>NC_062562.1:156209681-166209681 GCF_022837055.1 Prionailurus viverrinus
TGGAGGCAAGACTGGGGAGAGCCCAAACTACTCTTGTCTGGAGAGGAGGGACTCCTATGAGAGAACAGGGGTGAATCAAACTTGGAATGGCCTCAGAGACCTTAAACTGAAGTCAGTGACCTCAACAGAGCAGGCTTTGGTCTATTGAGTTGGGGACCGGGAAACGAGGACCGAGCTGAGGCTCCTCGGCTTTTCCCGGGTATGGCTGGATGTGGGCACCTTCAAGGTGTTTACCTCCTTCCTTTGTCTTTTGCTCCCGCCAGGAGTTAAAATCTTTGTCAACCCTTCCATTTAGAACAGTCACCTTTGCTGTTACAACCCCTGTCTGCCTTGAGGATTTTTATTTGTTTTTCTGGGCAAAAAAATGCCTTTGGAGAGAGAAGTACTAAGGAGCTGGGGCACAACTGTGTGTACGGTCCCATGGTTATGAGGGTGAAGTGGGATGGTGGCAGAGGGGTGCAGGCGCTGGGAACGGAAAGGGAGAAAAGAAGGGGAGATCGTGAGGGGAGGTGAATGGCAGATTTTCCAGATTCAGTCGCCAGCTGAATGTTCCCCAACAGCTGGGCATGTTGTTTTCCACAGTAGACACACTTGTGTCTAATTTGCTGTTGAGAGAACCAAGGAGGGAGTTTTATGGATTAACAGCAGAAAGGTTGTAAGCGGAATGCTTGTCAAGGTTAAATACCTTTGTCTAGCACCACGCCCTGTGCCTGGCCTGCAGAGAGCAAATAGAAAGTCTCTATGCATCTGCAATAATAGATTGTATCTCATTTTTTTCCCGTCACAGATACAGGAGCCACTTGGTAGTGAGACCCATTGGGCAATGTTAACTGTGGGTAATGATTCTTGCCCCTTTCCGAGGGCACTGTAAAGATGAAAGAAAATGCTGTAGACAAGAACAATCAGGAAACTTTAAAAGTGGTTTATAAGTATGAATTGCAACTATTACCAATCATAAAGGTATAGTTTCGGGGTTCCTTTAGTCGCCCTCCCACCCCTACTGATCTCAGTTACATGAACCCAGAAATGGGAATATGTCCTTCTGAGGAGAGTCAAGACTTTCATTTTGAGGCTTGGGATCTCAGACCCAAAGCAAGATGCGGCAGGAGACTAACTCTCTGACAGTCACATGCTCAAAGGTCTGGCTGGCACGTGACTGTGGCCTCCGGTGTGAAAGATGTTCAGCAGAAACAAGAGGCCAGTGAAAGAGACCAAGTCAGCCTCAGACTGAGCGTCCCCTTCTCTTCTGTTACAGATTTCAAAAAATGTTTACTGAAAAGACTCCCCCAATAAAATACCTTGTAAGTGGGGATAACAAACTGAGTCGAGCTCTTTCTCTCCACACCCAGTCTTCTCCGTTCATGGCCTGACCCAGCAGAGACCAGCTTGGTTTCTTGGCTGGTGGGGGGGGGGGGGTGGGTGGGGCAGAGGCTTTTACAGAGAAGAGAATGGGAGAAGATAAATCTTGAACTTTATTCATGTTGCCCTCATTTCTCTCCTATTGAGAATTATAGAGAATCCCTTGTAGAAACCCCTGCCTTGTCCACTTTTCAGTTGTTCTGGATCCTGATGAATGTGCTTCCGCCAGGCTGTGGAATAGCCACCTATGAACAGACATCAATCAAACATGGTCTTTTCAGTCTAATGCGATTTGTTGGCCCTCCTCTTGCACATGGACTTTTGTAGTCTTTTTAAAAAATTTTTTTTTTCAACGTTTATTTATTTTTGGGACAGAGAGAGACAGGGCATGAACGGGGAAGGGGCAGAGAGAGAGGGAGACACAGAATCGGAAACAGGCTCCAGGCTCCGAGCCATCAGCCCAGAGCCCGACGCGGGGCTCGAACTCACGGACCGCGAGATCGTGACCTGGCTGAAGTCGGACGCTTAACCGACTGCGCCACCCAGGCGCCCCGGACTTTTGTAGTCTTAATAACCACTAGGTAGAGGGATGGTTTGGGGCCCGCTGTCCTTGACAGTGGGGCTGGATGATCTGGTGAGAGGCATCTTTCATTTTAGTGGAGTCCCGGGACCTGAAGCAGCTACCAACCCCTGCCCCCACCCCCACCCCGCTGCTCCCCACCGGGAGCCCACCGTGGATGTGTGGATGTGATGGGTGTTGACATCTGTGCACTTGCTTAGCCAGGGGTGTGGGTTAAGAAAGCATCCACGATCCAGAAATTTAATCACAGGGCACGAGGGAGAATGGGGGCTGTAGGAGATCTTGGGCCTTCGTGGAACGAATCTCGGGCAACCCGCCAGCGCGGTTAGGGGAATTACAGTTAGGGGTTCAGCTTGGGAAGGTGCAGAGAGGGGAGGAAAGAGGACTGCTAGAACAGGACTGTGAGAACGGGGCACGTGCAGCTTGGAGCCTCTGATGCAGCACATGCCGTCCGTTATTTCATTTCTCTTGGCTTGTCTGAGCGGTAACTATTGCTTGGCCTGCTATGATGCCCCCCAAGAGGATGTCTGGTCTCCTTTTCTGTGAGTACATTTAGCTCAGAATCTGGCAGGTCCCAGATGCTCAAGGATTATTATGAGGCACTAAGAAGAGGCAAAAGAAGAAGGTACCTGTCGAGCTGTGGTCGGTGAGCAGGGAGTGTTTTCTTAGCAAACAGACTTGGCCTTGCCTCTGGTTTCTGCAGGGGGCCAATTCCTCTGCTCTTTCGCTTTATCTTGTGTCAAGAGAGGCAATTCACAAAGCACACGGCCAAGAGCAGGGAATGAAATTAGAGTGGGTATTTTGGCTGCCAAGCTGGAGGCAGGCGGGAGAGCAGAGAGGGAATCACCAGCTCAAAAGAGCGGCTAACCTTTGTCCCACATTTCCAGAAATCTGAAGATGGTCCAGCCGTGGCCCCGTTACCATTAACTTCCTGATGCTAATGGTGGCTGGTTTGCATTCCCGGTAACCTTTCCTGGCTGGGCGTCTGAAAGTGACAAGCCGTGTGCACATGTCTGTTCTCACGGAGGTTTCCAAAGACACGGGGGGAAAAAAAAGTGTTGCAAAACCCTAAATGTTTGCATGGGAGCCAAAGCGGGTAGGAGTGCTCTCAGCTAGTCTTTGGGGGCGAGGGGCTTGGGAAGGAGAATTAATCCTTTTATGCAGAGATGGAACATTTACTGAGTCTGCGGCGTGCCAGGCACTGCGCTACGGTGGCGATGCAGAGATGAAAAGAAATCGTTTCTCCTCTCAGGAAGCCTGGCCCGAGGGGGGCCGGTCCAAGAGCCAGCTTGCTGCCAGTGCCCAGATTTGTTTTAATGGAATCTTACGCGCCTGGACTTCTGGCAGATTTCTTTTTTTAAGCTTTTTATTTTGAGATAATTTTATTTATTTATTTATTTTTTAAATGTTTATTTTTATTTTTGAGAGAGACAGAGCGTGAGCGGGGGGAGGGGCAGAGAGAGAGAGAGAGAGAGAGAGAGAGAGAGAGAGAGGGAGGGAGACACAGAATCTGAAGCAGGCTCCAGGCCCTGAGCTGTCGGCACAGAGTCCGACATGGGGCTTGAGCTTGGGAACTGAGAGATCGTGACCTGAGCTGAAGTCAGAGGCTTAACCGACTTAACCAGGTGCCCCTGACATAATTTCAGATTCATGGGAAGATAATCTGTATGCCCTTCACTCAGTTTCCCCTGTGGATAATGTCTTGTCTCACTATAGTACAATCCGGAAGACTTACTGTTTTTAGTTTATTTATTTATTTTGAGAGAACGAGTGAGAGAGAGACAGTGAGAGAGAGGTAGCATGAGCAGGGAGAAGGGCAGAGAGAGGGAGAGAGACAGAATCCTCAATAGGCTCCTGAACCCCGCAACATGGGGCTCAAACCCACGAACCTCAAGATCATGCCCTAAGCCAAAACCAAGAGTCAGGCTCTTAACCGACAGAACCACCCAGGAGCCCCCATCTGGCAGACAGCTAAGTGTGTTTTCTCTGCCCTGCCCCGGCCCTTTCTTCTTTTAAGTGGACCTTCCTCACTTCATCCCCATCCTCTCTAGGGTCTCTCCAGTCATGAAGCAAGGTCATTTAGTCACCGAATTAGCTGGTGACTTGCATGCTGAGCACGTTGTTCTGGAGAGAGGAAGCCCCTTACCGTATGCCTGCACGTCTCAGCACCTCACGGAGTGGGGCGACGCTGGGGTTAACGGAGTAACAGTAACCAGTGTTGCTCTAACGGCCTGTGCCGGGGGCTTCACATGTATTGCTGTAACTTGTCCTTAGAACAAGGTTGTGTTGTGTGCCCTGTGACCATTCCTAACAGAGGTTGAGAGCTTAAGCGATACACTGCTAAGCAGATGTCCGTGACGGCCTACGTCTGGAGCCTCCGTTCCTGCTCTCCACTGAACAACGGGATGAACTGAGACCAGTGCACTTTCAGGAGCCCAGGCAGTGTCTCTGGAGGAACCTCAGCAGGACAGGGAGTCCCCGATGCCCCTCAGAGCACATGGCACCTCGCCCTCCCCTTCTTTTCGGCCCCAGGCTGGGCCTCGCTACCTTGATGAGACTTGACGTTAGTAAGAACTCAAAAGAACAGCAAAGCAGTAAGGGGAGACCTAGGGCCGTGATATGTGCCAGCTAAAATTGGCTAGAACTTTCCAGGCATTTATTTTTTTTTTTTAATTTTTTTTCCAACGTTTATTTATTTTTGGGACAGAGAGAGACAGAGCATGAACGGGAGAGGGGCAGAGAGAGAGGGAGACACAGAATCGGAAACAGGCTCCAGGCTCTGAGCCATCATCCCAGAGCCCGACGCGGGGCTCGAACTCACGGACCGCGAGATCGTGACCTGGCTGAAGTCGGATGCTTAACCGACTGCGCCACCCAGGCGCCCCTCCAGGCATTTATTTTTAAGCTTCTTGAATTAATATCAATGAGTCCCCAGTGGTCTTATCTCACTAATTTGGGATTTATAGTCCTCAGAATAGGATTGGGATGAAATAAGCTTTTCTAGTACCCACTGGAGGGAAAGGCTTTGTAAGTAAGGGGATAGAGCAGGAAAAGAAGCAAGTCCTTACAAGCATTCAGCAGCCACCACCTGAATCTGCACAAGATGTACTGTGTTTAAGAATCTTTTTCTCCCTTTAAAGAAGGTCAGTTGTAGTGGCTGATTGGCTCAGGGTCAAGAGCACGGTTGAGAAGGCTGGTCGTACAGTCCACGACAGTGGCCCCTGCTCCAGACCTCTGCCCTGCCCACCTCGCTTGTGAGCGTCTCTGAGTTTAGTAGGAGTGTGTGGACTTTTGTCTGCAGGAGAGGAGAGTAGGAGGCTGTTTCTGAGAGGGCTGGGTGAGAGAGGTATCGCTGGGAAAGCCCTATTTTTGGGAAAGGGGGAGCTGCCTGGTGGCGGGGGAGGAGGGGCCAGATGGTGTTTCAGAGACAGGCGCCTATTGGTGGCCTCTTGGTTCTTGCAGGGCAAGTCAGATTCTTCACATCCGTGATGACAACTGGGTCTCTTACGTTGCCTGTTCCACCGACAGGTTCCCAGAGTGTTGCTGTTTGCACCCAAGGCAGGTTTTCGGTTCCCCTTCCCTGGGGCTCCTCTGGCTGGGCCTGGGCCCTTCCTTCCTGGTTTCCTTTTTTCCTCCTCAGTGGTTCCTAACCCCCTGCTCTCAGCAGGATTGGAAGACCCCACCGTACACTTGGAAATCTGGAATTCTCGTGACCGTTCTGTGTGGTTCACACAGTGCTTTCTGTTGTTTTCAAAACCCGTGTTCACGTGAAAGTTGCAGGCCATAATTCCTCTTGGAGCCGTTCCTCTCCGGGGTCTTGGACACCTTCTTCTGCTGCTCCTTCCGTCTCTTTGTTCCTGGGATCCCTCGTCATTTTGGACTCATTTTGAGGTTGGCTGTTAAGTGACAGCCTGAAGGTGGGGGGGGCGGGGGGAGTTTTATCCCTGACACGTACGAGGGTTGTTAACCTGCACAGCAGAGCACGGAGCTCAGTGCCCTGACCCTTCTGATCGTCCCAGGCCTCACCACCGGTATCCGCACCAGACCCCACTGCCGTCCTTCTTATTTTCTCCTCTGCTGCCCACCTCTGTTGACCCATCTCTTGAATTTCCTTTTCCCCCCCAAACCCACAGTTCTTCTGTTTCTCTTTCCAGAAAATTCCTCAGCTGTCCCGTGACGTTTCCCGACCAAGCCCCCTTCCCCATCTCTCTTTAGCTCCATCCGACCTCCCTAAGCTATGCCAGGCACATCCCGACCGCTGAGGAGTGCTTCACTACTCGAGGCACGCTTTGTTCCAGATTCTTCAGCGTTCTGCAGCAACAACTCTGAGATCTGGGCGCTTCTGAGTAAATGCTCAACGGCCCAGGAAGTGAGTTTATACCTGCAAGATCTGGCAGTGTTTGGAGGAAATTGGGATTTAATTAGTGTTTCCTTTTATGCCACTGTCAATATGCCTCTGCTACATTTATGGGGTTGTGTGGGTACCCTCCAGTGACTAATTACACGAAAATTCTCCTCTTTGTTAAACTCTAATAAACACGCACAATATATAAAGTTGGAAATGACTCTGCTGCCGAAAGTGAGCTCCTTAGTTTGAATAGGGGCTTCTTTGTCTTATTACAGAGAGGGTGGTTTTGCAGATGTATGTTACCCGAATGGGCAGGTGATATTTGTAATTTTTTTTCTCTTACAGGAGGTAGCCACGAGAAATCGAAACCAGCAACACTTTCTCTTTTGTTCAGGTCCAGAAAGGTTGCAATGAAAATAAAAAGCAGATGGGGATTTATATTTAGACTGTCCCTATTGTGCTTGATTTTCCAACCTCCAGTTGAGCGTGTTGAATTCTACCGAGAGCAGTGTTTGGTAGGTGTGTGTAAAGGTTAGGAACAACTTCGTTCCTTGCCATGCGGGATGTCTTTGGCCCGTCTTCCCGCGGTATGCGGGACCTGTGTGCATTCCCGGATGCCCTCCACATCCAGCTGCCCCCAAGTTGGCTGTAAGCACCAGCCTAGAAAGATTCCAGGGGGCGCCAGAGGGGCCTGAGCGAAGTGGGAATGACCTTCCTGGCACGGCATGGACTCCTGGGCCCAAGGCTATGATTACAATGTCCATTTTTCAGATGGAGAGGCTGAGGCGGGGCACAATTAAATGTCTTAGCAGGCGTAGTTTGCCAGAGGCTGAGAGGAGAGGAGAATGGGGGTTGGTGAATGGGCACAGAGTTTTTCGGTTGGGAGAGATAAAAAGCTCTAGAGATGGATGGTGGGGATGGTTGCGTGACACTGTAAATGTACTTAATCCCGCTGAGCTGTACATTTAAAAATGGCTAAATGTCATGTATATTTTTACCACAAGTGGAAACAGTTTTACAGTGGCTAGTCAATGATTTAAAAACACACTCCAGGGGCACCTGGATGGCTCAGTCAAGAGTGTCTGACTTTTGATTTCAGCTGTGGTCATGATCCCAGGGTCAAGGGTGTGAGTCCTGCATTGGGCTCTGTGCTGAGTGTGGAGCCTGCTTGGGATCCTCTCTCTCTCTCTCTCTCTCTCTCTCTCTCTCTCTCTCTCTCTCTCTTTCTTTCTTTCTTTCTGTCTCTCCCCCCCTCCCCACCGTCTGCCCCCTCCCTTGCTCGCTCGCTCTCTCTCAAAATAAAAAAAAATTAAAAATACAATTCAGATAGATTTGTTAAAATGTGGTATATACATACAACGGAATATTCAGCCTTAAAAAGGAAGGAAATTCTGCCACATGGATGCAACTTGAGGACCTTGTGTTAAGTGAAACAAGCCAGTCACAGGACAAATACTGCATGATTCTACTTACGTGAATTTCTAGAGTAGTCACGCTCCTAGGGACAGAAGGTACCGTGGCAGTTGCCAGGGGCTGGTGGGGAGGAGGGTTAGTGCTTAATGGGTGTGGAGTATCAGCGGGAGAGGTGCAAAAAGTTCTAGAAATAGTAGTGATGGCTGCCCAACGATGTAAATGCAATGAATGCCGATAGACTGTACACTTAAACGTGATTAAAATGCTAACTTTTATGTGTATTTTACCCCCACCCCAAAGTCCTGGCAGGTTGCAAGGCACCCATGAAGCTTGCCTACTGTCCCAGCCCTGTGCTCCTTCGGTTAGTGCTAACTATCTCTCTGGGAGCACCATGTACATAAGAACCAGAAGAGATTTTCTCCGTCCTGACAGATGCCCACCATTACTGCATGCCGGAGCGCAAAAGGCAGCCTGATAGAGACTTGACCTCTGGGCACAGAAGACGCGGACACAAATGCCAGCTTGGAAAAGGGATTAATGATTTAAACGGTCTGAGGGAAAGAAAATGCTATTAGTGCTAGTTTGGCTTACTAAGAAGGGTCCATTAATTCACATATAGGAGTTCCAGGGGGAAAAATGGTGCCCTAATTATGTCTTGGGTAATTTGGCCATTTAAATGGCTAACCAATTTGCAACTAGCTTCTTCCTCAAGGTATTGCATCTTTATTCAGTGCCGTTCCCTCCCACCAGGAGCCAGGCTGCTCTTCCCACGACGTGTGCAGCATTGTGGGGATGTTAGCTCCGTCTTTGCCGATCGCTCCCCGCCCTCCTCTTCAATCATGTGACCTTGTAGCTCTTCTGTGGGATTGGAAATGTGTCTAGCTGGAATTATCGCCTGTGTTAGCAGGATTCTTGTAGCCTCCAGAAGGTACAAGGCCGAATACCACGTTTGCAGCGCCTTCCGCGAATAGCTGTGATGGGTGGGCATCTGACAATTGACCCTCAATTACAGGGAGATTCAGAACCTGTGCAGGTCCCATCCTTGTGAGATGCCTGCTGGTGGGGGAGCCTGTCTACACAAACAGCCGGTGCAATGCTGCCCAGGCAGCCTGCACCCACCTGTGCCCTCCACAAATGGCCTCCCCATACCGATAAGCTGTGGGTCTGCACCTGCCGTAGCATCACCCTCAGCCCTGAAGGGGTGATTCATAGTGAGTCCAGGCTGCTCTTGCTGATATTTTCCCCGGGACTCAAGATGTGCAACCACTCTTTGGTGGAGAGAGAGCCTTTGGATCAGTGGTTCTTCCTTTCTGCCTCTACCAGTCTCCATCACCCGACGGGACAAAGACACCAAAAGTCTAGGGGGTGAGAAAATGTGCTCTTCTTCCCAAGACAGAAGGAGAGGAACAAAGACTATTTATTCATCAGATCGCTTTTAATATAAATAAGAGATAAGAGCTGTTATTTATTATGCACCAGGCACTATGCTAAGCACACTGAATGTATTATTCCACTCAATCTTTGCAATAACTCTTAAGAAATCTGGGTGTTAGGGTCTCCATTTTATAGATGATAGAAACGAGAGGCTCAGAGAGGTTTGGTGATTTGTCCGAAATCACACAGCCAGTAAGTAGCAGAAACTACATTCCAATCAGGTTTTTGGGATCAATTTTTCATGGTTTTTTGGCAGTTCTGTACCGCCTGGGAACTGGTATTGATGGCAAGCGCTGCATGTCTAGGGCTTAAGGAAACCGCCGTTAGTTCAGAATATCGGTGGCTACTAATTGATTCCGTTTTTTAAGGAAGTGCCACATATTCCTGCTCTTTATCTACCCACGTCTCTGGGTCTTACACACTCTCTATATGGGTGATTGAAGAATCAGGTAGAGGAGACGGGAAAGAAAGAGTGGGTGATGGGGAGTGGGCGGGCAGAGTTGCCACAGGCTGGAAGCCTCCCTTCTTCGGAACCAGTTCAGTGTTCTTTGGAGAAAATGGCAGTGAATTTGCTCCACTGGGACTGTGCCCTGCACACTTCCCCTGATCCCTGCGCTCACCTTTTATCCACCCCATGTGTACATTCCCAAAGCAAAGTTATGTTCAGACGGGTCTTCTCTTGCACAGTCTTCTCCAGGGCTCTCCTGTGTTACTTGGCTTCTGCCACCACGGCCGCCGTCTGACTGGTTCTCAGCCTGTCTGGACCGTTCCGTCCCCTCTTCTGATCTTCAGACCTGCTGCCCACACCCTGCACTTTCTGAGGGCCGAGCACTGTCCACACCGCATGTTCCACCCTGCTCCTGATTCTCTTGAGCTTTTTCAACAGGTGAAGGGAATGACTTCTTATCCGGGATTCCTACCTTCTGTTTCTTTCCGCTTCCCCCCAACCTGTACTATTGCCAAAATGTTTCCAAAGTAAAGCTGTGGTCCCATGAACTCTGTCAGAAATAGCTTGTGGCTCCTGGCATTTTGGGCTTTCCAGACTGTGATCCTGAATCGCTTTTCCAGTCTCGTGCTGTGCTGTCACGTCTTGGCACCTAAACTAGAAGGAACAGCAGAGGCCATAGCAGTAATAACAGTAGTAGGAAAGCAAGAGCAACAAAGGTAGCAGCTCATGGTCAAAGATCACTTTTTAGGTGCTCAGCCCTGTCCTAAGTGCTTGGTACATGTGAATTCCTTGTGTTCTCCTAACCACCCAGTGAGTGGATACTCTTATTCTAGAGCATGCTCCACTTGCTCTTTCGGATGGTGGTTTTTTTTTTTTCCCTCAAACTCCACCCACCGAGTCTCCCCATCACCCTGCAGCAGCTCTGTGTAAACCATACGTCCAGCCCAACTTCATGATTTTAAAGAAGCCAGTACTGAGTCCCAGAGAGATTGTGTTACCCTCCCAAGGCCAGGCGATGAGCCAGGGGCAGGGGTGGGTGAGCACCCCATCTTCTGAATGTATAGCCTGCATTGTAATTGGCCACATCTGGCATATAACTGTCCCAAGAGGTAACCTCTCTCCTACCGTGATGCCGGGCAAGACTCTTCTCCCTTGATACCTCTCCAGGTCTAAGTCCTACAATTTCTTGAGGTTATTACAGGTTCCCTGTCCCCTTGAGAAAGAAGAGGAAGTACACCTATGCACTATGAGATGCACCTCATAGTGTGTGCACCTATGAGATGTTCTCTTTATCTTTGTTTCCTTCTTACCACACTCGTTTTCCGTGTGGTGGTGTAGACATGTATTCTTGGTTTATCCTCTTTGGTTTCTTGGAAGAATCTTGTGGACCTGGACTGTTTCCTCCAGATCTGTGACTTCTGTGGCATTCCACAGGTGCTAGACACGGCAGTGTTGGATATACGTGAGCTCTTGAACTGCACTCACATTCAGCCACTCATGCCATTCATGCAGCCTCGTCCCTTCTAGCTAAAAGGCCAGATAAGCTCCAGCAAATCAAGAAAAACGAAGATGCCAAGTGTGAGCCAGAGGCAAAGTTCTCTTTTGCTTGCTCATCAATATTTAGTAGTTATCTGTGCTCTTTATTTTTTTTATTTTTTATTAAAAAAATTTTTTTTTAACCTTTATTTTTGAGACAGAGAGAGACAAAGCATGAACGGGGGAGGGTCAGAGAGAGGGAGACACAGAATCCGAAGCAGGCTCCAGGCTCTGAGCTTACGAGCCCGACGCGGGGCTCGAACTCACAGACCGTGAGATCATGACCTGAGCCAAAGTCGGACGCTTAACCGACGGAGCCACCCAGGCGCCCCTATCTGTGCTCTTTAAAGGAAGTGAGTGGTGGGGGCGCCTGGGTGGCTCCGTCGGTTAAGTGTCTGACTCTTGGTTTTGGCTTAGGTCATGGTCTTGCGGTTCTGTGAGTTCGACCCCCACGGTGGGCTCTGGGCTGATGGTGCGGAGCCTGCTTGGGATTTTCTCTCCCCGCCTCCCCGCTGCCTCTTTTGCTCTCAAAATAAATAAATAGACTTACAAAAAAATAAAAGAAGTGAGAGGGGGGAGCTTTCATGGTGGGATGCCCTTTGCGTAGTGGAAAGAGAGGATGGGCGTGTCTTTGTGGCAGTGTTAATGTATATGGGACCTGGAGGTACAGGTTCCTGCTATGCGTAGCAGGAGGGACATTCTGTACCTAGAAAAGGTGCCCCAATATGATATACGATATGGGTATGTCTTTCTTAATTATCCGACTTCACTATCCAGGAGGCCACCCCATTTTCAGTACATGTTATTGGTGGAGAAGCTAACTTCCTATATTCCAGGCACTGGGCTAAGGGCTTTATGTGTATTACTTGTTTAGTCCGCCTGTTGGATGTAAGCCTAGCAGGGTCTTGAAGTTTCAGCATGTTGATGAGAACATGAGACCTGCATATAGTGGATGACCAGTGAGTATTTGTTGAACGGATGAATATAAGTGTGGAAGTTGTGATTACCTTTACTGTGAATAACTTAACTTGTAGTGCAGGTGTTTCATATAAAGCACGTTTCATTTATGCTACCTTATTGAGTACTTCTAACATTCTGTGATAGAGACCCCCATTTGTATTCTCATCTGGAGATGAAGAAATGGCGTGGGGGAAGGTAGAAGGGTAAAACTTGCCCCAAACCACACATCAAATGATATCAAGTCAGAACCAAGACTCAGACTCTCTGAGTCTGAACCCACACTCTTTCTCCCTGCCTGTTAAAAAGTAGAACTCCAGCCAAAGAGAGTTTCTGACTTCTCAGACGTGCAGTCCAGTCTATCAGATGAAACAAATCGCGTTTGTAGCAGGTGAGTCTGGGAGAGGCAGGGAGAAAGTTAAAAATGTGTTTTTTCAACAAGCAGAGCCCTTTGCTTCAACACGCTTTTATGTGGAACCCCAAGATAAAAAGCAGATACATGTGGAGCTGATCTAGTGCCAGTGGGGCTCAGGGCCTCAAACCCTGCCCACCGAGTCTCCCCATCACCCTGCAGCGGTTCTGTGAAAACCATACATCTAGCTCAGCCTCATGATTTTAGAGAAACCAAAACTGAGTCCCAAAGAGATTGTGTTACTCGCCCAAGGCTGGGTGATGAGCCAGGGGCAGGGGTGGGTGAGGACCCCACCTTCTGAATGTGCAGCCTGCATTGTAATTGGCCACCTCTGGCGTGTAACTGTCCCACCAGGTAACATGACAGACCAAACTCCAAAAGCTTGAGAGTGAAACAAACATGGCGTAAAGACATCCTGATTATCAAGTGCTCTGGGGGGGAGGATGGAGAAAATGGGTCCAGGTAATTTTCTAGAGAAGAGGTGCCCAGAGCTTCAGTTTGAAATCAGAGAGGTCTTATTTTGCCGAAAGGAAGAGTGAAGCGCTTCAGTTCACACATTTTATTATTTATGATTGTAACAATAATTTTCATGATAAAAGAACTTGGAAAGTACAGAAAAAATTCAATGAAAGATCAGCCATATTCCCACCACCATGTTTACTCCAAGCTTTGCACGGTGTGTCCCTTTTTTACTTTCCCTGTGCATAGTGCATATGTACCTAAGTGAATCAACTTGTTTATATATCATCTCTCTTCTTTTGCTCTTGAGTGCTGTAGCATGTGCATTTTCCATTCTCACCAATATATTGTTGAAAACGTAATTCCAGACAGCTCCTTCGTTACAAAGGTAATGTATATATTCATTGTATAAATTAGGAAAATCTGCATAAGCATGATGAAGAAAATAAAAATCGCTGATAACTTCAGTGCCCAGAAATGGCTATTGTTAGCATTTTGGTGAATGTTCTTGTCTCATTATTACATTTACTCATTTTAGACATTCTTAATACACTCATGGTTCTGTTACATATACTTAAATATTTTCTAATGTGATGAATTAGGGATATTCATCTTCTCTTTTCTCATTACTTTATGATAAACTTAAAAAAAAAAGTTGATTGATTATTTTCATGTGAATTGCCTGTCGGTGTTTGGTCACTTTTTATAGATTTATTGTTGATTTATAAATGTCCATTACAGATTAAAGATATTTATCTTTTCCCCTTTTGCATCTGTGTGAAAATATTGAGTATATAATTAAAAAGTCGAGAATTTATTTTAATAGTTCTCTATAGTATATTAAGTTAGCTACAAGTTTGCACTGCTATAAATAATGCTATACTTCATATGTTTGCACATAGATCTTATCTGCATAATTTCTTTAAAAAATTTTTTTAAAGTTTACTTATTTCGGGAGAGAGAGAGTGCAAGTGGGGTAGGAGCAGAGAGATAGGGAGAGAGAGCATTCCAAACAGACTCCCCACTGTCAGTACAGAGCCCGATGCAGGGCTCAATCCCACGAACCATGAGATCATGACCTGAGTTGAAACCAAGAGACACTCAACCAACTGAGCCACCCAGGAGCCCCAAAAGTATACGAAATATTAATGTAATCGGATCAAAAGCTGATGTCTACCCACCTCCCAAATACCAGTCATGGATAGTTTTACAGTTAAATTTTACCAAAGGGTCAAGTAATTGATAATTTCAATTGTATACAAAATATTCTAGAGAATAGAAAAAGGCAGCTCTCCAACACATTTTATGAGCTATTATAAACTGGATCAGTGCTCCACGTCCTAGGACCAGAGCTCTCTAGTCGGGGAGGTGGCAATGCCCAGTGCTGACCTAACCCTACCGTGGTTCCATAATTTTATATGCACTTATTCTGTGTATCTTGGAAGCAATTCCAGGAACATAGAGCACAAGCAGGGGAGGGGTAGAGAGAGGGAGGGAGAGAGAGAATCCCAAATAGGCTCTGCACTGTCAGCGCAGAGCCCGAGGTGGGGCTCGAACCCAAAGACCATGAGATCATGACCTGAACCGAAACCAACAGTCAGGCTCTCAACCGACTGAGCCACTCAGGTGCCCCTATCAGCATAATTTCTTTGGGATTGGCTCAGAAAAATGGGATTAGTGGGTTCCTCCCCACTAGGAGTATATGTAAGTATCTATTTCTCTCAACTCTTAGCATAACTGAGTATCATCCTGAAGAGCAGTCCAATTCTATAAGGAAAAAGTGGGCTTTTAGTTTTAAATTATTTGATTGTTAGAAAGGTTTTTTTTCATATTTTATCATCTATTTGTGTCAGAATGCTTTGTGTATTACCTGTTGTTCCTTGCCCAGTTGCCCAATTGTTATTGGTTTTTCTGATTGATTTGTTGGCATTTTAAAAACATAAATTCAGGATATTAGCATTATACTTTTTGCTATAAATTTCTCACCTTGTCCCATGAGTTTTTATTGTTTAACTGATTGGGTTTTATTTGCTCTTTTAGATTATATGGTCAGTCACTTTTCTTTGTGCTTTTTTCACCTTGTTTCATGCTTCGAAAGGTATTTGTTTTTACATTATTTTTCTGGTTGTTTCTGTTCATTTAGCCTTACCATCCATTAGTAGTGTATCGTCACGTGTCGCTTGGGATATGTTTGAAAAGATGGTAAGGGAGTGTGATGGCTGGGGTGAGCAGTCATGGGAGAATGGCAGAACAGGTGGGGACCTGAGCCCGGGGAGCAGGGGAGAAGGAGCACATGGAGTTGGAGGCTCCGGGGGAGAAGAGAGGCTGTGACAACTGCATGTTCAGGGTCAAGTGGTGAGTCCCCACAGGACGTGTGGATCCACACAGTCGAAGTACAATTGGAGACTGAGGTAGAGAGAGACATACTCACAAACAGAGGACACACTTGGGCTTGATGGTGGGGTTGGCATGGCTTTGATTAGGATGAGTGGGCTAAAAAATGATCATTGCTGTCTACCCAAGGTCACCAGGAGCTTCCCAGTTGTCAAATCTCATTTCTTGTTTACCTTTTCTGTAGCTTTTGACATTGTCTGAATTTCTTTTTCCTTGAAGCACCGGATCCCCTCAGGTCCCGGGACACCAACCTCTCCTGCTTTTTTTTTCTTCTCTCTCTGAGTTGTGAGCTTCTCTGCTCTTCTGTCTCTGCCTCCAGGCCGAGCCCTGCACCCTCTACTTCCTCTGCCCTGTAAACTCCCCCCGGTGATCTTATTCATCCCCACACCTTGAATTACCATCCGTATGCTCATGACCCCTCTCCTCAACTTGTATCTCCACCCTGGGCCTCTCTTCCAAATCCGGGTGACTATGTTTCCCTGATGATTGGATGTCTTGTCTCAAATTCAGCATGGTCCAAACTGAACATACCATCTGCCCTTCTCCCCTGTGAAAACCCAACTTATTCTTCCAGGATTCCCTGTCTTAGTGAGTGGGTTTCTTAACAAGGTGCTTAGGAACTCTTTGCAGAAAGGATAGGGTTGGGAAAAATGCCCATCTCTGTGAGAAACTTGAGTGAACATGGGGATGTTCCTGTGGCTGAGAATGAGTAAGTAATAAGTAACTACTAGAGTAGTTACCCAGGGAAAGCTAAAGTATGAGAGACAACATTCTGCTCTTTGATTTGGGAAATGAAGCCCTAACCCCTGGATATTTGAAAGGTCCCAAGAGGTCATTTGGGAGAGTAGAGTTAGTAAGCGTTCCTCCAGTTATAAGGATTTTATAAATAACCTTCCCAGTCTTCAGCTTGAAAATTCAATCTCCAAAGGTCACGTATTCCAAAACCGTTTCTAAATTTGCTTCTCTGATTTGCATCCATAAGAAGATGCACCTGCAGATCATGTAGGGCAACAACCAAGCAGTAGAATTTAAATCCTCGACTGGTGGTCCATTGGGTGGCAAATGACAGTTTCAAAGCAGGTGGGAGCCCTTTAAAGAGAAACTTCTCAGACATCTCAATGGAACAGAATTAGCTCCTTATATTTTTAATTAATAAAAGACACAACAGATTGGTCAGAAAAGGGCCAAGCGTTTTATTTATTTTTTTTAAAGTTTATTTTCAGAGAGTGTGCACGAGTGAGGGAGGGACAGAGAGAGAGAGAGAGGGACAGACAGAATCCCAAGCAGACTCTGCACCCTCAGCGTGGAGCCTGATGTGGGGCTCGAACCCACAAACCACAAGATCATGACCTGAGCTGAGATCAAGAGTCAGGCGCTCAACCACCTGAGCCACTCAGGCACGGAAAGGGCCAAGCATTTTAAAGCTTGAAGTGATAGGTATCAAATTTGGGCTAAATCTTTGAGGGAGAAGACAACATAAGGCCACGCCTTTTTATCCATTTGGAAGTAGAGGAATCATTTTTAAAAAGTCAGAAGAAGTGAAGGAGCATCGCATCCCACTCTAGAACTTGACTAAGGGGTATAAGAGAAGATTTTGCCGTGATTTCTTCTTTCCTTGTCCTCATTATGCCCTTCCTGGCAAGCACTAAGGTCACACAAAAGAGAAATTCCCTTTTCCCGGATCTCCCGGCTGTTGGGTGTTGTTGTTACTCGTGCCCCAGGGTTCAGCCTGGAAGTTGGGCTCTTTCTTGCCCATATGCCTCCTGCCCTTCCCTGTATTATCAGTCTCCCTTAACTTGGTAGAATTGAATCCTGTTTAGGATACTGTTGCTCACAGCTTTATTATCAGCTTTCCTGAAGAATACCCCCCACGCCTCCTGCCAATTTGTGGAAACGAACTGCAGACATCATCTTTCAAGGGAACCTGACGGGTCTTTAGTAGAACTCGTGCACTAATTTATGTACGACTTTATGTAGTAAAGAAAGCTCTGTGCCGGAAAGGAGGTTTGGGCTCCAAATCCCATATGACCTTTGCTGAAATGCCTTCTTTCTTTGTGTGTCAGCTGTCATCCATAGTAAAAGATGTTGTTGCTACCAAGTTCGCTCTGCACGTTGACAGTCTGAAGGCAGAATGTAACTGTGGCTTTCAGTGGATAAATATGGACATTCTGGATATATCTTCATGCTTGGGTTTTGAAAGCCTGCGTTTGCACTTTCTGCACTATTGACGTGTGTCCTTAGAGGGAGGGTCGTCTTTGGAAGGACGCAGAGGCACAGCTTTGCTTAGGTGCCCCCTGAGGAGACCAGGAAATCACTAAGTGCACAAACCACTGATTTAAATCCAGTTCCTGATAGGGAGCAGACAGGAACCAGCCAGAGCTTCCACGAAACGATGCCAGTGAGATCTGAGAGCAACGAGGTGAAAACAAACAGAGCACAAACTTTTGGCTGCCTGTGGTGCAGCCGCTGCTGCTCCGTCTCGATCGAGCATCACCACCACCTGACGTCTCTTTCGTTTAGTTGCAACAGCCATAGCTTCTCGGCCTGGAAGCCCAGGAGATTCCTTCCCTGGTCCCTTCTTGGAAATGTTTAACCCCTGCCAGCTGCAATGAGCATTGCAGGGAAGAAAAAGCAGCCATATGGCTTCAGCTCCTGGGATGGCAGGTTTCAGTTGTTCTTGCACATCCTTGTTACCGTGGGATGGTTTTCTCCTGAAAGTTCCTGGGCTGGCTCAGGAGAGAAAGAAGGAGGGGGCATGCTCTTTGTTCTCTGCATGTCTGTGCTCTCAGGAAGAAGGAAGGTGTTCCTCCTGAAAGGGCAGGGATGGGGGCCTCGGATGGCTGTGTCCATGTCTTGCATTCACTGCTGTGTTAGTGGTCCTATGAGCAACCACGTGGTTACGTGACCCCTCCTACTAGTCACCTCCTCCTACCACATACTCATGGCCATTTCCCATCTTTCCATGGCCCCTTATGATCTAATGCCTGTTCTCATCAGCCTATTGATGTGATATTCTCCTCGAGGCCAGTGGCTCAGGTCCTGTGTCCTTTTCCCGGGCATCCTCATTCATCATTCTTGCTCATCAGTGCTTGATGCTGTGCCTTTGGCCACCATGTCACTCTGTGATCCTGCTCTCCCTTCTACCTCTCTGCCTGCTCCTTCTCCGTCTCCATCAGTGGCTCTCAGACCTCTCTGCTTTTCCCACATGCTTACTCTGTTCTTCTGTGCTTACCATTCTTGCCCTGAGATCGCAGTCACCCTCATGGCCAAGTTGTCTGTTGTGTTCACATATTTGCAGTCTATCGCCTAGTCTCATTGTGGACCAGATGCTTCCTGGCCATTTATACCAGAGCATCACACTGTTATCTGAAACTATTCTCCACCCACACTTGAGTCTTTTTCCTGATGTCCTTCAACTGTGAATGCCAAGCCTCATTCCTGACACTTGGTTCTGTTTGGGGGTGTGTATCCAATCAGGTGCCAAAGCCTGGCATTTTTTTTTTCCTGAATGTCCTTCAAATCTGTGCCTTCCATATTCCTCGTCACCAGAGTCCCAGCCCAGTTCTGCCCAAAGCTGCACTGTTTCCTGTGGACTGATCTTGCCACTGGCCTCTACCCCACTCTGTTGGTTCTGTACACCTTTGCCACGTTCATCTTCTGAAAACACCGCTTCCCTCCACGACATCTTCTGTGCCTCCACCTCACCATTATAAAGAGCCTAAAGTCTATATAATTTTTAGGCTTTTATTATGGAACTCCAATTCTGGCCAATACGAAGGGACACCTCCAGTCAGCAGTGTGCCCACAACGTGCCAAGGACACTCCTGCCCACACACGTACCTGGGCTAACCTCCTCATCTGGAATGCTTCCTCACTGTCCTCCTGCCATTTGCAAACCTTACCCCTTAAGGTCTAGATTATGACGTAGATTTTCTCGTGAAACTTCCCGTAAGTATTGAGCCTCAAAGACCCCCATCCTCAACACCTGAACCCTGATATTCGCCACTTATCTTACATTTAATCACACCCTGCTTTGTGGTGTCTTTTGTGTTCTTTTATTGATGGTGAAAATTTATTTTTAGGTTAAAAAATGTTTTTTTTTTTTTGTCTGCGTATGTTATTGTCCTCACGCAATCGTCAGCCTCTTGAAGGCACGAGCTGTTTATCTTTGTCTTCAGTCACCTCGTTACAGAGCTCCGCAAGCAGCAGTTAGTTGGTTCTGGAGAGCAAAAACGTGACTTAAGGTTACCTGGGATTGTTACTTTGTTTTAATCAAGGAAATCTATTTTTGTCCTCTACAAATTCATTTATTAACCTGTCCATCCCTCCGTCTTTCCATCAATATGTAAAAATAAGATTTCACTCATCAAAGAAGTGTTTTGTTTGTTGTTTGTGAGCTTGATGATGTATGATTGACAGCTGAGACATATCAGTACGATCCTTGTTTTTAAAGACATGTTGTCTGCTCATCTTCCCCAATAAGGGAGTGATGTTCAGGGAGGGCTCTTGCTCGTGGTGACATGTTTGAACTCCAAAGAGGGACGGAAACGGCAGTGGTATATGGAGCCACTGCTGAAACCTAGTTCAGGCACAACCAACTCTGATGGCTTTTGCATTAAAAGGATATTAAAGAAAGAGGATGTTGGCTGGCTGGCAAGGCTGGGTCTGGTTTCCGCTTAGCAAGTCCAGAAACTCAATTTAATGGCTCACCACATTTTCTTAGGGGAAAAATAGATACTAACTAGACCTAAAAATATACTGGTTGTAAAATCAGCATCTCCATATATACATGTATGATTAGCTTAAAAATTTTAGGGATTGATGTATTTACATCTACCTTCAAGGGGGATACTTGGAAGGTATAAAGGCATCAGGGCAACCTCAGAGAATGATTGATGATCATGGGAGAATAAGAGAAAATCCTAAGTGGTTTTTTGGGAGTCACAAACCCCAGGATGGCCTGGGGCATTGCCTCTGAACTTTGGGGTGTGTGTGTGTGTGTCTATAGTTACATACCCATATATGCCTATGTATTCACTTCTACCTTTTTCAAGTATTTGTTGAGCATCTATGAAGTGCTCAATGCCATCTGCTGAAGACAGGTGTTATTCCTCCTCTTGAGTTCATAGGTATTTGTCCTTCAGACAGTATTGAGTAAATAGTAAAAAAAAAACTATTCATCAACTCTTCATTTCTAACTATCTGCAGATGACCATTTCCCTAGTGTCTTAAAACTAATTTCTGAAGTTGGTGTGTTTATAAAACTGGCTGATAGTGTCACATCCATGGCACTTTGTGGAAGTGACAGCCTCTAACTCTGCCTCCCGTTCTGGAGGACCGTCTTCCCAGGATGGGTGGACCCACACATGTATGAGAACCCCAGGAACGAGAACAGGAAGCGTTGGTTAAGCATTTACCACTGGTCCTCAATTCTGCCTTCAGTGCTAGATATTCTTGCTCATCTCAGGTGCATCTGAAAAGTTGTTTTGGAAATTGGTTCAAAGGAGCTCTTGTTGAAGCAGTTGGTGGCCAAGGCAGGTGGTAGAAGTTTCGGTTGCTCCCCGGCAGCTTTGGGAAATGCCGTTGTATTTAAAAGTGGCGTCTAGTGGAGTAGCCATTACTGGAGATGCCTATAGGGAGGAGAGTTTTTCTTTCCTCTTAAGGAGGAGAGTGGGAGGTTGGCTTCTTCTAAGTGGGGAGAAAAGAGATGACAGGATTTCATGCTGGAGCAGAAAAAGCCCTGCGTGGATATAATCGTACTTTTTAGGCTTTGCCCTCTCGGCTGCCAGTGTGTCCGTGAGAATGGCAGACCTTTTCCAGCTGATGAAGAGGCAAGAAGGGCAGACTGAGGCTGTGTTTTTAATTAGTGTGAGCAACTAAAGCAGGTAGCTAGAGCCGTGCAACTGGAGAAAAACTGCTCCTACCTTATGAGACCCGGGGAGGATTTTTAATGCCAAGATGACCTTTAGTCCCGGAGCCGAAACTCCCGGGATATCTGCCCAGGAACAATCGGATGCCAAGATAAAGAGTCTCGGTGTGATTTAAGAAGACGTGTTCTAATCAGGCTTTTGGCACGAAACGGATTGGAAACTCCAGAGCCATAAGCCCAGTCCCGGGAGTTATTTTCTTCCAAGATATGATTCAGAGTGAGTTAGAAAAGCGCATTTTACCAGAGTCTAGGGAGAAGACTAAAGTTCACCTGTGTCTGCCAGCAGTTAAGGATTGGTGATATAGTACTACATTTCACTTGCTCTCTATTGAGCAACTGAAACGCCAGTACCTGTGATGGTTGAATACCGTTGTCAAAAGCTGCGGCATGTGGCTCTTGCTGACGTCCACAAGTGCAAAATGCCAGAAGCATTCATCAACTGCCCAGTGTTTATTTTTAGTTATTTAATTAGATTTTGGCTTTTAAAAAAGAAGACAGGGGGCGCCTGGGTGGTGCAGTCGGTTAAGCGTCCGACTTCAGCCAGGTCACGATCTCGCGGTCCGTGAGTTCGAGCCCCGCGTCAGGCTCTGGGCTGATGGCTCAGAGCCTGGAGCCTGTTTCCGATTCTGTGTCTCTCTCTCTCTCTGCCCCTTCCCCGTTCATGCTCTGTCTCTCTCTGTCCCAAAAATAAATAAACATTGAAAAAAAAATTTTTTTTAAATAAAAAAGAAGACATATTCAGAAGGAAAGTCTAGATTTTTTTTAAATTTAGTTAAAACATCTTTTTATTGAATGGGCTTTCTTTGCAGGCCTTGCGGTGGTGACTGTAGTGTAATTGCAACCTGGAGAGGGATGGGATGTCCATCCGTCTGTCTGTCTGCCCGTCTAGTCTACCCATCATGGAGCCTGTGATATGGCATTCCCTATGCAGTGACACACTAACAGATTGAATGTTGAGTCTATAAACATAAAATATGGTGATGGCTGGCCATTCTTTCTTATAGCCCATTTTGAGGGTGGGAATGAGGCTGAAAAAATAGTAATTGGGTGTTTCAACACAAAGCTTGGGTATCCATATACTGAAGTTGGCTTGAGTTAATTTAGTGAGGTAGAAAGGGCAAACCAAGTGTGTGGATTCATTTATTTCTGTTACAATTTTTTTTTAATGTTTATTTATTTTTGAGAGAGAGAGAGAGAGAGAGAGAGAGAGAGCGCACATGAGTGGGGGAGGCGCAGAGAGAGAGGGAGACACAGAATCTGAAGCAGGCTCCAGGCTCCGAGCTGTCAGCACACAGCCTGACACAGGGCTCAAACCCACGAACTGTGAGATCATGACCTGAGCCAGAGTCGGACGCTTAACCGACTGAGCCACCCAGGCGCCCCCCATTTATTTTTATTTAAAAAAATATATGTATTAATTTTGGGGAGAGAGCAAGCAAGGGAGGGGAAGAGAGAGGGGGATGGAGAATCCAAAGTGGGCTCTGGGCCAACAGGCTTGACCACGGTGAGCCTGATGCAGGGCTCGAACTCACGAACCGTGAGATCATGACCTGAGCCGAAGTTGGACACAACCAACTGAGCCATCAAGGTGCTCCATCAAGTGTGTGGATTCTGAAAACCATCCAAGTTTTTTCTTCAGCTCTCATCTCTCTGAATAAAAGCTTTGCCTTATTTTTAACATTTTCACTCAGGGGAGGCAAACATCGCTTGTCGCTCAATGGCAAAGAGGAATCTATTGTGGAACTAAAACATGTCTCCTCTCTTGAAACCTGTTTCATGCTGCCCGGTTGTTTTACAACTAAACCTGGGCCCATCCTTCAGAAGCCTACATGAGACATCTGGAACTTTACTACTTTATTTTAAGTCTGTCTGATTCACAGCTCATCTTGATCTTACACTGTTACCTTATAGAGAGCAACACAACGGTTCCACCACATGTGCTAAGAATAATACTGTCAAATATTGTTAAACTGCTAGAAATCAACTTTTGGAAGTGGGCTAAATGAATGTGTATTTTCCATGCTGTCTTAATTCAGTTTAAAGAGATCTTTTTTTAACCATATGTGCCAGAAATGCTTACCTTGGATCCAAGCTTGAATATGAGTTACTTCTGCCAAAAAGAAATGAACAATTTTTTACCAAGTTTTAAGCAATTGAAAAAAAAGTGACTGTGATGGTTGGAGAGAGAATTGTCAAATACTGCAAAATGTGATTCTTACCGATTTCCAGAAAAGTAGAGTGCAAAGCAAAAGCCTTAGAAATAGCATAATATGAAGAGATTTGGTGATCCTAGTGGACCATTGTATTTAAAACAAGAGCCTACGAGAGTCACTCTAGAAATAAATTGGCTTTTGAGCAGCTGTCCCCAAGAGCAGTGATTCACATTAGGTTTCCTTAAGGAAGACAGAATTGCATGGACAGACTGACAGCCTTGCCTCTAAGTTTCTGGCCATTTGGAGCACCGAGCTGGGGCCAACATATGCTCTTTCTAGCCCCCAAAAGGTTTATGGGCTTGACAAATGCAATATTTGTGCCATTTGCCATTTGATTAGAGTATGGGTACCTAAATTAGTTTGAATGTATTTACTTAGTACCTATGTCCAGAAAAGGGGGGAACTAGGCATTTTTTTGATGGTGAAAAGATCTACTACAGAGGCTGATTTCTGAAGAATGGGAGGTCTTTCTGGTTGTGTTCATGTGTTTGTCTTCTTACTGTAAAGGTTAAAAACAATGGGCTTTAGAGTAAGACCACTCGGGTTAGGATCTCTACCTTTCCACTTAGGCAAGTTGCTCAGCGTTCCGGTGCCTCAGTTTCTTTTCATCTGTACAGTGGGCATCTTACAAGGTTGGTTTGAAGACTGAACGTATTTGCGGACTCAGCATGTAGTATGTACCCTACCCGTGTTGGCTACCATGTTGAGTGAAGGATCTCTATCAGGCACGCCTGTATTGGAGCTGGAAAAGTTCACATGATGCCTGTGAGTGGAGTAGGCTCTGGGAGAGGGGACACAGGACTCAGAAGCTTGGCACGTCACAAGAGTTCACAGGGCTGTGTGTTTCTGTCATCCTCAGGAGCCGGCTGACCCCACTGTGGTTCCTCTGACTTCTGGCTCCTGCTGCCCACACACCTGGAGTCTCTGGCCATTCTTGACTCTGAGCCAGTCCTTCAATCCATTATTTATCCATTCACATTGCTGCCATAACAGTTGTTAAATATTTTGACTATGACCCTGTATTTAATCCCCAAATAATTCTGTTATAGAAACATTTCCATTATCCCCATTTTACAGAAAAGGGAATTGGAGCCTAGGGAGGTTAAGTAACTTGTTCAGGTTCACACACCTAGTAGGACACAGGTGATTCAGACCTGAGAGGTGAGTCCAAGTTGTGCTCTTCATCTCTAAGCTGTAGCACCTAGTCTGTGAGTCAGCTGCAGGACTGGCTTTTTTCTGTGGGGCAAGGTGTCCAAAGATCGAGATGCTTTTCCAATTTGTTTCCCACCCAAGCTCACCTGGATTGCCTGAAAGCCCATGGATGAGGATAAGCCTCATCATGGTCATTGGTAGAATCTTGTCTTATGCACATGCTTCTTGAGATAATGAAGTCCTTTGGTGGATGACTTCCCCATAGAGACAAGAACTTCTGGCCATTAAGAGCACATTGCAAGCCTGTGCCGTTGGCAGCACGAGGCTCACCATCTGGGGGCAGCCAAGACCAAATGCCACAGCTCTGAGTATCTACAGGCCACCAAGGAAGCTCAACTGGCCATCAGTATGCTGCCTGCCATTCCTTAGTGGCTTACCATCCTATAAAATAAGTCAGACACTATGATGCCAGGAGGCTGTCTCAAAGCAGCTTACCCTCTTAGGCTTGGACATCTCTGCCCTCAAGTGTTGAAGATGCCACCTGTGTGAGCAGTGAAGCCTCACTGACCCCTGTGGAAGGTGACATTTGGGTGTCAGCCATACCCACTCTGTACTGGCCACTGAGGCCCAGGGGACTAAGGCTAGACTTTTCAAGGAAGCCTTGAGGAAGGGAGGAGAGCTTAGGACACAGTGGTCGCTATTCATGGTCTCCAGCCCCATGCTCGTTTTTTCCCCTCCACAATTCCACAGTTGTGGAATCTCCACAGACGTGATTTTGTTCTGCCGATAGTACCAGGCCTGAAGAGAGCACCAGAGGAGGAAGAAAGCTCTCATGCTCACTTGGTGGCAAAGTGGCCTTCAGCCCAGAGCAGTGGCTCTCAGCCCTGGCTGCCACTGGAATCACCTGAAGGGCTTTTAAGAAGTACTGATTCCCAGGCCCTGTACTGGGGTTGCTGATTTACTTGTCTGGGTCCTAGTTATCAGCATTTTCAAAAAAAATGCTCCCCAGGTGCATTTCATGTGCAGCTGGTAATGGAGAAGCTCTGGGCACGGGCTCAGCCTTCACTCCAGGATGCAAGGGTTTAAGCAGATGTGGAAACCATTTGCCACTGGCCAGAGACAGCATGGGCTCATCATGATTATTGCCAGCATCCATTGGTTGGAGTTGCTAATTTGTACAAAATGCTCTCTGCTTTGTGCTGGGAACCAAGGAGGTCAAAACCAAATTGGGAATTTACAGACTGGATGGGAATCTGAAATGATCCAAGGTTCAGGATCTCATTCATCTTCTGTATCCTCACTCCCTGCCTGGTCACAGGAGCACAAAAGACATAGTCCATTATTCTTCATCTTGTTATTCATAACAACAGGGACAAACAACAGTGGTAGGGGTGATATCTTCAATGTCAAGGAGAAATGCCCTAAGAGTACATTTGAGGGAGTCTGGGGTCAGAAAGCTTCTTGGAGGGAAGGGGGTTCTAGCAAGCCTAGAAGGACAGGGTCATTCAAGGCATGGCCCTGATGAGAGTAGAGACCCAGGGCTGGGGATGTGCCTGGGGTGGGTGGCAAATTCAGCCACCCCAGTCTGCCCAGAACAAGGGCTGCAGTTGAGGCTTGGTGGCCAGGTAATAGGGATAGAGGGTGGAGGCGGTCTTGTGACTGGGAGAGGAAAATCTTGTGTTGAGAGGACCCTCATTCCTCTACCTTGCCTCATTGTACTTTGAGATTTGGGCTCACAAAATATTAATTAGTGAGCTAGACTTATTTATATTTTATCATTTCCTGGTAGGTGCTTTGGTCATAAGGGAAGGGGATAAATCTTCTTTAGAAATTCTGCAGAACTAGCTGTCAAATAGTTTCTGGAGGGTTGAGCTGAAATGCTTTAAACACTGCTTTTTATGGGATGTTTGGTCTAGTCAGGCTGTCCGCAGGCAACAAACCCCAAGTAAATGTTAAAAGAGAAAACTCTCTTAAAAAAATGCTGTGTAAAGGCTATTCCTTGTAGACAATCCAATGCAGAAACAGTAAAGAAAGAGAAATCTCCTTAAATTCTTCTACAAAGATTGATTGATTTGCCCCTCTCTCCTTTTCTCTTTGTCTCCACCATCGATCTATCCACACAAACACATGTACACACCAGTGGCATTTTATAATATATGTGATACGTGCACATATAATATACATATAGTATCTTAGGCTGTGATATTATACCTGTTATGCAACTTTCTTATTAGACTTAGTACAGTTGCACTGCTCCTTCCATATTAGTAAATTCTATATTATGTTTAAGAGCTGCCTAGTGTATCTTTTCATGGCTATATCTTGTGTTTTTTTAACGTTTAAAGTTTATTTTTTGGGAGGGGAGGGAGGGAGAGAGAGAGAGGGAGGGAGGGAGAGGGAGGATCCCAAGCAGGCTCTGTGCTGTCAGCGCAGAGCCCAATGCGGGGCTCAATCTCATGAACCACGAGATCATGACCTGAGCCGAAATCAAGAGACGCTTAACGGAGTAGGCTACCCACGTGCCTGTATGGCTATATCTTTTAACCAAGTTCATGGTCATAGGCATTTAGGCCATTTCTAATTTATTCCAGTTCCTTTTTGTTTTTAAATTTTAACTGACAGTTGAAATGCCAATTTATATTTTTGATGTTCGTGTAGTCAACAGGTACTCATTGAGTACCATTCACTGTGAGGCACTCTAGCAGTGATTCATTCATGAACAAAAGATAAAATCCTCCCTCTTATGGAACTTGTATTGTGTGACATAGATGAAGAATAAGATGAGTAAAAGATAAAATATGTTGGGTAGTGGTGAGTATGCTAAGTAGAAAAACAAGTGTGGGAAGGAGTATGGATTATTGGGATGGGAATGGAAGGTGATATTTTGAGAAGAGTTGTCAGGAAAGGCTTCTTGGAGAGGGGTCTTGAAACAGTCATGAGATCATCAGGGGAAGAGCATTCCAGCAAGTGCAAAAGCCCTGAGGCATTGAGGTGCCTGCACATTCAAGAAACTCCCTGGAAGTCATGAACTTCTTGGAATAGAGTGAGTGAGAGAGAGGGCTTAGTGGGAGATGACCTAAGAGAGGTAGGGAGGAAGCAGATCATTTGGGGCTCTTGGATCCTGGAGGGAAGCTCCTGGAGAGTTTTTACCCAGAGGGGTGGTATGATATGAGTTGTATACTTTTTTAATTTTTAAATGTTTTGAGAGATTTTATTTTTTTGTAACCTCTACACCCAACATGGGGCTTGAAATTACAACCCCAAGATTAAGAGTTGCATGCTCTACCGACTGAGCCAGTGAGGCGCCCCTGATATGAGTTGTATTTTAATAGGATGGAGCCTGAAGGCAGGGCAAAATCAGAGGCAGCCTCTTTCAGCTTGCAGATGGTGGTGGCTTGGATTAGGGTGGTGGCAGGGGAGATGGTGGAAGGTGCTGGGAATTCGGATGTACTCTGATCCCACCAGATTGCTGCCGGATCGGATGTGGAGTGTGAGAGCAAGAGAGGAGTGAAGGAATGATTTAGGGTTTGCCAGAGCAACTGAAGAATGGGGTCGCCATTAACTGAGGGTGGTGGGGACAAATGCTCTGTGTGGGCATTGGGTGGGGAGGGGTGGGGAGCTGAGAATCACGCTTCGTGCCATGTGAGAGGCAGTGCACCCTTGAACAGGTTCTTTCTGTAGTTGGGTCTCATTTTGAGGCACAGGCTGACCCCCGATTTTGAGAAATACCAACTGTTAGACTTGAGGGGACTTTCTCATAGCTTTGAATCAGGGTATAACATCCCTTTAAAGAACCATTTGCCACTTTGGTGTGTCTATTGAATTTGGAGGCACACATGTTGGTTTAGCCATAAATCTGTTTATCATAGATGACATTTTTGGTCATTATCTCTGCAGACTCTTTATAACTATGTCCATTTGCATAAAAGCAAATGGTCTTCTGTTTCTGAATCATGATTAGCTCTTAGCTGTATCTTGGCTTAAAGTCGTAATCCTCTCTTTGTGACAGCATAGTGGTTGCTCTTGGAAATGATTACAATGTCATAATTGGTTTAGGACTCTAGGTGGGGAATAAGCGGGAGGGGCAGATGATCATTTTCTCAGAAGCAAAAAATTCCTGCCTCCTACCCATGCTCTCAGTGCTAAGAGAGGAAGGCCAGGAAAAGGCATGGTTTATAAATAGAACTGCTTCTAAGGAGTCTGCTTTCCTAAAGGTTTCATTAGGCATCAGAAAGCCCTTTACTCTTAGCAATTAATGGCCCTGATTTGACTGTGCCATATTATGAAGATTGAGAAAAGAAACCTGAGTTTGCTTTTTCTGTGGAGCAGGTGCAGGTAAAATGCCTGAGAGAACTCTAAATGGGTGTCTAAATCTCAAGTTGTCTTCCCCCAGATTATAAAAGCATCTTGAGGAAGAAAACCGCCCCTGTGTTTCTGAGCTAACTCTTCATTGTTGACAGTAGCTAACACCATGCCGTGCCTCTGTCCACATGCTGAAGGGGGCACCTCAATCTTAGCCAGTCCTTCTAGGCAGTGGGCTTATGGTCTCACCTGGTTCAGGGTCATGCTCAAGCCTGCAGACCAAATCCCAGACCTGACTTTGCAGGGCTCAAAGGCGAAACAAGCCTGAGCTCATTAGGAATCTTTTTCTGTATGCTGGATCTCTGTCCTAAGATTTAGAAAAAGACACCGGAACCCCCTCCCCCATTTCTCTTGAGCGTATTATGTCTAAAACAAGACACTTTTCCACCTGGGATGGCTTAGATTCAGATAGATGACTTTGGTTAGTTACAGAAGACTGCCCTGGGAAAAGTCTGCTTCTCTAGGGGGTGCAGTTCTTGATGGACAGAAATATGAAGGCCTGTTGGTTCAGTCCTGAGGATGACCAAAGGCTTCTCCTCCTTGTAAGGTCACAGATAAGTTGACAAGTCAAGGAAAACTATAGATCCCTCCAGAAACTGTCATTTACACCCAGCATTACTCATGTGGTAAGGTTTGTAGAAGTCCTGAAGTCCATGTGCCAACCTTCCTATCTTGTAATAGTCATTTTTTTTCCATTTGACAAATATTTATGCCACACTTCTCACATATACCGCACTGTTCTAGGTATAAGAAAGGTAGTTGTGAACACAGGAATCACGTATTTATATTTATATGTTAATGATGGTTAAAAATCTCCTGAGTGGAAACTCAGCATTCCCTTTTCCTTCCTTGTCTTTTTTTTTTTTTAATTTTGCTTTCTTGTTTTTCCAAACTAAACATGCACTACTTGTATCAGAGAAACCCAAGAAAAGAGATAAAATTCATGGTTCATTTCTTGAGAATGTTATGGGGTAACAAATGCTCTCTGAAAGCAGTAATGAGTTTAAATGGATTTGTATTTTATCTGTCATGATTATGTAGAGGTATCCTGATAATTAAAGGTCCAGTTATGCCAAACATATAAGTTAGTCTGTCTACAGCTATTGCCTGTGATGTGTATGAATAGATGTCTTGCAGTATTTTAGGAGCTGGGGAATCAGAGGTCTCCAGGAATGGTCCTCTACATCAGGGCTTGGCAAAATTGGCCCGCAGACCAAATCCCATTTTTGTAAACGAAGTTTTGTTGAAACAGAGCCGTACCTGTTCATTGCATGTTGTCTAGGGCTGGTTTCTCACTACGAAGGCAGTGTTGAGTAGTTGTGACAGAGACCATTTGGTCCACAAGGCCTGAAACAGTTACTCTGTAGCTGTTGGTAGATCCCTACTCTAGACTAGTGTTAAGTCTGATAACACTTTCTGCAGTCACTGAAATGTTCTATATCTGTGCTATCCAGTATCATAACCACTAGTCACGTGTATCTACTGAGCCCTTGAAATGTGGCTGATATGACTGAGGAATTGACATTTTAGTTTAATTTACATTTGAATTTAAATAGGCACATATGCTTAGTGACTACTGAATTGAACAATGCAACTCTAGACCAAACGGTGAGATTCTTTATCCTTCTGGGTCCTATTTTCTGTGCTGTTGTTTGCTGAGTCCTCTCCAGACTCTCTTGACTGAAACACTTTTTTTTTTTTAAATGTTCTAACTATTCCTACATTGGGTAGGAGGTGGCCTCTTTTTATGAGGCATAGAGTTCATGAAGTTTTCCACTCAGAAATATCCCATCATAGGAAAGACAGATTTGCCAGTGGAAAGTGTTGAGCAAAGATGAGGAAAAAGCTCACATCCACCCCCAGCCCATTTTCTAACTGCTTTAAGGGCAGTTTTAGGTACATAGCAAAATTGAGTGGAAAGTACAGAGTTTTCACATGCATCCCACACCCCCGACTGTTGACATTCCGCACCAGAGTGGTACGTTGGCCCTGTATTGACACGTTGTCATCACCCAGAGTCCATAGTTCACAGGAACGTTCACTCTGCTGTTGTACATTCTCTGGGTTTTGACAAGTGTACAATGTATGTGTTCAGGTCCTTTGGGCAGGGGAGGGGCAGTAGAGAAGGACAAGGTGTGTGACCTAACCACTAACCTCTGGTTTCTAGATAAAGCTCATGGTGAGTTGCAAGATCCTAAGTGAAGGCACCGTTTGGGGGGGTGGAGCAGGGGAGGTGGGTTGAGGATGATGGAGAAGGTGCTGAAGGAAAAGAGAAGGAGAAGAGAGGACACCTTCACTTGCTTTATGATTCTGACCCTTTCCCCTCCCCTGCCAGAAGCTGGAGGTGGGCAGGTGGATGTGTTGCATGGGGCCCTTCAGGCATCCTCTCTCCATCATGTGCACCCACGATCACAAAGTTGGGATCCCAGTTTCCTGCTTATTTCAGATGATTCCCAGAAACAGCTGGAGCCAGTAACTGTGTTGTCAATGCCAACAGCCAGCCTGGTTGTCCACAGAAGATACACGTTCCCAGGGAAGTTCACTGTTCCAACCGCAGCTCGTGGAGCCCCCGTTTCCAAACCGATTGCAGGTTCCGTGGGGCCATGAGGTCTCTGAACTTCGTTTTTTTGAACTTAGCCTCTTCCAGTTAGTCTGTGTGTGTATAGCCCAAGCTTGAGTTAGAATTTGATGTTTACTATGACATACATAATGTGACTTCAGGGTGAATTCACCATTGTAAGCAATCCACTCGAACATTTTGGTCTTCTAAAGAAAGCCATGCTTATTTTATTCTAAGTCTCTGATTTTGGTGATGATCCGTTACCCTGTACCTCCAACTACTCCTCCTGTCCTGATCTCTAATTAGTAATGCAGCATAGTAGAAGGGCATTTTAAGAATCTTAGTGTCTTTCAGGGGAATGATCTGAAATTATATTTTATCAACTAAATCTAAATGAGAGATCGGGGGGTTTATTACTTGGTATCTTCAATGTATTTGCAACTGAAATGAGTACTAGAGAAAATGAGCCTGGCATAGGATATATAAGACATGGTCTGTAAAATTGGGATAAATTCACCTGTAGTATACACCATGGAGTTTTATGAGGCTTATATATCTTAAATTACGGACACAATTGAGCAAAATGCTGGTATCCCATTAAAAAAGTAAAGTTGTATTTTTAGGGGTATCTTCCATTAAAGTTCTTGTTGCAAATAATTTCTAGACAAGTCACTGCAGCCTAATAAAGTAGGGTGCATGTAATTCAGCACGATCGCTAAGTGCATGTTTTTTTAAAAAATTTTTAAATGTTTTATTTATTTTTGAGACAGAGAGAGACAGAGCATAAGCAGGGGAGGGGCAGAGAGAAAGGGAGACACAGAATCCAAAGCAGGCTCCAGGCTCTGAGCTGTCAGCCCAGAGTCCGACGCGGGGCTCGAACTCAAGAACTGCGAGATCATGAGCCAAAGTTGGTCGCTTAACCGACTGAGTCACCCAGGCACCCCGCTGAGTGCATGTTAACGCTTTTAGAAAGAGACTGAATCAAACCATCTCTGTCTGGTGACCTCATGCCTCTTGGGCCGCAGACCTGGAGTGTTCAGCCAGCTTGGCAGGTGGAAGCCTAGGATGACTTAGGACCTCGTATCACGTGTAAGTGTGTCACAAGACTTTCAGTTGCTCACTCTTTTCTTCTCTACCTGTGAAGAAGGAAGGAATGAGGTTAGTTCCTGAGGAAGAATGTGTACATATTCCTTGCTGGTTGTTTCTTTTCTTTTGGAGGCCTAGGCACTGTTCCTGTAGTGTTGGAGGAAATGCCAGCTTGGGATTCTATCCAAACTTCACACAGGTGGTGTCTTCTATCTAATACCTTTTTTTGATGGGAGTAGTCCCAGAAGGGAACGTGAGACCCAGCCTCTGCTGACAGGAAGAGAGACAAATGGGATTCTTCCCTTTCTCCCAGGGGAGGCCAGGGGCTGAGGGGGAGGTGCCAAGCCTATAAAAGTGCCAAGCCTATAGTGCCAAGTCTATAAAAGCCACCATGACATGGTGGGACCCACTGCAGCCTAGCAGATGATACAACCAGGCCACCGAATGCATGACCAGCCCCCAGAGTCTCTGGGTCTAAACCAGGAATGAAAGGAGAGGTGTTCCTGTATCCTGTGAGTCCTCGCATCCTGGCCTATAAACTGCTCTGTTTTCATCTTTTGCCGTCTCCTGCTGCAACACCTGTTGTGAACTTTTTATTCTGCTCTGGAGAAGACGTTGAAGCTATTGGTGTCAATCTTCTCTGACGTGGGCTAAAGGGACTGGCTGTTGTCATTTGCCACCCATGGGTTAAGTTTTCCAGGCCTAATAGCAAACACGAGGCTCATTGACCTGCAGAGGTCTTCAGAGCCTGGACAGTTTCTGTACCCATTCCAAGGTGACCTAGGCAATTAGTGGTTAGATTCACATCTCATGATTCTCAGATCATTTTGATATGCCATATTTCCTCCCTGATTGGCCCTCTTTATATATTAATATGCCCCTCCCCAATCTATGATGTGTTTAGGTTTATCACCTTTATGCCATTAGAGTCAACCCCTGTATCTTGGAACAGGAAGGGTAGACGCTTGCGACATCGACACTGGATATTTCAAAATGTCCTGATGAGGGGTGTAGCATCTGTTACTGTTCTCCAACCAGTCCAACCTGAGATCTCTAACAAAAGAGTGCATGGAGTTTTGTTATAACATGGTACGGAAGAACGACGGAAGTGACGGCACCCTCAGACTATTGCCTCACTCCCCCACTGGGGGTTCAGATCTGTGACCATGTGGGTAGAGTCTTGGGTACCTACCCATGTAAAGCAAGGGGAGGAAAGCTGGGGCACTGGCTAGCATAGTCACCAAGGCTGTCCTCATTGCCAGTTCCCTCCTGTGACTGGGTAGTGGATTCTGCGAGCCGACGAACAGCCTGTTGAGCCATTGTATCAAATCATCATCCTTTTGTCCTGATACTTATCAGGTCAGCAGAGCTGCCTTTTATTCTTGTCCCAGGGGAAAAGCTTTTCTGTCATCGCAACATATTCAGGTAAAGTCATTTGTTCTTGGTGTTTCTGCTCAAAGGAATTGAAAAACGAGTTGTACCGAACTGCTAGCACATCGACCATTCTACAGACTGTTTTATAATAGCCACTGAAGATACGTTAAGGGAAGGAAATCAACCCATGGTCCGGAAATACTTGCCTAGTGTCCCTTTACCCAAGTCCTACTGTCTGTCTTTCCCCATTAATTAAGCAAGTGTCAAGTCCACCTGCTATTATCAGGGAGCTGATAAAGGAGCAGAAAATAAGATAGGAGATGCAATACCAGCTCACAAGGAACTAAAAACAGTCTGGTTAGGGAGACTAAACTCACATAAGGAGGGTAATTCTTTAGGCGATATTCTAATGACAGGTTACTGATGTAGGGTCCACAGAATCAATGGTTGCTGAGCCATTGATTGCTGAGCATGCTCACCAAGACCCACGGCCAGGAGATACACTGGGACGCTATAGCACAGCAAAGAGGGGGGATAGATTGAGTGCATGAAGAAGGCCACAGTAAACCTGAAGAATTTACATGTTATTTTTTTCTTAATTTATTTCAATTCAAGTTAGTTAACATACAGTGTAGTATTGGTTTCAAGAATAGAACCCAGTGATTCATCACTTACATACAACACCCAGTGCTCATCCCAACAAGTTCCCTCCTTAATGCTCATCACCCATTTTTAGTCCATCCCCCCTCCCCTCCAGCAACCATGTTTGTTCTCTAGAGTTCAGAGTCTCTCATGGTTTGTTTCTGTCTCTTTTTTATCTTATTTTTCCTCCCCTTCTCCTAGGTTCATCTGTTGTTTTTCTTAAATTCCACATAAAAGTGAAATCATATGATATTTGTCTTTCTCTGACGTACTTTGCTTAGCATAATACACACTAGCACATGTTATTCCTTCTGGGGTCAACAGAACCCCGTTGAAGGGCTTTTAATTGGAGCATACCACGATTGGATTTCTCATTTAGAAAGATCATGGCTGCTGAGTGGAGAATAATATGGGGGTGGGTGGGTGGTATTAACAGAGAAGAAAGTAAAGATAGACGTGAAGTGTAGATAAAAAGAAACCGATGAATCTGAGAGAAACACTCCAATGGAAAGCTGTTGGAGAGTTTTAAGAAGAATGATATGACCTGACTTCTGTTTTACCAAGATCACACTGGCTCCTGGGTTGAATATATCCTGGAGATGGGAAGAAGACAGTAGCAGAGGAGCCAGCTATTGCACTGATCTAGGCAAGAGCTGGTAGGCTTTGACCAAGGAGGTAGCAGTGGAAGTTGTGAGAAGTAGTCAAATTCTGTCCTGATATTGAAGGTTGAGCCAACAGGATTCCTGAGAGACTAGATGTAAGGTATGAGAAAGAAAAGTCAGGGATGGCTCCAAGACTTTTTGGCCTGAGCAACTGAAAGGTTGAGCTGAGATGCTCCATCAGCTGAAATGGAGCAGCCAGAAGGAGTGAGATTTATGGTGGAAGTGTTGAATGTGTTCATATATCCAAGTGGAAATAACAAGTAGGCAAGTGGATTACAAGTCTTGAGTTCAGTGTGAAGTAGGGACTGGAGACATAAATTTGGAAGTCCCTGGCATATAGGTGGTGTTTAAAGCCATAGACTAGATGATGTCACCAAGGGAGTAAATGTAAGTAGGAAAGAGGAGTTGGGATTGACTCCTGGAGCACTCTCATGTTAAGAGGTCAAGTTGATGAGGGACAAGCTGGGTCCAGTGACTTTGCTGGAACCTGACAGTGTGGTGCTTGGAGGCCATATGAATTATTCAAGTTGATGGGTCAGGTAGAAAGAGGACTGATGTGTTTGCAGTGGATTTAGTAGCATGGAGTGTAATAGTGAGCTTGATAAGAACAATTTTGGAGAGAACAATTTTGGAGGGAACAAAAATCTGTTTGGACTGGTTTCAAGAGAGAATAGGAGGTGAGAAATTAGATGTGGTGAATACAGATATCTCTTGAAGAGTTTTTACTATAGAATGGGGTAGGGGGAGAGAGAGAAATGGAGAGGGTGAGCTGGACATGGAAGGTCAAGGAAGTCACTGGTGACTTTGATGAAAACAGTTTCAGGGGGTGATGCTGTGAGGAAAGAGGGTGTTGAGTGACTCTTTGCTCACCTTTAAAGGAAGGTGAGTGCTTTGGGTCATTTGGTGCATGGCCTCACCAGCCAGTGGCAGACCTTGTGAGTTTCTTGGTGGTCTCCTCGTTTGCACTTCTCCGTGTGCCTGTCGCCACTTGACTGATCTAACCCATTTGCTGTCTTATTTGGAACCTCCTATTGCTTTCTTCGGAGCATTCCCCATGAGGTTGTGTCTTCTGAATGGGCTTCTCCCCATGTTCTCAGGATACACACCTGTCCGCCTCCAGCAAGGGGATGACCTCCTGGCTGTGAGTCTACATCAGCATAGCTCCAACCTTCACATCTGTCATTCCAAGTCAGACAAGACTCGCAGTTCTGATTAATCTTGGGTTGCTGCCTGAGATCCAAGAGTCTCTCCCAAACCTTTGTGCACATTTTCATTCACAAATACAGAATCCAGGAGCCTGTTATCCATGTTCACATTCCAAACATTTTAAAACTCCCATTCTTTTAAGTGCCCAAATACTACATTACATGTCAAAAAATTAGAAAATACCATGAAAAAAAAATGAAGAAAGAAAATCCCCTGTAGGCCCACCACCCTCACCTAGCAGCTGTGACTGTCATATGGTCTACATGTATATGGATACACACACACACACACAGTTCTGTTGATATGTTCTGATCCTTCAGACCATCATGTGGACCACATGACCTGTGGGAATGTTATCCCTTCCTTCCCTGTGCTCTTATTCTCCTCCTCCTCTGTGCACAAGTTCTCTTCCCCTTTATAAAGCTCCTCCAACTCCTCTTATGGACATTTCATCCATTAAGGGATGCACATGAATGTCCATGAGGGTTTTCAAGCATCTCTTCTAGATGTTCCTTTCATTTTTTTTAATTTTATTTTTTATTTTTTTTTAATTTACATCCAAGTTAGTTAGCATATAGTGCAACAATGATTTCAGGAGTAGATTCCTTAGTGCCCCTCAGCCATTTAGCCCATCCCCCTTCCCACCACCCCTCCCGTAACCCTCAGTTCTCTGTATTTATGAGTCTTTTCTGTTTTGTCCCCCTCCCTGTTTTTATATTATTTTTGTTTCCCTTCCCTTATGTTCATCTGTTTTGTCTCTTAAAGTCCTCATATGAGAGAAGTCATATGTTTTTTGTCTTTGACTAATTTCACTTAGCACAATACCCTCCAGTTCCATCCATGTAGTTGCAAATGGCAAGATTTCATTCTTTTTGATTGCTGAGTAATACTCCATTGTGTGTATGTATATATATACATATATATACACCACATCTCTTTTATCCATTCATCCATCAATGGACATTTGGGCTCTTTCCATACTTTGGCTATTGTTGATAGTGTTGCTATAAACATGGGGGTGCATGTGTCCCTTCGAAACAGCACACCTGTATCCCGTGGATAAATGCCTAGTAGTGCAATTGCTGGGTCGTAGGGTAGTTCTATTTTTACTTTTTGAGGAACCTCCATACTGTTTTCCAGAGTGGCTGCACCAGCTTGCCTTCCCACCAGCAATGCAAAAGAGATCCTTCTTCTCCACATCCTCGCCAACAACTGTTGTTGCCTGAGTTGTTAATGTTAGCCATTCTGACAGGTGTGAGGTGGTATCTCATTGTGGTTTTGGTTTGTATTTCCCTGACGGTGAGTGATGTTGAGCGTTTTTTCATGTGTCGGTTGGCCACCCGGATGTCTTCTTTGGAGAAGTGTCTATTCATGGTAGACGTTCCTTTCAAATCATAGAAAACAGCCTGTGCCTGTGGGGGAGGGGGGTGATAGGTGAGTTTGCCCAGAGAAATACAGGCATGAAATGCCTGTCCATTTGTTTCCTGCCTGCAACTATGTCCTTCCCCCACAGAAACATGTCTAGTGCCCATCTCACCTGGGATATGCAAAATGTATCTGGTTTCTTTAGTGCTTCCTCACCTGTAGTGAGTGTTACAAATTAAATTCTATGCTAACAACCCATGCTTCATTCATCATTTTGAGAACTGATCTATTCTCGTGCTTTGCTGTTCACTTCCCTCTTTGCTGGCATAGTAGGAACCCCCCTTAGCCTTCTAATTTGAGCTGAACGTGATAGGGTTTCAGTAGATATGGTTGCAAGGGTCTCCTTGATGAGCACCAAGGAGCACTTGGCTGAAGAATTGTTCCATCCTTTTCAAATCCATCATTTTAATGAAACCTCCAAGTTTCTTTACCATCATATTCTCTCTACCCTGCCCCTCCACTGCTCCTAGAAGGTTAGCCCTTCCAAGGGTGGCCCAGAGTTAATGTACTTTTTCTAGGTTTCAGTGGCATCTCAGTTAAATACTTCTAAAATTCTGCGGTGTTGAAAACCTCGTTGGACATGAACTTTCTTATGGCTCAATCGCATATTATTTGGCAGGGCTTAGCTGATGAAACCAAATGTACCCACACAATCATTAGCAAGTGTGGGAATTGTTGTTAGGAACTGAATATTTATTGTACGCCCACAAATTTTTAGGTGCTTATGCAGAATATGATTGCCAGGGGATTGCTTTTGTCGAAGATGCCAAAGGAAGTTAATTAGCATTTGAGAGAAATGCCCACATTACAGATGGGGCTCCTGACCACGTTGGGCCAGAGCCAGATAGACACTGGGCCCAGGCCTCATCCACTGTGCTGGGTGGAGGGTGGACATTCTCCCAGGGTCTTAGAAAGAGGAGGGCTAGAGGAGGACTCAAGCCCAGGGGGAAGAGGCCACAAGAGTAGGGAAGCCAGTCTCCGAATCTGTCCAGATTTGTTCGCCTTAGCTCCAGACAGCCCCAGGACATAAACTAGTCCAGATTTCTGGAGCTTTTCTGGGAACGTGTGGTGCTTCCTCAAAACGGGCTTGACATACACTGAGGGATTGTAGTCAGACTGATGTATGTTTGAGTCCTGCTCAGCAGCTTAGTGGTTGGTGACCTTGGATAAGTTACAGAACATCTCTGAGCCTCTGTTTTCTCACCTGAAAAGTGGGCATAATGATGCCTCCACACATGCCTATTGTTATGCAGCTTGGAAATGAAGTATATTAAAAGGCTGGCACTGTGGTTTTGACCCACGGAAGGTGTTTTCCGTGTTACTGCCATCGATGTGGTTGTTGCCGGGTCAGTTCCAGATTGTACATTTTCAGCCATGTGTTTCCCAGGACCTAAAGAAGATGAGCGCCTGAGGGCCAGCCGCCCTTGGCAGAGCCCTGAAGAAGACGCAGAAGCTAATTTCCAGGAAACGGGGAAAGATTTGTCTCCGTATTTGAGTAGGCGAATGTCTGTTGAAGGGAGTAGAGACAAAAGCAATAGAAAAGAGGGAATAGCATTTTGAAATTTCTTCTGGGGAAAAAAATCACTCGTTACATCTGTGGCTACCCTTCCCCCCATGGAGGTCACCATCGTATGGACCCTCTTCTTTATGAATCAGTTGTGAAAAACCCCGGGAGATGCATTTAATTGGCATTCTGCGCCACGTGTATGTGGTGTCCTATAGACGGAGAGTACTTGCTCCAGGTAATTAAAAGTGTCAGCTCCTTATCCAGGAGAGGGTTCTATTAAATTATGTACAGTAAATATTTTTGCAAGTTGGAACTCTGCAGAAGACTTATTGATCTGTGGCAAGCTGCCAGGCAGCTGGTAAAGATTTGGAAAATTATTCTTAATCCAGGGCAGGTCCTGGGAGGGGTGGGAATACAAACAGTCTGGAGGCTCTTTTGTTTCACCTTTATCTTCTACCTCCCGTGAGGAGCCTGCGATTCCTCCCAGGGCTGCTGCATCAATAGCAGACAATGACATGAACTGCTTGGTTAGCACAGCCTCAGTGATTCGGATACCAACCACATCAGCACGGCTGCTCTGGAGGGGCGGCCTGGATAAGGGAGGGGAAATTGACGTCAGGAGTCCGAGAGTCTGATCCAGCCAGGGGGGACATGTGGTGCTGTTGGGAGGTGGGTGGAGGGGGCAGTGCCACCTGGAGGCTCAGCTCAGCCTTGTCCTCCCAGGTCTCCTGAGAAGGCATGGGGTCCTCACCTCCAGTAACCACCACCCGCCAAGGGCTGTATCCACTCTTGATCTTCTCTTCTGTCTCAGCACCTGGCTCGGAGGCTGCTAGAAATGGTGCTGGGTCTTGGGATGTGGGAGGTGCGGGCCGGCGTGATCAGGGTGCCTTTGCTCATGGTGTTGGTTCTGTACAAGTGGACAGCCCGCCCCCCGCCCCCATCGTGGAGGAGCTGAGGGTGACAGCTGAGAGGGCTGCCCAAATGTCCCACACTCCTAGAAACCCTGCCAGCTGAGGTTTCCTGTTTATGGTCTCTCTCTTCCCCTCCGTCTTCTTCACTGCCTTATTTCTCAGTCCTTAGAACGCTTTCTGGCACATGGTAGGTGCTCAATAAATATTCGTTGAGTGACTGAATGACGCCTTCTGTCTCTGTCCTGATTGACTTCGAGAAGGTTCCCAGGGCTGAACAAAGCGAAGGGTAGGGAAAGGCCAGTTTCAGGCTCGGAGCTGTCCGAGAATCCTATTGACCCCATACGTTGCGGAACGCGACCCAGACTGCTCCGGGATCTGGAGTCCGAGCGCCTCCCATCGTGTGCAAACTCCTGGCAGCTTGGCTTTAGGGCAACAGAAGCAACTGAAATGCGGGGACAGGTGGTCAAAGATGAGAAGTTGGAGGCAGGTCCGCACGTAACGTCTCCGATGCCTGCACCTGCCTGCTCCTCTCACCCCTGCCCCTGCCCTCTGTGCCTGGAGCTCTTGGTCTCCTGCTTCACTCTCCCCTCTTCCCTCCCCAGTGGCTTGGCCTGTCCGTGGGGGTTTGGCATGGTCTGAGGCAGAATAGGGTTCCCTTAACTCTCTTCTTGTTGCCTGGTATCTTGCAGATCTGTGGCTCGTTTGCACCTTCGAGGGTTCTGGAAGAACAGGAGAGAGGAACCCATAAATAGACCGTTTTGCTGCTCTTTAGTAACTTCTGTCGGGGGAGAGGAGGCCATGAACACCGCCATCATACGGTGTGCAGCTTGGGATTGCTAGTTTTTTCCCCTTTAAACTTCTCACTGCCTTGCCTCTCCCACATTAGCACACCACCACGGGGGCTTGTCTGCATAAAGCCGTGTCTGGAGTCGGCACCCAGGGCGGCTCAGCCAAGCCGGCTGCATTTCAGGGGCGTGGTCTGAGCACCTGGTTAGAGGGCCGAAAAGACAGTGCACGTGCACCTGTGTATCCTGGTGGTTCTGTGGCACGTGCTTTCTTCTCCGGTCAGGGGACACTTGCTCATTTTCCTCCCAGTGTCTCTGGGAAGAGCGAGCCGCTCTGTGCTGGAAGTTTAGTTCTCTACAGGGAGCCATTACTTTACTGTTTAAAGAAGGCTTTATGCTCTGCAGCTTTAGATCATTTCACATGATGAAACACCATCTCACTACTGACAATTGTAATTTAAAATGTTTGACGGTCTTTTCAACTGAAAAAGAGTAATCATCACTTGCCACAGGCAGGCCTGGAGAGCCGCTGGAAGAATTTAGTTCTCGGTGGGGTCTGCACTGTGCCATTTTCTCCTCTACCCCGTCCTCGTGGTCTTTCCAACCTCCTCGGCTGCTCTTCGCCTCCAGGCCCCATTTACCACCTTCAGTGCCGTCATCCCCGCTGTCGCCGTCACCTGCACCCACTCCCGCCCACGCAACACCCTGTGCTCTATTCCTAAATCTCTACCTCCTGGCTGTCTGCCTCCTTTTCCTCATCTCTTAAAAACTGGGAATCTGAATCCTGGCCTGCTGGCTTTGCTGGAGGGACCAGGCGGTGGGAAGTGCTAGCTTTGGGGAGAGACTGGCCAGGAGGAGAATGTTTATTGAATGACAGAAGCCGGGGTTCACCTCTGTCCTCTGTGTGGCCTTGGGCACTTACTTAATGGTTGCGGGTCTCTGTTTTCTTCCCATAACGAGACTAGTGCTACCTACCTGTTTGGGCTGTCTTGAGTTTCAGAGCCAACGTCCTGAAGTTCCTAACATAAGAATTGGCTCAGTTAATCTCAGTTTTATTATGAAGGTGATATCCATGGGACACTGTATTTAAAAGTAATGTAGGTTGTATAGATGTATGGTTTTTCTGCTCATATTCTCTTGTTCACTGAACCTCATGTTCTAAAACTGTCAGCACCATTGCTCCTGCCCCACTGTCTCCACCACCACTAAAATCAGCAACAAACTCTTAGGACTTATGTGCCAGGGACTGTTGTAAGGGCTTTGTATGTGTCTACTCACTTCATTCTCATAAAAACCCCATGATGTATTCAAATATCGTTAGCCTCATTTTCAATATTATTACCTTCATGATAGATGACCCAAGTCTCAGGGATATTCTGTAATTTGCTCAAGGTCATAGAGTTAATGAATAACGACAGAGCCTCTGTTCTGTCTATATTTTGGCTACGTCTTTCAGATTCTTTATGCGTGTGCTGTCTGTGTTTGTATCTGTCTGTGTGTCTGTGGATATGTTTCTATATAGGTCAGTGTATTTTTTTTGTCATTTCGACAAGGAGGAGGCCATGTTGGCCTTATTAAAGACTTGAGGTCTGTTGCAAACAACAGAGGTAGAATGTACTCCAGAGACATCTAGCAGATACCGCAAGATGGCTTGGTCTTTTTAAAACCAAGGTTATTTTTGAGATTCTGTGATGGAAATGAATTAGGGTAATAAAGGCAAAGGGAAGTCGAGTTTTGGTCACGATGCAGTGAAAACCTTCACTTAATGACCTTATTTGGTTAGAGGTGATTACAATCAGTGGAGAAATGCTGTAAATTAGTCAGTTATATAATTGAGCTGTTTCTCAACGTTTCCTTTTACTCACTCCCCACTCTGTTTTCTTCCCTGGAAATCAAAGAAGCATATAAAAGTAATTTGGGGTGTTCAAGTTGGAGGGCACTCCCGTTGTGGCCAGAAACATCTCATTAAGATGGTTACTAATGAGAACAACTGGAACCCTAGAACGCCTGCCCTCTATTTGACATTGGATGGCCACTGAAAGAAGGCAGGGGTAATGTCTATTTTCTTATGTTGTTTAGAGCAAAAGAAAAGGAAAACTCCTTTTTCAGTCACTCCAGGTACCAGCATCACATTGCCCGTGAGGTCTGGGCTGCTTAGCTTTGCGAGTGAGTTTGGGATGTTTGCTACGGTGTGGCGTTGCGGGAAGAGCAGTGAGCAAACTCTCTGTGGCCCCTGGCCCCGTGGCCGTGGTACACGGTGTGTGCGGAGGGTGGTGGTGACGGACTGCGTGCATTCCACCTCTCACAGCTGCCAGACCCAATCCTGGCTGGCTCGTGGCGACACCTCTGCATAAAAAGTCACATTACGTTTTAGAGACGGGCCCTTGGATTTTGTATTTTCGAAAACAGGTCCTTGGGAGCGTGTTTGCCTTGGGTGGGCTCCTCATCCATCACAAATAATTGTGCAGTGGGGGGTTCTCTCAACTGTAGGAAGTTGGAGCTGTCTTTGAGAATGTAAGTAGTTATTTCAGAAAAACATAGGGGCTTCCACGGCCGGTGTCAGGGAGAGAAGATGGACGTGTATGTGCGTGTATGTGGTGGCGGGATTGTGGCCTTAACATGTAGAGCTGCATCGTTAATCCCCTAGTGGGCAAGCGTTTCCATACCCACATCAGAGGGAGCTATGGCAACCCTCTTGGGGCCTCCTTCCCTTTCTTTGGTTCTCTTCCCACTGGGGAGTGGAGGAGCCTGGGAGGGACCCTTTCAGCGGTGGGCAGCCTGGCGCAGCCAGGGAAGGCACAGTATCTAGTTGAGCTCGGTAGCTGGACTGGGAAATAGACAATGTGCTTTAGTGGCCAGGGTGCAGCGAGGCAGTAGTGGGGCGTCCAGAGCCATGCAGCAGGGAGGGGTGGACCTAGTAATGTCTCAGGAAACCAGCCGCTGGAGGAAGTACGGGTTTCAGAAGTCAGGCTCTAAGTGGGAGGTCGGAAACCAAGGCTAGACTTCAACAAGAGGTCTAGCAAAAGGGTTAAAATCAGCAGATGAGATTTGAAAAATAAGTTAGTAAGTTGAAGGGCAAATATAAAATCAAATAGAAAGGCAAGGGCATTCATGTCCTTGATGAAAGAAAATCTGAACATTAAGGCAAATTCTCTTCCTGTCTCCCCACATCTCACCCTGTGGGGCATGAACTAGTCCTCGATGCTCTAAGTGTGGGGGCAGGCAATGGAGAGCACTGTCTGAATGGGGTGAGGAGGCAGAAAGACAGGAGCAGGCAGAACCTGGTACAGCCAGACCATCCTGAGTGGGTGGCCTCAGGCGTAGAAACCATAAAACATTTGCTGTCAACCTGGCTTGCGGTCCAAGAGCTGGGCATTCGACCGCGTGATAGGATTTAGGGCAAGCTGGAGACGGGCTTTTTGTCCGAGTCTTGGAATAAGACCAGGATCGAATTAACATGTGAGGGTGGGCAGGCATGATTTGATGAAAGCAGTGCCCATGGTGGACAGAATAATAGCTCCCAAGATGTCCACATCGTCACGTCTGGAACTCATAAGTTCCCTTCCATGGTAAATGTGACCTTGCAGACATGAGTAAGTTAAGGATCTTGAGTTAGGAGGTTAATTTGGATTATCTAAGTGGGCTTGTTACAAATACAAGAGTCCTCATAAAAGGGAGGCAGGAGCTTTAGAATCAGAGGGAGATTTGAAGATGCTGTCCTGTTGGTTTGAAGCTATAGGAGGAGGCCATGCACCAAGGAATGCAAGCTGCTTTTAGGGCCTGGGAAAGGCCAGGAGGCACATTTTCTGCTAGAGCCTCCAGAAGGAGCACAGCTCTGCTGATACTTTGATTTCAGCCCTGTGGGACCCATTTTGGACTTCTGACCTATACAACTATAAGATGATGAATTTGTGTGGTTTTAATCCACTAAATTTGCAGTAATTTGTGACAGCAGTGATAGGAAACTGGTGCAGGTACCAATTTCTTCTGAGATACTTAAAAAAAATTTTTTTCAATGTTTATTTATTTTTGAGAGGCAGAGACAGAGTACAAGCAGGGGAGGGGCAGAGAGAGAAGGAGACACTGAGTCTGAAGCAGGCTCCAGGCTCTGAGCTGTCAGCACAGAGCCTGATGCGGGGATTGAACTCAGAGACTGTGAGATCATGACCTGAGCCGAAGTCGGATGCTTAACCAACTGAGCCACCCAGGCGCCCCTCTTCTGAGATACTTCTTTTAAAAGCTTGCACTACAAATTTCCTCTACAATTCCTCTTTAGCATAATTGGGTACGTATGGCTGTATTGGTAAAACTTAAGTAGCGATTTACGTTTTTGAGAGGAGTAAAATCATGCTTATTTCAGTCTCAGTTAAAACTCATCAGAAGATGATGTGTGTTTCTCACAGGACCCGAACTGTGGCCATACCACCCCCTGTTGGCCCCACGGTGTCCACTTCAGAAAAATATCTAAGGAAAACACAAAATACTCAGGGAGCATTGCAACAGAAAAACACTCAAGTTACAAAGTAAAATCAAATATCATCACTTGATGGAAATTGTGTCTAATAGATTGGTGGGTCATTGATGGATTTTATAAATATTGTATGAACCTGGTGGGTCATTGATGGATTTTATAAATATTGTATAAACATGGTGCATTTGCAGAGAATAGTTTCCTTCCTAGGTGTGTGTGGAAAACCATTTGCTATTTTTTTCCTGCAAGATGATTGGATTCTCCTTATTTTTCCCATGTTGTACGAATCATGTATCTGTATGTTCTCAAAAATGTGACTGTATGTGAAAGTCACTGCTCCCTTCCCCCAAATCTGGAACAAAGACACGGTCTAAAAAAAAAAAAAAATCACTTGCGGCCAAAACTACCGAGATCAATGCACAGAAACGTACAGACACCTTCAAAAACGCACACATCAACATCAGTGAGAAGGAAGGGAGTCGTCTACTTTCTTCCTCAACCCAGAGCTGGTTTTGACCCTGTTTGGAGTTCTCTGTGAGCAAGCTAGAGAGAGGGATGCGAACTGCTTGCTGGTTGTTGTTGCCATGGAAACCGGCAGAGACAAAAGGCCACAAAAATGAAGGAATAAGATGACATGTAAGGATTAAAAAACAAAACAGAATGGAGTTTGCTTTCTTTTTTTCTCTCCCCATTTTGCTACAATAACTTATTAAATGCTGTGGTTAAAGAAGCCAGCGGTGTGGGAAGGGAAGTAGGAAGAAGGAAAAAGGGCCAGATTTTCCTTCTGTCTTGTCACTTGAACTGCATAATCCAATTAAGGTTTCTCGGGGTAATTGCGCCTCACTTTTCCTTTCCTGCAAAGAAAAAGAATCGACCCATGTGTCTGAAGGTAGCATGCAAAGCTCTCATTTCTCTTTAAGGAAGGAAATATGACTATTTCAGCTCATTGTGGGGGGAGACCTTTCTAACCAGTGGACTGACGGCCTTCTGATTGGGGTGTTTTCATCTCTAGAGGTCAAGGAGTGACTTCACGCCAGGGCTGAGGTGAGCAGGGTGGCCACCAAGGTCCTCGCCAGCTCTCATGTGTAGCGATTCGGTGATTAATCATCTCAGTTACGCGACATAGGGGAAAGAGGACTGGGTTTCAAATGCATCGCTTGCTTTCCTTTTTTTAACCGAGAAAATATGTATGATTCCAAGGCTCCTCTCCTGAGAAGTCCCAGAAATCTTCCCCTGCCTTTCTGCCAGCCCCATTTGCCCTTGGTCTAGAAGTTTCCTACATTTTGGGATTTCAGGGACTTTCTGCCACTTCAGAAACCAGTCTTAACTTCTCCGATGTCTTCTGGTAAAAATCTATGAATTACATCAAAAAATACAACCTAAAAACAAACAAGTGACAAATAAAAGAGGAACGATCGATCTTTTGTTCATTGTTCCCAACCTTGCTGCTGTTGGGTGAGTGGATCATTTAGCCAGTGTTTGTCAAACTGTCATCTGAGGTCCACCTAAGGTCTGACTGGTAGAATCCTTTGTTAAAAATGCACATTCACAAGAATTCATCTGCATGGAGCCCCTTCTCAGACCTTCAGAGTGAGAATCTCTTGGGGTAGGCCTAAGAAATCTGCTCATTTTACAAATGCTCATTTTATCCTTAAGATAAAGCTCCACTTTTCAGCCCGGACGACCTCCAGGGAGGCCAAGAGTCCAGGATGGTGCTCAGTTAGCTCGTAAGTTAGCCCCTGTCTTGAGAAGACAGCTCTTTTGAGTAAGTTGCTGATACTTTTCTTCTGGACGGAGAGAAGAGCAAGCTTGGTGTCCACTCTCAACAAGGCTCTTCTCACATATGGACCACCCAGTCATTCCTGGTTTTTTCCATGTGAGTTTCTGACGTCAGTAAGGTGTGAAACTCTGACCTATCTCGTGTTGTGTCGGGCTCCAGCTTCTCTCAGCTTGACTGACTCTTCTGCCCACCATGGCAGGCTCTCCACGCCGTGGGCTTTTGTTATCCACACCATCGTATCCTGATGCCGTGCCCACTTCCTGTCATCGTCTGGCTTGTCACTGCTCACGTCTGGCTGTTCCTCTTCAAACATCCTGTGCCACTGGTTCGCAAGTGTTAGCTGCTTGAGAGTCATCTGGAAGGCTCGTTAAAACAGGGATTGTTGGGCCCGATCCCAGGGTTTCTGGTTTGGTTAGGTCTTGATGAGGCCTGAGGATGTGCATCTCCAGCAGGTTCCTAGGTGATGCTGGGACCACACGTTGAGACTCGCTGCCCTACACTTCAACCACATGGTTGGACCAGGTAGGCCCCTTAAGGAGTCTGGTTCATCCCTGTCCCACTAACACTTCACACCACATTTCACAAGGCCACGGTTAAGAAATAATGTGGTATGTTGAATTGGACATAAAAGCAGACACCCCTGTGACCTTAGACAAGTCTTTGGATTCTGACTGTGAATTTCCAAAGCCAGATGACCCCTTACAGGGGTCTGGTTGGCACTCCCTGAATCTGGCACTGGCCTATTGTTAGACTCCTCTGTGGCCACGAACTCTAAAGGCAGATTGGTGCCCAGGCCATGACCTTCCTGCAGCTGCCCAGCTCAGAATCAGGCTTGCTATATGCCACAGCTGTGATGGGAAACTTCCTGAAGCCTCTACTCCAGCTCATTCTTTAGAGACAACTGAGGGACTGCCTGCCCATGCCCCTGGACCCCCGTCACACTCCCAGAGTGTCAATGATCTTGGCCTGTGATTCCCAACCTCCTTTGGGAGCAAAGTGACTGCTAATGCATACCACAGAGGACAAGACAGTTTGAATTGTTAGGTTTGGAAATCCAGAAAATACAGAGTATATCAGCCCCTCGCCATATGCTGATCTAAAAGTTCATTCTCTTGTGTTAATATATAACTGACATTGCCTAACCACGACTGTATTGACAGCAGCGGCTGTGAACACAGAGTTTTCCATTCAGACTTCAGTGCTTTAAAGTTTTAGAAGTTCTGTTCCACAGGCCAGGACACTGAGAGGTAGTGGGGCTCAGGAGCTTATCTGTGGTCACAGAGTTGGAGGCACTGGCCTCCGGTGTCTCTGCCTTTTAGACTTGGAGCTCTGAACCCCTGGTCCTGTGGTCATTCACCCCCTCAACTCCAGATCCAACTTCTATACAATGGAAAGTTATAATAGGTTTCCAACATATTTTGGAAATATTTTTACTTAGAAATTTTTTTAATGTGATTTTAAAACTTCTTTAAGCCCATGGCTTATTAGAGAGAGAGCAAACTTGCGTATGGATGTGTGAGTGGGGAGGGGCAGAGAGTGACAGCAAGAGAGACAGAATCCCAAGCAGGCTCCCATGTTGTCAGCATAGAGCCTGACTCGGGGCTCGAACCCACAAGCTGCGACATCACGGCCTGAGCCAAAATCAAGAGTCGGACGCTGAACTTACTGGGCCACACAGGCACTCTGAGCCATGGATTTTTAAGTCGAATAATAGTAGGGAGGTCAAAGTATAAAACCAGCAAAAATGGACCTGAAAGGGCCAGTGCCCCACTCTCTCGGAGCCCTGGAGATCCACAGATCAGTTTGAAAACCACCAAAGAGAGTAAAGATTTCAGAACTTCGTGAGTCAGAAGACGGGCTTTCAGCCATAACTGCTGCTAACTGGCCGTGAGGCGTGGAGCAAGCCAGCAAACTCGGAGACTCCGTGGCCTTGGTTGTAAAGCCACAGAGATGGACAAGGGCCCTACCACATCTCTGTCTACGACCCATTAGTTGATTAATGAGCTCGAACTAATGGCTGACAAAATGTAGTAACAAAATAGGCTCCTACTTTTATGAAGAGATTAAAGCTAGCCATAATTAGCACACTGCATACAAATGTGTTATGGAAGAAGAGCTTGGAAAGGAATTCGGTCCTAAAGTAAAGGTTACAAATGCACTTTCATTTATTTTTTTAAATTTTTTAAATGTTTATTTATTTTTGAGAGAGAGAGAGAGAGGGACAGAGTGCAAGCGGGGGAGGAACAGAGAGGGAGACATTAAATCCGAAGTGGGCTTCAGGCTCTGAGCTGTCAGCCCAGAGCCTGAAACGGGCTCAAACTCACGAACCGCAAAATCTTGACCTAAGCCAAAGTCAGATGCTTAACCACTGAGGCACCCAGGCGCCCCCAAATACACTTTCACTTATATTCGCACTTTGCTTAGGACCCTTACTCCCCACCCTCTTCCTATTTATAGGTAGCAGGTAGCTACATTTCAAGGTAACTCTGGGCAAAGTGGCACAAATTTATTACATAATGGTACCTGAATAACCGGTTACTTATCAAAATACCCCATGTTTACAAATACATTTAGAGAGAGAGTTGATAATCGTGTGATAAAATCTTTAAACCCAAATGTCAGTGGCTTGGGATTGGTAGTAAAGGTTTTCTGGAGAGATTCTGGAGAAACAGGACATCCCCTCTACCTTAATTTTGTTTTCTTTTCTGTCTTCGTTAATTTAGGGTTTGGTCTCTTTTCTGGCCAAGCTTCAGTGAAGGTGACACTATTACAGCACGTGATGGAGTTTTCTCAGAATAAACTGTGGGATGTGCAGTAGGGTCATGTTATCCTTTTTATATTCAATTATTAGGTGATTTTGTCAGTATTCTCATGAGGTGATGGTTTGGTATAAACATTTAGTGTTTCATAGAAAAGGCAAAAGGAGGTCTGATGTGGCCAGGAAATTAGTATTTATTTTAGCAACAAACAAACAAACCCCCCCCCAAAAAGCCACATAGAACAGATTGGTTTAAATAATTGCTAAATCAAATTATAAATGATTACTCAAAATATCCTTGCTGATCATTTTGTCTCCAGCACCACTTTAACATTAGATGGGAATTTTTAAGCTTTACAGAAGAGACGTCCAATTTGGTAGCCTGTAAGAAATCGCCTTTGTTTTCTGGCATGTGGTCCAGATCTTACCTCCGAACTTTTTATTCTTTTATTTTAGTTGAAAGTAGTTTTTGGCCAAAATCGATGATAGGGAAAACAGTAAATGATGCTGTAGAAAATCAAACAGAGACGTACAAAAAAATAAAGACCTAGGTACAATTTGCTATCCTTTTCAGCAGTTCTTGGATGAGGTGTATCAACCCCTGGTAATATCCCATACTGTCGTCTTTCTTTATTTTAGATATATAAATTATATCGCAAATCTTCATTTTAGATATGTAAGCTATATCTAAAATGTCATCTGAAAGATCGATCCCTTTTAGGACAGTATTTTAGCCACCTCCAGGGCTTGACTCACGCACAGTTTTGTGTACAGGTACTGGTTTTTTAGCACCTTATGAGGAGGAAAAATGTGTCGTTATCTGTATTTCTTTCCTGTCCTCACTCCAGGCAGACCAAACAGAGACTTTGGGTTTCTCTGTGTATGCATGTGTAGACACACACACACACACACACACACACACACACGGAATTAACATTTTTTTTTTCTATTAGGAGGTACATTTCTATTACAAAGTAAATTGCTCAGAAAAGAGAGGTGTCTCCTGCCCCAAAAGGAATCTTCTAGACTGGGTCCTATGTATGTTTCTCGTGAAACATACAGTATGGAGGAGAATCTTATACTGTGTGTACATTCTGAAAGTAGAGTTCAAGATGACATCTCTTCCCTCGGAAATCCCTTTGGGCTGTGCTCTGTTGGAGAGTAGCAGGCAGTCTCTTAGGGTACCCCACAGGCCTGGTGTCCCCTCATCGAGGGAAGAGACCACTGTTGGTTAGCTGCGTATCAGATGACACGGTTGGTTTGTGTTGAGGAGCCACAGCGTGCTAAAGTACTTACCAGTAAGGCCCAGCATCGTGCTCCATGCAGCAGGAGGCTCCTGTCTGAGAGCCATGGTAACAAGGTGCTTCTGGGAGCAGTGGGTTCATGGCTCCCGGCTGGCTCACCACCCGCCACCCCAGCGCTGTCTGCATGGAGTCTTGGTGCCAGGTTCTCCCCTTCTCTCTCTCTCCTCTCCTCACCCCCCTTCCCGACTGCCCTCCTCCTACTCCATCACCCCTGCTAGCAGCAGAATGTGTGATAATGAATGCAACCCAAGACAGACTAGCCTGACAGTTTTGCTTTATCGCAGTAGTTACATAGGAAAGATGATTTCACAAACAGCCTCGGTCATAAAACCTTTTGAAATTTAATTTCCAAAGGGCTGCATCTAATTACCACAGAACTTTTAAAAACAGTATTCATATTAGTTGGAGGCTTGGAGGCGAAAAAGATTTAAACAGATCTAGCCACATTTAGCAACGAACTCCATATTCTTTTGCTTCCTCCTGAGGTTTTTTTTTTTTTTTCTTTTATTAGCCGGGTCTTTTTGTTTTGTTTTGTTTTAATTGCATTTTATTTTTGTCCTAGCTAAAGTTCTGGTTTCTGCTATAGTGGGTTGTTTTATTTTTTCGTTTCCAAATTTTACAGTTGTTTTACTATAAAAATAAGGTCACCAAATCAGCGAATCAAAGCTTCTTCTGCAATAAAGCCCAGATTGTGTGAAGGTGTTCTAAAATCACATCTGAAGAAGTTAGGTCATGTTCTGTATATTGCATTTCACATGTCCATCATGGAGGCGTGTGCGCGTGGTTCTCTGGAGTGCTGGGCTTTTCCGAGGGCAGGCAGGGCAGTGAGGAGGCTGTGAAGGGAATGCCATGGTGACTGGGGGAGTCAAGTATTAGAAGAAAGACAGGTTTCTGGAAGAGAGAGACCATCTCTGGGCCATCTTGGCAAATTGTAATTTAGAGAGGGAGAAGCCTGAAATTAATCTAATTTAGACTGTGGGAAAAATGCAGCCATTCCAGAAAGAGTGTGGATAATTTCAGGCTGAAAGCAAATTTTAACTGACAAGAATATCTTCAGCCTAGTTAAGCTAATGAAACCTTAACTAGGTTACAAAGAAATCAGAATAGGAGAGTTTGAAATGGATCTGTGAAGAAAAGGAACAATTTCAGATAATGTGTCTTACCCTGGGCGGGAGGCTGATTTTCTCTGAAAGAGAATAGCTTTAGCCTAGTTAAGCTAATGAACCCTTAACTAGGTTACAAAGCCATCAGGGCATGAGTCAGCAGAATTGACACCAAAGAACCTATCAGAATCCCATTAAGAGAGTGACAGGTAGAGTTCATGACCAGGTACCAGGGGCATGTAGCGTTGACTGACGAACCGTGGTGCGTTCCCACATGATTGACACTCAGGCAAAGGAAACAGGCCCACAAATAATATAGCAAAACCTTGGATTGAGAGTAGCTTGTTTTGCGAGTGTTCCGCAAGATGAGCCAACATTTCATTTTAACTTGATAAACGAGCGATGTCTTGCAATACAAATAGTACGTGACACTGAATGTCACATGATCACAACTGAGCCAATGGTTCTCTCTCTCTCTCACTCACTGTGGGATTGTGGGTGATCGTCTCCCATGCTCAGATGCTTGGTCTCAGGCCATGGTGTTTGGCAGAAATCGGTGATTTTTCAGAATGTTGGAAGGTACCCACAACTGGCACTCGTGTATTTTTTGTCACTTCAAAGCACCTATGGATAGTTCTTTGCTTTTCCATGCAAGAGTGAGCTTAGGAACGCTTTGCTTCATTCTAGGTCAGGCTGCCTGCAAATATAGACCCTTTCCTCTGTCGCCTTATTGCCAGTTACTTTAAATACAGTCTGTGACAAGAGTTTATTAATATGTAGTGTAGTCAACATCCGTTAGTGATAGTGAAAGTCGTCCTACATAATAACCCTCCTCTCTCTTGTCTCTCTCACCCCAGCCACGAGCGTTTTCAAAGGTAAGTGCAGGTTAATTTATTTTTCTTTATACTTTGTATTTTCTTTATTATTTTGTATTAAATTACAGTGTTGTAATCCTTTTTATATGAATATTTTTGGGTTGTAGAACAAATCATCTGAGTTTCCATTATTTCTTACGGGGATCTTCGCTTTGATATACAAGTGTTTTGGATTACAAGCATGTTTCTGGAATGAATTATACTCGCAAACCAAGGTTTCACTGTAGTTGGAAAACATTTTGTAGTTTTTCCATCAGACTCTTCTTCACTTTATTTCATACTTAATTGATGTTGTTATTGATTCATAGATAATAATGTAGCTTTTATTTATAAACCGGAAATGTTCTATATTTTTTTAAACTTTTTTTTTTTTTTACATTTATTTATTTTTGAGAAATAGAGTGAGACAAAGCATGAGCCGGGGAGGGGCAGAGAGAGAAGGAGACACAGAATCCGAAGCAGGCTCCAGGTTCCTAGCAAGGTGTCAGCACAGAGCCCAAAGTGGGGCTCGAACCCACGAACTGTGAGATCATGACCTGAGCCGAAGTCAGATGCTCAACCAACTGAGCCACCCAGGCGCCCCAGAAATGTTCTATATTTTTAAGTATTCTATTTCTTTTCTTTCTTTCTTTCTTTCTTTCTTTCTTTCTTTCTTTCTTTCCTTCTTTCTTTTGAGAGACAGAGAGGGTACAAGTAAACAAGGGACAGAAAGAGAGCATGAATTTCAGGAGGGGCAGAGGGGGAGAGAGAGAAGGGAGAGAGAGAGAGAGAAGCTGGGTTCATGTTTTACCCGAAGTGGGACTTGAGCTCACATCAAGTGGGACTCATAGTCACAAATCATGAGATCATGACCTGAGCTGAAGTCAGATGCTTAATGACTGAGCCACCCAGGCACCCTTAAGTATTCTATTTCTGATGTATACTTTCTCTGGATCCACCTCGTTCAGATTTTTAGGTCGCCAAAAAACATTACATATTTTTAAAGTTTTTTTAAAGTTTATTTATTTTGAGGGGGGGAAGGGCAAAGAGAAAGAGAGAGAGAATCTCAAGCAGGCTATGTGCTGCCAATGCAGAGACTGATGTGGGGCTCAGTCCCACAAACCATGAGGTCATGACCTCAATGGAGATCAAGAGTCAGACATTTAACTGACTGAGCCACCCAGGCACCTCAAAACACTGCATATTTTTAAATGTATATTACTCAAGGGGACTGTTTCAATTTCTTTTTGGTCAACCTATATCTGCGGGTAGAACAAGTAACTGGTGGATCATCTTAAAAGCAGATACCTCACAGGAGAAGCTAGACAAACAGAAAAGGGATACAGACACACATTGGTTAGGCTCCAAAAAAATTGAGATGGACAAGGTCACATTCAGACATTCAGTATGTATGTTTTGAGCTCTTGCTGTGTTCCAGGCACTGTCTGTGGTACTTGGGTTATGACAGTGAGCAAAGCAGACAAAGATTCTGCCTCATGGAGTTTACATTCTGATGATGGCAGATAGGCAGTAAACAAAACAGGGAGGTGACTAATCTGATGTGTCCAAAAGTGTACATTGCTTTGGAAGAAAGGAAAACATAGCAGGCTAAGAGTATGGGAGTGTTGGTGGTGGGGAAGAATGTGGTAGGAAGCCTTGTTGGTGGCCCAGTCAGCATGTATTGAGTTCCCAATATTCCCAGATCCTGAGGAAGAATTATTATACCCAGCCACCTACCTCTCCACCCGTCCACCCACCCACCCATCCATTTACCCACCCATCTACCCATCCGCCCACCCATCCATCCATCCATTTGACCCATCCCTTCACTTACCCACCCATCTACCCAGCTACCTACCCATCGATCTACATAACCACCCATAATGTGTACCTGGCACTGTATTGGGCTTGAAGATACAGAGATGAATAAGACATAGTCCCCACCTTTAACATACCACAGTTAAAAAAAAAAAGACATAGGGAAACCAGTAATTACACAACAATTACACACAACCAGTAATTACACAAGCAATATTAATATAGGATCCCTGGAAACAATATAAAGGAGAGAATAAAAGGGTTATTGAAGTAAGAAAATGTAATATATTTTTACCTGGTTAAAAATTTTTATTTTAAATTATGAAATATTTCAGACAAGGAGTACGTAAAATATCCACACATACTTTTTACATGGGTTTTATTTTTCTGATACACCCATAAATACATACTTCCCTGAAGGTTTTATAGTGCTTGAAAACTGTAGGGGACTTGCCCATCCCTCAAAGAATTTCCTCTACTTCCAGGTATGAGACCATTCCTGGGAAGTCCTGCAACATACGATCCGAGTATACACTGACATAATTTTGAGCAAATCTTATCGCCATGTGGGTCATAGATGGAGTGGTATTAGCAGTGCAGTGACCAAAGTTCTGTATCTCTGGAACTGGTCTCCAGAGTGGTTGGAGCACCAGTTTCCTTCAAAGCTGAAAGCCAAGGAAGAGTGTCTTCCATATTGCTTTTACAAAGATTAGTCTAGGGGTGCCTGGGTGGCTCAGTCGGTTAAATGTCCAACTCTTGACTTCGGCCCAGGTCATGATCTCAAGGTTTGTGAGTTCAAGCCCTGTGCGGGGCTCCATACCGACAGTTCAGAGCCTGCTTGGGATTCTCTCTATATCCCCCTCTCTGCCCCTTCCCTCTGCTAACACCCTTTTTCTCTCTCAAAATAAATAAATTAAAAAAAAAAAAAGATGAGTCTAGCCATAGCTTTTGTAAATGTAGCAAAACCCTAGTGGCTTAAAACAAAAATTATTTAACTCACGACTTTCTGAGTTGGCAGTGTGGGCTGGGCTCAGCTGGTCAGTTTCTTCTCATCTTCAGGAGCTCACTCCTGGCATCTGCTGTCAGCTGAGGTTGGCTGAGGGCTGACTAATCCCACATGGCCTCCACTGGAATAGCTGGTCTCTGTTCTATGGGGTTTCTTATTCTCCCACAGGCTTGTTCACATGGCAGCTTGGCAGGGTCCTGAGAGAGCAGCGGTGTTCAAGGCACCCATGTGCAAGTACAAGGTCACTTTTGCTGCATTCTGTTGCTCAGAGTAATCCATGAGCTCAGCCTAGATTGCAGGGGTGGGGAAACAAATTCCACCCCTTGATAGGAAGGTTTTCAAAGTCACATTTAATTTAATCAATCAATCAATCAATTAATTAATTTTTAAATATAATTTATTGTCGAGTTAGCTAACATAGAGTGTAAACAGTGTGCTCTTGGCTTTGGGAGTAGGTTGCCATCATTCATTGCTTACATACAACACCCAGGGCTAATCCTAACAAGTGCCCTCCTCAGTGCCCATCTCTCATTTTTCCCTACCCCCCATCAACCTTCAGTTTGTTCTTTGTATTTAAGAGTCTCTTATGTTTCGCCTCCCTCTCTGTTTGAAACTATTTTTCCCCCATCACTTCCCCCATGGTCTTCTATTAAGTTTCTCAAATTCCACATATGGGTGAAAACATATGATATCTGTCTTTCTCTGACTGACTTATTTCACTCAGCATAATACCCTCCAGTTCCATCCACGTTGTTGCAAATGGCCAGATTTCATTCTTTTTCATTGTCAAGTAGTATTCCATTGTATATATAAACCACATCTTCTTTATCCATTCATCATTTGTTGGACACTTGGGCTTTTTCCACAATTTGGCTATTGTTGATAGTGCTGCTATAAATATTGGAGTACATGTGCCCCTATGAATCAGCACTCCTGTATCCTTTGGATAAATTCCTAGTAGTGCTATTGCTGGGTCGTAGGGTAATTCTATTTTTAATTTCTTGGGAACCTCCACACTGTTTTCCAGAGCGTCTGCACCAGTTTGCATTCACACTAACAGTGCAAGAGGGTTCCCATTTCCCCACATCCTCACCAACATATGTTGTTTCCTGAGTTGTTAATTTTATCCACTCTGACCCACAGTGTGAGGTGGTATCTCAATGTGGTTTTGATTTGTATTTCCCTGATGATGAGTGATGTTGAGCATCTTTTCATGTGTCTGTTGGCCATCTGGATGTCTTTGGAGAAGTGGCTATTCATGTCTTATTCATTTCTTCACTGGATTATTTGGTTTTTAGGTGTTGAGTCTGGTAAGTTCTTTATAGATTTTGGATACTAACCCTTTATCCTATATGTCATTTGCAAGTATCTTCTCCCATTCCATCAGTTGCCTTTTAGTTTTGCTGATTGTTTCCTTTGCTGTGCAGAAGCTTTTTATCTTGATGAGGTCCCCATAGTTCATTTTTGCTTTTACTTCCCTTGCCTTCGGAGACGTGTTGAGTAAGAAATTGCTGCGGGCAAGATCAAAGAGGTTTTTGCCTGCTTTCTCCTCTAGGATTTTGATGGTTTCCTGTCTCACATTTAGGTCTTTCATCCATTTTGAGTTTATTTTTGTGTACGGTGTAAGAAAGTGATCCATTCATTCTTCTGCATGTTGCTGTCCACTTCTCCCAGCACCATTTGTTAAAGAGACTGTCTTTTTTCCAATGGATACTCTTTCCTGCTTTGTCAAAGATTAGTTGGCCATACATTTGTGGGTCCAATTCTGGGTTCTCTATTCTATTCCATTGGTCTGTGTGTCTGTTTCTGTGCCAATACCATGCTGTCTTGATGATTACAGCTTTGTAGTAGAGGCTAACGTCTGGGATGGTGATGCCTCCTGCTTTGGTTTTCTTTTTCAACATTATTTTGGCTATTCGGGTTCTTTTGTGGTGCCATACAAATTTTAGAATTGTTTGTTCTAGCTCTGAGAAGAATGCCAGTGCAATTTTGATTGGGCCTACATTGAATTTGTAAATTGATTTGGGTAGTATGGACATTTTAACAATATTTGTTCTTCCAATCCATGGGCATGGAATGTTTTTCCATTTCTTTATGACTTCTTCAATTTCTTTCATGAGTGCTCTGTAGTTTGCAGTATACAGATCTTTTACCTCTTTGGTTAGGCTTATTCCTAGATATTTTATGGTTCTTGGTGCAGTTGCGAATGGGATCAATTTCTTGATTTCTCTTTCTTTTACTTCATTATTCGTGTATAGAAATGCAACCGGTTTCTGTATGTTGATATTATATCTTGCACAAAATCACATTTTATTTTTTTATTTTTTTATTTTTTTTAATTTTTTTTTTTTTCTTCAACGTTTATTTATTTTTGGGACAGAGAGAGACAGAGCATGAACGGGGGAGGGGCAGAGAGAGAGGGAGACACAGAATCGGAAACAGGCTCCAGGCTCTGAGCCATCAGCTGTCAGCACAGAGCCTGATGCGGGGCTCGAACTCCCGGACCGCGAGATCGTGACCTGGCTGAAGTCGGACGCTTAACCGACTGCGCCACCCAGGCGCCCCCAAAATCACATTTTAAATGAATGTGGATTCAGGGAGGAAAATAGAATGAGTGTGGCCATTTTTGCAAATAATTTGCCCAAAGTCCAGCATTATTTCACTCTTTCACTTCAGTCTAGAAGTCTGCTTTGCTTTTACGTCTCATGTCGTTTTGTTCTGTTCTGTTTTGTTGTTGTTTTTTTTAATCTGGAGAATTTTCCTAATTTTATGACCTTTCTAAACACCTCTTGACTTCAGATCTCTGAGGCAGGTGTCCTCAGAGATAGGAAACAAAGATGCAGCTGATGGTTCCCACCTTCAATGTGCCTCTGCAGAGGCATATAACGATCAGAGAACACTGCCATTTCACAGAAGTTGAGCACCCCAAATGTGCCCAGGTCAATATGAGAAAGGAGACAGCCAAAGATGAATGGGACACAGTCTCTGTTTTCAGGCATTCAAGGTTGTTTTCAAACTATTTTGCATTGTTTTGGGTGGCTTGCTCTCCTTCATTCCTACGTTCAAATACAAAGCTCTGTGCATTTTACTTTTATTTATTTTTTTAAGATTTTAAAAAATATTTATTTATTTAGAAAGTGTGTATGTGAGTGGGGGAGGGACAAAGGAAGAGAGAATTCCAAGCAGGTTCCACACTGTTAGCGCAGACCCGGATATGGGGCTCAGTCTCATGACTCGTGAGATCATGACCTGAACCAAAATCAAGAGTGGGACACTCAGCTGACTGAGCCACCCAGGCACCCCTAGATTTCAGTTTTAAACACTTCCTGGAGGCATCCCTACTACCTCAGTTGAGTCCCCTTCATCTGTTGCCATGACTACAACACAGTCTTCTTGCTGGTCCACCTGCCTCAATTCCTCCTTCTCTGCCAGGCTGTTGGTTAAGTCCAAACTGCTGCCAGGATGTTCTCCAACAAGCACATTTGGTCATGTCACTGCCCTGTGAAGATGCCTCCATGGATCCCCTCAGCCTAAAGGCTCACAGCTAAACATCTTTCTGCACCATGCAAGACCCTTTTTGAGTAGGCTTCCCATCACCTACCGTCTCTCCAGGCTCATCCTCACATTTTTTTCTTGAACAAAATTGGCCTCCACTGATGGTTCTTGAATACACTGATAGTTCCTTGAATGTACCAGTCTTTCTCAAATCTTTTCCCTTACACACACTGTTCCCTTTGACAAGAACCACCCCTCTGCCGTTGGTCTGCCTAAAGTTCTGAGCTTTCTTTGAGGGCAGGTTATTCTCAAGCAGACACCTACATTATTTAGAAGTTTGTGTATGAAACTCCAAACACACGCCATTGCTGCCATTTATAATGACTTCAGACTTTTATTTCTACTTCACGTGTGAGCCCTGTCGCTCCTCTCCTGTTCCAATCCCGCCACATCATTATAGTCTCATTATTGTTGTGTTGATTTTCTGAGACCTCTTGTAAGACAGTTTCTTTTCAACTTTGTCCAGAAAGTAGCACTTACTAAATATTAATGGAATGAACAAAATCAAACCGGAAAGAAGTGGAAAACATTAAGTATATTTTAATTATACTGATGGACAGGCAGCAGAGTATCATGTATTCATCATTAGACTTGATGCCAGATGTTGCTTTGCCACTTAATAGCCAGTTGACCTTGAGGAAATCTCATTCCTTCTTTGAAGTCTTGGTTTCCTTATTAGCTAAAGAGGAATGAACCTACCCTCTCTAGCTCATAGGGCCGGGAGGATCAAAAGAAAGTGAAATGTGGGCATCTAATTATTCACAAAGCAAAACAGAAAACTAGCACTCATCTTTCTGGTAAGCTTCAAGGAATGGTCTTCGTCCCCGCCACTGCCTTGCTCCACAGTGTGGGGTCTGTGACTTATAAAGACTCCGGTAGGCAGTAGCAACATACATGCTTTGGGTATTAGTATACGTTCTACTTTGAGCTTACTATATAGCCTTCCAGATTCCGTCATTTTTTGTTTAGTTGTTGTAGAATAAGCTATCCTCACAGAACATTAAGGGACGTATGACCTCAGGGGAACATGCTGCATTCATTGGGAAGGTTCTTGGTGCTGTGGTGATTGTCATACACAGGAAGACCTCTTCCGCCTCCTGCCACAACCCTTGAACCTCACTGTCGGTCTGACCACGGTTCTGACAAAATAATGAAGCAGCCTACTAGTCCCAGTTTAGTCGGGAAAATGGGAAGTTTAGGAGTTAGAGCGTATGTGTGTGACAGTGCGCACAAGCACATGCGTAGGTACGTGCACACCTGCTCAGGAGAGAAGTTTTCATTTGGTGGAGGCTCCTTGTATTCTTTGGTGGCTCCTTCCTCCCTATGCACCCACTCCCCTCTATTATTAACCTCCCAAAGCAAATCCTTTTAAGCCTTGAGAGACTTACCGTGGCAACCCATCTTTCTGCTCTGCTCTCTCCTTTATTTATTAGTAAATTACTTGTCTGTTTCCGTCCTTTACTTATTCCTGAGCCAGTGCCCTTTGTACCATCTCCTTCTGAGGCATTTCTCTGAGCTTCTCCCTTGTCTGTCCTCTTTGCGGGGCTCCAGGTGTTCTTTCTTCTCAACCCTTTATGTGAACTGATCTGGAATATCCTTACAGGCTTAAGAGATTCGAGCTGCTGTCCATTTAAGATTAATCTTTTTACCCTTTGATTTTTAATTTTTTTTTTGTTGTTTTGCTTAGAAGAAACAAAGTTGTTTGTGTTAATGAAAAATATTCGCGAAAGGCAGCCTGCCTGGGTAAACCACTGCCTTCTGGCAGACTCTCTGTTGCCATGATGAAAAGGGTAGAAGGGATGAAGGACTGTCCCCTAGGGAAGGCAGAGGGAGAGCCAGGTGAATACTGATCATTTTTCAGGGCCATCTCCAGTTTTATTGAAGGAATCAAATGTTCTTGCTAATATTGTCAGGGCTTTGGCTGCTGTTCAGACTTGGTGACTAACTCAGGAAATAAAGGGAGTCAGAGGGTGGAAAATCTGAGGATAAAAACAGCCATGACCAGACAACGCTTTTCTCCTGCCATGAGTCTCAGAGAGGCCCTGGGGCCCCAGGGACCCCTGCCAATTTCATTGTCAGTTTTGCATCTGACACGAATTGAGAGAGATCCAGAACAGATGAAGATTGTTGGTTCTCTATTAAAGAGGGAGAGGAAATATAATACCAATTTCAGGGCCTTTTAATTCCTGAGTGGGGTAGGATGGGTATGTGCTGGGTGGAAAGGGCAAGGTAGAACCAGGTAAGCCTGGATAGGCATTCCATACAGGTTTAAGTTTCTATTAGAACAAAGGCTGTCGGGAGGACCCTGCCTCTGAGTCCAGGTTGCATTCAGTCTCTGTCCACTTCATTGCAAATATGATATTTTGTGGCTTATAAAATATGCCTTAAGTCAACAGCTGGAGCACAAGATTTTAGTGCTTAGTACCTGAAGCTTAGGTACCTTAGTACCTACCTGAAGCTAGGGTCTGTGGTGAAATACACATACACGGTTACTGTGGATTATGTTGCAGTTTGTTTTCATTGTGAGCAGAGAAAAAAATTGAATCAGAACAAGAGCGGATTCCTAAAGAAGGTGAGAAATACTGTGAGTGATACTGATTCAGACCCACCGACCCCCAACTTTTTCTTGTGCTACAAATGATGTGTTTCAAGGTTCTTCTCATCTTTCCTTTTTTGTTAAAGTTTATTCATTTTTTTGAGAGACAGAGGAGACAGAACATGAGTGGGGGAGGGGCAGAGAGCGAGGGAGACAGAATCCGAAGCAGGCTCCAGGCTCCGAGCTGTCAGCACAGATCCTGACATGGGGCTTGAACCCACGAACCATGAGATCATGACCTGAGCTGAAGTCGGACGCTTAACCTACTGAACCACCCAGGTGCGTCTCTCATCATCTTTCCTAATGTGAATCTTGAAGGTTAAGTGCCTTCAGTCTTCTCCTCTTTGAGTTTTTTTATGGCTAAAATGGACAACTTTGTCTAAACTCTTTTTCTTTTTAATATAATTTATTGTCAAATTGGCTAACATACAGTGTGTAAAATGTGCTGTTGGTTTTGGGGGTAGATTCCCATGATTCATCGCTTACATACAACACCCAGTGCTCATCCCAGCAAGTGCCCTCCTCAATGCCCATCACCCGTTTTTCCCTCTCCCCCGCTCCCCTCCCATCAACTCTCAGTCTGTTCTGTGTATTTAAGAGTCTCTTTTGGTTTGCCGCTGTCCTTCTCTGTAACTACTTTTTCCTCTTCCCCTCCCCCATGGTCTTCTGTTAAGTTTCTCAAGTTCCACACATGAGTGAAAACATATGATGTCCAAACTCTTTTTGAATCTTTCTGTATTTCCAGTCATTACAATCTACCAAAATAATGAGGTTCATATCTTTCTAAGGCTTGTTGTTTGTTTTTTGTTTGTTTCCAGTTTTTATTCAAACTCCAGTTAGTTTAATGTTACAGTGTAATATTAGTTTCAGGAGTAGAATTTAGTGGTTCATTACTTCCATACAACACCCAGTGTCTCAGGCTTGTTGCTAAAATTGCCTTTTTTGGGTCCTGAATTCACTCATGTTTCTTATTCTTTCCTGGCCACCTATCTTTGTGTTTGGGGCCCTGCGAAACAAAGTTTGCTTCGTCTACATCATTCATGACATGATCAGCATTGGCCACATTCTTTCTCAGCCCTTGCTGTCATGGCAAGGTTACTTAGTTTTGGGTTCCCAAACCCCTAAGGGACCTGAGGAAGAAATCCAGCGTGTTCATGAACTTGGATGGGAAAAATCACACTTTTATTCTCACAAGCATCTACTTGAAATTTAGTATTTTCTTCCATTACAAATCCTACCAATAGACACTACAGGCATTTTCATACCATATAATTGTTGCAGGTATGAGACAATCATTTATGTTCATCGCTGCTTGGAAATTATGGTAATCATTACAACTATCAGACCTAGTTACTTACTGTGCTGATAAAGATGCTACTATATTACTTTATCACCAATTTGTTTTTAAAAATATTTTGAAAGCTAGATAGTATCATCATTGGTTTCTCAAGTAACATGGTGTATTCTATTTTATATGTTTAAAAGGATTATCCCAGGAAGACATTCACAGGCTCACTAGACTGTGGAAGGTGTCCATGGCACAAAAATGAAGAATCCCAGTTTTACAGATGAAAAGTTTTCAAGCTTTTTGGAATTCTGTCTTCATACATCAGCTCCTACACCCCGGAAACCATTTAACTGCTCTTATCTGGAACTCCGTTTCTATTAAATACTTCTTAAGGACAAAATTGAACATAGCATTTAAGAAATGAAGTGTTATGGTTTATACAAAGGAAAAGTAAACCTTGGTGCTCCATTTCAATTTTATATTTTGATGATCAACATTTTATTGACCTTGGTTCTTAGCAGAACACTGACCAGGTATCCTTAGGAAACCATCCTTTCTTAATGGATATCATTCTACAGGGAAAGTTTGGATTATTTATGTTGTAATATGTTACCTTGTTCCCTTCATTAAGATTCATTTTTCATTTTTTTTTCCAGATTGCACAGGCTTGTAAGATTTTCCTGTATCTTCCCCTTAACCCCTGGTATCTTTTTTCAACAGTTTGACTTTCCTCCCTCCACACCTCTTTGGTGTTATCTGTGAGACACCCTTATGTCCTTTTTCCTCAACATCATTTTTAAAGATGCCAAACAGCACTGGTTTGGTGCATATCTTTGAGAAACCAGGCTCTTCATATTATGCTTCTCTACTTGGAGACACTTTAAAAATACTCTTTGCTCCCTAAATACCTCTTTATGTATGAACCCCTAACCTTACCCTATCTCCTCAATTCCATCACAGCACATTCAATAAATTAAAAAAGCACCAAGTGGGGGAAAATGATATTAATGACTAAGAAATTCTGTTCCTCTTTATTTAAATTCCCACTTCTTTTTGTCTAATAAGTAGGCAGATAGGAGTTTTCTCGTTTGAATCATGTTGTTTTCCCATGAATAGGGAACATTTAGGTTTAAACCTGTCTACAAAAAATGAATAGGAGATGAAGAGTTTAGACAGATCATCAATAGATGTGGAATTGTGATTTTTTAAATTTTATGAGAGAGAGAGAGAGAGGGAGGGAGGGAGGGAGAGAGGCATGAACAGGGGAGGGGCAGAGGGAGAGAGACAATCCAAGCTGAGAGTGGAGCCCAACACGGGGCTAGTTCCCACGACCCTAGTATCATATCCTAAGCTGAAATCAAGAGTCAGACAATCAACTGACTGGGCAGCCCAGGTGTCCCAGATGTAGAATTGTGATTTTAAGAGCTTTGTTAGATACTAAAAGTCATTCCCAGGTGTATTCAATCTTTTGCACATACATACACTCCCCTCTATATGTCTTGCTGCATAGACAGTTCAGAATTATCATAACCTATTACCGTAGGTACCGTGATTATCGTAACAGCTCATAGTAACCGTAGTTACCAGTTCAGAATGACCAACTGTCTTTCATAAAATAGTAGCTATATTTGGCTCCTTGGAACGGCTCCAAGAAATTCTCTTTGGGATACTGTTTCATACAAGATCCAAGAATCTTGTGCTCGTATCTTTAAAAAAAAAAAAAAAAGGCATGATCCCTCGGTGTTTTATTGATGATCTGTTTTCTTCCTGCTCTCCAGAGTATATCTAGTCTAAGGGAAATGTACTTATCAGTTCTGCCCTGGGGTGGAGCCCACCAACTCCATGCTCTCCTTGCACTTGAGTCTCGCATAATGAACACACTTGATGGTATTGTCGAAGTTCTGTATTGATTTTCTCTTTACCATTTTCTTATAGCAACTGCCATGCTCTAACCTCTCTTACTCATCCTGTCCCAAACTGCCCTCCAGTGACTCCTAAGTGACCCTTGTCATTAACTCAATTGCTAACTTACTCTAACCATAATGACTGTAAACAATTGTGATGGTAACCTCTTCTTTCAAGGGGTTCTGACGCAATTTGGTTCTCAGTGTCTCAGGTCCTCTTGTTTTAGGCTCTACTGGCCATTTCTCCAGATGGAGTTCTTTTTATGAATGGGGGGTGGATTTTCAGCAAACCAGTCGGTAGAACAGGCAGCCATTTATATGTGTAGGTTATGTATTTTGGCCAATTTCATTCTTGAATTCCTTCATAACTCTTGAGTACATGCCATTTCATGCCAACCATTAGCTGATATTTATTTTGTAAATTGAGTTTTGTGGCATGCTTGCCTATATAATCGCCATATGATCGTTCTTCCCTGCTAATCAATCCCAGATTCTGTTCACATAGGATAAAGTTCCTCTGACAGCATTGGAGGATGAATCATGACTGATATGAGCCAGTCAGGGTAATCCCATTCCACCCCAACAGATACTCCTTTTCCCAGCTTCCCTTGCATCTAAGGCTGCCTGTGGATCTGTTACAGCTAATAATAAGAGGAAAGGTTGAGTCTTCTGGAAACTGATGGAAAGGATTTTGATTCCAAATTAAAGGCTAGATCTGCTGAGAAGAGGATCTTTCAGGGTACCTGGTGGCTCAGTCGGTTAAGCGACTGGCTCTTGATGTCGGCTCAGGTTATGATCTCACAGTTTGTGAGTTCGAGCCCCGCGTCGGGCTCTGTGCTGACAGCGTGGAGTCTGGAGCCTGCTTCGAGTTCTGTGTCTTCCCTCTCTCTCTGCCCCTCTCCTGCCCCTGCTCACACACACACACACACACACTCTCTCTCTCTCTCTCTCTCTCTTAAAAATAGACATTAAAAAAATATTTTTATTTATTTATTTTTTATTTAAAAAAAAATTTTTTTTTTCAACGTTTATTTATTTTTGGGACAGAGAGAGACAGAGCATGAATGGGGGAGGGGCAGAGAGAGAGGGAGACACAGAATCTGAAACAGGCTCCAGGCTCTGAGCCATCAGCCCAGAGCCTGACGCGGGGCTCGAACTCACGGACCGCGAGATCATGACCTGGCTGAAGTCGGAGGCTTAACCGACTGCGCCACCCAGGCGCCCCTATTTATTTATTTTTTAAAGAGAAACTTTCTCCTTCTGCCCCTTTTTTCTGCTTGGCATTCTGGAGCACACATGTGATGTCTGCAGTTCCTATAGCTGTCCAGCCAGCCTGATGGAATGTTCAAGAGGGAGCGCAAAATGCTGACCCAGCATCCTAATGTTTTTGAGCCCCTACACTAATTCTAACAACCCATTTCCAGCCTTACTGTTGTGTAGGATAATTAAACAACTTGAATATCTCATAACTCAGATTTTCTCTTGCTTGCGGCCAGTCACGCTCTTAACTGATTTGGGCATAAGAAACACGATTTTAACCACTTTTCCAGTCTGGGATTTAGATTAGGTTCTGCTTTTTCGATGTAGTTTTAAGTAAGAATCAAATGTTTTAGAGGACATTTTGAGAGCATGTAATCCTCCTTGGTAAAAGAAAGAAAGAAAGAAAAGAAAGAAAGAAGGAAAGAAAAAGAAAGGAAGGAAGGAAGAAAGAGAGAGAAAGAAGGAAAGAAGGAAAGAAAGAAGGAAAAGAAAGAGAAAGAAAGGACGATTTGGTGATGCTTTGGTGCTCTACAGGCTGTTAGCTAGGAAAACATTAATTACCATGGGCAGATTGGTCAAAAAGCCTCAAAGAAGGGAAACAGTGAATGAATAGAGGTTTTCTGGGCAGAGATAGGAAAAAGTTAAGGCATTAAACCAGGAAGGGTGTGATGCTTGCTACATACATTCCCTAGGAAGCTCTTTCAAGGAGGCGGTATGGTGTGGGTATCTTGAACACAGACATGGATCCAGGGCACCCCCCTGACAAGTCATGTGTCATGTGACACAGTTGCCTCTCTGCTCCTCACCTCCAATAATCTAGGATGTGGTGGAATGTGGTACCGTGGGGTCATTTATCTCTGCCATCCCTCGAAGTTTTAGGGTAAGGGAGCAGGGCATAGGTGAATGACTCAAGTGGACTGTTTAAGTAACTAAGAGAATGTACTGGGCTTCCAGTACATTCTCCCAGACCAGTTTCACTTTTGAAACAGAAACATCCTCTGTTTCTCTGTGTCTGTGGCACACTTCGAGGGGAGAATAGAACAAGCACAAACAGCTTGAGCTGAGCTTGCGAGACTGTCCTAGGGGCCCTGTCCCGCCCTGGTATGATGCATACTGCTTGACCTCTACACTTTACATGCTCAAAAGAATTGGTTGCCAACATTTAAAAAGCAGGAGCTTTTATACACAAATCCATGTCTTTGGCCTCAGAAAACCAGACATGGTGGCCACATTTGCTCTGCATTTCTGAGATGGCACCCTGGTTCAAGCAGAATAACCCTTGTCCCGTGTCGTGTTTTCTGGCTCACCAGTTACCCTCCCCTTGTTGTTTCCATGACACTCAGGCTGAGTACTAATTTATCATCACTCTCACAATGCTTTTTGTCCCCCATAATAGAGACTGTCGCTCTCAAGAGTGGGAAAACAAAAGAATAGATAGAGTAGGCTGTATGTTTCTTATACCCGGCCCACTTCATCATTAAAATTAGCTGCTTCTCAGTGCCTGTAGGTCTCAGAATTTGCAAACCCGACCATAACTGCAGTGTAGACCGCAAATGGAAATTTGTCTTTGTGCCACTTTCAAACTCATCCTTCCTGGAGGAGGGGAGGTGAGGGGGTTGATTGTTCTTACAAGGCAAAGTATCTTTAGTGCATGGCAATGGCTAAATTAATTCCGTTTTCCAGACCCCTTTGCCACACGACAGCTAGTCTGACAAACATCGTTGCTAATTAGTGTGCCGAGTTGAGGGAGGGAACCCATTATCTGGCGATCACAATTAGTGCTTTTCAATAGACCCCACCAATTAAGACACGATGTGCAATCTTGGCCTGGCGCTGAGGAATTTCTGAGTGTGTGGGGTAGGACCTTTACTGTCCAGTAGCAGGGGGCATTCCTGCCAGGGCCGTTTGCTGGGACAAAAATCACAATTCTGGTGCAAGGTAATAAACCTAGGACACGGTAGTCATGCCAAAGTGGACCGTTTTTGGCTTTGAAATGGACAGACAAGTTGCCTGCAGCCTGATCGTCTCTCCTGCTTCGGAGTAAAATGCTGTCCCCACGGCATCTATGAAACTGGTTTCCTCTTCAATTCTCTCATAAGTGTGAAAGCCTAACACATTTACAGTTTTTATAAAGATCCATTAATTAGCCAGACTATTTATTTGTCCACTAAAAGAGAAGAGTTCTGTGGAACAGCAAGGCCTAAATAGTTTTATGATCAAAGTGTCGAATGTAAGACCACGTCAGGACTCATGGATGTGGGCTGTTGACTCTCGCGGTCAGGGAGCATTAGGGTAGGAATTTGGGTGGGAATTTGGTGCTTCCAGGCAGCGTCATAGCCTCACAGACGTTCAGGCTGAAAGACTGGGCATGGGCCTGGTTTCTGGGTTGCCCATCTCCACCGGGCAGTAATGCAACGAGCAGTTTGAAATTTACAGAATGGGCAAAGAAATCACCCATGCTGGAGCCTTCCCTCCGAGAGCCACCGACAAATTCTCAGGGGGTAGCCCTTGCCTTCAAGACCAGGCTGTGATCTTCCCAGCCATCTGGAGAAACCCTGGTGAGGTCAGCTTTGTAGGCACAACAGGAAGTTTCTTGAGCACACAGTGCAGGGGCTGAGAAGGCAAAAGTGAGTCTGTCCTCCAGGGACAGGGCAGACCAAGGGTTCCTAGGCCTAGTGGGTCTGGAGAACTGACAGGGCAGACAATTTAGAGGAGACAAATCATTGCAAAGCTCTCCAGGGCCTAAGGGAGGGTAGCTCCTTAATGCTTGGAAAAAAGAGTGAACGAATCTTAATATGAAAGAGAATATTGTGACTCATGAATGGGGCTGGCATGACACCCTTGGGATTTGCATTTGCAGGGCCAGTAAACAGCTAGGAATTTCTTTAGGATGTTGATGTCAAGAGTCATTACTTGGAGCAAAATGCGGTCTACATCACTGTTCTCCTTGGGTCTCATTCATGTATCTTTTGGCCGGTCACTTATCCAAGGAATCGTTACTTAGTCCATCAAATGTTTCCATGGGTGGCCTCAGAGGCCTCTCTAAGTAACCCCTTGGAATTAGCAGGCATGTTTGATTTTTCAGGAGAGGGACACTGAAGACTGGGGAAGAGATTGGCCAAGGTCAGGCCAATAAGGGGGGGAACCAGGCCTTGTGCCAGGTTCTCTGCTTCCTCTCTACAGGCTGTTTGCCCCACAGCAGCTCCTTCAGGTGCTGCTGACTTTGTGTGCCGGGGTGGGAAGGAGTTCTGCAGAAGTGAGATCTCTCTTAGCTGCTCATTTGAGATAAAATACTGTCCCGAAGAAAGCTCAGCTCGGGGCCTGGAGGAGATCAGAGGTGGCCAACCTCCCTGAGGCTAGTCAAAGGGTAATGAGGCTCCACCAACTGCCTCAATTCCCTCTTGATGTCTGTTTATGTCTTTATCATCCATGAATTCATCTAAATTATTTTTGGATCTGGTTAAAGCTTTATATTTTCTGGAAGAAATGGATTTCTATACCTCTCTGCCTACAGTGACAAATATGACTACCTTTCATTTATCCTGGAGATAATTCCTTCAAATCTTCCTTCCCAAGAGAAAAATCCCCCTTTCCTGCCCTAAAATAATTTTCCAGAGGCGGCTGTCTCATACAGTTAGCAAGTCATTCATTTGTGCTGGACTTCTGGGCTGTACCCCCCTTGAGAAGCAAGTACCTCTTCCAGGTAGGAACATGTTAGAAAGTTGGGGTGGGGATCACAGCCTGAAACCTCTACTCTGTGAGCCAGGCAGGTGATCCAGAAGAGCAAAGGGAAGTGGCACTGCTGGAGGATGAGACAGGAGACAGCCGCTCAGGCCCCACGTGGGGGATAGGGCGTAGCAAGGACTGAGGGTGACAGACTGCCACCTCTCAGCTTCTGCTCAATTGCGCCATGTGAGGATATGGGCTAATGTTGCCACATCTCCTGGGGTGGGTTTATTTGTTGTTGTTGTTTCAATAAAAGCTAGAAATCAAGATCAAAGGTAATGTCTCCTGACTTTTCGATGTTGGAACTCATTAAAAAATACTTAAACACTTTGTGGACTAAGCGAAAGATCTCTGTGTCCCAGTGATAGTGCCACAAAATGACTCGGGGAGATGGTAGCTTCTCTTCCTTTAATTTTTTTAAGTTTATTTATTTGTTTAGAGAGAGAGAGAGAGAGAGAGAGAGAGAATGAATTCCAAGCAGGCTCCACACTGTCAGTGCAGAGCCCGACGTGGAGCTTGAACTCACGAACCGCAAGATCATGACCTGAACCAAAACCAAGAGTTGGATGCTTAACTGACTGAACCACCCGGGTGCCCTTGTCAGTCATCACTTTAATATGGACCCTTGGTTTGTTCTCCGTCTTCTGTAAAACCCTGGATAAGTGCAGCTTTGAGAATCCTTCTTTCCAACCAGATTGCTGTTTTCAAATCCCTCCTAGAGACATTCTGGGTTCAAATTGGGCCTCATGATGTGAGTTAAAGATCAAGTTGGGGTGTGAACTTGGCACAGGCCAAGGACAGTTTCTTGTCTGTAAAATGAGGCAGCCACACCTGAAGGCTTCCATTAGAACTGCCGCCTGTTGTAAGGGTAGTCCGGTTGTAGGGCTCCAGAGCAGTTGTATAAATCGGGCACATTTTCTTACACTCTCAGAGCCTCAGCTGCCCTGTCTATAAAATGGAGATAATGACGATCTCTGGACTTGGAAGGATGTTCTAGAATTAGAGGAAACATATATGCATTTCTGGTCACCAGGTGCTAAATAAATGCCATCATTATGTTTCTATTTTACCCTGAAGTTTTACTGACATAATGTCACATTTTTTTCTTCACTAACAACTGAGATCACTGCCCACAGAAATGGAATTTGTTGAAAAGAATCAAGAAGTGCAGGGAGAATTTTTGGTGCTGGGGAAAAGCTAGTGCTGAGCGATGGGGCCTCCGTGAGTCTTGGGAAGTGGCAGGTGGCCTGGGAGACCAGACAACGCAAGAGTGGCCGAGCTGGGGTGGCCAGGTAGAGGTTTGAGGAGTGTCACTAGCAGAGCATTAGAGAATCTCGGGCGGGAAGTCCTGGGGACCGGAACGGCAGCCACGCCCCCAAACTGGTGCCTCAAACAACAGGTTGATTCTCATACTTCTGGAGGCTAAAAGTCCTAAGTCAAGGTGTTGGCACGGCCATGCTCTTGCCTGGCTTCTGGTGGTGCTGGTAACCTTGGTGTTCCTGGGCTTGTAACTGTGTCACTGTGACTTCTGCTTGTGTCATCACGTGGTTGTCTTCTCTTTGTGTGCCTGTGTGTTCACATGGCACGTTCCTCCCTGAGCGTGTGTGTCTCTGTGTATCTTCTCTTTCTATAAAGACACCAGGCATGTTGGGTTAAGGGCCCACCCTACTCCAGTGTAGCGTCATCTTAATGCACACTTATGTTTGCAAAGACCCTGTTTCCAATATCCAAATAAAGTCACATTCTCAGGTAACAGGGATTAGAGCTTCATCATGATCTTTTTGGAAAACAGTTCAGCCCATAGCAGTGACCTTGGGCAAATCATTTTACCCGCTGAATGTCACGTCCTTATTTTGTCAAATAGAGATGCTGCCTCACTCACCTACCTCCCAGAGCTGTTGGGAAGACCAAATGCAATAATGTCGGAGGAAACCTTTCTGTAAAGCACAGAGCACCTTATAACTGCTTAGTATTTTGTTACCACCCTGCAAGGGATGCGATAAGGTCAGAGATGATGATTGTCGGGCGTGTGCATTCCTCTGGAGCTATCATAAACATAAAAGCTGGTAATATTTATTATTAATAACCTCCTTGCTGGATCCCTGGAGGCCAAGGAGCCCGCTGATGGAATCCTTTGACAACCGTGTTCTTCTCCTGGCCACTCCCTCTCCTTCCTGCGCATAGTGAAAGCATGCCTGTGAGTTCTGGCCTCACAGAGGGAAATGATTGTATTGTTTCCCACCCCACCCCCCACCACACTGCAAAATAAACTCCACTTGAGGATCATGACACATTGTCTTAAGGTATTTTGCTTTTCAAATCTGTGCTGACTCTCTGACTTGATTGCCTGTTACCCAGAGGGATAGATTTCCTTGGTTTAAGAACTATTTGTTTTTGAGGATTTAACAAAGTACACATCCATATGAACCCAGAGTTCACTTGTTTTGAAGAAGCGAAGAGGGCACAGATTTCTAAGCATTTCGACCCCTCCAGTCTTTGGGCTGCATTGTCATCACTTCCCCCCAACCCCCTACCTTGTATTTCCATTTATTTGCTTTATGCCACCATTTTGCTTGGTTTTTCACTACTTTTTCCTTAAGTGTCTTCCCTCTCCATGTTTTCTCTGCCATTTCTCTAATTTTACCTTCCTTTCTTCCTTTTTCCTACTTTGCTTCTGCTCTCTTTCCAGAACATAGTTTCCCTCTTCTCCTGCTCACTTTCCTTTCTTTCTCAGATTGGTCAGATCCTTGGCTAACCTCTGCTATATTTTCATTCTTGAGACCTCTTAGACTGTCCAGCCCATAATATCCTCTGCCACTCTCCTGTGACAGTTTATAATCTGTTTTATGGACCTTAAAACTATTCAGTCTCCTTGCTCTTCAAAGGGGGTGGTTGATGCTGAAGTGAATCAAAAGGGTTTTGCAGGTGGGGCTTCTCCTTCACGGACAGCTGCTTATTTATGTCCCTTTTTGCTTTGTTGGTTGGTTTGTGCTGCTGTGATTCTTTCAGGAGGGGCTCACATGATGGCAGAGGACAGAGCAAAGGCTTCCAGCCCTGTTGAGATAGCACCACCCCCAACACTAGTCCTGTGGACCGGGAGAGAGGGGAAGACACTCTGTCCTGTACTGAAGGCTTGAAGTTCTCTTTGAGCCAATTACAAGAGGATGGAAGGTTCTTTATTCATTCATCCAGCAAATACTTTTTGAGCTCTTATTAGGGACCAGGCATCATGTTGGGTAAAATTCTCTTAAAGCCAGAAGATCGTATTGGTTAATGCACAGAGAATCATAGAAACATATGTGATTAGGGTTGTGTGAGCACTAACCTGGAGTCTATCCTGACCCCATCTGGCGGGAGGTGGATGGAAGGGAGGGAAGGCTTTCTTGCGAGGCTATGACCTTGAGCTAAGGCCTGAAAGATGGACAGGGGTTAACCAAGGGAAGGGGTGGAGATAAGACAGAGAGTAGGGGGCAGAGAGGATGGGTCCAGGCAGAGGACCCAATTAATGCAAAGGTCCTTAGGGCAGGTAGACCTTGGACCCTCTGCAGATCTGAAGACCAGCAGTATGGAGGAGCAGGAGGGCATGAATGGCCCAAGACCAGGTGAGAGAGGGAGGCAGAAGCTGTGTTCACTCTGGAAAGGCAGGGCAATGTTGAAAAATACAAGAAAGAGGAATGATTTGAAATACTACTAGCCACTCTTCTAAGTTTGCATCATACTTTCTACACACATTTTAAACTTCTTTGAGATAGAACATACATAAAGTATATAAAGTATATACTCACGTGTATGTCTCAGTTGAATTTTTACTTGAATAGATGATGTTTATATATATATATATATATATATATATATATACATATACACATACATACATATATACCGTATATATGTATGTATGTATTTTGTGTGTGTGTGTGTGTGTGTGTGTGTGTGCAGGGCTTGAACTCACAGCCCTGAGATCAAGACCTGAGCTGAGATCAAGAGTTGGATGCTTAACTCACTGAGGTGAGTGCCACCCTGGCACCCCTGTGATTCTGCTTTTTAATGTAACTTGATATCACAAAAGTTTACTCTGTTGAAAGTACATGGAGAATATGATAAGCACTGAATTCCATTCTGACATCGTATATCCTGATTTATCCCTTCTTCAGTGTGTCCATTTGTCTTGCTTTGGTTTTCCCTTCTTGTGCTGTGCACTGAACGTTATTGCGTATAACTGTTGGCGCATATCTGGTTATCTCCATGGCAGCCCTAGAGGCAAAATGGGTGTGAACATCGGTGAGGCTCTCGAAACATGTTGCCAGATTGCAGAGAGATTAATTTTTACTCCAGGATTTCCAACAGGGTGGAAAACGTTCCCCCCCTCTGCATTGCTATCTCCTCTACCTGGCTCTCTCCTGAGAGGACTCTGCTGTTCTTGCTTTATTTCCCCGGCAGCTCTGTCCGAACAAAGAAAAACCCTCAGGTTAGGGGATCTTCAGTGGATGTTTGACATGACAGGAAAGACCCCATTTCCTTCGTGGTGGGTGGTGGGAAAACGAAGCTGTGAGGCTGTGGGACCCTCCTGGCTGCTCTGTGCACCTACCGTGTCGCTCTATGAGGTTCTCAGGCTGTAGAAACCTCTCTCCAGCCTCAGCTTGGCTTCTCAGTTGTGGTTCCTCTCCTCTATTCTTCCCCGGTGGCCTTCCTCATTCCCCACAAGGTGGAAGTATTCAGGACTTGTTTGTTGATTTAATGAAGAAAGATGTCATTTCTTAACGTGACGCCGTCTGGTAATCATCTCCTTTTTAAATTTTCATTTTCTTTTATTTATTTTTTTGGCCTGTGTGTGTGCCTAAAGGAGAATAAATATCAGAGGGAAGGTGCAATTTGCTCACCCCTCTGGTACTGACTTTCTCTCAAAGCAGTGGCTCCTTGCAGGGTTTCTGGGCTTCTCCAGCTGTTTAAAATGGCTGACCTCCTGTTTACTTCCTCGTTTGTATGTCTGAGCAAAATGGAAAATTCAAAGGTAGGTGTTTTGCTTTCTCCCCGAGCGAGAATGCTGAGCAGGGAAGTACTTCCACCCGTGTTACTAATGGAGCTTGCTCTCTGCAGACTGGCGGTGAGCCCAGGTTTACAGCAATTCACTTCAGACAAATACGTTCTGCCACTTTCTCTCTTGGGAACAGACATGGCAGAATCCCAGTGGGTCATCCCATCTGTCCCCTGGAGCCAGGATTACTTCCTCCCTCTTATCCGCAACGGCTTTTTCAACATGACTTTTAAATAAACCATAAAATGGAAATATGCCTGGCAAGTGGAGAAATTGTCTACTGGTTGAAGACGCTCGTGGAGTCCTGCAGCTTGGAGAAAAACAAAACAACATGAAAGCAAAAGCAAGGGATAAGCCTCTGCTTATTTTATCCCTCTTTCTCCCAGTCCCATGTAGACCCAGACCTCAGTCATCCCAAATAACAGCGGATTCTGTAAGGGTTTGTACACTCAGGCCCGGGGTATGGGCAAGAGGGTCTGCCCCCGGAAGGAGCATCTTGGGGCCAGATGGGGCTGTGAGAGGAATCCCCAAGCGTACCCCTGAACTGCAGAGAGGGAGGAAGTGTAGCAGCAGTGACAGCGGAAAGAAGAGGAAACCTGCAGAGAGATTCACCTAAAGGGAAGATATCAAATCTTAGGATATCAAGAGTGGTGGCCAAGGGAGCCAAGGGAAGGGAGTGAGCATCCAGGTTTTCAACTGGCCAGGAGCTAAGAAAGTGATGCCAGTGCCATATGCAGTAACGTGGATGGAACTGGAAGGTATTATGCTGAGTGAAATAAGTCAGAGGACAGAAATCGTATGTTTTCACTCATATGTGGATCTTGAGAAACTTCACCGAAGTTCATGGGGAAAGGGAAGGGGAAAAATAGTTACACAGAGGGAGGGAGGCAAACTACAGGAGACTCTTAAATACAGAGAACAAACAGAGGGTGGACAGGAGGGTGAGGGAGAGGGGGAAATGGGTGATGGGCATTAAGGAGGGCACTTGTTGGGATGAGCACTGGGTGTTGTATGTAAGCCAATTGGACAAGAAATTATATTCATAAAAAAAGAAAAGTGATGCCAGGGAGTGAGGGGTATATATGTGGCACACCATTTTGGCAGCTGGGGGAGGCCCTGGTAAGTGGGACTTGACTGAACTGTGCTCATGCTCCCAATGACCAGCCCTGGAACATTGCTGAGCTTTGGGAAATGTGAGCAAAATGTGTAGCACGTGACTTCTGCCCTCAAGGAGCTTCGAATCCAGTTAAGGCGATGAATACGGCAACAGGGGTTTGTATAAAGCAACATGTGATAAGGTGTCCCAGAGCAGGTAATAGGCAAGGGATTGCATTTGTGCTCAGCAGAAGGAGAAACTAGTTTAGCCTGAAATAGTTGAGGACGATTTGTTGGAGAGGAAGGCAATGTATGCTGGGTCTTAGAGAGTGAGTGAGCTTTGGACAGGAAGGGCAAGACATTTTAGACTCTGGCTCTGCAACATTTGCTAATATTTAATAGGAGTTGTTTTTGCTAGGCCAACCCCATAGAGGTTGCTTAACTGCCCCCAAGTATTAGAAAAGAGGAGCCTTCTTCTTTGTACATGGCGTATGTAGAAAACATGCACATCTGTCTGCAGTTAGTCTGGGGCATCTGTTACTTTGTCACTAGACGCTGCCCTCAGTCATATGACTCAAAAGCATGGTGGCGTCGGCATTTTGAGAGTGGATCCTTCTTCTCCGACAGGATGCACAATGACCAAGCTCAGAGGACTACTGTAGATACTTCGAAAGCTGGACTGTGCACTCACACGGACAGACGAATGGTTACATGGGTAGGAATCCCCAGTGGTTTATGACCAGGTCTTGTTTTCTCCCATGTAGGCAGGTCTACGAGCAAGGCAGAAGTAGAACCAAAGAAGTTGCCAGGTGAACATGGAATAAGTAGGGCTAGATGGCACGGGGTATAATAGTATCAGGCTACAACAAACTAGGCGTCTTCATCTGTCTTCCACGAGACCAGGATACACAAGACCAGAATATTCCAGGTCCAAAGGCTGCGACCCCCACATACATCTCCGCATTAGAGGTACACTTGCCTCTGGGGCAGAATACCCACTGTGCCCTGGCTAAGGCCACCGCAGCCCATCTGCCCATGTGCACAACTGCTCCCCACCTTCTCCCGCCGAAAGCCAGGCCCCTGACCTGTTAGACCCCCTCTCCTCTTGACGACTCACAGCACTGCTCTACCAGTTCCCCACTAATCTCTCATCTCCTTTTTTCCTTCTTTCCATTGGACTGGTCTCAGGAACATACAAATACCTGCTGCTTTGGTAATCTTAAAAAAAAGTCTCTTGAGCCCATTTTTTCCTTCCAGCTGGTCATCCACATCTTTTCTCCTTTTTGCAGCAGAGCTTCCGGAAGGGTCGTCCAATTCCTCTCCTTTCCTGTCTCTCAGTCACATTCCGATCTGGCTACCACTAGCAGTGAAGTGCTCTAGAGCTTAGGTGGCCCTTGAGAGAAGTCTCACTCGAGAGAAGTAGATGGGGCCTTTCCCCCTCCGTTGACCAGTCCTTGCATGCACGCTGCACCCAGGGAAGGGGCGTAACCTGGGACGAGGGCAGCTCCAGCAGAGGGCTCAGCTGTGAGCCTTCAGCAGCCAACACTCCCGACAGCCGCAGAGATGGGGTCTGGAAGGGGAGTTGGGCAGCACATCACACGATCCCCCGCAGGGCCGCTTGCCAGCTCTCCACCTGAGTCCAGTGGTGGCAGTTGAAAGTGTCGAAACCTCTGTTCAGCAGCCAGAACGTGAACCTGAAATTTGTGACAAGGGTGCTCCAGCTGTGCCACCGAGTTCCTCACGTGGGCGAACGTTGAGTTATGCATCAAATCCATCTTTGTGGGGTGGACTTTCAGACAAGGAGGAAAATGGCCGTGATGTTGAAAGGACCCTCCCCTCCTCCTGTTTTACTCCTTATGAACAGGCAACGAGGAGAGAATGCCAGGGTCTGCCCGGTAGCTGAGGGGATGGGAGGCCCCGAGCTCATCACCAAAGTGTGCTTTATCCCCTTGAGGAGTTTATGGTGGGAAACCCGGGACTGTAAACACCCAGGAGCTGTCCCGTCTTCATAGCCTCCTGGTGTGGAGTCCATTCTTCTTGACTGGAAATCAGCATTTAAACAGGACTCCGCCAGCTGGCCTCTGGGGCTGTAAAGAGAGAGAGCCTGTGGTGCCTCTTAAGGTCTCCCCTGGTGCTCCAGTGCTCCAGACACCTTATTTGGCTAACTACTCTTTAAAATGATCATCTCATAGGCTCACAGATACAGATATGCGGTGTAGGCAAACTCCCTTGTGCACGAAATGTTTTCGCACCCATTCTTTGCACCCACCCATCGCAGCATGGAGGTGGGTGAGGAAATGTGATCATTCCAGGGAGGGGGTGGGCTGAGGGGGTGCAGGCTGAGCTTGGCTCCACTGGAGCGACTCAATCCCTCACACACACCTGGTGGGAACGTCTCTCCTGCTTGTGTCATGGCCACATTCAAAGAGTTCCCATGTGTCCCCTCACGTGATGTTTACTTAAGTATTCATGGGGACTTCCTTTCCCAAACTGGCATCTTGTCACTTGATTTTACTCTGGTGTTTACTTTTGCGGGCCATTTTCTCTGTATGGCTCTATATTCGTCTCTGGCATTTAAACAGAATTTGTGAATATGTAATCTGATAGACCAGATCATTACTTAGAGACCTTGCGCTCCTAAGGTTTCATGTGCGCCGAATGTAATGGAGCAGGGTACCAGCTGCATTTACCAAATCCCCGAGTCCATAACACCTGTGCATCCTATTCAATATTCATTTTGTCCTTGTCTAAAGATATACATCCCCACCTCCCATGTCTGGGATTTGAGTTTGTCTCCCTATTTCCATATGTTTCTTTTTCATAATTTAACGTATCCTTGGATACTGGCAGATGCTTTCTCTTCCAGATTTTGCATATTTGATAGACAGATCACCACCTCGCTTTATATATCGGATGATGAGTATTACTGTTTGCTTTCATTTGCTCCTTTGTACCATTTAAGCGTTGGTCCATCTCCCTGTGCCTTTAATAATTAACATGAGTAAATTATGCCTATGATTCTATAACCTTGATAGGTTCCGACACAACGGAAAGGTTTTAATGTGGCCCATATTTGAAACTGCTTGTCACTTGAAAGTACTGGCCCCGTCATTTCAGGGTCATTGTGATGTGCCATGTGAATTGCAAAACGTAAACCCTTCCATTTCATCCATCTTGATTGCACCTGCATAGAGGTTGTCAAAGTGAGAGCGTTATTTTTAAATGAAAAAGACACGGAGATAAAAATACAGTAGAAACCTTTTATGATGCTGATTTTAGCAGACAGGACTAACGTCTGTGTTGGAAGCAAACTGTATTACATCCTTTTTCTTATTACAGTAGGTAATAGTTACGTTCCAGGGGAAATCATTTGACTCCAGGAGTTCTTCCACCATTTTCTGTTATGCAAGCCACAAAGAAATGAACCCCCTCCCCCCATTACTCTGTATAATTCTTAGTGCATTGGAGGTTATGGTTCTTGAAGTGAATAGGCCATGGTTATCATAGTATATTTGGAAATGACCATGTTGATAGGTCTATGAGAATTTAATATGCTGCCATATTAATTAGGAGGTGTTGGGGGGGGAGGGGTCTCACTTAGAGGTCATCCTTGGGGAAGAGACCAGACTCTTTGACATACAATAGAAATAGAACAAGCCTTGGTGAGCAACAGAAGGGGACATCTCTCTAGGCCATCAGCGTGGAGGTATTCAGATGGGACCAGCCACTTGGGGACCCTGAAGTTTTGCCAGTCCTTTGGGTGTGTATCTTAACCTTTGTAATCCAATGCAAATTTCTCTTTTATATTTGTAATACTCTCTGCATTTATCTTTTGTTCTTCCTTAGTGCTTAGTAAAATCTTTTAAATGCTTCAGCCAGCATTTCTCCTGTCTTTTCTGCAGGAACTGTATTTAAGGATAACTGTATAGACCTGAATGATTAGTGAATGTTCTACTTTACAGAAGAAAGCCAACTAATAATTATAGAAATAATTTTTAAAATAATTTCAAGAGTCCCAATGAATGTATTGATTCAGGCAAGTATCACTAATTGGAATGAAAATCACTGGCTATGTAGCTATTAAGGAAATGGATATTTGCTATATTGCCAGAATCACACTGACTGCCAGATTACTTTCTGGTCTCAAGAGGAAGGCATAATTGTACGATATAGGAAAAAGATTAACCTCACCCTAATCCGATATGCAATCTTAACATCACTAATGGTAACAACCTGATGTTATATGTCTTTGGATGTAATTGAGCACAACTCTACAACTTGACTTCTAATGCTTTATAGAAAAAAAAATGTTTAACATTAATCCATTGAGACTTTAGATAGCTATTTCAGTTTCTAGGAAACATAAAGGATAGAAGAACAAGTTCAGAATCACCAGAAGAAACAATTATACAAATCTAGGGGTTAAGACATTCTGCAGGACCACTGGCCCAGGGTCTTTACAAATCAGGGTCAAAAGGGAAAATTGCTAGATTTAAAAATATTTAAAGGACAACAATAATCAGATGCCATCATCCTGGCCTGATTTGAACAAAGAAGCTATAAGGACATTTGGGGGGGGGGGGAGACTTGAATATGGTGAAAGTATTAGATGATATGAAATTAACTGAAATAGATATGAAGAAATCATTGCCTAAAAAAGTTGCAGGATAAGATGCACCGTAATATCTCATATTGGTAAATATACACGTATATATGTGCTAGGAAGAGCCACAAAGAGACTATGTGCTAAGGTAGTAATGGTTAATTTCTAGTTGGTAGAAATGTGATGCTTTGGTTTTCAGTTCTTACTTGTGTGTACTTTATAATTTTCTGTAATGCATGGAAGCTATTTCTGTTATTTTAGGAAACCACCGTAAAGAAAACATATCAACAAGGAATTAGGATTTCATTTTGTATTAAGATCTGTTGATTCTTTTGGAACTCAAATATTTTTTAAGTAGCGCTTTTCTTTTAGAGCAGTTTTAGATCTAGAGAAAAGCTGCGAAGATAGTTCGCACAGTTCCTGTATATCCTTTACTCATTTCCTCTAACGTTAACATCTTACATTACCATCATTCATTTGTCTCAACTAAGATATTAACGTTGGGGGTGTTACTATTAACTAAGCTCCAGACTTTACTCAGATTTTTACCACTTCTCCCACCAATGTCCCTTTCCTGTTCCAGGATGCCACCTTGCATTTAATCATCAGATCTGTTCAGTCTCTCAAGTCTGAGCCAGATTCTCAGTCTTTCCTTGTTTTCATGACCGTGACAGTTTTGAAAAATATTGCTCAGGTATTTTGCAGACTGTCCCTCACTCTGGATTTGTCTGCTGTGTTTCTCATAGTTAGACTGGGAGTGTGGGCTTCTTAGGGAAGAATTCCGCAGAGGTGAGGTGCCCATCCTGATGCATTGTATGATGGGGTGCGTGATGTCAACATGGCTTATCACTGGTGAAGTTAATTTTGGTCATGTGCTTAAGGTAGTATCTGAAAGGTCTCTCTACTATTTTTCCAGTTACTATTTTTTAAGGTTACTATTTTTCCCTGTCTATACTATATTCTCTGGAGTGAGTCACTGAGTCCAGCCCATATGGTTTTTAATTTTTGCAAAATGCTGCTCTGTACTGCCCCCACCCCAAAATACCCAGAGCAGTGGTTACTTTTAGCTAGGCTAAGGGAACCTTATTTTTTCCACCTTTGAAAGAGCATTGTCAGGTAATAACACACGGAAGGGCCGTGGCTTTGGTGGAGCTGGTTATGAAGTGAGAGAGGACCCTAAGGGAAAGCTAACACTCAAGGTCACTGAGCCCAGAGCCCTTGGTGGGCCGCTGCTCCTCCACATTGTGCTTTGACCAACCTGGATGTCCTCTTTCCCATGCTTAACTTACAACAATTCTGGGCTCTGTTTTATTAGAGAAGTAGTCTTCCCTGTATAGAAGGTACTTTTGATTTCCATGAGTCTTTCATTGCTCTTGGAGAATGGGTGGCAGAAGAATGGAAGGGGTGATACCAAAAATGATGGAAAGGTGCCTGCCGAGCTCTCCTCCCTGGTGGACATCCCTTCCCTTGGGGCTGCAGAGTGGGAACAACCCCACACATCCAGGGTAAGAGCCTCTCCCACTCATGTGACTGCCACTTTCAAAGTGAGACTCACATTCCTGATCATGGATATCATTACGTGAGAAAGGAAAGTTTCTGATTTAGGCTAATACTGAGAATGTTCTTGGGAGATTTTTATCAAATTGGGATATTGTTCAGATGTGGTATGATTCTACCAGAAAGTTCTTTTCCAATTGGAGAATTTGGAAATGAATGTAAATTTACGGAACATCGCATTGGATATCTTTTCCTACCCATCTATTCTTACTGCTCTAGAGGTAGACTAAGGCATTATTGAGCACTCTGTCCCTACCCATAAATACAAATTTGAAAGCAAGTCCAGTCAAATATTAAAAATGCATGTTTCGGTGACAAAATATTCAGGCCTAGATGTATATTTGGGGGGCTACTTGTTTAAAGCCTTAATGCATTTGTGCTAATGACATCAATAACCTAGAACAGATTGTTCTACAGTGTTTAATGGTGGAGGGGCAGCAAAATGTCATTTATGTCACTATTTGTTGGCTATGCACAAAAATCTGAATGTAGGAAATATCTGAATGTTTTAGACTGATAGAAGAACACTTGGAATAACTGAATCTTTCAGTCATATTCGTGTGTGTGTGTGTGTGTGTGTGTGTGTGTGTGTGTGTAGACCTTTCTAAGGTAATTGAGCAGGAGACACCATCTTATTGATGATATTCAATTATAGGAATCTTTCTCCCCCTTTAGAAAATGATATCCCTCATCGACTTCTTTGTAGTATCTAAACTTGGTGGGTTTTGTATAAATTTTTTCAGGTTATTAGTATTTTTGCCTTTCTGACTGGAATACACATTTTACCAAATGTCTCACTGAAATAGAATGTTATGTACTATGAAGATAATTTTGGGCTATGTAGAGTCCCAGTATTTTGATTAAACTTAAAAAAAGAAAAGAATTGTATGTTCTTTTCCCTGATGACAGTGAAAATCTGACAATTGTTGTCTCTATATATATCTGTTTTGGTGGGAATGATCTGATGCCTTTCTACAAACAAATATTAATTGAAAGCCTATCACCCTGATCATTAAGGTAATTATTCACATAAGTTGCAGTCCTCCTCAGCTATATTAGATCTTTTCATCTGATCATTACGTTGTAAGTGAAGCTGACTCAGCATATTAATGTCATTGCATTTTAGAGATAGGGTATCATCTCTGAAAAGCAACTTCTACCTCTCTTTCAGGAAACGTCAGACTCCAATATATATCTAGAAGCAAGCAGACCTGTAACTGGGTATTAGGGAGGCTAATATGTAGCTGCAGAGTCCTGAATGACGGACCCGTCACTGTCGTCCCACCCGCATCTAGCGCAATTCACATCTTACATGCACACCCAGCATGTTTTCTTTTGTATGTTTACTTCTCTATCCACTGATGTTACGTTGAGTGAGGTAAGGTGAGTGGAAGTTGGGGACAAGCGTAGCATCACCGTGACTGTGATTGTTATATGTAATTCAGTGATGTTCCCCTCACCCACCCAGTCTGAGTCTTGTGGTTAATTTAGCAGTGGTCTGTCCTGAGTTTTCCTTTACGGCCTCGCTCTTACATTTTCTTTTACATCCTTAAGCCAGATGCTGAACGATTTCAGCCTCCCATTCTGAGTGTACATGTAGACTTATTGTCTAGTAGTAGTAGTAAGTAGTAGTAGTGGAAGTAATTTCCATTTAATTTTCCTGTGCCACTCTTGGTTTGTCAGAGAGCTAAGTGTTGTGTGGGAATTTTTCCTTCCTTAGCAGAAGCAACTTTCATTTTTTCATATTGCTTCCTTTACTTGCTAGAGCATCAAATACTTCTGTCTCTAAGTTATTATTTAAAAAGTCTCTTTCTATTTTCCTTCTTTCCAGATATCCCCCAATCTTGCCTTATTGGCTACATAATGAGTCTCAAGTATATTTAAATGAATCAAGAAAATGAAGGCCTCAGTAGCCAACATTTCCTACATTAAAAAAAAATCCTAACCACTTCTTTGAAGTTTTGGGTTATTAGGATAGTTTGACAAGTAGGGGAGGGACTTTTCTGTCTCAGGACAATGTCAATTCAGATGCTCCTTTTTGCCTAGGAAGATAATAATAAGTTTTCTTTGGTAGTTGAGGGGAGCTGAATGTGTTTACGCTCTTCTGTTGTGGCTAGAACATTCTCCATTTTTAAGTCAGAGAGTAGGCCTAGGGCATTCATTTATTCATCCTATATTTAAATCTCCAACCCTATTTACCTCTCAGAGCTCCAGGATCAGACACCTTCTGCTATCCAATGGATTTCTAATTGATATCTACCCACAATGTCTAGTATTTATCTCATACTTTGAGTGCCCCAAATCAGTTCCTTCCTCTGTCTTGCCTATCTCTGTAAATGGCACTCTGTTGCTCAAATTATGCTTGATTTCTCTTTCCTCACTCCTACACCCAGTCCATCAGTACATCTATTGGCCCTAGTCTCCAATTTATCTTGAACCAATGGACAACATCCAAATCTAGGTCTCTCACTTGGTCTCTTCTAGTAGCCTTCTCAATGGGAACACCTGGTCTACCTTCTTCTACCAATGCTCTTCCTATCCTATATGTGTTCTCTATGTAGCAGCCAGAGTGACTGTTTAAAACCAATCATATCATATCACCCCCCTGTGTAAAAATGTCTCAAGTCTTCTTATTGCACTTAGACCAATATCCAGATGCCTTGTTCTGAACCACTAGGCACTATATTCCTTGACTGCTGCTTGTCTCTCAACCTCTTGTGTGCCAGGCACACCTTTAAGCATCAGCATTCTGTGAAGTACAAAAGTCTGCCTCCTAGAGCCAACAATCTTGTGAGATTTTTTTTAATTAAAAAAATTTTTTAGGGGTGCCTGGGTGGCTCAGTCAGTTGAGCGTCCGACTTTGGCTCAGGTCATGATCTCACGGTCTGTGGGTTCGAGCCCTGCGTCGGGCTCTGTGCTGACAGCTCAGAGACTGGAGCCTGCTTCTGATCCTGTGTCTCCCTCTCTCTCTGCCCCTCCCCCACTCTCACTTTGTCTCACTCTATCTCTCAAAAATAAATAAATGTAAAAAAAAATTTATTTTAGAGAGACAGAGAGAGAGCATGAGTAGGGGAGAGGAGGGGGAGGAGAGAGAGAGAATTCCAAGCAGGCTCCATGCTCAGCTTGGAGCCCAACATGGGGCTCAATTTCAGGAGCTGTGAGATCGTGACCTGAGCCAAAATCACGAGTCGTGCTCAACCAGCCAAGTGAGCCACCCAGACACCCTTAGTGATTTTCTTAAGGGATAGGTCCCAAGATCTTTGAGAATCTGCCCATTTGTGAATATCAGTACATCATTAAAAATTCCTCCATTTGCCCTGGCCGCAACAATCACATATTTTCTAATTTCCCTAGTCCTTGTAAGCGGACTTGTTTGTTTTACATGCCTGATCTGCCAAATTCAATGTTCCACTTTTTATTATAGACAAAATACAGCTTTCTAAGACCTCTTCTTATCTATTATCAGCACTAACAGTTGGCTTCCTTTAATGGCCTATATTTTTCACAAGAAAGGCAATTTAAAAGAATAATCACTTTATGAGTGTTAATGCATGTGTAGCGACAGAGAAAACAACACTAATACATTGAGTTGGGTATGCCAGGTAGTAGAGTAGCTTTTCTCACTAGCTAAATGATTCGGTCCCACAAATGAGGAGACACGCCCAGTTCAAAGTTGTAAGTCATCAAAGTAGTGAATATTTCTGTTTCTAGAGTCTCTTGAGAAATGCAGAAGCCACAGTAACTCCTGCCAATGTGAATGCATGGAACCTCCCTTACCTCCCTTCTGGGACCTTTCCCTGCCATGTCCCCCCTCCCGTCTCCCTTTGGGAACTTGGAAAACAAGCCCATCTTTCTGCCCCAGGCATACCAATGCAGGGCCAAAGTGGTAGGCTGTAGTCCAACCTTGATCCTTTGACTGCCACTGATGTCTTCACTTGGTTTGAGGTCACACTGGCATTGAACCATTGTTCTTATAATTGCTTTAATTTTTAACATGTGGAAGAGACTGTTCACTTGCAGAGTTGTTCATCTTCCTATGTTTTGTGTAATTCCCCCAACTTTATTGAGATATAATTGACTAATAAAATTGTAAGATGTTTAAAGTAAAGAACCTGATGCTTTGGTATACATTGTGACAGGATGGCCCCTACTGAACTAATTAACACATCCATCACCTCACATATTTACCTTTGTGCGTGTGAGAGAACATTTAAATTCTAGTCTCTTAGTAAATTTCAGTTATACAGCATAGTATTATTTTTTTTTTAATTTTTTTTTCAACGTTTATTTTTATTTTTGGACAGAGAGAGACAGAGCATGAACGGGGGAGGGACAGAGAGAGAGGGAGACACAGAATCGGAAACAGGCTCCAGGCTCTGAGCCATCAGCCCAGAGCCCGACGCGGGGCTCGAACTCACGGACCGCGAGATCGTGACCTGGCTGAAGTCGGACGCTTAACCGACTGCGCCACCCAGGCGCCCCCAGCATAGTATTATTAACTATAGTCACCATGTTACGTTAGATCGATCCTCAGACTTTCTTCATCCTATAACTGAAAGTTTGTACTCTTTTACCAATCTCTCTCTGTTTCCCCAACCCCCAGCCCTTGGCAACTACTTTTCTACTCCCTGTCTCTATGACTTTAACTTTACTTTTTAATTTAGATTCCATACAATATTTGTCTTTCTCTGTCTGGCTTATTTCATTTAGCATAACCTCCGCCAGTTTTATCCATGTTGTCGGACAGGACAGCATGTCCTTCTTTAAAGCTGAATGATGTTCCATTGTATATATGCATCACATTTTATCCATCGATGGACGCTTAGGTTGCTTCCATACCTTGGTTGTTATGAATAGTGTTACAGTGAACATGGGAGTGCAAGTATCTCTTTGAGATCCAGATTTCATTTCTTTTGAATATATACCCAGAAGTGGAACTGATCAATCATATGGCCGTTCTGTTTTTAATTTCTTGAGGAACCTCCATACTGTCTTCCGTAGGAGCTGTACCAGTTTGCATTCCAGCCAACAGTGCACAGAGGTTCCTTTTCTCCACATTCTCACCAGCGTTTATCTCTTGTCTTTTTGATAATAGCTATCTTAACATATATAAGATGATAGCTCCTTGTGGTTTTGATTTGCATTTCCCTGGTGATTAGTGACACCAAGCACATTTTCATGTACCTCTTGGCCATTTGTATGTCATTCTTGAAATATGTCTAGGCCCTCCGCCCATTTTTAATAGGGTTAGTTTTTGTTTTTGTTTTTGTTTTTTTCTGTTGTGTATTTAACCGTTTTGAAATCTGTTCTCACCACTTTCTGGAGGTCAAGTTGTACTCAAGATCTCACTGATCATCTGGTATTTTGATAATCTCTCTAGCGTGGAAAGCCATTGTGCATAATTAGTCTGCTTACCTTTGCAGGGCACACTGGTACTCTTACGTCACCCTTTCCACATTGCTTTGTTCCCAGATAAATCGTCTTTCTGAGTTTGTTAGGAATCCCTGAATTCAAAATAAAACCCAAGCATTCTTTACTACAAGTGACTATCCTAAATGAAATTTATATGAATTTTCAAAAATGTCCTTCGATTTTTTTTTTCCCACCAAAAAGAGAACCTTTTCCCTTCTTTTCCTATTTTCCATATAGGTCTTATGGTTCTGTACCTGCCTTTGCAGGGTTTTTAATTAGGCTACATCTTCAGCACATGCTATGTGTCCATTACTGAAATAGAATAACATGTTGCAAGGCCAGCCCTTAAAATTGAACCAGATTTCTTGAGCTCTATATACATAATTAGGCCTTATCTAGGCTTTGTTGTATTACAAAGAGATTGTCAGACTCTTCACCATCTGGGGCTTCTTCCTGAACTCCTAACACAACGATGACAAGATTTTCCTTGGGTCCCTGGGCTTTCGACAACATTCCTCTAGCTTTCAGCATCCAGCCATCACAGTCCCAAGGACCCGGAAACCTTGGGTCCCCGGGCAGTTAGCCTTTAAAAGATTTAGGGGTTTTGAAATTTTGCTCCCATCTCCTAGGCTTTGACTTGTTACGGATATAATTAGTCTTTTCTGTTTCCTCCTTCAGCTCTTTCTTCTCCTGGGAAGACTTGTGACTTAAAAATTATATCTACTTATTGGTGGCATTCTAGTACAAAGGGCTATTTGGGGATTTTGCAGAAATCCCTAACCTCCATATTTCAAGCACCATTCCCTGGACTCTGGAACATGGGAGAAGTCAAAAGCATTAAAATCCACTCTCAGGAACTTTATTTTCCACTGAATCAGATAACATGCTACTTTTGCTCTCTGTTGAGCTATTACCTTATTACATTAAAGTCTTATATCGTGGGTTTTAGTCATTCTGGGGTGAAATCAAGAATACCATGAGACTATTATCAAAAGTATGGATCTTCTTTCTAAGTAATGTGATTATGCACATACCTGTGTGCATCACGGCTTTGTAAGCAGGGGAAATCAATTCCAGCCAATGTGAACAAGAAAGAAAGATGCTGGGCTGGCCCATGGAATAGAGTAAGAGATAAGTAATGTAGATAAGAGTGAGGCAGGAACCAGGCCAGTCCCAGGGGGTCAGCAGCTGGAGTTTAGGGGCATCTTCTGTCTGACTTAGCTCCAGTAACCCCCAGTACCCACCACATCTGCCCCAAACTTCAAAAATCTACAAGAAAAAGAAATGAATGGTCCTAGCTTGAATCAGGCCGGTCAGCTCTACCAGAAGGGCCTGATGCTCCTTAAGATGCATTTTGTGTAGCATGAGGCCATTTTCCCAGAAACAGGAAAACATTGTGAGCTGGGCCAGCACATCTCCCATAATCTCAGGTTTGCGTGCAATTTCGGTACATTCACAGCCCACCTACTTTGGAGGAAGATAAAACTAGTTTTGGCAGAATTTCATAGAGCCTCAGAATGTTAGAATGCTAGGACCCTTAGATAATATTTATTGTTTTATTGCAGTGTGTCAGACATTAGGCTGAACACCTTACATGCACCATCTTTTATTTTTCCATTAGCTCCATATTTCACGTACATATCATGTACTTTACAGATGAGGAAACCGAAACACTTAGAAAAAGCTAGTGTGGAATCCGCAAAGCTGCTCATATCTGGTTCTCCTAACTTGCCAGTCAGGGGAAGAAATTCGACTCCTGCCTCTGGAGTTCCTAGGGCTGCAAATTTTCTTTCTAGTGAATCTAAATAGGTCAGAAGTAAATTGTGGAATGACATTTTTTTCCAAGATAAAATGGAGTTGGAGACAGATGAATCCCTCCTCGTGGCCATCTTTGTTGACCGGGACCTGGAAGAAGTTTTCAGGAGGAGAAGCTCTATTTAGCAGACCCCTTTGCAATAAAGGGAAAGTATGAAGCCTTCCTGCATTCTCCCATTCCTGTCACCTGGTGGCATGGACTCCCTCTGCCCACCCACTACCTCCTGCTGTAGTTCCCTGTGGCCTGACACTTGTCTCCTATCACCACATGGCTCACCCACAACTGTTCCATTTCTGGGCCTCTCGTCCACCCACTCTTGCTCTGTTCTTCTGTCACACAACCTGAAACTCAGGCAGCTCCCTCCCCTCCCCCCATGGTCATCCTGCAGGCCACTCCTTTCTACAGGAAACCCCCTGCCCACCTGCTGTTTAAATCCCCTTCCACTTCCCGTAACTACTTGCTGGAGTTAGCAAGTGATACGTTCTTCTAGCTTTTCAGCAGCTGACTCTTTGAGTGTGGACCTTCATGATTGTGAGGTTGTGTCCATTGTAGCATTTGAGTACATGGAGATGACAAGTGTACATATGATCTTTCTGCCAGTGAGGCAGCGTTCCTTACTCGGATGTTATTATTCCAGCTTGCATGTCTATCGGGTGACATAAGAGTTCCCAGAGAGCAGCAGGAAGCAGCTCAGGTGTGCCTTTGGTTCCTCCAGACCGGGTACAACTCCAGGCTCACAGTAGGTGCTTGGCACGGACCTTGAGTTGCCTCCATCATGTCACCCAAACAGTCAGGCTTCGACTGGAGATGCGTGTCTCGCGTACACAGTAAGCGTGCCTTTCTGCTTTTTTTTTTTTAATGTTTATTTATTTTTGAGACAGAGACAGAGCATGAATGGGGGAGGGGCAGAGAGAGAGGGAGACACAGAATCGGAAGCAGGCTCCAGGCTCTGAGCCATCAGCCCAGAGCCTGACGTGGGGCTCGAACTCACGAACCGTGAGATCGTGACCTGAGCTGAAGTCAGACGCTCAACCAACTGAGCCACCCAGGCGCCCCTGCCTTTCTGCTTTAAAAAGCGTGTCATAAGTATGACTGCCTAGTCTGCTGTGAATATACCTGAACTGACTACCGATGGAGCTGGCTTTCTCTAGGTGAGAAATATTCTTGTCACTTTAATGGATTCATGCTGAATTCTTCTGAGCAACAAGGAAGAAGATTTATCATTTCTTTCTCCTGAGGCTCTCAGGCTCCCTGCCTAAGCCTCTTCCTGCCGATCAGAAAGACCCTACTGTGATGCCCAAAGACCTAATCCTTGAAGAGGTTGAGGAGTTAGTTTAAAGGACTAGGGTACCAGCTACTCCAAGTCGGCATGAACCTTTCTCACCAGCCACGGCAGCCTGGTGGATGGTCTTCACTGTTTGCACACACCTGGCTCTGTTGCAGTTCCAAAATTTTACAAGATGCTGGAAATCTTATACAGCGTGGGGCTGATTTAGGTAGGAGTCAGCAAAACTCTCACTCATTTCCAAAGATCTACACAAACAGAGTAAAATCAAATATCTCTGCTTCCTGGAAGTTCTGTAAGAATTGCAGATGTTTTCATTGGTGCAGCCTCTGTAGAAAGCAATATGGAGTTTCCTTAGACAGTTAAAGACAGGACTACTGTTTGATCCAGTAATCCTACTTCTGGGTTAATACCCAAAGGAAATGAAATCAGTATTTCAAAGAGAGGTCTGCAACTCCCCTGTTCATTTCAGTATTATTCACAATAGCCAAGACATGGAAACAACCCAAATGTCCATTAAAAGATGAATGGATAAAGGAAATGTGTGTGTATATATGTATATATGTGTGTGTATTTATATGTATTACGTATATATATTTCCTTCTTTTTTAAGTCTGAATGATAGTCGTGTGTGTGTGTGTGTATGTATGTGCGCGCGCACACGCGCGCGTATATAAAACCCTGCCATTTGTGGCAACGTGGATGAACCCAGGGACATTATGCTAAGTGAAATAAGCCAGAGGCAGAAAGACAAATACTGCATGACCTAACTGATATGTGGAATCTGAAAGTGTCAAACTGCTACAAACAGAGAGTAGAAAGGTGGTTACCAGGGGTGGTGGGAGGCAGGGGCTGTGGGAAAATGATTAGTCAAGTGATACAGATTTTCAGTTATGTAAGATAAGTTCTGGAGACCTAAGTACAACGATGTGACTGTAGTTAACAATATTGTATTGTATACTTGAAAGTTGCTAAAAGGCTAGATCTTAACTGTTCTCACCACAAATAAACAAATAAAGAGTAATTATATGAGGTGATGGATGTGTTAGTTTGCGGTAAGTATTTCACAATGTAGAAGTCTATCGGCTCACACGTGTTAAATATACAGTTTTTTAAATGTTTATTTATTTATTATTTTTGAGAGAGAGAGAGAACACAAGTTGGGAGGAACAGAGAGAGAGGGAGACACAGAATCTGAAGCAGGATCCAGGCTCCGAACTGCCAACACGGGGCTCGAACTCATAGACTGTGAGATCATGACCTGAGCCAAGGTCAGACGTTTAACCAACAGAGACACCCAGGCACCCCTAAACACACAATTTTAATTTGCCAACTATAAGCCAATAAAGTTGAAAAAAATTTGCAGATGGTAAATAGAACAGTAGCCAATGTATTTACCAATACCAGTTTGTATGCTAATTATTGAATATTTTATAGACATTAAATCATTTCTCTCTTCCCCTAAAAGACCCCCAGATTGGCAGAAGTTTTAAAAACACTATTTCTGTAAGTTCATCCACATTAGTGTCCTGCAGTGGTCCCAAAGCTGAGTTGTGGTACCCTTGCCCCTTGGAGCAGTAAAGATTCAGTAGATCTTCCCAGGTTCCAAAGCCCAGCTAAGTCTGGTGTGATGTCACCACACCTTGATCAACTGAGTCTAGGAATTGGGTCTTCCTGGGTTTCTTTACGTTGGCAGAAACAAAATCCTAACTCTGAACTCCAGTCAATAGAAACACACTGGCAAGGTTATCACTCTTTCCTGATACCACTATTCTTATTAGGTCCAGGAGGTATAAATAGAGAATTCATAGTAAAAAAAAAAAAAATATGTAGGTCTTCTGGGCTCTCTTCTGTCAATTACACAGGTAACATATAATGTAAAAGGGAAAATGTATCTATTTCTCTATTACCAACTTGCCATAACGAGCAAGTCATATCGCTCTCCTAATAGCCCCTTCTGGACCCATAGAGTGGTCTCTCTAGTAAATTGATTTTGAAACTGGGTCGTATTCTGGCCTGGACTTCCATTTATACAGCCTAATGGAAAAAAGAGGGTGAATCTGTACACAACTTAATATAGTAAAAGAAAAGTAGTGAAAGCTCGTACGCCTTTATCACTTGGAGCTTGGGTGGTTGGTGCGTGTGGGAGTCCGTGATGTTCTCGATTCTTAAGACCTCTGATTAACGAGTAGTGACACATTAATACACCACTTACACCGGCTGTCACTAGGCAACGTTATGCTACCAAAGTCATCAACAGAGTGACAGTCTCCTTTATTTTCGAAACTTTGTTTGGACAGTGTCAATGACACTGTTAATTGTTGAGAAATGTCTAAGTGAATCCAAATAGAGAAATTTGTGCGGAGTCTACAGTTTTATAAGAAACCTTTGGGTCTGAACATGGGGGGGTCATTTAAAACCTTCGGGAAGAAAGGATGTTTCCAGAGACCTGTCTTCTAGCAGGGATGGGATCTGATCTTCCTGGCATCTCTGGAAAATAATGAGAGATTCCTTTTTCCTTGAAAAAATAAATACAGCTGCTTTGGGAACGAGACAGTATCTGATGGAAGGTAGCCTTCAGGGACCAAGCGCATGGCTGGAAAACATCTTGTTCTAGGCTCGAGCAATTACTACTAAGGGACATTTTAGCTTCTCACCTAGAAATACTTCAAGCAGTAAAATCCATTTCCTTTCAAGTTAGAATTCCCTTCAAGAAAAGAAGAGAAAATAATTTAGGCTTCAAGGAGAGAATGAGAGCAGGACAAGCCAAGATTGAAGTTAAAGGGTAATTTCTCACTTCTCTCTGCAGCTCTCCTCTCGTCTTTCCTGTGTTTTGGGGGCAACACTCCTTTTGAGTCAGGAAGTGGTTACGTGTTACTCTTACCGTGTGCACTGTGGGCTCCAAGCCTAGGGCACACTTTGATGCTGTGAACAAGCTTTGGTGGCTTTTTGCTTAGTGACAAGTTTTTGCTGGCCTGTGCCTTCATGTACTGTATACCATTCACAAGAATACTTTACTGTGGGTTTGGAGGGATCAGCTCCCACTCAGAATCAACTGATCTTTCCTTGTTAGGGAAACCAGAACTCTGTGCCTGCTTCTCTCTTCTGCTTCTCCAGAGGGACCAGCCTCATCGCCCGCTCTGACAGGAGCTGGCGGGGTTTTAAGGACACTCGTTACCTTCTACGCTCTGACTTACCTTGTCTTTGGGTTTTCAAAGCCAGGAATTCTGAGACTGCCTGGTCCGCCCTGAGATGACATTTGGTTAGAAATGTTAGGCATAGCTTGGGATTGAGGTAGGGATCATAATTTCCCAGCTATGACCTTTAGCTTTCATTCCCATGGTACCCATAACCTTTGTAATGTGCATATTTCCTTGCAGAAAAATTTATGCTCCTGCACATCTGCAGGGATTCAAATGAACTATAGACGCGGTGTGCTCAGTCTTGGCCAGTATCCAAGCATTGATTTTGTTGTTTTATTTTATTTTATTTTTAACTTTATTTATTTTGAGAGAGAGAGAGAGAGAGAGAGAGAGAGAGAGAGAGAGGCAGGAAGGGGCAGAGAAAGAGGGAGAGTGAATCCAAGCAGGTTCCACACTGTCAGAGCAGAACCTGATGCGGGGCTTGAACTCACAAACTGTGAGAGCATGCCCTGAACTGAAATCAAGAGTTGGCTGCTGAACTGACTGAGTCACCCACGTGCCCCAGCATTGATTTTGTTTTTAAGAGCAAACAAGAATTTGCGGAGAATACAAACAGTTTGCAGCAGGAATCAGAGAAGGAAAGGATCCCTCTGGTCAGGAGAGTTGTGAAGCGGTTTTCTCCCTCCCCCTCCCCCCCTTTCTTTTTAAAATGTGTTTATTTTGAGAGAGCATGCATGCACATGGGAGAGGGGCAGAGAGAGAATCCCAAGCAGGCTCTGCATTGTCAGCACAGAGCCCGACCTTGGGCTCAATCCCACGAACTGCAAGATCATGACCTGAGCTGAAATCTAGAGTCAGACGCTTGAGTGACTGAGCCACCCAGGCGATGGCATCTGAACTTGACTCTCTGAAGGCTGGGATTTGCCAAGTGGACAAGGGAGAGAGAGTTCAGATAGCAGGACAAGCAGGAGGAAGGGCACAGGGAGGCTGGCAGTAGGGGGGCATGTGCAGGGCCTAGGCTGGGTGGGGACACTCAGCAGAGCCGATGGCCTTGAACATCAGGCTGAGGAAGCTTACTGTTAGTGAACCGGTTTCTTTCTCTCGACTCTGTATTGTGAAACCTTGTCATTGTGGTAAAACACATGTGTACCGTGAAATTTAATCATTTTCAATGTACATTTTTTTGTGTGTAGCATTCGACAAATTAACATTAAGTGCAACCATCACCACCATCCATCCCCAGAACTTTTTCGTCTTCCCCGACTGAAATTCTGTATCCATTGAGCACTAACCCCCCATCTCCTCCTCTGCTAGGGGTTGGTAACCTCTGTTTTGCTCTCGCTCTGAATTGGTTAGTGTAGATACCCCATATAAGTGGAATCATATGGTGTTTGTTGTCTTGTGGCTGGCTTATTTCACTTAGCAGAATGTTCTCAAGGTTCATCCATATTGGAGCATGTCAGAATCTCCTTCCTTTTTTTTTTTTTTTTAAGGCTGAATGATGTTCCATTGTGTGGACAGAGCACATTTGTTTATCCATTCATCTGTCGGGGAACACTGGATTACTCCCACCTTTTGGCTATCGTCAACAACGCTGCTATGAACATGGGTGTACAAATACCTGTTCGGCTTTCTGCTTTCACCTCTTTCTGGAGTGTAGACAGAAGTGAGATTGCTGGACCATAGGGTAGTTCTATTTAATTTTTTTGAGGAACTGGCATACAATTTTTATTATGAAAATTTTAAACATGCCCTTAAGTTAAAAAAAAAAAAAAGGGAATGAATAGTCATATACTCACCTGAATGCCATGTGATTCGAGATGTTACATACAGGTTGGGATTGAGAGGCAACGATTGTAATTTCCTAGCTCTGGCCTTGGGCTCTCAATCTCCTATCACATGCAAACTTCTGATATGTATTAACTTGCAAGAACATTTCCACTCCTGTATGTGAGGGCAGCAGGGGCCATACCTAGATTCACAATACAGATCCAATAAATGCTAATATTTGCAGTATTAACTTCATCTTTCTTCTTCACTGTCTACCTATCAAAAATGTTTTGATTTTTAGTGAACCACTTCAATGTAAATTGCAGACTTCGTGACCCTAAATTTATCAGTGTACCTCCAGATCCACACTGCCATTATCACATCCAACCAAGTGGACAATAATTTCTTGACATCACCTATGCCTAGCTTATATTCTGGTGTCCACGGTTGTCCCCTGATCTCGTTGTGGCTGGATTTCTTTTTCCAAACCGGAATTGAGTAACCAGGGATCATATGTGGCAGGCTTTTGACTCTATGCAGCAGTTGAGAAGGAGACACTGGGGGTTTTGAGTGGGACACTGAAATCTGGTGTTGTGGACAGTGGCATTTTTTCTGACTCCTCAGGGCCATAACCTAACTCTTGGGAGTAGATTTAAGAAAGAGAGTAAGGAGTGAATTCCCTGCTCCGAAGCAAACCAGATACAAGTTCTAATGGGGCTTGCATCTGGCATGTGCTCTTGCCAAATGTTCGACATGTCTGAAAAAAAAGACTTCCAGTGAGTCATTCCCAAGCTACCAGAAGTTGTGTATGTACTATCTCCAACTCCTGTTATTTAAGGTAAATAACTCACCAGCCTCAGCAATTGGAGCCTGTGCATTTGTGGTACGTTTTGATGCTGGGAATTCACAATGCATATAATAACACCTTTTCTCCTGCAAGGCTTTTCCTCTTCTCCTGGGTAAAGAGAGCTTGTTCCTGGGGAAGGATACCCTCTAGGGTGCTTCACAGGGCTTGTCTCCCCCCAGGGAGTCTCCATCTTCTTTTTCTTTTCCTTCTCTCTGTCTTTAGGTAACCGTCGAAACTCAGAATTCCTAAATCCTTAGTCTTTCACTGAATCGGTAGGTTATTTATTGAGTGGCAACTCTTTATTCAGTACTAAGGGGGAGTCAAAGAAAATATAAAGTGCTTGAAACCGGGGGACAGGGAACTAATAGAAGCATAAGAATTCTAGAATCAATGCTTTCAACCCAGAGTGCAATGTGTAATTGATGTTCAGATCCAGGAGGAACAAAGGAGCCAGAGGACTTCCAGAAAAAAGAGGGAAGTTGAAGCATCTTGAAGGATTTGTAGGGTGTGGCTAAGGGGTTGGGAGAAGGGAAAGAATTCATCCTCTCAGCATGATAGGGTCAGAGCTTAGTTCTGACCCTGCCTCATGGCTTGATGGGCTTACCAGAAGCTGGTTACTGCAAGAAGTAAGGTCCCTGAGCCAAAAATGTCAGAAATTTCCTGCAAAGATGCGCTCATGCTCTCCAGAAGACTTTCATTCTCTTCCTACTGGTTTTTGTGCATGCAGTCGTCACAGGCCACACACACATTTTTCTCTTCTGGGAGCCGTGTTTGGGTTGGAGAAGGCTCACTAGACACGTGCCTTTCAGGTGTGCCACACTCCATTTGGCAGAATTGGTACAAAGGCCAAGTTTTTCACCTTAATTTAGGAAGAATTTATTAGCCTGGAATTTTCCTTTTCTTCCTTAGACAAAGGGACGGCTTCCTTTTTTGGAGTTTATCCTCTATTGCTTTAATTTATGTTCTCTTACCTCCTGAAGTACCCACTGAAGGAAACTCCTTTTTTTGTCTCAATACGTCATCAGCAAACACTGTTACTTGACCTCTCCTCGAGTTGCGACTGCATTTCTGGGGGTTTTATTTGCAGATTGATTCTGCACCATGTAGTCAAGGGTTTTCCCACTCACAACCATAGAGCATCCTCTGCACCTTCCAGAAGACCCTGGAAAGACTGGGAAGGAAGCAGCAGCCGCTCCATGGTGGTTGGTCTATAGCCCAACTGTTGCTGGTCTTGGTACTTTTCTTCCAAACTTCCAGGATGAACGTGGGCTGGGGTTTTCTATAGGGAAGTGTCAGGTGATGGCAAGAACTTAGGGTTTGGGCCCAAGAGAGTTTGATTCAGGCCTGGCCCCCCACATCCTAACTATCTGGACCTAATGTAAATTAGGGACCCTTCAGTCTGCCATGAGAGGCAGCCCGATGTAGTGACTCGGGCGTTGGGTGTGCGGTGAATCCCGACTCTACCACTTTCTGGCCGCGTGGCCTTGGGCAAGATATCTGTGGTTTTCTAGCTTCCGCTTCCTGATCAGTAACACTATCTAACTGCGGGAGTTGTTTAGAGGATTATAAATGATAAAATGCCTCACCCTCTACAATGTCTGGTAACAAAAGCCAAATCGTGGCCCCTGTATAGAATAATAATGTCTCTGGCACCTCTGTCCCAAGGATACGGTGGCTATTTTCCACCAACACCGGTGTTAATGTAGATCTCTGGTATTTTGAGCAAATTCTGTCATTTTCCATTTTTCATCTATGCCTGGTTCGTTTACATATTTTCAGATTCTAAGATACAGATGAAGCAAATTACATAAATAGTTCTTTTAGACATATATTTTTAATATATCTTATGTAATATATATATATATATTTTTTTCTCCTTAGTCACATATCACCCCAATTCTCCTTTGCCTTTCTACTCTCAATTTCCTCCATTATGCTGGCCCATTTTTAAGCTCTTGCTCCGTATTTTAAATATGGACTCCCTACACATTCTGTACCCATGCATGATACCTTTGACCTTCCATTTTTTGAACCTCCTTTTTGTCTACCCACAATCCCCTGTTGCTTATGTGAACCCAAAGGATCCCCCTCCCTCCCGCTTCCTTTTGCCCAAGTAGCCCCCACCACAGGCTTATTGTTTATTTCCAGTAATTCTGATTCTAGTTCCTTAGCCAAGTTAAGTTTCCTAAGAAACCTGGCTACAGATACCTCAGAAGAATCTACAGAAGGAATTCTGCAGATGCCTGGAAGAGTTATTAAGAATTTAACTGTACATATAGATAGCACTACACGGCTACCAGAGTTTCACTGTTTTGATTCTCCTAACAAGCTCAGAGTATGAGCAGGGCTCGTTTGTTATTCCTGTTTGAGGATGAGGAGGCCGAGGCCCGGAGCCTCCTGTGGGTTTGTGTTGGTACCGGAGGTAGAGCCCTGACTTCCACTTGAGTGCTTGGTCCACAGGGCTCTGCTCGCCCCCTCCTCAGTAACTGGGGAACGAGCACTCCATATTTACTCTGCTTATTTATACGTATATGGCTTTCTATATCAGAGGAATGGGAGAAAAGGACGGGGGTGGGGTTGAGAACGGGTTGGAACCAGAGAGCTATAATTAATTCTTTCTCCCACACAACCCACTGAAATACCACATGTAATAAACAGTATCATCTGCAAAATGCCATGATTATACAGCGTTGCTTCATATTTGGGAGGAAGAGGGGGGTTGGTGCTAATTAACCAGGGGGGACGGAATGTTTACAACATACTATTACTGGTAATAGAATTATCTTCACCCTCCTAATCATAATGGAGATGCAGAGTTCCTCCCAGCTGTGCGTCTGGCCATCCTCTGTGAAGTAGGATGAAGTGAAGTTTGGGGGCCTGTTTCAAGTCCCGATGCCCTCTCCCACCCCCACGCCTACCCTACTACCCCAGGCACATGAGGAGCAGGGCGGTGGGGAGGGGGTAGCGGGTGCATCATCACACCAGGGAGGGAGCCACGTTGCCGGCACCCCTCCTCACCTGCTTGTCATCCCAAACTGTCCCTGGTCTTCTTGTGTGTGTTGCTGCCCAAATCCTCAAGGAAGAGGAGAGAGAATTTGTTTTAAAAAGTCAAAAGCGGCAAACGCCCTTCCAGCCTCACTGACCCCTCCCACCACCCTCTAGCTGATTTCCCAGAGGCATCTGCTGCTTATTCAGCTGTTTTCTTGTGGAAATTTCTGGTGGAAATTTCTTGTGGAAATGCCTGATCCTGCTACCTTTGGAGATTAAAGGTCTTGAGAGCCAGAACAACCTTGGGGCTCACCTGGTCCAGGCCTGTCATGTGACAGAGAAGAAAACAGAGCCTCAGAAAAATGAAGGGATGGAACTGGGGCCATTAAAGGTTTGACCTCCACTCGGGCTGATCATTGCCTTCCTCTTCTCTTCATTGTACCCACATCTGTTTAGGGGCCGCTCCAGATGTGGTCTCAAAGAAGAAAAGAGGGCACAAGGCTCAGGGTACAGAAGACTTTTTTTTTTTTTTTGTAACACTGATGGTTGGCATAGTGACCAGTTCGCAGTCCCCTGGAAGTCCACATGGCATGAAGACAGAGCTCATGAGGAAGGTGGCTTGCAGAGTGAAGACGAGAGATGCAGTGGTGTGGGACCTGGAAACACGCCAATAGTCTCTGCAGTTAGGTGGTGTTGAATCCCTCCATCGATTCTTGTCCGGGGACAGACAGTAACACTCTATGACATCTGTACTTGCTGTCACTCGGGAGAAAGAGCCAAGAGGACAAATTGTCATCCAGAATGAACTTACTTTTTTGTCCCATGAACCTGAGTAGGGTAAAAGAGAAGTGGGAATAGTGCCACCATTACAGTTGCCATCAGCCCAAGAAAACCATACGTCAGCTACCTTTATGGGAGCTTGTGGGTTGCACTAAAGACAAACTTCAGTTGGTGCTTGAAGTAATGAATGAGATCATGGCATTTTTTCTAAAGTCACAGTGATTAACCATTTCATTCAGTTTCTTTCCTTTAGAAGTAGCACAGTGAGAAAAATAAAATGAAGCATGGCCTTGGGAGATTAGAAAAGGTTTCTTACCCCAATAATTTTTGGATTACTTTCCCTACAGGGTCCTGAGGGCCCTGCATCATGAAGATTCTTATGTGGGGCCGATCGGTCCTGGAGTAACACCCCTTCCTTGAGTCCAACCCTTGGCCTTGAGGGCCTTGAGGGCCTTGAGCAATCCCTCAGAGAGACCTTATACAGAGCTGGGGGTCTCTGACAGAGAATGAGCCATGTTCCAAATTTTCCCTGTAATAGGGTGATTTGGGTCTCAGAACACAATTTCTGATAGATACATGCGAAAAAACAGTACGTAGGTTTCCAAGCCAGTGAGTAAATGTCCAGTTAGCCCTGTGTAACTGAGCTGGGAGTTAGGAGCCCTGCATCTAGTTTCAGCTCTGTCACTAGCTGCCTATGTGACTATAGGCAAGCCATTTAGTCCCCCCGCCTGATTTTTTCACTGGAAAACTGATGACCCCGCTATATTGAATAATGGAGAATTTTGTCACCATTGCAAATCCTTCCATGAGAAGTTATATTCCAGTTTGTAATTTGCAGCCCTAGAATGCATCTGCCCATCAGGGGCAGAAGTGGTCATGTCCCGCCCACCGTGCTGTCCACCAACTTTCAGGTGAGTGGGGACTCAGAGTAGAGCTGGAACCATAATTTTGGCCTCAGGGCAGCAGGAGAAATGGGAGGGGGCCCAGTTCTGGCTCTACCAGAGGCTGAGTCAGGTCATCTGCAGGGTCAGGAGATGGTGCAGGGGAAGGAGAATGGGTGGGTGAGAGGTCACTAGGGAAGGATGGGGGGGGGGGGTGCCACGGCGTACACAGGTGGGCTTTCTAACACATCGGGGACTCAGGGAGGAGCCTTTGACCGGGGCTAAGGGAGGTATCAGGGACAAACTTCAGGGTATTTGAGATCTTTGCTTGACTTTTACAACCTAGAACTTTGTAGCAACTCTTGGAATCTAACCAGAGGGGTGGATTTAAGTTCTGGATCCCCGTTTTGCAAAGGGGGGGTCCTCTTCATGACTGTTGCTTCTGAAAAATCTTTGCCATCTAGATAGGTTGAAGATAAAGGGAACCTGGTTTAACTGCCCTGCTCGGGAAGCAGCTGTGACCCAGTCCCTATGCCCTGGAGCGGGGCAACACTCTAGGAGGTGCGGGTGCTAGTACGTGGAAGATGTGCTGAACAGCCATTCCATCCTCCCTGTGGCCTCCCTCCCATCTCCGTCTCCACTCTCCCTGTTCTTGCCCACCGCAGCGGGGTTTCTTCTGTCCCCAAGGCTTGGAGCCTCAGACACCAGTGTGGTCTTTTTGCCGGGCCATCTGCAAGAGCACATGGGAGGCAAATTAGACTGTTAGGCAGGGAGCAGAATATATGATCTGCTAGAATGGTTTGATGGAGAATCCCGTGCTGTCCGCAAGCTGCAGGAGGTATGCAGAGGCTTCAGCGAGCTGTGTTCTAATGGCGACTGGTGTGAGCTCCCAGAGCTGGCACGTGAGGCTGGTGGCTCTTGTCCAGCCCTCTCAGTGTACAGATGAGGAATCTGAGAACCCAGAAAGGTGAACTGACTTCTCAGAGATTACAGGGCTGGGCAGTGACAGAGGCAGGACCTTGACTCTACTACTTGTCATTGTTGAAGCTCCTCCTACACTTCTGGAGAAGGGGCATTGAACAGAGAGCCTCAAAAAGGCATTTTATTTTCATCGATAGGAAAGCACACCATCTCCCCAGTGATCCCACATTAGAAACATCAAGCTGGAGGCGCCTGGCTGGCTCAGTTGGAAGAACGTGTGACTCTTGATGTCAGCGTCGTGAGTTTGAGCCCCGCATTGGGTCTAAAAAAATGAGACTACTAAAAAAATGAAATGAAAAAACTAATCAAACTATAGTCAGTATTCTTTGGATATGTGGCCAGCAGAGATTCAGCACCTATTTGCTTTCTTTGTTTTTCTTTTTTAGTTTTGGAAAGTTTTCATTTCAGTGTAGATTCCAACCAGATTTATCTCCCTGTCCTGACTTCCCTGTGATTTTCTTGTCTCTTATCTTCAGATGGATGGCGTGCATCCCCACTCAGGCCTTGCCTTCATCTTCAAGTAGGAACTAGCCAATTTAAGTGCCTTTCTTTCTTTCTTTCTTTCTTTCTTTCTTTCTTTCAGATTTATTTATTTTGAGAGAGAGCAGCAAGCAGGGGAGGGGCAGAGAGAGAGGGAGAGAGAGAATCCCAAGCAGGCTCTGAGCTGTCAGTGCAGAGCCTGACACAGGGCTCGATCACGCAAACTTCGAGATCATGACCTGAGCCGAAATCAAAGTTGGATGCTCAGCTGACTGAGCCACCCAGGAGCCCCCAGTTTGTTTTTCTAATGACTTCTGGATTTGGGCTGCAGCCGCCTCACTGGGTCCCTTGAGTCTGCCCCTGACGTGGACAACAACAGTTCATTCACTTGCTAGAATAAGCATTTGGGGAGGTAGTAGGAAATATGGTAGGTGGTGGAGTCACATTTTAATATACGATCTGATACATGGTCAGGACAGCATCACGGCAGGAACCCAAGCCTTCTGGCTCCTCTTTCCAGTTTATGGTAATGAACTTTTCCCTATAACCACAAATGTCCTAGGAAGGTAATTTGTCTTCACTGGGTTTGTTAGACACCTCTGGGCCTCGGCCTGTGAGATTAGTTTCACACCTGTTTTCCGTGTATGTGTCTTTGCCATTTCTTGGAAGATGGTTTATAGATGTCATTCTGTTAAGTTCCTTTGCCTGTACATTGAACCACATTAAAGGGAGAGTCAGATGACTTCTGTCCTGCTGATAATCAAGGGCATATCTACACCACTATGAATCCTTTTCTTCCTTCTTGCCCCAGAGCTCTGTTTTACTTTTCTTTTTAAAGTTATGTATTACTTTGGGTCTTGGGATTTTCATTACTGTGCTGTATTTGAAAATAAATGTGCAGGTATTCTCTGTTGGAAAGGAAAACTTAGTGGGCAACAATGTGCATTTGCAGGAACTTTAAAAACAGTTTCCTCTATGTTAAACTCTGTGTTGGCTTCTGGGAACAGAGAGTTAATTAGAAGCTGGTGTTTGTTCCCAAGAAGTCTGTGGTCAAGTCAAAGCTACAGGCGTGAACACAGATAGCTGTAACATGACATTGTAAGTGCCATAGGCTGTCATTGACTCACTGGTAGGGATTCTCCTGCGCACTGGCCACTCTGATATGCACAGAGTTCTAAAGTTTTGGACCAAGCTTGGTAGAGTTCACTGCCTCTTTTTTTTGTTTGTTTTTTTTTGACTTCCATCTAGTCACCAGTTGACAAGAACAAATATATGTCCAAATTAAGACTGAATTTCAAGGGCGCCTGTGTGGCTCAGTCGGATGAGCGTCCGACTTCGGCTCAGGTCATGATCTCGTGGCTCCTGAGTTTGAGCCCCGTGTCGGGCTCTGTGCTGACAGCTTGGAACCTGGAGCCTGCTTCAGATTCTGTGTCTCACCTCTTTCTCTGCCCTTCCGCTCATGCTCTGGCTCTCTCTCTCAAAAATAAAGAAACATTTTTAAAAATTTTAATAAAAATATTTTTAAAAAAGGCAATTTCAGAAGTACAGGGATGAGTCTCAGAAGCCCTTGCCTCTGGCTTGTTCTTTCAAACAAATCTGCATGTTCCTGCCTTATCCCACTGCTTCAACTAGAGCCCTGGGATGCACATGTTGCCTTAGCTTGGATCAGTTATGCCCTTCCTTTTCCAAGACTGTTTCATTTTCCTAGAACCTCCTTTCTCCTCTTCATTCCAAGCTGGGAATACACCCACCCATGCCCAGAATAAGGCAGCTGGCAGCTCTACATCGGACATGGTCTTTCATGCAATTCTGAGACGTTGAAGTTCTCTTATAAAGTGAGGGCCTGCAGAACACTCTCACAAAGAAAGCCACAGCATCTCTTCCTTGGGATTGGAAGGGGATGATCAAGGAGGCTTCGGGAGAAAGGAGCCCTTGACCTGGGCCTTGAGGTGTGAGTAGTAAAGTGAGGAAGGTATTTGAATCACTGGTAGGACAGCCCAGAAGCACAGAGCGTGAGGACATGGTGTGGCACGTCATTGCCTCTGGCTTGTCCTCTCTGCCGCAGCTTTGATGGTGACCAGTTGTCCTGATGTCCTCTTTTTCTTGTACTCTCTAAAACCTTCTCCAAAGGTCTGAGGACCTCTTCCTCCTGAAAGACCTCCCAGGTGTACTATTAGGGAAAACAAGAGAGGAAGCCAGTGACCATTAACAATCCAAATTTCAAATGGCTCATTGATCACTTAGGGTAGCTATAGACTGGGAGCCCACCCCTCCTAATTCTAGCTGATGCCAAAGAATCATTTCCAAGACATTAAAGACATGACTCTCTTATAAAATCAAATGAACATGTTTCAACAATTTATCCATCTATTAATGAGGGAACCAGTATTATAGCAAACTGGTTCAAAGACAATTAAAGAACAGTTTATATACTCCATGGGGAAAGGCATTTAAGATATACTAGAATAAGATATAAGGTTGCCAGGTAAGATACGGAGTTGGTGCACGGACCGCAGGGCAATAAATAGTACACACTGGGCTTATCTTTTCTCTAGGCCAGAAAGTATTTGCATCTATAGGACGATACTCACTTGCGTTACTATTGGATAGAATCATTTGCTTTGCCATTGGTTTTCTAAACGTTAACATCTGCCCTACCTTGCTAATCAATAGCAAGTCGAAACCAGTAGGTGCACACCCCTAAAGAATCCCAACAACCCCAGGCAGCTAGACACCTGCCTTTCAGAACTCCAGTAGAAGGACCCACGTTTGTTCGGTTTCCAAACCTTGAACAGTTTTTTTCCTCATACCAGGAAAGGTGGCCTTAGGAATATCCCCGGTTTTGCCCTGTTTTTTCTTCATTGATAAACACACATCGAGCGTATCCAACCTGCAAGGTATCCCATGCCAGGGCAGTCTAGGAGGCACGAACACGAGGCTTAGCTTCCGCCCTTCAGGACCTCAGCACATTAACAGGCTCTACAAGGAAGGGCTGAAAAGAATAGTGGCACAGACAATAGATATTATTAAAGTTCTAGAGCGAGAAGAATCCGTTCTGGCCTGGAGGGGCACGGAGGCTTCTCCAGGAGGTTCGTAATGCGTGTGTGTTTAGCTAACCTGGTTTTCCCCTTGTCTGGCACGTGGGTGTCTGCCTGTCTGCACGTGTGGGTGTGGGTTCCCTTCTTTGCTTGTTCTGCGGAGCTGGGAGTTGGGCTTTTCGGCGATTCATCTTCTCCTCCCTCCCCGTGCCTGTCATTACCGCTCACAATTCACCTGTCATGTTGGGCGCTGCATCACGCCGGAGATCAATGCTGTGCTCTGTGACTGCAGGCCCATGCCGCCGGCGGCCTGGGATCAAGCGTGTGAGTGCTCCCGTGTACAGGCAAACCCAGCAAGGGGAGGACAAGACAGGTGGAAAAAAAAAAAAAAGGAGGAAAGGGAATTTATGAGCAGTTGCCTGGAGACAGGGAGACAGATGTGAAGTGAGCAGGACGGACAGACTCGAGACAAGTGTCACAACCTTAGCTAGTTTGGGCCCGTAATTATCCGAGTTCCAACCAACCTGTTATTATAGGCACTTAGCAGTGACAAGGGGAGGCCTGAGGCAGCCCAAGTTCTGAAAGGCCTGCGTGTTGACAGCCACTGCAGATCTGGAGAGGGTTCTGGGTTATAGGCAAAAGAGGAGTAGAATGAGAAGCAGGAATCCTTAGTTTCTTTTGTTTTTTATTTAAGCCCTCTAAAGAGGAACGTACTACCTTAGGCAAAACTCTGTCAGTGTTGTTTTATGTAATCCTGTGGAGGCAGTCTCCAGCGGGGAGCGTTCTCCATGTGGCCGGTAGAAATTGCATTTGCCCTTGGCTTGTGCCTGTTGGAAAGCTTTGTACATGTGTGTGCTGCGTAGGGCACTGTCTCAGCCGGCATTGTCCAGTAGAAATAAAATATGAGGCACATATGTAACTTTTCATGATTTCTAGTTGCCACGTGACAAGGTCTGAAAGCAAATGGGTGAAATGAGTTTTAATATATTTTACTTAACTCAACATATCTAAAGTCTATTCAGTATGTAATCAGAATAAGAGGTATTGGGGGGCACCTGGGTGGCTCAGTCGGTTAAGCGTCTGACTTCAGCTCAAGTCATGATCTCGCGGTCTGTGGGTTCGAGCCCCATGGTGGGCTTTGTGCTGACAGCTCAGAGCCTAGAGTCTGCTTTGGATTCTGTGTCTCTCTCTCTCTCTGCCCCTCCCTCACTCGTGCTCTGTCTCTCAAAATTAAATATTAGAGAAAAATAAAAATAAAACAATAAGAGATATTGGTGAGATAGCTCACACTCTTCTTCATGCTTTACAGCATATCTCCATTTGGATTAGTCACTTTCAAGGGCTCAGGGGCCCCACGCAGCTCGTGGCAGGTGTATTGGGCAGCAGAAACCTCGGCAGTACAGCCTGTGGGCTTGTAGCCTGTAACATCAGAGCCATGGTTCAGACAGGCTTTATAGTCAGCTTTTTTTTAAATGTTTTTATTTATTTTTGAGACAGAGAGAGAGACAGAGCATGAGCAGGGGAGGGGCAGAGAGAGAGGGAGACACAGAATCAAAAGCAGGCTCCAGGCTCTGAGCTGTCAGCACAGAGCCCGACGCGGGGCTCGAACTCATGAACTGCGAGATCATGACCTGAGCCGAAGTCAGACGCTTAACCTACTGAGCCACCCAGGCGCCCTTATAGTCAGCTTTAAAACGACTTTTAAGTGTGTGTAAGTAAAATTCTGACACCTGCTACAACAGGAATGAACCTTGAAAACCTTATGCTAAGTGAATGAACCAGACACAAAAGAACAGATATTGCATGATCCCACTTAGGTGAGATATCTAGAGTACTCACTTCAAGGAGACGGAAGTAGAACAGTGGTTGTCAGGGACACAGGAAGGGCAAATGGGGAGTTAGAGCTTAATGGGGATGGAGTGTGTGTTTGGGAAGACAAAAGAGTTCTAGAAATGGGTGGTGGTGATGATTGCCCAAAAATGTGGTTATACTTGCCACAGATCTGCACACTTAAAAATGATTGAGATAGTAAGCTTTGTGTCTATGTTACACCAAAAGCAAAGTGGGAGGGGACGTGTCAGGGCTGGCCTTCTGGTCCCAGGAGAGGAGGAGAGACATGTGGAGCAGAGCCTTGACCCAGTCGGCTTTGCGCACACGGATGAGAATGGCAGAGCTGCCTGGCTGAGCTCAGCCCAGATTAGAGCTGGCACCCAGCCAATAACTCTCTCTTTTCTTTCTCTCTTTCTTTCTTTCTTTCTTTCTTTCTTTCTTTCTTTCTTTTTCTTTCTCTTTCTCCCTTCCTTTCCTTCCTTCTTTCTTTCCTTCCTTTCCTCCTTCCTTCTTTTTCTTTCTTTCTTTCTTTCTTTCTTTCTCTCTTTCTTTCTTAAAAGGAAAGTGTGAATGCTTCAAAAGTCTGCATGTTTTATAGTCTGAAATATGTGGTGTTATATAAGCACTGCTTCTTTGCTGTTCCAAGAATCCCTCTGCCTGCATCCTTCTCATCTGTGTGCTCCTGGAGCCAAGCCAGTGGTTTGGGAGGTGACTGTAATGTGGGAGGAGACAGTGGTTGGCCTGGTTCCTGCAGGGTGAAGGAACAGAGGCCCCTTCTCGGGGACAGGGCTTGCCTCCATTAGGAGCATTAGGGTAAGTGAGGGTGACCACACTTGGGTCTGTGTCATACCCCTCCCCCACCTCTGAACACACTCAGGTGCTAATTACAGAGCTTAGAACTAGAGGGACCCCAACCCAGTCCTCACCCCCTCTGCAGATGAGGGGGCAGGCCCAAAGGGAGGATTGCACAAGGTCACACAGCGAGGAAGCCAATCAGGGTAAAGTCCCAACCTGAACCCAGGTCCACCGATGGCACATTCGCTGCTGGTGTGTGCGGTGCTGGGGAAAGGCGGTGAGGGGCCTTAGCTGGGGTAAGGAAAGGAGAGAGCCAGGAAAGGAACACATGCGCAAACCCTTCCAACTGGCGGTGGACTCACCGTGGAACCTCGATCATGTTTCTGCCGCAAGATCATCGGGTCTCCCCCCCTCCAGCCCTCACACATTCTTGCCTTCTGCTGAGAGGAACCATGTTCTTTGCCCCAAACACCTGCATTTTCCTTCCTCCAGAAGCCCCTGTCAGTCTTCCCCAGATCATTACCTCCCCTGACACTCAAGCACGGCTGCTGACACAGTTGACTGTACGTGTGGATGAGGATGTGTGTGTGCCACCTTGCACGCGGGGGCACCTTGGAGTCAGCAGCAGCCCCTCATTCCCTGTGCACCTCCACAGGGTCTCTCCCTGGGCGTAGGACAAAACATGCTCTCACTGCACGTTTGTTGCCTGATGAATGAAAAGCATGGCTGGCCTCAAACTTAGATAATGGTCTGGGAAAACAGCGATGAGGGGCAGAAGACATCCACGCACATGGCCACACCCCGGCCATTGGGGACAGGCCGCAAAGGAATCCTTTCTCAGGGCTGAGGTCTCTTGGGCCTCTCCTGCCCTTTGTGAACAGAGAACATTCACACAAAGCGAGCCAGGAGCGGGAGCTCGCTGGGGATTCACTACTCACTTGCTGTTTTATGCCTTCCTGGCTGTTCATGGAGACAAACCTGTGTGAGCGTTCAAGGCCAAAGCAAGAGGCAGTGAGAAAGGTGCTCCATTCCTGGCCTTCCTTGGGCTCCCCAGAGCGGCCCGTGGAACAGTGACTCTGGCAGGGCCGGCTGTGTGTTAGGGCAGAAATAGCAGGAGTTTGCTGTCCTAGGGACCTGGCTGGACTTCCATGCTGTGTGATCCTGGAAATTGACTTTGCCTTCCCTGAACCTCAGTGTTCTTGCCTGCAGATGGGCACGACAGGGCTTTTTTGTGATTTAGTCCATTAACGTGTCAAGGGCCTTTTCCAGTGCTGGGCACAGTGTAGGTGCTCGTAGCAGAATTGAGAAAGATGTCAGAGCTTCCATCCACCCATTGGGAGGGGCACAGCCCTACAGAGAGGGGCCTGGTTATTATTCACCCTCCTGTGATAGGGAAGAGCCCATGTTGTTGCCATTGAAATCCTGCCTTGGTCACTTGCTGACTGTGATCTTGGGCCAGCTGCTCACTCTCTGTGTCTGTTTTCTCTTTTGTGAAATGGGAATGATCATGGGACCTATCTCATGGAGTTCTGAAAGCCTGAGTGAGAACATCTACACCTGAGACCTTGTTCCATGCCTAGAGCAGAGACAGCCTTCCGTAGCACGTCCTCCGCCCTGACAGCCCAGTCCCCTAATCCTTGAGGAAGAGGACGTCATGAGTTTCTCCAGAAGGAGGACCAAAAATTCTCCCTAGAAAATGCAGCCCCTCCCCTAGTTCGTCCTTTCTAGCTGCGGTATGTCATTGGAGCTTGTGGCCACCCTAGGAGATAAGAAGGTGTTCTGTTCACTGCACTGGTTTCTCAAAGCTGTTGTAACAATCTACCGCAGACTGGGGGACTTAAAACCACAGGGATTTATTGTCTCGTACTTCTGGAGGCCAGAAGTCCAAAATCAAGTTGTTGGCAAGGCCGTGCTTGCTCCCTTACAAGGCTCCAGGGGAGGCTCCTTCCTTGCCTCTAGCAGCTTCTGGTGGCTTTGGGCAGTCCTTGGGTGGGGGCTGCATTACTCAGGTCTCTGCCTGTCTCTGCACATGACCTTTCCTCTGGCTCTGTATGTCCATCTTCCTGTCCTTTGTCTTCTAAAGACACCGGTCAATGGGGCGCCTGGGTGGCGCAGTCGGTTAAGCGTCCGACTTCAGCCAGGTCACGATCTCGCGGTCCGTGAGTTCGAGCCCCACGTCAGGCTCTGGGCTGATGGCTCAGAGCCTGGAGCCTGTTTCCGATTCTGTGTCTCCCTCTCTCTGCCCCTCCCCCGTTCATGCTCTGTCTCTCTCTGTCCCAAAAATAAATAAACGTTGAAAAAAAAAATTTAAAAATAAATAAGTAAATAAATAAAGACACCGGTCAATGGACTTAGGGCCAACTCTAAATCCAGGATGATCTCTGGAGATCCTTAATTGCATCTGCAAAGACCCTATTTCAGAATAAGGTCAGATTCCCAGGTACCACGGGTTGGAGCTTGGACACAGCTGAACCCACTACACCCATTTTATATATAAGGAAGTTGGGGTGCCTGTCTTTTCCCAGGTCAGATGGCAGCTTAGCAACACAGCTGGGTCTAGAACCCAGGTCCCCTGTGCCTGGTCCAATGCTGTGTCCAGTACTCTGAACCACCCCTCTGGTCAGCACCCGGAACCCCTAGGGCAAGGCCTAGGAGCAAAGTTCCCCTCTGTGGCCTCCCCTGCAGCATAGGGGAGCATGGTGCTTCTGCTTCAGGCTTTCCAACCCTGCCTCCCTGGGCAGCACAGACTGTGTGTCCTGCCCAGACAGCTGCCTCCTGGTAATTCCTTGTAATGGAAATAAACTTGTTTCCATGACGCTCCCTGGTCCCACCGGGACACTTGTGGGCAGTCGCATCTGGAGACCTCAGATCCTAACCCTCTGGTGGGAATTTGGACATGGGAATTGCAGCTCCTCTAACCGGTCCTGTTAGAGCAACGGGGACTTTGGGCGGCTTGCTTCATCCCCATGGGCAGCCAGACACCTGTGTCCAGACTAGGCCACGCCAGGGCAGTTCCACGGACCACACGTTCCTGGTTCAGAGGAGGAACCTCACCACTCTGAAGTCCCTGCCCCAAGTCCAGAGACAAGGTCATGATCAGTCTATATACCTTACCTTGACCATACCTGACCTTGACCGTGGAACCCATTTCCCCAAACATAGAATGAGAAAAACACACTCCCTGTCTATCTTTCAGGCTGAGAATCAAATGAACTCAATTCTATAAAGGTTCTTTAATGCAAGTGTGAAGGTTGATTATATTCTCATCCCCCCATCCCCCCCGACCCACACATTAAAACTCAGACTCTGGAGAAACCAGACTCCTTCACCAGGAGTGGTTCCTCCCTCTGCCCAGAGGCAAGGGCAACCACTGGAGACCTTTTAGGCTCTACCCTCCTCAGGCCTGGGGTCTAGCCTAAAGGAGGAGCCACTCACCTAAGGGCTCCTTCTGTCACTGCATGGATACCCCTGGGTCTCTTTGGAGAGGGGATTGGGCTTCCTGGTGTCATGAAGCAGCTGTGACAGGCTGTACAGATAGATTTCCATTTTAATGGATGTGTCAGGACGTCAAATGTCTATGTTGCATTCAGTCCTCATTAAAATGGAAGCCCATTGCCACCGGGGAACAGAGGAGGTGTGCTGCATTATTTATTGTTTTTTATCTGTTTTCCTAAAACTGGGCTGTTTGGGTTCAAATGGCAGATAAAATTGCCACCCACCTCTCTCCACCCTGTCATTTTCCAGCTCACATCTGTTCCCTGCGCATTGTATGTTAAATGTTACGTTACCAGAGTGTCAGAAGCCCTGAGTGGTACCCTCTGAAATCTGATTTGTCTAGCTCCCTGGCAATTTGTAAGGGTTATTTCTGCTCTGTCCTTTCTCAGCAAGGTCCCTGGCTCTGGTTTCCATCTTTCTGCTTTCTGAGCTCTTCTCCATCTTGTGCCCTGTGACGCTCCTGCCCTAAACTGTCAGGAGGTTCCTGCCTCTCTCCATCCATTACCCTATTCCCTGCCTTCTATCTTGATCTTGTACTTGACCAAGCCCCTGATCCTCTGTCCTAGATTGCATCAGAGTTGGATGTAAAAATGGAAACATACCCCACTCATGAATCCTAAGGACTTGTAACAGAATTAAACAAACACTAATTCATCCCCCACCACTTAGAGATCTATGTCTAAGCCTACTAAGATTACTGATGATTGCACTGATATTCTTACGTAATTACCTTACAAATATACTGAGTCAAAAGGACTGTGTTTCCATATTTCCATAACATTGACTAACTTCTGGAAAAACAGATTAGTTGAAGTGTACATAGTAGTATGCTCGAAATTTTCACTTAACAAAATGCATCGTTTTCTAGTGAGAACGAGAGAGGAGCAGTTTGTGAGGGCGGATGTGAAAGTTGTTGGGTTTTATAATGCTGGACCTTCCTTCGAATGTCATTTGTGAAGATTAAAATCTTACAGTGAACGCCACATGACTTGAATTCTGAAGTTAAAGTGGGATTTTGCTACCATTTATACATTTCTAGAATTCACACCCCTGGGCTGTATGAACTAATAGAGTTGATAGCCAGTTTCTCTATAATGAATTAAGAAAGAAAATGAACTGTGTTGAATGAGGCAGGGAAAAGGAGGGACCATGATTCTGTCACCTCCAGTTCCTTGGTTCTCCCAGGCACACCTATTGGTTTACGCCTTGTCTTAGTGTGCCTTCGAGCTACAATGGCAGAGTTGAGTGACAATAGAAACAAAAACTATGGCCTGCAAAGCTTAAAATATGTACTGTCTGGCCCTTTGAAGAAGAAGTTTGCCCACCTCTGCTCTAAGTTGTTGGGTACTTCTGTGCTGTTCAGTACCGGTGGGTGAACTTCTTTGTCACGAGGATCCCTGAAATGCTTAACTTGAGAGGATTGGAAAGGCTGCCCTGCTTGATGTTTGAACCCACCAAATAAGACCAAAACAAACAAAAACCAAAGAAACGGTACGCATAGTCTGGAACACAGCAAAATATACAGTCCAGTGTCACATAATTACGTTAACTAAGATGATTCTTTTCTTTAACATGGCTATTTATTTTGAGAGAGAGAGAGAGAGAGTGCACGAGCACAAGCGCAGGGGGGTGGGGCAGAGAGAGAGGGAGAGAAAGAATCCCAAACAGGCTTTGTGCTGTCAGCACAGAGCCCAACACAGGGCCCGATCTTAGGAACTGTGAGATCACAACCTGAGCCGAAATCAAGAGTCAGACACTTAGGGGCGCCTGGGTGGCGCAGTTGGTTAAGCGTCCGACTTCAGCCAGGTCACAATCTCACGGTCCGTGAGTTCGAGCCCCGCATCAGGCTCTGGGCTGATGGCTCGGAGCCTGGAGCCTGTTTCCGGTTCTGTGTCTCCCTCTCTCTCTGCCCCTCCCCCGTTCATGCTCTGTCTCTCTCTGTCCCAAAAATAAATAAAAATGAAAAAAAAAAAAGTCAGACACTTAACTGACTGAGCCACCCAGGCGCCCCACCAAAATTATTCTTTGTAGAGTATTTACTACCAGGTCTTCTCTCATTTTGTGTATTCCCCTTAGGAATGAAAATAACACCATTAACAGCAGCAGGCAGGCATTAGTAGCAGGGGTCCTCAACATTTATTGAATGCTTACGATACACTTAGAAGATCTCACATACCTTTAAACGACCTTGGGAAGTGAGTGGTAGTACGGATCCACTTCACAGAAGAGGAAACTGGGGTACTGGGAAGGAGAGTAAATTTTCCATGTCACGTGACCAGAAGCATCAGAGCTGGTTAGAACCCAATCCAGTGCCCCAAGCTGCATCATGGCTCACCACTGTCTCTGAGGAGACATCTTTTTTTTTTTTTTTCAAGTGTTTGTTGAAATAGTTTGGCTAGATTTCGCAGAATCATGGAACGTTAGGACAAAAAACGCTGGTATTTGCATAGCCCAGCAGATCTCATTTTGTCAGTAGGAATGAATATTCATAGGATACTTTGAAGCTGAGGACGCACATTTCATGTAGATTCTCTTACTTGGTGCTCCTGCAGCCCTGTGATTAGGAGGCTACCTTTTCAGAAGAGGATTGGAGGACCAGGGGGGGCATGTGTATTACTAGGAAGAGCCACCTGGGCCTCGTCTTGCGTTTTCTGACTCTGAGGGTCCTTATGTTTCCAAAAGGGCACATGCCCCAAACCTATTGATTTGTTTTGTTTCACAGTCACCTAGCTAGCCGAAGCCACCAGGGCTAGAGCAGGGTGGAAATACGGTGAGGCCAGAATGTCTGGGCAAGACCGAGAAGCTGAGAAAGAATGTCTGATCACCTCCCTAGGGGAGGATGAGCAAATACGAGGTCTCCAGAGGCTGAGGGGTAGCTGGTTTCTAGTGATAGCTGTGTATTCATTCATTCCACGTTTATAGAATACACTGTGCCAAGCATCGTATCAGAGCAGTGGTTCTTGAACTGGATGGCTTATTATAAAAGAGACTGCTGAGCTCCATCCAGGAGGCCTGGGGCAGGGCCCAAGAATTTGCATTTTTATCAAGTTCTTGGCTTGTTCTGGCTGCTGTCAGGAACCACACTTAGAGAGCCACAGGATGCGAGGCAGGAGACACAGTGATTAAACCAGAGCTGGTTGTGGTTCCTGCCCTGGATGGAGCTTACGGAGTGAGTAGGTAGATGAATGAGTCTTATCAGGGAGGGGAGAGGAGACCGGGAGGAAAGGGACCATTGCAGTGCAGCTTGGGAAGGGCTATAGCCAAGGTAAGTATGGGAGGCGCAGGAAGCAAAGAAAAGAAGCCCACTCAGTGTGGCTGGGCACAGGAGGCTTTGCAGAGGAGGTGGCCGTGGGTGGGCTCTATTGGTGATATCTGGGCAGAAGAGGGGTGCAATTCTATGCCCAAGGGGCAGCAGGTGAAAAGGCCCAGGGGTAGGAGAGCAGGAGGGGGGAGAGAGTCCAGGACAAGGTGAGGGATTCCCCACTGATGCATGTGGCGGGCCTGAGAGATGGATTCCCGGGCAGGAGATAGAGTGGGCTGAGGGAAATAGAGCCAGGCTGGAGAGTCTCCCAGGAGCCAGCTCACAGAAGGCCAAGCATGGCACACGGAAACTCTGGGATTTCATTCCGAGGGCAACCGGGAGCCACCGAAGAATTTTATGCTGAGCCATGGCAAGATCAAGCGTGTGTTGGAAAAAGATGCAGAGACTCTCAGATTGGAATCTGGCCACCACGTAGCACTGCCACAAGCAGTGACAGAACCTGTGAGGGACGTGGACCCAAACTACTGCAGGCATCTGGCAAGAGGAAGGGGAGACAAACTTTTCTGAGCTCCATTTTATGTGGGACCCTCGCTCCCCCGTTTTAGGCCACATTTTAACGTTGGAAGACAGTTTTTGAGTGTCTCAGGAAGACGGAATGTTTGTTGTGATCTTGTTTCGCTGTGTGACCTCGGGCAAGTTACTTTAACCTGTGTTGCTGTTTCCTCTTCTGGGAAATGAGGGTGAGAGCCGGTTGTTGTAAGGATTATATGGGATGGTGTGGGCTAAATACATCTGGGCACACTGGAAGGGTCCTAACAGGTTTGGTATTTGTATTAATTTACATTAGCTAGCATTTTCTGTGCTCCTAGGAGAGAGGATAAGGTTGGATATTACCGTTTCACCTCTGGTCTCTGTGACTAGCCCGTTTGCTTCAAGAAAGAGAACAAGTCTCTAGTACACAAACGGAAGTGCTTGTCCTCTTTGGCTGTCTCCATCTTTTTCTTTTTTTTCTTTAGAAGTAATTTCATGGCTCATGCACTTGAGATTCCATCAGGAAAGCAGGGCCTCTCTATCAGGCAGATGATCGCCCCTGCTGGGCGTTCATTGGCAAATCACTGTTCTGTTAATTAACACAATGTGGGATCTGAGCGCTTGAGTCCTTTCAGATTCATCCGTTCTCACTTGGGGTTTGAGTTGTGGCCTCTCGCCTCTTCTGAGCCCTGGGGACTCCTGTGCCTTGGAACCCTCTTTGTCCTTGCTCCTGTCCTGGGCCCAGCAGCCGGGAGGATGTGGGCCACGCCCCTCCTCCACGCTCACCTGTCGTGTGCACCTCGTTCCACTGCTTCCTTCTTGGCTGGACATCCTCATCGTCTCCTTTCTGGAAAACCTCCTCATTTCTCCCCAGGGCACAAAGGGACATAGATTTCGTTTCAGTTCCAAGCCCTTTGCTTTGGCGGGCCTCTGTGGTCTTCAGCCCTGCGCCTGGGTCTATGCCGCGTGCCTCCCCGCACCGTGGCCGACGGCCCAGAAACACCGCTGCTCTGCTGATGTAGATGCAGCCAAAGCCCCTAAACAGATGCGTTCACGAGCGGGGTCTCCAGCTCTGTCTTTTTATCATCCCCACTGCTTCCCTTGAGACTGTGTCCTTGGGCATTTTCTTAAAAAAAAAAAAAAGCCAGGAGTGAGAGTGGGATGTATAATCCACTACATATTAGGGCCTGGGACCCGTCATCAGAGACATAGAAATAGCTCAGGAGGTGAGGTGACTTGAATAGTCCTCCGCAGGGCCAGGTCCCAATCCAGACTCCTGACCTCTGTTTAGATGCTAGCTCTGAAGGAACTTGGCAGAGTCAGGTCTGCACCTTGTAATCCACTGTGGGTGTTGCTACAACTATCATATTAAAAGTGAGCCGGGGCACCTGGGTGGCTCAGTCGGTTGGGCGTCCGACTTCGGCTCGCGTCATGATCTCACGGCTCATGGGTTTGAGCCTCACATCAGGCTCTGTGCTGACAGCTCGGAGCCTGGAGCCTGGTTCCGATTCTGTGTCTCCTCTCTCTCTCTGCCCCTTCCCGCTCGCACTCTGTCTCTCTCTCCCTCTCTCTCTCAAAAATAATAAACATTAAAAAAAAAATGTTTCAGAGTGAGCCACCATGGCCATGGAACTGTATCCTTAAAAATGGTTGACATGGGGCGCCTGGGTGGCTCAGTCTGTCAAGCATCCGACTCTTGGTTTTGCCTCGGGTCATGATCTCGTGGTTCGTGGGTTCGGGCCCCACGTCAGGCTCCGCATTGACTGTGCAGATCCTGCTTGGGATTCTCTCTCTGTGCCCCTCCCCTGATTGTTGCACACATACGGTCACCCAAAATAAATAAAAACTTTAAAAAAAAGTGGTTAAGATGGTAAAGGTTATGTTGTAAATATTTTCCCATGTTTTAAAAAAAGGCATGGAATCCTGATGCACGCTCCAACATAGATGAATCTTGAAAATGTTATGCTAGGTAAAATAAACCAGACACAAAAGGACAGATATTGCGTGATGGCACTTGACATATCTAGATAAGCAAATTCACCGTGGCAGAAAGTAGAAAATGGTTGCCAGGGCCTGGAGGGAGGGGAGAATGGGGAGTTACTCTTTAATGGGTGCAGGGTTTGAGCTGGGGAAGATGCAAATGTTCTAGAGATGGTGGTGATGCTTGTAGGACAATGTGAATGTGTTTGTGCTGAGTACCATCGGACTTTATACTTAAAAACGGCTAGTAGGGTAAATTGTATAAACACAGTTTTATTTATTAATTTTGTTTAATGTTTAGTTATTTATTTTGATAGAGAGGCAGAAGCAGGGGAGGGTCAGAGAAAGAAGGGGAGAGATAGAATCCCAAGCAGGCCCTGCATTGTCAGCTTGGAGCTTGACGTGGGGCTCCATCTCACAAACTGTGAGATCACAACCTGAGTCGAGATCAAGAGTTGGATGCTTGGGGTGCCTGGGTGGCTCAGTCGGTTGAGCGTCCGACTTCAGCTCAGGTCACGATCTCGCAGTCTGTGAGTTCGAGCCCCGCGTCAGGCTCTGGGCTGATGGTTCAGAGCCTGGAGCCTGTTTCCGATTCTGTGTCTCCCCTTCTCTCTGCCCCTCCCCCGCTCATGCTCTGTCTCTCTCTGTCGCAAAAATAAATAAACGTTAAAACAAAAACAAACAAACAAAAAAAGAGTTGGATGCTTAACCAACTAAGCCACCCAGTCCCCCTCCCCCATAAAAACACAATTTTAAAAGGGGGGGGGGACACCATGAGGAGATTTTTAAAGCAAAAAAGAACATTTAGGGGGAAACAAAAATACAAAAATAACTTTTTTGAAAGCCCCATTTATTGATTCCAAGTCATTCTCTTAGCTTTGGAATATAAAAATGTATTGTGTATAACTTGAGTTGTTCACAAAATTATCATGTTTGGTGTATTCAGTTTAAAAGTATAACTCAGCTCACCCATTCATTCAGTGCATTTATGGAGCTGGTGTGGGAGGCACAGTGCTCAGCGTTGAAGAAAACAATCCATGCAGACTCACTAATTGAATTTAATTTTAAATGGTTGACATTCTTCTTACAAATAGCTCGACGAAGCTGCTGAACTTAAGGAATCTAGCATCTCTTGGCTCTTGTGGGTTTTACTGGTGAGTCTTTTTCGGGTTGCCAGGAGGAGGCAGGCCCAGATTGTCTTTGGTGACTGTCTTTGCTCCAAAGATGCAAGGGAATGACATACGCGAGGAACAAAATATGGAGGGGAGCCGCGTTCTTCCGCCACAGTTTCCCAGGGCCCAGAGCTTACGAGGCTGAAGGCCGTGGAAGAAGGAGCTCAGCATTACTTGGATTTCAGGCTGAGTTTGAGTGACCTGTTCTTTCTATCTGTGCCTCCCCTTCCTGAATCCCCTAAAAGGGTCTGGTTTAGTCAGCCTGTCATTTTCAGTAAGAAGGGACCCCGTGGGGCCCAGCGTCCCTCCGAGTCACCTCTGAAGCTTAATGTTGTCATGGCAATTAAATAAGTTAATAGATGCAAAGTCCTTAGAACAGTGCTTCCTTCAGTACACGCTGAGGGCCAAATAAATGCTGTCATTATTATGAAGGAAGGTGCCCTGTTAGACCCTAAGGAGACGGGTGGGGGAGGGGGGGGACAGGGTGTAACATCTGACCAAGGTTTGGATGCTCCATATCAGCCTCGTTCAATATACATTGTCCAAAAACCTGCCCTGAATGTGCCCGGGGCTTGAATCCAGGCAAGGGCAGAAGCGGCTGGATCATCTCTTATGTGTCTGCTTTGGAATCACGGGCCTAAGTGATTTGCACCCAGCAGGAGTTAGTTGACAACAAAATTCATGTTGTTTGTTGACCAAAAAACGCCTCTCACTTAACTTATGCATTTATATTCTGGAAATTTGGGGGGTTTTATTTTGTCTAAGCCATTCGCTAATGAGGATTTGGACAGACTGAGGGGAGCCAATGGAAAGAAACCATCCTGCCAGCCATGTGGAACCCAGTGGGACCCAGAGTCAAGCCCTTCCAGCGCCCAGTTCCCCAAATACCTCCCCACTTTGGGGAACCTGATGCGCGTCACTCATGGCCCTCTCTAACCTTACCTTCTGAAGGCGACCCTGTCACTGACTCCGTTTTACAGTTGGGGAGGCTGAGCTCTGGCGCTGACCGAAGTCACACAGCCGACAACAGCCACTGCTCAGGCCTGGGCAGTGTCACTCCAGACCCTGCTGGTTCTCACAAGGCAAAACTTTTAGTTTTAATTGAAAAGCACTTCTGTAACTTCTGAACCCTTGCTCTTTAGCTCTCTGGAAGAATGATCAGCTTTGTAACATCACGAAGGAGCGCCGATGATAGCCTCCACCACCACGTCATTACGATCTTCCGCGTTACGAAAACTGTCAGTCAACCAAGGATATTTCTTGAGCACGTTCTACGTGCCAAGCATGGTGTCAGATTCAAAGCCATTTTCTGCTGTCCCCCATCCTCTGTCTGACACTCAGGATGTTGAGCTGGTACACTCTTCAGGATATGTGTGCATTGCTTATTTCTTCTGGTCTGCGGAAGACTGGCTTCATGTCACAGCATGTGCCACCATCACGACGTGTGTCCATAAATTTGTCGTTGTTTTGAGTCACCCTGGCGCTTTCAGAGGTTGCTGTGTATGTTCTGATTCTATTTTTTTTTTATTTTTTTTTAATCTTTGTTTTTGAGAAAGAGAGAGGGAGTGAGGGAGAGAGTATGAGTGGGGGAGGGGCAGAGAGAGAGGGAGACAGAATCTGAAACAGGCTCCAGGCTCTGAGCTGTCAGCACAGAGCCCAGCGTGGGGCTTGAACTCACGAACTGCAAGATCATGACCTGAGCCGAAGTCGGATGCTTAACCGACTGAGCCACCCAGGTGCCCCTGTTCTGATTCTCGAAAGAGACCTACGGAAAGATTGCCAGGTGCTGAGATGGCATAACAGCCTTAAGAATTTGAAAAACTAAATAAATAAAATTAAGACGTCTCCCAGTATGCATTGGTAGTCACGGACAGAGATGTAACAGGGAAAATAAAATACTCTGCTCTTCTGCAAGACTTTGGTTCCTTTCCCCTGGCATTCCGGGTCATCTTGCCTGAAAGTAAAGCCCCTGAGGGTAGTTAGCATGCAGCTGCTCACAGTACTGGCTGATGAGGAGGAAACCTCCTTTTTGTGATCCGGCTGTGGCAACCAGATGCCTCCACGACGAACGGACAACCTTTGAGCACCTAGAGAATGCTCAAGCTGTTTGAACTTCCTCTATCCCTGTATGCCTCATCCAAGCTCAAGAACAATGGCTTTTTGGCAGTGTTTGTTTTTAAACCAGGTTTTGAATATGTTCCTCTTTGATTATAAAAGCAACGTATGCTTATTGTGAGAATTTGGAAACCCCAGAAATGGATAAAGAAGATAAAAATTGCCCATAATCCTCTTCCCCCATTAACCTTTCGGTGTATGTGTGTGTATATAGATATTTCTTCCTTTCTCCCTTCCTTCCTTGACTGGCAGCTGTTTATTCATCACACATATACACGCACTTCACAGTCCAGAGGAGGAGAACAATCCAGACCACATGCCAGTTGTACTTGGGAGCGGAGGGAGCCCACGGGGGCTGTGGGAGGCAGGCTTTATGGGAACCAGCAATGGAGTGCTCTCTGATCCCCACAGGAGAATATGTCTTGTTCGAAGGTATCTTTTCTTTAGGTCTTTTTTTTTCTTATTCTTATCATTAGTGTTCATAATCATTATTCCATAGCTGGGAGCAGACAGAATGTACAGTTTCATATCTTGCTTTTTGCAACATCATTTTTATGGCTCCATAGTAGCCCATAATGTGAGTATGCAACAGTTTATTTAACTATTTGCCAATTATTGGGATGGTTTAAGTTGTTGGCAGTTTTCACAGAGGGGTTTTGAATGTCTGCAGTGCACTTCTTACATAGAAGGATCTGTTTGGTCAGCTTATAACATTTGGAAATTAATACTTCACTAGGGAATACTTGCACATGGCTTTTATTCCTCAAATTAATTTACTCTATAGAAATAGGGAGGCTTCAATAAAGGAAGCTAGTGCCTGGCTTTGTCTGTCTCCACATGCCCACAAATACCCTAAGCTACTGTAAATTTATATGTGTATACTTACTCATGACATCTGTTTAACATACATGTTTTTCAGCATGACAGATGATCCCTGACGAGTGCTAAAAGTTGGGTGAATTATATGTACGTGTTATTATTTATTTTGGGTTTTGCCACAAATCAAGGTAAATTGATCATTTACGTGTTGTAAAAAGGGGAGCGGCATATCTTTCGGCTGAGGATTGGCAGAACTTCCCGAAGGTTTGACAGCAGAGCTGCAGGTGGGCATCTGGACACAGAGGTGGGGCAGGCGCCCTCTTCGTGGGCTGAGCAGAGACCAGGAGAGCAGAGAGCATCCTCCAGAAAGGGCGAGCCCCTCCCATGGCCACGGCACAGAGCGCACAAAAGAGGGAAGCCAGGAAAGAGATTGTGCCAGCAATGAAGGTCAGATCTGAAGAGCCTGAAACTCGGCCTTACATGTGGCCTTTACTCAGTCCATGGAAGGCATTCACAGCTTTGAGCACGGGGGTGAGAGAGTTTTGCTTTAGAAGAATTAACCTGGCAGTGGTGCAGGACCCAGATTGGAGAAGAGAAACCCTGGAAGGAAGGACTTGGGCTTCTCGGGGGATGTTTCAGCAAGGAGAAAGAGTGCTGATGCTGATTGGGGTCCCATGAGGGGCCAGCGGCACTGTGCGTGGTATTTTGTGTCAATCCTCTCATCTTTTCACCTATACTTAGAGAGGGGGAATCAAGGCTTGCCGAAGGTCATGTGGGCAGAAAGTTATTGGAGCCAGATGTCAACCTGAATACTGAAGTTCAGGCTCATTTGACTACACCAGTGGTGAGGTAAGGAGGGCCAGGGCCAGGACAAGGCAGTGGGGATAGAAGGGATGGGATGTAGGCGTGAATTATCATGGAGGCAAAATCTGGTGCACTTAGCAACTGGTCAAAGTGAAGAGGGCAAGGAAGGAGGAGGATTCAAAATGGCGCTGAGCTTTGGGTCCTGAGGATGGCGGTGCCATTGGCGCCAGTAGAGGAGCGCTTTGAGAGTGAAGATGAGGAGTTGGGTGTTATGGGTTCTGAATTAGACACATAAGCAGACCACCCTTGTCAACATGTCCAGAAAGTTGTGAGGCATATGGAGCCCAGGAGAAAGGTCTGTGCTGCTGATCTGCAGTTAATAGAAATCAGATTAGTAGAGATTTAGCTCTAATTTGGGCAGGTTACAAATATATTTGAATGCCACCAAAGTAAAATTTAATATTATAAATTCAGATAAATCTAAAGGCTCATCGTTCAATAAAAAGAATACTTTAAATTCTTGGGTGATTCATAAGGTCCCAGAGCCAGAAGGAGCCAGACTTCAGCTTCCTTCCATTTCCAAAATATTGAGTCTTCTTGTCCTGTGCTCTCAGATTCTTGTGAGCAGGAAGAACAATGAGTACCTTGTTTCTAACCTGCTCAAGAACATCTAGATGGTTCTGCCAGGAGAATCCCTTCTACTCAGACCAGCAAGGTCCAGCCCAGGGTCCAGGAGGGTCCCCCCAAACCCTGCATCTAAATCCTACAAGCACAGAAGACCCTGACTCTTTTCCCCTTTCCAGTGACAAGGACAGTATTCCCAGAAGGCAGAAATGGATCTGTAACTTAAGATTTGTTCTGCTGTTGGGTATGAGGACACAGGGAGTCCACAGACCTGATGAGCTAGCAGCAGATAAACAACTTGGCTACTTTTCCTATAGCAATCATTTGAGAGTAGGAAAGGCTAGGTGTCAGAAGATAAACATCTTGCCTTAAATATTTTATCCATCATGCTTTAAAAAACATCCATGATCCATTTGTTTTTTTCTAACTCGGAAGTAAATCAAACATACCAATTCCTCCAGAAGAACCAAACAAAGTTTCTACCCAATGTTTCCCATCTTGTTCTGAGTGTTCACATACCTGCCGATGACCCTGGCCTCATTAGTGAGCACCTTGCTGGAACAGGCTTCGATAGCCTGTCCCAGAACAAAGGCAATGTTGAGGGCGGAGGGAGAGAAAGGCACACATGGGGCCAAAGGGGTGGGCATGCTTGTCTCTTGTAGAACCAGACACAAAGTACATAACAAGCATTTACTTAACAAAAGGCCCACCAGCCAAACACTGGCAAAATTCAAAAGTGACTGACTGCACATGAAGCATGAAAAATGTTTCCAGTCACATGAGACACTTCAGGCTTAGAAAGCAAACCACACAAAATGGAAAACATTTGAAAACATAAAAGTGAAGCCATTAAGCATCACTTTTCAACAAAACCAATAGAAAAGGCTTTCTCACTGACTGGCTCTAAGTGAGCTGTCAACAGTGCCTGGCATGTAATAAGTGATGAATAAATATCAGTTCCTTTCTCTCTTGCTAGCTCATCTTCCGGGAGAGACACTGTGGGTTCCAACTCATTTGTGTATCTACTGAAGGGAATAGACTCATTCCTTCACTCTGTGGAGCTTTAGAACTCCTCATATGTATTAGATATTGTGAGAGACAAAAAGAAGAAGTAATGCTGTCTCGTTTTTCCAAGTGGTTGAATGACTCTACAAGGCACTGCAGACAGGAGAGAAAATCCAAGGCTTTATGGACCAGCAGCCTTCTCAAAGGAAAGCTTGTGTCTTACCCGTATTTGCAAAGTAATACCTCGGTAAGAGATGGAGCTCCACAAAGGATGACCAAATGAATGAGTCCATGAATGAATGAATGTCCAGCAAGTGTGAGGTCCAGCCCACAAGTATGCTACATGATGGGCTCTTCCTACAGAATGGGCGATTCTGGGCAGAAGTACTTAAGGGGATGGGGTCTGAGCTGAGCCCTGAGTGACTTTGGAAAGGGAAGGTGTTTTTACTGATACTCACCCTCTTTCTAACCCTCCTCCCAGCTACCAAATTTCATCGTGTTTCTCAGTGCCTTCTATCGCATGTACATGTGTGGGTGTGAGTGTATATTGTCTGTTTCCAGCACTTACTTGGTGCTCTCCTCTAAGTAATATACAAATACAATCCTCACAACAGTCTTTGAGGTAGGTACTATTCTTATCCCTGCCCACAGAAGAGGAAACTGAGGCACAGAGATGGTAAAGTCGCACAGCTAGTAAGTAGTAGCTCTGGAGTTCAAGCCCAGGTAGTCTGACGCCCCATATTCAGTGCTTTTCACCACCAGGCTCTGCTGTCCACGTTTGTCAAGTGGGATCAGTGACTTCCCTGAGTGTGTGAGCGTCTGACCTTTGGGTTTGGATAAAATGCAGAGCATGTGAAAGGGTGTTGTCTCAGGTATCTTCAAGTTGATTCCCTCTGCTAATTCTTCCTCCTCTACATAGAAACATACTCAGTCTTGCATTTTTCAATGAAAGAAAAGTCCTCACTCTATGTTCTACCCTGTCACTTGGTCTCCCTCCTCTTTTCGACGGTCAGCCTACTTGAAAGCACAGCATCTAAGTGACTTTTATTCCTTGCCTCCCATTCATTTCTAGTAACTCAATGAGACTGACTTCCATTAAAGAGCTTTTGCCAAGATCGGGAGGGACCTAGTTATAAATCTAGTAAGCTCCATGTGGAACAGACCGTCCCGATTTTATGAACCACTGTGTTCCCTGTTGCTAGCACAATGCCTGGCACGGAGTGGGTGCTCAGAAAATCTTTGCTGAATCTTTGTTTTATGGCATTATGTCTTATTTGATCTCAACAACATGAGCCATCATTGAAACTCTTTCTTCCCTTCACTTCTGTGATGTCGCTCGTGCTGGATTTTGCCTGATCCTATTGGGCCATCCATTCTCATTCTTCTCTCCCTCTTCTCATCTCTTAAATATTGGTCTTCAAATTCTATCCTTAGCCGCCTTCTCACTTTTATACACCTATCTTGGGAGAGCAGGCATTCAATCCTACAGCTTTACATGGTTCTCATATCACTATCTCAAATAGTAGTTTCTTTCCCAGGCACGAGACCCATATATCCGGTGCCATAATGGACATTTCCAATTACATCTCTGTTAGGCATGTAACAGACTGAACTTCACTTCCTTCTTTTCTAAGACCTGTTCTTCCCATCCTTCCTCCCATTTTCCCCTCCAAAAAGTAAAGAAGAAGTAAATCCAAGCAGAGAAGCAACACTCTATGCCTTTTCTTTTATTCTGTTTTTTTGGTCAATGACCTCACCATTTCCCATCATCCAAGTCAGAAGCCTGGAAGTTGCCAGCAACTTACCCCTCTCCATGCTTCTCACACTCCATCACCAATTTCTATCAATTCTGCTGCTTTCCGCCCCCCCCCCCCTAAATTCTAAGAGAACTTAGCTGGTTATAGAAAGTACTTCTTTGTTTCCACATGATCACTAAGATTTATCACGGTGGTTCTAAGTCAGCATGTTGTTATAACTGTGAAAAGAAAAATATGATACAGGATTATATAGACTATGCAGTTTTCTTATTGTTCCTCAAATATGGTAAACAGATTCCTGCCTCGATGATTTTGCTCCTGTTGTTCCCTCTTCCTGGAATGCTTTTCCCCCAGATATCTACCTGTCCATTTCCTCACTTCCTCAGATGTCTGCTTAAATATCACCTAATTAAAAGAGCTTTCCTAATCTCTGTGTGTTAAACAGCAATCTCCACCCCACTGCATCTTGTCCCCTTACCTACTTTATTTTCCTTCATAGCATTGATCTATGTCACATAGATGTGAATGTTTGTGTATAGGTATGTAGTTTGTTTTATGACCTTATATATATATATATGACCTGTATATACATGGTTACATACATATATATCAGGCGCCCAAACATGTATTATTGTTTTAGTATACACACACACACACACACGTGTCTATATGTAAAGGTTGTCTTTCTCCCTGGAAAGTACATTTCAGTAAGCTGGGGACTTAGTTTTGCTCTCTGAATTCAGTTGGGTTGTGGCACATAGCAGCTGCTTGATAAAAATGCATTGAATGAGGGGCACCTGGGTGGCTCAGTCAGTTAAGCGTCTACTTCAGCTCAGGCCATGATCTCATGGTTTGTGAGTTTGAGCCCCGCGTTGGGCTTTGTGCTGACAGCTCAGAACCTGGAGCCTGCTTCCAATTCTGTGTCTCTCTCACTCTGCCCCTCCCCTGCTCATGCTCGTTCTCTCTTTCTCTCTCAAAAATAAATAAACATTAAAAAAATTTTTTTAATGCATTGAATGAATAAATAAATGCCTAGGGGATGACCCCAAAGAGAGAATTTCTGTTGATAGAATTGTTTTCAAGTGGAGGATAAGATAGAACATTAAGGTTTTTTTTCTGCAGAATTCCATTTCTTGACAAGATATTTATTTGCATGAGCTTTAACCATCTGCCGAAGAAGCCTGGGTCACAGCTTCCAAAAACAAGTCAGGCGAGCCACAGAGGAAGGGAAAAGGAGAGGTCAGCCAAGTTCATTTACTCATTACTGACCACCATCAAGCATCTGCTTAACAGGAGAGGACCCTGGGGCGGGGGTTGGGGGGGGAGCTGGTAGAGGCTCTGGGGTCTCATGCCCGGTGACTCCCAGCCTGTGGCAGGTATCATTGATTTAAGATTATTCAGCACTCCTCAAAAATGACTTCCATGATATTAGGTATGTATTCTATATGTATTATTGTTTTAAAAAATTGTTTTGACATTCATTCATTTTTGAGAGACAAAGACAGAGATAGAGCATGAGTGGGGAAGGGGCAGAGAAAGAGGGAGACACAGAATCCAAAGCAGGCTCCAGGCTTTGAGCTATCAGCACAGAGCCCGAAGCGGGGCTCAAACTCACAAACCGTGAGATCGTGACCTGAACCAAAGTTAGACGCTTAACCAACTGAGCCACCCAGGCACCCAAACATGTATTATTGTTTTAATAACTTACTCTTTATTTTTGAGCTGTGCTCTCTCTCTCTCTCTCTCTCTCTCTCTCTCGATAAGGGCAGGCTGACATATTGCAGAAATGGGGCTGAGAATCACACCTGCTGGAGCAGAATCATCCTTCCCTCCGGGCTCCAGGCAGGAAAGATATTACTGTTCCCATTTCAGAAAGTAGATGGATAAACAGAGAAATTACATGACTCCCTGAAGTAATGAACTACTGGACAGGCTCAGAGGCCAGCTCTGTTCCCAGGGCAGTGCTCACCACTATTCCATGGTTTTTGCTACTCCCAAGCACCCTATTTTTCTGCCCCACTTTCTGCTTCTGCCGTCCTGTGCACGTGGGCTTTGGGAAACATCTTTGCTTGTATGTGGACAGAGGTGAGCTCACATTCCTCAGACCCCTTCATTATCATACTTACAAATTAGAAAACAAACTTTCCCTGCATTGCAAGTTTGAAGATTTTTAAGGGGGAAAAAGTTATCGGTCTTATATTTCCCATGTTGTTTGCAACGACTGCTGTGCCCTAAGTCTGGTAAAAACACATTAGATGATACCAACAATGTCCACTAGGTCCGTTGTATCTGTTCCTCAGCCTTGTGGCCTGGCAATGAACATAAGCCATCACTGGCATTTGTGGTAGCGCTTCGAGTTTACAAAGTGCTGTCACGGATCTCATAGGATGCGGTAGGGCACAGTGATTCAAAGCCTGGGTTTTGGAATCTCCCACTTGTAAGCTGCCTGACTTGGGTTGGGCAAGTTACTTATTAGTGCCTCAGTAAAAGAGGAATGATAAACTCATCAGTGTGCTGGGAAGATTAAATGCGGTCGTGTGTAGGAAGTGCTTAGGACATGCCTGGCGTAGAAAAAATGCTCATTTTATCATCATCGTTCGTGGGGAAGTTATGACTTGTATAAGATTACCTATAACCAATTTAAAGAAAGGCTGCCGTCTACAAATTTATCTTTTTCTCACTGTAGCCTCTTAAGGTCATTCTGTCTGATCTCCCATCCCCATGGCGAGATGACATCTGTGGGAGAGCGCACAGCTTTTTGGGGGTAACGTTCAGGTATGAGTAAACTTTCATTTGCAGAAATTAAAATGTGAGTCAGACCTGACAGCAGATTTTCAACCTTGTGCCTAGTTTCAGTCTTCTCCCTTTCCTAGCTTGGGTTTGCCCCGCTCTTGGAAACCCACAGTGAGAGGAAAGGTGCGTTCAGCCTTGTAGTCTCATTGTCCCCCCTTGCTGCCCTTGAGCCCTGCTAGTTCTGGCTCCCCCGGGGTTGGGGGAGGAGAAGGGAGGAGGGTGAAGGCCCCTGGAGTCTGGTGCCAGGTACGATTGCTGTCTGAGTTGATGCCTTGCACATGTCAGGGCTCTGGTGGTGGCTCTGTCTCCTGGAGGGCACTTTTGTGATTCCTTTGGGGAAGCTTCACAGGGACAGGACGGACATGCACTGTTGTACTGTTGCCTCCCGATACAGGCATGTGCCTTCCAGATGACCCAGTTCCACTTCCTCCTTAACCCCTAGGCCACCCCCTCCCCCATGGAGACTCTTTCTGTTGCAGTCATCACACCCCTACGGGCAAAATCTTAAATGGAGCCTTTTAAGGAAACCTTACTCCTCATTGGCCTTCACGTGGCCCAGGTAGAAAGCACCGGGTCCTTCCCTAGCCAAACTCTGGATGCGTGGCTTTGTCACCACTCTGTGGCCACAGGTGGCTCTTATCAACTTCCTGCCTCATTTTTTCAGGCTACATGTAGGTACCATCCCGTGACCTCCAAAGTCTTGGGCCCCTGTGGGCGGCTCTCCGAGTGGTGTTCTCCGTACCCTTTCCTCAGCCTCAAGTGGTGTTGTCAGAGACAGGGGGGAAGGGCGGGTCCTCCTGTTATATGCAGACAGAAGGTGCTGAGCTCTCCACGGGTTGCAGAATAGCCTGGGGCCTCTGGCGGCACGTTTAGCACAGGTCTTCCACCTCTTAGAACAGCGCTGTCCCATAGAAATATACTGCCAACCACACCCCTGATCTTAAATTTTCTTTTAGCCATGTTAAGTGAGTCAGAAGCAGGTAAAATTAATCTCAATAACATTTTATCGAATCCATTTATCACCGTGTAATCAATAAAAAACATTATCCCTGCAATATTTGGTGAAAACTCATACTGAGCCTTTGGCGGCTGGTGTGTGTTTTCCACGTGCACGTGCCTCGGTGCAAGGACTCAGTAGGAGCTTCAGGTATTCGTGTGACTGGTGGCTACCGTGCTGGACAAGCCAGCTTTAGAAGATGGAGGGAGGGGGCTCGTCACCTGTTGTTCTCAGCCATGACACCTCAGAACTAAGAGTTAAGTTGGGACCCGTACGGTGCACCCAGCCCATACGTGGAGAACCAGGTCTCAAATGCAGGTCTTCTAACATAACGTTTGGTGTTTTTGTCATTTGTTAATTTTGTTCTGCCACCGTGCTGTTCAGGTACTGCTGTGCTTTGTTCCTGGGGATCTCAGGGGTTAGAGGGACATTTTGGGGTAAGGAGATGGCTGTAGACGTTTGTGTGAGTCTTTAGAGGTTCTGGGGTAACTCCGGCGTGGGCAATGACATCGTAGAGCCCATTCCTGACAATCGGCTCCCGCTGGCCTGTGCTGGGGCTGCTGAGTGAGGGAAGCTCTGTCCTCTGGTGGCGGATGTTTCCGCAGTCCACACCGTTAGCCAGAGAGGAGCATAGCAGGTCTTTAAATTTCACCATGAAAAGAGAAACAAGAGCGGTGCCTGGGTGGCTCCGTCGGTTAAGTGTGTGACTCTTGATCTCAGCTCAGGTCTTGATCTCAGGGTCATTGAGTTCAAGCCCCACATTGGGCTCCGCACTGGGCATGGAGCCTACTTAAAAAAATAAATAAGTAACAATTAAAAAATAAAAAGAAACCAGAAACTATTTCATGGTAGTCTGTCTTTGAAAAGGCGGGACTCATCAGAAGGCATCTGTGGCCAGGCCAGATAGCACTATCTTTTGTGATAGTTCGGATTGGGGCAGGTGGCCTCGTTATTTGGACCTAGAACTTTAAAAACGGTGAAGTTCAAATCTTCCAAAGAATTCAACATCTGATAGTTAAAATACACCTTCCCTTTGCAGAAAAGAAACAAAATCCAAAATATCACAAGCCAGAAAGTGTTGAGGAGGTCACCTAGAGGACATGACCACTGGTTGACCCATTTGCTGGACCCTGGCCCTCAGAGGCTTCTCATCTGTCCTCTGTCCTTCGGACAGTGGGTTCTAATTGCCTTTCCTGCTCCCAGAGGCTGCTGTAAGGACACAGCCTGAAGATAGTCGGTGATGTGGTGTTGAGACCATCTGGATGGTAGATGTGACTGAACCCAGTTAAAGCCTCTACATGAACTTGTAAGATTTGATGGGCAAGTGTGGAGGTCGGCTCATCTTGTGCGGCCAAGACAAGCCTCGTCAGTAAGTTCCTTTGCTTCTGAAACTTGTCACCTACCAACACGGAGGGGCTGTCTTTCTCTTCAGTCTCTCCCCACCCTCTGCACATGGGGGCAGGTTTCAGATTTCACCCAGGAAGCTCCCGCAGAAGTTGCAGGCCTACAGAAATTCTCCCTGTTGACATCTCGTGTACTTCCTTGCACTTCCCATGTAGGTGTGCCTGCTCAATGCACATGGGCACACACCTGCACTGTAGGGGTCATATGGAATAAGTGGATCTGTGTGTTATTTTTCATCTAATGGTCTATTATGAACTTGCCCTCGTCATTGACATTCTTCAAAAGAATAATTTGTAATAGCCAAATCATATTCCATTGCATTCCTATTGAATGTTAAATTCTCTTCTGGGGTCTGAATCTGAAAAGGTCTGAGAAGTGGAAAGGGCACAGGCAGACTGGGGACCTTTCCCAGACCTGCCTCTTCCTAGCTGGTGACCTTGGTCTTTGTGTCACTGGTTGAAATTCCCTTGTCTTGAGTTCTAAGTCTACGAAATGAGAAAAATAGCATCTACCTTACAGAGCCAATCAGAGGCTTAATGGACATGCCCTGTGTAAATTACACAACCCGCTGCAGGCACATAGTAAATGCGCAATGAACGTTCATGCCCATTTATCGTCCCCAGGCTATTCATGTTCTTTGTCATTAGCCCATTCTCCGGCGCCTGCAGCATTTCTCTGGAGAGATAGTACCCTGTAAGCTGCCTGTGTGCTTTAAAGCTTGCATCTTCTGACTGCTTTGTGGGGACTCTCTGGGGACACATGCACGTATCACTGTCGGTGACACATGATATAGAGAGGAAGAGACGTGGGAGCTTCTCAAGATGGAATGGCAGATTGTACTGGTCTAGCTCATCACTCACAGTAGGAAGACCCTGGGGACAGAGGGCCAGGTGCTGAGCTGGTCTCCCCAGGTGTGTTTGCTTGGCTAAGTTGAATTCCCTTTTTGTCATTCCCTTCTGTTGTTTCTGCTGTTGATGTAGCCGTGGGACTACAGGGAGAAGGGAGTCTTGTGATTTTTTTTTTTTTTGGTGTGGGACTCTGCTTCTCACTTCTGGGCTTTCTCCCCCTTCAGCCTTCTCTTCCAGGCACTTGGTTTAGCTGCTGACCCAGCTCTCATCAGGCGAGTACACATTTTGCAATTTGCTTCCCATTGTTTTGACGATGGATGTGATTTGTATATGGCATCATCACATAATATCCCTATTTATGGCAGCTCTCTGATCCGGAGGTAGGGGTGAGGAGGAGGAAGCTTCAAGCCTGTCTTCTGACCCAGAAACCACCTCTTGGTTCTACAGCAACTACCTTTCCCTCCCCACGATCTCTTCCTGACTTGGGGGTCGGTGTGGAAAGGTCTATGGGGTTCTAACCTGTGGGGTATTATGTGTCATTAAACTTTGTGGTAAGGAGCCCCCCATACTGCACGGCTCTCTGTGATCTGGAACCTGGATATACACTGATGTTTTGTTTGTATGCAATAAACAACTGTATTGGATTGTTAAGTGATAGTTACTTTTGGCGTTTAAAAATAAGATTGGAGGAGAGAGAAATTGGCTGCAAATCCCAGTGACATATGAGTCACCAAAGCGTGTTGAATTGGGCAGGTACATCCTCCTCACCCTGCTTTATTCTGTGGTGCGCTCAGTTTTAGTAACCATTGCAGGGTGGGATGGTGATCTCATTTAGCCAACATTTATTGAGCACCTGTTTATGTCAGGCAATGTGCCGGGGACGGGAAGGACAAAAAACAAAAACGAAAAAACCCAGACGTGAGCACAGCCCTGAACAAGCTTGAATTTACTGGAAGGATTACAATAAGGCATGTGGGAAGAGCCCAGGCACCGAACACCAGCGTCTGCTGAAGTGTCCCATGCGTTTGCTTGTTGGCGACACCTTTGGGGATGAGGAGGAGCTTGCCAGGCGGAGTGTGGGGGCAGCCACGCTGGCAGAGAGCGCTGTGCCCTCAGGGAAAGGGGGGAAAGTGCCAGGCCTTTCTGGAACTCAGACCGCTGGGTTTCGAGCCCAGGGGGCCTTGGAGAAAGGCGAAGATGCAGGGACAGGCAGAGGGCAGTTCTGAAGGGCCTTTCAGGGATCGGAGCAAGTCAAACCTGAGAGCTATTTTGTTTTCACGTAAAAATTACTTTTTATTAAGTGTGGTTTTGAGAGAGAGAGAGAGGGTGAGCAGGGGAGGGGCGGAGAGAGAGGAAGAGAGAGGGAATCCCAGGCAGGCTCCGCACCAGCAGTGCAGAGCCCGACGTGGGGTTCCAACCCACAAACCATGAGATCACGACATGAGCCGAAATCAAGAGTTGGACGGAAGTGTAACCAACTGAGCCAGCCAGGCGCACCCCCCCCAAAGTATTCTTTAAATATAACAACATTATGCTGAGTCAACTTATACTCTAAGAGAAAACTGTAGGCAAAGTCCCCATTAGCTGCTTCTGTTTTGATTTTCATTACCTCTACAGCAGAGTTGTGGTCTAGCCTGTGTCTGTCCCTTCCAGTCAGCCAAGTGCTCACTGGGACAGCCCCAGGTTCAAACAGCCTCCAGGGCCAGCAGCACCCTGCTGTGAGCTGCCGCAGCCCTCCCGCAGTTTGGTCCATGCTCTGGGGTGGATGCCTATCAGTATTAATAAAAAAGAAAAATAGGGGCTCCTGGTCGGCTCAGCCAGTTAAGCATCCAACCTCGGCTCAGGTCATGATCTCACGGCTCGTGGGTTTGAGCCCCGAATCGGGCTCTGCACTGACAGCTCAGAACCTGGAGCCTGCTTCCAATTCTGTGTCTCCCTCTCGTGCTCTGCCCCTCCCCTGCTCACTGTCTCACTCTCTCTCAAAAATAAACAAACATTGAAAAAAATCTTTTATTTATTTGTTTTTTTATTTTCTTTTAATTAAGAAAACAGAAAAGAAAATGAAAGCCTTCCCCTCAGCTTTTCTAGGTACCTTAGAGGCATAAAAACAGATTCCAGGAGGCTGTTCCCTCTGGGTACCCAGTGTTTAACTAGGGGCTAACCCCAACTTGTTACTCGGCCCATTTTATGCTTCCATACCACAAATGCAAGAGACCGGGAGCATGAAAAGAGGGACCCACTGTCAGTGCCGTCCCTCTCTATTCACACCTGTGTAGCTCTAGCGTTGTGCCAGGTACTGTTCTAAGCAGTTGACACATATTAACTGATTTAATCCTCTTAAAAACCCTTTAAAGCAAGTTCTGTCCTAACCTCCACTCACAAATGTGGAGACCGCGATCCAGAGACAGAGGTTAACTGCTCAAGCTCGCACGGCCAGGATGTGGCAGGGTAGTATTTGGAACCAGGCAGCCTGGTTCCCAGAATCCGTGCTTCCCTCCCCAGCTGTCACATCTCTGTGTGGCTACCCAGAGCCAGACCCCCACTTCAGAGATGGTTGCTGTGCCGTAATTGGTTCCTGGAATATTCCTTCTCATTTGATTCCATTTGTCCTGAGTTAATCCCACGGCTGGCATGTTCATTGCCAAGTCTCTATCTCTGTCTCTGTCTCTGTCTCTCTCCCTCCACCCCCTCCCTCCCTCTCTTTCTTGCCTGCCCCCCCCCCCCCCCCCCCCGCCTCTCTCTCCTCCTAGACTGATCCCTTGGGGCAAAAACACTTGAATTTTGGCCTCACCATCTTGCTCTACCTTCCAGTTCCTGTGACCTTAAACCCCAAGGGACTGATGAATTCGTAAATGGATGACTAGCCACCCACCCTCTTCCACCCTTGCAGCCAGGGTGATGTGCTCATATCCTATCATGCAGAAGGCAGAGCTTCCAGCAAAGAAGGCTAAACCCATGTGGCCTACAGAGGACCGTGGCCTTGCTGCTCACTCCACACCATGGTCTCTGGAGCCATTAATACAGTGTCCCCGCGCCCCCCCCCCCCCCCACATCTCCATTCTACCATCCCTGAGGGTCTGACGCATACTTACCCTCACCATTTCTTTTTTTTTTAATGAGGAAAAAAATTACAATCATCATCATTTTTCTGTCTTTAAAGAGCAAATAGAAAGAGATGCAGAGCCCATATATATTTTCCTTCTCTAAGTGGTATTTATTTAAATGCAGATATCCTGGTTTCCCGTGTAGAGTTGCGAGCAATACCTTTCAATTTAAATGTTAATAGGAGTGTAAAACTTCAAAATCAAAATTTTTCTGTGAGGGAGAACTGCTTTTTCTGGTCTGTTTAATGGTTCTCCTGGCCTTTCGTCCTCCACCCTCCCTCATTATCTACCCCCTTCTGCCCAGCCTTTGCACTGCACAGAACTAAATTCCTTCTCTAAAAAGTTTAGAATGCACCTTTCTCATTTCAAAACTTAGAACGCGAAACATTAGGGTCACTGAATACAGATGATGGGCTCAAACCCAAAAGGATTCGTGAGATGATTTTTCTTTATCTCCGCTTTGGCTGGCAGAGTCCGACTCATCATCCCGGGTTCTTTAAGGGGATTTATTCTTAGACCAGCTTCGCATAATATTTTAACGAGGCTTCGGATACCCGAGTGAGGTGTGTCCCCTTTTCTTTCTAAGAAGGCAGGAAGAAACGGGGAACGAAATACAAGCTACGTAAGTATCTGGGTGCAGGGTACTGCTTTGGGACAGTGAGCAGTCACGGAGAATAAAAAAGACAGTTTCTTCCTCCCCAGGAGATAAAATTGGCACATAGGGTAGGTGCAGATGGGCAGGAAGGGGGCCGTCTTCTGCATGTGGGTCGTTCCACAGGCAGAGTGGTCCTCAGGATTTACTCAAGCACAAACAGAAAGCAACCAAGGCAAAGACAATGGAAGTCATGAGTGTTGCCTTTAAGTTGAGGTACTGTAAGCTTAATTCCCTTCCTAAGGACCTCATGGACCGAATTTTGCATATGAATGTGATGCCCGGCTTCATCTTCCTTTTCTTTATTTTCTGGTTCCTTCATTTTCTCATTAATTATTTTTATCCTGGTTACACTGTGCGTGTGTTCTAAGCCTCCTCGAGTCTTTTTCTTAGGAACAGGATAGGATTGGTAATACATAAGTTGGAATTGATTTTATAATAAAAATTTCAGTGACTTTGATTCTGTTATTTTAAGGTGCTGTATTCTCCAGATAGTTCTTTTCGATGGACTCCTTCCTGTTCTTATTTCATGGAGGCCAAATACGTTTCATGTCTTGCCTCTCTGGGAATATTAATAATAATTTTGAGTTATTGCCTCTTCTCTGTGCAGCTTGTTTCCTAAAGTTCCTTTGCTCCCAGGTTATATGTACGTGGTTGGTGCTGGGTCGGCAGGTGGCCCTGCCAAAGCTGTCTGGAAGCACCGAGTGGGTGGCGGGCTTGTCCATGGGACGCTCCCTTGCACAGTGGTCAGAGGGGCTTCCTGTCGGGCTCCTCCAGTGCTGAGTGTCTATCTAAGTCTTTCCTCTTGGGCTGGTCATCCCTGGAGAGACCTCTCCCAGCCCCCAGGCTGGACGGCAGAGGCCAGGCAGTCAGCTTCCGGAGCTGAGGAGAAGGGGGCTAGGGTCCCAAGGGCAAGGATACAACATTCTGTATGTGAATGGTCACTTCATCACCTATGTGGAATGGCCCTCACCGAGCCTGTCAACCGCCAGTGCTAAGCACCCCCACTCCAGGGAAAGGGAAGGGGAGGGGGGTCCCCTAGTGTCACAGAGTGGATGAGGGATCGAGGGATCTAGTTCCATCTCAGACAACTTCCACCAAATCCTGCTTTTATTTATGTTCTCCCCCTGTGGGTAACTAACTGATCCAAAGGAACCTGTGGGTGCCAGTTCACGAGACTTCGGGGAACTCCGAGGTTGGTTTTCTGCTTCAACGCTGCTGCCTCCAGTTTGGCTCCAGCCAAGTGCACCGTCCGCCAGCTTTGCTGCTTCCAGTCCTGTGTGTTGTCATTTCTTCTCTTTTCCCATCCATGTGGATTCCTATCTTTGAAAAAAAAAAATCCCAGACCTATAGTTCTCCCTTTATTTGGGAGGAAGAAATGCTCAGTATGTTCTTTAACTGCATTATTAATTTTCTTTTCCCACACAGCTCACTCTTCCTTTATTTCACTGGTTTGTCAATAAATTCTTTAACTTCTTTAGGAGCACCTGGGTGGCTCAATAGGTTGAGCATCTGACTTGTGATTTTGGCTCAGGTCACGATCTCAGGTTCGTGGCATCGAGCCCCACATGGGTCTCTGTGCTGACAGCTTGGAGCCTGCTTGGGATATTCTCTCTCTCTCTCTCTCTCTCTCTCTCTCTCTCTCCCTCTCCCTCTCCCTCTCCCTCTCCCTCCCTCTCCTCTCCCTCTCCCTCTCCCTCTCCCTCTCCCTCTCCCTCTCCCTCTCCCTCTCCCTCTCCCTCTCCCTCCCTCTCCCTCTCCCTCTCCCTCTCCCTCTCCCTCTCCCTCTCCCTCTCCCTCTCCCCCTCTCTCCTTCTCCCCCTCTCTCCCTCTCCCCCTCTCTCCCTCTCTCTCCCTCTCTCTCCCTCTCTCTCCCTCTCTCTCCCTCTCTCTCCCTCTCTCTCCCTCTCTCTCCCTCCCTCTCTCTCTCTCCCTCTCTCTCTCTCCCTCCCTCCCCCTCTCTCTCCCTCTCTCTCCCTCCCCCTCTCTCTCCCTCTCTCTCTCTCCCTCCCTCCCTCCCCCTCTCTCTCCCTCTCTCTCCCTCTCTCCCTCCCTCCTACCCTCCCTCCCCTGCTCACTCTCTCAAAATATATAAATAAACTTTGGATTTTGCTTTCCTTGTCTGTAAAATAGGACTATTTCTTGTCCTGTGTTTGCAAGTTGTTGATGCAGCTGCCCTGAATTACCACGTGGGTCTGAGAACGAAATAACCAAACACACATGCACGGCTCTGGCAAAATCAGACTCAAGGGGTGATGGTAAAAATCCTCCCTGTCGGTGAAAATACTCAGGCCCGACCTCTGGTCTTCATCCTGCTTTTCCAGATCAGCAGCTTAGCACGAAAATACTCAGGCCCGACCTCTGGTCTTCATCCTGCTTTTCCAGATCAGCAGCTTAGCACGGCCCTCGGTTTTGGCTGACAGAGTGCACCTAATCCGTGCTAGAGGGCCACGCCCCCCCCCCCCCCCCCCCCCCCCCCGGCCTGGGACACAGATGACTGTTACCTGTCTCTGGACTTTTACAAGAGAAATGATTTTCCCGTGTCCCTGCCGTTGTGCCTTTTCCTGTAAGTTAAACACTTTGCTTTCGTCCACCAACCATGATAGCCTTCCCTATTTCTCCGATTTGCATTTCCTTTTCCTGCCCAGACCAGTTTTCCGTCTCTGGCTGGGGGGGGGGGGGGGGGGGGGGGGGGGAACACCTTACCGGACACATCGTCCACTTAATCCCCCAGGCAATCTCCCGTGGATCTGCAGGGGCTGAGGCTCAGTAAGGCTTCTCCGTGAGCAAGGCCAAGTGTAGTGGGAGGGGCCAGGTGGTTTCAGCAGTGCTGTCCATCTCTGATGTTGCCAAAGGAACCAAGATCTTAGAAGCCCTTCATGCCCTGAAAAGGGGCATAGAGTGAAATTTCCTGATCTAAGGGGGTGTAAGCCTACTTTAATCCAAAAGTACCCCGAGCTCTCCTCCGCCGCTCTCACCGCCTCCTTGCCCTTGACCACAGTGGAGAGTGGATGCAGCACTTCCGGGAGTCCGTCCAAATGGACTCACACATCAAGGAATGCTCTTCTCCACCTAGGAGGCAGCTCCAGCCTGGCTCACACGAGGGTCTGGGGCGGCGCCTGAGGAAGAAGGGCTGAGACAGGTGGCAGGACGGTCAGGGCAGTTAGATCACGGGGTACGAGGTGGTGCCTGTGCAGCTGGCAAGACTGTGCCTCCCTCCTCACCTCAAGCTGGCTGTGGGTGCCCACACACCAAGCGGGGAGCCGGCTCGGGAAGCGGGGTGCACGTCTGAGTGCCGCGATCGAGTGATGCCCTCCGTGCAGCTTCCTGGGACACCGTGGTGATCGGAGCCATCTGTAGTGTGGCATGATGATGAGGCATTGCTGGCAGTTCACATACGCGACAGGAACGGGCATTACTTCTACCCGGTGCGGCAGGCATCCCGGGTCGGGCAGGGGAGGACAGAGGAGGGCGGGTAGAGCAGGAACGGGCTCCGTGGGTGGATTTCTGCCTCTGCAACAGGGTCCTGTCCTGCCCCTTGTGCGAGCTGCTTTCCTTTGCCCCTCCCTCCCCGCCTCCAGCCAGCCTCCTGGGGGGGCTGCCAGGGTCTCATCCTCCGTGTCAGGTCAGGGAGCGTGGACCAAATCCCTCTTCCGAGGGGAGAGGCCAGGGTTTCTCTAGCCTGACTGTGCCAGGATCTGCCGTAGCTCCCGATGGGGGTGACTGGAGTGACAGAGGAACAGAGCGGGCAGGGCGCCCTCGCAGCGCATGGAGACCTGCCAGGCATTTGTAGGCATGAGGCGAGATCACCCTGTGCTTCCACGGGTGTGGATGTGGTTAGCTATCAGGTGCCCTCACTTCCACTCCCAGTCTCCCCCTCCCTGAGAGGGAGGAGTGCCCATGGGGCCCTCCAGGCTGTCCTGGCAAGCCCCGGGGCAGAGGCTGGGCAGATGGCTTGCTCCTGTTTGGAGCCCCATTGGTGGGGCTGGGGCTGGCAGATGGGCTTTGCACAAACTGCAGAGGTAGGCAGGGAGCGGCAGGCTGGCAAGGCTGGGGCAGGGTGGAGGGAGTCAAGGACTAGCAGCGAGGAGGTAAGGAGGAGGAGGGAGGTAAGAAGGCTGGACGCCAGGGAGGGAGCGTGAGGCTGGTGGGGATGCCCTGGAGGGCAGTGGAGAGAGCCGGGAGGAAGGCGCACCTAGCAAGAGGCTGACATGTGACAGTATCTCTGCCCTCTCCCTTCCACTAACAACACCGCCTTTCCAGACGGCCCTCCTCGCCATACCCGCATCGGCTTTGGGCGGTGGGGTCAGCGAGGCGTGGAACGGGGAAAGGCTGGACCTAGAAAGCTGGGCTGACCTGGGGTCCACGGGAGCTGAAGAGGCCTGCTCAGGGGCTCGGTCTGAGAGCAGCAAGTTTGGCTCTCCGCCCTGCAGCCCCACGTGCAGGGAAAGCTGAGCCCCTGCCAGCTGGCTTAGAGGGAAGGAACAGGACACCAGCAGCAGCTTCCTCCTCGCACTGGACCTCCTGGAGAGCCCCATCAGCCCTGGAGGGAAGAGAGGGAGCACTCGGCAGGTGCAGCCCATCTGCCGAGCCCCCGCCCTCCACTAAAGGCCCGTTTCTTCCTGAGAGGTGAATGATGCTGTGGTTAGCACCTAGGAGCCATCCGGATCTGGGTTTGATGCCTTGTTCTGGTACTCAGTAGCCGTAAGGCTTTCGGCAGTTGACTCCGTTTTTCAAATAAGGATAAAGGCAGTTCCTGTTGCAGACCGTTGGGCCTGATGCTTGGGAACGACAGCGCTGCACCTGGCACAAAGGTGCATAAGAAATGACGCCGATTGGGACGGCAGTCTCTCCTTGTGCCTGCCAGCCAAACTGTCCTGGCATGCTTTTCGCACCTGAGGAGAGTTACCGCCAGGGGCCCTCTCTGCTGTACAAAAGAAGCTCAGTTGTGCAAGCTTGTCTGAAAAGGGTATGTTGCCTTCCCACCTCTGCAGTGTGCCACCCTCTCCCTTTTTACCCGGGGCCGGGATGCACCTTGACTGCGAGTTCTAGGTTCCGATGCTAACTGTTGCCCACTCGCTTCCCCACAGACCTGCGCAGGATGACCGCCGGCTTCATGGGCATGGCGGTGGCCATCATCCTCTTCGGCTGGATCATCGGCGTGCTGGGCTGCTGCTGGGACCGGGGCCTTATGCAGTATGTAGCAGGGCTTCTCTTCCTCATGGGAGGTAAGGCCTCAGGCTTGGGGAGCTGCTGGGGAGCCAAGCAATCCTGGCTCCTGGGATTCTGGGAGAATGGCTAGGGGACACGCATTCATTCATTCATCAGACATGTTTTGAGCTCCTTTTAGCCATCCGTCGCTGCGCCAGCTTCTGGGGATGCAAACGCTGATAAGATCTGGTCCTCAGCTCTCGAGGGGCTGACCGCCTGGTTTGGGAGACTGTGAGGTTATGGCACTGAAAGAGAGGTATCAGACTGGGGGTGAGCGTGAACTCAGAAAATTCTCAGGCCTTTTATGCAGATACTGGACTTTGGGATGGGAAGCAGGTGCTATTTGGGTAGTTCCTGTTTAAAAGCCCATCCTCACCTTTGATTTACGAGTCCTAAATTCTGCTACCATTTTCAAATAAGGCACTCTAAGGGTGGTAGGACCAGGCTAGACCTTTGTCATATCTGTCTCCCTTACTCTCTGCTAGTGTCATGGCCATTGAACTGATCCAGTGTCCTTATAAAGGATTATAGATACAGAGAACCGTATGGCTATGCAGGAGTAGGTTCCAGTCCACGGAAAGCAAAGTCAATCCACGCTCTGCCTGCGCCTGTCTTCCCTGACGTCTCAGTCCAGACCTGAGGTTAACCGTCAGATACATTCCTCACAGTCTACTCCACAAGAAGTGGACTGATGCACCGTGTGGAGCTAGGTGGAGGGGGAGCTGAGCTTGAATAGCAGGAATTAGACATATTTATGGGAAGAAAGGAAAGTGAGTCCTACAGATGGAAACGATGTCAGCTAGACTTTAGGCACCACATGCTTATGACCAGCTCAAGTTCCCTTTGTGAAGGGCCTGACTCCGGGTTTCTGAGCAGAGATGGCAGGTGAAGGACTGGGTCAGCCTGGGGAAAGGTAACGGCCATCCCTCTGGGTGCACGGAGAGATGTCTAGGGCTGGTGAGCTATCGGTTGGGAGAGGGGGAGAATTGCAGGATTCATCTTGGGGCCTGACAGTTTGCCCTTTTACCACTGAAGCACAGCCATTCTGAGCCAAAGACAAGACAGGGCTTTCCAGGGTGCCCCAGGCTGACGGAACCCTCTGCCCCCAGAGTCCGATGTCCCGGGCTTGCAGTCATGAGGGAGGGAGGGAGGGGGGATCCCTAGCAGTCCCTACACCCCTTCTTCTGGTCTCCCATGGAGACAGGCCCGCAAGACCTGCCGGTCCTTTTTCTTTGCCTCATGTCCTCAGTGAAGCAGGGGTCGGGCTCAGCCCCTGGCCTCCTCACTCCTTTTTCGCCACAGTGGAGACCTTTTTGTGTCCACCTTCCAGTCCAAATCTCCCATGGACCCTGAAATGTAAAAAGATAAAAGCAGAGTGGCCCTGTTTGTAGTGAGTGTTCTCTCTAAGACGCTTTTGGTTATACAGAGATAGGCTCCAGTAAAACGGGGCTTTTCTAAGGCTCTAGAAAGGTCTCCTAGGAATCGGAGAAAAGCTGAGCAAACAGGCCGCAGGCAGAGCAGGAATCCTGGAGCTCTAGGCGCTGACACTCTTTCATCCCCACCCTTCTGAGTTGTTCCCAGCCCCCTCCGCACGCACTGCCTGCTCTCCGGGCCAGGCGCACAGCCCACATCCTGTGTGACTGTGCCGCGTCTCCAGGACTCTGGTGACCTCCTTCCCTGCTGCGGCTCAAGTCAGCTTCTAGACACAGAGACAGAGAGAGAGAGAGAGATAATGTGATTAGCCCATTTATCCTCTCTGGCCAGGTCACACGCCATTGGTCAGGCAGTAAACGGGCCAGAACTGAGTGACCATGGCTGGGCCAACAGCTGTGACCAGGGTGTGGTCAGGGGCACTTCCTGCTCCCCTGAGACATAGGTGAGAACTCTCCCAGGAGAAGGTGTAGGGGCAGAGGGAGGGGTGCCTGGAACCCTGCCCACAACCAGCAAGCCCGGGGCTCTGGAGAAGACAGTCTGAAAGCTTGGAATGATGAGGAATCAGAGGAATCCCTCAGAGTGGATGAGTGAGCGCATTGCTCACCTTGTGTTCTCAGTCACTGCACATTCCAATCACCTGAAAAGCCCTTAAAAACACTGATGCTGGGCCCTCACCGCAGAGCAGTCCAAGCAGGACTTCTGGGGGTGATCCTCATGTGCAAGCAGGGTGAGAGCCTGAGGAATAGCTGAACTTTCAAGCTCTCTCCGGTTGTAAAATGTTATGCTTCTAGGGATGAGCCAATTGGCCAAGACCTCTCACGACTTGTTTTCTTTCTTCCCTCCACTCCCTCACCTCTGTGACTGTTTCTCAAAGCCTTATGCGGCAAGAGATGGGGAGGTGCCACGACAGGGCTTCAGTTATTCCTGTGGAGACCTAGCCGAGCCCTGGTTACTGAGGGGCTCAGCGAAATCTGCCTTCTAGGACACGCGCTGTATTTTTTTATTACGGCAAAATCATAGTTCATGATAAAATGTTAGCATCAAGAAGAGCTTCGGGGAAGTTGCTGTTCTAAGAGCTGTTTCTTGCCGACTGGGACACCGCCCTGGTTGGAGTTAACCCATTCCCTCCAGCCTGGAGCTTTGTTCGCTGGGTCCATAAGTAGGGCTGTGCCCTCCCACAAGAGGCTAGGGAGAGAAGTGGTGTCCGCACACCTCGTGGGCACCATCGGGCCAGGCTCCCACGGAGGAGAACAAGGACAAAGCCACGAAGAGCTGATCCCTTGAACAGTGGTCTTTTGGGGAAGCTGACTCTCTTCTGCCTCAAGCTAGTGTCCTTTCCAACTAGGCCAGACACAGCCGTGGGGGACCAGATGCCCAGAGCAGCTGCCATCTCCTGACCCCCTGAATTTGGCTCGGTTAGGAGCTGGAGAGGGAGCCGACTGAGGAACAGACGCGGTCCTTCCCCAATCCCTGCTCAGCAGAGAGATCTACTAGAGAGGCCCGGGTGTCAACCCCGAAAGATGCTTTGGCCTATAGAACCCCGTGTGTCAAAGAGCCCTTTCAGCACCAAACCCTCCCAGCACCTGACCCATCCCTGGCCCCTGGGAATCAACCTTTTAGGATTAGGCTGTTGAGGTGCTTGGAGAGTCCATTACCAGTGACAGCCACGTCATGGATATGGCAAAACAATCAGTCACTCGGACTCCGGGTATTTGTGGCAAAAAGGTCTCACAGCCCTAGCTTTCCCCCAGATTGGCATTCTAGGCATCTGTACTGAGCACGGGCTGGTGCCCCAAGGATTAGATTGAGTGACAACAACAGCTGGTGGGGACCAACGGCAGCATTTGGGCTGGTGCTGGCCAGGCAAGGGTGTGGTGAACAGGTGGAAGAAGAAGGGTCAGCAAGAATGAAAAAGGTAAATTTGGAGTCAAGAGTCCAAGATGGAATTTTACCTGATATTAGTTGAAACTACCAGGGCCAAATAAAAAAAAAAAAGCAGAATTCCATTAACCTCTTCTCTGTTCCAACGCGAAGGAGGATGGCCCACCCTGGGCCCGACTCTCTTCCAGATTTAACTAGTTCCTGGTTAAACAGAGGGTACCCCGCACCTTGGGAAACAACTAGCAACAAATTGTTTAATTAACACTCAGCGCAGAGGAGGCAATTAATTAAGTAGGGCGAATTAGTCGGGCCGGGGGCTGGGGGCAGTGGGTGGGATCCAGTGTCCCCTTTGCCAGAGCCTCCGGGAGAGAATCTGGCCCGGCATGGCACGGCACCAACTGGGTGCAAGAAACTGCCAGAGCCGCGTGTCTTGATGAGTCATCAGTGGTATTCAGAATCACAGGAACAAGATGACACGGGGAAAAGACAGCGCGGTGGGGGAGCCTGGGGCGGCTACGGTTCCTTGTAATTCACCCACTGGGCACCCTCAGAGCCACCGCAGGGCCCACATCCACAAGATGAGTGTGAACTTCCAGCCCACACCCCACCCCCGCCACACGCCCTCTCACACACTCCTGCGGGACATCCACCCTCTCCACCACCACTCAGGTCCAAGCCTCTGTGAGCTTTTTGCTAATCCTGGAGCCTCCTATCTAGATGCCGTGACACCACCCTGGCACCCAGCAATCAGTCCTTCGCAGAGTTAACATAATGCTTTTAAAACTGTGAGTCAGGTATGTCACTTACCTGCCACCAGTGCTCCAAAGGCTTCTTCTAGTCAAAGTGAAAATAAAATCCAAAGTCTTCACCCTTTTTTAAAAGCAGTCTTAGCCAGCTTGGGCTGCTGTAACAAAATACCAGAGATTGGATGGCTTACAAACAACAGAAATTTATTTCTTCCTGTTCTGGAGGCTGGGAAGTCCACGATCAATGTGCTGGCACATTCTGCATCTGGTGAGAACCACTTTCTGGTTCACAGGCTGGCGCCTTCCTGCTGTGTCCTCAGGTGGCGGAAGGAGCCGGGGGGGTCTGTGGGGCCTCTTGCATGAGACTGCTGATCCCAGTCATGAGGACACCACCCTTGTGACCTAATCATGTCCCCAAATCGCCGCCTCCTAATTCTATCACCTCAGGGGTAATATCGCCACATATGAATCTTAGGGGCAACCAGACATTCTGTCCTTAATGGAAGCCCATATCGTCTGGCTCATACTATCCCCCCAGCCCTCCCTTGCCTGCTTTCAGGTCAGTCCAGCCGCCCGGCTGCCTTTCCTGGAGCACACAGGGCTTCGCTGCAAGGCCCTGGGCTGACTGCCGCCTTTGCTCACGGCGTCCCCCCTGCACGGGCCTCCTGGCTGGCTCCTTCCTCGGACTCAGACTCCAGCTTAAAAGTCATCCCAAGAAGGGGCTTCCTTGACCGCCCAAATTCATGGCGCCACCTAGTCACTCTCTACATTTTCATTAATTCAACTTTCTCCGGCACAGTCAGGGCTTTCTGAAATGTTTGTTGTTGTGTCGTGGTTTCAGTTTTCTTGTTTGTTTTTTAGCAGCTTAAAGCAAACATGTATTGTCTCACAGTTTTTACAGATCAGAATTTCAAGCACAGCTTAACTGGGCTCTCAGCTCTGGGACTCACAAAACGGCAGTCAAGGTGTCTGTAGCAGGGGCTCTGGTCTCCTCTGAGCCCAGGGTCCTCTTCCAGGGTTCACAGTGTTGTGGGTGGGATTCATTTCCCTGCAGCTACAGAATTCTAGGAAGCTTGCATATTCGGGGCCAGCAGGAGAGAGGCCCGGACTTCCTCCCTCTCAGACCTTCAGATCCCCTTTTTTGTTTTAATAGATCCATTTTTTAGATTTATAATTTTAGATTTACAGAAAAATGGAGCAGACAGTAAAGAGAGTTCCCATATTACCCTCTGCCCCTGCGCATGGTTTCCATTACTATTAACATCTTGCATTAGCATAGTCTGTTATAATTAATAAATATTGATAAATTATTATTAACGAATGTCCACAGTTTATTCAGATTCTCTATGTTTTTACCTGATATCTATCCATCTAGTTGTCACATCTCCTTAGGCTCCCTGGAGCTGGAGTCATTTCTCAGACTGTCCTTGTTTTAATGACCTCAGCAATTCCGCAGAGCCCTGCCCATCCATAGAGCAGTCTGGCCCATCTGCTGGAACTTGCCTGATTTTTGTGCGTGATTAGGCCGAGTAGTGGGTTTGGGAGGAAAAAGGGCAGAGGTCAAGTGTCATTCCATCACATCGTGTTACAAGTACAACCTGCCCACGTGATTCATGACACTGCCCCTGATCACCCGGTTGAAGTCGTGTGTGTGGGTTTCTCTACTGCAGAGTTACTCTCTTTTCCCTCTGTCCATACTCTTCTCTTTGGAAGGATGTCACCAGGCACAGCCCATCCCTGAGGACTGGGGAGTTCGACTCCCTCTCCTTTAGGGCGGAGTATCTACTTAAGTTATTTGGAATTCTTCTATAAGGGAGATTTGCCTCTCTTCCCCACTTGAAAATTTTTTCAATTTAAAAAAATTTTTTAAATATTTGTTTATTTTTGAGAAAGAGACAGAGAGTGAGTGGGGGAGGGGCAGAGAAAGAGGGAGACACAGAATCCGAAGCAGGCTCCAGGCTCCAAGATGTCAGCACAGAGCCCGATGCAGGGCTTGAACCCACACACTGTGAGATCATGACCTGAGCCAAAGTCGGACGCTTAACTGACTGAGCCACCCAAGCGTCCCTCTCTTTTCCATTTATAAATTGATTCAGTCATTTATTTATATCAGTGTGGACTTGTGGATATTAATTTTTTACTTTGGTTTATAATCCAATTCTAGATTTGTTTTAATGCCCCAGCTTCAGCTTTGGCCATTGGGAGCTCTTTCAGGTGGCCCTGTGCCTCTTTGACATCAATGTGGGTTTTGGTTGTTGTTTTGTTTTGAGGGGGTTTTTGAGCCCCTGTTACTTTTTGGCATACCACAAGGTACTCCAGGCTCATCTATGTTTCCTGACCAGACCTAGGATGAGCCATTTCTCCAAGGAGCCCTGGTTCCTTTTATTGGACAATGGTATTAGACACCAAGATCTGGGCCCTAGGTGTCTGCAGTGTGTTTGTTCATTGCCTCTCTCCCCCACTTAACATGTAAGCTCCAGAACCTTGCTCACCTTGTTCTTTAAGGTATCCCCCAAGTTGAGAACAGCGTCTGCACTCTCAAATATCTTTTGAATGCGTGCATTGCAAAAATGAATTGTGTGTAACAGAGAGAAAGTATTTTGTCTCAGTGGAACAGCTATCCTTGAAAAAGTACGCTGCCTTATTTTCTGTTCCTGGTCTAATCTGGTCCCCCTCTGGGGGATTCCTTATCCTCTTTCTCTCTTTATTTGAACAGTCCCAAGGTCTCTATACTTCTGTTATAAAATGTCTTAAATTCCCTTTGGAAGTAGGGTATGAATTGTACTTGAATTCATGAAGCGCTTTGTCTTTAATGGGGGCTCAAGAGTGCCAAGAATGGAAGGAACTTTAGAGACCATCCACTGTGATCCACCGTCTGTGTCTCTAGATCAGAGTAGTTGTGTCATTTGTCCCAGGCCCCCCAGCTAGTGAACTGGAGCACTGGAGCCAGAGCTGGCCTGTGACAGAAGTTCATCCTGCTGCGTGGGCTTTCGGCTCCGTGTTGAAGGTCCACATGACCCCGGGCCCCACATCCATCTTCCCACCCTGGCACGGCTCCAGGCTGTGCTTCTATGCAGGTTCCAGTCCCAGAATCTCACTCCATTCCCTTTCTTTTCTTCCTTTCTCAAAGCACAAAGGGGCATCTGGAGGAGATCATGGCCAGAATGGAGGGCACAGGTGGTAATGGGAAAAGGAAATCATTAAAGGTCCTTTTCCTACCACCTGTGACCAGTGTGGCCTTTTCTACCTTTCCCGTCAGTCAAGGGAAGCGAAGAGAATGCCCTGAAGGAGCTCGAGCTATCAAGTTTGAGTGATTGCAGTGGTTTGCACACCAACGAGGCCAGATGTCACCCCTTCCACTAGGCTCACCGGAAAGCGGTTCAGCTGTACAGTTAACCCCCAGATACTCCTCTTCTGATAGACAAAAACCTTGATAAAGGCCCAGCAATTCTGAGAACTTACAAGCCTAAAATGGAAAGTCCGAGGCAATAGGTGTTTTTCCTGGGGGACTATGGCCATTAGGTGATGACGTGATTTGGGAAATGCCCACAAAGTACAACAACATCCAGGGCTCCCATCAGCCTCTCCCCACTGTCACTCCTAGTTCCAGCACTACTTAGAAACGTGGCTAGGACTGCATCTCTATAAGTCCCAGAGGCACCGTGCCTCCAACTTCATGACCGTGGGTTATTACTTCATGACTCATGGGTAAGAAGAGGAAGACCATATAAATTAGATATTCTGAGTTGGAGGAGAGAGTAAATTCAATAACTCAATGACTTACCATGCTGCAAAGCTTATAAAACCCTCAGTAAACGGTAGCTGTTACTGTTATATGTATGCCCTAAGTGAAGTCCATTCTAATAGGCAGAGAAGTATCTATAATCTACCGTGACCAAACAAGGGCATAAAACCCATCTACTTACCCTGCGAAACTGCTTTTATAGGTTCGTGTGAGATTTCACTAGATCATCACAACTCTCTTCTTGGCTTTTTGTCTTACAACATTTCCTATAAAATCCTGAGCAGAGATTCACAAACTACTTCATACCCTGGAATAAGTCTTGCCTTTTGGAAGGTGCATATTTGAATATTTATTAGCATTTGATAATTACATTCGCAACAAAGATATTTGGGGGAGGAGACACATTGCCAGGGGGATTAAGAAATAACCTACACATTTACCTAATGTAGAACAAGTGGCCAGGATCAATCACTCCAGCAACCCAGGCAGCAGAAGGGCTTCACTTTCACCTGAAGAACTGGAACAGATCCGAAGGAGTTCCAGCTGGAAAAAAGCTGAAGGAGTTCCGTCCTTGCCACCCAAGGGGACCTGCCTCCATTATAGATTTGCACTTCAGAGGAGACTAGTAAGCAGCCTTGGTCCTGTAAACCCAAGTCTGGTCAGTAAAGGCCGTACCAGGATGCCTACAACCTGCCCACCAAACACTCAGCAAAGCCACGGTGCTACATAGTCTCCAGAACCAGGGGAAGCTTTGTCATTAAATTCCCGGAAGGGAATGCTAAGACAGAAAGCAGACCCTAGAAGGAGGTGGAAAGTAGGGTGGACGGTGAAGGTATCTATGAGATCTCATGGGAGGAACCAACCTTCGTCTCTTGGATGTCCCTGTGCACACGTAACCATGAGCTACCTTCCTTCCATTCCCCGCTACCAAACTAAAGTTTTCTTTGTTCAGGAAGTAGAATCATGCAACGAAAAGGGAAAATTATAGTTTTGTCATGAAAAACTAGTCCAGGACTAACGGAGCCTTGGACTGGCCTTGTGACTTACGGAAGTTACTTAACCACCTTTCATGTATTGCTTCAACTTTCTCATCTGTAAAGAGGACTAATGATGGTACCTACCAGAAGCATAGCAGTTGTGAGAATTCTAGAGTTCACTCATGTGAAGGGCTTAGGACAATTCCTAGTGCTGTTCTCAAAAAAAATTTGAGATATTATTGTTTTAGCTACTTTTTTTTTAAACAGCCACCTTCAATGACACACTGCTCTGAACAGTCTTATCCCATCACTGCCAGTGCCATGCAGAGACACATTCCATGGGATGATAAAGATAAAATTGCTTGAACAGATCATGCCTCTGTGGTTAATCACCACCTTACTTATTCAATAAATTTTGATTGCCTTTGTGACACTGTTTATGTATTTGGGCTAGAGTGGGGAATAAGGCAAAGTCCTCATGGAGTTTACATTCTTGTTGGAGGGACAGATAAGCAAGTACTGTAAGTATATAATATGTTGCCAGACGATGGGACGTTTCTGTGGAGAAAAAGAAAGCTGGGAGGGAGGAAGGGAGTGATGGGGCATTGCTGTAGATGAGGGGGCAGCGGGTAGGCAGAAGGCCTCTCAAGCCTTCACTGGAAGTCTTCCTCTTCCATTGAATGGAAGTCTTCCTGGAAAGACTTGGTAGATCAGTCCTTGCAAACAGCACAGCAGATGCAAGGGACTTGGGATGGAAATGAGCCTGGTGGGCCCAAGGAAGTTAAGCAAGAGGACAGTTGTAACAGGAACCGAGTGAGATGGAGGTATTCCCTCAAACAGAGCAGATGTAGGGCCTTGGAGGCAATGCTAATGGGTTTGAAGATCGAGGGGGCATCATCCCTCATTCTGGCCTTCCTTCTATTTCACAGATTGCCCTGGGGGTTCTCCCTTAGGCGATCACTTGATATTATGTGGCTTTTATCAGTGAGGTGGCTTCCTTCTGGGGTGCTGATAGCTAGAGCTTCTTCAACTTCCCATGGCAGTTCCTGTGAGTGGGGCATGATGTCTGTGCCCCAGGGTGGCCAGGTAAAGTAGGGGGACTGTCACATGCCCCTGAAAATGTTGCATTGTCACACATCTGGAAGCATCCCTTTCCCCCCACTCCCGCAACCAGGACCAGCTGTATAATTTGTGGGGCCTGATGCAAAATGAAAACGTGGACTCCTTATTTAAGCATTACAAATTTCAAGATGGTGACAGCAGAGCATTAAAACAAGCACACAACTATGTGGGCTGCATGCCCAGGAAGCCAGCTCTGCCTCCATTACTGTCCCACACTCACCCTCCCTGAGACCCGGGCATGGCAACCCTTTGCTTCAGGGGCTCCAGAAGGTCTTGAGAAGTCAGGTCTTTCCTCTCTTCTGCTTACAGTACCTTGTTTTCCCTAACTCAGGCCAATTCTGCTGTGCTTAAAATCACCCCTGTTCTTTGATGACCAAATAATCACATAGACATGTGCTCCCCTTTTCTTAATCAAAAGCTGGCTCGCCAAGCATTGCCCACACAACTAGCATTGCTGCTGGTAAGACTAAGCTGAGTTTGTTGCTTACTGCAGTAGGGGACAATGGCACCTTGCAAAACTGGGAGGGTCTCAGAGCGGGAAGGTAAGGTCAGAATTTATTGAGAATTAGAAGTTTGCTTGAAGGCCTTTATTTCAGTGCAGGTGTTTGATTGAGATTGGTTGAAAATACTGATGATGTCTAGAATTGACGGAAACAGCAGGGTTGAAAAAATCTTAAGAGCCCACACTGTCAATGTTTTCAGTGGAAGTTGATGGATCTTTTGTGAAGTTGCTGTAATGAATAATCAAAACCAGTCAGTTACCGGGGTGCCTGGGTGACTCAGTCGGTTGAGCTTCCACCTTCGGCTCAGGTCGATCTTGTAGTTCATGAGTTCCAGCCCCATGTCGGGTTCACTGCTATCAGGACAGAGCCTGCTTCAGATCCTCTGTCCCCCTCTCTGCCCTTCCCCCACTCGTGCTTGCTGGCTCTCTCAAAAGTAAACATTTTTTAAAAAATGTTAAAGGGCATCTGGGTGGCTCAGCCAGTTAAGTGTCCGACTTCAACTCAGGTCATGATCTCACAGTTTGTGAGTTTGAGCCCCACATCAGGCTCTGTGCTGACAGCTCAGAGCCTGGAGCTTGCTTGTGTCTCCCTCTCTCTCTGCCCCTTACGTGCTTGCTCACTTGCTCTTCCTCTCTCTCTCTGTCTCTGAAAAATAAATAAAACATAAAAAAATTTTTTTTTTAATCCTACGCGGGCAGGACAGACCCAGAAGTGTAAAGGAGACAAGGGAATATAGCAAAGTTGGGTTACTCTAGACAGTAAGGCATGGTTTTGGTTCAGTGTCTAGGCTGAGTATGGGGTGGGCGATTGGGGGTCTCACTCAGAATGAGTGATTTCTCTTCAGCCTGGTGCCTTCTTGACTGGCCTGCCTCTGCTGACACAGACATGCTCAGACATGTCTGAGTTATCCAATGAGTATAGTCCAGAGTCAGGTAAGGAGACTGATGTCCTAAGGTCTCCTCCTATCATGGTAAGAAGACCCTGTTTTTCCTGGGGTAGAAATAATCACATTGCTGCCCTGAATTGAGGATCTTTGCTTGCAGACAATGGACTGTTGTTACAAGAATGGGATGGGGGAAGGGCAGGCAGGAGAAGAGAGAGAGGGCAGGGTCACTGGAAGACCATCTCTATTACTGAGGTGGCATGGGGGTGGGGTGGGGGGAGGGTTGTTGAGAAAGAACAGATTTCTCCAACAGCCTTTTCAGTGGAAACAGAAAGACCCAGAATGTGGTGGTGACTTCACAGTGCTTGATTGCCATGGAAACTTAGGTAATTTCTAAAGCAGCTTCAAAAGCTTCCATCCCTATGGCTCTTCTAGGATGTTCTTACAGAGGTATGCAAGCTTCAGAGAAAGGGAACTTGTCAGGCAAGCCTCTGGCTCTTGAAATGAATCATAAATCAAAGAAAAATGCTGGTTCCTGAAATAAACGGAGAGACCCCTCCTAGTGGGCATAAAAGCTGCTCCTGGGGAAACAAAAGGGAGGAGCAGATATAAATGAGGAATTTCCTCTCTCCTGCCCTGGGGGGTTAAGGACAGGTGAGAAGCTGCAGCAGAAATAGCCAGACCCAAGAAAGGGAGGAGGGGAGCTCTGTCCCCCGCCAGGTATCTTGTCACCCCCACTACTTGGATGGCTGAAATGCACTGTGTGAACACAGGAGTTAGGGTCCCCATGCTCTCTGGGTACCCAAAAGCTGACTTGACCTGGCCTGGATCAGTGAACTGGGGGGCAGGGCGGGCAGGCACACCTGTGAACCCAGGGCAGCGTGCCCCTTGTGGATAGGATGGGGAGGGGCTTGACAAGCCTGGACTGTTCAGCTCTCTGCACCTTAGCGGGGGCTGGCGATGGCCTAGGGCGTACCAATGGGAAAGTGATTCCAGGAAAGCCCTGAAGCATTACTCTGGAAAGGGTTTATGAAGATGGCCCCAGAGAGGGTAAAGGAATCTTTTCCATCCTAACAGAACTTGGCCTTTGGGGGGGACAGGTGGGTAATGATGTGCATTTTATTCCCGAGTATAAAATAATTGGAGAATGAGGGCCTGTGTGAAGCTGTGCCACCTCCCAGACATTCTGGAAGTCTCCTGATTTCAAATACACTTTCCTGTTATCAGATCCTGTCCCATACCACAAATCTTGACTTGGGCTTTGGAAAATACACTCTCCCTATCTATAGAAGCCATCAGAAGATCAAGGATGTCCAAGATGTGGCTGTGAAAGAGGGGAGCCCATTGCCACATTAATGAACCATTAGAACCCATTCAGTGTGAATTATTCATTAAATAAACAACCAGTTGTTAAGTCCCCGCTAAGTACTAGGGTTCTAGGCACTGTGGATGGTAAAACAAAACTCAGTGTCTTGGGGTTGCTCACAATCTTCGAGAAGAATCAGACACCTAGGCCAATTAGTGTAATAATAGAGCTGTTTTCCTTTTAATGACAGACACCTTTAAATTGGAAAATGTTAACAAAAGAATTCTGTGTCTGGATTTTCAGCAGCGAAGAAGACGAGGAGACTTCAATCTATCCATCCAGCTTCTTAGGGAAGAGGTGCTGGCCACACAGAAAAGGGCAGAAAGGGGGTCACTTATGAGTTGGGTGACACTTGCAGTTCACGGAGCCCCAAAGGGAGGGGATGGTCTCAGTGGACCTTCAAACCACCTTCAGAGGCAGGTGGAAGAGGCAGACTGGGGAAGGGAAGAGCTCACATTTCAGAGCATCTCTGCCATATCCTCGGTAGATCTTGTTCCACCGTTATTTCTTTGCATCTTCCCATCGGCCCTAATTTTGTAGAACTGGGCCTGGAGAACCACAAAACAAGCACAGGGTCAGGTGATTAAGTAAATGGTAGAACCTTCAACTAAGGTCTTCAGACTAATCCCCGCTCTTTTTTCTCTGTTTCTGGGACGCGTGGAATTAAAGAGAAGGATACTTGGTGAGCCCACCTGGGACAAAACAGCAGCCTGAGGAATTAACCAGCAAGGCAGATGCAGGCTTCCTGGCAAGCCTTCGATTATACCTGAGGCGCAGGGGTCCTCCTTGCCCCCACCAGCAAGGCAGAGGGCTCCTCTTTGCCCCCCACCAGTGGCAGGCAGGTGTTTGTTGGGTGGCAAGACAGGAAGAGAGGGGTAGAGAAGCCATGAAGGGAGTCACTTCTACTACCAAAGTGTTACCAATAGCATCAGGTCCAGATGCGATGAAGGTTAGCCTCAATTTCACCATCTGCAAAATAGTACCTGCCTTCTAGGATTGTGCTGAGAAGTAACTAAGGAGTGGAACACATGAACATGGTCGGCCTGTAATAATAGCACTTCCTACGTTTTTACTCATCTGTGCTCAGTTTATCACCGGCTGTACCTTCTTTGGAGTTGCTAGTGCTTGCTTAGAGAGTTTAAGTACCTTGCCCGAAGTCACATAGTTCCCAGACCAAGGATTCCACCTCAGATCTATTCCACTCTGAAGCCTGGGTTTGTACTTACCATGCAGTGCTCTCTCTCAAATCAAAATTAAGTTGTTGACACATTTATGAGCCTCCAGCAGCTCATCACCTGATAGGGTAAGAGCTGACTCCGTACAGACCTCTTGTCATGGTAGATGAAGACTACTGTTCTTGGCGGGGGGAGGGGGGGGGGCAGAAAAGATGAGCCTGATTCTGTTCAAGGGATGTTTCCTAGAGGAATAGGAAAATGAGTCTCTTTGGCTGAGGGCCTTACCTTTTCATATGCTCTGAGACCAAAGACAAAGCTTGGGGCTCATGTAGCAAAAAGAATAATCTTATCACTTCTATAGCTCTGCACCAACCTCCTTCATCTCTTGAAGTCTGGTTTCTGTTCCCACCATGTCACAGAAGCTGCTTTCTTGGAGACCTGCTTCCTCCTGGCTGTTCTGCCCGTCGCCTATCCTTGAACCTCCTCTTGCTGAGCTCCTGTGGATTTACCTGTCTCTGTTTTTCAGACTCTCGTCTCTTGTCTTACATGACAGCACACTCATGACTTTTCCTTTTTCCTGGGCCTTTTCTGCTTCCTTTGCTCTTTGCTTCACCTGTAAATCTGACCTTCGGTGTTCTTTTCTTTTTCCCTACACACATGCCTCCTTGGCACCAGTATCTCCTCACACAGTGGTAATGATCTCTGCACAGACGAGCCTGGAAATGGTATGGAATGGCCTGTTCTGAGCTCCAGCCTCGTGTTTCTAACTGTTCACTGGACATCTCCACCCTTCTGGACACTCAAACATGCCTAGGACTAGACTTGCGCTTTCTCTGTGTATGGTATGCATGTGCTTTATGTTTCTGGCCTATGTGTTAAGTGCCCGGCTTACTGCAGGTGCCTGACAAGTATCAGCTTCTGTCCTTTCCTTTCCCCTAATGAAATGAGCTGCTTTTCTCGCCTTCCTCAGCACGGGGAGTCTCCCAGTCACTTCTGAGTCATTGTTCACTTTTGCAGTGTCACCCGTACCTTAGCAGCAATTGTCAACATCTGCCAATATTTCCTGTGCCGTATTCTGTGTAGCTTTTTCATCCATATCCACTCCCCGAGTGCCACCGGGGCCCTTCTTACTAAGGCAGTGTTTGGTGGTCACTCAGCCCTTGGTGGACACCTCTGACCCACCACTGAGTCACCAAACTCCCAGTCTCCATTTTCTCATCTGTAAAACTGAAACAGAGCTGCCTACCCTCTGTGGTTTTTGTGTGGATGAAATGAAATAGTATACAGGAAAAGCAATCTAGCAGAGGAAACGTATCGCATAGATGTTTATCTTTTCTACTTGCCACTTAATTCAACTTTTACACCACTCTGCCTTTCTAAAAATACACCTTGTGGGGCATCCGGGTGGCTCAGTTGGTTGAGTGTCCGATTTGGGACTCAGGTGAGCTCAAGCCCCACATTGGGCTCTGTGCTGTCAGCATAGAGCCCGCTTCAGATCCTCTGTCCCCCTCTCTCTTTGCCCCTCCCCCACTCGTGCTTTCTCTGTGGCTCCATGTCTGTCGGCAGCACCAGCCGGGAGTTGAACGTTGACCACAGTCTTGCCTCAGACTCCATTTCAGCCACATATCCTGGGCTTCCTCTAGACCACTTGCCGTTGTCCACCTCCAGGCCACCTTGCTAGGCCTGCCGATGGCCTCCACTTCCTCGAGGCTCAGTGTGCACTCAGCATCTTCTAGAAACTTTTTTTTTTAATATGAAATTTATTGTCAAATTGGTTTCCATACAACACCCAGTGCTCATCCCAACAGGTGCCCTCCTCAGTACCCCTCACCCACCCTTCCCTCCCTCCCACCCCCCATCAACCCTCAGTTCTCAGTTTTTAAGAGTCTCCTATGTTTTGGCTCCCTCCCTCTCTAACCTTTTTCTTTTTTTTCCTTCCCCTCCCCCATGGGTTTCTGTTAAGTTTCTCAAGATCCACATAAGAGTGAAACCATATGGTATCTGTCTTTCTCTGTATGGCTTATTTCACTTAGCATCACACTCTCCAGTTCCATCCACGTTGCTACAAAAGGCCATATTTCATTCTTTCTCATTGTCATGTAGTATTCCATTGTGTATATAAACCACAATTTCTTTATCCATTCATCAGTTGATGGACACTTAGGCTCTTTCCATAATTTGGCTATTGTTGAAAGTGCTGCTATAAACATTGGGGTACAAGTGCCCCTATGCATCAGCACTCCTGTATCCCTTGGGTAAATTCCTAGCAGTGCTATTGCTGGGTCATAGGGTAAAACTTTCTGAATCAGCTTCACTAAAACCAGACTCTGCCTCTGAACTCAGACATCACTTTGTACCATTTTGATGGCACTCACCTCATTATGAGTATCCTGGGAGCAGAAATCTAGATAATTTCCTGTCTCCCCTCTGGGTCAAAGTCTCCATGGTAGCAGGGGGCCGCTTCCTTATTGGCTCCTCCTGTTGTCATTTTGCTCTTATTTCATTTAAAAGAGAGCATGCGCGCAAGTGGGGGTGGGGCAGAGAGAGAATCTTTAGCAAGCTCGGCCCAATCTCACGACCTTGAGATCATGACCTGAGTCAAAATCGAGAGTCAGATGTTCAGCCAACAGAGCCACCCAGACACCCCAGCTCTTCCTTATTTTAAACCTTAGGGGCACTTGGCTGGTTCAGTCCATTGAACATCCAACTCTTGATTTCAGTTCATGTCATGATCCCAGGGTCATGGGATCGAGTCCCACATCAGGCTTCACACTGAGCATGGAGTCTGCTTAAGATTCTGTCTCTCCCTCTGTCCCTATTCCCTGTTTATGCGGTCTCTCTCTCTAAAGTAAAACAAAACAAAACAAAAACACCTTAATATTTTTTCTCCAAACTTTGACTTTTTGGACTTGGGTCCTTTCTGCTAAAGTAATGTAAGTTAAAGTCAGGACCATCTTCCTCCAAAGGTCCTTCAAATATTTGAAGACAGCTCTATTGCACTTCTTAATTATTTGCTTTACAAACTAAATTCAACTCACTAAACATTAATTGAGTGCCTACTGAATGCTAGTCATGTAGTAGCACCCAGGATATACATACAAAAACATGGATGGCTCCTGTCCTTAATGGCCACCCAGGCCGTGGTGGAGGCAGATGACCAGTGCCATAGCAGAGGGCCGGTGGGTGCACAGAGAAAGAGGATTTTTCTGTGCTGAACACTCAGGAGCAGCCTTAAGGGGAGGTAGTGATTGAGGCCGAAGGAAGAATCAAGTCAACTTGCCCTTACTGTTGTCCTCAAAGGGCTTTCATGCCATCGATCACCTGAGCCTGCACAGAGACTAAGAGTTGGCCACTTTCCAGAAGCAGTATGCCAAGTTTTTATCCCTTCTCGTTTAGGATTTCACATGTCATTAATACATTTCCGTTTTTTATATATCTCTGTGTAACTAAACTCGGTCGTGAATGAAGCAAAAAGAAAAAAATCCCTTTATCTAAAAATGCTTAAGCTGCTTTATGTGAAGGTAAAATATAAGTCTAGTATGATATTTGATCCCCTAATTTTGGCCGTGGCTAGAGAGGAATGCCAATAGCTGTGTCCTTCCCACTTCCCCCCCTAACAAAACCTAGGAGCTTCTTAAAGATTCCGCCCCTTTTCCAGGCTACACTTCATTTAATGAAACTACCCCTTCGGGCTCAGCTCTTAACATTTTCAGACAAGTTCCATTGCAGTCATGTTTCCCAGAAGCCCCTGGGTCACAGCTGCTTCTGGTCCCTAAGTTAGTATGGCCAAGGGGAGGTTGGACAGTGTTCTTTCCTTTGATCTCAGCATTCCCATCAGGGTCCATAAAGTAGGAAGCTTCTCTCTTCAGGAGGACAAGCTACCTTTCAAGGCTCTCTTCAAGTCCCAAGAGAAGAGGGGACTGACTTCTCTGGTATGGTTGGGTCAAGAGGCTGAGCTTGTGGGACCTTAGCACCACCTGGGTCCTCTGCCCCTGCTTGCTCCTCCATATGGGCAGAATTCCTGGGTTGAGGCCCCAGGCCCAGGCTGGCATCAGGAGGCTCACCAGTGTGAGTCAACACTTCTAGGTGAGTGTATCTGCTTTGTAAACCTCCATGTTCCTCTAGGAAAATCATCCTAAAATGTCAGCCTGAGGGAAGGTACAGGTGCACTTGAATGTGGCCACGGTTGCCATGCTAGCCTTATAAAGCCGACATGTTTTTGCCCTGTCAATCTCCTTCCTGTGACTCTTTCCTCACTAGAGTATGGATTCATCAAGCAAAGATGAGTAATTATCACTCTCCAAATCTCGAAGAGAAAAGAGGAAAAAGAGGTGCCCAGGCTGAGACCCGTTCATGAGCCAGGAGATGCTGGTGGGAGGGAAGGCCCCTTTGACGGGCTGGGATCCACACTGAGCTCCTGCGGGTCCCGTTCTGGCCACCAGCTTCCTCTGTCCACTGGGTTTAGTTTCTGGCCAACTGGGAAGTTTTGTACAAAGAGTCTTACTGAAAGAAAGTTAATGCTGTGATCTTGATTCGTTGCCTTTCTTGAGCTGCCCACCCTACACCTCATAGAAAACCTCTGTTCCTCCACAGAAGCTCACCCCTCTAAGTGGCCCAGATAAGGAGAAAATCCATGGTATGACAGGTTATGATAGGTTTTCCAAGTTCTCTGAAGAATTCAGCAACAAGAGTTTATTACCTGAGCCGTGAGTCTGTGTGGTACCCAGAACTTCCTTGGGGCTGCACTTAGTCATGACAGGGGCTCCTCTCCCAATCTCATCATCTAGTCAATAAGTCTGATTGAATGAATCACCACCGAGTAGAGAGCCCTACTGGGGAAGAAGCTTCTGTGCTTACAGTCCAGCTCCAGAGACAATCCACATGCACGAGAAATGAGAGACAACATAACAAGCGTCAGAAGCGTGGATTTGAAAGTACTGGCTCCCGTCCTTGCTGTGTGACCTTACACAATCTACTTAACTTCTCTATGCCTCACTTCCCTTATCCAAACCTCATAAAGTTGCGTTGAGGATTAAAAGAGCTAACATTAAAAGCATTTGAAACAATGCCTGCCACATTATAAATATTACATATCAGTGTTTGATCCATGTGAAACTATATATGTGTTCAGTGACCCAGCAATGAGGTGACATCATCTCAAAGAAAGGCCGGGGCCAGCTGACAAATGTACCAGGCATATGGAAACATAAACCACACCATGTGGCAGGCTTGCCTGATCTTCTGACTCCCACCCTAAGCCTCTTCCTCTCCTAATTAACATGGCATTGGCTTGGATCAGATAGGGCAGAAGCCTGAGAGATTTCTTTCAGGAGCCAATTTCTTCCAGGCACTTAAACAGCTGGGTCCCAATCCTTCCACATTTACAATCATGGCAATTTAGAGCAGAGCCTCATATGCACATCGATGTCGAGTAATGACATCTAATGGTCTCATCCACCAGCCCTTCTGTGCATGTCAGGAGGTGAGAAGCAGTAACTTCTCTCCAAGTGGCTCACATGTGACAAAATAACCGGTAACCAGTCCTAGAGCAGTTCAGAGAGAAGGGCACCTTCTTACCCCAATACCAAGAGTCAGGGAATCGCTTAACTGGAAGGACTGTAGAGATCTGGTTTCATCCTCTGTATTGTGTGGTTGAGGGATCATGGCCCAGAGAGGTGAAGTGATTTGCCCACTTCATGGGCAGAGAGGAGACCAGAACTCAGATGTTCTGATTCTTGGTGGAGTTCTCTTTCCACCATGCATAACCCCCTGTTGGCTGCAGTTCTCCTACTGGGAAGCTGGTGCAGGCTGCCTTGGTGGACCTCTGGGCCAGGAGAGCCTTAGACCACCAAGACAGGAGTTCGTAGGTAACGATACATCTACTTGTGCCGGCTTCATGCTGGCGCTGGGGGGTGATGTGGCTTTTTCTGCAAATGCCTCGTGTACTACTTTGGAAGACCAATGAGTAGAGCAACCAGGAATCAGAGATGACCTTTAGGAGGTTTTGAATTCCTTCAAGCATTGTCCCGAGCAAGAAACTCAGGACAAGATCGCCCTCCATCCTAGAGGTTCTCCAAGTTTGCTCTGTGGACCATTGTCATTCATCAGAAAGAGTTGGCCTAGAAAGAGAAGGAAAGAAAAGAGAAGCAGCGGCAGGAAGATGGCATGCGCTAAGTGGCTTTACTCTTGGAAGCTCACTGTTCACAGCTTGAGAATGTTCCTTTCTGCACAGCTGTAGATGCCACTCTCAGTTTAGTCAGGAAGCCAGTTGGATCCCACCAACTCTCAGCTCTGAACCAAGACCCAGATGGATAGGAAGCTCCAAAGATTCACATTAAGAAAGATGTGATGTTGTACTCTTGATTCATTGTCTTCCTAGGACTTTTCTCACCCGTAGATATGTGCCTGCCATATAGAAAGCTCATAGCTCTCCACGGACCACCCACCTCAGATCTTCCCAATTTTTTGCTCCATGAAGCATGAAATATCCAAGGGCAGGTGGGCAAAATATAGATATATGTATAATTCACATCTATATGCACATGTCTGTAATCACAACCTCAAGAGGAGTAGAAGATACAACACCCAAGATTTGGCTTATATCAGGTGCTTATGTCTGAATGAATCATGGCTTTCCCATGAGAACAAATGGTGGTGGATTTTAACAGAAGGAAGAAAGGAAATTGTCACGCAGACTAAAAATAATAAAACTATAGCTCTCACAGTCCACTATATAGTAGATGTTTAATGAATAAGTGTTGGATAACTGTAGATGCCACCTCTGTGTTCCAGAGGAACCAGATCAGAAGCTTTGTGGCACCTGTAAAAGGTCCCCAACTCCTGTTAAATAGTGATCCCAACACTGCTATCAGGGTTGCTCCCTTTTACCCATCCTGGTTGAGCCACAGGCTTACAAGCTGCTTTGCAAACCCACCAAGGTTGTCACGTGACCTCTGCTGGCTGCCGTAACCTCTCTGAGCCCCCTCTGAGGATGGTCCTTCTCAGAAATGTATTCTGAGATCTTCCAAATGCCATGGTTCTGGTTTAACCAAGTCCATGGAATGAAGAGTCCTGAATGAGCTCTTCTTCTGGTTTCTGTCAAGGGCCGTTTTTTCCTGGTGTAGTATTTACCCTGGAGCAGGGCTGGGGGGAAATGGAGTGGGTGATGGAGATTGAAACAGCAGTCACATTTTTTTTCTCGTCCTCCAGGACGATTTTTCTTCACCCTCACTTAAAGCCTTCCATTTCTAATATTATACCTTACATATAGAAAGCAATTTTAACTTCTGTAAGCCTTTTCACTTTTATTATTATCGCTTTTCAAAATAATCCTGCAGAGAGTGTATTATTCCAATGCTGAATTTCTGTGAATACAAAAACGCTTCCTGAAACCCAAGGTGCCCACTGAAACAGGGGTAGGTGAGCACATGCGTGGGTGCGCAAACCCCTCAGCCATCGCAGAACGGTATGGGAGGATGAAGGGTGGGAGGACCGGGCATGGTGTCGCCTTCCTTCCCCTCTAGGTTTCAAAGCCCATATTTTCACTGGAAAGCCCTATAGCCTGGAAGTCCATTTCTCCCAGTGACATGGAGTTTCATGCTTGGTGCTGTGTGTAATGCAAGAGACATCACTACCCACCACTTCTGGAGAAAATGACAATCTAGCTGAACACAAACTAGAACGAAGAACAAGAGGGGGGACCCTATAATTGTCAGGTTGCCTGTTCCAGACCAGAAAAAATGCGAATAATCTTAATGCTAGGCATGTTCAGGGAAGGCTTCTTGGGAGACGGGACTTGGCTTGGACCATCAGGAGTGGCTATGTGGACTCTGGGTAGACTGGGAGGACAGCGGAAATGTCTGTCTCCAATCAAGGTCAATGGACAGAGGTTCTTTGATCTCAGTAAATTCCCACCACAAAAAGCATGTGGACATCCACCAACGGCCTCTTCCGTTTGTTCAGCCCTTTAGATATTTGCCCAAGTTTGCAAAGGCTCCGTCCTTGGCGTAGAGGCCACAAGAGCCATGGCTCTTAAGATCAAATCTAAATCTACACCCAAAAGAATAAATGGATTGGTGGGTATTGAGTGAGAGTGAGCACAGATAACATAGGTGAGGAAGATGAGGTGGGGGCAAAAAACCAGAAGATGCCCAGCACCTGTTGTTTTATAGGGCTATGTTGAGATGCCTGTTTTAGCTACAGGGTGACTATAAAGTCTGGAAACATGGATTGTAATGATATGGTAATAAGCCACTTATTATGTATTCACCTGTTGCATTAGATTGCTAGGGCCGCCAAGATAAAATTCCACAGACTGGGGGGCTTAAACAAGAGAAATTTATCTTCCCACAGTCCTGGAGGCTGAAAGTCCAAGATCAGGGCATCAGTGGTGTTGTCTCCTCTGAGGCCTCTTTCTCTCACACGGCCACCCTCTTGCTTGCCCCTTCACGTGGCCTTCCCTCTGTGCACACAGCTGGCTGGTGTCTCTTTGTATGTCCTAATCTTTTCTTGTAAGGACACTAGTCAGTTGGCATTAGGGGCCACCCTAACAGCCTCATTTTACCTTTATTAGCTCTTTAACAGCCCTGTCTCAGATATAGTCACATCCTGAGGCACAGGGGCCAGGTCTTTAATGTACAAAGTTTGCAAGGACACAATTCGGTCCGTGACACCAGCGCTTCCAGATTTGGAGGCCACCCTGTGGATATGCAAAAACCAAAGCATAAGACTCCAGGTTCTATGTTAGGAATCTGGAAGCATTGTCTTTAGAACCGATGCCAACCTGTATGCACGGGCCAGTCCCTTTCAGTGCTTGAGCTGGGGATGTTGCATTACCGTGGCATGATTATGCCCAGAGAACAGCCTTGTAGCACGTAGGCATGACCCCGGGAACACACACGCTGCTTGCCCGGGAGGGTGGGGGTGTGGTGGCACGCCTGCAGTGTCTCTGCCTGGAGCGTTTGCAGAGCTTCCAGAATGACGGATGGTTGTGTCCGAACTCAGGGCGCCATGCCTCACAGTGTGTTCTCGGGGGCCTGTCACCACTCCATGCCTCATCCCAACGAACCCCTAAGGCACCCTGGATGGAAAACCCCACGTGACCTGCCTGTTGGCTGCTGCTGATGCGATGGTGTATAATTCAACAGTAATTTATATTCCGTGCAGGTCTGAGCAAAGCTATAAAGAGCTCTTGAGAGCTCAATGCTGCCGAGGCATTTAATCTCTGCAAAGGAAGGGTTTAGTGGACACCAGCTTCCTAGGGTGCATTCGCTGCTGCTGGAGGAGGAGGGATCCTTTTTCTGTTTGCTGATTTGCTTCTTTATGGTTTTAAAGATCAGAGAGGGGCTCACGGGAGAGTGTCTGAGGGAGGACTTGGGCTGCTCCCCAGATGTCCCTGACCTGCACGCCCACAAGGGCACGTCTGCAGTCACCACTTTGCAGCAAGCTAGTGGGCTCGGGTCAGACCAGGGGCTCTTTGGCCACGAAGCCACACGGGAACGTGGGGGGGCTGGGGATACACAGACGTCATTCCTCATTCCCAGGAGCATAAAATGTCACGCAGATGGATCTCCTGCCCCAGAAAGCTGCAGAAATTATGCCCAGTGAAGTTTTGGGTACCACTTGGCCCCATAAGGAATAGACATTTGGGAAGGTGCCTGTGCACCGAATATGTAACTGCCCTGGATTCCTGGGAGAACCTTCTCGAGGCCCTCAGTTTCCTGGCTCGTGGCCTCTTGAATTAATAAGAGCTTTGCTGCTGCCTAATCTGAGGCCTCAGTTTTGATGCTATTTCTACACAGGTCCATTGCTGTGGCATTACTACCGTGACATCTCTGACGGTCCCTACAGGGAGGCAGAGACACACATCCTCCCCTCCCTGCCCGTGTGTGCTAACACAGCAGACGCCACACAGGGAGGCCCAGGTCACACCCTACACACCTGCCATCCGTGCTCCAGGGTGCGCTGAGCAGGAAGCTTCCACCAGAACTCTGAAGAGCCGCTTAAAAATAATTGAACTTTAAGGTGGTGCTGGGATGGGACCATTATTGGGCTGCTGATTAAGTGTTCCTGGGCAACATTTCAGGGTGACAGACTTAGCTGCCAGCCCCCAACCCCAAACAATGCAATCCCAGCATGGTGTTTTTTAGCATTAGCAACACATTCCAGGCATCGGAGTCTCCGTCCTTGCGCTGGGTGAAGGCATTATGTCTAATTGAATTGACAAGCAAGGATTACTTTGTGTCATTGCTGCAGTATCACTGATTGGCACCTGAGTGGGGAGGACTGTGAGGGAGCCTGTAGGAAGGGTGACTGATGTGTCCCACTTAGCCCAGGACTTTCTGGTTTGAGGATAAAAATCCCACATTCCAGGGACACACCCCCGTCCCCGCCGACTCCCAGGCAAACTAGGATGGGTGGTCACCCTACTAGGGAAGCAAGGCTTCCAAAGAATAAAGAAGTCAGGAGCTTACGGGAACTTGGGCTGGAAACCTGTAGCCAGGGAATACCTTGACCATCCATACTGTGTCCCTGGGGTTGGGGACACATAATGACATAGTACAGGGTGTCACATAAAATCACATAATCCTATGAATCGGTCGTGTCCTGGTGGTAGCTGAAGTTGGAGACGAGGGTGAAGTTGCCAGAAGGAGGGACTTGGCAGAAGAGGGGAGCTGGGAACCTCGAGTGTACAAAGACTAGAGGAGGAGAAGTCCCTCTGAGGGACAGACAGGTGGCATGGAGCTGGGATCAAGAGGCAGCTCGGAGACCCAGGGAAAAGATGTCAAGCAAGGGGAAGTTGTCCAACAGAGAAACTGAAGCTCAGGGTTGGGGGGCGGGGTGCAGGGAGACTGGAATCTAATATCTGGCAATGCAGGGAGTGCTAATTAGAGATGGCAGCCATGTGGAGGAGGTGGATGGGGAAGCTGTGTTTGGTGTTGGCAGGCCGGGCGGAAGCCGTCTCCTCCCTCGCCCCCACTCAAGTCTCAGCTGCGCCTGGAGCCAAGGGGATGGGGGACGGGGCGGGCAGCAGGCCCTGTCCTCGGCCTACCGGGGGCTGACAGGACACAGGCAGGTGCGACCAGGGCGGGGCCGGGGGTTACAAGGTGGTCGTGAGTCCTGAAGGGGCTTCAGGTGGGAATGGTCATTAAAACATGATGTTTACGTAGTTCCTCCCACCTGTTGGCCCTCCTTTCCAGGTGGGGTTTGCAAATAGGGACACGAGAGAGGACTGGAGAGTGTTCCCTCCACGCCAGGGGTCTTCAAGCGCGGGTTCTCAGGGTTCCAGGGGGTGGTGGCTTCTCTTCTAGCTGGACTTCCTGAACTCCGGGTCCTTGCGAATGAGGGTCCTGGCACAGAGAGGGGTAATTAGAGTTCATTTCTCTTCCAACCAGCTGGCGAGTCGGGGCTGGCTGCCTGGAGGGCGGGGCTGAGTAGGAGTTGGAGGTCCCTTCCAGGGCCAGCAGCGATGAGAGCGGAGACCTATTAGCTTCTGCCGCCAAAGGCATAGACTTGCAACTACAGGGGCAGCCATCGGACTTTGCTGTCCAAAGCTTAGTCCCTGTAATGACATACCTTGAGGCCCCCTTGTGAATGGATAAGCCCAGTGCTTTTCAGAAATGCTGAAATCACTGGACTCCTTTCTTCAAATGGAATTTCACATGGACTCACATCAAAGCAGGGCTATTCTGGCCAAAGAGAGGAGAGAGGGCTGGATCCTCTTCTACTCTCTCTCCCTCTCCTGAGAACCTCCATGGGGCACAGCTGGAAAACCACTGGGGAGGCACAATTTTAGAAGGAGGCCAGGGAGGATCTCTCTGAGGGGATGACATTTGAGATCTGAGAAGAGCTAGAAAAAGGGCGTCCCAGATGAGAGAACAGCAAGTGCAAAGTCCCTGGGGTGGGTAGACAGTTAGCTAGTTTGAGACACAGAATGCTCTTTTCTGTGGCTAGAGTGTGGGGGTCAAGGTGAGAAATGAGGCCAGATGGGGAGGCAGGGTCTACTGAGATAAGGTTCTATGGTCAGGGTAAGGAGTTGGGTTTGTATTCTGAGTGTGATAGGAAGCTATTGGAGGGTTTTAAGCAGGGGAGAGAATTATGATTTGATTACATTTTTAAAATATCACTGCTCTATGGGGGCAAGAACAGAAGGCAAGATGGCAGTGACTTGTTACGGCCGCTCACGTGAGAAATGATGGAGGCCGGACAAGGCTAGAGCAGTGAGCATTTGGGAAGTGAGAAGCTCTGTGACAGGGGCACACGGGCCTGCCTTGTCATCTCTGCATAGAGACCCGGGGCAAGGAGGGCACTGAGGGCAAAGGAGGGACACTCTCCAGACCAGGTGAGGCCCCCCACTTCTGTGTACTGCCTGTGGGAATTCTGTTCTTTGCCTGGGAAACCTTCCCTGGCCCAGCTTGATTGTCTCTGTCAGAGATTGATTGACCCTAACCACCCACTACTGGGTATTCCTCCTCTTCCTAAAGACGGCTGGGTGTGGGGGGGGGGGGGAACCTCAGAGTCATCTGCTCCGCTTCCCATCTTCCTGCTGGAAGCGGGGGCAGGTAGAGGCCCAGAGCTGGCTCTAAACTGCAGCCTCTGGGTCCGGTTCTGTGGTCACAGCATCCTCAATTCTATCGCCGACTAGATGAGAAGCTTGTTTAAAAAAATCTCTTTTAGTTTAGATTTAAAGATTCTTAAGAACAGGGATCATATCTTATTCTCCTTTTTATCATCTAGCATAAACACAGTTCAACAAATACTTGCTGATGAGCTGTGTTACGTCACAGAGCCCACAGCCACAGGGATGCCCCCCTCCCGCTCCCACACCAGGCCTGCCGTCACCGAGACGTGACAATCATATGGGCACTGTCCCTGCCTCCCTGGCCTGCTTTCCACCTGATGTTTCTTACAGCCAGGTCTGGAGCACACAGCAGAGCCTGGCTCCAGAGGGAAGAGCTTGGGGCAAAGTTCTTTTCATTTAACTGCTCTGTTCTGACTGCAGTTAGTCTAGGAATCTGATTGGAATTAGGCCCAAACCCCAAACCACGGGCGGGGGGGGGGGGGGATTACTAAGAAGATGTGATGCTGCGTTATTTCTTGGATCCTCGCCTATCTCTCAATAAGTGCTCATGAGGAACAAAATGACACGTTCAAAAGACCTAGCCCCAGAGGCTCCAGTCTACTGCTGTGGGGGATGGGAGGACCTCACACTGTACTTTGGGTAAATGAGGGGAGGCCGTCCTATCCACTGCCATCCATGGTTTCCAGCAGGACCCTTCAGAATCTGTCTTCACTCTGCAGAGAACCCCAGAGAGCTGTGGGGGTGGCGGGGGTGGGGTGGGGTCTGCACCCTACACTCACCAGTTAGTCGCCAGTTTACAGGTCTGAGAGTTTAGTTCATCATCTGATAAAACTGGGACAGTTAGGGTGCTCGGCCACCTTTGTCCCCATCTCCTCTACTCTCTGGGACTCAAGGGACTCAGTGGGTGTTTGTCAAAGTCTGTTGTTAGGCTGAGGAACAAGGGCAGCACATCATTCAGTCCATTGATGGAGGACCTGCCATGTACATGTGAATATCCATTCGTAATTACTAATGCACATTTTCAAATTTGAATTTACAAGTACAAAGATATGTAAAAATGATTAAGTTCTTGATTGTAACAGAAAACAGTAGCCTTATGTGGAAACAACCTGTTTCCAGTCTTGCCTCTTTTTCACACACAGTTTCCTAACAAGTCGCTTAGATGGTTGCTCAAAGGGCCCTCTTTCGTGAGACCCCTAGAAGTTTTCTCCCGTCAAGGGCAATATGGACAAGCACTAACAAACAGAAATTTTAAAAGGTTCCAAAGTCACAGAAGAGCGGATAGGAAGTTAAGGCTAGAAGATCCCCTATTAACTCCATTAACGTAACCCAACAAGATGTATGCTATCCACAGGCTGGGCCATTTCCAATTGGTAATTAGCTCCACACAGACCTAAGCTCTTTACTCTCAACGTATCAACCACATCCTTTGTGTCCTGTCCACTGTACTTGCAGAATACACCATTAAAACAGCGTGTATCAACATTTTTCAGCTACTGGCAACTCAGGAAGATCAAAACTACTCGAGGTCAACCTTCTCCCCCAGAACAAATCACTGGATTTAATCGGGAAGATAGTGTACCTTTTGATGATAAGGAGTGTCTCCATTTTTTTACAGCATCTTGTAGATTTCATATAAAATCAGTGGGTGACCTCCTCACACACAGAGCTTCAGTTTATAAGATGATGATTCAATCCACATCTCTAGCTCAGAACTTTCTATCAGGCTCCAGATCCATGGTTCCAAGTGCCTCGCCATCTCAACGGCAGCTCAGATTTGAACTGAGCACACATGCATGCACGTGCGCACACACACACACACACACACACACACACACACACACACACTTTTCCTGTCCTTAATCTAAGTTTTAGCAAATTGTATCCATGCACACTCAGTTTCGCAAGCCAGGCAGTAAAAGAAGCCTTCTTGAGGCACAGAAGGCCAGCTCTGGTTTGTTGGCATTTGGATTATTTGAAACTGGTGTCACACGCAGCTTTTCTTTAGTTCTTGCATTTCCAGGTTGTCACCCTCTCGTTGGCCCTGCCCCACAGGCTGCCCCCTTCCTTCTGGACCACCTCTCCTCTTCCCCTCACCTGGCTGGCTCTGTCTCAAGGTTACACAAAGGCCCTCTGCCCTAACCCAAGGGTCCCACCAGCCTGGTCAACGGAAGTCACCTGACGAACCAAAAGTTTCCCATCCTCTTCCCCAAGACATGCCAACTCAGCAGGACCGAGGTGAGACCTAGTCCGTGTAGATATTATCATAGAATTCCATCTGAGCCCCAGTGCACAGCAGGAGAGACTGGGTTGCTTTGTCAACTCCCTGAAGTTTGGGACCCCTGCTCTACCAGGTAATGATGCTGCCACACGTGTTTGTACACAGTGGCTGTCACTACACATGCACACGTGTGCACAATCCCATACACACACTGTGCACAAATGCATGCACGTGCATGCACATATACATACACAGAAACACTGCACAGGCACACATATGCACGCATTTTATTTCTGGGGCTCCTGAGCCCAGGTCCCCCCTGACACATCACTTTACGTGGTCTCTAGAAGGAGTGTTCACTGAACAGGTATTCACTGTGCCCTCCTCCCTCCATGCCAGCCCCCATCTCCCTTCTTCCAGGTCCTTGTAGCAGGCTCCTTCGCAGTCTTTGGGAATGCAGATCGGAGCCACCAAAGTGCCTCAACACCTTCTTTCACTCGGCCTAATGTTCAGACCTCTCAGCCCAAAAAGCAGTGTTCACCGCGGATCTGAGGCTCACTTTGGCCCCTCCAACTGCCACGTCTCAGTGCCACCCTTCGCCACGTGCACATCTTTGTATTTAAATCTTTGTTCCCAGGTGGTATTCCTTTCTTAATCTAGAAGGAAGTCACTAGGTCAAATGTATGAATATTTTGAGGATCACTTTCCTGTAAGGAAACACCAGCTTACATCTCCCCCAGAGTCTATGGGATGGTCCATTTTGCTGCTTCCTCACTAGGTTTGGAAATAATCATTAAAAAAACAAGATGAAAACCCAAACGCCACCGATTCGATTATCTTCTGTTACTATGTCTTTATTTTCCAAGTCTCTGATTATTGGCACAATTGGGCATTTTTCACATTTATTGCCCATTTGTCTTTTTTTCTCTGTTCTCTGAATGTTGGACTATTAAGTTTTGTCTTTCTCTACTAAAACCTTTTTCTAACTCAGTGGTCCCAAAGTGTAGTCACTGGACCGGCAGCATCAGCATCACCCAAGAGCTTGTTAAAAGTCTAAATTCTCAGGTGCTACCCAGACCTACTCACCAGAAGCTCTGGGGTAGGGCCCAGCAGTCTGCTTTAATAAGCCACCCAAGACTCCAAACTGCCCTATCCCAGACTGAGTGATAGAGAATTCATCTTGAACCCACGTGCACACAGGAGGGACCACCTTGTACGGCACCCATCTAAGCATGAAGGATAAGACCACAGACTCAGGAACTAGCCTGCCTGAGCTTACAGCCCAGCTCCACCAGTTACTAGCTGTGTGATTTTAGACCGATGGCTTAACCTCTCTGAGCCTCAATTTCTTCCATCAAATAGGGACAGAGACAAAATAGGGATAATAATGTGACCTGCATAGATTTATTTAGAGAATTAAAGTTTCCATACGTGTTTCAGCACTCAACACAGTTCCTAGCACACACACTTAATAAATGTTAGGTACAGCGACTGTCACTATGACCGCTGAAATTATCATAAGCTCATGGGCCTGAGGCCTGGAGGAAAAAAGTTGGATCTTAAGGAAACTTGGCCATCAGGAAGCAAGAGGTCTCGTAATAAATATAAATATAATGCCCCTCCTCTTGTCCCCGCCCCCTAAAAAATAGGCTTCTCCCTTTTCTTTCTTCTACTGACCCAACCCAGCCTTCTCAAACTTCACAGGCCATTGCCGTCATATCAGTTGCTGACAGAAGAAACGTGAGACGCAGCCAATATCGAGAAAACCTTTTTTTTTTTAAGTTTATTTATTTTGAGAGTGAGAAAGAGAGAGAATGGGGGAAGGCCTGGGGGAGAGAATCCCAAGCAGGCTCTGCACTGGCAGCTCAGAGCCTGACGCAGGGATTGAACTCACAAACCATGACCTGAGCCGAAACCAAGAGTCAGACGCGTAACCATTTAACCACCCGAGCCCCCCAGGTGCTCCAAGAAAAGCTCTTGAACTCATTTTGGGTTTGCCACATATCTCCAATGGTTAAAAATTTTTTAATTTTTATAACATTTTTATAACATTTTCTCTCTTATAGCAGCCTTCTCATTGAAGGTTAGTAGGAGTAATTTTTTATTTTTTAAAATTTTTTTAACATTTATTTATTTTTGAGACAGAGAGAGACACAGCATGAACGGGGGAGGGTCAGAGAGAGGGAGACACAGAATCTGAAACAGGCTCCAGGCTCTGAGCTGTCAGCACAGAGCCCGACGCGGGGCTCGAACTCACGGACCGTGAGATCATGACCTGAGCTAAAGTCAGCCGCTTAACTGACTGAGCCACCCAGGCGCTCCAGGAGTAATTTTTTAAAAAGAGGAGTTCCCATCATTAAGTCTGTCAAATACTCATAAGACTCATAGGTGCATGAGCTTATGCTACCGTGGGTTATACATCTTCGTGGTGAGAAGTCACATACAGAGTTTCCGAGAGGTTTTGACTCTGCTGCTCCTTTGTAAAGGAATATCTCAGAGGGTCGGTGTTCCAACTTTGGGAGATGCTGTCTTACAGGAAAAGGAAAAGGGCTCCCAGGATTGGGGTGACTTGTTGGTGAATGGGTTAAAAGAAAACCCAATGTCGTATAGGAATGTTTTATATAGGAAAGAATAGACGTTGTTTTTCTCTGTAAATAAGTAGCGGGTGGGAGGGTGGGGTGTGTTTTCTGTGTCTCCCAAGAAAGACGGTGAATTTTCAATGCTTTAGAAAAATGAGTTGAATACTCTTTCGCCTCACCATACCCCACATGAGACTCTACTGAGAAGCTTATTTAGTATTTTCCCACAGGCAAGACTTCCCAAGTTGTTCCAAGACCGGGCAATTATTGGGGAGTGAGGAAGCCATGATCTCTTGACACTTTTCTCCTCTCCGTGAATATTTCCAGCTACGGATCTTGGTGGCTTATATCTGCGTCTTTTCACCTTGCCTACTCAAGAAAATGGAAAAATGCTGTCAACCTCACTTCTCTCTTTCTCTCTCCCTCTCTCTCCCCTTTCCCTCTTCCCTTTCTCTTTCCCTCTCCCTCACCCCACCCCACCCCACCCCATGTTCCTTGCCTTGCCCTCCAGGAACTTTCTGCATCATATCACTGTGCACCTGTGTGGCTGGAATCAACTTTGAGCTGTCACGCTACCCACGCTACCTGTATGGACTCCCCGATGACATCAGCCATGGATACGGATGGTCCATGTTCTGTGCATGGGGGGGCCTGGGCCTCACACTAATCTCGGGATTCTTCTGTACCTTGGCCCCTTCTGTCCAACCTGTCCCGAGGACCAACTGCCCTAAATCCAGACCCGAGAATGGGACAGTGTGCTAAAAAAACAAACCCATACATATATATATATATATATAAATATATATATAATATACATATATAAAACAAAACTAACTCAAGATGATGCCAGTGCCAAGGTAGAGTTGAGTTGGCTCAGGCACCCGCATCTCGTCGGACTTTGTGTTGCCTCATCACTGAGATGGGGAAAGCGTCCCCGTCACGTGGCTCTTCCATCATTTCTTAACTTTTGGCTCCACGGTTTTTTGAAGACAGAGCGAACATCACCACTTGTGATAGCGTCCTGATCCCATCACTCACGAGGATGGGGTGGTGGGCTGGGAAAGGACAGTGCCAGTGGTCTGAAGCGGCACGGATGTAGAGAAGGAGGTACCATCCATTGGGCCAGCCGTGAGGACACCACCCCAACGCCGATCGTGTTGCAGAGAAACAAAGCCCTTAGTTCATAGAATGTAACCACATCTTTGACGTCATTTGCAGATCACTTCTCCTGATCGTCCTGTTCTGATTCCCTTCCTGGCCCACCAGCAACACACAAGAAGTGGAAGAGAAAACAGACTGAGAAGGAAGTTTTCTCTTTGTTGCCAAACTTTTGGACAAAGTTACAGAGGTGGGAAGGGGGAGAGAACAACGTGCTGAGGGGCAAGATCCACGTCAATAAAAGGACACTTCAGTGGATGCTCAGAAAACCCAGTCTTACCTTCCAGCTGCCTTACATCCAGTTAAACAAGAGGCCGCCCTACCCCCGACCCCACCTGCACTCCCTGGGCAGATTGGAGCCTTGGAGTAATGCTGTGATGTGTGCGTGTGTGCGTGCGTGTGTGTGTGTGTGTGTGTGTGTGTGTGTGTGTGTGGCTACTTTTGGTGGTTTCCTTTTTTCCTTTTCACCTTTTAAAATGGAAAGACTTCATTATGACTGTTGTCTCTATCGTTTGTGGTGGTTTCATGGGCCAGGGCGGAGTCCCGAGACCTAGGAGGAATAATGAGGGGCAGGCCAGTGTGGGTGCCCATTCTGTAGTTTCAGATCCCTGGAGTGTGTACGTGTGGTGGGTGTTTTCTGAGTGTGGGGTTTTATTGTTTGTGTTGCATTTTCTATTATTTGTAGTGCAGCTGAAATTCCCAGAGGGCAGAACTGAGAACAAAATCACTGGGCAGAGGGCCCGGTGGTCCTTCACATCACAGTTCTGGGATGCCACGGGATTTAGTCCTCTAAATCTGGAAGTTCAAGACAAAGCTGGGCACAAAGCCATGAGAGAAGAGGGGGAACATGGTTCAGGAGGGAGAAGGAACATTGCCTCTGTTGCTGTTGTACAAGTACGTACCAAACCAGATCTTCACTCCCCATCATGGAAGCTGTCCTTTGTCACTGGACATCCACCCCTCTCCTGGGGGCGACCTCTGTACAGATGAAAGAAAATGGGTCACGTGCAGAGAGAGCATCTCCATGCTCCGTGGGCTCAAGTTTGTATGATATTGTGTAAATTAATGGCGAACTCCAGACTCTTTCCATCTTCTTCCTTTCCCTCTTGGTATTCAAGGCCATGCATCCCCAAATAGCCATCTTAGTGGCTAGCCCCCAAACAGAGGTGGCATAAATCCAGCCCGACGTCTCAGGCTCGTTCGAGCACACTGGCCCTGCAGGTGTTGGCGAACTACCATGTCAGCCAGAGTCGTGGAAGCTGTAGGGACAAGAGTCTGCCGGGAAGAGTGGGCAGGAGCAGCTGACAGTCACCTCAGTGACCCTGCTGGGGCTGAGCAGCCCCAGGGAGGCAAGGAGTGAATCCCCGAGCTGTACAGCCATGGGTCAACCATGTAGCTGAGAATTCAGTTGCTTCACAAATAGATATGCTTTGGGCGCTTTGCCAACAGCTCAACAGCCTTCTTTCCCACCCATGTACCTGTTTCATCGACCTGTCTCCTGATCTGTCTTCCTACCAGTCCCCACTTCTCATCTACTAACCACCTCTCCCTCTTCCATCCGCCAGGCTATGAGTCCTGCCTGTCCCCTCATCTGCTCTTTTTGACTGTGTGTGAGTGATTCACATCCAGTTAAGACATCCCATGTGCATGAATGGGCCTGAATGTGGGTCTCTGTATATGTGTAGCTCCCTGGTGCATTTTCTGTGTGTTTTTGTCAGTATGTACCTGGACACGGTTGTGGGTGTGCTACTCAAGGCTTCCTTCCCAGCGACACTGGTCAGCTTCTGCAAAAGGTCTCATGTGCGCGTGCCCCTTGTATGGGTATGCTGAGAGATGAGGGGTGAGGTGTGGAGCAGGAAACGCTATTCTCTTCCAATTGGGCTTCAAATGATTTTTTTTAATAAAGGATTAATTCCATGAGAAGAGAAATCATTTTTGGGAAACCCTAACTTTTCTATTGTATACAGAATTAAAAATTTCTTTTTCTTGGAAAGCTAGATTTCCCCCTTAAGGGAAAGGCATGCTAGGGCTTGAGGGAAAAGTGAGAAGCATCCCAGATTGAGAGGCTTCGTGTCTTTCTTCCAAGCATCTTGAGTGGGCTCTGCTGAGCAGGGAGAGGCAGGTGTCCATGAGCGTCTGTTTGGAGCAGAGGGCCTGTCTGTGACCAGCTGTTTCCCAGGTGCAGGAAAATGGAGAAAGAAATTCTACAAGGGGCCACTTGCTATCAGTTATTTAAATTTTTCTTGAGTAACTGTGTTTGAGGACACTGCCTCGCTGACCTGTGACTATTTATACCTCCTTTTTTTTTTATCCCATGCTTGCCATAAATGGATCATCCACTCTTTCCAGCTACTAATCTTTGTGATTGACCCTTAATACAGCTTATTGTGTCCCTTTGAAGCCTTCCTGAAATGTTAAGAGACTCCTAAGAAAGAAGTAAACCACCTGGGCTTAACTTGCCATCAGTAGAACAGAGGCTTTGAGCTACTTTGGTAGTGGGGCCAGATAGGAACAGATACACTCTGAGGTCTGATCCTGCTTGGGGCCAATAAAGCCCCATACAGATGGCAAATCCTTGCCCAGGGGTGGGGGACCGGGGAGGCGGAGGCCGGGGAGGGGCTCAATCCCTCCAGTGTAGGGATCCAAGTTAAGACCCGCCGTCCCCACGCTATTAGTGAGGCTCTGGTGTGGCTAAAGAAGAAGGGAAGGGGGGTGGGGGAAGGAAAAGAGAGCCTCTGCTAACTCCAAATCAAAGTGGAACCCAACCTACTGATGGGATTTAGGGTCGGCAGCTTCATAAAAGTCCCAGCCCCGACCCCAGGTGAAGTTCAGATTCCTTACCAGTGTGCATGCAAGGTCTATGACCATGTATGTGTTTTGAGCTCCATGTGAATTAGCCTTAAGCATGGGGCTTTCAGATTTCATTTCCTTCCTTACCCTATGAGATTGGGGATTCAGACAAGTGAGGTGTCTGCCTGGAAAGAGGTCCTATTTCTTTCTCTCCCCATTTTGGGAGCTTTGGTTTCTTTATGTTTCATTTTCCTCCTTGCTCCCTTCCTCTTTCCTTCTGCATCAACTTAAAATAGTCAATCAATTAAAATAGTTAAGGAATTTGTCTCTGGAGAGGCTCGTACTCTCCAAGCAAACCCCTTCCTCATTTGTTGTGGCTGTGGGCTTCAGAAGGAGGTCCGTGGCTTCCCGGCATTGAAATCTAAAACATATTTAAATGTGCCTATTCCAGCTTCAATCCTCCTGAAACCCTCTGCCTTTCAACAATTTACATCCTTTCAGCTTCAGGGATCACAAAGTCAAGAAGACTCAGCATCACCCAGCCAAGACAAAGCCTTCCTTGTTCACATGTCCGTATGCCACCCTCGGAGCCCATTCTGGCATATTCTCTTGTTGGGGTGTGTGGTTCCACCTAACAGTGCTTGCCTTTCCTTTGGTCAGGGAAGGCGATATCCTGAAATTCTTGAGTATAGGCCCTACCTCTTAACAGTCCTCCACAGTCATGATAAGAGGTGTGAAATGAACCACGTGTGGTTGTTCTGATTCAACGGGGGATGTGCTGCTTAGGTCCCTAAAGCTGCCTACCTGAGTCAGACTCAAAGTAATGAAATCAAGCCCATCACCCAGAGGCATGGACTCTGTCTTCCCCTGGCTTATTCTGAGAGTGTTAATTGTTTTTTAAGTATATGAGGGGAAGGAGCGAGAAGAAAATACACTCCGGTCATCTTTGGTGTGGTTTGTGTGGGTTATTTGGTTGATTCTTGCAACTAAAGGGAAGCTGCTTTTCTGAAAGTGTTCCTCCTCCCCCAGGGGCCAACCATCCCAGTGGACAAATCCAGCCCTTTCCAGGGCAATATGATGAATCAAGAGGTGATTTCACCATATTTAGAAGTCATTGGTGCATACCAGCCAGGTTGGCTTCTGTGCTATCTTCTAGCTGGTATCTGGCAGAGTAAGGGGGCAGGTTTTTAAACAAGTCCCCTTGAGCTGATGGACATAAAAGATTCTGGTGTCTCAAAGCAGTCAACTTGGCGGGCTGCGTTTGGACTCTTTCCGTTGATGCTTCCATGGTGCAAAATGTTTCTTAAACATTATTGTTAGTTCTCAGACTACTTTATTATTGGCTATTGGATTATTTTTTCTGAATAATAGAAAATTGTAGAGAATTAGAAAAATAAAGTACCAAAAAGACAAAAGGATTGTTTATAATTTCATCACTCAGAGGCATCATGATGACCCCAGTACCTACACGGTGAGTGGTTGTCTTGGGTTGGCACTTGGGGCTAGGAGTGTAGTCTAAGGCTGCAGAACCACACTGGTCTGCATGGAGTTAACTCGGTGTTCATAGCAGGAGAAGAGCAGGGCTCTGAGCCCCTAAAGATGCCAAAGGGACTTTTGTAAAAGGTCAGTGCCAGAGCTTAGGGATGGGTGGAACAGAGGGAAAAGATTCCTACGTTCTTTCCTTTTTTTTCTTCTTCTTCTTCTTCTTCTTCTTCTTCTTCTTCTTCTTCTTTTTCTTCTTCTTCTTCTTTTTCTTCTTCTTCTTCTTCTTCTTCTTCTTCTTCTTCTTCTTCTTCTTCTTTTTCTTCTTCTTCTTTTTCTTCTTCTTCTTCTTCTTCTTCTTCTTCTTCTTCTTCTTCTTTTTCTTCTTCTTCTTCTTCTTCTTCTTCTTCTTCTTCTTCTTCTTCTTTTTCTTCTTCTTCTTCTTTTTCTTCTTCTTCTTCTTCTTCTTCTTCTTCTTCTTCTTCTTCTTTTTCTTCTTCTTCTTCTTTTTAAGTGCTATCTCAATCTAATTGTAGGTGTAAGAGCACGGAAGCCAGAGTAACTCACTAATTAAGCTACACTTCTCTAACACAGTTACTGTAAAGTTTCTTTCAGCTCTGCCCTCCAATGATTTGTGACTCTGGGCACTGTGTCTTCTCCATACTTGAACTTCCTCATCCACAAAATGAGGATAGTGATAACACTTTACCTCATGGTATATTAAGGGCGGCAAAGAAATTGCCAAGTGATTTGCAGACATGATGTATCATATAAGTTATGTGCTGTTCAAATGATCCTGGAGCAGCAGGCATGTGGTGCCTGGGCCTTGTTGCTGAAAGGACAATCGCAAGTGGGAGGTCATCTTGGCCACCAAACAGGACCGTCCCTATCCAGCTTCAGCACGTGGGATTCTCCTCTTCTATCATTCGGGTCCCTCACGGAGGTTGGCTCCTTAACTTACCCATTCTCAGGCTTCCTTCCTTTTGTCCAAAGCCAGTTTTGCAAAAGGCACTCTTAATCCCTCTCGATTATTCCCAGAGGTGATGGAATGAGCAAACCATGTGGAGCAAAGAGCATATAACCATTAACCAAGGCACAGGGTCAATGCTTTTCTTTCTTTCTTTTTTTTCTTTCCTGCAAACATCATTTGTAGCCGTGCATGCACTGGTGGTGGGAGCAGATCAGGTTCTGAAATGTTTTAATGGTCGTTTAAGATGGGAACAAGTTTCAGAGAACTGGAATCTTCTTTCTCTTGTCAGTTGGTGAAGCAGATGGCTTCATCAAAAGCATATGGGTTCTCATGGGATTGAGAATGGATGGCGCATTCACTGGGAGATGTTCTGGGTGCGATCCTGTTTGGGAAGGACTGAATCCTAGATTCTAAACAAGACTGCACTTCCAAAAGGGTTTGCACGCTTTCTGCTTTGCAGGGGACTGGCTTTGGTGCTGTAGGGAAGCCTTCTCTAAGGGAAGTCCACAACCTTGCTCACTATAGGGGTAGAGCCCAACCAGAAATGGGGGGACTACCCAGCCATAGGGGGTGTTTGTTCACTATTGAGAGACAGAAAACCATAAGCATGGGGGCTGGCCTCACTTTGACAGATGCCAGCTTCAGCAATGACAGCCCTGCCTTTCATTTCCAAGGACTGGGTGTTGGAACTCTGTGTCCCTCTCTCCTGTCTCCCATTACTCCCTCCAGCCAAGCCTTTCCCTTCTTTCCCTGGTTACCTGGAGACCCTTTCAAGCCTGAATGTATCAGTGTGCCTGTGTTGTGGATGTAATGATGCCTTTCACTCACTCATTCTCAGATTCCTTTCCCACTTCCGTCCATGGTTGTGACTGTTTTAGATCCAAGACTTTCTGTAAAAATGTACAAATAAAAGTGGAAACTGAAAATAAGGGGGAGGGAATTGAGATGAAACAAATGCGTTGATGTAGCCCTCAGTTTTTGGAGGACTTTATGTAGAGACTGCCCCAAAATCCTGACTCTGGGTGGGATTTGAAGGGAGGAAAGCCGTTGGCACAGAAGGTTTTGTTTTGTTTTGTTTCGTTTTCTGGTTGTTTCTCTGACAGTCACTAGTGTCTGCTTGGGACCCTCTGTTCTAAAAGCTTTTTGCCTTTAAAGTAAAATCTGTTTTCCAGAAAGTAGAAAGCAAGTTATCAAAGTCTGAAAGGTGAAGGTCATCGTGAAGGTCAACACAAAGACCTGATCCTGGGTTTGCCTTCATAGCTTTGTCACTGGCTCACCTGGGGCCTCGGGCGAGTCTCATTACCTCACTGTCTCTGTGTCCTCTCAAGCAAACCGGGGGCAGAGGCTCCTGGGGCACCAGGTCTCCTTGGCCATGCCGCCGCTATTCTCAGAGGCTTCGAGCCCACGTGGGTTGTCTGCTTCCTGTGTGAAGGCACATTTGGAGAGTTTTCCTCCCCCCTGCTCTCGCCCCCCTCACTCCTCCGAAAGTGACCTCAAGCTAACAGCCAGCGTGTGCTCCAGTCCAAAGCCTTCGATCTACCTTTTTGTTCTCAGATGCCTTTTCCCACCCCACTTTGCCTGTCTCATTTGACTGTCCTTACTGACAGAGTTTTGGTAGGAGAAGGACATCAGAGGAGATGGTGACTGAAATGGCTTTGCAATCTCTGACTCACTATATAAACATGGCTTGTGAGGTCAGAAGCAGAGAGGCTGTCTATGGGATGCCGCCACCACGAAGAAAGTACGGGTGGGGGGGTGGGGTAAGGGCAGTGGGCGGCAGATGGGAGTTGGCCGTGCAGGGAAGATAAAACTTTTGGAAGGGAAAACGGCAGAATCACCAGAGCATCCTCAGCATGGCAGCGGATAAGGATCCCCCAAAGGCAGGGCACCCTGAAGTAAGGGGAAGTAGGAAAGAAGGGCGGGAGTGGGTGATACTATAGCACAAGGGACTGCCTCCCCTAAGACTGAGAAGATGAGGTGCCCTGGGGGGAGGGGGTTCCACCACGCTTACCCTAACCCTCCATCCATGGCGCCTTCTATTCAAACCCTCCTCCTTTCTGACCGTCCATAGTGGTCATCACTCTGGCACCGGCTTCAGGAAGGCTATTTAGACCAGTGCTGTCCAACCAGCGTAAGCCACGTATGCAATTTTAAATATCCTACTAGCCGCCCCCTTCTTAAAAGTCCAAACAAACAGGTGAAGTTAATTTTAACACATTTCAACCCAACATATCAAAAATATTATTTTAACGTGGAATCAATATCAAAAAGTTACTGAAATACTTTGCCACCTTTGTTTTTTAATGAAGTCTTTGAAATCCATTGTGAATTTTATTCTTAGAACACGTCTCAGTTTGGACCAGCCACATGTCCAGTGCTCGACAGCCACGTGTGGCAAATGGCTACCGTATAGGACAGCAAAGATTTAGACTCTTTGTTAAGAGACCGAATAGGACCCCCTCCCCCACGAGTCACTCGGGTCTCCCGGCGGACGGAAGCCAGAAGTTGGCGTTGGCCCCGAGTAGAGAGCACAGCAGTGATGGCCAAGCTGCCCTCCTGGCCCCTGAAATTCTACTTCACCTGCTTAGTCGGAGGAGAGGACTATTGCCTGTCAAATACATGCCACGTCTCCACAGGGTGTCAGTGCTGCCCCTGGACACGGTGCCGGTGACCTGTCAACGTTCTCCTGCCAGAGCAGGTCACTTTCTTCAGCTATAGGACCGTCCACTTATCCCTCGTCCACAGGCCCTTTATCTTACAGAGGAGAGGGGGCCAGACAGGCCTCCCTGTCTCGGTCAAGAATAATGGTCTCCACACCATTTTGTCATCGAGTCCAGTCACCTGCTCATAACATCTCACTAATATCTGGCGCTGTGTTTTGTTTTGTTTTGTTTCCCCCCAATCCCTCCATTTCTTTACATTTGTATCTTAAAGTCAGACGCTAAAAGGGGATGTGTTAGAGCAGTGACCATAGAGAGGCAAGACCGGCTTTTCTAGGAGGTGACAGGTTCTGTCCTTTGCCCTGGGACTCAGTCCACCATCACCTCCCTGTCCTTCCTGACTAGAGACCTTCCTTAGAGGTGAAGAAACCTCTTTTGTTTGGGGTGGAGGTGGTTGGGGAGGAAGACAATTTGCCAGATCTCAGCACAGAGAACAGAATCAAATGCACGCCAGCAACCCCTGGGCATTCTCAAAGCATTTCAAAGAGCCAGTATGACACGATTTAACTCATTTAAAATATAACATTCTGAGCCCTTTGATACCAAGTGAAAGAAAATGAGCAGATTTGGTGAGTATGTTTTATATATGGTCATTAGACGGGGACCATAGCCGACAAAACTCTCAAACGAATCTTGGAGGGTTTATGGTCCCAGATTATTGCTTGGTCAATATAAATTTACATAAATTTACCTTTCATTTGCATAGTGCTTTCTGATTGGTTAGACAAGGAGCAGTATGTACTGCAGGATTCCAACACCGCCTCTGCCCTCGGAGGTAGCCATTCCTGCGGTTATTGGTGCTAAAATAAGAATAAATATTATGTTAATTTGTTCTGATACGATGTGAATAACTGTGTTGTTTAATCTTAACAAGAATGCGACATCTTATCAGATCTATTGTACTGTCCGTTCCTTCTCATAATTAACTAATTAATTACAGGAAAGGTGATCCAAACCAGATCTTGAAACCATTGTGCTCTCCGGAGAGGTGAATTTAACAGGGAAGCGGGAGGGGGGGGATGAAAAGGGAAATTGCCAGGTTCCTGTGACTTTGCAAGGACTGAGGAAGCAGAGAGCATTTGGGGACCTCGCGGACACTGACTGCATCTTGCAATTTTCTTTTTCAAATTGGCAGAAATCTCGTATTTCCATCGATTGAAGAAAAAAAAAGTGTCTGGTAATTAATTAAATGACTTGTTCATGGAAAAAAAAATAAAAATAAATAACCTGTCAGTTGTGGAATGTAAACTGATTAAACAATTAAATAAAGAAGATCATGTTGTGTGTTTTAAGTAATTGTGTCTGCTGGGGGAGGGGAGGAAGACGTCGCAGTATTTGGTGGAGAGCCATGTTTCATCCCTCAGGTTTCATATAGAAAAAAAAATTAGGACAACTCTTCTATAGATAACAGAAGACTAATCCTGGAGGAAATAGATAATAAACATTTCAAGCATGTGCAAGCCAAATGTCCCGGCTTTTACAGTTGGGTGAGAGCAGGGAAATGGAGAGCAACTCAGAAGAGAACAAGAAGGAATCAATGGTTCTTTTTTCCCTATCGCTAGCATTGAGTAACTTTTCGGAAAAAAAAAAAAAAAGCTTTATGAGATGCTGCAATTAGTGGTTACATTCTAACCCCTAAGCCTACTTCCCGGCTCTCAGGGAGGAGAGAAATTTCTCATTCAGTCTCTATTATCTCTGTCCCTCCCATAGAATCACAGTTGCCAGCCACCCATACCTTTTAAAAGTTTCTGGCTCAGATGGGACAGCCCGGATAGGACAGCTAAGAAAGAAAGACGGTGGGAGGCACGTGCTTGTTAAAGGGCATTACGTGTCCGTCAACATCGCCAGTGTTAAACAAAGGAAACTGGCTCCATCTGGTGCAAGTGGAAAAGGAATTTCCTGAGAAGCTCGGGTTGCTGGAAGCCCATGGCACAGGCAGGAGGAAGCCGCGAGATAGCCAGAATCACACCCCAGGCAAATCCGGACCCTCGCCCATGCTGCTGTTGGACTCTGGAGACCAGACGGTCCTGCCTTTACCACCACCTTCACCAGAATGAATTCCCAGGTCTCTCCTCCTTTCAGGCAGTAGCCCCAGAGTCCAAATCCCAGGCAAGCGCACCATCCGAGGGGTCAGGAAAATAAGCCTAGAGCCTCTTATTTCTCTCTCTGGTGGCGAGCTCTGCCTCCCACCAAGATCCGACAATTCCCCAAACATACGAGGAGGCATAGAACGCTGGGAAGACAAAAAGGGGGAAATGCCCATTAGAGGAAGGCTCTCTGAATGAGAGGTATAATGCTCCATCGTTGAGGTGCATCTGAGCAGTGGCCAAGGGCGTATGTGTATAATCTTCACGATAGCGATTAACAGCACGGCTGACAGCTCTGTAGAAAGAGGGGCACGATGCTGGCCATCGTACAGAAGACCTGCATAGATTGGATCTGAAAAAAAGAACACTAATATTAAGGCAGTGGAATTTTAAAAGGAGAAAAAGACCAAGAATCACCACCATCGTCTTGGAGGTAATGGAACTAAGCAGTAAAACGTTTCAAAAGTAGGTAGAGGTCAAAGGTAAGTGCCTTGCAGAATGGGTGGGGGAAGGGCTCTAAGTAGAGAAAAACTCGGAAGAAATGGGAGACTAGAATCCCAAGGGGCCCCTCCCCTCCTTGGTAGTCATGTCCCTTGGGAGAGAGAGAATGGAAACCCCACTGGGGTTAAGAAGTGAAGAAAGCCTTTCAGTCCTTGTGCCTTCAAGGGAAAGCGGGTGGACTTAAGGAGCTTCTGCAGCACCCAAGATGGAGTGGAGTTGGGGAGGATGACGCTGCCTCCAGGGCCTGCGGATGTGTGTTGCAGCGTTCTGACCTGAGGGCTGGGTGAGGGCACCAGCAGCTCTCAGGCGTGATGCCCGGATGTCCTGCCGACAGCCTGGGGTAGGCCACGAAGAGATAAACAGCCTGGCTCTCCTTTTTCCAATGAAGCACAACTTTGATTTCTGTGTCTGATGAATTATGCAGTCCCCTGGGTGTGTGAGAAGCACACCTACTCCCTCTTGCCCCAGCACCTGTGCCTCCGGGCACACAGGCCCCTACGGGGAGAGCTGTTACATAATTGGAGAAAGGCAGCTCCGGGAACTGTGACCAAGTCCGCCAAATATCCAGGGTGGTCCACGGAGGGACACCGTCCTCCAGGAAGCCTTCCTTTCCTGAATGTCCATCTCGCCTAGTGCCCTCCCCCGAACCCCCATGGCACCATGCCGTGTCTCTCTCATGGCACCTAGCACTTCGGGATGGAATTGGTGTTTTCTCCAATCTCCTCAGGAACTGGGTTGTCTTGAAGAGCAGGGATCCTGACTTAACTCGCCTTCGTATCCCGGTGACTAGTAGTGCCTCGTGTGAGGTAAATGCTCAGTAAATACTGACTGACCTGAACCACGCTAAAGTCTTCCCCCATCCGCTCACTCAAGTTGGCCCTCAATACTGGTGTCCAATTCTTCTGTAAGTAAGTGTTCTTGGGGGTCCCCACGTCCACCCTCAGATTCAACGATTTGCTAGATGGGCTCTCAGAAAAGCTGCTACACTCAGGGTTATTGTCTATAACGCTGAAAGGAAACAAAAAAGGCACATGGGGCAGAGTTCAGGAGAGAGTGGACACAAGCTCCAGTTGTCCTCTCCCAGGGGGTTTATACAGATGGCACTTAATTCTCCCAGCAATGCTGTGTGACAGAAGAATTGCCAACCAGGGAGCTCACCCAAGCCTTCGTGTTCAGGGAGCTGGGGGAGGTTGGCCATGTAGGCTCAAGCATTCATACAGCTGGCCTCATGTGAGCAGCTTCCAACCCCTCCTGAAGTCAAACTGACACCCCACGGACAAAGCCTCTGCCGTAAATCACAATGGTAGCGTAGACTTCCCAGCACGGCCCAAGGTAAACCAGGTAAGGCAAGACACAGTCATCAAGCTGGATATTCCTTCTTTGGAAAGCGCGGGGTTTGGGCAACCCAGACCTGCTGTGTCAGCCCTTTATCGTACGTACGCTAAGCTGTGTGATACGTTCCATCGAGCAGAACACGGTTCCTCTCCATGTGAACACAGCTCCTCTCCACGTCTTCTAGATCCCTTCCCTTGCCCCTTGACCATCTACAGACAAGCCCGGTCCTGCCCTTGGCGGGTCACTTACTGAAGCTCTTTGGCCTTGGTCCCCTTCCCGTCCAGCCTCTGCAGACAGCTCTACGCACCCTTCACAAAGGGCTGGGGTGAGGGGCAGGGGAGGTTAACACAGGAGCTCAAGTCTTTGGGCCGATCTGAATTCAAGTCCTTCTGCATACAAGTTGTGTCATTGCCCCCCTCAGCCTGTGTCCCCGTAGGTACGTAACTGAGCCCTGCAACACCTACCTCCCATACCACTCCACAAAGTGAGGGACCCATAGGAGATGCCTGGCCCAGACGATCACTCAGTGCCTTTCGGTCACCCCGTACGCCTGCACTTTGCCCTCTCATTCTTAAGCAGGCCCCACATCTTCCCTTTCTAGGAAGGCTTTCTAAACGGAGACTTGTGCGATGTGAGAGTCCCACAGGAGTCACCACCCCACAATCCCACGGAGGGCGAACATTGATCCTTTAGGTGCAAACTCACACTTACCGAATTCAACCACTGTTTAGTCCATACAACTCCTACATAGGCATACGGCTAGTGCAATAAAATCATCCTTTGAAATATTTTATCTCCGGGGAGGAGGAAAATCTGGTATGGGAAAGGCTCTTTCCCTTTGCGGAGGCCTTTTCCTTTTCTAGGACCGACAGAAATGCTCTACAACCTTGTCACTCTACCGGCATCGCCCGAGATCTTGCTAGACATGCCGAATCTTCAGTCTAACCCCACATCCGCGGAATCAGAATCTGCAGTTTAACATGACCTCCAGGTGATTCGGACACACTGGTCTGGAGCGTTCAGCGAACCTCGCTACGTGATGGGAAAGTTGTTTTCAACATTTCTGTTAATATCTTTTATCTAGGATAGAGATCACAGGAGGATTTCAAAGGACAACGAAAAAAAAAAATTTAGTCCCAGGGTGAGGTTTCAAGCCACATCGGAACAGGTATTATGTATTTTAACCTACATCCCAAGAAAGATCCTTCCTTCTGGGCTTCACCCTGCTTTGGGGGGGTAAGCACTGGGGGAACGGGGCCAAGTAATTAGGTTTTGTGTGTCCCCATGAGCAGGTGTCGGGCTGCCCCGACACCATAGCAGCTGTGTCCCAGCAGGTGTGCATCACACCACGTGGTTTTTGGCCACCATGGAGGGCAGGCTTGGGGTGGCCCGAAGGGGAGGCATTTGTGTGCCCTTGTCTCATCCTAAGAAAGCCTGGGCTGTGAGACCAAATAGATCTGAAGAACGGGGATTGGAAGCCCATTGCCCTGATGTCCCTTCTTTCGTGCTCTTTGTGAACTAGATGGCACAAAGTCCTCCCTGCCTTCAACTTTGGTAACACCTGCCAGTGATATAGCCTCAGGCAGGATATTTAGCATCAGTTTCTCCCTCAACAGATGAGGGTGGTACCAATACCTACCTTGTACCTTTCTGTGTGAGGGTAAAATGGGTTAATACTGGCCATGTGCTTAAAACGGTGCTTGACACACAGCAGGTACTGTGTATGTGCTTATTACTAAACAGTTCAAATTTTAAGTAGCCTGGCGAAGTCGCCCTGGCTGATAAGACCTGAGCAGAAGGTGGGACTGTGGGGCTACACGTGAGGACAGAGCCGTGGGGAAGAGGGTAATGGAGAGTTTTCTGCAGAACGTCGCTGTGAAGCTGATGGGGGCTCCTGTTGTGTGGAGGAGGTGGGGAGGCCCGTCTCCACGAGCAGCCATTGGCGTCACTGGCCGGGGCCTGACCCTTCCCGTGCCAGGCTGCAGCCCCTAGAGCCGTGGGATCCCCAGTTCTACCTCCTGGCCAGTGGCTAGGACCGCAGTGACCCCTCTCGGTTTTCTCTGTGCCCTGCCTCAGGAACCCCTCCCCTCAAGGTGAGTTTTCGGTGTATGTCTTCAGAGCCCTTCTTATCATGGAGGTTTGGAACAAGGGTGTTATTTGTTTGGTTTTTTTTTTAATTGTTCCTTTTTGCTAAACAAATACATGTTCTTCTGACTACCAACCAAGTTTGCCGCTCCAGGCCTGTGAGACCCATTTGTAAGGCACGGAAGGAAGAGACAGTGTAATGTATGTGCCTCTCTTGGAACCAGCCAATGGTCGTATGCTCCACTTGTTTGATGTTTTGTTGTTTGGTTTTTGGGTTTTTTTTTGGAGAGAGAGACCGCGCAAGCAGGAGAGGGACAGAGAGAGAAGGAGACACAGAATCTGAAGCAGGCTCTAGGTCTGAGCCACCGGCACAGAGCCTGACACAGGACTTGAACCTGTGAACCGTGAGATCATGACCTGAGCCGAAGTCAGATGCTTAATTGAAGGAGCCACCCAGGCGTCCCCTCATATGCTCCACTCGTTAAGAATTTACTTTTGGGGCACCTGGGTGGGTCAGTTGGTTCATTTTTTGACTCTTGATTTCTGTTCAGGTCATGACCTCATGGTCATGTGATCGAGCCCCATGTCGGGCTCTGGGCTGACTTTGGAGCCCGCTTAAGGTTCTCCCCTTTCTTTCTGCCCCTCCCCTGGTTTCTCTTTCTCAAAATAAACGGGAGGAGGGGGAAGAATTTACTTTCTGCCGGACACTTTCTTGTGTTCTGTCATTTAATCTTTAATTCTATTAGATTGGTACAATTTCCCCCACTCCACAGCTGACTGGAGTGGCCCGTCTATGCCTGGTTGAGCCCTGAGATCCCACTCCCCTGGTGTTCCGTGTGGAGCAAAGACAGCAACTGTCCTTCCTGGGGTCCAGGGCCCCCACCTGTGGGGTGTGAGGAACCCGAATGATAATGCCCATCCTGGCCCTCAGCTTCTCCCTGGGCAGGGACGGGTGCAGAAGGGTTGAAGGATAAGCTACAGTTGGGGACAGAGCTCCTGCGTCTTGACATCAGTCTTATCTGTGTTCTCTGAGTCTACCTCGAATGAGGGGTTTTACCCTGGCAGGGAAGGGGTGGTTCTCCTTAGCTTCTCCTCCCTTATTCCCCTACACTATTCCTTACATTTTGGCAATGTGCCATATAAGACAGAAGAACTAATTTCCCCCGGGGCCTCTGATCTACGGGAAAAACAAAAACAAGCAAGAAACAAAGCGAAACAAAAACCACAAGCAAAAACAAACAAAAATACTGCTACTTACAAGGCAAAGCAATTCATAAACACGGTAAATAAAAATGAAAAATCACTTCAGAAGCACAGCACATCCGTTCTGAAAGAGGCGGTAACCATTGTCCTCAAATTCGAAAGTGCGTCAGGATCACTGGGGAGCGGTGGACTGTTTTTCAAGTGCAAATTTCGTGTCAGGCACTGTCCTGGGTCACGATGATTGAGCAGTGAATGAAACAGGCGGAAAGGGTTGCCCTCACGGAGCCCGCTCATGGTATAGCGTGGGCAGGGGGGAGACAGATGGTATGATCTAGTAAATATAGTGACATAGATGATAAACTAGGTAAATGTCAATATGGTAAGTTCTTTGGGGAAAAATCAGGGAAGGGGGATGGAGGTGATGGGGGTGTGCCTTTAATGAAGCCACCTGCCTTGCAGGGACATACGTGCACCGTTGTCCTTGGGTCAGACATCAGAAACATACAGTAGAAGGAGGAACGATGTGGGGGGGGGGGGCGGTGGGGTAACAGAATCTGTGCCAAGTTGAATCCACGCGGCTTTATTCCATCACGCTGTGACCATTCCCACAACCGTGGGACCCAAATAAGACCTTCCGCCCGCGGTGATATTGACGACTCACTCTTCATGCTTCATCTCCCCGGAAGCCCAACCTCTTAGGAGCTGGACCTACCTTTGGCTCTGTTTTTGCTTGTGTTTGCTTTTCCTATAGATCAGAGGCCCGGGGAAAATTAGTTCTTCATCCGTCTCCTCCTACCCACACTCTACTGAGAATAGACCACTGAGATGGGCGTTCAAAAGTATTTTTAAATGGAGTCGGCACACCTGACACTGAGGATCCCAGGCCAACAAAGGTCTTCACTATCCATCCCAGACCACACGGCCCTCCGCCGAAGACAGTGCGATTCCAATTCCAGTATTGTGTCCTCGGAGATCACAAATCATTTTCGTGGCTTAAAACCACATGGGGACATCAAGACCTGTCTAAAATTTTATACGTAGTCATCAGTCGCCTTCTCAGCATCTCGTTCACAAGGAGGGTCCTCTCTCTTTGAGACGAAACAAGAAACATTTCAAAAGACGTAAAAATATAAGGGTTCAATGAGGACACAGAGCTCTCTCTGTTCTGTGTACCCCTTCCCTCCAAAGGAATCACTGCAGTTGGTTTTCTTAATCTTTCCAACAGTCTCCAAATTCCTTGGGTGTTTACCATGATAATTGGTGGTTTTAATAACCTGATAAGTGTTCTAAAATTGTAGGCCTGAAAAGATAATTATCTCTGAGGTTCATAGACTAGAACAGGAATGTGTTGGGAACAACAACAACAAAAAAAACAACAAAAAACCCAGCTTTGATCATCTATATCTACAAGGTGAGTGGAAGAATCCCCAAAAGGTATTGCTTTAGAATATAAATGATGTCTATGCAAAGTAGTTCTCATTAATTCTGCACCAAATGGTCATAAAAACAAAATGGCCTTCAGAAAGCACTCTAGTTATCCAAGCTTAAGAATTTGGTTTCTAGCCCCTAGAGGTCTGCCTTTTAATATAACTTTTAAATGTTGAAGGAATGAGCTTCATATAGGACTAAGCAAAAATAAAATCTATCCTTAGCTAGTTTGAAGGCCAAGTGTGGATTCATCTTGTTGAATATTGCATATCCTGGCATCTGCATTTTCTTCTAGAATAACGCAGTTCCTCTGATACTGAAGGATATTCTGAAACTAAAATACACAATGGCTTTTTGCCATCTTAGAGGAAAAAATGTGATATGCCATCTTAGCCACACTAAAACTTCAATTAAAAGAACCAAATGATTCTTACCTTAAAAAATAGTTTCATTGGGGAAAATAAGGAAAATGCACACACACACACACACACACACACACACAAAGGAAGGCGAGGAGAGGAGGGAAGGGGGGGGGAAGGAGGAGGAGGAGGAGACAAGAAGCAGGAGGAGATCTGCTGAGTTCCACAACCCAAAGAAGATAATCACCAGTAACATATTGACATACTTTCTTTCTAGCTGTTACTTTTTAAGATCACAGTAAATATGCTGGTTATGCAGCACCAATGATATTCCAGCTTATAAAAATCAGAAGCATGCTCTTCCTTGCACTAAAGCTCCGACCTTCAGTCCTTCATCATATCAACTTCCTCCTGCAACATCACAGTGCTTTGGCTTGAAATGAGGCCAGACTCCAAGCACCCGCGCCAGACTCGATCTGGAAGTCGACCTCCGTTTTCAGTCCTTCATATTTGCCTTCAAGTGCGTGACAGTGAAGCTTCGCTTTAAATTTTGCCTCCTTTTTTCCCCTAATAATCAGCACAGATGTTCTGCCAATCGCTAGGCTGCTGGTTCTTCTTCTCCATAATTTAACGGATTTTCTTACTAGAACTATCAGAACTTAAAATGTTGCTTCGCCCGTTGTTAGCCTTTTGAAGGATTATATACAGAATATTCTATCTTGCCCTGTTATGTCCCTCATTTCTCCTCCCTTCTTCCCTCCAATACCTCTCTCTCTCTCTCTCTCTCTCTCTTTCCCTCCCCTTCCTTCTCGCTCTCTCCACGCACACACACCACTGAGCCCTACCAGTAGACCAGAAGTAAGTCTGAATACATAGCTAGGAGATGGGAAAAAGCAGCTGAGAAGAACAACTAGGGTGTAGGAGGTTGAATGTGAATTTAGGGTTTCTGCATATTTTTGTACAAAATAAACCCTAATGCAAATAGCACCCTCTAGATTTGTGCAGTGTACAACCTGGACAACATTTACAGTGGCCCTGTGTGTGGTACAATACCAAGGCTTCAGATCTTGGCCTAAATGACAGAAAGGCCTTCTTCCCTTAGCTCCTAATCAAAGCAGTCCTTTCTTCTTAGTCTTGCTCCTGCCACATCTGCTAAGTTGTAGCATCTGCGCCCCCATGCTCTTTGCAGCACCGTTTGCGGTAGCCAAGACATGGAAACAACCCAAGTGTCCAAAGATGGATGAGTGGATGAAAAAATACGAAGGAATATTATTCTGTCTTATAAAGAAGGAAATCCTGCCATTTGCAATCACAGGGATGAACCTGAAGGACATGATGCTGTACTGGACCATCACTGCATGATTCCACTCTTGTGATGTTTCTGAAGGATCAGACCCCTAGAAGCAGAGAACACGGGGGTGGCTGCAGGGGCTGGAGGGTGGAGGAAACGGGGAGTTGCTATCCAATGGCTACAAAGTTGCAGTCCTACAAGATGAGCAAGTTGGCAAAACCTGTTGTACCATAAAGTGCCTGTAGTTAACAGTGTGAAATTGTACACTCCAAAACCCATTTGTTAAGAGAGTAGATCTCATGTTAAGTGTTCTTACACACACACACACACACACACACACACGAAAGACACAAGGAAATTCTGGGAGGTACTGATGTGCCCGCTCCCTTTGTTGTGGTAAAGGTATGACGGGGAGTTTGCCTGTGTCCAAACCCATGAAATCGTGAGTTAAATGTGTGCCATTCTCCATCAGTTATAGTTCAATAAAATTGTTAAGAACGTTACAGGAAGCTTGGCGAGGTGTGGATAAGAATTCAACTCTTCTGCCTAAGAATATTCCAGAATGGAAAGTTTAAAGAATCAAAGCAAGTAATAAAAGCAATGATGAATGAATTAAGAGACTAAATATACAAACGGGTGCCTGGGTGCCTCAGTCAATTAAGCATCTGACTCTTGGTTTTGGCTCAGGTCACCATGTCACAGTTGGTGAGTTTGAGCCCTGCATCAGGCTCTGTGCTGAGAGCCTGGAGCCTGCTTGGTATTGGTATTTTCTCTCTCTCTCTCTCTCTTTCTCTCTCTCTCTCTCTCTCTCCCTCCCCCCCCTCCCTCTCTCCCTGTCCCTCCCCCACTTTCACAAGCTTCCTCTCTCTCTCTCTCTCAAAATAAATAAATAAACTTAAAAAAAACCCAAGGAAACCAAAAGTAAGCCCTTTCCTGTTAGTTTTGCACTCAAGCCCTTGCTCTGTGCCCAGTCCTTTTTGGGTTGGCACCACTGTTGTTCTAATTTCCAGTGATTTTGTGTGTCTGCCCACTTGGACTTTGGCATCCCCACTGCAGGCTCCAAGGGAGCAGAGACTGGTCTGTGTGAACTGCACGCGGCAGGCCCGTGAGTCCAAAGCCAGCAGCCACCGGGCAGGACCCAGGTGGGCACAGACCGCTGAAGGCGGGTTTCCATAATAGGACTTCCAGAAAGAAGGGAGGGACGGAGGGAATCGAACAGGGGAGCAAATGCATTCTGCTTCTCCCCCCTGCCTTTGTTCCATTTTTGTGATTTCTGGAAACAATGAACAAACGAACCGCCTGTTATTCCAGCCTTTCTGCTAACTACCCCCTCTTCCTTTTCCCTCTGTCCCCCATTCGTCTGTGTCCTGTCACCAGTGGGAGGAGGTCATTCAAACCAGGACCTCCCACCTGGGCTTAGAAAATGGTCTCTCTTTCCCCACGTCTGTCTCGGATCTGTCTTCCCCTTCCCCCTTCGCGTCCTCACACACAGTCTTGTGATCTTAGAGACGCCTTCAAGGGGAAAGTGTTGTATGCGCTGCCGTGGGAGACGATGGGTGTGGGGGGAAGGGACAGGGAGTCTATGGAAATTGCCAAGTGACAGTTTTGCCTGTTATCTGGTTGCCAAGGTAATTGTGAATCTTCATCTTTGCTGCTCTGACCAGTCATGGCCAGTGAGGACGGGGGTTCTGCGCCCACCCACAGCATCTGGCTGAGTTCTCAGCCATGAAGACCCCCACCCCTGCTCTCTCTCTCTCTCTCTCTCTCTCTCCCGTCCCCTGACATGTCAGGAAGCAGCTGACTGTCACCGTTGCTCTTTGAACAGAGGGGCGGCTTGTTAGAGCCTTCTGTATATTTGGGGGGAGAAAGTATCACATCTGCATGTGTGAGCACTTGCGTTCAGATAAAGGTCAGGGATTGTGCCCTGCAGATGTTCAAACAGCAGAAATCCAGTCTGTTCAGGGGCGCCTGGGTGGCTCAGTCATGATCTCGTGGTTTGTGGGTTCGAGCCCCCTGTCGGGTTCTGCACTAACAGCCTGCTTGGGACTCTCTCTCCCTCTCTCTCTGCCCCTCCCCTGCTTGTGCACTCCCCCCCCCCCTTTCTCTCTCTCTCTCTCTCTCTCTCTCTCTCTCAAAATAAATAAACTTAACAAAACTCAGTCTCTTCAAACCCTGAGCACTCTTGTCTTCAAAAGAAAGAAAAAGTGGGGCACCTGGGTGACTCAGTCGGTTAAGCATCTGACTTCGGCTCAGGTTATGATCTTGCGGTTTGTGGGTTCGAGCCCCACATCGAGCTCTGTGCTGACATCTCAGAGCCTGCAGCCTGCTTCCGATTCTGTGTGTGTGTGTGTGTGTGTGTGCCTCTCCCCTGCTCACATTCTGTCTCTCTCAAAAATAAATAAACATTTTAAAGAGAGAGAGAGAGTGAAGGTGCCTACCCCTCATGGTTTCCTAGCTGTTTTTCTGCTAAAGGATCCCATTCGTTGAGAAGATAGAGACGCACGCCTCTTCTGGCAGCTGTAACCCACCTCTCCCGGGAAGGTGTTCTCCATTCTGTCTTCGCCAACCACCACGAGAAACGAAGATTCTTCTTTTGTTCATTTTCCCCTCCCTCCCTTTACACTCCTAGCTCACCACCTCCCGTGCTCCCACCTACACACAGAACAAGGAAAAGGTATTTGCAATGGTCTTGTTTTAAAAAAAGTCTTTCAAGAGTTTTTGGCAGTATTTTCAATTTCCTGCCAATATGTCTTTATTTGGCTATTTCCGCTTCCTTCTCCTTGTCTTCTAGATTTTCTAGGGAATACGTGTTTTTTTTTCTTTAGAAGAGAAATCTGCTGCTAATAGAAATTCAATGGGGAAAACCGTAGGCATGATTTAGGATCATCTGGAGATCCTCATTTGTCTAATAACAATTTTATGGCACTTTATAATTTATGCATGCATACATTATCTCATGTGACAACAGAGCCACCAATGGCATTGCCTGACTTCCAGAATCATTGACAAGTCTTTCTTCTTTCTTCCTTTCCCCCAGCCCTCTTTCCAGTCTCCTAACATGAGGATATGCTAACAGAGTATCTGTGGGTTTTAAACAAATACTATATTAAGACGATGTGTTTTAAAATGAAAGCAGCTCATAGTATATCTACTACAAAGTATATCTATTTCATTTTGAAAAGCACTTATCTGCCAAGAGGAGAAGATAAGGATCCCTTGACCCTAACGTCTCTCTTTCACAGGGAGAAGGGTAGACAGATTTTGTAACTTGTATTGACTTTCGGAGACATTTATTGATCTGGTCACCATTATATAGAAGTTAGAACTTTACTTTCAGCTAGTAGCTGAAAGTGGGTTTTTTCCTGCTCTTTTCCTTTCTTCATTAGCATCATCTGAGAGTGTTTAGATTCATGGGTCTTTTCCAATGCCCATATTCTAAAAAAAAAAAAAAAAATGAGGCAAAGGAGACTCGGGAATTAACGAGAGTCCCTCAAAGAGAGAGGGGCAAACCTGGGACTCAAACTCAGTTCTCCTGGCCCTGGACATTGCTTTTCTAGCATTTCAAAAAATCATGTTTAAATCATTTTAGGAGACAATTGGAACAAATTTGAACACTGGCCGGATTATCTGTGTATGTTCAAAAATCACTGTGAACTATCTTAGGTGTGTTCATGGTAATGTGACTGTGTCTTTCTAAAAAGACCTGAAATTTGTAGGCAGACCTTGAAACAGTTATGGCTGAAATGACAAGATGTCTGGAATCTGCTACAAAACAATACAGGAGGTGAGGAATTTAGCAGGGGTGCAGATAAACAAGATAGATCATGAGTGGATCATTGAAGCTAGGTTCTGGGTATATAGGGATTCCTCACACTATTTTTTTCTATTTTTATATATGTCTGCCATTTCCCATAATAAAAAATTTTAAGCAAATAATAAAAATTGAAAACATGTTTAAACCAGGTACTACCTTCCCAGACAAATAACAGAGCGGAAGATCCTGACTTCGGGGTTTGCATCCAGTGTCTGCTGGGAACCAACCCATCAAATCTCAAAATAATTTGCAGGACAGACATCAGGATTGAGAGAGCAGCTAAATATTCAGCCACAAATGGGTCATTGGTGAGGGAAGCCAAGAATCCCCTGGAAAGGCAGGGAGCATGTCACTGAGTTGCCAAAAATAAGCCCAGCTTCTGACAGATGTCCCCTTTGAGAAAAGCACAACTGTGCTCTCCTTGTCTGTGGAGTCAGCACCAAGGACCCCCCAAAATAGCACCAACAATGCTCTGTTGGAGAGCCAAAGAATAACAAAAGACGTTTTTAGTTCCTTCCTCCACATGCCAATCGGACCCTCCTTCACAGAGCCTTCTCAGAAAGAAGCATTCTTGGGCACCATTAGTGGGTGGGTAAATCAGTGGAGGCTCTTTAGAGACCAATTTAATAGTGTCAAAATTTTGGAGACACAGCAATTCTGTTTCTTGTAATTTTCCTGCAGCTGCATTCATGTACAGATATTTACATGAGGACATCCACTGCAACATTGTTCGCTACAGCAAAAACCGTAAACAAGTTCACATTCTTTCTTGGGTAATGACAAGAGTGAATATGCCCATATTCATGCATGGTGTTCCATGCAGCCATTACAACCACCAAGGTCAATCTGAGTGCTGCTACAGAGAGATGTGCAAGATAATGCACTGAGTAAAAACACTAGACATGTGCTTTGGTCCTGTAGGAGACCAGCTGTTTCTGGAAGGTGTGTAGGATTATCTTTGGATGCAGTTGAGGCTCACCCTGGGCTGAGGGAGGGGAGCTGACAGAGATGATGTTCCATCCCAGGTCTGCCTCATTGCAAAGCTTGTGCCTCCAAATTTTTTTTTTAATTTTTTTTTAATGTTTATTTATTTTTGAGACAGAGAGAGACAGAGCATGAATGGGGGGGGCAGAGAGAGAGGGAGACACAGAATCGGAAGCAGACTCCAGGCTCTGAGCCATCAGCCCAGAGCCTGACGCGGGGCTCAAACTCACGAACCGTGAGATCGTGACCTGAGCTGAAGTCGGACGCTCAACCGACTGAGCCACCCAGGCGCCCCATTGTGCCTCCAAATTTTAATGCTTCTTCGTGTCGACACAGTTGGTCTTCTGAAATTCTGGTGGCAGATGCTTTGAAGATTCAGCCACTCTTCTGCTATGCTCCCCACTTTGTTGGCCCCTTGTGCCCCAGAGCTCTCGCTAAAGGAGTCCCTAAGTTCTGGGACCAGAAAGAGCAAGCAGAGTTCACGCTCCTCTGGAGAAATGAGGACCATCTGGCTACCGCCAGCCACTAGGGACTTGGCTTCCTGAATTCTCACTCTGCAGGAGGGATGCAGTGTCCTCTTACTGTTTCCCCCCCCCCAGGGATTTCTTTGGAGGCAAGATAGGAAAAGCCTGCCCCAGGACTTGTCCACTTACCGTCTTTGGTCTGCAAGAACCTGTGCATGACCCCTACAAGGCTCTTTCTGCTTTGGTGTCTTTTTTCTTTTCCGTCTTTCTTTTTTTCAGGAGAGATTAAATGAAGCTTAAAACCTCCTCCATAGAAGAAGGTCAAAGAAGACATGATAGAGAAGAACTGCTTTAAAGTCATTACCGCCTTTCTTCAAAATATGGAATTACTGTGTCCGACTTGTCTAAAATCAGAAGGATCCTCAGTTTTTACCTTCTGGAAGTCAGCCTTGAGTCTCTGAGGTTGATCTGTCTTAACCATCAGACTCAACGTACAATTATGTAAGCCATTCAAGAGCCATTCAAGAATGGAGGTAAGGTGATAGTGGTGTGGACCCCTACAGGGATCTGCTAAAGACAGAATGAGAAAATCTTTCACGTACAGGCTGAAAACAAGTTCAGACATCGTGTGGAGAACCAGTGCTGCTGTGGTCAGGGTGGAGGTCCAGCCATGAGCCTGAGTCTGCCCAGCTGCTTTGCTCTTGAAGCCCCTGTAACCAGCATGTGCAGGTGGTAACTTAGTAACAGCCCTGCACAGGTAGAGAAGCCATCCTTAATTGATAAGAATTGATTACGCAGGGCTTTCAAGTCTTTGCAGAAAGAGACCTCAGGCAGGGGATCTTAACCTTGACTGGGAAGAGAGGAGAGAGACGTGATATCGAAAATTCTGTGCTGAGAGGACAGCAGGGTGAAGGGAAATTTCCAGCTGGAATTCCTCCTCTGTGTCCCCCACCCCCCATCGTTCTTCCTGGCTGCTCAAGCAATCAGACAATGGGTGGAATCAGTGAAAAGGTTCCCTTCAGCAATCCAGATTCTTTAATTTTACTCTAAGTAATGATTTCCTGTCACTTTGTTCCCCGCTCCGGGCTCTTGCGTTTCAAAGTGTGGCAAACTGGGCATCATTTTCGATAGAGAGCTGACTAATGTAGATCGTAGCCTAATGATCGCTTCCTGGACTTTGCATGCCATCCTTCTATAAATACAGCCTGGTATCATTTTGGCTTTTCAGCAATGGCACTCCCTTGCTGCACCCCTCCCGCTGTGGTCAGCCATGACCTCTGTCGTCTCTTTGTGTTGCACCTGTGCCTAATCTGTCCCCCCCCCCCCCCCATCCCCCAACCTTGTTTTTCCATTACTGGCTTCTCTGTCTCTAAATTTACCACCTTCCATATTCCCGCTCATAGACAATACAACATGAGATTAGCAGAAGCCAGAACTCTTCAAACTATGTTCTCTTTCACTATTGTCTAGGAAGAAAGAAACATCTTCAAGTTGGAAAGAGTAGAAGTAAATAAAGGGTGGTGGAGAAACTACCACCATGTACAAAAGGGGCAGCACCTGTTACGGTGAAGGGGCCCACACTACAAAGCCCTGGGATCAGGGGCCGGCTCCATTTTTCAATAACCGCATGACCTTGGACAAGCCATTGAACCCCTTTGAACTTCAGTTTCCCTTCCTATAAAAGGATGCACTTTGACTCCTTCATCTCTAAGCTACCTTTTAAAGACTCAGACTTCAATACTCTCCCGTAAAATAAGCTTGTTACTGGGCCCCTTTTTGAACATATAAGGCTTTTTGGAGTTCAAGAGTCAGGTGGAAAAGACAAAGCCTGGCTTCATGCTCTAAATCTTAGGATATTTTGTTGATCTCATTATGTCTGACACATTATGGAAACAAAAGCATGGGTGTATCCCACCTACTTCCAAAGCTTACATTCTGAAAGAAAAAAAGAAAAAAAAAAAAAAAAGGAGTGAGAGGAAAGCTTCTCCCATCAGGACATTTTAGTTATCTCTCAGTTCTGGCACTTTCTACTCATGAGAGCAACCAGAGGTATTATTAGGGAAAAGTGAGCCTGCCCTGTGGCTTTCATCTCCAATTCTAACATAGCTGACTGGACGGTCTTCTTCTCAGTTCTTGGCATCTTTTGACAATCAGCTTGGCCTCTTGGTACTACAGGTATCATTCAGGCCCTTCATACGTTCAGCATCAAAAGATCAGAAGAATACTAACATGTATAGATTCTTCATATCCACAAGGGAGAAGATTTAAAACACCCTGGGATGAAGATTCTCAGCAGGTGGCTGTGTTTAATAGTGGTAGATGTTCAGGGTCACAAAGGCCTATTCCATTGCCTCATCCTACAGAATTTGGTAAAAATCAGAAGAAACAATAATTGATGTGAGTGCAGACCCTGGCCACTTAAGAGTCAAGAATAGCTTCCTTGTGCTTATGAAGACCACTCTCCACAAATACTGTTTAAAGTTCAAACAACTTTGTCTTGGGATGTGTCAAGAAGTTGTACTATGATCTGACAGTCACAGTGGGTAATTTTTGAGGAATCATGAAAGAGATAAATAAGATTGGATAAACCATCATATGGGATCCCAACCATGGAAAATCAGCTCGATGTCAATGCCAGGCTATAATCAGTAAGTTAGATTTATTTAAAGGGGGAGAAGCCTGTGAAGTTTAGAAGAGTGCCAGGGGCATCAGGTCTAGCATCTGCATACTGAGAAGTTGTACCATACAAGCTGTGTGTGTGTGTGTGTGTGTGTGTGTTTCTTTAATGGGTAACTTGGCTGGCAAATTTCAGGGGCTATTGTAGACGAAGTGTGTGTGTACTTCAGAAAATCTTTTTGAAACGTCATCCATAAGAGCTTTGTGGGTAAGATGGAGAAATAAGGGATGCAGAATTTTCCAGTGTATTTTCAGTTTGTGGTTGATTACCCGTAAGTTTTTTTTAATATATTTTTAGAGAGATAGGGATAGAGACCATGCAAGCAGGGAAGGGGAAGAGAGAGAGGGAGAGAGAGAGAGAGAGAGAGAGAGAGAATCCCAAGCAGGCTCTGAGCTGCCAACACAGAGCCCGATGTGGGGCTCAAAATCATGAAACTGTGAGATCATGACCAGAGCCGAAACCAAGAGTCAAACGCTTAACCAACTGAGCCACTCAGGTGCCCCTGATTACCCATAAGTTTTATGAATGGCTCTGGGTCGACATGGAGTGGTGGGTAGTTACTACTGGAGCTTCTGTCTTAGTCTCAATTCTTCTAACATCATTGTTGGGAAGAACAAAAAAGATATGCGTGTCAAATTTGCCAGTGACCTGAAGCCAGGAAGGATTACTAACGTAGTCATTGACAGCATCAAATTCAAAGTGATTTTGATAGGATTTAACCTTGAGCTGAAATGAAAAATACAAAGTCCTACATTTTGGGTTCAAGATCAGTTGCACACACGCAGAATGGAGGCGATGAGGCTTGGCAGATATCCACATGAAAACATCTTAGTATTTCAGTTGGCCACAAGCTTAATGTGATGTAGGGTTAAAACTAAGCCAATGCAGTTTTCAGATTCTTTTACCAGAAGTAAAATGTGCAGGCACGAAGGATTTTTTCACCCTACATTTTATGTTGGTCAAAGATCTGGTGAACCATGTTAAATATTTGACCTTTGCAGTTTTAAGAGAGTCACTGAATTAGGCTGTACATAGACGAGAGTGTCTTGGATGAGAATAACCATAACACATGAAAAAAATGGGATTTCTTTTTATTACTATTTAACCAAAATTTATTGATCATTAATTATGTGCCAGGCACTATAATAATCCTCAGAAATCCTTGTAAACAGACACACACAGTGTGGTCCTATTGTCAAGGTGCTGACAATCTCGAAGAGAATCAAAGGCATATGAAGGAAACACTACAGAGTGGTGAGCATCGGAGGGTCAGATGTGAGTAATTCTGGTTAGAAGGATCAGGAAGAGGTTCACGAAGGCTCAGAGGAAGTGAACTTTGAGAACCATAACTTTTTTTTTTTTAATTTTTTTTTCAACGTTTATTTATTTTTTGGGACAGAGAGAGACAGAGCATGAACGGGGGAGGGGCAGAGAGAGCGGGAGACACAGAATCGGAAACAGGCTCCAGGCTCTGAGCCATCAGCCCAGAGCCTGACGCGGGGCTCGAACTCCCGGACCGCGAGATCGTGACCTGGCTGAAGTCGGACGCTTAACCGACTGCGCCACCCAGGCGCCCCCTTTTTTTTTTTAATTTTTTTTTCAACGTTTATTTATTTTTTGGGACAGAGAGATAGAGCATGAACGGGGGAGGGGCAGAGAGAGAGGGGAGAACCATAACTTTTTGAAGCTGGAAAAAACCTGTGTTGTTGTTGTTGTTGTTTTGTTGTTTCTAATGCTTATAAAGCAAGGAGATGAATTCTCCTCAAGGGTCACTTTGGCTCCAAGACTCTTTGATGTGACACAGCTCCCTCTTAGATCTGAGGATTGGGCCCTGTGCTACAAGGCCCACATAGCTAGCTGCAGTCTTAGAATTCTATGGCCATGAAGTCCTGCTGAATTTTATCCAATTGTCTTTTCCTGTGGGCCAATTTTTTCCTAATTGCTAAACCTTATTTTGCATGATTTTCTGGTAGAATTCAGCTGGTCTGCCAAATTTAGTATTGCCTTACAATTCGACAGGCACACACTCAATTCCTTTGTCCAGATCACAAAGCCTATGACCAGAATAGATCCACCCTCAACCCAGAGCAGGTGGCTTTACCACTAGGTATGTCCCAGGCCACTCTCCAAGGATTCTTGCCAAGGACATGATGGATGTGAAAAGACCTCAGGCTCGTGAGTGAAGGAAAAATAGGCTGGGCCGGAAATTCTATGACACTGAGAAAAGGTGGCCTTGAAAATAAATAATCATACTGATCTCAGTGAGGTAAGTGTATATGGCTTTGACCCTGTTAAAAATAGAGGAAGGAAGGACACCTGGGTGGCTCAGTTGTTGAACGTCTGACTCTTGATTTTGGGTCAGGTCATGATCTCATGGCTGTGGGATCCAGCCCTGTGTCAGCCTCCCCCTCTTCCCCCCCCCCCCCCCCACCCCGCCCCGCTCCAGCATGAAGCCTGTTTGGGATTCCCTCTCTCCCTCTCTCTCTGACCCTCCCCCACTCCCTCTCTCTCTCTCTGTGTGTTTCTAACAAAGGAGAGGAGGGGAGGGGAGGGGAGGGGAGGAGAGGGAAGAGGAGAGGAGAGGAGAGGAGAGGAGAGGAGAGGAGAGGGGAAAGATAGCTTCTATAGTGTGTTATCTTGAAATACCTGTGCCCTGCTGTTTGCATGGTGGGAGGGTCCCCAGAAGTTATTGACTGGGGCTTCAGAATCAAAATTTGCATCTAGAAGCTTCTTTTTCATTGGATCTATCTTTCTATGCTGAGATGATAACTCTCCATAGTGGATCGTCCCCCACAGCTCTTTCCTTTTGTCTTCATTTGCTCTGGCTTCATTAGAATCCCTGTGGTCCAAAGAGCTCCTAATTCCACTTGGAATTTCCTAGAATCTGGATGATTCTTTCCACATTCTATTGTCTTCTCTTTATCTACATCATGTCTTGTTTTGTTATTGATATAAACCAGGTCATTAATACTCTTTACCATGGTTAATTTTATGCATCAGTGTGATTTGGCCACCCAAATATTTGGTCAAACATCCAGTCTGGAGATTGTTGTGAAGGTATTTTTTCTCCTAACCTGAGTAAAGCAGATTATCCTCCATCATGGGTGAGCCTCATCCAATCAGTTAAAGACCTAAATAGAAAGCAGAGTGAGGTCCCCAGAAGGAAGATGGAATTCTGCCTTAGACTGCCTTGGAATTGAGCTGCAAGGTTAACATTTCTGTGGGTCTCCAGCCTGCAGGTCTATCCTGCAGATTTTGGACTTGCCAGCCTCCACAAACTTGTGAGTGAATTCCTTACAATCTCTCCCGCTCTCACTAGCTCTCTCTTTCTCTCTCAGAAGGATAGAGATACACCTTATTGGTTCTGGTTCTCTATAGAACCCTCATACACTCTTTAAACTGGAGGATGAGTAGATCAAGCCTGCACTCAGTTTTTCCTTAGCCCCCAGAAATAATCTCAGCCCCTGCTTGACAGGATAATCATGTTCCAAACATGAACTTCCTCACTTTCCACTCTTACAACATGCAAGCAATTACCTGGGCTTGCACGTGCCCTTACCTCTTACCCTCAAACTAAGAAAAGATGACCCTTCTCCTATTGTGAGTTAGTCCCTCCCCCTGTGTTCTTGAGCTGAATGAACCCTTCTCTTCTTCCCCCAAACCAGAACCTAGCTCCATCTATCACCACCTCTCTCCAGCACCCACAGACTTGCATCCATCTCCTTCCCAAGGACCTAAAAGTGGGTTCAGATTATTTCCCATATTTTACAAAAGGAAGCAAAACAACATCTCCTTGAACCCCAAGTGGCACCTTATCTCTTTCCTTCCCTTCACAGCCAAGTGATTCCTCCCCCTCACTCTCTAGCTGCTGTATTCTGACCCCCGCCTCCCACTGTGCCATGAAATCCACTCCACCAAAGACATGGTGGCCCCTGGCTGCCAAGTTCAGAGAGCCTTTCGGTCCTGACTTGGGCCTCTCTGAAGCTGCTGACACTGACCACTCCCCTTCCTGGGCCTCCCCACCCCCATATCCCATGACTTCATTCCCAAAGTGAAGGAGTCAAACCACTGGTGGCAGAAGGGGTAATTTTAGATGCTGTAAGACCACAACCAGGGCTGGGGACACTGTGTAAAATCTTTCCCTCTGGATTTCAGCCCTGCCTCAGCACAAAATAAAATGTGAGTTGCATAGTGAGAAAATAAATTCTCTCTTAATCCTCTTTCATTTCTTCTGATTGAAGCAAAGAAAAGGTCTCTGTTCGGAATTAGTGTGTCTTTAACACTTTTCTAAGGCTTGCTCATTTTCCTTTTCTAAAATTAAAAAAGAGCAGTCTCAGACCTGGAGCCTTCTCTGGCCAACAGTCACCAACTGGAATGTAGAAATAGGGTTTTCTTGATTTCCTTTTGTAGTTATTTTTAGGAGTACTAACTTAAAAAAAAAAAGGAGTACTATCTTTTGGTGGCAAGGGATATTACTTTATCATTTATTATATAAATGATATATATATCATTTAAATATATATCATTTATAATATTATATTATGCGTTTTCTTTCAAATAATCCCATAAAAAATTAATCAAAGTTGAGGTGAATTGAGAAAAAGCCTGAGAAAACCAATAGGCCAGGTGAGAAAGGACTAGGATATACAAATGCCTGGGGTCTGGGAAACGTTGCTTTCCATGCCAGTGTTTCTCAGGACTCTGACGTAGGCTCTCATCTCCTCCTTTGTGATTTCTCATCTAGTCACATAGATTGGATATAATGTTGACTCCATTATCTCTGTCTGTAGCTGTCTCCTGAGCTGTTAATGCAGATTTAACCATCTATGGGATATCCTCACTAGATAGCTCACAGCCCTGCTAGATTCATCATTTTCTAAACTATACAAGCCATCATCATCCTTTCCTTCCCATATTTACTACCCCCAAAGAATGGCACCAGTTTGTTATCTAAGCTGGAAAACTGGGAGTCATCCTTAGACCCTCCTTCTCCCTCATCACTGCTCAGCCACTGGGGTGAGTGATGGAATCTTCTTTTATTATTCAACCTGAGTGGGCTCCCTCCTTTCCCTCCTCTCTGCCTGAAATCAGATGCATCATCTGTTGGAAGGGTCTAATTGGCCTCCCTGCCTCCAATGTCATGCCCATCATGGGCAGTGCCACGAGGCCTTGGATCTGATGGTACCATTCTCGTCCTGAGCCTCAGGTTGCTGTTTTCAGCCACATAAGGAAACAAATAGGCCATATGAGGGCAATGACTTAACCTGAGGTCCACAAATTGGTCATAGGGGTATCTTGAGCCCACTGAAATTGATTGCAAACCTTTGTGCATATGGCTATAAATGCATTTTTCTAGGACAAGAGCCCATGACATCATCAGCTCCTCAGAGGGGTCTTTAAGACTAAGAGGAGAACCTCTTCTTGCCAAATTGAACCATCATGAGGATTAACAAGTAGATGGAGTGAGACTGGATGGCATTTAAGAGTCTCTCCTCCAGGGGGACCTGGGTGGCTCAGTCAGTTAAGCGTCTGGCCTTGGTTTAAGCTTAGGTCATGATCTTGTGGCTAGTGAGTTCAAGCCCCGCATTAGTGTCTCTGCTGACAGTGTGGAGCCTGCTTGGGATTCTGTCTGTCTCTCACTCTCTTTCTGCCCATCCCCTGGTCATTCTCTCTCTCTCTCTCTTTTTCTCTCTCTCTCTCTCTCAGAAGTAAGTTTAAAAACATTTTAAAAAAAAGATTCTCTCTTCCAGCTTCAACAGGTCTTTCCCTGGGAACCTCCCCACCATCAGTACCCCTTACCCCATAAACACTTATCTTCTGAAGCCCTCAGCTTCTACCAAACTGTTTAGATAATAACATTAGCTGTTTTGGGTACCTCCATCTTAAATGTGCAAAGAAGATCACGTGGATAGATAGATGCCTCCCTAAAGGAAAAATGCAGAACTAGGATGCCAGAGACAAGTTGCAAGTAATATTCTTCAAAACTCCAGGTAGGTAGGGTACTTGTGGCTTTGGTGGGGGAGGGGGAGGAACACGTGTGCCTCTCCCTCAATGGTACAGAGGAGGCATTATGGGAAGTTCTGGAGATCATTATTATAAGAAAAATAACTGCCATTTACTGAGTTCACTGTTGCCAAGTGCTGTGCAAAGCCCCTCTATGACGTAAGTACTAGTGTTGTCCTTTACCAGATGAAGAGGCTGAGGCTTGAGTAATTAAGTATCTTACCCACAGTCGCAAGGCAGGAAAGAGGCAGGGCTAGAATTCAAACACAGATCTGTTTGGCCCTGACCATGCCGTTATGCTCACAAGAGCACGACTGATTTTTCAAAGTTTCTTATATCTGCCACGTAAACCGTAAAACAAACGTCGCAGTTCACCTTGTGCTGTGGTAGGAAAATTGCAAATATCTCATCAAGCTAGAAAATAAAACTCTACACTTCTTTTTGTGCTATTTTTTAAGTGTTTTACTTCTGATTATTTATTTATTTTTTTTTTTGAGAAACAGGAGAGTGCAAGCAGGGGAGGGGCAGAGAGAGGCAGAATCCCAAGCAAGCTCTGCGCTGTCTGCACAGAGCCCAACGTGGGGCTTGAACTCATGAAACTGGGAGATCATGACCTGAACCGAAATCAAGAGTCAGACACTTAACCAACTAAGCCACCTTGAAGCTCTACACTTCTATATTCAAAAACTCTGGGGGCGCCTGGGTGGCGTAGTCGGTTAAGCGTCCGACTTCAGCCAGGTCACGATCTCACAGGTCCGTGAGTTCGAGCCCCGCGTCAGGCTCTGGGCTGATGGCTCGGAGCCTGGAGCCTGTTTCCGATTCTGTGTCTCCCTCTCTCCCTGCCCCTCCCCCATTCATGCTCGGTCTCTCTCTGTCCCAAAAATAAATTTAAAAAACGTGGAAAAAAACCAAAAACTCTGTACTCCATCCGCCCCCCCCATCCTCAAACATTTCATTCAGACTATGTTTATGGGTGTTTTGAGGGTAGCAGGTGGAGAGACCAAGTTGCTTGCTCAATTAATGATTAGATGATGGCACAGGGACAAACTCTGAATCACAGGCTTTCATGCAAAGGTTTCTGCAGCAGCCTCCTTAGCCCTCAGGAATAGCATACAGGAATGCAGGAGCAGGTCGGCCATGCAGGCCTGCACGAGGCAGTCCGGACCCAGCTGACCTCTCCCTCACATCCCCCTGGGGTTGCAGGGACCTTTGGGTTCAGAGAAAATGCTGGGTTTGTTGTCCACAAAACAGCAGCCCTAATGCCCAAAGGTTGCCAAGATTTTCAGGGAGAACCCCCAAGCATCACAAAGGTCAGGCTAAACCTGGGGAAGCTCTGGAGCGAAAGGTTAAGAGATCGGGACACAGGCATTCTGGAAAGACAACGTGAGGAAAACAGCCAGAGCTAGGGTGACAGAAGTGGTAATGATCACCCATCATTTATTGAGCACTTACTATGTGACTGGTACCGATCCAAGGGATTTAAATTTAATCATCACAACCATGGAAGACACCAAATTCATTCTTTTTCCTCCTGGACACATGGACCCCATTTCCCAGCCTGCCTTGCAGTCGGAGTAGCCGCGTGATTAGGTCTGGGTACCGTGGAATGTGCCTCACTTCTGGGTCTGGTCCATAAGTCTCGCGTCTCCCATTCGGCCCATTCCCCTAATCCTATCTCTCCACCTAGCCGCTAGCAGAATCATAAAGTAGAGGGGACATGGACCTTTAGATGTCCACGTGGAAGGCTGCCCATTGATCCCCGCATTGACCATTACATGTGTGAAGTAAACCTTCATTATGTTAAGCCATTCAGATTTGAGGGCTTATCTGTTTTAGCAGTGGAGTCCCCTACAAAATGCCACAAGCCCATGAGTAGGGCTATTACTCTCATCACTTGCAAATGAGAATCTTCCAGCAGAAAACGCTCCCGAGGCCACAACTAGTAAGTGCCAGTGTCAGGATTCAAACCCAAGCCGTTCGCCCCCAGAGCCCATGCTGCCAGCCATCGGTTCTTTCCTATAACGGGTTATGGGAATTAAATGAGATCATGCACGCACAGGGCTAGCACAGTGACGCTAAATAAAGGTTGGGCAGGGTGGGGGGGGGTAGGAAGGAATAGTTAATATGATAGAAGACAAAGCCTACAGGCTGGAATGATGGGCCAAAGCCAGGAAGAAATTTAATAGAGAAAAACAAAGGGCAGATTCTTAGAGGAAAAGGACCTGAAAGGTCATTGGCTGGAGCTTCTGATTAAATCCTTGACTAGATGGATTCCCTCCCTCCCGATTTTTGCTATTCTAGTCACACCTGTTTCTATCTGATTATCTCCAGGCGTGTGAAGAAATTACTGTATCTGTTTTAAAATCTTGTTAAATTCCAATTAGGTGGACAGGGCGGGCTTAGATTTTTTTAAACCCCAAGCTTTGAAAGCAAATGTCTCCGAAGCAGACTGGTATGTAATCCCAAGCGTGTGATCTTTGCTCGGGAAAGCGTTTCGTGAGTAAACGTCAGCGCTGTTCGGTATTGATCAGAACAGTCGTTCTGAACGGGGTACCACTGTGAGCCCACAGGTGAGCTGGCCATTCCGTTCATTCGGTCGCCTGAAGAAACAGGCTCACTCAAGGGGCAAGTACGTATTCTTCTAGTCAAATAGAAGGCAGGTAATTAGGACTAATTTACTAGTTTTCCACGAGAGGAATGTTAGCGGGTTGGATACCTGGCAATGTTGCTAAAACCTCAGGCCGTCTGAAACGTTCAAGCTTTCAAAGACTCGGAGTAAACTATTTCCATCCCGTCCAGGAGAAAGCAAAGGGGGAGACTGAGTGAGTCGCCCTGTGATCACTACTAATTAAGACAATCTTTCGTTTAAAAAATTTGTTTTCTGTAAGTTTATTTCTTTATTTTGAGAGAGAGTGAGCACAAGTCTGGGAGGAGCAGAGAGGAGAGACAGAATCCAAGCTGGCCCGATGCAGGGCTCGAACTCACAAACCATGAGATCATGATGACCATGATGAGACTGAGTCTGAGGCTTAACTGACTGTGCCACCCAGATGCCCTGATACAATCTCTGTTCAACTGAGATAGGGATCAGAGCCCCTAGGAATGCTTCCTCTGGTGTTGCCCCAGGCCTCCTAAACTGCGGTCTCTGAGGACGCAGCCTGGGAACCTGCTTAGCAAGGTCCTAAGATAGTTCTTATGCACATGTGAGCCTCTGGCTTAGAAAGAAAATACCCCTAAAGAAAATTCACCATTTAGGGGCACCTGGGTGGCTCAGTCGACTAGGCTTCTGACTTTGGCTCAGGTCATCTCATGATTTGTGAAGTTGAGCCCAGCGTCCGGCTCGGAGCCTGGAGCCTGCTTCAGATTCTGTGTCTCCCTCTCTCTCTGCCCCTCCCCTGCTCATGTTCTGTCTCTCTCTCTCTCTCAAAAATAAAATAAACATTAAAAAAATTTTTTTTAAAGAAAATTCACCATTTGAAGCAATAACTTATGTTCTGCTAACACGCTGATCTGGGTTTTTTTTTTTTTAATGTTTTTATTTTTTGAGAGAAAGAGCGTAAGTGGGGCAGGGGTGGGAGGAGGGGGACAGAGGATCCAAAGCGGGCTCTGCACTGACAGGCTGACAGCAGTGAGCCCGATGTGGGGCTCACACTCAGCAGCCACAAGATCATGACCTGAGCTAAAGTCAGACTCAGCCAACCGAGCCACCCGGGTGCCCCATGCCGATCTGGTTTTATTAAAGTTTTCTATTTTTTATACAAAAAGTATAACTGAGCAGAAAAAAGCATGTTGTTCAATACTCTATCGAAAGCCTCGTGGTTTGGATTATGAACACATGGCCAAGTCACCTTCCCACCACCCTGCTTCATTGGATGGCGGAGTGCCTAACAGAAAATTTACTTGGGAGGAAACAAGGATTCCACAACAGCTGCTGGGTGTGCGAGCCCACCCTCTAGTCCTAAGACACGCCGCAGTGGGAATGACCAAGTCAAAATACAAAGTCCACATTCCTCCCCATCGCTTTTACTACGGGTCAATTAATGTCTGCTCAGCTGCCATCACCTGTGTGCACGAATATGTGTGCTCATTATACTGAACGAGAGGGACTCCTTCCTCGTGTGCCCCTTTGCTCTGTGGCCTAGTTTTTGCCTTGGGGGAAATTGTGGGCCGGTCTTAAGATTTTCCTGGTCCTTGCAATCACAAGAGCTGATTTCTTTTCATAGTCAATATGTCCAGTCCATATAATAAGGCACTCCACTTTGAGCTCGGTTCCTCCTCCAGCTCTCCTGCCTGCAGTACAGGACCGGGGCAGGATGGCGGAAGGCTGCTGCTCTCTTTTCTCCACTCTCTCTGCCCCATTAGCCAGCTGCTGTTTCTGGTCCTGGTGAGGGTGGGGAAAGGGATTAGGGAAAAGGTATAGACTCTGGCCTTGGTAGAATTTCAAAGCTGATTACCTCACTCCAGGCTTTCTACTGTGGTTTCTCTTGAGATTCCCCAACAGAACCTCCCAGTGCCCTTCCAATGAGCCAGGTGATGGCTCCTCCCAAAAGCCATTGAAGCCTCCAACACTCGGGCTCTCATCTTCAGGAGCCCACCCTTCTGCTGGGTCAGTCTATCCTCCCAGGCAGTGCTCCTGGGCCAGGTCCCTTTGAAGATGGCTCCAGGCCATCTCCTTCTAGCATGTCACACACCTCTTCCACCAGGAAACATCAGTGCTCTATAGTTATTCGTGCAAGTGCACATTGCTTCCGGGGTAGTTCTCTCTCACCCTCTCCCCTCTCTTTGTCTCCCTCTCCCCCTCTCCCTGTCTTCTTTTCTTCTCTCCCTCTCCCTCTTTCCCCCTCCTCCCCCTTCCCCCTCCCCATCCTCCTCTCCCCTTCCCCTCTTCTGCCATCTCAAGCCTTTTGCTTTTACATTCTTCAGCCATGTATTATATACTAGTTCCCAATATACTAGCCCCAGAAACACGCCAGGCTGTCTGGGCAGTCCCTAGCAACCCCTGCTGACTTGAGAGGAGGACAAAGCATCAACATTCTCTCCAAAGGAATAGTCTCCTCCTTGGTTCTCCAAGGCCTTCTCTTTCATAGGATGGACTAACTCTGGAAACACTCGTTTTCTTAATTTCGTAAGGTGTCCTACATGTGAACTAACACCCACTAGGACTTGTGGGATATGACATCTATTATATTGCTCTCTACCTTTGGGGATTCAGTGCAAACAAGCAGACCTCAGGAAAGACAGGATTAAACATTCTGTTATGTGTGTGTAAGTATAGACGTGTCTGTGTGTGCCAAGTGGGCACAGGATAGAAGGGAAACTGATCAAGATGTTTTCTTGAGGAGACAGCATGAATGAGAATGGAATGAAGGCATGTGGCAAATATAAAGGGATGAAAATGTCCATGCTATTTTCTGGCATTTGTGTGGGACTCAAATCGGTGGGTGGAAAAGCAGAGAATCTTTGAAAATAGAGAATGCAAACAGGAGAAAACCACTGAGGGAGTGGTAGAGGGGATAGAGAATTTCACAAAAACAAGTGGACAAAGAATTTCAAGAAATTAAATGAGCACTTTAGAGAAAGCCAGTAGAGAAGGGAAGCTTGCACCCCACGGCAGCCTCTGTGGTCCAGCTCCTTTGTGATCCTGGTGATCAGCCTGGCTTGGAGCCATTCTCCAGATGACCTGCCCAGTACATTACAGATGCTTGGGCACACTGTCTCTTATCATTGGTATGATCCATCTCTGTCTTCCCCGTCTCTGCTGGAAACCACTGGACTAGGTGATCTCAAAGGTCCAATACAGCTCTGAGAGTCCAGAAGCCGCTTTATGATTCAAAGACATCCCAGTTATGGACCCTAGCTCCACAATCTTCTCTCACAATGGCTGTATCCTGAGTAGAATCTGAGATTGCCCTTGGAAATGAAGCAGTGTCCCCTGTAAAGCAAAAAGCCTTTAACTTCTTATGAATGTTTATTTGTAAGGCAGAACCCAGCTGGGACTGGCCATCATCTGGAGCCTGCTGAGCCGTATTGGTCAAGGTAACATGGGCATCCAGGGTAGACCAGTATTGCCAAGGCCAGGCGCTGGAGCTGTGGCAAGCTAAGGGAACTTTCTAGTGTAAGTTATTTCAGAAAGCTAGAGAGCCACTAAAACAAACTGAATCCCAGTGAAGGGAGGGCCAGGAAACCCTGGGAGCAAGGACAGGAAGAAGCATAGCGAGAACTAAAAGGAAGAACAGATCTGTAAGAACGGAGCCCAGAAGGTGCTTGGCAGACCTGGAGAGTTCAGAGGACTTCAGAGCCTTGGGTTGGAAGCCTTGGAGAGGCAGGCAAGCAGGCGTGCAAGCCGGGAGATAGCAATCACACCTGGTCTTCCCCCAGATCCTGGGAACCTGGCTAAAGGGACCAAAGACGGAACGATAACTGGGGGTGCCTGGAAAGGGCATTCAACCCCCAAGGAGATAGTTGAGTGAAAGGAACATACCACGGCTCGGATGTAACTGAAGCGATAACGTGGTTTCCCTATGTGGCTCCTAGTGCCAAATGTATTACTTTAAAAGTGCACTATGAACATCAGCTGTTCCTTTCCATTACTTTAAACAGCTGTAAAGTAAATTAAGCATTTTAACTGACTGGCTTGGGTGGAGTTTGGCGGCGAGGAGGCTTGATGGTAAGAGAAGAAAGTTCCCCAAGGTGCCTGGAGAAAACAGACTTCATCTGGGATGGCCTTGGGGATATCCTATTACTAAATGCCCTGTAGACTTAGGAACTTCCAGAAGTTTCAGGTGTGGCCCAGACTGATGAAAAAAACTAGGGAGAAGACACACAAAAGATCCAACAAAAGAAAGACAAGGTAAAATCGAGGCAGACCTGATGGAGTGGAAGAGTGAAAGGTCGCCGGAGGTTGGAGGCCCTTAGGATGCCCTGCTGTGGGAAGTTGCCCCGAAGGGAGTGACCTTCAGTACCGGTCGCGCCCCACCTGCGCCTGGACTTGATTCCTCAACCCTCGAGCGCTTCCCCTAAGCGGCTCTACCTCTTCTGCACATGCTCCGTCTGCTAACAGCCAGCGATCTGAAAAATGCTGCCAAGCACACCACGGAGGCTAACGTTCAGAGCAGAAAGCCAGAAAGAGGGTTTGATCCTTTGTGGCCGATTCCTTGGCCATCGCTGCTCCTTGGGAGCTCTCTCCCGAGCACCCAAATTACTGCCCCCACCCCCGCCAGCTCCACCCCACCTCGCCCTTCTTGGCCTCCTGTTCCCAGACCGGGATTCTCCAGCGCCGCCGCGGAACAAAATCCAGGACAAAGTCCAGGAGGCAGCCAGCGCTGCGGGAGAACAGCGGCAGGTGCGGCCAGGGGTGCCCAGGTAGGTCCAGTCGCTGCCTGCGGGGCGTGGGAGCAGCTCTCATGGGAACGAGGCACACCAGCCTCGCTCCCGTCCTCTCTTGGTGGGCCAGTGTATTTATTCCCAACCGAGATTGAAAAGTGGGAGCTTAGAGTGTCTTCAGGGGCTAAAAACCTCACGTGCCCAGCACAAAGGGGCTTGCTTGATCTTTCCTGCACGGGCAGTTTGCCCGGCCCTCGCAGGAGTCTCTGCTCCCCCTCCTTCCCAGCCTGTCCAGCCTCCCCTCCCCTGCTCTGCCCGCTCCCAGCTGGTGGACCAGGCCGTTCAGCTCCCCCAGTCGGGGGCGCTCGGGCGCCAGGGCGCCCAATGAGCTGCACGCGCCTGAGTAGTAACAGCTCCGCGCCTTTCCCAGGCTGCGCCCCGGGTCTCCTAAAAGTACGCTGGCACCTTGGCACCTTTCTACGCAGCCAGCTCTCCTCCTCATCCCACCCCACCCCACCCCACCCCCTCACCTTAGTTTCACCTCTCCCAAGCTCTCACCCTTTTGCTGTTTTGCTCTCCCACCCCTTTCTCTCCTGTGTGACTTTCACCTTTGGTGCCTCTTCTTTTCTGTCATTCACAGGCTTTTCTGTCATTTATCTTCTCTGCATAGCCTTCCCCTCTCTTTCTTTTCTTTGTTCTTTCTTGAATCACTCCCTCTGCTACCTCCCTAGCCACGCGGTAGGTACCTCCCTACCTCCCTCTGCAGTGAAACCTAGCTCAACTGGGGAATTAGGATGAGATCCTAGAAATAAGGAAATTTAGGACACACGTCATTGGCATATTAAACAGAGCACAGGTAATGTACTTGGTCCTTCCCTGATGACTCCGGTAGGCAGTGTTCCAGATGAGATGTGGTTGGAGGAACTTCGTGGGTTGACTGCACTTTGGGTTCAGCATGGTTTGGTCCTCAACTTTGCAGATTCAGGAACTTGATCTTTTTGGTTCACTGGGAGCTATCACTCATTGCAAAGTAGATTCACCCATACCAGTGGCAAGAGAATAAGGACAAAACCAGAGTGGCAATGTATTAATTTACTGGAAGGGATAAGCCTTTTGTGTCAGGGATGGGCTAGATGCTCGCCAATCCTGCAACTTCTCCGTGGACACGTAGGGAGACTGTATGACTCAGCCTCACCTGCCCATAGATGGAACCGTGTGATTTAATGCTAGCTAACAGAATGTCGGCAGAAGTGACATATGCCACTTCCAGACCTGGCCGTAAAATGCCCCAAGTGCTGGAAGTGAAGGACTCTGCAACAGGACATACAATGAAGGATCTTGGATTTTTGAGTCACCACCAGGAGAGATGCCTGACCAACAATGGACTGTGATGTGGGCAAGAAGTAAACTTGTATTATGTTAAAACATTGAGCTTTAAAGATTGTTTATTTCCTAAGATAGCATGAGTGTATCTTTCCAGGGAAAAATAACTTGTTTCCACTGTTCCGAACGCTCTCTTCCCATACGAAGATGCTCGTACAGGTACTTGTACGTGAGAAACCTTGTCCTCAGAGACTTGTTGGGTTAGCTGGAAGTGGACCAAAGCCATGAGAGGTATTTATTTAAGCTGTGGCACATCTTAGGGCTAGCATTTCTGCTGTAGCTTAGGAGATACTGGAAAGGAACTAATGGAAGTAAGGGGGAGGGAGGCATTAAAATGGTCATTCTCCAAGCATAGGCTACTTACTTCCTAGTCACCTGTTCATCTTTTGTTTAGGGGTAGAGAAAGGAGTATGAGAACGGAGAAAAAGTAATGGTACCAATTCAGAAGTGTAGGGTGAGGATGGAAGGGCCCAGATTAAAAAAAAAACACAAAAAACTGGGGGTGGGGGGTGGGGAGGGGCTAAGGGAGAAAGAATCCCAGGCAGGTTCCATGCCTACCACGGAGCCCAATGTGGGGCTCAATCATATGACCCTGGGGCCATGACCTGAGCCAAAATCAAGAGTTGGACACTTAACCAACTGAGCCCCCTTCATGCAGTTTCATTCCAAGAATGAGAAGACTCTGGGCTGGCCAGGAGGGAATTAATTGGCCCACGCTGTGGGCCAGGGAGGCATGAGTTAAGTTCCAAGTGCACATCTTGCCTAATCCACATCTTCGCTCGGATATCTTCCACTTGGAGGCATTCCAAACATAGCAGGACCAAAGTTCTTCCCCAAGCCCACCCCATCTCTATCAGTGTCCGTTCTCTTTTCCCCATTTCTCAGGCCAGAAGCCGTAGTCTTAACTCTCCTCTTTCTCTCATGCTCCACTATTAATCCGTTAGCGGATTCTGTGTGCTTCACCTTCGACATCCACGGAGAGATCGGCGACCTCTTACCGTCAGGCTGTTACCACCCTGTATCCAACTGTCACCACATCTTGCCTACATTATTGCAAAGGCCTTCTAACTGGTCTCCTTGCATCCATCCTTGCTCCCCTCATGTTTGTTTTTCCTACATTCGTCAGGTTTTTCTTTAAAAATGGAAAGGAAAGCAGATAATGTTGATTGAACTCTCCAAATGCTTGCCATCTTGATGAAAATAAAATTTAAAGTTCTTATCATGGTCTACCAGGCCTATGCGATCTGGGCCCCCACCTCCTCTCTGATTTCATCTCTGCCGTTCCCTCTAGCAGATACAGCCAGTGACCTGCCCACATCCCCGGGGTGGCCCAGAGGTTACTGCAGATACCGTCTTATGCTCCAGTGGCCTTCTTACATCTGCCTGGAGGTACTGTATGGCCTCAGGAGCAGGTTCCAGAAGCCATCTTCGTCAGTGAGACAGGAATTGGATACATACCCAGCTTGCTGACTGCTCACTGGGGTAGTTCTGAAGCATATTCCTTACAGTCCCAGAGGTCCCTAGCAGGGGTGAATCTCAGTAGCCCACAGTGGTAACCCACTCATTCATGTCCTATTTATTGGCTTGCCTTTCTTCCCTCATTCACTTCCCCATTCTCTCTTAGTGCTTCATCAGATCACCTCCAGAATAAACCACTTGACCCATATTTTTGTCTCAGGGAGTTTGCAGACTAAGGCACCCCTCAGTCTATTCCGGGCATGCCAGCTTCCTGTTTCTACAACACAGCAAACACCCCACCGCCTCAGAGCCTTAATATCTTCCGTTCCCTCTGCCTGAAATACTCTTCCTCTTCTGTCCTTCAGGTCTCTGTTCAAATATAATCTTCATCTGTTTATAATGTAGGAACCCTGACCCCCATGAGTCGGTCTCTGTCCCCTCTCTCTGCCTTATTTCTCTTCTTTATTTCTTTATCACCGAAGGCAAACAGACCCATTGCCTATTGATGTGTTCATTGACTGTCTCACTCAGGCCACAGATAATCTTCATGAGAAGAGGGACTTAGTCTGTTTTGTTCTGTTCTTTTTCCTGAAAACGAGGAAGAGAGTCACTTTCACAAGTATCTGTGCTTTCTGACTTTTGTTTTAAGAAGTATTTTAGATCCTAATTATAGCATCGTTCACGATTTTTTTTAATTTAGAAAGTTCAATTTTTTTTCCCCCAAAAATAGCAGACTTGAACAGATTGACGCTAATGAATAAGCATGACAGAAAATGTACAAGTCACTCCCCAACCTGTTCTGTTGGGTTTGAGGAGTTCACCTGAGCTCTTTTCGTCATGATCTCTTGCCTTCCTTGGCGGCCTGTTCCTGTGGGGGTGATCTGGGTCTCGCCTCCATTTCACGGCATCCTCCGGCCCCCATTTAAGCGTCTCCTCTCAGAGAATCTGTCCCTGACTCCCGTCTAAAGTCGGAAGCCCCTGCCCGGTGATTCTCTTTCATGGCGTGGTGTCATTTTCCTTTGTGGCACTTTTCATTACCTGTTGTCACATCATATTTATTTCTTGCCATTCTCTCGGTCGCTGCCTTCCTCGAGTGTAAGCTCTCTGAGGGCAGGGCCCATGTCCGCTCTGTCCCAGCTGGACGCAGAGTGCCTGGCACACAGTAGACCCTCCTGAAAGATTCAATGGATGCAGCAATGAAAGAGCACGTGGAGGAAGGAAGAGCAGAACCGAGGAGCTGGGCAGTGACCGGCTCAAGGTGGGATAACCGGTCGAATGCAGGACCCATGACTCCCGCCTCCCGCTCTGAGCCCTCCCCCAAACCCTCCCTCTCCTCTCCTTTCACCAAAGCTGTTAGTCACCTCACTGACAGGCAGGGTCATCTAAGAAAGTAGAAAGAGGAAAAGAAAAATGAGGCACGGGAGGGTAGAGTGGAGAATCTAGGCTCTTTTAACAGCCACTATTCCTTATTTCTTGCTAAAGTATTGGCACCTTTAAAAGCTTTGGCTGTCCTCCCCAACCTCCCCACTCAATCACAAACCACAGTGCCGAGAGAAAATAAAGGGGGGGAAATCAATGTGCTAAATCTTCACTGGGCTCAGTAGCAACTCCCCCTGTGCTTTCCTCTGCTGCCCATACAGCTAAACATTCTGTGCCTCTCTCTGCACGTGACTCCAAGTTCAAGCGGGGGTGAGGTGGGGAACTTGGACGTTAAAAATGTTTAAAAATCGTGTCTGAGTGGTAGATGGTTGAGTTGAGACTGGAATCATATTTTGAAAATATTAAAAATGACTTATTTTTGTTTCTCCTTTAAACCTTATTACTTTCAGATTTATTTCCAACCCCAAGTCTGAAAGTGTTTACTGCCCCGGGGAGGGAGAAGGTGGGAAGAAATAAGGGGCAACTGATACCTTTGGGCGTTAAATCTCTCTTAATCAAGAGCTTGGACTTGGAAGCTAGCACTGCAGAAAGACAATGGGGATTTCTAAATTCTCAAACTCCTCCCCTGATATATGGAGAGCCGTGCCTAGTTGGTAGATGGGTAGGTTTTGGAAAAGGAAGGTCCACATCAGAGAGAAGACCTATCCAGTGGATGCTTAAAAGGAGGGTATGGAGGGCCAGAAGAGATTGAACTAGGACCTGAGGTCATATAGGTTCTTGTCACCCCTTCTTAGGGACAGGACCCTGATGTGTGCTTGTGCATGCATATGCACTTGTGTGTGTGTATATATATGTGTATAGGTGGAGGACGGGGAGAGAAACAGTAGAGAAACAGGTAGTTATGGGGGAACCTGAGAATATTAAAGTGAAGGGCTTTTGTCACCAGGGCCTGTGGCACAGGTGCCTGGGCACATCTTAGAGGACACTGTCAGTTCCCAGCTGAAATCCCATCTATGCAAGATGACAAAAGAGCAGTTGCCAGGCATTGGCTGAGGAGGTAGCCAGATGAAGGGGTCAGAGGCAGTACTCTGGCCCCCCATGGCCAGACCAGGAAGAGCACAGCATCTGGGGTTCTCACCTGGCTGAGAATAAGGAAGGGACAGTGCTGGGGGCACACAGAGCTGGGGGTTGGCGGAGGACATGGCCATGGCAGGACATTAGACTAGGCAAATGGCTGTCACTGGACTCTTTCTAAGCCCCCTTTGCAGATTCCTCTTTATCTCTAAACTCTGGCATTCTTTCTGTTCTCAACTCCCTCAGTGATACTGTCCAATGTCATGGCTTTAAGCATTTTTGTACACTACAGACCTCAACTATGTGTGTCCAGTCCTAGCTCTTCCTTGAGCCATTGGTAAGTCCCACTGGTGCTACTATTCTGCTCTCCAGCACCCTCACCCCTCCTCACCAGGGGTTTTGCAGTCACCCCCTAACTCACCCGCCTTACCCACTCTTGCTTCCCGTCTGCTCTGCACACGACAGCCGTGGGTGCAGCTCTAAACATGTAAGCTGCTTCCCTGTTCCAGATCCTCCGAAGGCTTCTCATCTCATTCAGGGTAAAAGCAAAAGTCTTTACCACTGTCCACCAGATGCACCACGATCGGGCTGCCTGTGCATTTAGTCCAGCCATCCAGGATGCCCTACACTTCTCCAACACATGATGCCCACCCCTGCCTTCCCAGAATTGGTCCCTCGCTGTCTCCAGGACTCTGCTTCTAAAGTCATCTTATTAATAAGGCCTTCCCTTTATGGGATAACAACTGCCCCGCCTGCACGATTTCCTTTCGCCTGCCTCCGACCCTCCATATCCCTATCTCCCTGACACAGCACATATTATGTCCATTTATTATCTGCCACATATCCAGCAGAATGTAAGATCCAAAAGGCCAGTGGGCAAAAAGCTTTCTTTTGTTCGTTGCTGTATATCCAGCACCTGGAGCACCGCCTGGAACATAGTAGGTGCTTGGTCACTATTTTTTGAGTGAAATGACTCAACTGAAGGTTCCAGTTTCTTGCCCCCCCCCCCAGTTTGTTACCATAAGGCTCTGAATACTGGCTACCTTCCCCCACACCATCCTTTAAGGGAACTGGGTTTGAAGGACACCTGAACAACTGAGCTTTATACCACAAAGAGGCTAGGTGATATATTTTAAAAGGTCACTTAAAGCAAAGTAGTTTGTGAAATACACACTGATAATGTTTTAATTTTGTTTCTCTTCATAGTTACCCATTGGGAGGAGGGACTGATAACATAGAGCAGATCAGTTGCAGGAAAGGGAAAATTACATCTGAGTGAACTGTAGAAACAAGCTTCCTTCTGCACATATGCATCTCTGTGGCTCCTGACGTGAGTTCAAGGGTGCATGTGACCAACCTGATGTTGTGTGTGATGCTACAGAGGGTGCATGAGGCAAAATACCCATCTTTAAAAAACTAGCCAGCTTGGTCTGGCTGTGGTACATATGATGTGGTTGGAGACATCCTTATGAAAGCATGTGACTGGGTTCAATGACATATACCCACAACATCTTTGAACAAGTTGGCCTGGAGGAGGTTTCATGCCCCCTTGGAGATGGGTTGTAGGGGGTGCAGCTGGGAAGATGTGGCAGCCAATGGCAGATCTCAGTTACTTGACCGAATGGGCCAGACTTAGAGCAGGTGAGGAGAGGTGTGACTTCCCAGAACTCACTTGTTTCCCTCACTTGGGAGGCGTTCCTCAAGACAACTGTTCCAAGAAAGTCTTCAGTATCCATCATAGGGGTTGAATCGGGAACCACTAGTTGCTGTAATAGAAGAAGAAGAAGAGTTCATTTGAAGTGTCCCGGGAAAGGAATCCATGCCCTGGCATGCATATCTGGGTCATGTAGGAATCTTAGCCAACAGAAGTTTTATCGCTGCTACCAATGTTTGTGACAGGATGTCTAGACATGGCTATTGTGACACATGGTGGCTTCTTCTGTCTGCTTTTGTCACTAAGGTATTGTTGCTCTTTGACCAACAAATGTGGTTTGCACACTAAACCTGTTCCTTACACCCCATGATGGGCACTGCCTTCAAGGAGCTGACTTTCCACTCAGCACGGCACTTGCTCTCACGAGGGGGTGTGAACTGTACAAGCCTGGCCTCTCCCACAGATCTCTGCTAAGGGGGAATAGTACTGCGTGGTTCCTTATTGGGGATCCATAGCCGACTAACCAATTATCCCCAACACTTAGTGATTTAAAACCGCAAACATCTATTATGTCACGATTCTTGCTGGTCAGTGCTCTGGGAGTGGTTTAGCTGATACCTCTGGCACAATGGCCCCTGAAGGCTGCAGTCTTACCTGAAAGCTCAGAGGGCCACTTGGAAACTCACTGGTGTAGCCATTCCTAGGCGCCATAGATCACATGCTTCTAAGCTCCACCATACGGACTTTTCCACAGGGCTGCCCCATGACAGATGAGAACACTAGGTAAAAAATATTTAATAAGGAGCGGAACCACTTTCTTAAACCTTTTTATCAACACAGATGTGAACAGCGTGCAAATCTTACCTGTATAGCTCAAGGAATTTTCATAAAATGAACACACTCATGTAACCACCCAGATCAAGAATGAGAACATGACCTAGAAGCATCCAGAAGTGTCCAGAAGCATCCAGAAGGCCCAGTCCTTCACTGTCATTACCTCTCCTCTTCTTCCTTAAATCTAATCACTGCCTTGACTTCTAGCACGGTTTGCCTATTGGTTTTTTTCTTTTTCAGCTTTATTGAGGTATAATTGGCAAGTTTGCCTGTTTTTAAACTGCATAAATGGAATCCTGCCATATGCTTTATTTTGTGTCTGGCTTCTTGATTAACATTATGTGAGGTCCATTTAAGCTGTAGCATGAAGTTGTGACTCATTTATTTCATTGCTGTAAAGGATTCTGTTTTATGAACATACCGCAATATACAATATATAACAATCCATTCTACTGTGGATGTACATTTGGGGTATTTCCAGCTTTTGGCCAATAAAGACAACACTGCTCTAAACATCCTTATATGTGTCTTTTGATGTACACATGTGTGCATGGCTGTTGGCCATTGTGGTAGGCAGAATAATAGTCCCCCAAAGATGTCTACATCTGGATCCCCAGAACCTATGAATATGTTACGTTTCATGGCAAAGGGGAAGTAAGGTGGCAAATGAAAGTAAATTTGCTAATCAGCTTGAGACAGGAAGATGATAATCCTCGAAGACCTGGCTGGGCCCAGTGTAATCACAAGAGTCCTTAAATGGGGAAGTGGGGGCAGAAGGGAAGGTCAGAGTGATACATGTGAGAATTCACCCACTGTTGCTGGATTTGGGACTGTCCACCAAGGACTATGGGCAGCCTCCAGATGCTGACATGATCAAGGATTCTTCCCTAGAGTCTCCAGAAAGAACGCAGCCTTGCTGAAACCTTGATTTTAGCCCAGGAGAGCCTTTTCAAACTTCTGAACTGCAGAACTATAAGATAAGCCATTTAAAAAAAAGTATTTAAAGGGTTTTTTTTGCACTTCAAAGGGAATAGGTTGACGACCATTCCCTCAACCACAGCCTTGGAAACAAGAGGCATTGAATACTATGATTCTCATCTGATCTCTTGCTCCTACAGATTAATTAGCATTGGGGAGGGGAAAATCCCTCCCAGTTGCTCAGAAACAAGCCCCGCCTCCGTGGTGCAGGTCGCTGCTACCTAGTGACTCTCACCTCTACGACATCATACATCTGTCAGACAGTTAGCAAGCAGCGTATGCCTCCCACTTGCACATCAACTAAAATTCACCAGGAATTCTCTTCTGCTCCACCATGGGTTAGCTAACTGCAATGACACATTGTGAGCAGAGCAAATGCAACCCACAGACAGGCAGCGACACTGAATGCAAAAGACAGAAGCCGACCGTAATGTCATGGCCACTCCCCCATTACTATTATTTTCTGTGGTTTCAAATCACATGATGGCATTTTTTTTTCATGTGATGGAATTTTTAGATCTCATTCGATTGAAAGAGGAAAAAAAAAAAAAAACACCACTGCTAGGATTTGCTAAGTATCTCCTCGTTGGGGGGAGAAGGTGAGAACTTCTGACCCGATGGACTTCATGAGAACGCGTGGCCCCAAGAGAAATTAGGAAGAGGTTGGCCCCTGATGCTGGGAGAGTTTAGCCATGTGCTCAGCCTATCTCCTGCTGAGTGTCTCTCAAGCAACAGACAGTCCCTTGCTGGCTCTGGAATATTGGTGCAGACCCGGCAGAGGGAGGTGGGAGAGGGTCATTGCATTTTATTATTAAAATCGTAATAATATGGGAATAGCCCTGTGCTTAACTCACTGAAACTATGCTGTGTGTAATCACGGTTTCAGGTAACATCTTCTTTCATTAGGATATAAGTGTCTGTAAACTTACATGTAGAAGCATATGGAAATTGCCGTATGCTTAACTCATTGAAATGATACTATGTATGACCCATCTTTCAAGTAAAATCTTGTTTCATTCAAAAAGTACTTAAAGGCTTTACTTTTTAAAAATAACACAACATAAGAATTCATAGTAATAGGGAGAGCAACAAAGACCACTCCTTCCCCTAGGGAATGGAAAGAGACACTTAGCAAAGACGCTCAGTATCTGGAAACTTGCCCCCGATCCTTCAGAGAGGTGTCACACGCGATCCACAGGAAAGTGTCTTTCGGAATATCATTTTCTGAAGTTCCCCTTTGAGACCCATTCTTTACGGCCTTTGTCATAGCCAAGGGCAGATATGGGTGTAATAGGTAATTTTTGATGTATTTATTCACTCAGGAGATTTTCTATGACAGTGAAATTTTCTTTGAAGTTCTTAAGATGATAAACTTGTTGTTTCAAGCCCCTAAGTTCACGGTAATTTGCCACAGCAGCAATAGAAAATTAATACAATGAAAATTAATACAATGAAAATTAATACAATATAGTATATTACTATACTACCTATAGGAATATACGTAGACACTGGGTATGTCTATGTTCACCTTTTATAGGTATTTCCAAGAGTTTTCTAGTGTGGTTGGACCAGTTATACCTCTACCCGGTATGCAGGAGGGTTCCCCTTGCTCTACGTCATCATCATCGCCTGGCATCATCAGTCTGTTTAATTATAGCCATTCTGTCATGGTATCTCATTTGTATTTCAGCATGCGTGTCTTTGATTCTTAAGGGGGTCGAGTAACTTTTCAGATGATTATGGGCCATTTGATCTCCTCTTTTGTAAAGTGCCTGATCAACTCTCTAGCCGAGTGGTTCCTTTTTGCTGCTGCGGTAAAGGAGGAATGGAATTTAGAACATAACTTTCTAGTTCTATTCGTAAAACCATCCTGCATTCTCAAGTCACAAAACTGAGATTTTTCTTTAATGTTCTATGAGACTTTTTTCTTTTCCTATTCTTCTTTAAAATTAAGAAAGAGAAGCAGATTCTAGCCTGTGTATCACAGTATGACTATTTTAGTGAGCGCACCACACACACACACACACACACACACACACACACGTGTGCACAGAGTTACAAACATGTATGGGTATGGGACAGTGCAAAGCAATACTCAACAACTATGAAAGTCCCTAGTAACTATTTTTAAAGTTTTTTTTTTCAACGTTTTTTATTTATTTTTGGGACAGAGAGAGAGGGAGACACAGAATCGGAAACAGGCTCCAGGCTCCGAGCCATCAGCCCAGAGCCTGACGCGGGGCTCGAACCCACGGACCGCGAGATCGTGACCTGGCTGAAGTCGGACACTTAACTGACTGCGCCACCCAGGCGCCCCCCTAGTAACTATTTTTAAAAACAGTAGTCATAAATACCAACAGACTATTAGGATGTTATTTATAGGCTGATAATCTTGCATGAGGCTATTTCATTCAGAGGTTTTGTGATGAGTGTATTAGGCCTGGGTATTGAATGTTAAGATCAAAATACGCTTTTCTTTAGCTGATATAACTTCCAAAATAAATCGTTCATACAATCGGTGACTCATACAATCCATTCCAGCATGCTCTGCTGCTTGTTAGGAGATTTTTATTTAATTTAAGCATTTTTATTATTGTGGATTTTTATTGTGCTCTGTTCAGTTCTGAGTCTTGGGCAATTGTTATAACAAGGTTACTAGTCGAAGACTGCAGATAAAGAACAGCGATTCAATAATTAAAAGGCAACCAAGAGTGCAATCTGTCAAACAGAAAAAAAAAATCAGATCCGAAAGTGCATGAAGATGAGCTGAAAGCCAAAACTATTAATGCAAAATATGATTATTTCCAGTGGCGAACCAATATGTGTCGTGGCTCCGGTGTTACCAAGGGGATTTTGTAAAATAATCAAACCAGCAGTGTTAGCAGGACGATCCTGGTTTTCATCTTCCCCCAAGTCTTAGATTATCTCCTCTCAGAAATCCCTTTCTAACACTTTCAGGTTTTATTAGACCAGATTCTCCTTCTTTGTCTTCCTATTTATTCCTTCCCTTCCCTACTACCACTCCTACCTTCCCCATGGCTTTCCGTGCTCAGGAAAAGTAAGGTTTCTGAGGGTAAGGATCCAGCTGTTTTCTTTTTTGCATATCTTTCTAAATATCTTTTGGAGTTACCCATTCACCTCTGCTTCCTACTTTGCCTCCTGTGGACTCCTGGTCTCTCCACATCCAGCCTTGCTCCACCCCTTTCCACCCCACCCCACCCTGCAGTCTCCACACAGCAGCCAGAGGAACCTTGTTGCCACACAAATATGTTCCTGTCACTCCCGTAATTAAAATGGATTGCCATGACTCCATACTCCTTGACATGGCCTGAAAGGCCCTATCTGGTCAGGCTCTGAGCTGCCTCACCAGCCTCTTCCAGAACCTCTCTCCCTCTTCTTCTCTCTGTACTGCCTTCCAAATCTAAAACCACACTGTGTTCCTTTCCACCTCAGGGCCTTTGCACATGCTACTTCCTTCTGCGTGTGGAAGGCTTTTTCCTGACCTTTAACACCTTCTTCCTGACCTCGACCTAAATATCACTTCTTTGGATCAGCCCTCCCCATTGTCCCAGAGTAGGTCAGGTCACGTTATTATTTGTTCCCAGCAACATTTATTTATCCTTCCTAGTATTTACCCATTGTGAATTTTTAATTGCAGAATTCATTTATCCCTTCAACTTTACTGAGTGCCTACTATATGCCTGTATTGGATTGTTAGGGCTGTTGTAACAAAATATCATAGACTGGGTGGCTTAAGCAACAGAAATTATCTTCTCACAGTTCTGGAGGCTGGAAGTCGGAATTAAGGCGCTGGCAGGTTTGGCTTCTCCTGAGGCCTCTCTCCTGGGTTTGTAGATTACCACCTTCTCTCTCTGCCCCTCCATAGGTCTTCCCTCTTTTGTTTTTCTAATTTATTGCTCAAACATCTAAATGATTACTTAGCTGAAAACAGATGCCTCTCTTGGGAATTTTTACTCCCCTCCCCCCAACCATGTCAAGGAATTCTGGAGGAGGTTTGCACAGTCTCAAGAGAAGTCAGTCTGATCTCCATACCCAAGAGAGCAAATTAAGTCTCCTCTTTTACTGCTATTAATTCTCATTACCACAAGGTGTCGCTGTCAAAGGCTCTCTCTGTGCAGTTGGACAGCTGGTGCTGATTTGCTCTGGGACAATGATGCCCCCTAGAAGGTTCCCCTTTCATCCCAAGCTGCTGTGGCTCTTTAAGGGTAAAAATCCCACGTTCTCAGTGCTATATTCTGTAAAAATGTCCCCAGATTCTTGTCGCTCATCTCTGCTTTCATTCTTGTTCCATGGAGTATCCTGAAAGTGGAGAGGAAGCAAAGATTTCAAAAGACACTGGAGGAAATAATTGGTAGGAAAAAAAGTTAAAGTTGCTGTTTTACACGTGAAATCCTTGTACTACATTGTATCGAATAGCCACAGACCGAAATCTTGAACTGTAATTTACAGTGTATATCTCTATTGAGTTTGACTCCAAAACCCTGGGAGAAAGAAAGTCACTGGAGAGTACAGAGGACCTGGTATCATTTTCCTTGCTTGTAAGTACTTAGAATAGAGAGAAAAGTGCTCTGGATCTGCAGCAGGAAGACATGGGGTCAAGTCCTTGCCTTGCTGTTTAATTAGCTTCATGAACTTGAGAAGTCACTTGATTTCCTTGCCCTCCATGTCCATATATCTGCAAACGTGGTACATGACCAATCCTTTACATCTTACAGTGCTCTTGTGAGAATCAAGTGGATTGATCTGAAAATTACAAAGCGTCATATAAATATGAGGTCTTTCCAAACAGACTTAAAAAATTAATAGACTATTTTGGGGGTGCAGTTTTAGGTTTACAGCAAAATTGCATAGAAAGTGCAAGACATTCCCATAAACCCTTACTCCCTCTGCAGTTCCCCCTCCTGTTAACTTCTTGAATCAATTAGTTACAATTGATATGCCAATATTGATGTATAACTATTAACTAAAGTCTCTGGTTGACATTAGAGTTTATTCTTTGTATTGTACATTATATGGGCTTCGACAAACGTGTTATGACATGTATCCACTGTTAGAGGATCATACAGAATGGTTGCACTGCCCTAAAAATCCCTTTTGCTGTATGTGTTCATCTCGTCCTCCCTCTCCCCCAACCCCTGACAATCATTGATCTTTTTATAGTGTCCATCGCTTTGTCTTTTCCAGATGTCGTATGGTTGGAATCATATAGTGTGTATCCTTTTCAGATTGGCTTGTTTCCCTTAGTAATATGCATATAAAATTCTTCCATGTATTTTCATCGATAGCGGGATAACTCATTTCTTTTTATTGCTGAATACTATTCCATGATAAATGAATTCCCGATAGACTTTTTAAAAAAGGTTTTATTTTTTAGAGCAGTTTTATTAAGTTTGCAACAAAATTGAGAGAAGGTAGAGATTTCCAATATACTCTCTGTCCTGACACATGCAGAGCGTTCCCCACTATCGATACCACTCACCAGGATGGTACATTTGTTACGATTGATAAACCTGTATTGATAACACTGTAATCACTCAATGTCTGTAGTTTACATTAGGGTTCACTCTTGGTGTGGGTTTGGACAAATGTATGATGGTATATTGCCATCATTCTGCTATCGTACAGAGTATTTTCACTTCCCCAGATTTTTTAGTTAAAAAAAACAACAACCCAAGACTACATTGTAATAGAGTTAAAGTAAATATCAATAGCTCCATTAATAAGAAAAAGAATGTGCTAAGGTCAGCTTGACATACAGATTGTCGGGCAGAGAGGCTACACTGCCTTCATACAGGTAAGTGTGCTGGAGGAGGAAGGTGTTATGAGCTGGTTGTAAATGCAAGAACCACGATACTTCCTCCTCTGCTCCCTCCTGGGAACACAGCTCAGCTGCCAGCAACTTGGCCCCCTCAGTGCACGGCCTGAGCAGTCACTCTGAGGCACCATACCTGGGTTTGGTGCTGTTGCCCGACTAAGAAAAAAAATTCTAATGTTCCGGATCTCTCAAACCACATTACTCCCAGCTGTATGCCTGATATGTAAGAGCGTGCAATAAGTGTTTGAATGAATGAATGAATGAATGGCTGAAGAAGCAGAATAGGTCCCAGATCTGGGAACTGAGGGAAGGTTCTGGGGAGGAGGCAGAAAGATCTGGTCATTAGTGATTTTGTAAATAACCCGTGGAGATACTATTGCCAAGCCCAAGACCCCCTTTACCAACTGCTGAGCACTGCAGAGGGACTGTTTGCATTAGATTCAAGCCAAGACATCCCCAAGATCCCTGACAATAAAGGAAATAACAGCCCCGTGCCAGCCAATAGACCCAGAGGAAATTAACGCTGGTGCGGGGTTTATCCCGATTTTCCTTCTACAGCCGGATCTTCAGCGCCACCTAGTGGTGCTCCCTTCGGGTTCACTGCATTACCAAAGCGCCCACCAGGGCTTCCTGCCCTGGTTTAAAGCTGGGAGGATTAAAGCCTTCCTCTTAAGGTTCAAGATAAGACACTATGTGGAAATAAGGAATAAATTGAGAGCTTTAGAATTAATGTCAGAGAATTTTAAGTCACAGGACTTAATCTCAGCAATTACATACACAATTAGGAGCAGGATCTTGTATTTGTGCTTACCATTTTGCTGTTTTGAATACTGAGCAATTTCGGACAATGGGGCCAAGATCAAAAATTAAAGTTGTGTAAAGAGAATACAGAACTAAGAAGTGGAGAAAGAGAATCTGATCCAGCCCCTGACTCCAGACAGGGGACGTGTCGTTTCCATTTCACAATTAAAGCAAGTCAGTCTCCGTTCACTGCCCAAGGTCAAGTGTCCAGTAAATGAGGCAAGAACCCTGACTGGGTGGAATGTCTTTTCCCTTTGCTATGCTGCTTCAAAGTGCCCTCTCTCTTTTGATATTTTCTGTTTTGCTACGATTTCTCTGATATTCTCCCACGAATGGGTCAGTCTTTATTCTATTTTATACTCACAACCTGTTTTCTTAAGGGCTTTGGTTACTCTGTCCCTCACACAGGAACTAGAATTCCTGACAATTTTGATAATGTGGATGGCAGTTTATTACATTTGTTGTATACATTAAGTACCTTCTATATAATGCCAACTTTTATCCCTTTATTGGTTATAACATTTTAGGTCCATCACTATATGTAACATTTAAAATCTAATTAACACAATTCACAATGGATTTTTAAATCTGTATTTTCTTTAAGAGGATGCAGTTTGGAATTGAAAGACCACATGTGTACTTGGCATGAGATACTGAGCAGGTGATAGCACATCCAATAACTAATTTAATCTTTATGACTAGCCCTATAGGTAAGTTAGAGGATTATCTTTATATTGATGAAGAAACAGAGATTCAGACATGTTTTTTTTTTTAATTTTTTAACGTTTATTTTTGAGAGAGAGAGAGAGAACAGAGACAGAGACAGAGCGTGAGCAGGGGAGGGGCAGAGAGAGAGGGAGACACAGAATCCAAAGCAGGCTCCAGGCTCTGAGCTGTCAGCACAGAGCCTGACGCGGGGCTCAAACTCACGAACTCTGAGATTGTGACCTGAGCTGAAGTCGGATGCTTAACTGACTGAGCCACCGAGGCGCCCCTCAGACATGTTTTTCTAATGCTTATTTATTTATTTTGAGAGAGAGAGAGAGAGAGAGAGAGAGAGAGAGAGAGAGGCAGAGAGGGAGGGAGAGAAAGAGAATCCCAAACAGGTTCTGTGCCTTCAGCACGGAGCCCGACATAGGGCTTGAACTCACGAACAGTAACCTGAGCCAAAATCAAGAGTCAGCACTTAACCAACTGAGCCACCCAGGCGCCCCTCAGACATTTTAATACAGCACCCCCAGTGACGTAGCAACTAGTCAGAGGACCTAGACATTGAGCCAAGTTTCCTGGTTTGAAGTCTAGCACTATCTCTGCCACACCACTTGACTCCACCAGAATTGAAGCCAAGAAGTGAAGTTTTATTCCCAGCTTAAATAATACAGAAAACACCATATGCTGTATTATTCCTTTGGAAATTTGTATGCTCATTTGTATATCAGAGGTTCTATTGAATTCTAATATAAAGACACGTTTGGCCTAGTGATCCCCAAGCTTATGGCATTGTTGTTGTTTGGGGTGTGTGTGTGTGTGTGTGTGTGTGTGTGTAACTATTAACCTTCCTCTGAAATAGTGCTCTATAAACACACCATGAGAAATGCTGGCTGGACAGTCTGACTGGGGAGAGGTGGGCTTGAGAGATAGTTGTGAACTGAATGAAGATTCAGTCTTTCAAGGTAGTTACTGGGTCTACTTGCCCAAAACAGCTTAGAGGATGATTTTATTTTAAAATTCTTGTTTGTAACCGTCCTTGTTCAAGAAAGAATTAATGTAGGAGAGCAGGACTTCGACGGCATGGTGATCATCTCCAGGCTTCTCCATGAAAATTTAAAATGTATCTATGCTATGGTATCATCTCACTTCCTTTTTGTGACATCTCTCAACTTTTCGTGTATTGCTACCCTAGTGGTCGATCTTAATCTGCTCATCTCCACACGCACTAGGTTTCAAAGTTACCTTTGACACCTATTCCCATTTCCTCAGTGTTTTGTCAGTGTAAGGTCAGGAAAAAAAATCTGATCAAGTTCATATTGATTATATTATCAGTCCTTAGTGCTTCAGGAGTATTTGCAATTGATATAAATAATTCTCTAACTGGAAAACTTCAGTTAGCTTTGGAGAGATTTGGGGGAAAGAGTACCAAAGTTTGTCTGCCTCTAACCCTAAACTTGTGTGTTCTATTTTCCCATGTCATTCAGTGTCTGCAGTAGATTCAGTGCTGTCCAAACTGGGACTCTCATCCCAGTCCTAAATCTAGAGGCACAGATAAATAGATGCAGAAAAAGCATTTTAAAAAATGCAACAACTATTCATGACAAAAACTCTCATAAAACTAGGAAATGCAGAGAATGTCTTTGAAGTGATGAAGGCCATCTATGATCAACTTACAGCTACGATCATTTCTTTCTTTTTTAAACCTTTTTCTTTTTAAGTAAAGTCTACCCACAACATGGGGCTCAAACCCAACAGCCCCAAGATCAAAGGTCACATGCTTTACTGACTGAGCCAGCCAGGTGCCCTATGATCATTCTTAATGGTGGAATTTTGAATGCTTTTCTCCTTAGATCAAGAATTAGACAAGAATGCCCACTCTCACCAATCCTATTTAATATCACCTTATTAATTAATTAGTAAAATAAGAAAATAAAAAGAAATACAGCACATTCAGATAAAAAGGAAGTAAAGCTGTCTTTATTGATAACTGACTTGATTGTATACATAGAAAATCCTTAGGCCTCTACAAAAAAAAATACCATAATTAATAGTGGAGTTTAGCAAAGTTACAGGATCCAAACTGTATTGCTACATTCTAGAAACAAATAATTGGATATTAGAATTTAAACAGTACAATTTACAATAATACTAAAAACATGAAACACATAGATGTATTAAATAAAATATGTATAAGACATGTACACTTAAAACCTAAGAAACATTACTGAGATAAATTAAAGATGCCTAAATAAATGGAGAGAAATACTATGTTCATGGATTGAAATAATATTGTAAAAAGTTTGTCTGCTCTCCATCACAATCACAGTAGACTTTTTTTGGGTAGAAATCGACAGAATGATTTTAAGCTCCATATAGAAATTCAAAAAACCTAGAATAGCCAGAGTATTTTGGAAAAGAAGAACAAAATTGGAACATTTACACTATCTAATTTCAAGACTTCCTACAAAGCCTTATTAATCAAGATAGTATTGGCATAAGGTTAAACACATAGACCAACAAAACAGAATAAAAAGTCCATAAATAGATCCATGTATCTGTGGTCAAATGATTTGCAAAGTATTTTAGTGGTAGAAAAGATAGTATTTTGAAAAATAATGCCGAAACAACTATATAATCATATGTAAAAAAGAAACCTCAACCCTTACATCATACCACTCACAAAAAATTAACTTAAAATAGATCATAGACCTAAATATAAAGGAAAACTATAGAACTTCCTAAAAGAAATATGGGAGAAAATCTTAATGATCTTGGGTTAAGCAAAAAATTTCTTAAATAGGTCACATAAGTTTGAACCATAAAAGAAAAAAATAAATTGTATTTCACCAAAATCTAAATCTTTTGCTCTTCAAAAGACTCTGTTATGAAAATGAAAAGGCACATCACAGACTGGGAGAAAATATTTATAAAAAATACCTGAAAAAGGACTTGTATCTAAAGTATGTAAATAACTCAAAATTCAATTAAGACCTATCACCTAAGTTTTCAAAATGGCAAAATATTTGAATAGATGCTCAACCCAAGAAGGTATATAATAGACAATTAGACCCATTAGGATTCCTCCAATTTAGAAACTGACATACCAAGTGTTGGTGAGGATTTGGAGCCACTGGACCTCTCATAAAGTGCTGGTGGGAATGTGAAATGGTACAACCACTTCGGAAAATAGTTTGGTAGTTGATTAAAAAGTTAAAAATACGCTTAATCATATAACCCAGCCATTACATTTCTATGTATTTACCCTAAAGTGGTGAAGACATAAGCATATGTTCACACAAAGACTTGTATACAAATGTTAACTGTAGCTTGATTTATAATACCCTAAACCTTAAAACAACCTAAACATCCATCAATGGGTGAGTGGATAAACAAATTGCAATAGACCCTGAGAGTAGGCTACCACTGGCAGTAAGAAGAGCAAACTACTCATACACCCAACAACATGGATGCATCTTAGACACTACGTTGAGAGAAAGAAGTCAGGGACAAAAGGCAACTACAGTGTGATTCCATTTATATGAAACTCTGAAAGAGAGAGATGTAATGTACAGTGGCAGAAAGCAGAGTCATGGCGGCTTGGTGCTGGGGCCAATTGAGGGCATGAGAAAGTTGGCCAGGAAGGGCAGAAAGACACTAGAGCAGTGATGGAAATGTTCTGTATTTCCATTGTGGCCACTCTAGGAACATATACAGTCATCAAAAGTCACCAATTTGTACACTTAGAATGGGTGCATTTTGTCATATGTAAATCGTATGGTAATAAAATTGATTTTTAAAATTGTGGCAGGGAATGAAAGATCAGAAGGGACAGGTTTTGGTATATTTGTGTGTTGAAGTGGATGGTTTTTGAGTAGGTGTTATATGCTAAGAGGGAAGGACAGTGGAGATGGAGGGAGAGAATACTTCAGGGAGAAGATTACTGGTGAGGCCGATTTCTCAGAGAGGAAGAAGGGGGTGCTGTACAAAACACAGGTGGATGCATTAGCCTTGGGTGAGAGGAGGGAACATTCTCTCCCAGACGTACAGTGGAGGAAGGTGCTGTGTGGTATTGTTCGAGTAAATATGTGTGTAACTTAGTATGTGGGAGGGCAGAGAGTGGAGGAAGTTCGTGGTTCACTTAAACTTTAATAATTATTTTAAATTCTCTCTCTCTCTCTTTCTATATATATATATATTCCTATATATATTATTATATATTATATTATTATTATATTATATATTATTATATTATATGTTAATATTATTATATTATATAATATATACATAGAAATATATAGTATATACTATATATATACAGTGTGTGTATATATATGTGTACATATATATATATATATATATATACACATATACATATATAGTACCTGGCATTATATATATATTAGGATGTGGCTACTCTGAAGGAAAAAGAATAATGTTGTCACTGCCTTTACAGAATTTAGAACACTGTGGTGGGAAGAGGGGTCAGGCGTTAAATAACCACACAACGGAATATGTAAATGCAGGTTATTATGAATTCCACAAAGGACACGGGAGCTTTGGTTAAGTGTAGCAGTAGGAACCTGATTTAGATGGATGATGCAGGAGGAGTCTGTTGGGTGAACAGGTTGTGGGGAGGAGAATGAGTGGGAGCAAGGTGATCAGGGGCCTCAGTGAAGACCTTGAAGTTGGAAAGATTTTGGTACATTTTGATACAGAAACATAGTCATGGGTGATTTTTTTTCATTTTATAAGAAAATGAAACCACAGAAAAATAGATATGTGAATTTCTAATCATTAGAGGGTTCTCCAAGAGTATGATTAAGATTCATCCACCTACAAGGCACCTGGCTGGCTCAGTTGGTAGAACATGCAATTCTTGATCTTGGTGTTGTGAGTTCAAGCCCCACGTTGGGCATAGAGATTACTTAATTAAACTTGGGGGCACCTGGGTGGCTCAGTCAGTTTAGCATCCGACTTTGGCTCAGGTCATGATCTCACGGTCTGAGTTCAAGCCTCATGTCTGGCTCTGTGCCGACAGCTCAGAGCCTGGAACTTGCTTCTGTTTCTGTGTCTCCCTCTCTCTCTGCCCCTCCCCTGCTCATGCTGTGTCTCCCCCTCTCTCAAAAATAAATAAACAGTAAAAAAAATTTTTTTAAAGATTCATCTACATACAATTCAAGGTTTTTGTTTTGTTTTTCACATAGAATGTATCACAAGCCAAGTACAAAGGCAAATAAACCAGGAAAATATTAGCAACAAACAAATCAAAGGATTACTGTCCTAAATCTATAAAGAGCATGTATCAAATTGATGAGAAAGGCATCAAACTATCAGTAGAATCCAGTTACTATAATATTGTCTTTCTAAAATGTGATACTTTGGTCATAAAGTTAGAGAATTTTAAAAAGAAAAATAAGTGTAGGAGGCAAGTTGGGAAAATATAATAAAAATGCAAGTAAAAGACATAGCAAATATTTTATGGAAGAGAAAATGAAAATGGCTAGATGGACATAAAAAGCATTTTAACTCATAATAAAAAATATAAATTGCAAAAAAATTAAATGGCATTTTCCTAACAATTAAATAAATAGAAATTGGGAGAAAAATTAATGATGGTGAAGGTGCTATCCCATATAGATAATGGGAATGGAAAATGGTTATAAGTTTTTAATAAAACAGTTTGGGAATATGCATCTAGAACCTCAAATATATTTCCTCTGATTCCAGTTTTTAAAATTAACCCTAGGAATGTAACCATAAAAGACTTCAAAGATCTTGTTTTTTAGTTAAAATCTCAAAGCCCTACCTTTTAACAACGAAGGGATGTATCCAAATGTTGCAGTATCATACATTAATTAAAAAGGATTTAAAAAATATTGTGATCTATGTGATCCTGGGACTATGAAATGACAGAGGGCAAGAGACTTTCCCTGCTACTGTACCCCAAAGACATCATATTGGCTGGCCCACTCCATTAATGCCATCATAGTGAAGGAAGGGTGCTGGGCACTGTATCCTCTACCACAAGAAGGCATATATTCTTGAGGCAACAAATATGAGATTTTGTTTCCTGCAGTGGCCCATTTCACAGATGAAGAAAAGCTATCAGATTTGAGTGGGTTCAGAGCATGAGAAGGCTCCTTTGCTCATCTGGTACATCAACTTTGTCCTTCAGCCCTTAAGACCTAGCAGATTTAATACCCCTGGAATCTAGGAGCAGATCAGGATGTCGAATGGAGCTCACAGCAAGACACCGTGAAGGATGCACAGATTGGCTTTTATTTTCTCCGCCTGCCATGCCATGCCAGAACCACTGTCTGAGGACTTATCAGAGGCCTTAAAAATGGCCATGGTATCTTGTACAACATTGCTTCTAACCAAGGAGTCCAAGTTAGATAATGGGCTGTAGCCCATTAGAATCGCTGGTCTTATCACGTACCCAACCCCCAGAAGCAGCTGGTCTCACAGAATAGTGGAATAGTCTATTAAAATTCACTTGTGCCTCCAGCTGGTTAAGTAAGCACTTTCAATAAGGATTGTTGCCGGAAAGATAGAGAATATTCTTTGAACCAGCACAATATATGATGTTATTCTTCCTTTAACTAGAATACGTAAGCCAGGGAATCAAGTAGTAGAATTGGGAGTAGCACATCTCATGAATGCCCAGTGACCTCCTTCTAAAATGTTTACTCCCTGTCCCCATTGTATGAAAAGCTTAATGTCTAAAATAGAAATGCTGGTACCAAGAGAACAATATTTTTACTGTACTTGAAGCTTAGACTACCAACTGGGTATTATATCTCATGAGGTCACTGGGCACACAGGCAAAAATCAGGGTTATGCTTTTAAGTCAGTGTATCTGACACATCCCACGCGTCAGTTCATGTCTAAGGACCCGTCTCTTGTTCCAGCTGTCACTGTGGCAACCAGATTTGCATGTGCTCTGACTTTGGAGGGGCACAGCCAGATCACACCCATCTTGAGTGTGTGGCTCAGGGCGCTTGTCTTGTATCCCTGGCATCCTTCTTGATACTGCTGTGAGATCCTGCTCAGCACCCATGCCTGCACTTGAAGACAAGAGCTGGTGAATAGATCCTTCCCCTACTTCTCCTTCCAGGAATAGTTCTGAGACTTAGTTGATGTGGGTATTCGGAGGACAGTCCCCTCGGATGAAGCAATGGTTCACACTTACAGGTGGCCAGCTTGATAACACATCCTCATTTGGGAGACCACTTTTGCTGCCTCACCTCTTTGTTCCTCCTTCTTTTGCTCCTCCCTGGGATTGCATGTCTTAAAAAATAACAATACATTATAGCTTTCAGCCTCTGCATTCATAGATTGTAGGCTAAGATAGCTGGCAATGTGTGAAGGGTGTGGATGGCCATGCATACACATGTACACACACGGGCAAACACACACTGTCACATATAAATAGTATTGAAGGTGTAAAGGAGGGTTAAAGAGAAAAACAGCAGCAGTAAGAGAAGAGGAGGAGAAGGAGAAGGAGAAGAAGGAGAATGTGTATAATTGATCCTGCAAACTCTCATTATTCCATATTGAGATGTGCTTAAATTAGGCACAGCTGGAAATGCCATGGAAAGTCTTCCAGTAATGAAATCCTGTCCCTGCTAGTTTCCATATTTCCAGGGAAATTGGGAGAAAGACAGGAACATTTGGTCTAGTATGTGACAAAGGGAGTATCTTTACTAGGGAAATAACTAGGGTCTGGAGCTCAACTAACAGAATCTACACCTGAGGCCAGATCTTGCATTCTTTGTTGAGTTGGCTCAGTCCTACTGACTCAGCTTGTAACCAAACCTGCATAAAGTGAAGACAGAAAAGAGTCATCAGGGACCTTAAGCAAAAGATCTGGCTCTCCCAGTGAGGGACTTTTACCCAATTTTTAAGGGCAAATGAAGTTGTCGCTATACAATGAAAGCAGGGAGTTATATGCATGAAACCCAGGGGATCACCGGGCACTTCTTTATTTTGCCAAGTCTAAGGGCAAATGTTCATGAGGGACTACTGTGTTTCTGTCCAGGCATGACCTCAAACTCAGTCCCCTGAGAATGAAGATTTGATCTCCTACCTCAAATTTTAGCCGGCTACAACCTGGCGTAAGGTGAGGAAGTATGGAATGGGTAGTGGAGGGGCAGGTTATAGTCACTGTTACAGGTCAGAGACTAGTGGCAGAACAAGAACTGAAACCCCCACCTATGTTTCCTTTCCCACATATATTTATACATTTTCAGTTAATTCCTTTGCCTTCCTCTTCCTAAGGCCGCTTTTATGGTTTTGCTTTTAGTGTTCTGCAGGTTCAGTATGGAATATCTGCCAGTATTTTTGAATACTGCTTCTTATTCTCTATTCTTTCCTTCTGGAGATACCACTAGATGGTGGTGGGATCTTCTCATGCTCTCTTCCATGCCTGTTAACTCTCTTTTATATTTTGATTCTCTGGTAAATGAAATAAAAGAAGAATTAAATAAATGGAGGGATAGTTCATGTTCATGGATAGGAAGACTCAATATTGTCAAGATGTCAGTTCCTTTTATTTTGTCCATAGAGTCATTATGATCCCAATCAAAGTCCCAGCAAGTCAGCTTATGGATATTGACAAACTCCCCCTAAAGTTTATATAGAGAGGCTAATGACCCCCAAATAGACAACACAACATTGAAGGAGAAGAACAAAGTTGGAGGACAGATGCTACCCAACTTCAAGACTTACTATCAAGCTACAGTAATCAAGGCATTGTGGTATTGATGAAAAAATAGATAGACAAGTGGAACAAAATAGAGAGCCCAGAAATAGAGCCACATAAATATAATGAACTGATCTTTGGAAAAGAGCAAGGGCAGTATATTGAAGCAAAGATAGGCGCTTCAACAAATGGAGCTGGAAAAACGGGACATCTACATGCAAAAAAAAAACCAAAAACCAAAAACCAAAAAACAAAAACAAAACTGAATCTAAACACAGACCTTGTACTCTTCACAAAAGTTACTTCAAACTTTTGGATCATAGACCTAAGTGTAAGGTACAAATCTATAAAACTCCTAGAAGATAGGAGAAAACCTAGATGACCTTGGGTGTGGTGATGCTTTTTCAGATACAACACTAAACATGATCCCTGAAAGAAAAAAACTGATAAGCTGGCCTTTATTAAAATGAAAAAATTATTTTGTGCAAGAGGCAATATCAAGAGAATTAGAAGACAAGCCACAGAGGTGTCTGGGTGGCTCAGCTGGTTAAGCATCTGACTCTTGATTTCAGCTTAGGTCATGATCTCATAGTCATGAATTTGAGCGCCGAATCGGGCTCTGCACTGGTAGCACAGAGCCTGCTTGGGATTCTCTCTCTTTCTCTCTCTCTCTCTCTCTCTCTCTCTCTCTCTGCACCCCTCCCCCAGTTCATGCTCTCTATCTCTCCCAAAATAAAATAAAATGAACTTAAAAAAAAAATAAGCCACAAACCGGGAGAAGACATTTGTAAAAGACACATCTGGTAACGGACAACTATTCAAAATATGCAATGAACTCTTAAGACTCAACAATAAGAAAACAACTCGATTTTTAAAATAGGCCAAAAACCTTTACAGACCCCTCAACAAAAAAAATATACAGACGGCAAACGAGCATGTGAAAAGATGTTCCACATCACGTATCATCCGGGAAATGCGAATGAAAACGAGATACTACCACACACCTATTCACATGTCCCAAATCTGGAACACTGGACACCGCCAAATGCTGGTGACGGTGTGGAGCAACAGGAACTCTCATTCATCGCTGGTGGAAATGCAACATGGTGCGCCCACTCTGGAAGACAGTTCGGTGGCTTTGTACAAAACTAAACAAACGCTTATCATATGAGCCAGCCATCATGCTTCTTGGTATCCATCCAAAGAAGTTGAAGACATGTCTACACAAAACCTCCACACATACGTTTATGGCAGACTTACTCATAATTGCCTTAACTCAGAAGCAACCAAGGTGTCCCTTGGTAGGTGAATAGATAAATAAACTGTCGTCCATCTAATGAAGTGTTATTTGGTGCTAAAAAGAAATGAGCTATCAGGCCATGAAAAGACATGAAGGAAATTTAAATGCTTATTACAAAGTGAAAGAAGCCTATTTGAAAAGGTTGCATAATGTATGACTCCAATTATATGAGATTCTGGTAAAGGTAAAACTATTGATACAAAAAAAAAATCAGGGACGCCTGGGGTGGCTCAGTCGGTTAAGCGTCCAACTTCGGCTCAGGTCATGATCTTGCGGTCCGAGAGTTTGAGCCCCACGTCAGGCTCTGTGCTGACAGCTCAGAGCCTGGAGCCTGTTCCAGAATCTGTGTCTCCCTCTCTCTCTGACCCTCCCCCATTCATGCTCTGTCTCTCTCTGTCTCAAAAATAAATAAGTGTTAAAAAAATTAAAAAAACAAAAACAAAAAGTCAGTGGTTGCCAGGGTGGGGGTGGGGAAAGGTAAAGAGACAGAACACAGAGGATTTTTAGGGCATGGAAAATTACTCTGTACGATATTATAATGATGGATATATGTCATTATGCTTTCTTTAAATCCATGAGATGTACAGCACCAAGAGTTAACGGTAGGGTAAACCATGGACTTTGGCTGATTATGATGTGTCAATATAGATTCATCAGTTGTAACAAATGTGCCACTCTGGTGAGAGAAGTTGATAATGTAGGAGGCTGTGCAAGTGTAGGCGTAGGGACATGTATAGAAAAATCTCTGTACCTTCCTCTGAATTTTGTTATAAACCTAAAACTGCTCTAAAAAACAAAGTCTTAAAAAATTTACTCGAGATTCATTATTGATGGAATCACCCCCCTCTTGTTCCAGAATACTTAGAATTGAATTACCCTGGGAGACTGGGTTTTGCAAAACAAAATTGGAGACCTTGTTTGATGCAATCAATGAGGACCCCACCTTTGTCGTTTTTCGCTCCCATATTAAACAGGCAGCTAGAAAGTGTCAGCCAGAGCTAGATGTCGCCAGGAGGAGTAGGTGGCAAAGGATGACAAGGAGACACATTAATAAGAGAAGTCCTGTTCAGAAAAAGGCAGGCCCATACAGAGCATGGGGGAGAATGGGCATTACAGAGGGTCTGATAAAATCCCATGTTACATTGTGGAAGATATTCTCTCTCCTAGGAATCTGCTGGTTTCTTAAAAGGCCTCATTTACATGTTTCCAATCTGGCAGTAGTAGATGCAGTGGATATTAAAGGTCACAATAAGGAAGAGATTTTAAGCATAAATACCACAAGAACACCATTTTATACTTTTTCTTAGGGGAAACTAAGCAGTCTAAAGAAGAATCTGTATGCATAAAGTAAGTAAACCAAGAATGAATGTCAAAAGAATTCATACATAGTTTTCCACGGTAGAAGTTCTAACTCCTATCAGAATAGGGGGCACCTGTTCCCACAGGCAGATTTCATCCGAGATGCTACACAGAAGGCTGTTTGTGATGATTAGCACTATCTCAGGTTGTTCGAACCTCTGTCTTTTATTGTTAGTGGATCTGTAGACAGCGAGCGTGGCACAGGCCCAGGGGCCAGGGGGATGGCTGGAGAATGATTTTAGGAACAATAAACGTTGAAGCATCTCATCGATATCAATGGTATCTGCCATCTACTTTCACCCATATTCCTCATAAAAACTTATCATCTTTTTACAAGCATTGTCCTTACCATGTCTTCTACCCACCAATAGCCTGTGGCTTGCAGTTTATCAGTTCAGTGCTCTTGGCTTCAAGAGACAGAAAACCCTGACTCTAACCAGCTTATGCAATAAGGAGATTTATTATTTCACGCAATAGGACATCCAGCCTTTGAGCAAGCTCCAGGCACAGGACAACCATTTGGCTCCATGATGTTATCAACAACCCAGGTTCTTTCTGCCTTTCCCCTCCTGTCCCCTGTGAGTTAGCATTGGCCCAAACTGGTTCCCTTCGTGGCTGAACAGTGGTTGTGGCTGTGACGCAGGCAGGCTGGGTTTGAGGACCCAGAGGAGTGTCCTGCAGGAGCAGCCAAGATGGTCCTTGGATTCACTCGGGAGAGAAATCAAACACCAGTTGGAGAAAGTGATAACTGAGTTTACTGAACAGTGTGAGTTATAAGTGAAGAGGAGCAGGCAGAGTGTCTGGGAGACTCAGAAAGGGGAGGAGAAGGAGGCTCATTGCCACTTGGGGTCAGGGGTTTAGATTGGAGAGGGGTCTGGGGTACGTGTTCCTTTAGGAATCCAGGGCAGGGTCTGATTAGAGGCAGATGCCAGGTGAATAACAGGTGTCACAAATTACCGAAGGGGGGGTGGGGGGTATCTAGGCCCGAGTCGGCCAAGCTTTGTTTGAAGCTAACGTCCTGGAACGTGTTCGGGATCTGCCTCTCTTCTTACGTGTTATCAGGTGTGGGGGGGGGCCTGGGCCAAAACTCAGAGCGTGATTAGCTTTCTTGTTTCTCCTTTGAAGTGGGAACATAGCTTCTTTGGTTTATTCAGAGGCAAAATATAGAACATGAGTAAATGGGGCCCAGCAGAAAAACAGCAGAGACAGAGCCTTTCTAAAATAGAGTCTGTTTCGCTTCTCTCCCTCAGCAGTTTCAGGTATCATGTACACAGATGATCCCATCGGAGGGAAAAGGCGGGACCATCTCTGCAATTTTCATCTCAGCCGTATTGGGATGCGACTCCTATACCATGCAATGTCCCCCTTTGTATTCCTACACGTATGCAGCTATCACCACAGCCAACCATAGCACATTTCATTACTTCCCAAAGGAAATCTCATATCCATTAGCAACCATTTTCCATTTCCCCCCCAACCAGCCCGGAACCCAGCCCTGGGCAGCCTCTGCTCTGCTTGCCATCTCGGTGTACTTGCTAATTCTGGATGTTTCGTGTAAACAGAATCACATAATATGCAGTCTTTGTGACCGGTTTATTTCACCAAGCATGAGCATAACAGTTTTAAGGCCCATTGCTGTCGCTTTTTTAAATCTCACCCTTTAAGGAGAATGAACCTTTCCTGAGGTCTCTCAGTGGACTCATCTTTAAGACTCTTTGGTCTAAATTGAGCTACACACTCAATTTTTTTTTTAATGTTTATTTATTTTTGAGACAGGGAGAGACAGCGCATGAACGGGGGAGGGTCAGAGAGACAGGGAGACACAGAATCAGAAGCAGGCTTCAGGCTCTGAGCTGTCGGCACAGAGCCAGATGTGGGGCTCGAACTCGTGGACCATGAGACCATGACCTGAGCCAAAGTCGGACGCTCAACTGACCGAGCCACCCAGGCACCCCTACGTGCTCAATTTTTAATCCAATCGCTGGTGCTGGAGGATGAATCACTGTATGTGTCTTAAACTATGCAGACCACCTCCTGGCAGTATATTCTTCACCCAGATTTCTCGAATATTATCTTTAACTTATAAATTATTTACCATTTTCACATTTACTGCCCCTTTCTCTCTGATTTCTGGTCTCCTTCTTATAGTGACCCTTACCTTTGTGATTACATCGGAACCACCTGGATGATTCAGGCTACTCTTCCCAACTCAGGAGCCCTAACTTAACCAGCCGTGCAAAGGAACAATAGGTTCCAGGGGTTAAGGGCATCTTTAGGGGGTCATTATTCTCTCTACCACAGTGTTTCTCATTCAGCACTAATGCTTTTGAAGAAGGGAGAGAAGAACACAAGATTGGGCAGAGGGAGAAGAGCTGTGATGTATCCGGACAGCCTCAGCTGACCCCGTGAGGAGCTGTGGGGCTCTCAGAGGTGTTTTACTTTGGGCCAAATGACCAAGCTTTTGAATTCCCTCCTAGATCAGTCACTGCATGTGGGCCATCCGCAGAAAGGCGTGACCTTGGTTAAGAAGGCTCACTGCATTGGAGGCTGTCCCTGAAGGGGCCGACAGCTGAGGGCTGTCTGCCCAAACTACCCCCAGCAGCTGGGGCAGCAGGTGATACATCTCTATGTCCAACACTCAATGCTGGTAATGATGCCTGAAAAGAGCATTTGGGAAGTTTCCATGTTTTAGCGTCATTTGTGTCCTTACGCATGTGCAAGCTACATGTTTTAAGATGTGGCTTTCCCTATAATCCCTCCTAGGGTGGGAGGTTAAGTTTTATAAAGCATGGACACTCCTTAATTTATAACTGTGTCCCTCTGGAAGCAGTCTGAGGGGACAATAGTTAGCTTAACCAACGGGCCAATGGTAGCCAAAAAAAGGTACTTACTACGGGGAAAATATTAATAGTATGAGTTATATAACTTCAAAACTAAATGGGGTATTACAACAACGCATTAAAATGTCAGTAAATACGTGTCATATAATGGGTCCCGTTAACTCCTTGAAGATGAATTTCTGACTAATTTCTGACTTAGTCCTATTTTGATGCAGATATTTCCCATTTGCAGGTGACATATCTGAGTCATAGGACCCACTGTTTCTATCTATACAAGCGTGCAATTTAAGGAGGGAACACAAAATGTCTTTCAGAGACCTGCCATGCCCCTCCCACCCCCACCACATTCCTCTTCTGCACATGGAATTCTGAGGTTTGTATTCTGTGGAGATGTCTCATCTTTTCTAGTTTCATAATCCATATAGAAGCCTGGGAGTTGTTTCCAGATTTCTCTGCTGGGAACACAACAGAGTGACATTGACGTCCCCATTTGCCACCATGCTGGCCACAGTGAATTAAAGCCTGCCTATTAAAGGAAGAATGTAAACTCACAAATACCACCCCCCCCCCCCATGGCCTGATGAGCACTTTTCAATTAGAGATGGTCCTGAGTGAGGCCTGCTATGCTGTGTATGTCTGTGTTCGCCCTCCTAGGGAGCGGCTGCCTCTCTTCTGGGGTGTGGCTTTCTCCCAGGTCGCAGAGACCGGCCAGCCCACCCTTCTTCACTGGCACTCTGGGCATCTGCCTTGTGATGCCTGATCTTTCCAACAGGACATGGCTCCCGCTCAACTAAAATCAAGTTTTCCTAAGTTTTAAGAAAGAACTTCTTTCTCGATTTTCTGATTGGAAAATTATGGTAATTTCATCCATGCAGAACTTCTTTTATTTTTGGGAACTACTGTTTTGCTGAAGCCTTAAAGCTTAGTCTGCCCATTGGACCATCCAGCATCTAGACCCAGACTTTTCTAGCCTGCAGGGATGCAGTTCAGCAACTCATTTTCTTTTCTTTCTTTCTTTCTTTTTTTTTAAGTTTATTTATTTATTTATTTACAGAGAGAGAGAAAGAGAGAGAGGGGGGAGGGGCAGAGAGAGAGGGAGAGAGAGAATCTCAAGCTCAATGCGGAGCCTCAACCCAGGAACCGCAAGATCATGATCTGAGCTGAAATCAAGAGTTGGAGGCCCAACTGACTGAGTCACCCAGGCGCCCCCAGGAACTCATTTTCAAATGCAAATATTCTAAATAGTTGGGACAGGAGAAGTGAAAATAACTGTCTCCCATGCCTTCAATATCACCACATTTTATAGCTAGAAGGTATGTTTTAGGATGATCTTCTCCCTCCCCTAATATACAGACAGAACCTCAGGAGAAAGGGCTAGCAAGTTCACGTTATCTAGTGCGGCCCAGCGAGGATTCGAACCTGGCAGAAAACGCTTTACTGCCCCATAACCTCACTGGATGTTCTCATTTTTCCTAAAATATACATTCAGGGGAAGATAGGAAGGATGCATGTCTGCATGTACCAAATGGGGAATTTAGAATGCAAGCTCTATGAATGCAGGCACCATGCGGGGTGCTGTACATGAGTGCATCCCCAGTCTACACGCAGCAAAGTTGGTTGAGGGAATGATGGAAAAGAAGGTAAGAAAGAAATCTGGATTGACTGGTTCTAACACCAACGTTGGAAGTGGGGGTGGAGGTGAGGAAGGGGAGGTACTGGTGGGAAGAGGACAGAATTAAAACTGCCATCTGGTGGTCAGCATTGGCCCTGGCTTCTCTAGCTCTCTTGCTCTCTGGAATTTACTCAATACGTGGTGGCGGAGAGATGTTTAAAACGTAAGCCACGTCACATCGCCCCTCTGGCTGAACTCCTCATGGGTAGGTGCTGTCTATGCATATCTAGCCAACAGAACCTAGTAAAGCACCTGGAATGAATGAGACAACCAATCCACCAATCGATCAGGAACTATTTGCCCCATTTTGCAAATGAGTAAGCCAAAACCCAAAGGGAAAAATTGAGTAAGGGTCACACAGGGTAGCGACAGCTCTGGCACAGAACCCAGGCCAGGTGACGTCCCATACGGCGGTATAACGTCCAAACTCCTTACCACCACGGCCTGTTGGGCCCACCTCCCCAGCTTACTCCTTTGCCTCCTCGCCTGCCCTGACCGCCACCTGCCAAACTGCCTCAGGCCTTAGAGCTTTTGCACCGGCTGCTCCCTCCCCCAGGCTCTCCCTTCCTCCAGATCCTTGGGGACCTGCTCCCTCTCCTTCAGATCGGTTGCCCCTTACTGGGAAGGGCTGAGACTGCCTCCTCCTCACTCTCTTGATTCCACGCATTTCGGGTTCTTTTTTTTTTTTTTTTTTTTTTCTTTTTCGTACTTCTGATCTCAATTTACCCTATTCGTTTATTTTCCGATTTAGTACCAGGTCCCAAAACAGCGTTGCCTTGGTAGGCTTCCCATAAAATACTGTGGAGCGACAAACGGAGGGGTGAAGGGACGAACGGACGAAAAAACGAGCGAAGCAGAAACGAAGGCGGCCCCCAGGCTGCGGCCCCCGCACGCCGCACGGTCCGGGCGCGTCGGGAAGGCGCAGCGGAACCCGAGGGCGGAGGCGCGGTTTCCCTTAAAAGCGCGGGGGAAGCTTGAGGGAGCACACAGGAAGGCAGGGCGCGGAGCGGGAGCGGCCCGGGTGAGCGGCGCGGGGCCCGGGAGGGGAGCGGAGCCCGGGGCGCTGGGACGGGGCCGGGCCGGAGGTTCCGGGGCGTGGGGGCGCAGCCGCGGGAGCCCGCCTGGGCCGGGGGTCCGGGCGGCGGGTGCGGGCGGGGGGATGGCGGGGTCCCGGTTGTCACGCTGGGAGTCAGCTGGCCTGGGTTCTGGTACTGGAGCTGTCGCTAGCCTGTGCGACCCTTACTCCCTTTTTCCCTTTGGGCTTCGGCTTACTCACTTGCAAGATGGGGCGAGTAGTTGCTGATCGATGGATGGGTTCATTCATTCCAGATGCTTTACTAGGCTCTGTTTGCTAGAGATGCATAGACAGCACCTACCCACGAGGGGTTCACAGCCTAGTGAGAAAATCCCCACCTGACAGGTGAGGAGGGTTGAATACAATTAGAATTGGGGAGTTCTTAAACAAACAAAACACCGCCACCAACCAACCAACCTGCCGATCTGCTTTTTCAGAGGAGAGATGTTGATTTGAACGTATAACATTGAGACTTTCACAGAGATTGAGGAGTAAGAATTCTTTTGGGTACTTAGAAGGAATATGCATTGTTAGCTAATACATTGCACATTGCCATGACAACTTACATACTTACAGAGAAATTTACAAAGTGCATTCACAGTTCTTTGGGGGGTGATCTTTTGAGCCAAAGGAGCCGGTGGTGTATTCTGATTTTACTGACAAGGGGAGAGAGGTAGAGGTTAAATGACTTACCCAGGCTCTCACTGTCTGGAAGTAATTAAGCGACTCTAGAATCTAGGCCTCAGGACCCTTGTACTAGTGCTTTTTCCACTACACTAGAGTGCTTGCGTGTTTGCACGTTTTTATAATGTACGAATCACTGTTTTGTGACAAAAAGGGAGTTCCATTGGATCTTTAAACAGACTTTTATTGACTCTTAAATTGTTCTCTAATACTGTTGATATTTCTACCCATGCCTTGGGGGATTTTTAAAAAAATTATTTTTTTTAATGTTTTATTCCTTTTTGAGAGACAGGGAGAGACAGTGTGAGCGGTGGAGGCACAGAGAGAGAGAGGGAGACACAGATTCCGAAGCAGGCTCCAGGCTCTGAGCTGTCAGCACAGAGCCTGATGAGGGGCTTGAACCCACAGACCACAAGATCATGACCTGAGCCGAAGCCAGACACTTCATGGACTGAGACACCCAGGTGCCCCGGCCTTGGGTGATTTTTTATCTGCAGTCAAACTTGACCTCCTTCACACTGAGGAGTCCCAAATCTGTATCTTCTACCAAACTTCTCCTAACTCCAAACTGCTAAATCCAGACATCCACTGATCATTTGGATATCCACTTGGATGTTCTGCAGGCATCTCGAACTCACTATCTCCTCAACTGCACACATTACATTTCTCCACGAACCTACATTCCAGATCTAATGATGGAAATCCTTATCCAGTCGGTCGCCCAAGCACAAACCTGGCTTGGTTTCTGCTTTCCCTTCCTACAAGTGGGCAAGTGAGGTTTCTAGGCCAGGAGCGGGCGTTGGGGGGGTGGTGGTCAGTGGATAGAAAATTAGGTTTGATGAAGAGTGGACAGTCACAGAGGAATATGGTAAGTTGAGTTCCAGGAAATTGAAGTTAACAGGAAACTTAGCAAGGCATGTTTGTTAGGATTCTTCTTGGCATCCTTTTTTCTTTGCAGGTGATACTCCTTCTGGGTTTAGGGAGGGTACCTCATATATGAGGATTTTATGACCTATTTCAGGGAAGACGAGTCAGGTGGTGAGGCTAAAGTGACCTTCCTGCTTTTGACAGTTTCTCAGACTCCTTTAGCTTAAAATATTCACCATGCTAAGTTGCTATATTTTGGGGGTAGTGCGTCCTGAACCCTGTCACATTCAGCAGTTAGCTAGCTATCAATTGACTGTTATGTGCCCGATCTTATTTTAGGCCCGGGGGGTACAGCAGGTACCAGAACCAAGTCCTTGCTCTCATGGAGTTTATGTTCCTTTGGGGTGAGCTACTAAAGAAATCAGCAAATAAAGATCATCCAGTGATAAGTGCTGTGAAGAAAACAAACAGAATAAGGATCTATATGGTTACTTGGTTTTTTAGTAAAGTTGTATTAATTTACCTTGCTCACAGGAGTGCACGAGAAGGTCGATTCTCATTTTGTCATCTGTGAATACGATCATTCAAAAGTTTGTTACTTTGAGAGGTGAACAGTGATAGTTCCTTGTAGTTTGCATGTCTTTGATTACTCAGGAAGTTGAAAACTGCACACAGCCATTTGTATTAGTGCTTCATGGAATTTTCTGTGTGTGTGTGTTCTCTGCTCTGTTTATTTTCCTGTTGAGTGGCTAGTGTTTTCCTCTATTTTGAATAAGCTCTTTATATTATCTATTATTGAGTTGTTTGTGTGTAAAAATTTTAATGTTTATTTTTGAGAGAGAGTGCAGGGAAGGGGCAGCGAGGAAGGGGACAGAGAATCTGAAAGGGGCTCTGTGCTGCCAGCGGTGAGCCAGACACAGGGCTTGAACTCACAAACCAAGAGATCATGACCTGAGCCAAAGTCAGTCGCTCAACCAACTGAGCCACCTAGGTACCCCTTTTATTAGTTTTTATTTTCTTTTAATTTTTAAAACTGTTTATTTAGACACTCTTAAACAGTGGTATAGTGACCATAGGAAGAAAGAAAAAGCAGGAGGCCTGGAATTGCCTTCTTCTCTGCCCTTCCCCCCCTTGCTTCTAATACAGTGAGGCATAAGGGAGCAGAGAGGGGAAGAATTGAGTTCAGGTAGAAGGAAGGAAAGAAAGAAAGAAGAGGCAGGTGGGCAGTGAGAAGATTTGGTGAGACCGGAAGGGAGCAGGTGGGAAGAGGCCAGAGGAATGGTAATAAGGAACAGGAGTGAGGGAAGGAAACAGGCAGGATGGGCAGATGGAAGGCGTCATGGGGCCTCTACACAATTACCTTGGGTACTGACCTTTTTCTTTTTCTGCTTCTATTAACCTAGCAAATCCCTAGGAGAAGATGACTGTGTTCTTTAAAACACTTAGAAATCATTGGAAGAAAACTACAGCTGGGATCTGTCTGCTGACATGGGGAAGCCATTGGCTGTATGGAAAACACTGGTAAATATCGGACAGCCCCCACCCACCCCACCTTCAACCTCCAACAGTATAAAAGGGCCCAAGGTCAAAATCTTGCTCAGCTGTGCTCCTCTCTAGAACACATTGTGGTGTAAACGAAAAATAAATGTTAAAACCACAAAGACCAAGGCTTCTTGTTGTAATCAGTTCTGGAAAATTGTAACTATAACAGTGCCATCAACACTGGATAACAGCGGGTATAGATTGTAGTAGTGAGATCAGAAGCTGAACAAATTGAGGCCCAGCCTAGGGAGAGAGGAGTCGCTTCCCAAGTTCTTATTAGACAGGGATTGAACTCCTAGGTCTCCTCGGGATTTCATTGCTTCTGTTTCTTACTACAGCCTCTTGATCTGTTATCACTGCTGTTGTAGAACCCTGAGTGAATCTGCTTCCTCCAACCCCTGTGACTTTCCACATTGATACAGTTAGCCCGGGTTAATTAAAGTTTTTTTTTTTTCAACGTTTGTTTATTTTTGGGACAGAGAGAGACAGAGCATGAACGGGGGAGGGGCAGAGAGAGAGGGAGACACAGAATCGGAAACAGGCTCCAGGCTCCGAGCCATCAGCCCAGAGCCTGACGCGGGGCTCGAACTCCCGGACCGCGAGATCGTGACCTGGCTGAAGTCGGACGCTTAACCGACTGCGCCACCCAGGCGCCCCTAGCCCGGGTTAATTTAAATGAGACAAAGACTTTCAAACCTTTTGATTGAATAAGGAGTTCAACAGTCGTGGGTTTTATTAGCCTCTAGGCATGAAGGGAGAAGAAAGTGCCAGAGCTCCCTCTGATTTAGCATGATAATAAGATTTCAGTAACATTTTTATGTGAAAATTATCCAAACAATTAAGAGAGCCAATCAAGTTACAGTATTTTGGGGATTAAGCTTTTGTAATCCACATTGGAAGTCTCCACATTTGAAAGGAGATTCATACTGATATTTTTGTAAATCATCTCAGTTCACCACTGTCAGAGATAATCTGGGGATGCTACATGGTGTCTAGTTTTTCACAGCTGTAGATTGAATGGGACATATCCCCTTCCCCCCCAAGTATTCCCAAGGCTCAGCACTTGAATTCCATTAGCTAGCATGTAAAGAACAGACCTGAGAAGCTTATTTAAAATGTTTTTTGATGTTTATTTACTTTTGAGAGAGACAGAGACAGAATGTGAGTGGGTTGGGGCAGAGAGACGGGGAGGCACAGAATCTGAAGCAGGCTGCAGGCTCCGAGCTGTCAGCACAGCCCAACGCGGGGCTCGAACTCACGAGCTGTGAGATCATGACCTGAGCCGAAGTCGGACGCTCAACCGACTGAGCCACCCAGGCGCCCCGTGTGTACTACCAATTTTAAGTTTCTCAGGTCTGGGGGCGCCTGGGTGGCTCAGTCGGTTGAGCGTCCGACTTTGGCTCAGGTCATGATCTTGTGGTTTGTGGGTTCAGGCCCCACGTTGGGCTCTGTGCTGACAGCTTAGAGCCTGGAGCCTGCTTAGGATTCTGTGTCTCCCTCTCTCTGACCCTCCCCCGTTCACTCTCTGTCTTTCTCTGTCTCAAAAATAAATAAACATTAAAAAAAAATTGGTAGTATGTTATAAAAAATTGGAGGAAATGTTATCACAAATGGAATGTGAAACCTATAATGTGTGCTTTTTCTCCCTTTTCTAACTACCCGTGAGTCCTTATACCGTCTGCCTGGGTGGGAACTAGGATTCCCTTTGCAGGAGCACCTGCTCCAGGCGACAGGGAAGTCCATTTGGGACAACTGCCCATCCCACACCCTAAGGATCACTGCTATTTCTGCTACCAGGTGAAGATTTGAGGAAATAACCATGTTCAAGATGTCTTGTAGGCACCCTAATAATTTTTTGCCAGTGTTCTCTTGAGACTTTAAAAGAGGCCCGCTCCTTCTGAATTAGATCAGAAACAGCTTGATCTTGTAGTAGGAGCCTGCCTTTGGCTTCTTTTGGCTCTGCCTCCCTCCTTGACATTCAAGGGTGCATTCAAAATGCAAACCCCTATTGTCCTGTTGCTCTTCCTTTCTTCTGACTTTTCTCCTCCATTCCTTCATGCCATGTGGTCTTTCTGTTTTTAAATCGTAGTAGAAAACACCTAACATTTGTCACCTTAGCCCTTTTTAAGTGTACCAGCAGTAGAGTTAAGTATGTTCCCATTGTTGTGCAAGTGAGCTCTAGAGTTTTTTCATCTTACAAAAGTGAAACTCTGTACCCATCAAACACAACTCTCCATTTCCTCTCCCCGTCCAGCCCCTGGCAACCACCAGTCTGCTTTCTGTTTCTGTCAGTTTGACTACTTTAGGGACCTTGCATGAGTGTTGTCATATAGTATTTGTGTTCTGTGACTGGCTTATTTCACTTAGCGTAACGTTCTTAAGGTTCATCAATGTCATAGCAGATGGCAGGATTTCATTCTTTTAAAAGGCTGAATAATATTCCATCATACGCGTGTACCTAACACATTTTCTCTATCCAGTCGTTGTTGATGGACATTTGGGTTGCTTCTCCCTCTCGGCTATTGTGAATAATGCTACTACAATGAACTTGAGTGAGCAGATAGTCCTTCCAGATCCTGTTTTCAGTGCTTTTGGGTGTACACCCAGAAGTGGGATTGCTAGATCATAGGGCAGTTCCAGTTTTAAGTTTTTGAGGAAGCACTATTCTGTTTTCCATACTGGTTGTACCATTTCACAGACATGAGGTTTCCCATCTTGCCACATCCTCACCAACGCTTGTTATTTGTGTTTTGTTTTGCTTTGCTTTTGATAGTGGCCATCGTAATGGGTATGATATGGGTATCTTGTGGTTTTGATTTGCATTTCCCTAATAATTAGTGATGTTGAGCATCCTCTCACATACTGTTTGGCCATTTGTTTATGTTTGGAGAAATGTCTGTTCAAATTCTTGGCCCGTTTTTAAAAATCAGGTTCCTGGGGTGCCTGGGTGGCTACATCGGTTGAGGGTCCGACTTCGGCTCAGGTCATGATCTCACAGTTTGTGAGTTCGAGCCCTGCGTTGGGCTCTGTGCTGACAGCTCAGAGCCTGGAGCCTGCTTCGGATTCTGTGTCTCCCTCTCTCTGTGCCCCTCCCCTGTTCACACGCACACTCTCTCTCTCTCTCTCTCTCAAAAATAAAGATTAAAAAATTAAAAAAAAAAATCAGGTTCCTTGGGGTTTTTTTGTTGTTGGTGAGTTGTAGGAATTCTTTAATCCCTTAGGAGATAGATGATTTGCAAATGTTTCCTTTCATTTCATAGGCTGCCTTTTCCCTCTTTTGATGGTGTCCTTTGATGCCCAGAAGTTTTAAAGTTTGGTGTAATCCCATTTGTCTATTTCTATTTTTGTTGCCTCTCTTTTTGGTGTCATATCTAAGAATTCACTGCCAAATTCAGTGTTAGGAAGCTTTCCTCCCTGTATTTTCCTCTAGGAGTTTTATAACTTTAGGTCATATAGTTAGGTCTTTAATCCATTTTGAGTCCTTCCCCCATTGTGTGATCTTGGCATCCTTGTCTAACATCCATTGATCATATATGCCAGCCCGTTTTTTAAAATTTTTACTTCTGGGTGCTCTGTTCTGTTCTGCTGGTCTGTATATTCATGCCCATACCATTGGCTTTAGTAGCTTTGTAATATGTTTTGAAATTAGGAAGTGTGAGGCCTCCAACTTTGTTCAAGATTCTTTTGGCTATTCAGGGTCCCTTGTGTTACATATGAACTTAGGATTTTTTTTTCTATTTCTACAAAACATGCCACTGAAATTTTGATAGGGATTGCATTGAATCTGCAGCTTATTTGGGTGGTACGCACATTTTTATGATATTAAGTCTTCCAGTGCATGAACACAGATATCTTTCCACTTGTATCTTTCTTTCAGCAGTGTTTTGTAGTTTTTAGTGTACAAGTCTTTCACCTGCTTGGGTTATATTTATTCCTAAATATTCTTTTTTTTTTTTTAATGCTATTGTAAATGGGATTATTTTCTTAATTTCCTTTTTGGGTTGTTCATTGTTAGTATATAAAAACTGGATTTTTATGTGCTGATTTTGTATTCTGCAATGTTGCTAAATTTGTATTTTCTAACAGTTTTTTTTTGTTGTGTGGAATCTTTAGGGTTTTCTATGTAAAAGATCATGTCCTCTGCAAGCAGATAATTTTTCATCCTTTCCAATTTGGATGCCTTTTATTTCTTTTTCTTGCCTAATTGCTCTGTCTAGGACTTCCAATACCACACCGAATACAAGTGGCAAATCCTTGCCTTGTTCTTGATCTTTGAGAAAAAGCTTTCAGTTTTTCACTGTTGAGTATGGTGTCAGCTGTGGGCTTTACACATGGGTTCTTTGGTTATGTTCAGATTATTTCTTGTTATTGTCTTTTTCCTTTTATCTATATATCCTTATCCTTAAAAAAATTTTTTTTAACGTTTGTTTATTTTTGAGAGAGAGCACCTGTGCGCATGAGTGGGGGAGGGGCAGGGAGTGGGAGACACAGAATCTGAAACAGGCTCCAGGCTCTGAGCTGTCAGCACAGAGCCTGACGTGGGGCTCGATCTCTGAACAGCAAGATAATGACCTGAGCCGAAGTCAGGCACTTAACTGACTGAGCCACCCAGACACCCCTGTATATCCTCAGCCTTTTCATATAGCAATCTTCACATTCGTCCTTTATATTAATCTACTTTTTTCCTGAGAAAATCTTCTCTGCGGCTCTCTTGAGTAGGAGCTGCCTTGCCCCTTCAAATGGGTTGTAAGGTGGGGTTGACATCTCTTAGCTCCTCAGTACCTGTTCCAAACAGTTCATCTTCCATCTTCTTATACAAGTCTCTTTTCCTTTGAGGCTCAGAATATCTGGTTATATCCTACAACTGTAAACCTTCTGGCTTTCTGGGATCTCACTTATGTTAGTTATAGGCTTCAGTGCCTGGTTGACCAGTGTCCTTTTCCCGCTGAGTCTTGTTACCTTCTGGTGTACCCCGAGTATACATGCGTGTGACCCGTGTACCAGCCTGGCCTTCCTTTCCTGACTTCATCTACTTCCAGGACTTTCACTGCTGCTCCGCCTTCTTCTGGGTCCTCCCGACCCTCCGTGGCTGAGACCTTCTCACTGCTTGCCCCTGTTCTTCTGAAATCTGGAACTTCAGTATCGCAGTCTCTCAGACTTCTATTATTCCACATTTCCCAAACTTACTCGTATTTTTTAATATTACCAAGACTTCTTGTCCCCGAGAGCGTCCAGTTTCTTCCAAATCCATCACTCTTTGCTGCTTTCTTCACTTTTTCCCTCGATTTCTTGATGCGCCTGTCACACACTTCTCAGCTGCACTTTTCACGAGTCCTCCTGGCTTTTTTTTTTTCTTTGAGAGAGAGCGAGAGCATGTGCATGCGGGGGCTGGGCAGAAGGAGAGGGAGAATCTCAAGCAGACTCCATGCTCAGCACAGAGCCTGACGAGGCTCTGTCCCATCACCCTGGGATCCTGAGCTGACATCTGACAGCCCCAGCTGCCCCTCTCTGAGAGGATGTGTCACCTAGGACGGTGCTCAGAGCTGGTCTTGTCTCCAGCCTGCTCCTGCCTGGCTCAGGGGTGCTTGTGTCTGGGGAATGCCCTCTTCTTTTCCCTGTCCCTCGCTCATGGCTTGGCTGGCACTCCACCCACGGCCTTGTTGCCATGTACCCACCTGGGAGCCCCTACGGACACCCTGAGGGCCCTCTCTTGACTCCATTCAGCCAGAGGCAGGCAGCCCTCCCTCATTCACAGCATGGAGCCCGACTCAGGACTCAATCCCATGACCCTGGGATCGTGACCGGAGCTGAAATCAAGAGGCGGACGCCCAACCGACTGAGCCACCCAGGTGCCCTCCCTGGCCTTTTCTATCCCTCGTTCCTCCTCCTTTTCACAGTTAAGCTGTTTGAGTAGATTTTGTCTTCTTCCCTACCTCCTACTCATTCTATATCCCATGCAGTCTTTGTTAGAATTATTCTCACCAGTTTTACTTCTCATTCTTTTTGACAGCTCAGCTTTAGACACAGTTACTGTCCTTGAAATCATTTTTTCATTGCTTTCTGTTTTTGCTCGTCTGTGTCTGGCTATTCCACCTCTTCCTCGTTGGCTCCTCCTCTCCACTCATACATTAGGGAAGCGGTTCCTTCGGGCCCTGCCACGTTACGTCCTCTCTCTACGTAATCTCATCTACTCAATCTCATCTACTCAATGCCTGCAGTTTCCGGCTGTTTGTAGACCAGTCCCAGGTTTGTTGCCCTAAAGACCTCTTCGCGGCTCCAGACCTGTATGTGCACTCACCTGCTTCCTTAATGCGTCTGTTTGCATGCTTCACAGATGGATGCCTCAAGCTCGGCCGGCTGAAGAGCAAAAGCTCGCTGGCCGCACCTGCCCTTCTCAGTGATTGGTACCACTCACCATCTATCTAACCTCCCAAACTAGAGATGTGAACCTCATCCCCCATCTGTCCTTCATTCTCCTTTCCTACATTCAGGCTGTACATTCTAAGCGATTTTGCCTTTTCTAAATCTCGGAACGTATTTGATTTCTTTTGCCAGCTCTGCTGTCGCCACCACTGTACCATCATCTCTTGCCTGGATACTGTTTAGTTTTTGAGAGAGAGAGAGAGAGAGAGAGAGAGAGAGAGAGAGAGAGACACAGACAGGGTGTAAGCAGGGGAGGAACAGAGAGAGGGAGACACAGAAGCTGAAGCAGGCTCCAGGCTATCAGCTGTCAGCACAGAGCCTGATGTGGGGCTTGAACTCACGAGCTGAGCTGTGAGATCATGACCTGAGCCGAAGTGAGACGCTCAACTGACTGAGCCACCCAGATGCCCCTCTTGCCTGGATTTTTATTAAATACATCCTAACTGCTCTTGCCTCTACTCCTGCCTGGTTTGTATCTAATTTGCACTCCACTGCCAGAGTGATGTTTAAAGAAGTGTGGGTTGCTATTGCTTTTGGATTCGACTCAACCTGACTTGGTGTTGTGTGTGCACATCTCCAGCCCTGCCACATCTACACCTTAGTCTATAGAACTCTCAGGTCACTTTGGAAGAAGTTCACTTTCCTTGAGGTTCTGTCTCAGGGCTCCTGGGAGGGCCTTCACACATCTTGTTCCCTCCTGGAGCACTCTCCCCTCCCTCCTTCCCCAGCCAGCTACCTTTCCTCCAAGTCTTGAACATTATTTCTTCCCTGCCCACTGCACACACACTTATGTTCTTCCTTTCTGTCTCCTTGGGTGAGGTCTCTGTCATCGTGTCCAAGGCCAGTCCCTCCAACTCTGATCTAAATTCTGTTCTTTCTCATGGGTTATCCTCTCCCTCACTTCATCTTTAAATGTCATCCTTCCTGCTTTTTCCTCCTCCTTGTTGAACCCCTGTGGCTTAAACATATTGTCTCTCAATTGTGTACTTCCATTTATTTATTGCTCTGTCTTCTTTCATTTATGGCATTCTTTTTTTATTTTTTTATGTTAGAGAGAGAGAGAGAGAGAGAGAGAGAGAAAACGTGTGAGCACTTGGGGGAGGGGCAGAATGAGAGGGAGAGAGACAATCCCAAGCAGGCTCCACACTGTCAGCACTGAGCCTGACACAGGGCTCGATCCCATGAACTATGAGACCGTGACCTGAGCCAAAACCAAGCGTCAGATGCTTAACCAACTGAGCCACCTAGGTGCCCCCCTTTGATGCCATCCTGAAAGCATGTCCCACATCTTCAGTCTCTACCTTCACTTTAGAGTAAGCCTAGTAAAATTGATTTCTATTTCATCTTGATTGAACCTGCTCTTGACAAGGTCATTAATAGCCCCATAGTTGTCAAGTTCAATGGATACTTTTCAGTCCGTATCAACCACATTTGTTTCTCTTTGTCTCTCTTTTAGTTACCTGTAGGGTGTCTTTCTCTGCTCATCCCTTAAATGCTGGACTCTCCTGGGTTCCTCTTTTTATTCCACACACTGGTTAGACGGTCATAACCACACTACTGTTTGTAAGTATGATGTATCGATTTTGGAGTCCTATTTTTCTAGTCTTTACCTTGATTCTCTTGACGTTGTCTGCACATAAGTGGTCCTGGAATTCTACCCTGGGATCAGCCATCAGAACATCCTTTCCAAAAGAGAACTCCGATCATGGCCCTCCTCAGCAGACAGCCTGTAAATGGCTCTCCAGTGCTTAGGGTGCAGAGACCCACTTCTTTAATCCGGCACAGAAGGCCCTTGGTGACCCTGCCCTTGTCTTCCTCTCCAGTCTTTTCCTGGTCCCTTCTCGTCCCACCTCCATGGCCCCTCAGCTCGACCTGTGTTCCAGCGGTCCCTAAAAGAAGGCCTGTTTTCTGCTACCCTTCTCTTTGTGTGTGTTCTTTTCCCTCTCCCCACAAACACTGGACTTTTATTCACCTGGTCATTAACCCAAAAATGTCACAGAGGTGGCATTCTCAGATTAAGAGGAAAGAAAAACAAGAGTTACTCAATTATTCATTGTTCAAAACAATGTGTTGAGGAATTACTTTTAACCCCGTGCCAGGCTAGTCATTTCCGTGTGTGTGGTCTCATCGAATCCTCAGAATTGCCTTGTGAGAGGGGTAAGAAGATTTCCATACCCGAGATTAGGAAGTTGAGGCTCAGGTAGATTAGTAGCTGGTGGGATTTGGACCCAGGTAAATCCTACCCGAAATCCCATGTCCTTTCTTTGCTGATGACGACTTTGGAGAGCAATGCTCACTTCTGTGTATAAGTACCACTGTATTTATTAATGACACTACCTTTTCACTGCCTTTCGTGTAACTTTATCAGAACTCTTGCGTAATGTTCCTGTTGTAGTTTTAACTGCTCCAATGGAACAAAACGCTTAGAACACCTTTATTAGCATGCATTATACATCCGTGGTGAAAACCGGACACACTGCCAGGGACCAAGACCCCTATTTCGAAACCTCCAGAGTGTCATTGGTTCCTCTGTGCTCCGTAGCTGTCTTTGTTGATACCTTTGTCTGACTCCCCTTTTGCTCACTGTTCTTGCCCTTCCCTCTGCCTTTCCCTTTGTAGCTTCCTTGATAAGTGGATGAGCGGATTTTCCTAAATTCTCTGAACATGTTCTAAACATACCACAAAATTGAAAGCATTTTACAATAAACACCTGCCTATTACTTGGAGTCTAGATTTTACTGTATTTGCCTTATCACGCATCTCTCCATTTGTCCATCCCTCTCTGTCTCACTTTTTGATGCATTTCAAAATAATTTGTAGAGGTCTGTACTACCACCTAAATACCTGAAGATGCTTATCAGTAATTCGGTTATAGGCAAATTAGTGTTTGCTTATGGTGGTTTTTTTAGTTACAGAATATGTGTAAAACGGGATGTACAGATCTTTTTTTTTTTTAATTTTCTTTAATGTTTGTTTATTTTTGAGAGAGACAGAGCATGCACAGGGGAGGGGCAGAGAGAGACACAGAATCTGAAGTAGGCTCCAGGCTCTGAGCTGTCAGCACAGAGCCGGATGCGGGACTTGAACCCACGAACCTTCGGATCATGACCTGAGCTGAAGTCAGACACTTAACCAACTGAGCCACCCAGGTGCCCCTGGAATGTACGGATCTTAGGCGTACGTGCACTGAGTTTTTGTCAGGTGCATATACGTGTATCACCGAGATTCCTAGCACAATACAAAATGTTGCCATCACTCTGCGTGTTTTCCTCATGTCCCTTCGTGGTCAATCTCTGTCCCCTGCCCCCAGAGGTAACTGTCCTGCTGATTTTTTTCCCCCCACCATAGATTGATTCTTTTCTCCCCCACCATAGATTGATTTTTTCCCCCCTGTTCCAAACTTTATGTACATGGAATAAGATGTATTCTGTTTTTGAAAGGCTTCTTCCTCTCAGCACAGTGGCTTTGAGATTCATCTGTGCTATTGCATTTATCTATAGTTCACTGCTTTATATTGCTCAATAATAAAAAGGTAAGCATATTATAATGGTTAATATTTTATACTTAGAGAATTGTAAATTCCTTGATTTTGATTTCTGAGACTGGTGAACATAATATTTTGCATTACTCATTTTAGAAAATACAAATTGTGGTCCACCTGCGTGGATTAGTCGTTTAGGTGTCTCTTAATTTGGGCTCAGGTCATGATCTCAAAATCCGTGGGATTTAGCCCCGTGTTGGGCTGTGGGCTGACACAGTAGAACCTTGGGAATCTCTCTCTCCCTCTGTCTGCCCCTCCCCTGCTTGCGCATGTATGCATGTTCTCTCTCTGTCTCTCAAAAATAAACATTAAAAAAAAAACCCAGACAAATTGTTTGATTATATGTATTTGACTTTTTTCTTCCCTTTGAAAGAAAAACAATTTCCTGATAAAGGATTCACGTGCCAGTAATAACAGTTGCCTGTATTTTAATGTTGATTTTGAGATTTTAATAATGGTCATGGTTTTTCTAAGGAAAAGTTTTTTCTGCAACAGATTTGGAAGAAGTTGCATATGTTCCTCTTGATCTGTTCCATTTTTTTGCAGGCTCTTCTCCATTGTTAATGTGCTTGTAAGTTTTCCTCCTCGGGAGTGCCTTCCCCTCTTAGTCTCCCTTCCTCTCAGTTTCAAGGAAGAAAACCTGTGATATTTTTCCCTCTGCATAATTTCCCCACAGCCGGTTGCTGGAGTCCACTGGAGCAGGAGCAGCGGGGGCTGCTCTCAGGACTCAGCAAGAGCAATTGAAGAGGAGGAAATGACCCTGTTTGCTGAAAGTAAAGCGAATTTAAGTGTTGCTCATTCCTCTTCAACTGCTCTTTCTAGGCTTTCTGGGCTCCCTGGGGGCGATTATGCTCCAGGTTCTTCAGTTCATCCTGTCGGCAGTTCCCTGCAACAGTCCCTCTCTTGTTCCTCACCCTTCAGTAGCACAGAATCTACTAATAAAAAGTGCGGGGGAGAGGAGGCAGTGTAGTCTTAAAGTTGTCTCCGGAGTCAGACAGAACTGACGCTTCCTAGCAGTGTGACCTCGGGCTCCCTAAACCTTAGGTCCCCCTGTACAGTGGGATGATAAGAGTGCCTCCCTGGGTCATGGAAGGATTGAGTGAGGAACCATAAAGCTGTTAGCGTAGTGCCTGATAGACATGGGGTTCAACAAATGCTAGTAATTGTGAGTAAATTTGATGTTCAGTATGTTGGGAGTTAAAATGAATTACTTCTGGTAACTGGCAGTGAATGATTTGAGAGACAACCTGTGGGGAAGGAAGACCAGGATCTGCCAGATGGTCTAATAAGATCTCAGCCTTATTATTTCACTTTACCTGTGGAACAGGACAGCTTGGAAAGTGTGGTTTTACGACAGAACATAACCCCAGACGAGGCGGGGCGTAAGCAGTTACAGTTGGCTTGGTCTGGACCATCATGCATCTGATTTCAGCTCCCATTGTTGCTTTCATCTCTGGGGATCTCGGGCTTGCTCGTCCTGGGTCTGGTTTCTCTCCCTGGGATTTTGGTTGGTGAGCCTTGGCACAGGTTCCGAACTTCCTTTCCTGGCTCCGCAGTCAACAGTAGCCCTGCTCTTCTTCTGTTCTGGCTCCTCGTGCTCAGCTCCGTCCTTCGGCTCCGTGCTCCAGCACTGGTTCAGTCACCCACCTTGGCCTGTGACCCAGGGCTCCCGCCATTCATTTCTGTGGGGCGTCTAGTCTCTCCGCCAGAACTCTTGATACTTTCTTGGGGATTTTAAAGTCCCATTGACACTATGAATCCCTGAACGTGAAACTTGCAAAGCAAATGCGAAGCTAAGTGATGGTCCTGGGCCGTGTGTCCCTAGGTTTTTATTAATATTGGAGTTTTTTCCCTCCGAATATAGAAAGGTTAATCTTGATTACTGTATCATCAGCTTTCACCAGCACGGGTGGGAGCTCACCTTTCAAGTTCTGTGGCCAAAAAACAATTGCTTAGAAGAAGTAAAAATAAGTGTTTTTTTAAGTTGGGTGGGTGTGTTGAGTGTCATTCAGTTTTATTGAGAACTTGGTAATAGTAATGATGATAATCACTCACACTTAATCAGGGCTTGTCATATACCAGACGTGATTCTAAGCACTTTATGTTTATTAACTCACTTTATCCTCCGAACAACTTTGAGATGGTTATTCATCTCCTAGTGTGAGATTAATAACCCTAGAAGGAGGCAGAAACCAAGGGAGAGCAAGATTAAGTAATTTGCCCAAGGTCACACAGCTAAAAAGTGGGAGAACCCTGATTCCAAACCAGGTAGTCCTTACCTTAACCTCTGGAAATGGCTCCTGTATCTAAGGGAGCCGGGGAGAAATGAAGAGCCGTAAACTGAAGATTGTCTTCTGTCATAGACCCCATAGGACATAAAACAGATACTTTAACGTAGTGCTTCAAGCCTGGGCTTCTGAGCTAGTTGGGTCCGAGCCTCGCGTGTGCCACTTGCTGGGTGAGTGACTTTGGGCAGATTATTCAACCTTGTTAAACTTCACCTTATTCATCCGTATAACATCTGACAACCTTATTGTGACACTTAGGAGATATAATCACAGCTGCTGGCACAAATTAAAAGAGCAGTTACTTTTATTATGAATGCATGAGGTGCTCTGTGCTGGGTCCTGTTTGAAGGTACAAAGTAAATGTCAGGGGTGCCTAAGAAAAGATTAAAGTTTTTTTATTATGGAGATTTTAGTCATATAAAAATCAGAGTAGTATAATCCCCATGTGTTCTCACCCTGCCTCGATAAATACCAACATTTTACTGATCTCATTTCATTTCTCTACTTTTTTTTTCCCCCTCTGGAATATTTTGATGCAGATTTTCAGAAATTCTAGCTTCTATCATTTATACTTCAGTACCTTGTCTTTAATAAGTAAGAACTTAAAAAATCACAATGGCATTATTATGATCCTAACAATCCTGAAATTCTTTTGTCTTCTCATATCCAGCCTGTGTATATTTTCCCTCCTATCCCCCCAGTCTTTGTTTTATGGTTTGTTCAAATCAATATCAAAACAAGTTTTGACACATTGCATTTAGTATCTATTTCTAAAGCCTCTCAAACTATAACCCCCTCCTTCTTTTAAAGTATTTATTTATTTTCAAAACCAGGCAGGTCTGCCTTTTCCCTGGAGAGTTTTTCATAATCGAGATTTGGTGGATAAGTTATACCATTCAGTGCTGCGCAGAGTCCTGTGGGGGCCTGAGGCAAGGAGAAAAATTGGTGATATTGGTTCTGTGTTTATTTCAAACCGTGATACTGTGTTCATCATGGGTCTTTTGCATTCATTTTGATTTTTAGAATTAATTGTCTCCATTGTGGTTTTTTTGGCGTGAATTTTGCACCTGAGGTGAATGCCTTACTCTCCTCATTGTAGTCTCAGCCCTGAGTCATTTGATCTGTTCCCCTGTCTCTCCTGTGTCTTATAAACTGGCGATCAGACCCAGGTGCTAGAGCTTTGCTGCTGTCCAAAGCGTGGGCCGTGCTCCTGCAGCGCAGTTCCTCCTGGGAATGGATTAGAAACGCAGAGTCTCAGGACCCAACCCAGACCTGCTGAGTCAGAATGTGCATTTAACCAGGTCCCCAGGGGATTTGTGTGTATACTGAGATTGAGGATCACGGGTCCCGAGGCAGAATTAGATTCAGGTTTAATTTTTAGGGCAAGCATGCTTCATACACGTGTTGTGGATTTCTTCCCGTATCATGTCAGGAAGTACGTGGTGTGGGGTTGTCCTGCTTTGGCGGATATTAAGATCAGTCAGTGGATTGGGAGGCAGTTAGCTTAGTCCACCCATTAGAAAGTGAAGACCGTGGCTTCTTAGAGTTACTAGAGCCACGTGGTTAAGAGGAGGAGTGACCATACGTGTTCGAATGTCGGCTTTCCATCTGCCCAGCTGTGAAACCTCTCTGTGCTTCAATTCTCTCTAAACTCTAACTTCAATTCTCTGTCTAGTGGAACTCATTTCTTTGGGTTGTCATGCCGATTTTCTTAGAATAGGGCCAGCCACAAAAAAGCTCTCCATCAGAAATAGCACTTCGTCTTCTGGTTTTTCCATCCTTATCAGAGAAAGCCTCATAACAAAGATGTGTTTGGAGTTGGGCCTTGCGGTGAGTGGGACAGTGTGCTAGGTGATGTTAATGCCTTGAGCATAGGCAGAAACTGGAAATGCAGTGTATTTTTGGAGATTAGCAAAGAATTTGACTTCACTATAGACTACAGTTACTTCTTTTTTTTTTTTTTTTTTTTTTTGGTAGAATAGGAGGAAAAGTTCAATTATGGAAGTCTTTGTAGGCAGTTTGTAGTATTTGGTGAGCAGTGGAGATACAGTGAAGATGTTTAAGGAGAGGAGCATGTCATGAGCAAAGTGGCACTCAGGAAGCTTAGTCCAGCACCCTTGGGCAAGATACGTTGGAGGGGGAGGGCGTGTGGTTTGGGAGGGCATTTCATCATAGAAGCTAAGAGAAGCCAGACCACAGTGATGGCATTGGGAGTGGGAAAATAAATGGGTGGAATAAGACTGTGATAGTGTAATATCTGAGCATGAGCACTGTAGGCAGGTAGACTGCTGGTTGGTTTGCGTTTTGCTATTTACTAGCTGCGACCTTTATCAAGTACTTAATCCCTTCAACTTCTGCACCCCAGTCACATTCTGGGGTAATGGCGTTAATGAGATCTGCTTTGCAGGTTAGTTGTAAGGATTAAGTGAGATGATGCATTTCCTAGTACCTGCTACTGTGCCTGTCTCCTAGCTTCCCCTTGGTAAATGCTCGTTCTTATTATCATTCGATGATGGACTGGCTGTTTGGTTGAAGGAGAGGAAGGGAAGTCATTTTTTGGTTTCAAGACTAGGATAATTGGTGATACAGAAAGAGGCAAGTCGCCAGGGAGATTTGGTTTAAGGAGGAGGTATTATTCTCTTCCCTTTAAGCTATGTTGAGTTAGAGACTCTGACAGCAGATCCAGGGGGAAATGTGTTAGATTCCAGGGGTAAATTATGCATGCGCCACACTTGACTAGACCTGTGTTATTTCTTTGGGTACACATTATGGTTTTAGTAATGTCTTGGGCTTCATTTTGTTCCGGATCTCTGGGGTTCTGACAAAGCAGATGTTTTACCTTGACATCCGTTGAGATTGGCCTCTGCCTTTGCAGTCGGTGGTCCCAGGCCCGGCTGGTCCAGCACAGGCCGAAGGTAGCGAGGGATTTTTCCCCTCCTGGCTTTTCCTCATTTCACATTTTGTTGTGGTTTTAAGAAAGCAGTTTGTTTTGCTTTTCAGCCATTTCAGGGTTCTCTCTCTCTCTCTCTCTCTCTCTCTCTGTGCAGGCTGATGCTGAAGTTTGGGGTATTAATAGGTGCTATTTAAAGAAGCTCATTTATGGGCAATTAAATAACATGCCTGTCAGCCCAGATTTGATAGGGAATAGGGAACTTTTTTTTTTTTTAAGTGCAATGAAGTTTAATTATATTCCCTCTCCTTTTAGCTCTTTTGTCATTTTATTTAGAAAACAGATTTCTTCTTTTCTAAAAAAAATCTGTATTATTCTTTCCCATATGTTTATTGGTGGGTGGGGTGGGGTGGGGTGGAGAGGACTGAGATGGAAGGGCAGGAGATATATTTAAGTTATGTTTTGTTTTATTGATTTCACATCATTTTTAGTGATATTTCTATCAGTGGTATTAGCTGCTCCAAGCACTGCAGAGAGAACAGTCGAAGCTCAGGCTAAACTAACCCCTCTGTAGGTGGTAACTGACATCTCCAATATTGTATGTGATGAAACAGCACAAATACTGACAATAGTTGATGAGTTTATAGGTCAGAAGGTCTGTCCTGTATTCCGGAGCCCAGGGTGAATACCCCTTAATGCATGTGGTTTATAGAGCACAACTCGGAGGGTAGGAGGAAGGGAAGAAGGGACTCGGCCTACGGTATCTTTTCGAATAGCTGACATAACCTCTCTGTAACGTTTTCTCTCTTGCCTTTTAATACAGGAGTAGATAAGAGTACCTTGTGTAAAACTGACAAGAGTAGCTGTTTCCACTAGCTTTTTAATTTCAGTGCTGTGTTATCCATTCTTGTTCACTTGTGGACTTGAGTGACTGGGGCTCTCCCCACTCCCCCTTCCTGTTTTAGTAAATACAGTCTGGGGAAAATGCCCTTGGCTTTCATTATAGTGTTATTGGAAATGTTGATCCTTGCGTTGTTAAATATACCACCAGGGAAAGAAGTCCAAATATACCACCATTTGACCTCAGAACTCCTGAACCCAAGTTCGGTGTATCCTTGTCACTAGCCCAGAACCCTTGTCCTTTACAGTTGATGGTAGACTTTAGCTTCCTTCCTCCTTTGCTAAACCTCACCGACAGCACTAGGGGTGACAGAATTTTAATGCCAGCGATTGCCTGCCTGCCTCCTTATTTTCTTTCTTCTTTTGTGCATTCTAAGGGTCATTAAAATGAAGACAGTCACCACTCAATGTATGCTTATCAGTAGTAATTCTTCTTGAGGCTTGATACTTTCACGACATTAGGGAACTTCTTTATCTCATTATGGTTGGGAGAGGTAAGAAGATACAAATTTCTGAAGTCGCAGGTAGCACATCATGCGGAGGCCTGGAGAACCAGAAGGGACATCGTTCTCTGGTTAAACGGGAAGACCAGACCGGAAGGCCCTAAAATCCTTCTCCAAGTCATAAATGTGTTTATCGTTCTCCTAGAGTTTGTAACCCATCACGTTCCCCATTTACGTCTCTCCGAGTGAGCCTTCTTTAGGCCCAGAATAGATCTTCGAGCGTTCTTCTCGAACACACTGCATGTCTTCCTGCTTGGTGACCAGTCTTTCCCTGGGGCAGAGATGATCACCATTTTCTCACGGGTGACACTGATCACTGCCGCCGCCACTATCTGTTCGGGTGGGGGCGATGTGTGCTTGACAAAGCTCCCTGCTGTGCACATAAGAGAATCCCTTCTCTATGGTTTTTTCTGTCTCTCCTTCCATCTCCACTCCATCCAGGCTGTTCCATGGACAACCAGTGCTCACCGCCCCTGGCAATATCATGCTTAATTACTCGAGTAGGCTTGGGTGAGTTGAAGTAGTTGCTGTAAACATCTAAACTTGAAATCTGTTTTGTGTAAAACAGAAACTGGGTTGCATGCATCAGGGGAAAAGCTGGTGGTAGAAATTGCTATACAGTTTGCTTCTAGACTGTAGTGGGAAATGTCTGTTTTTGGGAAATTGGATAGATCAATATGATTTTTTTGTTAACATGCAAAGTTGTTATTGAAATTACAACTTACCTTACTTTGCAGTCCTAAAGTAATAAATAAAACATTTATGGCTCAGAATAAATTGTGAACATCCCATTTCCTGTGGTAGCAGGCATGTTTGTATTCTTTTAAAGCCTCAGGCAGAGTGACATCAGCAGATTTTTTTCACTTCCTAATCCAGAAGCTTCTGATTTCTGTCAAAGGACCTGCATTTTAGTACTGAGCAGATAGATCTTTAGGGACCTTTTAAAAAATGATTTCTTTTTAACGTTTATTTCTTTTTGAGAGAGAGAACGAGCGAGCAAGCACAAGCTGGGGAGGTTCAGAGAGAGAGAGGGAGACGCAGAATCTGAAACAGGCTCCAGGCTCTGAGCTGTCTAGCACAGAGCCCGACCTGGGGCTCGAACTCACGAACCGCAAGATCATGACCCGAGCTGAAATCGGCTGCTTGGTTAACTGACTGAGCCATCCAGGCACCCCTTCAGGGACCCCTTTTTGATGTGACTACATGTTAAATTGTGCTAAACTTCAGTTCTCTTGGGAGACCGCATGATGTAGTAGAAAGAACATGGACTTGGAATTTATATACGGTACTGTGTGTGTGTGTGTGTGTGTGTGTGTGTGTGTGTGTGTGTGTCAGGGTTTCAGCTTCACCTTCAGATTTTTGATCCACAAGCAAGCTAGAATTTCTCTGATAACAGACTCAGCCACTGGGACAGTTCTTAGGATGCTTCTTAGTATACCAGAAGGAGTTCTTCATTTAGCTTTCTAGTTCCTCATTTAACTAGTTCTTTTACCCACTCCCCCAAGCACGCGCGCACACACACGGTTCTTGATCTGGTCAGGTTTCCATGACTGTTATAACTTTTCATCCTCAACTGTACCACAGTGATTTCTTCTCTTGCCCTTTGGTGGTAATTACAGAGAAGAGCTATCTCAGGTGGGTCTGTGGCTTCAAGAATGCCAAACACTCCTACAAAGAATCACCTTCAGTTTTTCCTGTGGGACAAAGTCTGCCTGTGAGCACAGTGAGTCAGTCTCTCTTGATCAAACATTTGCCACTTATTTATTGAACAGTTATTTATTGAGTACCTTTTAACTACAAGGGTTGCTGTGTGCAGAAGAGAAAATGGTGAATTATCCATGAATTCAAGGCAGTTACAGTGAAGGAAGAAAGGGGAGACCAGCAGTTTTGTGTGTGGTGGGCTAAGGGTGTGGGTGGCATCGGGTGTGGCCTTTCTAGTTTTTAAAAGGGATGGGGGATAGAGGGATCAGATCCTTGCAGGGGGAATGTTCACTGTTTGTTTTAGGAAAAGCAAAAGCGTCTGGTTTTTGCAGCATCAAGAGCACGACGGGAGATAAGGAAGTGGTTCTTAACTTCTTTCCTCAGTTATCCACTGCGTTTTTCCTTTGGCTTTCAAATGAGGTACAGTCTGTGTACGTGAGATTCATCCGGCGTTCTCTGTCATCTGTCCCAGGGCTCAGGGCATCTCTTCGGCTGCTTCTGCTTCTCACCTTCTCACGTAGACCATCCGATCCGCTCTCATCCCTCCATTACCACATGTATCTTTAGTCAAGATTACTGTTGGAATTCCACACGTGTATTTCCAGCTGTCCCTTGGACACCCCCACCTGGACTCACCCCTATCTCCGATCGACAAATCCAGAACTAAGCCCAGCTTCTGCCCTCCTAAACCCGTGTCCCCTACCACAGCCCACTTCTGAGTGGTACCGCCTTTCACCGATGGCTCAGTGCAACAATGTGGACACTGCCTTGGACCCCTGCCTTCCCTTTCTTCCCCACAGGCCAGCCCTTGGGTTTGCTTCCAAAACATCTGCTGCCTCTGTCCTCTCCTGGATCCTGGTTCCCGTGGTCATCCTGTCGTCCTGGCTGTCTTGCATTCCTGGAGAACCCTCCCTGGTCTCCCTGGCTCCAGTCTTTCCTTCAACCATGGCTGGCTGACTTCACACTGCAGCTGGAATGGTCCTCCTAACACGTCACTCTGGCCACATCCTGTATCTTCCTAACACCTTTTAAAAGTTTTGGGGTGCCTGGGTGGCTCAGTCGGTTAAGCGTCCGACTTCGGCTCAGGTCATGATCTCATGGTCCGTGACTTCGAGCCCTGCCTCAGGCTCTGTGCTGACAGCTCAGAGCCTGGAGCCTGTTTCAGATTCTGTGTCTCGCTCGCTCTCTCTGACCCTCCCCCGTTCATGCTCAGTCTCTCTCTGTCTCAAAAATAAGTAAACATTAAAAAATAAATTAAAAAAAAAAAGTTTCTTATGACCTAAGGGTAAAGCCCTGATTCCTTAAATAGCTTAAAAGGGCCTTGGCAGTCTGGCCTGTGCCTCCCCTCCTCTTCTGTGGCTCCTCCCACGGCAGGCCGGCCTCCAGCTGTCCTGAACTTTCACTTTCCCATATTGGCCCTGCCTCACGCTCTCAGGCTTGTACATGCTGTTTCCTTTGCGTTCTCCTCCCTATCTTTGCCTTGCTACTTTTTATTTCTCCCCTAAATGTACACTTGAGGGCCACTTCCTATAAAAAGCCTTCTCTAATTCCCCCAAGACTCGATTAGGTATTCCTGAATGTGCCCCTTTTACGGAGCACATAAAAGTCACGTCACCTTACGATTGCCTGTCAAATTGTCTTTCTTCCCTTCTAATCTGTAAACTTCATGAGGGGAGGGCTGGGTTTATTCACTAGTATATCCAGGACATCTGCACAGCGCCTGGCATATCATTTATCAAGAAACCGGTCTTTTACTTTATCACTAATACTTGCCAAGAGCTATTTCAGGTCAAGACCAAATCTGGTTTGTTGTACCGTACCAAACACTTTGTGTTCAATGAATATTTCACCTGCTGCTTTTGGGAACTTTATTGTACTTGAACTTACTAAAAACATTATATGAATGTAAATTTTAAAAGTTAAGTGAGATTAGGAGGTAATGTGGTTAATTGAATGAATGTGCTATAAAGTAGATAGATGAATGAGTATTGCCCATTCACGATTCTCTGAGGGTAAGAGAAAGCATTAAAGCATGCATTTCAGGGTCAAGTTGGCATGGGTTGGAATGCCAGCACTACCACTTAGTCACATGGTGGTCTCGGGCAAGTCAGTTCCTGCTCTGAGCCTCAACTTCTTCATACATAAAATGAGAATAGGGGCGCCTGGGTGGCGCAGTCGGTTAAGCGTCTGACTTCAGCCATGTCACGATCTCGCGGTCCGTGAGTTCGAGCCCCGCCATCAGGCTCTGGGCTGATGGCTCGGAGCCTGGAGCCTGTTTCTGATTCTGTGTCTCCCTCTCTCTGCCCCTCCCCCGTTCATGCTCTGTCTCTCTCTGTCCCAAAAATAAAAAACGTTGAAAAAAAAATTAAAAAAAAAATGAGAATATAATGCCTGTCTTGCAAGGTTGTTACAAAGATTAAAGGTTTGTGAGAACAGCTGCTATGATATCTGACACATGGAAGTCGCTCTATGAATTTTAAGTTATTTTCTCTTTTATTCCAACAAAGCTGCCTTTCCTGAAACATTTTTGGAATTTCTTTTTTGAAATAGTTTTCAGAGCTGGTTATAGATCATCAGAATATATCAATGGGAGAAATCATTTTTTCTTTGAGGATGTGTGATTTTTAGAAACAGCTTGGTTCAGAGAGCAAGATCAAGATAGTTAATACCATTTTTGATATTAAAAAAATTGTGATTATAATGAGATTTTCTTTTGTAGCATCTAAATTGGTACATATTCTAGCTTTCTCACAGGTGGCATTGACAGCATATTCCATCTGGCACATTAAAATCCAGGGAATTAATTATAAAAAAGTCTTTTGATTTTGAATAGTGCTCTGATAAATCAAGTAGTATTAGCAAGCTCAAGAGAACTGAGGTCTTTAATCATATACTTAATCACAAGTTAACATTCAAAATTTTACTTCTAGTGAAAAAGAATTTGGGGAAAAAAAATGATCCAAGGTGCTACCCATATTCTTGTCTGTATTTGGGGTCATTCTCTTTTTACCTAGGTCTGCAGGAATCCATGTGGCTGAAATACAGTAAGGCAGATGGTATCTAGTAATGACCCAGAGGAGCCTGGCACGTTCAAGGGCCTGCCCCTGCTAGGAGGGGAGCCAGCTGGGGGAAAGGGGGGACATACAGGCAGGTACGCAGCTTTTATAGCAGTACAGAGGCCTTGTAGAGAGTAATCCGTAGGATGTATCTGTCGTATAAAAGACTGGAGGCACAGGTAGTTCTATAGGAAAAATACATTAAAGTGGGTGTTTGGAGGAGCATAGTTCTGCGTGGTGGTAGTGGTCCCCCCAGGGCAGTGTGGAAGCTGGATTGAGGATTAGCCCAGTCCAGGGGATCCAGTGAGACAAATGCTCAGGTTGCTGCAAGGAACCCAGTTTTCTTTGGTGATCTATTGGTTACCAAGGGTTTAGTATTTTTACCTTGTCATGGTAGAGAAGTCATGGATGTCAGGTGTCAAGTCAACTATAAAGTGGTGTTGTCATGTTAATCACTTTTAAATATTTTACTACTTTGTGCCTTGAATTTCCCTGATCGCGCGCGCGTGTGTTTAAATTACATATATAATTGTTGCTGTTAGGATGATTCACTGAGAGCAGTTGATGGAGAGCTTTTGGGTAGAAGAGCAAAACATGAATATTTATGAATCTCTGGTTGGGGAGAGGAGAGAAGCTTATGCAGCGACCTTTTGCCACATGGTCACTCAAGCAAGTAGGGACTGAGCCTGTCAGTAAAGGTGCCTGTCGTCTAGATTTCACAAAGGGTTAGCCCCCCTAAAATGTTTGTTGTAGAGCAGCCTGCACTTTTGAGTGTCATTTTAATTTTAATAGCACGTTGTTCTTAGGTTTCAGATGGGGAGCACTTTTAAGATTAAATTAAATGAAACTTCCAGTATTGTTAACATATGGTGTTATATTAGTGTCAGGTGCACAATACAGTGATGCAGCAGTTCCAGACATGACCCAGTGCTCATCATCATATACTTGATCTTAGCCAAAAGGCCAAGAAGCGATGTCATCAGGATAAATTTACTCTTTATTCTCCATCACCTCTTTTACCCGCCCCCCACCTCCCCTCTCATAACCACCACTCTAACCCCCTCTAACCACTCTTTAGTTAGAGTCTCTTTTTTGGTGTGTCTCTTTTTTTTTTTTCCCCTTTGTTTCTTTCTTTCTTAAGTTCTGCATATGAGTGAAATCATGTTATTTGTCTTTCTCTGACTTATTTTGTTTAGCATTATACTCTCTAGCTCCATCCATGTCCTCGCAAATGGCAGGATTTCATTCTTTTTTATGGCTGAATAATATTCCATTGTATTTATATACCACAACTTCTGTATCCATTCATCTGTCGATGCACACTGGGTTGCTTTCCCGTCTTGGCTGTTGTAAATAATGCTGCAGTAAACACAGGGGGACACATATCCCTTCAAATTAAGTGTTGTTGTGCTTTGGTAAAAACCCACAGATGGGCGGCATGGGTGCTTCCCTCACACAGTGCTTTCTTCTGAAAGTTGACCGCTCTGTGAAATCTGGGGTGGTTCTCCAGCCTGGCTGTGGAAGAAAAATCATTGAGTAGCCTTTGACCGCGGCTATGGCAAAAAGCGAAAGGTTGTTTAATTTCTTTTAGTTTAACCTTAACTCAAAATTAGGTTTTGAATGACTGTAAAAATGCAAAATTCGGGGTGCCTGGGTGGCTCAGTCAGTTAAGCGTCTGACTTCGGCTCAGGTCATGATCTCACGGTCCGTGAGTTCGAGCCCCACGTCGGGCTCTGTGCTGACAGCTCGGAGCCTGGAGCCTGTTTCAGATTCTGTGTCTCCCTCTCTCTGACCCTCCCCCGTTCATGCTCTGTCTCTCTCTGTCTCAAAAATAAATAAACGTGGGGCGCCTGGGTGGCGCAGTCGGTTAAGCATCCGACTTCAACCAGGTCACCATCTCGCGGTCCATGAGTTCGAGCCCCACGTCGGGCTCTGGGCTGATGGCTCAGAGCCTGGAGCCTGTTTCCGATTCTGTGTCTCCCTCTCTCTCTGCCCCTCCCCCATTCATGCTCTGTCTCTCTCTGTCCCAAAAATAAATAAACGTTGAAAAAAAAAATTCAAAAAAAATAAATAAACGTTAAAAAAAATTTTTTTTTAAAAATGCAAAATTCAAAGTCTCCAATGTTATGAGAATGGTCTAAAAAGTATTTTTTTATTTTTTTAGAAATAATTTAAGTGAAAGAACCCTTTTCTCCTTTCAGTTCTTTCCTATAAATTGTTTATTAGTGTTTTTAACTGTGGTTAACCAGGTTCAAATTACTATCTTAGCGCCATCAACATGCATTAGGATAGACTCTTACAAGGAGAAGACCTGGGGTCTGGTGGGCAATCAGCCATTTAAAATGCTCTTATAGTGGGGCGCCTGGGTGGCGCAGTCAGTTAAGCGTCTGACTTCAGCCAGGTCACGATCTCACGGTCTGTGAGTTCGAGCCCCGCGTCAGGCTCTGGGCTGATGGCTCGGAGCCTGGAGCCTGTTTCCGATTCTGTGTCTCCCTCTCTCTCTCTGCCCCTCCCCCGTTCATGCTCTGTCTCTCTCTGTCCCAAAAATAAATAAAAACGTTGAAAAAAAATTTAAAAAAAAAAAAAAAAAAAAAAAAAAAATAAAATGCTCTTATAGTATAAATGGCATAGACACATTTTAGGAACCTTTTATGTTAAATAGACAAACATTTTTCTGACAGAATGTTTTCATTTTTGCAAGCCAAAATTTCACCTCATGCCAGAATTTTCCACTTGTGATATAATTGAGTGTCTGACAGGGATATAAAAAATAAGAGATTCAGATAAAACAGTAGCAGAAGCAACTAAACATCAGATTTATTTCTGGAGAATGACCTGAGTAATTTCCACTGGATAATAAAAGTACAGGATAGGTGTGTTAATCTTCTCATGCCGGGCTAACAAACCACTGCAAACCTAGTGACTTAACATGGCAAGAATTTATCATCTTCCAGTTCTTGGGGTTGGAAGTCCAACACGGGTCTCACTGGGCTAAAATCAAAGTGTCCACAAGAACTGCACTCCTTCTGGAGGCTCTAGGGCAGAAGCCATTTCCTTGCCTTTCCAGCTTCTAGAAGGTACCTACATTCGCTGACTGGCGGCCTCCTCCCGTCCTCAGGGCCAGCAAACTTGCACCTTTCTGACAATTTTTCCATAGTCCCCTTTGCTGCTGATCACAGGCAAGAGCTTTTAGGGACCCCTGTGATTAGATTAGGCTCCCCTGCATAAAACCAGGATCATCTTCCCATCTCTAGATCCTAAACTTAATCACATCTGTTAAAGCCCCTTTGCCAACTAAGTAAGGTGACATATTTTCAGGTTCTGGGGATTAGGATGTGGGCGTCCTGGAGGGAGCGGTATTTTGTCTACCATTATGTAAATACTTAACACAGGATTTCATTCAGGGAAAGTACTTTTCACAAGTGCCTGTGCTTTGTTACAGGTCTTTTAGAAACTTTCACTTGGGTATTTTATAGGGAAGGGTTGTACTTTCTTTTTTTAAATACTTGAAAAAGCCAGTCTTACTTGTTTGGATCTTAACCTGCTTGCTAAAGCTAATGTTCATTCTCTTTGTTTGCTTTGATAGTGATAACCTGCTAAGGAGAGCCGCCTGCCAAGAAGCTCAGGTAATGTCACTTAATGTGCTAAAGTGAAAACCCGCTTTATCTCCACTGCGCAGAACACCCCGGCTCTTCCAGGGGACCTGCGCGGTGCCTTGCCTCGGTGTGGTTTGGAGAGATTTTCCTACTATCCGGATGAGTCAGGCTGAGAGCCAGCTCTGAAGAGAGCTGGAGGAAGTTAGCCATCTGGTGAAGAGCAGTTCTAACGCCCACCCCTTTAGACGTGCTTACTTCTGGATTCGACCTAAGAGTGCATTAAGTGGGCCGGTTGGAGCTCGGGGAGTTTGTTCATGTCTGTGGTTGTCCTTGAAGATCAGACTAAGCCCTGAATCTCCCCTGCTCCCAATAACCCCCAAGGATGTCCGTTCAGAGCAGGTATTGCCCCTCGAAGTCAAATCTTCTTAAAACTGTTGATTTATATTTTTAAAGCCTGTTTAGCACAGTTGATTCCTACCATGTGTGTGGTGTTCTCCCAGGCCTGTGATACTGCACTTAAATATTCCTGTATCTGGCTGCATTAGTTATGGTTGAATTAGAAATCCTTTCAAGTTGAATGGGGCGCCTGGGTGGCTTAGTCGGTTAAGCATCCGACTTCGGCTCAGGTCTGATCTCAACGTTCGAGAGTTCAAGCCCTACATCAGGCTCTGTGCTGCCAGCTCAGACCCTGGAGCCTGCTTCGGATTCTGTGTCTCCCTCTCTCTCTCTGACCCTCCCCACTCGCACTCTGTGTCTCTCTCTCTTTCTCTCAAAAATAAAAAACATTAAAAAAAAATCCTTTCAAGTTCAAGACCATGTTTTTGTTCTTCCATCCCTTCCAAGTTTGTACATTATACCTTGCAGGTGAAATTCCATGAGTTCCTGAGTTGCCTTTTTGTTGTATGTCATTTAAGCTTATGATATCAGAAATACCAAAAAGGAAACATGAAGTAAAAAACGACAAAGGTATGATGTATTTAGTAGAAGATGTGGTGGCAAGCCTCATATTTGTTACTGAAATGTTTTCATAGATGACAATGACAATAGATACTATTAATAAATTCTTCTCTTTGGTGATTATCTAACTGTTCTAAATCTGTGGTTAAGAATTTGATTACTTATGTTGTTTGTTTTTATCTCCTGTGGCTCTGCTGTTTTGAAAATCGATTCAAGGGACACCTGGGTGGCATAGTCGGTTGAGCGTCTGACTCTTGATTTTGGCTCAGGTCATGATCCCAGGGTCATGGGGTCAAGCCCCATGTTGGGCTCCGTGATGAGTGTGAACCCTGCTTGAGATTCTCCCTCTCTCTCCCTCCCTCTCCCTCCCCCTCCGTTCCCCTCCCTCTCTCTCTTCTCCCTCCGTCCCCTCCCTCTGCCCTTCTCCCTCACTCACACACACTCACTCTCTTAAAAAAAAAAATATATATATATATATATATGTATATAATTTCAAATTTCAGTATTAAATTCGAGGTGATTCCCACCCAAGCTAATTTTCCATTAGCAACTGGAAAATCTTGGGAGGGGACGCTCTTCTTTGTTTCTCCCTAAGGAAGAGTGGTTACAGGGTCCTCTCTTTCTTGTTTAAGGAAAATGGGTCCACCTCTGTTCTGAGTGCCGTCTCTTCCTTTCTCAGAGACTGCTCCCCTAGCCATTTGCTCCCTCATATTTACCTCTTCCCACGGCTCTAATTCTTTACTTCTCAGCACCCATGGACCTCCTTCCATCTGGCAGACGGAAGTGAATTCATCCTTAGAGCCTACTCTCATTACTCTTTGTGTTTATGTCCTTCCTTTTACAGTCTAAATTCTTGAAAGAATTTTTTTTTTAATCTCCCGTAAACTTAACGTACTGTAGCTTCACATAAGCTCCTTAGCCCACTGTAAACCTGAGACTGGAGGTAGGTAAGAATTGGAGAGACTAGGAAACCGGGACACAGGAGAATCATCGGGAACTGTAGATCTGCAATCTGGTAGGCCAGAGAAACTAGTTAATTAAATGACTTCTGGCCACATTCCAGAAAAGATATGGCTAGAGAAAGAACACATTACAATGTTTGGAGATTTGGCAGTGAAATTTTAAGGTTGAATTCAACAAAACTGAAAAACGTAGAAATTAGAACACACCAGAAACTTTTTACAAACACATGGTAGGTCTTTCAGAAGCATTCAGAAAGTGTTTTGTTTTGCTTTGTTTTGTTTTAAAAGACTGTGCGTGGTGAGAACAGCTCTCCCCAGGACTGTCAGGGACGCAGTGGATTTAGAGTCACTTAATAAAACTCTTGGTGTAACTTTCATTTTTCTCCTGACTTTACTTTGTGCTTGTACACTTGAAGTCTGCCTCCTTGGCCCAGACCTGCTCTCCACAATCAAAGACCTGAAAGCTTGGCTCTGGAGCTTTCCTACTCACTCCTTCTGGTGATGGTCTTTTCCAGCCCAGGTGGGAGAGCGCCAGCTCACCTTTGTTCCCAGCTTGGTTCTGCGCATCCGGTTCTGCATGCTTCTGAGTGCCGCCACCTCCTTTATCTGCTTTTCAGAGCTGACAGATAGAAGTTTGGGCTTTGGAGTCGCATGTAAATTCTAGGCTTGTGATTTATTAACTATATGACTTAATCTTTCTGAATTGTGGTTTTCTCAACTATTAAAATGGGAACATTTAATACCTCCTTAGTTTCTGAGAACTAAGAATAATGTGTAGGACAGAGGCAAATACTGGGTGCTTAGTAAGTGTCGTCTTTTCCTTGCTAGTTAATGCTATTTGGCTATCAAGTTATACAAGGTCGCAAAGAGGAGGAGGCAATAGACTATTAGGTTTATTTTCTATATGTATGAAAATCTGAAGATGAAAAATTTTAATGTTTGTTTTTGAGAGAGAGAGAGAGAGAGAGACAGACAGAGCATGAGCAGGGGAGGGGCAGAGAGAGAGGAAGACACAGAATCTGAAGCAGGCTCCAGGCTCTGAGCAGTCAGCACAGTGCCTGACTCGGGGCTCGAACCCATGAACCGCGAGGTCATGACCTGAGCTGAAGTCAGATGCTTAACCAACTCGGCCATCCAGGCGCTTTGAAAATATGAAGATTAATTGGTAACACATAGGTTCTTTATGAGTACGCTTTAGTACTAAATTGAAGGAGAAAAAGATTATACTCTGAAAACTGAGGACAAATGGGTTAAACTTCCCTTCTGATCGACTGTGGCCTTGCTGATTATGTGTTTATAATAAACCTGGCCGTAGCCTATGGAGAACAGAAAAGTTACTTACCTCTAATAGATGAAGCAGGGTTTTTTTCTTATAGAATTTAGGTGATTGTCATTAAATAATGGTAGACTTTGTTATTGCCCACAGTGTTTTTGTCAGTATGAAATCCTGAAAGAACATTTTTTCCCCCAGAGTAGATACTGTGTCTCCTGGAAGTAAATGCCTTTGGACTGAAAGAATATATGTCATCGCTAACTGAATAAAAAGACATTTGCTTAAAACTTTTCTTCTTTCCTTTTTAGGTGTTTGGCAACCAACTCATTCCTCCCAATGCGCAAGTGAAGAAGGCCACGGTTTTTCTCAATCCCGCAGCTTGCAAAGGGTAGCTCAGTTTGTGATTTGTCACATCCTCCCTTTTCCTAAGGGGTGGGGGGAATCCTGGACTATCAGGCAGCTAGTTGGATTGTGTGGAATTGGAAGAAGAAGGCTCAGTACTCATCTAGCAGTACGATTAACGAGAAACAGCAGTTAATGAGCTGTAACTGTAAAGCTGTCTGATGCTTAGCCAACGTGTCTAGCTGCAGTTTAATAAAAATCCCAGAATTCCCACTCTCACGTAAGTCTTCCCTGTGTGGGGACAGCCCCTGCTGTTGCGATGGCAATGATCGAGCCTTCTCTGTCACAGGATGTTCCACGATGGCCAAGAGCACTGTGGGCTTGTGAAGTCAGAAATGACCTTTCCAGAAGGAGGGAACCTTGAGCTAGGCCTTTGGAGGTTGGCAGAGTGAGAGCCCTCAGTCTTCCTGATGGAGGAGATGGGCCAGGGGGCGGGGGTTGTGCTAGGGACAGGAATGACTAGTTAGGTCCCTCCTGTGTCCCATGACAGTCTGTGACCTGGTCTGGCTGGCCTGGAAGGGTTGTGTGAAGACATGGTGGGCATTCAGGTGTGAGGAATCCATGGGACTTTGGTTAATAATCACATGTTTGTGTTCATTTATCATAACAAGGGTCCTGTGCTGGTGCACGACGTTGAGAGTGGGGGAGGCTGTGTGTGCATTTAGCAGGGCAAAGCGTCCGTGGAAATTCTCTGTGTTTTGTGCTCATTTTTACTCTGGACTTGAAAACTGCTCTAAATAATGTGTATAAATTTTAAAAAACTATAAGGGAAAAAAAATTTTTTTTCATTCTTAGGTGCTGCTCTCATTTAGTTGGAAAGGTGAATTTAAAAAGACTTTGAAGTCTTTTAGAAAAAAATCATTTAAAACTTATTCTTTTTTTTTTAAGTTTATTTATTTTGAGAGAGAGAGAGAGAGCGCGCGAGCGCGTCTGAGATTCAAAGAGAGAGAGAGAGAGAGGAAGAGAGGGAGAATCCCCAAGCAGGCTCTGCACTGTCAGCACAGAGCCTGATGAAGGCTTGAACCCACAAACTGTGAGTTCATGACCTGAGCCAAAATCAAGAGCCAAGCGCTTAACCGACTGGGCGCCCCTAAGATGCAAAATTATTCTTAAAATATAGTAAGGATTAAAAGGTTGTGTGTGTGTATGTTGGGCGGAATAATATTTTTTATTCTCCCTAACGACCAGAACAATTCTTTTTGTCTTTTCTGAGGATCAGAAAATTAATAAATACGTATTAGGTTGGATCATATAAGATCTAAGTCAAATGATGTTAAGAACAACAACAACAAAAAGAGTAGTTGGGACCAGCTTCTAAGTAGTCTTGTGTAAAACGCAGGGTCTCTGAAATAAGTTTCTTGAGTAAGAAAGAAGTAATTTCTTGAGAATAAAGAGTGTGGCTTTATAGATAGAAGGAGGAGTCAGGCCTCATTTTTAGTTCTGCAGTTTCTGACACTTAACTACAGATTGTCTGAACTGACTCTGCCTACTTGAATCCTATCAGACTGGCTTGGTCAGAGCCACCTCCCTCCCCCGTGAACATACCAATCTTAACGCCTGTTGATCATTTGTCCTCACGCCACATAATCAAAATACCCAAGATAACTAAACAGTGGTGGCCTGTGGCAGAAGCTGGCAGAGAACTCTGTGGGCTTCAGAGTTGGAAGGATCAGACTTGTATACTCTTCGGTTCTGTGTACTACGGGAGTTACATAACTTAAATCCTCAGTGTACTCATCTGTGAAATGGGAAAGTAATAGCTCCTACCTTATACAATTGCCATATAGAATAGACGCCTTTAGGATTAGATGAGATAATGCCTATAATGTGTTGGGCATTTCTATTTCCTGTAAGCACTGGATAAAAGGGGACTATAAGCCACTGTGATTACTTTTGACTTGTTGGCGAGATTCAAAACGGTTTCTACTTGCTCTCCCCCCTTCTCGAAAGTGCTTGTAACTCCCCCCTGCCTACTGTAGTATAACTGTTTTAGGTCCTATTCCTTTAGAGACCTAGTAAGTTAGCAACTTGCTAATTCTGATGAAGAAAAATATGACACATTAAGTTCCTACTTAGATATTTACATTAAAAAATTAAGAAACTTTTTTAGAGCAGTTTAGGTTCTGTGTACATTTTTACATGTGAAGGTATTGGCATTTCTAAAGGTGGATTATTGTCTAAGAGTATAAAATCTTTATCTTTAAAGGTGAGGCAAGGGAAAGTCTTCTAAAGTTAGTGTCCCTTTTAGCAAGGTGAACCCTTGTATGTATGCTTCTGGCCAGCCGCCACTCTGCAGCTCTCCAGCATCTTTTTTTCCCCAAGCTTTCACTATTTAATTGCACTATTTTTGTCATCTTGGCTCTGCTCTGACGCATAATTCATAATTCATCGTGTAGCTATTTCATTATGTAGTGCTGGTTTAAAACTACATGGGCGCTTTAAGAAATAAGATAACTGTGTGTTTAGCATTAATAAATAATACATTAAGAAGTAATTGTTTTTTTGGTGTGTATGTGAACCTGGAAATTGCTGTAGGTACATAAAGTTTTCCTTTAGCTCTGGTGCTATCTCACCTATAATTATGTAATAAATAATGCATTTCTCCCTGGTAACACTTCCAATTTTTTATATCGAACATGAGAAGGGAAAAAAATCACTTTCATTTTAGAGATTGTCTGTAGCCATCGTATCACGTAAAGACGTGAATAAAAGCCCAAATGTTCAAATCCTGTTTCTTCACCTTGGAGGAGTTTACCGATTTGTTGTAAATGATTAATATAGCAGATTGAGATTGGTCCATAGTTGTGCTTCTCAGTGAGAGCTGATCCACTTCTAGCTGATCTTTTCTTATCAATCTAGTAATGAAAACAACCCTGGAAGGAGAAGCATTTGTAGTATTACTAGCTCAGCCCTTTGCTGTTGGGTGAAGCCCCAGAAATGGTGAGCTGGAAAAGGGCGGTCTTCATGTAGCCTTCCCTGCTTGTTCTAAGAACCATTCAGGGCACTAGACGGGGCAGGGGATATTTGTGCCCTTTGCTTCTGACGTGCTCGTGTAAATCACGAGTTGGAGACACACTTTTTGAGTGGTTCTCATGAAAATTTGTCCAACCTTCTCCGTTTCTATTTTAATTCAGAATCAGAAATGTTACGTGTTTCTCTCTGCCCTTTGGTGCTTATTTCTTTTTAAAGAATGTTGAATTTGGTCTGTGCCTCACTGCACATGTGGCCCATGAGCTACCTGTGCGTCTCTTCCTAGTATAAAATGCCTGTGAGGAAGTCAAAGCATGCATAACTGCTTTAAAAAAAAAAATCTTTTTTTTTTTAATTTATTTATTTTTGGGAGACAGAGACAGAGCACATGTGGGGGAGGGGCAGAGAGAGAAGGAGACACAGAACCCGAAGCAGGCTCCAGGCTCCGAGCTGTCAGCACAGAGCCCAACGCGGTGCTTGAACTCACAAACCGTGAGATCATGACCTGAGCTGAAGTCGGACACTTAACCGACTGAGCCACCCAAGCAACCCCCCCCAAAAAAAACGTCTTTGAAAGAGGACTGAGTAAATGTGGATGTGAAAGTTAGAGGTTCGGCGTTTTGAAAGTTTTAGCTTTTGTTCTTCTTCGATGTGATAGTTGAAAATGTTTGGGCAGAAAACAGGTCAACTGATTGGTATGCTTAACATTTATTCAACTCTGAGACTATGCCATTGGGGACTCTGTGCAAGTTGTGCAACCCTTGATTCTTGGGCTGTGTTTCTGACTCCTCACCTGCACTGGACAAGAGTCACTGTCAGAATGATGTATTTGATGCTTTTAAAACACAGACATTCTTCAAAAGACTCTGTTTCTGTTCTTAGATCACCTCACAATTGTGTCGTTTCCTTTTCCGCAGAATTTACATGTCTACATTTGGGGCAGGTTTATTCATTCATGCATTAGCGCATTCATTCATCAGATACTTATTAAATATCTTCTGAGTGTGCCAGACGTAATCCTAGAGGCCGGGGGATGCAAGGATTATAAGATTCGGTGTCTGTTTTTGGAAGGCTTTCAGTCTTGTCCCAAAGACTGTCTTGCCAGATCACTGATCGTCATGCAATAGGAAAATTCCTACGAGAGGTGTATACAAAGTGATAGGGCCATAAAGAGAAGGATGTGACTATGCCTAGGAGCTTCAGACAAGCTGTTGGTTATCCTAAAGTTACATTAATTTCAAACTTACCCTTTCTTAGCAGAAATTCTGCCTTCATCGAAAAGAATTTTGCGCCTTCTCCTGGGATTTCACTACAGGTTTGAAACTCAAGAAATGGAGAGATCTCTAGTATTTGAAACTGTTAAAAATGGTGTATTTCTTCATCAAAACTTGTGTCCACTGAGTTGGAATTAATCAGTATTCTGTGGGGTTCAGTTTATTCCCTCGGGCCATATGAAAAATGTTACATACATTCTCCTGCTACCCCTGGAATATAAATCAGTTCCATGAGGACTTACTACATTATACTTAAGTTCTAGTTGTTTTTGTCTGCTTTGTTGTGCTGTGTCCCTAGCCCCTATACCTGTGTCTAGCACATAGTAGGTCCTCAGTAAATACTTGCTGAATGAATCAAATGTTGTTTCCTGAGGGGAGCCATACGCAGTGAACATTCTTCCTCTAGAGGAACTAGACTCTGAACTGTAAGCATCCCAGATGGCTAAGAGCTGATTGCGTTAGAAGGTAAACTCCTGGAGGCCCCAGAGTGGTAGCATCTACGTTTCTATCCATAGAAGCTCATCACTCATTGTTCGACTTCCTGTACTTGCACAAATAGAGGAAATCTGCTTCTTGTTCTACTCCAGCGAGGATGGCTGGGCTTTTTATTCTCCCTCTTGAGAACTTGTGTTAACATTTTTGTATTTTTCCTTTGTCTACAGCAAAGCCAGGACTCTATTTGAAAAAAATGCTGCCCCGATTTTACACTTATCTGGCATGGATGTGACTGTCGTTAAGGTAAGAACGCTCCAGAGTGTTGATTTTTTCCGAGCTACTTATAACTTCTTATAACTTACCTTCTTCTCTTGACTCCATAGCAGAAATCACTTAACACACAAGAAGCTGGGAACAGAGGAATCAATGTTGTGTCTTTGTTCTGATCATTAATAAAAGTGGTTTTATTTTTATTTTTTTCAAAGCACTGCCAGCTTTTCATTTTCAGAGTAAGATTAGATGGAAGCATGAACTTGATTCCTTTCATCTGCAAGATAGGACGTGGAATTACTGTCTCTTAGAAGATGAAAGTAGGAATAGCTGTAAGAATTCTTTTCCTGAAAATAAAAAAATTTCCACTTTGAGTAATTAATTACTTGGTAGTGCCACAGACAGGTAAACATTTTCTCTCTGGTGAGGAATTTTAAGTGGTAAAGCTGTAGAATTTGTGACATTTGGCTAAGACAAGGAGACAAAAGTAAGTTAGAAGGATTGTGCTATAGAGAAGACGCTCCAAGACTCCACTCAAAGCCCCAAAACTTTGAAGCGATATGTATATGGGGGGTACTGAGGCGTGTGCATTTGGTGAAAATCACTCTTCTCATGTTTGTAAGTCTGTAGTTTATTTTTAATATTACACACTTTCATGAAATCAGAGATTAAAAGGTAATTGAATCCAATTTATCGTGACGTGTTGACCTACCATGTCCAGCTGGTCGGAGATGTGGTCTTCAGTTGTCCACCTCCAGGGACGGGAGAAGGGGGAAGAGAGCTAACGTTCATCTGAGTGCTTGTAATGCACGTTTCAGGCTCCACGTATGAGAGATCCTAGAATTGTTATGTAGGACTGACATTTCTTCTTTGAATGTTCGATTGAACTCAAAACCATCTGGACCTGGAGCTTTCTCTGAGGGGAGATTGTTTTGTATGGTTCTAGAAGTAGTGAGGTTCTATTCTTGAATTAATTTTGGCAAGGCACGATTTTCAAGCAATTTGTTCATTGCATTGAAGTTTTCAAATTAATTGATACCAAGTTGTTCCTAATTTCCTCCTTTTGACTTTAAGTTTCTGTAATACTTGTAGTCTCTCATTTTAATTCTTCATATTGTTTATATGTGCCCCCATTTTTTCTCTCATTAGTCTTGTGAGAGATATGTCAATTTAATCCTTGCCAAGAATCAGTTTTTGGCATGTTGATCCTCTCGTTTATGTTTGTTTCATTAATTTCTAGTCTGTCTTTATTGTTTCCTTTATTCTACTTACTTAGGGTTTTTCTTGCTGTTCTGTTCTGACATTTTAACTTGGATGTTTATTTATGTTTTACCATTTTTCATTGTATTTATTTCAAGCTATAAATTTTGCTTTACTTCTTCAACTGCATCTTCTAAGTTATGATATATGATATTTTCATTAACATTCATTAAAAAATATTTTCTAATTTCCATCATGATTTTTGTTTGGCCAGTGAGTTCTTTAGACCCGTTTTTTTTTTTTTTTTAATTTTTTTTTTTCAACGTTTATTTATTTTTGGGACAGAGAGAGACAGAGCATGAATGGGGGAGGGGCAGAGAGAGAGGGAGACACAGAATCGGAAACAGGCTCCAGGCTCTGAGCCATCAGCCCAGAGCCTGACACGAGGCTCGAACTCCCGGACCGCGAGATCGTGACCTGGCTGAAGTCGGACGCTTAACCGACTGCGCCACCCAGGCGCCCCTAGACCCGTTTTTAAATTTCCAAATATAAAGTTTTTCTAGTTACCTTTTTTCCTAGTTAGCATTTTGTTAATGATTTCTTATTTGATTGCATTATGGGTCAGTGAATGTAGTCTATACAATTCCAGCATTTGGAAGTTTATCAAGTCTTGTTTTGTGGCCTAGCGTGTGTTTTGTTTTCATAAATGTTCCTCGTATGCATGAAAGAGTATCAGCCATCGGGTACCATGTTCTGCTTGTGCCCAATGAGTTAAGTCTGTTCATTGTGTGGTTCTAGTCTTCTGTGTCCTGAGTTTTTTCCTTCTGCTTTAACTATAGAGAGAGGGGTATTAGAACGCTCCCACCGTTAGTGCAGATTTTTCTATTTCTCTATGTAGTTTTGCTCATTTTTGGTTTTTATATTTTGAGATGGTGTTGATACATTGCTCTCCCGTTTCAAGTCACCTCATTTGTCTTGCACTTTGACCCTGTCGAGAGCAATTCTCTTTAGCCCCAGTATTACCTCTGCCACAGTCTGTCTTCTCTAGTATTAGTGACTCTAGCTTGCTTTGGTTGGTTTTTGCTTGGTGTAATATTTTTTTATCCCTTTACTTTCAGCCTTTTTGTATCTTTATATTTTAGATGTACTGCTGGTAAAGGCTTGAAAACAGGGTATTTTAAGGATCCAACTTTTTTTTTTTTTTTTTTGGTCTTTTTACTGGACCGTTGAATCCATTAACATTTATTATAATTACTGTCGTATTTCTTTCTACACTAGATATCTACTGCTACATAAGAAACACCTTGACAACTGCTTCTCTGCTTCTGATTCTGTTGGTCAGTGGTCTGTTCAGAGCTGCCCTTGTGCTGGTCTCACTGGGCTCACCCATGGCCTGGCTGAGGAGGGATTGCCTAAGATGGCCTGACTCATGTATCTGTGGGTCAGTTCTGCTGCTGTCTGGCTCATGTGGTCCCCAGCACACATCTTCACCTGGCAGCTGGGTTCTCTGAAGTAAATTACAGACATCATGTCATTTTAATCCCTAGATTCTTCAGTATGACTTAAAAAAAAAAAAATCAGACTACCTTTCTTTGTAACTGCGGTGTCCTTATTATACCCAGCACAAGTAACAGTTCTCTAATATCATGTCATGTCATGCTAGCTAGTGTCTTGATTCACTTTTCTTTATTTAATATCAGTAGGCCACTTTTTTTTTTTTAATCCTTCCTTTGTTGGTGCATTTGGAATTTTCATCTTCAAGTATGTTATCCTTATAAATGTAATCTTTTAAATAACTGTCTATTAAATCTGTCAAAAATTTTTAGAATTTTGGTGCATTCATGTACATATTCATATTTATTAATTTTTTTGCAAGTATTTATTGACTGTCTACTGTGAGCTAAGTCCTGTTCTAGGTATTGGGGATACAGGCTGAACAAAATAAACTTTCCATGTCTGTCCCCAAAGAGCTTCAAAGTGGGAAAGGGAAGGATCAGATAGGAAACAGATACACAAACATACGGTTTGTTGGATGGTGATGAGTGCCAAGAAGAAATATCAAGTAGAGTAAGAGGACCAGGAGGAATAAGGGTGTCATTTACATATTCAGTAAATTACCTTTTGCCTCTATTGTTGATAGTGTTGTATAGAGAAAGGCTCAAGGGAGAGTCCTAAAGAAATATCACTGGGAATCTACCTACAATTTGATGTCACTTCACTGAGCTGCTCCCTTGGAGCACAGACCTTCAGTTGGTAGCTAACTAACCTACTTAAATTCTAGTGTATCGTTCCCACATTTCTCTATTTTGTCCCCGAGGACCTCATCACATAGCTTGCCAGGTGCCTTGCTAAAGAGCAGATACAATGTCTGTCTAGTTTCCCATATCTACTGATCTAGTAATGTCAAGGAAGATGAGGATAGTCCAAAATGCCTCGTTCTTAGCGAACCCATACTGATTCCTGACGATCGCCTATTTTGGGATACTCACAACCCATCCTCTTAATCAGGATTGACATTATATTCTTTTTTAAAAAAATTAACTATTTGCAAACGTGTGTTTAACTATAAAGCCAGCCATTTCATTTTTAGAATAAAAGTGGGATAATTCATCATAAGATTAATGGTGTTAGTTCAGGGGCTTCTTTTTTCCTCTGTGTTAACTGTGCTCAGGTACTTTGCCTATTAGTGTGTCTTGTACAGTGTCAATAGGAAGGGCTGTTTCCTATTTTAGTATTAGTTGCATTATGTGTTTTAAAATTTAATGTTTGGTTTTAGAGGTAGTGGCTTAGATGATTCATTGAAGTCTGCATACGTATCTGAGGAAATACTTTCAGTAAAAATGGTGAGGTTTAGGTACTGTGTTGTAACTACTCTGAATCATACCTGTACATCTTTAACGTGTAGTCATAGCAAAACCTAACCTTTCATTTAAGTACAGTACAAGTTATAAACAGTTACCTTGCTAGTTTAGTAGTTTTATACACTGCTTTACAACAGTACTAAGGGGAAGCTATTATTACCCCATCCCCCAACACACATAATCTCATTGATAAGTAAATTAAGCTCCTGAGAGTTTAAGGCCTCTCAGCTAAAAAGTAGCAGGGTTGGCCTTTAATCTGGGTTTCTTGGGCTCCCAAATCTGTGCTCTTTTCATTACATCTGTTACTCTGTATTTGCATATACACATGACTTCCTGCTTTCAGATGAAAGGCACCTGGTAAATAGTGTAATTGAATCTGCACTGGACTGGAAATGAGTCCTTTGACTAGCTAACTGTATAACTGGAGACAGATCACTGGGTTTGAGTTTTATATATATGTATATGTGTGTGTGTGTGTGTGTGTGTGTGTGTATATATATATATATATATATATATATAAACCTATAAATTTATATAACATATATATATAAATATGTATAAATATATATTTTAACATTTTTTTTAAGTGTTTATTTCTGAGAGAGACAGAGTACAACTGGGGGAGGGGCAGAGAGAGGGGGAGACACAGAATCTGAAACAGGCTCCAGGCTCTGTGCTGACATCTGACAGCAGGGCTCGAACTCACGAACCGCGAGATCATGACCTGAGCTGAAGTTTGATGCTGAACCGACTGCGCCACCCCGGCACCCCGAGTTTTATATTTTAAAGAAGCTTAAAGATGGTTTCTGAGGTCCCTTCCAGCTCTAAACAGTACAAAAGTATATATATAATTGCTTTGATAGCTGCTTAGTTTTTCATGCCTATCAATTATGCAGACTTTGAGGAAAGACTTGTGTAAAACTTTAAAGAAAATATCCCAGATGTTTACATCTTTGATCTTATGGCCCTAGGATGATAAATTTACCAAAGTCTTCTTTTGTATTTCAGACTGATTATGAGGGCCAAGCCAAGAAACTCCTGGAACTGTTGGAAAACACAGATGTGATCATTGTTGCAGGGGGAGATGGGACACTGCAGGAGGTATGGCTGTTGTTCTGTTTGAAACCATTTTGAAGGTGAGAAAAATGGAAACTAGATGGTTGAGCAATGGAATAAAGTGGTTACAACTTAAGGAAATGATTTATTTTTAGTTTATTTTTTTAGGATTGTTACTCTCTGAAACAGGCATAGCATTACGTTTTCCTCATGTGCTTTTATTTCATCGCTTTGTATAAACTTTATACCCAGCATATAGAAGGATTTTTGTTTTATCAAATTGAAGTTGGATAAAAATGAATACAGAGAAGAAATGGTGTTGAGTACAATAAGATTTTTATACGTTAGAGACTCTGATGGAGAAGCCCTGTTGGTTAGGGAGTTAGGGAATCAGTTTTAATTATGAAGAATTTTATTCTTCTTAAATAAACTTAAAGATCCCCTTTTGAACAAAATGCATTTGCCTGTCCTCACATCATTTCCATCACATGGAATGTTATCTCCTAATAGTACAGTTAGAGGCCGGCGTCTATATATTTAGGTGTATGTATCTGCCTCTCTTTTAAAACTTCATGTCCTTAATGCTTACTTTGGTCCAATGAGGACAGGAAGTATGTTGCCCTAGAAGTGCTGCTCTTTTGGAGGGCAGCAGACTGAAACCTTCATTATGTATTGGAAACCCCTGAAGAGCCAGGTCAGGTGCCCCTCCTCCGGCTCAGTGTTTCCATCCCATGGGCCATAATTCACATTTGTGCCTCATTTCTGATTGCCTTTTGCCTCCATTTGGTGGTTTCCTCAGTGTTGAGGGATCCGGAGCTAACAGCAGACAGAGCAGTGTCCTATGTTTGACTTAGCAATTATGTGAGCCTTAGTAAGCTTCTTTTAGAAAGGCTGTGCTAATGATCTTGTAATTGTTTTTATGGCTTTTTAATGAAGTGTGAAGAATACTGGTAGCATGCCAACAAAGAATGAAGTAGACCTCACGACAGCCCCCTTTAATCCTGAAATTCAGTGAGGCAGGAGGTGAAGGGGGAAGATTGGCATCAGCCTTTACTTCACAAAACGTTTTTAAGAAATATACCAAATCGCGTATCTGGGATCATCACAGTCCTATAAAAATAGGCACTGAATATGCCAAAACGTAAAAAACTGATTAATGATGGTTGTTCTGCATGGTGGGACTTTGAGAAAGAATTTTCTTCTTTGGGTATTTTTCACCACTTTTACAAGACCTGTGTATTATATTTTAAAAATAAAACATGTACAAATTCAAATTCAAAATATCTTTTAAAAGCGGGGCCGCTCTTCCCCTTGTCTTCATTTTCATCAGTAAGAAACATTTATTGAGCAGAGACTTTCCGCGTGTAGCAAAGAGTTAGTTTTTTCCTGTATGTGCACTTATAGTACAACCTCAGCTCTTCTGTATGATTGATGGGTGCCTCACACTTGTATCCATTTTATAGAACTTAAAACAATTTTGCTAATATGATGTGGAGGTTTTATAATTATTTTGTCTTAGCCTCTATTGGACTATTGATTTTAGGTCAAGAACAAAATCTAATTTAGCTCTGATCCCTTTGCAGAATACTGTGGTTGAAGAGCTAGTACATCTTTTCACATAGTTTCTAGGAAGAAAATAGGAACAAGTTTGTGATCCATGAAAATTAAGTCTAATTCTTGTATGATAAGGGGAATACACGTTGTTTATAATATTTTTTTTTTAACATTTGTAGGTTATTACTGGAGTTCTTCAAAGAGCAGATGAGGTGAGCTTTAAAGAAAGAGCAGTTGCATTTTAACTTCTGCATTTCTGTTCTTTCTCTCTTCTTTTACCTTTTTTTTTTTTTTTTTTTTTTTTTTTTTACCATTTTATATGTTAAGGTGCTTCCTTGGGTTTTAGTAAATACTGCTGCCTGTGTCCTAGAACACTTTTATTATTAATCTGTGGCAGACTTCTCTGCTGTAGTATTCCAGAGTACCCAATAGCTTTTTACTGGAAAAGCTATTGTTTGCAATATAAAATTTTCCCATGGAAACTCTTGTTCACAGAATTCCTTCATAAATGAATGGTGGTATATCCATATACTGGAAGCCATGGAGCAGTAAAAATGAATGAATTAGATCTATAAGTATTTATAGATCTTTCTCTCTATGTGTGTATGTATATACATATATATTTATGTGTACATATAAAATTTTTAAAATATTGAATGAAAAAGGCAGGTTGCCAAAGTATGTTAGGCATTACTACTAGGTTTTGGAATTCAGAAAACAATACTGTATACTATCGATGAATGCCTAAATATGTTGTAAAAGAATAACAATGTGGCTGGAAAGGAATCCCATCAACGGCAGGATAAAGGTTGCCTCTCAGAAGGGAGAGAGGGAAACGGATGAAGGACTTCTCCGTGAATGTGCTTATTCTCTTTGCCTTCTTTATACTGGAGATTGTTTATAAAGCCTTGTCATTAGTTACTCTACAAAGGTTAGATATTTTTAGTTGAATTTTATCCACAATTTTTTCAAATAATACTGTGACAACATAATACAATTTCTGTCACAATAGCACATTTATCTAGTATCTTTAAGACCCTCATTTTTGTAACCAAATTTCTTTGAACCAATTGCCGTTAACGAGTACCCAGATATTTCTTCCAGATTCAGAGTCCTGTTTTTAAGGGCTTTCTCATTCTAGAAACTGCTCACTTAATGTTACCCGATTGCTGGTCTAGGGAAGGGAGAGACAGGGTAGTGGACTTAGGGTCAGTTACTTTGTCATAGTGGACGCGTCTGTGTCTCTGTTCAGCCTGACTTTTTTTGACCATAACCATAAAACTTTTCTTTTTTTCCCCTAGGCTTCCTTCAGTAAAATCCCCATTGGATTTATCCCACTGGGACAGACCAGTAGTTTGAGTCATACTCTCTTTGCCGAAAGTGGAAACAAAGTCCAGTAGGTTGTCAATGTGGGGCGGTAGCATTTGTGGGAGACTGAGCCTGGGAATGGACAGTTCACATGTGGGTGATATGAATTTTTTGGTTTTGTTTCTAGCTTTGATAGCCTGAAACCTCAAATCATTAAGCGCAAGACCTAGATCAAATTTCAACCTTTCTGTTCACTGGGAAGTTTCCTTTTTTGGGTTCTGGGACCCTGGTGATCTGATATCAAGTGCCCAGGTCAGGTGTAGAGATGAATATTGATGTCCTTTTGTCAGTTTTGAAGATTGCATGCCTGACCCAAACTGTCTTTATGCCTTTATGTTGTAAGATTGTCTAGTGAAGACAGGTTTGCATTGATCATTTGTTTGCTTTAAAAATGCATGATCACAAACAGCATGTCCCTTGTGAAAACTGAACTGGTAGCCGCGGCTTCTTTATTCTGATAATATAAGTAGCCAGAATAGCTAAGTAATAGTGGCATCCTTTGGGAAATGCCTAAAGTGGAAGGCAGTGTGGATAAAGCAGCTGGGGAAGCGACATCGAAATGAAATTGCTGTGAATCTGTCTTCAGGAGTCGGGCAGATTGTTGTTGTTGTTGTTCTTTTCTCTCAAAAGCCTTATGTAAACAAAGCTGTAGTCCTTCGAGAAGATGGAAATCTTGAATATGAGTCCTGGCTTTGAACAGTGACAAATAGTATAACTGAGAAAATCCTTTGCAGGCTCTCGTTGTCAGTTGCTTGATCTTTAATGTCAGCTTTGTGACACAGTTAGGGGAGATCAATAAATAAATACTTGTTGAATGTGTTAACTAAAATCTTCTCGTGATATTTCTGGCTATATAAGGTTCTAGAATCATAACAATAATAGTATTCAGGTGATTTACTGTTTGGGTTTTTTTTTTTTTTTTCTGCTTTTGGGATTTTGATTAAATTGGTTTCTGTGGATTTATTTTTGCTGTTACAATTTTAGGAGTTATTTTATATCTTTTTACCAATTCTCTCTCTCCTCTCTCTGTGTATATATATCTACACACACACACACACACACACACACACACACACACACACATACACATATGTATACACCTACATATATATTATAAAAGTCTTGGTCCGTATGTCAAACACGAGGCATAAACATAGTCATATATCAGGCCTTCATCTAACGTCTCTTGATTCAATCCTTAATCTGTGTGGGATGTCCAGTTCTTCATTAGTCATCCTAAAGCCTGACATGGCATTTCAGTTTGCCAGACTTGTTATTCCCAATTTAGAATTTCTGAGGAGCAGTAGATATAACAAAAAATGAATTATTCAAACATTTTTGTTTATCTGAAATAAATTCTATGTGGTTTGGGCCTTGGCTACTTTAGAGAGTTAGTCTTTCTTTCTGTGTCAATACAGATTATTTGAATTGCTTAGCCAATGTTCCCAAATATGTCAGTGATCCAGAGGGAGACCATGTTCCTTGGAGAACACCTTGCCTATCCAAAAAGCCAGCTTATGCGCGTCGTAGCTGCCCTCAAGGTCTTAGTTTGTTGAAGGTCTTCAGTTTTTTGGGAGCCGATTTTCCCTGTGGTTAAACTAATGTTGTTGCTGCTTCTATTTATAATTTAAAGATTTATAAAACTTAATTTATAAGCATGCCCAAGGGCTCTTAGGTAATTAAGTAAATTTGCCCTGGGTTTGGAATTTTGTAGACCTCTCAACATGGCAGATGCCTAAGGCCATTTAAGAGAACAAGGCTATGTTTTTTGCACTGCTCTCAAGATGTGTTGTACCACAATTACTACAGGAGAAAAAAGAGTCTTGCCTCTGGAATATTGCAGGTAAATAATCCTAAAAAATAGCTGTTCCATGCTACAGTGCTGCTTTATTTAGAACTTTCCATTACTGCCAGAGAATGATAAATTTGGAGTTGTGTCTTAGCTGTTCTCTGCCACATAATTTTTGGGGAAAAAAATAATATTAAAAGGCTTTTTCATGGGGCACCTAGATGGTCAGTTGGTTAAATATCTGACTTTAAAAAAAATTTTTTTTTAACATTTATTTTTGAGACAGAGAGAGAGACAGAGCATGAACAGGGGAGGGGCAGAGAGAGAGGGAGAAACAGAATCTGAAACAGGCTCCAGGCTCTGAGCTGTCAGCACAGAGCCCGACGCGGGGCTCAAACTCACGGACCGTGAGATCATGACCTGAGCCAAAGTCGGACACTTAACCGACCGAGCCACCCAGGCGCCCCAAATATCTGACTTTTGATCTCAGCTCAAGTCTTGATCTCATGGTCATGTGTTCAAGCCCTGCACTGGGCTCTGCTGGGTGTGGAGCCTACTTTAAAAAAAAAAAAAAAAAAAAAAAAGATTTTTTCAGCCACAACATTGTATTTTAAGGTCAGTCTCTCAAAAGCTCTTCCTAAACCCCTCAATGTGCTAGGTGTTACTCAGAGCAAGTCCAGAGCTTTTGGATCTTTTCTAAGAGCTTCCTTCAGAATTAATATATTTATAGGATCTAAACCTGTGATCATGCTGCTTGCTTTCTCCTAAATTGAACCTCATTTTCTAAACTGCTGCCTACTTCCTGGATAGCATCTGTACTGGAGGGGGAAAAATAGGGTAAAGACGTGTTGATAGAGAAATACGGAAAAGTAAAGTAGGCCATCTTTTCACTTTGATTTTGCTTACTGGGGAACCCAGAATGTACTCTAAGTGAGTTCATGTGTATATTTTGGGGAAAGTGTCTTAAACTGTATGTAACTTTGCTAGAAGTGCCGATTCAAGTGGATGTGATTCCTGACTTAGCTGTTTACATTTTAAGTCTGATCACACTGATGAGGAGGCCTGTAAGTCATGGGCTTGCCCTTTGGGAACCATAGGTACTCCTTTGGTACGTCCACAGTAATCTCAGAAGGTGAGAGAGTGCACCCTTGGAGTTAGACCTAGTTGAACCTTGTTTTGCCACCAGCTTGCTCTGTCATCTTGAGAATATGATTAAATCTCCCTCTTGAGTCAGTTTCTTTACCTGCATTTATCAGATGCCCAACAATAGTACCTCAGAATATTAACAAGTTAAAATAAGGACTAGTTAGGTAAACAAGCAATTATGCTTGGTAAACCATGGGATAAGACTTTATGCATATTTATTGATGATTTAGGATGGAAAATACTAAATAAGAAATAGGCTGACTGTACAATTAATGAGTTTAGATTCTGTAATTAAAACAACATTAATCAAAAAAGACAACCCTCTATTCTCTTGCTGTTTCACCTAAGGAAAAACATTTATTGTTATTAGAAAAAAAATTTTAATGGTTATATATTTTTGAGAGAGAGAAAGCTGGGGAGAGGCAGGGAAAGAGGGAGACACAGAATCTGAAGCAGGCTCCAGGCTCTGAGCTGTCAGCACAGAGCCCGACACGGGACCTGAACTCTCAAACTGCGAAATCATGACCTGAGCCGAAGTAGGCCACTTAACTGACTGAGCCAGGCACCCCAGGAAAAGCATTTATTTTTAAAGGAAAGAACATTTTACTATAGAAAGGTTTTTTTTTTTTTCCTACCAGTGGGGTACAGAGCAGAACGGATTAGGAGGAGCCATATTAGGAGAGAAACGACACTTTTTCGAACAGAGATTATAGTAATTTCTAAATGTCTCCTTTTTTATAATTGTACTTAAAGGATAGACACACTAAATCTTTTACTTTATTAGTAATTACTGTGTTTTTCTAAAATATAACAATAAAGGTAATAGAATACTAACATTGCTGAGCCTTTACAAAAAAAACATGAAACACTTAGGGATAAATCCAACAAAATATGTGTAAGACTACAAAACCTTGAAGAGAGAAATCAAGAAAACATAAATAAATGGAGAGACCTGTGTTCGTGGACTTCAAGACTAATATTTTGATGTTTGTTTTCCAAATTGATCTCTTTTTCAAGATTTTTTATAGAAATGGACTTGTAGATCCTAAAATTTATATGGAAAAATAAAGGAACTAGAATACCCAGAATAACTTTGAAAAAGAATAACTAAGTTTGAGGACTTACCCTATTTGATTCTAAGACTAACTCTGTAACAGACAGTCCAAGACTAACTCTTTGAACAGTTGGTGCTGAAACAGTGAGCTAACCACATGCAAGAAAATGAACCATAACACATACTTCATAGTACATATAAAAATTAACATGAAATCGATCATAGGCATATATGTAAAGCCTAAAACTAACATTTCTAGAGGAAAATCTTTGTGATCTTGGTTAGGCAATGATTTCTTAGGACACAAAAAGCAGAAACCTTTAAAAAAAGATAAATTGGGCTTCAGGAAAATTTAAAACATCTGTCCCTTGAAAATAATTGTTAAGAAAATGAAAAATCAAGCCACAGATTGGGAAAAAAATTTTGCAAGATACATATCTGGTAAAGGACCAGTATCCAGAGTATACAAATAACTCTCACAATTCACTAATAAGAAAACAAACTCCCTTGTAGAAAGAAGGGCAAACCATTTGAATAGAGACTTCACCAAAGACATAGATGGCATTTGTCATTAGAGAAGTGCAAGTTAAATCCACTTTGAGACGCATCTATTAGAATGGCTTAAACAAGCCAAACAAACCTGACATCATCAAGTGCTGACATATACATAAGGCAACTGAAACTCTCATATTTCTGATGGAAATGCCAAGTGGTATAGCTACTATGGAAAACAGTCTGGCAGTTGCTTATAAAATTAAACCTGTGAGCCATAATTATAGGTGCTTACCCAAAAGAAATGAAGACATCTGTCAATACAAAAACCTATAGAGGAATGTTTATGGTAGCTTCATTGGTAACTGCCAAAAACTGGGAACAGTCCCAGCATCCATCAATTGGTGAATGGATAAACTGTGTACTTCCATACAACGGAATGCAACTCTGCAATAAAAGGAAATAGTCTTTAAATTCATCCAACAGCATGAGCCTCATACTCGTGCTAGGAGTTTTAAAAAGCTAGTGAAAAGGCTTCACACTTCTTATTTCAATTTGTAGGACATTCTGGAAAACAGAAAGCAGCCAGTAGTTGCCAGAAGCAGATGGTGGGGTGAGTGGGTTGGCCACAAAGGGCCATGAAGGAACTTTCTGAGATGCTGTAAATGTTCTGTATCTTGGTCATGGTGATGATTACATGACTGAAGGCATTTGTCAAAATTTGTAGAACCGTATAACTAAAAGCATGAAATTTGCTGTGTATAAATTATATCTCAATAAATCTAACTTCAAAAAAGAAGTTAAAATATTAAACTAATTCTTTTAAGCTTAGATAATTCTACTTGTGTGAATAAGTGCCTGGGTGGAAGTGTTAGTCGCTTCTCAGTTTGGTTGACATTGACCTGGACCTTCCTTGGCTCCTCTTTCTCATTGTTCTTTGTGATTATCTATTGACCCTTGTACCCCACCCTTGCAGGTCATTCATTTGGGACAATTTGAGTATCAGGCTAATAACTGTAATGTATTGAAACATATCAAATATATTTAAAGCTATGCATTCATAATGATACTAGGAAATAAAAATGAAAAAGTTACTGGTCCTTTTTAGAGGATACTAAGGATATCAACTTATTTTGAAAATTGGTGAAATTAACAACAAAAAAAAAAGCATTTATCGATTTTTCTCATATGACCTCAATTTTATGGCACCAAATTTTGGAGGAGGGAAAGTTTCTCTTTGTGGACCAGATAATAAATAAGAAGGAATAATAGAATTAAGAGGTCACCATTTTGCAACTCTCTGTTAACTAGTAAATTTAGCCATTGATTGTCAATAGTTGCTACTATCACACAAAAAAGAGGCAAACAGATTTCATGTACTTACTGATAGAAGTACACACCACTACCTCTGGAGTATTTTTGCCAAAAACTCCATGCTCAATCAGATTTTTAGGAACTACAGGGAATTGGGACATGTGTTAATATCATGGGAATGCAATCAGTAAAATCCAGATCCTCAGCAACACAGTAAGACAACCCATTTCTTTAATGAGTAGGGAAAAGGAGAGAGACTCCGTAGATTTGAAAAGACTTGACATATAAGCCAATTGCAATGTATAGATCTTATCTATTAGGCCCAGATTTGAACAAAGAAGCTGAAAAGAATATGAGTTAATTGGGGAAATTTTGACATTGACTAAATGTATGTTGATATAAAGGAATTATTTAAGTGTTTTAGATATAATAGCAATTTATGTTTTTTTTAAAGAACCTTTTTATCTTTTAGAGATACATAAAGAAATATCTGTGGATAAAGTGTTAAGATATCTGGGATTTGCTCTGATACAGATGGGGAGAAGTGGGTGGGAGGTGTATAAGGAAATAAGGTCGGCTGTGCATTGATAATTGTTGAGGCTGGATGAGGAATACACAGGAATCATGATACTATTCTCTGTACTTTTTTTTATATGCTTGGAATTTTATAGAATAAAATCATCCATCTAATATTGATTGCCTAGTATGCACCATGCACTAGGCTAGGTGTTAGGTTTTATATTGGTCAATAAGGGATGTAAATTATCGCCAACCTTGTGGAACTTTTAGTCTCCAGGTGGAGGCAGATGATAAAGACGTAAATAAAAAAATATGTATTATAAATTGTGATCTGTGAAGGAAAATGAACACAGTTCAGTGATAGAGAATTATAGGGAAGGGCCTAGAGGCTGCTTAGGGGAAGTGGTGACATCTCAGCCAAGATCTGAAGGGTGAGACTAGTGAGCCATGCAAAGGGACAGCGGATAAGTGACAGAAGGGGTGGACAGGCCGGGCTAGGAAAGTATTCAGTGTGGGTTTGCTTGTTCTTTCTGCTGCAAGAGAAAATATCTTATTGTCTGGCCACTTGTTGATTTAATATTTCTTTTGCTGACTGTCTTTTGTATCCTAATGTGTGTCTGACCTGGGATCTAATTAGAGTATGAACCTAGAACTACTTTCAAGCCTGGCATAGTTTCACATGCCCTGAACGGTTGCTGATAGTACAAGCTTTTTTTTTTACCTATAGACTTTTCAACTGACAATCAGAATATAGATAGGGACAGTCTTGTGTCCTTGAACAAAAGAATCAGCAATTAAAATTACATCCTTGTAATCCTGGAAAGTCAGAGGAATAGGTCTTGGGTTCTGGATTATATTTTGCTTAGATAACTCAAACCTGTCCTTTAGTTACCCTTTGGGTTAATAGAGTAAAAAGAAATAATGTTTTTTCAAGTGCTTGGGTTTCTTAGAATGAGTGAAAGATGCTGTTAATATTAACTATCCTATTTTCCAGTGATAGGAGTCAGACACATAGTAGAGAGTCAAATGTGAAATAAACAAATGACTGACACTTTGTATAAACTTCTCTTGGCCAAAGCCTTCTCTTTTGAGTCTGTATCAGAGCCTTTCACTATGTTTGTATTAGTAATTCTTTTATATTCACTTATTCTGCTATCTTGGAGTATTTTAAACAAATTTGTCTTTTCCCCGAACCTGTTAGTACTCTGGACAGGAGAGAGTGAGTGAGTGAGTGAGTGAGTGAGTGAGTGTGTGTGTGTGTGTGTGTGTGTGAGTGAGCGAGTGATGGGGGAAGTGCTGCTTGTTTTCCGCACGTGATCGTTTCCTCCCTTTGTCTTTTAGACATATTACAGATGCTACACTTGCCATTGTGAAAGGAGAGACCATTCCACTCGATGTCTTACAGATCAAGGTAAAGTCTGTTTTTCCCAGAGTTTGAAAAGTTAACAAAGTAGTGCACACATACATTTTAAAGAAATGAGCTGTAGTAGTTCAAATGAGGTTACAATGAAAACAATATTTTTCCATCCCAGGCATAACTCCCACAGAAAAATAACTTTACCTGTTTATTCTAGTTGTTATCATTAGTTAACATGCTCATGATACTCCTTTTTAAAATTGTGGTAAAAAACCCACAAAAGAAAAGTTACCATCATAACCTTTTTTACGTGTACACTTGATCATTAGTGTTCAGTATATAACATTGCCTTTGACTTACCGGTGTCAGACTTTCTCTCTTGACCTCTCCGTACCCTGTAAGAATTCCTCTATATCTCCTCTCAATATAGTTGTTACTATTTGTACTTCCTCCTCTGATTACCTTTGGACCATATAATTTCTCTATCTCATGTGGTTGTTTGGAATATTAGAAGAGCTAATTATACAAAGCATTGAGGACAGTGACTGGTTTCATCTGAACCTGTTTGCATGGTGGCCATCCCTCAGGCTTTGCTAAAGGTGAAACCTTTCTCATGTCACATCCGTCCTTTGGAATTCAAGTTACTTCGATGTCTTGCAGCCTCTCCTCTCTCTCTGATGAGCTCAGGAAAAATGATAGTTTGTAAATTATCTGGCTTTTTTTTTAGGGTGGAAACAATGTTCCACCCTAATGTTCAGTGGGAGCAGGACTTCCCATTTTTCTGTTGGGTTGTCTAACATTTTATCGATTTGTAGATGAACTTGTGAATTGTTTAAAAAAAAAAACTTCTGCTGGCTTTGCACACTCAAAGGGCTTAGAAGTAGTGACACTAAACAACAAAGAATGTACCTGGCCTTCAGATTTTGGTCTCTAGATAGTGTTCCATAATAAACATGACCAGGGCTCTGTGAAAAGATGGCTTCCAAAGGCAAGGCAAGAACAAAGCAAAGAGTTACTCAGACACTGATGGAGACAACAGGAAAAGACGTAGGAGGCTAGTCTGATGGTATCCTCCTGGCCAGTTTTGGGATAGTTTGAACATCAAAAAGAATAATCTGATGGATTATAATGCAATAAGTAAAAATGAAGAATCTATAAGCCTACAGTTTAATATTAGAGAATTTCCAGCTTGTAAACGTAGAAGACATGATAGTTATTATTTTGCAGTCACTAATGAAATAATTGATTCAAGTAGAGATCATTAGTGGATGCTCAAACCGCTGGATAAAAGGGTTGTTGGGGAACATATATCAACACAGTCTTAAAGCATCACAGGCTACTTAATGATTACAGAGGGAAAAGTGTACCTTTGCAGTAGAGAGATCTAGCATATACCACCTAGTGATCAAACTTAGCATCATCAGTTATGGGACAGATGGGCATTATCTGCCTTCTGATGTGATCTATCAAGAAGGATAAATCATCATGTATATAGTTTCTTGCTCAAAATGTTAAATTATCTGAATCTAACTGAAAATAATGAGAAAAAAGTCCATCAAATTGTGGGACCTTCTAAAAACAACAGTTGGTCTGGCCTCTTCAAAAATTTCAGTGTCATGAAACCCAAAAGAAGACGGTCTATTCAGGATTACAGAAGCTAAAGTAATAGAATTAAATCTGGCATAAAATCCTGGATTAGAAGAATGAAAAACAAGACCATAAAAGATACTATTGGAACGATCAGAGCTATTTAATAGGGACTGTATATTAGATATTCTATGTCAATTTAGATTTCTTGAGGGTGACAGCATTATGTTTATGTATGTCCTTGTTCTTAGGAGACGTGCTGAAATTTGAGGGGTGAGGGTCATGAAGTCTTCAGTGTATTTGAAAATGATTTAACAAAACTACAAAACACGTAGACAGATAAAGCTAATAGGGGACAATGTTTTGCCTGGTGAATGTAGGTGAAAGACGTAAATGGTGTTCATTGTACATTAAAGGATTTCTTGGTTTGACATTTTTCCGAAAGAAAAATTTTGGAGGGAAGAAGACCCAGTAGCTGTTCCCGATTCCTGTTTGGAATCCTCCCTTTAAGAAGAATTTAATTCCCAGGCACCTGGGTGGTTCGGTCGGCTAAGCATCTGACTTAGGCTCAGGTCATGATCTCACAATTAGTGGGTTCGAGCCCCACGTTGGGCTCTGTGCTGTCCATGCAGAGCCCAGTTCAGATCTTCTGTTGCCCTCCCTCTCTCTCTGCCCCTCTCCAACATTTGCACTGTCTGAAAAATAAACATTTAAAAAGAAAAGAATTTAATTCCTGGAACGAAGGATATTCTCACTGGGCAGTAGTTAAGTAACCATTCCTTCTTCATCAGATCTTCTCCCCTCTTTCCCCACAACAAAAGGACAGATTCCCGAGAAGGCTAAGCCATAAAGCCGAACAATTGTATGAACAGTGAGCCCTGTGTCCTTTACTGAGATTTGGTCTTAAAATGCACTGGCTACGTTCCGGTTGTCCTTCAGAGGCTCTGAACATTTTATATTCATTCAAGTTTCCTGATATCTCTGAAAGAATGTTCCACACTATGTCACAATTCCAAACTTGAGTCCTAAAATATTGGTGTTAATTATATAGCATTGGCCATATGCATATTTATGACTGGTGAACCCATGTACTTGCAGCCTGTTTTCCTTTCCTTTTCCTTTGTTCTTCTGCACTGATGTCTGGACTCCCCACCATGATGTCATTGATCGTGATAAAAGTGACTTAAGTTGTATTTTATTCTTTAGCGATAATAAATCTAAGTCATTCTCAACAAAATGCAAGAGTTGGGTGAAAGTCTAGCCTAGGAACGCACCACAGATTGGCATCTATGAAGATATTATCTTAAAATGTTGTTATTACCGAAGGAGGGGAGTCAGGCTGTATCTTATAATAACTAGGTAATTAACTGCTGCTTATAAATGTGTGAGGAGTAACACATTCCAGAGTAATCAGGATTTAATTGGAAATTGTTGACTGTGCTTGTATTTAAAAGTCTTCTCTCTGATTTTTTTCTTTTCTCCCAAATGTACTGATTTTGTGAATTGATGAAACCAACATCAAATTTGCCACAGGCTCTGTGTATTGATGACACAGCCCAGGAAGCAGAAAACTTTGAAAATTAATTCCTAGAAAACATAGTACAGCAGCCTCCTCTGTGGCTTCTGAGGCACTCGGCTAGAGCTGAATTTGTCTTCTCTTTCTTCCTTATTCCTAGAAATTGCTTTCAGAATATGGGGGCAGCATGATAGGTAAAGCCTGATACTGGATTCCTCTTCTTTAATAAAAACAAACCCAAACCCAATTAAACCTGTATAACTGAAGAGTCCCCAAAAATAGTCCTTGGAAGCTATAATAATGCTTTATATTTAGCTTTTTATAGTTTCTACTGAATGCTCACATCTCATTTGGATCTCCAGCTTAAGAAGACAAGATGTGTATTATTATCTTCGTTTGACAGTGAAAACAAAAAGTCAGCTGGTCATCTGACTAGTCACGCTGAAGACAGAAGTAGAGTCTAGATTTTCTGTTTTATAGTCCATTGCTTTTCAACTTGACGGCTTTGTCTAGGTGGTATCACTCTTGGCACGATCCTGTGATTTCCAAATGGCATTTTCCCATATAGACATCTACAAAGCCTGGTACTTAACTTCAAAGGCTTTAAAGACTTACAGAAGTCTTTCTAGTTCTTTCTTTTTGCTACTTCAGTTGGCTCATAGAATCTGCCAACCCAGAACCCAAAGAGGAGGATAGGGTTGCTGGTCGAAGTTAGAATCTGCCCCTTTCCCCTGTCATTCCTGGTTTCCTTTTTTTTTTTTTTTTTTTTTAGCCCTGACTGATCATTCTCTCAAGATGATGCTTAGGGCTGCTTCAGAGCTTCAGAATTCCTATTTTCTTCCTCTTCATCTAGAGTTCCTAAAATTCCTAGATTAGGTACCTATCTAGTTGACCAGAATTGTTTTCTTTTCACTGTTCCTTAAGCTTTTATTCCAGCCACCAGTAGGCCCTTTTCCCTTTGCAGAAGATCTATGACTTGGGACAACATATGTCCTTTGCTGTTAAGACCTGGTTGTGTGCCTGTTTTTATCTGTTTTTTTACTGACCCTTCCATCTGATCCTCAATTACCCAGACCTTCATCGGGTTAACATTCCAGTGGTAGTTTGTCTGTTGGCTTCTCCTCTGTCCACCTACCCTTATTTTTCTTGTGTACCCCAACAAGGACGAGTCCCTTCATTACTGACCCTCTGTCCTCTCCTGAATCCTGAGGGCCCTATGACCATCTGGCTGTTAGCTGGGCTTCTCTAGATCTTTCCACTCTCATTTCCTAGTGTCCAGAGTCATTCCTACCCCTTGCTAGGACATAGCACCCCAAATCAGTAGCACCTTGAAGTTACAAGGCTTTTTAGTTAATCTTCCCAGAATATTCCTAAAATCCTCCTCAATGAAGACAGAGAAAACATTTTTAGAGCACCAGTTGGGAAGTCTTCAATACTAAAACCAGGACATCGTGTTAGACTATGTGCTTTTGATCAGCCTTTCCCCAGGAGTATTAGTTACACAAAGTGCCTCCCAGGGAAGGGTTGCACAGTTAACAATTCAGGAAAACTATTCGTATTTCTCCCTCTGGAAGTTTATAATATACATTAACATATTAAAGACCCCAAGAAGAATTGTAGTGAACATAACTTGTTTCAAACCAACGAATTTTGGTATTTCTCAACTCCTTTCATCATGGAATCTGTACAGTTATCATTATTATTAGTTGTGACGCTTCCAAACCCCTTATGGAACAGTTGAGGGAAATAGTCCACTGCAGACTCACACAGTGTTGCTTCTCTTCCTCAGGTTAGACCTTTCTTCTCCCTTTTCTTTCTCTCCGTGCTTCTCTCTAACCTCCCTCAATCTAGACACCTTATTCTTTAAGATTTGTTTTGTTTTAAAATTTATGTTGTGTTTCCCTGACCACGTGTGTCCTTTGATCCCCTCACACACCACGTCCAGTCGCACCTGCTGTGCTTTCATAGCACTCGATGCATTTCTTGGTGGTGGGAACCTCCCGCATTGGATTGTTGTTGTCTGTGTCTGTCTACCCTCATTGTACCTTGAGCTCTTTGAGGGCAGGTTTTTTTTTTTTTTTTAATATAATTTATTGTCAAGTTGGCTAACATACAGTGTATACAGTGCGCTCTTGGTTTTGGGTTATGTTCCCATGATTCATTGCTTACAGTCAACACCTAGTGCTCATCCCAGCAAGTGCCCTCCTCAATGGAGAGCAGGTATTTTTATTACTACCCCCTAATGTATCATATTGTCAATGATAATTCCATGCGGAAAAAAAAAAGATGAGCTTTCCATCATCAGGATGGCTCAAAGTCCTGCTGTTTTGCACAATACCCACTTGGCACCTAGGGGACTAACATACCCCTCCTGTGCCAGGGGCCAAGGTGCCTCACCATGACCTCTGTGCTCCACCATCTCTGTCTAGTTCCCTTTTCCTTGCTTAACTGGTGCAGAGGGCGGAAAAGCAAATCTGCTGGAACAGACACACAAGCAAGGAATGCGAGGCCAGTATCTTTACTTCCAAGCTGCCCCTGTGAGTGTGTGATTTTCCTGGAAATCCCTCACTGGGTTTCAGTATCGTGGGATTGAGGGGGAAGCACGCCCTCCCCGAGGAGAACACTTGATACACTTGACCTAGACCAGCAATTTATGGTGTCCAGGATTCTCCTCCAGCTCCTAATCTTTGCTTGTACTGATGGCCTGGTGGAAATCGAGCTGGCTCTGCCCCCATTTAGCAAGTTCTATGGAGTTATGTCTAGCGTGTGGCTGCTCTGTTTAGAATGTGGGCATACTCTTGGGCTTTAGCTCTAATTCTGAGCTGTGGGAAAAGTCCCTTTTAGGATCTGGATCTTGTATATATTATATATATAGATATAGATAGATCAGGATCTATCTATATCTATATATTTATATATTTTTATATTCTAAGGAAGGTCCATTATAAAGTATAAACTCTTAAAGACAGTGACTCTATTGTGTATGTTTTCTATATAATGCTTAACTGGCAGATTAATTAGTAACTCACTGATGGTAATTGCAGTATTTTGCCATAAAGCATTGGGCTAAATCTGAATCACTTTCTTTTTTCTTAATTTGTTTTTGAGAGACGGAGACAGAGCATGAGTGGGGGAGGGACAGAGACAGGGGGAGACACAGAATCCAAAGCAGGCTCCAGGCTCTGAGCTGTCCGCACAGAGCCCAACGTGGGGCTCGAACCCACGCGAACTGTGAGATCATGACCTGAGCTGAAGGCGGGACACTTAACCGACTGAGCCACCCAGGTGCCCCAATCCGAATCACTTTTTATTCTGACTTGTTGTGACAGATATCTGGCTGTATTGTTAGATGCTCAGGTGAAACTTTCTAGAGTACCAGGATTCTGATCTTACTTAAGAACACTTGGACCTCTAAAGAGAATGCAGGCTGAAATGATCTTTGCCTTGGGCAAGTCTGAGAGAGAAGTACTTCTGGCTGACCCGACTTCTGATTGGCCAAAAAGCCAGCATAGTTAGGTACTTCTTTTACAGTCTGAAGTATGATAGTATGTTCCCTTGCCAGCAGATTCATGAGGCCTAATATATAAAAATTAATTTCATTTTACAGGATGGTTTATTCAGGTCCTTTTACTGAGTACTCAGTTAATTTCTGAGATTTTGAACACCCTTTTTATTTTTTTTTATTTATTTATTTTTAACGTTTATTTATTTTTGAGACAGAGAGAGACAGAGCATGAACGGGGGAGGGGCAGAGAGAGAGGGAGACACAGAATCTGAAACAGGCTCCAGGCTCTGAGCAGTCAGCACAGAGCCCGACGCGGGTCTCGAACGCACGGACCGCGAGATTGTGACCTGAGCCGAAGTCGGACGCTTAACCGACTGAGCCACCCAGGCGCCCCTTGAACACCCTTTTTAGAATTTGGTTTGAGGAAAACTAGGCTGTGAGCATTTGCTGGGTACTTAACTATAGAGAGTTCCAAGTTAACTGTAATCATTAATTTAAAATGAATGTATTTAACTTCCAGGGTGAAAAGGAAAAGCCAGTGTTTGCAGTGACCGGCCTTCGATGGGGATCCTTCAGAGACGCTGGCGTCAAAGTTAGCAAGTAAAGGATTACTATACTGCCGTGGGATGATTTTTTAAAAATCTTGTTTTGCTCCTGTCCTTGACATTTTGGTCTACAGTGATCTTCTAGGAAGAAATCCGGTGGGCCTGCCGGTTGAATTATGTGTGACTAATACAGGTAGAGGTTTGTATCTTCCACACAGAGCAGTTAGGGAAGGTTCGGTTCCCCGTCCCCCCCCCCAGCTTGGTATTGGAGTGGAGGAGATGTATCTCTGTCCCTGGAGGTCATATTTGAGGGCAGGTTAGGCTCATGCTACACAGAAGTTGCCTATCATCCTGCAGCCTGCTCAGCTGGGCACCAAGTGAAAGACAGTGCTGGAGCCCCAGCCTTATGGAGCTTTTACCGCCCTGGTCTCAAGACTGCCTGAGAGGTGTTTTGGGTTTTTTTCCCCCCTTTTAAAAAAAACTTTAATTGTTGTTAGTTAAAATGCAGTGCAGTATTGGTTTCAGCAGTAGAATTCAGTGATTCATCACTTACATGCAACACCCAGTGCTCATCCCAACAAGTGCCCTCCTTAGTATCCATCACCCATCTAGCCCATCCCCCACCCACCTCCCTCCATCAACCCTCCGTTCTCTGTATTTAAGAGTCTCTTAAGGTTTGCCTTCCTCTATTCTCTTTCGGCACCCCCTTCCCATATGTTCATCTGTTTTGTTTCTTAAATTCCACATATGAGTGAAATCATACGGTATGTGCCTTTCTCAGATTGACTTATTTTGCTTAGCTTAATACACTCTAGCTCCACCCATGTCACTGCAATGGCAAGATTTCATTCTTTTTTTTTTTTTTTAACGTTTTTATTTATTTTTGAGACAGAGACAGAGCATGAATGGGGGAGGGGCAGAGAGAGAGGGAGACACAGAATCGGAAGCAGGCTCCAGGCTCTGAGCCATCAGCCCAGAGCCCGACGCGGGGCTCGAACTCACGGACTGCGAGATTGTGACCTGAGCCGAAGTCGGACGCTCAACCGACTGAGCCACCCAGGCGCCCCAAGATTTCATTCTTTTTGATTGCCAAGTAACATTGAATTGTATATATATATCACATCTTTTTTTTTTTTTTATTACTTTATTTTTTGAAGGCAGAGAGAGACAGAGTGCCAGTAGGGGAGGGGCAGAGAGAGAGGGAGACACAGAATCTGAAGCAGGCTCCAGGCTCTGAGCTGTCAGCACAGAGCCCGATGCGGGGCCCAAACTCACAAACTGTGAGATCATGACCTGAGCTGAAGTCGGACGCTCAACTGACTGAGCCACCCAGGCTCCCCTATACCACATCTTCTTTATCCATTCATCAGTCAATGGATATTTGGACTCTTTCCATAGTTTGGCTATTGTTAATAATGCCGCTATAAACATTGGGGTGCCTGTGCCCCTTTGAATCAGCATTTTTGTATCCTTTGGGTAAATAATAGTGCAATTGCTGCATCATAGGAATAGTTCTATTTTTAGTTTCTTGAGGAACCTCCATACTGTTTTCCAGTGTGGCTGCACCAGTTTGCATTCCCACAACAGTGCAAGAGGGATCCCCTTTCTCCACATCCTCACCAACACCTGTTGTTTCTTGGGTTGTTAATTTTAGCCATTCTGACAGGTGTGAGGTGGTATCTCATTGTGGTTTTGATTTGTACTTCCCTGATGATGAGTGATGTTGAGCATCTTTTCACGTGTCTTTTAGCCATCTGGATGTCGTCTTTGAAAAGTGTCTATTCATGTCTTCTGCCCATATTTGTTTTTTTGCTGTTAAGTTTGATAAGTTCTGTATAGATTTTGGATGCTAACCCTTTATCTGATATGTCATTTGCAATTATCTTAGCCCATTCCATCAGTTTCCTTTTAGTTTTCTTGATTCTTTCCTTCACTGTGCAGAAGCTTTTTATCTTGATGAAGTCCCAATAGACCTGTTTGCTTTTCTTTCCCTTGCCTTCAGCCTTGTGTCTAGTAAGAAGAACCTTACACCTAAAGGACTAGAAAAGGAGCAGCAAATAAAGCCTAAAGCCAACAGAAGAAGGGAAATTATAAAGATTAGAGCAGAAATAAATAATATAGAAACAACAACAATAACAAAAAACAGTAGAAGAGATCAATGAAACTAAGAGTTGGTTCTTTGAAAGAGTAAACAAAATTGATTCATTTATCAAAAAGAAAAGAGAGAGGATTCAAATAGATAAAATCACAAATGAAAGAGGAGAGATCACAACCAACACCACAGAAATACAATTATAAGAGAATGCGATGAAACATTACGTGCCAACAAATTGGGCAATCTGGAAGAAATGGGCAAATTCCTAGAAGCTCACAACCTACCAAAACTGAAACAGGAAGAAATAGACAATTTGAACAGACCCATAACCAGCAAATAAATTGAATCAGTAATCAAAAATCTCCCAACAAACAAGAGTCCTGGGCCAGATGGCTTCCCAGGGAAATTCTACCAGACTTTTAAAGAAGAGTTAATACCTATTCCTCTCAAACCGTTGCAAAAAATAGAAATGGAAGGAACACTTCCAAACTCACTCTATGAAGCCAGAAGCCAGCATTACCTTGACTCCAAAATCAGACAAAGACCCCTAAAAAGGAGAATTGTAGGCCAATATCCCTAACATGGATACAGATATTCTCAATAATATATTAGCACATTGAATTCAATAGTACATTAAAAGAATTATCCACCATGACCAAGTGGAATTTATTCCTGAGCTGCAGGGCTGGTTCAATATTGGCAAATCAATCAACATGATACACCACATTAATAAAAAAAAGGATAAGAACCATATGATCCTGTTGATAGATGCAGAAAAAGCATTTGAGAAAATACAGCATCCATTCCTAATGAAAAGCCTCAACAAAGTAGGGATAGACGGAACATACCTCAACATTATAAAGGCCATATACGAAAGACCCACAGCTAATGTCATCCTCAGTGGGGAAGAACTAAGAGCCTTTTCCCTACAGTCAGGAACAGGACAAGGATGTCCACTTCCACCATGACTATTTAACATGGTACTGGAAGTCTTAGCCTCAGCAATCAGACAACAAAAAGAAATGAAAGGCATCCAAATCAGCAAGGAAGAAGTCAGACTTTCACTATCTGCAGATGACATGATAGTCTATGTAGAAAACCTGAAAGACTAGCAAAAAATTGCTAGAACTAATACATGAGTTCAGCAAAGTCTCCGGATACAAAATCGATGTGCAGAAATCTGTTGCATTTCTATACACCAATAACAAAGCAGGAGAAAAATCAAGGAATTGATCTCATTTGCAATGGCAGCAAAAACACTTAGATACCTGGGAATAAACCTAACTAAAGAGGTAAAAGTTCTGTACTCTGAAAACTATAGAACACTGATGAAAGACATTGAAGAGGACACAAAGAAATGGAAAAGCTTTCCGTGCTCATGGATTGGAAGAACAAACATTGTTAAAATATCTATACTATGCAAAGCAATCTACACATGTAATGCAGCCCCTGTCAAAATACCACCAGCATTTTTGTGTAGAGCCAGAACAAATGTAAGATTTGTATGGAACCACAAAAGGATAGCCAAAGCAATCCTGAAAAAAACAAAACTGGAGGCATCGCAATTCTGGATTTGAAGCTCTATCACAAAGCTGTAGTCATCAAGACAATGTGGTACTGGCACAAAAATGGGTACATAGATCAATGGAACAGAATAGAAGACCCAGAAATGGACCTACATCTGTATGGCCAACTAATCTTCGACAAAGCAAGAAAGAGTATCTGAGGAAAAATAGCCTCTTCAACAAATGGTGTTGGGAAAACCGGACCACTTTCTGAACACCATGCACAAAAATAAATGCAAAATGGATGGAAGACCTAAATGTGAGACAGGAAACCATCAAAATCCTAGAAGAGAACCCAGGCAGAAACCTCTTTGACCTCGGCCAGAGCAACTTCTTGAGATGTGTTCTTTTTGAAAACCTAGCTACACGACAGTGATACTTGGAAATTGAGAGAGTCAGGCGGATGCTGACTATGTATTTCTTGTATATTCTTGTAAATCTATCCACTGTATAACTCAAGCCTAGCAGATTGAGAGACTGCAGGCTGCCTATCTGAGAGGGAAGAAAGGTGGACGCCTGGTGGTGTTTGGAGCTGGAAGAAACAGACCCGTGGAGTCAGGGATGAGAAGCTGTCGCTGGCTTCCACAGAAATGGACTTATTTTTGCAAAGTTCATTGTGCTAAATGAAACTATTGGCTTGGAGAGAGGGTGTGCCGTGTTCTGTTAGAAGTGGAGGGTGGTGCAGGCAAAGGCTTCCTGAGGTGGCACCAAGGAGACACTGCGTGAGGTTTGGTCCATATCTGGTGGGTGGTGCCTTTTTTTTTTTAAACTTTCCTTAACATCGGGCTTACAGGTTTAGTGCAGTTTAAATGAGTTATGATCGATCTGACACATAGCTTTCATCAAGAAAAGTCTTTCCTCATAGGCTTTCCCACCACACTTTCTTTATGGAAATTTCTTGTACTTGTCTCACTTTTGTATCCTGCCGATGAAGTTCCTGAGAGTGGAATGTCAGGGATGGGTTGTATTACACTGAGCCCTGCAGTTGTTTAGCGTTTCACGTTGTTTTTATTTGCAAGATTGCCATGATTACCTTGACTGCACCAATCACCCTAGGTTTTATCTGTGATCTCGAATACCAGCAACTCCATCAAGAGGAATTGCTTAGTTTTCCCTGAAAGAGTCTGATGAGAACAAATGGCTTCCTGAAATGTGTTCATTGACAACTGAACACTAGCATAGGTCATAGGGATATCTCACATACTTGCCTGTATTTTGGTTGGTTTTGGAACAGTGACTTTAAAATTTTGGGTGGTGGTTTCTAACACCTCGAGTAGGACTCGAGTTGCTCCGTGTGCTGTGGAAGAAACAGTAGGCTTGCAAACCATGGTTTCCTAGCTGGCCATCAGGCTATGAGTGCATCTGAAGTTCTGCTATTGGTAGAGATGAGTGGAACTATGGATAGTGAGAAATAAACCGCCTTTCTCTCTCGCTAGCTGGGAAGAGAAGTCAATTATTACGTAAGCTTAAAAAAAATCAGATGATCAAGGCCCTCATTAGTAGCATCACAGTATTAACCTGGATAATAATTAGGATGGTTCCACATGGCTCATTGGAGCCTATCAAACCTCCTTATTCTGGCATTCAAGGCCCAACTTAATCTGTCATCAACTCTAATTCCATAGTTACATATCTTTACTTTTAAGTTTTTGCTCTGGGTGTTATTCTCAGTGGTTCCTGTGCCTTTGCTTCTCTTCTCGCCTAGAATGATTCCTTTCCCTCTTCCACGTATCTAAATCCAAACGATCCTTCTAAATCCCACACCTTTACTTTGCTCCGGAGCCATTCGTTACATAGGCGTGGCTGCTCTGACGATTTTCGGCCCTCAGTGATTTCTTATCCCTTCTTGACTCTCCTTACCAATAAACGGCGATGGGTTTATACCAATATATATATATATACATGGTCATTTATCATTTTCTGCTACTTTTTTGGGTTTTCTCAAATTATAAGCCTTCAAAGGCAGGAATTTTATACTCTGTATTTCTTCTGTTTGCTTCATATACATAGTAAGTGCTAAATAAATGCATATTGATCAGAATCAAATAGGGAGCACTTCAGATGTGCTGGTAGGGGCCAGAGAGGAAGAGGAATCTATTTTATGCCACTTTTCTAGTTTCCAGTAGTCATCTTTCTCTTTACACCAGGCTTTTATGTATTTAGCAATAGGAAGACCCTCTTCATTCCTAGATTTAACACTTGCCATTTTAAAGCTGTATAACACGAGTAATGTGAAGTTATGCTGATTTACAGATTTTAATTCTGAGTGTGTGTGTGTGTGTGTGTGTGTGTGTGTGTGTGTGAGAGAGAGAGAGAGAGAGAGAGAGAGAGAGAGAGAACATGGTATACAGGATACAGTCACTTAGCTTGTGAGTCACACACCAGATCACCTGGCATCTGCCTCTCATTGTGGCTTCATTGTCCTCCACTCATTGCACTTTTGAATGTAGACTCCACTACGTTCTCTGGTTGAAAGTGTACATTACACTGATACCTGGGAATTGAGAGAGTCAGGGAGTTGCTGATTATGTATTTCTTACAAATTGCAAGGATCTATATCCAGTGTATAACTAATTACACGCTGTTCGACGCGGCATTGAAATGCAGATTAAAAACTTAACTGCCTTACTTTTTTCTGCTAAAGCACAATCCCTAAGCCTCCAGAGCTCAGAGTAGAGTGTAATTCTTAGTACACCGCTCACACTAGGGGGCTTATGACTAGTGCTCCCCGTAGAGGCAGAAATCGAATGTAGTGTCCTTCATGAATGGTCTCTATCATGTTGATAGTTCCCTTAATTTTCTTTAAAAAATTTTTTTAAAAATCTTTATTTATTTGTGAGCGACAGAGTGTGAGTAGGGGAGGAGCAGAGAGAGAGGGAGACACAGAATCCAAAGCAGGCTCCAGGCTCTGAGATGTCAGCACAGAGCCCGACTTGGGGCCCGAACCGTGACATCATGACCTGAGCCGAAGTTGGATGCTCAACCAACTGAGCCACCCAGGTACCCCAGTTCTCTTAATTTTCTAATTAGATGTTTATCTTGATCTTTCTCAGGTACTGGTACCTTGGTCCTCTTAAAACCAAAGCGGCTCACTTCTTCAGTACTCTTAAGGTAAATGCAAATTACAGCATAGAAATTTGCCCTGTGTTATTGTGTTGTTAGTCTGTGATGTGTGTATTTGGATTTTGAAAAATCCCTTGCTACAGATACATACGACATGCTCCAATGCTGTAAAATGGGGGATATTTACATAGGTACGAATGCAGAAAGCATTCCTGTTAACTAAGCAGTCACCCCTCCTCTACCAGCTCATTCCCTCCATTACCAAACCCATACTTAATTTGTTGTTGATATTCCATTTCTTTTTGCCTATTTATTCACTCTTGCCAGACAAACCTGAAACAGAATGACCTATATCTCATCAGTGATTTGTAAGGGTATCTGTATTAGTATCTGGAAATGAATTGGAGATTTGTATCTGAATGTATGATTGTGCAGACTTGTGTATAATGAAGTCTGCTTCAGACAGTGCTAGCGAAATATGGGTAGTAGTTACTGTCTTGGACGGTACAAATAAAGAATATTTCCAACATTGGAGAATGTTCTATCGGGCAGTGCTGCTGCTATAGACTATACACTGAAAAATGTTGGCATAGAGAAAAGCTGAACAATGTGTATTAATGGAAATGCTAATAGAAAAGTCATCCTTATCTGCGGGTGATCTATTCAGCTTTTATGCAAATCAAAGCTCTAAACACAAAATTTGGCAGGTCAATCTGAAAATTGGCAGATGAAGTTTGTAGTGAAAACCTTGGTTCTAATGTTAATATTCAGAGTATGAAGTGTTTTTCTAACTATAAAAGTGATGTATGTCCATTGCAAAACATTTGGAAAACAAAGCTCCCTTCACCTTCTAAATAAATTCCCACTATGTTAAAGAAATGTAAAAACATGAAATCCCTAAAGTACTAGGGGTAACCAATTTACATGATTATGAAAACGAACTTGGAGGGCAATGTGTTTCTACACCAAAAGCAGACTGTAAAACGCAAAATGCATTGTTACTCTTGCTTAAGAGAATAATTTCAGTGGTGGAGTAGTAGGCGCATTTAGGAAGAATAGAGTGAGTACCTATTTAAGTTGTAGAGTAGGGAGAATGTGAACTGTTTCCACCATTTCTTTAGTGAACAGTTTTTTTTTTTTTTTTAAGTTTATTTTTGAGAGAGAGAGTGAGAGCAGGGAAGGGACAGAGAGAGAGGGAGACAGAATCCGAAGCAGGCTCCAGGCTCTGAGCTGTCGGCACAGAGCCTGATGTGGGGCTTGAACTCACGAACTGCAAGATCACGACCTGAGCTAAAGGCAGATGCTTAACCTACTGAGCCACCCAGGTGCCCATCGAACGGTTTTTAAAATTTTTTTTCAACGTTTTATTTATTTTTGGGACAGAGAGAGACAGAGCATGAACGGGGGAGGGGCAGAGAGAGAGAGGGAGACACAGAATCGGAAACAGGCTCCAGGCTCTGAGCCATCAGCCCAGAGCCCGACGCGGGGCTCGAACTCCCGGACCGCGAGATCGTGACCTGGCTGAAGTCGGACGCTTAACCGACTGCGCCACCCAGGCGCCCCCCATCGAACGGTTTTTAATATCTTTTGTGGCAAGCCCTGCTAATGCTTGGAATACAAAGTCAAATAAGGCCGGTTTCCTGCCCCCAAGAAGGAGAATGTGAAGGACAAGTAAATCCGTGGTTTGGCAAGTGCTGGGAGAGCATGGAAGGATGAGGTGGGAGCGGAGAGGAGGGGCACTCATATCTGACTCAGGGACAGCAGTCTTTTCAGAGCAGGGAACAGTTTTACTAAAGTTTGAAATCTGTACAGGATTAGATCAAGGGAATTTTGAGTGGAGGAGCCACTGTGGGATGGCCCTGTGCTGTCACGTGGCCAGTGCAATAGAATGGCAGGAAGGGGGTTTTGGGGGGTTGGGGAGGGGCCGGTCACGGCAGGTCTGAATGTGGGATCTAACTTACACCATTAAAGTGTTGGGGAGTTACTGAGTCCTAAGCAGGGGAGAGACATGAGCAGGTATGCATTTTAGAAAAATTACCTGTCAGCAGTGTAGACAAGAGATGGCAATGGGCGGTTAAGGCGAGGGCACCAGATCGAAGATTGTGGAAGTAAGTCAGGTGGGAGGGGATGAGGCCCACATAGGGTGAGAACAGTGCGTGTCGACAAGGAGGATAGATTACAGAGATACTGAGGTTGACCCCTCACAAGTGGGAAGGAGAGTATGGGACCCCCAGATTTCTGGTCTCAGGGACTAGTTGGCTACCTGAGTTTTCCATCAACATTGCCAATATTAGAGTAGGATCAAGTTTGTAAAGAGAAATGAAATGTTCAGTTTGGCATATACGGAGTGTAACCTCCCTGTGGTACAGGCCAGTGGAGACATAATTGTGACTTTGGTCTGAAGAGACCGGTGTAGACATCGTAAGTGTCTGAGTGCCATTGTGACTGTGGGTTGGATGAGGATGTGTGCAGGACAGATGGTCAGGGATACAAGGATGGCCCCAAGCAATGTAAGCATTTAAAGAGCCTCAAAGCTGCCTCCGGAGCCGGAACCTGGGGGGAGGGAAGTCCCCGGGAGGGGACACACGCACACTAGTGGGAGCCAGAGCCTCGTGAGGCAGCGGCACAGAGGCTAAATAAGGGCAGGAAAGTGTCCCCTGAGCTCGGCGGCCTCTGAAGTTCTGGTCTCCTCCTGAGTGGAGCTGCTGAGCCACATTGAAGCAAGTTAGGGAATAAATGGGAGGGGAAGAAGTGGACACAGGATTGGGCCACTCCTTCAGGAAGCCTGACTTTGACGGGAAGGAGATAGAAAAGGCAAAAACTAGTGAGAAATATGGGGCCGGTGGAGTGTTGTTTTTGATTGGAGAGAGAGCCGTGTCTTTATACCCTGAAACGAGAAAGGGAGACTAGGGACAGGTGAGGGGAGACACAAAGCGTGACTGAGGTGGCAAAATGCACGCGCAGGAAGGAGGGCGTGGGGCCCACGGACGGGCCTTGAACAGAGGAAGGGGAGCCCTTTTCCTTGAGACAGAAGAGAAATAAAGCAGAGGTCCAGGTGGAAACAGGTTTACAGAGTGTTCAGGCGGTTCTCACTGATGTCTCGATAGTCTCGCTGAAGCGTAGGGAGCAAAAGTGATCTGTTGAAAACGAGGTGGGTGGTAGTGGGAGGGGGGATTTGAAGAAAGATGAAAACAGGGAGGTTGAGAAGGATTATCAAATGGCATTGAGAACCTGAGACCAAGAATTGTGACACTCATGTGCCCCTTTCCCTGTATCAGTTCTTAGCTGGAGTGTTGTTTGCCCTTCTAATAACACTGAGCCATGATGTACAAGTTCAGAAACGTAGTGATAAGACTGATCCAGAATAGGGGCTTTTCAGGGCCCCTACTGTGGAACACCAAAGACATAAGAGAGCCAACAGTGATGGGAAAGGAGCGATTTGAAGTAATCAACTGTTAATTAGGTACTGAAGGAAATGGGGTCAGGGACAGGAATTCTCAATGTGATTAGAAATGTGGTGTGGTTAGGATCTTCAGGGCTCTAAAACTAACACCCCTGTCTTCCTCTTCTGAGTCTGAACCAGGTTATGAAAGCAAATGCAGGAACCAGGCAGAGGGAGATCAAAATACCAGCCTTATAAATGTCAGCAGGAGTAAAGGACACAGCTTAGATAATACGGTCACAATCAGATTTCCGAGTACTCCAAATTGAATTCATCCCCTTAAAACGTCTCCTTCAGGGCAGACTGCTGTAGGAAGCAGAGTCCCCAGGACGGCCGCTTTCAGAGAGAGAGAGAGAGTGAGAGAGAGAGAAACCAAAATTGTTACTCCTTTGTAATTCACTGCATGGAACTCTGAGAACAGGGAGGAGTGGTTCACCCTAAGAGGTATATTGAGCACAAAAGAATCAGTCAAAAGAAGAATACGGGGTGTGGTTAGAGAGTAGGATATCAAGGTTTTAGACTTCCATGGTGGAATAGTTCTGGGTAACAGGAACGACCAGGATGTGGCCATGGAAATGGGTGGCTTGGGGCGGGGATTAGAGATGATGTCAAGGACTGAGAGGCTAGGGTGTTGTTTTAATTATTCCTGTAGTCACTGATGAGGTGGGCTTGGGGTGTCAGGAAGTAGAAGACAAAAAAATCTAGAGTGTGAGAATGATGGACTTTGAAGCCTTGGGCTGGATCACGAGGCTGGCCGAAGCCACTCTGGCCTCTGTGTGGAGTACGATTCCAGAAGTGAAGAAGGTATTCGATGCAGCGGGACTGCATGCGTGTCATTTTTGTGTCATTTTCTGTAAACCGAAGATAAACTCATTACGGGATGATTGTATGCTCATTCAAATGGTTGTTTTTGGAGAAGCGTAAGCAGTGGAGGTTAGTCCACGTGGACCTTCTGCTCTGTGAGAGCCATGGAGGCAGCAGTCACGGAGTTCATGGTTCTCAAGATAGAAGACAGGCCTTTGGTAGGAAAAGAAAGCTTGGGGACTCCATGCTCCAAAGTAGAGATGATTCCAGTCAGTGAGAGATTATTAATTAGTGTCCAGGCAGGTGCAGGTAGAGATACTCCCAGAGTTGGGACCGGTGTGTGCCTGACAAGCTTCTCTCTTCACATTAAAAGGAGTGGCCTCAGACTCATCAAGCCTCTATCTCGTACACGGGACCCACAGAGAGACTTCCCAGTGGAGCAGAAGAGACCCCTCCCCGGCCCTCTTTGTACAGGAGAATCCTGCGAAGGCTCGCGTCCTACTGGGCCCAACCGCAGGACGGTGAGCCGTGTGGTGGTGCCGCGGCCCGTTCGGGACTGCCTGGCGCGGGCCCCAGATCAGCGCGAGAGACTTCTCTCACGCAGGGGGAGCCTTTCAAGGATCCTTGAATTAGCCGTGTGTGCGCCACAGAGCAGGACCCGAGTCAGCACAGCGTCCCGGATGTGGCAGCAGCCCGTGCCTTTGCTGACCAACTGCGGCTCCCCCGTTCTGTCACCAAGCTTGATGTTATTGTGGCTGCTTGGGTAGGGGTGTCGCAGGCGTAGAGATGCCACTGGCGCGTGGCTCTTTATCCTGTGTGTAAGAGCTGGGGAAGGAAACGGGGGGAGAGTCAGCAGCCAGGCTTAGGAGGCCAAGCGGAGCAGCCGGCAGCTGGCCCTTGGTGGGGCAGTGGTGGAACGCTAACGGGAGCACTTGACCTGAGTCTCATGCACCCACGCAGCCCTGTCCCAGGAGCTGAGCCCCGAGGTCTGGAAAGAAGTGCAGCTGTCCACCATTGAACTGTCCATCACCACACGGAACAGCCAGCTGGACCTGACGGTGAGTGTGGCTCTTTATTAGAAGAGCATTTGGTATCTGGGAAAAGTGACTGAGAGAGAGGAAAGGAATCGGGAAGAAGAGGGTGTGGTGTGCTTTTAAGGAATAATAGCAATGAAAAGAAACAGCAAGTGAACAGTCCGCTTAACGGGCTCTGAGCAAGGATTCTGGCCACTGCTTAGTAGACACAAAAAGTTGACCTGTTCCCTTTTGTCACGGGAATAGAAAATTGTGGAACTTTACCTGAGCGACTCTCCATTATTTTTGTGACTACATTAAATGTATGGACTTAGGTCCCCAGGAGAAAAAAAGATATATATACATACATAGAATCCAGTCTGTTGACATACACTGTCCAGTGCAGTGGCCTCTAGACCCATGGCTCTTTGGGTTAAGTAAACTCTAGCACTCATTTCTTTAGTCACAATAGCCACATTTCAAGTGCCCGTTAGCCATAGTGGCAAGTAGCTACCACACTGGAAAGCACAGATACAAAATGTTTCCGTTAGTGCAGAAAGTTCTGGATCGTGCCCCTATTGACAATGCACCAAAAAATGTTGACATAATACAGAGGTCGGCACACTGGTCTGCCACCTGTTTTTGTATAACTCACAAACTAAGAATCGATGTTACATTTTTAAATGGGTGTAAGAAAATCAAAAGAATAGTTTGTGATGTGCAGAAAGAATAGGAACTTCGAGTTTCAATGTCCATAAGTAAAGTTTAATTGGAAGAACCACGTTCATTCACATACATGCTGTCTGGCTGCTTTCGTGCCATGACGGCAGAGTCGAGTAGTTGCCACAGACTTTCTGACCCCAAAGCCTAGAATATTGACTCTCAGGCCATTCGGAGTTTTCTGACCCCTGCTACAGAGAAAACCTTAGTAGTTTATGTTAGTGAGAATGCTAATAGAAAAGTTGTCCTAACCTGTGGACCAATTACTAAGATCGGGTTTTATGTAGATCCAAGTAGTATGTTTACACTTGACCCAGTCAGTCTGGAGACTGAACGTGGGGATTGAACGCATGAGTACAGTGGGGAGTTCGCCTCTAATGTTAACAGAGTACTGATTTGTTTTCCAACTATAAGAGTAATATGTGTCCGTTCTATAAGATTTGGATAACACAGCTTCCTTCCCCTAGATTAATTCAAGTTGGATTAAAGAAATTAGAAAGATAAAACCATGGAAGCACTCGACTGAAAGCTAAGTGATTATTGATGTAAACTTGGGGAGGACCAGGTCTTTCTAAGCATGGCATCTAAAGCAAAAATCATATTGATGCATTTGCCTACTCATAATGAAAGAAACTATAAACAAACTTTTAATGACAAATTGGGAAAAAGAAGTGATAGAGCAGGAGTTAATAGCTTTCTTTTATAACAAATTCTTAAGAAATAGGCAGAGGACTAATATAAATAATAGGCACAGGACAAGAATAGAAATTCACAAAGGACATAAACCTGAAAAAATAGCTTACATTTGCTGAATGTAAGCGAGGAACTGTCCTAAGAATTTTACATAGTGTCAACTCATGGGATCCTTAGAACTACCTTATCAGGTAGATGTAACTTTTATAAACATGTAATGGGTAAGGAAACAGAAAAAACTCTCAACACTGAAGAAGTGCAAATTAAAATAATAACTATTGAAATGTCCTAAATTAAGCATGCTAGTGTGCCCTGTTGGGGTCGGTGGGCGAGTGGGCACTCTCGTGCATTTCTGCTGGAACGGTAAATCAGAACACCCTTTCTTGATGGCATCTTGGTGATCTCTATGAGGCATCTAAAACATAAGCACACCTTTGGCCCTGTTAAGTATGTTTCCAGAATTTATTGTACAGGAACAGTCAGATGCATACATAGTATAGACATGCCCTTCTTACATGATGGGATTCTGAACACACTGGTGGGAGTGAATGTAGTAAGGTTGAAAAAATAGTTTTTGTTCCGGAGGATTTCAAGAAGAAAGATAAAATTTCTAATTACGCATTGCTTTTATACCCAGTCTCTGATAATGTGTGTTTCTAGTATTTTGTTCATGTTCTTCGTCGTCGTTCTTTTCTGTGATGATGGAATACCAGTGAATGGATGGAGTTCAGTCGAGGATGTGATTGTGGCTCAAGATTAGCCACATGCAATTAGAGTGTAGGGTACTGTGCTGCTTATCACCCGTAGCAGCGCATTCATTTCCTTTTTCCACACCTCTTTGTAGAAATAGGAGCAAATGCAATAAAATAATTCAAAGACAATGATGCCGCCATGTAATAGCTCAAAATTCATTTATCGTTTAAAAAAGTACGTTCAGAGTCAAAGAGGCTTTAAGGGGTGTGGAGTGTGTGCAAATTAGGATCTCTTGTTCAGCTTTGTTCACTGTATTTATAATAGCAAAGTGTATGAAACAAATGAACCAAGGGACTGGTTAAATACATTCTGGTGCATTTATTTAAAATGTTCTCTGTTTACGGGCATGGAAAGATAGTTATCATATATTATTAAGTGAAAAACCAGGCTAGTGTGGTATGCATCACATGATTCTATTTTTATTTTAAAAAGAAACACTTTCACTCTCTCTAAAAAAAAGAAAAAAGAAAGAAACACTTTCACCTATAATTGAGTTTGGTGAATGATGGAGGCAGGGCTTCAGTTTTATAATCTTTTCTGATAGAAAGCCAGTTGTCCAAGCAGCATTTACTGAATTTCCTCACGCTCGTCTCCCCCATCTGCTGTAAACCCCCGTTGTATTCTAAGTGTAGGTATACGTGGACGTGTTCGCAGTTTCTCTCTTCAACTGATCTGATTTTCTAGGCCTGGATTAGTACTATGCTGCTTTTAATTATTATCGTTTTACAAGTCCTTCAGTGTTTTTCTTCTTAAAGAGTCTCTTGGCTGTTCTTGGCTCTTTGACCTCTATAAATTTCTTAAAAGGTTTATTAGGTTTCACATAAAAATCTGTCATATTGATCAGGATTATGCTGAATCTGTAGATCAGTTTGAGGAGAAATGACATTTCTATAATATTGACTCTGCTATCATATGAAGTGGCATAGCTCTTCATTAGGTTTTTAATGCCTTTCAATGAAGTTTTATAGTTTTCTCTAACATGTTGTCTTTTGTTGGATATATTCCTGGTTATCTTAATTTTTGATGCTATTGTAGATAGTATCCCTTAAAAATTCATTTTCAAATATTTTAGGTGGACATGTAATTGATTTTTTATAGATATGTGATCAACAATCTTATGACCAAGTTCTGATTTATCATTTATGGATTCCTTTGGATTTCCTAGGGATTCATCCATATCAGCTGCAAGTGGTGCAAGTTTTGTGTTTCCTTTCAACTACTTGGCCTTCTAATCTTTTCTCTTACCGCCGTGGCTGGGACCTCAGTTGAGTGTTAAGTAGAAGCAGGGCTAGCAGACATCATTGTCTTACTCCGATGTAGACAGAAAGGTTTCGTGGCTTCATTCTTGAGTTTGATGGGACTTTTTAAAAATGTTTATTTACTTTTCTGAGAGAAAGAGAGAGAGAGAGACAGAGTGTGAGTGAAGGGAGGCGTGGAGAGAGAGGGAGACACAGAATCTGAAGCAGGCCTCAGGCTGAGCTGTCAGCACAGAGCCCGACGCGAGGCCCAAACTCATGAACCACGAGATCATGATCTGAGCCAAAGTCGGACGTTTCACTGACTGAGTCACCCAGGTGCCCCTTGATGGGATTTTTCTGTAGACACCTTTTGGAAGATGAAGGAAGTTCCCTTCTGTTCCTAATTTGCTAAGGGTTTTTTTTTTTTTTTAATCATGAATGGATATTTAATTTTATCACATCCCTTTCCAGCATCTACTGAGTGAGTCTTCTCATGTAATTCTGTGTGTCTACGATGTTGATTTTTGCACATGCACTATTTGTAAAAAACAAATCCTAGTCTTCTGTGTATAACTGTCTACTTCTCCCCTTAGATGGCTAATATGCTTTTCAATCTCAGTGTGTCCACAACAGCTCCTGTTCTTTTCTTCCACCCCTGGATGCTGGTGCTCCATCCAGACTCCCCATTGCTGTTGACTGTAATTCCATTCTGTCTGTTGTTCAGGCCAAACATCTTGAAGCCACCCTCTTTCCCCTCCACATCTTTGTGGAAGTGCTGGTGGCTTCACCTTCTAATTACTGCCAGTGCTTAGCACGATCTCCCCGAGTCACTGCTCTAAGCCACCATCATCTGCCTGGGTGATTCCAGTGGGTTCCTAAGTGGTTGCCCTGCTCCCCCCACCTTCCTCCTATTGTAACTACAGCAGCCAGAGAGGTCCTATTAAAATGAAGCCAGATCATATTTCTCTGCTTAGAACCTTCCAGTGACTCCTCATTTCACTCAACCTAACAGCTAAATTCCTTGGAATGGTCTATAGGCCGTAGGGCTCTGGCCTCCCTTCTTCTCTGACTTCCTATTTTCCCCTTCTCTCGCTCTACTCCAGCTACACTGGCTTCCTCACTGCTCTTGGGCTTGTCGAGCATGCTTCCATCTTCGGCGCCCACCCTGGTGGTTCTCTTTGTGTGGATTGCTCTTCCCTAGGCCAGTGGTTCTGAGTACAGTCCTTGGGAAGTTGTTAGAAATGGACATTCTCGGGCCTTACCCCAGGTCTACTGAGCCATAATCTGAGAATGGGGCCAGAGTCTGAGTTTTAACAAGCCTTGCAGGTGATACTTGCTGAAGTCTGAGAACGACAGTCCTGGATATCCACGTTGTTAATTCTCTCACCTCCTTGAGGTGTCTGCTCAGAGATCACCCTCTCCCCACACCCCTGCCACCTGAGTAAGGCTCACCTGGACCCCTACCACCCGTACCATCTGGTGTTTCTTGTGCTAGTTTTTATCTCACGTTCCTAATAAAGTCTCCTATACTTCTAATATACTTGTTTTCTAATATATTCTGTAATTTACCATGTATGTTTCTATGTAATTTGCTATTTTTGCACTGATACACTCTCACATGCTTCTAGTATATTCTATAACTTATTATGGTTAGGGTTTATTTTTATTTTTTATTTTTTTGGTTCTCTCCACTCCCCAGTCAAATATAAACTCTTCATAAGCAGAAATAATTGTGTTTTTTTTTTAGTTCACTGATGTAACTCACACACCTAGAAGAGTTTATGGTAGTTGACACTCAGCAAGTTGTTGAATAAAAGGTGAACCCAGAGCACAGTCATCCCCTCTATGATCTGTAATTCCTGGGAGAGAGAGAAAGTTGTGCTTTGGTAGTGCTCTTTAGTCTTAGGCAAAGGCTGTCTGCTCTCAGCAGATATCCTGGGGCGACAGATTCTGAACCTGTCCAAAAAGAAACAAAACCTCTACCTGAAGCAGACACAGACCAGATTTGTATCGCTAGCCACGGCCTGGTAGTAAACGGGGGCGGAGGGGTATAAGAACCCAGTCTGGTTTTATAGCCACTTCCTCATAGCTCCGTTCTTCCAGAGCTCTCGGTGGTCCGTAATGAAAAGTTTTAAAAACACTACCATGGCAGAATCGAGGCTGTGGACCTTCAACTCTGGTCGCATATCAAAACTGCACGTAGAACATTAAAAAACACAGGTCGTGGGACCCCGCACACCGAGCAGCGGCTCCAGCCGGTGTGGGGTGATGCTGGCGGACGGTGAGGATCCGGGCTTTGCCGGTGGCGGGGCTGAAACCTGGCCTGCAAGGGAGGGAACTGTACACACCAGAACAGCCCCGATGATGAGTGAAAGCCTCACAAATGTCCCGCTCGGAGTTCCGACAAACCTGAGTTTTCGTTTCGCTGTCTGGGGAGTAGGAACCAACCAAACAAGCAAGCAGTGATTAGCTTCATGCTACGTAAATTGTACCTCAACCAGAGTCTTAATGTAAAAGAAAGAAAGGGAGTGCATTCAGGATGGAGTTACTGCAAGTAAAGGCCTCTGTATAATAAAGAGCTTCAAAGTATAAAACTCTGGGGCAAAGGAGGACAACAGGCCGCGTTCGCCAAAATGTAGAGTGCTAATGTTCGTCTTCCTGACCTTGTAGAGCAAAGAAGACTTCATGAACATCTGCATTGAACCCGACACTGTCAGCAAAGGAGACTTCATAACCATAGGGTAAGTGGACTGGGCTCCTAGGAAGTGCGGGCTCAGTGTTTGTATCCTCAGAAACACTCTTCAGAGCGCGTGCCCAGGAAGCCTCAGATGGAGACCCGGCAGAGGACTCATCTGCTTTGGGGACCGAGACGCCTTCTTTCTTTCAAATAGCTGGGCTGACGGGCAGAGCACAGCTCTCCTGCTTTGGCCTTCCCTGTTCATTTTGGGAAAATCACGTCGTGGGAGCACGCACTGCCTTTCCAACGAAGTGAAGGGTTCTGTGTAGCATTGCACAGTGTCCAGGATTTTGGCTTCAGGGTCACAGTTACTGGATACAAACCTGGATCTGCCACGTCCTGGCCTCGTGACTTGGGCAAACGCTTTAACTTCTCTGGCTCCTTTCCTCAGTGTGTAGAAAGGAATACTGTAATCCCATCTCACTACCTCAGGGTTGTCTTTGAGTCTCACATGAGAGTATGTGTGGGAAAGTCCTTGCTGTGAAGCACTTCACAGGGTGGGTTACTATGGACGTCGGTCCACCTTGTCCTATTCCCAGGGCAGTAATGAAAAACCTGAAAAGGTATTGAGTACCTTGGACATTCTCCAGGCTTTTCCCCTTTTCCACTAGCAAATATCCTCCAGTCCTGATTTGTTAAGGCCGACCTCTGCCAGAGTTTTATTGGTTAAGAACGGCCTAAACCCTCCCCCCACCAGTCTTCCACCCCTCTGAGGAGGCTGCGTGTTGCCATGCCAACTGGTAATCTGCTCAGCTATGTTATTTTGTGCTTTGTCCCAGAGCTCCCTCTTGTGCCCGTCTAAGGATTAGACATTGCTGCTGCCGCAGCCCTGTCTCCATGGCTACTCCATTGTCTGCAGCAGAACCCGCAGCAGAATGGCTTTCATTGGTTTGTGTTGTTCTTGCCTTTGCTACAGTCTTCAAATGAATAGCTGATTCTGCAGCCTTTGATTTCCTTGCCGTATCTGTCGTAGAAGGAAGAAGGGAAAAGCCTTTCCCTTCTCCTAGAGGTTGTTCAGAAGCCACACACTGTCTTGATTGAGAGTCTGGCCCACGGGGCCAGCTGTGCTCAAATTTCCTTCATAATACTGACGTCCAAAACTGAGACCAAAAACTGCTTATGTTTTTGTTGCTTCGTGTAGGTGAAGTCATGATGCTCTGCATCATTGCCGTCGACATTTTCATCGGCAGCAGTAACACGGTTTCCTTTGGTCTCTACAGGAAGCGAGATTCAGTCATGTCCGTTTCCTCTGGGTCTCTGAATAGAACATCGTGAAGCTGCTTTAGAAACCTCTGAAGTTCCGTATACTAACGAATTGGTTATCAATTAATGATAAAGAACGGACTAACTTGGATTAGCTTTTGCTCTCTCCACTGACCGTGACAAGCTCTCCAGGGTGTATGTGCATGAGGCGGGGTGTGTGGTCTGCTCGCTGTGCTCCCAGGTAGATAGCGGTATATGCCAAGTGGTCTGTTAACGTGAATATAGAGCGTCCCCAGAACTGGTTGTTCATATACATCTATAACAGAAATGTCTCCTTTAAATTAGAATAAAAATATTTTCTCCTTAAGTAATGATGGACTCACAAGTATCAGATAGCAAAAGTTTAGTAAGTTCCCTACAAAAATTTCAATTCGTTCTAACTTTTAAATGGAGGATTAATAGCCCAAGAATTAGGTACAAAATCACTCCATCCTAACTTGCTGCACCATTCTTTTCAGCAAATTAACCTTCTCAATCTAGAATGTATCACATGGCTAAGCAAGAATCAGTGTGGGAAAATTCTTCGCCGAACCCCGCGGTTCATCCCGTCACAAGCCCGTCTGTTCACTCCAACAAAAGAACTTGCTGTGCTCCGGCAGTCAAACGCAGTTGCCGGTGCCCAAGTGTGCTTTTTCTTGTACCGACAGAAGCAAAAAGGTGAGGGACCCCAGGCTGCGGGCGGCTGGCACCGAGTGTCTCCAGGCCAGCCAGTGCACCCTGCTGCTTCCTGAGGTGAGCGGGGGTGGGGGGCTCCGCTCCCACAGCTCTGGGTTGTCTTGGTCCATCTGCCTTTCCAGTGCCAGACCCGCACGTGGGCGCCTAGCATGGGCGGAGAGCACTTTGCCAGGCTCTGGGAGACCTGGGGAGCCGAGAGCACCCCCTGCCTGCGACGGGGACCGGACCGAGGTGCGGGCTTCCCGCAGACTTCCAGTGTTTTCAAGCCAGGGTTGTGTAAAGCGACCTTTGTGGCTCCTCAGCCTTTATTCTTCCGAGTGTAAAGTAGGCAGAGGCTGCCATCACAGAATTTTCTAGCTGGCAGACACTCCTCGTGGATTCTACCTTCGCATTTTTTATAAAGGATCAGGAAACCACGTTGGGGATGGCAGTAAGTTTTTCTGTATTACAAAATGCCAAGCTTAGAATAACCCATCGAAGTGGGGGAAATGTTAGGAATATAATCCAAATTACGTAGTTACTCTGTGAGTAATACCTCAGGAAAAAGAGTTGCTGCAGATGGCTTTGGCAGGCTTCATCATCCCATGGCATTCAAAAAGGATTGTAGGTAAAACAGAAGCTGTCCCCACCGTGGGTGGCACCACAGTTTCAACATAGCAAATGTGGAACTAAATGCACAAATTATGGAAGGTTTTGTAGCACCTGTAATATTAATATTGCTGTGCTTTAGCTATAAGGCTAAGCAAGTCCTCCAGAAGAACCATGCAAACCATCAGGTGGACAGAGTGGTTTTCCTAGGTCCTAGAACGTTATTAAGTTTAGGAAGTCCTGTAAGATGTGGCAGGACCCCCGTATTTTAGTAAGTATTTTAAAATCCTAACCTTGTTTCTCGACTCCCCAAAAAAATACCTGGGAAGAGAGAGAAGCCAAACAAGGGGAGGGGGAGAAAAAAAAGAGCCGGTGCCAGAATGGAGACATTTCCGGAACCAGCACCAGTCAGAGGCAGTGACACGGGTTTTTTAAAGAACGGGAGGGTAATTCCCTGCGCGAGGGTGATGTTGTCCGGGGGCTGCGGGGGTGAGAGCCCTTGCGAATACTCTTCTCCGTAGGGCACCGGGGGCTCTTTCAGCATCGACAGCGAGGAGTACGAGGCGATGCCCGTGGAGGTGAAGCTGCTGCCCCGGAAGCTGCAGTTCTTCTGCGACCCCAGGAAGCGGGAGCAGCTGCTGCCGCGCTCGGCCCCGTGAGCGCCCAGGGAGCCGCGGCACCCCCGGTGGGACCCAAAGGGAGCAGAGGCCTCGGCAAGTACCCGCCCCTCCCCGCGGCCCCGGCCCGCCCCCCTCCCCTCGCCGCGCATGCTCCTCCTTCCGTGTGACCACTGTCCCCCTCCGTGGCGCCGTCCCCGCCGGGGGCCCGCGTGCGGTGGAGGGAAAGGGGCCCGACCTCGCGCCGGCCCCCAGGTGCAGCCGGGCTTCTCCATGGGTGCTGCTGCTTTCTGAGCTCAGATTTGAATGTCGCTGGTCTCCGTCCTCCCCTCAGTCCAGAAACCTGTGAGGTGTTTCCCCCTCAGCCGCGATGCTGTAAGATACTAGTTTGTATTATTTTTTCCAGTAGCGCTTAAGTATTGGTTTGCATGAGAACCACCCGGGGGTGCATGCCGAAAACCTAGCAACTCAAGCTGGGGGTGGAGCCCCGGGATCTGCATTTCTAATTAAAAGCCCAGGTGCTTCTTCTACTCCATGCGGTCCCCCAGCCTTGCTGGTCAGTGTGGCAAAGCACACCAGCCACCGTTCACGCACCCCTACGAGTATTTTGGAAGATCGTGTATCCCTCACACTTTCTAGATATCACCTTAAGAGTTGCCAGTATGTGTATTTCCTGGTGTCATGTAAATATTGGTTATTTTAAAATAAAGCTGTTATATCACTCTTTTAAACATATTTGGTGCAATTTAAATATACAGCAATTTGACTCTCATCCTCCATTTACAAAAATACACGAATAGGTTCTTTGGTTATTTCTATACACTTCCAGCAAAGAATGCTATCGTGATCTATTTTCATGCTTGAAATTTTATCACTTGCCCTATTTTCTTGCCAACAAAAAATATAAATGGAAATTCTTTAGTGTTAACCCAGAACTAATATTGTTTTCATCCATTTTATTTCAGTAATTTTTAATTACCAAAAATGGATACTATAAACACTTTATGAGAATGCTCTTTATCCTAGTGAGTTCAAGAACACATGTTACTTACAGCTTAGAACAGGACTCAACATCCTTGATATTCCTTGTTCTTTATAGATCTAAGCACATAAGCAGAAGAGACGATTCTAATGTCATACATACAGTTCTTCGAATTCCTCTGGAATTACATGTCAAAAATTATTAATGATCTTCCTTTAGTTTGTTGAAAGCAGAAACCAGAAACTGGCTGATTTGAGAAGGATTTGCTAACCAGGCTTTATAGTCCTTTACTTTCAATACTACCATCGGGATTTACCCTTTGGTGCCCCTGAGGTTTTCAGACTCCAGAAGGTGATGCCCAGGTTGGAGGAGATGTGAGCCTTCCTCTTTGTAAAGAGGAAACCGGAGTGTAAAGGGGCAGATGGGCAGGCCTTGGCTACAGGCGCATCCTTGGGCAGATCAGTTTTAGGACCGTATGTATGCCTGTGCCCATGAGTCCCTTGGAGAGTGAAGACTAATGCTTCAAAGGATTACAAAGCAGCTACAAAAAGCTCATGAATGAAGATCACAAAAAAAAAACAAGGCTTACCTGTTCAGCTCTGTATCCTTCAGAGTGGTGTTAAAAGCCGTGCTTTGGCCTCCAAAACCCTGCAGTGGAAGGAGGACCCACACCCTGGTGCCCACAGAGGGGAGCAGGGATGCTGTGGGAGGAGGAAAAGTTTGTACGGGAGTGAGGAGCATCTTACACCATCTTGGTTTTCTGGTAAGACTGTAAAGGACGAGCCCAGAAGCCGGCTCGCTCCCTCCCTGATCGGCTACCTGCATGTGTATTTATTTAGTGAATCGGGTCCTTGCGGTGAAATAGTGGGATTTCAACTGGGGAAGGATATCGAATAGATTAATATCTGTATTCGTTCTGAAATCTAGGCTCCCTGGTGTGAATTTTGCCTTCTTGATTCAGGCTCTTTCCTGTGAAAACGTGGTTTCTTATCGTTCATGCTCTTGTTCTTTCCATGGTCCTGGTGCAGAACATCCAGGTGAAGGACACTCCTGTTAGGCACAAACCTTTAGACAAATTTTACTCAAAAGCCAGATTATTTCTAATACAAATACAGATGCTTCCTAGCACGCAAGTCTTTTGCTTGGCGCCGTGGCTGGTCTGGGCACATGGCTGTCGTGACTGCGTGCAGTGCTTTGTTTACACACGCAACAGATTCGCCGTGTTCTCACCCCATCCCTGGGAAGTCGGTAACATCATACGGTCATGTGCCTCGGAAAGCAGGAACCTGGCTTTGAATACAGCATCAGTGATGCTAGGAATTTTACCCTTACACTCACTCCCCCAAAGGTTAAAAATGAAAACGTCAGTGTGTGGGTGTGTATATGTACGCCCAGTCCTGGCTCTTCCGGACGGCACGATTCTTCCCAGCTTTGGTCCCCATTACCTGGAGGATGTTCATGCAGACCGAGGCCTCTAGGAGAACAGGTACCAGGCGCCCCGGTTGCTCTGTCACTGTGACGTCCGCATTCAGGTTCTGCTCCTACACTGGGCCATCCCTCCTTCCTACCACAAACCACATTTCTCGGGCCAGGGAAGGACTGAAACGCACACGTTCATGTTAAAATGTGAATTTTAATTGTAAAAATTGTTTTCTGTAAATATAGTTATATCAACCTCTCTGCACACAACTTGGTTCCGATATATACAGATATGATATACACAGATGTTATTTGTACCACAAAACAATCATTAAAGAAACATTCACTCCTCGTAGCTTCAGGATTAACACCAGTTTTCTTTAGGGCATTAAAATCATTACCATCAAAACAGAAGAACGTACCTATGCGACTAGTATTCAGGGTGAAATTTACCAACTGTCTTACTAACTTCATACTATGAGGTCAAGAATTTAAACAAAAATAGATTCAGTGTCTCTTATTGCTAGAACTCTTACGCTGGGGTATTAAAATAGGGGTCTGACATTTAAGGCGACAGGGAGGCTATGTTAATCCTAACTTGGGAGAAATAGGAAAACCATTTTTCCAAGGCTACAACCATTCCTTTTTCAGAAAAGGTTGACTTCCCAGACCTATTAAAAAAAAAAAAAAAAATTCAGCCAACAAGCTTGGGTACATAAGGAGGTTGATTTTCTTTTCCTCTACTCTGTACCCCTGAAGTGTCCTAGCTGGTCTGCTCAACAGCACAGAATTCATACCTTTCCTCATTATGGTCTTTGTGGGCACTCGAGTCAAACTATTCCTGAGGCCGCCTTCCAAGTTTTTGTACACTTTTTATCTTCGCTTCATTTGGCCGAAGGAGGTTTTCACTCCAACGTCAATGAAATCTATTTGCAACCAGCTAACTCTATGACCTCTCTGGGGATTTTTCATTTTGTGGATCCTCCCTAGCTAATTTCTAAGGCCCTGCCCTACTCTACCCCTGCATTCCCCAGCTGTCTTTAGAAAGCAGACTAAATGTATCGTTAGTCTAAACACGCCTTCTAAAGCCAACGTAAGTAATTCACATCTATCCTTCCTTACACTACGGTAAGTAAATTTTCTGAATTTAGATTACGTTACTGCTAAAAGCCCATCCTATGCTGAGCTTCTGGAATAACTCTAAAGAAGGCTTCCCCCCCACCCCATCGTTTGTAATCACTAGAAAATTCTTACTTCCTTTCTAAATGTGCAGTTTTACCCAATTGCCCCCGTCTTCCGGCTCCAGAGAGAAAGTGCCAGGCAGAAGACCACGCGGCTCCAGGAAGAGGCCTGCTAATCGGCCTCCTCACGTGAAACAAGAGTTTCCCTTGAGGTCGCTGCCCGTGCCATCCTCGCGAAGACCCTCCCGTTCACCTCCCAGAGAGCGTGGCTAAGGCTCCCAGCACAGTGTCCTTATTCACGCTTAAAGACGAATAGTGACACTTCTATGGGGTTTCAGTTGCTTCCAAGTTACAAAACTTCCGTTTCTTCCAGGATTCTAGTTTTGAGATTTTCTTCCGTTTCCACATCTGCACACTTAATTCATCACATAATGATATCAACATAAAAATAAACTCCCATTTCTCATAAGAAAAACAGTAACTTAATTCACAGTTAGCCTTTCTACCAACACTCAGTGCCCTAGCAGCTCCTGGGAACAGAGGTATATTAGTCATCAGATGGAATCTTCGAAACCCACAGACTCAGGGGTAAGAGGAGCCCTTGACCCCTTCTCTTCCCCTACCTGAAATCAGAGAAGGGTCTTCCTGAAACAAGAAGGGGCAGGTGGGGGCCAGCGGAGGTAAGCACCCCCGGCTCTGGAGGAGCCTCACCGCAGGGCACGAAGTGCGGGAAGACCCTGGGGCTGGACCTCAGATCCTGAGCCCACTAGTGAGGAACCGGACAGGGAGGTAAAAGCCCCCACATGACGTGTTGGTCCCCATGTTGACTTTCCTGCCTATTTCAGAACGGGCATCCTACGAAGGAAAGTTCATTGTCAAGCTGAACGTTGTCTTACAATTTTATTCGACGCCCTCCTGCTCCTTTACCTTTCCAAGTATGATCTGTAGGGGGACTGGGGAAAACATCTCAATCCATTCCCTGGGCTATGCAGTTTCTGTGGGAAAAAAAGAAAAGGTCCCTGAGGTCCCTGCCTCTTCTCAGAGGGTTGCTGTCCTACCATTAAAACATTAATTCATGACTGCCCTTTACAAAAGCTTCCCTGAAGGCCTCGGTTTAAAGGTGAATCATCTCATCTTTTTACTGTATTGGAAGGGCTCTCAGTGGATCAAGACGAATAGCAAGTTCGTCCTCGTAGCCACCGGAATGAAAAACAGCGATTCAGCTCGGATTTCTCTTTACTTTTATCTTCCGGTTAAAATTTCAGGGAGTTACACTGATAAATGAGTCTTCACAGGTGGTATTTAGAATGATCTGTGCCCTGTGCTACACTTCAATTTCCCACTTGATTTTCACGAGGAGCAAAACAAGGGAAGCTATAGGTGCAAATTCTGGGCCAAGTTATTTCTATCATTACCAATGAATTCGGCACCCCTCCCCTGCCGAGTGGAAGAGGTGCCATGCTGGATGGCCGCTGTGGAAGGCGAGAGCCTTCTGACTCACGGCCGTCCTGGCTGCCGGAGGACCGTGTAAGGCCCCAGGTGGCACAATGATACCGGAACAGACACCCGGCCTAAGGAGTGCTTCGTGTTTGTCTAAAGCCATAGTTAATTCTACACAAATTGGCCCACCCTTTTTGCTCTCATAGGAGATAAATCCTACCGTTTCTGACTCCTGAAGAAAGAAGCCTAAGCCAGAGGGCAACCAGACATTTTCTCCAAGGCTATTACCATCTGCCGAGCCTGCAGATTTGGAAAAATCCACCTAAATGGGCCTTTGTCACATTTGGCGGGACGTCAGTAAACCCCAGGCCTGGGTTCTTGGTCCCACAAGGAGTCCTGCCACCTGGTTTTTTCTGCCTTGATTCAATGGCAGCAGCAGCCTGGGTGTCTCAGGTCAGCTTCCAGGTGACCACATGGCTCATAGCATGGCACTAGACCAGGCTGAAAGTTCTCAGAAGGACCCAGCCAGCTGAGATGAGGCAGGGGAGGGGGTGAGGTTCAACAGCACAGAAGGGCAGAAGGCTACCACGGGTCCAGCCACCCCACCTAGGCTTCCAGCTCTGCCCCAAGAGTCGGTGGTAACCATCCCTGCCCTCCGGAGCTTATCGATCTACGAGGCGGTGAAGAAGAATGTTGACCAATGTCTTCTGATCGAAAGCAGAAGGGTTTTAAGGAAATAGTTCAACAATGACAGAAAAGCTGGTCCACGTGGCTTCTAGCTTCTGTAACTGCAGGGAGTCCTGCCAGGTACCTCACTCTCCGGTTCCCCTTCTAGAGAAGGGGCAGCCGCTAACTGGAGACACTGGGGAGAGAACAGGGGGATGGAAGCAGAGGGAGGGGGACAGAGCAAGTCTTCCAAAGGGGACCTCCGTATGACTGACTACAGAGCGACGGGGCATGCTGCTCAGTCAGCCAGAGGTGCTGTGCTGGGTTTCTGGCTGATAACGACGCTGGCAAGGGAAGGACAGCTGGGTCTCCTCACAGAGGGAATACAGGGCAGGAGGGGGAGAAGTTCTGTTCTGGGGTCAGCTGAGCCCAGGCTCACTCGTATTATTCCCCTCCGTGCCCATCCCCCAGCCCCCTGCCCGAGGGTGAGGGGGCGGCCCACAGCCGCCAGACAACCACCTGGAAGAGTCTGCAGCTAAAGGGAACCCAGAACCCCGACCCGCCACGCAAAGGAAAGAACAGAAACCTTATTTTCACCTTACGACCTTTACATGAGCACTTATGAGCTTGGAGTTACAATTCCACAGAAACACAAGTGTTTGCATGCAGAAGGGCGCAGGGACGGACGTGCTTAAAGATAGTCCTTTCCAACAAACCCCTCAATTCCAGAGGAAGGGGGCCTGTGTCCACCAAGAGAATCCGACCTTTCCTGCTTCCGATCGACCATCCCCCTAACTTAGAAAACCTTGAGCCTTCAGATAGTACTAAAAGTCACCATGACTTGACCCAAGTCCGAAAGGCTGCTCCTTCCCCAGAGACAAGAGAAGGTTGCTCTTCAAGGAAAGAGGGGGCGAGGCTTTTTTTGTAAACATCTATATTACTGAAATGGCTAAATCCACACTGCAGAGGAGAAAAGTGTATTAGTTGTACAGTTTACATTTCAATGCCCAAACTTATTTATATATTTACATAAAAGAACCTACTTTGATTAATCAATATGTATTTGCATTTTTACATGTGAATTTCTTTAGTCGTGAATCCCCTATCTTGGAACTACAGTGAAAATATTTTTGAATAAAGCAGTGAGCCCTGAAAAGCTGTAAGACTTGTGTGCCATCCACTTGAAAGTCATTTCTCTGCTGTGTGTAGTAGCCTGGCTGGAACCTGGTCACAGACACGGATACACGGATGGCGATTCCAATAACAGAGCCAGGCAAGAAGATCGAGAGGGAAGAAATGGTCACCAACAACCCAGCAGCCCAAGTCAGAATCCTAAACTACGGCCAAAAAAAGCCCTAACCTCTACTCACAGGAGCTGGCTTCAAATACCTACGGTCTCACCTAAGTTGGCATTCCTGGAATGCACAGCCAAAGAGAACAGGCAGGGACCCACAGGAGCTGTCCCAGACCAAAACATGTCACGGGGACACAGGTAAACTCATCACTGATGCTCGGGGGTTCCAACCACTTCTCTAGGTGAAGGCACTATCAAATTCGCTCTCCAACAAACGTGTTCTGTCTCTGGCCCCAACTGCTTAGCTCAAGGCGTGTCAACTCTGCTGACAAGAAATCTGTTTGTGAGGGCTCCAGACTCGTACACAGTCTTGTTCCATGCTTCAAACTCTGAGTAACCAGCTCCGGATCCTTGCTGGAATGTGGAATCCAGTGAATCTCTGTTTTGATCCCGAGGCTCTGCTGGTGATATGTCCAGAGAACTCTGAGAAACGTCTTCCGCTCTATCCTCTTTGAACCCCAACTGCTCTACCTTTGGTGGGAACAAACATTGCTCTAAGAGCATAGTTAGCCCTTAAAGGAAGCTCAATTGTAAAATGAATTTGCTTGCAAGCTCCAGGGCCATCCCTGAAGGAGCGAGATTCAGAGAAAGGAGGAGTTTTACATTGAGTGGCCACCGTTAATTTACTCTGAGGAAAGTTTCAACGCTTCAGGCTACAATTTTAGTTTCCAGCTGGCTGGTAAGAAACCTCTTGTCATTCTGTCCTTAAAGAAGCTCATGCTTTGTGACGGAAACATCCTCTTGTTCCTCTTTGAGGTCTCCACTCACGTGAACAGAGAAGACAGATTTGCCCCAGCAAACAGGAAAAGGGATCTGATCCCAACACTGGACTCCCAGAACTGATAAAACACCTCGAAAGGTCATGAGCTCTAGCTTCCACCTTGATGAGATGCACGTACAAGGCCACCCTGGACAGAATACCGCAAGGGACGAACTCCTGGAGACTTTCTGAACAGCCCACCCCAGTGTTTCTGAGCTCAGCCTGCTCCCAGTGACACATCGCCTTCACCACATCCCCTCAAGTCACTCGACCAGGATGCAAGAGAAGCCACTCGGATAACACCTATGACAAAACCCAGGCAGTAGCTCTGGGAGAAAGTGGTCCATTCCAACATGGCACCAGGGCAGGGCACAAAACCAAGGTGGTCTCATCTTACCACTAGGAAGGAAGGGAGAAAGGAGATTGCAAAAAATCACATTTGTTGGGAAGTATAAACCATATTCCTTCGTGTCAACTTAATAAAAAAGGAGGTCCTTGGGGGCCCAGCGTGAACTCCCCACATGAGGAGCGGCTCACCGGTCTGGGCTCACTCTTCCTATGGGCAGCAGGGGTTGTCAATGACCAACATGACGTCGATACCATAGGCCTCCAGCAGGTCCATCAGAAAGCTCCGGTCCCCTTGGGGGTCTAGACCCATGCCCCGGGCGTGCTCAGCGGTCAGAGTTTTGTCTTGACTGGCGGACACCTCCAACAGAGTCTGAAATATCCGGTTGTTCTGCTCTAGGAAAAACCTGTGTTCACAAGATAAGACACACGGAAGGGAGGGCAGGAAAAAAAAAAAAAGGGTCACCAAATAATCCACACATGGGGAACCAAAACTACATTGCTTTAATATGCTTTTAAATGGTTTCAAAAATCAGAATGATCTCTAAAAAATAAGAAAATTAGGACCAAAGTTCAAGGGTTACTAAAGTGACACCAACTTTAGCAAAGAAACTGCTGGCATTAATCATGGTATGACCTGCAAAGTCCCCAAACTTGGGGACTTTTGGCCTGCCTGCCAAAAACAAACTTTCCTATGGAAGGTTACTACATACACTGTGTTCTTTGTTCTGCTTAGTCAGAAGGGGAAGAGAAAGAAAAGACAAAACCCTAAAAAAATCCTGATGATCCAGCTCTGAGGTCAAGACTTAACGTGAGAAACTAAAATTCACCTTCAAACCCCTGGACAGGTCACTGGGGCCAGCAGCACAGACAAGCCTTAGCGGGGACAGAGCAGGGCCCTGAGAGGCTCTCCAGCCTGAGAGCCACCGCAGAGCACGCCAGGCTGTGGCTGGCCGTCCACGAAGAGGTGGGGCTCGGGGCTGGGGCAGGCACGGGGATGTCTTGTAGCCACCACGGCTGGGAGTGAAAGGCCAAGGGGCCATGGAGCCCCACCGTAGGCACCAATACTGCCCTAGCTCCCCACCATCCTTGGGTATTTCTTTCACTTTGGTTACTTTTTTTGTGTGTCGGGGGGGGGGGGGTATTATACACAGAGTGTGACTTATGTGTCACTAATTTATGGTGCCACGTAAATTTATGAGCCATGTTCAGAAAAGGCGTGAACTGTCTAGACTTTTCAGATGTATTCCAAGGGGCTCTCCGGTTCCACCAAGGCACCTAAGTGCCCAAAGAAGTTCTAACTGCTCGTGAATTTCAGGTGCAGTGGAACGCATCAGACCCTGACGAGCCTCCTGGCTCGCCGCTCATTTCCGAAAACTTGTACCTCTCAGTATTGTGCATGGGTGGGGAGGTACGCTTTAGTAGAATCCAAGAACTACACTTCTGTTGAAATGTCCACATTAAGTTCTCAACATCCAAGCCAGAGATGGTTCTCGCTGCAAGTGCCATGTTCCTCACCCCGACCCCGGGGCCTGGGGAAGGAAGGCCAGACAGGAAGCCAGGAGAATTGGTTTCCGTCCCAATCACAGTTCTGTCCGCCCTGCTGAGCGCTGTTTCACAAGCTGCTCAGAAGTTACATAAATGCTGTACGGTATGAAGACTATGGCTCCTGCCCCTGAACACGAACCGACACATCTGGGGGCAGGGGATTTCATTAGGTTCAAAAGTTAACATTTCTGATCGTCCCGTAACACTGAACGCAAGGAGCTCTTTATTCGAGCGAAGCAACGGATGAGAAGCCCCCGCACCCTGCAGGGCAGACGCTTCTGGGCAGTGGACATCTGGATGCACACGCTCAATGGAAAGATAAAACATCAGGACTTGCGTTTTTCTCTTCCCTGTCCGCTGGGTGTCCCCCAGTGGCATTTAGGGCTCACGGTGGACTCTACACGGAGCCCAGCTCTCAGTGTACCCGGCAGCGATAAAGGCCATCCCTGGTCGAGGCCCAAGGCGGCGAGCGCTCAGGGATCCCCGGGGAAGCCCCACGACCGCTGCCCGGGCTGACTTACAGCACAAAGAGGTCCTCCTCACAGGGGGTGTAGTCGTCTTCCAGCTCCTGGGAGTACAGCAGCATCTGCCTGTGGTGAAGGAGGCCCCCGTCATGCTCCGGTGCCGTCACAGGACCCCGGACATCGGCCAGGTTGTGGGTCAGGCACCTGCACGGGGCAGGCGGCCCCTGCCTCCGGCCCAAAAGCAGGGAGACCGGAAGGGAATCAACGGGCCTTGGAGCCAAAGCCCCCAGGGTCCAGGGCCAGCTCTGCCCCTGGGTGACCTCAGGCAAGTGGCAATCTTTCGTAACTGCCCCTAAAACAGGGATAGGGATGGTGATGGTATTTATTTCGCCACCGGTACCAGGGGGTGCCGTTTACTTTACGGGGTAACCAAACTCCTGAGAACCGCGGGAGATGACGCAGAGGCAAGCTGCCAACACTGTGCTCGCCAGGTGCTCGCGCTCTTCCCTGGGCCTCCCCGGTTCCGAGCCCATCAGCCAGAGGTCACCTCCACACGCTCGCCGCCCGCGTATCAGGCCAACACGCCAGGAGCCCGGCTTCGTCCGCCCCAGGCTCCCCTTCGTCCCCCACCTCCCGGGCAGTCGGCCGGCCCGGCTGAACTGAGAAGGGCAGTGCCCCGGGGCCGTCTCTCTCAGGGTGTGCTGGCCTTGGCCGCGCCCGCCACCCCGCGTGGGCACGCACGTGCCGGGACCGGCTCCCGCTACCTCTGCTCATTGAGCCGCCGGTACTTCTCCCGGTCGGCGCTGTTGATCCTCAGCAAGGGCTGCAGGTGGCCGTGGTGCGTCTTCACATTCTGGTTATCCACGTAGACGTCATACAGTTCCCGCTTCTCCTCGAAAATCTTCTCCGTGGTGCCTGTGACAGCCAAGCTCAGGGTATGGGAACCCGGAGGCCATCGCTGAGAGGCAGCAGCCCGACCCCACCGGGGAAACAAGGGGTCCGGGAGCCCCGCACTGCGAGGAGAGGAGAAGGGGCCCCCGGGGAGCAAGCTGGAAGGCCAGAGCCTGGCTTCTGGCAGAGCCGGCCCGGGGACCTGGGGCAAGGATGTGCGAGCGGGGTGCAGGGAGGGCCCCGTACTCACAGGCCACATAGGACACCTCTACCTCCAGGCTCTCGATGTCGGCCACGTTCACGTAGAAGAAAGGCTTGGACTCAGGAATGGCGCCCCCGATGCCAGGCAGGGAGACGTTGGCCAGGCAGCAGCAGCAGTACACTGTGGGACAGGGGAGGTGAGAGAGGAGTGTGGCCCGCCCCGCTCGGAGCAGTCAGCCTCCGAGGACGCCGCCGCGGAGGGCTTGGCTCTGCGCTGTCCCGGCACCGGAGTCACAGGAGGTTCTGGCATTCTGAGGGCTGGGGCGGGGGCACGAGCCTCTCGGGTCCCACAGCGGAACCGGACCTCCAGTCGCGCCAATGGTGCCTCACCCCCTCCAGCTTCCAGTGCGCGGCTCACGGCGTCCCGCTTAGGCTCTGGCACTGCTGACCTTCCCCCGTGTCCAAACCCCCCGCCTGCGATAACCCCTGTTTCTCCCGGCTCCCTCCCTGCTTCTGATAGCCCCACCGCAGTCTCCTCTGTCCTCCACCGTTACTGCTCCACCTCCTGTGCCCGCATCACCTCCCTGCACTCGCGCTCTTCCCGGGTGACGCCATCCGTCCCGCGGTCACTGGCACTCCACAACGCCGGCCTCACTTTCCCCCCAAGTCCTGACCCACCTGCACCACTGCCTGTGTCCACCTCACAGAGGCCTCACAGCAGACACGCACCGTATTCAAAGCCAGTGCTGTCATTCCACCCCCTACTCCTCCTGGACCCTCATCTGGTGGCCCCCCCATCCTCGTCATCCTGGACCCCTCCTCCATTACCTCACACACATCAGAACCTTCCAACCCAATCACACACCAACTCCTGCCAAGTTTTCCTCTTTACTGTATCAGAATCCCCATCTCCTCTCACCACCTACCTCTTACTAGACCATGGATGCGTCCCCCAACCAACCTTCTTCACGGCCGCCAGAGCCCACATTCTAGAATGCAAGTCCGGCCCTGGCATTCCCAGGCTGAAAACCTGGGACCCTCCTGGGACAGCCCCAACATTTCTGAACTCGGTCAACAACGCAAAGACTCGAGCAGTTTCTGCCCCAAGAAACTCACGACACAACACCCGACCTTGGTGTTTAGTTACCTCTATAACATACAACACCCACAGGAGGGGGAGAAAATATCAAAATGCGCTTTCGAAGTAAGGCAAATTTCCAAAGGATGAGGATCTGTTCTCCAAAGAACTTGATAAACTGAGACATGCAGCCGGCTGGGTGAGTGATCTGAAAAAATAGAGGAGAGAAGAGCTTGTTAAAAAATGTGACACCACAGACATCACAAAGTACAACCAACAGATGCATTAAGGGACGGTTACTTCCACACAAGATGGTATTTTTCCCTCTAAAGTCTCACCTTTATGCTGGGTTTCGATACTACAACAGCTCCCCTGATACAGTGAGGTCTGAGTTTAGGGATCATTAAGTACTCAGGAGAGAGAGGCACAGAGGACACAAGGCTGAACCTAACTTTTGAAGAGTCAGAAAAGTCTCTGAAATGACAATACCTCTCAATGAGAACATCCAACTCGAAACCATGATTGAGCCCTAGAAGGAGTACAGTGACAAGCCAATGGTCTCATATCAGCTCCCCAAGTACTGCGGGACCTGCTGCCGTGTGAAGTGAGGGGTTGTGCAGGCAGGAAGACCCCACGCCCCCTGCCCCCTCCCCGGCCTGACCACCACTGCACGTCGGGTCCAGCCTCTTCCTTCTAGATAAATGCAAGAGCCTATCGGCCCCTGCAGACTGCTTCTAGGAGCCCTGAGCCAGGAATACCCCAGAAGCTCTGACCTCAGAAAAGCTGAATTCCAACCCAGCTCTGCCATTTAGTAAGGGAAGGCCTTGAGAAAGTAGCCAACCTTTCCGGTTCACTTTCCACATGCGAAACGGGGAGGCCATCCCATCCCTCACATGGCTCTCCAGGATTATGAGAGAAAACACATGAAATACACAGGAGCTGATGCAACAAATAAATGCACAGCGTCACTTCCAAGCACAAGTGTCAGAAGCAGTATTGTTCACCACCCCTGGGGGGCGCCGGTGAGAGCACTTCAGAGGAGCGGTACCCACACCAAGGCAGAGTGCTGGGCATGCTGGCTAGGAGACCTTGAGACACGCAGGGCCAGAGCCTCCCTTTCCCAGGCAGCACCCCAGCACCACTGCCTCTCAGTTGTCCCGAGTGGGCAGAAAGGCTGCCCTCCGCTGAGGGTCCCTGTCCTGCTCCTGTGCCTACCCCTCTCCCAGATCTCCAGGGGCAGAGGCGCCGAGCCACCTCATCTGGTCAGATTCCTACAATCACAATCTTTCACAAAAGTCCAAAGGTAACGACCCAACATTCACTACTAGGTATTTATCCAAAGGATACCAAAATGCTGATTCAAAGGGGCACATGCACCTCAATACTTATAGCAGTGTGCTATCAACGATAGCTGAACTACGGAAAGAGCCCATATGTCCATCAACTGATAAATGGATAAAGAAGATGTAACACACACACACACATTGAATACTACTCCACAATCAAAAAGAATGAAATCTTGCCATTTGCTATGACATGCATGAAGCTAGAGTGTATTATGCTAAGTGAAATAAGTCAGAGAAAGACAAATATCATATGATTTCACTCATACATGGAATTTAAGAAACAAAGCAAATGAACATAGGGAAAGGGAAGCAAAAATAAGACAACAGAGAGGGAGGCAAACCATGAGACTCTTAACTACAGAGAACAAAACTGAGGGTTGCTGGAGGGGAGGTGGGTGGGGGGGATGGGCTAGATGGGGATGGGTGTTAAGGAGGGCACTTGTTCTGATGAGCACTGGGTATTATGTGTAAGTGATGAATCACTGAGTTCTACCCCTGAAACCAAAACTACACTGTATGTTAACTAACTTGAATTTAAATAAGAAAGAAACAAAGGCAACTATAGAGGAAAGGGAGCCCAGGCCTGTTCAGGTCCCTCCCAGCTCCCCTCTGCTGATCCTCAGGCCCCAAGCCCCAAGCACCGGGAAGGCCTGCCAGCATTTTGTCCAAATGTGTCCTGGGCCCCAGGATCCCAGAATCAATGACCAATCCTTAATTCTGATCTTATTCATTCATTCATGAATGCATGGACGCACACACACAAGAAATAGTTCTCACATACTTTGCACAAACACTGTTTAGTCTCAGCCCAACAATGAATGGCAAGGCCCAGCCCCTGCCCCCATATAGCGTGGAGACTACTAGAAGAAGCAGGGGCACACGTGAGCCAATCCCAGCCTGAGAGCTGAAATGGGAGAGGGCAGGGCTGCAGGAGGGCACAGGAGAGACTGATTCTAGAGAGACAGGGAAGACTTCCTGGAGGCAGCATGTCTCATCTTTGACACGAAGGGTAACTGGAGGGAGGGCGTTCTTGGTGGCAGGACCAGCGCGTGCCGAGGCCCGGAGATAGGACACAACTGCCAGTAGCTGAGGCGCTGGGCCTGGGCTGCGCCAGGGCGATGCGGGAAGTGGCCACGATGAGGAAGAGCCACCCTCTTCTGGAGGCCGTGGCAGAGAACACGCACCCCTCTCGACCTGACCCTGTCCGACCACACGACACAACAGACGTTTCTCCTCTTAAAATCCACCTCTCCCTTCTGGGCCTCGTTCTGCTGCAGCTTTTACAAGGAACTCTTTCCCTGGCTTGTGCTGGCAACGCCTGGGCTCTCTCTGTCCCTCGCCTCTCCCATGCCCCCGCCCAGGGACTCCGTCTGCTCCTTTCTCTCTCTCCCCACTTGTCCACTTCCCAAGGAGGGGCCTCTACCAGCCACTGCTGGACCCCTCCGAGCGGCCTCTGGCCGTCCTTCCTCCCTTGCCAGTTAGTGTTGACTCTGCAACAGCCTTAGATCTGACCCCGACTTTACATGTACTTCATACATGTGTTCACTCTGTAAAAATTCACTTAACTCTATATGTATGGTGTTCTTTTAACTTGTGGGGACAAAATATGGTGTTTCAATAGACAGCTTACAGACAAATTTCTTTATATGTACCTATATATGATAGTCCATAAACAGCCAGTGGAATCATATCATATATTTATTGTTTCAGTGCTGCCATTTTTCCCCTGGTCCTTTCCTGTTTTACATATATAAGCACCATCCCTCCATACCTTATCTCATCCCCAGGTAATACATATATTAATAACCTAGCATATACACCCAAACACTGCCTCATGTTTACATATGCACGTATGTATATATATCATCTCTGCACCTGAGGCTGTCATTATTTTACAAAAGCGTATGATCGTGTCACAAACGGTTTTCTGTACTTTGCTACTCTCACACAAAAACACTTGCTGGTAAACCTTGCACGTCAACTATGTATGCTCTAATGCGTTATTTATAATGGCTGTATAATATATGGGGCATTCTAATTTTCCACCGCTCTACACGATGCTGACTTAAACATTCTTATACAGACATCATTATATTCTGTTGGGTTATAAATATAGGGCAGATCCTAAGGGGTGGGATTGCTAACGCAAAGGGTACTTGTATTTTCAATAGGTGCTAACAAATTGATTTTGATTTTTTTTAATGTTTTTATGTATTTATGTTTGAGAGAGAGAGAGAGAGAGAGAGCGAGCGAGCGAGCAGGGAAAGGGCAGAGAGAGAGGGAGACAGAATCCCAAGCAGGCTCCATACTGTCAGCAGAGAGCCCGATGTGGGGCTCGAACCCACGAAGAGAGTGAGATCATGACCTGAGCCAAAACCAAGAGCTGGACGCTTAACCAAATGAGCCACCCAGGCACCCCCTAACAAATTTGGAAGACCAGTCACATCTCCATCTGCAACCAACAAAGTACACTTTTTCCCACATCACATCAACTAGAGTTTGGTAGGCATGTTAATGAGCAGCCCTCACTAGAGAAAAGCAGATGGCGATTTTACTTTCTCTCCTCTGTCCCTCCTTTGTGGCCTGTTAGGGAGAGGAATCTGGGGACACCCAGGTCAGATGCCGGTGACCCAGGTCACCTTGCTTAGGGTTCAAGATAGCCCAGCAGCAACTGGACTCAGAGCAAAAGCTGGGTCAGAGTTTGGAGTGGTGAGAAAAGGAGCAGGGTTCAGTCAATACAGACCCAGAACGCCCTAATGACCCTCTGACCATTTCTTGATTATTGCCTCTCAGGGCATGCCATGGGGTGGGGAAATCCTTAAACTATGTTCCCTGGACTCCCATGGCAGCTGGCTTCCAGTTAAGTTCGTCCGCGGGAGGCAATGACTGGGGACTGGAAGGCAGAAGGCAGGGAGAGGGAGCTCTCCGCTTTCTCACTCATGCTGGTATTTTGCCAGCAGCAGAGGACGCGTCTGATTCTAACCTCCAGTTTCTCCCAGCAGCCGCAGCTCCAGCTGAGCCAGACCCCCCAGAGGGTCCGGCAACAGCAGGTGCACAGTGCCGAAGACACCTGAGCACAGGCTGTGTAGGACTCCTCCTCAGGTTGCCACGGTTTTGATAACATCACCTCTCCAGTTACCCCAGCCCCGTGAGGGTGTGACAGGCAGTCTGGAAGAGGGCCCTGAGTAATCCCCACCTCTTGGTATTTACAGCTGTACGTAATCCCCTCTTCCTCTTGAGTAACTTGCTTTGACCAACAGAATATGGCAACATTGCAGGGCTGTCACTTCTATAATTAGGTTACAAAGGATTCTGATTTCCCTTTTGTTTTCACTTGCTGCCTTTGATGAAGCAAGCCACCATGTTGGAGAGACCCACCTGGCTATGGACTGAGGACAACAAAGAGGCGGAGGTACCGAGGGCCTTGGTCCACTAGCCTTCAAGGAAACCAATCCTCCAACAGTCACATGAGCCCAGAAGTGGATACTGCCCCCGCCCCAGTCAAGCCTTCGGACAAGCCCCCAACCCTGGCCGATACCCTGCCCGTGGTGTCATGGGAGACCATGAAGCAGAGGACCCAGCCAAAACATGCCTGAATTCCTAGTTCACAGACCCTGTGAGATAATACATTTGTACTATTTCAAACCGTGAATTTGGGGATAATTTTCAATGCGGCGATAACTAATATAAGGTGGTAGCCGTCTCCAATTAGAAGTATCTGTATTACCTTGCTCCCTTTTTGCTCCTTCAGTCTTCCAGTGCCTAGATCATGGATTCCCTGTATGGAAGTAGCCTGGAATATCTAACATAGTTTGTGTTTTCCTGACGAGACCCTAACTGGTACTTATTAGGGTTCACATTCCACGGTCTAGTGTTTAAGGTTCTCTACCATTTGATTCCAGTCTATTTTTCCACTCTCTTCTCTCCTGCTCAGTGGACATAGGAATTCCGTCCCAGTCCAGCTACAGGAAGACCTCGTTTTATTGCACTTCACTTTATCAGGCTTTGCAGACTTTTTTTTTTTTTTTTTTTTATAAAATCAAAGTCTGTGGCAACCTTGCATCGAGCCAGCCTATTGGTGCCATTTTCCAATGGCAATTGCTCATGTCACATCTCTGTGTCACATTTTAGTAATTCTCACCATATTGCAAGTTTTTCATTATTATTTTTTTTGTCATGGTCAACTGTGATCAGTGATTATGACTCATTGAAAACACAGATGATGGTTAGCATTTTGTAGCAATAAAGTATGGTTTAATTAAGGGATGTGCATCGTTTTTTAGGCATGGTGCTATTGCATACTTAATAAACTACAGCACAGTATAAACGTAACTTGTGAATGCACTGGGCAACCAGAAATTTCATCTGACTCACTTTACTGCGGCTTTCGCTTTCCTGCATGGCCTGGAGCCGAACCCGCGGGATCTTGGGCATGCCTGTGACCTGCTCGTGCTCCATGAACCTGCCTGGGCCTTTTCACGCCTACCCCTCCACAAAGGTGGTGGGCTAAGCAGCTGGCACTGACTCTGGCACCAGTCCTGTGTTTAAGTCCTGGCTCTATCTCCTACTAGCTGTAAGGCCCTAGGTAAGTCACTGGACCTTTACAGACCACAGTTGGCTTATCTGGAAACAGAGAGTAAACAATCATTTACTTTAAAATATGCCACAATCGAGGCGCCTGGGCAGCCCGGTCGGTTAAGCGTCTGACTTTGGCTCAGGTCACGATCTCACCGTTTTGTCAGTTCGTGCCTCGCGTTGGGCTCTGTGCTGACAACTCAGAGCCTGGAGCCTGCTTCAGGTTCTGTGTCGCCCCCTCTCTCTCTCTGCCCCTCCCCTGCTCACATTCTCTTTCAAAAATAAACAAACATTAAAATAAAATTAAAATTAAAATTAAAACAAAATATGCTGTAACAGGTATAGATAAATAGCTGGCAGAAAGCCAGCCTCACAGGAGGGGCTGAGAAGGTGACGGCCCCCACTGGCCTGTTCCCTCAGTCTGGAACCAGCCTCCCTCACTTCTCACCTGGCCAAATACTTCGGGGACTAACCCTTCTTCCAAGATGCCTTTCCAGAGTTTACCCTTAAAGCCCTGGCATAATTTCTCTACCGGGGAGCCCTAGGTTTCTCCTGAAGTACCTTGTGGCCACCTACAGGGGAGGGAGAAGGAGGAGCTTCATGTTCACAGTCATCTCTGTACCCTACCAACGCCTCACGCTTGTCAACTGTAAGCGAACATATTCTAGTACACAAGCAAAGTGCTTCAGAAAAAGTACATCGCAAAGTCATATCAAGAATACGGTAACTACCGGGAGCCTGGCTGTCTCAGCTGGTAGAACATGCGACTCTTGATATTGGGTTGTAAATTTGAGCCCCATGGAGGGTGTAGAGAGTACTAAAAAATAAAATCTTTTTTTAAAAAATATTTATTTACTTTTGAGAGAGAGAGCGAGCGAGCGAGCAGGGGGAGGGGCACAGAGAGAGGGAGACACAGAATCCAAAGCAGCTCCAGGCTCTGAGCTGTCAATGCAGAGCCTGATGTGGGGCCTGAACCCATGACTGGTGAGATCATGACCTGAGCCAACGTCGAATGCCTAACCGACTGAGCCGCTCAGGTGTCCCAAAAATAAAATCTTAAAAAAAAAAAAAAAAAAAGTAATATGGTAACTACGAAATACAACATGTGTTCATCAAATTCTTCATCTTTCGTCTTTTCGACTCCAACGTCTGGCTTTAAATATCTAAAGCAAACAGCAGAAACAAATCCACTTCTTCTCTGCTAGGAATCTACCACAACTGGCCTGCCCTATCATCCTATATGGCTTTGCACCATGGTTCTAGAAAGGTCTGGAAAGCATATGTGTTTTCAAAGAACCCAAATGCTTACGTCAGAAACCTATTCCATCCAAATCAGACTCTGGGCATAAGCCCAGGACGTCAATTCCTTATGAATCAAAAAAATAATCAACAACCACTGTAGCAGACACGAGCCCAGGTCCACGCGAGCGCCTGGCCAGCCTCACCTTCATCTCAGGGTACATGTATCGGTGGATGGAAGGCAGCCAGTAGACAGGGGGCAGGCTGCCGCCTCTCCCCGGACCGGCATGGAGCACCCCTTTCTTGTCCTCATAGAACGCAGCCAGATGAGAGTAATGTCCTGGCGTCTCCAGCTGGTGTCTGCAAACACACACACACACACAGTGAGAACAGCTCTGGCCCCGGCTCTGCCCCTCGGTCGCCCTGCCCCAAGGGCTGGAACCCTTGGGGACGAAGCGATAAACCAAAAAGACCCTCATTTCGAGGTTGCCCAGAACGCCCCCTCGGGGGTTACAGAAGATCCTCACGTGGGGTCTGGTTCTCCCTGACACCATGGGACACACGCCTCCTCGCAGGAAACCGCCAGAAAGTACAGACCGTGACTAATGTTTATTGTTCTCCAGCAAGGTGTGCTGAAGAGGGTGTGGCGCCTCCCAGGGAAGGCTGAGCCAAGGGACAACGTGGAAGGCCACAAATCCCCTGCTTACAGATGCTCTCTGCTGAGAAACCATGCTTGTTTGCTTCGTTATAGAAGACTCAGAGGGAACTTACCCCTCAATGTCTCAAATGAGGGAAAACAATTACTGGATGTCACCAGGCCTCAGACTTTCTGCATCAAGTAATAAAATTATTAAAAAAGAAAGAAAGTAAGAAAGAAAGAAAGAAAGAAAGAAAGAAAGAAAGAAAGAAAGAAAGAAGGAAGGAAGGACAGACGGACTCAGAATCTCTTATTTTCCCACCCACCTGCTCGGGCCCACAGAGACTGGGCTGTGGGGAACCCTGTCAACCGACCGCAAGACCAAGAAAGCCTCAGTGAAGCCCTGGGCCATTTGGACAATGGAGAATCCTGCCTTCGAGTCAAGCGCAGGAGAGCTGTGGGCGCTATGTTTGATAGGGGTGTTATGGGTCCAACTGTCCCCCTCCAACCCCACCAGAAACAAGATCAGCTGGAGTCCTAACTCCCAGTAGCTAAGAATGTGACCCTCTCTGGAGACAAGAGTCTTTACAGAGTCAAGTTGACATGAAGTAATTGTGGTGGGTCCCAAGCCAATATGACTGCTGATCTTACCAAAAGGAAGAAGTTTGGACACGGTTGACATACACAAGGAGAACGCCACATGAAGGCAGACATCGGGAGAGATGCATCTAGAAGCCCAGGAAGACCAAAGATCACCAGCAAACCACCAGAAGCTAGGAGAGAGGCAAGGAGCAGATTCTCCCTTGTGGCCCCAGAAGGAATTGACCCTGCGGACACCTGACCTCAGACAGCCGGCCTCCAGAGCTGTGGGAGGGTTTCTCTTGTTCTCAGTCCCCTAGATTTGGGTTCTTTGCTATGACCACCTTAGGAAACAAATATAGGGAGGAATAAAAGGCAGTAAAGCCGTTTTAGTCTTATCTTCTTGGTGCCCTACAATCTCCATCATACTGCGGTGAGAGAGACTCAGCATACAAACTATGGTTGGCCCCCCGAGCAACAATGACTAAAACAGGGAACCCCCCACCGCCCCAGTCCATCGTTGTTGGCCTCCTCCAAGCTCAGACCTCAGACCTCCTCAAACCGCTCAGAGTCAGGATCTTCCTACTCCAACCGGGAGCCAGCTGCCCTCAAACGGTCTCTTCTCCAGAATGACTTCCAGCTCCTGATGCCAAGGTGCCACCCAGCTGTCACTCTGCACTGGGTGATCTCCGGGAAGTTACTACGCTTTTTAAAATCCGCTGTTTGCCCCCTCTCCCTCGAAAAGAGGTACTAGTGCCAACTCAATACTATTTTGAGGGCTAAATGAAATAAAGCAGGAAGAGAGCCTCATATGCCTTGTGCCACATTTCAGTCATTCACAAACATTAGGTTCCTTCCTCCCCAGCGACCCGGCAGCTTCTAGGCAGGTGCACAGTGAGGGCTCAAAACACTGGGTAAATGGGGCAAATTCAGACCCAGCCCTGGAAGAGATCTACAGGCAAACTCACCTTTTAATAAGAAAAAAAAATCAACATCAAGTAGGGGTGCCTGGGTGGCTCAGTTTGGTTAAGCATCCGACATCATAATCTCGCTGTTCGTGAGTTCAAGCCCCACACTGGGCTCTGTGCTCACAGCTCAGGGCTTGGAGCCAGCTTCAGATTCTGTGTCTCCCTCTCTCTGCCCCTTCCCCTCCCTCCCTCTCTCTCTCAAAAAAATAAACATTAAAAAAAATCAACTACATTTAAAAAAATTATTACAGGGGCTCCTGGGTGGTTCAGTCTGTTGAGCATCTGACTCCTGATTTCGGCTCAGATCACGATCCCAGAGTTGTGGGATCGAGCCCTGCAATGGACTCCATGCTGAGCTTGGAGCCTGCTCAGGATTCTCTCTGCCCCTCCCCTACTCTCTCTAAAATTAAATACACACACACACACACACACACACACACACACACACACTACTAAGATAAGTTCCTCTTAGAGTGGAGGCTAATTTGGGGGTTCTTATACCTTGTTTTAAGCTTTGCACAAGAAGGAAGTCATGTGATATAACAATAAATGACCATGAGGAGTGGGTGCCTATAATCCTTTTTTCACTCCTACTCATGTGCTTGATGGGAACCCTGTGGTGGCTAAATTGTGTTTAATTCTAAGAAGATGGCAGATTCCAGATACTCTTCAAGGACATGTGTCAAACTGATGAAAATTTGCTTAATACAAAATAACTCAAAAATGATGAAGTTCAAAAGTGTTTTCACTGGGACATAATTTCCCTGAAAGAACAATGAGAATCAGTTTACTGTGTTCTCAGTACTCCGTTTTCTGCACTAAAGGGGGCTGGGGATAACTGCTAGGATAATTTTTCATTTTCTAGGTTCTTGGTTTGCTGCTCAGTGTCTTTTCTGTTTGACTGCCTTGAATGCTATATTTGAACCGAGTTTCTAAAGAAAAAGCTCACTAAGCTAGAGTCCCTTGACAAAAAGCTAGTTTCAGGACCCTGTCCTCTGACAGCCTAAGATATCACTGACTGATGGAACGGAACAAGGCACTAATATGGAAGACAGAATACGAGGACGGATGGGAATATAAATTGGCAGTTCTGGATAAATGTTAAACAAGTGTTGTATGAAAGCGTCAAAATTTGAACACACTGGAGATTTTGCAATAAACAACACTGATAATCAAGCCTCAGTACCAAGATAACCCCAAAGGTACTGTAGCAAGGTTGAGAGCTGGAAGGGATGGTGAGCTTCAAAGACGTGCAAGGGGTGAGTTTCTGGGTGATCTTGCCTCTCAGGACGCATAGTACCACACTGAAAGGCAGGCCGAGTCATCTAGGGAAAGTGTCCAAAAGATAGGACATTGTAAAAACTAGAGAATGACGGCACAATAGATACTACTGATCTGAAGCCTCAGGCTTCTAGGCTAAGTCGAGGGCTCCCCTGCAGGACCAGAGACGCTGGGGTTCTCCTTAAGCCCAATCCCCTTCACGGACATAACATAAGCTCATGTGACCACAAAGATGCCCACTGCAGCTAATCCTGGTTTCCCCTACATACCCAGCAATGAAGTGGCCAGCGTCAGAGTCCGAGATGCCTCTGCGGGATAGGTACCCTTCCTCACTCTGGTGTATTCACTGCTGGTCTGACCCAGTCTGGCTTCTGGCTTTGCAAGTACAGAAAAATAGGCATTTTTTTTTTTTTTTTATTGCTGGTGTGGGTATAGAATGGTACTAGCCTTCTGAGGGGTCACTTGCAATCTGTATCAAAATGTACACTGCATATACTGTCTAACCCAGCGATTCCATTTCTGGGAAGGTGACCTAAACAACCATATCTGGATATGAACGACCATTTACCTACAATGCTGCTCATGTTTACAGTGGCAAAAAATAAGAAACAACTCAAAAGCCTAATAACAGGGATATAGTTAAATAAACCATGATACGTCTACATACTGAGAGGCTTTGAAATCACCATGATGTTGAGAACTATTATGAGCGACATTCACAGAAAGGTTAACGTATGAAGTTAGAAATTTTAGATGCTGAATGACTTTGATATATATTTTTTTAAATTGTGAATGTATATATTTATACAGGGAAAAGACCAGAAGGCTATGTTTACAGCAGATAGGGCTGGCTAGTGGGATCATGGTTGGGTTTTTGTTTTTTTTTTGGGGGGGGGGGTTGTCTATTTTTCAGTCTTCTACAATAAGTATGTGATAATTTTATGTTTAGTCCTTTTAAACTTTTCATTATGGAAAATTTTAAACTTCTACAAAAAGTAGAAAAAAGAATAATAAGCCCCATTATCCAACATTTAGCTTCAACAATGATCAATATTTTATCAGTATGGTTACATCTACACCGTATCCCTGCCCCCACACCACTTCTTCCTCGAATACTTTAAAGAAAATCCCTTATCATAATATTTTACCCATAAACACTTTGGTGTGCATCTCTAATGGATAAAGTGTATTTAAAACAGAGCTTAAACACCATGCCATTATCTTGCCTAACAAAATCAGTAACAAAGCCCGAATGCAAAATAATAGCCAGTCCACATTCAAATTATACCAAGTGTCCCCAAAATATTTTACAGTTGGTTGTTTGAATCATGATCGAAGGAGGGTCCAGAGATATGGTAACTAACATGTTTATAAGCCTGTTTTATGCTAGAACACTCCCCTTTTTCTAATTTAGTTTTTAAATTATAAGACAGTTCTCCAGTATCTTCTGATTAATAAGAACTAGTCACAGAAAGGACTAGCTAGAGAGATACGGAAGCCCAGGTCTATGGAGGAAATCTAATAAATAAGTTTGGGTACAAGAAGTAAGAATGAACAGAAAACACAGATTCGGTATTTTCAGAAACCAAGTCTAGTTAATTTAGACTAACAGCCCCGTGCCCAGACCTACACGTGCCTCACATGCTCCTCTCCCCCTCACACTGTCACGCAAGTCCCTCCCTCTCATGTCACCTCAAGCCCTCTGTAATCAGCAAGCTGGAAAACCTCCCTAGCTGTGACTCAAAATCTAGAAGCCATGAAAAGATTAATGAATTCAATCAAGAAAGATATCTGCATGACAAAAGGTAATGCTAAAAGATGAATGACAAAGTGGAAAAATAATTTACAGTGCAAAGAACAAATGTCCCTACTATACAAAGATCTCCTGGAAATTAATAAGGTCAACAACCAAAAAAAAACAAAAAACAGAACTGAGCAAAGGCTAGAAATGGTTCATAGAAGAGGGAAAACAAGTGACTCAAATAAATATAAAGGTACTCAATCTCATTCCTAAGAAAAATGCAAATTAAAACCATGCTCATGCATGGTGTTTTACCCTACAGAATGCCAAAAACCTCAAAGTTTTATTTTTGTGTTGGCAATGTTGTGAGGAAACTGCATTCTCCTGCATTACTGCTGGGTGGGCAAAACTGTACAACCTTTATGGAAAACAACTGGACAGAATCTATTAAAATTACAAATACCTCTACCCCTTGAACCACCAATTTCATTTCTGGAAATTTACTGTACACATATTCTGTTCATATGTGAAATGATATTTGCACATAGGTATTCAGTGCAGCATTATTTGTAATAACAAAAGAGTGGAAATGACCAAATGTCCATCAATAAGAGACTTGATAAAGCATGGTTCTTCTAGACAAGGCATATAATACAATGGTGAGAAACGATAAACTTTCTGTACTGATATCTCCTTGGATATATTGTTCGTTGAAAAAGGTAACGTATAAAACAACATGTACAACCTGATACTTTTTGCATGAAAAGGAGGGGAAAAAAAGAACATATATTTGTATTTGTGCACACACACACATTTTGGAGAGATAGAAGAGAAATTAACAGTATTTACTGGGATTATTGGCTGAATATTGGAACTGGGATAAGACTTTTCGTTTTATGCCAGTAGTAGAGACTGCCACTCTCTTCTTCCCTGAATAATAGAACTTTCCGATTGTAGCGCATTACAGAGTCACCTAGTCAAGGACCACATTTCCCAGACTTTCTTGCTGTTAGGTGTGGCTAGGAATGAACTGGCCAATGGCACGTAAGCAGAAGTGATGTGTTTAACTTGGGGGATTCCTGAGTTCTTCCTCTTCTTGGAGGCTTGACCATGACCTGGTAATGGTGAGTCCTCCTCTATCATGCAGATGAGGACAATACTCTAGGAGACAGGAGCATAGGACACAGAAAGACTTGGGTCCCAGGATGACCCAGCGGAACAGAGCCATCTAGTACACGGGACTGCCTCTCCCCCTCCAGGACTGCTGTGCTAGAAAAGCTATCTTCTTTGAGTCACTAGATTTTGTGTCTCTTTGTTGTAGCAACGTAGCCTGTGCTCTAGCTAAAGCGGAAAGTGGTGCCCAGAAATGAGTTGCTGCAGTATCAGACAAGACACTGTGGCATTTGAATTCGCAGCTGGCACGGGAAGGTGGTAAGGAAGTAGGTGTTGTAGACTAGAAAGCTGGTAACCCTTGTCCCCCTGTAGCAAAAACCTGCTAGAACTTCAGTAACTTGGACAGGCCCCGTGTCATGTGAACTTGTACCTCCAGGGGAAGCACTTAGAAATCAAACGTTGATTGCTTCTCATTTGCAGTGAGCTGCTACAAGAGTAAGATGAAAACAGGCAAGAACTGGCCACTTTGCAGGCCAAAATGGAAAGAAATACAGCCTAAGGGACAGTGTGTTCTGAGTTCTGCAATAAAAGTTAGTTGAGGCTCCAACTCTTTGAGATCCCATGGGACTAGAAAAGCCAACCGCTTTTGTACCCCAAAACCAGGAGATAAGAATTCCCTTCAAAGCTTTTATGAAACTCTCCAGTTAAGAGTAGAGTCATGGGAGACAGACCCATTTGCAAAGATCAGATTTAGGGTATGGCCTCAAGGTAGCATCATATTTTATTATATATATATATATATATATGTGTGTGTGTGTGTGTGTGTGTGTGTGTGTGTGTGTGTGTATTTATGCATGTATTTATGGTAGTTGCCATTTAAATTAGAAAAAGATGGATAGGCCAAGAACAGACAACAGTAACCAGTCTACAGTCCACTGACTTAAAAACTAAGACCCAAAAGAATCTTTCGCAGCAGATACTTTAATTTGGGACTGACTAGAAGCAAACAGACCAGAAGCCTATTCGGTTTTTGAGGGATCTGTACGGTCATGTGGCTGGCCTATAAAAGCCTGTGACTGCTCCACCCTTAAAGAAACCACTACACCCACCAACCTACACCAGCAAGAAATGTGTTCTCTAGGTGTGCAGCCTCAGGGAGATCACGTTCCCCCATGCCTGCTTCAGAAGTGGTTGTGGCGGAAAATGGGTACAAAATCTCGTAGAAGGCAAAGCCAGGAGCCACGGAGGAAAACGGGCAAGGGGATTCTCAATAACAGAACCACGGTTTCACCAGTGAACTTACTACTCCACCAGGACAAGGAGGCTTTGCAGCCCCTGCAGCAGAATTTCATGAGCATGATGGACTAATGGCTACTTGTATTTCTTATCCTTCCTTTTTCCAAATAGGAGCTTGTACTGGGGTTCCCACTTCACCTTCGATGTTGCATTTAGGAAGTGCAGAGTGAATGAACTTGTCTGTTCTTCTGCAGGTTTTCAGGATATGAAGAACCGTGGGCTGATCTGTCGAAAAGGACTGCCTCATATCACCCAGAAATCCTGGACCGTAGACTAGAAGCATCAACTCAATGAGCCTCTCTGAGGTCTCCCTCAGAGAGGGAGGGTGGGAGGAATGTTCTCTCCATGTGGGAAGAAGAGTGCACATGGATATCAGGATCGCAAGAGGGGCACACTGAAACAGGGGCTGTTGATTTTGCCCCCAGATCCTTCTGTCCCTTTTTTCCTGTTTGCAACAGAACCACCAGAGTTTTAACTGGTCACAGGGTCACCTAGCTAGAGACTACCTCTCCCAATCTCCCTTGCTGTTAGGTGTCTCCTTGTGTTGGAGAACTTGACAATGGTACATAACAAGTGATGTATGCAGCTTCTGGGGCTTTCCCTCTTCCCTAGGGGCTAGATGCAGACAGTAGTGGTGAGCAGCTCAGAACACTGGAGAAGGACATCTTAGAATACAAAAATCACTCTTAGGATATTGTAGAATCATAAGAGAGAAGTGGTCTGGGTCCCTAAACAACTGTACAGAACAGCAGGCTACCCACCTGGACCACCGGCCCACCTCTAGACTATTACATGAGAAAGAATCTTCTGTCTTATTTTAATCATTGTATTTTGGGGCCTCTGTTACTGCCATGTAGCAGGATGCTAATAGAATACCTCCTTATCACTTTTAACTTTTGAACCATGAGAAAATACTGTCTACTTGGGAAAATTAATTTTGTCAAAAGGAGTAATTTTTTCAAAGTGTCAGGATCCCAATCAAAAAAATGTTTAACTCCGTCATACTACTTCTGGGGCACAAAACTGAGGAAATACTTCAAATACAGAAAAAGAGATCTGTATGAGGTGTTTACCACAGCTCCAAAATGTAGAGGAGCAATAAAAAAAAAAAAAACATGCTAAATGCTCAACCACAGTGAATAATGAATATTTTATTTATTTTTTTAAGTTTAATTTTTTTGAGAGAGAGAGAGAACGAGTGAGCACAGGTCACACTGTCAGCGCAGAGCCTGACGCGGGGCTCGAACTCACGAACCGTGAGATCATGACCTGAGCCGAAGTCAGGACTCAGACAACCATAGTGAATAATGAAGACAACTTATAGAACAGCTCTAGCATTACAGAATTATTAAAATAATCATCAAAATGATAAAATGATACATACGGAGGACAACGCAGAGAAAACATATGCCTAACCAGTGCATAAAGAAGGAAAAAAATGGAATGGAAAAGTGGAATATTTTCTTACAGGAGGAAACGTTCCTGAAATTAAAAATAAAAGATGTATCTATAGATCAAAAGGGACACGCACACACTTGGCCTCTCTCAAAAATAGATAAACATTAAAAAAACAAACAAAAAAACAATCGGGGATGCCTGGGTGGCTCAGTCAGTTAAGCTTCTGACTTTGGCTCAGGTCATGATCTCACAGGCCATGGGTTCGAGCCCCACAATAGCTCAGAGCCTAGAGCCTGCAGCCTGCTTTGGATTCTGTGTCTCCCTCTCTTTGCCCCTCGCCCACTTGCATTCTGTCTGTCTGTCCCTCTCCCTCTCCCTCTCCCTCTCCCTCTCTCTCTCTCTCTCTCAAAACTAAACATTAAAAAAATAAAAAGTGGGGCACCTGGGTGGCTCAGTCGGTTAAGTGTCTGACTTTGGCTCAGGTCATGATCTCATAGTTCATGGGTTTGAGCCCCACATGGGGCTCTGTGCTGACAGCTCAGAGCCTGGAGCCTGCTTCAGATTCTGTCTCCCTGTCTCTCTGCCCCTCCCCTGCTTGTGTGCTTGCTCGCTCTCTCTCTCAAAAATAAACAAACATTAAAACAAAATAAAAAAAGAATCAGATGCTTAACTGACTGAACCACCCAGATGCCCCTCTTTGTACTTTTATATACATTTTAAATAATAAACTTTTTTTCCCACAAGCAACAAATTTCATGTTCTTTTGAAGATCGTCATCAAGAATGACTGTTATGTTAAAAAATTCAAATAAATTCTGGGGCGCCTGGGTGGCGCAGTCGGTTAAGCGTCCGACTTCAGCCAGGTCACGATCTCGCGGTCCGTGGGTTCGAGCCCCGCGTCGGGCTCTGGGCTGATGGCTCAGAGCCTGGAGCCTGTTTCCGATTCTGTGTCTCCCTCTCTCTCTGCCCCTCCCCCGTTCATGCTCTGTCTCTCTCTGTCCCCCAAAAAAATAAACGTTGAAAAAACAAATTAAAAAAAAAAAATTCTAAAAGTATAAAAGTGTATACATAGTATGATGCCAAGTATATATATTTTTAAAAAAGTATACACATGTGTGTACCAAAAAAGAGGCAAAGGTGCTAAGATTTTAATAGTGCTTCAGGGGTTAGGGATAGATTTCTCTCAAAATCTGAAATGAGAGTAATGAAAAACTATAGAAGATAACGAATAGTTTTGTTGCTTCTGTTAAAGATTCCCTTCCTATTAGCACAAGCAGTAATAATGACCCCGAATAATGAATGATGAGGCTTAAAAAGAGTTTAGAGTCTATTTGCCTACCTGGGGTGAAGGAGGTAATTGCTGTGGCTTAGGGTAAACAAAGAGCACGTACTTATTAACAGATTATGTCATTCAACAAAACTGAGGACAGTATTGACACAGACCGAAGGCAAATCCGCCCCAGCATGAAGAGTCTTTAGGCCATGAGTTGGATTGACAGAGAAAAGACCACCACCTGAGGCACGAAATGTGGCCATGGATGTTCGAGCAAGGGCATCTGCTGTTCTGACACACAACCTATGTCTCTGAGGGCACATCACTCACACACACACACACACACACACACCTCTGGCTGGCAGATTTCCCACGGCCACCCCGCACATGTATGCGAGCCACATACCGAACCTGGTTCTCCAAGAAGTGCATGTACCGGTAAAGCAGGGTGTAGGACGGAGACAGGATGCCCACAGACTTCATACGTGCACCACGTTCCAGCTCACTTTCCACAGGCATGTTGGCGAAGCAGGCCAAGCCGAAGAAGGGTCCCTTTCGGAAATAGCTAAAACGGACCAAATGTGTCATGGGGCTCAAAATCAGAGAAGAGAAATTTTGTTTGGCTTCGGTTTTTGTTTTGTTTAAAAAAAATTTTTTTTAATGTTTATTTTTTTATTTTTGAGAGAGAGAGACAGAGTATGTGAGCAAGGGGAAGGGCAGACAGAGAGGGAGACATAGAATCCAAAGCCGGCTCCACGCTCTGAGCTGTGAGCACAGAGCCTGATGCGGGGCTCGAACTCACAGACCGCGAGATCATGACTTGAGCTGAAGTCGGACACTTAACCGACTGAGCCACCCAGGCGCCCCTGGCTTCGGTTTTTAATGTGAGATGCAGCCCCGAGGAAGACAGAGAGCTGTGTCCAGGGGTCTGCATGACAAAGCTCTCAGTCTGAAGACCAATGTTTTAGAACCAAAGGGGAATGTCAGTCCAGGCCACTCAACCCCACAGAGGAGACAACCCAGGTATAAAGAGATTACCTAACTCACCAAGGGTCACCCAGCAGGAGCTAGGACTTGACCTCTGGCAAGTCTGCTGCTGCACTGCCCATGACCATGGACAGATCCCTTCGCTCCTGCATAACTACTGATGCCATAAGGAACCAAAACAAAGATTCATCTTCAGGCCCCTCTGGAAGGGCGCTCTGTTTTAGTAGCATAAGCCACGTCGATTCTTTCCTCACTTCCTGAGTCTCTGATATTTTTAACAGGGCGGATGACCACAGCTGTCACTTTATCTCCTCCCCCTTTCTTACACTTCTGTCATGGTTTCAGCCCAGTGAGAAGATTAAAGCTACTCTGGTTACCCTCGTGTTCTATTCGTTTGCTCCTCACACGAATCTTAATTACACAGGACTATAACTTGGCCTTACTGAAAGCTGGACTTTCAAGTTTTAGCCCACAAATGGCTTAAGTTAACCCAAACTGTACTGAAAGTCCATTCTTTCAACAAAGCCAAACCTCAAGTAAGACCTAGCGTTTTCTTAAAAGGGAGAGAGAACCTCTGATAGTTCTTAACTTTTGGGGGTCATGAAACCCATTGGGAACCTAATCAAAGCTGGGGGCCTTCTTGCTGGAAAACTGATATAAACACAAATCTATCTATATATATTTTCAGGGCATTTCTACACACCTTTGGAAGACCCCCTGATGAGAGCCCTTACGCTGTGGGGAAAGTCTGTGAGAAGAGAGAAATGGTACAGGGATTTACATTCTGAAATACTTACATGAAGTCAGACTGAATTTTATGGGACCCACTGGCCATAGACTTGAACTCAACACCTTCAAGGTCAATATCTTGAGGTAAGCACCATTCCACCATGTTCCCTGTGGGAAAGGGAGGTGACAAGTTAAAAGAAACAAAGTCATTCAAAGAAAAGGACGTAGTACAAGGGCTGAGGGCATACGGCTGCCCAATACACGCACTGCTGGCTCAGCCACCAAGACGCTTAAGTGGGTCATCTCATCTACCACCCACACGCTGGCAGAGTTCCCCAGTTACTCCAGAGGGCCAGGAGACAGGCCTTAAAGGAGCCTTGCCCTCTGCCGAGAGAGGAGCACATTCTTTCTAGTGACGATATGGTCTTTGGTGCTCCATTCTGCATAGCTACTTTCAAACGTCCTTCCTTTCATGGCTTTACTTCCGAGGGCATGATTCTTACCCCCGTCTCCTTTCCCTAACCCCCTGAGATCTTGTTCCAACTTCTCCTTCTACAGCTACTGATGACTCTGACAACCCTGAACTCTTTTTAATTCACGTTGTCATTGACCTCTTTGTGGAATTTGAGAATTCCTCAAAAGTGTATTCCTCTTTTGCCTTGATTCCCATGACAAAATACTATTTTGGTTTTTTCCCTACTTCTCTGTCTAGGTAGCTCTGCTTCCTTCCCAAAGTCTTTCTCTTCTCTCCCTAGGTGAGGCCCATATCCAAGGCTTAGCCTTCAGTTATTTGCTTCCAGAACCTCGGGGCTCATTCACTCATCATCAGTTACTGACTTTTTACCGAGCTGGATGCTGGAGCTACAAAGTCAAATAAGACATAGTCCCTGACTGCAAAGAGATTAGAATCCAGAAATAAACAAGGAGACCACAGATTACAGTTCCAGGGGATAAACGCTATGAGAGAGGAGAATGTGAGCAGTGATGAGCATCTATCAGATTGAGGGAATCGGAGATTTGCACAACAGCACTGTTACCCAGAACACGGACAGAACACATACTGACAGAACACTATGGAATATTCCCTACTGTTTTCTTGTGTGTTCAAAATTTTTCAAAATAACAGTATCGAGCTATGCGTGAGTTTATTTTATTTTTTCTAACAGCTTGAGATACAATTCGCACACCGTGCCATCTACTCACTTACGGCAAACAATTCAACGGCTTTTAGTATAGTCAGCTGTGCAACCAACTACCACATTTTCAACGTTCTCCCATTTTTACATCCAAGGAAACAATGAGACAAATAGAACACTTGCTCAGAGTCACCCCTAACCAGCTGAGCTAGTGTGCTTCAGGGGCTGCCAGGAACTAGGGTTCCGGGGGCACCTGAAGGGTTCAGTGGGTTAAGTGTCTGACTTTGGCTCAGGTCATTATCTCATGGTTCTCGAGTTCAAGCCCTGCATTGGACTGTATGCTGATAGCACAGAGCCTGCTTCCGATCCTCTGTGCCCCAATCTCTCTGCCCCTCCCCTGCTCATTCTCTCTCTCTCTGTCTCTCTCTCTCTGTCTCTCTGTCTCTCTCTCAAAATAAATAAATAAACTTAAAAAAAAAAAAAAAAAAGAGCTGGTTTCCAGGCTGGACTCCCTGCATGAAGCTAGACCAGTCACCCTACAGCGGTGTGGGGGGAGCAGTTAAATACGCACTTAGCCCAGGCTAGACTTGGCTCCAAGGCTTGGTTTTGTCACAAGCTGTGTGGCCTCTGGTAAAAGCTCTTGGATCCTCGGTTTCCTTATTGTAAAATGAAGACAATTCAATACGTGAGGAGGCTGACTCACCTGTAAGATTGCTTCTAGCTTTTAATTCCCAACTACAATGAGGGGGAGAAAATTAAACATAAATTCCCAAGTATCCAGTACAAGAGGAATACATATTCCTTGAAGACAGAGGCTCACCTACTTCTCTTGTGCTCTGAGCACCTGGCACAGGCCTCAGCCAAGTGGGAAAGAAACATGTGAAATGACCCTTTCAAGGGCAGAGAAAGGTGGGAAGAGTTGGGGGGGGGGGTGAGGGCAGCAGATGCGGCAGGCCTTGGGTGACCTGCCCAGGAGTAGGCAATGGCCCTGTGAGTATAAACAGGGGTGGGAAGGATTATGACACTTTATTTTAGAACAAACTTCTTATCACTACTCCAAACCCTACTTTCCTAGGCATGAGAAATGCCGTGAATAATCCAGCCAACAGTGCTTTCAGATTGCACTCCAAGCATCAGAGAAGCTGCATATCCGTCTACCTACATATGGGTCCAGTCTCCAACCATGGCAGGCACCACGGAGGGTTATCCGGCCTCACCTTCAGAGCCTAGGGTGCTTTCAAATAGTTTACTTTCAAGAGAGGAATCACGGCTCTAACAAAGAGCTAAACCCAAAAGCGTGTAAAGAGGAATTAGGATTTTATAAAACAGAAAGGATAGAATGATGTTGTGCGTGTCCGGGTTAAAGACAAGGAAAAGCACGCTGCACACTGAAAGAGGGGTGAACTTGGGGATAAAGGGATTTCCATCTTTCCCCTTCCATGCATGTCTACTATCTCTGTGGTTCAGTGGCTTTCGGCCTGTGGAGTGTATGAGGACACCCAGGGAACTTATAAGGGTGCTGGGGCCTATCCCCGATATACAGGATCATGTCCCTGCCTCGTAGCACGTGGGGATTCTGCTGGCGAGCTCCTGCTTCAGCCTGTGTACACGGCCCTAACCCTCTGCAGTGGGAACAGGTAGCCAGCCTAGGAAGGGACAGCCTGGGACAGGGCTGCTGCAGTGTCCCTCAGGTAGACGCCATCCTCCTCGCCTACCCAACCTGCCTCTTCTCTTATCCGCTGCCTTCTTCCCTCGCTGCCGTTCCATAATGGGTTCAGAGAGCCCTAACACTGTTTCTTTCCTCCAACCCAGCCGATCCATGACTTCTAACAAAAAAACTTGTTAAAACACCACCAGGGTGCCTGGGTGGCTCAGTTGGTTGAGCATCCAATTCTTGATTTTGAGCTCAGGCATCATCTCACGGCCTGGGGATCAAGCCCCCCATCATGCTCTGCACTGACAGCATGGAGCCTGCTTGGGATTCTCTCTCTCCCTCTCTGCCCCTCCCCTGCTCACACATTCTCAAAATAAACATTTAAAACAAAGAAACAAAACTTGAATTTACCTAAAATTTTTTTCCTGACAGCTAAGTACAGAAGAGCACACAAATCCTAACTATTGCTCAGTGAATTTCCCCAACATGCACATCCCTGCATAACAAGCACCCAGACCAAGAAGGAGAAGCCTTCTGTACACCAGAAGCCCCACTGTCCCCCTCGTGACCCTCTCTCAACAGGAACTATTATCTTGACCTCTAATGCTGTAAATCAGCTTGGCTGTTTTGAAATTTATATCGATACAATCGTAGTTTACATTCTTTTAGGTCTTCTTTTGCTCAATATTCTTTGCAAGATTCATTCATGCGGATCCACGAAGCTACTTCCATCCTATGCATGTAACAGATTATCTATTTCACTGTTGATGTGCATTTAGCTTATTTCCAATTTGAGGCTGTTACAAACACACCGCTACAAAATGTCTTATACTTAAGTCGTCTGGTGAACACATGTGGGGTGGCTTTGTAATAGGTCAGCCTGGCTAGGCCGAACTACGTCTCTCAGAATTGCCTTCCTCAGGAATTCCAGGTGAGACGGATGGAATGTGGGATGTGGGATGTGGGATGTGGGAGTGATGTGGCAGGGCAGCAGTCGGCATATTGTATGCACATCAGGAGGCTGGGGGAGGAGCACCAGGCAGCTCGTGTGCATTACTGCTCGTCTGCGGACCACCTCGGGGGTCTGGGGGTGGCAGCCAGGCCCGTGAATGCTGGACCCACCTTCCCCTGGATCTTCTTTCACCTTCTCTGACTCCTAAGCCAGGTGTGGGTTTAGTTCCACAATGAAGGACATCAACTTCATCAGGACACCCACATCCTGAAAGCTGGAGGCGGACTGACCCGGGTTCCTGTACATGAGTTCCAGCTTCTCTCCATGTTCCCAACTATACTCTCTTCTTCCATAACTGCCGGCCCAATAGAGTTCCAGCTCCCTCATCAGGCAGAAAGACAACAGCCTTATACAGCCTGCCTACCTAGCTCCCACAACTGCGTAAGATCAAATTCTTGCAATAAATCCCTTTAGACATCTCCTAGCGGTTCTGTTTCTTTGATTAAACTTTGACACAATATGTACACATTTCCGTCGACAACATCCCTAGGAATAGAACTACCGTAAAAATGTCTTCATCGGGGCTAACTAAGAGATCTTTAACAATTCCCAAAGCAATGTTTCCCAAAGCTTTTGTTGACAGAGCTTCTGCAAAAAAACAAAAACAAAAACAAAAAATAAAACACATTTTTCAAAAGGGATTTTGGCCAAATTATCTTAGGGTAAACAAGGATAGACACATTTCTTTACTGCAGAACTTCTCAGAGCCTTTAGTATGTTACTCTGTTTTGTGGACCTCTACGAGACCTTAATGTTTCCAAAATCTGGGGGCTAATAAACCTATTCTTAACAAGCATCCCCTGTACAGCCCACCAAAGTGGGGGGAAGAAGCATCTTAAGGGACTAATTTTACTGAAGACATTTTTTTTTTTAAGAAATGCCAGCACACAAGGAGTTGCAAGTTGACCCTCAATATCCAACTCTTACAGGGAACAAAACCTCCTATATTTAGCCAAATCACAACTACGTTCTTCAGTATCTTCTTGCCTGTAGGAACGGCTACATGAGTCAATTCTGGCCAATGGGAAATGGACAGAAGTGAGGTGTACGGTTGCCAAAAAGTACCTTAAAGGGCAGGTGTACGTGCTGCCCCTTCCTCCATCCTGCTGTCTAGAATGTGGATGTGGTGACAAGCCGTCATGAATCTAGGTCCCTGGATGGCCGCTTGGACTGAGCCAGCATTCCAGCCCTAGGCCAGCTATCTCCTGTTGCATGAGAGAGAAATAAACTCCTATCTTGATTAAGCCACCGTTACTTTGGGTCCCTGGTATTCATGGCCAAACCCACGTGTTACCCGACACCGCTGACCTGTAGAAGAAAGCCCCCATTCCTCAGCCTGGCTCTCAAAGCTGCCACCCTCGTCCCTCTGTGCGTGTCCGGTCCTCACGCTACGGAAACTGACAGACTCAGATGGAGGGAGTGACATCTGGTGGTTACAGTCTTGACTTCTAGATGGCTGTAAGTCCCTCAGGGTCTTTCCCAGATGGAAAGTTCCATCAGGGTCAGGCTGGGGAGTCACGGAATGAGCCCGGGTTCCAGAGCACTGCTCTGGGACTAGTTACCCTCACCTTTACCTACTGACACGCTCCTTGAATGAAAGGAAAGTAAATGAAGTAGACGAAGCTACTTCGGTCCTCATGCCAGCCTATGTAATCACTGGAGGTGATTTCCACAGGAGACGGGTCTATTTCCACAGGAGACGGGACTTCTTAAAGACAGGAACTTCGTTGATCGTCACATCCCAACACGGCACACCGCTTAGCACGGTACAGGATGGGTGTTACGTAGTAATAACAATAATGAAAGAAAAACAGCTTTATTGCAGGCAGGCATTTTTTAAAGAGCCAACTGATGAATTAATGTTAATTATCCTAGGGGTAATGATACTGTGGTTATGTAAGAAAATGTCCTTCTTCTTAGGAGGTTTATACTCAAGAATTTAGAAGGATCATCATGTCTGCATTTACTACCAAAAGGCTCAGGAAAAAAAAAAGTATATCTGTATATAGTCAGTTTGACACATTGCTTGCTGAACTAGAGTCGACACAACTGAAGTATTTTTCTTTTTTAAGATTATTTATCTTTGAGAGAGAGAGAGTGAGCAGGGGAGGGGCAGAGAGAGGGGGACAGAGGATCCGAAGTGGGCTCTATGCTGACAGCAGACAGGCCGATACAGAGCTTGAACCCATAAATCGCGAGATCATGACCTGAGCCGAAGTCAGATGCTCAACCGACTGAGCCACCCGGGTGCCCCAACACAATTGAAGTATTAAAGAACGATCTGAGCATAGGGATTTCACATTTCTTTACGCTGGAGATCCAATGCAATCTCAATCCAAATGCCAGCAAATTATTTGTGGATATTGAAAAGTTAATTCTAAAGTTTATATGGAAAGGCAAAGGCCCCAGACAGCCAACACAAGACTGAAGAAAAAGTGAGGATTGACACTACCCAATTCTAAGACTTACCAAGAAAACTACAGTAATCAAGACAGTGATTAGACAAGATTAGATACATGGACGGAACAGGACACAGAGCCCAGAAACAGACCCACACAAATACAGTCAGCTGATCTCTGCCAACAAAGCAAAGGCCATACAATGGATAAAGGATTATCTCTTCAACAATGGATAACCACAGGCCAAAAAAAAAAAAAAAAAAAAAAAAGAATCTAGACACAGAACTTACACCTTTCACAAAAATTAATTCAGTATGAATAGTATACTAAAATGCAAAATTATAAAACTTCTGGAAGGTAACAAAGGAGAAAATCTAGGTGACCCTGAGTTTAGCAATGAGTTTTTAGATACAACACCAGGAGCACGATCCATGAAGAAAAAAATTGGTATGTTGTACTTCATTAAAATTAAAAACTTCTGATCTGTGGAAGATACTATGAAGAGAATAAAGACAAGCCATACACAGAGAAAATATTTGTAAAAACATACCTGATAAAGGCTTAAATCCAAAATATACAAAGAACTAAAACACAACATTAAGAAAAATATAAACACCCAATTTAAAAAATGAACAAGTGGCACCTGGGTGGCTCAGTCGGTTAAGCACCTGACTCAATTGCAGCTCAGGTACTGATCTCAGGGTCGTGAGTTCAAGCCCCATGTTGGGCTCCATGCCGGGCGTGGAGTGTACTTAAAAAAATATTAAAAACGGACAAAAGATCAGACCAGTGATCTCACCGAAGACGATATACAGATGGCAAATGAGATTATGAAAAACATGCTCAAAATTACATGTCATTGGGGAATTCCAAATCCAAACAAGATTTTTCTCACGCCTATTAGAATGGTCAAAATCCCGAACATGGAAAACACCAAATGCTAATTGCAAGAGCCTGCAGCAACAGGAAGTCTCATTCGTTGCTGGTAGGAATGCAAAATGGTACAACCACTTTGGAAGACAGTTTGGCATTTCCTTACAACTAAACATACTCTCACCGTATGATCAGGCAATCATGCTCCTTCACATCTATCCCGAGAGTGAGAACTTAGGTCCACACGAAAGCCTGCCCACGGTTTACGGCAGCTTTATTTCTGATTGTCCCAAACTGGAAGCAACCAAGGTGTCCTTCAGTTGGTGAATGGATAAACAAACTGCGGAACATCCAGACAATAAAATACTGTTCAGAAATAATGAGCTATCAAGCCACAAAGACGTAAAGGAACCTTAAATGCATGTTGCTAAGAGAAAGAAGCCAATCTGAAAAGGCTACATACTATATAATTCCAACTCTGTGACATCCATGAAAAGAAAAAATTAAGAGATAGTAAAAAGATCAGCAAATAAGGAAGGATTAGTAGGGGAAGCACTGAGGATTTTTAGGGCAATAAAACCCTTTCTGTAGGATACTCTTACAGCGCATATGTAACATCGTGCATTTTTCATTTTTTTAAAATTAATGTTTATTTTTGACAGAGAGAGAGACAGAGTATGAGTGGGAAGGGGCAGAGAGAGAGGGAGACACAGAATCCGAAGCAGGCTCCAGGCTCTGAGCTGTCAGCACAGAGCCTGATGTGGGTCTTGAACTCACGAACCACAAGATCATGACCTGAGCCAAAGTTGGACACTTAACCAACTGAGCTACCCAGACACCCCAAGGATAAAACTTTTATATTTCTTTCACAGTTGGTATGCTTTGTTAAACAATGTTAAAACTCCTTTTATCAAATCATCATGAAATATTTATACATACTTAAAGCAATCATTTTTATTTTTTTTGACGATTATTCCCGGTGGGGGGGGGGGGGGGGATGGGAAGGGGCAGAGAGAGAGGGAGACACAGAAGCCCAAGCAGGTTCCAGGCTCTGAGCTGTCAGCACAGACCCTGATGTGGGGCTTGAACTCAGGAACCATGAGATCATGAGCTGAGCCGAAGTCAGACACTTAACCGACTGAGCCACCCAGGCGCCCCACATCGTGCATTTTTCAAACCCAGAGAATGTACAACGCAAAGAGTAGACCCTAATGTAAACTATGGGCTTTAGTTAATAATTATTTATCAATATTGGTTCATCAATTGCAACAAACATGCCACACTAATGCTAGATGTGAATAAAAACGGAAAACTGGGTGCGAAGGTGGGATATGGGACCCTCTGCACTTTCTTCTCAGTTTTTCTGTAAATCTGAAACTGACGTAAAAAAAATATTAACTAAAAAAAGAAGGTAATGGATCAATTAATGTAGGTGAATTACCTTGGGATTGGTAATGATATTGTGGTCATGTAGGAAAACGGCCTTATTCTTAGGAGATTTGTACTGAAGTATTCAGAAAAGAAATGTTATGATGTCTGCAACTTACTGTCAAATAGTTCAGCAGAAAAAGATGAGCACACCTCTATATATAGTCAGTTCTGCTAGAACGCCAGCTGAATTCGATCCAAAGCAACTGATACATTAGGGAGCCGTTTGATCGTAGGGGATTTCCTGTTTGCTGATAGGTGATTTTGATCACAAGGATCACAATGTGAATGCAGAAAACTGCACCCAGTTGAAATGAGACGCACGGAAATACACAAAACACCTCCCCCCCCACAACCTCAAACACTCACGCATTACCTTCTTCAGAGTTAAGAGCCCTGACTATCACTTCCAGGCCTACTGTTGTCCATCAAATGTCACACAGCTCTGCTTCCATTCATTTCACCATAAATCACAGGCTCCACCTCCCCAGGTGTCTTAAGGTAAAGTGCCAAACTTTGAGTATTTATGCATCTCCTAACTAGTTATCATATGTAAAGTTGTCCTACCATTTTTATTTGGTTCCCTTTTTTTAAAAAAAAAATGTGTCACTGACAGTTTTTGAGCGCTGTGCCCTGACCCCATCTTCCCCATAAACCTTGTGACTTTTACCACAAGTCTTTCACAGCACAGTGACTTTTAGGAATGCATGTTCCACATTAGAGCTGAGCTGTGTACGCATAAAGCAAATATGGCAAAATGTCCACAAATAGGGACGGGTTCGAAGTATTCACTGTACTATTCCTCCAACTTTTCTGAGGTTTAAAAAATTTCAACAAATTGGAGAACATAATTTAAATGATAGGGATGTGAAAAAAACATAAGGAAAGGACTTTGCAAAAGGAAAATAAATGGGGGCAATCTACACTAAGTAGGGTAATAATGAGGCATCATGGCGAAAGGTCATCCTTTCCAGAAATATTACACTATTCACAAAAATTGGAAGCCAGTTTACATATAAAATTTGTAGAGACTTAAAGACAAGTGATTCTGTAAAAATAAAACCCATTGAATGCCAGAAAAACTTCCCACTGAATGCTAACTACCCCGGTCTTGGTCTTCGGACTATTATTGGCTTCCAAAATACCCTCACCATATTTTAGGAACTCAGCCAGGAAACTGGGGCCCAAAAGGATTCTACAGAAGGGCTCATCCGAGGGGTAATCGATCAAAAAGAGACGAGTTGACAATGACAAGTGCTTTTCCGCCTCACTTTCTCTCCTTCGCAACCGTGGGCCCACCTGGAGGCCCAGCCTCATCTCTAGCTGCAAAGACAACCTATGGGGAAGGGCCACATGAGCGCACGAGGGTCACATGTGGCAATCTGCATTATGTACGTCCAGCCGGCCATTCAATAAATATTGGCAGAACATAACTTGGCAACCAGTGCCAGGGGCTGGGCTCATGCAAAGGCAAATATGTATGTCCCCGTGGAACTTGGACTCCCAGCTTATTGCGCAGGCAGCCCAGTCATCCAGGGGAAGCCAGAGGGCGAGGCTGAGCCTGGTGCAGATGGACAGATGGTCTGAACCTGCCTCTCCACGGTTCGGAAGGTCAGCCTGGCAGCTGTGTCCACAGCAGAGCCTCCCAGGGCTGATGTTTGATGAACTCCTGCACTGGGCGAGATCTGCTCTGTCCCATCTACCGCAAACGGGACTGCGTCTGTCTTCTGTTTCCGTGTACACTGAGGTGATTCGGCACCACCACTGCTCTGGGAGAACAGACGTGGGCTGTTGTTACTGCTGCTGCCCGTTACAAAGTTCATCTCAAAGTATTTAAAGTAGACAGAGCAAGGATCTTCACCGAAATAATCTCTAACGGGAAACGCGTGACTTTCCTTCCCCCTCCTCCCTCCTGTTGGGTGGTTTCCAATCAAGGATTTCCTCCTGAGGTCTTGCTATCGGTGGCTGCATCAGCACACGTCCTACAGCTCCTTCTGACCTCAGGAGCAGAGCTTTGTGCCCCCTTTTCCCTCCCCAACATATGCCTTGATTTTTCACCCGTTCCATCCTCTCATCAGCATAGACACGAGCCCTAGTTCTAGCTGGGAAGTAAAAAGGAACTTTGTCTCGGGAAGAAAGGCAAGAATCCAGGGGTACGTGGCGCCTCCCCTCCCCACCTTCCCTCTACAGAACCATTTCCTTGGCGGGGGGGGGGGGGGGGGGCCGGCGGCCATCAAATGCCAGAGAGGGAAGAAACCTCAGAAGATTATTTGGTTCAGCCTCCAAACACCAGAAAAGGAAATAGCTTCTATTGATTTTTGGTCTTAAATGGTCTTAAATAATTTTAAAACCACCTAGGGTGAGAGTATGCGCGAAGCAAAAGGAGAGTCAGGATAAAGAAACCTGGGGCAGGAAGAAATCAATCCTGGTGATTTCAAGTCAGCCCTCAACCGATCCATGGCTGAATTCCGATGCATTAATTTCAAGTGGAAAAACCCTTCCAGTTCACAGACTCTGTATCGTATTACCCTGGGCAGTGGTGTGAGGAGGGAGCACTGACCCTGGAGACTTGGCTGGCCTCTGGGCTCTGACCTCTCTGCTCCGTGAATTCAGGGCATCTTCTCCTGCCCACCCCCCCCCCCCCCACCGCCCCGAGCCATTACCATGATGAACAGCATCAGAAGGATTAGAGACCAGGTCCCCGAAACCCCCCGCATAGTGGGGACCCAGTAAGTGGTGGGTGTTATGGTTCCTATTCCTGCTTGACTCTCTTCTTTTAAGAAACAGAATTCACAGCAGATGGCCACAGACTGACTTTTCCCTGAAAACCACAAGCAGGTGAATCACCAACAGCCGGGGAAGATTCTGCCAACGTGAGATTAATGAAATTAACCACAACTGCATTCCACTGACATCTGAGGGAACTCTGGGAAAGGATGTGGCATTTAATCATTCTAAGGACCTCCTGGTTGGTTGGCAGAAAGCACCCTCTCTTTGCCCTCTGAGCTGGCCGTGCTTAGGACTGCTCTTTGCATCTCAAAATTATGTCCCACATCTTCTGTTCTCACTCTACTTTGTCACTGCCCCTGTCACGGCTGGAGCCACTTACTATTTGCACAAGTCAGGGGACGTGGGCCGTGCTCCAAGCTGGGTCTCAGACACCACACCTAACCTTAATCCTGCCGTGCCCCCTCATGTCTGCTGTGGAAAAGAACGTGCTTGTACGGTGTGGACTTTTGGAGACTGTATGGAGATTAAAATTGGTGTGTGAGTGATCTTAAATACATAAACTTAGGGGCATTTAGACTCACTAAATGAAACAGGTGTTTAGATGTACTTTAGGTGGTGGCTAGAGGCTGAGGGAGGAACGGGTAGTAATTCATTCCTCATCAGGAAGAACAAAAAGGAAAAGAGGTTATCTCAAAAACTTCAGCTCTCCTCCCCTCAGCCTTCCCCTGTGCCCTCCTCAGCAGTCCAAAGCAAGCATACGCCACACAGGAATTATCTGCAGACCCCCCACGAAATAACTCAGGCTGGGGGGAATGTAGCAGTTTAAAGCAATTCTCTTACAGGGGCGCCTGAGTGGCTCAGTGGGTTAAGCCTCTGACTTGGGCTCAGGTCATGATCTCACGGTTTGTGAGCTCCAGCCCTACACCGGGCTCACTGCTGTCAGGGCAGACCCGCTTCAGATTCTCTGTCTCCCTCTCTCTCTCCGCTCCTCCCCTGCTTGTGCTCTAAAATAAATAAACATTAAATAAAAATAAGGTGAACCTCTTATAAAGAAACAGCCCCAACGATTGTGTCCAAAGCTTTACCTGCTGCAGGCTCACACACAAGTGGGCAGAAAAAAAAAATAAAACTTAAGAATCGAAGGCTTGAATAATGGGTTGATCACAATGAAAAAGCAAGATTCTGGCTGCCAAACCCTCCCACCTGGCTTGCATAGTAAGCATCTGGGCCTGGTGTCAATAGCAGCTTTGTAGCCCAGATGGCCAGAACTGCCATCCCAGGGCTCCCTGCTCCAGAGAGAGACTGAGTGTGTGAGAGTGAGTGAGTGAGTAAAGAGAGAGAGAGAGCGCGCACGCGCCTCTACTGCACTTGAACCTGAGGCCCCGGTTCTCACATCATTTGTAGATACGACCACCATAATTTTCAAACCATGAATCCAATGAAAATCGCATGCATTATGCCTCTACCCTCTTCTCTGATCCCTCCTACAGATGCCCAACCCAAAACTTGTGTCCACAAGTATAAAAGAACTGCTCTCTCCCATTGTCATACATCAGCCTGAGAATCCCTAAGTGTATTCCTGCTGGAAGCATGTGCTCATGCACACGTCCACCCACACCCTCCCACACCCTCACCAGGACCCACTCCTCCCTCACACCCTCTTACATCCGCTTTCACCACAGGCCACTCACAACCTTCTCCGCCCCTCTCCCCCAGCCGCAAGGTGCACCACAACCGTGGATTTCTCTCCTCCCACATCTTCTCTCTCGCCCTCTCATGTGCACGCGTGCCAACAGTTACTTCCACCAGATGGGAAGCTGAATGAAATAGCCATGGGCTGGGCAGTAAATGACTGGGTAGGTCAGGGTAGAAGGGAGGGGCTCCTAGGGAACGACACAGGACACAGGTGGAAGAAACACGGGGGAGTGGGTAGGTAGGCAGGCAAGAGAAAAAACTCCAATCTCTCCCACGTGAGAAGCTCTGTGATATGTTCTGATTTTTATAAAGAAGCCAGTAATTGCTTTACTATTTTTGGTATCAAAGGCTAAGGAAGGCAAAAGTCTTGGTGGACCAAGGTTACTAGCATTGTGCTCTAACCCAACTGAACAACATGGACCAAGATTAAAGAGTAACACATAGCAGATCAGCCTCAGTAGCAGAGTGAGGAGGACACAGAACTGAACCAGGAAACATGGTCTGGTCCTGTGATGTCTCCAGCTCACTGGGGAACTGAGAACTGGCATCTCACCTCTCCGGACAGCGACTGCCTCGAACACCAGATAAGGGACACAGCAGGAGCTCTGAGCCCTAGTGCTAACCTTTGAGGATCCAGGAACCTCAGCATTCATTCATTCCAACTTCTACATTAGGAGATGCACCATATTACTTTCACTTTATAGAGGTACTACCAGAGTATTTTTTTTTTTCCAGAGTACTTTTACAAGATGCAAAGAGACTTGTTGGACTGGGATAGGTGACAAAGGAGAGGTAGGTTTATGGGCAGGGAACAGCAGCTTTCAGAAAAAAACAAAAACCAAAAGCAACCAAAGCTAAACACACATTCTCTCTCTCTTCCCCTGTCCTCTCTCCCACTCCTTCCCTTCCTCTCCACCCTCTGGACACAGTAAGGATGAAAAGTTGGGGGGGCAGAGGTTCACACAGTGTGGGATACATTAGACAACTGAACTTAAGAGTCAAGTATGTGTTGGCTAGTTAATGTCTCTAAATTACTTAATCACCCTTGGTCTGCTTGTTCATGTATAAACTGGGTACAAACTGATCAAAATAGAGGATTACAACTACATGAAACACCATCATAGTAAAACACCTGCACAAAGAGTCCAAGGACCAGTTACAATCCCTTCTGTCCACACTAACCTTAATTTGAAAACATTACATACATACCCCCTTGTATGTATACTCCATATACATATACCCATCCAAATGATGTCACAGCTGGGACTGACAAGGCAGGGGGAGGGTCCCAGCTCTGCAGTGCTTTTTAATGTCATCAACTGCATCTGTGGTTAGTGTAGGGCTTTCCTTTTCTCTTTCCCCTCCCTAGACTCTACTGCCAGTGCTATACCACTGCGGAATCGGACCCTGTCAGTGCTCTCTTGCCGTTTCTTCTAGCTAGCCTTCAGCGTTTCCCACAGTCCCATGCCTGCGTCCATTTACCTGTAGGTGATGGGATAGGGGATAAGGAATATTATTAGTTACAAAGTATCCGTTTTTATTTACCAATAAAGACTGCTTTTGGTCAGAAACAGCAGCTTCTGAAATTACTGGTATCTAGGAGTCCCAACCATACGAGTCAGCCAGCAGGTGTTAAGAAAGAAAAAGGAGAATACCAGTATGCACCACATGCAGAAGGGGTTAGTACTATTTCATGAAACTTGTTTCAGTTTCATTTGTATGCCTGTGAGTGTAGTGGTCGTGAAGTCAAATTTACTTCCAACAGTGGGCCACACACAATCAAAAAAGTTTGAACGCCACTGGGATAAGGGCCAAGGAACAGACAGGAGGCTGAAAGGCCTAGTCCCTCCACCAACTATTTTTCTATTCTGTGCCATTTCTTCCTGCATCTTTGCTGCTTTATCATCCCGGACCCTAGGTCAGTTACCCGGCCTGGACGCTATCTTCTGCCACCTGAAGATCCCAGGCCTTTCTCCTCCCACCCCACGGCCACCCATCAGGCTCTTGTGAATGAGTTCTACAGCTCCTCCCTGGAGGATCACGAAGAAGTTCTTTCCATTCACTACCAGGCGCTCTTCATTCCAGGACTCCCCTCGGGGAGTTAGGATCAGAAATATCTGGGTTTCCAAAAACCCCAGAACCAGGAATACTGGCACCCCTTCCTTCAATGCTGAGAGCTGATGAGCTCGGGCTTGAGGCCCCGCAGCAACCACCTGAGGCTTTCCCAGAGAGTGTATTTACTCACTTCTGAACCCCCACGAAGTCTTTCACCACTCACTTGGACACTTCCTTCCTGGTTAATTAGGCTCAAGATTATTTTAGATAACCCTTTAATTCTCCACACAAACCATCAAGAGTCTACCTGAGGAGGCTTCTCCTTTAATCCGCCTCCAGTTTAATCCCTCAGTCCTATCCCTTAATGCTCCCGGCACTAATTCCTCAAAATGATGCTGCCAGAGCAAGTGAACTTGGCCGCTTGGAAAGTTACCGTGCCGGGAGTGACGGGGAGCGAGGGCGGGGAAGCAGAAAACCTGGAAGTTCAGTACAATCTGTTTCAGGAGTTCACCTGGGGGGCGTTTCTCCTCTTGATGGGGAAAAAAATTAAAAAAAAAAAAAACACCTTTCAGCAGAGCCAGAAAACAAAAGGCAGCGCGCCGCGGCCGCCGACAGGATCCTGCAGCACTGGAGAAGTGCAAACAGGGCTGTGGGGACCCGGGCAAGAACCGCGGATCTGCCGGGAGGCCGCGCGGGACGGGAAGGAGAAGGGGGTCGGGGGGACTCCGCGAACAAAGCCCCGCGTCCCGCGCCCGGACCTCGCGGGGGCACTCTGGCCGCTCCGAGCGAGCGGGGGCGGCGGGGTGGGGGGTGCAGGTGTGTGGGAGAGGGTGCGCGCGCAGCGAGCCCCTCCCCCGCCGCCCCCAAAGCCCCGGGGTGCGCGACCCTCTCCCGGCCCCCGGAGCGGCGGCTCTCACCCGAGCGGGGGTCGAAGGTGACCACGAACACGGCCACCACCTGGTCCTCCTCCACGTCGCCCAGCTCCAGGCGCCCGGGCTGCAGCAGCACCTCGGAGGCGCCCAGCTCCTCGGGCCCCCGCCTCCTGGCCGGCTCCGCGGCCGGCCGGCCGCCCCCGCCGCTGCCCCAGCCCCGGCCTCCGGCCTGCGGCTCCGGGGCCTGCGGCGGGGAGACGGCGGGGCCCTCGGCCCAGCGCAGCAGCGGCGCCGCGTCTCCCCGCTCCACCATGGCGAAGCGAGGAGGAGCCGCGGGCGGCGAGGGGCGGGCGCAGGGGCGGGCTGCGGGAACTCCCCTCGCCGGGCCGGGCCGCCGCACCGCCCGAGGCCGCACCTGCCCCGCGCCGCCCCGCCCGCCGCCGCCGCCGCCGCCGCCGCCGCCCTCCCGCCGGGGCCGGCGCTCCGATCCAGCCGGAGGAGGCGTCCTCCCCACCGGCTTCGCCCAACTGCGTGTCTGGCTGGGATTCGCGGGTGCATGTGTGTGCCGGTGCACGGGAAACGTCTGGCGGCATGGACGCGCATCCACCTGGATCCGTCCACCTGTGCTGGGGTGAGGTGCCTTCTCACCTAGGAGTCCGTCGGATAACTGTACCACCGTGAATTTTTATACGCCATCATTCTTTTTGTAATCTCCCTGGTCATATGGACCATGACAGAAATGTGTTACATAATCCTGGAAGTGTGGCTGAAGCCTGCGCTGGGCTGGGAAGTGAAGCGGGAGAGGGAGCCTTGGCCGCCCCGGGGTTATTTGGGCTTTGGATGTGGCCTGGCCTCCTGGAGCTGTGGGCTTGGGTGTGCTGCCTGAGGTAGTTTTGCGTGCCGAACCCAGTCGGCTGTTGCCTGGCCCCGGCCTTCCCTGGACCCTGCCTGGGGCTCATCCATTTCAGTGACTAAACCTCCAGAGAAGGTGGTGGATGGTCATTTACTTGCCCTTGGGCCCGGGAAGGGGAGGTTGAGCCAAATATACAAACGATGAAAGCAGTCCCCCTTCTGTAGGCTAAATGCCGCATAAATAGATAATGGTTATGTCATAGATTTTGGCTTGGAAACAGCAGCCCCGGGCAGTCATTTATTATCTTAGGAAGAGGGGTTAAATCGTGTCTTCATTGTATCTCTGGCACATAGGATAGGCTTCTTCTTCAGCACTGCCTGAGTGACACCCAGTGCACAAATCCACCAGGTCCTTCTGAGAGCAGGCAAACTGCTGGGGCTCCTGGAACGTTGGAGGAGTCGTGTCTGAACAGGTCTCTCTCCTCTCCTCATTCTTTCTTATTTTAACGGCTATTTCTTATTCCCACCTCCTCTGATTACTTAGCCACCAGATATACCCAAGGGTTGGGGCATTCAAAATATAATTTCTAAATATAAAACGGGGGATTCATAGAAAGTCCTCGATTTCCAAAGCCATCAGCTTTTCTCTTTCTCCCCTAAGGGACTTCTTTTTCCTGATCTTTTGTGTGAACCCCACCCAGAACGCCCTAGTCTAGTACCTTCAAGTTGTGTAGGTACCAAAAGTTGTGAATGTGCCAGGAAATAAACTCATAATCTCCATCCTACATCTATTCAGATATATATATGCTATATATAATTTGCTATATAAACAAAAGACTAAAATGTCCAAACCTTAAACCTAGAGCCTTTCCCACACTTATTAACGTATGTGTCCTAGTTCACCAGCCACCACGTCTATCTGCAGATTCCTAGTGCCCTGCATAACAGGTGCACAAGAAGCATTTGTCAACTAAGCAGATGAATAGAAGTAGAGACTTAACACCTCCGTACAACTGGCTCCTCCTGCCAGGCTTAACCTAGCATCTTGCACTTAACACGTGCTCAAAAATGTTAATGATGGTGATGACAGACCTCTTAACACATTCACAGTCTGAAAGGGCTCTACATCTGACCATCAGATTTATCTTCCCTGTATCTACTGAATTTCACGAAATGATAGGAAAAGAAACTAATTAAATTTAGCTATTAGAATAGCTCTGGTGGGAAAGGAGTGTGAAGGGCAAGAAGAAATGAAGGGCAGTCAGATTCAGGGACCCTAGGATGATGTTATATTTTAAAAATATTTTTTTTTACATTTATTTATTTTTGAGAGACAGAGCTCGCGAGCAAGCAGAGGAGGGGCAGAGAGAGAAAGAGACACACAATCCGAAGCAGACTCCAGGTTCTGAGCAAGCTGTGAGTGCAGAGCCCGACTTGGGGCTCGAATTCAGGAACTGCGAGATCATGACCTGAGCCAAAGTGGGATGTTCAACCAACTGAGCCACCCAGGCGCCCTGGATGATATTATATTTTAAAATGAGTTCCCCTAGAATGCCATATATCTCAATTTTAAAATAAAATTATTGGGGCGCCTGGGTGGCGCAGTCGGTTAAGCGTCTGACTTCAGCCAGGTCACGATCTCGCGGTCCGTGAGTTCGAGCCCCGCGTCAGGCTCTGGGCTGATGGCTCAGAGCCTGGAGCCTGTTTCCGATTCTGTGTCTCCCTCTCTCTCTGCCCCTCCCCCGTTCATGCTCTGTCTCTCTCTGTCCCAAAAATAAATAAACATTGAAAAAAAAATTAAAAAAAAATAAAATAAAATTATTTTATTTTCCCAAATACTGAACATATCTACATTATATATCTATAAGATATAAAACACGTAATGTATATAAAATGTAGTATATAAAAGTGATTTTGATCTATAATCTCACCACTGGGTTGGCCACTGTTAAGATTTTGCTTATCTTTTTTTCGCTAGTTCTCGGGTGCAGCTTCTCACTTGCTAGCATTGCTATGGTGACTCCTAATTGCTGCCAGCCCCACTGAGATCGAGTTCTCACCGAGGAGATTTGTGTTTACTTTTGCCGGCCTTCTGCAGGCACAGCCAACCAGAGAGTACTTTGAGTTAAGTCCTGTGCTTGAGGTTCTTTGGACCGTGCTGGTAGTGTGAATTCAAAACGCAAGCTAGTGCAAACACCGGCTGATAGTGCAAATTCTTGGGCGACATGTTTTTCTTCCCTCCAGCCAATGACAAAGTAGAGACAAGTTTCCCTGCCTGGCCCTGTCCATGTGGAAGGTTTATTTGCCACAGGTGTATATGGGGTATCGTGCTCGACTCCTCACCTGGGGCATTTTAAAATTCTTAGTGGCATGTAAAAATAATGCTGTATCTTAAAATACATGATATAATGAAAAGTTTTCCATGTTTATGTTGAAATCATACCATACATCAATTTTGTATTTTTTTTCCTTAACATTGGACCGGGAACATTTTCGTATCCTTTTAGCAACTTTTTGTATGCATCATTTTAATGGTTCCCATTGTATGTATGTTTGAAAATTTACTTAACCATTTTCTCCTTGTTGGACACTCAAGCCCTTCCCCCTTCCATTGTGCCTAAAGTGTTGGCCGAATTTCACTGAAGTAACACTACCTATTATATGCCAAGCCCTGCACACAGTGATGGGGCAGCCAGGAAGAAGGCAGATACCGCTTTTCATCAGGCTTATAGCCTGGCAGGGAAGGCAGCTATCAGGCAAGAAATGAAATATAGAAGGAGGGGTGACAGGGCAGATACAATCAGCTTTTCGGGTTGTTGACTTATGTATGACAGATTTCCAGAGGCAGCAATATTGGGTTAAAATGTATTTGTGTTTTTAAGGTTCTCGATAATACTGCCAAATTGTTGATTCATGGGTATTGTAAGGGTATCCATTTCATTTTGTCGTAATTAGATATTGCCGTTTAAAGTACTTTTTGCCAATTTGTCAGATGAACATGGCATTTTAAAACGTTTATTTATTTTGAGAGGGTGGGGGGCAAAGAGAGAGGGAGAGAGAGAATCCCAAGCAGGCTCTATACTGTCAGTGCAGAGCCTAATGTGGGGTTCGAATTCACAAACCATGAGATCATGGCCTGAGCACCCAAGGTGTCCCATGGCATTTTGTTTTTAAGTTAACATTTATTGACTGAATCTAATCATGTTTTCAAAATATATGTTGGTGATTTGTGTTTCAGTGTATTGTCTGTTCATGATGCCTTTTCCTCACTTTTGGGGTCTTTATGCTCTTGCTATAATTTTACGTGAGGTTTTTATATAGTAAGAATAGTAAGAATATTAGTCTTACTAATTGTTTTGGCACAATTTTTGTTAATATTACAAATATTAACAAATTGTAACAAATAAATGTTATAATTTATTGTATGATTTCAATGCTGCTTAATTGCTTTATGAAATTTAGAGGTTCTAAATTTTGTGTTGTCAAGTTGATCACTTCTTTTGTGATTTCTTTTTTTTTTAACTTTTTAAAAATGTTTTTATTTATTTTTTTTGAAGGAGAGAGAGAGAGAGAGAGAGACAGAGCATGAGCGGGGGAGGAGCAGAGAGAGAGGGAGACACAGAATTCGAAGTAGGCTCCAGGCTCTGAGCTGTCAGCACAGAGCCCAATGTGGGGTTCAAACTCACAAACTGTGAGATCATGACCTGAGCCGAAGTCGGACGCTCAACCGACTGAGCCACCTGGGCGCCCCCACTTCTTTTGTGATTTCTTAAGTTGCTTTAACATTTAGAAAGTTGGTCCCCACCCAGAAATTTTTTCAATATTCACTTTTATTCTTTTAGTTATTTATATGTTGATTTCTTATGTTGACTTTTGATTTCTTAATCTAATCCATGTTTATATTGATACGTGATATGAAGTGAGAGTCTAAAATTTTTATTGACTAGTTAATAATTGCTACACCACTTATTGAATAATTCTTTCAATTCCTATGATTAATAATTCCCTTTGAAATTACAATATTAAATTCCTGATATTTACTAATTTATGTATTCTTCACCACTGATGTGACTATTCTTACAAGTTTTATAAGTTTTAATTTTTTTTGAGAGGTAGTGTTCTCTACCCTTTAAAAAAATATTCAGCTATTTCTTTGACAGTTATTTTCCCAGGTAAGGAACACGTTACACTACCTCCGTGACCAAACTGCATAGTTAGTTGACTACGGCAAATACTAGTGGTCCATACAAGAGTCCAGACTGTGGGACAAGCTGAGGTGTAAGAGGGTAAAATTAAGACTGTGAATAAAGGGCTTGAAAAAAAATAATCTTCCTGTGGCCTAAGGAATATCTGTACCCTTCTCTGTCCCGTGAACTGAAGTCCCACCTGTCCTGAGGACCCAGAGCTCGGGGCATCCAGAGGCATTCTGGGGAACCTGGTCTGTTCTAGGCTTCTGCCTTCTTAATATCTACTGTATACATTAGACAATATTAGCTATATGTCAGACCCGCCTGCACTGTTTCCTTCCAGATTGCCTGTGCTACAGGCATTTGTTGGTTTGACCCAAGCTGAAAGCACAATCAATCATGTACCACACAGGCTGAGCTCAGGTAGAGGCAGAAATGGTTATAGGGATTAATAAAATGAATAGTCAAAATTACTAAGTTATTTAAAATCAACACATTCCTCCCTTTTAGGCCCCTGGAATTTGCAATGGAGTAGGAAACTTAAAATCTGAAACCTCTTAAAAGGTATTCATTCTGCATTAGCGCCCACATGAGGATACATCGGATGCATGCAGGACCCGCACCTTGATTCAGAGCGTCTGCTGTGCACCACACCCTCTTCCCGGTAATGAAAACAGAGCATCAAGGGGGAGTTAAGCCCCTGTCCTGATGGAATTTAGATTCTATTGGGGGTCGGATGGGGAGACACAATGTTTAAAATGAACCGTTAAAAAAATAAAGTAAAATGCACCATTAAATGTATAAATATGATGTAGTGTTAAGTGTGAAGAAGCGTGAGACAGGTTAAGAAGTCAGAGAATAGATGGTGGGAACTCTGTGGGTTGTCAAGGAAGCCTCTCTGACAAATGACCTTTGAGCAGACCCCCAGAGGAAGCCAGGGGCTGAATGAGACACGCAGGGAAAGATTGTGGTGTCTGGAGGAACAGTGAGGAGCCTGGAGCCAGACAGGTTGTGGGGAGGGTGCTCTGGCCCCGTGGGCCACGGAGCAGGGGCTAACTCTGTATTCTCAGTGAAATGGGAGGCCCTGGAGGATGTGAGTGCAGGACCGACCCTTTCAGGAGGACCCCTTGGCTACTGCTGCAGAACAGACTGAAGTGAGGCCAGCGGGAAAGCAGGGGGTGCCAGTAGGAGGCCAGAGGAACTGCAGGGATTTCTCCTAGACCGGAGGCAGGGGTGAAGAGAGAGCATGCTCAGCGTGTTTCCACTTATGGAGGAAGGAGAAAATTGTGGGAGGAGCAGGTTTGGTTGGAAAGGTCGGGAGTGTGGGTTTGGCCATGTTAAGATGGAGATGCCCTATTGGACATCCAGAGGGAAGCTGGATTAGGGAACTGCAGAGCAGAGGTTCAGGAGAGAGGTCATGATGCAGATATACATTGGGGGTCACTGGCTTGTGGAGGGTTCACAGCCGCGGGCTGCACGCTATTCCGACAAGTGAATGTGCACAGAGAAAAAAGCAGGGGAGAATGAGCCAAGGGACCTGCAGAGTTCAGAGGTCAGGAGGTGCACAGGAGTGGGCAGAGTGATTGAAGCACTTTATCGACCAGTTTGAAATATATATATAATTTTCATTTAAATTTTATTTATTTATTTATGTATTTATGTATTTATGTATTTTAGAGAGAGTACACGAATGAGGGAAGGGCAGAGAGGGAGGGAGAGAGGGAATTCCAAGTGGGCCCCACGCCCAGCATTGGAGCCTGATGCAGGGCTCAATCCCAAGACCCTGGGACCATGACTTGAGCCGAAATCAAGAGTGGGACGCTTCACTGACTGAGCCACCCAGGCGCCCATTTAAATTTTTAGATATTATTTTAACATTCTAATAAGCAGGTCCCCATTTGATTAAACAATCAAATTGCACACGGCACATACAGTGAACAGCAATTTCCTTGTCCCCCAACCTTCCCGCACCCCTTCTCCCCGACTCAGAGGCTGCCACTTCTGACAGTTTCCGTCTTTACAGCTTCTGGGGGTTACCCTCTGTGGCAGAGCTTTAATTCTTCCCGATCACACTTCCCCCCAAATCACTAAACGTTTGCTTTGTTTTGTTTTAAGAAGGTAAAACTTCAGTGTGGGGATCTTGTAATTGGATCAGAAGCATGAAGAGGGGCTGGGAATGTTTGACCAAGTTACTAGCAACTTCTTGAGCCCAGTCCTGGCAGCAGAGAGATACTAAGTCAAGACCCGGACACAGCAGATCCTGCTCTCTTCCGTTCCTACAAATTCCTTCCCGTAAAGCAGTGAGTGAGTGTGTGTGCGTGAGAGAGAAACAGAGAGACACAGATATCTAACCTCTGTGGTGGCAGGGATGGCCTTGGACTAGGTCACAAAGACAACCCATCTGGTCTAACTTTGGAGAATCTGGGAATGGCCAAGGGCCACATAAATTCTCCCAACTGTGGGTAATAGGGAAGAGATCAGACTAATGAGTCTATACCGTAGTTTCAAAATATCTGCCCCTTAAAATATGGGTAGCACACCGACGGTCTCTAAGTTCTTGGGATGTCAGGTTAGCAATCTGTGCTTGTTCTAAGGAGAATCCCATGTCTTGTGAGTCATGTGTCTCTAACAGTTATTTTGACGGACATCTTCTATTTACCAAATGGGAAGTTCTGGTGAGAGAAGCGGTTTGTTAGAATCTGATTTATTCATCAGGTAGATTTATAGTCGATTTGAAGAGAATAGATTAATCTGAGGATTTTACTAATGGCACGAAAGTCTTCATGAGTAAAAGGACATGGTATCAGTGATTTGCTTTAAAATACTCCCACCCACCACCCCCAAGACAATTGCAGATATAAATGAAGCAAGACTGTGTGAGTGCCCATAATTTTTGAAGCTACATTACTGATAAAACAAGGCTCCTGATACTGTATTTTCTCTACTCTCGGCATGCTTGGACATTTCTGCAAGGAAAAGCTAAGCAAGAAGAAAAGTATTAATGAGGCTTTAAAATGAGCTCCAGGATGGGCCACCTGGGTGGCTCAGTCAGTTGAGCATCTGACTCTTGATTTTAGCTCAGGTCATGATCTTGCGGTTCATGAGTTCAAGCCCCGCATCAGGCACCGTGCTGACAGCATGGAGCCTGCTTGGGATTCTCTCCCTCTATCTCTGCCTCTCTCTTTCCCTCTCTCCCTCTCTCTCAAAATAAATAAATAAACATAAAAAAATAAAATAGAACGACCTCTAGGCTTTATCTTAGCCCACAATCTTTCCTTGGAATTCTGTTCTGCAGTCAAGGCTACTTAGTATAGTTGTATATGCACTTTGAAATGCAAAATTTGGTGGTGGCGAAATATAAAGTATTGTTAATGATTTATGATTTATATAATTATCACTAGATTTACTGCGAGGTCAAGATAAGGTCCCCCTTCAAGGCTCCTGGCCTTGCTGACCGCCCTGGGCTGCTAGAGGAGTCAGGAGCATCTGAAACCTCATGCTGCAATGGGCCCACACCCGGGGCAGCTGCTCCAGTCTGCACCTCCTGTCACTGCTGCTGATAGATTTGTCCTGGGAGCTGGTGACATGATATACGACATGTGATGAACTGATTCTGCTTTTCTCTAAGTTATTGCAAACTTTCCCCTTCAGGGACGAAGCAACACTTCCGGTTGTGATGAGAGACTGAGCAAGATAAGGACAAAGAAGACCATGGGGCTGGAGTGGGCAGGGACCTTAGAGATACCGTTTAGTCTGCTGGTGTCCTCAGCGAGTGGAAGAGCAATCCTCCCTGAGTCGACAGGCCCACAGGCCCTAGTCTGAGCATGCTGATGGCGACACTGTTGCCTCACAGGGTCTGTTCTGGTGAAGAAGGCCAACTTTCCCCTCTATCACCCTGGAGTTCCCTCAGATTTGCTTCCAGTCTTCAGAGTCCAGGCCCAACAGGCTGGAGTCCCGGAAAGTTGCTTTCAGCCTTAGCCCTCCTCAGGTGTTCACTTCCTGTCCTGGAGCCTGCCAGCTTCCCAGAAAGCCTCAGGGCAAAAATGTCCCTTTCTTGCTTGGGAAACCAGACCTCCCAAGGGTTCCCAATGGGGCAGTCTCATTAAATATACCATAACCCAAGACCAGTAATTTTTCAGAGTCTGGAATGACTCAGTCTTAATTCAGTCTTCAATAAATAATGTGCTAGAGAGCTTCGCTTTGGCTTGTTCACGTATTGTTTGCAATTCTCCCTCCTGAGGGAACAATGAGGCCAGCATGTCCTTCCTTGAAGCCGTAGACTCCCAAATATCTCATTTTCCATGGGCTTAGCTTTACTTTTGCAAAGGAACAGGATACCCCGAAGGTGAATACAATTTTCTACCTCTTCTAAACTGATCTGAATGGACAGACTTTCCTGCTTCTGTTCTTACCAGTGGTGTTTCAAAGGCCTCAGCACCAAAGTTTGGTCAGAGTGGGGCTCTGGGTCGAGACACTTTCTTGTCACTCAGCAGTGGGAGAGAGAACTTCTTCCAAGCACAGGGTTTAGGGATCTTAGCCCTGGGATGCAAAGCTGGCTCCTTCCTTTTACATCTCATTCCTGGGAACACTGCTTTCCTCTAGCGCAGGAACCCCTGGTACGGTAAGAAAAATATTCAAACTTCTAAAAAGTAAAATACTGAGTTATTTATTTATTTATTTATTTATTAATAGTTTTCTCCTTTTTTTAAAAAAAATGTTTATTCATTTTTGAGAGAGAGAGGGAGAGAGCAAGTGCAAGCTGGGGGATGGCAGAGAGAGACAGAGAGGGACAGAGGATCTGAACCGGGCTCTGTGCTGACAGCAGAGAGCCCAATGCGCTCAATGAGCTCAAGCTCACAAACCGCAAGATCATGACCTGAGCCAACATAGGACACTTAACTGACTGAGCCACCCAGGAGTCCCTATTTATTTATTTAAGTTTATACATTTATTTTTAGAGACAGACAGAAAGTGTGCGTGCAAGAGACTGCAAGGGAGGGGCAGAGAGAGAGAATTCAAAGCAGGCCCTGCACCATCAGCACAGAGCCCCACATGGGGTTTGAACTCACGAATCCTGAGATTGTGACCTGAGCCGAAATTGAGAGTCAGACACTGAACCAACTGAGCCACCTAGGCACCCCAAACACTGAGTACTTTAAAGAAAGCTGAGATACATTAATTTATTTTCCCAAGTACAAAGTCTACTCAAAAACAATTTAAGGAACACCCACTATGTGTCAGGCATTCCCTTCTTGCCACAGATTACCTGGGTTCCCCTTTTGACACATCATCTCATGATGTGAAGTTCTTTGCCCAGGATAGCTGCCTAGGGTATCAGCATGCAGTGAGGCAAAGATGGGATTTTTTTATAAAGTGCAGAAACTGAGAACAAAGAGTAAAACACCCCAAATAGTGAGGCTGTGGGCCACCAAGGTCATCAACTGCCCAGTTCTCATTGTTCCACTTTCCAAATTGGGAGCATCTTTTTTGTACTTGTTATTATGCCTTTCTTGTTCTGAAGACTTAGCACGATCATTTGCCCGAGGGACAATATGTGACAGTGACAGGTGAATGGCACAAGTTTCTAACAAAGTCGCCGCTGATGACATGGGGCCCAAACCATCATGAAGGCACAGCTCCTTCCCCAGGTAAACAGTGTGGTCAGAAATAAGGGTGAGAACTCTAGCAAGGCCAAGAGGAAAGGGGGAGGTGGTGATGGTAAAGTACAACTTGGTCTGTCTAGTTAGCACCCCATAAAACAGCCGCCCGGTGACCTGCCTGCAGGCCTGTGATACGCTCAGAGTGCTTTGGGCAAGTCCTATCCTGCTTCAGAGCAGAGCCAGCCTCCAGCTGGCCTGGACAGGCAAGAATGACCGGCCGAGGCCTGAGATGGGAATACTGGTCAACATCAAGACCGTAGGGAAGGAATAGTATCACACGACCTGCCGATTTGTGAACAAGAAACTTGCTCCTCAACCCAGAATCTCAGTTAATAGCTATTTATTTCCTTATAACCTGGGTCGTCCTCCCCCTGTTGATGACTTCAATGTCTCTGACCCCTCTGAGATGGTGAAAACCCGAGAAAGGGCAGCCGTGAGCTTCTGTATGCTATGGGCAATACTATTTCCCCTGTGGAATGATTTGGGAAGGTTTGCATGGGTGGTTGTGAGCTAGGGAAGGGCAAAGGATAGGACGTTGTGCCCACCTATAAAAAGCTGGAGCAGAAGAAAGCTTTTAGCTGGAAAAATACTTTCACATCCTCCCAGTTAGTTTCACTTGGATTAACACCCCTCATGGGTTCAGGTCAGAAATGGGAAAGACCCAGAGAGGAGAAAGGTGTGGAGGGATTGATAGAGAGAAAATGGGAGAGAGGTGATGGGCTATGAGAAGCCAAAGACTGTAAGAGAAGAGAAATTAAATTTGTTTTGGTCGAGATCAAACTACCCCCGGCACCTCTCTCTTTGGGCCCACGTTTATCATGTAGATAATTCCACGTGTCCAGGACTTTCAGAAGGTCTCCTGAAGTCACAGGAGGGCTCATGTATATCATTTTCTTTTTTCATGGATTGCCTTTCACACGGTTTCTCCTTTAAAGTGATATCGGTGGCTTTTTTTTTCTTCAGAGAGTTTTTTTACTTTTCCCATGGGGGCCTCTCTGAGGAAGAAATTAAATGATGTAGGTTAAAGAGTAAAAAAAAAAAAAAAAATTTTTTTTTTTTTTTTTTTTTTACAAAATAAGGTATTTGGGGGCAAAGTAATTGCCATTTTCAAGTGATACATACCTGCTTCTATGTGCCACTGATCTTTCTAGGCTTTCTTTTGTCAGTTTAAAAATTTGTCTTATTCCCTGAAAGTTTTAACTGCTGATACCTGGGGGCAGGTGGAGGATGTGAGATGCCTGAATTAGGGCAGGTGTGCCTGGCAAAAATCTAAGGCATCTCTCTGGTAGGGAGATGAACTCCAGCCAAGATAAGTTAGGAGACCATTTAAGGATGATTATGATATCCTGGTGATGCTGAGTTCTAATTAACTGCTGTTAGCCACTGGGTGGGGGGTGGGGGACAGAGGAGAGCATGATGTTTCTAAACGGTAGGTGGAAAAGAGTGAAAATCATTTCTTTCCGATAATGAGCTTGTTCCCGAATTGGCTAATGGGTATTTTTAAAGCCGTGCTAAATTAAAGGAATCCAACTATCTCACTAGTGTTTTGTAGCACACGGGTTCAGGGAGACTATGTGGGATATCCAAAGGGGTTCTATACATAAATTGGACTTAATTGCTCTAAGAGACACTGGAGCTTTCTTTAATCAGAATGGAAATAAGGATAAGCTGAGGCCTTACACATATGTGGTACTTAAGGGAGCAAACTAATGGTGTGCCTTTGTGTAGCTGTTAGTGGGCAGAAGGAAAGGCAGGCTAAAATTGGGAGGTTTGCCAGCTTACATTTTTTTCTCCTCCTTGCTTCTGCAGCTCCTAGTGCTCCCTTCTGATAGGCCTCCCCACCTGTGCCGTAGAGCTCTCTGCTGAGATGGATGACGGAGGTATTAACAAGGAACTGAAGCAGAAGTTAAACTTTTCCTATTGTGAAGAAGAGGGTGAGCATGAAGGGCAGGAGGAAGCACGAGAGAACAGCGAGGCCCAGAGCCAAACCCCAGACAAGTCTCAAGTTCAGGAGACAGAGGCAAAGTGCACCCCCCCCAGACCTTCCCTCAGTAGTACTCGTGAAGTCAGTACATTTCAGGAAACAGACACGATGAGTCCCAATCAGGGTCTGAGGACTCCGGTGTCACACTCTCGCAAATGTCCTGAGACACCAGCCCAGCCAGATAGCAGGAGCAAGCTGCTGCATTGTGAGAGCCCCTTCACTCCCAAAGTAAGTAAGTTGTGGAGGAAAGGGGACCCAAGCCCCCAAGATCTGTGCTCCTTTGGTTCCGCTGATGGGGAAGGAGGATGCGTTCGTTTATGTGTATCAGGCAGATTTGCCTCACAGGCTATGTATCTCAATTACATATTAATTGGTGAAAATGAAGACGAGTTCAAAGTTCCCAGAAAACAGAACTAAATGCCTTGCTAGCTGTCTTCTCAAAACCATTGATATCAGCAACTATTTGGTGTAGGCCACAAATAAATCTTGGTGGGGAAAAAATTCCTGGTTGAAGAATATTGGAACCGGAAGGAATATTTTTATTTATTTAAAAAAATTTTTTTAATGTTTATTTATTTAAAAAAATTTTTTTAATGTTTATTTATTTTTGAGACAGAGAGACACAGAGCATGAACGGGGGAGGGGCAGAGAGAGAGGGAGACACAGAATTGAAAGCAGGCTCCAGGCTCCGAGCCATCAGCCCAGAGCCCGACGCGGGGCTCGAACTCACGGACCGCGAGATCGTGACCTGGCTGAAGTCGGACGCTTAACCGACTGAGCCACCCAGGCGCCCCAATGTTTATTTATTTTTGAGACAGAGACAGAATGCAAGTGGGTTGGGGCAGAGAGAGAGGGAGGCACAGAATCTGAAGCAGGCTCCAGGCTCTGAGCTGTCAGCACAGAGCACGACACGGGGCTTGAACTCACGAACCACAAGATCGTGACCTGAGCTGAAGTCGGTCGGACACTCAACTGACTGAGCCATCAGAAGGAATATTTTTAAAAATGTTTATTTATTTTGAGAAAGAGAGGGTGGGGCGTTTGCGCATGAGCGTGTGAGCACGAAGGAGGGGCAGAGAGAGAATCCCAAGCATGAACTGGAAGTAATATTAAGATCTAGAGCCCTAGTGCATTCTGCAAACGAGAAGATCAACGTTTTAAGAGTTGAACTGGCTTTTGGCTCGGCCAATGGCAGAGGCAGGACTAGAAACCTGATCTTTTGGTCTCAGTCTACTACTGTTCTTTCCATTACGCCAACCGGCTCTCCTTTTATGTAATTATTTACTAATATTTCCTAATAAAAGAGTGTTCACATTCACTGTTGGAACACATTCACATATCTTTGCTGCTGCTCTTCCCAGAAGGAAATCCTCCCCTCTCCTCGGACCTGTGAGAGACCAGCTCTTCTATGTGAGCAAAGAGGTAACTTGTTGATACTTCTCTATAAGCTGCGGAGGGCAAATAGGCAAAGGTCCCAGGTGGTTGGCTTCGTCCTTTATTCTTGCTGTGATTATTCTCCTGTTATATCTACATGTCATTAAAATCAGGGTTGGGGCAGGGTTACCTCTGACAGACTAGTGCCATGGTGTGTGAGCCTCAGCACTGGTATTAATTCCGCTTTCTGCTGGCTCAGCTTGAGGTACTTAAGGCCATCAGAACAACATCCACGCTTCTGTTTGTAGCACAGTTACTGTCAGCAGGTCTCTGCAGTTCCTACTGAGCGTGCACACCATGACTACCAGGAAGGACTAAGCTTCTTGACTGTATTGTGGACAAACTGCTTTCATACGCTTAGGTGTCCATTGTGGGTTTTTCAATGGTCCCAACACCAATAATCCTTTTATTTTTTCCAGAAGCCAGTGTGGGCAAGGGGTACAAGACAGTCTCTGTCCTCAAAGTGCTTACAATCAGCAGAAAGACTGGGTGATATAGACACTGTATGACAGGTGCTTCCAGAGTGGTTTTGATGTATGTAAATTAGGTGGAGAGTGGGCTGAAAGAACATGGCTCTGAGCAAGACTACACAGGAAAGGAAATGGGACACGGTGTGTATGTTTCATTTCATTCACTCACTTAAAATGGAGCACGTTGATATTGGACCTTCTGCTGGAAAACCTTATTCACTGCATCAAAAAGCGCCCAAAAAATGAATACAGATAAACAACGGAAACAATAAAGTTCGGATCAGGCATGCTGAGAGAGGATTGGGAATTGAGTCTCAAGAGCAGGAATGCCCTTCCTGAGAGCAGTCTTCAGGGATGAGTTGGAATGAACTAGGTAAAGACGGAAACAAGAACTGAAAGCCAAGGGAAAAGCATCTACCGAGTTAAGAGGGAAAAGATCATGTCCCACCTAGAAATTGCATGTTGCTCAGTGACAGGGGCCTGTATGTGAGAAGGTGCAGGCAGTGAGGCCAGAGTAGGTAGCCAGGAGCTAGATCTACTTACAAAAAAATTTTTTTAATGTTTATTTATTTTTGAAAGAGTGAGAGAGAGAGAGTGCAAGTGTGGGAGGGACTGAGAGAATCCGAAGCAGGCTCCAAGCTCTGAGCTGTCAGATGGAGTCTGATGTGGAGCTCGAACTCCCAAATCGTCAGATCATTACCTGAGCTGAAGTCAAGACGCTTAACCGACTGAGCCACCCAGAAACCCCCAAGATTTTATCTTGAAAACTTAGAGACAGTCATCAAATGGTTTTGATCAGAGGTCTTTTTGAAGAACTGACCATCAGGTGAAGGCTGGCATGTTGTGGGAGAGACCTTGAGGCACAGCAGGGTTTACGACAGATCGGCTAACAAAGGAGAAAGGCCTGAATTAGGTCAGTGGTGGACAGTGAGAAAGTGAGAGATGCTTAGGATTTGGTAAGTGACTTTGATGTGGAATTGTCGAGCTCAATGGTCAAGAAAGAATTTGAGACCTTTTATGCTGCAAAAAGGTGTTTTTATTACAGCTTGGGGCCAGGACCTGTGGACAGAAAGAGCTGCATTGTGATTGTGAGGAGTGACTGATTATATAGGGTTTTCCATCCTATGGAGGTGAAGGTGATGTTAGGGCTCCAGGAAAGGCCTATAGGAGTCAATAGGTTCCTGGAGATTTCTTATTGTGTTATTCTTATAAATCATTAAGACAGTTACAAACTGTAGTGGAGTTTCATGTCCTACATGCCTGTGATCTTTATCAACTGCCCATTTGTTTTTCCCTTGCCTTTGTTCTTAGGCAGTTCCTAGTGCCTGAGGAATGTTATATATCCCACCTTAAGCGTGGAGAAAGTGGGAATTGCAGGGTGTCAGCTCGTGTTTTTCTGTCAGCTTGCTTTTTGTTTTCTCCTCATATCTTACCCTTAAGTCTTTTAGATTGTTGAAAGCAGAAGGTCTCTTTCTAGCTTCTTCCTGCTGAATAGGGGCATATAGATGTCCCTACCTATGGGCCAACACCGTTCAGTTGGGGAACGTACAGGGGAGTTACAAGGCAGATGCAGCTGGGTCCGGTGTAGACAGCGAAGAAGTATTTCCATGGTTGATAAAGAAGATCATCGTTGTTTGAAGAGCAGTTTGGGATCTTGTACAGGTTCACAAGAGTAAGAAGGCATGTCAGTTTGTTCATTGGTTTTTCTGTGAAGGAGGTACAGGTTTTATTCTTGATATAAGCCCAGGAAGAGTATCCCTCTAATTTGACTACAGTGGGAGTATATAATATGACCCAATAAAGACCTTTCTATTTTTTAAAATAAGTTCATTTATTTATTTTGAGAGAGAGAGAGAGAGGGAGAGAGAACAAGCACATGTGTGCACGCATGAACAGGGGAAGGGGAAGGGCAGAGAGAGAGGGAGACAGAGAATCCCAATCAGGCTCTGCACTGTCAGCACAGAGCCTGACGCCAGGCTCAATCTCATAAACTGAGATCATGACCTGAGCTGAAATCAGGTGGACACTTAACCAAGTCTCCCGGGAGTGGGGGGGTAGGGGCGTGGGGGGGCGGGGCCTGGATCTTTCCATTTTGGATATAAGGCCCGGCTGTATTAGACTCCCAATCTTTTAAATAAATCACATCTCTGGGCTTACATGAGATGGACTTCCAGTTATAGTTAAATCAGGTTTTAGGAGCATGTGATCAGTATATTCATTAAGTAACTTATGAATTAAACCAGCCTTGAGTGAATAATTTAATAAAGTATTAGAATCTTCACCCAGGGGCGCCTGGGTGGCGCAGTCGGTTAAGCGTCCGACTTCAGCCAGTCACGATCTCGCGGTCCGTGAGTTCGAGCCCCGCATCAGGCTCTGGGCTGATGGCTCTGAGCCTGGAGCCTGCTTCCGATTCTGTGTCTCCTTCTCTCTCTGCCCGTCCCCGTTCATGCTCTGTCTCTCTCTGTCCCAAAAATAAATAAACGCTGAAAAAAAAAATTAAAAAAAAAAAAAAAAAAAAAGAATCTTCACCCAATAACCGGTCCACTGTAAGGAATGGTCTTCTATACCATTCAAAGGGCTGAGTCCTAGAGGTTGTTTCGGTGCAGCCCTAATCCTGAGAAGTTCTACTCGTAAAAGAATATCCCAGTTTCCCTGGGTCTCTAGACTAAGTTTAGCAAGGTGTTGTTTCAAAGTATGATGAGCTTTCTCCACCTTTCCAGAGGGTTGTAGATGCCAGGCTGAATGTAGAAAACATTTAATTTTTAAAGTTCATGCTATTTGTTTGGTTATTTATGCAGTAAAAGGACTATTGTCACTTTGGAGGGATTGTGGGAGGGCAAATCTAGGAATAATCTCTTGCAACAAAACTTTGGTCACTTTTGTGGCTCTTTCCGTTGGACATGGAAAGGCCTCGATCCACCCAGTGAAAATCTCAACAAACACTAGTAGGAACTTCTAGCCTTTGCAAGGAGGCATTTGTGTGACCTCAAGCTGCCAGTCCTCTCCTGGATATGTTCCATGCCTTTCTACTGATTTTGAAAGGGAGGGGGGTGTGGACGGTACCTTCCAGATTTACTTGCATACAAACAGTACAATATTGGCAGACTTATTTTATTGTAGCTGTTAAATTCACTCCGTCAAATGTATTTTTAATTCAATGTTTTAAAGCATTTTTGCCCAAATAAGTAGCCTGGTATAAACCCTATATTACCTTCCATTGGTTATTTTTAGATATAAAGATTTTCCCCTCATTATTAACAAGACAGTCCTGTGTATTTTTTTCAATATCCTCATTCCTGGGCTATGTGAATTTCTTGGTCTGAATAGACCTTAGCTTGCCTTTTGTTCTCTCATCAACTTGATGGAGAGGTTGAGGGGAAAATGAGGGATCTAGGGTCCTGTGAGGCTTCTGTCTTGTTTGAGTAGATGATATCTTGAATCAAGATAGTTGATACTAGAGGATGTACAGGTCTGGAGAAAGCAGAGATGTCCTGTAAATCATTGGATAAATGACTCTGGAGTGCAGGAAAACACACTAAATTGGAGATCTAAATTTGGATGTCATTAGCATTTTGGAAGTTGTTGAAGCCTTGGGTGCAGATAAGCTCAAGTAGCCTGGGTGCCAGAGTAAGAAGAGAAGTGGTCCAAGTTAGGAATTCTGGAAATGCCATGATTTGAGGGGCAGAAAAAGAACAGAGCTTGAAAGGGAAACTGGAAATGCTGCTGAAGAATGCACACTTTGTGAGGAATATAGTTTGGATCAGAAGAGAGAGGGGGGACACTGATCAGCAGGGGTGTTATGCCAAGGACAAGAATGCCCAGGAAAGGAGCATTGGCCTAGTTCAGGCTTGCCCGAGAGATAGGACTAGAAGTCATGTGAAGTGACTTCAGGTCACCATAAAGACTTCCTAGCGGAACTACCTGGAAATAGAAGAGCGTCCCAAGGAGGCTGTATGTCCCTGTGGCTAAATGCACTGAACACTAGTTGATGATCACTTGGTAGGAACATTGTAGGGGGGATTCAAGCATCAGGGGACTAATTGTACCAACTGGGCCTTTAAAGTCTTTCCAAGTCCTGAGACACTATGATGTTGTGTCTTGAAGGTGGGAGGTATTCCTCAATTTTTCTTCCCCTCTATCCTCTGTACCAGAGCTGTCACTTCTAGAATTAGCTATACTCCCTGGAACACATTTATACTCTCAATCTGGACATCTTTCTCCAGAAACTTTCAATCTGCTCTACTTTCAGGCAGAACTTCCTTTCATAAACCTTGTTCCAAACTAAGTTCTCTTGAATTTCCAAAAGAATTACTCATTATTCTATTATTCTGGCAATAAAAATCCATGTTAATATAATTCATATATTTCCCTGTGTCATAAGCAGAGCTCACAAAATCTATCGGCCTTCATATTTCCAGATTAGGAATTCTGATATTGTCTGCCTTGATGTGGATACTTCTCCTTCCTTTTGTCAGAAAATGTCTAGGCTCTTTTTGTTGTCCTTGAAGTGTGGTCACCAGGATGTGCATCATTTCAGGTGTGGATGCCCCACTGTTTCATATGTGATAGATATGTTTTACTTTCCATATAATCATCAGTATCACAAAAAACTGTTTCTCAGGGACTGATTTACTGTAATTCTATGTTCATTGCCTGAGTCACAGACAATTGAGAAATATTATATAGTACAGTTGTACTTTGAGCAAGTACTCAGTCCTGTAATACACTTACAGGAAAATTGTGAGTTTATCATTGATAGCTTTGTCTGACAATAGCCCCAGGATTGTTCATCCTATAAACTCTAAGACCTGTAAAACCCTTGTAAAAACTTGACTCCAGCAAGACCTTTTTCTTCATAAAAAAAAAAAAAATGGTTAGGTTACTGGGTGTACTCTGTATTTTCCTTCATTTCTGCTTTTATCATTTTGGATTTCTAATTTCAATATTCATTCTTTGTATCCTTACATTCTTGAATTACATTTTTATAGAGTGAATCATGTTAGAGTCTAGCTTCTGCTTCTACTCTGAAAGCCATGGACAGAGCGTGTCAAATAGTGGCATTCTTTTAGAAAGAGCCCCACAGTAAATGATTATGAGGTTATATCATGGCCCTGTGTCTACTGCTATGCCCATAACACAACTATTCCTCTGGCCCCTGACTTAGGTCATAATGGCATTCTGCTGTCTCCTCAGAATTCTTTGTCTTTGGCCTGTCACCTCTGTCCTTTTGTTTAGTTCTGGTAAGTTTGTAGGCCTGATGTTCTCTTACTGTACCCCACTTGGAGTGGGAAGGACAGCACATTTTCCTACTTATTGGTATGTTGGCTATAGCCACTACAAAGCTCAGACGATTATTTTTCAATTTCTTTACCCCATTTTATGGAAATTTTCTCCTTTGGTGTTGTATTATAAGTGGAACTGGAAACTTCTCCCGTGATTAGATAGTCTATGAAATCCTTCCTGTACAAAGTGAATACTTCTGCAAGACTGATGGGCTGTTGACTAACAGACTGTGCATTCCTTAAGAGATGGAATTCACCTATGTATGCCTCAGCATCTAGCCCAGTATCCACTAATTAGTAGGCACCAAACAAATGTTTGGATGAATGATTGAGGGGGAGTTAAAGCATACATTGAGAACATAAGGACCAGGTCTTTTAGAGTCCTTTTTGTTTGTCTAAGCTTCAGCCTATCGTCTTTAAAAAGTTAGTGGTAGAAGTAGAGTTGGTATTTTTCTGGTCATCAGAATTGCCCAGGGGAAGGCAGTGGAGCTTAACAAAAGTACAGACTCCTGTGTTGATTCCTTGAGTTGGAATATCTAGAGGAAGACCAGGAATCTTTATTTTTCATAACAGGACCAGTTACAATGCAGCTAGTTTGCACTGAACCAGATAACCTCTAATTCCTTTTCAGCAATAACATTCTTTGGTTCAAATATTAACTAGCTGATAATGGATTTTTTTTTTTTTTTTTACTAAACTCCTTCTGTCTTCCCTTTTTGTCATCCTCATTCAGTGTCTGCTGAGCCAGTCAGTGATTTCTTCAACAGAGAAGCTCCCCTCCCGAGGCTCTAGGCACTTGAGGCTCACACCTATTCCCCTTGTGGATGAGATGACCTCATCGGCTCTGGTCAATATTAATCCCTTTACGCCAGAGTCCTATAGAAAACAATTCCTTCAATCCAATGGCAAGAGGAAAGCCCGAAGAGATCTGTAAGTGTACTGTTGCCTCTAACTTTTGAGAACTGATCTTACTATGGTCAAGTAGAAGGAAGAGTGTAAAAGTAAGATTAGGAACAAGAACTCTATTTGAATGCAGTTCACACATCCCCTCCTTCCTAAATGTTAATGTGGGTTTGTGACCTGCTTTTGGCACAGAGATTCCAGCATATCCCCATTCTGAAGTATACTATGAGGGGCCTTCTCTATAAAAGAATAGGTCAGAGTAAGCCATAGACCGCTGACTTCCATTAGCAAGTCGAATGAGCTACAGAATTGCATTTAGGAGGTCTCCTCTGGTTAACAGAAGGCTAGCCCCAGGGAAGGTGTAGCTCACCCTTTAAGGTGTAGCTCACCCTTTACTACTGCTTCAAGTCTAGCTTGTGTGACTCGGGGCTATAGAGCAAGGATTTGAACTTTTCCACAGGTGATGGCAGATCGGCTACTGAGAAAAAAGATAGTGTTGCTTTTGGAGGTGCTAAGAATGGAAAGCCAAATTGCATGCTCCACAAAGCCGCTGAATGGTAGAAATTGTCCAGATGAGGATTGTGCAGATTACTCAGGGACATTTCTTGACCATGTCTCTTCAAGGCTTCCTTTTTACAGAATGGAAGTGCCTCTAAAATGGGTCAGTCATTTGTGTTCATATGTACTCAGCTAAATAAATGCACAGCTAACCATGTGAAGTACGCAGAGCATTTAATGTTAGGTTGAGATATTTGTTTTGGAATCAGTGACTCTGTATTAACCAGCTTTGTGGCCAGAATAGGTTGCCTCCGTACTATCTCCTGGATCTTAAGTAAATGGAACTTTAGCACAAGTACACAGGCCCACTTTTGTTACCCAGAATTGGTTTTAGCTCTTGAGGATTCTTTAGAAACCATCAGAGTTAGTGGACTCACCTCTCACTGCAGCTAGCCAGAAAACACCATTAATTTGAATTTCCTGCAATCCTGCAATGAAAGTGGGGATACTCGAGTAACATCTCTCAGTGCTTCTGCGAGAGTACTTTTCTCCCTTCCTCATTGTGGTGTTGTTATTTTATGAAGTATTAGAATGTAATACTAAACTTAAGTCACAAAGGTCCAGCATCAGTTTGTTTCCATGAGTGTTATGTCATCCTCCATTTGCCATTTCTACCCTGTACTTCTGCAGAAGAAAAATCTAGAGCTGGCTGATGTAGTAATTGAAATCTTGCTTAGAGATCCTGAATGCAAGTGCTCAGGCCAAAGAGAGGGTCTGTCAGAGACTTCGGTTGATTTGCAAAGTCACTGAAAATCTCTTAGCCAGTGTGAGAGCTTATTCTGCTACACCGATGGTCTGCCTGCGAACCTAGTGCAAGGCCAGGTTCAGGGGAGGTGGGTGTTGGAGGGGAAGTGAGGCAGGGCAGAGTGCTTAGTGTCACATGTTCTGTGCACTCTCCCCTCCACTCTTCAGCACTGCTCTGTTTGCCTAGAACCCCACTCCTGCCCCTTAGCTGATTCCTACTCATTCTTGGAAACTTAGCTTGGAAATTCATTCTCTTTTGGGAAAGACTTTTATTCGTGACATCATGATTTGGGTGCTGCCTATAGTATCCCTTGATATCTTGTTCTTATTCTTTCCTAGTGTCTTACATTGAAATTTTCTATTTATCCCTGTCCCCAAATAAAAACTGAAAGGGAAAAGGAATGGTCTTATTCACTCTTAGAGCCCCAGAACCTAGTATAGTATCAAGCTCTATACTGCTAATCCTACATCGATATCATTTCTTTTTGTTATTCTTTTTTTTAAGTGGGGAAGCTGGTCCAGGGGAAAGCGATGTAGATCCAGGGCTGCCTGCCAAGGTGAGCACAATTCTCTGTTCCAGCTGTCATGACTCGGTCACTTCGTCCTATCACCTCTCTCTCTCTCCCCCACCCCCACCCCTAACTTCATAGATTTACAAATGTGCCTTGCAACTGAATTTATCTGAATTTATCTTCATCAGGGTCTACATTCTTTGCTTAGTTCTTACTTTATCAGACAGTGTCTGACCTGCATATTGCTGAATCATTACCTTGGAGTGTTTTTAAATTAATGGCTACTGCTTCTATCTTTGATTTCGGGAAAAATTCTATATTCATGGAGGTACAGAAGTGAAGGGAAAATTCAAGATATTTAAGGCCCCCCAAAATGGAAAAACAGGACAGAGAAAAATGGCATAAAGCTGGAAGTTTAAATGTAAAATTTTAGCTTTTAAATGTGTCCATACCTATTGATTTTTAAATAGTGTTCACAACTTTTGATGTAGCATCCCTCATTTTATAATCTAGCCTAAGAAAATAATACTATAAATGTTAACAGCAGAGATGTGTACCGTAGCCTTAACTGTAATAGCCAAAAAAAAAAAAAAAAAACCCAAAAAGCAAAAAACCACACCCTCCTAAATGTCCAATAAAAATATGGCCAAATAAATTATATTTTAAAGTGGAATTTTAAATTGCCATTAAGATGTTTATAATATGAAAACGTGCCTATGTTCAACATTCAGTATACAAGAGGGGGAGGGCTTGAGGTTGGGGACTGATGTGGATGGTAAGCTGGCTTATTTGGTGTCTGAGATGGGGCTGGGAAGGTATAGTGGGTGAGCAATTGGTAGAAGGCCTTGAAGCCTCTGACCAGAAGTTTGGCTTCCTTGTGGGAGATAATTAGGTGTGTCTGATTCTATGGTATCATTTTGCAAAAACGATTATACTGTTTTTAAAAAATTTTTTTAATGCTTATTCATTTTTGAGAGACAGAGATAGAACGTGAGTGGGGGAGGGGCAGAGAGAGAGAGGGAGACACAGAACCCGAAGCAGGCTCCAGGCTTCTGAGCTGTGAGCACAGAGCCTGACGTGGGGCTCGAACCTATGGACAGTGAGATCATGACCTGAGCTGAAGTCGGACGCTCAACCGACTGGGCCACCCAGGCGCCCCAACGATTACTATTTTTGATTACAAAATTTGTCACCATTTGAAGAGATGGAGAGAGGGCTGGCAGCTGTAGAAACTCCAGGTATGGAGAAAAGAGAACTTGAGATTGGCCAAAGGCAATGAAAATTCTAGATCTTGCTAATGGAGACTGATTGGCATTGTTTGTTGAAATGAAGAGGTAGTAGGAGTCAAGATGGTTTAAACTCAAAGCTAGATGACCTGGCCGGTTAGCTCAGCTGGTTAGAGTGTGGTGCTAATAAACTCAAAGCTAGATGAAAAAGTTCTTGCTAATGGGGACATTGAAAAATGAGGACTTCATGGAGATAAATCAGTTCGGATTGAGATTCATATAAATTTGTGGAGATTTTCTGTCATCTTAGCTATCATTTACTGAGAATTTACTGTGTGCTTGGCCTTGAACTAAGTTACACACACAGGCACACATGCACACGTCTTCTCATGTGATACTTAAAAAGAACCCGGAAGAGTAGTTGCTATCATCCTCACTTTACTTTAGATGAGAAACCTAATAAAGGAGTTCAGTGATGTGTGTAGGGTTACTTACTAGCTGGGCAACGGGTGACAGTGCTAGTGAGCCAGGAAGCTGAGATCCTAAGCTATACCTGAGCTATACCTGAGCTTATAAACTGAGGTAATCGATCCGATAATTTTGTTCTCCAGACTAAGATTTTTGAGGAGGCAAATTGAACACAAATAAGTTTACTCAACTTGAGATGAAAGTATTAGCAGCCAGAGTGTGAGACAAGTAGACAGGAGTCAGAGGGTGGTGTCCTTCCCCCGGCTACCCCTTAACATGATCCACCCAGATCCCAGCCATTCTCTCAGCTGAGGACAGTAGCTCTTCTGTGAGCAGGTGTGTCCCCTCTAAAAACATAATGAGAAGAAGAATATTCCAGACAACAGAAATAACCTAGAAAAAGACCTAACCTATTAAAAGATGCCAGTACATCACTCACAGGTGGAATTTAAGATACAAAACAGATGAACATAAGGGAAGGGAAGCAAAAATAATATAAAAACAGGGAGGGGGACAAAATATAAGAGACTCTTAAATACAGAGAGCAAACTGAGGGTTGCTGTAGTGGTTGTAGGTGAAGAGATGGGCTAAATGGGCAAGGGGCATTAAGGAGGACACTTGATGGGGTGAGCACTGGGTGTTATACATAGGGGATGAATCACTGGAATCTACTCCTGAAATCATTATTGTACTATATGCTGACTAACTTGGATGTAAATTAAAAAATAAAATAAAAATTAAAAAAACCCCAAAGAAATTTAAAAAACATTAAACAATGCAAGTACAGAGTTGTATAGATGGTTATAAAGAGTACAAAGAAGGTAGTCGACAATTGGGAGGTTCTTGCTACTATGAATACTGACACAGAGAGGTACTTGGGTGGCTCAGTCGGTTGAGCATCCGACTTCAGCTCAGGTCATGATCTCACAGTTTGTGAGTTTGAACCCTGTGATGTAGGCTCTGTGCTGACCGCTTGCTCAGAGCCTGGAGCCTGCTTCAGATTCTATGTCTCCTCCTCTCTCTGTCCCTCCCATGCTTGAGCTCTGCCTCTCAAAAATAAATAAATTAAAAAAAATACACAGAGATGAAATCCAATAGATTTGCTTTGAAAGTCTTTTTGAAAACTTAGAGAAATTTAGGAATATGCCTTAAATTTATTGCTCATAATATGTTAGAATTATTTTAATTTTTTAATAAAATATTTCAGAGATGTGTTCTACGAGAAACCAACATGGCTTCCCGCTACGAGAAAGAATTCTTGGAGGTAGAAAAAATTGGAGTTGGTGAATTTGGTACAGTCTACAAGTGTATTAAGAGACTGGATGGATGTGTTTATGCAATAAAACGTTCCATGAAACCTTTTGCAGGATCATCAAATGAGTAAGTACCTTTGAAATGTACTAGAAGTATAAACTTGGATTTGGAAAGTTGTTTCTTGTTAAAACATTTCATTTTGTTTGTTTGTTTATTTATAGACAGAGACAGCATGAATTGGGGAGGGGATGAGAGGGGGTAGAGAGAGAATCCCAAGCAGGCTCCAGGCTGCCAGCACAGAGCCTCATGAGATCATGACCTGAGCTGAAACCAAGAATTGAACACTTAACTGACTGAGCCATCCAGGCACCCCAAAACATTTTTTTTTTAATGTTTTTTTTTGTATTTTTTATTTTTTTATTTTTGAGACAGAGAGAGACAGAGCATGAACGGGGGAGGGTTAATTTTTTTTAATGTTTTTTTTTATTTATTTTACCCCAAAACATTTTAAATAATGGCACTGATGTCATTAAAAACATACCCATTGCTACCCCCTCCATTGTATGTGGTCTCACATTTATAACTTTTCTGAATTTTCCAAGTCAGAGATAAATTATTTCCTAAAATGTACCATGATCATTTGGGAACAATCACATTGCATTTTTTCATGGTTCTTGAGGCTTTTACTACTGGTCTTACTGCTTTTTCTTAAATGAATAGATTTATGGATTTTCTTCCTGTTTCATTCATTAGAAATATTGCCAAGTAGGAAGTTAATGTTAACTTATTGGTTATCTCCACTTTGTATTAACAATGAATTCATTACTAAATTCATTATGACTATTGAAATCAATGTTTTGAAGACTACAAGTGAGAAATTAAGAAAAATTTAAATTTCATTCTCAGAACTAATTGTTCAAAAGTTCTTCCTTTTACAAGGAAAACAAATATTTCCAGATTCAGCCAATGTATTTTGTGAACTGTAGGGATGTAATGCTTAATTTGCTGAATCTGAAATTATGGGCCTTAGAATTCTTCATTTTTATACTGAAATTCATCTAGTACCACATGCTACTTTTTTGTGTTGGATTTCCTATTCCATAATGAATCATGAATATTGGCAGTCCCCAAGACTGTCCCTATGACTATATCATATTGGCTGAGTGCAATATTATGACTTTCTAGCCTTCACAGAGAAGACAAGAGGACCCATCACAATATCCTTCATCAAGTCTATGGTGGGCCTCTTGTTAAGCCCATCAATATATTTTTTTAAATTGTGATACAGTGAAATTAAGACTCAAAGCATGTCTGCCATTGATATAATAGCAACCCAAGACTCCTCTTTACATATGCCATGTTCAATGAAAACAAACAAACAAACAAACAAACAAACAAACAAACACCATGGATTTTGGCACCAGGATGACCAAGGTTCTGGTCTTAGGTCTACTATCACCAGCTTGACTTTGGGCTAGTCACTGAGCTTTCTAAAGCCTTCATCCTTGCCACTATATCTTACTGAGTAGTCATGACAATTAAATGAGGTGAAATAGTAAGCAAGCAATGAGCACTCAACGTTCTGCCACTGTTAATAATGCCTCATATCATGGAGCACTTGGGTGGCTCATCGGTTAAGTGTCTGACTTTGGCTCCGGTCATGATCTCACAGTCTGTGGGTTCAAGCCCCACGTTGGGCTCTGTTTTGACAGTGCAGAGCCTGGATGGAGCCTGCTTCCAATTCTGTGTCTCCTTCTCTCTCTGCCCCTTCCCTGCTTGCTCTCTCTCTCTCTTTCTCAAAAAGAAATAAACATTGAAAAAAAATAACGCCTCATATCTTGTTTTTGAGAAACATTTGTGTGTATATTGATTCATTTTTCTTGATGCTTGTCTGTCTGTTAGGAGTTTGGCTTTGCATGAAGTTTACGCTCATGCAGTGCTTGGGCATCACCCCCATGTGGTACGTTACTACTCCGCATGGGCAGAAGATGACCACATGATCATTCAGAATGAATACTGCAACGGTAAGTATGTGGACTATCATGGTGGAGAGGGAGATGAACTTTTAGTCCCCAGGAAAAAAATCTTTGCCTCCCCCTTGTAGTTTATGCCACGTGTAGCAGAGTCCTACCTAAAAGGTCTGTACTATAGTTTGGCTTGGAAGCAGAGAGCAGGAGACACGAAGTTGCATTGAAAAGGAATTTCAGGTTTATACTATTTCATATTTTTTTCAGAGCTGATGTGTGGCTGACACCCAGAAGCTACTAATCCCCTCACAGTTTACTCAATACTTAGAAACCTTTACCCCAGTGGTTTGAATGGTAAATCATCCTCCTCTTACCATTTGCTAGGTATTCTTAGAGAAGCAAGTCATACTCTGTACCATTTTTGGGGAGCGGGTGGTAAGCTTACACAGCCAACTTTTGATTAATTTTCAAGCGGATTCCTGAATTTGAGGATTGTTGTTACCTTTGAGGCTTAGTGTTCTCACCAGAGGAAGGGCATGGGGTGAGCGCTGGGAATGAAATGCAGTGACTTCAGATTATTCTCGCAGGTCTTTCAGGACCATACATACACAAATAACTGGTCAAACTTTTTTTCTGGGCTACTTACATCGCAAAATGTAGTCCTTTGGCCTAACGTATTTCTACTCTGTGATTAAGGGGGTGACCTAGCGGTATCTTTACATATTATTATTCTCAGATATTTTTAATCAAAATGTTCAGTGGTAAAATAGGAAAATGCTCCCAAATTAAATAGAAGCTTGCCATCCTTTTACGAGTGGTGATCTATATTCTGGCCATGGCAATATTGGATAATGGCACCCCTCTCAAACCTGCTCCCCTCCCCCACAACATGTACACCTACGCTGAAGTTTCTCTAATAGCACAGTCTTTGAGTAATTTTAGTAGCCACCAGATAGCCCTGAGTATGTAAGCACAGCCTGACGTTTGAGGACAGTTGACAAAGCTTTATCATTATATCTACAAGTAGGTTAAGTAAACAATATTATGAAACACTAGAAACACAGAAAAATGGCACACATATGATGCAAATTAATGGCATTTCTCTTGCTGTTTCCTTAGAGCCTGATTTCCTTGTAGTCTTAACTGTGAACTTTTTTTTTCTCTAAAAAGGGAAAAATCCCTTTTTCTAATAGTCTCTTCAGGATAAAAAATGGACCCTTTCCTCGTGATTGAGATGTTGAGACTTTTCTTCCTAATTCCTCTTTACTGTAACCTGAGATTCCCTATTCTTGCCCTTCCCATTCCCCAAGATTGGTTTTATTTTCATGACTTTCAACTACTAACAAAGATAATGGCAAGTCATAAAAATTAACCAAGAAAGTCAAACAAAACAAATTTAACCTGATTTAGGGCATTGTAAAGATTTCAAATGTTCGAAAAAGAATAAGGTGGAGTGATGGTTCTTGTTACAAGTCCTCTTCTAGTTCTTTGCAACATTTGAATACCTTCTACAGGCATGTCATTCGTTAAGTTCTAGGGTGAGCTGTACCAGAGAGTGAGAAAAGTCTTTTGAGGAGCTTTATTCCACTTGCTCGCTTACAGTGAATCCACATGAGACCATTTGGTGCAAAACCAGGTGGTACAGCTATGGATAAAAAGCATTCAGAGAAGACGAATTTGAGCAAGAGGCAGCACAGTGTGGTGGGATGGGCCTGGGCTTTAAAGTCAGGCAGGAGTGGGTCTAAAACCCAGCTATACTGCATACCAGTTATGTGATCTCTGGGATGTCAATCCCACTGAGTAAAGAGATAGTAATATCTACTTAGGAGATAGTAATACTTCTTATTTTGAAAAATCGGAACAACCTACATCAAATGCTAGCACACCGTCAAAACCTGATACAGATTGAGAACTCAGAAACAGTTGTTACTAGAGTAGCCCAAGAAAATCTCAAAAAGGAGGTAAGACTTGAAAGAGACTTTGCAGAAGGATTACCAGAGTTTAAGGAAGAGCAAAGAAGGCATCTATTAGAGGAACAGCAAGCAGGCAAAGGGCATGACATTGGGGATGGGTCTGACCTAGCAGATGCTAAGGAGACTGATGGGACTAAGGTGACCCTATAACAGGAAATAAGATCAGCAAAGTCAAGTGTGGGAGGAATACAGAGGGTTTTTGGATGTTTCCAGGCAGCAGATTTTCAAGAAGATGTGATAGATGAAGAGGAATCATTGTCTGTTTGCCATGGTGGTCCACTAACTTCACTGTGTCCTTGCCAATTAAAATGTAGTTTTGATTTATCAAAATGTAATTCACATACATTGCTTTCAAATGTGAACTGATCACGGAAAATAAAGCACACCCTTATACTTGTCTTGTTTGTAGTTATGGATAATCCATGTTGAGACTCTGCCCTGTGGCTCTAAATAAAGGAGAGTTAAGTCCAAAGTATTTGTAAGGTAGCAGAGTAGCTAGTGCCTGATTCCTTCTACTCCTTTCTCCTTCTATCCTCTGTCTCTCCCTCTTTCTCACCTCTTCCTCCTCATGCCTGTCACCCTTAGCTCTGTACCCCCAGCCTGTCAAAGCAGTCAGGCTAGAGCATGTAGAGTTATGGTTTACTCAGATTATAAATTGGATGTTTTAGATAATGTACATCATAACTAGTAGAGACCAGCAGTTAACTGATTTCCCCTACTGTCCCTCCTAAACTCTAAACCAATCAAATGTTCCTTCTTCCACCCTCACCCTTGCCAAGATCCCCTACCCGTCATCTGTGGGTCAGCCTCTGAAATCTGAAGGCTTTCCAGCAGTAGATTGATTGCGCAACCACCAGGATTCCAAACTATTCAGGATGGAACGATTAACCTCTCGCTAGAGGCAGTATTTTCTTGTGACGTCTTCTGTCACTGAAGTTTTACAGAGCGTGCTCCCCTTGTTCTAGTGATGTGGTACCCAGAAGTCTGCACCATCTGTGGAACACCATATATTGGTTATATTTTCCCACCAAACAAGGAATAACTTTACCAGCAGGAAAATATGCTTGTGTTGTAGAGAGCAACATAAAATCAAGATTTTGAGAATACAAATGTACGAACAGAATATCCTGTTGGTCTGCTGTTTACATTTTAGTGTTGGAAGGCATTTGCTATTTGTTTTAGTGTCTGTCAGGTTTCATAAGCAGACAGAAAAACATAGATCTGTTTTTCTTAAGTTTCCTTTTTCCCTCAGCCAAGTGGGGGAAATATCTTTATCTAAAGAAAAGAATTTGGCAACTCATCTCACCAAGATGGTTTGAGAAGAGCTGTCCAGGAGCTGGCTGTTTCCTCCTAGGGCACAATCCTGTCAGTTACAGTATTATCTCCAGATGGCATCTTGGGTTATGGAGTTAAGGCTCCGGTATAGCTGAGATTAGGAGGGATGAGGTTTATCATTCATTCAGTATTGCTCTGTCTATACACACAGACTTCCTTAATACTGTTTGGCAAAGAACAGTTAATTATGCTCCTCAATAAGAGGGAGACCATCGGCTTTAGCTGTAGCAAAATAAAGATATCCTAATACCTTTGCATAAATGCTCTCCAGTAACTTTTACCGTTGTTAATTATTACTTGGCTAACCTGAATATTACCTGCAGGGCTTCTAAGTAATTAAAAGTGCTGCTGGCACTGGTCTAGTTACCCTTACTAAACACCCGTAGCTCTTCAGGAATCGGCAATATCTCTGCTTATAATCTAGAAGACCACATTAAAAGGTTGCTAAGTGCCGCTAGGGTGCTTCTTTCTTCGCATACCTTTTATGGGCTCCTTGTCTTTGTCTTTCCTTTGCCTCTGTTGCCAGGATAGACCTTCAGTCCAGAATATGTGCAGAGTGCATGCGAGACCTTCAGAAAGTGAGGATGGATAAGATGGGGGTCTCGGATGAACACCCAGTCTAGCGGGAAATGAATTCCAGTAGACATGGGGGCCTTGGATACAGGCTTCCTTCTCTTTGGCACACCTCACAACTTCATCTGCAAACAGATTTGAGGTGGCTTTGGTCTTTATAAGCTTCAACATACTCTTCCTTTCTAGCTAAGGTCATCTATAGAACATACAATCTTTTTTTAAGAAGATTCCCAGGAAAAAGACACACCCTTTACTTTAGCCCTCTTTGTGTTTCTGGAAAGGGCTGAAACTCTTCTTCTTTCTTACCTGAATTATTTTAACATGAAAGATCAATCTTTAAACTGAATATTACATAGGATACTTTAAAATATGGATTTCCTAAAAACCATTAGTATCTTAGATCCTGTTGTTCTGACACATACTTGAGGGCTGGAGTTCTAACTGCCAGGGAGACCCAGGACTCTACAATTTGACTGAAGAGGCTGCCAATGAATGCAGATTAAAAACATAAAGGGTTCAGAAACATTCTAAATCCTTAGGATGGGGCACCCAAGATCGGCAGTGGCAGGGGAGGGGGGGTCACATGAGTCCAGGCCTTATTTTTTACTGATAACAATGATAAACTAAGAGTCTATAGTGGATGTGCAAATACTGTGGCTCAAAAAGGATTTAGGTGTATACTGAAGTTAAACTTCAAACTCATTACATTAAAGTTACTAGTGGCCTATAATTACTAGATGGACTCTGAACTAATCATCAATGCTAATAGCAGCCATCTGTCCAGGCTTGATTGGCCTTCTGCTTAATAATCAGGCAACACTTTTAAATGTTAGTTGGGGCAGGGCATACTCAAGGCAATGTCACCACATATTGGATATCTGGGCTACGGCCCTTTATTTTTTTCTTTCAAAGTCCTGTAATTCTTTCCAATATGTCTGTGGTATAGACAGACAGGGGGGCAGATATTACTGGTATCTAGACAATAATCTAGATTTGTTGGACTGAACTCATTCATGAGGAATTTACTGAATGTTTACTATGCTTCCATCTATTAAGATTCACACCTTTTCTCCATTCTGTGGGGCTGCTCTCTGTTGTTCTTTCCTAGGTGGGAGTTTGCAGGCTGCTATATCTGAAAACACAAAGTCTGGCGATCATTTCCAAGAGCCAAAACTCAAGGACATCCTTCTGCAGATTTCCCTTGGGCTTAAGTACATCCACAACTCTGGCATGGTGCATCTGGACATCAAACCTAGTCAGTATGGCTCCCCTCTGCTCCTTTGGCCAGATTTAGTTCTTTCCCCACTGTGTCAGAATTGTTGTCTGTGCACCTACTAAGTGTTGAAGATGCTGTTTGCTGGCAAAATTTCTTTCTTTCATGTGTTTCCCTGAAAATCTTAGTCAAACAGCTTTATCCATTCCCCCCGTCCAGGGCCAGGGGACAGAGAAAAGACTTTTTCCCAGGTAGTAAAGCCAAAGTATGAAAATATTGGCTACATCCTGAATGTGTTCGACCACTGTTGTATATACTCTTTCTAATTCAGCACCGACTAAAGTGAACAGAAATCGATGGTTTTGACACTCAATAATGTGAAACTCAGAGAAATGTTACCATCTTCAGGCTTCTTTCTTTGTTTTGAAGCCACCAGCCTCTTCAGAGGATGGGGTGTGTCTGAGGTCAGTTTCACTTAAAATAGGTATTCTTAACCACTGAGTTGTTCAGAGATTCCATGGAAGATAAGAAACCTTGGTAGTCTTGTTACACGAACTCAGAAGAGGAGGAAAGGAGGGTGGCCAAAATGTCAAATACAGAAAAGACTCTTTGGGGGTAAAAAAGCTTAGGAGTCGTTACTTATGTTAATTCTGTATTTATTTAGGTAACATCTTCATCTGTCATAAGATGCAAAGTGATTCTCCTGTAGCCCCAGAAGAGATTGAAAATGAAGCTGATTGGTTTCTCTCTGCCAATGTGATATATAAAATTGGTGAGTCTGCCTTAAATCCTGACCTGTATATTATCATCCTATAAAATTTATACTGATGAATCCCATTTATTCCAGTTTTAAAGACATGCTTGTAAAGGGCTCTGTTTCTTTTTCTTCTTCTTTTCTTTTCTTTTTTTTTAGGTGACTTGGGTCATGTGACATCAATAAACGAACCAAAGGTAGAGGAGGGAGATAGTCGCTTCCTGGCTAATGAGATTTTACACGAGGTAAAGATCAGGCAAGCAGAGGGCATTTTATAATTCACTGAATCCTTTGACTCTCAAATGAAGGTTCACAGAACAAGAAATGAAAAGTATATATTTATAATTAAACTTTACATGATCTCTTTTCCTATTCAGAATTGAGACTGAGGATAAGAAAGAAACTTAAAAAAAAAAAAAGGCACAAGCAAAGCTGGTTCAATCATGGATTAATCACTGGTTTTACTGTTCTTTATAAAGTTCCTTTACTGTTTCTAGTCTTTCTTAGACTTCCTAAACTCATGAATTCCCTAGTAGAAAGGAAGCCTTTATTGGTTCAACCCATCTTTATCAGGCTATCATCCTTTTGATAGCACCACCAGCTCTGGTGAAATGAGCTTTGGTTATTGTCTACCTTCCAGGATGTCTGCAGAGTCAGGGCTAGGAAGGATTTAACTCCTTCCAGGATGATCATATCTGAGACCAGTTAATCTATGCTTGGAGTCTCTTTGAGCCTGACAGAACAAAATGACGCTAAGATTCTGCCTTAAACTCTTCAGGGCACAGCAGTGTGAATCAGGTGGATTTGCACCGTATCCTTTGTCTTCTCTAGAAATAAACCACTAGCCACAGCAGATGTGACCTTGCCCATTGTGTCTGTTTAAGCTCCTACGTACTCAGTAATCTCTCTCACCCGTTGTCCTGATCTAGACTCAATTCACTTGGCAAACTAACTGGCTTTCCCGTCTTCTGTTTTGAAGGATTATCGGCACCTTCCCAAGGCAGACATATTTGCCTTGGGATTAACAATTGCAGTGGCTGCCGGAGCAGAGTCGTTACCCAGCAATGGTGCCATGTGGCATCATATCCGTGAGGGTAACCTTCCAGAACTTCCTCAGGAACTCTCAGAAGAATTTTGCATTCTACTCAAGGTGGTATCTCTTATGAGATCAAGAGAAGATAGAAATGTCTATTTTTAAAAAATGTAATGGCCAGGAGGTGGGGAAAGAGGAAAGCAGATGCTGGTAGTGCCACTGACAGAGGAAAAAAGGAATCATGATCCTGAAGACCAGGAAAGACATAGATAGGACAGACCGAAAGTTTCTCAAGAAAACGTAGAGGATATCATAAAGCCTTTTATATTCCAGTTTAAAATCCTGTTACATTTTTTTTCTCTGCCCTTCCCAACAACCCTGTTAAGGTGGGAAATTCAGGAAACCAAGGCTCAGAGCAGTTCCTGGACTTGTATTCTCATCTTTGATAATTGATTCACTCTAAAATCAAACTTAGGTCTTTTTGCTCTTATTTTAGGGTTTTAACTGTTGTCATTGAAGTGGTGAGACTACAAAAAATTTTGAATTTTGAGTGTATAGAAGAAAACATAAGCTACTTTATTGATGAATAATGGACACCACCACCAATCACATGCACTATTAGAAAAAGGCATAATGTCAGTTCAGGAATTTATGTGTTACTTGAACTCCATGGTATCTGAGTATGTGGAGGGACAAGGAAAGGAAGCTGTTATGTTGAAACAGAGGTACAAAAAAATACACCATTGAGAAGTTTAGAATTATACTAAGAAAAAAAAAATGTATACATAAGACTTCATGGCTTAAAGAACAGGATTGGTTAGAATTCCTAAAACAGCTTTAGAGACATCTACTCTTGGCAATTAAATATGAGTTTCATAGTTCACCTGAAAACTTGAAATTTAGTTACAAACTTCTCTTCTTCCGAATAGGCAAACTTTGCTCACAGTGGACTTTATTGCAAGCCTAATCATCTATTTCTATGTGTGAATTGCTCTTAGACTTAGTTGATACATACTGAGTACTTCAGTGCTGGCCCACTGTGCTAATAATACATGCATGTTAATTCATGTAATTCTCACAATACTCCAGTAGGTGAATGTTGTTCTCCCAAATATCAAAAAAGGGGAAGTGAGTTTCAGCAAAGTTAAGTGACTTGCTCAAGGCTACTTAGTAAATGGTGGAGCTGCCTCTGAACATTGGTTCCCAAATGGAAGGTTCAGTGTTTTCTCCATTATACAACATTGCTAATTGCTGTAAACAATTAGCTATTTTCTACTGTATTCAAGCCATTTTAGGTTACAGACACCCTCTACCTGAAGATGAATGCTGTAGGAATACGGCCATGGTGGGGTAGCCTTAGTTTTAAGTGAAAAGGAGCATGTTGTGGTAGAAAACAAACTGAACTAGGAGTTGGGTGACCTCGGTTTTAGTCTTGGTCCCATCAATAACTTGAACAAGCCACTTTTTATCTCAGGACCTCAGTGTCTTCCCATTTAAAATTAAGGCATTAGATTGGTTAATCACCCAACCAGCTCCAAAATAGGATACTTAAAGGCAGGCCAAAGGTGTGGATGACTGATGCAGAGTGTAGAGAAGATGCTCCCATCTTCGGTGGAGCTAAGTTCTCACTTATTTCTTCCCCCGCAAAGTTAAAAGCAGTTTCACAAAACTCCCCAGCAGAGGTTGGGCGCAGCTGGCTTGGGTAGGGAGATTCTCCCAGCAGTGAAGAAGCTTCTATTTCCTTCCTTTTGGTCTAACACCAACAGAACATGATCCACCCTGACCCAAGGGAGAGACCTTCTGCAGCAGCTCTGGCCAGAAGTCGAGTTCTCCGGCCCTCCCTTGGGAAAGCAGAAGAGCTCCAGCATCAGCTTAACTTGGAAAAGTTCAAGACAGCCACACTGGAAAGGTAGACATTTTTTTGAGTAAGCTCTAGGCCCAATGTGGACTTGAGCTCACAACCTTGAGATCGAGACTTGCATGGGCACCTCTGGAAAGGTAGATTTTGGATGCTGGAGTTTAGAAAGAATCTCTTTGTGTACTACGTACAGTGATATGACTGCTCTGCTGTGTCTTCTCTGGACTCAAGTGGAACCCAACATTAAAATACATAGGCCCCTCTTCACAAAGATATGAGCAGCATGAGGGAGACTCTGTGATTAGACTCCTTGAGAGAGAAAATTCCCATTAATGCAAAGGAAGCAAAGTGAGGAATACAAGGAAATACAGCCAGCAAAGAACTCTTAGTGGGATTCTGCGTGACAATAGGGGTTCAAAGTAACTGGTGAATGATCACCCAGTGAAGATACCTATAGTTAAGGTCGGAAGAGACCCATTTAACAAATCCATTACATTTCAAGGGCAGGCAGACACATTGTCTTGGTACATGTTAAGAAGTATTTCTCCAATCCAAAGGAAGAAGTCTGATCACATATTCACGTAAGCTTATATTCACACATGCATTCATTAATCTATTCTTTCATTAAACAAATGGGAATTCATTAATTAGATAGGATGGGGTTAGTATAAAGGTCAGGCACTGATGTTTGAGCAGAGTTCTGAAGGCATTTTTAAGTGATTATTGCATACCCTATGCACTGCTGGAAATATAAAAGATGAAAAATGGTCCTTGTTTGAAATAAACTTAGAAATCCAACTTCTTTTGGATATACAATCCATCTTGAAATGATAAACTTTAAAAGTCCCCCAAGTGATTTTTTGGCAATGTTGTGGAGACACCAAGCCTTTAGTCAGGGATTCTTCCGAATAAGCAACTTGATATTTTTTTGCTCTAGTTTTGGATTCCATTTTCCTAGCTAATAAACAAAATAAAAATACTTATATTCTTATATATACATATACATATACATATACATATTCACATATATGTTTGTATTATGTATATAAGTGTAGTGTGCACCTTCTGTGAAAACCAGCTATGGAGGCACAGGTGACTGTCGTTAGACATCACAGTAATGGGGGCCTACCACAGAGATGGGGCAGATGCCTTCTTGAAATTATCTAGACCAAGGATTGGAAACTTTTCTGGAAGGAGCTAGAGAGTAAATATTTTATGCTTTGCGGGGCATACTATCTTTGCTGCAGTGACTCAGCTCTGTTGTAGTAATGTGAAAGCAGCCACAGACAATATATAAACAAATGGGTATGGCTGAGTTCCAACGAACAGGTGGTGGGCCAGATTCGACCCATGCGTTGTGCTTCACAGACCCCTGCAGTTTTCATATATAGCCAGTAGGGTTGTTTCCTTATTTAAAATTTTTTTTCATGTTTTCTTTCTTTCTTTCCTTTTAAAATGTTTTAATTCCGGGGCGCCTGGGTGGCGCAGTCGGTTAAGCGTCCGACTTCAGCCAGGTCACGATCTCGCGGTCTGTGAGTTCGAGCCCCGCGTCGGGCTCTGGGCTGATGGCTCAGAGCCTGGAGCCTGTTTCCGATTCTGTGTCTCCCTCTCTCTCTGCCCCTCGCCTGTTCATGCTCTGTCTCTCTCTCTGTCCCAAAAATAAATAAACGTTGAAAAAAAAAATTAAAAAAAAAAAAAAATAAAATGTTTTAATTCCAGTTAGTTAACAGTGTCAGATATTAGTTTCAGGTGCACAATATAAGTAATTTAACACTTCCATACATCACCCTGTGCTCATTGAGACAAGTGTACTATTTAACCCCCATCATCTTTTTGACCCATTCCCCTACCACCTGATAACCATCAGTTTGTTCTCTATAATTAAGAGTCTGTTTCTCGGTTTGTTTCTCTCTTATTTTTTCCCTTTGCTGCTTTGTTATGTTTCTTAAATTTCACATGAGTGAAATCATTTGCTATTTATCTTTCTCTGACTTATTTCACTTAGCATTATACCATCTAGCTCCATCCATATTGTCGCAAATGGCAAGATTTTATTCCTTTTTATGGTTGAATAATATTCCAATATATATACACCACATCTTCTTTATTCATTTATTTATCAATGGATACTTGGACTGCTCCCATAATTTGGCTATTGTAGATAGTGCTGCTATAAATATAGGGGGCATGTACCCCTTTCAATTGGTGTTCTTGTATTCTTTGGGTAAATACCTAGTAATGCAATTGCTGAGTCATAAGGTAGTTCTATTTTTAACTTTTTGAGGAACCTCCATACTGTATTCTAGAGTGGCTGCACCAATTTGCATTCCCACCAACAGTGCAAGAAAGTTCCTTTTTCTCCACACCCTCACCAACATTTATTTCCTGTATTTTTGATTTTAGCCATTCTGACTGGTGTGGGGTGATGTCTCATTATAGGTTTGATTTGCATTTCCCTGATAAGTGATGATGAGCATGTTTTCATTAGTCTGTTGGCCATCTGGATGTCTTCTTTGGAGAAATGTCTGTTCACATCTTCTGCCCATTTTTAAATGGAATATTTGTTTTTGGGGTGTTGACTCCTATTCTTTATATATTTTTGAAATATATAAATCCTTTATCAGATATGTAATTTGCAAATACCTTCTCCTATTCAGTAGGTTGCCTTTCAGTTTTGTTGATCGTTTCCTTCATTGTGCAGATGCTTTTTATTTTGATGAAGTCCCAATAGTTTATTTTTGCTTTTGTTTCCATTGCCCCAGGAGACCTATCTAGTAAGAAGTTGCTATGGTTGATGTCAAAGAAGTTACTGCCTGTGTTCTCTTCTAGGATTGTTATGGTTTCAGGTCTCAAATTTAGGTCCTTAATCCATTTCAAATTTATTTTTGCGTATGGTGTAATAGGTGGTCCAGTCTCATTCTTTTGAATGTTCTGTCCAGTTTTCCCATTACCATTTGTTGAAGAGACTGTCTTTTTCCCATTGGATATTCTCTCCTGCTTTGTTGAAGATTAACTGACCATATAATTTTGGGCTTATTTCTGCATTTTCCATTCTGTTCCATTGACTTGTGTGTCTATTTTTATGCTGGTATCATACTGTTTTAATTACTATAGTTTTGTGATATAACTTGAAATCTGGAATTGTGATGCCTCCAGTTTTTCTTTTCTTTTGCTTTGGCTATTTGGGGTCTTCTGTGGTTCCATACAAATCTTGGGATTCTCTGTTATAGTTCTGTGAAAAATGAAAAAATGTGAAAAATGTGAAATATTTAACAGTATTTGTTCTTCCAATCCATGGGCATGGAATGTGTTTCCATTTCTTTGTGTTGTCTTCAATTTCTTTCATCAGTGTTTTATAGTTTTCAGAGTAAAGATCTTTCACCTCTTTGGTTAGGTTTATTCCTAGGTATCTTATGGTTTTTGATGCAATTTAAATGGGATCAATTCCTTGATTTCTCTTTCTGTTGCTTCATTGTTGGTGTATAGAAATGCAACAAATTTCTGCATATTGATTTTGTATCCTGTGACTTTACTGACTTTGTTTATCAGTTCTGGCGTGTTTTTTGTTTTTGTTTTTGTTTTTGTTTTTTTGGTGGCATCCTTCAGGTTTTCTATATAGAGTATCATGGTATCATGTCATATGCAAATAGTACAAGTTTTACTTCTTCCTTACTGATTTGGATTCCTTTTATTTCTTTTTGTTGTCTGATTGCTGTGGCTAGGACTTCTTGTACTATGTTAAATAAAAATGGTGAGAGTGGACATCCTTGTTTTGTTCCTGATCTTAGGGGGAGAGCTCTCGGTTTTTTCCCATTAAGATGATGTTAACGGTGGTTTTTCACTGATGGCCTTTATTATGTTGAGATATGTTGCCTTTAAACTTTGTTGAGGGTTTTTATCATGAATCGATGTTGTACTTTGTCAAGTGCTTTTTCTGCATTTACTGAAAGGATCATATGGTACTTATCCTTTCTCTTACTGATGTGATATATCTCATTGATTGATTTGCAAATACTGAACCACCCTCACAACCCAGGAATAAATCTCACTTGATTGTGGTGAATAATTTTTTTAATGTATTGTTGAATTTGTTTTGCTAGTATTTAACTGGGAATTTTTGCCTCTATGTTAGAGATACTGGCTTATAGTCCTTTTTAGTGGTGTCTTTATCTGGTTTTTATTTTTAAAAATTTTAAACATCCTTTATACCCCAATCAGTAGGATTTAAGAAACCTAATCTGCCACGTGTCGTGGCATGTGTGTACCAGCTATTTTTAAAGATAATCACAGGAGCTAAGTTTCTCTTCCGTGTATAGCTCAGGCTTGCTTCTATAAATACTGAAATAAAAAGAAAAATCTATATGTTGGTTTTGATCATAAATATTCTCTTTAATTTAGGATCAAGTAATATGTTTTTTCCCCTTTTAATTGCCAGGGAACTGAGAGAAGCTCAGCAGGCCTGTTCCCCCCAGGAAGAACATGGTGACCCTGGGGTCTCTGGGACCCCCACAGGACCAAGAAGCACCAAACGCCTGGTGGGAGGAAAAAGTGCAAAGTCTTCCAGCTTCACCTGTGGGAAGTCTTCCCCATAAGAACTCCCTTCACACCAACCCTCCTTCTGACTTATAGCTTCCAGAAATAGATATTGACTGCGTCCATCTTCCTCTTACAAATGGGGAGATTAACCAACTTGAATGCCCAAAGATTTCAAAAGCTACTCATAATTTAGCATTCACTGCCAAGATCCTAAAGCTAGTAAGCCTCATATTAGTGGTGCTGCCAGGTACAATCATGGGCAGCCATTTCTCTTCTCGGTTATATTCCCAAGGCCACGTCACCACGGTCACGTTTCACATTCATGCCTAATGGGAAAGCATGTGTCTCTGAACTAAACAAGAGGGAGCAAGCCCCTCGGCACAGCCTGTGGACTGTGGCGCTGTGGTAGCTGACTGCCTCCCAAGGAACAGGACGCTCCCTGCACGTAGAAAGGGGTATAATTTTGTTTTGAGTTGAGGTTAACAGCTTATAATAAAATGTGCATGTATTTCAACAACGCTTCTCAGGGTAAATTCTGGCATTCCTAAAAGAATTCTCAGCCACTTTGAGCAAGTGATTTTCCTGCTCTATTCTTTTAGTGAAGACCATCCCTTATTCTGGTATTATATTTATTAAAAAAGTGACTTCACCATTCTGTGAGGTGGGTAGAAATAAGACTAGAGAACTTGTAATTTCTGAACTGGCTATTAACTTATGGTACAAACCGCTGGGTAAAGGGTTTGAGGAAAATGTAGTGTGGCTGTTCTCCTTCATACTGTTTGCCCTGATCCAGTTATGACTGGTTTTGATTTTCTGGGGGTCACCAATTTCTTCTTGGTTTTTATCAGAATTTGGCTTTGTTTCCTATGATTTTATCATATTTTAATCGAAATTCTTTTCTCTGTATATATTTTTAAAGGAATGGAACATTTGTAAATAAAGGTTTTTATCTTGTCCAAAGCCAAATATGGGTGAAGCACTCTTCTTTGTGACATGTAATTAACAAAGAGTGAAATTTCTGTTGGAAATCATTTCATGAGTAGATAGGTGAATCAGTAGGTTGGTAGTAACAGGTCTTGGCTGCAAGGCCCAGATTTGTGGACCCCAAAGCTAATAATGGTCAAGCTCTGATACATAAAATAATGTTGGTCATAAAGGCACTGATAACTTCTAGTGTGTCCTACTAATAAAGGTAGCTTGTTAATGGTTTGTAGGCTTTTTTTTTTTTTTTTTTTTTTTTGCTGCCTTACATCCTTCTTTCCCTTGCATTTTAAAAAGCAAATTAAGGGGCACCTGGGTGGCGCAGTCGGTTGAGCGTCCGACTTCAGCCAGGTCCCGATCTCGCTGTCTGTGAGTTCGAGCCCCGCGTCAGGCTCTGGGCTGATGGCTCAGAGCCTGGAGCCTGTTTCCGATTTTGTGTCTCCCTCTCTCTCTGCCCCTCCCCCGTTCATGCTCTGTCTCTCTCTGTCCCAAAAATAAATAAAAACGTTGAAAAAAAAATTTTAAAAAATAAAAATAAAAAGCAAATTAAGAAATTTTTAAAAACCAAATAAACCATCATACCATTATTTCTTTTGTCTTGGAGTTGCAATTATTTCCATGCAGTTAAGTGGGGTAAATTGCTGTGTATTGCCCATTGCCATTTAAAGAAATCTAATCTTTATTCAAGGTTTTAAAATGGAGTTAATGTATCTCTTGCTTCTCTGACCCTGGCCATATCCCTTGCAGTATAGTGTGGGGTCAACTACAATTTGTGATTTAGAAAAAGGTATATTATTATGAATATGCAATGCATAGACCAGAGTTCTTCTCAGCACTGATAAGTAGAACTATCAAGGTCTATAACCCCTCCTCTACCCTGTTCCTCAGAGCCCCTGTTAGCACCTGAATGGCCTGGTTGGGGGAAGGAGGACTAGGGGGGGCGGTTTCCACAGCACCACAAAGCTACTAAATCAGCAGGTAGTTGCATAGACACTGCTGAGTGTGAGTGGGACTGGGTCTTCACTGGGCTAGCAATTTAATCCCTTCCAGTTCAGTTGGAGGTTTAAGTTTACCCCTTGCCTCAGTAAGAAGCTGCATTCTCAGTCCTGAAGTTCTGTTTCCGCACAGAGATCACAAGATAACCTGGGGAACTAATGATCAAGTATTAACATCATTGCACTGCCAATATTAAAGTTAAATATTTTAGGATATAAATATGGTGCTTTACTATAGATAGTCTTTTATTTTATTTTTTATTTTTATTTATTTATTTATTTATTTATTTAATATTTATTTATTTATTTTCAATATATGAAGTTTATTGTCGAATTGGTTTCCATACAACACCCAGTGCTCATCCCAAAAGGTGCCCTCCTCAATACCCATCACCCATCCTCCCCTCCCTCCCACCCCCCATCAACCCTCAATTTATTCTCGGTTTTTAAGAGTCTCTTATGCTTTGGCTCTCTCCCACTCTAACCTCTTTTTTTTTTTTTCCCCTTCCCCCATGGGTTTCTGTTAAGTTTCTCAGGATCCACATAAGAGTGAAACCATATGGTATCTGTCTTTCTCTGTATGGCTTATTTCACTTAGCATCACACTCTCCAGTTCCATCCACGTTGCTACAAAGGGCCATATTTCATTCTTTCTCATTGCCACGTAGTACTCCATTGTGCACATAAACCACAATTTCTTTATCCATTCATCAGTTGATGGACATTTAGGCTCTTTCCATAATTTGGCTATTGTTGAGAACTATAGATATTCTTAAACACACACTGACATTAAGCTGCCAATAGATAATCTTGAGACTTATAGTTAAAGGAATACTATTATACTTCACTAAGCTCTAACATACGTATCAGTTTATAGAAGCCATTCATCTATAGCTCTATAAAGATGAACATTGAAAGATAAAGGTTAGCATTTCAGCCTGAATGGTTAACTTTTTTATCTCTATATGAACCATAATTTCGATCCTGATTTACATAAAAATTGTCAGGTTGATTTTTTAAAAATGATTTAACAACAAAACATAGCCATAATAACTAATAACTGAAGTATTGCTAAAATTGCTTTTGAGCCACTTTAAAATAGATGCTAGTAATCCATTTAGATAGGAAGTGCTGTAATTTTCCAACCATTATCATGAGGCTAGAGAAAAACTGATTTAGAAGCAAAGTGAAAACCTGATTAAAAATTCCAAAAAATGTTTTTCTACAGCAATAATATTGTCCAAAGCTTCCTATCTGTGATAAAGCATTACCAGCCTTAATCTCTACCACTCATAGCTGCTCATAGCTGAGACTTTTTCTAATTTAGAGGGGACAAAAAGGCATGGCCAAAGATAACTTTGTGGCCTTGGGCATCTATGAGATACTTCTCTTTCTCAGCTAGCTCTGCAAAGGATGAGAGCCCTTGATTATTCCACTACTGCCGGGGGTAATGGGAGCTGATTAAAGCTGCAATGTTATCTGTCAATACTTTTCAGCACTGAGAAGGCCCTTTCTGGGTCCATGGATGAACGACAAAGTCTCCAATTATGCAAACTGGAGATTCTTGAAGGGGTATCTCTATTATGAAAATGCATTCAGCCATTCTTCCAGGTCCCTGATTTTTTTGTTGTTTGTTTTTAGTTTTCTAATTTCAGGCTTATTTGAACATCCTTCTGCATTCTTTCTATTTTTTCTTCCTATTTCTTTGTTCTGGCCTGTGACCAGAACCCTTTTAAAGCCTCTCCTTGATTTAAAGCATGATTTTTGACAAGATATTCACAAGGTCCCTGTCCTCTAATAACTCACAGTCACTGGGGAAGAGGAGGCACCTTCATGGTCATCTAAATTATAACACAAGATAAGCTGTGTGTAAAGAAAGTGAAATGCGAGAATAAAGTAAGGACTTTATTTGAGTAGAAAAATTTGAAAGTATGGAGAAGGGCATTTCAGACCCTGAGGACAGTGAGAGCAAAGCAATGCTGGAGGATTTGTTGTGGGGAAGGAAGATCGAGTAGAAAACAGGAAAATGCTTTATCTCCATTTGTCCATGACATTGTATATTTTATACATTTTAATGTTTTTGCTTATCAAGAAAAAGGAAAGTAGCAGCACTTGCAACTGTTCCAATAGTCTAAGGAGCATGTGTATTGGTAAATCCTGTGTGAGAACTGAGATTAGCTTAACATGCTATTTATGTAGATTAAGATGTTGTTTATAAAGTTATGAGTTTGCCCAAGGCTGTCTGTTTTTAACTGGTGTGACCCTTTCTTAAAATTATTTAATAAATATTATTAAAAAAATTATTTATTTTGAGAGAAAGAGAACATGCAAGTGCCCACAGGGGAGGGGCAGAGAGAGAAAGGGAGAGAGAATCCCAAGCAGGCTCCACACTGCCAGCACAGAGCTCAATGTACGGCTCGAACTCATGAAATATGAGACCATGATGGGAGCCCAAATCAAGAATTGGATGCTTAACTGACCGAGCCACCCAGGCACCCTTTCTGCTTTTTAATTTGAAACAACCTTTTTCATACTCCTCACTCAAAAGTATGTGCAAATAGAAAGAGGGAGATGTCAGTGGAATAATGAAATAACTTATAGGGCTAAGTGAGTGGATATAGACAAATGCATGTAGGTGATCAGGGAGACCTTTTTTAAAGATGATTCCAAAGTTCAAGTCTGGGAGAATGCTGGTACCATTAGAAGGGAAAAATTGGCTTTAGAGGAAAGGATGAATTTAGTTTTTCATTTGACTCAACCGTTCAAGTAGAAGTTGAGATTTTTAAATAGGAAATCATTGGAAGGCACTGGCAGTAGTAACATAGGTGGTGGGGTGTAGGATGATCAATGTCTGTGCAAGTCCTGAAGGCAGTATAACATGCTGTTTCAGGAGCTAAACATTGAAATAAAATGGTAAAAAAGGTAACATGGGAGATAAACATCTAGAATATGCCAACTATTATTTTCTCCTTTAAGGGCATATTTTCTCCTTTAAGGCCAAAAATGGGCCAATGGAGGATTCAAGTAGGATCCCAAGAAGGTGATTTGCTTGTTAGAATGAACTGGAGGGGGGCGCCTGGGTGGCTTAGTCGGTTGAGCGTCCGACCGGCTCAGGTCATGATCTCACGGTTTGTGAGTTCGAACCCCGCATCGGGCTCTGTGCTGACAGCTCAGAGCCTGGAGCCTGCTTCTGCTTCTGTGTCTCCCTCTCTCTCTGTCCCTAACCCAGTTGCATTCTGTCTCTGTCTCTATCAAAAATAAATAAACATTAAGAAAAAAAAAAAGAATGATCTGGAGGATACCTTCATTTTCTAGAAGTTGGACAGTACCAGGACCAGCAGAGGAGAGGCCTGTATCCTGCAATCTGTGGGGCCCCCATAACTTCTTCCTAAGCAGGGCCAAGATTAGAGTGAAGGAGGCAAAATTTAAGGGTGCTAAGAAACACAGCAATCAAGATCAAGGACACTTTAATGCAATATTTAAAAAATATTAAAATTAATGAAAAAAATCCACAATGAACAAAATATCAGAATTAAAAAAAAAAACCCACAAGATCAGTAAGCTGAAGTTAACTAAAACTAAGTTTGCAACTTGGTCAAGAAAAATCATCAGACATGGCAATTCCCGCAATTGGAAGTCAGATAAGCAAAGAAGTAGATTTTGTAAATACTATTGATCAATTTACTTCTATTAAGGTCAGTAAAACTACTGTAACTTCTGTTTTTGGTATAAATAAAATATTTAAAGTTAAAATAGTGTTGTGAGTTTTAATATATCTACCCTTCAAATTTTCCATATTTCTTCAAGTACTTTAATGCTCTGGGATTTTTTTTTTTTAATATGTAAAAACGTGTATCGGTGCACCCATTTTTTCTCGTGCCTCAGATCCAACGTGGCTCAGATCGTGTGCTTAATTAAAAATTTGGCTTTTTTGTTCACCACTGATTTTTTGCATTAATTTTGTCTTCCTGAAACATTATTTTGATTGCCAATTTTTTGTTACCCCCTTAATTTTTCGCTCTCAACTCCTGCTCCACTTTTCTGGTTTCCTTACTGCTTTAGCAGGCTTGGACCTTTCCAGTCTTTCCCAGGAACCAGCCATCCTTTGTTTCATTTAACTCGCCCCCTCCTGGTCCAAGCTGGGAAGGTTGTCAAATAATTTCGTTTCATTAGAAACTTCAAATCAGCTCCACTCACCACCCAGCGGCGTTGCTTCTCTGCTCCCGCCGGAAAAAAAAAATCTCCCGGAACTACCGCATTAAGGAGGCTTGCTTTCCGCGGCGCTAGCCGGAGCATTTCTACAGACGCACACCACAGACTTTCCGTTTTCTTAACCCTATCGCGTTGTTTGCGTCGCCTCTATATCCGGAAGTGGTCACCTAGCTCGAGGTTAGTTCGGGCTAGAGCGTCCGGTGAGGGTGGAGGGAGCCACGAGTTCTTTGCTAGGTGTGCGTGCAGCTCTTTGTGGTTCGGGTGGTGGTGCTGTGTCGGTGTCTTGGCTTTTCTCTTCGCACCCATGCGGAGGACTTCAGGGTTTTCTGTCACCTCCCTGTCCCTTTACGTTGTTGGTTGGGAGCGCCACCATTGAGAAAGGGCGCCCTCCCATCCCCGGCGGTGAGGCCAGGGAGTCCAGGGCTCTCCTTGGTCTTTGCTAACGGGTTTGGAGGCAGTAATTTTTGGAGCAACAAGTTTCGGATTTAAGTCCCTTGGTGACATTCTAATACTGAGCCCTTACCATGTGTTAGGAACTAACTTAGGAATGTTGGTTGTGGCAGTGAATAAGTCAGACAAAAATCCCTGCCCTAAGGGGCTTGCAATTTAAAGAAATTTGAAAAGTCGGTGGAATGCAAATGGGAATAAATCAGAAAGTATTTTCTGTATGGTTTGGAGGAAGAGGAAGCCAAGGGGAATAAAAAAAAAAGACAGTAAAGCGTTTTGGGGGGTTGGGGGAGTCCTAAAATGTGCAGGGATGTTGATGTTTATGGTCGCAAGACCCACGGCATGAAAATTAGGAACGCAGTTAGGCATTTAGGATTAGTGAATTTGTGCTCTTGTTGTAAGATGCGTTTATTTCTCTCTCTCTCTCTCTCTCTCTTTTTTTTCAGAGGAAGACCAAAGACTAGGTTGTAGGAAAAGCAAATAGAAGCCATGTTTCGGAGACCTGTATTACAGGTAATCACTTTTCCTTCTTAGTGTTGAGATGCCTTATTATCAACCATAGTGATCAGATTTCTGCAGGCTTTTGACTGCAGAGGCAAAAGACCTTTGAGCCCACCTACTTTATGTGTACTCCTTTGATAGAGAGGATTGGGGGCAGGTTTTACTTGTGTCAATAATGTTCACTAAAACAAAACAAAAATTTCCCGCTAGTATATAATGGGAGTCATTATATTTTATTTTATTTTATTTTATTTTATTTTATTTTATTTTATTTTATTTTAAATTTTTTTTAACGTTTTATTTATTTTTGAGACAGGGAGAGACAGAGCATGAACAGGGGAGGGTCGGGGAGAGGGAGACACAGAATCCAAAACGGGCTCCAGGCTTCAAGCTGTCAGCACAGAGCCCGACGCAGGGCTCGAACTCATGGACCGCGAGATCATGACCTGAGCCGAAGTCGGCCGCTAAACTGACTGAGCCACCCAGGCGCCTGAGTCATGATTTTTTAAAATGTACTCCTTGTATTTTGATCAGTTAGGGAGCATTTAGTGTCCTTAGCAATCTAGAGACTATGAGGATCATTTCCAGCATTTTTCTATGAGGCATGTGGTTCCTTTTTGACCACCTACCTCTTGTTGTCAGCCTTCCACCCCTCATCTCCCTGTACTGAGGAGTGTAGCTCACGGCACCCCATCATGACAAATGTACAATGTCCACAGTTCCTTCTCATTCTACCAGTCTGACTCATTTCTTCAGACACTCTAGCCAGCCTTCAGCCCACCTAGACTACCCATTTTCCGGACTTAACCACGTGTGGGCTGGCACTTTGTAGATTCTTTTTTTTTATTATTTATTTTTATTATTTTTTTTAACGTTTACTTATTTTTGAGACAGAGAGAGACAGAGCATGAACGGGGGAGGGTCAGAGGAGGGAGGGAGACACAGAATCTGAAACAGGCTCCAGGCTCCGAGCTGTCAGCACAGAGCCCGATGCGGGGCTCGAACTCAGGACCACGAGATCGTGACCTGAGCCAAAGTCGGCCGCTTAACCGACTGAGCCACCCAGGCGCCCCTGTAGATTCTTTATAACACCTCTTACTTCCCATCCTGTTAAGACTAATGAAGAAGCTGTTCCTCTGTGAAACCTGTTCTCTTCTCCCTCCCTCTACTATAGAATTAAGTCTGTATTCTTGGATCCTCACTTTAACCTATACAGACTTTTAACATTTTGCGTGTGTGTGTGTGTGTGTGTGTGTGTGTGTGTGGAAACGTGAAACAAAAGTTAACGACTGTCTTAATGCTTTAAGAAATCTTTAAAGCTAGATGTAAAAGTTAAGAATTTAATTTTAAAAATTATCCCAGTTAATTCTTTACCTATTTCTGTTTTTCTAGTAGGTCTTAATTTTCGTTTGCCCAAAATGAGACATATTATCCTATAAGACTTAGGAGCTCTGGCTCACCTCAGTACTTAAATTGGTACAATTCTAGAAGTATGACACAAGTACTAGTTTGCTTGAGTCTTTGCCGTGTTATAACTCCATCTTTATTTCTTAACCACCGCCGCCCCAAAACACTGGTAGGATTCCATAGTCAACAGTATTCCAGGAATGGCTGTTCATTTGGTGGGTGGATGTTTGCTTTTTATATTAACAGTGCTACCATATGATACCTGTTTCTCTGATGTGATGGTTAGCTCTCTGAACGTTGAAATCAGCAATGTGCCTGGTGACCTGTGCTCCTACCATGGCAGTAGCCCTTGAACAGAATGTCCTTAAGGAGGCAGCAGAGGGAGGCGGGAACAGTGGCAGTCTTGGTGTTGGATGGCCCTGGGTTCCAGGCATGACTTGCCAGTTACTTCCTGTAGGATTTTGGGCATGTTACTTAATCTCCCTAAGTTTCATTTTTTTCATCTCCAAAGTAGGGATAATTTTACACAGTGTATACATTTATTCTGAGGATTAATTTGTAAGAGGTAAAGCACTTAGCTGGTCTTCAGTAGTGATAGCTGTAAGATCATTGAATGCCACCACCAGTTTGTGTCAGTTACTGCCTTCCTCTGACAGACTGACTTGAATAGTCCTATTTTTGTACCTTATCAGAGAATCAGATTTGTCTTAGACTTTTCTCTTTGGTCTATCAAAAGCATGAATTTTTCCAGCATATATATGATTTGACCTTTTTTTGCACAACTATGGAAGCACCGTAATCAGGAGGGTTACCACGAAAGAACCAGGAGAGGATTCTAAATTAGCTTTCCTGGGCATGCCGTCTGGCTCTGTGTACCTTTGGGCTTCTGTAGTAGATGGCCCTCAAGCATTTGCATGGTCCTCCTGGCACTGTGGTGGGGGGACACGTGAAGGGCACTGCTTGTGTTCTGGGCGTGAATGCTGTAGGACCTGCCAACCAAATGGTGACTGAGTGTGAGCAGGTCTTCTGTTTGGGTTTACCTTTCCCCCCAAATTAAAGCCATTTCACTGATTTATTCCCCTTTAGGTGTTTCATCAGTTTGTAAGACGTGAGTCTGAAATAGCCAGCAGCTTGGTTCTTGAAAGATGTAAGTAGTGGCTAATTTCCAAGTTTAAAGTATGTTGTTTGTTCTTAAATGTGTGGTAGAAGAGGTGCACTGGTTGCGTTATACGCAGGTAATCGTCATGCCTTTGGCTCCTTTTGGGCTCTCCACTCTTGGCCTTGCTCCATCAGGCTGCAGGGGCCTTCTAGAATCTCCATGAGTCCTATCTGGTTATCTAATTCTTCCAAGGTCATGTGCTATTTGGCTGAGAGAGTGAAGCTTTTTGAAAGCTGTTCTTTCATGGAGTAGTCCTGTGTATTTATAAAGATTTTCAGATCTCAGGTTTGTTTTTTTAACCTTATGGTTTTTTTTTTTTTAAAAAGGTATTTCAACGAATTTAAGGTAAAATAAAGAACTTAGTGTTTGTTTGTGGGCTACTTTCTCAAAGAATATTTTCTTCTTTCTTGCCAATCTTCTTTTGTCTCCCATACGGCCTTTATTTGTCCCTTCAACTTACCTTCTGAACGTGTAGAACTTGGGTTTTCCTCAATGCTGAGATTGAAATTGAAGTAATATTTGTAGCTATTCCTCTTCTGTACCTTTCTCTCAAGCTCCTTTTATTTACACGTTGTTTCAGCTCTGAACCGTGTGCAGCTCCTTGGGCGAGTGGGTCAGGACCCCGTCATGAGACAGGTGGAAGGGAAGAACCCTGTCACAATATTTTCTCTAGCAACGAATGAAATGTGGCGGTCAGGGGAGAGTGAAGTATACCAAATGGGTGAGTATACAGACTGGGGTTTTAATTGTATCAGTAATAAATAGACATTATTCTCAGCTAATTAGATATGAGGTGCTTTTAGAAAGAATCTTCTCTGATTCTGTGCTTTTCTCTTCGAAATTGTGACGTTGGTTTTGCTGGGCATGTTGTCTTTTGGCATTGGTTTGGTCTGCTGGCGTTTATAACCACATTTTCTATTCTTGAGATTTAGGTGATGTCAGTCAAAAGACGACATGGCACAGAATATCAGTATTCCGACCAGGCCTCAGAGATGTGGCGTATCAGTATGTGAAAAAGGGGTAAGTTGAGAAAGAAGGATCTTACAGATTGAATGGTTTAAAAAAACTGGTAACAGGTGTTCTCAGGAATGCCTACCTCCTTTATTCTAATAACTCTGTGTTAACTCGATACTTATTCAGAGCTTAGTGTTATATGCACGGTGTGTCGCCGTGTGTCTAATTCACAGATGTATAGAACATGGTTTCACTTGCTAAGAATTTATAATTTAGGCCAAATAACAGGTATACATAAACAGACGCAGATGAGGCAAGAGAGAAGGCAAAGTGTACTGAGCACCGTATGAGCAGGTGCAACCCATGCTGTTAGGAGTTCCTATGCCTCCGCAGCCAGGGATCCCCACGGCGGGTGTCTTGCCTCTTGGCATCTGCACGGAGTCCTTAGTACAGGATCTGGAATGTGTGTAGCCTGGCACAGGTGAGGTATTATGGCAGTGTTCACAGCTGTTGTTTTATATTTGGTAATTTTAGTTCGGCTCCCTTTTGGAATGCTTAGTGTATAGATCAAAAGTGTCATTTCCAAACCTGTGGAAAGACAAAAGCGTATGTTGAACAGCAGTTGTATTCATAGTTAATATATTTAGAAATGTGCTAGTTTTACAGAAGTAAAATAGATTTCACGGAAAACAATTTCAGGAATAACTAAAATTTCTGTTTCTTTTCAATAAACTGTGTTCCTTTTTTTCTATTTACTTTCTTAGTCCTTTGTATATGTACGTATAAATTTGTGCATCTACAGATACGTATAAATACAGGAAATTTCAAGGAAAATATCTGTTTGCGGTTTATTTGACACCTGATCATTTTACCAGTTTTGTCTCCTATATTCTGCTTTTTTGGTAAGGGTAGACTGAAAATAAATGCTAGCATGCATTTTCTATCCTTTAAAATCAGAGTTATGGTTGTCTTCTAGTTCAGCCTTCTAAACAGTGCAGAAATGGTCTTAGTGATGAAGTCTAAGTGAAATACTGTGCCAAAACCTCTGTTTTGAATTTTAATAATCTAAGTCCCTGGAAAATAAATTGATGAACGTGACTATGGAAAGGAATTGAAAAATAAGTGAAAATCAACAAATCTATTAGGGGGTCAAAAATAAAAGGTGAAGAAAAATGGCAGATTGGAAGTCAGTCCCAGAGATTTAAAGGATGCCACTATGTTGCTCTTCCCTTTCATGGTCATTAAAAAAAAAATTTTTTTTAAGAGGGGGAGAGGGAGAGCATGTGTGCACATGTGCGCTCAAGCAGGGGAGGGGCAGAGGGAGAGAGAATCTCAAGTAGGCTGCATGCTCAACAAGGAGCCCAACGTGGGGCTTGATCCCACAATCCTGGGATCATGACCTGAGCCAAAATCAAGAGTCAAGATGCTCAACCACCTGAGCCATTTAGGTGTCCTCCCCCCCCACCCCCCGCCGCCCCATTTCATGGTCTTAAAGTCACTTTAGTTTTTACAACTTGAAGAACCACAGTCAGCTCAAGGCTGAGAACGTTGTCCTTCTTACCTAAATGTGTCAGGTCTGTGTGGACTTTGTTTTAGTACTCTTAATATTCCTAATTTTGAATGTTGAGATGCGGTGGCAAAAATGAGGTTATACTTGGTTCTGTATTCATCCTCAGTGTGTACTTGTTCCTGCTCTCACCTGACTCTCTTTTCAAACAGATTAGAATCTCCGGACTGAAAAGTGAATTTTATTTTTATCAGGTCCCGTATCTATGTGGAAGGGAAAGTCGACTATGGTGAATACACAGATAAAAACAATGTGAGGCGACAGGCAACAACAATCATAGCTGGTAAGAAGCTTGTGGTAACAGCTGTTCCCTCCTCCCTCTTCCCTTTTAAAAAGCTTGGCTTCTTATAAGTAACCTTAACAGGGACTTTGGGTACAGATGCTGAGATGGTCAGGCAACTCACCATGAGAATTGCGAGTGTGGCTCAGGGATTTGCTATGGTTTCTACAGTTCCTTCAGAAAATTCTCTCTGTGCTCACTTTCATTTCATAAGTAACTTTTGAGTAGAGTGTCTGTTGGTCCTTACTGTTTGAAGTAAAAAAAACTTTAGTGTCTGAGGACATGGCCTAAACAGGCAGAAGCCTGTGCCAAGGTAGGGTTACACCTCCGTGAGGGGCATTAGACATTTGTGCAGATTTATTGAGAACCTGCTTGGTGCTGAACATGATGATTTAAAAAAATTTTTTTTTTTTAATTTTTTTTTTTTTTTTCAACGTTTATTTGTTTTTGGGACAGAGAGAGACAGAGCATGAACGGGGGAGGGGCAGAGAGAGAGGGAGACACAGAATCGGAAACAGGCTCCAGGCTCTGAGCCATCAGCCCAGAGCCTGACGCGAGGCTCGAACTCCCGGACCGCGAGATCATGACCTGGCTGAAGTCGGCCGCTTAACCGACTGTGCCACCCAGGCGCCCCCCAAATTTTTTTTTTTTTAATGTTTATTTTTGAAAGACGGAGAGACAGAACGTGAATGGGGGAGGGACAGAGAGAGGAAGGGAGACACAGAATCCAAAGCAGGCTCTAGGCTCTGAGCTGTCAACACAGAGCCCAATGCGGGGCTTGAACTCGTGAACCTTGAGATAATGACCTGAGCTGAAGTCAGATGCTTCAGTGACTGAGCCACCCCGGCACCCCAAAACATGATAATTTTTAAGTTCCTAAGAAAATGCAAACAATGTAGGAAACATGGACACACAATGCTTAAAGATTAAGAAGATACCTCCTAGGGGCGCCTGGGTGGCTCAGTCGGTTGGGTGTCCAACTTTGGCTTGGGTCATGATCTCATGGTTCATGAGTTCTAGCCCTGCATTGGGCTCTTCTGCTGTCAGCGGAACCCACTTCCGATCCTCTGTCCTCATCTCTCCGTGCCCGTCCCCTGCTCATGCTCTTGTGCTCTGTCTCTCTCAAAAATAAATCAAAACATTAAAAAGAAAAAAAAAAAGAAGATATCTTCTAGAGCAGAGTTTTCAAACTGTTTTGAAAATTCTACAAGAAGTTTGAAAAGATATAGTTCTTTTGGACATACTTAAGTTGACCTAAAAATCTTTTTTCAATAAGAAGTTGTTACCCTGAAATGTATCAGTGGCTGTAAATACCATAGCAGTTTGATACTCATCATTTTTTTTAAAAAATTGAACAAGCTCTTAAGCATTTGGAAATTTTGTTATTTCTTGTTCTCCGAACTTGTTTTTCCATTTTCTCCTAAGAAAGGTATTTTAACATATATTGTACAATTCAGAACTTTTTATTATTCATTGTATTATGTTTGTAACAAAAATACATACCTAAATAGAAATTTTAAAACATTAAAAAAATTATGTGATATTAAGGCTCTAAATGTTACATATTTTTTGATTGGGTTATCATTATAGTTGTTTTTAGAACATATGTGACCAAAACAATTTTAATATATAAATATTAAAACTGAAATTTTATTAAAAATACATTTTTTAATGAGGAAGATGGTTCTTTTTTTTTAACCTCTTGGAAAAATTAATAAGACAGTTGTTAAATGTTAATTTTGTTCTTTTGTTTGTTTTTATGGACGTAAATACTGAGAAACCTAATTTTTTTTTTTTTAGTAAGTAGATGGGAATGAAAGAAAGTAATGTCTCCGTGTTTATGAACTTTTGAGATACGCCAATGTTAGACATCATTTAAAAATTGATTTTTTTAAATTATGGAAAGTGTCAAACATACACAAATATAGAAAAGTAAAAAAAAGGAAATGTATCATTTGGCTTCAACAGTTACCAACTGATGGCAAGTGTGATTTCTTCTATAGCCCCAACCCACTTTTCCTCCACTTGGATTATTATTTTTTTTTTTTATTAATTTTTTTTTTAACATTTATTTATTTTTGAGACAGAGAGCGAGCATGAACAGGGGAGGGTCAGAGAAAGAGGGAGACACAGAATCTGAAACAGGCTCCAGGCTCTGAGCTGTCAGCACAGAGCCCGATGCGGGGCTTGAACCCACGGACCGCGAGATCATGACCTGAGCCGAAGTCGGATGCTTAACCGACTGAGCCACCCAGGCGCCCCTACACTTGGATTATTTTGAAGTGAATCTCAGACATTATATTATTTCATCCATAAGTGTTTTCAATAGGTATATCTGAAAGGTACGGATTCCTATTTAAGGCATAACTACTATGCTGTTATCACACCTAATATTAAGAAATTATTTAAATATTTTTACCAGACATCACAATGTTTAAATTTTTTTGATTGCTTAATAAATTCGAGTCCATACATTATATTACATGGCTTATATCTTGAGTCTCTTTCTTATTTTTTTTAAGCAGCAAATTTATTTTCTCAGAATTCTGGAGGCGAGAACTCTTGAGAACTTAAGTCTCTTTTAATCGACAGATTTTCCTTTTATCGTTCTCTTTTACTTTGCTCCAGAGTTCATGTCTTAACCATATTGATAAGTTCTAATTTGTTGTAAATAATAGTCAAAAAATATATTCTCTTACTGGTTTCTTTGAATGTGTATTGACCTTGAAAACCAGTATAATTATCTTTGTACCCTCATCAGACCTTAGATGAGGTCCTTTGTGACCATTTTGCTTCCATAATTTCTTGAGTGTCTTGACAGTATTTCATTTCTGGATGCCCTAGTCTTCCTTGAGCCATGTCTCCAGAGATACCTATCTGTTCAAAATTTTTTTCTGGGGGTGCCTGGGGGGCTTAGTTAAGTGTCCGACTCTTGATTTTGGCTCAGGTCATGATCTTAGGGTTGCAAGATTGAAACCCGTGTTGGGCTTCCCACTAAGCTTCGAGTCTGCTTAAGATTCTCTCCCTTCTCCCTCTGCACCTCCCCTGCTTGCACACGCATGTGCATTTTCTCTCTCTCTCTCTCAAAAAATAACAATAAAAAAAGTAATAGACTTTTATGTGGAAACGTGGAAAACCAAACTTTCTTTCCTTCCTTCCTTGTTCCTTCCTTCCTTCCTTTTTTCTTTCTTTCTTTCTCTCTCATTCTTTTTCTTTTCTTTTTTTTTCTTTTGTTCTTTTCTTTTCTTTCCTTCTTTCCTTTCTTCCTTCGTTCTCCACACTGGGCATGGAGGCTTGTACTCACAGGTTTGAACTCACGATCCTGAGTTCAAGAACTTGAGATGGGATCAAGACTCAGATGCTTAATTAACCAGCTGAGCCACCCAGGATCCCCCAAACCAAACTTTCTAGTAAAATAATTGAATTTGTAAGTCTTTATCAATTTTGTGTTTATCAATTATGTGTTTGTTTAATACTTTCATACTCTGTTGTAAACCAAAAGTGTGGGTAAACTTCGGACTGTGTGAATTATTCTGAACCAAACCAGCTACTCAGTAGAAACAGTTCAGATTATCTGCCATTTTGTTTTCTTCTTGTAACTAGTATTCACCACATGGGTGAGTTGATTGAGCTTTTAAAGTGGATTTATGGCTAGTAGTAAAAATGAATAGATGTTTAGTAACATTTGAATTGAAAGAAATAGAGTTTAAATTTGGTTGCTTGGTTTTGTAGGTCATGTTTTTTCCTCCTAGGGATCCATGTCTAGAACTTAATCACCAGTGGATGGCACTCTTGCCATTTTACGCTGTGGTGTCTGTTCTAATCTCTTCTGAAATAACCGTTCTTTACCAAAATATTCTATTTTTAGAAGACTAGTCATAAATACTGTCATGTAATAGCCACTTTTTAAGTAATTTTAAAGTTACGAGTATCTAGAGCTTTTCAAGTTGTACAGGAAGTACTACTACCTTTCCTTTGCCTGTCCTGAACTAACTCTGTCTGGGACAACGTTTTAAGTGCAATGTCTGATGTTCTTGTATGAGAATGCTCTCTCTGTGATATGGAGTAGTAAAAGTTTTCCCAAGAATGAGTATATAAAAATCAGGGTGTTTTAAAATTTAAAACTAGAATGTCTTCTGTGTGAGTGTTGCAGCCTACTTAAAAAAATCAATAAATCTGTGTTTGCTAACAGGCCATACGTTGGACCTTGTCCTCTCTCTACCTCCAGCATGTGTAACATTGTGCCTTGGCCCTCTTGTGGGTGTGGATGTGCTGCCTGGTATCATGGCATCGATCAGAGCATTGCAAACTTTTAAATCGGTGACTAGTTCTTTTGTAGCAAGTTACTGCCAGGCGGTTGTAACTGTGTTCAGGGAAGACAGGAACTATCACACGTCTCCCGACAAGGTCTGAGTTGTTGAAAAATAGCTGAAGCCCAGCTTTTAGCTCCATTTTTGCCTGTTGTTTATGCCACTAATGAACACAGCAGGAGTCACTTCACATTTTGGGAATTTTTCTCAAGTCCTTTAGTTAACAGCATTTAAGTTTGTGTGTATTATAGAGGAGTGATTAATTGAGATGGAGAAAGAGTTCTGAAAATAATACTTATGCTTTGGCTTCTTTACAGATAATATTATATTTCTGAGTGACCAGACCAAAGAAAAGGCATAGAGTGGACGATTCTTCTTTGGCCATTGTTTGGTACGGTCTCATTTCCAAATCACGTATAGTCTTTATAGTTCCTAAGGACAAGAATTAAAATATTCTTTTATATAAAATGAGTAATAATACTTTTGACTGTTCCTCCCCCTTGTCTCATAAACCTTGGTAGCTAATTGTTTATTCTTTTAGGGATGGTTTCTGTGTACAAGAGTATAAAACAGATGAACTCGGGTTCATCTATGTTATGGCAAAAGGATAGGTGTCCTTTGGGATGGCCTCTTGCTTTTTATACACACTTGTATTATAGTACTGATCCAGCCACTAAATATTCTATGTCAGGCCTTTATCCCATGGTTGTGAATAATGATTTTCTTACTGTTTATAAACTAAATGGCGAGGACTGTATGTTTTTTGTTTCCTGCACCTTAACCAGTGCTTGGCACAGAGTAGGTACTCGATAAATGTTGACAGATGAATGATCCCAATGGGATATTAAGCTTCAGCCCAAACTGAAGGGGGTTGCTGAACAGGGGTTGGTATCTAACCTAAACCTAGCTTTAAGACTAACCTACTTTCTTCACATCTTTTGTTGTTGGACAGATTTCACTAGTAGCACTTATGAAATAGAATTTATCAATAGTAGAGACGCAAAATATAAGTAGGGATGAACTAGTTCATTTCCAGGTGATGTCACAGGGGCTCTGGTTCCACTAGTTTCTGTCTTTCTAAGCCCCATTCTCTATCCTTTTAGTCTCACCCAGAACTTGGGGGAGTCCCCTAAACAACCTTTGACATTGCCTCTGTAGGTTAGAGCCTGAGGTGTGACATTTTCCTTTTATTTTTCCACCTGGTCTCTTGATGCACACACAAAGATCATTGTGTACACACGATTACTTTCATTATGAGATTCTGGAAATTACAGAGTACTAGTAATTTCCTAATAAGTATTACATAAAGTAAAGTCTGTTTTTCAGTGCCTCTTGTACTTTTTAGGTTTGCATCAGACCTCCACAGGTCTGCTAGCTGGCTGTGCCTGTTTAGAATTGGCCACTGTCGAGCTGGTTGTCCAGTTCAAGTTGTAGCAGTCCCTCATTCTGTCTCGGCCACTCAGGCTCCAGCTTTGCCTCCAGCCCAGCCTGTTTTTTGGTGCCCCAGACTGCATGTCTTGTCCCCTGTGCCCCTGCCCGAGAGCAGGGTGCTGACTGTGGTTTAGGTCATGCTAGACTGTCACGGGTTCCCGGTTTACATGCTGCCTTATGGACCCACACCTGAGCCCCTTTTTGCACTTATGGTACAGTTGGGTCAGGGTAAAGATGGAATTCTTCAGCTTTTCTCTCTTCTTGTCCAGGAACAGTAGAAAAGGAATTGCCGTTTCCTCATATCAGCCGTCTTTTTTCCTGCAGCTGGGACCATTAATCAGTACATGAACTCTGCTTTGTGAGTTTATACGTTAAAACTGTCTGGTGATGTAGCCCTCACTTCTTTATGCCACATTCCTTAAGGAAAATGTAGATAAAATTGATCTTTGGGCAACTCTTCGTTAGCAAAAGCTGCTTTTATACTCCTTAAAAGTTGTGAGAAGTTCTGCAGATTAGTATACCTGTTTAAATAGTGTGATGAATCTGTGCTTTGGGAAGGTAATAGGTGAACAGACCAATTCAGTGACCAGCCCAGAGCAGCTCTGAGTCCAGGGCGCAGGGGCAGAAAGGTGCTCCCCGCCGGATCCCTGTGAGCCGAAGGCGTCGCCGCCCTCCTGCTGCAGGTTGCCTGGAAGGCTCTGAGGTTGGGCAGCAGGGCCTTCAGAGGCGGGCGTTCGGTGCAGAGGCCTCGGCATGAGGCTGATGGTGCAGATGTGAGGTCTGCAACTGGGCAGCTCCCAGAGCATGGACTCTGCCCTTCCCTTCCTCGGGCAGCCCTGGGTGCTCAGAACTCTGTACCTCTCCCAAGCTGGTCTCGGAGTAGATGTGTGGAACCTGGTAGCTTTAACAGTCGGTCAGGGTCTTGTAGCCCCACGTTTTGTGTCTTGCATTCCCTTTGTCATCTTTTCACGGTGTCAGGGAATATTCCTGTGGAAAACTGCCGTGTGACTTTGATTTTGGGATTCCACATCGGGTGGGAAGATGAGTAGGATACACGGAGGTGTGGGAGAGAAGGTAGCAGCACGTGTGGTACTCTCCCATTTTTGAAAAAGAAGTAATAGATATGAATATATGTTTAGTAAAAGTCTGGGAGGAGAAACATCAAAAGGTTGTGATGATCTCTGGATGGGGGGATTGTGTGTGAGTTTCCTTATTATTCTTACTGTTTTTTAGCCTTGAGCTTATATTACTTTTGACAATAAAAACCAAATAAACTGTTTTCACTTTTCGAAAACAAAAATCTTTCCGTTATTTCCAAGCCAGGCTGGCACTGCTGATTGACTTTCATTTAGTACTTACTGCTTCCTGTCCTAGAGGCAAACAAGATATCTTTCATGTATTTCCCTCCATTGTCTGCATCTTTGTAGTGCATGCTCAGATACTTCGCTTACCTTTTTTTCCCTTCTTTTTCTTTTCTTTTCCTCTTAATATGTGTATATAACCTACAACAATTGACTTTAAAGACCAACCTGTATGAGATCCACTGTTTGCTGTCAGTAGTTTTCAAAGAGTCATTCATTTCTTAAAAACGACTGGGCAGTTAATCCAGAGACATCCAAAAATACCAAAGACATGTTTTTGTGGCTGTTTTGGGGATTTCTTGTCATTGCCAACTGGGTTGCAGCCTAACCTTTGCAGCTCAGGAGGAATTATTGGTGGTTTCCCTTTGTTCCCCAAAGAGATTGTGCAGTTCTTGAAGGTGGGGTTATCTTTTACTCAGACTACCCGTTTGTCCCTGTCCAGCTTAGCCTAGCAAAGTGACATTGTAGGGCTTTCAAAATGTTTGGTTGGATTGCACTGAAACATTGACATGAAAATGAAGGCAGGCTCACTTTACTTATTTTTCTGTCAGGGTTTGCGTGAAGTGCTGTGAAGCTTGGTGGCAGTAACAGCAAGCAAATCGTTGTAGAAAACTTCGTGAGTTACAGAGAAATCTCTTAGGGAAAACAATTACCATATTGAAGGCTGACCTTTTTGTGTACGTACTAGGTGCCAGGCCCTGAGCTCAGTGCTTTTTATCATTGTCTCATTTCACTATTACCCTAAGAAGGTGGTATTACCCTGATTTTGCAGGTGAGGAAGCCTGAAACTGCGTGGTTAAGTAACATGTCAAAGTCATGCAGCTTATAAGAGGCACAGCTGGAGTTTGATTTTAGGTATGTGAAGTTTGCATTTTGTTCTCTGCCTACAGTCTGCTTCCCACTGCGTCCCACCTCCACTGGCCCAACTATCCAGAACCCCCACTGCTAACTTTTAGCCCTGCAGGGTGTGTCTAAGTCACCCTGGGAGTTCCACTACATCATAGGTTTTGGCTGGGGGTAGAATTAGGGAGAAATACCACCACCTCGTTATTCTTTCTCATTATCAGTCTGATGATCCTGTAGGAAGATAGATCACAGTTAATTTTTCTGCTAGGTTATCTTTACTGATTCCTCTTGATCCCTTGTTTTCAAGCCATGTTTCTTTACTGGTTAAAATAGGTTATGGCATCTCCTCCTTTCATTGTTCCTTCTAATTGTTTCCTTCCTACTGAGAGTTGAAACTGTCAGCAAGATTGTGCAAGAATTTGACAGGCTCACTTTTTAGAGAATGAGACTGTTGGCAGGCGTCAATGGCATTATACCCCCCCTCTCACTACTGTATATGTCCCTGTGCTGTTCCCACAGTCTGTGATAGGATGGTGTGTAGCTTTTTAGGTTGTCCCAAGTCATGCAGACACAATAATGAAATTTCTCTTTTTTGTCTGTACTCTTCATCCATTTGCTTTGGACCTCAGGGTGGTGTTTGTCCATACAGGTCTACACCTTAACATTTTGCAGTTTTCCTGCCGCACCTCTCCTTTGAAAAGGTGGTTTAACTTAATAGTTGTGTTAGTCGCACAGCCTGGATTTGCTTCACTTACCACCTGAGTGACCTCTGCTGAGTTTCTTAACTTTCCCTGCCTCGGATTTTTTGTCGTTTTGTTTTCCTGTGGATAAAACAGGGATGATAGTAGTCCTACTTCATAAGCCTGCTGGGAGGAACACAATGAATAATACATATAACTTACTTGGCACATACTAACTGAACCCAGTGCTCAGTGCCTACTGGCCATTATTACTGTTGTTTGTAGTTACTTTAAACAAGGCATATCCCTTTCAGTCACCATGCCCATCTCCCCAGTCTCACGGGACACTTCTGGGAGCCTGTAAACTTTAGATTAGCTTATTGTACTTGACCTTTCTTGTTGTTAATGTCTGTGGATTACTGAGAATGTAGTCCACTTTAGTAGTGTTTTTTGGTTTGCTTTTAATCTTCCGTGGCTATTTACAGTTAATCTGAGCATCTTTTTAAACTTAAAAGTCACTTGGGCACCTGCTTTAAACCTTGCAAGCATACAGGCCTGGATATAGGGATAAATATAACAGGATTACTGCATTGAAGGGGCTCACAATCTAGGATGATGGGGGCTGGATGGGGAGGACAGAGGCAGGAGCCTGTGTACAAAGTGTGCTGTGGTGTGAGGAGTAGTCTAGTGATGGTAGAAATAAAGTCCTGTGGACACAGGTGAGAATAGTTATTAGATTGGTTTTCAGCAGAGGAAACAGCATGAACAAAGGTCCAGAAACATAAAAGCGTATGGATGCGTGAAAGATAAAACATGAAAAAGGGGTTGGGGCTGGATCATAAAGAGCCTTGAAAGCTTACAGAGGACTTTGGCAGTGGGGAGCTGCATGTTTTGAAATGGGCGTATCAGAACTGTGCTTGAGAAAGAAGTGAAGGCCTGGGAAGGGTTAGAAGTGGGGAAAGCTTGCAGGCCATTAGGAAGCTCCTGCAAGAGCCTCGAAAGGTTAGCAGAGTGTGCATTACAGGGGACATGTGGGGAGTTTGGGGTTCATGTTGGTTCGTTCACTGTGCAACAGTTATGTGCCAGACCCCGTGCTGCGCTCCAGGTTAGGGATACTGAGAGCATGGAACTCCTGTCCAGGACACCCTGGGGACAGTAGGTGCTGGTGGGAAGAGAAGGGCCACGAAGAGATCATTCTGAAGCTGCTCGGGCAAGGTGTGTGGATAGTGACGTTTTGTTTCTGAGACTAAGAAACATGAATGTGGGAACAGGTGTGAGAAGAGGGAAGATCAGGAGTAGTTCTGAACATAGCTGAGTTGTAGACTTCCTGGCTTCTATTTATTTGATGATTAACGAGTGGAGCTCAGAAGAGAAGTTGAGACGAGGGACTTTTTCTTCTGCCAAACACATTTTAAGCATATTTTGTGAGATAACAAATGTTGCCAGGATTCCAGCTTTCTGCTGTGGAAAACCGTATCGTGGGAGAGGTTTCCAGTGCCTTACCTATTTTACAATATAGGTGGGATTTGTGTTAATCCGGTGTGGTAAGATGACAGACATAAAGAAACTGTCTTGAAAGAGGAGTTTATTCTGGTTGCCAAGAGGAGGGCACATGCCGCACCACTAGAGCCACCGGGGGAGCCCCAGGGCAGGCCTAAAGCTTCTATTGTGATTTTTGTGGGATGAATGATTTTCACCAGGCTCCCGGCCGAAGAGGGGGGTCTCTAGTTGTCTGGTACCTTTGAGCAGAGAAACAGTGTTCTGGACTGCAGGAGCCTGATAAAAGGAGGCTGATGGCAGGTGTGGAATCAGGATTGGTTGGTTTGCATATGAAAGACATGCTCTTGGGCAAGTGTTTACTATTTCCAGGAATTAGCTAATGTTGGGAAGGACTTAGTTCCTCCCAGGGTCTGCCAGACTCCAGGATGTCAAAGCATCATAAAATACAGAAAATAAGAAACATGATGAATACACTGCCCAATATCCATTATTATCCTTTCTACAGAACCCATTAATTTACAGAGCCCATGTTTTATTGGGGGTGACAGTGTGCACGGCTGAAATACTGCATTCCTGTTCTCCTTTGCAGTTAACTGTTGCTAAGGGGGTAGAAGCAGATGCCATTTGGTGGTGCTTCCAGGAAAGCCCCTTAAATGATTAGCTCTGTTGGGAGGCTCATCCTTTGTGCTTCTCCAGACCCTCACCTGGCTTTTTCTGGTCTGAAATGTGGACATGATGGCTGAGAGTCTCCAGTAGCCATTTTAGACCACAAGACTATCTGCAGGATGGAAGATGGAAGATGGAAGAGGCTGGAGTCCGTGATGACCATGGAACCACCATCGCGGTCCTGGACAGTCTACCTCTGGACTTCTTTGGGAGACACAAATAAATCTCTACCTTGTTGAAACCACTTATTTGTGCTTTGCATTTAAACCTAATTCTTACCAATTCACACATTCTTTATCTCCGTATACGCAATTCATTACTTCAGTTCTTTCTCTTCTAAGACCGTTCACTACTGGTAGAAGTAAAATATCACCTCTACTGCCACAGTCTCTCAGACTTTTAACCTAGGTCTCATTCTTAATTTGGGGAGGGACTGGGACATAAAATGTACACGGATCCTTAGCAAATACCTTAAAAAGGGTAAATACAAACTTTTTTTTCATCAAATAGTTTAATTTTGCCTGAAGCCTGAAATGAGGACCCTTAGTTAACAGCCCCTTGTTTACTAAGGTAGTACGTAAATAAGAACAGAAGTACTGACCTTCTGCTTCTCCTGGCAGTATAGCAGACTAGCTAATCTGGAGTGAGGAGGTGTCCCACTGCAAAATAACCAGATCCTAAGTATGACATAGTTTTTATTGCATTCTAGGGAATCTAAGTTCGGGCCGCCATAACAAAATACCATAGAGTGGGTGATTTAAACAACAGACGTTTTGCGATTCTGGAGGCTAGAAGTCTCAGAACAGGGTGCAGGATGGTTGGTTTCCTGGGAGGCCCATGTTGCTGGCTTATAAGTGGTTACCATCTCACCGTGTCCTTACATGGCCTCCTATTTGTGCTGGCAGAGCGTGAACTCTCTGGTGTCTATAAGGACACTAATGCAGTTGTGTCAGGGCCCCACCCTTATGGCCTGGGTTCACTTTATCTTCTTACCGGCCCTATCTCAAAATGTAGTCACATTGGGGATTAGACTTCTATATGTGAATGTTGAGTGGACACAGTTCAATCTGTAGCATTGGGCTTGCAGGAAGAAAGGGACTTCTTCAAGTGACAGGTTCTAAACTAAACGAAAATGAGCAATAAGTAGGCGACACACTGAAAAAAGGGAGTTCCCTGATGACATGCTAATATTGACATCGTGGTTTGGAGATAAAAACAAAGGATATGTGTCAAAGGTGTGCCTCAAACAGACTTGAAATTAGAAGAGCATTTTTCGTAAAATGAAAAAGGCAAGGATGTCTTATCACTACTTCTCTTTGACAGGTTGTTTGTACTGAGGCTTTAGCAAGCATAGTTGGGAAGGAAAGAAAACGTATTAAGATGGAAAGGAAGAAAGTCACAAATGCTGTGATTACACAGAAACCATGAAAGAAAAGAATCTGTAGATGAATAATTAAAAGTTGCTGGAAATAAGATCAGTTTACAAAAGTCAACTGCAAACAGCAGTGAAGATGCCATGTACAAGAGCATCAGAAAATGAGTCTTCCAAGAGTGTGGTCTCTGTGGAGCACATTATGAAACTTGATTGAAATACATTAAAAGAAGACTAATCACATTGGTAAATCATGTTTATTGTAAGCATCAATCGTGTAAAGATCTCAACCCTCCCCCACATTCATGTTACAGATCAAAACAAAAATTCCCTGTTTCTTGGGGGCAACTGGACAAGTTGACTCTAAAGATGTGTTGATACTCAAAGGCCCAAGATCACACAACAAACTTCTGAAGAAGAGTGAGATGGGGGACTTGCTCTGCCAGTTGGCAAGCCTTTTTAAAATGAAAGCTATAGTGATAAAAAACTGTTCTATGGATACAGGAATAAACAGGGCAGTGGTGTAGCAAAGAGAACCCAGAAACAGACCATGCACATGTAGAAAGTGATAAAAGTGGCATAGATCAGTGGGTCTAGATTGTTTCAATTATGCCAGGGAGATTTGTTATCCATGCAGAAGAAAATGAAATCAGATATCTACACCTTATGCAAAGATCAATTCTTGGTGATTTAAAGACATTTGTGAAAGGCAAAATGTTAAAAATTTTGGAAGAAACTATACTACAATGTCTTTATGATCTGGTGGCATAGAAATTTTCTCTTTTAAACAAAAATGTAAATACAGAGAAGAGGGATACATTTAACTGTTAAAAATAACTTGTTTATAGAAAGTCACTGGAAAGAAAGCAAAATGACAAGTCACAAACTGGAGAGAAGATATTTGCAATCATATAACTGAAATATAACTTAGAATATATAAGGGTTACAAAGCAAAATACGATCTAGAATATATGAAGGCCTACAAAGCAACAAGAAGACAACAGGTTAGAAAAATGGGCAAAGACACAGAGCCTGTGAAATATAAATAATCCATTCATATGTGAAAAAGTGGTCAACTTCATTAATAAGGAAAACCACTTGCAATGTTGTGGATGGGGCTAGAGTGTATTATGCTAAGTGAAATAGGTCAGTCAGAGAAAGACAAATACCATATGATCTCACTTATATGTAGGAAGGGGGAAAAGAAAAAAGGAAACAAGCCGTAAGAAATGCTTAATGATAGAGAACAAACAGGGTTGCTGGAGGGAGGTGGGTGCAAGATGGGCTGGATGGGTGATGGGGATTCAAGAGGGCACTTGTGATGAACATTGGTTGTTGTATGTAAGTGATGAATCACTGAATTCTACTCCAGAAACCACTATTGCACTGTATGTTAACTAAAACTGAAACAAAATGTTTACACATATATTGTATATTAAATGCGCTTATTGTATTCTCAATTGTTTACTTTCCACTTGACTCTCCATATGGCTTGTCAGGCCTGTAGTTTCTTGTTCTTTCCACCTTGTTTTGATTTCCTACCTTCCCAATATGTTAACTTAAACATTAAATGTACTTCCAATATTTGAAAAAATAAATAAAAATAATCAAGGAAATGCAAACCAGAAGCTGCAATGAGATTTCATTTTAAGCCCTCCACACTCGCAAATTAAAACACACTTGATAGAACAGGGTGCGAGGGAGGATATTGTATACCAATGGAAACTTACGTGCTGGTGGGGAGAGGGTAAATTGGCACCTCCTTTTCAGAAAACATTTTGGCATTAATTTGTATTGAAATTTCATGTAGTTATTTCATCTTTAAAAAAAATTTTTTTAACATTTATTTTTGAGAGAATGAGACAGAGCATGAGTGAGGCAGACAGAGAGGGGGGGACACAGAATTGGAAGCAGGCTCCAGGCTCTGAGCGGTCAGCACAGAGCCCGACATGGGGCTCGAACTTACAGACCGTAAGATCATGACCTGAGCCGAAGATGGACACCCAACCGACTGAGCCGAGGCGCCCCTGTAGTTATTCCATCTTTAAGGTACACCTATAGGAAGCTCTTGCCCCTGTGGCCCAAGAAACCTGTCCAAAGGTGTTCTTAGCAATAATGTACATAATAGCACAACCAGCAAGCCAGAGAATGGGTAAATAAATGCTCACAGGATGGAATACAGCTGTGTAAATGAGTTAACAGCTATTCCAGTAACAAAAATAACTTTTAGAAACAATGTTGAGTCAGTGGCAGTTAAATTAATCTAAAACTTGAGCTAAAAAAATAAGCTAGCTTTAGAAAACTTATTTTTTCAATATATATTTACCGAAGTTTTGCTGTGTGTCAAGGTCTGCGCGTAGGGCCTGACGGTTCAGTGAGTAAAGCACTGATATGGGGGAATTGTTAATAGTTACTTGGAGTGACAGGCATGTGCCAGGATTGTCCTAGACAACCTGGGAAATACCATTCTTCTTGTAGGAGTTTTATATAGCAATGGGAAAAGTCCAAAAAATAACTCTAGGACTTCAATCTAGGTTGTCTGGACCACAAGCTAGCTGGGAAAAGGCTTTCTTTCACTTCTCCCACCGGAAAATGCTTCGCATAAGCTCAGTTGCCACAGAACTGTTGACTCTAACACCAGCGGGAGCTATAACGTCCTGTGGGCTCCGAGTCTGCGTGCGTCGGCCCGCTGTTTTCTCAGACAACTCTTGTAAATAGCTGGCTTCCCAAATCCAGATTTTCTGGCACTGAGACTGTTTGTTTTCCTACTGACAAAGTTGTTTTCACACTGTTATTACAAGAATTTTGAGAACAGCAGGGAGGGTGAGACACCTCCATTGGCATATGAAAGTACACTGCTAACCGAACTGTGCTCCGTGTAATCATAGGAGGATGAAGAGGAGCCATGCTTTTATTTCTGGTGTTGATAGGAGTTTTCTCTTACTCCAGTAAAGCCTGTTCTTTAACTCAGACCATATGATATGGCAGAAATTATTGTGAGTCCTGATGCATGCAAGAGGACATGCAGAAGAGATTCTCTGTGCGATATGAGGAGTTTATATTTTGCGATAGTTGCACTGGAAAACCATTGAAGTGTTTCAAGTAGTGGAGTGCAATGATCTGATTTACATTTTAAAGTCATTCTTGTGGCTCTGTGGAGAAGCTGTTACAGAGGAAAAGATGAGAAGTGGAGAATGAGTTAGAGAGAGAGAGACCACGAGTGGGGAAAGGCCAGAGAGAGAGGGAGGAAGACACAGAATCCGAAGTAGGCTCCAGGCTCTGAGCTGTCAACACAGAGCCCGACATGGGCTCGAATTCTCGGGCCCTGAGATCATGACCTGATCTGAAGTTGGGAGCTCAACGGATTGAGCCACTCAGGCGCCCCCAGGATACGTTTTGTGATTACAATGGAGACATCATTGATAGATTGATGTGGGAGAGAATCAAGTTAATCCTTAGGCGGTGCCTGATTTGAGCAATTGGGTGGATGATGTTGCCATTTGCTGAAATAGGGAGGATTGAGGGTAAGAGATAGTTTTGTTTTGTTTTGTTTTTTTAATGAGAGTAAACTGAGAGTTTTATTTTAGACATGTTAAATTTGAGATGTCTGTGATAGTGTCAAGTAAAGTTATATAGGTGGATATGGGAGTATATAGCTCAGAAGAGTGTATGGCATGAAGATGTACATTTTGGACTTAACAATTTAGGATTTTTTTAAAAGCTTATGTCTATTTATAGTGAGAGAGGGAAAGAGAGAGAGTGGGAGAGCACAAGTGGAGTAAGAGCAGAGAAAGAGGGAGACAGTGCAAATCCCAAGTAGGTTCCATGCTGTCAGTATGGGACCTCATCAAGATAAAAAGCTTCTGCACAGCAAAGGAAACAATCAGCAAAACTAAAAGGCAACCAACGGAATGGGAGATATTTGCAAATGACATATCAGATAAGGGGTTAGTATCCAAAACCTATAAAGAACTTACCAAACTCAACACCCAAAAAACAAATAATCCAGTGAAGAAATGGGCAAAAGACATGAATAGACACTTCTCCAAAGAAGAGATCCAGATGGCCAACAGACACATGAAAAAATGTTCAATGTCACTCATCATCAGGGAAATAAAAATCAAAACCACAATGAGATACCACCTCACACCTGTCAGAATGGCTAACATTAACAATGCAGGTAACAATAGATGTTGGCAAGGTTGCGGAAACAGAGGATCTCTTTTGCACTGCTGGTTATAATGCAAAATGATGCAGCCACTCTGGAAAACAGTATGGAGGTTCCTCAAAGAATTAAAAATAGAACTACCCTACAACCCAGCAATTGCACTACTAGGTATTTATCCAAGGGATACAGGTGTGCTGTTTTGAAGGGGCACATGTACCCCCATGTTTATAGCATCTCTATCAACAATAGCCAAAGTGTGGAAAGAGCCCAAATGTCATTGACAGATGAATGGATAAGGAAGATGTGGTTTATATATACAATGAAGTATTACTCGGCAATCAAAAAAAAAATGAAATCTTGCCCTTTGCAACTACGTGGATGGAACTAGAGGGTATTATGCTAAGTGAAATTAGAGAAAGACAAATATCATATGATTTCAGTCATGTGGAATTTAAGATACAAAACAAACATAAGGGAAGGGAAGCAAAAATAATATAAAAACAGGGAGGGGGACAAACCATAAGAGACTCTTAAATACAGAGAACAAACTGTGGATTGCTGGAGGGATTGTGGTTGGGGGGACGGGCTAAATGGGGCATTAAGGGGCATTAAGGAAGACACTTGTTGCCATGAGCACTGGGTGTTATAGATAGGTGATGAATCACTGGAATCTACTCCTGAAATCATTGCACTATATGCTAACTAACTTGGATGTAAAATAAATAAATAAACAAACAAATAAATAAAATATCAGAGTGCCACACATGTTGAAAGGGGAAACATCATTTTTTGACCCCTTTGTGTTCTGAGTATAATATGTATATATATATATATATATATATATATACATATATATATATGTATATAGATAGGTAGATATTTATAAAGCCATATAGAAAGTACTAATGCTGGCCATAGTCAAAATTTGTAAGGCATTGCTTTACATAAATAAGGCTTCTTGGGTCAAAGAGGTTGTCTGTGATTTCTGTCACCCTGAACTATTGTTGACATATTGATACAGTAGTCATGCACTCTGAGTGAATAGGTTATATGCTATAATTCATTATTGTTATTCACATACTTGGGTAATTAAGAATTTCTGATGATCTGGCTCACTATGGAAGAACTTGGAGCCTCCTCATGTGTAAGGCATACTCCAACAGGCACGCCTTTTAATTCTAATCCAGGACCAGTGGCCCTGAACTTTCTCTATTTCATGCACTTAACCCTCCCTCCAGGGTGACTTTGATAGTGCCTTCTGGTGGAATTCTGATCTCTGTGTGTGTCCCTGGTCCTCCTCCCCAGGAATAAGACTTCTCACTCTTCGGAGTGATTCTGTGTGACTCTTCTGGTGATGCCCCTTTCTGTCCTGGGTGGCTTGGAACCCTCCTCCTTTTGAAATCCAGTCCAAATCCTCACCTTCTTTGCGAGTCAGATCTCTTCCTTCTCTGTGTGACACTGGATACTACTCCATTTGCATTTTGGCAAAGAGCTGCTGAGTTTAGGTCATAGATGGAATGTGACAGTCCATGTCATCTGTGAAGAGGACAGACTAACCTGAAAGATCCAGAGAGGGTTCACTAAACTTTGTTCTACAACAGACTAAATTGGGCAGAGACAAGAGACAGGTACAGTGAAGCGACAAGGAAAGGTGGCAGATTCACAGGGAGAAATTTCAAGTCAGCACAGAGATTGTATGTCAACAGAACGAGGTCCGGTCTGCCTAGTAGCTGACATGTCAGGGCTCCACAAGTGGGTGTTTCTGGTTCTGTCTGCCACTCAGTTCATTCTGGGGATGCTGGGGAATGGTTTCATAGTGTTGGTCAGTGGCAGCAGTTGGTTTAAGAATAAGACAATCTCTTTGTCTGACTTCATCATCGCTAACCTGGCTCTCTCCAGGATCGTTCTGCTGTGGATTCTCTTGGTTGATGGTGTTTTAATTGTGTTCTCTTCCAAAGTGCATGATGAAGGGATAATAATGCAAATTATTGATATTTTCTGGACATTTACAAACCACCTGAGCATTTGGCTTGCCACCTGTCTCAGTGTCCTCTACTGCCTGAAAATTGCCAGTTTCTCTCACCCTACATTCCTCTGGCTCAAGTGGAGAGTTTCCAGGATGGTCGTACAGATGATCTTGGGTGCGCTGGTCTTATCGTGCGCCAGTGCCCTGTCTCTGATCCATGAATTTAAGATGTATTCTATTCTCGGTGGTATCGATGGCACAGGGAATGTGACTGAGCACTTTAGAAAGAAAAGAAATGAATATAAATTGATCCATGTTCTTGGGACTCTGTGGAACCTCCCTCCTCTGATTGTGTCTCTGGCCTCCTACTTTCTGCTCATCGTCTCTCTGGGGAGGCACACGCAGCGGATGGAGCAAAGCGGCACCAGCTCCGGAGATCCAAGCACTGAGGCCCACAAGAGGGCCATCAAAATCATCCTCTCCTTCCTCCTTCTCTTCCTGCTTTACTTTCTTGCCTTTTTAATTACATCATCCAGTTATTTCATACCAGGAACTGAGATGGTGAAGATAATTGGAGAACTCATTACCATGTTTTATCCTGCTAGCCACTCATTCATTCTCATTCTGGGAAACAGCAAGCTGAAGCATATGTTTGTGGGGATGCTGCGGTGTGAGTCTGGTCATCTGAAGCCTGGATCCAAAGGACCTCTTTCCCTGTAGAGTGACAGAGGGCACAGGTGGGAGCCTGGGCGTCCTTCGGCCTGGCTCAAGACCACAGGGCTCTTCCTGACCCTCTTGTGGTTCCAGTGCCGTGACGTCAGTAGCAGAGAAACACTACTGCATTGCCTTGTCCCATGGGGGACACATCTCATGGCTTCTCTTTGTATGGTTGTTTTGGAAGAGAGTGAAACAGTCTTTGGCAAATGTCAGTGTAGTAACACTCTCACGGTGTAGGCATGTATTTTAAATGCTGTCAACAAAATGAGCTGATTACTAGCTTTAGCGTAAAGTTTATCCTGACAGTGATGAGCTGATGTAAATAACAGTGTAATGAACTTGAGGGAGGGAGCAAAAGCACTGCAGTTCCACAGACTTGGGTTTGCATTCTGGTTCTGTCCATTTCCAAGACCTTTGGCCTTAGGCGAGTTACTTAACCTTTCTGTGTGATCCCCTCTTACCTCATTTTAAAATGCAGACTCACCTACAGGCTGCTAGAGATTCGTGAGGCACTGCGTGCCAACATTTTAGAACAGCGTATCACGTGAAGCCCTCAGTGGGTGAGGCCGGTTTGGTAACCGACAGTGAATCGTGCAGCAAGAGCACTTCCTGGAGAGATAGTTCCCACAGATCCATTGCGTGAGGACAAAAGCAGTGGAGCGAGAATCAAGACCCTTGGATATTAGGCTCCAAACCAGTCTGGTGGTGGTCGTTTTACTTCAATAGTCCTGGTATTCCTTTATCATTTTGCTATCATTTCCCTTTATCAACTGCCGAGTAATTTTTTAGTTTTTAGATTGGGCAAAACTCAAAGCAGTTTGTTTTTTTTCCGCACTAACCAAGGTGCATGTTAGCTTTTAAAACTTGAGAGTTTTATAAAAAATAACGGAAGCAGGGGCGCCTGGGTGGCTCAGTTGGCTGAGCGTCTGGTCTTCGGCTCAGGTCACGATCTCACGGCTCGTGTGGTCTAGCCCCGCGTCGGGCTCTGTGCTGACAGCTCAGAGCCTGGAGCCTGCTTCGGATTCTGTGTCTCCCTCTCTTTCTCCCCCTCTCCTGCTCGCTTGCTCTCTCAAAAATAAATAAACATTAAGAAAAATAGAAGCAGTTTTTATAAATTTAATAAATGTTATTTTTTTTTTAAACGTTTATTTATTTTTGAGACAGAGAGAGAGACAGAGCATGAACGGGGGAGGGGCAGAGAGAGAGGGAGACGCAGAATCAGAAGCAGGCTCCAGGCTCTGAGCCATCAGCCCAGAGCCTGACGCGGGGCTCGAACTCACGGACCGCGAGATCGTGACCCGGGCTGAAGTCGGATGCTTAACCGACTGAGCCACCCAGGTGCCCCAATAAATGTTATTTTAATACAATTACACAGGAATTGAGTCAAGAAGTCAATGAGACTATTCTTACTTAAGATCATGAAAAATTCTCAAACTTGTGAATATAGACAGGACCCAGGACAAATCTGAATCCAGATTTCTGTCACTGATGGAGCTCTCAGGTGTAGAGTGTTGTGGTTATGAAGGCAGGAGTGAGTGAGTTAACAGATGAAGAGTGCTTAGAATCTCAGATGGAGGAAACAGTAGCTGTTGCTGTCATTGTTATTTTGTGGAATAAGTCATATTTGGATGTAGCATTAAGGATCACCATACCACTTGGCATTTGGTCATGTGTAAGCAGAAGTTAATCTTGGGATTGTTCTGGGATTTATGTATTCATTTCTAAAGTTACAGGAATAAATGTCTTTTGGTCTGCACTGTTCGTTTTCAAATTGATTCTTGCCTCTTGAAGCTGCTAGAAAAATGCCTAATTCTGACATAACTTAAAATTCTCTTTCGGAAAGTTGTGTGTTGATGGGGCACCTGGGTGGCTCAGTCACTTAAGCATCTGACTCTTGATTTTGGATCACGCGATGATCTCACAGTTAGTGAGATTGAGCCCCGCCTCAGGCTCTGCACTGACAGCAAGGAGCCTACTTGGAATTCTCTCTCTGCCCCTCCCCCACTCATGCTCACTCTCTCTCTCAAAATAAATAAAATTTAAAAAAGAAAAATGTTGAAACTCAAAAAATTATTTAATACTCATTCAATAATTCACTCAAATATAAGGATTTGAAATGGGTACTCTTGTAATTAATAAAAAAAAGTTTCCCTATGGAAATCTATGCTGTCTTTTTTTTTTTTTAAGTGTTTATTTAGTTTTGAGAGAGAGAAAGTGTGAGCAGGGGAGGGGCAAAGAGAGAGGGGGACAGAGTATCTAAAGTAGGCTCTGTGCTGACAGCAGACAGCCCGATGTGGGGCTCAAACTCATGAACCGCGAGATCATGACCTGCACCAAAGTCGGACGCTTTACTGACTGAGCCACCCAGGTGCCCCGGAAATCCATGCTGTCTTGACTGGCACCTGTTTTGTTAACGCTGATCCACCCTTTTGAATTCATCTTCACCCACTCTTGAACACCTGTTCCTACTTTCTGTCACTTTGACGACTTCTCTGTCTAGCTCTGACCTTCTGGTTCTTTAGTTCTTAACCTGAGTTCCTGACTCTGCCTTCTAGCTTAGGTGTGGGGGGTTTTCTCTCTTTTAATTGAATATGACATTTTCCTGGAGGTTTTGGCTTGGCTGCTTTTTGGTTCTTAGTGCCTTTGGCTGACTTCTGAAGAATCCCTCCCTTCTGTTCCCGCTGGGGCTCCATTAAATCTTACCTTAACCTAACAGATTCAGATATGGTGCTGGCGTTATACCATGTGAACATGCTGACGTTACCACCGTTAGTTGTGTCATTGGGCCTGGAGTGTGGGTGAAAACAGAGACTTCTGAGTGGGAGTGTGCTGTGGTAGTCTAACTGGCTGAGTGCAGAGTGACCTTCCCTGAGACGAAATGAAATCGGATTCGTATGCGTGGCATCCCCAACTGCTCTCGTGTTTCTTTCAGAGAAATGTGTAGGTGGCTCCTGCAAAATGTTGGACTTGGTTAATACGACATCAGTCATATGGGGACCGTCATTTATCAAAATTGGTGTTGGGGGGCGCCTGGGTGGCGCAGTCAGTTAAGCGTCCAACTTCAGCCAGGTCACGATCTCGCGGTCCGTGAGTTCGAGCCCCGCGTCAGGCTCTGGGTTGATGGCTCAGAGCCTGGAGCCTGCTTCCGATTCTGTGTCTCCCTCTCTCTCTGCCCCTCCCCTGTTCATGCTCTGTCTCTCTCTGTCCCAAAAATAAATAAACGTTGAAAATTGGTGTTGGGAGTGGGCACGTGAGTCTGGGTAGTGGGTGAATTGCTGATGAAAGGAGTCTCCTCTGTTGCTAGAGGCACAATGCTGGTAAGTTTGGCTGTTTTGGAGAGGATACGGTCTTCTAGATCTCTGAGGGGGGATGCCTAACCTGCCCACTCTCAGTGAGGCCCAGTACATGGGGAAGAATTACCTAATACCTCAGGCCCTGTTTTGAGCAAACCCGAGAGGCCATCTTGTTTGTTTTGTTTTACTTTCAATGAATTAGCTTTAGTTTCTAAAATCCCTTAAAACCCTTGAATCTAGTTGTTTCATGAACAAAGGACCAGAGCGTGGCTTTCCCCCACTGTGACCAGGTTCCTGGGGTCAAAGTATGGGGATGAGATTTGTCCCTGCGTTTGGAGGCAGTTCCTTGCCAGAACTTGTTTTGTTCTGAAGGCTGCCTCTTCTCCACACACATCCGTTCTTTAGTGCATCGCTGGTGTATTGCAGTTGGTGTATTAACTCATGAATCAGGAACAACTTATGACAGTAGCCTCATAAGACTTTCCAATTTTCCATCAGAGGCCCCTGCTTCTCATTTTTAGTATTCTCTGAAACCTTGGGCCAAGTTCATAAATCCTGATCCTTAATGAGATTGAGCTATAGTTTGGGTCTAGAGGGATCATAAAGAAAAATAAACAAACCACCAACAACAAAACAAAACAAAAACAACAAAACGACCCCCCAAGTACATTCCAACATTTCTCAAAGAGTTTCAGTGTCTACCAATGTTCTTTGCCTTAAATGGTGTCCCTGATCTTTCCCAACAACTGATGAACAGAGCTGTCTAGATCTTAAAGTTGTGTATGTGATTTTCTTGTCTTGGGGTAGGTGGAAGGGAAAGTCTGATCTTCTGTTGATATTCTGCAGGAAGCTCTGTTTTAAGAAAGCAAAGATGACCTCAAAAACTTCCAACAACTGCTGATGACAATTGTATGTTACTTTCTGGTATTCCTACATTTTGCTGGACTAGAAAAATGTATAGTGTAGGTGCTAAAAGTGTTATTTCTGGAGTCAAACACATTGGATTCAAATCCTGACCTCATGGTTAAGCGTCCGACTTAGGCTCAGGTCATGATCTCACGGTTTGTGAGTTCGAGCCCGGCGTTGGGCTCTGTGCTGACAGCTCAGAGCCTGGAGCCTGCTTTGGATTCTGTCTCCCTCTCTCTCTGCCCTTCCTCTGCTCCTGCTCTGTCTCTCTCTCTCCCCGCAAAATAAATAAACATTAAAAAAAAAAAATCCTGACCTCATCACTTACTAGATACATGGTCTTTGAAAAATTGCTAAACCTCCTTGTACTTCAGTTTCCTTCACTATAAAATAGGTAATTTTATAAAATGCCTCATAGGATTGGTGTGAGGATTAAATAAGACGATGTATGTAAGTTATTTTACCGACTAGAGCATAGTAAATACACAGCAAATATCAGCCACTAGTATTTTAGCTTATCAAGGGTCGAGACTTAGGCATGTGCCTCATGGAATTCTAGTCTTAGGATAGTGAATCCACAGAGTTTGTAGTTGCTGGTGGTATAAGAGGACATGATATACGTGAAAGCCTGCTCCTTCCAGTCCCCAGGGGATGGATGGTGGGAAGGAGAAGAGGGAGGCAGAAAGGGGATTGCACAGAGGACAGGTGAGAGTCCTGATTTCCCCCCTCTGAGGACTGCTTCAAAGCTACCCGGTTGCAGTCAGTGGGAGCAGAACATAGGTGCTGACTCAGCCTTGAATGCAGGCAGAGCAAGCAGTAACCAAGGGACACAGACCTCTCCCTGGAAGACAAGGACACTGTGGGAGAGGACATGATGTTTCTACCATGAGATAGCATTGATCTCCCCCCTCTCCGCAGACACGTGGACCCTAATTAAGGGAGAGAAACATGGCATCAGGACTATGTCTCAGATTTTAATTTTTTACATTATGTTTTATTTAAAAAATTAAAAAAATTTTAATTTATTTTTTATTTTTGAGAGAGAGAGACAGAGAGCTTGAGGGAGGGAGAGGGAGAATCTCAAGCAGGCTCCGTGCCCAGTGAGGAGCCCAGTGCAGGCTCAGTCCCACGACCCTGGGACCATGACCTGAGCCGAAATCAAGAGTTGGACACTTAACTGACTGGTGCACCCAGGTGCCTCATCAACTTTTAATTTTTAAATCTAAAGAGACTGAAAATTTTTCTGAAGACATTCTTTTCACTATCTCATTGGACTGAACACTTCCACCCCAACCAGCAGGTGGGAGCTCAGAAAAAAAAACTGTATTACTTTTAGACAAAATTAAGAACTTTACTTTTTCTCTGCACGTATGTGTTTGTCAAGTGAATAGATTTTGTTGATCTCACTATAGTGAAATTGTCGTTGCGACTTGGTGGGGCTGGCCCGGTGACAGAGCAGTGTTTCCAGGTTAACTGAAAATAGTGTTTTCAGAAGCTCATGGGTGAGTTTCTCTGCATGTTCTGTCTAGGGTTGGCACCACCTGTTGCTGAATAGGGTGCTCACGGCCAGGGAGGGACGATTTCTGAACTCTTCTTGGTGGCTCGGCTTTGTACCCTAACTGCCCAGCTAGCACCCCTCTTTGAGAAAGGGATGGGTTCCAGCTAGCTGCCGGATGCTGCTGTACTACTGTAGAAATAAATCTCTCACACCGTTTTGATTCTGGCTCATCTTGATTCCAGTTCATTCATTTATACCACGGACATTTAGCTAACAGCCACTTTGCACGAAGCACTATACTAGACCAGTTGTTCTTCTCAAAAATGTCACATGTAGCGGGCACGAAAGACACCGAAACAAGTACTTCATCTCTGCATCACTGAAACAAATGCTTCAGATGTGATGAAGGGTTCTGGCACAGGTGATCTTTGTCTGTGGTCTCCTCTCGTGACAGCCACGAAAACGCGCTGCTCTGTCCCGCTGCCAAGGTCCACCGCTGCATGGCCTTACTTCCTGCAGGTAGCTCTGAGCCAGCAGTGGAGCACTGTGGAGTGCTGAGACAGGTTTTCCTCTGAGACTGAGACTCAGGTGCCCCTGCAGAACACACCATCACACCCCGTGTTTTTCCATAGCACCAGATACCCTCATCTCTGTTTTTTTGTCTGTCTCTCACACGGTTCTGTGTGTTTTTTGAAGGCAGGGTGCACTGTGCGTGATTCTCCTGTTTCCCCAGCAGCTAACCTAGTGCCTGGTTAATGACAGCAGTTTGTTAAAGGAATGAACAAATGAGGGCAACAAGAGGAAGGAGCTCAGTCTCAGAAAGACCTTACAACTTAGCCACTGATTTTTCTATGATGTTTGGCAGTCACTTACTCATCCTCTTTTTCCTCACCTGTAAAAAAAAAAAAGGGAGAAGCATATCTTCCTTCTAGAACTGTCTTAAGAATTGACTGAAGCTTAAGATGCCTGCTGCACTTCTGGGAACAGAGTAAGCATTAAAAACAGCCTAATAAATGGAAGTTTCCCTCTCTCTTCCTCCTACGCACCCATTAATAGGGGTGGGACTGCCCTAAAAAGACTTCATATCAGGGCGCCTGGGTGGCTTAGTCAGTTAAGCGTCTGACTTTGGCTCAGGTCATGATCTCACAATTTGTGGGTTCAAGGCCCGCGTCGGGTTCTGTGCTGACGGCTCAGAGCCTGGAGCCCGCTTCGGATTCTGTGTCTCCCTCTCTCTCTGCCCCTCCCCTGCTCATGCTGCGTCTCTCAAAAATAAATAAACGTTAAAAAAATTAAAACACAAAAAGCTTTCACGTCCCAAAGGTTCCAATTTCTCTTGTAGTAATTGCATAGACATAGCTGCCAGGGTCGACTCAAAGGACACAATCAGGAGAGTCACCACACTCAAGGAAGCCCAAAGCAGGGAGCATCCATAAGATATTTATATGTAACTGATGGTAAAATTCTCATGCAGGGGGAGAAAGGGTTTTGTTAGTGCTTTTCCCATACTGACCTTTTCAGAAATAACTTCTGACAGAACCAGTGTGCTCACTGGTGACACTAGCCAGCGTGATCACATCCTGCTGATAGGTCCCCCTGCTACCGAGAACCCAACAGCCTTGTATGTCTCATTCTGAATGTGGTCTCTTGCTACCCAGTAATGGGTCCTCCCACCCCCTTTGGAACATTTAATTCTTTTTTTTTTTTTTTAATTTTTTTTTTCAACGTTTATTTATTTTTGGGACAGAGAGAGACAGAGCATGAACAGGGGAGGGGCAGAGAGAGAGGGAGACACAGAATCGGAAACAGGCTCCAGGCTCTGAGCCATCAGCCCAGAGCCTGACGCGGGGCTCGAACTCACGGACCATGAGATCGTGACCTGGCTGAAGTCGGACGCTTAACTGACTGCGCCACCCAGGCGCCCCTGGAACATTTAATTCTTATATCTTACTCCATATTATCTATTCTGTTTAAATGTGATGTAACTGAATTACTTTAATGCAGTAGTCTATTTTGTAAATAATTAAGTGGAAATATGTGCTATGACATAATCTGCCCTTTAATCATTGCCTGGCTTGTTCACTCTGTTTGCCTGGTTCACCAATCTGGGCATGCTTCTGTCATTTGTGGCTCCTTAGTTTTGTGCAAACGCTTTTGTAAGCAGCTGGGCTCAGGGAATTTCTCCAGGCCTGCTTTCCTGTCATCTATCTTGAAGGGCCTCATGAATTCACTCCCTTCTCTGGACCTGGTAGTCTTCACATGTTAGCTGCTTCTGTTTGTCTATTCCTATTGTACTTCTGTTCCCATAAGTACCGGGAGTTTGTATGCCCTATTTTGATGGCAGTTTTGTAACCTATATGTGGCTGCATTGAGGCTTGCACCTTGGGTTTCCCCAACTGCTGGAGTAGATAAGAGACGCCATACTCCCGCACTCACTCATAGTCGTCGATAATATAATTTGCCAAGCATATGGTGCCCTTTAGTGTCTGAGGAGTTGCAGAGGAATCAGGCAGTGAGATGCCTATCAGGGCCACAAAACTATAGCTAAAGCGTTACTGTGTATTTGGTACTGGAGTACTTGGGCAGTTAAATGTCTAGGAAAGAGCCCACTGTGATGTAAGCATAAGCCCACATCTATAAAGGAAACACGTGAAATGGCTGACATTTTTTCCAAGCAGAAGTGATTGGAGACATTGTTCCAAGCAGAAGTGATATCGCAGCAAATGATTATGGCACAAATCTATATATGTGACTGGTGAGGGAATACAAAGTGAAGGAATCGTCACCAAAGGATGGAATTAATTGAAAACAGGCTCTCTCGAGGAAGCATGAAGTCCTCGAACTTGATCTGTTCATAACTGTAAACCACTGTAGGTGCTTGGGGACGAAAGAGTAATGCTGGCATGGCCAGAATGACAGATGGAGAAGATAGGGCTGCAACATCAACAGATGACAGGGGATAGAGAAGCTGGATTTTGGTAATCCATGGATGTGTGGATGAGGGTAGGTGGGCAGGAATAAAGCCTGGGAATTTGCACCATATTCTGGGGGTGCTACGAAGAAAAGCTTCATTCACTGTGACACAGTGACACAAGCATCGCTGGACTGGGATCCTGTCACTCGGACTGGAAGTCCTTGGAACCATCCATAACTCCTCCCTCCAGCTGGCCTCCTCCTGGAGGAGTGGACTCCCGGGTTCACTGAGGCTGTTTGAATGAGCCATTTCTAAGGAAAACAGGATATGAATGAAGAAGTGGTAATGCAATCCTTGGAAGATTTGCATCTCAGCAAAAGCAGCTGGCTCTTAGACCATTGATGGCTCATTTGCCACACGGGGGACAATTGGAAAAGGAAACGCTTCCTGGCTGGTACTGATGCCTCCTTGTACCTCTCAGGATTTCTCCTGCCCCTGCACCGGCACCACCACCGCTGAGTTCTCAATGAGTAAAGATGCATCAGATACTCTTCTTATCTGCTCTTACTGTCTCAGCAATTTTGAATTTTGTAGGACTCGTTGTAAATCTGTTTATCGTAGTGGTCAACTACAGGACTTGGGTCCAAAGCCACAGAATCTCCTCTTCTAATAGGATCCTGTTCAGCTTGGGCGTCACCAGATTTATTATGCTAGGACTGTTTCTCCTGAACATTATCTACCTGTTCACCTCTCCACATGTCGAAAGGTCAGTCCACCTATCCACTTTTTTCCTGTTGTGTTGGATGTTTTTGGAGTCTACTAGTCTCTGGCTTGTAACCTTGCTCAATGCCTTGTACTGCGTGAAGATTACTGACTTCCAACACTCAGTATTCCTCCTGCTGAAACGAAAGCTGTCCCCAAAGATCCCCAGGCTGCTGCTGGCCTGCGTGCTGATCTCTGCCTTCTCCACTCTCCTGTATGTTGTGCTCACACAGACATCACCCTTTCCTGAGTTTCTGACTGGGAGCAATGGTACAGTATGTGACATCAATAAGAGCATCTTGTCTTTGGTGACCTCCTTGGTCCTGAGCTCCTTTCTCCAGTTCATCATGAATGTGACTTCTGCTTCCTTGTTAATACATTCCTTGAGGAGACATATACAGAAGATGCAGAAAAACACCACTGATTTTTGGAATCCCCAGACTGAAGCTCATATGGGTGCTATGAAGCTAATGATCTATTTCCTCATCCTCTACATTCCATATTCACTTGCTACCTTGCTACAGTATCTCCCTTCCGTACGGATGGATTTGGGAGCCACATCCATCTGTATGATTATTTCCACCTTTTATCCTCCAGGACATTCTGTTCTCATTATTCTCACACATCCTAAACTGAAAACAAAAGCAAAGAAGATTCTTTGTTTCAACATATGGTGGAATTTCAGTAGTAAATAGTGGCGGGAGTCACCTCCTGGTTTGGGAGCAAGATTTTCTCCATTAGCGGTTTTCCCAATGGTCCGAGAAATTCATTTTTGTAATTATTGATCTGACTTCCTGGGCCTTTGAGTGCCTGTATGTCAGTTCATTCTGCAATTTAAAAAATTTAAAATATTAGGCAGTTTTTTGTTTTGTTTTTGTTTTTTTTTTCCTGAGGAGCTTGCTTGAGGCATTACTTATCATGGAGTTTGCATGAGTGTTGCATCCCTGGTTAGGTGGAAGTCACCACATTGTTCCATGGGCTACTCAAGTATAAGGGGACGTTCCCCCAAATTAAACAATACATTATAGTTCACATCATTAAATTTTTGAGGTTCAGTTAAAGAGCCCTGGGTAAGGGCTTAGCAATGAGTGAATCAGGAGTCACCAGACTGGCTTAAAATTAGCAAGAGGATGCAAAGAGCAAAGGAAGAAAGGAAAGGTTTAGAGAGGAAAAGGAAGACAGAGAAAGATGAAACAGGTATATACTGTGGCAGGTGTTACAGAAAAAGCACCCTCCCCTTTTGGGTCACAGTAACTGAGCTATTATTACCAAGAAACTCTAGGAGTGAACTTCTAGGTTTGCTCTGGAAAGAAGGGAAGGGTCAGAGTGGAGGGAAATGATTAAGTATTAAACAAGCTGAATCCAGGAGAGTTCCAAGGATCTTAAAATCTAGGGAGCTAGCCTGAGGTCAAAAGCAAGTGCCAAATAGTGAAATCAATGCAATCTGAGTGCAACTTTACAAAAGACTGTACCCTGTCACATGATACGGAATTCAGGGGAAAGCCAAGAGGAGCCATTGGATTCGTGGTGGGAGCATCAGACTTTTGATGACTAGATATCATCTGCTTATGAATTTATGTACTGAGCTGTATGGACACTGCACAGTTATCCAGGAGAACACTTTTTTTTGGAGGGGAGAGGGGTTGGAACAGGAGGACTGGCTACAGAGGAACAGGAATCTGAAGATGGAATATTGATCAGTTTTGGGATGGGAATTGAAGGGTAATAACTCATATTTATACATTTTTTGTACTTCTAAAATATTTATGTAATATTTACATGTGTCAAAATAAATAATATTATTAAATAACATTCTCTTCATTAAAAAAGAAAAAATGAGAAATCTCCAAATTTTACAAATTACCTGTTATTTTCCATTCTGGACACCACAATCTTGACTGCATTATTCAGTAAGGATTACTCAAACTGATATTTTAGGCTTAAAAAAAAAAAAAAAAAACACGGTTTCCATCATGTTAGAATCTTAAGATTAGGAGATAAGAGGATTACTGAGGATGATTAAATCCATGACAGAAGAACTCTAAATGAGTAGCAGAAAGCCTTGTGGTCTCTCAGTATCTGTTCTCTTTCTTTTCTCTTCCGTAGTAACAGAATTTTTAGCTACCCAGAATTTTGGCAGCAAATTACACATTACAGCTTTCTCTTCTAAGTAGGTATTATGTGTGATCAAGTTCTTCCAATAGAGTATGTGGAGAAGTGATGTGTGTAATTTCTAGGTGGTGCCCCTAGAACAGGTATGCTCTCCTTTCCCCTTTTCCCTTTCTTTCTTCCTGTGGTCTCGAGTGCGGGATGTAATGATTGGCCATCTTGAATGAGTAGATGAAGTGACTCCCTGGGGATGGTGGAGGAATCATCCATCCTAGTTGGCTTCACCGTTTCTGATACCACAGTTTCTGCCACACCAGCTCTGGACTGTTTACTCCAGGACCATTCATGGGAAATAAATATCTCCATTCTTTCAGACGCTGTAGTTTTGGGTCTCTATTGCCTTACTCAACAAACTTATGCTATACCATATTCCTTTGTTTGGGCACTTGCCCATAGTCCTCTCTGGGCAGACTTTTTAACAATGCTGTGGGTTTGGAGTTTGCTGGTTCCAATATGCTCTGCCACTAAATACTTATTAACCAGGAATTAAAAAAAATTTAGAGTTTATTTCTTCAAGATGTGATAACTTATATGCTCTCTAATATGCAGTATCCTTCACTTCCCTGTATTCTCTGCCTATTAAGAGAAGGGAGGGATGTTTAAGACTCTTCATTAAGAAGAGTCACTCTCGGGGTGCCCGGGTGGCTCAGTCAGTTAAGTGTCTGACTTCAGCTCAGGTCACAATCTCACAGTTTGTGGGTTCAAGCTCCGTGTCGGGCTCTGTGCTGACAGCTCAGAGCCTGGAGCTTGCTTCAGATTCTGTGTCTCCCTCTCTCTCTGCCCCTCCCCTTCTCATGCTCTGTCTCTCTTTCTGTCTCAAAAATAAATAAACATTAAAAAATTAAAAAAAAAAAAAAAAAAAGAAGAGTCACTCTTGGAAATGAAGGGTGAGTGCCAGGGCAGTGTCTGTGTAACCTCATGAAACATACACTATGGTAGCTGTAACTTGGGGCCATTGCCATTTAACTTTGAACTGCTATAGCCCAATATTGTCTGAGCTGCATTTCTATATGCTATTTTATTGGTTCCTCACAACTTCTTAGATAATGTTGATATTACCTATTATACAGATGAAAAAGTTGAGGCACAAACAGGTATTATAAATGGCTCATAAACTAAACTAGAAAGGGGTAGATTTAAGGCTCCAATTTGTCTTCTAATTTTAAAGTCTAGTTCTTTTTTAAGTATATATACCACAAGGTGGATGGAAAGATTGGGACAGTGTAGCATCATGCCGATTTATAAAGCTTTATCTTTTAGGATAAGAAGAAAATATTCAAAAGGGTGTTACTTATATTGGTTGTATTTATGCTTTTTTTTTTTTTTGAGGAAACTCCGTACTGTTTTCCGTAGTAGCTACACCAATTTGCATTCCCACCAAAGGTATAAGAGGTTTCCCCATTCTCCACATCCTCACCAACACTTAATTGTTTCTTGTGTTGTTGATTTTAGCCATTCTGATAGGTGTCAGGTGATATTGTAGTTTTGATTTGCATTTCCCTGATGATGAGTGATGTTGAGCATCTTTTCATGTCTGTTGGCCATCTGGATATCTTTGGAGAAGTGTCTGTTTATGTCTTCTGCCCATTTTTTAATTGGATTATTTGTTTTTTGGGTGTTGAGTTATATCTGTTCTTTATATATTTTGGATACTAACCCTTTATTGGATAAGTCATTTGCAAATATCTCCTCCCAGTCTGTAGGTTGCCTTTTAATTTTGTTGATTTTTTTCCTTCCCTGTGCAGAAGCATTTTATTTCAGGTGAGATATATCTTTAAAAGTGTAGCAACATTAAAGAAGAAGCCATTTTAAAATTTATTTTGAATGTTGCAACTTGGGCAGGGATAGGCCACTAGAAAGGTGATGGGACAGTGGATATAGTTTATGCATGAACTAAGTGAAATTCTTATCCATTCTAAGGATTTTTACTTTTTCATTTCAAAACCACTTAAAAAAATTTGAGTATAGTTGACACACAATGTTGCATTAGTTTCAGGTGTACAACATAGTGATCGGACAAGTTTTTGTATTTGCTGTGCTTACCGCAAGCCTAACTACCACCTGTCACCATACAAGCTATTGCAATATCATTGTATTCCCTATGCTGTGCCTTTTGTTCTGGTCATTTGTTCATTCTGAAACTAGAAGCTTGTACCTTCCACTCCCCTTCACCCATTTTTCCTGTCCCCTCATCACCCCCCTCAACCATCAGTTTGTTTTTATGGGTCATTTCAAGGACTTTAAAAGTTTCTTTACGTTGCCTAAATGTTACTTAAACATGTGTGACTTTGGGCTTTCCTAATCACTATTACTAGCATTTTGTCCGTGAGCCATTTTCAGTTTCAGTTGTTTAAAGAACAAACAAATGAAAGAAGGGGTTTAGAGGAAGGAGACATTAGTCGTTGAAAGCATGAATTGAATGTAACTTTTAAGATAGCCCTAAATGCAAGAGACTTCAGGTTAAACTGAAGCTTACGGAAGGTATTTAAAATAAATTTCTCAATAATGTTCTTGTTTTGTAAGTTAGAGCTGGAGCCGGAGCTGGAGTTGGAGCCTCTAGTCTAGCCTGCTGCTTCTCAAGGAGGGCCAAAGAGGTGAGAAGCAGCCGGGATCTGCTGGGAATTCTATTCACATTTTGTATGCTCTGCCTCCCATTTCTCTTGGGTGCAGGTGTAGAGGGGGAAGCAGTAGTTTGACAAAACTCCCAGGGATTTGAATAGCTGGCCCATGGCCAGTTTTATTCTCTGAGGAAAAAAGTGTGAAAGGGAACTCGGCATCTGTGTAAGAATTTGCCTGGCAAGGAAATTAATAACAAGGAAGTGATGTGAGTTAATGGAGGTTGGGGTGGAAGGGGGAGGGAGAGAGCATGGAGGGTAAGGATGACAGCAGGGGAGGGGCAAAGACTGCACACCATCCTCCCTTAGCTTAGTGGGGTGGGGGTGGGGGTGGGGTCAGTCTTCCGGGGAAGCACCAATTTTAACAGGTCACAACAGGCTTTTGTTCTCTGGATTATGGCTGGGGGCTATAAAGGGCCTGGGAAAAGGCAAGCCTGTAACCCTGTGTGGGTAGGAAGGAGAAAGAGGCTCTGGGTAAATGACTTGATGTGTGTATACACGTCTTGTGTGCAGACGAGGTGTCTCAACACAGGTACACGCTTGATTTGTTTGATAATACTTCTGACTTGTTTTAAATACAGGAAAATTATTTATCTCAGTTTTGCTGCTTTCACAGTTGGGACGATGACAATGTAATGATGATCTGAATCCAGACATCTCAAGAGAGGAAATAGTGGAAGATACTGATATTGATATTACTCTCTAACTCCTACTGACCTCTCTATGCTGCTGACTTCTGTCAAAGGCCTGGGCTAATCATAATCTGTCTCTCATCTTTATTTTTGCTTTCCAGAAGTTCTGGAATTAAATAGAGCCCATCATCTTCCTTTAGAGGCAGCAACTGAATTCATCCTGTATTTGCACAGCGTGAATATTAGCAGATTTCAGGCACTCTCCTACTTTACTTACTTATTTTATTTACCTACAAGTTAATTAACATATGGTGCAGTATTGGTTTTAGGAGTCGTCTCCTCTATTGAAAGGAGTGATAGTGGAGACAAATCACCAAGGAAGGAAAGAAAAATAGCGTTAATTAGGTAATACTATTTTCTAGGCACAAAGCTAGGTAATTTCATATGCCCTTTTATCATCACAATAGCCACGTGAGGCAAATTGCAAAACGTCAGAATTTTTATAAAGAGGAACCTGAAGCTCTAAGAAGTCAATTGACTGGTTAAGGCCATAGCTACTAACTGGTTGAGTCGGGCGGCAAACTCAAATCTTTTTGAAGTACCTTGCCTTTCTGTGAATGGCCGTGAGTACTCCACTTATAAGTTCTGCCCCCAGGGAGTTAGTCCTGAGGTTTGTGTCCCAAAGAGGGCTGGTGCCCATGCGCTATGTGTGATCACTTGGCTGTAGGTGAGCGGATATTCAGAAGGCTCCACCTGCCCTCTCTCTTGCCCCTTTTCTTAGCCTGATCTTACAAGTCATGGGAAGACCCTAGTCTTCTCTAGAAAAACACAGTTCTCAAACTGTTAAAAACATAAGTGTTTATGCAAATGGCTTCATGTCACTGTGTTTTATGTAACTTGTCAAAAATAAAGTTGTAATTTTTTATTTTATTTTACAGAAAAGTTCCAAAAGGAGTATAGAGAGTTCCCAGATTTCCCTCATTCAGTTTTCCTGATGTTGATACCTTACATAAACTGGGGCACTGGCTACCTGCTCATCCAAAGCCAAGTGCTCCCAGGTTCACATTAGCACCAGCCCTCAGGGGAGCACAAATCACCATGGATACATTGATTGTTAACTAAACCACAGACCTCATTCAGATTTTTCCAGTTTTCACACTCATGTTCTTATTCTGTTCCAGGATCCAATCCGAGATATCATGTTGCATGTAGTTATCGGGTGCTCTTAGTCTCTAATGGTCTTTGATATTTCTCAATCATGCATTGTTTTCATGATCATGAAACATTTTGTAAAATGTCCCTCAATCTGAGTTTGTCTGATCTCAAATCAGGACTGATCTCAAATCAGTCCTCTCTGCTGGACTGAGGTTGTGAGGAGTCCAGCAGAGATGAGGCACCCTTCTCCTCATGTAACACCGGGGGATAATGATATCATCTTGACTTCTCGCTGGTCGTGTTCACTTTGACTGCTTGGTTAAGGTGGTGTTTGCTGGGTTTCTCCACTGTCAGGTTTGGTTACTCTATTCCCTTTTCCAGTGTCTCTTGTTTAGAAGTCTCCCAAGTCCATCTCACTCTCAAGAGAAGGGGAATTAAGCTCCACCTCCTAGAGGGTCCCCCAACTTCCGTCTGCTGTACTTACCTCTCTCTCCAAATTTTCATACTCATGGAGGCAGACAGAAATACCCCCTGTACTCTCATCTTCCAAGCCCCTGAGCCCCGTGCTTTTACTCCATTCAGTTTCTCCACCCCAGCCTGCTACTGATTCTTATCATAATCTTCCTCGAAGATTGTGATCCTTGCTGCATGCAGGGCCTGGGACTGCACTCCTCCTCCTCCCTCCAAATCCCTACTGAAAGCCAGTACCCAAGAAGCGGTACTGACCCACTGAGCAAGAACCCCACTGCTTCATAAGGTGGTGGGGAAGGAAGCTGGAAAGACTATGAATATACACACTTTGATAATTTCTGTTCCTGTTACACATGGCTCAGTCTGCTCAATTCAGAATTGCAGAATGTCTCATGCAGCTCATGAGACAAGAGAAACTTTGCTCAGGTTCACAGCTGCTACAGAAGAGTTGCCTCAAAGCCGTCTAGGAGCAAAGTAGGCACAGTCCTGGGAAGCACTGTGAATAGGAATACAGCATGTTCGAGTCACTGAGATAAGTCAGATGGGGCATGGGGAAGAAGCTGTACTCAGCCTGGCAACATGAGTGTTTGGAAGTGCTGCCTGTTCTTTGTTTCTTTTCTACCTATACCTTTTAAACTGCTTATTTTTTTTGACTAAAAATGCATGTATTTAAGGCTTACAATAGGATGAATTGATATACATATACATAGTGAAGAGATGACTGAGGTCAAACTCGTTAACATGCAATCACCTCACACGGGTACCATTGTACCATTGTTGTGTGTGTGACGAGAGCACCTGAAATGTCCTCTCTCAGCACATGCCCAGCAGTCAGTACAGTCTTACTGACCCGGTCAGTATGCTGTCCGTCAGATCTCTAGACTTACCCATCCTACGTAACACCTCCCCATCTCCTCCACCTCCTCACCCCTGATAGCTGCCATTCTGCTTCTTTCTACTCGACTTTTTATATTCCACGTATAGGTGAGGTCATGCATTCTGTTTCGTATGTGTGTCTGGCTTATTTCACTTAGCATAATTCCTTTTAGGTTCATTCATATTGTTGCAAATGGCAGGATCTCCTTTCTTAAGGCTGAATAACACACACACACACACACACACACACACACGCACAAACACACTCACACATGCACATCTTTCTCAGCTTTCAATGGGGTTATGTCCAATAAATTCATCATTTAAATCACATGTTGAAAACATCATGGCTTAGCCTAGCCTACCTTAAATGTGATCAGAACACTTACATTAGCCTATAGTTGGGCCAACTTATCTAATATAAAGCCTGTTTTATAACAATGTGTTGATGTCTCATGTAATATGTTGACTACTCTACTGAACATGAAAAAACGAATGGTTGTCAGTTTATCAGCTTACCTCTGTGATTGTGTGACTGGCTGGGAGCTGTGGCTCATGCCGCTGGCTAGCATCACGAGACAGTGGCATACTGTATATCCCAGGAAAAGATCAAAATTCAAAATTTTAAGTACAGTTTCTACTGAATGTGTATCCCTTTTGTGCCATTATGAAGTCAAGAAATTGTAAGTTGAAGCATTGTAAATTGGACGCTGTCTCTCTCTATATGTCTGTCTATCTATCTATCATTTATCTATCACAATTTCTTTATTCATCTGTTGATGGAAATTTAGGTTGTTTCCATATCTTGACTAATATGATTAATGCCCCAGTAAATATGGGAGCACAGATATCTTTTTGAGATCCTGAGGAGGGATCGCTGGATCATATGGTAGTTCTATTTTTATTTTTTAAAGAAACCTCCATACTGTCATCTATAATAGCTGTACCAATTTACATTCCCACCAAAGGTGTGTAAAATTTCTCTTTTCTCCACGTCTTTACTAATACTTTTTATCTTTTATTTTCTTTTGATAACAGCCATTGTAATGATCTAAAGTGATATTTCATTCTGATTTTGACTTGCATTTCCCTGATGATTAGTGATGTTGAGCACCTTTTCATGTACCTGTTAGCCATTTATATGTCTTTTTTGGAAAAATGACCATCTTAGGTCCTTTGCCTATTTTTTAAATTGTGTTGTTTGCTTTTTTGCTATTGAATAGTATGGGTTCCTTACATATTTTGGATAGTAACCCCTTATCAGATGTATGGTTTTCAAGTATTCTCTCCCAATTTATAGGCTGCCTTTCATTTTGTTGATTGTTTTCCTTGTTGAGCAGAAGCTTATCCATACTGTTATTCTATATAGGATAGACTGCTTTGTTGTGCTGAGTAGAAAGCCATAGTTTACTTTCCCCCTCTGAGGGTCTCTTCTGGTGCTTGTATTCCCCTTGGTCTCTCATGGACTTTCTTTCCTTGGTTCAGGTACTATGAGGATGGCTGAAATCCCAGAGCAGTGGAATAGTAGGCATATGAATGGAAGGGACTTTGGTAGAAAGAGGTGTGGTAGTGTTATGGCCAACGTGGTCGGGTTGCATCAAAAGTAGAAACCAAGTGGTTGTTCTGGTAAACTAGAGAATGCTGAGGTTGTTACTCTCCAGATACAGTCCTTCGTATCAGCCCTTGGTTTGGGGGCTGATATGCTGAGCAATTCATTCTGTATGGAAATGAACTCGAAGTGTGATTCCCAGATTTCTCTCCACACTGACCTCCTCTAGCACTGATTATGCAGCAGTAAATATTTATCCTGTCTCCTAGTTGTTTTCATTAATTTTCTCACCCTATCCTTTTCTTTTTCCCTGCCATTGGAACAGGCCTTTGTATGTGTATAAATACAACTCTATGGTTATATGCTCAAGTTACAAACATGTTAAAACAGTATTGATTATTTGCCTCTCCCACTAGAATGTCAGGTCTGTGACACTAGGGACTTTGTTTTTTGGCCATTATCTCCCCCGAGACTGGACTAGGGGCCTGGCACATGGTAGGCATTTGATAAATACTTGCTAAAGCATTCATAAATGTTGTACTTTCCCTGTTTATAACATGAGGTGCTTTGCATTTGCCACTGGTGAGATTCTTAGCATGTCTATTTTGGTTTGGCGGAGTTGGGTGGGTGGGAACAAGGTTCCAGGGTACCTATGGATTTTACTTGCTTCCTTTGGAAGGGTGGTCTGTAACTGTGGCTTGTTCCTCATCTCAGATTCCAGACCAGCTTCATGCACATGGAAATGGAAGTGAGACTCTTACCTTCCAGAACATTACTTGTGTTCACAGCTTTGCCTTCTTTGCCAGAGAATGGATTTCTTTTTTTTTTATTTATTTATTTATTTATTTATTTATTTTTTCAACGTTTATTTATTTTTGGGACAGAGAGAGATAGAGCATGAACGGGGGAGGGGCAGAGAGAGAGGGAGACACAGAATCAGAAACAGGCTCCAGGCTCTGAGCCATCAGCCCAGAGCCCGATGCGGGGCTCGAACTCCCGGACTGCGAGATCGTGACCTGGCTGAAGTCGGATGCTTAACCGACTGCTCCACCCAGGCGCCCCTGCCAGAGAATGGATTTCAAAAGGACAGTGACAGAATCTGAACTCTGAGAAGTGAAATGTTCCACTCTAATACTCCATCACTCATAGGGGATCTGAGGCTCAGCCAGGAGCCACACACATTCATCACTGAAGCAGGGAATCTTTTGGGACATCAGTGAGACTCCTGTCCCCAGCCATGCTGTCTGCTGCCCTAGCACTGCTGATGGTGGTGGCAGTGGCCGAATTTCTCATTGGACTGGTTGGGAATAGAGTCCTTGTGATCTGGGGTTTTGGAGAATGGGTCAGAACATGTAAAGGGATCCCTATACAAACTCACTGTCCTGGGTGTGGTGGCTGTCAGTGTCTTCTACTGCAGGAAGATCCTGACCTTTGTTAAAAGGTCGGCTCATGGCTGAAGCAGAGGGTCTGCGGCTGGGTTTTGTTTTCTTCTAAAGTCTTTCAAGATCACTTTACACTTTCTTCCACACCCATGTTGCTGCCGCCATCATCATCTTCTTCTTCTTCTTCTTCTTCTTCTTCTTCTTCTTCTTCTTCCATATCTTATTTATTATTTTAATTCCACCTTAGTTCTTTTTTCTTTTTATATACTTAAAAATTTTTTTCAATTAGTATTCTTTTATTAAATATAATTTATTGTCAAATTGGTTTCCATACAACACCCAGTGGTCATCCCAACAGGTGCCCTCCTCAGTGCCCATCACCCACTTTCCCCTCTCCCGCACCCCACATCAACCCTCAGTTTGTTCTCAGTATTTAAGAGTCTCTTATGGTTTGCCTCCTTCCCTCCCTATAACTTTTTCCCCCCTTCCCCTTCCTCATGGTCTTCTGTTAAGTTTCTCAGGATCCACATATGAGTGAAAACATATGGTATCTGTCCTTCTTTGCCTGACTTATTTCACTTAGCATAATACTCTCCAGTTCCATCCACATTGCTACAAATGGCCAGATTTCATTCTTTCTCATTGCCACGTAGTACTCCATTGTGTATATAAACCACATCTTCTTTATCCATTTGTCAGTTGATGGACATTTAGGCTCTTTCCATAATTTGACTATTGTTGAAAGTGCTGCTATAAACATTGGGGTACAAGTGCCCCTATGCATCAGCACTCCTGTATCCCTTGGGTAAATTCCTAGCAGTGCTATTGCTGGGTCATAGGGTAGATCTATTTTTAATTTTTTGAGGAAACTCCACAGTGTTTTCCAGAGCAGCTGCACCAGTTTGCATTCCCGCCAACAGTGCAAGAGGGTTCCCGTTTCTCCACATCCTCTCCAGCATCTATAGTCTCCTGATTTGTTCATTTTAGCCACTCTGACTGGCGTGAGATGATATCTCAGTGTGGTTTTGATTTGTATTTCCCTGATAAGGAGTGATGTTGAGCATCTTTTCATGTGTCTGTTGGCCACCTGGATGTCTTCTTTAGAAAAGTGTCTATTCATGTCTTCTGCCCATTTCTTCACTGGATTATTTGTTTTTCGGGTATGGAGTTTGGTGAATTCTTTATAGGTTTTGGGTACTAACCCTTTGTCTGATATGTCATTTGCAAATATCTTTTTCCCATTCAATCGGTTGCTTTTAGTTCTGTTGACTGTTTCCTTTGCAGTCCATGCTGCCTTCTTAAGAAGCTAGCCTAGCCTTCCTCCTTTTTTCTTATTCAATTACTCTTTCTCCTCATTTCCTCATAGTTTCTGGCCTGGTTTGACCACTGTATTGGTTTTCTATTTGCCGTGTAGCAACACATACCTAGCTGTTTAAAACAGCATACACATTTATGTCCCAGTTTCTGTGGATAAAGAGTCCAGGCACAGCCTAAGTGGGCCCTCTGTGCAGAGTCTTAAAAGCTGTAATCAAGATGTTGACTAGGCTGATTTTTTGGAGCTCAGGGTGCTTTTCCAAGCCCACTCATTGTTTGCAGAATTCAGTTCCTTGTGGTTGTTAAACCAAGGTCCCTGTTTTCCTACTGGCTGTCTTCTGGGGGCCCATCTCAACACCCCACAGTTTATTGCCATATATCTTTCTCATGGTCTGGTGAGATCTTTTAAGGCCAGAAGGAGGGCCCAGTTTCTCTTTCCAAACTTTGACTGATTAGGTTAGATCCACTCAGTAATCTTTGAGTAGCTCAAATGCAAGTGATTTAATTACATTTGCAGAAGTCCTTCATCTTTGCCATATAATATAACCCAATCACAGAAGTGATAAGCTGTTTTATTCATAGTCCTACCACTGCTCAAGGATTACTCAGGACATGTCCACCAATGGGTGGAAATGTTAGAGGCTATCTTATAATTCGCCCTTCTACAAACATCTGTGTTGGGCTGGTCCCAAGGAAGTTGGAATCTGGACAATAAATGAATCACTTTTCCTATATTTCTTGATTAACTGTACTAGTCTTTTTTTTTGCTTATTTGAGCTCATTTCCTTTCTGTAAGACTCCGGTATGAGATATATGCTGAGTCATGTGTGTGTGGATAATTGATCATAAAGGAAAGATGACCTTAAAGACCTTGATTAGCAGTAATGGTTCCTTTCCCTAACTTACATTTTTAAAAAATTATTTGGCACCTAAATATACTGTGTTTTTATTCTCTGTTTTCTTCCTTAAAACTTCCCCTACTTTCCTCTTTGATAATGAAATATATTCTACTTTGTTATTATTTGTTTGGTAATGAAATATATTTTAAATTCAGCTGTATGCAGCTCTCATGCTTATATGTTCAAAGTACTTTTTATGAAAATAAAATTAATTTTTTATAATATGAGCTCACATTTGGCACTGTATAAAACCTGAGAATGGGGGAGCCTGGGTGGCTCAGTCGGTTGAGTGTCTGACTCTGGATTTCACCTCAGGTCATGATCCCAGGGCTGTGGGATTGAGCCTTACACCAGCCTTCATGCTAAGTATGGAATCTGCTTAAGATTCTTTCTCTCTGTCCTTCTGCCCTTCTCCCCTATTTGTGCTCTCTCTCTAAAAAAAGCCCCAAGCCCCCCCCCCCCCCCAAAAAAAAAAACCAACCAGAGAATGCTTGGATTTGGTCTTCTTACTGTATTATGTGCTGGTGTCTAGATGCTAGCCCATGACCCTTGAGAAGGGGAGTTGGTGTCTATGGTCCTGCTTCAAATCTCTGAGTGTAGGTTCAGTGTGTTCATGTGGGTGCAAATACAGAGGGGTCGTAACTTCTAAATTCTCTGTGCCTGGTTACAGCTGTTCAGTTTTAGAGGACAGGTTCCAGAAGGGCAAGGCCAAATCCAGATTTTGTGGTATGAAAACTTACCTTGAGTGTGGCATCACCCTCCGGGGATCTGAAGCTCAGCCAGGAGCCACACACATTCATCTGTTGAAGCAGGACATTTTCTGTGAAGGAAGTGAGAGACTCGTGACCCCAGCCATACTGTCTGCCGCCCTAGCACTGCTGATGATGGTGAGAGTGGCCGAATTTCTCATTGGCCTGGTTGGAAATGGAGTCCTTGTGGTTTGGAGTTTTGGAGAACGGGTCAGAAAATTCAACAGGTCCTTATACAATTGTCCCGGGCCTGGCCGTTTCCTGATTTCTCCTGCGGTGGCTGATTATGATGGACTTAATCCTGTTTCCGCTTTTCCAGAGCAGCCGTTGGCTTCGCTACCTCAGTGTCTTCTGGGTCCTGATAAGCCAGGCCAGCTTGTGGTTTGCCACTTTCCTCAGTGTCTTCTACTGTAGGAAGATCACAGCCCTTAAACACCCTGTCTGTCTGTGGCTGAAGCAGAGGGCCTATCACCTGAGTCTTTGGTGCCTTCTGGGGTACCTCATGATAAATTTGTTACTTGTGGCCCACATTGGCTTAACGTCCAAAATCCTTCCCAAGGCAACAACAGCATTCTGTGCACCCTTTCAAACTGGTACTACATGTATATATTAAAGCTCACTGCAGGAAGTGGGTTGCCTTTCATGGTGTTTCTTGTTCCTTCTGGGATGCTGATTGATTGTCTCTTTGTGTAGACACCACAAGAAGATGAAGGTGCATACAGCTGTAGGAGAGATGCTTGGGCCCAGCCTCACATCACTGCCCTGAAGCCCTTGACCTGCTTCCTTATCCTTCGCGTGGTTTATATCCTGGCCAGCCTCTTTCCCATCATCTCCAAGTATTCTGCTAATCTCCCCGTTGTCTTCATTTCCAAGACCCTCATGGCTGCCTATCCTTCTCTTCATTCTGTCATATTGATCAAGGGGAATCCCAGGATGAAGCAGACTTGTTAGAGAATCCTGTGGAAGATAGTGTATGCTTGGAGATCCTGAGGCCCTTGATCTGGAGAGAAACGAGTGCTCAGAATACTCTTTTGAGACAGTTTTTGGTAGCTCTTTATAAGGGAGCTGACATTCATGTCTGTAAAATTTTTTCTTCTCTGACACCAAATCAACAGATGATCTACAGGAAGTACAGAATAAAAACTAATACTGTTTCACTGTTAGCACTGTAAAGTATAATTGTTTTATTGTATTATAGAAATCAAGACTGGGGCTTTATGTTTGGTAAAATAGGTGTTATATTCTGTTTACATATACCAAATAATTCATTTCTTTTTAAATTGCATATTTAAGTCGTGTTTTTCCTATTATAGGGAACAGAGATTAGGAGCAATTAATATAGAGATTGATCATTTTTATTAAGTTTCACTTATCCACTAATGTTAGTCATTTTAGGTAAGTTTTTTAAAAAAAGAAGTATCAAATAATTTTCCCATTTCTCTACGGTAGTAGGTCTAGTTAACTAACTGAAAAACAAAACAAAATATCTTTATATTTCTAGAAGTTTCTTTGAGTCCTAGACTTGCCTTTTAGGATAAAAGTCAGTTGGCTGCCATGTTCTATATTAAACCTCAAAGCCCAGGACCTAGACTGGAGCAAGATGGGAGTGACGGCCACTTGCTTCTGCTCACAAAAAAGGATACTTCTCCCTGAATGTGTGAAGCTTCATCTTCCTTGGTCAACTAGCCATCCTGACTGTCTGCTCTGGTTTCCCTGCAGGCTGAAATCAGAGTTTTAGCATACTAAGTCTTTGAGTTGGATGGAGATCATCTAGAATGTCAAATCCATGGCAGCAGGAACTGCGTCTCTTTTTGTTTTCTCCTAGGTTATTGATGCCTAGAATACCACCTAGAATATAGTAAGTTAGTATTTTCTAAATGATCAATTAGTTACATTAACTAGTCTTACAGTTCCTCTTTTTTTTTAATGTGTATTTTGAGAGAAAGAGTGAGAGAGAGCGTGCATGCGCGTGAGCAGGGGAGGGGCAGAGAGAGAGGGGAGAGAGAGAATCCCAAGCAGGCTCTGTGCTGTCAGCATGGAGACCAGCGTGGGGCTTGGACTCATGAACTGTGAGATTGTGACCTGAGCCGAAACCAGGAGTCAGACGCTTATCCAATTGAGCCACCCAGGCACCCTTTACAATTCCTCTTTTATTTTATAAAGAAACTGAGAGCCCTGGGGCGCCTGGGTGGCTCGGTCTGTTGAGCGTCCGACTTCCGCTCAGGTCGTGATCTCACGATTCGTGAGTTGGAGCCCCGCATGGGGCTCCGTGCTGACAGCATAGAGCCTGGAGCCTGCTTTGAATTCTGTGTGACTCTCTCTCTCTGCTCCTCCCCTGCTCATGCCCTGTCTCTCTTTCTTCTTCTTCTTCTTCAAAAAAAAGAAAAAAAAAAAAAAAAGAAAGAAACTGAGAGCCCATGGCAGTTCTGGGACCAAAACTCAGTTTCCTGGCTCTGGGTCCTGGGCTTATCCCCTGACATCATGCTACCATGCTACACAAGCTAGCTTTGCCTGAGGCTTCTCTGAATCCCATCCTTCTTTTTATGAACTTTCTCAGTCTTCCTTTTAGCCTTGTTTGAACACATTTCTTTTGATTCAGTTCCAGGGGATCTGGAATTCAACTGATAAACCTAACATTTTTTTCACTTCTCTTGAACCATGCTAATTAATCCACTTTTACTTATCTGTTCTCCCCAACATGTGTCTTTTCCTTACCTAAAGCTGAGAACTGAAGTACATGCTAGGCACATGTGGATGTTAGTCACCATTCAGGGAGAACTCGCTTCTCTGATGTCACTGTGAGTTGTGTGAGGTCCAGCACTGTCTTGTTGTCTTCTGGGAATGATAATATCCATCCATTTCAAGTAGAGATGCTTCCCCTTGGTTGTATTTTTAGTAGTAGGATGAACTTTCCATTATGCCATGCCTATATCTATCCAGATGTCCTTTATGACCAACTGTTGCAATAACGATAATAATAGTACCTACCATTTGTGTCAGGCTTTCCATTTTATCAGGCATTCTCATATATTGTCCATTATCTCGTTTGATTTTAGTAACAACTCCATGTAGTTAGCATTTCTATCTTTATGCTATAGATCACAAAACTCAGGCTGGAGCAGTGATTTGCTCAAGATCATCAGCTGGTAAACTTCGCAGGTAAAACATTCCCAGAGTTTGGACCACAGGTCTTGTGCTCTTTCCAGTAAACCTTAAGTTCCTCTTGTTTGTGCTTATATGACTTCATGCTAGGATTCGCCGGTGGAATGCCCAAGTTTATGAGCGTGTTTCAACAGGTGAAATAACTAATCTTTCAAGTTTGGTATTGGTGGGTTGCCTGGGAGCCGAGATCCCCAATCACAACTGAAGTTTCTATGACTTGCTTTTCCTAGGGACAAAACACTTGCATTTACCCACTTTTAGGGACTGGATTCTCTTCCTTTTCTAAACATGATTTAGTTCATGATGTGGTGAGGCTGCTTTGTATTTTATCCAAGGAAACAAATCAGAAGGCAAATCTGTGCTCTTGAATTGATTCCTATGTAATTGCATCTTTCCTAATTTGCATTCTCAGAGCTGCAACTGGAACCACGTGCACATGTGTGCATGTGTGTGTGCGTGTGTGTGTGTGTGTGTGTGTGTGTGTGTGTGTAGACATTACTAGCCTTCCTTTCTATTATGCAGTAGGATCTGTGATGATGCAGCCTAGAGGAAGTCTAAAAAGTTTAAAAAAGTAACGAGTTTTCATTCAGCTCCCTATTATTAGTCCTACTGCCTGGATATGGTCATATTTTGCCATTTGCCATAGTTCTTCTAGTGATTATTTTCTCAACTCTCTCAACTCGATTTTGCTTTATTACTTGGTTTATAAACTTTGAACTATAACTTTTGAAGCCCATTCATCAAAGTTTGGGCATTATCTCAACCAGAACCATTCCCCTCTCCTAAATTTGATTCGTTTTATTTATTTGTCATTAATTTTATAACTTTAAGTAATATGTTTTCAACTTTTCTGTTTTGAACTTTAACTTCTGACAGTATCTATAGAATCTGAGCTGTAGAAGGAAGAAATTAGTGCCTCAGCTGTCCTGTACTTTTCCCATATCCCACCTCATGTCCAACTTCAAATGACTTAAGGAGAAAATACATCTGTTGGAAGAAATTGGCTGTCTCACAGAATCAGTGGGAAGGCTGGAAAGTCAAGATCAGAATGGGAACCAAGAGAATATAAACAGCTGAGAACACAACCAAGTCACTCTATAGGGACTGATGCTAGCACTTTGCTCTCACATTTCTACTGTAGGCATTGTGTCTGTGACACTGCCCCACCTTTGAGAGTGTGTCCCTCTGAGTCACAGCTACAAGGTCCAAAGTCCTGCCTGTGAGCCTCTGGTTGGCTGATTCTAGGTCATACACCTGCCCTAGTCAACAGGCTCTGGGGCGAGGAAAAGTCTGATTTCTTTTTGGTTTCTGAAATATGTATTTTTAAGTTAAATGAAATGAAGTACTCAAGAATTAGATTAAGGAGCAGAATTGATGTGGCTGATGGTGAGCTAATGAAGATTTATAATCTGAACTGGAAGTTCAGCTCAAAGAACTCTCTCAGAAGGTAGCAGGAAGCATAAAAAGATGGAAAATGTAAAAGAAGAGAAAAGCTATATGGCACATAGAAATAACGGAATAATTATTGTGTGACTGGAGTCCCAGAGGAGATGGGAAAAATGAGGGGAAGGAATGAAATAGTTGAAGAATTAATGACCAAGAATTGCCCTGGGTTAAAGAAAGGTTAAAAAAAAAAAAAAGAAAGAAAGAAAGAAAAAAAAAGAAAAAGAAAAAACCTAGATTGAAAGACACAAAAGGATGTCAAACAAAACAGAGAAGGTGGGGGGACCCTTCATGTTTAAGCACATTACAGAAGAATTTAAAAATATCAGAGAGGAAAGTTTACAAGGATATCGTAAGAATATCAAAGAAAAGTTCATAAAACTTTGAGGAAGAGCAGATCATAACTATGACACTCCTCAGTAGAATGCAGAAAAAAATTTTGCATTACATTCTATTTTAGTATTTTATTCTTACTTTCAAATAACACCAAGAAGAAAAGTTTAGAAGTATTTTTCTGGCTAGTGACCTATTTTTGTATTGATTATATACAGGGAGTCAATTATAAAAATGTCAGTGAAGGCTTAGTGGGTTGATGATCATGAAGTTAGCGAGCAAATTCTGAAATGTTTTAGCAATCAAGGAAGATCTTGAAATTCTAAAGGATTTGGCAGGAATGTGAAGTCACATTCACAACTGTATTAAGGGAGTCAATGTTGTGTATAACTGGAAATGATTCTAAGTATCTAGAACAAATAATTGCCAGTGCTACAATATGTGATAGAGGGAAGTAATGGAAATGGGAGAAATAGACCAAAAAAAATCAGCATATAGATTGAAGACAAAAGAAACTATTGGTAAGGAAAGCCTTACCAATATATGGCTTTTAAGAAAAAATCTGAAAACGTAACTGAAGTGCTTTCCTTTGGTGGGAATAGTAGAGTAGCTTCAAGAACCTCTACATTCTACACCACGTTAAGTTACTGGAAAAATTGTGAATAAAGATTAGGTATCTACGAAAACATTCATCCAGTGTTGTTGTTTTTTTTTTAAGTGTGTTGTTAGATGAGGCCTTCTCTGATTCAGATTTTTAAATTGTAATGAAACTGATCTCTAGAAATTACTGCCCTCAAAGATTTGAAGGAAGAACAAACCCCAGTTTAAAGGTTGTCAATTATGTGACTGATGCTGAGTGCAAAGGCTGGCTGAGACACATCTTTGTAGGACTTTTTTTTTTTTTTTTGCATTTTTTTTTTCTCTGTCATCCTTGCACAGGGGCCATGCTAATCTTTCTGTATTGTTTCACTTTAGTATGCGTGCTGCTGAAGTGAGCACTCTTTTAGGATTTTTATTAGGATTGTTTTTATTTCAGTTGGTGCTCTGGTTACAAAGATGCATAAGTTTTCAGTAGTATAATTCAATGTTATTTTCCTCACAAGCTCTTTAATTTTTCTGTATATGATTTTATAGAGTTTGAAGTTTTATAAGAACACATATGCCACTGTATAGCAGAAAGGGCTTTTTTTTTTTTGGTCATAAATTCATCATGAGGATTAAATGAATTAATATATGCGAAGTGCATAGAAGAGTGCCTGGTGCATAGCAGTAACTGTAAATATTTACCCTCAATGTTATTATTATACTAGTCTTTGGGAAAAATAACTTTAAATATTCGCACTGGCAAGGAATAATTAGAGATACAGAAAGTAGCATATAAATGCCAGATAAATGTGCTTTGGCAGTGGCTTCCTGAGTATGTGGGTACTTCATCATCCCTTGTTATTTCCTTTAACCTTGCCTACATCTTCATAAATCTTTTGTTAAATTCTCTTAAGTTATCTCTTTGTGTGTATTGCTTCTTCTGACATATATATTAAAAAGTTGTTTGTTTTTTGAAAAGACTTACAAGATAGAAAATCTTGAATATAGAAAGTCCTAGGGAATTCATGATAAATAATAAACAACTTCAGAAAGGTTACAGAATACAAGGTCAATATACAAAAATCAGTTGTGTATCTGTGCACTTGTAATGAATATCTTAAAAATGAAATTAAGAGGACATTCATTTACAGTTACTTTAGAAAGAATAAGATACATAGGAATGTTTTAATAGAAGTATAATACACCCTGAAAACTTTAAAACATTGTGAAAGAAATTAAAGAGACCTAAATAAATGGAAAGACATCCCGTGTTCATGGATTAGAATACTTACTATTGTTAATATGTCAGTATTCCCCAAATTGATCTACAGATAAATACAATCCCTATCTGAATCCCAGTTGGCTTTTTTTCCCCAGAAATTGACAAGCTTGTCCTATAATTTATATGATTTTGCTGGAGACCCATAATAACCCAAAGAATTTTGGAAAAGAACAAATTTGGGGGGATTCACACTTCTCAATTTCAAAATTTAGTTCAAAGCTATAGTGATCAGGACAGTGTGGTACTTGTGTAAGGACAGAATATGAATGAATGGGACAGAATCTAGAGTCCAGAAATAAACCCTCACACTATGGTGAAATGACTTTAGTCAAGGGTGCCAAAACAATTCAACAATAAAAGAAATCTTTTCAGCAGAGTTTGCTGGAACAGCTGGATACCCACATAGAAAAGAGTAAAGTTGATCCTTAGTTCACACTGTTCAAAAATTGACTAAAAATATATCATGGGCCTAAATGTAATACCTACAATTACACAACTCTTAGGTACAAACTTATGGTAATAAATCTTGGTGACCTTAGGTTAAGCCATGGTTTCTTAGATATGACACCAGAAGTACAAGTAACAACAACAAAATAGATAAATCAGACTTCAACAATTAAAAAAGACATTTGTGTTTCAAAGGACACCATCAAAAAAGTAAAAAGGCAACTATAGAATAGGACAAAATATTTGCATATTTGCAAATAATAAGGGACTAGTATCTGAGATATATAAATAACTCTTATACCTCTATAGTAAAAAGACCTTCTAATAAAAAACTGGACCTGAGGCTTTGAACAGTTATTTTTTCAAAGAAGGTATACCGATGGCCCACAAGCACATGGAGGTGGCCAACATCCTTAGTCATTAAGGAAATGCAAGTCACAACCACAATGAGATAGCACCTCATACCTAGTAGGTGGCTATAATAAAAAAGACAATACTACATGTTGGTGAAGATGTGAAGAAATTGGAATTCTCATTCATTACTGGTAGGAATATAACCTGGTGCAGCCACTTTGGAAAACAGCTTGGCAGTGCCTCAAAATATTAAGCATATACTTATAAAATCCAGCAGTTTCACTCATAGGTATACAGCCAAGAGAAATCCAAAATTCATGTCTACACTAAAGCTTGTGCGTGAATATTCATGGAAACATTGTTCCTAATAGTCAAGAAATGGAAACAACTCAAATGTCCATCATCATATGAATGGATAAACAAAATGTGGCATTATACATACATACACGCACAGACACACAGGCACACAGGCGCGCGCGCGCGCGCACACACACACACACACACACACTCATACAGTGGAATATTATTCAGCTGTAAAAAGGAAAGAAGTAGTGATACATGTTATAACATAGATGAAACTTGGAAATGTGCTGAGGAGAGAAGCCTGTCACAATACTAATTATATGATTTCACTTATATGAAAGGCCCCAGATAGTCAAATCTATAGAGCTAGAAATTAGGTCAGAGGTTTCCAGGGGCTGGAGGATAGAGCTAATGGGTAGTGACTGCTATGGAGACAGGGTTTCTTTTGGGGTCAAGAAAACTGTTCTAAAATTAGTGGTGATAATTGTTTAACTCTGTGAATATATGCAAAACCACTGAATTATATACCTAAAGTCATATTAAAGCAATTACAGATATAATGGTTGGAAAAGAAGAAATAAACCTGCCATTATGTTCTTTCCTTTTTTATTTGAGTATAGTTGATGCACAATGTTACATTAGTTTCAGGTGTACAACTTAGTGATTTGACAGGTTTATACATCATACTATTAAGACTGTCATTATTTTAAGAAGATATGATTATGTTCGTAGAAAATCCCAATAATCTAAAAAATATTAGGAAATAAGTTAGAAAGGTAGATAGTTGTATATAAGGTTAATACACAAAAGCTGATGTGTTTCTATATTGTAGTATGAAACCATTAGTAAACATGAGCTTTTAAAAGATTGTTTTTCACAGTCTCTAGTATTCTGTAAAATTCTGAGAAAGCCGTAGATAATGTAAGCTTTATGGTACAAGTTAGTTTTGGATTTTCAGTTTCGGTTGCATAAGAGATATCCCAATGCTCAGGTCCTGCCCAAAGCCAATAAATTAGAATCTCTGAGATAGGACCTAAGCATTATGTCTTTTAAGTCTCCCCTGGCAGTTCCAATGTGCAGCAAAGGTTAAAGAGCATTAAAAGCACTGAAGTTTTCCTGATGTGTAATCAATTTAATTAACAGTATCATGTTGAGATGAACTTATATTGAATATAGGGTAAAAGATGACTATAAAACAAGAAACAGACTCAACTCTAGAGAGCAAACTGATGGTTACCAGAGGGGAGGTGGGTGGGGGGATGGGTGACCTAGGTGATGGGGATTGAGGAGGGCACTTGTGATGAGCACTGGGTGTCATATGTAAGTGTTGAGTCACTATATCCTACCCCTGAGACTAATATTACCCTCTCTGTTACCTCACTGGAATTTAAATTAAAACTTTAAGAAAAAGATAGGTGTCAACAGTTCAGGCTTTCTTTCCTTTAATGAGGTTTTGTAATTCAGCACCCTGGGTATTTCTACGGAACTAGAAAAAGAGTTGGAGGAACGGCTGGTGTTCCATTTGATGAGCCCCAAAGCCCCTCGCTTTGTACCAGCTGGCTTTGGGTCTTCCCAGGGTTCCGGTGGGAGCACTTGCCAGCCACATCATTACTTCTGAGATTCATGTTCTAGATGTCCCTGGAGAGCTCTCACACCCTCTGCCTTTCCTTTGCTTTTTTGTCCTCAGCATCATGTGGGTACACTCAGACGCAGGACCCACCTTCTGTCACACTTTATTATTACACCTCGCCATAAACACATCCCCATGCCACTCCCTCACCCCGATTATGGCATTCTCACTACGTGTTAGTCATGATGTCTCTAGGAATGGAGACGCCACCTCCCACAACACCTTCCAATCCATTTACTGCTTTCCTGGCATTCCCAAGGATTCTTAATTTTTTTAATGTTTATTTATTTTTGAGAGACACAGACAGACGGAGCATGAGGAGGGGAGAGGCAGAGAGAGGGAGACACAGAATCCGAAGCAGGTTCCAGGCTCGGAGCTGTCAGCACAGAGCCTGACATGGGGCTCGAACTCACAGACTGTGAGATCATGACCTGGGCCTAAGTTCGGAGGCTTAACCGACTCAGCCACCCAGGTGCATCCCCCTCCCCCCCCCCCCCCCCCAGGAGTCTCAGAACATGCTCAGGTTTGGGGTCATCTTTGCCAAGTGAATCTCCTTTCTTCCTCTAAGATGTTATCCCATGGGGTGCCTGGTGGCTCAGTCCACTGAGCGCCCGACTCTTGATTTCGGTTCACGTCATGATCTCACAGTTTGTGAGATTGAACCCTGTGTGGGGCTCAGTACTGACAGTGAGGAGCCTGCTTGGGATTCTGTCTCCTCTCTCTCTGGCCCTCCCCCATGTGCTCTCTTTCTCTCAAAATTAACTTAAAAAAATGTTATCTCAGTACTCTCAAATTCGTTTTATTTTTTACCATAGCACTTACCTGACAATAAAAATTTAAATTTCTTTAACTGCCTGTATCCTTAAGATAAAATGTATACTCCAGGAGGACAGGGATCTTTTTGTTTGTTTTCCTCCTGTCCCTCAGTGTTAAGATTAGTGTTCAGTGAATAGCTATGGGGACAAAAATGGAACCATAATATCTATTCTATGTTATAAACTGAACTTTATACTTAAAGTTTTCTTGCCATTACATATTCTTCTACAAAACCATTTTCCTTTTTTATTTTTACGTTTTTTTTATCTGAGTATAGTTGACACACATTGGTACATTAGTTACAGGTGTATGACATACTGTTTCAACTTCTCTACATGTTATGCTGTGCTCACCAGAAGTATAGTGACCATCTGTCACCATACAATGGTACTGCGATATCATTGAAATACCCTATGCTATGCCTCCCCGTCCCATGACTTATTCATTCCATAACTAGAAGCTTGTATCTCCTTCTCCCCTTCACCCATTTTGACCATCCCCCACCCCCTTTCCTCCAGCAAACTTCAATTTGTTCTCTGTATTTATACGTCTGATTCTGCTCTTTCTACAATACCATTTTAAATGACCGGATATATTATTGTTTATGATTGCAATGCTTTTTATTTTTTTTATAAGCAACAGTCTATGGCTGGACATTTTTTAAAATGAAATTTATTGTCAAATTGGTTTCCATACAACACCCAGTGCTCATCCCAACTAGTGCTCTCCTCAATGCCCATCACCCACTTTCCCCTCTCCCACACCCTCCATCAACCCTCAGTTTGTTCTCAGTATTTAAGAGTCTCTTATGGTTTGCCTCCTCCCCTCTCTGTAACTTTTTTTCCTCCTTTCCCCTTCCCCCTGGTCCTCTGCTGAGTTTCTCAGAATCCACATATGAGTGAAAACATATGGTACCTGTTCTTCTCTGCCTGACTTATTTCACTTTGCATAACACTTTCCAGTTCCATCCACGTTGCTACAAATGGCCAGATTTCATTCTTTCTCATTGCCAAGTAGTATTCCATTGTATATATAAACCACATCTTCTTTATCCATTCATCGGTTGATGGACATTTAGGCTTTTTCCATAATTTGGCTATTGTTGAAAGTGCTGCCATAAACACCGGGGTACAAATGCCCCTATGCATCAGCACTCCTCTCTCCCTTGGGTAAATTCCTAGCAGTGCTATTGCTGGGTCATAGGGTAGATCTATTTTTAATTTTTTGAGGAATCTCCACAGTGTTTTCCAGAGCGGCTGCACCAGTTTGCATTCCCACCAACAGTGCAAGAGGGTTTCCGTTTCTCCACAGCCTCTTGGCTGGACATTTTTATTACCACCACCAATCACCCTGTTTTTTGCTCTTTATAGTGCTACAGCAAACATCTTTGAAAAGCTGTAAAAGCAGAAGCCTAAAAGCAGTGAATAAGCATAATTATAAGGTTTCTCATATGCATTGTCAAATTTTCATAGAAGATGAATATTTACATGTACTTCCATCAGAGGTGGGGGTTCTAATTTTAAACAGGGTAGTCAGATAAGACTTTGCTGAGAAAATAACATTTAAGCAAAAATTTTAGGAAGTAAGCCATGCATGCATCTGGGAAAAGTACAAAAATTTTGAGGCAAGTAAGTGTCTCACATGCTCAAAGAAGAGCTAGAAGGCTGGTGTGGCTGGAGGAGAGGTGGGAGATTAGATCAAAGGGGCTGTGGGATTTTTAAGGTCCTTATAGACCACTGTGCAGACTTTGCCCTTTATTCTGAGATGGAGAGCCTTTAGAGGGTTTTTAGCAGAGGTAAGTGGTAAAACTTGGCTTACATTTTAAAAGATCACTTTGGAGGCTCCTGGGTGGCTCAGTCGGTTGAGTGTCCGGCTTTGGCTCAGATCATGATCTGAGTTCAAGCCCTGAGTCAGGCTCTGTGCTGACAGCTCGGGGCCTGGAGCCTGTTTCGGATTCTGTGTCTCCCTGTTTCTCTGCTCCTCCCCTGCTGGTGCTCTGTCTCTCTCTCTCTCTCTCTCTCTCTCTCTCTCTCTCTCAAAAATAAATAAATAAGCACTAAAAAACATTTAAAAGATCACTTTGGTCATTGTATTGAGAATAGGTTGAGTTTAATAAGGCAAAGGTAGCAGAAGGGAGATGAGTTAAGAGGATATTGCAATAATCTAGGCTTACCAGGGTGGTAGCAGTGGAGGCAGGGAAAAGTAATAAGATCGTGGAAATGTTTTGAAGTGGAACTGGCAAGATTTTCCTGTAGATTGAAAATGAGACAACAGAGAGGAATCAAAAGTGACTCCAGAATTTTTGGCCTGAGTAAATTGCAGGCTCATCAGATTGTCATCAGTTTATATGGGGAAGACTGTGGGTGGAGCAGGTCCATCTTCAATAAGACTTGGAGTTCAGTTGGACATATTAACTTTGAGATACAGATTAGATATCAAAATGTAGCTGTTGAGTAGACAGCTGAGTATATGAGACTGACAGTCAAGGGCAAAGCCCAAGCTGGAGATACACATTTGGGCACTGTTAGATTATGTATGGTATAGATCACTAAGGAAGTAGGTAAGTATAGATAGAAGAAGTCCAAGACTAAACTTGGGGAGCTGTGATATTAGGAGGTTGGAGAGATGTGGTGGAATCAGCACAGCAGACTGGTTCCTCCTTCAAAGTTATTTAACAAAATACGTAATTTGAAATGATATTGCCAATCACCTGTTGATATCCTAGTGCTGTCATTCTAGTTATACCTATCTTGGGATTAAATCTATCGCTTTCTGGAATATAGAAATAGAATATTATGAAGTGGTCCCTAGAGAAGCCTTAATTTTAGGTAGGAATCCTGAAGACTCTCTATCTACAGACCTCAAAGAATATTTCACTGGGAGCTAAAATCAGAGATCATGGGAGAAGCCATAAAACTTCTTATGTTATCTAAATAGGAGCTTTTTGCCTTATGTGAGGAAAAAAGCAAGAGTAAGTATGTAGGAAACATCTGTGTATTTAGAAATGTAGTTATGGGAAAACAGAAAGGAAATGGCACAGGCTTTGGAGTCAGTTGGATCAAGGTTTGTATCCTTGGTCTGCTGTTTATTAACTATATGGTCTTGGGAAAGTTACTAGCTGTGTTTTTTTCGGAAACCTCAAGTAAGTGGAGGAATATAAATTTGAAGAGTTACATGCAAAGAATGCATATCAAAATGTCTAACACAGTGCCTAATGTATAGTAGACGTTCAAACTATAATGGCCTATGTGCCTTTATTATTTTTATTAAGTTCATGCAAATGAACAAAGCAGATTTTGTTATGACACTCCAGGCTCCAGTGTGTTTCCAGGTTCCAGATGAGGCCATGGCCCTGATGATCTCTATAATGAGAAGTAGAGATCTAAGAAAGAAATGAGAATTGGGTGACCCTCAATGGCCCCTGTTTAAAACTATGTTTTTATTTTGGAGTAAACTTGCCTCTGTCCAAGGCAGAATGCAATATAAAATCCTTTTGGGGACGTAGGGATTGAGATCAGTGAAATAACATTAGTGAAGTCCAGCTGGCATTTCCCTCAAGGGGAGAACACAGTACAACCTTGGATGTAGGAGTCAGGAGTGCAGGGAATAGTAGAGGGAAAGGGATCTGTGAAATGCAGCTTGGCACTCGGAGAAGTCTTGATGGTTCATAGTCTTGATAGTTCAGCCCCCAAACCCATGCTGCTGGTCACTGTGCTTGGATAACTCACTCTAATAATTGGGGCTGAAAAAATTGTTAGAAAAAACTTATACTGAGGAGTTGATTGAATAGTGATCAATATGATTTGTTTTTGTGTAAGTCATAGGCAATGGGTGAAGAGGAAATATCTTGCCTGGAATATGGTTGCTCTTGCCTTCAACACTTGAAGACTTCAGCTTGAGGAATTTTTTTTTGTTAAGGGTTTATTTGTAAACCTTTTAATTTTTTTTTTTTACCGTTTATTTATTTTTCAGAGAAAGAGAGAGAGAGAGAGAGAGAGAGAGAGAATGTGAGCAGGGGAGGGGCAGAGACAGAGGGAGACACAGAATCCGAAGCAGGCTCCAGGCTCTGAGCTGTCAGCACAGAGCCCCATGCGGGGCTCGAACTCACGAGCTGTGAGATGGTGATATGAGCTGAAGTTGGACACTTAACCGACTGAGCCACCCAGGTGCCCCAAGGAATTTTTTTTAATGGCTCTAACTTTGTTAAATCTGGGTCTTGACCAGGTTGCCAACTTAAAATACAGAGAGCACTGGGCTTTTTTTTTTTTTTTAACATTTTCTTCTGATATTTCTTTTACTCATATTTGCATTTCACAGAGTCAAGTGGCAGAAGATATATTTAGAAATATTTTGGGAGTATATGGGTAGGGTGGGTGGGAGGTCTCAAGGAGGTTTGGATGCCATTCTGATGGTTTTAGAGTTTATTTCAGGACAATTGGGAACAATTGAAGGTTTTTACCTCCCAATATAGAAACCAGTTATTTTATTTTATTTTTTAAATGTTTATTTATTTATCAGAGAGAGATTGGGGGTGGGGAGAAGGGCTGAGAGAGAGAGAGGGAGAGAGAAAATCCCAAGCAGGCTCCTCACTGTCAGCACAGAGCCCAATGTAGGGGTTAATCTCATGAACCAGGAGATCATGACCTGAGCTATAATCAAGAGTTAGATGCTTAACCAGCTGAGCACCCCAGAAAGAAGTTCTTCTAGAGACTATGTTTTAAAGGTTGTATTGGTTTTCTATGGCTCCTATAACAAATTATCAGAAACACCTTAAACAACACAAATTTCTTATGTTACAATACTGTAGGTCAGAAGTTTGACCAGTTTTAATGGGCTAAACTCAAAGTGTTGTCAAGGTTGTGCTTCTTGTTAGAGAGAATCCATTTCCTTGCCTATTTTGGTTGTTGTTAGAATTCAGTTCCTTGCAATTGTAGTACTAAAGTTCCCATTTCTTTGCTAGCTGGAAGCTGAGGTTTGCTCTCAGTTTCTAGAGACTGCTTACATTTCTTGCTTTGTAGCCCCCTTCTTCCATTTTCAAAACCTGCAATGGCAGCTCAGGTCTTTCTCATGCTTTGAATCTCTGCTGCCTTTCTGTTGTCACATCTCTTTGCCCAAATATTCTCTCTTCTTCTTCTATTTTTAACAGCCCATATGATTGCACTGGCCCCACCCACATAATCCAGGATAATCTTCCCATCCTCAAGTCCATAAGCATAATCACAGCTGCAAAACTGACTTTTTCATGGAAAAAAACCCATATTTATGGGTTCTGGGGATTAGGGTGTGGACATCTTTGGGGAGCCATTATTCTGCCTAACACCAAGGTCTTTAATGTATAGATTGTGTTTTAAATTTAGGGAATAGGAAATATTATCCAAGGGTAGTGTGTGGTTGTTTCCTCAGTCTACATCTGTTGGAAGATTACCCATCCTTGTCCTGTATTCCCCAGTCTCTTGGATATCCAGAATTCCCTGATCATTTCCAGATTTGGGGCCCCGGAGTTCTCAGTTTTCAAGTTCTTTACCATGTCTTCAACCAGAGGACTGGTACCTGCTTTCTTGACCTTATTAATCCCGTGGTCTGTGTGTAGCTAAGCCCAATTTCTGCCCTTCCTTCACCTCCTCTCAGCCATATCTGCTTCTGGAATCTTCCACTGCCCTGAGATTATACTCTTCTTGGATCTAGATGACTTCTTCACCCTGTTCTGGAGCTGCCAGGCTTCCTGTTGGACTTGATTTATGGCAGTGACCCTGTCCTGAAGTTCTCTTTGTTAGCCTCTTATGCATCCGCTAACTCTCTCCCTGTAGCATGCTGCAGTCAGTGTAGCAGTGAGAGGGAGCATGGCCGTTCTTAGGAGAGATTATTCCAGTACCCAGGATTTTAGCCACAAGTGAAAGCTTCAAGCTGTTTGAATGATAAGAGAAGTAGCAGAAAAATAGAAGCCAAAATCTGTTGTGATGCCACAGACTCCCCTATAATTTTGAGGCTGAGAGCATGGGATTGAGAAACGATATTTGGAGGTTCTATTCTAGGCTCTGATGTCTGTCAGCTTTGGATAATATTAAGTACTCTCTTTTAGTCTCATTTTTCTCATTTGTAAAGTGAGGATAAAAGATAACCTCAGAGGATTGTTGTGAGCATTAAACGAGATAATGGGTATAACCCTACTACTGTGTGAAGAGTGCTCATGTCATGTTTTGTCCTTGGTTCTTCACATCATTATGGGATATGGGAAGAGACACAACCACGAAAACATAGGCTACTGGTGTAATGCATTTCTGTTTGGAGATTTTTATTTTGAGTTTGGAGAAAATAGTGGCCTGTATAGTCAATGACTAGAGCCAGTGGGATACAGAGAGCGTAGAAGGGTGTCATTTATCCTTAGTGATGTTCTCGATCCAGGAGGTATATTTGTGAACATTGGTGTAGATTCCGACATCCCCTCCCATGAAGTGACCGACCTCGATTCCCTGGAGCTTGTTTTTGCAGATGACAGTAGCGACGGCCACCTCCTACCAGAGATCATGCAGAGGGAGAGAGACAAGAGAGATATGATCGGATCTTCTCACAGGAGCCCTCTAGTCCCCCAGTGGGATGAGCCCTGCCCAGAGGTAGGCTCATGGGTTATGGAAACAGCACCGAATTGGGAGATAGGAAGCTGGAGTCATTTACCTAGCTTTGCTGTAACTAGCCTTGTTTCATCTTGAGAAAGTCAGAGAAAAACCTCTCTAGAACTCACATGTAAAATGAGTCAAACCCCATTTACTTGGACTGGTGAAGCGAGTTTCCCTTGTGAAAAGTTTGAATTCTTTTTTAAAGCAATGCCTGTTTTTTCTTGCAGCTATGAGAGTAATAAATCTAGCAAAGTGTTATTAACTAGAGCAATTGCATGCCACACTTTAATGGATAAAGGCATCTGTAAGGAGGGCCTGGTGCAGCCTTATCAAATTCTCAAAAGATTGCGAGAGGATGAGGGCTTTCTAATTTTCTAATCGCTGTCATGATTAAACTAGACACATACAAGCAAATGAATGTTGAATACAGAGAAAAGATTACCCCAAAAATTCGGCTGAACACTTTCACAAATTTCACGCATAAGGAGTTCCTATGGCTTTTTCCTTGTTCAGTTTTCTGGCACTCTTTATCAGACATCACAGGAGCCTCCAGGTTCTGCCTTAAATCAGGATGCCTGCCTGAGGGAAGACAGGATAAAAAAGGTTGACTGCTCGCAATTGTTATTTAGACTCTCCAGTCACTGCCCTGTGTTTCAACTGGTGTTTTGTGTGTATGTCTGAAGAAAAAAGGGCTGAGAAAAGGCAAGGATCTTGTGCATGGTTATGAGAGTTAATCTAGAGGATTGAAAAAATAGCCTGCATGACTCTTTTAAGAAGTGGTTTTCTTTCCATCGTATCTAGTCTTGGAGGAATATGGGTTGACCTGACTCAGGTCCTCAGAGGTGTCCCCTACGTGCAAAATGAGCCTGGATGCAAGGGAGGAGCACAGCCTCCCTGATGTGAACCATGTGTCTGGCAGTCAGGAATAGTGTGGCCTGTGTGCAGAGTCCGATGGCCTGGTGGCCCCGGCTGCTGGAGCCTGGAGGAGGTAGCTCTGTGTCATCGTGTCATCACTGGGTTGGGAGGAGCTTTGGACTTCCGGATGAGTCTCTTTTTCCTAGCACCCTCATGGTCTCCATCCATTCTCCTCTCCTCTCTTCTCAGCTCTGTGGACATGGGTGACTGATGACCCTGATTTGCTGTGGAAGGTACACTCACCATTGTTATCTTGGCTCCAGTCCAAACCTGAGAGCAGACAGACAGTGCCTGGCCGGACATTGCTGGTGGCGAGGGAAAGTGGCTGGACTTTGTTGTTGAAGTTGGCAGGCTTAGCCAGCTTAATGAGCATGAGGTCATCCTGGGGAGCGCTATGGCTGTAGTTCCAGTAGCGGATAATCTGAATGGGGTTAATTGTCTGCTCTGTGCCATCTCTGACTCTGATCCTGAAATTTCCCAGCATCACTTTCAGGTTTCTGGAGGGAGAAGGGGGTGGGAGTAATCACTGTCACCACCACCACCACCACCACCACCACCACCACCATCATCATCAAAGATATTAAATGTTATAATGTGTCAGGTACTATGCCAATTGCTCGGTCTGGATTCTGGATTACCTCATTTACTACTTACAACAAAACTATGAAGTGTATTCTATCTTTAATCCATTTAACAGTTGATGGAACCACATAGCAGTAATTCCCCCATGGTCACACAGTAGGTGGTGGAGCCTTAACCACTGTGTTTTCATGTAGCATCCTTAATGTAGTAAAGAGGAAAATCATGCATGGCATAGAAATAATATTTTCCCTCCACTCCAGCTCCAGCCTCTCCAACTGAGCATTTCCATTCTGGTGGAGGTAAGACAATGGCATGACCTGAGTGGTGGAGATCCGTTGGTTTCATTAGACCCACTCACAACCCTGCTTCATCCTGCTCTCTGCCTTTGGAAGGTGTTACATACGGATTAAGCCAATGGGTTCTCCTGTCCTCTGCTCTCTGCTTGGGTTTCGGTTGATAGCAAGCACCAGGAAGTAGTTAGAGGAGAAGAGTGAGGTTCGAGTATTTATCCTCCAAGCTCCCTTCCTGCAGGGCTGCCCCAGCTTCTATCAGGCAATCCCTGTACACAGGGCTTCCTCTCTTCCTTTCTCTCTCCTCCCACCCTCCCCTGCTCCCCTCTCCTTTGAACCAACCTCTCCTCTTGCCCCTTTAGGTCTAGGGGGGAGTAACTATACCCTTCTAATACTAATCCTGGGGGCACTGAACTCTTCTTTGTGCTTCCCCTATAACTTGTCCGTGCCTTTGTCGTTAGTCATTTTTAAAAATTCTCCTCAATTTATCCAATTTGAGTGTACCCTCAGTTACCTGCTGGTCCCTTAATTAATAAAACACATTTATCTCATCAGTAAAAAACTTGAAACAAACTGATGGGAGACTGAGGAGGCACAGTGTATGGAACAGGTTTCCTTCCCAGCTGCAGTAGTGACATTTGGAGCCGGGTAATTGTTGAGGGGGTGCACATTGTAGAATGTTTAGTAGCATCCTTGCCATGGGCCCTATTCTCTAGATAGATGCCAGTAGCACAGCACCCCTCAGTCCACTGTGACAACCGAAAATATCTACACTTTGCCAAATGTACCCTGGAAGGAAAAGTTGCCTCCCTTTGAGAACCACTCATGTAGAATGAATCAGGCTGTTTCAAGGGGTGGGAGTGAGGGTTCCCAACACTCACGGTAAGTAGCAGTGAGCTGGGGCCAACACCCAGTTGTTTTTGATGAGGACACCCACACAGGGGTTGAAGTGCGACTTGAGGTATACCAAGTAGGGAGCATGGTCGTCTTTCTGCACAGATGCGTGAGTAGAGAAAACTGTCCCTGAGAAAATAATTAGTATTCTTAACATATAAAACATTCTTAATATAGAAGACATATCTTAGGACAAATAAGACAGTTAACAGTTTCCTAGTTGAAAGGAACATGGATAGTTTTCTTTCTTTCTTTCTTTCTTTCTTTCTTTCTTTCTTTCTTTCTCTCTTTCTCTTTCTTTCTTGCTTTCTTTCTTTCTTTCTTTCTTTCTTTCTTTCTTTCTTTCTTATTATTTTAATGTCTATTTCATTTTTGAGAGAGAGAGAGCCAGAGTATGAGCAGGGAGGGGGAGAGAGGGAGACAGAATCTGAAGCAGGCTTCAGGCTCTGAGCTGTTAGCCCAGAGCCCAAGATGGGGTTTGAACTCATGAACCGTGAGATCATGACCTGAGCCAAAGTCAGATGCTTAGCTGACTGAGCCACCCAGGTGCCCCTAGAATATGGATAATTTTAAAGAAATAATTGATTGGCCAGGAAATATGAAAATGTTTGACCCTCTTTTTCTAATAAAATGTAAATTAAAATGATATACAATTTTATCTGATACTTACAATATTAATTTTTGGCTTAATGTTGATAATATTGAATCTAAGAAAGTACAATGAAGAGACTCTTTTACTACATGTAGCAACATGAATTGATTCTGTCTTTTTGAAAAGCAATTTAGAAATAGGCATCAAAAGTGTAAATAGTTCATCACTTGTGACCTAATAGTTCCAACCCTAAGAATCTGTCCTAAAATAATCAGATATGGACAAAGATTATGAATGTGTGCTCATTTTAACTATTATACTATTATACTATTTATAATAGGTAAACACTGGAAATATAAGTGTCCAATATAGTAATGTAGGGCATTTGAAATAAAAAAAGTACATTTGAAATAAAAAAGTACATCAATATATGGAAATATTAAAATTGTATTTATAAAGAATATTAAACAGCAAAGGAAATATTAATAACCTTTCTTTAAGTTAAAAATGATAATGAAATGTATATTAATCTAGTAATCCAGTTGTCTAAAAACAAGCAAAGAAACAAAAAGATAAACCATTTGAATGACAAATAAATAAATGAAGCCTGAGAGTAAGTTGAAGTGTTAGCATGTGTTGACTGTGAGGTGAGGTTATGAAGTGTTTATTTTTTTCCTACTTTTTAATATTTCTAAGTTTTTAATATTAACATGTAATATTTAAAAAATGACTTATTAAAGAAAAACACTTAAGAAAGGGAGGAAGGCCGCTTGTAGTATCAGAAATAAAATACTGTTCTTACCTCGGCTGCCCTTGGTTCTTCCATTTATCCTTCCCAAGTCTTGGCCTCCACCTCCCCATACCCTTTTATGATCACATAGTTAGAAATCCCAAGGGAAAAAGGACAGGAGGCATTGAGGCATTGAGCTCTTGTTCTAAGTGCTTTACATGGATTTATTTAACACTTTCACAACATCTCTATGATGTAGTTAGTAATATCCCCATTTTGACTGAAGAAACTAAAGCATGGGTAGATTGACTTGTCTGTGCACACACGGTTAATAGTGATGCAACATAGACGGTCTGGAGGTGGTGGGAGATGCCTCACCAGCAAATTCTGCCATCAGAAGGACTCGTGGAAGTCAGGGAGTGCAGGGGGTAGGGCCCTTGCATTTGATCTTTTGTTTCTACCTTCTTCATTCCCTGCTTTCTGAGTCTCTAAGCTTCTGGAATAGGGGGGATATCAGACTTCGGAATGTGTTCTTTGTCCCTGTGACCACACTGGGACTTGCCCAGTGGGTGATGAAGCCCACATTTTGGAATCACCAGTGGGGAATGCTCACTGTCGAGCACTCTCCAAGGCAAGTGAGCACCATCACCCGTCCCATAGCTTAGCACTGGAAGGGTGAGCTCAGCCTCATGGGAGCCTATGGGTGTGGTCTGGGACAGGAGATACCTACTTCTGTCCATGACTGCTTTTCTTGGACTCTTCTTTTGTACCCTCTACACACCCCAATCTGCCTTCCTCCAGCCTGCATTAACCTGTGCCTTATAGGACAGAGTAGAAGCTCATGGATACATACCAGCAAGGACACCCAAATAAAAGATAAATTTCATAGCAGTCCAGATCTTTCCCCGTGAGATGCAGAAGATCAGCAGAGTATGGAACTCTCAGGAACACCTGGTAGAATCAATGGCTATGGTTAGGCGTGGGGACCCAAAATAGGATGGGAAAGCAGATCTGGGCATAAATGGGGGGAGGGAAGAAGGCTCCAGGTAGACAGATGAAGGTCCTTCTGCTCCAGGGAGGCTGGGGGATGGGAGACTGTGCCTCTCTTGGGTCTTTCAAAGAAGGAAAAAGAAGCCTTGTTCCTTAGACTTCCAGATCCAGGCTCCTCTCCCTGCTATGCCTCAAAGCCCATCTGCCCAAGTCAGCTGTCTATGGGAAAGGGACTCTGGCTCAGGACTCATCTTCCTCAGGGAGTTTCTGAGGCCAGGGCTGTGGGGGACAAGATGCTCCACCTTAGCTCAGGTAGACAGTGTCCCCAGGTTTGCTCTGAACACCCTAATAGTTACTTATACTTTCCCTTAGCCCCTCCCATCTTTATTACACTGGCTTCACCTTTCCCTGTGACCACTGTTTCATCACTCAGTCATCATCACCACCAGGTCTGGTGGTCCTGATCACCAGCTTTGAGCCAAGGAAATGTGGAAATGAAAAGCACTCATAGAACAGTTATTTCGGCAGTTGGAGAATGGTTTACATTCTGGATTGTATTAAATTTAGGATCTTCTGTGTTTTGGTGACAGTTCACAAGGCAGGACCTGTTGGTGCTTTTTACCTAATGAAAAGATTTCTCCGGCAATGATAAATGGCTAGGGTCATCCTTGGCTAATTTGGAGACACTCTAACAAGAACAGTTTCACTATTAGCTAACATTCATTGAACAGTTACCGAATCCGAGGCACTGAGCTACATTCTTTACTTCTGTATGGACATTGTCCATGGGGATTTTGTATCAGGTCAGTCTGAGATTTGTAAAATTACTATACTTTGTGCCACTCTAATCCTTCAGGGTTTCTTAAACCCATAATCTCATTCCAGTGGCACAACAACCTGCAAAGAGGAGACAGGGCTGGGGTGGTTTTTTTCTTGATCTGTAGGTGGCCGAACTGAAACAGAATTTAAGTCATTTTCTCAAAGTCACACATGATTGGAAAGATAGAAGTAGAATCCTGATCTCCTTATTGGGTACACACAGCTTTTCAACTATATTCTCCAGGCTTTGGCTAATCAACTAGCATTCCTAGACCTTGAAAGGTCCATTCCATCATGCAACTTCCCTGAGAATAGGGCTTCGTTATGAAATATGCTTGAGGTTCAAAGACAGGATGGAGCTATGGAAGGTTTTCTGTTGGTGAGGGTAGGAGTAGTTAGCACAGGTGAAAAGTTGAGAAAGAGATATTCTTTACTCTGACGTTGTTTGTCCTACATTTTTTGCAAAGTTTATGGACCAGGAAGGGAGTTTGGGTCCTTTCCAAAAACAACAGATTTTCTGGAGGAGGCTGTTACTGGGGACAGCTACCGGTCTATGAGTCTCAAATTAGTATCTCCAGCCCAGACCACCTGTCCCACAGATACAACTGCCTCCTGGAAACCTTTTTTTTTTTTTTTTTGCATCTGCTTTAGCTCCCTGAGATCTTGAGATTTAGCATGTCAAAATTTAACCCTTCATGCTTCCAGCCTTTTAAATGCATTCTTTGCCTGTTTTTCTTATTTTAGGAGATAACTCTGCCTTCCATTTGTTTGATTTCTCTCTCTTTCTGACCACTCAACCTCAAACCATCCTACTTCCAGATGTCTCTTAAATCCATCCTGATCTTTCCATCCTCACTGCTGTCTCTTGATCTAGGCCACAATCTTGTTGTGCTTGAACTCCTGTATATGCCCATCTAGTGTTGCTCAACTTGGCCTTCTCTTTTGTACTCAGAATTGGTTTTTTCCCCCTGAAATGCAGATGAGATCATTCCAGTCTCCTTTTAAAGACTCTTCAGTAGTTCCCTGCTGCCAGTAGCATAATCCCCCAACATGCTTTAGGGGCCTCCCTTGATCCTCATCCCATTTTGTCCTCTTCAGTCCTCTCTGCTCAGCTTCTCTCTGCCTCCCCTCTCCCACCCACCTACCCCACACACTTTTCTCCAGGCCTACCAAACCACTTTCAGTTGCAGGTTTTCTTGTTTCAATACTAATACCTTTTTAACATTAGCCTTTGAATGCTCTCTGCAGTTTGCTAATCCCATTTATTTTTTCCTTTTTTGTTTTAGGATACTGATATCTGATATGGACATTGTTCTTTAAGCTTCTTTTTGAAAAAATAATTTTAGAATTCTATGGAGGGATGGATGGGTGTGTGTGTGTGTGTGTGTGTGTGTGTGTGTGTGTGTGATATTAAATATTTCCTCCTATGTTCGTAATTTTTTGTTATGAAGTTCCTTATTGGTATTATCACAGATTCTGTGTACACATGGGGACATATCCGTCCATAGCCTCATTCCACAAACCATCAGGTTTATAGAGACTCTAATTGTAGTGTTGCATTTTGCCATCTGACTGATTTTCTGTTTAGGTAGTATTCTTCTTATATTCTGCCACCAAAAATCAATTTGAAAAAGGCAGCTACAGATAAAGGAGAGAATGAGAGAGAGAGACAGCGAGTGAGAGAGAGAGAGAGAGAGAGAGAGAGAGAGAGAGAGAGCTGCAGCCAGGAGGGCAGTGTAATAACAGATTTAGAGATCTGACAAGAACCACTTGTGTTGGTATTGATTGGGAACTTTTATTCAAATCGTGTCTGTGGTTGTGAGACAAGACCTGTGCAAGTCAAGCAGTTCTGAGGAGGGGTGGTCTGGGCATCACCTGCATAGAGGGGAGGGGGTCAATGTCACACAGAAGGGTGGGACTCAGCTCTGCTTCATCAGAGTGGCCTGGAAAGGAAAGGGGTCAATGGGACATGTAGAAGGAAGGATGCTAGTCACACATTGTGGGGGAAGGGACCAGTGGAAAGAACTGAGAGGCCAGGGGAGAAACTTGGGATGAATTTGAACTCCACAGAAGGTCTGCTTGACGCCTGCTTTGGAATTCTTTTCCCTAGATGAGGTGGATAAAGCTCAGATCCCTGCTCATCTTCCCATAGGGTCGGCCTGGTCAGACTGAGGTTTCCGTGCCTACTGACAGAGGTGGGCGGCTGCGACTGATGAACCTGCTTTCACACTGAGGGTCCAGAGTGGAAGGAGATGCCCCTAGATGATAGACTTCTGTAGAATCTGTATCCTCGGATCTCCTGCCTGCACCTTCTTCACCTGCTGTTCAGAATCCCCAAGCAGGACATAAGTTCTGTCCCTGTCTTGTGCCTGTTAGTTTCCATCCATATCCTCAGCGCAGGATTCAGACATCAGCATGAATCGTATCCTGTTAACCTTGCTGATGGTGACTGGTGAGTGACCGAAGGGATCTCTTTGTCACGGTTATTAGGATGCTGTCGTCTATTAGGACACTGTCTGGGGGTGAGGCTATGGAGCTGTGTCGGGGAGGAGAGCTGGAGGGTCAAGGGCATGCAAGTTTGGGAGGGGGAGGATACATTACTCCTTTTCTATACAGTCTCAGTCATTTGTAGGACCTAAGTAAAACTTTTTATTTTGGGATTCAAATCTCCTCTCAATGTATGATAAAGTTCTTGGGCTAAAACATGGAGGCAATCCGGAAAGGCAGGTGGAGATAGGAGCCTGGAAGGGTGTATAGGAACTTATAAAACACGTAGGAAACAAAGCAGCAGGTATTCTGCTGTAGGGTTCAAAAGGAAAATGTCACTTTTGCCCTTTGTGGTTTAAATGTAATGTGCAATGATAATAATAATAAATAATCACCATCACTGCCGCCACCATAAAAACATATACCTATATAGTGCTTATATAATAGACACTGCTCTTTATGTGTTAACTCATTAAATTCTTTTTTTAAGTTTATTTATTTATTTTTGAGAGAGAAAGAGAGAGTGCTAGTGCACATGCTTGTGCAGGGGAGCACAGGAGGCAGGGAGGGGCCGAGAGAAAGGGAGAGAGAGAATCCCAGGAGCCCCACAGGGGGCTCAAACCCACGAACCCCTGATATCATGACCTGAGCCTAAATCAAGAGTTAGTTGCTGAGCCGACTGAGCTACCCAGGTGCCTCTAACCCATTTAATTCTTAAAACAACTTTGTGCCATAAGTATTATTGCTGTCATTGTTTTTTTTTTTTTTTTTTTTTTGATGAGGAAACCAAGGCACAGAGTAATTATAACATGCCCATAATGAAGTTGGTATGGCTCTGTAATTAAGCATTTATGCTCTCTTACCTAGCTAGGGACAGATACCCTAACCTCTCTGAACCTCAGTTTCTGTATGTGCAACATGAGAAAAATATGTATTTTTTTTTTTTAATTTTTTTTAACGTTTATTTATTTTTGAGACAGAGAGAGACAGAGCATGAATGGGGGAGGGTCAGAGAGAGAGGGAGACACAGAATCTGAAGCAGGATCCAGGCTCTGAGCTGTCAGCACAGAGCCCGACGCGGGGCTCAAACTCATGGACTGTGAGATCATGACCTGAGCCGAAGTCGGACGCTTGACCGACTGAGCCACCCAGGCGCCCCAAAAATATGTATCTTTTAACGACATGCCGTGATTCCTATACCTATGTTAGACTGAGTGGAGTTAACCAAGTTAATTGGGTAGGGACTGGGTAGGTCGTTTTAGATAGAGGAGCCAGTAAGGTGAAGGTCATGAGGTGTGACATGTTTAACTAAAAGCCCATCTGTGTGGTTGGAGCACAGAGGAAGGAAGTAGATTAAGAATCATATAGTAGAGGGTCTTTTAGCCTTAATTTTAGAAATGATCCTGAGTATAATAGGAATCCTTTAAAGAGTTTTAAATATGAGAGTTATATTACCACATTTATGATTGTAAAATATTCATGTGACTTCAGTAGGATAATGGATTTGAGTAGAGATATGGGTTGTGGGTGGGAAAGATCTGGGGAGAAATTTAAGAGACTGTTGCAACTCTTAGGGCAACAGAGTAGACTAGGGTGGTGGCAGTGAGGATGTAAGAAAGTAAAAGGATTCCGGAGGTAACAAGGAGATAGAAGTTGTGATCAGTTGAATGTGAGGAATGAAGGGTAGGAAAAAGTAAAGGGTGTCATCCAGATTTCTGGTTGGGTGAATGGTGGCAAAATTTACTGAAATAGGGAACACTGGAAAAGAAGGAGGCATTTGGGGAAGAAGACAAATTACATTTTTTTTTTAATGAAATTTATTGACAAATTGGTTTCCATACAATACCCAGTGCTCATCCCAAAGGGTGCCCTCCTCAATACCCATCACCCACCCTCTCCTCCCTCCCACCCCCCACCAACCCTCAGTTTGTTCTCAGTTTTTAACAGTCTCTTATGCTTTGGCTCTCTCCCATTCTAACCTCTTTTTTTTTTCCTTCCCCTCCCCCATGGGTTCCTGTTAAGTTTCTCAGGATCCACATAAGAGTGAAACCATATGGTATCTGTCTTTCTCTGTATGGCTTATTTCAGTTAGCATCACACTCTCCAGTTCCATCCACGTTGCTACAAAAGGCCATATTTCATTTTTTCTCATTGCCACGTAATATTCCATTGTGTATATAAACCACAATTTCTTTATCCATTCATCAGTTGATGGACATTTAGGCTCTTTCCATAATTTGGCTATTGTTGAGAGTGCTGCTATGAACATTGGGGTACAAGTGGCCCTATGCATCAGTACTCCTGTATCCCTTGGATAAATTCCTAGCAGTGCTATTGCTGGGTCATAGGGTAGGTCTATTTTTAATTTTCTGAGGAACCTCCACACTGCTTTCCAGAGCGGCTGCACCAATTTGCATTCCCACCAAGAGTGCAAGAGGGTTCCCGTTTCTCCACATCCTCTCCAGCATCTATAGTCTCCTGATTTGTTCATTTTGGCCACTCTGACTGGCGTGAGGTGATATCTGAGTGTGGTTTTGATTTGTATTTCCCTGATAAGGAGCGACGCTGAACATCTTTTCATGTGCCTGTTGGCCACCCGGATGTAAGACAAATTACATTTTTGACTTACTGAGTTCGAAGTGCTTTTGAGATATCAAATGGAGATGTCCACCTGAATCCAAGGGTCAGGAACTCACGACAGGAGTCTGAGCTGGGATACAGATTTGGGAATTTGGGAATTTTGAAAGGATTTGAATTCATAGGAATGAGTGAAAAAGATTACTTGAAAAGAATTTACAGAAAAGAAATGTGTACAAGACAGAACTATGAAGAATTCCAGTTGCCTTTCTTGGTTTAAAATTTTTATTTTTAAATAACTATGCATTTATAGGAAGTTGCAAGAAATGTACAGAGGCGTCCCACGTGTCCTTCCTGTGGTTTCCACCATGGTAACATCTTGTGTAACTATGGCACGATAGCAAATCATGGGAGTAACATTGGTATGATCCACAGAGTTTATTCAGCTTTCCCCAGTTTTACCTGTGTGTGTGTGTGTGTGTGTGTGTGTGTGTGTGTGTGTGTACAACTTCACATGTGTAGGTCTGTGCATCCACCACCATTTTCAGGACACAGAACAGCCATCAGCAGAGCCTCCTTCCTATTGCTCTTCTACCCACACACCATTTCATTCTCCCTCCTCCACACCGCCCCCCTTCCCTAACCCGTGGCAACTACTAACGTGTTATCCATTTCTGTAATTTTCTTGTTTCAAGAATAGTATACAAATGGAATCGTACAGTATGTTGTATTTTAGGATTGGCTCTTTTCATTTAGCATAATCCCCTAGAGATTTGTCCAAGATGAGTGTATATTAACTATTAAATCTTTTTATTACTATTATGCTGTGGAATTGATGTACTCTGGTTTGCTTAATCATTCATCCATTGAAGGACATCTAGGTTGTTTTCAGGTTTTAACTTTTAAGAAAAACCTGCTGCGTTTTTGTTTGATAGTAAGTTTTTGTTTGTCTGGGATGTAAGCCCAAGAGTGCAGTTTCTGCCATATGGTAACTGTATGTTTAGTTTTATAGCATATTGTTTTTCAGGTTGGCTTCACCATTTTAGTTTCTCACCAACAATGTGTAAGTGACCTATTTTCTCTACCTCCATGCCAGCATTTGGTGTTGTCACCAAATTGCACTATTTTTCATACTAGCTGTTCTGTTAGATACATAGTAATACCTCATTTAAATTTTAATGTTTATTTTTCCTGTGACTGAGGATGTTGAATATCTCTTCATATGCCTGTTTATTACCTCATGGATATTTTCTTTAGTGAAGCGTTTTTTCTTGTCTTTTTCCTATTTTCTAATCAGACTGTTGAGTCTGAGAGTATGTATATAGATCAGATACAAGTCTTTTCTCAGCTAGGAGGTTTGCACATATATTTCCAAGTCTATAACTTGTCTTTAAACTGTCTTCAGAGGGTCTTTTATAAAACAATTGTTTTTAATTTTGATGAGTATACCCAGGGAAGTTGGTGTTAGGCTGTTCCTTAAGTCCCCAGGTTCCTTAGGCAGTCCCCTTACTTCTTTCCATTATTCAGAGGCTTTCTATCTTTGTTTGTTGTGTTTGTTGTGCAGGGGCTTTCAGTTGAGGAACTGAAGAGCTGGGGGGAATGGGGCTACTCCTTCTTGGATCAATGGAAAGGTGAGCTCTAATGCTTTAGGGGCTGCTGGAAGAGGAGAGCCCAGTAAAGTACCTTATGAGGCAGGAGAAAATAAAAGTGTAATATACACCATAAAAGGAGCTGTTTCTAGGAGAAGGAGGTAGTTAATGTGTTCTATGTCTGTGGCAAGTTAAGAAAGTTAAAGCTGCAGACGCAGTGGAGGCAGATGTTGCGTGAATACGGAGTTAAGATTTGCCCAGTTGAAGTATGACTCAAGGACATTAGGACAAGGGAGTTCTGAAGAGTAATAAGAATATCATTAAAATGATGAATAAAGGAATCTGACTCAGGTAGAGAGGGAAGGTAAAACAGGCAAGGACCGATTGGAATGGAAGGAAAGGAGGCAATGTGTAAGTTTCTAGCACATTCTTAGAATCAGTGACTTTGTAAAGCTCAGTCAAGAGTGAGTTAGGGCACCAGGGGTTTTGTGGAAAGAAATTTGAGAAGTTTTAGAGTAAATGACCCATATTTAATTGGGGGCTCAGCCAGGTATATTAGGAGAAAATGTGTTCCTCAGCTTTCCTTGGAAGTCCCTGTGGCTTGAAGGAGCTCTGTCTTGTTGCTGTAGGTAAGAAGGAGCTAGTGTAGTGCATACTTCTTAAAGGCCAACCAGAGAAGGTCTGGAGTCAGGGATAGATTGTGGGAATTAAATAAGACTTAGATTTATACACTGGAATATCTTAGAGTGAAGGAATGTGAAGATTTTCTGTGTCAATGGTTCTCAACTTTTCTGAGCATGAGAACCCCTTTTAGTCTTAAAATTTATTTATTTATTTATTTGTTTGTTTGTTTGTTTATTTATTTATTTATTTATTTATTTACTTACTTACTTATAGTGCAAGTGGGGGAGAGGAGCAGAAGGAAAGAGAGAGAAAGAGAGAAAGAATCCCAAGTAGGCAAGTAGGCTCCACTCTCAGCATGGAGCCTGACACAGGGCTTGATCCCACAACCCTGGGATCATGACCTGAGTTGAAATCAAGAGTCAGATTCTCAACTGATTGAGCCACCCAGGCACCCCTATTTTGAATCTTTTAATGATAATTATTGATTGAATACTTATGTAATGAGAAGGTAGATAATCTTTGTTAAAGCAATGTGTATCTTATTATCAGAATACTGTTTAAATGGATTTCCTGTCAGTTTTATTTTTGAAATAGGTCTTATGTCCATCCACCCACTTAGATGCTCTTCTCCAACTCCCCCACTGCCACTTCAGTGCAAGGCACATCACTTTTTGCCAGGTCACTTCAGTAAGCACGACTGTTTCTATAATCCATTTCTAATAAAAATCCAGTGATTTTTTTTTTTAAATCCAGTGATTTTTAAAAAAATAATTGGATCACATGACTTCTGTACATTCAAATTCTTTAATAGATTTTTTATTACACTTAGAATAAAATCCTCCTCTCAAGGCTCCTCTTAGGCCAATCTTTTCCTCTCCCACTAGGCTTCAATTTCTTTGGCTCTCTTCAGACTCCTGAGCATTTCCCAGTTCTTTCCCATCCTTGAGCCTTTGCACACGCAGTTCTGGAAAAGCTCTTTCTTCTGCTCTTCCCATGGCTGGTTTTTCTCATCTTTGCTGTCTCAGATTACCCGTCACTTACCCAGCAAGTACTGTTTTGCCCACCCAAACTAAATTAGATCCTTTGTTTACCCTCTCTTCTTATTCTTTCTCATGGAACATTCTATCTCATCCAACTTATAGCTATCTATTGATGTGTTTATTTGCTTATTGTCTCCCTCCCTCATTTCATGAAGGCAAAGTCTACTTCTATTGAATACCCTTTTATATTAACATCAAATATGTTTCCTGGCACATAGTAGATATTCAGGAAGTATTTTTTTTAAATAAATGCATGCATATATGAATTTGGGAAAAAAGTACACACACATATACATAACATTAGGTCTTAGTCTTCTGATGATGGTTGCTTCACTTATGGATTCAGAAAACCATTTCATTAATTTCAGAGCCTCCCAGTGGATCCCTGCATACAAGGTGAATTTTACTCCAATCACTCATACATTTTGAGTTCCTACCATGTGCCAGACACTGTCCCAGATAGTGGGGGATATTGTACACATCATTGTTCCTTCACTACTTATCGTCTATAGGTGAAAACCCTAGGACCCAGAAACATAAATTGACAAAGCAAGAGAAACCCAAATTGGAACAAAGTGACAAAGACAAGAAAGAATCAGAGAAAATCTCCAGAAACAATAACAAAACAAATAATAAAATGGCAGTAAATACATATCTATCAATAATTACTTTGAATGTAAGTGGACTAAATGCTCCAATCAAAAGACAGAGGTGTACGAATGTATTTAAAAACAGACCCAACTAGGTGTGCCTAGGTGGCTCAGTCGGTTAAGTGTCTGACTTTGGCTCAGGTCATGATATCATGGTTCATGAGTTCAAGCCCCACGTTGGGCTGTGTGCTGACAGCTCAGAGCCTGGAGCCTGCTTCAGATTCTGTGTCTCCCTCTCTCTCTGCCCCTCCCCAACTTGCACTCTGTCACTCTCTCTCTCAAAAACAAATAAATATTAAAAAAACCCAACTATATACTGCCTATAAGAAACTCATTTTATACCTGAAAACACCTACAGATCGAAAGTGAGGGGGTAGAGAAACATTTATCATGTAAATGGAGGTCAAAAGAAAGCACGGAGTAGCAATATTTATATCAGACCAGCTAAACTTTAAAACAAAGACTGTTACAAGATAAAAGAAGGGTACTATATAATAGTAAAGGGGACAATCCAACAAGATCTAATAATTATAAATATTTATGCCTCCAACATGAAAACACCCAAATATGTAAAAGTTAATAACAAGCATAAAGGAACTGATTGATAATAACACAATAATAGTAGGGGACTTTAACACCCCACTTACATCAATGGATAGAGCATCTAAACAGAAAATAGACAAGAAAACAGTGGCTTTGAATGACACTGGACCAGATGGATATAACATATATTCAGAATATTCCATCCTAAACCAGCAGAATACACATTCTTTTCAAGTGCACATGGAAAATTCTCCAGAATAGGTCTCAAGTTAGGTCATAAAACAGGCCTCAATAAATACTAAAAAGATTGAAATCATATGGTACACCTTTTTTTGACCACAACATTATGAACCTAGAATTCAACCACAAGAAAATTTGTGAAGACTACAAATGCATGGAAGTTAAACTACATGCTACTAAAACTGAACCAGGGAATCAAAGAAGAAATTTTAAAAATATATGGAAACACATAAAAATGAAAACACAACAGTCCAAAACATTGGGATACAGCAAAAGCAGTCCTAAGAGGGAAATATGTAGTCATACAGGTCTACGTCAAGAAGCAAAAGAAATCTCAAATAAACAACCTAACCTTACACCTAAAGGAGCTAGAAGAAGAACAACAAACAAAGCCCAAAGCCAGCAGAAGGAAGGAAATTACAAAGATTAGAGCAGAAATAAAGGATGTAGAAACTAAAAAACAAAACAAAAATAGAACAGATGAATGAAACCAGGAGTTGGTTCTTTGAAAAAATTAATAAAATTGATAATTAATAAAATAAAAAATGAGAGAGGAGAAATAACAACCAGCATCACAGAAATACAAACAATTGTAAGAGCATATTATGAAAAACTATGCAAAAAAATTGGATAACCTAGAAGAAATGGATAAATTCCTAGAAACATATAAACTACCAAAACTGAAATAGGAATCAACATTTAGAAATCTGTTGCATTTCTATATACCAGTAATGAGGCAGCAGAAAGAGAAATTAAGGAATCAGTCCCATTTACAACTGCACCAAAACCCTTAAGATACCTAAGATAAACCAAACCAAAGAGGTGAAAGACCTGTACTCTGAAAACTATAAAACACTGATGAAAGAAATTGAAGATGACACAAAGAAACAGACATTCCATGCTCATGGATTGGAAGAAAAATATTATTAAAATGTCTATACTACCCAAAGCAATCTACGCATTTATTGCAATCCTTATCAAAATATCAATAGCATTTCTCATAGAACTTGAACAAAGAATCCTAAAATCCCACAAAAGACCTGAACAGCCAAAGCAATCTTGAAGAAAAAACCATTCAAAATGGATTAAAGACCTAAATGTGAGACCTGAAGCCATAAAAATGGTCTTTGACATTGGCAATAGCAACTTTTTTCTAGATATGTCCCCTGAGGCAAGGGAAACAAAAGTAAACATAAACTATAGGGGCTTCATAAAATAAAAAGCATCTGCACAGTGAAGGAAATAATCAACAAAAGTAAAAGGCAGTCTACTGAATGGGAGAAAATATTTGCAAATGACATACCTGATAAAGGGTTAGTACCCAAAATATATAAAGAACTTATAAAACTTAGTACCCCCCCAAATGAATAATCCAATTAAAAAATGGGCAGAAGACATAAGTAGACATTTGTCAGAAGAAGACATACAGATGGCCAACAGATACATGAAGAGATGCTCAACATCACTCATCAGAGAAGTGCAACTCAAAACCACAATGAGATCACCTCACATGTGTCAGAATGGCTAAAATCAAAAACAAAATAAACAAGTGTTGGGTGAGGATGTGGGAAAAAAAGAACTCTCTTATACTGCTGGTGGGAATGCAAACTGGTACAGTCAGTGTGGAAACCAGTATGGAGGTTCCTCAAAAAGTTAAAAACAGAACTACCCTGTGACCTAGCACATCCGCTAGTTGAAAGGAATACATGCACCCCAATGTTTATAGAAGCATTATCTACCATAGCCAAACTATGGAAGCAATCCAAGTATTCATTGACCGATAAATGGATAAAGAAGATGTGATATATATTCACAATGGAATATTACTCAGCCATAAAAAAGAATGAAATCTTGCCATATGCAATGATGTTGATAGAGCTAGAGAGTATTATGCCAAATGAAATAAGTTAGAGAAAGACAAATACCATGATTTCACTCATGTGTGGTATTTAAAAAACAAAGCAAACAAGCAAAGAGGAAAAAAGAGAGGCAAACCAAGAAACAGACTCTTAACTATAGAGAACAAACTGATGGTTACTGGAAGAGAGGTGGGCAGGGGGATGGATGAAATAGTTGATAAGGATTAAGGAGTGCACTTGTTGTGATGGGCGCTGGGTGTTGTATGGAAGTGTTAAATTACTATATTGTACACTCAGAACTGACAGCACTGTATATTAACTAACTGGAATTAAAATAAAAACTTAAAAAATAGTTTTCTATTTTCCTGCTGTTCCTAAACTGGAGAAAGCACGATTTAATCTGCCTTTGTTGTACCCATCAACCAAATGGCACCAAGAACACAGCAATAATGAGAATAGTGAGGTTTTTTTTTTTTCTTTATGCAGTGGGAAGAACACACTCCAGAGAACCTCAGAAGTACCCCAGATGGGAGGGGCATCTTACAGGGTTTGAGCTTATGCTGGATAATTTTGAAGATGGATTTAGAGAAATGGGATCAGTTCAGAATTGGATTTCTCAAAAGGTTTTTTTAAGGAAGTGGAGGATTAAAATAGAGCTGTCACTGATAATAGCAATAATGCAAAGAAAAGACGTATCAGTTAATAGCTGATGTTTAGTCATTTTGGGGATCATGAAAGGGCTTTGTCTTTGTCTCGTTTTGAACATTGTTTTGCACTTTCTCAACATTAAAATATACTTGAAGCTGAATTAGTAAGAAATAACATTTACTGAACACACATTATACATGAAACATTCTTCCAAACAATTTACATATATTACCACATTTATTTCTCACAGAAACCCTAGGAAAGAAGTTGTTATGATCTCAGTGTACAAGTAAGGAAATTAACATAGGGATCTACATAATTTGTTCAAGTCCATACTACTAAGGATACAGCCCGAATTTGAATCAAGGCATCTGTTTCCAGAGGATAAGTAGTGTACTATACTTCAGTGTCTGTATAGAGTATCTCTCCCTATATTCTTTTGCCAGAATTAAAGTTTTATTTTTAATTACTTATTTTTTTCTTTCCTGCAGGAGTTATGATGACTGGTCTCAGAGTGTCCCTGTAGTCAACCAGTAGGAAAAATCAGGGAGCTATAGGAAAGGCTGCATTGCTTGACTGTGGATACAGCCAAGAATCCTTAAGCCTTTGGAAGGTTAGAAATGAGCTAAGTCACTCTGGAAAGCAGCAAACTGGGTGAGGAGAGGCAGGGAGGTCCTGTAGAAGAGACGTGCATATAAATGGGATTTGGAATCACATGGACTGAAGTCTGAATCCTTGAACCAACCATCATTCACTGGTCGTATGACCTCGTGTGCTAATTTTATTTAAATAAAAAAATTGAATACAGTTGACACACAACATTACAGGTCTACAGTGTAGTGATTCAGTGATTCCACGAGTTTATACATTATACTATGCTCACCATAATTATAGTTACCATCTGGCACCATACTAGCTTTTAGAATATCATGGACTATATTCCCATGACTTATTTATTCTATAGAAACTTGTGCCCATTTTTTTCCATCCCCTCATCCCCCTGCCCTCTGTTAACCATCAGTTTGTTCTCTGTATTTATAGGCCTATTTCTCTTTTTTGTTTGTTTATTTATCAGATTTTTTTAGATTCCACGTATGTCGTATTTGTCTTTCTCAGTCTGACATATTTCACTTTGCATAATACCCTCTAGGTCTATTCATATCATTGCAAATGGCACTATCACATCCTTTTTTATGGCTGCCTAATATTCCATTATATTGTCTATCTTGAGAAAGAACAACAAAGCTGGAGACCTCGCAATTCCAGGTTTCAAGTCGTACTACAAAGCTGTATAGTAAAACAGTATGGTACTGTCACAAAAACACATAGATCACTGGAACAGAAGAGAGAGCCCAGAAATAAACCCATGATTATATGGTCAATTAATCTATGACAAAGAAGACTAGAATATTCAATGTGGAAAAGACACTCTCTTCAATAAATTCTTAATCTGTGAGATAATATAAAATTTATACACCCTATAGTTTTTTTCCTGTGAAAAATAAAAAAAAATTAAAAAGTACACCAAGTACTTTAATACAGTGTTTTGTACACTATAGTTCTCTAGTACCATAGAGTAGGGGCTAAGTGATTAATAAGTGGTAAATATTTATATTAACTGATACCAGCATTCTGAAATCTCTATAAGCACCTTGAGTTCTCTTTAGTCAGCCAGTTTATATCCCTTGATTCTCTTCTCTCTGTCTTCCAGGTGGTGTTTCATTTGTTAGTGAAGACATAGAAGGGTTAAATCACCTTCTCTACTTATTTTACCTGAATTCCAGTTATCGGTCCTGTGTGGGGACTCTGATTGCCCCTCAGTGGGTGTTGACGGCTGCACACTGCTTCTTACCGTAAGTGATGGGGATCCATCCACTCTGTTCCCAGGCTCCGAGGCTGGGCCTCCGCACTTCTTGTGGGAATTCTAAAAACTTTGTGGTCAAGAAATTCTAGGACTATCATGGTAAAAGGGAGTTCAGCTACTCAGATACAACTTGACTCAGGAATTTTCCACATTCTTATGTTTGACATGTCCCAAAAGGAAAAGTAATACGGTGTAATATGATACCTTACGTATAGGTAAAAATAACCTTGCAAGTCACTCTTTTCTTAAAAAAATATTTATTTATTTATTTTTGAGAGAGAGAGATAAAGAGTGATCAGGGGAGGGGCAGAGAGAGAGGGAGACAGAATCCCAAGCAGGCTCTGCACTGTCAGCACAGAGCCCGTTGCGGGGCTTGAACTCCCCAACTGTGAGATCATGACCTGAGCAGAAATCAAGAGTCGATGCTCAACTGACTGAGCCACCCAGGCACCCTGACCTTGCAAATCATTCTTAATGTTTTTAAGATTCATCCAAAATGTTAGGGATATGATTATATTTCATTTTTCATTACAGTATAATATTTAAATGTGACTATCACAATTTGCTCATTCTTTTCTTGGTAGACATTTGAGTTATTTCTAGGTTTCTGCTATTGTGAATGGTTACTGTAATCATAGTTGTACCATGTACCTTGGAAGGTATTTTCATGTGTATATCTGCAGTACACACACACATATAGATGTATATATATACACATATACATACATACATATCGGTGTATCTGCAACAACATCTCCTGGATGTCATAGAGGATGCTAATGTTCACTTTACACATCCTCCAGCGATTTATAAGCATTTTCCAGCATTGAGTATTGTCCAACTTTTTTATTATTTTTCTGATTGTGTTAAATTTCTTGTTATGCTCATAATTTTATTATCTTTATTAGTAGCGATGATTGGCTTATTTTTTTCTCCTCCTCCTTGTCCTTCTCCATCCTCTTCCTTCTATTAATATTTCTTCTGGGAAATATTCTTTCATGTTTTTTGAACATTTTGTGACTTTTCAAAAAAAATTGCTTTGTAGAACTTCTATAAATGCCTTAGATAGAACTCTTTTGTCAATTACGTATGTTGAAAATATCTTCTTTGTGGCTTGATCTTCTCTTTAATGGTGTATTTTGATTAATAAGAGCTCTTCATTTGACTATAATATGATTAATACTTAAATTATCAATCTTTATTTGTGGTTGTTGGGTATTGTGATTGGTTGAAAATATTCTTTATGACATCAAGATCAGAAAGATATTTCTTTAAGGTTATTTCTAGAGATTCTAAAGACTTGATTTTATATTTAAGTATTTATATCATTTGGAACTGATTTTTGTGAATGCTGTGAAGTAGGGATCCAGTTTTGTTGTTTTTAACATAGTAAGCTAAATATCCACATTTCATTTATCTAATGGTCTCTTCTTTCTCCAACAACCTGCAACACCACTTCTGACATCTATCAAAATTCTTTATTTTTGCATGGGTCTGTTTTGGGTCTCTCTGTCTCTGTACTGCTCCTTTGGGTTATTTATTATAGACCAATTCCACAGTGTCTTAAAAATTATGACTTTATTATAATTCGTGATGTCTGATAGGGTAGGCCAACCATGTTTTTATTTATCAGGAACACTTAGGTATTCTTTTAAATAACTTTTCAAGCTTTATGAAAAACTCTGTTGTGATTTATTTGGAATTGCTTTAGCTCTTTGTATCAGCTGGGGAGAATTGATATTTTTCTGATATTGATTATTCCCAGCCATGGATCTGACATATCTCTCCACTTATTTAGCTTTCCCTTTAATGCGTTTCAAGAAATTTATTTTATCTGAATACATGTCTTGCACATATCTTATTAAATTTATTCTTAAAGTGCTTTATATTTTGCTATTATATTTTAATTGATGTACTTTCAGAAAATTATATTTTCTACTTGTTAGTGATGATGGAAATGTAATTGGTGTTCATAAATTGATCTAATGGCTTGTTGCTTTGTTATATTCTCCTACTGTTTCTAGTAATTTATATATATGTTCCTGTGGATTTTCTATTTGCCATCTTTGAAAAGGGACATTTTCATTATTATTTTAATTCTAAATAATTTTTAAAAATTTCCTCATGATTAAATCTTTCATTCATAAGTTTAGAATATGGAGGGGTAAATTTTGAGGGATAACTTTCCAAATTAAAAAAAATTCTTTGGGTTCTAGTTTAATTGTTTTTGTGGTCAAAGAGTGTGATCTATGTGATACTAATTCTTTGAAAAGAATTGGGACTTGCTTTTCAGACCAGTATCAAGTCAATTTTTGCAACCCCCCATGTTATGAAAGAATGTATACTCTCTAATTTTAGGGTAGAAGTCTCTCTATATATCAAACTTCAATTGTGTAGTTTAAGTCTTTGGTATCCTTACTATTTTTATTTTTATTTTTTGCTTAATAAATCAATAATTGAGAGATTTAAGTTGAAATATTCTTCTGTATTAGTAGATTGAGCAAAATAGTCCTATAACCTTATTACTTTTTTAAAAAATGTTTTTTAGGGTATTTTATTAAATATATGTAAATTTAGGTACATTTATAATGTAGGTACTTTGTGTACATTCCCAATAAATCAAGGCTATTACTGTATGTCATTACTTTCTCTCATATATATAATATTGTTTGTCTTAGAGCCTATTTATCAGATATTAACATGCCAATCCTGGTTGGTTGTTTGATTGGTTAGTATTGTCCTGGTATATCATTTTACATCTTTACTTTTCTGCCTTTCTGTATCTTTTTTATTTAAGCACATCTCTTAATTTACATATAGCAGGATTTCTAAAAATACAGTTTGTAATTTCTGTCTTTTAACTGATGAGTTTAGGCCATTTGTATTTATTTTGATTATTATTATACTCAGATTTTTTCTACCTATTTTGAATTTCTACTCTTTATATTTGTGTGAAAATGCTTTTGCCCTTTTACTTGATTAATATTTTAGATACCTTTTAATTCTTCTTTCATTTTTGTTGTCGAATATACACATGTCCTATTCTTTTAGTCATTGCTTTATAAATTTTAATATGGAAATTTAATGTAACAGAATTCAAAGTTAAACAATATCCGAATGCCTTCCTTATACCCCTTCTTCATTATGGTCCATCCATAGCCCTCAGAGGCAACCACTATTCTCTTGTTTTTCCACCATAGTTTAGTTTTACATGTCATAGAGCTGCCTTAAACTGAAATGCACTCACTATAATTTGCCTGAATAATCTATTTATCATAAATTCTTTAAAATATAAACTTCTGCAATTACTTATAAATATATTTTATGGTAAGTCACAAAATTTCTTAACAGAAGGAAAAAAGAGAAATAGAGGAAGGATAAAATATTAGAGGGCACTGGTTTTAGTTATTAAATCAACACTATAAACATGAATGACTTTCCTTCAGCAAGAAAGGAGAGTAATCTTAGAAACAGAAAAAGCCAATTTGACACACAAGACACACAAGAGAGTTGCTAAAACTGATTTAAACAAGTTTGTTTCTTTATTTTGAGAGAGAGAGAGAGAGAGAGCACATGCATGGGAGGGGCAGAGAGAGAGAGAGGGAGAGAGAGAGAAACCCAAGCAGGCTCCGCACTGTCAGCGTGGAGCCTGATGTGGGGCTTGAACCCATGAACCGTGAGATCATGCACTGAGCCAAAATCAAGAATTGGACGCCTGACTGAACCACCCAGGTTCAGCTGTAGAAGTTGTATAATTTAAGTTGTATAATTAAAACACCAGTACTCATTAATTCCCAAGGTATGGAAATGGAGGGACGAGGGTCATTAAGTGATCTCTCATTTAGAAAGATAAAAGAGGGGCGCCTGGGTGGCGCAGTCGGTTAAGCGTCCGACTTCAGCCAGGTCACGATCTCGCGGTCTGTGAGTTCGAGCCCCGTGTCAGGCTCTGGGCTGATGGCTCGGAGCCTGGAGCCTGTTTCCGATTCTGTGTCTCCCTCTCTCTCTGCTCCTCCCCCGTTCATGCTGTCTCTCTCGGTCCCAATAAATAAATAAATAAATAAATAAATAAACCTTGAAAAAAAAAAAAGAAAGTGTTAGAAAGATAAAAGAGAAAGAATCTTATCATGAAGGCTTCTTTCCTTTTTGTTCTAATGTATCTGTCAAATGGACAACCTTGCTCTTGTCAAAAGTTCCTCTGAGGGGCGACTGTACTTTCTTATTGTCCTTGGGGAATTATGCCAACTGGAGAGCTATCACATGAATTTAAACACAAAGGGAGCATGTGTTTGGTACAAAGAACCAAATAGACTAAGATGATCCAATGAGAAGTATAACAGTCAGTTACGATACCCTGGCCAAAGACCAGTCATCCCCATCTAAGCACCTAGCAGAATCCTTCACTCCAAGCAGATGAAACTAAGTGTGGTAGTTCTCAGGAACACAACAAAACTAAGGAAAGTCCTTATAATGTATAATATCTTGTAAAAGCGAGCGAAAGCAAAATTTGTCTAAAGGATGCTGCTCTGATGAGATCTTTTAAACTTGTCAGTCCTTGGGATTGACTGAAGGATGAATTTATCAGGCCTATTTCTGTCCTCTCTCTTTAGACTTTATCTGATAACTGTCCATAAGGCGACAAAGACAGACTGAGAGACAAATGGTACTGTTGTTAGGAGACAATATAAACTTAGCATTTGGGAGCTCAACAACCACAAAAATTGATGCTCAGTACCAGTGTGGTACCTATCTCACTGTTGTCGCTAGAGAAATCCCTGCGTGACTGACTCAGGGGCCTCACAGGAGTGCCCTGTTCTGAATTTCGGGTTAAAATTTTTTTTTAACATTTATTCATTTATGAGAGACAGAGAGCACAAGCAGGGGAGGGGAAAAGAGAGGGAGACACAGAATCCAAAGCAGTCTCCAGGCTCCGAGCTGTCAGCACAGAGCCCAACGCGGGGCTCAAACTCACAAGCTGTGAGATCATGACCTGAGCCAAAGTCAGACGCTTAACCGACTGAGCCACCCAGGTGCCCCTGAATTTAGGGTTTTGAGCCATGTTAGTGAGAGTGGATCTCAACTGGATCTCAGTGGAAAACCAGGATCTTTGACTACTGTTTTCCCAAAGATCTACCAGAAGACCCTGTTAATCCAGCAGTTTTGATAGACAAGAGTAAAGCATAGTATGTTCAGGTGATCCTCCATACCTCTAAAATATTTAACCTCTCGAAGCTGTTACTCATTTCCTCTTTACAATTTCACATTTCCTGTTTCCCCCAACTCCCAAAGAAGCCTCCCTAACAGAACCTACTACTTTCATAAAAGCCTTGACTATCCATTTGCATGCTTCTTTCCGCTGTTTCTAGGTCTTGAATTGGAGCTTCTCTCGAGAATTATGCTTAGAGCCCAAGCCATTGCACTGCTTAACTCCTGGAGGCACCATCCGCATTATAGTCTATGTGAATGGTAACCCATTGACTTGTATAGTGCATCACCTGCATGACCCCATGTGGCACCTACATATAAAAGATCAAATGGACAGGGGCACTGGGTGGCTCAGTCATTTGAGCATCTGACTTTGGCTCAGGTTGTGATCTCATGGTTTGTGGGTTCGAGCCCTGTGTCAGCCTCTGTGCCGATAGCTCAGAGCCTGGAGCCTGTTTTGGATTATGTGTCTCCTTCTCTCTCTGCCCCTCCCCTGCTCGTGCCCTCTCTCTCTCAAAAATAAATAAACATTAAAAAATTTTAAAAAAAAGATCAAATGGGCAAACATGAGAGGAAAAGATTAAATGGGTTACTATAGAAGGAAATTGTGTGTGTGTGTGTGGGGGGGCGGTGATTAGCCTTGTGACCTGTGAGTGTCAATCCTTTTTTTTTTTTCTTTTTCATTTTCCAGAGATCTTTGGGTCATCTTTCATGATAGTTCTGCAAATCTTCGAGACTTTCATGGGGAGATTTTACCTTATGAGAAGATCATTGTTCACCCAAACTTCACTGCCACCTCTCCTAAAAATGACCTCATGCTGATAAAGTTGTCTGTACCTTTCACTTTCTTCTCCACCAATATGTTTCAGTTGCCTACTCTCAAGAATGCAGTTAAAGATTGCTTGATTCACACCTGGTTACAGACTAAAGACTTTATTGGTGAGTGACTATCAAAAAGAAGAGATAGTTCTTGGATATATTCACATCTTCAAGATCTCTGAGGAATTAGGGGAAGGAATTGGAACTTAGAGGCCTAGTGTCAGATTTCTAAGCCTGTGTGGAAAACTAGAAATGGCACGAGTGGTATTGGCTTTCTACAGGAGAAGAGATGATCTTTTGGGCCTTGAGAATCGATTCCTAGATCAAGGTGTTACATGTGTGTATCCCATTGGCACACCCCGCAGGGACTGGAACTCAGGGATCTATGTTTCAGTATTGGTTCTACCATTCATTGTAGGTTTATGAACAAATTCTTTAACTTCTTTGGATCTTAATTTGCAAATTGGTAACAAATACTACTTTCCCTTGACCTAACAGGAATGATATTGTTATCAATTACAATGATAATGACTACCATTTGCTGATCGCTGATTACCTACCAAGCGCTAAGCATCCTATAGATATTATACAGTTATCATCACATATCATGTAGATAAGTTTTCTTGGGATTAACACCTTATAAAAGAGGAAACTAAGATTTTGGGAAATTAATTATCCAAGATCATGAACTTGGTGATGACAGAGCTTGGATTCCGATCTTGTTTGCTATGTGGAGTATCTTCTCACCAACCATCCCTTGATGCTGATCATCTTTCAGAGATGATAAACAGAGCAGGAGGATGTGTTTGACCCATGGTGTGTTCCATAAGTTCTTCTGCAGTCCATTCTTACTGAGAAGAAGGCTTGAAGGAGAAGGAGGTAGGATAACTTATGAAAAGGCAAACGGGAATGAAAGTCTCCTTTATTTCTTGTGCTTAGGAAATTCACATAGTAAGCTGCAAAGTGTCACGGCTCAATTGAACTTTAATGTAAACTGCAAAAAAATACTGGGTGAAAAACTCCTTGAAGACATGTTCTGTATGGGACCCACGCTAGGAAGTCAGGATCACTGCCAGGTAAGTCTTCTTACCTCATTTGTGCATAAACTCAGTCTCTGTGTCTCTCCTCCTTCATCAAGGCTCCATCTCGATTTTTCAGTAGGCTAGGAGCTCAGAGAATAAGGGGTTAAAGAATGATCACTCTTCTCCACCCTGTGATAGAGACAAGAGAAATAGATTTTCGAGGAGTGGAAAGCTGTCTTCCAGATAGTTCTTTGAAATATCTGTCTAGGGATGAGTGGGAGGTATAAGGGTAGTTCGTGCATTGGAAAGAAGCTTTCATACTAGATTCTTATATCCTGGACCCCTTTGCATGGCAAATATAGTGGCTTTCATTTTTGTTCAGGTATGAAATCTCAGGTGGTAAGGAAGTTCTCATTCCTGTACTCTATCTGGCAGGTGGTCACAGCTGCACCAGCCATATGTGGCGGTGAATTACAAGGGATTTTGTCTTGGGAAACCGGATGTATTCTAACAGGATACATTGTTGTCTTCACTGACCTACACAGCTACGTGCCATGGATCAAGAACATTATTTCTACAAAATAAGCTGATGTAGAGCTCCACTGATACCCTTACCTCCCAGCTGATCCACGGCAACCACATTATGTATCACAGTTCCAGTCTTTCCTAGGATCTAGGCTTGATTGGAGTTTCAAAAAAGATCATTGATGATTCCTGGGTGTTGGCATGACTCTAGTCTCTCTTTTTATTTTATTTTTTTAACATTTATTCATTTTTGAGAGACAGAGAGAGCATGAGTGGGGGAATGGCACAGAGAGAGCGAGACACGATCTGAAGCAGGCTGCAAGCTCCGAGCTGTCAGCACAGAACCCAGCCTGGGGGTCCAACTCATGGAGCACGAGATCATGACCTGAGCTGAAGTCAGATGCTTAACTGACTGAGCCACCCAGGCACTCCTAGTATCTCTTTTTAAATGTTATTTATTTTTGAGAGAGAGCGCATGTGTGAGAGAGAGCAAGGGAGGGACAGAGAGAGAGGGAGACAGAGAATCCAAAGCAGGTTCTGTGCTGTCCAGCGCAAAGCCCTATGTGGGTCTCCAACCCACAAATTGTGAGATTATGACCTGAACTGAAGTCAGACACTCAACCGACTGAGCCACCCAGGCACCCTGACTCTAATCTCTTTAATGTTCCTAACACTGAAAACATGAATGCTGGCCTCAAGAAGTGGAGTTCACCCAGGAAGCTTTTGGGATTCTACCAATTCAGATATTTCTGTTAAAATACTCCCTGCCATATCTTAAGAACACAAAAAACGAGTGGAAATGAGGGATAATAACTACCAAGAGTTTATTTGGGCGAAGTGAAAACAACATAGCTGAGCAGTAATTTGCCAAAAGTTTGTCAGATGATTAGCAATTTTTCTAATGACCAAGTGTCTCCTCGGTATGTGTATGCGTGTATGTGTGTGCATGTTTGTGTGTACAGGTGGTGCAGTTTGTTTCCATTAGTTACTTAAAAGATCTATAGAATTCAAGTTTGCCTAGGTTTACTGAGGCCACCAAAAGGTCTTTGTAATATTTGGAATAAGGATTTGTGTATTTTGAACTATAGCTGTAATGCATATTCATAAATGATAGATGAGGTTTTTTTCTAGGACATTTTCCTTCCAGTTTACTGCTTTTTATTTAAAATCACACATACTTTCTTAAAGGGGTACAAAGTGGTGGAATTCATGAGGATTTTGCCTTGGAGTTTTCATACATGCCCCTGAATACAACCTTCTATATGACATGTGAATTCATGAGCACACACTTCCATCCACAAGCACACTCAAAAAACACTTGTCATTCCAAAAATGTGTTCTCTACATATTATTTTTCTTTAGTTCATGATAGATTAAACTGATTTTAAACTAAATCCTATCTATTTTCATATAAAATATTGACTCTTCAAGAAATTTGTGCCTGAAATGTGAAATACATTTTCGTTTTTCCCATGCTGTGAAATGTTGGGATTTCCTAAAATTCAAATTGCCACCCAGTTGATTAAATCACATACTTTTCCAAAGATTCAGAAAACTAAAACAGTTTTCTTTTTTAAGACTCTTATGGGGATCAGAGATAATGTGGGAAACGTTTTGTATGCAGAGGAATAGTATAGGGATTGGCAGCGGTTAGTAGTTTTGACAGTTTCCACCTGTTTCACCCTTTTGCCTATTTAATTCCTACTACTCCAAGTTGCTAACAATCCTTTTCACCATTATCATATGCCAGGCTGTCTATTGTCATCAGCCGGCTGAACTAGTTGCAACTGAACTTTTTACTGAGATCTTCCTAACAACTTACCCTGATTCCTGTCCTTTGTTTTTTTTCTTGCCTCTTACCTAGAGCTCTTACTGTCTCCATTCCACTGCAGTTGTTCTAGGCTGAGTCGGATGTTTTAATTATAAACCTTTCCTTATTGATTAGGTCATAAATTCTTCCATTATTGGGCATTTTTACTTCTTTATATTTTCTGGACTTGAGTTTTCCTTGTATGAGTTTTCCTTCTCTCCATCTCATCTCACTCCTCAATCTGAAAAGGAAAAGGTAAGTCTGTCTCTTCAGCTGTCTGTCTGTCTGTCTATCTATCTATCTATCTATCTACCGATCTATCCATCTAATCAACATCTCATCATCATCTGTTTGTCTAACTGAGACTGGGCTGTTTGTCACATGACTAATTTTTGGAGTGTGCAAATACGTTTCTAATTATCCTGTCAATTTCACCTAAACTCCAATTCTGCATATGACTGGTTCCAAAGACTATTTTAAGTTAGTTTACCAAGAATTTCACGTGTCACATCCACCTTCCCCTCCTGACATTCCCACCAACCACTGCTCATTTCCTTTCTGGTTCCTTATTCTCTCGTACATGGGCTGGAGCTAATGCTCCATGACCTTCTCTGTAGCTTAAGTACATTGCAGTAAAATGGATCCCTGATACCAACCAACAGATTTCAGTATAGTAAATGGAGAATAGGGACAGGAATACTTGCCCTGTTTGATCAAGTGGATGGCTCTTCTCTGCACTCTGGTTTCCCATCTTATCTCCAACTTGTGATTCAATCATGTCTGACCTTCAGCTCAGGAGGAGAGGGATCACCTCTTGGGTACATAATTTTATTTATATATTACTTCAAAGATCCTTTCTGAATTCATGTGTATATGTTACATATTTGGCTTCTATTTACCCCTCACTTATTTATTCATCTTAGACCCATTCCAGCTTCCTGGGGAGTTCATTCAGAAATCTGTTTCTGGGTCTTCGTTTCTACTGTTTCCCTGGGTAAACTATTGTAACCTCACCATACTTGCCGACCACTTAATGCTTCTGGCATCACAGTTTTTCTTCCTCAGTCCATGTCCTTCTTTGGAGGAGATTGATATCCAGTTTCAGTAGACTGTGGTTCAGTTCTTAGCCTAGAATTGACAAACTATAAATTTGGGAAATCAATGAGCTTTGATTTTTAGATTGGCTTTATGTATAAAACAAAAAGAGTTAGACTGGATGATCTCAGTAACAGACACTGTAACTGCCCTCCCACAGTCCTCTCCACCCCTCCTCTGTTAGGTCACAGTCATCCCCTAGGGTGCAGTCTGACCTAAACTTATCAGTGAGCTCCCTGTGTCTGGCTCAGGGATGGATATATGATGCAATTTGGCTTATGAAACATCAGTGTCTTAATGTTCAGTGTTGAGATAACATTGTAATGAGCTCTGTTGAGACCTTGTGTGGGCAGTGTGGCAGGTGAATGAGACATCAGAATTGCTGCTGTCGGGGAAGCTGCCTAAGCATCACATGCATTCACAGAGGAGGTTGAAACAAGAGAATGGCCCAGAAATGTAGCTATAGCTGAAGTCCTGATTAAACCATTCCAGAATTTAAGTCTTTTCTCTGGATAGTTTTAGTAATATAATCTACTACTAAATTCCTTTCAGTGTTTAGGACAATTTGAGTTGGGCTTTCTGTTGCTATAATTAAAAACATCTCCAGGGATACAGTTTCCAAGTCCCTTCTGTCTCTGCTATCAATCTAGACTAATGTGTGCTAAATGCCCAATGTATCCATTCTTATTAATTTTCAGGAATACCTGTGGGCTCATTTTTATTAGACACAAACATTCTGCATCTTCTCAAATTTTTAGTTTTATTCATTATAGTCAGAAAATACACTTTGAATGATTTCAGTCTTTGTAACCTTATTGAGACTTGTGGCCTAACATGTGACCTATCTTGGATAATGTTCTGTGTGCACTTGAGAAGAATGTGTATTCTCTGCTTTTGTTGGGTGGAGTGAACTCTGTTTGTTAGGCCTAGTTAGTTTATTTTATTGTGCAAGTATTCTATTTCCTTACTAATCTTCTGTTTACATGTTTTACTGAAAGTGACATAATGAAGTTCTTCCTTCAATTTTGTTAATATTTGCTTCATATAATGTGGGTCTTTGTTGTTTGGAACATATATAATCATTGTTTTTTTTTTTGCTAAATTGAATTTTTTATTAATGTATAATGTCTTTTGTCTCTTGCAACAGTTTTTGACTCAAAGTCTATTTTGTCTGATATTAGTATAGTTACTTTAGCTCTCTTTTGGTTAGTATTTGTATGGAGTATCTTCTTCCATCTGTTCAACCTATTTGTGTCTTTGGATCTAAAGTGAATTTCATGTAGCTTATGAAAGAAATTGAAGGATACACAAAGAAATGGAAAAATATTCCATGCTTAAAGATTGGAATAACAAATATTGTTAAAATTTCAATACTATCCAAAGCAATCAACACATTCAGTGCAATCCCTACCAAAATAGCACCAGCATTCTTCACAGAGCTAGAACAAACAATCCTAAAATTTGTATGGAACCACAAAAGACCCCAAATAGCCAAAGTAATGTTGGAAAAGAAAACTAAAGCTGGAAGCATCCAAATATCAGACTTTTAACCTGTATTACAAAGCTGTAATCATCAAGACAGATGGTATTGGCATAAAAACAGACACATAGATCAATGGAACAGAATAGAGAACCCAGAAATGGACCCACAAATACATGGTCAACTAATCTTCAACAAAACAGGAAAGAGTATCCAGTGGAAAAAAGACAGTCTCTTTAGCAAATGGTGCTGGGAGCACTGGACAACAACATGCAGAATGAAACTAGACCACTGTCTTACACCATACACAAAAATAAATCCAAAATGGGTGAAAGACCTAAACGTGAGACAGGAAACCGTCAAAATCCTAGAGAAGAAAACAGGCAGCAACCTCTTTGACCTAGGCTGCAGCAACTTTTCACTTGACATGTTTCCAGAGGCAAGGGAAACAAAAGCAAAAGTGATCTATTGGGACCTCATTGAGATAAAAAGCTTCTAGGGGTGTCTTGGTGGCTCAGTTAAGCATGCCACTTCAGCTCAGGTCATGATCTCGTGGTTGGTGAGTTTGAGCCCTGCATCCGGCTCTGTGCTGACAGCTAAGAGCGTGGAGCCTGCTTCAGATTCTGTCTCTCTCTCTCTCTCTCTCTCTCTCTCTCTGCCCCTCCCCCACTCATGCTCTGTCTCTCTTAAAAATGAATAAACATTAAAATATTAAAAGATAAAAAGCTTCTGCACAGCAAAGGAAACAATCAATAAAACTAAAGGCAAGCAACAGAATGGGAGAAGATATTTGCAAATGACATATCGCATAAAGGGTTAGTATCTAAAATCTATAAAGAACTTATCTAACTCAACACCCAAAAAACAAATAATCCAGTGAAGAAATGGACAGAAGACATGAATAGACACTTTTCCAAAGAGGACATCCAGATTACTAACAGACACATGAAAAGATGCTCAACACCACTCATCATCAGGGAAATACAAATCAAAGTCACAATGAGACACCACCTCACACCTGTCAGAATGGTTAAAATTAACAACTCAGAAAATAGCAGATGTTGGTGAGGATGTGGAGAAAGGGGATCCCTATTGCACTGTTCATGGGAATACAAACTGGTGTGGCCACTCTGGGAAACAATGTGGAGGTTCCTCAAAAAATTAAAAATAGAACTACTGTATGACAGCAATTGCACTACAAGGAATTTATCCAAAGGACAAACATGCTGATTTGAAGGGGCACATGCACCCCAATGTTTATAGCAGCACTATCAACAACAACTATTGGAAAGAGCCCAAATGTCCATCAACTGATGAATGGATTAAGAAGATGTGGTACACACACACACACACACACACACACACACACACACACACATATATACACACTGGAATACTACTTGGCAATTAAAAAGAATGAAATCTTGCCATTTGCAACAACATGGATGCTATTGGAGGGTATTATGCTAAACAAAATAAGTCATAGAAAGAAAGATACCACATGATCTCATTCATATGTAGAAGTTGAGAAACTTAACAGATGAACATAGGGGAAGGGAAGAAAAAACAAGATAAAAACAAAGAGGGAGGCAAATCATAAGAGACTCTTAAACACAGAGGGTTGATGGGAGGGGTGAGTGGGGGGATCGGTTAAATGGGTTATAGTCATCATAGAGGGCACTTTTTGGGATCAGCGCTGGTTGTCATATGTAAGAGATGAATCACTGGGTTCTATTCTGAAGCCAAGACTACACTGTATGTTAATTAACTTGAGAATAAAAAAAAATAAGTAAAGGGAGTTTCATGTAGACAGCGTACACACAGTCTCATTTAAAAAAATTCCTGCTAGTCTCTGTATTTTGATTGAAGAATTTAATCCATTTTACGTTGAAAGTAGTTGCTGATAAGGAAGGACTTCTGTAATTTTGCTGTTTGTTTTGTGCAAGTCTTAGACTTTTCTGTCTTTCATTTTCTTCATTCCTTTATTTCCTTCATTACTGTCTTCTGTTTTGTTGTGTTGATTTTTCTTGCAGTAAACTGATTCCCTTATATTTTCCTCCTGTGTATATATTTTTAGCTATTTTCTTTCTGTGATTATATTTAACATCCTAAATTTATAACATGTAGTTTGAATTGATACCAACTTTAGTAGCATACAAAAACTCTGTTCTATATAGCACTATTCCCCTTTATATGTTGTCAAAAGTTACATAATTATACATTATTTGCCCAATAAAATGGATTTATAATATTTTATGCATTTGTATTTTAAATTATGTATAAAATGAAATGTGGAGTTACAAAAACCAAAAATACAATAAAGCTGGCTTTAATATTAGCCCATTAGTTATCTTTAGTGGAGATCTTTATATTTTTATTTTCAAGTTATTGTCTGTTGTTCTTTGATTTCAAACTGAAGTATTTCCTTTAGCATTTCATTTAGGACAAGTCTACTGGCAACAGACTCTCTCAGCTTTTATTTATCCAGAATTATCTTCATTTCTCACTCATTTTTGAAGGACAGTTTTGCTGGATTCAGAACTTTTTGGTTGACATTTTTTTCTTTCAGCACTTTAAATATGCCACCCCACTGCCCTCTGTCCTATATAATTTTTTATGAAAATTTGGCTGTTAATCTTCTGAGAATTCCTTGTATGTGAAAAGGTGCTTCTCTCTTGCTGCTTTCAGATTGTCCCTTGTCTTTGTCTTTTTACTGGTTATAATGTGCCTTGATGTGGATCTGAGTTTATCCTACATAAAGCAAAAGATTAGGGTCTTCTCAGGTCTTTTCTGAGCATGCATCTTTCCCTGTACATGGGTGTGGTTTTTAAGTTCCCCGGTGTATGTAGCTGCTTTTAAATTCCTTAATTTCCTAAAGACACTTACCCCAACTTTCCCTTTGAGTCTTTAGATGGTCTATTGTATGTCTCAACAGTAACTTTTCTTGCCCCACATCTGCTCTGCTTCCTCAGGGACTGAGGTCCCACAATGAGAATGCAGATTGCCATTTTCAAGACTTCTGCCAGGCTAGAAAGAGTGTGGGCAAGGGTAAATGAAAATACCACAAAGCTTTCCTAGCATTTTTCAATTTTCTTTTTCTTGAACCAGTGTTTCCATGGTTGCTATAAATCTTTTAATGTTTTCCAGAGTTCTGACACAGTTTTGACAGTTTCTGCTTGTTTTCTATGGTTTCTGTGGAGGGACAATAGCTTAGGGCTGCCTGTCCACCATTTTGCTCACATTATTACTCATCTCTGGCATGCGAGTTTTTGCTTTTTGTCTTGAATTGTTTGTGGTGTCTTCTACTTGGGGGTGTCAAGGCTCTGTAGGGCAAATGTAATCAGGCAGATGCACAGAAGAGAGCAGGGTCTGGTTTGAACTGGTTTGTGGTAACCAGGACTTGGAGCCTGGGAGGAGGGCAGCCTGCAGGCTGAGAAACTTCCAACAAGGGAGATTTCAAGTTTGGCAACTAAAAAAACTTTCAAGAGTTCTAAAATTTGATTAACCTCAGGGGATAGGGGCTGAAAGTTTCTCTGGGTTTCCCTTGACTGCATCAGATTTGGTTCCTCAGTGCATAACCCTTCTTGGGGACAATGAAGAGTAGGAAAGAAGGAGAGAGAAAGTCAGAGGGAGATAGTTGGCTTCCATAGCACTATTATTACTGGAATTTTCCCTAAGTTCTTGTGTGAAGACAGTTTTCTCTTGCACTGAGAATGAGAACAGCAGCAGCTTTCTTTGGGCCACACAGCACTAGTCAGGCAGGAGGAAGCCTGGGCTGATCCCTGGAGAGCTGTAGAACATTCCGGTTCAGTCTCTTTCTCTGGAGGTGAATGTCTGCCAGGGTTCCCCTCTGTAAAGGAGAGAGCAAGAGAGGATCAGCATGGGAAGTTCTGGGCCTAGATGCTCTCTAGAACAAGGACATCTACAGCAGAATGGATGACCTCATCTTCAAATCTGCCATGCACAGCAGAGAGCAGATTTGACCTGACTCAGTGTGGGCATAGGCATAGACCCTTGCTCTTGTCAGGACACTCTTCTATCCTTTGATTGTATCTGGTCCTGGCTAAACAAAAATTATGGAAGGAGACTTCCGCTAATAAGTCTGTTCTTGATCCTTGGCACCCAACTGTCATTTCCAAAGGGATCTCCAGAGAGAGGGCTGCATATTGACAGGGCAGCATTTCAGCAAAGACCAAAGGGAGAGGAAGCAGAGTTTGCTTCAACAATTGGTCATAGCTGGGGGTACCTGGGTGACTCAGTTGGTTGAACTTCTGACTCTTGATTTTGGCTCAGGTCATGATCTCAGGCTGGGATCAAGTCCTGTGTCAGGCTCTGTGCTGAGCATTGAGCCTGCTTAGGATTCTCTTTCTCTCTTCCTCCGCCCCTCTCCCCTGCTCACTTGCTCTTTCTCTAAAATAAAAAAAAAAAATCAAAAGATTGGCCATAGCCAGGACTAAATAAGCTTTGTTCATAGATTTCATTCTTAATTGATTCATTGATTTATTCATTTAAAAATAATTGAATGTCAGAAACAGTAAACAAGCATGACAAAGTTTTTACTTTTTATGGTGCTTACCTTATAATAGGAGACAGATAGTAAACAAAAAGTAAAAACACAATTTTAGATGAGGAGAGCAAAGGAGATAAATAGATTCTGGTGAGCTGACAGAGAGTAAAGGGTAGAATGTGTTTTTTGTTTTTTGTTTTGTTTTGTTTTTTTTTGTTTTTTTTTAGGAAGGATCACGAGGAAAGGCTCCCTGAGCTTGGGCACTTGAGCAAGCAAATACCTGAAGGAAATGGGGGATGTATGTCAGAAATTGTAAGGGGCTCAGGACCTTGGGTCTGTTTTATTTTATTGACAGCTGAATTTTTTCATTTGATTTTGGAGGAAAAACCTATTTGTTATCTCTGAGAAGACTCTCCTTACTTTCTGTTGGATTGAGACCATGGCTACTTATGTGTAGGGCTTGGGCTGAGCCCAGAGTTCACATTTGGTGGCTTTGGCTCCCTGCTGGATCCAGGGTTTTGAGCTCTCACGAAGGCAGGGGGTGTTGAAATTGGACCTTTAGCCTCTTGTCTGCCAGTTCCAACATGAGGTGATATGGGACAGCTGGAGGTTGAGGATGGCAGTTCCTCCCATGCCCTCTTCTGGACCTTCCCCTATCAGTCTGGTGGATTGTTGGTATGAGGGTTGGGAGAGAGAGGCCTCTGACTGATTAAGCCTGGGTGCTGTTTAGCCTGTCACCTATGAAAAGACACATTTACTGGGGAGAAAAGCAAGGCAGGATTCCCCTTCCAAGAATAGAGGGCATAAAGTGAGAATTCACTCCGGCAGCTAGCTGACCTGTAGTCGGAGAAATACTCAGGCCTTGCCCTCAAGATCTTACAGAAAATCCTCAAAGAGTTGTCCATACCCATGCCTAACAGTGTGACACCTATGGTGATACAAGTAAAAGGAAAAACTTTCAAATGGATCTAGGGCAAATGGACCTTATGTCTTGGAGAAGCAAAGTAAACATGTACCTGCTCTGGGTAGGAGTGGGCAGAAAGACTTTTCTATAGTCTGGAGCAGGACTCACAGGACAGAATATATTTGGTGGATCGCATAGTTTAGGACATTCATGATGGAAGTGAGTTAGTGGTAAAAAGGAACACACTGGTCAGGGAGGCAGACTCGGTGGCTATTCATAGCACGATGGAAGGCAGGAAGACCTGTGGAATGAGAGATGTGGGTGGTGCACCCTGGGCAGGAGCTGGCTGTCTTGCCTATGGTATGCCATTGGTGACTGGGCTCATCTTCCTGGCTAGATTTAATTTTCTTCATATATCATGATGGTCTTTAAAAGGATCAATACTGATCATGTAGGGGGAACAGTAGGACATGAGCCCTTCCTAGACATGTTGTGGAGTCTGTGAACAGGAGAGGAATATTTTCTTTACCTGAAACTGTTTTTATTTTGGGATCAGAAGCAGTGTGATCTCTTTTTTACTCTCTAGATTTCACAAGGAACAACCTCTCAGGACTAAATGTTGGAGAGTCACTCTAGTGCCACTGACTTCTATCTCATAGGCTTCCCTGGCTCCCCAGAATTATGCCATATTCTCTTTGCTACCTTCTTCTTCTTCTGTTTGGTGACTCATGGGGAACATGTTCATCATTGTGATTGTCTGTGTTGATAAATGTTTGCAGTCCCCCATGTATTTCTTCCTCGGCCACCTCTCTGTCCTAGAAATCTTGCTCATATCTACTGCTGTTCCCTTGGTGCTCTGCAGGTTGCTGCTTCCTGGGATGCAGACAATATCTTTGACAACATGTGGTGCACAATTATATTTGTACCTTTCTTTGGGCACATCGGAATTCATATTAATGGGAGTGATGGCTGTAGACCGTTATGTGGCTGTCGGTAACCCTTTGAGGTACAACATCATTATGGACAGCCACACCTGCATCTGGGTGGTTATTGTGTCATGGGTGTTTCGGTTTCTATTTCAAATCTGGCCAGTCTATGCCATGTTTCAGCTTACCTTCTGCAAATCAAATGTGATAGACCATTTTTTATGTGACCGAGGGCAATTGTTTGAACTATCCTGTGATGACAGCCATTTCACACAGTTTATTCTTTTTTAAATGGCTGTTTTCATTATCATTGGTGCTTTGATCCTACAGTCATCTCCTACACCTACATCATCTCTACCATCCTCAAGATCCCCTCAGCCTCGGGCCGAAGCAAAGCCTTCCCTATGTGTGCCTCTCACTTCACATTTGTTGTGATCGGCTGTGGCACCTGCTTGTTCCTCTATGTGAAACCCAAGCAAATGCAGGCAGCTTGAGTACAACAGGGTAGCGTCACTGATGGTTTTAGTGGTGACCCCTTTCCTGAACCCATTCATCTTCACCCTCCGGAATGAGAAATTCATAGAGGCCTTTCGAGATGTCATGAAACGCTGCTCACTGCTATCAACTCCTCAAGGATTAGCTGTGTCCTAAAGACAATCATGAACTCATTATTGTGGACGTGAATAATCTCAAAGCACTAATTCAGTCTGAAATGATCATTTTCACCACCACGTGGTTTGTGATCTACGAGGGCATTTTAAGACACAGCTAGCACTCCAATTTATAATCAGATGATTCCTACATGGGAGATCACATTATTTTTTTACCTGGACATATATGTTTATATACTCTTCTGTAGTTATAATACAACTTAAAGTATAGATTTAACAGGTGTAAATGTACAAAATATGTGTGTTTTTTTTAAAGAACACTCAGCTTTTTGAATGGGAAAATACAGGAAAAGTATAATTCTCTCCATGGCCGCTGACACACATGTTTGATTCTAGGTGCTGGAGTCATCTTCCCATATGTTTTCCTCTGCTTTCATGATTTCCTCACTGCCTAAAGCACCTTCTGTTTCTTTTTTTTTCAATATATGAAATTTATTGTCAAATTGGTTTCCATACAACACCCAGTGCTCATCCCAAAAGGAAGCACCTTCTGTTTCTTATGTGAGTGGCTTCAAATCCAGCGTAAGGTCCTACCCTTTCTTGAGATTCCCTCCCCAACGTCCAACAGGGACGTACATACCTCTCTGTAAATCTTCTCAACTGGCAGTTGTGAGAGTGAACTCACTCCACAGTCCTGACTCCTCCCCAACCTCAGGGCCAGATGATTCAGATACATCTCTAATTGTTGTACTTTCTCATAGTGAGGAGGTTGGGCAATGCCTTAGAAAGAGGCATTTTCTCATCTGGCATGAGTCTCATGATCACACAAGTCCCAAATGTGGGAGGGCAACTGGCTGGTTTTGGGAATTTAAGTGACAAGGGTGAACTGATCTTGCTGTGCCCCTGGGCTGAAGCAGGTGTGCATGGAGGGCATAAAAATGGCAGCTCCTGGTCACTTCTCCCCATAGTCCTCACATTGGTCAATCCTGACACAGGGCATTCCATCTCCCTTCTCTCAGCTACATTTCTGGGTTCCCTTCCTTCTCCCCCCTCACAAGGACCAGGTTTACCAAGCTGTCTTCCGGCTCTACAGTGAGCTTTCTCATCCACTTTGCAGTTCCAATATTGTGCCATCCTGGCCCCTTTCCTGTCACACCAGTATTTCAACTAATATTTCTGTATCATATGACACTGGTTTACTGATTTTTTTCTGTATCACTATTTGTAAATACACAAATAGAATATTAGTCATCCAAATGTATTATCAAAAGGAGGCTACTTAAAGAATTTACGTAACTTCCAGACTATCAGATATTTTACAGCTGTAAGAACAATGAGGAAGTTTTCTGTGCCATTAAGAGAAAGATCTCCACGATACACTGTTGAGTAAGAAAAGCAAAGAGCAGAGCATTTTGTTTATTTTCTTAACTTTTTGTAAGACAAAAGTAGAATATACTTTATATTATTATTTGCATGGAGAGAAGTTTGGGAAGGGAGCACAGGAGGCTGGTGGTTGGGGAGGTGGCAGTGAGAGGGGGACTGAGGAGGAGTGCTGGAAGTGAGGTCTTTACATGGTTCTGAACTCCACATCATTCTATGCCTTACTAAGTCAAAAATAAAAGTAACCATCCTGCCTCTAATTGCCAAAAACGTTTGCTTGTTTCTACAAATACATCACTGTAGCAGAGAAGACATTTTGGCAGAAAAATCTTTGGTAAGTCTGGACGCTCTATAAGGTTTCCGTAGGGCTGAGTAGAGCAAATGGGAGAAGAGTTGGGATGGAACAGAGCAACAGAGCTTCACATTTTTCTTGTCCTGAGTCCTTGGCTACTTTTGTAGGGATATGGAGATCATCTTTAAATATCACGGATATACACCTCTTGTTATCTGATGGTTATGTTGGAAGTACCTTTTGTGAATCGGGGTTTTGTCTTTTCATTTTTTATTGAAATATTCTGTCATGCAGAAGTGTTAACTTTGTTTTTGTCAAACGTCATTTTTATCTGTGATGTGTATGTGTGTATATTGCTTTAAAAGTGCTTTTCCATTCAAAGGACGTGAACAACAGTCTCTTGTGATAACTATAGCCTCTGACAATGTAGATATAGGACAACCGTTCTTTAAAATAGGAGAAGAATGGGAAGAGCACATGCAAAGTATTTTTTAACAGTTTTCAGTAATGACAGTGGTGGAGATAGTATTAGCAGTATTCTAGGACTGTTGTGTGTGTAACGTAAGATAAAGACAATGAATAATTATGGAATATTCTAGTTCTGAAAATAATATAGAGGAGGTTAGGTAAAGCCTCTAGGGTCTTGTATTTAAATTGTATATATCAGGATGGACTCATTTTATATAAATGGGCCCATTTTATATGTCCCTAGGTGTAGGTTGCATTCTTGCAATACTATTTACCAAGATGAGTAATAGGACTTCTTGGAGAAATGGCTCTTTCCAGGTCTGGGCAAGAAATCTATAAGATGAGCTTGTAATATCTTATCATAATGGGGATCAAAGATTACTGGGGTGATGTTAACAGGTATCAGGAGCTGACTGGAGGAGACTTCTACTGGCCAAAGATGAGAGAAGGTACACTTCAAAAAAATACAATGGTTGCAACCATTGGAAATCTATCAAATATATTTAAGTCCATGAGTTCATAATGGTGTTCCAAAAGCAGCCACCCTCAAAAGGTTACCTTCATTATTTGTCAGACCCAAGCCAGATCAAGGCTCTGGAACCAGCTACTAGTTACAGAAAGACATGCAGAGAACAGAAAGACATGTTTAACTGTGCCATGAAGATGGAGTCACCGTAATGTGGACTGTGGGAAACTCTACAGTAAAAACCCCGATTCTTCAACAAAGAGATTGGAAGAAAATTAAAGAGCTGTAGAGAGAATCTATAGATTAAAATAGACTAAAAAACATATGAAATAAAAATGTAGAATACTAAGCTATAGTGTGTAGCACTTCAGACTGGCCTGATAAAATTGTTAAGAAGTTCAAGGAAGTGATTACTACAAGGTCTGGATTGCAGTCACTTTTGAGAATATGAGGATTGCAGTTGGAATGGGGCAATGGAAATGTTTCTGGGGTTGCTATCAAATCTCTATTTCTTGATCTGGGTAGTGGTTTATAAGGGTATTCACCTCATAATTTATTAAGCTATATGTATGTTCAGTGTGGTCTTTCTGTATTCATGTTTTATATTAAAATGAAATGATTAAAAAGGCCTTCTACGGTGCAGCCACTGTGGGAGTCAGTATGGAAATTCCTCAAAAAATTAAAAACAGAATTACCATATGATCCAGGAATTCTACAACTGGGCGTTTACCTGAAGGAAATGAAAACACTACTTTGAAAAGACATATGTATCCCCATGTTTATTGCAGCATTATTTACAATAGCCAAGATATGGAAGCAGTCCAAGTGTCCACTGATCGGTGAATGGCTAATGAGGATGTGGTTGTATATAGTGGAATATTACCCAGCCACAAAAAAGAATGGAATCTTTTGTTTGCAATGATGTGGATGGAGCTAGAGAGTATAATGCAAAGTGAAATAAGACAGTCAGAGAAAGACAAATACCATGTGATTTCACTCGTATGTGGAATTTAAGAAACAAAACAAATGAAAAAGAAAAAAAGAGACAAACAGAAAAGTATTGTCCTAAATAGAGAACAAACTGGTGGTTACCAGAGGGGAGGTGGCTAGGGGGATGGGTGAAATAGATAAAGGGGATTAAGAGGATGCTTATCATGGTGAGCACTGAAAAATGTGTAGAATTATTGAATAATTATATTGTATACCTGAAACCAGTGTAACACTGTGTGTTAATTATACTTGAATAAAAAATAATTGAAAAAAGTCTTGTATATATTCTAATAGTTTTAATTTTTGGAGTTAGACATTTATATTTTTTAAACAAATGATTATTAATTTTGGGACAGGCAAAACGTTAGTGATAACCTGCATTCTCTACAAATCATGAGCCTTAGGCAAGGATTAGCCTCTAAAGACTTATTTAGGAGGCTATAATCTGAGTAGAGCAAAAGTACAAGAAATTAGACAGAAAAGGATGGGAAACAATGCAGTGTGATAAATACCATGCTGACTACTGTTTTGTGATAGGTCTTGGCTGTGCAGGATAATTGTGGTTAGGTTTTCTGGAGAAATTGTGCTCTGAAGAGTCCTTTGAAGTGAGATAGGGATAGGGAATTTGCTTGTCTCTTCCAAGTAGGGATTCTGGGAGTGGGGCTTGTTTGCCTAAGGAGGTGGTAGTTAGGACTGAACAAAAGATGGAAGAAACAAGTGAGGTTAAGAAATAATAGAGATCTAATGTTTTATTCCTATATAGATAATCGGTTGTTACAGTATAGTTTATTGAAAAATCAGGCCTTTCCACATTGATTTGAAATGTCATACTGTCTTATAAGGAGTGCTTTTATTTCATGGATCTGTTTCTGAGCTCTCTATTTTATTTATATGATGTATTGGTTTATGCTTATAGTACAGACCCCATACAGATTTATAATAAATATTACTATTAGTAGGCCTTATCCAATCTCCTATTTCATTAGAACTAATTTGGCTATTCTTGACTATCTCCAGACTCTTACATATGAGTTTAAAATAATTTTGCATTTGTGTGTAGATGTGTGTGTGTGTGTGTGTGTGTGTGTGTGTGTCTATGTTATGAACAAATGTCCTGAGGATTTTAATTGACTTTTCATTGACACTCCCAAATCATTTAATGAGGCCAGCATTACATTAATATAAAAACCATACAGAGCAACAGAAGTTTACAACATTATCTCTTATGAATGCAGGCACTGAAACCTCAACGCCATTTTAGCAAATCCCATCCAGCAACACATAAAAAGGATAACATATCACAAACAAGTAGATTTCATTCCAAGATATATGATTGTTTCAGGATTCAACAATTAATCAATACAATTAATCATATAAATAGATTAAAAAAGAAAAAAATATGATCACATTAGTATAGAAAGAGCCTTTGACAAATTCAACAACTATTCATTATAAAACTTTCAATATAGGGTACTAAAACAAAAACCCTACTGCTAACGTCTTCTATAGTGGGGACAGACTGAATGCCTTCTCCCCTGCTAAGGTTGGGAACAAGGCAAGGATGTCCTCTCTCACTACTCCTATTTAATATTGTACTGGAAGTCCTAGCTAGTGTGGTTACGTGAGATAACAAAATAAAGGGCATATGGAATGTAAAAAAAGAAAAATTTGTCTTTATTCACAGATGACATGATTGTCTATGTAGAAGTCCCCTAAGAATCTACCAAAAAACCTCTTGAAAGTAATAAGTGATTTTAGCAAAGTCTCAGTATACAAAGTCATTATGCAAAAGTCAATTGTTTTCCTACGTATTAACAACAATTATAATTGAAATATAAGAAGTAATACAATTTTTGATAGCAACAAAGAAGTGAAGTTCTTAGATATAAATCTAATAAAATGTGTTCAGAATCTGTAGTGGAAAACTATGAATCACCAATGAAAGCTCCAAGTAAATGCAAAAGTATACAATGAGTATGGATTGGAAGACTCAATATTGTTATGATGTTAATTCTTTCCAATTTCATTCTATAGGTTCATTGAAATCCCAAATAAATTCTAGAAGGCTTTTATGTAGATATTGACAAAATGATTATACAATTTATAAGGAAATGCAAGGGAGTAGAATAGCCAAAGCAATTGTAAAAATTCAGAGGACTCATATTATCCGATTTCAAGGTTTTCCATGGAGTTATATTGATCAACACAGTATAGTATTGGAAAGACAATAGACAGATTAATGGAAGACAATAGAGAGCCCAGAAATAGACCTAAACAAATACAACTTATTTTTGACAAAGTTTCAAAGGAAATTCAATAAAGAAATGTTAATCTTTTCCAAAAATACTGCTGGAAAAATTGGCTGTCTCTATGCGGTAAAATGAGCCTCAACACATACCTTGCACTTTACATAAAAATTATCTAAAATTACCTAAACGTAAATGCAAAACTATGAAACTTCTAGGAGAAAATCTGCATGACCTTGGGTTTGGTGGTGAGTTTTTAGATACAACACCGAAAGCATCATCCATGAAAGAAGAGAATGAAAAATTGAAGTTTATCAAGTTGAAACGTTTTACTGTGCTAAAGTCACTGTGAATAGAATGAAAAGATTAGGCACAGACTGGTGCAAGTATTTGAAAACTCACAGATATGATAATTGATATGTGTATCCAGAATACATACATAAAAAATAAAACTTAGTTTTTTAATATCTGCTTTTGAGCTCCCTCAGGCTGTTGGAAGAATTTATTTCCTTTTTAAAAAGTTTATTTATTTAATTTTGAGAGAGAGAGAGAGAGAGAGAGAGAGAGAGAGAGAGAGAGAATGTGAATGGGAGGTGGGCAGAGAAAGAGGGAGAGAGAATCCCAAGTAGGCTCCATGCTGTCAGCACAGAGCCTGACATGGAGCTGTATCTCGGGAACCATGAGATCATGACCTGAGCTTAAATCAAGGGATACTTAACCAACTGAGACACCCAGGTGCCCCCCAAAATAAAACATTTAAAACTTAACACTAAGAAACAAACAGCCCCCAAAATGGGGAAATGATCTGAACACATGCATGCCAGAGAAGATATAAGGATGGCAACTTAGAGTATGAAAAGATGTTTATCATCATTTGTGATAGGTGAATGCAAATTAAAACAACAATGAGATACCACTATATACCTACTAGAATAGCTAAAAATAAAAAAAAAAAAAACCCTGACATTTCCACATGTTAGAGAGGATATATAAAAAATCAGAAATGCTCATTCATTGCTGCTTGAAATACAGAATGTCACAACCACTTTGGAAGGCAGTTTGGCAACATCTTATAAAGTTAAAGATAGACTTAGCATACAACCCAGAAATTGTGCCTCCAAAATGAATGGAAAATTTACTTCCACACAAAACCTTGTGCACAAATGTTTATAGAAACTTTAGTCATAATTGGAAGTGACCACAGTGTGTCTCAGTAGGTGAATAGATGAACAAACTATGATCCATCCATACAATGTGAATACTATTCAGCAATAAACAGGGATGAGCTAATAACTCACATAATAACATGAAAAAAATCTTAAATGCATTTTGCCAAAGGAAAGAAGCCAGAACAAAAGGCTACATGTTGTATGATTCAATTCTAATGACATTATGCAAAAAGGAAAAACTACAAGGGATGGAAAATAGATAAGTGGATACATATCTCTTTAGGAGAAGTAAGGGGACAGTGACTAGGGAAATGCAGGGAATTCGGGAGCAATGGAATGAATCTGTTTGGCACTATAGTGGTGGATACATTATTTTGTCAAACTCATAGGAGTTTACAGTATATAAAGTGAACTATAATGTATACAAATTGAAAAAAAATCAACCAGGAGTTTGGGGGATCCCAGGACGGAATGCAGACAAAAGAATTTACTGTGATATGAATGTGTGATACGGGCTTACTGAAGAGGTTGGTGTAAAAGGACCAAGGAAACTTTGGATATCAGCATAGTTCTAAGCAAGTCCTATGCAACTTTGGAAAACAGTATTTTGACTAAAAACTCCAGGGCTAAAGACCAAAAGAACTGTGTATAATCACTGTACTCTAACTGGCAATGCTGCTTCTGTAAAATAAATTTTCAACATGAATTAATCATAATTCAGAGGCATTTACAAATATGAAACAACACTGGAAATTAGAAAACTTAAACAACCCTCAGAATAGAAATGGACAAGAAAACAGATTGTGAAGAACTATTAAGTAAATTCAAGAAGTTGAAAAAAGTCAAAATCATCTCAACCAAAGACTGAATTACAGGGTACTCAAGGAGGACTATATTTTGTGAAAATAAGTGATATTGGGAAGAGGAAGCAAAGGACAACAATGACAACAAAAACCTAAAATAAAATAAAAAGCTAGAAATTATCAGAGAAAATGTGATCAATTAAAACAAATTAAAAAGACAAAATAATCAAACGAACCTTAAGAGGATCTTTGATTTAAAAAAAAAAGGTATAAATATATTGGGGGAAATTTTGGAAAATTTCAATATGGACTATACATTTTATATTACTGAATTAAGGTTAGTTTTCTCATATGTGATAATGGGATTCTTGTTACGTAGGAGAATGTCCTTATTCAACATAAAGTTTTTGCTCTGCACTGTGAGCATAGTAGGTACCATCGCTAACCAGGATGCAGGTGAAGCATATGGGAAGCATCGTGATCCACAAGACGAAACCCCAGCAAGCCATTTTAGGCTACTCTTGCGGAAGAGTAGTGAATAGATGACATAAGTAGTCTCTGTGCTGTGCTGTGCTGTGCTCACCAATCAGTCAGATAAGGAATTGAAAAATCAACTCTGCTCTTTGGGTTTTAAAAGAGACACTGTGAAACGAATCCAAGGATTCCATCTAGCAAGCTGCTAGATGCCTCACTGCAAACCCCATCCCAGAGTTGCTCACATTATATTACATACACCCATGGTCCCTGTTAAATCAAGAGAAAGTGTAAGGACGCCAAAGAATCTATGGCTCAATCTTTCCAGGACAGATTTTTTCCCAATTTTCAAGACACCCTTTCTTCCAATCCTAATGAGGTTATGGAAATTGAAAGGTTTGGTATAGCCTATTCAAGTCAAGAGTTCCTTTTATTTTATTTTTTAAAATTTATTTAAATTCAAGTTAGTTAACATAAGGTGTAGTATTAGTTTCAGGGTAGAACCCAGTGACTCATCACTTATTTATAACACCTGGCTCATTCCAACAAGTGCCCTCCTTAATACCCATTGCCCATCTAGCCCATCCTCCCACCCAACACCCCACCAGCAACCCTCTAGTTGTTCTCTGTATCTAAGAGTCTCTTATGGTTTGCCTCCCTCTCTGTTTTTATCATATTTTTTCTTCCCTATGTTCATCTGTTGTGTTTCATAAATTCCATATATGAGTGAAATCATATGATATTTGTCTTTCTCTGACTGACTTAGTGGAGGAAGAGATTGTTGTGGACGTTGGAGAAGGTAAAAATGAATTTGTTCTTAAAAGATTGTACCCACATTATACTACTACCTTTTGTAGCTATTACCACTATCTTTTGGGCAGTTGAAATGTGTTTAGTCCGCATTGAGATGTGCTGTAAGTGTTAAAATATATTGAGTGGCTTAAATGAACAACTCAGGAAACAACAGATGTTGGCCAGGATGCGGAGAAAGAGGAACGCTTTTGCACTGTTGGTGGGAATGCAAACTGATGCAGCCACTGTGGAAAACAGTATGGAGGTTCCTCAAAAAATTAAAAATAGAACTACCCCATAATCCAGGAATTGCACTACTAGATATTTATCCAGGGGATACAAAAATGGTAAATCAAAGGGCTACACACACCCCAATGTTTATAGCAACCCTACCAACAATAGCCAAAGTATGGAAAGAGCCCAAATGTCCATCGAGTGATGAATGGATAAAGAAGATGTGGTGTATATAATCAATGGAATATTGCTCAGTGATCAGAAAGAATGAAATCTTGCCATTTGTAACAACATGGATGGAACTAGAGTATATTATGCTAAGTAAAGTAAGTCAGAGAAAGACAAATAGCAAGTCAAGCATTCTCAGGTTCTAACCCTCAGAACTCTATCCCCAGAAATGGGATATGGAAAATAGTTACCAAGGAAAAAGGTCTTTAGAAATTAATGGCAAATACTTCATTAAATATTAGCAGGGTCCTTTAGCAGGGTCCTCCAGGCCCCAAGGTTAGGAAAATATCTAATAATGGCCTGATAAATTTTATTTTATAAATAACCTCATTTAAAAATTAAAAAAAATTTTTTTTGATGTTTATTCATTTTTGAGAGAAAGAGAGACAGCATGTGAGCAGGGGAGGGGCAGAGAGAGAGGGAGACACAGAATCTGAAGCAGGCTGCAGGCTCTGAGCTGTCAGCACAGAGCCTGACGTGGAGCTCAAACCTATGAGCTGTGAGATCATGACCTGAGTCAAGGTCAGACACCCAACCAACTGAGCCACCTAGGCATCCCCTCATTTTTAAAATTTAAACCTGAGACAGGGTTGTTCCTCTGTGATGGTGGTGATGCTGGGGTAATTACTTTTTCCTAAACCAAGTTCCTAAAACCCAGAAGTCAACAATTAAATCACTTTAGAAGGGAAGAGTAAGAAAAAAAAAAAAAGAACTTTCTGTGGTTGATTTGTGATGGGAGGAGAGGCATGATTAAGTGGGTGGAGAGTTGCAGTGGAGAGTCCCTGAAGATAAAATTCTGAGTGATTTTGTGCCCTGATATATTAGTAGGAGCTGAGTGAAGGTGAATGCCATCTAGGAAGGAGATAATTGCTTTCATGCCTTACAAAGTTTTCAAGTGAGGAAATTAATTAGTCCCTTGTGAGCCAGTACAAAAAAAACTTTTCAGGTGGAGAAAAATGTTTTCCTAGTTTAGAGATGATTTCCAACACTTACACATGCTCAAAGATGGAGAAATCTCCACCTTACTGTCCAGTGTCACTTGGAGACACCTCTTAATTAAGGGTTAAACAGTTATATATTTGCTAGAGATCGACATCCATAAGTTGTGTTTCTATGATGTGTTCATGTGTACTCATGCATGCACGTGCCCACACACTGGAGTGTAACCAGTCTCTCCACCTCCAGTGCGACACCAGCAACCTTGATCAGAGGGTAGCCCTGCTCTGTGAGATCTGTGTTACAGATTGTGAGGGGTGCCTCTTGTCCAGTTATAGTGAAATGGCATTAACTTCGGAAGTGACCTAGCTTGGTTCCTTGAGCTATTTAGGACCTATTTATAACTGTTCTTTTTTCTACTTTCCTAATCCTGACCCTTTTTCCAAGCTCAGTCTAGACCAAGAAAACAGGATATTTTCCAAGGCTCTGTGATCTGAGCTATTCAAACAAGCATCCTCCCCATGACTCCCTAAGCAAAAGAGAGAGCTCAGAGAAGGCATCTCTCCTAAATCTGCCCTTTTTTCGACCCTTATTCCTCTCTCTTCACCAAAACACAGCCCTAGTTCATTCTTCCCCTAGTCCACATTGGACCATGTTTACTCTATATGAATGCCCTAATAAGTCCAGGGCCAGTGGTGCCTGGGTGGCTCAGTCAGTGAAGCTTCTGATTCTTGATTTTGGCTTAGGACATGATGTCATGGTTTGTGAGATTGAGCCCCACGGCAGGCTCTGCACTGACAGAGTCTGCTTGGAATTCTCTCTCTCCTCTCTTTCTCTCCCCCACCCCTCTCTCTTTCTCTCTCAAAATAAATAAATAAAAATTAAAGAGAATAAGTCCAGGGCCAGAAGATAGGGGAGAAAGCATCGGGGAGGACCAAGGTAACTGACAAGCAGACAACTAACCCTTCCTTTAAGATGCTATGGTTAAGTTCTAGAGAAAAGAAGAAATAAGTAGCCTGACTTTCTGTTTATGATCAACTGATCATCCAATTTCCCTTCCTCCCCTAACTATATTAAGAGGCATTATGAGAATACAAAAAAATAAGGTAATTAACAGGGGCAAAGAGAATGTGGAAAATGGTACAATGGATGATATTTTGTGAATTATTTTTGATGAGGGGAAGCAGAGAGAAGTGTTTCCAAGGTAACAAGACTATGTAATACAAATCAAGTTTTTGCAAAGGAAACAATAACAGCAGCACCCCCCCCCCCCCCCGCCCGCCCCAGCAATTGCATTTCCTCAACAGAACTGTTAAAAGGATCTACCATGGAAGGTGAGGGTGAGGAATTGAAATGGGGGTATTGGTTAAAAGTTTGTTTATACAGCCATTGGGCACCAACAGTCCCTTGCATTTTCTGAGTAGCCAAGGAAATATCTGTTTCACAGGCGGGGTGCTGCTTATCTCACTTTGCCAAGGGCTGTCTCAGTTTTATTTTTTTATTAAAACAATTTTTTTTAACATTTATTCATCTTTGAGAGAGAGAGAGACAGAGCATGAGTGGAGAAGGGGCAGAGGGAGGGAGACACAAAATCTGAAGCAGGCTCCAGGCTTCTGAGCTGTCAGCACAGAGCCTGACATGGGGCTTGAACCCGTGAGCTGCAAGATCATAACCCAAGCCGAAGTCACGCTCAACCTACTGAGCCACCCAGGCACCCCAGGGCTGTCCCAGTTTTAAAATGGCAAGTGCCACATCCTGGGAGCTCTCCGTGTCGGCTGGCTACCCAGGCTACCCAGTTCGCTCTATGGACCTTCCACCACCCCCCCCCCCCCAACAGCTGGAAGAGACAAGACTTTATTGTCATTAAGAAGAATTGAACTGGGAAAGTTCCAGATTTTAGGACCACAGATATAAAATGTATGGCTTAAAACAAATGACCTTGCAAGTGCCGCAAACACTGATTTTGCAGTTAAAAATAAACTTCAGCGAGTAGATGAATTTACAAGTATGGAATCTGTGAATGAGGAGGAATGACTATCATTCTCTTATTGATGAGAATGATATTTTGTGTCAGTTGTTATAATGAATTAAACCGCTGTGAACATTTTTTTAAAATTTTTATTAAAAAATTTTTTTTACACATTTATTTATTTTTGATAAAGACAGAGCACAAGTGGGGGAGGGGCAGAGAGAGAAGGAGACACAGAATCTGAAGCAGGGTCCAGGCTCTGAACTGTCAGCACAGAGCTATTTGTTGGCCACTTGGTTTTCGGCAAGTGTCTTGAAATCATTTGCGGTGTTTTCTGCTTACGGGTCGCTCAGCCTCTCGCGGGACTAATTGGAATGAGGTAGTGGCACAAAACAGAGCAGGGGTTGGCTGTTTAGGGCTCAGACTATCTGATGATTACCAGGACTTGAGGTCTGGGTACAAGGCAGCCTGGGTGTTCAGAAACTCCTGACTAGGAGATTCCAAGTTTGTAATGACCTACATCATTACACAAAACTTGCCCATGTTCTAAAAACTTGATTAGCCTCAGGAGGGAAGGGTGAAAGTTTTTCTGGCTTTTCCTTGACTGCATCCCCAGGGTTTCTCTGAACTTGACAAATGTAGTTTCTTAGAGAATAACTCCCCTTGGGGACAGACAGTAGAAGGAAAGAAGGAGAGAGAGACAGAGGAGACAATAGGGCTTCCACAGCACTGTTATCACTGGACTTTTCCTTAAGTGTCCATATGAAGACAGTTTTCTCTTGCACTGAGAGTGAGGACAGCAGCAGCTTTCCCTGGGCCACAGAGCATGCTCTGACCTAGTCAGGCAGGAGGTAGCCTGGGCTGATCCCTGGAGAGCTGTAGGATTTTCCAGGTCAGTCTCTTTCTCTAGAGGTGAGTGTCTGCTCGGGGCTCCCCTCTGCAAAGGAGAGTAAGAGAGGATCAGCATGGGAAGTTCTGGGCTTCATTGCTGTCTAAAATGAGGACACCTACCCTGGAGCATGAACAGTAGGCTAGGGGAGCCACATAATGGAGGAGCTCAAATCAAATCCTCCCTCCACAGCAGAGAGCATATTCAGCTCTTTTCGGTACTTGTGATAGACACAGCTCTCTGCTATGACCTAAGACTCTGCTCTCTCATTTGTCCTTATTTCTTGTTTTTGTAACCTGGCCATTGTGTAGGGGATCTCCAGGGAGAGGACCACAGCTTGACCAGACAATGCCTTAGTAAAGAGTGAAGAGAGACTATTTTATAACAAGAGGAAAAGCAGATCAGGGTGGATAGTTTTTGCTCATTCACTGACATGTTTGAACAAATGTTTTGAATAAATATTAAAAGAGCACATACTTACCCTGTGTCAGACTCTGTTCTTGGCACTGGAGATGTGAGAGTGAACAAGAAAGACAAAAGTGCTTCAATATCAGCTATTGATGAGAGCCAGTAAGAAGAAAATCCCACCAAATAAGAGGGTAAAATGTGAGGCACTTTTGCTGTTTTAGAGAGGATGATTGGAGAGGGCCCATGGGTTGGAGACATTTGAGCAATGACCTGCATGTGTGAAGGAAGGAGCCCAGATTTACTGACCAGATCAGTGTGAGCCTTTTGGGTGTTTTCTGACACTTTTCCATATTTGTAGGTCTCTGGAGAAAACAGGAGGACACAGCAGATAATCTCTGGGGATTTCTCCAAGGTTCTCTATAGGATGCAGACCATGGCTGGTTGGAAATAGACACAGACTGCCTTTTGGGAGGTCTTATCTCCTTGCTGAAACTAGAGATTTGAGACATGGGGAAGGCAGAGGGTGTTGCTTGTTTTCTTGTCCCCTGGTGCCAGGGTGGAGATTATACAGGACAGATGGGAGTTGGGGATAAAAGTCCCAGCCCCCTCTTTACTCCTCTGGACCCCTACTCCCTGGTGTCCTCTGGTGGCAGAAGGAACAATCTCAGAGCTACAAGTTTCCAACTGGAAGCTAATTAGGTTCTTCCTACCAGGAAGAACAGTCACCGAAATGAGAGAGATGGCATTCATGATAAGAATAAGGAGGAAAAAAGTGGATAATCCACTTCAGGGAGTCAGCTCCCCAGAAGTCAGGGAAAGACTCCATGCTTTGTTTCAAAATAGCTGTTATCTTATGACAGTTTTCTGGGTAGACCCACCACCCTGCCAGCTGGCTCTACTGATGGGCTGAAATGATGATACAGGTAGCCGAAGCAAGAACTGTAAGTGAACAGAAGTTAAATGGAGCCCACATTCAGAGGAGATGAAAGAAATATGTAAACATATCTGGGTGGGATTGGTAAGATTTTGTAGGACATGGACATAAGAGGCAGAGAAGAAATTGTAGGGCATTTAGGGTGGAAGCATTGGTGGCATAAATGAACACACTGTTGTCAGGGAACTGGACAGGGTGGCAGGTCAGAGCAGAGATGGAGGCAGGATGATGATGAATTGAAAGACAAGAGTGCCTACAGGGGTGGGTGGGCTTTCAAGCCTAGGCTGTGGTGTTAGTGACTACTGCTCATCTTCTTGCATATATATGTTTATTTTCATATGTATTTTCTTCATAAAACATTCAACATCAACCTTGGACAGCAAATAGTGGAAGATGAACCCACTTGGTCATGATGCAGCCTAAGAGCAGAGATGATATGTCCTCCACCTGGGAATAGCTTTAGTCCTGTGAAATTAGAAGGCTGTGAACTCTCCTTTGTTCCCTAGATTCCATAAAGAACAAGAGCACAAGACTAAATGTTGAAGAATTATTCTAGCGCCACTGAATTTTATCTACTTGGCTTCCATGGCTCCAGAGAACTACACGATATTCTTTTTTCCACTTTCTTCTTTCTCTACTCAGTGACAGTCATGGGGAACATGGTCATCATTGTGATTGTCTGTGTTGATAAACGTCTGCAGTCCCCCATGTATTTCTTCCTTGGCCACCTCTCAGTCCTAGAGATCCTGATCACATCAGTTGCTGTCCCCTTAATGCTCTGGGGGCTGCTGCTTCCAGGGATGCAGGCAATGTCTTTGACAGCCTGTAGTGCACAATTATATTTGTACCTTTCTTTGGGTACGTCGGAGTTAGTATTAATTGGAGCAATGGCTGTGGACCGTTATGTGGCTGTCTGTAACCCTTTGAGGTACAACATCATTATGGACAGCCACACCTGCATCTGGGTGGTCATTGTGTCATGGGTGTTTGGGTTCCTATTTCAAATCTGGCCAGTCTATGCCACATTTCAGCTTACCTTCTGCAAATCAAATGTGATAGACCATTTTTTATGTGACCGAGGGCAACTGCTCAAACTATCCTGTGATGATAGCCTTTTCACAGAGTTTATCCTTTTTTTAATGGCTGTATTCATTATTGTTGGTTCTATGATCCCTACAATCATCTCCTACACCTACATCATCTCTACCATTCTCAAGATCCCCTCAGCCTCGGGCCGGAGGAAAGCTTTCTCTACTTGTGCCTCTCACTTCACCTTTGTTGTGATTGGCTATGGTACCTGCTTGTTCCTCTATGTGAAACCCAAGCAAACGCAGGCAGCTGAGTACAACAGGGTAGCGTCACTGATGGTTTTAGTGGTGACCCCTTTCCTGAACCCATTCATCTTCACCCTCCGGAATGACAAATTCATAGAGGCCTTTCGAGATGTCATGAAACGCTGCTATCAACTCCTCAAGGATTAGCTGTGTCCTAAGGACCATAATGAACTCATCATCATGGACCTGAGTAATCTTAAAACACTAATTCAACCTGAAATGATCATTTTAATCATCAAATAGTTTGTGATGCACAAAGGAATTCTAAAAATTTTTCATAGGAATTTTAAAACATGGCTGGTTCTCCAATTTATAATTAGATGATTCCTACATGGGAGATCACATTATTATTTTTTAACTGGATATATATGTTTATACACTCTTCTATACTTATGATACATCTTACAATATAAATTTAACAGGTGTAAATGTACAGAATATGGGTTTTTTTTAGAACTCTGAACTCTGACTGGGAAAAGCAAGGAAAAGCATAATTCACTCCATGGTCGCTGAGCTATGTGTTTGATTCTAGGTACTAGGGTCATTTTCCCATATTTTGTCCTGTGATTTGATGATATTTTCACTGCCTAAAGACCTTCTGTTTCTTCTGTAAGTGACAAGCCCAGCCTCATGTACAACCTTTTCCTGAGGTTCCTGCTCCAACGTTCAACAGGGACAGTACCTCCCTGTGGTTCTCAACTGACAGTTGTGAGAGTGAACTCACTCCATAGTCCTGACACCTCCCAACCTCAGGGCTAAATGTGTGTTAATTCAGGCACATCTACAATTGGTAGACTTTCTCAGAGTGAAGAGGGAGGGTTTTGGAAAGAAGTATTTTCTAATCTGTCATTGACTCTCATTATAACACCAGCCCCAAATGTGGGAGGGGAACTGGCTAGTTTTGGGAATTGAAGTGACAAGGGTGAGCTGATCTTGCTGTGTCCCTGGGCTGAAGCAGGTGTGCATGGAGGGCATAAAAATGGCAGCTCCTGGTCACTTCTCCCCATAGTCCTCACACTGGTCAATCCTGACACAGGGCATTCCATCTCCCTTCTCTCTCAGCTACATTTCTGGGTTCCCTTCCTCCTCCCCCTCTCACAAGGACCAACTTTGCCAAGCTGTCTTCCAACTCTACAGTGAGTTTCCTCGTCCGCATCTCAATTCCTTTATTGTCCCATCCTGGCCCTCTCTCCTTTCACACCACCATTGTCAATATTTCTGCCATTCTTATGTGGCTAAGCAGGGGTCAAAAGACTGTGCACATGAAACTTCCTTCCCAACATTATACATGTATGTTGTGAACTCACTGAAGGGACTGGGAAAAAAGAATGTGACATACATAACTGAAAAATAGTGTTTTGACTGGAATCTGTAAGACTAAGAGTGGAACTGAGCATGATCATAATAGTATTGTTAATAAAGTTGTTTCCCACTGAGAGTATGAGTTAACAATTCTGCAATTGCTATACCTGTATACTACAGGTGAACAAATAAAGATAACAACTGGTGGGAGCCAGGTCTGTCACTGTAGATGGGTATGTTACAGAGAAGCAAGAGGAGAAGGCTAGAATTAGCCATGTGGCACTGGATTCAAATTGGTGCATCAGTGTGCACGCATATTAGAAGATTATATGTATGTAGGTGGGTTGATTAATATATGATATAAATAAATGATATGAAAAATGACTCTTTTTCATAACTATTTTGGCTATTCTCTTGTCATTCTCTTTCCATATAAATTTAGGAGTCAGTTTGTAGATATCTACAAAATGCTTGCTGGGCTATTGATTGGGACTGTGTTCAATCTATAGTTAGATTATTAAAACCCTGAGATCTAGGACTCCTTGCATTTGTATATGATTGTAAATTTTCTGCCTGACCATGGGGTTGAGTAGGAGTTCTTTGATGGTAAGAGGTCAATCCCTGTTCTTTCCTCCCTCTCACGTACTTGTTCTCTATGGCTCTTTTCAAACGTAGGCAAATATTTGTCTTTCTTCTGTGACATTAGGCTTGCTCCTGAATCTTTCACTGGCACACACCAATGGCTTGACCTTTACATTTTATACCTTTATATTGTGTCGGTACCATTGTACAGAAGTGTCTCATAGGCTTTACAACTCCTCAGAGGCTATTTACATGTATCAGGCCATCCTAGTCTATTAGAGTCCTCCTCCATTTTTCCTGCAACCTCCATCCCTCCAGTCCAATGAGCCAGTATTGTTTTTGAGCACTGTGCCTGATGTCATCTGTCCCTCTCAGGGGCACCACCAGTAGTCAGAAACTGTGTTCCTTATTATAGATTCTGAATCAGGGCCGCTGCCCCAACCCTGGAGATTTTCCTGTTCACATGCTGTATGTGAACACTTGCTTTTATACTGAAACATTCATATAACTTGGTATTAATAATTCTTAAGACTCCAAAGCAAGAGGAAACAGAAGCTTTATTCACAATCATAGCAGCATTCCTTTCAATTGCCAAAAAGTGGAAGTGACCCAAAAGCCTCTCCACAGATGAGGAAACAGATGAATGTGTAAACAAAAGGTGGTATATGCATACAATGGAATTTTATTCAGACTTAAAAAACAATGAAATTCTGATACATGCTGTTATATAGATGACCCTTGAAAATATTGCTAAATGAAAGAAAGTGAATATAAAAGGGAAAATGTATGATTCTGTTTATGTGAGGTACTTAGAATAGTCCAGTTCCTAGAGACAGAAAGTAGAATAGTGAGCAGCAGGGGTTGGGGAAGGGGGAAATGGGAGTTACTAATTAATGGCGGCCAAGAGTCACCTTAGGATGGTAAAGTGTTCTGGAGATGGAGGGTGGTGATGGTCGCACAACAATGTAAGTGGACTTAATGCTACTGAATTGTACACTTAAGATGGTTAAAAATGGCAAAATTGTGTTATATATTTTTTACCACAATAGAAAAGAAAAAAATATTAAATAATTCTAAATGATTTTTTATGATGAATCATCAGAGCTTTGATCCCCTTTTTTTTTCAATTTTTTATTTTTTATTTTTTTATTTTTATTTTTTTCAATATATGAAGTTTATTGTCAAATTGGTTTCCATACAACACCCAGTGCTCATCCCAAAAGGTGCCCTCCTCAATACCCATCACCCACCCTCCCCTCCCTCCCAGCCCCATCAACCCTCAGTTTGTTCTCAGTTTTTAAGAGTCTCTTATGCTTTGGCTCTCTTCCACTCTAACCTCTTTTTTTCTTTTTTTCCTTCCCCTCCCCCATGGGTTTCTGTTAAGTTTCTCAGGATCCACATAAGAGTGAAACCATATGGTATCTGTCTTTCTCTGTATGGCTTATTTCACTTAGCATAACACTCTCCAGTTCCATCCACATTGCTACAAAGGGCCATATTTCGTTCTTTCTCATTGTCACGTAGTACTCCATTGTGTATATAAACCACAATTTCTTTATCCGTTCATCAGTTGATGGACATTTAGGCTCTTTCCACAATTTGGCTATTGTTGAGAGTCCTGCTATCAACATTGGGGGTACAAGTGCCCCTATGCATCAGTACTCCTGTATCCCTTGGGTAAATTCCTAGCAGTGCTATTGCTGGGTCATAGAGTAGGTCTATTTTTAATTTTTTGAGGAACCTCCACACTGCTTTCCAGAGCAGCTGCACCAATTTGCATTCCCACCAAGAGTGCAAGAGGGTTCCCGTTTCTCCACATCCTCTCCAGCATCTATAGTCTCCTGATTTGTTCATTTTGGCCACTCTGACTGGTGTGAGGTGATATCTGAGTGTGGTTTTGATTTGTATTTCCCTGATGAGGAGTGATGTTGAGCATCTTTTCATGTGCCTGTTGGCCATCTGGATGTCTTCTTTAGAGAAGTGTCTATTCATGTCTTCTGCCCATTTCTTCACTGGATTATTTGTTTTTCGGGTGTGGAGTTTGGTGAGCTCTTTATAGATTTTGGATACTAGCCCTTTGTCTGATATGTCATTTGCAAATATCTTTTCCCATTCCGTTGGTTGCCTTTTAGTTTTGTTGGTTGTTTCCTTTGCTGTGCAGAAGCTTTTTATCTTCATAAGGTCCCAGTGGTTCATTTTTGCTTTTAATTCCCTTGCCTTTGGGGATGTCAAGTAAGAAATTGCTGCGGCTGAGGTCAGAGAGGTCTTTTCCTGCTTTCTCCTCTAAGGTTTTGATGGTTTCCTATCTCACATTCAGGTCCTTTATCCATTTTGAGTTTATTTTTGTGAATGGTGTGAGAAAGTGGTCTAGTTTCAATCTTGTGCATGTTGCTGTCCAGTTCTCCCAGCACCATTTGTTAAAGAGACTTTCTTTTTTCCATTGGATGTTCTTTCCTGCTTTGTCAAAGATTAGTTGGCCATACGTTTGTGGGTCTAGTTCTGGGGTTTCTATTCCATTCCATTGGTCTATGTGTCTGTTTTTGTGCCAATACCCTTTGATCCCCTCTTTGATTCTCTTCACACTCTTCAGAGGTGACTGTGTTCAACTCTTTCTACTGGGATATATAAATAATATACCGACATTTTGTGATTTATCAAGTTGTTTTTTCTTTAGTTAATCACCTTATTTTTAAATTTTGATCAAATATTCATCCTGTTTTTTCTTCTTGTTTACCCCTACACATACCATAAACCTAACAATAAATTATTCCTTGTGCTTTGTGCTCCATAGGTCTTCTTGCTTGGTGTGCTTCTAAGTTTTGATGGGGCAGATTTTCCAGCATCCCTCTAACAGAGAACTCATAAAAGGTAAGCTATTTTGGATGTTTTTATTCCAGCTTCATACTTCATTGTCACTTTGGTCAGATGAAAACACCCACACACCAGCCACTGGTGCAGCCACTGCCTTGGCTGCAGATCCCCCAGCATCTAATGTACCTCACCCTGGTGCCCAGACCCAAAGGCAGCTTGGATGAGCTTTGGGCACAGGCTATTGAACATGCCCAGAAACTCACCCGGAATCTGTAGGCCAAAGAGAGGACCACAAATGTGAGCATTAGCTCTTTCCTTTGGGAAAGCTAAAGGGAGGTTTTCAGCACCTGGCCTGGTGCATTACATGATCTAGAAGACAAACAAGCTTAAGAATTCACCAAGAGAGGGGCGCCTGGGTGGCGCAGTCGGTTAAGCGTCCGACTTCAGCCAGGTCACGATCTCGCGGTCCGTGAGTTCGAGCCCCGCGTCAGGCTCTGGGCTGATGGCTCAGAACCTGGAGCCTGTTTCCGATTCTGTGTCTCCCTCTCTCTCTGCCCCTCCCCCGTTCATGCTCTGTCTCTCTCTGTCCCAAAAAAATAAATAAACGTTGAAAAAAAAATTTAAAAAAGAATTCACCAAGAGAGGGCTCAAGAAACAAGTGTATCCATACAAGTCCTGAGAAAGCCTCTGAATCACTAGAATCACTCAGAATCAGTAGCCTAGCCTGGCTGATAGTAGGTCTTTTTCTCCTGAAGCCAGTCACTAATTTAATCTGATCCATTAATGAGAAATGAAATATTATTCAACCATAAAAAAGAAGAAAATCCTGTCATTTGCTAACAACATGAATAGCAAAATAGTAACATGGATAAATCTTGAGGGCATTATGCCAAGGGAACTAGATCAGACAGAGGAAGACAAATATTGTATATTTTCCCTTATATGTGGAATCTAAAAAAGCCAAACTCCTAGGAATAGAGAGTAGACTGGTGGTTACTAGAGGCTGGGGAATGGGGGAAATTTTGAGATGTTGCTTGTAACTCTTATAAGTTATAACTCCCAGTTGTAAGATAGGTAAGTTTGTGGATCTAATGTACAGCATGGTGACTACAGAACTATGCTACATTGTATACTTGAAAGTTACTAATAGAATAGATATTAAATGTCCTCACCATGAAATAAAAAGTAATTTTGTGAGGGGACAGATGTGCTAACTAAATTTATTATGGTAATCAGGTCACAGCATATATGTATATCAAATTATTCATATTTGCATAATTACATGAGGAAAAGTCTGGAAGTCAAGGTAGGTAACTGATTACCAACTGGGCTATTAGGATTAGGAGTGAAAGAAGTATTTCTTATTGAATAACCTTTTATATTGTTTTGGTGTGTGTTTCATGAGAATGTATTACCAATGAAATTCTATATTATCAATTTAAAAATAAAAGCATAAGAGACTTTTAAAAACTGAGAACAAACTGAGGATTGATGGGGGGTGGGAGGGAGGGGAGGGTGAGGGATGGGTATTGAGGAGGGCACCTTTTGGGATGAGCACTGGGTGTTGTATGGAAACCAATTTGACAATAAATTTCATATATTGAAAAAAAAATAAAAGAAGTAAAATTATTGTGTGTTTTTCCAATGTCTTTGAGTCATACTAATTAAACTCTAGCTTTCAATTGCCAGGAAGGTGTGATTGTTTATGAGGATATCTCATTTTTAGCAAATGAGTATTTACTTAAGTACAGATACTCTGTAAAGTTTCTGTTTAGCTGAAGGTAGAAAATGGGAGAACAGTACGGGAGGAGGGATGGAGTTTCACATTTTTCTACTTGGGCCTTTGGTTACTTTGTCATGACATTCAGGGGTTCTTCAGATATTGAGCACACGTATCTGATATTATCTTACATGCACATTGGAAATACCTTTTATCAGTCTGGTTTTTCTATTCGTTAAAAAAAATTCAATTCCAGCATGGCTAACGTGCAGCGTTATGTTTCAGGTGTACAATATAGCAATTCAACAGTTCTATACATTACTCAGTGCTCATGAAGGTTAAGTGTGCTCTCAATCCCCAACCCCTATTTCACCCATCCCCCTACCCACCTCCCCTTAGGTAGCCATGTTTGTTCCCTATAGTTAATAGTGTATTTGTTGGTTTGTCTAATTTTTTCTTCGTTTGTTTATTTCTTACATTCCATATATGAGTGAAATTATATGGTAATTGTCTTTCTCTAACTTATTTCACTTAGTACAATACATTTTAGACTTTGGATCCATCCATACTGTTGCAAATGGCAACATTTCATTCTTCTTATGGATGAGTAATATTTCATTATATATATTGAATATATATATACACACATTATATACACACACGTGTATATAACTTTTCTTTATCCATTTGCTTATCGATGGACATTTGGGTTGTTTATGTAGTTTGGCTATTTCAGTAATGCTATAATAAACATAGAGGTGCATATATCTTTTTGAATTAGTGTTTTTGTATTCTTTGGGTAAATCCCTAGTAGTGGAATTACTGGGTTATATGGCAATTCTATGTTTAATTTTTTGAGGAACCTCTGTACTGTTTCCGCAGTGGCTGCACCAGTTTGCATTCTCACCAACAGTGTGAGAGGGTTCCTTTTTCTCCACATCCTTACCAACTCCTTACCAACAATTCAGTAGGTTGTCTTTGTTTTCTTGTGTTTATGATTTTAGCCATTCTGACAGGTGTGAGGTGATAGCTCATTGTAGTTTTGATTTGAATTTCCCTGATGATGAGTGATGTTGAGCATCTTTTCATGTGTCTGTTGACCATCCATATGTTTTCTTTGGAGAAATGTCTGTTAATGTCTTCTGCCCATTTTTAATTTTGTTTTTTGGGTGTTGAGTTGTATCAGTTCTGTATACATTTTGGAAAGTAACCCTTTATTGGTCATTGCAAATATCTTCTCCCATTCAGTAGGTTGTCTTTTTGCTTTGTTGAGTGTTTCTTTTGCTATGCAGAAGCTTTTCATTTCAGTATAGTCCCAATTCTTTATTTTTGCTTTTGTTTTCCTTGCTTCCGGAGACACATCTGGAAAAATGTTTCCACTGATGTCAGAGAAATGACTGCCTGTGCTCTCTCCTAGGATGTTTATGGTTTCAGGTTTCACATTTTGGTGTTTCACCCATTCTGAGTTTATTTTTGTTTATGGTGTAAGAAAGTGGTCCAGTTTCATTCATTCTTTTTGCATGTTGCTGCCCAGTTTTCCCAACGCCATTTGTTGAAGAGACCGTCTTTCCCATTCATGTTCTTGCCTCCTGTGTCAAAGATTAATTGACCTGTAAGTGTTGGTTTATTTCTTGTTTCTCTATTGTGTTTCCTTGATTATGAGCCTGTTTTTGTGCCAGTATTGTACTGCTTTGATCACTACAGCTTTGTAGTATATCTTGAAATCTGAGATTGTGTTAATACCTCCAGTTTCCTTCTTTTTTTCAAGATTACTTAGGCTATTGAGGGTCTTTTGTGGTTCCATATAATTTTTAAGATTATTTGTTCTATTTCCGTGAAACACGCTGTTGGTATCTTGGTAGGGATTGCAGTAAATCTGTAATGGCTTTGGGTTGTATGGACATTTTAATAATATTTATTCTCCCAATCCATGAGCATGGATATCATTGCACTTGTTTGTATCCTATACAATTTCTTTCATCAATGTTTTATAGTTTTCAGAGTACAGGTCTTTTACCTCCTCAGTTAAGTTTATTCCTAGGTTTCTTATTATTTTTGGTGCAATTATAAACGGGATTGGTTCCTTGATTTCTCTTTCTGTTGCTTCATTAATGGTGTATAGAAAAGCAACAGATTTTTGAATGTTGATTTTGTATTCTGTGACTTGACTAAATTTGTGTATCTGTTCTAGCAACTTTTTGGTGGAGTTTATTGGGTTTTGAATTTAGAGTATCATGTTATCTGCAAAAAGTGAAAGTCTGATTTCTACCCTGTTGATTTGGATGCCTTTTATTTATTTTGTCGTCTGACTGCTGAGGCTAGGTATTCCAGTACTATGTGAAATAACAGTGGTGAGAGTGGACATCCCTGTCTTGTCCCTGACCGTAGGGGAAAGCTCTCACTTTTTCCCCATTGAGGATGTTGTTGGCTGTGGGTTTTCCATATATGGACTTTATTTTGTTGAGGTATGTCCCTCTAAACCTACTTTGTTGAGGGTTTTTATCATGTATTTTACTTTGTCACATGCTTTTTCTGCATCTATTGAAATGATCATATAGTTTTTATCCTTTCTCTTATTGAAGTGATGTATCATGTTGATTGATTTGTGAAGATTGAACCACCTTGCATCGTAGGAATTTATCCCACTTGATCATGGTGAATGACTTTTTAAATTATTTAAATCATTGGCTTCTGTTTGTTAGTATTTTTGTGGGGATTATCACATCTATGTTCATCAGCAATATGGGTCTGTAGTTCCCTGTTTTTTGTAGCATCTTTTAAAAAGTTTATTTATTTTTGAGAGAGGAGGAGGGCAGAGAGAGAGGAGACAGAATTATAAGCGTGGAGCCTGATGCGGGGCTCAAACTCATGAACCATAAGATCATGACGAGCTGAAATCAAGAGTTAGGCCCTTAACTGCCTGAGCCACCCAGGAGTCCCTTTTGTAGTGCCTTTATCTGGGTATTTATTATTATTGGGTAATGCTAGCCTCACAGAATGAATTTGGAACCTTTCCTTTCTCTGCTATTATTTGGAATAGTTTGAGAAGATTAAGTTTTCTTTAAAGTTAATTTTTTTAAGTTTATTCATTTATTTTGAGAGAGAGACAGAGTGAGTAGGGGAGGGACAGAGAGAGAGCGGGAGGGAGAGATTCCCAAGCAGCCTCCATGCTGCTAGCACAGAGCCCAACACAGGGCTCGAACTCATTTAACTGAGATCATGACCTGAGCCGAAACCAAGAGTCAGATGCTTAACCAACTGAGCTGCCCAGGTATCCCATGTCTTCTTTACATTTTTTGTTGAATTCGCTTGTGAAGTCATCTGGTCCTGGACTTTTGTTTGTTGGGATTTTTTTATTTTATTACTGATTCAATTTTGTAGCTGGTAATCAATGTGTTCAAATTTTCTATTTCTTCTGGATTCAGTTTTGGATTCAGTTATGTTTCTAGGAATCTATCCATTTTTTCTAGGTTGTCCAAGTTCTTGACATATAATTTTTTAATAACATTCTCTTATAATCCTTTGTATTTCTGATTCAGTTATTTCTCTCTTTAATTTCTGATTGTCAACCAAATCCCAGTAAGTTATTTTGTAGATAATGATAAGGTGATACTAATGTTTATATAGAAAGGGAAAAGGCTCAGAATAGCCAATATAATAGAAGAACAGAGTTGAAGGTATTGTCTCTACTCAACTTCAAGACTTATTATAGAGCTGTAGTTTTCAAGACAGAGTGTTATTGGTGAAATAATAGAGAAATATATCAGTGGAAAAGAACAGAAAGCCCAGAAATAGACACACACAGATATCATCAACTGACCTGTAACAAAAAACAAAGGCAGTTCCATGAAGAAGGGATAGTCTTTTCAACAAAAGGTGCCGGAACAACTGGACATCTTCATGAAAAATAATTCTGGACACAGACTTCACACCTTTCACAAAAGCAAACTCAACTTGGAGCAGAGACCTAAATGTCAAATGCAAAGTTACAAAACATCATAACGTAACAGTGGAGAAAACTAGGTGACCTTGTGTTTGATGACTATTTTTTAGATACAACACCAAAAGCATGATTTAGGAAACAAAAAATTGAAAACATGAACTTCTGCTCTGGGAAAGACTGTTAAGAGAATGAAATGACAAACCACAGTTTGGGAGAAGATACTTATAAAGCACATATGAAATATTGCACATGTATCCAAAATATACAAAGAACTCTTCAAACTCAACAATAAGAACACATAACTGCATGGACATTGAGGAGGGCACCTGTTGGGATGAGCACTGGATGTTGTATAGAAACTAATTTGACAGTAAATTTCATATTAAAAAAAATAAGAACACATAACTCAATTAAAAAATGGACAAAAGATCTGAACAGACCCTTCACTAAAGAACATATGCAGTTGATAAATAAGCTTATAAAAAATGGTCAATATCCTATGTCATCAGGAAATTGCAAATTAAACAACAATGAATGTTAATGAATGTTAACACCTAAGAGAATGGCTAAAATCTAAAACACCAAATGCTGGTGACAATGTGGAACAAGTGGAATTCTCATTATTATGTTGGGAATGAAAAATGGTACAGTCACTTTGAAAGACAATTTGGCAATTTCTTGCAAAGCTAAATATACTCTTACCATTCAACCCAGCAATTATCTTCCTTAGTATAAACACAAATGAGTTGAAAACTTATGTCCACACATAATCTTGCACAGAATGTTTACTGTAAGTATATTCATATTTTCTCCAATTTGGAAGCAGCCAAGACCTCTGTTATGGGTTGAATTATGTCTGTCAACATTCATATGTTGAAGTTCTAACCTCCCAGTACATCAGCATGTGAACTTGGTTGGAAATGGGGTGGTTGCAGATGTAATCAGTGAAGACGAGGCCATAGTGGATCCCTATCCTAATGATTGGCACCCTTATAAATAGAATACCATATGAAGAAACACACATAGGGATAATGCCTTGAGAACATGAAACGTAAACCAGATAGCAATAGAGAAGACTCAATAAAGCCAAATGTAATGTCTTGGAAAAGAATAATAGAATTGGTCAATCCCTAACAAGAATGACTGAGGAAAAAATAGAAACACAAATTACCAATGTCACAAATGGAAACAAGGGATATCACAATGGTACCATAATTCTTAAATCTATAAAAATGGGTATCATGAACAACTTTGTCAATAAACTTGACAGGTGAATTAAGCAATTCACCTTGCAAACACAATCTGAAGTAGAAGTTTTGAATAGTCCTTTAGCTACTAAAAATGTTTCACCTGTAAATACTTTCTCATAGAGAAAACTCTTGGGCTAGAGGTCCTCACTAGACATGGAGTTTCCCCAACAACTTAGAAGGAGATAATACAAACTTTTCCCACATAAAATAGGAAAGGAGAGCATATTTTCCAATTCATTTTATGATAACCAAAATTACCTTCATGCCAAAACCTGACAAGGACCTTACATAAAAGAAAATTAAGGCTAATGCCTTTCATTAACATAGAGGCCAAAATCCTGAATAAAAGGCTAATCTATATAATCCAATAAGTTAAAAATGAAAGCAAACATACCTCCATACAATATGCATTTTTGGTGTCTGACCTTTTCATTCATTGTAATGTACTTGAATTCAACCATTTTGTGTCTATCAACAGTTTGTTACTTTTTGTTGCTGAGTAGTATTTCTTCATATGAATATATCCATCTCTGTTGATACATATTTATTTTATGTTATTTTAGTTACAATGAATACAGGCACTATGAACATTATAACAGAAGTATGTTTTGATTCATTTTAGGAAACTGTCTACAAGTAGAATTGCTGAATCATATATATATATATATATATATATATATTTAAGTTTTTAAGAAATGAAACTTTTCCTGAAGGAGTTTTAATACTTTATGTTCCTTCTTCCTTCTCCATTTCTACTCTTCCAGTGTATAGTGGAAAATACTGTAAAGATATCTAGAAAACTGAACCATGCCTTGAATTAAGAAAATTGATTCTGGGGGAGCGTGGGTGGCTCAGTTGGTTGGGTGTCCAACTCTTGATTTCAGCTTAGGTCTTGATTTCACCCTTTGTGAGTTTGAGCCCCGCATTGGACTTGTACTGGCAACCCAGGGCCTGCTTGGGATTCTCTCTCTCTCTCTCTCTCTCTCTCTCTCTCTCTCTGCCCCTCCCCCACTCGTGCTATGTCTGTCTGTCTCTCACTCTCTCTCAAAAAAAAAAAACCAAACAAACATTAATAAAATTTTAAAAAAAGAAAAGAAATACCTGACCAGAGACTCTTTGGATGGGCCCAATACAATCTCATTTAAAAAACAAAACAGATGAGCAAAGGAGAAAAATGGTAGAGAAGTAAACCAAGAAAGACTCTTAACTATAGAAAACAAACTGATGATTACCAGAGGGGAGGTGGGGGTGGGTGGGTGAAGTGGGTGATGGGGATTAAGGAGGGCACTTGTTATGATGATCACCAGGTGATGTATGGAAGTGTTGAATCATTGTATTGTACACCTGAAACTACTATTCCACTGCATGTTAACTAACAGAAATTTAAATAAAAACTTAAAAAAAAGATTATAAATTATTGTAACTTTGGAGAATGAATGGTAACAGCTAATAATTTAATACAATTAAAAAGTTATACAAATCATACAAGAGAGTATTTATTGCATCAATAATATACACATGAAAAATTGGAGAAGATGTTTGTGAATCAGCATATTCATTAATTAATGATCAGTATTTTCATAAGCAAATATTTGTTAAGCAATTACATAAAATGTGATTAACATATTTTTATTATGGAAAAGTTTAATAGAAGAAGAAGGTAGCAGGAAAGTATATTAATTAAAGCATATTTTACTTAAAAAGAATATATAAAGATATTCTTGTAAACACACAGAAGATTCTGTATGAATAGACTAGAAATTTTTAATAATAATTTATAATAATATTTAGCTCTAGGGGATGGATCAGGAGAATCAAGCAGATAGGGAGAGAGATATTTATGCTTTACCTTACATCCTTCCATTTGATTTTTAAATAATACCTGTGCTAATTTCATGAAAGATGGCAGTTGTTTTCAACGTTAAAAGTAAATGTTTTTAGTGTGATTTTGCTTTTAAACTCAGCATCCCAGCCATTCTCTCTTTAATGCAGTATTTTGTTGTTGTTGTTGTTGTTAATTCTGAATAGTGTTTCTTCAAGTTTGACCCCTCAGTTCAAGCACCACAGAGAGGTGACCTGAGAGCATTTGAAGGTCTAGAAGGGAAATGTATGGCTGAACACCCAGAGTTGGGTGCATGTTGGAGGGACTGGAATGGGCTGTGGCATTATCAGAAGGTGACATTGGAGTAGGTGGCAGGTCCTCTCTATTTGTCTTGCCAGGTTCCCATAACTGTGGACAGAGGGTATGTGGTTTAGAGTGTGCAGAAATCATCAGGAAAGCTGTGCTTCCTGAAACCTTGGAGATGAAGAAGAAGAAGATTTAGTGGCCCCTAAGTTTGTGAGTCTGTCCTGGAGTCATCAGCTTGGGGGCAGGGCAGGCTCTGTAGGGCTAAACGGAGTCAGGGAGAAGCAGAGAGCAGATGAGGGGGCTGAGTGTTCACAGCTTGGTAGTGGTGATAACTAAGGGTCTGGGAGGATGGCAGCCTGAACGTTGAGAAATTCCTGAGTAGGAGTGTTTAAGTTTTCCCAATGCAGAGAACTTTTCCGGGATCTAAAACTTGATTATCCTCAGGAGGGAAGAGTGAAAGTTTCTTCAGCTTTTCCTTGACTACATCCCTAGTGTGTCACTGAACCTGTGCAAATTGTTCCTCAGTGTATAACTATCCATCCCTAAGGATGGATAGTTAGAAGGCAGAGAGAATGAGGGGGAGGGAGATAGCTAGATTCCTCTCAGCACTACTTCTGCACTTTTTCCGGAGCTCCTGTGTGTCGATAGTATTTTTCACCATGAGTGGAGACAGCAGGAACTACTCATTGTCTCCCAAGCATGACTCTTTACTAACCATGGGTAGCCTGGGTTGATGCTTGAGGAGCCAAAGGACGTTCCAACCCTTTTCTGGAGGTGAGTGTCTTCCAGGCATGCCCCTCAGTGAAGGAGAGAGTTCAAGGGCATTATCATGGGAGGGTCTAGGCTTGGCTGCCAGGTGGAATAAGGACACCTAGAGCCTGAAGAGTAGGACTAAGGCAGCTGCAGATTAGATGACCTTCCATCAAATCATCCCTCCATAGCAAAGAGCAGCTTCATGGTGCCCAGTGCTGGCGACGAGCACACGCTCTGCCATCACCTCAGTTCCTGTTCTCTCATATCTCTTCATCTCTTCCATATACCTCCTTGCCATCTTGTGGGGATCTCTGGGAAGAAAGATTGCAGGTTGACTGGGCGATGCTTTGGAGAAAAGTGAATGGAAGGAAAGATACTCTTTGTTTATTCATTGATTTGTTCTTTAACCTGTTAATTGTTAAAACCATTTAAAAATATTTATAGAACACATACTTTGTCAGACTCTGTTCTTGTCACAAGTAGTAATACCAGAAAGATAAAAAACTTGCCTCAAGGTACTTAATTCTAATGTGGGATTTTGATGATGATAAATTAATAAACAAATGTATTATATTATTTGAGCTATTTCTGAGAGCCAATAGCAAAATACAGTCCGAAGAGGATAGAAGTGAAATTATGCATGGTGCATGAATTAATTTGAAGGGGATGTGTGAGAAAGTGCTGTGGAGAGGAGATATTTGAGCAAAGACCTGCATGTGCTGAAGCAAGGAGCTCACATCTCCTGAGGAACTCAGTATGATTTATATCAGTGTCTTCTAACTATTTTCTTGCCCTAGGGTCTGGGGAAAATAGAAGGTCATAGAAAAGCATATGTGCACTTTGGAATTTTCTAAATTGTTCTACAAGACTGGGATCCTGGCAGTTCAGTTAGAGGGATAGGTTGCCCATTTGGAGGTCTTGTCTCTCATCTGGAACTAGACATTTGTGACCTGGGGGAATATGGAGGATTTTGTCTCTATATCACAGCTGTTTTCTTGCCTTCTGACCCCAGCGTGGAGACTGCAGTACAGACAGGACTTCCTTCTGCCAACATCCTTCCTGTTGTCATTTACTGACCAGGAGAATCATAATCTCAGTGTTAGTGGTCACTATAGGGGAAATTAGAGTGTCTTTGCTCTTGGAAGATAAACATTCACTGAAATGAGAAAAGGAGGATGACTCATTATGGGAACAAGAAGGAGGAGGTGAATAATCCATCCAGGGAGGCAGCTTTTTAGAAGTCAGGGAAAGACTCACTATTTTGTCTCAAAATAGCTGTTCTCTTATGACAATGTGCTAGAAATGTCTCACTTGGTAGCCACACCATAAAGTTGATAATATAATCGAGGCAGAAATTTAATATGAATACAATGCAAATGGAGTCTGTGTTTAGAGGACACAAAGAAAGGAGGAACCATGTCTGGGTGTGCTTAGGTATCATGGGGATTGGTTATTCTCAGAACTCTTGAAATGTAGCAAGATTATGCAGAGGATGCATATGAGAGGCAGAGAAGACACTTTTGGGCACTGGAGATGGAGGAGTGGATGGTATAAATGAGAACAATGTGGTCAGGGATGGGATGGCAGGTCAGGGCAGGGCTGGAGGCAGGATGGCTGGTGAACTGGGAGATGGGTACATACTGGGTGGGTGGGTTTTCATGCCTCAGGTGTGGTGTTGGTGGCTACTGCTCATCTTTTTGGGCATTTACGTTTACCTTCATATATTACACATATCCTTCATAAAACATTTAACACCAACCTTGTATAAAATAGTAGCATTATCTTGTGAAGTCGAAGAGTAGGATATATTTCCTCATGTTGGAATTATCTTGAATCTTCCTGTGATCAGAAACTTGTTTTCTCTCTTTGGTCTTTAGATTCGACAAGGAACAAGAGCTCAGAACTAAATGTTGGGGAATCACTCTAGTGCCACTGAATTTTATCTCCTTGGCTTCCCTGGCTCCCGAGAACTACATCATATTCTCTTTGCTATCTTCTTCTTCTTCTACTCAGTGACATTAATGGGAAACATGGTCATCATTGTGATTGTCTGTGTGGACAGACGTCTGCAGTCCCCCATGTATTTCTTCCTTGGTCATCTCTCTGCCTTGGAGATCTTGGTTACCACTAATATCGTGCCCATGATGCTTTGGGGGCTGCTACTCCCTGGGATGCAGACAATATCTCTGGCTGCATGTGTCACCCAGCTCTTCCTGTACCTTTCTTTGGGGACCACAGAGTTTACATTACTGGGAGCAATGGCTGTGGACCGTTACGTGGCTGTCTGTAACCCTCTGAGGTACGACATCATTATGAACAGCCGCACCTGCATCTGGGTGGTCATTATGTCATGGGTGTTTGGGTTCCTTTCTGAAATCTGGCCAATTTATGCCACATTTCAGCTTACCTTCTGCAAATCAAATGTGGTGAACAATTTCTTCTGTGACCGAGCGCAATTGTTCAATCTATCCTGCAATAATACCCTTTTCATAGAGTTTATCCTATTCTTAATGGCTGTTTTTATTCTTTTTGGTTCTCTTATCCCTACAATCATCTCCTACACCTATATCATCTCCACCATCATCAAGATTCCCTCAGTCTCTGGCCGGAGGAAAGCCTTCTCTACTTGTGCATCCCACTTCACTTGTGTCGTGATCGGCTATGGCACCTGCTTGTTCCTCTATGTGAAACCCAAGCAAACGCAGGCAGCTGAGTACAACAGGGTAGCGTCACTGATGGTTTTAGTGGTGACCCCTTTTCTAAACCCATTTATCTTCACCCTACGGAATGAAAAATTCATAGAGGTCTTTCGGGATGTCATGAAACGCTGCTCTCAACTCCTCAAGGGTTAGCTGGTTCCTAAGTACAAACATGAACTCATCATCATGGACCTGAGCAGTCTCAGCACTAACTCAAATCTGAAATGATCATTTTCATCATCAAATAGTTTGTCATCTGCAAGGGAATTCTACAAAATTCTTCAAGGGAATTTTAAGACACTGATAGTCCACCAACTTATATTCGGATTTTTCCTTCATTGGAGATCACATTATTATTTTCTAATTGAATATAGACATTTGTATATTCCTCTGTAGTTATAGTACCTCTTACAATATACATTTTCGAAGTGTAAGTGTACAAAATATATGTAATATTTTTAAGGACACTCAGCTCTGGGAGCCCCTGGGTCATTTAGTCGGTAAGCGACTAACTTCATCTCAGGTCATGATCTTGCGGTTCATGAATTGAGCACGATCATAATAATATTGTTAATAAAGTTGTTTCCCACTGGGGGTATGACTTAGCAATTCTGCAATTGCTGTACACATATACTATAGGAAACGAATGAAGATTACAACTGGTGGGAGCCAGTTTCTTATGTGGATAGGTATGTTCCAGAGAAGCAAGAGGAGAAGGCTAGAATCAGCCATGTGGCACTGGATTCAAATTGGTGCATCAGTGTGCACGCATATTAGAAGATTATATGAATGTAGGTGGGTTGATTAATATACAAATAAATGATATGGAAAATGACTCTTCTTTTTCGTAACTATTTTGGCTATTCTCTTGTCATTCTCTTTCCATATAAATTTTGAAGTTGGTTTGTAGATATCTACAAAATGCTTGCTGGGCTATTGATTGGGACTGTGTTCAATCTATAGTTAGATTATTAAACGCTGAGATCTAGGACTCCTTGCATTTGTATATGATTGTAAATTTTCTGCCTGACCATGGGGTTGAGTAGGAGTTCTTTGACGGTAAGAGGTCAATCCCTGTTCTTTCCTCCCTCTCGCGTACTTGTTCTCTATGTCTCTTTTCTTTTTTTTAATACGAAATATTGTCAAATTGGTTTCCATACGACACCCAGTGCTCATCCCAAAAGGTGCCCTCCTCAATACCCATGACCCAACCTCCCCTCCCTCCCACCCCCCATCAACCCTCGTTTGTTCTCAGTTTTTAAGAGTCTCTTATGCTTTGGCTCTCTCCCTCTCTAATCTATTTTTTTTTCTTCCCCTGCCCCATACTTCTGTTAAGTTTCTCAGGATCCACATAAGAGTGAAAACATATGGTGTCTATCTTTCTCTGTGTGACTTATTTCACTTAGCATAACACTCTCCAGTTCCATCCACATTGCTACAAAGGGCCATATTTCATTCTTTCTCATTGCCATGTAGTATTCCATTGTGTATATAAACCACAATTTCTTTATCCATTCATCAGTTGATGGACATTTAGGCTCTTTCCAGATCCCATCGAAGCAGCATCACAAGTCTATGGCTCTTTTCAAATGTAGGCAAATATTTGTCATTCTTCTGTGACATTAGGTTTGATCCTGAATTTTTCACTGGCACACACCAATGGCTTGACCTTTACATTTTATACCTTTATATTGTGTCAGTACCATTGTACAGAAGTGTCTCGTAGGCTTTACAACTCCTCAGAGGCCATTTACATGTATCAGGCCATCCTAGTCTATTAGAGTCCTCCTCCATTTTTCCTGCAACCTCCATCCCTCCAGTCCAATGAGCCAGTATTGTTTTTGAGCACTGTGCCTGATGTCATCTGTCCCTCTCAGGGGCACCACCAGTAGTCAGAAACTGTGTTCCTTATTATAGACTCTGAATCAGGGCTGCTGCCCCAACCCTGGAGATTTTCCTGTTCACATGCTGTATGTGAACACTTGCTTTTATACTGAAACATTCATATAACTTGGTATTAAGAATTCTTAAGACTCCAAAGCAAGAGGGAACAGAAGCTTTATTCACAATCATAGCAGCATTCCTTTCAATTGCCAAAAAGTGGAAGTGACCCAAAAGCCTCTCCACAGATGAGGAAACAGATGAATGTGTAAACAAAAGGTGGTATATGCATACAATGGAATTTTATTCAGGCTTAAAAAACAATGAAATTCTGATATGTGCTGTCATATAGATGACCCTTGAAAATATTGCTAAATGAAAGAAAGTGAATATAAAAGGGAAAATGTATGATTCCGTTTATGTGAGGTACCTAGAATAGTCCAGTTCCTAGAGACAGAAAGTTGAATAGTGAGTAGCAGGGGTTGGGGAAGGAGGAAATGGGAGTTACTAATTAATGGGGGCCAAGTGTCAGCTTAAGATGGTAAAGTGTTCTGGAGATGGAGGGTGGTGACGGTCGCCACAACAATGTGAATGCACTTAATGCTACTGAATTGTACACTTAAGATGGTTAAAAATGGCAAAATTGTGTTATCTATTTTTTACCACAATAAAAAAGAAAAAATATCCAATAATTCTAAATGATGTTCATAGTGAATCATCAGACTGTTGCCATTTCCCTTCTGGTCCATGGTTCTCTTCACACTCTTCAGAGGTGACTGTCTTCAAGTGTTTCTACTGGGATATATTTATAAACAATATAAAGGTATTTCTTGACTTGTCAGGTTGTTCTTCCTTATGTAATAACTGCCTTGTTTAAAAATTCTACTGAGTACGTACACTAATTTTTTTTCTGCTTGTACACTCTTACCCATATCATGAGCCTCACAATAAACTATTCCTTGTGCTTTGTGCTCTGTAGGCCTTCTTACTTGGTGTGCTCCCACGTTTTGATGGGGCAGCCTTTCTACCATCCCTGTAAGAGAACTCGTAAGTGGTAGGCTTTTTTTGATGTTTTTATTCCAGCATCATACTTCATTGTCACTTTGGTCAGATAAAAATACCTGCATGTCAGCCACTGGGGATACCTTGCCTGCAGTTCCCCGTAACTGATCTATGGGCATTCTAGCCTCACCCAGGCCCCTTGACTCAATGGCAGTGAAGAAATAAAAGAACTAAAAGTGAAGAAACAAAGGCTTTCTCGGACAGAATTTGAAGGAATTTGTCATGAGTACACCTGCTTTGCAAGCAATGTTAAAACAGTTGTTTAAGGAGAAGGAAAATAATATAGTTCGTAAATTTATCCTATAGAAAGAAAGGAGGAACCTTAGAGAAGGAATAAAATAAAAACTTTAATTTTTCTTGTACTTACCCGATCTCAGAGACAACAGTTGTTGGAATGACACAGCAGCGTGTTGGATGATTATGGCTTATGAATAAGTGAAGTGTATAACAGCAATGTTTATGTATGTTATACATACATATGTATACATACATATGTATGATTATGTATGAGGAACTGAGGATATTCTGTATAAGATACCTACACTATCAGTGAAGTGGTATAGATAGTGTTATTTAAAAATGATTATAGCAAGGTCACTGGATATAAGGTTGGTATACAAAGTAAATAACTTTCCTGTGTACTTGTGAACTTATATACTAGCAATGAAAAGCTAGATTTTGAAATTAAAAACACAGTGCTTTTGAAATTAGCACCAAAAAATAGGTACAAAACTAACAAAATTCATGCAAGATCTACATGAGGAAAACTACGGAATCTATCAAACTCTGATGAAAGAAATAAAAGGATCTGTATAAGCGCAGAAATACCCCATATGCATGCACAGGAAAGAAGTGTTATGAAGATATCAATCTTTGTCAACTTGATCTAGAGATTCAATTAAATCTCAGCTAAATCCCAGTAGGTATTATGTAGATAATGACAAAGTGATACTAATGTTTATATGGAAAGGGGAAAGGCCCAGAATAGCCAACACAATCCTGAAGAACGGAGTTGAAGGTATTGTCTCTACTCAACTTCAAGACTTATTATAAAGCTGTAATGATCAAGACAGTATGTTTTGGTGAAATAATAGAGAAATGCATCAGTGGAAGAGAACAGAAAGCCCAGAAATAGACACACACAGATATCACCAACTGATGTGTAACAAAAAACAAAGGCAGTTCCATGAAGAAGGGATAGTCTTTTCAACAAAAGGTGCTGGAACAACTGGACATCTTTATGAAAAATAATTCTGGACACAGACCTTACACCTTTCACAAAAATAAACTCAACCTGCAGCAGACACCTAAATGTCAAATGCAAAGCTACAAAACATCACAGCCTAACAGAGGAGGAAACTAGGTGACCTTGTGTTTGATGACTATGTTTTAGATACAACACCAAAAGCATGATTTACGAAACAAAAATTGAAAACATGAACTTCTGCTCTGGGAAAGACTGTTAAGAGAATGAAAAGAGAAGCCACCGTTTGGGAGAACATACTTGCAAAGCACATATGAAAAGTTGCTCATGTATCCAAAATATACAAAGAACTCCTAAAAGTCAACAATAAGAACACACAACTCAATTAAAAAATGGACAAAAGATCTGAACAGACCCTTCACTAAAGAACATATGCAGGTGATAAACACATAAAAAATGATCAACATCCTATGTCATCAGGAAATTGCAAATTAAAAAAGTAATGAAATACCACCCCGCACCCAGTAGAATGACTAAAATTCCAAAATACCGAACGCTGGAGAGGATGTGGAGCTACCAGAACTCTCATTCATTGCTGGTGGGAATGCAGAATGGTACAGTCACTTTGAAAGACAATTGGGCAAATTCTTGCAAAGCTAAATTATACTCTTACCATACAAACCAGCAATTATCTTCCTTAGTATATGCACAAATGAATTGAAAGCTTATGTCTACACGTAATTTTGAACCTGAATGTTTACTATATTCATAATTGCCCCAAATTGGAAGAAAAGAAGACTTCCGTTTTGGATGGAATTATGTCTGTCAACGTTCTTATGTTGAAGTTCTACCCTCCCAGAACATTGGAATGTGAAAGTGCTGCTATAATTTGATTGGGAATGGGTCTTTGCAGATATAATTATAGAAGATGAAGTCATAGTGGAGTAGGGTGGGTCCCTAATCCTAATGACTGTTGTCCTTACAAGTAGGACACCCTGTGTGAAGAGACACACATAGGGAGAACGACTTGAGAACATGAAATATAAGCCAGATATCTGGTTTATATTATAGTCCATGTTCCAGAAATGGAAATAAGAGGTATCACAATAGTAAAATAATCCTTAAAAGTATAAAAATGGGTATCATGAACAACTTTATGTCAATAAACTTGACAACTTAGATGAATTAAGCAATTCACCTGAAAAACTCAAACTGAAGTTGAAGTTTTGAGTAGTCCTATAGCTACGAAAGACATTTCACCTATAAATACTTTCTCACAAAGAGAACTCCTGGCCTAGATGTCCTCACTGGTGGATTTTCCCACACGTTAGGAGGAAATAATACATTTTCCCCCATAAGATAAAGGGGGCAGGAGAGCATATTTTCCAACTCACTTTATGATAACCAAAATTGCCATCATGCAAACCATGACAAGGACCTTACATAAAAGAAAACTATAGGCCAATATCTCTCATTAACAGGCCAAAATGCTGAATAAAAAGCTAATCAATATAATCCAATAATTTAAAAATGATGGCTGTCAAACCTCAGACTACTCATCTAATCTTTCCCAATTTCTCTTCAGCACTGAGGCAATCATTGTTGGGGTTTCTTTAACTACAGATTATTTTGTATCTATTCTAGAGTATATGACACCATACAGTATGCATTTTTTTGGTGTCTGACCTTTTCACTCATTGGAATTTACTTGAATTCATCCATTTGGTGTCTATCAGCAGGTTTTTACTTTTCGTTGCCGCATAGCAGTTCCTCATAACAATATATCATTCTCTGTTGATGGATATTTCTTTTCTGTCACGATTAGTTATAATGAATGAAGGCACTGTGAACATTATAACAGAGGTATTTGTGAGGACATACATTTTGATTTATTTTAGGGAACTACCTACAGATAGAATTGCTGAATCATACGGAGATATATATTTAAGTTTATAAGAAACTACTTTTTCCAAAGTAGTTTTTTTTTATATGACTTCCTACTTCTCCATTTCTGCTCTTCCAATGTATAGTTGAAAATACTAGAGAGGTATCTAGAGGAAATCAACCATGCCTTAGATTAAGAAAGCTGGTTCTTTTGTATATATAAACCACATCTTCTTTATCCATTTGTCAGCTGATGGACATTTAGGCTCTTTCCATAATTTGACTATTGTTGGAAGTGCTGCTATAAACATTGGGGTACTGGTGCCCCTGTGCGTGAGCACTCCTGTATCCTTTGGGTAGATCCCTAGCAGTGCTATTACTGGGTCATAGGGCAGTTTTATTTTTAATTTTTTGAGGAACCTCCACACTGTTTTCCAGAATGGCTGCACCAGTTTGCATTCCCACCAGCTGTGCAAGAGGGTTCCCGTTTCTCCACATCCTCGCCAGCATCTATAGTCTCCTGATTTGTTCATTTTAGCCAATACTACTTGGCAATGAGAAAGAATGAAATCTGGCCATTTGCAGCAACGTGGATGCAACTGGAGGGCACTATGCTACGTGAAATAAGTCAGGCAGAGAAAGACAGATACCATATGTGTTCACTCATAAGTGGATCCTGAGAAACTTAACAGAAGACCATGGGGGAGGAGAAGGGGGGAAAAGTTACAGAGAGGGAGGGAGGCAAACCATAGGAGACTCTTAAGGACTGAGAACAAACTAAGGGTTTATGAGGGATGGGGAGGGAGGGGAAAGTGGGTGATGGGCATTGAGGAGGGCACCTGTTGGGATGAGCACTGGGTGTTGTATGGAAACCAATTTGACACTAAATTATATTAAAAATAAAATAAAATAAAATGATGATAAAAGAAAAAGAAAAAAGAGAAAGCTGGTTCTTCAGTAAAGGTTCTGAGACAGAGTCCATTTTCCTCAGATTTCCTCATTTGACAGCAACCTTCCTTCACTTTCGTCCAAGAGTCATAACAAGCCCCAACACAGCCACTCAGAGGCTAACAGGCAGATGCTGGGACCAAGGTGTTGTGGGCAGCTATCAGCACACTTGCCATGGGGATGAGGCCCTCAAGCTTGGGTCTTTACTTCACAGTATGATCAGTGACTCCTGTTATGTTAGTATCATTCTAGGATCTGCATGGGAAATACTACACTGAAATAGAAATGCCCTGACCACAGGCTCTCAGGAGAGGCTTGATACAATCTCATTTAAGAAACAAAATAAAGAAATGGCACTTGGGTGGCTCAGTCAGTTAAGTCTCCAACTCTTGATTTCAGCTCAGGTCATGATCTCACAATTCATGAGATCAAGCCCTGAATTGGGCTCTGTGCTGACATAATGGAGCCTGCTTGGGATTCTCTCTTTGCCTCTCTCTCTCTGCCCCTTCCTGGCTCAAAATAAGTGAGTAGACTTTAAAAAAAAGAAACAAATGAGCAATAAGGAAAATAAAGGAGACAGAAAGGCAAACCAAGAAACCGACTCTTAACTACAGAGAACATTCTGGTGGTTACCAGAGGGGAGGTGGGGGTGGGTGGGTGACATAGTTGATGGGGATTTAGGAGGGTACTTGTGATGACCAACAGGTATGGTATGGAAGTGTTGAATCACTGTATTGTACACCTGAAACTAATATTACAATGTATGTTAACTAACAGGAATTTAAATAAAAACTTAAAAAGAAGACATTATAAATTAATGCAACTTTTTGAGAGTGATTTGATAACCGCTCATAAATTAATGCAATTAAAAAGTTGTATTTGTACAACTTTTCAGACATGAAAATATTTTTTAATATAATTTATTGACAAATTGGTTTCCATAGAACACCCAGTGCTCATCCCAAAAAGTGCCCTCCTCAATGCCCATCACGCACTTTCCCCTCTTCCCCAGCCCTCATTAACCCTTAGTTTGTTCTCAGTATCCAAGAGTCTCTTATGGTTTGCCTCCCATTCTCTCTGTAACTTTTTTTTCCCCTTCCCCTCCCCCGTGGTCTTCTATTAAGTTTCTCAGACTTGAGAATGTTTAGTGCAGCAGCAATACAGACATGAAAAATTGGGGAAAATGCAGTGTTCATCAACACATTCATTAAACAATGATCAGTATTTCATAAGTGAGTATTAGATAAGCAGTAACTTAAAATGTGATTGACATATTATTTTATTTCAGAGAGAGAGAGAGTGAGAGAGAGAGCATGTAAGCAGGAGAATGGGGCAGAAGGAGAGAGAAAGAGAACTTTAAGGAGGCTCCATGGTCAGCTCTGAGCCCAGTGCAGTGCTAAATCCCATGACACGGGATACACGACCTGAGCCGAATCAAGAGTGGGTCGGTCAACCGAATGAGCCATCCAAGAGCCCCACATATCATCAACAATATGGGGAGTTTAATATACACCCAAACATGCATATGCGCGCGCGCACACACACACACACACACACACACACATATCAAGAAAAAGGAAGCAGGAAAGTATATTTATTTAAATTTAATTTATTAAAAACAATATATATATATATATATATATATACACATACATATATACTCTTGTAAACACACAGATAACTTCTGTATGAATATGCTGGAAAATTATAATAATAATAATTTATAATATTTAGCTCTAGGAGATGGATCAGGAGAATCAAGCAGATAGGGAGAGAGATATTTATGCTTTACCTTATATCCTTCCATTTGATTTTTAAATAATACCTGTGCTAATTTCATGAAAGACGGCAGTTGTTTTCAATGTTAAAAGTAAATGTTTTTAGTGTGATTTTGCTTTTAAACTCAGCATCCCAGCCATTCTCTCTTTTATGCAGTATTTTGTTGTTGTTGTTGTTCATTCTGAATAGTGTTTCTTCAAGTTTGACCCCTCAGTTCAAGCAGCACAGGGAGTGACCTGAGAGCATTTGAAGATCTAGAAGGGAAATGTATGGCTGAACACCCAGAGTTGGGTGCATGTTGGAGGGACTGGAATGGGCTGTGGCATTATCAGAAGGTGACATTGGAGTAGGTGGCAGGTCCTCTCTATTTGTCTTGCCAGGTTCCCATAACTGTGGACAGAGGGTATGTGGTTTAGAGTGTGCAGAAATCATCGGGAAAGCTGTGCTTCCTGAAACCTTGGAGATGAAGAAGAAGAAGATTTAGTGGCCCCTAAGTTTGTGAGTCTGTCCTGGAGTCATCAGCTTGGGGGCAGGGCAGGCTCTGTAGGGCTAAACGGAGTCAGGGAGAAGCAGAGAGCAGATGAGGGGGCTGAGTGTTCACAGCTTGGTAGTGGTGATAACTAAGGGTCTGGGAGGATGGCAGCCTGAACGTTGAGAAATTCCTGAGTAGGAGTGTTTAAGTTTTCCCAATGCAGAGAACTTTTCTGGGATCTAAAACTTGATTATCCTCAGGAGGGAAGAGTGAAAGTTTCTTCAGCTTCCTTGACTACATCCCTAGTGTGTCTCTGAACCTGTGCAAATGATTCTCCAGTGTATAACTATCCTTGGGGATGGATAAGATAGAAAAGGAAGGAGGCAGAGAGAATGAGGGGGAGGGAGATAGCTAGATTCCTCTCAGCACTACTTCTGGACTTTTTCCTGAGCTCCTGGGTGTGGACAGTGTTCTTCACCATGAGTGGAGACAGCAGGAGCTGCCCTTGTCTCCTAAGCATGGCTCTTTACTAGCTGTGGGAGCCTGCATGATGCCTGAAGTGCAATAGAACTTTCCAGTCCAGTCTGTTCCCTACAGGTGAGTGTCTTCCAGGTATGCCCCTTGGTGAAGGAGAGAGTTACCAGAGCATTCGCAGGGGGAGGGTCTAGGTTTGGCTGCCAGGTACAATAAGGACACCTAGAGCCTGAAGAGTGGATTAAGGTAGCTGCAGGTTAGATGGCCCTCCATCAAATCATCCCTCCATAGCAGAGAGCAGCTTCACGGTGCCCAGTGCTGGCGATGAGCACACTCTCTGCCATCACCTCAGTTCCTGTTCTCTCATATCTCTTCATCTCTTCCTTTTATCTGCTTGCCTTCTTTTGGGGATCTCTGGGAAGAGAGATTGCAGGTTGGCTGGGCAATGCTTTAGAGAAAAGTGAATGGAGGGAAAGGTAGAAAGGTTGGGTACTCTTTGTTTATTCATTGGTTTGTTCTTTAGCCTGTTAATTGATAATGTCACTTAAAAATATTTATAGAACACATACTTTGTCAGACTCTGTTCTTGTCACAGGTGATAATACAAGAAAGCTAAAGAACTTGCTTCGAGTTACTTAATTCTAATGTGGGATTTTGAGGATGATAAACTAATAAACAGTTAAACACATAATATGGTTTGAGCTACTGATGAGAGCCAATAGAATAAAAATGCAGCCTAACAAGGTTAGAGAGTGAAATTGTGCATGTAGGGGATGCATTGAAGGGGATGTGTGGGAAAGTGCTGTGGAGAGGAGATATTTGAGCAAAGACCTGCATGTAGTGAGGGAAGAAGTCCAGACCTCCTGAAGAACTCAGTATGATTTATATTGATGTCTTCTAACATTTTCTTACCCTAGGCCTCTAGAGAAAATAGAAGGTCGTAGATAAGCATATGCACTCTTTGAGTTTTCCAAGTTGCTCTATTGGACTGAGACCATTGCAGTTCGGTTAGAGCAATAGGCTGCCCATTTCGAGGTTTTGTCTCTGTCTGGAACTAGACATTTGAGACCGGGGGAATATGGAGGATTTTGCCTCTATATCACCACTGTTTTCTTGCCTTTGGTCCAGGGTGGAGACTGCAGTACAGACAGAACTTCCTTCTGGCACCCGCCTCCCCATTGTCATCTACAGAACAGAGGAATAAAAGATCTCAGAGTTAGAGGTCACTAACAGGGAACTGGAGAGGCCCTTCCTGCATGGAGGATGTACATTCACGGATATGAGAAATGGTGGATGCCTTTCATCCTGAGAATAAGGAGGGAGACGTTGATAATCCACACCACGGAGCCAGCTTCCAGAAGTCAGGAAAAGACTCAATATTTTGTCTCAAAACAGTTCTTATGACCATGTCCTCGATAGGTCCCACTTGCTAACAACACTGCAGAGTTCTTAGTATAATTGAGACAGAAACTTAAAATGAATATAATGCAAATGGAACCTATGTTAAAGGAAACAAACAAAAGAAGTAATCATGTCTTTGTGTGATTGGCTAAGGTTGGGATTCTTTGAACTGTTGAAATGTAGCAGGAGTTTGCAGGACATGGATACAAGAGGCAGAGAAGACACTTTTGGGCACTGGAGATGAAGTGTTGGTGGCATGAATGAGCACTTTGTGACCAGGGAAGTGAATAGAATGGCAGGTCAGGACAGGGTTGGAGGCAGGATGGCTGGTGAACTGGGAGATGGGTACATACTGGGTGAGTGGGTTTTCATGCCTCAGGTGTGGTGTTGGTGGCTACTGCTCATCTTTTTGGGCATTTACGTTTACCTTCATAAGTTAACACATATCCTTCATGAAACATTTAATATCAACCTTGTATAAAATAGTAGCATTATGTTGTGAAGACTAGGAGTAGGATATATTTCCTCAAACTGGAATTGCCTTGAATCTTCCTGCGGTCAGAAACTTGTTTTCTCTCTTTTGCTCTTTAGATTTCACAAGGAACAAGAGCTCAGAACTAAATGTTGGGGAATCACTCTAGTGCCACTGAATTTTATCTCCTTGGCTTCCCTGGCTCCCGAAACCTACATCATATTCTCTTTGCTATCTTCTTCTTCTTCTACTCAGTGACATTAATGGGAAACATGGTCATCATTGTGATTGTCTGTGTGGACAGACGTCTGCAGTCCCCCATGTATTTCTTCCTTGGTCATCTCTCTGCCTTGGAGATCTTGGTTACAACTATTATCGTACCCGTGATGCTTTGGGGGCTGCTGCTCCCTGGGATGCAGACAATATCTCTGGCTGCATGTGTCACCCAGCTCTTCCTGTATCTTTCTTTGGGGACCACAGAGTTTACATTACTGGGAGCGATGGCTGTGGACCGTTACGTGGCTGTCTGTAACCCTCTGAGGTACGACATCATTATGAACAGCCGCACCTGCATCTGGGTGGTCATTATGTCATGGGTGTTTGGGTTCCTTTTTCAAATCTGGCCAATTTATGCCACATTTCAGCTTACCTTCTGCAAATCAAATGTGGTGAACAATTTCTTCTGTGACCGAGGGCAATTGCTGAAACTGTCCTGCAACAATACCCTTTTTATAGAGTTCATCCTGTTCTTAATGGCTGTTTTTGTTCTTTTGGTTCTCTTATCCCTACAATCATCTCCTACACCTATATCATCTCCACAATCCTCAAGATCCCCTCAGCCTCTGGCCGGAGGAAAGCCTTCTCTACATGTGCCTCTCACTTCACGTGTGTCGTGATTGGGTACGGCAGTTGCTTGTTCCTCTATGTGAAACCCAAGCAAACTCAAGCAGCTGATTACAATAGGGTGGTGTCCTTGATGGTTTCAGTAGTTACTCCTTTCCTCAATCCCTTCATCTTCACCCTCCGAAATGAGTCATAGAAGCCCTTCGGGACGGAGCAAAGCACTGGTGTCAACTATTCAGGAATTAGTCTTGTCTTAATTATTATGGATTTTATAATGCTCTGAAAAAACATACTCCTCTTTGATCTGCATCATAACCATCATCAAATATTCTGTGTACAACAAAAGCCTTTCAAGTTATGGCCATGGTTTTTAACATGGTTGTTTGTTATTAAAGATTCACTTCTTTTTAAACATATATCCCTACATGTATACATATGTGTGTGTGTATATATATATATATATATATAGTTATAGATATACATATACATACTGTTCTCAAAATATGATACATTTCACAATAAAAGTTAAAAATTAAATGTAAAAATAATACATGTATGTGTGATATTTGTATTTCTGAACAGGAAAAGCTAGGAAAAATATTCCCCAACTGCAAAATGGAATGACTACTCATTTCTAGGTTGCTGATTCATCTCTTCATGTAAAATGTCCTGTGGTTTAGGTTCTCTGGCCATGTAAGCTCCCTACTCCTTCCCTGACTCAAACATATTCTCTCTCTCTCAACAGATACAACAAGACTATTCTTTCACTTCTATAAATGTGACATTTCTAATTTCAGTGATAGATATGAAGACCTAAGACACTGCCCTCAATCACCTGGGGATCTTGTTGAAATGCGCATTATAATTCAGAGGTCTGGACGAAGGCTGGAGAGTCTACATTTCTAATCAGCTTCAGCTGATGTTGATGCTGTTGGGGGTGAGGGTGAGGGACGAATTACCTCTGCCCTTGGTTTCCTGTTCCAAAGTCTGTTGCCTTAGTACTTCTCTGCATATTTTCTTGGCTGGTATAAATCCACAATTCTGGACACCATTACAATCCCAGGAATGGTTGTTTTTTTAAAAGACACATCTCTAATTGGTGGGCTTCCTCAGGGTGTGGGAGGAAGAGCTAGATAAGGTGGTATTCTCTCACCTGAAAGCACCCACATCATGGTGCCTGCTGCCCAAAGGATGTGGGACAACAACAGAGCTGCTGTGACAAGGGAGAGCTGGCCCCGCGGGGTCCCTGGGCTCTGGAGGAGTGTAGAGAGGGCAGAGGAAGAGGCAGCCTCTGGCCCCTCTCACATTCTTCAGTCCTTTCAAGGTTCATGTTACCTGGCCCCTGATTCCTATCCCCTTCAATTGTTCATCCTCTCTTGCCCACTTTCTTTCCTGATTCTTCTTTGTAGCTCTCTTTCTGTGGCTCCAGTTCCCCATTTCACTTCTGCATTCCTCGTTGCCTTTCCCCCTCATGGACCAAGCTTAGCGTGCTGTCATCCAGCTTCCCACAAGGCAGCCCTTGCGCCTCTGTGCCAGCACATCAACCTCACTCACTCTTCCCCTAGTCAGCCCCTCTTTGGTTCCAATCAGTGATTCCCTTTCTGATGTCATAAGCACACATTTTATCCACTATGGCATTTTTGTAATAACAAAATATTGATAACCAAATGGATATCAGTAGGTGACTGGTTAAATAAATTGTTTCACTCATACAATGAAATACTATGCAGCCATAAAAAGAATAAAAAACCTCTTTCTGCAATGATTAGAAATGATCCCCAGGCTGTATTGTTAAGTGAGAAAAGCAAAGCACATGGAACTTAGTATTCACTTTTGGGTAAGAAAGAAGTAGAAATAATATTCATATAATAGCATTCATATTTGCTTGTGGACCACATTGTAAGAAATTAAGAAGTAATTACTTGTAGAACTATGGACAGATAGAATGGGAAAAGAATGAGACTTTTCACTGTTTGCCTTCTAATATTCTCTGTTTTTTTTTTTTTTGTAACCATGTGTAGGTATTGCCTATAAAAATAAAATAATAAATTTCATTTATGTACTTTAAGGGATGTAGTAATTCAATCTTACCTTATTATTTATTCAAATATTTATTTATTTTTCTCTTATTCAGGAGCACCTGCTTATTTATATGAATACATTTCTCTAACTGGAAGATATTGGTAAGTGGAGCTTCTGTTAAATTAAAATATTTTGGAAAATATTCCGGGAGCATAACATAGAAGCCAGGAGCTCAAGAAGAATATCAAGAGAAGGAGGCCTGTGTAGAAGTGACTATATGCTTTCTTGAACTTGGGGTCTCGGTTAGTGTGTCTGATAGGGAAGAAATATCACTCTCAGCAGAAGAGAAGAGGCTGTTCCATTCTAAAGAATCTTGCTCTGTCACACAGTACTTATTTATTTGTATACTAGGTAATTAGAACCAGAGAGAACTATCCATCTAGAGCTCCATACTCCAAAGCAGTATAGCACTGAAGTTAAATACTCGAGAAGCCCAGTGTCTAAACTCCCTATCCCCAACTTTTCAGGCAATAATTTTCTGCTATGCTGAATACCTCTCTCTACTTCCCAAAATGGGTCACAGAAATGCTTGATGTATATGTATGATGTGAACAATAATAATGATATTAACAACCAATGCTTCATATTATGCATGTCAGGAACACTTTTCACATTTAGCCCTAGGGATTCCCTGTTGATTTCACCAAAAAGGGACCTACTTGGCATCCAAGTCCATGCATGGACAGCCCAGAAATTGTGGGGAGTTACTCCCAATTGGATGTAATATGACCAATGAAAGTAGACACCAGTAGATAATTTTTCCCCTTTTCCCCTCTGAGGGATAGTTATGAAACAGAGTTTATACATATCCTAAGGTGTGAGTAGTACCAAAGATCACACAATTAGTTGCACTTAGGGACAGGAAGCTTGATAAAGCATCCTTTTATTGGTTTTACAGTGTTCCATGGTTCATATCTTTTGTCATTCATGCCTGCCCTCATGGACTGTATTCCCCAATGAATAGCCGATAAGTCCTTGGCCTCCTGAGGAAACCAAGCTAAGAAATACTGCGTAAGTCTCACTCTTTAATTTTTACTACTAAACAACTCATTTAAATCATATAAGAACTCCCTAGGGTAACTACTATTATTACTCAAGGAACTCTGGCACAGAGACAAGTGACTTACCCAAAGTCACATTGTTAGTATGCAAAGGCCTAGGATCCAAACCTAGGCAGTCTGGCTCTGGTTTATTCTCTTAACCACTATGCTAGATAGCCTACAGTGCTACATCATGAAATGCTAATTGTTTATCTTTATCTGAGCTACTTGTTATTTATTCTTATATCAGTCAGGATAGTCTAGGTTATGTTGTGGTAAAAGTAGTCTCAAGATCCTTGTATCCCAAACAACAAATGCTTGTTTTTGTTCCCATTATTTGTCTGCTATGGGTCAGTTGCTCCTCTGCTCCCTATCATCTTTATTTTGGTTAAGGCTAATGGGGCAGTCTCTAACTGGGACTTGGCTGGTCTTGAGATAGTGGGAAAAGAGTATGGCAAATCATGGTCAGATTCACCAAAGTAAGGGACCAGGCCAAACTTGCTGTCAGTGTTAATGCCTAATTTCAGCCTAGAATATAAAATTTTATATATATATATATATACACATATATATATGTATATATGTATATGTATATATATATATATATATATATATATATATATATATGAAAAAATTAACTTTATATGTTGTAATTTTCTTGGATTGTTATAGTCTGTTTCTTCCATAACCTAGATACATACTTATACACAGTGTAAAGAAGGGAAAAACTCATATGATATTTGTCTTTCTCTGACTTATTTTGCTTAGCATATTACTCTAGTTCCATCCGTGTTACTCTAAATGGCAAGATTTCATTCTTCTTGATTGCTGAGTAGTATTCCATTGTATATATATGCCACACCTTTATTCATTCTTTAGTCAATGGACATTTGGGCTCTTTCCATAATTTGGCTATTGTTGTTAGTGCTGCTATAAACATTGGGGTGCGTGTGCCCCTTTGAATCAGCATTTTTGTATCCTTTGGATAAATACCTAGTAGTGCAATTGCTGGGCGATAGGGTAGTTCTATTTTTAATTTTTTTGTGGAACCTCCATACTGTTTTCTAGAGTGGCTGTACCAGTTTGCATTACCACCAACTGTGCAAGAGGGTTCCCTTTTCTCTGCATCCTCTCTAACATCTGTTGTTGCCTGAGTTGTTAATTTTAGCCATTCTGACAGGTGTGAGGTGGTATCTAACTGGGGTTTTGATTTGTCTTTTTCTGATGATGAGTGATGTTGAGCATCTTTTCATGTGTCTGTTAGCCATCTGGTTGTCTTCTTTGGAAAAGTGTCTATTTATGTCTTCTACCCATTTCTTCACTGGATTGTTTGGTTTTTGGGTGTTGGGTTTGATAAGTACTTTATAGATTTTTGGATACTAACCCTTTAACAGATATGTCATTTGCAAATAATCTTCTCCCATTCTGTCAGCCTTTTAGTTTTGTTAATTGTTTCCTTCACTGTGCAGAAGATTTTTATCTTAATGAGGTCCCAATAGTTCAGTTTTGCTTTTATTTCCCTTGCCTCTGGGATATGTCTAGTAGGAAGTTGCTGCAGCCAAGGTCAAAGAGGTTGTTCTGTCTTCTCCTCTAGAATTTTTTTAAGTTTAATTAATTTATTTTGAAAGAGAGAGAGAGAGAGAGAAAACAAGTGGTGGAGGGGCAGAGAGAGAGAGAGAGAGAGAGAGAGAGAGAGAGAGAGAGGATCCCAAGCAGGCTCCACACTGTCAGAACAGAGCCCGATATGGAGCTTGAACTAATGAACCATGATGACCTGAGCTGAAATCAAGAGTTGGACGCTTAATTGACTGAGCCACCCAGGCACCCTTCTCCTCTAGGATTTTGATGTTTTCTTGTCTCGCATTTAGGTCTTTCCTCTGTTTTGAGTTGATTTTTGTATATGGTGTAAGAAAGTGGTCCAGGTTCATTCTTCTGCATGTCACTGTCCCGTTTTCTCAACACCATTTGCTGAAGAGACTGTCTTTTTTCCATTAGATATTCTTTCTCGATTTGTTGAAGATTATTTGACCATACATTTGTAGGTCAATTTCTGGGTTCTCTATTCTGTACCATTGATCTATGTGTCTATTTTTGTGCCAGTGCCATACTGTCTTGATGATTATAGCTTTGTGATACAGCTTGAAGTCTGGGATTGTGATGCTTCCAGATTTTTGTTTTCAACATTATTTTGGTTATTTGGGGTCTTTTCTGGTTCCATACAAATGTTAGAATTGTTTGTTCTAGCTCTGTGAAGAACGCTGGTGTTATTTTGATAGGGATTTCATTGAATATGGAGATTGCTTTGGGTGGTATCAACATTTTAACAATATTTGTTTTTCCAGTCCATGTGCAGGCTTTATTTTTGAGGTGATCATTGCAAATATCTGTGAATATACCAAAAAGCATTTAATTGTGCAGTTTAAATGGGTGACTTTTGTGCTATGTGAATTATATCTCAATAAACTTGTTAAAAATAGTATGTTAGATTGTGAAAAAGTTTTATGAAGAAAAGTGAAATAGGACTGTATGGGACCATCTATTGAGGGAGTCTTGAGATTTTAAGTAGGGTTGTCAGGGAAAGCTTGAGAGAATGAAGTACAAAGCCCTTTGGATGCCCATTACAGAACACCCCAGGCATAGTGAACAACAAATGGAGAGACCCTTGGGCAAGCGTAGGTAAAGATGCCGGAATGGAGCAAGTATAGGGAGTGTAAGAGCAAATTCAGTCAGAGAAGTAATCAGGATTTAGATCATACAGAGCCTTGTAAGCTTTTTTTTTAAATTTTTTTTTTCTTTTCAACGTTTATTTATCCTTGGGACAGAGAGAGACAGAGCATGAACGGGGGAGGGGCAGAGAGAGAGGGAGACACAGAATCGGAAACAGGCTCCAGGCTCTGAGCCATCAGCCCAGAGCCCGACGCGGGGCTCGAACTCCCGGACCGCGAGATTGCGACCTGGCTGAAGTCGGACGCTTAACCGACTGCGCCACCCAGGCGCCCCGAGCCTTGTAAGCTTTTAAAAGACTTTTACCTTTTCGAGGAATGAGTTGGAAAGTATTGCAAGTTGTTGAAAAAGAGTGACAGAATCTGTCCAATGTTTTAATGAGATTATTCTGACTGCTATGTAGACAGTTGATTAAAGGCCAGTAAGAGAGAAGGAGGGAGACCACTTAGGAGATTATATCAGTTAGCTTCTGCTATATAAGAGCTAAGCATAAAACTCCAGGGCATACAACAATAAACTTTTATTTTTATGCATTAGGGCTTCAGCCTATCTAGGCCAGGCTCAGCTGGTGGTTCTGCTAATCTCAGGTCAGCTTGTGTGTGAGTCTAAGGGTTGGATGGCAGGTGGCTGGTCTAGGCTGGGTCCACACTGATGTTTCAACTGGGGTGTCTCTCCTCTTCTTCTTGGCACCAGCAGGCTTACCTGAGCACTTTTTCCTCTGATAGTGGCAGGACACAAGAAAACACAGATGGAAATACTAAAGGCCTCCTAAGGCCTGGGCCTGGGCTGAGAACTGGCACACTGAAGTTTCGGTCTCATTCTGTTGATCAAAGCCAGTTACATGGAAGAATCCAGAATCAATGTATGGAGAAGTGCATCACTTGAGGAAATTAGGGCAGAAAGGGGTTGACCAAGACAGCCATAGTGTTTCTCTTGCCTCTCTGAACTTTAGATAGGCTTCTTCCTGACTCCAGACCCTTGCCATCCCTATTCTTAGATTATTGACTTTAGAGCACTTATAATTGTAAATTCTTTTTCTTCACCCTTTACAGACTCAGGAGCAGCTCAATGTGCTTACCCCATTGATCAATCTCTCCATTAAGGTACTTCAGTACTTTTCTGGTAGCACATCTCAGGGCTTAAAAACTCTCCCATTCTTTGTTTTAGTGGAGTTGAATTCAGGCTGAGTTCTGGCCCCCCTCTCCTATTTCAGTAACCTTGAATAAAGTCTTCTAGGCCTGTTTAACTTTGTCTGGGGGAAATTTTTGCTTTGATGGGTGAAAAGTGAATATTTTCAATAGTCTAATTTACCACAAAGACTGTTACAGTGATGTAACCTAGAGATGATAAGCACCTGGATCAGAATGAAAGCAGTGAAGGAGTGGACTGGTCTGTTTTTAAATACAGTTGATCCTTGGGCAACATGGGTTTGAACTGCCTGAGCTCCCTTATACATGGATTTTTTTCAATAAATATACATAATGTACTGTAAATGTATTTTCTCTTCCTTATGATTTTCTTAATCATATTTTCTTTTCTTTAGCATAGTTTGTTGTGAGAATACAGTATATAATACATATAACATATGAAATATCTGTTAATCAGCGTTCATGTTATTGGTAAGGCTTCTGGTCATTAGGAGCTAAGGTTTTGGGGAGTCAAAAGTTATATGTGGATTTTTGACTATGTGACTGTGTGAGGGGTTGGTGTCCCAAACCGCAAATTGTTCAAGGATTCACTGTATGTATATTTTTCTCTCTCTCCCTAACATATATCTATTTAATCCATATTTTCCTAGCGGCAGTAGGATTTGTTTTCATATGATATGTAAAAAACCAGTGCGTTAATGATTATATATTTTCTGGAAATATTTAACTGGAGAATATCAGGAGTCCAGTTATGAACAAAGTAAGCTTGAGATGTCTACTGTTAAATATCTAAGAATATGTTGAGGAGGCAGTTAAATATAAAACCCTGGAGTCCAGGGCAGTTCAAGTTGGATATAGAAATGTGAGTCAAGTGAATGTAGGTGGTATTTAAATCTATGAGAATAGTTGAGTGACCAAAGGAAGCCTATAGATACAAAAGAAAAAAAATAATGCAAATGACAAGGCTCTGAGTTTTTATGATTAGAGACAAGCAAATAGATAGGAATCAACAAAGGAGATGGGGGACTAGTGGCCACACAACTAGACACAAACCAGGAGAATATGGTGTCTCAAAAGCTCAGTGGAGGATGTTTTTTAAGGAGTTGATGAAGAATGTCACATGGTCCTTGGAGATCAAGTAAAGTGACACCTAAGAATTGACCACTAGACTTAGCTATTTGGAGGTCATTGATGACTTTGATTGACATTGTGATGACCTCACAAGCGAAATTCTTGTGAAACATTTTCTCTATCACTCTGAAACTCAGGGAACATCAAAGTGTTTTATATCTTCAACTTCTGAATGTTTCACTGATCCTCATGCTTTATTTGAAACATACATCCTCTAAGGACGCCCACAGCTCCTCTGATGTCATGATTTGTTTTCACTCCTCTCAGCCTGGGTGTGGGTTAGGTGTCTTTCTTATTTATTATTACCTTCTTATAACCACTATACATTTCCCCCAACCTTGGCTTTAAGTTTTGCCTAGCTTTGAAGCTGTTGTTCTACCAGCCATTTTTTCCCTGCTAGTTGCAGTCATCTGCAAACCTTTGGGCCATGTTAGCTAATTTTTTTAAAAGATTTTAATATCTAGATCACCATCATTTTCTATATTTCTACTGTTGTCTAACTAATTCTGGTTCCCAAAGACTTCTGACCTCATCACCTAATACTCTCTTTCTCATTCATTGTGTTACAAACATAGTAGCCTCCTTGGTATTTCTTGAATCCACTGAGAACAGTCTTGTCCCAGGACCAGGTGGAATTACCCAAGATATTTGTATGAAGCAGTTTCTCACTTGCCAGAAATTACTTCTTCAAAGTCACCTCAAGGAAGCTTCCTCTAAACACTAAATGAAAAATAACAAACCTACACCTACACTCTAACAGTCCTTGTCCCCCTATAATTCTGCATTTTATTCATAATACTTATTACCACCTAATACACATTAATTAATTTATTTATTGTTGGTATCATACCACTAGATTATATGCTTTGTGAGGATAGATACTTTGTTTTATTTTCTGCTGTATCGTTAGTACCTTAAAATAGTGCTTGGCACTAAGTTGTTTTTTTTTAATTTTATTTTTTATTTTTTAAAATTTACATCCAAATTAGTTAGCATATGGTGAAACAATGATTTCAGGAGTAGATTTCTTAATGCCCCTTACCCATTTAGCCCATCCCCCCCTCCCACAACCCCTCCAGCAACCCTCAGTTTGTTCTCCATATTTATGAGTCTCTTCTGTTTTGTCCCCCTCCCTGTTTTTATATTATTTTTGTTTCCCATCGTTTATGTTCATCTGTTTTGTCTCTTAAAGTCCTCATATGAGTGAAGTCATATGATTTTTGTCTTTCTCTGACTGACTAATTTCACTTAGCATAATACACTCCAGTTCCATCCACGTAGTTGCAAATAGCAAGATTTCATTCTTTTTGATTGCCGAGTAATACATCCCACTCATTATATGCTTTGTGAGGACAGGTACTTTGTTTTATTTTCTGCTGTATCCTTAGTACCTTAAAACAGTGCTTGGCACTAAGTTTTTGAGAGATTAGGTAATTTCTCCAAGGCTTCCCAAATAGGAAATGAACAGAACAAAGATTCTACCAATAGATATCTAATTTAAGGTGTATGTTTTTAACTAGTACATTCTACATCATTTTGGCAGTATCATGGTAATACAAGATTAGTTACAGCTAAATGATTCAGTATTAATCAGAGACCATCATACAGGAGTGAGAGGAAGGATGCCGAGCATCATCTGTCTGTAGCTTCAGGGCTTTGGAACAGAGAAGCAAAGCTCCAGGCAAGATGGTAGATAAAGGGTAAGGGTCAGAGTGAATTATTCTAGAGTAAGTGAGTTACACTTCAGGAGAAGCAACTGGTGGCATGCTTAGTTTACTCAAAGCCACAAGATAAATCATGTCACATTATCCTTAAGTATCAATTTTATTGATGGTAAGTAAACATTGTGCATATTAAAGCAAATCTATCTTCAATTTCTTGCATGAGCTTTCTATAATTTTTAGCATACAGATCTTTTACCTCTTTGGTCAGGCTTATTCCTAGGTATTTTATGGTTTTCAGTGCAATTATAAATGGGATCGATTCCTTTATTTCTCTTTCTGCTGCTTCATTATTGGTGTATAGAAATGCAACCAATTTGTGTACATTGATTTTATATCCTGTGACTTCAGAGGTTCTAGCCGTTTTTTGGTGGAGTCTTTCAGGTTTTCACAAAATGGAAAAACATTCCATGCTCATGGATTAGAAGAACAAATATTGTTAAAATGTTGATACTACCCAAAACAATCTACACATTCAGTGCAATCCCTATCAAAATAACACTAGCATTTTTCACAGAGCTAGAACAAACAATTCTAAAATTTGTATGGAACCAGAAAAGACCCCAAAAAGCCAAAGTAATGTTGAAAAAGAAAACCAAACCTGGAGGCATCACAATCTCAGACTTCAAGCTGTATTACAAAGCTGTAATCATCAAGAAAGTATGGTGTTGGCACAAGAACAGACACATATAGATCAATAGAACAAAATCGAGAACCCAGAAATGAACCCACAAGTGTATGGCCAACTAATCTTCCAAAAATCAAGAAAGAATATCTAATGGGAAAAAAAGCAGTCTCTTCAGCAAATTGTGCTGGGAAAACTGGATAGTGACATGCAGAAGAATGAACCTGGACTGCTTTCTTACACCATACCCAAAAATAAACTCAAAATGGAGGAAAGACCTCAATGTGAGACCGGAAAACATCAAAATCCTAGAGGAGAAAACAGACAACAACCTCTTTGACTCCAGCCACAGCAACCTCTTACTTGACATGTCTCCAGAGGCAAGGGAAACAATAGCAAAAATGAATTATTGGGACCTCATTAAGATAAAACGCTTCTGCACAGTGAAGGAGAAAATCAGCAAAATTAAAAGGCAACTGACAGAACGGGAGAAGATTATTTGCAAATGACCTATCACATAAAGGGTTAGTATCCAAAAATCTATAAAGTACTTATCAAACTCAACACCCGAAAAACAAATAATCCAGTTAAGAAATGGGCATAAGACATGAATAGATACTTTTCCAAAGAAGACATCCAGATGGCTAACAGACATATGAAAAGATGCTCAACATCATTCATCATCAGAAAAAGACAAATCAAGACCACAATGAGACACCACCCATCTGTCAGAATGACTAAAATTAACAACTCAAGCAACAACGGATGTTGGAGTGGATGCAGAGAAAGGTGTCCCCTCTTGCTCTGTTGGTGGGAATGCAAACTGGTACAGCCACTCTAGCAAACAGTATGGAGGTTCCAAAAAAAAAATTAAAAATAGAACTACCCTATCGCCTAGCAGTTGCACTACTAGGTGTTTATCCAAAGGATAAAAAAATGCTGATTTGAAGGGGCACATGCACCCCAATGTTTATAGCAGTGCTATCTACAATAGCCAAATTATGGAAAGAGCCCAAATGCCATCGACTATGAATGGATAAAGAAGATGTTATACATATAACATCATAGTTGACATAATAGTTGAGTGACCAACTCCTTGCAGGAGTTATAGTCTCTATGAGAGGGTATGGTAAAAGTGGAGGGTAAGACTTTTGCTGCATTAATACTCAGCCTGTGCTGAAGGAGACCCAGGAAGTGAAGCAGGACTATTCAGAAGGCACAGGTCACCAAAGGATATGGCTTCTGAGGATGGGATTTGGCAACAGCAGGGAAAATAGGTAAAGGTTACCCATACCTGATGTTTTCAGGCCTGAACAGTACTGATCTGTCAATATCCGAGGACAGGGTTCAGTGACTTTGGTCATTGGACCATTAGCTCACACAGACAAGATGGGTGATTTGAATGTAAGTCAGAGTCATGGAAAGTATGTTTTTGACAATTATAGAATTTTTTTTTAATTTTTTTTTCAACGTTTATTTATTTTTGGGACAGAGAGAGACAGAGCATGAACGGGGGAGGGGCAGAGAGAGAGGGAGACACAGAATCGGAAACAGGCTCCAGGCTCTGAGCCATCAGCCCAGAGCCTGACGCGGGGCTCGAACTCACGGACCGCGAGATCGTGACCTGGCTGAAGTCGGATGCTTAACCGACTGCGCCACTCAGGCGCCCCTGACAATTATAGAATTTTTGAAGCACCTGATTTAGGCATATTTTTATTCCCATATTTTAAATGAATAAACAGAAAATCTGAGAAATTAAGTGGCTTTTCTACATTCAGCTTTTAGCAAACTGAAGAGCCACTTTGATAAAGATCTCAACTTCAAATCTTCCACAGAGTGCTTCCCCCATTGTTTATTGCCACGAGGGACATAGTGGGAGTTTTGTTTAATATACACAAGAATTTTGTGATGGGGGTATTACTGCCTCATTTTATAGGTAAAGAAATTAAGGGACAGAAAGAGTAAGAAATCTGTAAAAATTCACATTGTATATTGGAAGCAAAGTAAAAAACTCTAATCCAGTGGCTTAGTAAATTTCTATTGCTTGAAAAAAACCCATACACTGCTGCCCAATAAGGTCACATTTACCTACTCTCTTAAGGATCCAGCAGCCCCTGCACCCCCAGGAATGAATTTAAAACAAAGTGTTCATATTCCCCATGTGCTCCCTACCCCCACCCCTCCCCCACCTTAGCCCACTGGGCTTCTTTTAGAACCTTCACAGAAGTATGTCCTCATCTTGGGTGAAATTTGGGCTGTCTGCTAGGGAAATTACTAGATGTCTACATTTCCTGACTATGGACATCTGAAGTTTGTTATGTCATAAAACAGGAAGTGTGGCAACAACTTTCCCTTCTCAAAACAGAAGGGCTGCAGTTTCCTTTCTATTATCTGGATCGTGGGGATTACTTTTGGTGTAGAATTCTGTTTATTTCTTTATCTACCATAGACTCGGCCTCTCCCCTCTCCTCAACTGCGGTATTTATTCTTTGCCAACACCACAAAAGAACTTGTGTTTTCACAGAATACTGATATAATTCTAACATCCCCTCCACCCCAACACATATTATTGCTGGTAGCTTCCTTTAGGCAAGTTCTAACACTTAATGTATTATCTCATTTTTTAAAACTATAGGTGACCATGAAAATTGGACAAAAATTATGAATCATAGGAATATAGGACTAGAGCTTAGTAATAAAAAATAAAATGACGATTTTCTTTGACATATATCTGATGATATTCATAGTCATTGTGGTATGTTGTTACTAGACATAAATTGGTGAGCAGTTCACTTAGGTGACTATAATTTCCATTAGTTTTACAGTCTTCCCTTATGGCTTAATTCTTGTTACTCAGAACACACAGGCATCTCTTTTTTCCATTTACTGAGAAAGGTATGTAGTTAATTTTGTTGCAAGTGCAGAGAATAGCCAGGATGCTCCAAGACTTTTCTACCCTTTTCTTGCCTTTCTTCCAGTGTGGCCAAATGAGCTCTGTTTCCTCCTGGAAATGATTTCCATTTGTCTCTGGTGTTCCCTTGGTACTACTATATGCCTACTTTTTGCCTACTCCGCATGCTTCCTTGAGCAGTCCTCCTCATTTTTACTCTTTGGTCAACTGGACCAGCTCTGAGTTGGTGTGATGCCAACATGGATAAGGCTGTGGCATCTTTGGGTCACTAAGCTGTACCTGCTCATAGAGTCTCTCTAAACTGCAGGCAGGAATATCTTCTGAACACTGGGGTCCAAGAGACTATTACAAATTCTTGAAATATACTAGAAAAAACCATGATCAAGAATAAATATCTACTGAAATGGAGATTCAGCTCAAGACCAGGAAAATTTAAGCATGAGTATGTCTTCAGGGCTTTGTTGAAAAACATTGATCAGTTTGCTTGGTCATGTTAGCTGTCTGATTATTTTCAAAGGGGTTTTCTGGAAGATTCCTGCTCTGGCCAGACCTTTGTCCATTCCCATGAATAAGCCAAGCTTGGCTCCAGGAGCCCTTCCCCAGGCCTGACCTCAATTCAGACTGAGGAGGACCTCTGCTATCCTATCTTGGGTAGGGGTGGGATGCATGTGAACATGGGTCTCTTGGGAACACAGGTGAAGTCAACAAGCTGAGTTTATCCCTCTTCTACCCTGGCTACTCTCTAAATCATGTTTTTGCCTGCTCAGTCTGCACTTTCTCTGTGGTCCTGGGTATGTGCTCTGAGGATAAAACAGACCTGGTGGCAATAGGCCAAAATAAACCCTGTCGATCAGTCAGAAATGCTCAGTTCTATACAAACAGACCTCATCACTATATCAACTGAGTTGTCTATCTAAAAGTGACCCTGTCTCCTGGAGGTGACTGACATCCAGTCCTCCAAAGCAGAAGATCACTTCCAACACAGGCAAGGGCCTCTCATAGTAGAGAGATGGAGAAAGGGATCATTGATTAGATGTCTGGTACAGATCTAAAAAGAGTCACAGCTATGACACTCATAGGAAGTGGAGTGTTGGGGGGAACTGCTGACTCAGAATGGGAAGTTTGTCTCTGTTATGTGTATGCAAGTATATTTGTGGAGGGGCTGGAGCATTAGCCCCAAGGATTTGGTCAGGGAGCTCTGCCAGTAACCCGTGGAAGATGGACACAGTAATTTGATGTTCTGTATTTCCTGTACCAATCCCAATCATATTCTTTTTGCTTTCTCCACAAGTGTGTTTGTTATTCTTGTCAGAGGCCACAGAGAACTGCAATCATTTCGCCAGCTTCTCACAAATCCAGCGCAAGTTGATGTTACATGGTGCAGCATCGAATGTATTTGTTAGGCCTATGGTCACGCAGTCGAAGTTCTGATGCTGATTGATAATGCTAAATGGGAAAGGAAGTGTGGTTAAGGCCCATTGTTCCAGTCCTGCCTTTTGCCAATTCCAGTCCCCCTTCTCCTATCCCCAAATCTAGCCCTACACTGGCCCTCTTCTGTGAGCCTTCTCACAGCCTTCTCCTGTGAGGTGGACTCACAGTCTTGGATTAAATCACCCTCGTGCGTGGTAGAAACATCTCATCTGTCTTTGTCTCCTAGAAATAATGTTTTAGTACTGTATGTGCTATGTTCACAGCAGGAGGATCGAGAGGTTGCTCTTCCTTTCCTAGGCACCAGCTGGCTTTAGGAGAAACTCTGTTGGCCTTTCCCCACCTCTTTTTCTGCCATTCAGCCCCTTTCAATCTGACTGGAAAGGGTCTGGTTTCATGGAAATGTCATGAGTTTTGGAGTCAAGTGGATGTGGCAGAGCCACAATTTAATCTACCCAGCTTGGTGATATTCAATACATTTTTAAGCCTCCCATCCTCAGTTCACCTGTCTGTTAAATGAGAATTAATAAAAGCTTTGTCTACAGCATCATTGTGAATACTGCAGGAAATGACATGAGTAAATGCTTAGCAAGTGCCTGGCATTTAGTAGACATTGAATGAATCTTCCTTGCCTTCCTTCTGTGAGAAGCCCAATTATAGGCTGGGGAACTGACTTGCTTTCTGTCTGACTCCACATCTTCTTGTGTATACCAGGAGTGTCACATTCTCCACCAACACTTATGTCCATGGAATGATACACAGGAGGTAGCTCTTGGGAATTGAGGTTCATAGCTTTAAGGTATAGACAGTTGCTAATAATAAACTTCCTTTACATAAAGAAGTCCCATCTGAGGAACTTGTAAAAACTTCGTAATAAAATGTAGTCTGTGAGTTAAAAGAGACTTATGAGATATATCAAACAAATGGTATATATGTGCATTTGTTTGCATCTTGATTTGAACAGAAGAACTCATTGGATGAATACTCTTCTCTCTACTTAGAAATGTTTGGCATTTTCCTTAATAAAAGTTTGCCAAAAATGTGTCTCTGGGAATAGGTGCACTGGAAGAAAGGAGAGGAATAAAACAAAAAGCCAAGTCTCAGCTTTTGTGCTCTTCCAGGATAAACTCACTGAATCTCAGGTCTGGTCTCTTTAGGCAAACTAAGATCCTTAGAAAAACGTGAGATATTCACATACTTGCCATTGAATGGGGAGTTGTTGATCCAACGCCATGTTTTCTCTGTATCCTGGTATAAGCCAATAAAATACTTCTCAGCACCAATTATGTCCTGCAGAAATTTCTAGAAGTTAAAAAATAAACAGTTCAACAAAAAGGTTTATTTTTTATTTTTTATTATTATTTAAAAAAATTTTTTTTCTGTCGTCTCCCTTGTGCCAAAAGGCCCTGATTATATCTGATTCTGGGAACAGGAAGGCTGGTAAGGGACTCTGGGGCTGGCTGTAGCTGGCATCACCATAAACCCTAGAGTAGTTTTCGGTATACACAGAGCATCAGGATCACCTAGAGGTCTTGTTAAAACACAGCTTGATGGGCTCCTGATTCCTGGGAGGTCTAGTTTAGGGGACCAAGAATTTACATTCCTACCAAATTCCCAGGTGATGCTGATGCTGCTTTCCAGGGACCACACTATGAAAATGAAGAGGAAGGGTACTATATGATCTAAAAAGGGACAATTTCAAATAATTCTTTTTTTACTTAGCATGCCTCTGTTTCACTGCCAGAAATCTTACATTCCAAATGAGGTTGGATTGAGTGAATTTCTTGAATTCTTAGCAAGGCAATATAGTTGGGGAGATTTAAAAGTATGTTGAGAAATAATCAGTGAATTTTGAGTATTTGCTAAGTTGACACCAATCTATGATATCTTAGTTTCTTTATTAAACTAATGAATCACAAATCACTCTAGCCAGAAGTCTGGGAGTCCCTGGGCTCTTTTCTGTACTCTTTATAAACCTCCTATCGTAAGTGAATGGGTATCCAAGTTCACTTGGATATTTCTCTATCCCAGGGCTATTGGCTTTATTCCTCTTTTTCCAATATTCTCCTTCCCTGAAATGTCTCATTTCATTATTCTTTAAGATTAATTACTGTATTTACTTATTTAACAAAGATTTCTTGAGTATCCAGTGAGCCATTGTATGAGGCCAGGACATGGAAACAAATTGGTTTCTCCTTTAAAAATTTATGATCTGAAACAAGGGTTGGCAAACCACAGCCAGTGGTCAAAATCCAGACTTTAGCCTGTTTTGTAAATAAGGTTTTAGTGGAACACATCCAGGCCCATTTTTTACATATCATCTATGGCTGCTTTGAGCTACCAGGTTGTGATAGAGACCGTATGACCTAAAAATATAAAATATTTACTCTCTGACCACCTGACCATTTTTTAAGAAAAATTTGCTGACAAATGGTTTAAAATAAGGTTTCTTAACCCTTAACTCTCTTGCACTGATCCATGGATGGTTATGAAGGGGATTCATGAAGCTGTTGGAACTTTACTCAAAATATTATGCTTATGCAGTGTTTCTGGGAAGAGGTATATAGCTTTCATCACCATTGTTAAAATGTCAGTGATCCCAACATGTTGAAGATCCACAGGTCTAATAAGAGAAGATAGATGAGTTAATAAGCATAGTGAGGTCTCCCAGGTGTAGAGCTAGGGAATATGTACTAGGTATAGAACAGACAGAAAGGAGGAAGTGATCAATTCTACATGGATTTGGGGTCTTCTAGAAAGATGAAGTGATACTTGAGATGAATTCTGAAAAATAGCTGTTTGTCAGGAAAATGCTAGGGGAGGATGTGGGATTTCCTGGAAAAGGGAGCATCCGATCACAGGTGGACTGCAGGGCGCCTGAATGTGGTTATGTAGAGGGAGAAGGGAGGCTGGTGGAGAGACAAGACTGGCAAGAAGGGAGGTGCTAGACTACACAAGGCCTTATATGTCATGCTAGGAAAACTGGACTTTAATCCATGTTAATTTGGAAAATGGCACAGACAGTTTAGAGTCTTAGAGATATTTTTGTGTGGGTTCTATGGAGGATAAGTAAGAAGGGACAAAATCGGGGGTAAGGAGAGGAGTTGGAAGAATTCTGAAGAAATCCAGGTGAGAGATGAATAATTTTCTTTGGGGACAGAGAGGAAAAGAGTTGGTTAGCAACTAATTTAGGGGAGAAGAGAAGAGGTAAAGTCTCAGAAAACCATCAGCATTCAATCTTGGGTGACATGACTACTCACCAGTATTTGGATCACAAAAGGAGGAAGAGCATTTGAGGTAAAATATAATTTGGCTCAGTTTTGAACATGATGAGTTTGGGGTGCTTTTGAAAGATCAAAGTGGATTTTGATATACAGTCTGGTCTAGAGAAGACTAGCTAGGGATACATACTTGAGATCACTAGCAAATTGTTAGCATGATGAGCTTTTTCTGCAGAATGCCAAGGATGACACTTGAGATGCACCAGAACTTGAGGGTTGAGTAGAGGAAGAGTCAATTTCCTCTACTCAACCCCCTTTTCCCCTCTCCTTTTCTCCTTTCTTCCCCACAGCTTACTCCTGGTTTTCTACTGTAAGGCATTTCCCCTTAGCCTCAGAGGATCTGTAGCATCCTGACCCCTGCTCTTTGTTGGACACCTGTCACCAAGATTCAGAGAGGGCCCTCTTATGGGTTCTCTTCAACCACAGCAGGACTTTATAGATGAGAGGTGAAAGATAGAGGGCAGAGAAGCAGCCGTGGAGTATGTAGCACATGCCTACCACTCAGCAGATGCTGGGATTTGAAGGAGAGGCAATGATCAAGAAGAAAACTTATGATCTAAAATTGATTAGAGCATGGGTTTTAGAGTTAGAGAGAACTCAATTCAATCCTGTCCTGTCATTAGTGTGTGTACAACCTGGGTCAAATTATTTTTCTCTACCCTAGCTTCCTCATATACAAGATATGGGTAATGATACCCCCTCATAATCTTTATGAGGATAAAAAGAGGTAGTAAAATAAAGGTTTTTCCATTGTGTTTGCCATTTTTACTATCCTAACTGTATACCACTATCCCAGTTCTATGACTTGATTCTTTCATGCACATCAGCTCATTTGGTCATTCCCTGCACTTTAAATGTCCTGACCCATCCTGAGGACTGGACCAGTGCACTGCTAAGCTTCATGGGAGAGACGATACAGTGTGGATTTCCCTAGCTCAAATGACCTGAGGAATATACCCCACTGCTACTGTATTCTCCTACCTTCCGATTCAGAGCAAGGAGCTTGGGCTCTCAGCCAGCCACCTTTCCATTTCTCACCTCCACCCTGCCCCTACTCTACCAAATCACCCCACCATCTCCACCTGCGGAGGCTACTGTAGCATGGGCTTTTCCCAGTGCACTCACCAGTTTCTCTGGTGTGTTGACAATGGCCAAAGTGGATCCTTCTGTTTTGCAAAAGTCCCTGCTTTTGTTCCAAGACATTTCAAAAGGGGACAACCAAAAGCATTCTCCTTGGTGAAAATACCACCTGTTGGGACAGACTAAAGAAATGCGACAAAAGAGAGTGTAGGATTAGTGGTTTGGAGCGTGAACCCTGGAATGGAGTCATAACATAGTAGGGGATGAATGTCTTTATAGCAGTTATATCTCTAGAAATCATCCTCAATCCAGGAAGAAATCCCATGCAGTCTAGTATTAGTTTCCCTGTGGACAACATGACAGGGATGAATTGGAAGGTCTTTATGGCCCTTTGGGGCAAAAAAGTTCCATAAGAAAGGAGGCAATGGGAAAAGTGTCTAAGAATTCAGCACTTAAGAACCTCATGTCGAGGGGAGATAATTGTCATGCACTTTACCTGTTCCATAGCTCTGTGTGGGAAGTAGGGTGACATTACTGCTCCCGAAAGTCAGTGGGACTGAAACAAAAAGAAATTCTGAAGGCAACTGCATCATGAATACAACACAGAGCGGGTATTGAGTCCCTGATTTGTCTCTGGACAGTGGCAAAGACGAGACACTCTTGGCCACCCCCTGCGAGAATTTTTCATTTTCTTTCTTTGAAGCTTCCAGCTAACTACTACTATTTTTTGTCATGCCCTGCACCCCAAGTCCTATTTCATATCTGTGTGTGTGTGTGTGTGTGTGGCAGTAGGTGTGAAATGTTGAGAAAAAGAACAGGAGAAAAGAAGAGGAGTGGGTGAATTTAGTACCAGGAGGGAAATTTCTCACTCCTTTCTATATATACTTTTGACAGTGTTCCCCTCTCCCAGGCGCTGTTTGGAGCACTGCCCTCTGGGCTCCACAGAGCAGGTGCCATTCATCCCATGTCTGATCTCCCAACACCCCCCCTCCCACCCCACTCCCCACCCCTGTGAGCCCTCCTTCTGCAGGCATCTCTTGGCTCCTTCTTATGGGAACCTGTCAATTCTAAGAATTGAGGCTAATTGGAACTAGGTTCAAGACTGGGGGTACTGGCAGACATGGAGGCAGGTGAACATTCCAGAGATTTCCTACAAGCAGAGTCCGTTTATTTCTTTAAATATAAATAGGGGAACTGATAGGCCTCTAAGAAGCCTCATTTTCCCCGGTTGGCCAAGCAGATACTGCAGTGGCTTCAGACGCTGGTCAAAACCTCTCCTCAGCTGCCCAGTTATTTGTCTTGTGTGGTTGAAGACCAATTTAGTTTACCCAGACACCAAATCAGCAACTTAAATTATATTAATGAAACATACAAGTGAGCATTCACTTTTTATTTCAGTCCCCAGCTCAAAGGCTCTTTGTAATGTAAAATAACCTGGTTTTCATGAGAAACTATTTTGGGATTATAGCTGCACAGAACTTTGTAAGTATTTCATGAATATTTCCTCCATTTAACTCACTGTTCTGGGAGCCTCAGCTGATATGAAGATGAACAAGAAATTATCTTTCTCCTAAAGATGTTTGTAGTAATTAATGTTTTAAGAGGAAGTGAGAGGGAGGTCCTTGGAAAAGCTTTATGAGGAGGAGGTTTGATAGGGAAAGCCCTCGTTTTTGCCCCTTTGCTTCTGGCATGGGGCTTTGTGCTTTATAGAGGACAGCTGACTGGTATCTCCTGTTCGCATTCTTCTGTTGGTCTAGCAGAGTGATCGGCACACAAAAAAATACCAATTATAATCTTTGAGTTTTTTGTGGGACATGTTTTTTTTATGGCAATTCCTGTAGGTGTACAACATGTCAGAGTTTATAAGGTACTTTCTAATTACATTATAGTAATTATATACAAATCATCCTCATACCCAGGAGGAAAACTGAGGATCAGAAATTTCAATCAGCTTAGTCTAGGTTTCCCATCGATAAAAGCAAGGAAGTTAATTAGATCCTTTTTCTTCTGGGAGTGCTGCACTTTCCCCCCTCACTTTGAGATATAAACATTGTGTAAGTTTAATTAGGTGTACAAGGTGATGATTTGATCCATGTATATATTACAAAATTATTAACTACACAGTAAGGCTAGTTAACACCCCCATCACGTCACATAATTCCCCCCCCCCCTTTTTTGGTGGTGAGAATATTTAAGATTTAGTCTTTTAGCAACTTTCAAGTAGTGTGTAATACAGTCTTGTAAACTATAGTCATCACACTATACATTAGATCCCCAGAATGTATTCTTCTTATAGCAATTAGAGTATCTTTATGGACCCTTCCTGCAAATGAATTTCTTGAGAAAGAAGGGCTGGAGAAAGGTCTGTAAGAAGTCAGCACACAAGAACCTGGAGGTGCAGAGGAGATACTTGTCATGCACATTACCTGTTCCATAGCTCTCTGTGGGAAGGAAGCTGACATTACTTCCGCCAAAAATCTGTGGGACTGCAAAGAAAATCAGTTGTTGGCTCAGTCCCAAAGGTGGCTACACGATAAATATAACAAACCAACATCACTGCGGGGGCTTCTGGGGCGCCATGATTGTTACTGTGTGATCAGAAGCTCTCTGACTCAGGTCAACAAAGATGTGTAGGTGGGGTTTTTTTTTGTAAATGTGTTTACTTATTCATATTCATATTTTCTTCCTGCTCTCTTCTGTGATAGGAAATGCAGCTTCAGTTTGAGTCAGAGGGAAGACACCTTTTACTCAACTGCCTCTTTCACTCATGTTTCCTTCCTCATTCATGTTCCCTACCAGTTTCTGGGGCTGGAGAAGATTCTTGCTACAACTGCAGTGAAACCCTTTGCTATGGAGACTCTTCTCCTAAGCATCTGGATGGAAGTTTCTATGGACACAGGGGGAAATCTGTCCCCTAGTAAGATCCCATTACCTTATTATGCAGCTCTTACCTCAGCCCTGTCATTGGGTTGAACTGACACTGATTTTCAAGTTTGAGCAGCAATAAGAAGCACTGACAAGTATTTTGCCTCAGATTACCCAACTAACATTGTAGTGGCGAAAGCTTTGTGTGGTGTTCAACCATCAGACACTGGTCGGTTCTACATACCCAAGGCAGACCAAGGCACCTGGCCCATTGTGTGTGCTGGGAAGTGAGACAAGTATTGTCAGTTGCCCCTACACTGGGTCCCTGCCCTCAACTGGAAAGACTTAGGCGCGTAACCTTTATATTCAACTACACATTTTGGGAAAAAAGTCAAAGAACAAGACCGTATGAGGTTAGGGTAAGAGGTTGTTCAAATACTCACAATAAAGCAGGAAAAAGGTCATTCCAACCATTTTAAGCACCACTATGATAAGCCCAGAGATTATCATATGCCAATTCATGATGAAGGAGATGAGAAGGCCTGTGGGGATTAGAGCGCAGTACCACATTCAGAATCTGGGAACAAGGCTTCTTTCCAGCAGGACTTATGCCTCTTTTCCAGAGCACCCTTGGGGGGCTTTGAAGGCAGGCATGCCATTGACAGCTAGCTACAAGTATGAGAATTGACCCATGCCCAGAAGATGCATAGGATCTTGTACTGATGGAATGCTCCCTCTCCTTCACCCACACTTTAGCTCTAGACTTTATCCATGTCTATTTGTGGCCTCCTAAACTCTGTCTAATGAAATAAATCCTCTCCTGGACTCTTTGAGAACCTTTAGCTTTGAAATGACCCTGATCTCTGGGACCTACTCTGTGGTCTTGGCCATACAGACTACAGCTGTCAGAAGACCCAGTCTCTAAAAGCCTATGCCAGGACTCTGACAGACAGGACAGGTGTCTCCGAAGGTCTTGGCATTGGGGAAGGGCCAACAATCTGTGCCGAGAACAGACAAACAGACTCACCTGCTCTCTCTTGGGAAGGTTGGCTTAGTTTGCAGATGGGGTCTTATGCTTGGTGTGGTGGGGAGAGGCACCTTCAGAGAATATGCTCCTTCTGTTCAAGCACCGTCCTTCCTTCTTCACACAGTGTTTCTATCTTAGCAGCATCCCTGAGCAAACACTTCTTCCTGTTAAGTCTTCTTGGCAATGGGAGTGGGTGGGGCAAGGAGGAGAAGGGAGTTTTTAGACTCTGCAAGAGGAAGCTTCCTGCCAGAGGGGATCTAGTAAAGGGGAACATTTTTAGAGGACTTTGGAAAACCACCTTGACACAGACTCACCCTTTCTATGTGTCTGAATCTACTTGAAATACAGTAGAAAGGAAAGGTAGTAAAAGGTTAACAAATAGGGAATCTGGGTGAAGGATATCTGGAAATTATTTGTACTTTCCTTGCAACATTTCTGCATAGCTGAAATTATGTCAAAAATAAAAATTTTAAGCAAAAGAAATCCATCTGAAGTCACTAATGTTAATGAGAAGGTCCACTCACTGTCTGCTCCATTCACTGTCATACAGCTCTGCACAGTACCTTTCATCATGGACTCCTCTCTGGTCCCAGACCAGGTGCCACCTGAAGATGGGGACCATTCAGTATTTCTTGAGCATGGCACTCTGCTAGATGGAGGAAGTGAAGTGAGGGTGAACAATACTAACGTCTTATTATCAGGGAATTTTTACTGCATATTAAATTTGAAGTTTTCCTTTTATTATATTTCCCTAATAGAAAAGCTACATGTGCTTATTACAAAAAAATGGTTAGAAAATATTCACAGGGAAAATTGAAAAAACAAAAATGTCTACATAAATCCACACATTCAGCTGTGATCACTGTTAACATCTCTGGTCGTATATTCTTTCTAAATGAGTAGATAATAGGAAGATAGATGGTAGATTAGATAGATAGATGATAGATAGATAGATAGATAGATAGATAGATAGATAATAGATGACAGGTAGATGCTGGTTCATTTAGAAAAATGGTATCGTATTATATATGTTGTTTTGTAACCAAATCCTATAGGTTAAGCTAGCACTATATGGATATCCTTCCATATTAAAATATGGATTTTGGTAATGTATTATTTTAAAGTTTATTTATTTATTCATTTATTTATTTTAAAGTAATCTCTATACCCAACGTGGCCTAGAACTCACAACTCTGAGATCAAGTCACATGCTCCACTGACTGAGACAGCCACGTGTCCTGGTAATATATTATTTAATATACATATAGTATTTAAGTATAAACATATATGATTTACTTAACAATTGACATCTGTAATCCTTCGGGTAAAGTGTAGTGGATATGAAAAAAAGTTTTAAGTCAGTCCTGAGTTACTGGTAACTTTAAGTTAGTCTTGGTTACTGCTTCTGCCATTTACTAGCTAGGATGTCCTTGACTAAGTTCCTTAATCTCTTTCCATTTCTTCAATTAGTAATAGGAGTAATTATAGTAAATGCCAGATAACATTGTTGTGAGAATTAGCCAAGGTAATGCTTACAATTTTATTAGCATGATACCTGTCACCTTGATATAATTTCTTAGTACTCTACCTATTTTGTAATGTTGACATCAAAAGCTTTTGGAGTCCACAGCCCATTTAGGAAGATTAGTGGAAAGGGCCTTCTAGCTGCATGGTTGTAAGGAAGGTGTCATACATTGTTCTCTGAAGAAAGATGAGATCACTGTAATCCTCAATCAGATGTTATAGGCTGAGATATAAGATTTTCTGCTTTGTGGGTCCAATTAGACATTTTTCCTCCAGACCAAGCCCTAAAAATACAGGAGAAAGTCTTTCTTAAAGAAGAAAACTGAGTTTAATGGGTATAGAATTTGATTTTACAAGAAGACAAGAGCTATGGAAATGGATGGTGGTGATGGCTGCACAAAATTATGAATGCACTTACCAGTGGTCAAGGTGGAAAATTTGATGTATATTTTACCACCATTAAAATATTGAAAAAGAAACCCTGAAGTTTGACTTTGGTAGTCTTCACATGATATTAAGATGAAAATGCAGTCTTTAGGATGTATATTATGCAATATGATAATTGTCTTTCTAAGACAATGGAGTCCCCTGTAAACTGAAAGCACCAAAGAGATCAGGGAGATAGAAAGCCTTTCCCATACCTGTTTTTGGAAAAACTTTGAAGGGGACACAGTATATAGCTAAACAAGGCTTCTGGGTGTACTCTGGGTGTGTTGGGGGGAAAATAGCATGTGTGTGTGTGTGTGTGTGTGTGTGTGTGTGTGAGAGAGAGAGAGAGAGAGAGAGAGAGAGAGAGAGAGAGAGGGAATTGAAATGGATAGTCATTAACAGCTCTTCTAAGGAAGAACAGAAGTAGGGACAATGGAGTATCCCTTCCTCAGCTTCCAGGATCAATGATTAAAGTGGCCAGAGTATGGCACCAAATAGATGGATTGCCTGTTTTCAGAATCTACACCCTGTGATGACAATGGCAGCAAAAATACCAGTGACAGTGGGGACTGCGACTACCCTCTTTGGACTGATAAGCAACCATGGATATCTGGGAAGGAAATCTAGAAGAAGGGGCTCTTATGATTCATTGCTTGGTGTTTTGGAGTAGTATCAATATGACCGTTTACAAAAATGACTACATTTTATACCTCACACACAGAAAGATAGATGGATCCTGTCTCTTGAGCTTTATTAGGCACATATACATTTAAATGTATGTATGTCCCTCACTCTATATTGCAGGAATTCTTCCAAGCAGTTTAATGAGAAAACTTGGAAATTCAAAGAGACCTGTTGTTTCCTCTTTTCTTCCCAGTCCCAATCTTGAAAGGATTGTCAGTTTTTACTGCCTCCTCTCCCTTGCCTCCCACTTTCTCCTCAGCTCACTCCAGTCTGAATCCCACCATGACTACATCATGAAGTAATGATTCCTACTCAATAGTTAAATGAATACCATTTGGTCTTCAAATTTCCTGATCTTGAACAGGGCCCCACAGCATCTTATGTTGTATACTTTTCCTTGGCCTCCATGACTCCACGTTCTCCTGGTTTCCCGTCTTTCTCTCTAGACTCTCTTTACTTTCTTCTCTGCCTATTCCTAAAATTATATACTTATCCCTCTTCTCTTCCAAGTCTCATGGTTTCAGTCACCATGCTCATGAAGATGATTCTCAAATCTTCACTCTGAATTTCAGGTCTGTGTATCTTTTGACTAGTTTCACTTTTCACTGAGATGTTCCACAGACAATCTGGAGTTCGCATGTCCCTAAATATATTAATTAATTAATTAATTAATTAATTAACTCTCTTTTAAAACACATTCATCCTCTTATGTTCTCTGTCTCAGAATGTGAAGATCATCTATTCAGTTTCCCAAATCATAGAAGGTGGGTCTTCTCCTTGGCTCCTCTCTCTCTTCCCTCTCTCTTCTCTTCTCTTCCCGTCCACTCGAACTCCACACCATGATGATTCTGTCTCCTCAAGTGTGTCAGACCTGTGTTCTTGTCTCCTTTTTCACAGCTGCCCCTTGCGGTCTCACCAGCTCTCCCTTCCATCTTCTCAACTATCTCCAAAAAACCCTCTCACCATACTCTTGCTTCAACAGTTCACTCTGCAGTCAGGATGATTTTTCTAAAATGCAGACTTGATTAGATCACTTCCCGGATGAAATGTGTGAGTAAGTTTCCGTTGCTGTTAGCATAAGGTTTGGGTTCCTCATTGTGGTCTATGAGTCTTTGTGTGTTCATTATTGCAGCAAATGTTGCTGAGTGCTTGCCATGTGCCGGACATGTTTCTTGGGATGTGCGTTCTGGTTTTTCTGTGCATCTCAGGATACCACATCTACCCATGCACCGTCTGCTAGCAACATTACACTTCTAGTTCTTTATTCACTCTCCTGGATCCAAGTCTTCACATATTCACCTGACATATATTTATTGAGCACGTAATATGTGCAAAGCCGTAATTGAATCACCTCGCCTCTCCCAAGGACATATACATTCTTATATATTCTCTTTAACTAGATAATTTTGACTCATTCTTTGAGTCTAAGGGGAAATGTGACTTCATTCAGGAAAATCTCCCTGATTCTCCTTTCTTGGGTTTAGGTGCCCTTTATCTATGGACTCATGATATCATGTCCTTTTTCCCTGAGGGCTAAGGTAAAGGCATGATAAAGTACTTGTTTGCTTCCCCTGCTAGACTCTATGAAGTCAAAAAGACGGGGCTGAGCTTATTTTCATCAGCACCGGAACCCTGGCATATCCACAGTGTGTGGAACACTGCACTGTGGCATTAGGCTTCTAGGCTTGCTGGATTTTTATCATGTACTTGCGGGAATGTGGTAGGGCCTCTAAAATACTTTTAATCAATTAAAAATTTGTGTAATATTCTTTGTGCAAATTAAGTCATTTTCAATAAGGATAATTTAAGAGCCAGACCATCTCTGAAGGTATTGATTCCTGGTTAGAAAATGTCATATCTTACTTAAATAACCATCCTGAAGTATGGATTGTGACTATAGTACCTCAAATGGTAACTAACCACCTCCTAGTTTATATAGGGTTCATTTATGTTCACATATATGTTACTAATACTGTGTCATTTTAAAGTAAATTGCCACCCAGACAATGCAAGCCCCAAAATTCATAGAATGCATGGAATAAGTCTGCTTTTGGAATAACAAGAAGAATCCTCCATTAGAACAGTATTATGTATACTCAAACCTGAAGAGTCAAGAGCTGGAGGTGAGGGGCGGTTGGAGAGCCTGGAATGGAGAAGATTTAGAGCCTCTGGGAAGGTTGTCAGGTTCTGGAACCTACCAGGAGCAGCATGGAAACCCTAATAGTTGGCTTCCACTTTGTGCAGTGACTCACTGAATAAATAAGAAGTCGTGCTGCAGAGGACAGTCATCCAATTGGATAATGAGGGCATTTCTGTATTACTAGCAAGCTCCCGTGGCACAATAAAAAAGCGCTATACTCAGTGGTTAGATATCTGCTCAGGTTGTCTCTAGTTGGGCAAAACAGAACTGAGGAGGTAAAAATAACTTTCTCCATGTTTCTTCATCAGACCCTATAAAATTTGACCCTTTCAATATTGATCGCATCCCATTGCGACCTTGAATGTGGGGAGGACGTCCTCATCTCCCACTTCACAGTTTAACATAGAGGAGAATACAGTCACTCAAAATAAGTGAACCTTGTGAAGAAAGACATGCACATCTGTCTGTGCCACAAAGTCCTTAGGAGACACAGGAGATGCTGGAAAACATCTCTCTTGTGTTTTCATTGAAATGTTAAAGAACACTGACTGGTCCTATAAAAAGAATGTGCCCTAATATCGTGAAATGGATGAATAAATGCTTTGAGATGTATTGGCTGATGTTTGAAGCAATTAGTGGAGTGAAGGGTTCCAAATAGCAGATTAGATACTGCAGAAAAAGAATGAGAATATTTGAAGATAGTACTAAAGTGTCAATTCAGAATTCATAGAGAGAGGGAAAAAAAGAAAGAAATGTGATTAGAGGAGGAAGAGGATGTGGTGCTGGATCCAACAGAACTGTTACATACACTGTGCCTTGCAGAAGAGAGAACACAAAAACTTCATAATAAATATAAGAGCAGCAATAATCAAAGAAATTGTGGAAGAAATGTAAGCAAAAAAATAAAAAGCTGAAAGTTACACAAAATCAATGAAAAGGGATCCAAACCTACAAAACTGGGGATTTCTTTTAAAAAGTGTAAAATGAGGGGCACTTGGGTGGCTCAGTCGGTTGGGCGTCCAACTTCGGCTCAGGTCATGATCTCGCGGTCCGTGAGTTCGAGCCCCGCGTCGGGATCTGTGCTGACAGCTCGGAGCCTGGAGCCTGCTTCGGATTCTGTGTTTCCCTTTCTCTCTGCCCCTCTCCCACTCATGCTCTGTCTGTCTGTCTGTCTCTGTCTCTCTCTCTCTCAAAAATAAATAAACATTTTTTAAAAAGAGTAAACAGCAAACACAGTCTAGAGGGCTTTGGGTAGAAAGATCTATGAAAGAAGTAACATACTAGGTTTGTTTGGGATCTTTGTTTAAAAAAACTCTAAGTCCCAGAAGATCATAAATCAACATCTAGAGTTTTGATGGGGATGCTCAGGAACTAATAGAAGTGAAATATATGACAGAGTTTAACTTAAACTTGCTCATGGGATATGGTTGGTAGAACTCCACATTGGGAGAGCCCAGAGCCTGTCTGTGGTCCCTGGGGTCCAATCCTAACTGATGGGAAGCCTGATAGGAGGCAGGAGTCTACCCTTCTTTCTAGTCTGCAAACTCAGCAACCTTCAGGAGAATTTTCTCAGAGTGATGTTCTTGTTTTGTTACCCTTAATAGAAAAATGACACCTGAATAGAATAATTCACCATTACATTCTGGGTTATTCGACCCAAATAGCACCTTTTTTTTTTTTTTTTTTAATATATGAAATTTATTGTCAAATTGGTTTCCATACAACACCCAGTGCTCATCCCAAAAGGCAAATAGCACCTTCTTAAGAGCTTCTCTCATGGTTCTTAGTCTCCTGTGAGCAAGTGCTCAAGCAGAAAAAATGCTTTCACACCACATGAGAGAGAGGTTGTGAATTGGTAACACAGGTGGTCCACAGATCGCGTTCAGCATGTGGCTATACTGTGTTTGATTTGTTCAGTGTTTTAAGAAACTTGAGCCAACATTTTGAAATTTTGGAGCTTTCAACAGATACCCAGGTATCTAGAAGTTCTTATGCTGCTGAGAGCACAATCCCACAAAGGGCAGTTGGCTGGAGGCTAGAGCAGGAGTCTGCTGACTGGGTCTGTCTCCAGTCTCGCCACCGAGGTGGCGAGAATCCAATTGCCATTGTCTTTCTTGCAAAACTGTTTAGTGTTTCTTTTGTTTTGTTGGGTTTTTTTTTGTTAGCGTAGAGCAAGAGTCAGGCCTCTACTGAAAGAGGGAAAACAGGATGAGGCCACATGCTTCTAGAAAAATGGGAGAGAATGCATTTTTTTGTGAAAAGTAAAATTTTCTTAAAAAGAAAATTAAGTACTGAAAATTTGAAGTACGGCTTTGCCAAAAAAAAGTAAGAGACCATTACAAAACAAATCAAAGAACAATTGCTATATAGAAAAGATATATGATGAAAATTTAATGAACTGAAAGAAAGAACTAGAATTTCCACAGGATTAATTTCTGAATGCAGATAAATTAGGTGACGGCTCTTGTAAAAAAAAAAAGCGGCCATAAAATCTTTTACAATGCATTTCTGAAAGATCGTCTGTGGAGAGAATGAGAGATTATAACTTCTACATAGTTAAACATTCAAAAATACATTATAGCCAGAAATACTGTTATATTCAGAATATTGAAGATAGCTGAGAATTTGCTGGAGAAGAATGAAATAATCCATAATATTTTATAATTGCAGCTGATATAAACAAACATGTAAATGATAATTCCAAACAATAGCTATATTTACCTGTGGCACTGAAGAAAAAGGTTTTGTACTAAACCAAACCTATAACATAAATATATCACATTGGATATAATATCTTAAATAATAAAAAATGCAAATTGAAAATTCAAAATGTTTAATTATTAGATTATGTTTTCATAATTTTATAGTGTTTTTGATTCGGAACTTGAGGCCTAATACTTTTTCTTCTACAGATTACAATTTCAGTTTAGTCTTGTGCATTGAGATTTTAACCAGACGCAATATTGAATTGGATTCTGCTTCATAATGGAAAATAGTTGTTTTCAAGTAGATTTTTAAAGATATGAATAGAATGATAGCTGAACAATTTTGAAATCAGAGAACATATGTTGAAATTAATCTTTTATTTTGTAACTTCAGAAATTTATTCCATGTCATCTGTTTCACTTCTGAAAATTAATGGCATAGCAATAGGCTAGATTATTTAGTGTTAAAAAAAATTTTTTTAGGCTAGATTATTTAGTGTTAAAAAAAATTTTTCCAAAATCAGACTTTTTGTAGAAAGAGTGAAGCTAATTTATACACTTGTGTATCTATACATGAATGTTCCAGCAAAGAAGTGTCCAAGATGTTTGAATAGCTTGTAATGCCAACAAAAACAAAGCTGAGTCTTTGGTGCAATCTTTTAAAAAAAAATGTATCTTGTTACATTTCGTGTGCACAAAGAAGAATAAGGAAGAATATAATGAATGCCCATCTCCTAACCCCAGAAATGAAACATCAGAACATTAAATGAAAGTCCTTTTTGTACATTCACCAAGAAAGAGCATTCTGTTTCACTTCTGCCACCAGAAACCACTCTCCTGAATTTGATGTTTGTGATTCTTGTGTATTTTTTCATACTTTATTATGCACTTATTTAACTCTATATAATATGTGGTGGTGTTTTAAAGGTATTTAAGACCTACGTAAATAGTATCATAATGTACCAATTCTCCTAAAACATGCTTTTTATGTTTGACAGTATGTTTGTGAAGTGATCCGTGTCCAATTTCGTATACAATTGCATACATATATCACAACTTATTCATCCGTGCGTCTATTAAGAGACATTTTAGCGTTTCAAATTTAGTCAGCTGTTGTAGCTGAGATTTGAAACTGTCAGGCATTGTGACTCTGGAATATTCCCTAACTGCACTACAAATTGTAACTCTCTATGAGTTTGTATCCTCGAAGCAAAGAGTGGCTAGAGAAAGCATCCGTACCTGATATTTCTTCAAAGTCATTGCTCGAAGATCCAAATAGAAAATGAAAGAAAAAAGATGGTGCAGTAGAAAATCCCAGGTTCATTATGCCAAACTAAATTCTGTGTATAAACAATTGCTCAGTTCCATCTAGTGTTTAGACAAGTCTCAGAGGCCCTCAAATGTCACCTCCCCCAGGGAGCCTGCTAATCATTCCAAGGCTGGAACATTTGAGATGAATGCTGGAAATCCTTAGTTCGTAGATGGGTGGTTAGGTTTCTTACGTTTCCTGCGTGTATGTGTGCTTTCACTTATGAAGATTTCCACTGCCTTGCTGGCCAAACTGGAAGGTGCCAGGAGACCTTAATTTTGTTTGTACTTGGCAGATGCTAATCTTCAGCAAAACAGGGAAGTGCACACACTGTCCCAGCTCTTTTTCCGTTGCCCCTACCTCCGCTTTTGGCGTGAATACCCCTCAGCTATATAAAGAAAAACTGCTGAATAATTAGGAGGAGAAATTATCTAGGGTGAGAGATTTGGGGGCGTTTCCACCAAGTACTTACAAAAGGAGTTGTGCATATTTAGGGCCTCCTTTGTATAGAGAGCTTAGGGTGGACTCCTATACCAACATCTCCTTCTCGCCCCAATACCTTTTGAAAGCGTGATAGCTTCTCAGGCAATATTTCAGTGAGTGGCACCATTAAATAAATAAATAAAGTTTATTTAAGCTCAGTCATAAACATGTTAAATTAACTACGCATTGTGAACAAAATAGACAAAATAGAATAAAATGTATTATGAAAGAGGCCCGTGACTATTTATTTTTTTTTCTTTCGATTACTGAAGTTAATCCTCTGTTATTTAAATTTCCCACTGAGTCTGAGCCGGGACATTCTAAGAATAATGCTTTTTTCTTCCTGGTCCACAGCTAACTGAAATGTTATACCTTCTTTCTGTGTCTGTTCGTGGACTTACTGGTTCCATTTATAGATTGTGCATCACACATCGTATCATAGATCTTTGGGTTGCAAGTGTAAGAACTTCAATCCGAACACATTTAGACAAAAGTAGTATGTATTTGTTTGTTGTTTTTTTTTTTTTACATTGATTTATTTTTGAGAAACAGAGAGACAAAGCGTGAGCGGGGGAGGGGCAGAGAGAGAAGGAGACACAGAATCTGAAGCAGGCTCCAGGCTCTGAGCAAGCGGTCAGCACAGAGCCTGATGCGGAGCTCGAACCCACGAACTGTGAGATCATGACCTGAGCCGAAGTCGGATGCTCAACCGACTGAGCCACCCAGGCACCCCGAAAAGTAGTATGTATTTGGCTCATAGACTATGATAAAGGATTTCACAGTTAAACCTAACCAGGGCAAGGATGTAGTTGGACTTTGGAAACATCAAGAGTCAAATAAAACCAGGTTTTGCCATTACCCACCTCTTGTTTGTGCTCATTTCTGATTGGAATGGAATATGGCAGGAAACTAGCCATGAGAAGTTGCTGGATTTCATGTCTCACAAAATTTTCTTGGATCAGGTTTAAAAGGTCCAACAGGTAGACCGTGATGGGCTTGGGTTCTTCAAAATGCACTCTTCAAATATGGTCAGGAGCAAGGATCCTGGTGCACATCGTAGTTGTAGCATAAGGAGCAGGTGGTAGAGGCAAAGAAAGTGCCAGGAAGGCAATGAACAAAAATCTAGTCCATTCCAAGTATCCTCACTATGTCTTATCCACTTGCTCCTCCCATAAATTTACGGCCTCCAACCTTGACAGTATGTTTTTTTCTCTACCTTTATAACCCAATTCAAGATTTACAGTTTTCAGAATAGCTTCCCTTTTGATGATGACAAGTCTATTGGTTCTGTCTTCTGATCTGAATTTCAGTTCATTTCCAAAACTAAGCTGGTGTTTTCCAATTAAATAACATGGTACCAACCCAGTTGCAGTAAGTTCCACACCACATATACCATTTTCCTCAAATTCAACCCCACTTACTTTCTCAACTTCTTTATTTTTGTTAGTTATATCCTATTACAACACACTCACACACTGAAAACCTTGATTCTTCCTTGTCTATCAACCACCATATCAAGGTGCTAGTTGATGATGTTTTTCAAAAGTTCTCTCATATTTATTCTGTATTCTCCATTTGTACTACCACATCCTAGTCCAAATCTCTCATTGCAGTTGAAGTTCAAATGGTTTAAACCCTTTGCCTGCAACTCTTTGAATCAATATTAGACAAATCTTTATAAAATTGCTGCTGTGATCACATTACTTCCCTATTTAAGGTTTTTTCATAACCAGTCACATGAACAGCCTCAACTTTTGAGTCTTGGAGAATTTATTTGTACACTACACATGTGTTAAGGGATCAACATGCAAAATGTAAAAAAGGATCTCGTACAACTCAATAGCAAAAGAATAAACAGCCTGATTAAAACAATGGGCAGAGGTTCTCAACATCACTAATTATCAGAAATGCAAATCAAAACCACAATGAAATGCTATGTCACACCTGTTAGAATAACTACTATTAAAAAGACAAGGGGCGCCTGAGTACTTTGGTTGATTATCTGACTTCGGCTCAGGTCATGATCTCACAGTTCGTGAGTTAGAGCCCTGCGTTGGGCTGTGTGCTGACAGCTCTGAGCCTGGAGCCTGCTTTGGAATCTGTGTCTCCTCCTCCTCTCTCTCTGCCCCTCCTTGCTTGTGCTCTCTCTCTCTCTCTCAAAAGTAAATAAAGAAACTTAAAAAAAAAAAAGAGCTGGGGTGCCCAGGTGGCTCAGTAGCTTAAGTGTCTGACTCTTGATTTCTGCTCAGGTTATGATCTCCCAGTTCATGAGTTGGAGCTCCTCATTGGGCTCTATGCTAACAGTACTGAGCTTGCTTGAGATTCTCTCTCTCTCTCTCTCTCTCTCTCGCTCTCTGCCCCTCCCCCACTAGTTCTGTCTCTATCTCAAAATAAATAAATAAAACAGAAAAAAAAGACAAGAGCTGACAAATGCTGGTGAAGAGGTGGAACATTGCACTGTTGGTGGCAACATGAATTGGTACAGCCACTGTGGAAAACAGTGTGGGGGATCCTCAAAATGTTAAAAGCACAACTACCGTATGATCCAGCAGTCCCACTTTTGAGTATGCATCTAAAAGAAATGAAAATAGGATATTGAAGAGATACCTACACTTCCATGTTTATGGTAGCATTATTCACAATGGCCAAGATATGGAAATTACCTAAGTATCTATTGGTGGATGAATGGACAAAGAAAATGTAATATGTATTACTCAGCCATAAAAAAAAAAGAAGGAAGCCTTGTGATTTGTGACAATATGGATGGATCTTGAGGGTATTATACTAAGTGAAATAAGTCAAAGACAAATACTGTATGATCTCACTTACTTTTAAGATCTAAAATCATTGGACTTATAGAAACAGAGAAGAATGGTGGTTGCCAGGGCTTGGGGGTAGGGGAAGTAGGGAAGGTGTTGGTCAAAGGCTACAGACTCTCAATTATAAGATGAATAGGTTCTGGGATCTAACATGAAACATGGTGACTAGAGTTAACAATATTGTGTTCTGTACTTGAAAGTTTCTATGAGAGTAAAGATTTAATACTTGTACTATGACCAGAGAAAACAACAAAATGGTAATTATGTGAGACAAAGGAGGTGTTAACAAATTTTATTGCGGTAGATATTTTGCAATATATATGTGTATCAAATCATTACATTGTACACCTTAATATTATAAATGTTATAGGTCAGTTATGTCAATAAACATAGGAGAGAATACAATATATTGAAATTTGTGAGATATGGCAAAACATATTTAGCAGAAAACTTAAAGCCTTAAATGTTTATGTTAGAGCAGAAAAAAAAGATTTAAAATCAGTAATATAATTCTCTGCCTTAAGAAGCTAAATCAGGCAGAGAAATTGAACCTACAAAAGTAGGAGGAAGAAAATAGTAAATAATAGGAAATAATGAGTAGAAGAAAATAAAAGTAGAGGTAATAAAATGAAACAAGAAGTTTATTCTTGGAAATATTATCAATAAATTGATAAATCCCTAACTAAAATGATGAATTCAAAAGAGAACAAAAGTTACCAAAATTGAGAATGAAAGAGAGGATCTCAAAACAAATGCTACAGACATTAAAATGATAATAAAGGGCTATTAATCACATTTATGGCAATAAATTTAAAAACTTATAAAATAGACAAATTATTTGAAAAATATAACTTAAAATAGACACAGTAAGAAATAAAAAATCTTGGTAATACTATGTAAATTAAGTAAATTATAATTATAATAATTTGGAAAACCTCCCTGAATAGAAAATTTCAATCCCATATGATTTCTCTGATTAATGCTACCAAATATTTAGGGAAAGAATAATACCAATTTTACACAAAGTCTTCAATAAAATTAAGATGGAGGAAACATTTCCCCACTTGTGTTATGAGGTCAGAATAACCCCAATACCAACCTTGAAAAAGGTATTAAGAATATATAGAAAGGTTAGTATTCTTCACGAACATAGATGCAAAAATTCTTAACAATATATTAGAAAGTCAAATAGAACAACACATAAAATAATAATACATATAATACGTTATGACTAAGTGAAGACTTATCCCAGGAATATAAGATTGATTTAACATTTAAAAATTATTCAGTGTAAATCTTTAACAAAGTAGAGGAGAGAAATTATACAATCATCTCAATAAATATAGAAAAAACTTTTGATAAATTCAGTCCTCATTAATAATAAAAACTCTTAACACACTAGGAATAAAAATGGTCTTTCTTAATCTGATAAATGAGAATTGTAAGAGATCTATAGCTAACATTGTACTTAATGACAAAAATACTGATGTTTCCCCCTTAAGATCAGTCATGAGGCAAGGATATATACTCATGTTACTACTAATCAATATTGTACTAAAGATCTCAGCCAGTGGAATAAGGTAATAAATGAAGGACATAAAGATTGGGAAGGAAGAAGTAAAACTGTCTCTATTTGCTAATGACATGATTATTTAAATATAAAATTTGAAAGAATCTACAACTACTCGAACTATAAATTAATTAAGGAAAGTCTCAAGATACATGTTTAGTATACAAGAATCAATTATATTTTATATACTAGCAGCAAATAATTGAAAAAGGAAACTTTAAAAATTCCATACATGATAAGATTATAAAATATTAAGTACTTAGGGATAATTTTATCAACAGATATGTAAGACCTCTATACTAAAACCTATAAAATATTTCTGAGAGAAATTAAAGACTTAACTAAATGAAGAGATATATCATATTCATAGATTATCAGACAGTATTTTTAAGAAGTCACTCTCCCCAGATTGATATCTAGATTTAACACAATTACAATTCTAACAGGCTTTTTTTTTCATTTTTACAAATAAATTAATAGTGAAAGTTAGACCTCCTCCTGACTGATTTGGATGCCTTTTATTTCTTTGTGTTGTCTGATTGCAGAGGCTAAGACTTCCCATACTATGTTGAATAACAGTGGTGAGAGTGGACATCCCTGTCTTGTTCCTGACCTTAGGGGGAAAGCTCTCAGTTTTTCCCCATTGAGGATGATATTAGTGTTGGGTCGTTTATATATGGCTTTTATGATCTCGAGATATGCTCATTCAATCCCTACTTTCTTGAGGGTTTTTATCAAGAAAGGATGCTATATTTTGTCAAATGCTTTCTCTGCATCTACTGAGAGGATCATATGGTTCTTGTCCTTTCTTTTATTGATGTGATGAATCACGTTAATTGTTTTGCAGATATTGAACCAGCCCTGCATCCCAGGTATAAATCCCGCTTGGTCACGGTGGATAATTTTTTTAATGTATTGTTGGATCCAGTTGGGTAATATCTTGTTGAGGAGTTTTGCATCCATGTTCATCAGGGAAATTGGTCTATATTTCTCCTTTTTAGTGGGGTGTCTGTCTGGTATTGGAATCAAGGTAATGCTGGCTTCATGGAAAGAGTTTGGAAGTTTTCCTTCCATTTCTACTTTTTGGAACAGTTTCAAGAGAATAGGTGTTAACTCTTCCTTAAATGTTTGGTAGAATTCCCCTGGAAAGCCATCGGGCCCTGGACTCTTGTTTTTTGGCAAATTTTTGATTACTAATTTGGAGGTCAAACTTTCACTCTTCGCAGATGACATGATACTCTATGGAAAACCTAAAATATTCCACCAAAAAACTGGTAGAATTGATTCATGAATTCAGCAAAGTTGCAGGATATAAAGTCAATGCACAGAAATCGGTTGCATTCCTATACACCAACAATGAAGCAACAGAAAGAGAAATCAAGGAATTGATCCCATTTACAGTTGCATAAAAAACCATAAAATACCTAGGAATAAATCTAACCAAAGAGGTGAAAAATCTATGCACTGAAGACTATAGGAAGCTTATGAAAGAAATTGAAGAAGACACAAAAAAATGAAAAAAGATTCCATGCTCCTGGATAGGAAGAACAAATATTGTTAAAATGTCAATACTACCCAAAGCAATCTACATATTCAATGCAATCTCTATCAAAGTAACACCAGCATTCTTCACAGAGCTAGAACAAATAATCCTAAAATTTGTATGGAACCAGAAAAGTCCCCGAATAGCCAAAGCAATCTTGAAAAAGAAAAACAAAGCAGGAGGCATCACAATCCCAGACTTCAAGCTATACTACAAGACAGTATGGTACTGGCACAACAACAGACAGATCAATGGAACAGAATAGAGAACCCAGAAATGGACCCACAAACGTATGGCCAACTAATCTTTGACAAAGCAGGAAAGAATATCCAATGGAATAAAGACAGTCTCTTCAGCAAGTGGTGCTGGGAAAACTGGACAGCGACATGCAGAAGAATGAACCTGGACCACTTTCTTATACCATACACAAAAATAAACTCAAAATGGATGAAAGACCTAAATGTAAGACAGGAAGCCATCAAAATCCTCGAGGAGAAAGCAGGCAAAAGTCTCTTTGATTTTGCCTGCAGCAGCTTCTTACTCAACACGTCTCCGGAGGCAAGGGAAACAAAAGCAAAAATGAACTACTGGGACCTCATCAAAATAAAAAGCTTCTGCACAGCGAAGAAAACAATCAGCAAAACTAAAAGCAACTGACAGAATGGGAGAAGATATTTGCAAATGACATATCAGATAAAGGGTTAGTATCCAAAATCTGTAAAGAACTTGTCAAACTCAACACCCAAAAAACAAATAATCCAGTGAAGAAATGGGCAAAGACATGAATAGACACTTCTCTAAAGAAGACATCCAGATGGCCAACCAACACATGAAAAAATGCTCAACATCACTCATCATCAGGGAAATACAAATCAAAACCACAATGCGATACCACCTTACACCTGTCATAATGGCTAACATTAACAACTCAGGCAACAACAGATGTTGGTGAGGATGCGTAGAAAGAGGATCTCTTTTGCACTGCTGGTGGGAATGCAAGCTGGTGCAGCCACTCTGGAAAACAGTATGGAGGTTCCTCAAAAAACTAAAAATAGAACTACCCTACAACCCAGCAATTGCACCACTAGGCATTTATCCACGGGATACAGGTGTGCTGTTTTGAAGGAACACATGCACCCCCATGTTTATAGCAGCACTATCAACAATAGCCAAAGTATGGAAAGAGCCCAAATGTTCATTGATGGATGAATGGATAAAGATGTCGTGTGTGTGTGTGTACACACATACACACACACACACACACACACACACACACACACACACAATGGAGTCTTACTCAGCAATCAAAAAGAATGAAATCTTGCCAGTTGCAACTCCATGGATGGAACTGGAGGGTATTATGCTAAGTGAAATTAATCAGTCAGAGAAAGACAAAAATCATATGACTTCACTCATATGAGGACTTTAAGGGACAAAACAGATGAACATAAGGGAAGGGAAACAAAAATAATATAAAAACAGGGAGGGGGAGAAAACAGAAGACTCATAAATATGGATAACAAACAGGGTTATGGGAGGGGTTGTGGAGGGGGCATGGGCTAAATGGGTAAGAGGCATTAAGGAATCTACTCCTGAAATCATTGTTGCACTATATGCTAACTAATTTGGATGTAAATTGTAAAAAATAAAAAAATAAAATAAAAAAAAAGAAAAGAAAATTTGGAAAAATCACCATATCTTGTTTTAAATTTTACTATTGATCTACAGTAATCAAGAAAGGTGAATGGAACATAATATAGAAACCAGAAAATCAGAAAGAGATCCGTGAATACACAATCATATGTTTTTCAAAATAGGCAGTAATTCAATGAAGAGAGGGAAGTCCTCAACAAATGGTACTGGAATACCTGAATACACTTATGGAAAAAATAAAAAGTTCAACCCTGCTTAACATTAGATACAAAAATTAATTCAAGATGAATTATAGTTGTAAATAGAAAAATGAAAACTATTAAAATTCTAGAGGAAATCATAGTTGACTATTTTTGCACATTAGAGGCAGGCATATATTTCTTATAGAGGACATAGAAAGCGCTAAGTATGGAAGGAAAAATATGATAAATTGGATTTTTTTTAATTCAAAATTTCTGCTCATCAAAAGACACCATTAAGAAAATGAAAAGGCAAACCATAGTCTGGGTTACAAGTGTCACAATACATGTATCAGACAAAGGGCTTTTATCCAGAAAAACAACAACAAAAACTATACATGTTACACACACACACACACACACACACACACACACACACATGCTACCAAACTCCCACCAATTAATAAAAAATAATATAAAAAAGTCATCAACTATACTTAATGCATTTTATAAAAGATCAAACAAATCAAAATTACTTTATAATGGAAGATATATAAATGGCCCAGAAACATGAAAAAAGTGCTCCATATCATTAATTATCAGAGAAATGCAAATTAAAATCACAATGAGACATTCACTAGATTGGCCAGTTCATCCCACTAGAATGGCCAAAATTTCCAAAGACTGACTATACCAAATGCCTGTAAAAATATGGAACAACTCTCTTACATTGTTGATGGGAGCACAAAAAGCTAGAGTCACTCTGGAAAACCCCTTTGCAATTTCTTATAAAGTCAAATGTACACCGACTTAATGACAAAGTAATTCTGCTCCTAGGTATTTAAGAGAAATGAAAAGATGGATTCAAGAAAATTAAGAAAAAAACCCAACTTTATTCATAATAGCCCCAAACTGTGACCAAGACAAATGTTCATCAGTAGTGATAGATAAACAAGCTGTAACTCATGCACTATTCAGGATGAATCTCAAAAACATTATGTGGAGCAAAAGTAGCAGAAATAAAGGAATATCTTTAGGATTGATACAAGAACAGGCAAAATAATCTATGTGAAGAAATTAGTATAGTAGTTGCCCATAGTTGATGGGGATTGACTGGAAGAGAATACTAGAAATTTCTGTTCTGATTAAATATTGATTATCTTATTTGGAGTGTTGGTTACATGTGTGTATATGTTTATCAAACTTCACATCATATTCTGTTGCACATTTAGCATTTGTGCATTTTGCTGTATGTAAATTTTACCTAAAAATGAAAAAAATACCATAAATAAATAATTGAATTCTAGTTATTCATTTTGCTTTTTGGAGTCCTATAAGGATAGCAATTCCAAAACCATTTTTCTCTGTCTTCTAGGCATAACTGAATGAGAAAATATATCGAGCAAAAATGGAATATATTTCTCATGGTTAGAGAAGGGAGTTACAAGTATGTAAAACGGAAAACTAAAGTAGACTGTGTATTACTGGATTGGAACTGGAGGTATCTGTATGGGGGAGTGGAGGGAGAGAGAAATGGGGTGAAATATAAATAATGAGTGAATGTGGGCAACTTACAACTTTTCCATGAATTTGAAATTTTATCAAAATATGATGTTAAAAATAAAGCCAGGGAGAGGAGTAAAATGTAATGGAGACCAGTATAAATTCTCCAGAGAGAATTTATACTCGAAGAAGGAAAGCAAAGTAAGAAGGGATGTCCTCTACTATTGTATGATTATACTTCTTCAAGTATGGAAAATGGAATGAAAAGGCCCACAATGTAGGTCCACAAGAGGGTCTGACATCATCCAGCTCAAGAAAAAGGGCATCGAGAACAGTGGTTCTCAACATTGGCTGCACCCTGGAATCATGTGGGGAGCTTTAAAGTGATCCCTGGGTTCTACCTCTCGAGATCTGATTGAATTGGCCTGGTATGTGGCCTGAATGCTGAGATTTTAAAAAGCTACTCAGGCAATTTTAATGTGCAGCCAAGAGTGGGACCCCTGCTTTTGAGGGAAACCAAAGAAAAGAGACCAGATGAAGTTATCAACCGTTTAGCCCAGTGGAGGTGACAAAAGGTTAGTTAGTTTGGGAGAGTAAGTAGGGGGAGGAATTAGGTGCCGGAGAGGAGGAAGCAGTTCTTCGGGGGTACCCACAGCCAGTAGAGCTACAAGCCTCTGTGGGTGACCTGCCATGCCTTCGAAGCCTGTCAAGGTTTATCTGTCTTGTTTATCTTTTTCTCTCCTGAGTCTTGTAGGATCTGATTTGAGGAGCTTTCCTGGCTAGGTTCCCATGCAGGCAGAGAACTCTGAATGTCCACAAACATGGCTTTTTTAGGCAGGCTGTTTTGGCAGGTTCTCATGCTTGGTGCCAGGCAAAGCATTATGTTCAAGGGCAAATAGAGAAGAGCCAGAAGGCATACACCAGGGCTGGTGTCCAGGGCACCCACCAAGCAAATATCTACCTCTCTTCCCCTCCCCACCCTCACTATAAAGCAGGTTGAGTGTGCATTTCTGCAGCAGTGTATTTTTAGACAAAGACCCCTGTTCTCTGATTCATGTAGGAGTTTTGTGTAGTACCTCTTGAAGCTGAAGCAATGACAATTGATCTTCCACGTCTGTCTTTTCGTATCTTCTGTTTCCAAACTTCCGAACTTGTGGAGTTTGAAGAGGGTTATGTAATTGCCACGGTAGTGAATATTTTCCAATATTAAGTGAGCACCTGCTTTAAGAAATAGGTTTATCAGTCATGTCAAAACCAACCATGCTATCTTGGGGTTTAGATATTATTTGGGAAGAGGTGATTTCTCATAGTTTGGTTCATACCAAACACTAATGAACTATAGTGTACAAAGCATTTACACTGAGTACCTCACCTCTCAATTTCACTCATTTTATCAAAACAAACTTGGGGAACTTGTGCCATTCTTGACTAGGCCATGGTTAGAGCTTTGATTCTTTTATTCCACTCTGGGTGAGTTCACTGATGTAAAGTTATGTTTACAGAAGAAACTGGAATAGCTTTCTGAAGGCTTTCTGAACAATCAGAGGCATATTTACGAAGAGCTCGTTTCGTCTCGTGTCTGCTTTCAACATAGGTCTGGAGTCCTGGCGTCTGCCTTGTGGTCTGCCCCTATCTTTAGGCTGTTCTGAACCCAGAGTAGAATGGTCTCCACAGCTCTCCTCAGCTTGGCATTGCCTGAGATCAGGATTGCTGCATGTATCGAGGGACAAGCTGCTAGGATCCCCACACAGATCATTACCCCGATCTTGTGCCACAGCATCAGTAAAGGCACTGAAACGAGGGCAGCACAGAATGACACCACATAGAGGCAGAGAAAGGAGACAAGAGATCTGAGGGCTTTGATATGGGCTTCCAGGCTGGGGTCGCGGGAGTCTTTGGTTTTGGCCCTCATTGTCCTCATGTGCCTCCCCAGGGAGACAATCAGCACCCCAGAAGAAACCAGAAAAAATAGCAACGACGGGATGGACACCAGTGTGCAGAAGATGAAGGAGTGATAGAAACTGAGTTTTGCAATTTGCAAATTGAATTCTGTATTATTCACGAATAGCATAGTTGTGAATGTGAAGCCAGATCTACTACAGAAGTCCCCCAAACAGATGGCGGTGCAGATACAAGAGAAAAGCGTTGCACCCAGGAGCATCTGGGGGACCTTCCGGGAGACCCAGCTTGCCACACAGTGCAGGAGGGTGTGAGAGAAACGGGCAATCTTGGAGCAGTAGAGAAGACTGAGGCAGGTGGTGAGCCAGAGCCCAACTTGGTTTGTGATCATCCAGAGCATGATGATGGTCTGGTAGCTGAGGCTCAGCGGATCTTTCATCCTCTGGAAGTATGTAAGCTGGATGGCATCCAGAAACAGCAGCCCGTGCAGGAAAAGCCGGGTGAGGCTGAGACTCAGAAGAATAAGATCACAGTTGCTCAGTGGCTGCTTCCTCACCACATCGCAAAAATTCACCAGGAAAATGAAGGCATTGGCCAGGACCCCCACTGTAAATTCCAGGATTGAAAGGAATAGAAATGCACTCTTGACTTCATAGGACACAGTTATGACAGGAGTCAGAGCCAACATGATGTCTCTTCTTACTTGGTTAATCTAAGTCTCACATACCCCCCAGCAGAGAAGGGTCAGTGTACATTACAAGCCAGGACTTCTCCTTCACAAAGCATCAGGCTTTTGGCCTAGATCGATGCCCAAGAGAGTGCACAAAAAATTCGGACAGCAAACTTAGAGGGATATTGTTGCTTTAGAATATCTCTTGGATACACACAAGAGCTCATTGTAAGAGTAGAAGGAGGATGGTTCTTTCTCTTGGGTGATGCAGAAGCTTTTAATAAACCTAGGTGTGTCTGTACAGCAGCCCTCCCAGAGGGCCCTAGCATAGCATCAGGGATGCAAACAAGACAGGGTCTCGGTTTCCCAAGTCCAGTTTTGCATGCCCATCTGGACCTGCATGGTAGGAGAAGGGAGTGGGATTTGCTTATGGGTTTGAAGGGGACTGGCAGCAGGCAAATCGTATCTTCTTGATGAACTAAGGTTTGAAACGGTGCCTCTTTCCATTTGCATGCCTTCTTCTATCATCTCGGAGGAAGGGCTCTTACCATAGACTCTGTTTTTAATGTGGACGAATGCACGGTTCCTCCCCCGGCATCCGCACAGGAGTTGTGGCTATCAATGCCAAAGATTTCGTTCAAGCATCATCCTCATTCTAAGCCCTGGGCTGGCAACAGCACCATTTCCATGAACAAGGCCAGCAGCTGCCATGAAGGGAGAGGGTCGGGGGTGATCTGGCCTGGATTATTGCAGAAGCCTTTTAACAGCTTGCACTGTCTTTGTCCCCACTCCTTTACCCCGTTTTCCACAAAGCAACGATAGTGATCCTGTTATAAATATAAGATCATGTCATTGCTCTGTCCAGGCCTTTCGGGATCTCTGATATCCCTCACCATAAAAGCAAAGTCCTTACAGTGTCCCGTGGGTCCTGCTGTATACCTGTATACCCCTGATATCTAATCAGGGCCTCTGTCCCTTCTCGGATGTTATTTGGGGGTACTTGCTTCCCCTTTTGCTCCACTCCAGCCATGTGGGCCTCTTTCATGGTCTGTGAACTCACCATGCATGCTCCCACTCACCATGCATGCTGCACACTTGAACTTTCCATTGCCTGAATTGGTTTTCCTCTACTTACTCAGGTGTCTCAGTTTCTTCTCAGAAGTCCCCTCATCAGAGGGGCTTCCTTGATCATCTTAGAAGTGGCATTACTTAGCCACATCTTGAATGCTTGTTATCATCGTTACTCTATTCTATATTCCTGCATATACTCAGTTATTTATTGCCCTCTAAAACTACAAGCTTCACGAAGACACGTAGCAAGGACCCAGTACATATTTTTTGAATGAATTAAGTGTCCACAAATTAAGCATTTATTAGTCTTTAACATCCCTGTGGATTGTTAATCTAGTTTTAACATTCCCAGGCATTATATTCTAACATACACCTAACATAGTTGGCTGTAATTTCTGACGTTGTAGCTTTCTCCCCTTTAAAAATTTTTTTAATGTTTATTTATTTTGGGGAGACATGGAGACAGAGTGCAAGCAGGGGAGGGGCAGAGAGAGAGGGAGACACAGAATCCGAAGCAGGCTCCAGGCTCCGAGCTGTCAGCACAGAGCCTGACGCGGGGCTTGAACCCACAAAGCGCAGGATCATGACCTGGGCTGAAGTCAGATGCTTAACCAACTGACTGAGCCACCCAGGTGCCCCAATCCCCTTTTAAACATTTCCACATATTTGGTGTGCTTGGGCCTTCTGGCATCGCTAATTGTCCTTGATCTCTAAAGGAATATGAACTGATTTTATGATTGCTTCTGCAAGCTCTGTAAAAGTTCAGGCTAGTTACTCAATGAAGATTTGGAGAACTGATCACTTAGAGACTGGATGTTGTTTTATAACACTTCTGCCTGATCTGGTGCTTCTTCTTCACTCTTACAAATATAACTTTTCCAGTTCTTTTATTATTGTCCTTCTTGCCTCATCCAGTCACTCCCCCATGTTGTGGAGTGGATGATGGGGAAAGGAAAGGAGAAGTTGAATGGTTGATTTGCAACCTGTCATATTGTAACATTTCCTCTAAGAGGTGGACCCTTTCCACTTCTGCTCTACTGTGTGCTCCCAGCCTTGTGCCTCATTGTCCCTTTTTACTAACTTTTCACAGCCTCACTCTGGGAAGACTGCTCCTGTGAGTGGGCTCACAGTTGCATAAAGCACCCTTGAGGAGGGGTGCTCTGTGCTGAAACTGTGGAACCAGGCGCCTGTGGAACCAGCCTCCCTAAGGTTGAGGACTGGCTCTGCCACTTACCCTCTGTGTGACCTTGGAAAGTGATGGAATCTTCTGTGTCTATCTCATATGAAACGGAGATGACAATCAAAATAACACCTGCCTCAGAGGGTTGAGAGGATTGCCTGAAGTGACACATACATCATGCTTGGCATCATGCTTGGCATAGGATGTTTGATCAGTAAATGTTAGTTATAGGACCACTATACTGCCTAGCAATCACTCTTCTGAATACATCACCGAGGAAATGAAGTCGGTACCTTGAAGAGGTATCTGTGCTGCCATGTCCATTGCATCATTGTTTCCAATAGCTGAGAAATGGAAACAACCTAAGTGTCCGTCAATGGACGGATGGATAAGGAAATTGTAGCATATGCATATTATGGAGTATTATCCGCCTTAAAAATGGGGATCCTACCATTTGCAACAACATGGATGAAACTGGAGAAAATTATGTTGAGTGAAAGCAAGAAAAACACTGCGTGATCTCACTTATATACCTCACTCTTATAAAAAGAGTTGAATTTATAGAAGCAGAGAGTAGATTGGTGGTTGCCAGGGGTGGAGGATGATGGGGAGATGTTGGTCAAATGATAACCTACTTTCAGGAAGTATGGAGGCTGAGGACGAGTCTCCATGTCTCCAATGTCTCCAGATAATTGGACAAAGAAATGGGTGCCAACAAACCAGAAGAGTCCTCCAATCACTGTCATTTTCCCAGAAGTTCAAATCAGCTTGAGATCCAGAATCCAAAAGCAAGGAATATATATTATTCATGATTTAACAGCTCCCACCACGAGGGGGTGACAGACCACTGTGAGGCCTGGGAGTCCTGGCTTGCTTACTGTGCCAGCTCAGCCCAGGCATTTCATATTGCAAAAACGTGGTCCCATATTTTACAGAATTGAAATGGTCGACTCTACTCACTATTTTATAGCAGGATGAGTATAAGCTCACAGTTACCCTGTGAAGACCATAATGCCACTTCCATTCTATTCTATTCTATTCTATTCTATTCTATTCTATTCTATTCTATTCTATTCTATTCTATTTTTGAGGGAGAGAGAGTGCAAGTGGGGAGAGGGGCAGAGAGAGAGGGAGAGAGAATCTTAAGCAGGCTTCACACCCAGTGTGGAGCCCGACATGGGGGTTGATCTCACAATCCTGAGATCATGACCTGAGCTGAAATCAAGAATTGGACGCTTAACTGACTGAGCCACCCAGGCACCCCACTACCTCCATTTTATTGACAAACGAAGTGGAGTTTCAGGAAGGTTAAATTCACTATATCTGCCAGGATAACTAAAGTGCTAAGTGAGGAGCTGGGTCTCCAAGTCTAGATATTCTGACTTCATGTTTGGTGTTCTTTCCACTAAGTCCAGCTACCAATCTGTAGAGCAGGGAGCAATGGCTATCCTTATTTGAGTAAAGTGCCTCGTAACATTCTTTCCAACCTGAGCCCTATTTGAATGGGTTTATTTTGGGGGATGGCTGCTGAACCCTTGTGAAGTGCCTTGTGAAGGGTAGAGGGAAAGGAAGAGGGAGGGATGAACTATCATCTCATTCTAAAGAAAGATAGGACAGTTGAGCCTGGTGGGTTCATATCTCAGGAAACCACTATTCTGGGAGGGAAGGGGGTGGGGGAAATCTCTATAGGCTCAGTTAAGATCACTGAAAGAAAATGTCCTTCTGCCCAGGAGGTTAACAGTGCTATTAGCAACGTATAAGCATAAATGAAATTCCTCAGAATTTCGAGTAGAGCTGGGCTGAGGCTGTCCTTGATTCCCTCCTATTGACTTCCTATATCGTCTTTGCTTCCATACCACCACTCTGTCCACAGCATTATTATATCACTTACCATATTTATTAAACTATGTGTTGGTTTACAAGTGTGTGTCCCCAATTACACGGAGTTATTCAAAAGCAGGGATTATATATTGTTCATTCTTTGCTCCTCATGGTACATGACACATGATTTTTGCTCATTTATTTGGCCATTCGCTTTAAGCCCAGGGCAGTGATGTGATCAGTTGTGCTTTCTTATGAATATAGTATGTAGGCCTTACTTGAATGTAGATGAATTCACTGAAGGAATTCAAACATGTTTCCTGCACTGAAGATTAAAGGCTGAAAGTCTCTCACAATCTGGTGTGGAGCCATTCAGGAGAGCACTCATCCTAAGGGAAGAAAAAATCAGGTGGTGGAACTTGACCCGGTGACAACTGGAGCCACCAGAGTGCAGGCAGGGTTCTGAGCGACATGGTGTTTGTCATTAGACCTTGTTCCCCATCTGGTCTTATGCACTTCTGTCTATCCAAAGGGTGTATCAAGCAGTTTCTTTTAGCCGCAAGAAGTCAAGATTCATTCCGGTGATCTCCAGTGATGTGAGTGTCCTATGAGTTATACCAGGCCAGGGAGATCGGCATCAGCAGAGAACTTGTTGGGAATGCAAATCTTTGGGCCTTACTTAGAACCACTGAACCCAAATCTCGAAGGTAGAACCCAGAAATCTGTGATTTAACTAGATGCTCACATGATCCTGATGCACACTCACATTTGAGAACCCCTGGGATAAAAGGGCAGAAGGGATTTCCTAGAACACCAGCAGTCGCCACACCTCAGAGTCTGGAACATGGCTCAGGCACTGGAACTCTATTCAGAACCCAGGTTGTCTTAGCACCAAGAATTGCCACTATCTTGACTGCTCCACCATAGATGAGATTCAGACTGTTGTTAGAAATTGAAGACAGGTGCTGACGCTTGTAGATGGCACATAGCTAAGAAAGAACCCCAGGAATTCCCAAACCCAGCTCTGCCAGTCACCCCTATTCCATGAGAACAGCAGTGAAATGGGATGGAGGGTGTGTATTATCTTATTAAAAGCTAGACCAGCACCCGAAGGCTCCCAAGGCAGAGCTGTGTGGTGCAGATTGGACTGGAGCACAGAGTTGACTTAGGCAGGGTCCACATACTCAATTTGCCACCGTGTTCATGGTAGATATTGCTGATTACCTACGCTTTTCATTACCAGCAGGGCCCCTGTGTTACGGGGTATGTCAATATTCCTAACTAAAAGTAAATGACACTTCCCCCCTTTCTTGTAGATAGGAGTGGCATTTGGGACTCATGAAGAAGTGATTGGGTGGGATATTTTAGAAAACTTCTGTTGCCTTTTCTTCTTTCTGTGCCAGCATTTGAATGTTACGGTCAGTGTTCCAACAATGAGGGAAAAGCCAAGAGAATCGCAAAGCTGTCACCCTGAATTTTTTGAGTACTTGGAACCACACCAGCAACTACTCTGCTCCAGGCTTCTCATTCTGTGAGAAAGGTAGTCTCTTTATGGTTTTAAGTCATAGTGGTTGAGACAACTTTCCTGGAAGATGAGTGCCACGATTAGCCAATAAGCTGCCTGCAGGAAGGGCCCTGGGAATGTCTTTGCCCATCTAGGCACGGAAGGGAGGGAAGGTCACCCTGCCTCTGTCTGGGTGCCCTAGTCATGAAGAGGCAGAAAACAGGAAGTTCAAGAGAGGAAGCAAAAGGAAGGATGTCTCTACTTCCTGCATTTTAAAACCTACTTTGTCTGCTCATAGTTGTCAAGAGGATGTGGGCAGAGTGGCACTGGTGTGGGGAGAGAAGGTTCAAGATGGTCTCACTATAGCTCTTATTTCTGAATCTCTGTCTTTACATTTTGCTCCTACTACTAATTGATTCTGCTGCAAATCCTCTCTCTGCCTCATACTCAAGAAAGGGAATCTAAGTTGGCTTGTGATCACAAAGCAAGCCACTTCACAAGAGGCCGGTTGAAATAAGGATTAGCTGTCTTTGGGTTATGTGCTCATGCTCGGAAGCTGGTACCACCATGGGATCTGGTGATTCAGGACATATATAAGATGACTTTCGTCAGCAGGGACCTGGGGAAGGCACTCCTTTAGAGGGGTCTCTGGGCCCGTCTTCAACTTCACTTTTGCCCACTAAAATGAATTAAGGAAGAGGGGGTTTTAAGTAAAAGCTGATAGAGCTGTAGGGCATTAAATGAGAATGAGCCCAGTTCTGTTGCTCTGTAACACAACAAAGTAGGAGAATATTGTTCGGCACTGGCACCTAGCAGAGATGGGGGACATTGTGGGCATGTTGCTTCCCGGAGAGCAGAGCAGAGAGGGAAGCATGTGGAGATAGAGGCTGAGCCAGAGAGAGGGCAGCAGTGACAGAGAGAGCCTGTGCACAGCTCTAAGACATTGTCAGTGCCTTTAAGACATTTCCCGTGGCTTTCTTTTCACCCGTTTTCCCTTGGGGCGAGGGCCAAGGGGGAGGCATACTTACTAGGATCTCATCACAGGGGGACATTTCTGTAGACCTGAGTATTTTGTGTCAAAAAATATCATGCAAATTTGCATGCTATTACTTTATCCTGTCACTTTTTTCATAATTCAAAATACTGATCCAAATTATTTACTCTTCTCCAGTGCTCCTGTACTAAAATGGAATGTCCGAGAAAAGCATGTTATGTACCTCTCAGCACATCACCACATCAGCCTAGGTTGCATGTGTCCTGATCTAAAAATACAGCTCTATGGGGATGCCAAACAATTCAGAGACTTTGTGGAGATTTCAAGGTGATTATTACAAGTGGTTGTAAAAGCCAGAACCACATGGATAGTAGCAGGGTATGTTTTGACTGGAGTGGGTCGGGATTTTTGGTGCAGATATTTACACGGAACAAAGGGAGAAAGTAAGAGCCTGTCACAGCAGGCCCAACGCAGGCTGTGTGGTTGCCAGGCAAGGAAACGCCCAGAAACCTTCTGGAAGAAAGGACGACGACGACGACGGTGGTGGTGGTTGGTAGTAGAAGAGGTGATGGTGGTAAGAGCCGAGCTGACATTTTGGCGAAGAAGCGGGAGCATCAGGTGAGATTCAGTTGTACCTTGGCTTTCACAGAAATAGGAAAAATTGCGGCACCGAGTCTCTGCCGTTCCTTCTTTGGATTTGAGTGGTCTCTTATTTCTGCCACTTTCTTCATGTTATTCCATCCCCTTCTGGGTAAACAAGTGTTTTCAGTGAAGCTTTCATTTCTCTCTTGATAACATGACACTGCCCCCACCGACTTAGCGCCCAGTGCAACATGATTCAGACTCTGTGTCTAAAACCCTAATTTCGGAGAGAGGGACTCCACTGGACCAGGTTGGGTCAGCTGTCCAGTGCTGTGACCGGGGGGTCAGGGTGATGCTTGGGCTCCCTTGCCGGTGTGGGCAGGTGTTCTCTGGGCCTGGGGCAGGGGGGCCGTGGTGGAGACCATGGGAATCTCTAGTACAATATTTGGGCTTAAGGAGAAGTGGCCATCTGTAAGGTATGGATGGTAGAATTTGATAACTGATAGGATCCGAGATGTTCCCCTTTGGGAGATGTGGTTGAGAATAAACTTGGAATGGGTTGAATGAACGAATATATATTTAGTCTGAAAAAGAAATTTCGGTATTTGCTGAAGTATTTACCGACTTCAGAGCCTGTGAACGTCAGACTCCTGTATTGTTTATTTATTATTTTATTTATTTTATTTTATATTATTTTTGAGAGAGAGATAGATGGGAGGGGCAGAGACAGAGGGAGACACAGAATCCGAAGCAGGCTCCAGGCTGTGAGCTGCCAGCACAGAGCCCGATACGGGGCTCGAACTCACGAACTGTGAGATCATGACCTGAGCCGAAGTCAGACACTTAACCGACTGAGCCACCCAGGTGCCCCTGGACTCCTGTATTGAAATGAAATTACTGCAAGTTTGTGCCATTCTTTGAGTGACCTTTACCGAGTCATTTTTCTTCATGTCTGTTTCCTCATTTTTTCCATGGGGATTAAAATACCTGCCCTATCACATGGGCTTGTTGTGATGAAAGAAATAATGCAGTTTAAAGTGCCCTGAGAACTACTCGACGTGATGTAAATCGACGCTTTACGACTCACACGTGAATAATAGGTCACGTATTATTCCTAACAACGCCCTCCTTGGACCCACACCTGCGTGCACACGTGTGTCAAACTGCTGACTAATGAGTATTTCCCAAGGGAAGGAAATGCTGTAATGCTCAGCACTGGTCACTTGTACCGCCCCCACCTTTCCTCTGAACACTTCTGAGCAGAGAAATCACTCCTACTCCAACCAGGAGTTTTCCCACCCCCCGGGTAGCCTCTGCTGTGAAGAGCTTATACTTGGAACAAAAGAAGGAAGACCAAGGACAATACAACAAAAGAGGTACAACTTAAAGCTTGTGGGCTGTAGTGACCATGAGAGACGACTTGTGACAGGAAGGGTGTGGATGGCATGTGCTTGTGAGAGTGAGTGCCCTAGTGTGTGCGTGTGTGTGCGTGTGTGTGCAGGGGGGGCAGTGGTCCTGTAGAACAAAGTTCTGGGCTAGGCCTGGCTTTCCTCCACCCTCCTGGGCCCTGGGAATTTGTGGGAGCCAGTGGTCCATGGAGGGAAGAGCCCACCTCTTCCAGCCCAACCCTCCCGTGGGGTTCTTCCTGGTGGCTGGTGGACTGGAGGAAGAGGATTTTGTTTCTTGTTTTTTTAAGGGGGGAGGGGCACAGAGAGAGGGCGGGGAGTGTGTGTGTGTGTGTGTGTGTGTGTGTGTGTGAGAGAGAGAGAGAGAGAGAGAGAGAGAGAGAGGGAGAGAGAGAATCCTAAGCAGGTTCCACGCTCAGCCAGGAGCCCAATGCAGGGGATCCCACGACCCCGGGATCATGACCTGAGCTGAAATCAAGAGTCCAAAGCTCAACTGACAGGCCACCCAGGTGCCCTGAGGAGGAAGAATTCTAAACAGAATTGAAGCTAATGCCACTGCATGTTAGATTTTCTTTGACTTTATTTTCAGAAAAGATCAGTTAGGGAGAGACTGGAAAACTGACACTGGATGTCAGGTGCTGACTGTCTCAGCTTAGGCTCAAAATAATACCATGTCATGCATATTGTCCCCTCTAATTTACAGAGAATTAGGTAACTAGGCTTCAGAGGACTTAAATGAGTATAGCAAGTAAGTAGAGACTCTGATAGCCAAGCCCAGGCTAGTTTGATTCCAAACACTATGCTCTTTCCAGGACGCCAGATGGGGGGAACCACTAAACCACCATCTGAAGATTTCACATGGAAACACTCCCCAAGAGATGACTTATCTCTAGTCAAACACTGCATGCAACTGTTTCAGATTAACGAGCTATCAGGGATATCTTACCCACCCAGTGTATTGCTGGCAAACTACAAGCGGATGCATATCTTGTTTTCTATGGGATTTTCTTCCAGGAAGGGAGAATCTGATAACGAGTTCAGTGCTAGGAAGGTGGAGACACACACTACCGGTGCTCAGCTGTCTCTTCTTAGCTCCATCCCTACCAGGGGCTGGCTCTGATGGAGCCTTTGAGGGAACTCAGCCAGTAGGGGCTTGATGAGCGGCTAGCACTCTTCAGAGCTCTTAGGGGTATGCACGTCTATAAAATAGATCCATATACTTTTTTTTTTAAAGAGGCATTTTCTTTAATTTTTTAATGTTTACGTATTTTTGAGAGATTGAGAGAGATAGAGCATGAGCATCAGAGGGGCAGAGAGAGAAGGAGACACAGAATGCGAAGCAGGCTCCAGGCTCTGAGCTGTCAGTACAAAGCCCGATGCAGGCTCGAACTCACAAACCACGAGGTCATGACCTGAGCCGAAGTGGGATGCTTAACCGACTGAGCCACCCAGGCGCCCCATGGAGCCATATACTCTTGAACGTACTGTTACTTGAGTAGTTCAGAAAAGGGGAAACATACATCAACATGCATTGAGTGTTTAGAGAAATTTCGTGGGAAGTGAGTTTAAACTTGGCTTTGCAATAAGAGCAGAGTTTACAGGAAAGAGCAGGAAAACAGGGGACAAGGATATTTCAGGTTGTACCACATATGCAGAAAGAGCCGTGAGCCAGGCTGATTGGTGAATGCTGAAAAAAATATCGGAATGGTAGAATCGAGAATGAACAAGTGACCTTAAGGAGAAAGAGGCGTTTGCAATCTATCCTGGGGAACAGATTCCGGCTATTTTAGGGTTTAGGAGAGAAGCCAGAAGCAAGTGTCGTTTCAGGAAGGTCAGCACAGGGAGAGACAGGTGTTCTCATCAGTACCGGCCAGGTGGTTGACGGCTCTCCTGATCTTTAGATCTCTGGGCGGTAGAGTTGCCCATTTCTGTGTCACGCCAATGGACAGGCAGCTTGTGCAGCTTCCAGAGTTCACTGCAGATGCAAACTTGTCTGTTTGGAGGTGTGGGGGGACTAAATATTCTGACCAAAGATTTAAAGGGACAGATACTTCAGCATTTTGAGGCCTGGGCAGAGAGCTCAGAAATCTATTTCATGCTCTGACCGCTCTGGGCAGTTTCCTATCTGTGATGGTTCCCTGTGGCTCAAGGCTAGAATCTCCACAGTGCGACTCCAATGTGTTTTGCCATTAGTGTCCCTGACTCTCCCGCAACCGTCTTTGCTGGCCGTATCTTTTTGCTGCGGTTTCTAAAACAAGTCCTGTTCCTCCTAACCTCTGAGCCTCGCGTATGCCGATCCCTCGGCTCAAAATGTCTTTCCTTCTTCCCTGCGCGCTCACATCTGTCCATGCCTCTGCTTTCTTTCTCGTCTCTCCCAATGGTGTACTTAGTCAGTGCTGTCTTGTCTTTTGTACAGTAGCCACTTGACTTCTTACATTCTCCTGGCCATGAGGTTACGGGAACACCGCTCACATTCACGTGCTAGTGCTGGTTGGAGCGGACCACCTGGGTTTGCATTGCGGATTCACCTCTTGCTGGTTACATAAGTTAGGGCAAGTTGCTCTCTGTGTGTCTCAGGTTTCTGGTCTGTGAAACTGGGATGACGGTTGCTCCTTCAGAGGGTAGTGAAGAGGAGGAAATAAAAACCATGCATGTGAACCCTTTAACATAATGCGTAGGATCCAGGAAGCACGCGTGTTGCTGCTATTCTGATAGTGTCTTGTTTATAGCACACATACACCTGTCTGTCGAATTGACCTGTGTTTTGAAAGTGGTCGGTGTTGTGTTTTCAGGGGGTGGAAGCAAGGACAGGAGGTGATGAAAGTCTAAATAAGGGTTCTGTCTAGGGAATGGGGGGGGGGAGGAGGTTTTGGCATCACGTTATGGTCCCTGTATCTGCACGTCCTCCATGGCTCCTGAATAGATGTGTTTTCCTGACATCCTCAGGCCAGGTAAGGCTGTGTCGCTAGGGCAGCAAACGCCTCTATGCACCATGGTCCTCGTACCTCAGCCTGGCCTGAATCATCTCTTTTGTTCTCATCCAGGGGCTAAACTTTTATTTTTGATTTTTTATAGTTTATTTATTTTGAGGGAGAGAGAGAGTGTGCACACACACATGCACATGAGTGGGGGAGGGACAGAGAGAGGGAGACAGAGAATCCCAGGGGGGCTCTGCACTGTCAGCGCAGAGCCTGATGTGGGGCTCACGCTCATGGCCTATGAGGTCAAGACCTGAGCTGAAGTCGGACACTTAACCCGTTGAGCCACCCAGGTGCCCCGGGGCTAAACTTTTAAACTGTTGCAGTCAGGCAACGACATAGATGTCAGTATGTAGTACAGGGCCTTGTGCCAAGTAGGTGCTTGATGAGTTTTCTTTTTTAAACATCAGTGAGTACCTACGGCATTCAGAAACCTGATTTGGGAGCAAAGGAGGTATTGGCATAGTTGAAGGTTGCCTTGGGTTGGGAGTGCAGGGTCTGGGCTCCAGTCATGGCTGTGAAGATGCAAAATAATCTTAATAAATGTGACTGGCTTAGTGAGTAGCTATTAGGTAACACCGAGTCTTCTACTTGTATTATAGCATTTGTCTCTCTATCTCCTTCTAATGTGACTGAATAGGATCGTTTCCAGCTTCCTGTAGGTTGAGGACATTGAGGCCTGTGCGGCTGTGTGTCTGCAGCCAGTAAGCAGACCTGGGCTTGGAATTCAGGTTTGCCCGATGTCGTATCTGGACCTTCTGTCACTACGCTTATGCAAACCTCACAAAGTTCCTGGGCCCCAGGTTCTTCATCTGTATAATGCGGGGACGGTAGCTGGTGTTCCTTAGACATAACACCAGATGCCCCAACCCACCTGGTCCCTAACGCTGAGCAGACAAGCATTCGGATGGCACTTCAGGCCCTTGCTGCTGCAGGGCCATTGTGAATCTCGGCCACATAATGTAGACAGAAGGCCTTGGTGCCCCGCAGGCCTCCTTGCTCCTTAGTTTCCCTTCCCTTCCTCTTTTAGCTCTAAATTCTCTGACTCGGTGATGCCAAAGGAATATGGTAGGTGTGTGTTTCCCAAAATCTGGTCTTCAGGCTTCGTTGGCTTCTGACATTGCACTGGTGGTCAGTGATGAAAAAAATAAGGACAAGTAAGTAAACTGTTCAAAAAGGTAAATTGATTCCATTTTAGTAGTCTATGTCCCCTATAAAATGGCAATGATAATAAATCATGACTTTAGCTTTTCCAGGTGATAGGCACAATTTGTAGATTTAGGTCTAATGGCCCAAATTTTTCTGAATTTTCACTGGTCCATGAAAGCAATTAATTGTCTAGGAATCTAGGAATAACAGTTGGGTGGGGTTTTTTACACTCTCTATGCTGAAAAGAATTTTTTTTTTATTTCCACCATGTCACAGACTGAGATTTTTGTAAACTTAAGATACAAATGACTTACAAGAGAAAGGAAATGAAAAACCAGGCATACACAAACACCCACTCCATTTTTTAATTATTAGGGTCAAAGAACATAAAATTATTCTGTCATATTGCAGCAAAGCCTTCTAATTTTAGTACTTATTTCCTTGGGGACTGGCAAAAACAGGCTTATGGGTCACACTTGGAGGGGCACATTTGAGGGGGGATCTGCCAGGAAATTTTAGAGCAGCGCTCTAAAATCCTGGGATTCATGGATATAATTCATGGATGTAATTCAGAAAGCAAGTGAACTTAGAAGGGGCAATATTTATGTATTTTTTTCTTTGCTAAAATCCAGCTAAAATTTGTCTTTTAAGTATAAAGTGAGGTCACAAACATGAGTAGTGTTAGAGGTACCTAAGAATTTGGTTCCAAGAGAAGCTGTAGTTACTTTTTTTTTTCTTTTCTTTTTTTTTTTTTGAACATTTATTTATTTTTGGGACAGAGAGAGACAGAGCATGAACGGGGGAGGGGCAGAGAGAGAGGGAGACACAGAATCGGAAACAGGCTCCAGGCTCTGAGCCATCAGCCCAGAGCCCGACGCGGGGCTCAAACTCACGGACCGCGAGATCGTGACCTGGCTGAAGTCGGACGCTTAACCAACTGCGCCACCCAGGTGCCCCTGGAGTTACTTTTGTATCATATTTTGAAGATAATCTCAAGATACTACTTATACTTATCACTGTTAGTCCTCTTACTAGATTTGTTAGCTAATATATCATTAAAGAAACACATGCATTGTTATATTGCAATTAAAAAAAATCCTCGGGGTGTCTGGGTGGCTCAGTCTGTTGAGTGTCTGACTTCGTCTCAGGTCATGATCTCATGGTTTGTGAGTTCGAGCCCCGCATCGGGCTCTGTGCTGACAGCCTGGAACCTGCTTCAGATTCTGTGTCTCCCTCTCTCTCTCTGCCCTTCCCCTGCTCTCTCTCTCTCTCTCTCTCTGTGTCTCTCAAAAATAAACATTAAAAATTAAAAAAAAAATTTAGTAACTAATTCAATCAAATCTGTTTTCTTTGTATCCTCATGTATTTTGTCTCATGCTTTTGAAAATATAATTTTAGGGACGCCTGAGTGCCTTAATCGGTTAAGCATCCAACTCGATTTCAGCTAAAGTCACAATCCCAGGGTCGTGGGATCGAGCCTCGAGTCAGGCTCTGCACTGACAGCGTGGAGCCTGCTTGGGATCCTCTCTCTCCCTCTCTCTCTTCCCCTCCCCCCTTCAAAATACATAAATAAACATTTTTAAAAAATAAAAAAATAAGAATGTAATTTTAAGAGAGGTTCCCGGAGGCACCAGACTGTCAAAGGATCTCCATAGCATAAAAATGCTTGCGGACAACTCTTCTGGAGACCAGAGAAGACCATTCTAAAAACATTTTCAAAATTATTTCCTTCAAATCACAGATCAGAAGGTTGTGTTAGTAAATGTCAATGGGACACTGAGATGGTTTCTGTTTTGCTTTTTATCATCTACTGGTTGCGTCGGTCTGTGTTCCCTCGCGAGGCGCCTGAACGTGCTCACCTCTGAATGTACATACGGCACCTGGAGGGGTCAGAGAGGGTCAGGGCGATCACGTCTTCCTCCAGGTTCTTAGGGATGTTCTCGGAGGAAGACCATGATTACTAATTAACTAGCAAATCTGATCTTGAGAATGAAAGCTGGGCACTCATCTGCATTTGAAACCCATTGGCGTGGACACAGTAACCGCTCAGCAGGGCTGTGACTGCACTCTGTGGACTGTGCTCCCTGTTTCTCTTACTAGGCCGTCCTTCAGGAGAGTGGCGACAGTGGTAGGAAGTGATGAGGTATGTTTGTGAGCGGTGTGTTTATTTGTGGCTCTAGATGTGTGTGTGCAAGTGTGTGTGGACTGGTGCTGATCTCCTTTAGTCAGACCGTCCTTGCCACTGATGAAACACAGAACTACACAGCAAACATAATTACACAAACACACACTGAAAACAAGGTTCAACTCATTTAATTTTTTTTCTTGCTCTGTGTGTGTATGTGTGTGTGTGTGTGTGTGTGTGTGTGTGTGTGTGCTTGCGTGCATGTGTGTGCCTTCTTCTGGACCAAGGCTGGGTCTACAAGCCCTACTGTAGCTAAGCCTTTGTGCATGTGTGTGTTGTGTGTGTGCATTTAGGGGAGGGTGATTAAAGAACAAATACTCGAGGTAGCAGTTCTTCCTGATTCAGGAGGTGAGGTGGGGGAAGGGAGGCAGAGGGGTTAGAATAGAGTCCGTCAGGACATTCCTTATGGAAGGATGCTGAGTTGTGGTTGAGCGGTGGTAATTGGAGAGTCCATTGTGGTCAGGAAATTGAGAAATCTATTGCTACCTCCATGAGTTGGGTGCCTCAGTGATGGAATAAAGAATTATTCTAGGGAAGAGTCCAGGTAGTATGTGAATTACAGGGGCATGGGCAGGCGTTGGCGTGCGAGGGGCTGTGGGGAGTGTGAGAGACTTCCTGTGGAGTCAGAGAGGAGGGCACGGAGGGGAAGACACAGGGCCTGCACTGGCAGCCTTGTGTGAAACAGAACGAAGTGCTGAGGGAAGGGGAAGGCGGCAACTTGTTGCTGATGGTCTCTCTCTGGTAAAGCCTGAAGGAAGCTGGGTCCTCACTGGTGCTAGACCCATGTGGGCATTTCCTGGTTACTGAGGTGGGAAGGAAGAGTTTCTGTTGGGGAAAGAGAAGGAGGCCAAGATCAGTTGCATGGGCTCACTAGAAAAGGCTACCAGTGGTCCCTGATATGGGGTCCGGACCGTGGCCTTCATGTGCCAAAGGGACCTCCCGCTGTCCACACTGGCTATTGCTCTGATGTCATGTTGCAGAACAGTGAGTGCACGTGTGCTGGGCCGGGTGGGAGTGAAAGGGGAGGGGCCTGTGGTTTGTTGTGCTGGGCAGGGCCAACGTGTATCAGTGACCACATGATGCGCAAGGACATTCTGTCCTTTACCCCACTTTTAAGACAGCTCATCACTATTTCACTCATGCTTAGACACGCGATGTCAGTGATGTTTTTGTTGTCAACCATTCCCTTGTAAAATGAGCTTTGATGAGCTGATAAAGTTACTTTACAAACTGCTCCATAAGCGTGGAATACCCGTGAGCTGGTGGACTTGGAAGAAGACAGTTTCCATTTAAAGTGGGTTCAGGAGTTAGCTGCAGAAGGTGACGAGGCAGAAAAGCCTTTGCCCACCCTGGTGCTGGGGTCATGGTAGGCCATACCTGTCTTCTAGAGATGATCCCTTTGTGGTTCAGACGGGGAAACTGAGGCCCGGAGGGGTTAGACAGTAGCTGGGAGACAATGAACCAACCCAGTAAGTTTTGCCCAGAAATTTTGAGGAATAGCCATGACTGGCTGGGCTCCTGTTTGAAAATTCTCAGTCTCTATAAAACTAACCCTCTCTTTTCCACTCAATCTCTTGCCTTGTGTTATCAAAGGATTTTTAAAAGAAAGGCTTAGATCATCATATGCAAATACAGACACTGTATTTAGAAAATATGACAATAGATTATCCAGTTTTCTGGAATTACTTTTGATAGCTATTTCAATAGTTCAGGCCCCTACCTGGTTTAATCTACCTGCTTTACCTAAATAGTTATAACAGTACCAGGAAAATGACCTTTGGCAACTATTCACATAACCAGTTTATTTTATTTTATTTTTGAAATGTTTATTTATTTTTGAGAAAGAGAGAGAGCAGAGGAGGGACAGAGAGAGAGAGAGAGAGAGAGAGAGAGAGAGAGACAGTGGATCTGAAACAGGCACTTTGCTAAGAGCAGAGAGCCAGGTGTGGGGCTCAAACTCATGAGCCATAATATCATGACCTGAGCCGAAGTCAGATGCTTAACTGACTAAGCCACCCAGGCACCTAATATAACCATTTTAATTCAAGAGGAAAAAATGACTGTTGGAGTCTGCACAGTTTACGTACAGTAATCGTTTGGTCTTTGCAAGTGAGCTCCTCCATGAGCAGTCTAATTGAAAGTGCAACCCTCACCCCCACCTTCCTTATCTTCCCCCTTCTCCACTGCACTTACCACAGCCTGACCTAGATGACAGGTGCACTTGTTTTGTTTATTGCATCTTTTTCTAACCACAAGAGCATAAGTCCCATGAGGACAAGAAGATTTATCTGTTGTGTTTGTTGTTGTAGAACCAGCTCCTGGAAGAATGCTTGGCACATTGTGGGAGCTTAATAAATAATTGAGGAGTGAATAAATACACTGCAATCGGATCTAGCCTTCCCCCAAAGACATAGCATTGATAACTCAATGATGAATAATTATGGAAAGTGTGCATCAGCCGCTCGTTCTTAGTCTCATGGAGAACTCAACAGAGTGCTGTGGGCCACACCCTTAAAGTGAATTGACTTCTATGGATGCTTACAAAAGCACTTTTGAATCCCCCAGGTGCTGTGGGGACTGAAATGTTGCAGAATTTTTGTTTCCTTTTCTCTCCATAAAGCTTCCAACCCCATGATTATCTGGGGAAGGACACAGCTATCTCTCATGTACCTCCTCTTAATTTAGCAGCCTTAATTATTCAGAAATACAGAAGTTTCCTGCATTGCATGACATTTGGATTCAGACTCCCTGGTTTGAAGCTGAGCTCTGAGTGCTGGACCTTGGGCACCGTAACTTCTATCAAGCTCAGTTAACTATTGGTAACCTGGAGATAATTACAGTCCCTTCTCGTAAAGTGGTTGTGAGGACTGATGGAAATAATGCATGGAAGTATTTAGCCTTGTACCGTGCACATCCTGAGTACTTAGTTAATGACCCAGATACTGTCTGATAAAACTGCAATCTCACAAAAAGCCTGAGCTGGTGTACAACATGGGGCATTATAACTTAGACTACAGAGTAATGGTTGAAAATTCTGGCTGTGGAGTCCAAAGGCCAGTGTTGAAATTGAGACTTTGCTTGTTATCAGCTGTGTGACATCAGGCAAATTATTCGACCTTGCTGAAATTTTAATTTCCTCATCTGAAAGTGGGGCTGTCACAATAATTAACTTGGAGTTGTCGTGAGGATTTCATGCAAAAAATTATGTAACCTTTTAGCACATTCACTCAATCATCATTAGTTATTTTTATCGTTATCAAATTGCACAATTTTTGTTATGTGGAATAAAATATTTAAAGATTGATGACAGACTGCCAAATAACAGGTTTTTTTAAACATTTTTCTTTTAAAAGCAATTGAAAGCAATTTAAATTACTCTCTTACTGTATTTGCCTTTTGCCATTTGTCTCGGTTTTGTTTTCCTAAGTTGCATTCCTAAATTCGATTGTAGATTTCACCATCAAGATCCCTGTGATTCAGAAAGTAATGTCAGCTAGAAGATGCTGAAGGTTTTTTTTTCAATCAGGTTTAAGGAAATGTTTCTCTTCTACAGGGAGAAAATAATTATTGTTGTTCTAGGGGTGCCTGGGTGGCTCAGTTGCTTAAGTATCCGACTGTTGATTTCACCTAAGTTCATGATCTCATGACTCATGGAATGGAGACCTGCTTCAGGCTTTACACTGACAGAGTGGAGCCTGCTTGGGATTCTCTCCCTCCCTCTCTCTCTCTCTCTCTCTCTCTCTCTCTCCCTCTCTCCCTCCTCTCCTCTCTCTCTCTCAAAATAAACAAATATTAAAAAAATTATTATCATTGTTCCATAGAACAGGTAACCATACTTAAATATATGACACAAAAAGACTTTTGATAAGAGGCAGAAAGATTTTTTTAAATGCAAATGATACATTATTCAAGAAGTCTTATTATCCATGCCTATTAATTATCTATTGCTGCATAGTAAATTACTCCCAAATTTCACAGCTCAAAACAAGAAATATTTTTTTATTTCACAGTTTCTATGGGTTAGAAATGCAGGAGCAGCTTAGCTAGGTGGTTCTGGGTCAAGATGTCTCATGAAATTGTGGCCAAGATGTTGCCAGGGGCTGTAGTCATTTGAAGGCTTGACTCGGCCTGGAGAACCCACTTCTGAGATGACGCCCTCCCTTGGCTATTGGCTAATGGCCTCAGTTTCTCGCTGGTTGTTTGACCTTCTCATAGGCCTCCTTGAGTGTCACTATGATGTGGAAGCTGGCTTCTCCAAGAAACGAACCAAGAAAGAGAGCAAGGAAATGATCCAAGAGAAATAGAAAGGAAGAAGCTGTAGTGCCTTTTATAACCTAGCCTTGGGAGTCACACACCATTCCTTCCGCCACATTCTGTTTGTTAGAAGTGAGTCACTGAGTCCAGCCTACTCTCAAAGAGTGAGGGACAGGGGATTTGACTCCCTGTCTGAAGGGAGGAATATCAAAGAATATGTGGACTTTTTTTAAAAACCACCATATCAGGGGCACCTGGGTGGCTCAGTCAGTTAAGCACCTGACTGGCTCCAGTCATGATCTCGAGGTTCATGAGTTCAAGCTCCCCCATGATCTCGCGGTTCATGAGTTCAAGCTCCCCTTTGGGCTCTGTGCTGACAGCTCAGCCTGCTGCAGATTCTGTGTCTCCCCCTCTGCCCTCCCCCATTCACTCTCTGTCTGTCTCTTTCTCAGAAATAAACATTAAAAAAAATTTAAAAACCTACCATATCATAATTTTGAAAAATAATGATTTTTATTTTATTGCAACACTTTACTCACTCCTGTCTATGGATATTTACACTATTCTCAGTCTTTTGCTGTTATATATGTTTCGTATCAGCCGCAGTGAAAAACCTTGATCTTATCTCGATGTGCAAGTGTATGTGTGGGCTAAATGTGTACAAAGGAAATTCCAGATTGTATGTGGTTTTAATAGTTTTTGTCAAATCTTCATTAAGTATATGGTGTTTATGGTTTGACTGTGGGTACAATGTGTGGGTACCTTTCACTTCATAGTGTCTCACATAGTGCGTTTATAAACATTGGAGAAACCTAACATAAGCAATCTCCTATCTCACAGCTACTAGCAACCATCAAAGGGAAGAAGACACAACCACTCAGATAGGCGTTCTGATAACTCCTGTCCTTGCCAGTGAACATGAGATCACTCTTTACCTCACTAGCCAACTTCATTATATCAGGCATGGAAGGTTATTAATTTTTATGGAATTTTATATGTAAAATTAATATTACGGGATACCTTATAAGGCCTTTGGGAGTATGAGGTATTGGGGACAGAACAGGTAAGAAAGATTGGAGTTGGGTAATTTAGTTTAGAAAACCAAACTCATCCTCATAGGGAAAGGTACAGCCGCTACATTTCCTTTCACAAAGTAAGAGGGCATTATATTGACAAAGAACAATTTCTTTTTATTTTTTTAATGTTTATTTTTGTTTTGAGAGAGAGAGACAGACAGACAGACAGACAGACCTTGAGTGAGGGAGGGGTAGAGAGAGAGGGAAACACAGAATCCAAAGTAGGCTCCAGGCTCCGTGCTGTCAGTACAGAGCCTGACTCGGGACCCAAACTTGCAAACCATGAAATCATGACCTGAGCTGAAGTCGGACGCTTAACCGACCAAGCCACCCAGTCGCCCCAATAAAGAGCAATTTCTCATCAGTGTATAGGAAGAGAATCCTCTTGTCATTTAACCCTTGGGTGAAGGACCATGGAGAATGTGGAGCTTGCATGGGGACACACTGATTGGGTAGAGAACGAGGCTACAATGCAGAATGAAACAGTAAGTTTCAGATTCCCAAGCTGGGAGCGTTAGATTGAGGCCTGAGGGAAGAAGAACCGGGCTGTGCTTTTTGAGTGAAGCTAGCATGATTTACAAGACAGCGTGGGAGAGGAGCTGTGGATGTGGGTACAGAAAGTGGGTCTTGAACAGACAAGACTGACACTTTGCCTCCCATTGTTTCCTCCTGACTTTGTGCACCTGTGTCTCAGGTAATGAGTGATTCACCCAACACGTGAGGCTCTAAAGCGCTTAGCAGCTAGGAGGGTAGATCAGAAAGGGTTCATAAAGACAGGAGCCAGGAACACACATCTGCCATTTCGTGAAACACCGAGTGAGATGCGCTGCCACACTCACTGAAAGTGGAGTGAACGTATGTCTTAAGAACATCCTGCTTCTTACCCAGCACCCACTATCTGCTCTAAGGCAAATAATAACATAATGACATGTAATGCTTTGAAATGTGAAGTGTTTTTATTTGATTTTCACAATAAGAAAGTGATGATAGGTAATAATTACAATAGGTATTGTTAGTTTCACTTTTTACAGATAAGAAAACCAAGACTCAAGGGGCACCTGGGTGGCTCAGTCACTTAAGCATCCGACTTCAGCTCAGGTCATGATCTCACAGTTTGTGGGTTTGAGCCCCACATCGGATTCTGTGCTGACAGCTCAGAGCCTGGAGCTGGCTTTGGATTCCGGGTCTCCCTCTCTTTCTGCCGCTCCCCTACTCACACTCTGTCTCTCTCTCCTTCAAAAATAAATTAGCATCAAAAAAAATTTCAAAGAAAACCAAGACTCAGGAGTATTAGGGAAATTCTTTTGACTATGACAGCAAGAAATGGTAGGGCAGGAAGTCAAGCTCCAGTATTCTCATGCCCTATTTAGCATGTTCTTTGTTCTGAGAAGGAGAACTTGGGGATAAGATGAAGGAAAATACTAATGAAATATTTAGCAGAGTAATCAACCAGAGAGTAAAATATTATTGATCAATAAGTATTGATTATGCAGATTCTACCAGTAGATACTTAAGGAAATAAAGAGGAAGAAGCAGGCATAATTTTTATGCCCTGGGAGCTCACACTTTGAGGAAGAAAAGGAGAAGAAAAGGGTGTGTCTAAGGAAGTAGACACCCCTTTGGGAAGAACACCTTCGGAAAACTTACGTGCTTGACCACAAATGAGCTGGGGGTAGAGAGGGTACATTGACATACTCGGGGTGTTTTGATGGGGTTGATAATTTCACAAGGGACCATCCATCCCCTAAGACTCCCTCCAAATGTGTTATTTGGTTTTTTGTTTTTACAGTCTCCAACTTAATATTTGTCCCATTTTTCACTGTCCTCAATGTATACCTGCCATTCCTCCTCCCACCCTATAAGATAGTGTCATATGATATTATTAAATACACTGATCAACTCAAAATTCCCAACGTGATTTTAAAACAGTAGTAGAGGGAACTGAATATCAAACTCATTTGGGGAACTTTTAAAACCTACCCAGAAAGGTTTAAGATGGTAGACGGATCATATGACTTTACCTGTTTTCCTTTCCAAACTTCCACTGATATTCTTATAAAGATGTACCAAATGAAATGAGTCTGTAACAAAATGGAAAAGAAAAGCAGACATGACTGTTGTGCTGGGTATAACAGAGCAGAGACTATCTCAGCTCATAATCAGCCTGAGGAAAGGGGTCTGTAGAGTTGGAGGCAGTTCCACACAGAGAGATCACTGGGCCCTGAGCTAAGAGTAGGGAGGATAGAGCAGCAGAGGGGTATAACCAGTGTTCAGCTATGGTTGGACTTAATAAACGGGCTGTGAAGAGCATTATCTTCCAGAAAGTGGATTTACTAATGTATGTTCTCCTTATAAAGAGATGGTTTCCAGCTATTTCTTTTTTATGTTTACAACTCATATGAAGGCTGTTATTCATATGAAAAAATAGTTACAAAGGTCATATGGAGAGGGAATGGCTGTATATTCTGAAAAAAATCTCCCTAGAGATAATGATTACCTCTCCTTAATACTTCAAAAATGGTTGATTAAAAGAAACCTTGACTTGGATCCTCTTGTAAAATAAATAACTGCATTCCAATTTATATTATTTTTTATATCCATTTCTTTCTTTTTCTTTTTTTCATTTGGATTCCTGTGGTTACTGGCAAGATTCCTGGGATGAAGGCACATGGTTTCTCATTTTGTCCCTCCCTTATCCCTCAGGAAAGAGGAATGAGGTCCCTGAAGTGCACCTGTGATATAGAGCATCTTATAGTGTTGTTTCCACTCAGTCTTGCTCCTGAATCAGCAAATACTCATTTAGATCACCTGCCAGGGGCATCCCATGAGGCACTGTGGAATTCTTCCCAACATTTTCCTCATCATAGAGCACAGAGAAAATGATGGTGGCATCATTAGGCTAACTGAAAGGGCTCTGGATTCCCAAAAGAGGCAACTCTCAACAGGAGAATGGCCCAGTCCTGGACTCTCTACCAGTGCCCCCCACCCCCCCGCAACCTGTCAACAGAACCAGGGAGTCAGTATCTCTGACTGTCAGGCTGAGACAGATAACTCAGGGAGGGGTGAGATATTCTCACTCACTGGCCTCTAGCAGCTTAAAACTTAGGAGAGGAAGACAGATTGTCCTCAGAGTTATGAGTATAGATACAGATAGATTGCTTGGGAGCAAGAGAGGGAGGGAGGGTTAATTTTAAGTCCCAGAAGAGATGTTGTTTGAACTGAAGAAACACGATTCTTGTAAGTGTAGAAGATAGGGTTGGGGGAGGGTGTGGGTTTTGCTGTAGTCATGAAGAGAAGCATGCCTTTGGAGTATAGACTTAGAGTGAATTTCAGCTCTACTGTTTATCACTGCTGATAAGTTTTATACCTTTCTGACCTCTGTTTCTTGCTCATAAAATAGAGATGAATAATACCTGTATTTCAGGATTATAAAGATGACTAGTAATGTTTGGAAAATACCTGGAATATAGAAGCCCCAAAACCTTAGCTAGAGTGATTATTAAGAGTTAGACTATAGGGGCGCCTGGGGGGCTCAGTCAGTTAAGCATCCGACTTTGGTTCAGGTCAGGATCTCATGGTTTTTGGGTTCAGGCACTGTCAGTGCTTGGGATGCTCTCTCTTTCCCTCCCTCTCTGCCCGTCTCCTACTTACTCTCTCTCTCTCAAAGTAAATACATAAACCTAAAAAAAAGATTTAGACTACAGATGATACCATTTCATCTTGTAAGTAACGGCAGCCATTACAAACTCATGAAGCCTCAAAACTGCTGGCCTTGCACATGGAGCAATTCATTCCTATAACTTAAGGGGATACAAGAAACTAGTTAGATTAATGAAACTCATTATAGAAATTATTCTATCACACCATCCAATGTGACAATGGATTTGTTCCCTGCTTCTATGTAGGATCTTACAGGGAAATTTCTTTTTCCATTCTGCTTGATGTATTGATTGTAACTCATCAGCTGCACTGTCTGTTGAGTGACACATTTCTGCATTATAGTATGGCTCTACAGAGTTTCTCATGCTTTTGAAGCAGTGCTGTATCTGTGTCTATAGATGTACATTCTCACCCAAAATGTGAAAGACAGAGTGTGCCCTTTACCTAAGAGGCAGTGAGGTCATAAGGACAATCCTTAAGGTGGAAGTCAGGATCCCTAATTGTGCCGTGGACTTGTCCTGAGCCTTGGGAGTGTGTCATTTAAACACATAGACCCCAGTCCTTCTTTCACTGGTAAAATAGAAAATTAGCCTGGTCATTCTCATGTGTCAGTATTGTTGCAAATATAGAATGCAACATCCTGAGTAGGATGTTGCTATCTTAGGTCAACAGATAGGATATTGCTGTGGTTCTCAAAACTTAGCTCAGCTAATGGCATGAAATGTCAAGCTTTCCCTTTCAAAGACAGCAAACATTATCTAATAAAATGCCATTGGAATTTTACACAAGTGGCCAAAAGATACGACTTAGTTAATGTTCAAGAGAGAATAACAAGAGAATGGTAGTAGCGGGTCAGAAGAAGGAGGTGGTAAATGCAGTAGCATCTGGGGTAACCCTGGGAAGAACGTGGAGTGGGTGACCGGGGAGTTATGTTCCTTGCTACTGATGGAGGGTAGTGCCACAGCTCAAGCCAGAATGAAAATTGTCCTTCACAAGGGACAAAGTCCCACAATGGAGGCACCGAGGGAAATTTCTAGAAAGGACTGCCTGCAAGGCATAATCCTCATCTGAACATGCACATGGTGTTTAGCTCCATGTCAGGAAAAAACCTTAAACGTGGTCTGTGCGTTTCTGGTCTAAGGGAACCTGCTCAGAGACCCAGTGACAGTGCCAGTCACGGTGGTTCCTGCTTTAACAGCTACGAGTTCTTCCTTCCTTTAGTTCCTGTTTCGTTGTCAACATACTCACTCTTAGGAATGTGGTATTTTATTTATTATTTATTATTTATTTATTATTTATTTTTATTATTATTTTTTAAATATATGAAATTTATTGTCAAATTGGTTTCCATACAACACCCAGTGCTCATCCCAAAAGATGCCCTCTTCAATACCCATCACCCAGCCTCCCCTCCCTCCCACCCCCCCCCCCCCCCCATCAGCCCTCAGTTTTTTCTCATTTTTTAAGAGTCTCTTATGCTTTGGCTCTCTCCCACTCTAACCTCTCTCTTTTTTTTTTTCTTCCCCTCCCCCATGGGTTCCTGTTAATTTTCTCAGGATCCACATAAGAGTGAACACATATGGTGTCTGTCTTTCTCTGTATGGCTTATTTCACTTAACATAACACTCTCCAGTTCCGTACACGTTGCTACAAAGGGCCATATTTCATTCTTTGTCATTGCCACATAGTACTCCATTGTGTATATAAACCACAATTTCTTTATCCATTCATCAGTTGATGGACATTTAGGCTCTTTCCATAATTTTGGTGTTGTTGAAAGTGCTGCTATAAACATTGGGGTACAAGTGCCCCTATGTATCAGTACTCCTGTATCCCTTGGGTAAATTCCTAGCAGTGCTACTGCTGGGTCATAGGGTAGGTGGTATTTTATGTTTTATTAGGACATTTGCCATGTTGCTGGGCTCCATATCTGGACCGATGGCGTCAGTATCCATCCCGAGAGCAGTTCAGCTGCTCTCAGGGCACAGGTCTCCCTTTATCTTCCCCTGGTATGACAAGGTTGAATGAGTGAGGATGACTTTGCCTAGTCCTCCCTTATTAGTGAGAGGATATTTCAAGCCCACTTTATGCTTGACCTCTGAAGATGAAGGATAATGGATTTAAGACACAAACTTCGACTTAAAATACTGTCCATATTTAGCGCCCCAACAAGACCAGCTTCATGGTTGTCTCCAGCATGTAGTTTGTTTGGTAGGAAGCACTGAACTGGGGATCACAAGCTGTTGCCTCAGACTCCACAGAGGGAGGGTACCATCTGTGCGGGAAGTTCTCTGGTAGGAAGTTCTGGAAGTTAGATGTATTGAGGAGAGGGACACTCAGTTCCAAGACAGCTTATAGTGGCCATCAGTTGATAGGTATCAAGTCCTTTATGGTCTGGAAGGCAGTACCTTGAATCAAATCTGATGGAGATCAAGAGTGGATTGGAAGAAGGAGACAGGAATAGGTTGAAGTGAGTTTTGAAGATCGAGGTTGTGGTAAGCTCAAGAATATTCTATTCGTGAGGGACCCACCAAGAGCTGCCAGGATAGGTACAGTAGCCACAGAGAACTACATTAAGCTGTTTGGAAAATTTGGTTCTAGTCCTTGACCATGTGACTCTGAACAAGGCGCTTTGCTTACTGTGCCTTCGTTTATTTATGCATAAAACGAAGGGGCTTGAGTAGCTATTGGCTCCACTTCTGGTTTTTAACTTCATGGACACCATTTCTTAATATAGTTTGCCTAATAAAATGTGTTTATTACAGTTTATAAGCCTATAATAAGGTCACTGTTTCTGAAACATACTTGCATATCAGAATTATCTGTGGAGTTTTTTTTGTTTTTTTTTTTTAAATCAGGTATCTAGGCCTTAACCCCAGAGATTCCAAATGCTGAACATCTTCTTTAAACTGGGCAAAATATTTTAATCCCTAGTGAGGATTTATAACAACTTTAGGCATAGGTAAATGTGTTCTTTCTGTATTTGTTTGAAATTGACCATTCTCCCTGGGAATTCAGAGATAGCCACCTGGTCAGGATGACCCATCAGTTATATGCAGTTGTAGAATTCGACAGCTCTCATCCAAACTGTGGTTTCTAAATATTGTTCCCACTGAAAAGAACAAAGCCTCTTCAGAGACATTTGATTTGAGACTGGGGGCAGGAAATGTGCAAAATAAGCCTAGGTCATCAGTCATAACAGAGACAAGGAAACTATTAAAGACTACCAGGAACCGACTTGAAGAGACTCCCACTGGGTAAAGATGAGGCAAAATGAGCATTAATGATAATAATATCAATGTGTTAGTATAGATGTGTTTCAATCCATGAGTTCATAAAAATATTGGACAAATATTCTCACTGGTCCTCTTTGGAGGTTGCTAGGGCAACAACTCCTTCTGAAATCCAGGAAATAGAGTCAAATGTTGATACTACCTCTCCTTTATGCACTGTACCTTTATGGTCCAAGTAATAGATGAGGGGAAATTTCTCTCTACAGTAATATTTTATCCAGTACATAAAGAATGGTAGAATTATAGTATCGCTGTCACAACTAATCGAATAATGGATCTAAGAAATGCTCGCCAATGGCTATTAATATGACAAAAGGAGAATCTGCTAGATTTTGTGTGTCTCCTGCTGTGAGCCATTCTTGCCAGAAAATCAAACCTGTATCTGGTCAAAACTCTAAATCTGATCATTAATTTACAGGAAATATAAGAGTAGAGAAACATGTTAGTTTACAGATGCAATCTACAAAATCCAGATTGTGGGGAAATCAACAGAACAAACCTGTTGATTAAAAAATGTTTAACAGACACAAACCAGTTACAATATATAAATCTTGCTTGCATCCTGATGAAAGTAGAACAAATTATAAAATATCACACAAGGAAGGAAATTTCAACATTGACTAGATATTTGCTGATTAAGGAATTATTTTTAAAATATTTTTGGTATAACAACAGTAAGTTATTTGGCTTTCATGAAATTTATTTGTAATGCTTAAATATTAAAGAAAAATTTTTAAGTAATCTCTACACCCATCATGGGGCTCAAACTCACAATGCCGAGATCAAGAGTCTCATGTGCCACCAACTGAGCCAGCCAGGTGCCCCAATACTTAGATATTTTCAGATTAAAAGCCATCTAAGTAAGATTTGCTTCAAAATAATCCTGAGTTAGGGAGAGAAGTAACTGGAAATAAAGACAAAATGAGATTGGCCATGATTTGATCATTTTTTTAAACATTTATTTATTTTTGAGACAGAGAGAGACAGAGCATGAGTGGGGGAGGGGCAGAGAGAGAGAGGGAGACACAGAATCCGAAGTAGGTTCCAGGCTCAGAGCTGTCAGCACAGAGCCTGATGTGGGGCTTAAACTCCATGAACTGGGAGATCATGACCTGAGCTGAAGTCAGACACTTAACCAACTGAGCCACCCAGGCGCCCCTGAATTGGTCATTTTTAATCCAGCTGATGGGTACATCCATAAGGGTTTATGAGTTACTCATATTATTTATGTTAGATTTAGATTTGAGCTTTGCCATTAAAAAATTACCAGCTCTATATTAAATAAAACTCAAATCTTAAATTCCCCCCCTCCTTATTTTTGTAGATGGCAAGAAAGAAGTTGAAATATTTCACGAGTTTGGAGCTTATGCTCAGTGTTCTTCTGCTTGTGGTGTTTATCATCACTATTCCTCTGTTCGTGCTTTCAGCCATGGATTCTTCAGAATCTAAAGGTAACAAGGAACTCTGGTGTTCTCCCTCTGTGCCTTCGTTGCCCTTGTCAGAGCAGTAACCTCATAAATGGCAGGGAAGTGATGCTCTCCTATACACTGGTGTGAGTATGTGTGAGTGTGTGAGTTTGTGTGTGTGTGGGGGGAGGGGGATGTGATATGTGCCTCGGTGAGTCCCTGACTGAAACTGTGGCAGCCACTTAGGTATTCTCTGTAGGCCTAAGGTGATACTTTTATTTCCCAGTTAACGCAGTGCAGGATTCCACAGCTGACTCTTGAAATAAATTTACTGAATTGCATTGAATAATTCTACCTTTGTTAACAATATTAATCAACCCTTATTAACTAATTACCCCTTATGTGCAAGGCAATTGGGTAAGTATATAATCAATTAAAATATTTTAGGCCAAAGTTCTGTTCTTTAAAAAATAACAACTACCAGAGTTATTTAATTAAAAGTTTGTTGAGCTGTCTTACTCTGAAAGAGGGGCTGGAGTGTGCTGAGTGGTTCATCTAGGAACAGCTTCTATGAACCAAGTGATGAAAGGTTAGTCTGTGGCTAGAAGACTTCTCTGCCCCTCCTACGTCCATCCCAGCCCTGACAATTTCTACTTTTGTGGGGAGTTAGAGCAAATGATCTCAAAGGTTGCTCAACTCTTAAGATCCTATGATCTCGAAGATGGAACCAAAATCCTTATGCAGAAACTGGCACAATGGAGTTCTCTTAATCCACCACTTTTGAATTGGAAAAGAAATGAAAGCTAATGGAAAGCCTCACTGTTTTGTCTTAATGTCCTTATTCAACGTTTATTTATTTTTGGGACAGAAAGAGACAGAGCATGAACGGGGGAGGGTCAGAGAGAGAAGGAGACACAGAATCGGAAACAGGCTCCAGGCTCTGAGCCATCAGCCCAGAGCCCAACGCGGGGCTCGAACTCATGGACCGCGAGATCGTGACCTGGCTGAAGTCGGACGCTTAACCGACTGCGCCACCCAGGCGCCCCTTAATGTCCTTATTAACATTGTAGTGACCTAAATAAATCTCACTTCCTTATTTTAGAATGCAGTAAGTGTGTCTTTTTTTATTTGACTGAGTTTTAAATCTGAATCAAGGCGCTTGGGCAGATCCTAACTGCCAGTTTTTAGATTGGTGGCCTCCCTTTACATTTTTTGTCATAGGAGGCTTTTATATTTACAGAAGTATGTCACCACTCAGAAGTATTCTATGTTGAGGGAATGAACGCCCATTGACTGAGCCACCAGAATTGAGGTTATGATGATTAGGGCAGTGACATTCAAGACAACCACATACACTGGACATGTCCTGTGTGCAAACCTATTATGAACCAGCCGCTGGGGGGTGAAAATAAAGGACCAGAGCAGTCTGCAGATGTTTCTGTTCAGGGGCAGGTACTTAATACTTTAGATTTTGCAGGCCATACGGTCTCTGCCAAAACTACTTAATTTTGCCATGGTAGCACAAAAGCAGATAGAGATGATACATTAAAAAATGGGTGTGGCTGTGTTCCAGCAATACTTTATTTAAAAATCAGGCTGTGACCTGATTTGGCCCACAAGCTATAGTCTCCTGACCCCCAGACTGCAGAAGGTGGATTTGGTTCTTAGTAAATACAGTCAGCTAGAACAAAAATGAAGCTTTCTAAAGTGAAAGTGTACATTTCAAGGACATCGGCGTGAAGCCCAATCAGTAGCGGAGTTCATACCATTGGAGGCGTTGAGAACTGTGACAATTCTGAATGCCTGTGATATTAGGTCTGTCTGATGGTCATTTTATGTTTGTTTGTGGGACATCCCAGATCCTGGGACGAGTACCACTCCGGGTTCTGCTGAGTGCCCAGTGGTCAGTGAAGTGGAACGGATAAACTGCATCCCTGACCAGCCACCAACAAAGGTTTGAATTATGGATCTTGTTTGCACTTATGAGTTTATGCCAGTGGGTAGTTTCTGCTGTTGTTTATTTTTGTTGTTTTGTTTGTTCGTTATCTGTGTGTTGCTCCCAGAGAATTGCTTACATTGTAGCTACTGGTGCCTCAGACAAACGAATCCTGTATCCATGCTTGTATGGCCGTACAGCTTTGGGAGAGGAAGAGCTAGAAAATTCCTTTGTGTTGACAGATTAAGTTACATATGAATTTCAGATAACCCATGAATGCGTTTTTAGTATAAGGATGTCCCATGCAAGATTTGGGACTTATTTATACTAAAAATAGATTTGTCTTTTTTCTGGGCAGCATTACTTTGGTCACTGGTTCTCTCTCTCTTACTGCCTCTGTTTCTCGCCTTTCCTCTGTCTCTCTTTCTCCTGTCATGATTCCAAAAGGCTTTCTAGGATCTACAATAAAAAGTCATACACATGCGTAAAACATTATTTAAAATAAGGACCAAGTTTTAAGAGCCATGTTTGGGATGGCTGAAAACAAATACCAGGGTAAGATAGTGCTGGCATCTCGGTATTTACCTTGGGGCAGTATTTCTTGATCATCTGCTGAAGTCCTGTTGAATATTATGATTATAAAATTCATTGTATACACTGCGTCAGTTGCTTTTCACATTGAGAATGAATGAAAGCCAAATGCAGCCATCTGAGTGAAGTCCACTGATGTCAAACGGCACATTTGTATCGGACACAGGATGACCACTGCATGTGATGCCTGGGCATGTGGCACTCTCACGTGTGTCTGTCCAGCCATCCTGTTGTTTGTACACTGGGATAATCTGTGATGCTCTTGAGAATGGCTGTTTTGGTTTATCTGAAGGTCCTAGTACCAAAAGACATTTTTCTTTTCTATTTTTTTTCTCTCACACTTCTGGAGGCTAGAAGTCCCAAGTCAAGATGCTGGCAAGGTTGGTTCCTTTTGAGGGCTCTCAGGAAAAAGCTGTCCGTGCCTCTCTCCTAGCCTCTGGTGGTGGTGGTCAATCCTTAGCATTCCTTGGCTTGTAGCTACATCACTCCAATTCTGTCTCTGTCTTCACATGGCTTCTCCCTGTGTGTGTGTCTGTGCTCAAATTTCCCGTTTCAAAAATACTTGGCATATTGGATTAAGGGCTTAATCTACTCCAATATGATCTCACCTTAACTAATTACATCCGCAACAATCCTATTTCCAAATAAGGTCACAAGATGAAGTAGTAAGGATCAGGACTCCAACGTGTCTTTTTTGGCAACATAATTCAGCCTATAACATGGCAAAGTCACATACAAGGGAACTATGGAAAGTGGGAATTGTTACAACTTTAGCCTTTGGTGTTGACTGACTGGGCGTAGATGCTGAGTCAGTGAGAAGCAACACAGCATAGAAACCGACGAGATCAGCCATAAGATGTGATGGACTGGGGTTGAGGGGAGTGGGAAGTTAAGGCAGAGAAGGGAATCAGAGCCGGATAAGTAGCTTGGCCTAGAGAAGATGTCTAAGATTGGAGCGGAGTGATGGGATAAAACTAGTCAGGAAGTCCAGATGCTGTGTTGAAGGCAAGAGAGAGATCCAATCTGGTAGATAGCTCAGGATCAAGAGATCCCCTGGACAGAACAATGCAATGTTCTGCCCAGCTGTCACAGCACTGAAGGGCAGCAGCGTGGACAGCAAGCCTGCTAAGGTAGGAAATAATTCCAGTTAGGCCAACCTCCCTTACCAAGACTATCATAGTGTTCAGTCCCCTTCATCTGGCATCTTTCCCTGGCTGAAATGACCTTGACCTTCTCTTGGATTAGTGAAGAGAGTTGCCTGCTGGGAGTAGGAAGAAATGAAGCTGAACAGAAAAGGCTGATTTAAATTTTAGAACACCTTGGAACTCAGATAGAGGAAGTTGAGTTTTGACATGATACACAGCAGCTGGGAGCCACGAACCACTTCAGGCTGAATGGAATCATGTCATGAGAAACAAAGAAAAAAATGTAAAATGCAGGAATAAAGGAAAAAGAAGATATCAGAGATAAAGAAGAACCAGAGCACTCTGGTAGAGGGCCACGTGTCATAAAGTTCAGCATTTGGGTGATAGGTTCAATTAAACTAAATATTTTTCTTCTCATACATTCTTGTCAAAGAGAGAAGCCGTGTAAATAAATAACTGGAATATAAAACAACAGATCATAAGATACAAAAGAAATATGATGAAGACCACGGAATAGGAGAGATTATTATAAAGGAGAAGGTGACAATATGGAATTAAAGATGAGTAAGATTTTGACACACGTGGGAGGAAGGCAAAGTGAATTCGAGATAGAAGAGGCATGTAAACAAAGTAACGGAAGAGGAAATTGTGGGGCACACACGTGGCATATCAAATGGTCCAGTATAGCCAAGATACGGGGTGGGTGCCAGGGAGAAGATAATGCCTGAGACTGGAAGGTAGAGTAGAGCTTGATGAGAGAGGACCATGAATGTGCTGCTTTGTTCATAGGAATGGGAAGTTGTGAGCTAGATAGGCTGCACCTAAGCAGGATGTTTGGCACACTAGGTTCGCAGAAAGTTGACCCACACCCATTCACTCGACCCCGTTACACTGTGCTAGAAGCCTCATTGCTCGGAAGCCCACTAGAAGACGAAGGCCTCCTAAGTCCGTTCCCTCTCCCACAACACCCCAGCTTGTCATTGGTTCTTGAACTTTGGGTGTCATTACTGCCTCAGGAATGTTTCTTTGGTGTTTTGTTATAAAAACTTTTAACAAATTCTGGGGTATCAAGATTATAGCTCAATAAAACGAACTTTGCCTTTTTCTATATATTGTGCTCAACCAAAATAATCCATGACCTTGGCGTTCATTCCTTGGCCCACTCCTCTTTAGCTCAGCTGGAGAAAAATGCTCTGGGAGTATTTTCAATGATCTGTTTTTTCATAGGAGGTATATCTTTGGTATTTTGTTGCATGTTTTAAGTATCCTCGTGACGATATGCCGCTCTGCACTGTTGTTGACAGGCTGAGTCTATGGATAATGATGTATTTGTATAATGTACAAATTAAAGGGAAGTATATGGCTGTATGGAGGAAAGAAATTATGAAATTATGAATATGACACCAGACTAGCAGAAGCTTCCAGTGTTGAGGTCATTGCTGTACCATTTTATCGCTCCTATCTCTTTCTCTCCCCCAGGGTTACTTATAAAGAACTAATAGTAGATTTCCCTTCAGATGATTCTTTGTTGTAGACCCCCTTGTTTCTCACTCCCAATAACGAGAGGGAATCCTATGAATCTATTTGTGAAACCACATGGAGTACTCTTGGGAGACATTTTGGGAGAGAATGAGCTCCAGGAGACCCATCCGTGAGTCTCAGAGGAAAAAAAAATACTACCTAGTCAGTATTATGTCTGGAAATCATGATAATTTGGCTTTATTCTTTTTTTTAAAATTCTTTTATGTTTATTTTTGAGAGAGAGAGAGACAGAGACAGAGCATGAGCAGGGGATGGGGAAAGAGAGAGAGAGGGAGACACAGAATCCGAAGCAGGCCAGACTCTGAGCTGTCAGCACAGAGCCCAAGGTAGGGCTCGAACCCATGAACCATGAGATCATGACTTGAGCCAAAGTTGGGAGCTTAACTGACTGAGCCACCCAGGTGCCCCTTGGCTTTCTTCTTTTCCATCTTACAAAGTGTCTTTTTTTTCTTGGCCTATTGTGTTGTTGAGACCTTCAATATACTTTTAATTCTAGAAGTCACCTAATATTTTTTTTTAACGGGAACGTTTCTGACATTTTCCCATTTAGTAACATGCTTATTGTAGTTTTTTGATAGATACCCATTATCCAACTGGGGAAGTTACTTTTTACTCCAGTTTGCTAAGAATTTTATCATGAAGAGCTGGTGAATGTAAATGACTATAAGGTGTACTTTCTTTAATAAGTTATTGTGGTGAATTACAAAAGTGGATTTTCTAATATCAAAAGATCTGTGATTTTCTAGAAGGAACACTACTTGGTCATTACTTAATATATTGCTAAGTTCTGTTTTTAATGCTGTGTGTACTTTTTCTTTTAGGCTTTTGCATTTGTGTTTATGGATACAGCTGGGCCCTAGTTTTCCTTTTTCTTTCATGTCTCATTTAGGTGTAAAATATCTCCTTCTTTGTTTCTTTTCTTGCTTTTTTTTAAAGACTACTTTTTTTTTTTTCTTATTTATTTATTTATTTATTTTTTTATTTTTTTAATTTTTTTTTTATGAAATTTATTGACAAATTGGTTTCCATACAACACCCAATGCTCATCCTAAAAGGTGCCCTCCTCAATACCCATCACCCACCCTTTCCTCCCTCCCACCCCCCATCAACCCTCAGTTTGTTCTCAGTTTTTAACAGTCTCTTATGCTTTGGCTAAAGACTACTTTTTTATGTTTATTTATTTTTGAGGAGGGGAGGGGCGGGGGGGCGGGCAGAGGACCTGAAGTGCAAGCTCTGTGCTGACGGCAGAGAGCCCTATGTGGGGCTCAAACTCACAAACTGTGAGATCATGACCTGAGCCAGAGTCAGATGCTTAACTGACGGAGCCACCTGGGCGCTCCATTTGCTCACTCTTTTAATTGTTAAGAAACATCGAGGTTGGGGGAGACCTCAGTGAGGACTTGGGTAGAGCAGAGCTTGATCCGGTCTTAAACAGTCCTCAGCATCTGGTTTCTCACCATCTCTGAGTCAACCTCAGTTCTCTTTGTGTTGGTGCAGGAGCCTGTATATATCCATCATGTAAAAAGCAAAATAAGTGGAAACATCTTTACTTTTTTTGTGTACGTTGTCCATTAATTAACTGAGGAGGCTCTTTAAAAATATTCCATTTTGTACTATCTTCTTCAGTTTTGCCTCGTTAGAGTCTTTAAAACCTTTCTGTAAATATGTTCTGTAAATATGTGAAAAAAATTTCAGCGCATATCAAGTTTGTGATGTCATATCTCCCTGGAGCCTTTTGTCATTATTTAGTGACTCTGTCTCCCTAATGGTGCAATTTTACTTGAGGCCTATTTGTCAGGTGTTGCTAAAGTGACACTAGCTTTTGGTTAGCATCCTACTCACATAACCTATTTCTGCCTCTTTTATGTATTTTTGTGAGCTTAAATTTTAGGTGTGGAATTTCAGCTGAATTGATTTCTAAGCAGTCATCGCTGAATTTATTTCTGTAAATTTAATCTGTTTTTGTCTTTTAAGTTAAGTTTTTAAAGCACATGATACTTGACCTAACCCATTTTTTCCTAAGGTCTCATTTTGTGTTTTGCATTGGTTCTGTTTCTCTATGTCCTGCTCCCTACCTGTTCCCCACCCCATCCCCCACCTGCATGTTTTCTTTCCTTAGTTTTTGCATCGAGGATTTTTTCCCCTGAGCTTTTAATTCTGTATTGGAAGTTACACGTGTTTTATTATTTTGTCAGTGCCTCTTAAACTTAAATCCTCACATCCAACTTAAAGGACGTTCGTGTCTTTGATCTAATTCTTCTTTTTAGGGTTTTTCAATCCTATTCACATCATCAGTTTTCATAGCTTCTCTTTACAACTATTTTCCTAGGTTTCACATCCTTTCTACTTTCTTATTTATGTGCATCAGGCTTCTCTTTCTGCTTCTCGTGACTGCTTGGTTCCACTGCAGGAACTGCTGTTTTCAAGTTGGCCAACAGAGACTGTTCACTTTTCTGGCTACTGCAGCCAATTCTTTGATCTTTACCCTTTCCAGTTCAATGAAGACGTTATTAAGCGCTGGGAAGCATGCAAAAACCACTCTGTTTAACGCCCTTTTCAGCACCTTTCTCTTTTCCTGATGCACCGAGGCTTCATCTGAGTGGACTTGGAAAGGAAAAAACAAAAACTATTGATGGAAGTTGGGTTTGCAGTGAAACCCGATCCCATCGCATACTGTCTGCAGATAGACAGTTTTCCCTTCCTTAAATTGGTATCCACATAAAAATAAGCATGGGGGCTCCTGGGTGGCTCTGTTGGTTAAGCATCCAACTTCTGCTAAGGTTATGATCTCGTGGTTCATGGGTTCAAGCTGAGTTGGGCTCTCTGTGGTCAGCGCAGAGCTCGCTTCGGACCCTCCGTCTCCCTCTCTCTGCCCCTCCCCCACGCTCTGTCTTTCTCTCAAAAGTAAAATTAGCGTAGAAATTAGCATGTGATTAGATCTAATTGTTCATATATCTAAGCAAGTGCTTTTTGTCTTATCATTTACAAAGCATGGCCATGTCCTCCTGGCAACGTGCTTAACAGAAACTCAACCCGGAGTATAGGAAAAAGGCAACGGATACCAGAGAACTAAGTTTTGGTCCTTGCCTTCTCAATAGCTAACTAAGTAACCTTTGGCAGGTCAGTTCACCTCTGTGAACCTCTGTCTGTCTGAGGTTCCTCATCTGTAAAATCTGTGTAGCGGGATGTATTAGTTATTTATTGCTTTGTGACATTATCCCAAAATTTAATGGCTTAACACAAAAACAATCTTTTCTCACATTTTTTTTATGGTCACAAATCTGGCTTTGATGTGGCTGGGTGCCTTTGGCTCAAAGTCTTTTAGAAGACTGCAATCAAGGTGCCTGCTGGGGCTGTGGTATAATACTTTTCAGACTCATTCATGTGATTGTTGGCAGGATTGAGATCCTCCAGTGTTGCTGGATGAGAACCTCAGTTCCTAGCAGGCCATTGGCCAGAGACCTCCCTTAGTTCCTTCCCATGTGGTTCCATCCACAATACATCTCGCCTCCCCAGAGTGAGGGCTCCAGTAGAGCAAGGGAAAGAGAGCAAGCAAGACATCTTTCTGTAATCTAATATTAGAAGCAATATCCCATTATTTTTGTGTTATTCTATTAGTTACAAGTCACTAGGTCTAGTTCACACTCAAGAGGAAGAGGTTTCTTTGTACTTGTTTATAGTTAACTTGGTTGCTTCTCTCAAATAAATTAGTTGAAGTGAGAAAGGGATTGTATTCATTTTAGTCTCCACTGGATTCTGTCTTTAATTGTGGTATAAGGCAGGCACTTTTCTTAACTAAAAATTAGACTGTATTTGGGTTTCAAGGAACAATTACTTTCTACCTTTGGGGACGTTGAGAGATTATCTATCTATCTATCTATCTATCTATCTATCTATTATGTATCTTTCTATCCATATACATCACGCGCACACACACACACACACACACACACACACACACACACACACTAGATGTGTTTAAAAGTCAGAGAAAACTGATTTGATTTCAAAGCTTCTGAATAAAGCAAGGTCCTTTTTCTGAAAAAACAAAACCAGTATAAATGAAGCTTCGTTTGTCATTTTGGGTTACTGGTGATATACCTATATTGTAGTTTAGGATATTTAAATAAATTTATCAGTTTTGTTGTGATGGCAGACATGGGACTGCATTGCATTCCCCATATCATTATATAATAACACTAGCAGGATAGGACATTGGCCATAAAAATTAGTCTTTGAGTACAAGGTGTGCATTGACTGAGATATGGCACAATGTCTCTAAATATCATTGTAAAACGAGGTTAATGATACCACAAGCTGAAATTTTATTTGTAAGTGATAATGTTCTATAAATTACTTGACAAATCTCTTATTTTAGGCCACATGTGATCAGCGTGGGTGCTGCTGGAGACCGCAGGGGACTATAAGTGTGCCCTGGTGCTACTATTCTAAAAGCCATGGTTATCAAATGGAGGGTGACCTTGTAAAAACAAATGCAGGTAAGCCAGACAATGAGGCAGGAGCTCCAGATCCTCTGGACGTTGGCTCTGTTTGCAGCAAAGGAAAGCCTTAGTGGCATGCAGAGTATCACCCTGCACAGCCACACGACTGCAGGTGACAGAAGGTGGGCACTGCTCTAAGGCAAGGGCGACGATCTCTTTCGGCATCAAGAAAAAAAAATCCAATCTTGGGAGTTAGAAGGCATGTTCTATTCCTGGCTCTACCTTTATGTCCCTTGGTAACCTTGTACAAACATTGTGAGCTCTTTGGCCCCCAAGTTTCTAACTTTTAAAGTTTGTTTGTTTGTTTAGAGACAGAGACAGCACGAGTGGGAAGGGGCAGAGAGAGGGAGAGAGAATTCCAAGCAGGCTCCGCACTGCCGGTACAGAGACAGACATAGGGCTTGAAACCATGAACTGCGAGATCGTGACCTGAGCCAAAAATCAAGAGTCAGACGCTTAATGGACTAAGCCACCCAGGCGCCCCCAAGTTTCTAACTTTTAAAGAGAGGGGTTTGAACTTAGTAACCTCTGAGACTGCTTGCAACTCTAATATAACGTGATTTTGCTGATATGGAAACCATTCCAATTTCATATACATTTTATGTCAATGTCAGTATTTATGAACTAAACACCTTCTCTTCTTTCTCCCACCCTAAAATGTAGGGATACTAATGAACATTCTGGAGGTTAGCAGAAGGTGACTACTTTGGGGAGGCTCTTAGCATAAAGGAAGGGGCACGTTGCCCCTCCAAGGCTCTTGGCCTGATGGCCTTTACTAATAAGGTCTCAGTTATCACCTGCCTTATCACAGAACCTGGGACATGGCATCAGTGTATATGATCACCTGTAATGTAACATGAGAATAACTGAGAATGAACAGAGTATATACATACAAATTGAAGGCCAAGTGTGCAAAGGGTATATGATTAACACAGAATGGCTGATGGACTGATTGAAAGAGAATTAGGCCTTTGCATGGGAGATTTCAAGCAGATTTTGTAAGAGAGGCATGAGTTTTAGAGGGAGGTGACAGTACCCAGATTCACAATCTGGCCCAAGGTAATATGTGTGTATGACAGGTGTATATCTATCTTTTCCCTTTTTTAAGAAAAAAAGACTGACAGTCCGTTTCACATAAAGCTTAATTTGTATTAGCTATTGTTTGCTAGTTTACACAGACAGCTATGTAAGCCTCTTCCCCTCTACATACTAGGATTCACAGCCCAGTTGGACAGGTTGCCTTCTCCATCCCTGTTTGGAAATGATGTCAACAGTGTCCTTCTCACAGCAGAATACCAGACAGCCAACCGTTTCCACTTTAAGGTTGTGATTTCTTTATTCTTTAAACATCTTTTTGAAATGTTCTTGTTCTCTACCTGATGGCCACAGTTACTACAAAATAGGCAATGCTGCTCATGGAGGTTTTTTTCTCTACTGACATTATTCTTACCTAGTACCTATATGTTGAAGGCATCTGTTGCCTTCCTTCAGTGTGACTGCCTCCTGAATATATTTTATAGAGTCAACTGGTAAAACTTGGCTTTCATTTATGTGTCCTTGAGACCATGTGAAGTGTATTCAGGAGGGAAAAAGGAAAGAATTATCACAGCTGTGCAAACTCTAGAGATAGTCCTTCTCTGTAGACTTACAATGTGTATTTCTACCAAAAGACTAACTTCTGCCCAAGTGTTAACCATTTGACTTGGTAATATAATGGGTACATCTACCTCAGACATAATGCCATTTGGATCAGTGCCTGAGTTCAGTCCTGTGAGCATAGACATTGGGGAGCACTGCTATTGGTAGGGAGGCTTCTATCTTGGAAATACTGAGAAGTTTCCATTTTGACTTTCTTTTCCTTCATGTCTCTGGCCAGTTGACCGACCAGAGCAAGGACAGGTATGAAGTGCCCCATGAACATGTGCAACCATTCAAAGGAAATGCTGCTTCTCCTTTGACCTATGAGGTTGTTGTCTCCAAACAGCCATTTAGCATCAAAGTGATCAGAAGAAGCAATAATCGTGTCCTGTAAGTTTTGAAAACCTTCTGGGGATCAGAGTAGGAAGGACAGGGGGAGGGAGGTTTGCAAGCCTGAGGAAGAAAGGTACATGCATTTCACATTCCTGAAGGTTGTGAGCCCACTGTTGGTGAACAGACTGTCTCCAAATGTATACTTTTGTCCACCTTCCTCTCTCCTCCCCTTCCTCCACCTCTTCCTCCTCCTCCTCCCTTCTTTTCTTGTTGTTGTGGTTATTACTAAACACTTATTATAGGCCAGGCACTGGGCTGTGTCCTTTTTTCCATTTTTCCTGCTGTGTGCTCAGTTTTTCCTCTTTATTTCCCCCTTTCCTCCATCCATCTGACCATGTGTCCACCAGTAACTATTTACAGAACATATTATAATGTAAGAATAGTATTTTGGTCATGCAGTAGGGTGTCTAAGGGAAAAAGAAGTCCTGATCTCTTGGCATCTATGGGAAAACATCACAGAAGGGCAAATGGGGCCAGTTAAATAGGGGATATTGAGTCATCAAAACATAGAGGACACTTTTCTAAGAGGCTGTGTCCTTTCCACTCCACTTGCCCACCTGTCCCTGCATTTTGCATCGACGTCTAGGTTGGACTCAAGCATCGGACCCCTCCTGTTTGCCGATCAGTTCCTGCAGTTCTCCGCCCGACTGCCCAGTCCTAACGTGTATGGTCTGGGAGAACATGTGCACCGACAGTACCGGCATGACATGAATTGGAAGACCTGGTCCATGTTTGCCAGGGACACAGTCCCCAATGGGGTAAGCTCTCAGGATGGCCCCCTCTGCACTGAAGGTCATAGACTCATCCTTGACAGTCACTGCTAGCAGTGTAGGATGATAGTTGAGTGAGACTCTGGGGTGAGGCTGTTGAGGTTTGCATTTTGACACTGCCTGCCACTCACCAATTATGTGATTCCGGGCAAGTTACCTGTACGGGTCCTCAGTTTCTCATCTATAAAATGGGGGGAATATACTCCCCTCATAGGGTTGTGATAGGAATTAAAGGAATTTATAGATACAGAGTCTCTAGCACAGTCTGGATAAAGGAGATCATTGAAATGATTTAGTGATTCTTGCTATATAGCATCTCTATTTACCGAAAGAACTCTAAAAACATACGTCTAATTTATTCCATTTAACAGGTGAGAAACTGAGGCTCAGAAATAGCCCAATGTTTAAAAAAAAGTTTGAAGTAACAAAAATAGGATCTCATCCCTGGCCTGTCTAATGGAAAGCCCATGCCCTTGTTCTACCACATGCCTATCAGAAGGACAGAAAAGGTGATGAGTCAGAGCAGCTCATCCATCTGTGAATGACTGGTGATGGTTATCTGATGAAGACCCTTAGATCCTTGCTACTCAAATGGGCATCACCATGTGAGAAATGTGGGCTCTAAGCTCCCTCTTCCATCTATTGAATTAGAATCTGCATTTAGGCGTAACTGGGTGGCTCAGTTGGTTGAGCATCTGACTCTTGATTTAGGCTCAGGTCATGACCCCAGAGTCATGGGATCGAGCCCTGTGTTGGTCTCTGTGCTGAGTGTGGAGCCTGCTTTGGATTCTCTTTCTTCCTCTCTCCCTCTTCCCCCTCCCCGCTCCTGCATGTGCACTCTCTCTACCTCTCTCTAAAAAACAAAAAACAAACAAAAAACTGCATTTAACTTTCATATATAATTTCTTTCAATTTTTTTAATGTTTATTTTTGAGAGAGAGAGAAAGAGCACAAGGTGGGGAGGGGCAGAGAGAGAGAGAAAGAGAGAGGCATAGAATCCAAAGCAGGCTCCAGGCTCTGAGCGTCAGCACAGAGCCCAATGCAGGGCTCAAACTCACAAACCACGAGATCATGACCTGAACAAAAGTTGGACACTTAACTGACTGAGCCACCCAGGTGCCCCCAATGTAATTTCTATGCACACCAAGTTTTGAGAACTGCTTTTCTAGAGCAGTGATTTCAAGCATGACTACACATTGGAATCACCTGGAGACATTTAACAAACTCTCCACCCACAGTAACTCTGTTTTCACTGGGCTAGGATGCAGCCCAGGTTGAGAACTACTGTTCTAAAGTCTTAGAAAATCAGCTTAAGTTCTCAAGTCTACTGTTCTGAAGACTGGAAGACCAGTTATCTTGAGTAGAGCTCGATCTAGTTGCACGTTAGAAAGATGTTTGATTCGTATTAAGGCTTGATGGAGCTTTTGCAGATGTGGTTAGGTTAAGCCTCTTTGACAGAAGAGACCTTTTGAATTACAGCTTCCAAATTCTTGTTCTCCCACATTTTAACAGATATCACAGGCTTTCACATTTCTACTAGGTAAATGGTCATAGCTGGCTCATTCAATAAAAGAACTATAATTCACTTGGCTGACATCAACTAAATGTAGACTTGATATTTTATTTTATTATTATTATTATTTTAATCTTTATTTGTGTGTGAGAGAGAAACAGAGCATGAGTGGGGAGGGGCAGAGAGAGTGGGAGACACAGAATTGGAAGCAGGATCCAGGCTCTGAGATGTCAGCACAGAGCCTAATGTGGGACTCGAACTCGCGACTGTGAGATCATGACCTGAGTGGAAGTGGAATGCTCAACCGACTGAGCCACCCAAGCACCCCTGAACTTGATATATTAAAGATTTATTTGTTGGGGTGCCTGGGTAGTTGTGAGTTTGAGCCCCGTGTCAGGCTCTGTGCTGACAGCTCAGAGCCTGGAGCCTACTTCAGATTCTGTGTCTCCCCCTGTCTCTACCCATCCTCTGCTCACGCTCTGTGTCTCTCTGTCTCTCAATAATAAATAAACGTTAAAAAAACAAAGTTTTTTAAAAAAGATTTGTCTCTTCTTTGACCTTGAGGTCCCTGTCAATTACTCACATGATTAACACTGATTTCTTAGGTCATTTCCAGCCATTTGCGGTTTAGATTGTTAGATGGTAAATTTTTTATTTTTCATTTTCTTTCTGCAGGATGGAACTAACTTGTATGGCACACAGACATTCTTCTTGTGTCTTGAAGATGCCAGCGGATTGTCCTTTGGACTGTTTCTGATGAATAGCAATGCCATGGGTAAAAAACTAAGGGAATATTCATGAAAAAATGCATAAGAGCAATTTTCAGGCCTGTGGTAAGAGCAGTGGAGCCCTTTAGGAATGGCTGAACCACAGCTCAGGGGCTATGTTCTCTGATCGTCTCTTCCCTACTTCATTACCGGTTGTTGTATGGTAGCCACAAATAAGGCTTTCTCTCCTAGCTTATGATTTTCCTGAATCTGGTTGCCTCTTTTGGAATATTTTTCTATTATAGAGTTAGAACAACTAAGCCTATTATTCTATAATCTACTCAGAGGCAGTTTCTACCAATTTGTTCTTTTTCCTTCTTTAGACTTCCATCCAGTATAGTGGTTGATATAAACTCTGGTAGGAAACAGCCAATTGCCCTGGGCCTACGATGACAGTAGCAGGGCCTAACCAGGGAGCTACAACTGAGCAGTGAATATTTCATTTAGATAATACAAAGATAGCAAGGTGAAGTGGAGTGGCAAGGTCATCCACAGTAAGATCAGTTTGTTTAAGAAAACACATTGTAACATCATAGGACTCCAAGAAGTCTGCTAGCTTCCCCGTCTTTAAAGGTTTAGACTGGATCATTGGTTCCCAACTTTTTTTTCTGCTTGTACCAGTAACAGTGGATCTCAGGGGTCATGAATCAATCACTACATGGGAAGAGGAGATATGTTAGAATTTTCCAGGGTTGATGGTATTGATCCCTACCCTCTTCTCAACTGAATCAATGGACCGGATAAGAGCTGCTCAAAGCATGGCCCACCGCTCATTCACAAACTGAGTCTAGAAATGGAAAGTAAACATTGCTGTAGCATCCAAGGGCATGCATGAACCCTTTCCTGTTAATTTTCACGCTATTTAACAAAAGCATCAGGTTGCAAAGAATTGCAAATTAAAAAGTAAAGCTCTGATCCTTTACTACGATTGTTTGAGACCCACTCTAGGTGACCTAACATGATTCTAAGATACCTAATAGTCTAAGAATAGACTGAGTTAGTGCAGGAATTGTACAGTTATTTCAGGGTGTTGAAAGGAACCAGAAAACAGGTTGAGTGAGGCTTAAAGGGAAAGGTCCCACGATCCTAGATATTCCATGTGAGTTATTCTTGTGACCGAAGAGCACATTTCAGTAGATCTTGAATGTTTTTATTCTTTTATTCCTAAATGCAAACCAAGGCTATGGGGAGACTTCACCTCTGAGAACAGTGACTGGGGCTTAGAGGGATTTTGAATTTATAATATAATCTCTGACTTTTTGTTTTAACTTGGCTTTTGCTTGATGTGAGATTAACTGAGGCTAGTACCTCAGTGTATCTAATTGGGTTCCATAGCTGCAGTGATGATGGGGCATGGGGTGGGAGCAATGTGTTTTGTAGCTGTGAATGTCAGAGAAGAAAAACTTGTCCTCTTGCCCTCATCAGTGTGGTATTTGGGCGCCTGTGAATCAAACTGACAAGAGATGGGCTAGCAAGAGAAAAGACAGTTTATTTACATGTGCAACATGGGAATACAGAAGAATGCTCAGCCAAGAGTAACTCAGAGGGGTGTTTAGAACTTGGGGCTTATATTCCACCCTGATACATAAATGGGAGGGGAAGAAAGGACACTTATGAAAAACCAAAGGACTTTTTGGAAAGATAATGAGCCCTTAGTGGGAAGATAGAATATTCTTGTGACGATGTCTGCTTGGGTGAGGTGCCAAAGTTTTGTCTCTCCAGGGGTGGGAATTTATGACAAGCGAGTTATTCTGGAAGCCCTGCTTTTTGGTTGATAAGAGATTTCGGAAACTCAAATGTTTTCAGCTTGAAATAACTTCTGTGCTACAGTGGCTTATCTGGACCCCTTCAAGAAATTGATTGCTTTTTCATGAAAGCCTGAGTCCTGACATAAGGAGTGAAGACACTCTAATCACCAATTATTGAGATCTGTTCTCAGAACAAATGCGTTGCCTTTCCCGTGCTGTGAGGGCAGACTCGATCAGCAGAAATGTGCCTCTTTGTATACAAAATTTGAGGCACTGGATTCACTTTATTAATATTCAGATGATTGAGGATCCTGCAGTCTAAAACTTTGTAATTAAAACTAGAGTAAATTCTAATATTTATTTTTTTCGCTTTTAATCTTGCAAGAGGTTACCCTCCAGCCCGCCCCAGCTGTCACTTACCGCACCATCGGAGGCATCCTTGACTTCTATGTGTTTTTGGGAAACACTCCAGAGCAAGTTGTTCAAGAATATGTAGAGGTAAACTTGTCATATCATGATTATGACTGAGGAAATAAATCCTAAATAGTACAAATAAAAGTAAATTTAATAAGCAGGCACGAGTCACAAAAAATCTGCTAATATAAGTCACTGCTGTAAATCTGCAACTACAAATTGACCCTACCTTCAATGATTTATAAAAGGGGCTAGGAAAATAGACTAATATTCTAACATTAGGAAATGGTATCTTGGGAAATGGAATACGTCTTATGCCACCCAATCAATGCTTATAAAGTTTTGTTTAAAATAGAGTATCTGTGGGGTGCCTGGGTGGCTCAGTCAGTTAAGCACCTGACTCTTGATCTTGGCTCAGGTCATGATCTCATGGTGGTGAGATTGAGCTGGGCATTGGGCTCCCCACTAGGCATGAAGACTCTTGGGATTCTCTCTCTCCCTCTCTTGCTGCCCCTCTCTTTTTCCTGTACTTGCTGTCTCTCTCTCTCAAAATAAATAAAACTTTTAAAAAATAAAGTATTTGCTAACTTTTATTTCACATACTTCTATCAGCTCATTGGACGGCCAGCCCTTCCCTCATACTGGGCACTTGGATTTCATCTCAGTCGGTATGATTATGGAACCCTACAGAGCATGAGAGAAGTCGTGGAGAGAAACCGTGCCGCACAGCTCCCTTATGTAAGTAAGGCTTTAAACATCTTCCAGTAATAAAGGAATTCCCTTGGGGAATAAACAAAACTGTTTATACTGTCTCCCCCTGAATTTTTTTTAAAATATACAATACAAAGATTTTTATATATTCAGAAGGCTGGACATTTTGTTGGGCTAGCCATTCCTTTAAGGAACTAGTTCTTTTTAGTAGGAAATAGTAGAGACCACAATTTTGGAGTTAGGAGGCAATATGTTTGTCTCTGTTTTTCTTTAAAAAATTTTTTTTGATGTTTATTTATATTTGAGAGAGGGAGAGAGTGCAAGCTGGGGAGGGGGAGAGAGAGAGGGAGACACAGAATCTGAAGCAGGCTCCAGGCTCCGAGCTGTCAGCACAGAGCCTGATGTGGGGGGCTTGAACTCACAAACCAGGAGATCGTGACCTGAGCCGAAGTCAGATGCTCAACCCACTGAGCCACCCAGGCACCCCAGTCTCTGTTTTTCGTATAACATTTTATTAGCAAAACTGTCTTATGCTTACCCTATTGACTACATTTATAGAATGCGTTTTTATTTGAATTCTCAAAGGATTTCTTTCCCTAGTTTAAGTGAGCAAAAGTGCATAGTACATACACATGATAATAGCATATTTTTATATTTTGGGTGGTCACATCTGAATGTATCTGGTATATCATGGAGAGTGGGGTTTTTCAAGAGTGAGGTTTTGCAATGGGAAAAACCCAGCAGTGTCTGGAATAACACTCCTCTCTCCCCAACCCCAGATACATACGTCCTAGAGCAAGAGTCCATTTCATTCTGGGCTCCACTATTTTCATACAGGCCAAATTAGGAAAAAATAAGTGCCAAAGAAAACTTGAATTACAAGAGAAGCAATGAAACAAAATGTGGGGCAGTACAATGTGGGAGACATGAGGCAGACAGCCCCTTCTTCCCCCTTGTCTTGTGGATGGCGTAGGATTTAGGTATGGATATGTTTTTGATAGCCTTAGTGATTTGTTGTAATTGTTGTGGCTTGTTTGTTAGAATGGCTTTTAAGGCCAGAGGGCCAGGCAGCAAGGTCAGATGATGCAGTTAACCTGATTCCAGGGGTGGGAGTCAGGTCTTAGGGAAAACAATGGGTCCTCTGTTTTTGAAATTACTATTGGAGGAAAAGCACCTAGATGCCAGGGACCGATCCAGAACCCTGTGCAGGGCACAGCACAGAATCAGTGTGTATTGTGGATAATAACAATGATAATGGGACTGAGTCATTCGAACAGGGAAATTCCTGAGCACAAGGTTGTGGACTTTGTGTATTCTTTCAGGATGTTCAGCATGCTGATATTGATTATATGGATGAGAGGAAGGACTTCACTTATGACCCAGTAAATTTTAAAGGCTTCCCTGAGTTTGTTAAGGAGTTACACAATAATGGACAGAAATTGGTCATCATTGTGGTACGTGCCGCCCTCTTTGTCCTCCAGGTCAGGTGCTTGCTCTTCCTTGTCGTTACATCCACCTCCCTCTCCACCCCCCCCCCCACCCCAATTCCCAACCTCCTTTCTGTGCCTCAAGCTTGAAGCTGGGTCCTTCATTGTATTTTTCCTCTTCTTAGGATCCAGCCATCTCCAACAACTCTTCCCCAAGCAACCCCTATGGCCCGTATGACAGGGGTTCAGATGCGAAGATATGGGTGAATGTTTCAGATGGGGTGACTCCGCTCATTGGGGAGGTAATTGAATGGGGGAGATGGGGGCTGGTGCTGGCACAGGGGCTGTGGCAGTGTGTGTGTGTGTGTGTGTGTGTGTGTGTGTGTGTGTGTGTGTAATTGTCTTGTTGGACATTTTCAGATGCCTTATACACATGGTGGGGATAAACTTGCCCCTGTCGTCTCATCCCCAGACACCTACCAGCCATCTCACTCATGCATTCCCCTCACAGCCAAGTCCCTTTAAACAATAGCCTGCACACTGAATACCCTGTCCTCAACCTCACGCCCCTTCCCTCTCCAGCTGACTGTAGGTGGCTGTCCTCCCCTCCATGTCACTGGTGCTGCCCTGATGGATACCACCACATACCTCCTAACTGCCAGATCCAATGGAACCATTTCATTTCACTTTGTGTCTTTGTAGTATTTCACCAGTTTGACTACCTCTGCCTCAAACTTTTACTCGTCCATGTTTTCACAAGGGTGTTATCTGTTGGTTCAATTCTTTTTTTTTATTTTTTTATTTTAGAGAGAGAATGTGAGTGAGAGCATGGGAGAGAGAGAATCTTTTTTTTTCAATTATTCTAAAGTTTATTTATTTTGAGAGAGAGAGAGAGAGAGAGAGAGAGAGCGAGCGAGCACATGAGCAGGGGAGAGGCAGAGACAGGGAGAGAAAGAATCCCAGGCAGGCTTCTTGCTGCCAGCATGGAGCCCAATAGAGGGCTTACACACACAAACTGTGAAATCATGACCTGAACCAAAATCAGGAGTCAGATGCTCAACTAACTAAGCCACCCAGGATCACCTCCCTCCCCCACCCCCCTCCCGAGAGAAAGAATCTTGAACAGGTATCACACTCAGTGTGGAGCCTGATGCATAGATCATGACTCTGGGATCATGACCTGGGCCGAAATCAAGAGTTGGATGCTCAACCACTGAGCCACCCAGGTGCCCCTCTGCTGGGTCACTTTGTTTTTGTTTTTGTTTTTCCTGCTGGTTCTCTTCTACTGCTTCTGTTGACCCTGTGTCAGAGAGAAAGCAGATAGCAGGGAATACAGAAGAGGAACTGATGCTGCAAACCCACAACTTGTAACAGCTCAGTTGACATTTCAATGGGACTCTCCCACATTTACCATCCTGGGCCTGGGCCTAGACAAAGTGAGTGGGAACTGTGAAGCAGAGGTCAGAGGTGAAGATTAATGAGATAGATGATGCTGGGTCCATGGATTCAATCATTTAGGTTTTAACCATTTTTTTTTATTATTTATCTATTTATTTAATTATAATTTTTAAATTCTTATTTATTTTTGAGAGAGACTGAGAGTGTGTGAGTGGGGGAGGGACAGAGAGAGACACACAAAATCCGAAGCAGGATCCAGGCTCTGAGCTGTCAGCACAGAGCCCAATGTGGGGCTTGAGCCAAAAACTGCAAGATCATGACCTGAGCCAAAGTCAGACACTTAACAGACTGAGCCACCGAGGTGCCCCAAGGGCTTAACCATTTTTTAAAATGTGTTTTTCCACAAGTGACCAATCACATCCTCCTGATGTTTACTCTATCCAGAGTGCTTCACGTTCCTAACTGGAAAGAATCTGTACCTGGACACCGTGATTGCCATGACCACTTTAGGAATCTCTGCAAAGTGCTCTATTTTACTCTATATTCATTTAATTGACTCTGATCAATGTTTTTCTTTTTCTCCTCTAGGTCTGGCCTGGAAAAACTGTGTTTCCTGATTATACCAACCCCAACTGTGCTGTTTGGTGGGCAAAGGAATTTGAGCTTTTCTACAAGCAAGTGGAGTTTGACGGAATCTGGATTGTGAGTTCTTAATATTTTGAATATTTGGTGACTAATGTTCACACGGCATGTATCTATATCATTGAGTCAAGGAACATACTGGGAATAGGAAGAAAGGAAAGCACATATGGCAATAATTCTAATATTCCCAATCCTAGTATGTAAATAATCTTACCAAAACATGTAGCTTAGGACCTAAATCAGATCATTATATCTGGAAGTAAACTCAGAAATCTGTTTTTTATTTTCTGAATCCAGCTCTTCTTTTAAAAAGGAATGAGCTGAATGAAGTAAAAATAGGTCATAGATGCCTTACGTTGTCACAAAGTACACAGATTGTTTGATTGCCAGTTCGGGGCTCTTTCATTTGGACATGTTGGACAAATTAGCCAGAACCAAGGTACCCAGGTGCATGACCAAACTATGGCTGTGGTAAGGACAAATGTCATGCATAATACCAAAGGAAACCAAACGCAAAGCAGCAGATGTTCAGCAAAACTGGGGGAGCTCTAGAGCTAAACTTTTTTCTATTTATAAGAGAAATGTAGAAAATTCTAACAATACAGAATGCTAAAAAGATGACAGCACAAACCCTCTAAGATGTTGTCAGCCAAAGATATCTATCATCGACATTTTGGTGTGTGTCTTCCCGGACCGCTCACTTGCCCATCTGTTGGCACAGGCTCGCCCCCTCACTGTCTCCAAATAGGTATTTATTTGTGTGTGTGTGTGTGTGTGTGTGTGTGCGTATTGATATGTGTGTGCATTTGTAACTATATTTGGATATATAGAGAATGTGTAAGTTGATATATATGGAATCATATAAATTGAAATCTTTTTTTGCCTAATGTTTTTGGAAATTTTTCAAATTTTTTTGTAATTATAGACATACAGCATTTTGAAGGGATGTTGAGAACCTTCTCTGTGAAGCCTTCAATGGGTAGAGAAGACAGGATCATCTATGTCCCTCCATGTGCATAAGAACCTCTTCAAAGACAAAATATCTGGAATCATTTCTCTGAATCCTCAAAAAAAGGGGAAGGCAAACATCAGTACAACATAGTTACTTTTCCTTAGTGGTAGTTTTGTTCTTTGTTTTGTAGGATATGAATGAAGTTTCCAACTTCGTTGATGGTTCTGTTTCAGGATGTTCCACGAGCAACCTAAATTACCCCCCATTCACTCCCAGTAAGTCTTGGTGGTAGTGTGATTAAAGTGGCGATGCATAGTTGGCATTTTTAATTCATAAGGATAGATATAAACATCCTGGAAAGGGAGTTTGGACATAAATCTGCATAGGCAGGGGCTAATGTGGGTAATATATACAGGAAATTAGGAAAGAAAAATTGAAGCACTCCATGCTTTCCTAAATAAGGTATAAATTTGAAGGGGACCATCTAGTCTTTCCACCTACAGTCTGAGCTGTTTCTAGGGGAAGGTCAAGAGAAGATACAGTGCAGAAGCCAGAGGCTAGTGGTTAGTTTGTGTTGCTCTCGAGTGCATACGCCCGAAGGTCATCAGGACTTAGCAGAGAGAGACCTGGTAACCGGGCTTGGTCTGTGGATGACAGTGAAGCTTGGTGACTTCAAGAGTGTGAAGAACAGACATGAACCATAAGGATGAAAAAAAGCCAGAACCCATGGCCTTGAAGGTCAAAGTCAGAGTCAGTGAATATGATGCTGGTGAGCTCTGATGGAACTTTGAACAACACCATCGCTCAGGGTATGGCCCCAGAATTATGGCATTTATCATAGTTTGAAGAAAGCTAGAGGCTCACAGACACATTTCATCTTGATTAAGGGAAGAATGACTTAAAGGGAAGACACTAGCATTATTTAAATGACTTATTTTAATGACTTAAATATTTAATGACTTAAATGACTTATTTAGCATTATTTAAATGACTTATTTAAATGACTTAAATAAGAATGACTTAAAGGGAAGACACTAGCATTATAGTGTCTTAGGAATACTTCCAATCTGGTAAGAAAATGGGAAAATGGGGGTATCTGGGTGACTCAGTCGGTTGAGTGACTGACTCTTGATTTCGGCTTAGGTTGTGATCTCATTGTCATGAGATCAAGTTCTGAGCTGGGTGTAGAGTCTGCTTAAGATTCTCTCTCCCCCTCTCTCTTTGCCCCTCCCCAGCTCTCTCTTTCTCTCTCTCTCTCTTTGAAAAAAAGAAAAAAGTAAAAGAAAAAGAAAAAGAAAAAAAAATAGGAAATTGGGGCAGATGGGCCAGGAACTTGGGTGGGGGAGCTACAGAGTTAGCACTTCATTCTTTTGGTGACAGAAACTATTTATGTTTTAGTCTAAGGGAAATATGATAATCAAATGGTTTTGGAAATATTAATCTGACATTAGTATGAGTATGAATTAGAAAATCAGTCGATCGGAAGTAAATAAGCTATTAAGAAACCATTGCAGTAGTTAAGATGCAAAGGTAATTTGGATCAGAGTCAGAATGGTACATGGGAGCAGAAAAGAATGGGTGCATGAAAGAGATTGGGGAGTCAGCCTTTATACTATCATGTCTGAAGACAAGGGGTGAACAATGAATTTACTCTTTCATCCAATATTTCTGTTCTCGAACCACATAATTTGGCTCGGTTTGAAGAATTCAGATTCAGTCTCAAATCTAATTGAATCCTCTGGCTTCCAGATGCCTGCCTGTAGTCACATGAGCACCCGGGGTGGAAGAATGTGCATGGGTCGGCACAATTTATTTATATATCAGAGAAACTACTGCAAATGTATAACCCTCTGGTAGTGAGGAAGCGGTGTGATCATTTACAGGATGGCCACAATAAGCCCCGCCCAGAGTGCCACGGTTTCAGGTTCTGCAGTAGTCAAGGAGCAGGGAACGTGCATCTCAGGCTCTCATTGACTGCTCCCTCTTTTGCCCCAGGAATCCTGGATGGGTACCTGTTCTGCAGGAGCCTCTGCATGGATGCAGTGCAACACTGGGGCAAGCAGTACGATGTCCACAATCTGTACGGCTACTCCATGGCGATTGCCACCACACAGTAAGGCCCCTGTTGCTACGACTCAATACACCATGAAATTATTGATCTTGTTACATGCCAGCTGCCAGGGTGTTGTTTTTAAAAACTCTGAAAGATAAATATGGTTATTAATACTGAATGAATGGAGAAACCACCTGGCCCATAGGGAAGAAGAAATCTGATAAATATTTGTGGAATGTATAAAATGAGAGAATGGATGAATAAATAAATGAATGAATGGGTGGTTGGAAGAAATAAAGAGAGGTAACTTGACCAAGGGCAAAGAGTTGATACATTGTAAAAGCAAAATTTAAACTCAGTTTTGCATGAGTCCAAGGTCCATCTATCTTCCTCTGTGCCACACTGTATAGACAGGAGGGGATGTGCCTCAGGGCTTTAGATACTGGCTTAGCATCCTTATACATTGCTGTGTCCACCTTTGTGTATAGACTCAAATTCTACAGTGAGGGAAATGTCCTCAGAAGTGACTGCACTTACTGTAGCTATGGCAGCAGGAAGCCAGACTGAAACCACATTCAGTCATTAGCAAAGTCATAGCATAAGTTTAGCCTTCTTGAAAGATGTTTAAAATATTATAGAGTGAGTTTTTAATATATGCATAGACTTCTAAAATATAGATGATATATATTTATAGTTACTTATAAAAGTACACACATGCATCTATACATTTAAAATGTCTTTATACTACAAAATTACAAGTGAAGTGTTTCTACTTTAAAAGAGTTTAAGTTCTAAAAGGCTGTTCATAAATTCATTTTTGTGTATGTTTAAAATCACACAGTGTGAAAGATCCATGGACATACATCTATGTAAAGTTAGATTTCACCTTTGTTCCATAAAAATTGTATACCTCTAGTTACTAGCCTTTTCAAGGCTGCTTTTAAAAATCTTGGGCATTATGGATTTAATAATGTACATAAAACACCTTAAGACAAAGCAAAACAAAATGTAAACATACGTAAAGGTGCAGCCTACTTCCACAGCAACTCTGACCCTACTAGGAAGGAGCTGAAAGAGAATGAAGTATGAACTTTTGAGATCCTCGGCATTATCACTGTATCTGCTAGGTTGAGACACGCTAAGGTCACACATTGACTACTTAAGCATTTCTCCCCTTCTAGAGCTGTCAAGACTGTGTTCCCTAATAAGAGAAGCTTCATTCTAACCCGTTCGACCTTTGCGGGATCTGGCAAGTTTGCAGCCCATTGGTTAGGAGACAACGCAGCCACCTGGAATGATCTCCGGTGGTCTATCCCTGGCATGCTCGAGTTCAACCTTTTTGGTATCCCAATGGTGAGTCCATGTCCCAACCTCAATTCCCAGAAAGACTCATCCTAGAAAATTTTCAAAGTGTAAAGCTCACCTCTCCTACCCTTCCTGGCCCAGGGATTTAGTGTCTTGAGAACAATGGCTTCATCTACATCAGTATGACTCTGATACTACAACATTCTTTCCTGCACTATCTTATTAGGATAGAAAGTGCAACCTTAAAGTGATATCATTGGAATATTTTTCTATCAAAGTATAATATACACAAAAAAGTACACATATACTTAAGTATACAGTTGATGAATTTTACAAGCTGAACACATCTGTGTATCCAGTACCTAGATGAGAAAACATGACATTGCCAGGTCCCTAGAGATGGTTTTGACATCTTTTAGTTAAATTCAACATATGTATTTATGGAGCTCTTACTGTGTGCAAGGTATTAAGGTAGGTATGCATGGTGAGGGGGAGAGAAAAGCATAAATATAGTAACAGAAATACCTTCTATTTCCCCTGAAACTTTACAAATTTTACATATATTTTATATATATATTAAATTATGAATGTTTGTATGTTTATATAAATTTATATGTATATAGGTAAGCTAGGGACATATAAATTAAATGTTGAGGGAGATCCTGAGAAAGAGACTTACTAATCCTGACAAAATTACAAGAAACAGGGAGTCAAGGAAAGGAGTCAGGAGAAGCTTCATGCAAAAGGTTGCACTTGAGTTTTCCCTTGAAAAGTGGGTTTATGTTATCAGACTAATGGGAAGGTCACTTTCAGATTGAGAAAGAAACAGGAGGCAGAGCAGTAAGGGGTCGATTGATGTGGCTCTAAGGATTGGTTTGTAGGACTGGAGTGGTAAGTGATGCTAGAAATGTATGTTAGAACCAGTTTTGAGGAGCCACCAGCTCAGCTGTATGGAGACCCTGGAAAGTTTTGAATAGGTGAGTGATGGAACCCGATTTAGGCTTTGGAAAGTTAATTCTGATAGTGGTGTGATCAAAATAATAGTATCAACAGTATTTCTCATTCTGTTCATCAAAAAACTGTTGCATGTCAACTGTTTTACTTACAGTATCCACACTACAGAATCTCATAAAACTCCGTGTAGCTAATTAACGACCACTTTAACACAGGGAGGACGCTGAGGCACAGAAGGGTTGAGTAGCTTACCCACAGTCATCTGACAGTAAAGAGTGGACATGGGATGTAACCCATTTCAGATCACACCATATAAGCCTTCTCTGTAAAAGTTCAGTGGGAAGCAGGATGATGGAAGTGAGGTGTACATTCTGTCTGTGTGTCCCTCCAGGTCGGTGCTGACATATGTGGCTTTGCATTGGATGCCCCTGAGGAGCTCTGCAGGCGGTGGATGCAGCTGGGAGCGTTTTATCCATTTTCCAGGAATCACAATGGCCAAGGCTACAAGGTGAGGCTCCCAGGAGACACGATAAGTTTGGCACACGTTAGAGCTGGGTCTGTCCGCATCCTCTCCAAGACATCTGTTGAGCCGACCTCCTACCTTGTGCTTCACTTAGCCTAATTCGCAATTAACCAGGACCTCCGAAGATGCGCCATTAAAATGCCCTGCTGTCACAGACTCTGCTATTTGCATTGCAGCAGTCAGGGAGATGGTGAGTCTGTGAAGGTCTTTATCAAACGTCTGTACGTTCAATCTACATTGCTCATTTTGTAATGAGAATCAAATGGGGGAACTACTTAAAAACTATTGAAAAGGCAGTCTGCTGCGAGAGCTGTCCTGAGCGTGATGGAGGTGGACAGGCTGCAAGGTGAAGAAGGGCACTTACTTAGTGAAGTGATCTCCTCCTGCCACCCGTACCGCTCAGAGGCGAAGCTTGTACCCTAGGCCCCGGGTCTTTCAGGTACGAAACTCTTGGTTCTGATGAATGGCGTCTGGAGTTCTCCAGTTGCTTCTGTCATTCTTAGCTGGATCATAATCGCAACCTTTCCTTTCTCCCAGGCCCAGGATCCTGCCTCCTTTGGAGCTACCTCCCTGCTGCTGAATTCCTCCAGGCACTACCTTACCATCCGCTACACCCTGTTACCCTACCTCTATACCCTCTTCTATTGGGCCCACAGCCGGGGGGACACGGTGGCCAGGCCCCTTCTGCATGAGTAAGTTACCCTAATCCATAGGGATTTTGCTTTTTTAAATTTTTCTTAATGCTTATTTATTTTTGAGAGAGAGAGAGAGAGAGAGAGAGAGAGAGAGACAGAGTGCAAGCAGGGGAGGAGCAGAGAGAGAGAGAGAGAGAGAGGGAGACACAGAATCTGAAGCAGGCTCCAGGCTCTGAGCTGGCAGCACAGAGCCCGATGCAGGGCTCAAACTCATGAACTGTGAGATCATGACCTGAGCCGAAGTTGGACGCTTACCTGACTGAGCCACTCAGGCACCCCCAAAGGGACTTTGTTAATGCAACTGGTGACATGGACTGTTTCAAAATATTGGAGTGAACAGTGAAATACTTCTATTTTTAATATAGATAGAATAGTCCATTGGTATTTGCAAGGCAGGTGCTGCCTACGTACTGTTCCCGAGGTATATTTAAGTGTTTTAGCCTGTTCCCTTGGGGATAGAACTAGACCAACATCAGGGAACTTTGGGATCTTTCCTTTGTTCTGCCACCAGTGAACTCTTTATCTTAGACAAATCATTAAAGTTCTGTCATCCTTCATTTCTTGATTCTTAGTTTAAAGGATTTGAACACTTGAACAGGATGGTCTCTTCTGTAATGCATTATGTTCAGGCCCTGGGATGAACTTGTCATTTACACAAAAATAAGAATTTTACAGAGGATTTGTAGAATTCCAGAATTTTTACTGCCAGCCAATCCAATGAGCGTCTCCAACTTAACTCTACAAAAGGGCACGGAACAGTCTTTCCTTGTCAAAATTGAGTGAACTCCCTTAAGTGTCTGATGTTCTAGACCCTCAGGCACATATCTTCTATTATGATTATTATTCCTATTGTTATACATTCATTATTTTGAATCAGTTTTTACCGTCTCCTGGAATTCCCTGTTAAAATAAGACAGCTACCCTACAAGAGAATTGAGTAGGATTTTATTATTTGCTATTTGTTGTGATTACATCCAGTTCTTTCTTGATGGTCAGCTGAAGCTTTAAGATGTATTGCTTCACTTTTATTGTATTTAAAGGGGCATATGGCGAATAGACTTCAGTCTGGACCCTGCCTAGCATATGTCCTGGAATAAACACCTGTGTCCAACTAGGGGGAAGAAAAGGAGGATTCACAGATTGGGGGACGTGGGTCTGTCTGCCACAGTGGTGGAGGCAGGGGTCAAGTACATGTCCCAGAATAATTTAGGGGGTTACCACAGGCAGGCAGCCTGCATGTTTTGGACAGTTGTGGGGAGAGTTGTCAGGAAGCATTGACCCAGATCTCTGTGAACGTCTCTCTGATCTCCAGGTTCTACAGGGACAGCAACACGTGGGATGTACACCAACAGTTTTTATGGGGACCTGGCCTCCTTATCACTCCAGTTCTGGAAGAGGCAAGTGACCCACAGAGGCACACAGATGGCCTCCACTTCTGTTCCTGCTGCCCTCCAAACTCTTCTCTTCCTGGAACAATTTATCTTCTTTTTATCCCAAGCCCATTTCCAGCCTCCATGGCTGAGTCGGCCCTGAAGACAATATGCTGAGGTTTGGGGAAATTGGGGATCTGTTACTTACATATTTTTTTCTATGAGTCTTTTTTCTTGACCAAGAGTCCAACCAGGGTAGAAGCATCTACTGGGACTCTGTGTTTAGGGACGGTCCTGTTCATCATTACATTCTCACAGCTCCTTGAGGTAGAGGCAGAATGGAGCAGGGGCCCAACACCCTCTCTAAGGTTGGATGGAATTGGGGTGTGATCTCTGCCTCTTCCTCTTAGCACCTTGTGGTCTGGGATGGTTCCTCGGCTGGAAAGGTGAGATCATGAGAGTACCCGCCACTGGGGACAGTTGGGAGGATTTCATGAGTTAATGTAAAGCTGGAAATTTTGCCACAACGTGTATTTCAATATTATTATTATTCCTTATGGGATTCCACTGGGATTTTTCTTTGGGTTTCCAAGTTATTGCTCCTATTATTCCTACTAGAAGAAAGGCATGGTTTGATAACAGAGAAAAGAAAGACTGTTTTTGCTCTCTCAGTATATGGTTCAGAAGCTCCCTTGGGAATGCTAAGAAATCCATCTTATACCCTTCGGAGACTGGGCCATGAAGAACAACAGTTTGTTTTAATTTCAGGGTGCAGAGAAAGTGACGGCTTATATGCCCGATGCCATCTGGTATGATTACGAGACTGTAAGTAGCTTTGACTTTTCTTAAACTCCTCATGACCACAGCTGCATAGACAGGGTCCCTCCCTGGAGACAGGAACATCTATCCATGCACCTAGGAGTATTTTTGCCATGTTTTCTGTAATTTCATAGCATAAGTCACTTAACGTCAGTCATGATGAGATCCGGAAAAAACCCACTTTCATATACTTTATTCAACAGTAAGATAAGGGCAAATGGCAGAGGGTCCAATAGGGAATTTCAGCCTGGTCAGGAGTCAGCTGACTTGTTTAAAACTGTCAGTTCATCTGCTGTATGTGAACTGGTGTAAATGCTCCCCCAAATTCCTAAGTGATGGCAAAACCTGTTGCTCTTAATTGTTTTTCCTTCCTCTCGTTCGATTGCCTGACTAGACAGTAACTCAGCTGGGTGGAGAAAGAGGGAGCTGTAGATAACTCGGCGCCTGGAGAAGAGGGGGGCCATGGATGTGCTGTCGTAACAGGTGCTTGATTTGTGTGCTTGCCTCAGGGGGCCCGAACGAGATGGAGGAAGCAAAGAGTGGAGATGGAACTTCCTGGAGACAAAATCGGACTCCACCTTCGCGGAGGCCATGTATTCCCCACACAACAGCCCGCCACCACCACTGTGGTCAGGTACAATGCGGCGGGAGTTTCCTCTAAGGCAGGTGCTGCTGATAAAGTTGGTCATTGCCGTTCCCATCTGTTGCCCAGGCAGAAGATGCTGAAGCTTTATGTGGCGCGTGGGGAGGAAGGGGATGGGGGTGGGGGGTGTGGTCATCAGACACTGTGATTTACAAGAAGTTGTGGAAGTTGTGGTTTACAAGATGGATGTTGAAAGAATTTAATCCCTGTTCTTTAACTTTTTTTAATGTTTATTTATTTTTGAGAGAGAGAGAGAGAGAGAGAGAGAGAGAGAGAGAGAGAGAATGTGAGTGGGGGAAGCGCAGAGAGAGAGGGAGACACAGAATCTGAAGCAGGCTCCAAGCTCTGAGCTGTCAGCACAGAGCCCGACGTGGGGCTCACAATCTGTGAGACAGTATGATGTGAGCTGAAGTCGGACACTTAACTGACTGAGCCACCCAGGCGCCACATTCTTCTTAATATTTTAAGCATTTCGATCATAGTTACTTTATACCTTGTATTTGGAAATTCTATTGTCTAAAATCCTTTGGAGAATCCAAATTATTTTTCATTGCTTTTGCCAACTTTCTTTCATGCTGGCTTATCACCTTGTGTGTTCAGTAATTTTTTTTGTGTTTCAAATGTAGTGATCTTAAGGATCCAAAAAAAGTCCCTCCAGAGGGGATTTGCCCATTTCTTCAGTTGTGAGTCAGGACTTCTGTCACCTGAGGTCATCTTGAGCTCCCTTCAAAGACCATGTGTTGGGTGGGTCTTTTAGGGTGTCTGGTGTCCTTCAGATTATCTAATCCACCACTCCTAGAAGTCTTCCAACTTTTGTGTCTCTCTTTACTTTCTGCCTGGATTATTTAGTGAATATGTTTAATCTTCCTTATAATATTTAAGGTCATCCATCAATAGAGTTGTGATCTATTTATCTTTGTGTCTCTTGGACTTGCTAACAAATGAAAGCTACTTCATACATGTGTGTTGAGTGAAAGCAGGTGATTTGGTTGATAACAGAACCTGACTTGCTCAGGGCACAGTGGAGGGCTGACATGTGAAAGAAGAGAAAACGTGAGGTCAGTGATGGGCCAATGGTATCAGGAAACGGGGAGGTAGTCCAGGAGAGTCGTGAAATAAGGAGGGATTCCACGTGAAATGGCCCTTTCCCCCTCCTTCTCTATGCCCACCTACTTCACCACCTTTCTGAGTCATGTTTTGTGCTTCATACTCTAAATTATGAAGCAGAGAACTATAGGGTTTGATTTTGCTCTCAAAATGAAATAATAATGAATAATCAAATTAGGAAAGTTGCCATTAAACTTTATTGTATTTTGTTGCTTTCTGAGTCAAAACGGTTCTTAGGCAGGGAAAACAAATATATCCCCCCCAACCATAATTAATACTTCCCCTGCACGAATCATCTCTAACATTAGGCTGAACCAATTATTGTCTAAGATCTCTTTCTCTTCTAATAGTCTGTTTTCTAAGGAATAGTTGCACCAGCAACTTTTATAGTAGCTATTGCAGGGATTTGGGCACTTAAATTCTGGCCTCCTACATAGATGTGTATTGCTAATGTTTGCAGTATTTCTGTCTCCTGTGACGTTATTGATTCTAGAGAAAGATGCGCCCGTTGATTTTGCTTTTGTGCCTGAAGAAAAGCCAAGCCATCTGCTGCTAGTAACCTTTCCCATGTGAAATCTCATGGAAACATTCCCATCTCTTTTGGCCAAGTTCTCTGAGTCTTTAGTCTTTATCTCCCACCTAAACCTTGTTTCCCACAGTCGACGGAACCCTCTTGGTCTCATCATCGCCCTAGATGAGAACAAAGAAGCCAAAGGCGAACTTTTCTGGGATGATGGGGAAACTAAAGGTAGGTACTGTTAGGACAACCTGCATCTGTGAGTTACATCCTCTGGCCATTCAGCCGTGGGAGAAATCTCACCAGGCACAGCAGCGTTAATCACTCAAGAGGAGGATTTTGGTTTCGGTTGCACTGTTCACAGCTAGTGGTAGGTGGACCACAGATGGAAGGAAAACACATTTCTACCTTTTAGAATGCTTCCATCAGACAAGCAGTATATACAGGCTCTCATTTTATTGTCAACAGGCATCTGAAAGAGATGTTTTCAAGACTTTTCCTGCCATTCACTGTAGATCTCTTCCCCAAAAACGCTTCTGTACAAATATCAATGATATGAAACATACCCATGCCGGTGAGTCAGAGTGAGACTATATTCTTCTTATGTGCCTGTCTCTGGCCATGCTTCTTAGCACATTTTTCTGGCTCCAGTATACTAACAACTCTTGTGGATCAAGCTTAGGAAACAGATTCACTTGGGGCATATGCCTTAGAAGCACTTGGAAGGGAATCTTTTCAAGGCTAAGGTAGGAAGGAAAAGGGAAAACAGTGGCCTGGCCTTGGAGACTGTTTATAATCTTGCCATTCTCAGGATGTAGCTTTCAGTACAATGAGGGTGAAATCTGTTCTTCTGGGTGGGCAGGCCAGAGGTTGACTCATCTTTCTCTCACTTGCAGATACTGTGGCCAGTAAAATCTATCTCTTATGTGAGTTTTCTGTCACCCAAGTAAGTAGCGTATTTTTATGAATCTTAGGTGTGAGCTTTGTCTGACCGTTAGCTCATGTATGTTTGTGTATGTGTGTAATTATATTAGTAGCTTCATATGCCTTTATGACTGTAGAGCACATTTCCTTTTTTTTTGAAAATAAATTTATTTTTTAAATTATTTTTTAAGGTTTTTTTTTTAATGTTTATTTGTTTATGAGAGAGAAAGGGCACAAGCAGGGGAGGGGCAGACAGAGAGAGAGAGACATGATCTGAAGCGGCCTCTACTCTGACAGCAGAGAATCCGATGTGGGTCTCAAACTCACAAACAGTGAGGTTATGACCTGAGCCAAAATCAAGAGTCAGACACTTAAACGACCGAGCCATCCAGGTGCCCCTATTTTTTAAGTTTTTATTTTATTATTCTTTAAATATTTTTAATGTTTATTTATTTTTGAGAGAGAGATAGAGAGACAGAGAGAGAGACAGAGACAGAGCATGAGTGCGGGAGGGGCAGAGAGAGAGGGAGACACAGAACCTGAAGCATGGTCCAGGCTCCAAGATAGCAGCACAGAGCCTGAGGCGGGGCTTGAACCCATGAACTGTGAGATCATGACTTGAGCCAAAGTTGGATACTTAACCAACTGAGCTACCCAGGCACCCCTTAAGTTTTATTTTAATTCCAGTTAGTTCACATACAGTGTTGTATTAATTTTAGGTGTACAATATGATTCAACAATTCCATACATCAACCAGTGCTTAGATGAGTGCATTTCAACTTCTGCCTTAACTCCCAACATTGAATTATCCATGTTAGTAAAAAGAGCAATCATATGGATAAATCAAAGCCATCAGCCTTTTAAAATACAGTTTAAAAAAATTTCTCAGGGCACATGGGTGACTCAGTGGGTTAAGCATTTGACTTCTGCTCAGGTCATGATCTCGCAGTTCTTGAGTTCAGACTCCGCATTAGGTTCTGTGCTGACAACTTGGAGCCTGGAACCCCCTGTCTCTCTTTGTCTCTCAAAAATGAATAAGTTTTTTAAAAATTTAAAAAAAATTCTCTGTGCATATGTGTGTTTCTCTCTCTCTCTTTTTACTCAGGGAAGTATTAAAGTAAGTTTGTACTCCTCAAGCACATGTGAGTAGAGACAGCTAAGAGGTACTCAAAGCAGTTTTGGGTATTTGGTCTAGGACAGAATATTTGAGTGCCTTGACAATCTATCAGTGGATCTTTGTGCTTAATTGTTTTGCAGAACCGCTTGGATGTGAAGATTTTGCAGTCAACCTACAAAGACCCCAATAATTTAGTATTTAAAGAGATTAAAATTCTTGGGATCCAGGAGCCTAACAATGTTATAGTGAAACACAATGGTGTCCCAAGTCAGATTTCTCCTAATGTCACTTATGATTCTAACCTACAGGTAAAAATTAATTTTGTTGAGATAGTTTATCAAGAATTTATAGCTTATGGTGGTCCTTCTTGCCAAGGTCGCCTGGGTCCTGAAGGACCAGGGCACATTCTGAGGTCTGGAGTGGGGAAGAAGAGGGTTAGGAGAGAAAGAAAAGGAGGCAGTAGACCTGAGCTAGAATAGATCAGGGAGGTACTGAGGTACTGGAATCAGATAAAATGGCCTTTCCATCCCTATTCTTGTATTTGCCCCTCAGTCTTCTGTTCTCTCTGACTGGGACAGAAGAGCAAAGTGAGGAGTGTGGGGGACAGGGTTAGAGGGAATGTGGGTCTGGCCACTGCTGGCTGAAGCAAGAAAGGCAAAGTGGGAGGTGGGATTCCCATTAATTAAAAATTTGAAGTGCATTTTTTTTTTACTGTGTTCAGATATAAAAACTTTCTCCAACACATACATTTTAAAGAAATATTTCAAGTCAAAGAATCTGATAAGCCTAGCTAATGCTGCTTATTTGGTTAGAGAATATTAAATAATAACAATAATAATTAAAAACCCACCACTTTTCATCAGTTATAATGAGACCCAATGCTTTTGAGCAGATTGTAATCAGTTCCTCTGGTATCTCATGCTATGAGGAATCCTTCCCCATCCTCCTTCACTCCAGGCCCTGTAGGTGATCTGGGACTGGGGGCTGCTGGGTCAGCATGTTTGTGAGAGATCTTCCAAATTTGGAGTAAATGCGTAAATCTGGTATTCTCCTTTAATGTTGTATCGATGATGTTGGCCATTTTGCCTTACAACAGATATTGAGGATGCCTACATTATGAAGTTAGAAATAAAGTACAGTTGACCCTTGAACATCATGGGGAGACACTGACCCTCCAACACTGTCAAAAATCTGTGAATAACATTTGACTCCCCAAATCCTTGCTAATAGCCTACTATTGACCAGAAGCCTTACAGATAATATGTTATCAATTAACACATATTCTGTGTGTCATATGAATTATAAGCTATATTTTTACAATACAGCAAGCTAGAGAAAAAATGTTATTAAGAGAAGCATTCAGAAGAGAAAATACATTTACAGTTCTGTACTGTATTTATTGAAAAAAGTGCACATGTAAGTGGACACATGCAGTTCAAACCCATATTGTTCAAAGGACAACTGTATCATATGGTTAGTTATGTGGACAGCACCGGGCAAACCATTTGAAGAGTGCATATATGAAAACAAACTCAGTAAATATTTGTTAAATAAGTTAATTAATGCAAGAGCAAAGGAATTCTTATTGCTTGAATTTGGATGGTGGGGAGACACAATTTGTACACATGAAACTACTGGGCAGGGGACAGGCAGTCCAAAGCAACACAAAGGAAATGTTCAGTTACAGTATACCTAATTTCAATGTCAAAGCCTAATGGAGTAGCTGAGCAAAGCCATTGGGGAAGTCACGGTTTGAGCTGGACTTTGAACGATGATGTATCAGGTAGAGATTCGTTCATCTACCAGTGATAGGCAACTGAGCTAAATGGGACTTTAAACAAATTGGAATTTTCTTCCTCACACAATAACAAGTCTAGAAAGTGGTCAGCTGCTGGCATTGGTTCAGTGGCTCAAGGCTATCAGGGTTGATTGGCCAGTAGCAGAATAAAAGAAGAGGCAGGAAAGAAAGGTGGAGGAAAGGAGCAGGCCCTTAAATCCAGAAGGAAACTCTGGGCCAGCAGCTCCCAGTGGACTTGGACTTACTTATGAATGGCCACAGCTATGTTACATGGATTAAAAGGAACTTAATTAGGAACTTAAGTTCCTTAATCAGGAACTTTAATATTCCAAACTGAAATAGTGAGTAAGAAAGGAACTTTTATATAAAGCAAGCAATTAGCCATGCATTCCACAAAAGGGCACCATTTTCCTAGAAAGAGTATTTGCCTAGATAACATATTCAAAGTTGAGATGTCAGAATAAGCCAATCTAAGGATTGAGAATAGCCTTACATTATTTAGTCTGTGAGTATTGTATGACTAGAATAGGGAAGAGATCAGCTTGGACAAATAGTGTGTGGTTAGATTTGGGAGGGTCTTAGGCATCAAAGTGAGAAGGATCTGATTCTCAAAGTGTGTCATATGGATCCTTGAATCAAGGCTGTGGAGAATGGGATTTGTAGAACAGGGAAGTTTAAGGTGAATTTAGTCTGAGAAGAGCCTGGAAGAAGGGTGATTATCCTTAAAATGTGATTTTATAGCTCTGGACAAATGAGAGCCTTCACTATGGAAATTGCTAATTAAAGAAGAGATAAAAATATTTAGAAAAGTTAAATATTTGAATTAGTGGGACTCAAAGAAGCAGGTTTTAGGCTTGAGGCTTTGCTCTTGGAGAAATGAAAAGGTTGGGATGTTAGAAACAGAAGGAACTGTAATGATGTTGCCAACTCCCCAGTTTTGCCTTTGATGAAACTGAGGCCCAATGAATTGGAATAATTTGGCTAAGTTTCCACAGCAGAATGGAGATGAGAACCCAAGCCACATGTTCTTACTCCTGTGTTCTTGCCACCACTCCAGACCAAGGCGGGACACTGGTCTGAAAAATGGAGGGCAAGAATATAAGCTCGATTTGGTATGACCCCGTGATCTTGTGTGTGTTATGCTTCAAGGGGAAATGCTTGTAGGGAAATACTTCTTGACCAAGTAAGGATGAGGAAGGGGAGTCAGGGAAGGAAAGAAAATGGGTGATCACAGAAGATTTTATTCTCCCTAATTCCCTTCTGAACATGATGTACAAGATTCGGATAGAGTTGGTACCTTTGCTCTCTTCCCCCCTCCCTCCATATAGCCCTCTTTATAGCAGCTGCAGTGCTGTGTTACTTAGATGTTGAGAGTCCGGTCTGGTTTCTATCTCCTCTCCTAAGAGAGGTTTCGGATCTTGCGAGGGTTTTGTCCTGAGCATTAATTTCCTTGTCACTTACCCATCCCTGCAGGTCGCCCTTATCACGGAAATTGATCTTGTCCTGGGAGAAGCATACACAGTGGAGTGGGGCCTGAAGATAAGGGATGCAGAAAAAATAGACTGTTATCCCGATGAGAGTGGTGCTTCTGCAGAAAACTGTACTGCCCGTGGCTGTGCCTGGGAGGTAACCCTGCTGATGACGCTGACACACGCCAAAATCCACGGCACTTCATCTCCAGCTTCATGAGTGTAGTGCCAATCCCCATGTCACTACTTAAAACCCATAGAAAGGAAAGATTTCCAAAAGAACCCGAGTTTTTATCTGACTGTAAAGAATAGGTAGGGACATGAGTAGGACCTTTCTTTTTTTTATAACTACTTTGCAAGGAGACCAGGAATTTAAATGTAGGTTGCTACCAAAGAGTATCTGGCTTTGTCTCCCTGCAGATTGCCTTTTCTAGCTCCCTTATATTTGATCATTCTAGGAACACATACTGAGCTGACGTTAGCTTTCCTTTTCAGGCACCTAGTTCTCCTGGGGTCCCATTTTGTTATTTTGTCAATGACCTGTACTCTGTCGGCGACATTCAGTACGACTCACGTGGTGCCACTGCTACCGTCTCATTAAAGTCTTCTTTATATGCCTCCGCTCTGCCCTCGGTACCCGTGACCTCCCTCCGTGTGCAAGTGACCTACCATAAGAACAACATGGTGCAGTTTAAGGTGTGTGTTCACAGTGCGTCTATGTATCAAGTACTGCCTGGGCGGTTGGCAGTTCCATTACTTTTGCTAGTGGAGGTTGCAGAGCACTGAAGTAAGTGTGCCCTTCTAAGCTAACCCTGCCCCAATATACTAGATCATTATCCTAGAGCACCGAGAAACCGTTGACGGAACAGTGCTCTCTGTTCTATTTTGAAGAGATCGCAGTGTCTACTGTAAGGAAAGTGGTTGGGAGAACAAGAGTGAAAAAGGAGGCTGCCAGTTAGGTCATCCACGTGGGAGACCAAGTGTAGAGCAGGAATAGGAAAGGAGAAGAATGGCGGGCATCTGGGAGGACTGAAAAGGTAGGATCACAGGATCGGGTGATGCCTTCAAGTACATGATGAGGGAGAGAGAGGCATCAAGAATGATTACCACGTTTCCAGCATGTGTCTCTATATGGATGGTGGTGCTATTAACTGGATGGGAAAATGGGAAAGGCTTGGGCTTGGGCAAAATAAGAGATGAGTTCAGTTTGGGATGCTGAATTCAGGGTGTCTATGGAATAGCCACACAAGTGTAGTGATCTTTTTTTCCTATGATTTAATCACAACTAAGGATTAGTGATAGGCTGTTCTTATGTCTTTCTCTACTAAATCGTCAGCTTCTCAAAGACAGGAATTTCTCTGTTCATCTCTGTGTTTCTAAAATCTGACATAGAGCTTGTATATAGTTAGTACTCAGATGTTTATTGAGAGAGTAAACGAAAGACATCAGGCGTTGCCCGAAGCATTCTTCACCACCTGCTATCAACCTGGACTCTGAGTCCCCTTACAACTTCTAATACAGGGAAAATGCTCTATTTTCTGTCCTCACCAAAGCACTGGCCTGTGGTAGGCACCTAATGAGTTTGAAGAAAATGAACTTGCTTGCATTTCCTTCATTATCCCTTTCTTACTCTACCTCCTGATCATACCATAGCTCCCTTTCCAGGATTTGACTTTTTTTTTTAAGTTTATCTTGAGAGAGACAGAGACAGTGGGAGCAGGGGAGGCTCAGAGAGAGAGCGGGAAAGAGAGAGAATCCCAAGCAGGCTTCACGCTGCTGGCTGGAGAGCCTGACATGGGGCTCGAACCCACAAACTGTGAGATCGTGACCCGAGCCAAAACCAAGAGTCGGATGCTTAACCAATTAGCCACCCAGGGGACCCAGGATTTGTCTCTTTTTGACCCTGCTTCAATACTCTGTGCCTTTGCATTTATTTCTCTACCAGAAATGACTTTATCTCCTTGCTGTGTTTGGTTAATAATAGCTGCCAAGTTTTTAACACTCAGCCTGCATTTTTCTCGTGAAACCTTCTCAGTCTTCCAGTAACTGTGTTAGGCGTTTTCTTCTCTATAATCTCACAACACTCCTACATCGCTCCACATTAGCACATATCATCACCCGGGTATTGCGGGTACTTCTTTTACCTCCCAGGAGCATGTGAATTTCTTAAAAACAACAGTCGTGTCTTACTTGATTTAGTGTGTCTGGTGTCCAGTACAGCATCAGGCAGGAGTAGAGTAGGTATTCAGTGAATCAATCTAGACCCCATTTTTAGCAAGAACACCTATGATTATTTTAATCAAATAGTGTTTTTGATGGATTTTTTTTCAATCACAGTAGCTTTCAGATATTCACATACACCCACATGCAAAGTAATAAATAATATATTCATACATACCAAACTGATTTCTAGACTGATTTTTCCAAGGTATCACCAATGTCAAAGGGAATGTGTTACTGTGATAGGGGCCTTAAAAATGAGATATGACAGACTTAGATCAGAATGTGAAGTCTGTTGTTCTTTGATATTGTAACTAAATCCCTGGTATCATGAGCTTCCAGAGACAAAGAAATATTAGCATTCAGACTCTGTGTCAAAGATACCAAGTTTCTGCTAAGGATATGGTTTTCTAGAGTACTATATTTTCCTAACTTTTTTTCCCCACTCACCCTAGATTTATGATCCTAACAACAATCGGTATGAAGTCCCGGTGCCTCTCAACATACCCAGGGTTCCATCCAGCACCACAGAGGGTCAGCTGTATGATGTCCTCATCAAGAAGAATCCGTTTGGGATTGAAATTCGCCGGAAGAGTACGGGCTCTGTAATGTAGGTAGCTCCTAGTCGGATTTGGAATTGATGGTTACCTATACATGCACTGCCAGGTCCATTGTCCTTGGAGATACCCTGGCTCAAAGCATCATACCATCCATTTCCAGATTTATGAATATGTTATTCCTTTTGGGTCTGTTCTTATGAGAAAACTTTACTTCCCTGGCAATAATTACTGAGGCACTTACATGTATTAGGGATTCATTCAACCAATGTTTATGGGGTGGTTATATCTATTATCTCTATATTAGGTGGTTCTAGAAGATGAGGTCTCTCTTCTCATCCCAAAGATTCATGGTAAATAACAAAGATAATTTAAGTTAAAATATACATAAGGAAGTTTAGATAGTGACAACTGCTATGTAGGAAAAAGAACAGGGTAATCAGGAGTTATGGGGGGTTGACTGCTTTTGATACTGTGGTCAGAGGAGGGCTCTCAGAGAAGGTGACATTTGAAATAGGACTCAGATGAGAAGGATCCACCCATGTGGATCTGGGGGAAGAGGAAGAACACTTCAGACAGATGGAAAAATAGGTGCACACGGCCGTGAAGCAGGAGCAAGCTCGCCATATTAAGGGAGGAGATGTCCATTGTGGCTGGAGCATATTGTGGTCGGATCGCTCCAGATGTTATGTAGCAAGTGGACCGTAGAAGAGAAGGAATAGGACCCGGGGCTGGTGTGGAGTGGTAGCAACGGAGGTGGTGACATGTGATGGGATGTGGCATCCTGGGGACAGAACTGAAGGAAGGCAGTGGGAGAGGAAAATAGGAGAATGAAGGCTGGCTCCAGGGCTGGTAGCAAGTGCATCTAAGATCATTTTAATGAAATAGACTGCGTTTGTGTGGAAGATTAACAGGGCCCTTGGGGGGAGAGGGGACCAAGAGTTCTGTTGTCCTGGCAAACAGGGTGTTGACTGAAGCCAATAGGATAACCCATTTATTTTCCAAATACACCCTTTTGTGTTGCAGTTGGGACTCTCAGCTCCTTGGCTTTACCTTCAATGACATGTTCATCCGCATCTCCACTCGCCTTCCCTCCCAATACGTCTATGGCTTTGGGGAAACTGAGCACACAGCCTTTCGGAGAGACTTGAACTGGCACACGTGGGGGATGTTCTCCCGAGACCAACCCCCGGGGGTAAGGAGAAAGCACTGGGGGATCTGTGTCTGCCTCTCTCTGCTCCTACTGTGTGCACTTCATGCTTCATCTTCCCTGGCTAACCTTAGATGGTCACATTCTGCATTTGGACAGAGGGCCAATTTGTTGTCAGGCTCCTTTGTTCTTATGTATTTAGTTCACTGCATGGACCTTATCAGTCATTTTTTGTTGAGTTTCTTTCTCAGCCATGATGTCTTTTAACCTCTTACCGCTTCTCCCCCACAACTCTCCCAGTACAAGAAGAATTCCTATGGCGTCCACCCCTACTACATGGCACTGGAGCAGGATGGCAGTGCCCATGGGGTGCTCCTGCTAAACAGCAACGCCATGGGTAAGATGACACCAACATCTCCTCTTATTTCTGTGAACCAGTCATTCTTTTTTTTTTTTTAATTTTATCTAAATCCAAGTTAGTTAACATATAGTATTGGTTTCAGGAGTAGAATTTAGTGATTCATCACTTACGTATAATACCCAGTGCTCATCCCAACAGGTGCCCTCCTTAATGCCCATCACCCATTTAGCCCACCCCTTCACCTAACACCCCTCCAGCAACCCTTAGTTTGTTCTCTGTATTTAAGAGTCTCTCATGGTTTGCCTCCCTCTCTGTTTTTATCTTATTTTTCCTTCCTTTTCCCTATAGTCATCTGTTTTGTTTCTTAAATTCCACACATGAGTGAAATCATGTGGTATTTGTCTTTCTCTGATTGACTTTTTTCACTTAGTATAATATATTCTAGTTCCATCCACATCATTGCAAATGGCAAGTTTTCATTCTTTTTGATAGCTGAGTAATATTTCATTGTGTATAAATACCACATCTTCTTTATACATTCTTCAGTTGATGGACATTTGGGTCCTTTCCATAATTTGGGTATTGTTGACAGTGAACCAGTCATTCTTGAGTAATGTTAGAATGTGTTTGACTGAGGGGTGCCTGGCTGGCTTAGTTGGTTAAGCATCTGACTTTGGCTCACGTCATGATCTCACAGTTAATGGGCTGAAGCCCCACATTGGGTTCTGTGCTGACAGTTCAGAGCCTAGAGCCTGGTTCAGATTCTGTGTCTCCCGCTCTCTCTCTGCCCCTCCCCTGCTCTCTCTCTCTCTTTCAAAAATAAATAAACATTAAAAAAAAACCAGAATGTGTTTGACCTAGCTGCTCCCTAAAGTCAAAATTATTACCCTGGGGACAGTGTTTTTGGTTTTTGTTTTTATTTTCTATCTAGGCTTTCTGTTTGTTTCAGTTCAGTAACATGTGGTAACAAGAGTTAACTCTTATTTGGCAAAAATGTAAGAAGGGATAGCAAGACCAAGGAAGTCCCCAAAATCCTGTAGGTCAGCCAGTGGGAACCATCTTTTTATTTTGAATTAGTGGTGAAGCTCTGGGTAAGAGTGCTCACCCTGGGGGTATGGGAGTGTGAAGAAAATTTGTATGGTCTCTTGGAAAGAGGGTGGGAAATCAGGAGGTGGAGGGGAAAGTATGCACGTAAAAACTGGTAGAATCAGAGTAAGGTCTGTTCCTGACTTCAGAGTTTTATATGGATGTCAACTCCTGGTTACGACAATGTACAATGGTTACATAAGATGTTGTCATTGGGGGAAATTGGGTGAACTGTACAAAGGACTCTAGTACTATTTTTGCAAATCTCATAAGTCTTAAACTATTCTAAAGTAAGAGTAATAATTTGAAAAGAGCAGAATGACAAAACATATTATAAAATAATAATAAACCCAATGGCAAAAAAAATCCAGGGGTAGCACCCTGTAGACTTTCACTTCTTTAAAGTGCCTAGTATGTAGGCATAGTAAAAATACTTTTTCTTCATATTCTATAATAAAGAGGCATTGGGAGAAGGAAAAGGTAAGAATTTCAGGGGTAATTCCTCCCCTTGGAAGTTTCCAGCTTGACTGATATTTTCCTATATCTTCAGATGTGACATTCCAGCCCCTGCCCGCCTTGACGTACCGCACGATAGGGGGAATTCTGGACTTTTACGTGTTCTTGGGGCCAACTCCTGAGCTTGTCACTCAGCAGTATACTGAGGTAGGAGGGAATTAAATTGATAATCAAGTATTCACGTAGTATCTTCTGAGTTCCCAAATCTACCTTTCTTAGTATAGCTCTCAGATGATAACTGGAATTGTTGGTCTTTCTGGAAGATAGATATAGACTATAAAATGAGACAAAACACATCCCAAGAACTATTAAATTTGCAGCCTCTCAAAGCATTGCAGAGTAGCAGAAGTACTAGTGGTGCTACTGGTGGGGGTGGGGGTGGGGGTGAGGGTGGCGGTAACAGTGATGGCGGTGGGGGTGGGGGTGGCGGTAACAGTGATGGCGGGGGTGGCGGCGGTAATGGTACGTTAACGGTGATGTGTTAGAGGTGGTGGTGGTACAGTAATGGTGATGGTGATGTGGTAACAGTGATGGTGCTTGTAGTAATGGTGGTCATAGGGGCCACGACAGTTACTTTGGCAGCAGCAACGAGCATGCATATAACGTACTGCGTGTCATGGATCATTTTACATATATTAACTCATCCAGTCCTCACGGGAGCACCATGAAGCAAATACCAGTATTATCCCCAATTTACAGGTGCAGGAAGTGATGAACAAGAGGTTTTTACCTTCTGCATAGGGCCACCTAGCCAGCAGGGATTGGAGCCTGGATGGTAAGCCAGGCATTTTGCCTCTAGATGCTGAGTTTTTAACTAGTAAGCTACAATGCCTCTAGGATTCAGAGTAAAATCAGATTTTCCAAACCTCTTAGGGAAGAAGGTAAGATCCAGCAGAAAGCTTTCTCCAAGGTGTCCCTGTGGCTTTTCATCCTCTTAGTTTCTCTCCGTATTTGAATTTGCTGCTTGTCTAGCTTGGGACACTGGAAAGATGTTCTTATTAATTTGTTGACAATGTCAATCCAGTTTCTCCTTTTGAAGGATGAAGTTTTCTGTCTATTTTGTAGTTGATCGGTCGGCCAGTGATGGTTCCTTACTGGGCCTTGGGATTTCAGCTGTGTCGCTATGGATACCAGAATGACTCTGAGATTGCCAGCTTGTATGATGAGATGGTGGCTGCCCAGATTCCTTATGTACGTTCTCCATATGTGTTGTACTGGCTCTGGGATCTTATGGCCAACACTAGCTGTCTCTGAATGGGGATTAGCTTGACTTGGGGGGCAGGGGTTCTATAACTACACAATTTTAAAACATTTAGTCAAAAACATCATTGGTATCATAAAAATGAAAGGTTACTCAAACAGCAGTTTTTCTTAAAACAATAAAATGGCCCAAATTCAGCCATACCACCACATGTGTAGATATAACCTCAGTTCCAACACTCTGCTGGTACAGCACAGTCTTCCCTCAGCTTTGAGCTAAGCTTGTAGATAGGGATCTGGTTTCTGGATGAAATACATATGGAAACAAATTCTGTCCTTCACTTGAGGACAAGAGGGGTCCAATAATCAGAGAAATTGATCCCATGAACTTCTTACATTTTTAATTTTCTTCTATTTTCTTGTTGTTTACAATTGTTGCTATTAATGATAAGTATAGCATGCAATATTTCATTTTTAAGAAAGCTTGTCTGGTAACCCCCAGGATTGGATATTCTAAAGCAATTACAGGGGATTTTTTTTTTTAAAGTAGATTTGCCATCCATCCAGTTGTACTAGTACCGGGTAGGTTACATTATATTATTTTCTCTGAAAGTGAACCACTGATCCCAGGGCCAGCCTCCTGGGACAGGTAACCACAATCATTCATACCAGCCATTCACAAGGCACTTTCTCATCTGCCCTTTTCATTGATCCTCATAGTAGCCTTGATAGATATGCATTATCGTCTTTTTTTTTTCTATTTTACAACTGAAAATTTGAAAATTTCCCAGAACATAATACCTGATACCTGGGATTAGAAAAAGTAAAAAAAAAACCATATGAAATCCACCATCAGTTAGTAGAGGCGTGTTCTCACCTGGAACCTGGCCTTTATAATGGGGAACCTCTCACTTTCCTTGTGTGCTTCCCCAGGACGTTCAGTACTCAGACATCGACTACATGGAGCGGCAGCTGGACTTCACCCTCAGCCCCAAGTTTGCAGGATTTCCAGCTCTGATCACTCGCATGAAGGCCGACGGGATGCGGGTCATCCTTATTCTGGTTGGTCCCTCTGTGAATGGGTGAAGTTCGTTGAGGACAGCGAATGGGCTTAGTGAGGGGGGAAGCTTCATATTGTGTTTCCCTCCATGTTATGAGCAGAGAAGTTGAGGTTCAGTGAGAAAGTGTATTTCCCAGAATGCACAGAAGCCCTACAGTTCAGGAGGAAGTTTGTGCCCTTCTGTTTGAAGAGTTCTCCTTTTTTCTGTCATGAGATGTTCTCTGGCTTGGTCTTCTCACCTGATCTGAGCTTCGATTTCAGGACCCAGCCATTTCTGGGAACGAGACACAGCCCTATCCTGCATTCACCCGGGGTGTGGAGGATGATGTCTTCATCAAAGCTCCAAATGGTGGCGGCATTGTCTGGGGAAAGGTATGACCAGAGTGGTGATCCGCTAATCCCCAGCCTGGGGTTGGGTAACTGTTGGTGTGTTTGTGCATGTTGTTTCTGGGCCTTTTTCGTTTGGGTCCTGAGATCAGAAGGTCTCATTTTCTCAGTCAATATTTGTCAACACGATTGACATTTTTAGAGAATGTACATGTGTATGTGCATTATGGGATCTACTTTTCTCTAGAACAAAATCAAAGTATTACCATCCCTAGGACCTATGGTATATAATTTCTCAGGAAATACTATATAACATAAATTATTTAGTGCATTGCTTTTGAACAGTTTTCTCTCCACAGGTGTGGCCTGATTTCCCTAATGTCGTTGTAAACGGGTCTCTAGACTGGGAGAGTCAAGTGGAGGTAAAGGGCCCTTTGTGGATGTGGGTGAAGTCATGACTGCCAGGAGGGTGCAGCTGTACCCGGGATAGCGGACATCCCCATGCCATGGGTGGGGGTGTAGCCAGGAATACACTGAGGGATTTTGTCCTGTGTGCCCATCTGTGTGTCAGTCACTTTACATGTAATATTTTACTCCCCGTTGGGATGTAGGTATTATCATCCTCAGCATAACTAGGATTCAATGAGCTTAAATTACTGGTCCATGGTTTTAGATGACTGAGTGACGACTTCAAATCCAAGGCTGTCAGATTCCAAAAGCCCATGAAATTTCCACCTCCAAGAAATACTATTTGCCTAGAAATAGTATATTTGTTGTTGTTCTTGTTTTTGAGTATCCCTTTTAAACATAGTCTCCAAACCCTGTCTTTAGCAATGGGATCTTTTTCTCTGTAAATTTGTTTTCCATGGACAAGCTTCTCCATCTTCGCTCTTATACATCCCTTATCTTTCTTTGGGTTTCTCAATTGTGCTCTTACCTTCCAGTTCCCAGCCTTGCGTTAAAACTTGCTCTCTCCAGGGTACAAGTGCTTACTTGTAATCGCTCTTAGATAGGGATTCAAGGCAGAGGACCTAGCTTCCTCTTCTCTCTGTTGCTTCTCAGAGGAAGCCACTTGAAGTTTATTGGTCCAGGCAGACCACATGGACACAGGAATCTGCCAGGCCAGAGAAGGTCAGGGTCTCCTTGGCAGACAGACATTCATTCATTCATTTGTTTATTAATTCATTCATTAATTCATTCATACATTCTTTTTTTTTTTTTTTAGTATTTTTCCCCTAGCACAACTGAAGTATAACTGACAAAATTGTATATTTATTTAAAGTGTACAGTGTGGTGATTTAATACATATATATCATGAAATGATTATCACAGTCTGGTTAATTAACACGTCCATCACCTCACATATTTATCATTTATCTATGTGGGGTAAGAATACTTAAGATCTACAGTCACAGCAATCTATAAGTGTATAATACAGTGTTTTTAACTATAGTCACCAGGCTATACATTAGATCCCCAGAACTTATTCATCTTAACAATGAAAGTTTATACCCTTTGACCAGTATCTGCTCATTTCCCCCACCCATTCCCCCCGGTAACCACCATGCTACTGTCTATTTCTATGAATTCAACTTTTTTTTTTTTTTTTAGATTCCACATATAAGTGAGATCATATAGTATTTGTTTCTCTCTATGTAACTTTTTCGTTTAGCATAATATCCTCTAAGTTCATGTATGCTGTTGCAAATGGCAGGATTTCCTTCTTTCTCATGGCTAAATAATATTTCATCATATATATATATATATATATATATATATATATATATGAATGCATACATATGCACACCACATCTTCTTTATAAATTCATCAATTGATGGATGCTTAGGTTATTTCCACATCTTGGCTATTGTGAATAATGCTGCAATGAACATGACAGTACATATATATCTCTTTAAGATACTGATTTCATTTTATTCAGGATACATATCCAGGAGTGGGATTGCTAGATCACATGGTAATTCTATTTTTAAGTTCTTGAGGAACTTCCATATTATTTTCCATAATGGCCATGCAAATTTATATTCCCACCAACAGTATGCAATGGTTCCCATGTCCTTGCCAACAGTTGTTATCTCTTGTCTTTTTGGTAAGAGCTATCTTAACAGGTATAAGATGATATCTCACTGTGGTTTTGATTTGCATTTCCCTGATGATTACTGATGTTGTGTACCTTTCCGTGTACCTGTTGGCCATTTGTATGATTTCTTTAGAAATATACCTATTCAGGTCTTCTATCTAATTTTTAATCTGTGTATTTGTTTTTTTAATTTTTTAAGCATTTTTATTCATTTTTGAGAGATCAAGAGATGGAGCATGAGGAGGGGAAGGGCAGAGAGAGAGGGAGACACAGAATCTGAAGCAGGCTCCAGGCTCTGAGTTGTCAGCACAGAGCCCAATGCGAGGCTCAAACTCATGAACCAACCACGAGATTGTGACCTGAGCCAAAGTCAGATGCTCAACTGACTGAGCCACCCAGGTGCCCCATAATCTGTTTATTTGTTTTGCTTTATGTTTTGCTATTGAGTTGTGTAAATTCCTTATATATTTTGGAAGTTAATTTCTTATCAGATATATGGTTTGCAAATATTTTCTCTTATTCCCTGGGTTGCCTTTTCCTTTTGTTGACTGTTTCCTCTGCTGTGCAGAAGTTTTTCAGTTCTATATAGTCCCACCTGTTTTTTATTTTTGTTTTTGTTGCTGATGCATGTGGTGTCAGACCCCATCTCCCCACATCATTGCCGAGGCCAACGTCAAGGAGCTTTCCCCTGTTTTCTTCTGGAAGTTTTATGCTTTCAGGTCTTATATTTAAGTCTTTAAAAAAACTTTTTTAAGGTTTTATTTATTTTTGAGATATATAGAGAGAGAAAGAGAGGGAGAGAGAGAGAGAGAGAGCAAGCAGGGGAGAAGCAGAGAGAGAGGGAGACACAGAATCTGAAGCAGGCTCAGCACAGAGCCTGACACAGGGCTCAAACTCATAAACTGCGAGATCATGACCTGAGCCAAAGTCGGACACTTAACAGACTGAGCCACTCAGGCGCCCCTATGTAAGTCTTTAAAACAGGTTGAAAATTTTTTGTGAGTAGTGTAAGATAAAGGTTTTGTTTCATTCATTTGCATGCGAACATCCAGTTTTCCTAACACTGTTTATTGAAGAGACTATTTTTTCCCATTGTGTGTTCTTAGCATGCTTGTCAAAGATTAACGGATGATATATGTATAGACTTCTTTCTGGGCTTTCTATTCTGTGTCATTGGTCTACGTATCTGTTTTTATACCAGTACCATGACTTTTAAATCGTTATACTAGGAAAGGGCCCGCTTCAGCAATGAAGAGGTTGCCTATCACCATACAAGCTCCACATTTCATCAGCCATCACGAGCATTTGGAAATCTGTGGGGCAGTTTGGATTATTACAAGGGGAGCACCAAATTGCATTTATTTAGTGGGACGTGACTAGGGATGCTCGTAGCTCTGATGGCGGGGGATGTTCCACCAAGAAGTCTCCTGCCCCAAATGCCAGTTGTGTCTCTCATAAGAAGCACTCCATTAGGGGGCCATGATATGTATTTGATAGTACATAAGAGATTCTCGATAGATAGAATAATTATGAGTATTTATATTAATGAAACCCATTTCATGAGGCCAATGGGGGTGAAGCTCCTGTTATCCAGGTCAGGCTCTGCTCAGGGTAGTGTAAAACAAACAAACATGCAAATAGCAGGAAGCCTGTGGAAAGCAGATTTCTGAGTCTGACGCTTAGATTTAATTTAGTAAGGCTAGGATTAGGCCTTAGAATTGCATTTTGGTAGCAGACACACAGTGGGCTCGAAAAGTGATCCTATGGCCAGGCGTGCAGGTGAGTGCATCCCGAGTTGAGACCAAGGATGGTGAGGGTGGAAGTAAGAAGGAGGGAGACAGAGCCACAGCTTTGGGGAATGGCAAAACATTTATTTCATGGGTCAGAATCATCAGAGCACCTTTTAGTGAAGTTAATGAATTTGAGTTGGTCAAATTTCTCCCTTGGATCCCATATGGGATTCAGTTATGACACTGGCATGCTGGGTATTGACTCTGTTTACCCTAGTCCTCTATCCCCCACCCCTACTCCATGTTTCTAACCCCGCCTGAGCTGGACCTCTGTTTCTGGTGAAAAGTTCTCTTCTTCTGGTTCCACATTTCTACCTCTATTTTCTAACAAGAAGCCATCTCTGGGGTGCCTCCCTTTCAAAGCATTCTCAGTGATGTGGTTCACTACCTCTTACTACTTTGTGAGCTGGACCCCTGCATTCTGTTCCATTTCTGTTACCTGCTTTGTGTTCCTTTTTTGCCTTTTGTCTGTTGTGTGCAAGAACTGGAGGTTTCCTAAACTAAGCCCTCTTCCTGTGGTGCCCCCCTCAGGACCTACCCCCTCTGCCACCAGCATTACTTAGCTCTTTAACTCTTAAAATGCACTGAGAAGCACAGAGGAACCTATTTACTGGGACATACAAAAGACCATACACTTCCATCACAAGCAACATGGGCTGTATAGAAATTTATGAATATTTGCTGCTGCTCAGTGGTGTGAATTCACAATTATGCACCAAGCATTTATTTTATGTCAGGTTCTAAGCTAAGCACTGTGGAGGGTGCAAAGACCAGCCAGATGAGTATAAAAATAAAATGAGTTTTGAGATGCTCTCAAAAACCTTACAATATAGTTAAGCTTTCGATCCACTCTCCAGGTTAAAATAAAGACAGATTTTAGGGGTGTCTGGGTGGCTCAGTTGGTTAAGCATCTGACTTCACCTTAGGTCGTGATCTCAGAGTTTGTGGGTTGAGCCCCACATTGGGCTCTGTGCTGACAGCTCAGAGCCTTCTTCGGATTCTGTGTCTCCCTCTCTCTGTCCCCCTCCCCTGCTCGCACTCTGTCTCTGTCTCTGTCTCTCTGTCTCTCTGTCTCTCTCTTTCCCTCTCAGAAATAAATAAAAAAAGACATAAAATAATTTTTAAAAAGACAAAAAGGAAGGTTTTATTATTTGAGGAAGACAAAGAGAAGGGGGGGGGGCAGTGTTAAACTTCCCCTTTAGCTCCTCCTAAATTACTTGACACTGTAATTCTCAAGTGATTCTGCAACTGTAGTAAACAGTTGCCCACTAGTTAGAGATCTTTTCCCTCATCTCCTTTTTCCAGTGAGAATGAGACAGGAGAGCACCTGGATGTTTCTTTCCAGCCTGTTGACTGTTTCAAGCTGTAGTCTCTCCCTGGCTCTGTTTTGTCCATCTATCTATCTATCTATCTATCTATCTATCTATCCATCCATCCATCTATCTATCCATCTATCTATCTATTTAAATTCAGGTTAGTTATCATATATGTAGTATTGGTTTCAGGGGTAGAATTTGTGATTCCTTACTTACATATAACACCCAGTGCTCATCCAACAAGTGCCCTTCTTAATACCCATCACCCGTTTAGCCCATCCCCCCAACCACCTCCCCTCCAGCAACCCTCAGCTTACTCTCTGTGTTTCCTGCGAAAAGTGATCCTATGGCCAGGCATGCTTAGGCAATGGCAGGACAGAAGTTGAAAGTTAACCATCTAACATGTGAGACAGTGACTGCTACCATTCATGTTGATACAAAGAGGAAGACAGTCCATGGATGCTTTCCAAATGCTGAGAAGGTGTCTAACTTATGCTAATGTCTCTTCTGTGCACTCATTATATTTCAAATAAGCCGAGAAGGTTATTTAGGCTCTGTTTGGATTATCTCTCACCATGTGGTACAGGGATGTATATGAGTTATGCTCTCAGGAAGTGCCTTTAGGCTATCTAATATCATTTTGATGGACAAACCCACTATGTTTAATGTCTACAGCAATATCGAGCTTACGTGGCCTTCCCAGACTTTTTCCGTAATTCAACTGCCACATGGTGGAAGAGGGAGATGCGAGAACTATATACCAATCCACGGGATCCAGAGAAGAGCTTGAAGTTTGATGGCATATGGATTGTAAGTGTGTGGGTTTATGTCTGTGCCCATGTGGACAGGTAAGTTTCTGTCTTTGTGTGTCTAATCTTATGTGACTATGACCTTTAATTAAGAGGGATAATAATCATCCACGAAAGACCTTGGACATATCTGATTGGAGCTCCTCCAGTAAAACACCAAGGTGATTACTAAGGAATTTCTTGGAATTGAGCCTTGCCTCATACCCTGAGGGAGGATTTTTTTTTTTTTTTTAATCTTCTAGCCAGTTATTCTGGAGAGCTTAATTGATCATTCTAGTCAATTCTCAGCTGGATTTGATGAGTCTCCCTGGGCTGGTATCTACAGGATTGCTGGAAGGTTAATGATTTGTTCACTGCTTCCTTGTCTCTGAGTTGACGGGATGTGATGATTTTAAAAAGTAAGATATATCTGTGTTTGACATTTCTAGGATATGAACGAGCCAGCGAGTTTTGTGAATGGAGCAGTGCCTCCAGGCTGCAGGGATGCCACTCTGAACCACCCTCCCTATATGCCACGTAAGAGCCCTCGGCCTCCTCTGTTGGCAGAGTCTGGGCTGCAAGGAGTGACCTCTGCAAGGGCCCGGCAGTCAGGGTTTATCCTGACTGTTCAGGGCACACCTTAATTGGTGTTGTTGTTTTTTTTTTTTTTTTTTTTTTTTAATATTTATTTATTTTTGAGAGAGAGAAAGAGAGACAGAGTGTAAGCGGGGGAGGGGCAGACAGAGAGGGAGACACAGAATCCAAAGCAGGCTCCAGGCTCTGAGCTGTCAACACAGAGCCCAGCACAGGTCTTGAACTCACGGACTGCGAGATTATGACCTGAGCCGAAGTCAGACACTTAACCAACTGAGCCACCCAGGCACCCATGGTGCTGTAGTTTTTAGGGGGCCAAAGATTAGCACACATCAAGCACTTTACCCAGTTGAGTGTGTGTACGAGTTACTGACCCTATTGGCTGAATTTCTCAAATTTGTTCGAAAAAAACTTAACAGTGGTGATGTCCCCAAAGGATTCTAGAACTAAGTTTCTTAATTCTTCAGACTTGTGTGAATCCCTCCATGGGAGTTTGTTGTGCCACCAGTGGGGGGAAGTAGCAGCTTCCCCTTATCATGGAGTCTTTGGACTTTGGCGCTAACACTTGTGTTCATGTCTTGGCTCCAGAAATTAGATTCACTATGAATTGTATGACCTTCAACAGATTACTCGATGTTTCCAAATCTCAGCTATTTGAATTGTAAAGGGAGATAGTGATATCTTTTTATAGAGTTACGATAAGAATTACCTGAAATGATTTACAAGAAAAAAGCTTAGACTACATCCTGTCACATGGTCAGGTGTTTGGCAGCGTTGTCTTCTCCCCCTTGCCCCTGCTTGCTCCTGGAGAACTTTGCTCCTGTGAAAACACCCGTGGGCTCCATTGCAGCTCAGAACCGTGCACATTCCCCTGCCCCTGGGGAGGAAGGAGGAGAGGGACCCATGTAGGGGTCAGATTAGTCTTAAACTCCAGTGTCCAATCCCTTAAAGGGAGGTCAGGGGTAAAGAGGATTGAGCATGACATTTATATCACTAGCTCTTTCTCCTCAGATTTGGAGTCCAGGGACATGGGCCTTAGCAGCAAGACCCTGTGCATGGAGAGTCAGCAGATCCTGCCAGACGGCTCACGGGTGCGACACTATGACGTGCACAGCCTGTACGGATGGGCCCAGACCAGACCCACCTACGAGTGAGTGGCCCTCTCCCTTCTCTGGTCCACACGACCCACAGGGCCAGCCAGTGGCTGATAGAGTTGCTCTGCTTTTCCTTTCATGCACCCTCTCAAGGGTCAAGAAGATTTTAATTATGACTGGGTCACAATTCTTATTTATTAAGTGAACACGAGCATGGAGCCAGGCATTGTTAGAAGGACAGGTTTAAGCAAGACATGGTTCTGCCGGTGGGAGACTGGATTGTCCTCATGCAGGAGGCACATATGGAGACCCAGGCGATGATCACACAGAGCAGCTGATGCCGTGATTAATTACAAGAGGTGAAGGGAACACAGAGGACTGGCTATCTCTTTCCTTTATTTCATAAGTGACTCATCTCTATTGGGTTTGTTTGTTCGTTTCTATTTCTTGTTGGAGAGCCAACTGATGGTCTACTGAACTAGCACTATCCCATTTTGTGAGCTCAGCCAATGAATAAGAAGAATTATTCTGAAGAAGCCTTCTAAAGGAATTCGCCTTCTTCCTCCCCAAATATCAAACCTTAGTACTTAGTAAATACGTAGTTATTTGTTACTACTTGTTATTTTTAAGGTTACTTGTTATTTTTAGGTGATGCAGTAAGTTTACTATAAAGTTCTTTGTAAAACACTATGTAAAGGCACAGCTTATTATTCTATCATCTAGGGTCAGTCAGTGAGGATGCCATTATGGCTCAGATTTCTGTATTTCTTCCAGTAATGCAGGAGACATTTTGTCACCATGCCTCACGCTCAGAAACCCCGGGAGGAGAAGCTCTGTGGCCTTTCCTCCCCTAATCTCCCCTATATCACCTCCTTGCTCCCCTCCATCCAGAGCTGTGCAGGAGGTGACGGGACAGAGAGGGATTGTCATCACCCGCTCCACATTCCCCTCTTCTGGCCGCTGGGGAGGTCACTGGCTGGGAGACAACACAGCTGCCTGGGACCAACTGAAGAAGTCTATCATTGGTGTGTGGGCTTATCCCAAGGGGCTTCTGCTGGTGGGAAAGGGGGTTAGGAACCTTGGTAAAGGATTCTTGAGTGGGGAGAAAAAGGCAGATCACGAGTACTGCCTCTGACACAGCTGTGGTCTCATTGCAGGCATGTTGGAGTTCAGCCTCTTTGGCATATCTTATGTAAGTGTCTTTGGGGTCACTTCTAATCCCCAAGCAGGTTGTCACATCTTTCAGAAATCACCAACAGGCTTGTTTTATTCCACCTTGCTTCAGACAGGAGCAGATATTTGTGGATTCTTTCAAGATGCTAAATATGAGATGTGTGCTCGCTGGATGCAACTGGGGGCCTTTTACCCCTTCTCGAGGAACCACAACACCATTGGGACCAGGGTATGATGCTAGCTCATAGCTCAAAAGTTTTATATCACTAGGAATACGGCCTCCAAATCTGAGCTACAATTAATGCATTCTGTATTCTCCGTGACATCTTCAAAACCATTAAACCCTTATCTTTCTTGCTTGTTTTATTTGATACACTTAAGTGTTGTGAAATGACTACCACAGCAGGATTAGTTAATACCTCCATCACCTCACATAATTACCATTTCTTTTTTGTGGTGAGAACATTTAGTATTTGCTCTTTTGGCAACTTTCAAGTATATGATATAGTATTGTTAACTATAGTCACCATGCTGTGCATTAGATTACCAGGATATATGCATCTTGTATCTGGAAGTTTGTATCCTTTGACTGACACGTCTCCATTTCTCCCATCCTCCAGCCCCTTGATAACCACTGTTCTTCTCTTTAATAGATGTGAGGTGATACTTCATTGTGGTTTTGATGTGCATTTCCCCAATGACACATGATGTTGAACAGCTTCTCATGTATCTGTTGGCCATCTGTATGTCTTCTTTGGAAACTGGAAACCGATAATAGGAGGAAAACTGGAAAACCCACAAATATGTGGAAATTAAACAACCAATGGGTCAAAGATGAAATTGAAAGAAAAATTTTAAAATATCTTGAACAGATGAAAATGGAAACATAACATATCAAAACCTGCAGGAGGCAGTGAATGCATTTCTAAGTGAATGCATTTCACCTACATTAGAAAAGAAGAAGCCGAATCTCAAATAAACAACCTGACTTTATACCTCAAGGAACTAGCAAAAGAACTAAGTCCAGAGTTACCAAAAGATCAGAAGAGGAATAAGTGAAGCAGAGCCCAGAAAAACAACAGAAAAGATCAACCAAACTAAGAGCTGGTTCTTTGAATAGATAAACAAAATGACTTGCTAAGGAAAAAGACAGAAGCCTCAAATAAATAAAATTATAAATGATAAAGGAGACATTAGGACTGATACTACAGAAATACAAAGGATCACAGGAGACTACAATTATAAACCAACAAATTGGACAACCTAGAAGAAATGAATAAGTTCCTATGAACATACAGCTTACCAAGACTGAATCATGAGGAAACAGAAAAGCTGAACAGATTAATAATGAATAGGAGATTGAATTAGTAATAAAAATATCATCCCTCCCGCCCCAAGGAAGCTCAGGACCATATGTTTTCCCTGGTGAATTGTATTGAAAATTTAAAGAAGAATCAACGCCAAGACCTCCTCAAACACTTCCAAAATATTGAAGAGGAGGGAGCACTCCCAAGCTCATTTTATAAGACCAGCATTACCCTGACACGAAGGCCAGATAAGAACCCTACAAGAAAACCATAGGTCGATATCCCTCATGAATATAGATCCAAAAATTTGCAACAAAATACTAGCACACCAAATTCAACACATTGGAAGAATCATACACCATGATCAAGTGGGATTTAACCATGGGATGTGAAGATGATTCAACATACGCAAATAAATAAATGTAATACATCATATTAATAGAATGGAAGATAAAATTCATATGATCATCTCAATACATGCAGAAAAAAATTTTTCTGACAAAATATAACCTCCTTCCATGATGAAAGCTCTCAACAAATTGGGTGTAGAAGGAATGTACCTCAACATTATAAAGCCATGTGTGACAAGCCTACACCTAATATTATGCTTAATGGTAGAAGCTTGAAAGCTTTTTCTCTAAGATCAGGAATAAGACGTGTGCCCACTCTCACTAGTCCTATTTAACATAGTACTGGGAAGTGCTAGTCAGAACAGTCAGGCAAGAAAAAGAAATGCAAAATATTTAAATCAGGAAGGAAGTAAAATTGTCTCTGTTTACAGTTTATATGATTTTATATGTAGAAAAACCTAAAGGTATCATTGAAAAACTATTAGAATGAACCAATTCAGTGAAGTTGCAGAATGCAAAATCAACATACAGAAATCAGTTGTGTTTCTATCCATGAACAGCAAATATCTAAAAAGAAATAAAGCAATCCCATTCACAGTAGCATCAAAACTCAATAAAATGCTTAGGAATAAATTTAACCAGGGAGGTGAAAGATCTAGACATTGAAAACTCTAAGACATTCCTGAAAGGAGTTGAAGAATACACAAATAAATGGAAAGATATTCCATGTTCATGGATTAGAATTAACATTATCAGTGTCCATACTACCCAAAACCATTTATAGATTCAATGCAATGTCAAAATCCCAATAGCACTTTTCACAGAAATAGAAAAAAACAATTCTAAAATTCACATGGAGTTACAAACAACCCCAAATAGCTAAAACAATCCTGAGAATGAAGAACAAAGCTGAAGGTATCACGTGTCCTGGTTTCAAACTATATCACAAAGCTATAGTAACCAAACAGTATGCTATTGACATAAAAATAGATAAATGGAATAGAATCAAACATACAGAAATAATCCTTGCACTTACTATGGTTTGACAAGAGAGGCAAGAATACTCAGTGGAGAAAAAACAGTCTCTTCAATAAATGCTGCTGGGAAAACTGGATAATGACATTCAAAAGAATGAAACTGGACCCCTATCTTATACCACTCACAAAAATTAACTCAAAATGTAGTAGTAATTTAAATGTATGACCCAAAACAGTAAAACTTCTAAAAGAAAACATAGGGAAAAAGCTACTTGACATTGTCCTTGGCAATGATTTCTTTGGACATGACACTGGGAGCACAGACAACAGCAATAAAAATAAGTAAGGAGAACTATATCAAACTCAAAAGCTTCTGCACAGCAAAAGAAATAATCAAAAACTGAAAAGGCAGCCTATGCAATGGGAGAAAATATTTGTTGTTTTTTAATTTTTTAAAAATCTTTTATTTTAATTTTGAGAGAGAGTGAGTGAGAAAGGGGAAAAGAGAGAGGGAGACAGAATCCGAAGCAGGGTCCAGACTCTGAGCTGTCAGCACAGGGCTCAAACCCATGAACTGTGGGATCATGACCTGAAGCAAAGTCAGACACTTAACTGACTGAGCCACCGAGGCACCCCAAATATTTGTAAACCATCTATCTGAAAAGGAATTAATATCCAAAATATGTAAGGCACTCATTCAAATCAGTAGCAAAAAGCCACAAACAACATGATTTAAAAATGGGTAAAGGACCCACACAGACATTTTCCCAAGAAGACATACAAATGGCTAACAGGTACTTGGAAAGAGTGTCATGTTTTAGTGAACCAGATTCCTCAGTGTTCCTTACATTATTTTGTTCGGTTAGGCTGTGTTGTACCAAATATATACCCAAAAGAATGTCTTATAGAGAAATTTCATCAGCTGTATTGGGAAAGCGTCAGTGACTTCTTTAAGTATATTAAGAATATTCTTTGCCTCAAAAAAAAGTCTAAAAAAAAAAAAGAATATTCTCAGTCTCATCTGTAATCAATTTTGGTTTAGCTATATATGATCTTCATTTGTAATAAGCGTTCAGGGACTTCTTTAGGTCCCCAGGTTCCCTTAGTGAGCTCTAAACATTCTTCTTTTCTCCTTTAGAGGCAAGACCCTGTGTCCTGGGATGCAACCTTTGTGAATATCTCCAGAAGTGTCCTGAAGACCAGATATACCCTGTTGCCATATCTCTACACCCTGATGCACATGGCCCACACGGAGGGCAGCACTGTCGTCCGGCCTCTTCTCCATGAGTGAGTGTCAGATGGAATCCCAATGACTAACGAATAATATCATTCTATGTAGTGGCTCCTGAAGAAAAAATTTCCTCCAAATTAAGTTAAAGACACAGTTGCCCTTTGCCATAAGCTTTCTGGGACAGACCATACATTATAATTCCTTTTAGCACAGTGTCAGTCATGCACTAGGTCCTTGACAAAAGGCTACTGAATGAAAAAAATTCAAAGTGATACAGTACAACACAGAATAATTTCTTTCTAAGTTGGGCCTATGAAAAGCTACCTATCTTTTGTAGCCGCTCAGGTCACAAGACAAGGCCAGATGTGAGGGCTGAAGATGTGAGGGCTGAAGGCCATTCTTGCATTTAAAATATGCCATGGTTAAGAAACATGGAGGTATTGATAGGTGAGAACATGTCTCAGTTCATCCATTTCTGGGGTTTGAAGAACATGATAGACAGAAAGTAAGTATACAGCTGGTTAAGGGAGACATAGGGAAAGAGTAAAGGAAGACGAAGAACGCAGCTGGATTTCTGACTTGGGTCTGAACTTGAGGAGTTTTCTTCAGGGTCTTGGCCTGAAGCCCTGTTGGGTTTCTGATTGTGGTACCTTGGTTTCTCTTTCCAGGTTCGTGTCAGACCGGGTGACCTGGGATGTGGACCGTCAGTTTCTGCTGGGCCCAGCCTTCCTGGTCAGCCCTGTCCTGGAGGCTGTGAGTACGGAGCCATCTGATGACTAGAGAATTACAGCTCTGAGACCCAGCGACTAGAGGCAACAAAAGAGGACTGGTCTGCTGGGGCTCCTGAGATGTGGTCTCTTACTCCATTAAAACAAATTTTGCAGGATTGTTTGTACCACGTGCATAACCTTGTTGCCAGCTAGCCCTTCGCTTCCTTCTGTAAGACATCCTCAGGAAGCAAAAACCATATTTCACTTTTTCTATCGATGTATGTAGGCTTCTGGTTAAAATACCAGCCAATTGCATTCTCCCCAAAACTTACTGCACTAATCAGAATCCCTAAAGTACTGGTACCATAAAATCTACAAAAATTTTTTTCTGCCCAAGACCCAACCTCAGTTTATCTCTTCAGAGAGAATATGGGGTGACTGTATAAGCAGATGATTTTTCCCCACAGTCCTGATCCCAAAGGTCTTTATGGAAACTGCCAGTCTGAGGCAGGCAAATCTCCCATTTGGGAAGAAGGGAGGGAAGAAAGGTTTCCCCAACATTGCTGGTCTTTAAAAAGATGAGCACGTTGGTCCAAGGCCACCACTATTGTTTTGATCCTTTTACTGTACAAATTGGTACCTTGCCCAAGCCTTGTTTGTGTTTAATTTTAGAATGCCCGGAACGTCACTGCATATTTCCCCAGAGCCCGCTGGTATGATTACTACACGGTAAGTTTTTCTGATGATTTATACAATTTGGGGAAAATGGTAGAGTGCACAGGCTTTAGAATCTGATAGCCCACTGGTCGAATTCTGGCGCTATAACTCATTTGATGTATGATCTTGGACAAGTCACTTTTAACCTTGTAGCCTCAATTTTTTTTCACCTCCAAATTGGATAAGAGCAGTCTCCTCACAGAATTGCTATTAAATAATTTATTTTGTGAGTGTTCTTTATGTGTGAGTTTTTATCTTCCTCTAGACCACAATGGAATGTATAATGAAGACACTAGAAGACACTTGAAATTGTTCTGTAAACTATAGTTTTTGTTCATATCATCCCTTATGGGACTGTCAGTTCATATGTATAGGGGCTTTTCCTCTCTGTCTTTTTATTAAATGTCTCCGTCTATAGCACAGATGCTCAAGGAGTTGTTAAATATAATCTCCCGAGGTAAGCATAGTCTTAGGCAGTGTGTAAAATGCACGTGGAGGTACGGGACCCAAACGTTGTGTGTGGAAGCAACACAAGTGCATTCTGAAATGCAAGATGAACACGTCATTCTCTGTCCTAGAACATCTGCAGGCTAGTCTGAGCCCAGGAGACTCAGCTGGGAAAATGGGGCCTTTCAAAGCAACCTCAGGGCCGTTTACTCCCATGGGGACACAAGTCAGGCTTCGATTCTTGAGGAAAATCAAAAGAGGCGTTTCCTCTCCTTGTAACCGGGCCTACCTTCTGACTTTTCTGCAGAGAGCAAAGCAGAGGGCTCGAAATACAGCAAAAGGGGACCAGCAGGAGGGCAAGAGGTGGAACATACTCTGGTTCTTTCAGTCAGTGGCTTTGCAGTGGGATTAGGTGAAAACTGTACAAGGACAATAGAAGTCGTCCTCCTCCTCTCTGTTTCATGGAGCCCCGAGTCCTGACACTCACCCCACCACACACACATTTTTTTTTTCTGGGCTGGATCTGTCCTCTGGATGGCCCTACATTAGGACTCTGCTATGTGCTTCCCAACCAGGGCTTTCTAGGAGGGAACAGCCAACTGTTTTTAAGTAACCTAGCCCTTGTCCTGAATTTGCATGTTGACTGCCCCATTCACTGACAGTCCATGATTCTGAGTACAGTGAGGTTCCCTGGTGCAGCAAGTGAGGTGCCTGGGCATGAAGTTTAAAAAGGTACTCCTTCTTAAGGCTGAGCCGGCATTTGCATGACCCTGAGAGTGAGCACTGCCTTAAATTGTGCACCTTAGGCACCTCGCTTATTTCATTCTAGTCCCAGCCTGGCCCAGGTGCAAGCCACCCTGCTGAGCTCCAGGTATCAGAATACTGGAACAGTTTCCCCACGGAGTTCACCACCTAACCTGGAGCTGATATTTGTGTGTCTTGAACAGTGGTGCTTATGTACATAATCGTATGTACTATATGAAAGAAACTGATGTGTGAGACCTAACAGAGGATGGTGTCCTGGAATTGTTGATTTTATACATGGCTTTTAAATAAAAGAGCTTTGGTTGAGGAAAGAAAGGAAAAAAAAAAACCACTTAGGAAGCCACAGATTGATGGGGCAAGCCATTTGGAAAAAAAAGTAAGTTTTGATGTTAAATTCAGATGAAGATTCCATGGTTGGGATTAATGGAGAAATGTCTTCTTAGTTAATCTCCACACATTTCAGTGATTACTTTTGTAAAAGAGCAGAGGCTGCCAAACTACCACCCACAGCCAAATCAGATTCATACCTGTTTTTATAAATCATTTTATTAGAACACAGTCATGAACATTTGTTCACTTATTGTCCACAATAACTGTGCTCACAATACAACAGCAGAGTCCAGTGGTTTCACCGGAGACCTTCTGGCCTGTAAAGCCTAAAACACTTACTATCTGGTCCTTCATAGACAAAGTTTGCTGATTCCAGTTCTAGAGGACATACGTACACTATGAGACCTAGTCTACCATCTGATCGTTTCCTTTCCTGTGAAAAGGAACAAATTAATTATTCAGTATAAGGAGCAGTGTGCAATGTTAAAACATGGCATCAGAATTTAGAAGAAGAGGTGTAGATGTACTGGTTAAAGAATGAAAGGCCCCTGGGGGAATATAAGATTGAAAAGGTACCTTGAAAGATATATAAGGTGCCAAAAATACATTAGGAAAGTAGAAACACCTCTACTGGTAAAAAGCCAAACACTGGAGAAGGTCAAGCACTGGAAAATGGAAAGTGAAATTCACCATTCTCCCTATCTTCCAACCCTTGGCCCCCCTTCTAAAGCTAACCCCCATTAACAATCTGTTATGTATCTTTGCTGATAAAAATTTGTACATAGACTAGCATTGCGTATTCTTTTTGTATTTACACAAGTAGTGTCTTACTGTACATGCTGTTCGGCTCCTTGATTAGTTCACTGAATAATATTTTGTAAAGATCTTTGTATATCAAAGGACTTTGAACTTGAACTCTTTGAATGTGAAGCTCTCCCCACCCCACCTCCTTTTTTAAGCAACTTTATTATATTCCACTTATGGAATCATTTAGCAAACCCCTTGTGTTCTTGTTTTCTTTTTCTAAATAATGGTGCAAGGCTGCAGGAAACACCATTGTATCTGTATCTCTAAGTTTTTGTCAGTAGGATTTCTGGCATTTAAAAATTTGACAGATATTGGCAGATTGCTTTCCAGAAAGGTTTTATCAGCACCCAGTCCCACTGACAGTTTACTGAAGTGCCAGGTAAAGATACTTAATATTTTAAAAGATGAAGAGGAAGGATGTTTTTACAGATGCCAGCAAAAGCATGGAAGAGGCTTGCACTTGGCAAATAAGAATGGGGACTCGGGGAACCTGGGTGGCTCAGTCGGTTAAGCATCAGACTCTTGATCTCGGCTCAGGTCATGATCTCACAGTTTGAGTTTGAGCCCTGCATCGCGCTCTGAGCTGATGGCACAGAGCCTGCTTAGGATTCTGTCTCTCCTCTCTGCCCCTCCCCTGCTTGTGCTCTCTCTCTCTCTCAAAATGAATAAATAAACTTAAAAGAAATTAAAAAAAAAAAGAATGGAGATTCAGGTCCCCCACTTGGAGCAGATGATTCAAGCACATCCTATTTCTGAACTAGGCTCCTTTGTTGTCACACAGGTTATTGTATGCTTAAATGAGGCAGGAGTTCAAGTGTAATTCATGCGATTCCAGTTTCTGGAGTTAGCCTAAGGCTCCGTCTCTTTCATTCAACAGAACTCTTCGTTAGCCTGAATTTCCATCTTGTCTATCCAAGGGTTCCATCTTACCTACCCTAGCATGGGCTCCACCCGGTAGTCATCTGAATTTCCAGATGGAGAAGATGCTTAATACAAGAATCCTCAAAGTAAACTGGCAACTTTCAGAAACAATTTACATTCCTACCAGCACTTAATGAGAGTGTTCATCTCCCTACATCTTTGTTGGGTTTGACTATTAGGTGTTTGTTTTTTTTTTAATCTTCATATTCATCTTTGTATCACTCTTGGAAGCAATGTGGTTCCTAATGCTCATCATTGATTTGATTTGTAATCATCCTTGACAGGCTATTTATATTTCTGGGACCACTACTATTCTTTTACCAGTTTCTTATTAAGATATTTAAACTATTCACACTGATTTGAAAAGATCTTTAGATATTTAAGTCAATAACACTTTGCCATATTCATTGGAAATATTTTTCCACTTTGTCATTTGCTTTTTAATTGTTTCTAACTTTAGATAGAAATTTTAATGTTTACATCATCAAATTAATGTTTTAAGTCACTGGAAAGAATTTATCAATAAAGGTCAGGATATAACTTTTTTCCCTTCCAAATTGCCAAATTTACCAATATTTTTGCTTTGCTAGACTCATGTTGTCATGCACTGCTCTTTTTTTTTTACACATCTCCAAATATGTATCCTCTTTAATGCTAATGAGATTATACACAGAGATATAATGAACACATCAATTTGCATTTACACATTACATTTTTAGAGTTTATCTAAGATTTCCCTTTACTATCTTTGATATGTTCATTTATGAATTGTTTATTCTGTCAGTCCTGAGCATTTTTAAGGACTGCATATTTAGACTACAGTTTGGTATGTGTTAGACTAACACGCCATCCTTTTTCAGAAATGTTTTTGATTGCTATTTTTATATATTCTGCCAGATAACACTAAAACAATTTTATCAATCCAGAAAATAGAAATAAACTTGCACTACATGATGTGATATGTGATATCATACATATCATCATACATATTATATAGTATACTAATATTTTATATATGGGAAGAAATGAAAAAGTTACAGATTTATTCCTAGAGTGTATATATTGTTACCAAAAAAAACATGTCCAAGAATGTTTCATAGCATTATTTGTAAACTAGCAAACAACTGGAAATAAACCAAATGATTAATAGTAAAGTAGATAAATAGATTATATTCTATTTTTAAAAGGAATACTATAGGTCAGTATAAGTAATGAACTATTGCCACACAAGTAAAAATGATGAATATCACAAACATAAGATTGAGCACAAAGAGCCAGATACAGGAAAGTTAAAGCATGTATGAAATATAAGTTCAAAAACAGGCAAAAGTGACAGAAATCAGAGTAGTAGCTGCCTTTGGTGTGGTGATTATGAGAGGGAATGAGAAAGCCTCTGGGGTGCTGGTATATTCACTTCTTGATCTAGTTGGTGGCTGAAGGGGTGTATTCACTGGTAAAATTGTACTGAGCTATATACTTATGTTATTTCAAAGCTTAATGAGAAAATTTACATCCTCAGAGAGATAAGAAGATATACTGAAAACAAGAAAGCATGCTATAAGAAAAGGCATACTAACAACACCTTGGAAATTAAAGGCATGATGCAGAAATTTAAAATTTTGTTTAAAAACAAATTATAATAGCACCTACCCAGAAAATAGGACAAAAAAGCAAAGAGAAGAAAAGCAGGAGAGGAAACATAAGGAAGTCCCACTTAGCTTATAACTACCACTTTTTGTACGATTTTTTTGTTCTGTCCAATGGAACTTGGGAATTAGCAAATGCCTTGAATGAAAGACAGGTGAAGAATGTAAGACTCCTGGGGGGCCTGGGGACGTCAGTCAGTTAGGCATCTGACTTTGGCTCAGGTCATGATCTCATAGGTTATGATCTCATGGTTTCTAACTTTGAGCCCCACATCAGGCTCTCTGTTGTCAGCACAAAGTCTGTTTCAGATCCTCTGCCTCCCTCTCTCTCTGCTCCTCCCCTGCTTTCCCTCTCTCTCTCTCTCTCAAAAAATAAATAAACATTTTTTTTTAATATGAGACTCTTATCTTGGGGGATGGTTCCCATTTCTCCAGGAACATGACTCCTATCATAGCGGCCTTGGTAGCTATGAATTCCCGTCCCTGCACTGTCCCATCTGTGTTCATCTGGCTAGCAGAAGCAACAGGCACCCCTTACTGCTTGGCCTTTAGGCCTGGCTTGTTTTGTGAAGTGGCAGGTGCCTTGAGGCAGGAAAGGTTGATGTGCTTCAGTAAGGCTGGGCCTTCATCTGCACTGACTCTTAGGTTCTCCAAATAAGCTACAAACACCGGCACTTTCCACCTCCTTCTAGAGTTCTTTCCCTGACTCAGGCATGCCTATGTGATTGAACATGCCGTGAGGTGTCTTCTATCCATTCCGCCTCCTTTCTGTCATACTGGACACTGCAGTTTGTAGGCTTGATTCAGGAGAGGGGGAGGCATGGGCCTATTCTGCCTTGTCTTCTTGATCACCTGGTCACCTATTTTTACGAAGCTTAAGACCAGGCAGTGTGTACGAATTAAAGTTTTTATCTACTTGTGGCCATTTTCTTTGTTTACAGCGTAGAACATATGTTGGGTTTTTAAAACCGTGCTTCTCCAGCATAACCAGTGACTATGCAGTTGATGTAGATTCCCCTGTGCAAAGGCATTTGGGTTGTCTGTTCTTATTTTAATAGGGCTGCTTTTAAATTTTATCTTACGGCCGTTATCTTAATGGATATTTAAACAGGAATTCCTTACACTAGCCTGGTCAGAAGCCATCTACAGGAAAGTAGACAAGCTGGTGACACACTGGGTCTTAGGAATGTAATCATGAGATTAAAATCACATCATATTTAGGTCATGTGTTTTAGAAGGGAAATACCGTGGAGAGAAGTAAAGAATTTGGTAGGGAGATAACTCGGACAGCTTTACGTATGTCGAGTTTCACTTGACGGTGGGATAATCGATGGAGGAAATGTCCAGTGTTCATAAGATACCAGAGTGAAATGTCGTTAGAGATCGTATAATCGAATTTTCTCACGTTACCAGTGAGAAACCTAAAGAAGCCCAGAGACGTGGGGCTGGAATTTTATTAAATCCTGTGGACTTTGGAGTCCTGAGGCAGGCCCGTGAAGCAGAGCCCACCCCAGGGAGCATGGCACCCGTCACCGTGCATCCTCTTGACCACCTACCCCTACAGTTCCTACAGGCTGAATATGTCCAAAATGAACATAGGGGACCAGATGGAGGAGTGTTATGGTAGCTTTCCTCCTTACCTTTAAAATAGCAGTTATCAAATGGGGGTGTTTTGTCATGGGGACATTCGGCAATGTCTGGAGACATTTAGATTGTCACGTGTGGTGGTGGGGCAGGGGGCATCTAGTGGATAGTCAGAGGTAAGCGTCTGAAAAGCATAGGACAGCCCCCACAGCAAAGAATTATCTGGCCCCAAATGTCCACAGTGCTGGAGCTGGGAAGCCCTGCCTGAGGTGGAAGAAATGTGGAAGGCTGGCTTCTTAGAAACTGAGCCTGGCTCAGAGTAAGAGAGCCCTGCCACACAGGAGGCAGGATGAAAACGTTAAACATAAAGGAAGTTGTAGCGAGTTAAAGATAAGGATTTGTAAAGTGAGTCAGCTCCATTTAGTACTATCTGTCAAGTAGGAGTCAAGGTGTCAGTTGAGTTGGTGGGGTGGGGAGTGGAGGCAGTGAAAGGAGACAGAGCTGGGACAAAGTGAAAGGGAAGGTCTAGAAATGCCATTGCAAGGTGTGTGTCGGGAGCCAACCAGAAATAAGCAGGAGGATTGCTCAGCCGCCCCTGGCAGTGCTCTCTGACACAGAAACAGGATGTGGGGGACGTAGGCAGAGATCCACGCTAGGATCTCTTGTCCTAAGTACAGTAGAAACCCCGAAAGACATGGGGTCCTGCGGCGATGTTGTAGCAGCCGTGCAAGAGTCCACGCAGTAGCTGAGTGAATGTCAAAAAGTGTAATAGCAGCTGTGTGCTGAAGGGTCACAGACAGACAGCAAGTTCGGGAAAGCGGGCAAGACGTCTGGTAAATGCATCGTTCAGTGAGATCTGTTCACTCCCTCATCCTGTCTTACCTTCCTCTGGCCCTCAGGGTGTGGACATCAAAGCAAGGGGAGAATGGAAGGCCTTGCTGGCCCCTCTTGACCACATTAATCTACACGTCCGTGGGGGCTTCATCCTGCCCTGGCAAGAGCCTGCACAGAACACCCACTTAAGGTAAATGACACGGCAAGATTTCTCCTTTACCGCCAGTCAGCTCAGATCCGGGTGAAGCCTGACAATTTGTATGTAAGCAGTGCCTGATTCACGCTAGTTTTAGAAGACTTTCTGGATCTTTTTTTTTTTTTCAATGTTTTTTATTTATTTTTGGGACAGAGAGAGACAGAGCATGAACGGGGGAGGGGCAGAGAGAGAGGGAGACACAGAATCGGAAACAGGCTCCAGGCTCCGAGCTATCAGCCCAGAGCCTGATGCGGGGCTCGAACTCACGGACCGCGAGATCGTGACCTGGCTGAAGTCGGACGCTCAACCGACTGCGCCACCCAGGCGCCCCAGAAGACTTTCTGGATCTTAATTGACTCTGCTAAGAAACCTGTTGCTGGAAAATTGTGTAAGCCACATCGCCATTGATGCTTGAGGCATCATATATAGGATTTTAAAATTTTAAATCTAAGTCTATATAATAATTAATAATAGCTAACATCAAATGAATGCTTGCTCTGTGCCTAAAACTCTACTAGTATGGAGGTTTCTGTTTGGAAATTATTTTTCTTAACAAAAGGAGAAAATAAACTCTGTGATGTGAGTACTCTCATCCCCATTTTACAGATGAGCAAAGAGAGGCTTCAGGTGGCTAAGAGATTTACCCAGAGTCACACACTTAATAACTAGTTGAGCAGGAACTAAAATCCATGTCTGCCTGATGTCAAACCAAAATTCTTAGGTCCATACTCATTTAATTCAAGAAATTCGGGGCGCCTGGGTGGCGCAGTCGGTTAAGCGTCCGACTTCAGCCAGGTCACGATCTCGCGGTCCGTGAGTTCAAGCCCCGCGTCAGGCTCTGGGCTGATGGCTCAGAGCCTGGAGCCTGTTTCCGATTCTGTGTCTCCCTCTCTCTCTGCCCCTCCCCCGTTCATGCTCTGTCTCTCTCTGTCCCAAAAATAAATAAACGTTGAGAAAAAAAAAAATTAAAAAAAAAAAAAAAGAAATTCAGTTAAAAACTGAAGAACTTAGGACATTTGTGAGTGGAGCTCACCTTACATGTGCTTAGGAAATTAGGTCATGAAAAGAGAAAGATCACTTCAGGATTTTTCTCACAGATCCAGTGAGTTGGCTTGCAGTTTCTTGCCGTACTTTTAAATGAAAATTCCATTCATTCATTCATTCATTCATTCATTCCTGACATAAAGTAAGATAGCCACTGGAGACAGAACTAGAACCAGATGACAAGTCTCTTGAATCCTACTGCCCAGTATTGATACCATGAAGCACTTCTGTCAGGCTTCTATGAAAACCCTTGGTTTATGGTTTTGTTTTTAGCTAATGGCTCTTCCTACCCCATTGCAGCCGTCAGAAATTCATTGGCTTCAAGGTTGCCTTGGATGATGAGGGGACTGCTAAAGGTTGGCTCTTCTGGGATGATGGGCAAAGCATTGGTGAGTAAGGGTTGCCTTGGATTCATGTCAATACCACTGACTAGGGGGGCAGGCCTGCTTTTTTTTCTTGTCCATGTTAAAACAATGTTGCATTCTGAAACATGGCCATTTGTTACTTTAAGTGCATAATACACATTGTGTATGATCTTTATGCCTCATGTAGAGGAAGCAGAGCTCTGAATGTCTCACCATTACCCAACTGTCCTAATTCACTGTGGGAGATAGCAGTGTAGAAGCTATAGGAAAAGTTTCTTTGTAGCCAACTGAGATAGACTTCCCTATGGTTTATGTTCAAGGCCACATTCCCTAATTACAAGGCTTAGTATCCCAATAAGAAAGACAGTGCCTCTATCAGCTGTGCTATTTATCTGGAGGGATTTTCCATTAGGAGTTTATAGGAATTGGTAAACTCTCGGGAGGAAGGCTTAAGTACCATTAGCTATGTCTAAGCCAATGCTGTCCAGTGCAGTGATGGAAGTAAGTCAGTATCTGTGTTGCCCAACATGGTAGCCATTAGGCATAGGTGACTATTAAGCACTTGAAATGTGACAAGTGCTTTTGAGGAACTGAATTTTTTAATTTTGTTTAATTATAATTAATTTTATTTTAAATAGATATGTATTGTGCGTGGTTACTATCTAGGACAACACAGCTCTAGAGGGTAGCCTGTGCCCCCTGGTTGAGTGGTAAGCAAATTAGAAAGAGTCCAGCATATGTGGAAGAGTGAGAAAGCCCCAAAGGTAGGAGGTAGGGTGGGAATACCTATACTAGATATACCGAGCTCATAGTTTCCCAGGACAAAGAAGTCTTTATTTTTTTTTTTATTTTTTTTTTTGGTATTCTTTGTTCTCTGGAGATTGCATTGAAAAAATTACCTAATACTCCTCAAGATAAGCTGACCAAGACACCAGTGTTGATGTTTGTGATGGGAGTGTACGTGCATGTATGTACACATATGTGTGCCTCTAGCAGGTGGAATCTGGAAATTCTGAGGTGACCAGGAAGATGTTGGGAATGGTAGACCATGAGTAAGAAACGTGGGTTAAGAGTGGTATCAGGAAACTGCATTATGTGAGGTTACTCTGTTAGATATATTGATATTCATTTCAAACATTTTGGGTATGGGGCACCTGGATGGTTCAGTCAGTTAAGTGTCTGACTCTTTATTTCAGCTCAGGTTATGGTCTCATGGTTTGTTGGTTTGAGCCCCAAGTCGGGCTCCGTGCTGGCGGTGCAGATTCTCTCTCTCCGTCTCTTTCTGACCCTCCCTTGCTTGCACACGTGTGCTCTCTCTTTCTCAAAAACCCTTAAAAAAAACACATTTTGTGTAAACAGAGTTTGGGGCAAAGTCTGACTAATCTCACAAAATGGAACCCTATAAAGAAGAAAAACAAAATGAAAAACAAACAAAAATTGTCCCTACTTTCTCAACAAGCAAGCAATTAGAATTCAAGAGCATAGCTCCAGATCATGCTTACCTTGTTGCTTATTTGCAGATACCTATGGAAAAGGACTCTATTACCTGGCCAACTTTTCTGCCAGCCAAGTGAGTGCAACTGATACTATGGGGGGTGAACAGAGTTCTGCTGGGTTAGCTAGATGCTGGATATCATAAGGGTACATAGAGTGCCTCCTTGAATCCCTTCACAGCTCATCTCTTAATTTGCGTCTTTTCCTTCCTCTAGACTTCAGATGGACATTTGATATACTCTCAGGAAGTTTTCTGTGATTAAACCATTCGTGCTTTATCAGTAATTTATTCCAGTTCACCAAGGCACAGATGGACAGATTGTTTCTGTGTTATCTAGCCCTTCCTTGTTCCTCTCTTTCCTTGGAATGGCCTGTATATTTTGTGACTTCTCTACATGTATAATATAGAATGTTCCAGATATATATATATATATATATATATATATATATATACACACACACACACACACACACATGTTTATATACATACATCCATATTTATATATGGATATATATACATATATATACATATATATACATCCATATATACATATATATAAATCCATACATGTGTATGTGTGTGTGTGTGTGTGTGTGTGTGTGTGTGTGTGTATATAAACATACATATCCTTATATATAAAGTTCCTGATAGCTAAGACTCTTTGTCTTCTTAGAGTTCAGGGTGAGTCTAGAGATCCTGCAGGTGCTTAGCCAATGCAAAGTTGAATGGTAGTTGGAAGCAGGAGATAGAGGGCTGAAATCATGGTCTGCTTTATCCAAGGGCACAAGATGGTGACCCTCACAGTGTCTTACTTCGTGGCTTACATTTGTGCCTAAAAAAGAGGTTGAGAAAAATTTAAATGGATTTTTGCCTCTGGTTTCTTTTATTCCCAATTGACAGAATATGATGCAGAGTCATATAATTTTCAACAAATATATCACCGATACAAACCCTTTGAAACTGGGCTATGTGGAGATCTGGGGAGTGGGCAGCGTCTCCATTTCCAGTGTCAGCATCTCTGCGAGCGGCATGGTGATCACACCCACCTTCACTTATAACCCTGCATCACAGGTTTGTGACCCGTATTTCCCAATCCTGAGACAGCCAGAGCAGTTCCTGCCTACCTCCCTTCCAAACGACCCCCTCTCCTGTAGAGCCATTTGGGAAGCCCTCCGTGTTGCGTGCATCAGCAGTAGACAGCCTGGAGGTGAAGGGAAACTTCCTGACTCATCATCATTGGGAACTGAGAGTCTGGAGCCTTACTTGCCATGTGTGTTTTCTTGTCTGCAAATTTATATAAAGCTTTGTCTTTACTCCTTCACTCCGCCTCAGAGATCTATTTCCCAAACAGCCCAAACTACCATATTTCATCAAATATATGACACCTTCAAAGTTGCCCCATTATTTCATGTACCACGATGAAGAAAAAGAGGATTACAGAAGTATGGTGCAATGCTTTAGTATCACTTAAAATTTCTACTTTAAACACATAGAGAGTTTTGCAAACTTTGTTTAAACCAAGATTTCTATCCTTTTAATGTTAGTGATAAGACAGAGGAAAATATTGGGTAGAGACACACGGACATTGATAAATCTGCATCAAAGTAATTTAGATAAGGTAAACTCTGAACGTGAAGAAATATTAGAAATGCCTTAAACCAATTTGTATCCCATGTTTTATTATGAAAATTTTATGTAAATATTTAAAATTATCATTTTATTTATTATTATGTAAAATAAAAGTATGCAGCATGAATGGGTTAAGGTATTTCCTCTGTGCTATCAGAGGCACTGGTGATACATCATTTCATAAAACTTCTTCCACTAATATCTATGGAATTTTCTCCAAAGCTAGAAACATATTTTATACAAGTTTTCATCCTAGCACTTTCTTGATCTCACTGTCAGCTGGGATTCATATTCTTTCCTAAAATAATCTTTAAGTGGTCTGTACCATCCATTCATAATACTGGTAATAGCAATGAAATTCATGCTTGCACAGATAATAACAACTGTCACAAGTGCTGCTTAGCTCACAGTAATTCCAAGGCTGTTGATTGCAAGACACATTCTGAGCTCATGAATGTTGTATACATGGAAAATGTGCACCTGAGGATCAATGTAGTGTGGCATTTCCAACACCTAGCCTCACTGGAAATGGGTCTTTCTTCGTGTGCTTGCTTTTCGCTTTTTCCTAGACTCTTTTTTTCTTTCATAATCCTTCCTGATTAAAAGGCCTGAAACAAAATTTTCCTACTGTTTTGTATTCTTCATTCATTTCCTCATATTTGCGGCTTTCTTGTTAACCAATTGCCCCAACCTTACCAAGAGCTCATAAAGGACTTTGCCCAACTTTGTTGCTGACCAATGGACTGTTACACAAGCTAACACCTGCACCTGCAGTGCCATTTATGGAAAACATTTGCCTAGAAAAAAGCTGAACCATTGGACTTTCACTGGGCAATCTCCAAGTCACTATTGGGGAACAGGAAAAGGAAGATCAAAGGAGCATTGTGTAGAATGGGAATAAGGGATTCTTCTCCCATTTGTCTATGCCGTTGTGTCTCTGCAGTCATTTGTACTGCGTTATTTAGGGCCTGTTGTCTTTTCCCTATCCCTGAACTAGTTTTGTACTCTAAGGAATCAAGAAACACCCTCCTCACCTGAACATTCGAGGGCTCCCTGACAGCAATGCATTATGAAAGTAGCAGAGTAGCATGTGGACCATAGCCTTGTACCTGATTTGTTTGAGTGCAGGAAATTTCAGTCACCAGATGCCCTCTACTTTTCCTTTTGGTCCCCAACAGGTGTTAAGCATTGATATGACCAGCACAGACATCAGCCTCCATAAGTTCGTTTCACTGACGTGGAGAAGCACTCTGAATTTTTAGAGCAAGATACTGATGAACAGCTTTGAAACTACTTATACTTCATGCTCATAAAATTATTGTGTGGTGTTAATTGGCTCATGCCCAGTACGGGTAAAGTATTTTATTAGTTTTGTTACGTATTTTGTCTGTGTCTTAGCTCTGTGGGATAGGCCACAGGGAAGTATTGGAAATCTGTGAGTTGTCTGACTGTCCCTGTGTGATTAACATGGTAATGATGGCCCATCACACAATAGCCCCTGAAGAGGCACTGGGTCCATGGTGAAGTTGCACGTATGTGTGTATGTATGTGTGTAATCAGGGAATGGGCCCCACTCTTGCTAAATACATAAGAAAAAGCTTGCCAGGTCAGTTCCAGGCCCTAGGGTTGACTAAGGCCTCAAGAAAGTATCAAGAAAGAACATCCGTTTGTTGGTTATAGGGAGAAGGAAGCAATAGCATGACATAGGGAAAGGAAAGGTCAGCAGGAAAGGTGAGAGGAAACAGAAGATGGTGATAAAAACAATCCTCACATGTAAGAAGAAAACGCAAAAATCTCAGGAATAGTTAGCCTCATGGGGAGGAGGAAGGAAGGAGCCTACTCACGTGAAAGCGGGGAGATGGGGTGGGGTGGGGGGACACTTAGCATATAGGAAGTGGGGTGAGGATGAGATTTAAGCAGGCAAAGCTGAGGGAGGGAGTTTGAACGTAAAAAATGTAACTTATCTTTGCAGTGGTGTGCTTTGAAATGTGTAAAATTATTTCCTTGCTCTGTGCCTAACATACATAACCACAGTTCACACAAACGCATGCAACTTAAATGCCAGAGAAAAATAAAACAAGCAAATTTACAAGAAATTTTGAACTTTGTGACATTTTTACCTTGGGTAACCTCCCTTTGGTGTTAAGTCTTCTTGTTTGGCAAGCCCTCGTAAGTTGGTCTTGTTCTCCTTGGCATCAGAGTTCCTGGAGTCTAACCGACCAATGGGATGATCAGATCTGTGATTATCCACACTTAGCCTCACACCTCCAGCATCGGGTGTTCATGAGATTGAGGTGTGTGGTAGCATGTACATGAGTGGTTGTTGCTGTTTTACTCATCACAGCAGTTGCTCTATCTGGTAAAATGTCAACCGGGAAAAACAGAATTTGCAACACTATGGGTTATAACATGAGATGATTAAAATTTGGGATAAAGTAATTACATATTAATGTTCAACAGAGATGTTTACTTTTGGTATTCCTTGAAAATGAGTGTGTTGGAAAAGAGTATGTTTACTTCCCTAAGTCTTTCTTTCTCTTTTGTGTTTTAAAACACCAGGAGGCCAGAGTCTGCTTCTGCACTCATGTATCAGTGCCTAAGGTTAGAGAAAATGGTATTGTTAAATTGGCTTAATGTTCTAATTAGCCAAATAAGGGGCTCTTGGGTGAGGACTTGAGCTAATTATGCAGCTAGAGAAACATGGAAAGATACAATGAGACTTCTTTGACCAGAAATATGGGATGCTCAGGGCACCTGGGTGGCTCACTTGGTTGAGCCTCTGACTCTTGATTTCAGCTTTGGTTGTGATCTCATGGTCATGGGATCAAACCCCCTTCCCGTTCCATGCTGGAGTCTGATTTGGATTCTCTTTATCACTCTCTCGCTGCTCCTTCTGCCATAATATACACACACACACACACACACACATATATGTATATATGTGTGTGTGTGTGTGTGTATATGTGTGTGTGTGTGTGTGTATATATATATATATATATATATATATATATATAGGGGGGTGCCTGGGTGGCTCAGTCAATTGAGTATCCGACCTCAGCTCAGGTCATGATCTCATGGTCCGTGAGTTCAATCCCTGCTTTGGGCTCTGTGCTGACAGCTCAGAGCCTGAAGCCTGCTTCTGATTCTGTGTCTCCCTCTCTCTCTCTCTGCCCCTTCCCCACTCACAGTCTCTCTGTCTTGAAAAATAAACATTAAAAAAAATAAAAACAGTATGGGATGCTCAACATCACTCATCATCAGGGAAAAACATATCAAAACCGCAATGATATACCACCCCACACCTGTTGAATGGCTAAAATTAACAACATAAACAACAGGTGTTGGCAAGGATGCTGAGAAAGGGGAAACTTCTTGCACTGCTGGTGGGAATGCAAACTGGTGCAGCCACTCTGGAGAACAATATGGAGGTTCCTCAAAAAACTACAACTAGAACTACCCTATGATCCAGCAATTGCATTATTATGTATTTACCCAAAGGATACAAAAATACAGATTCAAAGGAGTACATGCAACCCAATGTTTATATCATTATCAACAATAATCAAACCTTGGAGAGAGCCCAAATGTCCATCAACTGATAAATGGAGAAAGAAGATGTGGTAGATATATGCAGTGGAATATTACACAGCCATCAAAAAGAATTAAAACTTAACCATTTACAATGATATGCATGGAGCTAGAGTGTATTATGCCAACCAAAATAAGTCAGTCCGAGAAAGACAAATATCACACGACTTCACTCATATGTGGAATTTAAGAAACAAAACAAATGAACATAAGAGAAGCAGGACAAAAAGAGAGAGGGAAGCAAACCAAAAGAGACTCTTAGAACAATCTGAGGGTTGACGGAGGGAAGGGGGTGGCGGGATGGACTTGATGGCATTAAGGAGGACACTTGTTGGGATGAGCACTGGGTGTTGAATGTAAGTGGTGAATCACTGAATTCTACTCCTGAAAACAGTGTTGCCCTGTATGTTAACTAAAATAAATTTTAAGACATATGGGAAACTTGTTAGCTATCTTCTAATCCCACCTAGGAAAGCTACAAGGAGGAAAGCATTATTCACTTAATATTTGAGAAATATTTTTATGTTATCATCAAGGACATCTTGGTAGGAGTTAGCTCTGGCTGCCACTGAAAACTCAGAAAGAGGATTTCTGTTAGAGAATCATGATCACCACATCTGGGAGTGAGGCTGAACACAGTTGTAGTGTCATCGACCCCACTGGCAGTCTGCTGAGACCTATGAAAGCCCTCTGAAGAATGATGTTCCTAGAGGCATAAAATAAAATGCGTACCATTTTAAAGGAATCCTGGGCTGCCTGGGTGGCTCAGTCGGTTAAGCGTCCGACTTTGACTCAGGTCATGATCTCACAGTTCGTGAGTTTGAGCCCCGCATCTGGCTCTGTGCTGACAGCTCAGAGCCTGGAGCCTGCTTTGGATTCTGTGTCTCCCTCTCTCTCTGCCCCTCCCCTGCTCATTCTCTCTCTCTCTCTCTCTCTCTCTCTCTCTCTCAAGAATAAATATTAAAAAAATATTTAAAGGAATCCTAATATATTAAAATACATTTATATGAATATTTTTAAGTTTAATATAGTAACACATGAGGAATTTTTAAATTATCACACTATATAATAAGATTGAGCCATGGGCTTCATAATATCATAATTTCCATGTGATGATCAGCATAAGCAATGTTTTGAGATATCTGCTACAATTTCATAATGTGATATGAAAATATCTGTGATTCTATTTTGACTCATGTGCTGCTAAAACTGCTGTGCTGTGCTATCCACATTTATAATGTAAGAAAATGCTAAATTTCAGTTAGAAATTAGTGAAAAAAGATGTATTTTTTCCCATCAATGCTTGCAGATTCCCTAAGTTATACCCCTTGGAGTTCTGGGGACCCTAGTTCAAGAATTCCTAGATTAAGGCACATCTGCTTCCCAGACTTCAGTTTAGCAACTCGGTCCCTTGTACCTATAACAACTTTAAGTGTTCCCAAGCCTCAGTCGCTCACTTGTCTCTTGAATTCATTCATTCTTTTGGCTTTTAAATAGCCAGTTCCTTAAGGACATGAAGACCTTTAATCTAGGACTGAAAAGATTCTCAGCAGCTCCGAGAAGGGGGTCAGTGAAGGAAAGGATCTGCAGCTCCCTCGATTCTCTGAGCAGAGTTGTCCTTCTGTAGGTAGAAGGTTGCATCCTGCCTCACCCCATTGCAAGTGTTTCGTCCACTGGTCAAGCATTTTCCTTTCCTTTCAGTTGCGTGAGAACTCAGAAGCAATATTTAGGGTCCAGAGACTTGGTTGGGTCACTTTGTCTCTCTGGGATCATGTTTCTTGATCGGCTGGTGTCAGAGTAAAGCTGTGATTTCCAAATTCTGCAAAGGGGCTCTGCATTGCTCTCTGGAAGAGGGAAGAAGGCAGATTGGCAGGGATCTGAGCTCCCCACCCTGGCTTCAGTTATTTCATTCAATTACATACTGGAATTACATCTGAATAAAGAATTTTAAGGGGTTCCTGGGTGATGCTCAGTCGGTTGAGCATCTGACTTGGTTTTGGCTCAGGTCATGATCTCATAGTCATGGGTCGCGCTCTGCATCAGACTCCATGCTGAGCATGGAATCTGCTTGGGATTCTCTCTCTTTCTCTCTCTCTTTCTCTCTCTCTCTCTCTCTCTCTCTCTCTCTCTCCCTCTGCCTCTCTCTCACTCACATGTCCTCTTCTCTCTCTCTCTAAACAATAAAAAAATGAATTTTACATATATATGTAATATACATATATACTTAACATACAAAAATATATAATATGTACTTAAAATCTTTATCCAAGTGGAATATATGTACCCTCATATACATTTTATATATCATATTTATGTAAGAAGTTTGAAAATCAGTATGCCAGATAAGCAGTCCACAAACATTTTGGTCCCAGAACCTCTTTATACTCTTAAAAATTATTGAGGATTCCAAGAGCTTTTGTTCATGGGGTTAGATCTATTGATATTTTTATAGCTATTGATATTTATTATATTAAAACTTAAAATAGTTAATTGTACACCCAAAACTAATGTTATACTGTATGTTAACTAAATGGAATTCAAATAAAAACTTTAAAATGTTAAAATAGTTATATTTTCCAAAGAAAATTAGAAAAATTGCATTTTTACATTTTTGGAAATCTCTTTAAAATCTGGTTTAATAGAAAAAGATCCCAAAACCTCAAATGTGCTTCTACATTCAACCTTTTGTGATATCACATGTTATATAGTCTCTTGAAAACTTCACTGTACACTTAGGAAAGAAAGTGAGAAAGGCAAATATCTTCTTAGTGTTTTTTATGAAAATAGTTTTACCTCACACACACCCTGAAGAGGTCTCAAAGACCTCCCAGAGGTTGGTCTCCAGAGCATACTTTAAGAACCACTTCAGAGGTTCCTCAAAAAGTTACAAATAGAACTACCCTAGGACCCAGCAATTGTGCTACTAGGTATTTACCCGAAGGATACAAAAAATACTAATTCGAAGGGATACATGTACCCAGATGTTTATAGCAGCACTATCAACAATAGCCAAATTATGTAAAGAGCCCAGATGTCCACTGACTGGTGAATGGATAAAGAAGAAGTGGTATATATGTACATAATGGAAAATTACTCAGCCATACAAAAGAATAAAATCTTGCCATTTGCAAAGACATAGATGGAGCTAGAGAGTACAATGTAAGCGAAATAAGTCAATCAGAGAAAAAACGAATACCATATGATTTCACTCGTGTGGATTTTAAGAAACCAAACAAATGAACACAGGGGGAAAAGAAAGAAGAAAACCAAGAAACAGACTCTTACCTGTGAAGAACAAACAAAATGTGGGTAGGGAAATGGATGAAATAGGTGATGGGGATTAAGGAGGACCCTTGTCATGATGAACACCTCGTATTGTGTGGAAGTGAATGACTACATTTTACACCTGAAACTAACATTACACTGTATTGTAACTAACTGGAATTTACATAAAAACTTGGGAAAGAAGTAAGAATGACTACACCTGGAGCCATATACACTTGCGGCTACCTTGAGGCAGACCCAGCAACATGGACCTACACTTGTAACTCCTGGCAAGCTATTAGCAGAAAGGTTGGAGTCTTTTTGAGATATTCTCTTCCCCAGAGATCACATAATTTCACTTTATGTCTTTGTAGGTATGTCAAAATAAAGAAACAGCCATCTGAAACCCTTTCACTAAAAGAGGAAGAAATTCATTCCATTTCTTATTGAAAGCATCCTTATGGGGTGCCTGGGTGGCTCAGTCGGTTAAACGTCCGACTTCAGCTCAGGTCACGATCTCGCGGTCTGTGAGTTCGAGCCCCGTGTTGTGAGTTCGAGCCCCGCGTCGGGCTCTGGGCTGATGGCTCAGAGCCTGGAGCCTGCTTCCGGTTCTGTGTCTCCCTCTCTCTCTGCCCCTCCCCCGTTCATGCTCTGTCTCTCTCTGTCTTAAAAACAAATAAACGTTAAAAAAAATAAAAAAAATAAAAGCATCCTTATTATAACATTACTTACCATAAATACCTACAAAGACAAGGCTGTGTGGGCCTCGGCAGATATGTGTCTGCAACATTCCCTTCTTGTCAATGCAGCAGTATCACTGAGATTTTTGCATCTTGTCTTGGAGGATGGTGCTTTGAAAGTTAAGGGTGATACATATTGTTGGTTTCTGACTTGGCCATTCAATCATCTGCTTGCTTTGATCACTTTATAAGTTCTGCCAGGAGCTAACTTCACCATGCTTTCTTGCTAAGAAACAACTGGAAGATACTGGTCACATGCTTGTTTTTTCCCTTCAAAATGTCTCTTTTTCATTGGTAGACACAAGCATGTGACCCAGTACCTTCCAGTTGCTAGTAAGCAAGAAGGGATGGCAAAGTGAGCTAATTTCTGCACTTCAGGAAACGGAGGCTAGCTGTGGTTGTTGGTCAACACTGTAATGTAAATGATGTCATAAATGAGCATGGGATATGAGGAGCCAAGAGTAAAGTATCACACAAAGAATAGAATGACCTTGTGTAGCAATAGATCTCCTTTCCTAATCTCTTGCCAAGATATCGTCCCAACTTGAAGTGAGATCCTGGTACATTTTCAAACAAAGGCCCTGTTCTACTGGAATGAAAGGTAAGGTAGATATCTCATTTCTGAAGTTAATCAGGGTAGAAACCAAGTTTCTGTGTGTGTGTGTGTGTGTGTGTGTGTGTGTACTTGCCATACATTGAGCATTTGAAGGAAACATGGACTGCTCTGTCTACTATATTACTTATGGATCTTAGATGCCATTAAAAGATGGCATGCCCTCATATTTTGTTATATATAGGATATGCAGTCTCCTACACATACTATATACCCTCATATATTGCTGGTGGGGGTGTAAAATGTTGCCTGGAATTTTACATTTTGGAAAACAGTTCTGCAATTCTTCATAAAGTTAAGAATGGAGCTCCCATATGATCCTGAAATTTCACTCCAAGGTATATCCCGAAAGAATTGAAAATATATATCCACACAAAAACTTGTACATGCATGTTCAGAGCAGCATTGCTCATATAGCCGAAAAGTATAAACAACCCAAATGTACATCAACTGATGAGTATATAAACAAAATGTATTGATATAATGATATGATCCAGCCTTAGAAAGAAATAAGGTACTGATACCGGAGGGTGTCTAATACCTACAACAACATGGTGGAATTGTGAAAACATTATGCCAAGTGACAGAAGCCAGACACCAATGGTCATACATTGTATGATTCTATTTATATGAAATGTTTGGAATAGGCAAATCCATAGAGATAGAAAGTAGATCAGTGGTTGCAGGGATGGAGAAGAGGAGAATGGGGAATGACCACAGATGAGTGATATCTTCCTTTTGGGATGATGAAAATGTTCTGGAAGAAAATAGTGGTGATGGTTGCAAAACTCTGTGAATATACAAAAAACCACTGAGTTGTATACTTTGAGAGGGTAAATGTCATGGTATGTGAATTATATTTCAATAAAAACCCACATTAGCTAGCTTAAGAAGAAAAAAAATTTTTTTGAAGATATTAGTGACTCATTGAAAGTCCAAGAGGGCTAAGAGTGTCAGGTTTGTAGGCTATGTGGCTAGGAATAGTAGTCTTATTACCAAGTGGGGTGTTCCATTGCCCTTAGCCTATGTTCAGCAGCCTGTACTTTCAATACTGGGCATAGGATGCCACTAGGTTGCCTGTCCCTACTGCCTCCGAAACAATGTCTCTTCACCATCCTGGATGCCACATGATACCTCCTTCTCTCCACCGTCTTCTGGGTCACAGGCACGCCTCATTGGCCCAGCACAGGCCAGTTGCCTCTACCTTGGCTGAAAGGGAGATTGTGAAAGAGAATTTCTAGCCTTTTCCTTGGGGAGGCAGAATTCCCAAGATGCAAAGTTCCTTAAATATTAGAAGTTTTTTTTTTAAATACCCATCAGTCAAAGAGCATGATAAATTTCCAGTGAAGGTGTCTTCTCACTTCAATATTATATAATTTCTACTTTAATGGTGCTTCTTTTATTTAGAATAATTGGTGGGAACACTTATTCAAATTAATGGATGGGCACCTGGGTGGCTCAGTCAGTTAAACACCCAACTCTTTATCTCAGCTCAGGTCATGATCTCATGGCTTGTGAGACTGAGCCCCACATGAGACTCTGCACCATCAATGCTTGGGATTCTCTCTCTCCTCTCTCTCTCTCTCTGCTACGCTTATACATGTGCACGCTCTCTCATTCCCTCTCTCTCAAATAAATCAACTTGAAAAAAAGTGGAAAGCTGAGTTATGCAAGAGAAATTTGGGTGGCAAAATGGAGAAAGGAACAATGTAGTGAGGCAAAAGCTATTCATTTTTTCACTTACATATTCAACGAATAGCCATATATTTAAAACTATCTATGAATGTTAGGCTAAGCACAGGAGACACCGATACAAAAGTGAAGATCCAGCTCCTGATCTCTTTAGGCGACATGGACAGTCAAGCAAGTATAATTTGACAAGCAAAGTAATTGGATATTAACAGGAACACAGAAGAGGCATAACTATTAGAATAAAACCCCACCTTCCTCTTTTATTAACAAACGGAGCTCACTCTAAGTCCCAGGGAAAGCAAGGGCCATTTTATGGTCAATTGGAAAACCCTCCTCTCCTCCAATCACCGTCAAATTTACAGGGCAATAAATCAATCCTAGCAGAAGCTGGCTACATCAACCTAGTGACCTTTGCTCAGTGCTCCTCAAGAACCACCAAGGGATAGACATAGCAAATAAAGGGATACGGCTATGAGGTGAGTACTTTTCTCCATGCATGTGGTGTTTTGAGTAAGTAGTGTTCCTTTTTTATTTTAAATGTCCCTGTCTCCTCTGCAAAATGATCTGAACAACTCACACTTTTCTTTTGGACCTGATATTTTCTTCCTTTTCCAGAGACCATGAGGAGTGGGAATGAGATAGTGCATGAAGTCACAGGCTGACTGGAGAGATTGTGTGTGTGTGTGTGTGTGTAACAGACAGGGAGGGTTGAATCCAAGATGTTCCTCTCTCACTGGGAGAAAACTCTCACTGGGAGCTTCCTTCTGGAAGTTGGCTAAAAGTGCCATGGATTAGAAGTACAATGAATGCATCTCTTTGGGCAGGGAGGGAAATTGTATACAATCATTAATGTTTTTAATCATAATCTGGATTTTAATTATTCTAAAATTCTGTTTGATGAAAAGTGGCTCTGGGTAGGGAGGGTTTCTGAGTAGGAAAGACTTTCTACCTTTTGGAATCCCCACCTACCCACTTGCTGGCAGGATGGCAGTAGTCCCTGAGGCAGGAAAATGCCTAGGATTGTCCTCTGAGGATCCTGAACTTCCAGAGCCTGTTCCCCTGGGAGGTGTTGAGCCTGCTCCCCTGGGAGGATTCAGAAGCTGTGGAAGAGGCATGTGCCTTGGGTTTGTAGAGGCTGGGAAACAAAGTTTCCTCATGGAGAGACACAGTGCTTGGAGAAGGGAAGCTGAGTGAGAGTGTTTGCTGTGGTAGTGAGTCATGGGCTCTGTGTATAAGAAACAAAGTCATGTACTGTGAGCACATGGGGTGGGTCTCTCAGACTTCTTTCACTGCCTGAAATTTCACCATTGGAGATTCAGCCTCTAGATCTGTAAGCTCTACAGTCCAGGAGACATTGTGGAGAGAGTGAGAACACTCAAGGACTGGTTTAAGAAGCAGAGCCTCAGTGTTTGCCTCAGTTACACCACTAACCATGGTTAGGCACAATTCCTTAACATTGACATAAAATGGGCATCATGTTGCCTGCCTGGTCAACTTCAATGTAGGGGTATCATGGGAATATAATAACATGATATATATCTTACAGGGATTAGAGTAAACCTTTGAAGAGTTTAGAGGAGAGATACCTGATAGGTTTAGGCTAATATGAAAAGATAGTTAATAAACTCCACCTTCAATCCCAAGCCTCAATCCTAACTCCCTGCAACCCGTGGCAAATTATTTGTAGATCCTTGCTCCTTACCTCCATTTCAAAATTAAGGTGTTTTTTTTGCTTGTATTTTTACACATTAACCAAAGCCTGTCTCAACTAAAAAAATGAAGCTATACAGGTATGAAAATACTTACAGAAATGGTCATGGCATTGGGCCAGGGCTGAGAAGAACAGGGGTACAGGGAAATGCAAAGTTGAAAGAGAGGTGAAGTTTAAAAAAAGTAAGAAAGTCTGTTCACCTGGATTTATAGATTATTACTACACAGTTGTTGGTTTGGTATAGCTGGAACATAGGGGAGAGAAGAGGCAGGGCAGCGGGCATAGGAGATGTCATGAAGACCTGTGAATACAAAGCTAAAGCATTTATATTTTATTTGGGAAACCACTGAGGACTTGAATAGAGGAAAACTAAATGACCCCATTTGTGCAGAAGAAAGAGCAATCCATCTGCAGAGAGGAAGCAGAGAGCCGGGAGGAAGCTGTGGTCACAGTTCAGGCCAGAAATGATGGCCTGACTAAAGCATTTCCAGTAGGGATGGAGAGGAAGAAATAGATTTGAAAGATATTGGGAAAGGAGTCTGACTGAACTGGTGACTGGCTGGAAGGACTAAAAAAAAAAAAGAGGAGTCAAGAAATTTACTTAGGTTTTTGACAAAATTGTGATTCTGTTCTTCAAGATATTAATCATGTTAGGAGAGGCCAACTGGGCAGAATTGGCATAGGCTGGGACTGGGGTGTGGGGAGAGATGAGTGAGTGCAGGTTTAAGCATGCTGAATTTGGTGAAGTGTGTGGGGCATCCAGGTGAAACATCTAATAGGTGGTTGCACACATGAATCTGAATCTCTGATCTAGAAATACAGATTACATTGTCCTCTGTTATATGAAGTCATGAGTCGTGGAGCTTGCTAAAGGAGAAAGGATAGTGGACCTATGTTGAAAATGTGGGACATATCAATAGTTAATGAAGCAAGGGACTAAAAGGAAATTGAAGAGGAACCAGAAACATGGGTGAAAACCAAGATTGAATGATAATCAAAAAATCCAACCATGGAGAAATTCAAAGAGGAGGAAGTGGTTGATAGTGCTGGATGTTTAAGAGAGTGCCCATTGTATTCAGCAGCTAAATCCCTGGTGACCTTGACAGGAGGAGTTTCCTTGGAATACAGGAAACAGAAGACATGCCAGTATTATACGAGGAAACTAATACAGGCAGGGTGGAATTATCTTTTTGGAAAGTTATTTGTGGAAGGAAAAAGAAAGTTATGATGGTACCTAGAGAAGAACACAGAATCATCACCAGAGTTTAGGGCAACTTGGGATATACTTTTGAGGGGGAAAGAACACATTCAGAGGGAAAGGTTGATAATTCAAGAAAGAGGAAGGATAATTGGTGGAATAAGATTTTTGAGAAATTCATAGTGTGTGAGATCTATAGGATAGATACAAGGGTTATGCTTAGACAAGAGGATGGAAAACTCTTCCACTGAGAAGAGGGGAAAGGATAAGAATTTATCTAGATGTAGATAATTTTTATAGAAAAGCTTGGGTTGAGAAGCAGGGAGACGAAATAGTTTCTGTAAACTAGTTGTTTTGTTTGTGATGTTGGAGATGATTGGACTGAGAGTAGCAAACAGCATAGGTGACAAATGTTGGAGCTTGAAAACAAGGATCAATATTTGAAATTTCCCCTAAGAGAAATGAGAGAAAGTGGCAAGATTGTCAGTCAGCATGAAGGTTCATCATATTTGTCAGATTATGAAGCCAGTGGCATCTACATTGGGCTGAGTGCATAAACCCAGAAGGGAGAAGTTTGGATCAATGGCTTCATTGTATAGAGTCAGCAGATAAGGGAGCAAGGAAGATGTGGGAAATAATAGCTATTGAGGCCTCCATCGGGGAAAGATGGTAGCCAGGTGGGACTAAGAAATTAAGAGGGAAGGTAACACAACAGAAGCCTCAATGTGATCACAGAATAAGGAAACAGTGTAATGAGAAGGTAAAAGGGCATGAGCTTCTGCCCAGGAAATAGGAAGTACAGGCTAAGAGTTCAGAAGGGGACCAATTCTGAGGGGTGATAAGTTCCAGGGAATAGCCAATATGCAGGGGTAGTAAGAAGCGTAGTGATGGTAAAGAGTCAGCCAAGGAATGACATGGTGAAGGCTGTCATGGAATTGTGAGGCATAGATATAATGTGAGGTTTAGTATAATTAGAGCAGAAGAATGAGAGTAACTCCAGAATCTGACTTCATTTTGCAGATGGAGAAATGCACATCCAAATAGCTAAAATACCCATCTGTTGGTATGCAAGCCAGGACAAGAATTGAACTTCTTTGGTTCCCAGTTCATTACACACTTTAATACACCAAATATTTTAAAACATGGGTCTATGCATGATCAACAGGGCTACTGTGAGCCACCAAATTTATATGGGTTTGTGTGCTGTGATCATGCAAACAAGCATTGTGCTGGAGATCAGAATTAGGTTCATTTTTGTTGCAAGAGTCTTAACAGGTTTAGTCACTTCTGAACAATTAAACTCCTTACCATCATGGTATAGGAAGTGGAATAAGATGACTAGAATTCAGGTTTTCTTACTTTTTCCCTCCCTGAGTGTACCCTCTTCTCTACTGCCCAGGATGGGTGTGAGGATCAAAGTGGCATCTAGAAGGGCTTTGTGAGCCACCTTAAACCCTCATCTCTCTCCTCTACTCCATTCCACTCCTCCCTTCCTCCAGTTCTTTACGTCTGATATATTCTTTCCTTGGACAATACTCAATCCCTCTGCAGACAAAAAAGACAGGAGGCTTAGAGGTGTTAGACGCACAGACTAGAGTTCATTGTAAACACTGTAATGGATGGAAACCAATATTCTCTTGATTATATAAAGAGGAATGCTTATAATCAAGTCATCTTGCAAATGAGTTCACATTCTAATCATGATGCCTATCTTTTGGATTGATGGGGTTTGTGGTTTGCTTAAATGCCATTATCTGTGTCCGTCTAGATGGCAAGGAATCTGAGTGTGTTGGAAGTCCTTCTGATCATCTTCTTCCTAACTATACTCGCCTTAGATATCTTCTTGATGCTTTTGGTGTTGGGAAATCCTTCAGGTAAGGAAGATGCTTGTTGCTTTGGGGTTGGAAGGATTGGTAAAGAAAGTCCTCTCTGGTTGCCAAAGCCATCATTATATTTCTTCACTCTTCAGCATGGCACCACATTGCATTATTCAAAATCCACATCCACAACTAATTTAACTCAATTTTCAAAAGAGAAGTGTTCTTTTTCTATAGCAAATGCTTTAATGATAGTGATGTTCAGGATCTTCTGATGAAAGTCTCATTTGATGAAAATTTAACAAGATGCAAAATTAGGCTCATTGGATTTCTGTCCTTCAATCCAGTCATGAAGCCTTCAAAGAGAAAGAACAGTTGAGGTAACAGTGCCCAATCCCATTACATCACGGAAAAGGAAATTAAGTTACAGGCAACTTGAGGGCTGATTAACTTGGCCTAAATAGATCTATTATAATTAGCTTCCAGCCCATATGCTGATTGAAATAACTATTATTTCTTCATCAATACCTTTGAAACTATTCTTTCTCACACAGAAGCCTCAAACAGAATGCCCTCTCCTTCATGAACACATGATACTCTAAATAATAAAATAATAGTGTGTAATACAAAACCCTAGCCCTAATTAAAACAGAATTTGAGGTTTATTTTGCTTGATGAAGTTCACTTTTTTTTTTTTAATTCAACGTTTATTTATTTTTGGGACAGAGAGAGACAGAGCATGAACGGGGGAGGGGCAAAGAGAGAGGGAGACACAGAATCGGAAACAGGCTCCAGGCTCTGAGCCATCAGCCCAGAGCCCGACGCGGGGCTCGAACTCCCGGACCGCGAGATCGTGACCTGGCTGAAGTCGGACGCTTAACCGACTGCACCACCCAGGCGCCCCTGAAGTTCACTTTCTAAATGTAGGTTAGGCGTGCATTGAAAAGAAATTGTGCTGAGAGCAGAGCCTACCTACTCAATCTCTTTTCACCACTGTCCACAGTAAACATTAGGGCACTTTCTAGGAACAGTTATGTCTTTGAAAGAAGATTTGAAAACCATGGATATAAACTGTTTTTAGCCTATTACTACCTTTTCCCTAGAAAACTTTTTTTGAGTATCAAGTCCCATGATATTACTATCCAATATACATGAATAAGTAGTTTCTCTTAGTTAAAATAAAACTACATCTGCACACCTGCATTTTTACCCTAAATCACACTCTAATTCATGCAGAATAGTTTCACTTTTAATTGTTGTATATGCTGGGCTTCTCTCGAGATGCTTTTTGAAGATATGTTTACATGAATTGAAAAGGAGGGTTTTTAATTTAATTTTTTTTGTTGTGGTAAGAACACTTACCATGAGGTCTACTCTCTTAATAGATTCTTAAGTGTACGATACAGTATTGTTATTGCATAATGTTGTACATCAGATCTGTAGAACTTATTCATCTTGCCTAACTGAAACTTTATACATGTTGATTAAGAACACCCCATTTCCTCCTCCCCCCAGGCCCTGGCACCCATCATTCTATTCTTTGCTTCTGTGAATTTGACGATTTTATATACCTCCTATAAATGGAATCATACAGCGTCTGTCCTTCTGTAACTGGCTTATTTCACTTAGCACAATGTCCTCCAGATTCATCCATGTTGTTGAAAATAACCAGATTTCCTTCTTTATTTTATGTCTGAATAATATTCTGATACACACACACACACACACACACACACACACACACACACACCACATTTTATTTATCCATTCATTGGTTGATGGACTCTTGGATTGTTTTCACATCTTGGTTATTGTGGATAGCACTGCAATAAACATGAGAATGCTAATATCTCTTTGATATTTTTATTTCCATTCTTTTGAATTATTCAATCATGCTGATAGCAGAAGTTGGATTGCTGGATCATATGGTGGTTCTATTTTTAATTTTTTGAGGACCCTCCATACTGTTTTCCTACAGTGGCTGCACCAGTTTGCATTCCCACCATTAGCATACAGGCGTTTCCTATTGCTCCCATTTTCATCAACACTTCTACCTTTTATTTTGTTTTTTAGATTTTATTGTTAAGTAATCTCTACATCCGAAATGGGGCTCAAATTTACAACTCTGAGATCAAGAGTCACATGCTCTACTGACTGAGCCAGCAAGATATCTCTTGTTTTCTTTATAATAGCCATCCTAAGATGTGAAGTGATATGTAATTGTGGTTTTGATTTAAACTTCCCTGATGATTAGTGACACTGAGCATCTTTTCTGTTTGCCATTTGTGTGTCTTTAGAGAAATGCTTATTCTAGTCATTAGCCCATTTTTTAATCAAGTTATTGTTTTTCATTTTGGTTTTACTGTTGTGTTGTAGGAGTTCCTTATGCATTTTAGAATTTTGCCCATTTTCAGATAGAAGGTTTGCCAATATTTTCTCCCATTTCTTATGTTAACTTTTCATTCTGTTGATAGGTTCCTTTGGTATCCAGAAGCTTTTTAGTTTCATGTAGTCCCTCTTGTCCATTTTGGCTTTTGTTGCCTATGCTTTTGAGATCATATCCATAAAATCATTGCCAAGACCAATCTCATGAAGTGTTTCTCATATGTTTTCTTTTAGGAGTTTTACAGTTTCAAGGGTCTTACTTTTAAGTCTTCAATCCAATTTTAAAATAAATTTTTATTTAAATATATATATATATACAACTGTAGAGCCATAAAGGTAGGAGAGTTGTTTTGAGGTCTTTTTTGAATAGAAACAAAGGCACTAAAGGGTACCTATTATGTCCACTGTTAACTCAAGACTCAAATGCAATTCTGGGCTTTGACTGGCTCATGGAGCCTACTGAACCAGGTCCTACTTCTGATGTTACATTGATGGGTGGGGGAGAGGGGCTCACAAATGTGATAAAGGCTAAAGGAAGAATAACCAACGTTGAGTGGGGATCTTTGTTCAAATGGAGATTATAATATCTTCCTGGTTTACCTCATAGATGGCTAAAAGTAAGTGGGAAAAAAAGCAAAAACAAACAAACAAACAAAAACAAATGTGTGAGACAACAGATAGCCACATGTAAAAAAATACTCCTGAATCCCTACCTGACATCACATATGAAAATTAACTTAAAATGGATCAAAATTTGAAACGTAAGAGCCAAGCATATAAAATTCTAAGAAGAAAACAGTTATGAATATTTTGATGTTGAGTTAGACAGCAGTGTCTTAGATATGACACCTAAGACATAACAACCAAAGAAAAGATGGGTAAATTTTACTTAAAAAAAAAAAACAATTTGTGCTTCAAAAGACACCATCAAGGAAGTGAAAAGACAGCCCACTGGATGGGAAACATATTTGCAAATAACATATCTGATTCTTGTATCCAGATGTATAAAGAAATCTTACAATTCAAAACTTAAAAGAAAAATAATCCAGTTTTTAAAATGAGTGTAGAATTTGGACAGACATTCTTCATAAAAGATCAACAAATGGCCAATATGTCATGAACAGATACTTGTTATCAGTTTTGGGAAAATGTAAGTCAAAATCACATACTCTTCACTCCCAGGAAAATGTCTATAATAACAAGTGTTGAGGATGTGGAGAAAGTGGAACCCTCACACACTGCTCGTGGGAAGGTAAAATTTTGGAATTTTAGTCCCTTTGGAAACAAGTTAGGCAGTTCCTCAAAAAGTTAAAAAGAAAGAGCTCAACCATATTACTTAGTAATTCCATTTCCAGATCTATACTATATCTATCTATCTATCTATAATTCAAAACATATGTTCACACAAAAACCTGTATGCAAATGTTCATTGCAGAATTCTATGTCATAGTCAAAAAGTAAAAAACAGCACAAATGTACATCAACTTTGGAACAGATTTTTTAAAGTGTTATATCCGTACAATGGTTATGATTCAGCCATAAAAAAAAAGAAGACTGAATTATTGTTATGTGTTGCAACATAGATAAGCCTTGAGAACATTATGCCAAGTGAAAAAAACAGACACTAATGACCACATACTTTATGGTTCCATTTATATGAAATGTTCAGAATAGGCAAATCCATGGAGACAGAAAACAGATTAGTGTTTGCCAGAGACTGGGAGAAGAGAGGATGGGAAGTGACCATGAATGGGTATGTGATTTCTTTTTGGATGAAAATGTTCTGGAATTAAATAGTGGTGATTGGCAACACAACTTGGTAAAAAACTGAAAGCAGTTGAATTGTACAGTTTAAAAGGGTGAATTTTATGGCATGTGAATTATATCCAATAACAAGCAACCAAACAAAAAGCAAATGTGTTTAACACTTGTAGGCACAGATAGATACCAACTACTAGTGATCATTGACTAGAGAATTTGGCTGACAAGTCTGTAACTTTGCCTGCAGCCTTTCTGAAATTGTGATTACACTACAAACTTTCAACTTTTCCTTTAATTCCTATGCAGGTCGTTCATTTGTTCCAGAGTGCCCAGATATCCCCGAATCAGAGAGGATAGACTGTGTTCCTGGGCATGTGGTGACAGAGGTCAGAGAAATATGCTCTCTGCTATTGTTCTACTGGAATCTATCTATCTATCTATCTATCTATCTATCTATCTATCTATCTATCAGTTAAAATGACTTTATTTCTATAAGAATTTCATTGATAGTAGAACAGTTTGTTCTGTCAATAGCTGGCTGGCATGGTTATTTTTGCTAAAGCATTACTATTCACATGTTGATTAGCTTGTTAAGTGTTCTTGCCTGTTTGAGGTGATCAGAAAAAGCCCTTTATAAATGTATATAAATCTGTGGACACTAAAAGGACAGACAGTGATCTTTGAACACATATGTTTTCCTTCTGAACTCCTATCATTCTATTGTATTTCCTCATCTCTAAGTTTTGCATTATATTATTTCTATTCCCATTTTCATAATTTCCCCTATGTGTTATTTTTTTTTCAAATTTATACTTAAATTCTAGTTAATTAACACACAGTGCAATATTGGTTTCTGGAGTGGTATTCAGTGATTCATCACTTACATACAACACCCAGTGCTCATCATAACAAGTGTCCTCCTTAATACCCATCACTCATCTAGCCAATCACCCACCCACCTCTCTCCATCAACCCTCAGTTTGTTCTCTCTCTTTAAGTTAGGTCTCTCATGGTTTTTTTCCCACTCTCTCTCCCCCGATATGTTCATTTGTTTTGTTTCTTACATTCCATATGAGTGAAATCATGTGGTGTTTGTCTTTCTCTGACTGACTTATTTCACTTAGCATAATACTCACTAGCTCCATCCACATTGCAAATGGCAAGTTTTCATTCTTTTTGATGGTTGAGTAATATTCCATTGTGTATATCCACCACATCTTCTTTATCCATTCATCAGTCTGTGGACATTTGGGCTCTCTCCTTAGCTTGGCTCTTGTTGATAATGATGCTATAAACATCGAGGTGCATCTACTCCTTCGAATCTGTATTTTTGTATCCTTTGGGTAAATACCTAGTAGTGCAATTGCTGGATTGGAGGGTAGTTTTATTTTTAACCTTTTGAGGTACGGCCATACTGTTCTCCAGACTGGCTGTACCAGTTTGCATTTCCACCAACAGTGCAAGAGGGTTCCCCTGTCTCTGCATTGTTGCCAACACCTGCTGTTTGTGTTGTTAATTTTAGCCATTCTGACAGGTGTGAGGTGGTATCTCATTGTGGTTTTGGTTTGTGTTTCCCTGTTGATGAGTGATGGAGAGCATCTTTTCATGTGTCTACTAGCCATCTGGATGTCTTCTTTGAAAAGTGTCTATTCATGTCTTTTGCCCATTTCTTCACTGGATTATTTGTTTTTTGGGTGTTTAGTTTGATAAGTTCTTGATACATTTTGGATAATAACCCTTTATCCAATATGTCATTTGCAAATGTCTTCTCCCATTCCGTAGGACACCTTTTAATTTTACTGATTGTTTCCTTCATTATGCAGAAGCTTTTTATTTTGATGATGTCCCAATAGTTCATGTTTGCTTTTTGTTTTCCTTGCCTTCGGTGATGTGTCTAGTAAGAAGTTGCTACGGCCAAGGTCCAAGAAGTTGCTGCCTCTGTTCTCCTCTAGGATTTTGATAGTTTCCTATCTCACATTTAGGTCTTTTATCCATTTTGAATTTATTTTTGTGTGTGGTGTAAGAAAGTGGTCCAGTTTTATTCTTCTGCATGTCACCATCCAGTTTTCCAACACCACTTGTTGAAGAGACTATCTTGTTCTCATTGGTTTTATTTAAAAGAAATAAGTATGTCAAGTGGGAAGAGGATGGTGGTAAAGTGGATTGTGGGCCTATGATTTATTTGGAGTTATTTCTTTCTTGCCTTATTTGGATAAACAGCAATACTGTGGAAGTGGGGAAAGGAGGATAGGGTAAAGCGAAGAGGAGGAGGAACTAAGAGAGTGTTGGTTCATGGGGTCTAAACTCCAGAATAGAGGGGGAGTTCCCAGTGTTGCTAAATGTGTCATAAGTGTGACTCCAAGGATAGCCATGGGAAGAGTAAATGTTTGTGGGCTAGACTATGTGTTCCTTGTGAATAGAGACCATCAAGCACATACGGATGATTGATTCACTTGTAGAACTCAAGTGACTTGTTATAACAAAAGCCCTCTAAAATCATGTATTGGCAACAAATCGCCCAAATGAACAGGTGCTAAAAACATAGATTTTTTTTTATGTTTATGAGTAGCTAACACAAGAATATCAGCTATTTGAACACTGCTTGGTTGTGACTTATGACTTTATCATAAAGGTTGTATATATGTAGATTTTATTCCTTTCCCTCATATTCTACATTCTATATCCCGTAATATCCTATTGGGATATTAATTAGGACTGCATTGAGTTTTGAGTTATATTTAGGCATTTTTTTTAATGTTTATTTATTTTTGAGAGAGAATGAGACATAGTACAAGTGGGGAAGGGGCAGAGACAGAGAGGGAGACACAGAATCCAAAGCAGGCTCCAGGCTCTGAGCTGTCAGCACAGAGCCTGATGCAGGGCTCCAGCTCACCAACTGCAAGATCATGACCTGACCCAAAGTCAGACACTCAACTGACTGAGCCACCCAGTGACACCTATCCCTTTTTTAAAATGTATTTAGGCAATACTGATATCTCAATAATTTTGAATCTTCCCATTCTGAAAACATAGGAAATCTCTCCATTTCAACTCTTTTTTATATATGTATATTTCTTAGTTGGGTTTTATGTTTCCCTTAATATGCATTTTGTTACAGGGATACCTAGGTAGCTCAGTAGGTTGAGCATCTGACTCTTGATTTTGGCTCAGGTCATGATCTCACGGTTTGTGAGATGGAACCCTGCATGGAGGCTGTGCTGTCAGTAAAGAGTCTGCTTGGGATTCTCTCTCTCCCTCTCTCTCTGCCCCTCTCCCACTCATTCTCTCTCTCTCTCTCTCTCAAAATAAATAAATGTTTTTAAATATATATGCATTTTATTACATATGCATTATGAGGATTTTCCCCTAAACCTTTCATATGCTTAGTTTCTATTATATATGCAATCCATTAAATTTTCTACCTAGAGCTTCTTTTATTACTAAGATTATTTTACACTTATTACATTTATTTTATTTTATATTTACGTGTTTATGTTTTATTATATCAGAATATATTAATTAAATAATTGGCCAACTGAAATTTCCTATTTTTAGATGGTTTCTATAGTTCTTCTTCTTGAGTTATTAAGTATATATTTGTATCCTAGTTCATCAAATATGTACATGTTTATCTTTCAGTGATATTGCAAAATAGTTTTTCGAAGAATTTGTACCAATTTACAGTCCCTGTAGCAGTAGGTAATAGCAGTTACTCTGTATCCTAACGTACTCTTGGTGTTCTCTCCTTTTTCTTTGTTTTTCTTAATGTAATTTTAACTTAAAAATTTTAATATTGAAATATAGTTGGCACTATGATATGTATGTGATTCTACATTTCTACACATTACACAATGATGAGTATAGGCACCATCTGTTACTATACCATGTTATTACAATACTGTTGACTCTGTTCCCTCTGCTTTGTATCTCCCTCATGACTAATGAAGTTATACACCTTTTCATATACTTACTGGCTACATGGACAATCATATTTGTGATGTGTCTTTTCAACTTTTTCAACCAGTTTTTTCTGTTGGACTGTTCATATTTTTCTTGTTGCTTTGTAATCATTTATATATTCTGAGTGTAAATCTTTTATCAGATATATACATTGTAAGTATCTTTTCTTACTCTGTTGTTTGACTTTTAACCGAATGGTGACTTTTGATGAAAAGTAGTTCTTAGCTTTAATAAAATCCATGTTACCAAGTTTTAATATGCATTTTGTATTCTATTTAAAAATTATTGCCTACTTCAAGGTTAGGAAAATATATTCCTATGTATTCCTCTAAAAGCATTGTTTCATTTATCAAATTTGGATTTTTAATCAATCTAGAATTGGTTCTTGTGTATGCTATCAGGTAGGAGTCCAGAACATTTTTTTTTTCTTGAATCTTTAATAGATCCATCACCACTTATTGAAATAACCATCTTTACCCCTCTGCATTGTAGTGGCCCCCACACTGTAAATTATGTGTCTTTACAAGTGAGGATCTATTTCTGGAATATCTATTTTGTTCCATTGTTAGTTTGTTCTTTTGCCAATACCACACTCCCTTTATTAGTATAGCTTTTAACAGGTCTTGATATGTGATTGTATCGGTCTTCCAAATTGCCTTTATTTTTCTTCAAGATTGCCTAGCTTATTCTTCACCCTTTAGATTTCTAAATACATTTTAGAATCAGTTCAGTCCATTGGTTTTCTTACAAAATCTGCCAGAAATTTTATTCTGTTCACATAAAATGTACAGATTAATTCTGGAAGAATTGTCATACTTTATAAGAGTGAATATTCTAATCTATGATCATGATATATTTTTTCATTTTTTGAGATTTTTAATTTTGAAGTTTTTGGTATAGACGTCCAAAAATTTTTTCCAAGTATTTTCTAACTATATGACATTTGATATTATTTAAATATTTTTAAACTTTAATTTTCCATTTAGCTGTTGTTGGCACATTGACTTAAAAATGATTTTTTGAATACTAATCTTGTAACCAGAAATCTTCTTAAATTTTTTTATTATCCTAGTGTGTTTATAAACACTTTTTAATTTTTCTTAGATAATAATGATACCTGCAACTAATAACCATTAACACTTTTTCCCCAAAATGCATTTCTTATTCTCCTTGTCTAGTAACACTAAGGATCCTTTTTCCTTCTCACTTTTCAATATAGTTTGAAATATTTTATCTAAAAGGCAATATGCAACTACAATAAGTTTCAGAGAATGGAACTTTCTGGGGAGTGATTTTAACTAAACATAAGAAATAACTTTGTGATAAAATATTAACCATGAAGGTGAAATTTCTGATTTTGGAAGAAGTTAGCAACACATCATTCATGGAACTTAAGCATCTTTCAGAGGCACTGCTGAAAGAATCCTTATATTAAATGGAAGTTGGATTACATAATTTCCAAGTTGATTCTCAAGTGTTATTAGTCAATAATTTGAGTGGAAAATAGCATAAAAGTCTATTTGGAAGATAACTGGTGAATACTCTTTGGGAAAGTTTGGTGTTAGGAGAAGAAAAGAGAAAGGGAAGCTTGTCATGAGTCAACCACTGTAGACCAGGGAAGAGTTTATGAAGGTCTGTATTACTGTTCGTGGTGGCAGTGGAAATGGAAAAGAAGGAGATGTATCTATGTCAAAGATTTGACCTTTGGTACCTGCAATACTGGGAATGGCTTAAAATTGAAGTAGAGATGTTATGGTAGATGGCATTCAAAAATACTGTATTTACCTGAAGGTATTGGATTTCTTATCTTATTGCTTTTTATACAGGTCTATAGATTCTGGAACAGTTTATGGCAGTGAAACTGACCTTTTGGACTTTACCAACCTCAGTTTCAGAGGTAGCAGAGGCACTGAATGTCTACCTCGGACTTAGGAGTATCAGTTATCTGGAGGTTATCCAGAACTCACAAACTCTCCACTGATCCCCCTCCAGCTTATGTTGATGTTGTTATCTGGAGAGGATGGGGCAGGAATATCGACTGTATATATGGAGAATTAGTAGGCACATTTAAGAATATTTTATGGTTATGATGTGATTGCTTTGTTTATAATAGACATGAAACATTGATTTAAGCTGTATTCATGGCATGGTTTTTCATAGCAATTACATCAGACGTTAGCATCTGAGATACCTTTTCCAAACAAATAGTGTTGTGACATTATTTTGTTTTTCTTTATCACAAAATTTATACTGGGATACATTTCTTTAATAAGAAAGATGGAGACATTATAGTTACGTACAGAGTAAAGAGGGAAAGTCATTCCTTATTCATAATGTTCTCTCTACCTCCAGAGACACTTCCCAGAATCAAGTCAATAACGTGGTGTGTATCCTTCTCTTGATCTTTCTATGCTTTTGCATATATTTATGATTATATTTGCATATAAAATTGATTATCAATACATAAGCAGTACTTTCTTTATGAATATATTTTTATATATTATGCTCATATATTAATATCTTTGTTTTGTTTTAACACAAATTATACTATATATATATATATATATATATATATATATATTCTTTTCTAATTTGCTCTCTAAGTTTGGTACCTACCCTGGTGTTGGTTTCTCTCATGTTTGGTGGTTCTCGACTGTCATTTTGTATTTAATTATCTATGACCACCTGCCCTATTTACCTTGGCTCACACTGAGTATTTGGGAGGGAAGGAAAGGACTGCCAGAGAGAATGTGGGTACTTGTCTCACGATAAGGGGGGCTGGCTTATTCACTGGTGTATTGCCATGGCTTCCAGCTCCTAGCATCTTTCCTAACTCCCTTAACCTATGAACAAATACTTCAGGATGCCCACCAATTAGCCAGAGCTTACCAATAGCTGTAAGGAATGTCAAATTGGGCAGCTAAGTGTTCATACTGGAGCTTCCCAATTAATCATCCAAAACTATGCCCCCAGTTCTCTTCTACTTCTCCACATTGACTTGGCTTAGATTAGCCAGTTTTTTTCTCCTCTTGTGTTTTAAGCTATGAATACGTTTTTCCCTAGAGTTGATGAAATCTACTTCCTGTGTCTCTGGTCAGCCATATTTCATTATAGCTGACTGTTTTGTAGTGGTTTTGCATTCTTTTCTTTTTTTTTGAAATGTTTATTTATTTTTGGGAGAGAAAGAGAGACAGAACATGAGGGGAGAGGGGCAGAGAGAGGGAGACACTGAATCTGAAGCGGGCTCCAGGTTCTGAGCTGTCAGCACAGAGCCTGATGCAGGCTCAAACTCACGAAGCCTGAGATCACCTGAGCTGAAGACGGATACTTAACCAGCTGAGCCACCCAGGTGCCCCTGCATTCTTTTCTTAATGATACTTCTGTCACTTCATGTAAATTTAGTTGGGTGAAGAGGTGGATGCCTATGTTTATTTCAACAATTTACCATCTATTTTATTTCTTTATTATAACAAAACCATTTTTATGGAAGTTAATCTTAAAGTTGTGGGACCTATAGAAAAAACATCTCACCAAAGGATAATCGTTTCAAAAATCCATAATCAAACCACTCTGAGAAGCCATATGTGGTTTATTTTTACCTTGTGGACATTGTGAATATTTTCATCACCCTCTGTCCTAGTTCTATCTTAATCTCTATTTTCCTTTGCTTTCCTTTTCTTACATCTTAGAAATGCATTTCTTTATGCCATATTGTTAGTCACTTCCATGACTCTTCCTCATGAGAAAGTCTAAGCTGGTTGGTCTGACATCCAGCTCACTTGTGGTATGAGTATTGTGTGCCTCCAGCCTTGTTTCTCTTAGTTAGTGTTCTTGGTACAATGAACTTGTGGTTTTTATGAATCTGTCATACATTGCTGCTTTCTCTGCTTGGAATACTGCTCCACTGTTCACTTATCTAACCCCTCTTGGTGCATTAGGACTGGACTCATCTTTCACCTACCTGGAAGCCCTCCCCACCCCACTTGAGCCTTCTAGGCTGTGTTCAACGGCTGATGTGTATGTTCCCTCAGCCCCTGGGCACATTCTGTCGAGTACTCCTCTCGTACTGGAATTGTCTGCATTACTACTAGACTATGATGTCAGTTTGCTGAGGGCAAGAACTATGTCTTATTTATATGTATTATCATCTCCTTGTCTGGTAGGTAATAAATCCATATTGGATGGCTGGGTAAATGTGTGAATAAAAGAAGAATGAACATATGACTGAATGTAAATTCTTGTCTTAAATTGTTAAATTCTTCTTGGAATAAAATTGATTATTACTCTTAGACAGTACTTTCTTTGCCTTATTTCATACAATGCTAACACTGTGCCATTGTTACAGAATGTCTGCAGATGGGTATATAAATGCTGCTGGAAGCCTGTGACACATACAGGTGCCCCGAGGTGCTTCTTCCCTAGGAACTGGGGCTATAAAGTTGGCAAGAGACAGAATGATACAACAGGTGAGTACTGCCCTAATGAGGTCCCAGAGAACAACTCTTGATGACTCAGATAAGCTAACTGCAAAATAAAGGCTAAAAGCTGCCTCCTCGCCCCCACCCCCCCCCCCAGGGTTTACCGCCAAGTTGAAAAGGCTACCTACCCCATCTCTGTTTGGATATGACGTCCCTGACGCCCTTTTCGCGGCTGACTATCAGACATCCAATCGTTTTCATTTTAAGGTTGGTTCTGTGGTTACCTCTGAATACATCTCTGAAGAATGCCATGCCCCTACTCTGGTTTCAGCTCATTTCCCTTGAGGTATGGAGGCAGAATGTGCCTCTGTTTCCCTCTGCAGGAATCTCCCAATGGGATGGGTAGGCTCTTTTGTATTTTGTGGGGGACATATGATTGGGTGATCTTTTTTTTTCTCATAAATCAGGAAACACAGGGTTAAGAATTAGAAGCTATTCTCACTGACAGTGAAAGTCCTTCATAGCTCTACAAGGAAATTATCTCTTTTTATAGCTTATTTATTTATTTATTTATTTATTTATTTGGGGGAGGGGGGAGAATGGGTGGGAGGGGGGACAAAGAGAGAAGAGAGAGAGAGAGAATCCCAGCAGTGCTGACAGTGCGGAGCCCGACATGAGGCTTGAACTCATGAACTGAGAGATCGTGACATGAGCAGAAATCAACAGTCAGTCACTCAACCGATTGAGCCACCCAGGTGCCCCAGAAGTGGTCTTATCTGGAGTTGTTTTTTCTCTTTTTATTCTGACAGATCACTGATATGGATAGCAAACGCTATGAAGTCACCCTTGAAAATATTGACTTGCTTGATAGGACTCCTAAGACCTCTAATTTGAACTATCACGTAGAGGTCATTAATGAGCCCTTCAGCTTCAAGATCATACGGACCAGCAACAAAAGAATCTTGTGAGCTTTTCAACACTCTTTGTGTATCTTTGAATGACTATATAGTCTCAGTATCATTCACTCTGACTTACTAGGGGTGGGTAATGAGATAAGTATGATTTGGGAAAATATTTGGACCTCAACAAAATGTCAAAGCTTTTACTGTAGATCATTAACACTGTTCATCTGTCATGACTGCAGAGCACAGCATACTAAAAAATAAATGTGCTGGTGTGCTAAGTTAGATAAAAACACTTGCAGTTAATATATATTCTGAAGTAGGAAACGTCATTGTTTTGGATTACCATTCACTTTGCAACTCAACTTCACTGTCTAGCATTCTAAATTTTTATGTCCTGAGAAACTTGCCATGAAGAGCCTAACAGTGACCTGAGCATAAATCATAAACTGTACTGGAGAAAATACAAGGATTCGTGTCAGTAAAATTTGTATTCAAGTTCTGGCATCAACAAGCCACCAGTCAGCTTTGTGAGGTTAGACAAAGTATCTCACGTCAGCCTCAGTTTCCACGTCTGTAGAAAGGGAATCATAATGTCCACTGTTGCTCTGTGTACCGAGATACATTCTGGAGGCATCCAGAGTAGTGCCTGGCAAGAAGCAGATGCAAGCATAAGGTTGTATCTGCTCTCTTCCTCCAGTCATCAACTTGAGCTTCTGGTGTCACGTCTCCGGTGCTACGCTCCTCTAGAAATAAAGAATCAGAGACCCCCTAGAAGGACCTTCAAAGGTAGTATGAAAGTGAATGAGAACATGCACAAAACAACTGTTCTTGAAGTCGATAGGGAGAGTAGCAGACAGTTTCCCAGCAGAGATAGCTGGTTGGTGACTCTCGTCCTTTCCCCATGGCCCAGGTTGGACACGAGCATCGGGCCCCTGCAGTTCGCCCATCAGTACCTGCAGCTGTCTTTCCGACTGCCCAGCACCTCCGTGTATGGGCTGGGAGAACACGTGCATCAGCAGTACCTCCACAACCTGACCTGGAAGACCTGGCCCATCTTCACTCGGGATGCCACCCCCACCAAGGTGAGCTCCCCTTCCTCCTGCCTGTTGCTCACAGGAAGGAATCTTTCTCTCCTTTCCAGAATGTGACCTAGAGTCAAGCAACCCACAGAGTTACATCCATATATTATTTTGCCCAGGTTAGATCTGTTTGTGTGGGAGAATACTTGTTCTTGAGGCTTATAAACTCATGATTAGTAATAAATCCATTTTTGAAAATCTCCCTTTTAAGGGAAGATATAATTAATGACTGTACGATAGCCTAATATATATTAGAAAATCCTTCTGCAAAATAACTCCGTCTTTCATAATTGAGTTGTATCTAGGGGAGAGCTTCGGCAGGAGCTATCCTCCGTAGAACTTTGTGGACTAAAAAATACTTCTTTTAGCAGCTTTAAAATTATTCAGACCTACTGAACCATAATCTGCATTTTTACAAGGCCCACTGGGACCCACATGCATATTAAAGCTGTTCCGGGGCAGTGTCTCTCAACTTATCTGTAGTGAAGGATCAGTTCCTTTCTCTCTCTCTCTCTCTTTAATCCTAGGAAAATGAAATAGGATTACTCAAAGACATAAAAAATATATGTTTAAATTGAACAGATATAAAATCACTCGTTTAAATTGCTGTACGAGTTCCTGAACTCTTTCTCTTGATTTTTGTACTTTCCTTGTTGCTGACTTACAGTAAAGCGTGTGGGGAGGTACCAGTTCGTGAACAAGCTTTGAGCAGCATTGCTTTGTAGAGCATGTCCTGAGGCCTCCATTGTGCTTGTAATGTTTCCCAAATCTGTGCAAGAGGTGCAGGTTAAGTAGCCCATTAACTGGCCCACCTACCACTATTTGATGCAAGGAAGGGAGCTTACTTACTGAATGAAACAGAGAGAAAAAAGCAATAGCCAGCACATTCACTAAAATGCTTGCTCAAGGACCCTGACAAATAAGGAATGCTAAGCATCATACTAAGCTTGGCCTTCTATAGCTAAAAAATTCTTGAGTTATGTAATCACAGATTAAAGTCTTTGTGTACCTTCCTTCCTCCCTCTCTTCCTTCCTTTTTCTTCCTTCTCTCTCTCTTTCTCTCTCTCTCTCCCTCTCACATTTTTACTGTTATACACACTATCTTTTTTTAGATCAGTGTTCATCACAGCCCTGTGATGGGTTCAGTATCTTTTTCTTTTTCTTTTAAACCTATTTACTACCTAAGTGTTATATAGTAATTACAGAGAAAATAGAAAACACAGCTGGCATAAAGAAGAAATTAAAACTTTCTCATACTAACATCATCTTCTGCTAACATGTTGTTGTGTGTCTTTGCCAATATTTTCCAAATTAAAAAAATTTTTAATGTTTATTATTTATTTTTGAGACAGAGAGACAGAATGTGAGCGGGGGGGGGGGGGTGGGCAGAGAGAGAGAGGGAGACACAGAATCCGAAGCACAATATTTTCCAAATTAAAAAAAAATAACTTGACTGAGATACCATTTATATACTTTATAATTCGCCTGTTTTAAATGTACAACTCAGTAATTTTTTAAGCGCATTATCGAGTTGTGCAGCTATCATCATAATCCAGTTTTGGAATATGTTTTACTCATACCACTAGGGTCCCTTATACCTTTTTTAGACCTAATCCCCTTTCCCACCTCAGTGCCCATGTCAGCCCTGGGCAATCACTAATCTACTTTCTGTCTGTATAGATTTGACCTCTCTGGATGCTTCATATAAATGGAATTATGCAATATATGGTTTTTCACTTAGCACAACATTTATGAGGTTTATTCATGTTGTAGCATGGATCAGTTTTTCATTTCTTATTATTACTAATAGTATTCCATTGTATGGATATACCACATTTTATTTATCCATTTTTCAATTGATGTTACCATTTCAATACCTTTTTTTTTTTGAGAGAGAGAGAGAAAACACAAGTGGGGGAGAGGGAAAGAGGGAGAGGGAGAGAGAGAGAGAGAGAGAGAGAGAGAGGGAAGAGAGAGAGAGAGAGAGAGAGAGAGAGAGAGAGAGAGAGAGAGAGAGAATCTCAAATAGGCTCATGTTCAGTGCAGAGCCCGATATGGGCTTGATCCCACGACCCTGGGATCGTGACCTGAGCCAAAATCAAGAGTCAGATGCTCAACCAACTGAGCCATGCAGGTGCCCCATCAATACCCTTTTGATACAATACTAAACTACATCAAGTATTGACCAAGTACAGGTTGTACACAGATTTTGATTTTGTTTGTTTTAGGATAAATAAAAACATTTTTAACATACACTACTATTATTTCCTATCATTTTTCTTGACAGGGCATGATTAATCTGTATGGAGCTCATACATTCTTCCTGTGCCTCGAAGACACCAGCGGCTCCTCTTTTGGGGTTTTTCTGTTGAACAGTAATGCCATGGGTACGAGGCATCTTTTTATCTTGGCAGGGATATGTTTTGCGATGTGGCTTTTATAAGAATGATTTTCATGGTCAGATCACTGTTTAACCAAAGGTATATTTAACCTACAATGCTTCTATAGAAACAGGAACCCCAAAGTAGGATAACCTGTTACAAATGTAGTTCATGCTAAAAGCTATTTACATTGAAAACTGCTTCAGGGTTCTCTTTTGATGCAATGTTATCCCTAAGATTCTGTGGATAATAAGATCCATTGACAGGTAGGTCCCAAAGATACCTGTGGATTTCAACACGTAATCCAGGCTGTCTATCTATAGGCAGCAAGGCTGTGTTCTGCAGGCTGTCTCTCATAGCTCATCCCTACCCCACTCCAGAATCTTCCCCCTCTAGCTTCTGGACTAACAGAACCCTTAATAAGGACTTATTTTTATTTTTATCTGTAAGTTGTAATTAAACTCATCTAATAAGGTTTTTAAATAAGTTATATCACTCGCAAATTCCAAATATTTGTATTGTTCCATAGCCAGATTAAAATAGAATTGGTTCTTCTTTCTCTTAAAAAAAATCAGTTCTTCATTAGTGTTTTACTCACTTAATATTATGATAAACTTCAGCAATCACCTAAAAAAAAGAAACATGTGATTTTCATCTCTTTCAAAATGACACTGCGATTGTTTTGAATAGCTCAGGTATTCACATTCTAGAGAAAAGTATATTTGCAACCATGAAGTTCTATTAACTCTCATTTTAATCTTTTCAGAGGTCATCCTTCAGCCTGCTCCTGCAATCACTTACCGCACGATTGGGGGCATCCTTGACTTTTATGTATTCCTGGGAAATACTCCAGAACAAGTGGTTCAGGAATATCTGGAGGTATGGACTTTGCTTGTAGAGAGTTATAATTTATTGCTCTTATCTCATACACTCATTATAAATTAAGAAGAGAAAAATTAAATTTATCTAAGCTATGCGTTATGAATGCTGGGACTGTGAGTCTTTCATTGGTCGTGTGTTTATTTTGATGCACATTTGTTGGGTGCCTGCTGAGTGCTAAAGAGGCATTGTGCAAGCCTTACTAAATGCAAAAATAAGTCAGATACCATCCTGTTTCCAAGGATATCGTAGTCCATCCATATGTGATCCGTCATTCCAAACATCAACAGCCACAAATCAGCAGAATTTATTCATTCATTCAATAAAGAAAAATTTAGTGAAAAGAAACTATGTCAAAGGAACTGTGCTATTTAGTTTTTATTCAATTTTTCCAACAGGAAAGAACTTCAGATACCATTTAGCCTGAACTTCCTGTTATACAGATGAAAAACCTAGGTATAGAAAGATGAAGTGACACAAAGTCATGTGAAATATGGTCCCAGATACAAGCTAATTTGTAATCAAATAGGGGAAGTCTGACACTGTCTGAAAAAATTATAGTAGGAGACAGCTTACAATAAGTGCCATTAATGAGGTGCAAAGAAACTGTGTGGGAATTCAGAGGCACTGTCACATGGGAGGGCAGCGGCTTCTAGGGAACAATGTGAAATAGGGCTGTGGCTGAGATTTTCTCGGAGTGTTGGCTTGAGCAACTTGAAGACCTGGACTTTTTAATTTTAGTTTATTTTTATTTATTTAGAGAGATAGAGAGCAAGCAGTGGGGGGCGCAGAGAGAGAGAGAAAGAGAGAGAGAGTCCCAAGCCAACTCTACAATGTCAGCTCAGAGCCTGATAGGGAGCTCAAACTCATAGACCAGGAGATCATGACCTGAACCAAAGTCAAGAGCCAGATGCGTAACCAACTGAGCCACCCAAGCACCCCTGTAAACCTGGATTTTAAACATAGTCCAGTGTTTTTTCACGTAATCACTCATAATCCTATCAATCCTGATTCCTTTTTCCTTAGCACATACCACTATCTGAAATTATATTAGGCATTTATGTATTTCCTTTAATGTCTGTGAGAGCAGGAACTATGTTTGCTTTATGCTGCTATATCCCAAGTGCCTACATCAATGCTCAGCACATCATAAACACTCAGAAAACATTTACTGAGTGAATGATTATTATTTTTTTCCTTCCAGTATGACACCATTATTCAATCATTTTTGCTAATCCCATTATTTTGTGATGTTGCAGTTGCTGATAATATGTTTAGGTACTTAGGAAAGAAAGATGTGAGTTGTAGAATTTTGCAAATTACCCTCGGAGATTACTCTTGACTCTGACATTTTCAGATCTGGGGGCTTTATAGAAGGTGAAATGGAAACAGTGTTTTCTGTGTCAGACATGGTCCTCAAAACAGTAATTTTTTAAATGCTTAGCTGGGCCTGTATCTATTTTTTCAGCTCATTGGACGACCATTCTTGCCTCCCTACTGGAGTCTTGGGTTCCAGCTTAGTCGCAGGAACTATGGCGGTATCAATGGATTGAGGAAGGTTGTGGACCGAAATCGTGGAGCTGGGATCCCATATGTAAGTTGAAACTTCTCTTATCAGTGTAAGACAGCATTTCCTATCTTTTAGTGTTTGCATCTAATTCAATTTATTAGGAACATATACAAAGAGATAGATGGAAAGTTGGATAGATAGATACATAGATAGGGACATCTACTGTCAGAAATTTGCATACTAAATTACCTATATCATCATCAAAAGAGCTTGGTTTATGGAGTCAGATGGGTATGGTTTTGAATTTTACTTTACTTCTTCCTAGTTCTGTCAATGTTGGGCTGGCTTCCCCCTCTGAGTCCTGGTTTCCCCCTTTATAAAATGAGAATGTAAGGCTGACTTCGGTGGACTGATAGTGAGGATTGCCTTACACTTTATGGAAGACAGGCAGCACAGAGGATGAACTGTTGACAAAGTTAGCTGTTATTTTATAAAAGAAAGCAACATCTGGGGTGACATGGCTAATAAGAGCTGATGGCTATAAAAATGACTTAAAATAAGTATCTCATAATGACCTTGCACACTCCTTTAAGATCTAGCAGACTCTGATATCAAAAGCTCTGTTGTTCCAAAGTTCTGTTTATGATGTTCAATGTCCACCAGTAAATAGATAATTATTAAGTGTATAATATTTGACAAATTCATCCAGGAGATACATAACGTTATTAGTGAGGTTATCAAAACAATTTGTGTTGGGCTAGATCTTTGGAACCGTGTTGCAAGCATAGGTTTGACTAGGATCCAATTTGGCTAGGATATATTTGACTTTGGCCTGATCTCAGGACTTTTCAATCCCCTCTCAGGGCAGAAAGGGGAGCAGGCAGAGAGATGAATTTTTCCTGTGAGAAAACATGACCACTGTGTTGTTTTGGAGTAACTGATTATATGTTTCAATTTAATGCTCCCAAATATGCTGTCTGCAAGCATTCAATTCCAGGAGGAATCAGGCCAGGTCTCAACACGTCATTATGATTTTATAAGGTGCTTTCACAATCATGGTTAACCCTCATTTATTGGTATTTGGTACATAAGGTAATGGAGACTCACTGCACAGTTCATAACTTTTCCAAGGCCACTCCAGCTAGCTAAATGGCAGGACCAGGATTCAAAAATAGTGCTTTTGGGGCGCCTGGGTGGCGCAGTCGGTTAGGCGTCCGACTTCAGCCAGGTCACGATCTCGTGCTCCGTGAGTTTGAGCCCCGCGTCGGGCTCTGGGCTGATGGCTCAGAGCCTGGAGCCTGTTTCTGATTCTGTGTCTCCTTCTCTCTCTGCCCCTCCCCCGTTCATGCTCTGTCTCTCTCTGTCCCAAAAATAAATAAACGTTGAAAAAAAAAATTTTTTTTTTTAAAAAATAGTGCTTTTGACTACAAGGGGTGTTGGTTTCAATCTATCCCTGTACCTCTGATGGGAAAGGCTTTTCTGAGGTGTTGCTGATTCAGAAACAAATGAGCTTCTCTTCCATGGATTGGATCTTTCACACCACGTGGTTCCCAAGGACACCTGGGTACTAGCTGACTGCCCTGTGTTAGAACAGATGTGCCACATTGGCAATAGGCCACAAGCCACATTTCCTTCAGGCCTGCAAGCCAGAGCCTTCTAATACACATGAGAAACACTTACTTATAAGACCTTCGGATGTCTTTGAAGTTGTGGCAGATTGGAAAAAAAGAGCAGCTGGGGTCACCTTTGACTCCTATCACCTATCACAAAAGCCCCAGTCGACCCCACCCACCCATGAATACGACCTGGGGAAATGTCACTCAACCCCTTTGCATTTCAGTCTCCTCCCTGAGAACAACACCTGCCCATCTCAGATTGATAGGCAAACCCTAAAATAATGTGTGTCTGAGAGTTTGGTCAATTAAAGCTCTGCCCTCTGTCATCGATCTTTGTGAGTTATTACTCTAGCAGTTTTATAGAACAAGATGACTGTTTTCTCCTCTTCTGATATATTCTAGCTTAATGTTTAGGCTCCACGTTTGCAGTGTTATAACATTATGAATATACTTACCCAAACAGACATTTAAAGCACACCTGTTAAAGCATCCAAGCTCTCGAGTTACAGAGATGAACAAGACACAGTCCCTACCATCAAGTTCCCTCCCAAGTTCCTCCCTTATAACATGCACCTGTGAGGAGAGAGAGAGAGACACAAAACTACAACATAAGAGCACCTGCATCTTTCAGAAGGGGCTTATATACTTCTAGGAGGTAGCCAAGTCCCGGGAGTTTGAGGATCACTGAGAAACACAGCTTCAGTTTTAGTGAGCAAGTACCAGAGCTATGATACCTTCCGTGAGCACAGTGATATTTTCTAACCGGCGGGTTGGATCTTTCAGGACGTCCAGTACTCCGACATAGACTACATGGAAGGGGGAAAGGATTTCACGATTGATAAAGAGGCTTTCCCTCGTCTCGAAGATTTTGCCAAAGACTTGCATGGCCAAGGAATGAAATATGTAATCATGATGGTATGTTCAAACAAATCTGTTGCCTCATTTTTCCTTTCAAAGTGTAAAAGAAATTTACAAAAATAATTGTTATCATATTTATTTATTAGCATCCTGGAATATTAAATAACTCTAACTACCAGCCCTATAAGACTGGAAGTAAGAAGAGAGTATGGATCTGGCAGGACAATGAATTTGCCATTGGACAGGTAATTTTGCAAGAAAATCACTAACTTACAGTCATCTGGGGAAGTCGGTACTTTTGTTATGAGAGTGAGTAGAAGGCAGTATCATTACTATTTTCATGGCTTTAGAGGCTTCCTTTAAAATTATTTTTAGACCAATAGATGTCATAGTAAAATAATTAAAATTCTGGGGGATTTAAAAAAATTGAAATATATTTCACATATGACATTGTGTAAATTTAAGGCATACGATGTGTTGATCTGATACGTTTCTATATTGCAGTATGATTGTCATTGTGAAAATACCATTTCTACCACTTCACATAATTATCATTTCTTCTTTTGTGGTGGGAAAACTAATATCTAGTCTCTAAAAAGCTAGCTCCTGAATTCCTAGACTATAGATATTTGAGAAGCAATGTATTATTAGAAGAAAATTCATTTATTCTTAAAGTCCTCCTGCACCCCAATTTCCTTGTCTTTCCCAAGACATTCAGCTATAATAATGCAGCAATATGCTCATAGGCTAATGTGCAACCTAACGTCCTTTTCTTTTCCATGAGACTTGTAGGTAGAGCCTAGCCTTCATTCCAACGTAGCAGTTTTAGGCATTGGAGTAGGCTGATTAGAAGCCTCTTTTCAGAGTACTTGAAATCAAATCATGTAGGCAACTTTTTATTCCAGTTACTTACAGGCTCAGCCCTAGATAATTGGATTATGTGAGGTTTCCTAAAACATACTTAATCTGAAAGTTTATGTGACTGCAAATTGTGTTGCTCCTGGGCAGTTTACTTTTCAAAACTCCTTTTCGGGGTTATCAATGCCCCTTACATAACTGCTCACTGAATTCCTATCTACTTTGTTTACAATACTTAATTCTATGTGTTTTCTTTTTCCTTGGGTCAACCTTCCAGGAAATAGTAGAGAAGTTCCCTTCCTTCCCCAAACCAATGCTTTGCTTGGTTTTGTTTGAAGAAAATTTCTAAAATATCAGGTAGACCAATAATCATCTGTAAGTACAAAATCAGAGGCCATGGTCACATAAACATGATTTTTTTCATCTAAAAAGTAGGTTATCCAGACCTGTGAGTCATTTCAGTAGGACTCATATTTGAGTGGTATACAATTAGTGAGTTGCATGTAATTAGTGGGTGGAGGTTTATTATAAAGGCATTTGGTTAGAATGAAGCTTGCTGGGTCTGCTCTAGATAGAGTGTTGCTGTAAGTGACTTCTTTACCACACTGCCTATTTCCTGAGGTCCAAAATTACCTCTGGTTATTGTTTGTGCCCTATCACCTATTCACTCTTTGGTGCCCTATCAAATAGTTCAATCCATTTAAATTGAGAATTTTAAGCTCTCATCTTGAAGTTTAAGAAGTCTCAGAATTTTATGTATGTGTCTTTTACATTATATATTTATATTTTTATAATATTTATAATATAAATATATACATATAATATATAATGTTTATTCATTATATATTCATATATGATATATCTTCATTATATATTAATATATAATATATATTATATATTCATATATATAATATGTTTTCATTACATATATGAATATATATTCATTATATTGCCTGAACATCATCCTAAATCATAACCTATAAATTCGTTGAGAAAAGTAATAAGAATGTAAGCACAAAATCTTGTATCCTATCAGTTCAGGATTTTCAATAATTTGGCTATAAGTTCTATCTTTGTGCTATTTCTGGAAAATGTTGAAAGCTACATTAATAGGAATAGATAGGAAGAGAAGAGAGGATAAGAGATATTGGAACTGAATAAGAAGCACAAAATTCATTTCACCATTTTATTTATTTATTTATTTTTCAGTAAGTTTTTTTTTTTAATTTAAAGTTGTTAACATAGAATGCAATATTGGTTTCAGCAGAATTCAGTGATTCATCACTTACATACAGCACTCAATGCTCACCACAAGTGCCCTCTTTAAATTCGTTTCGTCATTTAAAACGATTGTTTATATACCAAAATCAACATATTCTTTATAAACTTTGTTATTCCACACGGGTTTAAATGCTCTTTAATTAACACATTAAATGAATCCAATCATTCGCTCCTGAAATAGTATCTAGTTAGATGTGTGAGAATTTTAAATAGTTCTTCCATCTGGTCTGACATGATGAAATGTTACTTTTGTGTTTTCATAGAAAAAAAGACATCTGATAACGTCTTAGTTCTGTGATCAGCAATTGTTCCTTCTCTTTTTACTTCTTTTGGGTTCCTTGCATCTATTTTACTATTTAGTTTTGGGGGACATTTTGATTCTGAAATGATAAGATGCATGGGGCTCCTAACGGAAGAAGCAATAGCCTGCCATCAATGTGTAAGTCACCCACCAGCCACACCAACTGTGGTGCCTTCTTTGTTCTCTAGGGATATCCCGGATTGACGGTCTTTCCTGATTTTAGCAATCCAGTTTGTATTGAGTGGTGGAGAGAGCAGATCAGTGAATTTCATAAAACTCTCGAGTTTGATGGAGTGTGGATTGTAAGTTGTTATTCCCGGATCAAACTTCTTTTGGAAATGGATGTTCCAAGATTTGAGAATGAGTTTTGACCCTGATCTGTAATAAAATAGTCTTCTTGCCTTAGTGCTTAGGGGCGTCTGGGTGGCTTAGTTGGTTACGCGTGGGACTTCGGCTCAGGTCACCATCTCATGGTTTGTGAGTTCGAGTCCCACATCAGGCTCTGTGCTGACAGTTCAGAGCCTGGAGCCTATTTTAGATTCTGTGTTTCCCTCTCTCTCTGGCCCTCCCCAGTTTGTGCTCTGTCTCTGTTTCTATAAATAAGTGAATGTAAAAAAAAAAAAAATCCTTTTACTTAATGCTGAGCTTCTATGCAGTGAAATAGACCCCTCAAAACCCTGGATTTTAATTCTGGATCTGCCACCGACTGATTATGTCTTTTGTGAGAAAGTCTTTTGCTTTCTCGTGGTCTCAGCTTTTTCCTCCATTAACTGTCTTTCAATCTAAAAATACTGGTTTATTAGAGGCTATAATTGCTATTATTTGTTGCACTGCTTCATTAAAATTTAAAGTTAATTAGAGAATGATTTAATGAATCCACTTTATTTTTAAGTGGGGATAGCAGGTGGAGATATTTCTTTGAAACTTGGGAAGTTATCTCTGTTAACAGGATTAGGCATCACCTATTTTTTAATTTTTTAATCCATTTTGAAGAAATAGATTTGATCTCAATTATATCTTCATGTCCCTCACTGAGTGGAATAAAAGGGGAAATTGTAAAATAGAAACATTCCTCTATCTTAGGCTTTTTTTAAAAACAATTTTTTTAATGTTCATTTATTTTTGAGAGAGAGAGAGAGAGAAAAAGCATGACAGGGGGTAGGGTAGAGAGAGAGGGAAACAGAATCCAAAGCAGGCTCCAGGCTCTGAGCTGTCAGCACAGAGCCCGATGCGGGCCTCAAACTCACGAACTCCGAGATTGTTACCTGATCTGAAGTCGAACACTTAACTGACTGAGCCACCCAGGTGCCCCAAGTGTTATTTTTTTTTTAACACATCACTGAAATAATAACAGCAACAATAACATTTATGGGTAAAAATCAGCCTTTGGGATGGTATTTCCTAATTAACTAATTGAACTCAAGGTATAAAAAGTAAAACGTGCCTGATACCACTGAGAGTTGGAGGGCAGTTTAGGCACAATCTAATCCAAAGGATGAAACAGAGGTCAAGAAAATTTAGGAAGATTACTCAAGACCCCTAAGTCAGTTGGTAAGAGACCCCAGACGGGCTCCTAGTTCAGGTGTCATTCTCAGACAACCAACCCAACTGTAGGTAACCCTTTCCCTTGTGTGGCTTTTGTGTCTTTGCAGGAAATGGATGAAGTATCCAGCTTTCACCACGGGTCCAATCGTGGGTGTGAGTCAAACCACTTGAACGTTCCTCCTTTCACTCCCAGTAAGTTGTCACAAGGCTTGTTGAAAGCAGCCTCAGCAGCACTGGTTGTGGCAGAGCTCAGTCCCACTGTCCTGGAGCACGCGGCCTGCAGCCAGGTGGGCTGCTCCTCTGCTGGAGGCCCTGCCACCACATTGGTCTCTGGCCACCTTTTCTCACTGCAGGAACCGAACCCCAGGGCGAGTGTGTGATGGAGACATGCCTCCCCCACGGGGTTCTGTGTTCTCCCAGCCCCTTTGGGGTTCTTCAGAAAACCTCAAGTCCAAACTACCTTCCATTGAAGTAAAGCTGCAATTTTGTTAATTTTTTTTCCACTCATTAGCCATAATCGAAAGCATCAATGGTCCCAATTAGGTCTCTCTTAATTTTTTTTAATTAAAAAAATTTTTTTAATGTTTATTTATTTTTGAGAGAGAAAGAAAGAGAGACTGAAGGAGGGACAGAGAGAGACACAGACACACAGAATCTGAAGCAGGCTCCAGGCTCTGAGCCATCAGCACAGAGCCCGAGGCAGGGCTCAAACCCACGGAACCATGAGATCACGACCTGAGCCGAAGTCGGACGTGTAACCAACTGAACCACCCAAGTCTCTCTTATTTTTAAGTCTCATTTCTAGTCAAATTTTCCATTCTTGATTTTGAAATTGTGTGTGTGTGTGTGTGTGTGTGTGTGTGTGTAACAGCATCGAATAGATTGTGGAAACAAGTAAGCCCCAGCATCTAAGTGAATTAACACAATAAACATTTATTTTTTGCTCATATAATACTCCAGCATGAGATGTGTGGCTGTCACTCAAGCAGTGACTCAGGGATCTAGTTACTTCCATTGAGTGGTGCTCCCACCTCAGAGTCCCTTGTTTCTGGCTTCCTGGGTGAAGGAGAGAGACGGTGGAGGTAGAGGGAGTTTTATTGGCCTTGAAGTGAGGTGTGTTCAATTGGCTCACATTTCTTTGCTCAGAAAGCCAATCACATATTCTCAGTTTACCCTGGAGCAAAAGTGTGAAATACAACCTTCCTCTCCCAGGAAGAGAACACAGTCTTGGTGAACATCTGGCCAGTCTCTGCCAGTTTATTCTGGTTTGTCCACTTTCCCTGCACCCTGGACTAAGGTTTACCTGTTTCTTGAGCCCTTTCTGGTCACTGAAAGAGTGGAGAACTTTTTTGGGAGAAATCTTGTCTTCAGATCACTTAACTTCTTGCAAAATCTATTTGCTTGCCCTGTTTACTCTTTATTCATCTCTGCTCGGTCTTTGTTCCCATTTTTTTCCCCACTGTGGGTCAGTTTATTATGTTTCCCTTTTAATCTCTTAATATTCTTCTTAGCCAGAACTAAGTTGTTGTGTTGTTGTAGTTTTGTTTTGTTTTGTTCTATGAAAAAAACTGCAATGTCATCCTGTTCTGCCTGCTTCTGGCAAACACCTCACTCCCTACCTCACAGCATTGTGTCTTCCTACCTGTGACTAGCCTCTGCCCCAGAGCTGCTCTGCTTCTCACCTTTTCAGGTTTGGAGAGCACAAACTAGCATGATAAAGACTTAAATATTTACCTTTGACCTTTAGACAGTTGTGGCGTCTTTTCTTTTTTTTTGTTTCCAATATTTATTTATTTTTGAGAGAGAGAGAGAGAGAGAGAGAGAACGAGCAGGAGCACAGGAGCTGCAGAGGGACAGGGGGCCAGAGGATCCAAAACAGGCTCCACACTGGGGCTCGACCTCATGAACCGTGAGATCATGCTCTCAGCCAAAGTCAGCCCCTCAAGCGACTGAACCACCTGGGCGCCCCTGGAGTGTCTTTTCTTATCATGGAAGTGGTTGTGAGTCTCATTCCACAGGCTGAGCTGTGCCAAAAATACACATTTCATTATATTTTGGAATTCAACTTAATTTCTGGTTAAGTTGACCTGGTGGGATTCTGTTGGGCTTGTGGGGAAAACTCAACCTCACGGTTTCCTGGTCCCACTGCTTTCTGGAATTGTACTTCATACTGCAGCCCTATGTCCACAACAGGTTCATGAAGGAGGGCTGCTATGTCTCAGTTACTGGTCTACCAGAGAAAAAATAAGGGAAGAACGAGATCCTAGGCTACAAAGCAGAAACTTTTGAGCATTTTAGGGAAAATACAGTCGCAATGGTGATTCTAGAGGCAGGATCTGAGTTCTCATTTGTGAAACCACCCAAACGTCATCTCTCATTTCTTTAAAAAGCCTACCCAGGGGTGCCTGGGTGGCTCAGTCAGTTAAGCGGCCGACTTCAGCTCAGGTCATGATCTCACAGTCCGTGAGTTCAAGCCCTGCGTCAGGCTCTGGGCTGACGGCTCGGAGCCTGGAGCCTGCTTCCGATTCTGTGTCTCCCTCTCTCTGCCCCTTCCCCACTTATGCTCTGTCTCTCTCTGTCTCTCAAAAATGAATAAATGTTAAAAAATAAAATTAAAAAAAAAAAGCCTACCCAGCATATGAGTGCCTATAATGGAAGAGTGAAAGCATTTTCCTTTCCACTGTCCCTCATGTCTGTTCCTAACACATTCAGTTCCTCTTGATCAAATATATGTAGAGAAATGTGTGTGTCTTATTTGTGTTTAATCTCAGACCAACTTCCTGTGGCAATGAGCTTGTTCCTCAGTTACTCCATCCAGCACCATTTTTTTGTGACCTCAGTGGGTGTGCACATTAATTTTAATGATCTATCTCAGGGGCTTAGTGTAGATCCGTGTAGGAAGCAGCATTTAGGGTAGAATTTAAAATCTGGAAAGGATTTCATTAGGCGGAGACTGGGTAGGAAGATAGAACAAGGAGGAAGCAAACAATTGGGTGGTTATTTTGTTAGAGCCCATTGACAAGGAAGTGCCTCGCTAATGGATATTTCCCCACAGGAGTTCTGGACGGCTTCCTTTCTGCAAGAACCCTCTGCATGGATGCAGAATTTCATCAGGGCCTTCACTATGATGTCCACAGCTTGTATGGCTACTCCATGGCAAAAGCTACACACTTGTAAGTACTTGGTTTTCCCCCTAATTCCAGCTTGGGGGAGTTAGGAGGCAGAGGGCTTTCAGAATCTTCCAGAAGTATGTTTTTCAAATATTTTTGTGCTGATAAGGGCACAGAAACTCAGATCTTATAGGCTACTAAAGAGCTCTTTTCCTATAGCCCCTTGGTTTCTGTGGGAGATTAGTTTTGATTGGCTTGTGACTAAGGGACTTCATCACATACTAGTAGGCACTAAGGTGTAAGGTATTTAGAGCATTCATTTGGAAGCCATCCCTTGCTGAGGTCCTATTACCCAATGTTGCTGTGGTTAACACACTAAGGTTTCCTGAACTGGCAAATAAAAATATAGGACCAAGTTAAAATTGTACTGGACATACTTACACTAAAAATTATCCATCGTTTAAATGAAATTCAAGTTGACCTGAGTGTCCCGTGTTTATCTGGCAACGCTGCGTGCAATACTTCTAGCTACTCTCCCACTGCCTGCCCCAGTCTCCCTCTCCATTCTCCTGTCTGCAAACATATGCTTATCTTTAAAGCCTCTCTTCAGATGGTCATTCTGGAAACCTGCCTGTCGGTTCTAGAAAGACTATCTCCCTTTTTTTTGTGCTACCTTTGTTTGTATTGCAGTAAGCTTAATGTGCAAAAATCTTATAACTTTTAGATAACCCATTTTTTCTTTTTTGCTGGACTGTAAGTTTCTTGAGGGAAAAGCCATGCCTATATCCTTAGCCTGAGGAACAGTGTATACTAAAGATGTGTGTTGAATAGCTGCTGGTCGGAGGGAGAGAAGTCAGGAAGGGCTCCACAGGGGGCCTGGTGAGAGAGGTGAGGTAGACTACACCACTTGTTTTCCTGCTCCATTGTGCCCTCCAGACTTTGAATTATGCTGGATTGTCCAGGTGAGAGAGAGTCCTTGTCCAATAAATGCCAAAGTTTTGATCTCAATAAAAGAAAAGCTTCAGGAAAAAGGACACATTTCTAATTTTGTTATCTTCTCTTTCTGACCTCTGTCTCCCTCACTCTACCTTTCCTGGGAAATAAATTAGATGAATAAGGCTCAGGTTCCTCATCTTGGGAACAGGAGGCTGGGACTGATGTTGGCCAGAGTTTCTTTTAGTTCCGATCTATTTCAACCCGTAGACGCTTCTAAGAATGGAAAGTGGGTGGGAGAGTGGCTAAGTGACCAGGGTAAGAAAGAATGGGCAGAAAGAGGGAAAGAGAGTTGCAGATTGCTTTATGGCTGGTGTCTCCATGTAATAAAAGTTCTGTAAGATCATGATGGGCTTGGTTCATAGATTCTAATAGCTATGATTAATAGTTAAAAGGTAACTGTGATGCAGAAGGTAGTAAGTGCCTTTCTAAGTTCTCTGGGTCAGACAGAGTGACCTAAGTCCCTGGAAATAAGTGAAACTTGGCCTTTGGATAGGAGGCAGAGTGGTAGAAAAACAAATAAGATGTTTGTTCAGTGGAATCTGAGCACCAGGAAAATTTAAGTCCTAGATCTGATGGCTATTTGGCTCAGCCTTCCTAGAAGTATTGTTTGGGGGCAGTGATTACTGGTCTACCCCAAGAATGAACTTCTCCTCCCTCTAAGCTGAAAGTAGAAAGATCAGATCCCCTCAGAGATCAGGACTGGATGATAAGCAGACCAGACCTGAGGGATAGAAAGGAGAGACTTGAGGATCTCTGAATAAGATTGTCCCTCTGGGCTTGAAAACAGACTTATTTAATCTGTGGTACCATGAAGGTTGGCCTGTAGATAAACCTGTAACCTCAGATAACCTTATCCCTGTTTCAGTTTTACTCTGTACAACCTGAAGGTGTTTCTTTTATGATCCATGACTGTAGCATACAATAAACCCCCTAGTCAGTGGTAATAAAGGCAAAGTACCTGCTCATCGAGAGCCAAGTAGACATGAGGGTAAGGGTGGAAGAGTGAGTTTTCTCCTTTATGTTACCTTTATCACTTGTTAAATTGTATAAATGGAGGGCTCACTCTTCTAAACCCATCTTCTTTTTCAGAATTTTCTCCCCTCTGCCCTTGTAAGTCATTTGGCATTGATAGACTCCTCATAAGGCGGTCCTCAGGATATGAAGTGGGGAAGAATTGGTGGCTGTGACAGGGTCTGTGAGGAACTTCCCGGTGCCCGCTGGCACACTTGTCTCAGACCATGTACCAAAAGGAAAGGGCTCACAGCAGTTGTGGCCGGGGTGTCACTACCCCATAGTTGTAATTTTGTTTAATATGAGATCCCTAAAGGAAGGTGTGAGCTGTTTATAAGGGAAGGAGAAAGGAGGGAGAGGCATTTCAAGGAAGTGCCTATGCAAAAGAGTATTCAGAATAAAAGCTAGGAAAAGAGCCATCATCTAACTACGTGTTCTTCCCACCCCATGCTCCCCTCCATCCTGAAGTCTTTATCTTTCTGCACTCCATCTTTTCAATTCCTTTGCTTTCTCTTCTATCTAGTATAGATATTTGTATATCTAGTATAGGTATTTGTATTTGGATTGCATTTAACTTTATAAAGAGTATCATATGTCATCTTTTGAGACTCACTGATCTCATATTAATTAAGATTTCCCAACATTGAGAACTGCTAATTATAAGTTCTGAAGCTTTTGAGGAACCCAGGTGCCTGGAGCCCAGGTGGTGTACAAACTATCCTCCTAGGCCAGCACGGGCTACTGAATTTCAACATGAACTGGTGTTATACTAAACAGGATGATATATGTATGGGCAGCAAAGCATGGAAACAAGGGCCATTGGAAAATCTCTGTCTGGAGGGAGAAGACAGAGCCAAGGACCCAAGGCACGGTTCCAGTGTCTTGTCAACCAGAAGGGTCAGAGGCACAACCAGATCCAACAAGATGAAGAAAGCATAATCAAGAGGACAGGAGTCTAGAGACATTTCTTAGGGCGGGGGATGGGGGCTGGACTATAGAGGTTTGTGCTGTCTTACATGAAGTCTAAAACCTTATTCAGAAGTGGGAAAGAAGCTCTTAACAATGCTAAACTAGTTTGCTCACCTAGCTTGTGATGCCCTGATGCTTTTTCTGTTTGGTTGGAAAGTCCATTGCTGCCCTTGGATATAGGTGAGTCCTAGACATTCACAGCTCACTTCACATTCAATTGATTGTGTTCCTTTTCAGGGCCATGGAGGGTATCCCCTTGAACAAAAGTAGCTTCATCTTATCCCGTTCTACTTTTGCTGGGTCTGGCAAGTTTGCTGCTCATTGGTTGGGAGACAATGCAGCCACATGGGATGATCTCCGATGGTCCATCCCTAGTATCCTTGAGTTCAACCTATTTGGTATCCCCATGGTGAGTTTTCCTCTTAACCAAGGAAACTTAACTTTTTCTCCTTTGGCATTCTTTCCATTACTAGTCTTTGAGGTGTCTGAAAACCAAGAAGCATATATGTCTCTGTGTGGTATGTATTAGAAAATTCATTTTTAGGAAGGAAAAAAAAGAGGTTAGAGTGGGAGAGAGACAAAGCATAAGAGACTCTTAAAAACTGAGAACAAACTGAGGGTTGATGGGGGGGTGGGAGGAAGGGGAGGGTAGGTGATGGGTATTGAAGAGGGCATCTTTTGGGATGAGCACTTGGTGTTGTATGGAAACCAATTTGACAATAAATTTCATACATTAAAAAAAAGAAAATTCATTTTTATATGTGGCATGAACTGTCTTTTGAACATGAATGGTAAAACTTTATCAGTGGGTAGTCATCCATGGAATCTCTGAAGTTAGGATAGAGACACCATGAGTAAAATATATTAACATCACAGAAAATGTCCATCAGCAAAGCATCAGTGAATAGCAAAGGACGAAATTGGGAGCTGAATATTGAGGATGAGCCCTTGATATACCACCAATAAGTCTTCCTCTTGTCAGCTGATTCATGATGCACATTTGCTGCTTTCTTCCATTTGGCTGGGGGCTGGCCCTGAAAGCCTGGAGAACCCCTTTAAACATGGAATTGTGGAAATAAAAAAGATTTTGTCCCCTTACTACATAGGTATACAATCACTGCTGTCTCCTCTCTCACTGACCACTGTACTTGTATGTGTGCTAAATCTCCAGGTAGGTGCCAACATCTGTGGTTATACAAAAAATGTCACAGAGGAGCTCTGCAGAAGGTGGATGCAGCTTGGAGCCTTTTATCCACTATCAAGGAATCATAATGGGCCTGAGTTTGTGGTAAGGTCTCCAAGTGAAGGGATGGAAACCTCTTGGATTGTCTAATCTAGTTGTTCTCAAAGAGGATTGCAGAAAATCCTACAGGTTGGCCCTAAGTGCAGAAGGAGAATAGATAAATTTGGGGTCTAGGCCCAAAGAGCAGAATATTGGGATAAGGGTATATGGGAAGGAATATATACATATTGAGTGATTTTATTGTGATTTATATTGATTTTTCTTTTACCCACCAACAAAGGTGAGAAGAGGTGTTAGAGTTTCTGTGGTGCTATTATGTCTGTCACTACCTTTTATAAGATGGACCATTGGAGTCCACTGGTACTATGAAGTACTATGAGGAACCTCAAGGTATAAAATAAATTAGATCAGCTCTGAAGGGAGCAGGACCCTCTATAACCCTTTTATCTTCATGGTTACCTCCATGGGCTTCTTTATCACCCTTGTGGCTGCCATAGACTGGGATCATAAGACACCTGTCAAATTTGAACTCTGCCACATGTTTGCAGTTTACATTGGTAAAACCATTAATCTTTGATACTGTTTTTTCATCTATGATGAAGAAGCAGGACCAAGATCCTTGTAGTTTGGGGAACCCTTTGCTATCTTCCAAGGTGGAGACCATAGCTACTTTTATCTGAGAAAGCTTCTTATCATAAGGGAACAAACTTTCAAAACACAATGGAAGTATCTAATATTTGCTTCCTTCTCTCCTAGGATCAGGATCCCGTTGCCTTTGGCAGCCACTCTCTGCTGGTGAATTCCTCCAAACATTATCTGAACATCCGCTACACTCTACTCCCCTATCTCTACACCCTTTTCTACCGAGCTCACACCCGGGGAGACACCGTGGCAAGGCCCCTTGTCCATGAGTGAGTTTCCTGACCCACCAAGAGTCCCTCTCAGATCCTGATCTCACCTGGTTAGTCAGGATCTTGTTGCCATCTAGTGTGCTGTTGTTCTGTATTGGAGGTTTCATCTGCCTTCTCTGTTTTCTAGGTTCTACCAGGACCCAGCTACATGGGAGGTGCATGAGCAGTTCTTATGGGGGCCTGGACTTCTCATCACACCTGTTTTATATGAGGTATCTTCATAATCTGAACAATAGTGTGGAATATCACATTTGTCCTCATGGCTCTCTGGCTGGATAAGCTCAGTCCTGAGTGTCTATAGCTGTGTTTAAATATCAATACAAATATGAATGAGACAAAGATTATGAAAGTTTGGAAATTAGAAAAATAGTAATTCTTGGTCCACTGCGTCACCAAGCAAAACAATTTCCATTTTGTAAAATTACATTAAAACTTGTTTTCTTAAGCCTATGGCCATGCATTGACAGGGGCTTTAAATGCCATGGGAGTTTCAGCTGGCTATCTGTCTGTACTTCCCTTTGACCAAAGGATGTGTGCTCCTGGGGTTGGATCGGGAAAAGAGAAGAGGCGAGAGAGAGAAACAGGGAGGGAGAGAGGTCTGGACAAGGGGAGGGTGTTACCCTGGAGACCATATATATGAAGGACCACACATACCCTTCCTAAGTATGAGTGGGGAAGTGTGGGGGAGGAATCAGGATTATGCTGGCCATTTTATAAACATGAAAGATCACCACTGTATTCATGTCAAAGACCTGTCTCTGGGCAGATGCTGGGCAGTGGGCAGTCCTACTGGAAGGTTCTCCTAGAGGTTTGGCTGTTTCAGTCTCCTCCCACCCATCAGACTACACAAGTAGCTCAGTGAAAGAACTTTCTATGCTTCTCTTGGGAAGTTCCAGAGCCTTGAAGCAAAACTTATTTATTTGTTTTTAATATGAAATTTATTGTCAAATTGGTTTCCATACAACATCCAGTGCTCATCCCAACAGGTGCCCTCCTCAATGCCCATCACCCACATTCCCCTCCCTCCCACCCCCCATCAACCCTCAGTTTATTCTCAGTTTTTAAGAGTCTCTTATGGTTTGCCTCCCTCCCTCTCTAACTTTTTATTTCCTTTCCCTCCCCCATGGTCTTCTGTTCAGTTTCTCAGGATCCATATTTTAATTTCTGGGCACAACTCTGCTCTCAGTAAACTGCCCAACTTTCTAAGTATCTGTATTTGCACTTGTAGAATGGAATGATCCCAACCATCTCTCAAGATGGTACAGACAAACATATGAGGCGTTGTGTAAACTGTAAGGGGTGTGCTGATGTTGCTCATCGTTGGGGTTTCCCTAGGGTGTGGACCAAGTGAAGGCATACATACCGGATGCCGTGTGGTACGACTATGAGACAGTAAGTAAGGCAGCCCCGCTTGGGTCAGAGACCAGCCTCTAGCAGAGGGCATTTCTAAGGCAACGGTCCTGGGAGCTTGGGGGAGGATAACGGTGCAATGCTTTAACTTTAGTTGATAGAGAGTACTTCTCTGTGAAGAAGGTCTTTCTAGACATACTATGAAATGTGCATAACTGGGGTAGGTTTATAGGAATTTTCATTTTATGAACCTGGTTACTCTGCAGCTGTGAGAACTAGTAATTGGCTGGAGGCTGTGATACCCCAGTGAATGAAAGCCCAATTGTGGAATCACCACATGGTACAATATAAAGAAATAGGGCAGATTTGAGTCTCAGATCTGCTATCTACTTTAATTATGCCTTGGGCAATCCTTCGCTTTTGGGGGTCTCTGCTTTCCTTTTTTTTTTTTTTTTGTTTCAAGTTTTTATTTAAATTCCAGTTAGTTAATATATAGTGTAATATTGTTTGGGGAGTAGAATTTAGTGATTCATCACTTACGTATAACACCCAGTGCTCATCCCAACGAGTGCCCTACTCAATGCCCCTCACCCAGTCAGCCCATCCCGCCATCCAACACCCCTCCAGCAACCCTCAGTTTGTCCTCTGTGGTTTTGAGTCTGTTTTATGGTTTGCCTGTCTCTTCTCACCCCCCATATGTTCATCTGTTTCGTTTCTTAAATTCCACATATGAGTGAAATCATATAGTATTTGTCTTTCTCTGACTGATTCGTTGCAAATGAGGTGACTGAACTAAATGACCTCCACAGTACCTCCTAGTCCAACAGTCCATTACGTGCTCTGTCCTCATTCCGTTGGTTAGGGAGTAGCTATCCAGTGGAGGAAACAACTGGTAGAGATGCAGCTACCACCCGATAGGATTGGACTTCACCTCCGTGGGGGCTTCATATTTCCCACCCAGCAGCCCAGCACAACCACAGAGGCCAGGTAAGCTCCTCCCTCATTCTTCTACGGTGTGACTGCTCTGACGCTCCAAGGGGAGTGTGTTATGGGGCAGGCAAATGGACACTAAATGTGGACAGATCGTGGAAAAACATCTCCAGTCAGTAATCCATCTCTCCTCCTTTCAAGGACAGCCCTGAAGTGGCACCTTCGTGTTCATTTAGTGGGTAAGGTAGCCTCAGCTCCTCCATGTTTCTAGAGCCTTTCACTTGGGGACTGAATCAGATTTTAAGAACAGTCAAAACAGTCATTCGTGAGGATTTCCCTATGGCCAGCAACTGTCTTCAAGTATTCCCTTAGGCATGAGAGAATGCAATGTAAATAGGAGGTAAGAGTTATCACATGGAAGTCAACATAGCTTCCAGGGTCAAGAGTCAGAAAGTTCAGGTTCAGGCTCCAGCTCTATTACACATTAGATGTATTGCCATGGACAACCTACTTTCTGTGTTGCTGCCTATCACTAGTCAACTGGGGATGACAATGGTTTGAGTTTTTAGTGTTATCATGCAGGTTAAATGAAAATATAGTAGACATGGTTTATTGTCCATAGGGCACTTAGAAGAATGCTTGGCACATGGCAAGCACCCAGTAAGTGCTGATTATTAGTAGTATTGCAAGCCCAGTCTTTGGCAGGAACGGCCTCCTTCTACCATTGTTATGCTCATTCACAACCAGCCTCTGTTGTCTACCCACACCCAACTTCTGTGTTTCCATACAGTGTCAATATCTACTCCATTTCTGGGATAGACTCTGAGTTCATCTGTCCCTAAGGCATAAAAGGGGTTGGTTGAACATAGTTCTATGTCTTCTTCATTCTCTGAAAATTGAGGGTTGCTCTTTCACAGTCGGAAGAATCCCCTGGGACTCATTGTTGCCTTGGACTATAAGAGAGAAGCGAAGGGAGAGCTGTACTGGGATAATGGTGAATTCAAAGGTAGGCTTCCCTCTGGTGCCCTCCCTGGGGTTCTCAGTGGAAAGTAGTCATTGTAGGCTGTCCAGAATGGCACTAACCCTGTTATCATCAGTGCTTGCTTCTGTAGCTTGGAACCAATTTATTCTGAAAGTTCAGTTAGCCAAGCACAATGCATTAAAATAGACTTCAGATGAGCAACTTGTATGTTATTGACTCTACCAAAGTGACACACATTATTTGGTTTAGTTTAATTACTCTCTTCTCTGGGTATCATTACCAATACCAAATAATATGTTTCGTAAATAGATTTGTAAAATATTGCTTTGATTATTATCAAGGTGGGAGTATCTAATTTGTGTAGTGTGATTTTCCACTCTAAGATTTCCATAGAGGTAACCGACAAAAGCTTATGTGTGGCCTGTGATTATATAAAAGCCATGCCCTGCGTACGATTAGCATTTCTTAATATTCATTGGCTATTTATTATTGCACTGTATATAGAGGATATAAAGATGGATGAGCTGTAGACATTGCCCCCGAGGAACTCCTGGTCCAGCAGGATAGATACAGTGTGCATGCGGATGACTATAAGTGCAGGTCACCATGTTTGAAATGCCAGCAAAATGGCACGACAAAGTACCATGGGAGCTCAGAGGGGGATGTAATTAGTGCTGGTAGAAGCGGTCCAAGAAACTTGGAGGCTTGAGAAAAATGGGCAGAACTTGGGGAAGCAGAGGTATTCCACATGAAGAGGAAAGCATGACCGCACAGCTCCTCTGCTTCCTATAATAACAGGTACCCTTCTGTCTTTCTCTTTTAGATGAAAAGTATATTCTGTATGATTTTTCCGTCGCCTCTGTAAGTACTGTTATTGAGGAGCACACAGTGTGCATCCTTTTCTGTGATTGCTTTTTGAGTTTTCGGTTTGCTGTGATGCTTGGCGATGTGGAACAGAGACAGGGCTTGTGACAATCCCAGAAAAAATTAGAGTTAAAATGATAGTTTTTAATCTATGTTAGATATATAAATAAGTTTATCAAATATCAGTATGACTTCAGTGAAGAACTTGGATTTTTCTGGAAAAAAAATTCTTACCTCTGAGTCTGATAGAATGAGTCCTAGCTTCGGGGATGTGTACTTGGTGGGGTGCAAGCATGTGTGGCATGTAGGTAGGGGCACGGGGCCTGTTGGAGGTTCTTCCATAATGGTCCTCTTTTCCAGCCCCTAAAACTTGGGCACAGGTATTAAGTGGTGGTTTTGAGAGGTTGGAAGATACAGAAAGATACAGAACATTACTTGCCTCATCTCTCTCCCGAGGGGACCAAGAGGAAGAAAGGCAGTGATGGTAGCAGGTCATATGAGAATTCTAGTTGGATTCTCTTAGAAGTCTGTGCATGGGTAGGGATTTCTTTTTTCTTTTCTTTTCTTTGTAATGGTTATTTATTTTTGAGAGACAGATCATGAGCAGGAGAGGGGCAGAAAGAGAGGAAGACACAGAATCCAAAGCAGGCTCCAGGCTCTGAGCTATCAGCAGAGAGCCTGACCCAGGGCTTGAACCCATGACCCATGAGATCATGACCTGGGCTGAAGTTGGACGCTTAACTGACTGAGCCACCCAGATCCCCCTATGGATCATGCTTTTTGGTGTCCACTCTAAGGACTCTTTGTATCCCTAGGTCTTGAATATTTTCTCCTGTATTTTTTCCCTAAAAATTTGAGTTTTACCTTTAAGTCTGTGAACTGCCTTGAGTTAATTTTTTTAATGTTTACTTATTTTTGAGAGATAGAGACACACAGACAGAACACAAGTGGGGGAGGGGCAGAGAGAGAGGGAGACACAGAATCCAAAGGAGGCTCCAGGTTCTGAGCTGTCAGCACAGAGCCTGATGCGGGGCTTGAACTCACAAACTGTGAGATCGTGACCTGAGCCAAAGTCGGATGCTCAACAGACTGAGCGACCCAGGTGCCCCTGCTTTGAGTTGATTATTATCAAGATGTGAGGTTTAGGTACAGGTTCTCCTTGGGGCCTCTGGATGGCCCACTGCTCCAGCACCATTTGTTGAAAAGGCTCCCTTTTCTCCATTGCATTGTTTTTACACCTTTGCAAAAAATCATTTGTGGGTTGCCTAGTCTTTTTAAACATCAAAGTGTCCCCGTTTTTTTTCTTCAGTCTTTAGTCCCACCTTGGTTAGAGGTCAACTACATCACTTTGAACTGTGGCTCTCTGGGTAGGTGGTCTGCCTCCCTTGGCCTCAGTCTTCTCATCTGAAGAATGGGGCTCACGGTGGCTTTAGCCTCATAGCTTCCTGTCAGAATTCAATGAGATGCTTAGTACTGTGCCTGGCACACAGTAAGGGTTCAGAAATTTCAGCTCTTATTATCATTAAAATAAAAAGAAAGAGTCATCTAGGCCCTCTTTGTGTGTATGTGTATGTCTTCACCTTTGTGTGCCCACAAGTCTCTATGCATAATCATGTCTTTTTGTCTGTTTTATGAGTACCCATAGTGTCACTTGGAAATTCTGTGATGTCCAGAATGTATTTCCTGAGTGATAGAATCGATAAATAATCAGTGAACCCAAACAAACATGAAATGTTACTGAAAGATTGAAGACTGTTAAGAGTCTGGGTTAACAAATTCCCAGGGGATGATCACCAGGCACCAATTAGAACTCCAGAGATATGGGAGCCTGGGTGGCTCAGTAGGATAAGCGTCCAACTCTTGGTTTCGGCTCAGGTCATGATCTCACGGTTCTTGAGTTCGAGCCCTGCTTGGGGCTCTGCGCTGACCGTGCAGAGCCTGATTGGGATTCTCTGTCTCTCTCCCTCTCTTTCCCTCTCTCTCTGCTCCTCCTGTGTGTTCTTTCTCTTTCAAAAATAAGTAAATAAACTTAAAAAAAAAAGAACTTCAGAGATAAAGGACATAGCTTAGATGTCAGAAAGAAAATTGTTGAGTGGTATTTGGTGATGTACCAGGTTTCTAAGTAGATGTGTGTTGTTTCTTTTTTTTTTTTTTCCAGAACCATCTACAGGCAAAGGTTATAAATAATAACTATACGGACCCCAACAACCTCACATTTACAGATATCATAATCTTGGGAATGGACAAGCAACCTATGAATTTCACTGTTTCATTGAAGAATTCTTACAGGTCCATTTTAAATGTTACCTACAATGTTTCATCAAAGGTACGAGATTGTTCCCTCCTTTCAGGGGCCTTATCGAAAGCCCCGGCCTAAGGTTCTTACAGACTGCTCTCCCTTGCTCTTTTGACCTTCAGCAGTTACTGGCTCACTGCAAAATCTATGCCATCACAGGGAAGTTGCTGAAGGAGAAGCATATGCATGCTCAATATGGACTCCTGAGCTTTCTTTGCATTACAATACTGCAGAAGGCAGAGAAGGCAGTTCTTCTCTGGGCGGATTTAAAACTAGACCTGCTGATCCCAGATGTGATGTGGTCAAAATATGATTCAATACTTTGGCCTAGCCCTGGAGAGTATTCACACATTTGTCCTCCCATTTGAGTTAAAGACTCTCTTTGCTTCAGACACAAAGATATAGGTGTAAAAGGTATAAAAGGTATAAAGGTATAAAAGACACGCTAATTTTATACCATCATAGAAAATGAGAGTTGAATAAAATACGAGGGGTAATCCAGTTCTGCTCTTATTGAAGGAGTCCCTTACATGATAATCTCTGACAAAAGATTCCAATTGTTAGTTGAGTATTTCAAGCACCAGGAAATGCACTATTTCTTAGGGCAGCCCCCTTCCATTTTGACAATGCATATAGCTAACAGTACAAGCCTGGTTTCTCGAATGAGGCAGGATGGGGTTCCAGTCTTAGCTCCACTGTCCCCTAGCTGTGAGATCTTGGGCAAAGAAAGCATTAAGCCCCTCTACACCTCATTTTTGATCTTGTAAGATGGAGGTAGCCGTAGTATTTGCAGCATAGCATCACCTTCTAGGATTGATAGAAATAATGCATACAAAGTGGTCGTCACGGTGCTTGGCCCATATAAATGCTGAGTGTAGTTTTAGTTTGTGTGATTACTGCCATCATTATTAAAATGTATGCACACCACACCCAGGGGGCAAAGTCTGAAAAAGACAGCCCTGCCTGTGATCTGTGCAACCCTTCCCATTCAGTATCCCACAGTGACTCCACGAAGTGAGAAATGTCAGGCATAAGCCAAGTCCATTTTCCTGACGGGGAGGTCAAAAGCCCCAGAGGGTAAAAGCTAATGTTCCAAATATCCCATGACAAAGTGGTGTTGGATGAACTGGTATTGAATGAAGATCATCAGGGAAGGACATTATCCAGGTAGCTCAACCTCACCTCGTTTGTCACCACAGCCTCCTTCCTCTCCCTCAGGTGGTGAAGATTACTGATCTCAAGGGACTGGTACTTGGACAAGAATTCTCCATTAAATGGGAACTTCCAGTCAGTGACCTGGAGAAATTCAACTGCTACCCTGATGAGCCCCCCCTCACTCTGGAGCATTGCAGGAAGCGGGGCTGCCTCTGGGAGGTAATGATCTGGAACACATCACCACAGTGAGCGGGAAGTTGTAAAAACTGCCCCACGAGTAATTAGACACCTAGAAAACACTTTCCGAATGATGATGGGTTGAACTGTAATCACCCTTCAGAAGGAAACTGACACTCTGTCAACCGATGAATTATTTTGCCAATTCTGTGTGATAGGTGACCAGTGTTTTCCTCAGACATCCTGAATCCAAATATACTTATTGCCACTCTGGCTGTCTCTTTCCTCCAACCACAGCATTAAAAACCCCACTTTTATTTTTAATACATCCATGATACATTGGGTATGCATTGTGTATGGAGTCTTTTAAGCGATTCTTTCCCATCTATGAGCGGGTCCATGCAGGAAGGTAAGACTGTTTCTCATCACTTGAAAAACAGAGAGAATGAAAGTCAGAGAAAATAAGTGATTACCCCAAGATCACAATGGGGGCCGTGAGGGCAGTGGGGGGTGGAACCCTGCCTGAGATTCCAGTCTCCAGATCAGGCTTTCTGCTGACACTTCCCTGTTCACCCAGGGGAGGAAGCCAATGGGCATGTATTTTTAAATGGGTGTATTCATTTGTTGGTGCTGTCATAACAAAGTACTACACACTGGGTGACTTAGAACAACATAAATTTGTTATCTCAGACTCCAGGGAGCTAGAAATCTGAGATCAAGATGTCAGTAAATATGGGTCCCTCTGAGAGAAGGGAGGGAGACTCTGTCCTATGCCTCTCTCCCAGCTTCTGGTGGTTGTCTGGCACTCTCTGGTCTTCCTTGGTTTATAAAAAAACATCGCCCTTGATCTCTGCCTTCATCCTTACATGGCATTCTCACTGGGGGCAGGTCTGTGTCCAAATGTCCCCTTTTAATAAGGACGGCAGTCATCTTGAATTAGGCCTATTCTAATGATCTCATTTAACCTGATCATCTGCAAAGACCCTATTTCCAAATAAGGTCACTCTAACAGATACCAGGGTAGGACTTCATATCTTGGGTGGGGTGGGTGGGGGGGCATAACTCAACCCATAATAATGGGCATGGTGTAAGAGACTCAGGCCGTGTGAACCAACTTCCTTGGTAATTAGGTCCTTGAAGTGTGGGTGTTAGAGGCTGATGGAGAATTTCTCCTCTTATTCAGGACACAACTGTTCCTGGTGTGCCTACCTGTTACTATGACACCATCCCTAATTATGCTGCCAGTAACATTCAGTACCTGCCCACGGGCATCACCACAGACCTCACCCACCTGATGACCCCTGAATCAACTCGAGCAGCCACTGCTGCTGGTTCTCTTTCTGCAACGATCAGCTTCCTCCGCCTGAGTGTCATCTACCACACAGAAAACATGCTGCAGTTCAAGGTAATTTTCAAGGCGTTGCAGGTTCTGATCCTCAACATGGAATTCTTACAGCTCCATATGGATGAAAGTCACTGAAACATCTTCGTGTCCAAATCCCTCATTTTACGGACAAAGGCATGGCAGCCCAGGAAAGTAAATGTCAGAGAGCTAGGAGGATGGTGGACCCAGGACATAACCTTGGATCCACCAGGGTTGTGAATTTCCTGCACCGCTGAGTGCTCGGGCATAAGCATCCTCGAAGGACCATTACTCAGCCCTGTGAAAAACGTGTCTGCTCCGTGGGAAACTCACATAGTCGCATTAACCCACTTCTACCTTTAGAGTTATTTTTCTAGCAGTGGTTCTTAAACTTCAGAGAGCACCAGAATGACCTACAGGTCTTGTTAAAGCTCAGATTGCTGGGCCCTGCCCCCCGGAGTTTCCAGCCCGAGAGGCTGCCTCTCTAACACGTTTCCGGGTGATGCTGATGCTGCGGGTTAAGGGGCCACACTTTTGAGGCCCACAGCTCTGGTCTGATGGAAGTACAGTGTGAACCACATAGATTTCCTGATAGCCACATTCCTAAAATATGTTTGAAAAAATATCAAATGAAATTCATTTTAATAGCATTTTGTTGAACCAATATGCTGAAATGTTATCTCACTGTGTAATCCAAATACAATTCTTGAGATATTTTAGGATCTTTTCATCATACTAACTCTTTAAATTTTGGTGTGTATTTTGTACTTATAGTGAGTCTCAGTTCAGACTAGCATATTTCAAGTACGTAATGGCCACAAGTATCTTGTGGATCTGCTGCTTGGTGGGTTAATGAACCAAAGTGGGTTTGCTGCTTGGTGGGTTATAGACAGAGACTATGTCAGGTGGAGTTGCCTCACTAGGGTCATCTTTATGTGTACAAATAGGGAGACCCCAGGGAAGGATTTCCAAAGCCAGGGACTCCCAAACAGGGGTAAGTAGGCTCCTTTCGTTAGGGCTTGGGATGAATATTCAGAGGGGGGTTTTAACATTATAATGAAGCTAAGGTAACTGTCCCCACTGTCTTTTTTTTTTAATGCAGGTGTTGTTTTTTTTTTTTTTTACATTTTTGTTGCATTGATTTATTAAGTGCATTTACAGACATTATTTTATTATTTATTTATTTATTTATTTTAATATGAAATTTATTTCCATACAACACCCAGTGCTCATCCCAACAGGTGCCCTCCTCAATACCCATCACCCACCCTCCACTTTCTGATTCATCTGCACAGACCTTTCCTCAAATGTCCCTTTTCCTGTTCCAGCAATCCATTAGTTAATTTCTAAAAGATGAAATTGACAGTTAGGCAGAAGCTTCTAGGGGTTTCCTGAGTTCAGTGAGTCAATCCTGAATTCAGGGAGTCACAGGGTCTCGCTGGTGACAATACCACCTTAGACAGCTCTTCTCTAGAAATTGTTTTTCACACTGTAATATTGCATGAATCACCCTGAGATCTTGTAGAAATGAAGATTCAGATTCAAAGGGGGAATGGGAGGGAGGCCTGAGATTCTGCATTCCTAACAAGACTGCAGGTTATACTGCTGCTTTGGGTCTGAGAAACACAATTTTGAGAAACAAGGCTATAGACAAAACTTGTCTTAAGTGTCTGAAGTTCAACCATTAAGATCTGAGTCCACGTTAGAGAAAACTCAGTTCTCTATTTCTAAAATATACTCACATGCCCAAACGTCATCTCACACCTTTACATGCACGTTCATATTCACATTCTCATACACACACACACACACACACACACACACACACACATATTCTATCCATGAAATTCTATACCCATAATTCACAAACTATTTAGAGAAAGTGCCCTCCCTGCCTTTGAATAGGTATTTCTAGGAGCATTTTGAGTTCAGGATCCATATCAGGCACTGTAGGTGGGGAGGCTTCACATCTATTTGCTTTGGGATATTTGATGCCTCCCCATGTGATTCAAACTGGCCAGAAAACATGGGAAATGAATTATATGAGCTGGCATGAGGGATTTTAGGTCTAAGATTATTCCATCAGAAAGTTTCTTTCTCTCTTGTCAGATCTTTGATGCCACTAACAAAAGGTACGAGGTCCCAGTGCCTCTGAACACGCCTCCCTCTCCTGTTGGCTCCCCTGAAAACCGTCTGTATGATGTCAGGATTCAGAACAATCCTTTTGGGATCCAGATTCGACGAAAAAGCTCCAACACTGTGATGTAAGCACAATTTATTTAGTTTCATTAAAGTGGTTCTAGATCTAATTATGGTGGTTCTAATTAATGCAGGTGAAATATTAATCTTAGAGATAATGTAAGTGTGTGTGTGTGTGTGTTTGTGTGTGTGTGTTAAACAGGGAATTGATCTATTACTCCATTTTCTATTAGGCACTAACTCAAAAATAAAAATGAACCAGAGGTTTAAAATAGGTGTTGCCTGATTTCAGAAAAAGAAAAATGCATGTTCTACTCATTGTTTGTGTTAAGGAGAAAAGAAAGCTGTATTTAATAAGCACAACAGGGGCATTTGGGTGACTCAGTCAGTTGAGCATCTGACTCAGGTCATGATCTCAGGGTCATGGGATCAAGCCCCATGTCGGGCTCCACGCTCGGCATGGATTCTCTCTTTCTCTCTCTCTCTTTCTCTCTCTGTCTCCCTCTATTCTTCTCCCCTGCTCACCCACTCTCTCTCTCTAAAAAAGAAAAAAATGCATGACAGATAACCTAGGACAGAAGTCAACTCTATACACACTCATTTCAAAATAACAGAAGACTCAATGAGAGAGGGAAAAGTTTACTAAGGAAAGACACACCACTTCTTACAATTTTCTCTTCTACCAGTGCTGTAGACTTAAAGCATTTTCACAATGTTAAACATGAAAAGAGTTCTCATCTGTCATCCCTTGTCTTGCTTAATGGAATGGAATGAAGGTCTGGATTTTGCCTGGGACCAAAGTTCCCCATCCTAGTAAATATCATCACCTGTGTATGCACATGTGGACAGCCTTTGCTCTTTGACTGTGTGCCTAACTTTTGTCAGTTGGCTTCTTTGCTAAGAAGTCCTTTGACCAATCCAGAAAAGTTTTTCTCTTTCTTTTATTTTTCTTCTTTTTTAAAATATTTATTTTTGAGAGAGAGAGAGAGAGAGAGAAACAGGGTGTGAGCAGGAGAGGAACAGAGAGAGAGGGAGACACAGAATCCAAAGCAGGCTCCAGGCTCTGAACTGTCAGCACAGAGCCCGACGCAGGGCTTGAACCCACAAACTGATATCATGACCCAAACCGAAGTCGGACACTTAACCGACTGAGCCATCCAGGTGCCCCCAGAAAAGTTTTTCTAAGAGCTTCACACTTTTCTGTTGGTAAATTTGCTTAGACCTTGTTCGTTTATTCATACATGTATTCAAACTAATACTCTGAACAATGACAACTAAAGAGATGAACGAGACATAGTCCTTGCCTTAAAGGAGCTCATGATCCAGAAAAGGAGTTCTCAGCCTTGCAAATCACAGATAAAAAATGCAAACATGGAACCTTGGTAGTGAGTACTTGGACCAGGATCCACACATGCCTTCATTCGGGAGGCTTCTGAATCAGCTAGAATTTCCGAACATGTCCTGTGTTTGCTCTGGGCTGTCATCAGTGTGGTGTTAAGGTATGCCTTTCTGTTGCAGTTGGGACTCTCAGCTCCCCGGCTTTACTTTCAATGACACGTTCCTCTCCATTTCGACTCGCCTCCCCTCTCAGTACCTCTACGGCTTTGGGGAGACTGAGCACACAGCTTTCAGGAGAAATATGAGCTGGAACATGTGGGGAATGTTCGCTCGTGATGAGCCACCCGCGGTAAGCACGGAAGAATAAGATGATCAATCCATTTCTCTTGGTACATTTTAATCCAATAGCGCCCTATGAATCAGCCTCACCTTATACTGATCAACTCTGTTCTCAGGTGAACTAGGCCACATGTTATGCTCTTCTGTCCCTAAAAGACACCCATATTCTTTTCCCACAGACTATGGATTTTACTTCATAAACTTTTATTTAGTGTGTTCTATGTGTCAGGTACATAGAGACACTGTCTGTTCCCCAGAGGCTTATAGCCTAGAGAGACAGATGCAGAAATAATGGTAACCCAGTGTAATCAGTGCTTATAACAGAATTATGTAATAAAAAACAAGGAGGGAATGGAGGAGGAAGGCACCTAGTTTTTTACTTGGGGTGGAAAGGAGGGTTAAGGAAAGCCTTATAAAGGACATGACATGGTGCTCAGTCTTCAATATTGAGTAGAGGTTTGCTGTTTGGATTATGATGTAGAAACAATCCTTTGGATTTTTCTCTCTTTGATTGCTGCCTACTCTCCGCCATGACTCTCCCAGTACAAGAAGAATTCCTATGGCGTCCACCCCTACTACATGGCACTGGAGCAGGATGGCAGTGCCCATGGGGTGCTCCTGCTAAACAGCAACGCCATGGGTAAGACAGAGGCACCTTTCCCATGTACCACCATAAACAGCAGTGGCCATTTTCCTGGGATCTGGAATACCAGTAGAAATAGGGAAATTCAAGGGCAAGGGAAATGGGACAGATAAACTGACCATTCATTCATTCATTCATGACTTATGAAGAGCTCTGGGCCAGGTATTAGGGGTCACATTTGATCAAATTGCCTGACCTTATTTTACTGTGACAGTTTAACTTCCTTTCACAGAGTGATACAAGATGTTGAGATTAAGGTTATGTTTGGGGTATCTGCAAACCCATCTCTAATTCCACTTCGTGAGAGAAGGCTTTCCAGAGGAGGAGGGACTTAAAGCAAGAGGGAGAGTGAAAAGAGAACATTTTAAGGCAGATTCCCTGTCTGGGTGACGTACACCTCCAAGGACTCCCCGTCTTCTTTGTTTTGTTTTTAACAGATGTATCATTCCAGCCCACTCCTGCCCTGACATACCGCACCACAGGAGGGATTTTGGACTTTTATATGGTTTTGGGGCCAACCCCCGAGCTTGTAACTCAACAGTACACTGAGGTTGGAAGTCATTCTATCCATTAATAAGTCATCAGTTGTCTACTGGGTATTACCATATTCTTAGCACTGAGATAGGCTGAGTTTTGCTATTATGGTCCTTGGGTATTCCTATTACACTACTGCTATCTTCCCCCAAAGTCAGGTTTTAGTGTTGGGGGTATATAGGCATTCAGATACCCCACGTGTCTCTTAATTATTTTCTGAGTACTCTAAGAATCTCTAAGCAGTAATAATTCCACATGCCAATGGTCATTCCATATTTATTTGACTTTCTTATTTTTCTTGAGGGAGGCCTCTTAGATGGGACAGTGCTCAGTAGAAGTGCTCAAGTTGTATCAAGTATAAGGCTTTTCTTCTCTTTCCCAAAAAGTCTTCTGGACCCATTTTTCTTCTTTATTCTAGTTGATTGGTCGGCCAGCAATGACTCCATACTGGGCCTTGGGATTCCAGCTAAGTCGCTATGGATACGAGAATGATAAGGAGATCTCCCAATTGTATGAGGCAATGATGGCGGCCCAGATTCCCTATGTATGGATCACCCACTCAGCCTGTGGTCTAATTAGTTATGGGGAATTGTGCCTAATTATGGATTGAAAACATCTTCAGAGAAATTACTGTTGACACTTTCAGTGTAAGGAAACTGTAGCTGTGGAGCTAGTCTTATGTGAAATACATTGCTTTTTAAATGTATTTCATGCCACCCTTTTAAATCAAGCATTCAGAATTGAGAGATGCATTAATCCTTCAGCAAGTTAGCACTGTGATTGGAGGGTATAGTTACTCACTGTCTTTTGCCAGGAATATCCTCCAGTAGGCATGGCTGGTCTTAAACCAGAACTTTGGGGACTTCTAAGTGAGTATCATGTCAAGAGTAGTAAGACATTTCTAGATTATACTATGATTGTTCTTGGAGAGGATGGATATAAAATGCCAATATGAAAGAACGCAGTTAAAACAAGTCTTCGTCTTCTCTAAAGCACGTATATGCATATCGTATAAAGACAACCTAGTCTCCTTCATAAGCCCCAAAAAGGGAAGTCCATTGCTGTCAGCACGCAGAATTCCAAAGACAGCATGCCCTTTCTCCTCCATAATCATCAGTTTCTCATCACTCATGCTCTTTTTCTGCTTTCAGTCCACCTCTTGAGAGTTTAGAGGACAATTAATGACTGGAGGATGAGAATAAAATCAAGTGTTATGATGTTCTCATCAAAGATAATTTGAAACATTCATCCAGCCTTAAGTGTTTTCTTTTTATATACTACTCTTCCATAAATTTATTAAATGTAAATCAGAAAGGGGAGGAAAATTAAAAGATGAAAAAAGTCCAGAGATCTACCTCACCAAGGTGATCAGTGTTAATAATATATATGTCAATTCATTGTTTTCCAAGCTTTGGCTTATGCACAAGTCTCTGCTCCCTCAAACAAGTTTTACTTAGAGTCATAAGGGTGATTTTTCATCTTCATACAAAAAGAAACATCTCTTTTTTTCAACTAGGTATTAACCGCTTTAGCAATCATCCCACAATCCTGGATTGATTAACTTTCATGTACAGAAGCCAGGTTTGGTAGTGTATAGAGAAAAACGAAGATAAGGTTCTCATCTCAAGGACCATCCAGTCAAACAGGATGGCAGAAATATACACATTCGAGGAAGCTATACAATAATGTAATTCTAAATGTGAATAAATTCAATCAGGTTTACCAGAGGGTGAGAAATAGATACAGTTTTTTCTGTTTCTCAGAGAAGCCCTGCTTTCTACCCTTGAACACTCAACTAGCACTTGGTTTGATAGGCTCACTGAGTTTGAAGTTTGAAAAGCGGTAAAAACATGAATGGAAGGAAGGAAAGGAGAGGAAATTCCAGCTGGGGGAACAGGAGAAAGATGGGGACAGGTGATCTGTAGGTAGGAATCAGAAAGCAATCTCAATCAGCAGAATTGAAAAGTCAGTGTAGGGGAGTATGGGATAAAGTAGGAGGGGCCCAAGCTGGGGTTGGCAGGATGGTTTGTGTGCCCTGAGGCATACCGCCACAGGAGCCCCAGTGTCTTGCTTGCTCCTTCCTGTAGGATGTCCAGCATGTAGACATCGATTACATGGACCGGAAGCTGGACTTCACTCTCAGCCCCAGCTTCCAAAACCTCGGTCTCTTGATTGACCAAATGAAGAAAAATGGCATGAGATTCGTTCTCATTCTGGTAGGTATTTAGAAGACTAGAGCCCATTTTCTGTTTCTGTGCTCATGAGTTTAAAATAGAACCATTGAGGGAAACTAGATAAAGAGTAACACAAGACCTCCCTGCACATTTTTTGCAACTTTCTTTGAAACTCTCTTTATATTTTTTAAAGTTTTAGAAAGCAAGGGCACCTGGGTGGCTCAGCCGGTTAAGTGTCCGATTCTGGGTTTCAGCTCAGGTCATGATCTCACGCTTCATGTGTTGGAGCCCCGCATCAGGCTCTGCACTGACAGTGAGGAGCCTGCTGGGGCTTCTCTCTCCCTCCCTCTCTCTCTCTGCCCCTCCCCACCTCCCTCTCTTTCTCTCTCAAAATAAATAAATAAACTTAAAATAAAATTAAGTTTTAAAAAGCAGATAAACAAAGGACAGAACAAATGAAGAATGGCTTTCAAAAGGTGATGCTTTACAATATTTATTTTTCATAACTGAGTGCCACTGGGATGTAATTTATTATGATGATTCTCTTGGTAGAGTTAGAACCATGGATCAATACAATGAATATAGCAACAATACCCCGAAATCTTCACTGTTTCAGGCTGTGCCTCAGAGGGAACAGCTATATCCTAGTCTTATCCTTACCTTAGGAGGTTCAAAAACCCCTCCAGTTGTATCATTACCCAGCAGTGGTGAGGCTCAGGGGACTTATTTCTTCTTAACGAACCTCACAAATAACTGAGCTAAGATCCAGAACATAAATTTATTATTTTACATTGGAAGCTGTATCTTGATAAACACAGAAGTAGTTATCTGCAAATGATCCTCCCTTCTGGCATCCAAAAAATAGAGGATTATTTGCTGACTTTTATTCATTCTCTCGTTCATTCAAGTATGAATTAAATACTGGTCTTTGAAAATCACTTCTACAAAGCGTGTGTGTGTGTGTATGTGTGTGTATAATCTAAATTAATGATGATATCCTTTTTCTTACAGGGCTTTTATTCTATTGAACAGAGATGGCCAATAAATAAACAATAAAGAAAAATAATTTCAAAAAGTGATAATTTATATGACAATTGTGAAATAGGGTACTATAGAGTAAGTGAGGCAGGTATGGGATGAGGTGAACAGGGAAGCCACTTTTGATACACAGGGTGGGCCATGGAGACATGAAATGACATGACATGACATGACATGACATGACATGACATGACATGACATAAGAAAGGAGCTTCATAGTCTGAAGGAATATTGATATTATACTGTAGAAGCACAATGAATTGGCTTTCTTCACATGAGGGTAATGTCTTATTAACCTGGTTTGTCTCCAGGAATGTTTTCAGATAGCATACTTTATTCCTCAGTAATTTTGTAGACATAAGGCAAATTATCTATGGGTATCTTGGTTTTGTTTGTTGTCTTGGAGATGTGTTCCTCATGCTTGCTGTTTTAAACCCTTTCACTGCAGGACCCAGCCATTTCTGGCAACGAGACCCATTATCCCACATTCAAGAGAGGGCAGGAAAATGACGTATTCATCAAATGGCCCGATAACAATGAAATCGTCTGGGGAAAGGTAAGCCTTGGGAGAAGATGCCCATAATTAATCGGCACCAGAATGTCTTGATTGAAAGAGGCTGTCAATAAGTCTTGGAAATATATATTGGGTAATTGATAAATTATGAATGCATAGACGTTTGCCTGATGCTGATTAATAAGACCAAGGTTACAGGTCTAATTGTCTAAAATATCAGTGAGCTTTGTTTTATTGTCTGGAAATATTCTGGTGCTCCACTCCTTATATATTCCAGCTGGTCATGTAACAAACCTAAAGAATTCCTCTGAGAATGGCTCTGAAATCTGTGTCTGGTAGTAACCCACACTCAAAACTTGCATTCGTCTTTAACCTATGTTCCTTAACATCCTCCATATCTAAATAAACCATTAAGTCCTATGGATTTTCCTCTTCCTCTTGTCTTCCTTAGTTCCTTTTTGTGACTCAGTCCTCATCTGTTTGATTTATAGCAACAGGATTTTAGATGAACTTCCTGACCCTGGCTGACAGTGGCTCTCAGCCGGGATTCAGACTCTGCTCTGTAACTGTACTGTGCTACTTCCTGTTGTGTTAGGTCCAGGCCATGTTTACTGCATCTTTGGATGTTGCCTTCTCAGCTTACCTAGATTATATCTGCACTTCAAGACCAAGTCAAATTGCCCTCCTATGAAGCATTCAGTGACCAGTTTCGCTCTCCCTATTTCCTCCCTTTTCTATATTGTTTTTCTCAGAGAGTATAGCATTTAACACAGCATGCCTGTTTTATCTGTGGACTCTTAGAAAACAAGGACTATTTCTTACTTAAGTCTCAGTAGATACAGATTGTAGGAGAGTGCCTGTCACATAGTAAGTGCTCATTAAGTGTCTGATGAATGAATGAATGAATCACTTATATAGTTAATGTCCTTCTAGTTAAAGATGCAAGTGGTTAAAACTATGGATTTTTTAATGCTACGTGTATTAGAGGTCCCCAATAAGTTACGATGCTGCTTAAGATTCCTGAGGCTAAGTTTATGGGTTGTGAATGGAAATCAACCCTATTTCTTTAGATTCATGCTTTAAATTTGTTATTTATAAAGATAATTTTGTTATATGTCTATGACAGACAGCAAAGCAATCATTTGAAAGGTGATTGTTCAACAGATATATGTTTTATGAATATACTTTATTGTCAGATTGGCTTACATGCAACACCCAGTGCTCATCCCAACAAGTGCCCTCCTCAATGCCCATCACCCATTTTCCCCTACCCCCACCCCCATCCATCCTCAGTTTGTTCTCTGTATTTAAGAGTCTCTTGTGGTTTGCCCCCTCCCTCTCTGTTTGTAACTATTTTTTTCCCCTTCCCTTCCCCCATGGCCTTCTGTTAAGTTTCTCAAGATCCACATGTGAGTGAAAACATATGATATCTGTCCTCCTCTGACTGACTTATTTCAGCATAATACCTTCTAGTTTCATCCATGTTGCTGCAAATGGCATGATTTCATTCTTTCTCATTGCCAAGTAGTATTCCATTTAAAACAGATTTAGTTCATTTTATTTTTGAACTTAATGAGTTTGAAGACTTATGGAATGAGTCAAGGGACCACAGCCTATTTCCCCCCAACAGAATTCCATATATTCAGATCTTACAATTTAATTAATGACAAAGATCTCCAAGAATTATATGGAGAAGCATGTCAGTGGAGTCTAACACATGAATCATCTCATGGTCCATATGCAATGCCTTGTGCAGGTTTTAATTTTTTTTTCTTTTTCTCTAGGTTTGGCCAGATTTGCCCAATGTGAAGGTGGATGCCACCCTTGACCATGAAACTCAGGTTAAGGTATAGTTATGTGCAGATTTTTGTTCACATTGCCCTAAACATCTGGATCCTTCTGAGTTTTATTCCAGTGCTTGGTTAAGGCAGCTCCTTGAGCATGGTTGTCAGCTGGTAATTTATTGGTAGAAGGAGATCCTCAAACAGAAAACACAATAAACAACTTATCTGGAAATATGTAGAAGGAAACCAAATGAAATATCTTCATGTGTGTGCCTGTAACGGGTTGCATTTTGTTTAAATCCAATGTTGTCTGAAAAACAATGAACGAAAGTCCAGAATATTTTCACTGGGGAGGTTATGAGTGCACTGGCTTTTTAATGAATTGTCTACATCTGAAAAAAAATGTGCCTGTCAGTTTGAAGGAGTAGTGGTTTTGATCTCAGTAGTTGCTGCCATATCAGCCTGGGCATCTAGCATCCCCTTCACTCTGCAGCTCACTTTTCCCTGGATGACTGGTCTCCTTTATTTGGCCAGTGTAGGAAAAACATTTGTGTTTCCAAAGTCCGATCATTTATACACAGTCATTTAATTTTCCAACTCATATGATTAAAGGCCCAGTCATAAAAGCAAATCTCACATTTAAAGGGGATTTAAGACTATGTAACCTCCTTCTAGAAGAATGAAGAATGCAATCAGCCTTCTCTGATCTTTTTGTGCTCACAGTAAACTCTGTAGCAGTAACAGCAGAGCTGAGGTTAGGTCAGACCCTGAGTGGGGCATTGTCTTGCACAAGCACCTGCTCATCCCCCCTTCCTTGTCCCCAGACTCCCCTTCCCAGACAGGTGAACACCCAACCATGTGTTACTCTTACAGCTGTACAGAGCCTACGTTGCTTTTCCTGACTTCTTACGTGACAGCACAGCTGCATGGTGGAAGAAGGAAATACAGGAGCTCTATGTGAACCCTCAAGAGCCAAAGAAGAGCTTGAAGTTTGATGGATTGTGGATTGTAAGTACCCCTTAGTGGTTTTTCTTTGGAAATGCTATCAGTCAAACCATGGAGAGGCAATTTCAAGACTAGCAAAGCAGGGAGCTAAGGGTGGAAGAATGAGAGGAACACTGTTGCAGAATTGAGGTGCTGGACCCCCAGAGGCAAAGAGATGATTGTGGGTCTTCCCAGAAACACGCTGCAGAAGCTGGAGCCCATGGAAGAAATGTCCCACTACTGGAGATGCTGCCAGAGAAAGAGGGAGAGGGATAAATACCCCAGCTTCTCTTATCTCCCACCCTCCAGTTGCTGGCCATTGCCTCCCATTGGCCAAACTACCCAGAAGCTAATGCTAGGGGAGCCCGAGTGTGTGATACAGGGCAGAAATGGGGCCAACAAGGCATGAATCCAAGAGAAAATAGATGCTCGCCATAGTGCTGGTGCAGGATCATCTTTAAAGGCCTGCTGACATGTTTGTTACACATGTCAGTTGGGCTTAAGAGTAGGGCTTCCTGAAATGTCTCTGGGACATATGGCTATTTGTGTTTTTCTAGGGGTGGGAGGCATATCAGTGTTTCAGTTTCCTTTACCACTGTCCAATGGCCTGAAATCCTGAGCATATTCTAGGCCAGCTGTCAAGAGCTTCACAGGTCTCGGCTAGGCTGAAAGTAGCTCGTTATTCATCCAGAGACAAACATATAAGCCCACTGGCAGCCCTGAGGTTTCTCTGGCCACTACCCTCGGGATAGACAGACACAGAGCAGACACATGAAAGATTAGCCCAAACAGGCAAACCAAATAGTATAGAGATGTGGGTAGCTCTGAGGAACAGGGAGACTGATTACTTGGGGTATTTGTTTTGCTGGAGGGAAGACATGGCTGGAAAACTCAAAATAGTGAATAGGTCCCCAAATACTTGCCTTTGCCCTTAGTATGGCCTGTTTAAGGTAGTTCACTTTACAAAACTTTAACCTTTCTGCTAACAAAGTAGGCAGTGAACATTCACTTTGGGAATCACTGCTTCTTGCAATTAAGTGATAAATCGTCCCAAGTATGATTTGATTTCCAGCTTTGTTTCTGAGTTACCCACAACTCCTCAGGATTGCATCTACTGCAGAAAGCGAGACAGTCCTCCTTGCGCTTGGTCTCTGCTGGTGTCAGAATTAGTCCAAGCTAGTGGACTAAGCAAGAGGAGGGGAAGATAATGGCAACTATTGGCCACAGATAAGAAGTGAGTGATTCACACACAGGAAAACAAACTTGGGCTTTTTGTGTGGGGAAATGGATCAAGAAATCTATCTTAGGTCATGGATCCAGCATATTCTCCATATTTTTGCCACTATGAAATAATCCTCACAAGTTTAAAAATGCCAGGTAAACTAGGAGTTTGGCAGTCTATTGACACCAATGTGGATTCTTAGAGTCCTTTTGGGTCAATGTCTTAGAGTAAATAGAGTCCATGAAGTGACTAGCTGAGGGCTTAAATAAGATGTGTTCATCTCCATTAGGTCGGTGTCCTCCAGAGTAAAGACCACACTGCCTCTGACATCACACAATCTTTCTTGTTAACTCATTGCAGGACATGAATGAGCCATCAAACTTTGTGGATGGATCTGTCAGGGGCTGCAGCGATAAAAGTCTTAACAAGCCACCCTACATGCCACGTATGTAAACTGATTACTTCATCGAATTACTTCCCAACTCAAAAACTCTGAAAGTTTTCCTCTTATTGTCAAAATGAAGCTTAATTTTAGAGAAAGATAACACTTGTACACATGACATAAAACCCCAAGTAGAATAACCTTGAACAAGTGTAAATTACTAATCAAGCATAGAAATAATGACATGATGTATTATAAAAGAAACCAAGCAATACGTGATTACATTGATAACTATGAGCTGATTGTTCAAACTTGAATCCACTGCACACACACACACGCGTGCACGCACACACACACACACCACAGTCTTTTCATTAGAGAGTGAAAATCTAGGCTCTGCACTCTTTCTGCCCATGTCCACAGATACTTCATGAAGGACATACCCTAGTAGTCCTGTGGTACAAACAGAAACAGAACATCATAGGACCTGACCCCCAAGGTATCTCAGAACACTGAACCCTCTCACCTTTCGGAAACCCAGGGGAAGGAAGCGACTCACCCTCTTACCAGTAGTTTGTGAGACAAAATTTGTAATCTAAGTTTCTTGAGGTCTGGGTCACTGGTCACTCACCAACTCCTGCCTCCCTTTCTCTCCTCCCTCCCTCCTTCCCTTCCTTTCTTTCTTCCCTCCTTCCTTTTTCTCCTTCCTCCCTTACTATTTGCCTATCAGACAAGTACTAACAAATCAGAAAATGTAGAGATCTTAAGATGGTTGCTTGAAAAGATCCATTCCCTTGAGAATGTTACCATCTAGTGGAAGAAACAATCATAACAACAGAAGAGTTGATTGTGCTGATAAGTGTGTGATTGACAACAGTCTATAAGTATCAGAGGAAAATGAAGCGTGGCTTTCCTAAGTCTATACCCTGTCCTTACCCTTCATTAATTGAAATGTTACAGGATGTTGTTTTTATAGACAAAATAATTCTTGAAATTGGAACTGTCCCTGGTAACAAAGTCGTTGATTGAAATGGAGAAATACCGAGACAATGGGCATTTCTAGTGAACGTACAAAGCAAGATGTTTGGGCAATAACTTGGCATTTCTGTTCAGATCTGGAGTCCAGGGACATGGGCCTTAGCAGCAAGACCCTGTGCATGGAGAGTCAGCAGATCCTGCCAGACGGCTCACGGGTGCGACACTATGACGTGCACAGCCTGTACGGATGGGCCCAGACCAGACCCACCTACGAGTGAGTGTGTTCCTAGAGCAGCTGGCTCAGTAGGAAGAGCATGAGACTCTTGGGATCATAAATTCAGGCCCCACACTGGGTATAGAGATGACTTAAACAAACAAAAAAAAAAAAAAAAAAAGAAAGAAAGAAAAGAAAAGAAAAGAAAAGCCTACCTCAAGTTTCGCCAACTGAAAACAACGTTAAGGCCTTCTTGGTCACCTTAGATGCCTTGACTCTATGTCTTTAACCCTTTGCCAAGGGAATAAATCTGAGAAGCCACACCTTCAAACTTGGGGAGGTTTCTTAAGACAGCATTACCTTTCACTTCCTGCTTACTGAGGACTTCAAGTTAAGCCAGGAGTGAGTCACTGAAACTTCCTCCTTCCATGGCTCTCTCCTGGACGTGCACAGAGCTTTGGGCATGTACAGTCTTTTCGATCCCCAGGAATATGTAGGAGTTTTACAAAGTTCTCCATGGTTCTACTTCTCCAGGATTTACTCTAAAACCAGCCAAGCTGTGTTTGTCTTGACTTGAACCACAGCCTGAGTACCTATGATGGTGCCAGAAAATTGTTATTGTTTTGGTAAATCCCTCGATTGGGAATTTTTTCTCCCTGCTGAGTTGAGCTCTGAGTCCAATCAAATGGCCACAACACCCTGGGAATAGAGATTTGCCAGGGGGCTGGAAGCTAGAAAACAGTATTAATTGTGCTCTGGGGATAGCGCTTTTAACAGAGCCCCAAAAGAGGTCAGACCTCGGAGGCTGCTGAGGCTGCTGGATTTTGGAGCCACTGAACTAGGGATGGGGTCAGCTGGGAAGAGCCCCAAGTTCAAATGCCACAGACTTCACTGTCTTGCCAAGACTTTATTGTTTTTCTTGGATAGATGATTTTCATTTCTTTCTATGGCTGGTTAATTTCCAGAGTTCTGAAATGGTGACAATCGAGCTTTTTGCCTCAGACACATCTACCCTTCCTCTGTAACCCTGCCTTGTTTCAGACCTTCACATTATCTGTTGGATATGTGTGTGTGTGTGTGTGTGTGTGTGTACACGTGTAAGTGCATGTGTGTGTGTCCATCCATGTGCGTGGTTGTTTTGGTGTGAAATATTGGAAGCAACCTAAATGGATGAATCTCCACCACAGTAGCTAGCCTCTCTTCCTGACATCGTTTATTGAATAATTCATCGGTGTCTATTGATTTGCAATGCATTCTTCAGCAAATATGTGGATTGCATTATGTGCGAGGATCTGTTAATAGACTTCCCCTTTTGTTACATTGATTTTTCAGTCTTACACAATTGTTTTTATTTTCTCACTGAGGCTACAGGCTGAAGATTCGCCTTCCTTAGAGAGATATTTGAACATCTTTTGTGCATATCTGTCCTTGTGTGCAAACTTTATCTGACCTAGTGAGGACTAGTGTAGTAGAGAGAATATTACCAAAGAGCTATAGTCATATATATTTTTATTTGGGTCCTAGATCTTCCTCCTTGCTCCTTAAATGTCTTTTGACAAATTGTCTAACTCTGACCCTCAATTTTCTAACTGTAAAAGGAGGCCAAGGAAACCTTCTTCATGAGGTTGTGAGACCGTGTACATGGGGGTGACCAGGAAAATACCTGGGTTAGAGTAATTGTTCCATAAACACCTGTGTCACCCCTTACCCCACTCCATCCTCCCACCTCTATGTAGACAACTAGTTAATTCAGTTTTTTTAAGAAAGGGAATCCACATTTAGATGATGATAGATCTCCCGTTGTCTTGCCATGACTCTTAGCATCACCTTGAAATAGCAGATGCTTTCAGGGAAGAAGCTTTCTGGCTCCAAATGGAACACCATTGCTGCCTCACACTCCACGCTGAAGCTACTCTCTGTAATGTAAATGTAATGTAACGTAATGTAAAGTTCCATGACTGTTCATTCTCAAATTCACCCTCAGTTCACCTCCTTGTTCACCTCCATCCAGAGCCGTGCAGGCGGTGACAGGACAGCGAGGGGTCGTCATCACCCGCTCCACGTTCCCTTCTTCTGGCCGCTGGGGAGGTCACTGGCTGGGAGACAACACGGCCGCGTGGGACCAGCTGAGGAAGTCTATCATTGGTGAGTGGGCCTCCTCCCGGGGGCCTCTGCTGGCGGGGAGGGCACTGGATCATGTGCTCTGTAGCCGCACTGGTTATGTCTAGTCATGATCCATGTGGGCAGGGGAAGCAGCAGGAGCGGAGTTCTCTCTATGCGGGTGAGAGTGTTAATCCATACCCATCTTTTGGTATTTTCATCATGAGCGGCCTGGGGCTTCCAAATAGGGTATGGAAGAGACAGGTCAAACCTACCCTCTGAAAGAGCTACTTCACCCAACACGGCTGTATCTTCTCATTGCAGGCATGATGGAGTTCAGTCTCTTTGGAATATCTTATGTAAGTTATAGTGGGGCCATTTTTAATCATTCAGTCAGATGCCAACATGTCTGCAGCCTGCAAAAGTCCCACCTCATGCTCTGGTTTTGCATCGTCTCAGACAGGAGCAGATATTTGTGGGTTCTTTGGAAATGCCGAATATGAGATGTGTCTTCGCTGGATGCAACTGGGGGCCTTTTACCCATTTTCCAGAAACCACAACACCATCGGGACAAGGGTAAGGCAGAAGTGGATGCCACAGTTTTGTGTCCTCAAATCACAACTTCTCTTTAACCCTCCAAAATATCATACTTATTTGTTGAGGAAAAGTCATAAATCAGCACCTCCGGTTCTTAGAAAATCCACAGAGTTCACAATCCCAGAGTTCTAAGCAATTTTCGAGAATACACTTTTGCTCATCTCTTGGGGGGATTCATGCCTATGAGGAAATAAGGGTTTATAGCTCCCCATGGGGCTAAAAGAAAAGAAACTCATCTTCTTTAGAGAGTTTTTATTTTACTCAAGTCCATTCAAGCTACGTTGGTGGGCACAGAGACCCATCTCTCTAGACCTGTGCAGGGCCAAGGCCACACCTGTGCAGAGGACTTAAGAGTCCACTTAAGAGTGGGAAGCAAGAAGCACTAGTTTAGTAGGACAGTAGGGGCAAGAGAAAGGGCAGGATAGCAATGAAGGGTGAGATTTATGTCACAGACACGTGGGATATGTGCCTGCTGACCCTTTTCTGATACCATTACGATGGCATAAAGAGTATCTGCCCCGTGTGCCTTTATCTCTTTAGAGACAAGATCCTGTGTCCTGGAATTCAACCTTCGAGATGTACTCAAGAAAAGTCCTTCAGACCAGATACGCCCTGCTGCCTTACCTCTACACTTTGATGCATAAAGCTCACGTTGAGGGCAGCACTGTCGTCCGACCCCTTCTCCATGAGTGAGTGCAGCCTGGATCCCCAAGGAGGTTTGGCCTGTCTTGTGAATGGTCTTCTGCAAGAGTCCTAACAGTTTCCTGGATTTTTCATGCTTTGTTTTTGTTTTTTTTTTTTAAGGTTTACAAATGACAGAGTAACATGGGATATAGACCGTCAGTTTATGTTGGGCCCTGCTATCTTAATCAGCCCCGTGCTGGAAAGTGTGAGTTTTCCATCAGAGATCAGAAACCCTCAGTCACATAATCTAAAGTACAGGAAGGGCATTTTAAAGATCATTTTGTCCCACTCACTATTTTTGTGGCAAATACCTTTCTAGAACAAATAAAGGAGATCTTTTTCTTTTTTTAATGTTATTTATTTGTTTGTTTGTTTGTTTGTTTGTTTGTTTAAGAGAGTGCATAAGTGGAAGAAGGGCAGAGAGAGAGAGAGAGAGAGAGAGAGAGGGAGAGAGAGGGAGACACAGAATCTGAAGCAGGCTCCAGGCTCCCAGCTGTCAGCACAGAGCCTGAAGCGGGTCTCAACCCCATGAACTATGAGGCCATGTCCTGAGCCAAAGTCAGAGGCCTAACCAACTGAGCCCCAGGAAATCATTTTCTTTCAAAATCTCCATTAATGATAACTTCACAACACCAGCTGATTTTTCACTCTAGTGTCTTGTTACCCTGCATCTTATAAAGTTTACCTTTTCAAAAAATGTATTTTTCAATGTGTCTGAAGAATTTTCCCAGATCTTTTTTTGACTACACTTCCCAAACTCTTTAAACCATTAATAAAATTACCATTTTTTTAGCCTAAGTTCTACAGAAAGAATTTTTAAAATCAAGATTAAGTTATTAGAGTATACATAACAACGTGTCAATTTTATGTTTCAGAACACTTTTGAGATCCAAGCTTATTTTCCCAGAGCCCGTTGGTACGACTACAGCACGGTAAGAACAAACCTATTTTGTGAAGAACCAGATTGGTCCATGCTGGCCAGAAGGGCAGTCAGCACTTTGTCCTGGCTTTGAGGCACATAATTTCTAAGGCAATCATTTTCAGCCTTTCAACCAAAAAGGTTTGCTAAAATAAAAGCATCCACAAAAGCATAAATAGGTAAAATCTGACATCCCATATCACACTCCCTTCTCTCTTAACTCCATCCCCAACTTTTCTGGAGAATACAGAGAAAACAATAGCTTTCCAGAGTTTTTAACAATGCTGAAAATCAGAGATTTTCCTGCTTAGACTTGTGGTTTCTTGCTGACTTTCCAACATGCTGCCTTAGAAAGGAAAAACTTGTACGAAAGCATGCATCTGTTCATTTCATCGATTTATCTGTCATCCTTACCTGCCTATCTTCTCTCTTCTAGGAATCTGGCAATGCGTCAACAGGTTACTGGAAAACCCTGGAGGCTCCCCTTGACCACATCAACCTTCATATCAGAGGAGGCTACATCCTGCCTTGGCAAGAGCCTGCAATGAACACTCAGGCCAGGTAAGGAGGAGCAAAGGTGTTGCTGGCCTCACTTTGTCATAATGAGGTAGCCTCACAGGGGGCTGACCACCTTAACCAGGGCTCTGTGGGTAAATAAACCAAATAACAGACATTTCATTGATTCAATTCTGTAAATGCCTTCTGAGTGGAATCTGGGGGAGGATGCATTCATTCATACCATCAGTCCTGGGGAGAACTTTTACTGTAGCTCTGTGTCCAAGGCCTGGGACAAAAATTTCCTTGAAGGCAGTAGTGTGTGCCTCTTTCCACACTACTACAAAAGTTGGGAATATTAATGAGCTCTTTGATTTGATGGCAACCCAAGGATGATTCAGTACTCCTTCCAAGGTCTACTTTGGTCAACTCAGGAGAGATTGTATACTTATATTTATGTAGTTATATTTTTATTTGTGTGTGTGTGTGTGTGTGTGTGTTAAATTAAGGAGAACACGTTATGTTAAGAGAGGCAGAGATAAAAAGACCAAGAACCATTCAAAAGGGAAGAAGTTAGCTCCACCTTGTGGTGTAAATCCCATGGTTTAACATGAAAGACAGCTTTGGGCTGAGCGTTGAATAAAAAGTAGGATTTGAAAACATGAAGACAGGAAAAGACATATTCTGGGAGTATTAAAGAACCAAAGGTGAAAAGTGAGTTTGGTTTGGGGAAGAGTAAACCATTCAGTTTAATTGGAGCGAAGATAAGGGAGAGAGATGAAAGAAATAAAGTTCAAGCAGGTTAGGACCAGATCCTGGAGGGCTGTAAATGCCAGGACAAGTACTTTGCATTTTATTCTATAGCAATCTATAGAATCTATAGGTGGTTTTCTTCCTAAGGAATTCACATCTTATCCTATTACTTATAATATGTGTGAAAGTAGAGTATGAATATTTCATTTTTAAGTGTCTATTTTTAATTCACACAAAGATCATGAGTAACAAGTTCATATTCATTACTACAAATGAAATCTTTAAGGGGTGTGTGGGTGACTCAGTCGGCTGAGCATCTGACTCTTGATTTTGGCTCAGGTCCTGGTCTCATGGTTTGTTGGATTGGGCTCTGCACCTACAACGCAGCCTGCTTGGGATCTTCTCTCTCCCTCTGTCTCCCTGTCTCTCCTCTGCTTGTGTGTGCGCACGCATGCACCCTCTTTCTCTCCCTCCAAATAAATAAATAAACTTAAAAAAAATTAAATCTTTAAGAAATTGAATATTTTGAGATGTATTCAAATTAAAAGACATTGATTATACATATTTGGTGTTTATTTACCATAATTATTTATAAGTCTCTACTATAAGAAAACCACCTCAAAATTTCAAACAAATATTTTCTTTTATTAAAATAATTTAAATATGACTGCACTTAATGAAAATTAGTTTGTATATACATCCTTTGAGATGTAATCCATTTCTATTTGCAAAATAAATTTACATAGATATATATCTAAGTACATCTCATTTTAATGGTATTTATGTTTTCATATGTTATATAATATACATTTATGTGTAAAATTTTCAAAAACAAAATTTTTTTTCTTAATGTTTATTTTTGAGAGAGAGAGAGAGAGAGAGAAGGAGAGAGAGAGAGAATGAGTGGGGTAAGGGCACAGAGAGAGGGAGACAGAGAATCTGAAGCAGGCTCTAGGCTCCATGCTGTCAGCACAGAGCCCAACGTGGGGCTCAAACCCACAAACTGTGAGATCACGACCTGAGCTGAAGTTGGATGCTTAACCGACTGAGCTACCCAGGTGCCCCACAAAATTCTTTTTTAAACTATCTAGGAAATTTTAATATGTAAGCAACATGCAATAAGCTCTTTTGTAAAGAAGATACATTTTTAATTATGAACTATTTTTGATTTTTGAAAGTTGAAGTTATACCATGTTTCATTAAATTTGTTTTTTTCTATTAGCTTTTAAGTATCTTGTATTTTATCTCATTTTACCTATTTTTAGAACTTTATGTGCAATTTTAATGTATTAAGTTTTTTGATTTGGTTGAGTAATATTTTCAACAGCATCTGTCCTTCATTCTTACAACCTATAATCTAGAGAAAAAAAAAACTCCTTTTTTTCCACAGTCGACAAAAATTTATGGGATTGATTGTTGCTTTGGATGACAATGGGAAAGCTGAAGGTCAGATATTCTGGGACGATGGACAAAGCATTGGTAAGTATGAGCTTTCCAGGCTCCCCCTACAGCATGCAGAAAAACCATAGCTCAGGATAGAATTGGCATGAACTGGAAATGTTTCTCTAAACCTGTTTCTGCCACTGTTAGTAAAGCGAATGTGTTGGGAGAATGCTTGCAATTTTTCCTGCTCTTTATATTACATTGTAATTACTGTAGAACAGTGTATGGTCCCCAGCTTTGAGGTTCAACAACGTGATGTTATGGAGTCAGCCAGGAGTGATCTATCTCTGTATAACTAACTGCCTTGCTCTGATAAAAGTGTGGATGCAGGGGCGCCTGGGTGGCGCAGTCGGTTAAGCGTCCGACTTCAGCCAGGTCACGATCTCGCGGTCCGTGAGTTCGAGCCCCGCGTCGGGCTCTGGGCTGATGGCTCGGAGCCTGGAGCCTGTTTCCGATTCTGTGTCTCCCTCTCTCTCTGCCCCTCCCCCGTTCATGCTCTGTCTCTCTCTGTCCCAAAAATAAATAAACGTTGAAAAAAAAAATTAAAAAAAAAAAAAAGTGTGGATGCAAATATCATCCATTCTCAGTGGGTCACAGACTTGGCTTTGTTATTTGGACCAGCCATCTGTAACCAGACACCCTTTTCCTCCTAAGTGGGTTCACTGAGGAGACAAATTAGAGCTCAGAAAATTTCTTGGTGTTTCAGAAGTAGGGTATTAAGTACTGTCAAAAAAATGCTTATATCAATGAAATATTACTTTGCATGCCTTCTTTCTCCAATCGAGGGATATGACAGTGCTACCTTAGATAATTAGGGTTTGTCAATATAATCAGAGCATCCTCTTCCTTAGACGTTTCTGTAGACATACTGACACGCTGTTACCAACTGATGCCCATTTTCCATTCCTTATTACTGTAGACTAGAACATTCTAATCTTGCAGCGGGTCACAGTTTATGAAATTATGGTTTGTTTTTCAGTAATAATATCCTCCTTTTTGTTTTCTTCATTATGAGGGTAATATATTGTCATTAAAGAAAATATTTTAAAGACAGAAAACTAGAAAAAAGTAATATTTTTGCTGTATTATTTTATATATTTCTTTTATATATATTCTTTTATATATTCTTTTATATATATATTTTGCTATAGTCTTCTATATGCTTTCATGTGACGTAAGAAAATGTATAATTTTTATATCGCTGAAAACATACTACATATTTAATTTCTGAATCCTGTTTCTTTGCACTTAAAATAATGACAGAAATATGTCTAGATGTTATCATATACTTTTCACAAACACCATTATGATTGCCATATTCCAATAAAAGGATATGCTACAATTTATCTCACTTTCTATAATTGCTCTCTATATAGGATACAGGATGTTTTCTGTTTTCATTGTTAACCAACAACATCAAGGATTAACCTTTGTATGTCATATTATTTCCATAGGGTAGATTCCTAGAAGTGAAATTTTTTAATCAACTTGACTGAGCTGTATTTACACAAAATGTATCCATCCCACGTATACAGTTAAATGAGTTTTGACAAATATATACAGTTGTATTGCCACTACCACAGTCAAGATACAGAACATTTTCATAACTTGTAATTTCAAGACCCATTTGCATCTTTCCAGTGAACTTCCCCCTCACCCCCGCCCACTCCCAACCTCCAGTTCCAGGCCCTGCAATCACTGATATGCCTTCTGTCACTATAGATTAGATCTGTCTTCTCTAGGTTTTATGTAAATAGAATTATACAGGGCTTATTCTTTTTGTGCTTAGTTTCCTTCACTTAGCAAAATGATGTGTGGTCACAAAATGTTTTGCCATATTGTGGCATGTAAAAGTAGCTTATTACCTTTTTGATTCCTGAATAACATTCCATTGTATAGGTATACCAGAATTTGTTTATCCATTTACTAATTGGTGAATATTTAAGTTGTTTTATGTTTTTTACCATTATGCATAAAACTGCCATGATTATTTGAGTATAAGTCATTTTGTAATCCTATGTTTGCATTTTCTTTGGGTAAAAACCTGGAAGTGAAATTGCCAGGCTGGGCCGTGTGATACGCGTATATTTAACTTTTGAAGAAACAGCCCTATTATTTTCTAAAATGGCTATACTACTCCCCCTTACTAACGGCAATATTTCAGGGTTCCAATTTCCCACATCTTCACTAACACTTGGTATTGTCAGTTTTTAAAATCTTAACTCTTTTGGGGGCACCTGGGTAGCTCAGTTGGTTAAGCTTCCAACTTCGGTCATGATCTCATGGTTGTGGGTTCAAGTCCCACATTGGGCTCTGTGCTGACAGCTCAGAGCCTGGAGCTGTTTCAGATTCTGTGTCCCCTTCTCTCTCTGCCCCTCCCCTGCTCATGCTCGCTCTCTCTCTCTCTCTCTCTCTCAAAAATAAATAAACATTACAACATTTTTTAATTTTAACTATTTTAGTGGTACATAGTGCATCTCTGCCTGGACTTAATTTGCATTTCCTTGACATTGAACATCTTATGTTTATTGGCTCTTTGTATATCTTCTTATTGAGGTATCATTTCAAGTCCTTTGCCTATTTTTTATTGGGTTATCTTTTTATTATTAAGCTATTTATTATATTTATTATAAGAGTTATGTATACCAGCCTTCTATCAGATACAATTTGCATTGCCCTGTCTATAACTCACCTATACAATTCTTCTATAGCATCTTGCAAAAAACAAACTTTAATTTTTATAAAAGTCCATTTTGTTCATGCTTCTCTTGACGAAAAGATCTGTACTTCTTGCGTCTTGGCCTAAAATGTATTCTGGTACCAATTCTAACATGTGGGAGGAGTGTTTCCCCCATGCCAACTAGTAATTCTGGGACATTAACTAGTGTCCTTCAACTCAACACAAATCCTACACTATCTACCTGGAAATAGCATCTGATCCCATAGGTTAAGTGCTCAGTCCCATAAAACTGCCTCCTCCTCCCTCTCCCACTTCACATTCCTCCCACTCCAGATTGGAAGTTCCAACAACTCCTGCTTGGGATTCAGACACCACTTTCAAGTCCACTGTTACCTATCCTTCAGACCAACTGGCTGTAAATCAGAAGTTCCCACAACCTCCTTCTCAGTTTCAGTTAACTTGCTAGAGCAGCTCCCAGAATTTAGGGAAACATTTTACTTACTAGATTACTAGACTATTATCAAAGAATATAAGCCAGGAACAGCAAGTGGAAGAAATGCATAGGGCAAAGTATGTGGGAAGGGGCTCAGAGCTTCCATGCCCTCTCCAGAGGCAGTATTTTTCCCAGATCTCTACATGCTCACCAGTACGGAAGCTCTCCAAGCCCCATCCTTCTGGGGTTTTAAGGAGGCTTCGTTATCTTGGCATCATTGGCTACATTATTGGCCATTGGCGACTGATACCATTTCTGGCTCCTCTGCCCTTGCAAGGGTCTCATGGTGGGGCTGGAAGTTCCAGCCCTCAAATAACAGGGTTGGTTCTCCTGGCAACCAGCCACGACCCTGAGGTGCATTCCAAAAGTCACCTCCTTAACATGACAAAAGATACTTTGTTTTCATCAGTTAGGAAAAAATCCAAGGGTTTTAAGAGTTCTGTGCCAGAAGAAGACCAAATACAAATTATACGCCGCAACATCACTTGGTCTAACTCAGGGTTACAGAGATTTTTCTCCCTCCTATATTTTTGAAGATTTACAGTTTTAGCTTTTACATGTAGGACTTTCAGCTATTTTGTATTACATTCTGTCTGTACATAATGGTGAAGGCTCATTCTCTCCCCCACCCCCCGCGAGTGTTTCTATTTGATCCAGAGCCTTTCCCCTGTTATATTATCTTGACACTTTTATCAGCTGTGAATAGGTCATGTATGGCTGAAAGTCTATCTTTGGATTATTCTGTTTCACGGATCTGTACGTTTATACTTATGCCAATGTCACGCTGCGTTAACTAATGTGGGTTCAAAATTGTGTTAACAAGTAATAATTAACAAAAACTTGCTAGAATTTTTGCCTGCAATTACACTGATTCTATAAATCAATTGGGGATGTCTACCTATCACTTTTAATTACGTTGGCCTGTTTATCTCACTGTTTTGTAGTTTTCAGTGCATGGGTCTTACACATATTTCGTTAAATATATCGCAAGTATTTCCAAGGTTTTGATAATATTGCAGATGGCACTTTAAATGTCTTCTCAGTAAATGGATACTTCTTATAGCCTCATACTCATTTAATATAGTATATAAAGAGCTGTTTTTCAAATGACTCAGTTGCTCATTTAGAGGTGGAACCTGGCTAAAGAGAGGAATATGAAAGAATTAGATTACTCTTTTTCAAAGTTCAATTTAGTCTTCGATTAGTTCTGTAAAGTTCAATGTGATAAGTAAACTCCATGGAGAGGAACGTGGAATGTGGCATTCCATAGATCTGGATTCAGATACCATTTCAATCATTTACAGGTTGTGTGTCTTTTTTTTTTTTTTAATGTTTATTTTTGAGAGAGAGAGACAGAGAGAGACAGAGTGTGAGTTGGGGAGGGGCAGAGAGAGAGGAAGACAGAGAATCCAAAGCAGTTTCCAGCCTCTGAGCTGTCAGCATAGGGCCTGACTCACAAACCATGAGATCATGACCTGAGCCTAAGTCGGACACTTAACAGACTGAGCCACCCAGGCGCCCCAATTGGTTGTATGTCTTTTGGAAAGATGCCTAACATTTCTTTGCCAGCATTTTCTCATCTTTAACATCTAGAAACCTCTGCTTATCATATAGATTTTTTTATTCAGACAAAATGATTTAATGTGTAGAGAGAATTCCTGGCACATGGATACTGAATAAAACATATCATTAATATACAAGGTAAATAAAATTCCAGGATAAGCCTTTAAGATGCATTACATTCAAATCAGTGTGGTTAATGTGACCACAGAAAGTCCATAAGTCAGAGAAAGGAGATTAACCAAGTACCTACTAGATTTTAAGAGAGTTACAGGCTTAAGGCACCTGGGTGGCTCATTCCATTGAGCACCCCTCTCTTGATTTTGGCTCAGGTCACGATCCCAGGGTCATGGGTTCGAGCCCCATGCCAGACCCCGAGTGTGGAGTCTGCTTAAGATTCTTTCTCCCTCTGCCCCTCCCCACTGCTTGCACGAGCTCTTTCTCTGTTAAAAAAAAGAAAAGAGAGAGAGTTGCAGACTTGAACCTTGTAAGAGAATAATATGCTACAATGCATTTTTAAATTTAAGAACTGTATTTATTAATGACCTAGAATATTCCCAATCTTAAACCTATGTGAAGGATGAAATTTTAATCAAGGATTTGTTTGGTGAGTGACAAATTTCAGCAAAAGGAGTTAGTTGCTGTGACGAGGTATTCAACACTGTATCAGTGCCCCTTGCCAAGGTCACTGCCAACTATTTGCATGCCAGCTGTGTGCTTGGGTGATTGGGCAGGGAGCAATTCCATTATCACAGTATGGAACATGGGAAATAAAGTCAGTTTAGAGAATGATGAGAGATAATGAGATTAACTTTGCACACTTGGATTTTGAGATGCCTGTGGAGCCTCCTGGTGGAGCAGGGATTTGGAAATATGGGTGTGATGCCAGAAAGACTGAGGGACCCACAGAGTGATAGGCCTGGGAGTGTTATGACAAATAGAAATGATACACTGGATTGGATTCATCTGGTAGAAGATTTTTTTTTTTTAATATATATTTTTAGGGGCACCTGGGTGGCTCGGTCAGTTAAGCATCTGACTTTGGCTCAGGTCATGATCTCACAGTTTGTGTGTTCGAGCCCCATGTCAGACTCTGTGCTGACAGCTCAGAACCTGACATCTGCTTCAGATTCTGTGCCTCCCTCTCTCTCTGCCCCTCCCCAGCTCACGTGCACTCTCTCTCTTTCTCTCAAAAATAAACATTAACATAAATTTTAAATAATATACATATTTTTGTAAAAAAAAGTAATACCCTTTTTTTGTTGTTCTTGGGCCTTCAACTTTTTTTGGTAACGGCTTTATTGAGATATAATTCACACAGTGTGTAATTTACCCATTTAAAGTGTACAATTCAGTGGTTTTAGTATATTCACTAAGTTGTATAACAATTACACAAGCAATTTTAGAACAATTTACTTACCCGCCAAATAAGCCCTCCACCTTTTAAATACCACCCTTCAATCCTTCCTTACCCTGCCCCCATTCTTTCCAGCCCCAGGAAATGCAGTCCTAGGCATTTACTGATCTGTCGCTATACATCTGTGTATGCTAGATATTCCCTATAAATGGAATCATGGAATCATATAAATTGAATAAATGTGGCCTTTTGTTACTGGTTTCTTTCACTTAGCAGAATGTTTTTAAGGTTCCACCATGTCGTAGCATGTATCTATACTTCATTTCTTTTATATGGCTGAATAATAAAACTTTGGATGAAAATACCACATTTTACACATCCATTTATCAGTTGGTAGACGTTTGTGTTGTTTCTACTTTTTCACTATTAGGAAAAATGCTGCTATGAACATCTGTGTGCAAGTTTTTGTATAGACCTACTTTTTTTTCCAATTCTCTTGGGTACATACCTAGTAGTGGAATTTCTAGGCTATACAGTAAGTCTATGTTTACTTTTTTGGAAACTCCCAGATTCTTTTCCAAAGAGGCTGCACCATTTTACTTTCCTTCAGCAGTGCATTAGGGTCCAGTTTCTCCACATCCTTGTCAACACTTATTGTCTTTTTGAGTCTAGTCGTCTTTGTGGGTGTGAAGTAATATGTCATTGTGGTTTTGGTTGATTTGCATTTCCCTAATCACTAATGCCATTGAACATCTTTTCATGTACTTACTAGCCATTCACATATCTTCTTTGGAGAAATGTCTATATAATTTCTAATATCCTATATATCCTAAATGTCTATATAATGGATATCTATATCCTATCCTATAATAGGATATCTAATATCCTAAATGTCTATATAATGTCTAATATCCTGTGTCAATTTTTACAATAGATTGTCTTTTTATTACTGAATTGTAAATGTCTTTATAAACAACATTCTAGATACAAGTCCCTTATTAGACATATGATTTGCAAATATTTTCTCTCATCCAGTGGATTGTCTTTTCACTTTGTAGTGTCCTTTTGAAGCACAAAAGGTTTTCATTTTGATGAAGTCAAATTTATTTTTTTGTTGCTTGTGCTCTTTGTGGTATACTAAGAAACTATTGCCAAATCCAAGATCAAAAAGATTTACCCTTGTTTTCTTCTAAGAGTTAAATAGTTTAGGGGACACCTGGATGACTCAGTTGGTTAAGCATCAGACTTTGGCTCAGGTCATGATGTCACAGTTCAGGATTCAAGCCCTGCATGAGACTTTCTGCTCTCAGCCAGAGCCCGCTTGGGATCTTCTGTCTCTCTCTAGCTCTCTGCCCCTCCCCCACTCTCAAAAATAAACATTAAAAAAAAGAATTTTAAGAGTTTAAGCTCTCACATTTAGATCTTTGATCCATTTTGTGTTGATCTGTGTATATGGTGTGAGGTAGAATCCAAGTTCATTACCTTGCATGTGGATATCCAGTTGTCCCAGCATAATATGTGAAAAGACTGTTCTCCATCATGAATTGTTTTGGCACCCTTAATGAAAATCAACTGATTTTAAATATGAAGGTGTATGCATATTTTTTATATATATGCATATATTTATATTATACATATTAAATATAAATAGAATTATGGACACAGAAATAAATCTTCATCATATTACTGTATGTATTTACATATACATATACACATAGTTACATATACTTATATATACACATACTATACTTATTACTATATATTTATATTACTATATATATTTACATATACATATACACAGTTACATATATTTATATATACATATACTATATTTATTCTCATGCCAGTACTACAGTCTTGATTACAGTTGCTTTGAGTAAATTTTGAAATCAGGAAGCAAGAGTTCTCCAACTTTCTTCTTTTTTAAGAAAGTGCATTTTTTTTTTTGAGCAGATTCCTTCAACCTTGGTAGTACTAACATTTGGGGCTAGATAATTGTTGCTTATGGTGGCATGACTGTTAATTAAAAGATGTATAAGGGCAAGAACAAAACATGAAATGAAACTGTCTTTTAAGAAATAGGAGTTACAGGGGCGCCTGGGTGGCGCAGTCGGTTGGGCGTCCGACTTCAGCCAGGTCACGATCTCGCGGTCCGTGAGTTTGAGCCCCGCGTCAGGCTCTGGGCTGATGGCTCAGAGCCTGGAGCCTGTTTCCGATTCTGTGTCTCCCTCTCTCTCTGCCCCTTGCCCATTCATGCTCTGTCTCTCTCTGTCCCAATAATAAATAAACGTTAAAAAAAAAAAAATTAAAAAAAAAAAAAAAGAAATAGGAGTTACAGAAGCCACATGAGAAGAATGAGTAAAGTAGACCTCTACTAAGGATGATTTCAAGGAGGGGATGTGTGGGGAAAGGTGTAAAAACCTGAATATTGTGAAGAGATATTTAGATTTAATATACTGTGTCACTGGTGACTCTGAAAAGATCAGAATCAGTAAAAAAAAAAAAACCAAAACATAGGAACTGAAGTGTAGGAGATGTTGGACTGAATTATGAGTTGAGTACACAGACATAACAAACAGAGGCTACCTTTTTTGAGATAAGATGGCACTAAAAAGGAGATGTGGAGATGCGGTTGCTTGATATAGAGTCAAGTAAAAGGGTTTGTCAGAATGGAGTACTTTGGAGCCTAATTGGAGCCTGGAGGAGCAGAGAGGGTCTGGGGAAGAACTGATGGAGTAAGTTTTGTAGAGGCAGGAGGGCTTGTGAACTAGAGCACTGTGGTGGGATGATCTAAGAGTAGGGAGAGAAGAATAATGAAGATGCAGATAATGATAGTGAACAATACATTTTGAGCACTTATTCTGCTCATGCAGCATGCCATGAACTAGGTACTATTATTATCTCCATTTTACAGGTGACAGAATGTTAAGTTACTTGCCTGAGCTTGTACAACAACTAAGTATAAGAGCAGGGATTTGAATCCATGCCAATCTGACTTGAAAGCCTGAATTCCTCACCACTGTCCTCTGCTTTGAGCCTTTATCATCATAGCCATGTCAACTCTCATGGCTACATGCTTGCTATTTCAGCACAGAAAAAAGCTAGCTGTGCTTTTTCACTAGCCTCCATGTTTCCTCATCTAGGGTATCTATCCTGAGTTCAACCAAGATTTTCTACTTTTATAACCACTTTTTATAACCACTTGACCCATACTTGAAACATCCTCTTATCTGTACATCCCCATGCTACCCTTGGCTACTATCCTTAGTGTTCCTCAGAGAGGTCATGATTATCCTGATCAGTGACTGTGACCCCGTTGACTAAATGCAACATTATCTGCTATAGTTGAAGCAACGACTAGTCACTTACTCTTTTTTTCTTACTTGCAGATACCTATGAAAATGGAAACTATTTCTTGGCAAACTTTATAGCAGCTCAGGTAAGACTATTTTTATTGAATTTTATAAATCCATTCCCAGTCAGCTGCAGGTTAAGCATTATCAGTTAACTGTATTGAAATAATACTCTGCCTCTTAGTAGGAGGAACTTCCTGCCTTTACATTTATAAATTGGGTCTGTCGATAACTAATATAAGGATAGTCCTTGTTTTGACAATTACCCAATATGCCATCATTCTCTAAAAAGATGCTTGTAATTCATATAATGCTGGTTACAAAATGAGTCCTTAAATGTACAACATGTTTTCTGGGGATGAAACAGCATTTCTTGCCTAATAATATTTTGCAGGATAAATGCTAGATCAGTTATCTATTGCATAACAATGGTGTGTAACAAACAACCTCAAAACTTCAGCAGTACGTAACAATACATACTTATTTAGCTCATGAGTTTGTAGTGTTCGGAAGTTCTGGTCAGTTGTTATGGGCTGGACCTGCCTGATCTTGTCTGGCTCACATGCATCTGCGCTCAGTTGCGGAACTGTTAGGCTACTAGGGTGATCCTGGCTGTGCTCACTCATACCTGTCAGCTGGCTCTTCGATGGCCTAGGATGGCCTTATGGACAGGTCTGGGCATGACCTTTTCATGACCTCAGAAGAGGGCAAAAACAGTAGTGGAAATGCTTGAGCACTTTTTAAAATCTGCAATTTGCAGCAAGTTGACTACTGTCCTAGTAGCGAGGGAGAGTTACATGGCCAAGCTCAAAGACAAAGGTGGAATAGAACGCCCCATCCAGAGAGAGGGCATTGCCAAAATTACATAGAAAAGGGTATGAATAGGGAAGGGTGAATAATTAGAGAAATTAATACAACCAATCTACCAGGCATGTTAAATGATCATTCTATGTCAGACCTGGAATTTGCTTCTCTATAATTTTTACCTATTTGCATTTAAGGAATAGTATAACACAAATCTATTGTCTTTTATACATAATACTGCTTCAGGGATTTGAAGATGTCCATTGTGTATACTCTCTGTCTTCTCTCGGAATTATACATCTGCAGGCAAACTTCACACTTCTCCTGTTTTGTGCTTCTATGGGTTTCCAGATCTGATTATTCTGTTTCGACCACAATTAGTCTAGATTCCTGTTAAAACATGGTACCCAGGACTGAGAGAATATCTTATTAGAGCTGCATTAGCCAATATGATAGCTACTAGCCACATGTGACCATTGAGCACTAGAAATGTGACCATCTTAACTTGAAATATTTGAAAGATTGTAAAATACCTCATTAATATTTTTATATTGAATAAATGTTAAAAATAATAACATTTGGGACATATTGGGTTAAATAAAATGTATTTTTAAATCAATTTCTCCTATTTCTTCTTACTTTAAAGATATGTGGCTATGAGAACATTAAAAATTACATATATGGCTCACATTGATTTAGAAGCCCTGGATTTTAGTTCTATTTCTACTGCTAACTAGTTATTTAACCTAGGGAAGGCACTTCCCCTGTTTAATATGTGTTTCTTGATGATAAAACGCCTGTAAATAGTTTCTAACTCTAATATTCCATTCTTCTGTTATTCTAAACAAGGGATAAATAAATTTGTATTTCTCTGTGACACTTGATGGAATTTTTTCTAAGGATCAGTGGCTTGAAATGAAAGAACGCTTCTAACTTTCCCTGTGGGTAATTATCAGTGGTGTTCAGGGGAGCCTGTTCAGTCAGTTAAGCCTCTGACTCTTGATTTGAGCTCAGGTCATGATCTCACGGTTCATGAGTTCGAGTCCCACGTTGGGCTCTGTGCTGACAGCACGGAGTCTGCTTGGGATTCTCTGTCTCCCTTTCTCTCTGCCCCTCCCCCCCGTGCTCGCTCTCTCTCAAAAATAAATAAATAAACTTAAAAAAAATTACCAATGGTGTGCTGGCTGGTACGGGGTTATGCGGGTGTGGGGCTGATTTGTAGCATTTGCTAATTCCTGTGGTGTAAGTACTCCCACCATTTTAGCCAATTTCAAGCTATCAACTGGCCTGCAAACTTCTAGGCAACTTAACGGTAGGGTCTCTCGAATCAGTAAGTGCCAACTGGCTTCAGCACACCCATTTACTTCAAGTTCTATCCATTTGTCTTAATTTCCCCTTGATTCTGCTTGTGCAATCAGTCTCAAAGTCTTATTAAATTCTCCATAAAGACAATTGAACATATTTTTTTTTCTTTCTACTGTTGCCAGTTAAGGAGTTTATACCATCATTCTATTGCCACTATCCCCTTGATTTATTGTATAAAATCTTCATTATCCTATCTTACATTGTAACCAGTCTTATTCCTGTTGGCTCAGCACCAGCTACCGTAGCTCTCGCACTCAATGAATGTGTCTTTCTTCAACGTGTCCCTGCCCCCATTCCCTTTCTCATTTCACCTTTCTAACTCCATCCATCCTTCCAGGCTTCCTGAAGTTCCATGTCCTTCCTAAGTCCTCTCTTGACCACCCTATTCCACAGTGATTTCTCCTTTCTCTCAACACCCATGACAAATATTCACTATGATTTTCTTTTTTTTTTTAATTTAAACTTTAGCTTGTTAACATATAGTGCAATATTGGTTTCAGGAGTAGAATTTAGTGATTCATCACTTAACATATAACACCCAGTGCTCATCCCAACAAGTGCCTTCCTGAATGCCCAATCACCATCTAGCCCACTCCTCACCTACTTCCCTCCATCAACCCTCAGTTTGTTCTCTGTTGTTAAGGGTCTTTTGTGGTTTGTTTCCCTCTCCCTTCTTTTTTTTTTTTTTCATTTAGGCCTTAATCATGCTCTACATTGCCACTTATCTCACATTGGTTTAACCCTTGTGTTGATGCTTAATCAAGTTATGATTTAGTCAAGTCCCTATATTTGTTGCAAACTGTCCTTAGTCTAGGGACTGTTTGCCATAATTCTTTGTTCACCCTGTGTTAACTCACACAGTACAATGCTCAGAGCCCCATCATGATTCCAAACGTATCTATATCATTTAGCTGCTCACTTCACTCCCAGAGCCTGTTTCCTCATCTGTGAAACTGAGATAATGATGCTTTCTTTTCAAGATCCTTATAAGAATTAGTAACAGTATAGGTAAAATAACTTTCATAATGTTGGCATTATCAAATTTGTTGTAGCAGGTACTCAGGAAGTGTTTCTTCATGAGGTGTTTAAGAATTAAAACAGCAAACCAGCACAACAATACTAATTTGAGGTTTCTTAACATTTTAAAGTGAAGTATAGTCTATCAGCAGATGTATTAAGTATTTTTTTTCTTTTTACATATTCTTTATAGAACATATTGCAAATCCAAACCATGCACAATAAGTATTTGAGTGACTCAAATCCACTGAAAGTTGGATATATTAAAATCTGGGGGGTAAACTCTACTTATGTGACACAAGTCACTTTTACTTATGACAACAAGCAATTCATGGAGAAGAATTTCAAGAGTGACCCTTACAATCAGGTATGTCTCAAAGGAATATTATCATATTATAAGTTAAATTTATTATTCTGCCAAATTGTCACCACTATTATCATTCTTTTATGTGCTTCTATTTGAAAGGCTATAGAGATGTGTCCAATAGTATGTTCATGAAAAATTGTGAGTATCGAATCCTGTTGTGAAATGTGCAACATCGGCAGTCTTCCCAATGTAGTCCAGGGATCAATGTTTAGTAGTCTGATGAAATCCTTTCCATGTGTTTCCCAGAAATGGTGCTATGTGTTAAGTAAAGTTAGCCTCTCGGGCTAGCATCACAAAATTTATTTGCTTCTGTGACAGAGGCTAAAACAAAAGAAGAGTGATCGCATAAAAATTGTTGGAGATTTTCTCCCTTCTTCCTGAAATTACTCCCAGGGAAATTAACCCCTGGTCAAATTGATAGATCTTGAGGTTGGTGAAAATTGGCAGTAAACTGTGGTCATCATCAAAGTGAATATGTCCCACCTGTGATGTGAGGTAAAATTATTTGGTTAACAAAACGGAGTGACATAAATAGCAGATGCTACTAGACCCTCTAGCAGGGTCTGCTGTAGGAGATGCCTATGTGGAAGACAAATTACCAGCAGAGGTGTACCAAGAGTAACCACAGAGGGAAAGGTATCCCACGTTAGAACACTAGACCTGTCCTAAGTATGAACTAGTGACTCTTAGGTGGGATCATTCAGAAGGGAAAATAGGTAAGTATAATTCCTGTTTTCCAAGCAGTGAAAGAGTGACCTAATATCTGGATTTTGGAAAACGCCCCTCTGAACACTCAGATAGCTTCTCTCTCTCTAGTCCTTTCTAATTATCTACTTCAACACATTTTTCCTGGACTATTGTGTTCAAGACCACCCTGGTTAAGACTGATGCAGAAAATTTCTCAACACCTTCTTTTTAGGAAACTTAGTAGCATATCAGATGCCTATTATATGCCAGGCACTTATACTCAGCATTGGGGATGGTGAAACATGAAACCAGCCTGCCTTTGGGAAAGTTAAAATCTAGTGGCAAAGCAATGAGATTTTAATACATTTTGGTTTTTATCAAAGCCTCGAATACTTGAAAGCAATGTGGTTTGGCCTGATGAAGTGGAAAGACACAGATTTCCAGCACAGGGATCATGTACACAACACATCCTTCTGTTTATCTGTCTGGAATCAGTGACCTGGAAAGGAATCTATATCCTTTTATTACTCTCTGGAAAAAGAATGAATACATCTGTTTTTGTTAAATTATAATTTGAAATATGCCTTAAATATAATGTTTAAGTAGTTCTGAAACACCAACTTTATCTCTTATTTTCTGGCAGATACTAACAATTCAATTGACTGACAAGATTATCAACCTGGAAAAACTAACTGAGGTTACCTGGATATACGGTGGCCCTATAATTTCCACTACACCTATGACAAGTACCTTCCCGACAGAGTCTCTACATCCTTCTACAGTTACGACTAAGGCTACCACTTTTGAAACTGTTATCACTAGTTCTGCGAGTACTACTACGACTCTTCCTATCACAACCACTCCTTTCTCAACAAGTACTATTGAAATGACAACTAGTACTACCAGTTCTGATCCCACTACACCATCCTCTACAAGTTCCTCTGCTGCTAGTCCTAGTACTCTGCCAATCACAACCACTCCTTTCCCAACAAGTACTATTGAAGTGACAACTAGTACTGCTGGTCCTGATACCACTACACCTGCTGCTACAAGTACTACTACTAGTATTAGTCCTAGTACTCTTCCTGTCACAACCACTCCTTTCCCAACAAGTACAATGGAAGGTACAACAAGTACTACTATTACTAATAGCACTACACCATCCTCTACAAGTACCCCTACTGCTAGCACTCGTACTCTGCCAATCACAACCACTCCTTTTGCAACAAGTACTATTGAAGGGACAACTAGTACTGCTGGTGCTGATACCACCACACCTGCCCCTCCAAGCACTACTACTAGTAGTATTACTAGTACTCTGCCAATCACAACCACTCCTTTCTCAACAAGTACTATTGAAGTGACAACGAGTACTACCAGTTCTGATGCCACTACGCCATCCTCTACAAGTACTCCTGCTACTAGTACTAGTACTCTGCCTATCACAACCACTCCTTTCCCAACAAGTACTATTGAAATGACAACTAGTACTGCTGGTCCTGATACCCCTACACCTGCTGCTACAAGTGCTACTACTAGTATTAGTACTCTTATCACAACCACTCCTTTCCCAACAAGTACTATTGAAGTGACAACTAGTACTGCTGGTCCTAATACCACTACACCTGCTGCTACAAGTACTACTAGTAGTAGTAGTCCTAGTACTCTTCATGTCACAACCACTCCTTTCCCAACAAATACTATGGAAGGTACAACAAGTACTACTATTACTAATAGCACTACACCATCCTCTACAAGTACCCCTACTGCTAGCACTAGTACTCTGCCGATCACAACCACTCCTTTCGCAACAAGTACTATTGAAGGGACAACTAGTACTGCTGGTGCTGATACCACCACACCTGCCCCTACAAGCACTACTACTAGTAGTACTAGTACTCTGCCGATCACAACCACTCCTTTCCCAACAAGTACTATTGAAATGACAACTAGTACTGCTGGTCCTAATACCACTACACCTGCTGTTACAAGTACTACTACTACTAGTAGTACTAGTACTCTTCCTGTCACAACCACTCCTTTCCCAACAAGTACTATTGAAATGACAACTAGTACTGCTGGTCCTGATACCACCACACCTGCCCATACACGTACTACTACCGGTAGTAGTACTGGTGCTCTGCCGATCACAACCACTCCTTTTGCAACAAGTACTATTGAAGGGACAACTAGTACTGCTGGTGCTGATACCACCACACCTGCCCCTACAAGCACTACTACTAGTAGTATTACTAGTACTCTGCCGATCACAACCACTCCTTTCTCAACAAGTACTATTGAAGTGACAACGAGTACTACCAGTTTTGATGCCACTACGCCATCCTCTACAAGTACTCCTGCTACTAGTACTAGTACTCTGCCTATCACAACCACTCCTTTCGCAACAAGTACTATTGAAGTGACAAGTACTACCAGTTCTGATGCCATTACACCATCCTCTACAAGTACCCCTACTGCTAGCACTAGTACTAGTCCTTTGCAAACAAGTACTATTGAAAGTACCACTCCTTTGCAAACAAGTACTATTGAACTTACAACTAGTACTACTATTACTAATACCATTACACCTTCCCCTACAAGTACTATTTCTAATACTACGCTTCCTATTACAACCACTCCTTTCCCAACAAGTGCTAGTGAAGCTACAACTAGTACTTCTGGACCTGATACCACTACACCTGCCCCTCTAACTATGAATGCTAGCACTAGTACTCTTCTTATCACAACCACTGCTTTCCCAGCAAGTACTATTGAATTTACAACCAGTACTACATATCCTGATACCACGACACCCACCCCTACAAGTATGACTGCTAGTACTACTCCTCTTCCTATCACTCCCACTCCTTTCCCAACAAGTATTACTGAAGCTACAGCTAATGCTACCTATTCTCATGTCACTATACCATCCTCTACAAGTATTCCTACTGCTAACACTAGTACTCTTCCTGTCACAACCACTCCATTCCCAACAAGTACTATTGAACTTACAACTAGTACTATTATTCCTAATACCACTACACCGTCCCCTACAAGTACCACTGCTAGCACTAGTACTCTTCCTGTCACAACCACTCCTTTCCCAACAAGTACTACTGAAGTTACCACTAGTACTACCCATCCTGATACCACTACACCTTCCCCTACAACTACGGCTAATGCTACTACTACTCTTCCCATTGCCACAGCTCTTTTCCCTACAAGTACTATTGAAGTTACAACTAGTACTACTATTCCTGATACCACTATACCATCTGCTACCAGTACTACTGCTAATACTAGTAGTATTCATCCTATCACAACCACCCCCTTCCCAACAAATACTACTGATGCTAGCACCAATACTAGTGTTCTTATTACCGCTACTCTTTCCCCAATAAGTACTGATACCACTACCATTAATAATAGTGTTTTAATTACACCCACTGCTTCTCCTATGAGTGCGGGTGCTAATACTACTAACAACAGTTTTCCTATTAGGACTCCTTTTTCTGTAAGTACTTATGGTACAAACACTGCTATTGCTATGCTAACGACTTCTTTTACAAGTACTGATGTTGCTAGTGCTGGCAACCACACTCCTATTACCAGTTCTCCTTCCTTTACGATATCCGGTGGGAATAGCACTAGCATTACTATTCCTACAATGTCTACTCTTTCTTCTATAGATATTTATTCTCCTAGCACTAGTGTAATAGCTAATACCACCACCAACACTGTAAATGGTACAGGGCATGCAGTAAATATTACTGATGCAGATAACTCTAACAGTGTTCCATATAACACTACCCATGTTTCTATTCCAAATGCTACAATAGCCTCAGACACATTAATGACTGTTCTTCTAGACACAGCAGCTCACAATCAGGTAACAGCCAACTCTGCAGTTAGTTATTTACCTATTGTTGCAACTAATGCTACCACAGATAGTACAAATATTACCATATATGCTTTAAACACTACCATTCTTGATAGAACAACAATGGATGCTTCTACTCCTGTATCTACCTACATTGCAAACACCGTAAATGCTACTCTAGTTCCATGATAACTACTTGAAGCAGGACAGTTACTATGGACATCTCTTTAAAAAAAACTATTACAAGGGCACCTGGGTGGTTCAGCTGGCTAAGAGTCTGACTCTTGATTTCAGCTTAGGTCATGATCTCACATTTCATGAGATCAAGCCCTGCACTGGGCTCTGCGCGGACAGTGTGGAGCCTGCTTAGGATTCTCTCTCTCTCCCCCTTTCTCTCTGCCACTCCCCAACTCTTACATGTGCACACACACACACATACTCTCTCCAAATAAATACATAAACTTGAAAAAAACAAGTATTACAGATATAAAAAATGAATGAACAGATACATGATCTTATGCTACATAAGTTTTCACAAATGTTAACATTAGCTTTTACATATATGGCTATTCTGAGCACTGTAAACTTTGCAGATATGTCTAAAGATGTGTCCATGACTACTTTTATAAGTGTAATTAAAGAAGGCATGGATACTTCTTTTGCAGCCAGAATATATACTCCTGTTTTGAAAATTATAACTCCTGTAGTCCCAGCAATTAAACTGTAGATAAGTTATACATCTTTGCTAGAGACTTCATAGATAATTTTGGTAGCTCAGATAATACCATATTAGGCTCTGTAAATACTATTGTTTTAGGTGTAGTTATTGAAGTAACCTAACTTATTCTTGGGTTACAAGACATGATACCATAACTGACAGCACTGGTGATATGGGGCACTCACATGGCCAATAAAGCAACAGTTATTAATATCATAGTAGATTATTTAATTAGCAATGTTAAAAAATAATGCTTTATTTTCTTAGGGACTTTCCCACATACCATGGCTACCAATATAGCAATTCACTATTACACATCTTGAAAGTATTATTGTTTCTAAAGCAATCCTACATCCTAGCTATAACTATAGATATGGAAAGTGCTATCATTATAGATCTTGTACATACTTTATCTCCAGGAACTAAAATAATTACATTAAAAATATGATTACTTTTGGGGCGCCTGGGTGGCTCAGTCGATTAAGCGTCCGACTTCAGCCCAGGTCACGATCTCACGGTCCGTGAGTTCAAGCCCCGCGTCGGGCTCTGGGCTGATGGCTCAGAGCCTGGAGCCTGCTTCCGATTCTGTCTCCCTCTCTCTCTGCCCCTCCCCCATTCATGCTCTGTCTCTCTCTGTCTCAAAAATAAATAAATGTTAAAAAAAATTTTTAAAAATATGATTACTTTTACTACTATAGGAAATAAAATTGTGATTATAGATGTTAAAAACATAACTTCCTAAACTTTGCAACCACTACTTCCGTAAGTGCTACTGATAGTCTTACTACAAATTTGAGAAGTACTTTTATGTGCAGATATTAAAAGTACTTCCAGGTAATTACAGTTCATCTTAGGAGATCATTTTAGGCCTTTGATGTTACCCTGAATGGCTGGATTCACTTACAAGTCTCTAACTCTTCTGTAGACCAGAAATCACACAGATGGAGATGGATACTTAAAGATATGGCATAGGAGAGATAGTCTCTGCCCTGGGGTCAGAGTTCTTGTTTACTTTTTCTCTTACCTACCAGCTTTTCCATTATTATTCCACCATGAAGACTCTCCTTCTGTGTTAGGACTTTCAGCATGTTCTTGGTCTTTCATATCCAAATTTACTATTTTTCCCTTGGTCTGTTACTTTCTTAGATTAGCCAGACCCCATAAAGAGACTCATAGTCATAACTGAATATGGCCAGTTGAATGCTATTGAAGGCTTAACCCTAGACAGTATTCTCAAAATGTAGTTTGGGTGCCCATGGGAGGCCACAGAACTCTTTCTGGGGTTCACAAGGCCAAATCTATCTTCATAATACTCCACCATTAATTTCCTTTTTCACTCTCATTCTCTGTTAATATACAGTGTCATTTTCCAGAGACTTTATGCTGTGTGCTGTCACAGTAGATGAATATAGAAACAGACACAAGAATCTAGCTGTCTCGATTAAGATAGACATTAAACAGATTTACAAAATACAAAGTATCATCCTTTTCACTATTTTATGCTTTTAAATATAGCTGTTTTTCATAAAAATGCATTATTTATGTTAACATGTAATTGATACATTGTATTCTTGATGAATGAAAAAATAAATATTTCACAAAGTATTTTACAAATGACTCAATTTTAATTTCAAATGCAGTACATGTTAGCAAATATAAGCCACCTAAACCAAGCATAAGGTCTTCATTAAATTTGAACATAAAGGGGATGTGAGACCAAAGAGTTTGAGGATCACTTCCATAGGGCCACAATGGCCTGGATCCACTCTCGGGGCCAGGTCAAATACATTGAACTTCCCCAGCACTCAAAAACTCCAGCATCTGCGACTTGAGGTTCTAACCACACATGAATGTCTACCCCCTACTTCACACATATCTGTGTAGCCTTCTGACCTAGCACCACACCTGTACTGTTGTCTGGCTGGCCTGACAGAGTTCCACATGAGGGGCACAGATTCCTCAGTTAGTTGCATTTGCCTTTTGACGTCTTCCCACAAGCTGTGGCCTTCTGAATACAGTTGATAGATCTTCTACCAGGGTATGTATGCCTCTTAATTTGACCTTTCAACTCCAAACAAAACAAAACTCATAATTCCAAACTGTACTAATGGCCTTGGTCATAGACTCCCTCACTTGTTTCTTTACCAAGGGAGCTTCAGTGCACTTATCTGGTGGGCACCACAAACCCTGATATGGGACAAAGTGCTCTGTGTCCTAAGACACATGGGAGTCCTGCTGCCAACCCACCACACTGAAGCAGATTAGTTGGCCAAAGGCTTCACCTAAAACACTTGGGATTTGGAAAACCGAGGATAAATTTGTTGAAACAACCATTTTTCTTTAGTTACTAAAATTCATTCCCTTTGTATAGAAATCAACCATAAGTGAAAATTTGGGATCTTGTAAAGCTAAGTACTCCTGAAAAAAAGAACAACAACAACAACAACAACAACAAACAGAACAGGAAAAAGGAAACCTGGACTTCAGAAGTTTGAAGGAACTTGAGAACTGAAACTTGAGAGTCTAGGCACAAGATATGATCCTGGAACCAAGTTGAGAACACCTGGAAAGAGAAGAGATAAAAGCAAGTGTCAGCTTCCTCCTTCTGGGTCTTGAGCTTAGCTGGACCCTGTGCTTCTGTCAGACCCTAACATGGATGATATACCCCATTGGGCCAGCTCTAAGAACACCACCTGCTATGAGGTTGCTGCAGCGACTATAGCTATAGGTAGACATGTCTTCCCTTGCCTCAGTTTCCTCATCTATAAGATGGAGGAAACATCAGAACTGCAATGTACATGGAAATGCATTTTCAGTCTGTAGAATGCCATACAAATTTTATTGTTAATCCACTGAGTGTCCTTATGTCTATTTACACTTTTCTGTTCTTCTTCCCCTATGTATCTTCCTGATACATAGCAGTTTTTCCTTTGAGCTGGTACTTTGTAATAAGGCTATTCTGAGTCTCTTTTTTCAAATGTTTTCAAATACTTCACTGCTAAATTAAATAATGTCCATCTTTTCCTCACTTTATAAAATAAATAGATACAACTATCCCAGTTTTATGTTATTTTTCTATATTTTTCTTAAACTTTTTATACTTGCTGCTATTCATATGTTTCCCTCTAGAAAGAACAAAATATACGAACAAAAACCAGACAAGAAAACTTTTGAAATTGCCAGTAGAGTTCATGTGCAGTGTGTATGTGTATCTTGTGTGTGTGTGTGTGTGTGCGTGTGCGTGTATTTTCATGCACGTTATCTTACATAGCAAACATCATATTTTCTGCTGGTAAAATTTTCTCTGGTTTGTATAATGAACTTTAACATATCAGTGTTTCTTCATGCTCTTCAAAGAGCACTGTTATTTGATGGTGATTCACTGAATAAATGTGAGCACTATTGCTTGGAGAGGCTTTGGTTTATCTCCTATTCTGGCAGTGAGATATTGAGTTGCACGATGTTTTCCCCAAAATGACTTATGTTTAGTCTCTGCACTGAGGTGTGGACAGGGTGATCATTGTCTCTCAACTTATCTGCATGTGCTTATACTTCTATTCACTTAGGTTTTGTCTAAATAGGATATAAATGTTGAGCTGTTCATTGAAATAAAGCATACACGTTTTTACAGTCACACCACAGTGAATGGGATGTGAGGCGAGATGGGGTTGGCACCGTGCTGGGAGGAGAAGAAACAATTCTCCATAGCTGGAGGCACTTTGATGGCACCTGGTGATGGAAAAACCTCAGAGAAGGTGATCTCAAACCAGACAGACACTGATTCATTTGGGCACAAGATGTTTAGAGATCTTTGGGAAACTGCTTTTACCCACAGCTGGAAGTGTTATCATATGTTAATTTCAAGAATAATACAAAATATTCTAATTTCAAATTAGATAAGATTATTTTTTGCATTTTATAAAGCATCTGTATTCTTATTTTTTAAATTTATTTTTAATTTGCATCCAAGTTAGTTAGCATATAGTGAAATAATGATTATTAGGAGTAGATTCCAGTGATTCATCCCCTGTGTATAACACCCAGTGCTCATCCAAACAAGTGTCCTCCTTAATGCCCCTTGCCCATTTAGCCCATCCCTCCACCCACAGTGTCTCCAGCAACCCTCAGTTTGTTCTCTGTATTTGAGAATCTCTTATGTTTTGTCCCCCTCCCTGTTTTTATATCATTTTTGTTTCCCTTCCCCTATGTTCATCTTCTTTGTATTTTAAATTCCACATATAAGTGAAGTCATATGATATTTGTCTTTCTCTGACTGACTAATTTCACTTAGCACAATACCCTCTAGTTCCATCCACGTTGCTGCAAATGGCAAGATTTCATTCTTTTTGATTGCCGAGCGATACTCCATTGTATATATACACCACATCTTCTTTATCCATTCATCCATCGGTGGACATTTGGGCTCTTTCCATACTTTGGCTATTGCAATTTAGACAAGATTATATTTTTCTTTCTGGTAAATTAAAATTTATAATTATAACATATCCTATGACCTTTATGAAGATATATATTTCTAATTCCAGCTTGAGGAAAATTTAGTCTTTTATTGGATTATTTAAATAGATGGTTAGTCAGAGACAGAGTTGATAATATAGATGACAGGCTATGTTATGGATGTAACACAAGCTTATTTCCCAATATATGCCCAGATGAAAGCACACCTGAGTTGGAACAGACTTTAGGGATTATGTAGTTTAAAACTGTTACATCCTAAAATTTCCTCTAAACCGTATCTTTCCAGTCTTCATGAGCATCTGACTAAATACTTTATTGAAGGGTTGCCCATTCAATTATTGGGCAGTATTAATTTTTAAAACATTTTTCCTGGTACAAAGATGAATTTTGGCTCCTCAGAGATGATTTCATGAGCTTTAATTTCACATCCTAAACCATGTCTACGATAACCTTCCATTTTTTTTGATGGTGGCTACTATTTTCCTATTAATCACCTAGATCAGAGCTCCTTATTTCTCAAACATCACTCTCATGACCTGTAGTTTTATGAAAAGTCCTGCTTATTTTTATTTAAATGCCACCCTTTTATGGCTATTTAAATAATTGTCTATAAAATTCTAGTGATCTGCAGCTCCAAGAAACATGTGTTATTACTCACTTATTATTTGTTGTGTTATGCACAATAGCTGTAATTAATCCAAACAAATACTATAGCTTGCAGGCTGGAAGTTCTCTGCTCAGAGTAGCCAAAAACTCTTGTTTAGAAAAAACTTGACACTTTTCTAAATTGATTTTTTTCCCAGGTTACTCTCTATGTGCTGTTTGTTTGTTTGTTTGTTCATTTGTAACATTTCCTTGATATTTCATGCTGTCTCTCTATAGTTCTTGGGCTGGTTTCTTGTTTTAAATTGACTCCCTAATTTTGAAATGAGTTTGGAGAAAAGATGCAAGAACAATATGAATAACTCCAGTGTAATCTTCACCCAGATTTCCCAAACATTATCCTTAGATTATGAATTATTTACCATATCTACTTTCTCTCTGTCTTCCTTTCCCTCTTTCTCACACACATGTATAGAATTTGAGAGTTTGTAAACAACATGTCTCATCGGAACAAAATGCTTTAGTGCGTATTTCCTAAAACACAGGAACATATCCTTACATAACCACAATACAACCAGCCAAATCATGAAATTAACGTTCATGTAATACTAACACCTAATGCACAGACACCAGTAAAATTTCACCAATCATCCCAATAATGCTTTTTAAGAACAACACAAAACAACAACGATGACAACAGCAACAGTAAAGAATTTGGCCCAGGAGTGCATATTGCATGTTGCATTGGCCTGTTTCATTGGATTTTTGTTTGCTGCTTAAGTGTCTCCATGCTGAAACTATTCCTCAGTCCCTCTTTTTCATTCATGATTTTGACATTTTAAAGATAACACACCAGCTCTTTGTAGAATATCCCTCATTTTAGGTTTGTCTAATATTTCGTGTGATTGCAATGATGTTGTACATTTGAGGCAGAAATAACACAGAAGTGATGCTGTGTCCCTCTTGGTGCACACATCAGGAAGTATGGGATGCCTATTTGTCCATTACTGGCAATGTTACTTTGGCTGAGGTGGTGTCTGCCAGGTTTCTCCACAGTAGTTGCTTTTTTTTCTCATAGTAAATAATAAATATATTGTAAGGAGATACTTTGAGGCTATATGGCTATCTGCTTCCTCTTTTATATGTTTGGCCACCTGTTGATGAGTCTGGCCTGAATCAATTACTACTATGAGTTTGTCAAGTGGTGATGTTCCTTTTTTTAAATGTTTATTTATTTTGAGATAATAAAATAAATTACAAAGTAAATAAATGTTTATTTTGAGAGAGAGAGTGGGAGTGGGGGAGGGGCAGAGAGAGAAAGAGAGAGAGAATCCCAAGCAGGCTCTGCGCTGTCAGCTCAGAGCCCAATGTGGGGCTCAATCCCACAAAGTGTGAGATTGTGACCCGAGCCAAAATCAAGAGTCGGACTCTAAACCGACTGAGCCACCCAGGCACCCCTCAAATGGTGATATTCTTTAACGTTCCTTCTACATTTGTCACTTGGTATTATAAAGGCTCTTCTTTCTTCACTATTTATTTTTTGAGTAACTCTTGGTAAATTGCCACTTCCCAGAGCCCCGCTAAATGTGCCCCTATTCTGAGATCCCCACATAGTCTAACAATCCAGCAATGAAAACTCTAACTCCTAGAAATCAGGGGGCTTCCAGTGCCCTTCTTTACGGGGGCCACTCTGATCGGTGAGTGCCTGTGCAATGGCTTAAGTGTATAAAGCCGGAACGTGATTCCTGCCTGTCCAAGAAATGGACAAATCAAGGGCAGTTTAACTAGTTCAGGGGTCCTCTGTCTTGGATCCATATTGGAAACACCTGGATAGTTCCATAATTCACTAATGCCTGGACTCCATGCCCATCACCCAGTTAATTCTAATATGGAGTCAAGACTGGGAGCCACTGTGTTAGTGGAGTAGTGAGGTGGGGGAGCTTTCCTGTTCAGTCTCAGCTGACTCAGAAGTACCAGGAATTTGGACACTAACGAGAATTCTAGCCAACAGGAAAAAGAAACTCAGTGATCAGTTTCCCAAAGGAGAGAGAGAGACAGAGAGGGACAAAGAGAAGAAGGGAGGAGAAAGAGGAAGAAGGAGAAAGAGGGAAAAGGAGAGAAGAGAAGGGAAGAAGGAAGGAGAAAAGAATGTGACAAAATATAGGCAATGGATAATGCTAGGTAAAAGATATAGGAGAATTCTTTCAACTTTTGTATTAATTAGAAATTGTATCAAAATATTCAACAAGAAAGACCAGAGCCACTGTAAACATTAACCTATGGTTCCTCCTCTCCTCACAAAACCACAGAAAAAAATAATGAGGGAATAAATTCTTATTTACCCTCCACATTTAATATGGGGTTTTGAGTAGAGGAGGTGAGGTGGAAAAGGAGGTCTGACCTGACCTTAGAGACCCCTCAGGGATGAGGGATGACAGGCCCAAGTGATGCAATGTTGAGAAAGTTGGGGTCTTTCCCTTTCCACCTCAGTGCAGAGCATCTTCCTCCTACAGTGTGCCATTAGACCATCAACAAACTGCAGTCACAAAGCACATGGATTGGAAAAAAGCCTTGAGGTATCTAATCAAGTCCCCCACCCTAAGTATGAAGGTTTTAAAACATTTCTCTATACTACATGGCAATGAGAAAGAACGAAATATGGCCCTTTGTAGCAACGTGGATGGAACTGGAGAGTGTGATGCTAAGTGAAATAAGCCATACAGAGAAAGACAGATACCATATGGTTTCACTCTTATGTGGATCCTGAGAAACTTAACAGAAACCCATGGAGGAGGGGAAGGAAGAAAAAAAAAAAAAGAGGTTAGAGTGGGAGAGAGCCAAAGCATAAGAGACTCTTAAAAACTGAGAACAAACTGAGGGTTGATGGGGGGTGGGAGGGAGGGGAGGGTGTGTGATGGGTATTGAGGAGGGCACCTTTTGGGATGAGCACTGGGTGTTGTATGGAAACAATTTGACAATAAATTTCATATATTGGAAAAAAAACAAAAAACAAAAAACAAAAAAAAACAAAAAAAACATTTCTCCAGAAATATTGGTCTGAGCGCTCTAATATATAATGGAATATATATATATATATATAATATATATAATATATAATATATATAATATATATAATATATAATATATATATTATATATAATATGTATAATGGAATGCATCCCTTTTAACTATAGATATAACTATAGTTATAATTACAACTATAGTTATAATATAGTTATAACTATAACTATAGATATAATCTATAACTATAGATTTAACTATAATATATACAATATATATAATGGAATGCATCCCTTTTAACTATAGAAACATCATTCTCTGTAGGTTGATATAGACATAGTTCCTGTCTCCAGGCATCAGGGGAGGAATGCTCAGTGGCACTGGGGAAAGGTCAGAGGTGGATAGTTGATCCCACGGGGAAAATGGCCATTGAGATGCTTGTAGAAACTCAAGAACAGCTCCAAAAGGGCAGAGAGGGTGTCTTTCCCATTTTCCATTCATTTCAGTAGCTCCTGTTCTAACCTGATGTCAAGCACACAGATGGTGCTCAGGGAATATGTGCATGATCACAAAATGCTGAAGTCAGGAGATGGGGAGAAAAGTAAAACAAAAGAAGGAAGGCTAAATAGGAACAAGAAATTCAAAGAAGCACAAAAGAAAGCAGAGGTGCCTGGGAACTGCACTGGGCCACGAGCTGGGCAAAGGGAGCCAGTGGGAGATTCTGGCTCAAAACGTTGGGGTAGTTGCCCAGCTGGCTTGAACCTGTCAAAGCAGACCTGAGGGTTGGCTTCAGAAACCCAGCCAGAAGCGGTGCTTGGTTTTTATTTTAACCTAGAAGATTGGGGTTGAAAGAATTTGCTTGGGAGCCTTGGAGTAATACAGATTGGAATACAAATGTCAGATTTGACAAAACAAGGAGAAAAGTGGCCTAGTTGTTCTGTGTTTTTATCTATACCTCATCTTTATCTGTGTGTTCCCTCATGCTGTGGCAAGTCATTTGTGTACTTCACACAGCTACCAAATGGTATCAACCATGTTTTAGAATCAAAAGGAAATCCTTCATTTCCCTTGGATGGTGGGACCACAGAGATACTCAACAGTGAACTCACACAGCCCTCTGCTTCTGGTGAGCCTAGTTTTTTCCATAATCATAAACTTTGACAATTCTTTTTGATTTAAGGACACCAACTCCCTCTGCTCACACATCATGAGGCCCAGAAGTGACCCCAAGCATTGAAAATGTCCAGTACTGAGATTGCAGGAACAGAATGTGAACACTGAATATTCTGCATAATCTTAGGATGGAGCCTCCAGAATTCTCCAGAAGAAGTGACAGTAAAGGTAACGGGCTTGTTATCGTGCATACACTTCACCAATCCCAGAGGTTGCTGTGCCAGGAAGCAGGGCTATGATGTGAGATCAAGACTTGGCTCCTCGAGCAGTAGTAAACAATTTACTCAGGCCAGATCCCTGGTTTCTCAGGGATTAAGATCCCTCTAAACACACTGGGATAGCCAGAGTAGGGGTCCCTTCCAGAGCACATGAACAAAGAACAAGGCAATTCCTATTGTAGCATGGTGACTTTAAATCTCAAAGGACACGGTTCTACAGAAATTATTCCTAAGCTTAGAAGACAGAAATGTCCCCAGAAGCTCAGAGCAGCCACCACCAATAAACCTTTCTTGTCAACTGTGGTTCCAAATTGCAGTCTGACTCCACAAACCATTTGTGCCTACTCCCTTCTGTGTCCATGTGAACCTTTTTGACATGCCCTGGGCTCCAGAGATAAGGACTACTCCTCTCCTCCTTGGCCTTGACCTCTTTTCAGAGCCCAATTCAGCCTTCCTGGTTAGTTAGGCTCTTGACACCTAGCAATCTGAGTGTTGAGAATGTGACATTTGGTGGGATAAAGATCAACTGATAATAGAGGCACAAGTGAGGAGAGCAAGGACTGCATTAGATGTTGCATTTGGGATAACCAGGTCCTTAAATGTCCTCCAGGTGCTTTATACTGAGCCACTCAAGAGACCTCCCAGCTGCCTCTCCTGGACCAAAGTCTCAAAGGAAGGAGATGGCAACAGGAAGCAAGTTCAGTTCTATTTAATCTGATGTCTTGAGTTTTGTCCCTTATAAACAGAGCCTCTCCCTTTCCCACCAATCATACATGTGGCTTCCTGCCTCTGACTCATAGGGAAGGTGAGGCAAAAAATGCCATAAGAAAAGAGAAACAGGAGCCCCCTTTAGGGTCAGCATGGGTAGAGGAGGGTTTACAGGGCTCTCCCTCTGCATTCAAGCTCCCACCTCCCCAAATGGTATCCCCTTGGGTAAGCTGGAGCATCAAACTTCTCAGAGAGTGGTGCACACCCAGCCTTGAATCCTTACTTTGTCAGAAAACATATGGTCCCAAATATGGGCCCTTTTGGTCCCCAAAAGGATGAATTGTATCCCTAGGCATGGAAGAGTCTTTATGGAATAAGTGCAATCCCCAGGCCCACGATGTCCTCAGGCCTGGGTCATGGGAAGGGGAAACAGATGGGGGGCTTTGGAGAGCCCAAGCAGAGCAGAATTTCTGTATTTGGTAATAAGGGGAGGGCTGAGCAGAGAAGAACCTGAGTATTTGACATAAGGAGATAGTATCAGACTCCAACCTGCAGGGTGGCAAGAAGCCAAGAAAGAGCACCCTGCCCAAACAAGAGGGCAGCCAGAGGGAGGCACCTCAGGGTAGCAGTGCTGGAGCCCGAGAGGGCAATTGGTGCAGCCCTGAAGCCTGCAGGGGTTTTGTCCTGGGGCTCCACTTTGCCTCCAGAGGACTCCAAGCAGGGTCCCCGAGGAGCACGGATAATTTCTGGAATCCAGCCTGTTGTGTTTTCCACTACCTCCTGTAGGAGAAGGAAAATGGGGGGAAATGGGTAAGGGCAGAAGCTTCTCCCACCCTCATTTCCTTTCTTCTGCACTTACTTAGTGATCCCCCGTCCTTGCAGCCTCACAAACCAACTGGGATATTCCAACAACCCCACAATCCAGAACAGCACCAGCCCATCTCTCTGCTCCCCAGCCCTTGCTTCCCTGATCCAGTGTTCTTACCACTGCCATTCACCTACCTCCTTCTTTCTTTTCCTGGCTTTTTCCAACACCATTCCACCCCCCTCCATCCCTAACCCTGAGAGGGTGGTGTCTCTTGGAACACTCACATCAATGGTCTTTATTATCACTGTCTGCTGGACCTCCTTGCAGGCTTTCTCAGCCTTCTTAATGTTCTCTGGGGTCCATTCAACATTGTTCATGGCCATCATGCCCTCCATGGAACTGCCATGGGCAAGGGGAACACACAATAAGATAGGGTCAACTTAAAGCTTTGACAAAATAGCCTCACTTTTGTTAGCATAATTTCTAGGTCAGCATAAACCAAAAAGAATGCCTCACGATTTAATATGACCACGACGAATTTGGCAGAAGGACAAATATCAAAACTCAGAGATGAGCATTTTTTAAGTGAAAAAGAGAAACTCTTGACTCTTTAAAAAGTGATTCTTAATCTGAAGGCCATGAAGTTCAAGAAAGTCGATGGAGTGACTTCAGGGAACATAGAAATGCCCTGAAATAGTATGTGAAATGTGTGTGTCTGCACAGATGTGCATTTTCCTTGGAAAGGATGATCAGAACTTTCATTAGAATCTCAGAGACAACCCTTACCCCTAAATAATTAGGGGTCACTACTTGAAAGTAAACAGTCTTTGACTGTCAGGTAGTGCATGAGAAAAAGGCAAAGAATTTGTACACAAGTGATCTAACTTTTAGAGGTCAGTTCTTATCTGCTTTTCTGAATGACCTCACTAATATGGAAAAATCTCCTATCTTACATCAGAGCTTCAAGAGTCAGACGCTGACAGAAGCAGGCATTAAGAAGGCAGGGGCTAACCAGGGAGCCTGCTGAGGAATCCTAACTCACTCGTGTAGGGGGTAGTAGGTGGTCTTCCTTTTCCTCCTTCCTCGTCCTCCCCAAGACCCCTCCCACACACAATTGAAGGTCTTATCTTCCAGGATGACTCACTCTGATACCTCCTCCCCCAGCTCATGGGCCACGTGGATGATGTCAGGGTACCCCATGCAGCTGGAGATGTTGTTTCGGGGATAGTAGAAGAGGAAGATGAGGCACATCTCATTAATGGTGCTGGGACCCCCCTGGAGAAGAAAAGAGAGCCAGAAATGGAACAGAAAGATACAAAGGCAAGCAGAGAGAAGGGAACAAGGCAGGCAGAAAATAGGTTATGTGTCATTCTACCAATGATGCTGTTTTCCTTTTCCCTTAGCCTGCAATGAGCTCACTGAGTGTTAATTGCTACTTCTTAGCTACCCTTTCCTTTTATGATTGGTGGGCATTCATTGATGTTATTTTCAAAGAAATATGCCATATATCTGCCCTATCCACTACATTTCCACAGCCACTGCTCTGGTTTGAAAAGTTGGTTGAGAAGATGAGAGAAGATACTGAGTTTCCCAAAAAAAGCCACTTCCTTCTGAGCTCTCCATCTCTATGTGTCTAAAGCAAGACCCATTCAAATATATCACATGTTCAGTTCACTGTAGTAGGACCTTATGGTTTTTCCCTGTGAATCCCCTAGTGCATTTTCCCCATCTGTCTCTTACAGTATATATTACTTTCTACTTTGCATCATAGTATATATGGCTATAGTTTCTTCCTCAATAGCACACAACCCCTTAGGAATCCTATAAACACTGAAACTACTTTTGATGAACAAATGGCTGGGTTTCCTTGTGACCATAAGAACAATAGCTAACTCATAGGGTGCCTGGGTGGCTCAGTTGGTTAGGCAGCTGATCTTGATTTTGGCTCTGGTCATGGTCTCACGGTTCATGGGTTCGAGACCCCTGTTGGGCTCTGTGCTGACAGCTCAGGGCCTGCTTGGGATTCTCTGTCTCCTTCTCTCTCTCGGTGCCCCTCCACCTCCTCTCTTTCTCTCTCTCTCTCTCTCTCAATAAATAAATTTTTAAAAACCTTAAGAAAAAAAGAATAATAGCTAAGTCTAATTGAACATCTACTATAAGTCAGGCAATGATCTAGATGTTTTATTTATTTTTTTAATTTTTATTTATTTTGAGGCAGAGAGAGGCAGAGTATGAGTGGGGAGGAGCAGAGAGAGAGGGAGCCTCAGAATCCAAAGCAGGATCCAGGCTCTGAGCTGTCAGCACAAAGCCCGACATGGGGCTCGAACCCATGAACTGTGAAATCATGACCAAGGCGAAGTCGGACACTTAACCGACTGAGCCACCCAGGTGCCCCATTGTTTTACATATGTTAATCAACTCTCACAACAATATTATGAGATAGTATTGTTAGTTCTTATATGAATTAAGAAACTGAGGCACAAAGAGATTGAATAACTTGCCTAAGGTTAGAAAACTACTAATAGTTGTGTTGGCATTCAAACCCAGGCAAAGAGACCAAGCTCTTGGTCGCTATAACATGCTGTATGTCCATTGTCTTAGTGGGTCATTGACACCAGATAATAGGGAATCCTTGTACCCATCTTAAAATCACTGTGATGTGAGAGCATGAAAAGCCCCATGTAAATAATATCATTGGAGGAAGAAAGGGGCTTCAGCTGGAACAATCAGTCACTTAACAGCCAAGGCCAGGGGTGGGGTCTATTCTGAGGCTACTGTCCTTGACCATGGTGGGGAGGGAGCTACTCACAAAAGTCAAGGAGTCCCGGTCCAGCGTCTGGTAATGACACTCCACCAGCAACTCATCTCCCTATTCAGAGTGAAACATGAAGGACCCCTTCAGACCCATTCTGTGTCTTTCAAGACACAGAAGGACTGCTACTGCCTGAGAACCCCCTTGGCTGACAGGGATGAGCTCTGATCCCGCCTCCCCAGCCTGTCTCCAGTCACACCTCCCTGCAGGCTCCCACCTGTTTAATCTCCATTCGATAAGGTAAATCTCGAGTCTCCTGCAGATTGAAGTCGTAGAAATCATCTTTGCAGATTATTCGGAGTTGTGTTCCATTTCTAGAGGGAACAAAGCAGTGTAATGTGCTCATACTGTGGGCAAAGATTTACCATAAAACAAAAAATCTCTTCCTTCCACAGCTTTATTCTGGTCACCTCTATTCTATGGGTAGTTCTAGCTCCTCCTTACTCCCAACCAAGCATAACCTTAGGCTGCAGAATAAGTAACTATTCTCACATTTGTTCCCACATGCAGATGGGAAAGCTTCAAGTCCATGTCTTCCCTTACCTGTATTGCACGGCCTGCAGAGCACGGCCAGCCAGGTGGGTGTGGAGCAGGTAGCCATATACCTGTATGTCAGGCACTGGGACCCCATTCATCTGTGGCAGGGAGAAGACACATCTGATTTGTTAAGAACTCTCATCTTGCCCTGTTCCTTGATTTTTCCCCGTTAATATTTGACATCTTCCTCCTATGACTGACACGAGCCCCTTTAGTTCTTACTGGGCCCTCCTGGACCCTCTTCCTGCCCCACCCCCCAGCCCCAAAGCCCTGACTCCTTCCTTCCCTTGCATGATCCAGATTATAGGTTTTCCTGAACATAGGTAGCTATTCTCCCGGTCCAGGGCTCAGGCTGTGTGTGCTTATGGACCAGCCCAGATCTGTGACGGGAAACAAGGAACCTTGGGGAGGATGTGCCTCCCAGCTTCACCTCCTCAAACTTCTCCGTCTTACACAGCCCATAGGACAGGAAGGACTCCGCGCCTGGGGGTATGAAGTGGATGGGGAAAGTGAAGAAACCCAGCTGGAGGACTCCCATGTCGTATTTGCGCAGCTTTGCCGTGTAGTATAATCGGATGCCTGAGGAGTCGTACACACCTGGTGCAGAATGGAAGGATCACAGAAGGTAAGAGAGCTGGTCACCATGTGGGAGCAAGAGGCCCAGGAAAGACAGGGCAGGGCTGTGGCCAAAAGGAGCCAGCGTGCATCCCGCAACACCTTCCCAACACCTCAAGGAATCAGCCAGGCACACCAGTTCTTCTTCTATAAATGTTCCAGATGCTCACCCGGAACGTTGTGAAAATTGCTGTAATGAATCTCCAATCGGATCCACTGGGGGTCTAAGGGAGTCCCAATAGAGACACCCACATCATCTGGAAACTGGTAACTCTGTTGGATGGAGGAAGATTTGGCAGCGGGAAGGGCTTGGTGCTAGGTGCAGGGACCAGCACCTGCCCATGTTTTATGGCCCTCATCCCAGACCTCCCCCATCTCCTGGCCTTCCATCAGTCCAGCAATCCCAGTATCCTGACAACATGCACACACTTAGCCAATTATTTCCCTCATCACAAGACTCACTGTGCCCCCGACAGCCCAGCCCACGATGACCTGCGAGCAGAGGGAGAAGGCAGGGTCAGCCCCGTAGCAGTCACTGATGCCCGTGGGGAGAACACTGGCATTGCCACAGGCATAAACCAGGATGTGATGCACCATCGTCTCGTTGTGCTTGAGCAGCTTGGGCTCAAACTGGGTGAGGGAAGGAAGGCAGATCAGAGTCAAGATCTTCTATGTCAAGTCCTATTTCTCCCATCCCTTTGCCCCAAAGAAAACTATACCCATTTCCCACTTCTCTTTCTCTTTCTTTTCTATTTGCTCTCCGTTTTTTTGTCCCCAACCCATCATTTACCCCGACTCTGTCTGATTTCTCTCTCAGCCTCCACCCTTTTAAAGTCCTTCCCTGAGTGCACAACATGCCAAGTCTAGCAGAGAATATCCTCATGACTTCTGACTTTCCCTTAGTAATCTCACTAGTCTACAATATCTGAGCACATGCCTGATTGGATTCGCCTCTTAAAGAAAAAAATTGGCTCCCACACATTTTCTAGTTATTGTAAGATCAAAACTTGAAATCACTCAACTATGAAATCAGGTGACCAAGTTGAAGTTCCCTCTAGCCAGACTTCATGGACCTGACAGCCCTTGGCCATGACCCCCAGCCTGAACTTCCTCCTGGGCTATGAGCACAATTCTAGGCCCAATGTGGGGCTTGTATTTTGCCCTTCGGAAACACTAATTTGTTACCTTCATCAAAATCTCTGCTGCATTGTGGGACTCAAATAGAACAGTGTTGGGCTCAAGAAATCATGAAACTACCACCTCCACCAAATCTGGCCTGGCCTCCCTGTGCTCCCAGCTACTTCTCTCCAGCTTCCTCTCAACAGTTTTCTGAACATCATCCTTCCAGATCTGGCTGTGCTCATGGCGCTGCTCAACTGCCTTAGCAACATCTGGTTTGCCCTACCTTGAAGATGTGATGCTTCTTGCTGACGATGGGGAGAGGGAGGAAGGTGCAGGCATATGTGGTGTCATCCTCTGGAATGAGGAACTGGAGAAGGACACACAGAGGCTGAGCTGGTTGGAAAATGAGGCTCTCAGAGAAGCCGGGGAAGGGACAGGCCAGCTTGGCAGTCCTCAACAGACTGGGGAAGTCATAGCAATCTCAATTCAAGGAATGTACTGAGTATTGGGTGCAAGAGGAGGGTCATGATTGACTGGGAAGGGGGCTGGGAGATGGCTGGGTGGGGTGGAGGGCTCTTACATCAGTGAGTTCCAAGTCATGGATGATGGTGTCCTCAGGGACGTCAAGGTCGTCAGGGTGGACTATTTGTAGCAGGAAGATGGACTTGACAAAAGTACGGTCCCGATCCAGCTTCAGAGTGTCATCCAAGCCATAGGCAGCCAGAACCCTTATGGTGTCACTCTGGGGGTGTGATTGGCATTGAGGTGCTTCTGCCCGTGAGTAGCACTTTGCACATACCCACACCCAAGGACTGACACAAGCCACTTGCTCACATCTACACAGTGGAATGGAAGGAGCTTCAGACTGGGGGATCGAAACCATCGGTTTCTAGCTCTACCTCAGAGGCCAACTTGCTGGAAATAAAAGCAAGTCGCATTCCCTCTCAATGCTTGTATCCACATCTGAGAAGTGACACACTAAAGTTCAGTAAAATCAAGCAAGGTTCTTGGATAGGGGAAGCCAGGGGAGGGTGGGGTGGATGCTGAATCAGTGGGAAATCAATCCCCTTGTAGAGGGCTTGTGGATTTGGGGAGGGACATGACTGGGGAGGTGCCTGAAAAGGCGCAGAGGGACAGAACCCCTGGGAACTGTGCCTGCCACCTGAGATACAGGCACATTCCGGATGGGGAGTGACTCCGCCTACCCAGAAGGAAAAGCTGCTTGTAATCGAATGCTTCCCTCCCCTTCCTATTTTACCGTAATGTCTTGGTCATGGGCATCACAGGAGCGGAAGGGCCTGGAGAAGCGCATGGTGGTGTAGACAGCGTCTTCTGTCAGCCCCTGCAGCTCAGCATCCTGGCTTCCGTCCTCCTCCAGGGTGTCTTCATCCACCAGGTGCTGATCCTGGGGTCCAGTGAAGGTCAAAGAGTAAGAACAGGAAACTCCAGTGGTCATGACTGTGGAGCGGCTAGTGACCCTTTAGCTCCCCCAAGGTACTAAGTTAGCAGAACCCAGGTCTTCTTCATTTTGTAGTTTGCTCCAGGGACAGAGCATGGCATCAAAGTGGATCCTCAGGCAGAGGGATGAACAAACTCTGATGGAATTTCGCCAGCTGACCCTGATTTACTTCTCCCGTTCCAAATCGCAAGTCCATAAATCCTAGTGTTCCTGCATCTCTAGCCCGTGAAAAGTCACATACCCTCTGGACTCTCAATGCTATCTGTCCTCTCTTGTGGCTCATAACATTGACCCTTCCCCATACAAATGCAGTTCAGATGGGTGAGGTTGGGAGATGGGTGAGTTGCTTCTTCATCTGTAAAATAGGGTCATAATCACCCACCTCATAGTGAGGCTGTGAGGTTTAACAAGCAAAGATTGTGGAACAATGCCTGGTTAATCAAAAGTACATTACAATTTTTTTAACATTTATTCATTTTTGAGACAGAGCATGAACGGGGGAAGGTCAGAGAGAGAGGGAGACACAGAATCTGAAACAGGCTCCAGGCTCTGAGCTGTCAGCACAGAGCCCGACGCGGGGCTTGAACTCACAGACTGTGAGATCATGACCTGAGCCGAAGTCGGACGTCCAACCGACTGAGCCACCCAGGCGCCCCAAAAGTACATTACAATTTTAAGCTATTACTATGGTAGCTGCTGCTGTGTTTCGTAGACTATTTTATGTTGTGGTCCACCCAACTGAGCTTAATAGAAGCTAAGGCTGAAGACTGCTTCAAACAGCATTGACTCTCCCTCATTGTCCTGCTTTTAGTCATGCAGGACCCTCTCTCAGCACAGTGGTTCCACTCCTTAGCACCTTAGGGACACGCAATCTGGAAGACCTAGCTTGAAACTCTCCAGTGGACCATTTCTACAGGGAGAGGTCAGAAGTCAGCTGGTGTTCTGGGCGTGTGCCTGGATAAGTTTGGAAAATCTGGATCCTTCCTGGACTCAGAGTCATCCTCAACCCAGCAAGAGACCCTCATCCTTGGAAGGGAGTCACCCTCAGACTTACCGAGAAATAGACATTGCCATCAGGCAGGACTCCTCCAACCACCAGATCGCTCCCCACTCTGGTGTAGCGATTTGTGACACCCAAGCCCACCCAGCCAGCTGTCCGGACCTGGAGCTCAAACGTGATGATCTCAGCCTCAAGGTCAAAGTCCCAGCGCAGGAAAATGACATTGGAAGGATCTAGGAACCTGGAATAACGCAGGCGAGATGTGGGGTGAAAGCGTTTGCCTTGGAAGAGGGCTGCCAGAGTCATAAGTAGGAGAAGCCTGAAGAGAAGGGCACAGGTCATGGCTCCTGGGGTCTGGAGCATCTCTCCTACAGATGGACACTCAAGAAGTATGGATTTATATGTGCCTCTACCTGTGCTAGGCACCGTGCCACAGGGGAGGGACAGACTGGGGCTCTTCTGATCTGATTATCCCCTGGATTCCAAGTGGTGCCACTTACATAACCCTGGAGGTTATGAGGTGTGAGGTGGTCAGAGAGGGTACAGAGCACATTGCTCTTGCCCTGGAGCAGATACCTGACATGAAATTCTCAGGAGTGGGTCATTTAGACTCTTCCACCCCGACCCCATGCGAGGGTCCTGCCAGTGGGGACCCTACAGAATCAAGGGGGTTGGGTTTCTCCCTGTCTCTCCTCCCTCGCCTTTCTTTCTCCCTTTCTGCACCTCTGCCCCATCCCTATATCCTTGGATGTCCTTACTGAGCACCCTGCCCTCTGGCGCCTGTCCCCCACCCAGTTTTTATGGGCATTTTTCTATATCTGGAATTGGTGCATAGCCGGGCGTGGGGGCAGGACTGATTACATGCAGCAGAGGAAGGAGAGAAGTTTTTGAGAGGGTGTTTGGGGAAGGCTACGATTTCCATCTCCCGGAGGAGTCTTTGCTACTAATCCCTGGAAGGACACATAGAGGTGAAGGAACCATAATCAGCTTTCCAGATGGGTGAGTCTGAGGCAGTCTTGAGTTTCTGCACATTCCTGGGGAGCAGCAGGGAGGAGGAGGAGAGGAAGGAAAGAAGAGGGAGAGATAGGGGGATAAATGTAAACTGGCCTTTGGGATGTTTGGTGTTTACCCTTCCTTCCATGAATTGCCTGCCAGAGAAGTCACATTTAGTTGACTCTCCACTAGGGGGCTTTGGTATTCAGGCAATAAAGACACAGAAGGAATGTTAGAATATTAGGACACCAGATTTACTGAGAAATAGACACTACTGCCAGGCAATGAATTTTAGAAAAAGGAATTTTAGTGAAAAGGAACTTGAGACCCACTTAATTTTTCAAGTATTGCAATCCACTTAATTTTCAATGAGGTAAGGGAAATACCAAGAGGTAACATGAGGAGTGCCTGACCCCCCATCCAGTCAGAGGCAGAGCTAACACAAGAACACAGGGGCTCTGCCCCCAGGCCAGTGCCCATTCCATTATTTGCTTAGGTTACAGACACCCACAAGGCACCCAGCCACCTGCCATGCCTTCCCCACCGTGGCTGCCCTGGTGGAAGGGGTTATCATCTGCTGGTTGCTTCTTAGGGAGGGGACCCACATCTCACTCTATTTCCAGAGTTCTTTCTGCCCAAGCTATGACACAGCTGGGCGTGAGCCAGAAATCACCTCACTGACCCCCAGTGTCCTTCCTGCATCAGGCAATGGAGAGGCTCTGAAAAATTAACAAGGACATGCGTCCAGGGGGCATCTGCCAGCACAGAAATTAGACCACACATCACACAGGAAGTCAGCTCGGAAGTGGGTAGGAGCTGGGGCATCTATTTACGCCTCCCTCTGGGACATGCATATTCTTTTTAGTATCAGTTAAGTTCATCAAAGCTGGTATGGACCCAGCTGGGGTGGTTGGCAGGCTCTGTGAGCACCTGAGTTGGAACTGGGGTGCAGTGGGAGAAGAAAACCCATTTCCCATGCCTTTTCTGAGAGAGGGGAGATTGCTGGCAGTCATCTGGAAGGAAGAGGTTTACCTTGGCCCAGGATGGGAGCAGGGCCAAGACCAGAGGAGGAGCCTTGGGACGCAATGACCTTGAGGAGCAGGAATCCAGGGAGGAGATAACAGGAGTATCAGAGACATTCTGATCCCAATCGCATTTGGGGATTAAGGCTAAGGGAGGGGGTGGCAGGGAGACAGGCAGCCCGTCCTATAAACCAAGATGGGGCCAGGATCCCTTATCCTGCAATCTGTCTACCGGCCAGAGAGCCTGCCTCAGGGAGAAAGCTGGGAGCCCGTGGCTGCAGCTCACGGTTTCTGTTCCTGGTTTCCTTCTGGCCACCCACTGGCCTTTTCTCTCCCTGTTCACCTGTTCCCCCAGTTATGGTTTGCTCCCTCTCCCAGCCCCCTTCCCTTCTACCCTCTGATCCCCAGAGCAACTCTCTCCCAGAATAAACTCAGAATGCAGTGCACGTGGCTTGCTAAGTGAGGACGTCTCTGTCCTGGCACGTACATATTTCTGGTATTCAAGATGTGCGATTTGGGCGTTCTTCCCAGAGCTTCATCCCTCTCCGTCCCTGGAGAGATGAGGTTGGGAACAGGCAGGACAGCGAAAGGCAAAAGGAGGCCAGCACATGTTACTGAGAATGCAGGGCGATTGATATTTTCTTTACGATTAGATGATGCAAATTTGAAATAGTCAGATATAGAAAATATTAATGAACTTGTTTTATACACAAAATTGTACATAATGAAAATGTGGGGTTTTTTTTAAATGAACAACCACACAATTTTGAAGTCATCACGCCAACTGAATTATAAACTGTATTATGCTGTCACCACATGGCATCAGTAACCGTTATCCTTTGCCAGAATCATGGGAACCATATTGTTGTAAGTATTTACACCTGAGCAGATTAGCAAACTTAGTGAATCTGGGAGGCGCAAAGCCCCAGGACACTGCACTGTTCCCTGACGTGCAGTCTCCCGGGTGGTGGGTCTGCGGTCCTATTGTGTTCCAGCTGTCTTCTTCATTCATCAAGTGTCTGTGACAGCGCAGACACCTCACTGGGAACACTGACGTGAATATGGTGCAGTCCCAGGTCTTGAAATTGTAAAGTTCAGTTGCTAGATTCCTATGTGTCCCCTTACTTTTGTCCATAAAATTCTGAGGGGGAAGAGAAGGTAGCTATGGACCTTTACATCTGATTTCCCAGATCGCTGATTTCCAAACTTTCTGAAAAAAACAAGGCCTCTTACCACTGTTGAAAAGTTACAAGATCTTGTGATCTTAATCTCAGCTGATGACTGAGAGAGAAGGAGACATAAACGCTGCTATTAATTCTGTGAAATTGGAATTGAATTGGTAGTTGACCATGGCGGTGACAGGAGTCAACTCTAAGTGCTCAGTCTGTGCCAAACTCTATTCCAAGAATTTTTCATGTATTAATCTATTTACTCCTATAAAGTCACCTTCATAATTATCTCCATCTTACAGAGGGAGAAACACTCCCAAGGCCACCTGCTAGGTAGGGCCGGTGCTGTGAGTTGTCAGGGAGATGAAACTGAAAATCAAAGCTCCTCCCAATTCAGAAAAACCTCTCCCCAAAAGTAGGAGAGAAAGAAAGCAGTCTTATTACTGAATAAGCATTAAACCGATGTGATACACATCCCAGGAATTTTGTTAAGGGGTTGCAAAGACAGACAGAAATCCCGGCCTTTTATATAGGTAATCAGATACAACCCATTACATAAATGTTCTCGAGATAAACTATAGCCAGACCTCAAATAAGAGGCCGGGACAGGACTTTTGTTAACCCACAATTCATCTTACAGTCACTTGGTGACTGGGGGTGTCCATCTGGGTTTGCTAATTTGCTTTACCCAAAGGCAAAGTAACTTGCCATATCTTTAGGACAGGAAATCGTTTTGCAACTTGACGGGAGGCATCTACTCTAAATTTAGTTAGGCTCATCCTGATACTTGTATTTCAAAGAGAGGATGGCGGGACCTTGCGAAAAACATTTCTGGGTGATTTACACACTTTTCAAAGAAACAGAGAAAGAACTTAAAATTACAAGTTTTCTAAAGTAAATGCTCTGAGGGAATGGACAGGAGTTAAGTGTCTTTCCTTATTTTCAACAGGGAAAATGAAGCCTCTTATGTTTAATTTGCAGTTACCCTTACAGAGGAGAACACGTGTGATTAGAAACGAGCGGCCACTGTGTACTGACCAGTGTGGCCTCTTGCACGTGGGGGAGAGAGGTCTTCGCTGAATCCACCAGCCTGCTTGGTTGCATTGAGACGTTTTAATCCCTTGGGAAGATCTGAGGCACAGATTCAGAACCACTGTCGTCTGTGTCCCAGAATCCCAGAGATTCTGAGAGGGTGCAGGACTAAACTAAGCGCCCTCACCAAGGCACTCAGTGAATGTGGGGAGCGTGTGCACGCCCATGTGAGGGCTGTTGGCATGCAGGAAACAGGAAACCGTGGGGTCTGAACCGCAGTGAGAAAATGAGACAAAATATTGAGTTTCCTGGAGAAGCCACTCCCTTTTGAGTTTCAGGCCCAGAGTGTCAGTTACTGATTGCCACCTTATGGACCGAGACCCTGCTCTCCTGCCTGACTGGGCCCGTCCCGCTGCCGAGCTGGAGAAAGCCCGTGGGGCCCAGGCAATGGTACCATTTCCCATTCTGTGGGGCTGGGTGCTCATGGCCACCGTGACAACAGGTCAGATGCCAGGCTGAGAAAGCCACTCCATGGGCTGAGGGAGGGAAAGAGGGACCAGTAGGCACAGAAAGTTTTGTTCCCTCATCCCAGGCTTTCCAAGATTCTCCCAGCCATAGCACCCTCCCACCTCCAACCCCCGAGGAAGCATCCCTTTGTCTCCAATTGCCATTGCTCATGGGCCCCCCTCTGAGATTTTGCGGCAGCTGATTTGGGGGAGGGGAGGCGGGTATCGCTACCCTCAGTACCTTTAGCCTGGCCTGACTGTGTATTTCAGATGCCTCAGCAAGCTTGGTGGAGCAAAGGCCCAGGTGGGTCCTGGTACCTCGTGGACAAGCTAAAACCCTGCAGTGCATCCTGAGGGATTCCCAGTACCCCTGGATGAGCTGGTACCAACAGGATCTCCAGGGACAACTACAGCTACTGGCCACCCTGCGGAATACCGGGGATAAGGAGGTCGTATCCCATCCTGGAGCAGATTACCAGGTGACACGGGTCGATAACATGGAGCTGGAGCTGCACGTGGCCAACGTGACCCAGGGCAGAACCCTGTACTGCACCTGCAGCAAAGACACAGTGAGACACCCTCCTTGGACAAATGAATAAAAACCATCCCGGATTGGCAACCACAGACCCAACCTCCTCCCCCGCCCCGACAGCCCCCGTAAGCCTGCTTCCTCTCCTCCCAGATCCTCCCTTGTCGCCTCTTTTCTATAAACGGGCTCTTTTTTTCCCCCAGTTTATTTATTTTTGAGAGAGAATGTGTGAGAAAAGGCTGTGCACCAGGGGGAGCAGGAAAGGGGTAGAGAGAGGAAGAGAAAGAGAGAGAGGCAGAGAGAGAATCCCAAGCAGGCTCCAAGCTGCCAACGCAGAGCCGGACCCGGGACTCCATCTTGCAAACCGTGAGATCATGACCTGGGCCGAAATCAGGAGTCGCACAGCCAACCGACTGTGCCCCTCTGTAGACTCTTCCTGCTGTTTTCCCACCGCCCTTTTGGTGAACACTCCACCTGAGTAGCACGGCGATTTGACCACAGGCTCCGAAGGGCTCCGTTGCAGACCACTCTGCCACTTGGGAGCTTTGGGAGAAACTTGGTTTCTGTGCCTATAAAGTACAGACAGTAACTCCGCCCAGCTCAGAGCTTGCTGTGAGGATCAAACGGCACGATTCTTCACAATATGCCTACATAACTAGCCAATGCATTTTAATACCAGAGGAGTGCTGGAAAGAAATCTGGAGAAATTCTGGGAGCTCAGAAAGGAGGAAGAATGCGTATCTCAATAGGTAGCCCCTTCATCCACACCCCTAGAATAAACACCCACTTTTCCAATTAGATCCCCATATGCAGCACTCACCACCACCTAAACATCTCACATCCCAATCTCAAGTTGATCTCTTCTGAAGTAAAATCCTCCAGAGAGGGCCTGACCTGGGAAGGACCAGGGTCTGGAGCCACAGCAGAGGGCTCGCCAAACGTTGACTAAAAAACCATGGCTCAGAACTGGGTTTGCAAACTGAGCAAGGTCATACAAGGAGTGAGGGCCACACAAGGAGCCTAGGGTCCCAGGCAAATGGACCAGAACCAGCAGGCCGGTGCAGGGCCTGGAGAGAGGCCCCGGTCCTGGGTGCCCTGCAGAGACGGTAGGCCGAGAGGCTGCTGCTCCACTCTGCCGCGAGCTCGGAACATCTCTATCCCAGAGGGTGTGGACCAGACCAGCAGGTAACTGGGGTGCAAGGTGGGAGTGAACGAGAAGACATCTCAAAGGAACCTCAGTCCCGATGGTGGTCTGGGTGGCTGCGAGGCTGGGCCGCTGGCAAGTGTCCTTTCCTCAGTGCTTGTGGAGAGGGAGTTTGTCCACTAGGGGGCGCCATCTGCCCGTAGTTCTCCATGATCGGCTCAGACCCATAGTCTGGCATGAGTCACAGGTGAGTCTTCTCTCGGCCCCCTCTCCAGTGTGTGGTGAACACCTGCGCGGCTCTAGAGGACAAGAACGGTGATAGGGAGCAGGACTAGAGCCTGGCCTAGGGCACTGGGGACATTTGGGTATCTGTCCTCTCATCCCTCCAAGAAGGGTACCTCTAAGAACGCCCCGCTTAGATCCTTCCTCCGAGGCCAGCAAGAGGCTGTTATATACCGAAATGGCAGGGCAGAGAGGCCTGGGCCACCTGCCCTTAAGGAAAGCTGAGGCCCTCTGCTGGCAGCTTTTGAAACTCAGCCAAGCACCTCCTGCTGGAGGGATAGAGGGCACCGTAGCTCTGGTTGATGGGTTCGCTTCAACCCCAGTTCGCGGGAGCTCCCTGGAGACTTCCCAGACGCAAATCTGTTCACTTGGACCATGAACTACGCCTGAATACCACTTCCTAGCCCCTCGATTCCTAGCTGATTGAACTAGCCCTCCTAGATTGGCAGATGGTAGGGATTCACACTTTTTGATTAGATTATCAAATTTGATTGATGCTTTTTGATTAGATTATTTTATTTATCCGTTGTTATCCAGATAAGAAATACTGATCTATGTGATGTCGTCTCCTGTCTACAGGCTGGTCAGAGTGATTTGTCCATGTCTTTACAAAGTATATTTAGCTTCATTTTCTCATTCAATACTTTCAAATGCCCTCTTAGGCAAGTACCACCATTTGTTGCTTTTTATTTTTGCTTTTATTTTAATAGGGAAATGGGTCCTCAACAGTGATGTCACGCAGGTAATCGGCATACAGCTAGGACTCAAGTAGAGGAATTCTAAGTCATATCTGTGACTCTCAACACCTCATGATGCTGCCTTTTTGCGTAATGAATACATTGCCACCGGGACAAGGCAGGTGTGAGTTGGAAGGCATCTCTGCCCCTTCCAGAAAGGCGGCTCCTGTTGTGGTGCAGACATGGTCAGAGAGCCCAGGGAAGACCACACACGATGTGGCAGCAAGTCAGGTGAGTGTCCTGCAGAGACCCTAAGTACCCTGCAGACTTGTCCTAGGATTCAGTGGGTCCAGATGGGAATAGAAAGAGTTATACATATTAAATCTAATTATTTTGAAGGGAAAGTAATATATTTTGATGGTGTAAATTAGGTTCTGCTCTGTAGTTAACTCCATAGGTTGGGTTGGTTTGAAACTTATGGGATTCCAGGACAGGCAGGTAAATACAGTCACTTAAGACTTTGTTCTCCTTTGTCTCAGCCATCCTCTCAATTAATCAATACGTGTGTAGAATACCCACTCCGTTTTCAGTCTTTTACTAGATATGGTGTGACTTTCAAGAAATATCAGCCATGTTTCCTCTTTACCTCCTCCAAATTTTACTCCTCTTCTCTTCTTTATTCTTTCATTTGGAAGGTCCTTGGAGAGCAGAAAACATGAGCTCGAAGTTGCACTTGCAGCTCTGAGAGGCAGAGGAAGGAGGATGGGGCCTCTGTGTTATCATTCAGATTCCTGAGCCCTGAACAGAAATATAGCCCATATTTATGGTCCCTACACCATCATTTCAGGGCTTTTGAGCAGGAGAACAAGCGTGGGTCTCCTGTGAAGGCAGGGGCTTAGATACAGGTGGGCTTAGGAAGAGGGAGTTGATAACAGGCTAATAATTATTAGGGCTTAGGATCCATGCAAGTCCCTTGAGTGTAGGCACACATCCATGAGTACCCTGGTGGGGCTTATTAAGGATAAACTGGAATAAAGTTGGGTTGGTAGACAATGAATCCTGACACAGATTAGCAGTTAGCCAAGCTGAGGAGAAAGTATAGAATACTAGAAAACTTTACAAAATTGTATAATAGTTGGGGTTGTGAATTTAAACTTATTTTTCTACTTTTGTGGGTTCTCCTCGTTATATACAATGAGTGTTTAGGGTTTCTGAAATCAGGGAAACACTTCAAAAATAAAGCAACTCTATCTGACAGTTGCCTATCTAAATGATATTACAATGTACTTGTCTTGCCGTTATAGTTTTTGACCTCTACCCAAATAAATACAATAATGTTGTAAAACTTCCTTTTTATATTTTATGCCTAAGAGCCTCTTCCATACAGGCTGGGAAAGACAGGTGCCTGACACCTGAGGAAAGGGAACATATATTGGTAAATTCTATCAGAATGTTCTCTGGCTCTCTGATATAACCTGATTTGCTTATTTATTTATTTTGTCTGTGTGTGTGGACATGAAAATAGTTTCCATCCAAGTTGAAGAAAGACAAACACAGATGTAAAGAAATGGTGACAAGGAGACCTGGATGGTTCAGCCAATTAAGCCTCAATAAATTTGGCTTGATGCTGGCTCAGGTCATGATCTCACAGTTCATGAGTCCGAGTCCCTCAGTGGACTCCACGCTGACAATGCAGAGCCTGCTTGGGATTCTCTCTCTCCCTTGCTCTCTGCCCCTCCCATGCTCTCTCTTTCTCTCTCTCTCTCTCTCTCTTTCTCTCTCTCTCAAAATAAATTAAAAAAAAACCTTAAAAATTATAAAAGAAAAAAGAAATGATGACAGATTACCAGTCATCCCTTGGCAAAGACTTAAAAATGGGATTATCACTTATTGAGGGCCTACTGTGTGCTAAATATTATGCTCCATGCCTTACATAAGTTATCTTATGTACTACTGGTCCCATTTTATAGATATATTCAAACAATACAGGTTAAATTACTTAATTCCTTGCCTAAGGACACAGAGTTAGTAGCTGTTGAAATTGGGATTAAATACCAAATTGGATCCCAAATCCATGCTCTTTCAGGCACACTAAGCCTGGGATCATACTTTTGGGCATCTAGAAATGAGATAAACTTACATTGGAGGGGGAGATGTTGGAAATCAAAGAGTGGAGGGATAGCAGTCACAGCAGGGAGCCAGCTAAACTGACAGAATCCAGACAGCAAAGCATATTGAAGGCCTAAGGGAAGTCGGGCAGGTGGCCAGTCGAGGGGGCAGCAGCCAGGAGAACCAACTATATGGCAGGTAGGCAGCAGCAGGAAGTTGTGACAGCAAGAAGCTGGCCTCATATGGGGTTCCAGCAACATCTAGGAAGAGTAAGGCAGAGCCCCAGGCTTATAGGAGCTGGGGAATGAGACAAGGTTGTCAAGACAAAGACAGCATTAATGGAACTGGGATTAAAAGGTAGGGTAGGGGTGCTTCACTGCAGGAACAGAACAGAGTCCCAGTTACTAGATTTGGGCTATTCGATAGAAAAGGGTAATGACAAGTTTGGCTTGGTGATGAGTTAAACTTCTCTTAACCAAGGATAGCATTGGCCCCATGTCTTGGGCTGCTGTTGTAGATGGGGTTCTAGAGATTATAGGTATGCCAATTGAACGGTTCAAGGTAGGGATATGGGCTATAGAGAGCCAGCCAAAAGCAAGTTTGAATGCATATTTTATAGTTGAAGCAAATCCTACATGTGATTTACTAACATTTAATAATCTCTTAAAAACAAACCACCACCACCACCACCACCAACAACAACAACAACAAATCATAGAGCAACAAGGAGCACTGGTTTGATTTTAGTCAAAGTAGCTGCCAGACACCCCAAAGTAAGATAATGAAGGTACCTAGTACTGCTGACTTTTCAACAGACCTGGGAGCAATGACCTTGGGGTTCCTTGGCAGTGTCAGCCCCTGGACTGGCTTCTCAGCCCCCATCTTTAGCTTCCAATGCGCAACTTGATTCTACTCCAATTGTTATAGACAATGACTTCAAATCAAAGCTTTTTTCCACCCTGATTCCCTGTGGAACAGAGCTCATTTTATGGTTTCTGAAATCCTCCTGTCCTTGAAACAAACATACAAAGGAAGACTTGCAAATTGTAAGAAGTCTTGAAAGTCTCATCAGTACAATAGCTAACATTAATTTCTGTGCACAAGCATAGGCTCTAGCCTTATCTTCACCTTGTTTTTGTGAGATCCTGGCCTACTCACTAACATTTAGCTTTGGGGATCATAGCTTTTCAGCCTTGAGAACAGTGGTTACAGGGGATATCCCCTTACTCAATGGAACGGCATACTCTCCAAAATCCTAACATGTTATTATGATTTGAGGAAACTGATAAATACCCTCCCCCTGCTCCATTTTCTCCACATAACTTCTTAACAAATGGAGGGAGACAAAGGGGTAAGGCAGATGGGAAGGGAAACTTCTGGCAAGGTTACTTACAGAGCTGATGGAAAATATGGCTTATACACATGGCAACAAGGGATTCCCAAGGCTGCAACTTAAAATTAGAAAGATGTATTCAGGATCTTCTACCAGTGGTGGACTCTACCATATTTTCTACTAAAAACATAAAGTGCAAATAAATAAACAAATAACCTTATAGATGCCGGATGTTCTCCCCTTTCAGTGGCATTTGTCTCCTACTAAAGGGCCTCTTAGATTTTAGTCTAACGTGTTTCAGGAAAACAGATAAGTGTTAAGTTATTAAATTCATCTGCTTCTCTTACTCTTAAATGGAAACAAACAATGTTATGTGGTGATGTTTTGGAGCCCTTAAGAGGATTCTTTCAAGGGTTCTCCATAAAAATGGGATCCCCAGGAATGAAACTGATAGGAAGTTCAAGTTCTTATTTGATTTATATCACACAAAACAAACAAACAAACAAACAAACAAACAAACAAACAAAAACCACCTGAAAGATTTGGTAATAGTGGACCAATGGGAGTCAACATCCTAAAATGTGATGGGATCCTCCCTAGGTCACAAACCTGTTAGTGACAGAAACTGGTTCAGTGCCCACCTGGTACCCTAGAGAATGGACCGTGTTCTAACATTGAGAGTCTCCCTTTTAGCCCATACAAAGGTGACCTGGATCTATTTAGTTGGTAACTTGTGCTCTAGGGACAAGAACATAGCTAAATTTTTTGAGATTCTGGGTTCTGAATTGATACTAATTTGTGGTGTGTGTGGTGGTAGGGAAGACTTATAATCAGTGCTGTCCTCTGATCAGTGTGGGGCTTTTGAAAATTGAGGGATAAATGGATTTTTTTTAACCTAAGTCATCCCTGGAGTAATTCAATGGGGCTCTGAAACCATCTAGAATTTACTTCCATATTTCCTATGTGCATTGGTGAGAATGGAAGGGGTGCATTTGTTTTTTACAACTGGTAGAATCTCTACAATATCTCTTGGGTCTGTGAAGTGAGGGCTTTTATCATAGAAGGGGCTAAGAGAAAGTTGGTGGGACTTTCCCTTAGTAAATCTAAAACATCAGCACATTGTTGAGGTCAGTACTACCAACACAGACTTGAAATATGCTGGGTGATAATTTGTATTTTAATCTCATTCAGTTCTTCAGTTGGCTATGTCATAAGAGTGGTGGGGAATGATAGTGTTTGATTATCACATGGTAACACCAGTTATAGTTGCTGTTCCATATGTAGCCTCCTTACTAGAGAAAATAAATTCAGTCCTTCACACTCAGTATGCAACTATCCATCTGGAAAATGTATTTTTGTACATTGAATTGAGAAGCTCAGAATTAATTCATTTTCATTTGTCAGGGACAACAGTATTTTTTTACCTCCATGCTCAAGCAGTCACCATTGCTCTGCCCCTGAAACTGAATATAGTCTTTAAGGAACTTGACAATCTCAAAGGGTACCAGGCTGATCTATTGTATTGATGATACCATGTTGGTAGGATGAGATAACAGGGAGTAGCAAGTTTCCTGGGTGTCTTGGAAAGGCAGATATGTGATAGTGGGCAGGTGATGCAACCAGTAAAATACAGCCACCTGCTACTACAGGCAGGTATATGTTGGATTCCTCTGCTGAACTGAACATGTTTTATATTTGTGCTCCCTACTGTGAAGAATGGTCTCTGAAGATCTCTAACTTTTATAAGCAACATCCATCTCATTAGGATATCATGCTCTGAACCATGTAATGAGAGATCTATAAAGTTGCTAGTTTAGGAAGAGAGTAAGTCAGAGAAGACTTTGCAGCCAGCACAGGTTGAAGTACAATTGGCTGTTTGTTAGTTGTAAACTCTGTTGATTCAATGGTGTTGGAAGTATCTTTAGTGTACTGAATGAAGCTCATGTCAAAACCTAATAAGAAAATCAAAATAGAGATCCCAAAACATGGTAGCAAATTCATGCTCCTTTTTCTTTTTTTGGGAAATAGCTTCTGGTTTGCCACTGGGGTCTAGTGGAGACTCAATGCCTGACTCCAGATCACCAGTTGGCCATGAAACTTGCTCTAGGTGGGTAACTGTTATTGATTTGGATATATGCTCAACAACATTCCATCCCCAACTTCTAGTGTAATGGGCCAGAGGTAAATTAGGCCCTGAAAATCCAAATAAATTGCACTAGCAATTGCCCTGGGAAATCTTTCCTTAAGCCACATTATGACCTCAAATAGATTTATTCATAAACCGTTCACTGAGGATGGAAAGACTTTACTGGTTGACAGGTTGATACTGATTGCACATCTACTAATGTGATAATAAAGCCCCTCAGAGGGATGCCCTGAGGGAAAGAGGAGAATGGGATTCTTCTCAGGAGACAGAAGTTCAATCAACACATCTGGTTTTCTTACCTGGGGTAGGGTATATGTGAATTTCTTGAGAGTGGCTAGTGGTCTGCCCTGACAGACACTCAGAAGGAGGGAGATGGATGGAATGAGGATTAGCTGTTTGGGGAAAAATAATGTAGTGGGATTTTTCAGGGTCAGTTTGGAGCAGGAGAATATTGTATCCCATGAGAATTCTCACCAAAATGCTCTCACTTTTGAGGAATTTAAGAATCATGTAGATAAGCGGGTCTGTTCCGAAGTCCTTCTTCATTCTCCCGAGTGCTTTTTAGTGGCTCCATAAAAAAGTGATGGGGCCAAATGGAGCTTATGCACCTGCCTACCACCACTGCTGCAGATTCAGTGTGCCAGCGTCAGTGACCAATCTCAGCCCTGATGTAGTTCTGATGTAGCGCTGTACCCCAGGTCCCCTGGCAGTCCCTTTCATCGTGGAGGGAGTAGCTATTGTCCTTACTGAAAATGACATAGTCTGTATTTGATCTTTCTTTTCCTTGCCACCTTCCCAGCACCATCATCCTTGAATTAACTGAATGCCTTACGTATCCTACAAAAAAAGGAATGTATTTTCCTTTTTTAAAACGGTTTATTTATTTTGAGAGAGAGAGAGAGGGAGGGAGGGAGGGAGGGAGGGAGGGAGGGAGAGAGAATGAATGGGGAAGGGGCAGAAAGAGAGGGAGAGAGAGAGAATCCCAAGCTGGCTCCATGCTGTCAGTGCAGAGCCCATTGTGGGGCTTGATCTCATGAAATGTGAGATCATGACCTGAGCCAAAATCAGGAGTTGGATGCTTAACCAACTGAGTCACCCAGGAGCCCCAGAATGTATTTTCCAACCAAGGAAGCCAGTGTACAGTGACAATGGTGAGACAGTAGGCTGATGCCCATGGAATGCAGTGACCTTGACGTATGCATTATCACCTAGAATCAAGTAGCCTTATAAGATAACAGAATAAACTACTGAAATCATAGTACCATTTTAAGGTGGGAAACATCTCCAGAGGGTAAGGTGCTCTCTTGCAAAAACCATCTCTTTTTCCATAGCTAAAATGTCAGTTAATACCATATCTGAAGGTAAAGTTCTTACAATTGCCTTAATAACCTGTACACAAAGTGTTGCTTTTCAACACTGCAAGCTGGGGTTTACTCAGTTCGAGGTTTTCGAACCCTAGAGAGGACAAGATTTCCTGCTGGCACTTTGCTTCCTGAGAGGAGTTCTCTTGTCCCCTAGCTGGACTGTAAGTTTCCCATAGCCTACCTGTGGTGGCCACAGGCAGTACTCTCTAAAATTCATTTTTGTTTTTGTGCTTTTGATCTTAAGTAACTATTCATTAAAACTCTCAGGTGGTAACTGGCGCTGCAGGGGTGAGATGAAAACACAGGGAGTAAGGAAGAAAAATGCAAGAGTAACAGTTATGGAGAATGGAGTCCCTGCAGCAGCAGGCATAATAGAAGGGGCAAGCATATATGGCAAAATCTGGCCCCAATTCCCTGTTACACCTGCTGTGTCATATGCCTCAGTTCACTTTTGTATTAACCTCCCATGACTCCAGCCTCTATCCAGAATTCTGCAAAATGAATGACCATGATCTATGCCTGGTGTAGAGAGTCATGTGGGCAAGGAGAAACAGAGTGCAATACCTCCTATAGTCTCCTTCTTAGGAGCCTTTTCCCTCACCTGTATGTCTAATCAGCTCTCTCTTTGTCATATTTCCTTCTTCGTTTTGTTATGTGCAATTCAACAAAAGTGCACATTAATTCAGTGCAAGTAGTAGGGATTTATCACCCAAAATTGTGGGCTGGCCTTTTTTTTTCAATAGGTCAATGATCCCTTTGTTAGAACACAATCCCCACTTGATAACACTTCAACTGCCTAAGGGGTAATGAGTTTGCCATCTTTATCAAATGGAGAAGACAAAGGGTTATCATGTAAGGTCATAGTCTAGGGATGTACAAATCACTCACTCCGTTGGGCAGAAGCGAGACAGGCATGCCTGATGCAATCCAGGGCATCTACTCAAGGTTTAATTGTGAGGCTGGACACAGGGACAGGCTGTGCCACATGATCCAGAATTCCTGCCATGGGAGCTCAGTTGTTTTTGATTGTGTTTCTAATCCAGGACATGTAGTTAAAGATTTTGGTATAGATGCCAACGTCAGCTCTCAAAACACATCCATCTGCAAAAGCCAATATTCCTTGAAGGACCCCATTGCAGACTGCTGGGGCAGCTGTGACTTCCTGCCAGGAAAAAAAAAAAAAAAGGAAACTAGGTTATCTTATCTTTCTGGCAAAAAACACAAAAGAAATAAAATGGGAAAACTAAGACATTAAGAACATACTACCTTGCAGGACAGCCTCCTTCCTGGCACAATGCCTAAGCACAGCATACCTTCCTGGATCTTGTAGGTTTTATAGGCATTGTGGCACTCACGCCTGGAGATTATGGAGATGTTCACATTCTGCAGTGAGTCAGGATCCTTGGCTAGAAGACAGAAAGACACAGAGCTTCCGTAAGAGTCAGTAGATAACAAACCTCCTTTTTTTCCTTGCCCTCTTTTTCAACATATTCCTTCTGGCAGAAAGGAAAAGAGATCAAACACTGAGAGAAATCAAAATGTGGCTACTTGGACAGCAGGAAATGATCAGATTAACAATTTCTCACGATACAAGTGTCGATCTCTTTATAAAAGAGATTAAATTCTTGGAAGTGACATGTAAATATGAGACATTTCTGCAATGAAATGAAATAAATCACTTTAAAATTTTCTAGAACTTTAAACGTTTCAAGAATATCCTTTGATATGGAATTCTGATTTATTTTTTGAGCTTTTATGTTTATTTGTCTTTTAGTTGAAATTCATCACTGACTCCTTTTTAAATTTTTTTTATTGAAATATATTTGACTTGTAACAATGTGTAAATTTAAGGTGTATAATGTGTTGATTTGATACATTTATGTATTGTGGGTTTTTTTTTTAAGTTTATTTATTTTGAGAGAGAGCAAGAGAGAGCAGGGGAGAGGCAGGGAGAGAAGAAGAGAGAGAGAATCCCAAGCAGGCTCTGCGCTGTCAGTGTGGAGACTGATGCGGGGCTTGAACTCACTAACTGCGAGATCATGACCTGAGCCAAAGAGCCGAAAGCTTAACTGGCTGAGCCACTCAGGCGCCCTGATACATCTATATATTGTAATAAGATTGCCATCATAGTTAGCACCTCTATCATGTCACATAATCATTTCTTTTTTGTGGTGGAATAATTAAGATCTAGTCTCTTAGCAAGTTTGATCATATCATGATATTGCTGTCTATATTCAATATGCTATGTCTTGGGTCTCCAGAACTTCTTTAACTACTGGCTGCAAGTATGTACCCTTAAACAACATCTCTTCTTTTTAGAGTTTGAAGGAATTTAGAGCGCCTAGTTTTTCATTTGTCAGATCAGAAAAAGTCAGTATCTGCTAAAAAAATTATTTCATAAGCCAGATCAAAATGTATTGCATTTTTTTGGTTATGTCATATCTCTTCTTGACCAAGTAGCATAAGCCGGATGAGTCAAACATACTGCTCATCAGAGGGACATTTGCCTATTTTCAAAACTCAAATGGAATGAATCTCAGAGGTCAAAGAATTTCTACCTGTGTAGAGGACATAATGCTAAGTGAAATAAGCCAGACACAGAAAGACAAGTACTGTATAATCTCACTTCTACATGGAATCTAAAAGAAGCCAAGCTCACAGAAACAGAGAATAGAATGGCGGTTGCCAGAGGCTGGTGGGTGGAAGATATAGGGGTATGTTGATCAAAGGGTACAAACTTTTAGCTATTACACAAAGAAGTGCTAGAGATTTAATGTGCAGCCTGGTAGCTATAGTTAATAACACTGTACTGTGTACTTAAAACTTTCTGAGAGAGTAGATCTTAAGTATCCTCACCCCACACACTTACGTAAAGTAAGTACGTGAGGTGATGGGACCATCATTTCACATTGTATATGTATATCGAAATATGACGCTATGCACCTTAAATCATACAATGTTTAATTTTCAATTATACCTCAATAAAGCTAGGGGAAAAAGAATTTTTACTTTTTTTTTTTTGGAATATTCAAGTAAATGTACCTCAAGGTCTGAAGGTATTTACCAAAGAGCAGTTTAAAAAGGTTGGAGCCGGGGCGCCTGGGTGGCGCAGTCGGTTAAGCGTCCGACTTCAGCCAGGTCACGATCTCGCGGTCCGTGAGTTCGAGCCCCGCATCAGGCTCTGGGCTGATGGCTCAGAGCCTGGAGACTGTTTCCGATTCTGTGTCTCCCTCTCTCTCTGTCCCTCCCCCGTTCATGCTCTGTCTCTCTCTGTCCCAAAAATAAATTAAAAAAAAAAAAGGTTGGAGCCATGGCAGCATTGTTAGAATACGTGGACAGCTGCCTCTTGACTTCTATAAAAGGAGGATTGGGGTAGATGGATGGGTATAAGCTGACAAGCTTGGCCAACGTCAATCTCCTTTCCATACTATAGTGTGTGTATCACATGACAGATATTAAATACATAAATAAACTTACTCATGAGCTAGTCTTGCATCGGTCTTGCATACAGAAGCCCTGCCTGGGTTGGCACAGTTTGCATATTTATCTTATGTTGAATACATTAATATTATTTCATGATATATCAAGGCTTTAAGTTTCTGTATTGCCTGAAATAGTTTGAAAACATCTGCTACAGTTTGTGCCACGTTTTAGAGGTCACAAAACTGATGCCCCAAAGGCAAAGTGACCACCTGTCACACAGCAAATTAAGACTAGGATACAAATGTCTTCTTTCCACTAACACCATTTCTATCATGTCTGGAAGCGTAGGTGGTAGCAGGAGACAGTGGGAGAGGAAGCTCAAAGGACTCCCTCACTAAGATAGAGGGAAAGGGAAAAGAGATGAAAAAATGAATTAAGAGGTCAGAAGGAAGCCTCACTGGGAAGAGTTGCAGAAGCCAAGAATAGAGAGGGAACAGAGGCGTCTCCTACTCTGAGAGAACAGTATTATCTTGAGGTCACTCACAGGCATCACATAGGTTGTAGGCCCATGTGGAGACCATGCACATGGCTTCTTCAGGGGCAGGTTCCTCAGGCAGGCTGACCAGTTTCACATAGTCATTGAGTTCAATGTATTCTCTCAGCTTGATTAACATCAGGTCGTATTCAATAGAAGTGACTGAGAAGTGTGGATGATGAATCATCTTCTCATAGCCAACTACTTGTATATCTTTCTCATCATAGTTTGATGGATTTGTAATCCCCAGTATAACCTGAAGCTTTCTGTAACAGTGTAGTTGTTTGAGAGAAGACTCGACAGAGATTATTTATCCATCCTTTTGGGTCTTTATTGGCCCCTTCCCACAGACCTTTTTCTCTACCACTGGACGTCCCCAGAAGACCTCCCTAACTCCACTTAATTGAGCAGTGGCACCAGGCAGGGTTCTGGGTCTGTGCCCAACCTGAAACCCCAAAGCATAAAGTGGTGTTGGGGGCTTACTACTTACGGTAAGTTGCAGTGTGCAGCTGTGATCACCCATAAGGGGTGAACCAGAACTCCAGCACAGGGCAAGTAATCAGATTTCAAGTAGACCAGGTATGGAGGAGTGATGTCAGTTAGGTAATCTGGATCAAAAGCCAGGGCAACTGGAGAGAGAAACATAGGAAGTTCTGAGAGTTTTGCAGGGATCTCTGGGAAAAACAAAGGAAAATTACTTAATATGCTTATGTTCCCCCTACCCTTCTAATACCTTTGTCTGTAAGCTGAATTTGTAAACTGGCTTACTTTGATCTAAAAACGTGAAGAAAAGGATACAAACATCAATTTTCAAAAGATACGGGTATTTCCCCTTTTGTTGTCAATAAATATTTTTCAAATTAAAATACAAGTTTTCTAAATACTTTCTACAATTCAGTGAACATATGTTAAATCAACTCATAGAGAACTTTATGTTTTTACCTTTTTTGAGAATGCTTTTATCTATCTCATCCCTTTCCCTACAACAATGAAAGGCAAAACAGTACAAGTGCCATTTAAAAAATGGACCAACTGCTAACAGAATCTGAGGAGGGGGAGATAATTTATTCATTCAGCAAGTAAGTACTGAGCATCTAGTAGGCGCCAGGCTCTGTTTTAGGTGCGGGAGCAACATGGGGAACAAAGCAGATAAATATCCCTGCTCTCGTACGTTCTGATGAGGGGAGACATTCAATGACAGTAAACACAATACATAAGTGAATGATACAGCGTGTTAGATGGTGATTGGTGCTGCGGAAAAAATAGTACAACAGGGAAAGAGGGAAAGGTAGTACTGGGATGTGCATGTGTGTGGTGGGGCCTTCTGCAATACTACATAGCGGTCAGGGTCGGTAGACCTGTGGACAGCATGAGTCATGACCAATGGAATGAAGATGAGGGAGTTAGATCATCAGATATCTGGGTCTTTGGGGTTCCAGGTGGAAGAAACAGCTGGAGCAAGTGTCCCAAGGCTCATTTAAGGAGCATCACAGAGGCTGGTGTGGCTGGCATGGAAGGTGAGGGGGAAAAGAGCAGGAAAGCACAGAGACTGCAATGGTGACGTAGGGTTTTATAGAATATCATTAGGATGTGGACTTTCTTCTGAAGGAATGTTAGGCCACATCCGGGTTTTGTGTAAGGCAGTGATAGTCATTTGCTTATGAAAAAGTGTGAAGTGTAGGAGTAGAAAGCAGAGAGGTCTGTTGGAGAATAATGTGATAATCCAGGCAGGAGATGGTGGCTTGGCCATTGTGGGCAGTGGAGGTGATGAGATGTGATTGGATTTAGGATATATTTAGAAGACAGAGCCAACGAAATTATTCCAAATAGATTGGATGCGGGGTGAGAGAAAGAGCTTTTATGCATACCTCCAAGGTTTTTGCCTGAATAACTGGAACCTGCCAGGACAAGACCAAATACCCTCTAATGCTCTGCTATGTCCTGCTTTCAACCCCTGACTCTGCTTCTCATTCCCTCATGCGCACATTGGTCCTGTTCTAGACAGGCCCAGGGTTGGGCCAGTATTCCTTGGGAGCAGGTCTGGTATCGGGGTGTCAATGTCCACGTCTCCCCCAAAAGCATACAAGCAATCAGCTGAGATGAGGCAGATGGGCAGTGGCACAGTTGGAAAGCTGATGGGGATGGTAGTGGTGGTGAGGGAGGGCGAATCCGTTCTTCACTTGTAGCCTGGAGCAGCGCCTTCTGTCTTTATCTATCTTTTGTGATTCCTCCCGGATTTCTTTTTGGCAAATAAAGAGAAGAATGTGGAAGATACTCACCAGTCAGGTTCAAGAGAGCCCAGAAGAGGATAAACTTCATATTGATGTCAAAAGCCTTTTCAAAGGATGAGTTTCAGCCCAGAGTCTCTGGAAAGGATGGAGAAGAGGGACAGAAAAGGGCTAAGGAAGATACAGCAAGAAGGGGTGTATCATCCAAATGTATCATCTGAATTCTTCCGGTGGCAGGATTCAGTTCCAGAAGAGGTGGCCACCAGTCAGGATGGTGTCAGGTATCAGAAAGATAAGAACTGAGATCAGGTGTCTTGGTCCCTGACACAGTAGAGAATGGATCTGAAATGTAGCATTTTTGTTTTCCTTTTCAGGGGAAAACATACCTAATCTGAGAGATGTCAGGGCTCACACTGTTTCCACAGCCCCCTCCTCTGTGCTCTGGCCTTTGTGAGACTCTGCAATCATGGCCCTCTCCAAACTATACTCAGGACAGTGACTCCTCCCATCTGTGTGATGCTAACCCCTGGTTGTGTGACACAGACATTTGTCTCCAGTGGCCATAACCCAGCCCTCTGGTGCTGGCCTGACCCCTCTGCCTGACACTGAACTCCTCCTTGAGATATATCAGCCTTTTCTTTCATGTCACTGTCCATCCACTCATTTACTCCCCCAGCCACTCAATAATTTATATTATGTGTCTGACTTGTGCAAGGCTCTGTGCTCACTGTAGAGGCTGCTTAAATGTGAAAACACTGCTCTGCCTGCAAAGAGCTTATACACTGGTGGGAGTAATGGGTACATAGACAGGCAATTACAAAATAAAGTATTCAGAGCTCAAGCTCTACCTGTACCACTATCTACGTGGAAATATTCGCAAAACACATGATCTGTTAAATGATTTGTATCCAAAGTATGTAAGGAAATTCTAAACTCAACAAGAAAACAGACCGCTCAATAAAAAAGTGGGCCAAATATCTGAACAGATACCTTACCAAATGCATTAGTCTGCTCAGACCGCCATGATAAAACACCACAGACTGGGTGGCTTAATAAACAGACATGCATTTTCCCACAGTTCTGGAGGCTGGAAGTCCATGATCAAAGTGCCAGAAAATTCATTCCTGGCTTGTAGATAGCCACCTTCTCATGGGACCTACCTCCAAATACAGTCACTTTGGGGTTTAGGGCTTCAATAGATGAATTTTGGAGGACACAGTTCAGTCCATATCAACAAAGAAGATACACAGATGGCAAATAGCATATGGAAAGATTCTCAACATACATTAGGGAATTATGAACTAAAGCAACAACTACATGCCTCAGAGAATGGCTACAGTTTAAAACAGAACACCAAATGTTGGCAAGGATGTGAAACAACAAGAATGTTTATTTATTGCTGGTGGAATACAAAATGTACAGCCACTTTGGGAGACAGTTTGGTGGTTTTGTACAAAGCTCAACATAATCTTACCACATGATCCAGCCATCACACTCTTCGGGATTACCTGAATGAAAACTTATGTCCACAAAATCTTACACATGAGTAATTAGAGCAGCTGTAGTCACACTTGCCAAACCTTGGAACCAACCACAATGTCCTTAAATAAGTAAATGGGTAAGCAAAGTGTGGTATGTCCTCCCTGGAATATTATTTGGTGATTTAAAAAAAATGAGTTATCGAGTGATAAAATACATGGGGGATCCTTAAATGCTTATTACTAAGTGATAGAAGCCAGTGTAAAGTTATTATATATTTTGAAAAAGTCCATCTATAGAGACAGTAAAAAGATGAGTGGTTGTCATAATTTGAGGAGAAGGGGGCAAGGATGAACAGGTAGAGCACAGGGCATTTTCGGGCCAGTGAAATTATTCTATATGATACTCTAATTGTGGATACATGCCATTATGGGTTTGTCCAAAGTACTATATAACATAAGAGCAAGCCCTAATATAAACCATGGACTTTAGTTACTAATGATGTGTCAATATTGGTTCATCAGCTGTAACAAATATACCACACCAATGCCAGATGTTAATAGATTGCTCAATGGTAGAATCCAGGTAATGGGTATACAGGTATACACTGTGAAATTCTTTCAGCTTTGTTGCATGTTTAACAATCTTCATAATAACATGTAGGAGAGTTTTAAATTTTTACTTAAATTCCACTTAGTTAACATACAGTGTAATATTAGTTCCAGGTGTTCAATGTAGTGATCCAACACTTCCATACACCTGGCGCTCATCACAAGTGGCCTCCTTAATCCCAATCATCTATTTCACCCATCCCCCTGCCCACCTCCCCTCTGGTAATCATCAGTTTGTTCTCTAAAGAGTCTGTTTCTTGGTTTCCCTTGCTCTCTTTCCTTTTTTTCCTATGCTCTTTTGTTTTGTTTCTTAATGGAGGTTGAGGTATTGCCTTAGAACACAAGTTAGATACTTACTTCTTCAGCCTCCATTGTTATAAAGAAGGAGTATCCAAAAATTCACACTCTACCTGGGTCTTAGAGGAGGGAAGGAACTTGTCTCACATAAAAAGGAGAGAAAAAGTAGTTCAAAAAGAGGGAAAGCCTTCTGTTAAAGCGTGAATATATGTAACAATGTGGTGTGTTTGAGGAACAGCAGCTATGTATTACAGTGAAAGTGTTAAGAACTAGGTCGAGAGATAAGCAGGAATTCTATAACGGAAAGCCTTAGTGTATAAGCCCTGCATATATAAGACTTGTGTAAGTCTTGATTGTGTGGGAGATAAGGATCCAATAAATTTATTACTTGATGAAATTCTATTGAATATTTTGGACAGACTTTAAGCCCACTGTTCATGCCTTGCATAATCCCTAATATCCTCTTCTTAGATGTGGGATGTGTGAATTGCTTCCAACTAATAGAATATGGCAAAAATTCTGGGATGTCATTCTGATAATTATGTTAATACATAACACTAACATTGTGTGTGTGTGTGTGTGTGTGTGTGTGTGTGTGTGTGTACACACACATCTACCTGACTAGCATGCACAAGAGAGATTTTTCCCACTGGCTTGGGGATGTAAGCAGCCACACTGAGGAAGATTAAGTGTCAAAGAACTATGTACGGATGCCCTCTCTGCGCAAAGGATTGCCTCAAGGACCTGAGGGCAGCTTTCAGCCGACAGCCCGCAAAAGGTGAGGATCCTGTGTCGCACAACCAGAAGGAAATGAATTCTACCAACAACTTGAGAAAGCTTAGAAATCAAATTCTTACTTCAGAGCCTTACTAGACCGTGAGGAGAGGACCCAGCTAAGTCATACTTGGACTCTTGATTTGCAGAAACTGTGAGAAAATACATGTTGTCTTAAGCTGTTCAGTTTGTGGCAATGTTTTTATGCAGCAGTGGAAAACCAATACAAAGTATACGGTGTGCTGGCACTTTATTAGATATTATTGATTTAGTGGTAAGGGAAATGGGAATCTTGCCCTCACAGATGATGAAGACCCATAGGGGAGACGGATATAACAAGATTTGCCACCATGGATGTCCCAATGGGGGAAAGAAAGGGATGTAGAAAATCACATAGCAGGGACCCTAATGTAAAGGTTAGAAGAAGACTTCCTTGAGGAAGAGATGTTTGGTGCTTAAAGGATGAGTAGAAGTTAAGCAAATGAAGAGATGGGGGAAAAGTCTCTGGAGATATAGACGAGGACTCAAAAGAGAAGAGCATGTACAGAAGAGTGTGAAGAGAGACCCAGAAGAATCCCACAGAATGGGCCCTTCAAGAATTGTCAAGTAGGCACTGCCTGCAAAGAAGACCCAGGAGGCAACCAGAGAGCAGATCAAGGGAGCCCATCCTTAGGCTCCATATTTTGGATGGAATAGGCTTTATCTTGCTTCCATGGTGACAGAAAGAAGTCAATAGATAGGGGAAATGGAAAAATATAAAGAAGTAGAGATAATCAATACAGCACACCCATGAGGAAGTCAGGGGAGATGTGATCCATATCACAGGTGGACATAGAAGTTGTAGATAATAGGGTCTCACTTCCAGGAAGGATGGAAAAGAACGAGGAAGAAAAGCACTAAGTATGTTTGCAGGGTAGAAGGTGGGAGGTTGAGTGAAGTTATTGCTGATGGCTTCAACCTCCCTGTACTCCCATGCCAGAGGTCACCCAATGAAGATGAAGCACTGAAGACAGGAGCAGAGAGGCAAATGCTTGAGGTGGCCATTATGGAGAATTGTACAGACAGTGACATGGGAAATGCAGGATTGCCAGTATGTGTTGAAGACATAATTTAAGAGTTACTTAAATACTCAGATGAGCGTTTTATTAAAAACTCTGGAACAGTATAAATGTGATTCAATAAAAGGGACAGGGGGTGTTGGGCAGTGACTCAGAGATGGGAAGCAGTGAGAAACTAGGAATGAGGCTACTGGAGAAGACAGGCAAACAGAAGGGCTTGCAGTTTGAATGACCAAGGATTACAAGGAAAAGAAGCATCGTTTAATTAAATGGCCTCAGTATCCAAATTTGAGAATTTGATTTTTGTTTATGTGTCAGGATAATCTATGGTCTTACTTGTGACCCAGCTTTTATTGCTTTTTTTCCACTTTTTTACCTTGGTGAGGGATGAAAAGCATAGAACCAACCTTCCTTTGCCATCTCTACAGATGTATGGATTTGCCACCTCTCTCGTGGGATGGAACACCATACTCCTCTCTCTGCAGCCTTTTCCTTTTGTGGCATTATTCTCTCTCTCATCTCACCGACCCTCTCTGTTCCTCTTCCTATTACCTTTTTTAGCAGATGACCTCATATCGCACTGCCTCTCCCCTCTATGTAACACCATGGCCTCTCACTCTAGACCCTACTTTTGGGTCACTTGGAATCCTCTCAATTCTCTATTTTTAAGTGTCTTGGTCAAGAGGTCTAGGATGCTATACCTCTCCCCACTATATGCCAGGGTGAGAAGAGGGCTGAGCATCTGTCAGAGCTCTTCCCAGGGGCACAGAGCTCTGCTGAAGTCTGCGGCTACCACCCATAAACAGACAACTCCCTGTTGTTTTTGCTTAGACATCTGAGATCCAGATCTTTGTCTCCAGCTGTCTGCTAGAAATGACCATCTCCATGTCCTTCAGGGATCTCAAATATAACTTGGACCATCCCTCCTACTCAGGACCATGCTCCTGATTCTTTACACATGAAAACATTGATTCTCTTCCTGTTATCTTTGTGAACCGCCACCTACCCAGTTGCCCAAGTCAGAAACCTGTAAATTATTCCAGACACTTCCCTTTCTCTTTCTACTCACAGTCAATACATGTAAACTGTAGAGACTCTGCTTCTTTAGTCCAAATTCAGAAATTTGATGATGCTCTCTCTACCATGGAGGTTTTAGTGACACCCCCTCTGATTCCAACAAGATAAAAATCTAAATTCCTTCCCCAAAGAGGTCAAGCCTTTCACTATCTAACCCTTGCTCACCTCTACATAAGAATCTTTTTTCACACCTGGTCTCCTCCTCTACAATTTATTTTCTACCCTCCAGTATTACTTATATACCTATATTATCCAGAACATGCCACATTCTTGTGCTTTTCTGACTTCTACTTAACTATCCCCTCAGCTTTATAAAAGTCTTCCCTAAGTTGTCTATTTGGTGAAACCTTCCCTGGCTCTGACACCCAGAATGGCTTTCTCTGTGCTCTCATGAAACGTCTTATCTCCATTGTAACAATAGTCATCAGGTAGAATAATCAGCTGTTTGATGGAGATGAGAGTCACTCTTTTATCCCTTTCATATGTGGTGCCTACTAAATTGCTGATAACTCAATAATTTTTGATTGAATGAACAAATGGTGGGGTGTTGTTACATTTCTCATCATGCTTACAGTTTATATATCAAGAGATCAGTGATCACAGCATGAGTTCTTAGTTCATTTTTTTTTGTTCACTGAATGTTTTCTGTTTGAACTCTGTTCAAGAACAAGAAAGATCAAGAGCTGTGAATTCAGTGTAGAAATTATGAAGATGTTGCACTGAAGACAGGGGAATGGAAGAGCCTCAGTAGTTATTTATGACTTTCAAGATCCATCTTGCATGGTGATAAACTTCTGTGAAGAACCCTTCACTTCCCAGGGTGATACTTCCTTTGGCCCAGGACAAGATTCCATGCAACCTCCCATCACAGATGGCCGGGGCGGCTGAAACTTCCTGCCAGAGAGAAGGAATAGGAGGTCAATGTTGCTTTGTCCTCATGGGACAAGAATAAATCCAAAGAGGTGGTATATTATAGTTGCAGAGGTATCTAAAGGACGGGACTCATTTGTTTTTGAAAGGTAACAACCCTCTCTTCACGTCCACCTAGATCTCACCTCTCTTGGTTCAAGCTCAAGCCCAAACTGAATGGAAGAAAGAGGAGAAGGGACAAATGATTCCACCCAGAGTCTTTCCCATTGTAAAATGAGGGAAGGGGAACTAATGACAAACCCAAAATCTCGGGGGAGAGAGGAGAGGGACTCCAGGCCTTTTGGATGAGTGCCATGTGGTTTTCCTCAACTACCTTCAAAGTCCCCTTGCTATCTTTCTGTCTGAAGAAAGTTACCTTAGTTCTAGATAAGATGTTTAAAGGTTGTCCCACACACATGATGCGTGCTGCCATTATTTGTCCCACCATGTTCTGGCAGTCATTGAGGGGGAGAGAATATTGGTTTATCCAAGTCAGGATGTCAGGGTCGCTGACTGTGGGGAAAAGGAAGACAAATAACATCTAGTCACTCTGCTTATCACACATACTCTTGTAATTGGCTCCTATTTTGAGAAATCCTTCTTAGGGTTTCTCATTCAATATCTGTGTCAAATCAGTAGATTCAGAACATGATGTCCCCCTCACATCAGAAATCAGATCTGTAGTTCCCTCTCTACTTGCCTAATTTAGAAACCTTTCAAAACCCATGAAAAGATTATAAATGACATAAAAGCAGTCAGACACAAAGCCATTGTCCCTAAGAAACCTTTATTTTTGGCATCGAATTTTTTACATTTAATCATAAAGGGAAAAAACTATTTTTAATGTGTCTGAAGCTGTTTTTTAATGAAATATATTGTTTAAAAGTGGATTATTTGTAAGTGTATGAAGTTATGGTGCTCATCTTCCTCATAGTGATTGTTACTCAGCTGTTAACCTTAGGATGCAAGGATTCTGACCACAGTATTAAAGAATTCTAATCTCTGGTGGAGAGTGACAAGGAGGAAGGAAACAACAAAACTGATTAGAGATTGCTCAAACTAAGCCTAGTGTCGCTTATGGAGCAGAATTTTTCTCATAGTGTATCCAACCTAATGTCCTAAAACACAAAGTGTCAGGTCAGACAAGAAAGAGGGGAGTTATGTTCAGTTTTAAGTTTTTATGGGAATTGAATTGAAATGCATAGAATAAGCTAGGTGAAAGTAACCAAGTACTTGAAATAATGAATTCCTAACAAATATTTGAAGCCTTGCACCAAAGAGCTTACAGAATTATTTTGTCACTGTGATTCTGACATGAAGAACCTATGTGATAAAACCTTCATTTGATTTTATTTTGTTTTCAAATGATATGTAATAAATTATTTTTTGATTACTTTGAATAAGGCTTGTAAAGTCAAGGATAAAAACTGTAAACTTCAATTTGCTTAGAAAAAAAATATTCATTTAGATTCCCAGGAATGTTGCTTCTGAATTAAAAATGAAATTGCCAAATACTGAGAATATCAAAGTTCTCACTTTTTATTTGTTTTTTTTTGTTTATTTGTTTTTGTTTTTGTTTTGTTTTACAGGAAAGATAGGAGTGTTCTGTGGCTATCAGCCCAGGGTTTAAACTTGATTAATATCATGACATTTGCCTCAGTGAACACAGTTTCATCGAGCTGATCAATCAGTGTCACTTTTTAAAGTCAGCCAATCAGACCACCTGCAATAAACATGCCTCAAAGTGCCAAGCAGTGAACAACAATCTCACACAACAACCATGCCTCTATAGACATCAACCCCCTTAAGCTTCTTAAAGTCTTGTAATCCCTGTTCAAAAAACTTCTCCCAAACCGCATATAGTCCCAGTACTCTGCTCTGCTCAGGGAGACTTTGTCTGCTCAGCATTGTTCTTCCTCACTGTGATCAGCAATAAATTTAGCTTTATCACTTCATTTCAGATATTGAGTGGTGCCCCCATCATCCTTTGACAATACAGAGAGCCCGATGGGTTACTAGCAGCCACATGAAGTAAAGGCCACCGACAGTCAACAGATGCGTAAGAAAGCAACTCTCTTCCTCAAGTGCCCGTGGTGAGACATGCTTCTGCAGAGACCAGGTCCCCTCTGCCCATGCCAATGAGAGCTGAGAGGCTGGAGACATGTGTGCCTGAAGCAGAGGCTGTGGCAGTTTTTCCCATTGGTAGGTCGGGCCAGAGAGACACCAACAGTATGTCATAATCAAGTCCCCTGTGCATGCCCTGGTGTCCACTTCTAAGGGGGGGCTGTTGGATGAAGCAGCAGGTATAAAAGTTGCCTTCTGTGTATAGGAGCAGCTCCCTCAGCCACCTCCACCTCTCCGGGTCCACCTGAGTGAATCGTATCGATATAGGTGTGGTTGTCTGCGGGGGGGGATGGGGAGTATCTTCTGCCAGATCCCCACATGCTCTGTTTTTGTTTTCCCACTGCTGCTTGATGAATTGCTTGCTGGACTGTCAGCAGCCATCAAGAAGACAGTGAGCTAACCTCCCACAAGATGCCTTGATACTGTCTTTAGAGTGAGGACTCCTGGTTCCTCCAACCATTATTTGAATTCAGTTCCCCAGACTCTGGTCTTGAATGTTCTAGAGATACCACAGTTCCTGTGGCTCTACTCATTGGTATCAGATTGGCTGCCCTGTATCAGCCTCTTCGGATTTTATCTCTCGGCAGGATAAAGTCCTGGCAGTAATCACGAGGGTCAGGAACATTACCTCATAGCTGCCATTCCCTTCACGTAAATCCCTCCACATTTTCCCCAACTCCAAAACCTCCTCAGGATGAAGAACAGAGTCGAACACTTACGGTTTTTGTATCCATTCCAAGTCCAGGTTGGGATAAAGCAGGAATCGTTAAATGCTAAGTGTTCCATAGATATGGCTATGGTTCCCACGTGGGAGTTGAGCGCAGCAGCCTTGGACAATTTTATCAGCATCAGGTCATTCTCCAGAGATTGTGCTTTGAATTCAGGGGAGGGCACAATCAGTGAGTAATTCCGTATCTGCTCTTTCTTATTTTTGACGCTGGGTTGATAAACTCCCAGTCGGATTTTAACACTTTGGAAGAAAAAGGGCAAGGAGATAGAGAAGAGCAGGGTCAAAGAATGTCAGAACCACAAAAATGCCAGAACTGACCCCCCCCCCAATCATCTTAATTTTGTCTCTCAGACTTGAAAACTGAAGTGACCTGCTTTGGTTTGTGAAAGACTACTAATAGTTTACGGGGTTGTAGAGTCTAGAGTCAGTGTGTATATAAAACCTGGGGTGTATCTGCCACCTCGAGTGCACTTGGTACAGTCTAGTATTGTTTATTATTATTATTATTATTATTATTATTATTATTATTAAGATTTGGAAAACATGCATAGGCAGGTGATAGAGATGTGCCCGCACTCCATTGTCCCAAGCAGCTCTTGAGCAAGTGTATTGAACCCTTCACTTCTGGATATTCTTAGGTCTCTCCCAGCCCCTCTATAGCCCCCATGTCATTATATTTATGATGTGCCGCCTACTTTTATCACTGATTCCCAAGGCTCTTAATCTATCAGGATGCCCACTTATCATTTTCCATTATATTCCCTGGACACATTCCAACATACGCGCTTCTACACCAGGAGTCCAATCATGCTACGGATACAAGAGCCATTTCCTACAAAAACCATTCATGCATTAGATCTGGCTGAGAGAAGAACATCAAGTTTTCCAACTCCAGTTCTTGGGAGGGGATGAACTGTCTTTACTTCATATTTCTTATGATGTGCAGAGCAGAGATCCCATCTGTGTTTGGGGTTTTTGTTTGTTTTATGTTTTGTGTTTTTTTCAATACTTTATCTTTTTATTTAAAGTCAAGGTAGTTAACATATACTATAGTATTTGGTTTCAGGAGTAGAATTCAGTGATTCATCGCTTACATACAACACCCAGTGCTCATCCCAACATGTGCCCTCAATAATGCCCATCACCCATTTAGCCCATCCCCCCTCCAGCAACTCCATTTGTTCTCTATATTTAAGATATGGTTTGTCTTCCTGTTTTTATCTTATTTTATTTTTCCTTCCTTTCCCCTATGTTCATCTTTTGTTTCTTTAATTCCACATAGGAGTGAAATCACATATTTATCTTCTCTGACCGACTTATTTCACTTAGCATAATACACTCTAGTTCCATCCATGTTGTTGCAAATGGAAAAATTTCATTCTTTTTGATTGCCAAGTAACATTCCATTATATATATATATTCCATACACATATATATATATTCCATTATATATATATATTCCATATATCTATATTCCAAATATATATTCCATATATATCTATATTCCATATCTATATATATTCCATATCTATATATTCCATGTCTATATATATTCCATATCTATATGTTCCATATCTATATATATTCCATATCTATATATATTCCATATCTATATATTCCATATATCTATATATTCCATATATCTATATATTCCATATATCTATATATATCACATCTTCTTTATCCGTTCATCAGTCATGGACATTTGAGCTCTTTCCATAATTTGGTTATTGTTGATAATGCCATTATAAATATTGGGGTGCATTTGCCATTCAAATCAGCATTTTTGTATCCTTTGGATAAATACCTAGTAGTGAAATTGCTAGTTCGTAGGGTAGCTCTGTTTTTAATTTTTTGAGTAACCTCCATACTGTGTTTTCTGAGTGGCTGCACCAGTTTGCATTCCCACCAACAGTGGAAAAGAGTTCCCCTTTCCCTGCATCCTTGCCAACATCTGTTGTTTCCTGAGTTGTTAATTTTAGCTGTTCTGACAGGTGTGAGTTGGTACCTCACTGTGGTTTTGATTTGTATTTCTCTGATGATGAGTGATATTGAGCATCTTTTCATGTGTCTATTAGCCATCTGGATGTCTTCTTTGGAAAAGTGTTCATGTCTTTTGCCCATTTCATCACTGGATTATTTGTTTTTTAGGTGTTGAGTTTGATAATTTCTTTGTACATTTTGGATACTAATCCTTTATCTGATATGTCATTTACAAATATCTTCTCCCATTCTGTCGGTTGCCTTTTCGTTCTGCTGATTGTTTCCTTTGCTGTGCGGAAGGTTTTATCTTGATGAGGTCCCAATAGTTCATTTTTGCTTTTGTTTCCCTTGCCTTTGGAGAGTGTTTAGTAAGAAGTTGCTGCGGCCAGGATCAAAGAGGTTGCTGCCTGTTTTCTCCTTTAGAATTTTGATGCTTTCCTGTCTCATATTTAGGTCTTTAATCCATTTTGAATTTATTTTTGTGTATAGTATAAGAAAGTGGTCCAGTTTTATTCTTCTGCATGTTGCTGTCCAGTTCTCCCAGCACCATTTGCTGAAGAGACTGTCTTTTTTCCTTCGACATTCTTTCCTGTTTTGTTGAAGATTAGTTGGCCATAGATTTGTGGGTTCTCTATTCTGTTCTATTGATCTGTGTGTCTGTTTTTGTGCCAGTACCATACTGTCTTAATGATTACAACTTTAATAATACAGCTTGAAGTCCAGAATTGTGGTGTCTCCAACTTTGGTTTTCTTTTTCAACATTACTTCGCTTATTTGGGATCTTTTCTACACAAATTTTAGAATTATTTGTTCTAGCTCTGCAAAGAATGCTGGTGTTACTTTGACAGGGATTGTATTGAATGTGTAGATTGCTTTGGGTAGTACAGACATTTTAATAATATTTGTTTTCCTATCTATGAGCGTAGACTGTTTTTCCATTTCTTGGTATCTTCTTCAATTTCTTTCATAAGATTTCTATAGTTTTCAGTATACAGATCTCTTTCCTCTTTGTTTAGGTTTATTCCTGGGTATCTTATGGTTTTGGTGCGGTTGTAAATGGGATCAATTCCTTGATTTCCTCTCCTGCTACTGCATTATTGGTGTATGGAAATGCAACTGATTTCTGTATGTTGATTTCATTTTATTTTTTTAACATATTTATTTATTTTGAGAGAAAGAGGGAGACAGAGAATCCCAAGCAGGCTCCTCACTCAGCACAGAGCCCCAGATGGGGCTTGAACTTATGAACCATGAGATCATGACCTTCGCCAAAATTGGGAATCAGATGCTTAATGAACTGAGCCACCCAAGCACCCCACTGTATGTTGATTATATATCCTGTGACTTTGCTGAATTCATGTATCAGTTCTAGAAATTATTTGGTCGAGTCCTTTGAGTTTTCCACACAGAGTATCATGTCATCTGCGAAGAGTAAAAGTTTGACTTCTTCCTTGCCAATTTGTATGCCTTTTATTGTCTGATTACTGAGGCTAGGACTTCCAGATGTTGAAGAACAGTGCTGGGAGTGGACATCTCTGTCGTGTTCTTGACCTTAGGGAAAAAGCTCTCAGTTTTTCTGTATTGAGGATGATATTAGCTGTGGGTCTTTGTATATGCCCTTTATGATGTTGAGGTATGTTCCTTCTATCCCTACTTTCTTGAGGGTTTTTATCAAGAAAGGATGCTGTATTTTGTCAAATGCTTTTTCTGCATCTATTAAGAGGATCATATGGTTCTTATCCTTTCTTTAATTAAGGTGATGAATCACATTGATTTGTGAATACTGAGCCAGCCCTGCTGCCCAGGAATAAATCCTACTTGATCATGGTGAATAATTCTTTTAACATACTGTTGAATTCAATTTGCTAGTATCTTGTTGAGAATTTTTTCATCCAGCTTCCTCAGGGATATTGACTGTAGTTCTCCTTTTTAGTGGGGTCTTTGATTTTGGAATCAGTGTAATTTTGGCTTCATAGAATGAGTTTGGAAGCTTTCCTTCCATTTCTATTTTTTGGAACAATAAGAAGAATAGGTATTAACTCTTCTTTAAAGGTCTGGTAGAATTCCCCTGGGAAGCCATCTGGCCCAGGACTCTTGTTTGTTGGGAGATTTTTGATTACTGATTCAATTTCTTTGCTGGTTATGGGTCTGTTTAAATTTTATATTTCTGGGGCACCTGGGTATCTCAGTCAGTTAAGCGTCCATCTTCAGCTCAGGTCATGATCTCACGGTCTGTGAGTTCAAAGCCCGCATCGGGCTCTGTGCTGACAGCTCAGAGCCTAGAGCCTGCTTCAGATTCTGTCTCCCTCTCTCTCCGCCCCTCCCCCTCTCACACTCTGTCTCTCACTCTCAAAAATAAATAAACATTAAAATTTTTTTTTAAGTTTTATATTTCTTCCTGTTTCAGTTTTGGTTGTGCATGAGTTTCCAGGAATTTTTCCATTTCTTCCAGACTGTCCAGTTTGTTGGCATATAATTTTTCAGAGTATTCTCTTATAATTGTTTGTATTTGATGTGTTGGTTGTGATCTCTCCTCCTTCATTCATGATTTTATCATGATTTATTTTATTTGGGTCCTCTCTCTTTTCTTTGTGATACATCTGGCTAGGGGTTTATCAATTTTATTCTTTCAAAGAACCAGCATTTAGTTTCATTGATCTCTTCTACTGGGGTTTTTTGTTTGTTTGTTTGTTTGTTTGTTTCTGTATCATTTATTTCTGTTCTAATCTTTATTTTTTTCCTTCTTCTTCTGGCTTTAGGTTTTATTTGCTGCTCCTTTTCTAGCACCTTTTAGATGTAAGGTTAGGTTGTGTATTTGGGACCTTTCTTGCTTCTTGAGATAGGTCTGAATTGCAATGTACTGAATGCAATTGTAATCCTCTTAGGGCTGCCTTTGTGGCATCCCAAAGGCTTTGGGCTGTCATGTTTTCATTTTCTTTTGCTCCCATGTACTTTTTAATTCTTTCATTGATTTCCTGATTAACCCATTCATTCTTTAGTAGGATGTTCTTTAGCCTCCATGTATTTGGGGGCTTTCCAAATTTTTTCTGTGGTTGATTTTAAGTGTTACAGCATTGTTATCTGAAAATACGCATGGTATGATCTCAGTCTTTTTGTACCTGTTGAAGGTTGATTTGTGACCCAGTATGTGTTCTATTCTGGAGAATGTTCCATTTGTACTTGAGAAGAATCTGTATTCTTCTGCTTTAGGATGAAATGTTTTGAATATATCTGTTAAGTACATCTAGCCCAGTGTCATTCAAAGCCATTGTTTCCTTGGTGATTTTCTGCTTCAGTCCATTGCTGTAAGTGAGGTGTTAAAGACCCCTACTATTAGGGTATTTTTATCAATGGGTTTCTTTATGTTTGTTATTAACTGACTTATATATTTGGGGGCATATATATATGTGTGTATATATATATATATATATATATATATTGAATATTAGTTATTCTCCATGAGAGAGTTTCCTGACACCTTCCTATTGATCTCCTCTTAAGCCACCCAAATGGGTGTTACTTTTCCCATTGGGAAGGATATCCTCTCTCTTTCTGGGTCTTCTGGTTCCTTTAGAATGTCATTAAGACTTGCCGGGATATCCTATAAGACTTGCTTTTCTTTAAATAGATCCCTCCCAGTCCCAAGAACAAAGGGATACTTACGGTAAGGGGCAGTGGGCAGCTGTCAGTACCCACTCAGGGTGAATGAGAGTCCCCACACAGGGTTCTGGGCTGGACTGCAAGTAGACCATGTAAGGAATAGTAAAATCTTCTGGTAAGTTCAGCTTATCAGCTTCAGACTCTCTGGCCAAAATGACTCCTAAAGAATTGACAGAATCACAAGTAGAGAGAGAGTCAAACAGGTTGTGGGGCAACACTTAGGGTAGTTTTTTTCAGCCTAAGGTTTTCAGAGATAATACCAAGGACTTCAAATTATTTTAAACATCTTTTTTTTTTTTTTTTTTTTTAATTTTTTTTTCAACGTTTTTTTATTTATTTTTGGGACAGAGAGAGACAGAGCATGAACGGGGGAGGGGCAGAGAGAGAGGGAGACACAGAATCGGAAACAGGCTCCAGGCTCCAAGCCATCAGCCCAGAGCCCGACGCGGGGCTCGAACTCACGGACCGCGAGATCGTGACCTGGCTGAAGTCGGACGCTTAACCGACTGCGCCACCCAGGCGCCCCGATTTTAAACATCTTTTTAAAAATCAGAGAGAATCACGCATGCCACCCAAGCTATATGCTTCAGGGACATTGTCTTTGGTTGAGAAGGAAGCATATTAACATTAACTCATGGGCTGATCAGGAACTCTTGACTGGTAGTGTGGTGTATTATAAAAATGGGGGAAAGTGAATTATTCCTTTCAAAACATTATTTTTAATTAACATGCCAACCAAGCATGGAAGTAATGATTGCATACCACCTGCCTTTGGTAGTGAGGGGATGGAAAGGCTTTGGGCAGGGCCCCGGGGCCTCCAGTGCACTGCCCCCGGCCTGCCTGCCTTCCCTGCCCACACTTCTGAGTCCATCTGCCAGGCAGAGGGAAGCATGGCTGTCCAGGGAAAGTGGCAGGCTAAGGTATCACACATTCGATCCTCAGGAGAGAGTGGGGCACTATAGTGACATATTCCAACTTGCTCACAGGTCTCAGAGGGGATGGGAGAGCCCGCTGATGGGACAAGTCACATGGCTAGAGATTCCTTTTGTTTTTTTCAACAGTTAATTGAAGGAAATGCCTGCCTCTTCCTGTCTCTTCAGCTGTGGCTGACTGCTTCCCCTTCTGACCCTCCCAACCCTCCTGACCACTGTCCCATCCCTCGCCAGGAGGCCCAGGCCAGCCACTCACCAGCTGCACTCAGGAGAGTGAAGATGAGACAGGGCTTCATGGCGGGCAGTGATCTTGCACTGGATCAAGCTGTAAATGTCCCAATCCTTAGTCCAAGTGCCCTTGGCAAAGACAGCTGGGGAGAAACATTAACTGGCGGTTAGGAGGAGAAGCAAAAATCTTATAGCAGTCTTGAAACTAGGGCTCAAACCCCAATTGTATAAGGCCTGGTTGGGCGCTGTCTCTGATCTGGGTGCAAGAGAGGAAGTAGCAGACCAAGTCAAACCCCTGGTGCTTCTTCTCTGATCCCAAATATCTCAGGAGTTATGATGTATCTGCTGACATTTTTCCTCCCTCTCTGTGACATAGCCTTTCTTTGTTGTCCCCTCCTCCCTTTGTGACTGGGTCCCCTCTCTCTCTGCCCTCACTTGCTGTCTCCCTTCTTCTAAAGAGTCCCTCTGCCATTCTTAGAGACTCATCAAACACTGGGATGTGAAATAAATGTAACAAGTCTTTCCCCACCCCCATTTTCATCATGAGGCAGCTGTGGTCCTCATGGAAGTTATTGACAAAGTCAGGACTCGGCCCTGAGTCTCTAGATTTTCTCTGCCATATCGAACTTTATCTGAGCCCTGTGCTCCCAGAAGACAGTGGCTGTCAAAAATCCTGTGGCACTTTTGTGCGCAGGGAAATGGCTTACCACAAAGAATTACCCTTCCACACACGAGTTACTAGAGACTCCATCCACTCTTTCTCATGGCTCCTGTAGAGCTTGGGATGACTCCCTTGTTTACCTGTGACAAGGCCAAACACCTTTCCCAGTTTGCTTGTAACTGCTGAGGTGGTCAGACAGACCCTCCAACTTCCCCATTCTTCATCTCACGAATGATTAGCTAGGCTTAGAACTCTTTATTACCTTGCAACTGGCTACACATAGAGAAAACGCTTTCTGTTCAGCTGAGAAGTCCCGACTGGAAAATAATTGGTTTTGTTTTGTTTTGTTTTGTTTTGTTTTGTTTTGTTTTGTTTTACTGCAAATCTCCACACCTGTAACTTGTTTCTTACTCCCTCTAAGGTGTCTTCAGGTAAAACCATCTTGCTGAGACTCTCTGATCTTTGGATCTGGGGTGCTCTTACTGAATAGTCTGAATACAGCCAATCCCTTTCCATGTACACTTTTTGTCTTTCACATGTATTACTCTTTTCAATATTCCTCTTTATAAGTTAGCCTTACATGATAACTTCATGACTGTACCCCCCAGACATATGAAATAAATGTGGGTTCAATCAGGGATATTGGTTTACAATTTTCTTTTTTTGTGATGTCCTTCTCTGGCTTTGGGATCAGGCTCATGTTGGCCTCATAGAATGAGTTCAGAAGTATTCCCTCCTCTTCAACTTTTTGGAAGAGTCTGAGAAGGATTGGTGTTAATTTCCTCTTCAAGTGTTCGGTAGAATTTGCCAGTGAGGTCTGGCCATGGATTTTCTGTGCTGGGAGGTTTTTGATTACTGATTCAATCTCTACTCCTCACTGATCTGTTCAGATGATCTATTTACAAAGTGCTCAGAACAGTGAGTTCTAATGGCAAATAGTAAATGCTATATAAATGCTTGTTTTGTGAAATAACTGGAACCTTAGTATCTCCAGATTTTCCAGGCGTCTGGGGATGCCTTCTTTTTCTTAACATCTAAGTATTGTTGTGAAGTCCTACAGAGCGATGAAAAGCATGAGCTCTGGAGTCCAGCTTCTAGTATTTCATTCCTGGCTGCAGGACTTCCTAGCCGCCTTATACTGAGAAAAACATTTGACCTCTTTAAGCCTCAGGGAGGAAAAAGTATTTGTACCTATCTCATAGGATACTTGTGAGGATTGAATACTACTGAAAAGCATGTAAGAATGGTGCAACACATTGAGAAACAAAAACAATAAATACTAGTTGTTATAATGATGATGATTACATTTTCCACCCCTGCAACAATGAGAAATGGCTTCTGCATACTAAGAATAGCAAACCTTCAGTGTGTCTCTGGTTCACAGAATTGTGTATTTTGTCTCAGCACTGTCCCAGAATATGCTGCTCGTGAAAGTCAGGGATTCGGGGTTATTAAGTACCATGGGTTTAAAGTGTGCCCAGTCTAATACAGCTCTTTCTATGGAAATAAATTACTACCCCCTCCAGTTGTAACCAGGTTTCATGTGTGACACCCGGTGACAAATGTGGGACTCTGAAAAGATGTGGGAGGAAGAGGAGGAGGACGGAGCTGGTCAGCAGTCCCAGCCTGCCCTGCATGGCACTCATTCTCAGCAGGCTTCCTCCTCAGAGAAGGCTTTTGTAAGGTGGCAAGGACTACCACCAAGTTTTGTGAACTAAAAAGCCTGGGAATTTCACTAAAAACAAGCGACATTTTTGTTTCGTAAAATCTATTCCATGTTTATTGAGAAAAATATAGAGAAGTAACAACAGAAATATGAAACAACAGTAAAAACTCACTAAAAGTTGTCCACTATTAGCATGGCTAGCATTGCAATACTTTTTGCTCTGCCCATCCTCTCTCATTTTCCCTCAATAAAAAAAGTTAATAATTCTTTGACTTTTCTCTTAAGAGCATTTTCAGGTTCACAGCAAAACTGAGAGGAAGATACAGAGACTTCCCATGTGCTGCCTGACCTCCCCGATCTCACACATGCATACAACCTCCCCCATTATCAACATCCCCACCAGATCGGTGCATCTATTACAATGGATGAACCCACATGGACACATTATTGCCACCCAAAATCCGTAGTTTACCTAGGATTCACCCTTGGTGTTATACATTCCATGGGTTTGGCCAAATGTACAGTGACATGTGCCATCATAGCATAACACAGAGTATTTTCACTGCCCTAATAGTCCCTGGGCTCTGTCTATTCATCCCTTCCCCCAACCCCTGGAAACTACTGGTCTTTTTATTGACTCCATGGTTTTGTCTTTTCCAAAATTCCATATAGTTGGAATCATCCAGCATTTAGCCTTCTCATTTTGGCTTCTGACACTTAGTAATATACATTTAAGTTGCCTCCGTGTCTTTTTGTAGCTTGATAGCTCACTTTTGTTTTAGCCCTGAGCAATACTCCATTGGCTGGGTGTCCCACAGCTTATTTATCAACACACCTATGGAAGAACATCTCTGTTGCTTCCAAATTTTGACAATTATAAATAAAATTGCTGTAAACTTCCATGCACAGATTTTTGTGTGGAGAGAAGTTTTCATCTCAATTGTTGGATTATGTTTCAGCAGATTCCATACCTGAGATGGGGTATAAACAGACAATGATTAGACTGAGTTACTCAGAATAAATGAGTATCTCTAAGACTAAATAAAGACTTTTGTATTTGTATCCATTCAACGAGACAGAACTTCTTAATGGACTTTTAAAAGTGAGACTAAAATAATACAAAGACAGTAAGTAAATATCTTTATTTTTAACGGCGTTTGAAAAGTTGATATCAATACCAAAATAACATGCCATAAAAGATAAATGATGGGGGCGCCTGGGTGGCTCAGTCGGTTAAGCGTCCGACTTCAGCTCAGGTCATGATCTCACAGTCTGTGAGTTTGAGCCCCGCATCGGGCTGTATGCTGACAGCTCAGAGCCTGGAGCCTGCTTCAGATTCTGTGTCTCCCTCTCTCTCTGCCCCTCCCCTGCTCATGCTCTGTCTCTGTCTGTCTTAAAAATAAATAAAAACATTAAAAAAAAAGATAAATGATGACAATGGTTTGGACTTCAAAAATGAATTTAAATAAGGTTTGTAGGGTAAAAGAGGCTTCTCTTTGTCTTATTAGAGCAAATATTCTCTGATAAATTCATCTTGAGCATATGTTGAAATTCTTTCCTGGCTAATGGGAAAACTAACAAGTGGATTATGGTGTGTACCAGTATGAAGTAAACTTCTACCCAGCCTAGCTATCCTGTATGAAAAAAAATATTTGCATAAGGAACTAAGCTTCTAGGTGCAGATATCACTTTATTTTACACAGCTCCAAAAGGTCACAACCATGAGGTTGACAGTTGAGAGCCATCTTAGGGTTTACAAGAGCAAGTGATACATAAAGAAAACTCATCTGTTGCTATGATTAGACATGGCAAGAAAAAAAACACTTTTGTCTCTATGCAGTGTTCCTAATCTCAGATTGTTACCTCCTTATATTTCTGTATTTTTCTGCACAGATACCATGTCTTCCTGGATCTTATTGAATTATGAATTAGGTATTTACTTGGAGTAAATATATTTTGGTGAGAGATATCTCTTCTGACTCTACAAAGTGGCTTTTTATTTCAAATTATAGGATGCTTTCATAGGTCTTTTTATGTGTTTCTCAGATTATACAGTTGACCCGTGAACAGCATGGGTTTGAACTGCACAGATCCACTTATATGCGGACTTCTTACAGTACAGGACTGCAAATGTATTTTCTCTTCCTTCTGATTTTCTTAACATTTTTCTCTGGTTTTCTTTATTGTAAGAATACCGCATATAGTGCATATAACATACAGAATATGTGTTAATCAACTGCTTATGTTATCAGTAAGGCTTCTGGCCAATAGTAGTCTATTAGCAGTTAAGTTTTAGGGGAACCATGAGTTATACAAGGATTTTTGACTCTGCAGGGTGTTGGTGCCCCAACCTTCATATTGTTCAAAGGTCAACTGTACTTTAGAAGCAGGTGTGTACTTTCCAGTCATCCACCCCTTTATCTGGTTTGCTTTTCTGTAGCATTTGCATTGATCAGCATTATAGTCTACCGTCTCTGTTTATTTGTTTTCTATTTACCCAGTGAGGACATATATACCATGAAGGTAGGGTTTTGACTATTTCTTCTGCTGTATCTTTAGAGCATAAGACAGGGTGGAGACATTGTAGGTCATCATTAAGTATTTGTTGAGTACGTGGTTGGATAAATGAATGAAATAGTTACATTGTCTCCACTGAGGGATGTACCAGATGTATTTAATCAATCTTCTATTAATGGATCTTTGGATTGTTTCTGGATTTTCAGAATTACATAGACAATGTATCAATACGCACCCTGGATTACTCTAGTGGAGATTGTGGCTGCCTTCTTAACATCCACTCCTCCTTCTCTTGGTAACCATCCTTATATAACCATTCAGTTAACCAAACACGTACCAAGTTCATTGCGGAATGAAGGTCCACCCCTTGCTCTGAGGTTATGCTGGGTAACCTAATTGTAAATTAATCAGCATAATCCCACTAGACTATTGACTCAGGTTTGTGCCAGTGACCAAATTCAGTGAAAGACACACATTATGATGTCTGCCAGGGACATCTGGGAAAGAAACTTCCTAGATCTGATGGGAGTAACTTTGTCTTTCCCCCTCAATATAGACAAGGTAGAGTCAGGCTCTGAGGGCCATTTCAGTCACGAGGTTTTATCCTGAGGATAAAACTGACATTAATGCACAGGACAGAGACAGGAATCATAGGGTCCTTGACATTTTTGAATTGCTGAATCAAAGCATCCTTGAAGCCTTCCCAGTTTTTAAGCTTCCGTTAGTACATTTTTAAAGGCCATATGAGTTGGCTACTCTGTTCTTTGCAATGGAATGACTCCTAAATTATACACTCCCATTTATACTTTGTTTTTGTGGTTGTATGGATATTTCAATAGAATAGAGTTTTAGAAATGAAGTTTCTGCGTCAAAGAGCATACAGATTTTACATTTTAGTATAAATTTACAAATTATGAAGAGTTAGATTTTTTAAAAAGACAGTTGATAGAAAATGACAAGATAGGCTGACAAGGGAATATTGAATAGTATCAAGAAAAAGGATTTTTTCCATACTTTTCTTTGGACCTTCCCTTATCTCTCATCTTTTATATAGCTCCCTTAACCTCCCAGGTCTCTGAATCTGCCCTCTTCTTGCGGTGAGGTGGGTGGTGCTGGTATGGAATAGAAAATGTTTTAGAGGAAACGGGAGAATCTTTAAGGTCATTTGTTTCTGGAGAGAAGCCTGAGATATTTAGTTAAGGTAGATCTAAAGCAACCTATTTTAACATAGAGGAGTTATATATGAAATTAATTAATTTAGGCCATATGCAAACATAAAAGCAGTTCAATGAGAACTATGGAAATAAGACAGGACAACTTAGTTATGACCATATATTTAAGAGCCTTGAATGCAAGGCTAAGGAATTTGGCCTCCATCCCAGTGGAATTGACAAGGCAATATGAAGGGCTCAGGACTGGTTCCTATGAATGTGCCATCCAGAATTACAAAGGAATAGAAATTTGGTAATGGGGCATGTATCTTCCCAAATTTTCCTCTTCCAAAATACCTGGTGTGGACTGTATGTTTGTGCCCCTCCCCCATGCCCACAAATTTATGTACTCAAACCTAACCCACTACAGGACAGTATTAGGAGATTGGACCTTTGCAAGGTTTATATGGTCATAAGGCTAGAGACCCCATGATGGGATTAGCGTCCTTATAAGAAGAGACTAGAGCCCTCTCTCTGCCAGGTGAGGACACAGTGAGAAGGCCCCTGTCTACAAGCCAGGAAGTGGGCCTGCACTGTTTCCCACTGCACCTTGATCTTGGACTTCCCAGCCTCTAGAACTATGAGAAGTTAATGTTTGTGGCTTAAGCCACCCAGTCTATGGCATTTTTGGTATAACAACCTAAACCGACTAAGACAATATCCCTCCTTCACCTTATTACTGAGGCTGTGAACATTTTCCCATTTCAAACCTCCTCCATCTGCTCCAGGATGTCCGTGCTTAGATCCCATTATATTCTTCTCCTGGATCCATACCGGATATGCACAGGAATCACGTGTTGGGACTTGTTCTCCAAACCAACTCTGTAGCCACGACTTCTATGACCTCAGTGTAATAGATCTGCTCTGTAAACTGACCTGCATTTTCACTTTCTTTCTTTTATAGTTCAAAATAGTACCTTATTTGGGCTGGGATGTGGGGGTCTGGTGGGGGAAGACGAGCAATGGGCACAGACTGCCTACAGACATCATGCCTGCAATAGCAATAAAATCCCAGTGGGAAAGCAAGAAAGATCTTAGAGAACTGGAATATATAGGTAGGTAAAATCTTGGGAAATGCAGGAAATCTGTGATTTGTACAAAAAAAACAAATTCTCCATCTGGTGGTTTCCATTATCTAGCCTCACAGTTTCAGATGGACTGGAGCCAAAAAAAAAAAAAAGAAAAAGGAGACCATAGTGTCACAGCAGTAGCAATGCTTTGGGAATAAGGGCCACTGGAGCTTCCCTGACTCTGAACTAACTCAATGACTTTGGGCAGTTGATTTGCCCTTTCTGTACCCTGATGTCATCATCATCTGTTCAAAAATGTGATGGCAATAGTGACTTCAAAGCTTATCCATGCTTATATCTTCAATGGACCACACAGAGCCTAGCAGATAGATGATCAGTAAATTCATTTGGATCAGGTTGAATGAATACCTATGTAACCTTTCCAATTCTATCCTCATGTAATTGTTCAATTCTGTGCCCACTCTCTTACTCAGCAGTCAGTTTGAAGATAAAGTTCATAAATATTAAGTAAGGACAGTTCTTGGACACATGTGGTGTGGGACAAAATTTTTTTATTTAGATACTGTTTTCAGGCATAGGTGGAAGGCGAGGTTGACTAACGGGATAAGGTGTGGAGATGTCCATGTGCTTAGTTGGCAGCGATGGTCTGCTGAATCCAGCTCACGTAGTTGCAGACCTTGGTGTAGACACCGGGTTTGCCTCTTTGAGCGCAACCGGCACCCCAGGAGACAATGCCCTGGAGCTGGTTGTTGCAGACCACAGGGCCACCAGAGTCACCCTGAACAAGAGGAAAGAGACAATAAGAACTCTCAGTTACACCAAGTTGGGGGAAAGGCTCAAAGTTGTTTCTCCATTACTCTGGGTCCGTTTTCCCAGGTTGCTGATTCTCCAGGAAGCATCTTCACTTTTCCTGGGAATCCAACCCTCAATCTCTGTACTACATCCCTATGCTTTCTACCCCACCCCCCTCCTCCTAGCTCTTGCTCTTCTCTTAGTTGCAGGCGGGCAGGACCAAGAAGAGGTGAGGACAGGTGAGTGCAATGCTGCCCAGCTAGCCCTGCTTTTTTTTCCAGAAAGTTTCCTGGTACAATATACCTCCTCAGCAGGGCGCCTGGGTGTGCTGTTTGCACACCATCTTCTGTGTATCTTTTTACCCTTGACCCTAACCATTAATATCTCAAAAGGAAAATTTATCATTTATCCCAAATCTCTCCCTTGTCCCTTATAATCCATCCCAGAGACAGCTTCTCAATCTGTGTTTCAGGAAAGGGAAAATATGGTGGAAATGCATGCGGCTTGGCCAGAAGGAGTACAGAGAAACTAACCTGGCAAGAGTCCTTTCCGCCTTCCAGGAAGCCCAGACAGATCATGTTGCTGGTGATCTGGCCTGGGTAGGCTTTACGGCAAGCACTGTCAGTTAGTATGGGAGCTTTCAGACACTGCAGGACATCAGGATAATTTTCTGTTGGGCACAAGGGTAAAAATGGAAGAATATTACCCACAGGATTCTTGGAGATTTCTTTCCCAATCTCTCCCTCCTTCCCTACTTTGCCAGTAACTTCTATTTGGAAGAACAACTTTTATCTGGAAAGGCTTCCAAACAGTTTTAATCAACAAGTTGTTCTCTCTGACGCTGGCATCAGTGACTCCAGATCTCAAATCTGGAGACTACCTCTTAAGCAGGTCTATACTTTAGGTGGTACCAAATCTCTCAGCCTCTGTTCTGTTTACCTCCTCGGTTTCTACTTCTTTGCAAATCACGAATCACACTTCAGCTGAACATCTGCTATCTTTATCACAGTTCATTTTTTCTTGTGTTTTCCAGCAAAGGAATCTTCCTAAGACTCCATACATCCACAAACTATCCTCTGGGAACCTTGCCTTGAGTGACAGTTCAGACTGACCCCCAACATGTCTTTCACTTCTAGGATTTTCAGACTTGGTGCTTTTGTTCCAGGTGACACTCACCCCCAAAGCTCTGGACATTTCCCCAGCCAGAGATGAGGCACTGGGAACCAGAAGGTGCACAAGATCTTGGCAGAGAGATAGCAGACACTCGAGAGTTGAGGGTGGCAGGTGAGCTCAATTTAATCAGCATGATGTCATTATCAATAGTTTTTGCATTGTATCTCGGGTGGCGGATGACCTTGGCCGAATTGATGAATTGTTCACTGCCCTCAGAGACTGCAATGTTGTGTTCTCCCAGACGCACCTGGATTCGGCTGGATTAGAGGATGCAAAGTTCTCTAAGTATCCAACTTGAGATTTTTCCCCCTCCCCTGTTCCCCCCAGTCATAAGCATAAGCATGAACACCATCCCCTTCAAGTGTTCCCACACATAGGTAATTGTGCACTTAAGGCAGCCCTACCAGATACGGTCCAGGTTAGAGTAACTCTTAAGTGGGTGTCACTACCAGCCCGCCATCTTGTTAGAATAGCTAGATGCCTTTAGTTCCCATGACTGAACAACACCAATACAATGATGGCAGGTTAGGTGGGAATTGATGAATATTATTCAGCACATGCTATTCCTCCTCTGGTTGAGATTATCAGTTATTGTAGGGAGACATGGCAGGAATCAGAGACATGCCAGGATTTTAAGGGGGCAGCATGAGTTGTACTTATTTTTAACATTGTACTGGAAACTTCTTTTGGGTTTTTACCTCCATATGCCATTTTTTCCTGGTTGAGCTATAATGATTGTGACTATTTATCGATTAATGCTCTTAAGCTAGTCCTAGGTATACTTCATCACTAACTAGTTCCCCTCCTCTGTCTCTGGTACCATCATTTGGAAGGCTACCAGGGAACTCTAAGGTTAGCTGTCCATGTAAAATTCCCTCAACGCAACATACAGTGCCTGGGGAGAGTGACAAGGCTTCTAGAATCTGAATGCTCACCCCTCAAGCATAACTCTCTAGTTTACCCTGATTGTGCTTTGGCAGGGCTGGGGGATGAGCTGATCTGGGAGAACAGATATGTGAGTATCAGTTACTTACGACTTGTAGCAGTGAGCCGCAGACACCACCCACCGGGAATTGATGAGGGAGCCGCCACAGAAGTGGTAGCCCGAGTTCAGGGACACCTGGTAAGGGACAGAGTTCCTCGGACAGGTGTAGCCCCCAACGATCTTGTCATCGTCATCAATGGGGAAAGCCACTGACAAGGAGAAGTTGGAAACTATCTGTTAAAAGATACATCTTGGAATTTCTACTTACCACTAAGTTTTTGTAGGTGAACTAGAAAAGAGAAGATAATGTTTTCTTGTCACACATAATCAGGACATGGTGATAACATAATTTTCCCATAATGTTTTTCCCAAAATCTTATTACTCTATCTATACCTTTGACACATACTCTACTTACACCATTATAAATATCTAATTTGTAAGTTATGCTTTAAATTTGATAAATATACTGTTTTTCAACATATGTACCACACAAACACACACACACACACACACACGCGTGCGCACACACACACACACCTTGATCAGAGACTCTTATATATTAAATGCCCTGAACATTACTACCTAAGGATGTAAAGAATACTTTTTAGGAGTGCCTGGGTGGCTCAGTTGGTTAAGCATCTGATTCTTGGTTTTGGCTCAGGTCATGATCTCATGGTTTGCAAGTTCGAGCCCTGCATCGGGCTCTGCTGCTTGTGATTCTCTCTCTTCCTCTGTCTCTTTGCCTGCCCCTCCTCTGCTCACTCACTCACTCTCTCTTTCTCTCACAATAAATAAATAAACATTAAAAAAGGAATACTTTTTATACAAAACTTTGTTCAGCAGACATGCAAATAGGTGTTCAGTGAAGCTTTGCAGTAACCATGCTTATATTGATTTATGGTGGTTGGTATAGGATACTTATTCCCGTGAAGTAGAGGGAAGGAAGCTTTTAGAAGCCCCCTAAGAATGTTCTAGCCTGGAAGGAATTGGGAGTTTGTACTTTTGTTCCCCAAATTTCTCTTTTTGGTTCTTGTGTAAAATTTTCATGAAATAATTTCATAGAACATTATATTTGGTTTCCCTCTCCAACCTTTCCCCTTATTCCAATTATCTTTCTAACATTTTTCAATTTATTCAGCATTGTGAAGTTTGGACCACTGATTTATTAAGATTTCTATGGCTCCCAAAGTCTATGATTATATTATATCCACCCTAGTGTTCAAATATTTTGAAGTAATTTTGGGAAAGACATTTAGAGACTAGTGTATTGAATTTATACTCATCCAATTCGGGAAAGTTTAATAGCAAGTTTTTGATAAAATTTGGTAGTATAAAGAATAGAAACAGATATTTCTCTACGTCTTTTGATGATTAAATGATATGTTATTTTACACCAGAGAGATTTCATTAAGAAAGACATTGTAAAACCCAGCCCATAGCTTTTATTCATGAGAAATAAAGTATCTTTGCCTGTTAAAATCCTTTCAGTATAGAGGAGACTCTGGTTCTGACCCTCACAGCCTCTTCAATGAGCCCAAGACTAGTCATTGTTCCCGATTATTAATTCAAAATGCAACATTTCCTTATTGTTAACTATCCTTTCCTTTTCTCTCTTCCTTCATAGATTTTATCTTGACGTTCAGGGCAATTTCTGCCTCTTTATACTTTCTACACTAGTTACTCCTGCTCACTATAATCTGTCCCCAACAAGTGAGATTTAATTATGTATAGATATTTGTACTAGGGTAGTTTCCCCTTATCCATGGTTTCGGTTACCTTCGGTGAACCGCAGTCAGGAAGCAGATGGTCTACTTTCTGATGTATCATCAGGAGGTCATTACTAGCCTAACACTATCTCACTATGCCTACATCATTCACTTCACTCCATTTATCATGTAGGCATTTTATCATCTCACATCATCACAAGAAGAATGAGTCAAGTACAATAAGATATTTAGAGACAGAGATAGAGAGAAGAGCATGACACATAACTTCTATTACAGTATGTTATGATTATTATATAATTGTTCTATTTTGTTATTAGTTTTTGTTAATCCCTTAGTGTACCTAATTTATAAGTTAAACTTTATCATAGGTACATACATATTGGAAAAAACCATAGCATATACAGGGTTCAGTACTATCTGCGGCTTCAGGCATCCCCTGGGGTAGATGTATCCACTGCATTCATTTATTCGTAAAGACTCACCAGCAGCTCCCAGGAGAGCAAGGAAGATGAAGGTCTTCATGGTTGCTCACTGGATTTGGACTGAGAAGTGTGATGATCGCTTTTCATTCACAGATATTTATACCCCCAGGTTTGTCATTGACACCCATGGCCATGGGTACCAGAAAAGTGATTTGACTGGAAACTTACAAATCCAAATTTAGAATTCAATTCTATGCCAAATTGAAGATAATTCAGCATCATATTTAAACATCAGCTTTTGTCTACTTTTCCAGAAAGTTGTGGAAATGGAAATAATAAACCCACCTGGTGCAATTTGTTCCCCATAATAGAAAAGTACATTGGAGCAAGGTCACAGAATGGGGCTGCAGGTGTCCTGTTTCCCAGACAAAAATCTTAAGTATTTGGTTGTCTCAACCGTGAACTTTTATCTGAGGACTCTCTTGAACACTACCCCCTTGATGTTTAATTAATATTGGCGCTTTCACAGTTATATAATTTTTCTTGTGGCATCTGTGGCTTTGTATAGCCACGTTAAACTTTCATTATTAATAGGGAAACTTGTTTCCTTGAGAAGAGAAAAAAGTGTTCTGAATTGAAACCATGATCGAGGTAAACAGGAGAATGAAAGAATAACTTACTAGAAGTTACTATATATTTTATATCTATAAAAACTTTGCATATATTAATTTAGAAATTCTCATTACAACCCTAGAAGATACCTGTTACTATCCCCACTATACATATGGGGAAACTGAGGCACACAAAATTTACAGAGGACTTGAGCAACATCACCTAGCAAGTACACGGTAGGGTCAGGATTCCAGTCCAGGAAATATGGCTTCAGAGTCTGTGCATTTAACCACTATACAACACCTCTCCACTTAGTTCATCACAATCTGGACACCAAGATAATAGAGAAATCTTGACGAATGGTAATACAATTGAAATCGATGGAGTGCTTACTATGCGTCAGGCACCGTGGATGGGGTTTCTATACATCAGTTCATTCAATCCTTACCAGCAGCTTTATAGGTGTTGTTCTAATTTTTACCATTTTATATATGGGCACAGTGAAGCTTGGGGAAATTACATGTTTTGCTCAAAGTTTTATACTCTTGAGTGGTTAACACAGTGTTCAAACTCGAGCAGACTCATTTCAAGGATCATAAACTCTACTGTGATGCCATAAACATAACTAAGGAGAATAACCTGAACTCCACCAAATTAAGGGATGACCCTAGGGAGCAGAGAGAATTCTTAGATAAATTGAAGAAATGGGTTCCTGGAGCAGGAGTTGTCATAATTAATGAAGCATGGCAGAAGTATCCAGAATAAGTGAATCTCAGGGACCAGATTCTACTCCCACACATCTGAATGGCCTACCAGAATGTTACTTCTGCTTTAGCAGATGGTCGTCTCTCATGAAGTAGTTTGTTGCTTTTGCATTCAAAGTTGTGCTGATATAAAGATGATTCACTAGAAGGCAGAATTTCTCAACCCCAGCACTACTGACATTTGGGGCCAGGTAATTCTGTGTTGTGGGGAACTTCCCTGAACACTGTAGGATATTTATCAGCACCCCTGGCCTTAGTTACAAGTACCACTAGCCCCTCCTCCACGTTGTGACAACCCAAATGTCTCCAGACATTGCTAAATGTTCCCTTGGGTTCAAAATCATCCCCAGCCGGGAATGACTGATCTAAGGAGAAAAGATGGGCAAAGTAGCTTCTAAGGCCATAGCCATGGGTAAGTGATTTGAACGTTAGGACAATGTAGGCAGTAATCAACTACTGAATGAATGGCACATAAAGCAGGGGGCCGTCCCTCACTGATACCTAAAAATCATGGAAATTAAGGAGTAAGAGAAGGGCCAGGCCCAGAGTGAAGAAGGGAGAGCCTTCTCAACCCGTCCAATTATCTTCCTTTATGATACCTCCATGGTGAAGTGTTGGAAGTTGTGTGGTTCTGAATCACCCCTGGAACTTCCCTTGAAACTCACCAGAGACCTTAGCCCATATGAAAAGCACATCATCTTCAAAGAGTTCCCACAATTGTTGACTCATGTGCTGCTATGCTGTAGGGAGCTCTCCCTGGTGCATTCTGGGCTTTATCACTTGGACCCCTTCTCCCTGGAAGGGGAAGTGTGAGGGTTGCCAGGTAAGAGGAGTTATCTAGACTCAACTGCAAATGCCCAAATAAACACCTGAGATAAAGGAACATGGACCCATCCAGTGGCAGCGTGATGACTCTTCAGTCATCTAAAGCAGTAGTGGGGATGTGGGGAAAATGCCGAGTGATGGTTTCTGGACTTTAGGTATTCCCAAATAACTCTCACATGTGGTGCATGGAAACCATGTACACAATGCCTTTAAAGTAACTTAAGTTTTGATTAAAAATTTTTTTTAATGTTTATTTATTTTTGAGACAGAGAGAGACAGAGCATGAATGGGGGAGGGTCAGAGAGAGAGGGAGACACAGAATCCAAAGCAGCCTCCAGGCTCTGAGCGGTCAGCCCAGAGCCTGACACGGGGCTCAAACCCACGAACTGCGAGATCCTGACCTGAGCTGAAGTCGGACGCTTAACCGACTGAGCCACCCAGGCTCCCCAAGTTTTGATTTTAAAGTAGACTTTTTTCCTGAGCCTCTTCTCAAGCATAGATGTTGATATTTCATGTGTTGGTGAATCTTTATCTAATGCACATTAAAATGAACACATGCTGTTTGATAACATAGCTCTTTAAATAACAGTGGTCATTTGTGCGCTCCCTAAAATCACATTGAAGACTAGTTGTTTTGTGTATGTGCCGCCAAAGCAAACACATGTTGAAGACTGATCCCATAGCATTAGGCAGAGGGCCGGACAAAACGAGAGTGGGAAATCCCAAGTATCACTGGTGGTCATGGCTGTGGTGGCTTCTGGGTGTGGAAAGGGCATGGAACAGAGTAGATCTGGATATTAAGTGAGAGCGCAAAGTACGCCAAGAAGAAGATACTAGAAGAATGCTCCCTATTGAAGAGGCCAGGAGAACACGGGATCAGTGTGAGGTGTCTCTCTACATGAGCGCCATGCCGATCTTTTCTGTAAAGTGGGTGAACAAACATGAAGAAGATATCCTTGCACGATTGTGTGGGAGCTCACACCTGTAAGATACCTTTTACTCCTGAGATACTGTGCCTCAATCATCCTGTGAAGTTGGGCCCTGGAGAACTGGGTTGAAACTTCTCAGATTCAATAGATATTCTTGTCTGCGCTTTGTGTGTGCAAAACATCTGTCCTCAATAACATCAATGAATTCTTGTTTGCAATCAACAGTGGTCATGCCACAGTGTGTGGATGTGGAGGAGGTGGGGAGTCTCCTTCCTCAGTCATGTCTGTGAAAAGAGCACGTGCAATGTGTGGCAATGTCCACGTTCCTTTTGCCGGGCAGAGTGGGTTGGTACCTATACTTCTTTTCCTCACTTCAAGCACATGAAGGTCCAGAGGCATGTGTCTGTATTTAATGCATCTGTATTTGTCACCCCTCTTTCCCATGCACACGGCTTAGTGGCCTTGGATGACTATCTAAACTTGGGCCTGAATTAGGGGCTGGTTGGGCTCCAGCAAATATGTTGACATTTATATTGGCAGAAGCAAGACTCACCGGCCTCTGAAGGCAACTTTATGATCTTCTCTCTGATGGAGTCTGTTTTTCTTTTCGCTTAGATGCTCCAGCCACCTTCTTGGTTAACACAACTCTAGTTACTGAGGCCATTTACTGGCTCTTTAACTGTGCCAACAGGAAGGGAAATTTTTAAATAAGAATTCCTTTCCCTGAAAAAAATATATATTAAATTACTAAAAAAACCTGAAATAAGCAATCAGGGCAACAAGAATGCAAAAAAGAACAAGGTTACAAAGTACGCTCTTGTGTCATAACCCTGATGCTAACCTGACGGTCCGTGCTAAGCTCAATTTCTTTTTTTAAAAAAATTTTTTTAATGTTTATTTACTTTTGAGACAGAGAGAGACAGAGCATGAATGGGGGAGGGTCAGAGAGAGGGAGACACAGAATCTGAAACAGGCTCCAGGCTCCGAGCTGTCAGCACAGAGCCCGACATGGGGCTCGAACTCACGGACCTCGAGATTGTGACCTGAGCCGAAATCGGCCGCTCAACCGACTGAGCCACCCGGGCGCCCCGCTCAATTTCTAATCATTGCCATGTACAGAAAACCAGTGTTGGCAAGTAGAATGCTCTTTCTTGGTAAAGTGAACCCTGGAACCAGACAGGCTTCCTTGAGAACCCTGCTCAAGGATGGCATTAGTTTGAGGACATTTCTATTCTAGCTACATGTGATTCTCTCCATGATATTGTTTGCAGGAGTCAGCAAACATTTCCTGTAAAGAGCCCAATAGTAAATGTTTTAGGCTTTGCAGCCAATACAGTCTCTGTCACAACTACTCTTCATTGCAGCGTGAAGGCAGCCATATACAGTACATGTGTGGTTGAGTGCAGCTACGTTCCAGTAAACCTTCTTCATTTCCTGAAACAGGCTGCAGGTCAGACTTGAACCTGGGCCATAGTCTGTTGACCCTCTCCAGAAGAGAAGGCAGAAATGAATTAAATGCCCCACATCCAGACTTAAAATTGAATGGTGATTGTTTCAATGATCAGGTGTGGCTTGAAAGAAAACTAGTGATCTTAAGAGAATTAGCTCACTGTTGAAGCATTACTTCAAGTAATGCTTTCGGGAAAAAGTAAGAAGTAGGGAATTGGGGGTTTAGGGCTAGGATATCGGAATGACAGAGAACAGGGCAAAACAAAGAAGAGAATGATAGAGACAGAAACTTGTACCAAAGGATGAGAAACAATAAAATTCTGGGAGAGAAGATTTCAATCTGGCAACAGAGTTCTGGCCTTCATTCTGCCACTAGCTTCCATTTGGGGGGGTCTTTGCACATTAACATCCTCATGTATAAAATGAACACCCACAGAAAATCAGGGGGAAATAGAAGTTAACACGATCTTCAATCCACATACAAGAGTTTTGTTAAAGTGTTAACACAACTAAATTATGTCTCTGTCAGCACTCGCTTCCCACTGCTCTGTCCTAAAGATCCTTGACTTACCTTTGAAGATCCTTGACTTACCTTTCAAACAAACCACCTGTGCCTTCGTTCAGGACCACGGTCTGCTAAAATAAATAGCACTACTAGTATTTTCTTGTTTCTGGATTTACTGTCCTTCAACCTACCTCCATACTGTTTTACCAGAGTGGTCTTTCTAAAATTCAAATGGATCATGTCATTTTCCTGCTTAAATCTCTTCAATAGCTCCATATTGATGTTGGGATGCATTTAAGTTCTTGGGCATGGCATTGAAGCCTATGAACCTGGACACTCTTCACTATTTCACACCTCTGTGCCTTTCCCAGTTGCCTCACCAGTTTAACACCCACTCATTCTCTAGGTCTCTAATCAGAGAGAATCCTGATGAACCTCACCTGCACTCTCTAGCTCAAATCAGGCCTTCTTGAGTTTTCTTGTCAGCTTCTACTTTTATAACATTTACTTCCAATTATATATAAATTGTGTGAGTATCTATCTGTGTAGTGTTGATCGTTTAAAATTCCTGAGGGCACAACTGATGTCTGATTTGCTTACCATTCTGCCTCAAAGCCAACATGTATCTGACACATAGTAATTGTTCAGCAAATTACTGCTGAATGGGGTTACCTCCCTCACTTCTTCGCTCGCAAATTCCAATTCATCCGTTAAAATTTACCTTGACATCATCTCTCCTTAGAGTTAACCTCTGACATTTATCTATGCCCACCCCTAACTCCACCCCACGCTGCCTCTGACTTGACGGATAACTCTGTTACCTTTCTGCACTCTTTTAAAGCCTTGTGTGTATTGCTATTAGAACTTCTGAATTTTCTTGTAAATGTTTATTTTTTGTCTATTTCCTCAACTAGATTATGATCTCCTGAAACAAATATTTTGTATTTAAATTCTCAGTCTGTAGCTCTGTCTCTGGCACAGAGTAGATGCTTCAGTTTCTCTTCGCCACATCAGATGCTTGGGCTCCGTGTATAACATCCCACCAAAGGTCTTCCAGCCTCTATTGCAGAAAGGAGGTCCCAGTACCTTCTCAACCATCCAGTTGGAAAGTTTTTCCTTGTGTTGAGCCAGAAGATTGTTTAGAGCTTTTAACCATTTTCTCTTAATCTTGTCCTTTGGTAATAGAAGATCAGGAGACTCATAATAAACGGTAAGTGATCAGGGGTCACGGCCAGCAGAAGATTATGGGTTTTAGAATAGTAAACAGGAGAACCAAGATAAGGCAAGGTTCGAACCCAACAGAGTTTCTCTGTCCCTATTTGTAGCAGGAGCAAATCTCAGAAGGCAACCTCAAAAGTTGCCTCATATTACTAGAAAAATAGCATGCCAGAACTAAAAGTTGAAGCTATGTGCTAGCCTCTTTATACACAATGAACCAGAACTGGTTCTTAGAAAAAAAATAAACTGGTACAGGACTAGATTGCTTACAGATTTGGCTTACACTCATCTCCTTCAAAAAGCCTTCTCCAACTTGGGCAATCCCGGAACAACTGTTTTTCTGCATGTCCTTCGAATGCTGCTGAACACGGATTATACCCTACCATTTTACGATTAGTGAAACGTCATACAGGAGTATTTTAGCTGCTTCATCTCACTATTGGCTCTGTCTCACCACCTAGAATATTCACACACACAAAACCAAAGACATATACCCCATAGGTTTTGTTATTTATCATTTTATTTCCCCTTCCACACGGAACCCATTGCAATCAGGACTCTTCGGTAGAGTCACAATCAATGGCTGTTTGGTGACCAGAACATAGAGGGGGCCAGTCCCCCTTCAGGCAGACTCTTGAATGCTGAGGGAGAGCATCAGGTTGTAGTTCTGAAGACCGGGGTCCTGGGGAGATGAGAGGGTAGTGATGAGAACATGTGCGCACCTGGGGATGATTGAAGGGGCCCCCTCCCTCCTCCTTCAAGAGAGGAAATATCGAGAAGCATGTAGTGGGCCATCAGGAATCACTGCTGCTTCAGGCCAGAGGAGCTCACCTTTAAGGTTCTTTGCAAAGACTGGCAGGTGAGAAAGGGTTTTGCGGGGAAGGAAGAGAAAGAAACTGATTAACATACGTGTATTATCTAGACATGGTGGTATTAAATATGTGCGGGTCTTTGTATATCAATTATACCTCAATGAAGCTGTTAAAAAATAAATAACGTCATAGAGAACAATATGCAGAAATTTTTTTAAAGAAATTTTTTAAAAAGATACAGCCTGTGACCTTAAAAAGCTCAAACTCAGCAGGAAGACAGGTACACGCATGCCAATAATGGGTTAGTATAGGAGGGAAGAAAGGAAAAATCTCAGACTTTTAGAACAAGGAAATTGGCATTGCTTCCTGGAGAACAGGGTGGGGGGAAAAAAAGAGAAATACAAATGGTTCAGAAAAGTCCAAGCAAGTCAAGTACATGTTCACTAGCTGCAGCCATCACCCTGCATTGATCCTGACCTGTGTCTAGATCATAAGGGGAGAGACAAGGCCCCAAGGCCTCCCCACACCCACTGACAACCTGAAGTGCATCAAATTATTCCCCAAGCAATCTGTGAAGTGAAATATCTTTGCTGTCAGAGGACTAGTGCTTTGCATTGTATCTGTGCAGGAAGGAGGCCTGGTGCAGGTGACAGAGATTCTGCCAAGTGAAGAGGGTTTTCCCAAGAAAGGAGGTGTTGGCACCCAAGTGGGGTGAGGAGAACAGCCTGGTACAGGCCGTTGAAGCCCCAGCAGGTTGAGAAGGGTGTCCATACTGGGCAGGACGTACGCCATGTCGGGTATCAGACGCTGGACTGAGGTGAGGAGGATTCCAACGTGGAGAGTACTCTTTGGCACAGGCTGTTGGTTCCCAAGCAGGGTGAGGGGGGTGTGTGCCAGGGAGAGAAGGTTGGGGTTGCAGTGGACAATTGGGTCTATACAAGGAGACTGATCAAATACGTAAATCTGTTGAGAACAGGAGCCAGTTTTCTAAGTACTGGATAAAGGGGTTGCGAATACAGAAAGAACACTAGAGTGAACCTCAGAGTACTGAAATTGGAACTGGAATTACTGGTGTAAAACTTGTGGCTTTTCAATACATGTACATGGATAGAGAGTTAAAGATACATGTTAATGTGTGTGCATTTGTGTGTGTTCCCTAGGCTCTGTCCACTGAGGATGTAGAAGTACTGTCACCTCAAAAGCCCAGATCTAGTGCCCATCTCTTGTTTTCTGAACACCGTTATCCACTTAAAGGAACCAGGGCTCTTTGGAGAAATAGCTGATTGCAAGATGGGAGCAGGGAAAGCACAGGATAAGCCTAGAATATATTCTTGTGCTATACTGTAAGGAAATCCTCAAATACCCATCGTCCTGGGGGCCCTGACAACAAGGCTAGTTTAAAAAGGGAAACAATACTTCACTTCCAAATCTTTGGACAATGCTCGACAAACACTGGAAAATTATCATAACTATCCTTTAAAATAAAAATTAGTACTAATACATAAATAAACTTTAAAAGGGGGGGCATGCTCAAGTGGCTCAGTTGATTAAGCATCCGACTCTTGGTTTCGGCTCAGGTCGTGATCTCACCGTACATGGGTTTGAGCCCCACATGGGGCTCTGCTGACAGTACAGAGCCCACTTGGGACTTTCTCTCTCTCTCTCTCCCCCTCTCTCTGCCTCTCCCTGGCTCGCATGCTCTTTCTCTCTCTCAAAAGAAATAAACTTAAAAAAATTAGTACTGAAGCTCACGTCATGCCAGCCAAATTCATTTTTTTATCATTCCCATTTCAGCCTTGTATTGTATCCTGATGCCCTGCCCTCAATTTCTGTAAGCCGCAAGTACAAATATACCAGTGCCAACCATACCACACTGGGAAACAATTTTTTAATGGTTAGACTCACATGTGGTCTCTTACCATTTTTCCATTGCATGCATGTATTCATTCATTCATTCAAGTACGTGTTAATTACCTGCAAAGTGTTCAGTATTGTGATAAGGGGGCGGCGGGGGTGGGGGTGGGGGTGGGGGGAGACTCTGGAAGGTCCTAGCAGGGCAAACATCTGGGTGGAAGCTTATCCTGAACGGCTCATACTGTTTTAGAGTTAAACAGAGGGTAGGAGATCAGTATTTGAGACTCTCCCTTTATCCAGGTTTCGGAGATGAGGAAATGAGAAGGTGAGTAGATGAAATGATTTAGCCATATAAAAACCAATTATATTTTAACCTTCCGAAAAACATACACTAAACCTCTCCAAACTCAATGTTGTCTAAAAGCATATCCTGGGGCACCTGGGTGGCTCTGTCAGTTAAGTGGCCGACTTCAGCTCAGGTCATGATCTCGCAATTCAGGAGTTCAAGCCCCGCATGGGGCTCTGTGTGGACCACTCAGAGCCTGGAGCCTGCTTTGGATTCTGTGTCTCCGTCTCTCTGCTCATCCCCTGCTTACACACACACACACACTCTCTCTCTCTCTCTCAAAAATAAATAAACATTAATAAATAAATTAAAAAATAAATAATAAAAAAGCATGTCATATTGCTCCTATGAGTCTAGAAACATTTTGAGGATGAGAATATTGCCTTTCTCGCCAATGCTTGTTGGACAAACTGAAATTCTGTGTGCTCTGTGCTCCCCTGGGCCCAGGAGTAAGGACTGGAGGCAGCAGGTGGAGAGGAGGTTAATGTGCCCCTGTGACCTCTAGGAGGAGCTGTGATGTCACCAAAATTCCCGAGGCTGGTCTGGAAGAAGGAAGGGGAATGGGAAGGAGGCTTAAGAAGGAAGCAAATGCTCTGGCAGCAGGGTTTGCTCCTGGTTCTGTTTGGGACATGGTACCTGAACAGCCTAGATGCGAAAATCTAGTCCAGGTTGCACTTCTCCAACCTCAATAGCATCGCGTCTGCGGTCCCCATGGCCCCTGTCTCTCAGGACCTTTTGTTACTCTCCAGTGCTTCCCCTGTATGTATGGGTGCCCTGTTCAGGCTCAGCACCCCAAGTAGGCGAGATGCTTTCCGGGGGCACGGCTTGCAGCATATTTCTCTCATAACCTCGTCAGCACCCACTGACGGTGCTTCCTACCCAGCTAGCATTAAATTCCTGTGTCTTAAAATGAGTGCAGCTGGCTCCAGGGAAAGGTTCTGGAAGCCAAGCAAGGTGGCCTCTGAGTTAAATCAGGATGGGGCTTGCGTGGGTTTCTCCTGGCTCCCTGAGAGGTGGTGGGGGCGGCGGGGGAGGCGGGGGGGACACCTGTCCAAGGGGAAGGGATGTGTGTTTGAGTGGAGGAGGTGCTATTAAGCAGAAAGAGGAAGGAAAGACTCAGTTATTCATTGGAGAGGGGAGGAAGCTACTGACAATGACAAAAAAAAGCAACTGCGAGAAACCTCCTCAAGGCAGAGGGGGGATGGGCCTTTTCTCCACCTAGGGACCTGCATCCAAACCCACGGCAGGTGGGGGGGGGCGAGGGGGGGAGAGGAAACGTGAGCTGTAGAACCAACAGGGGCAGTGACCTCCAGAGCAAACCCTCTGTCGGGGCCACAGACACACATGCAGAAGACAGGAACCTGAGCAGAGAGTCACTGCGTCCCTTCCGTCAGACACTGCGATGAGCTGCCAGCCCCTCTGCTGTGTGGTCCTTTGTGTCCTCGGGGCAAGTGAGTCTGGGAACAGGTGGGACATCTCTGTCCTCCAGTTTCTAGCTTCTCTCATGGAGCTGCTTCCCAAGACGCTCTAAATTTGTTTTCTTGCTCCCACAGTCCCCGTGGACGCTGCAGTTACCCAGACACCAAAACACCTGGTCACAGCGACAGGGAGTAAGGGGACCCTGAAGTGCGAACAACGTCTGGGACATAACGCTATGTACTGATACAAACAGAGTGCTCAGAGGCCACCGAAGCTCATGTTTGCCTACAGCTATAAGGAACTCGCCGAAAATGACAGTATCCCCAGTCGCTTCACACCCGAGTGCTCAGACAGCTCCCACCTGCACCTTCACGTGGCCGCCCTACAGCCAGAGGACTCCGCCCTGTATCTCTGTGCGAGCAGCAAGGACACAGCCCCGCACAGCCAACTGCTCCCCGTGCACAAACCTCCTGGGTGCAGCCGGGGAGCCGTGGGGGCGACCACGGCTCAGCTCGACATCTCCAGTGGGACCCCAGACAGAAACCCCAGGCCACGGCGTGCCGGTCGGTTCGCTGGATGCAGCAAGGCCCAGTTCCCTGCACAGACGCCCACAGCCTGTGGCCTGGCTCTGCCCGGGGCCAGACTGTGCCCGCGGCTGAGTGCGGGACGGAAAGGGTCCACCTCAAGTTCCTCCTGTAGCTTCCGATCGGCACGTGACCCCGGGGACTCTTTCAGGAGACGCGCTACACTCTGGCCGCGGCGGCCCTGCCAAGCCTCCTGCTAACGTGTACCTTTCTCCGCCTGGTCCTTCCACCCAGGTGAGACCCTGGATCTCAGCCCTGGTCCCAGCTCCAGACGCGCTCCGAGCCCCTTTGCAGAACACCTGCTTGCCTCACCACAGGGCCCCGTCAGTCCCTGCCACTGAGGATAGTGGCTCCCTCGTGAGGTTTGGATCGCTGTCCTCGAGGCCACTCTCTGCTGCACACCCGGGGACTCAGCTCTGCGCAGGCTCCTCTTCGTCTCGGGCTTTGACACTTTGAGGCTGGATTCTTTTTCCTTCTGTCCCTTTAATCCTAATTCTTCAGGTCTCCACATCCTGCGTTATCAGCCAGAGAGCCTGATGGCCCTGGATCGTTGCCCGCAACAGGCAGGAAGGGGAGAAGGCCCCCAGCGTTTCAGAGCAGGACCGTATACTCGGGGTTGTCTGTGCTGAACCCCATATTTTCTGACATTGCCCCTTGCAATGGCCTCAGTGCTGCACACACCTTGGGACCCCAAGGGCTGAGCAGAGCCCTGTGTCCTGGGGAGTCCGATGCCGCACTGACACAAAGGCTCCCTCCTCTCTCCTGTAGGGGGCGCTCCAGGGGGAAGTGGGCGTTGCAGGAAATGTAATGCGTCAGTCAGACTGACTAGGAACCATGGGAGCTCAGAATTCTCCTGTTTCTGATGCCCAGAAGCCTGTTCTAGGAGAGAACTCATTCCTTCCCAATCCCGTCATGGATTCCTGGCTCTTATGTTGGGTGAGTTTTAGTCTCTTGGAAGCAGGTGAATCTTTGGGAATTTCTCATCTTGGATTTACCTGAGGCTCTTTCAAACCATTTCCTTATTCAATCTCTGGCTTCTTTCTCCTCCCTCAGGACACACAGAACCTGAAGTCAGGCAGACCCCCAGCCACCAGGTCACAGAGATGGGGACAAGAGTAATCCTGAGATGTGACCCAATTTATGGGTTCTGTACATTGGTACAGACAGATCCTGGGACAGAAAGTGGAGTTTCTAGTTTTATTCTACAAGGATGATCTCTTGGAGAAGTCTAAAGCAATCAAGGATCGATTCTCGGGTCAAAGGCCTGATGGATCATTCTCCACTCTGCGGATCCAGCCCACAGAGCTGGGAGATTCAGCCACGTACCTCTGTGCCAGCAGCTCAGCCACAGCCTTGCACAGACACCTCCAGCCTGCACACAAACCCTCTTTGTATGTATCTGCCTCTTTTCCAGCTACCAGAATGCTTTTGCTGCCCAAGAAAGTCTGATTTGACTTGATTTTTCAGCTGTTTCCAAATAGATATCTGAAATTTAATCACCAAAGTAGTTTATCTTTGGCAGGAATGGCCAGGGAGCATTTTTTGCCAAATTTTTATAGGCACTACAGGGCTTGACTGTGGCCTCCAAAGATGGGAGCGTTGTTGCCCAGGAAAAGACCATCACATGGCCTATGTCTTCTCTTTACTTCCTTTTGCATCTTGGATTTTGTTTTGTTTTAGTAGCTTAGAAAAAACCATTTTAACTCATAGAATCAGAAATGGTTATCAAGGAAGGGCTTTAGTATTTCCATAAGAGTATAGAGGATTTCCAACAGTAAATCTTCAGAAGGACGTGCAGTTCAGCATAAGGGCCTGGACTGTCGATGAGTCTTTCCCAGTTAAGTACTTGATGCGTTTGGGGAAATGATGTTAACTCACATGAGAATGAGTTAAGAGAACAGTAACAATGGAGTCCGCTATTGGGACAAGGCCAGCAGAGGTCTAAACCAGTGAGAGAACCACCAGAATATAGCAGGACAGGGCAGGATCGAATTCAGCAGCAAAAATCAAGTAGCATCTAGAAGCAGAGCATGAATGAACTTGTCACCCTGAACTTGACATGGGGCATCCAGATTAACTTCCTGGGTTTTGAGTAAGATCTCAGTGTTCTTGAAGGCCTGGAGCAGGAAAGGCAGAGTGAAGACTTCAATAGAAAAGAATGAATTTCCTCATAATAAGTCAGGATGAGCTCAAGCAATGAATAGAGGCGAAAAAAGTGTGAGCAGATCATATCAGTTATAAACACATGAAATATTCATTTACTCAAGTTATATCCATGCCAGCACCACCATCTACAGGGTCTTCGACAGGGTCATCTACAGCACCACCTTCTACAGAATGACTTTCCCCCTGACATGAATCCCACCAACTTTGCAGACCAAAGGATGCCATTTTACAGCTAAGGAAATGAAATCATGGACCTGTAGTGGTGGGATCCATTCTTGTTTTCATGTACTACATCCTTCAGAAGCATCTTACCTTGTAGAAATGAAGAAAGGACCTTGTAAAGGTTTGGCTAAGGGGCTAGCTCAGATATAATACCCTCAAGCTCGGGAGATACTTTCTAGGATGTGGTATGACTTGTACAGAGGGCTGAGATATGGAACTATGTACTCGATCCATGAATCCAGAAGCCAAAGGGTGGGGGGAGGATGGGTATCCCTCTCATTACCACTCCCAGTGAGCCAGCTGCAAATCCAGGCTTCTTTTCCCTGTATTTTTAGGGTCTTCTAGATAAAAAGTTCTGATTCTTTAAGACAGGGGTGCTTCCACCACAGGACATATGAACATAAACTATGACGGTACCTGGTCTTTTGGGGCTCCTTTTGATGGAAGCCCAATAGGTAAGGATGGAGGTATTGATCTTGACTATCATGAGGTGATAGAGTTGCTCCTACATAATGGAAACAGGGAAAGGTTTACCTGGAATTCAGAGAACTAGTTCAAACATCTCTTGGTGCCTAAATTCCTGGTGATAATGACAGTTCTGCAATTGCAACCATTTTGGCCTGACAAAGTAAATGTACCTAAGGGACTCAAAACCCTCAGAGACGAATGTCTGGGTCACCCCACAAAACAAACATCTTAGACCACAGAAGTGCTAAGCAAAGTTGGAGAAAATCTAGAATTGGTGATAAGGGAGATAATAAATCTCAGTAATGGCTTTGTGTACAGTAAGAGCAGCAGTCCTATAGCCCTAACCCTGTATTTGTACAGATTGCAGCTGAACCCCACCTTGAAGACCTTATTATTTGGACTTGAAACAATGCAGGGTGTAGACTATTTGAAATGCCTCGATTGTATCACCACCTATCTTCCTGGCTTCCCCGCTGATTCCAGCCACAACTATTTCATGCAGCTATTCCAAGCAGACATTGACCCCTTCATATGGATTAAACCTCCTCTTAAATATGGGCAGTGTATCTAGCTTTCTTCCTGTAGTGCTCTGTGGCTGTGGTTGAGACACATGAATGGCCTACTAGAAGCTTATACATGCACGACCCAGAAGTGTCAGGGTGTTAATGCTCTATGGGACAATCCCCAACCAATGGGGGGATGAGAACGAATAAATAAAGCTTTGTGGGGGCGCCTGGGTGGCACAGTCGGTTGAGCGTCTGACTTCAGCCAGGTCACGATCTCGCGGTCCGTGAGTTCGAGTCCCGCGTCAGGCTCTGGGCTGATGGCTTGGAGCCTGGAGCCTGTTTCCGATTCTGTGTCTCCCTCTCTCTCTGCCCCTCCCCCGTTCATGCTCTGTCTCTCTGTCCCAAAAATAAATAAAAACGTTGAAAAAAAAATTTTTAAAAAAATAAAGCTTTGTGTCTGTCTCAGACTCCCTAGAAAGTTCTAGATTGACGAGCAGCCATTTATCTATAATGATGGCCCAATTAATATACATATTTTTCATATTGTCCATCCTTTTTGTTTCTGTGCATGATTTGGCCTCGATATCTCCATCTGACTTATCTTCCACTTTTCCTATTCTTTCCAGCTGTATCTGTTCTGCTTTTAACCCCATATATTGAATTGTTAATCATAGGTATTTTGTATATTTTGTTTCTACAGTCTCCATTTAAATGTTTACTATAGTTTCCAGTTGTCCACTAAAATTCTCCATTTTGTCATTCACTTTGTTGAATATATTATCGACAGTTATTTTAATATCAGTGTCTGACAACTCCATCTGAATCATTTTGGCTCTGTTTCTTTTTTTTTTTTTTGTAATTTTTTTTAATGTTTATGTAGTTTTGAGAGACAGAGAGAAACAGAGCACGAGTGGGGAAGGAGGAGAGAGAGAGGGAGACACAGGATCCGAAGCAGGCTCCAGGCTCTGAGCTGTCAGCACAGAGCCCGATGTGGGGCTCCAACCTACGAACCATGAGATCATGACCGGAGCCGACAGCGGCGCTTAACTGAGCCACCCAGCTGCCCCTGTTTCTTTTTTCTTTAAGTTTGTTTTATTTATTTTGAGAGAGAGAGAGATAGAGAGCAAGTGGGGGAGGGGCAGAGAGAGAGGGAGACAGAATCCTAAGCAGGCTCCATTCTGTCATCACAAAACCCAATGGGGGTTCAAAATCACAAACCATGAGATCGTGACCTGAGCTGAAGCCAAGAGTCAGATGCTTAACCAACTTAGCCACCCAGGCACCCCTTGGGTCTTTTTCTTTTGTTTGTTTTCTCTTCTTGCTTTTGGCCATGTGATGTTGTTTCCTCATGCAATAGATAATATGTGTTTGAAAGCTAGATATTGTAGGGGCGCCTGGGTGGTGCAGTCGGTTAAGCGTCCGACTTCAGCCAGGTCACGATCTCGCGGTCCGTGAGTTTGAGCCCCGCGTCAGGCTCTGGGCTGATGGCTCAGAGCCTGGAGCCTGTTTCCGATTCTGTGTCTCCCTCTCTCTCTGCACCTCCCCCGTTCATGCTCTGTCTCTCTCTGTCCCAAAAATAAATAAAAACGTTGAAAAAAAAAAAAGAAAGCTAGATATTGTATATGAAAAACTATAGATATAATCTCAAGTACTGGATGGTATATTTTCCTGTAGAGAGGATTCCTTTTTGCTTATGCTAGGACATATTGGAAGAGGCAAATCGTTTTTTTTTTTTTAATTTTTAATGTTTATTTATTTTTGAGAGAGAGGGAGACAGACAAAGTGTGAACAAGGGAGGAGCAGAGAGAGGGAGACACAGAATCCAAAACAGGCTCTGAGCTGTCAGCACAGAGCCCGACGCCGGGCCCGAACTCACAAACGGTGAGATCATGACCTGAGCCGAAGTCAGACGCTCAACCGACTGAGCCACCCAGATGCCCCCAGATCTTCTTAATCTGGTTGATAATTGAGCTGAATTGAAGCTAAGCTTTACTTTTTTGATGGCTGTTCACTTTTGCTCCTAGTATGTGATCATTTAGGTTCCAAATGTCTGGAGTATTTTTACTTTATTAAAGTTTAATTTGCATAACATAATATTTACCTATTTCAAGTGTACAATTCAGTGACTTTAAATAAATTTATGCACGGGACAACTATCACCATGAATCAGTTCTGAAGCGCTTCCATTGCCCCCAAATTTCCTTTGTCCTCATTTGCAGTCAATCTCCACTTCTACTCGAGGCCCCAAGGCCTCAGTCTTCACCAAGACCTTCTCTTAGGCAGTCCCTGAACACAGACATTGCTCCCCAGACCAGGAAGGTCATGTGATTCCTCCAAGCTTCTCCCTTCTCAGACTTCTCTTTCTTCTTAGCTTCTTAGCTGCTGATATTAAATTGGCAGTAACAGTCAGGGAAAAGTGATTTTTCAGATTATCCTTTCTCTCTGGGATGTTGATCTCTTATCCTTCTCCCTTCTTTCCTTTCTTTGCAAAGCTTCACTTGTAAGCTACAAGGTGCGATGAGGTAGGTGCTTGGGAACTGGGTGCATAAGCCTCACTAGCTTAGCAAACATCTAGGGGTGCTCCTGGTTAGTGTCATACAAACTTATTTTATTTTTTAATTAAAGTTTATTTATTTATTTATTTATTTTGAGAGAGACAGAGACAGCACAAGTGGGGAAAGGGCCAGAGAGGCAGAGAGAGAATCCCAAGAAGGCTTCGCCCTGCCGGCACAGAGCCCGATGTGGGGCTCAGACCCATGAAGCCGCGAGATCATGACCTGAGCCGAAACCAAGAGTCAGACGCTTTACCAACTGAGCCACCCAGGTGCCTCAGCATCATACAATTTTAAAACTGGGAAAAGACCTGGAAATTATTTATTTCAGCTCATTGTTTTATAGATAGAGGAAATGGGAAGTCATGTGAAGGATAGTTTTTAACTGTGTTACTGCTGAATAGATTCCTAACTTCCATATGACATAGATTTTTCTATCTCTAGTCTAGAGTAGTCTGTGAATTTCTTTTTGCTCCTTTCAGAGTATAAGCATCATGAGAGTGAGCATATTGCCTTACTCGTGCTTTGCACTAAGTAGCCATTCAATGACTGCAAACAAACAAAACATGCTAAAAGTTCCAGGAAGGATGGTAGTTGTTTCTGTTTTGTTCACTACTGTTTCCCTGGTGCTTGTTCTGTGTTCAATGAAAAACAACAACAACAAAGGAACCACTTGTTTTGGACGAAGTTTCACCACTAGTTGACAGTGTTGCCGGTTTGTGTGTGCGTGCGTGCGTGCGTGTGCTGCCTCTGTGGCAGTTGTAGCTCCCTGCTCCAGTGTCTGGCCCTTGCTGATTTCGGTTTCTTAAGGGCTGGCTGGAGCCTGGCCCGGGAGGGCCCTGAGGTCTGAGAAGTGTGCTTTGCTGACCACTAGGAGGCGCTGTGGCTTTTCCAGAACCCTGAAGTGGGGGTGGGGCGGAAGGAGGGAAAGAATCAAGGGGACAGTGGTTCTCACCAGGGCAATTTGGTGACTTTGGAGACATTTTGTTGTCCCAGCTGGGGCTGGGGAGTGCTACTGGCATGCAGTGGGTAGAGGCCAGTGCACAGGACAGCTCCCACAGCACAGAATTATACGGGGGCTGCTGAGCAAAAATCAGACATTCAAGGGAGCCAAGATTTGAGTGGGATCACCCTGAATTATTGTGAAGAAGAAGATCCAGAGAAGAGAAACTAGCCAGACTCTGAGACCAGATCTGGAGGAGGGAAAAGGCAGGGAGGCAGAGAAACATCCTTTTTTAAAAATTATTTTTATTGTTTTAGAAAGAGAGAGCATGAGCAGAGGGGCAGAGAGAGAGAGAAAGAGAGAGAGACAGAGAGACAGAGACAGAGAATCTCAAACAGGCTCCATGTTCAGTGTGAAGCCCGACTCAGGGCTCGATCCCACAACCCAGTTGGTCGAGTCTGGTGGTCTGATCCCAGACTCTGTTGCTTGAGTCTGATGCTCAACCAGCTGAGCCACCCAGGTGCTCCGGCAGAGAAAGATCCTTAAGGCAACATGCCTGCCCCATTCAAACTACCCCCAGAAATTCCAAACTCCTTTGAAAGGAGGAGGAATGAAAATGTCTTTGAAAGGAGTAGTGCAAGAAGTGAAAAACGAAGAGAGCCCAAGAATGGGGAAGTCATTCTAGGCTGTGACATCACAGGCAGGGCACCAGGAAGGGTGTGGACAACTGCAGCCTCGCTCTTACCTCTGAGGACTGGAACCCCTGGTAGGTCTCTGCCTGTCTCCACCATGGGCTCCGGCCTCCTCTGCTGTGTGGTCCTCTGCCTCCTGGGAGCAGGTGAGTCCTCGGTCCAGGTGCTGTGATGCAGCTTTGAGTCTCTAAGCCTGTGGTCACCAGGTGTCCAGCAACAGGCTACCTCCTGGGACTTGTCTGAATTCTGCTTCTTTCCTTCTCAGCCCCCCTGGACACAGCAGTTTCCCAGACTCCCAAATACCTCATCGCACAGATGGGAACTGAGAAGTTCCTACAATGTGAACAAAAGCTGAGCCATGATGCTATGTACTGGTATAAGCAGGATTCCAAGAAATTGCTGAAGATCATGTTTGCCTACAATAATAAGGAACTCATTCACAATGAAACAGTTCCAAGTCGTTTCTCACCTAAATCTCCTGACAAAGCTCATTTAAACCTTCGTGTCAGCGCCCTGGAGACAGGTGACTCTGCCGTGTATCTCTGTGCCAGCAGCCAACACAGCGTTGCAGAGTCACTGCCTCCCTGTGCACAAACCCCCTGGCCCAGCCAGGAAGCTGCGGAAGGGGCTATGTCTTGACCCTGAGGCTCCATTCACCCCCGTGAGACCCTTAGACGGGAGTTTCCAGTCTGTAGTACAGGCTGCCCATACACCCGGTGAGGTTCTTCTTTATTAATGCCCACAGAAGTCTGCCAGAATTCTACTTATCAGCTAGAGCAGGGGTTTCCAGTAAATTCACGGAAGTACTCGGGATTTCACAAACAAGAAGATCTTAACTGGTGGAAGAAGCCCTTCCTTGAATTTCTTTGCCGGTACTTACTGTACAAACATTATGACCGAAAACACGCTATTCACTAAAAATGTTCCCTGAGCAAAAGCCTAGAGGAAAGTGGGGTGAAGGCAAAAGTTTCTAAGACCACAGGGAACTCAGATTATTAATGAGTGCACTGGTGAATAGAAAAATATTTGGAGAAGCATGAAAGTTCATGGCAATAGGTAAACTAGAGAGAAAGAAAGACAATATAGAATAGAAGCTCTGGATTGCTTATGTTCTCCTAAACACCCACAGGGGTAGGTTTGTGCACTACAGACTCCTCCTCCAGGAGGGCTGACCGGGGTGATTCTTCCCAAATCTGATCGAGTAGCATCTTGAAGATTCCTCAGGAGCAGGCAGTACCCAGGTGGCAGAGGACATTGAACATTGAAAGGACTTTCTACACAAATCTCTATGCGGTAGCTAGTTGCTGGCCCTAGCGAGATAACATGAGCATGTTAAGCGAGATAACATGAGCAAATTTGTATTTGGTACAGCACTGGTACCAGTATGGATCAGAAGAGAGATGTTTCGGGGAGGAAATAAACAACTTGGAGACTTTGAAAATATTCTACATGATGCGGCACCTGTGTGGCTCAGTCGGTTAAGTGTCCCACTTTGGCTCAGGTCATGATCTCATGGCTGGTGAGTTCGAGCCCCACGTCGGGCTCTGTGCTGACAGCTCAGAGCCTGGAGCCTGCTTCACATTCTGTGTCTCCCTCTCTCTCTGCCCCTCCTCCACTCACACTCTGTGTCTCTCTCTTTCTCTTAAAAATAAATAAACATTAAAAAAATAAAATATTCTACCTGAAAGATTATAGACAATATAGAAGACAAGCTCTGGCTTATTTATGTTATGATCTCCTGAAGAACGTTAGGTTTCAATCTTGCAGTTTCTAATGTAGGATTTGCTAGGATCTATTTCAGTTTTGCCCTCCCCAGTAGGGAGCCCTAGCATGCGGTCATTATTACTAGCACCTGGCCTTTCAGCGGACTCCGTGGGCATCACAGAACATCCACCAGTGTCTCTTATCCTACCTGGGTCTGAATGCCAATGTCATCCAGCTGAGTGCCTTCTGAAATCTCTGCTCAGCTCTCCAGCCTACTACGTGTCCTCTGCTCAGCCTTCTGGAGTCCCACCCTGAGCATGCACATAAGGAAGTAGACAAGAAAAAAAAAAGGATTTCCTTACACTCAGCCTTGGGGTTCCTTTTCAGTATTCTGTGCCCTGATCCAAGCTGTCTTGGGATCAGTTATGTCTTTTCTCTAGATCTTCAAGCAACATACACTATTCTACATTATACAGATAACGTTTATTTGAATTTCCTTACATGTTTACCATTCTACTTCTTCACTGCAACTCAGATTTTCTTTACATCATTTTCCTCCTTCAGGCACATCCCTAATTCAGGTACCCGAAACTCCCCTTTCACCCACCCCTTGCTTTGGGAAATGCTTATGTTCGCTTTTGTTCTCAGGGCAACCCCGCCTTTCTCTTCCACTTATTGCTCCAGGTTTCAGTTTAAATTCTACTGTCTTTTGTAATCCTTGGGAGTTTACTTATTGGGAGCCAAACAATCCCAAGTTTTTGCGGTTTCATTGTAGAGGAGTGTCTTCTTGCTACAGTGGATGTCCAGAGTAAGAAATACAACAGTAGCAATGCCAGCCTTTGAACTAAGTTTAATTTTAGGTTCTTGCCTAAGAATGGAATATCTCCACCTGTATGAATTAGAGGCCCCTCATATACGTAACCTGTTCAGGAGGAGAATATCCAACGCCTTTGCTTAAACTCTCACCCATACTACCCTTACATTTTTTGTTTTATGGGCCACCCAGAAACTCTGATAGACTTTATTCTGTTAGAAAAATGAGTAGGAATTGAATGTCCTAGGTATGCGGATGAACGGCAACGTTGCCAACCCTTTTTGTTGTTTCAGAGGCTTCTTTCGTCTTCACACTTCCGTGGATCTGGTGTCATCACAGCCCCAACCCCTCCAGCTCCCCGAGGGATAGGGCGCCCTCTGCAGCGCCGCCACTGCGCTGGTTCGAAGCCCGCAATCTGGGAAATGTGCTGCCTTGGCCACAAGGAGGCGCTGTGGCGCCATTGAAAACTCTGAGGCTGGGGTGAAGGGAAAGGATGGGATTGAAGGGAGGGAAGGGGTCAGAAGGGAAAGAGTGCATTGGGGCTCCATCCTTGGGTCATTTGGGAGCATCAGTTGAAGGTCCCTCAAAGATACTAAACTAAAATCATTTTCAAATTGATTTCCCTTCGTCCTGCACAGGATGCCTTCTGTCGTTCTCGTTGAGCATCCTGTTTACTCTCAGCCCAGCCAAGCTTTGTACCCTCAGTGCTGGGACAGAGGATGGCTGCTCCCTCGTACTCCCCCCCCCCCCCCAGCCAGTGTCTGGCTCCTGGCTGGCATCCAGTCCTGCCTTTTTAGTGGTGGGCACTGGGCCCAAACGGAACCACAGCCCTCCTATTTCCCTCCCCCATGAGGTGGGCAAAAGGGCTCCATGGGGCTTAGACACTGAGGGAAGCATCTGCATGACTGAGCGGAGAAGGAAGGAGATCTCTTGAAGCGGAAACGGTCTGTTGCCGAGTGGGGTCTTGGAAGGAAGCTGGATAGAGAGAGAGCCTAAAAACGAGGATGGAAGCTAATAGCAGGGGAGCATCTGTCAGAGGAATAGCTCATCCCAGTCCATTCAAATCCACCTTCTGCCAGAATCTGTACAAAGACAAGGTGTGAAGCTGGAGGAAGAAACACCCCCCTGGGTCTGGGACAGTGACATCACAGGCCAACCACCAACCAAGGCCAAGGAGACCAGAGCCTGGCTCCCTGCCCAGAACACCTAGTTACATGGTGCTCACCTTGGCCCTGACTCCACCATGGGCTTCAGGCTGCTCTGCTGTGTGGCTCTCTGTCTCCTGGAAGCAGGTGAGTCTTGGGTCCCGATGGGCAGCCCCTGTACCCCATGCTAAGTCCCAAGGGCTGCAGCAATACTCTCTGTGTGAATTCTGCTCCTTTCTTCCAACAGTCCCCGGGGACACTGCAGTTACCCAGACACCAAAACACCTGGTCGCAGCGACAGGGAGTAAGAGGACCCTGAAGTGCGAACAACGTCTGGGACATAACGTTATGTACTGGTACAAACAGAGTGCTCAGAGGCCACCGAAGCTCATGTTTGCCTACAGCTATAAGGAACTCGCCGAAAATGACAGTATCCCCAGTCGCTTCACACCCGAGTGCTCAGACAGCTCCCACCTGCACCTTCACGTGGCCGCCCTACAGCCAGAGGACTCCGCCCTGTATCTCTGTGCGAGCAGCAAGGACACAGCCCCGCACAGCCAACTGCTCCCCGTGCACAAACCTCCTGGGTGCAGCCGGGGAGCCGTGGGGGCGACCACGGCTCAGCTCGACATCTCCAGTGGGACCCCAGACAGACAGAAACCCCAGGCCATGACGTGCCGGTCGGTTCGCTGGATGCAGCAAGGCCCAGTTCCCTGCACAGACGGCCACAACCTGTGGCCTGGCTCTGCCCGGGGCCAGACTGTGCCCGCGGCTGAGTGCGGGACGGAAAGGGTCCACCTCAAGTTCCTCCTGTAGCTTCCGATCGGCACGTGATCCCGGGGACTCTTTCAGGAGACGCGCTGCACTCTGGCCGCGGCGGCCCTGCCAAGCCTCCTGCCAACGCATACATTTCTTTGCCTGTTCCTTCCACCCAGGTGAGACCCTGGATCTCAGCCCTGGTCCCAGCTCCAGACGCGCTCCGAGCCCCTTTGCAGAACACCTGCTTGCCTCACCACAGGGCCCTGTCAGTCCCTGCCACTGAGGATAGTGGCTCCCTCGTGAGGTTCGGATCGCTGTCCTCGAGGCCACTCTCTGCTGCACACCCGGGGACTCAGCTCTGCGCAGGCTCCTCTTCGTCTCGGGCTTTGACACTTTGAGGCTGGATTCTTTTTCCTTCTGTCCCTTTAATCCTAATTCTTCAGGTCTCCACATCCTGCGTTATCAGCCAGAGAGCCTGATGGCCCTGGATCGTTGCCCGCAACAGGCAGGAAGGGGAGAAGGCCCCCAGCGTTTCAGAGCAGGACCGTATACTCGGGGTTGTCTGTGCTGAACCCCATATTTTCTGGCATCGCCCCTTGCAATGGCCCCAGTGCTGCACACACCTTGGGACCCCAAGGGCTGAGCGGAGCCCTGTGTCCTGGGGAGTCCGATGCCCGCACTGACACAAAGGCTCCCTCCTCTCTCCTGTAGGGGGCAGTGAGGACCCCTGAGCAAAGTTTCAGACCAAAAAAACCAGGTGCTGGTTGAACTAATGTGGCAACTCTCCTATCAAGGCACATCCTTAGACTGTGGGGTTTCTTTTACCTGAATGCGACTCTTCCCTGTCAACTGGTTGAAAGAGATAAACACCTCTGGATTCGGTATTTTTTAAGGACTGTTTTATCATGAAACAAAACTAGCCTGCTGTAAAGTGCATTGTTTGGTTTAAGGTTTGACAGGGATCCTCTAAACAAACACTGTGTCCCCACAAATCATGCCCTACAGAGGACCAGAGGAGAAGAACGGGGTCCTCACGGGCGGTGTCTTGCTCCGGACCCGGCAGGCCCACGGTTTCTGAGCTGTGGTCCTCAGGAACCAAGGGGTCCCTGAGTCATGGCTGTCGACACTCAGGGTCAGCACTGAGCTTTGGGGAATCGGAGAAGGGGCTTCCAGGTGAGGTCCCGGTGCCCAAGCCAGCTGCAAAGGGAAGGAGGAGACCAGCCTTTGGGAAATGGGTTCGAGACATAAGTGTGTGTGTGTGTTCGCCTGTTCTTTTATTCTGTAACCCAGCTGTCCTTCCCCGATTTCTCTTTTCTTCTCACTCAAGGCTCGACCTGGAGCTTCAGATCTGCAGAGACACCTGCCCTAAACCACACAGGCAGCAAACGGGCCTCCGCTGCCACCAGCTCAGAGCCAGTGGACAATGAATGGGTTGGGCACTTAGTGTCCTCGTCCATCCTCCTTCCCTTGCGCTGAAATGTCCTGTCAGGCTTCAGGTCTCTCCTCCTCATGTGCGCTCCTCTCCACACTGACGCTCCCAGGTTGTTTCTTTTTTTGGTCCCTTTATTCCCAGCGTTAAGTCGTCAGGCTCCGAAGTGCGAGTCACAGAGTCGACGCGCCACCGGACTGTGGCTGCCATGTGGCTGCGGGGAGGAGAGCGGGTCCTGCCGGACCCTTGGCCTGGTGCCCTGAGGCCCTTACTCTCGGAGGGTCCCTCTGCAGCTGCCATATTCCAGTAGAGCGTGAAGACCAGGGGCTGAGCCCCAGGGCATCGCGTATGGGCGGCGGGGGGCACTAGGGCTTCCCACTCCCTCTTGCAGGGGTGCTCCTGAACCTGCGGGTGCCGCCCAACACTGTGACATCACAGGGTCTCCTTCCTGGGCTACTAACGTCCAGATGCCCAACAGGGAGAGGCCTCCCCTCACCCTGCCACGGGCAGCAGGATCTTCTGCTGGGTAACCTACTCCTGGGAGCAGGTGCGTCCTGGGAGTGTGGGGGACATTCCTTTCCCACCCCCTTTATCTAAGACCAGTTCCAAACTTCTGCCTCATTCTCTTTCTGGCCTCTGTCTCCACCCACAGGGCACAGAGAACCCAGAAGTCACCCAAAACCCTAGCTGCTACATCCCCGAGATGAGACAGAGCATGGCTCTGCAGTGTGAGCCCGTCTCTGGTCACTTGTACTGCCTGTCGTACCGACAGAGCCTGGAAAGCGGAGCGGAGTTACTGATTTCCATCTGTAACAAGCTTCCTTCAGAGAAGACAGGCTTTGTGAAGAACTGATTCTCAGCTGAGACTCCTGACAGATCGTACTTGCTCCAAAGACCCTGGCCGCGCAGCTGAGAGACCCAGCCATGCACCCCTGCCCCAGCAGCTCAGCCCCGGCTTTGCAGGTGCTTCCTGCCCTTGCCCCGAACTCGAGGCTTCTCTGCCCCCAGGCTTTCCCGCAGCCCTTCCTGCCCACAGGGGCGGGGGGCCGGGCTGCAGCGTCTTCCCAGGAGCAGAGGTCAGACGCTAACTTTAATTTGCAGAATAGGAAATTTGCACGGGGATATCCGGGGCTGTGGTATTAAGGAAATATTGTCAGGTGCCACAGAATGTGGCTGTGGACCCCAAGGGTGGGACAAGTATGGCCAAGTGAGCGACCAGATGAGGCTACAGAGGAACCTGTAAAGGACTGACTTTTCAGAAGCTAAGACCCGAGGGTTCTTGAACAAGCAGCAGGAGGGATGATGTAGGGGACACTTTATGAGGGAGATACTATGTTTCTTAGGAATAAGGCAGATAGACTTCAGTTTTCAATTAGATAAATCAACATTAGTGTTCAAGGCTAGTTGCATTTATCATATTGGTTATACACCTATTTATTCATTTACTAATTCATTCATTTATTCTTTTTTAAAGTTTTTTATTTATTTGGAGAGAGAGAGTGTGTGAGATCAGGGAGGGGCAGAGAGAGAGAGAGAGAGAGAGAGAATCCCAAGCAGGTCCCGCACTGTCAGTGCTGAGCTGGATGCAGGGCTCGAACCCACGAATTGTGAGATCATGACCTGAGCAGAAATCAAGAGCCAGACATTTAACTGAGCCACCCAGGTGCCCCCATTCAATTATTCTTTAAACAGACAATATCCTACCCCAAGATACGGAAAGTATAGTTAGTGCGCTGCAGGGACCCCATGGGCATTAGAGGAAGAGTGAGTCACAGGGCCGTGTGTGAATCAGGGCTCAGCCTTCCCTAGGCAGCGAACTCTCCTTCACGCCATGAAGCAGCCAAGTCCTCTAGAAAGGGTGCTGGGGCTGCGAAGACAGAAACGCCATGGAGAGAACATGCAAAATGAAGAGGGGAACTGTAGGAGGGGGAGCCAGAGAAATGGTCCTGGGAACAGTGGCCATGGTCCCCCAGGGAATTTTGCTGGGGGATTTCCCTGGCAGGATGGCCCTGAGGACGCTGTCCCTTATTCCCTGAGGAACCACTAAGGGCTGAGCCCAAGGGCACCAGGGAGGACACCCTGCACCAGTGGTTACAAAAGCAGAGCACAGGGCAGCGGATGGTATCTTGTGGCAAACACCCCATCTCCCCCAGTCCTGACCCCAGGAAGCAGCAGACAAGGCCAGTTTTCCTGGTATCTGGGAAGAAATGCAAGTCCCTGATGCAACTCAGCAGACGGAAATCTTCAGGAGTCAACCCTGGTTGGGTTCAGCCTCAGATGGAAGGTGATTCAGGAACAATAAACAGTAAATCTTGGGGCTCCCTAGGGACTTGTAGGCAATCGAGCCAGGCACACACCTGCACTTCAACATTGGTAGGTTAATGCCCAGAAGTGGTGCCTTTTGGATATGCACGAATATGTGTTCTTCCTTTCTAAGGACAGTTTAGGGAGTTCTGTGAACATCTGATAAAATGTAGATTTCACAAGTAATTTTAGAAAGAATTCTGTTTGGAAGAATGATTCAAAAATATATTAACTGTTGTTGACACTGAATCGCAGGATACATCTTTTATTACACGAAGTGAAATGCATAATATAAATGTTAATTATATACATTTTGTCAAATGGAAAAACTAGCAACACCACCCAAGATACAGACTCGTCATCACCTCTTGGTCTCAGTCCTCTTGCCGTCGATACCCATCCGACAGGTAATCAATCACTGCTCCATGCCTATGATCATAGATCAGATGTGCTTGTTCTTGAACTCATATAAATGGAATCATACGCTCTTTTGCGACCAGCATCTTTCACCTGACACGTGCTTTTGTTATTCATCCTTATCGTTAGGTGTATTAGTAATTCATTCTTTTTTTATTCTATGTATTTTTTTTATTGTGTGACCCTACCACAATCTGTATATCTACTTACATGTTGATGGACCCATGGGTTGTTTCTAGATTTGGGTTATTGCATTCTGGTACGAGACTTTGGTGTGGACATATACTTTTATTTTCTGTTGGCTAAATACCCAGGAGTGAGGTGGCTGGATTATATGGTAAGTACTCATTTCACTTTATAAAAAGGGGCCACACTGTTTTCCCACATGGCGATACCATTTAGCCTTCTCATTGGAAATGGGAGTTCCATTTGCTTCCCTTGTTCGCACTGGGGAAAAAAGTAGAATGTGGGGAAGAAGCCAATACAGTCGTTCAAAGGAGTTGTAGTCAGTACTACATTCTGCTGGGAAATACCACACAGGAAACAGGGAGGGCTCCGGGGACAATGAGGATATGGGACCCAGGGAATTTACTGGAAACCTTCCTGGCACAGCTGACAATATAAACACTTTCAGTTCATTGAAAGAAGGCACTGTGGTTCCAATGGGACACAGAAGATGCAGGAAGGCAGAAAGAGCAGGGGATGACTGGGAAAGGGGGTTAGAAAGGCTTTGTAATTTGTCAGGCGGATTAATTATTTAAGCCACTACAAGAATACGAGTGCTAAAAAATAAAATTCAACCCAAGTGAATTTGAAGGTCTAACTGGCTTTATTAAGCAGTTAATGCATGGGGCAGCATCCCATTGAGCAAGTACAGCGATGTTCCGAGGAGTTGTACAAAATCTAAGGTTGTTCTAGAAGGAAGGGTGGGAAAGGAAGTTATTAGCAAAAGAAAGGAGAGTGGTGTGAGTTGAGGGTAATTTCTTTTTTCTTTCTTCTTTTTTTTTAATTTTAATTCCAGTGTAGTGAACATACAGTATTATATTTCTTTCAGGTGTAGAGTATAGCGATTCAACAGTTCTATCCACTTCTCAGTGCTCATCAAAATAAGTGGACTCTTCCTCCGAGATTCACCTGTTTCACCCGTCCCCCCACCCACCTCCCCTCCGGCAACCATCAGTTTGTTCTCTATAGTTAACAGTCTGTTTCTTGCTTTGTCTTTCTCTCTCTTTTTTTCCCCCTGTACTCATTTGTTTTGTTTCTTAAATTCCACGTATGAGTGAGATCATATGGTATTTGTCTTTCTCTGACTGGCTTATCTTGCTTAGCATTATACTCTCTAGATTCATCCATGTTGTTGCAAATGGCAAGATTTCATTCTGTTTTATGGCTCATATTCCAGTGTGTGTGCGTGTGTGTGTGTGCACACACACACACACACACACACACCATTTCTTCTTTATCCATTCATCTATCAATGGACACTTGGGCTGCTTCCATAATTTTGCTATTATAAATAATGCTGCGATAAACATAGAGATACATGTATTCCTTCGAGTTAGTGTTCTGCAAAGTGAAGGAAACAACCAACAAAACTAAAAGACAAACTACTAAAGGCAAGAAGATATTTGCAAATGACCTCCCCGGTAAAGGGTCGGCATCACAAATAAATAAAGACCTTCTACAACTCAACACCAAAAAATCAAATAATCCAATTAAAAATGGGCAAAAGAGGGGCGCCTGGGTGGCTCAGTTGGTTGAGCGGCCGACTTCGGCTCAGGTCATGATCTCGCGTCCCGTGAGGGCTGTGAGTTCTAGCCCCGCGTCCGGCTCTGTGCTGACAGCTCAGAGCCTGGAGCCTGTTTCGGATTCTGTGTCTCCCTCTCTCTGACCCTCCCCTGTTCATGCTCTGTCTCTCTCTGTCTCAAAAGTAAATAAATGTTAAAAAAAATTTTTTTTTAAATGGGCAAAAGACAGGACACCTTTGGGCAGCAAGGGAAGACAGAGTTTTTATCATGCAGATGACCACCTTCTCAGGGATCAGGACATTTCAGAGACTGTTAAAGATCACATTCCTGGGACAGGTTGAAACTGTAGTTAAGTCTTCGTTTGCTGTCCAGGGACAAATGGCTCCATTTGGGGCTTGTTTCCCTTTTTAACACGAATATAGCTTTCTGTAGGAGGTGGGGAGTCTCTCAAAACTGGAGGACAGTGAGGGAGTTCGAAGGAGCCTACTGGATCCCCAGGGGATGTGTACACAGAGGAGTAATACCCTCAAAGAAAAATCAGAGAAACTAGGGTGTGAACCTGTCCCCTGAACCCAGTTCCACTGGGCAATGCCCTATTGTAGAAATAAGAAAGAAATGAAGAATGAGCCAAATAAGGAGATTCTGGACCTAAAAAGCCTGTAGGAAGATTGGCATCCCAGGAAGACCTGGCTAACGGCTGGTGAAGAGGCTCAGAGTGCTAGCTTTTCCCTGAGAACACCAGAGCATTGAGCTGGAGAATAGTCCCTGACCTGCCATGGCTACCAGGTTTCTCAGTTTTGTGGACTTTTATCTCTTGGGAGCGGATGAGTCCAGGAAATAGAAGCACACTCCTGATGTGGGCTTTTCAAGTCCAGATCCTGGGCATTTCCTTCATTTGGACAACTGTTGCTTCCCTGTCTCTATCTTAGTTTATTTATCCTTCTCTGATGGAACCCGCGGATGCTCACATACCAAGATCCTTATCATAGAGATGGAAGAGAAGCTGACCTTTGAATGTTCTTAACAAATGAAACAGTTTTCAAAGTACTGATATCAACAAGACTGTGGACTGAACTCCAAGTCTGATTCATTAGTCAGATAGGGCTGAGCTTATGGTCAAAACAGATGTGCGGGAAGGGGTACATGTCTCAAAAAGATACGGAGAATTTCCCCTTGACTCTCGAGTCGACCAGCACCCACCAGACCTCTCTGTACTTCCGTGCTCGTCTGTGATTCCACAAGACTGCGCTGTCACAGCCACTCAGCTCAGAAAGAGCAGGTGGCCTCTTGCTCGTGAGGCCCCTGCCCTACACAGAAGGAAGCCGAGAAGCCCTTTCCGGCCCCCTCTCACCCACCAGCTGCAAATTTTAAACAAGCCCCTGTTGAATTTCAGTTGGTGCTCTTTACTTCTTGTAGAATCACGCTCCAGGTGAGCTGTGGGGTGACCAGGGGCTAGCATGTGCCCTGCGCTCGCTTCATGAACACTTGTCCCCAAGGCATAATCTGATTCACCAGATCCGTACTTACAGACTGTAGCGAGACCCAAGCTAGAATTGTGTTTTTCTAATGTCCAGTTCATGTAAGGAAAGACTGTCTAGTTTTCAAAAAGGTACAGAGTGGATTTTATAGATGAAGTCTACCTACCAAAATTTGGGAGACCAATGTTGAGTTGACTTGAAGTTTGAAAAATAGTATGTTTAAAATAACAGCAACAGTAAAAATAAAAGAGAACCTCACTATGCATTCCCATTAATTTCAAAAATTCAAGAACATCATACCTATTCGTGTGGATAATGTTAAAGGATAATATTGAAGGATAATATTAGTGTGGATAATAGTAAGTAAACAAGACAGAAAATAACGAGTGTTGATGAGGTGGTAAAGATACGGGAACCCTTTCGCATTGCTGACGGAAGATAAAAGAGTGCGCTATTTTGGAATAGCTGTGGAAAATAGTATGACAGTTCCTCAAAAATTTAAACATGAAATTACCACATGATGCAGCAATTCTACTTCTGGATATATTCCCCAAAGAAGCGAAAGCAGGGATTTGAACAGATCTTAACGCACCAATGTTCATGGCAACGTTATTTCCATTTACCAAAAGGTGGAAACAACCCATCCAACGGATAAATTGATAACATAATGTGATATACACATGAAATGGAATATTCTTCAGACTTAAAGTGGAATGAAATTCTGACCCATGCCACAACATGGGTGAACATTGAGCACATTATGGTCAGTGGCATAAGCCAGTCACAAAAGGACACATAGTGTATGATTCCACTTATGAGGTATCTGGGGGGGCGGGAGGGGTCAGATTCATAGAGACAGAAGGTACAATGGTGGGTCCTGACCCAGAGTGGGGGAGCGGTGGGAGTGAGTGTTTAATGGATACAAAGTTTCAATTGGGGGAGATGAAAAATTTCTAGGGAGGGATGGTGGGGACAGCTGTGCAACAATGTCAACATAGTTAATGCCACTGAGCTGTAGACTTGAAAATGGTAAGTTTTACAGTATATATATTTTATCACCACAATAAAAGTAAAAAACACAGTGAATTAAAAGTTAGAAAACATGTATCATGCACGTAGAAGAACTGGAAACCCTGGAAAGTCTTGGAAGGGGCCATCGCGATTAAGGATGGGACGGAAGTGGTGAAAATCAGTGTTCTGCCTCACGTGATTCCTTTGCAGCCCTCCCCAAATCTTCATCAGCTTCTACTAAACTCTCCAATGTTTGATGTGCATGATTTTGTTGAAGGAGTAAAAAAGACCTCTGCTTTATAGTCAAGGTTAGAGAAGACCAGAAGAAAACAGTCGTCCATGGGAATGGTCGGAAATCTCAGGAAGGGTTTTGGATTTCTATAGCTTTTAGAAGCCTTAGGCAATTTATAAGCTCTAGGAAATTCCTCCTAGTTTTTCCAGAAAAGAGAATTTCCCAGGTCTTATCTGGATTATAAATGTATTAGCCAAAATCTTATTTTTATAAAAACAGAAAAAAAAAACCCAACCCTGATGATGAGTCATTACTTTAGGAAAATAATGTTAGTTCCTATTGGACAAAAACTCTCAGTGTTTAGATGAGGCATTGGTTTCTCTCAGAACATTCTTCCCCATAATAAAACACTTGGACATGCTGATGTAAAATATGCGAGGTATGCTGCTGTTAAGACCTCCAATAAGTTGGCCCTATGTGTTCTTATGTGCTAACATCTTTTACATTCTTGTTTATTTTGCACATCTGCATATTTGTCATGCTTGCTTTAAATTCTTGGTTCATATGGTTTAATAATTCACTTTCTGGGGCTATATATTGTCCAGTTGGTTATCTTTCTTTTGGAGTCCAGCCCAAAATGGCTTCAGTCCTTCCAGAATATTCGCTTGGTTTTTGGATAGTCTCTAGTATTTCTATTTGCTTTGTGCCCCACAAGGTTCCTCTAGCGAGGGGGGGGGGGGGGAAGGCAGGAGATGATGCCAGTTTGCAATACCAGAAGGATCCAGAAGCCAATGCTTCATATTTCATATATCTTTAGAATATCAGCTGGGCTTCTCTTGTCTGAAATATAATGGCTATGTATCATAGGGTCTCAGGCATCTCTGAAGCAATCTTCTATATTCTGTTTGGTTTTTATTTATAATTAAGAATTGATTGGCGGGGCGCCTGGGTGGCTCAGTTGGTTAAGTGTCCAACTTCAGCTCAGGTCATGATCTCACAGTTTGTGAGTTCGGGCCCCGCATCAGGCTCTGTGCTGACAGCTCAGAGCCTGGAGCCTGCTTAGGATTTTGTGTCTCCCTCTCTCTCTGCTCCTCTCCCGCTCTCTCTCTCTCTCTCTCCTCTCTCTCGCAAAAATAAATAAACGTTAGAATAAAAAAAAAGAATTGATTGACAATCTAGGGATTTTATCTAATTGAATAAAAACATGCCAGGTATTCCTTAAAGCAGAAAATATATTTTCTTAGTGTGGTTTATACCAATAGTTTATATTTCTATGTATTGGTGTGGAAATTTCTCCCTTTCTACCGTCAGAAATTCCATAAGATGCATCAGCTGCTCTGATAAAAGGTTTTAATGAGTTTCACGTGCACAAAATTCATAAAAACCGTTCAGTTAAAGAACATTGCCATCTGGGCTTGAGATAATTTTATCTGTTTTATATCCATGGAGATTCACTCTGGCTGGGATTTTCCGCCTCTGGGTGGCATCTGAGAAGGGGTCCCTGGTCACAGCTCATTGGCACTGGGGCTGGTGACCGTCAGTGCCAGATGCAGCTGCACCAAGGATCTCGTCTCAGTGGCACCTGACATGGTGCTTTGCCATGGATTTAGAAAGTCAAGAAATAGATTAGAATAGTCCATAGACTATTGGACTGTTGGACTAGTCCAATAGATTAGTCCATATTCACTTTATACATTGCACTATTCTTTTAAAAATGTGTTCTTATTTATTTATTTTGAGGGAGATATCACAAGTGAGCAGTGGAGGGGCAGAGAGAGGGAGAGAGAATCCCAAGCAGGCCCCGTGCTGCCAGCACAGAGCCCAATGTGGGGCTCAAACTCACGAACCGTGAGATCGTGACTTGAGCGGAAATCGAGAGTCAGCCACTTAACCGACTGAGCCACCCAGGGGCCTCTACAAATTGCACTATTTAAAACTTAGCAACACTTGGGGCGCCTGAGTGGCTCAGTCGGTGAAGCGTCTGACTTCAGCTCAGGTCATGACCTCACGGTTCGTAAGTGCCAGCCCCAAATCTGGCTCTGTGCTGACAGCTCAGAGCCTGAAATCTTCACATTCTGTGTCTCCCTCTCTCTCTGCCTCTCCCCCACTCCTGCTCTGTCTCTCTCTCTCTCTCAAAAATAAACATCTAAAAACAAACAAACAAACAAACAAATACATAAATAAATAAAATTTAGCAACACTTAGGTCAAATGTAAATGTTTAAAGAAATTTATGCTGGCAGTGAACTAAGAAAGTAGCAAGTGGATGGATGTTAACTGGTTTAGGGATTAAACTTCCTCAGATTCTGTTTTCCCAAATTCCTGTTTATTTATTTATATTTTACTGTACATTAATCCAGACTGGCTTGCTTCTCCTTCCTAGCATTCTGTACAGAGGGTTAGAATATTTATTTCCTACTTGGGCATTGAAGAAAGTTTACAGAAATTTAATCACGTGCACATATGCAATCATATGTGGAGAAATGGGCATTCTGGTAACAATGAACAGAGGAAAAATAGCATTTCTACAGGAGTAAGGTTAGAAGAGGAAGAAATAAATTCTCCAGGAGCTCCTGGCTGGCTCAGCAGGTAGAGCAAGAGACCCTTGATCTCGGGGTTGTGGGTTTGATTCCCACATTGGGTGTAGAGATTACTTAAAAATAAAATCTTAAAAAGAAAGAAAGAAATTCTCTAGCAGTAGGGTAACAGTGAGTATTGTTTCCTTTATTTTGGGGAAAGCTGATCGGCAGACACCTTGCAAAGAGACCTGTCTGAATGGTCTGCCTCGAGCGACTGTCTGGGGTCAGCAGAGCAAAAACAACGTCAGTTAATTATTCATCATCCCAAACCCCTTGGCATTCCATCCGCAATCAGACACAGGCTGTCTCTGGGTGATCTCGGCCACGCTTCCTCCTTAAGCAGTGCCATCTAACTTAGGCTAGGTTTACTGGGAATTTTCTCAAAACCAAAACATTTCCTCCTGCCATCTTTATTTTTATTACAATGTAGTTAGGGCTGTCTTTTTTCCTTTTTTTTTTTTTTTTTTTTGGTCTGCTGGGGGTGGGGGCAGAAAACAAAAATAGTGCAATAGACAAAGGATGGAATAGCTTCTAATTTATTAACCTTTACCTCTTGTTAAGAGGCAGAGACAGAGCATGAGCAGGGGAGGGGCAGAGAGAGAAAGACACAGAAACCGAAGCAGGCTCCAGGCTCTGAGCTGTCAGCCCAGCGCCCAACGCGGGGCTTGAACTCACAAACCGTGAGATCATGACCTGAGCCCAGGTTGGCTGCTTAACCACCTGAGCCACCCAAGTGCCCCAGAATAGCTTCTAATTTAAACATACCCCAGGACTCACATCACGGTAGAGGCAATCTCTTGATTACTGCCCAGTAGGCCACATGGGGGCACTGTGGAACCGCTGAATGCCAAAAGTCGCCTGGGCAGAGCAGGGGCATAGAGCCAGCTATCTGGGACCAGGAGGGTTAAGGAAAGCCTTGCTTGGAGCTCTTTTCCACTACAAGGCTTAATGCTATCAACACTAATTTGAAGTTGTGCAGTCCCGTCAGGGGGCCAAACCTTCAGCTCGGCAGTCATTAGGGAGTCTCTCTGAGCTTGCAAGGGGAAAAAAGTGCAGTGTGGTGCTGGGAGGGGGCAGACTCCTTGCCCTAGCAGGAACAGGTAGAGGAACCCCCGCCTGAAAAGGAAAGCTGAGGAGCTGTGGGCATGCCTGTGGCTTAACCCCAGCTAGCCTAGACCGTCCCAGCCCTGCCCTTCCTGTGAGGGGCTTTGCGGAACAAAGCAGAGTTCCTGGACCGGCGTAGCCAGGGACCTGGCAAGGGAGGCTCATGGGAACCAGGAGGGATAATGACATCGGAGCAGTGACATTACTGCCTAACCTCCAGTCAGAGAAGGGATGCCCAGAGCTTCAGCTCTCGGAGACCCAGAACTCTGAGCGGGGAGAAACCTGCCCTCCCCGCTGCATGCTGTGGGCTGCAGCCTCCACGTGGACCTTTGTCTCCTGGGACCAAGTGTGTCCTTGTCCAGGTAGGACATCTCTCCTCTAAGCGTGACAGCACCTAAGTGCGTGGCACCATCGGGCTCCCTCTCGTGTTTGTTCCCCAGCCCCTGTGTCCTTCCCAGGCCCAGTGGAGGCTGGAGCCACCCAAACTTCAAGACATCTGATCAAAGCAAGCGGACAGCAAGTGACACTGAGATGTTCCCCTCTCTCTGGGCGCCCCAGTGGATCTTGTTACCCACCGGCCCTGGGTCAGGTCCCAGCTCTCCTTTGCATATTAGGATGAGTTACAGTGAGCAAAATGACCCTTGCCAGATTAGCTCTCAGTGCGACATCTGGGTGACCATCTCTCTGATCTGCACATGAACTTCTCGGAGCCACAGGGCTCGGCACAGCCCTGCAGAGTCACCAGAGTGGCGATGTGGGAGTGGTGACGTCATAGGCAAATACTCCTTTCAGGGAAATGGGAGGTTCAAAGCTTTAGGCTGCTCACCCCCGGGGCCCCCACCCCTGAGCTGGATGATATCTTGGCTTCCCAGTGTTGCCATGGGCTCCAGGCTTCTCTGCTGTGTGGCCCTTTGTCTTCTGGGAGCAGGTGAGTCCTGGGCACCGTGTGGAAGCCTCCGATATGCGTTTGCCACCTGAGTAATACAGGCTTGCTGATGATGGCCGCAGCAGGAGGCGTCCCCCCAGCTCTGCCCTCGGCTGCTTTCTCCCTCCTTCCCCGCAGGCCAAGTGGATTCCGGACTCACCCAAACTCCAAGACACCTGGTCAAGGAAAGAGGACAGCAAGTGACGCTGAGTTGTTTCCCTATCTCTGGACACCTGTCTTTGTACTGGTACCAACAGGCCGTGGGCCAGGGCCCCCAGTTACTCATTCAGTATTACAACAGGGAAGAGAGAGGCAAAGGAAACTTCCCGGAACGATTCTCGGCTCAACAGTTCCCTGACTCTCACTCTGAGCTAAACATGACCTCCTTGGAGCTCATGGATTCGGCCCTCTATCTCTGTGCCAGCAGCCCTAACACAGCCCTGCACGATCCACAGCCTACTGTACAAAAATATCCGCCCCTTCCCAGCTCAGGAAGTGGGCTCTCGTCCTGGTAAAGAGCGTCCTCTCCCAGACGCTCGTTCTGCTGTTTATGTGTGTGACACGTCTTAATGCTCACAGAAATCATGCAAGGTTAAGTATTATTTTACCCGTTTACCTGAGGAGAAGTGGCTTTCCCGGGTCTCAGAGCAAGAAATCAAACTCAGTTCTGTTCCTCAACACCTGTGGTTCTCCCCTGCCCAGAAATGTCCCCTGATCTGGCTTCCCTTCCCAGGTCCAGATTAGCAGGACGGGAAAGATCATGCATCCATATGTGATCATCACAACCTCCTCCTGGGAAGAGGAACAGACCCAAACAGTTGTGGGTCCCTTGCTTTGTACAAGATACCGTATCACATAAAATGCAAAATGAAAATCAGTATGTTTCTTGTCTTTGACAGTTTTAGCATCTACAGTATTCAGTGCATAATATTCGTCTTGAATATTTGACTATTTCTATTGGATTCACCTGTCACACAAGTGCAGGAGAATCACAACACTGCAAGTGCTGGGTACGTGAATGCACGACCACGGTTCAATTCTACAGCAGGAGAGACTCACAGAGGAAAATAACACTATTACTTACTGACAACCTACTATATGCCAAATAAAAGTCCTTTATTTGCAAAATTTCAATTAACGATGAGAAAAAAAAAAGCCTAAGAAGCAAATGCAATGACTGCTCTCATTTTAGAGATGAAGGGATTTGCCCTTAAGTTAAAGAACTTGACCATATTGAATATCAGCTGGTGAGGGGCAGATGTGGGACTCAACCCCCACCCCCACGCCCCACCCCCGTCTGACTGCCTCCTGAGTGCTGTTTACAACTCTCTGCTATCACGCATATTCGTGGGGACATCTGCCCTCAAAGCCAGAATTCTGCTGCCTGTTCTTCTCAGCCTGGGTAGCTCTAATGACATCGTTGACAGAGATCAGTTTACCCGGGAGAAAGGGGCGTGGGAAAAGAGTTCCGGCTGGCCGCCGTGTGTGCCTGGCTCTAATTCCAACTCCAATACAAGCCGCTCGTCAAGACCTGAAGTCAGCTTCTTGACATGGTGGGCTGAGAATTTTCACGTAGGAAATGAGACTAATAATATCTATCAGCATCACTCAGAGTACTCCAAAGAAACAAAACAGACTATATGTGTGTGTGTGTGTGTGTGTGTGTGTGTGTGTGTGTAACTTATTTATTACAGAGAATCAGCTCACACAACTGGGGAGGCCAGTAAGTTCAACATCTGTGAGCTGAGCTGGTTGTGCTGGAGACCCAGGAGGAGCTGATGTCCAAGTTCAAAGGCTGTTGAGCATGAAGAGTTGATGTTCCGATTCGCAGGCCAGCAGCTGGACAATTCTCTCTTACCTGGGGTAGAATCAGTCTTTCTGTTCTATTCAGGTCATCAGCTGATTGGATGAGGCCCACCTACGTTATGGAAGGCAGTCTGCTTTACTCTACTGTCTAAAATGTTACTCTCACCTAATGTTAAAATCTACCTATGTAAATGTTAACCACATCCCAAAACACCCTCTCAGGAACACCCAGAATGATATTCCACCAAGTGTCTGTGTACCCTGTGGCCCAGCCAAGTTGACACACAAAATTAGCCATCATACTAACTTCTAGGTTTGTATAAAAGATTTAGGGGTGCCTGGGTGGCTCAGGCATTTAAGTATCCAACTTTGGCTCAGGTCACCATCTGACGGTTTGTGAGTTCGAGCCCTGCATCGAGCTCTGTGCTGACAGCTCAGAGCCTGGAGCCTGCTTCAGATTCTGTGTCTCCCTCTCTTTCTGCCCTTCCTCCAGTCTCTCTCTCTCTCTCTCTCTCTCTCTCTCTCTCAAAAATAAGCATTTAAAAATATTTTTTAACCACTAATAAAATTTAATAAGCCAAAGTACCTAGCACATAATAAGAATCTGGACATATTGATTCCTTGTGCTAATCCCTGACAGCTTTTTCCACCATTTCCTATGTGCAAAGGTAGATATGGACACATTTTACCTAAAACTCCTATAGCTGTCACAGAAATGGTAATATTTATGCCTGATGATTCATTTGAAATTATCTAGAGCATGTAACATACATCCCTTCTCAGCCATTTTAAAATAAACTTTATTGACATAAGAATTATATACAATAAGCATTCCACACTTTAAATGAACAGAGCAATGATTTTCTTTTGCAATGTATATGTATGTACCCATGTAATACACACCCTACTAAGATACAGAACATTTCTATCGCCCAGAAAGTCCCCTCAGGCTCCTTTCAAACACCTCTCTCCATCTCTGACAAGTTAGGGATATGATTTCTATTGCTATAGATTAATTTTGCTTAGGCATCTTTTTAATGGACATTTCAAGTCTCTACCCGTTACAATAATTCACAGATAAATATTCAAGGGAGTGAGGTGTTTCTAGAAAGTTCTGTGGAGAAGGAGTGCTTGAAATCATGTGAGATACCTGATCCATGTCAGGGACAATTCTATCTGGAGACAGATGCTTTGAAAAAAGGATCACCGAAAGCTCTTTCTAGCTGTTTGCAGCTGTTTCTATAAAATGTACTTACTCATTTGAATTCATTTCTTTTTTTCATGTGTCCCTTCATTCAAATTATTTTATAATAGAGTGTTGACACAAATTCATCATCTCCAAGGACATTATTTTGAGTTCCTATCAGATGCATACATAGCTGGGTTTCATGTTCACACACTGTGTGCTGGGGCTGAGCAGACCAAGGGCAACTGTGGCTTTGTTGAGAGGTCATTCCATGTTGGAAGAAGGGTCCCCTTTGTCTGGACCCAGTGCCGAACCCTCAAAACACAAGCGTTGAACTGGAAGATCCCCCTTTCCATTCTGGCCTGCCACCATTCTGCACTGTGTGTTCTTCTGTCTCCTGGGCCAGCGACGTCCCAGGCACAGACGCGAAACCCACTCACGGGTTTGCATGGCCCCAATTCAAGGCTTGATATTGTGGTTATAACATCAGGCTCCCCTTGGGTTCCAGCTTTAGTGCCTGTGTCCTTCTCAAGGCCCCAGAGATGCTGATTCACTGAGCCTCCAGACATGTGGTCATGCTAAAGGGAAACCAGCAGACAGGAAGGTGACCACAGACAGGAAACACAAAATTATATACCCAGGACCAGCTACATAATTTGCAGAGCTCATGGTTCAGATATTATTAAGAATTTGAAGATCACAACAGCAGAGCACTGAAGCCAGGGTGTGGGGTCTTTCTAAGTGGAGGACTGTGGGCAACACGATCGTTTCTGAGCTCCCCTGTCCTTATTACTTAATTAATGCCAGCCGTTCTCCACAAGAAGCTATTCCCCGTGGAATGCATGTCTCAGATGAAAATAACAGAGCATTTTTCACTTACCCTGGAGGCGGCCACTTCCCCACAGTCCCTCACACACATGAATACCTCTGTGCTAACACATCATCAGCACCACTGAGTAGCCATTGTCCTGCCACGAGGAAAGGTCACTCACAGGTGCGACGTGTTTCTGCTTGCCGCTGTCTCAGCCCAAACGAGGGAGGCGGGTGCTCTGCTACCTTTGGCAGGTGTCCTGACTCGGTAAGAAACAGAGCAAAACGGTTCCCCAAGAGTTGATGAGCCGGCCCTTGAGGTTTGGAAACCCAGTATCAGGAGAACTGTCGCTGGAAGGATGTTAACAGGACGCTGGTCAATTAAGCAAAGCGGAAACGGATACTTGGAGGAGGAGTTGGGACGCACAAGTCATAAAAGGCATCGGGAAGCCCTTAATGATTTTTCCCCAATTCAGCACTACAGAAACACGCAGACACACAGAACCAGTGCATCGATGAAGAATTCTATCACGGGAGGAAAACATTACATAAGGTTACAAACTGTTTCGCAAAAAAGTGAAGGCTTGTGTCAGTTCAGACAAGTCCTTTCTTCCCATCCTAAGCTGTTCACGTGTACGTGGAGCTTTTTATCTGACCCTCTGGCGAAGGGCTGCGGCCCCCTGCGAGGGTTGGCTCGGCCCAGGCAGGAAGAGTGACGTCTCAGAACGACTCCCCCGAGAGCCTCCTTCCCCGTCCCTCAGCACACATTCCCAGAAGAGCCCTCCGTCCGCCCTGCCCCTGCCATGAGCCTCGGCCTCCTGTGCTGTGTGGCCCTGGGTCTCCTGCAGGCAGGCGAGTCCTGAGCAGCGTCCCTTTCCTGAGTGCAAATCTCAAGGTCCCCGCTCTAGGCCTCTCTGTGGTGTCTGTGGCATCAGCTTTGTCTCCTTCTCCACAGGGCCCGTGAATGCTGGCATCACTCAGACCCCCAGATTCCAGATCCTGGGGACAGGACAGAGCATGACGCTGAGATGTGAACAGGACAAGGACCACGACTACATGTCCTGGTATCGACAAGACCCTGGACAAGGGCTGCGGCTGATCCATTACTCCGTCAGTGCTGGTACCACCGAGAGAGGAGAAATCTCCAACGGATACAACGTCTCTAGGTCAAATACAAAGAACTTCCCTCTCACGCTGGCGTCCGCAACTCCCTCCCAGACATCTGTGTACTTCTGTGCCAGCAGTGACTGCACAGCGCTGCACAGCTGTCTCCTCTCTGCACAAAAAAAGGCAGGGGGAGGGCCTGCGCCCCAGGACTCAGCAGAGCCCTTGGCACACTCCCGGCCCTCCCCCTGACCCGAGCCCCAGAGCCCCGAGGGGCCCAAGCGCCCAGAGTGAACCTCGGTGTGGGCTGAGGTCCGTCTGCAAGGCACTGACAGCCTGGCCTGGACCCGACCAGACCTCAGGCAGCCGTGTCTCCACCTCTGGTCTGTGCTCTGAGCCGCCTGGCTGGCTGCGAAGGTGCTTCCCCAGCTCTGACTGTTCTACCCCCTGCCTAAGTCTGATGCTTCCGGGATGGAAATTGTTTGCACTGGGTAAACAACACAATGTGTTATTAACAATGTGTTATGAAATCAGATCTATCTAGACGCCCCCCTCCTTGTCTCCCCCTGGCACCTCAGTGCATTGCTCTCCGATGCCCGGGTAGGGACCCTGCTTCCCCCCAGCCTTTCCATAGGGGCAGCCCCAACAAGGCCCTGCTGGGTCTGTCCTCCAGCTGCCTCTGGGCCCAGCTCGCACAGCTCGCTGGCCCTCGGCTCTGGCCACACTGCTAGGCCCTCAATTCTGCCATGTCCCTTCCCATCTCAAGGACATCCAGGGCTATTTCCTCTGCACTGGGCATGAGTCCTTCCTTCTTGCAATGGCTGATGCCCACTCATGCTCCTGTTCAAGGTCACCCTGGGTGGCCTGCCCTTTCTGGGCACACCTGTTTCCAGGGGAATGGCGGACACAGCTGGTGTATCTCTGTTCTAGATTTTCCAGACTTTTCTCTCAATCGGTTTTAAAGTACTGGTTTCATAAAGACAAACTTCTCTGACAACCGTACATCGAAGGCTGAGCTGCTTCAGACTCTGTGTCTCCCTCTCTCTCTGCCCCTCCCCTGCCCACACTCTGTCTCTCTCTCTCTCAAAAATAAATATTAAAAAAAAAATTAAAAATAAATATATAAATTTCAAAAACAGAAAGGAGGTTACAAATACTTATTTAGTCATCCAAGTATGTTACAACATAAATCCTGCTCCCTGAGGTTGAGGGGATGGACAGAGAGGGTGATGTCACTAAGTGAACTCCCTTGCGTGGATGAGGGGCCTCCCTCCTCCTCCGCTCGTGCTCAGGAGAACCTGATGTGGTGAACATCCTAGCCCTGTCCTGACCCTGCCATGGGCACCAGACTCTTCTGCTGCGTGGCCCTCTGTCTCCTGGGGGCAGGTGAGTCCTCAGAAAACCGAGTGAGCGCATGTGTGTGAGCGTGAGGGATAAATACATGCAATGATTGCAGTCAATTTCCTCCTCACTGTTCCCAATTTTGTCTCCACAGGTCACACAGGAGCTGGTGTCCTCCAGTCCCCCCGGCACAAGGTCACAAAGAGGGGCCGGGACGTGGACCTCAGGTGTGACCCAATTTCTGGTCATGCTGGCCTCTACTGGTACCGACAGGCCGTGGGGCAAGGCCCGGAGTTTCTCGTTTCCTTCCAAAACGAGGACAAAGTAGACTCCTCAGGGATGCCCAGCAACGATCGGTTCCAGGTGAACAGGTCCGAGGGGTCCTACTCCATTCTGCAGATCCAGCGTGCGGAGCCGGGGGACTCAGCTGTGTACCTCTGTGCCAGCAGCCCTACCACAGTGGGGCACAGCCACCTCCTTCCTCTTCACCAACCTCAGACTTCTCTCTCCCTGCACCTGAAGACCGTAAACAGGCTGTCTCTACTCATCGTTCCCCGATCACAAGATGTAGATTTGGATATCAGCTCTCAGCTGTCCTTGGGTAGAAAAAGACACTGAACTCCTGAAGGGAATGTAAATGAGGGTGGATCAAATAATTATGGCCCATAGGGTTGGAAGACTCCCAGGGCTGGCTCCAGGCTCCAAGGCCAGGACTGAACAACAGGGACACAGTGGTCCTTCTGCAAGACCCGAGGCTTTCCGTGTAGTGGGCGGTGCCTCCTTCTCTGCATTTGTGGTCCCATCTGGGAAGTTTGTGTCATTCTTGACATATTCTTCTTTTTTTTTTTTCATTATTATTTATTTTGAGAGAAAGAGAGAGAGAGACCATGGAGGGGCAGAGAACGAGGGAGAGACAGAATGCAAAGCAAGCCCCAGGCTGCCAGCACAGGGTCCAGTGTGGGGCTCGAACCCACAAGCTGTGAGATCACGATCCGAGCCGAAATCAACAGTCAGGCGCCCAACTGACTGAGCCACCCAGGCACCCCCATATTCTTACTTCTAAAGCCTCTCTGTCCCTGAAACTTTGGAAGCTTGAGCAACACAGGAGCAAGTCTGTCTTCCTGTATGAAGCCAGGTCCTTACTGCTTTCGTGGTGGTGACGGGACAAGAAGGATCATAACGACGAGATGTCCCATCCTCTGCCCAGGTTGGACACGCCATTTTCTCTCTCTGTCATCATTTTCCCACGTGTGCGGTCCTAGTAGTGAGAGTGCAGCACATTTGAACAGCTTCCCCAGGCTCGCCTCGATGCCCTGAGTGAATCCAATTTTTAAAGACGCAGTGTTTTCTTTGATGCACTGGCCTTTTCATTTGAAAAAATTCCCTTGAATTCTTTGATTCACGAAGACAGGATATTTTCTTGATAATAATGCCCCTATTTCCTTTTTACTTATTTTATTTGCTGCATTATATATCATGATATGTTACTTGTTATAAATATAAATAATTATGCAGTTATAACATCTTCCACTCACCCGCTGGTGAAGCTGTGGTTTGTATCTATGAAGTCAAAAGCTCACAGTCTATGAAGTCAGAGCTCACAGACTCATGGATCATGAGTTTCTGGGTGTCCTAAGAGATAGTCCAGGACCCTGAGTCTGGGATACACTGTCACAGACTCAGCAACGATGGAGGTGCCCTGAGCCTTTCACAGCTGGTAAGGGGGTTACAATCATCCCAAATCCACTTATCAGAAACTGTGGTGTCTCAGGACACCAGATTTGTTTCCCCAGAGAATGGGTGTTCTTGGAAGAGAGTTTTCCTGGTCTTATTTTTTTTTTTCATTTTTATTTATTTATTTTGAAAGAGGGAGAAAGAGAGAGAGAGGGAGAGAGGGCATACAAATGGGGAGGGGCAGAGAGAGAGGGAGAGAGAATCCCAAGCAGGCTCCACACCGTCGGAGCAGATCCCAACGCGGGGCTCGATCTCACAAAAACGTGAGATCATGACCTGAGCTGAAATGAAGAGTCCAATGCTCAACCACCTGAGCCACCCGGGCACCTCAGTCCTGGTCTTATTTCAATGTGGCATCAGCAAAGCACTGCTCAGTCTGCTTCCCTGTGTCTCCGGAAGTGAGCCAGGCTAGGGCCCCGTTGGGAATCCCTTATCCTTGGAAGGCCATGCCAGAGACTTCCTTCCCAGGCCCTGTTTCCAACTGTGCCACCATTCTCCACGTGACCCTGGCAGTCCCATCTTCCCTCCTTGCTGCCTAAATCAGGACACGCACGTTGTACAAGCTCTCCATTGAGTGTCGCCTGTCCCTGGCTCACCTTGATTCCGTCCCTCCTTATTTTCCCACTAGACGCTGTATCCTCCATGACTGCCTATTGTCTTGTAAGATGTTCCATATTTTTCTTATATTTCAATTTTACTTTTTATTTGCACACACGGGACCCCATTGTGAAGGTAGTCTCGTTATATTCCTAGTCCTCAGCTGATCTGTCTTTTGGAGGTACGGTTGGTTGATTGCCCCTTTGGTGGTGGAAGAGGGGCATTTTTGTTTACTTTTAGTAACAGAGTTAAATGAGCCTTCTTATATTTCATCTCCCATACTTTTCTTCCTGTTTTAGGCTAAATACTATTTTCTTCCATTCCTCCCATTTTGTCCCTCTCTGTCTCAGGAGATAGTTTTAAGGGAGAAGATTTTGGTTGGACTCTCACTGCCAGATGTGTGACAGCAGTTAAGTAGAATGAGGGCGGGAGGTTAAGCATGGCATCTCAAAGGAGTAGAGTCAAGGTTCGGATTGGTGTTGGGATTAGGGCTTAAAGAAGTTGAGCATAAAATTTGCAGGATGCTGGGGTTCCTGGCTGGCTCAGTCAGTTGAGGGTCCAACTTCAGCTCAGGTCATGATCTCATAGTTCATGGGTTCAAGCCCCATGTTGGGCTCTGCGCTGACAGCTTGGAGCCTAGAGCCTGCTTCACATTCATGTCTCCCTCTCTCCGCCCCTCCCTCGCTCATGCTCTGTCTCTCCCTCTCTCTCTCTCTCTCAGGAATAAATAAACATTAAAAAAATGTTTTTATTAAAAAAGTTTGCAAGATGCTACTTCTGGAATATTCTCCCTGTTGACTATGCAGACACTTCCCAGCATCCCTTGGGCCATTGCAGAAGAAACAATGATGCAACTTCAGTTACTGGCCACAAGATGGCACTGTGATGCCACTGAGATCTGAGGGGTTCGGAAAAGTCTGGGAGAGCAGCCTGGGGAGGGAGAGGGTTAAGAAAAACAGGCGTGGATCCAATACCAGGCAGATGTTGAAGTTTTCCGTTATTGCTAGGCTACCTACAGCTATGGAAGAGGTGGGAGGTCCCTCTAAACTTTAATGAGCTCCACAGCTGAAGGATTTGGATGAGGCAGGCTTGATGTCAGGGGCAGGTGCAGACAGAGGAGCAACTGTCTCAGAGGAGTATGGGAAACCAAGGGGGTGGGTGCACCCTAAACTCAGTGCACCGCGGCCACACCCCGTTGCCCCTGCAGGCCTTGCTAAGCAACGTCTACGTGAGGAGTAGCTGACCCCTCCTGAGCCAAGTCAGAAGGGACCCTGGGCCAGGCAGAGTTGGAGAGGTGGGAGGCGGTGACATCCCAGGCAGACCCGTTTGTCCACTGAAGAGCTTCCAAGCTCGCTCTCCCAGTCCTGCGGATGACAGCATTTAGTTGGGACAGCACCCTTCTCACCCTGCCCCTGCCAGGAGCCTCAACCTCTTTTGTGTGACTCTTGGTCTCCTGGGAGCAGGTGGGTTCTGGACTCAGCTGGAACCCCGAGCCATGATTTTGCCAAGTCCCAGCTCCAAGCCTTTCCCTTTGCTTTGCAGATTCAGGTCACGCCTTCAGCCTTGCCTCGACCCTCTGTCTCCCTCTCCCGCAGGCCCCGTGGATGCTGCAATCACCCAGACGCCAAGATACCATATTATACAAACAGGAACCAGGATGATCCTGGAATGTACTCAGGATGAGAACCATTTTGCAATGCACTGGTATCGACAAGACCCAGGACAGGGGCTGAAGCTGATCCATTATTCAAGTGGTACGGGCACCTCCGTCAAAGGGGGTGTCCCAGAAGGGGTACAGGGTCTCCCGAGGGAAGAAGGAGCATTTCTCTCTGACCCTGGAGGCTGCCGGCACCAACCAGACCTCTCTGTACCTCTGTGCCAGCAGTGAGACCACAGCACTGCGTGGCCAGCTGCTCTCTGCACAAAAAGCTCAGCCACAGGCATGAAGGACACTCCTGCCTGAGGCCTTGCCTCAAGAGGGGAATAACAGCCCTTACCGAGGCTTTCGAGGCTTTCGCCTGACTTCCCAGCGATGGGATCTCAGGCCGAGGGGCCTTCTTCCAGGGACCCTTGGTGTGAACTGAGGTCCATCACTACAGGAGGGGGGTGTGTAAGTAGAAGCAAATAGCACCTAATGTTAGTCCACTCGATCTGGAATATTCTGGTAATTGAGTCAAGCACAGAAACAGTAGCATCTAACATGAAATGTATATTTCACTTTCTTTTCAATGGAGAGGAACAAAGCAGAAAGCAGCTAAGCAGGTTGAAACTCCCTGGATGGTCTGGGATTCTCCAGATCTAAAACTACTACATAAAATCTCAGGCTTCAAAAACACTGCACACCCTGCAAAAATTCTCTGGAGGAAAAAAAAGTTGTTAATAACAATGTATAAAACACATAAGGGGAAATTTCCCGCTCAGGGGAAATGTTAAAGGCTTTAAACAGCAGCGCTACAGCCAAAGAGACTACAAACTAAGTTTCTGTCTGTGGTTGTCGCCTAGTGTTCTGAACCTTCTGGGGCTCGGGAGGGTTCGAATTCTTAAGGAAGGAACCGAGTTCTTACCATCTCTTTGGTTTACACTGAAATCCACAAGCTCCTCAGGGTTTTTCTTGTAAAATATTACAAAATGATATTGGGCAATCATTTTATTCTCCCCACAGTCCATTTCCCTCCTTGGGTCCCTGTAGGTAAAAGTCCGAACCCAAGAACAACGTGGCCTGGCTTGGCATCCATTAACTCCCAACAGTGGGCAGTCCATGGTTGGGCTTTACAGGAAGTGCAGACCCCAGGAGGGTGTGGTCCTGCACTGCCCTTGTCCACTCTGAACAAGGTGACTGTACCTGTGATTTGCTGCAGGCTCACCCACGACGTGCTCACAGAGAGGGGAGAAGGCTGCTTGCCTGGCATAAAAATCAATTCACTGACGGGACAATCTGCTGAAAGCTGAAATGAAATGCTGGGTGGCAAAACTAACAAATGACCAATTTCCCAAACAATGGGGCTTACAGCACGTTAGGGTTCGTGGAATTTCTAAAGCGTTGGAGGATATTTTTTTAAGGTTTTGACCCTCGAAATCTCAGCCATTGATCCTCAGCTGTTTCTTAACAAACTTGTTAGTCAAGCTTATTTTGATGCCAAATTTGGAGGCTTATATATTTCATTCTTGGAGAACTTCTAACATTTTCAGTATTTCATGTATGTGAGTGCTCTTGTCTTCTCTTATTTGCGTGTGATTTATTTCCAAATCAGACTATGTGGAATGCAAGCATAAAATTGTGTAGGTCTCCCACCTTTTATGAAACTTACTTATGCTTTAGTAACGCTTTATTAAAGTATAATTAAGAGAGAGTAAAATACTGAAATTAACACATGATACAGGCACAGCTTGGTAAATTTGGACGAATGTATACACCAGTGCGACCTTGACCAAAATCAAGATAACATTTCCATCACCCAAGAAAAGTTTCCTCATCCTCATTCCCAATCAATTTCTCTCCCAGAGCTAACCACTTTTCTGATGTTTATCACCATAGTTTTGCCTATACTTGAACTTCATGTGAAGTAATTTCAATCTAAAATGGGACCAGAGGATATACATTGAAAAAAATCTCATGCATGTGAACCCTCAGAAAAACAAAACGTAAGGACTGAGAGACTGATTTCCCACAAATGCCTCATTTATAGAAAACTGCTAATGTTGGAATTTTCTTAATAATAGGGAGTTGGTCAGGACTTGCCTCATATCGCCCTCGGGAGATTTTTGCTTATGGTTTCCAGAGGCATAACCGAGAAATGACCCAGGTCATGTTGGTCTTGCAAAAGAGGCTGAATTGAGCTTTGTTTGCCTGACTGGACTGGTTTTTGTCTGTATTTTCAAAGCTGGTCTCCCTTTGTTTTCAATTCTAACAGGCCTAACTGAGCTCTCTCCTCTCCCCATCCCCTGCCCATGGGAACAGCCCATCCCCAACCCTCGGCGGACTCCCCTGGAGCTTGCTTCAGTCTTCCTGTCCTGAACAGTACTTCCCCTGAGGTTTCCCCAAGCTCATCTTTTTGACAATTTTGATCTGGCCTCAGTTTTCCTTTTTATTTAGGTTGACAGCTACATAAATAGAACCATATAATGAATGCTCTTTTTTAATTGGCTTTAATCTTTCTCAAAAATTAATATTTTTGAAATGTACTCACGTTGTTGTGTTTACCAGCAGTTTATTCTTTCTTATTACTGTGTGGTATTCCATTGTATAAATGCAGTGAGATTTGTTTTTCCATTCTATTCTGCTTGGATACCAGGCTTGTAACAGTCTTCAGCTGTTATGGATAAAGTTGTTCTGAACATTCTTGGGCAAATAGTTGTGGATAAATGCATTTATTTCCCTCAGGTATAGACAAAAGAGTGAATTACTGATTCGCAGGGTGGTACACATTTGACTTCATTAGAAAGAGTTGAACGGTTTTCCAAAGTGGCCAATTTACACTACCGAGGGATGGGGGTCCCCTGGCTCCACATTCTCACCAACATTTGGTGACCTCCATCTTTTTATTATTATCCATTCCGTGGGGAATGTAGTGGTATCTCGTTTACATTTCACCACTGAGTAATGATGTTTGCTTTTGGGCCATTTCTATGTTCCTATTTTCTTTTGTAAGTGCCTGCTCTTATATATGTTCGTTTAAAAAAAATGGGTGGTTTTTATACTATGGATTTGTGGGAGATATTTTATGTTCTAGATAGGAGTCTTTTGACCATTGAATATGCCGAGTCTGTCTTCCTGGAGTGGCTTTGCCTTGTGCTTGCCTGATGTTGCCTCTCAATGAGCTCAAGTTTTACATGTTTGTAAAGTCTCATTTACAATTTTTTACTTTTGGGACACCTGGGTGGCTTAGTTAGTTAAGCGTCTGACTTCAGCTCAGGTCATGATCTCAAGGTTTGTGAGTTTAAGCCCCGCATCGGGCTTTCTGCTGTCAGCACGGAGCTTGCTTTGGGTCATCTGTCTCTCTCTCTCTCTCCCTTTCTCAAAAATAAAATAAAACATTAAAAAAATTAAAAATAAAACTGTTAAAAAAAGAAATTTATGTATTTTTTTTTTACTTTTCCATCTCGTGCCCTTTGCATCCTGTCTAAAACATGTTTGCCTACCCCAAAGTTGAGCCTTTTCCTCCTTCTTTTTTTTTTTTTTGAGGTTTATTTATTTATTTTGAGAGAGAGAGAACATGAGCGTGGGGGGGGCAGAGAGGGAGGGAGAGAGAATCCAAGCAGGCACCACATCATCAGTGCAAAGCCTGATGTGGGGCTTGATCCCATGAACCGTGAGATCAAGAGACCAACTGAATCACCCAGGTGGCCCGAGTCTCTCCTTTCTATTTCCTGCTCTGCTCTGCTGTGGCTGTCCCATTCCTTGTTCTCTGTCATCAGCTGAAAATGCTCCACCTCCAAAATCACAAGGTAATGACCGCACTCTCTGCCCACAGTTTCTTATCCCTCTTGTTCCTTGACGTTATTGGGATCTCCTATCCATTGGTATCCATGCTTCCTTCCTGTTCCCTGGGGTCCTTCCAAAGTCTCATTACTTCACACTAGGGTAAATTCAATGATGTTACATTCTTTTGATACAACCTTACAAACCATCTTCACTCTCCCACCAGGATCTTCTTAGATTGCCCTTACATCGCAGAAACCAAGCCAGAGTTGCATGCACTGATCTCTCTTTTTCACAGCGACAGCCGAGTGCCATCCTAATGAGCCACACACCTGCACGAACCAGTATCGCGATAAATCACTGGTTAATAACCTTACCTGCCTTTGCATCCCTGCTTTGAGATTCCAGTGTTCTTGTTAGCCTTCAAATATCTAACATGTGTCTAATATTTCAAACCTTTCTCACTCACCTTAAAATTTGCGTTTCTTTCCTTCTTGCTGTTTAAATCAAAAGCCAAGGGCACTGTCCCGTGAAGGACAACAACCGTGGGGGGGGGGGGGGGGGGGTCAGAGTGAGGGTCCTGAAGAGGGATCTCCCCAGAGCACCATGCTGTCTACCACTTACGTGAAGAAACCGGCCTGCCTTGAACTTGCCTAGGTGAGAGTAGGTGAGGAATATAGTCATTCTTCCCTGAAGCCTCTGGATTCTTTGTCCCCGAGTCACACTGCTCATTTTCATGTTCACGTTTCTCTACGCTTCTGCCGAGTATCTCAGCAGAGCTAATTGCAGAATGTTTGGGCTTTTTTTGCTTTATTTTTTAAGCCAAGATACCGTCTCCAGACCTCCTTTTCCCTTGTTATGTCTGTTAGTGCACAGGTGTGGCGGGGCTAGGGGAAAGTAGTAAGGGAAGAAGCATCATCCTAGGCCTGGGGTAAGTGGGTGGCTCTTAATCCCTGAGCCAACTGGGCCCAAGGAAGTGACACGTGTGGGTCCCTGGACACTCAGGCACCGTGGCTAAGCCTGTTGGTGCTGTGGCCTCTGGAGGGAAAAGAACTGACTGTGAGACGTAGCCCCGAGAAGGGAGCTGAGGGAACAGATCTCGCAAAGAGTCGGTGACCCCGTCCCCTGTTCTCCCCTGCCGTTATGTCCCACACACACAACCCAACTGCCAGGTCGAAAAGAAAGGACCCCAGTAACTATCATCCATAGAGGTCAGCCTCTTAGGACAGGGTGGATCTGAAGGGATAAACATAAACGATCCAGAACATTACACCTGGGATTGCCTCGAGGGTGAGAAACCCCAGGGTGGCTAAGCCTGTGCTATAAGCCGATAAAGTCACGGAATGGTTTCTGGGGAATCTTCACTCCTAGTAATTTATAGGCAACCCAGGTTCCTCTGGATCCAATCAGATGGACTGAATCGTGGTGACTCTGCAGCACCAGCTACTCAGGACGAGGGGCTGGGAATGCTGTCGGGGAAAGGCACACGCAAAGACAAAGCTTGGTTCGAACCTAACATCTGACAGGGGATTTGAGGACACACAGGGAGGGTGGGGACAGAGTTTACTCACAGCCCGTCACCCCAGCCGGTGCGATGGTGGGCGAGCTCCAGCCGGAGAAGAGATGGGGTAGGGAGGGCGGGTCGATGGGGGGGAGGGGTGGTCAGCAGGTGCATCAGAGGAGGCCAGCCTCAGAGAAACATCAGCGCAGCCCCGTGGGCCCGCCTTCCTGCCCGTAGGCTGAGAGGGGAGTCTGGTGTGCCGGGCCCCGCTGTCCGTGGGGTGATGCCAACAGGGCAGTGCCATCACAGAATCATCTTCCAGCCAGGAAAAGGGAACCCGAGAGCTCAGCTCTTACCCATCAGGACCAGAACCCTGAGCACAAGAGCCACGGCACTGCCATGGGCTCCAGGCTCCTCTGCTGGGTGATGCTTTGTGTGCTGGGAGCAGGTGAGTCCCGTGAACAAGGACAAGCATCGGTCTTCTGAGCTGGCTGATTCCTGAATCCTCCACTTTACCTTCTGGGTAAGCCATCAGGCTCTCTCCCATGCTCATTTTATGTCTGCATTTCCCACAGGGCCAGTGGAGGCTGGAGTCACCCAAACTCCAAGATATCTGATCAAAGCAAGAGGACAGCAAGGGACACTGAGATGTTCCCCTATCTCTGGGCACTCCAGCGTATCTTGGTATCAACAGGCCCTGAATCAGGGTCCCCAGATCATCTTTGAGTTTTTTGAGTATACACAAAGAACAAAAGGAAACTTCCCGGATCGATTCTCAGGGCAACAGTTCCACGACTACGCCTCTGAGCTGCATGTGAGCTCCTTGGAGCCGACGGACTCGGCCGTGTATCTCTGTGCCAGCAGCTTGGCACAGCCCTGCAGAGTCACCAGCCTTCTGTGCACAAACCTCCCTGCTTGCTCCAACAGCGACAGAGCACACAGGCTTCCACCCAGGGTTCACTCCTTCCAGGGAGCTTTTCAGTCGTTTCGAAGACCTTTCCTGCATCCCCCTGAGCTCAGAGCATGACCCACACAGAACCCAGGCTCACGGGCACGCACGCGGACTGAGCGTTTCCACATCTGTCCCCACAGCACCAGGCGCTTGTCAAGTCCTGGGTGACTCCAGCATAGGAGGGGCAACCGAGCCCTCAGCGTGGGCTAGATCCTTTGTATATATTCTACGTTTTAACAGTTTGTGACGATCATCCAAATCAAATACTCCTCTACATTTTGTAGATGAAAAGAGGTGAGGAGGCTAAGTGGTTTCCCACGTGTCTCCTGGTCTAGAAGAGGCAGAACTGGGAAGTCAGCTTGTCTGTGTTTCTCAAGCCCCAGCTTCCCCCACGTACCCTTCCCCCACCCATAGCCTCTGAGCCTCCCCATCAGTAGTTAAAGGCCCAGGCACCCCCAGAGCCCCCTGCGGCCCCGCTGAGCCACGATGGAAAGTCCATGCACCATCGTGGCCTGTTCCGTGGCAGCTCTGGGGGTCGTATAATTCCACACGGATTCCTCGTCATCTGTACCCATTCCTCATGTCTTTTCCTAATCTGTAGTTTACGTTTTCATTTTTACGGGGTGCTTTGCTGCACGCGAGTTTGATGTAATGCAGTTGAAATGACAGTTTTCTTGGTGTCTCCACGAAACAAATTCTTCCTTAAGTGAAAGCCTAAAAGTATTTTCCTTAATTTATTCCAGGAAAGTGACAATTTTACGTTTCACAAGAAAGAATAAGTGTACCTGGAATATATTTTCATGTGAGGAATGGAGTGGAGATCCAGGAATAAGACAGAGGGACATATATTCATTCGGGGCAGAGGAAATAGCCTGTAACAAAAGATTCTGAGGGACGAAAGGAGCACGGCACGTGCAAGGAGAAACCTGGACCCGCTTGAGCGTGGCTGAGACAGAGAGAGCCAGGGGGGAGGTGGGGGGCAAACAGTATAGGACCTTATAATGCTATAACCTCACAGAAGAAAGGCAGTCAGGAGCAGAGACCATATGAGTGAAGGTCTACGTCTGGATGTGGAGGGTGGTTGAGGGTAGACGAAGGTGGGAGGTGAATGAGGGAGTCACTGGCTGGCTCCACTGAGAGCCAGCTCTTTATTTCCCCAACACCCAGGCTGGAGAAATGTCCCCTTCATCTCCCATTCTGCTGCGACTCTGCATGGCCACCAGGCTCCTGTGCTGTGTGGCCCTTTGTCCCCTGGGGCCGGTGAGCCCTCTAGAGCCCTGTCCTGGGGCACACTAAGCCCTATTCTAAGCCTTTACTTTGAGTCTACTTTATCAGGGTCGCTCTTGGGCACTGTCTCCTGCTTCAGCTTCTCTCAACCTCGGGTGCCACGGATACGGGAACTACCCAGACCCCCAAAGTAACAAGAACGGGACAGAAAGGGACACTGAGATGCGTATGGTTGTCATCTGCACTATATGTATAGGTATCAATAGGACCCCGAACAGAGCTAAGCTGATATAGTATCACACCCACAAAGGAGAAATCCCCGACAGGCCTGTGACTTTCTGTCACAGCCACAGGTGTTGTCCTCGTGTCTGACAGTCCATCCTTGACCTCTGTGTCCTCTTGTTCCAGCCGTCACCTCACAGCCACCTCCCTGCACAGACAGGCCAGCAGAAGACACAGGTGGGCCTGTCCCCATCAGGGAAGATGTCGTCCCAGGGAAGCCTCTCCTGGACTCCCTAAATGGCAGCATGATCAGAAACAGGATGTCAAACACTGGTATTCAAAGGTGACGGAGAAGAGAGAAAAATGGCTCCTCTATTCTGTTGGGGGGGGGGGGGGCGGGTGATTCCCAAGGCACACATACCCATGGGAAAGGTTAGGGGCCAAAGTAACCAGCCTAAAACCCTGAACCATGGCATGGATGTCCACGTCCACGTATCCCTGGGCAACACGAGAGTCACCGAGCTGAGGGTCCCTCAACCCTGCGCCCCGGCGTCCCCCAGCTAGCACCCTGACAGTGTTGTGGACGGGGTTCAGGACCCTTGCCCGGCTCCCTTCCTTTGCCAGATGAATAAGGCTGTTTGTGAATTCAGAGGCTCTATTTATAGGGAGAGGCCCTGTATTAGTCCTTGAAGAATTGTAAGAGTCTTTCTGGGTGGAAATAATGAACCGCTTGCCTAGGATGGCCCAAGGAGAGACTGAAACCCCAGTTTGCCTGAATGATTCACATCAAAGCTTTAAAGACTAATACAGTTTCATCTCCTAAGGCAGGGGAAGACCAAAAATAGACTATTTATTTCAAAGAGTCAAACCTGACAAAGACCGGAGTCAGAACATCTTCCCTGGGGACAGCCTCTCTTCCCACTCATTTGCAAAGACTTTATTTGAGGAAGCTGTGACCTGTTGACAGACCCTGGGACAACATCACAATCAGCTTGTAACAACGCTGCTTGAATTAGAAGCAAAGAACAAACTGAGGGTTGCTGGGGGGTGTTGGGTGGGGGATGACTGGGTGATGGGTGTGAAGGAGGGCACTTGTTGGGATGAGCACTGGGTGTCCTGTGTAAGTGATGAATCACTAAATTCTCCTGAAACCATTACTACACTATATGCTAAACTAACTTGAATTTAAATTAAAAAAAAAAAAAGGCATTTCTAGCTTGTAAAAACGCCAACTTATTTTTACTGAGTTTGGAAATGCAGGCACTAGAGGGCGCTCATGCCCCTTCTTTTTCAAATCAAGGGATTCTTCAAAGCTTGTTCTGTAATGAGGAGTCAGGACCTCCCCTCCGTGGCGGTGGTCAGTCTTTCAGAGATAGGAGCCGTGCAAATTCACAGTCGGCACCAGCTAAAGGCAACATCAAGTGTGCGAACCTCACTGCCCACCTTCCTCGCCAGGGAGAGGCCATTCATGTGCACCGAGGGCTTGTGATCTTTTACGCAACAGTCTCCCCTTGGCGTATTCAAAGAAAATGGGCATTTATAAGTGTTCCATGGCTCGTGCCTTTCTGGACTTTGTCCATTTAGACCCCACACGTCTTGCAACCCGATCAAGGGTCTGAATGTAAAGTTGTCATGCAGTTAAGCTATGTTTTGTAATTTAAACACCAACAATGTGTAAAGAAGATATTTAAGGTTAATAACACTCTCTCCTCTCCAAACACACCTCTATCTGTCGCTACCTCAGGTGGGAAACCAATATGAACACCCCGGTGTGTTTCCTACCAGCTGTCTCCTCTGGGCTCATGCAAACCTGTCCACCCAAACACATCTACAAAAAGTGGGACCGCCTGTGCACCTTCATTGCCACGTGCATACTTTCCCCCTTTAATCTACTTTGGACTCTATTTGTCCATGTTGATAGACACCTAACTGGCTCCTATTTGGTGCCATCTTCAGATTGCACGATGGGGTGACAGATACGTTGACTCTGTCATCATTGTCTTACACCTTCCTGATTGATCTTTCCCGAAGTGATCGGACAGCCCCTTTAAAAACAAAAAAAGTTTATTTACTTGTTATGTTTAGGTGGGGGCCAGAGAGAGAGAATCCCAGGCCGGCTCCGGGTTGTCAGTGCAGAGCCTCAGGCAGGGCTCGAACTCACTAACCACGAGATCTTGACCTGAACAGAAACCAAGAGCCGGCTGCTTAACCAACTGAGCCACCCAGATGCCCCAGAAGAAAAGCTTCCCTGACCGGGAACGGAATAGCCTCTTGATGCTCCCACGTTCTCGACTCCAACTCCTTCTTGATGAGTACAGTGTTTCCATCACTCATAGTCCTGGAGGTCTGAGAGCCCCAGCCACACCCCCTCACAAGACAAGACCAGAGGGAGAAAGGGGTGGGTACTTGCTAGAAACTACACAATCTCTCAGTTCCTCCTCATAAGACATTGTGAGGGGGTGTTAACCCGCTTTACAGATGAAGAGGCTCAGGTTTGCGGGGGTTGATGGCCTTGTGCACAGGCTGAGCTAACACATGCTGGAACCAGATTATACAGGACAGTCTGCTCGTCTTTGTGTGGGAGGAGGGGCAGGAACCACAAGGTCACTGGGAGGACCATCTTCAGACTGGACGCAGTGCTAGGAAGATCTGTGGAGCCTGACATCACGCAGCTCTGAACTGTGAATTGGAAATGTTTTCCGGACAAAGATGTGGCCGCCTCAGCCCCCACAACTCCCATACCCAAACCGTGGATTCGACCAGGCAAACGCAGGGCTGAGGTCGAAATAGAAGCATGCAGGGGGAGGTGATGAGGCCAGCATTCCAGCCGTCAGGTTGGAGGTGCCATGCACACACACACACATACACACGGAGAAGTCACAAGACAAGGGGAAGGCCACACACCCGGTGCGGGTACCAGCAGCTGAGCGCTGTGGCCAGAGGGCTCACGACCAGTGGACTGAACAGAATCCGTGTATCCGTGTCCATCTACTTTCGAATGACCAGTTTCCATTCATTCTATGCCTCACAGTTTTTTCCCTTTTAACATTTCTGAATATGAGCGACACTCATCTTTTTTCTTCCTTAATGGTCAGGATAGAATGGTGCATCTCGAGGTGGCTGGAACCTTAGATTTAATTCATTAATAGCAGCTGAACGTGAGGTTCAGTGATGTCACTAAGCCAACTCCCTTGTGTGGATGAGGGGCCTCCCTCCTCCTCCGCTCGTGCTCAGGAGAACCTGATGTGGTGAACATCCTAGCCCTGTCCTGACCCTGCCATGGGCACCAGACTCCTCTGCTGCGTGGCCCTCTGTCTCCTGGGGGCAGGTGAGTCCTCAGAAAACCGAGTGAGCGCATGTGTGTGAGCGTGAGGGATAAATACATGCAATGATTGCAGTCGATTTCCTCCTCGCTGTTCCCAACTTTGTCTCCACAGGTCACACAGGAGCTGGTGTCCTCCAGTCCCCCCGGCACAAGGTCACAAAGAGGGGCCGGGACGTGGACCTCAGGTGTGACCCAATTTCTGGTCATGCTGGCCTCTACTGGTACCGACAGGCCGTGGGGCAAGGCCCGGAGTTTCTCGTTTTCTTCCAAAACGAGGACAAAGTAGACTCCTCAGGGATGCCCAGCAACGATCGGTTCCAGGTGAACAGGTCCGAGGGGTCCTACTCCATTCTGCAGATCCAGCGTGCGGAGCCGGGGGACTCAGCTGTGTACCTCTGTGCCAGCAGCCCTACCACAGTGGGGCACAGCCACCTCCTTCCTCTTCACCAACCTCATGTGTTTACTTCTCATAGTTCACAGAATCCCCGCACAAAGGAGTTGCCTGCTTCTTCTTCATCAGGGGCAACATGTGGATTTGGGACTTAGGCTCTTCTTCTGATAGTAAAAGGTCAAGAAATAACCTTCAAAATACCAGAACATCTATTGGGTTATAATAATTTTGGCTCCTGTGCTCCTGGGATTCCTTCATACAGTTCAAGATTCTAGGGGCGCCGGCGTGGCTCGGTCAGTTAGGCATCCGACTCTTGATTTCAGCTCAGGTCATGTTCTCACAGTTCTCACCGGCTCTGTGCTGACAGTGAGGAGCCTGCTTCGGATTCTTTCTCTCCCTCTCTCTCTCTCTCTCTCTGCCCCCTCTTCCACTAGCACTCTCTCTCTCTCTCTCAAAATAAATAGACTTTTTAAAAACAGATTCTATAATTGGGATAGAATGTCAGAGCTTAGACTCAGGTATAGTGACATAGCCTTTTGTAAAACTATGAAGTTTCAGCACATTTATAATAAACTATTACTCAGTGTCACTAATTCGGGCCACGCTCTGCCCAGGGGTGGGCCAGCCGATATGGAACACTGCTAAGGCCATATGTAGCTACCAGCCATAAAGATAAACACATTAGAATCCTTAGTAACTATTGCCACTGATATCATTTGTCCAGAACAACCGTCAGCCACAACAATGCACATTAACATATGTTCCTCTGTTCCTTTTTTATTTCTTGACGATTCTGTGTTTAATTTCTTTCTTCTCTAGTTTTTTTTTTTAATAGAAGCCCAGCTTGGTTTTCGTAAAATATAACTCCACTTGAGAAGGTGGTGAAAGGAAGTGATTCAGAGAAGATCTGAATGACAGTTTTATCAGCCATTTGGGACTCTGAGGTTTCCAAAGTAGCTTTGCCACATGATGCCCCCACCAGGACTATTGGAGGGTTCCAGCTGGTGCACACATGCACGTGCACCCACCCACACACACTCATGCTCACCCATGCATGTGCACATGCACACACGTGCACATATGCACACACCCTGTGGGTTGCTCTGCCACTCTCTTAATGGTATCTTTTGATAAACCAAAAATTTTAATCAAAAATCATTCCATTTTGTATTCTGGTGTCCAGTTTAGGAAATCTTTGCCTACTTCAGAATGATCATGCTTTCTTATATTTTCTTCTAAATTCTTTCTATTTTATACCTTTTACATTTAGATCTGCAGCCCAACGGGGATTAATTCTTTGTGTATGAAATGGGGAAGGAGTCACTATGTTTTTCCATATGTTTTTTCCAACTGACCCAATACTGTTTGTTGAAGAACACTTTCCTCACTACTCTGTAATACCGCTTTTGTCATAAATCAGTCATTGTATATGTGTGGGTCTGTTTTCTTACATCTCTAATCTGTTACGTTGGTCTGTTTCGTCGGTCCCTGTGCAAATAACACACTGTCTTGATTACTATAGCTTTATAATAGTGCTCGATATCTTGAGGTCTAATTTCTCAAGCTTTGCTCCTTTTTAGTAAGAGTTCTTGACCACTCTTGACCCTTGTGTAGTTTTCATACATGTTTAGAATAATCTTGCCAAATTCTTCAAGAGTAAATGCCTGCTAGGAATTATTTGCTTTTTGTTTCCAAGTAACTTAACTGAATCACAGAATAAAGCTAAGAATGCCATGGAAGTATAGAAACATCTAGCACCTAAAAATGTTAAATACGCAATGTTTGGCATCTAATCAAAGATTATAGGAATGCAAAGAGGCAAGAAAATATGACCCATGATGGGGAGGAATATCGGCGAACAGAAACAAACCCCCTTATGACAAACTGGTAGACAAAGATATTAAAACAGTTGCTATAACTATATCCTATGTGTTCAAAATTAACTCAAAATCCAAATCAAATTTTTGGAGATAAAAATATATTTCTGTGATGAAAAACACAATCGATGGAATTAGTAGCAAATTAGACATGATGGGAGAGAAGATGAATGGTCTCGAAGGCGTAATCGTAAACGATTCATCATGAAATGGAGAGAGAAGGGAACTGGTGAGCTACCGGGAAACTTCAAGGAGTCCAATGCGTAATGACCCAAAGGCAAGGTTTTAAAAACGTAAATGTCTTTAAAGGACAATTGGGTGTATCTGCCAAAATAATTCCGACGTGGGGGGAGTTATAAGTAAAATACATGATAACATACCATAAAGATCGGGAGGGAGAAAATGCGTAATTGTCACATTATTGTCAGGTTTTCATAATCTATGTGAAGTGGTATAATAGCACTTGAATACTGTATACCACAACCCCTAGGGCCACTAAAATGACAAAACGCATAGCTAAAAAGGCAACAAAAAAGATAAAATGGAATTATTATAAAAATGCCCAGTTAACAAACCATAAGAGACTCTTATTAAATACAGGGGACAAAGTGAGGGTTACTGATGGGGTGTTGGGCTAAACAATGGGCATTGAGGAGGGCACTTGTTGGACTGAGCACTGGGTATTCTTTGTAAGTGATGAATCACTAGATTCTATTCCTGAAATCATTCTGACACTGTATGTTAACTAACTTGGATTTAAATAAAAAATAAAAACAAAAATAAAATAATTTTGAAAATGCTCAATTAATCTATAAGATGTTTAAAAAAGGATAAAGGAACAAAGAAGAGACAAGACTAATAAAAATAAATAGCAACATGATTGACATGATCATAACCAGATCAGTAATGACATCAAATCTAAATAGTCTAAAGGCCCTAATTAGAAAGAATAAATTGTGATATTGAATGAAAAAACCCACATGCTACCTTCCAGAAATGCACAATAAAGACTCAGAATGTAAAAAGTAAAGGGATAGAAAAGGTGTACCATGATAACACTAATCAAAATAAAGCTGGAAAGCAATACTGATACCAGACAAAGTAAATTTAAGAGCACAGAAGATCCTCTGGAATAAAGCAGCTTCATATTCTAATGACTAAGGGGCCATCTCTTAAGAGGGTGTAACAACCATAAATGTTTATGCTCCTAAAAACAGAGCTTCAAAATCCTGAAGCAAATGGGTAGGGCTGCAGGTCCACAACTAAGACCATCATTGTAATACTTTTCAGTAACTGACTAAACAAGTTAACACGCACATGTCAGTAAGGTCAACGCTCTGAACCAAATTGACTGAACTGGCATTAATAGAATACTTCACATAACAGCAGCAGCAGAATATATCTTTTTTGCAAATGCACATGACCATGTACCCAGATGGACTATAGACTCTGGGCTTGAAATAAGTGTCAATATGTTTACAAGAATCTAAGTCATACAAAGTATGTTCTCTGACCATGGGACAAAGAGTGAAAGAAAAGGGAAACTATAAAGTGTTTATAAATTATAAAATACTAAAGTTGTCCTGGGGGGGACTATGGAAGGATAGGGAACCCTCCTGTACTCATTCTGAGGCCAGCGCTACTCTGATACCAAAATGAGACAAAAACACTGCAAGAAAACTACAGCCCCATATCCCGCATGATCACAGATTAACAATCCTTTTAAATGTTAGTATAAGGAATCCAACAATATCTAAGAAGGGTAACGCATCATGACCAAGTGGAGTTTGTCTCAGTAACGTGCAGTTGGCTAAACATTTAAAAAATTATCAATGGGGGATCCTGGGTGGCTTAGTTGGTTGAGTGCCTGACTCTTGATTTTGGCTCAGATCATGATCCCAGGGTCATGGGATCAAGCCCTGCATAGGGCTCTGTGCTAAACATGGAGACTTCTTACGATTGTCTCTCTCTCTCTCTGCCCCTCTCTAAAGTTTTCACTCTCTTTCTCTCTCTAAAAAAAAAAATTAAAAATTAAGAAAACTATCATTGTGATTTACCATATCAAATACTAAAAAAGGACAATCATCTGATCACCTCTATAGATATTCAAAAAATAGTTGAAAAATCCAACATCCATTGCTGATAAAGAGTCTTCGCAAATAAGGAGAATTAGAAACTTCCTTCCCCTAATAAAGGGTATGAATAAAAAGAAAACAATTACTGCTTTTGCAGGTAGACTATGATAAGTTAAAGATGGCCTTCTGTAATCCCCAGACCAAACCCTAAAAGTAGCACAGAGAGGAAAACAGTCTTTCCAACAAATGGCGCTAGAGGCACTGTAAATCCACATGGAAAAAGGATGAATCTCAACACTCTTGTCACACCATAAATTCGGAGTGGGTAAACTAAGGCCCACAACCCAAACATGGCCTTTGCCTACCATTTTTTTTTAAACTTCTTTTTAATGTTTATTTATATTTGAAAGAGGGGCTTGAACTCAGGGACCGTGAGATCATGACCTGAGCCATAGACGCTCAACCAGCTGAGCCCCCCAGGCGCCCTGGCTGCCTGCTTTTATGTGACCCCAAAGCCAATAATGGTCTCTGCATTTTTTAATGGTTAAAAAGAATAAAAAGAATGATATTTTGGGACAGACAATAATTACATGGAATTCAGATTTCAGTATCCATAAAGCAAGTTTTGTTGGAGGACCAGCCATGCCCTTTCCTTTACAGACGTCTCTGCCTGTTTTTGCACTAAGATGGAGCTGAGTGGTGAGAACGGGGACCTTAGTGCACCACATTGACGCCATGTGCTCTCTGACCCCTTACAGAAAAAGCTTACTGGCCTTGCCGTAAAGGAAAATTATTATGAGCCGGGTCAATATCCTCAATGACCTCTACAGCTTCTGAACTATACAGCTTCTGAAAGAAAACATAGCACATTCGCTCCCTGACCTTGAAGGGGGCAGAGATTTCTTGAAGAGGACAAAAAAAATGTTCTCTTCTTGAAAAGGTAAATTTTTCTTTATCAAAAAGTTAAAACTTCTGTTCATCAAAAGATATTAAGATAGATAGATGGCTATCTGAGAGAGGACAGGTATCCACAATGTATAGAATTCCTAGAAGCCAATAATATGAAAAGTCAATAATATGAAAAGACAAGTCATTCAATTTTTAAAAAATAGCAAAAGATGTGAACAGGGTATTTAATATATATATATATATATATATATATATACACACACACTATATATATATACACACTATATATATAATATATATACTATATATATATTATATATATATATAGTATATATATAGGCACTTCCCTCTTCATGGGATTGATGGGTTTATTTCCCCAGCTGCTTAGATTTTTTGGCTGCTAGAACTCTACCCGTCAGCCACTTGCAGGAATTCTCTTTGGTTAAAGACAGCACTTTGCCCAAAGTCCTATCCCTCTCCAGGGCAGCAGGCATCCAATGACTGGCTGGTATCCCCTTTCCTAGAACACTAACTGATGAGATTTAGAATATTTATTCTTTTCTCGGAAAAGGTTTGCATCATGCCTCCCACGTGGTCACGTGCAAAGGGTGAGCTTGATACAGTTGAACGTCCAATCCCCCAGAGCTGTGCTGCCCTAGCGGATCCTGGGGCCCAATTCTGACAGTACGTGGCCTGCTTGGGCCACTTGGCGGCGCTGCGGGTCCACTGAGGGAGCCACTGAGGGAGCCACTGACGGCAGCAGGTGGGAGCGGGAGGATTGAGGGGAAGTGGTGCCCTGGTGGGCATCAGGAGATAGCAGGTGAATCGGAGTTAGTGCTGGCACGGGAAGGGCTGATCAGAATCTTCCCATGGGAACTGATGCCACAACAGGGAGCTACGAACTCCACGTTTCTTGGTGTAAAGGCATCTCTCAGAGCCTCCACTGGTGCAGTGTGACCGGCTTCAGGGATGCAGCCTGCATAATCCAAGCCAGGTGCAGAGAGAGGAGCACGGAGGAAAACAGAGAAGCTGCGGGGGATGGCCACCTGGCCCGACCCTGCCCGGCCCGGCTTAGCACGGCCAGCACGCCTGCCCAGTAGGCCTCTGGACAAGACGGATGGGGCCGTGCATCCGCTGAGCCCGTCCAGGCAGTGCAGGGTGCCTGCCGGAGCCTACACAAGGACAGTGACGCCAGAACAGTGACGTCACAGGCAAGCCCTCCAAACAGAGAAAAGGGAGGAGACCGGAGCCCTGAGTAGGAAGATGGCGGGTCCTGTCCTGCCTGAGTCAGCCAGGGGCATCCAGCTGTTCTGCTGTGTGGCCCTCTGTCTCCTGGGGACAGGTGAGTCTTGAGTTCAGGTGGGACACCCCCTGAACTGCTGCTAGAATCTTCAGACTCCTTCCTGGGCCACGTTGTCAGCCGCTATCTCCTTCCTCCACAGGTCCAGCGGGTGCTGGAGTCACCCAGTCCCCCAGACACCTGGTCAAAGGCAGCGGGGGGAAGGCCGTCCTGAAATGCCATCCTATGTCTGGACACAGAAGTGTGAGCTGGTACCAGCAGGCCCCGGGGCAGGGCCCCCAGTTCCTCATTGAGCTCTTTGACCAGGAGACGAGAGAGAAAGGAAACCTCCCCAGTCACTTCTCCGTTGAACAGTTCAGTGACTACAGCTCCCAGCTGAACATGAGCTCCCTGGAGCTGGGAGACTCAGCCTCGTATCTGTGTGCCAGCAGCTTAGGCACAGCCCTGCTGCATGACTGGCTCTCCGTACTCAAACTTTCCTGTCCCAGCTGAGGATGTAAGAGGGAGGGGGGAAGGGGGCCTCAGCCAACTTCCAGGGATGCTTCCAGTTTTTTCCCAGCACTCTGCCTTGCTGAGCTCAGCCGGAGCACTCCTGAACATTTTGGGGCCCAGATTCCGTGAATATTCTCACGGTCCCTAGCCAGTGTGAGGAGCTGCTGCGTTTGTGCTAGAGTGTCTGCGTACGATACATGTTTTAATGCAAGATAGACATTAGTGTGTCTGTTTCACAGATGAGGAAATTCTCCAGATGCCATATTATAGATAAGAAAGAAACAGTAGCTCATGGGCTTTCCATAGATGTCGTATTTCAAGTAGAAGAGGTAGGAGTCAAATCTACGTCTCCGTGCCTCCGAAATCAACATTTCCCTAAAATTCCATGGCGTCTCCTGGGCCTTAGTCACTATGACGCAGCAGAGCACCGTCTCTTCCACTTCAGGACCAGCTGAGCTGTGGTGGGGAGGTCACACGTCACGATGTGGGGTGACCGTGGCTATTGCCTCCCCCGCTTCTAGGACTAGCTTCCAGCCAGAGAATGTGTGTTTGTCCTGTGTTAGTCCTGTCTTAGTTCCACTAGAGTGGGGCCAGAGTATCCCCCAGTACAGGAGCTAAGTGACTAGGGGGCTCCCAGCCTATCAGAGGATTCAGCCAAGGAAACAAGAGCTCTCTGGGAAATTTAAGCAGAACGAGAGTTAACAGGGGAGGAGTGCTTTTAAGCCATTGGGAGTTCTGGAAGGCGGGGAGGTCTCCGGAGGCTGCTGCTCGCTCCCACACCTAGCCCTTTCGGTCAGAAAAGCTGAAATTGCGACTTCTGCCCAGGTCGGTACCTGCAGAAATCAGAAAGTACAAGTGGGGCAGGGGCAGAGAGTGGGTGGAGAGAGAGACTCCCAAGCAGGCTACATATGCACTTTCCGTGGAGAAAGTGCATCAGTGCATCCTGCATCAGTGCAGGGCTCGAACTCACGAATCGTGAGCTTGTGACCTGAGCGGAGGCTGGGTGCTTAACCGACTGAGCCACCCAGGCGCCCCAAGGTGCCCTATACTTAAGTACATTATTTCAATTATTTTTCTTAAGACCCATGTGAGATAGAGCAATTTACCCACATTGCAGGTGAAAATGCCGGTTGTTAGAGTTCAGGTGATTTGCTGAAGGAGGCACAGCACGCAGATGGCGAATTAGCACACCAGCCTAGGCCACGCCGACCCTACCGCTGCCCCTTCTGCATTTTGGTAGAGGGAGACATCTTCACAACTGGAACATTGGCCCAAAAGTGCCTTTCAGAAACACCGGTGCTGACACAGTCCTTGACTCGCCTTTCAGCTGGGAAGCTACCTGCCGAGGAGGACTTCGGATGCTTGTTACTTTCTGTCTGTTCGTATTCTGACCTGCCTTGGACAGGCGACCTGGGAAAATATTTGGCTGGGCTTTCCCACTTGTAAACTGACGCCAATAATATGTGTCTTGCAGAGACTTTATGCAAGGAAAAAAATAAAACAAATTCCCCAAGACAAAGCATAGGTCCAAGAAGTCTTAGTTCCTCTGCTAACTCTGATAAATCTCTGGTCTGGCACAATTATTTACTGGGTGAAATTGTGGGATCATAAGGCGGCACGGACTACTCTTGCCTGACTCACCTGTGTTCCAGACACAAAGTCATCTGAAACGTAAATACAGTCGTCTGAACATTATTATGTGAAATTCGCCTCAAAGAGGTGCCACTTAAGGGAATGCAAGAATGAGGCCTATGACAGCACTTGGTGTTTGATATTAAGTCTGATATGCAGGAAGGTATGGTGCTTCCAAAAAGCTGTGGCTTCGGTGGCCACACAAAAGGTCTGATGGAAGGGACAGTTTCGACAGTTTCCAGGGGTGCCCTGGTGGCTCAGTCGGCTAAGCGTCCAACTTCGGCCCCGGACGTGAGTTGGACCCCCACGTTGAGCTCTGTGCTGACAGCTCAGAGCCTGGAACCTGCTTCGCATCCTGTGTCTCCCTCTCTCTCTGTCTCTCTGTCCCTCCCCCACTTGTGCTCTGTCTCTCTCTGTCTCTCAAAAATGAATAAACGTTAAAAAAGAAAGGGACAGTTTCATTCAAGAGAGTCCGGTATGGTGGAGCCTCTAGTGCCTTCTGCCCCGCCTCTGATTTCAGCCTCCACTGCTGTGCACAGTACGTTCATGCAAGTCTGCCTCTGTTCACCTTGTGCTGACGGCACCCCTCGTATGCATCCCGGGATCCCTCTGCTTTCTGCCCCAAGGCCGTCTGACATCACAGGAGCCCGCTTAGCCCATACAGAAGGGCAGCCAGAGCCGCAGGGGTGCCGATACTCCTGAAGCAACACGAGCCCAGACATGAAAGCTCCAGTGTCCGCATTCAGGGGGAAAATTTAGGGAGGCATTTCATGGGCTTCTCAGAAGGTCCCGGTGCAATCCGTCTCCTCTTGCCCCAACACATCCTCAATATTGTACCTTTATCCTGTTTCATCCTGCTGCTCTCTGACAGTGATAGAATGAAGTGACCATCACAAGACCTTTCCCTTTGGAAGAGATGGCCATTTTTCTTTCATTCATATTGCCATCCATCCATTCAAAGTCTTATAGTAACATATAGGAATGAATCTTTTCCCAGTTCATTTCGGTTCATTTTGAACTCCCAACAGACTCATATGGGTCTCTGCTCCCTTGAAGCTCCAAAGCTATCAGAAACTGAATAGACTAGGGTTATGTTTATAGGAGGAGAGTCTGCCTGGACTTTCTTCATGAATTCAACAAATACTTATTGAATGCCAGTGCAAAGCAGATCCAGGTTTTATAGAGCCTAAACCTTATACATTTCAGGGTGCTCTTTGCAAAAGAGGATAGAAATTTTTATTTTAAGTCTCAGAAAGGTCCTAGGCAAATGAGAAGGGCCTGAAGTTATTCATTAACTTCACGGACAGCCCACCCTTGACTGTTCACCATGTGTACGAAGTGTTCCAGTGTTTGGGAAACACAAGTGCAAAACAAAACAAAAACACAGACAAAGCTTCGAGATGAGGTCTATATTTTTAGCAAATTTTGTGATGAATTCGTGACTCAATATTTAACTAATTTAAAAATAAATTTGACAAGAAATATTCATGGTAAATGCTTAACTCCCTAAAGAAATTAGCTATCATTGAGAATACCGATATTCTGGGTGGACCATACTTTATCGTAAGAACAATCCTTAGATCTATGGGATTCCATGTACCCTACGCCCAAGAATGTGAGTCCTGATGGAAACACTCCCCCTTTTTGCACTGACCTAGCCATGGGAAGTAGGCTTCTTTGCTGTGTGGTTCTTAGGCTAACGGGACCGAGTCCTGGGCGTACAGGGGAAAGTCCTTCCTGGGTTTGCCAGGCCCCAGCCACAAGCCTTTCTGTGTGGTACTACACAGCCTCCACCCGTGTCTGATTTCTTATTCCATGTCCTTTCTCGTTACTGTGTGACTGTAGGAATTACCCACCAAGAGTATGTAAGACATGCAGTCACAGAAATAGGGAAGCTTCACACCGAGAAACAACCGACATATGAAATAACACTACGTACTGGGGTTGACTACCTATAAGTTTTACACTGCAGCAAATTTAGGATCCCACCAATATTCACCCATGTGGTGGGTGCAAGACCTTCTGAATGGAGACAAAACATCAAGCATGTGTACTGCTCGATGAGGATCTCATCCATGAGGCTAATGAGCTCCCTCTTTTTTTCAAAGAAAGCACAGCCATGGAACTGAAGTGGTCCAGTGCCCCGTGGCCTCCTCTGAAACAAAGGAGGAATCCTACTCATGACAGCACAAAGACCTAGATACAGATGGCAGGGCTCCCATCGATCAGTGATCTGTGAGACAACATAAAATAATTCTTCAAATTCCAACGACCCTGACCTTGATACTTTGGAAACTTTCCGGGCAGGGTTATTTTAAACAAAACAAAACCAAAAAAACAAAACAAAACAACAAAACAAAACAAACAAACACCATAGGCTGACACCCAATTATCTAGAGTTAAGGCAAAGAGAAAGACTAGTGAAAGGTGTTTGGAGGCAAATTTTGAGCAGAAAAGTCACAAAAGTACCAAGAGCATTATAATACTATTTCTTAGTCTACAGAAATTGTATGAAAAATTGCTACAATATACAAGTAAGGAATTATATCATTTTTCATAGAAGAACGAGTTTCCTTACTAAAAGGCAGAGGAAAAGCATATACACCTGTAAGACTTCTTCAAAAAGCACACTTACAAATCCTTCCCTTGCTGAGACATTCAACTTCGTATATGTTAATGATTTGCTCCTGTGGGGAAGGGGTGGGGCAGGGTAGCTCTGCAGCTTGAGCATTTGTCAAGGACAGTGATGTCACGGAGTGACCGAGAACCCCAGTTCTATGTCCCCAACACAAAACTGGGAGACAGAAGATCTTGCCCTTCACCAGAAATGGTCACCAGGCTCTTCTTTGGGGCTGTTCTTTGTCTCCTGTGGGCAGGTGAGTACGGAACGGCTCCATTCCCTGGAGTCCCCGACACCCAACACAAGCCTTCCTCCAGAGATGACTTCAGTCTGTATCACTCTCCTTTACAGGACCCATGGATGCTGAAATCACCCAGAACCCAAGATACAAGGTCACAGGGACAGGAAAGAGGGTGATTCTAAAATGTGACCAGACTGAGAACTATGATTATATGTACTGGTATCGACAAGACCCGGGGCACGGGCTGAAGCTGATCTACTATTCAAACGGTTTTGACAGCATTAACAGAGGAGATGTCCCCGATGGGTACACTGTCTCTAGAAAAAATATGGAGGATTTCCCCCTCATACTGGAATCGGCCACTTCCTCCCAAACATCTGTGTACTTCTGTGCCAATAGTTACTCCACAGTGACACACAGCTGCCTCCTCTCTGCACATAAAGGGTGGTTAGAAACACTGAGTTACCCTGAGCTCGCAAGGCCTGGCCCAGACCTTAGCATCCAGTGTTGCCGTCCATCCCTCGGCCAGTCTCACCCCGACTGGAAGTCACCCTAACATCCTTGGTTTGTTCTTTCTCTCTCCTGCTGGTCTCTCTTTCTGCTGGCAGAAAGAAAAATACACCTTTAGTTGAGGTACATGAAGAGTCTCTTGACAATCTCAGAGCCCCCACATTCCTCCCTCCCGCTATGGGTTTCAGGGACTTCCTCACTCTTTTCCCCACCCTCTACTACCCTTCAGCTTACAGTCATAGACCTTCACTCATATGGTCTCTGCTCCTGGCTGCCTTTCTTCTGTGAGGCGATAGATAGCACTACAAGGTCCTATAATGTCTGTCCTGCCCCTGCCTCTCCACCATCAGCTTGGATGATTTTCCCCCGGCTTTCTCTCTACCCAGTCCACACTCATGTACATTCAGTTGTTCCCTCATACACGCCACGTTCTTCTCCACCATAGGGATCTGTTTTTTACAGGCTATTTCTTCACAAAACATATGTCCCTCCCTCTTATTCCTGGATCTCTACTTCATCCCTCATATGAAAATATATTTCAGGTCTACTTTTAACTACGAAAAGTAAGACTTAAATTTTACTAGAAGAGATTAAGAAAGATATTTTTAGGCATTTATTTGAGGAAAGATCTTTTTTTTTTAAGTGGAGACACAAAAGAACACAAACCACAAAGAAAACTATAATTTCAGTTGCATTAAATTAAACTCTTTTCCATCAAAAAACACCATAAAAATGAAAAGGTAAGGCACAGACTGGGAAAAGACAGGAGAAGTACAAATGATGAGGAACCCATGGGACAGATACCATTCCTGCTCCCCAGTGATTCCCAGCCTCGCCACTGGGATTCCCGGCCTCACTTGCAGTTAAGGGGTTGGGGACCTACAACCATGTTCTGAACAATGAGATGTGTATAAAAATGACTTAAGTCAATTCCAAGGCTTGCTTTGTAAAATATCCTGCGGCGCTGTGTTGGGAGTCCCCAAGTATACACCCGTGTTTGGAGATTCGCTAAGAGGATTCACAGGAGCTGTATGTAGTTGTAGTCAAGGCTAAGAGTTATTGGTGACACAGTAAATAGTGGCAGATCACAAGGGGAAAAGACACAGGCAGAGTTTGAAGGAATCCACAGGCAAATTTTCTTATGCTCTCTTCCTCCTTGGAGAGGTCACACAGAGCCCACACTTTCCCCTGACAAAAAGGCAGTAATGTTTCTGCCACAGGAGCCCCTTAGGGACTTGATACCCAAGTTTGTTTGTTTGTTTGTTTGTTTACTATCTTTTTGTCTTTTTTAATCTTAAAAAACATTTTTTTGAGAGTGCGTGCACATGCTCATGAGCATGGGAGGGACAGAGAGAGAGAGAGAGAGAGAGAGAGAGAGAGACTCTCAGGAAGGCTCCACCCCTATCGCAGAACCTGACGCGGGGCTCAATCCCAGGACCCTGGGATCATGACCTGAGCTGAAATCAAGAGTTGGACGCTTAACCAACTGAGCTACCCAGGTGCTCCCGCCCAAGTTTTTATTGGGGGCTGTTTATATAGGCACCCACTGCTCACCACGTACTAAAAATGTGGTTTCCCAGAAGTCTATGGTGCTCAGCATAAACTGTGTGTTTCCATTAACAGTCTAGGCATCCTTCTCAGCTGGGAAAAGTCGGTATCAGTACAGATAACTGTCTACCTGTTAAGTTCCCAGATGCCAGCCAAAGACCCATCTTATAAGGCTTTCTGAGCACGACCGTCTCAGGCTGTGTTAACTGCTTTCTGCGCAGACACCCTTCATGTCTCTTTCCCATGCCATGGTGAACTTGAAAGGTACAAGTTATAGATTGTCTAATGATAATATTAGAAGCAGTTTGGCTCACTTGATCATAATTTGGTGGACAATCACTGAAGAAAGCTGCTCATGGCACACTGGGCTTTACAGTCATGGGAAATAGAACTTCATAGAGTTAAACAACTGAAATGTTAGGATCTCTTTCATTTTCTGTAGCATAGTTGACTTTGTCTAATAGTATCCAGAAGGAATAAAGAATTCTTATTACTTAATAAAAAAGAAAACCCAATAAAAATGGCAATACTTAATCTAGGTAATTCGCAGGGGCACCCAGGTGGCTCAGTTGGTTGAGTGCCCAACTCTTGATTTCAGCTCAGGTCGTGATCTCATGGTTTGTGAGACTGAGCCCCATGTCAGGCTCTGTGTTGACAGCATGGAGCCTGCTTGGGATCCTCTCTCTCCCTCGCTCTCTGCCCCTCCCCCACTCCTGTGCATGAATGTGCATGCTCTCTCTCCCTCTCTCTCTCTCTCTCAAAATAAACTTTGAAAAAAATCTAGGTAATTCACAGAAGAGTAAACATGAATTACCACTAAACATGTGGATAGATTCTCAACCTTGCCTAGAATCAAAGTATCGCAAACTGAAATAAGTTATGACTTCAAACTTATCAGACTGGAAAATTTTTTAAAGACTAACAGTCTGAAATTCAAGTAAAAATATAGATTAGTGGAAATCCTCTTACTCTACACTAGATGCGTTCACAATATTGTGCAACCACTACCACTATATTTTTCCAAAACTTTTTATCACCTCAAACAGAAACTCTGTACTCATTAAGCAATAGCTACCCATTCACTTCTCCCTCCTACCAAGCCCTAGTAACCTCTAATCTAGTTTCTGTCTGTATGAATTTTCTTGTTCTAGATAGTTCATATAATGTCAAAACATACAATATCCTTCCTTTCATGTTTGGCTTTTTTCATTCAGCATAACGCTTTCCAGGTTTGTCCATGTTGTATCAGAACTTCATTTCTTTTTATGGCCAAATAATATTCCGGTGTATGGATAGACCACATTTGTATATCCACTCATCAGCTGATGGATATTTGGAGTGTTTCCACCTTTTGGCTATTGTGAGTGATTCTGCAATGAACATTGGCCTATGAGTATCTGTTGGAATTCCCATTTTTGATTCTTTGGGGCATACACCTAGAGGCATAATTTCTGGGTTATATGGTCATTCTATGTTTAACTTTTTGAGTAACTGACAAGCTGTTTTTCTCAGTAACTGCACCATTTACATTCTCATCAGCAACGTACAAGTGTTCCAATTTCTCTACATACTCACCAACACTTGTTTTTCTCTTCCTCCCTGTCCTCATCCTCCTCCTCTCCTTCCACGGCCATCCTAGTAGGTAAGAAGCAGAATCTCACTGTGGTTTTGATTTGCATTTCCCTGATGACTAAGGGTGTTAGGCATCTTTTCATGTACTTATTGGCCATTTGTAAATCTTTGGAAGTAATGTCTTTTTTGTCTGGTTGTCTTTCATTTCAGAGTTTCTCTTTGTCTTTATATTTTAGCACTTTTACTGTGGTGAGGCTAAATGAGATTGACGACGAAGTTCACTTGGGAGATTTGTTCCCAATGTTTTTAGTGCACGTGGTACTTCTGAAACATTTGTAGTATACTGTGGAAGACACAAAAGAGTAAATTTACTGATACTGTGGGAAACCAGGATTCCTACTAAGAGAAGGGAGCTGTAATGAAAAAAAAAAAAAACAAAAAAACAGGGAAAGATGAGGAAGAAATCTGTTCTGATTTGAATTGGAGGTATTGGTATGAACTTACGATTTTATTTTTTATGTTTATTTTTGAGATAGACAGCACGAACAGGGGAAGGGCAGAGAGAGGTGGGGACAGAGGATTCAAAGCAGACTCTGCACTTAGAGTAGAGAGCCCAATGCGGGGTTTGAACTCACAAACTGTGAGATTGTGACCTGAGCCACCCAGGTGCCCCCGGTATGAACTTATGATTTTAAAGATGATATAGTTCCTGAAGCGCCTGGGCGACTCAGTCAGTTAAGCACCGACTTCAGCTCAAGTCATGATCTCTCGGTTTGTGAGTTCGAGCCCCCTGTGGGCCTTGCTGCTGTCAGTGCAGAACCTGTTTTGGATCCTCTCTCTCTCTCTCTCTCTCTCTCTCTCTGTCTCTTCCCCTGCTCACACACTCTCTCTCAAAAATAAAATAAACATTAAAAAAAAGATGATCTAGTTCCTACTTCTATCCATGGAAGGGTCTAGGAAACAACTCAAAAGCCAACTGGCTAATTGTTTTATTTTCCTCGTGGTTGTGCTTCCAGCACCAATGAGCAACACTGTTGCCAAATATTTGATCTCTAAATGTTATTCCCCAATAGAAATAACAGAGCTGAAATTGATTCTTCCAGATCCAGGGCAGGAAAAGTACCAGGAGCATCATCTACAGATCATCTATAGTGTGTACTTGCCAAGATATTTAACAATAGAGGGGCGCCTGGGTGGTGCAGTCGGTTGAGCGTCCGACTTCAGCCAGGTCATGATCTCGCAGTCCGTGAGTTCGAGCCCCGCGTCAGGCTCAGGGCTGATGGCTCAGAGCCTGGAGCCTGTTTCTGATTCTGTGTCTCCCTCTCTCTCTGCCCCTCCCCCGTTCATGCTCTGTCTCTCTCTGTCCCAAAAATAAATAAACGTTGAAAAAAAAAATTAACAAAAAAAAAAAAGATATTTAACAATAGATAGATATTTAACAATATCTAACAATGGAGGAATTCTGATTGTGGATCATTTTACCAGTCAGCTGGCCTGGACTCTTCAAAATCTCAAGGTCATAAAAAACAAAAAAGGTGAGGACAGACATGCCTATTTTAAAAGTGACTGAAGAGACCTGGCAATCAAGTGAAATAACTGATCTTTGATTTTTGTCCCAGGAAAAAAGTCAAAATCTATAAAATAGGACACTTTGGGGACAGCTAGAGGAAGCTGAATGTGAAGTGTATATTAGATAATGATATTATGTGAATGTTAACTGTTTTAATTGTAATGATGGCATTTGTGATTATGTAGGACAATGCCGTCTTTATATAGGAGAGGCGAATTGAATTATTAAGGATAAAATGTTCCGGAAGTTAAAGGTAAAATATATACAAAGAGATAAAACAAATGTTACAACATGTCAACAAAGGGTATTGTTGTTCCACTTATTATTCTGTTTGTTTTACTATTCTTTCAACTTTCCCATAGGTGAAAAGTTGGAGGAAAAATCTTAAGACCCCATAATATTGGCATTATTTTAGTGTGATGGTAGGTATTTATCATATTCATTGATTTATGTATTTATTTGGGGGGCATGGGGGGAGAGAGGGAGAAAAAGAATCCCCAAGCAGGCGCCTCACCATCAGCACAGAGCCTGATGCAGGGCTTGATCTCGTGAACCGTGAGATCATGACCTGAGCTGAAATCGGGAGTCAGATGCTTAGTTGACTGAGCCACCCGGGCGTCCCATATTCATTTTTAATCTCTATTATATCCTATAGTGACCATAAAATAAAAGTGTAAGAGAAGACCTCTTACAGCCCTATAGCGTACTTTCCCCACAGGAGACAGGCTATGATTGAAAAGACGTCCTGAAAGGCAAGACAGTTCATAGTTTGAGGACAAAACAGCTCTATGTCTCTGAGATGAGCACAAAATTTAGCCAGTGGTGAATGCCAAGAGGCCTTTCAGCAAATGTATAGGCTTCTCTGTGCCAAGGGAGTCCAAGCATCCTGAAGGTTAGTGAAAAACTCACAAAGTGGGAAGTTCATTGACTGTAGACCGAAGAAAAGAAGCGTGTCCCCAACTTGTGGTTGAACAGCATGCATCTGCCTAATATGGGAGGGACAAGAGAATCAGATGGAACTGGAAGGATTTACCCTCGTGAGAAGTGTCCCTCACAAATGCTGTCCCTCATGAACACTGTCACCTCATGAGCACCGTCCAATACTAGCCTGATTCTAGTGCAGGTGGTGTAGTTACACTAGGCTCCCTGAGCCGTGGACAAAGGACCTCAGCCCAGCGGCCCTGAACCAGCGGTGGTCAGGACGCACATCGAGGGTTGGATGGAGAAGTTTCCCAGACATAAGATCACAGAAAAAAAGACAGGCTGTCGCTTTGTGGTATGATCCTATTTCTGGCCACAGAACCCTTTACTGATATTGACAGACCTTGGGACAGGGCCTGGAGCTCCTGATTCGGTTTGGGGATGAGGCCATGTTAGATGATTCACAGTTGCCTGAGAATCTAGAGAGAGGCCCAAAGGAATAGACTTTATTCTCGAGATCTGGCCTCCGAGCTGGGCTTCTCGGCTGTGTATTTCTGTGCCAGCACCTTGGCCATGGCATCACAGAGGCCCTTCCCTTCTGTGCACAAAACATTATGATTCTTCTCTCTATTCAGCTCCTGGAGGCTCTGAACAGAGGCCTTACCTTATTCCTCATTATGCAAGGGATAGAAGCAGGTTTGCAGAGATAAGTTATGATTCATATAAAGGGAAGACATGGCTTATTTGAGACATAAGGACTGAAAATGTTGTGTGAAAATAATTATGACTCAGGGTTCAGAAGCACCTCTTGGTGACAACTCAAGGATCCCAAACTAAAAGTGACTAGTCACACACTCAGCCACCAGGGGTCAGTGATGGCTGTTCCCCTATAAAATATGCAATCACCAAACACGTACAATAAACTTTAATAATACAGATGGAGGGTCTTCGAGAGGAGCGAGTAGCAGGCTCTCCCTCTGTGGTTCTTAAAACCGTCTAAATGATTCGAATTGCTCTCCAGCTTCTCCTCTGCTGTGGGAAGTTTGCTGCATCGAAGTCTCAACGCAGCGTGTGCTTGGAAAGCATCTTTTTCCTGTTTTCCTGATGTTTTTAATGATGATGGTAATGATGATGATTTCAGCTGTTCTCTTCAGCCCTTTCCCAACTTGAAAGGAATACACACAAACGAATATCCTGGCATTTGGTCCCAAATCTTAGCTCTGAAACGGATTCTTTCTCCAGAGTGCTGTAACTCTTCAAAGTGACCAACACAGTTCAGCACTGTGCCCAGGCTTGAGCCAGTCAGCTCAGGGGCTTTGAGGGCATTTCCAGCTGTCTGCCTTAGTACATTAAAATAGCTCCCCCGTGCATTCAATATTCCTTAGTGAGAACTTCTGAAACAGTCAGTTGCCCACTTATGCCCTCTGATGAACTCTCTAATGCCCTTTGTGTTGAGATTCATTTCCTCTACTACAAATTCTGCTGGATTCTCTAAGATAGTACTGGATAGCTTTCTGAACCACTGGTTGGAACTGTCGGGAAAGCAGTTAATTGAGATTTCCCTGAAATTCCCTGCCCCTCCGCCCCTGCTGGCTTCCCTTCCTTCTTTATCCAACCAAGAGGCAACTCATCAGTTGTGTCCGTTTAACTACTGCATATCCCTTCACCTCCTCTGCCTATATCACCTCCTCTGCCCGTATCACCTCCTCTGCCCGTATCTTCATCCAATTTACATGGCTGAGAAAACCTCAGTCATTGATGAATCCCGCTATCCACCATATCCTTGCCAGAATTTTTATTGGGTTCTTTTTCTAGTCTGCTGTTTTATATATTTGTATTTATAAATTTATTGTCTATATATTTATGTATATTTATATTATAAATATTTAATATATCAACTTATTTATATATAAAAGTGTGTAAATCATATATATATATATATATATATATGTATAGTTACCATATAGTGTTATATTTGTTTCAGGTATACAACAGTGATTCAACAATTCTACACACTACTCAGTGCTTATCTTAATAAGTGTACTCTCACTACCCTCCACCTCTTTCACCCACCGCCCCACCCACCTCCTCTCTGGTGACCGCCAGATTGTTCTCTATATTTGAGAGTCTGGTTTTTTGTTGGTCTCTTCTTTTCTTTGTTCGTTTGCTATATTTTATGGCTACGATTACCCTGATAACATGTCTTTTGTCTCCTCACACCTAGGAAATCTAGTTGCTCCTGAGTCAGCCTGATAATTTTCACATCTAACGTCTTTGTCGGGCTGTTTTTGTTGATTTTTTCTGCTGCTTCCCAAGCCATGATGTTTGTATTTTTCCTTATGAGCCTGATTCTCTTTGGCTCTGTGCCAGACACTAGATTTGTGGAAATAAATTCTTGTCTAGGATGGATGGATCTTCCTCCAGAGAGAATTTCATTTTGCTTCTGCCGATTGCATGTGGGTATAAACAACCTGGGGCTGCTGATTCAGAAGTCAAGGCCCGAGGTGGCCTGGATCACCTAGAGAACAGATTCCTCTCTCACTCATCTTTACATTGATTCTGTTAATGTTCCACATTTGATACATTCTTGACTGACTTCTCCTGGCCTGTGAGTCAGCTTCGTGAGTCCTGAGTGAGGGTAGGCAAGTGACCCCAAAGGCAAAGAGGTTATTATGCTCTCCTTTTCAGCTGTTCACTTTCTGCAAGGCTCCAGCCTTGTGTCTCTCACTATATTGGGGGGACATTAATTAACTGAGGTTTTTGATATTGTTATTTGTCTCATCTGTTTAGATAACAACAGAAGGATTGATTTGAGCACTCTTATTTGTAATTACAGGATTGAGGTCAAGGAATTTCAAATAAAAATTCATTCATGTTAGATTCTCAGTCTGTAATTTCTTTGTATTTGACTTATGTGGCATAGAGATGTAACACTTAAACTTTAATTTCAATCAGAGAATTTTTTAAGAACTTAAAGAGTATTGGGGCACCTGGGTGGCTCAGTCAGTTAAGCATCCGACTTCTGCTCAGGTCATGATCTCATAGTTCGTGGGTTCGTGCCCTGCGTCAGGCTCTGTGCTGACAGCTCAGAGCCTGGAGCCTGTTTCAGATTCTGTGTCTCCCTCTCTATCTCTCTGCCCCTCCCCTGCTCACGCTCTGTCTCTGTCTCAAAAATAAATACACATTAAAAAAATTTTTTTAAGAAAAAAGAACTTAAAGAGTATTTACAATCAAGTTGAGACATTTGGTTTTTGTCATTTTATTATTGGAGTATTTTTATGTTCTTTTTTACTTTTATCGCATAATCTCTGACATGCCTTTGAACCATTTGGCAGTTTGGAAAACAAAATAGGGAGTGAATATTTAGATTTGGTCAGACAGCACAAAGTGGACTTGGAATTCATTTAACTGAGGTGCTGTCGTGACACTTTTGAACTGTTTTTTCATGAGTACTCCCAGGAGCAGTGGTTGGAATTGAGAGAATAACTGATAAGTGACTCTGTCTTCCCCACTTAAACCAGTCTCCTGGGACAACACTTTATTCCACATTCCCCATTTTGGGAGGCTTCCCTAAAGTAATTCTCCCATTCTAATCTTCCTATTCCTTACCAAGCTTTCTCTATGGGAAGGGAAATGAATGATCTTGTTTAATTTCTTCATCTTTCTTTAGTCTCTCTTCATCTTTGTGGCTTCCTCCTAGTACCTAGGGAAGAGATCAATTCCTTGGTGGTTTCTCAACATGCACTAAGATTAGTGGAGAACTTTCTTTTCCATACACGGTAGCCTGCAGTGTGGAGGGGAGAGAAAATGGGTTAAATTCTGATTCGGTATACTGCTAGCCAGCCCACTGGGTTTCACATCTGAGTCCCGTTATTTACCAAATCAGAAAGGGCATTATCATGTCCACCTGTGTGACTCCAATGTCTAACTCTCAGGTGGTTATAAGACTATATTATTTGCTGACCCTCTAAGGCAAGCAAATGAGAACACCCATACTCCCTGTACTCAGTGACACAAAGCACAACTCCCCTTATGTCCTGGCAAGAGACCACATAGGTGCTGTTTCCGCCCATTGGCCACTAGGAGGCACTGTGGCTTCGCTGTCATCTAGAGTCTAGAGGGCTGAACAAGCTCCCTGGAAGGAGGGGGCTTAAGAGTTAAACCAGGGGGCTGGGTTTAGATTCAGGGAGCTGCAGATGCCCTGAATGCTGGCTAAGAATGAAGGAACTAGAGACCAAGCCTTCTTCCTCTATTTTGTGGAGATGACTTTTGCTCTGAATTGGGCTCTGAACAGAAAGCATGCCTGCAGTGGTTTGCTGACGATGTGGCGGCTCACAGAGCTGGGGGTGGTGAGGCTTGCATGTTCTGGGCTCTGGGAAAAGCTGAGTGTCAGAGGAGTCTTAGCGAGCCTGACCCAAACCAGCCCCGGCCAGCCCACCTGCTCTGTGGTTCTGCAGAGGATAAAGCAGGGAGACCTGCAGGTGATACTTTGCACCACATCAGAGGGACCTGAGCCCCAGGGAGCTGGCAAGTCACAGGGACACCACCAGCAGATCCACTTTTCAGGCAGGGACTGGGGTGGGCCAGAACAACAGAATTTCTCCCCAGGGTCTTTTGTTCTCACCACTAAGAGGCCACAATGTAGTTCTGACTTTGCCATTTGCCCCAGACTCCCATGTGTCCCTTGAAAGCAAATGATGTCTGGGGATAAGAGATAAGAAGGCTTTGCCTGGACTTCCCTCTGCCTGATTTCAAGTTCTTTCTGTGCGATTGTGTGTCAGTCTCTCCCCTGCCTGTATCTTGTATCCAGCCACTGCCTCTTCTGCCCAAGGCGCATGGACACCGTAATGTATTCCATTCCTAGGCTGCTCTAACAAACGACCACACATTTTGTGGCTTGAAAGAATAAAGATTCATTATCATACAGTTTTGAAAGCCAGAAGTCCGAAATGGATTTAACTGGGTTAAAATCAAGGAGTCAGCAGGGTTCTAGAGGCTCTAGAGACACTCTGTTCCCTTGCCTGTTTCAGCCTCTAAGCCACTGCCATTCCTTGGCTCATAGCCACTTTCCATCTTTTAAGCCAGCAATGACCGGTCGAGTCTGTTCTCACACCACATCACCCTGATCTGATTCCTTCTTCCTCTTGTTGGGACCCTTGTGGTTCTGTTGGGCACACCTGAAAATTTCCATATACGCTCCCTATATTAAGTTCAGCTGATTAGTAGCCTTAACTCCATTTGGAACTTTCATTGCCTCTTGTTATGTAATATAACACAACCACAATTCCAGGGATGAGACCTGGACATCTCTGGGGAGCCATCATTGTGTCTATCACACCTAGGTACATGGTAACAAGGAAGGAACAACCAATGATCTTTTTGGAAATAGACTGATGGCCACAGTTTTATGCTCTGGGTCCAACACACCCCACAAGGAAAACAGATACCTCAGGTAACAATCCAGTCTATAAACAATCTGCTCCTTAAAATTAGTATATGGCCATCAGGTTCAGAGGACTCAGCAGTACCACAAAATAAATACGGGCTTGAATGGGTCCTTCTTCTTGGTTAACAAATAACTTAATTGACCAACCCCTGAAACAGGCTTCTCTCTGCTCCCCATAATCTCTACCATGAGAGGAAGTGGGTTTGAGGCATCAGACCCCTTTTGGAGGGAAAGGCTTGGGTGTTATTGATCTGAAACCAATGAGCTTTTCTAGAAGCAAGAATAATATTTAAATAAACTCTAGAGAATTTTATTTGTAAGTCTTGAAGAACAAGAAAATCCTTCACTTATTTCATGGTGGGGAGACAGCAATATGGGAGATTCTATCCTATGGGCTTTGAGAATTTAATAGAGCTCAAGGATGAATAAACTCGGTTTTTCACTGCAAATAAGAGCTTTCAAATTCAATCAGTCCTGGGAGCATCAATTCAGCCCCTGGAGCCCTAACCACGCAGTTAGTATTCTTGTTCTTCCTGGGGAGCTCAGAGCCCAGCTCCTAACTGATGGATGGTTTTGAGCGTGTGTGTATATATATCCTGGTCATATGACCAGGAGCCTTTAGCCACCAGTGAGGGGAATATGAGAGTTTGCAGAGAAGCTATCTTGCAGGGAGACCATGCAGTTATCTTTAAATACGTGGAGTGTAGGTTCAAATGGGAATAGTTGGCAGACTCTAATGAAGACATAGTATAGAGAGGGCATTATGAATTGATAGTTTCAAAACAAACCTGTGAGTAGCTTCTGGATGTGTGAATCTGTCTCTCGCATCAATTGTAATTGGGTCCAGGTGTATCCGATTCACTTCAAGTGAGCTTCTGACTTGGGGGGGGGGTGGCTTATTTAGTGATGTCACTGACAGACACATCTTGAGATAGATTGTCCCCAAACTCACTGCTCTGCTCATGCTCACAACGGCCCTGGTCTGGGCTATTCCACGTGTGTTTGTCACCCTGCCATGAGCATTCCGGCCATCTGTCTCCTTGGGGTCTTTTGTCTCCTAGGGGTCGGTGAGTCCCCAGAAAATTTAGCATCCTCATTCTGGGTTTCTCTGTTATGACTCCAATATTTTTCTTATTCTGTGCCCTTCCACAGAGCCCACAGATGCTGGAGTCACCCAGACACCCAGGCACAAGGTGACAATGAAGGGACAAACAGTAACTCTGAGATGTGAGCCTATTTCAGGCCATGCTTCCCTCTACTGGTACAGACAGACCTCAGGGCAAGGACTGAAGCAGCTGGTTTACTTCAACAATCAAGCTTCTATAGATGACTCGGGAATGCCCAGTGACCGCTTCTCAGCCAAGATGCCTGAGAAATCACTCTCCACCCTGGAGATCCAACGCACAGAACCTGGAGACTCGGCCACATACCTGTGTGCCAGCAGTTTAGACACAGTGCTGTAGAGTCATCCCCAAACTGTGCAGAAACCCTCGCTTCCCCTTCTCCCTCCTGAGTAAAGGTCTTTCCTGCTCCTCCTTCACAAAAGCAATGAGTGGGTTTGAGGCACGACAAGGACAGAAAGTGATAAGGTATCAATGTAGAAAATCTTACGTAGGAAATGACATAGGAAATGGGTTTCAGGGATTCCTCTCAAATTGTGAGCTCAAAACTCACCACACATGTAAGATAAACTTTAATTACCCGCCCTGTAGACTTCCCTGCCTTCCTGCCTTGGCCATCCCCATCTGAATGGTGGGCACTCCTGCCAATGGGTGTCTTCAGAGCTACTCAGTCTTCTTCATTCTTTTCTAGAATTTTGCCACCCACCACAAGTTCTCCTGATGGTGACAGAAACCTCTTTACTGTCATTGTAGACATTCCTTAGTGTTAATACAAGTTAACATTTATGTGAGGCCTTTTCATTGCATTCAAAGAACATCACAAATATAGGTAAAGCAGCCAGGTTCACACATGAGATTCAAGCTACCACTCCTGGAATCTTGGGATTTATTTGTCTCTGTCCTGCCAAAGGAGAGCCCAGGCCTGACGGAGGATAGACAACAGAGGCCAGTGCCAGCTGGAGGCTGGGTGGGGCCTGTTCAGCTGCCCTGCTCTGGAACAATAAATATGGAGTCCACACCGAATATCTAAAAGTGTGCTGACCCGTACACACTTTTTTTGCCTGCTTTTCTCCTTGATCATACATCCTGAACACCCAAACCTATATTTTTCTTCTGATTTATGCCAGAAACTCCCATTCCATTCTGCATGGTCATGATTACTCTCTTCTATGGTCTTATTTTATGTACTGATCCTTCCTCACCCCTTATTAAAGCATCTTTGGCAACTGGTGCAAAGATGCCTATATTTTGACTGCCCAAGGAAATTCAGGGTTACATGAATGAGTTCTGCATATACAGCCAAATTCCACTTGTCGCTATCCCACTTTTTGCCCTTCCAGGGTCCTGACTTTTATGATGGAAACCATGAAAAAGTAAATTCCGTTTCTATTGTGTTTACACTGACACAGAATCTGTTTCCGTGTCTGATTTCATGTGTTCTTTATTCTTCTGGCTCTTCCCTGCTGCTCCCAGACTATTTTCTTCACCTGCCCTAAAACTCGGCTCCTTTACACAATATAGCATTAGAATATCACTCTTGAGTGTCACACTGACTTCTTTGCCATCAGGCCTTTCCTTCCCCTTCTGTTCGCTCTACCACAAAGCCTGTCATCAGTCTTGGTGACTTAGTCATCACATACATGATTTATATATTTAATAAGTATGTCACCATGTGCACAATTACTCCATGTCTCATCGTTTCAATGTTTTCATCTTTAAAGCAGGAATAATTGTGATATGTGCCTTGTGGTGTTTTTTAAGAGATAAATTAATCCATGAAAAGTACATAAAAGCTTTCAACACCTATAGCCATTTATTCTGACTGTTGGCTTTGGATAAAAACCCATATGCAAAAAAAAATGTAAAAAAAAAAAGATGGACATAGACTTACTGACCCCCAAATAATGGCTACACAATGGAGAAAAAGAAAGAACCCAGGGGAGTGGTAAAGAGGGGCTTAATTTTTTTTGCCATTATTTATCTCTTTAAAAAAAATTTTTTTTACATTTATTTATTTTTGAGACACAGAGAGAGAGTATGAGCAGGAGAGGGGCAGAGAGAGAGGGAAATACAGAATCAGAAACAGACTCCAGGTTCCAAGCTGTCAGCACAGAGCCCGATGAAGGGCTCGAACCCACAAACCGTGAGATCATGACCTGAGCTGAAGTCAGACGCTCAACCGACTGAGCCACCCAGGCACCCCTATTTATCTCTATTTAAAACTAAGTGGCCAAATGTTGCAATGTGTCCAATGTCAGTGATCAGAGATATATCTCATTAGGAGTTGAATAGACCGTGGTCTCTGCAGTTCCTGCTTGTGTATCAAACCTTATGAACTATTTCTAGTGTCTCTGAGTCATGCATAAGTGTGGCCATTATCTTTTACAGAGACAATTCATCATCCCTGGTAATCTTTGACACGTAATTACAAATTCAACAATAATCCTTTTCCAAAAAACGCAATACAAAGGACTATTTGCCTTTCAAACTATTGCAAACAAAATTAAAAGTCCAGATTTACTCAACTAGAGAAAGAAATTTCAACTAGAGATTTTTTGGGGAGAAGTGCCAAAATCTTAGGAGACTTCGTATTCTCGTGTGAAATGAAAAGGGAGTCCGGAGGGCTAGGAAAGACAGATTTAAAGGGAAAAGGGAAGGCATTGGGGTTCAGTTGCTCTCAAAGGAGTTCTTGTTTCTGAGGCAGATCAGATAATTGGGCCCAAAGAATCCTAATAGAGGAAATAGTACAGGACCTCAGGGGACACATTGGAATGTCTCCCCAAAAGACGAGGATGACCTTCAGAACCATACCTGTAAGAATGGCTACATATGGGGGCGCCTGGGTGGCTCAGTCAGTTAAGCGTCTGACTTCAGCTCAGGTCATGATCTTGTGGTTTGTGAGTTCGAGCCCCGTATCAGTCTCTGTGCTGATAGCTCAGAGCCTGGAGCCTACTTCAGATTCTGTGTCTCAGTCTCTCTCTCTGCCCCTCCCCCACTTGTGCCCTGTCTCTCTATCAAAAATAAATAAAACGTAAAAAAAAAAAAAAATGGCTACATATGATCTGGATAGTTCTGATAGGGAGGCCTAAAAGATCAGTTGAAAACACTAAAATTATTCTGTGAGTGCCAGCTATAGTCTGGCCTAAAAGACATGTCTATTATGTATAAAATATATAAATATTTTAAAAAACATATTATAAATATAAAATTATGAATCTTAGCAAAGTCTTATGAAAAATGGGGCATATTACAAAGGAAACAGGTAAAACATGAGAATACCTTGTAGACAGGATTACTCAGCAGAGGAAATTGAAGATATGCAATATTTGTTTTAATGGTGCTTGTCTTAGAAGACCCAGACGTTGTTAATGCCACAGATCTCACTAGGAAGGATTACAGAGATAACATCAAGATTATATTAGAAAGATTTATGACTTGGACCAGGATGCAAACATAGAATTTTGAAAACACATTCAATTCCAGTGGTTATTACTAACATCACTGTGAGAAGGAACAGGATGAATTTTCAAAGCATTTTAAACTCCTGGAAATTCAACCCAATCTTTCTTAAAGGATTAGGTAAGAGCCGAGGGAAATAAAATGATTACATTTGTATCGTTCTTGTAGCAATAAAAAGGTGTAATGGAAATAAATACGAATCAAATCCTGGAACATTCCATATTTGAACAAGAGAGCTGATGAAAAAAAAAAAACTGGATTGGACTTTCCTGGTCCCTTATAAGGAATTGTATAATGAAAGTAATACATATCAGATTCAGGGCATCTCTGGGATTTTATTACTGGTAGTTCATTACGATGTCATTTCATTGTGGCATCATGGGAAATACGGCAGGACGGATCGGGGAGGGAAGAGAGAATAGAGAGCTAGTTCTCAGTTTTTCAGCCAGTGTGGACTTGGAATTAATTACTATACTGTTGTGAACCTTTTCCTGTCTTCCAAGGCCCAGCTTAATTGCACAGCCTTGGTTCCAGGAGGGTATCCTAAGGAGCAGGGATGATATTGGGGGAGATGCCTCCAGGTGGGAGCAGAACTGTCCTAAAAGATGCTCATTTCTTGCTGCTCACAGGCAAAGAGTTTGCATACCAGGCACCTTTATTCACCACTCTCTTTTACAGGGGCGGTCCTCCAGAGCAGTGCTCCCAGCCGCCACCCCTCCCCTCCCTCTTCTGGGTGGCAGGAGAGCAGAGCTCGCCGAGGGGGACTTGGGAAAGGAAGGACCTGAGCAGGCTCAGCTCACGACCTCCAGCTTGGACCTTTGTATTTGTCAGCCTGTGGGGAAGACACGTTCTGTTTTCCTGCCTTGAAATTATAGTAAAATTAGTAGGCAGACCCAATTCAGGAAGTAGGAAGTCAGGGTGATGGGCCGTTCAGTTTAGAGGAATGCTCGCTTGCCCGCGTAGCTGCGCTCTTCAGTCCTACCTGCACCAGCGCCAAAGCTGCAGTTTGGTTTTCAGTTTCTCTGACGTCAGTATCTCCCTCTCAAATGTTTTCGATCTTAGAAACAGGGGTTGGTATTTCCGAAACCCCTAAAAAACCAACAGCTCTAACTCCGCTCTACCCCTGTAGGCATGGGACACAGTATAGGGCACTTTGGATCCTGACCAAAAAAAAAGGCTCATTTCTAGTGACTCTGCCCCACTGGCCGCCAGGAGGCACTGTGGTTCCACTACCACTCAGCGGCTCTGGGGGGAGCTGGGAGCGCTGCCTAACAGCAGCAGCCCTTAGTGAGAAGCACTGGCTTGGTAGCTGAATCGTGAACCTGATTTGCAGACACCGGCTGAGTGTTGGAAAGAAGACGAGGGCGCAGAGACTTCTATTCTTGCGCAGATGGGTTAAGACCAATAGGGAGCATGGGACTGCAGGCAAGTTGTGAATGGGCATCATACACGGGGGCCACAAGTTCACACCCCAGAGGTACCAGAGAGTCCAAACTAAAGTAGTTTTCATGTGTGTTGGGCAAACAGACACTGTGGAGGAGTAAACAAGCACATAGGATTCCCATCCCCTCCCTCCCCCGACCCAAGTCTCGTGGACCCACAGAGGTGTGTGTTTAGGTGGGTCAGAAGTAGACTGCAAAATCACGGCGGAGTTTCTGTTGAGGGGGCCCATTCCCTGCATGGGGACAGGAGGGCCGGGCAGGGTTCATTTCTGTGACTACGTAATAACGGAAGCCCCTTCCCGGTGGCAGAAATGCCTTGATAGAAAAGAGGATCTTGTTGTTCTCTAAGTTGGTACAAATCATCGAGTCAGCTCTCTGCTATGTTACTGAAGAGATTTAGGAAATGAGCCCCCAAGGCCATCTGTCTCTGCTCTGTGGGCACCTCCGAGCCAGCACAGGATGTGGGGGCGAGGGGCTGCGTGGATAAGACTGCGTGTCCTGCTAGAAGGAAAACAAAGCCGAGTCAGGAACATCAGAGAAGCTGTTGACATGCACAGTCCTCTAATCCCAACCTGGTCCCAGCCTACTGCTGGGGATGGCGTTGGGCAGGGGGTTAAGGCAGGGCCCGGAGGAGGATGGCCACACTGTGCTAAGTCGAGGGGCTCTGAACCTTCAGAAGTCCACGAATACATTGACAACACCAGGACCTGGAGTGACTTTAGGTCTGACTTTTCTCTCAACCAAGGATCAGAGTATTGAGGAAGGAGCTAGCCCACTCACCCTCTGAACTTGTTACATGCTCACAGCTTCTCTGTTTTATGACCCTGTGTCTCCCAGAGGAGATAGATCCTGCGGAGGAGTAAGAAAATCCCCACTGCAATGCTATGCCCTGATCTAGGATGCTTTCCATGCATCTCTGTCAATATTGCACCTCCTAAGGTCTGTATGCAGCTCTGACTTCTTCACCCCCAGGCTGCAGGATGCTACCCAGAAACAAGAAAACACAGGACTGGGGTGTGAACGCTGCTGATTCTCTTCTGTTAAGAAAGTTATACTGTTATAACTTCCAAGTGGCTAATCATACCTTTCTCTCTCATCTTGACATATTCCCAGTTTGGGCAACGGGAGGAGTGTAGCTCTGTGCCAACAGCAGAGACCTGGGAGCAAACGTGCTCCACCTTCTCCATGGACAGAAATCTTATCACTATTCACACCCCAAGAACCAGGTCATTTTCTAGATTTGCATCCCCCCCGCAGAAAGAGTTTGTGGGTATTGGTTGGCTTAGTATAGGGAGAGAGCCAGGCACTCATTTTTGAGGAAACTTTAGGAGCTGAGGATTAACCGGGGACACTTTATTGTGGATCTTCAAGGAGAACTAAAGCCCTCATTTATCACACACAATCCACACCAGTGCCTGAAGGATTAGCACAAATTTGGGCTTCACCACAGAGAAGTCAAATGGGACCCCTATGTGTGGAAATGCAGAAATACTAGCAGCACTGTGATGTGGGCAGGGGGCCAGGGATCACACAGCACAAGGGCATTGGTCTCTAGGCTTCACCAAGAATAACGTCTTCACAATCCTGTCTCTTCCCAGAGCTTCCATTTAGGCCTCTCCCCCCCAAGCACTGTGGCCAAGTCAAAGTGCTTCTTCGCAAGGATCTGAGGCAAAGCCCTAACTGAGCAAGGAACGATTTTGATTTTGTGTTTGGTATCACGATAGGGATTGCCCACGAGAGGAAGAAGAAAAGTACTGAGATCTGAAAAGTAATTTATTTTTTTTAGTGTTTATTTTTGAGAGAGAGAGAGAGAGAGAGAAAACACATGGAGAAGGAGCAAACAGAGAGGGAGACACAGAATCACAAGCAGGCTCTGCACTGTCAGTGCAGAACCCGACGCAGGGCTCAAATTCACAAGCCATGAGATCGTGACCTGAGCTGAAATCAAGAGTTGGACGCTCAGCTGACTGAGCCACCCAGGAGCCCCAAAAAGTGATTTATCGATGTCGGAATCCGGAGTACTGGTGGCACACCCAAGTGGAAATATCCAGTAGATGGTGGATACGTGATGTGTCTGGGAGGGTAGAGTGGTGGAGGCCTGGGTTGTGGGAGGTATAATTGAGGAAGGTGCTTTGAATGAGCCAATCACATCCTGGGGTAGTTATGATCGAGTCCAGTCAATCCTCTGTAGAGAAGTAATGCTCACTTTTGGAAGGAGGTCCCATGAGCAGTGACAGAGAGCAATATCGCTGTCAGGCCATTCTCTACTGTATGGAAATGGGAGGGGTTAGAATGCCCCACCCCTCTGTTCATGCCCACAGGGGCCTCATCTGGGTGAAGCCCCTTCCTGGCCACCCTGCCATGGCCACCAGGCTCCTCTGCTGTCTGGCCCTTTGTCTCCTGGGAGGAGGTCCCCAGAAATAAACAATCTCTGATATCTCTGATTACAATTCCGTTTATGTCCCTTATTCTGCCCCCAAATTCTGTCCCCTTCCACAGAGCCCACAGATACTAGAGTCACCCAGACACCTAGGCACAAGGTGGCAATGATGGGACAAACAATAACTCTGAGATGCGAGCCTATTTCTGGTCATGAAGTCCTTTTTTGGTACAGACAGACCTCAGTGCAGGGACTCAAGCTGCTGATTCACTTCAATAATCAAGCCACTATAGATGACTCATGAATGTCCAGTGGCCGCTTCTTAGCCAAGATGCCTGACAGATCATTCTCCACCCTGGAGATCCAGGGCACAGAACCTGGGGACTCGGCCACGTACCTGTGTGCCAGCAGTAAAGACACAGCGCTGCAGAATCACCCCTTCCCTGCACAGAAACCCTCAGGTTTCCCCTTTTCCCTCCAGCCCCCAGCTGTCCTTGGCCGTCTTTCGAGGCTTCTCTTCTCTCAGCACAAGGACGTGAATCTGGTGTTCTACATGTCCCCGGGGAAGGCAAGAACAGATCAGTAGAAAACTTTGGGTAGGAAGACAATAGGGGGTTGATTTCTGACATTCCTCACAAATTTTCACAGAGGATGACTGAGTTCAAGACTGAGGGTGAATGTCACCCACTGGGCTTTCAAGTGATTAAGTAAGCTCACAACTGTGCCACAGCATAGCCTGAGTTCTCTTCAGTTAGTGATCTGTGCTCCTCCGGCCCTCCTACCCCCCACCTTTGCCTTCATAAGAATGGTTGACCCAGAGTGGTTATCTCCACAGAACAACCCGGCCCTTCCCATTTCTTCCAACCCTTCTCATTCTCAGTTTCCCATAACAGTCTTCCTTAATTGTAGTAAAATTCTTTTCATAGTCTCATTTATTTTAACTTTTCATTTAAAAATAACTGTAGGGGGGGCACCTGGGTGGCTCAGTCGGTTATCCGATTTCAGCTCAGGTCGTGATCTCACGGTTGGTGAGTTCAAGCCCTGCATCAGGCTCTTTGCTATCAGCACAGACCCTGCTTCAGATCCTCTGTCCCCCTCCTTCTGCCCCTCCCCGGCTCTCTCTCTCTTGCTCTCAAAAATAAATAAACATTGCCCGCCGGCCAAGCAGAGTCCCCAAGTCTTGCTTGCAAAAGCGGAGGGGCCGGATGGAGTGTGTTCCGACAGCAAACAGGACTTGACATCTGGAAGGTTATAAACTAACAGCTCTGCTCGGAAAATGGGAGGGCTGGAGGACAATGGGAGGGAGAGTTGTTGAGCCCCGGAAGATAGAACTCAGCTTGGCGGGGAACAAAGGCACTCGCCAGCACCATCTCCCTCGCCCACCCCCCAGCCAAAATCCCAAAGGGAACCGGTTCCTGCCAGGGAACTTGCTGGCACCGAGCAAACACCCAAAGCTGAGCTTCTGTGGATCCATCCCTCCAGCAGTGGGTCTGACTCCCTCCCGGTGCCCCAGCGCCCCTCCCGAAGCGGATCTCCAAAGGAAAAGTGAGCTGAGCCTGCCCCTCCCACCCCTGTGCACCTTGCCGATCCACCCCAGCTAATACACCAGATCCCCAGCACCACAAGCCTGGCAGTGTGCAAGTAGCCCAGATGGGCCACGCCACCCCACAGTGAATCCTGCCCCTAGGAGAGGGGAAGAGAAGGCACACACCAGTCTGACTGTGGCCCCAGTGGTGGGCTGGGGGCAGACATCAGGTCTGACTGCGGCCCCACCCACCAATGCAAGTTATTCAAGACAGCACAGGGGAAGTGCCCTACAGTCCCGCACCACTCCAGGGACTATCTAAAATGACGAAACGGAAGAATTCCCCTCAGAAAAACGTCCAGAAAATAACAACAGCTAACAAACTGATCAAAAATTATTTAAACAATATAACAGAAAGTGAATTTAGAATAATAGTCATAAAATTAATCACTGGGCTTGAAAACAGTATAAAGGAAAGCAGAGACTCTCTTGCTACAGAGATCAAGGGACTAAGGAACAGCCAGGAGGAGCTAAAAAATGCTATCAGTGAGTTGCAAAATAAAATGGAGACAACTATGGCTCGGATTGAAGGGCAGAGGAGAGAATAGGTGAACTAGAAAATGAAATTATGGAAAAAGAAGAAGCTGAGAAAAAGAGAGATAAAAAAAATCCAGGAGTATGAGGGGAAAATTAGAGAACTAAGTGATGCACTAAAGAGAAATAATATACACATAATTGGTATTCCAGAGGAGGAAGGGAGAGGGAAAGGTGCTGAAGGTGTACTTGAAGAAATAATAGCTGAGAACTTCCCTGAGCTGGGGAAAGAAAAAGGCATTGAAATCCAAGAGGCACAGAGAACTCCCTTCAGACGTAACTTGAATCGATCTTCTGCATGACATATCATAGTGAAACTGGCAAAATACAAGGATAAAGAGAAAATTCTGAAAGCAGCTAGAGATAAACGTGCTCTAACATATAAAGGGAGACCTATAAGCCTCGTGACCGATCTCTCTACTGAAATTTGGCAGGCCAGAAAGGAATGGCAGGAGATCTTCAATGTGATGAACAGAAAAAATATGCAGCCGAGAATCCTTTATCCAGCAAGTCTGTCATTTAGAATAGAAGGAGAGATAAAGGTCTTCCTGAACAAACAAAAACTGAAGGAATTTGTCACCACTAAACCAGCCCTACAAGAGATCCTAAGGGGGATCCTGTGAGACAAAGTACCAGAGACATCGCTACAAGCATAAAACATACAGACATCACAATGACTCTAAACCCATATCTTTCTATAATAACACTGAATGTAAATGGACTAAATGCACCAACCAAAAGACATAGGGTATCAGAATGGATAAAAAAACAAGACCCATCTATTTGCTGTCTACAAGAGACTCATTTTAGACCTGAGGACACCTTCAGATTGAGAGTGAGGGGATAGAGAACTATTTATCATGTGACTGGAAGCCAAAAGAAAGCTGGAGTAGCCATACTCATATCAGACAAACTAGACTTTATATTAAAGGCTGTAACAAGAGATGAAGAAGGGCATTATATAATAATCACAGGGTCTATCCATAAGGAAGAGCTAACAATTATAAATGTTTATGCGCCGAATACAGGAGGCCCCAAATATATAAAACAATTACTCACAAACATAAGCAACCTTATTGATAAGAATGTGATAATTGCAGGGGACTTTAACACTCTATTTACAGAAATGGATAGATCATCTAGACACACGGTCAATAAAGAAACAAGGGCCCTGAATGATACGTTGGATCAGATGGATTTGACAGATATATTTAGAACTCTGCATCCCAAAGCAACAGAATATACTTTCTTCTCAAGTGCACATGGAACATTCTCCAAGATACATCACATAGTGGGTCACAAAACAGCCCTTCATAAGTATACAAGAATTGAAATCATACCATGCATACTTTCAGACCACAATGCTATGAAGCTTGAAATCAACCACAGGAAAAAGTCTGGAAAACCTCCAAAAGCATGGAGGTTAAAGAACACCCTACTAAAGAATGAATGGGTCAACCAGGCAATTAGAGAAGAAATTAAAAAATATATAGAAACAAATGAAAATGAAAATACAACAATCCAAACACTTTGGGATGCAGTGAAGGCAGTCCTGAGAGGAAAATACATTGCAATCCAGGCCTATCTCAAGAAACAAGAAAAATCCCAAATACAAAATCTAACAGCACACCTAAAGGAAATAGAAGCAGAACAGCAGAGATAGCCGAAATCCAGCAGAAGAAGAGAAATAATAAAGATCAAAGCAGAAATAAACAATATAGAATCTAAAAAAACTGTAGAGCAGATCAACGAAACCAAGAGTTGTTTTTTTGAAAAAATAAACAAAATTGATAAACCTCTAGCCAGGCTTCTCAAAAAGAAAAGGGAGATGACCCAAATAGATAAAAGCATGAATGAAAATGGAATTATTACAACCAATCCCTCAGAAATACAAGCAATTATCAGGGAATACTATGAAAAATTATATGCCAACAAACTGGACAACCTGGAAGAAATGGACAAATTCCTAAACATCCACATGCTTCCAAAACTCAATCAGGAGGAAATAGAAAGCTTGAACAGACCCATAACCAGCAAAGAAATTGAATCAGTCATCAAAAATCTCCCAACAAATAAGAGTCCAGGACCAGATGGCTTCCCAGGGGAGTTCTACCAGACGTTTAAAGCAGAGATAATACCTATCCTTCTCAAGCTATTCCAAAAAATCAAAAGGGAAGGAAAACTTCCAGACTCATTCTATGAAGCCAGTATTACTTTGATTCCTAAACCATACAGAGACCCAGTAAAAAAAGAGAACTACAGGCCAATATCCCTGATGAATATGGATACAAAAATTCTCATTAAGATACTAGCAAATCGAATTCAACAGCATATAAAAAGAATTATCCACCATGATCAAGTGGAATTCATTCCTGGGATGCAGGGCTGGTTCAACATTTGCAAATCAATCAACGTGATACATCACATTAATAAAAGAAAAGATAAGAACCATATGATCCTGTCAATCGATGCAGAAAAGGCCTTTGACAAAATTCAGCAATGTTTCTTAATAAAAATCCTCGAGAAAGTCGGGATAGAAGGAACATACTTAAAGATCATAAAAGCCATTTATGAAAAGCCCACAGCTAACATCATCCTCAATGGGGAAAAACTGAGAGCTTTTTCCCTGAGATCAGGAACACGACAGGGATGTCCACTCTCACTACTGTTGTTTAACATAGTGTTGGAAGTTCTAGCATCAGCAATCAGACAACAAGAGGAAATCAAAGGCATCAAAATTGGCAAAGATGAAGTTAAGCTTTCACTTTTTGCAGATGACATGATATTATACATGGAAAATCCGATAGACTCCACCAAAAGTCTGCTAGAACTGATACATGAATTTAGCAAAGTTGCAGGATACAAAATCAATGTACAGAAATCAGTTGCATTCTTATACACTAACAATGAAGCAACACAAAGACAAATAAAGAAACTGATCCCATTCACAATTGCACCAAGAACCATAAAATACCTAGGAATAAATCTAACCAAAGATGTAAAAGATCTGTATGCTGAAAACTATAGAAAGCTTATGAAGGAAATTGAAGAAGATATAAAGAAATGGAAAAACATTCCGTGCTCATGGATTGGAAGAATAAATATTGCCAAAATGTCAATACTACCCAAAGCTATCTACACATTCAGTGCAATCCCAATCAAAATTGCAACAGCATTCTTCTCGAAACTAGAACAAGCAATCCTAAAATTCATATGGAACCACAAAAGGCCCCGAATAGCCAAAGTATTTTTGAAGAAGACCAAAGCAGAAGGCATCACAATCCCAGACTTTAGCCTCTACTACAAAGCTGTCATCATCAAGACAGCATGGTATTGGCACAAAAACACACATAGACCAATGGAATAGAATAGAAACCCCAGAACTAGACCCACAAAGTATGGCCAACTAATCTTTGACAAAGCAGGAAAGAATATCCAATGGAAAAAAGACAGTCTCTTTAACAAATGGTTCTGGGAGAACTGGACAGCAACATGAAGAAGGTTGAAACTAGACCACTTTCTCACACCATTCACAAAACTAAACTCAAAATGGATAAAGGACCTGAATGTGAGACAGGAAACCATCAAAACCCTAGAGGAGAAAGCAGGAAAAGACCTCTCTGACCTCAGCCGTAGCAATCTCTTACTTGACACACCCCCAAAGGCAAGGGAATTAAAAGCAAAAATGAACTATTGGGACCTCATGAATATAAAAGGCTTCTGCACAGCAAAGGAAACAACCAACAAAACTAAAAGGCAACCAACGGAATGGGAAAAGATATTTGCAAATGACATATCGGACAAAGGCCTAGTATCCAAAATCTATAAAGAGCTCACCAAACTCCACACCCGAAAAACAAATAATCCAGTGAAGAAATGGGCAGAAAACATGAATAGACATTTCTCTAAAGAAGACATCCGGATGGCCAACAGGCACATGAAAAGATGTTCAACGTCGCTCCTCATCAGAGAAATACAAATCAAAACCACACTCAGATATCACCTCACACCAGAGTGGCCAAAATGAACAAATCAGGAGACTATAGATGCTGGAGAGGATGTGGAGAAACGGGAACCCTCTTGCACTGTTGGTGGGAATGCAAGTTGGTGCAGCCACTCTGGAAAACAGTGTGGAGGTTCCTCAGAAAATTAAAAATAGACCTGTCCTATGACCCAGCAGAGAAAGACAGATACCATATGGTTTCACTCTTATGTGGATCCTGAGAAACTTAACAGAAACCCATGGGGGAGGGGAAGGAAAAAAAAAAAAGAGGTTAGAGTAGAAGAGAGTCAAAGCATAAGAGACTCTTAAAAACTGAGAACAAACTGAGGGTTAATGGGAGGTGGGAGGGAGGGGAGGGTGGGTGATGCGTATTGAGGAGGGCACCTTTTGGGATGAGCACTGGGTGTTGTATGGAAACCAATTTGACAATAAACTTCATATATTGAAAAAAAATGAAAATATCTCGGGTAAAAAAATAATAAATAAATAAATAAATAAATAAATAAATAAACATTTAAAAAATAAATAATAAAAATAACTGTAAATTCACAGGAAGATGCAAAGTAGATCAAAAGGGTCCAGAGACCCATCATCCAGTCTGCCAATGGTTAGATCTTACATCATCATACTAAAGTTAGCAAGACCATGACGTTGACATTGGGTCCATGTGTGGAAGCAGTTCTAAGCCATTTCTGTCACATGTGTAGGTTCACATAGCCACCACTGTAGTCAAGATACAGAACTTTTGCAACACTACAAAATCTCCCTTTATAATGTCACACACACACACACACACACACACACACACACACACCATCTGTAACCCCTGGGAAATACTGGTCTAGTCTCTACATCTGTAATGTTGTCATATTGAGACCGTTGAGACTGTCTTACAGGTGGAATCATATGGTAGGTGACCCTTGAGATGGGCTTTTCTCCTGAGCGTATTCCCTTGAGATTCACCCAAGTTGCTGCATTTAGCAATAATTCATTTCTTTTATTGCTGAGTTTTGTTCTGGGGGCATGCGTGTACCAGAGTTTTTTTCACCATTCACTTATCGTAGGACATTTTGGTTGTTTCTAGTTTTGACTATGACAAATACAGTGTCTATACATAAACATCTGTGTGCAGGATTCTGTGAGGACACAAGGTCTCATTTCTCTGGGATACTTTTATGCCCAGGAGTGAGGTAGCTGGATTACACGGTGAGTGTGTTCTGACTTTTTTTTAAGTTTATTTATTTAGAGAGAGAGAGAGAGAGAGAGCATGCAAGAGTGGGGGAGTGGCAGAGAAAGAGAGAGAATCCCAAACAGGCTCCATGCTGTCAGCACAGAGCCTGACACAGGGCTCGATCTCACAAACCCTGAGGTCACGACATGAGCTGAAATCAAGAGTCAGACACTTAAGTGACTTCGCCACCCAGGCGCCCCGAGTGTGTTCTGACTTTTTAAAGACACAGCCAAATTATTTTCCAGAACGGCTGTACTATTTGACACTCCTAGAGATTCATTTTTCATCCAGTGATTTCAATTTACATGCGACATGCCATTTTATTATTTCCACAACACGTGTGCAAAGGACCAAAAGAACAGAAAATCAAACGCGGTAGGTTCAAATACTCTTTTCTTTGGATGCTTTGGTACGCTTCCCTTTAGAATATTTGAATTCTTTCTATCCTCATCCAACTGGGGATCTGCCTCTTCAGTGTAATCATCACTCGTTGCGGCTGTCTGATGCAGGGTCAGCCGTTCAGAAAACTGTGAATCCACTGCCGGCCACGTGATTCATAAAAACATCAAGTTCCCAATGATGTCTCCTCCAACGTGCTTAGTTCTACCGGTTCCAAGTGTACACACTGACTTCTCTGGGCATGTTCTTGCCAGAGACAAGACCACATACCCTTCTCTGGATTTTGCTTGGAATTCATAGACATTTCTTGCAACTCATTCTGGTTGTGCTAATTGTCAAGCTATTTTATACAGCCATTCCAATGGCAGCCCACGTACACGTAAGATTGTAATGTAGTCAGCAACGCTTCGGTGGCATTTGGCTTTAAGAAGTCTATGTTTGAAGTTTCTCTGGAAATTTAGGATCACGTGAATACTGTCCTATGACCACAAATCTATTGTCATAGTCGGAGATTTGCTGTTCCCAGATCCTGACCTCCCAATGGAAATGGAGTGGTGGAAAAATTCGTTCCTCTTGCTGGTATTAATCAGTGGCATTATTGGTTTCTGTGAGTGACCCTCATCAGCACTGAGGTCCCTTTTGCTTTCCATTGTTGCTTCTCAACCATTTCTTGTCTCTCCTACCTTAAAATTCCCAGCATCTTGAGTGGATTGCAGCACCTAGATGATACTCAGTTTCTTCCTTTGCTCACCCCAATAATCATTTCTTCCAATGCATCTCAGATACTCACTTCCATTCTTCATATCCTAGTCTTGTAATTACAAATAGTTTGAGTTGCCTCCAAAATCAATCTCTCAAACATCCTAGTCTCTCCCACAACCTCCTCTCATCTCATCCTTGGTTCTACCCTGAAGCCACTCTTCAGCCCCATTAGGAACTGTAATACTTCATATGTCACTTCTCTTCTTTCCTTCTACCATATTACTACTTTTCATACCTGGAGTTGGGGGTGGTGTCTGCTCTCTGGATCTTTGAGTGGCACAGAGAATCTGAAAGGTTCCTTACTCTCCCCAAGCAGCATTACAGTTGCAGACTGTGTCTCGAAGTCTGTAAGGCCATCTGAACATAGGAGGCCGTAGACTTTTATTAAAAGAATTGTTGTTTTTTATTGCTTGTTAGTTTCATCCATCAGTCATAGTTAAACTTTTTTTTAACTTTATTTATCTTGAGAGAAAGAGCATGAGCAGGGGAGGAGCAGAGAGAGAGAGAATCCCAAGCAGTCTCTGAGCTGTCAGTGCAGAGCCCATCACAGGGCTCCATCTCACAAACTGTGAGATCATGACGTGAACCAAAATCAAGAATCAGATGCTTAACCAATGGAGCCACCCAGACACCCCAATCATAGTTAAACTTTTGATGACTACAAAAACACTAAGAAAACATATGTTTACCTAGAATGTATGATCTGATCGCATTTATGTGTATGTGCTTCACCTTACAGGCACAAAGAAATTAAAAGAAAACCAAATAGCATGTTTATTTATTTTGTAGGGATGATCAAGGCAAACTGTCAAGGGGGAGATAATTTGCAGAATAATGCATAGTATGTAAGGTTATTTAAGAATAATTAAATCAATAAAACCCCTTGTTGAAGTTTATATACGTTTACATGTTTGTACAAGGAAGGCAGAAGTGGTAAAATGTACCACTGATTATTTAGGACAAAGCTACAGAGGAAGAGCAGAAAGATCATTACCCTTGTCTTAGCCCATTTTTCTTTCTAAATTTGAAATACCCTTTACCTCTACATGATACATAGGTAATCTAAAAAGAAAAAGAAATTCACCAGTTAGAAGAAAAAAAGAGAGAACTTATAGGCAGAGCAAGGAAGAGCTAAAGGTATAGGAACTTAGCAGGTTTCAGACCAGATCTAGGTTTCCAATGCCCATATAATAGAGATGACACAGGACCTATAATAACAACTCCTACATTAATCCTGGAGTCTCAAAATGGTCACAGCCTTCACAGGCTAAAAGTGTTACAACCCAAAGACCCAGAAATGCAGTTAGAGAATTGTGTGTTTGGTCAGGACCTTCAGTGCTAGACAAAAGGGAAAAGTTAGCAGAGAAATTGAAATTCTGGACTGTGTCTCACACGTTTTGGAATAAAATGTTGCCAATGTTGTGTGAAATGGAAACCACACACTCAGAAACTGAAAAAAAAAGGTCTACAACCATTGAAACCCTTGGGGACCCAAGAGTAAGAAATTCAGTACGGCCCTGGAGTGGACTTTTGCTTCCAACCCAGATGGATTAACAGGAATCTGATTTAACCTGCTCAAAGCAGCTAAAACAAACAAACATAATACATGAAACAACAGTTTTCAAAGCATTATAAATCAGGCAACAAAAGACGGTGATCCCCGAGAGATGAGAAATAACCAATATGAGCTCTATGGCCATCCACCTCACTACCTGGAGGGAGGCCATGATGGGGCCCAGGAGAGGAGACCCAGGCAGAGCATGGTGAGCTCCCTGATGTCAGAGTTCAAGTTGGAAATACAAGAAGTGAAAGAAGGATGCTTGTAGATACTTTTCTACTGGCCACAAGGAGGCATTATGGTGTCACTGATAGCCAAAAATTGTAGAGAATGTTTTTGGCATTCTATGAAGTGTGGATATAAACAGAGGATTGCAGGGCTTGACTTCTGTATTAAGATGAGGATAGTTTGTTATCAACAATAGCCAAAGTATGGAAAGAGCCCAAATGTCCATCGATGGATGAATGGATAAATAAGATGTGATATATATATACACACACACACACAATGGAGTATTACTGGGCAATCAAAAATAATGAAATCTTGCCACTTGCAACTATGTGGATGGAACTAGAGGGTATTATGCTAAGCAAAATAAGCCAGAGAAAGACAAATATCATATGACTTCACTCATATGAGGACTTTAAGACACAGAACAAATGAACACGAGGGAAAGGAAGCAAAAATAATATAAAAACAGGGACGGGGACAAAATATAAGAGACTCTTAAATATAGAGAAGAAACAGAGGGTTACTGGAGGGGTTGTGGGAAGGAGGATGGGCTAAATGGGTAAGGGGCACTAAGCAACCTACTCCTGAAATCATTGTTGCACTATATGCTAACTAACTTGGATGTAAATTTTTTAAAGAAAAAGAATTCTTATCATCTCCAAAAGAAGAAATGAAATAAAATCTCTCATCATTAAAAAAATTTTGGGGACATGAATAGACACTTCTCCAAAGACACCCAGATGGCCAACCGACACATGAAAAAATGCTCAACATCACTCATCATTGGGGAAATACAAATCAAAACCACAATGAGATACGACCTCACACCAGTCAGAACGGCTAAAATTAACAACTCAGCCAACAACATATGTTGGTGAGGATACGGAGAAAGAGGATCTCTTTTGCATTGCTGGTGGCAATGCAAGCTGGTGCAGCCACTCTGGAAAACAGTATGGAGGTTCCTCAAAAAACTAAAAACATAACTACCCTACGACCCAGCAATTGCACTACTAGGCATTTATCCACAGGATACAGGTTTGCTGTTTTGAAGGGACACATGCACCCCCATGTTTATAGCAGCACTATCAACAATAGCCAAAGGATGGAAAGAGCCCAAATGTCCATCGATGAATGCATGGATAAAGAAGATGTGGTGTATATATATATACAATGGAGTATTACTCGGCAATCAACAAGAATGAAATCTTGCCATTTGCAACTACGTGGATGGAACTGGAGGCTATTATGCTAAGTGAAATTAGTCAGTCAGAGAAAGACAAAAATCATATGACTTCACTCATATGAGGACTTAAAAAGACAAGACATGTGAATATAAGGGAAGGGAAACAAAAATAATATAAAAACAGGGAGGGGACAAAACAGAAGAGACTCATAAATATAGAGAACAAACTGAGGGTTACTGGAGGGAGTGTGGGGGAGGTGGGCTAAATGGGTGAGGGACACTAAGGAATCTACTCCTGAAACCATTGTTGCACTATATGCTAACTAATTTGGATGTAAATTTAAAAAAAAAAATTGGCATAAGACTAGGGAAACAATGAGCAGATGATTTGGTCTTGCTATTTTTACACCTCCATTTTCACCCTGCCATCCTGACTCAGACATTCCATCTTGGAGAATTTAGCTCCCACACACAAACAATTTTGTTTTGGTGCTGTGCTTAATAAACATTGAAATCAGAAATATACGGGGAAAAAAAAAAGATGAGGATAGGTTGCAGCCATCAATCCCATCTGTGATGTAGACAGCAAGACGTTTTCTCAACAGGTTTATAAATGATACTTTAGCAAAAACTATTCTTATGTTGAGGAACCCCTGAACTGCTTATGGGGTGTAGGAAATGAGGAGTGAGACAGAGAAGCCTGGATGAACGTGGGGCAGATGTAGGAAAAGGGGCAAATGAGGTAACACGGCATCTGCTCCATACGTGATCCAGCCAAGCCCAGGTCCCACTGCCAAGCAGGAAGCTGTGTGTAACATCACAAAAAGGAGTGACCCTTGTCTCGGTGAAGCCAATGGCAGACTGTCATCACAGACAGATTTACCTATCAGGGACCAGGTTCTCTGAACTCCCATCTCTCCACCCAGAGTCAGAGTCTAGAAGACACAGATGCCCCGTTCCTGCTGTGGCCCTGCCATGGGTCCCCGGCTGCTCTACTGTATGGCCTTTTGTCTCCTTGGGGCAGGTGAGTCCTGGTCAGAAAGGAAATCTTTGAGAAAGTGATCTCGTCCTCAGTTTTGTACCTTTATTTTATGGCAGCAATAACAGTCTCCTTGGCTCTGTCTCTGTATTTTCTTTCTCTCTCTGCAGGTCACACGGGTGCCAGGGTCATCCAGAGCCCAAGATACCAGGTTACCGGGATCGGAAAACAAGTGTCTCTGAGCTGTTCTCAGAATCTGAATCATGATGCCATGTACTGGTACCAACAGAAGCCGAACCAAGCCCCAAAGCTGCTGCTCTACTACTATGATACAAACCTTTACACCGAAAAAGACACCTCTCATAACTTCAAAGCCAGGCGGGATAACTCTTCTTTCTGTTCCCTTGACATCACCTTGGCTGGCTTCGAGGACACAGCAGTGTATCTCTGTGCCAGCAGCAAAGACACAGAGCTAGGGTGTTACCTCTCCCCTGATCATAAACCTCTGTTTCCCAGATCCAAGATCCTTCGACAGACCACCCTCCCACCCTACAGCAATGGTAGGATGTGGGTTTGTGGCTGTCGCCATCTCATCTCTACATAGAAGTTGGAGAAGCCTACAAAAACCACTGACAGTTATGCCAAGAATGGAAAAGTGGTTACATTAACCCAACATACAGTTTGTGGTATTTTCCCAGGATCACCTTAGTTGCCCATTCTGTTCTCTTCAGTAGATAAATAGGGACTTTTTTTTTTTAGGTAGTTTTTTTTTTTTTTAATATAAGTTGGAGGGGCACCTGGGCGACTCAGTCAGTTGAGCATCCAACTCTTAATTTCAGCTCAAGTCATGATCTCACGCTTCATGAGATTGAGCCCAGTGTCAGGCTCTGTGCTGACAGCTCAGAGCCTGCTTGGGATTTTCTCTCTTCCTCTCTCTCTGCCCCTCCCCTGCTTTCTCAGGCTCTTCCTCTCTCTCTCTCTCTCTCTCTCTCTCAAAATAAATAAGCTTAGAAAATAAATAATAAAATATGGGGCACCTGGGTGGCGCAGTCGGTTAAGCGTCCGACTTCAGCCAGGTCACGATCTCACAGTCCGTGAGTTTGAGCCCCGCGTCGGGCTCTGGGCTGATGGCTCGGAGCCTGGAGCCTGTTTCCGATTCTGTGTCTCCCTCTCTCTCTGCCCCTCCCCGTTCATGCTCTGTCTCTCTCTGTCCCAAAAATAAATAAACGTTGAAAAAAAAATTTTAGAAAAAAAAAAGAAAATAAATAATAAAATAAATAAATATAATTTGGAGACATAGAAATATGACAAGGGGCAGGACCAGGCAAGAGATGGCCTCACTGTCATGAATCCTTGCCCTAAGGGAAGAATGTGCCCTCAGAGGCATTGCTGCAATCTCACGGTTTTCCTATTGAGTAAGGAAAATTAGAACTGCTAAAAATTTGTGCCAGATTCAAAGATGAATGAATTGCCTAGGACATGAATTATTCACAATGCATTTAGCTATTTTGCATGATATAGATTTGCCTATAAACCACTTAAGTGGCACGTAGATAGGACACATATCAAAACCCAGCTGCTGTGCTTTAGAAGATATATTAAAATTACTAGATTTGCCCTATGTTTTTAATATTAATAAAAAATATCAAGTACTGCAGTTTTTTTCAAGCAAAAGGGATTTCTGGAACGTATTTGAACTGCTTTCTGAAAGCCAGTATGTATCTTATGGCCTTTAAGAGACTGAAGTATTCACGATAACCGATCGAAAAAATACATGTATCATCAGTGCAAGAAAGAACCAGCATCCGCCAGCTGTGAGATGCCCGCTTCAGAGGATAGGACGAAGTCCTCATTTAATTCTGAAGAACACAAAGATATTCCTACCATGCAGCGATTTATTACATCTCCTCATAGAGTCATCAACAATGCCATATGCTTCCAACTCTGTAATCAAGAGGCCAAGAGGTACCACCCAGTACCTGATTTGATAACTAAATGAAATTCAGAGAATCTAACCACTGTCATCCGGGCCACCCACCGTCACTACAGTGTTCTGCTTTTCCTCTCTCTTTTGCTCACCACCGTCCGTACTCTGTTCCTCACAAGTGTATCTCTATGCTTCTACCTACATTTCAAAACTTTCTTCTGTAAAATGAGATGTTGGGGTCATATCTCTTTCTTCATTTGTGGCTCCATGATGAGGCTTAAGAAATTGACGCATCTTGAGCTAAACAACAAAATAATCCAACCCAGGGGCAGGTTAGAGCTTCTTTAGGCAATGTAAATACCCAACGTCCTCTTGGATTGGGTAGGCAAGGAATAAAGAGCAAAGACTTACCCCATTCCAGGCTCAGATAACAGCTGAGGCCTCGAGACTGAAGATGAAGTCCTGCTCCTGGTGATCCTCATACCCAGCCGGGGGAGGAGGAGGTGGAAGGGGGTGGGATTTGCTGTAGCGAAGCAGAGCAGCAGAGAATCCCCTTGTTCTCTAGCAGGTATGGTCGCCCAAAGTGTGAGGGCACACTTAGGGAAGGAGAAAATGAAAATCTTTGGAGAATCTGATAGAAAAAACCGGAAAACAGACACAAGGGAATGTTGGATGCTCTGGGAGTTTAAAGACAGTTGGGGAGCAAGCATGAATGTTGTATTTTATTTTATTTTATTTTATTTTATTATTTTATTTTATATTATTTTATTTTATCATTTCATTTCACTTCACTTCATTTCATTTCACTTCACTGTGGCCGGAACACCTAACATGAGATCTACCCTTTTAAAATCTTGTGTAATGTGGTGTGTGCATACAATGGTATGTTATTTAGCCTTAAAAGAGAACAAAATCCTGCCATACATGACCTTGAGAACATTATGCTGAGTGAGCTAAGCCGGTCACAGAAGGACAGGCACTGGATGATCCCACTTATACCGGAAGGAGGGCTTTCTTTCTGGGCTCATGGCTCATCCCAGCCTCGGCCTTCTTTGATCTCTCCCACTTATGCTCAGGGCTTTCATTTCCCAACAGCCAAATGAGGACATCTTGTAAGAGCAGAACCTTGTGAAGATCCAGTGCCATCAGATGGATTTACAGGCACCAACTGTTTCCTGGAACTGACAGTTCCTTTAGCACAGATGACTACTGACTGTGACCCCTATCAAGGCCCCACACCCACCTAAGAAAGAAGCATTATTTCAGGTCCTCCAAGAAGTAGATGCCAAGGTGGGTCAGTCATGCAGGAGATGTAGCGGAGAAAATGAGACAAAAGATGGAGGAGGCTGGGAGGCCGTCAGGTCGCGGTGTGGATCCGACCCCTGTAAGGAGAGAGGGAAGGAAGAAGGAAAAGAGGAAGAAAAAGGGAGGGAAGAGGCAGGAAGTAAAGTAGGTCTTGGGCTACCGCACAATTCCAAGCAAATCTCAGCCAGGCTGGAGGGTCCTTAGGTCAAAGCAGAGCTATGCAGCTCTGTGACTTCCCTTCCCGCATGGACGGAAACTCTGCATCAAGCCTCCAGAGCTGGGGCTAGGGACACTGGCCCACTTCTTCTGGAAGGACACCGCTGCACTCTGAGGGGTCGCTAGGTGGGGTGGTAAGCCCTGGTCTTTTTGACTCGCATCTCCCACTGTGGAACCCCCACGCTATGAGCAGGCCAGAATGAGGAATATTGGGGCCTAGCAGTCTTGGCCTGCTGTTTCTGGAATACAGGGTCTACCCCACGAGTGGGCGCCGGGTGGAGAAAGGGAGCCCAGACCCCTGAGCTGCAGTTGCTATGGAAAAGAGTTTCTGCATCATGGAGCTGGTGGGGATGAGAATTGCTGGCAGCCTGTGCCTCCTCAGGAAAAGCTGCGGGAGCCCTGTGTCCTCGACCACATCCGCAGAGCATAGAGCGTCCATCACCCCGAGCTTAGGTTGATGGAGGAGGCAGAGAGGCTCAAATGCCACCGAGTCTCACTGGCCCCACTGAGATTTCAATTTTCTCCAAGAAGTGTTTCTTCATTTGTCGTATGCTCTTGGGACAATGTTCAGAGGCTTTAAATGGTTGTGGTTTTTTAACCTTTATTTATTTTTGAGAGAGAGAGACCACAACTGGGGGAGGAACAGAGAGGAAAGGAGAGAGAGAGAGAATCCCAAGCAGGCTCCGCGCTGTCAGCACAGAGCCTGAGGCAGAGCTCGAACTCACGAACTGTGAGGTCATGGCCTGAGCCGCAATCAAGAGTCAGACACTTAACCAACCGAGCCACCCAGGTGCCCTTTAAATCATTGTTTCTAAATTTTCAGAAGTTAGGTTTGTTTGGTTTTTTTTCCTCTGGGAAGAGGGTATTCAAATCTCATGCTGCCATTCCAGAAGTGCATCTCACCCCCAGTAAAACTGTACGTGAACAGGTGGCCAGCCCTGGGCTGTCAGTTACCACCTCTTGCTCTAACCAAATTTTGTCCTACTGCAAAAGCATGGCCACTCTGGGGATGCCGGTGACTCATTTCTGGGGTTCGTCTCTGGTGCTTCTTAAAGTTTCATCTCACACAGACACGGGTTCCTGTTAGGACGAAACTTCATTACGATCCCTCTGAACATTTCCGGGGTTCTTTGGGTATCTTCCACCTCCCTGGTCGTCCTCCTCGTGAGTTCCCCTTGCTGTGTGGCCTCTAACATTCAACCTCTGTCTCCTCAACTGAGAAAATTTGCCATGCTCAGTGTCTCCCCCTCGCCATCTGCGGACATCGTCTTATTCTTTCTCGCTTTAGAAAAATCCCAGTCCTGAGCTGCCTGTTTTCCAGCGACCGAGTACAGTTCTTTCATCTACTCCGCTTTGTGTGTTCACTTGTACAGAGCAGCACACCCAAGACGATTGGGTTCTGTGAAGTGATCACGTCACAGAGTAGCTGGTAACGTGGGGGAGGCAAAGCCTAAGAGGAAGCCACCTGCCTCTCTTTGGTCCTGATGCGGCCATGTGCCTCATATTCACCTGCCCGTGGTCCTTTGTCCCCTGAGCACAGGTAAGCCCCTTCTCTGAACTCTCTGAACTCCTCAGCCCCCCACCCCCCAGCTCTCAGCCTTTGGTTCCTGTCACCGGACTCCCTCCGGGGCTAAGCCTCCAACTTCAGTCTGCTTGCTTCACAGGCCCCCTCGATGCAGAAGTCACCCAGACTCCAGGACACCTGGTCAAAGGAAAAGGACAGAGAGCAACGATGTACCGTGTCCCGATAAAAGGACACAGTTACGTTTTCTGGTATCAGCAGATCCTGGCAAAAGAGTTCAAGTTCTTGATTTCTTTCCAGAATGAAATCGATAAAACGGGGATGCACAAGGAGGGATTTTCAGCTAGGTGTCCCCGAAACTCACCCTCTCGCCTAGAGACCCAGACTACGGAGCTGCAGGATTCAGCCATGTATCTGTGCTAGCAGTGAATCTGCAGTGTTAAATATTAGCTAATCTTAATACACAAACATCCTGGGCCCAGCTAAGGAAGCAGCTGGCATATTAGGGTAGAAGGAAATAACAGAATCTAACTAGAGCTAGCTTCAGCCAAACGGGTATTTATCACAAGGCTACATGTATGTCCTATAGAACCCAAAACAAGAACACAGCAATTTCTCAGGAACAAACTGGAATGAAATCTTTGGGACCCTGACATGGCTGATTCGACAACTCTTATTTCTTTTTCCACCTTGTTGGCCCCATTGTTCTCCCCATTAGTAGAAATTGTCGTTTCCAGTTTTTTGATCTCATAGAGCAAAAGACTATAGATTGAGATGTTGGTCTTCCAGGCACGTTGGGAAGGACCAACTTGACTTTCTCTCTTGTAAGACCACAAAGCCTAAAAACAGAAAACAAACTGATCCTGTTTTAGTTAAGAACATGCTCTTGGAAAATTCAACATTAGCCGAGGGGGTCAGTTGGAACAACATGGCAGCTGGAGGCCTATCACTCTGGCCTTATGGATCAAAGATTTCAAAGACAGGAATTCTCCAGTTAGGGGCAGGACACCCGATGGGTGTCCATCACAGAAAAGTAGTGCCAGAAACAGAGAACCTAGGAAAGAAGAAGGAATGTGAAAGGGGACCAAGATCCTTAGTTGGTCAGACCAAATGAAGACTCTGGTTAATTTGTTTTTAAGGAGTTAAATCCAGGTAATACAAAAAGCACATTAATTTTCAGTATGACAATTCAAACCTAAGTCACTAATTAGTAGGAGCTAATTCTATGGAGCTGAGGGAGGGGACAGATTAACCTCAGCGGGAAAACACCTAATGTGCAGACAATTGAAAATTGATGTGCAGACAATTGAAAATCCCCAGTTATGTGATCCAAATTGTACTGAGGGACAATGCAATCAACACCAATGGGAGTAAAGGAGATATTATGGCGTCAACTGTACCTTGGAAGGTCATTGCAGGTACACAGAACAGACATAGAATTCAAAATACCTCTGTTAAAATTTGATGATCCATCCTGTTTATAAAATTGTTCATTTCCCCACCACCTACCACTCAGCTTTAGAGAAGTTTATATATTCTCTCTAGTCACGTCTGTTCTTATTTCAGTATAAGCTGAACCTGGTTTTCTTACCCCCAGAAGTCCAAATTTACTTCATCTCTCAAACAAACATCATTCTGACCCTTTGAAACAGAAGCTCTCAACTTCCTGGTGTATCCAACGTTATGGCTTCTAATTTCAGGTTCTCTTTCCAGCACTCAAACGTGAGTCCTCCTTAGTGTCCATTTCTGTTCCTCTCCAAGTAACAACACGCAATCCATCACCCACACCTTTGCTTTCATCACAGAGGAATCATTGCTTCGGGGGCCTCCTTTCATGGAATGGTCCCATTCTTATGAAACTATTCTCCTAAATATTAAAACTATAAACTTGCTGGATCGAAGGCTTACTTTCATTCCTCTGCCTACTTGATCTTTTTGAAGCATTTGACAATATTGACTGTCCCCTAAACCCTGGAAACTTCTCTTCCCTTGACGTCACTCACCTCACTTTCAATTAGGTTTCAATTTCCCACCTCTTCTTTTTTGTAAATGGAGTTTCCAGAACTGAAGTCTATCCATTAGTTATTCCTAGTCCTAGGAAAATTCTTGTTCTATTTAAGTTTTAACATTCTAATCTAACTCATTAAGAAGTTTTCTCTTTTGTTAGTTTGGGATATTCAAAATGTCTACTCAGAAGGGATTGAAACTGTTGTCTGAAACAACTTCTTTCTTCGGTATCACCCGAGGGACAGGTTACACAGGTATATTCTAGGACAGGATCAGAATTTCGAGTCAAAATTTCCAGAAGTGGGTTATAGGAATACATTTCATCTTATCAAGCCCCTGGTGGGGTTTTGAGAACTTCTGCCAATCTTTATAAGATTGGTAAAATAGCAACTCTAGCACGGTGCTCCATCATTTTCTTCTTGTTCTTGCCATTCTTACTCTCTTCTCTCCTTTTCCTCTTCCTCTTGTGCCTTCCTTGAACTTCTCTTTTCCTAAGAATGCTCAAGTGGGTTTGGAGCCTGTTTACATCATCCATGTACCAAAATAAACATGAGGTCATACGTTTGGACCAATGATCCCCTCTGTGGAAGGTGCCCTGAGACTGTGGGTGTTCCCAGGGACTGTGATTTCATGGCTAGATTCTACCTTGTGGGGCTAAGGGAACCCAAAACTTCCATTCCTCTCTGCTGCTGTGCATCAGAAACCATTGCTGGGGAAGCTTGTCCTGCCAGTGATCTTGCCTTGGACACCTGGCGGCAAGTGAGCTTGGGAGTGTGTGGGAATTTGTGTAGAAGATGTTTTCCCAGGCCCACTCTCTATGGCTTCCGTCTTGTCCCACAGGACACACAGACCCTGCAGTCAGCCAGATCCGCAGCCACAGGATCACAAAGACGGACAGAAGGGAATCTGAGATGTGATCCAATTTCTGGTCATATACTTGTTTACTGGTGCCCACAGACTCTGAAGCAAGAGATGGAATTTCTGATTTCCTTCCGATACCAAAACACTGCAGCCGAGTTGGGATGCCCAAGGAACGACTGTCGGTTGAAAGACCCAATGGGACATATTCCACCCTAAGACCCATCTTGCCGCAGAGCGGGCGGGCTCAGCTGTGATCGCCATGCTGGTGGCATTGGAATAGTGCAGGTGAACCAGTTCTGTCCAGCGTGCAAACTCACTGGCTCTTCTCCTCTCCCCTGAGCTCTAGGGAGGCATTTGAGAAGGCCACTTGTCAGTCTTGTGCTTCAAAGAAAGAAAGAGGCAGGTGGATAGTTGTGGCTCCACGTGCAAGCGGGAGAGGGCAAGGCTACAAATTAGCTCTTAAATTATCATAGTGGGCATGCCATGCTTCAGGACATGGGCTTTGGAAATGCCTAAAAAGAACACAGAATTGGGTAGTCTGTGGATCTCAAGTTCAGAATAAAGCCCCCATTCCCTCCCCCAAACTTTTTTGAACTACAGAAACTGGATATTTGAAGTTGATATTAACTTACCAAAACTCTAAGAAATTACTACTGATTTTATCTCAAACGCGACCCCTCTGAAGACTCTTTCCCTCTACAGACACGAATGACTTCCTTGTTTGTGGAACAACAGAATGTTGACCGCTAGAGATTTATTCTCCTCCTTTTGTCACAGATCTGCCTCCCCCACAAGACTGACTGTCTCTCCAGGGCAGTGATTCAACGTGGAATAATGTGAGGGAACAGCAACCACAAACCTCTAGAAAGGAAGGAAACAGGAGAAACACTGATTAGTAATCCCCATTCAGAGACTCTTCAGGAAATTCAAGTCTCAAATCCAGGGGATCGTGGAGTTTGACTCTGTGATTTCGTACACTCAGTGGGTCCCTTCTCTCTCTTGGAGATCTTGGATCCACAGACAGTGGAATGAGAGTCAGGATACCTGCTTCCTAATCCAAACTCTGGCTTTTTTTTTTTTAAACTGTAAGGTGTTGGCAAGTGCCCTCTTAGCTCTATGATTCAGTTTTCTCCTCTTTAAAATTAGAAACTCGCACCGTTTGCTCTCCAAGATTTGACATGAGTATGACTCAGGATATATCTCCACGTTTCTCACATGTGTGACCACCGGGGATGTCGCTACCATCTGGCAATAACTGAGGAAACTGTAAATGTAGCTAACACAGATCCAGGGAAGATCTGGCTGGAAGGGGCATTCTAGATCATCCCTGTATGCCCCAGCATTGATGTAGTCTTGAAATGAGGTCATGACAAAAAAAATGGTCAATTATTTCCTCCCATCCCCCCTACTGCTGCCCGATGACAATAAAGGCGAGCGTCAGAGAGTCGACCATGTAGAGCAGTCAAGCACTCTGGGCTCCCAAGACAGTCCTGGTTCAGGCTTGCTGTTCTGGCAAAATTATTAATAGCATGCTCTTTCACATATTAACGGGTTCCGGTTCAGACAGTAAACTAAGAAAGCTACTGTTGATGATGACACAAACCATAACATCTCTGTGCTAAAAGAGATGTTTAATAAATTGTTTATTACTATTGTAGTGAATTTTGTTATAGAAAATGTTATTCAGACTTATAACTCAAACTATGAGGCAGACTTCACTCAGGGGGACTGCTGCAATGGGGAACTGTGGTAGGGAAGACGTATTGGTCTCAACTCCAACTCCAAGCAGGAAAAGTGAGTTTATAGCCAAGAAGCAGGGAGGGGGAGTGGAACTGGATGGAGAATTACAAAAAGGAGACATCAGGGTAAGGGAGGATTCTGGCTAGACTGTCCTAGCAGAACTCTTGCTGAAGGCCCTCCAGGATGATCAGAAATCATCTGGGGGATAGTTGTCGGGGATAGGAATTTGGTCTTACATCAAGAGCACTCAGATATTGAAGGTATGCTGGCTAACCACCTTAGCAGGATTCTGACTAAAATTAGACTCTTGAGGACTGCCCAAGAATGGGACCAAACAGAAAAAGGGGAGAATGGACTCTTGAGATACAGAATGGACAGAATTTTAACTCTTATCCATTATAAGAGATGAAGGAGACTAAAAATAACAGACTAAGAATAAAAAGACGGTCAACAAATCTAGAAATCAAAGATGAAAGAGAATGTTCAATAAAAGGTCATTTTGAAATAAGAAACATTTGAAGCATCCACATGAATATCCTTAAAACTAAAAGAAACTCCTTTTCTCTCTTTCCATGGCCAGTGGCCTTGCCCAATACCACCTCACACTTCAAGGCTTACACATACACATTCTAATGCACATACATACCCATGCCTACGAAGACATCCATGTAGAGGTACACATCGGCTTTTCCTCCCCAGAAGAGGGCACTACCAGATTTAAAAAGCAGTCTAATCGGCTTTATTTTCAGTAACAATTTTGTCTTATTACCCCATTTAACTAACTTGTTATATCCAACAAGAATACTGTTCTGGAGAAGTAAAAGCTAATCCATATTTCCACTTTTACTATTAAGGGACATATAATTGCCAATTAGAGTTTCTCAGGGAGCCAATGCATCAAAATAATAAAATATCTAAGCCTAAATTTAACAAAAGAAATCAAAAAGTTGTACACTGAAAAGTGCAAAATATTGCTTGAAAGAAATTAAAGACCCAAATAAATTGAAAGATATACCATGATTGTTGATTGAAAGACTTAATACTTTTCGGATGGCAAAATTCGCCAGCTGATCTACAGATTCAACTAAATCCCTATCAAATTCCAGAATTCCAGCTATCTTTCCTCCCCCAGAAATTGACAAGTAAATGCTAAAATTCAGATGAAAGTCTAAGGTACCAAAATTAGCCAAAGCATTTTTAAATAGAAGAAAGGTGTTAGATAATTCATACTTGCCTATTTTTTTTAACTTTTTAATGTTTTTTTTTTAATTTATTTTTGAGAGAGGCAGTGACAGAATGAGAGTGGTTAGGGGAAGAGAGAGAGGGAGACACAGAATCCGAAACAGGCTCCAAGCTCTGAGCTGTCAGCACAGAGCCCGATGCGGGGCTCAAACTCACGAGCTGTGAGATCATGACCCGAGCTGCAGTCCGACACTCAACCGACTGAGCCACCCAGGCATCCCAGTACTTGCCTGTTTCAAAACTTACTATGAAACTACAGAAATCAATACAGTGTTGTATTGGAAGAGAATACACATTGATCAGTGAAACAGAATCAAGAGTCCTCAAATAAAGCCACAACTTTATGGGGAATTGATTTTAGATAGGAGTGCCAAAACCATTGAATTGAGAAATAATAGTCTTTTTAACAAATGGTGCTGAGGAAACTGGATGTCCATGTGCGAAAGAATGAATTTGCATGACTGCCTCATACCACATATAAAAATTAACTCGACATTGATCAAAGACGTAAATGTAAGAGCTAAAAGTATAAAATTCTTGGAAGAAAACACAAGTGTAAATCTTCCTGACCATGGGATAGGTGACGATTTCTTAAATATGACACCAAAACACAGGCAACCAAGATTAATTGGACTTCTTCAAACTTAAAAAATATTTAAGCTTCAGGGCACCTGGGTAGCTCAGTCGGTTAAGCATCTGACTTCAGCTCAGGTCATGATCTCGTGGTTCATGGGTTCGAGCCCCACGTTGGGCTCTGTACTGACAGTTCAGAGCCTGGAACCTGCTTCAGATTCTGGGTCTCCCTCTATCTCTGCCCCTCCCCCACTTGTGCTGTCTCTCTCTCTCTCTCTCTCTCTCTCTCTCAAAAACAAATATACATCAAAAAATTGGGGCTTCAAAGAACACTCTCAAGAAAGCTTAAGTCACCCCCCAAATAAGATAAATATTTGCAAATCATATACCTTGCAAGGGACTTGCATCCAGAAAACCTTGAAAATTATATATTCTGGATACAAGTCCCTTATTTGGGTATTATTCATAATCGCCAAAAAATGGAAACAATTTGAATGTTCATCAATTGGTCAATTAACAAAATGTGGTGTATGCATACAATGAAACATTATTCGATCATAAAAAGGAATGGAGTTCTGATACATGCTGTAACATAGACGAACCTTGAAAAAAAATGCTATGTGAAAGAAGCTAAGCACAAAAAGGCACATAATACAAGATTCCATTTATATAAAAGTCCAGAAGAGGTACACCTCAGAGACAAAAAGTAGACTAACGGTTGCCATGGGCTGCAGAAAGGAGTGAATGCACAGTGACTTCTAATTGGTACAGGGTTTCTTTGGGGATGATGACAGTGTTCCAGAATCATATGGCATTATTGTTTGCACCAGTTAATAAACACTAAAAGCCATTGAATTTTACATTTTGAAATGGTGAATTTTACGGCACATGAATTACTATCTCAATTTTAAAAAAGATCTGGAAGCTGAACTTAAAAAGATTCAAATATTGTAGGTTGAATGTCAGGGGGAAAAGCATATTTTCAAGAGATACCCTCGTGAATAGAGGAACGTGTTGTATAATTTGCATTGTGTACCAACTTGTTTGATGAATTTGTGAACCTTCTAAAATTATAAAACATTTTATAAACTTCTCAGTAAATGCACTCTTTAAGTGGCCAAAGAAATTAACTGACTATGAGGTACATAATAATATAGATGAGTCTCAAATAATTACAGTGTTGGAAATAAGCCAGACACAAACAAAAACACACTATTTTATTCCATTTATATGAACAACTAGAAAATGCAAGCAAATCTATATTGACAGAAAGCAGATCGGTGGTTGCCTAGGGATGGGACAGGTGTGGGAAGGATTGGCAGGGAAGGATTAAAACGTGATAGAAACTTTTTGGGGTGATGGATATGTTCACTATCCTGATTGTGGTGATAGTCCTCTTTTATCATGCGTACATCAAAACTTTTTAAATGTGTGCAGTTGATTTGTATGTCAATTATACCTCAATAAATCTGTTTTTAATTGGGTTATAATTGACATAAAACATTATGTAAGCTTAAGATGTACAGTATATTGATTGGATAAATTTATATATCATAGCATGATTATCACCATTGTGCTCCTTAACACCTCTATCACATCACCTAATTACTATTTCTTTTTGTGGTGAACACAATTAAGATCCAGTGTCTTAGCCACTTTGAAGTTTATAATAGTAATAACAGGAAAGGGAATCCAAAAGTGTTCGATGAAGTGTCTAAGCCAATAATTTATCTGCTTGGAGACAGATGAGTGAACTTAAATGGCATTTTCTATTCTGCATTAATTTTTGCTACTGACCTGTCTGTAGTTTAGCCAAGTTTTACCCTCTTAAGAAGTGCTCTCTCAGTTGAAGGCAGGGACACATTATGAGGTCTTTAAATTGGAGGAAATGAGGCTTTAGCCCCTGGGATGAATTTTTAACCTTTGCATGCTCCACGGGGAGGGAAGAGACCTACAGTTTTGCCAGAAGAGCCAAGTTTGAAGGTCTGGAAGTTTGACCAGGTAAGTTCCAGGCGCCAAAGATGATTACATACACTGTAGCGGTCGTCCTGCAGCCTCCAGAGCTGCTGAGCTGGGTGTTGGCCCTGCCATCGTCGACCATAGTCTCACCATGGCTCTTCAGGACACCAGGACCACTGCATTGTAACTCCTCACATCCCAACACACAATTTATTGCTTGCATTCATTGACTCTCATTATGATGACTGATTGGTAGGGAAGACCAAAGGGGAAAGGTTTGGTCTGGAACATGCAGTAATGAACAGGAGACTCAACACGTCTCCAAAGGCAAGGGGGAAAAAAGCAAAACATGAACTATGGGGACCTCATCAAGATAAAATCTTCTGCCCTGCAAAGGAAACAATCAACAAAAGTAAAAGGCAACCGATGGAATGGGAGAAGATATTTGCAAATGACGTATCAGATAAAGGGTTAGTATCCAAAATCTATAAAAAACTCACCAAACTCAACACCCAAAAAACAAATAATCCAGTGGAGGAATGGGCAGAAGAGATGAATAGACACTTTTCCAAAGGAGACATCCAGAGGGCCAACAGACACGTGAAAAGATGCTCAACATCACTCATCATCAGCAAAATGGAAATCAAAACCACATTGAGATACCACCTCACATCAGTCAGAGTGGCTAAAATTAACAACTCAGGAAATAACAGATGTTGGCGAGGATGTGGAGGATTGGGAACCCTCTTGCACTGTTGGTGGGAATGCAAACTGGGGCAGCTGCTCTGGAAAACAGTGTGGAGGTTTCTCAAAAAATTAAAAATAGAATTACCCTACAACCCAGCAATAGCACTACTAGGAATTTATCTAAATGATACAGGAGTGCTGATGCATAGGGGCACTTGTACCCCAATGTTTATAGCAGTGCTTTCAACAACAGCCAAATTATGGAAAGAGCCTAAATGTCCAACAACTGGTGAATGGATAAAGAATATGTGGTTTATCAATTTGACAATAAATTTCATATCCAAAAAAGGCATAAATACAAAAAAAAAGAATATGTGGTTATATATACAATGGAATACTATTTGGCAATGAGAAAGAATGAAATCCTGCCATTTGCAGCAAAGTGGATGGAACTGGAGGGTATTATTCTAAGTGAAATAAGTCAGTCAGAGAAAGACAGATATCACAGGTTTTCACTCATATGTAGAACTTGAGAAACTTAACAGAAGACCATGGGGGAGGGGAAAGAGAAAAAGTAGTTTCAAACGGAGAGGGAGGCAAACCATACGAGACCCTTAAATACAGAGAACAAACTGAGGGTTGATGGGGGAGTAGGGGAGAGGGGAAAATGGGTGATGGGCACTGAGGAAGGCACTTGTTGGGATGAGCACTGGGTGTTGCATGTAAGCAATGAATCATGGGAATCTACCCCCGAAGCCAAGAGCACACTGTATACACTGTATGTTAGCTAACTTGACAATAAATTATATTAAAAAAAAAAGAGAGAGAGAGAATGGTAAGTCACCTGCTCCTTATCTAACCCCTTCTATTGGGTTTGAGCCGAGAGAGGGAAGACTGGTAACTAGCAGCTGACGGAACCGTTCACAAGTTCCTTGGTGAGATTCTGCACACAGGCAGAGCTTCCTTTGAGCCCTAAGTAACAAGGACACCTCATTGATGAGGAGGAGACAACTCATTCCCCCACATCTGTGTCAACTCCACCACTGCCTTAGCTGACTGAGGATAAGTGTCTAACAGCACCCAGGAAGAGACCCTTCAGACTGGGCATGGGTGTTTAGTGTGGGGCATTTTCATCAACAGCATTAGTGAACAACAGGAATATCTCCAAGAAAAATCACTGAGGTGCTTCTAAGTGGTGATGGCAGCTGTATTTTGATTCAAGTGTACATTTTGGGAAGCCTACTAACTGTTTACCAAAATAATGGAGACCCTTTGAGGGAGGACTTGGGACCCTGCTGTCAATAAGAGAAGGTCATAAACCACTGTGATTTGGACACTAAAAATTAAGATGATCTTATTCATTACTCAAAGCCTGGAGTATCCTAGCTGTACAGATTTTATCTCCCAGGGAGCCTGTACATTCTGATAGGGTAGGCTGTGCCTTACTCTTCCTTTCACTATGCCTAGAACAAAGAAGGTTTTCACATAATTTTTATTTAACCCTGCAGGTTAGGAAAGAAGGACAGAAGAATGGAAGGAAGGAAGACCCCTCAAAAACAGGCATCCCATCCATGATTAAGGAGAATAATGCAGATAGATAAATAGAATTGGGGGACACAAGGTCAGAGGGAGAGCTTATAGTTTTCCTAATGGCTCTTCTTTGAATTGCTTACATCAAAAATTCAGGCAGAACAACAAAAGATGAGAAAAGTGAGTGGAGCACTGGGTGGCTCCATCCGTTAAGCGTCTGGCTCTTGATTATGGCTCAGGTCATGATCTCATGATTTGTGAGATCGAGCCCCGTATCGGGCTCTACACTGACAGCATGGAGCCTGCTTGGGATTCTTTCTCTCCCTCTCTCTCTGCCTGTCCCCCTACTCACACACTCTCTCTCAAAATAAATAAACAAACATTTTTTTGAAAAAGAAAAATAAAACTGAGTTATAAACCATAAAATAAGGTTCCCTGAAGATGTTTGTAACCATTGCTTAGCTGAGGGGGAGGAAGAAAGAAGGAACCAGAATCAAATCATTTCCTGCCTCTAATATTTTCCCAGCAACCCTGGCTTCCACTTCCGTGTTTCTCAACGTGTGTAGCTAGACATCATACCTAGTCACTGCCTCTACTCAACAACAGAAAATGAAGGGATGATATGAGCCAATGAAAGAAAATAAAGGAACTAAAGATAAGAAGTAGAGAGGGGAGTGGTAAAAATGTTTCGGAAGGCCAGGGGACCAATCATGAAGGTGTTTATCACTCCACATACCTGCGCAATGCTGTCCCCGTAGTAACACATACTAGGCCAGGATGTGTTTACAGTAGAGAAAAAAAGATGTCTCATTCAAGTGATGTACAAGATTAGGTCCAGAGACAACAGGCTCCCCGGAAATGGTGACTTCACAGGAAGACCCGCCTCAGACGAGGGGCCTTTGAAGTCTAACTCCCTGGGCTAATACAGTGAGCATCCCTCCTGGGCCATGCCTGTGGGTCTTCTTCATGCCATCTCTGCCATGCACACCAGACTCCTCTGCTGGGTAGTTTTCTGGCTCCTGCGGGCAGGTGAGCTCTGGGCTAATGGATCAGCATCACTGGGCTTTGTCTGTGGCTCTCTGTGTCTCAAATAGGCCCTGGACCTTCATGTTGCCCAAAGATTTTCTGAAAGATTTTCTGATTTTTTTGACATCTAAATGAAAACAAATAATTGCATCATGGCACAAAAAGCAAAATTCATGTGAGTTTTCACTCGAACATGGGATACTTAAAAGATATTCGCACTCGCCTTGGGTTGCTGCATGGCCACGCACGCACTTCCTCCGCCATTATGACCCTGTCTCATGTAATCTCTTTTCCTCTGAGGTCCCATGAATGCTGGCGTCACCCAGAACCCAGAACACCTGGTCAGAGGGACAGGACAAGAAGCAACGCTGAGATGCAGCCCAGAGAAAGAACACAATTACGTTTACTGGTATCAGCAGCTCCCGGGAGAAGGTCTGAAATTCATGGTTTACCTCCAGAAGGAAAATATCATAGATGACTCCGGAATGCCGACAAAACGCTTTTCTGCTGAATTTCCCAAAGAGGGACCCAGTGTCTTAAAGATCCAGCTGGCAGAGTTGGGAGACTCTGCAGTGTACTTCTGTGCCAGCTCCTTACCCACATCAGTGCAGAGTCCCATCCTGTCAATGCAGGAACACCCTCCAGGCCCCGCCCCAGAAACAGCCACGGGCTGGGGAAGGGAAGGGCACGTGTAGTTGGATTAATGAACATATTCGCTAGAAAGCATTTTGCAGGGCGAGCATGGAAATAGGGGATGGTGGTGGAAGTATCACGAGACATCCCAGCCCATGCTCAGGAACTAAGACTGTCACCAGAAAAAGGTAAAGATTTTTAAAACCGGACATGATTTTTCAGGTTAGATATTTAGGGAGCAAAAGTTCTCTTTTCTTCACTTTATACTCTATTTCAAGTTCTCTGTTGCAAGCTTTAAATAGAGAATTTCATTTAATCATCTAAGACAATCAGACAAAGGAAATATTTTTGTCTTTTGCAACATGAGCGAAAAGCAAATGCGGTTTCACGAGTTCATTTTTCTTCCGCAAGCTCAAAAGAGAGAGGAAAGATACAAACCCAGGCTGTCTGGCTCAGGGTGCAGTGAGCCAATCGGAGAGAGACTCTGGCCCGCACCCTTGGCCCTGCCCGCCCACTCAGGCAGGCTGAACACAGTTTGGGGAGGGAGGTCCCAGGGGGTGCAAATGCTTCAGGTCCCCTGTCTGTCTCCTCATCTGCAAAGTTAGAGACCCCGTCCAGAATACCTGTGGGATCCTTTCCAATTAACCATTCCAGCCTTCTGACAACTTCTGCATTTTAAGCCAGGGGGATCCCCAGAGCTAAGTTTCTACCATCATTTGTCTTCCAACAGGTGCTTAGCACTCCAGGGAGCCCCCTCTCCCATCATGGGTCACCAGGTGATCTGCTGTGTGGCTCTTTGTCTCCTCGGAGCAGGTGAGTCCTGGGGTCAGGGAGCAAATTCCTGTCCCAAAGGTGCTAAGCTCCAGATCTAAGTCCTTCTACCCATGACAGCAGCATCAGGCACCCTCCTGGGCTGTGTTTCTAGAGCCTCTCTTTCTTCTGTAGGCACAGCAGATGGTAGAATCACTCAGACCCCAAAATACCTGATCAGAGAGGAAGGACAAGGCGTGACTCTGGAATGTGAACAGGATTTTGATCACGACTCCATGTACTGGTACCGACAGGACCCAGGGCAAGGGCTGAGACTGCTTTACCGCTCACAAGTAGTAACTGATGTTCAGAAAGGAGACATACCTGAAGGCTACAGTGTCTCTCGAGGCAAGAAGCCATTCTTTCCTCTCACTGTGACATCGACGAGAAAGAACCAGACAGCTCTGTGTCTCTGTGCCAGCAGTAGAGACGCAGTGAAGTACAGCCACCTCCTCTCTATGCAGAAGTGCGTCTCAAGCCCTGCTTCCCCACCAGGTGGCAGGGTCTTTCTGTGTTCAGTGCCCTCACCTCCCTGCTTTCTTCCACTTTCACCAGACGCTCAAAGCAGCTGCTGCCATCAACGTGCTTCGCGGAATGACAAGACACCTCAGTGATCCACTAAGTTAGTTTTTAAAATTACGTCTATATCTTTTTGTATCTGTATCAGAGAGGGACAGAACAGAGAGAGGGAGAGAAAGGAGGAGGAGGAGGACGGGGGTGGGGAGGCGGAAAGAAAATAGACAAAAGAAAAAAGATGTTAATTTTACATCCTGGCTCTTCTTACCAAATACTAGAAAACGCGAATGAACAGAAAATTGTCCCTCCCTTCAGAATAATAAAAGCCAAGGAGGGAGAAAGAGGAATAGAAGACAAACACTGTGGTCAAGTTTCATATAATGTGTGTTTTAATCAGAGATGTCAGTGGTCTATGGGAAGTAACATGGCCGATTTTGTCTGGTGACACCAGGAAGGGCTTCAAAGAGAATGCAAAACCATGAAATGAAACTTCAACGACGAGTAGACTTTCATGAGGTAGACAAGCACCAACAGTGACAGGCTTAGGGAACTGGCAGGAGGGAGTGATGAGCTAAAGTCAGGAATGAAGATGGTCACCTCCACCCCCAGAAGATGGCAACAGGAGATGATTTGGAGGAACGAGTGGAGCGAGGGTGTTAAGAGAGTTGAGTTTCTATTTCCAGTGGGCCTTCTTTGGATGCCTGCATAGAAATACCTAGTAAGCCCATGTAAATGTACACCTGGCACTTGAGAGAGACAGTTGGACTTGAGAGAAATATTTGCATGATTAATCATCAGACAGGAGGTCAGTATTAGTTTACAAATGCTCTTTATGTTGTCTGTATGGTTTCTCCCTCTGTGGTCTGACACCAATCTATCAGATTAAAAGGCTAATGGTGTTAGTTCTTAGGACTTCATTTGTTTACAAATATTTATTTGATCACATAATTCTGCTTGCAGAAATGAATGACAGTTTATATTGTTCAGACTGTCCCATCCACTGCATGTAACTAAAAATGCTGGATGAAATACATTCTTAATTATTCTTGGAAGCAGTTAAGAACCTTAGTCTGTTCTCCTGAAAGGCCCTGTATTTCCCAGGACAAGCAATTTCTGGGAAGATGTGGGGAGTCCCTGACCATTACGTATAAGCCTGGGCTTCGTGCATTTTATTTGGTTTCCTTTCTGAACTGTTAACCTTGGATTTCTTCTCTCATGTAGTCTGTGGAAGCTTGCCTCACACAGAAGCCAAAATACTGAGGAAACAGAAATGGGAAAGAGACACTAACCTACGAATAGGATTTACAACCCTGAAATATGGTGTGATGAACACTAGCCCTCATTGCAACTAATGCCCTTGGACCATAGTAAAGAAACCATCTGAAACGGGATGGATCTAAGATGCTTTACTTTGTCCAGACCATGTTCATTGATACCTTCCGATCAATAATTTCCTGAGCAGGCTGATACAGTCATGGACCAGTAGGAGACACAGTCCCTAGAGTTTGCTCCTCCATGGGTACAAACCATATTCCAGAGGTGATAGAATGGGGTGAGGTTATCTGTCCAATGAAAGAAAGGAAATTAAAGGGAGGACAGTAGGAGACAGTCTCGCTTTTCTTTATTATCTTGGATACAACTTGAAAGGATACAGATTTCCTCCTGTCAGTTGACAAATTTAGAAAACAAAGACTTAACAAGATTTTAAAACATCCACTCTAAAACTATTGAACCATTTACCTTTTCAGAGTGATCTTGATACTAAAAAGAACTGCTTAGCTGTGAAGTTTCATAATAATTCCTATTACATTATTATTTCCTCCATTCCCATGACCAAAGTGTAAGAGTTATTATATGAAATGGAAGTCAAAAAGTCAAAATATCACTAGGTCTTTCCTTAGCAAGTTTTGAGGAGCCATTACGTCTATTAATGAGGAAGGGCAATTTATAGAAAAGTATAATCAAAGAGCTGTAGTGTTTCTTGGGTACAGTAAACATAATTTCTGAATTTAAAAATATACTGGAAGCAATCAAAAGTAAATTAGACTAGCCAGAAAACCAATTTTCTAATTGTATGCACACTCAGGGAATATTCCAGGATTCTGAGGAAGTAGAAAAGGATATGGGAGAAAAATAACATCACAACAGCTTTATTCATGATGACTTCAAATGGAAAAACACCCCAACATCTATCAGTAATGCAATAGATAAATAGTGCGACATTTATATACTAGAATAAAATATAGCAAAAGAATCAAATATTATTTGCCAAATCATGGCTGAATCTCATTGACCTAACGTCGAACAAAGAGTGCATAGCGTATGAAGTTAAGGTAGTGGCTGCATGTGGAGGCATTTTTAATTTTCTTAGAGGGAAGCATGAGAGAGGTTTCTGGGGTTCCAAAAATGTCCTATATCTTGATCTGGCTGGTAGTTATCTAAGTGCATTCATTCTGAAATTCAAGAAGCTGTACACTTAAGATTTGTGCAATCTACTATATGGATTATATGTCTCCCTTTAAAAGCTTAGAAAAACAACCACTGCCACCACCCCAAAATGTACTGACTTAAAACACGTATATAGTCTCTCTCATGGTTCTGTGGGTTGAATGGGCTCTTCTAGGCAGTGCCCACTTGGGGGTTCTCATGTAATGACGGACAGATAGTCACTGGGGCTGGAGATACTTGAAGGCTCAGCCTGGCTGGACATCCCAGGTGGCTTCCTGATGCCCATGTCTGATACCTCACCTGGGATGGCTGGAGCAGCTGTAGACCACCCAGCATGTCTCTTTTCTCCACAGAGCCCTTCAATGTGGTTAGGTAGGTTTCGTCACCGCACGGTGGCCTCGGCGTAGCTAAAACTATTACATACTGGCTGGTTTCCCCAAGAGTGAGCATTCAAGAGACCCAGGTGGAATCTATAAAGCCACATATGAAAATCATACAGTGTCCCTTCCCCCACATTCAAGTCAGCCCAGATCTTTATAGGAATGGGAATGCTGGGAAGGATGGTTCTTCTGGGTGCCATCTTTGAGAAGTAGCTACCAGAATGTAATAAATTGGTACTACTAATCCTGTTCCTCACTGCTTTTAGACCAATGATGACTTCAGAGTATAATGACAGCTACTTCATTTGCAAATATTTTTCTTGAGGTCAACTCTAATCAAGAGCTATAACACAAAGAAAGTTCCGGGAAATGCATTTCTTCCATAGTTCAGTTGACGAGGAGTATGAAACACCATAGATATATACCTGATGGCTGCTGGTCCTCAAGAAGAGTAGAAAGAGTTTCTTCTGATCCAGGGGCCTCCAGACACTTCATCCCTTATACATCATAATGTTGTGCAGACGTAATACATTACAAGGCACATTCACCTACTCTTTGCAGAAAAAGTACAGTTATGGTGAGAAGCGGCCTTATCGTAATGCGGTCTGCCCCCACCATGAAAAAAATACAGCCACAAGAGCATATCAGATGCCCTTTAATACATACATCAGTATTTTGCACATAGTAATCTTTAGTACACAATATTATATTCACTATGATAAAAATCTATGTCACTACGCTACAAACATAATTTGTTGGATCAAGTCCTAATCCCACCTTCCTTAGTTACTCACTCCAGATATACATAACTAAATATTCATGAAGCAAAACTGGGAGGTTGTTATAAGAATAAAAGTATAATGTTTGGGAGAAAAATCTTCAGTTTCTTTGAAATTGCTATACATTTCTAAGCACGAGCCATTTAAACAAATATTCCAGCATGTTCAAAGCAGAAATAATTCCCTAAATCTCCTACAACCTATTTCCACTGGCCAATACTTAGCCTATGACCTGTATCATGGGGAAATAGCTGTAAACAAATTATCCTCGTAGCCTCCACAGTGATTTACACAGAGATGTGCAAACTACCATAAATAGCTATGTTTAGTATTAAGACCATCCATATGACGGCGACCGGCATGAGATAGTCATGAAATAAATACTTCATTTAGAAGATGAGAAATTGTCTTTATCATCAGTATGAAGAAACATTGAACTTATAGCCTAGAATTTCTGATGCTCACTCATGATTTTTTATCACCACGATTGTTAGTGACTAACAATCATCAGTTGTCTGACTTACTTTGAGGATATGTTACAGAAGTAAAGAAGAGGCGATAATTCCTTTTAATGCACAAACATACAGCTTTTTTCATGAGTAAAGCTAAGAAACTTCTTTAAGTCAATTCAATGATCTGGGTCTTAGCGCATGTTCTATAAAGTTAGGAGTAGAATTAGAACATCTGAGGCCCCTTTCAGCTCTTTGATGGATCCTGCATCACTGGAAAAAAACATCACCACAAGAGGGCAGATTGGAGCATCTTCAAGAATATGTAAGCAGTGGCCCATCCTTCTAGGGGTGGAGAAAGGGAGAATGAGATACAGTGAGAGGTGTGATATGAGGCCAGTATCTGAAGATGCTCATGCTTCTGCTGCTCCTGGGGCCCAGTATGAGCCTTACAATCTGAGTAGTTGGGGCAAGTGTGTGTGTGTGTGTGTGTGTGTGTGTGTGTGTAATGGCATGAGTGGAGCAGTAGGCAGAGGTTGTGGATTATTTTATGTGGATCAAAATGAGGGGGGACATTCTTGCTCTCTGGAGGTATGAAGGGTAAGGTAAGAAGTCACCAGGCAGGGGAGGTGGGGGATTATGGTCCTAGGGGGTCTAATAGGAAGATTTCACAGAACAGCAGGAATCTCTGGGTGCCGTGAGTTTTCCGCCTGTGGTACAGGCCTCCTTCACCTCTTTGACCTCTGTGTCAGCAGGTTCTGGGCTTGGTGCTCTCGTCTCTCAGAATCCAAGGACAGCTGTCCGTAAGAGTGGAACCTCTGTGATGATCGAGTGCCATTCGGTGGACCTTCAAGCCACAACTGTGTTTTGGTATCGTCAGTTCCCGGAACAGGGTCTCACGCTGATGGCAACTTCTAATGTGGCCTCCAAAGCTGCATATGAACAAGGTTTCTCTGAGACCGAGTTTTCCATTAGCCATCCAAATACAACATTTTCATCTCTGACGGTGATGAGTGCGAAACCTGCAGACAGCAGCCTCTACTTCTGCAGTGCTAGTAACACAGCGCTGGGCAGAGACCAGAGACCCAGACAAGAACCCTGTCAACAGTCGCCCTCTTCCCCACCTCACCGAACTCCTGGAGCCTTGTGGAAGGAATTGCGGAGAGAAAAAAACCACAGCTTTTCTGACTGAGACATCTGTGAGCTTGTGTGTGTGTGTGTGTGTGTGAGAAAGAGAGAGAGAGAGAGAGAATATCTGAGTATGGAGTTGTTTCATAACTAGCAAGATGGAAACAGAGCTGAGCCTATAAACTGGCCGAGCTACATAGAAATGTCCCTGGGCTAAAAGCTGTAAAACCTAGGTATTTTTCCTGACTGTCCAACACACACACACACACACACACACACACACACACATGCACACTCCACAGAGGCACAACACTGCCCAGCAATGGAGACATCACTGGGAGAACTTCACAGGCTTCTAGGAAGTCAGGGTTCCTTAAGTCTCCAATATCCTTGGATGCGCCCATTCTGAGCGTCCATTTCCTATCTTATACATGAGAGACTTTCCAGGTTATGAGTCTACTGGCTCTGTAATTCAACGTCCCACAAACATAATTTCCAGAAGTAGTTTACAGGAGTCTCAACCCAGTGGCTACAGCACATGCCCTACCTCAGGCGTGGCAGTGAGCAGTTGATAGGCTCCTGCCTATCACAACCTCCTACCACTGTGGTCGCTCCTCCATTCTGGAATATGGAAAGCAGTCTGACTACTTCTGACTGACCAATGTCCATTTAAAACTTTCTCTAAATATCCGAGTGTCATCTGTAATCTACTCTCTGGTGCCATTTAAAAAAATCAACTAAGGGGGTACCCGGGTAGCTCAGTCGGTTAAGCATCCAACTTCAGCTTGGGTCATGATCTCACAGTTTGTGAGTTCGATCCCTGTGTCAGACTCTGTGCTGACTCTCAGAGCCTGGAGCCTGCTTCAGATTCTGTGTCTCCCTCTCTCTCTGTCCCTCCCCTGCTCATGCTCTGTCTCTCTCAAAAATAAATAAACATTAAAAACATTTTTAATCAGTTAAGATTCTTTTATTTTTTATAAGAAAAATGGACTATGGCTAATTTACTCCAGGTGACTCTTGATCAGTTACTCCCTTGAGAATTTGAAGCCCCTGATTTTATAGATTTAATGATTATCCTCCTTTTAAGAAAAGGTATAAGAGGGCCGCCTGGGTGACGCAGTCGGTTAAGCGTCCGACTTCGGCTCAGGTCACGATCTCGCGGTCCGTGAGTTCGAGCCCCGCGTCAGGCTCTGGGCTGATGGCTCGGAGCCTGGAGCCTGTTTCCGATTCTGTGTCTCCCTCTCTCTCTGCCCCTCCCCCGTTCATGCTCTGTCTCTCTCTGTCCCAAAAATAAATTTAAAAAATGTTGAAAAAAAAAAAGAAAAGGTATAAGAAAAAAAACATTAAATATTGTTCCTAATATCAAGATCCATGAGTCCTTTTAGCCGGACACATTGTTTTCTCCTTATAAGAATATAGGGCAAAAAGAAAATGTTTTACAAGATCCTTTGAAAGATCCCAGTCTAAATTATTTTTGAGGAACATATTTGTAGTCATTCTGAAAGCATAGAGTCATAAAATAAACCACTTCAAATAACTAACGAAATTAAGATTAGATGCTTTGGTTGTCATTTTTCCTTGCTCCAAAAATGTTCATAAAAACAATCAAAATAACATCCACCTTCGAAGCTGTTACTTGATTGTAAGTAAAACCTCTAGATTCACTATCCCCAAAGGGGTGCAGGTAGAGAGGGCTCAGACTTTTGAAATTAATCCTCTTACGAGCAGAGGGCTGAAACCAGGATGGACAACAAGTGAGTGTCTTGGGTAGAAATCGAAAAGCCAGTAGAAAATCTCTTAGACAGTTTTAAGATTCTTGTAAAAAACTTCCAATTCACTGTTTGCCTCTTACAAGCAGAGGGCTGAAAACAGGATAGACAACAAGTGAGTGTCTTGGGTAGAAACTGAAAAGCCAGTAGAAAATCTCTTAGACAGTTTTAAGATTCTTGTAAAAAACTTCCAATTCACTGTTTGAAAGGAAAGCAAGCGTTTTATTCTGATATAGTCCCACTTGTCTATTTTTTGCTTTTGTTGTCAGTGCCTTTAGGGTGATAAAAAAATCATTGCCAAGACCATAGTCAACAAGTTTTCCTGTGTTTTCTTCTAGAAGTTTTAGAGTTCCAGATCTTATGTTTAAGTCTTTGATCTATTTTATTTTATTTTTAATTTTTTTAATGTTTATTTATTTTTGAGACAGAGAGAGACAGAGCATGAATGGGGGAGGGTCAGAGAGAGGGAGACACAGAATCCGAAACAGGCTCCAGGCTCTGAGCGGTCAGCACAGAGCCTGACGCGGGGCTCGAACTCACGGACCGCGAGATCATGACTTGAGCCAAAGTCGGATGCTCAACCAACAAAGCCACCCAGGCGCCCCAGTCTTTGATCGATTTTAAATTGATTTTTTTGTGCATTGTACAAGATAGGGGTCCATTTTCGTTCATTTGTATGTGGATATCCACTTTTGCCAACACCATTTGTTGAAGAGACTGTCCTTTCCCACTATGGCACCCTTGTCGAAGGTCAAGGTAGGTTTATTTCTGGGCTTTCTATTCTGTTTCACTGGTCTATATGTCTGTCTTTATGTCAGTATAATACCCTTTTAATTATTATAGCTTTGTATGGTATTGGAGAAAATGTTTGCAAACCACATATCTGATAAAATGTTAGTATCTAAAAATGTATAAGAAACTCCTACAACTCAATAGCAAATTGAAAAATAATAAATAATAACAATTTTAAAATTGCCGAAGGACTTGAATAAGCATTCCTCAAGACATGTAAAGGGACAGCAGTTAGATCAAAAGGTGCTCATGAAAGACCATTCATCATCAGGGGAATGCAAGTCAAAACCAAAATGAGATATCACTTCCCATGGCTATTATTAAAGGAACGAAGATAAGTACTGGTGAGGATGTGGAGAAACTGGAACCCTCATACACTATATGATGGGGCTGCTATGGAAAACAATATGGAGGTTCCACCAAAAATTTAAAGAAAATTTTTTAGTTAGAAAAGAAACTTAGGGGCGCCTGGGTGGCGCAGTCGGTTAAGTGTCCGACTTCAGCCAGGTCACGATCTCGCGGTCCGTGGGTTCGAGCCCCGCGTCAGGCTCTGGGCGATGGCTCAGAGCCTGGAGCCTGTTTCCGATTCTGTGTCTCCCTCTCTCTCTGCCCCTCCCCCGTTCATGCTCTGTCTCTCTCTGTCCCAAAAATAAAATAAACATTGAAAAAAATTTTTTTAAAAAGAAAAGAAACTTAAACACTACCACCCAACAAATTCCTTTTCTGAGTATTTAGCTTAAAGAACTGAAATCAGGATCTTGAAGAGATATCTGCACCCCCATTATTCACAACAGCCAAAATATGGAAGCAACGCAAATGACCATCAATAGGCAAATGGATAAAGAAATGTGGTATATACATATCATAGAATATTACTGAACCTTAAAAAAGAAGGCAATCTTGCCATTTGCAACAACATGGATGTTGTTGGAGAACAAAGCCAGGTGAAATGAGCCAGTCACAGAGAGATGGGTAAAGCATTGCTCCACTTACATGAAGTATCCAAAGTAGTTAAACTCCCAGGAGCAGAAAGTAGAATGGTGATTGCCAAGGTCTATGGGAAGAAGGAAATGGGGATTTGTTGGATTGATATAAAATTCAGTTATGCAAGATGGAGACTTGCTCGAGATCTGCTATTCACACAGTTGTACAACGTAGTGCCTATCCTTACCAATGTTGTGTTGTGCACTTCAAACTTTGTTAAGAAGGTAAGTCCCATGTTAACTGTTCTTGCCACCAAAACACACACATACACACACACACACACACACACACACACAAAACAAAGGGATAAAGGGAAACTTTTGGAGCTAACACATACATCTGTTACTTTCATTGTGGTGCTGGATTCGTGGGTATATGCCTATCTCCAAACTCATTAAACTCTATACATTTTATATGTGCAGCTCTCTGTGCATCAATGATGTCTCAATAAAGCTGTTCAAAAATAAAAGGAAAGTAAATCCGATACAGGAGGAAGGGGCCCCTTTTCTAACCCACTAACTTAACTTATTAAAGGGAATTGGTTGCTTGCCTGGATGCCCTGATGAGCTCAGAGGATGAGAAAAGAGACAACTGACTGCAGTTTAATGAGAACAGAAACCCTAGCCCCGTGTTCCTAAGCAACAGGAGCTCATACATCTTCTTTCTGAAAGAGGCATAAAAAGCCTCAGCAACCACTACCTCCTGTCTAGGTTAAAGTTTCAAAGTCATGGGAAAAAAATATGTGTTGCGATCTGGTGTCTCTGCCCTTGTATAAGTCAGGCACGGGCAGGGTATTGTGTGGACCCAGGTGCCTCTGCCTATGACACAGGGAGACCTAACAGAGCCACAGAGCAGATTCTAGAGGACGTTGTCTTTAAGACGACATCCTAAAGATGAGCCGGAGTTAATTAAGTGGAACTGGGGATAATGAACCGACAGGCATGCCTGGAAGAGTCGGTGCAACATTTTTCAGCTAGGAAAGCAATTGGTGTGATTAATGAAAGGTGCAGTTAGTAGGGAGGCATGAGCAAAGAGGAAGGAAGAGGGTGAGTACAAGATGAGACAGGAGAGAGCTAAAACTTTGGGATATTTAGCAAAACTGGAAGAATGAAAGCATACGATCCTTGATGATGGAATGTACAAAGAGAAGAGAATCTAGGACAGAAACTGAAGGAGGACTCGCACTTAAATGGCGGCTAGAAAACGCTGAGAAGGCAAATTATACCAATAAAGCATCAAACAATATTAGATTAATAACTGAGTAAATGTGTAGCAATTACTAGTAACAATTCTGTGAGGTGTGGAGGCAGGCTACCACACCAAGGGCTGCTTGGGTCCTAGTCCCCCTCTAATACTGGAGGTGCTTGGCTGCTCCTTCACAACGTGGAAACAGCAACCCCCACTCACCTCCTAGCAGGTGAAGGCAGGGAGGGATCAGAGGTCGGCTGATGAATTTGCCCCTTTGACCACTAGGGGGTGATGTGGCTCTTCTTGTAAAATAACCTCCGCTGCGTAAGGAGCAAGCATAGATCTTCCTCCATCTAAGAAGCTGTCGATACTTTTGGTACCTCAGGTGAGGTACTTTCGGTGCTGGTTGGAAGAATATCCTGGTGATTTTCAGGATATTAGAAGCAGAAAATTTAAAAATCTGAAATAAGTGGAGGTACGTACCATGAAAATAAATAAGTAAACCCAAAAGGAATAGTGTTCCAGTTTCCGCAGTATCATCATCAATGCAGCACTAATTAAAATCACAAGATTGCCCTACCAATACTCTGGTTTCTCTTCAGATCATATAACTCTCTTGCTTTTTACAAAAGATTGCCCCACCAATCACCCAATTATTTTATAACTTAATATAATGGGAAAGGCATGAATAAATAGACAAATTGAAAATAACAGGAAGACTTGGGGCACCTGGGTGGCTCAGTCAGTTAAGCGTTGGACTTCAGCTGAGGTCATGATCTCATGGCTTGTGGGTTCAAGCCCCATGTCAGGCTCTGTGCCAACAGTTCAGAGCCTGGAGCCTGCTTTGGATTCTGTGTCTCTGTCTCTCTCTGCCCCTCCCCCACTCGTGCTCTCTCTCTCAAAATTAACATTTAAAAAAAAGAAAATAATATGAAGATTAAATGCCTATAAAGCACTTAATATATGACAGCCATCATTGTGGGAATATAAGGGAATGATGGAAGAGACAGTAAGTTATTCTAGAATAAGTGGTTATCCATAGAAGGGAAGATGAATTGAAACCCTTCTTTACAACATAAGCAAAAATAAGTTCTAGATGAATTAAACACTTAAATGAAAAATTCTAAATGCTCATTGTTTTGGTACATAAAATGGGAGTGTATCTTTATGAACTTAGGTTATGGGAGCAATTTTAATAAAAAATTAAAAAATGTATGCCCCCCCCAAAAAAAGAATGATAGACTCTACCAAATGAAGAAATTCAACCAAAAAAAATCACAAAGAGAATGAAAACACAAGCCACAGATTGAGATATTAATGACATATACAACTGACAAAGGTTTGGTTCCCAGAATATACAAAGAACTGTTACAAATAAATAATAGCTAGTCAACCACAAAGAAATATGAGCAAAGAGCCATTTACAGAAAACACTCATGGTCTAGAAATATGAAAAATATACTCAACTTCCTTAGCAATCAGAAAGATGCCAAATGGAAGTGTAGCGGGATCCATTTTAACCTGACAACATTAAAAGGATATTAGCTACTCTTTAAGTCTTGGATGTGGAGAACTTGAAAACACTCACGAACTGTTGATGGGACCATTTATGTGGCTTGACTAATGTGGAAAGCATCTTGCCACATTATGTAAGTGACATGGACACTTTAAAGCTCAGTCTTCAATTCCCAGGTGTAGAGGAAATCCTGCACCGAGATATGTAGGAAAATGTACGAAAATGCAGCACTGTTTGTAGTAGCATTAAACCATAGAACAAACGCTTATTCAAGAATGGATAATGAATTTTAGCAAATGAGTGGAGTAGAGTAGAATGCTACATATTAGTGAAAACGGATTATCTAAAATCATATGCATCAACATAGATTAATATCACAGACTTAATGTTGAAGGAAAAAAGAACATGTCACAGAGAAAATATGAACAAAATGATCCCCCTGAGATAAATTTCAAAGACATACAACATTAAATAATCTGTAACGTATAGATGTTTACTTAAGTACTACAAATATAACAAAAGGCCAGAGAATAAAAATATAAACTAAAGGGCAATGGAGACCTGGACATGGTGAGAAAAACAATGACAACTGGAAGAATATAAATTCTTAATCGTAACCCATTTCCTTTTTTTTTTTTTTTTGATTATTTTTTTAATTTTTTTTTTAATTTTTTTTTTTATGAAATTTATTGACAAATTGGTTTCCATACAACACCCAGTGCTCATCCCAAAAGGTGCCCTCCTCAATACCCATCACCCACCCTCTCCTCCCTCCCACCCCCCATCAACCCTCAGTTTGTTCTCAGTTTTTAACAGTCTCTTATGCTTTCGTAACCCATTTCCTAAGCTGATTGCCTCAGGCGAGAGTAGTCATTCTATTGTTTCCCTAGATGCATCACGCGTTTGTCATAAATATTGTTTTGTATAGTTCAACATTTTTTCATATAAAGTAACTGCTCAGCGATTGTGTAAGTGTGGCAAAACTATGATTGATATACACGACGCTATGTGATTCATTGCCTGAGATGAAAGGGAGAAGGCAAATTGACAAGTTAAAAAGCAAAGAAGTGAATAATGTGTAAGTGACTTTATAAAAAGTAGCAAAAGAACAGAGTCTGGGAAAAAGAAAATGAAAGCAGGTTGAAACTCACCCTAGTGGTTTTCAGCAGCTCTCCCTGCCCTCCCACATCCTGTGAAATATTTTGGACTCGTACACACAGTGGCTGTGAAGGCAACGGCAAGCGATCGCGTCACAGGGAGGTTCTGATGGGGACGGGGAAGCCTTAAAGCAAAGGCTGTGTGCCATTGCTTTTCCCCTGACCCCACCATGTGCTTCAGACTTCTCTGCTGTGTGGCCCTTTTTTTCTGGGGAGCAGGTAAGCTTCTTGGATTCCGTTTCTGGACTTTCTCCCGTGGCTGTCGTATCAGTCTGCCTCCTGGGCTTTTTCTCCAGTTTCTGTCTCTTTCCTCCACAGGCTCCATGGACACCCAGGTCACCCAGAGTCCTAGATACCTGGTCAGAGGGAAGAAACAGTCAGCAAAGATGAGTTGTATCCCTATAAAAGGACACAGTTATGTTTATTGGTATCGACGAAAGCTGGAAGAGTTCAAGTTTTTGGTTTACTTACAGAATGAAGATATTCTTGATAAGATAGAGAAGTTTGAAGATCAGTTTTCGGCTCAATGCCCCAAAAACTCACCCTGCAGCCTGGAAATCAACTCCACTGAGCCAGGGGATTCAGCCCTGTATTTCTGTGCGAGCAGCGAATCCACAGTGCTGAATGTCAGCTTTTCTTAGAACACAAACACATCATGGACCCAGCCCAGGAAATATGTGGTATATTAGGTAGGTAGGAACTAACAGAAACCCAGTGTGGAGGAGCATAAACCAGAAGGTAAAAACAGTAGACAGCAACTCTAGGTGAGCAGAAAGGGATGTTTAAAACAGCTGATGGGGACAGAAACCCAAGGAGAGAGAAGGAAAGTGTAAAAAAGGGGCTCAGGTTCCCCACTTTGCAGGATATCTGGCAAAGAAAAGAAGGAAAGACCCAAGATACCTTTTTTTCCCCATGAATCTGGTGGAGTTTTAACAGTCTCTATGAAAATAATGTAATTCTGTGCTTTTACCTGGCAAAGGATAATGGGTAGGTCACCCATCTTTCATGCGAACCCTGACCACCTGGGCCAACACATTTCTTTGAACCAGACCCAGAGACTTGTTAGGGTTCATAACTCCTCACAGCTGCCCCTTCCCTAGAAACTTGGTAGGAAACTCAGTAACCCCCTCCTTCCAGAATACTACAATTATGCAACTTTTAAAAGCAACTTTCTTGGGGCATAACATACACACCATAAAATGTATCCATTTTAAGTATGGATTTCAAAACTTTCTGACCAATTTTGACACCCATGTGACCAGCACGACATTCAAGATACAGAACATTTCCTACTCCCCAAAACATTCCCCCAAACTCTTTCATTGAGGCCTTTGCTAATTTCTGTCAGCACCACTATGAATTTTTTTTATCAGACACGCCTTGCACGTATTTTGTTGAATTTTTCCTATTCATTTTAAAGAAATGTACTGTGAATGTGCTTTTTAATATTCATAAGAACTTTATTCAAATATTTTCCACCAAGATTTCACATTAGCCCAATTCAGTTTAGTCTTTGCATTTTCAGCTGATGCCTCGCCGTAAGTACATTACGTAAAAGACAGACCTTCTCGAGAAGACGGTCGATCACCAGCAGGTGTATGTGAGCTCACAATGTCAACCTCACCTCCTCTGTGAACCACTTAAGTATCAGTCTGCTCTGCTGTCAGGTAAAACATACTAGTTCAAACATACTGGTAAAAGTTGCGAAACTTCTGCAGAGTGCCCTCTAAGATGAGGTTTGGTGGTGGAAATAAGCCGGGAGTTAAGAATAATAGAAGGGTGTGTTCTACCTGCAGCACGTGACTTGGAGTGGAGCTGGGGCGCCGCAGCCCTGCTGGTCCCGCCGGGAACCCTCTTCTTGTTCCCCTCAGGGGCCATTTTGTCAGGTCCTTGGTCCTGCAGCACAGGGTCACCTTTCTCCTCTCCTTCCTACCCAATCAGTTCAGTGTTCCTGGCTTTCAGTATCCAGATCAGCAATCTCTTCCTTTTGATTGGATTGTTTAGACCCCTTACTTTTAATAGAATTAATATATTTGAGTGAAAATGCCACATCTTGCTATTGTTTCCTATGTGTTCCATTTACCCTATTTCTTCTTTCCCCTTCTAGGTAACCATTTTTATTTTTCTCCTGGCTTATTCTTTCACTGTTTGTTTTGAAAATATATAAACATCCCAAGGCAAATGGGTGCAGCCACTCTGGAAAACAGTAGGGAGGTTCCCCAAAAAACTAAAAATAGAACTACCCTACGACCCAGAAATTGCAATACTAGGCATTTATCCAAGGGATACAGGTGTGCTGTTTCAAAGGGACACATTCACTCCCATGTTTATAGCAGCACTATCAACAATAGCCAAAGTACGGAAAGAGCCCAAATGTCCATCGATGGATGAATGGATAAAGAATATGTGGTAGATAGATAGATAGATAGATGATAGATACAACACACAATGGAATATTACTCAGTGATCAAAAAAGAATGAAATCTTGTAACAATGCGTATGGAACTAGAATCTATTATGCTAAGTGAAATAAGTCAGTTGGAGAAAGACAAATACATGATTTCACTCATATGTGGAATTTAAGAAATAAAACAGATGAATGTAGGGGAAGGGAAGGAAAAATAAGATAAAAACAGAGAGAGAGACAAACTCTAAAAGACTCTTAAATACAGAGAACAAACTGAGGGTTGTTGGAGGGGAAGTAGGTGGACAGATGGGCTAAATGGGCATGGGCATTAAGGAGGGCACTTGTCGGGATGAGCACTGGGTGTTATATGTAAGTGATGAATTACTCAGTTCTACTCCTGAAACCATTATTACACTATATGTTAACTTAGATTTAAATAAAAAATAAATTTAAAATTTTTTTTAATTAAAAAAAATTATAAGAATAAAGAAAAAAATTTTAAATAAGAAAATATATAAACATCCCAGATGGTGAAGTACCTCACCAAAGGCATGGAATGGGAACAGGTCATGGAATCTTTTGCAATATGGGAAAAGACGTTTAATAATACGACTTTTCATTATTTACTCCTTTGAGCTGCCTCTGAAACCTGACACAGCTTAGCAATGAATGTGACAAGGATCTTCAGTGCACCAGAATGGTCTAAATTTGGTCAACAAGAAGACTATATATATACACACACACACACATGCACACACATATATTACCATTCATTGGGATCTGACGTGTCTCAGAATTAGTTATGTTTGCTATTGTAAGAGGTTATATTAAAGTTTATACTGTGTAGATTTTTTGCTATTCCATTTTGGAGATATTATTTCCAGTTGCAGAGTTCCTTTGCATAAAGCCTCACTCTTCCATGCAAGAAACTATATCTCTATCACACTGTGTCACTGTCACTCTCTATTCCGGTAAGTTCCATCAAGAATCACATATACGTCGTGATAAAGAAGATGAGGAAGAGGAGGAGGAGGAAGGGGAGGTGGAAGGTAGCTGATATTGAATATGGTACATAGAAAGCTAGATTATAGAAATTGTATCACATTCTCAGGACTAGAATACAACTACACTAAGTACCCATGATGGTCAAATTTAGGTCTGCAAATCAGTCTAAAGTGCTTTACATTTTTTCTTCTTTTTTTAAAAAAAAAAATCAGGACATTTTTGACAAATCTGAGCTTGTGGGCCAACTATTTCTGGGAATATATGAGCTTCCTAATGCTTCCTTCCACATATTGCAATGCGAATCATATCCTCTTTCAAAGCAATCATCCTGGGGCACCTGGATGGCTCAGTGGGTTAAGCATCTGACTTCAGCTCAGGTTATGATCTTGCTGTTCACAAGTTTGAGCCCCACATCGGGCTCTGTGCTAACAGCTCAGAGCCTGGAGCCTGCTTCGGATTCTGTGTCTCCCTCTCTCTGTGGCCCTCTCCTGCTCATGCTCGCTCTCTCTCTCAAAAATAAATTAAAAAATTTAAAAAAGCAGCAATCCTAATCTGTGACCCATGGACCTCCAAAGTGTGCATAGATGGAATTCAGGGAATCCATGAATTTGAATGGGATAAATGTTATCTTTATCTTCACTAACCTCTAACTAAACTATAGACCTTAGTTCATGATAGATACAACTAATAAACATAGCACTATTCACAGTACCTGGACAAAGGCAATAATAGAAATCAAAGATATTTTGCATATATTACAGTTGGTATGAAAGTCATAGATATTTTTATACCTCACTACATAAAATAAATATCATTTACTCTTATTACTACTTTGAATAAGGGTAGTTTTCAATTCACCAGAATATATTTTTTAATAACTTTTAAAGATGTCATATTAACATATCATAAATTTATTTTAAAATATTTTGATAACTACATTTCAGAATAACTGGCTTCCTTCATAATACAATATATTCTATTTCGTGGGTTTAATACATTATGGTCCTTAGGATTCACCGGATGTCCAAAGGGGTCCATGTATGAATAAGGTTAAGAGTCCCTGCATGAGGAATGAGATCCTCAGCTTTGCAGATGTGATTGAGAACTTGAAGCCTAGACCTGGTCATTGGAGGCAATTCTTTCTCCGAGTTCTACACTCACTGCTGCACTTTCTGATGGTCCTAATTCTATATCATTATACCACTGCCTTTCCCCTTCTCTCTCTCTCTCTCTCTCTCTCTCTCTCTCACACACACACACACACACACACACACGGACAAACACACAGGCCCCTTTCTTCTAGGAGCAGGCAGCAACCATTTCTAAGCTTCATCATAAAAGTGTCTTTTTAAAATTTTTTTAAAGTTTATTTATTTATTTTGAGAGAGAGGGCACACATAAGGGGAGAAGGGGCAGAGAGAATGAGCAACAGAATCCAAAGCAGGCACCGAGGCATCAATGTTGAGCCACATGTGGGACTCAGACTCACAAACTGTGAGATCATTAACCTTAGCTGAGATCAAGAGTTGGGCGCTTAGTTGACTGAGCCACCCATGCACCCTAAAGTGTCTTTTTTTAAAGTTTAAGTTTAAGTTTAAGTTTAAAGTTTGAGTTTATTTATTTCTATGGAAATAACTTTTTTTAAAGTTTAAGTTTAAAGTTTAAGTTTATTTATTTCTATGGAGAGAGAGAGAGCGAGTGCATGAGTAGGGGAGGGGCAGAGAGAGAGAGAGAGAGAGAGAGAGAATCCCAAGCAAGCCCCACACTGTCAGCGCAGAGTCTGGTGAGGGCCTCGAACCCAGAACAGCGAGATCATGAGGCAAAACCAAGAGTTGGACGCTTAACTGACTGAGCCACCCAGGTGCCCATGAAATTGTCTTTTATTACAGATGACCTCAGACATAAAAATAAAGAAACCATTAATCTACCAAAATAATAGCATTTAAGAAATAATTAACCTGCAATTATTTATTTTCATTTATCTAAAACTCTCAAAAAGAAACTATGCTATGCAATGAATTTACATTAATTGCATACATTTCAACTCAATACTGGAAACTGATATTTTAGTTAGCTAGCACAATTCTGTGTCAGTAAATGTCTGATTTTCTCTGACATAGTACTAATTCCACAAATCCCATGGATTACAACACCAGGTACAGAGAATAATAATAGCAAACGCAAATATGGTGCTTATTCTGTATGAAGAACTATCCTAAATTCCTTATTTATATAAAGTTCACAACAACTTTTGAAGTAGGTACTCATGATACCCATCTTACCAATAAGAAAATAAAATTACAGGGAAGCACGAGACTTGTCCACCTTTAGGTAACTACTAAATGCCCGGACCGGGACGCAAGCCCAGGCCCTAGTCCGGGCCCCAGGGGAGGGTGGGCTTAGGACCCTTTGCTATGGCCAAAATCACTCGAGGAGTCTGTGCTCCATCTACCGTATCAATTATAAGAAATACAGAGGATGGGCAGAATTGGCTCTATCTTATAAGCACGAACAATTCGAACATGTTCTTGTATCTGCAACAGTATTGACAGGAACAGGGCAGTTGATAGACAAGCAATAGACTCTGAAAATTGCAGGCATTTCTTTTCCAAGCTCTTGTCACAGTGAGCACAGAGGCACGGGGTGTATCGGGTGTGACTGACCGGGAAACGGGGAACCTGGTCCTCTCACCACTCAGGACCTTGTCCCTTTAGAAGGGATATAAAGAGCTGCGTAGGCAGAAGACGCAAGCGACTTGATCTCTGAGCCTTACTGTACCCATCTGCAAAATGAGCTTTGACAGTCATTCATCTTCTAGCGGTGATAACTTCTGCATACTAAGTCAGGGGGAGCCCTACGTTCTAGTCCCCTCCCTTGGGCTCTCTCAGTCCGTGTCTAGACCTTCACAAAGACTCTACCCCTGTCATGGGCAGCTGCGCCCTCTGCTACGTGGCCCTGTTTCTCCTGGGAAGAGGTGAGCCCAACACCCAGTCAGCAAATTCCTATCCTGGGTGTGCAGTCCCCCACTCGGCTACCTTCTTCTTTTTTTTTTTTTTTAATTTTTTTTTTCAACGTTTATTTATTTTTGGGACAGAGAGAGACAGAGCATGAACGGGGGAGGGGAAGAGAGAGAGGGAGACACAGAATGGGAAACAGGCTCCAGGCTCCGAGCCGTCAGCCCAGAGCCCGACGCGGGGCTCGAACTCACGGAGCGCGAGATCGTGACCTGGCTGAAGTCGGACGCTTAACCGACTGTGCCACCCAGGCGCCCCTCGGCTACCTTCTTCTTACGACAGCATTGGGCCCCCCTTCTGGACATTATCCTCAGCCTTTGTAGCCTTTCCCCCACAGGACTCACGCATGCTGAAATCTACCAGACGCCGGCAGTCCTGCTCAGCAGGGCTGGGCGCCATGTGACCCTGGAGCGTAAACAGAACTTGCGATACAATGCAATGGACTGGTACTGGCAGGACCCAGGCCGAGGTCTGAGGCTGATTTACTACTCAACGGTTGAAAAAGATGTTCAGAGGGGAGACGTAACTGAAGGCCACAGTGTCTCTAGAGAGGAGAAGGTGCTACTTCCTCTCACTTCCTCTCACTGTGAAGCTGGCACACACCAGCCAAACAGGCTTGTACCTCTGTTCTGGAAGCGCACCACAGTGGAGCACGGCCACTGGCCACCTGCACGCACACCTGCTCCAGCCCTGCGGCCCCACTGTTGTAATCTTTCTAAACTCCCCCTCTGCCGAGTAGCCTTCCTGCACTCTCTGGATTTTTTTTTTTTTTTTTGCAATTTTTAAAAAAATTTTTCTTAATCCTTATTTATCGTTGAGAGACAGGGAGACAGAGCACAAGTGGGGGAGGGACAGAGAGAGAGGGAGACACAGAACCCGAAGCAGGATCCAGGCTCTGAGCTGTCAGCCTAGACTCAGGGCTTGAACTCACAAACCGTGAGGTCATGACCTGAGCCAAAGTCAGACACTTAACTGACTGAAACACCCAGGCACCCTCTCTCTGGATTCTTAATCAAGCACTCAAGAGAACAGACCCAGGGGATACACTTAATTCTGTGTGCCTCCCGGGTTTTAATCACTCCTTTTACATTTATCTGTCTTTTCTTGAGATGTTACTGTGTCTGGTCCCCTTTCTGAATGCAAAGGATACAAAATTGAATGGAAACACATCCTTTCTGCCAGGAGCTAATAGTCTAGGAAGAGAGTAATTAGAATAGAATAGAATAGAATAGAGCGGTGGTATTGGGAGGTCATGAGGTCTGGGAGGGAAAACCAAGAGATTTCAAAGACGCTGGCAATATTTTATTTCCGGAGTGGGGTTATTTGTTCAAGTGCTTATTGTATTGATATGTTATCAAATTATTGGATATATATTCAATATCAGTGTTTTAATGTGGAGAAAACTACCTCATTGAACAATTGAAGGGGAAAGGAGAAGCCTATGGAAAGGTATACATTAAGCTGTTAACATTACTTCCCTAGAATGGGGATGGGGAGGAAGGAAGAAAGTAAGCAAAAATAGATCACAAGAAAAGAAGTGTACTACTTAAATTAAAGGTTGATAGAAAAATCAGAGAAGAAAATGAGAGATTATCTCACAATAAATGAACAAGCCAAAACATACCAAAAATATCAAGAAGGTGAAATATTCTGCAAAGCAGTGTTTAGTCTCAGAATCACAAAAACAACAGTAACAAAAGGGGCCTGTATTAAGTGGAAAGATAATTAGATAATTAATCATCAAAAGCAATGCCCAGTCTTGGGTTAGAAACTGTGTTTAAATCCATGTAAAAGGGTTTTTTCAAACAGCTCCTAAACTCTGAATAAAAATTGGGTAGTAGATAAAATTAAAATGCATCGATAGTGAAAGATTATGAAAATTATATTAAGTTAATACAATTTTTTAAAAGGTTATACAACAGCATTTACAGAATGATATACTTTTTATCAAAGAGAATGTACACATGCACGCAGAGTGGGGGAGGAAAGGAGAGATCTGGAAAGACCATCACTAAGGTGTTAACAGGCATCATCTTTGGCAGTCATGTGGTTTTATCTTTATTTTCTAACTTTCTAAAAAATAGATGTTGTTTCTGTTGGCAAAACTAGATATAAAATTTTTTTTAAAGTGAATATTTCTAGGGGATCCTGGGTGGCTCAGTCAGTAGAGCATCCAACTCTTGATTTCAGCTCAGATCATGATCCCACAGTAGTGGGATCGAGCCCCTCGTCGGGCTCTGTGCTGAGCCAGAACCTGCTTGGGATTCTCTCTCTTTCCCCCTGTGCCCCTCTTCCCCTGCTTGCACTCTCTCTCTCTCAAAAAAGAAAAAAAGACAAAGAGTAAATAAAATGAATATTTCTAAATGAATAAAACACAAACCGGGTGTATTTACTGAGCTGGGATAAAAGCTTTCCTTCCGATGCCATGATGTGTTTTTGCTCATTGACACAAAGCAGTTTCATGATGATTATGAGTCCGCAAAGCAATCACGTCACAGGAAGGTTGTTGATGGAGCCTTAAAAAGCCTCATCCTTTTGCTACTCTGATGCCACCATGGGCTCAGGGCTCCTCTGCTGTGCAGCCCTTTGTCACCTGGGAGCCAGTGAGTCCTGAGCACAAAAGAAAAATCCAGTTCCCGCTTGTCGACTCCCAGCCCCAAGCTCTTCCCTCACAGGATCCCTCCTGGGCTTTGTCTACAGCTTCTGTGTCTTTTTCTTAAAGGCTGTCTTGATGCCAAAGTCACCCAGACTCCAGGACATCTGGTCAAAGGCAAAGGACAGAAAACAAGGATGGATTGTATCCCCGAAAAAGGACATACTTTTGTTTCCCGATATCAACAGACCCAGAAAAAAAAATTTAAGTTTTTTAATTTACTTTCAGAACAATCAAGTGCTTACTCAAATCGACTTGCTCAAGGAGCGATTCTCAGCTAAATGTCCCCCAGACTCACCCTGCAGCCTGGAAAGCCGGTCCTCTGAACCAGGAGGCTCAGCGCTGTACTTCTGCGGCTATCGCAGAGCGTGGAAGTGTTAGCTCCTCTTAGTGCACAAACTCGTCGTGGACCCCACTCAGGAAGCGGGTGGCGAATTTGGTTGAAAGGAAGCAACAAGTCAGCTGGAGCTAGCCTAAGCCACAGTGGCTTTAATACGAGGCTAAAGGATGTTCAGCAGCCATCAAGGAGTGATGGACAATTCTGGAAAAAAACACCACTTGGGCCAGGGGCTGGAATGACTGCCTCTCGGGGCTCACTTTTCTTCTTGTTTCGTCCACTTCATGTTCTTCTCTCCCTGTGTTCTGTCTTTCTCTTTTCTTCCAGTCCTCACGGTGGAAGGTGAGGATGAGATGGTAACTGAAGGTCACGAGTTCAGTTGCCATCATTCCACCGCAATGCTACCGACCAGCTCACCTCGTTCTAAACCTGGGGTCAAATCCAGGAGGAACAATAGCCTGGTCATGATCCAACCACGAGCCTTCTCCTAGAGCATTCAACCTTTACCACGTGTGCATGCACGCATGTATTTAAAATCATGTAAATCTTTATTATGCATGCAATTCTGCCTTTTAGATTTTCCCCACTCAGCTCAGGTGAGTGAAACGCTTCATTCTTCTGTATGTACTTGTAGTCTGTTGCTTCTAAGTGAGTTACAGCGCTCCATGCCTGTTTCTCCGGGAATAGACCCAGTTTTCCTCTGATGTCATGCCAGCTTTGAGTATGCTTGTATACAACCCTTCCTGGACCTGTAGGATCATTTTATAGGATTGTACACCCAGAATCATGACTGCTGAGACACCGAGTACCATTTGTGTACATTATTTTCTGTATCTAGATACCATCAGAGGGCCCTGCAGGTTGGTGTATGAGTCTCAAATCTCACTTAAAAGTACATAAAGCTTCCCATATCCCCTACCCTCTTATGGCGTTATCCAGTTGTCTAGATTATTGGTCTAAGAAGGTAAAGAGATTCCAATCTCTCATCCACCCCCCTTCTCCTAGAACACCATCAGTGCTTACCTTAAAAATGCAGATGACAATTTAAGAAAAATAAATAAAACCATAATTTAATAGGAAGAGAGAGAGAAGTTACTTTACACTCCTATACTATCAACTGGCAACAATCTAGAAAGCTGGATGGTGGTCTCTCCCTCCCCACTTCTCCCATTTGCATTTTTTCTGACTGCTAATGAATTTGAGCCCTTCCTCATTAGATGGTGGTCCTGGATTTCTGTTCTCGAAATGGTCTATTTGTATTCTTAGGCCATTTCTCTACTGAGAGTTCTGTATTTTTCTCAAAGGATTGTAGATATCAGTCCCTTTTTTATTTTAGAATAAAGCTGAAATATCGCCTCCCTATATGGTGCACCACTGTCTCAAACTTCAAAGAGCCAGTAGGTATGGAGAGAAACAGGTGGGTCTCCTCTGAGCAGGTGCACGTTACCTCCATTACATGAAAGACACCACTATTTCTCCCCCATTGTTACTCCCATCATTGGGTATCACACAAACATTTCCAACCACTGCTGCCCCCCACACTGCTTACCACCCATCAACAACCTCCTTTCATCCAGAAATGAAAAGAAAATGCTTCACTCCATTCGGCTATGCTTTTTGCCCCCTGGAGTAAACCAAATGAATTTTTCTCCCTCTTTTTTCTAACCGGATTCTGCTGGCTGGTTACAGCAAGGAGCAGTAAAAACTCACACATTTTTCTTAAAGACTTAACATTTGTCCTCAGATTGTCTATTTCAGGACCAAATGCCATCCAGGGCAATCACCAATTTCATTGAGCTCTTGATATGATAGCTGATTCACATTAATTTCACCATTTTAAGTCACTGAGACATAAAAAGACTGGGAATTTTTTAGTTACATTGCGTGGAATTTTAGTCTCTGGGGAAGAGAGAAGCGTAAAAAGAGAGCCACGATACGTGTATTTCAAATAACATGTATAGTTCTGGCAAATAGATTTTTTTTTTTACCAAAAACATGAGAATGTTATATGCTCTGTGGGGAGAACTTTTTCTTTGGACAAATTAAAACAAATTCCTGAGGAATAAACTTAGGGAAACAAATTTTAAGTGATACCCAGAAAACTATTAGCATTTACTATAAAGATGGATATAATCATTTAAGAAAAGGGGACACCTGGGTGGCTCAGTCGATTAAGCATCTGACTTCGGCTCATGTCACGATCTTACAGTTTGTGGGTTCAAGCCCCGCACTGGGCTCGGTGCTGACAGCTCAGAGCCTGGAACCTGCTTTGGATTCTGTGTCTCCCTCTCTCTTTCTGCCCCTACCCCACTTGTGCCCCGCCCCTCAAAAAACACATTAAAAAAATCACACAAAGGAAAATATTAAAAATAATAATAACTTAAGAAAAGGATCAAACCAACAATTTAACAAGGAATGAGAGGGGCGCCTGGGTGGCGCAGTCGGTTAAGCGTCCGACTTCAGCCAGGTCATGATCTCACTGTCCATGAGTTCGAGCCCCGCGTCAGGCTCTGGGCTGATGGCTCAGAGCCTGGAGCCTGTTTCCGATTCTGTGTCTCCCTCTCTCTCTGCCCCTCCCCCGTTCATGCTCTGTCTCTCTCTGTCCCAAAAAAAATAAATAAATGTCAAAAAAAAAAATTTAAAAAAAAAAAAAAAAACAAGGAGTGAGAAAATATAAATATAAAAAGTCTCATGTAAATTTGGAAATAAATAATACTTGTGAAAAGTGTTTAAGAACCCTTAAACGATGAATTGTATTATCCAGTTTGATCAAGAACCCTATCAGAGGGTTACTCTTATAAACTTCTTATAATAGTGTCAGCTTGACAAGAGGATCAGAACCTTAAAAGTGCAATAAACAATGTCATAATTATATGACCTTAATGAGAATAACAGGAATTTGGCTTCAAGTCAGAACAGACAGTTGTTACCATACTTGCCTACATCTAGAAGCTACTGTAAAGCTTGATGGAATTTTTTAAGGCAGCTCTCAGGCATCAGACAGCAGGCAGTGAAGGGCCATCATCACAGAGAGGAGGGAAAATGAAAGGGGGTGTCATGATTGCCCCAGGTCTGTGCATTGGAACAGCTTCTAAACTGCAGCACGAGAGCATGGAACCCAAGCAGAGCAACATCAGGGAGACAGAGAGCAGAGTTCAGGGCTGAGCTGCTGTAGGGAAGGAAAATGGCAGACAGAGGGCTCCAATATTGCCCAGGGGTCAAACATCAAATAGCAGACACTTAGAGAGCCTCAGTGAAGCCTGACAGAGAGCAGGGCTGGAGATTCCGGCTGCCACACAGTCCAGGGGTCCATGTGAATCCTGACCAGCCAGAGAGGAGCGATCCCACTGAATCCCCTGGGAATACACTTGGCACCTCAAGTCTGGGGGTCACACTTCAAGAAGGAGGCCACCCAGGTCCAAGAGCAAGAGCCATTCTACAACTGCCCTAACAAACTTCAACAAGCCTCCCTGGGAGCTAGCTGATCTGTCAATAAATTAAATGGCTTCTAGAGAAAAATTGCATAGCACTCGCTAAGTAAAGGCAGTAAGAAAGGAAGAAAGAAAGAAAGAAAGAAAAATCTAGACTCTCAACCATGCAGCATGCACAATTTCAGTCATGCAACGAAAAAGTACTAGACATGGAAAGAAATGGGAAAATATCCCCCATAAAGGGAAATGGGCAATGGAAACCAACCCTGAAATAACACAGAAATTTCAGACAAGAGATTTTAAATAATTATTATTATAGAAATATGTTCCAGGATTTACATGAAACTGTGTTCATAATTTGATCAATTGATAAAAGTGATTAACCCATAGCAGTCAAGACAAAAGGGGGAAAGACACAAATTCCCATATGAATGATGAAAAAGAGAATATCTCCATAAACACAACAGACCTTAAAATGATAGAATATCATATATAAGTATTACAACTAGACGAAATTACCTGAAAAACACAAACTTACCAAACTGATTCAGGGTGGAATTAGAAATGTAAAGAAATTGAATTACTTATCAAAAACATCCCCTCAAAGGAAACTACAGACTCAGATTCATTTCTTGGTGAACTCTGGCAAACATTTAAGGGGGAAAAAAAATCATACCAACTTTACAGAAACTTTTTTTAGAAAATAAACTAAACTAGGGGCACCTGGGTGGCTCCGTCGGTTGAGCGTCCGACTTCAGCTCAGGTCATGATCTCACGGTACGTGAGTTCAAGCCCCGCGTCGGGCTCTGTGCTGACAGCTCAGAGCCTGAAGCCTGCTTCCAATTCTGTGTCTCCCTCTCTCTCTGCCCCTCCCTTACTCATGCTCTGTCTCTCTCTGTCTCAGAAATAAATAAAAACATTTAAAAAAAAAAAAAGAAAAGAAAAGAAACTAGAACTACTAGTTTAGAACTACTTCACAACTCATTATGTGAAGCTAGCAAAAACCTGATGCCAAAATCTGGCAAAGATATCGCAGAACAATATTTTTATGACTGTAGATGAAAAAAAAATCCTTTTCAACATATTAACAAATCAAATCCAAATGCATATACATATGGATGTGTGTGCATATGTGTATATCCATATATAGTGGTAATACATCATGACCAAGTAGGTTTATTGTAGGAGAATTATTAGCAGAATCATGAAGAATAATCATTTGATCATCTTTTTTAAATTATTTTTAATGTTTATTTTTGAGAGAGACAGAGCATGAATGGGGGAGAGGCAGAAAGAGAGGGAGACACTGAAGCTGAAACAGGCTCCAGGCTCTGAGCTGTCAGCACGGAGCCTGTCGCGGGGCTCAAACTCACAAACTGTGAGATCATGACCTGAGTCAAAGTCAACGCTTAACCCACCGAGTCACCCAGGCGCCCTTCATTTGATCATCTTAATAGATGCTGAGAAAAATCTGACAAAATCCAGTACTCGTTCAAAGTAAGCACTCTTATCAAACTGGTAAACAGAATTTTCCCAGTCTGTTGGAAGTGATCAACAAAGAACACACAGCGAACGTCCTGTTTAATGGTTAATATTGAACACTTTCCTCTTGTGGTTGGATTAAGCTACGATGTTTACTCTCACCACTTTTCTTCAACATTAGATTGGGGGTCTTAACCAGGCCTGTGACAAGTGAAAAAAAAAATAAGAGAAAAAAAATAAAAAGTCCTAACTATTGTAAAGGAATAAATAAAATTATGATTATTTTCAGTTCACATGGTTGTGTATATTAAAAACATTAGGAACTCAATAAACAACAGCTAGAAATAATTAGTGAATGTAGCAAGACAAGACACATCGTCAATATAAAAAAAATCAAGTGTTTTTATGCTAATCGCAAACAATTGAAAAAGAAATGTTAGGAGACAATACCATATACGATAGTAAGAATAACAGGAATAAATTTAACAAAAGATGTTCAGTGAACAACTACAAAACATCACAAAGTGAAATTAAAGAAAATATTAAAAATGGAAAGATGTATCATGTCTATGGATTGGAAATTTCAGTGCATTAAGATAGCAGTTTTTGCAACAAATAACATTGGAACAATTGGATGATCATGTAAAATGAAATACACTTGACTGATACCTCATCCCATAAACAAAAGTCAATTTGAGATGGGTCATAGACCTAGTATAAAAGCTGTAATTACACACCTTCTGGGAGAAAACAGGAAAACATCTTTGTGAGTTTTCTTACAACACAGAAAGCACTAACCAGTAGTAAAAATTCTTTGTGCCCAAGGATGTGTCTACAGATCAATAATTCACAAATGAGAAAAGAGCTTCCAGTGTCCCTAGGATCACACCCAGGAACACACAGCACGTTGTGAAAAGCAGGGTATGGGCGGAGATTGAGAGATGTGTGCTCTGCCTGTGGTGAGGGATGGGTCAGAGGAGAAGTGGGTTGTGAATAAGATTTAAGAGCCATAAGAGCCATCCCAGAGGAGGGGGAATACTGGTCCATGCCATCAAGGACCATCTGGGGTGTGCAGAAATTGGAGTGTCTTTTTTAATTCTGTTCCCACCCAGTTATGTGTCTCCTGTGTTCCTTCCTCTGATGATGGTCGTTCACTCCTCCTCTGGCACAGATTCTGCTCCCAGTACGATGTATGTTTCTCTTCTCTTTGCCACGCGTCTGCACACTTCTCCCGTCAGACTCCACTAGCCCTCAACGGACAGGACCCCTGAAAACAGTTTACATTCACCTCCCAAATCTCTCCCACTCCAGTCACTGCCCACAGCAGGCGGGGAGGGGGAGCAGCAAAGCAGCATGTTTATGTTAAGAATTGCAGATTCGGGTGATGATTTTCCCACTAAGGACAAACCCAAATGACAATCATTCTTACAATTGTCCTGTTTCTTTTAATCAAGCCCCTGGATAAGCAATTTATTGGGGGGGAAACCCAGTTTCTACGAATATGATTAATGAAGAACTCTATCCAGAAAGAGAGAGAAGGGAGAGAACACTGGAATATGTCATAGAGAACGTGTACTCTGGCTGCAAAATGTGCCTGCATACTTCTGAATAAAGCAATGAGTATTCAAAATAACAGGCGAGAGAGAGAAATGGTGGCAAATGAACAAGAGAGGCCATGAGTTGGTAATTATTGAAGCCAGGTAACGTGGGGGTACGGGGAGGCTCATTGTATCATGACAGCATCTGTTTTATACATGTTATAAATTTTCATAATCAAAAGAGAAGCTATTAAAAAGGAGACGTTCCTGATGTGATATACAGCCGAACCGATTAGTGTAGGAGGCTCTGGTATATCCCTGGATAAGGAACAAGGAGAGGCACAGACCTGGAGGGGCAAAGAAGATTAACTGATCACATCAATATTTCACATGATCTTTGTGGTTCCGCTATCTTTGTTTTGTTTTGTTTTTTTTAGTATGAAATTTATTGTCAAATTGGTTTCCGTACAACACCCAGTGCTCATCCCAACGGGCGCCGTCCTCAATGCCCGTGGTTGTGCTGTCTTTGTACTTTGTCGTAATGAAATACTGAAGACTTTCCTCCTAAAGTCAGGAACAATTTACGTTGAGCTAAAATTACCTCTTCACGGAACTCTTTTCAGATCATTCAAATGTGAGGGAAGGTGCTAAGTATTCTCTAAAGCGTATACCCACATTAAGAGAATATCTTCCTACAATTAGCCTGTATTTTCCATAAAGATCTGTGCCCAGGAAACATTGACCAGAACAAGAGCATCATTGAAGAGCAATGTAAATTTGGAACCAAGTTAATAGTGCTGGTCCCCTAGGAAAAGACAAAACTCTCAAACTTTATGGTGAATATGTTCAAATTGCATAGCCTACCTAGACCTGAGTGAGAAAAAAAAATGAATAAATGCAGAAAAGAAAGAAAGAAAGAAATGTTACAGTGTCACAACCTCCACAGGAACTAGTTTCTCTTTATGTGAAAGCAATCTGGATTTACTCCATAGCCTGTTCAACGGGGATGAGGGCACGCCCTTGAGCTACTGAAATAGCTAAGGCGTGGGAAGAGGAAGAGACTAGTCTCTGGTCGGTGGCAGAGAAGAAGGAGGAAGAGAAGAGGGGGGAGTTGAAGAGTTTCAACATCCTCTGGTAGGACCCCCAGTAAGTAAACCAAGGCACCACCTGTCTGAGTAATAAGGGAGCGAAGGTAAGGCCCGGTGGGGAAAGGGGTGTGGCTGCATCTTTCTCCAAGGCCAGATAAGCTGTGAGGGGCAAGGACATCACTGACTGAATTTTTCCCATTTCCTATCTCCGTGCCCTGTTTCCCCAGCACTCCAAGTTGGAAACACCTCCGTCTTTTCTCTCCCCACCATGGACCTCTTCTTGCTCCTGTGCTGTGTGGCCTTTCGTCTCTTGGGAACAGGTGAGTTTGGGAAACATAGGGAAGTCCTTACATCTCCCAGGTCCTGGCTGAAGCTTTTCCCTTGAGCCTGTGGCAAGAGGACCCTTCCTGAGCTCTGGCTCCAGTTTCTGTCTTGTTTTCTCACAGGCTCCGTGGATGCTGGCATTACCCAGACCCCAAGGAATGGGATTATAGAGACAGGAAAGAGCATTGTACTGGAGTGTTCTCAGACTATGGATCATGCCTATATGTACTGGTATCGACAAGACCCAGAACTGGGGTTACAGCTGGTCTACTTATCCTACGGTACCGACAATATTAACAAAGGAGAGGTCTCCGATGGGTACAGTGCCTCTCGAAAGGAGCGAGAGAAATTCTCCCTGTTCCTAGAGACTGCCATTCCCAAACAGACAGCTCTTTACTTCTGTGCCACCAGAGACTTTCACAGTGCTTCTTGGCTACCTGCTTTCTATACAGAAAGACAGGCACATTTGCTCAGAGGGGCACAGAAGGCTTCCCCCGTGTGAGATGTGGGGATCTTTAGAGGTCTCAGTAGTTCTATGCTCCATGTGCCTCAATCTAAGCTTGAGGGCACATTAGATCAATGTCCCTAGGCCATGGGGTAACTGAAACCACAGGCTGGACTGAACCTATCTCCCTGCCCACTGACACTCTTTATGTATTCTAGTGGGGCTAGCCCGATAGTGTCATTCTAGAATGAACCTGACATTTGTCAATACCACCATGATTTTCTGTTTTTCTTTTTCTTTTACTTTGGGGTGTGGTGGGGAGAGGAAGAGGGAGAGGGAGAAGAAGAGGGAGAGGGAGAAGGAGAGGGAGGGAGGAAGGGAGGGAGGGAGGGAGGGAGGGAGAGAGAGAGAGAGAGAGAGAGAGAGAGAGAGAGAGAACCCTAGGCAAGCTCCATGCTTAGCAAGGAGCCTGATGCAGGGTTCAATCCCACGACCCTGGGATCATAACCTGAGCTGAAATCAAGAGTTGTACGCTCAACCAACTGAGCCACCCAGGTGCCCCCACCATGATTTTCAATAAGAACATCTCTTATTAGCTCAAACACAACGTGGTTTTTCATGGTTCTTTTGCCTTTGTCTCTGCCCACTTTGCACTGTGCCCCTCTCCACTCTGTTCCTACCGACTGCCCCTTCCTCCTGCTGTCCCCTTCTCTGTCCTGGTTCCTCCAAGTGCCAGCCATTCTTCAGCTCTGTATTTGAGTGCCTTTAGACCAGGAACAAACCGACTACCTTGTTGTCTAAAACTTCATCCTAAATAAATTTCATTACTATTTAAATCTGACTCAGAAGGTGAAGTTTGTCAAGTACCAGGACTGGGATCTAGAAAAGTTATCTTTCATCCACTGCCCCACATGTGGATCTCTGCTGAGAATAATCTTAACCTGCAGGAGCAGATAGACCGTGTCATTATCTGGATGTACTGGATCCCCCCAAAATGTGCCTTCTCCCCAGCACATTTTGGCTCCCGAGCCAAATCTCGGAGCTTGGAGATTCCTCTTTCTCTCAAAGGCCCTGGAATAAGCCTCCAGCCCCCTGCGGAGGGGACCCTCCTGGGAGCCAGCGAACTCCTGGCACAAAAATACTCAATCAAGGGCTCCATAGCATAAAACCTGCCTAAGAATCAAATTGAGGACTTTCTTATGTGCTTTGTCTCTGTACTCCACGAGCCTCAATTATTTTGGCAAAAGAATCCATGACTCAGTGACAGTTCACTCAAAGAACCCAAGTTATTTCATTTTCTACATGTTCTGATCTGAGAAGAATGTCACACCTTTTTTTAAAAAAAAATCTCCTGTATGAGTTCTAGCTCATCTGCTTTCCCTTTAAAAGGTCAGTTTGCTAGAGTTTTGTTCTCTGCTTTCTATGCACACTTCATCGAAGCCTCATTCTGTAATAATAATTCTTCTCTCATAAACTATTAACTGTACCCTTTAATTATTTACTAGATATGTCTAGTAGATTTTCCTAGGACTTTTTCTTCTGCCTTCTTTTCCTCTTAGTATAGATATGCATCCTTAACCTTCCCACTCATGATCATGCCAACTTCTTCACAAGTTCCAAACTGGTAGACTCAACTGTCTCCTGGACCTGCTCTACAGTTCAAACTCAAGTGATTTACTGCTGAATGTATCATCCCCTCTCCCCCACATGCACCCATTCTGGCCCAAACCCTGTGTTTCTTCTCAGTCTTAAACCACCATTCTAGATTCCTCCTTCCATAAGCTCTCATTAAATCCATTTGCAAATCTATTACTTCTGTATTTCATATTGTCATAGGTTTGGTTTTCTAGAAAGCAGACTTCGTTAGGGGAGATCAGTGTTCGGTGGGTTATTAGAAAATGTCGTTGATTGATGGGGGGTGGGAGGGAGAGGAGGGTGGGTGATGGGTATTGAGGAGGGCACCTTTTGGGATGAGCACTGGGTGTTGTATGGCAACCAACTTGACAATAAATTTCATATATTGAAAAAAAATGCCGTTGTGATCAACATAAGAAGGGAAAGAAGGAAGGATGGACTGAGAAGCCGGGCTGTTCTGCAACCTTAGCAAAAGCCTTAGCTGAGCCATAGGGTGGCCCTGAGAACCACCCGAGGTGGAGGTGAGGGGGCCAGGTCTTATACCCCACTCTCCTTGCAACAATGTCAGTGTGAATGTGTTGCCCTGAGAAAGGGCACGCCCGCAGGTGGTGGGGACGGCTGAGACCATTCATAAGGAGGGCCGTCAGCCAGCAGCACCCCTAATGGATGGGGAAACTGTCCTTCACACCTGAAGGGAGATACAGGGGACACGTCAGTCTTCAATACACATGTTTATCTGATTCAGCTGCTCCTTTCCTTCCTTGGCGCTTCTACTCCAGTGCAGACTTTGATCATCCACTCCCCAGAAAAAAACCTCGGTGCCCTTCTTGACGGTCTATCAGCCTCTTACTTCCTCTGCTTTACTCGGTCTTAGATGTTGCCACCAGCCTGATTGCATGTGGCATTCTTCACACGGTACACAAAGCCTTTCATGAAAAGATCTGTGTCTGAAAATGCAGCCAAATCATCCACGTTCCCTTCAGCCCTTTAGACTCTAGCTCAGCTGAAACACCTTACATTTCCCTGACGAGGCCAAGGCCAGTTGGACAACTGTACCTTTGCAAATGTTCCCTCTCATCCGAGATGGACTTACTTCTTCACTGCTGGCTCACTCCTGCACAGCTTTTAATTCTTAGCTCAGAGATGAGCTTAATCTGTAACGGCTATTGTGATTCCCGTGGACAGAGAAGATTCAGCTCTTATCCCTTCCAGATACTATACTTATTGTATTCTAGACTGACTCTCACCGAGTCTATATATTCTCTAGTTTAAGAGTGATGTCCCTCCAGGAGTGCCTGCGTACTCAGTTGGTTTCAGAGTCTCTCATTTTTGGCTCAGGTCATCATCTCATGGTTTGTGAGCTCGAGCCCCGCATTGGCCTCTGTACTGACAGCACAGGAACTGCTTGGGATTCTCTCTCTCTCCCCTCTCTCTGCCCCTCCCCTGTTCACACTCTTGTCTCCCTCAAAAATACATAAATCAACTTAAATTTTTTTTTGAAAGAAGACTGATGTCCCTCCAATTTTATATCCCTAGAACTGTGTATAATGTCTGACTTAGCAAAGGAAAGATGGAAGAAAAGAAGGGAGGGAGGAAGGAAAGAAAAATAGACTCATATACGTCTTCCAAGTCGTTCTTTGGGATTTTCTTGCAAGCAGCACGTTTTCTGAGTTCTGGGGCATGTTTACTTAAGTCCACCACACTCCCCACCTACAAGTCCTCTCAAAAGAAAGAGAATAAGTTTGGTTAAACATAATGCTAGAGGAAGACTAAGAACATTGGAAAATGAAAGAAGGTGCTTTACTGGACCCAAAGTATGGAGGCATACATAACAATTGTCTTTGATCGTTGCTGTGGCCTTCCTTGTTGACACTGAGAAATTCTCAGCAGCTGCTCCAGACACTTCCTGAACTATGCCAGGAAGGTGGGCCATGCATGGATTATTCCTGCCCTGGAAATGAGGGCTGGAGAGTCATCTCTGCCTTCAAATACTCCTTCATCCGAGTAGGACCCGAGCCTCTCATATCTGCCCCAGCCCAAGACCTGCCCCAAGTTCTTCTGTCTTTCTTTAATTCCTTCTGTGAGAATCAGATTTTACACCCAGTTACTGCTGGCGTCTTCATCCGTTCATCACTCATTCTTAAATCTTCACACTTAGAACAACTTGGGGCCTCCCCCCTTCCTATTTCTTTAAAATTCATCAGAAAACCCTTCCCAAATCTCTAAGTGTTTATTCATCCTTTTCACATTTTTTTTCAGCAGGGGGCAGTAAAATTGCATTATTACTTTTTTCTTCCTAGATGCTACCTATTAAGGCAAGACCAGCTTTCAAAGTAAAAGCAAAGACCGAATGTTGTTCAATTTTAATGATCACCCTTGTCTAAAGGAAGGCTTTCACGGACAAGAAGATGTCAGGGTTTGGTAAGTCAAAATTGGTATATTCTTTTGGGATGTATGAGAGACCAAGAGTGAACACGAGTGTGCAGTGTCATACATAAAATACATAAAGACCAGGGGCACCTGGGTGGCTCAGTTGGTTAAGCATCTGACTCTTGATTTCAGCTCAGGTCATGATCTCACAATATCACAATTCATGAGTTCAAGCCCCACATCAGGCTCTCGCTGACAGTGTGGAGCCTGCTTGGGATTCGCCTTCTCTTCCTTTCTCCCTGCCCCTCCCCTGATCATGCTCAAGCTCTCTCTCTCTCTCTCTCTCTATCTCAAAATAAATATATAAACTCAAAAAAATGCATAAAGTCTGAAGAGGTCATCCGTCAGCTCCAAATCCTGGGTCAGCAGCAGCTAAGCAAGATTTTGAGTGACTGTCACCTGTGAATCCCAGTGAACCAGGGCAAAAAGAGGCAGAGGAAGGGGGAAGGGGTCCTGGGATTAATCTTTGTGACTCATGACTGAAGCTACAGACTTTTCTGTTGAAAACAAATGGGGGAAAGAGGACAGTACTTGGTGTGGATGCTGTTTACTGCGACAGCACCCAAAATATTTTAGCCAGTGTTACCAAAGCATGTATTAGAAAGAACTGCAGGTCTGAATTTTCTATTCTATCATGATTGATGGTGCAGTGAAGAGAAAGATGGACTTGATAAAATGGAGCCTAAGTTGATAAAGTCAGCAAAATCTGGACCCCAAGTCCATGAGAAACAAGACCAAGAAAGCAATGTAATTAGCACCTGACAATGACCGTACATTTTTTGGAGAACTCAGCACATGTTGCTTGCCGCCCTAAGCCCTTCCCACGTGTGACCTAAATGTGTTCCCTCGTGTAATCCTCCCAACACGGTCTCTTGTGCCCTGTCTGATCCAGCCGCCCTGTTCCCTGGGCCCTGGTTTTGAGCTCTTCTCTCAGCTTTGCAGCATCCATTCCAGCTCATCCTTCAGCTCACCCCAAACAGCCCTTCCTTTCCCGACCTTCCCAACTAGATCACATCTTCCTGTTGTGGTCTTTCAAAGCTCTGCAGTCCTCCCTTTCGTAGCTTGTGATATGATTGCAATCTAATGTTTTGCAAAAAGAGTAGAGACTTAAGATAAACCAGCAAAGCATCAAGCCTACTTGGCATGAGAAAAGTAAACAGAAATATCAGTCCTTTGATAGGTAAAGGGAGACAGATGACACCGCTATGTCAACAGGATGGCTGTGGGGCCCAGACGATCTGCAGGGACTGTGTTGTCACGTGGTGACTTCATCAAGAGCCTACCCCTCTTCCCCAGAACTGGGAGACACCCTTCCTGCTCTAACTGTGCCATGGCTGTCAGGCTCTTCTATTACGTGGCCCTTTACCTTCTGGGCGCTGGTAAGTCACTGACACAGATTTCTTTAAAATCAGAAAGAATCATTTTCCCCTGTTCTGGCTTTGAACCTGGTTCCAGCATCAAGGTCCACCCGGGACCCTGTCATCAATTTGTGTCTCCTTTTCTCAGGTCTCGTGGATGCTAGTGTCTCCCAGACCCCAAGACACTATGTTTCAGGAACAGGAAAGAAGATTACTCTGGAATGTTCTCAAACTATGGGCCATGAGAACATGTACTGGTATCGTCAAGACCCAGGAAAGGCACTACAGCTTATCCATTATTCATATGGTATTAATACCACGGAGGAAGTAGAGGCCTCCTCTGGATCAACCGTCTCTAGAATAAGGAAGGAGAATTTTCCCCTAACACTAGAGTCCACCAGCCCCTCACAGACATCTCTGTACTTCTGTGCCAGCAGTGAATCCACAGTGCTACACAGGCACCTACAGCCTGCATAAAAAAGTGAGGAAGCCCCACCTTAACCTCATCTGAAACTACAAAAGCCACCGAAGATTTTCCCAGACTCCTTGGCCCTGAGAAGACAGTGCGGTCTGAATGACGGTGTGGGTAGAAAACTAAACCTGGGTGAGTCTCTACGAAGATGGAGAATGGCCAATTCCGCATTCGAGGACTGACTTGTCCCCTGCGTTTTTATTCAGTCTAACTAGAGGTTCATTACTTCTGTGGATTGTTTCAAGAAACAAACTTTTAGTTCCATGGATTTCCTCATTGTTTTTCTGTTTTCTGTTTATTTGACCCCAAATGGGATCTTTATTATTCCTTCCCTATTCTTACTTTTGGTATACTTTTTGCTTCTCTTTACAGTTTCTGAAGGAAGAAATTTAGCTTAGAATGCAGACCTTTGTTTTTTTTTTTATTCTCTAATGTAGCCATTTAATGCTATAAATATTCTTTTAATCACTACTTCATTCCATGTGATTTCATATTTTATATTTCTTTCTTCAGTTAAAAAATATAAGGGGCGCCTGGGTGGCGCAGTCGGCTGAGCGTCCGACTTCAGCCAGGTCACGATCTCGCGGTCCGTGAGTTCGAGCCCCACATCAGGCTCTGGGCTGATGGCTCGGAGCCTGGAGCCTGTTTCCGATTCTGTGTCTCCCTCTCTCTGTGCCCCTACCCCGTTCATGCTCTGTCTCTCTCTGTCCCCCCCCCCCAAAAAAAAAAAAGTTAAAAAAAAATTTTTAAAAAAATATAATTTTCTTTGAGATTTCTTCTGTAATCCATGATTCATTTAAGAGTATGTTGTTAAATTTCCAAGTATTTGGGAATTTTCCAAATTTCTTTCTGTTGTTTATTTCTAAGTAATTTGATCTGAGAAGATACTTTGCATTCTCTCGATCCTTTTATACATGCTGAGATTATTTTATGGCATAATATGTGGTCTATATTGGAAAACATTCTATACATTCTTGAAAAGAATGCATATTCTTTGGTCGTTGAGTAGAGTGTTCTAAAACCATCAGTTAGATCAACTTGGTTGATAGTGTTGTTCAGTCTCTTTACCCTGACTTGTTCTCTGTCTAGTTGGTGCAATCAATTTTTGAAGGTAGAGGGGCACCTGGGTGGCTCAGTCGGTTGAGCGTCCGACTTCAGCTCAGGTCATGATCTCGCAGTACGTGAGTTCGAGCCCCGCATCAGGCTCTGTGCCGACGGCTCAAAGCCTGGAGCCTGCTTCGGATTCTGTGTTTCCCTCTCTCTATGCCCCTTCCCCACTCATGCTCCGTCTCTCTCTGTCTCTCAAAAATGAATAAACATTAAAAAAAAAATTTTTTTAATCTTTTGAAGGTAGGGTATTGAAACCACCAACTATAGTTTTGATATGTTCATGTCTTCTGTCATTTCTGTCAGTTTTTACTTCATGCATTTTGGAACTCTGTTGCTATGTGTCAGGAGACACCCCAGTGTTGCCCATGCAAATGCTCTTTACACAAAAATGGACTAAATTTAGAAATTTATTGGATGCCACCAACTTTACTAATATACGCAAAGTGGGAATCTCAGAAAGAGAGGAGCAAGAGAAAGAGGAGCAAAGAATTCATGGCCAAAAATTTCTCTAGTTATTGAAAACATTAATCAAGAGAATCTAGAAACTTAATGACTCTTAAGTACAATAAACACAGAGATACTCATCTAGACATTATAGTCAAACTTGAGAAAGCCAAAATACACAGAGAAAATATTGAAATCAACCAGAGAAAAATGACTCATCATGTGTAGGAGACCAGCAATATGACTGAAATGATGGAGGTCAGAAGATAGTGTGACATGTAGCAAGAAACAAACAAAAGTCGCTAAGAATTCTATACCCAACAAAGATACCCTTTGGAAACAAAGGTGAAATAAAGACATTCCCAGATAAGCAAAAAATAGGAGATTACTAGTTAGCAGGCTTGCCTTACAGAAAAATCTTAGGGCCATCAGGCTGAAAGAAAATGACACACTGACAGTACCTTGAATCCACAGGAAGAAATAAAAAGCACCTGAAAAAGTCAATATAAAGGGAATGGTAGGTATGTAGGTAGATAGATAGATAGATAGATAGATAGATAGATATAGATTGATAGATAAACACAAAAGCAGAAGCTAATGTGGTAGAAAATTTTGAAACAGTAGAACTAAGAAATACATAATAAGTTCTTGGGAAAAATAGAAAATTGCTTGTCAACTAAAAGACAGGGAGAACAAATATACTAAATAAGGAATGACAAGGGGAAATCATCAAAATAGAGTACATTTTTAAAAACAGTATTTTGTACAATTCTCCACAAATAACTTCAAAGCCTAAATGAAATGGATCACATTTTAGGAAAATGCAGTCTAACAAAACTGACTCTAATGCAGATAGAAAGTCTAAGCAGAACAGTGGCTAATGGTCCTAAGAGAAATACATGCACCATCACCATCCCAGCAACAAAGCAGCCCCAATAAAAATGAAAGGTAGGAAGAGAGTTTATGGGGCATTTAGCAGCATGCACATTCCCAGAATCACATTCCCTGCAACTTTCTCCTTTACTGGAAGCAAACTGGTAGCCAACGGAACAGAAATCGCTACAACAGAAATATCAGTTGGATGAAGTATTTACTATAAACAGAAATGTTTACATGAAGACAAAATTCTTCAGAATTCTATCCTAATTCTCATAATAAGAGCCCAACCTGGTTAACAAGGATGCCTCGGCATGATAAGAAAGTACTTGGAATCACTTCAGACTTGCTAAAGGCTGAAGATATTTGTTTAGAAATAAGAAATAGGAGGCACGTGGGTGGATCAATCAGTTAAGCAACCAACTTCGGCTCAGGTCACGACCTCGCAGGTTCATGAGTTCAAGCCCCGCGTTGGGCTCCGTTGCTGACAGCTCAGAGCCTGGAGCCTGCTTCAGATGCTGTGTCTCCCTGTCTCTCTGCCCCTCCCCTGTTCACATGCTGTCTCTCTCTCTCAAAAATAAATTAAAAAATTAAAAAATATATTTAGAAAGAAAGAAAGAAAGAAAGAAAGAAAGAAAGAAAAGAGATCCACCAAGAATTTAGAAAGAAAAAAATGGGCTTGAGCAAGCCATCTGCCGAAAGTATGCTCAAGGTTTGCAGCAAGAATAGACAGAGTTAGCCTAGGACACCAGAGAGTAAAGAATATTTTGCATTTCAGGCAGATGGAGATAGCATACTAAGTGTGCTTTTAGTTTTAGAAGTTAGAGTAAATTGAAAAATAATTCCTGAAGGCATAAGACTCCAGTCAAACTCTTAAGAGAGAAAGAGAAGGAGAGAGAAAGAGAGAGAGAGAGAGAGAGAAACCTTGAGAAATTCATTATTAATAGTTGAAAATACAGGTTTTGGAATTCGACTTACCTGGCCACTTGCTAGTTTTACCAAGGTACTGAGCCTCTCTAAAGACATTTCCTAGTCTATAGAATGGAGTCAGTAATATGTATCTCCCAGAGTTTTTATTTAGTCGAGAAAACGTGCATGGACTGCCTAACGCAACCCCCAGCACAAAAATTTGACTCAATAATAAATGATGATGTTAGTAGCGGTAACATCAGTAGCAGCGCTTCTAGTTAACCATTTTGCGAGCTCGATCTTAATGAGTGGGTACTTTATACGGGGCTTTGTTACAACCTCTTAACGTTTGAATTTTAACCCATTCGATCTTCACAGCATCTCCACGAGGCACACGCTTTCATTGGCACGAATTAGTGACAGTAAAATTAAGGCACAAAACGGTTCGTTTGCTCACCTACGATGAAAGTAAGCGGCGGAGCCAGTATTCGAATCCAGGCAGTTTCCCTCTAGAGCCTTCCATAGTAACCGCTAACCTAGAGGCAGTAGTGGTCGTCAAAGAATGCTGGCGATGAAAAACTATGTCTGTGGCAGAAAGAACGCAAAGGAATAGCATGTATAAACCCAAAAGAACAACCACGTCTCCCCATCTGAATTGCCCAGAGGAGTGGAGCCTAGCTGGGTGATGCTCTGTGATGAGAAGGAAGGACTCCATTTCTGCAGGATCTGGGACCATGGGCGTCGGTGGGACAGTGACATCACAGGCAAACCACCTACAGGCTGATGAGAGCTGGAAGACGACACGTCCCTTCTTTTATCATGCCTTGGGAAGCGGGCTTCTCTGAGGAACCAGCTTTTTGTCTCCTGGGAGCGGGTGAGGTCATGCAGCGCAAGGAAAACTCACACACTGGGATTTCTAGGCTCTGGCATAAACCTTATTTTTTTTTTCATGGCCAAAACGACCTTCCTGGTGGACCCTGCCTATCACTTCTGCCTCCTTCTCTCCCAGGTCACTTGAATATTCAGGAAATCCAGAATGGGGGGGGGGGGGGGAGGGGAAGCTTTTGTTTGAATGTCTTTAGGACTTTGCTTGTAACAGAATGTTCTGGAGTGACCAAGTCCCAGGGTTGCGGCTACAGCTGATCCACAGCTCACTTGCTGCTGGCTGCACCGAAGAAGATTCCCTGATGCGTGCAGTGCCTCCTGGAAGAAGGAGGAGGTTTCTTCAGGCCCTGGACCCATCTTTGCGCTCTGTGCTAGCATTCTATGATGATCCACAGCCACCTCCACAGGTGGCCCAGAATTTGAGAAAAAAAAAAATCTTCCTAGAAATAGCGTTAAACGGCGGAAAGCCACATCTATGACATTGGAACTTCAGTTCATCTGTGGTGACTCACATCCCACAATTTCCCTAAAATTTTTTTCCCCAGGCAAGCAGTTTTGAGAGCAGTTACGAGGTCACCCAAAGGGATCAACAACTACCAGTGCCTGCAAAGTGTTTGTCCCCACTGGTAAACCTCCGGTAAAACGGGTTCCTACAACAGATCCAGACCACCTCTGAGCATGTTCCAGGCACCTACCAGACTTTCCTGTGTTTGTGCACCTTTTCCTGTTCCGTTCCTTCCACCACAACCTGCTCACAGCCCAGGAAACACAGGCGTTATGGGGAAAGCATGCCGAGATTATATAGTGGAAATTCATGGAAATGAAGACATTAAGCCTGGCTAAAATCAGAGTACTTTTACAGTAAAATTTCAAGCTGCGGAGAGAGGTACCATGGTTTCCCATGAGAAAGTGAGTTTCCAGAGAAGTGTTTGGAGAAAATCCTCAAGGGTTCATGCAACACTGCTCAACTCACAATAATGGTCTGGTAAAAATTCTAATGCTTTGATTTTATTTTTTATTTGAGAGAGAGAGAGAGCGCGCGCACTACTGGGGGAGGTGCAGAGAGACAGGGGGACACCCAGCAAGCCTGATGTGGGGCTTGAACTCATGAACCATGAGATCACAACCTGAGCCAAAGTTGGACGTTCAACTGACTGAGCCACCCAGGTTCCCCGGGTCTGGTAAAAATTCTAAAAACACGAACCCACCATATCAGAAAGGATATATCGTATAAGGGAAATTAGAATTCATAGAGGTAAAAAAACTGAAAAAAAACAAAAAAAACCTGCCATGCTAATGCTTTAAGAGAACATCATACATGATTGTGTGACCTAAATGAAGGAAACCAACCACATTCTATTAAGCCTAAGGGGCTTTTGATTCTCCTCTGAAGCAGTGAGGGAGGAGGGTGTGGTCTCTGGCCAGGAAGCAGCTGAAAAAGTGTGGGCCTCAGAGACTAAGTTCATCACAGCACCAGACGGCACCGTTCATCAGGTCCTGCTATGAGCACCAGGTTCCTCTGCTGTGCTGTCCCTTGTCTCGTCAGAGCAGGTGAGTCCTGGGCACCTGTCACCGTCTTCCCAGGCTCCACCCAGAGAACATGTTTTCAGGACGGTAGCATCAGTCTCCCCTCCCCAGGCTCTGCCTTTATTTGACCACTTTTTTTTTTCTGCCACAGGCCTCAAGGATGCTGTAGTCACACAGTTCCCAAGACATAAGATCTTGGGGACAGGAAAGAAATTAACCCTCCAGTGCACACAGGATATGAATCACTTTTCAATGTACTGGTATCGCCAAGACCCTGGATCTGGCCTGCAGCTGATGATCTACTACTCAACTGGTACTGAAGCCTTTGAAAAAGGAGACGTCCCTGAGGGGTATCACGTCTCTCGAAATGAGTTGCCATATTTTCCCCTGACCCTGGACTCTGCCAGCACCAATCAGACATCTGTGTATTTCTGCGCGAGCAGTTTATCCACAGCGCTGCACAGCCACATCCTCTCTGCACAAGAAAGAGGCGAACCAAGGAGGGAGGGGACGCTGCCTTCAAGATTCCCCAACCGTGGGGCACCTGGGTGGCTAAGCCCGTGAAGCCTCTGACTTTGGCTCAGGTCGTGATCTCGTGGTTTGTGAATTCCAGCCCTGCGTCCAACCTGCTTCGGATTCTCTCTCTCTCTCTCTCTCTCTGCCCCTCCCCCACTCGTTCTCTCCCTCTCTCTCTCTGTCAAAAATGAATAAAAATTGTAAAATTTAAAAAAAAAAAGATTCCCAACCCAAATTAGGGAAAGTTATCACACGAGATTGTATGGAATCCCTGCCTTGACTTTAATATTCCTTGCTTCCTTTTTTTTCCCCCATTCTTGTCCCTCTAAGACATCTTTCCTGTCATAATCAAAATCTTTACCCCTGGTTGATATTACACTAGACCAGAGGGCATTAACCCAAAGTGAATATTTCCTAATGCGAACTTCAATTTTCAGATACAGATGTAGGGGAATTTTGATAAAACTGAAGCCTGATCAAGTAAAGAAAAAGACCCTCAGATTTGCAAAGATCCTTCAAAGATTCTACGATGGCGTCTCTCAATAATTGAGTCATACAGGAAAATAAGTCGGGAGGGGGGCTTCCTCCGATGTGAACTCCTGAGCGTGAGTAATGTAGATGCAGAGGGTGATGACAAGTTCTCAGACAACTCGTGAACTCAGGATTACCGAGAAGGAGAAAAAGTTAGTGGAAGGGAGAGCAGTAGGTAATAAGAGACACAAAATGTGTTTGTTCACAGGGATAGTTAGGGAGCAGAACCTCACTTGGGTAGATGCAGGTGTCATGTTGAAAACGAAAACGTGTGGTGCTGAGTAGGTAGATCAGAGACGCAGCAGGCTCATTGCGCAGTTCCCCAAAGGCAAATGTTGGGTGATAATCAACTGTATTCGTTTTCTGTTGCGGTGTAACAAATCACTGCAAATTAGACGGGTTGCAACAGTACCGATTCATCATCCCACACCTCGGCATGTGGGAAGGTGAGGGTGGTGGGGCTGGGCTCTCTGCTCAAGGTCAGCTGAAACCACCATGTCATCTGGCTGCACTCCCTTCTGGAGCCCACTCCTCCTCCCTGCTCATTCTTATTATTGGCAAAATTCACTTACTTTCGGTAGTAGGAATAAGATCCTGTTTCCTTGTTGGTGGTCACTTGGGGTCGCCCTCAGTTCCTTGCATTCTCTCTCTGGTCCCCTTCAACTTCAAGGACGGAAATGCACATCAAATCCTACTTATGCCCCCAGAAAGCTCTTTGACCCCCTTGTTCTGCTACCAGCTGGAGAAAACTGTGCCTTGAAAGGTCTCATGTGATTAGAGTAAGATGGGGTCATCTGGATAATATCCCTTTTGCCAAATACTGTAAAACAATCATAGGAGCGACAAGTTGTCATATCTGTAGGTACCACCTATGCCCAAAGAGGAGGGGCTAATACGTGGGCAAGGGACCCTGGGCGTTGTTCTTAGCATTCCGTCTACCACACCAAAGGAGAACAAATACCAAAAGTATCCGGACAGGAAATTCAGAGAGCATGCAACCAAATACACTAAATTAGAATTCAGAACTACTTGAAAGATGTTTCTGAGTCTTGGACACACAATAGATCAATTTTTCTTCCTATTGTTTTATCAAGGACACAGAATAAAAGTAGAACGGAGTGGCCCTTGGTAAAGGGAGCAAAGAGAAGTTACAGGAAGGAATGGGGAAGAAGAAAGATCTAGTTCCTACTGGAAGGACACCAAAGCCTCAGGCTAAAGAACCATATCGTTTCAGTCTCTGGGTTGAGAAAAGAGACAAGAGATGAGACCAGAAGAGCTGCCCATGAAAAGGATGGAGTGAGAGTTGAGAGAACTTTTTTGAAGAGAATAAACTCGGTAGGCAGAGGGAAAGCGATCTGTAATAAGCTTCGTTACTAAGAATTTTGAGGTAACCTGACATGGAAATAACTTAACAGTTCATTGATTATTTGGGGGAGGTAGTATAATCTCTTGAAATTCCAATGAGTCAGAAAGTGAACATCCTTGATGTGGGGCCTCGGGGAAACAACAGATATCAGGATCCAGTTAGCAGGACATTATTGGATGTGATTTTAGTTTTGTTATCAGCCACTTTGTGAAAGTTTCCTGGAGAAGAAATTGGAGCATCATCTGGATACTGATCAGTGTCTCGGGCAGCAAATTGTTTTTCTCCTGACTTGACCTACTCTTCCATGATCAGACAACAGAGCTCTTGTCAGGGCAACCCAAGTACTAATGAGTCAAGCAGGACTGAATTCCACCTGCTGCCATAGATGGAGAGTGATCATTGGAAGAGGAGAGAAAAGTTACTTTCTTAGACAGAAAAGCTACTTTCTGAGAAGTTATCAGTCTTTTGTCTTTCTCTACAAGGTGGCTGCCTTCCACCATCCCAAGATGGGGGCTGGGAGCATAAAGAATCCCACTCTGTAATTAATGAGTTCTAGATCTGTCCCCTCCACCCCAATTACTAATTTCAACTCAAGTCCATTCAGGACACCAACTGACTACTCCCTCCTGGAGTTTAAACACAACGTGTCACCTTTGACCCACAGCCACCCTTCTGGTTTGCCGATTTGGTGAATTGACTCGTGAGGCATTTGCTTGCATGAGATTGAAGTTGTCCTACATTTCTCGTTCTCCTTTACCCTGGACACCCAATCCGTCTCCAAGTGCTTTGATTTCTAACTCCTACATAACCTTTCTCTTCATCCATTCTCTCAGTGCAACCACTGCCATGTTCATGCTCTTCTAATCAGCTCCACAGGTAAATTTAGTAGCCTCTTTAGCTATTTCTCCAGCTCCAGCCTCCCCCATCTAATGCGGTATAAGCCTCCCAGTACCAAGTGCCATCGTCCTGACTGCAAGAACCCGGCCATGTCACTCCCTTCCACTGCATCCGTCCGTGGCTCTCTGTGGTCTATCAGACATAAAAGCTAAATATATTAGCATGGGGAAAAAAATGTATGACAATCCTTTTAAACAATTTGAAAGGAAGGAAACTAAATACCTTACAAGAAAGATATCCTTGCATTAGAATGTCAAGTTCTCATTAGAGTCTAGAATAATGATAAAAAGCTCTTTATTTTTCCCTCTTGAGTTATGGATCTCTTTTTCCATTAGGTCCATCACAGTTGGGCATTAGGGAAGACCTACCCATGTGCTGTATGTACCTGGAAGAGGTCCGTGCTTCAGAATCTTCAGGTCTTCTCACAGGAGGAGGAAACCAAGTGACCTGACCAGATCCGGCCTCCAAATGACACTCGAGATATTTCCCGCCCTTCTGTCTTCCTAGGTTTACCAGTTCTTAAAGCACATGTGTACTATGCTGACAAGTGCTCTTTTTCCTTCCATCTACTAAAACTTTTTCTAGTTCTCAAGCTTGATAAGGGTCAAGAGAGTCCTGGGTATGGTGGTGGGTTTCGGAAGACACAGAAGTGAATCCCCAGGACAGAGATGTGTGGCGGTGGACAAAACTTCCTGCATATATAAGGTGTGATCACAGCCCTTCTAGAAAATCCACCCACAGCTCCCGGCACTCATGTTCTCACACACTTGACTCTAGCAACATCGAACTCCAGCTATTTCCAAACATGCAGCACATAGCATTTCCCTTGAATGACCTCAACTCATTTTGCTCTTCAAAATCTCACTTACAATAGCACTATCTAAAATGTGCTTTGTTTTCCCAAGATCGTGAGCTCCTTCCTCTGTACTCTCACTACACCTTACTTACACAATTCTTCCTTCCTGCAGATGCCAAGTTAAAATGATTATTGGTATGGCTAACTTCCCACTGGACTACAAAATCTTCAATGTAAGAAGACACGTATTGCATCAGTCCTTCCCCAGAATTTTCCTCTGTGCTTGGGATACAAGTACCGTGAACAATCAATATTAAATATTATCAGCCTAGAGACAGAAACATTGTCCTTTTTGTTCGTGCCTGGATTCCCATAGTCTAAAAGATAGTCTAAAACCTGCTACCCAATTGGTATTCATTCTATGTCCATTAAAGGAAAGGATAAATGGTTCAGCAGTGTCCACAGTGACTGGGTCCTGGGCTTGCTTCCTCTTCTCCCCCTGAAAATTACATTCCTTAAGTTTAAACAGTTCCCAACCTTACCTTCCTTTTCTGGTTAAGGGTTCCTAGTGGGCCCAATAATGCCCCCCCCACCAAAGTATTCATTTCCTTATGCTCAGAATCTGAATATATTGCCTTCCATGACAAAAGAGAATTACATCTGTAGATGCAGTTAAATTTGCACACCAATTGACCTTGAGATAGATGGTGAGATTATTCTGGATTATCCAGGTGGGCGCAGTTCCATGGGTCCTTACAGAGTGATGTGGGAAGGACTCCACCTTCTGTGACTGAGTTTGAAGATGGAGGGGGCGCCAGAGTGGCTCAGTGGGTTGAGCATCTGACTTCGGCTCAGATCATGATCTCATGGTTTGTGGGTTTGAGCCCCACATCAGGCTCTGTGCTGACAGCTCGGAGCCTGGAGCCTGCTTTGGATTCTGTGTCTCCCTCTCTCTCTGCCCCTTCCCTGCTCATGCTTGCTCCCTCTCTCTCTCTCTCAAAAATAAATAAACATTAAATAATTTTTTTTTAATGAAGAGGAAGGAAGGGGCCATGGAGCTCAGGTAGCCTCCAGAAGCCAGAAAAGACAAAGAAACGGATTCTCACCTAGAGGCTCCAGAAGAGCATAGGGTCCTGCTACACCTTGATTTCAACCCATTGAGAACCCAAACTTCTAAACATACGTTGTTTCAAGCCACTGAGTTTGTGATACTTTGGTATAGCAGTGACAGGAAACTAACACAGAGAGAGCCCCACTCCTGAGCCCCTAAAAGAAGGCTGCTATTGAAGAAAGTCACTCCGGGAGAAGCCTAAGAAGAGGCAGAGGGATAATAAGGACAGGAGGTTGAATCAGATGATGCCATTTTTAAAGGCAGATGCTGCCAGTTCCTGCTCTTGGCGCGCTCCATGTTTGCAAATGCCTCCTCTGCACAGGCTTTGGACCAGAATGTTCCAGAAGAGAGTCACTGCCAGCCTCAGGGGCCTATTCTCTTGGAAAGAATTCTGCCTTTGGTGTGAACAGTCAGCAGCCAGCACGGAGTAGCTCAGAGCCACCAAGGTGCTGCTGCCCAGAAGGCAGGGAGGTTGTGACATGGGACACAGGAAGTCACATTCCAAACAGCAGGAGATTAGAATGTGCTGTTATGGTGAATCTCAGCAGAAGTCCCTTGGCTTTGAAGCTTCCACCCACTTGCAAGGTGACCACACAAACACACTCAAGCATGCAGATGGAAAGAGGGAGGGAAAAGGAGACAGAAAGAGGAGAGAGAGGGAAAGGAGGAAAAGAATGAGCTCCCCCGTCCCTGGAATGTTCCAGCAGTAACCGAGACACCCAAGTCCCTCCGCACCAGCAGTTTATCAATGCGGCCACATCCTCTGAACAAAAAAAATGGCAAACCCAAGGTACATGGTGACTCTGCCCTCGTGAGCCCCACCCCCACCCACAAGGTGGCCCAGCAGCCCTGCTTAGAATTCTCTCTGCCCCTCCCCTGCCCACACTCACTCGCTCTCTCTCTTTTTCTCTCTCTCTCAAAATAAATAAGTACATATATTTTTTAATACACACACACAAATTTGTTATCTTACAGTTCTGGAGGTTAGAAGTCCAATACCTGGGGTGCCTGGGTGGCTCAGTCGGTTAAGCGTCCGACTTCGGCTCAGGTCATGATCTTGCGGTTTGTGAGTTTGATTTCTTTCTGAAGGCTCTAGGAGAAAATCAAGCACCCTTGCCTTGTGACTCCACGCTTCTACCTTTACTCCCCACTTTATCTTTATCTATCTCCCTGACCCTTCTTACACATTCACGTCTCCCTCTAAACACAGCTGCAAAAGATTCCCTGCTTTTAAAGTTTGTTTATTTATCTTGAGAGAAAGAGGGAGAGGGAGGGGCAAAGAGAGAGAGGGAGAGAGAGAATCCCAAGCAGGCTCCGCACCATCAGCTCAGAACCCCACATGGGGCTTGATCTCAGAACCACGAGATCATGACCTAAGCCAAAGTCAAAAGTCAGATGCCACCCAGGCGCCCCAAGTTTCCCTGTTTTTAAAGACCCATGTGATTAGACTGAGCTTCCCAGATAACCCAGGATAGTCTCCTCGATCAAGGCTTGCTGATTAGTAACCTTCATTGTATCTACAACCTTAATTCCCTGTTGTAATCTACTCTGAACATTTTCATTTTATGGGGTGTGAACTTCTGAGCCTATTTTTCTGGCAATTGCAGTAAGATTCCACTAGAGGGCACTAGCGTATTCCTTATTACGAACACTACATTTCAAATAATGATAAATGAGAAAATCTGATAAAACTGAACACTGTATCACCAGTTAAAGAGAACCAGTATACAAATATCTCTCATGAGGTCTTTCAAAGGTTAATCATATAATAGGGAAAGATATAGGGCAGAGCAAATTCCTCAGAACTAAAATGGCTGCAGCATAAGTAAAATAGGATTTGAAGTGTGGTAACCATTCTACAGCCTATATGTGGGCTCAGGATCACCCATAGAAAAAATATTGCCATGCACTTAAAGGGATAAACGTGTTCCCTTACAGGGCTTTTTAAGAAATGGCTCCTCAGTGGCAGAGGCAGGCATAAGTATTATTGTCCCGAGACTGTTACCCCAGAAGGAATGCATGGGAAATGCAGATTTCCTAAGTAGTGTGCCCGAGGAGGGGGCTGAGAGCAGACACCGAAGAAGTCCATGGACAGATGGACAGCACAGAGCAAGATGCATTACATTAAAGTACAAAAGACGAGGGAGATATTTCAGGGCTCCTGGCCATCTACAGGATTCTCTTTTCTTCCAGTCTCTTTGTTAGGGACATAGAAGTTTGCCCCACACTGGGAGAAAGCTCCCAAACTCTTGAAAGTGGTGGCCTTTGGGAAGGAAAGGTCACAGGAAGCCTCAAGAAGGAAAGGTGGGAAGGTATAGGAACTGGCTCGTGATCTAAGGGTATCAGGAACTCAGGTTAGTGGCATTGCTTTAGAGTCTTGGGTTGATGTAGAGAAAGAAAAGAGAGACCAGATCACTGGCCATGGGGTGTGGTGGAGGGGAGCGGCTTGTGTCTGAGGAGAGTGAATTAGCTACTGGGGGAAAGGACGACAGAATCAGAGGCCTCCTGGGGGTGCCTGGGTGGCTCAGTTGGTTAAGCATCTAACTTCAGCTCAAGTTGTGATTTCATGGCTCATGAGTTCGAGCCCCACATCGGGCTCTCTACTATCCGTGCAGATCCTCTGTCTCCCTCTCTCTCTGCCCCTCCCCTGCTCTTTCTCTCTCTCTCATAAATAAACATTTTTAAGAAAATGAATCAGATACCTCCTGAATCTTGGGTTAATCTAACATGGAGAATGCTTGGGATGAACTATAAATCTTTCAATTGTAATTATCCACCTCTATGATGTGGGCAGCACCATGGAACCTGGGAAAACCCACTGGATGGGAGGTAAATAGTGGGTTTAGTTTTGTGGAGGTGGGTAAACTGTGAAAGGTTTCTAAAGATGAAATTCAGGACGACAAGGTTTACTAAGTAACAAGGAAATTGTTGGCTTGAGGAGGGCTCCTGAGAATGAAAACTGCTTTCCCTTCCTGGAGAACACCTGTCTCCCAGCTAGGATATTGAGTACTCTCAGGACAATGGAAAACACCAAGGGCTGAAGTGGAGCCAAACCTGCTCCCTGCCATGCTTTTCCTGGAAGGAACAGAACTGGTAGCGACATACGAAGACAGAACACGCCTCCTTAGAGAAGAGTTACCGTCCTGAGAGCAAGCACGCCTCTCTCGCTGGCCTAGAATGGTGACAGTTTGGAGCCCCAGCTTGAGGGCGACTTCAGGCAAGAAAGCCATCTCTGAGTTTTGGGCACTGCCCCCAAACAGGGATGAGGGCCCACGTCTTGCCTGGGGATGACAATGATTTGGCAAAATCTCTGGGAAGCCCTAGCCTTCCAGAGATGGATGGTTGGAAGCCTCCCAGAGATGGACGGAATGGATGGAAGCATTTCGGGGAGATGAGGCAGTCTCTTCTCACTCTTCCTCCCCTGGGCCCCTCAAGAATACTCTGGCTCCAACAAAGCACAAACGAACTCAAAGGTGTCCAAGAGGGGAAGTTTTCGGGACAACCCCAGGCAAGTCACCTCAATGCAGGAAGGACACAGTGACCCGGAAAAGGGAGCAGTATGTGTGGCAGGAACTCAGAAGAGACACCACGATGGCCCCAGCCACAGACAGAACTTCCATGACTCAGATAGACAGCCAGTCGCAGCCAGGATCCGGGACATATCCATGCTTCCGTGCGGAGCGGCACGAGGAGACCGCAAGAAAGAGGTTGTAAGTCTATAGCAGACAAAGAAACCATGTGGGCTGGTAAGTATGTGAGGTCACTGAAGTCAGCAGACGTCGCCCCTGCCTTTAGGGAGAGAGAGAAGAGGGAAAGGAAGAAAGGTATGCCTAACACCAACCTTGAGGAAAGCAGCCACTCGCGCCCACAACTACGTGTACTGTGCTAACGGGGAAAGGGTCCTGCATCTAACATGTTGAACTGGATACAGATGGGTGAAATAATCCGCCCTGGGGACCTGACGGGATTTTTACGCGTGAGCCTCTTGTAAACGGTGGAGGCTAGTCGGTGGGTACACAAGGACAGGAAAACACTTGGAATTTTCTCTGCAGAGTAGAAGTGAAGACTTCTAAAGTGCAATTTTGATGACAGCGTTTCACGCTCTTGCATATCTGAGTGACCAACATGTTATACCAGTTTTCATCATAAAGATTTAAAATACACCAATATTTGCAAGCTGGGCAAGAGGATACTGATGAGACGTTGTCCGGTGCGCAGAAATACACAGTCTCAAAGGAGAGCGACCGCAGCGGCCGGTACTGACTGCCTGGGTTTCACTCCAGCCCTAGGAGGAAAGGCGAGTGGTTTCACCCCTGAAAATGAGGGCCAAGAAGCTGCAGAGATGGAGACATTACAGAGACCGACTAGAGCCCCGGGGACTAGGAGACACCTGTGTGAAGCCATCATGGGTTTCCGGCCCCTGGGCTGGGTCGTGCTTTGTCTCCTGAGAGCAGGTGAGTTTCGGGACGTGCACAACCTGGCCATAGCTTGCAGGTCTCAGCTCAAGTCCTTTCTAGAGCCGCAGATGCCCTCCTTGGCTGTCTCTAGCTCTGTTTCCCTCCCTCACAGTCCCCGTGGTAGCCAGGGTGACCCAAACCCCAAGACACCTCATCACAGGGACTGGAAAGCGGTTGACAGTGCGTTGTTCTCAGGACATGAACCATGATGCTTTGTACTGGTATCGACAAGACCCAGGGGTGGGTCTGAAGCTGATCTATTATTCGAGGAATGTTGACTTTATTGAAAAGGGAGACGTCCCCGACGGGTACGCTGTCTCCCGGAAGGAGGAGAGGAATTTCCCCCTGACCCTGGAGTCCACCAGCACCAGTCAGATGCCTCTGTATCTCTGTGCCAGCAGTAAATCCTCTCTGCACAAAAAGAGGACCACAAGATCAAGGAGGCTCCTTCCTGGGGAGCCCCCCCCCCCCACACACACACACACACAAGCAGGAGGAAAATTCCCTCCACCATCAGTGTGGGCAGAAGTCCTTCCCTGACTCCCCACATCCGGGGACCCTAAACAAGCTCCTCCCAAGCTCAGGCTGCAGCCCTTTGTCCTCACCGGGCTTCAGGGCTGCCCAACCCGAGCCCTCCATCTTCACTCCAGTGGCTCCGCAAACTTTTGTCCCACATTCCAGGTCCTGTTCCCGGATGTTGGCCACTGGAAGGAAGAGCACGTTCTGGGTTGTTTACAAAATCTGCCGTCTCCCATTTTCCTCATCTCAGCACATGGTCCCGCCATCCACCCAGACGGCCAAGCCAGAAATGCAGGAGTCAGCCTCACCCTCTCTCACATCCCATCCTTCCACCCCCCCATCCGTCGCACCCCCCGCAGATTTCTAGATGTTCCATCCCTCACCAATTCTACCAATGTTTCTGACCTCACCGATGATAGTGTGGCCCACCAAATGCCTCTCACCTGGATTCCTCAACCACCTTCCAAGTAGTCACCCCCCACTTCCCGGTTGCCACCTGCCCCCATCCAGAAGCCACTGTCTCCAGCTTGAAACCCATCAGTGTCTTTTCTTAACCTGGCCAAAGTCGCCGGTATAAACTGGAGACTTCCAAGCCTCTCCATGATGTGGTCTTTGCATACCTGTCTCTACCTTCCTAACGTGAAAGTCCCCTTTCTTTCACTCACAACTACGGGGCATTTCCATCTCTTACAGGTCCCCACACATGCCCTTTGCTGCTTCACTGCTGGGTCTTTACCAGTAACGTTCACTCTACCTAGAGCCCCCTTCCTCTCCCCACCTACCCGGAGAGCTGACCAATCGTTCCTCTGCATGCTAATTCAGAAGTCATTTCCTCCAGAAAGATTTCCTGGAAGCCCTGGCTGGGTGAGGCCTCTGCCCCCTGCTCTTATGACAGCCTGACACACTAGCCTCAAGGCAATCAACGTGCTCAACTGTTTACTGTTTAAAGTTTACACAATTGGGGCACCGGGGTGGGTCAGTCGGTTGAGCGTCTAACTCTTGATTTTGACTCAGGTCATGATCTCGTGTTTCATGGGATCGAGCCCCACGTCAAGCTCTGCACTGACAGCAGAGGAGCCTGCTTGGGATTCTCTCTCTCTCCGCCCCCCTCTCACTGCCCTTCCCCAGTTCGCTCATGCGTGCTCTCTCTCAAAATAAACTTTTTTTTTAAGTTTATGCTAATAAATATTAAGGTTAATGAGAACAAGGATCATGCCTATATTGTTTACCTTTTTTATCTCCATACTTGCCATTGACTTGTTAAGTAAATGAGTGACTCCGTCCTCTCTCAGACCTTCTTTCTAAAGCCTCTCTGACTAGTCCAGTATCTAGACCCCTTGCAAATTTCTCTCCTACACATAGTTTGGGGAGATTCCAGGGTTTTTCACATCTGTAGACAAGCCAGACAACTCATGTGCTCTAATAGAGTTTTTTATTATATTCCGGCCCCTTGTTGACTCTGTACTATATGTCAGCCTGACAAGGATGTTGCCTCTCCGGGTACCACTGTGTCCACAGGATCCTTTTCTTCTTCTGATGGGCCCTAAAACACCTGCCCACCACCGCTGCTGCTTCTGCTCCGAACCATTACATTTGCCAAGCGGTACGATATGCCAGACGGGGCCAGCGGGCTCCGTCATCCCTCCCAGGTAGTTTCCTGCAGAGTGACACCTCTATTAATGAAGCACAAGAGGAAACATTTTGCCCGGGCTTTTCCCTTCCCTTCTCTGTGTTGGAGGGCAAAATTACAGTTCTGTATCTCGATCCCCAATCTCTTTTTTTTTTTTATTTTTTTTTTTTTAAATTTTTTTTTTCAACGTTTTTAATTTATTTTTGGGACAGAGAGAGACAGAGCATGAACGGGGGAGGGGCAGAGAGAGAGGGAGACACAGAATCGGAAACAGGCTCCGGGCTCCGAGCCATCAGCCCAGAGCCCGACGCGGGGCTCGAACTCACGGACCGCGAGATCGTGACCTGGCTGAAGTCGGATGCTTAACCGACTGCGCCACCCAGGCGCCCCTTGATCCCCAATCTCTTACACAGACTTTAGCACAAAGGCTCGTTCAATGACATACATTCCTCACCAACCAGCAAAATAGTAGTTACACCCTGGAACAATGGAACACAGAGAACCTCATCCAGGATGCAGAATCTGGCAAGACAAAACAAGACAAAATACAACAGCTGAGCTCAGAATCCACTCATCCCTCCAAGAACTACGGCTGCATTGCTGGGTTGGTCCACCCTGCCAATCCCCCACCCCTTACGGAAGGATGAGCTCTCTCAAGGAGGCATCTTACGCTGTTATTCACATAGGCTTCCAGTGGACCAATCCCTCCTTTTTGAAAGACTTGTCCAGACATTTCTAAACTACAAAACTTGTTCCTTCTCCAGTCTAAGCTGAGTTTCCATTATACCTTTGATCACATCCTCAGTATAAATACAATTATATTAATTAAATCGGAGATGTAAATGGAGATTATAAGACGAGAGACTGTTTCCTGTAAATGGTTCTGCCATCTAATGACCTCTTTCCTGGAAGTCATCTCAAGTGACCCCTTATCCCATGCGAACCCATGGGACAAGGATGTAGACAGACCCCTTCATACTTATACAGAGTCCCACACACCTAGCCCTCTATTATAGGACCTAGGGATCTGAGCTAGGATGCCCTTATTCTTAACTTGGACCTGCCTTAGGCACCAGGTTACTCTGTTACCCTTAATTCTAGGACCAGGAGATTTCTGGTTCTAAACCATTCCTTAGAGGATGCACCCACAGCCTGCTTTATGGAATCTATTTCTGATGCATAAATCACACCTCAATCAATCTCACTCATGCTAAAGAAATATCTACAAGAGTTCGAGAATTTTCAGATTTAGAATCCTAGTCACGTTTTTTTTTTTACATTAATTTTTGTTCACTAATGGTCAATGTCCTTGGTGGACTACTATTTCTATGTTCTTCCCTTAAAAGTGGGGTACCCAGGTATCATTACACTAACAGCAGAGCCAACACAGACACCCTACCATGAATTCACCTGCCATGATATCCTCCTTGGGATAGATGGTTCATGGGCACAGTAGGTGTCTTTGAACTTGGTTGGCCAGACCACTACATTAGGCCTTTCTCTGGTGGTCATACATTGGCGTCCTTCCTAAGCTCTCTCTCTTCAGGTACCCTCTCTTTCAATCCACAGTGCCCATGAATGCCAGCACCACTGAAATCCCAGGGTCAGAAACGAAGGGTGACTCTGTGATGTGACCAAAATACATACCATGACCCATATATGCTGATTCAGACAAGAGCTGGGAGTGAGGCTACAATTAATCTTTTACTCAGTGCCAGGGGTACCAACAAATGGGAAGTCTAAGAGACAGGGTGTCTTATAAATAAGACCGAGCATTCTCCCCAACCTTCAGACGTCCAGCCCTTCTCAGACACGCCTGCCAGCGGTTAACCCACAGCACTGCCCAGCCACTTCCGTTCTGCTCCAGAAGGGTTGTCACATCAGGGAGGTGGCACCCACATGGGAGACAGTAAGGGGGGACAGCACCTGGGAATGAGCTGTCACAGTCCTCTCTCCCTCCCTCCTCCTCGGGGTTTGTACATAGCTTCCGCAGCCCAGGCAACCTGAGAAGATCCCCCTGCGGTCAGTTCGGCTTCCCTCCAAGCACCTGCTAGAGGGAGCTTCTTTCCACCTAGACACGCGGGGCTTCAGGGACTCCTTCCAGGACCCCCGGCTGTCCGGCCCTTTGCACTGCCCCGTTACCTCCCCCATCACCCACATTTCGTTTTCCAGCTCCACTCCATCTCTAGACAAACTGCCTTTCTAATTTCAGGTGTCGGCCTCTAGACTTCATTTCTCCAAGGCTCAACATTGTATTCGGCGTTATTTTATAACTGCATTTCAGCTGCCACCGCCACCTCTCTGCCAGGATAACATCCAATTGCACACGACGTTTCCTCTGCCAGGCCTGCCTGGCAAGCTCCCTCTTGCTCTCCTGATCTCCTGATTGCTTCCCACGCTCCCCCAAATGTCCCTGGTCACTTCCTGGACACACACACCTTCTACACATCTCAGTTCTGCAATCGTCTCACCGTGTTGTTACTGTTTGCTCTAAATCTTTCCTTAGGGCCATCTGTTCTTTGATTTAAGGTAATGTACCTTTCCAGTTTGTGCCTGAAGCACTGCACGATGGATCCATGGATCCAATCGAAGCTCCGTGAGGCATGGAGCATGCTTCTGTGGTCCATGAGGGCCTTCCCGGGGCCAGGAACATAGCAAGCGTTCGAGAAATATCAATACAAGGATTCTAAGAGGCCTTCGAGAATTCTAATCAGGATCTGTCTTCCTGATCTCTCTTTCCAGCTAAGCACCCTTTTAATAAGCAGCTTAGATGACAAATCTTATGGATAAATTCTCTGAGACAAGCTTTTCTTATTAAGCATAGATGCTGCTGATCTCTGAGCTAGCCATGCCCCATTTCTGCAACAGCTTCACCATTAAAGATTCAGGGACAGAATTTTCTAGCCACAGACTCCATAATCACCTCCAGCCTCAGAGAGGAGCTATGGTGACATGGGGGGGAGGGGGGGGGCGGGAGGGTGGAGGCAAGCTCTCCCGAGAAAAGACCCTTCATGGGAACTGCAGGGGTCACTGAGCTCAGAGCCGACGTGTTGACCCTCTGCCCCAAATTGCTATTGTGAGTTCAGGAAGAAGACTGTGACAAAGACGCACTGTGGAAGTAAGCTTTACTGGAGTATGTCTCAGTTTGGGATTTCTCTTCTTCATAATGAGTAACAGAAATGTCCTATAATCCTTTGCCTCCTGCCCACGGCGTATCAAGCCTATTCAACGGCCAGAGCAAATAATATTTTAGCATTCCCTCCTCTACACAATATTTTTTTTGTTAACAGTCATGTAATAATTACAAATCTTAACATGCCCCAAAATCACCTGTTGAGGATTTGTTTTGTTCTGTAGGGTTATTTTTTAAAATTGTGTGTGTGTGTGTGTGTGTGTGTGTGTGTGCATATCTGTGATAAGGGCACTTAACACGAATCCCTTTTAACAACTATTTAAGTGTACAATCCAGTCTGGGGGCGCCTGAATGGCTCAGTCATTTAGGTCATGATCTTGCAGTTTGTGGGTTCGAGCCCCGTGTCGGGCTCTGTGCTGATAGCCCTGGATTTGCCCAAAGCCCTGCTTCAGATTCTGTGTCTGCCTCTCTCTCCGCCCCTCCCTTGCTCTCTCTCTCTCTCTCTCTCTCTCTCAAAAATAAATAAACATTAAAAAATGTACAATCCAGTCCTGTTAACTACAGGCACAAGGTTGTAGACAGATCTCTAGAAGGTAACCATCTTGCAAGACTGGAACTTTGTACCTGCTGTACAGCGACTCCCCACTTCCCCTCCCCCAGGCCCCGGCAACTGCTTGTTTTCTGTTTCTAGGTATTTGACACTGGGCTAAGTGAAATAAGGCAGTCGCCGAAGGGCAGATATTACACAAAAGGAGTCTTTTATCACCAAAGTTGTTTAGAATTTCTGGCACATGGTGGGAACACAAGCAGAACAACTTTTAATTGGATTTTATTATTGTCTTTTTTTTTTACATCAGTATCTGCTTCATTATTCATATTTGGCAATTGTCCAAATGATTCCTTTATAACAAACAGGAAAACAGATTCAGGCCCATGTAATTCCAATCCAGAATTACATTCTGTATTTAGCTATTTCCCTGTACTCTTTACTCTGGACCTCTCCTCAGGCTGTCCTTTGTAAGTCAATACTTTGGAGGAATATAAACAGTTACTGTACAGAAAACGGTACTTAATTTAGTACTGTGGTAAAGCATGTTGGAGGTGAAGTGTTAGATGAAAATAATTTGTGCTTTCCATGTTTCCCCTCGTATTACATTTTCAAGCTTTTTATGATGAAAAATTTTAATCACAAGAATAGAGAGGAATAATACAATGAGCCCTATCGCCCAGATTCAATAATTAACATTTTGCTACTCCCCTCCCCCCACCACATCGTCCATTTCCCCAGCATTTTGGGCTGATACATTTTGAAGCAATTTCCCAGACATCACAGTATTTTATTCCAGATTTTAGTAAGCTCTAAAAAAGAATAACACTTTGTTATATCATATTACCTACCTAACAAAATTATTTGTAATTCCTTACTATTATATACTGCCAGAATTATATTCACATTTCTCCTATTACCTTGAAAATGCCCTTTTTAAATACCTGCTTATGCATTTGCTTGTGATGTCTCTGAAGTTCTTCTTCCTTCCCTTTTCCCTCCCTCCCACTCCCCTTCTTCTTTGTCCTTTTCTACTTCTCTGCAGACAGTGCACTCCTAGTGAATGGGGAAGGGCGACACTAGGCAGGGAGAGAGAAGGGGGGCTCGGGGAGGCAGGTTGCAGCGACAAGTGGGAGGCTGAAGAAACGGAGGGGTTTGGAGAGAAAAAAGATGAAGGTATTCCAGACCCGCCTGGGCTAGGTGCCATGCGTGGAGTCTCACGAACTTTCTGACAAGGTCCCAATAAAAAGTCAGGGACAAAAATCCTTGGTGGCTACACAGTCGGGACCCTGTCACTCTTGAGAGCTTTATATGCTCTCTCAATAAACTCTACCGCTTTGCTCACTCTCTGTTGTCTGCAAGATTCATCCTTTGACTCCGTGAGACAGGGGCCAGCGTCTCTCCCACCCTCCGGTAACACTAGTGCTTGCACCTGGAACCAGCCACACCTGAACTCCACCATTGGTCGCCCATGGTGTCCACTACACTGCCAGGTGGACCTGCACGTGTGGGCACTGGCACCACTGTGTCTCCACCACCAACACAGAGGACAGAAAAGGCAAGTGTTTTATGAAGGAATTAGCCTATTACTCATGGGAAGAATCACATCTCTGTATGTCCCTACATCTATGGAAGCAAATCATAACAATTAGAACAGATATGTCTACAACTAGGGGCACCTGGGTGGCTCAGTCAGGTAAGCATCCAACTTCAGCTCAGGTCATGATCCGCAATTTGTTAAGTTCCAGCCCCGCGTTGGGCTCTGTGCTGATTGCTCAGAGCCTGGAGCCTGTTTTGGACTCTGGGTCTCCCTCTCTCTCTGCCCATCTCCCGCGCACGCTCTGTGTCTCTCTCAAAAATAAGAAATAAATAAACATTAAAAAGATAAAAGAAATATCTACAACTAAATACTTTCAGCGTACTACATGTGTCCTTAAGGATGGACATGTAGAAATGAGGACTCGGGGACTGGTGATCCTTTGCAATTTGAGATGCCACCTGGATATAAGGATGTGCCCAGGATGGCAAGGAGCTACTAGGGATCTGATAAAATCCCCTAAACACTAAAGCTAATCATTTCAAAAGCAGAGAACAGCACAACAGGAAGATGGAATTTGAACCAGAACACGAAGTCAGACGTATTTCTTCTGGCCGCTTCTGGTTATGGGAATTCAGGGGAAAGATACTGACGGTTGAGTCAGAATTACTCTGGAGTTTGAAGCTTTTCCTTCCTAGCAGATAAGCAGGATCGGACACTGCCTGGGCGAAGTCCCTATTACAGAAGTATCATGAAGCTTAAAGAAGAAACAGCAGGGCTGGTGTAGGACACTTGGTAATGAACCAGAGTATAATATCAAGAGTTCAACAGCAAGTGCGGTTTTGGTTTTGTCGATTTGAATTCTTGGGAAAACAATTCCTGGAGAAATATTTTGGAAAGCAAGTCTTTTTAGACAAAGATTTATCCCAAAAGGGGAACATAAAGATGAGTCCAAGAAATCATGTGGGTGAAGAATTTTAACATGCTGTCTGACACAGAATCAGTATTCAGTAAACAACGGTGTGGTGATGAGTCAGTGCTTTGACCAGCCACACTTACGGAGCCCTGCCAGTTTATGATCGGTCCATAGGTACCAACTTGTTCCTTCCTGCATTCACCCTGTGTGGTTGGTGCTGTTATTAGTCCCATTTGACATATAAGGACACTGAGGTCCAGAATTTGCCTGTGGTCACAGCCAGTAACATGAACGACAAAGCGGATTTCAAACCAGACAGTTAGCTCCACAGCCTGCCTTTGTAACCAGTGCGCTAATTGTGGTAACTATTGTTACTCAGTAAGATCGTATGAAAAACTAAAATTGTTGTGAAGGAAATGTATGTTGAGAGATGGAGAGGAGAGAAAGAGGGGGTGGGGAGAGAGAGGGAGGGAGAACATAATGTTTTCCCCCATCAGAGTTAGTCAGGGAAAAAAAGTCCCCATCTTGGAGACTCACTTCCTGAGACTCACTAGGAGGTCCCGGCACATCAGGACCCCTGGCTGAGCTCTACCATACAGACCGAGTTAGGATACACAGGCAGGCGGTGGCGGAAAGAGACAAGGTGGAGTCTGGACACATCCATGCAGACATCCTCATGCTCTCTCCCTCCCAGGAAGATGCATACCTTCCCCTGCAAGGAAAACGCAGAGCCTACGAGCAAGGGTTCTGCCCAGGGGGGGCCCGTTAGAGACACAGCATCCCAGCCGTGTGGGGCAGCTGGTGTTATGGGCTGAACTGTGTCCCCTCAAATTTCCTGTGTTGACATCCCCGCCCTCAGGACCTCCGAATGTGACCATATTTGCAGATGAGCTCTTTAGAGAGGTAATTAATGTAATTAATTGAGATGATTAAATGAGGTTACTGGTGCGGCCCCTTCTAGATCTGACTGGTGTCCTCATAAGAAGAGGGAATTAGGACACAGACACACACAGAGGAAAGACTGAAGACAGAGGGAGAAGAAGGCCACCTGCTGGTCGAGGAGTGAGGCGTCTGAGGAAACCAGCCCGGCCACACCTTGATCTTGGACTTCTGGCTTCCAGAACATCGAGAAAACCCATTTCCGTAGGGAGAGTCACTCAGTCTGTGGAACACCCTGGCAGTCCAGGAAAAGTAATCCGGCTGACCATACAGGCACTCTCTACCTAATACGTACCCAAATTCCACACCCAAAGAAACAAAGCAGGTGTTCAGCACATATTACATTGTTTGTGCAAGCAGTCCAGGCAAAACGATCTACACTTACCAGTTACTAGGTGGTGGGAACGCTCCTGAAGTCCCAGCGCCCAGATGCCTGCCTTGCAAGCCGGTCTTTCTAAGGATGGCCATCTCAGGCCTACCTTGCCAGCTGTTTTCTACACACGCACATGTGCACACACACATGTGCATGCACACACACACATGCATGCGCACACATGCACACACAGACATGCGTGCACACACATGCATGCACACACACATTCGCGCGCACACATACACATGCATGCACACACAAGCACCCACAAGCACATGCACACGTGCATGCACACACACACATGCGCACACATGCACGCACACACATACACATGCATGCACACATTCGTGCACACACATACACATGCATGCACACACAAGCACCCACAAGCACATGCACACGTGCATGCACATACACACATGCGCACACATTCGTGCACACACATACACATGCATGCACACACATTCGTGCACACACATACACATGCATGCACACACAAGCACCCACAAGCACATGCACACGTGCACACACACACACACACACACACTGCAGAACAGAGACGGCTTTCACTCTGGCACCTCTAAAGTCTCCAGCATCTAGAAGATGACTAAGGGATCGTGAGCGTGGGCAGGGACAGCGACATCACAGACAACCAACCTGGAGCCTGAGAGAAGAGCCACTCCTGCCTCGAGCCTGCCATGGGGCCCAGGCTCCTCTGTGCTGTGGCCTTTTGTTTCCTGGGAGTCGGTGAGTCTGGGGAGTTGGCAGCAGACCCCTGTGCCATTATTCCTAGGCCCTGAGTACAAGATTTATCCCTCAGCAGGCTTCCTGGCCTCTTTTCTCGCCTCATCTGTCCTTTCCTCTTAGGCTTTGTGGACACACAAGGAACCCAAACTCCGAGATATCTCATCGAGAAAGTGGGAACGAAAGTTTTGATGGAATGTTTGCAGAATATGGACCACGAAAGAATGTACTGGTATCGACAAGACCCAGGTCTGGGGCTGCAGCTCCTCCATCGGTCATATAATATTGACAGTACTGAGAAAGGAGATGCCCCTGACAGGTACAGGGTCTCCAGGAAGAAGAACGCCTTCCTCCGGGCCCTGGACTCTGCCAGCACCAACTAGACATCTGTGTACCTCTGTGCCAGCAGCAAAGCCACAGTGCCTCACAGCCACATCCTCTCTGCTCAAAAAGGGCAGATATCAGGGGGAAGTGACCCCAACTCAGGGCTGAGCTGCACTGGCTCCCACGGCACATTTGTGCCAATTAGAAGTAAGGCAGCCTCTAAGGGGAACCAAGGCCATAGACACGCATCTTGGCTAGGAGGGCATGGATGTTTTTCAGGCCCCACTCATCACCGTTTCCCAAGTCGGGGCCCCTTCTGAACTTACTTAACCCGCCCCACCGTATGTGTCATCCCCAACCTAAATTCATGAGACCCCCACCCCAACCAGGAGGAGAAGTCTCTCACTTATTCACACTGGAGCGGCCCTGCCCTATGACCGTTTATCAATCTTTCCTCCTCCCTCATACTGTTTGCTACTTGGATCACCTTATGCTCTTAATTGACATTTCGCTAGAGGGCGCTCACATAGTCTAAACTTTTTAGCTAAATGCTCTTGTCTTTGTGCTGATTCAAGAGAAAGCTTGTGGAGTTTGACTTCTGTTTACTCAGTTGAGAAAGAGAAAAACCGACAAAAATGGATCTTTTTAAGTTTCTCTAAGTGTGCGATGATATTTGATTGGAAATTTCTGATCAGGGAAGGAATACACTTTGATGCAGAAGGTGGTAAGAATTAGGCTAAGGGCACCCTGGTGCCTCAGTCGGTTAAATGTCTGGACTGTTGGTTTTGGCTGAGGTCATGATTTCATGGTTTGTAAGTTTGAGCCCTGCGTTGGGCTCTGTGTGGACAGCACAGAGCCTGCTTGGGATTCTCTCTCCCCCTCTCTCTCCGCCCCTCCCCTTCTTGCTCTCTAGAGCTCTCTCAAAATAAAAATTAAAAAACTTAAAAAAAAAAGAATTAGTCATGCTATATCTGTACTCACAATCCTCTGGAGAAAATATCTGTTTGTTTTAGGAATGAAACATACACTATCCTGTCAGAAAATATGAATTGAGCCTATTCTGCTTTGGGAATAAAAAAGAAACGTAAAGGATATTGGAAATCCAAATGTCAGTGCAAAAGTATTAACGAGACAAAACAGGCATATTAGATGCTTCGATTCAGTGCTAAGTTTTTACGGTGTAGAACTCAGAGAAAAAAGTAAATCGATCACATTACAATATTCAGTATTAAGTTCACATGAGAGCTAAGACTTGAGCTGATTTTTTTTTTCTCTTCGGAGTTTCTATTTAAAGTCAAGTTAGTTAACATATAGTGTAGTATTGGTTTCAGGAGTAGAATTTAGTGATTCATCACTTACATATAGCACCCAGTTTGAGCTGATTTTAGATAAAAAGTAAAGGCAAGAGGAAGTATTAAAAGTAAGAAATATCCTGCAACATTCTTGTGAGAGATCCTGCTGGAATGAAAAGGTGGCATTCTTTCTCTAAAAAAAGATAGGGATCATAGGTCTCCCAATGGAGGTCGACATCTAGAACAGAGAAAGCACCTCTTCGCAGAATAGTGTGAAACGACAGAACACATCTGCAAACATCTATTTTCGGTGGGCCTTCAGGGTGTCTGGGAGTCCTATAATTTCTCATAAAGTATTAACTTCCCACAGCAAGCATTGCACCAACCCAGAAGATCAACCTCAAGAGAGGGGAACAGATATGAGCATTCCCAGTGCTTTCTGGAACCATCCCCAACTAAACTGAGACCCTGGTGGAAAGAGCGCCACCCCAGACCAGGTTTCAGTCCTTACACGCTGCCACTTGCTCCTTCAAAGGCATCTTACCTTGCTAAGGAGCTGTCGCCCAAGCAGAGAGGTAGAACACATGACTTAAATGAAAAATATGCAGAGATTGAATATCATACATCAAATGAATTATACAAGACATCTAAAGAGGTTGAAAGGATTGTAGATTCGGATAAGAGGCTTGAGTTTAGAAATAAATTGAAAAAAAAAAGTGTCCCAAAGAGAGTTCACAGAATACACTCTTAAAAGCACATAAAATATTACTAATGTTTACCATAAGAGTACAAGGAAGCATTCGGAAAATGTAAACCATGATTTTGGATAAAGGTACATCACATTAAGATACTGAAAAATTCATAGAAGGAATGATGCCATCCTAAATCTCCAAGAAAGAGAGGTTTAAAATTCTGTGACTTGGGTAAATACAGCAAATTGTTCTGTGTTAAATGAAAATATAAACAGGCTTTGCTAGGACATGATGGAAAAGTGGGGATAGCCTCTTAAATTTTTTTTTTCAACGTTTATTTATTTTTGGGACAGAGAGAGACAGAGCATGAACAGGGGAGGGGCAGAGAGAGAGGGAGACACAGAATTGGAAACAGGCTCCAGGCTCCGAGCCATCAGCCCAGAGCCCGACGCGGGGCTCGAACTCACGGACCGCGAGATCGTGACCTGGCTGAAGTCGGACGCTTAACCGACTGCGCCACCCAGGCGCCCCAGGGGATAGCCTCTTAATAAACAGAGGCAATGAAAGAGAAGAGAACATCTCCCCTTTTTCCTAGACAAGCGTGAGATATCCCAAGCAGTTTATTGTAACATACAGCTGTGAAATACAAGTATTATTGCCTACTAATTATAAATGAAAAACCTAAATCTAAGTAGCTTGCCCAAAGCCACACAGCTGGAAAGTTAATGGCAGAGATAAGTGTTCCTATACTGCTTTTGAAATGATCAGATAATGGAGTCCAATGTGGGTAAATTTCCAAGCTCAGCTCAATGGGTCTCAAATCCAACCATTAGTAGAAAGATATAATTCACACAGCCAAATATCTGGGACTCCTACCTCTGTGCCAGCAGCATAGCCAGCACCAAAGACGTCTTCCATGATGTAGCATATACTTTCAACACCTCCACCTTGAAGTAGAACGATGAAGTGTTGACAGAAGAAACGGTATCACCCTAGTGATGGACAAGTAAAGATGGCCATTAAAAAAGGCCAATGATATGTTTGATGAATATAAACAACTGAAACTAAGGTATATCTTCATTCAGTTTCAGAACAGTGCGGACAAAATTATCTAAAGTGATGCAAGACAAAGAAAAATGTTAAAAGTCAAAACAAGTTATAAATAAAGAAATGAGAAACAGAATGATTCACATTTCTCAGTAGCAACACTGAATGCTAGAACACGGCGGTGTAAGAGATAATTGCAAAACTCTGATAGAAAACAATTTTCAGCCTATGTTTCTCAACCAACCCAAGCTACCAGTCAAATGCAGTTTTCATTTCTGCCAGGATCTAAACCCTTTATTTCCATTTCACTCTTCCTAAGGAAGTTCCTGGATAATGTGTATCAGCAAACGACAGGAGAAAGTCGAAAAGGGAAGGAACGGCAGGATTCAGAAAATAGGGAATCTGACTCAGAATAACAACAACCAAAAAAAGCATCAGGATAACAACTGTATGGAGCAACGAGTTAGCAACCAGGCCAGACTGAAGCAGGAAGACTCCAAGGTTAATTTTCAGCTACTGCCAAAACACAGACTGTTGGCTACACTAAATGAGAAACTCATCCAGAACATCATCTAGCGTCAGTTCACACGATCAGAAACCCAGATCCAGCCTGGAGAAGATGACCTCCTTTAAAATAATCTAGATGACTCAGAGGTTTCAGATATAGGTACCAACCAAACGATAAAAGTCTGCTGATTACCTAAGAGCCATTCAAAAGAATGAGGCAGTTCTTGTAATGCCATGATAACTCCTGTAAGACTCATCCTTCACAAATCACAAATATGAACTCTGGACCAAAAAAAAAAAAAAGTTTAAAGTTTATCTTTAATGGGCTGAAAAGCAACCAAAAGAAGGCAGAATCTACGGGGAAGTAAACACTTGGATGAAAGGTAAGTTTTCTGTTTCTATAGATTTTTGCCAAAAAATAGATCGCAGTCAAGTAGAAACCCATGAAGAATTGACCAAAAAGTTAGCGAGGATGTCTCAGAAAAATGATATCCACAAAATGGCAATCCAAAATTCTGCATGCAAATCTGTCCCAGTCTCTGGTTAATGCCTGAACTATGCATGAGAGAAACACTCCAATCAGCCATGCTAAGGGTAAAAGAACTGAACAGAAATTTCCATTTTTGTCAAACAGAAGAGAACAGAATTCAGAGGTTGAATTTAGCAAGTTAAATGCCAGTGAAAACAAAAACCCAATCACCCCTCAGAGAGATAACCAAAATCCAGACATACCCTTGACAGTGTCTAAGACGCAATGAAAAAATTACTAGGTATACAAAGAAAATAAATAACATGACCTATAGTCAAAAGAACATCAGTATGGCAGCTGCCTGGCTCCAAGCTCTGAACTCCTGATGTGAAGCCATATTTTGAGCTTACCTGGATGATAGAATTCATGAACAGGGACTTAAAGCATGTTCAAGGACATAAAAGAAAATATTACTGTAATGAAGAAAACAAATGGGAATTCACAACACAATAATGGAAACTATAAGAAATAAATGGAAATTTGAGAATTAAAATGGCAATATTTGAAATTTAAAAAAAAACCTCACTGAATGAGCTTGGAGCAGATTAGAGATAACAGAAGAAAAATTCAGTAAATTTGAATTTATGGCAATAGAAATTTTAGTGTCTAGCGAATGGGGCAGGGGGGGATGTGCAAAAAGAATAACAGATTCCAGTGGTCTATAGATAAATATCAAAAGACAATAGCTGTCGGAAACTTGGATTTTGAGGTAGAAATGTAGAGCACAAGAAATAGTGAAGTGTAGATACATATTAGAGATTTTTCTTAATTCCTTGTAGTACACACAACCGGTGAAAGCAAAAATTTCAGCACTGCATTGCCGGGCATGTGGCAGATAGACACAATAAAGATGACAACAATACCACAAAAGATGAGGTTGGAGAGAACAGGCCCACGTAGTCGCAAAGTTTTATATTTTCAATGAATCTTTACGATATTAATCATAAGTATACTGTAAAAAGTTTAAAATGAGTATGATAATTTTCAGCCAATCACTAAAAGAAAAAAATAGAGAGATACCTGAAATGTCAATAGTTAACAAGTCAAAATAGATTGTTTTCAAATAATTAAATAGGGTCTATCCCAGGAACAAGCTTGCTCAATACTCAAAAATCAGTCACTGCAGAGGCGCCTGGGTGCCTCCGTTGGTTAAGTGTCTGACTCTTGATTTCAGCTCAGGTCATGATCCCAGGGTCGTGGGGTCCATCCCCAGGTTTGGCTCTGCACTGAGCATGGGATGCCCTGCTTGAGATGATCTCTCTCCCTCTGCCCCTCCTCCACTTGTACACGCACTCTCAGTCTCTCTCTCTAAAATAGAAATTAAAGGGGTGCCTGGGTGGCTCAGTCGGTTGAGTCTCCAACTTTGGCTCAGGTCATGGTCTCATGGTTCGTGAGTTCGAGGCCAGCATCGGGCTCTGTGCTGACAGCTCAGAGCCTGGAGCCTGCTTCTGATTCTGTGTCTCCCTCTCTCTGACCCTCCCCTGTTCATGCTCTGTCTCTGTCTCAAAAATAAATAAACATTAAAAAAAATAAAATAGAAATTAAAAAATTAGGGGCATCTGGGTTTCTTCTTCGGTTAAGCGTCCGGCTTCGGCTCAGGTCATGATCCTGTGGTTTGCAGGTTCGAGTCCCATGTCAGGCTCTGTGCTGACATCCCAGAGCCTGGAACCTGCTTCGGATTCTGTGTCTCTCCCTCTTTCTACCCGTCTCCTGCTCATGCTCTGTCTCTCTCTGTCTCTCAATAATAAATAAACGTTAAAAAACATTTTTTAATAAATTAAAAAATTAAAAAAATAAGTCATTATCATTTACCTTATTAGCACATGTATAAAAACTACAACAGTTATCACTAGAGATAGAAAAAACACTTAATAAAATTCCATATCCATTGTTGATAGGAACACTCAGAGAAGTGGGAACAGGACAAACTTCCTCAGTCTAACGAAGGACATCTGCAAGCAGCCAACAATTAAAAGCATAATGAATGGCAGAAATATTCAACACTTTAGCCCCAACATGATAGACGAGTCAATAACGTTCACGCACAGCACTTCTGTCCCACATTACTGGAGGTACTAGGCAGCACATCCAGGCAAGAAAAAGACGAAAAGGCTGAAGAGTAAATGATAAGGTAAAATCTTTTAAGAGATGAAATCACCATTTATATTAAAATATCAAAAGAAACTACAAAATTATGAAATTAATAAGTGAATTTATTAAGGGCATGGGCTATAATATTAACATGCAAAAATCAACTGCAGTTTATATGCTATGGCAAACAATGGGATAAATGAGTTTTAAAATTTGAATTTAAAAGAATATAAACAAGCCCAAAGTATTTAAGAACAAATTTAACAAAAGACATGCAAGACACGTATACTGAGAAGCAAAAAGTGTTACTCAGAGAAATGGGAGACAACTTTATTATTATTTTTTTTAGGTTTTCTTCATTTATCTTGAGAGTGAGAGAGCACATGAGTGGGGGAGGTGCAGAGGCTGAAATCAAGGGTTGGAGGCTCAACCTACTGAACCACCCAGGTGCCCCGAAAGACAACTTTGCAACGTGGGATAGATCATGTTCACAAATTGGAAGTCTGGATGTTGTTAAAATGAGCGTTCTCCTCAAATTCATCCATGGATTCAACAAAATCCTAATTCTTGAACCAACTGAGTTTTGGTGGGGTTTGTTTGTTTAACTAGAAAGCTTATTCTAAAATGTATATGGAAATGCAAAGGTTCTGTGAGAAGGTGAGAAATGGTTGAAAGCCTATGTGTGATCTTTCAGGCTTCACCAGTGGCAATTACCCAAAGGGTAGCACCTATGTGGTGCTCCATAATGACAGGTGGGGACGCGGTGGATACGTGGCGGATGGATGGCAGGTGAATGTTACGCCTTGGGAGTGAAGATCCATCCTAAGTGAAGAGCCACACAGCTCCACTAGGGGGCAGATGGATTTTCAGCACATTGTGCAGAGGCTCCTCCTACTACTACAGAAGGGAAACAGATGCAGTAGGAAAGGAAGACCACGCTGGGGAGGAGAGATGAACTTGAGTTTGCCTTCTCAGTGCCTTTTCTCAGGGAAGGTGAGAGGTTATCACCTAAAATGCTGACTTGCCTGCTACTTCTCCTGGGACAAGGTATGAGTCTGATCCCACTGGGAAGTTTGGGGTTAATGTTGATGCCCAGTGGAGGAGCAGAGGGTCTGAGGCCACCCATCAGAGGAGGAGGGAACTGGATTAGTGGATTAGTGGATTCTGATGGTATAACAGTTGGAAGAACAAAATGGAGGCCGTGCCAGGGATCCAAAGTGACATTAAAGCAAATAGTGAAAAGACCTTCCTGCCTGGGGACGAGCTTGTCAGCTTTCTCTCTCTCTCTCACTGAAACTAGACACTGTGTTCAGCGCTCTCCTCTCTCAGAAGCCACACAGAGACATCTGTCAACGCGGGACCTCCGTGACAATCCACTGTGAGGTCGATATCCAGTTCACCTTAATGTTCTGGTACCATCAGCTCCCAGGACAGAGCTTGGTGCTGATGGCAACCACAAACCAGGGTCTGGAGGCCACTTACGAACGTGGATTTACCAAGGACAAGTTTCCCATCAGCCGCCCAACCCTAGTGTTCTCAACTATGACCGTAAGCAACGTGAGCCTTGAAGATAGCAGCTTTTACTTCTGTAGTGCCGGAGACACAGTACTCAGCACGGATCAGAGGTCTGAGCAAGAACCTCAGCCAGCTCCCTCCTGTCTGGCTCCCACCGGATGAACCCAAGGCCCCAGCCAAGGCAGGTGGGAGGGGGAAACCACAGCTCTGGTTGTTCCTGTGCTTGTGGGTAGGTCTGGGTGTGAAGGGGAAGACTGGCCACAGGGAGAGAATCTGCAGGACGAACTGGGGGTGGGGTGGGGGAGGGGGACTCCAGCCAGACACAGGAAGTGTGTCAGGAGGCTAAGGATAAAATTTCCTTCGTAAGAGTATTTAGAAGTACTCGGGAAAGACCATTGGACACAGTTTGCCTTCAAGGGGCAGGGTCAGAAATCCCCTTCAACTATTTTATCTCAAAGCTCTATTTGGCTCGTTTTCTATTGATATACTTCAGAAGGCTCTTAGCCATCTTGCTATCATACTGGTCCATTAGACTGATGGCATTTTGCTGGTTGTTCTTGGTGACCTGGATTCATAAAGCCCTCGAGATGCCTCAGTATGCCATATGCATGCCAGACCAACGTAAAATCTGCAAAAGTTCAGGGACCTGCCACATTGATGAGCTTTTGAGTGGTCCAAGGTCTGGGACGTGTTTGATTATACCCTCTTAGCTGCTAAACCTTATACTGTCTGCCAAGGAGAGAGGCGTGATGCTGAGAGGGCCTCTCTAGACTTGGGAGTTACCATATACCACAGTTGGGTGTGCCAGTCTTGTCCATTTGTTGTGTAATCTGTAAGGTGAGGGAAGTGCGAGAGGGGGTTCCACAGAACAAGGCGGTGATTAAAGCTGCCTAGGGCCATATACCAGGCAGGTCCATCATTCTCCAAGTCCCTGTGGCAGGACGGGAATGCCCCAGCCTTCCCCAGTAAGAGACGCACTGAGCAGATGCAAGGAGTTTTAGCGTGAAGCCACACTCTTCTATCTGCCAACAGCTGTTTTTCCTTTGGAGAGCACCCTAGATCTTTGTGTCACGTCGCATCATGGCAGTCAGAACTGTGTGTTAGCTGCCCCTTGGATCTGTAAAGCTAGACGTGCACAGAGTAGATACACAAGCCCAGTCTCAATTCACTCTCAAAAACAAGCGTGAGTCTCAGGGTTGCTCCGACCCCACCCGTCTTTACCATCAATCCACACCCAAGGCTGCATGGGAGTTTCCTAGTTCCAGCTGAAAAACCCTGGGCCCGTGTTCTGGCCCGGGTGACACGTTTCCCTGGAATCATCAGTACAGTGCCACACAAGTGTGGTCGGAAAGGGAGTGGTGACGATGATCATCTCAAGGGGCCAGAACTTCAGCCTCTAAATCTAGGTGTTCCCATTTTATGGGAGGAAAGATGGCCTGAGGCGTAGTTCTAACCTGTGTTCACATTTCTTTCACACTGTCATTTAGACCTTTTAACTGTTCACTCACATTTTCCTTCTATTTGCTTCCCTGTGGTGCATTCTGGGTCATTTCTTTGGAACCAGCATCCAGTTTACTAATTCACTCCTCAGTTCCAATAAGCCATTTAACTCTTCAGTTGACCTTGTCTAGTTAAACTATATTTTTGTTTCTAGAAATTCTACTTGGATCTTTTACAAATATGAGCGGTCATTTTTGAAAGCATCTTGCCCTTGTATATTTTTATTTTTATTATTTATGTTTTCTTTAATTTTAGAGATAGAGAGCATGCAAGGGGGGAGAGGGGCAGAGAGAGAGAGAGAGAGAGAGAGAGAGAGAATCTTAAGCAGGCCCTACACTCAGTGCAGAGCCGGACACACGGCTTGATCCCACGACCCTGGGCTTATGATTGTAGAAATTGAGAATGAGATGAAATCATCCACATAAAACACAGAAGACTATGCCTGATAGAGACAAAACAGACAATTAATTTAGTCCTGCCTAAAATTTCTTTCTCACTATAATATATGAAATTTTACCACTAGTAATTCTTTCCTCAAGGTTAGGTATTGCCCTCGCTGGGAACATTTTATTTATTATTGCCATTGTTTCTCTTTCTTTTAGCTGTTTTAATCACAAAATCCATGCATATTTTTGCAAAACATAAACTCACTCATTTAAATAAAGTTAGATCATACAACACATACTGCTTTATAACTTACTCTCTTAATATTCCACAAATACCATTTCATGTCAAAAAATCTACATTAAGTTTTGTAAGACCATTTCAATATGTTGATGGTCAATTTTTACAATTAAAACCAATGGCAAGGTAAATATCATATGCTAGATGACAGGGTTGTTTAATTTAAAAAGCAATGGTGTGTGTGTTGATTTATTTCTGTTACAGACTCAGCAGGGAATAATGAAAGCCCTCCCTACTCTTCCTTTACATGATTGGCCCCTTCTTTTTTATTTTTCTAAAGTTGATTTATTTATTTTGAGAGAGAGAACACGAGCGCACAATCAGGGAAGGTCCAGAGAAAAGAAGAGACAGAATCCCAAGCGGACTCTGCACCTTTAGCACAGAGCCCGATGCGGGGCTGAAACTCATGAAACGTGAGATCGTGACCCAAGCCAAGATCGAGAGTCAGACGCCTAACCGACTGTGTCACCCAGGCACCCCATGACTGGCTCCTTCTTATGTGAGGTCTCAAGTTCAAATCTCATCTCCCCCAAAGAGGTCTTTCCTGACCCCCTTACCTAATATAGCACTTGCGAACCCAGAAGCCGCTCACATTTATTACCACTCTATCCTATTTTAACAATACCTAAGTACCATAATCTGATATAAATATACCTCCTCACATATGTGTAGCCACACCCAGAAATGCACATAAATGCCATGAAAAGACATTTCCTATCTTCTTCATTGCTATTTCCCTACAGCTTAGAAAAACTGCAGGAATGCTTCAGGAATTCAGCCAATATTTACTGAGTGTTACAGACTGAATTGCGCTCCAAAATTCGTACAAGTACAGCCCTAAGTCCCGGTATTTTAGAATGTGATTATATTTGGAGATTTGGTCTTTAAAGATCTAATTAACTTAAAAGCGGGGCCATGAGGATGGCCCTAATCCAATCTGGCTGGTATCCTTATCAGAAGAGATTAGGACATCCTAGAAGAGACACGAGGATTGTACCCACAGAGGAAAGGCCACATGAGGACACAGTGAGGAGAAGGCCATCTACAAGCCAAGGAGAGAGGCCTCAGGAGAAACCAATCCTTCTGATGCCTTGATCTTAGACTTTCAGTTCCCAGAACTGTGAGAAAGTAGATTTCTGTTGCTTAAGACACCTAGTCTGTATTATTTTGCTTTGGTGGCCCTAGCAAACGAATATATTGAGTAAATAAATATGATTCAAAAGAAAAGAGGAAATTTTGCCAGGCAGTATGGATTTCCCAGGAGAAAAAGAGCTTAAACAATGTAATCCCATAAGCAAATGAACTGAATTGTTCTAACAGGGACGAACTGATGCTTTGACTTTTATGTTTGAAGAGAAAGGCGGCCCCACAACGTGCCAGCCCCCTCTGCTGCATTCCCAAGGCGGGGAAAGGGAACAGATGTGATGGGTTCTAGAGACCTAAGCCCAGAACCTGCTCAAACACAGTGGCTCTGAAGTGGATTGTCCTCAAACTGGAACTGTACAGGTGCCTGTGTGAAGTGAGCACTCCGTGCTGAGCCTTGGAGATCCTCTGGGCAGGTTGGCCAATAAGAAGTGGACAAATTAGCGGCTGCCTTCCAAATGGACAACACATTCTAGAGTTTTTATAATCCAAATGAGTGGACAGAGCCCAACTGACTGATTGGGCTTATCACTGAACTTTGCTTGTGGAGCTCAATCGGGATCTAATATGACTTAGAAAGATAAATACACATGCCATTAATTAAATCTGAGTATCATGGGACAAGTCATGACTGCTACAATAATAACAGCCCACATGCCTACTCCTTTTGGACTCTCTCCTGCCTTTCTTCTGCTTACTACCCTCCAATAGATGCTGGAGCCACTTAAGCAGCTCTAATAGGCTCAGGGACGAGACAAGGAGGGGTGGGAATGTGAACAGGAAGGCCGTAACATTACAGGAACCAGTCTTTCATTAGCTAGTGTTAAAGCCTTAATTGCCAGAGACTTTTCCCACTTACCCCTCTAAAGAAACCTGAAGAATAGATAAAATATGCAAATGGAACCTTGCTCTGGGCACAAAACTTGATCTTCCTTGGCTTCAAGGTGGGGAGAAGGACAAGGGGGAGAGAAAGGGTGGATACCCCCATTTAGCCAATCAGCTATGGCCAGCCTATGCCTCCACACCTGTGTCTCAGCCTTCATGTTTTTCTGGGCCACACAAAGTGCCCCCCTTCACTATCAAGAGTCAGTGATTCCCAGGCTCAGATATTCAAGAAAGCAGTTCTTACCGGATGAGAAATTGTGCCATGGTGAAAATATGTGGTTTAGAAAAAAATAATGGAGGAAGAAAAAAGCTGGAAGTTTAAAGAGAAGACAGCTCGGAATTGGACAATGTGGTTGGAGATCAGTAAAAGACACTGGGCCGAAGGGGGACTTGACTACAAGCAGAGGAGAAATACCTGAGCCTGGTGGGGGGTAGGGGTGGGCTTGGGAGAAAAGTGTTAAAAAAAAAAAAAAACCCACAACTAGTGACTTGGAATCTGACCAAAATCTACTTTTCAGACCACTGAGATGTCCCAAAGACCCCAGTGTGTAGCAACACAATGGGAAATAACTTAGCTTGTGTAGGGAAAGCCTCTGGTGTCAACTCTACATTCATCAGCCAAGTGACCCTGGAGAAGTCACTGACCTCTGAGCTTTAGATTCTTTATGGTAAAACAGAGAAAACGGTGTCTGTTGCCTAACTCATGAGGCTGCACTGCGGATCAAATAAAGAAGGGAAGCGAATATTCTATGGTAGAGCAGGCGGGTTCTAGAGTCAACTATCGTGCTTAAATCCCATCTCTACAACTTACTGGCTGTGTGACCTTGAGCAAGTTACTCCACCTCTACATGGCTCATTTCATCATCTACAAAATGGGCAACCTCATGGGTAGTTGTTATAATAAAGTGAAACAAAAAGGTCCATGAAAGACTGAGACAATGTTTGGGATAGTAAGCACGAGGAAGCTATTCACTGTTACCGTAATTAAAAGCCGGTGGTTTGATACGCTAATCGTGAAATACGAACTAGGAGAATGTCTTAGAGAAATGCTCAGAATGAAGAGTGTAAGAGCTGCACAGACTTATCCATATTGAATTTGGGCAAAGGGGCACCTGAATCCATCCTACATGCCTGAGCCTAAAGCATAAGGTAATAGTGTCACTTACAGCTATTTTCTCTGCCTAGAAGGTGATTCCTGCTACGTTCAAGAAAACTGACTTCGTGCTGTGTTGTGGGTGTAATAGTTTATTCTGAGGAAGAGCACAAAATATCAGGAAAAAGCTGGTCTTGAGGCTTTAAACACAGAAAGTCCTCAAGCTCTTGGGTGTTCCCTTTCAGACAGAGTCAAAGCCACAAGCACCTATCCAGAAATGTTCTCCCTCCTCCCCAGTTTCCTACCAAGGATCCCCTTTTCCTAGTGCACCTCTCCAGGGAACACTGGACGTGTTCCTCTTTATCCACTACAGCAGGGCTTCCTACGAACACCCCACAACAAAGGGATAAAATAGCATATTTGGTGACGTTACGGGGAAAGCCCCTACTGTCAAGGTTCCACAGCCGGGGGCAGCCACCCAGGAGCACAGAGAGATATGCCATCCATGCCTTGGACGTGGCAAGGTAAGGCTCTGAGACCGGGTGCCAGGTAGAGGACTAATTAATCTTCTATTTCTGCCAGGGAGCCAAGCATCAGGAGGGATCAGGAGGTACGTTTTGTCCTCTGGGAGCCTCTGGCTCGATCCCAAATCGACATTCCCTTAGATGGCACCTGCAGCAATTCCCAGACTTCCAATGCTTTCCACATCTTCCAGTAGCCTTGAGGCCAGCTCTGCCATTTTTAGATGTACGTTCTTGGGCAACACTGAACCTTGCTGATTCTCAGTCTCTTCCTCTAGGAATGGAAATAATTTCTTTCTGCACATTTCACAATTAAAACATTTGTGAAAAGCCAAATTTGAAACTCAACACAAACGAAGCTCAGCATGCCACTGCTGTTTGTGTGTGAAAGCTCGTTAAAAGCTGTCAGGCACTGTACAAATATAGCACCTTCCCCCAGAGGTGTGAGCCCACCAGGATGAGAGGGGGTGCCACAGGCAAGGCCAGAGCTCTGAGCAGCGGCTCCCCTATTGTGGGGAAGCTGGCCTCCAGCCATGTCAGGCACCGGACCGGCCTATGGGCCACTCCCAACACCACGAGTCCCACGATAGTGTTTTCCCCAACTTCTGCCAGTTTCCATTTACTCCATTCCCCCAGCCTACTTCCTGTCTCACCACCAGACTCCTCGGCCTTTTTCACCTTGCTCACCAACGCCAGAAACTTTCCTCGCTTCCACCTTTCAGAGAATTTGAACATGGACCATGCCCGCTCCAGCTCTTCACCACCCTGGAGCTCAGAGGGGCTGAGAAGGAGAAGTGTCTTCACCAGACGGCTTCTCCACCTGGTTCACATAATTACACTTGAGCACAGACACCGGCTCCACCTCTAGTCCCCTCTGGTCAGGTTATGCCTCAATAGGTTACAAGGTTGTGTCTTGGTGGGTGGTGGCAGGTCCCAAACTGAAGTCATTCCTGGGAAAATGAACTCTGGGCTGAGGCCAGTACAATAGTCCCACTGCATCTAAAATAGAAAATTCCAGAATTCCCCCATTCCTTTGTTGTTCCCGATGATCAAATACTTGACCCCTTCACTATGTGCTAATCTCTCTACCTACTGCTGGTTCTCTGATCAGAACCCACGTTTACCACTTTCAAACCCCTTTTTAGTATCTGATCTGGAGCACACAATTGGACCTCAGGCTGCCAGCCCCCAGCAGGCGGGGGAAGTTTTCATCACACGGGAGCAGCTTCCCAGGGCAACCAAGAGGTTGCTTAGAGAAAACCCAAGACAGTGTGAGTGATGAGAAAGATCGGCATCGTGATAGGGCCGACAAGGAGGGATATGGTGTTGACCTTCTGTCCTCCAAATACATCAGGCAAATGCCTACTTCATTTCTCCCTCCAAACGCTCCTGTCCACAAGCCTAGGTAGGAAGGAAAGCCAGCTGAAAGCCCAGATTCCCAAGAAACTCTGCCTCTCCCTTCTCATCAGCTCTTGACATTGGGATGCTGGTTCCCTTGAGTGTGGCCTTCCTACCCAGTGGTTTAGACTTGGGAGAAGGGTGGTCATGCTTACAGATAACAAGACTTAGACAAGACTTCTCTCCCCTTGTGGGGGCTTCAGGTTACCAGCAGCCAAGTTTGCTTCCAATACCAGCTCTTGCTTAGAGTTCAATAAATCTCCATGAGGTCAGAGGGCCCAGGCCATTCTTCCTCCTCCTCTCATCTCAAGAAGGTCCAGCTGTGACATATGGGGGTTTGGCTTCTTCCCCTCACCCCAGAACCTTCCCAGGAGTCAGCTGCTCTTCCTCTCTCCCCTCACAAGGTAAGCTTTCTTATCACCAGCGGGTCACGAATCCACAGATGGCCAAACACAGAGCTGAGGCAAGGCCCCGGGAAGGGAAAGTTACAGGTGTGTTTGTCCCGGGAGGAGCGGTGACCCTCCACCCTCACACACACCCCTCGCCCTCATTTGGGGAGGTATAAAAGCGTCCCCACTACTCACTCAGTTCTACTTCTGCCGCCATGACTCCACTCCTGATCCTTGCTTTCGTGGGAGCTGCTGGTGAGTCCCACGCGTGGACTTGGGCTCCACTCGCCCCTCTCCTGGCAGAGACACCTGCTCTACCTTTCCCGCTCTTGTGTGTTTACCTGGGTTCTGATAGTCTCTCTCCCCTGCCAGGGAGCCCTCCTCCTCATTCTTGGGCTCTCTGTAAGACTCTCCCGCCTTGTGCTGACCTCACTCCCAACCCCATCATCGACCCATTTAGGACTTTGTTGGGAGGGGCTGGAAAGGGAGACCAGGTGTCAGTCATCCATGAAATGAACCGGGGGTCTTGAGGCTTAATTCTGGCAACTCTGGGATAGCTCTCCTATAGCTGTCCTCAACCTCAGGTATGCCTAGACAAGTTGAAAGAATACTCATGCCAGAGTCCTATCCTTAGAAATTCTGGTTTAGTTGGCCTGGTGTGTGGCCTGTGCATTGAATTTTTTTATTTTTTATTTTTTTAAGTTTATTTATCTTTGAGAGCGAGCAAGAGAGCAAGAGTGAGCAGGGAAGGGGCAGAGACAGAAGGAGAGAGAGCATCCCAAGCAGGCTCTGTGCTGTGAGCACAGAGCCCTCTGCAGGGCTCGATCCCACAACTGTGAGATCATGACCTGAGCCGAGATCAAGAATCAGACACTTACGTGACTGAGTCACCCAGTAGCCCTGTGTATTGAATTTTTTAATTTCCTAAAAGACTTTAGGATTCCCAAGTGTGTAGCCAAGGTTGGGAATCACTGTTCTATTAGGCAATAACAGCTGGTCTACCTTTGTCCTGCCTAATGGGCCTGGGGGCTCCTATAGATTTTTAGCTATGGGAAAAGCTGGGTACAGCCAGGGCTACTTAGCCAGATTTTCCTCTCTAGGCCAACCCATCCTGACAATCTGGAGCTCAAACAGCCATGAGGAGTAGAGTAATGATGGATGAGAAGCATTCAGTGGATGAGAAAACCACATTCAGACCTGTGTCACACCGAGTGCAGTGTGAGGCATGTCCTGTGTTCTCGCCCGGTGCCCCTGGCAGAGGTCTGGGCCTGAGCCCCAGCAGGCACCGGGCTATGTGCCCTGCAGACACACGGAGAGGCTCAGGAGAGAGCTACACGCTTGGGGCACCTACTGGGGATGTAACGCCCCCTGCCTGCCAGTCTGTCATCTCTGCGCCTGTTGAGGACTCCTGATTAGCATGATCCAACCACAGGGCTCCAGGCTCCCCCTGCCCACATCCGCTGAATTGGCTTCTCCCTTCCTTTCTCCGTTCAAGTTGCTTTCCCCACTGACGACGATGACAAGATCGTTGGGGGCTATACCTGTGAGGAGAACTCCATCCCCTACCAGGTGTCCCTGAACTCGGGCTACCACTTCTGCGGCGGCTCCCTCATCAGTGACCAGTGGGTGGTGTCTGCGGCTCACTGCTACAAGTCGTGAGTGCTGGGTCCCCTCACACCCAGAGCCCTCTCGGGTGCTGGGTCAGCCCGGGAGTGCAGAGGTTGGAGAAGATGGGTGGATGGAGAGGCAAGGTTGTCACCAGCCACCCACTCACAGAAGTGAGGGGGCAAAGAGGGGCACTGGATAGAAAGCCTCTCCCATCCAAAACAAACGGATGACACAGCAAAGGCTCTGGGTCAGAAAAGTAGGGAGGGACTCTTTTGGGGGTGGTGAGGTCCAATGGGAAAGCAGCAAGGACCTTGCACGAGTCTCCTCTGCCAGTTGACTACCCATTGAAACCACCTAAGATCTGTTCAAAAAATAGTGACGCCTGGGTCCCATCCCAGGGCACTTAACTCAGAATTTTCAGGAAGAGGGGTTTGAACACTGGTGAGTTTTTAATGCTCTCCACCTCTGGTGACTCTACCCTGTGGCAGAGCTGAGGATCATTGCCTGGACCAAGGGTTCTCCATCAGAATCACCTGAAAGGCTTGCTAAACCATGGACCGCTGGGTCCCACACCAGAGCTTCTGATTCAGCAGATCCGGGGGTGGGGGCGGGGGTGGGGACCAACCCTCTGTACTTCTAGTAAGTTTCCAGGTGATGCTGAGGCTGCAGGTCCCAGGGCAACAGTTTGAGAACCACTGGGTGAGCTCATACAGGATGATGGCACTTACCAGACCGAGAAGGGAGGGAATAAGGTCGCTGCGTGTAGGTAGCGAAATGACAGAGGCTGAGGGATGCATGGGAAGCTTCTAGCAGGTCATTTGTGCCTGTGGTGCCAGGTGCATGGGGGTTTGTTGGGGAAAGCAGGCTGAGGAGCAGTCCCCACTGGGTCCCTTCACCTCATCCCTGCTCCATGACCACCCACCTCTCAAGCAGAAAGTTCTTGGTCTCACACCTGCACTGACCCACCACCCCTCTCCTGCCTGGTGATATTGCTACAGTCCTACCCATGAGCAGGAACCTGGAGAACCCTGGGGAAAAGTGGGCATATGGACAAGAGGGTTTCCCCACGCTTCTCTTCCCAACAGTCGCATCCAAGTGAGGCTCGGAGAGCACAACATCGAAGTCCTGGAGGGGGATGAGCAGTTCATCAACTCGGCCAAGGTCATCCGCCACCCCAGATTTAACAGCTGGACCCTGGACTATGACATCATGCTTATCAAGCTCTCCTCACCTGCAGCCCTCACTGGCCGGGTGTCCACCATATCGCTGCCCTCCGCCTGTGCCCCCGCCGGCACCCAGTGCCTCATCTCTGGCTGGGGCAACACCCTGAGCTCTGGCAGTGAGTGGAACCCCCACTGCTTCACCCTCTGACTTCCCCGCATTTCCCAGAACCAAGCATGCCCCTGAGCTTGAACCCCTCTACACTCCAAGCTCAGGGCTGGGTGCTAGAAAGAGGCAAAGCTTTAAGGAGTTGACTCCCTAGAATCGAAATATAGAACAAATATAGCCCTTTCTACTGTCGCGTCCAGGGAGGGGGTCAGCAGCGATCATTCTGGGAACCGAACCCCATTGTCCCTCACTGGGGCTTACGTGCCTGGAGTCCTCCCCTGGCCGCCCTCCATGTTCAACACTGGATGGCTGTCCCCTTTCCTGGCCTGACTCCCATTTTTCCTTTCCTTGATCTCTTCCTGCTCCTCAAAGCCAACTACCCCGAGCTGCTACAGTGCCTGGACGCCCCACTGCTGAGCCAGGACCAGTGTAAAGCCGCCTACCCCGGGCAGATCACGGAGAACATGGTTTGCGCTGGCTTCCTTGAGGGAGGCAAGGACTCCTGCCAGGTGACTCGACCCCTTCCCACGCTGAGACCTTTGCCCAGCAGCAGGATTGGAACACCCGGCCAGGGCTGTGGGGTTGGTGGAGGAGGGCTCCGTGCAGTGGACTTGTAAAGAAGCGAGGAAGTCTTGTCTGTGTGACAGTCATCTTCGAGTGAGAACAGAGAACGGGCCACCATGGGAGGGGTGCAGAACCACAGATCTGACCAGAACACAGTCTTTTAAGGTTCAGACTGTGTGTGTGGCTCTATTTACCCTTTTTTCCTTTCTAACCCTTGTCCCGTCTGCCTCCTCCCCAGGGTGACTCTGGTGGCCCTGTGGTCTGCGGAGGAGAGCTCCAGGGCATCGTCTCCTGGGGCTATGGCTGTGCCCAGAAGGACAAGCCTGGCGTCTACACCAAGGTGTGCAACTTTACAAACTGGATTAAGGAGACGATAGCTGCCAACAGCTAAAGCCCCCAGGCCCCCTGCCATCCATATCCTAATAAAGTGAGCCTCTCACAACTGCCTGTGTCTGCACCTGCTCCCTCCTGCCCCCTCGCTCTGTGGACATCCTCCCATCTGAGGCCAGACAGGGCTCTACCCCTTAGAGACGAACAGAATTCCCCAGCTCCCGAGATATGTTCCATGGAATACTGGTTTAGCAGCATGTGAAGAGAAGGAATCTAAAAACCTACAAGTAGGGGGCAATGGGGGGCTATTTACTAGAGAACAATACCTTGCAGAAGGCTGTGCTAAAGAGGTTCCTTGATCTTGGGACTCCCCCAGGTCTGGACTACAGGGCTCGTGTGGGGCCACACAGGTCCTAGTTTGCAGGGTCTCACTACCTCCTTTCACTGGGACCCAGAGCTAATCACCTCGGAGACCCTTGCACCAATCTCCTTGGCCTCTGCTGAGCCCCCTGTACACACACTCTTTCTAGCCCAGGTCGTACTGCCTCCCGGCAGCAGAAGGCCACACTGGACCCTTCCCCCACAACGTGCTCCTGTGTCTAAGGGAGACAACAGCCCCCACACTCTGCAGAAATCTGCCTCTTACTCATCCCATGTAATGAGACCCACACGTGTCTACCACACTGGGCACATTACAGACATTTTTATATCTAGTCCCTTCTTGACTCTGAAGTGGTTACTATTCCAGTGGTACAGACAAGAAAGCAAAGGCTCAGAGAAGGTTGTTGGCTTATCAGGCCCCTCCTCCAGCAGATAGTAAATCTGGACTTGGGCTCCTCGTTAGCCTGGCCCCGAAGCCTGTGCTCTCTCTACCCACCTCACTGTCTCTCCTGCTGCTGCTGGGGTCTGAGACGCTACCTGGCCGTGGGCTCTGCTCTTTCACAGACTTGCGGGCCATTCCCTGCCTCCCTGTGCTTCACGGGGGCTCTGGTCCCTGACCATCTCCCAGCACTGCAGTCACAGAGGTCCTGCATGTGACATCGGCTCCCGACCTCCCACAACCTCTAAAATACACCCTGAGCTCTTTACCCTGCAGATGGGAGGGTCTTCCTTCTCTGCCCCGCCTGTATTTCCTTCCTCGGTCTCTCTCCACTCCTCTCCTCTCCTCTCTGTCTCTGTTCCTGTGCTCAGAGATCCTGGTGGCTCCTCCGACACGCCATGGACCTCTCACCTCTAGCTCTGCGTGTTACTGGTCCAGCTGGCTTGATGCCTTCCTACCTGCCCCCTCGCCTTCTTTAGGAAAGTCATTTCTGACGCCTCCTGCTCCGGGATCCTCCTCCCCCAGCCCTGTGTTGGCCCCGTTGGCCCTGTGGTCTGAGCGAGGAGTCCTCCTCCTCCTCCTGCCACATGCTTACAGCAGTCAGTCCTGCTCCTGCTGCCTAATAATTGTGGTTGTATCTACTTGGCCTTCAACGGTGAGCTCCTTAGGCAAGTAATCTTGTCTTACTCATCCTGGCACATTTAGTGATTACACAACATCTACAATAGAATAGGCACCCAGTGGTTGAATGACTCAAGTATGAGCTAGGACTGGAGGGAAATGTACAGAAGAAAGAAAGCGCCTTCCAGAACAATGGTTTTCCAAGTGCAGACCGGGAGACCAGCGGCACCAGCATCCCCTGGGAATTTAGGAGACATACAAATTCTGGCGCCCCTCCCCCATCTCCTGAGTCAGAAATTCTGCGATGGAACTTGGCCTCTTGCATTTTTACAAGACTTCCAAGTCCTTGTGACGCACGCTAAAGCGTGAGAACCAATGCAGCAAAGGTATCCCTAGGCCAGTGCTCTCCGTGAAAGCAGTAGTCCCTAACGTGTTTGCTGACTATATTCAGCCACCATAATGAAGCTTTATGTGTATTATCTGATTCAGATCTCTCAAGAACTCCATAAGGTAGGTGGTATTATTGTTAAAAGGGCTTGGTAACTGGCCCAGGGCCTCACAGACATAAGAAGAGGGCCTGGGTGGGTGGGAGTTCGGGCAGTCTGGCTCCAGGAGGCGGGCTTCCTTGAGGGGTGGAGGCCTCAGTGCCCTGCAGTGGCCCCAGCAGAGCCCTAGAACTTAGGGAGGGCTGGGTGTCAGTGCCAGCTGTCACTTCATTATGTATGACTTGGGGCGACTCATTTAGCCTCTTCAGATTTCAGTTTCATCTGAGGAAATCAGGAGACACATTTGGGGTTTAGATGAATCTAGAACTCACTTGAAAAGTTTCAAGAATTACACACATGTGAGATGCAATTTGTTTATCTGCTTCCCACATCTCAGCCTTGAGAAAGGCAGGCAGGTAACCCAGTTTCCCGCTGGGGGCGGGGGGGGGGGGGGGGGGGCTCCCCTCCAGCAGGAACCACATTCTTCTCACGCCCTCAAGTGGCCACGCTGAGATGGCAAGGACTTCCGTCTAAAATAAATAAGGACAGGCTGCCCCCTGCTGCCCAAGATGATGAATGACCCCACTGGACACCTGCCTAACCAGCTAAACTCCTCTCACAGCAGGGGGGGGGGGGAGGGGGGGGGAAGCTTTGGGACACCTTGGTGACTCAGTTGGTTAAGCAAGTGTTGGACTCTTGATTTCAGCTCAGGTTGCTTCTTACGGTTTGTGAGATCAAACTCTGCATCAGGATCTGCACTGACAGAGCAGAGCCCGCTTAAGATTCCCTGTCTCCCTCTCTGTTCCTTCCCCACTGGCTCACACTGTCTCTTATTCTCTCAAAAATAATAAATAAACCTTAAAAAAAAAAAAACTTCACAGGCATTTACGCACACTGGCAGTGTGACTGAGTAGCAAATGGGGGGCAAACTCCATCAGGATTGGAAGTAGGCAGAGCGGTATTCTTTGTAAGGCCGGTGTGGTGGAGAGTCCCCAGCTAAATGGCCGAAAGGAAACTTACCTAGAGGGTATATTACTGATATGCAATAAGGCAGGAAAATGGAAATAGATCAAAATAAATCATTACATCGACGAAAGAGATCCTCAGTGTAGGAAAGGAATAAAGAAGGAAGCTTGCCACTTTCCACTCGATAAAGGCCATCCGTGACCTTTTATTCAGGTTATTGGCAGAGTGTTGTGAGATCCAGCACTGTTCGTGAGTAAAAGGCACAGACTGTCTTTTCCTTTTTTCCCTAAATTCTCAGAGCCACACTATTGTACCCAGCTTGTGACACCACCAGATAGCACTCTGACATTCTTCATGGCTCGCACCTGTGCTTTTCCTGGTCAGGGGGCAAGCAGTGCATCCCAAGCGCCGTGCTGAAATGGAAATACCCAGGGTAACTTTGTGCTTGTTTTGTTTATTTAAATACATAATAACTCCAATACTAGAGATTTTTAACACAACGTATCCTAAGGACTACTGAGAAATATGCATTTTTCACAAGCTTCCTGAGTGATTGGGGACCCAGTATGTCAAGTCAGGACCATAACATATCTTCTTAGGTAAACTGATCTTCTTTGGAGAAAATAATGAGTTTGTAAATTACACAAGTAGGTTTCTTTTTTAAGTAGCACATTTCAAAATATTACTTAAAGCAATGTTTTCTTTGTATTTTCTTTAGAATTTTAAAGTTTTATTTTAAATAGATCATATAGCCACCTGGCTCAAAAACTGAAACAATACAATAAAGTTGAGACCGAAAAATGTTACTTTTACTTCTACCTTGTTTCTGTCTCCTCTGGTCATTCTTAGTAGGCAGTTACTTTGATCAGTTTCTTTTGTATCATTCTGGTGTATCTTTATGCAGAACCAAGCAAGCAGTTCTTATTCCCCTCCTTTGCGGGACAAAAGGCAATGTACAGCAATGCTAATCTGCAGCTTGCTTTTTTTCCACTTAACAATGTATCTTAGAGAGCTTTCTGTAGTATCATGAAACATTTGTATTTTTTTTTTTTTAGCATCGAGCAATATTCCATTTTGTGGATGTATCACAGATCATTTATCCAGTCCCTTCCTGATGGGCACTGGACTTTCCCCAATCTCTTTGCTACCCCCAGATAACGCAAATATTTTACAAACATTTTTTATTTGTCTGCAAGAATAACTACAGGATAAATGCCCAGATGTGAGATGTCCAGGTGAAAAAGTAAATGCATTTGTAGCTTTCATAGATATTTCCAAATTGGTCCCCACTTAGATGGGTATCCTTTCACGTGTAGAAATGCATATCCCACGACGCACAAGCTAATAGAATGTCTTCCCTAATTCAACTTTGTCAGTCACATTGGTGAACAAAGATATTTCAATGCAGCTTTTTCTTTGCAAGATTTTTTTCCTACGGTGAAGCACCATTTGCGTTACTTTTTCTCTGAACCATCTGTTCTTTGCCATTTTTATTGTGCTGCTGGATTATTTTCTTACTGATTTCTAGGAGTTCATTATATACTGGGGAGATCAGCCCTTATGAGGAAGATTGCAAATGTTCTCCCCATATTGTCATTTCTCTTTGGATTCTGCGTTTATTTTTCCACGGAAGTGTGTCATCGTTAAGGAGTGAAGTTTGTCTTTTTTTTTTTCTTCCAGATTTTAAGAGTTTGAAACTTCACAGTTTGAAAGGCAATAAAAGGAAACACCATCGAGTGAAATAAGATCCAGGCCACTCAACTGGAGGTTGAATTTCAAGGTCTTCTTGTGCAGGAAAGTAAAACATCTACCAGCAACTTAAATGCATCTGCCCCTCAGGGATAAAAAGGAGAAGGCTGTGTCCATGACTGCATTTGAGCGTTCCTGCGACTTTATGCATCTGACTATTCACTTCCATGTCCCCAACTCCCTTTTCCTAACCTGACGTCTGAAGTCCACAAGAAGGGGGGCTGATGCACACAGGAGCCCTCCCATGTCCAAACCCACTTGAAAATATGCTGGAGCTCTCAGCTGTTATTTGTCTCTACCTAGGGACCCCTACACGCCCCTGTCCTCCACCCCGTCCCTGCAGTGTAGCTCAAGGTCACTTCCCCTCCAGACCACCCTAGGGGTTCGAAGTTGGGCCAAAGGGTCTGAGTATTGCGGGATCCCATTCCCAGATGAAAGGTGTGGCCTCTGAGTGACAGAGCCACAGGCAGGCCTGAGGCTGAAAGGGGGCTGCTGCTTCTTGCTGGGTTGGGGGGTGGGGAGGGTGGGTCCCTACAGTGACGACATCTTGCAGAGGGGCGGAAACCAGGGAAAACCAGCCCTGCAGCAGCCAGCCTTGCAAAGACACACAGCTCTGAGAAGCCAAGAACATCCTGAAGGAAGGGCATGGGGGTGGGGAGGAGCCCCTCCCCGGCCCGGTCTGCACCCCTGCCACCGCCTCGCACGAGGGGGAGTGATGTCACTGACCTGCCCTCCAATGCCCTTGAAGGAGCAGCTGCTTTGGTGGTTTCTCCCAAGCTCTGATGGGCAGAACCATGGGAGGGGTCGTTTTTTGTACAAAGCTGTAACATTGTGGGGACAGGGGGGGCCACGGTGATTCAACTCTACGGGAAAGCTTTACAAAAACCTTTCTGCCTTTCCCAACCCACAGTCTCTCCACTTTTGTCCTGGGTCACCGGCCTGAGGGTGGTTCAGGTCAGAATGCCTCTGCCTCACCCCTGTTCACCTGTCAAGCCAAGACCATGGATAAGGACAGGCTTGGATCGGGACTGAATCTTCCAGGCAGAGAGCCCAGATGCGAGAAGAATGTCTCAGTGGCCCCTTGGGTGAAGGACTCAGGAGACTCCTTCACTCCAAGCCCCACAGAACCAAGGACAAGGTCAGTGGGAAGGTGCATGGGAGGTGACCCACTCCACAGAGGAAGAAGCCAGAGATATCCCCACTCTCTGTGGATATGGTCACTGGCTCTAGGACCCTGCCTTTCTCTCCAGATCCACGTCCTTTTAATGGACCCTCAGAAAAAAATCAAGAAAGTAGTGTGGATACTCTACTCTGGATACACTCTGGCCATGCTCTGTGGCCCCAGGAGTCAGAGTTGAAAATGTTTTATGCAATATCGGTAAAACACAGGCAGGGATTTCTGACCCCAGCATCCTCAGACACCAACTACAGCCTCTGTTTCTTTCCACGCCTCAAATTTGTTTGCCTCCTGGCCTGGAGTCACTGTGTGAACACTGAACTTTTCTTTGGAGCAGGCACCAGGCTCACAGTTATAGGTAAGCTAGACTCTGGGTCTTTCCAAGCCCCTCATAGGGGAAGCAGGTCCAAAATGCCAGGTCCATTTTAGAGTGGCCATATTCTGATGTGCTATGATTATACCTTCGGCCCAGGGACCAAGCTGACAGTCGTCGGTAAGGCGGTGGGGACTCCGGGCAGGGCATGACCGGGAGGATTCTATCCCAGAAAGTGTGGGAGGGAAGGGATCACCCAGCCCCTGGGTCCTGGGCAAGGAGATGTCATGCGGGCATCTGGGAACCAGTACCTGGGAGGGTCCCGGTCAGGGTAAATCCACGTAGCCACCGGTGGTCCTCTGTAAACTCAGAGCTGAGCCTTGGTGGTTCCGGCAGAGGAGGGAGAGGAGATAGCACTGCCCCCTCTGAATAGTTACCTGCCAGAGAAAACCTAGAGAGAGCCCAGAAGGCAATCAATGAGCCCTGACACGGGCCCACCTTCCTCACTGACTGGAACTCTCTGCAGGGGTTTCATATCTTCCCTTGCTCTGGATTTCACAGGAGGCCATGCTGTCTCCTTTTTTCTGACTGTCCATGAACGGGGATATGCACGGGGATATGCAAAGTAGGGCTGGTGTCTCTGTGAGCGAAGAGATCCACGAACACCCCGATCTGTCCCTGAATCCCAGCTGAGCTCAGCAGACAAGGGGAGGTTCTGAAGCAGATCTGAGAGGCTGTGCTATGGCGAGACCCTCTATTTTGGGGAAGGGAGCCGGCTCACTGTTGTAGGTAAGCTCATCGAGGCTGGAGGGCTGGGAACCTACAAGGAGGGGCAGGGCTCCAGATGGAGCCTCTGTTCTGGGGGCTTAGCTTAAAGCACATTTTTATCAGAAAGATCTGAATTCTTGCCTTGAGGCGATCGGGAGGGGACGGCCTCCATCCCTGGTAATTTCACAGACTGGCCGTGCCAAGTCTGGGTTCCCGTGCTGGGAGGCAAGTAGTCTCGTCTTGGGGTCACCGTGTCCATCTCCCATCTCCTTGGAGCGCACCCCATCATGGCCGCGGTAGATGGGAAGCCTCTAGCCTTAGAGCTAGCTTCGTCCTGCTGTTTTCCCCCCTCGTCCAGAAAAGAGAGGGACACGGGAGAAAGGGGTGGGGGTCACATGGCCACATTGGTCCCCTGACATTTCAGGCCATATGCGTGCCCCCTCTCCCCCTCCCAGTGCCAAAATTCTGCTACGGAAAGGGAGAAGAGAGCAGGCAGGTACACTTGGGAAGGGCAGGAATTGGACGCAGGTGGGCAGTTTTCCTACCAGCCTGCAGTGTTGTGTAACAATGACAATTTTTCACAAGTGGAGCCAAGCTCTCTGTCTTGGGGAAGCAAGCAGCCTCCCTGGGGGGGTAGTGTGTTGGAAAAGTACAGTCCCAGAAGGACTCCGGAGACAGGGTGGGGACGGGGGCACAGCGGGAAAAGGCACAGAGAGTGTGGGGAACAGAGTAGGTGCTAGAGCCCCCAGAAGTTTGGGTGGATGGTAGCTTCTGGAAGGAAAGGCCCCAGAGCAGCAATTCTGGGTTTGTCACAATCTTGCTGTGCTGTGGAGCAACCAGGCACAGTACTTTGGAGACAGGACTCAACTCTGTCTCAGGTAAGGAGCAGGACCAGGGTGGGAGAGCTGTGGTCCCTGGGACCCGGGGCCCTGTCTCTTCCCACGGCTGGTTGTCAGGGGTCAGGTAAACTCTCTTATCCTGGGGACCTTCTCCGGGGAGCTGTGGCTGCCATTGCTCTTGGTGTGGCTCACCTGGACCCTCTATTTGTCCTCCCTGGGTCTTCAGTCCTTGATGTGACCTCCTCGCTCTTTCCTCGGTTCATCCTTCCTTCTCATGTGTGTGCCTCTTCCCACCCTGAGCCTTCTCCTCTTTCCCCATCATATGCCTGGACCTTTCTCCAGGTCTTCTCTGGTCCAGAGCCACGCACCCAGGCGGAGAAGGTGGCAGAGCCCGTTCCCTGGGAGCTAGGACCTGCCCTCTGGCAGGAGACCCCTGCCCCAGGTTTTACCACAGCTCCCTGCAGCTGTGCTCCTATAACTTACCCCTCCACTTTGGGATGGGCACCAGGCTCACCGTGACAGGTTGGGGGCCACGCTCCGGGCGGGAGGGTGCCCATGCATGACCCATCAGTCCAGGAAGGAGACGGGGGTGACGGACAGGAGTCTGAGCCGCCCCCTCCCTCCGGGAGTTTCTCTGGCTGCTCTGCTGTGCTTGTCTCAGACCCTCGGGGGTAGACTTGGTCTTGGGGGCTTTGTGTTTTCTTGCTGTTTTCTCATTCTCTGGGCCGCCTTCTTTCACTCTCTTCTTTTTCAGGGGTGGTTGTTTTACTTTCCCTTCTTTATCTGAGTCAGATCTTCTCCATTTTCCCTCCTGAGCTAACTCCAGTCCTTCATGGTTGACTCCATTTGGGCGAATGGGTCTGTTTTCTATGTTAAAATCCTTCTAACACCATCCACCTGCTCAGAACTCCACCCTTGCCTTCCCTGTCCTCCTTCTCCATCTCCACCAGTCTCCAAAGACCCATGTGTGTCTTCCTGAAGGGATCTAGGGCTTTGGAGGCACAGGGGGTGGTGTATAGACTGGCGAGGCTGGGGTTTAAGAGATATTTCTGAGCCCCGGGGACAGAAGGCGCGTCGCAGTGTCATGAAAGCTGCAAGGGGTGTCTGAGGGACATAGTGCTTGGCAGGATCCGAGGAGATAGGTGTGAATAAACTTTCTGATACAACTGGAAACTTAGGCCACGTTAGTAACAGATAAGGTACAAAGAAGAGAAAAGAGGCTGAGGCCCCATTTTTCAAACCTCAGGACCTGTGCTGGGATGGTAAGGTAAGGGGCCCATCACAAAACGCTAACACACCATTGGCATGCTCCGGAGGAGGGGGGCAGGCGGAGGGGAGGGCAGGGATGGGATGAGTCTGGGCTGGGAACAGAGACAAGGCGGGAAGAACGGGAGAGTTGGTCCTACCAGATTGGTTGGCTCCAGCAGACTCTGTCCTGCAGAGACAGAGGCACATGCCGGTGAGTGTAATAATTAGAAAGTACAAATTACTGAGGTTCAAAATGCCTGGGCTCAAGGGATAGTTGGCGGGGGGGGGGGGGGGGGGGGGAGGCGGAGGGAGGTTGAACAATCGGAAAGTGGAAATCTCAGAATCTCTGAGATCTATAAAATGGGGGTAATAGCGTCAGCCTCTGGGGGTGTTAAGTTGTTAGGGACTAACTTCTACGGACACCTTTATAAAAGGCTCACCTCATCGTGATAATCCTTTCTGCTCCTGGCGGTCATCATCACGTGTCAGAGTTTGGCCTTTTTCCAACCTCTGTCTCAATTTTCCCATTAGAAACATTTTTCAAATTTGGATAAAGTGGAAACATCCGGGTTCCCCACATTTCCGCTCCAAAAAAATCATTCCTCTGGTCAATATAGAGCCATAGATGGCAGAGTCCATTCTGGTTTAAAAAAAAAAAAAAAAAAGGAAGCTTAATAGATGGATGTGTTTTCTTTGATCCCTGTGTGTCTTTACATGAGGTCATGGCTTCCAACAACTCCAGAAATTCTCCCCTATCTGTCAGGCATGTAAAAGGGCCCAGGACTTTACAACATGAATGCTCAGATGAAATGGCCCTTGGACTTTGGAATTTGTTCATACCCAGCAAGGTTTTGCTGCTTTTAAAAATGTGAAGCTTGGCTGTGAACTAGGATTTCCAAAGCTGGCAGGGAGGCTTGCTGGGCATTGGAAGGAAAAAAGGGTTCAATCCATGAGCAATATCTTTCATGGGATTATAGCCAACCCGGGCAAGCTAGCACATACCCCATGTGCCCCAGTATAAGTGCAGCGAATGTGGAGCATCTGATAATAGCCAGAGACTTCATGGCTCCTCAAGCAGGTTCTATGCTAAAGAAAGAAAGCAAGAGAAAAGGGAAGGAAGAAAAGGAAAAAAAGTGAGTTGGGAAAAGAAGCATTTAGGAAAAAGTATAGTCAGACGCAACAGGACAGTGAGTCTTCTAGACAACAAAGGCTAATTCTAGTACCTGCTCCCCCTCCCTAAACGGACACTCAACACCTTGTACAAGAGAACAATGACAATTAGGAAAAGTCAGCTCAGTTTCCAGGATCATGTTGCTAGCAAGAGAACCCTCTGCCTCACAATCCGGTCTCATTCAGCTCTACTAAAGCTGCTTCTCCATCTAAAACAAGAGACAGTCACACGGCGAAGAGGACTTTGAATGGGGAAGAAAAAGAGACACATATACTCTTTTGATAGATATGGAACAAGGCCTTGTTTAAGAGACTCTGCAAAGACAGCCAAGAGAATCAGGACCCATTGCTACCTTAGCCCAGGGAGTCTAAGTGTGTGCATCCATGGAGGAACCCAGAAAAGAAATCGTGAAGTTGTGGGAGAATAACAACAGAGGACAGTGACCCCCAAACACACAGGACCTACAACTCCATAATTTTGCTTTAGGATGACCCCATTTCCAGCTCTCTCTGTCTCTGTCTCTCTCTGTCTCTCTCTGTCTCCCTCTCCATCACACACACACACACACACACACACACACACACACTGTCCTTCCAAACCCAGACAGCTCTCAGACCAGGCCTGGCCCCAACCCCTCTTCCCTTGCAGAGGATCTGAAAAAGGTGAGCCCTCCCAAGGTCACAGTGTTCGAACCATCAGAAGCAGAGATCTCCCGGACCCTGAAGGCCACGCTCGTGTGCCTGGCCACAGGCTTCTACCCCGACCACGTGGAGCTGAGCTGGTGGGTGAACGGGAAGGAGGTGCGTGACGGGGTCAGCACGGACCCTGAGCCCTACAAGGAACAGTCCGGCGCGAATGTGTCCAGCTACTGTCTGAGCAGCCGGCTGAGGGTCTCCGCCACCTTCTGGCACAACCCTCGGAACCACTTCCGCTGCCAGGTCCAGTTCCACGGGCTCGGGAAGGATGACCAGTGGGACTACCCCGAGGCCAAACCCGTCACCCAGAACGTCAGTGCCGACACCTGGGGCAGAGCAGGTGAGTGGGGGGCCGGGGAGATGGGCAGGGGGTGAGTTGGGGCACAGAAAGGGGGGGTGCAGGCAGGCAGGAGACCAGAAAGACTGGATGCAGAAAACGGGAGGTGGGTGGGGTGGGGCAGAGCGGGAAGACCAAAGCCCACTCTGAGGGTGAGCGGGCCCCTCGGGCTCATTGCCCCCCCATCCCCCCCCCCGGCATCCTCAGCCCCGCAGGGCCTTGCCGCTGGGGCCCCTCAGTGTCCCAGCCCGTGGGGCTCAGCTCCGAGCGGGGTGCCCCCACCCCCGTGCCACCACGTTCCACGGGTTTCAGGGATGACGAGGCTGTGCTGGCTCAGCACAGGAGGGACCGTCCAGCCTGAGAGCGGGCTGGTCTGAGCCTGGGAGTCCGTGCCCACCTGCGAGGCGGACTCCGCCTGTCATGTTAGTGACCTTCGTGTCGTTCTTAACTGGAGTACAGTTGACAGGTGACACCGGGTTAGTTTCAGGTGTGCCCGACTTAGCAGCTCTTCCTCTGCCTTAGGAGGTGGGGTCTCTCATCCATTTCCCTCCCCCTTTTCTCTTGCAGACTGTGGCTTCACTTCGGGTGAGTGACCCTCTCCCCCACTTCCTCTCTGCCTCCCTGGCACCAGAGCTGGGGCACCCCTGGACCCTGGGGGCGAGGGGGAGCCAGGGGCGCTGGCTCACAGGGAGCTCTGTGCTGTCCCTTCCTGCCCACAGCGTCCTACCAGCAGGGGGTCCTGTCGGCCACCATCCTCTATGAGATCCTGCTGGGGAAGGCCACCCTATATGCCATCCTGGTCATTGTCCTCGCGCTGATGGCCAAGGTACGGAGGCGGGCAGGACGGGGCGGGCAGGCTGGAGGGAGAGGGTAGAACCTGGAATGTGAGGGGACCGCAGAGCCCGACCCGGGCCTGATATTTCCTGCGTCTCAAAGAAATTATAAGGTGGCTGCCAGACTGGGGAGAACGTTACAGGATGCGGCACCAGAGGATGAGGAGAGCCAGCGGCTGTACCCCAAGCCGGGCGCAGAGTCAGGTTCTCCTACTGTTCGTGGCCCCTGGGACCCTGACAATGCCCTCTCTTCCTCAGATCAAGAGAAAGGATTCCTGAAGCCAGCTCGGAGGAAGAGTCCTGAGCTTCCAGTCTGCCATTGCCCCAATATGGATCCTCCTTTTCCCACTTATAGCCAGTGCTTCTGAAGAGCTGTTTTCATCCCTCTGCTCACCCCAGTAGCTACCCCTTATGTGCATGCACACGCGGTCGCTCACGACTCAACTTGCCTTAACCCGGGGGGCCTCGCGTGACAAAATTGACTGAATCAATAAAAATGGCCTGTTCTGGCTTGACTCTGCCTTGTGAGCGTCGGGATATCTCTTCTGCCCATCTCTGACTTCCCATGTGACTCGTGTCAGGTATTCGAGGAAAGTGAGGGACCCAACCTGTGGTCGGCAATCCTCCTCCCTTGCCAGGAGAACTTTAGTAAATGTGAATGGTAGCGATGAGATGAAAAGAGGCTTACTCGGGAACAGCCCAGAAAAATGGTGACGTTTCCTACAGGAACTTCGTGTCCCCCCTGGACAAAGGTGTTCGGAGAAAGAGCCCACGCCCACAGGCGTGTCCACCCGCGACTGGTCAGGTCGCCCCGGCTAATGCAGCTTGCTTTCACACATATCGGCCAGCTCCCTTTCCGCCCTCTCACTGAGGACATGACCGTCTTCACTTGACAAGCAGGCTTCCCGGCCGCGAAGAGAACACGCTGACTTGGAGATGTATTCTCAGTAGCAGAGCGGTGTGAAAATGTCCCCTGATCCCTCCTGGGAGGGTAGAAAATAAAGGCCCTAAAACCAAGAATCGGCCCTATTGCTATTTCTAGAAATCCTTTAAGAGCTGTTGGTGGTCTCATTGTCACCATGGTGACACGGCCCACTGTCCTGAGGATGGCACAGGGGACCCGGCAGTGGTCCTCTGCCTCCTTGCTCCACGCATACCTCACTCGTCTCCCCCTGCATCCCTGAGCCACGTGCTCTCGGACTGTTTTGCCCTCCTTTACCAGGAGTGACCTAGTACTCTGACTCCTACTTATTCTTAAAGCTTTAGCTCCAACATCTGCCCCCCAAGAAGCCTTCTCAGGAGCTTCCTTGCCCCTTACTCCCTGAGGGTGGCCCACATGCATCCTATACCTGGCTACCATAGTGCACATGCCTTCATGAGACACATGCCACACTTGAAGGGCACTGCCCCTTCACCCCTTCAAGCGTCTCCGTCTGACACTCGGCTCCTTGAGAACAAGGACATGTTTTATTACAGTGTCCCTGGGATATGGCATAGCACTTTGGTTCAGTGTGAGTACACAACAAACGATCTTTGAGTAAGTGAGTGCATAAAGGAGTGGGCCCCAAGTGACCCAGTTCAGGAGAAGACATCACCATAAGGCCTGTCTGAAGTAGCCACACTCACAGGGCTGTGACATACAGCCTTCTCTCTGTGTTGCAACACATGAGGTACTCAGATGTGTGTGTGCACATATACAACACACACACACACACGCATGTACATACAATTATATATACATATATATGAGACAACAAAGACCTCTTAAAGGATTTCTAGAAATAGCGATAGGGCTGATACTTGGTTTTAGGGACCTTTAGTATCTACAACACATATATAATATATATTGTATATATATATGCTGATATGTATGAATGCACTAATAGTGCACTAATAGTGCAAATGCACTAACTCACTCATTAAGCCCATATCACTGCAATGTTCTGCTATTAACCCCCAAGAAAATAAAGATATCCAAGTCACTTCCCTGACCATGAGGGGGGAACTCATGTATAGAAAGCGTTGAAATACAAAGCGATGCTTTGAAATGGCAACGTGAGCTGTCTGCTAACATGCAGCCAGAGGCTAGCTCTTGGTTTCCCACTGGGATCATCAGGGAGGAGTCTGGGAAGGTGGCAAACCCTTCAGAGAAGAGTCGGTCTGATCGTCTGCGTGGGTGGGTAGTGGTGGGCAGTCAGAGGCATGAACCAGAGCCGAAACAACAGGGCCAGGTGCTCGTGGGTGCTTAGCCAGAGGTGAGGTTCAGGGAATGCAGGGAAAAGACATTAGGGAGGTCGGTGCAGGCTCATCTGAGGGCAGGCTCAGGTCCTTGCAAACAGCACGAGGCCTGGCACATAGTAGGTGCTCGTGTTGTGTGTGGAATACACCAAGGACGAGGAGCTTGGACTTTGTGCAGGGAGCACTGGGGGTTACAGAGGTTTCCCAGCTGTCTGTCCCCATGCCGCAAGCTGCCATCACCTGTTCTGTGGATTCCACTCCTGGCCCCTCCCACCCGCCTCACTATAAATGCCAGTCTGTGCAGGTGGGCACAGTGAGTCCCAGAGGGGAGACCCGGCGACATAGGTCTCCTCAGAGTGGTGTGTGCCTCCGTGAAGGGGCCTCTCTGCCCCACCAGCCCTCTGCCACCTGTGCTTCCTGTCTCTGCCCGGTGGTTGGGGGAGGGGGCCAGAGGGAAGGAAATATTTTTGTATCGCGCTGTAACATTGTGGGGGTGGGAGTAGCACACGATGATTCAGGTAGAGGAGGTGCTTTTACAAAAAGCTCTGCCTCAGCAAATATCCCCACCCAGCCCAGGGAACACTCCTGGATGGGGCGTGGCTGGGAGAGGTCTCTGGAGCTGGTCCCTGACGGGCGCTTGCGTGGACCTGGACTCAGGGAACGCCTCTGTATCTCCCTGTTGCAGACAGCTTCCCAGGAAGTGTCAAAGTGGAATCATCACACAGCACTTTTCACAAACCTCGCCCTTGACAGAGTATTTGCACATGAGTTACTTGTGAAGAACTCACAACAACACCGTGGGAGAGATGTTATCCCATTTTTCAGATGAAGGGACTAAGGCCAGAGAGGTTGCAGGCCCTATAAGTACTAAGAGACGCGGGTCTAGCCTGGAACACTTCCCAACTCCAGCCCAAACCACCCTTCACCAATCCCCATTCATTTTCCACCTCCACTGTTTTGTCCCCAAGCCAAGCTGATTCTCCTCTGCAAATTGGCCATGACCTCCTGCAGTATCCAGGTTACTATGTCAGGCTAGTTCCGTAAGTGGGGAGACAGAAGCCCGGGAAGGAGAAGAGCGCGCCCTCAGCTCGTGCCAAAGGAAGTAGGAAGAAGCAGAAATTTTTGGCAGCCCCTGCCCACTGTGCTACAATAATGAGCAGCACTTTGGGCCAGGGACCCGGCTCACTGTCCTAGGTAAGAAAGCTCCAGGTGGGAGGGAGGGTGCGTTGCCCAGCCTGGACACCTCCCCCACCGACCCTGGCTCTCAAGGAGTGGGTGCTGGCCCCTCCTGGGCCCTAGTCCGGGAAGGCAGGTTTGAGTCTGGGTTCCCAAGGCCGTGCAAACACCGGGCAGCTGTATTTTGGGGCTGGTTCCAAGCTGATCGTGCTGGGTAAGGACCGAGCGCTCCGCGGGGTGGGATGGAGAGGTGGGCAGCTGCCCGGCTCCGTTTGGGGGTCCCGCTCAGAGGCGGGGCTCAGCGCCAGGGCCGGGACTCCTGGGTCCGGGGGTGCGGGGCGCGCAAGGGAGCTGGGCTGGCGGGAGAGGGCAGCGCCGGGTTTTTGTCCTGGGGCTCTGGGCCGTGAGCACAGAAACTCAGTATTTCGGCACAGGTACCCGGCTGACCGTGCTAGGTAAGCGGGAGTGCCCGGGGGCGCCGGGGAACGCGACGGGGCGGGGTAGGGGGGGCGGGCCTGTTTTTGTGCCGCGCCCGGGGGCTGTGAGCCAAAATCCTCTGTACTTCGGCCCCGGAACCCGGCTGTCAGTGCTAGGTGAGCGCGGCGGGGGGCGGCCGGGTGCGCGGCAGGGGGGGCCGGGGCTGTGCAGCCTCCGCCCCGACCTTCGGCCGGCAGCCGGCTGAGCGTCGTGGGTGAGTGGTCGCGGGGTCGGGAGGGAAGGCGGCGGGTCCCGGGGCCGGTCCCGCCTGCGCACCACCTGGGCACCCCCTGGGCACCCGCTGGGCGCCCGCCGGGCTCCCCGCGCCGGCCCGGGCTGCGAGGCGGGGTGGGGGCTGCTGGGTTTGCGTGCGGGGCTGGACCTCTGTGCTCCTACGAGCTCTATTTCGGCCCCGGCACCAGGCTCACCGTCTTAGGTAAGGTTGGGGAGTCTGCTCCCCCCCCCCCCGGCGTCCCCGTCCCAGCCCCTCTGTCCCCGTGGAAGGGGCGGGTGGGCCGGGGCGCGCTGTCCATCGGCGGGGTCAGCCCTGCAAGGGGGGCGGGGACCGGGTCCTCCCGCGCCGCGAACCAGGCGGAGGGCAAAGCGGGCTTTAGGTCTCTTTTCCTGCTCCGGAGGTACTTAGGGCCAGGGTGAGTGGGGGACGAGAGGGTTGATTAGGACTCAGGGCCACGGGATTAGAGGACCAGACAGAGAAGGGAAACCCCGGGCTGGGGGAGGCGCAGGTGTAGCTGCTACGCAGAGCTAGGAGCCGGAGGGGAGTAGGGGGGAGAAGCAGGGCCAGCAAGCGATGGCGGGCACCCGGCCTAGCCGGCTCCTGGGAGGGGTCGATGGAGGGAGGCCGCTGGACAGAGGGGGAAAGGGATGAAAAGCGCGAGAGGAAGAGAGAGGCCAGAAAAATAGTGAAGGAAGGCATCAAACAAGCAGGGTTCCCTGATTTACTGTTCAGCATTTAAAATTAGATTTAACCCCCTGCCTTTCTCTCCTAAGCGAGAGGCCCCTGAGGTGTGCCTACAGCACCAGTCCTGCCTTGGGCTGGACTGGAACCTCAGCCCCAGGGGGTGCATTCACCCCCCCCCCATGTCTCCCTCTGCCCCCACCCCCACCCCAGCCTGAAATCTCAGACCTCACACCAAGTTCAACAGCCCAGGTGGGCAGGAGTTCATTTGTCCCAAACATACATTGAAATGCAGACTTGGTGTTTGTGGGTTGAGAAAACTTCCCAGGGGGATCCCAAGCTCCTAGATCTGGAAAGCACCTGGATGGAACATCCCCTGGTGCTGAGAATGTTGAGGCCACAGAGGGGAAGAAACTCACAAGACTGGTACAGGAACCTGGACTATTCTGATGACAGCAGGCACCATTTGGAGTTAGACTGTCATTAAGCTGGAGCCAGTGGGGCTTGGCTAAACTTTGTCCCAAGGAAAGGCCAGATTCCTGCAATCAGCAGGGGTGAGGAAAAGACCAGGCTTTAGAGCCAGAGAAAACTGGGTCCCAATCCCTGGCTCACTAGTGAGCGGGTGACCTTGGGCAGATGAATCTGTGTGAAGCTGGGTCCCCTCTACAATGTCATCACCAATACCTACCACTTACTATTGCTGTGCAGATGACATAGGACCCTGTATGTCAAGTACTCGGCAATGGCGGATTGTTATCATTCAGCCCTTCTCTTCCCCACCCTTCCCCTAGGTGGTCCCTGGGGGGTGAGGGCAGAGGGTGAGCCCAGTGCCAGAGGAGGGACAGGATTTGACCTGTGGATAATGGAGAGGAGGGCTGGCTATATGTGACGGTGGACTGGGAACAAGAAAGAAACTTCACAAATCTGCCTGAGGCTAGTCCAACCCACAGAGCGGATACAAACAGAGGCTCACTGGTACCAAACTTACACCCACCTAGGCAAGCTCACCCACACCCCGCAGGGACTCACAAACATGGAAGGATAAAGTGACCCGGCCTCACAAGGAGCTGTGTAGACAGCGCCCTAGAGTGCCGTCCAGGTCCTGTTTGTCCTGCCAGTAAACATCACACGTGGCTCAAAGGACATCATTAATTTTGCAGGAAGGACTGAGTGTTTGCCAATGAGGGGGTCAGAGGGGTGCCCCAGGAAAGCTGGTACAATTCCAGAGCCAGGGTCTTTGAGACAAGACTGAAGACGCCAGGCTGAGCAGGGAGGTTGATGGAGCCGGGCAGTATAGCTATTAGTTAGCCTGTTAGTACTTCAGGCTGGGTCAGCCAGGAAAAACCTAGGGACATAGGGGCAGTTAGCAAGTAGACGTTTGCAGGGAGAGGAAGCTGACAGGTTGGGAGGCCAGATCAGCTCAAAAGGAAAATGCCAGGCTCTTGTTAAGAATTTCAAGACGGTGACAGCAGCCGGGAAGCCAAGAGTGGGGCCTTTGTAAACGTGGGGTCCTGAACACGGGTCACACACCCATGAGGCTGGCCCTGGAAGTTAGGTCAGAGCCCTAGAAATGTGAAGCATCCCCTAGAAGAACATTTTCTCCATCTTCCAAGCTAAACTAGATTCTCATAAGAATGAGATTTTGCATTTTAACAGAATTGCCAAGAAACAAACGAAAAAATCAGCAGAAAGCAAAGGAGTGGGATACAATGAATGGAGAGCAGGCCCAGGAGAAGTGAGCCAGGCTGATGAGAAGGTGGCCTGGGCCTTTACCCACGACTCTGCAGAGGAGACGCTCAGGACAAAACTTGTCTCAAAGCAACTGCTAGCAAGAATTTGCTCTGAGGATCTCAGATGCTTATTTAGGGAGCTGACTGGTAGAAAAAAAAGGATAACATTTGGAAGCAAAAGAGCAAAGAAGGTTGAGGAATCCTTGAATTTGACATAAGGAGACATTGCTCTCCGTCTGAGCTTAGGAACCTTGGGGGGTACCCGAAGGCAGACGAATGGCCAGGATGACCTCATGAACCGCAAAAAAAAAAAAAAAAGGCAGAAAATCTCACATTCTCATGAGCACACCATAAAACAAAAGTGTACCCTCACACAGGTGCACGACCCTATGCCATCTGTATATTGTCATCTGAAGAAAATCCCCAGCCCCCAAATGCCCCCCTTATCCCCAGTTCCCCATTACACCTGAGCCTCTTAGATTCAGATGCAATTCACCGGCTCAGGACGGGAGCCTTCTGAATGTTTACATCACGTAAACCCCCCAGCCCCTCTGGAGAGTCAATGTCCTAATCCTCCCTTCACAAGAAGGAAGAATGATGCAGGGAAATTAAGACATCATCCCAAAGTCACAGTGGTGGGCAACGTCAAGTTTTAGGATTTGGATCCTATTATTCTGATTCCAATCCTGTGCTCATCCCCTGAAATAACTACTACATAATATGGTGAAATGTAGACAGGTGAGCTTTTACTGATGGAGAAGAAATCAAATAACATTAAAGAAGGGACATTACTCAAAATGTCTGTAGGGTAACTACAAAGGACAGGAAAGGCAGGAGAACAATGACAGAGGAATGGGACAGTGACCCCCAAACACACAGGACCTACAACTCCATAATTTTGCTTTAGGATGACCCCATTTCCAGCTCTCTCTGTCTCTGTCTCTCTGTCTCTCTCTGTCTCCCTCTCCATCACACACACACACACACACACACACACACACACTGTCCTTCCAAACCCAGACAGCTCTCAGACCAGGCCTGGCCCCAACCCCTCTTCCCTTGCAGAGGATCTGAAAAAGGTGAGCCCTCCCAAGGTCACAGTGTTCGAACCATCAGAAGCAGAGATCTCCCGGACCCTGAAGGCCACGCTCGTGTGCCTGGCCACAGGCTTCTACCCCGACCACGTGGAGCTGAGCTGGTGGGTGAACGGGAAGGAGGTGCGCGACGGGGTCAGCACGGACCCTGAGCCCTACAAGGAACAGTCCGGCGCGAATGTGTCCAGCTACTGTCTGAGCAGCCGGCTGAGGGTCTCCGCCACCTTCTGGCACAACCCTCGGAACCACTTCCGCTGCCAGGTCCAGTTCCACGGGCTCGGGAAGGATGACCAGTGGGACTACCCCGAGGCCAAACCCGTCACCCAGAACGTCAGTGCCGACACCTGGGGCAGAGCAGGTGAGTGGGGGGCCGGGGGGATGGGCAGGGGGTGAGTTGGGGCACAGAAAGGGGGGGTGCAGGCAGGCAGGAGACCAGAAAGACTGGATGCAGAAAACGGGGGGTGGGTGGGGTGGGGCAGAGAGGGAAGACCAAAGCCCACTTTGAGGGTGAGTGGGCCCCTCGGGCTCATTCCCCCCCTCTCCCCCTCCCCCCCCCCCCGCATCCTCAGCCCCGCAAGGCCTTGCCGCTGGGGCCCCTCAGTGTCCCAGCCCGTGGGGCTCAGCTCCGAGCGGGGTGCCCCCACCCCCGTGCCACCACGTTCCACGGGTTTCAGGGATGACGAGGCTGCGCTGGCTCAGCACAGGAGGGACCGTCCAGCCTGAGAGCGGGCTGGTCTGAGCCTGGGAGTCCGTGCCCACCTGCGAGGCGGACTCCGCCTGTCATGTTAGTGACCTTCGTGTCGTTCTTAACTGGAGTACAGTTGACAGGTGACACCGGGTTAGTTTCAGGTGTGCCCGACTTAGCAGCTCTTCCTCTGCCTTAGGAGGTGGGGTCTCTCATCCATTTCCCTCCCCCTTTTCTCTTGCAGACTGTGGCTTCACTTCGGGTGAGTGACCCTCTCCCCCACTTCCTCTCTGCCTCCCTGGCACCAGAGCTGGGGCACCCCTGGACCCTGGGGGCGAGGGGGAGCCAGGGGCACTGGCTCACAGGGAGCTCTGTGCTGTCCTTTCCCGCCCACAGCGTCCTACCAGCAGGGGGTCCTGTCAGCCACCATCCTCTATGAGATCCTGCTGGGGAAGGCCACCCTATATGCCATCCTGGTCGGCATCCTCGCGCTGATGGCCAAGGTACAGAGGCGGGCAGGATGGGGCGGGCAGGCTGGAGGGAGAGGGTAGAACCTGGAATGTGAGGGGACCGCAGAGCCCGACCCGGGCCTGATATTTCCTGCATCTCAAAGAAATTATAAGGTGGCTGCCAGACTGGGGAGAACGTTACAGGATGCGGCACCAGAGGATGGGGAGAGCCAGCGGCTGTACCCCAAGCCGGGCGCAGAGTCAGGTTCTCCTACTGTTCGTGGCCCCTGGGACCCTGACAATGCCCTCTCTTCCTCAGGTCAAGAGAAAGGATTCCTGAGGCCAGCTCCAAAAGCGTATCCTGAGTTCATAATCCTCACCCCGGATTCTCCTTTCCATGCTTCCAGCCTGTGTTTCTAAAAGCGTGATTCTCTCTCCGCCTCTTATCTCCTTCCTGCCGGGTTATCTGTCCCTTCGCCCCACTTCCCTGTGGATTGAGCTCCTCAGCCCTGACACTGAAAGAGACTAAAACAATAAAAAGCATCGTGCCAGGCCTGGCTGTGTCTCAGAAGTGTCTGTGAAGTTCTGCCCTCCAAAGACCTAGCGAAGGCACCAGCCCTCTGGCACATGAAACCACTGACCCTTCTTCCTAAGCGATGCTGCTTCCTCCCGTTCATCCTGAGGGAGGATGGGCTCCCTGATCCACACCAGCCATCCCAGGCTCCCGGTGTGTGGGGTTGGTCTGCAGGGTAAGGGGCTGGGCACAAGAGAGCCCTAACCCCACCTTGGCATGGGGCATAGGGCAGGGCAACCTGTGTGTTGGAATGCTTGGTCATTTCTCAATTCGAGACTCAAGTTTCATTTATTATGCATTTAGGTTTTATCCACGTCTGTTCTTAATGCCTCCTTCAGACCTAGTTCCAGTCTGCCTATCTAGAAGAATCCCGAAGAAGGCACAGAGTTGAAACCCCTGATAAGTGAAGTCCAGAGATCTCACAGAAGTGGGGCATGTGGAGGCAGGCCCTGGGGGGGGGGGGGGGGGGAGGTGGGGTCCGGTAGGGGCTGAGGTGTGACACCTGAGTGACCCTTCGCTCGGTGGGATGGAGAGCAGGCCACTCCAAATGCAGCCTGTCAAGCACATCCGCCTGGGCAGAGACAGTTATCTTCCTGGGGCAAACTCTGGGTTCACAAGCAAATCACAGTCACTGTGGTAGAACATTGCACCAGGGGAAGGGAGGGATGCACCAGGGGAAAGAAGGCACAGACTGGTGAGAGAGACCAGAGATAAGCTGGCTTAGGCAGAAAGTCAGGGGTGAGAAGGAAGTCTGAAAGCTGAGAAAGATTGAGGAAGGTGGCATCCCTTTTTGGTAGCCTGCTTGGTTCCAGACTTGGGGCTGGACGAGGCACAAAGGTGCCCCAGTTCATCCCCACGGTGACCCTAGAAACAGGTGTCATTCTCCCTACTCCACTGGTAAGGAAGCCACCGTTCGCAGATCAAATGGCTGGTAAGCCGGGAAACTGCGGCACATTCTTTTGAAGATGGAAATTCAGGAAGCTTTTCCAAGTAGTGGCCAGAGGGGTGTGACTGTTCCCGGGTGACGTTGGAGTAGCTGCCCCCAACCTCCAGCCCAGGACCCACAGTAACAGAGTAAAGGGACCTTGATCCCTGGGTTTATTTGTTCCTTAGCATTGCAGTAACAAAGAACCACAAACTTGATGGTTTTAACAGTAGAAATTTATTCTCTCGCTGTTCTGGAGGCCAGAAGGCCAAAACCAACGCGTGGGCAGTGCCGCATCCCTTTTTAGAAGCTCCAGGGGGAGAATCTTCTCTTCTTCTTCCCACCTCTGGCATTCTTGGTGGCCCTTGGCTGTGACAGCATCCTTCCAACTTTAGGCCTGTCTGCACATCACCTTCTTCCCATGTTCTTGGGCCTGGATTTTCCCCTTATTTTTTCCTATTACAGCATGAGTCGTTGGATTTAGGACACACCCTGAATTCAGAAGGATTTTATCCCGAGATGAAAAGTTTACATCTGCAAAGACCTTGTTTACAAATTGGGTCACATTCTGGGGTTCTGGGTGGCCATGAATTCTGGGGGGATGCTATTCATCCCACTGCACTGAGTGTCTAGGAACCGGGGAGGGGGGTGGTTAAGGGTTCTCTAGACCCAGCTCACACAGGCCGGGAAAGGACATGGCCCAGGGCGGGGGTGACCCTGGGAATGCCTCACACGCCTGCAATTTCCCATCAGTTGTAATTATTTCTAGATTTCTCAAACAGCAGCAGTTTTTTAGTTGTTGTTCATTTGTTTTTATAATGACTAAGAAGTCCCCAAATGGGGGGGTTTAGGTCCTAGACCAGTACCTACAAGAGCAGCACCTCCCATGCTTTAGACAGGCATGGCTCTTCCTCACAAAGGTGGGCCAGGGACAGTAGGCACAGAAGGGACAAGAACGTGCCTCAGAGAGAGGAGGGTGTTGTGTGGGCCAGAGGGGGTGGCCGGGGACAGGGCATCGAGGACAGGCATTTGTGAGTGCAGAGAAGTGAGGGGGACTGAGCAAGAGCAGGACAGAGATGGAGGGGAGGTGGGAAGAGGAGACCCCCCCCATAGGAAATGGGGCCTGCAGGCTTGGTGATCCTCATAAGGGGCCTGCTGAGCAGGGGCACTGGCAGCTGGGAGGATGTGGGCGGAGGTGAGGACCCAAGGAATGTCCTCTGGAGATGAATGAGCCTCTACCTGCCCGCTCCAGGAGACGTAATAGAGATGGAGAAAGTTACAAATGTCATCTAGTCCCCACCCCACAGCCCGCTTGACCCAAGGAGAGCCTCCTTCCCCAAATCTTTACAGCTGCTTCCTTGTCTCCCTCAGACAACACCCCCAGCTCCCCAGTATTCAACTCCCAGCACTAGGAAGTTAACTTCTTCTGCCTCTGTCCCTCTCTCTGGTTTCTAAGTAGGTCTTTCGGAACCAATACTGCGCATCCCATCCATCCTTCCCCAGGTGAAACTGAGCAAAGACAGGTTAGATGTAAGGCAATCCTAACATTTATTGCATGAACGGGGACACTACTGAGAGCGAGAGACGGGATTCTGGGACAAAGGAGGTGAATAAGGATTGTCCCAGCAAAGTAGGATATGTGGCCTTTCCAATTAAAGGGGCTCCCAAGTGGGGTGCCTGGTGGCTCAGTCGGTTAAGCATCCGACTTCGGCTCAGGTCATGATCTCGTGGTCTGTGAGTTTGAGCCCTGCGTCGGGCTCTGTGCTGACAGCTCGGAGCCTGGAGCCTGCTTCAGATTGTGTCTCCCTCTCTCTCTGTCCCTCCCCAGTTTGTGTTCTCTCTTTCACAAAAATAAATCATTTTTTTAATTTTTTAAAAAATAAAAATAAAGGGGCCCCCAAAGAGTTTCTGGGTTCAGAGTTATCCCTGTAATGGGACACCACTGAAGCAACTCATCATTGGCCCAGGCCTGTCTGCCTGTTCCAACTCAAGGTTCACTTAAACTTCATCCCATTGAAGAAACCTGTGGGCAGAAGGTAATCTAGGGACAAACTCCACAAGTGAGACCAGTACAGGGGCAAAACATGCTTACTGAATGAAGAAACTTAGAAGCAAAACATCTCTAGGAGGATGTCTAGGGCCCCCAAGTTCTCACCATCGCTGGGACACAGCCGGACTCGTCATGGGCAGCTCCCCAGGAGAAGAACCTCAACCCTGTGACCTTTAGAGATTTACTTAGAAATTAAGAGGGAAAAGGGAGCATCCAACTGGTCATGTAATCAGAAGAACATCCTGGTGGGGGATGAGATTCCTATGGAGAAGTGCTGCTCAAGCCACCGTCACTTGCCCAGAAGAATTTTTCTATCAGCACAAGTATCCGGCAAAGACCCACACACCTTCCTACTGCATGGCTCATGGCCAAGCTACACAGGCTGGGCAACGGGGATGGGGGAAGAAGGTGCTGGGACCATCCAAGAGACAAAGATGTTTTTTCTCTCTTAAGTAAATAACTAGGGAGGAGGGAGGGGGGAGAAGAAAGAGAATAGGATTGTAGAACAAGGTGGGGGGAAGATCCTGATAGATACTAATATATCCATTTCCTGCCATAAGACGTTTCCTTATTTTTCTTCTTCCATAGGGACCCAGGGAAGGGCAGCCTGACTGATCTCAGCCCCTAACAGTCAGTGTGACACACAGCCCTAAATGTCCTATGTAGGAGGAGCATTCGTGAGATCATGGATGTGAGAACGGAGGACTGGTACTTGAGCCCTCTCTTGAAACTATACGTGTACCACAAAAACACGCTCCTGCCTACACATATTTTCATTTAGGGGTGCTAGCAGATGCTGGTGGAGATCACAAATGGCTACAACACCCATATCAATTCTCAGCATGACGCCTGACATATGGATGGATTGCTCTTCTGCTCACCCACTGACCTCTTCTCAAACTGTCATCACCCGGTTCACTTTTGCCCCGTCCATGGAAATTACTCTATGCCCGTATAAGACACAGAGCCTGGAAGGCCATCAAGCCTGGGCAACAATTTTAATTATGGTTCATTCCCATTGCTTGTGGCAGACTCCCATAGTTACCAGAAGGGTGACTGCTTGGCCTCGATAACCCCATAATCTGAGATGTTAACCAAACAAAATGTTTCCTGCCTCAGTCCACAGTTGGATATCCTCCCCTCCCATCTTGGAGACTTTCTTCTCTCGAGCTGTGTTTATGGAGCTGAGGTCCCCGGGTTCCTTAACATAATATACCTGTCTGTTTCTCTTTAGGGTTTACTGTGACAGCACCGAACCATGTCCTGAATCATGTCCTTCCAACAGAGGACATAGTCTCTGCTCACCACATGCCCACAGTCCCAATTACATTGGGACTCTCCTCCATTTCCACCCACTATCTTTACTTTTTTGTACTTCACTCCTAATAGGGTTCCCTCCTTGGGAAACATGGGGTCCCAGAGATCAGTGAGTGGATCTGTATGTCAACAAGAAGGACCTGAAAATGAGCCCACGGCTGTGACTATCTCCCCAGGATAGTGTCATCAGCCAGCTCTAACTTATCTCAGCTGTCCTCCGTGAGCATGAAGTGTGGTCTTCACAGGAGACTGAACCCCAGGGCTTCCTGTGGACCCAGTGCCCTACTGCTTCCCGATCAAACTCATTGACATAAAGAAGCGGTTTTTAAGATAGTGGCTTGAGGGTGGTCCTGGGCATGACCACTCCTGCCCAAGTCCTGGGCCACTCCAGCGATTCCAGCTCGGTCCTCTGGAACCCTCACTCCCACGGTAAGACTTCTTCTTGACTGGGGCTGGGAATCATATACACTCTGTGTGGTAAGGGAGCATGCATTGCAGTCTTGCACCCCACCCCCCCCCCCAGTTATGTTTGACCTGTCCTGGGAACAGAGAACCCCCTATCTGAGCAGGCCATTTCATCACCGGATGGCTCTCATGAAGAATTCTATCCTGTTCGCGGATCCATCCATCCCATTGTAGTGCCCCTCGTTGGCCATCATGGTGCTCCCATGAGAACACTTCCTCTGACAGCTAGCAAGCCCACCCCAGCTGAGTCCACACGTCTGTGAGAGACAGAATGAACAGAACCCTTAAAAGCTTGAGCGTGCAGCGGAGGGAAAGCATACAGCAGAGAGAGAACAGGATGACAACAAAGAATATAGACTTTTAAGCCAAAGACACCGAGGTTCCAGCCTCAGCTCTGCTCTTATCAGCTATACGATCACGTTGGACACTCAGCTTCCCTTCCTATAAAATGGGCTGAATCACAACCCTGACTTCATAAGGTGGCTTCATCTTATTAACGCACACGCTATGCAATGCACAGGATGTTTTCCTCAGGTGGCCCAGTTTGGAGCACTTCCGACTCTCCCCAGCCCAGCCACCCTCTTCTGAAAACATTTATGTTTGTTTTTACCCTCCCACTTTTCTAAAAGCGTGGTGCTCGGCCCGGAAGGCAGCACCAGGTGGGCTCTGACCTACATAGGGGAGAGAGAGAGCTCTGCCTCCTCAGTTTCGATGCCGTCCACACTGGGTCCGTTAGAGCAATGTTCAACATCCTGTACCCGCTCGCAGAGCTCACTTTTGACTCAGACCCTGGGTCTTTCTCACAGGTCTTGCAAAGGAGCCATATGCTGCTTTCCTGTGTGCAGACCTTTGCTCTTCTCTTTCTGGGGCAGGGAGGCAGGCGGAGGAGGGGAAACAGGAAGACTTGTTTCATTTTATCGCAGTTCGTCAGCTCATCTCTCCAACCGGTCTAGTTTCTGAGGAGTCTAAAGCTGTGGTCATCGTATTCACCCCTCCCTCCAACTGCCACTCAGGTCTGACCGTTGCGCCTTTCTCGTCCTTACACAAGTGGCTCATGACGTTCATAGCGAGATCACAGCTCAGTATGGAGCCCACGTTCCTCTGAGCTTCGTCTGAGATCCAGGAGCTGCTCTGACGCAGAGCATTCGCTTCTGGTCCCCCTCCGTCCGCAGCCGCGTGGCCCTGGACAGCTCATGTCGCTTCCTGTGCCTCCATCTCCTCGGCTGTGAAGTAACGAGATGGGGTAGAGTGATGTCTAAATAATCTTCAAACTCTGCTCTTCTGATTCGGTGATCCGAGGTCTTCAGGCCCCGAATCACCATGAGGGAGATAACTCAGGGGATCTAAGTTCTCCCCAGACCCAAATCACTCACTGAGCCACCGAGCCTCAGAGGCTGCCTCTGGTGTGAGGGGGATGGGCTGACCCGGGAACCCCGTGCTAACAACCGGCACCTGGAGCCTGACACCTGTTCCCTGGCCCTTCTCCAGGAAAGAGGCCAGGCCCCGAAGGAGGAGAAGAAACTAGTGTTGAAAGGACAGTGGCCTGGAATCAAAGGCAGGAAGTAAAGAGATGCAGGTTGGGGTCTTTGAGGAGACAACTGGGGCAGGTTTGGGGGTGTCTGAGCCCAGTGCGGGCTGCTGAGCTGTTTATCTCTGAGCAACATCAGCCCAAGTAACAACAGACACCCACCTGCCCCTGGAGCATCTCAGGGACTCACAACAGGATGTGGTTTGACATTTACCAGGTCCTGCATCTGGGGGCCTGTGAAAGTCCTTCCCCCCACCACCCGCCCTCTGAGGACCACGAGAACCACACTCACCACATCCCCATCCCGCCCCCACCCCTTCCCTGCCACTCTTTCTACCTGGGCCTCAGACGAGCACCCTGGCGGTGGAAAATACAGCTACAGAGAGGAGAGGAAAACCCCTCTGGAGGGGGAATCTAGGCACCTGAGCGTCCCATGCAGCCCTCCCCGCCCCCAACCCGGCATCTACACCTGCTGGAGGCGGACCCCCCCCCTCCGACCCCCCGCCCCAGCAGAGGCCGCAGGGGGCACCTTGGAGATAGTGAGGAATGAAAACAGCTTGCAAAACTGCTCTGACCCAACTGGGGTCCCTTCTGGCCCCACATCCCTCAGGCAACTCCCTCCTCCCACCTGTCCCCTAAATGGGCCCCCCACCCCCGCTTGTGCCCCCCCCAACTTCCTTCCAGTCATCTAATGAGAGGGGCTAATGAGTCACAGGAAAAAAAGCCCTAGATAATCAACAGACTGAAAATGGACGGTCCCTGGGTATCTGGGCAGGTGTCTGTGTGCCTGACTCCCTGGGTTTCTCGAAGCATCGTCCCCTACTGCTAAGGTCTGCGAGGTCTGCGTGACAGATATTTTCTACCCCATCTGGGAAAGAGGAGGAGGGAGACCTGAGTGCAGAGACAACAGAAAACCAGAGAGAGACAATACCCTGAAGGAGGGACTAGGAAATGACAGGCTCTACAACAGGCCAAGCCGGCTTTGCAGCAGCTCACAGGGCTGGGACACGCTCAACCCAAAGCATATAATCCTGGACAAAAAGACGAAGCAGCCCAATTTCAGTGTCACCAGCTCCCCAAACCTGGGCCTTCCCCATCTTCCTTGACTAGAGAGAGGCCCCGGCTTTCTCCCTATCGGTCCCAGGAGTGCGTGGGGGTTTGCTGGCCACCAGCGTGTAGCTTGGGGTCTTCCACACGTCGGTGGCCTAGGAATGACAAGCGTGGGAATGGTTTTCCTGACACACCTCCAGAGTCCGCCAAGAACGGGGTCCTGGCACCTCTCCTAGAGAGGAGGCAGCTTCCTCTGCCCCAGGCGTAAGTGAGACTGGTGACTTCGTGGCAGGAGATGGTGTCTGGGCTGCTTTCCTCTGTCCCCTGAAATTAAGGCGACTGTAGATCTCTGAGCCCTTAGACATGGGGAAACCGTTAGGGACGAGGACTCATAGTCATGACTAGGGCAGGAACATGGAGGATAGGAATTTGTCTTGATGAATTTGGATGGTTTTCGAGTCTCTCCTCGACTAGCCTCCCCTGACCTACTAATGTCCTCTCGTCTCTCTGTCGCTCGGTGCAATGATCAGAGCTGTTCACTCACGGCTTTCCTGGAACTCACGATATCCACTGGGACCTCCACATTTCTACTGAAACAGACTCTGGCTGAGAATGACATTCTGTTTATCTAAATACTAGACTCCTAAAAACCTAACACTCGCTAAAATTCTATCCCCCTCATGAGGTTTTCCAGAACTTCTGAATATCTTATAGGAATGAAAAATCTGTCTTAACCCTCCTACCAACTCCACCTGATGAGTGGTGATTACCTGGAACCCTTTCAGTTAGGAAGGATTCTGAAGCTGCATAAAACCCCACCAGAAAGCACCCCTATCAGAATGGGTACCACACAGGATGAAAATTTCGCGGGCTTGCCATCTGAGTGTGCTCAGCATTTTAAAATATTTAATACATAGCTTAAAATTTAATGTTTTTTTTTTTTTAAATAAGTCTTTCTTTTGGGTGAGTTGGAATCAAAATATCTTGTAAGCTAAAAGAGGAAAATAATATCCGTTGAAAATCAGACCCTGTAATAGGGCTTTATAACATGACATCACCTCATTTAATATACTTAATCCAATCAGTTTGACAGTTGAGGAAAGAGAAATGATATAATTCGCCCAAGGTTAAGACAACTAGTAAATTTAGCCTCAAAAACTAAATGCCTTAAAAATATACAGACAGTGAAAAGATCAGGGAAAGAGGGGAGAAGTCAACAGGTGAAGTGCAGGAGATCTGGGACAGTAAGACTGTTTACAGGACGCTGCCATGGGGAATACAGGACACAGCATATTTGTCAAAAACCATAGACAGGTAAGACATAAAATGTAACAGGGGCGCCTGGGTGGCTCAGTCAGTTGAGTGTCCAACTTCGGCTCAGGTCGTGATTTCATGGTTGATGGGTTCAAGCCCTGCATCGGGCTCTATGCCGACAGCTCAGAGCCTGGAGCCTGCTTCGGATTCTGTGTCTCCCTCTCTCTGCCCCTGCCCCACTCTCACTCTGTTTCTCTCTCGCGCTCTCTCAAAAATAAATAAATTTTTTTAAAAACGTAACAAATATACCACACCAATGTCAGATGTTAATAACAGGAAACAGGGGGATCAGAGGAACAAATGTGAGAACTTTCTCTGTTATCTGCTCAGTTTTTATGTGAAACTAAGCCTGTTCTAAAGTCTATTAACTCCAAGTTATCAGACAGCACTGTTTCGGGGAGAGATCCAATTCCACCAACGCTCAATAATCAGTTAACAAATAAACATTGGCTTGAAACATCGTTTACTCTTCATTGTGAACCAAACTTGTGCCGTAAAAGCATCTTTCCTTTTGTGGTCATGGCATTACTGATTGCTTTCGTCAATTAATATTCTCACACATGGGGAAAAAAGCAAACCAAGAGCCTTGATTAAAACCATGCTGTGACTAGGCCCAGCACCGTCTTGAGTGCACTCCATTTTTTTCTTTTTTGATCCCTGTGATGGCTCAGAGTGCCCAGCACATAATAGCTGCTTAATACGTAAGTAGATACTGAAGGGGCGATAGGAGCCCCGGGGCATTATTAAATACCATCTCCAACACTACGCGTCTCTGTCTCAGACTTCCCTCTGCAGATCGAATGATGCTGAAAATAAAAACAAATGTCTGAATTGTCCCAGATGAAGTGATCCCAGGGACAGAGTATTTTAAGATTCTTGTGCCCCCTCGTGGAGCACAAGGGACATTAGAAAAGAAAACCTTGTTAAGAATAAGGAGGACGAGGGACGAATGAGGGACTCAGGGATGAGGAAGGAAGTTTGGTTGCCAGGGAAACCGTGGCATCTCTTCCCAGCCACCCCCAGAAGCCTTTTCCTCTCCTTCATGCTCATCCAAATAATTTCTCTTTTTAGGGTTTTAGCATCATACACGCGTGCCCTCATCCTTTTCCTGTCTCTTGTATCTCTTTGGTCACCATCTGCTTCTCTGCTCCCTCTTTCGCTTCAAGGGATGAGCCACAGTGGAACACGAATTAAAAAGCCTAAAATCCAAATCAATAGTCAAAATCCCTCAGTGTGGTTTCTGCCACTAACAAATGCGCACTTCTAGCCGACACGAGAACAGTCGGCTGAACGCCTCGGCTCCTCCCCGCCGCAGAGCCTCACCCAAGCTCCCCCAAGATGTCTATTTACCACAGAAAGATCAACAAAAGGAGACTCTCCAGGTGACTGAAATTAACCAAGTAAGTCACCTGAGTCGGCATCTTCGTAATTGTCCACCTGTCCGCCACCACACCACATCCTGCTGCAGGTGTTTCCCGACTCTCTCACTCCCCAGTGTGGACAGACGGGACTTTGAGACAACAGGGTGTGAGGCAGGGTCCAGCTCACTTTGAGGGCTGGAGGGTAACAGCCTAGGCTTAGGCATCCGTACACTGGGGACTTGACCGTGTGTGTGCGATTCGCGGGACCCGCACGTGAATACGTTTCTCTTCTCCCTGAGAACTTAGTGAAGTTCTTTAGGAGAATCTGGCTGGATTCTGTTGTTCTCACATTGGCTGACAACCAGAAACCCAAATATCCTCCGCCCAACCCCAGAGGGAGGGCTCCCGGAGAGGGTGGGGTATTTGCACAGATGTCTACCTTGCCCGGCTCGGTGTGAGACTCCAGGCGCAGAGGTAGAAGCCAGAGTCACTGAGGAGGAGCTTCTGAGAACTCAAGATGAACTGGCCGTCCTGGGGCCTGGAGGCTGTGAAGTTCCGTGGTGCCTCAGGGTCTACCTGGTGAATATTTAGGGAGTAGAAGAGCAGCTGGGGGGGCCCTCCCTCGGCCTGCCGGTACCAATACAGATAAGGGTTTGATTCCCCCTTCACTATGCACTCCAGGGAGAGCGGGCTGCCCACAAGCCGCACGCTGACAGGTGGCCATTGGTGGATGGTCTGAGCGCTGACACCTGAGGGAAATGTGAAAGGCCACTTAGAGTGGAGGATCCCAGCCAAGCTTGCCTTCCTGCCTGACATAGGGGAGGCTCAGGCCCTCCCATGGCTCGGGCACGTGGGATCCATCAAAAAGAGTAGACTGCACCCTCTCTCTGGCCAAGGGCGCAGAGGGACACCGGACAAGGGGAGACCACGAGAGCAAACTCCTTCCCAGAGGATAGAGAAAACTAAGATTCAGCACGCCAGCCCCTGGGATTCAAGTCCCATATTTATTCCAGAAAATGGAAGGAATGTACCAAAGAGGTCAATCTGACAGCTGAGGCTCTGGATGCATGGGGTTGGCGTGAGGGCTTGAGGGGAGGCTTGCCAGAGAGAGTGGTACCCACCTAAGAAAGTGCCCAGGAGAAGGGCAAGGAGGCAGCAGGACATAGTTCAAGCCAGCCTCGGCTCATCTGGTACGGGTGGGCTCATCTGGGCCAGAGCTGTGGCTGTGGGGCCCCTCCCTCTCGCAGACCTGTTGCCACAGAACAGAGCCCTCATTTCCCCTCAAGCTGGGGCGGAAATGAGGCTGGTCTTTTCTTAAGTGTGTGATGAATCACCCCATCCTCCCTGGGAACCAGCTTTACCCTGCACTGGTTATCTTTATTGAAATCCTGCAAGTCCTAGTATGTAAATATATTTAATGACTCATTATTTCCCTGTAAACAACAGATGACTCTCTGGCTCCCCCTAGAGACCATCGAGAAGCTTCGAAACCGTCAGAGAAAGTGTGACCCTGGCAGGATGATGAAAAGAGATCTCAGTCTCTGAAGCTGGAAACCGGCTTTAGGACATGTCACCTGGGTGGCTGGAAAGGAGACCAAAGCGGATCACAGCTCAAGAGATTTAGGTCTTCAGGGTATTCAAAGCAAAAAAAGGCTCAGTTCTGAGGGAAGGAAGCTGTTCTGACAGCCAACCGAGGGATCTGCAACCTCCTCGTCCCTGGCAGACAGAATCTGAGACCTGGACAGGCAGAGTCAACTACTGAACCCATCAAAGTTAGAACCTGGGTTCTGTGTGCCTCTAAGGACCTCACTAGATCTAATTTATGCTCCAAAATGCAACACGAGTAGTGAAAACGTCATGGGGACTTAGGATCAAACAGATTGGGGTTCAAATCACAGCCCTACCTCTTTCTGGTTTAGGAACTCTTAGAAAGTCCTGATCTTCAATTCTGTCATCTATAAAAGTAAAAGGAGTATAATACTTACAAACTGGTTGACAGATGCATGTTGCCGGGTACAGGCAACTCTTACAAGGGTTGGCTGTTTTTTGAAGTCCAGGGAAAGCCTGTGCCTGCAGTAGACGAGAAGATTTACAGTGGGGTGGGATGGGGGTGGGGGGCTGAGGGAATGACAGAGACGCAAGAAGCAATGCCAGACCATCAGTTCATAATAGCTAAGGCTGAGAATCTGCTAGGCAGCTGGTAGAACCTCATTCTGCTGAAATGAGTCGTAAGACCCCAAGATGGCGGGAAGACGGCCGACGAGTGCCTCAGAACCTCCTCTGCCCTCTTCCTTTGCCGTGCTCTGTCCCCTGAACGATTCGTTTTCAAAACAATGATCACTTTGGGTTGCATGTGATGGAGTGGTTTAAGGTGAGCACCTAGGAAAGGAGGCAGTAGAAGTGACCCAACAGGGAGAGTGAGCCTGCAGCACATTGGGCATTTGTGATGCGTCCCATTTCATCAGGGTCGAGTAACACAATTCAAAGTTCACGCTGGGGTTCTGGCTTCTAACAGAGTTTCAGCTGCCACACTGTATTTGTGGGACTGTATTCTGGGTTTTTTTAAAAAATCCTTTTCAGTTGAATGAATCCTTTTATAGTATTTATTTAAATAATGGTAAAGCAAGTGGTAAGCATAGCATGCATCCTGTGAACATTTAGAACACATGAAAAATTGCTGTAGCCAATTAGTTGTTCAATCTCCATTTTTATGTCTGTTGACAGGACTCAGTATGACACGTATGCAAGTCAGGACTGCAGGGAGTAAGCCCAAGATGGACACGTGCCCCCAGGCATACCCACAGCCTCTTTTCTCCTTTTCTTTCCCTTCCTGTCCTCCTTCCTGTCTGCTCCCAGCATTTGTACTGCTTGAGTGAAGGGAGGGAGACAGAGAGGGGCCGCAGATACAGGGAGAAGGGAACTGTTCTCCCTCTTGATGAGGCTGCATCATCTTTTCATTTGGCTGGCAGGCTTTCACACCAGCTAAGGCCGTGTGGGCCCCGCACGCCCGTGAGAGCGGACGTAACTCATCGCCCGCATTGGCTCAGTGTCAGCACCACGCACGAGAGCAATGCCGCCTTCCTCCCTAGAGACGGCACCACAGACTGGAGGGCGAAGAGACGTGTCCTCCAGATCAGGGCAGCCAGCTGGCTCGTGCGTGACTCCCTGATCACTGTCACAACTCAGTAGCTTGGAGCTCCTTCCATATGGTTCATGCCTTAGAAAAATATCCCTCACTCTCCATCCCCATCTGCAATATTCCTTGTTCATCCAATTCATTCATATATTGAAATGTGCATGAGAATACAAGTCCTCTGCTCTGTTTCCGCCCATCTCCGAGCGGGAGGAACCAGCCATATCTCCGGCCCAGACGAGGAGGTGTCAACCAGACAAGCTGAACTGAAGGCTGGCTTGAACTACACTGTCTCCTTGCCCTTCTGGGCACTTTCTTAGGTGGGCGCCCGCCTCTCTGGCAAGCCTCGCCTCAAATCCTCTTGCTACCATATTGGGTTTCTTTCTCCATGCTAGATTCTTAATGAATCACTACTGACAGGATATAGCTTTATGCGTGAGGAGAATGACAATAAATAGAACTCTTCTCTTTTTCATTTTAAAACTGAAATCTCTCCCTAAATGATGGATTTGAAAGATTCTTACAGGATCTATTTGTTCCTCTATAAAGGAGTGAAAAATTACTTGGGCTAATGGAAAGGGAGGCGAGTCAACAAAGGAGATGTTCCTGAACGTCTCTGATCTCTCTCTCTCTGTGCCCTGGCCTCTACATCCTGATCAGGAAAAGAAATGAGAGACAGGTGCAGAATCAGAAGCTCAAAGTTTCTTGCAGATGACAGTGATTCTAATTTCCAGGGTGAGGACTACAAGGTCCCCGGTCCCCCTGTGTCACAGACTGGGAAGTAGAAATGGCTTGTGGTAAGCAGAGTAATGCTCCTGCCAAGTTGTCAACGTCCTCATTCCCAGAACCTGTGAATATGTTGGGTTACACAGCAAAGGGGAATTAAGGTTCCTAATCAGCTTTGTGTAAAATAGGGACATTATCTTGGATTATCCAGGTGTGCCCAAAGTAAGCACGAGAATCGTAAACGTGGAAGGGGAAAACAGAAGAGAAAGAGGTTTGCTGATGGAAACAGGGTCGGAGAGATGCTATGTTTCTGGCCTTGAAGGCCGACGGGGGCCACGAGCCAAGGAATGCAGATGGCCTCTAGAAACGGCAAAAGGCCAGGAAATGGATTCTCTTCTAGAATCTTCAGAAAGGAACTCAGCCCAGCTGACACCTTGGTGTTAGCTCAGCAAAACCTGCGTCAAACTTTTGAATTATGGAACTGTAAGATAATAAATGTGCGTTGTTTTGGGCCACTAAGTTTGTGGCAATTTATTACGGCAGCAATGGAAAACAAAGACATGTCTCCACAATGCTTCTTGACAGAGAGACCCAAAACAGTCTCTAAGGACCCCCAGGAACTCAGGATAGATCCAGTATAGCCATGCTCTCACTCGTGTCAGAACAGATGAACTGGGAGAAGCCACCAAGACTGGAGAGACCTCCTGGTTGAAATAGGAAAGACATAGAGCGTCCTGCATGGATCAGCAGAGGTTGAGGAACAGACACACCAAAGAGGAGCAGACATAGGTGGAGACAGATGGTGAACACCCAGTATGAATGAGAATTCTGCAGAAAAGATGAACAATGACCAAAGACCGAGTACCCTGCCTGACAATGCCTTGACACTTTGTTGTTTGTTTTACTTTTTAAAGAACACATCTCTCGATTCATTTTTTTAACGTTTATTCATTTTTTTTTTTAATTTTTTTAACGTTTATTTATTTTTGGGACAGAGAGAGACAGAGCATGAACGGGGGAGGGGCAGAGAGAGAGGGAGACACAGAATCGGAAACTGGCTCCAGGCTCTGAGCCATCAGCCCAGAGCCTGACGCGGGGCTCGAACTCCCGGACTGCGAGATCGTGACCTGGCTGAAGTCGGACGCTTAACCGACTGCGCCACCCAGGCGCCCCACGTTTATTCATTTTTAAGAGACAGAGAGAGACAGAGCACGAGCAGGGGAGGGGCAGAGAGAGAGGGACACACAGAATCCGAAGCAGGCTCCAGACTGTGAGCTGTCAGCACAGAGTCTGACGCGAGGCTCAAATTCACCAACTGTTGAGATCAGGACCTGAGCGGAAGTGGAACGCTTAACCGACCAAGCCACCCAGGCACTCCAATTCCTTGACACTTTGTAAGTTCTCCATAACTTAGATACCACCAGGAAGAAGGATGAGGAGAAAAGCATGGCCTACCTGACAAACCCCCAAATAAACCAGGCGTATCCCGATGGAATGGGGACTTAAAAATAAAATTGTATTGGGATATCTGGGTGGCTCAGTTGGTTAAGCATCTGACTTCGACTCAGGTCATGATCTCATAGTTCGTGGGTTCGAGCCCCATGTCAGGCTCCGTGCTGGCAGTCAGTGCCTGGAACCTGCTTTCATTTCTGTGTCTCCCTCTCTCTGCCTCTCCCCACTCACAGGGTCTCTCTGTCTCTCTCTCCCCCCCAAAAATAATAAATGTTAAAACAATTTTTTAATAAAAATAAAATAAAATGATATTAACTTTAGAAAATGAAATTATTTTGCCTACCCATACTTGGGGTCCCAGATTTCATTGCCAACTTACATGCATGTTAACTTCAACATTAAAGAGGTGCTATGGAAAACAAAAAAAATAAATAAGATGTGATACTTGCCTTCCGATAACTTATATCCACCGAGGAAGGTAAGAGGTGGAAAAGTCATTCAGACGGCAAATGGTAAAGGAGTTTGGAGAGTTCTGCTTCCCTCTATGATGAAGAAACTAGTATCCAATTAGTCCCCTGTATGAGTTTCCTTGGGCCACTGTAACCAAGTCCTGCACACTGTGTGGCTTAGAACACCAGAAATTTATTGTCTCACAATTCTGGAGTTTAGAAGTCCAAAATCAAGATGACGGCAGGGCCATGCTCCCTCTGAAACGTGGAGGGAAATTCTCTCTTGCCCGTTCCTACCTCTGTTGGCTTACTGGCAATGTTTGGTGCTCCTTTGGTTGGTAGCTACCTCCGAAATTCCAACTCTGCCCCTGTCATCACATGGTGCTGTCCCTGCACATCCCCCCTTACATGGCGGTCTTCTTTTCAGAACACCAGTCCTCTCGGATCAGGAGCCCACGCTGCTCCACTAGGACCTCATCCTAACTCAACTGATCGCACCCGCAATGACCCTGGAGCCGGTGAAAAGATCTTGCAAAAGCCTTGCAAGAACGAAAACAATTCAGTACTAGGAGACACACACTACAAGAAATGTTAAAGGATATCTTTCAGGCAGAATGAAAAAAATAGAAAAGTCCAGATGGAGTCGGTAAGGCAGCTGTCAGGGAAGGCTGGGGGCTAGGATGAAAAAGGAGGGAAAAAGCTTACATGTACAGCACTAATATCATGAACACAAATATTTTCTCCAGGGCCAAAGTCACTCCGTCTATGGTTTAACAACTAGCACATGATATTTGCGAATATTTAACATTTGGGTCTCATAAACTGCAAGCCAGCTACAAATATGACTGACGAAATGTCAATACTAAATATGTGATAAATGTAAAAATGACATTTTTATTTTTTAAATATTTTAAAAAATAACTGATTTTCTACTGCCAACCAAAATGAAGTAAGGGACAAAATATAAAAACCAATAGTGGCTAGGGGGTCCCCGGGTGGCTGTCAGTGAATCATTCGACTTCTGCTCAGGTCATGATCTCATGGTTTGTGAGTTCAAGCCACACATCAGGCTCTCTGATGTCAGCACAGAGCCCGCTTTGGATCCTCTGTCCCCCTCTCTCTCTCCTCCCCCACTTGCACGCTCTCTCAAATACATAAATAAATAAACAAACAAACAAACAATAGTGGTTAGGGGCACCTAGATGACTCAGTTGGTTAAGTGTCAGATTCTTGATTTCAGCTCAGGTCATGATCTCAAGGTTTATCAGTTCAAGTCCCATGTCGGGCTCTGTGCTGACAGTGCAGAACCTACTCGGAATTCTCTCTCCCTCTCTCTGCCCTTACCCCACTCATTCTCTCTGTCTCTCAAAATAAATAAATAAATTTTTAAAAATTAAAAAAAAAAACAATAGTGGTTAAGACATTAGACATCAGGCAAGGAAGAACAGGAAAAGTCAGGTGAATTTTATAATTGCTGGAGCTGCTCCTTTGAGAGAATTTCCGGGCTGTTGCAAACAGGGGGGAAACCCAGGCGGAGACCAGCAACCCCTTTGAGCTGCGAAGGGAGAGCCACCTAGAAAGAGAATTTGAGAGATCTTCACATCGTTAGTATTTAGCAGAGTGCTGATCAGAGCACAGATGCAAAGAAACTATCTGAGACGGGAAACACCACCATCCAAAAGGATTAAAGAGAACAGTGACTGGATTTCACATGGGGCCAGAAATAGTGCATATTCTCACCAGCCAGATCAGAAAACCTTAAAATTCACGGAGCATTGTGTAGAGAACTCAGAAGTGTTTTGCCTCAGGGGTGGAGAATAATTATCCCTAGCCTAAATGCTGGTCTGGTCCCACCTGACAAATATTTAAAGCCAGACACAAAAGAATCAAGTGTTTCCAAGTTGTTTCCAAGTGAGTTAACTGTGTTCTAAAATAGAGCCCAAGAATATTTATAGGAATATAAAAATCCCAATACAAAAGTAGAATTCAACGCGTGGTATGCCATAAAAAAATTACCAGGCACGCAATGAAGAGGAAAAATATAATTCACGATGAGGAGAAAAATGAATCAACAAGAACTAACCCAGAAATGACACGGATACGAGAATTAAAAGACAAAGATATTAGCACGGCTATTACAAGTTATCCCATATGTTCAAGAGCCTATAGGGAAAATGTAGCATGTTAAGGACAGACATAGAAGATCTTTTTTTTAAAGCCCCAAATCAAACTCTTCGAGAGGAAAACTACAACATCTGAAATGAAAAACAAATACACTGGTATAGATGAATGGCCTATCAGACGGTGCAGACAAAAAAAACTATTAATGAACTAACATAGCATTAAACACAAACCAAAATGGAATAGAGAAAAAGAATTTTTGAAAAATAAACAGTGAGGTATAGGACAACTTCAAATGTCCTAATATACTTGTAATTAGAGTCCCCCCTACAAAAGAAGAGTGATGGAAAGAAGGGAAAAAAATTACAAGGGGAGACTGGGTGGCTCAGTCAGTTAAGCGTCCAACTTCAGCTCAGGTCATGACCTCACGGTTTGTGCTTTTGAGCCCCACATCAGGCTCTGTGCTGACAGCTCAGAGCTTGGAGCCTGTTTCAGATTCTGTGTCTCCCTCTCTCTGCCCCTCCCTTGCTCATGCTTGGTGTCTCTCTCTCTCTCTCTCTCTCTCTCTCTCTCAAAAATAAAATAAAAACATTAAAATTTTTTTAAATAAATAATTTTTTTAAAAAAAGGAAAAATAGTGTAAATCTATAATTCCATACCAAGTGAAAAGCTTCATAAAATTCTTCTTAAATGTGCTTGTTCTTTTGCCAGATCTCCATTCTGGATGCCAGCTACCTTTTCCCTCTTCTGTCCACAGCCATCCTCATTACTGTCCCAGACAGTTCAGGTCATGAAGAGAGGTAGCCTGTAAAAGTGGAACCGTGGGTCAGCTTGCCTTGGAAAGCAGTTCCATCATCACTTCATTTTACACACGCTTCATGGTTTCTGGCATTAACCACTCCCCTGTCCCCCTTCACTGAAAGTGATTCATCAAACTTCTAGTAGACAAAGTTAAGTCTCCATCTAGGGAGAATTCTGCTGGTTAGAAAATAAGGTTTTTCTCCTTGTTGTTACCCACAAAAATTGGTAAAATTACAAGGATCGTTGGGGAGGGTGATAAGTGTAATTTAGTGCTCGGATCTTGAAGTTACAGTGGCCCAATTCATCAGGGAAAAGTCCAAGTGAAAGACCAGAGTTTTAGTGAGATATCAGGACTGACTGGGGAGTACTTACATAGAGATAATAATTGAAAGGTCTGGAACAGGTGAGATCGCCAAAGTAACAAGTGAGAGAAAAGAACAAACACAATTCCAAAAACAGGAATTGCTGAAAATCCAGACTTTTTGACAAAGGAAAGGAAAAAAAAAAAAAAAAAGCTTGAGAAAGGAAGCAGGTAGTCTTAGAAGTAAGAAGAAAAATGGATGGCACCTGGGAGCCAGGAGGAGATGGTGGCCAGAAAGAGAGGGTGAGAATATTTAAAAGGCCATAAAAAGGTCAATAAAATCTGGAGTCAAACCACTGGTATCATTGATGAGAGGTGCTGAGGGCAGGGCGGTGGATGTGAACATTCCCGAACGATAGCAGGCGGGCGGAGAGAACAGGGAGAGGTTAAAGGGGGCAGAAGCGTTGAGGCAAGTCTTTTATCCCAAGGAAATTGCAATCTGGGTATGTTCGAAAGCCAAGAGGAGGAAATCTGAGAAGACAGGAAAATGGAAGAGGCTGAAGAGAGAAGGTCACTGAGACACAAGGCAAGCACGAGGCAATTAATTCTTGAGCCCCAGGAGAGGCCCAAGAAATACGAAAAAAAAAACCACAAAATGTCTAACGGATAGACGTGCAACGAGGATGGTCAATAGACGTACAGATAGATGCCTAATCTAATGATCGGTGAAATGTGAAGCTTTAAAAAAACGAAGAAACACCATTTCACTCAGCAAAGTGGCAAAATGAAAAGAATCAGTAATATCTGACTCTGGTGGGCATGTGGGGAAATGCACTCAGTTTTCACAGCTGGAAAGTAAACTGCAGTAGTCTTTGTGGAGGGTAATTTGGCAATGTTTACTAAAAATGCACATAACACTGACGGAACCATTCACTTCAAAGAAACTGTTCCGTAAAAACACACGTACTTGCAGGCAGTAAGTTTTGCTAGGATTTACGTTACGGCGTTGCTTATAAGTGGCAAGGCGTAGGAAACACATAAGTATCCATCCGTAAAGGAATGGGAAATAACTATCCATAACATACCATACTATGCAGCAGTATTGTTGAATGAAATAAAGCAATGTGTTGTACCATGGAAATTGTCCCAAGATAGGCTGTTAAGTGAAAAAAAAGAAAAAAACACCAAGTTGCCGAATAATATATATAAAGCAATATGAATTATATCAAAACACACTCACAAACATACACAAAGCAGCTTCTTCTCTGTACGTGTGTATGCATATGCACACAGACACATTCATTCAACCAGTAATAATGGATTGCTTGCTATACATTCCCCTGTGGCTTATATGTTAGGAAGGGATGCAAATAAAGAGAGAGATAAAGGGCTGGAAAAATGCACACCAGACTGGTAATGATAGTCGCTTCTGAAAAATAAAGCAGGGGAGGGAAATGTCGAGAGAGACTTTGATTTGCAGGGTTTGTGTTTTTGGAGGTAGAGGGATTTATGTAACACTTACCGAGTACCATTGACTGAGCCCGAGTCTCACTCCGCTTATTTTGAGCAGGGAACTAAATGAATTAAGGTCATTAGGCTCGAACCCCATCTTCTTTTTTTCAGTCCATAGTAAAACCTGTTGAGAAAAGCATCTTAAAAAAGGTGCCAGAATAGTTCACACTCACAGGACGTGGGGTGGTCCAGCTGGAGGTCCCTAGGGGAAAGGCGCCAGGGATGGCATGAGCGAATGATCCAAGGCAGGGAGAGACGATAGGTGGATGGGAAGTGCTGAGAGAAAAGATGCTGAGGACGAACTGTCTTGTAAAATAAAGGCATCCGTGCTTGGCCCAAGAGGTGTGAGATTTAAGACCTTGAGGGGTTCCGCACTAGAGAGACTGAGCTCCTACATGGACGTGGGGGCGGGGAGGGGCACTGGAGAAAAGAACACGAATAGCCACCAAATCTCTAGAATGGAAAGGGGTCAGCAGAGCACCATTTCGAGAGGAGTGTGGACTTGAGATGATGATGAGCGGAGGCAGGGTGGGAGACGCGCCCGCCACCCTCCGGGGCCACTCCTGCCATGCTGCTGTTGAGAGCTCGCCAGGGGACAGAAAGGCGGGAGGGAGCGTGGCCAAAGAGGACGGCGAGATGGGGCAAAGGTGCCAATGTCAAGACACGGTCGACAGAAAGAGAAAACTATATACAACAGAGCAGACACCAGCCGCATAGAGTCAACAGCGACAGGGATGAGCCTGTGTGCTACCAAGGGGATGGAGGGTGACAATCGAGTCATGCCGCGGTGGAAGAGGGTGCCCTGGGCTCCAGGAGTGGCTTCCCTGGGTCACGGAAAGCTGGGCAGGAGGCACAAAGGACGGCCGTTCAGAGGAAAGGCAGAAGGAGAAGCTGGGCGCCCGGCTGCTGTCCCTCCCAGAGCCAGGTGCCCCAAAGTGGAAAACTCGAGCTCAGGATGGGAGAGGCCAGGGCACCCCATCTCTCCGCACACCCTGAGACTCCAGACTTGTGATGAGTCACGTCAGTAGCAACGATTACGTGACCCGTCAGGGATGTTTATCCCTGACTGCATCCCTGGGAGCTGGGAGGATGTGACAAAGCCGCGCTTACGCCTCGGCTTCAGCCCTCACTGCGCTCTGTTGAAAGTTAGGTCCTCCGTGATAATGGGGTTTCTCTCACTGACGCAAGTTGAGACGGAGGCGAGTTGGAAACAATTCCGGAAAGTAAAGACTTACTAAAGAAAACGTCTTAGGAAGTACAAGAAGCTGCCTAAGCACACTGAAAATAAAGGACAAAGAAATCCCCCAAACAAGTGTTTTTGTTGCTGGATTAAAGAGTATAGGGCATGGGCAATTTCTTTTTTCTAACAGATAACACAGAGTGAGGAGTTGCTGGCCTCAGGTGCGAGCTAGTTGTTTTCACGTATTATTGCCCCGAAAGTAAAGCTGAGTCATCCCGAGGGGTAGTTGGTGTTCCATTTAACTAGCAGGGGACTCTTAAAAACTGAGAACAAACTGAGGGCTGATGGGGGGGTGGGAGGGGGGTGGTGGGTGATGGGTATTGAAGAGGGCATCTTTTTTTTTTTTCGAAGAGGGCATCTTTTGGGATGAGCACTGGGTGTTGTATGGAAACCAATGTGACAATAAATTTCATATATTTAAAAAAAAAAACTAGCAGGGGACTAAATCCCTTGCCCAAGGTCACACAACACAGGCATCATCTGGGCTGGTCTAACGCCGACTGACTACAAAGCTCGTGTGTTCAATTCACTCCACTGCATTAATCCTCATTATGGAGCGAGAACAGCAGGGACTCAACACTGCCACTGAGCAGAGGCACGGAGGCCTCCCCGGCTGCCTGTTAGTGTTTACGCTTCGTCGGGCACCGTTCTCATCATTGAGATGTTTAAGGACTCTATCCCGACAAAGACCCTGCGTTCCAGGGGCTTTTCTTATCAACCCCACTCCACAGGTAAGAAAGCTGAGGCACAGCGGACTTACACAATTCTGCCCACGGCCACCAGATGAGCGGGTAGTTGAACGAAGAGGCCAACCCGAGGTAGTCTGACTCCAAAGAGCCACATGGGGTAAATGCTTGCTTTTGCTTCCCCCGAGGATAGAGAATCAAGAAAAAGCTCGGATTGGAAGCAAGCGATGAAATACTTTTAATTCTCCTCTTCACAAGAGTGTTGGACAGCCAAAAGACAAAGCAACAAGATTGACTTTTCTGCTGACGTATACGTTTGTAGCGTTAAGAATGTCAGGTATTTGAAAGACAGGGGTATCTCACAGAAATTGAGAATTCCAGGATTACTAAATGACTTTGTGGACTAAGGGTCTCTCAGCGAAGCCAAATAGTCTCAAAGGAAGAGTTGTGAAGAGATCAGGGAATATGAGAAAGAGAAAAAAGTTCAAAGTGAGTTGAATCAGACTACAAAAATACTCCTTCTCCTCCTCCTCCTAAACATTTATATGCAGAGGGCATTGTTATAGACAGCATGTTCCCCTGGATGAGAGCGATCAGCCAACATGCTCAGAACCACCTCCAGAAGATAGAGTCAACAAACAATGGACGGAAGATTTGATTAAATGACCAATAATATCTCCTTAACTGCAATTCATTAAAAATGTTATTAAGTACATCATGCCTATTCTTTGAATGATTCAGAGTCTATGATCCTAGATACAAAACAAGATTCTAAGGACATAGCACAGAAACAGTCTGCTGATTATATATAAAACAAGACAAGCGTGCACGCACACACACACACACACACACACACACACACCCTGAGAGAGAAAAGGAGAGCTGGCTTCTGCATATTTCATAAAAGCCCTAGGTGTGGCCACTACCTCTAGGCTTAATGAAACAATAATTAGAGAAGAAAAAAAACATGAAGAAGAAGCCCCTGTTGTGGCATTTTTACTAATAGCAGAGGCTGGTCTAGATCAGGTGAACTCCCATATTTCTTCTGAACAATGTCCCAAGTCCAAGGAAAGTAAAGGATAAGAAGATAAAGAAAGAAGGTGGTGTAGAACAACTGGTCTAGACTTCAAAAATATCAGTGGAATGAAAAACCAAGGGAGAAGGCATTAAAACACAATTTGTAATGTGCATGTGCCATACTACCTACAAATGGCACATATCTAACACTTCCATACGTTTTATATCTAACACTATGGGAACATTAGAATCTGTTAGAGAGACAAGAAAGCAAGCAGAGAAATTAAGTGTAGAGGTAAGTAGTTTGCGAGACATTGGCAGTATTCATAAGATGTGCTCAATATAGATAAATAAGTTAGTGACTTCTGGCATATATATGACTAGATAAAATGTAACCCAAATGTGCCGAATATAGATAGAAAGGGATGGGGGGGAGGGGAAGGAAGGAAGGAAGGGGAAGGAAGGGGAAGGAAGAAAGGAAGGAAGGAAGGAAGGAAGGAAGGGGAAGGAAGAAAGGAAGGATAAAAAAGGAAGGAAGGAAGGGGAAGGAAGAAAGGAAGGATAAAAAAGGAAAAAAGGAAGGAAGGAAGGAAGAAAGGAAGGAAGGAAAGAAGGAAATAAGGAAGGAGAAGGAAGGAAGGAAGGAAGGAAGGAAGGAAGGAAGGAGAAGGAAGGAAGGAAGGAAGGAAGGAAGGAGAAGGAAGGAAGGAAGGAAGGAGAAGGAAGGAAGGAAGGAAGGAAGGAAGGAAGGAGAAGGAAGGAGAAGAAAGGAGAAGGAAGGAAGGAGAAGGAAGGAAGGAAGGAAGGAAGGAAGGAGAAGGAAGGAGAAGGAAGGAAGGAAGGAAGGAGAAGGAAGGAAGGAGAAGGAAGGAGAAGGAAGGAAGGAGAAGGAAGGAAGGAAGGAAGGAAGGAAGGAAGGAGAAGGAAGGAAGGAAGGAAGGAAGGAGAAGGAAGGAAGGAAGGAAGGAAGGAAGGAGAAGGAAGGAAGGAAGGAAGGAAGGAAGGAGAGGGAAGGATGGAAGGAAGGAAGGAAGGAAGGAGAAGGAAGGAAGGAAGGAAGGAAGGAAGGAAGGAAGGAGAGGGAAGGATGGAAGGAAGGAAGGAAGGAAGGAGAAGGAAGGAAGGAAGGGAAGGAGTAAGGGAGGGAGGGAGGGAGGAAGCAAGAAAGCAGCTGGTGCAAGTGATGCTAACCACATCAGCAGAGGGCAGAGGGCCAGGCCTTCAGAGCAGTTTCCAACTAAAGGCAGGGCAGCAAACACAGGCACCTAAGAGAAGATCTGGGGAGGATGTGATTGCGAGGATCTTGTTAAAGGAGTGGCAGTGGTCACCAGGGCCTGTAAGAGGGAGAGCACTTGGCTCCTAACATGGGAAATTATCACCGAGTATTAGCTATTGTCTCTAGAATAAATAAACAAAACAATTACTGTCATTTTTGAACCCTTGAATTAAATGTATGCGAAAATAAAATCATGTCTTTAGTTGATTACATTGGGAACTGTTTGTCTAGCTAAGTCTGTCTATGAGCCCATAGATTCATTAATTCCCACAATGGCGAGGTCCTCATAGTTCATTAAGGTCAATCCATTATATTTATGGATGAAAATAAGGAGTCCTAAAGTTGTTAAGTAATTTTTGTCTCTTGACACCCATAGCTTGGTAGTGGTGAAGCCAGGACTTGAACCCAAGCATTCATGGAGTGAGAAATTAGGGCCTGAGAACCTAAGATAAGGGGTAGTTGAGACAGGAGTGGCTGGCAACGAGGAAAGAAAAGCATTCCCCCCTGTAAGGAGGCTTTGGCTCCAAACAGACATATGAAGGGACTCAGAATGTCCAAGAAGGACAGAGAAAGGGATCATCTGGTCAATGGCAGAAGACAACTTCAAAGAAGCCAGCTTTCCCCAGTTTTATGAGAGTAATGGTTTAACTCCCTTAAAAAAAACACTAGGTAGATGACAGGAAGGAAGTAATAGGGTAAGGACATCTCCAGGAGATCTGCTTTGGTGACCACCAAACGATCTCTCTGTGGTGCCACCATACCCTCAGTGAAGTCCTTGTGGCCCAAGTTGCAATCCCAAGTTTTCCAGGCTCGTAAATTCATACCAGCACAGAAAAGGTGGATCAGTCTCTCATGGGCTATTCAAGTTCAAAGGTTGCTCGATAAGCTAGAATGCCAACCTGTGAATTTAAAATTCAATAATGAAAAATAAAATAGTTGTGGGTTCCGGGGAACTGCTCTTTAGGCAGCACTTAGTTTCCTTGGGAGAAGGCATTGTAGGAAGGCAGACGATAACTGGAAAGTCATAGGAGGAGTACAGGTGGCTCAGACGGTTTATTATATCCCACTGGTTAATCTGACGCATCCACTTGAACAAGAGGAATTCTCCTGCATTAGGAACCGCTCACTCATTTCTGCATTCCTTCATCTGTTCATCATCCGGCATATAACTTTTATCTTATCCATTCAGATCACGGTGACACCCTGCTTTCTATCTCCTCAGTCCGCAGAATGGCCCCCTTGCAGTCATATTAAACAATGGACATCCTCACCTGGGAAGGGAGACCTAACCAGAGTGTGGTGGTACAGTCTTCGTAGATGAATATTTAGTTTACTTATCCCTTCTCTTAACTGAGCCTAATACCCTCACATAATTACATTATTGTTTCCATAAATTCTCTATTAATTACTTTTGCACCTGTAAACAATACTCGCACTTGGCACATCCTTATAATCTGTATTCCTTTATCCCTTAAAAATCCATACTATCCCTAGACTCCTCACTTCATAATGTGATATCCCTGGTACCCTAAATTTCATCTTTGTTTCTTCTCCTTCCTCCCATGCACTACCTTTGTCATCTATAATTTCACCGTCACATTGCGAAGGCTGACACCATCCACATTCTATTCTGTAGCATGGTCAAGTATTATGTATTTTGTCTATAAACTTAACTCTCAAAGCTGAAAAGTTAAAATAGTGTTTGTTGTCATGAATTCATAAATAATTGTTTACTGCAAAGTCATACAGGCATAATTACAGTTACTCTCTTGTATAACTTTTATTGGTTTTACTGGAATCAGAATTCTCCTTTCTTTAGGCGGGTTGACTAACTGTCATATTTTCCCTTTATTTCTCCTTGCGGTCTACCAGTAAATGATTCCGTTGTGGCAAAAACTGCGGGTTGTCCCCCAGTATCTGTTCTCCACTTTTCTTCTCTAACAAACCAAAATTAAATTTAGTTGGGCAGATGGAAATTTGGAATTAAAAAAGCACTTTTTCCAGATTTGCTTATAGCGAATCATGTGACAGGGATGTAAGCTCTGGTGTGGTAGGCAACTTCCACTGACAGTCCTAAAAGGAAGTTGATCCCTTTCTTTGTTCTGCTCCTTGGTGACGGAGCGGGATGCCTTCACTCACGTTTGGACCACGAGTGAGTGCTCTGGGGACACAAAGCAGAAAGTTGTTCCAGGTCCTAGGCTCTGCGCAGCTTCTACAACTGCCCGGAACTACTGACATTCAGGCTTTCATGCAAAAGAGAATAAACTTCTTTCTTGCCCAAACCACCCCCGCAGTCTTTTTACCAGCTCTCTGCTGCCTCACTCTGGGCTTCTTCTATGTAAATTAAAACAAAGGAAGTTTTGTTTGATTATTGAACATCTCCTACAGGCAGAAGAATGCACAACCTAATTGATATAAACTCAAAAAGGACACTCCTGTTTTTGACACCTGCCTACCTCATTTACTTCACAAGACAACACTTGGAAGATAGATGCTCAGAGTTGATTTCCAGGCACAGATGTAGGAAACAAAGCAGGACATGAGGATCACGTGAGTAAGTCTAGTGGCATTCATTCCTAGTCAAATGTATTTTAGAGCTGACCGTTGATGCAAAACAATGGTGTCATTTCACTGACTAGGATGCACCCCAGACAGGAAAGCAGAGGGAAAAGGAAGAAAAGAGGAAGAAGAAAATAAGGCTTTTAAAATAAAATGTTCCATTCAGGCAATTTTTCATCCCAAAGACCTTAAATTTACAGAAAAGCTCAAGGCAGAAGCACATCTGGATAGTCATTTCACCTGTTCAACTCAAGCTCTCTTCATTCTATAATTTCTGGACCTACCTGTCTAATAATTCTATATTCACCTTTCCATATCCAAGACTATCTCTTTAAATATCCACAGTTTATTATGCTGGTTCTCTCCTCTTTATTCTTTTCAAAATTCTATGCCTTCCTCTTGCTAACTGTTATCAAGACCTCCAGAGCTCTTGAGTGAACCAGAAATGTGTCCCCTCTGTCCCTGGGTCATATTCATACAAAGAGCCCACTCCCTGGGAGTGGGGGGTGAGCAGAAAATCACTTAGCCACAGGGATGGAGTACAGGGAGGAGACAATGGCAGTCTGGTGGATAAGTTGCTCACACACAGATGCTCAGATAAATCCGTAATCAAAAAGAAATCTGAATGCTTGGCCAAGGGGAAGTAAATTTCCTGAGGTCAATCCTTTGTTGGTGTCTTTGATCTTCTTTAGTGATGGGTGAGTCCTGCCACCCGCCCCCAACCTCAGAGCCTGTGCACATGATTTGCTTGCTTTCCCGTGTCCTAGCTAGGGCTTTGGGATTTAGATTACTCTTGCATTCAAGAAGCCTAGATTAGAAGGAGAGTGAACAATAACACTTAGCCCTTATAGACTCTGTATGCACCACTTCTATATTTTCACATATATTATCTCACATATTTCACATATATTATCTATGTATTTTCACATATATTATCTCATTTAATCCTCATAACACCCCTGAAAGACAGCCAGTTGGTTCTTTGATTTTTTTTTTAATAATTTACTTTTAAAACAAAATTTATGGGGTCCCACAAGCTTCCGACTCTGGATTTCGGCTCAGGTCATGATCTCCCAGTTTGTGAGTTCCAGCCGTGCGCTGGGCTCTGTGCTGACTGTGCAGAGTCTGCTTGGGATTCTGTCTCTCCCTCTGTCTCTCTGCCTCTCCCCCACACTCCCTTTGTCTGTCTGTCTGTCTGTCTCTGTCAAAATAAATAATCTTTAAAAATAAAATAAAACAAAACAAAAGTTGCTGTGTACTGTATTATGTATGTGTACTATATTGTGATTACATATGTTTGCATGAGGTATATATCTTAATCTTTACAAGACTTCCGGTACCTAGACCATACTTTACAGCTGAGGAAACCAAGGTGCCCAATTAGTAAGTGCTACCAGTATAAATAAACTGATAAAAAGCTTTTTAATGATCATATGCACAGCTGATGGGCTTATATGACAGTATGGTATTTCTGGAGAACAATTTGCATACCTATGTAAAGTCTTAAAAAGGCAAAGACCTTGAGTCAACAATCCCACTTCCAGGAGTGTGATATAAGAAAATCATCAGAAATTTAACATCCTAGGTATAAGAACGTCCATTGCAGAGTTGTTTATAATTGTCAAAAACAATACTAAAATAAGCTAAATGTTCAACCAGAGGAAGTTAGAAGGCACATTATAGTATACAACATGGACTAATTTTCATATGTCAAGACTTGTTTTAGGAGATTATTTAATGATACAGAAAATAATTGTATTGGCATGCAAAACCATTTATTGCTACGTGAAAAATGTATAGCTTTTACTTTAAGATGATCGATTGAAAAAAATATCATTTACCGCTCCTCACTGTGAAAAAAGCAAAAAGCAATGAACTACCGAGGTACAGGTATTAGTAAAGACTCACAAAAGAGAAGAAGTTAATATGGCTGCTGAATACCGAAAGGAAAATATTAACAAAACAAGATCTTGCGCGTTTCTGAAAGATCAAAACTAGCTATGGCCAAAGTGATACATAAATCAGAATGGAGAGAGACACGCCTTAGCACAGGTAGCAGAGAAAGCAGGAAGTGAGACAGGGCCATTCTACAAAGTCCCTGAATCCACAGGGACATAGCCAGAACATGAGAAAGAACTTCAAGCAACACAGTTGGTGGAAGAACTTCTATTCAATGGGTTCTGGGTCAGAGTCTCCTTCCTGACCTCCACATGTATGAGTATGTTTAGAGAACATGTCTATAACACGAAGCTGGAAAAACATCCTGCAAAAGAGTTAGAGTGTTGACCTAAGACGGGCACTGGCTTCCAGAGAAGAGGTTGCCAGCTTGTTTATCTTCCAGTGAAGGCTGCCAGCCCACCCACCACTCCCACAAACAGAGCGAGTGTGGCCCGTCTTCTCGTGCAGGGAAGAGGCCACCACCTCGGAAGAAATGTGAGTCAGCTCCAGGCAATCATCACCATTTTTTTTTTCATAAATGTGGTTGGATAACTGAGTGCCAGCAGACATTTTGTTTAAACAAGAGAGCAGCTGTGGTAAAGAGAATATTATCGATTTATCAAACCACTTTATTATCCTCTTGGGACTCCAGGAAAATGACATTTCCCTGTCCCCTTGGGTCTAGATGGGACCAGATGACTAGTCCTGAATAGTGGGATGTGAGCAGAAGCATATGACGTCTCCAGGTTTGGCCCCAAACTCCAAATCTCCAACACATGATCCCCCCCTCTCTCACCTTTTGTGTCAACCATGGGAAGGCATGGGCACTCGCATCCTGGATCTTTGAGTCACCTCTTTTAGGAGAGATGCGCAGGTGAGCTTCCTGACCAGGAAAATATGCTTTGGCCTTCATGTGAAAAGAAAAGGAAACAGAGACTTCTATTGGGTTGAGGTATTAAAAATTGGAAGACTGTTTGTTACAAGTTACATTAATTACTCTTACTTAGGTAGCAACATAATTTCATAAAAGAGAAAGACCAAGGCAATCAAAGAAAATATGGACTTCAGGAAACAGATCATTCAGAGAAAAGACAAGGACATTGATTTAATTGTAAGTGTCTTTTTTCTCTTCAGGAAAGTCTCAGGATCTATTGCGCTCATTCATTAGGAAACGGATAACATAAAAACAAACAAACAAAAATCAAAGAATAAGAAAGTGTTCATGGACATTACATGAAAATTTCAGGAGAAAAACTGGAAAAATCTAGACCTCAAGCAAGCAAACACCCAGGACAGGTGAAAAACATGAGGGGAAAAGGTAAGCAATAACGGGTAAATGTTTCTGACATATTTTCATCAAGTGGTCACTATCTCAGCTTGAATGAATGATCTCCGTGACCAAAGGGAAATTTGGTGGCTGTTACATAATAGTGACAAGCAGGACTATGCCTGGAACCCAGAGAATTCCCTGGGATGTGTTCCTCTGTCTGATATTCCTAGGTAACAAAAGCTGCCACAACCCAATGAAGCTGGGACCACACAGACTCAGCACCTCTGGGAACGAAGATGTGATTCATCCCAAGAAAGAATTCTTTCCTACTAAGGTGCTGGAGAGGGTAGGAATGGAGAGTGGAAGAAGGTCACAATGACTAGAAATTTAAACCTCATGACCAGTTACAGAAGCCAGAACCCAGGCAGATGTGTTCTGTATTATTTAATGCTTTCCTTTTCTCCCTTCTCCGAAACACAGAAACATACACGTTATAGGAGGAGCCCTAACAGTGGTTGTGGGTTTTAGGTGCCGAGATTCAAACTTCTGTTCCATCTCCTGGCCTCTTAATACGACTCAGGTAATCAACTACTTTTTTTGATGTAATGACTCCAGCACCCACAAGAACAATCTCTTTCCTCCAGGTACCAGCAGAACACACTAGCTGTTGTCACAGGCAAACTCCAAACTTCATAGTGGCGCAAGCACGGTAGGAGTTTATTTCTTGCTTATGTTAAGTCCTCAGTGGTTGTTTCTGGTTGACAGGAGTCCTCTCTCCAAGCAGTAATTCAGAGGCTGAGGAGTTGTTTTTTCCTCACCTGCCTTTTTAACAACGTAACTTCCAGGATTCTTCTACTCATCTACATCAAGTCAGTAAAGAGAAAAGAGATAGATAAACATTCCTGTCTACTAAGCTTCTTGACCTGGAGGTGACAACAGGTTATCTATAACTGCAAACACTGGGGAAGACTGGTCACATGGTTTCCCCTGGAATCTCCTCTCTCTGTCTCTCTCTGTCTCTGTCTCTCTTCTCCCTTCATCTTCCAGCTTCACTGTGTCTCTTCTGTTTCCCCAGGTCCTCTTCCTTCGATCTCAGATTCCACATGAAAATCTCTAAGTGGCTCTTCAGGAAAGGTATATGGTGATTTTCACATTTTGGGGGAAAGGAACAGAGGCCTTAATTAATGCATAATAATCATTATCTACAGAAAAGTAACTCAGGGTCATTGCATTCTTGCCTTCAAGATACTACCAGTGTTTTCTTCGGGAACCTGGTTTGCTTACACTTTTGCTTCATCAGGAGATTAGAAAGATAGTTATCTTTTAATATCTCAAATAAGACAGAAATAATCATTCATGGATTTTCCCACAAGACTCTTGGAAAGCAGACATAAGTTCCTCCCCCAGGAACAGTAATAATTATGACCACAATACACTCTCTGATTTTTGGGAGATTAGGAGCCTGTGGAGGATCCAGCTTCAGGTGGCCACTGATGGGCCACCAATTTCTCTGTAATCATTACCCACCAGCCACTGAGGAAGCCAGCAGCCCTGATTAGTGGGGCTGACAACCACATCTTCGACCAATACCTTTTACTGAGAAGAAAGGAAGTTTGATCCCCTTGACTGCCCTTCCCCTTGACTGCGCTTTTTTCGTTGATGTCTGGAAATTTCCATCCAATTGCTGTTTGAAAATTAAACACAAACCCCTAAGCACCCATCCCTCTATTATGTAAAACAGTTCAGCCCGGCTCACTGGCCCCTATATCCAAATTTACATATGCATACAATACTCAGCCAAAAAAAAAAAAAAAGTCAGGGATAACAGTCAACCCCACTAGCACTGGGTTAACAGAAGCATCCTGCAGTATAGGATCCTGCACACTGCAATCACCCTTTCCCCCCACCGCCACAGCTCACCAACACATTTCCTTCAAACAAAACAAAACAACCTTCCCCAAGGAGACTATTCAAAGCAGCTGCTAAGAGGGAAAAACCAAAAATATTCTCCATCATATTATACTAACTTCTATCGCTTGAATGTTGTCTCTCTGCCAACCAGTTTCTTAGCAGCCTTTTTTTGAAATTATTCAATGGCATTTAGCAGATGGAAAAACCCTAGATCACAGAGAAAGGCACACATCATAATCATACACAAACTTATCAGTCTCAACAAAAACAGTCTTAAAGGCCTTAATCATTTATTTACAAAGGCAGGAAAATGTTTTCATTTGGAAAAACAGACTAAGGGACATAACCGGAGAATACACTTATCACTAACAAAGCAGATCGATTATGAATAGACACATGGTAAAATCACTTCAATTTAATTAGTGTAAACTACAGAAATTCCCCATTGTAAGTAGCACTATCACTACGACAAAGAAGAAAGAAAGAAAGAAAGAAAGAAAGAAAGAAAGAAAGAAGAAAGAAGGAAGAAAGGGAAAGAAAGAAAGAAAGAAAGAAAGAGAAAGAAAGAAGAAAGAGGGAAGGAAGGAAGGAGAAAGAAAAAGGGTGTTTGGAAGGAGAATTGCTTCGTAAATATGCTGACAGAAGAACATTTTGTCAACATTCTTCTGGGTGTTCAGAATCTAAGGCATTCACCGAGGAAGCTATCCTAAAATCTTAAACTTTCTAGTCAAACAAGAAATGAAAAAAAAGTAAGATAGGAGAAAGTCTTACTCTTTTTTTGTTGTTCATCCCTTGAACTATCAGCAATTGTGTCAAAAGCTATTGTAGATCATTAGATATAAAAGTCTGTAATACTTCCTACTCTGCTAGTGTATTTGAAATCCATCCCAGGACACATTGACTCTCAGAGGAAACTTCCTTGGCCATGGTTATTCGTCTGCAGAATGAATTACCGAAAATCCGAATGTGTTGCTATGCCTTTTGCTGGACAGCTACCTCCCTCAATTCCTACCAGATTCAAATGAAAGAAAATGATGGCTCTTGGAAGCCATTAGGAATAATTATCCCTTCTACAATCTATAATTTAATCATGGGTAATTATGTGACGTAACAATAGAATAATTAGACTGTTTCTCTATCTGTGTTTGAGTGTGGCCTCATCATGCCATGTTTGCTAAATTATATTTTTATATGACCTATTAAACTTAGTCAACTTCACAAATGCCATGGCTACAAAAGATTTAAATATTTGCAATGTATGTAAAATAGAAAAGATTGTATTTTAATGCCCTTCTTTAATACTAGAAAAATTGACCCAATAGCAGCTTTTATACCGAATTATTCCAATGGGCTAGACATTGTCGGGAGAAAAGCAACGGAGTCTGATGTGGAAATCATTATGGAGCACACAGTCCTGGGGGAGAGAAAGAGCTTCTCAAAAACTGCACAAGTAAATACATATTTACAAACCAGAGTAAATGTGATGAGAGTAAAGCATAGACTCTATGAGTGACTTTAATAGGATTTCAGGTTTTCCTGAAACAGCAATCTGTGAGCTGAGGCGGGTTTTTTTATTGTAGTAAAATATATACAACTTGGGGCGCCTGGGTGGCGCAGTCGGTTAAGCGTCCGACTTCAGCCAGGTCACGATCTCACAGTCCGTGAGTTCGAGCCCCGCGTCGGGCTCTGGGCTGATGGCTCAGAGCCTGGAGCCTGTTTCCGATTCTGTGTCTCCCTCTCTCTCTGCCCCTCCCCCGTTCATGCTCTGTCTCTCTCTGTCCCAAAAATAAATAAACGTTGAAAAAAAAAATTAAAAAAAAAATATATACAACTTAATGTTTATCATTTGAAGCACAGTTTGGTGGCATTAAATACATTCCCAATGCTGTGTGATTATCACCACTATCTATATCCAAATTTTTTTCATCTCTCCCAGCACAAACTCTGTACCTATTAAATAATAACCGTTCCTTGCTTTCTCCCAGCCCCTGGTAGTCTCTATTCTATTTTTCTGCATCTATGAATTTGTCTGTTCTAGATATCTTATAAAACTAGAATTATACATGGGCACCTGGGTGGTTCACTGAGTTAAGCATCCGACTTCAGCTCAGGTCATGATCTCACAGCTCGTGGGTTTGAGCCCTGTGTCGAGCTCTGTGCTGACAGCTCAGAGCCTGGAGCCTGCTTCAGATTCTGTGTTTCCCTCTCTCTCTGCCCCTCCCCCAATTGTGCTCACGCTCTCTCTCTCTCTCTCTCTCTCTCTCTCAAAAATGAATAAAAATTTTTAAAAAGCTAGAATCATAAGCTATTTGTCTTTTTGTATCTGGCTTATTTCAACAAGTCATATTCTAATTAAAATTTTCAAGGTCAGCCTTGTAGCATATATCGAAATGTGGCTCCTTTTTCTGGTTGAATAATGTTCCATTATGTGTATATACCAATTTTTGTCTCTCCATTCATCGATAGATGCTTGGGTTGCTCCCATCTTCTGACTATTGTGAATAGTGCTGCTATTAACATGATGTACAAATATCTGTTCTAGTCCCTGCTTTCAATTATTTTGGGTATATACGTAGGAATGAACTTGCTGGGTTAGGTGGTAGTTCTTTGTTTAACTTTTTAGAAAACCATCAAAATGTTTTCCATCGTTGCTGCACTATTTGACATTCTCATCAGTGATCCATGAGTTCCAATCTTTCCACATCCTCACCAACACTTGTTGTTGTCCATTTTGTTAATTATAGCCATCCTAGCACGTGTGAAGTGGTATCTCATTGGGATTTTGATTCGCATTTCCCTAATTGACAAATGATGTTGAGTGTCTTTTCATGTGCTTATTCGTCATCTGTATTGGCCATATCTCTTCTTTGGGGAACAAATGTTCTTACTTTTGACGAAGTCCAATGTATCTGTTTTTTCTTTTGATTCCTATGGTTTTGGTGTCATGTCTATGAAATCATTGCCAAATCCAATGTCATGGACTTTCCCTTTTGTTTTCTTAAGATTTTTATGGTTTTAGCTCCTACGTTAGGTCTTTGACCCATTTTGAATTAATTTTTGTATCTAATGTAAGGTAAGGGTCCAACTTCAGTCTTTGGCAAGTAGATATCCAGTTTTTCCAGTACTGTATTTGTTGAAAAGATTGTCCTTTCCTCATCCAATGGTCTTGACACACTTGTTGAAAATCAGTTGACCATATTTGTGAGGATTTATTTCTGGGCTCTGAGATGAGATTTTAAGAATCAACAGGAGGGAACTAGATGACAAAGAGAGAAAATCCCTCTAGGTAGAAAGATTAGTTTGAGCAAAAGTATGATTTTCTTCTCAAGAAATGTAAACATTAATATCTCATTTTTCCATTCCTCTTACACATATTACATTAAGTTAATCTGGTATTTAAAATTTCTTTTGGGGGAAATCCTGAGTTATTTACTCTGGGGTCTCTGAGAGAATAATACAGGGTGGCACTAAATCCGTTCTCCTTTCTCATCTTACAACCAACATGAGTCATTAACATGCCACTTTTTCTTCTAGTATCCAACAGGTTGGAGTGATTCAGAAAAGCACAGCTCACAAGGCCAAACATTAATTCCCATAGATAGTACAGAACAAAATTACAAGGAGGAAAAATCTAATTACCTAACAATTAGGGAAGCCCACCTTGCCCGTAATAAAATTAGTCATTACTCTGTTATGGAGGACAGTGTTAGCAAAGCTGCTTTGAGGCAATAAAAAGATTTGTGGGAGGGAAGAAGGGGGCAGTTAGTATTGTCAGTAGAGATTTAATAAGAGTTAATATGGGAAATTTCTGTAATTTACACTAGTTTTTTTTAAGGATGATTTTTTTTAATGTTTGTTTAAAAAATTTTTGGGGGGGGCGCCTGGGTGGCTCAGTCGGTTAAGTGTCCGACTTCAGCTCAGGTCACGATCTCACGGTCCGTGAGTTCGAGCCCCGCATCGGGCTCTGGGCTGATGGCTCAGAGCCTGGAGCCTGTTTCCGATTCTGTGTCTCCCTCTCTCTCTGCCCCTCCCCTGTTCATGCTCTGTCTCTCTCTGTCTCAAAAATAAATTAAAAACGTTAAAAATTTAAAAAAAATTTTTTTTTTGATGTTTATTTATTTTTGAGAGAGCAAGAAACAGAATGCAAGCAGGGGAGGGGCACAGAGAGAGAAAGAGACACAGAATCCCAAGCAGGCTCCAGGCGCTGAGCTGTCAGGACAGAGCCTGACACAGGGCTTGAACCCACAGACCACAAGATCATGACCTGAGCCGAAGTCGGACGCTTAACCAACTGAGCCACCCAGGCACCCCTACACTAGTTTTGTTTAACATTTTATGTATCAAATATCTCTGTGTCATTAATCTACTTTGAATGGAATGAATGAATATAATCCGGTTAAGAAATTTACTCTATCTTCCAATATGGAAACAAACAATTTCATATTTTAATTTCAAGTGATTAAAGTCTTTAAGCTATATTTTGTTTGAATCTGAATATTAATATACTATGATTTAAAAAAATCATCTCCCATCTCACACTGTATCCTCTTGGGTTTATAATAAATAAAAAGAGATCTCATCTCTAAGTTTTATCTCCTTACGTGATTGCTACTTTAGCTACACAAAGACTCAGATGAAGCCTGTAAGTTACTGCTTATAAGAGCCTAATCAATTTTGTAGACAAGTCAACATCATCTTCCCATCATTCCTTGGGTTAGGAGGGTGCGGGATAAGAGAGGAGAAAGGTGGAAGGGAGGTGGGGAACAGGGAAAGGATGGCAATTTTCTTCTTCCAATTGTGTGTATGTGTATGTGTATTTTAATTCCATGGTTTAAATATTTCAAAATTATATATTCAGTGCTAACAGCATTATTTTGTACCACCACTGACAATTCCATTTTCATTTGAGAAATTAAAGGGTCAAGTTCCCCCAAATACTGTCTCACTTACATAAATATTTCCAGACATGGAAAAGACAATAGCTCATTTAATTATATTATAAAATTGGAAGAGATTTTCTGTTGCTTACTACATGAAGAAAATTCATAATGTACTTATTCCACTGACTTACCATAGAAATAGTTCTAGAATATTATGCTTATTAGGCTATTGTACTAGGTTTGACATCTGTCACTTTAATTATCCTTTCTGTATTTCAATGCTTCCTTGTTATCTTTTATCTATATTTTCTTAGATGAATGAAATATGTCCATTTGCTTTTAGCTTTTATCTACGGTTTGCAGCCTTAACACTCTATTTTAAAGATAATCTTACATGATTATCTTAAAACATTAAAGTTATTTTTGCCTAATTATGCCAACAATAGCTCTTGACTTCCTTTGATGGGCATGAAGGAAATTAACACCGATGACATCTCTACCTTTGTCATTTCTCTTTCATATTTTGGGTGCTGCTAATCTGGAGTTTAAAATCTCTTTTAAAAAAAAGAAAGACTTTCTTTTTATGTTTACATTGAGCATTTTACTTTTGTTGCCATAATTACCCTCAATTACTTAATTTTCCTGTTATTAGTGTTTTGCAGGTTTATATTTTGTTTTGTATTTTACTTATCCTACAATTTTAGATAGTTTCACTGATTACAACCACTTTTTCTCAATCACAACCTCCCTAATGAAGAATGCAATTCCTTATTCATTTCTTGATTATTCAGGGTACATTTGTTGTGTGCCTTACTAGAAAACAGTCTTGAGTGGTAAGTGTTCCAAGAATTTGCAGATCTGAGAATGACCCCATCTTGATGTTTAAAAAGAATAAACCTTTGGCTGGGGATATAATGTGTGAGTCCTTACCCAGTAGAGAGGTATGAAGCTACAGGTAACAAAAACCACAATTGCAGATGTTTTTTTTTTTTTCTCATGTAACAACAACAAAAAAGAGTACATAGTTTCTGGCTTTGGCCCTGTTGCTAATAGGGATGCTGAAGCTCCAGCCATCATGTCTGTGGTAGGCAGAATAATGGGAGGTCCCCTAAAAATCCACATCGGGATCCTTGGAATTAGGATGTTATGTTAGTTTACAAAGCAAAGGGGAATTAGGTTTGCAGATAGAATTAAGGTTGCTAATCGCCTGACTTTGAGATACAGAGATGATCCTGGATTATCTGGGTGGACCCACTATAATCATAAGTGGAAGAGGGAGACGGAAGAGAGTCAGCAAAAGAATTCAGCCGATATTACTGGCTTTGAGGATAAAGACCATGAGTTAAGGAATGCAGTGGCCCCAGAAGTTGCTCTACAAAAGGCAAGGAAAGATTCTCCCTAGAGCCTAGACAAGGAACACAGCCCTCCTATACTTTGAGGGTTTGTTTTGTTTTGTTTGTTTGTTTTCCTTAACCCAGTTCAGACCCATTTTGGACTTCTGACCCAAATTTAGAACTGTAAGATAATACATTTGTGTGGTTTTCAGCCACTAAGTTTTTTTTTTTTATGGCATTGATAGGAGACCAATACAACGTCCAACAGAAGATTTCAAGATGCGACAAAGGAGAAAGCCACATCAGCCAAATCTGTGTCTCTTCATAGAAAGCCAAAAGCGTTCTCACAAGTGCTTCCAGCAGAAGTCTGTCTTCTTCTCGAGAACCAGAGTCAGGCCTGGCATCCACCCCTAATTGAAAGAAAGACCAGGAGGGCAGTTATTTAGGCCCTCACCTCAACACTGAGGGGAGCTAAGGAGAAGGGCTGAGAACGGCTTTTGAGAAACTCACCAAGTGTTTTACACTTTTCTTCTGAAAGCTCTGAAGATGTGATTCTACTACCTTCCCATTAATCAATGCCCCAGAGAAAAAATATGAAAGGATCTTGATTTTAACTATTGTTAAATACAAATTGTGTGTGTGTGTGTGTGTGTGTAAACTTACAAGGCATTAAGTGGAAAACTTTCTCCAGAATGTATATTGGCATTGATTTTGTTTATCAGCTGTCCTTAGAAAATAGCAAAATCTCCGAATTTTCAGTCTCATGATTTTTTAAATTCAACTATGTTTAATTTTTTAATGTTTATTTTTGAGAGAGAGAGAGACAAAGACAGAGACAGAGTGTGAGCAGGAGAGCGGCAGAGAGAAAGGGAGACACAGAATCTGAAGCAGGCTCCAGAGTCTGAGTTGTCAGCACAGAGCCCAATGTGGGGCTCGAACCCACAAACCACGAGAACGTGACCTGAGTCGAAGTCAGATGCTTAATGGACTGAGCCACCAGGCGCCCCTTAATTCAACTATTTGATAAATATTTGTTAAGTACTTAATATGTGCCAGATGTTAAAATAAATTGTGTTAATTTTGTACTTTCTTTCTGTCTTGTGTATTTGATCTTTCCCATTCCAGAATTATTGTTATTTTTAAAGTTTATTTATTTATTTTTGAGGGGGGAGGAAAGAGAGAGAATGAGCAAGGCAGGGGAAGAGAGAGGGAGAGAGAATCCCAAGCAGGCTCCATGCTGTCAGCGTGGAGCCCAACGTGCGGCTCGATCCCACAAACTGCGAGATCATGACCTGACCCAAAATCAAGAGTCAGACACTTAATTGACTGAGTCACCCAGGTGCCCCCAGAACTATCACTTTAAGGTTAGGGTTTCCTACTGTATTTTCCAAACTTTTTACCTTCTCTGTTATTTAAAAAATAATCAATTTAGGTCTCATATCTTGAGCCTTCCAGCTTCATAGGTTATATTTCACCGGTTTGTTTTCCCCAGAGTTTTGTCATTTCTTTCTTTCTGCATGACTAAGATTTTATTTTGGCTATTGTGCTTTCCTTTTTTTTTTTTTTTTCCTCACTCCCTTTTTATTCCAACCTTTTAAAATAGTTTTCGGATCTGTTCTCAACTCAGTATGAATATAAGGGGAAGACTTGTTCGTTAAAACCTGACACTGTTCTTCCTTTTCAACTTTGCCTCATATGTTTGAAAGGGCTCAAGTCTTGTGGATGGTGCTGTTGACTCATTCTTGGTAGTGACTTGTTCCCTTTGTTGGTGCTTCAAGGTCTGATGTGGAGATTCCAGAATCCCGGATAAATGCAGAGATAGAGAGCTGTCAGCTAAGCCCAGGAAACACCCAGCAGCCCGGGAAACAGAAGATGCTGTTTCTAGATGTCCGTCTAGAGCTGGAGGCAGATCTTGCAGGAACAGAGGCCACTTTTCCTGTGTGGGGTCGTGAGGGTGTTTTCAGAGAACGCTATCTGGGACTGGAGCGAGAGGACAAGACTGCATTTGACTGGAAGAGCAGAGTAGGCATCATTTGCTCCATCTGGGGCATCATGTCGTGCCTCACATCCTGTCTAGATCTGAAGAACGAAGACCAAGCTGACAAAGGGAAGACGCAGTGTGGCGAGAGGAGCCCGCATCAACCCTGTCCTGCCAGTGGGGGCTGCCCGAATTCTTATTAAAATGCGTAATGCTTGCAACTCTGATTGTTTCTATGAGTAACTGCGGAGGATTTGTTATTTTTCTTTTGAGATGAGGTCATAATTATTTTAGTGATAGGAAGCTCTTAGCATTTCCATTCACTACAGTAACTTTCCTAGGAATCACCTTGGAGCACTTAAAATACGTATTGAGGATGATGGACTGGAGAGAAAATACCAGCAAGGATGTCCTACAGAAAGCTTCTGTCTTCACAGATTGCAGGAAATCGTATGAAACTGTGATCATCTTTGCTCATTTGTAGCAGAGGCTGCTGGTCGCCTAAACTTCTCTCTCTTCTCCTCTCTCACAAACAGAACTTGAGTTTTATTTGGTGAAGCACACACTTCCCTGTCCCTTTCAGGTAGGGGTGGTCATGCAACACAACCCTGGCCAATAACATACAAGGACAGGTCAGCGGGTGGGCCTTCCGGAAAGGTTCTTTAAAGGTGCTAACGCAGCCAAAGCTCTGCTCTTGGTTCTGGGTCCCTCCTCTTCTTGACCAGAGCTCACAGCATTATAGCTGGAGCAGTGCTGACATGCTGAGAACCTGGAGAACAAGGCATTGCCTGAAAGATGGAAGGCAGGAGCCTAAGTCTTGCTGACCAGGAGCTGCCCCCGTATTCCTGAATCACTCCATTTGTTTAAACCACCGCCCTGCGACTTTGCACTTGTTCTGTGCAACACTGCTGCCGTGTCATGCAGCTGAAGTCAGTCTCTAAGTGAGAAAACATTCTGTTGTGAGACAAGAGCTCTCCTTTTTCTCTCTGCACACTGATACTTCTGAATGTCTTTTGATTATTGCTTGGTTAAAGTAATGTCATAGTGTAAGGCTCTCATGGGGAAACTTTGAAGATCACTCACTTTCAGTGAGCATCCAGGATATCAATCACCATCGGTCTAAAAGTCAGTTGCAAACTGGGTTTGTCCTTCAAATAAACCTGTACTGTAGGAAAACTCTAGAACACTCTAGAAATTTCTGAATGGGGAGAAAAAGTATGAGTTGTGTAAATGGGCACTTGGCATTTTTATGGGGCACAATATTTAGAGACTAGACATCAGCTTTTGGCAAATAAGACTGTATTTAGAAGCCACAGGACCTTGGGGCACCTGCCTGGGTGGCTCAGTCGGTTAAGCATCTCACTTCGGCTCAGGTCATGATCTAACAGTTCGTGGGTTCGAGCCCACATCGGGCTCTCTGCTGACAGCTCAGAGCCTGGAGTCTGCTTCAGATTCTGTGTCTTCCTCTCTCTGTCCCTCCCCTGCTCGCACTCTGTCTCTCTCTCTCTCTCAAAAATAAATGAACATTAAAAAAATTTTAAAAAAAAGCCACAGGACCTCGAGACAGGTCAGGGAAGTGACTGGGCCCCTGTAAGTTTGTGTATCTGGAACCGTAACTAAATAACTAATGTCTTGGTATGAGAGATCTGGGGGCTCTGCAAATTCCTTTATTGATTTTTACTAGAATGCTTATCCCAGAAGTTACTTATAAAGCTCTCTGTAATAACATAGGCTGCATCCATCATCCTAAAGGGAAATAACGAAGAAGGAAGAAATTGAGCATCCTTGGGTACTGAAAGCCTGAGGAGGCAAAAACAGAAAAAGAAAAGAGGCAGAATGAAAGATCCATCCCAAGCCACCTGGAGTTTTGTAATCTGGCTCCAGATTTACATGATAGAGGGCCGTGTCCCAAGATAATGGATTCTGTGAGCCACAAACGTTATTAGGTCCTGCCCCCAGTGCAGAACAAGTTTAAATACTATTATGTTTGATTCACTTATTCTAAAACACTTCGGAGCACCCAATGTGTGCCAGGCACTGAACAAATTATGGCAAAGATTTATGTTCAACTTTAAAAAGAGATTCATTACGTTGCTTTTTAATAGCTGCAGGTGGCAGCATAACTTAACAATGCGTTCTGTGCTCTCCACCTACCTTTACAACGTGGTTTAACACACAGGAGATGATGATACAGGGCCAATCGGAATCACCTCTTTGCTTGCAGAGTACAAGGGTGCTTTCTCTGAAGATTGGACCCCTCGCAAATGTTATCAACAAGAGAAAAAATGCTCATTACATAAGCCTCGCACAACAAAAACTTAATTTCAGATCATAGGCACCTAATGGGCAGTGTTAACAATGGGATACATCAGGCAATAGAAAAGAACAGATATTTTTACTATGCTGTCAGCATATACCATGCATTGCAAATTACTACTGGAATTTCTGGGTTTTATAAAGTAACTTCTGTTTTTGTTTTGTTGCTGCTTTTAACATAATTTAATCGTGAGCTTTAAAGAAAAAAACAAAAGTTTCCACTGCACCCAGAGCTTTCTGGCAGTCATATTGTTACTGTAACTAGGATAATGAGTTATATAATATCACATACAATGTAAATTCAGGTTTCTTCACAAAAGTGTTTCCAGGCCTCGGAGATGCCTGGTTTGGAAAGGAAATGAAAGCAGCTCTCTACCAACTGAATTTCAGAGCAAGGGGAAGAAACAAGATCTGGTGAGGCTCACCGGTGCAAGCGGACTTATCGAAGCTGCCCAAATGCAGAATCATTCAACATCATTAGGCTTATTAATTGACTGCAGATATCGAGAGGGAACAACCCCCTTGCCAAGTGGGGACTAGTTCAGTCGCCTTTCAGTTTCCATCACTCATTCACCCAATTCATTAAAGCCGGTTTGTTTCTCCCAGGTGCCTTCTAATGAGTTGCATTGTTTCCTTTATTGTGCTTGTTGGCTCACAGATCTCTTTCACAATTTTCCTCGGTTTCTGAATGCTCCTTAAGTACCACTTTTGTGATCAGCCCGTTTGCAGCTAGCTAGCGCTTTCCCTCGTCTTGGATAAACGAAGTAAGTAAGTGGGAGAACTGAGATGCCACCCGGTGATACGGGGAGGAGGGGGGAAAGGCCAGAGGGACTTCCACCAGTCGCCTGTGTTCCTTGAAAGAACCAGCAGGTGGTAGCAGCACTTCGTGGGAAAGCCCCGGCTCAGCGCTGTAGGACCGGAACAATAGACCCCCCAAATCCTGTACCCGGTCGGAGGAGAGGCTCGGGGTGGGCGGAAACATTTTTCCTCGCGGCGCCCCCTCGGTTCCTCCAACCTTCCAGGCACCTCTCAACGCCTCAGATCCCTGTGGGTAGGTTCTCCCTGGGGAGCGGGCAGAGGTGGAGCCACCCAGGGGTGCACGACTTGCCCGGGCAATGCAAAGCCAGGCACCTACATCTGGACTTCCCCTTTCAGACCCAGGCTTCCCAGCCCTTTGGGGAGGGTGGAGTCAGCAGCCCCAGCGTTGACCAACATCCAGGGTCACGAAGAGGCGGAAGAGTTTAAGGCTAGATCACAGACACTTTCATAACCCAGATGCGCCCCCCCCCCGCCACCGCTCCACTGCTGCCTACCCATCCCCACCCCACCCCCGTACCCTCCGAGATTTCTCAGTTTGTCTTTCCCTCCACCCCCTTCTTTTCCTTCTTTCTCTTCTTCGCAGCTCACGCCCACCTTAGTTTAAACCTGAGTAGGAACTAAAACAGCGGGTTTAGTTCCTAGAGTTGAAGCCGAAAAGCAGGGGTGGGGAGAGCGCGCGGGCGTTCGGGCCGGCTGCCGCGCTGCCCTGCCCTGCCCCGCCGTGCCCCGCGGTGCCCCGGCCGTCGGCCGGCCGCCCGTGCGCTTCGCTCCCGGGGACCCGAGCCCGCGCCCGGCCCGGGGGTCTAAACACCTCGGCCCGCCGCCCGCGCCCTCCGGGCCCCTCGCGCGAGCCTCCCCCGGCGCCCCGGTCCCCCCGCCGCGCGCGGCCGGGAGGAGGAGGCGCCCCCGCCCCGGCGCACAGGCGGGCCCAGGGCGAGCCCCGCGCCTCCACCCCGCTCTCCCCCGCGCATCGCCGCCCAGGCCGGGAGGGCGGGCTCGGCTCCCCGGAAGAGGGGAGAAGGAGGGCGGCCGCAGGGGCCGGAGAGGGGCGGGCCGGGCTGGGAGGGACGCGGAGGGGGCGGGCCGGGCTGCGCTCGCCCCTGCCGCCGCTCCAGAGCCGAGCAGCGGGCGGCGGGACCCGCGACCGAGCGCGGCGACGGCCAGCGCGACGCGGGCCCCGCGCGATCCCCGGGCGCCCCGCCTCCAGAGCAGCCCCCGCCGCCGGCCACCGCCCCCCGGCCGCCCCGGAACCCCGGAGACGCGCGGCGGCGAGCGGACCCGGGCCGCGGGCAGCGGGGTCCCCGCACCCGAGCGGAGACGCGGGCGCCGCGGCTCCACCGCGGGGCCTCGGAGGGTGGGGGGCGCAGACCTGCGGAGCCTGCGGCCGGCGGAAGGTGAGCCCCGGGGTGCCAGGCGGCGTTGAGGGGGTGGGGTGGGGGGGGCGGTGTGCCTGGGGACAGAGGCGTCCAGGTTTGCAAAAGTAGAGGGGCCCTCCAGACTGGGCCTCTGCAGATCCTGGGGGGCCCCCTGGGGGAGTGCTGAGTGTCCTTCCCCAAGGCGAAGGTGGGTTCGTGAGGGGTGCGAAACTGTCCACGCTGGCTGCCCGACCTCTGACCAGCCATCACTGACACCACTGTCACCCTCGCTGCTGCGATCCCCCACTGTGTCTCCCGAGGCGCTGCTCTGGCTCTGGCTTGGGGGTCCTGACGTAGGGGTCCTCGCCAAGCCTGGCCCCCAGCGTTCCGAAGAGGATCGCCCACCCTTCTGACTCCCGTGGCATCTCTCCAATCCCCACGGAGCTGGGAGGGGCGAGGACGTTGATCCCACGCCTGCCCCCGGCTCCCCCACCCCCATTCCCACCCCTAAGCCGTGGAGCCGAGAGAAGGCTCCGTTCGTGCTCCCCGGCCGTAACCCCCAAGTTGCAACCAAAGTCTGCTGCTTGCTTCTGCCCCAGCTCCACCCCCTCGCTTTGCATCTGGGTGCTTGGCCCTACCTGCCCCCCACCCCCACCCTCCAATCTTGGCTGTCTGGCACCCTCGCTCCTCCCATCCCTGGGGGAGCTGGCCTGGGCCCAGCATAGCTGATGTTGTAATGTCCCTGGCGGTGCCGGTGGAGAGAAGCGGCTGGGCCTGTTCCCAATAAGTTAAACCGGGGCCAGGCCCTCCACCCGCCAGGAGAACTTGACTCAGGTTCCAGAAGGGGAGATGCTGGCTGGGTGGGAAGGTGCTGTGGAACTGTTGGCAGTGCGGGGAGATGTCCAGGTAATGGGCATTGCCTGATTGGGACTTGTCGTTTCTTGAGGGTGCTGTTTTGAGGGGCTGCTTGGTTCTTTCAGAGCAGTGGCCCTTTTTCCTTGCAGGAAGGCGAGGGTGGGGGCTTCTGTGTACCTACCTAGTGGCCTAGAGAGGGGACTCCTTGGGAGTCTGTTGGTTCATTCAGGGTTCAAGAAGATGGCTGGCAGTGACGATTATGTCACCAGAGTGCCTAGGAGCAACAGGCACCAGCGGTCTGAGCATGTGAAGGGCTGGAACATTCCTCTTCTCTGTCGGCCGCTTTTCCAGCTCCTCACCTTCTCCTGAGCTAGGCCCCAGGTCCCATGTCCCCGCCGCACTCCCTCCCACTAGGTGGAGGCAGGTTGGCGGGGTTGGGGAGTTGAGGCAGCCTTGGTTTCCCTTTCTCTTCTTTCCTGTTCAGCTCGCACTCTCCCAGCCCAGGTGTTTGGTCAGCAGCGACTCCTGGGGTAGAGGGCAGTTGACAGGCCCACTGGGGGTAGAGTGGGGACAGACCCAGGGTGAGGAGAAGGGCTCGTGGGCATCAGTATGAGGAGCACGCCGGATCTGCTCTGATGTGCATGCTCACACACACACGCACACACACGCACACGCACTCCTCCCAGCACGCGTGCTGCCCTGCACCCATCTCGCCTCACACACATTGCCTCATACGCTCTCGCACTTGCTCCCACGGGCACTGGTCCTGGCTCTTGGGGACTTCTACACTCTTCCATGTACTCATCTCCCGCAGACACGTACTGACAGCACCAACATCCTCCCTTCCGCCCTTTTCCAAAGCCATGAGTGTGTCCGTGGTCCGTGCACAGCCAGAGTGGCTCAGTCTAAGTGGCTGTCTGCCACTCCCAGACACTGCCTGCATCTTAAAAGCCTCCCCCAGCTCCACAGCCTGGGAGTGGGAGGCACATTCGTCTGCATCTGCGTGCTCTGGGGGACATTCTTGGAGGCTGGAGGCCTCACGGGACACAGGACTCTCCTCTGCTAGGTAATCCACAAATTGGCTTCTCCCACCAGGGCGGCAGGGGCCAGAAGCGCCAGAGGACAGCCACGTCCTCACTGTGTGCTCTGGATGCCGCTGTAAGGGCTGAGGGGATCCTTTTCAAGGCCGGCAGCCAGAGCTCCAAGAGACGGCGACTGAGACCATGTCCAAGGTGGAGATTAAAGGGTAGAGGCAGCAGCATTAAGCTGAGCAAGGATTATCCTGGAATTTCCTGGGCGTTTAACAGCTGCAGAACAGGACGAGGACAGGGACTGTGCTTCTGACCCCTCCCACGCTGACCCTGTGGCTAACAGGTGTGAGGACCTGTCACACCACACATTAACCATTGGCCCCTTTGCCCTTGGGACCTCCCTTGCCCTGCTGGGCCCCGCAGCCTGCTTTGCCTCTCCGAATGTTCCCGTCTGGGCTCACTTAGTGACGATGCCCTTGTCTTGTGCTCTGAGTGTCCAGCCGCCTTGGCCCCCCCCCCCCCCTGAAAGCTGCAGTCCTTTGCCTAGGACCGAGTAAGAGAAGCATGGTACTGTCAGTGGGGCAATTTGAACTTCTTCGGAGAGAAGCTTAAAGAAAATCCAGGGATAAAGTTATTTTGCTCATTTATTCCCAACTCCTACTGCCTCTTTCTCTCTGCTTTCTTCTCATAGATGAAAATCTCTAGATTATTTTGAAACCCAGAGAGAAAAAGGGGGTGGGGGGAGGATAACATGTAAACATACGCTAGGTTAGTCTGGGTTTTGAAAATCTTTTCCTTTTTTTTTTGTTTCGATGGTCATGATGAGATTTTGTTTTAATTGTAAAAATGAGATATGCTCGTTGTAACAAGGAAACCCATTGGAATATACCTAAGACATAGTTAATGACCCCCCACCTACTATCCTTCATTTCTCCCTCCTACAGGAAGGAACCAGTCTTAACGGCTCAGTGTATTTTCTGCCGTACCTTCCTTCAAGCTTATTCATAAGGTTTATATCACTTAATGTTTTTAAGACTCATTTTGTGGATCGAGGTGCATAAACTATATTAAGCCATCTCAGTTTGTTCATAAAATTAACGTATTTAACATTTCAATTCGAGGACAGTTAATTTTTTAAATTCTTACAGATGTACTCATGTAATGTATTTTTAAGTCTCTCATTTTTAAAGATAACAGAACTCAGAAGCTGTGATTTATAAGCTAAGAGTCTACACATCTTTCATCTTTGCCAGTTTCTGGAAACAAAACACAATTCTGATGCCTACGAACTGTCATATTTTTATAAACCAAAGAAATGTAGCAGGCTTGTGGATGCAGTGTGTCTACTATAGCGAAAAGATGTAAAGTGATATATGTAGAAAAGAAGCTGAGAAAAAAAATGTGAAGTCATAGAATGCAATTTTTGTCATATGAAATTTTGTCTAATCAGTCTTCTTTTCTGAGCTTCCATTTTCCATCCACATTTCTGCTGCTTCTGGTGTTCTGTTTTTCAAACCATACACACATCTGAAATGTGAATGTTTCCCTGATTGGGAGAAGTTTTCTGCTCTTTCATGGCTTAAAGGGTTTCTCAGCATGGACCGGTTCCCTTCACGAGCTCAAGAAGTTAGAGGGATCCAAAGCAGGCCCACCCTCACACCACCCCCCTCCCCCCCGCCCCCTCCCCCCCCCCCCCCCCCCCCCCCCCCGACCTGTGTTGCAACAGGGATGCCCTTGACTGCTTCTAGGACACACTCCTAGACTAAATGCGGAAAGATGTCCTAGTCCTCAGCCACTGAAGGCACCTTTGAAAATCAAGTTCTAAGTCCTGCTTATTTAGTATTCCAGGCAGGTGGATGGAGCGCGTGTTCTTGTCACTTATATTTCTGCCTTTGAAACTTCTTTCAAAAGAATCTGCGGTGGTAGGAATTAGCTGACAGCAGTTTCTTCCATATCTTAAAGTTTCCTCTTTCCTAATTTTTATTCTTGCCATAGAGAGACACCCAAGTTCTTTTTATATATTAAAAAGGAAAAGACTTGAATATATCTTTTTTTTTTTTGATAAGCGAGAATTGACCTAACCTCCTAGTCTCACTCAACCAGTTTTTGTTTTCTGAAGGAACTCATTTATAACCTTCAGTCTTCTGGATCCACATCGAAAAGAGGTCCCTTCGGACAGCAAGGGACACTTCTGGGTACTTGAAGATCCTCAACCATTTTTTAATGAATATCTTTGTTCTTGGCAAAAATCTGCACAAAATTTGGAAAGTGGCAATCCACACGCAATGTCTCCATTTAATTCTTTTCTTCCTGATGCCTCTTGAGGACAGAAGCTGAGTGGCTTTAACGTGTTCTCTAATTGCTTTTGCTTTTGCTCTTTTCTGGATCCTCTGGAGACAGGCCAGCTTCATGTTGTCATTAAGATGCACGCTGAGGCTGTGCATACACGCCCTATTGTAGCCACAAGCGACTGTGTTGCTTGTATTGTGGGTCATCAAAGCAAATACTTTGCCATCCCTCATCTTCTAGAATGTTCCATATTGTGCAGCTGATATGATCTGCAGTATATCTCTTCCCTCTTGTTGTCTCCCCCACCCCCCCACCAAAAATTCATTGAGATGCATCCAAAGTGTTTATTATTCCTTCTCCATGATTATTTGTCTAGTTATAAGTTGAAGAAGACACAGTGCTTACAGTTTTTTCTTTGTTACATATTCCAGAATCCATCCATCTTCTGCCTGAAAGAGGCTATTTTGGAGAATATCTGCTGGGCAAGTGATATAATAGCTTTCCTTGTTTAAAGACATTTTGCTGGCATTTTCAGTTCTTGATAACAGCATTCCTAAAGACCCTATAGCGCTGGACAGAGTCTGGTCTGCCTTGGTGTGACAAGCATGTCTCCAAATTAAGCCACAGAGAGTTTGGGGGATGCAGCCACAACATGAGTTCCTTCAGGATATTTACTGAGCAGCCATTGATGGTGGGGCCCTGCTTTTTTACTTCATGGTCTCCCTGTTCTTTGAAACATTTAGTCTGTGAATGATTCTAGCAGCATTGAGGACAGTATTTGCAAAGAACCTTTGTTTCTCAGGAATCATTTGCCGTATGGCAATGCTTCCTTTTTTTTCTAGGTTTATTGAGAGACCATTGACGTATACCGTCGTGTAAGTTTAAGGTGTACAACCGGGTGATTTGGAAATGCTTCTTACTTGCTATATCCTCTAAGTTAAACTCTATCTCACAAGTAGGGTTCTAGTGGCATGAAAGGGAAATTTCAGTGGCTGATGGGCAGATACCCATTATGCACCAGCCCACACAGCTGCAAAAGCTGTGCCCTTTCATGACAACCACATGGGGGTGACACTGAAGGCTTCATCTTGCAAGACAGCCAGCGTTGCCAGGAGAAATTAGATTAGCAGGAATCAAATTATGACTTTCTTATTTGTCGAAGTTAAATAGTGCAGTAGTTTGATTTTGACCTCATTATGAAATGTGCAGTTTTCAATGATGGTGTGGATCACCTGGCCATGACTGTCCTGGAGGAAATAGGTTCCAGTTTCCAATGGCTTTCTTTTTTCTCTCTCAGTTTGACGGCTTTGAACAACCTGCCTCTTATTTTCTTCTTCACAGAAATAAATGGAATGTACCGCTCTGGTCCATGCAACTTGCAGACTTTTGAGACTCAGTCACAAGGAGAGAAATGGGTCCCCACTAATATCTAGACCAATGAGCAAAGGCAGGTCTGAGCCCACTGGTCTTCATCGTGACCCTGGAGGCAGCCATGCCCCCTCATCATGTGCTTGTGAGCCATGGGGGTGTGCTTGTACAGGGATGGCCTTTTTAGGTTCCCAATTGGGAACACACTTTATACCATTCTGCATGGACTACTTACCCTTAGAAATTATTTTTGTAATCAGTGCATAAACTGTTGTCCTTATTCTTTTTTAAGGTTGTGCCATAATTTATTAACCATCTTTCTCTTGATGAACAGTTACTTTACAGGTTTTTCCCTTCCAAACAATTCTGCAATAAATATCCATGTTTGAACTTCTGTGCAACCAGATCCAAGGATAGAGTACCAGGGCGCCTGGTTGGCTCAGTCACTTGAGCATCCCACTTCGGCTCAGGTCACTATCTCACGGTTCGCAAGTTTGAGCCCCACGTCGGGCTCTGTGCTGACAGCTCAGAGCCTGGAGCCTGCTTCGGATTCTGTGTCTCCCTCTCTCTCTGTTCCTTCCTTGCTTGTACTCTGTCTCTCTCTCTCTCTCAAAAATAAATAAAGGTTGAAAAAAAAAAAAGGATACAGTACCTGAAGGACAAACTCTCAGAAGTGAAGCTGCTAGCTAGACATTGCCAAGTGTCCTTCCAAGAGAAAACACCAGTTTGAACTTACAAGCGCCGTGAATCTAGAAAGCCTGTTTCTCACATTTCCTTCAACCCAGGGCATTTTTCATCTCCTAGGACAAGATGGCATGCCACTGTTGTTTCCCTATTCTGTCCTCTCATTGTGAGCATGCTAGAAGCATTTTTTCCTATATGTGGCATACATTTATTTTTCCGCATGCCATAGAAGTGTACCCTTTGTGGACAGGAGACCTCTGTTCACAATGTAGGCATGCCAGTCTCCCAGAGCTCAACCCCTTCTCCACTCCTCAGAAGGCATCTTTATGCCTCTGTTCTTCTCATGTCTGTTCCCCCACCCTCCCTCCCATCATACCCCACAGCTCTTTCCTGTGTTCCCTCTTGCTTCACTGCCTCTTTGCAATGTCTAGAGGGTCCAGGTCTTATGTGGGTCAGGAGGTGCTGGCGAGGGGGAATCGTGTGTCCTTAGGGAAGGAGCAGCTTTCTACTCTGCTTGTTTTAATGAGAAGAATCTTCTGACTTCCAACGCAGGGTGGCCGTAGGAGGAGGAGAGGAGAGGAAATGAAGAGAAAGAACTGAAATAGCTCCTTCCAGAAGAAAAGGGTAAGACTGGCCCAGAATTACCCTGTGCTCTAAGGGAGGGCCGTAAGAAATGCTCAGAGATGGGTCACCTGTGGGAAATAGGGAGGGAGTGACCCATCACATGGCCCTCTAAGATGGCAGACTTGGCGCGAGTCAGGAGAAAGTCGGCTTCCTACAGGCCTTTACCCCTCGGTTGGTGCTGGGGTGGTTTGAGAGCTATCGGACAAGACACAGAGTCAGGTTTTGGGGTCTGGGCCATCTGTGTAGCAGTGGAGTTCCCTGCCACCTGCCTCTTCTGGTCCCATGTGTCTCCCTAGGAAACAAGTTCGGCAGCAGACCCCCAGTCTTACAAAGCAGCAGCCCCGCCTGGGAGCAGGGTGGTGGCCAGGGCAATGGTGGGAGCCCTGAAGATGCCCCATGGCTGCTGAGGGGGCCGCCCGGTCAGGGAGCGGAGTGGCGGGCATGGTGTGCAGTCTCTGGGTCCTGGGGCTGGCGTCCTCAGTTCTGGCTCTGGAAGGTAAGAGGGAGGGGAGACTGGAGAATTCCCTACCTGCCACCGTGGGTGGGAAATGGGAAAGATTCAGAAAAGGCAGAAAAGAGTGAAGACGTCAAGAAGGGGCAGAGGATGGGGAAGGTTCCCGAGAAAGGCTCCTGACAGACAGCTGTGCCCCTGCTGGTGGATTCAAAGGACCAGAGAGGGGAATTCTTGTTTTCCTCATGGGAATGTGGTGAGGGTTAGCAGCACCGGCCGGAGGCTTGGCCGTTGAGTGGCCCTTCTTATCTCTGGGCAGAGGTGCTTCTGGACACCACTGGAGAGACATCTGAGATTGGCTGGCTCACCTACCCACCAGGCGGGGTGAGTGGCATTCCTGACCCCAGCACACCTCCCCCACCCTGCTCCTAGAGTGTGGAACTTGGGAGGGAGGCCCTGGGTAGAGACTAATGGGGTAAGACTCATTCTCCCAAGAGGAACAGGACTTCTGCGTGTTCTTACCCCGCTCTGCATGCAGCTAACAGTGTCTCCCCGGCCGCCCTCCCTACAGTGGGATGAAGTGAGCGTTCTGGACGACCAGCGACGCCTGACTCGGACCTTCGAGGCATGCCATGTGGCAGGGGCCCCTCCGGGCACCGGGCAGGACAACTGGCTGCAGACACACTTTGTGGAGCGACGAGGAGCGCAGAGGGCACACATCAGACTCCACTTCTCCGTGCGGGCGTGTGCCAGCCTGGGCGTGGCCGGAGGCACCTGCCGGGAGACCTTCACGCTTTACTACCGCCAGGCGGAGGAGCCCGATGGCCCCGACAGCATTTCCTCCTGGCACCTCAAACGCTGGACCAAGGTGGACACGATTGCAGCGGACGAGAGCTTCCCCGCCTCCTCCGCCTGGGCCGTGGGCCCGCGCGGCACTGGGCAGCGGGCCGGGCTGCAGCTGAATGTCAAAGAGAGGAGCTTCGGCCCCCTCACCCAGCGCGGCTTCTACGTGGCCTTCCAGGACACGGGGGCGTGCCTGGCCTTAGTGGCGGTCAAGCTCTTCTCCTACACCTGCCCCTCCATTCTCCGCGCCTTCGCCTCCTTCCCTGAGACGCAGGCCAGTGGGGCCGGAGGCGCCTCCCTGGTGGCTGCCGTGGGCACCTGTGTGGCTCACGCAGAGCCAGAGGAGGATGGAAGTGGGGGACAGGCCGGGGGGAGCCCCCCCAGGCTGCACTGCAATGGGGAGGGCAAGTGGATGGTAGCTGTTGGAGGCTGCCGCTGCCAGCCAGGGCACCAGCCCGCCCGCGGAGACAAGGCCTGCCAAGGTGAGATTCTGCCACTGTGCACTTGCCCAAGATCTCCCCACCCATCTCCCGACCTTTGGGCGCCTCTGCTGAATACCCCAAACTTTACTTTGTCCTCCAAAAGTTCAGGAATAAGCTATTTTAGGAAAGGACTCTTGTTTTCTCCAGACTTATTTTCTAAAGCACACAAATGTGGTGTCATAGGCTCATCTCAAATTTCTAGAACCTTCTGGAGACTTCCATCCACATTGCTGAGCCTCCTGGGGCTGCAGGCCTGGGAAGTGATGGATATCACACCCCTGGGTTATCTTGGGGTGGGTCCTTTGTCCCTATATGCCATGTAATTCGGAAGTGATCCTCACAGGGCCAGGTGACCAGGATGCAGGTAGGAGAAGGCAGTGGATACCAGCCAAGGGGGATGCTTCTGTTGCAGGGTAGAGGCTGCGGAAGGCCTCTGCAGAGGGAGGTTACACGGTCGAGCCAGACACCTAGATCAGGGGCTTGTCCTGCCCATAGTCCCCCACCACACCTCACTTTTTCCACCCAAGGAAATACAGTTCCCACCCCAGTCACCTGGTGGAAGTAATCTGCCTGAGTGAGGGAGAGAGGGAAGAGGGGGTGGGGGGTAGGTCTCAGGAGGAAAAGAGAGACCTCCCTGGGGAGTGGAAGGCTGGGAGGATGCCCGAGTGACGTGACGCACGTGGGGCTCCAGAGGCGGTGAGTGGAGTGAGCCTGAAGTCCTCACCCGGTTCTGCCCCTCAGCCTGCCCCAAGGGCTCCTACAAGGCCAAGGCTGGGAACGCCCCCTGCTTGCCCTGCCCAGCCCGCAGCCACGCCCCCGACCCTGCGGCGCCTGTTTGCCCCTGCCTTGAGGGCTTCTACAGGGCCGGTTCCGACCCCCCAGAGGCCCCCTGCACTGGTGAGTCTCCCACCAGCCCAGGGGGTGGAAATGGGACTGGGGGCGGCAGAGAAGGGGTGCCCGAGGGCTACACATGGGGCTGGTGTGCATTTGCAGTGACTTTTCTCCTGTTCCCTCATTTTCTCCCTCCCTGCTACACACCTCCTTCTCACCTTGACTCCATCTGCACTGGCCCACCTCCTACCCCTCCTCCCACCCACCTCCGCTTTCTGGTCCCCACCCCATGCTCTTGGTCTCCTCCCCTCTGGGCCACCTGCTGTCCCCTGCTTCCTAACTTCCTCCATCATGCCCACCCCTCCTCCCCCACCTCTACCCCAACGACTGCTTTCCCTGGCCCTCCTCACTGCCCCCACCCTCACCGGCCTCCCCAGGCCCGCCTTCGGCTCCCCGGGAGCTTTGGTTCGAGGTGCAAGGCTCAGTGCTCATGCTGCACTGGCGCCTGCCTCAGGAGCTGGGGGGACGCGGGGACCTGCTCTTCAATGTCGTGTGCAAGGAATGCGGAGGCCACCAGGAGCCTGGCACGGGCACCCCGGGCACCTGTCGCCGCTGCAGGGATGAGGTGCACTTCGACCCCCGCCAGAGGGGCCTGACTGAGAGCCGAGTATTAGTTGGGGGGCTCCGGGCACATGTGCCCTACATCCTGGAGGTGCAGGCTGTGAACGGGGTGTCAGAGCTCAGCCCCGACCCTCCCCAGGTTGCCGCCATCAATGTCAGCACCAGCCACGCAGGTGAGCCTTTTACTCTGCCTGACGCCTGGCCTGGCCTCCTTACAGCCCCCTCCCCCACTCCTGCTGCCTGGGGGGCCCCTGGAGACCCTCCTACTAACCCCCCACACCCCAGTTCCCTCTGCAGTCCCTGCATTGCACCAGGTGAGCCGGGCATCCAACAGCATCACGGTGTCCTGGCCACAGCCAGACCAGACTAACGGGAATATCCTGGACTATCAGCTCCGCTACTATGACCAGGTGGGGAGGAGAGGGGGTGCCCACAGTGGGGCCAGGAGTGGGGGAGAGGTGCCAGGAAGCCTGGGGGTGGGAGCAGGGCTGAGGGGCCAGACTGGGCAGCAGGGAGTGAATGGCTGTCACCCCCAGGCAGAAGATGAATCCCACTCCTTCACCCTGACCAGCGAGACCAACACGGCCACCGTGACCCAGCTGAGCCCTGGCCACATCTATGGCTTCCAGGTGCGGGCGCGGACTGCCGCAGGCCACGGTCCCTACGGGGGCAAGGTCTATTTCCAGACGCTGCCTCAAGGTGAGAGGAAGCCTGGATGGGGAGGGGGCAGCACCAGGGAATGGTGAGGAGAGGCCCAGGGGGCCCTCCAGGCCTTGACCCCTCACCCAGCACCCTCCAGACTAGAGATCGTGTGGGCCAGGAGGCTGAGGATAGTCTCATGGCTGAGCGGCTGGCCTTTGGGTCTGTGGGTGGGTCTGAGCAGGTGCACGGTGGGGGGCGGGGGGTATGTAGGTGTGCGTGGCCTTACCCACGAGTGATCCTGGGTGGCTGCTTCCTCAGGTGAGCTGTCCACCCAGCTGCCAGAGAGACTCTCCTTGGTAATTGGGTCCATCCTGGGGGCCTTGGCCTTCCTCCTGCTGGCAGCCATCACCGTGCTGGCTGTCGTGTTCCGGAGGTGAGCCCCTTCTGGCCGTGTCCGAGCACCGCTCACCCCACAGCACAGCCCCACGTCCTGCAGCCCCGCAGCCCACCGCAGAAACCCCCACTGGCGCCCACCTCCTGCCACCCGGCCCCTTCCCTTAGGGTCCGTGCCCAGGTGGGAAGGAGGGATCACAGACCCCTGGCCAGAGGGTGGCCGGCTTGGGGGCTGAAAGGGGGACAGAACGGGAGGGAGTCATTCCAGGACTCTGGTTTGTCCTCAGGAAGCGGCGTGGGACGGGCTACACAGAGCAACTGCAGCAGTACAGCAGTCCAGGTATGGGGTGGGGAGGGGCCGGGCCGGGGGGGGGGGGGGCGGGGAGGGGGGGCTCCCAGACCAAGAGCTGGGGGCTGAGCACAGCACGCAAGGCTAGCTTCCCCCGAGGCTGAGGGGAAGCCCTTGACCCTGCCTTTGTAGGTAAGAGGGCACGCCGCCCCCCCCCCCCCCCACCGTGTGCGGGCAGCCTGGCCTTGCACCGCACCCTCATGACATGCCCCATTTGCCCACAGGACTTGGGGTGAAGTATTACATCGACCCCTCCACATACGAGGACCCCTGCCAGGCCATCCGGGAGTTTACCAGGGAGGTGGATCCCGCGTATATCAAGATCGAGGAGGTCATTGGGGCAGGTGTGCAGTGGCAGAGGAAGGGGATGGAAGGGACGGGATCCCTTCAAACTGGGGCAGGACACCGTGAGCCTGCAGTCCTTCCTTCATACTCCCCGACCTGCCCCTGTCCTCCCAGGCTCCTTTGGTGAAGTACGCAGGGGCCGCCTGCAGCCCCGGGGACGGCGGGAACAGGCTGTGGCCATCCAGGCCCTGTGGGCTGGAGGCACCGAGAGCCTCCAGATGACCTTTCTGGGCAAGGCTGCAGTCCTGGGCCAGTTCCAGCACCCCAACATCCTGCGGCTGGAGGGCGTGGTCACCAAGAGCCGGCCCCTCATGGTGCTGACAGAACTCATGGAGCTGGGTCCCCTGGACAGCTTCCTCAGGGTCAGTCCAGCCTGGGGGCCGGGAGGCGCGGCTGGGGAAGCCTGGGGTCCGGGGAGGTTTACAATTTTCAGCTGTCCCGGAGACAGGAGACAGAGCCCTATATCTTTGCTCCCCCACCCCCGCTGGTCTTCATCCTTCGTTCCCAGGCCATTTTCTGATTCCTTAATCCCCGCTCCCTCTCATGCTGATAACCTGCTGGGCTGTGCAGCAGGTCAAGGCTTCCCACCCCGCTGCTGGAGGCTGAGCTCTGCCCCCCTGCCCCTCAGCAGCGGGAGGGCCAGTTCAGCAGCCTGCAGCTGGTGGCCATGCAGCGAGGAGTGGCCGCAGCCATGCAGTACCTGTCCAGCTTCGCCTTCGTGCACCGTGCCCTCTCTGCCCACAGCGTGCTGGTGAATAGCCACCTGGTGTGCAAAGTGGCTCGTCTTGGCCACAGTCCTCAGGTGAGAGCACTGCCTGGGGGGCTCAGCCTTTTCCAGAGGGCGCTGGAGACCCAGCTGGGACCCAGGGTTGAACCACCCGTGGCATATCACAGTGTCTGAAGGGATGGGGCTCACCAGGGCTCCATCCAGGAGAGAACGCCGGGCAGACATGTGAGCACATAGCAGTCGCTCAATAAATGCGGCCACTGAGATCATTATTGCTGCTGTTATTTCTAACCCCACCCCTCAGGGCCCAAGTTGTATGCTTCGGTGGGCAGCCCCAGAGGTCATCGCTCACGGAAAACATACAACGTCCAGTGACGTCTGGAGCTTTGGGATAGTGATGTGGGAAGTGATGAGTTATGGAGAGCGACCCTACTGGGATATGAGTGACCAGGAGGTGAGCTCTTGACCTAGACACTGCTGATCCCCCGCCCCCATCCTTCCAATCCACCAGCCTCACAGACTCATAGGTTCTTAGCCTCTAGTCTCTAATCCACTCACACCGGAAGTTCTCTTGGCTTCCGTATCATTAAGTCCCTTCCCCGCTCCAGCTTCATGCTCCGCCTGATCCCAGCCCACCCACTGACCTAACCAACAAGATACTCCTTTCCACTAGCAGTAGCTTCTCCTCACCACGGTCTTCCTCCAACCCCCAGGTGCTAAATGCAATAGAACAGGAGTTCCGGCTTCCCCCACCTCCAGGCTGTCCTCCGGGACTACATCTGCTCATGCTAGACACTTGGCAGAAGGACCGTACCCAGCGGCCCCATTTTGACCAGCTGGTGGCTGCGTTTGACAAGATGATCCGAAAGCCAGACACTCTACAGGCTGACGGTGGCCCTGGGGACAGGTCTGCAGATTGGGGCTGGAGCCTGGGACAACCAGGGAGGGTAGATACAAACTGAAAACAAACTGAGGCGAGGGGGCTAAGATGAAGGGGAGACTTTGACACCCACCTCCCCTCACTTAGACCTTCCCAGGCCCTTCTGAACCCTGTGGCCCTGGACTTTCCTTCTCTGGACTCACCCCAGGCCTGGCTTTTGGCCATTGGACTGGAGTGCTACCAAGACAACTTCTCCAAGTTTGGCCTCTGCACCTTCAGTGATGTGGTCCAGCTCAGCCTGGAGTAAGCAGGGAGAGAGGTGGGGTGGGGATTCCTCTGGGCCCAGGCCAGGGGTCATGCCTGGGATCTTAGAGAAGCGGGCCCAGACTTGATCCACTCCTTCCCCACCAGAGACCTGCCTGCCCTGGGCATCACCCTGGCTGGCCACCAGAAGAAACTGCTGCACAACATCCAACTCCTTCAGCAGCACCTGACGCAGCCGGGCTCAGTGGAGGTCTGAGGCCTGGGCTCCAGCTGTGCGTGGGCGATGCCCTGGACGGCCCCGGCCGTAGGTCCCAGGAGCGATATGCGAGACCAGAGCCAGTCTCCGTCCTGGCCTCCTCGAGAGGCGCCTGCCTCACTACACCCAACCCCCTGGACGCTTCGCTCCCCAGTCCTCCTCTGCCCTCCTCCGCCCTCCCCCGCATTAAAGGGAAAGAAGAAACTTTGCAAGTTGGAAGTGTGGTGAGAGCTGAGTCTGCGAGGAAGGGCTGGGAAGGCCTCGGAGAAGGAGCGCAGGGCCATTGCCGGAAGGGGACACGGCAGAGCCGAATGCGCAAGGAAGCAGAGCAGGGAACGGCTTTATTGGAAGGTAGAAGGTGGCAAGACTCAAGCAGCTTTACCCCACCCCCAAAGCAGTTCCTGTCCCCCTCACTCCTGCTCTCCACGTGCCTCCCCCCACCCAGCTGTCTGGAGCACCCTGGGAAGGACTGTCCCCTTCCCACCATGACCCTGGGGCAGAGGCGGCAAGCCTGTCCTTAAAGTGCTTTGCTCTGACAGTGCAGAGTACTTCAGTAAGGCCGAAGAGCCCGCAGCCTCGTCCTCACTGGCACCAGCCCTGTGCTCGGGGTGAGGCGAGGGCCACCTCCCCCTTGCTTTCTATTCGCCCCCTGAGCCCAACGAGTAGTGGGGACCTGGGGCAGCGATTCCCCAGCTGCATTCCTCAAGGGGGCGGGAGGGTGCCTTCTGCCTTCCTCCCCCACCGGGGAGAGGTGTTTGGGTTTTGCGTGTTGATGCCCCCCCCCCCCCCCGGGAAAATGAGAGCAGCTGCCGGGGCCAGACGGCAGAGTGGGCTCAGATCTGATACTCCCAGCCTTCCCCGTCTTCCAGACCCCTGTTGACCAACCCCCTCAGTTCCCTCCTCAGGGTGCCTTGCCGAAGCCTCTCCCAGTTGGCGCTGCTGCGGGAGGTACTTCGGGACACCGAGGGGGTGGACGGACACAGGTGGGGGCCCGAGGGGTGGTCCAGCCGCAGTTTCTCCGAGGCTTTGTCCGAGTCCTCGGAGGCCGGGATGTGGAAGGCATGCGCGTAGCGCCGCATCCGCTGCCGGTTGAGATCCTGTCTGTCTTCCACCCTGTGGAGCGCAAGGCCGTGAGAGGCAGCCGAGGACGGACGGGCTGGCCCGGACCCGCGCCCGCGTTGTGTCCTCCGCTCACCGCATCCCACCGTGACCGGCCTTTTCCCACCACTGCAGCTAGTGCGCACACAGGGGCTGCCGGCATCTCAGCGGCAGCTTTCGGGGGGCCCGACCATCTAGCGGGACCCCTCCCTTAACAGCAGGGATCCCTTAGGGGACCTCCGGGCAACGCGGGTCAACGGGCGCAGGGCCCCGGGAGCAGGAGGCCGTCCAGCCCGGCAGGAACTCACCGCAGGAACCAGCGGTCCCCCAGCCCATACTCGCGCCCGCAGATCCCCGAGCGAGGCCACAGGCAGCGAGGCAGCTTCCGCTCCAGCATCACCGTGGTGGCCACCACCTGCGTGTGGGGGCCGAAGGGGCCATCAGAGGTGGGGTGTTGACCGAGAAATCGACTGAGGAGGGCGGGAAGAGGAGAGGGCGTCGGGCGGAGGAAGGACAGTGTAGCAGTAGCTAGGAAACGCAGGAGCTCATGGCCTCCAAGAGGGGACAACACCCCCAAGCTGGGGGGTGCGGGGTGTCAGCTTGGCTGACCCTCTTCTGTGGGACAGAGTCCATGGGACATGAGCCCACAGCTCTTTACCCCGGGACCCGACATCCACGCAGATCCTGCAGGAGGTTGAGGGACCCCACCCCAAGGAAGCAGACAGGGATCCTCAGGGCCACAGGATATTTTGACCCTACAGACAGAAAGGCCACTTATAAATGCTACCACCCTACTGAGAAATCGAATATCAGGACATGTGCATGGAAACCTATTTTCCTGAGCAAACCCCATTTAGCCAACCTAGGGCCTTTTAACTCTGTTTTCTACACAGCACAGCAAAGTGCCATTCAATTTGGGGGGTTTGCATTTTTATTTTTGTGGAGAGAAATTATTTTCTAAGTATATTTTTAAACGGTGCTTTGACTCATTTAATGGTCTTCTGTCTCCATCGTGATGATCTGACCGAAGATAACTTCCGCTCCTCAGGGAAGTTTTTGTAACATTTTTTTTTAACCTGTCCAAGTTTTCTGCGTCAGGTTTTACAGACTGATTTCCTAAATGCACTTTCAGCCACCATTAGTTGTATTTCTTGTTGATTCTTCTAGAAAAGCTTGAGGTTATACTTTTTGGGAAAATGATGAATTCTTTTCAGCTGTTCAGGTATTAGTCCGTTGTATTGCGAATACTCTGCGTTATTTTGTATCCTGCGCAGTAAAACCGTCTAAACCTACGTGGGGTCAAAATATCCTGCTTCTGTCTGAGTTCAGCTCTGTCCTTAGCTGGCGGGGGGGAAATGGCCTGCACTAGCCCTCCCGGCCACCAGGGGGCTCACCTGCGCCCTCCAGAGCTCATCCCGCTCGTGGGCCACCCTCCAGTGAGTGTCACCCATCATGGCGATAAGGAGGTTGAGCATGAGCAGCGTGGCGATGATGGCGAAGGCAGCGTAGGTGATGCTGTACATGAAGGGCAAATCCACGTCATAGTTGGCAGGCCCGTCAATGACGGTGAGGAACAGCTCGAAGGTGCTGAACAGCGCCATGGGGTAGTCGTAGAAATGGCCCAGCTCGTCAGGGTCCTCTGTCTGGAAGATGATATAGAAGGCTGCTCCACCCAAGGGGGTGAGAGTTACCATGGCAACCACATACCAGACTGGACCACGGCCAGCTCTTTGCTGCCCATTCCAGCCCTGTTTCCCTCTTCTCCATCCAGTGTCCCCATCCAGCCTTCCGCGCTCCATGCTTTGGGTTCTTATATTCCCTTATTTTCAGTATGGCTTATCCTGATCCTAAGAGGCACGTCTGGAAGCACTCCCAGTTTTGTCTCACCTCCAGGCATGTTCCATCCTCAAACCTGACAGCCTCCTATCCCTGTCTTCCCTCCCAGCTTCCCCCACATTTATCCACAGGCATTCTGGGCTCTCCAGCCTCCTCCAACCTCCCCTTCCCACGGCCCCTTCCCAGCGAGATGATTTACCTGAGGCAAAGCCCAGGATGACCACAGCCATCAGCCAGCAGAATCGCATCAGGTCGCCAAAAATCATCTAAAGGGAGGAGAGGAAGGAAAATACCTCCACATGGGTCCCCTGAGCAACTGCCCCTTGTGGCCTCTCACTGGACTCACCCCGAGAAGTCCTACAGTTCTGCCCTCCAGGGGTTAGCAAGCTGTGGCTGCATGGCAAATCTCCTTGGACTGTTTGGGTATGGGCCTTGAACTAAGAATGCTTTTCACATTTTTCAAGGATTGAGAAAACAAAAAGAAGGAGGAGGAGGAGGAGGAAAAGGAACGAAAATGCAATAGAGACCCACATGTGGCTGCAAAATCTTCCATCTATTATCTGGTCTTTCAGAAAAATGTTTGCCACAGCCCCCACTCCAGGACCTTTCTCTAGAAAGCTTGGGGTGGGGGGTGGGGTGAGGGGGGTGGGGGCACGGACCTTCTGGATCATGATGGTGAAAGGGCCCAACATCTGGAATCCTCGGGCGAAGTACATGACATTGCACCAGCCCAGCACCAGGGCGAAGGACATGGGCACCACCTCCCCATTGGCGTTCGTGAGCCGCATCACCATGGTCACCAGCACCATGCAGGCGTAGGTGATGCTGGGGGTGGGGAGCAGAGGGGGAATGAGAAGAGACCAGGATTGTCCTGGGGACTGCACCCACACACTCACATTTGGCCTCCCCAAGTTCAGTACACAAGGGCACACAATCATTGGAGAAGGATCTCTGGAATTAATTTTCTCCAGTGATTGTCCAGGGGTCGGGAATCCAGGGAGTGAGTGGGGACATTGGTGGAGAGCAAGGAGACTCACATGAGGACGTGGAATGGCCCCCCGAGGATGGTCTGTCCAAAGAAGCGAGTGACCCCCACCCTGAAGATGTCTGGAATCTGGAGAGAGGCCAGGAAGACACAAAGGCACTTGTAGACTGGGGCTCGGGCTGGATCCCTGGGGCCAACAGCCTCACCCTAGATCCTGACCATCCTCACCTCTGCAAGCAGAATGAGCACAGCTCCGATGACGGTCACCAGCTCCCCCACCAGGCGGAGGTCATCCTGGGGGCTCACATAGGCCTCCTGAAGGGGAAACAGGGTCAGAACACTCAGGGACCCCATGCATCCTGCCTGTCTGTCCCTGGGCACGAGTCCGTGTCTCCTGTATAAAGTCACCAGCCCTGTAGGATTGTTTTTAACCTGGTAGGCTGGGCTCTCTCAAACTGCTCTTTGAGCATATGTGTGTTTCTGTGTGCCTGTACTTTGAGTTTGTGCCTACGTAATTGAGAGCTGGGTGAGGGGAGAAACGGGGGCTGGAGAGCAGGTAAGCGATGCGGGGCTGAGGAAGGACAGGGAGCTGAATCCTGCCCTGAGCTCAGCCGCCCCTAGGGCATCACCTGAAGTAGCTTCTGCTGTAGGAGCGTGTTGTCCCGGGGACCAGTGTGGTTATTGGTCCTGGGCTTGAGGGGGCGGTAGACGCAGCACACGGTGAAACAGATGATGTACAGCAGGTATATGGTGCCCAGCACGCAGAAGTACGGCCGCCCGTATTTCTTCCACTTGAGGCTCACCAGCTCTTTCACCGGGGTCTGGTCCAGGATCTGGCGAGCCTGCGGCAGAAAAAAAATAGAGCGGGCACCTCGGAGACCCTGACTTCCCTCGCCAGCTGCTTTCTGACCCTACGACCCGTACCTCCCGCTTCTTGGTGGTAACAATAAGTTCCAGGAGAGACTGCTCATCCCCTGAAGAGTCGATCTCGGTGAGGTCGTAGAGAGTGGAGGTCAGCGGCCCGTAGGTCCACTGGATGTGCTTCCGCTTCTGCATCAGGTGCTGGAACATCTGAGAAGACACGGTGGTGAGTCAGAGGGTCAGTGTGAGAAGCGGGGCCGGGGGGTCTCCACCGCTGACGACGGCTACGGCCCGCTCCTTGCGACTGATGGACAGTTAGTTGCGTGAGCCTCCTTTTTTTCTGGTTGTCTTTCTTTCCCACACACCCTATAAGGATCTGAAAGAGGAGGACGGGCAAAGGCAACAGAACGCCGGGCTCCCAGAGCAGATGTCCTAAAGCGACATTCTCAAAGCCTCCCGCCCAGGGATCCCTGAGGCTGAGCATTTGGCGACGGAGTATGGAGGAAGGGGCCCCACCCTCCGGGCAGTTGGGCACCAAGGGTCTTTGAAAGGCCGCCATGGGGCCAGGGGAGTGTCCCTCACCACGGTGTTGCCCTCCACTCCGGCCAGCTTGAAGGGGGTGAGACCCTGGTGATTGGGCACGAGGTCCAGGGACTGCAGGTGGTCCCTGCGCCCATCATAGGACAGCAGCAGATTGTACATCTGGCAGGCAAAGGTCTTGTTGGGCTGCAGGACGAGGATGTGCAACACGGTGTTTCCTGGGGGAGGACGCGGGCGTCACGTGGCCGTTGCGCTGAAGTCCCCGCTGATGCCCTGCCCGACCTGGGGTGGCCCCTGCCCTCCCGGCCCCCAGCTCTTACCCAGGGAGTCCTGGGCCCGGATGTCAGCTCCATGCTCAATGAGCAGCCTCACCATCTCCTCACTGCCCACGCAGGCAGCAAAGGACAAGGGGTGCTCCCCTGTGGACACAGAAGGCTCGCTGCCGTGAGGGTCCAATGGGCTGGGGGATGGGCAGCGTCCCCGAGTGACTGCCTCCTTGCCCTCCTGTGGCAGCTCTGGGCTCGGGGACGCTCGTCAGCAGAAGCAGAGGCAGGGATGGAGCATGCATCGGGGGAGGCTTGGCTCTGGCCTGAAACCCTGGAAGGCCCGGCCGCTTCTGGCTTTTTGGGGGGCCAGAGCCCTCCTCGGCCCGCCCTCCCTTTGCTCTTGCCCACCTCCCCATGTCCCTTCCTCCCAGCCCCGGGCCCCACTCTCACCAAAGTAGATGAGGTTGCGGGGGCTGCGGCGGAACGCCATGCCTGTGGCTCTCGCAGACACACTGGCCCCGTGGGCAAGCAGGGCTCTCACCAAGTTCACATTCTGGTTCACGATGGCTATGTGCAGGGCGGTCTGACCTGGCCCAGAGAGAGCCTTAGTCATGGGGTCTGTCCCCAGGATCCTGCAAGGGTCCCTCCCATATCTACACCCAGTCCTCCTCACTCCCGCAGCCTGAGGTGGCAGGGGGGTGTGACGGAGCCCCCGGTCCAGCAGGGTACCCAGGGAAACCAGCTGCTGCCTCTTCTCCCCTTGCATTTTGGGGGGTTGGTGTTCTAACGGTGCGCAGTGAGGATGACAAGAACAAAAGGAGATGGGGGGAGGAACGAAGCCCTCTTTGGTCGCCCCAAGTTAATCCACTGCAGAGACTGGCTTAAAACACCCAGTACCCTCACCCTCGTACAGCTCCGATGTCATGGGCTCAAAGACCAGCTCCGGGGCAGCCTCCATCAGCACCACGGCGGCCTCCAGGTTGTCATAGAGGGCCGCTATGTGCAGTGCTGTCTCCCCCATGGCTCCTGGTGTTGACAGAAAGAAGAGTCATATGGCTTCCATGGGGCAGGGGCATGGTGACCATAGGCATTTAGAGGCCCGCCACAGAAGGTCCTGGGCTACACTGGGAGCCACATGTGTAGCTCTGATGGGTGCTGAGGGCTCTGCCCCTTACCTCTCTGGTGCACCTCACAGGCCTCATACTTGAGTAGCTTGTTGAGAGCCTGGACGTTGTTCTCCTTGGCAGCTAGAAGTAGAGGAGACTCCCAGATTCTAGAAGGGAATGGGATCAGAAAGGTGGCGATGGTGAGCATGCCCAGTGGTGCAGTGAGGGCTGATGGCTTGGCTCCTTCATATACAGACACGTGCACCTCATGACCCTGAACTTGATCCAGGGAATTGAGGTCAGCAGCGTCCCGAGGGTTGCCGGATTTTTTCTTGACCGGTTAGCTACCCCAAACCAACTGTTCCCCCTTTCAGCTTGTGTGGGAGAAGCATCAGTGACTGGTTTCCCATCCCCTGAGTGCTGGGACCAGAATATGTGTGTGTGTGTTATCTGTGCATATCGGGTATGGAGGGTAGGAGTTAAAGTACTCATTCACCTCCTGACCTACTGACCTCTGGGGCAACCCTGTTTAGCTTCACTAAGTGCCCCGTGATTACCCCCGAGATAAGCCTTGTTTTCATGGACTAAGGGTACAAGGAATTCCTCCCTCATATTTGTGAAGAAAGTCAACATGTAGAGGCTAGATTTCCCCAGCGGCATGATGCTCGCCTTTCCAGACCTTCTCAGCAAAGCCCGTTGATCCTGGCACTTCCTTTCCAACAACAGCATCCTCAGAGCTCAACCAGAGAGCAACAGTGGATCCTTTTTGTTCTGACCCCTAAGCAGAGTATAGTTTCTTTCTACTTCCTGTCTGCTTCCCACTTGTTTTAGGCACACACACACACACACACACACACAAATCATCTCCTCTGATTCACCAAACCCTTTTGAGTTTTATTCCTACAATGAACTAAAAACCTGTATTACTATAAAAATTTAGCCCAACTAAGACCCATGGGGCCCCTTTTGTTCAATTTCTCTCTTGGCCCGGAGCCATTTGGTCTTTCTATGGGATCTAAATGAAATAACGCCACTTACCCATAGATGGCCAACTATGTGAATGGAAGATCACACACTGGTGCTGGCAGGAAATCAACTCCAAGAGCCGGGACGGGAGGGTGATCGGGAGAGGAGGAAGGAGCACAAGACTCATATCCCCCAGAGTGCTGGCCCCAGCTTCCCCGCCCCCGCTTCCATGCCACCTGGATGGCCATCAGGCTTTGTCAATTCAACATTCAATCCCTACCTCCTCGTGCCTACCGACCCTCATCGTTCATGTCTTCATTCTCTATTCTGCCCCTCGTTAGCAAGATATTCTAGCTAGTTTCCCGTGCCCTATTTACCCCCAATCCGCCCTTCTCCATGCTGCCAAGGTACACCCTCTAAATGGCATTGCCATCACCGTTTAGAAAAGTCTGATGGGAGGGGCGCCTGGGTGGCTCAGTCGGTTGAGCGTCCGACTTCGGCTCGGGTCATGATCTCACGGTCTGTGAGTTCGAGCCCTGCGTCGGGCTCTGTGCCGACAGCTCAGAGCCTGGAGTCTGCTTCGGATTCTGTGTCTCCTTCTCTCTCTGCCCCTCCCCTACTTGTGCCCCGTCTCTCAAAAATCAATAAATGTAAAAAGAAAAGAAAAGTCTGATGGGTCCTTAAATGCCCACGGAGAAGGAATACAGAGATCCTTTCTAGCCTCGGTGACCTTATTTTCCCCTCTTTCCTCCTCCCATTCACTCCTTATCCCAGGTATTCTGGCCCCACCACTGCCACCCCCCGCCCCCAAACACTCCATTCTCCCGAGGCTTGTGCCATATGTAACTTCCACCTGGAATCCAGAGCGTCTGCCTCACCCTGTTCATTTCTGTTCTGTAACCCCAATGCCTAGGGATGTGCTCTGCATACGGTAGACACTCCACCACCATCTGCAGAATGAATGAATTTGTAGCAGTAGCAGAAGGTAGTGTGGCCTCACTGCCCCTGCTTATTATCTCCATTGGCCACCCTTTAAGCCAACCTTAGGCGAACATGTAATTTAAGTAAAAAACAGTATGCTTAATATACAAACACAGCTGCAAAGCAAATTTTCCACACCCCCTTCACCACCACCACTGCCTTTCCAACGATTTGCCCAAACCCCTCCTCTATAAATATTCTAGAGCCAGCCCTATTCCCCAACACACATACACACCCTCCCAGGAAGTTTTCCACACTATATAGTCTGGCCCTTTATTTTTGCATCTTTCACTGTGTGTTGTGATTAGTACTGTCTTTCCTCTACACAAGGGACACTTAAGGGCGGAGGTCAGCCGCTTTCTCCTGTCTGTTTCCTTTCCCTGCTCTCTTTCAATTAGCTTCTGGCTCTATGGCCTATTTTGACTAAAGTTAATGGCAAAGTTACAAATGGACCCAAGGGACCTTCTTGCCCAAGTGCAGGGTTCTGCTCCCTACTTCCTAAAATATGAGTGGGGAGGCTAGTTGGTGGAAGGCCCACAGACACCCCTTTGGGTCCCTGCGTGTCTCTGAAGGCCACAAATGTCCCCGACAAGCCTTCATTCCTATGTGCTCTTTCTCTTGCCTTGCCGACTGCCCTAGCGGGCTGGGAAACAACAAGGAGTTACTGTCCATTGGGGCTTGCCAGATTTACCAAATAAAAATGCAGGATGCTCCTTTAGATTTTAATTTTAGATTTCCAACCAATACTTTTTTTTTAATATAACTATGTCCCAGGTGACATTTGGGACATACTAACAACTTGTTAATCATTTATATGAAATTCGAATTTGACTCCATGTCCCGTATCTTATCTGGCAAAGTTTGTAGAGACCTGGTTTCTTTTGGGTGTCAAACTCCAGAATTCAGCAAAAAAGGGGGCAGTGTATGAATGGTTCGGAGGGGATCAGATAAGGCAATTACTTGCAGTGGCACCATAGGGCCACAAGGGGACAGCAGAGAAAGCCCTCAGTCAGGATCTTGGCAGTCAGTCGGAACCCCAAAACCTGACTACCCTTGGGACCCAGAAAAAAGGCACAAGAGCAGACCCATCCAACAGTTTTTGTGCCTGAGACACGAGTGGTTTCTACCAGAGCAACCCAGCACAGACGTTTAGATCTGGAGCAAAATCTACACGTCTTTACTAGGTCTCTACCAGGCACCTCCCCAAGGCAGGAAGAGGAGATACTGATAACATACCTTCTGGTTTGAATGGTTACATTATACTTGGTCCCTTCCAGGGGGAAATTTTACTTTATTTAGTAGATTAGTTAACATCGCTACCAGAATCTCTTGTTTACAAATGGTGGTTGAGAGCTGTAGCTCTCAACCAGGGGTGAACGCCCCCCCCACCCCCACCCCCCCAAGGAATCTGGCAACACTGGAGACATTTTTGGTTGTCACAACTGGGGTAGGGTGGAGAGGTGCCACTGGCATCTAGCGGGTAGAAGGCAGGGATGCTGTTCAGGAGGATCTTATGCAGGCCGGTCTCCTACAATGAAGAATTATTCTGTCCAAAATGTCCATCTGCAAGGTAGGGAATTCCTGACCTATAGCTTGAATTGTTCATAAACGATTTTTTTTTTTTTAAAGGAGGACTCTTCACATTAAAAAGAATGAGAAACTCCCTATACGTGCTTTCTTACAGATTGTTAAATATTTAAGAGAGAAACAAAAAGGTAAAGTCTTTGGAGCACTTGCTGATTAAGTAGCAAAAAGAAATTACAGACAAAATCTGAAATTATAGCAGTATGAAAGCTGTATGAAAGCTGTTTTCAGAATTTAGCATGCTTTATTTTGCTGAACAATAATTATAAAATTGAATGGTTTTGCTCAATATTAGACTGGTGAAAACCATATTACAAAACCTAGCCCATTTTTTACATAGTAAACAAATCACTGATCTCCTCCTTAAGATTCCCTCTGGGCCAGCAGAAAGTATCTCTCACTCCCTTTCTCCCTGTTTCCTGCACTCGGTCCTCCCCTCCTCCTCCTTCTTTGTTTTTGTTTTTGTTTTACTTATTTTTGAGAGAGAGACAGAGTGAAAGTGGGGGAGGGGCAGAGAAAGAGGGAGACACAGAATCTGAAGCAGGCTCTGAGCTGTCAGCACAGAGCCCCATGTGGGGACACGGGGCTTGAACCCATGAAATGTGAGATCGCGACCTGAGCTGAAGTCCCACACCCAACCTCTTCCTTCTTGAGAATGTGTCCATGCCTACGTGCACATGAGCAAAGTTCTGCATTTGGTTGCTGGAAACGAGACAAGATCCAGAGCGCCTTTGGAGGAGAATTCAAACCAAAATTTTAGAGCTAGAAAGTTGCTAGAAATCTAACCTATCTGTCCATGTCACAGATGGAGAAAGAAGCCTGGAGTCCCAAGGTGACTTGTCCAAACAAGTCAGAGGCAGAGCTGGGACTGGGACCCCACTGGCCATTTCCCCATCCCTCTTTTCTGTGGATCAGGCTTTGGAGAGGGCTTAGAGGCACAGGAGCCATGTCCACAGACATGGGTCCCACTGGTCTCTCTCCAAGCACCCTGTCAGACGAGCACGCCATTTGGGAAAGGAAGGGCACACGCGACGTGGAGCTCAACGTACAGGTTCCCAGGAGGATACAGCCCTGAAAGAAAGGAGGTGCCCAGCCCCTCGAACTCCTGCCAATGTTGGGTGTTGCCTTTGACTGTTGCATTTTTGGTTTTTTTCATCACAGTAATCCCATTTGTTAAATGTGCTTTTCAGCTTCCAAAAGGGTATAGAGGTCGTAAGGATATGATCACGTTTGCTCCTTACAACCCTGTGGCATGGGCTGAATGAGTCTTTCATTTGTCAGAAAAGGAAACTGAGGCAGCACAACCAGATTGTTGCTAGATCACACAGAGTTAAAAGCAGAACACTTGGCCAAGAACCTAGCCCCAGGCTCTCACCGCTAAATTATGTGGTTCTTCTAGTTTTATGGTTCTTCCTGATTTCTCTCAGGGGGAGGGGGTCAGCCCAGAGCAGTGACCACAGATGAAGGCAGTCGTGTGTGGGGAGGAAGCATGCGTGCATACGCTAGCCACTTGTGGGCTGTCTCCCTCCCGCTCAGGTTCTTGGCGAGTGGATGAGGAAGCCAAAGCTGGGAGAAAAGTGGTTATTTGCAGACTTGGAATCGGTCCACCCTTCCAAGTCCTACAGCTTTAGCACAAATGCCTGCAACATGCATGTCTGCTGTGCTTCCTGAGGCAGGGAGTCCCAACACACTGGAGAGGCCCAGTTTACTTTTCACAGACCCATGGCTACACGTGTTTATACAGCTATCTAAGCAGAGGAGAACCTTCCGTGTTCACTGCCTTGCCACCATCTAGTGGGAGGGAGAAAGTGCCAACAACGGGGTCATGTGAGAGCCTCTGGGAGCTGCCCAGCATACCGACACCAGGCAGAATCAGATACCACAGTGTCGTCCTCTCTGCTCCCATGACACGTGCTTATGCCCTTCTTAGGACACTCACCAAGCTCACTTGTCACCCAAGTAGATGCATCCTGAGGCATTTTGACCATGAGAACGTGAGCTCCTAGAGGGCAGGGAGGTCATGTTCATTTTCTACAAGTCTGGCAGAGTGCTTTATGCTCCATAAGTGTTTAGTATGTTGAATCTCAGGAAACAAGACAAGTCAAGGTCCAGGGAGAGATGACGAAGAAGAAACGGGAAAAAGGTAATGGTTCAGCTTGGGTCCAGCATTGTGGATTTAAGCAGAGGGGGCAGTGGGACCAAGACCCAAGACACATCTGCTAGAGAGAGAGGAATGCTGGGTTCCTGGTCATCCTGGGGAGACCACGGACCCTTTCCCTCTCACTGAACTACGCTCCACTCCCTGGAATCCGCCAGCCCCACCCAGAGGCCCCTCTGAGCTGTTGGCACCAAGCTGACTTCACCACTTGCTCGCTTTGGGCCAGCCTCACTCCCAAGGGGATACCAGCACTGCCCCCCACAGGTTTGGGGTTATAGAAGACAAGATAGGTGCTCATTACATCGTCTGCTGCTTTCTGCCATCAGCCCACCTCCTCACCTGTCATATTGTCCCCACTTACATGGTCATCTCCTAGTTGCCCAGTTATGGGCAAGTCTCCCCTATGGCCGGTTGACTGCAAAGCCTAGGACACTTCCCTTTCCGGTGATTTCAGTGTCCTTCCTAGAAGTGCCCACCCAGAGGGGAATCAATATTCCAGGCTCTGGGTGGGAAGGAGAGGGCTGAGAAGCTATGGAACCAGGCAGGGAGATCAGGAAAGGAGGGGATCCCTCAAAGTGACATCAGGCCCTCCTGGCCCAAGGCTGCAAGAGGAGCCCCACCGATGGTCTTCAGAAGAAATAAAGGCCAAAAAGATGAGTGGAAGCAGCCAGACTGTGGTCCCTGTCTCTGCTTTGCCCTGTTGGCACACAGAACGACTCTGCCACCCCTTCCAAGCCCTAGGCCTTTCTGTGCTCTGTGTCTGGCTCCCCCAGCCCCGGGGTCCTGAGTGGGTAGGGAAGAGTGGAACCAGTGACGGCCTATTCTCCAACAACAATGCCATTCTGTGCCTCAAGATGTCATCAGTCAAACATGCGCTCAGCCCCTACTCTCCCAGGCCCGGGGGGAGAGAAGTGGGCGGCTGGTGTGAGAGAGGGGAAGCCAAAGCTCAAAAAGGAACACACCCCCAGCCCAGAATCCTGGGGCAAAGGAAGAAAAACCACAGGCGCTCCCTGGCAGGCTCAGGCAGGCCTCTGCTCTTGGAGATGGAGAAAGACCCTCAGATACAAAACCTTTGGGCTTTCCTCTGTGAAGAGACATGTGCTAATTGCCTTCTCAGGGACCCTGAGAAGGTGCTCCTTCTGGTGGGGTGCTCCACCCCACCGGAAGGACTCCCTTCTAGGGCATCAGCACCTGGGTAGGGAGACCCACGGACACTTTGGAGAGGACATCTCACGCAGGGATGTCTCCTCTCCTCTCCCTCCTAGGGCGTGGGGACATCAGAGTTTAGGGAAGTTTTCAGGGGCTCAAACTTTAGAGCCTCTCAGGTGAGCATGGGTCCTACACACATCTGGTATGTGGCCAAGCATCCACACCCCTCTCCCCCGTAGAGGGTAAGGACGTCCAGGGCTGGGTCCCAGCTCTGGTTCAAAATCATCCCCGTGTCTGGCATTCAGCCTTGGTCAATGCCTGCTGGTGGCGATAATGCGTAGGAATGGCAGCCGTAGTCACCTCTTGTCTTCTGTGGTCACTGATGCCTGCAGTTCCTTGTCTGCCTCATTCATTCAATCATTCATTCATCCACTCCCCGCATGTGTATGTGCCTGCGTTACATGTTTCTGCAGGACAGACTGCTCTGGGGCCAGGGAATACGGCCATCCGGCATTGTCCCGACCTACCAGCACCTCTGTGCTGGCGGTTCCATGATGCCACATCTTCCCAGGGCCCAGCAAGGTGGCCCGGGCCTTTAGGGAAGTGCGAAGGGCTTGCATAATTAGATTGGATCTTAAAGCCGGTGGTACCTGTGCCCATGCCAGCTCCCTCCCCTTCCACCTGGCCTCCAGGGGAGCTAGCCCCACTGGCTAAGACCTTTGAGACAAAATGCTCCCCAGGAGCCAGGCCTGGAAGCACAGTTTGTACAAATAGAGGTGCCAAACAAAGACTGAGAGGGGAAGGGGGAGAGGGAGAGGAAGGTGGGGGTGGGGGGGGCAGGGAGGGCTGGGAGGGGCGAGGGAGCAGACTGAGGCTTACCTCTTCTGTTGCTGCAGGTTCTGCTCATCTCGGCTCTGGGCCCATGACTCCTGTCTCTGGAACCAACTACAGAATTTTCTCCACAGGCAGAGAATGAACCCCTTGTCCTTGGGTAGCGGCAACCCCATGGAGTGTAGGGCCGGCTCCTTGGGGGGCCGAGGCCGAGACCAGACCCCCAGAGGACTCAGCCTTGGGGCCACATCAGCACCCCCAAGGGCCGGCCTGCCCTCGCCCTGTAGAGGTCCCGTCTCCTACCTCCCTGGTCCCTACCTCCCTGAGGAGTCTCCCCGAGGCGCCAGAGCCCGACTCCAGAGGGCTCTGAGGTTCTTACACCTGGCAGAGCTGGGACTCCCTCGGCTGGGTTTCTCCCCGGGAGCTCCTCCTGGGAGCGAGCGAGCCTGCAGACACTCCCACCCTCCTCCCAAATTACCTGAGATTTAAAGAGACAGGCCAGCCGACCTGCCTTCCATCTGCGGCCTTGGCCTTGCGTAAACTCCCTCCCTGCCCGCCTGGGTCTCTCTCCCTGCCCCCAGGCCAGTCCAGGAAGGGGAGGCCTTCAAAGAATGGAGAGGCCTCCCTTGGACTTTGGGACACCTGGTGACCTTTTATAGAAAAGCCTGGACAGGTCAGACTAGCCTGAGAGACTAGGCCTGAGGGAGGAGGGGAGGAGTCGCCGGCCTTGGGGACTGATGGGCCCCACAGGGAATGAGTAGTGCCCACCTCTCTCCCAGGGTCTTTTCTGTGTCTTTCCCTCCTGGAGACTCAGCTTTTTCTCACTCTTCCACTTTAATCTCTAGCCTGGCCCCAAATAGGTATGTAAACATGAAAACCAAGTGTGGGCCGGCAAACTTTTCCCGGAAAGGGCCAGATAGTACATGTAAGCATTTTAAGGGTGGCAAAACCACATACAAACATGTAGCCTCCGACACCCATGTTTTGTTTTGTTCCGATAGCCCCTCAGAGATGGATAATCCATCCTGAGTTCCCAGGCCAGGGCAAAAAAGTGGGCAGCCGTGGGCAGGATTTGGCCCCCCCCTGGACTGCATAGACTCCTACTCTGGAGTCCTAGAACCCATCCCCAACATATGTATTGGGTTACCAAATAAATACAGGACGCCCCATTAAATTGGAATTTCAGGTAAACAATGAAGTTTTTGTTGTTGTTGTTGTTTTGTTTGTTTGTTTGTTTGTTTTTTAGCGTAAACATGTCCCCAGTATTGCAAGCCTGTTCTCTGGCCACCTCTGGTAGAGGCAGCCTCTATCCACCGTGACTGCCTTCTGGGCCCACAGAAACTCACATCAAACCTGTGGGGCAGGTATTCTTGTCCACATCTTACAGATTAAAAAACAAAAACAAAGATAAACCTCAAGGTGGCAAAGTAAATCACCCAAGATCCCATAGCCAATTGGTGGCAGTGGCCAGATTGAGACCCACTCCCACACCCCCATGGGTGGATGGAGGCCCAGGGCAGTGAGGTGGCTTGCAGCAGGGAGGATAGATGACAGAGAGCGCAGCCCATCCCTGTCGCACTGCCCAGGAGCAAGCCGGGAGCCACCGCGGGCATTTAGTTCAACCGTCTGCTGGAAAGAGACCAGATTCCCAGCTTATGCAAAGTCCAGGGGCAAAGCAGGGACCTGATGGCCTGGGGCATGGGTGTCTGGGCACTTAGAGCCACTGGTATGTGTGGGTCACTCCCTAGCTTCAGAGTCTGTTTTTTCCTACGTGTCTCTGATTCAGTGAGGAGTGTGTGTGTGTGTGTGTGTGTGTGAGGTATGCACCTGTGTGCGCGTGTGAGCATGGGTTTGTATGTGTGGGGGTGGGGGGGAAGCGTAGGCGCAGGGGTGGGGTGTCTCTGTGGGCAGGGGGTAGGAGGGCCACCCTCAAATCTGAAGGGAAAGCTGCACTCCTGTCCCTACTGTCGGGCGCAAGGCCAGGCCATAGAGCCCTGAGCAAACAGCACAGTCTGATTAGCCGCCTTCCCCACCCACCCAGGGGTCAGTGGGTTCGGGTTGGGTCGGGGGGAGGCGCTAGGACCCAAACCTTCAACCAGGACCTTTGTGCCCATTAAGCCAGTGTGTCTGCCGGCGGACCCACCCACCTTCTCTTTACTGCTGGGCTCCAGGCAAAGACCCCAGTCCAGCCGCTGGTGGGAAACGGAATAAGGCAGAGGGGTGTTTGTCCTGTGGAGGCTGCAGGAGGACACCGTCATTCCCGACTTTCTTTGCCTTCCGCTGCTTTCTCCACCTGCTACTGCCTTTTCGCATTGGGTCACCACGACTGAGGGAGAACAGACTCACAAGGGCACGCAGGGCAGGGAGACGAGGGGGCAGATGGCCGAGTGCAAGCTTCTGCCAACAGTGTTCTCTAGGTTCTTGGACGCAGCACCGTGGGCTTGGACAGTGGGGACGGTGGGCCGAGGGTTGAGTGCCGCTGCCCACGTGGGCCCACTCACATCTTGAAGCCACGCTGCCTGTTCCTCCCAGGGATTGCGGCTCTGAGGGGGCAGTGAGGTCGCGCTGGAACTCCTCCATGAGGACGCGGTTGGTTCCACAACCCAGAATCCCTGACTCAAGTGTCTGAATACCAGAGGCTATAGATGCAGGGGCTGAGGGGGTGAGAGGGAGACTAGAGCTCATGGGAGAGTGGTCACAGCCGCTGGCCTCATTTGGTGAGATTTGCCATCACATCTTCGCAAATCCTTTTGCCTAGACTCCAAATTTAGGAAGACTTTTATGACCCCAGCAAGTCATTGTCCCTTTCAATGGTCCCGTGTGAGGATGAGCATATGGACTTCCAGTCTGCCCTCGGCCTCACGGCAGTTGGTCTGCAACCTCGCCAGGGCGTTGAAGGTGGTGGCGTGGGGGAGGGGGGGTGGGTACTGAAGAGGCCAAGGCCCATGGCGGGGGGATAGGGTGGGAGAGACGAGGACAGACAGGAAGGAGGCTCCACTTGGCTTGTGACAACATGCTAAGGGTTTCCAGCCAGTTCCCCTGCCTCAGGCCAAGCTTGAACTCGAAGCCGAGTTAGGTCCTCAGGATTCAACAGAGGGACAGTGGTGAAGCAGGGGATGACCAGCCCCCTCTGAGGGCCACACTGGCAGGGCTGGAGGTGGCCAGGGAGATGACGTGTGCTTCAGTACGTGCAGGACTGGAGCAGAGCCCTGACTGGGACCGTAGCCACCGCATGCCGCCAATGTGTGCATTTCAGGCATGCTTTCTCAACATGCAAATACTGATGTGTTGGAACAAATAATTCTTTAGTGTGGGTCTGTCCCACACGTTGCAGGATGTTTAGCTGCCACTTATTGGGTGACCGTAGCATCCCCTTCCCTCAGCTGTGACAGCCAAAGTCTCCGGACATTGCTGGAATTTCCTTGGGGGAGGCAAGATCACTCTCCATCAAGAACCACTAATTTAGGGCCAAAAATATACATTTAATTTTTTCCGGTTTTGTCCCTCTTTTTGTTTGTTCTGCCTTCCTGTGTTTCCCTCTGTTTTTCCTCTCCTGTTGCCTCTCTTTGCAGTTGTATCTGCTCCCTTGGTCTTAGTCTGTGTGCTAACATGTGTGGCATTTGTGTGCATGTGTATGTAAGGTGTCCGTGTGTGTGTGCATGTGTGTGTGGTGTATGGTGTGGGGTGTGTGTGTGTGTGTGTGTGACCATGACTCTGAGTGGTCTCTCTGTGGAACCTTGGGTTTCTTTTCCGTCTGTCTCTTGATCTCTGCTCTTTGTTTCCTGGCCCAGCTGACTACGTCACCCCATCCCTGCTCCCGGCGCCCTTTGGGAGGGTGTCTCCCGGGCTCTGCTGCCGTGTGCAGGGCTGGCCACAAGGGACAAACAGGCGAGAGGCTGGGGATAGAGCCAGCACAGGGCAGCGGGGTCAAAGCCGCTGCTCACTCAGCTTGGAGTTTGTTCCAGTCACTGGGTTCACAAGCCCTGTGTGCCAGCTCATAAAGCCTGCACAGAGCGACGGCAGGTCAGCAGGTGCACACGCGCGCACACACACACACGCACACACACACGCACACACAGAGGCATGCACCACAGAGCACCACCCAGGGACTTGGCGGGTGTGGAGGACGGGCTGTCGAGCCGCCTGCCCTGCTGGGGGCACTGGGTTCTGGTGCTGGATGGGGGGCTGCCTGGGCAGCGATTTGGGCTTGAAACCCTCCAAGGTCCTTTTCAACTCAAACGTCCTGTGATTCTGCGCGAAGTGGAGTCACGTGTGGTTCTGTGGGTGCGCAGTCCCTTCAGCTTTCATAGGTCAGGAGGTCATACTTTCGCCCAAAGTGTGGCCTTCGTCCCCGGCCCCCTTCCCCCACCCCCATTGCTAAGTGGGGCCCCAACCCTTTGCCCTCGTTTCCTACACCCTCCAGCCTCGGCTGGCCTAAACACTCACACCACGGGGGACCCTGCACAGGACCCCCAGCCTCTGTCTGCTGCTCCAAGACATCTGGTTGGAGCCCAGAGGAACACGGTCGAGGACGACAGAGCTGGCGGTAGAAAGGGGGCCCCGGGGAGAGGGCAGAGGCCAGGACCAACGGGATGGCACCACCAGCCCCACCCCCTCAGACAGGCATTTGCACGGTATTGCACATGCAGTTCTGCACGGAATATTTATGTCACATGAACCAATATGTCATAGCAAGATTCTAGAGCAGTCATGGTGTGTGCATATATGTTCTGACCATCTCCTACAAGTCTGCAGGTTTTCAAATTCAAAGGCATTGGTTCTCCTGGATGCTAACCCCTTTGCAGAAAGTGCCCAAAGGGCAAAGGTGGGCATATGGGCTGTGGGCTGTGGGGAAGCAGCCTCCTCGACCCCCGAGCATGTGCCTCCATGGCCAGCCATTCTCCCCTCCCCTCCCACCCTGCCTCGAATGGAAGATTTTCTGAGCCAGCCCCGAGAGGTCTCCCTGGTTGACAGCCCCACCCCCACCCATCAGAGCATCTGGTTTCCTAACCCCCCATCTGGAAGGTGAAGCTTCCACCAAGCCCCACCAAGCTCTGACCTGCCTCTAACTTTTTCTTGAGGCCTCTACAGGCTGGAGTCCTGTGGCCCATGGCCTGGGCCAGATGCTCCGGAGATAGGGCTCTGTGAAGGAGGGTGTCAAAGTCCACAGCCCTCCCACTGGCCACACTGCCCCAGCCTCCTGCTCCTTCTTCCCCAGATCCCGAGGCCTCTCCCTCCCAAAGCCGGACCCCTCCGCTCAGCCACCTGCCCCACCCTCTGTCACCCCACCTTACCTGGCCCCGGACTCCTCTCTAGCAGGTACTAAAGACAACCATGAAAGAGGCTGAAGGGTATACAGCCCTCAAAGACCTTTCCAAACGTGACGAATGTGCCATGAGGCTGGTTTCTGGAAAAGGTGAAAGAGAGCAAGACGGGTAACCAGGATGGCTGCGTTCCAACCCCACTTGGACCAGAAATCACTGTGAGACCTTGGCCAAGTCACTTACCTTTGCGTTTCCCGATGTGCAAAAAGGACTCTTAAGTTCTCAGGTTTTCCTGTTGCCTTCAACACTCTGCTCCCCCAGACAGCTCCCCGTCAGCTTCCAGGTGCAGAAAGTGTGGCGCTCAGAGCAACCTCCTATCTCTCAGGAGGAACGTGTCCGTCTTTGTCTCTGAATCACTAGGGCAGAAGCTCCACCAGGCAGAGAAGAGAGAAGAGGTCAGCAGGCAGAACGTGGGGCCACATGGCTTCCGATAACCCTCTAGCCTTACAAATGGCACGATCCTGGGATTCCCAACGTTCTAGGTGGGGAGAGGGCCAAGCTCCCTCACCACGACAACTTCCTGAGCGCTGACAGCCAGAGAGGAGGCTGAGGTCCTCTGCCAAGGTGGGGCGGGGCTGGCTCTCTCCACCACTTTGTTGCATTCTGGGTGATGTTCCCCACACTGGGCTCGGGGCGTGCTGGGGGTGGGAGAGCTGTGGGGCCACTAGGCCCAGAGTAAACAGCATCGGTTTAGGGCTCAGGAGAAAGGGTCTAGCCATTATCCCAAATCGGATCACTGTTACGAAAAGCCCAAACCCAAAGCCTGGGTTCAATCTGGAAGCCATAGCAGGTTTCTCCAGCAGCAGCCCTCAGGGGTAGCCCTTTATCAGCAATCTTCCCCCGATTTGTCCCCACCTGCACCTCTTATTCTTCTGTCCCCACCCCAACACACTCAGTGAAAGAGCAACAGGCCATGATAAGAGCTCTTTCAAATTCTATTTATTTAGCTCCAGCGCTCACGCAGACGCCCCAGCGCCTCCGTCATAAAAACCAAGCAAAATGCCAGACTTGTTCTAAAAGTCGGGACGATTGTTGAATGCATACAGGCACGCGCACACCAGGAGGGGAGCAAGCTGGCTGCTTCCTGCCTCCCGAGGGCAGAGGGCCGGTCTGAGAGCCCAGGACAGAGGACTCAAGGGGCAGCTGGGAAGGAGCAGAAATGTGCTGAGGTTTGGGGACAGGACACTGGGAGGCACACCTGGGCAGGAACTGGGGCTTCTCTTCCCAAAGCTGGGCTTGGATGGACGGCGACGGGGACAGGCGCGGGGGGAGGCCTCCCCACATGGCAAGGCAGATTCTGGGGCAGATACCTAAACAGGGTGCGGTGGGAGGCTGGGAGCAAGGTGGGGACGTGGGGGCCAGGGGCCAGCAGGTACAAGGGAGGGACTGAAGCCAAACAGAACATTCTCCAGAAGGCTGTTGGGCAATACTGGACCTGCCAGGGCACCAAGAGCCTGAGGTCACTGGTCAGCCAGCCACTACAATAAGAGAGACTGGCAAATAAAATGATCTTAGCTGTTGTGTACCCCCCCAGCCCCCACCGGGGCCCACAATGCACAGGCTTCCCCCCACATGGTGCCCTCTGTGTGTAGGACCCTGTGCACGTGGGAGTGTGGGAGTTATTTACACACGAGTGCACTGGTAACTGGCACATGTATGGGAGCACTTGGTGGAATCTCCTGATAGGGAGCTGCTCACTGGCCCAGGGGAATCAGCAAGGGATCCAGCCTCACACTGTGCCCTGGGGGCCCTTCTCAGATCACTGGCTCCCCTCCCTCACCCCTCCCTCTTCTCAGGCCTGGCTGAGGTTCCCAACTCCCAAGAGCGGACTCTGATGTGTCCCCAAGCTACAGGAAAGTCCAGGAACTATCACCCAGACAGGGCTGGGCCCCAAATCCTTACACACAGACCAGAGTGCAGGAGACGGCAGAGCACAGGGCTGCCTGTCGAGTCTATGACGAAGGTGCTAGCGTGTTCTTCAAGGTTGTGCGCACATTGTCAAGGGGGCTAATGGAAGTACTAAAACGTTTACTGTCATAGGTATGCAAGTGCCATGAGCTAGCATCACACCCGGGTAACTCTGAGTTCTACCCTCTGAGTCAGCCCTTGCTGCAGACCGGGTGTAGAGGGTGGTGCCCTGCCCCGCCCCCCCCCCCCCCCCCCCCCCCCCCGGGTCTGGATTTGCCCATCTCTCCATACAGGTGAGCCAGGGAGCTACCGTGAGGACAGCTCTCTCCAAAAGCCCAGAAATCCAAGTTATTGTCCTGTTCTGCATTGGTGAGATCTGTGACCTCAATCATACAATCTCTCTGAGAATCGGCCTCCTTATCTGTAAAATGAGGATAGTAATTCTGCCCTATTTACTCTACAGGGGTTGTTATTTGGGTTAGAGAAGATAATGGGCGCAAAGGACTTTATGTGCCCTATGGTGTCGCATGAATGCCAAGTCATTTGCTTTATCGTCTTGGCTTGGGTGGGAGCATTTGATATCAAAACTTCCAGGAAATAACTTTCCAGTAGAAAACGGTCGACTCTCTCGTTTCAGGGGCTCTGGATCTCCTAGCAGAAGGAGCATGGGACTTGAGATCAGATACGTCTGGACTCGAAGTCAGACTGCTAATTACCAGTCGGTCTTGGGTAAATTAGTCCACCCCTCTGAGCTTCGGTCTCCCGTCCACAAAGTGAGCACAGTCATACTCATGTGATCTTAGGTGAGGAGCTCACCCTCTCTGGGCCCCAGCTGCCTGTCTGTAACAAGCTGACAAGAGCTGGCATGCAGGCTCCCTGTGAGCACGGGGTGAGCCCGGTGGGGCTCCCGGCCACGGCGAATGCATGGTGATAGCCTCCATTCCTGATCCTTCGTCCCTCTCTTCTGCTGTTTTTGTGTCAGGGAGCCCTTTCAGTCGCCAGCCTATCCTTTCGTGGGCAAATCCCCCCCCCCCAACCTGGGGCACCGGAGCAAATCCAACCTCAGGCTGTTGCCATCTGCACAGGGTGGGTTTCTGTGCCGTTCATCCCATGGGCCTCACCCCACACCCCCCGGCCCTCCCAAAGAGACGGTTCCGTGGAACTCCTTTGCTCACCGTTGAACTGAGTAGGGAGGAAACAGGGTCTGTGGCATCTCCCTTATACTAGGCCTTGTCACCGCATCAGTCCTGCCCCAGCTGGGGAAGACGCTTCCCGTTAATTATCTGGCTCATAGGTTCCCGCGCATCCCTTGAAGCTCAACTCAAAATCACATTCTCTTGTCCTCTCTCTGCGCCCGTCCCCACTCTCCCAGGGCCGGTCCCACCTCCACTCCATCTCCGGTCTTCATGCCCTTGTGAAAGCATGGTGCTGCATCCATGCGGCCCCTTACCTGCCCGTCTCCCCTGTGGGAAGAGCCCACAGGATGAGGTTAAAGCACAACGTGTCTTCTTTCTCCCCATCGGAGTACCTGGGGTAGAATATATGCTGAATTGTGTCTTATGGAGAATGATCTGTGCCAAGGAAATTGCAAGCTATTTAGTGGGTACACTTCCTATCTTAGGTCCCCAAGGCAGAGGTGGGTCCGTGTGCAGAAAGGGGCCGGGGAGGTGACCAGGGAACAAGGAGAGGTGGCAGGGAACCCTGTGTGTGTATGTGTGTGTCCCGGGAGGAGGGAGGGTGTTTGTTAAACCCCAGTCTCCCCCCCCACACACACACAAAGAGAAAATGACTTCTGCCCTTGGAAGATTCATTAGCCTGCAAAAGGTGGGGAGTCAGCAGCTGGGGTGAAGGGGAGGGTGTGGTGTGTATTGGGAAGCCCTTCCCTCCGACCCTGAGTGCCCCCTCCTGGCTGGCCTAGGACTCAGGGGGAGCCGGTGACCCCTGACCTAAGGTCTAGAGGGTGCTGGGACAGAGGCCACTGGGACCCCGGGAGGCTGTCTTCTTGCCCACCAAGCTCACACTTGGAGGGAGGGAGAAGGTGAGGAGGCAGACACTTCCTCGTCCTGCCCGCAAGGGAAGAACAATTTGCCACTGTCCTCCCTGCACCTGGTTGATGCGGAAAGAGCAGGTGTTGGAGTCTGGGAGTCCCTGGGAGGAGAGGCCCAGCCACCCATCTGGGGGTGATGCCCTCTAACCCAGGGTGGAGAGAACCTCTAAGGACCCGGTCACGGGTCACCTCATGGAGCCACAGTCACTGATTTATCTGCCTCTTTCCCTGACCTTGTTATTTCTTAATTGGAAGGAGGTGCTCAGTTAGGGTGGAGGAACAGCAGAGGGAGCGAGAGCCTAGGAGAAGCGAACTAGGGGAAGGCAGGGATACTGCCGTGACAACCCGTGACAGCAGTAAGATCTTAGTGAGCCACGCGCTCTCCTGTGTGTGCTGATATTACTGTCAGGGACATGGCAGGTGGACATGGCATAAGTCATCAGCTAATACTCCAGCAGCGGGGCGGGGGGCGGGGAGCGGGAACTGAAATCACGTTTCACCTGCCCATGTCATCCCTAAAGGGCTCCACAGCCTGGTCGTGAAGCAGTTAGGGGAGCATGTCCAGCAGAAGGGCTGGAAGGGACGAACAACTCCTGGTAGAGAGTGGTGCTTTGAGAGCCATCCCCACGCATGTGCACGCCCACAGACGCACAGATCCCCCCTCCAAGGAACCTAGCAGGGCACTGACCCCAGCGGGGACCCACAGTCACTCCCTCCAGCTGCAGCCTGGCCTTGCACAAGCCTCGTTCCCTGGGGCCTCATGGCCATAACTGCCGCCTCCCCAGTGCCAGGGTTAACAAAGAGGTGGCACAGACAAAGGCGGGTGTGTCCAGTCCTGCCCCAGGTGGCTCCTGTCTGGCTGCACCCCCCTGCCCCCAGCAGAGAGGGGCCACGTTACCCAGCCTCTCCTGTCGGTGTGACAGCACTCAGTGTACTGGTCAAAGTATTCCTTTCCTTGCACGTTTCTCATTTTTCCTTCATTAGCCTCTGACAATGACCGTTGACACCCCGTCCACTGAGAGGTCTTGGATGTGCCAGGGCCCATAGTGTGCCCTTCGTCCAGCTCCGTCTCTCTGCGCGTCTCTGCCCAGACACCGACAGAGCCAGCGCTAACTACCCTCATCTCTCCGTTCTGCTGCCCCCTCTCCTGGGTCTCTGTCCCAGACCTTATCTTGCATTTCCCCAGCGCGGTGCGAGGGAGGGACACCGACCTCTGCCCTTCCTTCCCAAGGCTGCAGGCAGGCCAACCCTCAGGGGCTACACCACCATTCTTTACCAGAACCCAGAAGCTTGTCAGAAAAACACTTTGCCAACGGCTGGGCGGGAACATAGTTTTGAAGTCCAGTGATCCCTGGGAGCACAAAACCTCCCATGCCTCCCTGCCTCTGGTCTGTGAGGCGCACACAGGAGCAAGAGTTTTCTGCTTTCTGTCTTTTAAAGTAGCCAGTGGGGAGGAGACGGGAAGGAGAACGGTCACGGTTCGGGGGTACCCGAAGAACTCCTGAGGCAGGAACATCAGCGTTCCTTTCGGCCCGTTCCCCGTCCCTGTCTCTGGATCCCCGTAAATAAAGCTGGCATCTGCCTGGCGGCACAAAACATCCGCCAACTATTTTAACCCTTCAGCACACAGTTCTCGTGCTGCATCTGCTGGTATGGCGATGTCTGTGTGTGTTTCTTTTCCTTGCTCATCTGGGCTCCGGAGGGCAGGTGTGGGATCTTGTCTGTTACCTCGAATGCTCCTTTACAGGGTACCACACACGAGAGGTTCAGGAAGATTTGTTCCAGAGCTTTGCTGCTGGGGTTCTTCCCTCCTTTCTCTCTTCCTTATGATATTCCGCATCTCTTCTTCCTCCTCCTCCTCCTCCTCCAGCCTTCTCCTCCTTCCTCTCTCTTCTCTGTCTCTCACGCTGTCTCTCTCCCTCTCTCCCTCTCTCCCTCTCTCCCTCTCTCCCTCTCTCTCTCTCTCACGCACACACACATACACGCAAAGTATATTTAACCTGAAAAAATTTCCCAGTGATCACTTACATTTGCATTGTTTTCTTTTTCCTTTCCAAAGCATTTCTACCCATATTATGTGTTTATCTTTAATTATTACAACCCCACTGAAAGGCAAGTATTTTTGTGCCACCTTTGACAGGTGAAAAAAGACTGCAGTGTGGCCAGTGAGAGAGCTTAGAATAAAAACAGGTCAATCATTCATAGATCTAGTTAATGAATATTTATTGCATACTACATTGTACTAGGAATTACACCAGACACTGGGAACACAATGATGAATAAAATAGACACCATCTTTGTCTTCGTGGCACTTACAGTCTACTAAAGAAGACAGACATTGAACAAATAAGTACAATAATGTGCAGGGTGTGTAATTAAAAAGAAAACATAGGTAGTCTGGAAACATGGAGTAGATGGGCTTTAACCTTGCCCACGGATCAGCATCCCCACAATTACACACACAACCAATTTATGACCGTTAGGCTGAGACCAGCAAATGAATAGAAGTTACAAAGATGGAAGGGAGAGTGCAAGGAGGTAGAAAGCTCTAGAGACTGTGAAGGCCAAGAAGAAGAAGAACTCAGCCTTATCCAGGAACTGATAGAAATCCAGCTTGGTGAAATAGAGCCTGAGAGAAGAGAGGTGTGAGGAGGCTGGAGGGTTGCCCAGGGTTGGCTTATGGAAGGCTTCCAGAAGGACCATACTTAGGGGTAGGACTTGCATCTTACAAAGATCATTCTGGCCATAGTGTGGGTGATGGATTGAAGAAGACCGAGACTACATACAAACAGAGCAGTTAGGAACCTCCTTCTGTGCAGTAGGGTCCCGAGAGGCAGGGACAACTGGAAGGTTTTATGTTGGTATGGAATAATCTTCAAATTGTATTAAGTGAAAAAAGAAAAAACTTTTTTCTAATAAACTGTGCCATTATATGTCTTTTTAAGAGGAATATGTACATACATATGCTTGGATGTACAGAGTATTCTTGGAAAGATAAATACACTTTTATTAGTGAATGTCCCTGGAAAGAACAACAAAGGGGCCAGCACAGAAGTAGGAAAGCTTTTTGTCTCTGTATTTCTTGCGTGCTCTTTGAATTTTGTGCTATGTGTTACATTATCTAACCAAAATTAATTCTTTTCGAAGCAGATGTTTTAGGGAACAGAATCCACAAGATTTGAGATTTACTGGATTTAAGAGTCAAAAGAAACATGTTGAAGACGACGCCCAGGTTCTGGCTTAGGCAACTTTGCCTATTATTTGGTCAGGAACTCTGGTGGAGGAGCAGGTTTGGTGAGGAAAAAAAGCTGTTCAGTTTTCAGTTTGGGACATGTTGAGTTTGAGGTGTCTGTAAAATATCCAGGTTCAGCTGTCTGATAGGCATCCAAGCTGTTCATGCCTGGAGCTCAGGAGACAGATGTGAACCGAAGATAGGGAATGGGGAGTCATGAACATGTGCATGTTAATACAATCTACAGAAGCAGGTGAGACTGCCCAGGTGGTGAGGAAAACAGAGGCTTGTGGACCGAAAATATTTAAGAGATTTGTAGAAGAGAAGCAGCCAGCGTGACAAGAGTGTATGGCACTGACATGCTGAGAGATAGCGAGTGGTCGACTGTAGTCTGAAGGCTACCGACAGTTCAAGCAAGACTGAGACTGTTCAGTGGGCTTAGCCAAAGGTAGATAACCTCCCTCATAGATGTCAGTAGCGTGGAGAGGCAAGGTCAAATCACAATGGGTTGAGGACTCAGCAAGAGATCAATAGACAATAAAGTCTTCTCTAAGAAGTTTGGCCCTGAATAGGGAGTAGAAAAGATAGGGCAGTAGCTGAAAGGAGGAAGGGTTGAGGGAGGGTGTTTTCCATTTCTTTGGAGATGGGAAAGAATAGAGCATCGTTATTTGCTGATCCCTGGAACTAGTGGAGAGGGAGGAGAAGAGATATAAAAATGAGAGGTATAGAGAGAACAGTGATGGATATGGCTGTCTGAAGAGATAGAAAGGAAACGGAATCTGGGACTCAGATGGTAGTTTAGCTTTACACATGAGAGGAAGTGCTTCCATTGTAAGGAAAATAAGAGGAGTCATGATGACTAAGCACTTTTAGAAATCATGCCACTGGTGGTCAACTGTGTAGGACCCTGTGCCTCTACCTTCGTGTGATTCCTCCCCGTTCCACACTCATCTATGCTTTGTATGAGTATCTGGATGAACCTGCCTGTGGTTTCACAAATCCAACTTACCTCTTTGCTATTCCAGACCACAGTCCTCTTAAAAGTTATTATGGCTTTTGGGTGAGGGTGATATTAGGGTTGAGGTGAGACGTAAAAGACTGGAGACAAGAGGGAGGTTGTCAAGAGCCTGGTACTGGGTGCCCTGGACACCTAGCTCCCACTTTCCTCCCTGGAGAGGGATGGCCCATCCTGCTTTGTTGCTGTCCATCCCAAAACTCAGCACAGGGGAAGAGGGAGGTGGGAGCAAAAGATGGCTGCTGCAGGAGACACAGCCACAAATCTGCTACCCCCAGGCACAAGGGTGATTAGCTGCTAATGAGCCACCTGAGGGACAGACCGGGAAGAGTCCCATAAAGAAATGATTGAGCTGTTCAAGCACAAAAGGCATAATTTACCACTTATTTAAACATACATGTAGACACAAATGAGATACAAACCTTTTAGACTCTGAGTCTCAAAAAGCAAGGATAAGACAATTCAAAAACAACAAAAAACAAACAGAATCCAAAATATAGATGAAGGATTTGATAGATATTTCTCCAAATACAAATGGCCAATAAGCATATGAAAAGATGTTCATTGTCATTAGTCATTGGGGAAATACAAATCAAAACCACAATGAGATATCACTTCATATCCATTAGGATGGCTATTATCAAAAAGAAGGAGAAGGAGAAAAAGAAAGAAAGAAAGAAAGAAAGAAAGAAAGAAAGAAAGAAAGAAACACAACAAAGTGTGGCAGTTCCTCAAAAAATTAAATAATAATTGCCATAAGTCCAAGCCATTCCACAGCTAAGGATACACCCGAAGAAATCGAAAGCAAGAACTTGAAGAGAATTATATGCCAATGTTCATAGCAGTATTACTCATAATAGCCAAAAGGTGGAAACAATCCTAATACCCATCAGTGGATGAATGGATAAATAAAATGTGATATATCCATACAATGAAATATTATTTGACCCTTAAAAGGAATAAAATTCTGATGCCTGCTACAACACAGATGAATCTTGAAACTATTATGCTAAGTGAAATAAGCCAGACACAATAGAATTAATATTGAATGATTCCACCTGTATGAGGTACCTAGAGTAGTCAAATTCATAGACGTGGAGTAGAATATTGGTTATGAGGGACTGTGTGGAGGGGACAGTGGGGAGTTAATGTTTAATGAGTACCAGAGTTTTGGTTTGAGATGATGAGAGCATCCTGTGGATGAATAGTAGTTATCATTATGCAACAGTGTAAATGTACCTAATGCCACTGAATTGTATACCTACATATGGTTAAGACAGTAAATTTATGTGATGTGTATCTTCCCACAATAAAATTTCTGAAAAATAAAGCAAGGATAAAGAACCTTTCTTATTGCAGTTTTCTAGTTGGGGGTTGGTTGTGGGGTGAGAGAGAGTCCTACAGGGGAAAAGGGAAGGGCCATAACCTCGGTGCCATGCCTGGATCTTCCCACATTAAGCCTTGTGGAACCAAGCAGGCTTCACAGCTCACTACTTTCTAGTGCCTGCATGAGGCAGAAAGAAAGATGATCCAGATGTTAGTCTAGCATCCCTAGTTCATGTCTTTGATGGCTAAATCCAACTTTGCTCTAAGAGACACCTTCTTTTCTCAAGATGTGGGACTTTCAGGAAACCGGAAGATATGTGGGACAACAGACGTCCATTGCCCATCTCCAGAAATGCTAATGTGAAGGATGAGACATGACCTTTAAGAATTATTCTGCCTATCCCCTCTCATGATTAACAGGCAAAACAATCAGATACTTCCCTCCATTTAGGCCCACCTGTTTTTCAGGCCAATAGAAACAGGGGTCCTCATCATAAATGATAGATATTTTCCTCTCCATCTCCCTCACCAAGGTCCAGCCCAAGATTCACGTGTCCTAATGTGTTGCGACGCAGGATCTCCCAGCCCCAGTGGCTGCTACTGCTGTGAGATGTGGTCCGGGATAGGGAAGGCGTTGGAGGGGCCAGAGAGACTCTGGCTGGTGTCCCACTTTCGATCACAGAAACAGAGGGCTGTTTCTCAGAAAGCTGCTCTTGTCCATCCTCCTTGTCTGAGCCCTTGAAAGCTTCCACGTAGCGAAGCACTCGCAAAGGATTTTGATCATGGTGGTTCTCAACTCTGAGGAGGGCAAAGGGGAAGGAACTCAGGTGAGGTGAAGGAACAAGGGCCATGAGGAGAAGGAGAGGGGGGAAGAGCACTTGTAGGAAACAGGACCAAGAGGACAGGGCAAGGAAGGGACCAGAGTCCTAGGATGAAATGAAGGGAAGAGCAGTGGAATGGAGGGTAAAGTGGGATAGAGACCAAAGAGGTAAGCAATCAGGATTTGGAGGGTAGTGGGGTGTGTGTGTGTGTGTGTGTGTGGTTGTGAATATGAAAGAGAAAACCAAGAGAGAAGAAAAGCCAAGTCAGGAGCCGAAGGTAGAGTATGGAGAAGGTTAGGTTCAAGGCAAGAATTTACTAGAAATGGGGGTCAGATAGGAACAAGACTAGAACAAGTTGGGTAGCCCATGCCCACATCTGAGCATGGACACGTATATAACCTCACACACATTACTACCCTGATGTACTCACAGCCTGGCATCAGTTATCAGCCATCTTGTCGCTCTCCCTGTTGGCTCCACCCTCCTCCCCTAAACAGGCTAATGCAGTCTCACTTTATAGAGTGATGATGTCTCCTTTGGGTCCAGTTGGAGATCTCAGGAATGGAAATATGTGTGATAAATGTGAAACTGGGCACCCTACTCCCATGGCTTCATGCTTGTTAGCAGTTTATACATATGCAGTCACTCACCGCAGGAACCAGCGGTCCCCCAGCCCATACTGGCACCCGCAGATCCCAGAGCGAGGCCACAGGAAGCGAGGCAGCTTCCGCTCCAGCATCACTGTGGTGGCCACCACCTGGGAGGAGTGAGAGGTAGAGGAAACTCAGGAAGAGTGATGAGGTCTCAGGGAACACTAGAAGCCACCAACATAGGGAACAAAGAGGAATCTGTCAGATGGGGACACCAGAAATTGGGGAGATGACAGCCATTGGGCCATGCCCTAGCTTGTGCCAGGCATCATGCTACCTGCTTTACTCACTCATCATAAAAGGAGAGAGAATATTTTATGAGTGTTTTGAATAAAACTGTGACCCCTACATTACTATTGACATTCATAGAAAATGAGTCAGTCCAAACTAATCTCATTTGCTTTTTCATAGGAAAGCCAGACTAGTTATCTTGATTTAAATAAAATGATTAAATAGAATCTCTATGATTGTGGTATGAAATGACGTTGCTAGTGTTCAGGGAATTTGCAGCACATTAAATACCCATATCCTCCAAAGAAAAAGAGTGGGTTAATGACTGCAAACTTGGCAAGGAAAATTCTAGTGGCATGTCACATGTTCTGTCCTTTGCCCAGCCCTCATTAATTACTTAAATGAAACATAGAAGACAAGCTTATCAAATATGACTGTGACACAAAACTGGGAGGGATATGTAATAATGTGAGGTGACAAAGCAGTATAAAAATGATCTCACCAGACTGGAATGCTAGTCAAATACCAATAATGTGAAATTTAAGAGAACCAAATGTAAGGTACTACATTTATGTTTAAGAACAAAGTATATGGGTAAGTACAGGAAGTGGTAAAGGGGCTTTACTAATTAAGTTGAATAACAAAGATGCATGGGTTCTAATAGATCATGACCTTCATAAGGGCCAGATGTATATTTCTTTAAAGACCTGGCTCAATTTTTTTTTTTATATTTTTTTTTCAACGTTTTATTTATTTTTGGGACAGAGAGAGACAGAGCATGAACGGGCAAGGGGCAGAGAGAGAGGGAGACACAGAATCGGAAACAGGCTCCAGGCTCTGAGCCATCAGCCCAGAGCCTGACGCGGGGCTCGAACTCACGGACCGCGAGATCGTGACCTGGCTGAAGTCGGACGCTTAACCGACTGCGCCACCCAGGCGCCCCCTCAATTTTTTTTAAGTTAGTTTCTTTCTTTCTTTCTTCCTTTCTTTAAAGAGTGGGGGAGGGGCAGGGAGGGGGTGGAGAGAATCCCAAACAGGTTCTTTACTCTCAGTGCAGAACCCAATGTGGGGCTTGAACCCACAAACCATGAGATCATGACCTGAGCTGAAGTCAAGAGTTGGACACTTATGTGACTGAGCCACCCAGGTGCCCCAAGACCTGGCTCAATTTGAGGTGCTATTTCTACTACAGTGTCCAAAGCAAGGGAAGGCATGACCCCTCTTTATATTGTATTCCTCCAATCCTATCAGGAACACTCTACTTTTGAAAGGACCATGATCTCTTAGGCATGAACAAGTGCAGAAAGCTTGGTTAGTTGAAGAAACTAGCAATTCTTAAAGTAGTCCAATTCCCCATGTTTTATTTTTCTACTTGATTTCTTAGTTGGACCAAGTTCCCTCCAACATCAGGACTTTTTTTTTTTGAAAGTTTATCTTTTTTGAGACAGAGAGAAAGAGAGCACATGAGCAGGGAAGGGACAGAGAGAGAGGAGAGAGAATCCCAAGCAGGCTTTGCACTGTCAGTGCAGAGCCCAATGCGGGGCTTGAACCCACAAACTGTGAGATTATGACCTGAGCCGAAATCAAGAGTCCAGCACTTAACCGACTGAGCCACCCAGGTGCCCCTAACCTCAGGACTTTTAATCATGTGTTCCCTTTCCCTATATAGAAGCTCTCCTTTATCTTGAAAAGGACATTTATGTGTCCTGTTGTGCCATCAGTAGGCCCCCACCTTGTTCTGGTAATAGACCCCTTTTGCTTGGACCATTGTCACTTCACCACTCTGTCCATCAGTTAGGGTAGACTGGACTGCACCCCAGCTGATTAGCTGATTCTCCCCTAAATTCCACTACCACCATCACCACTCCTTGGTCTTAACCTCAAATTCAAGGATGTACCTATAGCTCAAACCTGTTGCAGTGAGATGGAACTTAGACTGGCTTCTTGGGGGGAAAGATGCTCTTTGAGGGGTTACACCTCACACAGTATCAGAAGGCACAGCGAATACAACAGATGGGGCCCTTGGAATTGTGCAATACAGTACACCTGCTCATTCCTTTGGGAATTTGGAGCTTCTAGAAGACATTTCACCAACATGATGTGAGAGACTGACTTAGGAGAGCAGACTGGATAGGAGAGCAGAACAGAGAAACTGATGTAGTTACTGAAATGGAAATACACACTTTGGCCAGATATGCTTAAAGATAGTTTAGTTCTTTAAACTTTCCAGTTACGAGGACCAACACATCTTGCTTCCAATGCCATTTATTTCTTTTTCTTTTTCTTTTTCTTTTCTTTTCTTTCTTTCTTTCTTTCTTTCTTTCTTTCTTTCTTTTTTTTTTTAAGTATGTTTGCATTTGGTTCTCTGTCCCTATAGGCAAGAGTCCTGTCTGATATAAATCCTAACCTCTATCCTTTTCTGTCATTCTCCTTAACTGTATAATTCTTACCCATGTTTAGGAGTTCATCTTAAATGTCACTCCATCAGGAAAGCATTCCCTAACTTTGCAATCAGACTCCTCTGTTGTGTCCTGTTCTTAGCATCTTCTACTTCTGTGTGATAGTTTTACTACTATAGTTTTACAGACTTCCATGAAGTCCTTTATTTAATGGCAGTCTTCCCAACCAGACTGTGGGCTCCATGATACACAGATGGCATCTGTTGCATTCATGCTGGTGTCCCCAGCTCACAGGCATTTCCCAACACATAACAGGCTCTACATAATTATTAAGTGAATGGAAAGTCTGAGTGGATAAATTATAGCTGTATTCAAATTTTTGGATGGTGTTCATACAGAAGAGTGTGTTCTGTGTATATTAAAAGACAAGACTGGGGCCAAAGAATGGAATTGTAGAAAGATAGATTTCAGCTCCATGCAACATGGACATTTCTAATAACAAAAAGTTTTGAAATATGAAAAAGCTCTCTTCTTCCCAACCACTACCCAAATCCATATGATAATAAGAAGGTCCTAATCAGCATTAAAGAAGATATTAAATGACCCTTTGACCAATTAATAACTAATCACTGAGTAAGAACTCAACTACAGGACCACTAAAGATACTTCCAACTCTAAAATTATATTATCTTCACTGATATATAGAAAAAATCATAGAGAAACAGGGAGAAGCAAATAGAAGATAAGATTAAAAATTAAAATTTAAAACTAGAATATATAGCTGATGTCTGGCTTGCTTAGTCAGTAAAGCACCCATACTGGGTATAGAGATTACTTGAAATTAAGAATCTTAAAAAAAATAAGTAAAATTACAAAAATAAAAAAAAAACACTAGAATATATAAGACAGTCTCTAGTTCTCACTGGGCTCGAGGTTGATGGTTGTATCTACTTTTCCCCTGTGATCAACACCTCAGCTCTTGGGTGTTAAACTACCCCTCCTTTTATCTCCTCCTCTGTCCAAATGTACCTTTGTTGAGGTGACAACACTGGATTGTTCTGTGACTCTCTTAAGAGTTGTATAGCATAACATTTTCCACTTTGATTTTTCTCTCCATTCTCTTCCCCTTAGTAAGACTAACACTAGTAAACTCACCTGGGCCCTCCAGAGCTCATCCCGCTCATGGGCCACCCGCCAGTGTGTATCACCCATCATGGCGATGAACAGGTTGAGCATGAGCAGCGTGGCAATGATGGTGAAGGCAAAGTAGACAATGCCAAACATGAAGGGCAAGTTCACTTCGTAGTTGGCAGGCCCATCAATGACGGTGAGGAAAAGCTCAAAGGTGCTGAACAGTGCCATGGGATAGTCATAGAATTGCCCCAGGTTGGATGGGTCCTCTGTCTGGAAAATGACATAGAACGCTGCTCCGCCCAGGAAGGGGGCATGGAGATGGGAAAATAGGGAATTATCACAATAAGCATAGGCCCGGTTATATCTCCATACATTTACACACTTGCAGACACACATACACGCCCATAAATGTACATATATGACTATGTACATGTAAGTCACACTTTATGTGTGGACCTGGCTAGCCTTAAGATGTCTTATGACCAAGTTCATTACTCTGGACAATGGTAACACCCAGCCATTTAGCAAAATGTGTACATAAAATGTGTGTATGTGTATTATATATATGATAGATATACACAAAATAAGTCACCTAACTGCTTTTCACATCTTAAAAAATCGAATATTTAAAAGATAATTTGTACATAAGAGACTCAAATATAGAGAACAAACAGAGGGTTGCTGGAGGGGTTGTGGGGGGGGGGATAGGCTAAATGAGTAATGGGCATTAAGGAATCTACTCCTGAAATCATTGTTGCACTATATGCTAACTAACTTGGATGTAAATTTAAAAATTAATTAATTAATTAATTAATTAAAAATAAATAAAAGGTAATTTGTTACAAGAATGCGTGGAATCTCCAACAATTTTAAAGAACTGACCATATGAAATGGCCAAAAGAAAAGCACCTTTAAAAAAAAATCTCAGTGGCCCCTAGATGACCATCCATCATTCTGAGGTTCCTGGGTGAGCTTGGATCGTCATGGAAAAGGTCTGTTCAGTGTGTAGCCTACTGGATGATACTAGGCATCCTGGAACATTAGTACAGCATTAGAACCTTTAAAAGACTTCTCTCTGTGTGGGGAACTGAAATATAAACTAAATGATCTCAAGAATGGAAATAGTATCTATGACAAAACATCACTTTTTTATTTACTGATGGAAAAGGTAAGCACAACAACAAAGAAGAGACAATTTAGGAGATCCTGGGTATAGGACATCTACAGAAAACTACTCTGTCATTATGACTTCAATTGGCAGGTCATGATACTATGTACTGTATAACATACATATACTATATATAACATATGCTTACTGAGTAACTATATCCACACATGTTGTGAGCAGTAATTCATGATGTGTGCAGATGGGGTAGAGGGTGGGGAGAAAGAATATGTAAGGAATACTCCAAACAGGCAAGACTACCAGTTTTACCCTTTCATAGCTCAGATCTTGGGGTATTTTTTTTTTTTGGTCTGTTTGGTGGGAATTCCTGTTAAGTGGGAATTCCTAGGACAAGAATAGTGCCTTTTGTTCTAAAAGGCCATTGTCTTTTAGAGTTGAGAGGTCTTCAAATAGCGCCTAGGGCATCCCCTTGTCTTATGGATGTTTGGTTGCAGACACAGGAGACTAGATTTGAGTTGCCATATCTCACTGTTCTTCCTTCCTCTTAGTGCCTTTCCATAAGAACTTTCTCCTACTTTCTCACTGCCTTCACCCTCTATCCTGGCTGTTATTTTCTCACTGTGTTCCTCTCTCTACCCTGACATTCCACGTGTGCCTTGGGCTTCAACTAAGTCCCTGCTCCCTCTTTCCCCAATCTCTCTTTACAGCTCTTTTTCTTCTGTTTTCCTCTCTCATCCTCAAACTCTCCAAAATCATTTTCTGTACTTCCTCTTTGATTTCTTTCTTTTTGCCCCAACTTTAAATGCACATAGAAAAAAAAAGGATGCTATGTGTTATTGAATTCTCTGTGTTTCTTCTTTTGAAGTGTAGAGACAGAAGAGTTAAATATTGCACTGACTCTGTTTACCCACATAGTTTTCTGAGATCCACAACTGGCCAGTCTTTCCTGTTTAATGGCGCTGACTCTCCAATGCCCTTTATCTATCTCTTCTTTAAAAATCTTCCTGGGCTGTTAGTCAACATGAATGTTACTAGCCCATAAATTCAGAGCATATCATCTACCTTCTAGGTCATCTTAAGTGACCCTGATCCTATGGATATGAGTGTGCTTTTTGACTCAATATCCACTAGGGGGGAAATAAGCAAAAGAGAGTATAAATGAGAACGGAGAGCAAGAGTGAGTGAACTTTCTGGAGAACTGGATCCCATGACCTAGTAGTGTGGGGGGACAGTGCTCTTACCTGAGGCAAATCCCAGAATAACCACAGCCATCAGCCAGCAGAAGCGCATTAAGTCTCCAAAAATCATCTACAAGAAAGGGAAGGGGAGGGAGGTTGGAATGACCTTCTCTACCTGCTTCTCTGCAGCTTTCCTGCTAAACTGGAGGCCACCTAGCTCCATCTCCTCCCTTTGTCTGGAAAGGACTTATTGCTGAAGCCAGAGGAATCTTTGGGGAAGGCACTGACCTTCTGTATCATGATGGTGAAGGGACCAAGCATCTGGAATCCTCGAGCGAAGTACATAACACTGCACCAACCCAGCACCAGGGCAATGGACATGGGCACCATCTCCCCGTTCATGTTGGAGAGCCGCATCACCATGGTCACCAGCACCATGCAGGCATAGGTGATGCTTGGGGGAGGGGGCAGGGAACAAAGAGTGAGAGAGGAAATATTCCAGGTCTTCTCTAGCATGGTGATGAGTTGGGTGGTACCCAGTCAGGCTTAGTCCTTACACCCAAAACACACATATAAGCCCACTGGGCAAAAAATCCCTAGAAGTGAGAGTCAGCTGAAGTCTAGGTCCCAAAGAGTGAATGGGGACCTGGAACAATTCTGGCAAGGGAAGACATGGAACTGAAAGGAAGAGACACTCACATGATGACATGGAACGGTCCCCCGAGGATAGTCTGTCCAAAATAGCGAGAAGCACCAACCCTGAAGATGTCCGGGATCTGGGAAAAGGCCAGTAAAACAAAAAGACAATGTGGACTGCAGTTCAGTCTGGGGTCCCAGGTGGATGGCCTCAGCTTGGACCCTGGTTGTACTTCACCTCCAGGAGCAGGATGATCACAGCCCCCATGATGGTCACCAGTTCCCCCACCAGACGGATCTTATCCTGCTGAGTCACATAGGCCTCCTGTGGGAGTAAATTTGGAGTAAGAAGTATTTTTTGATGGATTGAGAATCAAGTCTTTTGGGGCAGGTGGTCTAAAGCAACTAAAGTCCATCCCAGATGAAGCAAAGTTCCCCTTACCACCACCATTACCCTTCTCCCCTGCCATTGTATTTGTCAATTGTGCTTAATTCTATGACCAGGCCATTAACTATGTATTCAAGGCTTAATAAACATTCTAAATAACTTGAGCCACCCCCTAGCAAATCACTATAATATATGAGTGGTAATTTATGATGTGTGTACCAAGGGGCTGAAATCACATTTCACAGCATCAAGTTAAGAAGACTAAACCAACAGGAAGAGGCATTATTGGCTTGGGATGGTTTTGGCTATGCTGAAAGTCCAACTTTTCCAATCTCATGTGGTCTTTGGAAGGTAGACTACTCTATAAACACCTCACAGAATTCAGATTCCAGAATAGGCCCAGAATCTGCCAGTTTTAGCAGAACCTTGAATAAGGCACTAAACCTTGCTGAGTTTGAGGTTTCTCATCTGTAAAAATGGAGACTCTAATGCTTATTCCTAGTGTTATTGTGGATATTAAATTAGAGGATGTATCTGGATGTACTTTATGAGCCATAAATCACCATAGATATATTTATGATTATATTATGATGTGGTAATATAGAAAAGGTCAGAAAAGAGGGTTAGAGACACTGAATGGATTTTAGTTTTGAGGAAGGGTCCCCATCTTATCCTGAGCAGTAGGTGTAGAAGGTCAAGACAGCCCTAAGGTCAAGATAAAAGAAGACCATCCTTCTTCTGGGCATGTTGTTTCACAGTAAAAGGCTTACAACATTACACACGTGTAGTGAAAGAATGCTGCAATACTGATCCTCAACTTTTGGAGGGTTATGGAGAATATCATTAAGACTGTGGACCCTCTTACCAGAAAACTGTGTTCATATATATGTCATCCCCACATGAAATGTACAAATAATTTCAACACATTCAGGTACACTTCAAAATTTTAGGAAATCTCTTCTCTAAGGTCACCTCTCTGAGTAGTGCACCCAAGAACGGAGTTGAGAGTCCCTGAGGCCAGTGGGAAAGTTGATGATCTAAGCTAGGAAGGATGTGATCCCTCATTAGGCATAAGGAATGCTAATCATCTCTGCTCTGCTGATAAACTGGAACCTCTGAGCATCCTTCAGCAGGCTACTTGGAGTGTGTATTCACTGGTCCAGTGAGAGGCATAGTTTTGAAATAGGAAGAGATGCTATGTAGTAGGAGGTGATCTATGATATAAAGAAGGTACCCACCAGGAGCCCCACAGATATTCAGAAACTGACAGCTCAGTAGAAGACAAGGATATAACCTTTATGGAAGAGTAGAACCAGACTTACCAACAGAGGGTGAAAATGTTTCAGGTAAATCATATGGGACCAGGAGAGATAAAAAAAAATAGCTGATGTCTATGTGGCTGGTGAGCAATGTGATCTAACAAACTTGGCTAGACTTCAGTTACTTTATTGTTGATGTTGCTGCTGTTGTTGCTGTTATTGTTGTTTAGAGAATTGATGTTCTCTTGACAAACTGGTCAATTTTATTTTATCATCTAATGGGAAATTTCCCTTTTGCCTTGCTTCCAAGGAAGCTCAGAGCTTGGTTTTATTTTGTTTTGTTTTGTGTTTTGTTTAAATCGTCAGCTCTAACTGAATACCCCCTCTTCTGTCCTGAAATTCACTTCATGGGCCTCCTTCTTTTTCTTTATCTTAATGTTCCTATAGCATCTCTCTTGTAAAACATTCCAACTCCTTTTGGAGAATCAGGTAGTGAGTAGTAGAATAACTGGTAAGTATATTAAATACAGAAACAAAATAATATTAAATGTAGAAATAAAATAACCGTATATGTGTTTGTACAAAAACTTTGAATTCTTTTTAAAACTTTGTATCTTGGTTTAGTATGTCTGAAGAACTGCCACCGACCTTTTTTTCCTTGGCTCATCTATGTAAAAGAACTGTCCGTCAATAGATGAGTGGATAAAGAAGATATGGGGGATATATATATATATATATAATAAAATATTATTCAACCACAAAAAAGAAGGAAATGCTGCCATTTGCAACAACATGGATGGGCCTTGAGGGCATTATGTTAAGTAAAATAAGCCCAACAGAGAAGAGAGACACTGGATGGTACCACTTATATGTGGAATCTTAAAAAAAAAAGAAAAGAAAAGAAAGAAAGAGGAAAAAAAGCCAAAATCCCAGAAACAGAGTGTAGAAAAGGGACGGTGGGGTGAAAGAAATAGGGAGAAGTTGGTAAAAAGGCACAAACTCTCAGCTATAACATGAATAGGCTCCAAGAATCTAATGTAAAACAGGACTGTAATTAATTACACTGCATTATATAATTGAAATTTGCTAAGAGAATGGAACTTAATTGTTCTCATCAAAAGCAAAGAAAGAAGATAAATATGTGAGGTGATGAGTGTGTTAATGAACTAGATGGTGGGGATCCTTTCATGGTGTGTACGTATTCCAAATAACCGCAATGTATACTTTAGGAAACTTGCAATTTTCTTTGTCAATTATACATCAATAAAGATGAAAAAATAAAGGAACTAGTGGGCTTTTAAAACACTTTGTTTTTCTTTTGATTTTAAGGGAATTCTAGTGTTTCACACCATGTGTTTAACGTAGGCTCTCGGTTCGGAATAGATACTCTTTTGTTTGTAAAATCTTTCAGAAAGATTTTAGTGGTTTAAAAATGGACAGGAGTGGGGCACCTGGGTGGCTCAGTTGGTTAAGCATCCAACTCTTGATTTCAGCTCAGGTCATGATCTCATGGTTTGTGAGGTCAGGCTCTGCGCTGACAGTGCAGCGCCTGCTTGGGTTTCTCTCTTTCTCTCTCCCTCTCTCTCTCTCTCTCTCTCTCTGCCTCTCCCTCTCTCTCAAAATAAATAAATAAACATTTAAAAAACGGACAGGAACATTGAATTTTATAAATGACTTACTGGTGTCTATTGAACTGATAATAAGAATTTCCTCTTAATTAACTACCTTTGTGAATTGAACCCTAAACTTAAACTGGTAAATGAGTTTTCCCTTGAATTTTGAGAATTTTATTCTCTGGAGATTGTATTAGAGATTTTCTGTCTCTGTTGAAAGGCTGATCCACAGCTTTTGGGATGTGTGGTCTTTCCGAAAGGATTTTGGAATCAAGGTCATGTTTGACAAAATAAAGTAGAAGAGGCACTCATTCTCAAGGTCCTATACATTCAGTCTCTCAATTCTCTCTCAAAGGCTTCCCCCGTCCATTCTCAAGTCACAGCACTACGCCCTTAATGCAAACCTACAGCATCTGTCATCTGGTTTACCATGAAACCATTTCCCCTCGTTCAACCCACCATCCACCATGCTTCTGGACTGGTCCTTCTAAAATGCAAATAGCATCACATGGCTGAGCTGCTCACTACCATTCCTAGTTTCCTGAAGTCTTCAGAATAGAAATGAAGGGGAGATAAGATTGGAGGGCACTCTCTAGATCTTTACCATAGCAGAAATTCCAAATATTCCAACAATAATCCCATTATATTCCAATAATGTATAGATTTAATTAATGAATAAAGATGGAAGCATATTATTCAGTAGTGTGGAGACAGCAACAGGAATGAAAACTTGAAGAGGTAAAACCTGGGTTACCTCCAGGGAATAAGACATTGGGTCAGGAGAGGCCCCCACACTGCTGCTCTTCATTATACCTGCCATGTGATTTTCAAGTCATGTGCATGTGTTCTTCTAATTCTTTTGATTAGATGAGAATAAAGAACAATAAGACCCAGACTAGCAAACATGATGTACAGAAGCCTTGCTGGTCTGGCTTCTCCTCTGTGTCCCCATATTCTATGTGATGCTCCGGGCACATTGAACTATTGGGGTTCTCGGTTGTTAAGTCAGGCCTTTGCATGGACTGTGCCCTTTTACTAGAATGTCTTCCTCCATGAGTTTACTGGCTCACATCTGCTTAAGCCTTAAGACTCAGGTCACATCATTCCTCCTGGGCCTCCTTTCCTGCCCTTCCACACCCCGCTCAGGGGCTCTCCCATAGGCACATGGCACCACTCTGCTTACATACCTCACCCAGCACACTGCAATCTTTCCATAAAGACCACAAATGCCTCGCCGGTAATCTCAGAGTCCCCCGAGAGCAGGGACGTACTACTCCTTTTTACCCACAATGCACCATGTAGTGGATGTTCCATTGATTGGAAAGAAAGAAGGAAGGAAAAGAGGGGATAAGAAGGCAGGTGCAAGCTGACCATGATCAGAAAGTTGTAAAGGGGAGATAAAGACAGAATCGGGAAGTGGGACTGGGAAACCTCTCTGGAGGCATATGGGGAAAAGGTCACAATGAATTAGGCCTTTTCAGGATTTCCATATTCGTAGCTCAAGGTCACCTAAGCAAGCCTGGCTAATAATGCACTGAGAAAATACTCCACCCCACTCTAAAAATAAATGTCTTTCAATAATGACTGGAATTCTTTACATCATCATATGGCTTGGAATTTTCAGAGTTGTCAACAGCCAAATCCCCTGAGGAGGCTGATCATTCATACTTCATTGTGAGCCTAATGGCCTTGCTCTCATTTACCAGCTGACTGAGCTCATTGCCTTGAAGGAAATGCCCAGAGCGGGTGGGCATAGCAGAGTCAAAGTCACCTGAACCACTCAGAGACAGGCAGGGAGCATGGGCCGCCCAGAGGAGGTGGGAAGACAGCAGAAACAGTGGTCAAATTCCAGTCCTAGACCTTCTCTACCTCCCCAAGACCCCAGCTTGCAAAGGAATGAAGTGCCCAGAAAGAGTCCTGCTGGCTATAATGAGGAGTTTCAGGGATTTCTAACCAGGCTGCCCCTCACACTCCATGTCCCTTGTCTTGCAGGGACAGATCAATTGTAGCTGGACACAGGTGAGTGTGGGTAGCCCTCAAAGCCTGGGGACACGAGTTTCTCACGCAGTGGGTCCACTAAGAAAGAACACTGGTGTTCGGCACATCACTCTGGACAGAGAAATGACCTCAGTTGGTATTTAAAGGTAAAGTTCTGAGATAAAGCTGACCAAAATCCCAATTCCAGTGATGCTCTTACTAGCTGAGTGTCTTTGCCAAAGTACTTAAGCTCTCTGGCTTCAGATTCACTGTCTTTAAAGTGGTGATGATTTTCTTTAATTATTAGGATATCTATATGGATTAAATGATCTAATGCTTTGTCATCCAAAATGTGGTTCATAGAATTACAACATCAGCATTCCCCCAAAGCTAGTTAGGAATCTCAGGTCTCACTGGAGCTTTATTGTCAGAATCTGCGGAAATAAAATTTATTTATAAAAAATAAATCTATTTTTTATTTTACTTATTTTAACATTTATTTATTTACTTTTGAGAGAGAGAGAGAGACAGAGACAGAGACAGAGACAGAGCAGGGAGGGGAAGAGAGAGGAGACAGAGAATCACAAGCAGGCTCCGTGCTGTCAGCACAGATCCCAAGAAAGAGCTCAAACTCACAATCTGTGAGATCACGACATGAGGTGAAATCAAGAGTCAGGTGCATAACTGACTGAGCCACCCAGGTGCCCCTTTATTTTCTATTTTAGAGAGAAAGGGAGCACTCACACAAGCAGAAGAGAGGGGCAGAGGGCGAGAGAGAGAGTGCAAGTAGGGGAGAGGGGCAGAGGGAGACATGAGAGAGCATCTTAAGCAGGCTCCATGCTCAGCATGGAGCCCGACACGGGGCTCCATCCCACGACCCTGGAATAATGATCTGAGCCAAATCAAGAGTTGGACACTCAACTGACTAAGCAGCCCAGGAACCTCCTAGAATCTGCATTTTAACCAGCTCCCCCAAGCACTGATAAATGCATGTGAAGTGCACAAAGCAAGCACTAAGTTTGATGCTCAGTTAGATGCTATTTTCACCTACCAGGCTCCCTACTTCTCCTCACCTCTTTTCTTCTTTAATTTGCTGTGCTTGTCTCACAGTAAGTTGGTTAGGAACGCTGAACAAAGTTGTGTAGAGCTGGAGGTCAGTTGGGTTTTTCAAATGGCTGTGGTGCTTTGGGTTTTTCAGAGCTTGTGAGGAGTAACGATGTGAAAAGACCAATCCCATTGACCATGACAGGTAGAGGACAATTTCTTTCTTTTTTGCACAAAGCAAATATTTAATAAATTATTTCTGAATTATTCAATTTGTTTGCTGTCTTCTTAGTTATTCTTTCTTACAGCAGGGTTACTTTCTATTCTTCTTTTAAAACATTTTAATTCTAGTTTAGTTAATATATAGTGTTAAATCAGTTGCAGGAGTACAATATGGTGATTCAACAATTCTATACATCACCCAGGGCTCATCAAGATAGATGAACTCTTATTCCTCCATTTTACCCATCCCATCTGCTAACTATCTGTTTGTCTTCTGTAGTTTAGAGTGGGTTTTTTTCTTTTCTTTTTGGTTTATCTCTTTTTTTCTTTTGTTTTGTTTCTTAAATTCCACCTTTGGGTGACATCACAAGGTATTTGTCTTTCTCTGACTGGCTTATTTCTCTTGGCATGATACTCTCAAGCTCCATCCACATCATTGCAAATGGCAAGATTTCATGCTTTTAAATGAACGGAAACCTATGAGTCGTTCCTGCCACAGTCTTCTCCTTTCTTCCCTGCACCAAATCCATTGTACAGTAGTGATACCAACCCCCAGCACATCCCCAGGCCAACCCACCATTATCTCTCACTTGCCGAACTAGAACAGCCTCTTTACTAGTCTCCCCACATCCACCGGGCCCCTTCAAATCTGTTCTCCATCCTACGCAGACATTTTTCTAAATGAGAAGTCCTGTCAAGTCCCTCCCCTAGTTAAAGTCCTTCTGAGGGGCACCTAGGTGGCTCAGTTTGTTGGGTGACTGCAGCTCGGTCATGATCTCACAGTTTGTGAGTTTGAGCCCTACATCAGGCTCTGTGCTGACAGCTCAGAGCCTGGAGCCTGCTTCGGGTTCTGTGTCTTCCTCTCTCTTCTCCTTCCCCTGCCTTGTGTTCTCTCTATCAAAAATAAATAAACACCAAAAAAATTTTTTTAAATCCTTCTCAGCTTCCCATTACCTTTGAGATAGAGAGTAAAATCTTCAATGTGGCCTACAAGGCACTTCACGATTTGAGAAGGATCCACATGGACAATCTCATCCGGAGGCCCTCACCGCGGCTCCTGTGTTCTAGCTCTTCTTTCAGTCCTCAGATGTTGGCAAAGTTCTTCCTGCCTCAGGGCTTTTGTGTGTCCATTCTTTCTGCCTAGAACTAACTTTTCACCTCTAACTGGTATCCAGCTCTCTCAGCTTAGGTGTCTTCCTCAGGGAAACCTTCTCTGGCTTTTCAGCATGCCCAGGCGCCTGCTGTAAGCTCTCTTAGCATCCTGTCCTTTTCCTTACCAGAGGAAAAAATATTGTGAATTGTAACAATGATGGATTGTAATGAAATATCTATTCCTTTAATTAATGTACACCAGTCTGTAGACTGCAAAAGGGCAGAGAGATAGTGTGTATTTTGCTCAGACCATGTTGAATTTCTAACACCTATAACAATGTCTAGGTTCGGTAGGCAGAGGAGAGATGGAGGAAATCTTCAGGAGACAAAAAGGAAATTTGATGAGAGAGCAATGTCCTTTTGCTAAACAGCACATCAGGAATCTAAAGGACCAGAGTGATTGACTTAAGACTGGAAAGTTAGAGACGAATAGATACCCGAAATGGAAGCCAGTAGTTCTCAGCCCTGGCTGAATATTACGATCACTCAGAGAGTTCTTAAAAATACCATCAATGGACATTCTGATTTATTAGGTGTGGTATAGCTTAGGAACCAGTGTTTTCACCAGCTTCCCTTCTTGGTGAAAAGTCACTGATCTAGTAAGAGGTAGGATCTGTGCAGGGTCAAATAACTATTTGGTTTCAAAGTCAGGACTAAAACCCAAGCCACCTGACTCCCACACTTTGAACTTTCTGCTCCCCTGGAAACCCAAGAGAACTAGGACTGCAATGCATGTCATTCTGCCTAAACCAACTAGACGTTGAATGGAGGTAGGAGATCAATCCAGTTAATTAATAGCATGCTTAGGAAACTCTGGAAAAGCACAGCTTTAATGGCTGAACAATGAGGCATCTTAGAGTGAAGTAACCTCTTAAGATAGCCCCAAAACTGGACAGAGACACACTAACTCCATCCTCGTGGATGTCTGCTTTTGTGTAGTTTGTTTTGTTGCATATAAATAAGATGAGTTTTTCCATTCATTTCAACTGTCCTGAGAAGGTAAGGCTGGGCGGCTCTCATGGAGCACAGTGACTTCTCTGGATCCCATGAGATCCACAGAGAAAATTCTTCTGTGACTGAGAGCCCTGTGCATCCAATTTATTAGTATAATTGGATATTAAAGTATTCATTTGTCTAAGATAAATCCCCATGGGCCAACTAACATGTCAACAACTGCATGAATCAAGTTAAGGGGTGTCTGGGTGGCTCAGTCAGTTAAGCACAACCTTGGCTCAGGTCATGATCTCATGATTTTTGAGTTTGAGCCCCACATCAGGCTCTGCACTGACAGTGTGGAGCCTGCTTGGGATTTTCTGTCTCCTCTCTCTCTGCCCCTCCCCCAGCTCACATTCTCTCTCTCTCTCTCTCTCTCCCTTTCAAAATAAATAAATAAACATTTTTTTTTTAATCTTGCTTGGGATTCTCTCTCTCCCTTTCTCTCCCTGCCCCTCCCCCACTCATGCTCCCATGCTCTTTCTCTCTCAAAACAAATAAATAAACTTTAAAAAATCAAACCAAGGCACACTTGGTGCATTTTCATTGCTCTAAGACTCTCAAGTAATATAAAGTAGGAAAAAAAGAGAATTTCCTATTATTTAATAAGCTCAGTACATCATGAAATCAGGATCTTTCAGATCATGGTGATCAGCTGAGAAGCCCCTGATATTATCCAGATTGATTTATTTACTGAATAAGAGGACCCAGATATTCCATAAATTCAGGACAAGGCTCAAGGGGTAACACCAAACAACAGGGACCTTCCATTGGTGGTCTTTGCTACCCGATCCTCTTATAAGACCATTTGTAACCCTTAGCCTCTCTCCCCTGACCAAGAAAAGAATATTTGAAAGTCAATAGTATTCTATTTGGGTTAAAGTAGCTATTATCTAAGTGAAAGACAAAAGGGTAAAAGTGGTACCAGGGAAGAACGGAAGGAAAGAGGAAAGAAAAGAGAAGGATGGGGAGGTTGTCTTAGCTAAAACTATGCTTCACCTAGTCCTGAGACAAGGGGAAGGGATCTTCCTAATATTGACTATCTGGGTCAAAAAACATGTTAGTCCTGTCCTAAAGAAAAAGGGGCACATAGGGAGGAGACTTAGAGTACTCAATTGCTCAGTTATCACCCAATTCTCAGGCCAGAACGTTATCTACAATCTAAATCCAGAAAATCCCTAGGTAAGCTTGAGACAAAGGGGGACTGGGAGAACAACACATCTGGGAAATAGGGCCTAGAATGTTGGAAAAGCCCAGTCACCCTCAGCTCATTCATGGGTGTGCATTTTCCCCATTTCTAGTTTCTCACCCATCTCACTTGGCCATCTTCTCAATGTCCTTACTTCCCCCTGTGTGGGTTCCACACCAGGGCCAGCCTTTGTGCCCAATTTGAGATGCATGGAATACAACCTCCCCCCAGCACACTGGTGCCCACCGTAACAGGGCAGCCACTCCACGCTCAGGATCATCCTCTCTGGGCAGCAAACCCTCCTTTGTCAGAGACAGGCTCTGGATACACGAGCACGCTGAATGTATACTGAGAGGCAGTTACAGGAGCAAGCGAGGTGGAGTGTTGTGACCAACTCTGCGGTTTAATGAGGCTCTGCCCTGTTGTTTCTCTGTGTATCCCACTCTCTCTGGCCTAACTTGACCCAGGGTTTTTGTTCCTAGACGAAGCAAGCAACTTATGTTCTCTTTCTGACCCGAACTACCCCTCTTCCTAGCCGAGGCTGCGCCATACCTGTGGCTGGCCCATCCTCCATGGAACATAAATCTCCAGTCACCTAGCTCTTACTCACCTGGCAAAATTCTTCTTCCCCTGTCTTTTGCCTTCTGCCCACATACCTGCACCCACCTTTGGCTATTTCAGGTCCCCGGGACAAAAACTGTGGTTAGCCACGAACTGTAAACCAACCCAAAGTAGCCACACTCGTTGACTGTAGATGCTCAGGGGCTCCCATTAGAGCCTACTAATGCCGTCACCCAAGAGGGAGAGTTTGCTCCCATCAACAGCAGACTCTTATGGCTACTCTACACCTCTGCCCAGCCATCCTTACCACCCTGGGTCTCTGAACAACACTACAGAATGGCAAGCCCACAGGCATAAAAGGAGCCTCAGAAATTATTTACTTCAACCTGCTACTTAATCCAGGGACCTTGTGCAGGGGACCTGACAGGTGGTCTGACAGCTGACACAGGATTGCCAATGCCCTTATGTTGACAGTACACAGAAGAGAGGGCAGGCCAGGAGGGATGTCCGTGTTGCCCTAACAGACCAGAAATGGACTCAGAAATGTACTTGGAGTATGATTTTCCTCCCTTTTGAACAATAGGGCTTGCGAATTATAAGGAAGTTCACAAATGTATGGTGTTCGTAACAGCAAGTATTCTTTCAGGGTTAGTGAGAAAAACCACAGGTCCCTGGGTAAGTGTGTTTTTTACTCATTAAGCTCCCTTTTTGGTCGGCTATCTCATGCCGAATTTCTGTCTGCGTGACCAGGAGCCTGTAGCCGCTGGAGCCCAGTGAGTAGTGCCTTTCCTGGGTAGGTATCCTTCAGGCGCCCAGCACCAGCACCCCACGCTCCCACTCCCTTCCATCCCCTTCCAGGAAGAGTCACCTGCAGCAGTTTCTGCTGGAGGACTGTGTTGTCCCGGGGATCTGTGCGGTTGCCCAAGCGGAACTTGAGGGGGCGGTAGATGCAGCAGGCGGTGAAACAGATCATATAGAGCATGTACAAGGCACCCAGAATGTGAAAGTACCGCTGTCCGTATCTCTTCCACTTGAGGCTCACCAGCTCTTTCACTGGGGTCTGGTCCAGGATCTGGCGAGCCTACCATGGAAGCAGTGCATAGGTTGGGGGGCAGGAGGTGACTGGCACGGTGAGGAGTGCTGGATTTCCCGCCAGGTCCCAGAGGGCAGCGCAACAACAGCATCATCACCATTCATTCTGTTAAAGAAGTAAGCACGAGATGCCAGAACCTCAATGAGGCTTTGAGGGATGAGCAGTAGTTAGTAGAAAGAAGGGGGAGTTAAAGATCAGTCCATGAGCAGCAGCAGTCGCCAAGGCAGCCAGGCGAGAGAGGTGGTCATCTGCAAACAAGGTGCATCTGGGGACGTGAGAAGACCCGTGGGGAGTGGCGGGCAGGAGTTGTAAGGGGTGACGTAAATAAGAGGCAGACCATCAGGTAATGGGAGCACAGTGGGGAGTTTGAATTATCTTTCCGAATGCAATAGGGAGCACAGGGGGTTCAAGCAAGGAAGTGGTCCTATTTTCTCTGCAAGTCTTAGGCACTGGAGGGGAGCAGTAGAGGCACGGAAAGTTGGATGAGGCAACCATCTAAGCCTCCGCGGCGGGCTGGAGTCTGACAGAAGTACACAGCAAGGGGTTAAGCACAAATGAGAGTGGGGGGTGGAGGGGATGAGGCATCTGAGAAAGTAAGAAAAGGCAAAAGTCAAACCATAGCTGTAGGAATGAACCATTAGCCAACAGAATACCTTTTCTGCTGATCCCAGAGGGAAGGAGAGATGGTGGGCAGTTTCTGATATATTTGGCAGCTCAAGGCAGGAAGTAGGAGGAGCCCGATTTTTGCAGAGAGCCTCAATTTTTGCCATAATGTAGGAGTCTGGGCTTCGAGGGAACTAAGGGGGGAAGGCTATGAGAGATGTAAAAGGGGCTAGGAATTTTGAAGGAAAGGAAAAGTAGCTGACTAAGACAAGAATAAAACCTGGAGGAGAACACCGAGAGCTCACTGAAACCGGACATCAAGGATTTATGTAGGCACAATTCACACAGAGGGATTGGCGTTCTAATTCCTAAGAAATCCTGATAGAAGTTTATCTGTTTCCAGGAATATTCTCTGAGTAAGATCACACAAAGTGACCTTTCAAGTTCTCTCTTACTAACGATTGCCTGCATTTTATGGCAGAAAGGTTCTTAGGAAATTGTCAGGTTGCAGATAAACAACAGAAATTCTATCTTGCCACTATTTTGGAAGTTTCCGAGGACCCGAAGCATTTGCTCCTTGCTCCTAGAGTCTTCGACAAATTTTCCCTTCCTACAGTTCACTCAATTCAGTACTATCAGAATGGCGCATGTGTTTCCCGCTCTCTGGGGAGCTCTCTTTCCCCTCCTCTTCCTGGTGAATTCCAGCTCCCCTAGAAGACCCAGCTCAAACCCTTCCTCTGTGACATCTTTCCTGGCCCATCCAGGACAAGTCACTTGACCTCAGTGTTGCTGCCACTGTGCATGGTGCAGACTCCTATGGTGGCATACATTGTACTCCATTGCACTTACTGAGGACAGGGAGTGGGGTGTGAGGAAGCAGACAGGAATTATGATTGATTTATTTCTGTACTCCCAGTTCCTTATACAGCAGCTGGGACTCAGAAGGTCCTCAGTGTGCTGAATGAATGAATGAATGAATGAATGAATGAATTAATGAATGCTACGAAGCAGCTTCCATTTGGAGAGTCCCTCAGCTAAAAGGTTAGTATGAGAAAGGTAAGCAGAAAGGGCTGGAGCTGGGCAGAGGGAGAACGCAGTTAGACTGGACTTTTCTCCCAAAGGCTCCATGGTTTGGTTCTCATCTCCATTTATTATAAATCAGGGAAGTGTCTGGAGCCCAGGATGTAAGCAAACGGACAGGCTTTGCTCAGACACGTGACAGCCCCTGGTCATCTGTGGCACCCATACCTCTCGCTTCTTGGAGGAAATCACCAGCTCTAGAAAGGACATGTCCTCCCCCCAGGAGTCGATCTCGGTGAGGTCGTAGAGAGTGGAGGTCAGCGGCCCGTAGGTCCACTGGATGTGCTTCCGCTTCTGCATCAGGTGCTGGAACATCTGAGAAGACACGGTGGTGAGTCAGAGGGTCAGTGTGAGAAGCGGGGCCGGGGGGTCTCCACCGCTGACGGCGGCTACGGCCCGCTCCTTGCGACTGATGGACAGTTAGTTGCGTGAGCCTCCTTTTTTTCTGGTTGTCTTTCTTTCCCACACACCCTATAAGGATCTGAAAGAGGAGGACGGGCAAAGGCAACAGAACGCTGGGCTCCCAGAGCAGATGTCCTAAAGCGACATTCTCAAAGCCTCCCGCCCAGGGATCCCTGAGGCTGAGCATTTGGCGACGGAGTATGGAGGAAGGGGCCCCACCCTCCGGGCAGTTGGGCACCAAGGGTCTTTGAAAGGCCGCCATGGGGCCAGGGGAGTGTCCCTCACCACGGTGTTGCCCTCCACTCCGGCCAGCTTGAAGGGGGTGAGACCCTGGTGATTGGGCACGAGGTCCAGGGACTGCAGGTGGTCCCTGCGCCCATCATAGGACAGCAGCAGGTTGTACATCTGGCAGGCAAAGGTCTTGTTGGGCTGCAGGACGAGGATGTGCAACACGGTGTTTCCTGGGGGAGGACGCGGGCGTCACGTGGCCGTTGCGCTGAAGTCCCTGCTGATGCCCTGCCCGACCTGGGGTGGCCCCTGCCCTCCCGGCCCCCAGCTCTTACCCAGGGAGTCCTGGGCCCGGATGTCAGCTCCATGCTCAATGAGCAGCCTCACCATCTCCTCACTGCCCACGCAGGCAGCAAAGGACAAGGGGTGCTCCCCTGTGGACACAGAAGGCTCGCTGCCGTGAGGGCCCGATGGGCTGGGGGATGGGCAGCGTCCCCAAGTGACTGCCTCCTTGCCCTCGCGTGGCAGCTCTGGGCTCGGGGACGCTCGTCAGCAGAAGCAGAGGCAGGGATGGAGTACGCGGCGCGGGGAGGCTTGGCTCTGGCTTGAAACCCTGGAAGGCCCAGCTGCTTCCGGCCCTCCTCGGCCCGCCCTCCCTTTGCTCTTGCCCACCTCCCCATGTCCTTTCCTCCCAGCCCCGGCCCCGCTCTCACCAAAGTAGATGAGGTTGCGGGGGCTGTGGCGGAACGCCGTGCCTGTGGCTCTCGCAGACACGCTGGCCCCGTGGGCAAGCAGGGCTCTCACCAAGTTCACGTTCTGGTTCACGATGGCTATGTGCAGGGCGGTCTGACCTGGCCCAGAGAGAGAGAGACGTCTCAGTGATGGGGCTGTCCCCAATTCTTCCAAGGACACAACATCTCACTGGCAGGCAGGAGGTCCCTGACAGGTCCTGGCATAGATTTCTGCCCTTGGCTTAGCACAGTGGCCTGAGACTCAGGGCAATTTGTCTCACAGGCTATCCACCTCACTGTCCCCACCTCTTGACTGTTGTGGGTAGGGTGTACATGGAATCACTGTAATGTTGCTATAAGAGAAAGAGTTTTGTCCTACAGGGAACATGAGAGGAGTTGAAAGGAAAGGAAACAGTGAATGGCTAAATAAAGTCACATATGCTTGCAATCCCAGACTTCAAGCTGTATTACAAAGTTATAATCATTAAGACAGTATGGTACTGGTACATGAACAGACACATAGATCAATGGAACAGAATAGAGAACCCGGAAATGAACCCACAAATGTATGGCCAACTAATCTTTGACAAAGCAGGAAAGAATATCCAATGGTAAAAAGACAGTGTCTTCAGCAAATGGTGCTGGGAAAACTGGACAGCAACATGCAGAAGAATGAACCTTGACCACTTTCTTACACCATACACAAAAATAAACTCAAAACAGATGAAAGACCTAAAGATAAGACAGGAAGCCATCAAAATCCTAGTGGCGAAAACAGGCAACAACCTCTTTGACCTCAGCTGCAGCAACTTCTTACTCGACATGTCTTGGGAATCAAGGGAAACAAAAGCAAACATGAACTATTGGGACCTCACCAAGATAAAAACCTTCTGCACAGTGAAGGAAACAATCAGCAAAACTAAAAGGTAACCAACAGAATGGGAGAAGATATTTGCAAATGACATCTCAGATAAAGGGTTAGTATCCAAAATCTATAAAGAACTTATCAAAATCAATACCCAAAAAACAAATAATCCAGTGAAGAAAGGGGCAAAAGACATGAATAGACACTTTTTCAAAGAAGACATCCAGATGGCCAACCGACACATGAAAAAATGCTCAACATCACTCATCATCAGGGAAATACAAATCAAAACCACAATGAGATACCACTTCACACCAGTCAGAATGGCTAACATTAACAATTTAGTTAGGCAACGATAGATGTTGGCAAGGATGGGGAGAAAGAGAAACCTTTTTTTAAAATGTTTATTCATTTCTGAGAGACAGAGCACTAGAGGTGGAGGGGCAGAGACAGAGGGAGACACAGAATTTGAAGCAGGCTCTTGGCTCTGAGCTGTAAGCACAGACCCCGATGTGGGACTCAGACTCACCAGCCGCGAGATCATGACCTGAGCTGAAGTTGGACACTTAATCAACTGAACCACCCACGTGCCCCAAATAGGAATCATTTTGCACTGCTGGTGGGATTGCAGACTGGTGCAGCCACTCTGGAAAACAGTGTGAAGGTTCTTCAAAAAATTAAAAATAGAACTACCTTATGACCCAGCAATTGCACTACTAGGTATTTATCCAAAGGATGCAGGAGCACTGATTCAAAGAGGCACATGTACCCCAATGTTTATAGCAGCACTATCAACAATAACCAAAGTATGGAAAGGACCCAAATGTCCATCGACTGATGAATGGATAAAGAAGATGTGGTACCGGGGCGCCTGGGTGGCCTAGTCGGTTAAGCGGCCGACTTCGGCTCAGGTCATGATCTCACGGTCCATGAGTTCGAGCCCCGCGTCGGGCTCTGTGCTGACAGCTCGGAGCCTGGAGCCTGTTTCAGATTCTGTGTCTCCCTCTCTCTGACCCTCCCCCGTTCATGCTCTGTCTCTCTCTGTCTTAAAAACAAAATAAACGTTAAAAAAATTTTTTTTAAAAGAAGATGTGGTATATATATATACAATGGAATATTATTCAGTGATCAAAAAGAAAGAATTCTTGCCATTTGTAACAACGTGGTTGGAACTTAGAGGGTATTATGCTAAGAGAAATAAGAGAAAAACAAATATGTGACTTCACTCATATGTGGAATTTAAAATACAAAACATAAGGGATGGGAAGCAAAAATAACATAAAAACAGAGATGGAGACAAACCATAAGAAAGTCTTAAATACAGAGAACACACTGAGGGTTGCTGGTGGGGAGTTGGGTGGGGCGATGGGCTAAATGGATGATGGGCATGAAGGAGGGCAATTGTTGAAATGAGCATTGGGTGTTACGTGTAAGTGATGAATCACTAAATTCTATTCCTGAAGTCATTATTACACTATATGTTAACTAACTTGGATTTAAATTATCAATCAATCAATCAATAAAGGGCAGCTGTGTTTGGAGCCCTCTATGAAGAGAAGAATTTCAAAAAAAAAAAAAAAAAAGAAAGAAAGTCACGGATGCTAAAGGCCAAGACTGGGGCGTATGCATGCCTTCCAACTCAAGGGCAACCTTCCTGAACCCTCTAGCACCTCTTCCCAGGCCACCCTTCGGAGACCCGTTTTAAGAGGTGACATCAGACTCTCCCACACCTGTCTCCACCTTGAACTACTGTGTGGGCTCCTCACCTACAAATGGCTCACACAAGGTGGGCTCCTTGACCAGCTCCGGGGCAGCCTCTATCAGCACCACGGCGGCCTCGAGATTGTCATAGAGGGCCGCTATATGCAGCGCAGTCTCCCCCAAGGCTCCTGGAGGGGAGTAAGATAGGAGTGTCAAACACCTCCAAGAGCATCTTGAGGAAGGGGCTCTGGCTCAAGGCTCTCTCCCTGCTTCTTCGCAGAAATCCTCAGCGTCCTGGGGCGAGGCAGGGCAGGTGGCCTGGCTCCATCACACCCAACCCACCTCTCTGTCGGAAATCACAGCTTCGGTCCAGCAGAAGTTTCTTGAGGGCACACAGGTCATTTTCCTTGGCTGCCTGAAGCAGTGGAGACTCTCGGATCCTGGGAGAAGATGAACGTGAGTCCAGTAGAGACAGAATCACTGAGAGGCCAAAGGCAGAGAGAGGATCAGAGACCTTCTCTATGTGGAACAGATAGGAGTCACACAAAGTGTGCAATGACACATTGCAAAGAGTCGTTAACTGGACTCTAGCTGAGGGTTAGACTGGGGTGAGAGTTTCCCCCATGGTTGTGTCATTGCCAGCTCTGCCCAAGTCTGGTGGGGGGTAGTTGGTGGGAGTGGGGGGCGGGGAGGCCTCAAGGCTCCAGTGGGCAGAAGACTTATGGGGGCAGAAGGGGCCCATGCTGCAGAGCTGGTGGCCCTGATGACCCTGACAGGAGGCCATCGGGCCTAGCTGAATCCACCTAAGCTGAGTAAATGTTTTCACCCCTGCTCCCAGGCCTGCTGAGCTAGCTCTCCTTAGGCTAAGGGAGTTAGAGAGACCAGAGGGGCAGAGAGGCAGAGAGGGACCAGCTGTTGGGACTTAGGCGATTTACAAGCTGCCAAAATTCCAAATACCCCTCAGGGCTGCTCAGAGTCAGATCCACGCTGTGTGTGTGTGTGGGGGGGGGGGGGCGGAGGACGGATTCCTTCCGTGTTTTACCCCATTCATAACTGAGGAGGATCATAGCCTTGGGCTCCTCTGGGAACCTAACAGCTAGGAGCAGAAGCCCTGTGGAGGTATCCGTCCTAAGGCACTTCTTGTCAGTTCATCTTTGTTTCTTCCCTGCCTGGATGAACCAAAAAGCTAAAGCTGCAGGCACAAATCAGATCCCAGGGTGAATACAAGGCAGGGGAGGGTCACGAGGGGAGAAATGAGAGGCAAACAGACTGACAGTGCTTCCCCTGGTGTCCCCAGGTCCCCCATCCTCTCTTCCAATTGCCCTGTGAGCCAGGGGGAAGAACATTTTTATTTAAATAAGTTTTTTATCTTGAGGTGGAGCTCAGGTCTGCCGATTAGAAAAGTACTCTCAGGAGGGACCAGCAGAGTAAGGGCCAGCGCCCTCCCCACCTCACCTAGACCCTCAGGGTGAATAGTCCCAGCTCAGGGTAACCAGGGCTAACCTGGTTTCACCCCCTGTGCTGGACGCACCGCACACAGCCTCAGCACCCGGGCCTCTAGCGCACCGCCCTCTGCGGAGGGCAGGTCCAGAACCCAGCTCTCTCTCCAAGACTGCCCTGGCCTCACCCTGAAGTTTCGAGGGAGGTGGGGAGGCCAAAGGTTCCCTCACAGGGCCTGGGGTGGGGGTTGGTGAGCAAGCAGAGAGCCTTTCCCAAATGAGGGCTCCGACTGCAGCCACAGCCAGCTGTACCGTTTGTGAGGCCCAGCGCGAAAGAAAAACGTAGGACTCCCTGTTCGAAAATTAAGAATTTCAAGTTGACCACAGCAGCTCATTAAACCAAGTGCAGGGGTTTTCTGCAACACGGGATCCTGTGCCACTGTAGAGGCCACCTGCCCACGAGGCCAGCCCTGGCTGGACCGCAGGTCTGCTACTGTCTGCTCACCCCATCCCCAGGCAGCTCTCAGATGGGTGACAGGTTCCCCAGACGCTCTGAGGCAGAGGCGCACCTGCAGGATATAGGTCCCCGCCCTGGCCGCTGCTTTTCCGTGAAACACATCAGCCCCACCTGACCTGCAGGCATCCCCCGGGCAGGCACAGGCCTCATTCAGTCTACCCATGATCCTCCCGACCCAGCATTCCGCTGCACAAAGTAGACACTCAATAAAAGGTAGATAAGCTGAGTTTCCCTCATCAGCTGGTCAGCTCCAGAAGTTCTACAGAACACAGCTCTCCTCCTCTTTTTCACACAAGCAATTTTCCTTCACGCTAATGGGAATGCTTCGCTCTTTCTCCAGGCAACAAGTCTTCCAAAACCTGCAGGATCTCGTGCCTTCCCCGGTAATTTGCTCCCCACCAGCCTTCACCTGCCTGTCCTCCCCCTCCCCCAATCTGCTTTCTTCTATCCTTCTTCTGTTCCTGTCCCTTTCTGTCCCCCAGCCCCCTCTTCCACCAGCCAGGCAGGTTGGAGCTGTAGTGTCACTTTGTCCCTGGCTTCGAATCTACACCGAGTCTCCTCCTGCCCACTGACAGAGACAGCTGGGGTTCGGAAGGAGTGGGCTGGGTGCACCCGACCACCTGACACTGAATGCTGGGCCGCTGCAAGCAGAGATACAGCAGCGGAGTGGGTCAGAGGGTTGGGGGATCAGGGGGAGGTGGGACCCGGTACGACTGGGGCAGCCTACCTCTTCTGTTGCAGCATGTGGGCCTCGTCCAGATGCTGATCCCAGTCCTGCTCTCTGAGCAGCCAGGAGGCCAGAAGTTTCTGGAGTTGGACCCTGGGCCCCTCTGCCTTAGGTGGAGGAGACCCCATATCGTCTTCTTTCAGGCACTGGCAGGTTAGGGAATGTGGTAAAAGGAGCCGGTCTAGGAGTCCACAGAGGAGGAGGCGGGGTCTGTTTGGGGTTGGGACTGAGAGTGAGTATACCTCCAGTGTGACTTGTGTATACAGCGTGCAGTTTGTGGGTGGAGTGTGTGTGTATGCAGTGAGGTGACTGGGGGCCCTGCCAGGAGAATGTGGCTTTACCTGGATGGGAGGAGCTCTCTCTAGAGAGCCCCCGGGCACAGAACCTGCTCTAGAGCTGCTGGGAGGGGAGGTGGAGGAGGGAACTTCCTTCCCAGCAGTGGGCTGGGGCTGCAGGGGAGACAGGGGAAGGCTAGGAGGCTGTGGGATGTAGAGGGGGAGCAAGGATGAAGCCCAGAATGTGGGCCCCACATGCAAGGTGAGCACTTATTGGGATACAGGAAAGTAGAAAAGTAAAAGCCCTCCAGCTTGACCATCAGGCAGGTTCTGGTTTGAACTCTGGCTCTTGGCCCCTTACAGATCAGTTAAGTGAGCTTCCCAGGCCTCAGTCTTCCAATCTGTAGAACGGGGCCAATAATTGTACTGTCTCATGTGTCTGTAAAGCCTGAGCATAAGAGTTCAGTGACTATTGGTTCTCCTTCCGCAGATGGGCTCCAAGCCCTGAGCGCTGCTTGTCTGCATTGCGGTCTTTGTGGTTGTCTCTGTTCTCAACCTTGCAGCCAGCCTCCCGGAGGCTTCCAGGCCACGTCCTCAGTGAAACTTCTCTTCCTTCCCAGCTTTGTGGAGCCCCAGTCAGGGGAGACCCCAGAACTGGAACAGCAGGAGCTGAGCCGAGGTGGTGGACAGAGAAATCTGGGGACTCTCTTCAGGAATGATGAGGCAGGACTGAGGACACATGACCTTTTGTGTTATTTTCTAATAGGGTGGTTTCTATTTCTCTTCTGATTGGAAATGCTTGTTACTGAATTCGAGTCACCCAGGAGACAGATGCGGTACCTGGGAATAGGCTGAGGGCTCTCCTAATTTTCTAAAGAGAAGGGCAGAGCACAGAGAGGGAGGGTGATGGCCCACGGCTAGTAACAAAACTAGACTGGCTTTAAAGTTGGAAAATTAGCTCCAAATCATCCGCCATAACTTGCTTTTTCTTCTGAATCTTCGGCCTGTACAGATGTGAGAGACTTGGGGGGACACAGGACCTTGGGGGGTCTTCAGGAGCAGGGGACTCCCCTCTTCTTTTACTACAAGATTGAAGGATGGACAAAGTGACCTTTATAGAAGGGGAATTGAAAGGAAAACAAATAAGGAAAGGGAGAGGGGATGCCAGAGACCAGGAGGAACCATGCTCTCACCCAGGTGGTAGGGAGATGCCAGCTGGGAAAGGGGAGGGGGGTCACCTTGTAGGGCAACTTTCTGCTTTGCTGGGGGTTGGGGCTGTGTGGGATGGTAATGGCCTCTGAAGCCTTGGGACTTCCAGTCTAAGGAGATGGACTGAGTGATAAGGTTGAGGTGGGGGTTGTAGATGCTCTGATAAGCAGGGACTGGCAGTGGAAGGAGGCCCGCCTAAGAAATACTCAACCCATAAAGCTAATCCTGGAGGCAGTGGGGGCGGGGAGGGGCCGGCCCAGTCAGAGCCGCACAGAGCAGGTACAGGGGGGCTCGCCACCAAGGGCCCCGTCCTTGGGGCTGGGGTTGGGGAGAGAGGGGGGCTCAGGAACAGGTGCCCCCATCTGGGTCTTCACCCTCTCACTGGCCCAGGCTGGCTGCACAGGTCCAATTCTAAATTTTTTTTTTTTAATGTTTTTATTTATCTTTGAAGGAGAGAGAGACAGAGCATGAGCCGGGGAGGAGCGGGAAGAGAGGGAGACACAGAATTTGAAGCAGGCTCTAGGCTCTAAGCCATCAGCACAGAGCCCAATGCTCGAACTCATGAACCGTGAGATCGTGACCTGAGCTGAAGTCGGACACCCAACCAACTGAGCCACCCAGGTGCCCCATTCACATGTGCACCTCTATGAGGATAGTTTTTGATAAATACAGCACAGTACTGTAAACATATTTTCTCTTCCATATGATTTTCTTAACAGTGTATTTCCTCTAGCGTACTTTGTTATAAAAATACAGTATATAATACATATAGCATACAAAATATGTGCCAGTCGATAGTTTGCTATCGGTAAGGCTTGTAGTCAACAGTAGACCATTAGTAGTTAGGTTTGGGGGAATCAAAAGTATATACTTGGACTTTTGACTGCTTGGGGGGTTAGTGCCCCTAACCTCGTGTTGTTCCAGGGTCAGCCGTACCCCTGATCTTTAAGGAGTTGCCTGCTCTCCGCTGGCTTTCTCCCCTCACTCCTTCTCCTTTGTCATACCCCCCTCCACCACCTTATTTCTCCCTCGTCCCTTCTCATGCTCCCTCAGCCTTCTGTGGACAAGAACACCTAGGACCCCTCTCCCCCCAGGTAGCAGCTTCCCTCGGTGTCAGGAGAGTCCCTGATGGCCCCTAGGGGACCAGGAGCCCCTCACTACACTTTCAGGTCCCAGAGCCTCTTGGTGTCAAAGCAGTCACAACTCTTATTTGGATGTGATGTAGGGAGAGGGAAATGTATCATGCCTGGATTTTATCTTTTTAGGAAATACACTCCCACCCCACATACCCACAGCCATGTAAGGAAAGGATTTGAATACACTTTAAAACATTAATAGTGATTAGCACTGAATAGTGGAATTACTGACCCTTTTTGTTTTCCAGACTTCTTAAATTGCTTTTGTACTAAAACAAATTAAATTCCTTCTCGAATTGTCTCTCCCAACACAGGGAACCAGCAGCAGGTGGTGAGGAAACGCAAGGAACGGTGGTCAGTACAACCCAGTTCTTTTCACGCCTGCCTGTCCCACCCCCAGCGGCCCTCCCCATCCACACGCACTGAGCCTGGGTTGGCTTCTCTTTTTGCCTGGAACCAAGAAGCTCCTCCCCCAAAGTAACCAGATTAGTGACTTTTTTCCACCCAAGCATTGTTTCCTGGACATGAAGGTCAATGAGTGCACGGTAGGGGTGAACAGGGTCACCTGCTTACTTGAATCTTTCTTCCCCCAACGTCCAGTGACCTCATGTACCACTCCCCAGTCACCTGGCCTGGGTGGGCGGGAAGTATACAAGAGGTTGCAGCTGTCCCAGGGGGGCCTCCTGGTGAGCACTCTGCTAGCAGAGGTCCAGCTGTACTCCACGTCTACAATTCCGTCTTCCAGAAAGGGTACACGTTCCTGCACATGCACTTGGTGGTTCACTCAGGCGTGGGATGCATGGGCTCCACGAGTGGTGTGAGAGGGTTGTGATAGCTCAAGTGTGCCCACAATCTCCTCCCACCTGCCCCAGCACCTGCCCTGTAGCTCCTGGCCTGCATTGCTTTCTGGTTTACCAGGGCAGGACTCCATCCTACCTCCCCAATCCCACCTGCCCCATCCCCAGCCATCTCTGCTCTGGGAAGCAGATAATTAGCCACTGCCCATTACTGCCAGCAGGTCTGTGCTCACCAGCTTCACGGGCCTGGCACGCATTGGGGCTTTGAGGCAAGTTTCTGGAAATCTGTTATTTGGGATCCTGGCCTCACTGCCATGCTGCTGCTTCTTTAAAGACTCTAACTACAGGGCACCTAGGTGGCTCAGTCAGTTGAGTGTCCAACTCTTGATTCCATTCAGGTCATGATCTCACAGCTCGTGAGTTCAAGAGCCCGCGTTGGGCTCTGTGCTGACAGCGCAAGGCCTGCTTGGGATTCTCTCTCTCTCTCTCTCTCTCTCTCTCTGCCCATTCTCTTTCTGTGTCTCTCTCTGCCCCTCCCCAGCTCATATGCATGCTCTCTCTCTCTCTCAAAATAAATAAATAAAACTTAAAAAAAAAAGACTCTGCTTCCATCAAGCAAGGAGTTTGGAGGATGAGCCTCTAACAACTTTTTCTTTGTGTCTGAGCGTATGAGGGGCTGTAAAATGAGAGAAGAGGGGTTTGTCTACCAGTTCAAGAGGCCAAAGGCTTAGGGAGAGGAAAGTCTAGGGGAGGGTGAAGAATGAGGGAATGATTTCTGCTTGGGCACAGGGTACCCCATTCTCTGTCTCTCTCTCTCTATGTACACATGCATGTGTGTGTGTGTGTGTGTGTGTGTGTGTGCACGTACATGCACACACACCGTGTACTCTTTTCTCCCCCAACACCTATGCCTCTCTACCTTCCTCTGTTTTGGTGGACCTGAGTTTCAGGTACAGCCCAGGACTTGAGGATCCGATATTTCCACATCTGCTCTGGGCCACATTCTATACAAGCCACTTACCTTAGAGAATGGCTGCATGGAAGAGAGGAAGCTGTGATGTTTGGAATCAAAAGAGGTGGTCAAGGGGCACCTGGGTGGTTCAGTCGGTTAAGTGCCTGACTCTTAATTTTGGCTCAGGTTATGTTCTTGAGGTTTGAGCCCTGTGTTACACTCTGCACTGACAGCATGGAGTCTACTCGGGATTCTCTCTCCCTCCCTCTCTCTCAAAATAAATAAATAAACACTAAAACAAAAAGAGGTGGTCTAGAGTCCTGCTCCGCCCTTTATTGTCTGTGTGATGTTAAGCAGAAGAGTCATTTCTTTTGTGAACCTCAGTTTCCTCATCTATATGATGGGTATGATGACACTACTACTTTGAGTCCCAGTTGCTATATCGATCTCATGATGTAATGGATGTGAAAGTACTTCACAAACTCTGAAGTCATTTTGTTGCCCTCCACAGGATGATGCAGTAGGATCATCCTAGAAGCCTCTGCTGGCTACTCACCACTCTCTTGCCTGGCAAGGGAACTCTCTAGTGACCTGAATGAGGGGCAGGCCCATGGCTATGATGTCACAAAGCTCATGAAGTCAGAGGTCCTATGGAAGGGAAGGGAAGAAAATGGTGCAGGGAAGTGGTAAGGGCTGGGACAGGGACAGGGGAGGGAGGTGGGGGGAGCCGACTGGGCATAGGGGAGTAGGGAAGACCAAAGGTGGTGGATGGGCAGGCCCATGACTTCCCTGGGCTCCCAGCTCTGCAGGGCAGCATTCCTGGCCGCCATCTTGCTGCTGCTGCGGGTCAAGGGAGCGAAGCTTCAGAAAGGCAGCCTGGATCCCAACGAGAGGAGTCAGAACGAGAAAACACCCTCCACAGGTAGGACAACAGTGTCTAGAGCTAGGGATCAGACCTCTTTGGAGTCAGCCCCCCAGTTCCTATCAGGCTGGAGTGAAACCTGAGATAGGTCGGGTTGTGGGGAGAGAAGCCCAGTCCCTTATTATTGTAGCGTGAGAGAGTCAGGTAAAGGGTTTAGAGCAGGTTTCTTAGCAGGGGACGTATTCAGAGACATACCACGGGCTGGCTAGAGCACCACACAGGTGGCTTTCGTGTGTATGGGCAGGGGTGCATTTATCTTGGAAGAGGTTGTAGTTTCCATCCCTTCCCTGGGGTGGTCCCTCCAACCCCAAGTGTTGTAATGCTTTGGAGGAGGCCGTTTGAGGTAGAAATGGGGTATGTGTGCACCTGAGTTGGGGCTGTGATTGAATACAGACCAGAGGAGACCTCCAGATGGAGCACCACCTCCCTGGCCAAGGATAAGGGGATGCACAATTGGGCCAAAAGCCCCAGGCCCTAACTTCTTCTCAGACTCTCTAACTTCATCACCTTTCTGGATCGGGGTGGGGCGGGGGCAGGTTAGGATCGGCCCTTTCAGTGCCTCCCCCTCTCCACGGTTGCAGACCAGGATCAAGAGAACTTTGAAGAGCACTTTGTGGCCTCCTCCGTGGGGGAGATGTGGCAGGTTGTGGACATGGCCCAGCAAGAGGATGACGGGACATCAGACACAGCAGCCCTTCGTGACCACCTATTTAACCTAGCCTTCTGCTTCAATCTGGCCAGCATCATGGTTTTTTTATGAGGGACATTGAGGCTGAGGTGGTAGCCTGGCTCCTGGATGAGGACCTTGCTATCTACTTCCGTTTCATGATAGCTTACTGACCCCCTCTTCCCCACCGGGCTCCAGGTCACTACTCCCAAGGGGAGGCATACACACAGTTTCCTGCCTCTCGCCAGTGGCTCGTCACCTCAGGATGCAGCATCTGAGAGATCCTGGTGCTGGCCTTTCAACTGTCCATTGCCCCAGCCTGACTGCCTCACCATGCTCTGAGCACCTTCTCCCAGGGCCGGAGACACCAGACCCATGGCCTTTTCTTTCCCACACCTTTCCCAGCTCTGCTCTGGACAGCACATTAGGGGAAAGAGGCAGCAACAATAAAAGTAATAGCAGTAAAGTCCTGAAAACATTTGGGGACAGCTTTCTGAGACTTAACCAAAGCCCTTTTGTCTCTAACTGGTCTGTTTAATCGCCCAACCTTTGGCCCACTGACCTTTAGACCCTTTGGTTTCTTCACTTTTCTTGTGTCTACAGAATTCTCTTGGCATTTTCTCCTCTTATCTTCTCTGACTTCTAGGCATAGAACATATTAGGAAAGAGTCATTAATGGACAGTCAGAAGCCAAGTGCCAGCTTTTATTTTTGGAAGGGAAAGGGAAAGGAGATAGCGTCTGATTCCATGGATGGGGCAGGGAGGTGTTGTTACATCTAAGTTGGAGTCTCTGTGGTAGCCAGGTTACCAGAGCTGGCAGCGTTTGGAGGGGTTCATGAGGGCACCACGCGGACAGTGGAAGTGTCTGGCAAAGGCTTGCGTGTTGCTGAGGGGCCCATGTACTCGAAGCATGGGAGGGCTGTGAGGATCCTGGGGTTCCCAGGTGCTGGGCTCCCTACACATCACCTGTGGAGAAAGAGAGGTCCACACAGGGTAAGCAGAAGAGCAGAATAGTAGGGTCCATCAGGGTCAGGTGGACGAGGCAGACGTGGTGCCAATGTAGTGACTAGGTACAGCAGACAGAGATGAGAGCAGAGATAGGGCCACACATTTGTATGTAATTTATTGTTTTATAAGTTTGTTTATTTATTTTGAGAGAGAGAGAGAGAAAGAATGTGACAGGGGCAGAGAGAGAGATGGAGAGAGAGAATCCCAAGCAGGCTCCACACCGTCTAGTGCAGAACCCGATGTGGGGCTCGAACTCACAAACTGCAAGATCATGACCTAAGCTGAAGTCTGATGCTTAACCAACTGAGGCACCTAGATGCCCCTGTAGGTCATTTATCTGGCAGGATGTGTGTGAGGGAGGGCATGGGCTGTGTAATCAGATCATTCGTAAGTGACTGAAAGGTGGGGAGGTGGGGTTTATTATAAAAACTCCGTGAGGGAGTCTTTTTTATTTTTATTTTTTAGAGAGGATGAGGGGGAAAGAGAGAGAGAGAGAGAGAGAGAGAGAGAGAGAGAGAGAGAGAGAGAGAATCTTAAGCAGGCTCTGCGCTGGATCTCAATCTCATGACCCTGGGATCATGACCAGAGCTAAAATCAAGAGTCAGATACTCAACTGACTGAACCACCCAAGCGCCCTGAGGGGTCTTTAAGTATACTGAGGAACTGGGGACAGTGTCTGTTGAGGGAGCATGTGGTACTCATGTGGGGATCTGGGGGGGGGGGGGTGAGGTCTCCAACAAGGAATATGGTCTATAGACAGTCTGTCGAAGGTTCGTTTTTTAGGAGAAATGAAAGAAGAAAAAGTTGGGCTCATCTCAGAGAGGGATTTGGCAGTAGAATTTTTTTCTGTTTTTGAAGAGGGTGATGAGTTTGGTAGAAGAATTTATAGAAATATGAAAAGATGGTCCCAAGGAGCATGTATGAAAAGATGACAGCGGGGACATCTGTGGCAGAGGGTTGGGGCTGTTTGGGGGAAGGTGTTTCAGGGAGGCACCCCTCTTCAAGCATTGCCAATAAGGTACTTATCTGACATGGAGCGAGCTGCGGAGGGAGGTGGCCGCTGCCTACCTGGGCATAGCTTCGGAAGAAGAGCTGTAGAGGGCTGAGGTCCAGGTTGGGCAGGATGGTCTCTCCGTAGTACCCTAACAGCCTCCTGCTGTACGCCTGGATATGGGGGTGGGATGGCAAGTAACCCTTAGACTCTAGACCCATGGCCACTTAGAAGTCTGATGCCCCACCCACAATGCTGAAAACCAGTTCACGGACCTTTTGCCCAAGTTCCACAGACACACTGGTCTGAGCCAGGAAAAAAATGTACTTGTGAGATCTATAGATAACCTAGAAAAGAGGGATCTGTGGGGTCAGAGGGGGATTCCCAAACTGCCATCTGCTCAGTGAGGGTGTGAAGGGCAGGAGGCTTTACAACTATGTTTGCACAAGGGATGGCAGAAGGAAAAACCTGTGAAGACAGAATGGCTCTCAATAGATCCTGGCCCTTGGGATTGGAGTTACCTGCAGTGCAATGGCCAGCCCCCTGATGTCGGCGGCATTCTCCAGTAGTGTCCAAGAGCCATTGAAGGAGAGTCCGCTGGGTAACGGAATGGATTGGTAGTGGCGTTTCAGGCACAGAAGCGCCCCCTGTAGGGCATGGGTGTCACAGGCTGGGCAGCCCTCAGGGAGTACTGTTGAAAATGGGGCAAGGGAAAGAAATGGTGAGATATGGAATAAGGATGAGGACCAGGGGGTACCACAGACTGGGCTAGCCCCCCAAAGCATTGCTAAAGATTCTTAACTGTGCCACCTGGAGCCCTCCCTTTCTCTTCCTTTGGCCTCGTTTAGGGCCTTCACCTGGATTCCCAATGGTCCCACCTCCCAATGGCCCACTGTTACCCACACAGCTGGGAGAAGATGCGCAGCAGCTCACGGGCCATAATGCTGCCAGCAGCGCCAAAGTTCACGGCTCTGGGAAGACAAAGGTTTATCTTACTCCAAGAGTCCTTCAAAGTTTTTGACCCCAGTTCACCAACCATGAATCCTATACATCATAATGTCTGTCCATCGCCCTTGGGAAATCCCCTGCCCACCCTCATAGAACGGCCCCTACCTGGGGTAGCCAGGGTGGAAGAATGGAGGTTGGAGGAGTCCGGCTGGGAAGACCACCACATGGTCAGATATTGAATAGTAAGCACTGACCCCCCAGGTGGACACCTGCCACCTATGGGAAGAGCACGTATGAACACCAGCTCCGTCACGTATGGCCCTGCCCACCAGACATATGGGAGGCCCCACCCTCCCAACTACTGTCACCATTCCTGTTCCCTCAGGCCCCCAGCTTTCTTTCCTGCTAATCTTGAATAGGCATTTCTGGGATGCAGTGTCTATGTCTCCCTTGCTCCTATACCTGTGCTGGGGGAAAGACTGCAAGAAGTTCTGGACAATTCTAGCTCGGAGAGATCGGACACAGCTCAGGAAGGACTGCAGGTAGCTGGGTCCAAGCTGTATCTGGGAGGAGGCAGGAGGTGACTCGGATACACAGAGACAAATACGGATGCACACTGATATACGCCGATGGGTACATCTGAACACAGACGGTAAGCCCCGACATACAGACATCCACAGTACAGTAGAAAGCAGCACAATGACACCACATCGACGCAGACAGGCTTCACATGAATCAGCGCACAGATAAACACACTCGGGCAAGTCCCAAGAATGTATGCATGCACGTGTGCACACACACTTATTGTGACCTGAAAAGGTTCCTTTCTTCTGCTGGCAAGACCCACAGTGTGGATATTCACCCATAAAACCCAGCCAATACCAGGGCAAGGAAGGGGTCAGTTAGGATAGCCCAGGGCAAACAGATTGCCTGCCATTTGGGCGAGTCAGAAGGTGAGGAGAAGCTGAGGACTAATGAGGAGCTGGCAAGGGCAGGGACCCACATCGTTGTATTCCTCCCTGGCCAGTGATGGCTTCAGGGCCCATTCTGGGCCCCCCATCTTCACCTGCAGTTGGGTGACCTGGGGAGAGACACAAAAGGTAGAAGAAACCCAGCTACCCCAAGTCTATCGGAGGGAATTTCTTGTGTTCACTGCCCCGGTCCCACCTTTTATATTGTCACCAGGATGTGTGTATGGCATACTGGTGTTTACATTGCCATGTGTTCTTGTGCCTTTGCATTGTCTTTCTGTCACTGTGATCTCTGGGCCCAAAACTCAATTCCACCCTTACTTCTGTCTCTCACTCCTGGACTTACCCTATCCTGGGCCTCTTTCCGGGTCTTCTCATCCATCCAGGGAACCCTCCTGAGGCGAGCAATGAGGGTGTCCTTGATTGCAGTGAATAGTTCCATGGCCTGTGTAGGGGCCCGGATAGAGACACAGGATCAGGGTCAGCCTTGGTCTGGGTTTCTGCCCCCTGGGCCTCTAGGAAGGGCCTTGGCCCCTGGGAGCTACCAGAGAAGGGGGAAGAACTCCAAAGAGAAAGCAGAAAGTAATATTTACTAGGTGACTGGAAACCCAGGGCACAGAGATCTGTGGAGACAGAAAGGAGGTACCAAGAACATAAAGGGAAGGTGGGAGCTGGTCAGTCCTGAGGGTTGATAGGGGAGACAGTTCCTTTCCGTGGGAAGATCTCAGCCTGCCAGGGGAGGGAGATGCTGTCCTTACCCTTGGCCAACAATCCACTCAGAAAACAAAGGAAGAGGACCATCATTCCCTTCTCTGTTCTTGAGAGCCCTTGTCCTCACACTCTTTTTATTAAGGCATGCATTTCCTCTCTCCATCTTTCTGGGCTCTTCAGCTTTCCAACAAGCTGAAGTTTTCCCAGCTTCACAACTGACTGTGTAGTTACTGCTTTCCCAGCCGTCTACCATCTTGTTTTTATCCTTTCTTGATAGAGGAAAATGGATGACAATATTTGAAGCCTGAATTCAAATCCTGACTCTACTTTTTGGTAGTTGTGTGACTGTGGACAAGTTATCTAACCTCTCTGCGCTTCAGTTCTCTCTTCTCTAACGTTAGGATAATACTAGCAATTAAAGTAGTTCATGCCAAGTGCTAACAAGAGTGTTAGCCACATAGTAGGCACGCAAAGACTACTCAGTACTCATTTACTTGCACTTCTTAAGATGATATCATTCCATTCTCATACCATTTCCTGTGTTGTTAAAAAATCATAGATAAACAGGGAGTAGCCATAGAGGCCACGGAGTTCAATTTTCTCATTTTATGGTTGAAGAAGCATAAGAGCAGGGAAGTTGGGAAACTTACCCAAATTCGTGCATGTTGTATACACTTGTGTCTCATAGAAAAACTAGGCAAACCCTAGGGACACAGCATGGCCTAGCCTCCTTTGGCATCCCTCGCATAGTTCACTCTTTCTCTCTGTGACTGGCTGACACCCCCACCCTCCGCCACCCCCACCCATGCAGACCATCAAGAAGGGCACAGTGAATAGAATTAGGAGAGAATGGTTGGGTGGGAAGGGGTAGAGAGACATGGGCTGGGGAAGAGCCCTCACATACAGCACTTTGGGTTTTCGGACTGAAGGCCTCATGAATAAACAAGGCTGCCAGGGTAGGCTCGAAGAAGGCTCCTGTCTCCTCTACGCACTTCATCCATCGAGGGCTGGTGGGCTGCAGAGACAAAACTCGAATGAATGGCTCCTGTAAAGGGTTCTTTCTCATCCATCTCTCCAGGTCAATCTTGTCTAGATCTTGACCCCCAGAGGATACTCTCTTTCCTGGTCTTTCTGGGTTTGTCCCACTTTACTTCATTTTCCCTTTTGGTGATACACATGGGCTATTGCTGCTTGGTAAAAAGGGGTTTATGTCTTCCAGAATTAGTCTCGTGAGCCTGGATTGGGCAAATCATCCTTATTTATTGACTATTGCATTGAAAGCAAGTCCTCTCTGAGGTATTCTTCTGGAGAACAGAAAGGCTCCTGGATAGGAGAGGACTACATACCAAACCTCTTACCATAGAAGGTCTGTTGGCAACTCCATCCCCACCCGCCACATGCACCACACTGGTAGCCCAGCCAAGGCAGCCACCCTTCCATGTTTCTTTATCTAAAATGGAAACTGGAGAAGGTAATTCTTCTCTTCTTTTCTGCCCCTCTCCCTGCCTCTCCAAATGGTTACCGTGGATCATATGATAGGATCTTGTCTTATAAAGAAGAAAACGGTCAGAGTGAAAATGGGTTTTAGACCCCATACTGTTTGGTGGGAAAAGGGGACAAAAAGACTAAACATGAATTCAGAGAGCTAAGAAACTTTGGATGAAATCAGGGAAAATAGTATGAGATGAGGGACATTATCAACTTCAAAGGCAGAAAGATGGTTAGACAAAAACTCAGTAGAGTCTTGGGCAACTAGGGTGTTTTTAGCACAGGGACAGAAAAAATAAGCAACATAAGAGAGAGATGGTCGGTGGAGGGTGGGGGGGGGGATGTTTGTGGTGGGCTTGGATAGCTTTGAGGAGCTGACCATAAAGGGGGCCCAGAGATGACACAAGACAAACAGAGAAACATGCCCAAGGGGCTTAGGGTGAGAGCACCAGCCTGGGGGAGAGCTGAGCTGGGACTTTGAAAACACAGCTAACATGCCAGTTTGGGGTAAGTGGGATGAAGTCACAAGACTCCATTCCTGTAACTTACTGACTCTTCACAGATCTCCTCACAGGGAAGATGGTTAGGCTGCTACCATGCTTTCTGGTGCCAAAATTAGAGAGAGAGTTTGTGGGGCTTCCCACAAGAGAGGAAACAGAAATGGAAGACCAGTATTGTTGTCACGGAAGAAGGAGCTCCTGGGCCTCTGCCTGTTAGGACATTTACCATTTTGGAGGCTGCTCCAGACCTGGTTGCCCACATTTTTTGTTCTTGTCCCCTCACTGTGAGGTCTGTTAAGGACTTCTCCTCTTGTGAGGATAAGGAGTCAGATGCTTCTATTGTGTATTAGTGGCAGCTCTAAAACACAACTGTGAAAAGCAAAGATGAAGTGAAAGGAAACATGGATCTGATGGCCATGACTGGGTCAAGGGCAGGATCTGCGGGCCACCTTCAGTGTCTGTCCATCTCTCACAGCCCTCCTGACAAAGGGCTTGGATTGGAGACTGCCTTTCATCAGGCTGTTGGTGTGGGAGGTAGGCTCTACCGCTGGAGCAGCAGCAAACGCATCAACCTTCAGCTTGGTAGTGTGATCTGCCTGCCCTTTTCACACCTCCTGGTTCTTGAGCTGTTTCCTGATCCCTTCTGCTAATGCCCACCCATTTCTCCAAAAGCTTTTGCCTCTTCCATGCCTGTGCTCATAGCTTGGGCCACAGCAGACTCTGACCTGGTTCCTGGAGAACACAGATGCCACCTCAGACTACCCATTGCTAACTCCTGTGAAACTCTGAGATTCTTTTCATCACTGTTGTGCTGGGTCACATCTCCCATGAGCAGGAAAATGACTTCCAGAATCTTTAAATAAATGTCGGTCTCAGGGATGGAGGTTGACAGGTTAAATATTCATCTACTGGGGGTTATGAGTATCCACGCTGTCTCTCAAGACATGGAATGACACAGCATCCCATATGTATTACAAATATATGAGACAAAGAGAAATATAGGGAATAATCATTGCCATAATATAAAAAAATGAAAGAAATACTTCAGATCCAAGATATTGACACCCAGTAGATTAATTTTAGGGAACAAAAGAAAAGTTGCAGATATAAGCTTAGAACCATAAGTAATAACACTTTAAGAAATAACAGAAATCAGAAAAAATTCCAGGAGTCTGGAGGAAACAAAAATTTTCTTAAGTTGCCATAGAGGGAAAGAGATTTTGGAGATTACAGGCCAGCCAGGAATCCTTAATGCTAATTTCTAAAGGAAATTCTAGAATGAGTCATTGGACTGATCATTTTTGAATACTTGGAAAATAGTATGTAACTACTAAGGGATTTCTGGGGATCACTGAGGACAAATAATGCCAAAATAATAACAATTTTTCTGGTTCAAAGCTTCATCAAACCAGGATAACCTAAGAGAGCCGGAGTCATGAACTCAGGTAGGGGCCATGTGGTGATGTAACTGAGAAGCAGCCAGCATCAGGCCCATGGGGCATGGTGGGGCCAGGGCAACAGGTACAGCACAGCCGGGCTGAAGAGAGCTGCACCACTCAGCCCCAGTCACTCGTGACCCCTGGAGAAGCCTAGTCTGGTGCTGCTCAAGCTTCCCATGTACCACACACACACACACACACACACACACACACACACACACAAATGCTGGAAATGTGACTATCAACACACCATCTCCTAATTTTTGACTTCTGGTGATTAACTAAAAGTTTGTAAAAAGCTTTAAGGCCAAGAAAACACATGTATTGGCCAGATTCATCCTCAAGGAGCTACCAAATACTACCTCTGAACAGAGAATTCAGCATTTACCAAATGTGGGTTATTAACTTAAACCCCTGCACTTCAGCTACTCGAACTGTCACCATGAGAGTACTTCCTGTTCTACCTTCCTGGCAGCACCGCTCAGGAGATAAGGTGAAGCAACACATCAAAATCATTCTGTAAATCTTAATGTACTCCCTCACTGTGTTAGCACTGGTTTCATGGAGGCTTTTAGTAAAACCGCAAATTGAGTCCTTGTGAATTAGATGGAGAACTCCGTGTTGGAAGATAGTGTAATTTGTGTGGCTTCATAACTGGCTGAACTATAAAGAAACATTAGTGATTAATGACCCCAAGTCCGCATGAGCTTGCCTGACCCACTCGTACGCACTCTCCACCTAGCACGCCATGTCTCTGGAGTGTTTCTCCATAACACTAATCACGCCCTAATATATTTTATTCACTTAGTTTATTGTCTTTCTTCCTTCATCAGTGCATAAGTGTCTGAGGGCAGGGACCTCTGTCTTTTGTTCATGTGGTGGTCTGAGCTGATAGCTCAGAACCCAACTCAGGGCTCAAACCCACGAACCACAAGATCAAGACCTGGGCCAAAGTCAGACACTCAACTGACTGAGCCACCCAGGCACCCCACCAGAAAACCCTTTAAACTCTCTAGGCAACTGCCTCTGTCCCACCTCCTGCATGGAGATCCACCACTGCCATTCAAACCCTCCCTCATGTGTCCCTCTTGGGAACTCTGAGCATTTGTTGTGTGAGCCAGAGTCTTTGGGGAACGCAGCTACACCCATTCATTCACTCCACGTGCAGCTGCTGTTGTGCTACAAGGACAGGGCTGGGTGGTTGCAACACAGACTGTAATGGGCCACAAAACCAAAAGTATTTACTATCTTGACCTTTGTAGAAAGAATTCTCAAACTCATTTTCTGTTTTCCTACCCACTCATTCCTCAATCCTACATAGTATGTGATTAACAACATGTCCTCATGAGCAGGACTGATCTGTTTTGAAACCTGTTCCTTCACTTATGAGCTGTGTGGTCTGGGGAAAGTCACTTGCCCTTTCTGAGGACCTCGGAGTGTTTCTGGAGAATTAAATAAAATCATCCACGTTAAGTGTTCCATGCAGTGCCTGATACACAGTAACCCTCATATCAACTGTTATTCTATTTGTTGGTAGAACTTGACTCAATTTTCAAGCCCAAGGACAACTATAAATCCTAATGGGTATAATGAGGATGGACATAATAGATATAACAGACGTACAGAAGTATACAAAAGATGGTGGCTTCAGCAATTTATAAGACTTTCCTGTCCTTTAAATGTGATTTCAATATTGGCCCATTTACGTCCTTCAAGAAGTGCCATCAGACCATGGTTCTAGGATTGACAGGAAGCTATTGGTTGACAGGGATTTTGTAGCAATGTTAACTAAGAGGAGCTGGAGCCCTGTCAGCCTCATCCGTGTCAAGAGAAAGGCTGAGCAGAAGCTTCTTGGGCACTTACCAACCTGAGAAAAGTCCCAAAAAGGAGTGTTTTACTGTTGTTTTGTTTGTTTGTTTGTTTGTTTGTTTGTTTCTTAGCCAAAGGATTAAGCACGCAGACCCTGGAGCCAGACTGCCAGAATTCAAATCCTAGATCTACCAACTTACTAGGTGTAATACCTTGAGCAAGTTCCTTAGCTTTTGTGCCTCAATTTCCCTGTCATAAAACAGGAATAAAATGATGTGCCTGCCTCACAGGATTCTTCTGAGGATTAATTCAGTTCATATCTATCTAAAGGGTTTAGAAAAATGTCTCACTCCTGGAGCGTCTGGATGGCTTAGTCGGTTAAGCATCTGACTCTGGATTTTGTCTCTGGTCATGATCTCATGGGTCGTGAGTTCGAGCCCCAGTGAGTTCAAGCCCCATGTCAGGCTCTTCACTGACAGCAAGGAGCCTGCTTGGAATTCTTGCTCTCCCTCTCTCTTTGCCCCTCCCCCCCAATAAATAAACATTAAAAAAAGAACTTTGGGGTGCCTGGGTCAGTTAATTTTCCCATTTTTGGTTTTGGCTCAGGTCATGATCTCACAGTTCATGAGTTCAAGCCCTGTGTCAGGCTCTATGCTGGCAGTGCAGAGCTTGCTTGGGTTTCTCTCTCCCTTCCTCCCTCCCTCACTCTCTGCCCTTCCCCTCCTCATGCTCTCTCTTTATCTCTCTCAAAATAAATAAATAAATAAATAAATTTTCTAAATCATTAAAAAATTTGATTTAATTTAATTTGAAAAGGAACCTATTAAAAAAAAGAAAAATGTCTCACTCCCGATACTCAATAACTACATGCCAGTCCCTGTGCACCCATTTACCCTCTTTGAATTCCACGGGTATTTCAAGTTGTCAAAGCAGTGAGTTTCTCCAAGACACAGAAATGGTCCACAAATTATGAAGGGAAAAAAAATGTGCTTTTCAAGACTACACTGAGGCCTGTACTCAGGTTGGAGCATATCTAACGTTCTAGATACCTTCACTTGCATCTGGATGTGTCCGACCTAGGATTTCAAAGTTCTTGGTAAAGGAGTGTCTCCACATCTTATGCAACACAGGAGACTTTGGTTAGTGTGTTTGGCACAGAACTACCACCTCAGATATATCAGGCTCTGCACTGTGAAGCCCATGCTATGACCCCACAGATCCCACTGGATGTCAGAGATGAACTCTTTGGGAAGCACCCTTGAACATCAAACACTGGAAGCACCTAAACAGAGGAGAGGCCACTTGCTGGTCATGTCTTGCATCCCAACAAATCCCAAGCTTTAAGTCCACGTCCTTAAATCACAGAGTTCTGGATAACTAACTAGGCAAATAGTTTAAAGGTCATTGAAAGGAAAAGCAATTGCTGATAATTTTAAAGTTTTATATTTAAACTTAATATTCAGCAAAAGGCTGTAAAAGTAGCCAGATGTGTGCCAAAAGTTCTGGTACCTGGCATCTCAGTTCTCAACATAACCACTGTATGCACAGCCTGTCTGCTTCTATGGAAAATCCAGACATTGAATGGCATCTGCCCCCATGCCCTCTCCATGGGAGAGATACACCAACAATTATCCCTCAAAATGACAGATGCTCCATTAGCCCCCAATCTGGGAAAATTCCTCCCTTCTCTCCTCACCATGGGTGGTCGTTGGGTCAGCTCCCGCAGTTTCTGGATCAGTGATCTGCGTGCCTCCTGGAACTTACTGTCCAGGGCTGGAGAGAGGGTCCCCACCAGCCCCAAGATCATGTGGCTCTGCAGAAAGTCTCTGTGGAGGGAAAGTCACACATACACTCAGGGCTCTCGAGGTGCCTCAAGAACAGCCTGCCCTTGTGTAGTCACCTGGATATTCCTGAAGGAAGCCCCTTCTCTTCTGTATCTATAGAAAATAGTGGCTTGACCTTTGAACAAGTCAAGAAGAGCTTTTCTTGGTGTGAGTTGGAAAATGGTCATAGAAGGAACTAGATGCAGAAGTGACTTCTCAAATTGCAGGGAGTGAAGCGTCTGGGCTAGATGAAGACTAGACTTAAAAAATGTAACAAAACAGATTCATCTACTTCCCCAATCAAGAAATCTCAGCTCACCTTAAGATGTATCTTCTAAGCACAGCAAAGCTGGGACCTGAGACCTTCCTCTGCCCTGCTGTCAACTCTCACCAGGTCTGATTTATAGCTTTACATAAACCTGCTCACACCCACAAGAATGGTCCTTCACTTCCTTAAAAAGAATCTCTAGATGCTGCTGCCACTGAGGTACTATGAAGAAGGGCCCTGAGCCCAAGTCCCTGGAAGGAAGCCCCTGTCTTCAGGCAGTGGCCATGTAGTTACTGGGAATGGCAGACAGCCCAACAGAGTCTCACATGCAAGGGCCTCTGGATCCTCTCACAGCTGAGAAATGGCCTCTCCCCCAGCCCTCCCCCAAGAGAACCCCCAGCCTTCACCTCCTCCATCCACTGGCCCCATGGGCCTCCACCTCCTACCCCTACCTCCTAGCTGCTGACAAGACATGCATGCCTGAGCTGTCCCTAGTGACTGGCCTTCCAGCATCTCCTATAGCTTAGAGGCTCTTCAAAGACTGGGTTCTACTCCCAGCAAACCCAGGTGCTGGGCACATGAATGCCTCACTTCATGTGTGTTTTCCCTTCCCTGTGCCCCTCAAGCCTCCCATGCTTCCTGTTGCCTCCATTTTCTCTTGGGCCATTCACCCCAACACTTCTCTGCCCTCACATACCCGTGGATCCCTTCCATCTTCCTGGGAAGACCTTACCAGCATGCAGTTTCCACAATCTCCTTTGTCCCTGAGGCCTCCAGGTCCTCGGACTCTTCATCGCCCTCATATTCCCCCAGTCCCACCTGAGGCAAACCTGTATTTCAACAGCTGCTCTTCCACCAGCTGAGACATGTTTTTCAAATACTCCAGGTCATGGACTAGGAGGAGCTGGGAGGGTCTCAGGGACATTGGCGTGAATGTCGCTTGCAAGCAGGACAACCAGTCGATGGCAGGGGCCATTTCCTTAGAGGAGGGACACAAGGCTGAGGGGGACAGAAAAGGAGGAGAGGAGGCAGGAGAGGGGGGTCCTCTCCCTCAGGGTTTGAGAGGGGGTGGGGAAGGGGATGGTTGGGGAAAGGGATGGGCCTGGGAGAGTTAGGGATGGAAAGGAATTAAGGAATGAGGAGAAAGGATTTCAGGAGATCCAGAAAGTTTAGGAGAGAAACCCTCCTGCCCATCCTCCTCCAGTCCCCGGTTCAAGGCACCTGCAGTTGGTCAATAGTGACCAGCTGAAAGAGCTTCTTCTGTGCCTGCTGCTGCTCCAGGGGCCTCAGAAACTGAAACAGCTGTGAGGTAATGGAGATGGACAGGAAGGCATGTTGTTGCACCTTGTCTGGGTCTCCTCCTAGCAAGGCTCCCAGCCGACTCAGATAAGCCAGGTATTCCCGCACAATCTGGGGGAGGGGCAACATCAGTCACAGCCACCAGAGGCCCCAGCCTTTCTCCGAGCATCAGAGGTCAGGGCCTGACCTTTGTCCATGGAGGCATCTTACCTGAGCATAGATCTTCTGTTCCTGCTCTTGCTTGAGGGGAAGATCAAACTCTGGCTGGTCTATCTGGACACAAGAGATACTGGAGAGAAGTAGGGAGCGTGGAGGGAGGAGAGGACAGGTGTGGGAGGATGGGGAAGGTGCTATAGGAGACAGCTTCAGGACACAGAGAAGGTGTGAGAGAAGACAGCAAGAGAGGGAGGGATTGGGGTCGGGGGCAAGGGGGGAAAGGATACTCTTTATATTATACAGACATGGAAAATGTGAGGACAGGGCGGGTGCTTCAACCAGTTTTGGGGTGCTTGTCAAGGGAGAAGCCCACTAATCCGTGTCCTGAAGGGGGCCAGCCCCTGTGATGGGTCCAAGTCCAGGGTTAAGGGAGGGGGGAACCATCTCAGGTGCAAAATTTAAGAGGTACTGAAAACAGTAATGAAGATCAATGTCTTAACCGATATTTTTCAAATAAAAGTCAAAGCTAAAATCCATGCTGACTATAATAGCAAAACTTTGTTCATCACAGATTTTTTTTTCTGAAAATCTAGACTGTATCTTTTATCCATTTTGAAGAAAAATTATAGATTTTTTTAAGTCTGCAATAAAATTTTGGTCCATTTTAGGGGGAAAGGACCTCTTTCCCAAAAAAATCCACAATTAACAAAAATTTGATATTTTTTGATCATCACAGGTTTTTGCATTGGCTTAAAAAAATTTTTTTAATTATGAAATTTATTGTCAAATTGGTTTCCATACAACACCCAGTGCTCATCCCAACAGGTGCCCTCCTCAATACCCATCACCCACCCACCCCTCCCTCCCACCCCCCATAAACCCTCAGTTTGTTCTCAGTTTTTAGGAGTCTCTTATGTTTTGGCTCCCTCCCTCTCTAACCTTTTTTTTTAATTTTTAAAAATATTTATTTTGGTTACTGTTTTTGGTAGCCTCTTTGATTTTGTACATAGGTGTGTGGCTCACTTACCTCATCTGCCTGCCCCACCTTAGTCCTGGCATGTCCTTGATTCTGTTCTGATCTTTGCTCCCAAACTATGCCTTTTTCTACTCCAACTTCAATATCCCGCCCGCTCCTCGGACTGTATACTTTCCCCATCTTGAAAAATCTTTCGCTTGGCTCCTTTGTCACATTTTATGTCCACACTTTGAAGAAATAAAGTCATCCATGACCCTTTGTTGCTCCAACTTTCTTGCCTTCCTCTTAAACTCTGTACAATCTGTCCATTTCCAAAACTGTTTTCAAAACTTTCTTCTAGAAGGTTCTCAATGGTATTATCGTTTATTTTCTGAGATCAGAAATCTCTGGAATCCATGATGATCCTTCCCTGCTGAATCACTCCTCCCCTGTCCTCTGTGGCACAGCCATGCTGGTCTCATACCCCCTCCCTGCCCCCAGGCCCCTTGGTGGGGTACTCCCTCTGAAGTCCATCCTCAGAGTCCATCCAGTCTCCAGTTGATGGTAACTGCCCTCTTCCTACTCACACCACATCAAAACTGTGGAAAACTAATTTTCCAACTTTTCCATTTTCTGCATTTACATTCAACCAGTTGCCAAGTCCTTTAGAAGCACCACGGACCATTACCACTGAGATGAAGCTGCCTAAATCTTCATTCCTGGCCTTTCCTTTCAAGTTCTACCACAATCATCTTAAACTGCTCCAAATTGCTCACCTAGATTCCTCAACCACTCCAGGTTGACCTACAAAATCGCTCCCTCTGCTTACACTCAATGCATAACCATATTTTTTCCCCCGAAGTCAGAAGCAATCACCTCCATCTGACTTCTTAGGCCAGGAATAATCAGGCCCAACCTCATGTCTTCAGCCTTACTCTTCTCTTATCTCCCACTGCACCTCACCCCTACCCCAAATCCTCTGTTCAATAAACCAGCCTTCTCATTGACCCCACAGAAGAGTCATACCATTCCAGCCTTAGCTCAGGACTTTCCCGAAGTCCTTTTCATGCCCTTAACTTCACCTTCACCTGCGTGATTCACCATGTTTCAAGGCTCAGCTCACGTTCTCCCCTCTCTGAGCCATTCCTTAACTATTTCAGATCTTAGGTACTCCCTAAAGACCACATCAGAAGCTCCTGAACATACCCTTTAGAGCTGAATTTTAGAGTGTCTCATACTGATTAACAGCTTTTCTTATATATTCATCCCCATATAATTTTGTGGAATTTTTGAGGGCAGGGGCCAAATAGATGGCATTGCATTATCTACAACAATACCGATGCCTTAAACATTTTTATTTATTAACTTGCTCAACAAACATCTTCCATGGGCCTCTAGATGCCTGGCCCTGTGCTAGGTCCTGAGGAACAGAGGTGAGTAAGGTATGGTCCTGTTCTTAAGGGGCTCACAGTCTTTAACACGGTCTTCAGTGATGAGAGCTTGGGAAGCTGGGAGGATAGAGGGGTCTACCTAACACATAGCTAGGGTGTCAGTGAAGAATTCCTGGAAGAAATAATAATCAAACCCCAAATTTGAAAAACACGTAAGAGTTTTCCAGGCTGAGTGTGGGAATAGCGTTGGGGAGTAGTGTTGCAAGCAAAGAGAAACGTAGATGAAAAGCACTGAGGAATATTCTTGAAGCTAGAAGTGACAGAGCATGGCTTGAGGTTTAAGGGGGACAAGGGATGTGGCAGGAGATAAAACTGGAGACTGGGGGGTTAAGAGCTAGATCCTGACGACCTGGACCTGGAGAAGCCACTGGAGGCATTTAGACAGAGACAATAGCATAATTAGCTCTTGGTTTAGAAAGGTCCCTCCAGCAAAACTCAAGAGTAGATAAGAGGAGGACAATACTGGAGATGAGGGTGCTAATTAAAAGGCTGTTGGGGGGGTGATCCAGATAAGCAGTCAGGAAGATAGGAACTAGTTCAATCTTCACAGGACTGGCTCTCCTGCTCCCTTCTCTGATCTCACCTAGTATCCCTGACTGTCACATTGATAATTTTCCCTCAAGATAAATATCTTATCTATGTTGCCCATTTGTCCTATCTGTCCAGCCCGCAACCTTCCTCTAGGAGATGCTAGGCTAGAAGTCGAGGCAGGCCCGGTCCTGCTGTGTGCTGGTGCGCCCCTCACCTGAATGACTGGCGTGTGTGGAAGGGTAGGATGAGGTTGCAGGTAGGCTCTGAAGAATGGGAAATAACCATACTGACTCATCAGAAGGCTCAGGGTTCGGTTAAAGTCTAAGGAAGTCCAATTACCGGAGATTCGCCAGCCTCCAAGCTGGGAAGCAGAGAGACAGGGCTCAGCAGTGGGGGATGGCCTGGGAGACCTGTCCCGCCCACCCCTCCCCTTCCTGAGCCAGCTGCTACTTCCTGACTGCTACTCTGGGTGCTTGGAGCCGTCCAGGGCTGGCTCCATCTCTATCCTTCTTTCTCTGCCCTCACCCAGGGTCCTCATGCTTCCAGAGGGTACTGCCATTTCTATCTCCCTCCTGGAACTTGGAGATGCCTAGGAAAGAGACACCCCCCTCCCTTTCTAAAAAAAACGGGGGGAAGGGCAGCCCTGAGCATGCATGGGTCCCATGTGTTATGTATCTAGAAACCTTACTGCCCTGGGTCTCACCTCCTCAATGACTTGTCTGAGGGGGGCAGCCCCTTCGGCTTCGATGGCACCTGTGTCCACACAGGAGCTGTAGAACTGGAAAGCTTTGTCCTCCCCAGTGCCCAGGTGCCAGGAACCTGGCTTTTCTAGAAAGTAAGCATAGGAGAATTAGAGGAGAAAAGCCAAGCAAGGAAGGTGGGACAGAAGGGGAAGACTCCCAGGGAAATGGAAAGAAGGGGGGAAATACGGGGTTGAGGACAGGTCAGAAGGTGGGAGGGCTGGGTCAGCTCGATGGGAGAGTGAGGGCAGGGAGGAAGACAGAGGGGAACAAAGGAGACATGAAAGAGAAATGGGGAGGAAAAGACACAGGAGAAAAGGAAGAGATGGGAGCACCTAGCAACACCTATGGGTCCAAATGGAAGGCAGGACGGAGATGAGTAAAGAAATTAGAAACATTTGGCAAACCAGAGAACTTTGGGGGACCGGAGACAGGAAAACTCATCCAGACAGGTTTAGCAAGAAGAAACAAGGTCCAGACCCTGGCTGGTGACCCAGGAAACACACACACACACACACACACACACACACACACACACACGGCAGTAACCCTCATGCCTGTGCATTGCAATCACCTACCCTGTGGCACCTCCCACCCACTCAGTCACCATACCTTTCACTCTGTAGTGAGCAACAGTTTTTATCCTAAACATACATTTTCTTTTCATATCTTGGCCTTAACTGGAAACATGGCCCCTCCAGAGAATGCCTGCCTGCAGTTCTTTTGTCCATCAAAAAGAGGGCAGAGGGACACATTCACTCCTCCCAAATTCCAGTGAATCCCATCACATGTCCTGGGCTCCCTTACACTGGAAATGTGTGCCTATCATACCTGTTCTTGTTCCCTTTCCTCACACCCTCACACCATCCTCCAACTTCCTGGGGCTCGCTTCCAACCTCCCAGATGGCCTCGATGCTCCCTCAGAGATGAACTCAATTCTTCTGTCTTCTCCACAGTCACTGCCTACAGGCGACTTCTGCACCCCCGGGGCTTTAGGTTGGCCCTCTCCTCTTCCGGCAAGCCCTCTGTGGCTGGATCCATTCCCTGGCACACAGCCAGATGCCTCCCCTTCTTGCCGCGTGGCCACATCCTCCCAGCCAGCCCCAGCACCCCACTTCTTCCCCTAGAGCTTGCACACCAGCGTCTGAGGGAGGGGGTGGGGAAGTGACTGCAGGGAGAGGCTAACAGTGACCCCAGCGATAACAGGCAGGCGGGGCTGGGGGCAACCGACACACCTGGACTTTAGTGCGGCAGGTGCTGAGCGCCATTGGCATGGGAGGTCCCAGGCGCGGGAGAGAAATGGAAGATTTAGGTGCAGCAACAGAGAAGGGGCAGATCTGTGAAATGTGGGGGGCTTGAAGACAGGACAGTAGTCATGGGCAAGTGGCAAAGGAAAGATGAAGACAGGGACAGAGAGGAGAAGGGAGGAGGTACTGAGACGGAGCAGCAAACCAGCAGCTGTGCCACAAACCACACAGGTTTGGGACAGCAAGATAGTTCTAGGCTCAGAGCCACCCACTTGCAGAGACGCTTCCACCCAGCGAGCCTCACCCAGTATTTTCCGAAGTCTCCTCTTGTTCTCCTCTGCAAGAGCCTGAAAAGAGCTCTTGGTGCCTTGGGCGTCTCCACAGGCAAAGCTGAAGAAGTCGGTGCAGGGGGCCACACTGGTGTTCCCAGAGGCCAGGTAACGAGCCTGAAGATCATGACACTCGGGCGTCCTGCAGGGCCCTGCCAGGTGGTGGGGGCGGGGGGAGCTCAGAGCTGGGAGAGGGAGAGAGAAAGGGCCAGGGGTCCCCCGAGATGCTGGGCAAAGGACAGCCTGGTGGGGAAAAGGGAAGGGCCCCCCAGGAGAAGGACAAGGCCTGACTGAGCCCAGCGGGGCCAGATTGGGAGGGAGAGGGCGAGAGGGTGAGGCAGGAGGGGAGGTGAACGAGTCAGTGGGCACAAAGCCACAGAGGCCCTGATGAGGAGGGCTGGCTCGGTTGGGAGATTCCAGGATCGTGCTCACTAGGGCCACAGCTCCGGAAGATGTAGACCAAAAGCACAGAAGAACCAAGGAGCAGACTGAAAAGCAGGCCAGCCGCTAGCACCCGCCGGACCATGAACCCCGCCGTTATGTGGCGTTCCTGTGGCCACTCTACTTGAGATACTGGAGATCGCTGTGCAGGGAACTAGGAAGTGGAAAGCCACAAGAGAGAGGGGGTTGGCAGAGAGGGGTGGGGGAGAGAGGGAGAGAGGGGAAAGAAAGAGAAAGTTAGTGCCAGGGCCCCCTCGTAGAGAGATGATTCTCCTCATTCTCCCTAAACCCAACCCGTTTTGGACCCCTGGGAGATGCACAAACATGCTAAGGACCAGGCAGACTGTGAGGGGTGAGAGTCTGTGGGATGTTAGAGCTGGAAGGGAGGTCACACGTCTGCCCCGCAAAGGTCAGGGACTGCACTTACCTCCTGCCTTAAGAAAGGCCCCCTTCCCCATGCCCGGCTCATTCCCCCCGGCCGGGTTCTTCCCCACTCTGGTCTCCACCCTCTTGAACTGAGGAGGAGAGAAGGGAGAGAAGCTGGGTCAGGAAGGGGGTGCATTAAAGAGAGTTATATCAGGTCTATCAGGTGGTTTTGACGCTTCCCTTCACGCGCCCGCTATCATCCCAGGGCAGTGTTCCTAGACCGGCTTCAGAACGGCCCCTCCCCTGGATGCACCCCGACTTTTCTCCCTCTCCTGACACCTCCCTTTCCTTTCCCGTTTCTGCTCTCCAAGCCTCACATTTCCTCCTCTCCCATGGGGCAGGGCACTCACGCACAGTGGCCATCCACCCCCACCCTAGGCACCTGACCCCAGAGGGGAACAGTTTTCTCTAGGGGACTTGCCGTTGGTCAGTCCTCTCTGGCTCCCAGAATCCTTCCTGGTTCTGCTCTAGGTGCTGAATCTGAGAAGTGGGGTTCAGGAAATGGCCTCCCTCCTACCACCCCCCCCCCAGTTCCTCTGTACTGGAGAAGGGGAACTTCTGCCACTTGACCCTCCTGTCCCCATATACCCATGCTATTGGCCTCTGGGTGGAGTCTGTTTATCAGTCCAGAGACACCCAGACCTCTCCTCCTCCTTTATCTCAGACTCTCAGGGGAGGCAAAGGGAGGGAGTCTTCACTTCTCAAGTAATTTTGCCCTTGGGTGGCTCTTCTTGTCCTGCTTTGTGCCTTTGCTCATGGAGTTTCTTTATTTCTGGAATATTCTTTCTTCCCTTCTTTCTTCTCTGATTTAAATCTTCCAGACCCTTCTATTCTCAGGTAAATGCCACCTTCCCCCAGGAACTCTCACAGCTCGGAGTCCATTCCCCCTGCTCCTGGGAATGCTCGATGGCTCTCAGGGTGTCATAACCCTGCTGTTTGCAGGCAGAGCAGAGCAGTGCAAAGAAAATCCAACAAACCAGGAGACCCAGATGAGCTAATTATTAGCCCTGTGATAATAAATAAGCCATTTAAACTCTCAGGCAGGTAAGAAAGTTTCATCATCTAGAAAATGAGTCTAATGTTTGCCTTGCCCCTGCCCTGGGGTCTGATACCTTCTACAAAAGAAGGAGGCATTACCATGCCTTTCATTCAGCACTCTCTTCCACAGGAGGTTCTTCTTCACCTCCCTAGTGATGGCAAATCTTTAGTGGCCGGGACAGTGTCCCTTTTTCTTTCATGTCCACTTGAGATGCTTTATAAATATTTGTAGGAATGACTTGCGTTCCAAGCCAGAAATTCTCTTTCCCACACCACACTGAGGTCTCACCTGGGGTCCCAGTGAGCACATTTCTGAGAGAAGGCATTTCATGTCTGTCCCTTGTCTTCCTGTCCCAGGTAAAATAAGACAGTCACACTCAAGACCCCTCGGCAGTATTTCCTGACACTGCTATGGTGGCTTTGTCGGGATGGAGGCAAGGACGGGTCCATGGTTGGTGAAGAAGAACAAAGGTCACATGCCTATGGAGGCCATACTATGGGGTATCATGAAAGCATGAAGAAAAGTCAGGGCTTTTCAAAAGGAGGAACTGAAGTCTTCTGAGGAGGAGTTTCACATGATGAACCTAGTAGCTGTGAAAAGCTGGTGTGGTACTGGATCTGGATTGCTTAGATGAAAGACAAGAGACACAGAGGGAAGGCTTGGTCCAGGGTGATGGCAGAAGGGATGTAAATACTTGGAAGGAAAAATCTTATGGGAGGAAATAAAGTCATGGAAACTGATAGAGTCAGGGAGGAGACAGCGAGTGTAAGTAACAGTCACAGATGAGCTGCATAGTTTATTTCTGGATGACAAGGAGCACGGTGATGGCGGTGGCAGAAAGTGGGACCTTGGTTAAGGGTGGCTGTAGGAATCACCTTGACACCAAAATGATGATTCGGGATTTTAGAGGTTTTCGGTCTGTTTGCATACAAATCAACTGTGCCTTGTCTGTTACCTCCCCTTCCCCCAGATACTCAGCCTTGAACTTCTAGCTCCCTCCCCACTCCTTTTGTACCAGTGGAGCCCTCTGGGATGATGTTTCTCTAGGAAAATGGTAATGGGGCAATTCAGGTTAGATAAGAGCTGGTTAAGGCACAGGTGTGCTGTGTTACATCAGTGACTGCGAACATCCACCGAGGCCTGGACTTAGTGTCTCTCTGTCCTGGAGAAGCTGAGTCAGTCATGGACTTGCGGCAACATGGGTGCTGTCCGCCCTGCCCGCCCTGCCGCCTCTGTTCTGGGAGCTGCCTCAGAAGCACAACCCCTTTATCTCCCTCGTCCCACTGTGCAGTGAGTCATTACCACCGCCACCACCGCCGGCCCAGAGCCCCACACACCAGTGCAGCCATCATCATTAGCCGTAAGCACCGAGAGAGCCCCAGCTAGCAACCACAGGCTCGCACGGCAGCCAGACACTGCCTCCTGGTCTCTTTCACTGTTCCATCCGGTCTACTTGAATTCCAGGATCTTTTGTTTGATACCAGAATAATATTAACTAGTAATAACAGTAGCAATAGTATCTTAATTTTTACTGAGCACTTCCTATGTGCCGGGACTCCAATAAAAATGCTTTGCTTATGTACATATTTTCCATTCAGTCTTCAATTCTATGAGGGCGATGAGAACTGTTCTCCCCATTCTACAGATGAGAAGACAGATGCATGAAGTGCAGTACACTTGCCCCAAGTTATAAAGTCAGCAATCATCAGAGCTGAGAACTGAAGGAAAGCCTTCTGAGACCCTCAGTCATTAAGTTTCTCAGACTACTGAGACCCTCAGTCATTAAGTTTCTATTTTTCGAAGTCTCTTCCTTGGCAGAATCTTTTGTCTAAACCCTTTCAACTACCCTTTACTATGATCTTGTTATGACTGCCTTGGGGGCTGTTACTCCCCAGACTCTCAAACATCCATTTCACGTTTTGAAGATCATGTCTTTATTGTTGTCCATAACCAGCCAACATGGACAGTGCTTAAAGCATCAAAATTAAGGATGGGACATTTATCTACACTCTCAGGGATGTATGTCAGTGACAGTTTACCTCTCAGATCACTTGATTTCAGTGATAACAACGAAGAAGCTTCTTCCTAAGAAGCAATAAATCCCATCCTGGATGACCCAGAGTAAGCTTCGATGTCATAGACAATGCTGAGGAGACTGACCAGAGGAGGAAAAACCAGATCACTGGGTCAGGGTTGGGGGCATTCTAATTGCTTTTTCAAAGGAAGCCATATTGAAAGTTGCAGATTACCTCTGGGAAGAAAAACTTATGTTTTTGAAACACTTTAAGTGACAAGTCTAGATGGAATGCTTTTAATATTTCAATTTCCATATATACTTTTTCTTTTATAGATACAAGACTAGAATACATAAGGCCTGTTTAATTAAATTAGCAAATTAATGGGGGCACCTAGGTGGCTCAGTCGGTTAAGCCTCCAACTTTGGCTCAGGTCATGATCTCTCAGTTCGGGACTTTGAGTCCCACATCGGGCTCTGTGCTGACAGTGCAGAGCCTGCTTGGGATTCTCTCTTTCTCCCTTTCTCCTTCTCTCTGTTCCTCCCTCATCTATAAGTGTATGCATGCATGTGTGCTCTCTCTCTCGAAAGAAAAATAAATAAAAACTTTTTTAAAAATCAGCAAATTAATAAAAAATATGGATTGGTGGTGAACATGGCAAAAACTTGAAAGTAATGCCCCGAAGACTGAAGTTTGAAATGTGTACATGTCAACAATGTCTCAAAAGGAAGATCCTTGTCCTTAATTTTTTAGTATTCTTTCATGCCACCTTCTCTTCTCTTTATATGTGTAGTAAATCATCACCTTAAACTTACACAATGCTGTATGTCAATTATATCCCAAGAGCATCCTTACCAAGAATGGTCATCCTTACCATGGTGGGTAAACACCATCAAATGTGCCACATGCCCAAATGGAACAAAAAGGTAGAGGAAGGACAAATTTTCTGCTTTTGCTTGATCTGGGATATCTGGGATATCCTGCCCTTGGACACTGGTGTTCCTGCTTCACAGGTCTTTGGACCAAAAGCACAGTCTGTAAAAGGAAGAAATAACAAGTTGGACTTCATCAAAATTAATAGTTTTTGCTGTGCAGGGCATCTGGGTGGCTCAGTCAGTTGGGCATCCGACTTCGGCTCAGGTCATGATCTCAGGGTTTGTGAATTCGAGCCCCACTTTGGGCTCTGTGCTGACAGCTCAGAGCCTGGAGCATGCTTCAGATTCTGGGTCTCCTTCGCTCTCTGCCCCTCCCCCATTTGCTTTCTGTCTCTGTCTCTCTCTCTCAAAAATAAACATTAAAAGAATTTTTGTAAATGTTTGCTGTTCGAAAAATCATGTTAAGAGGATTAAAAGACAGACTAAGACTGGGAAAAAATACTTGCAAACTACATATCCAACAAAAGACTAGTATCTGGAACATACATTTTTTTTAAATTTTTTTTCAACATTTATTTATTTTTGGGACAGAGAGAGACAGAGCATGAACGGGGGAGGGGGAGAGAGAGAGGGAGACACAGAATTGGAAACAGGCTCCAGGCTCTGAGCCATCAGCCCAGAGCCTGACGCCGGGCTCGAACTCACGGACCGCGAGATCGTGACCTGGCTGAAGTCGGACGCTTAACCGACTGCGCCACCCAGGCGCCCCTGGAACATACATTTTTAAAAACCTCTCAAAACTCCACATTTAAAAGACAAACAATCCACTTAGAATGTGGGCAGCAGACATTAAGAGGTATTTCTCCAAAATGGATATAAAGACAGCAAATAAGCACCTTGAAAGATGTTCAACATCATTAGCCATTAGAGAAACGCAAATTAAAATTTTAATGAGATATCACTAGTATGCATCAGAATGGGTAAAATAAATATTGGCAACCAAGTGCTAGGGCATACACAGAGAAACCGGATCACTCATCCAGTGTTCATGGGGATGTAAAATGGTACAGCCATTCTGGAAAACAAGTTGAAAGTTTCTTAAAAACTAAATAAGCTGCTACTATTTTACACATTAACTATACTCCTAGCGTGAGTCCCAAAGAAAAGTCATGTTCACATAGAACCTGTACACAAATGTCTGTAGCAGATTTATTCATAGTAAACTTGAAACAACTCAGATGTCTTTCAGTGGGTAGACAGTTAAACAAACCATGGTAACCCATACCCTGGAATACTACTCAGCAATAAAAAGGAACAAAGTAACAATACCTGGATGAATCAAACCCTGAGTGAAAAAAAAGTCAATCCCTCAAAATTACATACTTACCGATTCTATTTATATAACAAAGTTTACATGCCAAAATTATAGTAATGGAGAACAAATTAGTGGTTGCCAGTGGTCAGGAAAAGGTAGAGATGGGATACAACTAGGCATGGCTATAAAAAGGGAACACGAAGTATCCTTGGTGGTGAAGGAAATATTCTTGATTCTATCAATGTCATATCAATATTCTATCAATGTCTGGTTGTGAAATTGTACTACAGTTTTGCAAGATTTTACCATTGGGGGAAACTGGGTAAAGGGCACATGGGTCTCTCATGTCATTCCTTACAACTGCCTGTGAATCTTCAAGTATCTCAAAAAAAAAATTTTTTAATGATAGTTAAGTTGCAAGATAGGTTCTATAATTGTCCCATAGAATTAATTGGACAATGTATCAGTCTGATTCTTTTTTTATTGTTAAACATTTAAAAAATTTTTTTTACATTTATTTATTTTTGAGAAACAGAGTGAGACAAAGTATGAGTGGGTGAGGGGCAGAGAGAGAAGGAGACGCAGAATCTGAAGCAGGTTCCAGGCCCTGAGCAAGATGATGCGAGGCTCGAACCCACAAACTGTGAGATCATGACTGAGCCGAAGTCGGACGCTCAACCAACTGAGCCACCCAGGCGCCCCTCAATCTGATTCTTTATTGCAAGTAACACAATCTATTCTGGATAATTTAGTCAGTAAGAGAATCTATTCAATGATATTTGGAATTTCACAAATTCCAATAGGTTGGGCAGAGAGACAGAATCGAAGGCTATGCAGCAAAAAACAAAACAAAACAAAACAAAACAAAAAAACCAAAACCCAGAATCACACCATGCTCTGTCCATATACCTCTCCTGCAGGCCGCTGCTGCCCAGGCCCTGTGGTTTCCATGAGTGAACAGACAGCAGAATCTCTGGCACCACATTTGCCCCAGGATGACCCACATCATGTACTCTTTCTCCTATTTTTCACTTTGCAAATGATGTCCAGTTCAGGTGTCTCTGGTTGGTAAAACCTAGATCATTGCCTCTGCCTGACTACAAGAGAGTCTGAGAGAACACGGCCTGGCTTCTATCTTGGAGAAGTGGGATTTATAAAATGGGAAGTTCCCCAGTTCTAGAAAGGTTTCCAAAAGACACTTGTCAGTCACAAACATGACAAATGTCCACCATAAGTATAATAACATGTTTTGCAATCAAGAGATGATTTACTTTTTGAAAATTTAAAGAAACATTTCAAATTCTGATGAATACAGTAGATAGAGGAAGTATGCCTCTTTGATAACTTACCCATTTTCCCCTTCAGTTCTTGTGAGTTTCTATTTTTTAGTCCAATGATGATATATTGTATTTTATTAAAAAGTCATACATTTGGGGCACCTGGATGGCTCAGTTGGTTAAGCGTCCGACTCTTGGTTTTGGCTCAGGTCATGATCTCACGGTTCCTGAGTTCGAACCCCACATAGGGCTCTGCGCTGATAGCGCGGAGCCTGCTCAAGACTCTGTCTCCCTCTCTTTCTGCCCCTCCCCTGCTTGCTCTCTATCTCTCTTTCTCAAAATAAATAAACATTAAAAAATTTTTTTGAAAAATTCATACATTTCACTTGTCTTTTTGATTTTACTGTGCCTAACATTTTAAAATTAGTTTTAACATTTTCTCCATTGTTATATATTCTTTCTGTTTCTAATCTTATTTTATTTTGTATTGCATTCTCTTTTTTTATTACAAAATACATGTTCCTTATAGCAAATTTGAAAATCAACCCCCCCAACTTCCCCCCCCCACAAAGAAAAAACCAACACAAAAAAGAAAACAAAAATCATTTGAAATCCAGGACCTGGTAATAACTCCAATGATCTCTCCAACAGTCATTCCATTCATATGCCACTGGAAATGCAGTTTAGGTGGGTTGACTCCACCACCATACTTGGGGATGGGTCCCATTTGACCTAAAGCAATCAGAGTCATTTCACACACACACCCACTGCCTCACCAATGCAAATAGCTCAGTTATAATCAATCAGTGCCTGGCATCCTACCGGCCACAGTGATTGGTTCAAGCGTGGGCACATGACCTATGTCAGTCCTATTTAAAAACATCCAAGGCTCCTACCTGTTAGGAGAAGAGAATCTCCCACCACCACCCCAATTCAGGTCAGACTAGCATAAAGGAAGAAGCTCTAGCCCCAGAGCTGCTGGAAACCTGTGCGAAGTAGAGCTTATATTCAAGAGTTGGAGTTAACAATAGAGAGGGAGAAACCATATCCTCATCCCATCATTTGGTTCCTAAAATCAGATTCTTCTAAGTCTAGTCCCCGGCTTTTTTCTCTTCTTAATTGAACAAGATGAGATTGCCAGATTTAGGAAAATGTGTATTTTGCCTCTATCCCAGCTCTAGATCTCTTTGTGTGGTTGTCTTGGTAAGGGGCCTCCAGGACAATTCTCTTTCGGGGCCTGGAGTTTCCCAAGCAAACCCTATTTCAAATTGAAATTTTCTTACTATGCCTTCCAGATTGTCTTGTACATTTTCTAAAGCCTGTGATCCATAAATATAGAGCTGGAGGATGCCACTTGATTTTAGTATAGCAGTTCAAGTTTTGATGCCAATGCTGTGTATGAAACGTAAGGATGTTATGGGAATTGTACTATCTATATTTAAAAGACTGGTGGGTCATTTGAGCCTGAAATGCCTAATCACTCTTGAGAAGGGTCAGAACCACACTTTGTGGTTCTCCAAAAAAGAGGTGTTGCAGACGCTGGCTGACTGTGAATGTCTGCAACTACAAGACACACACACCTGTCTGAGCTACTACTCCTGAGCTTACTGAAACCCACGTGCAAGTGCTGTTCCTCCACTGACTGAACCTGGGGGCAACACATTTCCTTGAGGGCTCACAGACTGTCAAGAGACCCTCCCGCCCCCAACTTTTCTCACAGCACTTCCATACTCACTGTACTTGGAGTAGTGAGAAACAATAATATAACTCTTTAATCCTTTCTTTGATTTAAGATTCTTCTGAGAGGTGGATGAAAGCTAGCGTGGTTTGTTTATATCTTGAGACTCACTTAAAAAATAAAGAATCCATTCTGGTTCCACCCCAGAATCCCCATTCTCCTATTTATTGATGCCAGGTAGTACTTTCAGGCCTTGTCTACATTTCTAGCAGGCATGAATCAATACAGCTAGTCTCTACTGAGGTCATAGCTTCTCCATTTTGTGTGAAAACTCTAATTCCTAGCATGCATTGAAACTACTGTGTTCATTGTAGTTGCCTCTGACCGTGACACATGGGAGCTTCCACAGCCTCAGAGAATGCACTACCTTCTCCAAGCCTCCCATACACCTTCTTGCTTAGATATTTTTGGGAATTGCTGATTCTGAATAGATCTTAAAAAAAAAAAAAAGGAAGTAATAGAGGTGGAGCAGAGCAAATCTATATGAAGTATTCCGGCATTCAGGGGGAGAGATAAGCAAACAAAACAATTATATACAAATAAATACTACAATTTTAGGTAGTGAGAAAAAATAAAGCAGAAACAGGGGTAGAGAGAGATGAAGAATAGTGGTAATGTAGCACCATTTTTGATAATGTGATCTGTCATTTGTGCCAAAGGAGTGATGGAGTCAACCAAGTGAGCTGAGGGAAGACTTTGAACTTTCCTTTATGTGTGATGGGAATTCATGGGGCAGTTTTTAAAGGATCAGCCAGCCTCCTGGGAAGGTGTTTTTGAAAAGCAGAAAGGCTGGTTAGGAGGCTGTCGGAATCATTGCAAAATCCAGGTAAGAGATGAACATATGAATTAAAGCAATAGCAATGGAGGTGGTAAGAAGCAGCTGAATTCTAGATTTATTCAAAGACAGTGCCAGTAAGACACTAGTTGATGGGTTTCATATGAGATAAGATGAGATGAGATGAGAGAGATATAGCAAGCAAGCATAATGCCTAGATTTTAGCCATTTCCTAAGGGAAAGAAAATTGAGAGAGGATGAGTGGATGTGCATAGAGAGTTCTGTTTAGGTATTTAAATCAAAGGATACTTTTTAGACACCGAAGGAGAAATGCTGTGTAGGTAATTAAATATAAACATCTAGAGATCAACAGAAAGGTCGAGAATAGATATAATAAATTGGACATTTGAATTTAAGTAGATTATCTTCAAAGCCAAGGGACCAGAAGAGATCATGTACGGATGAGTCTAAGAGATTGGAACATAGGCCATTCTAACATTTGATGGTCAGAAAGAGAAGAAGCCAGAAAAAAAGATTAATTTGGGGAATGTTAGGATTGTGTGTGTGTGTGTGTGTGTGTGTGTGTGTGTGTGTTGATGTTATTTCACTAATAGATGTTGCAGATATCCAAGAGATATATAGATGCGTGGGTATCCATTCAGATCTCTTTATGCACTGGAAGTATTCTGTGTCTTTTAAATTATATTTAACAGAGATTTATCAGTTTTCTTCTCTTCAAATAACCAGCTCTTAATTTTATGTTTGATTTATACCTGTTATTTTCCATGTTATTGATTTATGCTTTTATATTATTTTCCTATTTTGCTTTAGATTAATACTTTGTTCTATTTTAGAAATTTACAGTATAATAGTTTTTTCATTAATATCCTTTTTAAATTTCTTCTTATTAAAGACTTTTAAATGAGTACATTTTCTTCTAAACACTGTTTTGGCCACATTTCAACACATTTTGCTATACAGACTTGTGTTTGTTATTACTTTAAAATAGATTTTTTATTGAATTATTAATTTTTCCTAAGCTAATTTTTACTTTAAAAAAAGTGTTTTTTAATATCACAAGAAATTAAGCAATTTGTTAATATTTTCATTATTTATTTCTTCTTTAAATGTGTTATGATTAGAGGCTGTGCTGGGCAGAATTCTTTCTATTAGGTTGGTGGTTGGTATTTTTAAAATACTTTTATGGCCTATTTATGATTTTTTTTTTGGTGACAGCTATACACAGGAATGTTCTTAAAATTCTCTCATTAAAGTTCCCAATAATTTGTTAAAATTGTCGAATAAAGCCCAAGACAGCCCTAGACTGACCAACGAACACCACAAGGACCAAACACTGCCCACAAGAGGAAAAGAGAGCCACTTGCAGATGACTGGACTGAAGTAAAACAGTTATACACAAGGGAAGCCCCATGAGGCTATCAGCTGATTTTTTCAGCAGAAACTTTGCAGGCCCAAAGGGAGCGGCATGATATATTCAAAGTGCTAAAAGGAAAAAATCTACAGCCAAGAGTACTCTATCCAGCAAGACTATCATTCAGGATAGAAGCAGAGGTAAAGTTTCCCAGACAAACAAAAGTTAAAGGAATTCATGACAACTAAACCAGCCCTACAAGAAATGGGTTTTTAAATGTTTTTTAATGTTTATTTATTTTTGAGAGAGACAGAGACAGAATGCAAGTGGTTAGGGGCAGAGAGACAGGGAGACACAGAATCAGAAGCAGGCTCCAGGCTCCGAACTGTCAGCACAGAGCCCGACATGGGGCTTGAACTCACAGACAGTGAGATCATGACCTGAGCTGAAGTCAGACACTCAACTGACTGAGCCACCCAAGTGCCCCATGAAATGTTAAAGGGGACTCTTTGAATGGAAGAGAAAGACCAAAATCTAAAGTAAGAAAAGCAGGAAGCACAGAAGCTGTAAAAATAAATGTATTTGTAAAACTCAGTCAAGGGGCTTAGAAAATAAACGGATATAAAGTATGACATTATATACCTAAAACACTGGAGAGGAGAGAAGTAAAGAATGGGTTCAAACTTAAGCAACCATGAACTTAATACAGACTGCTTTATGTAGAAGATGCTATATACAAACCTAATGGTTACCTAATGGTAACCACAAATCAAAAGCCAGTAATAAATACACAAAAAATAAGGAGAAAGGTATTAAAGTATATCACTAAAGAAAGCCAACTAATCTTGAGAGAAGAGAGCAAAGATAGAAAGGAACAGAGATGAACTACAAAAATGATCATAAAACAAGTAACAAAATGGCAATAAGTACGTACCTATTAATAATTACTTTGAATGTAAATGGACTATATGCTCCAATAAAAAAGTTATAGGGTGAGAGAATGGATAAATAATTAGAACTGCATGCCAGAGACTCACTTCAGACATAAAGACACATGCAAAAAAAAAAAAAAAAAAAAAACCTGAAAGTGAAGGGGTGGAGAAGCATTTATCATACAAATGGAAGTGAAAATAAAGTCAGGGTAGCAATACTTATATCAGACAAAATAGACATTGAAACAAAGACTGTGAAGAGAGACAAAGAAGGACACTATATAATCATAAACAGAACAACCCAATAAGAAGATATAAATTGTAAATATTTATGCTTCTAATATGGGAGCACCCAAATACATAAAGCAGCTATTAACAAACATACAGGATGTGATCAATAGTAATACAATAATAGTAAGGAACCTTAACACCCCACTTACATCAGTGGATTGATCATCCAAACAGAAAATTGACAAGAAAAGAATGGCTTTGAATGATATTGGACCAGATGGATCTAACAGATATATTCAGAACATTCCATCCTAAAACAGCAGAATACACATTCTTCTCAAGTGCATATGAAATATTCTCCCAAACAGATCACTTATTAGACCACAAAACAAGTCTCAACAAATTTAAAAATACCAAGTCACACCATGCATCTTTTCCAACCCAATGCTATGAAACTAGAAATCAAACACAAAAGGAAAAAAAATCTGGAAAGACCACAAACACATGGAAGTTAATAAAATGCTACCAAACAATGAAAGGGTCAACCAAGAAAACAAAGAGGAAATCAAAAAATACACGGAGACAAACAAAAATGAAAACACAATAGTTCAAAAATCTTTGGGATGCTGTAAACGCTGTTCTAAGAGGGAAGTTACTAGCAATACAAGTCTACCTCAAAAGCAAGAAAAATCTCAAATAAACAACTTAACCTTACACCTAAAGGAGTTAGAAAAAGGACATACAAAACCCAAAAACAGTAAAAGGAAGGAAATAATAAAGACTGGAGCAGAAATAAATGAAATAGAAACTTAAAAAACAAAAGCAAAACAAAACAAAATAACAAAGCAAAGCAAGAAAAAAAAACACAATAGAACATATCAATGAAATCAAGAGCTGGTTCTTTAAAAAGACCAACAAAATTGATAAATTTTTATCCAGATTTACCAAAAGAGAGAGAGAGAGAAAGAGAGAGAGGGGGAGAGAGGATTCAAATAAACAAAATGAGAAATGAAAGAGGAGAAATGACAATCAACACCATAAAAATACAAGGGATTGTAAGAGAATATTATGAAAAATTATATGCCAACAAACTGGACAACTGAGAGGAAATGGATAAATACCTAGGGTCTTATAATTTCCCAAAACTGAATCAGGAAGAAATAGAAAATTTGAACAGACAAATTAACAGCAATGAAATTGAATGAGAAATCAAAAACTCCCAAGAAACAAAAGTCCAGGACCATATGGCTTCACAGGTGAATTCTATCACTTAAAGAAAAGTTAATACCTGTTCCTTTCAAACTATTCTGAAAAGTAGAAGAGGATGTAAAACTTCCAAATTCATTCTATGAGGCCAGCATTACCCTGATACTCAAACCAGATAAAGATGAGAGAGGGAGAGGGAGGGAGGGAGAGAGATAGGAGAGAGAGAGAGAAAAAGAGAGAGAGAGAGAGAGAGAGAGAGAGAGAGAGAGAGAGAGATACAGGCCAATATCTCTAGCGAACATAGATGCAAAAATCCTCAAAAAAAAAATCAGCAAACTTAATCCAACAATACATTAAAAAAATCATCCACCACAATCAAGTGCAATTTATTCCCAGGATGCAAGAGTGGTTCAATATTCACAAATCAGTCAATGTGATACATCACATCAATAACAGAAAGAATAAAAACTATATGATCATTTCAATAGATGCAGAAAAAGCATTTGACAAAATACAACATAACTATTCATGATAAAAACCCTCAACAAAGTAGGTATGGAGGGAAGACACCTCAACATAATAAAGGCCATATATGAAAAATCCACAGATAACATCATACTCTATGGTGAAAAACTAAGAACTTTTCTCCTGTGATCAGGAACAAGACAAGGATGTCAATTCTTAATTAGTTTTATTCAACATAGTTCTACAAGTTCTAGCCACAGCAATCAGAGAAGAAAATGGAATAAAAGGCATCCAAATTGGCAAGGAAGAAGTCAAACTTTCACTATTTGCAGATAATATGATACTATATGTAGAAAACCCTGAAGATTCCACCAAAAAACTACTAGAACTGATAAATGAATTCAGTAAAGTTTCAGGATACAAAATCAATGTACAGAAAATTGTTGTGTCTCTATACACTAAAAATGAAGCAGTAGAAAGAGAAATTAAGAGAACAATCCCATTTTCAATTGCACCAAAAAGAATAAAACACCTACCAATAAACTTAACCAAGGAGGTAAAAGACCTATACTCTGAAAATTATAAAGCATTGATGAAAGAAATTGAAGACAACAAAAATAAATGGAAGGATATTCCATGCTCATGGATTGAGAGAACAAATATTGTTAAAATGTCCATACTACCCAAAGCAATCTACATATTAATGCAATCTCTATCAAAATACCAACAGCAGTTTTCACAGAACGAGAACAAACAATTCTAAAATTTGTATGGAACCACAAAGACCCCCAATAGCCAAAGAAATATTCATAAAGAAAAACAAAGCTAGGGGTGCCTGGGTGGCTCAGTCGGTTGGGCGGCCGACTTCGGCTCAGGTCATGATCTCGCGGTCCGTGAGTTCGAGCCCCGCGTCGGGCTCTGTGCTGACAGCTCGGAGCCTGGAGCCTGCTTCCGATTCTGTGTCTCCCTCTCTCTGACCCTCCCCCGTTCATGCTCTGTCTCTCTCTGTCTCAAAAATAAATAAACATTAAAAAAAAAACTAGAGGTATCACAGTTCCAGATATCAAGTTATATTACAAAGCTGTAGTAACCCAAACAATAATAAAAAAAATAGATGCATAGATCAGTGGAAATTCTTAGAAAGCCCAGAAATAAACTCATGACTATATGGTTAATTAATCTTCAACAAAGGAAGCAAGAATATGCAATGGGAAAAAGACAGTCTCTTCAACAAATGGTGTTGGGAAAACTGGACAGCTACATGCAAAAGAATGACACTGGGCCACTCTCTTATACCACACACAGGAAAAAAAAAACCTCAAAAGGTAAGACTTAAATGTGAGATGGGAAACCATAATAATCCTAGAAAACAGGCAATAATTTCTGTAATATGGGCCATAACAACATTTTCTTTTAATTCTTTTTTAAAAATTAATTTATTGCCACATTAGCTAACATACAGTGTATACAGTGTAGTCTTGGCTTTGGGAGTAGATTCCCATGACTCATCACTTACAAACAACATCCAGTGCTCATCCCAACAAGTGCCCCCCTCAATGCCTGTCTCCTATTTTCCTCGTCCCCCTCCCAAACCCCAACCCTATCAACCCTCAGTTTGTTCTCTGTATTTAGGAGTCTTTTATAGTTTGCCTCCCTCTTGTTGATAACTTATTTTTCCTTCCCTTCCCTTATGGTCTTCTGTTAAGTTTCTCAAATTCCACATATGAGTGAAAACATGATATCTGTCTTTTTCAGACTGTCTAATTTCACTTAGCATAATACCCTCCAGTTCCACCCATATTGTTCCAAAAGGCAAGAGTGCATTATTTTTCATTGCTGAGTAGTATTCCATTGTGTGTGTGAGTGTACATACCTATATCTATCTATATCTATATCTATATCTATATCTATATCTATATCTATCTATATATCTATAATCTATCTATCTATATCTATATCTATACCTATATCTATTTATCTATCTATCTATCTACCACGTCTTCTTTATCCATTCATCAGTTGATGGACATTTGGTCTCTTTCCATAATTTGGCTATCACTAACAGCACTGCTATAAACATTGGGGTACATGTGACCCTATGAATCAGCACTCCTGTATCCTTTGGGTAAATTCCTAGTAGTGTTATTGCTCGGTCATAGGGTAGTTCTATTTTTAATTTTTTGAGAAAACTCCACACTGTTTTCGAGTGGCTGCACCAGCTTTCATTCCCACCAACAGTGTAAGAGGGGACCCCTTTCTCCACATCCTTGCTAACCTCTGTTGTTGCCTGAGCTGTTAATTTTAACCACTCTGACCAGTGTGAAGTTGTATTTCAATGTGGTTTTGATTTGTATTTCCCTGATAATGAGTAATGTTGAGCATTTTTTCGTGTGTCTGTTAGCCAACTGGGTGTCTTTTTTGGAGAAGTGTATATTCATGTCTTCTGCCCATTTCTTCACTAGATTATTTGTTTTCCAGGTGTTGAGTTTGGTAAATTCTTTCTAGATTTTGGATACTAGCTCTTCATCAGACTTTTAGTCTTTTAGTTGACTTTTAGTTTTGTTGATTGTTTCCTTTGCTGTACAGAAGCTTTTTATCTTGATGAGGACCCAACAGTTCATTTTTCCTTTTATTCCCCTTGCCTCCAGAGACATGTCAAATAAGTTGCTGCAGCCGAAGTCAAAGAGGATGTTGCCTGTTTCCTCCTCTAAAATTTATGGTTTCCTGTCTCACATTTAGGTCTTTATTCCATTTTGAATTTATTTTTGTGTATGGTGTAAGAAAGTGGTCCAGTTTCATTCTTCTGCATGTCGCTGTCCACTTCTCCCAGCACCATTTTCTAAAGAGACTGTCTTTTTTCCATTTGGATACTCTTTCCTGCTTTGTTGAAGATTAGTTGGCCATACATTTGTGTGTCCATTTATGAGTTCTCTGTTCTACTCCATTGGTCTATGTGTCTGTTTTTGTGCCAATACCATACTGTCTTGATGATTACAGCTTTGTAGTACAGGCTAAAGTCCAGGATTGTGATGCCTCCAGCTTTGCTTTTCTTTTTCGACATTACTTTGGCTATTCAGGGTCTCTTGTGATTCCATACAAATTTTAGGATTCTTTGTTCTAGCTCTGAGAAGAATGCTGGTGCTATTTTGATTGGGATTGCATTGAATGTGTATATTGCTTTGGGTAGTATCGACATTTTAATGATATTTGTTCTTCCTATCCAGGAGCATGGAATGTTTTTCCATTTCTTTGTGTCTTCTTCAATTACTTTCATACTTTTCTATAGTTTTCACCATACATACCTTTTACCTCTTTGGTTAGGTTTATTCCTAGGTATTTTATGGTTCTTGGTGCAATTGTAAATGGGATTGATTCCTTGATATCTCTTTCTGTTGCTTCATTATTGGTGTATAGAAATGCAACTGATTCCTGTACATTGATTTTGTATCCAGTGACTTTGCTGAATTCATGTATCAGTTATAGCAGTTTTTTGGCGTAGTATTTAGGTTTTCCATGTAGAGTATCATGTCATCTGTGAAAAGTGAAAGTTTGACTTCTTCTTTGACAATTTGGATGTTTTTTATTACATTTTGTTGTCTGCTGAAGCTAGGACTTCCAACATTCTGTTAAACAATAGTGGTGAGAGTGGACATCCCTGTAGTGTTCCTGATCTCAGTGGGAAAACTCTCAGCTTTTCCCCATTGAGGATGATATTAGCTGTGGATCTTTCATATATGGCTTTTATGGTATATTCCTTCTTCCCCAACTTTCTTGAGGGTTTTTATTAAGAAACAATGCTGTATTTTGTCAAATGCATTTTCTGCATCTATTGACAGGATCATATGATTCTTATCCTTTCTTCAATTAATATGATGTATCACACTGATTGATTTGTGGATATTGAACCAGCCCTGCGGCCCAGGAATGAATCCCACTTGATCATGGTGAATAATCCTTTTAATATGTTGTTTAATTCTGTTTGCCAGTATATTGTTGAGAATTTTTGCATTCATGTTCATCAGGGATATTGGCCTGTAATTCTCCTTTTTAGTGGAGTCTTTGGTTTGGGAATCATGGTAATTCTGGCTTCACAGAATGAGTCTGGAAGCTCTCCTTCCATTTCTGTTTTTTGGAACAGCTTGAGAAAAATAGGTATTAACTCTGCTTTAAATGTCTGGTAGAATTCCCCTGGGAATCCATCTGGCCAAAGACTCCTATTTGTTGGGAGATTTTGGATAACTGATTCAATTTCTTAGCTGGTTATGGGTCTGTTCAAACTTTCTATTTCTTCTCATTTGAGATTTGATAGTGTGTGGGTGTCTAGGAATTTGTCCATTTCTTCTAGATTGTCCAGTTTGTTGGCATATAATTTTTCATAGTATTCTCTAATAATTGTTTCTATTTCTGTGTTGTTGTTTGTTATCTCTCCTCTTTCATTCATGATTTTATCTGTTTGGGTCCTCTCTCTCTTCTTTTTGAGAAATATGGGTAGGGGGTTATCAATTTTGTTTATTCCTTCAAAAACCAGCTCTTAGATTCATTGATCTGAACTACTGTTTTTGGATTCTATATTGTTTATTTTCACTCTCATCTTTATTATTTCTCTTCTTCTGCTGGCTTTGGGCTTTCTTTGCTGCTCTCTTTCTAGTTCCTCTAGGCATGAGGTTAGGTTCTGTATTTGGGATCTTTCTTGCTTCTTGAGATAAGCCTGGGTTGCAATCTATTTTCCTCTTAGGACGCCTTTGCTGTATCCCAAAGGGTTTGGACTCTCATATTTTCATTTTCATTTGTTTCCATATATTTTTTAATTTCTTATTTAATTACCTGGTTGGCCCATTCATTCTTTTTTTTTTTAATGTTTTTTTTTATTTTCAAGACAGAGAGAGACAGAGCATGAGCAGGGGAGGGGCAGAGAGAGAGGGAGACACAGAATCCAAAGCAGGCTCCAGGCTCTGTCAGCACAGAGCCTGACACGGGGCTCAAACTCACGGACTGTGAGATCATGACCTGAGCTGAAGTCGGATGCTTAACCGACTGAGCCACCCAGGCGCCCCTACCCATTCATTCTTTAGTAGGATGTTCTTTAACTTCCATGTATTTAGAGGCTTTCCAGTTTTTTTCTTGTGGCTGATTTAAAGTTTGATAGCATTGTGATCTGGACATATGCATGGTATGATCTCAATCCTTTTATATTTGTTGAAAGCTGTTTTGTGACCCAGTATGTGATCTATTTTAGAGAATATTCCATGTGCACTCAAGAATGTGTGTTCTGCAGCTTTTGGATGAAAAGTTCTGAATATATCTGTTAAGTCCATCTGGTCCAGTTTATCATTCAAGGCCATTGCTTCCTTATTGATTTTCTGTCTAGATGATCTGTGCAATGATATAAGTGGAGTATTAAGTCATCTATAATTACAGTATTATTATCAATAAGTTTGTGATTAATTGATTCATATATTTGGGTGCTCTCATGTTGGGGGCATAAGCATTTACAATTGTTAGCTGTTCTTGATGGATAGAACCCTTAATTATGATATAATGCCCTTTTTCATGTCTTCTTACAGTCTTTGGTTTAAAATTTAATTTGTCTGATATAAGTATGGCTACTCCAGCTTTCTTTTGACATCCAGTAGCATGATAGATGGTTCTCCATTCCCTCACTTTCAATCTGAAGGTGTCCTCAGGTCTAAAATGAGTCTCTTGTAGGCAGCATATAGATGGATCTTGTTTTCTATCTATTCTGATACCCCATGTCTTTTGATTGGGGCATTTAGTCCATTTACATTCAGAATGATTATTGAACGATATGGATTTAGTGTCATTGTGTTACCTGTAGGTTTCATGCTTGTGGTGATGTCTCTGGTCCTTTGTAGTCTTTGCTGCTTTTCACTCACGAAATCCCCTTAGGATCTCCTGTAGGGCTGGTTTAGTGGTCATGAACTCCTTTAGCTTTTGTTTGTCTGGGAAAGCCTTTATCTCTCCTATTCTATCCAGCTTTGCTGGATAAAGGATTCTTGGCTGCATATTTTTCCTATTCAGCACATTGAATATGTCCTGCCACTCCCTGCTGGCCTGCCAAGTTTCAGTGGACAGGTCTGCTACTACCCTTATGTGTCTACCCTTGTAGGTTAAGGCCCAATTGTCCCAGCTGCTTTCAGAATTCTCCCTTTTGTATTTTGCCAGTTTCACTATGATATTTTGTGGTGTTGATCTGTTTTTGTTGATTTTGAAGGAAGTTCTCTGTGCCTTCTGGAGTTGGATGCCTTCTTCCTTCCCCAGATTAGGGAAGTTCTCAGCTATAATTTGTTCAAATAAACCTTCTGTCCCTTTCTCCCTCTCTTCTTCTTCTGGAACTTTTATGATATGGATATTATTACGTTTCATTGAATCACTTAGGTCTCTAATTCTCCCCGCATGATCTAGTAATTTCCTATCTCTCTTTTTCTCAGCTTCATCATTTTCCATACATTTATCTTCGATTTCACCTGTTCTCCCCTCTGCTTCTTCCATCCTTGCTGCCACTGCACCTAGTTTATTCTGCATCTCATTACAACATATCTTTTTTTAAAGATTTTTTAAATGATTATTTATTTTTGAGAGAGAGAGAGAAAGACAGCAGGAGAATGGGAGGGGCAGAGAGAGAGGGAGACACAGAACCCAAAGCTGGCTCCAAGCTCTGAGCTGTCAGTACAAAGACTGATGCAGGCCTTGAACTTACCAAACATCAGATCATGACCTGAGCTGAAGTCAAACGCTTAACCACTAAGCCACCCAGGCACCCCTCGTTTACAACACTTATTTTTTTTAATTTTTTAAATGTTTATTTATTTTTGAGAGAGGGAGACAGAGCATGAGTGGGGGTGGGGGGGTGGGGAAGAATCCAAAACAGGCTCCAGGCTCTGAGCTGTCAGCACAGCCTGATGTGAGGCTCAAACTCATGGACCATGAGATCATGACCTGAGCCAAAGTCGGATGCTTAAGTGACTGAGCCACCCAAGTGCACCTCATTTACAGCATTTCTTAATTCATTGTAAGTATTTCTTAGGTCCTTGATCTCTGCAGCAATATATTCTCTGCTGTCTTCTATGCTTTTTTCAAGCCCAGCTACTAGTCTTATGACTATTATTCTAAATTCATGTTCATATATATTGTTTATGTCTCTTTTGAGCAATTCTCTGGCTGTCATTTCTTCCTGAAATTTCTTTTGAAGAGAATTCTTCCATTTTGTCATTTTGGCTAGCTTTCTGTATTTTACGTACTTTAATAGCTTGTTATGGGTCCTGTACCTGCAACTATTACTATATTAACAAGGGATCATACATTGCCCAGGGCCTGGCACCTCAGGAAATGTTTTTGGAGTGTGTTGCGTGCACTCTGTTGTTGTGTCTCTGGTTGCTTTATCTCCCTACTCATAGTGGTGGTTTGGACCTTCGACCAGGTGTGCTGTGATGTGTTCATTGAAGTAACACTGGAAAAAGTGAAAAAGGGGGAGGTGGAAGAAGTCTTATCTCATACAAACAGAGAAATGACTGGGGCAGGAAAAAAAAGACTAGGCAGAGAATCAAAGAAACTTTAAGGCTTAATCTAGAGAGAGTGGGAGGAAAATAAAGCAAAGGGAGATACAGAAAAGGTGTAAAAAGAATAGAGTAAAAATGCCTGATTAAACAAACAACCAGAGAAAGAAAGAAAGAAAGTCTGATATAAGTATGGCTTTATAATATAAAGCCATATATAATTCATATATGAATTAACCAAAACTCAAATCAGAAAATGCAAAACCACAGGGCAGTTGTCTGTTGGTGCCTGGGACCAGTGACTGTGCTGGTCTGGAGGAGAGGCCATCTGATTCGGTCAGTGTCAATCTCACTCTGGTAGATAAACAGTTACTAGGGTGGGGATAAGCAAATGGGCGGGGTTTGGTATAAGCAGGTCTTGCCTCCACTGGGGGCTGCTGTCCTGTTCCCTGAAGTCCCACTGTGTGCTTGATAGGGATAAAAATGGTGACATCCCAATATCTTCTCCTTGGACCAGGTGTCTCAAACCATGCTGTTCAGGCAGACCTCACAGAGCAGGCATGGCAGGCTGGCTTTTCCTGCTCATAGTCTCCCACACCTCCCAGGCGCTGGGCTGGGATTCAAAACCCAGTGTCTTAAAGGATCCTACTCCCCACAGACCTGGTTCTGGAATAGCACCACTTGGCCCAAAGGGCCTCTGGCTGGCACCTGCAGGGTCTTTTGTCCTTGTACAGGCAATATACCCTCTTCCCACAGTACTGAAAGGAGGGAACTGAAGGGAGGGAACTCCCAGTGTGCCCCCAAGATCACTACCAAGTCTTGGAGCTGGCTCCCCTCTCCCAAGGCACACACACACTGCCTGCTCCAGTCCAGAGAAAGTCATGCAACCCTGAAAACTCTCATCTTCACTCCTAAGGTTGTTTGCAAGGCAGAAACTGGTTCTGTCTGTATTTTTCATTCCCCAGACCATGGTCTGGAGAGATTTTTCTCTTGTCTAAATACAATCCCACACTTCCACAGCCTCTTTTTCTTCCATTTGTCTCCCCACTGAAGGGATCCTCTCCCCTCTGTGCCTACATCACCCATTTTATCTCTCCTAATTCACAAACACACACCTCAGTCCCACCAAGCTGTCTCCGTACACCCATGGAGATGTTTCTGTCACTCTGTGGCCTGGACACCTGGAAATCCAAGTGCTTTGATCTCAAAACTGCTGTGTTTGAGGGATGAGGGAAATTCTGGTTCCCCTACTTCTCTGCCATCTTGACTCTCTGACCACAACATTTTTCTAGATATGTCTCCTGAGGCAAGGGAAACAAAAGTAAAAATAAACTATTAGGATTACATCAAAATAAATTACTCTGCAACAGCAAAGGAAACTATCAAACAAACCTAAAAGACAAGCTACTGAATGGGAAAAGATATTTGCAAATGACGTGTCTGATAAGGGGTTATTTAAAAAAAATTTTTTTTAATGTTTATTTTTTGTGACAGAGAGAGAGAGAGTGTGAGTAGGGTGGGGGCAGAAAGGGGGAGACAGAATCCAAAAACAGGCTCCAGGCTCTGAGCTGTCAGCACAGACCCCAACTCAGGGCTCAAATTCATGAACCGTGAGATCATGACCTGAGCTGAAGTCGGACACTTAACCGACTGAGCCACCCAGGCGTCCCAATAAGGAGTTATTTTTAAGGAACTTCTACAACCCAACACACACACACACACACACACACACACACACACACACAAAATAGGCAGAATATATGAAGAGACATTTCTCCAAAGAAGACCTACAGATGGCCAATGGACACATGAACAAGATGCTCAACATCACTCATCAACAGGGAAATGTAAATCAAAATTACAATGAGATATCACCTCACACCTATCAAAATGGATAAAATCAAAAACACAAGAAACAAGTGTTGGTGAGGATATGAAGAAACAGGAACTACCATATGATTCAGTAATTGCACTACTGAGTATTTACCCAAAGAATACAAGAACATTAATTTGAAAAGACATACGCATCCTTATGTTCACTGCAGCATTATTTACAATAGCCAAATTATGGAAACAGCTCAAGTGTCCATTGATAGATGAATGGATAAAAAAAGATGTAATATGGGGCACCTGGGTGGCTCAGTCGGTTAAGCGTCTAACTCTTGATCTCATCTCAGGTCATGATCTCATGGTTTGTGAGATCAAGCCCTGCATAAGGCTCCACACTAAATAGAGCCTGTCGTGCCTCTCTCTCTCCCTCTTCCCCCCCCCCCACCTTTCTCTCAAAACAAATAAACACCAAGAAGAAGAAGAAGAAGAGAAAGAAAGACAAAAAAGGAAAGGAAAGGAAAGGAAAGGGAAGGAAAGGAAAGGAAAGGAAAGGAAAGGAAAGGAAAATAAAAGAAAATGCTAGAGAGATAATATGGGAAAGGAACCGAGAAGGCTGGGAGAGTCATCAGGTACAATGCAAGTCTGATCCTCTGCGGAAGAAAGGGGGAGAGAAGGTGGGCAGAAGCATTTTAGACTGCTGCATGGTCTCAGGATGCTTGGAAAATCATCGAGGAGTCCCTAAGCTGAAGTTTCAGTGAGAGGAATTCCTTATCTCCAGGAATGAGTGTGCTCATGGGAGCTACCCATGGGTGCCAGAGCCTCCCACAATGATGGATCCCACAGCCCAGTAGCTGGAGCTTCTCTCAATGTACTGGGTAGAGTTCTGCTGGCTGCCATATTCTCCTTCATTACAAATAACTTTTCATTAATATATACAAGTGCCACATTGTTTGATTGAATGTAAAATTGTTAAATAGGTCTTTTTCCACACGAAAAGATGCTCAATGTCATCATCAGGGAAATACAAATCAAAACCACAGTGAGATATCACCTCACACAGGTCAGAGTGGCTTAAATTAACACTCAGGAAACAACAGATGCTGGCGAGGATGTGAAGAAAAGGGAACCCTTATGCACTGTTGGTGGGATTGCAAACTGGTGCGGCTTCTCTGGAAAACAGTGTGGAGGTTCCTCAAAAAATTAAAAATAGAACCACCCTATGACCGAGCAATAGCACTGCTAGGAATTTATCCAAGGGATACAGGAGTGCTGATTCATAGGGGCACATGTACCCCAATGTTTATAGCAGTGCTTTCAACAATAGCCAAGTTATGGAAAGAGCCTAAATGTCCCATCAACTGATGAATGGATAAAGAAGATGTGGTTTACATATGCAATGGAATACTACTTGGCAATGAGAAAGAATGAAATCATGCGATTTGCAGCAACATGGATAGAACTGGAAGGTATTATGCTAAGTGAAATATGTCAGCCAGAGAAAGACAGATATCATTATGTTTTCAGTCATATGTGGATCTTGAGAAACTTTACAGAAGACCATGGGAGAAGGGAAGGGAGAAAAAAAATTAGTTACAAACAGAGAGAGAGGGAGACAAACCATAAGAGACTCTTAAATACAAAGAACAAACTGAGGATTGATGGGGGGGTGGGAGAGAGGGGAAAATGGGTGATGGGCATTGAGGAGGGCACTTGTTGGGTTGAGCCTGGGTGTTGTATGTAAGCAATGAACCATGGGAATCTACCCCAAAAACCAAGAGCACATTTTACACACTGTATGTTAGCTAATTTGACAATAAATTACATTAAAAAATAATAAATAAAATGGTCTTTCTCATTGTGCCCTATCATTATCTTATGTAGTGTCTATTATAATTAATAACTTACACATTGTCTTCTATTATATTTACTATCATTTATACTTCCTCTATAATTTAGTAGTATCTTAGCTCATGTTTAAACTATAAGTTGGTTTTTGCTTTTAAATATAGAATGAGACCTTTTTTTTTTTTGGGAGGTGAATTTTGTCTTTTTGAGAATCTCTGAAATCGACTCTAGTGAATTTTCTCCCTCCTGTACTTGTTATTCTGTTTTTCTTTGACAACTATGCCTTTTTATATGCAGACTGCACTTAAATGTACTATTTTTCTTTTTTTTTTTTCTAATTTTTTTTAACGTTTATTTATTTTTGAGACAGAGAGAGACAGAGCATGAACAGGGGAGGGGCAGAGAGAGAGGGAGACACAGAATCTGAAACAGGCTCCAGGCTCTGAGCGGTCAGCACAGAGCCTGACGTGGGGCTCCAACTCACGGACGGTGAGATCATGACCTGAGCCGAAGTCGGACGCTTAACCGACCAAGCCACCCAGGCGCCCCATACTATTTTTCTAAAATGGGTTGAAGATAGCTTTATTGAACTCAATTCTACAAGGTTAACTAACATTCTTATCTCTATTTACATTGAACATCGAGAATAGAAACTTTGGACTCCTTTCTCTGACATTAAGTTTTGCACAAATTGTTCATGTCTGAGTATGTGTTTTGTTCATTCTCTTCCTTGATTTCATATATGGTTTTGAATCCAGCATTATATTGATCATGAGGATCATGAATTTTCAATTAAATCTTTTCAGCATCTTCTTCCCACACAGTAAGCTGCCAAAAATGACTTTTAAATGATAGAGATGAGATGTGGGGTCAAAAAAAAATCTCTCTATGGACTTTGAACTTGTAAAATATCATTCTACTTTTTTTCCCCCAAAATGATTGGTCACTCAACCAGAAAAAAATGGTTTTGGGAGAATAGATATTCTTTAAGAACTTATAAATACTTCCCCCTTCCAGGATTTTATTATTTAGCTTCTAAAAGTTGTAGCCATCCTAATCTGTAATCTTTTCAATATTATTGGTTCCTTTTTAGGTTCATGTATCATCATTGCACTGCCACTGAAATGAAGGTGGAAGCAAATAAATGTGTTAGCTTGCTCATCCCTTTTTTCTGTTATTAGCCCGTGTGTTTTGGATTGTACAGGACAGAAGCCCAACCTGAACTTGGTCAGAAAAGGAGACTTGTTTCTCCATGTAGCCCCAAGAAGGGAAGCAGGGCAGGAGTACAACTGTGGTAATTTCCTCTCCATCTCTCATGACAGCTTCTAATATTGACTCCATGATCTCCAGCAAACTAGCTTCCTCCACATGGGTGGTGACAACTCTGGGGATGCATGTTCCTTAATTCTCACCACTGAAGAAGGAATGACTCTCCTTCTCCTCAAAGTCCAGTGTGAAAAATGCCAAGAAAGGCTGTGATTGGTCTTGCCTGGGTCAGGGAGATACCTATATCATCAGTTACAACTGGGGTGAGGTGGTGGTCTTTAAGTGATTAGCTCAGGTGGTTGGGGTAGGTAATCGCATTTAGGCCTATTATTTGTGGTCAAGAGCATAGAGTTGAAAGAGTTGAAAAAAAGGTCTCATTCTATATTTAAAAGGAAAACCAACTTATAGTTTAAAAGTAGAATAAGAACTAAGATATTACTAAATTATAGAAGAAGTATAAATGATAGTAAATATAATAGAAGACAAGTTCAGAGCTTAATATTCTTTAAGCCAAATGTTTGCAAAAGGGAAAGAAGCATTTCCCAAGAGGAGAGGGTGCTGCTGCAGAGAAGGGAGGGAGGAATTTTAGGCAAACAAAACAATGCCTATTCATTACAGTAACTTTTGCTGATTTGAAACCACCTATATTCTCTGTAGGAATTCCTATAAAGGAATTAAACCCAAGGCAGATTATTGTACACCATTCTCAAGTTCAGTCATTTTTGTTACTTTATTTTAGTCCAGTTATAGTTTGACTATACAGGGTTTCATTTCCTAGTGTATCCTATCAACTGGGCTTTTCAGGGTTAACAATAGTCTTCTTTTTAAACATTAAAAAATAATTCTTTTTTTTATTTTATTTTTTTTTATTTTTTTTATGAAATTTATTGACAAATTGGTTTCCATACAACACCCAGTGCTCATCCCAAAAGGTGCCCTCCTCAATACCCATCACCCACCCTCTCCTCCCTCCCACCCCCATCAACCCTCAGTTTGTTCTCAGTTTTTAACAGTCTCTTATGCTTTGGCTCTCTCCCATTCTAACCTCTTTTTTTTTTTCCTTCCCCTCCCCCGTGGGTTCCTGTTAAGTTTCTCAGGATCCACATAAGAGTGAAACCATATGGTATCTGTCTTTCTCTGTATGGCTTATTTCACTTAGCATCACACTCTCCAGTTCCATCCACGTTGCTACAAAAGGCCATATTTCATTTTTTCTCATTGCCACGTAATATTCCATTGTGTATATAAACCACAATTTCTTTATCCATTCATCAGTTGATGGACATTTAGGCTCTTTCCATAATTTGGCTATTGTTGAGAGTGCTGCTATGAACATTGGGGTACAAGTGCCCCTATGCATCAGTACTCCTGTATCCCTTGGGTAAATTCCTAGCAGTGCTATTGCTGGGTCATAGGGTAGGTCTATTTTTAATTTTCTGAGGAACCTCCACACTGCTTTCCAGAGCGGCTGCACCAATTTGCATTCCCACCAACAGTGCAAGAGGGTTTCCGTTTCTCCACATCCTCTCCAGCATCTATAGTCTCCTGATTTGTTCATTTTGGCCACTCTGACTGGCGTGAGGTGATACCTGAGTGTGGTTTTGATTTGTATTTCCCTGATAAGGAGCGACGCTGAACATCTTTTCATGTGCCTGTTGGCCATCCGGATGTCTTCTTTAGAGAAGTGTCTATTCATGTTTTCTGCCCATTTCTTCACTGGGTTATTTGTTTTTCGGGTGTGGAGTTTGGTGAGCTCTTTATAGATTTTGGATACTAGCCCTTTGTCCGATATGTCATTTGCGAATATCTTTTCCCATTCCGTTGGTTGCCTTTTAGTTTTGTTGGTTGTTTCCTTTGCTGTGCAGAAGCTTTTTATCTTCATAAGGTCCCAGTAATTCACTTTTGCTTTTAATTCCCTTGCCTTTGGGGATGTGTCGAGTAAGAGATTGCTACGGCTGAGGTCAGAGAGGTCTTTCCCTGCTTTCTCCTCTAAGGTTTTGATGGTTTCCTGTCTCACATTTAGGTCCTTTATCCATTTTGAGTTTATTTTTGTGAATGGTGTGAGAAAGTGGTCTAGTTTCAGCCTTCTGCATGTTGCTGTCCAGTTCTCCCAGCACCATTTGTTAAAGAGGCTGTCTTTTTTCCATTGGATGTTCTTTCCTGCTTTGTCAAAGATGAGTTGGCCATACGTTTGTGGGTCTAGTTCTGGGGTTTCTATTCTATTCCATTGGTCTATGTGTCTGTTTTTGTGCCAAAAAAATAATTCTTAACACATCAAATAAAATAGGTAGGGTCAAGTAAATTGTGAATTTCTGGCCTAAGCCCATTCCCCCAAATTCATGGTCAACTGATACAACAGCTCATGTTTGTCTTTCTAACCCTTTCTTCATCCATATCCTAACACATACACACATGCATGTGTGCCCCCACAACACACAGAAATTCCTTGAAGCAAAATATATAATGATGTTTTGCGATTTGCTTTTTTATTTATTTCAAAGTACTCAACTTTTTACATCAGTATATATAGTATTCCCTCCTATTTAATGAGTACATAATATTCCATCTTGTGGATATACATACTTGGCTTAATCATTCCCTTTTTAGTGGGCATTTAAGTTGCTTTAAGTTGCTTCTGGCTTTGTTATTTCTAGTTGCTTCTAGCTTTCTTATTTGATATATACGTCTCCCACAGGGGTATACATGTTCTTGCATATATATCTCTGTATCCTGGTGTGGGTATATCTAGAGAACGATTCCTAGAAATGGATAGCTGGGTCAAAGAGTATGCCAGCAACATTCTTAATTACTCTATTGGTTAATCATTAAGTTACTGTCTCTTTCATTCCAACCCGTCCTAGATTAATAACTGCTACGATTCCTCTCATTTCTTTGCTAATAAATATTTTCCATCCTTTAAATTTGAATAATGATTTTTGAAGTCATTCTATTACAAAGAAATTAGAAATTTCTTCTGGGCTCTTATGAGATTCTTTTCTTGTGCTAGAATATTTTTCTTGCCTCATGTTTTCCATATCTACTGTCAGTGTTAGATACTGATGTTTTCATTTGTTGAGGCTTTGTGCAGGAATTTTACTGTGCTCATTAGACAAAGGAATCATTGACCAGTTATTCTGCCATTTTTGATGATGTCTCCAGTTAAGTGTTTTTAAAAATATACTCTAAAACACCACCTATCTGAAATATATAATTTTATTTTCCAGAAAGCCTACGACTCTTTATCATGAAAAGTTTTTCTATTTCATTTAAACATCAGGGATAAAAATTAGTCTCAACATATCCTACTGAGCATACCTGAATGTGATTTTGGTTCCTCAAGAGCACTGTTACGATGTCGTGGCCATAGGGAATAATCTTTGAGAAGGTTTGTGCCTGCACTAATGAACTCAGATCTTGCTGTCTTCAGGTCTTGGATGGTCTTCATGTGCTTCTTTTCTCCAACATGCTTCTCAGGTTGTGAACCAACACTGCTCAGTGCTTTCAGTCGGCCTTGTCCTGCCCCGTATACTTTCTATGAGTTAACCACTTTATCAAGCTTAATATAATTGCCTCCAATAAATAAATTAAATAATTAGATTAAAGGAAGTCTGATGGATTTCCGGTGAGAAAAATGCCTAGGCTTTATTTTGTACATGGACTTTGGGACATCTCTTTTGCCTGCTTGATGGCTTATTTTGCTATTTCCTGATCCTAGTCAGATTCTGGATAGATGAAAAGATTCTATAGTTGAATTTTGGATGAACAAGATCTTACTGTATATATTAATTAGCATACCTAGAGAGTTAGGATTATAAAGTATCCCAAACACAGACTTGTTTTTTAAATGCCAGACTATCAAAGGAAGATATAACCATACTCAAATATTAAAGCATGAAAACATAATATACACACATGGTTCAAAATTTTTCAAATACTTTAAAACATTTTTCTTCCCATCTGTTCCCCAGCCACCTGACTACCCCTCCCCGAAGACAACCAATGTTATCAATGTTCTAGTGTAAGTTTATAGAGGTATTTTAACCATGTGTATGCAAATTCACACAAATACATTTTTCTTTTTTTGGGCAAATGGCAGTGTATTAAACACATGTCCTACACCGGGTAAAATATCTTGCAGATCATTATAAATCCATACATAAGGGATCACTCTTTTTGCTTTTCCTTTTTGAGTGGCTCCAGATTATTCTACCATATGGATGTCCCATTGTTTATTTTACTGTTTCCCCACTGATCAATATTTAAGTTGTTTTCAATCTGTTGCTTTTACAACCAATGATGCATTTTAATAACTAAACACATACATCATATCCCTGTGCCAAAATATCTAAATGATAATTCCTAGAAGAGGAATTGCTAAGACAAAGGTTATAAGCACTTGTATCTTTGATAGATATTATGACACTGCCCTTTATGCAGGTTATTTCATTTTATGCTACCTGTTTTCTCACAGTGTGTTATAAAGCTTCTTGATATTTGTCAATTTAATAAGTGGAAATGGTATCCTAATGTTGTTTTAATTTGCATTGATCTCCTTATGAGTGAAGATGATGATATTCTCATATGTTCTTATCTTTTACCCATCTTTTCTATTGGGTTATTATACTTTTTTATTGATTTGTAGAAGTTCTATATACACTAGGCAAATCAATCTTTCATGATATGTGTCCCAGATATGTTTGTCAGTTCGGCATTGTCTATTTACTTTGTTTCAGGTGATATCAACCACACGGGTTTTTTTTAATTCTTAATAAAATCAAACTTGTCAATCTTTTCTTTTTTGACTTTGTGTTTATGTCATATTTAAAAAGGTCTTGTCTATTCCTATATACATTCTTTTATTTTCTTTTTAAATTTATGGTTTAATTTTTACAATTAAACTTTTGGCCCACTTAAAATTTATCCTGGTGTGAAACATGCAGGAATGGACTCAACTTAATTTTTTCCCTAGATGGTCACCTCGTTGTCTCCCTACGTGTTGAATAATCCACCTTTCCCAAATGATAATACTTGAGCATTTTAACTATAGCTATATAATTTGTTTTACAGAGATAGTTTCTCCTTACTCTTCTGTTTCAGAATGTCTTTGGCTATCTTTTCTTGCTTATTTTCCATATACAAATTTTAATCAGCTTTCTAGCAAAAGAAAGGTTGGTATCTTTCATTGGAATTGTATATAGTTTTTATGGATAAACAGGAGAGAATTGATATCCTTGTACCTTTGAGTCCACCTTTGCGTTTGTTCACTTTTCTTTTGTGTTTCTCAGGAGTATTTTGAAGTTTTCTTTATGTAAATCATGAACTTCTTGGGTTTATTCCTAGTAATATCTTATATTTCTCTGTTGTAGCTTCTGTAAATGGGGTCCTTTTCCTCCATTACTTTTTTTAATCGGATCTTTTTGTATGTGTGAAGATTCTGATTTCTGAGTATATATTTTATACCCAGCCACATTACCAAGTTGCCTTACTGTATTTTAGTTGAATATTTTCTTGAGTCTTCCAGATATACAATCAATTTAGTTGAAATTAAGGTTAATTTTGTCTTCTCCTCTTTTCTAATATTTTACCCCTGTATTTTTTCTCTTGTCTAATTGCATTGGCTAACATGCCAGAAGTTTTAATTCATTTATTCAGACTTAGAGGGGAAGTATATACATTTAAACTGAAGATCTGTCATTTCATGAAACACATAACCCAATCCATCCCTTCACCAGGAACACAGAGAAGGCTAACCTCTAGGAAGAAGGTCTGAGAAAAAGGAAAATCTGGATGGAAGAAGCCCTGTATAAATCTGGCCCAGCCCGAGGCAAAAATCCCTTCCTAACCAACCACCTTTCCTCTAGGGAGGCAGACTGATACTAATGCCTTTGCTGACCTCTTCTGGCAAGTATGAAATCAGTCAGAAGATGGCAGTTTTGATTATTTTTCCTAAGGGTTTTCCTAGACTCTCTGTCTGAAGAGATTTTTCAATATCCCAAAAGCTAGTTTAAAATCCTATACTTTTCTTTAATTTCCCTGCATCTTTCATTTCTTCCATCTCTTTTATAAAACTTCCAAATTTTTAGCTCCTCTTTTCCTCCCTCAGATTTGTGGGTGTTTCCACATCCCTGTATCCACAAGTATTATCCCTCGTTAACTATTTCTGAACTCCAAACTCACTCAGTCCTTCAAATAGGGTAATTGGGAAGTCCATGGTCATCTTGGTTGGAGCAGTTTCACTGGGCAATGGGGAGGAGAACCCACCTTGCTGTGGGTGAAGAAATGAATGGACAATATGGAAATAGTAACAGTGGGTGTATAGTTCTATTTCAGGAAATTTGGCGAGAAAGGTAAGATTGAATGGTAACTCAATGGCTAAGAAAGAAGAAAAGGATATTCATTCATTTATTTATTTGCTCATTCATTCATTGTCTAGGGTGTGAAGCGACCATGCAAAGGTACCTCTAGTATCTCTAATGGCAGGACTGTAACTGACAGGCAGCTCCAGATGTGCTTTGAAATGCTTCCCTGTCTGCCATGCCTCCCATGGCTACCCCCCGCTGATGATTGTGGGTGGCGGGGGCACCAAAGCAGGTCTGTTCCTGGAACGACAATCAGGACAGTTCAGATGGGTGACTTAGGCTCAAGAACAACTTAATAGCCTTGTTGAACTGTATTATGACTGTGCTACAGTGTCAGGCTCTGTCACCCAACCTTATAACCTGTCCTCTCTCCTTCACAATGCTTATACCTGAATGACAATCTGATGGATCTCCCTGACTTCCCAACTCCAGGATTCCTCCCTTCTTCTTCATGGGCATTTTCCCTAAGAAATTTCTTGGACTTCTGATCCTGCTTGGTGTCTACTTCTTGAAGAACCGAGTCTAACACAGAGTGGAATAACCTTGAGTGGGTTTGAAGGATAAGAGCAGAAACAGAAGAATACTTGATTTCCTATCTTCTTTCCTGCAGATTCCTTTCCAGACTTTCTAGTATTTGTCTGCCTGCCAGCCACATGTCCTGCTATCTTATCAAGCTTTACTCTCAATGCCTTCATTCTCCCTGTGGGATCCCTCACCTTGTTCCAACTCTGAACTTCCCATCTAGCTTTCAACCTAAGTAAACCAAAGTCATCTAAGTAAACTTGGTGGACTCCAAGATGGGCAGCATCACACCCTCCCATGGCTCTGCTTCTATTGAGGAAATGTTGGTCATTTTCTGATTGCCTATATACTGACATATTGAAATGTCCCTTTTCATCATCATAGAATTTCAAAGGCCAAAGTTCAGAAAATAGGTATCAAGTACCACAAATTCTAAAGGAGAAGTACCAGGCACAACTCTGCAAGACTTACTAAAAATGGAGTGACCTTCATTCCATCACCCAGCCAGGCTATAAAAACAAAAGACAACAGTTACTAGTGGGAAGAAGTTCAAAGGAGTAGAGTTCTGTAGTCCCTGCTCCAACTGCCCCCACACACTGTAGGCAGGTAAAGGCAGTCTCCAAAATGAAATTGCCAAAGAGTTTAGAAGTGCAGGAGTAGTCTGCTACTTATCCCACTGCTTGGTTGGATGCAAAACCCTACAGACCCACTCTGGTGCCACTAAAGAAGCAGCATGGTGACAAAGTTCTAGGAAGAAATAAATACCCATCCTCAGAGTTTGAGAAGGCTGGGAGAGCTTTGCCTCATCACAGGTGAGGATTATAGCAAGACTGCCCTCCTATTACTGATAAGGCAAAAGGAGCCAAGTAGATAACAGAGAAGGTAAGAGCCATCTGAAGGTTCCTGATCCAAGAGGGCTACCTCCTTGTATGGGAGGAGACCCTGGCACTGAGAGGCTCTAAGTTGGAGGAGGAGTCACTAAGCAATTTGAAACGCGCATGTTCTTTCAGGATATCTAAAAAATGCACAAATGTGTCCAATGAGAACCCCTGTCCCACAAAGAGCATCAGCTGGAAAGGAAAGGATGAATGGCTCCAGGCAAGTATAAGGACTTCAGTCCCTTTCCCCTAACCTCTTCTTCTTTGTCAGTACCCAAGAAGACTCAGGGCAGAGATGAAGAATTGGAATAGATCAACAAGGATGAGAGAAAGAGCAAACCATTCCTGCTTTCTATCTTCAGGTCTCCAAGATGCAGTTTGGACATGACCAGGGGAGAAGAAAACCTTTAAGTGAGATGAAACATTGAAGTTCTAATATAGACTAGCATGCGTGGTTTAGGACCTGATAACAGGTCTTCGTGAACAATATGAGGCTGTTTTTGTAAGAAAAGTGACTGGAAAATTGTGGGATATACCCTAAATGTCACACAGAGGGAGGGAAGGGATATCTGATGGAGCACGTAGAAAGCAAAGGTTCAAAGGAAAACAAAGCCACTTATTTCTATCCCATTAAGCTCATTTAATAAGTTAGTTACACACACTTGGAAATGTCCTTTTACAAAAAATCATGGATTAAAAGGATCAGCTTAACCAAGTTAATTGAAGCGTAGTTGGGGCCTTTCAAGGGATCCCTATATCTTATCCCTAAGTCATAGAATTCTTCTTTAGGGACAAGGATCTTCTAGTACCTGGGCTTCCTCCAATTTCGTGGACAGTTTAATTGTGTGACCCTCACAGATCACTGTAGTTTCTAAGACCACTTACAGGGCTCGTACATAGGAACAGGCAGATTCCCTGTCCTTTTAATCTCAAGAAGCATTCCTTGTGATTTGTTTTTGATGCTCCCAAACCAGCCATATTCATTGTGATCTGGCCAAAGTTGTGTATATTCAGGAATATGAAATGCATACTGTTCTGTTTAATTACCAAGTATAGTTTTAAATATTAGCTAGGTACAGTAAATTAATGGTTGCTTGGCAACCAAAGAGCTGAGATTTTGAAAGGAAGTACTCCATTACTGTTCAAATCAGAATGGCAAGATTTGTTGAAACATTCTGAGTTCTGTTGAATTCCTTATGATGGAACCAAATCCTGGGACAGACAAAGGGGAAAACAAGGGAACACTCACATTTTATAGCTTAGTTAATTTTAGGAGAGTAGAGAGGAAGTAAATTGCATCTCATCTCCTAGCTTGGGTTAGAACTGCCCAATTTGAGAACAAGTACTAATTAGCTGAAAGTAAAGCTCAGCTGTGACTTGGCTAAAAATGGGATCTCTTGCAAAAATGTACTGTAAAACTGAGTGCAGTGAATCTGATTCACTTTGCATGTGAAAACTGAACTCATACTGACAAAACAACATGTGGGAAAAGAGTTTTAGAGCATTTTCAAAACTTCAAGGCATTTGGTTGGAGAAATGACCAGCTAGCTTGCCCATAATATATCCAGAAATAAAATCCAGACTGGCATTTTTGGCTCAGACTCTTTTGATGAGGGTGTCTCCAGCCAACATTAACTTGATTGACTAAGGATCGCTCTAATAACCAAGAAAAGGATCTGGGAATAAGAACAACACTTTTTTTAATAAAAGAAAAAGAAGGGGAAAAACCTCTGGATAATTTGGAAGCTTCTCAAGAGGGTTTTGGGAATCCATGCAAGCTCTGGAGAAAATTTAAGAAATCGTTTTAAAGCCTTCCATTAGTAGTCACTCAAAATTATTCAAATGATTGAATGATGAATTAACACATATTTTATTTTGAAAATCCTCTATACTTAACTCTTGACTGAACTGAAAATTCTATTGGAGCAAGCAAGGTAATTTTGATTATGATATTTAAATTAATTTACCTCTTGTGATTTTCTGCATTCGCCATACAAATAAAATTTCCTATTATGTTGGAGGCTCAATAAATTGCTGCTAACATGTGGTCATCATGCATGTGGATAATATACTCTGGAAAGATATAGAAGATTCTGGCAAGAGAGGGATGCCTTCAGGAGGGGGACTGGATGGCTAGGGTGGGAAGAAAATTGCTTTTCACTTGCTCGTTTTGTTTTCATTTGATTTTCACTTGCTCTTACAATTTTGTGCTTTTTGAACTTTATACCACACAAACTTATTAATAATTCAACAAATAAATACAATTTAAAGTAAACATTAAAATTAAAAATTTAATGCATGTACTTCTAAGAAAAGTAATATGATGTAGTGGAAAGAACAGGACCTGGAATTATAGTCCTGAATTTGAATCCCATCTTAACCTGTGAGTTCTTAGGACAATATGGGCAAGTTATTCAGCATCTCTGTATCTCCGTTTTCCTCATCCTTAACCTGGGGCAGAACACTTCTTTTACATGGTGATGGTGAAGATGAGGCAGCAAAATCCCCATGACAGACCTGTGACATGGTGTGGGCTTCACAGACGGTGGCTACATTATTAATAGCACTCAATATCGTCATAAAAACGTTCATGTGTACCACCCATAATTCCCAGAGACAGTAAACCCAGTTAAATATGTGTCTGAGAACTTGATCTTCTCAGACATAGCATTCTGGGTTTTATAGCTCAAACTGTGGCCCCAACATTTGTCCCCAGGTCCTCAGCTGTCTTGGAGGGAATCAACATAATATTGAATCCCCTTCACTATGCTACTTTCTTCAGGCCATTGTTCAATCCAGCTCTTAACAATCAGTTCATTTCTGTTTTCCTATCCTTGGAAATGAACTCTGTTAATTATTCTCAGGTAGTGAGCGTCTCTCTGTTCATGGATCTCCCTCAATCTCTGAAAATCTAATTTGTTTCAGAAATGTCTACTATTTGGGGGGTACTTGGGGGGGGGGGCTCAGTCAGTTAGGCATCTGACTATTTTGGCTCAGGTCATGATCTCACGGGCTCTGTGCTGGGCATGGAACCTGCTTTGGATTCTCTTTCTGATCCTCCTCCACCCATTCTCTCTCTCTCTCTCTCTCTCTCTCTCTCAAAATAAATAAATGAACATCTAAAAAAAGAAATGTCTACTACTTTCAAGTTTTAAAAAAAAGTTCCCTAACCTTTTCTTTTCATTTTTCTCATTTCTATTTCTCCTCCCTCCCTCCCTTCCCTCCTCCCTTCTTTTCTCTATGTTTCTTTCTTCCTTTCTTCCTCCCTCATCCTTATTTCTTTTCTTTTCTTTCTTTCTTTCTTTTCTTTCTTTCTTTCTTTCTTTCTTTCTTTCTTTCTTCCTTCCTCACTCAGGAAAAATGAGCATATGCTCTGGTTCTCACTTTTCCTTATGACATCATCCCTGGAATACGCAGTTTGTTGCCTGACAGCTCCCAGGTATCACAGCTGAATTCTTCAGAGCCGCCACTAGGTGGAGGTGTAGACACATTTCTGAGAAGGTGCACACCTGTGAGACTTGGGAATTGTGATCTCCCAAGGTTCTGGCTCTCGATTTTGAAGGGTAGGGGGTAACAGTAGTTGTTTAAGAACGTTAATTAACTTGAAAAAAATGAGATAAATATAATGAAGATACGTATAATCAAGCAGAAACCATCTTAAGCAAAAGGCTTCTCCTATCACCTCTGGTCTCTAATTAACAGCATTCAAATTCTACTTAAGTGTCTTAGACTCAAGGCATTTACCTTTCCTTCTCATTCATTTCATAACGTGTCTCTCTATGCACTTCATATTCACACATCTGTATAAAGTACACAGTGCCTTTTTGCACACCGTGAAGAACTTCAGGGTACATACTTTGTGCCTGTTATCGGCCTGCAGGACACATACAACCTGGGCCAACTTGATGCAGGATGGGGCCAGCTTGGGTGAGACAGCATGGAGCCTTTCAGTTGCAGGACTCTCTTTTAAGTGGTAACAAATTATGAAACCCCTCCCCTTGACACTACGGTTATAAAATGGATAGTTTTAATATTCCTTAGTTGAGAAAATTCACACAAAACTGCAAAATCAGCAATGTTTTTTAACAGATGGACATTTCATTTATCAGAGCAGCAGCTACCACATTTACACTGGCCCTATTATTTATTCAGTGTATTGGCAATGCTTGGTGTGCACACGTATTTGCAAGTACTTTGCAATAACCCTGGTTGGGAAGGAAGCACCAGGGTGGTGCTTTGGCATCAGCTAGACTCGAGTTCAAATACAACTTCTGGGGGCGCCTGGGTGGCGCAGTCGGTTAAGCGTCCGACTTCAGCCAGGTCACGATCTCGCGGTCTGTGAGTTCGAGCCCCGCGTCAGGCTCTTGGCTGATGGCTCAGAGCCTGGAGCCTGTTTCCGATTCTGTGTCTCTCTCTCTCTCTGCCCCTCCCCCGTTCATGCTCTGTCTCTCTCTGTCCCAAAAATAAATAAACGTTGAAAAAAAAATTTAAAAAAAAAATACAACTTCTGTCACTTTCTTTTTTTTTAATTTGTAAATGTTTATTTATTTTTGAGAGGGGGGAGAGGGGCAGATAGAGAGGGAGAGAGGATCTGAAGCAGGCTCTGTGTTGACAGCAGTGAGCCCAATGTGAGGCTCGAACTCATGAACCGTGAGATCATGACTTGAGCCAAAGTTGGACGCTTAACCAACTGAGCCACCCAGGTGCCCCACAATTTCTGTCACTTTCAAGCTGTGTTTCTTAACCTCTGTGGGTCTCCTATTCCTCATCTGTAAAGTGGAGATAATAACCTTTTCTTGGCAAGGTCATTGTGAGGATTCCGAATAATGTATACAGGGTCATCAACATGAGGTCTGTAGGTGTGTTCCCAGCAATGGGGGTAATTGTTGTTAAAAGTTAATTTCACTCTTAAGCAGTTTTGCTGTATCTCTGATATTTAGAGACAATCTTTATCCTTTCCTATTGGACCCCAGGTTTTCTATCCAATTGTCAGCCAACTGATCTAGTTGTCCCAGGATTTTGCCTCCCCCACTGCACCGGCCCAACCTCTGCCTCCATGTATCTTCTCTTGGCTTCTACATGGAGTCATCCTTTCAAACAATGAGTACTTTCCTCTGTATCCAGTCAAGTCCCCTGCTACCTGTGTCTTTCCTTTTACATGTTTATGACCTTATTTTGATATCTATTTACCATATAGTCTCCTCCTTCATCTCTCCAATTTCCTATTCAAAATTACATCAATGCATTATACTTTTAACACAAGGGGAAAGAATCACCATTATAACCCACATGTAAGTAAGAGATTGGCCAATTTATCATATCACTAAATGTGATCAACCTTTTCCTAATTCTTTTTTGTTTTTTAATCTCCCGAAATTTCTAACACCTTGCTTGTGCACACCGACTTCTTTCAACACACCTACTTGGATAATTCACCTCCTAGTTCAGCGAGGTCTACCAGACAGCTTACCCTCTCCTTCCTCTGTCACATACAATATTCTAGAGTCATCGCTTCATCAGCACCTCCCTCTCTTAAGATGCCCCAGATCACCACATAACATTTTGGTCTAGTCCCCTTTTTCCTTAATGTGGCTTGGCCCTCAAGGTGTTCCTCTTATAAAGAAACAGATCTCTCACTTAAAAAGAACAGAACGACCATCACTAGGCTTGTCAGGTAGACGTCATCACTGTGCTGTGGACTCCAGCCTCCCCAGCCTCCTGAGCCCATCACATCTGGTCTGCACTCTGAGAGAGGTCTTAGCCTACTTTGAGTGTGGAGTCCTGCCTATAGATTAATTTACAGACCCCTTAATCTACCAACATTCAGCCGTTTATTTTTTCTTTCATATTTTACCTACATTTCTGCTCCCTGGCAAATTCTTTCTAGGATTCGACCGTGAATCTTTCCTGATTTCCACTGATTCCTAAGTGACCTAAGCAATTTGCAGTGTTTGTTACCATGAACCTGCCCATTCAGTACATACTCTCTCTTGGACCTTTGGCTCTTAAGTCCACCATCTTCCTTTTAATTTAGCAGATCCAAGTTTAATTTCTAGCATGGGCACTGATTATGTGAATTTAGACAATGATTTATGTAAAAAGAAAAGTGTAGATAATTTCAGACAGCTGTTCCACCTTTGGCATTGGTTGAGGGCCTGCTCCTTTAAATATTATATTTTTAATTCTCTGCAACTTACTTAGAGGTTGACCCTGTAATTCTCAGGGAGGTTGGATATCTGGCCTGGGGTCACACAACTCAGAAACAGTAGAGCAGAGCCTTGAGCCTAAGCCTGGTTGTAAATTTCATGTTTCTCTATTAATCATCTTCCAAAGGCAAGAGAGAGTTCAGAGAAAGAATCTGGGCTCCTGGGGAAGCTTCTCCTCTGCATGTATAGCTTCTCTAACTGGAACAGTTTTCTACTTACATCTTGGAGTATTCCAGGTTGCTCCGGGAAGGTAGCTCATCTGTGAGAGAGAAATAATATAATCTGGCAAAAGCCAGTTTTTTTCTAGAATCCAAACTCCTGAGGGGGAAGTGCCTGCTTACAAGATGGCTTTCTGAATGTTCTTATGGTTGACTGAACACCAGCTGTGTCTTCTCTGAAACGTCTATTTAACATGACTAGGAATACATGCCAAGAGATTAACCTTGAAGGAAGTCAGGTCCAGTTGAAAATGAGCATAAGAACGCAGGGGATTTCCCATTTTCTGCCTGATAATGCTCACTTTTCTTTCAAACATGAAGTGAAACATGATTGATTTTGAGAATAATTTCCTTACTTTACTCCTTCCTAGCTGAGTTGGAGGCTCCCCCTCTATGCTGACACACGCTCCTATGCATGACTCTGAGAGGGATCCTATCACAATGTGCTGTTCTCTGACTTGCGACTCTCCCTCCTTGCACTGTGAGCTCTTTGATGGAAGAGTCTGGATCTCATCTTTGAATTCTCAGTACTTAGCATAGGGCCTGATGCAGAATGAATATTTGCAGTTTGTGTTTATAAAGGAGGGAGAGTGAGGGGGGATGGAGGGACAGAGAGAGATTGGAATTTAGAGGGGTAGAAGAGGAAAGGAAAGGAGAAGAGAGAAAGAGGGAAAATGGAGAAGAAAACAGGGAGAAAAAGAGTTAAAAATAGATGAATCCAGTGAAACTACTATGAGATATTTGGATCCAAACTCCATTAATTACCTGGCTCCCACATGTTTCTCTAGTAAGGGAGCATTGCTGTTGCCTCATATCCCTGAATATAAGCTTCAATTCCTACTATATCCCACAGCTCTTAAAATATCTGAGTATTCCCCCTTTCTCTAGTGATGGTTATCCAAGTAAATGGTTGTGGGCTTTAGGGGCAAGGCTGGGGAAATCACATTGAATATACTTGTTCTGGTATTATAGGGTCCTACTTCTGGTGCTTCACACTCTTCTATTTGATGATACTTGAGCTGATAGATGGTTCAAATCTAGAGATTGCACAAAGGGATCATGACTCCATTGGAGTAGCTGATCTGAGCCTTCTCATTCATTCTTACTTTCTTTCATTGTGTACACTAAGCAATACTCTTGTTGGTTGCCCATATATCTTGCCCCATGAACACCATGTTCTATTTTCTATATCCAAAGATGCAGTTCTGGCCCTCCTGTTTGCCATTTTGACCTTGCTGTCTAATAGAGAAAGTATGTGCACTTTGCATCTGACAGTTAAGTGTTGCCATGTGGCCTCTGTTATTCTGGTCACCTGTATGCTCTTGCCATTAGGAAGCCCAGTTCTGTAACAATATCTCCTAACAACAGCCTCAGCTGATGTCCTCCCTAACCATACATTTTTATCACCTTCTTGGTCCTCCCTCCCAAGCAACATGGCAAACTGAAGGGTTTCTCAGTCTTATATAATAGCCCCATTATACATTTCTACTTTTCTAAGCCTTTTTATTCCTTCCTTCCAAGTCTTCCAAGGCAATTTTTGGCATTTTTACTTAATTTAATGAAAGCTCTCACCTTTTTCAAAATTCTATGAGTCAGAAAATTGCATACATTAGACCTTATCCCCAGGACCCTTGCCAAGGTTTTAATCCTGCATGATGGGGGAGTGGCTCCATATCAACAGACTCTCTCTTATTCAGTTTTAAGTTCCAACCATCCTTTGATCCCCCACCCTCTAAACTCACTCCTGGGCAGGCTCTTCCAGTGCCTGCTAGTGCATGTTAGTCAGTTCTTGCAGAAACGTTGATGTGTATGTCTCTTCTGCTGGCAGATTTAGTTCTTCCCTAGTTTATGTGGAGATCAAACTTAATTTATGAATCTTGTAGAAGGAGAAGAGATGGATGAAGATCCTGAGGAAGTTGGCATTGTCTTATAAGGCCTGTGCCTTATCTGACTTATTTTAGTCCTAAAGGAAAGGAGGGGGCATGTCTTCCAAAAGGGGAATGCGTCATTACTGCAGATCAAGAGAGTTTAGAGGAATCTGGGGGTTCAAAGCTCTCATTTGTATCTACCCAGAAATCATGATACTGACACTGAGAGTCCCACTCATTTCCTATCAGGGCCCTGTCTTTGGAACAAGGAGAATTGGCAAGGTTGAATGAGCCTTCTTTGAAATTACATTACTTTTATAATTAAATTCTATGTCTGTTTTTCACTCTGTCAGCCCTCTGACTATACAGAATGAGTGTCTTTAATGTTGCCAAAGAGGGCCCTGGAAGTCTCACACTTAGCTTTAAATAGAGCGGAGCCTGCCATTTTCTTTCCTCAATAATGGCACTTCACAATATCTACCAAATTCCATTTTCCTTACAGTTACTATTTTCCTTGAACCTCTCAGATACTAGTCTACCAGAGTAAAAAATCTTAACAATTGCATTTGATATATCCTTATAATCATTCTAGGGTCTATCCAAGCTGTCAGTGATTGACATCTGACCAACAAGTGATCCACCTCCAGAGTCTCCTTATCTGTGTCTGCTTTTAAGACCACTTCTAATACCAACTGTTTTAGATTGGGTTCCTTAGAAATGGCCTAAGACAAGGATTTCTGAGGAAGTGATTTATGGTGGGAGTGCTCTCTGGAAAGGAAGAGTGAGGGAAGCAGAATAGGACAAGGAAAGAAAGCTACTCAAAGACGTGGTCTCAACTGAGAACTAGTTTAGCCTGGTCCCATAGGACTTTTGACAAAAGAATTGTTCCATAGAGTTGGTCGCATGTTGAGACAAATGGAATGGTTTTCTGTCTCTCAGTCAGTCAGTCTTTCTCTGGAGAAGGGTAGGTATAAACGTTCTGCATCAGGGGGCTCCTGTCCAGTCAAGGGCAGTTGTCTGAAGAAGGAGCCGTTGGCTGAAGCCAACCCTCACAGTAGCTGGGGGATTGGTGCAGTGAGTTGGTAGAGGACATGCTGAGTAGGGGATGCCAACAATCCCATTTCCACAACTTCCAAAAAATCACCTCAGAAAAGACATACTTTTTTTGATCTAGTGAGAGACAGATCTCATATAAAAATGGAATTGTCTCAAGTAACTAGAGAAAATTCCAAATACAAGCGAATTTCAAGGGAGTTATAGATAAATTATGTAATGTTTGTGTGTATAATGTTAGAACCTGGATTACTCTTTATAAAATTAGAACAGTTTTTGTTGTCTTCAGTACAGTTGTTAACATCCTATTCTCAAAAAATGAATAGAAGGTAAAACTAAAAGTTTAAAAAAAAAGATAATTCTAGAAAAGTCCTTATTTAGTGGTGAAGAAGAGAAAATAGATTTAAAACCTGGTCAATTTTCAAAGAATGGTGCTTAGTGCTAACCCTATGGAAGAAATGCTGGAAGTCTAGGGAAATAGATCATTTGTATACATGAGTGATTTGGTTAAAACTGTATCTTAAGCCATGCACATTTGTGGCCTTGAGATTAATAGAAAATAAGTTTGGGAGAAAGGGCAGTGAAAAAAATGTTTCACCAAGAGTAGACTATCTGAGCATACTGAGAACAATGGCCACAAGATAGGGGATTATCCCTCATACAAACATATCTATGGGTAGAGCAAGGAAAGGTCAACAGTGTCAAAAACAGTTGTAATAGCACTATGAAGATTTAAAAACATTTCACAACTATAAAGTATCAAGGTGATTATTGTTTTCTGTTAAATCCAATAACGCACATACCCGGTCTAGATACTTTAAGACCAAGGCACAGCAGCCTACCACTAAAGGAATTTGAAGCATCTGGTTCACTAAAGGCAACAAAATACCCCCAATCCAGCTCGACTTCCTCATCATATTAACTGAACTTCTCAAACTTGCAACTGAACCCAAGAAGAGGTCTGCCTATTTCGAGGCACAAATACTATTTACCTCAGACTCAACTGTCCTACAGATAGTGTACAGAATTTAATTTTTTTTAACTTTAAAAAAAATCTTTACTTATTTTTGAAAGAGAGAGAAAGAGCACAAGCAGGGGAGGGGATGAGAGACAGGAAGACACAGAATCTGAAGCAGTCAGCACAGAGACTGATGCAGGGCTTGAGCTCACCAACAGCAAGATCATGACCCGAGCCGAAGTCGGACGCTTAACCGACTGAGCCACCTAGGCACCCCAAGAATTTAATTTTAAAACATATGAGACATACACACACACACATACACACACATGAAAAATAACCCAGTTTTAGTAGAAAAAGTAATGTAACTAAACTCAGAGCAGATCCAGATATTGGAACTATCAGTGAGAGACTTTAAAACAACTATTTAAAAATATTTGAAGTCTCTGGAAACTGTACTAAAGGCATATAGCAAATTAAGAAACATTAATTCAAGAGAATATGCCAAGAACAACAAGAGTCTGTGGCACTTTAAACATGACCCAACACCTTCCTCCCCCTTCCCAATTCAGTATGGGAAGGAAAGTCCACTTTAGGCAGATATAGCCAAGAACAGTGGGCTCCCTTAGCCCCAGCTCCAAGCCAAGGGCTACAGTATCTTCCCAAAAGGGGCAGGGGTCTGCATTTCTTCCTCTTCCTCCCTCACAACTACATGTTGCAAAAGCTAATTGCCAGGAGAATGCAGACAACAGGTTTGGGACTTCCTGCTCCTGCTCAGTCTTCATTCATAGAGCAGAGGTTCTACCTCAGGAACAGCACATTGAGAATATGAGGGCCTCAATCACCCTCCCTTGCAGAAAGGAAAGCCAAGAAGTTCAAAAATAATTGCTACTGCCCCATCACCCTGAAACTGAAGCAGGGGTATCACTTGGAAAAAACTGCACCACTTTCCTCAATCCCAGCTACAGAGTCATGTCCCAGATATTTTTCCCAGGGGACAGCTAGCTCTGAAGGAACTATGTGAAACAGTGTGGGGAAGTTCAAGCTTTAGAGTACTTTCAAAAACAATAAAGGTTTTGGTGGTGAGCAAAGGAGGAGTGTGGTAACTTCATAAAGGGATACAAAGAAAAGTATAGAGCAGCTAGTTTAACAGAAATGGAGAAAGAGACAGCTAAGAAATACCTCCCTGGGGTCAGAATAAATGTCAAACTCTGACCTCAAAAATTACCTCTGTAAAGGAATCTTAAGTTAGTTGAATCCAACTATGGAGCAATTTATGCCTCAGAACATTGTCAAAAACAGTAGAAGAATTAGCCAGCAATCAGTACAGCCTAACAACTAGGTGTGATAAGGGAAAGAGAGAGTCAAAGAGAGTCCTGTTAAAACCACTGTTACATTAGGGAGGTTGTGCATATGGTGAAGACTGTGGCCTCTAAGGAGTGACCCCAGAGTGTACACAGTGCCAGAGAAATGGACTAAAGTAGTCCAGCCAGGATACTAAACAAACCAACAAGTAAAGTGTATCAACAAGCCCCTGAGGTGGGATACCAGCATCCAGAGTGTTTTCGTATAATATCTAAAATGTCTAGTTTTCAATGAAAAATTACAAGACATGCAAAGAAACAAAGTACGACATATACACAATACAAAAGGCACACAACAGAAGCTGCTTGTTGAGGGCCCAGATATCACATTTTATAGTCAAAAGACTTCAAAGTAGCCATTATAAATACGAAAGTAGCCATAAAAATATGTTCAAACAACCAAAGGGAAAAAAATGCTTAAGGAAGAAAAGGAAGATATGTTGCTAAAGCTTCTCCACATAGAGAATATATACAAAGAGATCAAAATTTAAAAAGAAAATCAAGTGGAAATTCAAGACTTGAAAAGCATAAGTGAAATTAAAAATTCAGTGGAAGAGAAGAGAAGATGGGGCACTTAAGTGGCTCAGCTGGTTAAGTGTCAGGTCACAATTTCATGGTTTGTGAGAACAAGCCCCACGTCAGGCTCTGTGCTGACAGTGTGGAGCCTGCTTAAGATTCTCCCTCTCCCTCTCTGTCTCTCTCTGCCCTCCCCTGTGCTCTCACTCTCTTTATCTCTCTCTCTCTCTCTCAAAATTCAGTAGAAGAGCTCAATAGTAGATTTTTAACTGATAGAAAAATAAATTAATAAATTGAAGACAAATAAATAGGAATTATGCAACAAAAAGAACAGAAAGAAAAAAATAATGAAGAAAAAAGGAACAGAGCCTCAGAGAAATATGGGACTCCATTAAGGTCACCAACATATATGCAATGGGAGCACTAGAAGCATAGAAGAGACACAAAGGATAGTAAAAAATATTTAAGGAAATGATAGTTATTTTCTAAATTTTAATACCATTAATATACACATCCACAAAGGTTCAATGAAACCCAAGTAAATTAAATTCAATGAAATCCACAAACTAAAACACAATAGTGCATTTTCTAAAAGGCATAGAAAAAAATTCAAACCAGTAAAAGAAAGACATCTCAGGGAAAAGAGGACCCCAATAAGGTTAAATGCTTGACTTCTCACTGAAACATTTAAGACCAGAAGGCAATGGGATGATACAGTCAGAGTGCTGAAAGAAGAAAGTATGGTCAATAACTATGTCGTACACCTGAAATTAATATAACATTGTGTGCAAGCCATATTTAAATAAAAATAAATAAAAAAGTAAATAAATAGTCAACCAAGAATCTTCTATCCAGAAAAACTATCTTTCAAAAATGAAAGTCAAAAAGAGACATTGCCAGATAAACTAAAACAGACCCCTCTTATAAGAAATACTGAAGAAATCTCTTCCAACTAAAAGCAAATGACCCCAGGAAGTAATTAGAATCCATATACATGCAAAGAAACAGCATTGGTAAGGGTAATTCTGTAATGATGTAAGACAGTATAAATGTATATTTCTTCCCCTGCCTTCTATTAACTGATTTATTTTAATATAATTTATTGTCAAGTTGGCTAACATACAGTATATAGAGTGTGCTGTTGGTTTTGGAGGTGGGTTCCCGTGATTCATCACTTACATACAACACCCAGTGCTCATCCCAACAAGTGCCCTCCTCAATGCCCACCATCCATCTTCCCCTACCGCCCCCCCCATCAACCCTCAGTTTGTTCTCTGTCTTTAAGAGTCTCTTATGGTTTGCCTCCCTCTGTCTCTGTTTGTAACTATTTTCCCCCTTCCCTTCTCCCATGGTCTTCTATTAAGTTTCTCAAGTTCCACATATGAGTGAAAAATGTGATATCTGTCTTTCTCTGACTATTAACTAATTTAAAAAGCAATTGTATTAAAAAATAAGTAAATAGTTGTATTGTTGAATAGATAACATAAACAAATGTAATACATTTGCCAATAATAGCACAAAGGAGGTGGATAGAGGCAGAGCTGTTCTGGAGAAAGAAAATGACACCAAATGGCACCTTGAATCTGAGGAAAAAGTTAAGAGTACCAGAAAAGGTAAATGAGGACAATACAACAAATGCTATAAATATATACTTGCTTTTCTTTCTTCTTCCATGTTCTTTAAAATATATATAAAGTAAAAAAGGTTTTAAATTAAAAAATATAAAGTAATAATTGTAACAATGTATTGCTAAGCTTGCAACTATATAGACACTGTAAGAACAGTAAGAAAAGGAGGGGAGAGAGCTACATAGGAGTAATGTTTCCCTAGCTAACTGGCATTGTTAGTATACATCTGAAGTGAATTCTAAATTAAGATGTACATGGCAAGTCATAGAGCATCATCAAAAAAAATGAACTTTTAGAAGTTTTAAACTTTAAAATGAAAATAATCAAAGATATCAAAATAAAAAGTCTTTAAAGACAAATATCATATGACTTCACTCATATGAGGACTTTAAGATACAAAACAGATGAACATAAGGGAAGGGAAGCAAAAATAATATAAAAACAGGGAGGGATACAAAACATAAAAGACTCTTAAATATAGAGAACAAACAGAGAGTTGCTGGAGGGGTTGAGGGAGGGGGGATGGGCTAAATGGGTAAGAGGCATTAAGGAATCTACTCCTGAAATCATTGTTACACTATATGCTAACTAACTTGGGTGTAAATTAAAAAATAAATAATTTTTTAAAATAAAAAAATTAATTAAAAATATAAATAAATAAATAAATAAGAAAGCTTTTGCACAGTGAAGAAAACCACCAAGAAAATGTAAAGGCAACCCACTGAATGAGAGAAGATAGTTGCAAATGATATATTGATAAGAGTTATGATTTAAAATTAAAATTATTATTAAATTATTATTTAAAAACAATACAACTGAAGAGCAAAAAAAAAACCCACAAATAATCCAGTTTAAAAATAGGGAAAGGTCCTGAATAGACATTTTTCCAAAGAAGACTTACAGATAGCAAATAGACACATGAAATGATGCTCCATATCATTCATCATCAGGGAAATGCAAATCAAACCTACAACGAGATATCACCTCATGCCTGTCAAAATGGTCAAAGTTAAAAAATACAAGAAATAACAAGTGTTGGCAAAGATGTGAAGAAAAAGAAATCCTTGTGCACAATCGGTGGGAATGTAAATTGGTGCACCCCCTGTAGAAAACAGTATGGAGTTTTCTCAAAAAAAATAAAAATAGAAATACCATATGATACAGTAATTCTACTACTGGATATTTACCCAAAGAAAATGAAAACACTAATTAGAAAAGATACATGCACTCTTATGTTTATTACATCATTATTTACAATAGCCAAGATATGAAAGCAACCTAAGTGTCTACTAATAATTGAATGGATAAATGTATATATGGGTGTGTGTGTGTGTGTGTGTGTGTGTGTGTAAAATGGAATGGTACTCATTCGTTAAAAAATAAGCTCTTGCCATTTGAGACAGTATTGATGGACCTAGAAAGTAATATATACTAAGTGAAGTAAGTCAGACATTGAAGGACAAATACCATATGATTTTACTTATATGTGGAGTCTTAAAAAACATAACAAATGAACAAAACAAAACAAACAAGCCAAAAAAACTCAGTACAGAACTAATTGGTATTTGCCAGAGGGAGGCGGGTTGGGAGATGGGTGTAATAGATAAACAGGATTAAAAAGTACAGACTTTCAGTTATGAAGTAAGCACCAAGATGAAAAGCACAGCATAGGGAATAGTCAATCATATTGTAGCAATGTTGTATGCTGACTACACTTATTGTGGTAAACACTGAGTAATGTATAGAATAGTTGAAACAATACACCATACATCTGTAACTAGTGTAATGTATGTTAATTGCACTTCAATTTAAAAATAAAGAGTACTATAATCCAAATAAATAAATAAATAAATATTATACTAGTAAATATTGACTTCCGTAAAAGTAATGTAACTAGGATTAATATGTAAAATGATGTAGTGGAAAAGGTGACCAACATGCGTAAACAAGAAGGGTTTTCAGTAGAGAAATAAAAACTGTAAGAAAGAATCAAAGGAAGATATTATAAACTAAAAAATACTGCATGAGGGGAAAAGAACTCCTTTCATAAGCTCATCAGTAGACTCAATAAAGCTGAAAAAAGAATCAACAGATTTGAGAATAGGCAATATTATATATGTACAGCATATGTTTACTAAGTTTCCTACTGTCTAATTACTTGGACCAAAATATTTTATATTCCCACCAAAAATATATAAAATTTCCTATTCTTGTGCTATGAAAAGCCTTTGTACAAATTAGAAAAGGCATCCTTTCTGCATTACTGAAGGAGAAAAAACTGACAGACCTCAGAAAATGAATGTGGATGTGGGTGAATACCTTTGTGACAACCTTCAGCCCTTTCTCTAGCCAATGAGGTCCCATTACAACCCACTGGTTGGCTAGCAGAACATGGCTTGGATTAAGGCCCCACTTAACACCTCATCTAGTGCCCATATGAGATGAAATCAACTAGGTCATATGTGGTGGTCTTCCTTGTCCTCATCAAATGGAAGGCATCCCCACACAGCACTCTTTGCAAACCTATGGAACACCATCATCCAGTGCTGGGTGTCTCAATATATCCACTCAGTTCAGGTGCTGAGTGTTATCATTTAATCAACACCTTCCATCAAATCCCTTCCTCAAACATTATGAATATCCTACAACTGCATTGCTAAATAGCCATGCCCTGGAATTCCTGAAGGACTGTGAGTTAAGAGGGTAGCTTCTCATTCCTTTGATGCTCCCCACAGAGAAGATCTATGGAAAGGTACTAATACACATGGATTTGGGAGACAAAGAAATAAAGGCATCATGAAGCCTGAAGTCTGGGTCTGGGAGCAGTCTCACTAGAAATAGTTGATTTAAGCAGCTGTAAAATGCTAATTCTCTGTAGAATTAGTCATTTAATTCTTATTTGTCTCAATTCCCAAACATCCAAAATATTTCATATATTTACTTCACAAAGATTTACTGAAAAAAAAAAAGTATTCCAATCCCCATCTCACCAATCTAGGTTGCTTCTGTGGCAAAAAAAAATGTATATAACATTTTATTTACTTTGCAGTAGAATGGGACCAGAATAAACCGCACGATAAACGACAAGAGTAAGAGAGAAACACAATATTTAAAATACATGTGGCGATCTTGTCAAGAAATTGGACAAAATATAGAAAAAGTCTACAACATTTAACAATGGTGACAACAACAACAAAAGTGAGCTTCTCTTCCTTGGTACTCTAATTATTCCAGACCTTCACCCTTAGCCTTCTCCCATATCCTTCCTCCATCAGGATACACATTTTGAGAAAGGGATTATAAGCGAATTAACTGAGCTATAGATTGCTACAAAAATATATGTGTTTCTTTTCTCTACTTCCTCCCACTTCCCAAAGATATGCTTCCATAGTTCAATAGTGGAAGCAGCAGGAACTGATGAATGAGATTCTAGTGAGCACAGATGGGTTTCATTTTCATCTTCTTTGTCTTCTTCCATGGCCTGACTGGAAACTGTACATACCATTTGCTTCTGAAAGGATGATAATGATAAGAGAGGAATTAGGGTTTTCTAGGTTACTTAATAATCCCCAATGATTACTGTGTTTCCAAACAAAATTGACATAGAAGAATCAATCCTTGACCAGTCGACAGCAGCGTTTCATACCATCCCGAAGGGCCTCTTTGACTTTGTCATTCCTCAGGGTGAAGATGAAAGGGTTCAGGAAAGGGGTTACCACAGAAATAAACAGGGAAACTATCTTGTTGTACTCAGCAGCCTGTGTTTGCTTAGGTTTTACAAACAGGAACAAGCAGCTTCCATAGCCAATCACAACAAAGATGAAGTGAGAGGCACACGTAGAGAAGGCTTTCCTCTGGCCCGAGGCTGTGGGGATCTTGAGGATGGTAGAGATGATGTAGGTGTAGGAGACTATTGTTGGGGTCAGCGAACCAATGATAATGACAACAGCCATTAAGAAGAGAACAAACTCTGTGAAAAGAGTGTCACCACAGGATAGTTTGAGCAGTTGCCCTCGGTCACAGAAAAAATGGTCTACCAGATTTGACTTGCAGAAGGTAAACTGAAATGTGGCATAGACTGGCCATATTTCAGAGAGGAACCCAAACACCCATGACACAATGACCACCCAGATGCAGGTGTGGCTGTTCATAATGATGTTGTACCTCAAAGGGTTACAGACAGCCACGTAACGATCCACAGCCATCGCTCCCAGTAATGCGAACTCTGTGGTCCCCACAGCAAGGTACAGGAAGAGCTGGGTGACACATGCAACCAGAGATATTGTCTGCATCCCAGGGAGCAGCAATCCCCAAAGCATCACAGGCATGATAATAGTTGTAACTAACATCTCCAAGGCAGAGAGATGACCAAGGAAGAAATACATAGGGGACCGCAGACGTTTATCCACACAGACAATCACGATGATGACTGTGTTTCCCATTAATGTTGCTGAGTAGAAGAAAAAGAATATGGCAAAAAGAATGTGGTGTAGTTCTTGGGACCCAGGAAAGCCTAGAAGGCAGAACTCAGTGGCACCAGAGAGATTGTTCATCATTTACTCCTTGTTTCTGTTTTTGTGAAACCTAGAGCTCGAAGACTGGTAACATGGCTCCACATGGTCCTGTTCTCCAAAGAGAAGGAAGACAGGTTAGGATGAGAAACTATCTTCAACCTGAAGACCAGGTGAAAAGCCCTGACTGCAATGCTCTGCACAAGGCCACACCTCAATGTGGTGACCTCCAATCTACCTGAAGATCACCTGTCTTGAAGATGAAGACTCCTTCATCTCTATAGAGGATAAGAACCCTTTCTTGTTTTTTTACACCACTGGATATGCCTTCTCTCAGGGGACAGAGGATAAGAGTGTTAAACTGGCCACTTGTGAAGCTGTGTTGATCAGCCACACCAGGCCTGGGATTGTGCCATTTCCTCTTATGTTAATTGTAACAGATGATAGAAAGGTGTTCTAGGTGATGTTCAAAATATGGAATATTGAACCCTGTGCCTCATCCTTACTAGTGCTGTCTAGACTTATTGTGGGGCAGTAGAAAAGCAGCAGAGGACTAAGACCAACACCCCTGCTTTCCCCAGAGTGTAAACTTCCATGGTACAGAGCAGAAACATCTATAAATGAGAACTATAGAACTTGAGATAATTTCCCAGGGAAGAATCATTCTTCTCTAAACCCATGTGCTTTGAAAAACGTTGGGAGAGAGGAAAGGTGGCACCTGTCCCTAACAAGGATAGATCTGAGGCCAGTAGCCCCTGTGGATGTCTGGATCTCGACCTCTCACTTTATTCATCCCATTACTCAAATGTCATCTCTTCAGAGGATTCTATCTAACCCTACACCAATTAGGAATAACTTGTTCATTTTTAGACTTTACCATTCTTTGTAGCACTTTTTATTACCTGATATGATATGTATACTAATTTCATTCCTTCATTGAACATTAAGCAAATTCAGCAGTGGATAGAACAAACAAAACTTCCTGCCCTATGGAGCTCACATTCAAGGGGAGGGTGGATGCCAGATTATATACAAGACAAGTAAGTACAATTATGATGCTAGTCTATTCATCATGCTGGAATAAATATAAGGCAAGGAAGAAGGACAGGAAATCTAATTTCATGTATTCACAGTTCATCTATGATACTAGAATATAAACTCTATGAAGGCAGGGACATGTGTGTATCTATCTATCTATATCTGTGTCTGTATCTGTATCTATATTTACATCTATAGTATTGTTGAGCTATAAAGTCATGCTGATAAATTTCCCTACATGATGGTTGCTTGGATGTGTGCTATATGGTTAAATAGTACTTGATGCTCATTAAAGCAGTCGGGCCATACCCCGTGGAGCCCACTCTTCTTGATTTGCTTTCATGGCTCACATTACCATTTCCCCTTCTTCACTTCCCTTACTCATGCCACCTCCTCCAAGCCTCTGAAGGTTGGAATGATGGGCAAACAGGTTAAGAACAGTATTGTGGGGATGGCTCAGTGATCTGCATTGCTAAAATGTCTGTGTATTGGGCACTGGGTGAAAAAATGTAGAAGAATCTTAGCAGTGACTGTTTTTAACATTGGAACAGAGGAGAAATAAATCTGCTCTCTGCTGTGTAGAGGGGATTCGGTGATGTCCTCAACCACTCTTTAAGCTCTGGGCCTCCTTTGTTCTAACAGGTAGCCAAGCCCAGAACTCCAATCTGATCTTCTCCTACTCTTTCCTTCCTAGAGGAAAACCCTGAGAAAATACTCACCCCCATGGAGGGGCCTCTCCACCCTTCTCAGACTCTCCAGGACTTGGATAACTTGTCTGGCTACTGCTGATGCATATACAGGGGCCACAGCAACTTACTCAACAGGAGCTGAGCAGAAACTCCAGAAATGACAGCATTGTGGGAACTGAGGGTCTCTTTCTCTCTCCTTCCCTCCCACTACCCCCTTCCCAAGGGGACTTAGTCACTGAGGTACCTGTTCTTAATTAGCCCAGGTTCAGGGCGTCCCTAAGCAATCAGACTGTGGAAAGCAGAACAAACTTTTAGTTATTCCCTTTTTTGACCAATTAAGTGTCAGAACTTTTGAAACTTTTTGCTTAATGAAGAAACCTGAAATCTCACCAATCACAGGCTTTCAATACCAAAACTGCCTCCTCAAAGGCCCCAAGTCTAGGATTCAAGAGACATCTCAGACTCTAAGCAGATTACCCCTTCTGCCCTATATCCTAGACTCTTCTCCGATTCTCTTAGCTATTCAGAGAAAAAATCATCCCCTAACCCCCAATAGGACACATTACAATTGACATCTAAAATGTGCACCAATATCCTAAAAGCATGCATATTGGTCTCAGTCAAAGCCTTAACTTCACCAGAAATCCCCTACAAAGCCTGTTTCCTCCTTCACTCATTTCATAGAGAGACTCCTGCTCCTAACTCTGAGGACCTTCCAGAAAACTGGGGAGAGTTTCTGCCCCCAAATTGTACTTCACTCTCTGCTACTGTCTCAGGTTTCCACTCTTCTGAACACACATGCATCTGTATGCATTCAAGCAAGATTCTTACATTTATTTCTATGGTGTGTCCATGTTTGCCAGCTGGGCACTTCAAAGTCGGGACAGCATAAGGACAGCCAATGTAGGCAGTTATATTTACAACCTGAACCAACTGACAAATGTAAATTGTAAGTCTGCTTTATGCTAGAGCGAGACAGAAAAAATGGCAGCTACAACCATTTAACTGGATTTGGGATTTCATTTGAAGTATACCTGTTAAGTCTGAGAGTGTCAATAGATGCAGAAGGGTATAATTTGGGAATAATCTTCCTTCCCATTTCTGATGTTGCCAAGCCCAACTAGATTGCCATATAATATTAGAAAAAATTTATAAGTATGTATCTGCATATTCTTTATAGAAAATCCTGTGAAAATCTATTTTGAAACCTTTTCTCTCTCAGTTAACAATATATAAAAGATAGTCCTCCAAATCTACACATGCTGACCACTTTTTTCTTTCTGCAGTGCTCCATTATATGGATGACCCATTCTTTATTAGTTAGCCCTCTGTTGATCATTGTTTGCTCTTGTTTACATTTATTGTGAAAAATGATTGTATAAACATCCCTATACATTTATAAGTCTATACATGTTGATATTTCTGAAATAAACCCCTACACTGGACACTTTTAGGTTAAAAGGGAAATACACTGAAGGTATTGGTTTCTATTAACACCAAATTATACACCAAAGATTTTGGATTGATTCACACTGACACTAAGACTGTGTGATAAGAGCACTCTTGATTTCCTGATCTACTACTAACAATGATCTAATGAAAATTCATTTAAAATTGAAGAGAACAATATTAAGATACCTCACATGGGAAATCAATTGGAAAACCTATTGAAATGTTTGCAAGATAAAAATTACCATAACTGACTCAAAAGAAATTAAACACATTTCCTAAGTATTCTTAAATATGGAAAATAATTGAATTCATTATATAAATTCTCCCATACAGAAAACTATAGCTTCAAATGGCTTTACTGGTATATTCTATCAATTTTTTAAGGAAGAATTATCTCCAATTCTACACAGAATTTCCAGAAAATTGAGTGCAAGGGAACAGTGCTCATTAATCTTATGAAGTCAGAATTAAATCTTGATACCAAGGACCAAGGACACTGAAAGAAAAGGAAACTAAGATCCCTTTTGAATATGAAAGAAAAAATCCTTAGTAAAATATGAGAAAATAAAATCCAGAAATACTTAAAGAGAATAATGTGCCATAACAAAGGGATGATTTTACTCCAGATATGCAAGATTGGGTTAACATTAGGAGATTAATCAATATAATTCATCATATGAACAGAAATAAAGAGAAAAACCACATGGTCACTTAAATGGGAGCAGAGAAGGCATTTCACTAAAATCAACATCCACTGATGAAAAACTCTGATCAAACTAGGAACAAATGGGATCTTATTATTTTTTATTTTTTTAAATATTTTAATGTTTATTTATTTTTGAGAGAGAGAGACAGACACAGAGTGAGCATGGGAGGGGCAGAGAGAGAGGGAGACACAGAATCCGGAGTGGGCTCCAGGGCCTGAGCTATCAGCACAGAGTCCAACACAGGGCTCAAACCCACCAACCATGAGATTATGACCTGAGCTGAAGTTGGATGCTTAACCGACTGAGCCACCCAGGTGCCCCAAGTGGGCCCTTCTTTAAATTCATAAATAGAGTCCACCAAAAACATAATGGTAACATGAAACCTAATGATGAAAGACCTAATTTCTTCCTCCAAGATAGGGAGGAAGGCAACGATATCTGTTCTCACCACTTCTATTCAACATTAAACTGGACATCCTAGCTAATGCAATAAGGCAAGAAAATGAAATTAAAAGCATACAGTTAGCAAATAAAGAAAAAAATACTTGTAGAGTACATAATCCAATATGCAGAAAATCCTAAGAGATCTGCAAAAAAAAAAAAAAGGAACACCTTCTAGAAATAAAAGGTGATTACCAAGGCCACAGGATAAAGGCCTCAATATACAAAAATCTATTATATTGCTACATACTAGCAAGAAACTAGAAATGAAAATAAAAATTTTAAACTATAAGATGCAAAACCATGAAAAACTAAGAGATTAATTCAACAAATTGTACATGACTATACACGTGAAACTATAAAACATTGCTGATATAAATTGAGAAATACCTAAATAAATTAACATTGTATTTTCACAAATCAGAAGCTTGAATTTTGTTTAAATGCCTTTTTTTAATTTGTCTCTAGGTTCAATAAAGTGTCGCTCAAAATCCCAGGAAGTTTTTATTTTAATATTGAAAAGCTGACTCTAAGATTTCTATGCAACTATGAAGAACTAAGAAGAGCCAAAAGAATTTTGAAAAAGAACAAAAAAGGTGGGAGGCTCACAATACCTTATTTACAACTTAATTTAAGTTACAGTAATCAAAACACTATTTTACTTACATACTATGATTAGATCAACAGACATATAAACCAATAAAATAGAATAGAGAATTCAGACACAAATGCCAACATATATCTTTAATTGATTTTGACCACATGAAGTGTTGGTGAAGGTGTGGAGAAACTGGATCTTTCATACACTGCTGGTGATATAAACAACAACAAGTAAACATACACTTACCCTACAAAGCCATAATTCAACTTCACTCTTAGATATTTTCCCAAGCTATAAGAAAACACATCCACAAAAGACATCTTCATGAATGCAATTTTATTCACAATAAACTTGAAAAACCCAAGTGATGATTAATAAGCGAATGGATAAATGGTACATTCATACAGTGGAACACTACTCAGAAATAAAAATCTATTGATAGATGCACCATCATGGATAATTCTGTACAGGGCTACAGTAAGCAAAAGAATCCTGACATAAATATTATTATTTCATTAATAAGCTCAAGAAACAAAAAATCTGATCTATAATAACAGAAAACAGCCTGAGGTTAGGAATGAAAATGGAGATTTATTCAAAAGGAACACAAAGAAACCTTTAGGGTGATGAACATATTTTATTATTTGGTTGTGATAGCTACATGTATGTATAGATTCGTTAAAACTCACTGAAATTTACACATCAAATGGCTACATTATTGTATGAAAATTAGCATTAAAAATGTTGAAAATATTTTTAAAATAAATCCAAACTATAACAGGAGAGGGCTCATCATTAGGGGATTGATGGGTAGAAAATGAGGTAAGGTTAAGTGAAGTATAAAGTTATATTAAGTATAAACTATATAACTGAGGGCTAAACAGAATAGGTAGACAAAGTAAGGTATGCCGAATATGGTTGTGGATTAGGTGTGAGGATGGGGAAAGTTAAAAGAACACAAGGTGAAGACCAGGCTTAACTAACCCTAATGGATGTCAGAATGTAACAAGTAATTTCCAGACCATTCTCCAAACAGATGTTCTCTTTGACCACGTTCTATCACCTTTTTGAGTAACTTTCGGCAAGCACCTCTTAAGTTTACAAACAAACTTTAGTTTATAAAATGGATGACAGATATAAACCACCAGTAAAGCTTATAACATGAGAGCACAATTTTAAAATATTCGTCTTTGGTGAAAGTTAAAGGATCTCAAGATAGTGAACAATCGTGGATAAACTATTGAGATTAGAATCAGGAACCTGAATGCTAATTCCTTTTCATACCCACTAGCTATGTTATATTCAATTCGGTGTGTGAGTGTTCAACTCTCTGGCTTTGGTTTTCTCTTCTGAAATATCAGGGCAGTGAGGTACAGGATGTCTGACCTCTCTTTCAGAATCTCTACCTTGCCCAAAGTGAAGGGGCAAGGAGCAGAAACTGAGCTAGTCCTTGAGCCTTGTAATGATGCACTGAGCCTCTCAGCCTCCTGCTGAGGCTCTCCACTCATTACCTTTGGTCATGGAACTCCTCTGCAAAGCTAAACTTTTTGTCAGAATCAGCTCTTTCCAGATAACATCATGGGCACTCATAGACCACACCAGACTCGGTACCTAAAGTTACCCTTGATTACTGGATTGTTTATGTGAGTAAAGCTGGTGACTGCCCAAACTCAAAGTTGGCCAAACCTGAAGGCCATTCCATGTCTATATTTTTTCCATATTCCACATAAGCACACTGGAGACACAGGCAAGAGGAGAAGTCAACATGGACCAGAGAAAGAAAGAGCCACCTTGATGATCTAGGAGGACAGATAGGGTTATTACCCCAAGTGCTGAATGCCTGCCCACAAAAGAAGGGATGAGAGAAAATTATCCTTACTTGCCTGCCTCAAAAGTCTGCTAACTGACCTTCACGTCTGCCATCACTTCCCTCTTTCTACTCTGTTCTCCCCATAACTGCTTGAGTGATCTTTTAAGATACAGATTGCATCAGGTCTCTCCCCTGATTAAAACCTTCTCACTGCTCATTGGTCACTGTCCCGAGTGCTGTAAGGATCTATATGATTTCTAGAAATGCTTTTCTCTAATGTCGTCTGTGTTTCCCTTCCTTCACCCCATGCTGTCCGGCAGCACTGACATTCTTTTAGTTCTTTCAAGGGCTTTAGTGCATGCTCTTAATGCACTCTTAATGTGCTCACTCCATTCCCACCCAGCTTTGCCTTGTTCATGCCACACATCAGTTAATGATCACTTTATTTTTTTAACTTTTTAAAAAATGTTTATTTATTCAATAATTCTTTGAGAGTTATTATAAATAATCTCTTTGAGAGAAGAGAGCACAAACGGGGAAGGGGCCAAGAGACAGGGAGACACAGAATCCAAAGGAGGCTCTGAGCTATCAGCACAGAGCCCAATGCCAGACTCAAACCCACAAACTGTGATATCATGACCTGAGCTGAAGTTGGATGCTTAGCCAACTGAGCCACTGAGCACCCTATGATCCTTTCTTATAGGGGCTTTCCCTAACCTCCACAGACATATTCAGGTTCCCTGTCAGGTGTTCTCCAAATACCCTTGTAGTAGATGCTATGTGCCTTCCCCAGACCTCCCTCAGGACCAAGGTACTCACCCCACCCCATAGCTGAGGTTATCCTTAGAAATTGCCCTCAGTTAAGCAGAAGTGCCTCCACCAAGATTATAGCCTTTCCTCTAAGGTAGCCTGTACCCAATGACCTGTAGATGCAGGAGTGCAAATGTCCAGCTCCTGTGTTTGAGGTAAGGACACAAGTCAACACAATTCTAAAGAGCCATCCTAGCTCCAGTGCTCCCGGTGAGATTGGTTCCTCCTGGGGTTGAAGCCTCTGTGGCAACTTCATCACCAGTCAGCTTCCCCTCTGCCCAAACAAATTCTCCCCCATACCTTTACAGGAATTGTCTCAAAGATCACTCCCAGACTTAAGACAACCTGACAATTTCTTTCCTGAATGATCCACAGTTTTAATTATATATCTTGTGTGTGTGTGTGTGTGTGTGTGTGTGTGTGTGTGTGATTTCACTCTGTATGGTATATCTCTTCACCAAATATGCTCTATCAGGGAAGAGACCATGTCCACTATGTTTCCTGCTATATTTTCAGCACATTGTCTGAAAGATAACTGTTATTCAAAAAATGTTCTTGCTGAATTTTCTGTTCTTAATTTTCAATCAAGTTGGACTCTTTCATAGTTTCAAAAACCATTTATATTTTTCTTTATTGAACTTACCAATTTAGAAGAGAACTTTATGCACAAATAAAATAAACCTTTATTTCAAAAAATTAAAAATTGGGGCACCTGGGTGGCTCAATCGGTTCAGCGTCCAAGTCTTGATTTCAACTCAGGTCATGATCTCATGGGTTCATGAGATCAAGCACTGTGTTGGGTTCTGCACTGACAGCATTGAGCTTGAGATTTCCTCTCCACCCCCCTGCCTCTCCCTTCCTCACTGCTATCAGTGCAGGGCCCCCTTTAGATCCTCTGTCCCTTTCTCTGTCTCTCTCTGTCTCTTTCTCTGTGTGTCTCTCTCTCTCAAAATGAATGAACATTTATTTATATAAAAAAAAGAATTTTTTCATAAGATCATCAGGACACTTAAAGCAGATGAAGAAAGCATTAACATATGAGAATAGGCCACAGTGTACAAGCACAGCATATGCTTACTAAGTTTGTTATGAATTACCAGGGCCATAATATTTTATATTCCCATCATAAATGAATCGGGGCACCTGGGTGACTCAGTCGGTTAAGCGTCCGACTTCGGCTCAGGGCATGATCTCGTGGTCTGTGAGTTCGAGCCCCGCGTCGGGCTCTGTGCTGACAGCTCAGAGCCTGGAGCCTGTTTCAGATTCTGTGTCTCCCGCTCTCTCTGCCCTTCCCCCGTTCATGCTCTGTCTCTCCCTGTCTCAAAAATAAATTAAAAAACGTTAAAAAAAATTTTTTTAATAAATGAATAAAAGCTCTATTCATCAGAATTCACACGAACACTAGGATTCTTAGAATTTTACTTTTCTCCAATCAGATAGAAATGATATGGCTCATGGCTGAGTATATTTTGGCAAGTTGTTTAATGTCTTATTTAAAGTTTTTAATGTTTATTCTGAGAGAGAGAGAGAAAGAGAAAGAGAGGGAGAGAGAGAGAGAGCACGAGCAGGGGAGGGCAGAGAGAGGGAGACACAGAATCTGAAGCAGCCTCCAGGCTGTCAGCACAGAGCCCGATGCAGGCCTCGAACTCACGAACCTTAAGAGCATGACTGGAGCCAAAGTCAGACATTTAACTGACTGAGCTACTCAGGTGCTCCTGTTAAAGTCTTATTTAGTTGCTATATACTAATCTGCTAAGTGAACACAATACTACTCACCTAACAGCTTATTGCCAGGATTGAATGACAATATACAGAAATTACAAGGTACTTAGTATACAATCAATACTACCTTCCTTCCATCTATATGATTCCAAAGCATTCAGCAAAGTTTCTTCTGCAGTAGATATTCAATGTATAAAAATCAATCAAATTATATAAAAGTTATATTCAGCATCTTTACTGAAAAAACTTCCTCATGTTCATAGGACAAAATAACAAAGATGTTTAAGAGCAAAATTTGGAATCACACAAACCTATTCAGTTTTAAAAATGTATCATCAATATTAATAAAACATTGGAGGTATTTCCATTAGGAACAAAGAAAATAAATATTTGCAGTGGCTATGCAAAAGAAATAGAAGTTTTAATTACACACCACTCCTTTTTTCTCCTTATCTCCTAATAAGGAACATTAGTTTATACTAGAATAGTTCATATTTTGGGGCATCTGGGTGGCTCAGTCATTAAGTGTTGGACTCTTGATTTGGGCTCAGATCATGTCCCAGGGTTATGCCACCCAGACCTTGTCAGATTCCAGTGCTGAGCGTGGAACCTGCTTGGGATTCTCCTCTCTTCCTCTGCACCCCTCCCCTGCTCTCTCTCTAAAAAAAATTTAAAAATAACAAAAATGTAGGGACTCCTGGATGATTCAGCTGGTTAAGTGTCCAACTCTTGATCTGGGCTCAGGTCATAATCTCACAATTTGTGAATTACAGCCCCCAATTGAGCTCTGTGCTGACAGAGCAGAGCCTACTTGGGATTCTCTCTCTCTCTTCCTCTGCCCCTCCCATGCTGTGTGTGTGTGTGTGTGTGTGTGTGTGCGCGCGCGCGTGGGTGTGTTTGCGCGTGTGTGTGTCACAGTAAATAAGTAAACATTTTTTTTTAATTTTTTAAAGAAAAAAACTTATTTTACTTTGTATCCTATACAACAATATTTATGCAACTTTTAGTAGGAATATAATGAAATACCTGTAGGAAATAAAACAGGAAAAAAGTGAATGTCTTCTCAGATGTATATAACAGACACTATCTAGGATTAGCATTTTCTTTCACCAAGGAACTTTTCCTGAACAGAAACTACTAAAAACTTCCTGGTAAAAGTAGTCTTCTCTCCAGTTTTGTTTTTGTTTTAACTTTGACCGTATAACTAAGAATACAAAGTATGTTAAGAGGCACATATTTAAAATAAGTTACAAAGTTGCAACACATCATGTCTGAGATACATCAAATTATACCTAAGATTTGAATATGATAATTACATGTGAATTAGGATAACGAGTATTTTTTAATTCCTTTTTTTAAATTTTTTACTTAAGTTCCAATTAGGTAACAAATAGTGTAATATTGGTTTTAGGTGTACAATTTAGTGACTCACATTTCCATACAAACATCTGGTACTCATCACAAGCGTGCCCTTTAATCCCCATCACCTATTTAATCCCCCCACCCACCTCCCCTCTGGTAACCATCAGTTTGTTCTCTAGAGTTAAGAGTCTGTTTCTTGGTTTGCCTCTCATTCACCTTTTTTCCCCTTTGCTCATTTGTTTTATTTCTTAAATTCCACATATGAGTGGAATCATATAGTATTTGTTTTTCTCTGACTTATTTTGCTTAGCATAATACTCCATTCGTGTTATAGCAAATGGCAAGATTTCATTTTCTTTTATGGCTGAAAAGATGCTCAACACCACTGATCATCAGAAAAATCCAAATCAAAACTACAATGAGACGTCACATCACACCCGTCAGAATGGTTAAAATCAACAGGTGTTAGAAACAGGTTAGAAACAACAGGTGTTGGTGAAGATGTGAAGAGAGAGGGACCCTCTTGTACTATTGGTGGGAATGCAAACTGGTGCAGCCACTCTGGAAAACAGTATGAAGGTTCCTCAAAAAGTTAAAAATAGAACTACCCTATAATCCAGCAAGTGCACTACTAAGTATGTACCCAAAGAATACAAAGATACTAAATCAAAGGGCTATAAGCACCCCGATGTTTATAGCAGCATGATCTACCCCAGCCAAAAGATGCAAACAGCCCAACTGTTCAACTGATGAACGGATAAAGAAAATGTGATGTGTATCTAGAATGGAATATTACTCGTATTTATATTTAGATATCTGTATTGATTATCTGTGTACTTAGTTGTGAAAAGTAAAGACAAAAAATAAATAGAACAAATGTTATTGAGACTTGATAGTGTATATAGTAGTGAGGAAATGGTGTGAGGAATCTCACTTCATTTGGGGGTAGGAGACAACTGCTGGTTGAGAAATTAAGCCTCAGTGGGCAGACATATCTGTCTCCCAGCTCCCAGTGTGAACATGGAGTAGGCATTCTGGTTGATGCCTTGCAGGGCAGGGGCACAGTGACAGTGTAATGGACTGAAGGTTTATGTTCCCTTAAAATCCATATGTTGAAATGCTGACACCCAGTGCAGCTGATTTGGGAGATGGGGACTCTTAAGTAATTAAGCTAAAAGGAGGTCAATGGGTGGGGGCCTCATCACATAAGAATAGTTCTCACCAAAACTAAATTAGCCTGAACCTTGAACTCAGACTTCTAAGTCTCCAGAACTATTAGAAATAACTTTTTCTTATTTAAACCACCAAATGTGTAGTGTTTTGATATGACAGCCCAGGCAGACTAACATAAACAGTAACTTTCCTTCATTCAGAATCAAAGACCAAACAGAAGAACCTTCCTTTGGTACAAAAGATGTTTCATGCCCCATCACAAATCACTAGACCTGGAACTTTCCTTCCTTCCTCATGGTCAGGGGCATTCAGAGAAGCAGTTTAGAGCACTGCATCCCTGAGATACAGGAAAGGAATGGAATTGTTGATGGAGGACAAGGGGAAGAATAGGAAATGCATTAGCAGTGGGTGGTCAGAGCCTGATTCAAACAGAAAGGGAAAAGAGAGAAAGGGAAAGGAGAAAGAGAGGAATAGGAGAGCTCAAGGACAAGGGGAAAGAGGAAGAAGAAGACAGGTGGTGGATGAACTAAGGATGATCAGGACAGGGTGCAGTAGGCATCGGTGATGAAGGTTCAGAAACCAAAGAAACCGATGAGGACAGTGAGGCTCTCTTTTCTGTCCTCCTAAATTGCCTCTACAAGCCCAGAGACAATGTAGGTTGTGCAAAACCTTTGTGTAAATTAATAAAGGCATCCTTTCTGGATTACTGAAGGAGAAAAATAGTATTTTTCTGGCGAGGGCAGACCTCAGGATATGAGCCTGGGGGTGGGAAGACATCTTTGTGTATGTCTTCAACCCTTTCTCCAGTCAATGCAGTCCCATTACAACCTATTGGTTAGCTACCAGAGCATGGGCTGGATTAAGACCCCACCCAACACCTCATATGTTGCCCATATGAGGTGGAATCAACTATATCATGGTTGGTAGACTTCTCTTTCTTCACCAAATGGGAAGGCACCCTCACACAGTACTCTGCAACTCTATGGAACACCATCATCCACGGCTGGGTGGCTGAATATCTGCCACCAGTTCAGGGCTGCCAGGAAGTGCTGAGAATTACCATTTAACCAACCCTTCCTGGGGCACCTGGCTGACTTAGTTAAGTCTCATTCTTGATTTTGGCTCAGGTCATAATCTCAGGGTAGTGAGGTCCAGCACTGTGTCACTGATGGCACACAGACTCCTTGGGATTCTCTCTCTCCTCTCTCTTCTGCACCTGCTTCCACTCACACAATTTCTCCTTTCAAAATAAATAAACTTTTTTTAAATAAAAAATAAGAATAATTTTAAAAACCCACCTTCCTTCAAACCCCTTCCTCCAACATGATGAGCTCCCTACACTTGCATTGTCATAAAACCATGCCTTGTATTCTTGAAGAGCTGCAAGTTGAGAGGGTAGCTTCTCATTTCTTTGATGCTCCCCATAAAGAAAATCTATGACAGGGTACTGAGACACTTGGATTTCAAAGCTAGTTTTTTTTTTTTTCAACGTTTATTTATTTTGGGGACAGAGAGAGACAGAGCATGAACGGGGGAGGGGCAGAGAGAGAGGGAGACACAGAATCGGAAACAGGCTCCAGGCTCTGAGCCATCAGCCCAGAGCCTGACGCGGGGCTCGAACTCACGGACCGCGAGATCGTGACCTGGCTGAAATCGGACGCTTAACCGACTGCGCCACCCAGGCGCCCCGAGACACTTGGATTTCAGAGACAGAGAACTAAAGGCATCATGAGGCCGAAAGTCTGGGTCTGGGAGTAGTCTCAACAGACATAGTAGATTTAAGCAGTTGTACAACACAGGATTCTTTCTCTATAATTAGTCATTTAATTCTTACTTGTCTCAATCCCCATATGTCCCAAAATATTTCATATCTTTATATCGCAAAGACTTACTAAAAGTATTCCAATCCCCGTATCTCCACTCTAGATTGGTTCTGTGGCAAAGAGTATATAACATTGTATGTACTTTGCACTAGCAATGGGGCCTGGATAACATGAAGAACCAGCAGAGAAAAGGAGAACCATAGAATATTTAAAGTGCATATTGCCATCACATCAAGAAATTGCACAAAAATATAGGAAAATCTCTACAACAGTTGATAAAGAAACAAAGTAAGCATCTCTCCCTTGGTACTTATTATGGCAGATGCCTCCCCTTCCCTTCTTCCCACTTCCTTCCTCCACTAAGAAATATATCTTCAAAAATGCATTGTAGGCGAATTAATTGAGCTATGGAAAAATACAAACATGTATGTATTACCTTTACCTAATCCTCCCACTTCCCAAGGATAGGCTTCAATGGTTCAAGTCGGGAACCATCAGAAACTGAGGAATGAGAATCTAATAGGCAGAAAATGGGTTTCTTTTTTACCTGCCATGTCTTCTTCAATGGCCCTGATTATAAGTTGTACACTACTGATTTTTGAAGGGAAAATAATGATAAGAGAAAAGCTGGGGTTTTCTAGGTTACTGAAAAATGTATACTGAGGACATTGTTACAAAACTGATGTAGAGCGATTTAATCCTTTACCAGTCGACAGCAGCGTTTCATACCATCCCGAAGGGCCTCTTTGACTTTGTCATTCCTCAGGGTGAAGATGAAAGGGTTCAGGAAAGGGGTTACCACAGAAATAAACAGGGAAACTATCTTGTTGTACTCAGCAGCCTGTGTTTGCTTAGGTTTCACATAGAGGAACAAGCAACTGCCATAGCCGATCACAACAAAGGTGAAGTGAGAAGCACACGTAGAGAAGGCTTTCCTCTGGCCCGAGGCTGTGGGGATCTTGAGGATGGTAGAGATGATGTAGGTGTAGGAGACTATTGTTGGGGTCAGCGAACCAATGATAATGACAACAGCCATTAAGAAGAGAACAAACTCTGTGAAAAGAGTGTCACCACAGGATAGTTTGAGCAGTTGCCCACGTTCACAAAAAAAGTGGTCTACCAGATTTGACTTGCAGAAGGTAAACTGAAATGTGGCATAGACTGGCCATATTTCAGAGAGGAACCCAAACACCCATGACACAATGACCACCCAGATGCAGGTGTGGCTGTTCATAATGATGTTGTACCTCAAAGGGTTACAGACAGCCACGTAACGATCCACAGCCATCGCTCCCACTAAGACAAACTCTGTGGTCCCCACAGCAAGGTACAGGAAGAGTTGGGTGACACATGCAGCCAGAGATATTGTGTGCATCCCAGGAAGCAGCAATCCCCAAAGCAGCATGGGCATGATGATGGATGTGATCAGGATCTCTAAGGCAGACAAATGACCAAGGAAGAAATACATAGGGGACTGCAGACGTTTATCCACACAGACAATCACAATGATGACTGTGTTTCCCATTAATGTCACTGAGTAGAAGAAAAAGAATATGGCAAAAAGAATGTGGTGTAGTTCTTGGGACCCAGGAAAGCCTAGAAGGCAGAACTCAGTGGCACTAGAGAGATTGTTCATCATTTACTCCTTTTTTCTGCTCCTTGTAAAATCTAGACATCAAAGACTGGTAACATGGCGCCACATAGTCCTATTCTCCAAAGAGAAGGAAGACAGGTTAGGATGAGAAAATATTTTCAACCTGAGAACCTGGTGACATGCCCCGACTGCAATGCTCTGCACAAGGTCAGACATAAATGTGATCACCTTCAAGTCTGCCTGTCTGGAATAGGGGAAGACTCCTGAATCTCTACTGAGGATAAGGAAACGTTCTCTGTCTTTTTACACCACAGGATAGGCCTTCTCTCCAGGGACAGAGGATAAGAGTGTTTAAACTGACCACTTATGAAGCTGTGTTGATCAGCCACACCAGTCCGGGGACCGTGTCATTCTTCTTATGTTAACTGTAGCAGATGACATAAGAGTGTTCTAGGTGATGGTCAGATCATGGAACATTGAACCCTACACGTCATCCTTACTGGTATTGTCTAGACCCAACTTGGGGTAGTAGAAAAGCAGCAGCGGACTAAGACCAACACCCCTGCTCTCCCCAGAGTGTAAACTTCCATGGTACAGAGCAGAAACATCTACAAATGAGAGCTCTGGAGCTCTCTGGAGATAATTTCCCAGGGCAGAGTCATTCTTCCCTAAACCCATGTGCTTTGCAAAATGTTGGGAGAGAGGAAAGGTGGCACCTGTCCCTAACAAGGATAGATCTGAGGCCAGTAGCCCCTGTGGATGTCTGGATCTCGACCTCTCACTTTATTCATCCCATTACTCAAATGTCATCTCTTCAGAGGATTCTATCCAGTAACCCTACACCAATTAGGAATAACTTGTTCATTTTTGGACTTTACCATTCTTTGTAGCACTTTTTATTACCTGATATGATATGTATACTAATTTCATTCCTTCACTGAACATTAAGCAAATTCAGCAGTGGATAGAACAAACAGAACTTCCTGCCCTATGGAGCTCACATTCAAGGGGAGGGTGGATGCCAGATTATATACAAGACAAGTAAGTACAATTATGATGCTAGTCTATTCATCATGCTGGAATAAATATAAGGCAAGGAAGAAGGACAGGAAATCTAATTTCATGTATTCACAGTTCATCTATGATACTAGAATATAAACTCTATGAAGGCAGGGACATGTGTGTATCTATCTATCTATATCTGTGTCTGTATCTGTATCTATATTTACATCTATAGTATTGTTGAGCTATAAAGTCATGCTGATAAATTTCCCTACATGATGGTTGCTTGGATGTGTGCTATATGGTTAAATAGTACTTGATGCTCATTAAAGCAGTCGGGCCATACCCCGTGGAGCCCACTCTTCTTGATTTGCTTTCATGGCTCACATTACCATTTCCCCTTCTTCACTTCCCTTACTCATGCCACCTCCTCCAAGCCTCTGAAGGTTGGAATGATGGGCAAACAGGTTAAGAACAGTATTGTGGGGATGGCTCAGTGATCTGCATTGCTAAAATGTCTGTGTATTGGGCACTGGGTGAAAAAATGTAGAAGAATCTTAGCAGTGACTGTTTTTAACATTGGAACAGAGGAGAAATAAATCTGCTCTCTGCTGTGTAGAGGGGATTCGGTGATGTCCTCAACCACTCTTTAAGCTCTGGGCCTCCTTTGTTCTAACAGGTAGCCAAGCCCAGAACTCCAATCTGATCTTCTCCTACTCTTTCCTTCCTAGAGGAAAACCCTGAGAAAATACTCACCCCCATGGAGGGGCCTCTCCACCCTTCTCAGACTCTCCAGGACTTGGATAACTTGTCTGGCTACTGCTGATGCATATACAGGGGCCACAGCAACTTACTCAACAGGAGCTGAGCAGAAACTCCAGAAATGACAGCATTGTGGGAACTGAGGGTCTCTTTCTCTCTCCTTCCCTCCCACTACCCCCTTCCCAAGGGGACTTAGTCACTGAGGTACCTGTTCTTAATTAGCCCAGGTTCAGGGCGTCCCTAAGCAATCAGACTGTGGAAAGCAGAACAAACTTTTAGTTATTCCCTTTTTTGACCAATTAAGTGTCAGAACTTTTGAAACTTTTTGCTTAATGAAGAAACCTGAAATCTCACCAATCACAGGCTTTCAATACCAAAACTGCCTCCTCAAAGGCCCCAAGTCTAGGATTCAAGAGACATCTCAGACTCTAAGCAGATTACCCCTTCTGCCCTATATCCTAGACTCTTCTCCGATTCTCTTAGCTATTCAGAGAAAAAATCATCCCCTAACCCCCAATAGGACACATTACAATTGACATCTAAAATGTGCACCAATATCCTAAAAGCATGCATATTGGTCTCAGTCAAAGCCTTAACTTCACCAGAAATCCCCTACAAAGCCTGTTTCCTCCTTCACTCATTTCATAGAGAGACTCCTGCTCCTAACTCTGAGGACCTTCCAGAAAACTGGGGAGAGTTTCTGCCCCCAAATTGTACTTCACTCTCTGCTACTGTCTCAGGTTTCCACTCTTCTGAACACACATGCATCTGTATGCATTCAAGCAAGATTCTTACATTTATTTCTATGGTGTGTCCATGTTTGCCAGCTGGGCACTTCAAAGTCGGGACAGCATAAGGACAGCCAATGTAGGCAGTTATATTTACAACCTGAACCAACTGACAAATGTAAATTGTAAGTCTGCTTTATGCTAGAGCGAGACAGAAAAAATGGCAGCTACAACCATTTAACTGGATTTGGGATTTCATTTGAAGTATACCTGTTAAGTCTGAGAGTGTCAATAGATGCAGAAGGGTATAATTTGGGAATAATCTTCCTTCCCATTTCTGATGTTGCCAAGCCCAACTAGATTGCCATATAATATTAGAAAAAATTTATAAGTATGTATCTGCATATTCTTTATAGAAAATCTTGTGAAAATCTATTTTAAAACCTTTTCTCTCTCATTTAACAATATATAAAAATAGATAAAAATAGATATATATGGGAATGCAAGCTGGTGTAGCCACTCTGGAAAACAGTTTGGAGGTTCCTCAAAACATTAAAAATAGAACTACCCTATGGCCCAGCAATTGCACTACTAGGTATTTATACAAGAGAAACAGGTATGCTGTTTCGAAGGGACACATGCACCCCAATGTTTATAGCAGCACTACTAACAATAGTCAAAGTATGGAAAGAGCCCAAATGTCCATCGATGGATGAATGGATAAAGACAATGTGGTGTATATATACAATGGAGTATTACTCGGCAATCAGACAGAACGAAATCTTGCCATTTGCAACTATGTTGATGGAACTGGAGGGTATTAGGCTAAGCGAAATTAGTCAGTCAGAGAAAGACAACTATCATATGACTTCACTCATATGAAGACTTTAAGACACAGAACAGATGAACATAAGGGAAGGGAAGCAAAAATGATATTTAAAAAAGCGAGGGGGACAAAACACAAGAGACTCTTAAATATTGAGAACAAACAGAGGGTTACTGGAAGGATTGTGTGGGGGGGGGAGCTAAATGGGTAAGGGACATTAAGAAATCTACTCCGGAAATCATTGTTACACCAGATGCTAACTCATTTGGATGTAAATTAAAGAAAAAATAGAAGCTCCTGTAACAGGAAAACTAAATGAAAAAAAATTTTTTTAATAGATATATAAAGCATATCTATACATGTTGCCCACTTTTATTTCTGCATAGTGTTCCGTTATAGGGATGCCCATTCTTTATTAGTTATCCCTCTGCTGATCATTGCTTATTGTGTTCATTTTATTGTGAAAAATGATGCTATAAATATCTTTATACATCATAACTCCATACACATTGATATTTCTGATAAATCCCTAGACTGGGCACTTACAAGGTAGATATGTTAAAGGTATTGGTTTCTATTAACACCAATTATATTCCAAAGATTTTGGATTGATTCACACTGACACTAAGACTGTGTGATAAGAGCACTCTTGATTTCCTGATCTGCTACTAACCAAAGATATGATCATAATTCATTTAAATTAAAGACAACAATATTAAAATACCTTAAATGAGAAATCAATTGGAAAACCTGCTGAAGTAGAAAATGTTTTGAAAGTTAAAAATTACCAAAACTGATTCAAAAAGAAATTAAACATGTTTCCTAAGTATTCCTAATATGGAAAATAATTGAATTCATAATTTAAAATGCTCCCACACAGAAAACTATAGTTTCAAGTGGCTTTACTGGTATATTCTATCAAATTTTTAAAGAAGAAATATTTCCAATTCTACATAGAATTTTCCAGAAAATTGAGCACAAGGGAACACTGCTCATTAATTTTATGAGGTCAGAATTAAATCTTGATACCAAGGCCACTGAAAGAAAAGAAAACTAAGAACCAATATCCCTTGTGAATATGAAAGGAAAAATCATTAGTAAAATATGAGAAAATAAAATCCAGCAATACTTAAAGAGAATAATGTGCCATAACAAAAGGATGGTTTTATTCCAGATATGCAAGGTTGGGTTAACATTGGGAGATTAATTAATATAATTCACCATATGAACAGAAATAAAGAGAAAAACCACATGGTCACTTAAACAAGAGCAGAGAAGGCATTTCACTAAAATCAACATCCACTGATGAAAAACTCTGATCAAACTAGGAACAAATGGAATCTTCTTTAAACTCATAAATAGAACCCACCAAAAATCTAATTCTAACATGAAACCTAATGATGAAAGACCTAATTTCTTCCTCCAAGATAGGGAGGAAGGCAACAATATCTGTTCTCACCACTTCTATTCAACATTAAACTGGACATCCTAGCTAATGCATTAAGGCAAGAAAATGAAATTAAAAGCATACAGTTAGTAAATAAAGAAAAAATATTTATTTGCAGATTACATAATCCATTATGCAGAAAATCCTAAGAGATCCACAAAACAAAAACAAAACCAAAAACAAAAACTTCCCAGAAATAATGAGTGATTACCAGGCCCACAGGACAAAGGCCTCAATATATAAAAATCTATTGTATTGTTACATACTAGCAAGAAACTAGAGATGAAAATAAAAATTATAATTTATAATAAGATGCAAAAAATGAAATACTAAAAGATAACTCAACGAACTGTACATGACTATACACTTGAAACTATAAAACATTGCTGATACAAACTGAGAAATACCTAAATAAATTAACATTGTGTTTTCATGAATCAGAAACTTGGATTTTGTTAAAATGCCTTTTTTTAATTTGTCTCTGATTCAATAAAGTGTCACTCAAAATCCCAGAAAGTTTTTATTTTAATATTGAAAAGCTGACTCTAAGATTTCTATGCAACTATGAAAAACTAAGAAGAGCCAAAAGAATTTTGAAAGAGAACAAAAAAGGTGGGAGACTCACAATACCTTATTTACAACTTAATTTAAGTTACAGTAATCAAAACACTATCTTACTTACATACTATGATTAGATCAACAGACATAAACCAATAAAATAGAATAGAGAATTCAGACACAAATGCCAACATATATCTTTAATTGATTTTGACCACATGAAGTGTTGGTGAAGGTGTGGAGAAACTGGATCTTTCATACACTGCTGGTGATATAAAAAACAACAAGTAAACATACACTTACCCTACAAAGCCATAATTCAACTTCACTCTTAGATATTTTCCCAAGCTATAAGAAAACACACATCCACAAAAGACGTCTTCATGAATGCAATTTTATTCACAATAAACTCGAAAAACCCAAGTGATGATTAATAAGTGAATGGATAAATAAATGGTACATTCATACAGTGGAACACTACTCAGAAATAAAAATCTATTGATAGATGCACCATCATGGATAATTCTGTACAGGGCTACAGTAAGCAAAAGAATCCTGACATAAATATTATTATTTCATTAATAAGCTCAAGAAACAAAAAATCTGATCTATAATAACAGAAAACAGCCTGAGGTTAGGAATGAAAATGGAGATTTATTCAAAAGGAGCACAAAGAAACCTTTAGGGTGATGAACATATTTTATTATTTGGTTGTGATAGCTACATGTATGTATAGATTCGTTAAAACTCACTGAAATTTACACATCAAATGGCTACATTATTGTATGAAAATTAGCATTAAAAATGTTGAAAATATTTTTAAAATAAATCCAAACTATAACAGGAGAGGGCTCATCATTAGGGGATTGATGGGTAGAAAATGAGGTAAGGTTAAGTGAAGTATAAAGTTATATTAAGTATAAACTATATAACTGAGGGCTAAACAGAATAGGTAGACAAAGTAAGGTATGTCGAATATGGTTGTGGATTAGGTGTGAGGATGGGGAAAGTTAAAAGAACACAAGGTGAAGACCAGGCTTAACTAACCCTAATGGATGTCAGAATGTAACAAGTAATTTCCAGACCATTCTCCAAACAGATGTTCTCTTTGACCACGTTCTATCACCTTTTTGAGTAACTTTCGGCAAGCACCTCTTAAGTTTACAAACAAACTTTAGTTTGTAAAATGGATGACAGATATAAACCACCAGTAAAGCTTATAACATGAGAGCACAATTTTAAAATATTCGTCTTTGGTGAAAGTTAAAGGATCTCAAGATAGTGAACAATCGTGGATAAACTATTGAGATTAGAATCAGGAACCTGAATGCTAATTCCTTTTCATACCCACTAGCTATGTTATATTCAATTCGGTGTGTGAGTGTTCAACTCTCTGGCTTTGGTTTTCTCTTCTGAAATATCAGGGCAGTGAGGTACAGGATGTCTGACCTCTCTTTCAGAATCTCTACCTTGCCCAAAGTGAAGGGGCAAGGAGCAGAAACTGAGCTAGTCCTTGAGCCTTGTAATGATGCACTGAGCCTCTCAGCCTCCTGCTGAGGCTCTCCACTCATTACCTTTGGTCATGGAACTCCTCTGCAAAGCTAAACTTTTTGTCAGAATCAGCTCTTTCCAGATAACATCATGGGCACTCATAGACCACACCAGACTCGGTACCTAAAGTTACCCTTGATTACTGGATTGTTTATGTGAGTAAAGCTGGTGACTGCCCAAACTCAAAGTTGGCCAAACCTGAAGGCCATTCCATGTCTATATTTTTTCCATATTCCACATAAGCACACTGGAGACACAGGCAAGAGGAGAAGTCAACATGGACCAGAGAAAGAAAGAGCCACCTTGATGATCTAGGAGGACAGATAGGGTTATTACCCCAAGTGCTGAATGCCTGCCCACAAAAGAAGGGATGAGAGAAAATTATCCTTACTTGCCTGCCTCAAAAGTCTGCTAACTGACCTTCACGTCTGCCATCACTTCCCTCTTTCTACTCTGTTCTCCCCATAACTGCTTGAGTGATCTTTTAAGATACAGATTGCATCAGGTCTCTCCCCTGATTAAAACCTTCTCACTGCTCATTGGTCACTGTCCCGAGTGCTGTAAGGATCTATATGATTTCTAGAAATGCTTTTCTCTAATGTCGTCTGTGTTTCCCTTCCTTCACCCCATGCTGTCCGGCAGCACTGACATTCTTTTAGTTCTTTCAAGGGCTTTAGTGCATGCTCTTAATGCACTCTTAATGTGCTCACTCCATTCCCACCCAGCTTTGCCTTGTTCATGCCACACATCAGTTAATGATCACTTTATTTTTTTAACTTTTTAAAAAATGTTTATTTATTCAATAATTCTTTGAGAGTTATTATAAATAATCTCTTTGAGAGAAGAGAGCACAAACGGGGAAGGGGCCAAGAGACAGGGAGACACAGAATCCAAAGGAGGCTCTGAGCTATCAGCACAGAGCCCAATGCCAGACTCAAACCCACAAACTGTGATATCATGACCTGAGCTGAAGTTGGATGCTTAGCCAACTGAGCCACTGAGCACCCTATGATCCTTTCTTATAGGGGCTTTCCCTAACCTCCACAGACATATTCAGGTTCCCTGTCAGGTGTTCTCCAAATACCCTTGTAGTAGATGCTATGTGCCTTCCCCAGACCTCCCTCAGGACCAAGGTACTCACCCCACCCCATAGCTGAGGTTATCCTTAGAAATTGCCCTCAGTTAAGCAGAAGTGCCTCCACCAAGATTATAGCCTTTCCTCTAAGGTAGCCTGTACCCAATGACCTGTAGATGCAGGAGTGCAAATGTCCAGCTCCTGTGTTTGAGGTAAGGACACAAGTCAACACAATTCTAAAGAGCCATCCTAGCTCCAGTGCTCCCGGTGAGATTGGTTCCTCCTGGGGTTGAAGCCTCTGTGGCAACTTCATCACCAGTCAGCTTCCCCTCTGCCCAAACAAATTCTCCCCCATACCTTTACAGGAATTGTCTCAAAGATCACTCCCAGACTTAAGACAACCTGACAATTTCTTTCCTGAATGATCCACAGTTTTAAATATATATATATATATATATATATATATATATATATATATATATATATTTAAATGACTGGATGGCCTAGTCAGTTAAGCCTCTGAGTCTTGATTTCAACACAGGTCATGATCTCATGGGTTTATGAGACTGAGCCTTGTTTCAGCATCTGTGCTGATGGAGCCTGCTTGGGATTCTCTCCTTCTCACTCTCTCTCTGTCCCTCCTCTGCTCACATGCACTCCCTCTCTCAAATTAAACACTTAAAAAAATTTTAGTAACATTCTATTTATTCATTCATTCATTTATTTATATTTGTATAGTTAAATATTTTATTCTTATGTGGTTAACTTTAAGTCTTTTAGTATCCTGGGGTCTGTGTTTTCCTCAGAAAAGTCTATGTTCATAATCCAAGTAACTAAAAAAGGAGTGAAGAAAAATGAACATAGTTGCAGAGAAATAAGGGTGTCTATTAAGTGCACTAAATACAGGCTATGGTGACACTAGAATAGGAGAGACAAAGGAGAGTAAGAAATCTTCAAAGAAATGATGATTGAAAACTTTCCAAATTTTATGAGAAACATTAATTTACACACCCAAGAAAATCAATGAACTCCAAGTGAAATGAATTCAAAGAGATCTGCACACAAATACATAATACTAAAATTACTAAAAGACAAAGGACAAATCTTTAAAGCAACAAGAAAAAAATGATTCCTCACATACAAGGAGACTCCATTAATGTTAACAGGTGACTTCTCCTGGAAACAGTTAAGATTAGAAGGTAATGGGATGACATATTTAAGTGCTTAAAGAAAAAACATGGTCAATCAAGAATCTTATATCCACCAAAACTACCTTTCAAAACTGAAAGCAAAGGAAAGACACAGAACTCCCAGAAAAACTCAGGGCACCAGGGTGGCTCAGTTGGTTAAGCATCTGACTTTGGCTCAGGTCATGATCTCATGGTTTTTGAGTTGGAGCCCTACACTGGGCTCTGTGCTGACAGCTCAGTCCCTGGAGCCTGCTTCAGATTCTGTGTCTCCCTCTCTCTGTCCCTCCACAATTCTCTCTCTTTCTCTTAAAAATAAACATAAAAAAAAAACCTCCCAGAAAAACTCAAACAGAAAATTTGTTGTTAACAGAGTCTTCATACAAGAAATACCAAAGAAATTTCTTCCAACTAAAAGCAAATCGTCCCATCATCTACTGCTGGGTGGCTCAATATCTCCACCCAGTTCAGGGCTGGCTGGAGGTGCTGAGTGTTACCATTTAATCAATACCTTCCTGGTATGGCTCAGGTGGCTCAGTCAGTTAAGAGTCTGACTCTTAAATTTTGCCCAGGTCAAAATCTCAGGGTAGTGAGATCCAGCCCTGTGTCACTAATAGCATGGAGCCTGCTTTGGAATTCTCTATCTCCTCTCCTCTCCTCTCCTCTCCTCTCCTCTCCTCTCCTCTCCTCTCCTTTCTTCTTCTTCTTCTTCTTCTTCTTCTTCTCTCTCTCTCTCTCTCTCTCTCTCTCTCTCTCTCTCTTTCCCCCTCCACCCACTCACATACATTCTCTCTTTCAAAATAAATATATAAACTTTTTTAAAATAAAAAATAATGAAAATACTTTTAAATTCCTCCTTCCTTCAAATACCTTGCTCCAACATGATGAGCTTCCTACACTTGCATTGTCATAAAACCATGACTTATATTCCTGAAGAGCTGCAAGTTGAGAGGGTAGCTTCTTATTTCTGTGGTGCTCCCCATAGGGAAAATCTATGACAGGGTACTGAGACACTTGGATTTCAGAGACAAAGAACCACAAGCATCATGAAGCCTAAAGTCTGAGTCTGGAAGTAGTCTCAGCAAACATAGTAGATTTAAGCAGTTGTACAACACAGGATGCTTTCTCTAGAATTAGTCATTTAATTCTTACTTGTCTCAATCCCCATACGTCCCAATACCAATATGTCCCAAAATATTTCATATCTTTACATCGCTAATACTTACTAAAAGGAAAATATTCCAATCCCCATATCTCCACTCTAGATTGGTTCTGTGGCAAAGAGTATGTAACATTGTATGTACTTTGCACTAGCAATGGGGCCAGCAGAGAAAAACCAGCAGAGAAAGGAGAACCATAGAATATTTAAAGTGCATACAGCCATTGCGTCAAGAAATTGCACAAAATACAGGAAAATCTCTACAACAGTTGATAAAGAAACAAAGTGAGCATCTGCCCCTTGGGACTGATTATGCCAGATGCCTCCCCACCCCTTCTTCCCACATTCTTCCTTCCCTAGGAAATACATCCTCAAAAATGCATTGTAGGAGAATGAATTGAAGGATACAGAGCTATAAACATGTGTGTATTACCTTTCGTTAATCATCCCACTTCCCAAAGATATGCCTCCATGGTTCAAGAGGGGAACCATCACAAACTGAGGAAAGAGATTCTAGTGTGCAGAGAATAGGTTTCATTTTTATCTGTCTTGTCTTCTCCAACAGCACAGATTGGAGGTTGTACAAAACTGATCTTTGAAAAGATGATAATTATAAGAGAGGAGCTAGGGTTTTCTAGGTTAGTGAATAATTTATAGTGAAGACATTGCCACCCAAAACTGATGTAGAGCGATTTAATCCTTTACCAGTCGACAGCAGCGTTTCATACCATCCCGAAGGGCCTCTTTGACTTTGTCATTCCTCAGGGTGAAGATAAAAGGGTTCAGGAAAGGGGTTACCACAGAAATAAACAGGGAAACTATCTTGTTGTACTCAGCAGCCTGTGTTTGCTTAGGTTTCACATAGAGGAACAAGCAACTGCCATAGCCGATCACAACAAAGGTGAAGTGAGAAGCACACGTAGAGAAGGCTTTCCTCTGGCCCGAGGCTGTGGGGATCTTGAGGATGGTAGAGATGATGTAGGTGTAGGAGACTATTGTTGGGGTCAGCGAACCAATGATAATGACAACAGCCATTAAGAAGAGAACAAACTCTGTGAAAAGAGTGTCACCACAGGATAGTTTGAGCAGTTGCCCACGTTCACAAAAAAAGTGGTCTACCAGATTTGACTTGCAGAAGGTAAACTGAAATGTGGCATAGACTGGCCATATTTCAGAGAGGAACCCAAACACCCATGACACAATGACCACCCAGATGCAGGTGTGGCTGTTCATAATGATGTTGTACCTCAAAGGGTTACAGACAGCCACGTAACGATCCACAGCCATCGCTCCCAGTAACACAAACTCTGTGGTCCCTACAGCAAGGTACAGGAAGAGTTGGGTTACACATGCAACCAGAGATATTGTCTGCATCCCAGGGAGCATCAATCCCCAAAGCAGCATGGGCACAGTAATAGTTGTGATCAGGATCTCCAAGGCAGACAAATGACCAAGGAAGAAATACATAGGGGACTGCAGACGTTTATCCACACAGATGATCACAATGATGACTGTGTTTCCCATTAATGTCACTGAGTAGAAGAAAAAGAATATGGCAAAAAGAATGTGGTGTAGTTCTTGGGACCCAGGAAAGCCTAGAAGGCAGAATTCAGTGGCACTAGAGAGATTGTTCATCATTTACTCCTTTTTTCTGCTCCTTATAAAATCTAGACATCAAAGACTGGTAACATGGCGCCACATAGTCCTGTTCTCCAAAGAGAAGGAAGACAGGTTAGGATGAGAAAATATTCTCAACCTGAGAACCTGGTGACATGCCCCGACTGCAATGCTCTGCACAAGGTCAGACATAAATGTGATCACCTTCAATCTAGCACAAGTCTGCCTGTCTGGAATAGGGGAAGACTCCTGAATCGCTACTGAGGATAAGAAAACGTTCTCTGTCTTTTTACACCACAGGATAGGTCTTCTCTCCAGGGACAGAGGATAAGAGTGTTTAAACTGACCACTTATGAAGCTGTGTTGATCAGCCACACCAGTCCGGGGACCGTGTCATTCTTCTTATGTTAACTGTAGCAGATGACATAAGAGTGTTCTAGGTGATGGTCAGATCATGGAACATTGAACCCTACACGTCATCCTTACTGGTATTGTCTAGACCCAACTTGGGGTAGTAGAAAAGCAGCAGCGGACTAAGACCAACACCCCTGCTCTCCCCAGAGTGTAAACTTCCATGGTACAGAGCAGAAACATCTACAAATGAGAGCTCTGGAGCTCTCTGGAGATAATTTCCCAGGGCAGAATCATTCTTCTCTAAACCCATGTGCTTTGCAAAATGTTGGGAGAGAGGAAAGGTGGCACCTGTCCCTAACAAGGATAGATCTGAGGCCAGTAGTCCCTGTGGATATCTGGATCTCGACCTCTCACTTTATTCATCCCATTACTCAAATGTCATCTCCTCAGAGGATTCTATCCAGTAACCCTACACCAATTAGGAATAACTTGTTCATTTTTGGACTTTACCATTCTTTGTAGCGCTTTTTATTACCTGATATGATATGTATACTAATTTCATTCCTTCACTGAACATTAAGCAAATTCAGCAGTGGATAGAACAAACAAAAATTCCTGCCCTGTGGAGCTTACATTCAAGGGGATGGTGGATGCCAGATTATTTACAAGACAAGTAAGTACAATTATGATGCTAGTCTATTCATCATGCTGGAATAAATACAAGGCAAGGAAGAAGGACAGGAAACCAATTTCATGTATTCTTTGTTCATCTATGATACTATAATATAAACTCTATGAAGGCATGGACATGTATATCTATATTATTGTTGAGTTATAAAGTCATGCTGATAAATTTCCCTACATGATGGTTGCTTGGATGTGTGCTATATGGTTAAATAGTACTTGATGCTCATTAAAGTAGTCGGGCCATATCCCGTGGAGCCTACTCTTCTTGATTTGCTTTCATGGCTCACATTACCATTTTCCCTTCCTCACTTTCCTTATTCATGTCACCTCCTCTAAGCTTCTGTGGGCTGGAATGATGGGAAAACAGGTCAAGGACAGAACTGTTGGGATAGCTTTCAGTGATCTACATTTATATAATGTCTACATAATGAACACTAGCTGAAAAAAATACAGAAGAATGTTAGCAGTGACTGTTCTTAGTACTGGGACAGAGAAGAATTGAATCTGCTCTCTGCTGTGTAGAGGGGATTTGGAGATGAGCCTCTCAATTCTGCTGCTCCACTATTCTACCCCTCAGAAGCTAGGCCTCCTTCTTGCAAGCAGCCAAGCCCAGAACTCCATACTTGATCTTCTCCTACTGATTCCTTGGCAGAAAGCAACCGTGAGAAGACACTCACCTTCATGGAGGGGTCTCTCCACCACTTCTCAGGCTCTCCAGGGCTCAGCTAAGGCTAACTCCTATCTAGTTACTGCTCAGGAGCCAGAGCAACTTTCTTGGGAGGAGCTTAGGAAAAAGTCCAGAAATAACAGCATTCAGGGAACTGAGTGTTTCTCTCTCTCTTCTTCACCCTCACTACCCTCCTTCCCAAGGGGACTTAGTCACTGAGGTACCTGTTCTTAATTAGGACGCCAGGTTCAGGGCGTCCCTAAGCAATCAGACTGCAGAAAGCAGAACAAACTTTTAGTTATTCCCATTTTTGACCAATTAAGTGTCAGAACTTTCGAAACTTTTTGCTTAATGAGGACACCTGAAATCTCACCAATCACAGGTTTTCAATACCAAGACTGCCTCCTCAAAGGCCCCAAGTCTAGGTTTCAAGAAGACATCTCGGACTCTAAGCAGATCACCCCTTCTGCCCCTATATCCTAGACTCTTCCCTGATTCTTTTAGCTATTCAGAGAAAACAAGCATCCCCCAGTCCCCAGTATGACACATTACAATTGACATCTAAAATGTGCACCAATATCTTAAAGCATGCATGTTGGTCTCAGACAGTCCTAACTTCACCAGAAATCCCCTACAAAGTCTGTTTTCCCCTTCACTCATTTCATAGAGAGACTCCTGCTCCTAACTCTGAGGACCTTCCAGAAAACTGGGGAGAGTTTCTGCCCCCAAATTGTACTTCACTCTCTGCTACTGTCTCAGGTTTCCACTCTTCTGAACACACATGCATCTGTATGCATTCAAGCAAGATTCTTACATTTATTTCTATGGTGTGTCCATGTTTGCCAGCTGGGCACTTCAAAGTCGGGACAGCATAAGGACAGCCAATGTAGGCAGTTATATTTACAACCTGAACCAACTGACAAATGTAAATTGTAAATCTGCTTTATACTAGAGTGAGACAGAAAAAGTGGCAGCTACAAAACATTTATTTAGATTTGAGATTTCATTTGAAGAATACCTGCTAAATCTGAGAATATCACCAGGTGAAAAAGGGTATAAATTGGGGACAATCATCCTAACCATGCCTGACATTGCCCTAGCCCAACAAGATTGCCACATAATCTTGGAAAAATTTCCTAAGCATGTATCTGCATATTTTTTAACAGAAAATGCTATGGATATCTGTTATGGCATTTTCTCTCTCACTTCTCAAAATAATCCATGGGTATACAGTCAATCTATGAGAAAGGAGGCAAGAATATGCAATGTGGAAAGAAAGTTTCTTCAATAACTGGTGCTGGGAAAAGTGGACAACTCATGTGAAAGAGTGAAGTGGACTTCTTTCTTACACCACACACAAAAATAAGTTCAAAATGGATTAAACACAAAATGTGAGACCTGAAACCATACAACCCTTAGAAGAAAACATAGGCAGTAATCTCTGACTTCAGCCTTAGCTACATTTTTCCAGATATATCTCCTCAGGCAAGGGAAACAAAAGCAAAAATAAATTATTGGTACCACACCAAAATAAAAAGCTTTTGCACAGCAAAGGAAACCATCAACCAAATGAAAAGGTATCCTACTGAATGGAAGAACATATCTGCAAATGATATATCTGATAAAGGGTTAATATCAAAATACATATTTTTTTAAAATTTTTTTTCAACGTTTTTTATTTATTTTTGGGACAGAGAGAGACCGAGCATGAATGGGGGAGGGGCAGAGAGAGAGGGAGACACAGAATCGGAAACAGCCTCCAGGCCCCGAGCCATCAGCCCAGAGCCTGACGCGGGGCTCGAACTCACGGACCGCGAGATCGTGACCTGGCTGAAGTCGGACGCTTAACCGACTGCGCCACCCAGGCGCCCCTAATACCAAAATATATTTTAAAAACTTATACGATTCAACACCAAAAGCCCCCAAATAATCCAATTTCAAAATAGGCAGAGGACCTGAACAGACATTTTTCAAAGAAGACATAAAAATGGCCAACAGACATATGAAAAGATGGTCAGCATCACTAGTCGCCAGGGAAATGCAAATCAAAACCCAATGAGGGGCGCCTGGGTCACTCAGTGGGTTGGGTGTCCGACTTTGGCTAAGGTCATGATTTCACAGTTCCTGGATTCGGGCCCCGCATCGGGCTCTGTGCTGACAGCTCAGAGCCTGGAGCCCACTTGGGATTCTGTGTCTCCCTCTCTCTCTGCCCCCTCCCTCACTCATACTTGCTCACTCTCTCTCTCTCTCTCTCAAAAATAAATAAACATTAAAAAAATTTTTTAAAAACCCACAATGAGATATTATCCCACACCTATCAGAGTGACTGGAAACAAACAACAAAACAAAACAAAACAACAAGAAATAACAAGTTCTGGCAAGCCTATGGAGAAAATACAACCCTGCTGTACTACTGGTAAGAATGTAAATTGGTATAACCACTGTGGAAAACAGTATGGAAGTTCCTCAGAAGTTTAAAAATAGAAATATGATATGATCCAGTAACCCCACCACTAGGTATTCACCCAAAGAAACCAAAAACACTCATTAAAAACAACACATATGCTCCCCTATGTTTATTGCAGCAATTCTTCAATTGCCAAGATATGGAAGCTACCTAAGTGTCCATCAGTAGACGAATAGATAAATACAATGTGGTTCACACACACACACACACACACACACACACACACACACAAGCACTCGCACACACAGAATATTACTCAGCCGTAAAAAAAAAATGAGATCTTGCTTTGTTGTTGTGACAACATAGATGGACTTAGAGGATTTTATGCTAAGTGAAATAAATCGGACAGAGAAAGACAAATACTGTATCATTTCACTACGTGGGATCAAAAACAAAAACAAATAGAACAAACAAACAAAAGTAGAAACAGATGCATAACTACAGAGAACAAATAGTGCCTGCCAGAGGAGATGCGGACAGAGATTGGGCAAAATGGGTAAAGGGGAGTGTGTGATACAGGCTTTCAGTTATGAACTAAGTTGTTAGGATGAATGGTACAGCATAGAGAATATAGTCAATGGTACTGTAATGGTGTGTAATAGTGTTGTATGATGATAGACGGTAGCTACAATTGTGGTGAACATAGCATAATGTATAGAGTTGAAATCACTATGTTGTATCCCTAAAACTAATATAACATTGTGTGTCAATTATACCTCAATAAAATAAAACAAAAATATACAATTTAACCCAAAATTTAAGAAGATAATTCCTCCTATCAACACATTTTGGCTTTCTTTTTAAGAAATTTTTTTGCATAGTACTCCATATGAATGCCCCATTCTTTATTAGCTAGACTCTTGATCAATTTTGCCTGTTGTTTACGTTTTTACCATTTAGCCCATTTAGTCCTTTATCCATTAATTATCCCCCCACCCACAACCCCTCCAGCGACCCTCAGGTTGTTCTCTACATTTAAGAGTCTTCTATGTTTTGTCCCCCTCCCTGTTTTTTTAAATTATTTTTGCTTCTCTTGCCTTATGTTCATGTTTTGTATTGTAGATTCCACATATGATATTTGAATTTCTCTGACTGACTTATCTCACTCAGCATAATACACTCTAGTTCCATCCATGTTGTTACAAATGGCAAGATTTCATTTTTTGATTGCCAAGAAATACTCCATTGTATATGTATATATACCACATCTCCTTAATCCATTCATCTGTCAATGGACATTTGGGCTCTCTCCATACTTTGACTATTGTTGGTAGCGCTGCTATAAACATTGAGGTGCATGTGTTCCTTCAAAACAGCACACCTGTATCCCTTGGATAGATACCTAGTAGTGCAATTGCTGGGTTGTATGGTAGTTCTATTTTTAATTTTTTGAGGAACCTCCATACTGTTTTCCAGAGTGGCTGCACCAGTTTGCATTCCCACCAGAAGTGCAAAAGAGATCCTCTCTCTCTGCATCCTCACCAACATCTGCCGTTGCCTGAGTTGTTAATATTCGCCATTCTGACTGGTGTGAGGTGGTATCTCATTGTGGTTTTGATTTGTATTTCCCTGATGATGAGTGATGTTGAACATTTTTTCATGTGCCTGTTAGCCATCTGGATGTCCACTTTGGAAAAGTGTCTCTTCATATCTTCTGTTCATTTCTTCACTAGATTATTTGTTTTCCAGGTGTTGAGTTTGATAAGCTCTTTATAGATTTTGGATACTAAACCTTTATCTGATATGTCATTTGCAAATATCTTTTCCCATTCTGTCAGCTGCCTTTTAGTTTTGCTGATTGTTTCCTTCGCTGTGCAGAAGCTTTTTATTTTGATGAGGTCCCAATAGTTCCTTTTTGCTTTTGTTTCACTTGCCTCCAGACACGTGTTGAGTAAGAAGTTGCTGCGGCTGAGGTCAAAGAGGTTTTTTCCTGCTTTCTCCTCAAGGATTTTGATGGCTTCCTGTATTACATTTAGGTCCTCCATCCATTCTGAGTTTATTTTTGTGTATGGTGTAAGAAAGCGGTCCAGGTTCATTTTTCTGCATGCTGCTGTTCCGTTTACCCAGCACCATTTGCTGAAGAGACTGTCTTTATTCCACTGGATATTCCTTCTTGCTTTGTCAAAGATTACTTGGCCATAGACTTGTGGGTTCATTTCTGGGTTCTCTATTCTGTTCTATTTATCTAAGTGTCTGTTTTGATGCCAGTACCATACTGTCTTAATGATTACAGCTTTGTAATATATCTTGAAGTCCAGAATTATGATGCCTCCAATTTTGGTTTTCTTTTTCAGGATTGGTTTGGCTATTCAGGGTCCTTTATGGTTCCATACAAATTTTAGGATTGTTTGTTCTAGCTCTGTGAAGAATGCTGGTGTTATTTTGATAGGGATTGCATTAAATACGTAGATTGCTTTGTGTAGTATTGACATTTTAACATATTTGATCTTCCAGTCTATGAGCATGGAATATTTTTCCATTTGTGTGTGTGTGTGTGTCTGCAGTTTTTTTCATAATATTTCTATAGTTTTCAGTGTATAGATTTTCCATCTCTTTGGTTAGGTTTATTCCTAGTTTTTTATGGGTCTTGGTGCTGTTGTAAATGGGATTGATTCCTTGATTTCTCTTTCTGTTGCTTCATTATTGGTGTATAGAAATGCAACCAATTTCTGTACTTGATTTTATATCCTGTGACTTTGCTGAATTCATAAATCAGTTCTAGCAGTTTTTTGGTGGAATCTTTTGGGTTTTCCATATAGAGTATCATGTCATCTGTGAAGAGTGAAAGTTCCACTTCCTCCTTGCTGATTTGGATGTCTTTTATTCCTTTGTGTTGTCTGATTGCTGAGGCTAGGACTTCCAAACTATGTTGAATAACTGGTGAGAGTGGACATCCCTGTCATATTCCTGACCTTAGGGGGAAAGCTCTCAGTTTTTCCCCATTAAGACTGATATTAGCAGTGGGTCTCTCATATATGGCTTTTATGATCTTGAGGTATGATCCTTCTATCCCTACTTTCTTGAGGGATTTTGTCAAGAAAGGATGCTATATTTTGTCAAATGCTTTCTCTGCATCTACTGACAGTTGTTCCTGTCCTTTCTTTTATTAATGTGATGTATCACATTGATTGATTTACAGATATTGAACAAGCCCTGTATCCCAGGTATAAATCCCACTTGATTGTGGTGAATAATTCTTTTAATTTATTATTGGATCCAGTTGGCCAGTATCTTGTTGAGAATTTTTGCATCCATGTTTATCAGGGAAATTGGTCTTTAGTTCTCCTTTTCAGTGGGTCTTTGTCTGGTTTTGTAATCAACGTAATGCTGGCCCCATAGAATGAGTTTGGAAATTTTCCTTTCACTTCTATTTTTTAGAACAGCTTCAAAAGAATAGGTGTTAACTCTTCTTTAAATATTTGGTAGAATTCCCCTGGAAAACCATCTGGTCCTAAGTCTTGGGAGTTTGTTGATTACAAATTCAATTTCTTACTGGTTATTGGTCTGTTCAAGTTTTGTATTTCTTCCTGTTTTGGTTTTGATAGTTTATATGTTTCTAGGAATTTGTCCATTTCTTCCAGATTGCCAAATTTATTGGCATATAATTGCTCATAATATTCTCTTATTATTGCTTGTATTTCTGCAGTATTTGGTTATGATCTCTCCTCTTTCATTCCTGATTTTATTTATTTGGGTCCTTTCCTTTTTATTTTTTTTCAAACTGGGTAGGGGTTTATCAATTTTGTTAATTCTTTCAAAGAACCAGCTCCTGGTTTCATTGATCTGTTCTAGTGTTGTTGTTTTTTTCATATTTCTATAGCATTGTCTTCCACTCTAATCTTTATTATTTCCTGTCTTCTGCTGGCTTTGGGTTTTATTTGCTGTTCTTTTTCTCGCTCTTTAAGATGTAAAGTTAGGTTGTGTATCTTAGAACTTTCTCCCTTCTTTAGGAAGGCCTGGATTTCTATATACTTCCCTCTTATGACTGCCTTTGCTGCATCCCAGAGTTTTTGGGCTGTGGTGTTATCATTTTCATTGGCTTCCATGCACTTTTTAATTTCCTCTTTAACTTCTTGCTTAATGCATTCATTCTTTAATAAGATGTTCTTTAGTCTCCAAGTATTTGTTACTTTTCCAAATTTTTTGTGGTTGATTTCGAGTTTCATAGTGTTGTTGTCTGAAAATATGCACGGTATGATCTCGATTTTTTTGTACTTGTTAAAGGCTGATTTGTGTCCCAGTATGTGGTCTATTCTGGAGAATGTTCCATGTGCACTCGAGAAGAATGTGTATTCCTCTGCTTTAGGATGAAATGTTCTGAATATAATTGTTAAGTCCCTCTGGTCCAGTGTGTCATTCAAAGCCATTGTTTCCTTGTTGGTTTTCTGCTTAGATGATCTGTCCGTTGATGAAACTGGGGTGTTGAAGTCCCCTACTATTATGGTATTATTATCAATGAGTTTCTTTATGTTTGTGATTAATTTATTTATATAGTTATGTTTCTTCACACTGGGGGCATAAATGTTTATAATTGTTAGATCTTGGTGGGTAGACCCTTTGATTATGATATAATGCCCTTCTTTGTCTTTTGTTACAGGATTTATTTTAAAATCTAAAGTGTCTGAAATATGATATAATGCCCTTCTGTATCTCTTATTACAGGATTTATTTTAAAATCTAGATTGTCTGATATAAGTATGGCTACTCTGGCTTTCTTTTGGTGACCATTAGCATGATACATGGTTCTCCATCCCCTTACTTTCAATCTGAAGGTATCTTTAGGTCTAAAATTGGTCTCTTGTAAGCAGCATATATAGATGGATCTTGTTTTCTTATCAATTCTGTTACTCTATGTCTTTTGATTGAACAGTTTAGTCCATTGACATTTAGAGTGAGTACTGAAACATATGAACTTATTGCCATTGTGTTGTCTGTAGAGTTGGAGTTTCTGGTGGTGTTCTCTGGTCCTTTCTAGTCTTTGTTACTTTAAACCTTTTTTGTTTTGTTTCATCTTTTCTCCCCTCAGAGAGTCCCCCTTTTAAAATTTCTTGCAGGGCTGGTTTAGTGCTCATGAATTCCTTTAGTTTTTGTTTGTCTGGGAAACTCTTTGTCTCTCCTATTTTGAATGATAACCTTGCTGGATAAAGAATTCTTGGCTACATATTTTTTTTATGATTCAGCATGTTGAAAATATCCTGCCACTCTTTTCTGGCCTGCCAGATTTCTGTGAATAGGTTTGTTGTGAACCTGATCTGCCTTCCCTTATAGGTTAAGGACTTTCTTTTTTCTTGCTGTTTTATAATCCTTTACTTATCTGTGTATTTTGTGAATTTGACTATGATATGCCTTGTTGATGGTCGGTTTTTGTTGAATCTAATGGGGGTTCTCTGTGCCTCTCAGATTTTGATGTCTGTGTCTTTCCCCAGGTTGGGAACACTTTCTACTATGATTTGCTCACATAAACCTTCCACCCCTTTTTCTCTCTCTTCTTCTGCGACCCCTATGATTCAGATGTTATTACTTTTTAATGAGTCACTGAGTTCTCTAATTCTTATATTGTGCTCTTTTGCCTTAGTTTCCCCTCCTTTTTTTCTGCTTCATTATTCTCCTTGTTTGTCTTCTATATCACTGATCATTGCTCTGCTTCATCTATCCTTGCCTCCATGGCATCCATTTAAGATTGCATCTCAGTTATAGCATTTTTAATTTCGTTTTGACTAGATATTACTTCTTTTATCTTAGCAGAAAGGGATTCTATGTTTTTTTTGACCCCAGCTAGTATTCTTATGATCATGATTCTAAATTCTGGTTTAGACATCTTGCTTATATCTGTGTTGATTAAGTCCCTGGCTGTCAGGACTTTCTTCCTGTTCTTTCTTTTGGGGTGAAATCCTTCATTTCATCATTTTGGAGGAAGAAAAAGAATAAGATAAATAAGTAAATTAAAAAAATTAAAAACAACACAAAAAATCAAGTAAAGGAAGCTAGATCTTAGATGTGTTTTGGTCTGGTTGTTGAAAGAAGCTTGGTAGAATAGAGGAGGAAAAAGGCAAAAAAAAGAAAAGAAATAAAGGTGAAAAACAGTAAGAAAACATTTAAAAATTTTTTGTAATTGTATACAATAAAATAGAGTAAAATTAAATGAAGAAATTAAAATAGACTAAAAACTTCACAACACACACAAATAAAAAATATAGTAGGAAAAAATTAAGAACAATGTTTTTTACAAAAATGGAAAATAAAAATAATTTTTTTCTCTTTCTCTATCCAAGAATAAGAAAAGAAAAAAAATGGATAGACCAGCAAACAGAATGAAATCTGAGTAAAATTACTTCCAGTTTCCCCAGAAGTCAAACTATTTAGCACTTTATAGTCTGTAAACTAAGCAAGTGGAGAGACTTGTGATGGTCCTCTAGGGCTTGGTTGGCACAGTTGGTCAGGGTTTGGTGTAATGGCTCGGTTCTCCACTAGGTGGCTCTGTTTAGCTTACTTGGGTGGATCAGTTTGGCATATGTATGCTTGTATGCACATGCACAGGAGAGATGAAAATGGCGTCACCCATTTTCTGTGCTATCACCAACCAGCAATCAAGCACCCCTCCTTTTTCTCTGGCTTCCATCCACTCCCCACTTCTACACTGTCCATGACCAAGCCTTCAGCCTGCCAAGAAGCACTTCTCTCCCAAATTTTATCTCATATAGGGCTGTGTTTCTAAACCTCTCACTTCTAGGGCCCTTCAGTTTGAACCTGCTCCGATCCTCTAGAGGAGGGTCTCGGCAAGGAATCGTGGGGTGCCAGCCTGCCCCCAGGAACACTCACACAACTGTGCCACTACAGAAGTCCAGAGACTGCATCCCGTTGCCAGTCCACCCCAGAAACATTTCATGCAATCATGTATCAGCAGTGGTTCAGGGATTATGGTAAACACACATCTGGCATCAGGATTCATGGCACCCTAGCATCCTTGTTCCAACACCAGCAAACATGGCTATAATTGGTGGTCTACTGGGACCTTTGCCTGTGAGGAGGCTGTGGGGAGACTGAATGCTTTCCCTTTAGGAAAGATGGGAAGGAAGGCAATGATATCCATTCTCACTACTTCTATTCAACATTGTATTGGAAGTCTTAGCTAATGCAATAAAGCAAGATAATGAAATAAAAAGCATAGAATTAGAAAATAAAAATAATAAAACTATTTACATATGACATAATCTTATATGTAAAAAATCCTAAAACGTCCACAAAAAAATACTAGAACTAACAAGTTGTTATTAAGGTAACAGGACAAAAGCTAAGTATATAAAAATCTGTTGTATTGCTATACACCAGCAATAAACATTAGAAATGGAAATAAAATCTATAATATACAATAGTATCCAAAAATATGAGAGACTAAAGGATATATTTAACAAACTATGTGCAAGAAATAAAGTCATAAAACATCACTGAAAGAAATTAAAGACCTAAATAGATGAAGAAATATTCCAAATCAGAAGACTCGATTTTATTATAAAGCCAATTCTTTCTAATCTAAAGGTTCAACACAAATTCAACCAAAATCCCAGAGCCGTGGGGCACCTGGGTGGCTCAGTCCATTGAGCGTCTGACTCTTGATTTCAGCTCGGGTCATGACCCCAGTGTTGTGAGATCAAGCGCCACTTCGGGCTCTGCACTGAGTGCTGAGCATGGAGCTTGCTTAAGATTCTCTTTCTCCCTCTGCCCCTCTCTCCTGCTTATATGGGTTCTCTCTCTCTCTCTCTCTCTCTCTCTCTCTCTCAAATAAATTTTTTTTCAAATCCCAGAACTGTTATTTTGGCTTTAACATTGAGAAGGTGACTCTAAGATTTATATGTAAATGTAAAGGATCTAGAATAGCCAAATAATTTTTAAAAAGCACAAAGCTGGGAGACTCACAAATCTTACTTAAAGACTTCTTACAAAGCTACAATAATTGAGACAGTATGTTATTGACATAATATCATGTAGATCAGTAGACATATACACCAATGAAATAGTACAGAGAATTCAGACACAGACTCAGACATGTATTTTCAATTTATTTTAATAGTATATACTAAGTGTTGAGTGAGTAGCAATATGCTCCTTTCTACATTATCCCCCATTTCTGTCCAGACATAAAATCTTCCTTGCAATCAAAGCTTTGCCCTAAAAACTCAGTTCTAGACTCAGGTCCTACAGAAAGATTGCCAGGCCATCTGTCCAGCCTTTGTGGGTCTTAAACTTGGGATCCACTTGTACTGTCTTCACAGGAAAGCTTTTGCTTCATATCCCTTTGTTATTATTTGTCTGTGGGTGGGGCTAAGTTGGGTGGCATCCATAAAGTCTGAACTTCTCTGAGGTGAAGGATGTTACTCAGAGTTAACTGGGGAGCTTGATCCTTTATCTATGCTATGTTGCCTTCACCTTCATCCTTCCCTAAGGTGTACATCTTCTAACAAAAGTCAGAGACAGGCCCTTCAGGTTGCTCGGCTCCCAAGATGTTTCTATCAGGGGCCATGGCTCCAAGAGGAGGATATCTCTTCTTAAGCTTACTGTTTCAATTCCCCAACTTCTACAGATGACACTGGAGAGTTCATACAAGAGCATGATGTGGTCCAATACCTACATTCCCTACTTCTCCTGATCTCAAAATCCTGGATCTGGGAGGGAGACAAAATCTCCAAATGAAAACTGTATCTAACCCTCACTATCTATCCAGTCTGCCATAATTTTAATCCAGGAAGGGTCAGAAAGCAAGCACTGCCATGGGACCAACCTAAGCCATCAGCTGCTTAGGTGTATCTAGGTCTCTATCCCTTTCTTCATTCACATCTTTTTCTCAAGTGTTACTTACTCAGAACACAGGCGTTCCCATTATTCTAAAGAAAAACAATAGTGCCTCTTAATCCCCAGAGTATTCCTTGTTTTCCTATCATTCCCCTGAAGAACACTGCTGGAGTCTATCTCCCATCCAATGTATGCTTAGCTCTAAACCACTTCAAGAAACCAGGGACTTGGAGACATGGTGCGTAGAGAGAATCAAGAACACTTATCGTTGGGAGGAAAGGGGCAAAGACAGCACCTTTCTCCTCTGGTCTCATCAAAGTTGCTGCCCAGGGCTTTGTGGTGACAAGGGGTAAGTCTTTAATTAGGAAATCAGTAGAAGACTGGAGATATTATAGCTTGTGGAGCCACTCACCTAGCAGTACAGAAGCCCCTTACTACTCCTGCCAGCTGTAACACACTAACCAAGGGTAGTGGACCACATATCTCATGTCACTCATGTTACAGAGTGAACCCATTAGGCAGACATGAATTTCTTAATGTGAGCAGCTCAAGAAAACACTCAGAGGCTAAAGTAAGTGGCTTAGGTTTGCATATGGGTTGAGCTCCTGTGCAGCACAGACATCAAAAATTTCAATTGATCAGTTCTTGGTGTAGATTTTAGACCTACTGTTAGGGTTTATTAGTAGGATGGATAGAAGCTAATGGAGGGACAAAGCCTCTTCTTTAAATTGGAAGGCCATTGCTAGTGGCCAGGTCACAGCCTCAGATGAAGCTTTTAATGGGGCCAGAGAGTGGGCCAGAGTATATTCACAGCTTTGCTCTTTCCACTTCTGATAGTTTGTATTATAGTGTTTATTTCCTTTGACAATTGGAAAAATTTAAAGGTATCCTTTCAGTGAACTTAAATTCTAAGGCAGCATAAAGTTGTAAAAATACTCACACACACACACACACACACACACACACACACACACACACACCATCTGTTGGCCTTCAGGAAGTGTGGAGAGATGATTTGGACAGAAAATTTTGGCATATGATTGGCAGCCATAGGATAATGATAGCAATGACCACAGTTTGTGGAGCACTTGGTGTGTGCCTGTCACTATACTAAGTAGTTCACTCATTTAATCTTCACAATAGCCCTAGAAGTCCTAGAAACCCAGTACTATCATTATCTTCATTTTATAGCTGAGTAAACTGAGGTTCAGAGAGCATGTTATAAAGAGAAGATTTATGTTCCACAAACAAGTTTCAGATCAGAATTCAAACACAGGTTCATAGCTTGTGCCCCAAACCACCATGCAAGAATGAGAGGAGTCAGGAGGGGAAGGGACACACTGCAGCAGCAAAACAGCACCAGGAGGTAGGATGCTAATGATCTTCTCATCACTGACAGGGCAGCCACCTGGTTCTGAGGTTTATCTCCATGACCCTGTATGTCTTTTCTGCTTTCCATCTTGAATGCATATACTAGAGCCCAGCACCACCACCACCACCAAGGAACCTAATTTATGAACACAAAACTCTGACTTCCCGTTAATTTCATGATCATAGCTAGAGAAATGTGAATGAGTGAGAGTCCTCAATAGAGACATAGCCCAGAAAGACTTGAATGGACCCTTTAAAAGGAATCTTGGTGCACAGTCTCTGAGTCATGACACAGACCCCCTCCCCCAGTACCAACCCATACTTAAGGACTTGGGGGTGACTTATACTAATTCTATCTTTCTTTCCATGTTTCCTCCCCTCCCTATCTTTTTCTGTTTCTCCCTCTCATACATTTGGTCTTCCTTTCTTAATTGTGTTCCCATTTTGTTTTCTTCTTTCCTTCTCCAGAAATGTTGATGTCTGTTGCTGTGTTGTCTTCCTTAATCCACTCCTCTCTGTTTTTCTCTCTCCATATCAATGGCTTTCAATGCTCTTAATTCTAAGACTCCCTAAATCTATGATGCTCTCATACTCTCATTTTGTTTATCTCCTTCTTTCTGTTTCTCTCTCTGTTTATCACTTTCTGTTACCTCTCTGTTTATCACTGACCATCTACTTGTCTTGCTCTCCCTGTTCATTTTGTTTCATGATCAGTAATTCTCTCTCTCTCTCTCTCTCTCTCTCTCTCTGTCTCTCTCTCTCTCTCTCATTTCCTTCCCATACAGGCACCCAGCTCCTGGATCATGACAAATCTGAGCCACCCTTCTGAATTTGTGCTCTTGGGTTTCTCCTCTTTTGGTGAGCTGCAAGTTCTGCTGTGTGGGCCTTTCCTCATGCTTTATCTTCTTGCCTTCCTGGGAAACACTGTCATCATAGTCACAGTCATAGCCAACACCAACCTACATACTCCCATGTACTTCTTCCCGGGTAACTTTTCACTGCTGGAGACCTTGGTGACCATAACTACAGTGCCTAGGATGCTTTCAGACATGCTGGTACCCTGCAAAGTCATTTCCTTCAATGGCTGCATGGCCCAGTTCTACTTCTACTTTTCCCTGGGTTCCACCTCCTTCCTCATCCTGTCAGACATGGCTCTTGACCGCTTTGTGGCCATCTGCCATCCACTGCGCTGTGGAACTTTGATGAGCTGGGATGTGTGTATCCAGTTGGCAGGGGCTTCCTGGGCAGCTCCTTTCTTAGCCATGGTGCCCACTGTCTTCTCCCAGGCTTATCTCAGTTATTGCCATGACAACATCATTAACCACTTCTTCTGTGACAATGCACCTCTGCTGCAACTGTCCTGCTCAGACACCAGCCTGCAGGAATTCTGGGAATTTGTGATGGCCTTAGCCTTTGTCCTCAGTTCCTTCCTGGTGACCCTCATCTCCTATGGCTATATTGTGACCACTGTGCTGAGGATCCCCTCTGCTAGTGGCCATCAGAAGGCTTTCTCAACCTGTGGATCCCACCTCACCTTGGTCTTCATTGGCTACAGGTCTGGCACCATCTTCCTTCATGTCAGGTCTGGCAAAGAACATTCTATGGAAGTCAACAAGACTGTAGCCTTGGTGACATCAGTCCTCACCCCCTTTCTCAATATCTTTATCCTTACCCTCTGCAATGAGACAGTCAAGGAAGTGCTACGGGGGCAGATGCAGAGGCTTAAAGGCCTCCACAAGGCTCTATGATGAGCCTGAGGAACCTGGCCAGCTTCAGTCAAGTAGGTCTGTGAGGAGGCAGAGTACCAGACTGGGTGAGAAGACTACTACTTGAATTTCTTTAGGGTTTTTCCTCTGTGCTTCTGTGTGGTAACTACAGTGAGTCCCCAGTGCTACCCTGTCTGACTCTCACAGGCCACCATGGAAGCGCTCCCCATACCCACTAGTAGCTACAAGAACTCTGAAAGTAGCTCAAAGCCTGGGGAGCCAGAGGTAAGACTTTCAATACAAGGAAGTACATGGGCTTTCCATTCAAGGACAGCAGCCAAGAAGTATTCTCCGATCAAGAAATATTATCCACTGTGAGTGTGTGTGTGTGTGTGTGTGTGTGTGTGTGTGTGTGAAATTCCTGAAAGATTTGGGATGAAACATCAGCTCCACTCTCTTTCCCTCCCAACTATAATCTGAAATTTTAAAAAGTCTCCAACTACTTTGACCTCAGACTCATGGTTTTCTCTTAGCTTTTAACTATCCTGGGTTTTGTAAAACAGCCCCAATTTAAAATATTCTGCCTGTTTCTGCAAATACATTTTAATTTACCAAACTGCATTTCTCAGTAAATGATGATGACCTCACTCATCAAGAGAGTACTCCTAGCCCCACTTATTTTAAGACAACAAATACTACTAATTTACCACAAATGTCCTGAGTTTTACAAGTCTACTATGTGAAAATAAACAAGGCAGGGAATTGTACGCTCTCTTGGTGGACACATAGCATCTAGCTTTGGAGATGTGGCTCACTTGGTGGTCCTTTGGTTCTCATTATACACTTCCAGTGCCACCTCAGGCTAAGTCCCTCTTAACAGAAGTGTCCCTTTGTCTGACTTTCCAAAACACTCATTTCTTGCTTGCTGAGCTGGCCCTCACCCAAATCAGAGGGTGTCTTTAGGTTCCTGGTTTCAGTTTCTGGTTGAAAGTTTTGCATCTCCTCAATGACACATCAGAGCAATGACTGATGTTTGCTGTTGCCCAAACAGATTTATTTTCTCTAATTATCCTCTGCTCACCACCTCAGAGAGTAAATATTTATAGAATAAGTGGAAGGAGGATAAGAAAGTAAGATTAACTTTACCGATAATGACTTAGTTTTTTTTATATGTGTGTATATACACATATATATTCACACTTTATAAACCACTTTATACATGTTTTCCATTTGGTTTTATCCTCATAGTAAAATTCAGTTAAATAAAGAATCACTGGTCACTCACCATGAGCAAAGCACTCTGCTTAGCACTGGTCACTAGAGATCAAAGAAATGTGGATTCTAACCTCAAAAGTTTTCTCTACCTGCGAGAGACTGGAAAAGCTATAATGAATTCTAACACGTTTTGAGAAGGGGTTCTCCCACTTAAAATGAGTGCCATAAAGACAGCCCAGAAGGGAAATGCCAATTCTTGGGCTGCAGCTAGGCAGTACTTTGACACACTCAAGAGAAGGAAAAATATAGTTGAGAAAAAAAAGAACTGGTCGAAGTGATGGCAGAGCTAACAGTAGAATCTGTTTCTTCAAACTTCTTTTCCACCTCTTCATCCTCAGAAATTCTTCAGAGTTGGGTTAATTAAATGTTGGAATCTCCAGGATCTGAAGCCACTCCATGTAGACTCCTCCAGCCTCTAATTCATGGTATATCCCTCTGGTTCCCATCAGGTGTATACAATTGCAATTGCAGTAATTCTAGCAACTCCTTCATAACAATAGTTGGATGTTCCATACCCATCACTTGAAAGAAACATACTGTCAGAAAGCAATTATAGAATCAGTCACTTTTAAATATTTGTATTCCATTTATTGTAATAGTATCCACAAACATTTGAAAGATAACAGATAACACTTGTACGTGCAAGAAATAGTTTTATTCAGCCCAGACATTACGTTCATTGCCAGGTAGATTCCCACTTCCTTTGCTACACAGGTTCCCCCTGCCCCACCCACCATCAAAAAATACAGCATTCTTATGAAACCTCTCCTAAACTGAAATGGCATAAAGCAAAGAAGAAATTACCATTAATTTGTATGAACATTTTTTGAGCATTCCCAGAAACACAAAAAATAATCTCATAGGCTTTTCTGGTGTCTTAGGACACATCTTGCTAACAGACGCACAAAGTAAATCGAGAGAAAGCGTGGATGCTCACTCAGGTCACAGCTCTGGCAGCTGGATGCTGACACGCTGAGTGTGGTTCCTGGGAAAGAAGTTCAGTGGCACCACACTCACTGCTTGGGGTGTACACTACCTCTGCAACAGCTTGTGCAGAACAAATGCCCAGCGCTATTTCTGCTTTTCTCCTTTTCTTGTAAAAGCAAAAATCCTCTTCCAATTTCTTTTTTAAAAATGTTTATTTATTTATTTAGAGAGAGAGCACAAGCAGGGGAGAGGCGGAGGGAGAGTGAGAGAGAGAGATAATCCCATGCAGGCTTTGCATCCAGTGCAAATCCTCAAATCCCAAAGCAGGGCTTGACCTCACTAACTGTAAGATCATGACCCCAGCTGAAATCAAGAGTCAGATGCTTAACCAACTGAGCCACCCAGGTGTGCCCCAATTTCTTAAGATTAGTGAAAACAGGTACTAATGTAGGTCTTTTGGAAAAGTGAAGCGGTGCAACAAAAGCTTTCAAAAAGCAGGGAATATCTGTAATACCATGTTTCTCAGGAGATGGGAACAACGGAGTTCATTGTTAGTCTCATAAGATCATTTGCTATAAGAGCATTTGACAGAAGGCAACAGCCTTCCCACTCCACAGAAGTGGTTTCAATGGAACATAATTGCAGGGTGGTAGGAGGACAGGACTGTAACACCCAGAACTGATTTAATTATAGGTAGAATCAAGGCAAGATTTCAGGACTCTACAATGCCTCCCCTACCCCAAGGTACCTCCATCTGCCTGGCATCCCAGTTGCAGAGACACCATGTTCCAGTAAGCAACCAGAAGAAATACAGGACTCTGAATGGCTAACATAAGAAGCAATTGTTGGGGCGCCTGGGTGGCTCAGTTGGTCAAGCAGCCAACTCTTGATTTCAGCTCAGGTTATGATCTCACAGTTGGTGGGATCAAGCCCCGAGTCAGCACTGTCAGTGCAGAGCCTGCTTGGGATTCTCTCTCCCCCTGCCCTCTCTCTGCCTTTCTCTTTTCAAAATAAATAAACTTAAAAAAAAGCAATTGTCACACATGTAAATCCCAATAGGAAGCCAAAAAGCAAAATTATTTCGTCTGGTTGGCAGGACAAGGGAGCAAGAAAGAGTATGGGAATTTTGATGAAGGAAGATAAAGGAATTGAATCATGTTTCAAATACAAGTCAGGCTTGGGTCCTGCAGTGGCCAGCAGGTAGCAAGAAGTCCCTGCATACACAGGATTTTGGAAGTTTGGTAAGGTGTAAAACCCTCTAAGGCCAAGTTGGGAAATTTCAGTGTTGTCTATAGGGACCATGTTGACATCAGTCCAGTTCACCACTTATTTATGCTCTCACTTTCTGAATATAAATATGGTCCTTCCAACAATGCCTCACAGATACTGAAGAAAGGTGGCAGTGGTCCAGTGGTCTGCTGGTAAATGTTTAACCACCCTCTCTCTAATTGTAGCATTTTCTGACCTCCAGTATTTGCCAATTTCCCTGGTGTCAGTTTCACCCCCATCCAGTCCAGTTTCAAACTACTAACATGAGGCCAACACCTTCAGTAGCATAGATAAAAGTAAAACGTAGTGAAGTAATTATGAGTTTTGAATTCTTGTTACCTTTGTTTTTCACATAATCTGTTTGATTGTAAGATTCTACTATTTAATTTTTAATAATGTTCTGTTACTTTCCTGAAAACTTAACAGTCAGTTTTCGAAAGGGCTCCAGAGCATCACTGTAGCATTCTGCCTCTGGGTTTTCTCTTGGATCCTGTTCCCCATTCGACCCAGAATCTTTGTCATTCTCCTTCCCTTGAGTCAGATACATGCCAAGTCCTATGGAAGCAAATTTCAAGGAACTGTCCTTTCACAGAACTATTCCTAAGCTCTTTCTGAACTTCCTTGGGTCATGTTCAAAACTGCAAACAATAAAATTCCAGCACTGAAGAGAAACAGTGCCTTTTGTGAATACAGTATAATTGCCCAAGCGTGCAAAGGTTTCCACATCAATGCCCTCTGTACCCACTCCCAAGTTCGTTGTAAAACAGTTGTGTCCTGTGAGTTCAGTGAGTGCATTATCCTTCAGAGGACACTTACAAATTCCCCCTGAGAGACCTGGATCTGTTTTGTGAAAATATCCAGGACCATTCTCCAGAGTCATTCATTAATTCCATCTCCCTGTGCTTTCATTGCCCATGTAACATGCCATTTTTATGTCTACATTATTTTACATATCGGCTGCTTCTCTCTGTAATTCACATTTCCCCTCCTCAGACTGTGAAGTGGCTCTTCATACTTCAAAGCTCAACTCAGATAATACCATGTTTGAGAATACTTTCAATTTAACCAAGGAAAATCAGGCACCCCCTCCCTGTATTTCCAGGGTCCTTTGCATATCTTAGTAACTAACTACATAGTTTTGTTTTCCCACACAAAATTCTGAGCTCCTCAAGTTAGGTACCATTTCTTACATGCGTTTGTATCTCCTATGCCTAGGACACAGATGTTCAATAAATGCTAGCTGTCTTTAGGAACAAGGTTTGCAGATGAATTTGGAATATGAGTAGACACTGTAAACTAAAACACAAAAACCCATCCTCAATGACAGTAATAGAAGTAAACAATGCATATGAGAAAGAATGAAATATGGCCCTTTGTAGCAACGTGGATGGAACTGGAGAGTGTTATGCTAAGTGAAATAAGCCATACAAAGAAAGACAGATACCATATGTTTTCACTCTTATGTGGATCCTGAGAAACTTAACAGAAACCCATTGGGAAGGGGAAGGGAAAAAAAAAAGAGATTAGAGTGGGAGAGAGCCAAAGCATAAGAGACTCTTAAAAACTGAGAACAAACTGAGGGTTAATGTGGGGTGGGAGGCAGAGGAGGGTAGGTGATGGGCATTGAAGAGGGCATCTTTTGGGATGAGCACTGGGTGTTGTATGGAAACTAATTTGACAATAAATTTTGTATAATAATTAAAAAAAAGAAGTAAACAACACATAAGAAGAACTTATCCCACTGCACTCTATCCAGTTAGTTGTCTATCCTAGTGCCACAACCAGTTCCAAGACCCACTTAACAACAGGGACCAGAAGAAGCAATGTGGACAGCGGGTGAGAGGTCTAGAAATAGTTCAATGGCTGGACATAAGGTCTCATCTTAAAACTGAGACCGCTATAGCAAAGACAGGGGCTGCCTCGCAGCTGGGAGTGCGCCATGCCTAGACTTGGCTCCAGCAGGTCTCCTTGCTGACCTGAGAAGTGTCCTACAGCGGGGAGGCCTGCAGTGAGAGGAGGTGTGCCTGGACGGCCCACACACTGCCTTGCAATTCCAAGAGGCAATGATTTAGTCACATCGTGACTCTAAACCTGGGGAGACTTGCATACACCCACTTTGCCTTAGAACTGGTGTCCTTAGATTCCTTCCAGCAAGATGGAAAAGTCTGTTATCAGTATTTCTTGGCTTAAGTCTAACCAGGCTTATGTCTTATCTGATATTGTGCACACTGAGAGTCCCTGTCACATTAAGACAAATGTATGGATCAAATGTATGACAAATATCTAGGTCAAAGCCACACAGAATTCTAACAGCAAATCACAGGCTGGACCTTTGGCCTAAGTCTCTCAAGAAATTTAAAGTCATGGGGCACTTAGGTGGCTCAGTTGGTTAAGCATCCTTCTCTTGATTTCCGCTCAGGTCATGATCACACAGTTCAGTTCATGACATTGAGCCATGCCTCAGGCCCTGCACTGACAGCACGGGGCCTGCTTGGGATTCTCTCTCTCCCTCTCCTTCTGCCCCTCCCTCACTCACATGAGTTCAAGCTCGAGCTCTTTCAAAGAAGGAGAAAGAGGAGGACGAAGTAGAGGAGGAGGACGAAGAGGAAGAAGAAAAGGAGAAGTAGTTTAAAGTCAGACCAGAATAAAAGTCTCAGGGCTTAAATCCTGGTTACCAACTCCAGAAATAGGCCCTGGGATAAAAGTCCTGAAGGGAGGGTGGCTCCGGTAATCGCAAGCACATGCCCCCTTCCAGTGCCTTTCACAGTATTGCCACCAAGACAAGGACTTTCGTACACAATTTCCTGATTGAAACTTCCACCAGCAGATTGTCTAGATCAGTGCTCCTCAAATATTAGGGTGCATATAAATCATCCAGGGGGTCTGTTAAAATGCAGATCTGCGGGGTGCCTGGGTGGCTCAGTCAGTTGAGCATCTGACTCTTGGTCAGGTCTGACTCTCAGCTCAGGTCATGATCTTACAACTCGTGAGTTTAAGCTCCACATCAGGCTCTGTGCTGACAGTGCAGAACCTGCTTGAGATTCTCTCTCCCTCTCTCTACCCCTCCCCCCCCTCAAAATAAATAAATAAATAAACTTTTAAAAAAATGCAGATTCTGTTTCAGCAGGTCTAGGGTGGGGCCCGAGGTTCAGCATTCTGTATTAAGGGAGAGGACAGTGCTGTTCCAAGCATCACACAGGTAATTTTGTTGGGAATGTCATTGATGAAGTTTTGGGGTGATGGGGTTTCGTAGGGTACGGAGTCAAAGGCCAAGAAAGAATTCTTGGAGACATCTTTGGTGCAAAAAGGTGATTTTATTAAAGCATGGGGACAGGACCCATGGGCAGGAAGAGCTGCACTGGGGTCATGATGGGTAACTCATTATATACCCTCAGGTTGGGAGGGGGTCAGGGATAGAGTATGTCTCTAAGGAATTTTGGAAGCAAGGTCTCCAGGACCTTGAGAGGCTAGCTGTTGCTAGGGAAATGCCATTTATTACCATTTAATACAACCTCGGTCATGAGACCCTTCAGATATATATCAGGGGGCCATAAGCTTGGAGTGTGATTGCCAGCATATATCTTGGGACAGTTGAGATAAAGGAAACTGACTTACAGGATCCTCGATGTTGGGATAATGTTAAGCTAAGGTTCCCTTTTCCCCCCAGCAAACTGTCATCCTTGAGGCAGCTGAGCTCCTACAGGGAGGTCACTCTGCTGGTTTCAAGGACTTGTCAATGGGCTATAGGCAGTAAGGGAATTTAATTTTTCATTTGTCTTAGTTTCCTGCATTACCACAGCAACCATTTAAACCCCTTTCCTTTGTTCCTTTGTTCTTGGGTAGCCAGGAGTGTCTGAGGAATATCACAAATATTCTACCTGAGGGGGTGGAGGGCAGGGTACCAGCCTGTATTTTGCCCTCAGCTTGCCCCAAGCTCCCTCATCATCATGACTGTGTGATGCTGTATGAGGGGGTGATTACTGTGGAGCCCCAAGGCAAGATATACCCTCCCAATCTGACCAGATATCTCACTGCTAAGATCACACCATGAAAAAGAGGCAATAGATGGCTGTAGACTGTTGATTATTTTTAATTTTTTAAGGGAATGTGCAGAAATGAGAGAGTAGCAGCAGGAAGGAATCTCTCAGGAGGCAAATCTGAGCGGATTTGTGTGCTGATTACTTTAGGAGGAAAAGCTGAAGGAAAGTGTTTGCATATCAGAAGGAGATAATTGCTTCCCATTTAGTTCTTAAGTTTTTTCACGAAGTTTGCAAGGAGAGTAAGCAATTAGTCCCTTGAGAGGTGGAGGAGAGAAAGTTCTAAAGATGAAAAACTTTTCCCTGCTGTCCTTTACCACAGAATCAAAAGTATCTGCCCCCTTTTGGAGAGACCCACAAACAGTAATTTGTCCTATGGTAGTTAAAAAAAAAGAGCTTAATTGGATGTCAAGCTCCCCAGTAATAACCAGAAACTCATGCCTCTGGGTGGGGCCCCCAGACGTGTTCCTCTCCACCACCCCTTTCTCCACAGCTGTGGCTCTATAGGATGGCCTCTCTGTGGGCCTATCCATGCTACACATTAGGACAACGACCTCTCCTATAGGTATCCTATGGGCATGATGAGGTTTTGGGGTGGTGGTGGGGTTCGGAGTTGATGGCCAAGAAAGAATTCTTGAGATGTCTTTGGTGCAAAAAGGTTATTTTATTAAAGCATGGAGACAGGACCCGTGGGCAGAAAGAGCTGCCCTGGGGTCGTGAAGAGTGACTGGTTACATACTATGGATTTGGGGAGGTAAAGGCAAATGGGAAGTTTCCAAGGAGATTTGCATATGTTAAAGAAGACTCACAGGATGCTGGAGGCCAAGCTATGGTCAAGCTAAAATTGTTTTCCCCTCTAGCAAAGCATTAACATTAAGACAGTGGGAGTTCCTGGAAGAATGTTTTCCTCTGCCTGCCTCAAGTATTTGTCAATGGGCTGTAGGTTATAAGAAAATCTACTTTTTCCTTCTTGCCTTTGTTCCCCATATCACTATGGAGGAGTGACGTTGGGGCTCCAGGAAACTGAGTCCACAGGTTTCTGCAGATTAGGCTATTGATAAGATTGCCTTTTTCTTGTCATTTAATAAGATATTTGTAAACAGATGGAGACCCATGTCCTGTATGCCTGTGATCTCTACCAGTTAACCATATGTTTTCTTTCCTTTCTTTTGGTCTTAGGCAGCCAGGAGTGCCTGAGGAATATCACACATATCCCACCTACACCTGGTGTGTGTGTGTGTGTGTGTACGCGCGCGCGCGCACGTGTGTGCACGTGCCCGCACGCATACGCACACTCTAGCTTGTACTTTGCCTGCAGCCTGCATTATGTTCCTTCATAGGGCAGAACTAGCTTCAGAAGTAGGAAGAAGTTTCCATCTACTCTTTGTCCTGTTCTGCAAATCCCAGCCCAAGTCCAAATTCACCCTGGTACGAGAAATCAGACACTAGAGCTACTCCCACTCCCACATCTCCCCCGACTTCCTAAACCATTCCCAAACTGCCAGGGAAAGCCTTCCCCCCCCCTTGCCCTACCCCCCTGTTATTCATAACCCCAATACCACCCCATTTCTTCCCTCTCAACTGGCTTGCACTACCTTTGCTTTACCACCAGGGCCCTGGTGACCTCCTGTCCGGGCTGCTTCCGGGAAAGCCAAACACAGAGGACCCTTGCTCTGGGACATGGACCTAAGATTCTGTGGGAGAAGACAGTTGCTAATGCATGTGAAGGAGAAAGCAGCCAGCATGGGAGCAATGGTCCAGCTTCCCTTTCTTTCTTGAGTGCATAAAAAGGATAAAGTCTAGACTGGAGCCCTCAGGACCTCTCTGTGGAAGGTGCTGAGAAAGTGGCCCCTAGAGAGTCATTTCTGTTTAAAAACAAGGGATTTTGAGGGGCTGGACAGAAGTGGGCCTCCTGGGTATAAGTAGTGCTTCTGCTTCAGGAGTAATCCCCAAAGAAATGGTCCTAACGAGAGGCATGGAGTTTCTTCTCTTTGGGGGATGCCAGGCCACTCTGCTCTTCTCAGAGAAACTCCTGTTTTCAGAACCCTATCCTACACTCTGAAGCCAGTTCATGAGAAATAAATACACCCTCAAAGAATTTGCAGACAAAGAAATGTAAAGGAATGTAAACAAAACCATACAGCCAGACTGGGAAGGAGAGATTTTAATAGCACATTTTTATAATAATAGCCATGTCTACAGAGTTTTTACTATGTACCAGACCCAGGACTGAGGGTTTTATTTGGATACTCTCTTTCAGTTGATATTATCATACTGTTTTCACTCCACAGCTTCCTCAAAATCATGTCCTCCTTGTTTATCTCAGGCTCACATATACTTGCCTTGGAATCATTCAGATGATGTAAGCTCATTAGTTCTCTGTAGTGAGTGAGTGGGGGATAAAGGGAGCAGGAGAGACTAAGAAGGAGACTGAGGAGCTCCAGCATGGGTGCCCAGGTGCCCACCTGCAGTGGAGGGTCCTTACTCCTGTGACTTGACAGGTGTTCTCTGGCCTTCTCATCCACGGGCTGCTGGGTCTCTGAGGAGGAGACTTTTGGTCATATCTCCAATGACCTCCTTGACCTTCTCATTCCGGAAGGTGAAGATGAAGGGATTCAGGAAAGGGGTCACCACTACAGTCATCAGGGCCACCACTTTGTTGAAGTGTGTGAAGTGGCCCTTGCCTGGCCTCACATAGATGAAGATGTCACTACCATAGCCCAGAACCACCACAATGAGGTGGGAGACACAGGTGGAGAAGGCTTTCTGGTGCCCAGAGAAAGAGGGGATGTGTAGCACTGCAGCCACAATGAGGATATAGGACACTATGATCAGCAGCATGGTGGCCAGCACGAAGAGCAAGGACAGGAAGAAATCCGTGCACTCAACATGGCAGGCGTCAGAGCAGGAAAGCTTGAGAAGTGGGGCAGAGCCACAAAAGTGGTGGTCGATGACATTAGGGCCACAGAACCAGAGCCGTGTTTTCTGCAGGATCAGGGAGATGGTAGAGACAAAGCCAACCACCCAGCAGACTGCCACCAGCTTCGTACACACTGGACCATTCATGATGGTTGGGTGGCGCGGAGGGCAGCAGATGGCCATATAGTGATCAAAGGCCGTGACTGTGAGAATCACAAAGTTGGTAGAACCCAAGGAGAAGTAAAAGAGAGACTGGATCAGGCACTCAGCCAGGGAAATGGTCTTCTGAGGGACAGCAGGTCTGCCAGCATCCTAGGAACCACAGTGGAGGTGACCAGCATCTCCATGAGTGAGAAGTTACAGAGGAAGAAGTACATGGGTGAGTGGAGGCAGGAGTCAAGGCATGTGAGGGTAATAATGGCCAGGTTCTCCAGCACTGTCAGCACACATATCAAAAGGATGAATGCAAACAGTAGGACCTGGAACTAATGGAGGTGTGACAATCCCAGCAGTACAAACCCCCTAACCACACTGAAGTTACTCATCGCACTTGATGCCAGTTCTCTGTACTACCTATGAGAAGCCAGGAAATCTTAGTGGGAAGTCGCCATCAATGCCTGTCTTGACTATGCTCCCTGATGGCTGACCTGGCCCCTCAAGCATACTAACCAGCATGCATGGTTAATCTCAGAGTCCAGAAGATATATTCCCAAAGGGCGAGAACTAACAAGTTCTAATTAAGTAGTATTCTTAACAAGTTCTATTAAGTAGGAGTTGGACAGGTGTTATCAAACTCCTACACTCTCCCTCTATTGTATTCCATCAGTCATCATTCCATTCAACACATTTGTTAAACTCCAACTCTGTGTAAGACTTTTGGTGGGTCTTGTAAACACTCCCTAACTACCATATTTAACAGCAACATGCAGAGGAATGAAACTAGACCACTTTCTTACACCATACACAAAAATAAACTCAAAATGGATGAAAGACCTGAATGTGAGACAGGAAACCATCAAAACCCTGGAGGAGAAAGCAGGAAAAAAAACCTCTCTGACCTCATCCGCAGCAATTCCTCACTTGACACATCTCCAAAGGCAAGGGAATTAAAAGCTAAAATGAACTATTGGGACCTCATGAAGATAAAAATCTTCTGCACTGCAAAGGAAACAATCAACAAAACTAAAAGGCAACCAATGGAATGGGAAAAGATATTTGCAAATGACATATCAGACAAAGGGCCAATATCCAAAATCTATAAAGAACTCACCAAACTCCACACCCAAAAAACAAATAATCCAGTGAAGAAATGGGCAGAAGACATGAATAGACACTTCTCTAAAGAAGACATCCAGATGGCCAACAGGCACATGAAAAGATGCTCAACATCACTCCTCATCAGGGAAATACAAATCAAAACCACACTGAGATATCACCTCACACCAGTCAGAGTGGCTAAAATGAACAAATCAGGAGAATATAGATGCTAGAGAGGATGTGGAGAAATGGGAACCCTCTTGCACTGCTGGTGGGAATGCAAACTGGTGCAGTTGCTCTGGAAAACAGTGTGGAGGTTCCTCAAAAAATTAACAATAGATCTACCCTATGACCCAGCCAATAGCACTGCTAGGAATTTACCCAAGGGATACAGGAGTGCTGATGCATAGGGGCACTTGTACCCCAATGTTTATGGCAGCACTTTCAACAATAGCCAAATTATGGAAAGAGCCTAAATGTCTATGAACTGATGAATGGATAAAGAAGTTGTGGTTTATATATACAATGGAATACTACTTGGCAATGAGAAAGAATGAAATATGGCTTTTTGTAGAAATGTGGATGGAACTGGAGAGTGTTATGCTAAGTGAAATAAGTCATACAGAGAAAGACAGATACCATATGTTTTCACTCTTATGTGGATCTTGAGAAACTTAACAGAAGACCATGGGGGAGGGGAACGGGGAAAAAAGTTACAGAGAGGGAAGGAGGCAAACCATAAGAGACTCTTAAAAACTGAGAATAACCTGAGGGTTGATGGAGAGGTGGGAGGGAGGGGAAAGTGGGTGATGGGCATTGAGGGGGGCACCTGTTGGGATGAGCACTGGGTGTTGTATAGAAACCAGTTTGACAATAAATTTCATATAAAAGAAACCCAAAAAACAAAAAATAAAAAATAAAATAAAATTATTTATCAATGTAAAAAAACTACCATATTTAATGGTCATTTCCTTGTAATAATACTTGTTATGAGTGGAGTTCTTTCCATGTGCTTGGAACTGTGCTAGGAACCTTATATTTGACTTCTTTTCATCTTTTGTGCTCAATCTCATCTTCCTTGTGGTCTCTGTGACATTTCAGGCTATGAATAACCCATTTTTGAAACTACTTCCACCCTTGACTACAAGGACTGCCCACTCCAAGTTCTCTAACAATTTTGACTTTTTCTTGTCTGGTTCCTGGTCTTTCTAAATGTAGACATTATGCCATTGCTTTTTGTGTTCTTCTGTCATCTATTTCCTCCTTCAGAAATCTCTCTTCTTCCTTAACTAGAACAATATTGAAAATATAAATGAATCTCAAATCTGCATTCTTATTCTCAACCCACATCTCTGATTGTCTGCTAACCACCACAACATACTATGTATAAAAATACACACATAATCCTCCCCTTCCCCAAAGCCCAGATCATGTTCATCATTCTGCAATCCCCCAGTCATCCAGGCTTGTCATCTGGAAGGGATCTCTGGTTTTCCCTACCTTCTTCTAAACCACTTGAACTGCCATCCTTAGAAACATTTTTTTAATCTGCACTCCCCCTTTCTTTTTCCTGAAGCCCCCAAGTTCAAGAACTTGTTTCCTCTTAATCACTGCAACAGCATTCTTAATGGCTTCCCCTTTTTTTAATGTTTATTTATGTATTGTGAGAAAGAGAGACCGCATGCACAAGTGGGGGACGGACAGAGAGGGAAAGAATCCCAAGCAGGCTTTGCACTGTCAGCACAGAGACAAACACAGGGCTTACTCTCACGAACTGTGAGATCATGACCAGAGTCAAAATCAAGAGTCAGACACTTAACTGACGTGAGCCACCCAGGCGCCCCATGGCTTTCTCATTTATAGATTTCTCTGTATCTGACCTACCCACATACTACTGTTATGTTTATGTTTCTAAGGTATTATGTCCACAGGCTCTTTTTGTAAAAATCTAAGGCAATGTTATTTCACTTATACATTACTTTCAAGATCAATTAATCAAACTAGTTAGCCATCTACCTTGTATCCATACAGTAAAAGGCTAGAAGGATGTATTTTAAATCACTAACGGGCGATCTTGGGTGTGGATTATAGACAGTTCAATGTGTATCTATATCTATACCAATCTTCATCTTGTTTGTTTTCCAAATTCTTTTCCTTTAGATGCATATTATTTCAGTGATCAGAAGAAACCTTTTTAAAACCAACAACAACATCTATTCCTTCTCTTATCTGCTAAGTCAGGCACATACTCCTCCTGGCTATCCTAGCCTTACACAGCTCTACCCACCTACCCCTCCAACCTCACCCTTACCTCTTTCTTGCCACCCACTTCACACTACCACCAGACTGGACCACTGGCTATTCTCCAAATGTTAATTCCACCCTGCTTTCACAAATTCTTCCTTATTGTTCTCTATGCTTGGAATACCCTGTCCTGCCATCATTGCCTGACAAATTCTTACCAACTCCCTTGAGTTAAAGAATGAAGTCCCCTTCAGGGACTGTCTCAAATATCCCTCCTTTATGAAGTTTCATCCCCATTCAGATGTGAACTCACTCTTCCTGGAATTCCCACCTGTGGAAGTTAGCCTGTCTTCCTTGCATTATAGTTATTCTTGTGCCGGCCTTCTTCCAAACACCTGTTTCTCAGTGGCAGGGCTCTCTTGTGATCTTCATAGTCCTCCCAATACCCAGCAACATGTCTTACACAATATACGTTCTTAGTACATCTTAGCTAAACAAATCAATGAGTACCTCTATCGAGTTTTCATTCCAAGTCCTGAGAAGAAAAGTTTGACAAATGGAAATGCATGTTCTTTAATGATTACTCGTGCGTGTGCATTGTGGGCTTTAACAGACAGCAATGAGGCAATCATGACCTGCCAATTTCTTATCAGAAAAAGGAAGATGTGACCAGGTGTGTTTCAGAATCCACTCCCAGAGGGTCTAGGCAGCACCCTGTGACCAAATACTGTACAATACTATTTCTCCATCAAAATACATAAATATTCACACCTAACAGAACAGATAGAGGCTACAAAGAGCCTCACACTGGTAAGTTCAGATCAGTGATCGGGAAAAACTCTTTTAAACACCAACAACAACATCTACTCCTTCTCTTATCTTCTAAGGCAAGCATATACACAAGATTAGAAAGAACTTTCAGTTGTCAAAGCATTTTGACACAGAATTGTGGACATGGAGTGGTGAATGGGGAGACCCCACTCACTGAGTGCCACCATGCACTGGTTTCTGTGCTGCAACCAGGCTGTGAGACGGTGGCTATCTCCACATCACAGGTGATAAAAACTGAGGCTCAGGATGTTTAAGGATCTCAGTCCCAAGTCCCAAGTTAATAAACGTACATCTGGGATTTGAACCCAGGGTTTTCTGACTCAAGTACCTATTTATTTAACCACAATGTCAAATCCATGGAATCTACAAAATTTCTGAACACAGTGCCCTATCAATTTCTGGACACAGAATCCAAAGCCTATTACTTACATTTGCAAATGGAGAAAGTATTTAGTAAATGGTAAATTAAGCAATATATTAAAGAGTAAGTTCCCATGATCAGCTGTTGACTAGCAGTGATGAGTAGGAGACAGGGAGGGTGTCCTTTCCCCGCAGAAAGGATCGAACGTGATCTCTAACGCTACCACAGGACCAGTCAGAGGTTCAGCCCTCAATACTCCATCTCTCATTGAGAGACAGGGGGGTTGGGCTTCAATGTCTCTCATTGAAAGACAGGGGGGTTTCTCCTCCACGACAACCTTCCTGATTGTGATCTCTCCCTATGCACTCCCATATTGACATGGCTCATACTCTGCGGGTGTTATAAATGCCTGAGCAAGAATGAGAAATTCAACCCATGGGCCTATTATGGTTTATTCACCATCACTGCCACCTGAAGGGCAACATATTCCTTACCTGACAGGTGTCTGTGACATAGCATCCTGCAGTTCCACAGTCTAAAACATTTGAAGTCCCGCAATCAGGGATGAAAACGTTGATTCAGAGGTGACTCTGAAGTCAGGAACACTCCATTCAGTGCAGTGTCCTTCACAAACAGGCCTCCAGCACAGCCCCCATTACTACACCTTCCTCCAAACCCCTCTTGCCTTCCTCCTACCAACCCCTCTCCAGCCTACTGGACATCTCACCTCAGACTTTTCCCTTCTTGTTCAAGATCTTGCCTCCCCGCTCAGCTTGGATAACTTGGTACCCTCCCCTTTGTCCACGATAGACTACCATCTCCCTCATGTTGCTTCCAGACTCTGAGCCACCATTCCTCCCCAAGTCCAACTCAGCCATCTGGCCCACAGCTCAGGACAGGCCCTCCGGAGTATGTTTTAGGACCTGATGTACTTATTGAATAATATTACATCTCAAGTTCTTATTTGTCAAAACTGATTGTTTAACACAGGCAAAACTGACATAGGTAAGGTTCAACTTGAACATAGAACTAGCTTTCCTCTGCATCAGGGTCTGCTGCAGAGCAGATTTTCCTCAGTGCAGCCTCTGCGATACCCCTTGGAGCATCCCGCTCCCTCCCTTGCTACAGAATACATCTTTTCTCAGGCCTAGGGGTCTCACATCCTCCTGGTTTCTCCAATCAGAAGACAATGCAGTGTCCCATCAAAACAGGCCAATGGCAGCTTTAACCTTCACAAAGTTGGCTGGCCAAGGCTTTGGTTGGCTATGCAGCACATGCTTTGGACTGGGCCACACATTACCTGTACTCAATCGTCTGGACTCTCTGGTATGTTCTCAGTTTCCCTCACACATTTATGGTAAAGATTCTCTCTGGTAAGAGATCCTGTTCATCCCTATCCAAATTCGTCATGCTGTAGGTTTTGCTGTTCAGATTTCTGTTACAGTGTCACCTAGTAGAGAGCTCACCTGTCTCTGTATAATAATCCCCCAGAGACATGAAACCTGTTTGAAATCCCCCCTGCCTTGTTATGCATCTTACTGTCTCTCCAAATCAACCCTCTCAGTTCTTCTGACTGAATTATTCCTATGCTATTTGACTTTTTAAATATTTGTTTGTTTGTTTGTTTGTTTTTGAGGAAGGGTGAGAGAGAGGCAGGGAGAGAGGGAGACAAGAGAATCCCAAGCAAGTGCCACACTGTCAGCACAGAGACTGACATGGGGCTTGAACTCATGAACCATGAGATTATGACCTGAGCTGAAATCAAGAGTGGGATGCTTAATCGACTGAGCCACCCAGGTGCCCCATGCTTTTTGACTTTTGAAACAATTTTCCCACCCTGGAAATAACTCTTTCTTTAACAACTTGGAATTCAGAGGGATTAGCATACCATCACCATGATTGTTTGTACCAGTGGTTTTGGTCACCAGTGTCATGGGACATGCCGAGCTTCTGGAGGGAATGAAAGAGCAGGGGTGAGGAATGGGACAGAGGGGCAAGCAGAGAAAGTCACTGAATATCGCCTTATGGTTCACAGGCTTTTGCAAGGGCAGGTGACAGAGGGAGGGCACAGAGTAAACAGCACACTGGGGCCAGACCGGCTGGCAGCAAGAACTAAAGGCTCAAAAAGAAGACAGAGATGCATCAAGAAGGAACCTAGACAGAGCTTCCCTTGAACCCGGATCTCTTAGGGTGGGGCAGAAGGAGTGGGGTTGGAAGAAGACCCCTAGGTCTTCCCCAAGAGGGAGAACAGAATGAGGCCAAGGCAGGGAGTGGGGTCCTGTCATGGGATTCATTGCTGCACTGAAATCAGCAATAGCCCAGTGTGCAAGAGGACACAGGAAACTCAAATCATTCATTCATGCACTCATTCACTCAGAAAAATATGATTGACAGTGTCAGATACTGTTGGTGTTCAAGGGATATGGTGGTGAACAAAATAGTTCCAGGCCTTACAGCCAAGTTGAAAAAAACAGACAATAAATAAGTTTTAAATGACAACCCGTGACAAATGCTGTGATGGCAATGAAAGGAGCATGAAAGAGGCTGAGGGAAAGGTAGGGGACTTACCAGTGGTAGGTCTCATCCTGCCACCCAGGTCCAGACGCAAAATTCGGCAGTGTTGGGTGGCACACAGGGGACAACAAGGCAAGTGAAATGGGTTGAATGGAGCCAAGAGGTCCCCCGCAAACTCTCTGTAGGCACAGTTTCCAAACCTAGGATCTCTGGGGCAGTCTGAAGTAAATGAAGATAACACAACACCAGGATGGAAACGCTCCACCTTACCTGGGACCCTTTCTCCATATCCCCTTCCTCCTGCTCTTTAGGCACTACTGGTGTTAGATCTGAAACCAAAAGGCACTGGGAAAGGTGGAAGCCTCCAGCTCTTCTCACACACACTGATGGTGTGCTCCTGCAGGGTTGAATAGGAGCAAGATAGTGGTTCCCAAGGAGCAGCTGTCTCCGCTGGACACTTGGGCACATCCCAGCATCATACTCAGTTTGGGAAACGTGAGCTCGAGGGAAAAGGCAGGCTACTGTGAGTCCACAGGGGTCTCCTGGGGAACCCTGACTATTCTCTCACTCTCTCCTATCTCCTGTGGGCATAGAGCTCAGTGTGCCCCAATAGTCCTAGGATCTGGGCTCTGTTGGGGGGGGGGTGAGGAGAAGAGAGAGTGAGGACAAGGAGCTGGGCACCAGATGTTTTAGACACAGGCAGTAGAGGAGCAAAAACAGTGGGCTAAGAGATCTCCCTGTCTCTGGTCACCCTGGAGGGAAAAACAGGGTCCAAAACAGAGAAATGCTGAAGTAGTAAAAACATTTCTTTTAAAAAATAGGAATCACCAGGACCCGAGCATCAAGATATTGAGTGGGGTTCACTCTCCTGCTTAAGAATAATCTTCAGAGCATCTTCTCTCAGGGCCTCAGTTTGCCCACATATAACAGGGGACTCAAAATCTAAATGTACATTCCTGAGTGGGAGGGGGACCCACTGATGAAGGAATCATGGCCATGGTCACTACAGAAAGATATTAACTGAAACCAAAATGAAACACTGAGGACCTGTTTACAGTTATGAAATAGTAATTATACATATGCACGCACACATAGTTTTTATAATTTTGTATATTACATAAATTTATGAAGAAATGAAAAACTATGGCAAAGAAACACTAATAGAGTTATGATTCCATTGTCGTCAATACCAAAGCCAAAGGTATTTTATATCTCTTTATCAGCAAGACCAGCTTCCCTGGCTTTTCCACTCAGCCAAGGACATGCATCACCTCCAGTGCCTAAGGACTCAGGAAATTACATAGTCCTTCTTCCTTGTCCCTTGCCTCTCTCATAGCAATAACACCTTTACTACGTGCTTCCCACAGGCATTGTCTCATTTGATTCTTTAAACAACCCTGTGAATAGCTGTTTCTGAGGTTTTCATTTCTCTGCTGATGGTACAGAGGAAGCCCTTACTCTAGGACACACACCTACTTCATGGTACCTGGGTTTGAACCCCAAACTGCAAAGAACAGATGATCTTTGATTTGTTTACTTTAGACTTTTGTAGTACATGACCTTATGCACATTCTATGCTGGCATACCTAATTCACCTTTCACACTGCTGAATTCATATATTTGCTCATCTATGAACATTTCAAGTATCACATATGGCATCCCCTGCCACCTAAATATTCAGTTTTGTCTGTGCTATTATTTAAGTATCTTAATGAAAAATAATAAAAAGTGAAAATTGAAAATGAAAAGTAATGATGCCTGTGTTTTTTTTTAAGTATAAGTCTCAGGGGCACCTGGGTATCTCCGTCAGTTGAGTGTCTGACTCCTGATTTCAGCTCAGGTCATGATCTCACTGTTCATGGGATAAAGCCCCACATCAGATTCCATGCTGGTAGCATGGAGCCTGCTTGTATTCTCTTTCTCTCCCTCTCTTTCTGCCCCTCCCCACTCATATTCACACTCTCTTTCTCTCTGAAAATAAATAAACTTAAGAAAAAAAGTGTAAGTCTCATAAATGTAATCAAACAAAACAAAGTTGGTTATCATTAGGCATGGTAAGAATGGGGCATCTTTTAGCTTCAATCCACAGTTCACTGAACCTAAGTTGGTTGATTGTATGCTCAAATAAGAGAAAAGAACAAAATTAAATAATATTTTTGAAATCTTGGGATGCATTACCTGAACAGGGATAAATCAGCTAGAAATAGCTTGAGAGCAGAGAGTATCTTTTGGGTGGATTCATCAATAGAGGTAGAAAGGGAGAAAGACATCACACTAAAGATGTGCTGAGATGAACACAGGAAAAGCCAAAACCGTGAGTTTTATTGGAGATATATACTGTGGGGGGCAGGAGGGGTATGCCTGGGTGCCTCAGTCAGTTAAGCATCTGACTCTTGATTTAGGTTCAGGTCATGATCCCAGGATTGTGGGATCAGGCCCTGTGTGGAGCTCTGCACTGAGTTTGGAGGCTGCTTAAGAGTCTTTCTCTCCCTCTGCCCCTCTCCACTCCCACCCTCTCGTGCGCATGCTCTAAAAAAATAAATAAAATAAAATCATACTGTATGTGTATATGTTTTTAAATCTGGAATCAAAGGACACATTAAGTAAAAAAAGGATCTCCTATAACCTTGGTAAAGAGTAGCCAGGTGCTTTTCTTCCTTTAATAAAGAGTTATCAAATGTCAACCATGTACCAGGTGCTATTTTAGGTACCAAACACAGAGCAGTGAACAAGACAAATTCTTCCCTGCATGGAGCTAACAATATAATGAAGGTCACAGGTAATAAGTAACCAAATATATAATAAATTTAAAGTAATGATAAGAGGTGAAAAGAAAATAAAACCAAATAAGGGGAAAGAGTGATGTAGGTTGTCAGGGAGAAGAAAACTCAACAGAGAGCTGAATGAGGGATAGTGTCAGTCTTGGGAAGATGGCAGATGAGAGTGGTTGGAATCACAAAAGCTTTAACCACTGAATTCTGAGGCAAGTCTAATTGGATTCAATGGCTAAGCTAAGCTTACTCTTTGTCCCCAGATCTCTTCATATTCAGCTAAAGTTCTTCTGTCATCAGAGCAGTTTATTAACTTCTATTATTTGAATTAACTGCTATGCAGATGGAGCCCAACAATAAGAAACACTGTGGCCCAGGTTGCAGCTTTTGAAAAGAATGTCCCACATACTTCTTACCTTTCCAGGGATTAGAAATCAGGAGCATAACTAAGGAGAAGCAGGAGAGTACACTTCCCCAAACCCACGCAACAAAAGGGGAATCTAATAACATTTTTTTTAACGTTTATTTATTTTTGAGACAGAGAGAGACAGTGTGAATGGGGGTAGGGTCAGAGAGAGAGGGAGACACAGAATCGGAAGCAGGCTCCAAGCTGTCAGCACAGAGCCCGACACGGGGCTCGAACTCGTGAACCACGAGATCATGACCTAGGCCAAAGTTGGACACTTAACCGACTGAGCCACCCAGGCGCCCCTCTAATAACATTTTTAAGAAGGAAATGTGTAGACATGATGCTGTTAAGGCCATGATGTTAAGAGGACATACAGTGCAGGAAGCGAAGGCAAGATCATGATATATGCCCATGGGAAGGTTTCTCTATGCTTGCTACACCCCAACCAGACTGTAGACCACCCTCAACCCCACCCTAAGAATTGGGGATAACCACTGAGAAGTCATTTATGGATGTCCTCCTCCATTTCATCAGAAGAACAGAGTAGGTTTTCTTTTTCTTTCTTTCTTTTTTTTTAAGTAAACTCTACACCCAACATGAAGCCTAAACTGATGACCCTGAGAACAAGAGGCACATACCCTACCCACTAAGCCAGTCAGGTGTTCTCCAGTGTAGCTTTTCAATCCTGGTATTTAACAGCTACTAGAGACTTAACATTTTCTCTTTCTCCAACTTTTCTCAAATTCTTCCTCGTTGATACAGTTCTCTTATTCCAGATCTCTTTGGACTTTCTTGGCAGAATCAAAGAGGAACTTCCAATTTTTCCATTATTAAGTTTTACATATATCCAGAAGATACAGAACGGTTGCACCTAGATATCACATTCTATACACATACAATGACATGGCTTTGGATTGCAGGTAATAATGCACTCACTGATTTTTCACTAGGAATCCTACATTGGGGTGTACTGTTGATAATCAGAATTCCCTGCCAGGCTTCCCATGCTCCTTGCCTTTTCTTCTTCATTCTCCATCCTCTTTTCCTTTTTCTATTTTGTTTCTCTTCTCTCGGTCCCCTCTTCATCCTTTTTGCTCTTTTAACTCCCCATCACCTGATATAGATCTTCCCATCCAAAGATCTGTTTTACAGAATATGTTCCCCATTTATCTGTAAGGCAAATATCCCAAGCTTGGTGAACTTCTATTTGCATAGTGAATTTACACAAGAATTTTTTGGGAAAAAATATACAGTACATCTATCTCAAAGACTGATCCCAGGATAAAGTCCCATGTACAAGTCTCTAAGCTCTGAAAGAAAGGATATGAAGGTAGAATTTAAAGGAAATATGACAGGGGTGCCTGACTGGCTCAGTCAGAGGAGCATGAGACTCTTGATCTTGGGGGTTGTGAATTGGGGGCCCACTTTGGGGGTAGAGATTACTTAAACAAATAATTTTTAAAAAATAAAGGAGGTATGACAGTCATGTTTCTGTGAGATATCTGTTGCTCTCTTTTTCTAGACTTCTCATCCTTTTCCCCAATCTGTGGGGAAAGTAAGTTTATTCTGCGATGGAGTTGCAAATACCTGGTTAAGTTCATGTTAAATATGGTGACAGGCACCACCAACAAAACTTTAATGTTCAAATGATAAAGTGTAGCAAAAATGGAGAAGGGTTTTGAATTTCCAAATCACTTATAAGCAGTTTTATAACATATTTGTATTTAGAAGCTGTCAGTGACCCTTCTGAGACCAAGGGAATAGTGGTAGAGACAGATTGAGGTAAGGTGGAGACACTGGGGGCTTGGAGACTGTGTTTAAAGGAATTGGATTTAGAAAGTCATCACAAAGAACACTGAAAGAGCTGAGTGAAGTGGATGTACTGTGCTAATCATCCAAAAACACCAAAACCTGGAATGGTAGAAGAAATGGAGAAAACCCACCAGAGAGATTCTGGTGGTGGTGACTCAGATAGGGTACTTGGAAAACAGAACATATATAACTGCTCAGAGTGCCCAGAATCTGATGAGACACTGCTCAAAAGTCTGAGGAAACATCTCAGGGCAGAGCTCATGGATGTATTTGCAGCTCTGGCGGGAAACACTTTTTTTCTCATTGATTTCGGAGGAGGTGACGGCTGGGCAAAGAGTGAAAGCAATAGAGAGAATACATGAACAGGTAAAGCAACTCTTCTGAGTGTGAGGGTGAGATGTCCTAACCAGAAAAATGAATGACCCCAGAGCTGCTAAAGGGAGAATGAAATCGGGAGAGTCCACCAGGGACTGTCTACCTCTGCAAGCTTGTACTTAGTAAACAGGAGGCACCTGTAATTTATCCCACCTGTATGTAAACTCTTCCTATATTTTCCTTCTGCTGTTTTCCCTGTGAGCAGATTTTGAGTTTGTTGCACTTCCTGGGGGTTGGTAGATGGTTGGATAACCTGTAGAGAAGAGAAATGGAGAATTGCAGGACATTGTTTTAGGAAAAGAAAATCGCCCTTCTGATGTCTTTCCCCTTTCTATTGTATAGGCGATAGAAAATATCCCAAGCCAATAGGGTGAAAAATTTGCCTGGAAGAGAATCTTGGATTTAGGGCTATTTGGGTATGGTTTGGTCAATCTCTGGCCTCCTTTGAGGGGAATACTTGGTAGTCAGGTGAACGTCATGGTAATGCTACCTCAGGAATTTCAGAGAGCCGGGGATGGTGGAGATAGGCGCATGAATGGGTGCAGTTTTTATGCTCTGATTCTCATGGTGCTAATTACTCTACATTCTGGAGGATTTAGAGCCTAAAGAAGTAACTGGAAGTAATGATCTTCTCTGAGATGGAACATACCTTTTTATATTCCCCCCTTCTGAAATAATAGTCTCGCCCAATGACCACTCTTCCATCTGTGCATCTGTGTGTGTGTACACACACACACACACACACACACACACTCACACACTCACACACACACGATACTAACTTCCCCTTTGGACCCTAAATCTTTCACCTACAATGGTTGGTTTGACCCCAAGTAACACAGCAGCATCACCATCTCAAAACTGATTTAGGTTCCATATTAGCCCCTGATCAAATTCACAAACCTCACAGTGGCAGAAGCTCTGTTATACCTGCCTCTTTAACACCCCCTGATTCAATAACATCCCTCACCCATGCTCCCATTCCACACACCAGCAGAATCTTTCTTGTTATTCAAGAAAATTAGTTACCCTTTGTATCCTGACAGCCTCTCTCTCCTTGGACCTGCTACTTAGTCATTTGCTCCCCCCAGGAATGCTGCACCCCGTCTTCCCACACCTCACATCCGACCACACATAAAACAACTCACCAGTCTCTCTCCATTATCATAAAATCCTAACTGCTAATATCATTTCATTTTGATCTTCCATTTAGCATTTAGGACTTAGATTCCACAGGAATCAAGCCCACTTTATTTTTTTTTAAGGAGTTCATTTTTTTTTCAGTGTTTCAGAAACTATTTATTAGATTATCTTGATTGCACGATGTGATCCAATAACAGTTTGTTTTATCATCCACTTGGATTTCCTTTTTCCATTAGCTTCCATGACAGTAATTCTCAACTGATGTAACAATTATTGTTAAGACATTAGGACTATTGAAGTTTGATGTTAAAATAGAATCAAATTATGAAGGCAAATAGGCAAGACTTCTAATTCCCTTTCATTGTAAAGAACTTGATGTGTTTTGAAGATAAAAAGCTTAATCATCCAAAGTGATCTACATACAAATTTTCCTTTTCTTTCCTCTGTTTCTCTCCCACCATTTGAAATATTATCTTTGCTGAGGCCTACACATCATTCTGGCCTGATATAATTCTTGATAGGAATACAGACCACTCTCAAAGTCTCCATGAATACAAAAGTTAGACAACTTAGGATCTGTACAAACCAAGTACTGATTATGAACTCTGAGGGCTAAAATGGTCTGAAATATGGAACTTTGTACTATTAGGTATTTATCCGAAGGATACAAAAATGCTGATTCAAAGGAGCACATGCACCCCAATGTTTATAGCAGCACTATCAACAATAGCCAAATGATGGAAAGAGCCCAAATGTCCATTGGCTGATGAATGGATAAAGAAGATGTGGTATATTTATATGATGGAATACTACTCGGTATGAAAAAGAATAAAATCTTGCCATTTGCAACAACATGGATGGAACTAGAGTGTATTATGCTAAGTGAAATAACTCAGAGAAAGACAGATATCATATGATTTCACTCATGTGGAATTTGAGAAACACAACACATGAACATAGGGGAAAGGAAGGAAAAATAAAATAAAAACAGAGATGGAGGCAAACCACAGGAGTTCTTTTTTTGTTTGTTTATTTAATTTATTTATTTTGAGAAAGAGAGATACAGAGAGCATGTGCGAGCAGGAGAGGGGCAGAGAGAAAAGGAAGAGAGAGAGAATCCCAAGCAGGCGCCACTCTCTCAGCATAGAGCCCAACACAGGGCTCAATCCCATGAACTGTGAGGTCATGACCTGAGCCAAAGTCAAGAGTTGGATGCTTAATTGACTGAGTCACCCAGCTGCCCAAGTCAAACTCACTTTAATATAGACTGGGAAGAAAGAAGAAAATACAATTAGAAGGAAATTATAAATCGATGAGAATTAACAAAGGAGTTGGTATGCTGTTGTTCTTAGATCTCCAACATTACCCTGTAATGAGAATAAAGTGCTCATTAAACATTTACTCATCCCAAGCAATCCATAGAACCTCCTAAAGAGGCAGGCCTCGGCAGCTCTGCACTCTGCTCTCAGGGATCGGCCCCTGGTACCATTTCTAAAGGAGTGAAGCATCATTATCACCATATATTACAGCCTTGCAGCAAAATTGCTGTAGCACCCTTTCCCAAAAGGGTGCTAAACACTTATCACAGCAAAATTCTCTGTGTCTGACTGTAGCTTCCTAGCAAATAATTGAACATTATGTAGGAAATACACTTAGAAATAAATGGGAAGTTCAGGAATTGAAGGCAATAGCAGCTTTAGTTCAGGATATTTAGGTTCAAACCATAAAAGTACAAGCTATGGATAAGAAGACCATGATTGTGAGCAAAATTCACAAATGTCTTATAAATATAAAGGGCCTATTGATACTCTATCTCCCTAACACATCCACCCTCCTCATGTAGGAGTGGAAATAAAAAATTATCTGACAGTTACCTTTCCAGCCACCTATTTTCTCCTTGCACAGAGGAGCTATGTGTGAACCATTGCCTCCCACCTCCCTACCTCCTCTCTCACCACTTACAGAATTTAGGCATTTTTTGTCACACTCACATGTGAGTCTTTTACCCCAAGCTTCTGAGTTCTGATAGCACTTCTCTTCTCTATCCCCTTTCTATTTGTCTAAAACCACCAAAGTCAAGACCAAGATGTCTACGACTGATGGTAGTTAACATGTTAACAAGAAAAAAGAAAATTTCTTTTAGAAATAACTTGTGCTTTTTCTGATACCAGAAGATAGAAGTAAATATGATGTTATACATCTTCCCAAAGAAAATGACAGTTACCGTTTTGGAAAATCATTGGTTTAAAAAAAAATTTTTTTTAATGTTTATTTATTTTTGAGACAGAGAGAGAGAGAGACACACAGCATGAGCAGGGAAGGGTTAGAGAGAGGGAGACACAGAATCTGAAGCAGGCTCCAGGCTCTGAGATGTCAGCACAGATCCCGACAAGGGGCTTGAACCCACAGACTGTGAGATCATGACCTGAGCCAAAGTTCGATGTTTAATCGACTGAGACACCCAGGTGCCCCAGGTGTTGATTCCAATTAGAAATGACAAAGAACCTGAGGACTTATCCCCTAGCCCCTTGGACATGTGCAGAAGATGCCTGCAGAGAACCAGGAAATTTCCCATCTCTGCCCTCATTATCTACTCTTTTCAAAGCATCAGCTTTCAACATGGAAAACTTTTTTCCTAGATTCAATGATTATTCTTCAGTTTTGTTTAATTACAAATGTCATATTAAAAATAGGGGTGCCTGGGTGGCTCAGTCAGTTAAGCATCCAACTTCAGTTCAGGTCATGATCTCATGGTTTGTGAGTTCAAGCCCCGCATCAGGCTCTGCACTGACAACTCAGAGCGTGGTGCCTGCTTCAGATTCTGTGTTTCCCTCTCTTTCTGCTCCTCCCCAACTCATGCTCTGTCTCTCTGTCTCTCAAAAATAAATAACCATTAAAAAAAAACTTTTAAATAGAATATGCTTTCAGTTCAGTTCTAGGTTCACTTAGCAGCTGAGACAGTATGGGGAACTTCACCCCATTCTTCTCTAGGGAGGTGTGGTCTAAATTTTAAAAACACAATTTGTGCTGCCTGTTTATTATTGCTCATTCTTTGATAATTTATTATACATTCCTTTGCCATTTTAACTAGCCAGAGCAAAAACCATTTAAGGTTGGACTAGGTAAGCAACTCAGAAGATTATAGTGTAAAGAAGTGAAACTGAGGGGCGCCTGGATAGCTCAGTCAGTTAAGCTGTCAACTCTTTATTTCAGCTCAGGTCATGATCTCATGGTTCATGAGTTTGAGCCCCACATTGGGCTCTGTGCTCACAGCACGGAACCTGCTTCAGATCCTCTGTCTCCCTCTTTCTTCTCCTCCCCCCGCCCCAAAATAAATAAACGTTAAAAAAAAAGAACTGAAATCGAAACTACCACAGCCCCTACAGTTCACAGATTAAATTCCTCATCAACTCCCTCATCTTTCTTGCTTGCAGTCTCTAAATAAATGTATGCTTCTGTAGGGGCCACACCCTCAAGCTTCAGCCTTCCTCATAAACCCCTCTGTCCTTCTGCCCCACAGGTACCTGTTTAGAATAATAAATTGGGGGTTCAAAAAAAAAAGGTAGAAGAGGACAGGATCCGAATGGCCAGCTAACTGGCAGCAGGATTAGAATGGTAAATTCTATAGACTTGAATCTATAAGTTGAATATCCACCTTTCTGAATACTTAATGACAACAGAGGAAGCAAGTCATTGGAGGGGAGTTTAGGTAGAAGTAAACAGAGTTGCGATCAAGAGAGGCCAAGATGTTTAATGGATTATTGACGCAGACATAGAAGTTACCTGGAATGACGGACGACATAAGCAAGGGTGAAAGAGATAATTCTCAGCTGGACGCCAAAGTCTTCAATGAGTGAAGGGGACTTTTCAGGAGAGCGATCGGTTACAGGGAAAAGGAGTAGTAGAGCAGGAGATAATCAGTGATATCAGCCCCAAAATAGCAGAGATAACCGAGGTCTAAAAGACTTCATTCAGACATCATCTTTTCCAAAAAGCCTACCTGGACTCTTCTCCCATCAATTGTTATTAGATGAATACTGGAGTATTTCTATGGCACTCTGCAAATTTCTATCGTATCACATACTAAGTGTATCTATTAGTTTACATGTCTTTTAGACTATGAGCTTTCCTGGTGCCTGATGGCACAGAAGGGGCCAACTATAAATTTGTTAAACTGAACTCTTCTGTAATATTCAACTGCCTCCATCCAGGGTGATTTATTTGTATTGTTTTCTCATCATCCTAGACTATTCCAAATGTTCAAACAAAGCAGAATTAATAGAGATGTTGGATTTAGCATTATAGGCTGCTTATCACTGTATATGTTAAAAAGAAAGCATGAATGTTGAAGTCAGATAGCCTTAAGCGAGTTCAAATTCTGACTTTAACATTTATTACTTTGAAATTCTACTCCTTATTTTGTACAATTGAAGGCAATAAATATTCACAAAGAAGTTGTATAAGTTAAAAGTAATATGCACTGGGGTGCCTGGGTGGCTCAGTCAGTTAAGCATCTGACTCTTGGTTTCAGCTTAGGTCATTATCTCACAGTTCATTGGTTCAAGCCCCGTGTCGAATCCCATGGGATTCTCTCTCTCCCTCTGTCTCTGCCGCTCACCTGCATGCTTTCTCTCTCTCTTTCTCAAAATAAAATAAACATTAAAAAAGTGATATGCACTGTAATATGTATACAATTGCCTAACAAGATGCATATTAGAATTCTCTGTCTCTCTGTCTCTCTCACACACACACCTTCTTTCTCTCTCACATACATACACATGCACACACTCTTCTCCCACCCTTGAATTTGGGCATGATAATATGACTAGCTTTGGCCAGTCACATATGAATAGAAATGTCATGAGTCAATTGTAGCAGAAGCATTTGAAAGACTCCATGTCTGCTCTTCCCCACATTGACTACGGAGGCATGTAACTGGATGGAGACGCACATTAAAGGTGCCTAAAATGTTGAGCCACGGCCAGAGAGAAGATAGCTGCCCTGGGCTTACAGTGAACTTTACACAGGTGAGAAACTTTTGGTATGTTTTCCCACTTACATTTTTATGATGTTTGTTATTACAGCATCACCTAGATTATATATCTCACGTATCTTCATACTTAGCCTTCTCATAAAGAAGATATACCTTTCTAAGCAGATAATTCTGTGTTACTACTTCAGGACAAATACCAGAGGACAGCTATCAGAAGCATCTGCTGTAGATGGACATGGTGTTAACTGTATCTCTAAATATACTCTTATTTTTTCAAACCCTCCAGAGATGCTAATAGAAACAGAAAAAAAAAACCAGATATGAGACACACAGCTAAGGCAGTGTTGAGAGGAAAATTTTTATAACATTAAAAATGAATATGTTAGGTAAGAGGAAAAGTCTTAAATCGAAAATCTAAGCTCCCAATTCAAGAACACAGAAAAGAAAAAAAGTAAAATAAACTGAAAGCAAAAGAAGGAAGAAAATAATAACCTAAGAACAGAAATTGATAAAATTGAAAGCAGAAAAACAACACGGAAAAAAACCCAATGAAACAAAGGTCTAGTTCTTTGAAAAACATCAGTAAAACTGGCAGACTTCTAACAATACAGATAAGAGAGAGAAAAAGAGAAGATATAAACTACCAACATTAGGAATGAAAGAAGAGATATTACTATAGACACTGAAAACATAAAAGGATAATAAGAAAGTACTAGGAACAACTCTGCACGCATAAATTTGACAGCTTATACAAAAGAAACCACTTCCTCAAAAGACACAAACTAGCACAAGCCATCCCATACAAAAAGGTATTTTGAATACCCCATTACTATCAAGAAAGGTAAAATCATAATTTTAAAACTCTCTAAAAAGAAATCTTCAGGCCAAGATACTTTAACTGGATAATTCTACCAAATATTTAGAGAAGAATTAATGTCAGTTCTACATAACCTCTTCCTTTCTATCTGGAAAGGGAATTTGTCTTAATGCATTCTATGAAGCTAATATTACCCTAATACCACAACCAGATAAAGATAATGCAAAAAAGGAAACTACACACTAATATGTCTTTGAATATACACACAGAAATCCTTAATAAATATTAACAAACAATTCAGCAATATGTAAAAAGAATTATCACCATGACCAAGTGAGGATTATTCCAGTGATACCAAGGAGATTCAGTATTCAAAAATCAATGTAGCCCATCACAAGCAAAAGATGAAAAATCACATTGTCATACCAAACAGTGTAGAAAAAAACATCTGACCAATTCAACATTCATTTATAATTTTAAAAAAAACTGTCAGAAAAATAGAAATAGAATAAAACTACCCCAACTTGATAAAGAGAAGCCACAGAAAAATCCTACAGCTAACATTATATTTACTGGTGAAAGTCTGAATGCTTTGTCCCTAAGGTTGGGAACAAGGCAAGGATGTCTGCTCTCATCATCACTTATTCAACATTAGAAGTTATAAACCAATATAAAAAGGCAATAAAAGTCATGTATATCAGGAAGGAATCAATGAAATTGTGCATGTATAATTTCTTTAAAAAGTAAAATATATAGGTGTAAACCTAACAAGATAAGATATTTACAGGACTTGTATGCTGAAAACTACACAACACTGATGAAAATAATCAGATCTAAAAAAACAGAAAGACATGCCGTAGTCATGGTGGAAAGTCTCAACACAGCAAAGATGTCAATTCTTTCTAAATTGATATACAGATTTAACACAAATCCTGTCAAATTTCCAGCAACTCTTTTCTCTTTTTATAGATATCAACAATATTATTCTAAAATTTACATGGGAAAGCAAAGGAATTAGAATAGCTCAAACAATTTTGGGTGGATCTACCCAATTTCAGCTCAAACAATGGATCTACCCAATTTCAAGACTTATTAGATACTATAGAAATCAACACTATGTAGTATTAAAAAAAAAGCCTATGTGATATTGGCATTGTGGTAGACACACAGATCAGTAAAACAGAACCCAGAAGCCAGAAATAAATCCATGCAAATATGCCCACCTGATGTTTTACAAAGATACAAAGTGATTTCATGAAGAAAAGAGAGCTTTTTCAAGTATCTGGTGTTGGAGCAAACAATTGGACAGCCACAAACAAACAAACACAAGTAACCATGACTTAAGTCTCACGCCTTATACAAAAATTCATTCAAAATGTATCATAGACTTAAATGTAAAACATGAAACTATAAAATATATTTTTAAAAAGCAGAGGAGATAATCTTTAAGAGCTAGGGCTAGGCAAAAAGAGCCCTTAAACTAGACACTAAGTCAAAATCCATAAAAGGAAAAGTTGATAAGCTGATAAGTTGGATTTGACCAAAACGTAAAATTTTTACTTTGTAAGACTCTATTAAGAGGATGAAAAGTCAAGACAGGGACAAAGAGAAAATATTTGCAAACTACATATCTGAAAAGGCTATTCTCCAGAATATATAAAGTACTAGCAAATCTCAACATTAAAACCATAAACAGTCCTGTTAGAAAATAGGCAAAAAGCATAAAGAGGTATTCAATCAAAAAAGGATATAAACATGGCAAAAAAAAAAAGCACATGAAAAGATTTTCAACAAAATTAGCTACTGGAAAAATAGAACCACAATGGGATATAAAATCTCATAGATTTACCTATCAGAATGTCTAAAGTTAAAATAGTAACAACACTAAATACCGGTGAGGATGTGGAGAAGATGCATCACTCATACATTGCTGGTGGGAAGGTAAAATGATGAAGCCACTTGGAAAACAGTTTAGCAGTTTCTTTAAAAAGGAAACATGCAACTACTATGGGGCTCAGCAGTTACACTCCTAGGTATTATCCTAGCGAAATGAAGAGATGTTCACACAAAGGCCTGTACACAAATGTTTACAGTAACTGTATTTAAAGTAGCTAAAAATTGGAAACCCAGATGTCTTTCAGAGTAAACTGTTAAACAAATGGTAATCTATCAACACTGTGGAAGACTACTCCGCAATTAAAAAAAAAAATCTACCAATACACACAACATGCATGAATCTCCAGAGAATTATGTCGAATGCAAAAAAAAAAAAAAAAAAAAAAAAAAGCTAATCCCCAAATCCCCAAAGGTTATATGCTACATGATTCTTCCACTTTTATAACGTTTTTGAAATGATAAAAAACTACAGAAATGGAGAACAGATTAGGGTTTGCCAGGGGTTTAAAGAAGGGGTGGAGAGGATGGAAGTAGGTATGACTAAGCAAAAGCAGCATGAGGGATGCTTGTGGGGATAGGAATGTTCTGTATCTTAACTGTCTAAGTCAATATCCTGGTTGAACTTTAATGTGAACATCGATTTGAATTTCATACAATGCCCATGGAATTCCAGATAGAGTCGTAAGAAACCCATAATTGGCTAGGTAGATATGCAAAATATAGTTCCATCTTGACTTCAGGTGCCATGTGATTACACAACTGCTAATGGAAATGTTCCCTATTCTAACTATGAATGTCAATATTCTGGTTGTGATATGTACTAGTTTCTTTAAGATGTTACCATTGGAGGAAACTGGGTTAAGGGTACATGGAATCTTTCTGCACTATTTTATACAAATTCACGTAAAGCTACTGCTATCTCAAAATAAAATTTTTTTTAAGAAAACATAAAAGCATCTGCATACAAATCATCATTATGTGTTTTCCAAGAACACATGCAGAAAATAGACACTGAGGAAATCAGAGGGACTGCTTGCTGGTAGGGAATGTGAGGAGAATGGGAGTGAGCAATGGGAATAAAGGACATATTTTGCTAATAGCAGAAAAAGCTTAAATTTTTTTTTAATGCTCTCGGTTCACATTTGTCTGACCAGCCAGTGATGGATTGTAGCACAGAGTCCATTACTCCTTATTGAATGCATCCAAAGTCATAGATCAGGAGTCGCACACAAAAAATCCTTCTATAATATGAGGTTTATAGGATGTCCATGGAGCTCCATATATAGCCACAGGCCTCATGTAATTGGCTCAGGAAGGTAGGCAAAATATGGTTCCCTTTTGATTGCAGGTGTTAAGTATTTACACAACAGCAGATGAAATTCAAATCAAGGCGTCACTATAACAGCAGTTAAGTTTGCATTTCAAAATCCTATCTTGGGGGCAGCTAAGCTAAATGGCTCATTGTAATTATTCGGATAATTCATTTGTACAGGCATAGTACCATTAAATAACAAAATAGGTTCAGTTTACAAACTAATCTTATTCTTATGTCTTAGTTCTCTTAAATTTTCTGTGAAGGCTTGATGTTTAAAGACCGAAGGGGAGAATTTCCTGCTAAGGGTTTTTAGTAGATATTTTATTTTATTTTATTTTATTTTATTTTATTTTATTTTATTTATTAGATATTTTACATAAGAATTTACTGGACAAATTCCTTGGAAGTTTACAATCTAGAATTCTAGAAAGATTTTTATGTATACTAACCCTTTTCTGAGTGTATGAGGAAGCAGAAAGTTCCACAAACTCAGGCCCATCTGATCTTTAAGAGTGTATTCAATTAATTCAAGCTTCTATTCACAACTGTTATGTGCCAAAAACTGCATTAGACACTGATGAAAAATGTAAGTCACATACAACCTCTAGCCTCAAAGAGCTCAAAATCTAGTAGAGGAGACAAGGAAGTAGAAAATGATAATTCAGCATGGAAAGGAATAAATAAAGATATGAGCAAAATCTCATTTAAGGGAGCAGAGTATGCATTGTAGCGTGTTCTGGGAGGCCAAGTAGGAATGACATCCAAACTGTTCTTGAGAAAGGATTAGGTGTTTGAGTGACAGAGAGAAAAAGCAAGTGCACTCAAGACAGGTATACGCCAGGCTTGAAGACTTGAGAGGAAACCGCATCCTTCTCACTTAAAATTCTAAATCAGAGTTCTACTTACGGTTCTCTCAGATTGCACTGCAACTGTTTCAGCAAGCTAAGGAGTCAAGGTATCCGTGGGGACTGGCCATCCTCCCCTGCTTGTGTCCCCTGTGTCGTCCTTCTGTTTCTCCAGCTGCTCTTTCATTCTCTTCCCTCTCCTGACCAACTTCCTCCAAGTCTGCCCTACCTGACAAATCTGTGACCATAATGATCCCACGCCCCAACGTACCCTGAACTTTCAGGTCAGGCATCCACCACAGCTTTTGTGTCCCCCTTCAAGTCCCTGAGACAGAATATCTAATCAGCCTAGCTGATTAGTTTTTAGACATGTCTACTGAACACTGTAAAAGTGTCACATGGTGTGCAGTTAACCCCGCATCTCACATGGACAAAGGAAACAGTCTCCCTTGTGATTCCTCTTTCAATGTCAGGTGCCTGGTTGAATATTCTGGTTTCATGTTTCTGAACTGAGGGGTTCCAGAATTTAGGTATTCTGCAACCTTGGCTGCATATTACAACCACTTCTAAGACATATTTTAAAATTCTGATGCCAAGAACCCATCCCCAGAAATTCCAATATAATTGATTGGGTGAGGCTTCCCAGGTGATTTTATTGTGCACACACGTCAAAAACCATGAAGACTTCTCCCAGGATCGTGTCTGGGGAGTGGTTAATATTCTGCCATCTTCGGAAATGGGAGAGAAAGCGAGCCTTGCAGAGGTACCCATTCTACTCCCAATTTGCTCAGCAGCTGGAGATTGGAAGACAGTCTGCAACAATGTTCAAGGCCTGAGCAGGAAAGCTTCCTTCTAGGACTCAATGACACCATCTCTGCTTCTTTCTTGAAGGCATAATGGATGCCCTCAGACCTCTGGTGAAGCCCAAGATCATTAAAAAGAGGACAAAGAAGTTCATCTGGCACCAGTCAGACCAGTATGTCAAAATTAAGTGCAACTGGCAGAAACACAGAGGCATTGATGATAGGATGCGCAGAAGATTCAAGGGCCAGATCCTGATGCCCAACATGGGTTATGGGAGCAACAAGAAAACAAAACACATGCTGCCCAGTGGCTCTCAGAAGTTTCTAGTCCACAAGTCAAGGAGCTTGAGGTGCTGCTGATGTGCAACGAATCTTACTGTGAAGAGATTGCTTACAATGTCTCCTCCGAGAACCGTAAAGCCATAGTGGAACGAGAAGCTCAGCTGGCTATCAGAGTCACGTATCCCAATGCCAGGCTGCACAGCAAAGAAAATGAATAGACAGACAGCTTATGTGCACATCACATTTGTGTTAATAAAACCATAAAACTACAAAAAACAAACAAACAAAAAACCATGAAGACTTGCTCTTAGTGCACTGTTGGGAGAATTGATGAGTGGCTTCCTGAGCCTATGACTGATGGCATCCTTCCAGCTTTTGTCATCAGCATCAGCTACTTGCACAGATGCTCTCTGACAACACTCAGCTAATCCTCCATATTTTAGGCCTATATTGACAAAAACAGACGGTATTGGCTCAAAGGAAGGAAGTAGCTTATTCCCACATACCTATATCTCTCCCTTCAGAATTGCAGAATTCCAGAATGAGAATATACATAACAGGGAATGAGCTCATGGAGAAAGTAAGACGGTGTATAATAAGCTACATTCTCACTGGAATCCCTGGATTCTATGAACGGGTGGTGACACTGGTATATCGTGTATGCAGTGATCCTGATGCAGCTGACTTTAACAAATAGTACCCTTCTTTTACAACACCGCACTTCCAAGTGTATTCCCCTTTTTTTTGTTCAGAGTCAGTTCCTCCAATGTTCAGTGAGGGGACATCTCCTATCTTGCTTTGTCCCAGCCCCTAAAATGGTCATAACATTAAAGATACAGATAGTTAAAAAAAAAAAAACACACAGATACAGGTAGTCATTTCTCCATCTAAATCATCTGCCTGTTTGGAATATACTATAAGGGTATGTTTCTTGGGGTACATCCCTCAGGAGTTTAGAAAAACAGTTCCTTCTTCAATAGCTGGTGCAGTGACTCAGTCCTGCCTGGCCTATTCCTTGACCAGCAGTCACAAGGTTAATTTTCCGTCCCAAAGATTCATGTCTCCTGAATCATCCAAAAACAACACTGCAGAATGAGCCCAATGTCATAAGTGATGTAGCCCAAGGCTTTCTGGCCTATGCCAGCAGTTAGATATTTACCCCGGGCTTGGACTTCCAAGGTTATAATAGGAAAATAAGGCAAAGCAGTGTACACACAGTTCTGGGAATGTACGTGTTTGGCACCCATATACTGGAGCTCACAGACCCACAGAAAGACACTGACTTATATTGGAAATACCAACACAGAGACACATGTGCAAAGTAATTCCAGACAGACCGTGGTCACCAGCGCTTGGCTAACATGTGAGGTCACACGCACATGTAACTTGCACATCATTCCCCTTCTGATACCTATGACTCATTATCAATACCTGCAGATATTTACATCCAAAGAGAATATGGCGAGCAGCTAAAACTACCTACTTCCCCTCCTTTCTCGTCTCCTTAGATATCACCCTATACCTCCAGGGATATGATGCCTTTGCCAGTGGAAAAGGAAGTGTACTTCCTTAAGGAGATGAGCTAGCCAATCTCACTGCTCTTCTCCGTACCTAGTGGAAGAAGGGGAGCCCAAATGTAAACCCACACAGTGAAGGCAGGAAGCAAGGCTTAGACATTCTGATGACGAGAGTTTTTTTCTCAAATTCTCATCCCTGCCACTACAGAAACAGCGGTCACCACGGAGGGCTGAGAACACTAGTTCAACACACCTTTCTCCCTTTCACCCTTCTCCTCATATTGCTCTGTTTGCCAAAGGTCATTTCATCCAACCCACTGCTTCCGAGAACTGGCGACTGCTACAGTACTTACAGGCAAGCTGCCCTATCCTCTCCTTTCACCCCCCTCCAAGGTCTCCCAGAGATCAAGGAAGTTTACCTGAGCAGGCATCAGTCACATGTCTATGCCTGCAGGCTAGAGCTGGGACACAGCCAAAGTAATTCCAGGAGTTGGACTTGGACAATATCCTAAGATAACCTCTCTTTTTCTCCAGAGCCTGGGTGAATTGTGTAGTTTGGGACAGGCTGCCTGAAGTTAGGACCCACTCTGTGTCTCCTACTTTCCACCTTCTACAACTGGTGGCCTACAGTTTACCTGAGGTCCAGGCTGGAGTGGAGAGAATCAGTTCTCAGAATTCAGCACGACTCTTCACAGGTGGCCCGACCAGTGCTGAGCGTAAGAAATTATGATTCAGGTCTCAAATTGTGATGATTCAGGTCTCAAAGTTTTCAATGTTAGAGCTCCTTTTGTTCTCTCAGATTTTCCAATCATAGTCATCTATTTCATAAAGAATTTTGAGTTCTACTCTGTGCCAGAAACTGGAGATAGAAAGGAGAATATAGCACAGAACTTGACCTCCAGGATCTCAAAGTATAATGTAATGTGCATCTCTGAGCTCGTATTCTAATAAGTGGAGTGAGGTGGGTGGGGAATGGGCTAAATGGGCGATGGGTATTAAGGAGGGGACTTGTGTTGAACACTGTGAGTTGTATGTTAACTGATGAATCACTAAATTCTACTCCTGAAACAATATTACACTATATGTTAACTAACTAGAATTTAAACAAAAATTTGAAGAAAAAAAAAGAGGAGAAGCGTCTTATAACAAAGCGATCCCTCTCTTTTTGATATGGTGTATTTGTTGTTTTTGTTTTTGTTTCACTGATTTATTTCACAGAGAGAAGAAAGCAAACAAGTGGGTCAATTTTGCCATCTTGAGCTGAAAGTCTCCAATAGCAAAGATTCTAATGGAGATTTAAAGCACAGTATCTCAAAGAAAGAGAGCACTCTGGAATGGATTACTTTAGTACTTGCTTGGCCCTGTTCCCAGTGTAATAGAGTCCCCTTAAATTATCCCAAGACCTGAAGGACATGCTAATCCAGAAGCTGATGATCTGGAAGAAGAGGAATATGGGTAGTCACCATCCTGACTTGTCAAGAACTGAGAGGTTTCCTAGCTTAAAAGACTTTCAGTGCTAAAATGGAAAGTTTTAGGCAGCCAGGGTAAGTTGGTCTCACCCAAAGTGGTGGGATGAAGAAAGTGGGCAGAAATGCCATAGGTCTCATCTTGATTATTTCCTTAAGTTCTCTGAAAATGTGTCCAGGGCTGGGTAGCAGAAATTTATAGGTAAAGTGAGTACAAGCCAGATGGACGAAGCTCCTAGTTTGTTGGGGGGGGGGGGGGGGGGGCAGTGCGGGATGCAGAGGGAGGAGGACGGTATCAGCAACCATTTGCCAATAGAACCAGAGCTCCAAGACTTAACCAGGGAAAGTATCTGGCGTCCAATCTTTGCAGATACCACAAAGCAGAAGAGAGGATTGAGAGTGAGAGGGCAGGACTTGGATAAGGACAGTGCCAGGCTGGCAAAAGAGAAGTCAGCAACCATTGTTTCATGTGAGTGAAGTTGTTGATATGGCAAGCAAGTGAAGACAGGTCGATTAAATTGACCTCTGATACAAGGACATTATTTAGGCTATAAAACCAGGAAGAACAGCCCACCTCCTGTCCTGGCAATGTAGTCATGACATGTGCCATTGGGCAGATCCTGTTGACTTTTCCTATAGAAGCAGACTCTGTCACAAAGGGTACCTGGAAAGGTTAAGAGGATGTGCTAAGAAGCCCTGTCAAGTGGCCTTAAGAGACTCACAAACCACTCTTCCTCCTTTCCATCCCTTCAGAAAACCCAGCAGGCAATGCTTACTCATTCTCCTGTACTTAACTGAGCTACCAGGTTAGATATTAGTCCGGAATTCCTGGAGCAGACGTTGGCCACAAAGATTAAACCATAATTTTAAATTGTGAGGGGCAGCACAGTACAATGAGAAGGGGATGGCTTTTGCAAGTCAAGACACCTAGACATTGATTTAGTCTGGCCACTTACTACCTCTGTCAAATTAACTTGTAACATTGGTTTAATAGTAGGTATTACATAAGGGGTTTTGTGAGACAGAGACACAACCATATGAAAATGCCAAGCACATGCCAATACATGAGAAAGGGAACCTCCCTTCTTCCCGCACAGAGTGACCCAGCTCCCTGTGTGTGTATGTGTGTATGTGTATGAATGCATGTGTGATTGTGTATATGTGTGGCTGTGTGACTGTGTATGTGACTGTGTGTGTGTATGTGACTGTGTGTATGACTATGTGTGGTGCTGTGTGTGTGTGTGTGTGTGTGTGTTCATGTGACCCTGTGGCTTAGAATCGTAACCGGCGGATAGAAGTCCTCTCTTCTTTCTCATCCTTCCTCTGGAGCTATACTTTAACTGCATGCTGTAGCTCTCATTCCAAAGCCAGAAAGTTTTGACTTCTCCATTTTTTCACAGACTTCCAGCTCAAAAACACACAAGTGGCTTCCATATCATTGTAAAAAGGGCCCTGGAACTTATTTCTTTCTAATTTTGGAGGGACATGAAGCTATCTCTACCTCTGAGATATTCTGCTCCAAAACCCTCTCTCTACCAGGATTGGGTAACTGAGTCAGAAATGATCCCCTCCCCTAATCCCAGAGATTGTTCCTGTGACAAAACAAACCACAGTGTTTCCTCCAACTGCTCCCAGCTGTGTCTCAATCCTCACCTCTGTCCCCTATCTTCACTTTGCTCCATACACAATGAGCTCATCAGGGACCATGAAAGACCCCAAAGAAAGATGCCCACAGTAGAGGACTAGCATGTGTCTGGAAATGTTTGAAGAATTCTTTAAAAATATAAGCTTCCAGCATAAATCTATGAAAGGGAAGGAACTCTGAGGCCTTCCAAAAAGGAGGAGTCTAGAATTAGAGAACTTTTTAAACAAAAATTTTTTAATGTTTATTTTTGGGACAGAGAGAGACACGGCATGAACGGGGGAGAGTCAGAGAGAGAGGGAGACACAGAATCTGAAACAGGCTCCAGGTTCTGAGCTGTCAGGACAGAGCCCGACCCGGGGCTCGAACTCATGGACCCGAGAACATGACCTGAGCTGAAGTCGGACGCTTAACCGACTGAGCCACCCAGGAGTCTCTAGAATTAGATAACTTTATTTTTCCATTTCCTCTTACTTCTCCTGGTCCTCTGGGCTCTTTGTTGCTGAGCAAAGGGAAATGGATAAGACATGATACAGAACTATCTGCTTTATGGGTTTCTAGAGTGTTAAACCTTTGTTCCCAAGTTACTGACCCAAGATACCTAAAAAGAGCCAGAATCTAGACAGGAAGAGGGATGAAGAGGTGGTCATTTCATGACCACCAAAGGTGGCAAGCCCAGTCACTTGAACAAGATTAATGGAAGGTTCTATTCTCCTGGGCTGGACTGGCTGGAAAGGCAGGAAACTTCAGGCTTTCCTGATTCTTCCACATTTGTACAGGACCACCTCTCTTAGACTTCAGTTCCTTGTCACTGCTGTCCTCCTTTGGTGTGAATAGATGAAGGGAAGACTGTCTCCCAGCCAAGAGCTGAGCTGCAGGGTGTACAGAGTTTTCAGCAAACACCACCGGGATGTGCTAAAAAGCTGCCAGGTTACATGGAAATTTTAAGATTTACACATTCTTTCTCCCAAACTGAGAAAATTGCTTCCAAGTTTTCAAGAAATTGAAATTCTGAAAGGAATTTATTCACTAATTTGTTCTTTTGACAAATATTTATTGATCACCTATTTGAGAGTTACTGTTCTATGCCTTCTGGATAAAGCAGAAAATGGGAGATAGGAATTCTTTGCCCCTTGAGACTTACATCCTCTTGGAGAGACAAGCAAATCATAAAGAAATATATAGTAAAATGCTGGATTATAAGTGCCATGCTGAAAAATGGAGCAAGCCGAAGGGATAAAAACAGTCTGAGGGTAATCATTGGAACAAGGTGATGATGGAAGAGCTCCCTGGAAAGGAAACATCTGAACAGAGGAGGCTACCATTCAAGTACATTACAGTAGAGGTTACCAAGCAGGAACCGCAAGTACAACTCCCGAGGCAGGAGTTTGCTCTGGTGTTTTCAAAGACGAGAAGAAGGCCAAGGCAAATGAAGCAGAATAGGGAGAAAAACAATGATAGAAACTGAAATCAGAAAATTTTGTCATAACCAGATCTCTTAGGGTTCCCTAGACCATGAGTGGGGAGGGGCAATGAAATTTATTCCACAGATAATGGAAAGCCATCAGGAAGGGTTTTGTTTTGTTTTTGGAGGCGGGAGTATAAAATCTGCTTTGTTTTTAAAGGATCGCATGCTGCCTGCTATCTGTAGCATAGGTTATATAAGGGTACAGGTGGAAACAAGGAGAACAGTTAGGAAATGTGGCAGTGGTCCAGGTGACAGGTGCTTGGGATCTGACTAAGGGATTGGAATTAGGGATGGGAAATGAGATAGCATTATAAATACTTTTTATGGTAAAACCACAGGATTTTCTGGGAGATTGGATGTGGGTTGCAAGAGAAAGAACATTATCATTGATGACTCCAAAGTTTTGACCTAAGCATCTGGGTACTTGGAGATGCCATTTGCTAAAATGTGTGGAAGGCTGTGGGAGGAGTGTTTTGGGAATGCAGAGAATCAAAAGTTTTGACCCGGATGTGTGAAATCTGTGATGCTTTATGACATCCAGTGAACTGTTATGCAGGCTATTAAATGAACATGTCTGGAATTCAGGGGAAAGGTCAGGGCTGGAGATACAATTTGGGAGTCATTACTACATAAAAACCATTAGGATAGATGATCTTAGCAAGTGAGGGTCATCCAAGATTGAAAGCTTAAGGACGAGGAGGACCTGCAAAGGAGATGCAATTATCATACTCAAGCAAAGAATAAAAGTCAGAACACAATTCATGGCATAATGTAATGTAATGGGGAAAAGATGGTGTTTGTTGTTTGAATTAATCACTCTCAATGTGGGTAAGAATGTAGGGTAACTGGCAATGCAATACATTGTTCTAGGAGGTGTCATTTTGGAAAAAGTACTTTGGAACTGGAACTTCTTAACCTAGTAATTCCACATCCAGGAATAATGATTTACTTATTCTTTTATCATCTACAATTTATTGAGGCTTTTTCACTCTGAGCACTGCTCTAGACACTGAGAATACGGCAGTGAAATAAATACACACACACACACACACACACACACACACACCCTATATCCACCCTCATGGTTCTTATATTCAAGTCAGGGAATTATTACAGTATTCCTTGAAAGAGTTACAATTGAAGATAACTAAATATTTAAATAAGGGGTGGGGTGCCTGGCTGGTTCAGATGGCTAAGGGTACGGCTTCAGCTCAGGTCATGATCTCCCAGTTCATTAGTTCAAGCCCCGCATTAGGCTCCACGCTGACAGTATGAAGTCTGCTTGGGATTTTCTGTCTCTCTCTCTACCCCTACCCAACTAGTGCCCTCTCTCTCTCACACATACACACACACAAAATAAATAAACTTAAAAACTTTTTAAAATGTTTAAGTAAGGGATTGGTTAAATAAATGATTTCTGTTCTTATATATTAGGTAGCCTTTAAAATATGAAGAAGATGGGCCACCTGGGTGGCTCAGTCAGCTAGGCATCTGACTCTTGATCTTGACTCAGGTCATGATCTCACGGTTTGTGAGTTTGAGCCCCACATCGAGCTCTGCACTGACAGTGCGGAGCCTGCTTGGGATTGTCTCTCCTTCTCTCTGCCCCTCCCCCACTAGTGCGCGCGCGCGCGCTCTCTCTCTCTCTCTCTCTCTCTCTCTCTCTTTCAAAATAAAAATAAACAAACTTTAAAATAAATAAAAGGGCGCCTGGGTGGCTCAGTTGGTTGAGTGACTGACTTCAGCTCAGGTCATGATCTCATAGATTGTGAGTTTGAGCCCCGCGTCAGGCTCTGTGCTGACGGCTCAGAGCCTGGAGCCTGCTTCGGATTCTGTCTCCCCCTCTCTCTACCCCTACCCTGCTCACGCTCTGTGTCTCTCTGTGTCTCAATAATAAATAAATGTTTAAAAAAATTAAAAATAAATAAATACAATTAATTAATTAATTAATGCAGAAGAAATCCAATTATAGTGGCAAATATTTCTAAACTACTACACAGCAAACAGTGGTAATATGAACAAGATATACAGTATGGATTCATTTATAAATCATATGTCATGTGTATATGGGCACATGCACATGAGCACACATGTGCCAAGACAATTCAATGAAATACTGGTTTGTGAGTTTTTATTGTTGCTTTTGCTGCTATAGGAAGAACTACGAGATATCATTCCCTCCCCATTCTTTTTTTTTTTTTTTCAACGTTTATTTATTTTTGGGACAGAGAGAGACAGAGCATGAACGGGGGAGGGGCAGAGAGAGAGGGAGACACAGAATCGGAAACAGGCTCCAGGCTCTGAGCCATCAGCCCAGAGCCTGAGGCGGGGCTCGAACTCCCGGACCGCGAGATCGTGACCTGGCCGAAGTCAGACGCTTAACCGACTGCGCCACCCAGGCGCCCCATCGCATTCTTATATATGTTGGTGTGCTGAGTCTGAGGTCCACAAATTATGTTATCTCTTAGGGATTCGACAGATCAGGGCATAAGAGTGAGTGTATAGACCCAAAGGAGGCTGGTATACTGGGAAAGCTACATAATAGGAATCTAAGTTCATCACCAAAAAGGAAGATTAGCTAGGAAGAAAGGTCTAGTAGCTAGGATGCATTTCCAGATATATTTGATTTAGAGAGATTAAAAAAAAAATTTTCCCTCACATATATATGTATATAGATATACATGCATATGTATATGTATATATATGAAAATCATAAATTTATAAAATTTACAGAATTATAAATTTATAATTATATTTTGGTCAATAAAGAATGAGAAAGAAAAACAGAGTTGAAAGCTGAACTAGAATGAGAACAGTGGTCAAATTATGATGATTTTTGTTTTCTTTTGTTTGGCTACATTTTTTTCTACAATAAGCGTTTATAATTTTGCAATGAATTTCAAGTACAGCGAGACCCCAGAAGGAAGAGGGATCACTTTGGCTAAGACCATCAGGAAAGATTCTCTGGAGAAGATGATATCTGTGCTTCAGAGCCCTGTGGGTGGAAATGGGGGTGGGTGTACAACCCTGGGCAAGCAAACATTCACAGATGCAGCAGGTCACAGGGATGTGTTCAGAACATTACAAAAATTTGCCATTCTCAATATGGCACATGCACAGCCTACTCCTCACTTCCCAGGTATTTGTCTGAGGATGAGGTCTATGTGTGGGATAGTGGAGGAAAGTGTGTAAAAATGCTTCCCTCATGGGGCGCCTGGGTGGCTCAGTCAGTTAAGCGTCCGACTTCAGCTCAGGTCACAATCTTGCGGTCTGCAAGTTCGAGCCCCGCGTCAGGCTCTGGGCTGATGGCTCAGAGCCTGGAACCTGCTTCTGATTCTGTGTCTCCCTCTCTCTCTGCCCCTCCCCCATTCATGCTCTGTCTCTCTCTGTCTCAAAAATAAATAAACGTTAAAAAAAAATTTTAAAAAATGCTTCCCTCGTTACCCTCCCTACATCTCTCAGCGTCTTGTTTCAATACTGTTTCCTCCAAGATCATCAAAATAATGCAATAATAATGTTCAACTATCTCCTTAACAAACAGTATACTTATTTGAAATATAAGTAAAATCATTTAAATTTTAAAATGCCAAAGCCCTGCATACCCAGAGATTTTAATCTGGGATTTCTAAGATGGACCCATTATTTTTGTTTTTGTTTTTTACCTGTTCAAGCAGTTCTTATTTACATGGGGATGTGAGAAACCATGGTCTACTAAATTCTAAAGCTCCAAGCTCATTAGGGCTTCAGCTGAAATTCATTACTAAAAATTCTTGAGGAAGAGGAGCCAAGAAGGCAAAACACCATGGAAGTTTTTTGTGTGTCACATCCATGAAATACAGCCAGACCAACACTAAACCATCATGCACACCTAGAAAACTGATCTGAGGATTAACACAACAATCTGCACAATCTGAACCACAGAATTCATCAGGTACGTGGTGCAGAGAGGAGAACTGGGGGAGAGAGAAGCTGCAGAGGGCAGGAAGCTGCTTTTAAATGCAGAGAGAGATGGGGGCTACAGAATACGGGAAAAGCACCTCCACCAAAGCAGCTAGAGAGAAAGTGGAAAAGTGGAAACAGCCACAGGGGCTGAACTAAAAGGCAGAAAGGAGAAAAGAGAAAGGAGAGGGTTTAAATTCCACTAGGACTATAAACAGGGGGAGCACAGAGTCTAAAACTCCACAGCTTAATACCTCATGGTGCTCTGGTGAGAAGGGTGAATCCCCAGGAGCAGAGTGGAGTCCGGGTTCTTCAGGCCACACAGGGAGAGGTGGTTCCCCTGCTGGGAGGACACCTGGTAAAGGCTGTGTTGTCCCCCAAAGACAAGACCCTAGTGGACTTGGGAGAACAACCACATTCGTGGGTGCTGGAACAAGGTCATTAAGGGTGAAGCCTGGTGCCAGGTGTGTGCTGTGATTTTCCATAATCCCTAAGGCACTGCTGCTACACTATATCATAAACTTTTTCTGGGGCAGGCTGGCACCCGGCCGCAGTCTCTGGGCATCAGCTGTAGCACAGAGCTGCAAACATTCCTGGGTGTGGCTAGCACCCGGCCATAGCTCACTGAGACCCTCCACAGTGGGGGCAGAATGGGTCAAAGCTGCAGTCCCTCAGAAGTAAGGGGTCGGGAAAAACAGCCACATCTGAGACAAAACTCAGGAGAGAGGTGCTGCTTGGGGCTTCGTCACGGACTGTATAGAAGTGGGGAGTGGACGGAAGCCAAAGACAAAGGATGGGTGCACGATTGCTGATTGGGGAGAATAGAGTTCTGATACTAGAGACTGGGTAGCTGGGAGACGCCATTTTCACCGCTGCCGGGCATACACACACACACCTACAAGCGCCACAACAATCCACCCCAGCAAGTATTAGCACCATCTAGTGGAGAATGGAGCCATTACACTAAGCCCCGCCCAACTGGGCCAACCTCCCTCTTCAGGAACACAAGTCTCTCCGCCTGCTGAGTTTATGGACTATAAAGCGCTTCAAACTTTGACTTCTAGGGGAAAACAAAGTTATTTCAGTTATTTCAGTCATATTTCAGTCTGTTCGCTGGTCCTTCTATTCAATTTTCTTTCTTTCCTTCTTTCACTTTTTTCTCTTTTTTGTTTCTTTTTCTTGACTACAGAGAGAGAAAAATTCATTTTTATTAAAAATATTTTTAACATTTTTTCTACTATTTTTTACTTTTGTGTAAAATTTTCAAATTCTATATTACCTCCATCATTTCAGTGTATTCATTTTTTCAAATTTTCAAATGATTTCCTTTTTTTTCTTTCCCCTTTTTTCTCTAATCTATCAAGCCCCTTTCAACACCCAGACCAAAACACACCTAGGGTCTAGCATCATTTATTCGATTTTTTGCGTGTGTGTGTTTTTAATTTTTTAATTTTAATGTTTTTAATTTTAATTTTGTTTACCTCATTAATTCCTTTTCTCCCTTCAAAATGACAAAACAAAGGAATTCACCCCAAAAGAAAGAGTAGGAAGAAACGACAGCCAGGGACTTAACCAACACAGATACAAGCAAGAGGTCTGAACCAGAATTTAGAATCCCGATAATAAGAATACTAGCTGGAGTCAAAAATAGATTAGAATCCCTTTCTGCAGAGATAAAAGAAGTAAAAGCTAGTCAGAATGAAATAAAAAATGTTATAACTGAGCTGCAATTTCGAATGGATGCCATGGCAGCAAGGATGGATGAGGCAGAACAGAGAATCAGCAATATAGAGGACAAACTTAAGAAGAATAATGAAGCAGAAAAAAAGATGGAGATTAAGGCAAAAGAGCACGATTTTAGAATTAGAGAAATCAATGACTCATTAAAAAGGAACAACATCAGAATCATAGGGGTCCCAGAAAAGGAAGACAGAGAAATAGGGGTAGAAGGGTTATGTAAGCAAATCATAGCAGAAAACTTTCCTAACCTGGGGAAAGATACAGACCTCAAAATTCAGGAATCACAGAGGACTCCCATTATATTCAACAAAAACTGACCATCAACAAGACATATCATAGTCAAATTCACAAAATACTCAGGTGAGGAGAGAATCATGAAAGCAGCAAGGGAAAAAAAGTCCTTCACCTACAAGGGAAGACAGATCAGGTTTGCAAGAGACCTATCCACAGAAACTTAGCAGGCCAGAAAGGAGTGGCAAGATATATTCAATGTGCTGAATCAGAAAAATATGCAGCCAAGAATTTTTTTTATCCAGCAAAGCTGCCATTCAAAAAAGGAGAGATAATAAGTTTCCCAGACAAACAAAAATTAAAGGAATTTATGACCACTAAACCAGCCCTGCAAGAAATTTTAAGGGGGACTCTCTGAGGGGAGAAAAGATTAAATAAATAAATAAATAAATAAATAAATACCAAAAGCAGCAAAGACAAGAAAGGACCAGAGAACACCACTAGAAACTCCAACTCTACAAGCAACATAATGGCAATAAATTCGTATCTTTCAGTATTCACTGTAAACGTCAATGGACTAAATGCTCCAATCAAAAGACATAGGGTAACAGAATGGATAAGAAAACAAGATCCATCTATATGCTGTTTACAAGAGACCCACTTTAGACCTAAAGACACCTTCAGATTGAAAGTAAAGGGATGGAAGGGGACCTGGGTGGCTCAGTCGGTTAAGCGTATGACTTCAGCTCAGGTCACAATCTCGCAGTCCGTGAGTTCAAGCCCCGCGTCGGGCTCTGGGCTGATGGCTCAGAGCCTGGAACCTGCTTCTGATTCTGTGTCTCCCTCTCTCTCTGCCCCTCCCCCGTTCATGCTCTGTCTCTCTATGTCTCAAAAATAAATAAACTTAACAAAAATTTTTAAAAAAAAAAGAAAGTAAGGGGATGGAGAACCATCTATCATGCTAATGGTCAACAAAAGAAAGCTGGAGTAGCCATACTTATATCAGACAATCTAGACTTTAAAATAAAGACTGTATCAAGAGATGCAGAAGGGCATTATATCATAATCAAAGGGTGTATCCACCAAGAAGACCTAACAATTGTAAACATTTATGCACCAAATATGATAACACCCAAATATATAAATCAATTAATCACAAACATAAAGAAACTCATTGATAGTAATACCATAATAGTAGGGGACTTCAACACCCCACTCACAGCAATGGACAGATCATCTAATCAAAAAATCAACAAGGAAACAATGGCTTTGAATGACACACTGGACCTGATGGACTTAACAGATATATTCAGAACATTTCATCCTAAAGCAGCAGAATATACATTTTTCTCCAGTGCACAAGGAACGTTCTCCAGAACAGACCACATACTGTGAAACAAATCAGCCCTCAACAAATACAAAATGATCGAGATCATACCATGCATATTTTCAGACCACAACGCTATGAAACTCGAAATCAACCACAAGAAAAAATTTGGAAAGGTAACAAACACTTGGAGACTAAAGAACATCCTACCAAAGAATGAATGGGCTAACCAAGAAGTTAAGAGGAAACTAAAAAGTTCATGAAAGCCAATGAAAATGATAACACCACAACCCAAAACCTCTGGGACACAGCAAAGGCAGTCATAAGAGGAAAGTATATAGCAATCCAGGCCTTCCTAAAGAAGGAAGAAAGATCTCAGATAACCAACCTAACCTTACACCTTGAAAAGCTGGAAAAAGAACAGCAAATAAAACCCAAAACCAGAAGAAGACAGGAAATAATAAAGATTAGAACACAAATCAATACTATCAAAACCAAAAAAAAAAAAAAAAAAACCCAGTAGAACAGATCAATGAAACCAGAAGCTGGTTCTTTGAAAAAATCAACAAAATTGATAAACCACTAGCCAGTTTTATCAAAAAGAAAAAGGAAAGGACCCAAATAAGTAAAATCAAGAATGAAAGAGAAGAGATCACAACCAACACAGCAGAAATAAAAACAATAATAAGAGAGTATTATGAGCAATTATATGCCAATAAAATGGGCAACCTGGAAGAAATGGACAAATTCCTAGAAACATATACACTACCAAAACTGAAACAGGAAGAAATAGAAAATTTGAACAGACCCATAACCAGTAAAGAAATCAAATTAGTAATCAAAAATCTCCCAAAAAACAAGAGTCCAGGGCCAGATGGCTTTCCAGGGGAATTCTACCAAATATTTAAGGAAGAGTTAATACCTCTTCTCTTAAAGCTGTTTCAAAAAAAAAGAAAGGAAAGGAAAACTTCCAAACTCTGTCTATGAAGCCAACATTACCTTGATTCCAAAACTAGACAGAGACCCCACTAAAAAGGAGAACTATAGACCACTTTCCCTGATGAACATGGATGCAAAAATCCTCAACGAGATATTATCCAACTGGATCCAGCAAAATATTTAAAAAATTATTCACAACGGGGGCACCTGGGTGGGTCAGTCGGTTGAATGTCCGACTTCAGCTCAGGTCATGATCTCACCGTTTGTAGCTTTGAGCCCCACATCAGGCTCTGTGCTGACAACTCAGAGCCTGGAGCCTGCTTCAGGTTTGGTGTCTCCCTCTCTCTCTGCTTCTACCCTACTCATTCTCTGTCTCTCTCTTCCCTCAAAAATAAATAAACATTAAAAAAATTTATAAAAAAATTTATTCACCACAACCAAGTGGGATTTACACCTGGGATGCAGGCCTGGTTCAATATCCGCAAAACAACCAATATGATTCATCACATCAATAAAAGAAAGGACAAGAACCATACGATCCTCTCAATAGATGCAGAGAAAGCATTTGACAAAATAAAGCACCCTTTCTTGATAAAAACCCTCAAGAAAGTAGGGTAGAAGGAGCATACCTCAAGATCATAAAAGCCAGATACAAAAGACACAATGCTAATATCATCCTCCATGGGGAAAAACTGAGAGCTTTCCCCCTAAGGTCAGGAACAAGACAAGGATATCCACTCTCGCCACTGTTATTCAACATAGTATTAGAAGTCTTAGCCTCTGCAACCAGACAACACAAAGAAACAAAAGGCATCCAAATCAGCCAGGAGGAGGTCAAATTTTCACTCTTCACAGATGACATGATACTCTATATGGAAAACCCAAAAGATTCCACCAAAAAAACCCACTAGAACTGATTCATGAATTCAGCAGTCACAGGATATAAAATCAATGCACATAAATCGGCTGCATTCCTATACACCAACAATGAAGCAACAGAAAGAGAAATCAAGGAATCGATCCCATTTAAAACTGCACCAAAAACTATAAAATACCTAGGAATAAATCTAACCAAAGAGGTGAAAAATTTATACACTGCAAACTATAGAAAGATTATGAAAGAAATTGAAGAAGACACAAAGAAATGGAAAAAGATTTCATGTTCCTGGATAGGAAGAACAAATACTGTTAAAATGTTGATACTACCCAAAGCAATCTACATATTCAACGCGATCCCTATCAAAATAACACCAGCATTCTTTACACAGCTAGAACAAATAATCCTAAAATTTGTATGGAGCCAGAAAAGACCCCAAATAGCCAAAGCAATCTTGAGAAAGAAAACCAAAGCAGGAGCATCACAATCCCGGACTTTAAGTTATACTACAAAGCTGTAATCATTAAGACAGTATGGTACTGGCACAAAAACAGACACTCAGATCAAGGGAACAGAATAGAGAACCCAGAAATGTACCCACAAACGTATGGCCAACTAATCTTTGACAAAGCAGGAAAGAATACCCAATGGAATAAAGACAGTCTCTTCAGCAAGTGGTGCTGGGAAAACTGGACAGCGACATACAGAAGAATGAACCTGGACCACTTTCTTACACCATACACAAAAATAAACTCAAAATGGATGAAAGACCTCAATGTAAGACAGGAAGTCATCAAAATCCTTGAGAAGAAAGCAGGCAAAAACCTCTTTGATCTTGCCCACAGCAACTTCTTACTCAACACGTCTCCAGAGGCAAGGGAAACAAAAGCAAAAATGAACTATGTGGACCTCATCAAAATAAAAAGCATCTGCACAGCGAAGGAAACAATCAGCAAAGATAAAAGGCAACCGACAGAATGGGAGAAGATTTTGCAAATGAAATATCAGATAAAGGGTTAGTATCCAAAATCTATAAAGAACTTATCAAACTCAACACCCAAAAAACAAATCATCCAGTGAAGAAATGGGCAAAAGACATGAATAGACACTTCTCCAAAGAAGACATCCAGATGGCCAACCGACACATGAAAAAATGCTCAACATCACTCATCATTAGGTAAATACAAATCAAAACCACAATGAGATACCACCTCACACCTGTCAGAATGGTTAACATTAACAACTCAGGCAACAATAGATGTTGGCGAGGATGCGGAGAAAGAGGATCTCTTTTGCATTGCTGGTGGGGATGCAAGCTGGTACAGCCACTCTGGAAAACAGTATGGAGTTTCCTCAAAAAACTAAAAAAAGAACTACCCTATGACCCAGCAATTGCACTACTAGGTTTTTATCCAAGGGATATAGGTATGCTGTTTCAAAGGGACACATGCACCCCAGTGTTTATAGCAGCACTATCAACAATAGCTAAAGTATGGAAAGAGCCCAGATGTCCATCGATGGATGAATGGATAAAGAAGATGTGGTATATATATACAATGGAGTATTACTCAGCAATCAAAAAGAATGAAATCTTGGCATTTGCAACTAAATGGATGAAACTAGAGGGTCTTATGCTAAGCGAAATTAGTCAGTCAGAGAAAGACAAATACAATACGACTTCACTCATATAAGGACTTTAAGACACAGACCAGATGAACAAAAGGGAAGGGAAGCAAAAATAATATAAAAACAGGGAGGGGGACAAAACATAGGAGACTCTTAAATATGAAGAACAAACAGAGAGTTACTGGAGGGGTTGTGGGAGGGGGGATGGGCTAAATGGGTAATGGGCATTAAGGAATCTACTCCTGAAATCATTGTTGCACTATATGCTAACTAATTTGGATGTAAATAAAAAAATAAAATTATTTTTTAAAAAACCCTTGAAAACCCACTTCAGTGCAGGGTTACCAGTGCAGGGTTATCTTTGGGCTTGTTTTCAACCATCTTCCTGGATATCTCTTTAGCCTTCAGGTTTCACTCAAACTGTTGATCCCCAAGAATTTAGCCTTTAACCAATGTATTTTATGATCTCTATACCATTGATGGCATCTCAGAATTTCCTACAGGGCTTTATAAAAATACCATATTCCTATGTCATTTTATGAAACTCCTAAATCAAAACTGTTGGGTCCAGAGTCCAGCAATCTGTTTTATTTTTATAGCTACACTAGAGATTTGGATACAGCCCGCCTAACACTGGCCTACTGGCCTACACTGGCCTACACAGAGGTCACCAGCTTCTCCTTTGGTCTACAAAGTCTCTGCCAGACTTAGGTTCTTCTGGGCCTGAGCCATTCAGACTTCTTCCTTCCTGCTATGACCTAGTTATACCTTAAACCTCTGCTCCAGGCTCCCCAACCTAGGTACTCTCCAGGTTCCCATCCCCATGGATAATGTAGGTCTGAGGTTTTCATTCATTCATGAACAGATACCTTTGTATAACTCAATGTGAGGAATAGTTTTCTCAACCTTGGGCACTAAAATATCTGCTAACTGGCTGGTTAAAAATGTGGCTATATAAGAACATCTTTGTAACATCAACATTGGAATACCATATGTCATGGAGGTGATGAAAAAAATAATAATTTGAGAGGAATTTGAACACTGCCAAAGATATGTGTAAGTATAATGGCCCAGAGAGGGGGAAATGTTAGCCAGTCAAAAAATATGGCATCCTGGGCAAGGAGCAGCACAGGGCTTATGTTAAACCCTTCTGACTCTTGCATCACTAACCCAACAGCAATAGCACATGAATGGGAGCTGTTGTTACTCCAAGGGAAGGTCAAGAAGATTTAAAATCATCCTGAACCAAAATATAACACGCGGCAGTTTAAATTCCTTCTTAATAATTGAAGAGTGAACAGGTGTAACATAGTCTGTGGAGTGGGAAGGTACCCTGTTCTCACACAGTACCAGACATAGAATCCTGAAAGGTCATTGCCACACTCAGGAAAATGTAAATCCTTGAAGCAAACCAGTGCCTTGACTTAGTCAATAGCCGGGTGGAATGTTTTAGTCTGTGTGAGTCAGGTGCGTTGAGAACAACAGCTTACACTCTTAAAAAATCTGCAAGAAGAAATCTTGCTGAGTCTAGTAAAATATTCATAGAAGCACAAATTTCTACTGACAAATAAGCAGATACTCCTGATTTCATTACCAAGGGACATCTCCTCATTATTCAGGCCTACAAACTCCTTCCCACTTCAGATCCTGTAACACCAGCCACTACTAAATATTTGACCAGGGGCACCTGGGTGACTCAGTTGGTTAAGCATCTGACTCTTGATTTCCATTCAGGTCATGATTTCACGGTCTGTGAGATGAAGCCCCGAGTCGGGCCCTGCACTGACAGTGCAGAGCCTGCTTGGGATTCTCTGTCTCCCTCTCTCTCTCTCCCTGCCCCCTCTCTCAAAATAAAAAAAAAAAAAAAACTTAAAGAAATAAAGATTTGAACAAACATCCAAATTTGAGAAAGGCTCCAAAAAAACGTTCACTATAGTAACTATTTTGGTTCCAACTTCAGATAAATTCCCCCAGTATATTTTCTTCATGAAAATTAAGCTACATCCATGTGATGAAAGTACATGCTTCAGTTGAAAATAGTAATAAACGCCATTTTTGAGCACTTAACATGAAAGGCAAAGAAATTAGTAAGAATCACACTGCTTGCTAGAGGCACAGCTAGGCTTTACACTCAACTCTACCTGATGTTAAGACCTGTGTTTGCGACTACTCTGCTACTTTGCCTACTTCCAAATGAGGAATAATTTATAATTACATGGAAAATACTTACATAGGTATTTCACACTGGGTGTATATAAACAGGAAATAAGCTTGTGAAAATGGCCTCATTATCGTTAGTCCTTAGGTAAATACAAATAAAAACTACAATGAGATTCAGTTACACACATTCCAGAATAACTAACAGCAACAACAAAAACAGACAAAATAGAGTTGTGGGTGAGAATGCGGAGTGACTGGACTTCATACATACCGCTGGCGGGATGAATATCGGAAGATTTTTTTGGCACTAGCTAAAGATGAACAACTGGTACCCTATAAACACTGGATGCCTCATGACCAGTCAGTTCCATTCCCACTTGCAGTCAATTCTGCAATAACACTCATTTTGAAAATTTGAATGTGTTTCAGTTTGATTGATTTATTAGGGAACAATTTGCACATTGTTCCCCAACTGGTGGCTCAGCCGGTTGGGTGTCCGACTCTTAATTTTGGCTCAGGTCATGATCTCACGGTTCATGGGATTGAGCTCAGTGTGAGGATCTGCACTAACAGCACGGAGCCTGCTTGGGATTCTCTCTCTCCCTCTCTCTCTGCCCCTCCCCTGCTCTCTCTCTCTCTCTCTCTCTCTCTCTCTCTCTCAAAATAAGTAAATAAACATAAAAAAAAAAAGAAACACAAGATGGAATAATAGAACCTGTACCCAGCTGAAACAATCCACGAAGTAATACCCAAAATACACTCAAACATCCACCAGGTACCTCAGTCCACTGGGTGTGTTATCCTACAAAGTTGTATTTTATTTTCCGTTTGTAACTACAACCTTTTCTATATAAACAAACACACACTCAACATCCCAAATATATCTAAGTGTCCTGGTTCAAAATGCCAAGGACTACAAACAAAAAAAGACAATACTATTTATACGTGAGGACCTTAAAAGAAATCACCAAATCCTGTAGAAGTGGCTCCTTTTAGTGCTCTTAGTTGCTGGTTTAGTGATTTCAAACATCACTATAATTTCCAAAGCCTTCAGCCCTTAGGGGAAACCACAAGTGCAGATGAGAAAGCCACAAAAAAGTTTCCAGCCATGATCCTAAAGTTAATTGAGGAGGAAAGCAACACACTGAAATAACAATTGCAATTTTGATGAAAACCTTGAAAGACCCACAATCCGAAGGCAAAAACAAAACAAAACAAAACAAAACAAAACATGCCCAAGTATTTAAAGGTTGTGGAAGATCAGAGGCCAATATCAAAGCAAGGAAAGTCACACCTACTCATATCTGGTGTTACAACCTTTCACCTGATTTCAGATAATCCTCTGCCCACCATTTCACAATAACCCACAAGCTACTACCTTCCACAATGAAATGTCATGTCTTCTTCAAGGTAAAGTATCATATTCATTAGTGTTTGTGTAATTATCTGACATGTAATATTACACTATTTTTTAAACATTAGGTCCTTCTTTTTATTTTTTGTATCACTGACAATATTTTTTAGTATTATGTCCTTACTCCCATTTTTCTCATAAGTGTATTGTGACATTTTCCTTAGAGCAGTGATTTATAAGAACACGTATGTTATATTATGACAGAACTGACTGTAAATACTCAAAATGAGTGGGCATTTGTACTAAAAGCATACACACACACACACACACACACACACACACACACACACAAAACCCATACAGTATTCCTAAAAAATGGCATATTTAGATAATATAATATTTAAAAACAATGGAAAAGATTTAATTACTGCTAAGTGCAACAAACTAGACAAATACCACAGAAATTATGTTGAGAAGGCAGTCAGAACCCAACTAGTATATGTATGTATGTATGTATGTATGTATGTATGTATGTATTATGCATATAAATATATATGATTTTATTTGTATGAAGTTCAGGAAAATGAAAAAATAGTCTTTGGTGATAGAAATAGAAATTTTGGGGGCGCCTGGGTGGCTCAGTTGGTTAAGCGGCCAACTTCAGCTCAGGTCATGATCTCATGGTCCGTGAGTTTGAGCCCCGCGTCGGGCTCTGTGCTGACAGCTCAGAGCCTGGAGCCAGTTTCAGATTCTGTGTCTCCCTCTCTCTGACCCTCCCCCATTCATGCTCTGTCTCTCTCTGTCTCAAAAATAAATAAACGTTTAAAAAAAATTTTTAAAGAAATAGAAATTTTGGTTTAACATTGGTGGTATTGACTTGACAGGGCACGAAGGAGATTTCTGGTGTACAAGAAATAATCTGTATCTTAATTTGGGTGATGGTTTCAGAGGGGTATTTCTTTGTAAAAATTCATTGAGGTTTACTTAAAATCTAGGCATTTTATGTATGTTTTGCCTCAATAAAATTTTTTACAAAAAAATTTTTATTTAGAGGCACCTGGGTGTCTCAGTCGGTTGAGTGTCCCACTTCGGCTCAGGTCATGATCTCACTGTTTCTGAGTTAGAGCCCCATGTCAGCCTCTGCGCTGACAGCTCAGAGCCTGGAGCCTGCTTCAGATTCTGTGTCTCCCCCTGCCCCTTGGCCCTCTCCCACTCACACTCTGTCTCTGTCTCTCTCTCAAAAATAAATAAACATTAAATTTTTTAAAATTTATTTAAAATATGTAAAGAGAATTAAAATACACAGCAACAATGGCATAAAAAGTTGGGGATAAGGATAAAAGAATTAAATGATCTAAGGTTTTGTATTATTCAGAGTTGATGTAATTAATATTAGATTTTTGTCATGTTACATATAAATATTAAAGTTTCTAGCCTCACCACAAAAAAATAGTAGTAGACAGTATAATACAAAGGCTAATAAATAGAAGAAAAATTGAATAGTAAAAAAATTACTGATTCTAAAGAAGGCAAGAAAGAATATAAAAAGAACAAAAGAAGCGGGAAAAATATAAATTATATACTTTGACAGTAATTAAAACCCAAATATATCAATTATTATGCCAATGATAATTGGATAAATGCCTAGATTAAAAGACTAATATTTTCAGACTGTATAAAAATTCCAAAATTCAATTATATGCTACTTACTAAAGATGCATCTCAAACTTAAGAGTATGAAAAACTGAAAATAAAAGCATGCTAGAGGATTTACCAGAAAATAATCAAAAGTAGCTGATTTCATTATATTAATATTAGTAAAATAGACTTTAACCCCAAGAAAATTACTAGAGTAAAGAGACAGATTTTTATTTTAGTGACAAAAGTTCATTTCATCAGGAAAATATGAAAATCTTGAATTTATATACACCTAAGAACATAGGCTCAAAATACATAAACTTTTACAGAATAAGAAGAAATAAGAGAAATTATAAATCTTCAATTGTAAAAATATTTCAACACACCCTTCAATAATTTATAGTGTTGTGATGTAAAAAATAATAATGTATAGAAAACATCAATATAAATTTAGTAAAAATATAGACTATTTTAAACACAATTTTTTAACTTGACCTATTAGATATATAAAAAAACATGATATTCAAAAAATATATGTTCTTTTCAAGCACACACATAACTTCATAGAAGCTAGGGGGGGAAAAAAAACCCCATTTCCACATGGATAAAATGATGGGAATTATGCAGCATACATTAGCTTCCAATTGCTGCTGTAACAAATTATCATAAATTTAGTGGCTTAAAACAACACAAATGGATTATCTTACAGGTCCAGAGCTCATAAGTCCTAAATCAAGGTGTCAGCAGGTCTCTGTTCCTTCTGGAAGCCCTAGCAAAGAATCTGTTTCCTTTTCCAGATTTTAGAAGCCACCTATATCCCTTGGCTTGCAGCCTCTTCCTTGTATCTCTCTGACTTCTGCTTCTGTCATCATATCTCTTCTCACTCTAACTCTCCCAACTCTCTCTTTCTCTTATAAGAATTTTTATAATTACAATGGGCCAACCCCAGGTAACCCAGGATAATCTCCCCATCTCAAGACCCTTAATTTAAAGATATCTAGAGAGTCCTTTTTGCCATATAAAGTAACATAGAGGCTCCAGGGATTAGAACACAGACTATCTGAGGTGCCATTATTCTGCCTACTAGTCAGAATATATCCTCCAAACTTAATATAAATAAGCTAAAATCAATAATTTTAAAAATCCTATATTTTTATCTTGATTACTGTGATAGTATATCACAGGTATATGCATATATCCAAAACTCATCAAATTGTGTGTTTTAAATATGTGAAGTTTTTTTATAGATGAAACATACCTCACTAGAGCAGTTAGAAAAATCTTATATTTGGAAAATAAGGCATATTTATTTTTTAATTTTTTTTTAATGTTTATTTATTTTTAAGAGAGACAGACAGAGTGTGAGCAGGGGAGGGGCAAAGAGAGAGAGGGAAACACAGACTCTAAAGCAGGCTCCAGGCTCTGAGCTGTCAGCACAGAGCCGGATGTGGGGCTCGAACTCACAAATCATAAGATCGTGAGATCGTGAGATCGTGACCTGAGCTGAAGTTGTTCGCTTAACCGACTGAGCCACCCAGGTGTTCCCAGACTACTTGATTTTTAACCCCAACTCTGCCAGTTACTAACTTTGCAACCTTGAGCAATTTACTTTCTCTCTCTAGGCCTCAAATTCTTCATCCATAAAATGAGGATAATACTTAAGTTATATGATCTTTTGAAGCAATAGATGAATTAATATGTTAACCACTTAGCAGAGAGTCTGACTTATAGTAAGCACTGTATAAATATTTGCTCTCATTGTTGTTTTTGCTATTTGAAGAAGCTGTATACGATAATCCTAGGGTATGTGATTCTCAAGGCAGTAGGAGACAAAAGGAGCAGAGCTCTACTTCTGCATCTTGTATAGCAGAAGGGAGGGTCGTATGTCAAAAGTACTCAGTGTACAAAAAGTGTTGAGAATGGGGAAACACCATGGTGTTGAATACAGTACACTGACAAGAGAGACAGGAGAAATCTCTAGCAGCTACCTTTAAGAGGAAAATGTGGGGACTATAATGTGTAAAACTTCTCCATACCCCCAAAGTATAATTATAGTAAAGAACTTTTTTTTTTAATTTTTTTTTCAATGTTTTTTTATTTATTTTTGGGACAGAGAGAGACAGAGCATGAACGGGGGAGGGGCAGAGAGAGAGGGAGACACAGAATCTGAAACAGGCTCCAGGCTCTGAGCCATCAGCCCAGAGCCTGACGCGGGGCTCGAACTCCTGGACCGTGAGATCGTGACCTGGCTGAAGTCAGACGCTTAACCGACTGCGCCACCCAGGCGCCCCGATAGTAAAGAACTTTTATATTATTCAAAACTTCTGAATTAAATTTGTATTTTTTCATTTTTAGGTGTGTTTGCTTGGATGCTTTTTTTTTTAATGTTTATTTATGTTTTAGAGAGAGAGAGAGAGAGAGAGAGAAAGAGAGAGAGAGCAGGGAAGGGGCAGGTAGAGAAGGAAAAAGAGAATCCCAAGCAGGCTCTGTGCTGACAGCACAGAGCCTGATGCAGAGCTTGAAGTCACAAACCATGAGATCATGACTTGAGCCGAAATCAAGAGTCAGACGCTTAATTGACTGAGCCACCCAGGTGCTCTGGATGCTTTTTAAAATCTATGGGAAGACAGAAATAGGTCTCATGACTGCCTGCTCCATTTAGGTTAACCCTATAACATACTTAGTAGTCCTCAATAAATAGAAACTAATATTAGAATTCTGATCACAGCCTATTAAATTTGTTATTTTGACTGCCTCCCCCATTATATTCTGTCTCATTCATTTCTGTATGCCCATCACCTTAAGCCTCTCTGTAAAGGTAGGTGCTTAATCAATATTTGTAGAATACATCAACTGAAGGAACAAGGTAGATGATGGGTAGAGAGATGAATTCATAAAAGAAAGGATGAATGCTAAGATTGTTACATCAAGTTTATGGGAAAACACCCTAGAATGGTCAGCCATAGAAGATAAATGTGTACTTAGAGTAGGCCTTGTACTTACCTACTTTGGGGCTCTTTATTAGTATTTAGGCATGCCTCACTGTGGCCTTGTCCTCGCTGGTAGGCAATGGAGTAGTTAAAAGCTCAGGTTCTAGAGCCAGACTGCCTGCATTCAAATTCTGGTTTGTCCACATGTACCATAAAGTTAGTGATGTGAAGTCTTAGGGCCCCTTACTTACAACCTCTTCCAAAGCCCTGTGTATGTATTTCATATTTGAGAATTTGCATTCTATTTCTGAAACAGGCTCCCAATATTGTAAAACGAAACTTTCAGATTCTACAAAACGTGGATCCAACTTTGGCTCCACCACTTACTGGCTCTGTGACTTGGGCTCGATATATTTATTTGCTATGTGCCTCCATTTCTCCATTTGTAAAATGGAATAAGCTGGCATTAACTTCATAGCATTGTTTTGAAAATTGAGTTAATACATGTGAAATGTTTAGCACAGTGTCAGGCACATAGTACGCGTTCACTATGTATTGGCTTCTTTAACTCCCTTTTGTGGTCATTCCTTATCTTCCTCTTGTGTGAGCCCTGTCAGACCTAGGATCACGTTTCTCTTCACAAATTTAGCCTGTGGCAAGTTTCTCTTTAATCCTTAATCCCTTCCCCTTGCTCCCATACAATCTCTTTTATGAGCTTCTTGAATTGTTTACAATCTGATTTTATCAATCTCTATTTGTTTTTTGAAACCTACTGGACCTGTTCATTACTTAGAGGACACGACAATTTCAGCTTCATTTTTCTCCCCCTGGGAGCCATCTGCTAGATCAGTTTCCTGAACAACAGCATGGAGAAGAAGATGATATTATTCTCAAGCTTTTATCATAAATAACATTCTAAACACTTCCCTGCATACCATCTATAGAACTGCAACAATTACTTACATTCTGTCTTCCCTCAGAAAACTTGGTCTTTCCAGATATATTAAACCCCATGAATACTGACACCTCTTTGTCAACTGGGGAGACACATGGATTTTTGCTGGTGGACTTGCTTCATTCCTAAAACCAAGTTAAAACCAAGGTTTGCCTGATACTGTTCATCTCCATCCAGATCTTTGATGCAATGTGGGTAGCCATTGAAGAAACTATGTTACAGCAATTTATTGGCTTATTGGCCCCCAAATCATATCAGTTTCTAGAATAAATATCTATTGCTGATTTAGTCAAAATTACTTAACCAATATCTGCATACATTTACATCAAGCTAAAATACCCTGGAGTCCTATAATTTTGGACATACATGATGGAGTGAAAGATAAAATGTGGTCATTCCTACTAACCCTTAAGGCAGCTTCACCATGTTCCATTATTCTGTGGATATCATTTTCCATGATATCCTTGACCAACATGTGACCATCACTTTAAAAAATAATGATTTTTAAACTAATATATACTTAAATATCATCATGAAGTGCCTCTCCAAATTATGTTCAATAGGCAATAATCTGTCTTATACCCCGGGATTTTACCACCTAGTGAAGTGACAGCAAAGAATGTTGAAGCCCAGCAAAAATGACATTAAGAATTCAGTACAATTTGCCTAGATGCCATATCTTCTCTACTCCACATTTGTCCTTCCCATCTGAAATGCCTGCTATATTGTGGGTTTAGAACCTGATTTCACCCCAAAGTTTCAAATACACTTGCAACCAATATGGGTTCCAACCCTTTCAACATTTATTGTCCTTTCCCAAACACCAGCTGTATTAGGATTCTCAAATAGAACCAATAGAGTGTGTGTGTGTGTGTGTGTGTGTGTGTGTGTGTGTGTGTGTGTGTTACAGTCTCTGAAATTAAGGACTCAACAATCACACACATCTTCATGTCACCCAGTTATATGGCCTTAATTCCCCATCATCCAGAGCACCCACCTCTAGTTTTCTCCTCTCTTATGATTGGTGGTAACCCCCTAGGAGAATCCTAATCACCCTAGCAGCCCTACAAAATTTTTTGAAGAACATCTCCTCTTGAACTTACCATAAGGGGATAGCAAAAGTTTCCTACAGCTGTGATCTGAAACCTGCTACCCACAGCTGGGCTCTCTGCCTCTAGAGACTAGGGGAGCAGACTGTAGCTAAAGCTACATACAGCAGGCATATGATTATGAGGGAAAAGAAAACATTTGCATAAGAGGGAAGAGCTTTTGAGGTCTTTTGAGGTCCTGAACACTCTGTGAAATTCTGACATACCAAGTAAACGAGGAAGGATAATCTCTTTTCTCAGACACTAACACTATAGACGAATGTTGACTTTTTCCATAGGAAAACAAACTTCAGCTCAACAAGGAAAGATCATGAGTGGGAAGGGTATTTGGGTAGTTGACCACAGGGATCCGCTTGGCAGCTCTCTCACTTGCTTGATCTGCATATAAGGAGTATGCTGGGCACCTGGGACTGTGTTCTCTAAGACGTCACATTCTGTCTCCTCCACCATGCACTTTCTCCAGCTCCTGTTCAGAGCCAGCTCTGCTGCCCTGCTCCTGGTTCTCTGTCTGCAGCTGGGGACCAACAAAGCTCAGGAAAACACGTGAGCCAAGCCTTTCTCTTCCTCACAAAAATCCTTTCAGGGAAGGATCTTATCTTAGCCTGAAAATCTCTATATCCTTTCCTGAAAACTTTTCAACTTTCCAGAACTCTGCTCCCAGAGACTCTCCTAAACCCCATTTCAAGTTCCACTTCTCTCCTCTTAGGAAGTCTCATAAACTATACTCATATTTCCACTAGGTTCTTCTAGGTTGTCCATGGAAATAAGTCTCCCAGTGTGCATATAGGCTATAAGTAACAATCAGTCTTGCTCTATGGCTCTGATCCACATCCTGTCCATAGTCTACACCTTTGTCAGATTTCTGGTCAGTAAACTTTACATTCTCACACCTCCTAGAACAGCAGGTTCAGCAAGTCTGTGAGTTCTAGCGATAGCTTTAAGCAATTTTGGTAGGACTCACTAAAGGATCAGAGGCTCTGATCACTGATCCTTGACCCCATGGTCCAAGGTTGAGCCAGCCAAGCAGCTTAGACATTCTTCCTATTCTGAAGCTCAAAGACAAAAGCAAGTACACACTCACCCACCACCTACACTAGGACCTGGGAACACAGGCTCAGAAGCCAAATCATTGAGGGTACATATTTGAAGGAAGCAGGAAAATTGGGGGAAATGAAGTAGGAAATGGAGCCAGGGTCTGGGAGAAGCAGGGACACTCAGCAAATCTAGGGGGTTTTCTCATCAAGAACAGGGTTTTGAATGCTGGGTTTTGGGATTGTGATTCTGATGGTACCCTCTGTGGCACAACCAGATGTCCTGTCCTGGAGTAAAACATTCAGAGTTTTGACAAGTTGGTAGAATGGAGCCCAATGTCCTAAGAAATTTTGAATGGGGACAGGTTCAGACACAGATATCACCCCATGTAGCCCTTAGGGGGCAGCAAGTTGGTGAAATAAGCTGTACTAATTAGGGTGATCAGAATCCCCATCTGCCCAGAAATTTCTCAGTGTTAGCACTAAAAAGCTGTCATCCCAGGAAGCTCCTCACTCCTGGGCAAGCTGATCTGATCACTCACTCTAGCTAAGCTGGTCATCTTATCACTCCTAAATTCATTTACAAATGAGAGGAATTTTGGAGGAATTTTGGAATTCCTGTACACTGAGCACTAGAGCAACTGGCACAAGAAATGCAATATCTCCAAAATCTGAGATGCTTTACCCTAGGAAAATGGGACTGTGAAGCATTGTAGCCAAAACCGTAAATTCCCTCCTGTCCCACCAATACCAAGGAGTTCAGCCAGGAGTTTCTGGGAGAAAGAAAGTAACTCTCCTAGTCTTGAACCCAGGTCTCCCTGATGAAGAAATCCTTGACTTCTCTCTGCTACCATTTCTTTTCCCATCAGATTGTGATATGTGGCTTAAAAGTAGGGTGGCATCTAAAGGCCTCAAACATGGCCATATGTCCAAATTCTCTGCAGTGCTAAAGAAATACAAATACCTAGGCCCCACCAGGAATCAAAGAAGGATGATCTCAAGGATGACTCTAAAAATTCCTCCAGTGCATTGAGATGTTTTTGGTTTAACACGATTCTGTTGACATGGAATTTTCTAGTAATGATGACTAGAGCCTCCCCCACCCCACATTAGTGGACAGTCAACAGAACCTGAAGGATTTTATTAAGAAATGACATGTAATATTATACTTTTATTCCTTTTTTTTTAATTCATTTTTTTGTCAGTGGAAAGAAAGACAATGCTCAATTTTAAATAAAGCATCAAAGCTGCTATATTAAACAAAACAAAGTCTTGTAGAAAACAACCAAAGCAAACAAGGATCAAAAATTTCCAGGGGTTCTTCATTATTGCACTATATGCTAAGTAACTTGGATGTAAATTAAAAAATAAAAATTAAAAAAAGTCCAGGGGTTCTGATGCTCAGCAATTGATTCAGCTCTCATTATCCCCTTTGCTTTACACCTTCTCTGTTGCTTACGCTCTGCTCATTGTGTGCTCCTCTCGTGCACGGGACAGATCTCTGATCTCTACCCTCCTTCCCTGTTCCCCAAAGCGGTCGAAAAGTGATGAAAATGGAGGTACAGATGCCCCGCAGAGCAAACGCAAGTGAAGAAATCACTGTGAAGATGAATGTTAAAACAGAATTGCGAGAATGTATGGTGGTAAGTAGAGGCCTGGGGTAGGGGGTGAACTCAAGACAAATCTGACTCCTTAGTTATGAATACAATTAGATTAATCTCTCACTTTAATATCATGCATTATACTTAATAATATGATGAACTGCAATCCTCATGCTCCCAATTCTCATATATACTTGATCCTCAGAACAATCATCAGACCTCGGGGCAGATTACTATTCTCATTTTACAGATAAAGGAATCCGATCCTGAGGTGTAGGAAGGAAGAGAAGGAAAGAAGGAATGGGTAGTGAAGAAAAACACAGCTAAGAGGGAGAAGAGAGGAAAAGCTTATGAGCTGGGAGAGAAGTGGTAAGAGTTCCTCCAAGGTCCGGAAGATGATTGTTTGGGAAGAGAGGTGGGGATAGGGGGTTCTCACAAGGAAAACTGCAACCACATCCAGTGCATTGAGGCAGGTGGGCAGAAGAGATATGTTGCACAGAACACAAGGGATAAGATTTGCAACTTGGCAGTGAACTCTGAGCAAAGGCTGCGTTGACCCCCCCTCCCTCTGCCCTTTTGCTCTATCGTCAGAAGTTCACTCCTGTTCCAGCCTCCTCTCCCCAACAAGGAGCCCACGCTGTCTTCTCCCCTTTCTCCAATTCGCAGTTGTGGGAGGGAGGTCCAATCCCTTTATTACATCAGAGGTTTTCAAATGGAAATGAGCATAAGTCTCACCTGTGCCTTATCACCAGCTGCTCTGGGCCACAAGGAGAAGGGACCCGTGCAGGTTTCGGGCTTTTCCCCAGGGAAGAGTGTGACCTTCTCTTCCCTGCCAGCAGTCTCCTCTCGTGTTGTCCCCCACACGCAATCTGCCCCTTGTTAGCTACCTCTGTTCTATGGCCAAAACCCAGGAGTTTCTCCCCTGCCTCCTTCTAGAAGTACACTCTCTCAGGCAGCACATGCATGAGTTTCCTAACTCAAATTAGATTTAAGTACAATGATTAAAAAGAAAATAGAATTGGAAGCATGAGAATTGTTATTCCTTAAAATATATTCTAGAAATGGCCCCATATCTGTAAGAGAAAGATTTCTGATCACTGAGCAAAGAACAACATGGCTGCTTTGTCAAATTTGTCTGTTCACAGTCCAAGAATGTGAATACTGCATGTTAGCTGGGGGTGGGAGGGAGGCCACATCATAATTTCTCAATTCTGTGTTTTATTTATCATAACGACTGACGACAAAAAGAATGAGAATGTGTGCATAAAGGTCTTGTGATAATGGTAGTTCCTGGTAATGATAGATAATGAAAGTCTGTTTCCACCCCTGAAAAAGTGATAGGTGTAAAAAAATGTGCTTAATCAACAAAATCACACGTGAAATAATTTTGTGCTACTGTGATTCATAGGACTATGTTTTAAGAACAATGCTAATACATACAGAGAAAGACAGATACCATATGTTTTCACTCTTATGTGGATCCTGAGAAACTTAACAGAAGACCATGGGGGAGGGGAAGGGGGAAAAACGTTACAGAGAGGGAAGGAGACAAACATTAAGAGACTCTTAAAAACTGAGAATAAACTGAGGGGTGGGGGGAGGGGAAAGTGGGTGATGGGCATTGAGGAGGGCACCTGTTGGGATGAGCATTGGGTGTTGGATGGAAACCAATTTGACAATAAATTTCATATTAAAAAAATAATAAATAAAATAAGAAAAGAACAATTTTTTAAAATAATTTTTTAATGTTTATTCATTTTTCAGACAGAGAGAGAGTGCAAGTGGGGGAAGGACAGAGAGAGAGGGAGACCCAGAATCCAAAGCAGGCTCCAGGCTCTGGGCTGTCACCACAGAGCCTGACACAGGGCTCGAACTCAGGAACCAAGAGATCATGACCTGAGCCAAAGTCGGATGCTCAACCAACTGAGCCACCTAGGCGCCCAGGCAATCTTTTTAAAACCTACCCAAGTACAAGGAATCTCATAGAATACATTGCAAATTAGACAGAATTTTGTTAGTTCTGGTCAACCAATTTTTATTTGTAGCTTCCAATATAAAAAAATGTCTGGCTACAGAAACATCTTCAGATTTTTTTTAATTTAGGAAAATATAATTTTTATGTGTGAAGATTCTAATACCTAATCTTCATTTTCTAACAATTATCATGTTTTGCAAGTAAATTTTTGATCAAGTGAGGTATTAGGATCACAAATTTAAAATTAAAATAGATTATACCCTCAATCATGAATATAAAGATTGTATAATCTTTTAAGGTTGAAGAGAACTTGTAGCAAACCACAGTGCTTTGCTTAAACATTTGTGGTATGGAAGTGCCTGGGTGGCTCAGTCAGTTAAGCGTCGGACTTCAGCTCAGGTCATGATCTCATGGTTCATGGGTTTGAGCCTCACGTGGAGCTCTGTGCTGACAGCTCAGAGCCTGGAGCCTGCTTCGGATTCTGTCTCCCTCTCTGCCCCTCCCCACTCACACTGCCTCCCTCTCTGTCTCTGTCTCTGTCTCTCTCTCTCTCTCTCTCTCTCTCTGTCTTTCTCTCTCTCAAAAACTGAATAAACAAAAAAAAATTAAACATTTGTGGTATGGACCATTTTGTTGATCTCTTGAAGTCTAGGGAATGCTTATGAGGAAATTACTTTTAAATGTGTGAATAGGGGCACTTGGTTTGGCTCAGTTGAGCATCTGATTCTAGACATTAGCTCAGGTTGCAGTCCTGGGGTCGTGGAATTGAGCCCTGCATGGGGCTCCATGCTGAGTGTGGAGCCTGCTTGGGATTATTTCTCTCTCTCCTCTTGCCCCTCTCCCTGGCTGGTGCGCTTGCTCTCTTTTTCTCTCTCTCTCTCTCTCTCAAAAAAATAAATAAATAAATAAATGTGTAAATAAAATGCATTGGACTACACAGGAAAACTACCATATTGAAAAACAAGTGATAATGATTATTAAAAATAAACTTTTGATACGGTACTGTTTGCATTACTTTATTGACATATTAGCTAAAAAGGCAATACATTTAAAATATAGACAAGTTAAAATTTATCTTATAAAGATGATCTACATAACGGTTCTTGTTGCTCAGCCTGAATAAGTGGCTCCAACTGTACATTGGTTTTGACAAGTGAATTCCAGTGGCCTCTGACTTTTTGTTTTGAATATTCAAGTGTTGAAAATTCTGACTCATTGGGATAAACTGTTGTAAATGTCATAAGAGATAAACCCCCAGCAAGAGTAGGTTTCTTGAAAGAAATGCCAGGATCTCCAAAATATTCTGAGTAAAATTCCAATGGGGAGAAATCTTGAGCTCACCATTTAGAGCTGACAAGCTATTTAGTGCACAGTTTCCAGTTACCTGGGCAAGCTTCAGGAGATGGGCAGATGGCCCCAGCCATGACCATGCAACCCCGTGATATAATGTCCCTGTGTTCAAGGTAGTGATGCATTCAGATAATAGTTTGAGATATATAAACCTGTAAAATGGTATGAACACATCTGTTTCCCTTCGTGATAAAATCACACACACTGCAAATGCCACTGAGGATCATTGATGACATAGTGGGAGGGAAATGTTCAATTTCAGTGAGAGGTTAATAAAATAAAGATACAATTTCTTTCCATCTGAGTTCACAGACTCAGTGAATTCTATCCACAGACCCCCCTGGGTCCATGGACTCCAGGGTAACACCCCTTGCTGAACACTAACCAGACAAAAGCTTCCTGACGCTGCTGAAACTTATATATCAAGTTGCAAAGCCCTCTCAAGTTAAAAAAGGAAAAAGGAAATTTACCTTCAAGATTTCATCTGTTTATCTAACAGCCAAGTCTGGTAGGTGACTGTTTTCCTCTCACAACTGAGGAGAGACTGAGAGATGTCACTCCAATCATCAAAGGTCACAGAGTTGGGAGGAGCATAGTTCCAGGAGCAAGGTCCGGTTTTGGCCTCCACACCCAAGATCCAAGCTGTGGTAGCAGGCCATTCCTGAAAGCCTTAGCCAGGAAACCACAGCAAGCCTGCTCCTCAGATGAAGGCTGCCTCAGAATAAGTTCTCCTTGCCCTGTCAATTCACTTACCTCTTCCCTTCGGAGCCCAGACCCATAGCACTAAAGCAGGACATGTTGCCAGAAAACCTTCTGACCTAGGCTTTAGCTCCTGAAAATGATAAACAAAAGAGGACTCCCCAGTGCTTCTGGTCTACATCTGTCCCTGCTCTTTGTGCGTGAAAGATGTTCTCCTCCCCCTCCTCCTCCTCTTCTGCCTCCTCCTTCTCCTCTTTCATGCTCTCTTGTCTTTCTTTCCCTTTCCCACTCCCCAGACTAACACTGGGTCCTCTCTGCCCACTTCTTCCTCCCCAGATTACATCTTACCTCAGAAGCAACATTACAATCGAAGGTCCTTTTAACTATCGTTTCACTGCCTGCCTCTGTGAGAATGCTCCAAGAAATTTCTACTGGGACTTTCACATCAATGGTAAGTATAGGGTGGGGCACCTGGGTGGCTCAGTCGGTTGAGTGTCCGACTTGGGCTCAGGTCACGATCTCACTGTTTGTGGGTTCAAGCCCCGCATCGGGCTCTGTGCTGACAGCTCAGAGCCTGGACCCTGCTTTGGATTCTGTGTCTCCCTCTCTCTCTGTTCCTCCCCTACTCATGCTCTGTCTCTCTCTCAAAAATAAATAAACATTAAAAATTTTTTAAAAATAGTAAGCATAGGGGTCATCCAAGTGAAGAACTATCTACTAGGGTAGGGAAACCATAAAGAGAAATGTTACTCCAGATATGAAACAAAATGTCAGGGCAGAAGGGTGGAGGGAAAGGAGGGAAGGAAAAGGGAGAGTGGATGGGGACTATGCCCAGGTCTGAAAGGTGAGGGGTTGTATGAGAAAAGCTAACAAGGGAGATATATTTGCAGATGACTGGGGGGAAACTGGGTCCCAGTAGAGAGGTTCCTGAAACTAGTAAAAAAAGCCAGAAAACTCGGGGTTACAGTGTTATCAGAAAAGATCTTTGTCCTTGTCTCTTTCAGAAACTGCAAAAATAGTAGCAGTGGCCCACGTTATTCAACAACTAGATATCTGCCCCAACAATGAGGCAGTGGTGCCCTTGGGACCAAAATATATTTATACCATTGGGACCATAACCGTAGGCTGATCTTGGTGGAAGCCCTTGTCTGCCCCCGAGGATGGTTCCTCTACAGAAAGTGGGCGGGAGTATCTGTTGTGGTCTGTAAAATAAACTTCTCATAAGCTTCTCTGTGTTCTGTGTTTTCCCTTCCAAATCTATCCCAGAGGAGCCTCGGAGCACCCAGAATATCTGGAACTTTGTTCTTTCAAAGAACTCTTACTGAAGAGAGTTTATGGTTTCTCATTGTCCATTGGTATGAAGAGGGAGAGATGAAGAAATAGAGACGGGTCACAGAATCTAAAATTCCCTGGGCTCCCAAATATGATGCCCCTTCCCTGAACCCATACCCTGTGCTTCCTTACTGTAGGGAAAAACTCAGAAAGCCAGGGAATGCCAAATGTTCGTGGGAAATGAGGGTCAATGGGGCCATTAGGCACAGCTGGTTAACATAGTACCAGGGTAAAAATGTGAATGTGTATGAATGCCTGCCCAGCCAGACAAACATAAACTGCTCTTGATCTTTTCTTTCTCATTGATTTTTACTGATGGAAAAAAAAAGGGGGGGGGCATTTATCATATCAATAGCCACAGAGCAAGTGTCAGAGACTATGCTCATCTATTCTTGTAAAGATACCACATCTGACAAAGCAGCCATAAAGGGATTTTTTGTTTGTCTGTTAGACGATTCCAGGGTCCCACCCTCCCAATAGCACATTCCTTCCTGTTTTACCAAAGGGTATGTCTTCAGATCCAGGAGGCATGAAGAGCCCCCAACAAAATCACCCCAATAAGGTCCACACAAAGACACATAGTAATTAAAATGACCAAAGTAGTGATAAACAGAGAAGTTTAAAAGCAGTAAGAAAAAAGAAAAACAGTTACGTACAAGATAAACCCCATCAGGCAACCAGCTGAGCTTTCAGCACTCCGCAGGCAAGAAGGGAGTGGCATGATATATTCGAAGTGCTAAAAGGAAAAAACCTGTAGCCAAGAATACTCTATCCAGCAAGGCTATCATTCAGAATAGGAAGAGGGCTAAAGAGTTCCTAGACAAACAAAAGTTAAAGGAATTCATGACCATTAAACCTACGAGAAATGTTAAAGGGGACTTTTTAAGTGGAAAGGAAAGACCATAAGCAAGAATGAGGAAAATAGAAAGAAAAAAGGCAGTAAAATTAAGTATATCTATAAACATCAGTCAAGGGAATCACAAAATAAAAGGATGTAAAATATGCCACCATACACCTAAAATGTAAGGAATGACAATTTAGTGTTTTTAGAATGGTTTTACACTTAAACAACCATAAACTTTATATAGACTGCTATGTGCATAATGTTATATATAAACCTAATGGTAACCACAAATCAAAACTTGGTAATAGATATGCAAAAAATAAAGAGAAAGGAATCCACGTATATAACTAAAGAAAGCCAGCAAACCATGAGAGAAGACAGCAATAGAAGAGAATAGAGAAGAACTACAAAAACAACCATAAAACAACTAACAAAATGGCAATTAGTACATACCTTTCAATAACCACCTTGAATATAAACGGACTAAACACTATAATCAAAAAACACAGGGACATGCAATGAATAAAAAAGCAACACCCTTGTATATGCTGCCTACGAGAGACTCATTTCAGATCTAAAGACACAGGCACATTGAAAATGAAGGGATGAAAAAGCATTTATCATGCAAATGGAGGTGGGGCAGATTTCAAGATAAAACATCCATGTTAGGTGCATGGTCTCTAGGTAAAAACATTTTGCTCTTTTCTAACAAAGTTCAGAGGTTCAGACTTATCTTGAGATCAATGTTTTCATTTGTATCTACATAAACTCTCTATCCCAAGTCTCAGAATCTGTTTATTCCTTATGAGGGTCCTGAGTTTATCATAGGAATCTTGGTAGTGTTGTAAATCAGTCCTTTTTAAACCTGCCACCATTACAGTGAAATCGCGAGCCTGATTCTCAGTACAGCTGATTTTCTTGTTTGTTTTTTTTAACTAATTTATTGTCAAATTGGCTAACATACAGTGTGTAAAGTGTGCTCTTGGTTTTAGGGGTAGATTCCCGTGGTTCATGGCTTACATACAACACTCCGTGCTCATGCCAACAAGTGCCCTCCTCAATGCCCATCACCCATGTTCCCCTCTCCCCCGTCCCCCCACCATCGACCCCCTTCTCAGGTTCAATTAATTTGCTAGAGCAGCTCACAGAACTCAGGAAAATACTTATACTTTACCATTTATTATAAGAGCATACGTTAGAGATGAACGTCCAGATGTTAGAGGTGTGGAAGGCAAGGTATGCGAGAAGGGGCACAGAACTTCCATGCCCTTTCCGGAGTGCCTCTCTCCCAGAACCTCTACATGTTCACCAGCCTGGAAGATCTCCAAACCCTGTCCTTGTGGGTTTTTATGGAAGCTTCACTACATAATCATGGTTCATTAAATCATTGGCCATTAGTGATTAAGGGCCTCTCTCCCCCACTAGAGACGGGAGGAAAGAGGGAAGCTAAAAGTTCCAACCTCCCAATCACAAGGTTTCAGTTCTCCTGGCTACCAGCCCCCCATCCTTAGAGGCTTTCCAAACATCACCCATTAACCTAATAAAAGACCTTTATCACTCTCATCACAAGAAATTCCAAAGGTTTGAGGAGCTGTGAGCCAGAAATAGTGGATGGACAAAGACCAAATATATATTAGAAATACATTTTGGTCATCCAAATGGCCAAATATATGTTTCTTATAAATCACAATATTGTGATCTGTATCTCTTTGCTGGTGGTCTTCTTTCAGAAATATGGAAGACCACTGTCCACACACATGGCAGGTTGGAAAGGCAGGTGGGGATGGGAGCACCAAAAACCCTGAGGAGCAACCCTCAACCCATGACATGGAAATTGGCATGGATATACCCAAGTTCTTACGTCTCTGGAGTGTAATACTTATGAGGCATGTGTTTTAACCATCTGCCAGAGATCTCCCTCAGGATTAAGCTTGTCTTCCACTCTGACAACTTGGCTTAATAATGTACCCTTTATTTACTATGTTCCCCTGAGCATATCAATACACATACTCTCCTGCGCATGTTTCCTAAATTTTCAAAAAAACCAAAAAACACTTCCATTAAAATCTTTGTCTCAAAGTCTGCCCCTGAGGGAACACAAACTGAGATGAATTTTTCAGGGTGTTTAAGAATAGTGATTGCTGGGGCACCTGGGTGGCTCAGTCAGTTGAGTGTCTTTTTTTTCTTTTATTAATTTCATTTTTTTAAATATAATTTATTGTCAAATTGGCTCATGTTCCCAGAGTCGTGGGATCAAGCCCTGCATTGGGCTCTGCACTGAGCTTGGGGCCTGCATAAGATTCTCTCTCTCTCTCTCCTGCTTCGGATTCTGTGTCTCCCTCTCTCTCTGCCCCTCCCCCACTTGTGCTCTGTCTCTCCCTCTCTCTCTCAAAAATAAATAAAAATTAAAAAAGATTTAAAAAAAAGATTCTCTCTTTCTTACTCTGCCTCTCTCTCTCTCTCTCTCTCTCTCTCTCTCTCTCAAATAAAAAAAAAAAATAGTGATTGCTGAGGAAATACATCTGTAGCACCAACAGCAACTCCCACAGAAAAGAAGGGAAGAAAAAGAACACTGTTATATCATACCAGATAACAATGGCATAAAATAGTTCTAAAACATTTTGATATATCTCTTTTGGTATAGCCACTTCAGCTAAGGTCATATTTTAATGGGACCTAACAACAAAATCGAAATAAAACATTAAACTTTTTGTCAAGTGTTAGGGTCCAAAATGGGGTGAGGGTTAAAAAGGAGATATCATCTTGAAGGAAAACTACATGCAACCAGCAGCCAAATGGTTACCCAAAATATACACATTAGAAACGGCCACAAATCACAGAACCAAAGCACCTGTAATACCAACAATATCAACACCAGGCAACAATTGTAGTTCTGGATTGGGAAATCAGAGGACCAGGAAAAGGTGACTTAAACACCACATGCTAGATGGGGAGTGGGGGATCATGGAAAGAGGAGAGATTCCCCTGGTTCAAGATGAAACTTCAAAGCCAAACTGCAAACACATAAAGAAACTAATCATCAGGCTTAGAGTTTCAGTTAAGCAAGATGAGTAAGTTCAAGAGTTCTGGATTGTACCTATAATCAACAATACTGTACTGTACATTTAAAAATTTGTTAAAAGGTTGATCTCATGTTAAGTATTCTTGCTACAAGAAAATAAAATTTTTTTAAAAAGAAATCTAATGACAATCTACTATTAAACTAATAGAACAGTCTTAAAGGAGGCAAAAAAGTTAGAGGCAGAAATGAAACAATGAGAAATAAATAGAAGTAACCAATTAGAAACCTTGCAAAGGAAAAATATACTCACTGAAGCTTTTTTTTTTTACAGTACTAACATATTTCACTTTATTCTTTTTTTTTTTAATGAAATTTATTGACAAATTGGTTTCCATACAACACCCAGTGCTCATCCCAAAAGGTGCCCTCCTCAATACGCATCACCCACCCTCTCCTCCCTCCCACCCCCCATCAACTCTCAGTTTGTTCTCAGTTGTTTTTTTTTTTAATTTTTTTTTCAACGCTTATTTATTTTTGGGACAGAGAGAGACAGAGCATGAACGGGCGAGGGGCAGAGAGAGAGGGAGACACAGAATCGGAAACAGGCTCCAGGCTCCGAGCCATCAGCCCAGAGCCCGACGCGGGGCTCGAACTCACGGACCGCGAGATCGTGACCTGGCTGAAGTCGGACGCTTAACCGACTGCGCCACCCAGGCGCCCCCAAGCAAGACATATTTAAAAGTAATAATAGGGGCACATGGATGGCTCAGTAGGTTAAGCATCAGACTTCAGCTCAGGTCATGATCTCACCATTTGTGGGTTTGGGCCCCACATCAGGCTCTGGGTTGACAGCTCAGAGCCTGGAGCCTGCTTCAAAATCTGGATCTCCTTCTCTCTCTCTGCCTCTCCCCTGCTTGCACTCTGTCTCTCTCTCTTTCCCAAAAATAAATAAACATTAAAAAAATTTTTGTAATAATAATAAAAGTCAAGTTTAGCCACATAGTAGAAAAATACAGAAAATTTAAAAATATAGTCTTTTTTATTTTTGCAAGAGTGAAAGAGAGCACGCAAGAAAGTGCAAGCAGGGGAGGACAGAGAGAAAGAGAGAGCAAGAATCCCAGGTAGGCTCTATGCCCAGCACAGAGCCCTATGGAGGCTCCATCTCACAACTGTGAGGTCATGCCTGAGTCAAAATCAAGAGTCAGATGCTTAACAACTGAGCCACTCAGGTGCCCCTAAAAAGAGATAATCTTAAAACTCTCAAAGACACAACAAAAATGATAATATTAAAGTATAACAGTATATTTCTCATCAACAACAATAAATACCAGAAATAAGAAACTAACAAATCCAAATATTCAAAGTGCTGAGAGAAAATCACTGTCAAACTAGAATTTTTTACCTAGTCAAATTCTTATTAAAATAAGAGCAAAATAAAAATATATTCAGACATCCAAAAACTAAGAGAACCTCACTCATAGAGAAACAGTCATCCAAAGATTAATAGAGAGTTGCTGAAAGTCTTTACCAAGAAACACAAGATCAAATCAAAGAGAAGGATTAACTTAGAGGAAATAGACAGTATGTCAGAAGATGAAAACTTCAAAAGACAATTAAAAACACCTTCATACATATAGCAAGAACAGGGCATTATTAAAAAGGAATATTAGAGGGGTGCCTGGGTGGCTCAGTTGGTTGGATGACTGATTTCAGCTCAGGTCATGATCTCACAGTTTGTGAGTTTGAGCCCCGCGTCTCACTCTGTGCTGACAGCTCAGAGCCTGGAGCCTGTTTCGGATTCTGTGTCTCCTCCTCTCTATACCCCTCCCCTGCTCACGCTCTGTGTCTCTCTGTCTCTCAATAATAAATAAACATTAAAAAAATTTTTTTTTAATTAAAAAAAAAAGGAATATTAGAGGGGAGAAAGAGACATATGGTAGTTTAAAAAACAATAGTAGAAATGAAAACATTCAATGGAATGGTTGGAAGAAAAAGTCAAGGAAATCTCTCAGAAATTAGAATTCAAAGGGCGGGCCTATGCCGGCGGACTCCATCTTGTTCTGTGTCCTTCACCTTGACCACGCCTCCTCCCCTTGAGTAACCTCCTGCTCACCCGTTCAAACTTCCCTATCAAAACATGCCCCGCGACGTGCGTAACAGGACTCCGACCCTTCCCCAGCCAATCGGCTGAGGCCACAGCCATTACCTCACCAACTGCCCCTAGGCCCCAATAAAACCTTTGTCCTTTTGAAACTCACTGTCTCTCCCCAGTATCTCACCGCTGCGTCGGTGCCGGTAGGGGATTGAGCTCGAGCTAGCTAGAATAAAGGCTCTTTGCTTTTGCATGGGACTCAGCTCCCTGGTGGTCTTTGGGGATCACGAATTCTGGGCATAACAAGAATAAAATGCTAAAGAGATGAAAAAAAGGTTAAAGTCCAACCACAAATATTAGGAATTCAGAAAAGAAAGAAGGGAGAAAAAAAAGTAAAAGGAATCAATAAATTGATAATTGACATACTGCCCAAATTGGAAGATGTGATTTTCCAGATTGAAATCCCAGTCCAGTTAGTAAAATAAACATCCAGCAAAAGATATCATTATGAAAATTCAGGATAGTGCAAAGAGAAGGTATTTTGTGACTCCAGAGAAAGAGACGTTAAGTTACTTGTAAAAGAACAAAATTGTGATTAGACTCTTCAATGGCAATGGCTGAGGAATTCAATTCATAGCCATAACATTCATTGGTTGGGAAGTTAGAATAAAGATATCTTTTGACATGCAAATTTAAAGAAGTGCTCCACCAAATTAAGGGAGTAAACCAAGAAAACCAGACAACGGGGAATTCACCATAAGACAAAAGTAAAGAGACTCACCAGGATAATAGAGAAGGGAGAGTCTAAAATAGCAAGAGGGCAGCAGGCCTTCAGAGATCTCCAAACCTATCCAGTTTGGAGTAGATAGAAAGGATCAACTAGTTATGTCTACAAGACATAGAATATCTGATATGGCTGAGCATATTGAAAAATATTTAGAAAATCAGGATCAAAGTTGGAATGAGTTGATGACATCTTGCTTAATAAAAAACTAAGCAACAAATTCTCTTTCAATTGCTCTAGGGAGAACAAAAATCTGCATATAAAACAAAAAGTAATCACAAGGTATCACCTGAGGCTCAACTACAAACTTTATTTGCATTGTCATAGTGATGTAAATATCAGACATTGTATTAACCACTTATTATAATATAAATGTATGGGAGGCATGAGGGACCGGAAGAATGTGTGAGTGTGGGTGTACGAAGCTGCTATGTGGAGAGTGAAATAGAGCTAAACCCTCATCTTGCAAAGTGGGAAGTCAAAAGAAAATGACCAAAACTAGAAAAAAAAAAAAATCAAGAGGTAGCACAATAGGTATGTTATTTAGAGACATGGAGAAAAATATCAAATGAAATGGATAAACGAATTGAAAATAATTTCCTCTGAAGAGGGGAAATGAGATGGGGAGGTGAAAGTAAACAGGGTTATTTTTCTAATAAATATAATAAAAAGTTATGTAGGAATACAACTCTTTATGCACACAGTGAATAAAAATGTTTGACCTAGTTGCATTACTTTTTCCTGTGTCAGGGTAACTGTTTACAAGATCAGTAACTGAGATTAGCTGTACCAGGAACAAAAAGAGGCTGATTTATGGGCACCTGTACTGAACATTAATCTTGGCCTCATTCATCTGAGCCCTTTACTTAACCATTGCAGTCAACTTGATTATTCACCATCCAGCCTGCCTCAGAGACCTACTTACCATCCAACATACTAAGTCATTGAGAGAAAATACCTTTTACAACTGTAATACCTATGGGGCACTTGGGTGGCTCAGTCAGTTAAGCGTCCAACTCTTGATTATGGTTCAGGTCATGGGTTTGTGGGATCAAGTCCTGCAACGGATCAGGCTCTGAACTGACAGCACAGAACCTGCTTAGAATTCTCTCTCTCTGCCCCTCCTTGCTCATGCTTTCTCTCTCTCTCTTTCAAAATAAATAAGTAAACTTAAAATTAAAAAAACCTTAAAAAAAAAAAAACTATTGTAATACCCATAGGCACTAATCTTTAGAGTTTCTTGAGATAGGATCCCTGTGTTTAACTTCTGTATCCCAAGTGCCTGGTATACAATATGTGCTCAAAAAATTCATTAGTATGTACAAGTTTTACCCATTCAAGGAAATTCTTTAAAAAGAAATCATAAGGGAGGTTGCAAACATAGAAACATATGACAATAGAAGTCCTACACACCAAATTTCACAGGGCTACTATAACATAGTACTTAGCAGTAAATATATATACCTATTTATTTAAAAAAAAAAAATAAGCAGGGCGCCTGGGTGGCTCAGTCGGTTAAGCGTCCGACTTTGGCTCGGGTCATGATCTCACAGTTCGTGGGTTCAAGCCCCACATTGGGCTCTGTGCTGACGGCTCAGAGCCTGGAGCCTGCTTCAGATTCTGTGTTTCTCTCTGCCCTTTCCCCGCTCGTGCTCACTTGCTTGCTTTTTCTCTCTCTCTCTCCTCCCCTCAAAAACAAATAACCATTAAGAAAAATAAGAAAAATTGAAAACCAGTTGTCTAGGCATTCAACTAAAAAAAAACCTTAAAAAAGTGACAAAATGAAACTAAAGGAAGATGTAAAATTATATTAATGATACATGAAGAGATAATGCAACAGAAATGAAAGAAACAATGAAAGATAAACAAAACCGAGAACTGAATCTTCAGGGTAGGAGATGGGATATCTAGCAAAACAAGAAAACTTCTAATTAGAAAACAATGAGAAAAGATACAGACCATACTAGAAAAAGAAAAAAAAAAGAGGCAATAACTATAGAATAAATAGTGGAGGTTTACTCCAAACTCATAGGTGTAATTTTATGCTAAAGAAGGTTGAAAACCCACATGAAACAGACATTTTTCTAGAAAAAATATAAATAATTAAAATCACTCCCCCGCAAAACTGACAAACTAACCAGGTAACTATTTAAAAAATTGAATTTGTAATCAAATGTCCACCCTGCTGCTTCACAAGAAAAAAAAAATCCTCTGTATCCAATGTAATTGTACTTTGGATCAGACACTATTACCTCCAAACAGATTGCATTTCCAAGCCTCTTCTGAGAATAAATGCTGCTCTCTGACTAACATCAGTCAACGGTATGCAAGAAGAGCTGCTTCTTTGCGGTTTACGGGAGTCTTACTTGAGGGTCATTTCCCTGTCTCCCATGGTCTTCTTTTCCCCCTCCTCCACACTACTTCCCTCTCCTACCTTGTTTAAGCGCTGCTTGCTATTGTTATTGTTGTTACTATGTGAAAAATGACTTTAGATGAATTGCTTTCTTTTGTGATACCATGTTTATTCATTAAAATGATACTATAAGGGGCACCTGGGTGGCTCAGTCACTTAAGCGTCCGACTTGGGCTCAGGTCATGATATCACACTTTGTGAATTACAGCCCCACATCGGGCTCTGTGCTGACAGCTCGGAGCCTGGAGCCTGCTTCAGATTCTGTGTCTCCCCCTCTCTTTAACCCTCCCCTGCTCACGCTCTGTGTCTCTCTGTCTTTAAATAATAAATAAACGTTAAAAAAATTTTTTTAATAAAAAAATTTTAAAAAATAAAATGATACTATAAAAGAATACTTAATTACAACGGAGTATTACTCAGCAATCAAAAAGAATGAAACCTTGCCATTTTGCAACTATGTGGATGGACCTGGAGAGCAATATGCTAAGTGAAATTAGTCAGTCAGAGAAAGACAAAAATCATACGACTTCACTCATCTGAGGACTTTAAGAGACAAAACAGATGAACATAAGGGAAGGGAAACAAAAATAATATAAAAACAGGGAGGGGGACAAAACAGAAAAGACTCATAAATACGGAGAACTGAGGGTTACTGGAGGGGTTGTGGAAGGGGGGATGGGCTAAATGGGTAAGGGGCACTAAGGAATCTACTCCTGAAATCATTGTTGCACTATATGCTAACTAATTTGGATGTAAATTTAAAAAAATAAAAAATAAAATAAAAAATTAATTAATTAATTAAATAAAAGAACACCTAACAATGTAGAAAAATGGTCACAATATTGTTGTGGTAAAAGTTTATATAGAGAGTATATGCCAAGAGGCTAGTACATTTTTAGAAAGTTTTTTTCATATATCAATAATTTTGTTTTTTATTTTTATTTATTCTTTGTGAATTGCTTTTAAGATTAAAACCATAAAATGTCAAAGGGCAACTGGGTAGCTCAGTGGGTTAAGCACCGGCCTCTTGATTTCCGCTCAGGTCATGATCTCATGATTTCAGGAGTTGGAGCCCCACTTCGGGCTCTGTGCTGACAGCGCCTAGCCTGCTTGGGATTCTGTCTCCCTCTCTCTCTCTCTGCCCCTCCTCCACCATGCACATGCTCTCTCTCTTTTTCTCCCTGTCTCTAAAAATAAATAAATCAACATTTTTTAGGAAGTGGAACTATAAAATGTCAAAAAGAAGATATGTTTTAACAGCAATCTGAGCTGAGTGTAAAATACAACAAAGGGTTTGTTGTCTTTTGACGTATAGTTAATATACAATGTTATGTTAGTTTCAGGTATACAACATTGTGATCTGACAAGTCTATACATTACTTAATGCTCTCCATGATAAGTGTAGCCACCGTCTGTCACCATACAATGTTATTACACTATTAATGACTAGATTTCCTATGCTGTACTTTCCTGTGACTTACTTATTTTGTGACTAAAAGTTTGTATCTTTTAATCCCCTCCACCTACTTCATCTCTCCCCCTACCCCCTTCTTTCTGGCAATCACCAGTTTGTCCTCTGTTTATGAGACAACTACAGGTCTTTTATTTGAGGCAAAATGTTTATTATTATATCATTGCTTTTAATATTTTTAAAATAAAATATGTAGAAATTAGATAATTGCAAAATATCAAATACAATAGTCATTGCTGAGATGCAAACTTTAGTCTTTTCTATAGTTATTTAAAATATTCTACATTTTTCAAATGAAAAATAATTATTAATATCAAAACTATAATTAACTACACAAAATATTTTCATAGAAACTCTGTAAGTAAGGAGAGTCATAAGCATGCGCATGGGGGAGAAAAGAAGCACAGAGCTTACTACATGATGAAAGGTAATTGTGCCATGAACAAAACAAAGCTATCTTAACAAAATCAACTATAGGGATCTCTAGAGTATAACAAGTATGAAATGTAAATCTTGTGATCTTATAATACTCTGTATAGATTATAATTTGCCTCTGGATTTAGTATGATAAAGATTTTTTTTTTAAGATTTTATTTTTAAGTAATCTCTACACCCGGGAGTGCCTGGGTGACTCAGTCTGTTGAGTGACCAACCTTTCATTTTGGCTCACGTCATGATCTCATGGTTTGTGAGTTTAGCCCCACATTGGGCTCTGTGCTGACAGTGCAGAATCTGCTTCAGATTTGTCTGTCTCCATCTCTCTTTGCACCTCCTCCCACTCACACTCTTTCTCTCTCTTTCAAAATAAATAAACATTTTAAAAAAAGTAATCTCTACACCATGGTGCTCAAACCCACAATCCTGAGATCAAGAGTCACAAGGTCCACCGACTGAGCCAGCTGGGTGCCCCTAATAAAGATTTTTTTTTTTTTTAATGAAGAAGGGAGAGACACCTGGGTGGCTCAGTTGATTAAGCATCCAATTTCAGCTCAGGTCAGGATCTTGCAATTTGTGGGTTTGAGCCCCTTATGGGGCTATCTGCTGTCAGTGCAGACTCTGCTTTGGATTCTGTCTCCTTCTCTCTCTGCCCCTCCCCTCAGTGCATGCTCTTTCTTTCTCAAAAATTAGTAAACATTTAAAAAAAAAAAAGAGGTGCACCTGGGTGGTTCAGTGAGCTGAGTATCTGACTCTTGATTTCAGCTCAGATCATGATTTCACAGTTCATGAGATTGAGCCCCACATTGGGCTCTATACTGGCAGCATGGAGCCTGCTTGGGATCTTGGGATTCTCTCTCTCTCTCTCTTTCATTCTCTCTCTCTCTCCCTCTCTCTCTCTCTCTCTCTCTCTCTCTCTCTCTCTCTCTCACACACACACACACACACACACACACACACAATAAATAAATAAACAAAACAAACAAATATTTTTTAAAAAAAGATAAAAGATAAAAAGAAAGAAGGGAATGCCCCTCTACTTTTTACTTCAATTCAAGAGACTAGTGAAAGATGTGGCAGTTTCTGTGGTAGGAAACAGAAACCAAGGGAAGAAAATGTTCCTGTGAAATGCTATGATAGTTACTGCCGAAAAGAATCTGCTCAAAGTTTTTGGGTTCCCCCCTGAAAGGCTCTACTCATAGCAAAACAACTCTGAAAAGCACGAACAAATTCAGAAGATTCAATTTCAAAATCTATTACACAGTTACAATAATTGGTAGTAGGAAACAATCAACAAAACTAAAAGACAGCCTATGGAATGGGAGAAGATATTTGCAAATGACATATCAGATAAAGGGTTAGTATCCAAAATCTATAAAGAACTATCAAACTCAACACCCACAAACAAATAATCCAGTGAAGAAATGGGCAAAACACATGAACAGACACTTTACCAAAGAAGACATCCAGATGGCCAACAGACACATGAAAAGATGCTCAACATCACTCATCATCAGGGAAGTATAAATCAAAGTCACAATGAGATACTACCTCACACCTGGCAGAATAGTTAATATTAACAACTCAGGAAACAACAGATGTTGGCGAGGATGCAGAGAAAGGGGAACCCTCTTGCACCGTTGGTGGGAATGCAAACTGGGGAAGCCACTCTGGAAAACAGTGTGGAGGTTCCTCAAAAAATTAAAAACAGAACTATCCTACGATCCAGCAATTGCACTATTAGGTATATACCCACAGGATACAAAAAAGCTGTTGCAAAGGGGGACATGCACCCCAATGTTTATAGCAACACTATCAACAATACCCAAAATATGGAAAGAGCCCAAATGTCCATCAACTGATGAATGGGTAAAGAAGATGTGGTATATATATACAATGGACTATTACTCAGTGATCAAAAAGAATGAAATCTTGCCATTTGCAACAACATGGATGGAACTAGAATGTGTTGTACTAAGCGAAATAAGACAGAGAAAGAAAAATGTCATATGATTTCACTCACGTATGGAATTTAAGAAACAAAACAGATCAGCATAAGGAAAAGGAAAGAAAATAAGATAAAAACAGACAGAAAGGCAAACCATAAGAGACTCTTAAATACAGAGAAGAAACTAAGGGTTGCTGGGGGGGGTGGTGGGTGATGGGCTAACTGGGTGATGGGTACTAAGGAGGGCACCTGTTGGGATGAGCACTGAGTGTTATATGTAAGTGATGAATCACTAAGTCTACTCCTGAAACCATTACTACACTATATATTAACTAACTTGAATTAAATAAATTTTTTAAATGAAAAAAAAAATTGGTGGTGTTATTCACAAAAAGACACATAGATCAATGGAACAGAAGAGACAGTTGAAAAGTAGACCCACATAAATATAGATAACTGATTTTTTACAAGGTCACCAAGGCAAGCCAATGAAGAAAGGATACTTCTATCAATAAATGGTTCTGGAACAACTGGTTATCCACATGCAAAACAAAACAAAACAAAACAAAATACCTAATACCTTGACACATTCCTCACAGTTCATACAAAAGTTAAATTGGAATGGGTCATGGACCTAAATATAAAAGATCAAATTATACAACTTCTCAAAGAAAACAAGAGAAAGTTTTTGTGACCTTGGATCTGGCAGAGAGTTGTTCAATATAACAGCAAAAGCACAGTCCATTCAAGAAAAATTGATAAATTGAAACTTATAAAAGTATCAAACTTTCATTCTGTAGAAGACATTGTTAACAGAATAAAAGACAAGCCATGGGCTAAGAGAAAATACAGTAAAACCTTGGATTGCAAGTAACTTGTTCTGCAAGTGTTCTGTAAGACAAGCAACCATTTCTAATAAATTTTAACTTGGTAAAAGAGCGATGTCTTGCAATATGAGTATTACATGATGCAGAGTATCACATGATCACAACTGAGCCAATGGTTCTTTTCTCTCTCTCTCTCATCTCTTGTTGTGAGATTGTGGGTGATCAGCTCCCATGCTGGGATGCTTGGTCTCAGGCCATGGTGTTTGGCAGAAATCAGTGATTTTTCAGAATGTTGGAAGTTTCCCACAACTGGCACTAGTGTATTTTGTCACTTGACACATATGGGCAGTCCTTTGCTTTTCCATACAAGAGTAAGCTTAGGAATGCTTTGCTTCATTCTAGGTCGGGCTGCCTGCAGATATAGACCCTTTTCTCTGCCGCCTTATTGCCAGTTACATTAAAAACAGTATATGACTAGGCTTATTACTACTGTACTATATATATACTATACTATATATACAGTATATATGTACTATATATAATTATATATATAATTATATGATATATAATATATAATTATATAATATATAATTATATAATATATAATATATAATTAATATAATATATAATTAATAATTAATTATAATATATTTATATTATAATTATAAATATAATATATTATATAATATATAATATGTATTATATATTATATTATTATATTAATAATTAACTAATATATATTTATAATATAAATATAATAATATTTAACATTATATTTAAATATTATTATATTTATATTATTATTTTATTACAGTGTTATGATCATTTTTATATGAATATTTTTGGGTTGTGGAACTAATCATCTGAATTTCCATTATTTCTTATGGGGAAATTAGCTTTGATATACAAGCGCTTTGGGTGACAAGCATGTTTCCAGAATTAATTATGCTCACAAACCAAGGTTATACTGTATTTGCAAAGCATACAGGTGATAAAGGACTCATAACTATGATAAAGGATTTTAAAAATTTGGGGTGCTTGGATGGCTCAGTCAGTTGAGCAACTCCCAGAGTTCTGGGATTGCACAACATGTCAGGCTCTGCCCTGACAGGGATTCTCTTTCCCTCTCTCTCTGCCCTTCCCCAATTCACATGCATGTGCACTCTCTCTCCCTCTCAAAATAAATAAATAACCTTTTAAAAAAAAAAGAATTTCAAAAGTTCAACAATAAGCAAACAACTTGATTTTTTCAAACTCGGCAAAAATCTGAGAACATTTTATCAAAGAAGATAAATTTATGCCCAATTAGCCTATAAACAGATGTTCAACACCACTAGTCATTAGGTAAGTGCAAATCAAAATCGCAGTGAAGTACCACTATACATCTAAAATGACTAAAACAAAACAAACAAAAACAAACCCCCCAACCTCCCACCCTCCCTACCCACCACCCCCTCCCGCCCCCACACACATAACACTGACAATACTAGGTACTAGGTAAGATGCAGGGCAACCTGAACTCTCACACATTGCTAGTAAAAATGAAAAACAGTACAACTACTCTGGTAAAGAGTTCAGCAGTTTCTTTAAAAGTTAAGAATTTACTGTATAACTCAGAAATCCTACTTTCAGGGATTTGCCCAAGCAAAAAGAAAACTTATACACATGATGTTACTCACCATTGCCAAAAACTGGAAATGTCCTTCAACAAGAGAATGGATAACAAACTGATCTATCCATACGATGTCATACTACTCAACAATAAAAGTGGCTGAACTATAAATTCATTTAAATGGTTACATCTTAACGACATTTTGTAAAGTGAAAGCCAGACCCAAAAGGCTATATACTGTATAAAACCATTTATATGTTATCTGGAGAAAGCAAAAGTATTCAACAGAAAACAAATTAGTGGTTGCTAGGGATTTAGGGGTTGGATTGGAGCAACAAGGATAATTCTAGGGTTGGAGCAGGATGACCGGAACATCCCATAATGCCTGAAAGTAAGAAAACAAAAACAAAAATGGAGTCAGATCAGAGACATAAGAGCCTACATGAAAGAGTTCCCAGTTACCAAAAGCTTAACCAATCTGAGCAGCACTATAAATAAAAATAGTATTAGACCGTAAACAGAATAAATACAAAGTCCATAAGTATATAGTAATGCAAATTAATGTTTGATTAAATAAATAAATGATGGGAAAGAAAAAACTCTTCCTTACAGAAGAAATCTAATTAATACAAGTAAAAGGAATGAAGAAAATAAAAAATTACAACAGCACAGCAATGTAGTAATTGTTGCAGTTGGGGCACCTGAGTGGCTCAGTGGGTTGAGCGTCTGACTTCGGCTCAGGTCATGATCTCACTGTCCGTGAGTTTGAGCCCTGCGTTGGGCTCTGGGCTGACAGCTCAGAGCCTGGAGCCCACTTCAGATTCTGTGTCTCCCTCTGTCTGCCCCTCTGCTGCTTGCACTCTGTCTTTCGTGTTGTCTCAAAAATAAATAAACATTAAAAAAAATTTTTTTTTAATTGTTGCAGTCAACATCTGCTAATGAATGCTGACATTAGCAGAGAAGGGTTTAAGGAAAAACAAGATATTTGCATAGCTTCAAAGTATTCCCTCCAGAATATTCCTGTGGAGGTTTTCAAATATGTCCACAAATTCTTTGAGATTCCTCCTTCCAGGAAGCAAAGCTTAATTCCTCTCCCCCTGAGTATGGGCCAGATTTAGTGACTCACTTCAAATGAATAGAGTATGAAAAGAAAATAAAGAAAAAAGTAACTTTTTATGGTGGAGAAAACTGGTAGATGTGCTGTTAACCAAGTATTCAAGTTTCCCATCACCGGTAATAAGATGCTGGCAGGGTGTACCCCTTGCAATGAGAAGGGCACCTCACCTCTGAGGTATTATTCCTCAAAACCCGTAACTCCCCTATAACCATGAGAAAACATGAGACAAACCCAAGCTAAGCACTACTTCACAAAATACCTGACTGGTATGTTTCTTCAAAGCTGTCATGGTCATGAAAGAAAAGGAAAGACCAAGAATCTGTTACAGATTGAAAGAGAATAAAGATACACAATGATTAAACACAAGGTGGTATTCCAGACTGGATCTTGGAACAGGAAAAAGACATCCGTGGAAAACTGAAAAATCCAAACAAAGCCTACAGTGTAACTGACAGTATTTGTAACAGTACTAACTTCTTAGTTTTGGTCATTGTGCCACAGTTATGTCAGATGTAAGCATTAGGAGAAGCTGGGCTAGGGGTATAAGTGGGAATTCTCTGTAGTATCTTTACAGTACATCTCTATGTCAAAAACTATTTCAAAATAATAATTTAAAGATATAGCAAATAAACTGAACTGCTTGAAGCCATTTTCTCTGTCATTAATGGTTCAACGTCCTCTTGATGAGATTTCTGTGGTTAGACACACACTTGAATACATCCAGGATATATTAAACTAGATTTATCATTTAGGTTCTACTAATTCCACTAGTTCTACTTGAAAAGATCATCTCTTCAGGGCCTCTGGGTGGCTCAGTTGGGTAAGTGTCCGACTCTTGGTTTTGGCTCAGATCATGACCTCCTGGCTCCATGATTTCGAGCCCTACATCTGGCTCCACGCTAACAGTGCATAGTCTGCTTGGGATTCTCTCTCTCCTCCTCTCTCTCTGTCTCTCTCTCTCTCTCTCTCTCTCTCTCTCTCAAAATAAATAAATAAACTTTAAAGATCATCTCTTCACCTAGAAAAGTTACCTCCCCCCACTTCAGACTGTCCCTGGGAGTTCCTGTCAACAACAACAATGTTCTTTCCACTGTAGGAAGCAACTCTGCCATTGGCTGTGACAAGCAGAGCTTCTTCTGAGGTGCCTCTCATGATGGCTGTGGCCCCTGCTCCTGCCCACCGCCTCTGTGCGACCCCTGAACACTAGGAAGCCCAGCCACAGGCTGAGGTCATTGCCCCTTCCTCTAACTTATCCCCGCCCACGCCCCCACCCCGTACTCTCTATCTCCCACCAGTGTTCCTCTCACAGTATTAGACCCTAATACAGAGAACTGCTGTGCTCTCACTCAGCCTTGTTATTCACACTCCCACACTCAATTTGGGCATCAAACCTGCAAAAATTCTAGATTTATGGGGTGGTTGAACTGCCTTCTCTGGATGCCAGTCATTAGGAAGAAGTTCTCTGGGCCACTGGTAAGATCACTCATTCACCAGCGAGTATCTGTACCGCCTCCCAGGGGGTCAGGCACTACAGGTGACAGAGCTGAGAGTGAGACACTGTGATTAGCAAAGAAAGGAGGAGAGAATCATCAGACTCTTAACAGAGCTTGTCCCCTTCCCCCTTACTGTCAGCGACCTGGGTGGGCAGAGCTGGGGAAGAGCCAGTGACAAGAAAAACCTCTTCAAACCAAATCAGAGGTCCTGAGCTGCTTGCACAAGTGTGTGGAAACAAGCAGAGTTGTTTACGACACTGTATTCGAAGGAAATATCTGGAGTTCAAAAACAGGGATTTAAAGACAAGATGGTAAAATCCATAAAAACTTGTGTCAGTTTATCAAGCCAGAAAACCTTCCTTCATAAGCTTTTTGCTTTTTTTAAAAAGAGGCCTTAAGTAAGAAGAAAACAAATATTATGAAGAGTTTCAGAGACATCTCACTCACCAACCTTCTCTTTGTTAGAATTACTTGTCATTACTTTAGAGTTATGTTCATTCACGAAAGTCTATTTACTCTGAATTGAGAGGTCAATTTTATCATCATTTGTCCCGTGCATACATTTTAAAATTAGAAATGACCACCCCAATTGTGGTAGAGGTAGAGCCCCTCCCTAAGGAATGTGGTGGGGGCCTTCTCAGAACAAAGGAAGGCAACGTGGCCCAATCAGCTCCTATACACGTATGCATAACTCTGACACAACTCTGAAACTTGGACTGGGTTCAATCAGACTATGTGTGTCACCATATATGGGAGACAAAGAAGCAGCAATTGCGCAAAAGGCTACACCCTGCTGCGCTCAGGGCTCGGTTTTTCCGGGTACAAACCCACTGAGCCCATGCTGGCACGACAAATAAAGCGCTTCCTGGAAAAGAAAGCCTCGCGGTCCGTCTCTCTGTGTGAGAATCCTGCTACACAATGGCCATCTCTTTTAGTTTTAATATTCCAAAATAGATTGAGTGATTCTGGTGCTGTTTTTACCCTACTGTTGGTTAGCCTATGTTGTAAAGGAACGGGGAACTTTTCCTTTGTTAAAAAAAAACAAAAACAAAAACAAAATTCAACCAAGTAAATTTGAAGATCTAACTGGCTTTATTCAACAAGCGATGTATCGGGCAGCACCTCATCTGGCAAGTAGCAAAGCCCTCGAAGAGTTGTACAAAATGGAAGGTTTATAGGATGGAGGAGGGGCAAGGAAGTTACTAGGGAAAGAAAAGAAAGGATGGCTCCAGGCAAGGTCACTTTCTTTTTAGGGAAAAGGGCAGAGGATCTTATCTTGCAGTTCACTTCATCTCTTGGGGGGGACTGAGAGAGTCCCAGTGACAGATTACTTCTTTATTGCTGGCCAGAAAATTCCAGACAATTAGGGCAATATTTCTGGGGGAGATTGAAGTTGCAATTAGATTGAGTATTAAGCCCTGGTTTGGGAACTTGGTCTAAGTGGCATCATTTTGGGCCTGTGGTTTTCTTTCTTTTTAAGTGTATTTATTTATTTTGAGAGAGAGAGAGAGAGAGAGAGAGAGAGCACAAGCAGGTGAAGGGCAGAAAGAAGGAGAGAATCTCAAGTAGGCTGCACACTATCAGCACAGAGCCCGATGTGGGGCTTGAACTCACAAACAGTGTGATCATGACCTGAGCAGAGATCAAGAGTTGGACACTTCACAGAGTGAGCCACCCAGATGCCTCCAGTTTTCTTTTTTTAATACCTTCAACCCTCATTTTCATAGTGTTCTATTTAAATGAAAGGTAAATTTTGTGTAGGCCTTTAAATATTTATATGTAACAAAAGAAGTTTATTATCTGTTAAGTAATTCATTTTGCAACGAAGTTCTATCTCTTGAAAATTAGTGTCTTCTTGTTTTACCATTGTGATATTGTATATTATGGTATGATTATGTATATTGTATCATATCATATCATATCATATCATTTCATGTATTATAATAAATACATTTGGTCGTTTCTCTAGCAGAGCTCCTAAAACCCTTGGAATTTCCGAAGAGATGAGTGTTATAAAGGTGTCTTTGGTTATGTTAATGATGTGGCTTTCCAATGGATCACACATAAGCTGGGGGCAGGCTGCCAGGAGAGCCAATCATGTGATTAGAGGTTTGGAACTTTCAGTCCCACCCCCTGATTTCTAGGGGGGGGGGGGTGCTGGGCGGGGGCGGGTGAGAGGGTGAGAGTTGACACTATCACTAATGGCTAATGATTTCCTCAATCCCGCCTACATGATGAAGCCTCCATAAAAATCGCACAGGACTGGGTTCAGAGAGCTTCTAGGCTGGTGAACATGTGAGGTGTTTGGAGAGTGGGGCCCCTGGGGAGGGCGTGGACATACTCTGCCTTCTGCGTCTCTTCCACCTGAAGAATCATCCGTAGCCTTTAGCATATCCTTTTATAATAAACTGTTATTAATAAATAATAATAAACAGGCAGTTAGTGTCTGAATTGAGGTAAATTGTAGGATACCCAGCTACTATCACAGAATGGCCTGGTGTGGGGAAAACAAAACAAAACAAAACAAAACAAAACCACACACATGTTCAATGACCAGAAGTGTCAGAAGTGAAGTGTTCGGTGTGAGTAGTAAAGAAAGTCTCACAGGTAGAAAGCTAGATTACGCTTTTTTTTTAACTCAATTATTCTTCCCTTAAATAGTGAAGGCATCATAAAAGACTACCAGGAAAAAAATGTTACAGTCAAGTCAACCCTGACTTTTGTCTTTGGCGCACACAAAAGGATCCACACGTGGGTGTAGGAAATATAAAGAGTGGTAAGAAGATGGGCTCTGGAACCAGGTGACCTGAGGTAGAATCCCAACACTGTCTCTTTCTAGATGTGTGACTTGGGACAAGTTATTTAGCCTTAGTTTCCTCATCTGCAAAGTGTAGATAATAAAATACATTCTTCACTGAATTGCTGTGTGGCTTAAATTTGATGAGATATATAAAGTATTTGAACAGTGTCTAGCATACGCCCGCACACACACACACACACACACACACACACACACGCTATACATAGCATACATTGATTTATATATTATATTGACTTTGAATTTATTATTATTATTTCCAATCAGTTCCCTGAGGTCACAAGTGAAACTAAGTTAAATGGTGACTTGGCAGGCAGATGTTCTACTTAACTGGCATTAGTAAAGGCCATGGTTCTCAATACCACGTTAGTGGTTTATAAAGGAGCATGTCTCAAGTGAAATAAGTCAGCCAGAGAAAGACAAATGTCATATGATTTTACTCATATGTGGAATTTAATAAACAAAACAGATGAACATAGAGAAAGAGAAGGAAAAATAAGATTAAAAAAAGAGAGGGAGACAAACTGTAAGAGACTCTTAAATGCAGAGAACAAACTAAGAGTTGCTGGAAGGATACTGAGTGGAGGATGGGCTAAATGGATGATGGGCATTAAGAAGGGCACTTGTTGGGGTGAGCACTGGGTGTTATATGTAAGTGATGAGAATCACTAAATTCTAGTTCTAACATCATTATTCCACTATATGTTAACTAGCCTGGATTTAAATAAAATTTAAAAATTTTTAAAAATATACAAAAGATTGGGGCACCTGGGTGGCTCAGTCAGTTGAACGTCTGACTTCGGCTCAGGTCATGATCTCACGGTTCATGGGTTCAAGCCCCGCATCGGGCTTGACTCTAGTCCTTCCTGGGCCCCATAATTGAACTAAAACCAACAAGTCCAAATGGACATGGAAGAGGATTAGAAAGCAAATCCTTCCATCATTTGCATCCCCAGATTTAGAGCTAAGAATTCTGAGATAAACAAATGGAATGAATTTGGAAATGATGCATCAAAGGCTTCCTCCTATAACATGAATAGTGGGAGCTACTGAGGATCTGCCTATCAAACACTAGAGAGGCATTTTCCTCCACACACCAAACAGGAGTAACAACTCAGGATGACAAAAACCTGCAATCCTGCAGATAATGAATTTTCACCATTTCACATCCTCTCAATTTTAACAATTATAGGCACTGAATGCATCATTGGTATCATTGCAAATGGGTTCATCATGGCTATAAATATAGCTGAATGGCTTAAAAATAAGGCAGTTTCCAATAAGCAGGATCCTGTTTTTCTTGAGTGTATCCAGAATACCTCTCCAAAGCTTCATGATGATAGAAATTACCTTCAGCTCAACATCCCCACATTTTTATAATGAAGATGTTATATATGGTACATTCAAAGTAACTTTCATGTTCTTAAATCATTGTAGCCTCTGGTTTGCTGCCTGGCTCAGCTTCTACTTCGTGAAGATTGCTGATTTCTCCCACCCCTTTTCCTCAAGCTGAAGTGGAGAATTTCCAGGACAGATGCCCTGGGTCTGTGGCTATCAATGTTTATTTCCTTAGGCTACAGTGTACTCTTCTCCAATGACATCAATACCATGTATTGTAACAATTCTTCTATCCCCTCTCCCAACTCCTCTAAGAAAAAATACTTCACTGAGAACAATGTGGTCAACCTGGTTCTTCTCTATAACCTGGGGATCTTCATTCCTCTGATCATGTTCATCTTTGCAGCCACCCTGCTGATCATCTCTCTCAAAAGACACACCCTACACATGGAAAGCAATGCCACTGGCTCCAGGGACCCCAGCATGGAGGCTCACATGGGGACCATCAAAGTTACCAGCTACTTTCTCATTCTCTACATTTCCAATGCAGTTGCTCTATTTCTTTATATGTCCAATATCTGTGATGCCAACAGTTCCTGGATTATTTTGTGCAAATTCATCATGGCTGCCTACCCTACTGGTCACTCCATTCTGCTGATTCAGGACAACCCTGGGTTGAGAAGAGCTTGGAAGCAGCTTCAGCCTCAAGTTCATCTTCACCTAAAAGAGAAGCAGAATACCACAAAACAAGCCCAACCAGCTCTGCCTCCCCCTTACCTAGACCCCTCTCCTCCCACCTCCTTTCTTCCCCAAACCTGATCTGATCCTTCTACCTGATGTGGTTTTTTATATAGAAGGTTAATCTTCATTTCTCTTTTGCTTCTTGGGCACAGTCTTAGTGATGTTTGACATATTCTTTCCCTAAGCCTTCTATTTTAGCTCCACTTGCTCCATGTAAAAGCAGCGGTTCTACACATTAGAATCTCTGGGGGAGATTTTTGAAATACCAATGTCCAAACCTGATCCTAAATCAATTAAGTCAGAATTTTTGGTGTTGGAACTTAGATAATTCTTTTTAATTTCTTAAGGTGATTGTTTTCCAAAACCTAAAACAAAAAATTTTAAGATGCTCAGCCTGGCTTATATCAGGAAGAAAATTAAGACTACTTTGAGATATAATTTTTTACCTATTAGATAAGCAAAGATCAAAAAGTTTGGTAACACACTGTGTGTGATCATGGGGACAAGGCAATCTCATAAATTTATGGAAATGTTAATTGCTGCTTCTTTAAGTACAGTTTAGTAACACATTTGAAAGTACATACTTTTATTTGACAATTATACTTGGGGGTATTTATTTTATAGATATACTTGAGTACATAAAAATTGACATATGCACCAATTATTTGTTGCAATATTTTACATCCAAATGGCTATATTCATTATTAAATGGAGCCACACTGGGGGTAGCAACTAATGTTGAATCACCAATCTCTAGAACTTAATATTTGAAAAATTCACCACATAAAACTTCTTCTACTTTCTCTTCCTATCTGCAAAAAATTAGGTTAAATTTCTCCTGAAATAGAGGAATTGTTTCTTTTTCTTTTCAAGAAGATAGACAGACTCTTCTTTAAAGGTCTCATTTTCTGAACTTCCATGTCCATGGGCTTGTAAGATAACATAAATAAAAGCAAAAGGGCAAAATGTAAGAACAACTTTGAAATTTTGAAATTTTCAATCCAAGAGAGAGATGCAATTCAAGACCACTTGAATCTATTCAGGATAGGTTCTGGACTTCAGGCTGCCTGGTTATTCATGTTCTGGAGTGGAAAGGGCTACCATCCTGAGAGAAGAAAGGGTGAACTACCTTCCCCCATTTCATAACCAGACTATAGAACAATCTGTAAACATGGACACCTCGGGGGGAGTCCTCACTGGGCTGAAGATTTAACTGTGCTAGCCAGTACTCCTCACATGTGCCATCCTTAAAACCTACCGGAAAGTAAATATGACTTGACACCATGAAAGTCTTCAGAGAAGGAACACAACTATTTCAGGTGTGAGTGTTAGACATACATCACTATTTGCCATTTAATCCCTATCAAGGATTTTGTTGTTTAAAAAAAAAAAAGTATTTGATATTCAAAATGATAGCATGCTTCCTTGTACCTTAACAAATGGATTCTGAATAATATACTGGATGCTAAGAAAATTCATAGATGTGCTCTGTAAACACTCTCAGAGGCTGAAGACATTAAGTGAGTGACTATCAAAACACACAGTCATGGGCAGCTGGAAATAGAGCATCAGAGCCATCACCTATGACAAAGTATTGATGGAAATGGCTACATTCCTCATCGAGCAACTCCCAAAACCAAGTAACAGATCATCGGGGAAGTATATATCACATGTCACATGTCACCAGTGTTTCTCACTATTTTCTGGTTAATGTGGTGAGATTTATTTTCTTGTGAAATAGCCTGATTGCTACAAAGCTGTCTATTAAAAGCATCTTCCCTCCAATTCTCACATATAGCTTTTTTTAAATGAGATTGTCAATACTTACAAAAACATAACACTATTACTCATTTCTAAATCTCCACCCAAATATTACAGAAGTGAAATTAGAGTTGTTTCAAGTTGATTGTCATCATCATCATATTCAAAGTAATATCAGCTTTTGGCCAACAAATAAGTAAACAAATGCTGAAAAGGTCTTTTGTGAATAGTAAGTCTCCTGCCTCACCCAAAATCTCACTTCCCCAAAGCAACATTTCTATTATTTCTGACTCTAGTTTTTGTGGTGGTTACTTTCATAGCTCCGAACAGGTATACATAGACACGCACATTGTATTATCCATCTGTAAACACCTATTGACTCATCACTGTCAATGGTGAGGACTGAAGTGTCACTTACATTGCCATCAAATGCTGCCCTGTAGTAATTGCATTACTACTTCTGGCTCTGATTCTCATTGCTTTTAAATTATTGAATGATCATTTTAATGTGTCTTTATTTTTGAGAGAGAGAGAGCATGAGTGAGGGACAGGCAGAGAGAGAGGGAGAAACAGAATCTGAAGCAGGCTCCACACTCTGAGCTGTCAGCACAGAGCCCGATGCGGAGCTCAACTCAGAAATCATGAGATCATGACCTGAGCCGAAGTCAGGCGTTCAACCAACTGAGCCACCAGGAGCCCCTTGAATGATCATTTTAAGTTGCAGTGTCTTATTCTACTATTTATAGTCCATGCCTACCAATTCCACATTATATAAAAGAGTATGTTAGTGCCCCTATCCTTCTTTTTACTACTTCTCCCTTTTCCACCTGCTTTTTAAAAAATATTTTTTGGCACAAAAACAGACACATAGACCAATGGAATAGAATAGAAACCCCAGAGCTAGACCCACAAACGTATGGCCAACTCATCTTTGACAAAGCAGGAAAGAACATCCAATGGAAAAAAGACAGTCTCTTTAACAAATGATGCTGGGAGAACTGGACAGCAACATGCAGAAGGTTGAAACTAGACCACTTTCTCACACCATTCACAAAAATAAACTCAAAGTGGATAAAGGACCTGAATGTGAGACAGAAAACCATCAAAACCCTAGAGGAGAAAGCAGGAAAAGACCTCTCTGACCTCAGCCGTAGCAATCTCTTACTCGACACATCCCCAAAGGCAAGGGAATTAAAAGCAAAAATGAATTACTGGGACCTTATGCAGATAAAAAGCTTCTGCACAGCAAAGGAAACAACCAACAAAACTAAAAGGCAACCAACGGAATGGGAAAAGATATTTGCAAATGACATATCGGACAAAGGGCTAGTGTCCAAAATCTATAAAGAGCTCACCAAACTCCACACCTGAAAAACAAATAACCCAGTGAAGAAATGGGCAGAAAACATGAATAGACATTCTCTAAAGAAGACATCCGGATGGCCAACAGGCACATGAAAAGATGTTCAACGTCGCTCCTTATCAGGGAAATACAAATCAAAACCACACTCAGATATCACCTCACGCCAGTCAGAGTGGCCAAAATGAACAAATCAGGAGGCTATAGATGCTGGAGAGGATGTGGAGAAACGGGAACCCTCTTGCACTGTTGGTGGGAATGCAAATTGGTGCAGCCGCTCTGGAAAGCAGTGTGGAGGTTCCTCAGAAAATTAAAAATAGACCTACCCTATGACCCAGCAATAGCACTGCTAGGAATTTACCCAAGGGATACAGGAGTACTGATGCATAGGGGCACTTGTATCCCAATGTTTATAGCAGCACTCTCAACAATAGCCAAATTATGGAAAGAGCCTAAATGTCCATCAACTGATGAATGGATAAAGAAATTGTGGTTTATATACACAATGGAATACTACATGGCAATGAGAAAGAATGAAATATGGCCTTTTGTAGCAACGTGGATGGAACTGGAGAGTGTGATGCTAAGTGAAATAAGCCATACAGAGAAAGACAGATACCATATGGTTTCACTCTTATGTGGATCTTGAGAAACTTAACAGGAATCCATGGGGGAGGGGAAGGAAAAAAAAAAAAGAGGTTAGAGTGGGAGAGAGCCAAAGCATAAGAGACTGTTAAAAACTGAGAACAAACTGAGGGTTGATGGGGGGTGGGAGGGAGGGGAGGGTGTGTGATGGGTATTGAGGAGGGCACCTTTTGGGATGAGCACTGAGCGTTGTATGGAAACCAATTTGACAATGAATTTCATATATTGAAAAAAATAAAAAACTAAAAACATCTCAATTAAAAAAAATAAATAAAAATAAAAATAAAACATTTTTATTTATTTTTGAGAGAGAGAGAGAGAGAGAGCACAGCGGGGAGGGACAGAGAAAGAGAGGGAGGAAGAGGATCCAGAACAGGCTCCGTGCTGACAGCAGAGAGCCCGGTGCAGGGCTCGAACTCAAACTATGAGATCATGACCTGAGCCAAAGTTGAACACTTAACCAACTGAGCCACCCAGGTGGCCCCCTTTTCCACATTCTAACTGCTGAAAGCAACATGCTCCTTTCACATTGTCATATGCTATTCTGTAACTATCGTTCAGTCTTCTGTGCTTCATCTATGAATTTATTTTAAATGTAGAAGATCAGGGGCGCCTGGGTGGCGCAGTCGGTTAAGCGTCCGACTTCAGCCAGGTCACGATCTCGCGGTCCATGAGTTCGAGCCCCGCGTCGGGCTCTGGGTTGATGGCTCGGAGCCTGGAGCCTGTTTCCGATTCTGTGTCTCCCTCTCTCTGCCCCTCCCCCGTTCATGCTCTGTCTCTCTCTGTCCCAAAAATAAATAAAAAACGTTGAAAAAAAATTTTTTTTAATGTAGATGATCAATAAATAGCATTTCTAATATTGTTAGTAAAACTATTATTACTGGACTCAAGACCAAAAAGTACTTTTCATTAAGTTCAATGACACAATCCATAAACCCAGGTAAAAGGAGATTGTTTCCAGCATAAAAATCAAATGCATTTTTTTTTTACACTCCATCATTTACTCAGCAACATGAAAGAATTTAGTTTGGGTTTATGATAATCCTGCTCAATTGCCTTCCTTTATGTTGTTATACCAGCCCTGCCTCCCAGAGAGAGAAGTATATTCCTTACCACCTACTCAAAGGAATTCAGTATTTTAATCATGGCACTCTCAGTTGGATGTAATCCACTTTTTTTTTTTTTCCCAGTAGCAACTTGATCAATGCCTTTCATTCTCATTCCTTTCTTGATAATTGGATATCCTTTCAGGATAACTGACTCCTAAGCCTGACTCATGTTTGTCATCCACCCGGATGTCCGGGTTATATCCATCACCTATTTTCTAGATCACATGTCTTACTTTTCCTTTTCTTATTTCCTCCCTTACTTACCGGAACACATCCTTAAGTAACTTCCTCAGAAAAGTCCTTCGGAAAAGGGAAATGTTTTTACTTTGCCCTCACTCTTGATTAGTAGTTGATAGTTGGTTGAATATACAATTTTAGGTCTAAAATAATTTACCTTAAGTTTAGAAGAAATTTCATTCTTTTCACATTTGTTGTTACTAATTAGAAGTGTGAAAGCAACCTGTGTCTTTTTCCTTTCTAGTTTTTTGTATTCTTTCTTTAGACATTTTTAAAATCTTCTTTTTATCTTTCATGATTCACCAAGACTGCACTACAACTGCATATAACAGAAATCTGATTAAAGTGACCATATAATGCTATTTTTAAATGTAACATGAATTCTAGAGGTTGAAAAAATGCTCCAGGAAGTCACTAATGACTCAGGATCCTTCTAGCTTCCTTTCCTACCACATCATGTTGCTGAGGCAACATGAGACAGAGAGAGAAAGAGAGAGAGAGAGAGAGAGAACGAGTTGGGGAGGGGAAGAGGGAGAGGGAGAGAGGGGAGAGAGAGAATCCCAGTAGCCCCTACGCAGGGCTCAATCCCACGAACCTAGGATCATGATCTGAGCTGAAATTAAGAGTATCACCTCTACATTCTAGGCAGAACTGGGTCACATGACACCTTCACAAGGAAAATTGTAGAAAGAATTATTTTTAATTTGTAATTGTGCACACTTCCACCCTAATCCACTCTAAACAAAATTAAGGTACTTATATTGAGGAAGAGGGAAGAATGATCATGGGTTAGACAACTAGTATCAGATGCTCCATTTGGTGAAAATTGTGTAAGACCAATTGAGGGCTTATCAATCAAAGACCATGTCTTTGGGGCACCTGACTGGCTCAGTCAGTTGGGCATCTGACTCTTGATTTCGGCTCAAGTCATGATCCCAGGGTCGTGGGATCGAGCCCTGCATAGGGTGTTGCACTGAGCATGAAGCCTTCTTGGGATTCTCTCTCCCCTACTTGTTCTCCCTCTCTCTCTCTCTCTCTCAAAAACAAAAACAAAAACAAAAAACATGTCCTTCATCAGCACTCATAAAGTTTCTTTTATTTTTTAAAAATAATTTCTTCCTCTTCATTTTCTCTAAATTTGATCCTTAAAATTCTTTTTGGTCAGATTTTAGGCCTCCTAGATTAAATATCTGTGTCTCTTATCTTTTTCATCATTGATTTATGCTGAGCATTCAGAGATATTATCTTGAACTCATCTTAATTTTACTGAAATCATGTTAACAGTATGTAATTTTAAATATTTTTAATCTCAAAGTTTCTTCATTTCCTATTTCTTTTTAATAGCATCTTTTTCTTAATTTATGAATTCAGTATCTGTTCTGCCTTCTCTGAAGATACAAGTTCAAATTTTTTAAGTATTCTTCTTTGATCTTTATTTCTCCAGGGGTCATTTATTCTGAATATTTATCTTGGTCTTTCTCTTTCAGGCTGTGAATTTTGCTCCTATTTCTGATAATCCTTGATTACTAATTCATGAAGGAAAATGAAAGGCTGTTTTGCATAAGTAAGAATTATTCCCCAGCAGGACATTCTTCTGAATGGAAAGGCTGATTGGGACCTCTGTTTTGTAACTGGGCCATCCAGTTCATCAGGATTGGCTTCTGATGACTTTTTTTTTAAGGTATGTGGGTAAAAAATCAGACATTAGCCTTGAAATCAAAAATGTCATAAGAAAGAATTTAATCTCTGTGCAAACATCACACTGGAAGCCCTGCTTCTTGGAAATGCGTTCAATTTCTCTACAAAAGCATTGTTGATATGAGGGTTGTCAATGGTTCTGTGTGCAGTGATGGAGAAAAGGTTGGAAGGAATCACTGAAGCAGTTATATGGCAGACAGAATTACAACAATGACTTGGTTTTACACCCTGCCTCACTCCTACTAGTCAAAGCTAGGAAACACATCAGGGGACCTCAGGGCTTTCAAGCAAGCTGAGCAGCCACCACACTGCCAGAGGACCACCTCGTGCATATTCTGAGCATCCTCTGTGCCACTTCATCCACAACACGCTTTCATGGATGGTCCACATCCAAGAGATGGGATGAAATCTCTAGTCTGCCCTCACTCCTCTCTCTTAATTATTATGGGATTGTTTTTCTCAGTGGAGTCTCAGAAGAAGGGGGAGTCAAGTACATTTGTTTGGTCTAAAATTTAAAATCAGAAGCCTTATACACAATATTTCTTTTTATTACACAAGAACCTCTAAGCCTGTTTCAGCTCAGTCATTGTCAAGCTCATGACAGTGCTTTACCATGGACAATTTCAAATTGTCCAAAACTTAATTTGGGGTCATAAAAATCCCCCAAACTGGTTTTCTACAGAAAATTTCTTTTTTTTTTTTTTTACAATTTTTTAAGTTATTTATTCATTTTGAGAGAGAGAAAGCGCGCGCGCACACACACACACACACACACAGGGGAGGGGCAGAGAGAAGGAGAAACAGAATCCCAAGCAGGCTCTATGCCATCAGCTCAGAGCCTGATACGGGGCTCAAAGCTGTGAAGTGTGAGTTGGTAACCTGAGCCAAAACCAAGAGTTGGATGTTTAACCAATTGTGCCACTCAGGCATTCCTCTACAGGAAATCTCTAAGGAAGTTTCTGAACTAGAGCATTAACTCAATAACAGGCTTATCTTATTTTTGTTTTATGCTAGTGTTTTTCTCATCTGTTAACAGACCTGCTAATTTCATTATGTGACTGACCTCTTGGAAAGTTTATCAAGCCCTCACACTGATTAAACAATAGCAGCAATTCCCCTTTCTTACTGATTTCATAGAAAATTTCCAGAAAGTTGAAATTGGTAAAAGCTGATTACTGGGCTAGAAATGAGAGATTTTCATCAATAAACTGAGTGGTCAGGATACTAAAATAAAGGCAAACATCTGTATGGGGCCTCTCCGCTTGCAATCCACACAGCTGTGTGCATGGCCTCATCAGCTTGAGAATTTTCTCATAAGAGCATAAGAACAAACACAGAGAAGAGAAAGGCAGGATTTAGCCCATCCCAGCCAACTCTAACTTGCCTGCCAAGTAGATAAAAAGACATGGCGGCCGATTCCCTGGGAAGACTAGTGCCTGCATCACCATGGAGACAGCTATTCTGCCCATCGAGTAGTGGGATTCTGTAAAACAAACAGAGCTGAACACAAAGATGGAGTGCTAGCACCAGGAGAGTGAGTGAGAGAAGGGGCAGGCTAAGTGAGAAGTGAAGGTGCCACACTGAATGCAGCTGTCACAGTGAGAGGAAAGAGCGTTGCGGGCAGTGACTCTCTAGATGGGAAAGACACAGCTGGTGACTGGACATCTGCCTTAGAGACCAGCCCAAACCACCATCCTTCCGCCTTTAAGTAGCTCCAGGCTCAAAGCAGGAGAGAAAGTCTTGAGTGGGCTGAGTGTAACACGAAATGAGTGCGTTTACCCAGAATTGTGTTTTCACCCACCAGGTGGATTGGGGGAAGGGAGGGCTATGCAGATATTAAACTAATTACCTTTAAAATGTAAGTTGCTCTTCACACACTCGATTTGCAAATTTTAAAATTCATTCCTACTTTACGTGGGAGCTCACCTGGGATTTTGAAATATCCTCACAGAGCATACATCTGCACATAAACGAATTCTAACCCTGGACTGGAATTTGGAATAAAATTATCTCCAGGTAGGGCCCAGCACCAGCAAGAGACAAGAGATTGAGAAGTGGTGGGAATAGGTGAGATAGACCCTCAGAAATCACCATTTATGTCAGAAACAGGGATGAATGCTAATAAGACTGACTCTAGAGAAGAGCAGTGTGTTTAATGTGCCCAGGTAGACCTAACATGCTCTTCTCTCTTTCTCCTTGAATGCTCTCCCTGAACAAGCCCCTCCATTCTTATGGTTTAAGTCCCCCAAAAGCTAGTGTCTTCCAAATTTGTGCCTGTCCCCCATCTCACTCCTGAACCCCAAGCCTTCTCTATCCCCAGAGTCCCTTCTCCTCATCCCCTTTTTTGGTCCGAGATTTTTGCTAAACTAATGACTCTGTCTCTAACTGTCCTCTGCCTTGTAAACGAAGGCTCTTTCGGTTTTAAGAACTATTATGGACTGGCATTTATAGCTGAGATTAAAAATAACCCCCACCAGACTGCCTGGAAGATGTGATTTCCTGAGAACCTGCAGGACTTGGGAATGCAAATCAGAAAAGGATCCGATTGCCCCAACACTTACCAGAGAAAACTGCCATTTGCATCTGCGCTCCAGATCCCGGATGGCTACAAATACATCAGTGGCTCATTCAAACCAGAACCAGGCACAGATTGAAAGCCCAAGTGGAGGTGGATTTGGAAGGAGGAGTGAGAAGGACGCAGCTCTGGAAATCGGGGCTGATGAGTCGGTGTCACTGCCAAGACAGGAGGCTGGGCCGTGCGTTCCCAGGTATCTGACCCTCAGCTGACTCTGGATGTCTCGAACAGCACTCCTTTCTCCAGCTCCGTGAGCGTTGTTTTCAACCACGAGCCCAGAGAGACGCCCCTACACTTTTATTAGCTACACGCTTCTCAATGTCATCCTTACCAGTGGCCTGGATACATTTTTAGGCCTGGAGCAAAACAGAGGTGGTTTTACTGAAAACACGGCGATAGAGTGTGATAGCAATACCCACCGTGGGCGCAAAGCAGAAACAGGAGTCCAGGTTTACCTTGCTTAGGAAACAGATTTTCCTGAAAGCCCTTCTCTCCACACACCTGAATGTGGTAATTCCCTTCCCATCAACCTTTATCTGGCTCCCTAAATACCATTTCATATCATATCAAAAAATATCGATTGAAGAAACAAAAACCTGTTTCCTTTAAGATTCTAATCTCCCCAATTCTAAGCCGGTTTCCTCGAAAGGGCTGTTTGGCCCCTGTTTGGCCTTCCACTTCTTGTGTATCAAACCTTCCATCCTCGGCAGTGCCACAAAGGTTGTCTGTATTGGTCTAGAATAAGCTAAGCTAGGTGGCAGAACACAGGACCCTAACATCTTCCTTTTTAGGGGACACACCTAAGTATTTAGGGATGAAGGGGCATCCTATCTGCAGCTTCCTCTCAAACAGTTCAGAAAAAAAGTAATAAGTATGTATATATATTGAGAGAGAGAGAGAAGAATCAAGCAGTGCAGTGCAATGGTAATATTTGGGCACTCTGGGGGAGGGGTGTGCAGGAATCCTGTGTGCTGTTCTTGCAACTTTTCTAGAAGCCTGAAATTAAGTCAAAATAGGAGTCAAAAGAAAGGAAAATTACCTTAGGAGCATGGTGAGCTTTCAAAGAAATAATATCTACGAAAATATGCTCTATAAATTACAAAGTGCTGGTAAATGTTTTTAAACTAAAAATTATACTACTTAAGGTATCCACTTAAATTCATTTTCCCTAAAAATTAAAAAAAGAAAATTTCAGTGGCTTAAGAAAACACAGGTTTCTTCCTTTCTCATTCAAAACCCTCTATGGGCTTTGAACAAGCATTCCAAGAGTAGCTGTTCTCCACACAGCGTCTCAGGGATCCAGGCTGCTTAGAGCTAATGCACCACCATCTGAAATGAGGACTCGGGGTCACCTCAGCAGGAGAAGGGAGCATGTGGAATTGTCTGCAGTGAGGAGGGTGTCACACATCCCCCCCTAGTCACAGCCCACTGGCCAGAGCTGACCATACAGCCCAACCTGGGTGTAAGGGGGCAGGCAACACAGTGACCACATTGCCAGATTTGTGGAGCGTTCCTGTCTCAGCTCCAGGATCTCCTCAATTTCTCATTTTCTGCTGAACTAAAAACACTTTCTCGGGGCGCCTGGGTGGCTCAGTCGGTTGAGCATCTGACTTCAGCTCAGTTCATGATCTAGCGGTCCGTGGGTTCGAGCCCCGCATCGGGCTCTGTGCTGACAGCTCAGAGCCTGGAGCCTGTTTCAGATTCTGTGTCTCCCTCTTTCTCTGACCCTCCTCTGTTCATGCTCTCTCTCTGTCTCAAAAATAAATAAATGTTAAAAAAAAAATAAAAAAAAAACCACTTTCTCAGAATATGTGAAGAAGAAGGAAAGGGGGAAGAAGAGTACACATCTTCCTATCAGTTTCCCAGTGCTCCAACTTAGACTGTCTACCTGACTGCCAGTCACGCAGAGAGGGTGGCTCTGCACTCTCTAGGGATCACCCAGATTATGTGACCCCTCCTCAGAAACGTGGTGGCTTACACTTGTCAAGTCAGAAAATGTCTCTCTTGATCATAGAGACCAAAGACTTGGGGTCTTGGTTGAAGAACAAATAATGACAGCATAAGGACAAAGAAAGGCATTAGTAAAGAAGAAGCATTTGAGTGTTTTCAAAATCCACAAATATTGATCAACACGCACTCTACACCTAGATTCTTCACATTTAATATTTGCGACATCTCTTATTTACATCCGTCCAAGTCCAGCCACCTTAGAACAGCCACATTTGAAAATCACAGTACAGAACCAAAGGTATCTGGGAAATGAGAGCAGACCAATCTCTTCGGGGATCACACGATACAGACAACCAGCCCCTCAAATAAAACCCAGTGTAGAGCACAAGGCTAATGATGCCCAGCATACATATGGGAGAAAACAGGCTTCCAGTGCCCAAAAAGAAAAAAAAAGAGGGGCACCTGGGTGGCTCAGTTGGTTAAGTGTCTGACTCCTGATTTCAGCTCAAGTCACAATCTCCCACCGTTATGAGATGGACCCCCGCGCCAGGCTCCGAGCTGAGCATGGAGCCTGCTTGAGAATCTCTCTCCCTCTGCCCCTCCCCCCCTAAAATAAATAAAATGAAATAAAATAAAGTAAAATAAAATAAAATGAAAGAAAGTGACTTTAAGGCAGGGCAGTAAATGAAGAAAGCACAGGCTCCTTGGGTTTGACTGTATTTGTGCCCCCAGAGACAGGTGATTTGGCAGCTTTGGGGGAAGATCCACATTCCTAGGGTCCACGAGCTCACAAGTCACGGCAGCATTTCTCAGACTCACTCGCAGAATAAGAACAGCTCAATCCCTCCCACCACACACCTTGTAGATCCGGCATCGAAGTAGCCTCCCTGCTTTTTCTGTCACAACCCAAAGGCTTGGAGCGCTCCTCACAGAGCTAACCTTCTCCATGATCTCCTGTGCCACTTCTGGAAGCACACACACAGAGAGGCAAGTCTTTATTTCCTCCCTCCTTCTGTCTTTCTGTCCACCCCTCCCTCCCTCCTCCCATCCCTCCCTCCTTCCTTCTTTCTCTCCTCCCCTTTTCTCCTTCTTCCTCCTTCCCGTCCTTCCGATTTGCCTTCCTCCTACCTTCCCGCCTCCCTTCCCTGTCTCCTTCCTTCAACAAATTACTTATAGAGAGCCTAACATGTGGCCAGGCACAAGCTCCTTAATTTAGAAAAATAAGACTTTACTGCATTCAACTGAAAAGTAAAAAGCACCAGTCCCCAGGTAGCTCGCTACAAATACAGAGATAGAACCCAGCTTCAGTTGGATACTTCTGCCCACCTACCTAAGGAAAAAGGAGAAATCCCAGTTGCTGGACGATCGTGGGTAAGACGTTGGGCATGAAGACCGTGTGCAGCCACAGAAGTAAGCACAAAAACAACATCCTACTTCCAATATGTGCTGTGCACCTGCAATAGCGTTGGAAAAGCTCATTCCTACTTAGAATCTAGACAAAGGTGAAGCCTGTTTAGGGCCCCTCCCTGCCCCTGCCTCTCCTCAGGTCAGTCTGGCACCTTTCTTTCTGGACACTTTGCTCCGTTCAGGGTTGGGTCCTCTTCTGTAGCTCCCCCGCATCCTGTACCGGTGTGGAAAGCACAAAGTACCTTCATCATCCGCCCCACTCTACCTCGACTAGTCCACTCCACTCAGACACATCAATGACTCTCTTCCTGCACAAAACACACATCCATTTTCAGTGCTCCAAAGCCTACCCTCCTCCCCAAAGTTTTCCTCACCTCAAATCATTATATCTCTCTTTGTGGAAAAAAATGTTGAGGACTATATTTGTCATTTTGATATTCTTTAAATGGTCATTAAAATTATATATAAATACACCACATACAATACAAAACTAGAGGCAATTTTGGTTTTAGCCTATGGATTGCCACTCACCATTTTTAATCTTTGTGAGTGTGGCCTGCTCTGCTGTGTTTCCATGTTCCAGAAGGGAAGGACGCAGGCTCATCCAGCCAGGACGGAAGACACGTGGGCTTGGATTATCTAATTGGTGTCCCCAAGAAACCCATGAAAGTTTTCCAGTTATAGTTTTAGGGTTCAGGCAGGCCATACACTGACACATTGGGAAGCGTTTTCAAGTCTGACTCAGAGCCATGGAGCCGCAAGCTGCATCCCTCCCCGTGCGGGGGGCCATATGCCCCAGCTCCTCCTGCCAGCACAGATTTGAAACGCTATCTGCTTGCTCTTCCCCACGTGAATGTTGGTAGTTATCAGCCCAGGTCTGTCTACCTTTTTCCCATTCTTCTCTCTCCTTCCGCTACCTCTCTCCCCAAATTTCTAGGCAAGAGCAAGACCATCCAGCGTTCCCAGGAGAATCATGGGCCTCCAGACGCCCCCACATCTCTGCAGCCGGAAGCAGATGCGCTCAACACTCCCACCTCTCCCTCTCTGGGGAGAGGGTCTTCCCAGTTGTGGGGTGACACAATAGAATTCTGAAATCCTCTCTCCACCAAAACCTTCTTGCACCGGGTTTATTCAATATACTGGATTCTATGAGGGACCAAGAGCAGTGACTTTCTCTCTCCATCACTGCCTTCAGGTTTACTGTTTAACAGCCTCCTTGCTAGCTATCCTTCCAGGTAGAGCCTGTCGCTTTCCAGACAAGTGGGGAATCAAAATAGCATAATTTTCCATTAAAAAAAAAAGTTCAGGGGCACCTGAGTGGCTCAGTCAGTTGAGTGTCGACTCTTGATTTCACTCAGGTCAGGATCTCGCCAGTTTGTGGGCTAGAGCCCTGCATCGGGCTCTGTGCTGACAGTGCAGAGCCTGCTTGGGATTCTCTCTCTCTCTCTCTCTCTCTCTCTCTCTCTGTCTCTCTCTCCTCTCTCTGCCTCTCTCCTCTCTCTGCCCCCCCAAATAAATAAATAAACTAAAAAAAAAAAAAAAAGTTCAGTCCCATTGTAATCAAAACCATTATCTTCCAAATGATTTCAAGGTCTCTCTGCAGCTAGGCCCGAGCACACCTCCACGCTGGGTTCCAGCAATGCAGAGGGGAGGGTGAGATATCTCTTTCTCACCCTCTTTTCCCACTTGGCTCAGCTGCTTCCAGTTCCTGGGAGGCGGCAGAGGGAGAAGGAAGTAGAAAGCACGAGGTATTACCTAACTAGTGTTGGTGCATCTGGCCACTCAGTGTCCTCTGGCTAGCGGGAGCCCATGTGTGGTACACAGAATGTCCTCCCCAACCATGTCCACCTCCTAATCTGTGAAGCCTTCCACGCTAAAAGGGACTTGGCAGATAGGATGAAGTTTAGAACCTCCAGATGGGAAGATGAACCTGGGCTGTCCAGACAGGCCCAATGTAATCACAACGGTCTTTTATCAGAGGGAGGCAGGAGGGTCAGAGTCAGAGAAGATGTGATAATGGAAGTGGATGGAGGTCAGCGTGAGGCCATTACTGGCCGGGAGTAGGGCACCAGGAAGTGAGGCAGCACCGTAAGCTGCCAAGGAAAGGAATTCTCCACCAGAGCTCCCAGAAGGAGCGTGGGCTTGCCAACACCCTGATGTTAGCCCAGTAGGACCCAGCTTGGACTTCTGACTTCCAGAACTGTGAGATCAGAAATGTGTTGTTTTAAACCACTAACTTTCTGGTAATCTATTACAGTAGCAATAGGAAGTAGCTGACTTGTGGGACTCTTTGTGGGGTTTCCAGACCTCCATAGAGGGACTCTTGGCATTTATCTTTCCCAAAAGCAGTACTTCTCAACCAGGGTCAATTTTTTATATCCACTCCCCCCCCAGGGGAGATTTGATCATGTCTGGAGATATTTTGGATCATCACGACTGGGGGGAATGCCAATAGCATCTAGCAGATGGAGGCCCGAGACGCCAACTATCCTACAACGCACAGGACAGGCTCCTACAACAAAGAAGTATCAAGTCCAAAATGTCAGTAGTGTCAAGGTTAAAAACCCTAATCTAAAGCAAGCAATGAACTTGTTGGCCTCTTGCAATCTCTCTCCTGTCCAATAGCCAGCACCTCTCTTACCTTCAAGAGGGTCCTTTCAGAACAGCTTGAGCCTGACTCACTTCTACAGTGTGTGCATGAAGGGAAAGCATTACCCTTCTTTGCTCCACCAAACACTGGCAGTCAGGCAGCCCCTACACCGCCCACCTTTTCTCTGTGCTGCACCATTAGTGGCAACAGTAGGCAGCCTCTTCCCTTCTCATTTCACCAAGCAAAAGTCAAGCATCAATCTCTAGATCGCTACTGCCCTCTAAAACTGGGCAATGGTTCTTAGCCAGGAGTAACTTTGCCCCCCACCCAGGGGATGTTTAGCCATGTCTGGAGATGTATTTTGGTTGTCACAATTGTGGGAGGTGGGGACATGCTACTAGCATCTAGTGGGTGGAGGCCAGGGATGCCGCTGAACATTTCTACATTTCATGGCAAAGATTTATCCACCCAGAATGTCAATAGTACCGAGGTCTAGAAGTTCAGCTCCAGGAAGTCCAGGTGAACCTCTCTGAAGAACGTTCTTGCTGTCTCCTCTGACAGCAACAAGGGCAGATGGTGAGTAAGATGCTGGTCTCCCTTTCCGCCAAGGGTCTTGATTCTACCAGTGATGCCCTGGCATCTCCCAACCTCCCTTGTCTTTGTTGGGGGAAGCGGAGGACAGCATTCTAGGGACACAGACAGGAAAGCTGCATGATCTCCTCTTATACAAATTCCCTTTGAAGGATCCTCTCTTACGTAAATTGAAGGCAGAAGATGAATTAAGGATTCTGTCTCTAGATTATGTGGTCACGTATCACTGACTGTATCCCACCTAGACGGCTTAGCCAAAACTTTAAAACCCTCATTTAACGTCCTGTTACACACCTTCCATAAGATGTTCAAGGCATTGTTAGGACTTAGAGATTTCCCTGTTAATTCTTCAGGGAAGGAAGCATTGAGGCAAGCATTTTCATCAAATAATGACTTTCATTTTCTTAATGTGTCTTTCACACAAATTTATGGCACGGGAGTGGAGACATGCTCTAATAATGTAAGTAACAGAGAAAGGACATATACAAACAAAAGAAGAGAGAACAGAGAGCACAGTGGGGTTTGTGGGCTTCATCCATTCATTCATTAATTCAAACGGTCTGCTGAAATGTTGCCTTCCTGTTGAAAGCCTCCCTCATCACAGTGTTTAAATAATCTACCACTGCCTTTTGCCCACTTTCTCTGCCCGATCATTGTACTTTTTTTATTATGATGTAATCCTATGCCATAAAAATTCACTCTTTTAAGTATACGATTCAGTGGGTTTTAGCATATTTACAAGATGTATGCAACAATCACCACTATATGATTGTAGAACAGTTTCATCACCCCAAAAAGAAATGCTATTTATTTCACAGTTATTCCTGATTTCTCCCCTCCCTAGTTCATATCAACCACAAATCTACTTATCTTCTATCTGTATCATTTGGCCTGTCCTGGACATTTCATATGAGTGAAATCACGTGATATGTGGCCTTTTATGTCTGGCTTCTGTCACTTAGCATTTCCCTAATGACTAATGTGCTCAGTGCTTTTTCATGGGCTTAGTAGTTATTTGTATATCTTATTTGGAAAAATGTCTATTCAAATCCTTTGCCCACTTTTTAAATTGGGTTGTCTTTTTATTGTTGAGTTGTAAAGGTTCTTTATATATTCTAGATACTAAACTCTTATCAGATATAGAATATGCAAATATTTTCTCCCAGTTATATGAGTTGTCTTTTTGTTTTCTTAACAGAAACCATTGAAGCACAAAATTTTTTTAATTTAGATAACATCTAATTTCTCTATTTTTTCATTGCTTATGCTTTAAGCGTCATATCTAGGGAGCCAGTGCATAATCCAAGGGCATAAAGATTTACACCTGTTTTTATTTTAATTTTTTTTAATGTTTATTCATTTTTGAGAGACAGAGTGCAAGTGGGGAATGGGCAGAGAGAGGGAGACACAGAATCCAAAGCAGGCTCCAGGCTCTGAGCTCTCAGCCCAGAGCCCGACATGGGGCTTGAACCCATGAACTATGAGATCATGAACTGAGCCAAAGTTGGATGCTTAACTGACTGAGCCACTCAGGCACCCCTACACCTCTGTTTTCTTCTAAGAATTTAATAATTCCAGTTCTTACATTTCAGTCTTTGATCCATTTTGAGTTAATTTTTGTATATGGTGTGAGGTAGAAGCCTAACTTCATTCTTTTGCATGGAGTTAGTCAGTTGTAGGTATTAGTTTTTTAAAAGACTATTCTCCCCCCATTAAATAGTCTTGGCATCCTTGTTGAAAATCAATTCTTTACTTTTTTATGGAAGCTATCATCTAAAATTATATCATCTGTTAACTTGTTAATATCTACCCTTCCCAAATTCCCAAACTCTCTCACTCCCCTCCATCTCCCCCACCCCCCAAACTAAACTGTAAGATTCATGAAGACAGGAAGTTGTTTGTTTACTATTTATCTCCACTACCTGGGACATAGTAGGCACTTATGTATTTGTTGACTGAATAAATGAGATTCCAGTTTCCTTTAGAAACAAAGGTCATTGTGTGTATCTATACCATTTAAGTGCAGGAACTCATTTAATTTAAGGCAAAAAATAAAATAAAATAAAATAAAGTTAAATTAAGTTAAGTTAAAAAGTTGTTGAGCCCTGTGTTGAAGTGAGCTTTCATGAACATTTCCTGGATTGGATAAGAAGAGCCTAATAAGGCAAGTAACTACCCATTAGTAAAGAGAGAGCCTGCAGAGAAGTTAATAGAAATCCAAAGGCAAGTTTAAAGGGACCACCAAGACCATTACCTGATACTCCAGTAATGACCTCAACAGGTGAGTGGCCCCAAGCAATTCTCTTGCCTGCTTAAGGCCTCAGTTCTCATCCCCAACACCAGCTCTCAGGTCACCTGCAGTACTAGTATTCTGATAATCTGGAGTCTTTAGAAACAGGCTCTGTAGTCAACTCAAGTTAATCTTTTTTTTTTTTTCAACGTTTATTTATTTTGGGGACAGAGAGAGACAGAGCATGAATGGGGGAGGGGCAGAAAGAGAGGGAGACACAGAATCGGAAACAGGCTCCAGGCTCTGAGCCATCAGCCCAGAGCCTGACGCGGGGCTCGAACTCACGGAACGCGAGATCGTGACCTGGCTGAAGTCGGACGCTTAACCGACTGCGCCACCCAGGCGCCCCACAAGTTAATCTTTTTAAGGGACATAGTTTTTATTTGCAAGTTATCTTTAAAAATAATTAGTAAAAAAATAAAAAATAAAAATAATTATTAACAAAAAAGATGCTTTAAGAGACAATATGAGTTTCCTCATGAAAGCTGTCTCACCATGACCATAACTCTAACCATGAGTATAAAGATTCAGAACTCTCCCTAAAAGTGGGTAGGTAAAACTCTTAGCCAAATGCCTAACAGAGAAAAAGGTTTCTAAGGTTTTCCAGAAGCTCCTGTTGAGAAAGAAAGAGCATGCCCGCCCACTAGTGGACAAATTGAGTAATTGCCAGATTTTCCAAGAAGGATTCCCAGGCTCCACCTTACCATGAGTGAACGAATACTGTCAGCTAAGCTCTAAACTATCAGATAACTGCCCGCACAAAACACTCGTTGAAGAGGTCACTGAAAACTCCAGGGTTGTAAAGGTCTATGGGTGAACACGGAAGAGGTAAGAAAAACCAACCAAGTGCCAGGAGCATAATCAAACTTTATTTTTCTGAACCAGGATTACAACCATACCACATAATGCATACACCTGATATTGACAATGGTAACTTAAATTCAAAATTGGAAAAAAAAAACCATAAAATAGAAATATTTTACTTTTAACATTTTCTTTCACAATTTGTTAACTCTTGTTTTGGAACCAGAAATCTGCGACTTTTTCTTTAGCAGATCATTGTTTAAATCTTGTACCAAGTTCCACGCGAGCACGGAATTCAGCCTTGACTGGTAGCCTTGACTTCAATAATTGAGAAGAACTGTTCACAAACGTAGGCATTTTCAAAGAGTTTTAACAATCTTTGCACAACTGTTCAGATATTTGCAGGAGTTTGGGGCTCTGGTGTCACTGTGCTAGATGTCCAGTCCTGTGTCGCACCGCAGATCACCTTTCACACTGCAAGTATGTATGAAGAGATAAAGGAGCACTGAGCAGGGGAAGGTTACCTTCACAGGGCTGAAGTCAACGACAAAGTCAGCTTTCAGCATCACAGAATTTCCATCACAGGGCTCTGACCATCAGCTACAGTTCTAGAGCTAATTCTAGCACAGAAAAGAAGACCAAATAACGCTCTGCCAGATCACTGTCTCCATAATGTTTCATAACTCTAATGGATGACTTTGCACGGCGTTCAAAGTGTTCGCCAACCCAAAAGGCCAATTCTGTGATAACAATCTTTGCTGCTTAGCATAAACAAAGATTTCTTTTCCTATGAGTTCATTTCAACAGTTCAATACATCTCCTTAGCTTCAGTGGTGACTGAGCCTCCCAACCTACGTGCAGTGAGCAGACCTCTGTGTTATGTGTCCAATTCATTCAACGGTGACTGCGATGCTCTGTGGCCCAAACCCCAGGGGGAGACCCAGCTTACAGGTGGTGAGCTCTGGGTCTGTGATGCGTTCCATTTTTAACTTCCAGCAGAAAGCAATTCCTGCTGAGTAATGCAAATGAGTAGAGGTAAAGCCTGTGTCCTTGCATAACTTGCCACATGGAACTTAAATGTTACCGCAAGTCCAGTATTAGCACCATCCATCCCAGGATCATCATCTATATTAAATTGTTTGAAAGTTTCCTCTTGTTACAGAAATGAATTTCTTAATTACTTCCTAGTGTTGTGCCTGTCATGGGCACACTGTCTAAAATATTTTCAGTCATATAAAAATTCTCAAACCCACGGTGAATAAATAGAGCTAATTATTACATCTAAGTATTACTAAATATGTCCCCTCATCAGCTGCAGAAGCAAATGTCACAATGTTTAAAACTTTTTTCACACAATTTTTCTTTTAGTTTCCTAGCCATATTTCTAGTACATTGAGCAACAGTGTTTCTGGTTACACTTCTATTTTCACACGTCTGTATCTTCTCAGGACATACAATTTCTACCCCATTCAATAGACACTCCTTTACAACTTGCTATCTGTGAAGAATTTGATGGCCCAGGCAGATTTTTCACTAAAATATATAACTGCTGATTGTATTAAAAATGAAAACAAACCTTGCTGGCTTTTCAGTTCTCTTTGCAGCTCTTAGGATTTGATCAGACATCTTTTCCACATCCTTGGTCTTTTTTCTTACAGTGGTTTGTTTCATCACACCACCTAGGCTGTTGTCTTAAATTACATCCTTTGCCACATAAGCACACAGAAGTAGCCTTCAGTTTACAAAGTGGAACATAGGACTCTCTACGTCTATGTTCTACTTCCTCCTTTTCACAGAGACGTAAGAAATATTCGCTTTTCTAACACAATACAGTAGAAGTGACCTTCACAAAGCACAACTCAGTTTTCCAAAATACATAACTCTTCTCTGTAATTCAACCTCTGGATCTGATCTCCTCCACCTGTTGGAAGAACATGTCCTCAGTCTTATCCAGGAAGGCATTCAGTCTCTTCCATAAGGATGCCCACACCATAAACCATGCCAGTAAGTACCCCTTGCCTGTAGTGGTTCTCAACCCTCCCTTGCTCCTACTGGAGCCACAATGGGGAGCTTTGGAAATGCCAATGCTTAGCTTTTCTCTACCATGATTACTCAGAATCTTTGAGGATGGGACATGGGTATGATGTCTTTTAAAGACCCACAGTGTTAATTCAGGCAATTCTGGCACAAAGACAAGGTTGAGAAGGACAGATGTGGAGCAAGCAGACCTCACATGTGCTCCTCACGAGACAGCCGGTACATGATGCCTGACCCCCAGAAACACGGATGGCCAGATGATGTCAGGGCAGTAGCAGCAAACATAAGGGGATGAATTTACCATAGCAGCCAATGAAATACAGCTACCACCCATCCCCTCTCCCACAGCAGCACCCTGGAAGAAGAGGGAGACAGGTGTCCCAGACCCACCTGGTCCCTCTCCAATCCAAGCAGATGTGGTCTCAGCTCAAACTGTGCTGGGGGTGGGAGGAGGGGAGATGATAAGGTTTAAACCAAGCATGAAACTAAACTGGATCGAATACTAACAACCAAAAAAGACTAGGAAAGATGAAATCTGCCCAACATGTCACCATGGGATGGGAAAGGGAGAGTCAGAAGCATGGAGTTGGGCATTACAATCAAAGGAAAGAATCTTGGTCACGTTTATCCTGCTTAATGACTTGACACCACTTTATCAATGAATCGTACTTCAGTGTTTTCTCAGTCACACAGGTTTAAACACTATGATTATAAGATTTTCTCAGGATTTCTTCTTCCTGTCTTCTGGGAAGTGACACCCATGTTCCGTGGGCATCAAACAGACTTGGAGGGAGGTGGGGAGTGGGGAGCCTCTTCCATGGCCATTCCTTTGTCTTTGCATTGGCTTCATCTGAACCCAAGCTTGCAAAGCCTCCTGGATAAGACCACCGGACCCCTTTGGAATCCACTAACTCCCGCAGCAAATTTCTAAGCCTTTTGTGTGAACACAAGGTTTAGTGGCTCTCTCAAGTGTGCCTGGGGAGACTCTGGAGCAGTCCTGCAGCCCCACTTTGCCTTTGCCACCCCGTGCAGCCATGAGAGGCGGGCAGGATGCTAGGTCTCTTTCATGGAGATGCTCACCTCCTCTGACTCTTCCCTGCACTTCTCATTCCTCCCCAAATGGGAAAGCATCTTCTAGTCTGCATGGTGGTGCTTGAGAGAGAAGTGTTGGAAATGGTTCCCCCAAACACATAGTCTTCCAAATCTGATTTATCTGACACCTGCACCAAAGCTTTTGATCCCAATAGCCAAGAATATGAAACCTTTGGTCTTTGCTTCCCCCATGGACCTCCTCCATAGTCTCCTCCAAAGGAGACTCCATTCTAGCTTCCTGAATGAGAAAGGGTCACAGAATAAAAACCGAATTGGCCCCACATCCCTATTGATATGGCACCAGTCATATCATCAGCCCCCACTGCTCTTCCTATTAAGATCAGAGAAAAAGGTGAACAAATGCCAACAGAAGATAGTACTAGAACAGTAGAAAACAATTGTGTGCAAAAAAATTAGGGAGATATTATTTATCACAAACTGATATAAGTTGGAACAAAGTACACAAAAAGATGAGTTTGGTGCATTGGAATTCATGAAAGCTGATGATAAATACTACTCTCTATTAGCAGAAGTAACAGAAGTTAATGACTCTCAACAGATATGCAGAACTTGTCAAGGAATCTTTTTTTTTTTTTTTTTTTTTTTTTTTTTTTTTAGAGAGAGCACACAAGCAGGGGGGAGGGGCAGAGGGAGAAAGAAAGAATCTTAAGCAGGCTCCATTCTCAGCCTGGAGCCCAATGAGGGGCTTGATCCCATGACCCTGGGATCACGACCTGAGCCGAAATCAAGAGTCAGAGACTCAACCAACTGAGCCACCCAGGTGCCTGTCAAGAAATCTTGTTGTTTCCTGTTTCTGGCTATTATGAGTAAAGCTTCTATGAACACTCTTGTCCAAGTCTTTGTGTTGACATGAATTTTAATTTCTCTAAACAATGCTTTCCTAATTTTGCAATATGTTGCTTTTTCTGGTGCTATGTGTATGCAACCATGATTTAATAATAAGAGGCAATTTTATAATAAAAATAAATCTCTGAGTTTAATTTGAGATAAAATCAATTTGGAGATGGAGAAATCCATTTTCATCATCTCTCCATTTCTATTAGAAAAATTACAACAGGGCCATCACACTGGCATGAAGCCTCAGAATCAAGAAGACGTTAGGAGTTGGTGAATACTGTGACAAACTGAAAAGTACATACATAACCTTGTTTTAAATGTGCAGCCACATTGAGGAGGGCACTCGTTGGGTTGAGCACTGGGTGTTGTATGTAAGCAATGAACCATGGGAATCTACCCCAAAAACCAAGAGCACACTTTACACACTGTATGTTAGTTAGCCAATTTGACAATAAGTTATACTAATAAGTAAATTATAAACATTTTTTTAAAGTTTAAAAAATAAAATAAAAAATAAATGTGCAGCTACTATTCTTCCTCAACCAATTCACCATGCAGTCCCAATGTTCCCCAATCTTCTAATTTTTCAAGGGCAGACAGACTTTTTGTGCATATATGCAACCTCCTAAATTTGCACGTTGACCAGCAGAAAGTAGCAAGCACTGGTGGTGGGCCTAATGCCGTCCAGTCTCAGGCTGTGCAGGATAAAACACAATGGCAGGCCAGATTTGGCCCCAAGACTCATTAATCTGTAGCTAAGATTTTGGTTCTCAGTCTGGCTTTGAGCAATATGAACTTTTAACTTTTTAAAAATACATGTCTATGGGACGCTTGGGTGGCTCAGTCGGTTGAGCATCTGACTTTGGCTCAGGTCATGATCTCACAGCTCGTGAGTTCAAGCCCCACGTCAGGCTCTGTGCTGACAGCTCAGAGCCTGGAGCCTGCTTCAGATTCTGTGTCTCCCTCTCTCTCTGCCCCTAACCCACTCGCATTCTGTCTCTGTCTCTCTCAAAAATAAACATTAAAAATTTTTTTTTTAAATAGAACATGTCTGGGCCCTAGCTCAGATTCTGACTTAACTAGATCAGGAATGAGGCCCGAGCATCTCCATATGACTTTAAATTTCAAGTTAACAGTGTCTGGTCACATTTCTCAACTTCAGCACTGTGTTCAGAACACCCCACCACTTGCCCAAGCTAATTCTAACCCGATTCTGAGTTGAAATACTGATGTGCATCGCGGTGTAAATTCTAATCAGTGATAAACACACAGACAATGAAACTGTCACAAGGCAGTTTTTCTAGTCTCTAATTAACCCAAATGGCATCAAATTTTGGCTCTTCTGTGTCTGAGGACATTATAATAGCTGACCTTTCTGGAGGAAACTTGGGTCTAAGTAAAAATGTTTGCATACAAACTGATCGGAACTTCTTATTCATGAACATGCTAACCACAGGATAAAAACGTCTCTGCAAATAAGGGAGACAAAAAGAAGTAGGAGAAGGCAGATCAAAGGAGCTGTTGTGTTTTTACAATTTGACAGGTAACAGGTCTTATGAAATGAGCACAAATGCGTGAGCACAAAGACTCCTAACGTGGGACTCTTGCCTTTTAAAATTTTTTTTAAAAAAAAGTTTATTTTTTTATTTTTTTTTTCAACGTTTATTTATTTTTGGGACAGAGAGAGACAGAGCATGAACGGGGGAGGGGCAGAGAGAGAGGGAGACACAGAATCGGAAACAGGCTCCAGGCTCTGAGCCATCAGCCCAGAGCCTGACACGGGGCTCGAACTCCCGGACCGCGAGATCGTGACCTGGCTGAAGTCGGACGCTCAACCGACTGCGCCACCCAGGCGCCCCTAAAAAATTTTTTTAATGTTTATTTTTGAGAGAGACAGAGACAGAATGAGAGTGGGTTACTTACTTAAAGTAAATAAGGGAGAAAGATGCCATGATAGGAACCTATCTCAAATTTTTTCCAGTGAGCTCCTGCAAGCCCGAGGCAAATGGGTCTTTATGAAAAACAGAGACATCCAGTAACAAGATCCTCCCATCATTTGCCTTTCAAGCCTCCGACCTGTAGTCATGGGGCAAACAAATGAAGAAAAATTGGAAATAACCATTAACTGGGGAAAAAAATTATAATAACATTGAGGGAGGATCAGAAGACTGCATAGCAGGTACCAGGCCTTGGCATGGAAACCTGGAGGTCAGGGCCAAAGAGAATGGCGACAGTGAACACAGATGCCATGGATAGAGACACATCCAGGTTTAAAATCGTCCTCACCGTGGTGGTCTCTGGAGTAGAGTGCATGACTGGCATGATTGGGAATGGCTTCATCACTGCCATCCAGGGGGCCAAGTGGGCCAGAGGCAAAAGGCTCCCTGTGAGTGACTGTATCCTGTTGAAGCTGAGCTTCTCCAGGCTTTTGCTGCAGATCTGGATGATGCTGGAGAATATTTACAGTCTATTCTTCCTGGTCACTTATAACCAAAACACAGTGTTTATAATCTTTAAAGTCACCACCATGTTTCCGAACTATTCCAACCTCTGGCTTGCTGCCTGGCTCAACATCGTCTCTTGCCTTCGAATTGCAAACTTTGCTCACTGTTTGTTCTCCATGATGAAGAGGAAAATCAGAGAGCTGATGCCTCGGCTTCTGGGGCTGTCACTGTTCATCTCCTTATGCTTCAGCTTTCGCTTCTCTAAAGATATCTTCAATGTGTACGTAAATAGTTCCGTTCCTATCCCCTCCTCCAACACCACTGAGAAGAAGTACTTCTCTGAGACTAACATGGTCAACCTGGTTCTTCTCTATAACCTGGGGATCTTCATTCCTCTGATCATGTTCATCTTTGCAGCCACTCTGCTGATCATCTCTCTCAAGAGATACACCCTACACAAGAGATACACCCTACACATGCCACTGGCTTCAGGGACCCCAGCATGGAGGCTCACATGGGGGCGATCAAAGCTATCAGCTACTTTCTCATTTTCTATATTTTCAATGCAGTTGCTCTATTCATTTCCATGTCCAACATCTTTGACATCAACAGTTCCTGGAATATTTTGTGCAAAATCGTCATGGCTGCTTACCCAGCTGGCCACTCAGTGCTACTGATCTTGGGCAACCCTGGGCTGAGAAGAGCCTGGAAGAGGTTTCAGCACCGTGTTCATCTTCATCTATAAGAGCATACCCCGTGATGGAATCCAGAGTGCCACAGGACCGGTTCAACCAGCTCTGCCTTTCCCCCACCTAAACCTCTCTCCTCACCCCTCTTTTCTGCTTAATCTTATTTCTCAGGTAACTGGGTTGTTCCATGAATGGGACACTGAGTTTCTAACTTGAGATTCTAAGCTGAAGTAGCTAAGCAACTCTAAGATGGATTGTGGAAGCTCCTTGATCTATGTTCATTCATCTCCTGCCCTGAGCCTTAAGTAAGGAGAGGATGGCTGGACCTCTCCATTTGCCGGGGATGATCTCAGTGTGTGCCTGTGGTCACTGGGCACCCTTTAATTCTCAACGATATCTTGGTCTGGATGAAAACTTACATGGTCACCCTACTGAAGGCACCCTACTAACCCACAGTTAAGAAAAAGGAGGGCTAGTGACAAGCATTGTATGCAGTCCAAGAGGCAGAAGGGAGGCTAGCATACCTACAGGGAAAAGGGACTAAGGAGAGAAAGCCCGGCCAGAATTACCAGGTGCTGCAGAGGTTCCAAGGAAAATGGAGGCTGTGTATACTATTAGTGCAGTGACAGGTAGCATTCATATTACAGAAGTTTCCAGAGTAGGTGATGAAAACAGTGAGGGAGTTTGTAAAGACCAATAATTTCAGGAGGTTGTCTGGAGAAAAACATGAAATACAGGGCGGCAGATGGATAAGTGGATGGTCAATTGAATGTTTTATTTTTCCAAATGGCAGGGGGGCGTGGGGGGAAGAGTGGCATGTGCAGCCCCAGGAAGAAAACAGGAAGAGTCCAGAGCAAAGGAACATCTATTTTGCTGTGCTCCTGTGTTGGGGGCAATGTAAATGGCATCTGCCTCTGGCGATAGCAGTTCTAGGTGCCCTTGATGTGACCATGGTGCCAGAGCAGGTTACCTGGCAGGGGCTGTTTGACAAGAAAGAAAATGTCACAGTTCGCTGCCACTCTTCACAATGATGGCATCAGCACCACCTCAAACAGCCTTGTACAAAATAAGACACCACTCCTAGACATCTTGGAACTAGAAAGTTAGGAACTTGGGGTTTTCTTGTATTTGGTGTTTTCAAAATCAGAATTACTGAGGAAAGTATGAAAAGAACGCCACTCATCACACCAGCGCTTCCAAATGAAAATGTAAGGTTGGTAGCAAAGACTAAATGCTGAGCTTCTGGGCTCTCGAGCACATTTTTCAGAAAGAGCCCTTTATATCCGTGAACAGCAAAAAATCACACACACACACACACACACACACACACACACACACACATACACACAGAGGCATGTACACACTCTCACATACACCCCTTTACAGTTCCAACAGTATGGGATGTATTCAATTAGAAGGGAAACTATATTCATGGAAACACACATTTTTCATTGTTTTCCTAATTGATATTTACTTCTATGACTATTTGAGGTTGGTATAGTTGTTATGGTGGGGCAAATTAGATTTTGAAGTTTCATTCCAGTTCCTAAAGAATAGAGAAATATACACTTTCCCAATAATACGTGCACACCCATCAAATAAAAAACAGAAAATTGATTTAGAGCCAGCATGTGATTAATATGAACCACACCAAGATAACAAACTATGTAATCCCTCTCTGTGCTTATTATGAAGAAATAACATGTCATTGTTTGTAAAAGCCAAAAGCAGCAGAGAGCTAACCAGAGCTTCAAGGATGATGACATTAATAGTGTGTGTTGCCTTACCTTCAACTAGGTAAAGTTCCCTCCAGTTCTCTCTCCCTCCCCTCCTTCTTTCCTTCCTTCCTTCCTTCCTTCCTTCCTTCCTTCCTTCCTTCTTTCCCTCCTTCCTTCCTTCTTTCCTTCCCTGCTTCCTCCTTCCTTCCCCCCTTCTCTCCTTCCTTATTTTCTTTCTTTCTGTACAACCCACCTAGATTTCTATAATGGGCACCCTACCTTCCAATTGGTTGGCTTTAGACAGAAATCAGAAGTCCTAAAGGATCTGCTTTGCAAACTCTACATGACACCCCTGTACCCTGAGAGAGGTCTGAAAGTTGGTGTGAAGGGTTCCTTTACTCACAAAGTCACTCTGGACATTCACCCACCACGTGGAGCAGCTAGGGGGACTTGGGTTGCCACGGGGACTCCAATGTGGAAGGCCCAGTACAAGGCGGGGTGTCTCAAACCCAGCTGAGTCCTAGTGAAGGAAGACTAGAGTAGAAGCCAGGGTCATTCTAAGGGCTGGGATTTGTGGGCACCAGAGTGCCCCACAATCCAACACGATCTTCACCTTTTAATCTGCTAAATGCCACCATGGTTCCTGCTTTTCTGGGAGTGGACTCTGCAGGAATTCTCCTTTACTATTCTCTCAGACATCCTTTCCTTTGGGCTGCTAGGACAGAAATATCTATTGAATAAAGGGAAAGGAACTGTAAATTCAACCAACCAATGAGTCTTGAGTTGGAGGGGGAAAACAGAAACCAAGGGCAGAAATCTGAAGCAATCATGGCAGGATGGACGGAAATGGGACTCCTTAGAGGAGAGGCGAGAGGTATGGAAATTCCTTACATGCTCCGGAAGGTTGGTTTTCAGGAGAGAAAGGAGGAGTAAGCAAGCCGGGGCACCAGCCCTTAGTGTTAGAAGGCTGGGGGAGCTCCCTGGACCCCTTCGCTGCACTGGAGACAGGTTGCCTCAGAGAGCAGAGGTGAAAGTCAGAAGGAAATGCTCATTTCCATGTCCTTTTGGGGGAGGTAACATGCTACATGGCTAGAAAGTTGTTGATGGCAGCAGGACAGAAGCCTCTTAGAGCCTGGCATGTGGCCCAGGAGGTGAGGCCAGAACAGAGAAGAGCAGCAAGCATAAGAGGTGTGGGGTGGGAGGCCAGGGCAGAAGGATCAGGAAAGGGAAGGTGTGAAGGTGCTGAGTGCTTGGCCAGGCTCATCTGGGGAAGCAATCTACTTACCGCTCCTGCCTGGCCTTTGGGGGCAACAAAAGATCTTCTAAGAGCTTTCCAGAGGACTATTTCTGGGTGGGACTCTATACTGCACAGGTGCCCTGTGTCTGCAAAGCTAGCCTATCAACCAGCCTCACTGGGGAGGAAATGGACTTGGGGGGTGGGGGTAAAGTTTCTTGTTTCTCTCATTTGGTTTCCCTTAGTTTTTTAGCAAAGTGTCTTAAAAATGTTCTGTCCTCCCTCAGTTGTGTCAGGATAAAATCAAAGAAAAGCCGCTCTGAAAACAGTTCAAAAAGAAAAGGAATCAACAATCCCTTGGGTTGGGTTGGGTTCGGATGTGGCAGCAGCGAAGGGAATCCGAGGAGAGAATTCCAAGGTGGAAGATTAACAGGAAAATGTCACATCGGGTAGCTGCCTTGCCCCTCCAGCAACACAGTTCCTGGAGTCCAAACGACTTCAGTCTGGGTCCTGGCTCTGCTACTTACTGGTTTTTGACACAAGCATGTTATTGCATCTCTCTGAACCTTAGTGTCTGTATCTGTAAAATGGGAATAATGATAATAATACCTCCCTCCTGGGATTACCTATCTCATCCTAAGAAATAAGTGAGATAAAACTTATTTTTGGTTATCTCAACTTATTATTGGTTGAGAGTAAGCTCTCAACCAACGTTAGTTGTTAATATTCTTAAGAGAAGGGATGTGAGGCTGAGGGGCCAGGAGTCTAGAATGAGGATATACAGGGGCACCTGGGTGGCTCAGTTGCTTAGGCATCTGACTCTTGACTTTGGCTCAGGTCATGATCTCATGGTCATTAGCTCCAGCCCCGACTCAGGCTGGGCTCCTCGCTGAGCATGGAGCCTCTTAAGATTCTGTGATTCTCTCTCTCTCTCTCTCTCTCTCTCTCTCTCTCTCTCCCCCTCCTTCTCTCCCCCTCTGCCCCTCCCCCACTCTCTCTCCCAAAAAATTAAAAAAAAAATTTTTTTAATTGAAAAAAATTAGAATGAGGATATTTAGAGCAGGCCAGATGTGAAAAGGCCGAGATTGGGCTGGACACACACAGAGGGGTGAGCCTGATCCACAGAACCAGGCTTGATCCATAACAGCTCATCATCTGAAGTGGTAGGTGGATGTGTGGGGCGGGGGTGAGGGGTTGGGGAGGAGTCCTGAAGTATTTGGCTCCCACACACCCTTCTGACAACATCAGAAAGACATCTACTATTCCAGGGTTTAAACCCTTGGCAATTTTGAAGGAAGGGGGCACTATGTCACGGGTCAGCAAACTCTGTCAGGGGCCACACACAATAAATATTTTAAGCTTTGTGGGCCACATGCAGCCCCTGTCACATGAGCCATCTGAAACAACACGTAAATGAATAGGAGTGGCTGCGCTAATAAAGTTTTCTTTACAGACACTGAAATGTCAATTTCATATAATTTTCACATGTCATAAAATATCTTTCGATTTTTTTTCAACCATTTAAGCATGCAAAAAGCATTCTTAGCTTGTGGGCTCTACAAGACCAGGAGGTGGGTCACATTTGACCCCCAAGCCACAGTTTCTCCAACTCAAGGAGGCACCAAAACCCACCACAAACCCCAGTTACCTTTACTGTAAACCAGAGACGCGTATCATGATAATTTTGCCATGTCTTGAACACAGCAACTTTCTGAATATTTCTGCCACTTTCAGTTTGTCCAGCTTGGGTCTACCCCTTGGTGATCCCTAAATCACAACTCTTTAGTTCTTTGTGAAAAACAATGAGGACCCTAGTCCCTCTCCTACCACTGCCACACTGTTAAGGACAGACACAGGGCCCCAAATAAGTTTGTTATCTAAAACTTTAAAAGATGGCACAAAAACAGACACATAGACCAATGGAATAGAATAGAAACCCCAGAACTAGACCCACAAACGTATGGCCAACTCATCTTTGACAAAGCAGGAAAGAACATCCAATGGAAAAAAGACAGCCTCTTTAACAAATGGTGCTGGGAGAACTGGACAGCAACATGCAGAAGGCTGAAACTAGACCACTTTCTCACACCATTCACAAAAATAAACTCAAAATGGATAAAGGACCTAAATGTGAGACAGGAAACCATCAAAACCTTAGAGGAGAAAGCAGGAAAAGACCTCTCTGACCTCAGCCGTAGCAATCTCTTACTCGACACATCCCCAAAGGCAAGGGAATTAAAAGCAAAAGTGAATTACTGGGACCTTATGAAGATAAAAAGCTTCTGCACAGCAAAGGAAACAACCAACAAAACTAAAAGGCAACCAACGGAATGGGAAAAGATATTTGCAAATGACATATCGGACAAAGGGCTAGTATCTAAAATCTATAAAGAGCTCACCAAACTCCACACCCGAAAAACAAATAACCCAGTGAAGAAATGGGCAGAAAACATGAATAGACACTTCTCTCAAGAAGACATCCAGATGGCCAACAGGCACATGAAAAGATGTTCAGCGTCGCTCCTTATCAGGGAAATACAAATCAAAACCACACTCAGGTATCACCTCACGCCAGTCAGAGTGGCCAAAATGAACAAATCAGGAGACTATAGATGCTGGAGAGGATGTGGACAAACGGGAACCCTCTTGCACTGTTGGTGGGAATGCAAATTGGTGCAGCCACTCTGGAAGGCAGTGTGGAGGTTCCTCAGAAAATTAAAAATAGACCTACCCTATGACCCAGCAATAGCACTGCTATGAATTTATCCAAGGGATACAGGAGTACTGATGCATAGGGCCACTTGTACCCCAATGCTCATAGCAGCACTCTCAACAATAGCCAAATTATGGAAAGAGCCTAAATGTCCATCAACTGATGAATGGATAAAGAAATTGTGGTTTATATACACAATGGAATATTACGTGGCAATGAGAAAAAATGAAATATGGCCTTTTGTAGCAACGTGGATGGAACTGGAGAGTGTGATGCTAAGTGAAATAAGCCACACAGAGAAAGACAGATACCATATGGTTTCACTCTTATGTGGATCCTGAGAAACTTAACAGGAATCCATGGGGGAGGGGAAGGAAAAAAAAAAAAAAAGAGGTTAGAGTGGGAGAGAGCCAAAGCATAAGAGACTGTTAAAAACTGAGAACAAACTGAGGGTTGATGGGGGGTGGGAGGGAGGGGAGGGTGGGTGATGGGTATTGAGGAGGGCACCTTTTGGGATGAGCACTGGGTGTTGTATGGAAACCAATTGGTCAATAAATTTCATATATATAAGAAAATAAATAAATAAATAAAACTTTAAAAGATACCACCTTCAGGGGTGCCTGGGTGGCTCAGTTGGTTTTGGTTTCAGCTTGGATCATGATCTCACGGTTCATGGGTTTGAGCCCCCAGTCGGGCTCTGTGCTGACAGTCAGGTGCCTGCCTGGGATTCTCTGTCTCCCTTTCTCTCTGCCCCTCTACTCATGCTCGCTCTCTCTCTCTCTCTCTCTCTCTCTCTCTCTCTCTCAATAAACATTTTTTTAAAAAATGACTCAAGACTTCACTAAGATAGTAAGTGGATGGAATTTGAAGATAAAATATTATAAATAAATAAATAAATAAATAAATAAAACCACCGTGAATCTATTCAGTCAGTAACAAGGAGTAAAAATCATTAAACAGGTTCCTACAGGGTCCTCGGGAATGTTTTGAAAGCTATGTCTCTAGCTCTGAAATGATCACGCTCCTACAAACTCCCGCCGTGAGACTGGACTGGATGGTAGGCTGCAGTTCCCTGTGTGGTTCTGACCAATCAGGGCAATGTTTATATCTTTGTGTCCTTTTCAGCTGGTTTACTAAGACAATGATGGGAAACATCTAGAGTCAGTGTGGCACACGGGAAGAACCTAGACTTTGGTGTCAAAAAGTCCAGATTCAAGGGGCGCCTAGATGTGGGCATCCAACTCTTGAATTTGGCTCAGGTCATGATCCCAGGGTAGTGGGATCAAGCCCTGCATCAGGCTCTGTGCTGAGTGTGGAGCCTACTTGGGATTCTCTCTCTCTCCCTCTCTGCCCCTCCCCCTGGCTCACTCGTGCTCACATTCTCTCTCTCTCCAGAATAAAGGGAAAAAAAATTTTTTTAAACAGGTAGATTTGAGTGCCCATTCTAGGTGATCCTTAGAAAGTCACCAAACCTGTTTTGCCTTCAGTTTCCCCATCTGGAAAAACAGAGATGATCAGAATATCCATTTCACAGAGTTGTTTTGAGGTTCAAAGGAAATAATATATATGTGCATAATAAACTAGAAATCACCATACAAAAGTGAGTGCATTTATTCATTCAACACACATGTACTGAGAGGACTGCTCATTAAATGAGACACAGAATTCAAAGGTTAACACAGCTAAACTTTCAGCCTCCAAGGGCTCAGAGGCTGGTAAAGAACAAGAGGTATAATTACAAGGTGGGAAACACTTCAGTGTAGGTCTTTGTACTATGGGGTCAGGGATGTACCTCACACCTCAAATGTTCACAATTAAAATTCCTCTCCAAAAAATAAAAAAATTAAATCCTGAAATTTCGTGCTTTATTTCCTTCTGTGACAGAGAAAGGAGAACTCAGGACAGCAGAGAAGCACGTTCCACTGACTATCCTTCGAAATCCTCATCACAGCCTGAGGATGCAAAAAAGAAAGGGGTCCCATCACACCCAGACTTCCCTAGGGAAAGCTGCTGTTTGCATCTCCTGCCAAGAGCTCTTGGAGACTGAAAACAGATTTGTGATTTATTCAAACCAGATGCTGGTGGCCCTGAGTGCAGCTGGGACCAAGAATGACAGAAATGCTTAGCCGGGACAGGGTGGCAGTCTGACTCTCTGAAGACAGGAGACCTCAGAGGATCCTAATCTGGTTTCTTGTTCATCTTACTTCTCAGTGGAATAGGACCTAATATTCGCATTCTATTCATGAATGCACAGAGCAAAATTTGCTTACCTTTGGATTCAAAGGCCAAGAAAAATACCTTGAACAAGTCAGTCTAGCCACTTGGAGGTTGTGGTTGTGTCTGTACAGGGCCTGCACCCACCCTCCATTTCCTCCTGGCCATGACCTGCTCTCCAAGGAACAATGGCAGATGTGCCTGGAGGACTCTATGGGGACAGAATGAGAGAAGCTAGGGTTTGTATCCTATGCTGAGGTTGGAAATAGGAGGAAACATGGCCTAACTCCTATCTCCACCCCCTCTCTACCCACCAGCCACTCCCAATTGCCTGCCCTTACACTGGACGGATACCAGATTCCCCACCCCACCTGAGCAGGTCCTGATAGGCAGTGGCATCAGGAGTTAGGACTGGGGTAAGCATGCATTTTCTCTGCACTCATGGAGTGTGTGGAGATGACAAAGGGAGTAGATTAAGCCAGAGGTAAGCTCTGGACATAAAATGATTGAAGTATACGGAAGGAAAGGTCATGACACAAGAACAGACACTCAGATCAATGGAACAGAATAGAGAACCCAGAAATGGACCCACAAACGTATGGTCAACTAATCTTTGACAAAGCAGGAAAGAATATCCAATGGAATAAAGACAGTCTCTTCAGCAAGTGGTGCTGGGAAAACTGGACAATGACATGCAGAAGAATGAACCTGGACCACTTTCTTACACCATACACAAAAATAAACTCAAAATGGATGAAAGACCTAAATATAAGACAGGAAATCAAAATCCTCGAGGAAAAACTAGGCAAAAACCTCTTTGATCTTGGCCACAGCAACTTCTTACTCAACACATCTCCAGAGGCAAGGGAAGCAAAAGCAAAAATGAACTACTGGGACCTCATCAAAATAAAAATCTTCTGCACAGCGAAGGAAACAATCAGCAAAACTAAAAGGCAACCGACAGAATGGGAGAAGATATTTACAAATGACATCAGATAAACGGTTACTATCCAAATCTATAAAGAACTTATCAAACTCAACACCCAAAAAACAAATAATCCAGTGAAGAAATGGGCAAAAGACACTTCTCCAAAGAGGACATCCAGATGGGCAACCGACACATGAAAAAATGCTCAACATCACTCATCATCAGGGAAGTACAAATCAAAACCACAATGAGATACCACCTGACACCTGTCAGAATGGCTAACATTAACAACTCAGGCAACAACAGATGTTGGCAAGGATGCAGAGAGGGAGGATCTCTTTTGCATTGCTGGTGGGAATGCAAGCTGGTGCAGCCACTCGGGAAAACAGTATGGAGGTTCCTTAAAAAGTAAAAATAGAACTACCCTACAACCTAGCAATTGCACTACTAGGTATTTATCCAAGGGATACAGGTGTGCTGTTTCGAAGGGACACATGCACCCCCATGTTTACAGCAGCACTATCAACGATAGCCAAAGTATAGAAAGACCCCAAATGTCCATCAATGGATGAATGGATAAAGATGTGGTATATATATACAATGGAGTATTACTCGGCAATCAAAATAATGAAATCTTGCCATTTGCAACTACGTGGATGGAACTGGAGGGTGTTATACTAAGTGAAATTAGTCAGTCAGAGAAAGACAAAAATCATATGACTCACTCATCTGAGGACTTTAAGACACAGACCAGATGAACATAAAAGAAGGGAAGAAAAATAATATAAAAACAGGGAGGGGGACAAAACAGAAGAGACTCATAAATATGGAGAACAAACTGAGAGTTACTGGAGGGGTTGTTGGAGGGGGGATGGGCTAAATGGGTAAGGGGCACTAAGGAATCTACTCCTGAAATCATTGTTGCACCAGATGCTAACTAATTTGGATGTAAATTTTAAAAAATTAAAAATAAAATTAAAACAATAAATAAATATATCCAATATAAAAAAATAAAAGAGAAGAAATAGAAAAAAAAAAAAAAAGGAAAGGCCATATGACTTTCCAGATCTCTAGCTGAGGTGTGTCTGAGAAGACAGGTCAATTCTCCAGTGAATCAGTGCCTACACAACTTTGGTGAATAAACCCTAAAGTTCAAACTGCAAACCCCACAGACTATACAGCCTGGGGGATCTCTCCACACTGCCAGATACAGCCTCCTGCCAAAAAAAAAAAAAAAAAAAAAAAAAAAAGTCCACAATCATATTGAAAGACCCTAACTCAGCTTTCTATTCCCCAAAACCCTTAGTGCCTGGGTGGCTTAGTCAGTTAAGCATCCGACTCTTGGTTTTCACTCAGGTCATGATCTCACGGTTCATGAGATTGAGCCCCATGTCATGCTTTGCACTTACAGCGTAGAGCCTGTTTGGGATTCTCTCCTCTCCTCTCCTCTCCTCTCCTCTCCTCTCCTCTCCTCTCCTCTCCTCTTCTCTTCTCTCTCTCTCTCTCCCTGCCCCTCCCCTGCTCATGCTCTCTCTTGCTCTCTCTCTGTCTCTATTCCCCAAAACCCTTGGCCAAGGACCTCATTCATAGTGCAGCATAGCCAATGCCAAGTGGACTCAATCAGTCAACTAACTAAGATTAGCAAGTAGGGTTAAAATTACTTGCTCTGGAGTATGTAAGTTTGCCACATGTTTATGTTTTATATTTATATTTTTAACAAATATTTGTTCAGCTTTCTGTGAAATTTATTTTAATATAGTAAAATATATATTACAAAAATTAAATACTGTGAGATTGCCTTAATCTTTTTATGAAAGAATCAGAGTATTAAATGATAAAATGCCTCTGCCTTTGCAGTTTACCTTTTCATGAGTTATGTAGCTAATCGATTTCTGAATCTGTATTCTAACATCTAAAAGTACTAGTGAGACTACATCTTTGGTACTGATTAGTTGTATGTGCTGTGAAGTGAGGTTTTGGTTTTGGTTTTTGGTTTTCAAAGGCTGGGTAACTGAAGAATATGTCTGGCAAATCCTGGTCTAAAGAGGTCATCCTAGAACATCCGATTCTGTGGTCTGAGTCTCCTTCCTCTCGGCTCCTCCATGGCCTGGGGCAAGGCTGACTACCTCCTTATTATAAACCCTCCATTCCAGCTTCTGTTATCTGTTCAGCTGCCTGTCTTTATCCTATTTCCTTATCCATCAAGCACCCTTTAAACAAAGAAGTCACACTCTGCCACCACCTTTGGGGTTTAAAACCCCAAATCCCAAATCTCAGAAAAACCTCAGTCCTGGGCAAACCAAGACAGTTTGTCACCTGAGCACCACCCAAATGACTGAGACTATATTCAGATTTTATTCATTATTGTCGTTCAACTACAGCTATATTCGTTCCAGTCCCAATCCTTTATGAACAGACATACACAGACTTGAACTTCGAACACATACACACCCATGCCCAGGCACACACACCCCTGCTTAAAATCCTCCAGTGGCTTCCATTACCTTTAGATTTTCAGATGGGCTTGCAACGCCCTCCGTTCTGCATGCATCTCAGACCTACCTCTTCTGACAGATTTTGATCTTTTATTTTATTCACTGTACTGAATACAATCATTTGAAAAGTCTGATGGCTTGGGTTTGGGTTTTTCTTCTTTAATTATGGAAAATTTCAAACATACAGAAAAGTAGAGAAATAGAACAGTGATCCCTTATGTATTTTGGCCTCAACAAATAACATTCTGCCAGGACTGTCTACGGAAGGCTTTTGAGTAGGGTTATTGTATGATTCAAATACTTCTAGGAGCTTCAGCCTAAAAGGTTTTGTTCTAAAGTGGGTTCTAAAGTGGGAAGTTATGGCAACTTTGTGTCATTTCTCCTAAATACCATGGCCATTCTGTCTGTGATTTGATTCCCTTCAAATTGGCATACATGTGTTTGTTCTCTGAACTTTCTAATTCTACTTTGCCCATTTGACAGTCCTTAAGTTAGTCTGACTGTATTTAGCTTAAGTTCCTCTAAAAATGGTTCTGCTGGTTCTTCCTGACTCATCTGTTTCTTTGGCCATTTTTTAAAGTAATTCCTATGACCAACATGGGGCTCAAACTCAGGACCCCCATATTAAGAGTCACGTGCTCTACCAACTGAGCCAGCCAGGTGCCCCTCTTTGGCCATTTTTAATGTGTGATTTGCAACAGAGACCCTGCCTTCCTTCCTCATAAAGTGGTTGAGCAACTCAACATTACTCTCCAATAGACCTTCACTTTAAAGAGTTCTACACTAGTCATAAACTACCTGTTTCTATTTTAATACCAAGAAAATCAAGAAGAAAGGTCTTAAAACCTCTTTCTCTTTTTTCCCCCCAAAACTGGGTTTTAATTACTTTTCAAATCTCTTGCCCAATTTCCCTAAAGAAAGCCTAGGGCTATGTCTCTGAATTTTCAGGCCTCCTCACCTAGGGTATGCTGGCAAACCAGTTCTCTGGGAAAAAGAGAGACAGAAAGAGAAGGAGGGAGACAGAGAGAGAAAGAGAGTAAAGCTTTGATATGTGGAGTATTCTCATTGTGAATTTTCATTGTGTAAACACTCCCACCATGATGTCACTAAATTGGAAGTTGGGAAGAAATGCACACCATCCATGCTTTCTATCTGGTGGCAGCCAACTCCAGCACACCACTCTCTCTTCCCCTTAAGCAAAAGAACAAAAAGACTGAGCATACCAATTCTGTAGCCACACAGTCTAGATTTCAACAGAGTACTAGCTCTGTGACCTTGGGCAAGTTGCTTAATTCCTCTGAGACTCAATTTCCTCATCTTTACGACAGGGGTAATAAATACCTCTGTCTTGTGGGTTTTTCTGTGATGTGCAAAATTCTTACAACAGTGCCTAGCTTCCTGTAGGCATCATAATATTATTTCCTGTTATTACCCAGGACGTTAGATCAAATGGTGCTGTGTGGATTTATTGCCACTAGATGGCATCCTCCTCATTTCTGTAGCACAAGACCTTTCTACAAAGGTATTTGCAACTCCACATTCAACACTAACTGGATCAAATTAATTAACTGACACAACTTTTCCTCTCTCTCATATCCTGGCTTAAGCTTCATATTTTCCTTTGAAAATCCATTAGGGATCCAGCTATTGACCCTTGTGTGCAGCCACCTCGAAAGCTTGACGCAGAAGTTATTTTCAACCAAGAGGGTCTAATCTTATTTAGTAACTATAGGAATCAAAACAAAAGCTACAACTGTCCCTGTTACAGAAGGGGTCAGTTCCCTGATCTTTGCTTTCCTCAGCTCTCTCCTCTCACTCAAAGGAAGGCAATATGGTTTTAAATGTGCCCTCCATTATCACATCATCTGTTTACTGCCCAGTCACTTTGAAAGGGGACACAAATCAGTAGAAAAATAGATCAGTTCTATAAATATTTATTCAGCCACTGTATATGTAAGCTGCTGTGCCAGGTTGTAAGGATATAATGGTAAATAAGAATCACATAGAAGAACTCTGGAAAACAGTATGGAGGTTCCTCAAAAACCTAAAAATAGAACTACCCTAGACCCAGAAATTGCAATACTAGGCATTTATCCAAGGGATACAGGTGTGCTGTTTTGAAGGGACACATGCACCCCAATGTTTATAGCAGCGCTATCGACAAGAGCCAAAGTATGGAAAGAGCCCAGATGTCCATCGACGGGTGAATGGATAAAGAAGATGTGGTGTATATATACAGTGGAGTATTACTCAGCAATCAAAAAGAATGAAATCTTGCCATTAGCAACTACGTGGATGGAACTGGAGGGTATTATGCTAAGTGAAATTACTCAGAGAAAGACAAAAATCATATGACTTCACTCATATGAGGACTTTAAGAGACAAAACAGATGAACATAAGCGATGGGAAACAAAAATAATATAAAAACAGGGAGGGGGACAGAACAGAAGAGACTCATAAATATGGAGAACAAACAGAGGGTTACTGGAGGAGGTGTGGGAGGGGGGATGGGCTAAATGGGTAAGGGACACTAAGGAATCTACTCCTAAAATCATTGTTGCGCTATATGCTAACTAATTTGGATGTAAATTTAAAAATATAAAATTAAAAATCATGCTCTAAAAAAAAATCATATAGAAGGAATTTGCCTATCAGTAAATCTAGATCTTTCCAGAAATATTAATTTTTTATCAACTCAAACAACTTATTTTAAAACTTATACAGATGAATAAAGGTCCTTGAATAACTAATCTCTTCCAGATATTAAGGCATGCTACTGAGTTATTGTTAACTTAATATAACAGGAAAATGAAGGGGCGCCTGGGTGGTTCAGTTAAGCATCTGACTTGGGCTCAGATCATGATCTCATGGTTCATCAGTTCAAGCCCTGCACCAGACTTTCTGCTATCAGCACAGAGCCTGCTTTCAGATCCTCTGTCTCCCTCTCTCTCTGCCACTCCCCGCCCCTCAAGAATAAACATTAAAAAAATAGGAAAATGAACATAAAAATAGACTCATTTATACATAGGAACTTAAGATATGATAAAAAGTGAACCATATATGAGTGAGCAAAGGATAGATTATTTATTAAAAAATACGGGGCGTGGCGGGGGGCACCTGGCTGGCTCAGTCAGTGGAGCATGCGACTCTTGATCTTAGGGTTGTGGGTTCAAGCCCCACATTGGGTGTAGAGATTACTTAACAAAATAAGATCTTTAAAAAAGTAAAAATAATAAAAAGTACTGGGAATGATGCTCACTGTTTGGAGAAAAATAAAGTTGAATCCCTTCCTCTCACTTTACACAAAGGTAAATCTAAACGGATAAAAGACCCAAATGTGAAAGGTAGTATTATAAAGTTAACAGAAGAAAATTTACAATTTTGTAACTAAAGACTAGAAAATGGCTTATTAAACAAGATCCCAAAAGCTCAAAATTGATTGCATTTCCATTCAGTGAAAGGTAGTGATGACAGTCAGGGAGAAGGCGTTTACAACATCCAAAAGCGACAGGAGACCACTAACAAGACCGTACAGGAAAACTAACACACACACACACACACACACACACACACACACACACACGCACACACATAAAATACAAATAGGTAGAGGAAACTCAAATGTCCAACAAAAGGTGCTCATTCTCACTTGTAACCAGGAATATGCAAATTAAAACAACAATAAGATATTATTTTACATTAGTCAGAATAACCCAAAATTACCAAGTGTTGGCAAGGATGTGAAGAAAGGGAAACCTTGGTGCTGCTGGCAGGCATGTGAAATTGTACCGCCATTTCAGAGACCAATCTGTCAGCATTGGTGAAATAAAATACTCACATGCACTTTGACTTAGAGATCCACTCCTGGGTACATCCCCAAGAGAAACTCTAGCACAGGCTCTTTAGGGGACTAGACAGGGTGTTCCTTAAAGCATTGCTTGTGGAGGTAGCGAGCTGAAGGCACCCAAACAAGAATGGGTCATAAGGTGTGGTGGGTGCCCAGTGCAAACTAGCACACAGCAGTCAGAAGCTGTGCACTAGAAATACAAACAGCACACTGGATATTTTCAAGAGGAAATACAAGAAGCAGAGAAAACAAAACAAAACAAAAGAAAACGAAGCAGAATAAGACCCATAGCTGAGCCCCACTTATGTATATGAAAAGCACACATCAAACAGCACTGCACATCTGAGGAGTGATATTCACGTTCAGGGACATCATCCATCACAGCAGCACATGTACCTGGGAGAGCACATCACACAGTAGTTCAGAGCATGGCTTCTAGCACCAGACCACTTGGGTTCAAATCCTGGCTCTGCTGCTTACTGGCTCCATCACCTTGGGCAAGTCTCTTAACCTCTGTGTTTAGTTTCTTCACTTGAAAAATGGTAGATAATAATAGCAAGGACTGTACGGTGTGGTGAGGATTAGCAGAGTTAATAAAAGTACTTAAACAGTGCCTGTCAGTAAATGCTCCCTAACTGTTGTTGTTTGCTATTATTACCCATAATACTATGAGAGGGGGATTAAGAGTAGAAGAGAAAAATAAAATGAAAAAAAACAAGGGTGGAAACTTGTGTGTATGATAATAGTGAGCTATGGATTGAAGGGAATATTTAATTCAACTCTCTCTGCACCTGAGATTAACACACACACACACACACACACACACACACACACACACACACACATTTCCTCCCTGTACAAGCTTACAGAACAGTGGGAGATACTGAAAATTTCAATCTACTATGATAGGGGCCATGGTAAGAGAATGCACAGGGCAGCACAAGAACCCAGAAGAGAGACAGGTTAGCCTCCAGGTTCACAAAAGGATTCTGGAGGATAGGCATGTTGGGGGACAGGATGACTTAGAGTTTAAGATTTGGGATCTGAGTTAGGATCACAATTTGCCTTTCACTATTCTTTATGATTACTGGCAAGTTACATTCCCAGAGTAATCACAATTAGAAAACACTCAGGCTCTAAGAATATACTACTAGAATTCAAAGACCCCAGCAGGACGTGGCATAATCTTAGCTATGATTAAGCCTCTCACAAGTAGTTCCTACCTCTTTAAGAACAATCCTGGAAAGTGCATATTGCCAATCATGTAGAAGTTAATCTAAAGGCCTAAAGATAGCATCTCCTCAGTGGTTGTAGAGCAAGCTGTTGCCTTTTTTGTAATTCTCAGCAAAGGAAGGGTGCTAAAGGGAGTGATCACATCGAATCTTGGAAGCAGAAGGCGGGTGCTGACTTGGCTGGCCTTTAAAATCAGGAGGTAATTACCAGTCAGAGCCAGAGGGTCTTTTGAGCCACTGGCCCATGCATGGCTACCAGCCCACAAGCTATTATTGGCATGTGCACTGCAGGGCACTGCTGCTGTGTTTAAAGGAAATCCACCAGGCACACACACTGAATCAGTAGCTATAACGGTATTTTGTCCTAAGAAGGTGGTTCTTGGCCCAAGAAAGGGGATTAGCTCACTGGAGAGTTTATAAATCCCAATTGCAAAACACTCACTAGGTTTGTTCATTTTTCTCACAGAAGAAACACAAAAATAAAAATACTTGAGCGCTTGATATTTGCTTAGGGAATGACCTTGGAAGGAAAGAAGAAAAAGGACATCACAGACATGCCTTCAGGCAAAATTCCCATGGATAGAGCTGAAAACAACATGTTCTCCAGCAGTTCTGAAGCCAAAATCAGGTGAGGGAAAGCAGACAAACCTCATTCTTTGAAACGGAGAACAATTTCCAAACCAGAAAGTGGCCAACGAAGGTCACAGTTTAGTGCCAGGGTCACAGAGGCAACTCCAGACCACACAAGTTCAATTATCATTCCCACCACTTACAGGCTTTATGATTTTGTGCAAGTTTCTGAATCTCTCCATGCCTCAGTTTTCCCATCAGCAGAATGAGGACCAACGTGATAATAGTACCTACCCAACAGACACTTGGGAGTGTAGTTTGTCAGTTTCTTAAAAAGTTAAACTTACCATTAGACGGAGAAATTCCACCCAAGAGAAATGAAAACATATGTCCACACCAAGACTTGTCTGCAAGTATTCACAGCAGAATTGTTCCTAATGGCCCACAACTAGAAATAACCCAAATGCCCATCAACTGGTGAATAGATAAACAAAATGTGGTACATCCATACACAAAATACTATCCAGCAATAGGAAGTAAAAAACTACGATCCAGCAAATACTATCCAGCAATACAAAATACTATCCAGCAATAGGAAGTAAAAAAGCCACCTGGGTGGCTCAGTTGGTTAAGCATCTAACTCTTGATTTTGGCTCAGGTCATGATCTTGAGATCCATGAGTTCAAGCCCCATGTCAGGCTCTGTGCTGACGGTGAAGAACCTGCTTGGGATTCTCTTCCTCTCTCTGCCCTCTCAAAAATAAACAAATAAACTTTAAAAAATGAAAAAAAAAGAAAAATTACTGATATATGCTACAACATGGATGAATGTCAAAAATATACAAAGTGAAAGAAGCCAGAAAAGAACTATATATTATGTGATTCCATTTATATAAATTTCCAGAAAAAGCAAATCTATGAAGACAGAAAGTAGACCAGTGGATTCCTGAGATGAGGGCTGGGAGTGGCATTAATATTCCAAGACAGGGTCATGGTGATGGTTGTGCAATTCTATACATTTAATAAAAATCACTGAATGGTATGCTTGTAACAGGTGAATTTTATATATGTAAACTAAACCTCAACAAAGCTGCTAAAAAAAAATAGCAACTACCTGGTAGGGTTGTCATGATGATTAAATGAGTTAATTTTCATAAAGCACTTTATAACGGCATCTAACATGCAGTAAGTAATATGAGTTCAATGTGTACTTCCTAAATAATAAAAATAATTCTTTGTGGCTATGTGATTCATCACCTGAGTAAATTCCTGACAGTTCTTATATGTTTTCCCATACCTCAAGAGGCACAACATCTGAGTACTTAAGCAATGGAATTACTGCTCTTCTATAAAATATGTTTTAAAAACTATACTAAGCTTGAGGTCATTCAAGTAGAAACTTTGAAACTTGTCACATGACCTGGCCTCTACCTGCCACCTTCCCAGGCCACACTGCCTTCTTTGCCCAAAAGAACTTTGCTCAGTTCCTCAAGACTCTGGACCACACTGCCTTTTTTTGTACCTGTTGCTGGCTCTGGGTGCAAATCTACCTGTGCTCCCTCTCAAGGGTCTAACTCCTACTTAACCCCTACCCACCTTTCAAGTCTTCACGCAAGGTCACTTTTTCTAGGAAGTTTTTTTGATTCTTCCTCGTTGCCCCCAATGCACCCCACCCTAACACACACACACACACACACACACACACACACACACACACACACATTTATTTTTTTATATCATTTTTTGAAAAATATTTATTTTTGAGAGAGAGAGAGAGAAGGGGAGGGGCAAGGAGAGAAGGGGAAAGAGGTTTTGAAGCAGGCTCTGTGCTGACAGCACAGAACGAGACACAGGGCTCAAACCCAGAAACTGCAAGATCATGACCTGAGCCAAAGTCGGACGCTCAACCCACTGAGCCACCCAGGCACCCCCACATACACTTTATGTTAGACCAATTTTATGCCTTTTGATTCCCACATCAACGGATGAATAATGCTTGTATCCATCCCCACAGTATGGATGGGCACTCCCAACAGTATGTGGGACATAAGGGGCCTTCAATAAACACTAGTGCAATGATTCTCAGCCAGAGGGGATTCTGATCCCGCAGAAGACATCTAGAAATTCCATCACCTCAAATAGTCCTCTTGTGCCAATTTTCAGTCACTCCCCCTCCCAGCCTCAGGAGAAACCACTGATCCACCTTCTGTTTTCTCTGAAAATTTCATACAAATGGAATCGTACAATGTGGAATTCTTGGCACCTTATTGATTTCATAGCTCTTTTTACACACAGATAATTAGCTTTTTGACTATGAAATGAACCCAGATATTTTTCCCAGTTATTTTTTGATGTAATGGAGTTTGCCAAACGGATTTTTAAAGTTATGTATTGAATGTTAAAATCTTTTAAGGTTTCTGCATTTAGTATCACAGCTAGCAAAGCGGTCTCTACTCCCAGATTTTTTTTTAAGGTTGTTCCATAAATTCCTCAGGTACTTTAGTGGTTTCTTTCTTTAACCTAAAATATTCTAGGGGTTCTTGGAACCCAGTTCAGCTAGGAACCCTAGCTCAGTCAGTTAAACCTTCGACTTCAGCTCAGGTCATGATGTCGGGGTCCAGGGGTTGGAGCCATGTGGGGCTCTGTGCTGACATCTCCAAGCATGGAGCCTGCTTTGGATTCTGGGTCTCCCTCTCTCTCTCTCTCTCTCTGCCCCTCCCCGGCTTGCACTCTGTCTCTCAAAAGTGAATAAATGTTAAAAAAAAAAAAATTTAAGAAATAGCCCTTAAAAAAAACAAAAACAACAAAAAAATACTCCATCAAGCTAGAGATGTTCCTTGTGTAAGGTGTGACGTATAGGTCAAACTACGTTTTGCTTAAACCTCCCAGTTGTCCCAATACCACTTATTAAACAATCCATCTTTTACTTACTTGGAAAGGCAATTTGTCTAAAACATCTGTGGTTTCAAATACTTAACTCCAAATTACATGATTAAAGCTCTCGTGATGTTTTGAATGTAGACAATATTACTGATGAGGATTTGGTTTACATATACCAGCCCTTCTTCACCCCTCCAAAGTTTGATAATTACATCATATTTAGTTCCTTTACTAGTTATTTTTGCTAGTTTAAATAATTGGCTTACATCACTATTTCTTGTTCCAATAACTCTAGTCAGTGCCTAGACACTCCCCTCAACAATATGAAATAATGGTGTAAAGAAGTGTAAATATTTTTGTTGTTCCCACTCTGTATTATCCACAGGGCCCAATATAATAATAATATTAACAATAACAGTGTATGGAGGCAGGATATAGTCAGATTATGTTTTACCATGCTATGATTTGTAAAATAAATATCCATCAGTCCATATGATATAAACGAATGATTGAATGAATAAATACATACACAAATACATAAATGGAACAGTTCTCTTTTCAGAATTTCAATTAATAATTGCAGAAGAAACAAGGGAAATAGAAAATCACCATTAGAACACCACAGTAATAACTGCTGCAGGCAGAATCTACTGATGAATGATAAAACTGGTAGGTGAACGTTTAAGGAAGAATAGAACATTTCATACCTTCAAAGTATCTCTCCCAAAACATGTCTTAAATACTATGGTGGTTTTAACATACATCCACAAATTCTTTGATGTCCTTCACAACCAACCCCACCTCCAGACTGGGCTGCACTTAGTGACTCCCTTCTAAAGAATAGAGTAGGGAAAGGAAGAAACAATGATTTTTACAGTAGAGAAACTTGACAAGTTTTCTCCACCTTACCCAAATGGTCAAGGTTAACATGGGTAATAATAAGTCATGTTGGTATCAGGAACCCCCTGACACAATTCAAGGAAAAGGGCACTTCACCTCTGTGGTATACTTCCAAAAAATGCAGAATTCCAGCCTAGTCGTGAAAAAACATCAAACCGGAAATTGAGGGACATTCTACAAAATATGTGACTAATGGTCTCCAAAAGTGTCAAGGTCAAGAAACACAAGAAAAAAATCAAGAAACTTTCATAGATAGGAGGAGACTAAAGAGACATGACAACTAAATGCTAGGTGGTACCCTGGAACGGATCCTGGAACAGAAAAAGGACATTAGTGGAAAACATGGTGAAATCCAAATGAAGCCCATTATCTAGTTAATAGTACTGTACCAATGTTAATTTCTTAGCTTTGCTCATTATACCAAGGTTATGTAAGTTGTCCACGTCAGGGAAAGCTGGATGAGGGGTATGCAGAAACTCTCTGTACTACTATCTTTACAATTCTTCCGTAAGCCTAAAATTATTCCTAAAAATTAAGGTTTTTTAAAATATGGGATATTATTTAAAATAAGATATTATTATGGAGCTAAATTTGCTCTTGGAAACTTTTAAATTAATATTAACTGAAGAAATGTGTAATTTTTCAGTTTCAGTGATTGCAAAGCAATTAGTTCAATTTTCAAGTAGGTGAAAATAACATTCTATCTCATTTCATTTCATACTTTCTACTCTAGGTAAATGTTTACACTGCCCTTGTATTCCGATGGCTTAGGGTTGCTTTTTCTCCTGAATATGCATGAGAAGTAGAATCTTTATTGTTATGTGTTTTCCAATTCATAAAATCAGAAACATTAAGAATAATTTTAATAAAATTAAATGGAACTTTAAAAATTTGTTTCTTTGGGGGGCCTGGGTGGCTCAATCTGTTGAGCATCCCACTTTGGCTCAGGTCATGATCTCACCGCTGGGCTGGTGAGTCTGAGCCTCAGTTGGGCTCTGTGCTGTGACAGCTCAGAGTCTGGAGCCTGCTTCTGATTCCCTGTCTCCCTCTCTCTCTGCTCTTTTCCCACTTGTACTCTCTCTCTCTCTCAAAAGTAAACATTAAAAAGGAAAAAAAAAATATTTTAACTGTTTCTTTGCAGTCAGTGTAATCCCAATATAAGACAATATGACATATTCAGGAATACAGATAGGACACACCATTCCCCATTATTCCTCTTATTATTGTTGCAGGGAGGCCTCCTCCTCTCCTGCACTCACTCTCAGAATATGCACTGATTGTCAAATATGTTCCAGGCTAAGCTCTGAGAAATGCAAAAGAAATGTATAATTTGGGCACTTCTTACTCGGCCCTGGTCCCAGGAACTTCCTGCAACTTCCAGGTAACACAAATAACTAACACGTATCAGCCCTTTTCTTCTCACAAGGCTGTGTGAGGTAGGGGTTATCATTACGCATCCCCATTTTTTAAAAAATTTTTTCATTTTATTTATTTGAGAGAGCACATGCACAAGCTGGGGAGGGGCAGAGAGAGAGAGAGAGAGAGAGAGAGAGAGAGAGAGAGAGAGAGAGAGAATCTCAAGCAGGCTCCGTGCTGTCAGCGTGGAGCCCAAAGCGGGGCTTTATCTCACAAATTGTGAGATCATTACCTGAGCCGAAATCAAGTCTTGACTGACGGAGCCACCCAGATGCCCCAAGCATCCCCATTTTGGGGAGGGATGAGGAGGGGGTCCTCTGTGTGGCTCCCACAGTTAGACTGACGGGTAAACGTGGAACTCTTGATTTCCGCTGGCGTCATAATCTCAGGATGGTGTAATCCAGCCCCGGCTTCAGGCTCTGTGCTGGGCCTGGAATTTATTTGAGATTTTCCCTTTCCCTCTGCCCCTCCCACGCTCGCAGGAGCTCTCTCAAAAAAAAAAAAAAAAAAGAAAGAAAGAAAGAAAGAAAGAAAGAAAAAAAGAAAGAAAGAAAGAAAGAAAGAAAAAGGGATGAGGAAGAAAGTGAGGTTCAGAGACGTCAAGTGGCCTGCCAAAGGAGCACAGCTAAACGAGAAACACAGTCCACATCTGAAACACCCGCCTGGGCCGTATACTCAGGACCAGGCCAGTGACAGCCCCGCCCTCACGCGCCACGCGCTCCCCAGGGGGCGGCGCCCACCCGCTCCCGCCAGACGGCCCCGCCCACACGACCTTCGGCCAGACTTGGCCCAGGGCTGTCTTCCTCGCGCGGCTGCGCGGCGGAGAGCGGGGCGGGTCCTCCATACCACGCCTGGAATCCCTACGCGGGCTCGGCGCGCCAGAGAGGATCTCGGCTGCTGCCAGCATGACGCCGGCGCCGCGCACTCTGGAGCTCTTCTACGATGTGCTGTCCCCCTACTCCTGGTTGGGCTTCGAGGTGACTCCGGGACCCCCCTCGGCCGGGGCTTGGAGGGCAAGGGAGGAGAGAAGGGCGGGAGCGGGGCGCGGGGACCGAAGTCTCGTGAAAGGCCTGGCGCTGCCGGACGGGGTTTAGGACACGCGATAGAGAGGTGAAGCGCTGAAGGTCACTTTGTGTTTTTAAACGGGATACGGTCGCTGGGTCCAGGTCGAGCCTTTATATTCTAAGGCAGTGGTTTCCCACGGCGGTTTGGAAGAAGATGGGTAACTCCAAAGTATCAAAGAGAATTCCATGGCACTGCCACCACTTTTGGGGGCCTGAGAGTGAAAAGTATGGAAGCCGTCCACAGAAAGATCCTGCGATCGATTTCTTGGGACGGAGCAAAGTTCATGGGATCGATTTCTAGCAATGAAATTTAGGGTATCCACAGAACCCCTACTCTGCGCTTAGCCATCTTCACTCTCTCCATCTGACACAATGGCTCCCCATCTCTGCCTCTGCAGGTCCTGTGCCGATATAAGAAGCTCTGGAACATCAACCTGCAGTTGCGCCCGAGCCTCATTGCAGCGATCATGAAAGACAGCGGTGTGAAGGCAGTCGCCTTTGGGACCGCGATTTGAGGGAGGGATGGCTTCAATTGGGTCTTTACATTGGCACCTGTAGCTCATAATCTGCCCTCTGGCCAAAACCCAGGTAGCCGGCCCCCAAGCCTGGGACCCTCACGTGGTCTCTCACCAATGTCCCCAAATTTCCATTTGCAGGAAACCAGCCGCCAGCTCTGCTTCCCCGCAAAGCCCAATACCTTCAAAATGACATCAGGCTCCTGGGACAGCAAATCCAGGTTCCCATCCAGTTCCCCAAGGATTTCTTCTCTGTGATCCTTGAAAAAGGTGAAGACAGTGGGATACAGAAGGGGTATCTAGTGAAAGGCAGCGCATTTGGAAACCAGTGGCAAGAAGTAAGGGCTGGCAACCACATGAAACTGAAACAAACCTGGGGGAAACGCAGGTCAGAGTTGAGTCAGCAGAAGCTTATGGGGACAGAAGGAGAGAAAGAGCAGGTCAAATTGGCTATGAGAAATTTGGGTGGGAGGCTGAAGGCAACTGAGCTCTGGGGATGCCAGAAGCATGAAAGAGCTGGTCCTTCATCAGAAACAAGCCAGGAGAGCCCACCTCTGAGTACCTCTGTCCTGCAGGAAGTTTATCAGCCATGCGATTCCTCACCGCTGTGAACCTGGAGCACCCAAAGATGCTGGAGAAAGTGTCCAGAGAACTATGGATGCGCGTCTGGTCACGAGTGAGGACAGAACTCTGGGAACCTGCTTGGGAGACCCTGGGTGGTGTTCTGACCCTCCCCCAGAACCATTCCCAGCATCCTGGTCCTGCCTTTCCCTCTTGTTCACTGGCCTACTTGTCCCCCATCTCCGCCCTCTCCACCTCCTTCCTGCTGAGTGTTCTCTTCTTCTCAGGATGAAGACATCTCAGAGCCCAAGAGCATCCTGGCTGTGAGTATCCTGGCTTGTCCCCACTCCTCTCATAGCAAAGCTGAGAACAGTTGGTGTTTAGGGGCAGAGAGGGCACAGATTTCATATTCAGTGCAAGAGGTCATAGTTATTAGGGGAGAAAGCAGGTCTGTGTTTGAGAAGCCAAATTACTGAAAGGTTGGAACTAGGAGGACACTCAGAAGATTCTCTCATGGTTGAAAGGGGAAGTGCAAACTTCTGCATGGGTAGAATTTATCTCATGAAAGGAGTCAGTGGGAGAGAGCTGTTAAATGGTGGCATCCCCACATGGGAGGGATGAAGCATTGCCAATCTTGGCCCCAGAGACTCCAACACAGACCACACCAACATAGCCAGAGTAGAAAGCAGGAGACTTTACAGACAGACTTTAAAGAGACTAAAAGAGATAACCGGCTCAAGCCAGAATTACACAAAAGCCTGAGTGAAAACAAATAGAAATAGCTCAAAACATTGGAATGTGTGCCAGCCATCGATGAGGTATATAAAAACTTAAGTTTTTCATTGGAATTAAATCGGGAAACTCAAAATAATATTTCCCCTGCAGTTTACAAAATGATAGTCGAAGCATATTCAGATTTAATACATAAGATGGCAAATCACCAAAAGTACACATACAAAGAATGGCCAATATATTCCTCCACTGTTTTTATTCCTGCAGAGTATATGCCCAGGCTTGCCTTTCCACTTATGAACAATCCTTTTCCATGCCATCATAAGCTCTTTGAAAGTACCATTCTTAGTTTCTACATAGCATTGCATTCAGTGGGCAATTTTGTTTTTTTGTTTTTGAAGCATTTTGTTTACTTAACCATTCCCCTGTTGAACATTTAGTCTGGGACGCAATTCTCTTACGTAGACAAGTACAAGAAAGATAGTGTCACATTAGAATACACTGCACAACTTTGTGTTTCCTCCTCCAGGTTGAGGAGGTCAGGCTGCAGGGGTTCTCATCCTCGACTGTATATTTAAGTCCCCTAGAGCACCTGGACACTGCCTACCAAAAGTTCTGATGTAATTGTTCCAGGGGGTGACTTGTGAATGGGATTTTTTAAAAGCTCCCTTGGGAGATTCTAACGTGCAGCCAAAGTTAAGAACCCCTAATCCCAAACGATACCAACAAACCCCATACTGAAGCCTTTGTTATTGTTAGCCATGCAGGAAGCTGTATCCCTGTGCTCTGCTCAGAAGTCCTCCAGAAATTCCATGAGAATTTGTAGCCTAGCCCTTGAGTCAGAAGAGCACAAGATATTCAAGAATTCTGAGAAATAAGAAGGCAAGAGCCCAGACTTACTGTCAGGGGACCTGGATTCTAGCATTGGCTCTGCCACTAACAAGCTCTTTAATGCCAACCAAGTCATGGACTGCCTCTGGATAACAGTCCCTTCACTGGTTTCTAAGATGCCCCCTGGCTTTAAATTTCTACAGCTATGACTCTGCCACCTGTTCTTTCCACCAGTCTCAAGGTTTTGCCCCTCTTAGCAAAGCTAGACCTCCACTTGTGGGTGGACAAAGGCCTTACCATGAAGATGGGAGCAGAAAATAAAAAGACCAGAATTTTCTGGTCCCACTAATTCAGACACAGTTGTGTTCCCTACCACATGCCCTCAGGCTGCAGAGAAAGCTGGCATGTCTACAGAACAAGCCCAGGGACTTCTGGAAAAGATCTCAACACCAAAGGTGAAGAATGAGCTCAGGGATACCACCAACGCAGCCTGCAAATACGGGGTGAGCAACTCCTGATGTGGGTCCCCAGCCCCAGTGCTAGAGACAGGATGAGAATCTGCTGGGTCCCCATGCACCTATCCCAGAAGTTGCTCCCAGCATGAGTCCTCCCAGCCCCCAGTCAACCCTCATCCTCTCCCTTCCCATCCCATAGTCCATGGAGAAAAAGGGAGGGAGCTGGATGGCAAGAAGAAAGACAACATCTGAGAGTTAAAACCAGAAAACTCCTTAGAGCCAAGGAACTTCTTAGCAATCACATCTTTGGCTACTTTGCTTCTATGACCTCAGACAAGTATTGACTCTTAGCCTTTGACCCCAGCCTAATAAACACCTGCTCCATCACTGCTTTCTCCAGGCCTTTGGGCTGCCTGTCACCGTGGCCCATCTGGATGGCCAAACCCACATGCTGTTTGGCTCTGACCGGATGGAGTTGCTGGCACACCTGCTGGGTAAGTTACAGGTTCGTGGTGAGCTGCCCTTGACCCCAGCCCCACCCCATTATATCAGTTGACCAGAATGACAGATGCAGAGCAAAACATATTCTATGCATTTCCAACAATGAAGCCTCATACACAGGGGTCCTCAAGGTTGAATGGGGAGAGACCACCTTCACCCCCACAGAAAAGAAGGAAGCCAAGCAGAGGTCTCCTTAGAAAACCCCTGAGGCTTGTGGGGCCAGCCTCTAACATATGTGATTTTCTCCATCCAGGAGAGAAGTGGATGGGCCCTGTGCCTCCAGCCATAAATGCCAAAATTTAAGGATGGCCAAGGGAAGCAAAACTACTGGAATAAAAAAGTAGATAATCTGCTTACGCTTCTTCCACTGTGTGACACTAGCATTCTGGTTTTCCTGTCTGACAGCGGTTCCTCTGTGGCCCTGGAGATGCCGGGGAGGGGGACTGCGTGTTACATCATCTACCTTAGGCTCATGACTGCTTTTACTTGCATGCCTCACAAGTGCCTTTCAAGAGCCCCAAACTCTACTTTCTCTCAGAATAAACCTAACATCATCAGGCAGAATATTTCTGTGTCCTGTCTGGTGTTTGTGTGTTCTTCCTACTGTCATATTCTGTCCACTCTGGGTGTTTCTAAACAGCGTTTTCCATACTGCCAGCCCCGCTGCTCCCCTCAGGCCAGCTTGTGTGGAAGGAGCAGGAAACCATCCCTCTTCAGGGACCGAAAACTAACTAACCAGTTTGGTACCTACTGCCTTCTAACCAGTCATGGTGCCTGAGAGGGAGCCAGAGCATGGCTGAGCTTCTACCCAGATATTTGAACAGCTCCAACTACACTGACCAGCAGAACAAGGGCAAGGCAGCACAGGGAGACAGGCTGGAGTTGCCATGGCCTGGGCAAGGTGCTCATCCCACAGAGTTCCCTCACCCACAAAGCAGATTTCGAGAAAATCCCAGGGCCTCTCTCCCTGGAACCCCTGTTCCTTCCCATACAAACCTGTAGCTTTCCCACTCCCTCAATTATTTATCCAAAGGCCCGGCTCTGTTTGTGCCAGCTATGCAGTAATCAGAATACCTTGTGTTTCAACAATCTTTGGACTTCTTTGAGAATACTCTTTATTCAAAGCTGAAACCACACTTAGGCATCTGTTGGGAACCAGGTGTGGAGTTTTTGATGGCTCAAAGGTTGAGAGGCTTTAAGAGGGGATGCCTTGTTCCCTCCCTCTGGCTCTTTCTAATCTCCAAGCTCATTTGCCCCTTTTATTCCCCATCATTTTCTGTCTTCCTCCTCTCCCCTTTTCCATTATTCCAGCATACTCTATCCTAGTAAGGATAACTTTCAAGTTATCCTTACTAGGCTTAGCTGCTAACTAACCAGAAGTACATCTCCAAGTACACACTCCGTCTTTCAAAAGAGATATCATGACATGTACATCTAATATTAATTTAAAATACGGGGAAATGTCCAATAGTAAGAAACCTAAGAGCAAATTAAAATGTTACATCTCATGTATTTATGTTATATATTCAAGTATATAGAAGTTCTCATCTATGCTGAGAAGACAGTAGTGGAGACAAAGTTTTATGAATAAAGGTGCTGATCTCAGCATTGTTTGTGATATCAAGTACCTTAAATATCTAACAATAGGCAGATGCTTGAATAAGTTATGGTACATCCAGGATGTAATGTTTGATAACTATCAAAAATTACACTTGTAAAGAATTTTAATGCTGGAAATTCTTGGGATATATTATTAATTGGAAAAAAAGATTAAACTACATGGTATGATCTCAATTACATGTTGACTTATAAAAAAATATTACAGAGGAAATCAATTTATTAATCCTGGAATAAAATATGCCAAGATGTTTCCATTTCATTTGTAGACTTTTTGAAATGATCATCTTTTCTGGCAAACAAAAATGTATAAAAATACAAGAACTTCTGGATTCACATTTGGCTACAATTGTGCATCCTTCCCATTGTTTTTGAAACATTATCAGTTGCTTAACCTAATCCCAAATTTTATCCCAGGCTAATGTGAACTAATCTCTTACTGTAGACGCAGGCATTTCCCAGGTCTGCCCAGTCTTCCTTCAAAGAGTCTAACATCCTATTTTCCTAATCCAATAGTAAATGTAATCTTCTCTGGAGGAATGAGACAATTTCTAGACTAAACCTTACAAACACGCTCTGGCTTATAATGTCTGAACTTCTGCCAAATAGAATCTGAAACAAGTGTATTAGGGTTCTCCAAAGAAACAGAAACAGTACTACCCCTGAAATCATTGTTGCATTATATGCTAACTAACTTGGATGTAAATTTTAAAAAATAATAAAATTTTTAAAAACAAAACAAAACAAAAAAAAAACAGAAACAATAGGGTATTTACCCATGTATATAAAAGAGATCTATTATCAGGGGTTGGCTTACATGACTATGGAGGCTAAGAAGTTCCACGATCTGCCATCTGCAAGCTGGAGGCCTGGGAAAGCTGGCTGGTGGTGCAGTTCCAATCCAGAATCCAAAGCCTGAGAACCAGCAGCACCTGTGTCTGAGGGCAACAGAACATGCATGTCTCAGTTCAAACAGAAAGAACAAGTTTGCCCTTTGCTTTTTTGTGCCATTCAGGCCCTCAATAAACTGGATGATGCCCACCCACACTGGTGAGGGCCACCTTTACTCAGTGTACCGATTCAAATGTTAATCTCTTCTAGAAGCACCCTCACAGGCACACCCAGAAGTATTGTTTTATCAGCTCTCTGGGCATCCCTTAGCTCAGTCAAGTTGGCACATGAAATTAACCATCACAATGAGAAAGGGGAAAGCCCCCAAATGCAGCTGTATTTTTAAAATAAAGGAACACTCTTCTAATCCAAAAAGCTTCATACTTAGTTCCTTCCTCTCCTCCCCTTCTGATCAATAGTTGTAGTGTAATATAAAATTCATAGTTATGTCAATACTTAGAATACTGAACCACTATCTTGCACTGGAGTTCAAATTCCAGGCTTACCAAATAACATTATACTTCTAAAACAAACTTAGGTAGAACTTCTAGAATGGTATTTTTTGACAGACTCGAAACACAAGTGTTAACAAACAACAAAAAGTATCACATGCATGTGGTAAAACAAAACAAAAAAAAACCCAGCAAGCTATCAAGTGAAGAGTCTCCCCTTTTTCATTTCCATTTGTACTCTCTGGTTTTTTTGTGTGTACCCAGAAATGTTTGTATTTTTTAACACATGAATGTCAGCCATAAGTCAGTGATTCAATATACCCTTCATCCAGTTTCCTCAATGGTAACATCTTGCACAGCTATAGTATAGTGACACAAACAGAACATTGACACTGACGCAATCCATCAACCCTATTCAGATTTCATCAGTTTTTCGTGCACTCATTTGTGTAGATTTAGTTCTGTATTATTTTATTGTGTATGTGACCACCATCACAAGATATGAAATATTTTGAGCATAAGGGATCCTCATGCTCCCCCTTTTATAGCTAGGGCCACCTGCCCTCCCCACTTCTCTAAGCCCTACCAATGACCAATCTATTCTTCGTATAGTTTTGTCACTTCAAGAGTGCTATATAAATGGAATCAGATTGGCTTATTTTCACTCAGCATATTCCCTTCAGATCCACACAAGGTGTTGCATGTCTCTGGTTCTTTTTATTGCTGAGTAGTAGTCCGGGTATGGATGTGCCAATTTGTTTAACCTGTTGAAGGACACTTAGGTTGTTTCCAGTTTGGGGCTATTACAAATAGACCTGGTATGAATATTCTTGTACAGGTTTTTGTGTGCACACAAATTTTTGTTTTTCTGGGGTAAATGCCCCAGAGTCATATAATAAGTGCATGTTTAGTTTTATAAGAAACTGCTATACTTTTCCTAAGTGGCCATGCCAGTAGAAATGCACGAGTGATCCAGTTTCTCTGCATCCTCACCAGCATTTGGTGTTACTGCTATTTTTTTTATTTTAGCCATTCTGATAGATGTGTAGTGATAGCTCACTGTAATTTTAATCTGCATTTCCCTAAGGGCTCATGAACATCTTTTTGTGTATGCTTTGTCATCTGGACATCCTCTCCAGTGAAATATCTGTTCATGCCTTTTGCCCATTTTCTAACTGGATTGACTGTTTTTGAAATGTCAATATTGGGGCGCCTGGGTGGCTCAGTCGGTTGAACGTCCGACTTCGGCTCAGGTCATGATCTCACGGTCCGTGAGTTCAAGCCCCGCGTTGGGCTCTGTGCTGACTGCTCAGAGCCTGGAGCCTGTTTCGGATTCTGTGTCTCCCTCTCTCTCTGACCCTCCCCGTTCATGATCCGTCTCTCTCTCTCTCAAAAATAAATAAACATTAAAAAAAAATTTTTTTTTAAATGAAATGTCAATATTGTTCTTAATAGTATATTTTAAAAGAATGTACATTTTAAGACAACTGAGGGAAAGTAACAGAGACTGGATATTAGGTGATACTAAGGAATTAAGTGTGATAATGGCAGGGTGGCATGCACGAGTAAGTTCTCATCAATTGGAATTGCATTCTAAAACATTTAGGGTAGAGGTGACATGCTGCCTTTTAAAAAGTTGGGGAGGTGGGGCGCCTGGGTGGTTCAGCTGGTTGAGCATCCAGCTCTTGATTTCTGCTCAGGTCATGATCCCAGGGTTGTGGGATCAAGCCCCAGTGTTAGACTCAGTGCAAGTGTGGAGCCTGCTTAAGATTCACCCTCCCTCCCTCCCTCTCTCCCTCCCTCCATCTCTCTCTCTCTCTCTCTCTCTCTCTCTCTGTCCTTTTGCCCCTCCCCCCCCCATGAAAAAAGTGGGGGAGGTGGAAAAAATAGATGAGACGATTGTTGGAGCTGAGTGATGGGTACATGAAGAGTTCATTATACTATTCTTTCCTCATTTATGTGTGTTGGGATTATTTCCATAATAATGTCTTGAAAGTGTACTGAGGGGCACCTGGCTGGCTCAGTCATTGGAGCTTATGACTCTTGATCTCAGGGCCATCAGTTCAAGCCCCACATAGGGTGTAGAAATTACTTTAAAAAAGGGGGGGAGGTGCCTGGGTGGCTCAGTCAGTTAAGTATCCAATTCTTGGTTTTGGCTCAGGTCATGATCTCAGGGTTCATGAGATTGAGCCCCGCATCAGGCTTCATGCTGACAGCATAGGACAGCATGCTTGGGATTCTTCCTCTCTCCCTCTCTCTCTCTCTGCCCCTCCCCTGCTTGCAAGGTCTCTCTTTCTCTCTCTCTCTCTCAAAGTAAATAAATAAACTTAAAAAAATGTACTGAAATTTAAATTCTGTGATATTACACATTTTCACATATCCCCACAGTACTGTGCACACAAGGTCAGCCTCAAGGACTTGCATCCTGTGCACTCACACAGGGCCCCATGACTGGTTTGATGCTCTGCCAGCACTGTCTTGTAATCCTTCATAATTTTGAGCAAGCGGCCCTGCATTTTCAGTTTGCACTGGACCCAACAAACTATGTACTGTATGCAGCTGTTCCTGTGAGCACATAATACATGCTGAGTAAATTCTTACCAAACAAATGGACCAAAGAAAAGAGGAGAAAGTGAGAGAAGGGAAAAAGAGATGGGAGGTGGCAAAAGAAGGAGATAACAAGGTCACAGAGGAGATGGGGGAAGTCTTGAAGTAGAAAAGGTGAACAGGGATTCCAGAAAATGATGCTGCCGGGGAAGTGCACGGAGAAGGTAGGAGTCCAACTGGAAGACAGGGACTTGGGGCCCATTATTTATCATTCTCCTTCTCAGAGGAAGCCTAGTCCTTCATTTGACTAAGATTCCCAGGTATAAGCAGAAGTGAAAGCATAAAGAAGTAGCCACTTGTATCCCAGGGAATTGGCGGCAGGGAGGCCAATTGGATGCTGTTCCTCACTCATCCCGTGACCTTAATCCCAGAGAGTTCCTTCAATGTGTTCACAAACAGGAAAACTGAAACCCCTGGCTGGGTCAGACTAATTCCCTCTTCCGCCAAGCCCATGTTCAAGGGTATGGCTGGTGCTAGCTGATGCCAGACCAAAAAAGACTGGAAAAGAGGGGGAGACAATTGAGGGAGGATCAAGGGATCCAAAGATCATGAATCACTAAATCAGTAAATATTTACTACCAACAAATGATACAAGCATTTATTGTCTACTCCATGCATAATGATGAGATGGACATAAAGAGAGTGTAGGGGCACCTGGGTGGCTAAGCGGTTAAGCATCAGACTCTTGATTTAGGCTCAGGTCATGATCTCACAGTTCTCAGGATCAATCCCAGAGTTGGGCTCTGCTCCGACAGTGTGGAGCCTCCTTGGGACTCTCTCCCTCTCTCTCTGCCCCTCCCCTGCTCACAAGTGCACGCATGCGCGCGCACACACTCTCTCTCTCTCTCTCTCTCTCAAGATAATAAACATTTTTTTAAAAAAGGAGTGTAAACAAACCCCCTTTATATCCGTGATGTATTCCTGATCCCCACCCTTGTCAGCACCAAGTTTCTGCTCTCAGCAGCACTTTGTACCTTGTCTCTGTATCCTGCCCTACGGTTAGTCATGTACACACGCCTTTCCCCTTAGGGACAGTAAGCTCTTTGAGAGTGATATTCCTGTCAGATCTACTGAATATGCCTTGGAGTGTCCTGTGTAGCAAGTGAACAGTAAAAATTTATTGAACCCAAGTTTGATAACTCACTGTTGATCAGGGTGTGGGCCAATAGGTAACCCTGCAATGTGAGTAGGAGTGTGAATATTTACAACTCCTTTTGAGAGCACATGGTGGTATCTATTAGAAACTTTACTTTCAGGATTTTTTCTGAATCACACATATGAATAAAAACACGTATAGGAATATATGAGGGCAACTGGCTGGCTCAGTCTTGATAGAGCATGTGACTTGATCTCAGGTCTTGAGACACATTGCATGTGGAGCCTACTTAAAATAAAATTAAAAAAAAAAAAAGAAATATATGAATTGCAAAATCCTGGAAACAAACTAACTGGTTATCAGATAACTAAATGTTTATGGTTCAATAAATTGTTGTTCCATAAAACAGAAACCATTTTTAAGAATATAGTAGATGGAAAAAAAAAAAAAAAAAACCAGTGGTTGCCTATGGGGTTGACTGAAGGGGGCTTGCAGGGAACTTTGGATGATAGTAGTGTTTTGTATCTTGATTGGAATTTGGGTTACACAAGTATAAGTCTTTATCAAAACTTATGGAATTGCCCACTGAAAATTTGTGCATTTTACTGTAGACCAATCTTATTTAAAAAGAAAACAAGTTAACTAATACTTAACTCTAGTTACTTTTATGCATGAAAAAAGGTTAAATAGCTTATCAAAGGTCACACAGTTAGTAATTGGTAGAAATGAGACTTGAAACCTGGTCTGGCCATCTCCAAAAATATGTGCTTAACCGCAACCACGATACCTTCTTGTCTTCTCTTATTTAGGGACATATTCATGTGGGACATTTTTGCCACTATCTACAGACATCTTCTATAAACACAATGTATTATTTGTACTGCGCAACAATTACACTCAACTTCTCAAATTTGAGAATCACTTTTGTGGCTTAGTGCTGAATATCTGAGCTAGAGGGACAGCCTAAACCTCATATTCACTCAGCACATTGCCAGTGAGCTTTGTGTGGTATTACAACTAGTTGCTGAGTGATAACGTGTATTTATCCTTACATACTTGAGAATTTATGATTTATCGGAAGCATTTCCATTCAAGAAATATCAATGATGCTGATACAATTCACATTAAATCATTTATCCCCTTCCCTACACATTTGAAAGAGCGGTGGGTAAGGCAGCTAACACAGAGAAAAACACTTTCAGCTGAGTGAGAAGGTCAAGATTCTGAGTTTGATTCTAACTAAATAAATCATGTACTTTCTCTGAGCTGGTTTCCTCCTCTGTAACATGAAAATGATAATCAGACTTACCTACATGACTGTTATTAAGGATCAAATGAGATCGGAACAAATTGTTTCTACACATACACATTCCCACCTACACCCTTTACAAAAAAAGTCACCCGCACATTGGGCTTCTAGAGCTATTCAGGTAAGAGCCTTATCTTTTGTAATCACTCTTAATTAGCTCCTAAAAGATAAACATATACTGCTACAGAGCCTGAAATCTTAATTTCCATTCTTGCCTTATATGTTGATAACCTTACTTAATCTTCTCATAATCTCTTTTGCTGCCTTTGCTGTCAGAAGGTCAGCCTTTTCTTAAGATGCCAAACAATGAGAAAAATAGCATCTAACCACTCCTCCATGGAAACCCCAGAGTAATGATCTCAGAATGTCATAAGTATGGGGGCGCCTGGTGTCTCAGTCAGTTAAGTGTCCAACTCTTGGTTTTGGCTCATGTCACGATCTCACAGTTCATGGGATTGAGCCCCATGTCAGGCTCCATGTCAGCATGGAGCTTGCTTGGGATTTTCTCTCTCCCTCTCTCTCTGCCCCTCCCCTGCTCACTTGTACATTCTCTCTCTCTCAAAATAAATAAATAAACTTTAAAAAAAAGAATATCATAAGTGTTTTGTTAAATTATCATTATTAAGGTGGCCAAAAAACAGTGTTTATAGTCAGATGACATGGCGGTTAAGAGCCAGGTTTCTGCACTGGGACTATGGGTTCAAATCTTGACCCCAACCTTGATTAGCTATATATTTTCCTCAAGTTTCTGACCTCACCTATAAAATGAATATAATAATTATAACTACCTTTTATTACACTATATTTTAAATTAATTTGTATAAAGCATCCAGCATAGTGAGTAGTACACAAAAAACACTCCACACATGTTGGCTATAACACAGACCCACATTCAGAAACACCAAATCACAAGTATATGGAGACACAGAGAAGCACAGGGGGGGTAGACATCCATTATCATTCACAGGAAGTCTGTCAGTTATCTCTGCTTCTCCCTCCTTCCCTCACCTCCCACTTCTCTTCACCATCGTCCCCCAAAATGGCACAGTGGGCCAGCCTAGAGCAGTAATCCAACTGCTCACAAGATGATTTGCAGAGGCAGGCAAGTAGAAAATGAAATGACTAATAGTATCCTTAGCACTCATACTAAGTTGGTGAAGGAAAAGAGGAAAAGTAAAACCTTTGGAAAGAAGTTTGGCCATATGTATTCAAGGCAACAAAAGCTTTCTTTCACATTGTCTTGATGACATTTCTTAGACTGAACCGGAGTAAATAATCCAAAAAGAAGGCAAAACTATACGTAAAAAGATGTTCGTTGTAGCATTTTTTTTTAAATTCTGAGAGAGAGTACGCATGCACATGCAAGCAAGTAGAGGAGGGGCAGAAAGAGAGAATCCCAAGCAGGCTTCAAGCTGTCAGCGCAGAGCCCAACGTGGGGCTCGAGCTCACGAACCCTGAGATCATGATTGAGCCGAAATCAAGAGTTAGATTGACTCAACTGACTAAACCAACCAGGAGCCCCATTGTAGCATCATTTTTAAAACAGATTTATAGAAGCATAATTCACCCTTTTGAAGTGTAAAATTCAGTGGGTCTTTTTTTAGTATATTCGCAGAGTTGTGCAAGCAACACTAATTTTAAAAGCTTTTCATTACCCTCAGAAGAAATCCATTAGGAGTTACTCCCTATTCCTCTCTCTCTCAGCTCCTGGCAATCATTAATCTCCTTTCTGTCTCTTAAAGCAGTTGATGATCAACAACAACAACCAAAAAAAATAAATAAAAAATAAGAAAATAAACTCATTGTTACCAAGTAACATAACATAAAGGTATGCTAAATTATGGTACATCCATTCAGTATTATGTGGCTGTTAAAAATTACCACAACAAAGACTGTACCAAAAAGTGAAGTATATACATGATATAATGTTTAGTATTTTTTAAGGATACAAAATTATGAATATACTCTAATTTCAACCAGGGTGTGGACAGACTAGAAGAAATGTGTAGAAATTTTAAATGGCCATGTTAGAATAATGAGATAGTGGGTGCTTTTTCTTTATAGTCTTTAAATATTTTTGCAAGATTTTATATTTAAGAAGTAGAATTTCTAGGAAATCTACTTAATGTTGATTAATGTAACAGAGAATACATTGAAGGGCCCAGTCAGCCAGCCAGCCAGCCAGCAATCCAGCCTTTCTGACGTGGACCCGGTTTTTAACCAGCAAGCATCTCTAGTGTAGGCTCCTTCTGGTAACCAAGAGCCTCATGCACAAAGATCTCATTCTCCCAACTGCAAAGCCTGTAAAAGCCTGAACTGTAGACATTCAGTCTCCCCCTTTGACTCTCTTGCCTCTCAGCCTACGCTCCCTGCCATGTCCCTGTCCAGGGACTCACTCCTTAACAAAGCCCTCTTACTTATCACACATACCAATGACTCTTGGCCAATTTCCTTCTATTAATATATTAACTGCAGATGCAAATCCTTCTGATCACTTTCCTTTTATGGGACCAACAGTATGGAAACTGGTGTAAACAAAACAACAACCAGGTCCCCCCCTACTCTCCATTCCCACTCCCTGTAGAGACACAGCTCATTTAGACTAGCACAGCCTTCCCATTACATCTTCTCCCTCCATCTGTGGGAGAGTCATCATTGATAGCCCACCATTGTACACACCTGCACTCCACTCCAGGCCCCTCATCCTCATCTTCATCCTTCTTCCCTCCTCTCTCCCTCTCTCTCTCACTCTCACACACACATACATACACTCCATACATCCTCTGATGCAGCAGCCCTGGCTATGCCCCACAACTGTCCGTGGGATTAGATTTGTGCCCCACTATCTCCTACTTCTTTCAGTTTGTCCAAAGGCCCGGAACCCAGCCTCCTCTGTCCTGCTCTGTTTCTCAAGAAAAAAGTATGCCTCCATCCTCTCTACACCTCCCAACACCTGCCTCACCTTGACTTATTGTCAGGGTTCCCTTAAAAGACTGGGTCCTTGGGGCTCCTGGGTGGCTCAGTCAGTTAAGTGTCCAACTTTGGCTCAGGTCATGATCTCACTCATGGCTTGTGAGTTTGAACCATGCATTGGACTCTGTGCTGACAGCTCAGAGCCTGGAGCCTGCTTCAGATTCTGTGTCCCCCCCTCTCTCTCCCCTTTCCCTGCTCATGCTCTGTCTGTGTCTCTCTCAAAAATAAATAAGCATTAACAAAAAAAAAAAAAAAGAGTGGGTCCTGGATCTCCAGTGGGTGGTGAGGCCAGGCAAAATGGTAGCCTTCTAATGAGAGCATTCGACTTTGTTTAGTGAGCACCTAACGTGTCAGAAACCAATGTCAGTTGCAGGGATTCAGAAAGTATTGAAACTAATCACTCACTTTGAAAAGCTCACAGTGGGAGCACCTGGGTGGCTCAGTTGGTTAAGCGTCAGACCCTTGGTTTTGCCTCAGGTGATGATCTTGAGGTTTCGTGAGTTCAAGCCTGGCCTTGGGATTCTCTCAAGCCTGCTTGGATTCCTCAGGATTCCTCAGCCTGCTTGGGATTCTCTCTCTCTCCCTCTCTCTCTTCTCCCCTACTTGTGCTGTCTCTGCCTCTCTCAAAATAAATAAATAAACTTAAAAATTTTTAAAGAAAAGCTTACAGTGGAAGAAAGGTATGTAAACAGAAAATTACTAAATAAACAGCTAAAGGCTTAAACAGGGGTAGGAAGGAATGTTCTAGATACACTGTGGAGACAGCCTCCACAGTAGGCATCACCCTGGATGTGGCTTTTGAAGAATCAAGAGTCAAGTGGGCCAAGAAGCATACACCAAAATGTCTTACAGGCCTGCAGAAAACAAGTTCACAGAAACAGTACTTTGGCAGCAGCTGAAGCAGGACACGCCATCCAATGCCAACAGCAAACCATGCAAAGCACTATGTGATCTAGAGAGATTAAATAAATTGTGGCCTCCGCTCCTAGGCATTAAATACATTACCTAAATATAAGACAAACTATTCAGAATACAGTGTGCTTTGAGCAGAGGTGGAAACTGAATATAACTCTGGTCCTAAGTACAAAGATCACTGAGGTGGGGGTGGGGGTGACAGGAGCACTCTCATTAAGGCACGGGTACGGGGTGGGTGGAGTAAAAACCAAAAAAGAAAAAAAAAAATCAAGGTGGGGCAACAGCAGGTCAAGTGGAAGCAGAAAGAGGAGGAAGCCTATGCCAGGAACTGAGGGATTGGAACAGAAAAGTGGGTGGAGCCAGTGGGCTCCACCCCCGCCTCCTCCGGCTCGGCTACAACCTACTTTCTGCGGAGTCGTTCCAGACAGGTGAGAGAGGAACTTCTAAGACCGGTGAGAAGGGTAGGGGGGGTTGGGTTCAAGAAGGGGGATTGGAGTTAGGGTTAAAGAAGGGGGTCTGGGCCCGACCTAGAGTCTTTGGCTTCTTGATAGCAGAGTTCAGGGAATTCCTGATGGGTTGGTTTTGGGGTCCTGCTAACCAGGTGTTGCTGCTTCTCCCCACCAGCCTCCCAGCCCTTGTGGTAACTTCAGACAGGAAGTTTGAAATCTGAGCTTACGGAGTTAAGGCCCATAGAGGATGGGGTACCCTGGCAGGTGCGGAGTATAGAGAGATCAGGAGTTATCTGGGCCTCCAGTTATCTGAGCTCCATCTGGGCCTCCAATAGATGGAGGCCTTTGTAAGAGGCTCTCTCATATAGTTGTGTCCCTGTGGCTTTGTCGGGTCCATGTACATTTTCTCCATCCAACCAGAGCACGGGCTGAGTAGAGGAAATGGGAAGATGGAGTCAGACAGGGTAATGGTGCTCCTTCCCAACTTCTCTCCCCAACAGGGTCTAAGTGGGGAGACGGGGAGGTAGGGTGGAGGTCCAGTGCAGAGCAATTATAGAGAAAAGGCAGGGTTTGCCTCATTACCTGGATTCCACAGATGCTGGTGAGCATCAAAGCCCCAGGCAGGGCCAGCCAGGACTGGGTCTTGGATGGTGTAGAAAGAGCTGGAAGGGACACTGCAAAGAAGAAGGAAGAAGGAAGGAAGGCAGGGCCATTACACAGTAAGTTGCATGGAAGATCCTGGGTTTATTTCCTGGCTACTCCACACGCACTGATACCCTGGCACTCTGATTGATCCTAGAGAGAATTACAAAGCTGAAGGGAACCCTGAAGGTCATATGTTTTGGCCATTTATTTGATTTGAGACTGAAGAACCTGAGACCCAAAGGTGTCCGATATGGTTACTGCGGAAACTGACCTGGCCGGGACGCCAGTTGCTAGTTTAGACACAATACCTGTGTGTCTTTTTGCAGGAGCCTGGGGAGGGGCCATGGTGCCAAGACAGTTTTGGGGGAGACTGGAGAAGCCGCTTCTCTTCCTGTGCTGCGCCTCCTTCCTCCTGGGGCTGGCTTTGCTGGGCATACAGCCAGACATCGCCCCTGTTGCTTATTTCTTTCTCACCTTGGGTGGCTTCTTCTTGTTTGCCTGCCTCCTGGCCTGTATTCTGGAAAGGGGGTTCCGATCCATGCAGACCGAGAGTTCGGGGGCCTCAAGCAATGCACGGTGAGTTAAGGGACGGGCAGAACTCTAGGAATACATGATGGCCCCTTTTTCCTGGTGTCCCTCTAGTCTCTCAGGCATATAGCTCTGCTTCCCTGTTACTAGTATCAATGAGGGGGTGGGGGGTGGGGTTAGTGGAAGGTTCTTTTGCCAATAGAAGACAGTAAAGCGGAAAAGGACTCCACACAGGAGGCCACCAGTGATTTTATTTCTCCTCCCTCAGCGACAACGAGGCCTTTGAGGTGCCAACCTATGAAGAGGCTGTGGTGTTGGAATCACAGTGCCGCCCCCAAGAGCTGGGTCAACCACCCCCCTACAGCAGTGTTGTAACCCCTCCAGTACTTGAGGAAGGACAGCCTGGCCATCCAGAGGGGCCCGAAAGAGCTAGACTGGAAAGGCGAGTGGGCTCAGAGGGATCCACGACCTCAGGAAACCCTGGAAGAGCTCCAATCAGCCTTCGGCTTCGGGGACCCCGAGCTGTGTCCACTGCTCCTGATCTGCAGATCTTGGGGATGCCCCCCAAACTGGAGCCTCTTACCCCACCCCCTGACTATGATGTCAGCTTTGGTCAACCTGATGATGTTTTCTTTGAAAACAACCGGACACCCCCCTAAAAGACTATGCCAGGATATATCCTCTCTGCGCCAGACTCATTCATTCATTTGACCAACATTTCCCAGTGCCTGCCACGTATCAGGAACTCTGTTTCCACGTGGGGAACTTAACACCGAGGGGAGTCAGGCTATCCTAAGCCTCTCCCAGCTGAGATGTACATAGCACTGTTGGAGTCTTCGAGTAACATTCAGTGACCTACCCCATATCTGATATTTCCAGAGTTAGACGAGTATGAGAGGAGTGACCCAGAGAATCTGGAGAAGGAAGAAAAGAAACATCTGAGTGACAGCTATGTTGCTTCTGTTCTGGGTGCTTCATCTCTATTAGCACAAGAAGACTTTCCCAGCCTTGTGAGGTATTACTGCCCTCATTTGAAAAATAAGGATCCCAAGGGTCAGAGGAGTTTGATAATTTGCACAGGGGCACACTGCTAGTAAATAGCACAAAAATGTTTACCCTTCTGATCCCAAAGCCTACTGTATTTTCAATGCAAGGTCATCCACAAATCTCTCAATCTCTATCTTGAGCAACTGCTGGAGACAGGTGGGAGCCTTCCTAGGGACAGAACGGTGGACCAGTTGTGTCTGCGGGCAGTGTGGGCTGATTGTGACCAGGAGTGTGCCCTCTCTCCTAGATGAGCAAAGCTAATCAAAGCCGTGATAGCCCCTGCTCCAGGTAAGGGGCAATTTCTGCCCTGGGGCTAAAGAGCAGTCTCCAGGGCAGGGTCCCCACCCCATTGGGAAACTGGAGTAAACTGCCCCGGGGGGAGGGACTTCCGATTTTAAGACGAGTGGACAAGGGTCAGAAAGGATAAGACAGGGGCTTGCCAGGGGTGGCGGAGTACCTAAGGGTGACTCTTGAATCACCTGCTATGAAGCGCTGGAGCCACATGCACGGTGTCTAACCGCTTAAGCCTCACCCCTGCGCTCGGACCGCAGCGTTTTACCCCCGCACCCCCCCCCCCCCCCGGGTCCTGCTCGCTAAGATCCCAACAGAACACTAGATCCGGAATCGTGCTTCGGCTGTAATGTAGGTTTTAGCCACTGGGAGCTGCTCGGCCATCGCTGACCCACCTTCCTCAGGAGTGCGCTCCCCACTTAGGCTTTCATCCACTGTGTGGTATCTGTGTAACGCCTAGTGCCCTCTATCTCTTCCTTATCCTGGCCCCAACAGTTCAACTTCAATAAAGCATAAAGTCCGGCCAAACCCGTCTCAGTAACGTTGCAATAGGCGGGTGAGACAGGGTGGGAGGCGCCGGAGAGGCATCCGCGATTTCCGCGGGAACCGACGACCAATCGGATCCCCGCGTAGGACCGGGTGTTTCCTCGCCTCCCCCCGCCCCTTCCCTTTCCGCCAAGAGCGCTCTCTCACCCCATTGGACGGCGCTTCTAGCGCGAGGGCTCTGTGCCTGCGCACGCACTGGCGACGGCAGAGGCAGGGCAGCTCTCGCGTGGGGGTGGAGCTAGAAGAAGCAGCGCGCAGACGCAATGTGCGCCGGCGGGCGGGGAGAGGGATGCTGAGGGCGTGAGGGTTTTCCGTTTGTTTGGATGTGGGCGGTACGCGCGCAGCCCGGGAAAAGCAGTAAATGGCGGCGCCGAGCGCGGCCTCCCGGCCCTGTCTGCACCGAAAGGAGGTAATGGCCGCTGACAGAGGGCGCAGGTGAGTGAGGGAGGGTCGCACAGGTCCTTAGTTGGGCCCAGGGAAGGGAATACGGATCATGGCCCTGGCGCCCCCTCCCCTCGGAGCCCCTGGAAGCAGCAGTGTCCACCCGTGCAGCCAAGGGTGGGAGGCCAGGCGAGTCCCCGAGGGGCGCGCGAGCGGCGGGCTTCCTCTCGGCCCTGTTCCTCGTGAGCCGACTGCCCCAGCCTGCTTTGACCAACCCCAGGGGTCTCTGGACATGAGGAGCTCTCCGGTACTGCCGAATCTCGGCTTCTCTTAAAGATTCTCCATCCTCTTTTTCCCTCTACTCCTATATGAGGAACTTTGCCCCCTTAAAAGCGGATGACATCTGCAGACCTCGCAGTTCTCCCTGATGTGCATTTGATTTGGATTGACTGTATCATGACACGTATTGCTTTGGGTACAGTGATCAGGTTTTCAAAGCAGTCGACACGGGCTTTAGGGGTTGAGTACTTTGAAAGGACGAGGTGGTTCCGAGACTCCCAGTGTGTCTCCGCCTCTGCCCCAGTTATATCATTTCATGGCAGGCATCACCCTGGATAACATTTTAATGCCTCGTGGTCCAGACCCAGAAGATTAACTTAGGGCTTTGGAGCCAGAACCTGCAGAAAAACACAGAATCCAGACTTAGGAATTCCTTTTGTGTCCTCTTCTCCTTTTCCTCCTCCCCTTCCATCTGTGGCCTGGAGTTCTAGATGATTATGATTACTTTGGGAAAGTCCACAATTGAGACTTTGGCCTAAAGTGGAATGCAGAAAGCAGCAGGTGTGTGGAGAATGGATAATGCTTCTAATTAAACCTAATTGACAATTTAAGTCTAGAACTTGAAAGAGTTAAGAATTGTGAGTCAGTTAGTGAATTGTGAGTATGGGTGAAATTGAATAGGGAGAGGCTCTTTGAGGGGGTTCTTAATGGAATGTCAACATTCAAGGGCAGGCTACAGATCTTGTGAAGGAACAGGAACAGTTGGCGGAGAGAGGGACTGGAGAGAAAGTATCAGGGAAACCAAGGGAGGAGAAAGTTTGAAATGCTGCTGGTAAACTAAGGGAAGAAACTTGAGGAAACCTGCTTCACCAATGATAGGTATCTTAAGGAAATACCCAGCATCTCCAGCTGTGATGTTGTCTTGCAGTTGGCCTGATAACATTTATTTTTACCAGAGTTTCATATATGCCATCATTGTTACTGGCTTGGTGTTTTCTAAGGTGATTCTTTTATATATGTATTTTTTAGATGTCTATTTATTCACTCATTAATTAATTTATTATTTAAGAGAGAACAAGCACAAGCAGGGGAGAGGGGCAGAGGGAGAGAGAGCATCTCAACCAGGCTCCACGCTCAGCACAAAGCCCCATGCAGGGCTTGATCCCATGACCCTAGGATCATGACCCAACCCGAAATCAAGAGTCAGACACTCAACTGAGTCACTCAGTCACCCTAAAGATTTTTTTATTTTAATTTTTTTTAAGTTTATTTATTTCAAGAGAGAGAGCACAGGAAGGGCAGCGAGAGAATCCCAAGCAGGCTCCACACTGCCAGCTGAGCCAGACACGGGGCTCAATTCCACAGCTGACTCTGAGATCATGACCTGGGCCAATATCAAGAGTCAGACACTTAACCAACTGAGCCATCCAGGTGCCCCACTTTTTTTTTTTTTTTAAAACGAATCTCTGCACCCAGCGTGGGGCTCAAACTCACAAACCCGGGATCAAGAGTTGTTCACTCTGCTGACTGAGCCAGCCAGGCGCCCCTAAGGTGATTTCTTAAATAAGGTTTTTGATTTCTCCAGATCTATTGTAGCAGGTTTCTACTGAAGGTTTGGGGTCATGGGAGTATTTCTAATAAACAGAAACCCGAAGCTTAAATGGAGTTTCAAACATCACTGTCCCAAACCCTAAACTTAACTGAAGTTGGCTGCTTCCAATCTTGGGAATGTTTTGCTGACCACTTCCTCTGCCTTAAGGTCCACAAGCCATCCTCCTCTTGGGTCTCTCAGCTCTTCCAGGACTCTGCTTTTCCTTCCTCTATATATCTCTAACCTGGAGTTAAGCCAAGTGCATCCTATAAATGCATGGTATTTAACTGATTCTAAGATGCAAATTCCTCATCCCCCCTCCCCCACATTTTAATATCTTTGAAATCAGTATGCATCTTTTTTTTCTTTTTCAACGTTTATTTATTTTTGGGACAGAGAGAGACAGAGCATGAACGGGGGAGGGGCAGAGAGAGAGGGAGACACAGAATCGGAAACAGGCTCCAGGCTCTGAGCCATCAGCCCAGAGCCTGACGCGGGGCTCGAACTCACGGACCGCGAGATCGTGACCTGGCTGAAGTCGGACGCTTAACCGACTGCGCCACCCAGGCGCCCCAGTATGCATCTTTAAATAGGCTTTAAAGTTATAAACTGAAGCTGTTATCTCATCCCTTTCCCGCCGTCAGACCCTTACTGTTGTCATCTTCTTGGGAACTAAGCAGGCTGGTGAGCTCTGGGTTTATGTAAACTAGGCACAGAGATGATATATATTGGAAATGGGAATTTTAAAATTCATAAACAGAAGCTGGTCTCTTTCCAAACCAATAGCAAAACCAAGAATCCTTGAAATAGCCATCTCTATTAAATTACCAAAAGAATTTAGCCTTTATGTTTTAACTCTTTAAAGTGATCTCAAGTTATGTTGATTCTGTTTGTCTTCTGTATTTACTGTGACTTTCTGTCATACTTTCTACTTACCCAGTTCTTATTCCTAGCATCATTTTGTCACAGGAACTTAAGTTTTAAAAACCATAGGTATAAGTGGGATAGAGAGTACGTGCGTGTGTGTACACCTATCTCATTTATTTCGTGTTAAAGCCAGCGATTGGCTTGAACTTTTGCCATTGTATTAAATTATTTTATTCCTCACCCGGGATCATTTTAAACATGTCATTTATAGCAGCCTAGATAAATAATGCAAAAGGTTTTCTGGAGTAATCTTTTAAATTTTTTTTTTTTAATTTTTTTAATGTCTTTATTTTTGAGAGAGAGGGACAGAGCACGAGTGGGGGAGGGGCAGAGAGAGACAGACAGACAGACACACAGAGTGGGGAAGCAGGCTCCAGGCTCAAAGCTGTCAGCCCAGAACCCGATGCGGGGCTCCAACCCACAAACCGCGAGATCATGACCTGAGCCACCAAAGTCGGACACTTAACCAACTGAGCCGCCCAGGCCCCCTGGAATAATCTCTTAATTGAAATTGGTGTGTCAGAGGAATATTTCTTCTCATAAATACATGTGTGCTTCTGTGTGTATCATTTTTTTGAAGATAGGTATTTTCCTCCCCTAGACAGACTAATTCATCTCAGAGGATGGTCTCAGTTTAATATACTCCATAAAAAATTATACGTTATTTCTTTATGACCAGTGTGTTACTGCTGAATACTGCTTTGATTTTAACCAGATTCAATAAAATATGCTTAATATTGGTTATTGCAGTCCCATTCTTTGTGTTCTGTCTACCCACAGCTGTTCCATTCTACTCTTCTGTGCCAAATCTTGTACCTGACAGCCTTTCCCTCTGCCTTAAATCTGTAGGATACTGGGAGTGTGTGGCATGCATCCTGACCATCAGGAAGCACTAAAAAAGAACCGAGTGGTACTGGCCAAACAACTTTTACTGAGTGAACTGTTAGAACACCTCCTAGAGAAGGACATCATCACCTTGGAAATGAGGGAGCACATTCAGGTATTTGGAAGCAAAAGAGAAACACCAAATAAATAAATTGGTCGTGGGAGTATGACAAAGTATGGCAAGGATGTAGAGCCTTTAAGGAAATGAAAATGCCCTTCTACCCTAAAGCCTTAAACGGAAAAGACATATAATTTAAGAATAATAGGAAAGACTTCCCCCCATACATGTATTTTTCCTGTAAAAGGATTCTTGAGATTACTAAGAAGGTCGTCTGCAGAGAGAAAATTATAGCTGGATAAGTAAATATGATTTCATGTTGTTGTTTTTTTTTTTATCTTAGGCCAAAGTGGGCAGTTTCAGCCAAAATGTGGAACTTCTCAACTTGCTGCCTAAGAGGGGTCCCCAGGCTTTTAATGCCTTCTGTGTGGCCCTGAGGGAGACCAAGCAGGGTCATCTGGAGGATCTGTTGCTCACTACCCTCTCTGATCTTCAGCATGCAATCCCACCGGTATGGAGCCCTAGACATGTGGTGTGTTGAGAAGGATTCGTTTGGTGGGAAAGGAATTTTTGAAATGGGGCTGGGGAGACTAGATGATGGTTTTATTCAGACTGGATCATCTCCTTAAGACCTGGTATGATGGGTCCTGGTTTCTTACAGTTGAGCTGTGACAACGACTGGAGTCTCCCCTTCCCGATGTGTGAGTCCTGTCCCCCTCACAAGCAACTCCGCCTGTCTCCAGGTGAGAATCGATGGCATAACACATCCCACAGATTGACTTGTTTCTTGACTGGTATCTGACTTTGCCCTAGCACGATTCCTATTTATATTCATACTGGGAACAGTTTCCTCCATGAATTTGTTAGGGACTAGCAGGAAAGTTTAGATGGAGTATTGGTTGGGCCTGCTTCCTTCCATCACAGATGATTTTTCCACAGTATTTAGCCCTTAGCTCAGGTATAAGTAGGAAATTCCTACCCGAGTGGCCTGGCTCCTTAAAGCCGCTACTTTAGAATGAGCAAAGACTACATTTTGGGCCACTAGCCTGCTGACTGAGTAGCCTATTGATTAGAACAAGGCTTTTATCAGATACCCCATTCAGTACGGTATGTGGGAGGGTAATCCAGCAGTGAGCAAAAGCACATAGGGTCTCTGCCCTCCTGGATTTGACAGTTTTGGGGAGTGAGCAGAATCGCTAATTATTAAAACCCCAGTTCAACGGGGTGCCTTAAGTTACAGTGAAGTACTAGGATTGACACAGATTGTATACTAGTGTTTTTGGCTCTCTATGCCACAGATGCTGTGGAACACTCCCTAGACAATGGAGATGGTCCTCCCTGCCTTCAGGTGAAGCCTTGCACTCCCGAGTTTTATCAAACACACTACCAGCTGGTGAGTCATGCAGAATGCAAGAGGAAGAGTTGGGAAATGGGAGACCCTTCCTAGGCATCTGAACTTAGACTGTGTATATATCTCCTTCCTGCTTTATTAGTCAGAAAGGCATTACTGATTGGTTATCTTCTCTGGGCATTTCTCTGTATTGACCTGGTGGGGTTAACGAAAATAGGATGGCTTTGTTTTCTTGAAATGTGTCGGATTTTTTAGTTGGGGAGACATAGTTTGTGTCCATAAGAAGCTCTAATTGGCCTCCCCAATACCCCCATCCTGCCCCAGGCCTATAGGTTGCAGTCTCGGCCTCGTGGCCTGGCGTTGGTGCTGAGCAATGTACACTTCACTGGAGAGAAAGACCTGGAATTTCGCTCTGGAGGGGATGTGGACCACAGCACTCTGGTCACCCTTTTCAAGCTCTTAGGCTACAAAGTCCATGTTCTACTTGACCAGACTGCACAGGTACATCTAATGTGTGCATTGGAGGGCTGGGCAACATTTTGGGGCCAGGAACATTCACTGCTCTTCTACCTGCTGGATAGATGTTACTCAGGTGTTACTCAAATTATGGTGGGTTTTTTGTTGTTTTTGTTTTTTTTTTTTTATTTTTTTTTTTTATGTTTATTTTTGAGAGAGAGGGAGACGCAGAATCCAAAGCAGGCTCCAGGCTCTGAGCTGTCAGCACAGAACCCAGTGCAGGTCTCAAACTCACGAGCCGTGAGATCGTGACCTGAGCCGAAGTCGGACACTAAACTGACTGAGCCACCCAGGTGCCCCTCAAGTTCTATTTTCCTTTGTACCTTTTTACTCATTCTGTTCTGTGTCTTGCCTTGCAAGCTAGTTAAAAAAAAAAAATTCAGGCCAGCCAGCAGCTCCAGTGTTAAGCTTAGGGTCACTGTGCTCTCCTGAGCAATACCAGTCCCAGTTTGGGTTCTTACTCTTCCATGTTCAGAAACTTGGTTCGCAGTCACTCAGGATGTGAGGAGACACTGAGATTATCCCAGCCAATCAGGAAAGATACTTCTAAGCCATGATGACACAGGACATTTATTTCTTGGTTGATATTGTTGCTTACAAGTCCAGTTATTGTTGAAAAGATTACTTTGGCAGATAAAATTCTTGCAAGTGAAAGTTTGCTAGAACTGTCCTTGGCAGTTTCCATGAATTAACATGGAAAAATTCCTTACCCTTACCAGTTGTGTGACCACAAGACAGATCTTAGAGTAGATTACTTCCGGACTAGATTCCTACAAATCGCAAGCATTTTCATTGTGTGCTATTCCCTGTTTCCCTGTTAACCCCAATTACTGAGCCGTACTGCTGACTTAGTTACCTTTAGGTATTTCTCTTCTGGAATTGATGATAGCCTATTGGTAAATAGATATTAATTTTCATTTTTTTTCCCATTTCCATCCTTTTGCTCTTTTTAAGTTTTTATTTTAATTCCAGTTAGTTAACATACAGTGGTATGTTAGTTGCATGTATACAAATATAGTAATTCAATACTTCATACATCACCCTGTGCTCATCATGACAAGTGCACTCCTTAATCCCCATCACCTATTTAACCCATCTCTCCACCCCTAATTCTTCATTTTGATTCCAGAATAATAGTACTTTCTCAAATTTGCTTTTGGGAACATCAGTGGTAAAATCAGAGTTTGTAGGAAATTCTCTTTGACTTGTTGAGATAGGAAATCTTTGTTTTGTCTTCAGCATTGTCTGTGGTCTTCATTTCTGTTTCTCAGCTATCTTCTATGAGAATGATTGTATACATGCTGTACTTTTGGTAAGGCCAGTTTCAACAGTAGATACCTGAGTGTTGTTATTTACCACCTATTTACCACCGCTCTTTTCACCACCTTTGTAATAATAGCCCATGCAGAGAAGTAAACCCATCCATGCTTCAAAGCCATGGCTGGAACAGCTTCTGTAGTAATCAAGTGATATTCAAGTAGGTTATATGCTCGGGGCACCTAGCTGGCTCAGTCAGTAGAGGCTGTGACTCTTGATCAAGTAGGTTATATGCTTTCCTAAGAGGTCTACTGAGCGTGAAGGGAATGAGGGTAGGACATCAGCCGTAATTCCTACCAAGAGACCACTTAGAAGACCACTTAACAAAATGAATGTTTATTTATGTTTCTCTAGAGCTTTTGGTCTAGCCTTTTTTTTTTTCTTTTTTAAATATTCTGAGAGAGAGAGAGCACATGCACATGTAGGGGAGGAACAGAGGGGAGAGAAAGAATCCCAAGCAGGCTCCATGCTGTTCAGCACAGAGCCCAAGGAGGTGTTCGAACTCATGAACCATGAGATCATGACCTGAGCCAAAATCAAGGGTCAGATGCTTAACCGACTGAGCCATCCAGGTGCCCCTCTAGCCATTCCTTTCACTAGGAAGTTATTATGTCATAGTTTTCCAAATTGTATGCAGTTGATAAGGGATTTTATATGCTTGATAATTAAAAATACAGTGCTGGGGTGCCTGGGTGACTCAGTTAATTATCTGACTTTGGCTCAGGCCATGATCTCATGGTTTGTGAGTTCCAGCCCCACGTCAGGCTCTGCTGTCAGCACTGAGCCCACTTCCGATCCTCTGTCTCCCCCTCTCTCTGCCCCTCCCCAGCTTGTTCTTTGTCTCTCAAAATAAACTTAAAAAATAAATAAATAAATAAATAACAACAGTCCTGAGTCACCAAGTCAGCTATATACTACTGTTTTTCAGAGGCATTCAGCAGATTTGGTGTACCCATGAACCCACTTCACAAATACCATTCCCATTTATGCTAAAATTGATGTAGATTCAAGTACCTATTAGATTCTAATTCTCTGGTTACATTGTCCTAGGGGCTCCTGGCTGGCTCAGTTGGGAAAGCATATGATTCTTGATCTTGGTGTTGTAAGTTCAACCCCCACGTTGGGCATAGAACTTACTTTAAAAATTAATCAGAGGCACGTGGGTGGCTCAGTTGGTTAAGCATCCTACTCTTGATCTCAGTTCGTGTCCAGATCACAGGGTTGTGAGTTCAAGCCCCATGGTGGGCTCCACACTGGCCATGGAGCCGACTTTTAAAAAAATAAAAATAAATAAATATTAATTAATTTTGAACACTTTACAATGGCTGAGGCGGAACTATGTTTGCTTCTATAAATTTACTAGAAATTTTTTTTTAATGTGATTCTTGAGTTCACAGGACCTCAGATGAGGTAGTCTTGACATCAGCAAAAAAAGAAGTACTTCCCTTATATTCTTAAGGACCAAGCAAGAGTAGACAAGTCTTCTACAGTAGTTAAGATAAAGAAACCATCCCCTCAGTAGATGTGGTCAGAAAGATAAATGGATTGTGTGAGACTTGAGCTGGCCTTGAAAGATAGAAGCCCCTGAAGCACAGAGGAGTGGGGAAGGGGTCCTAGGCAGGGAGAATAGCCTATAGATAGAAATGTGTCTGTGATGTTAGGGAAATAATGGGTAAAGCAAATGTGCCATGGCAAAAAAGTGCCAAAAATAAGATTGGAGATAAAGGGACTAGAATCCCAGGCCCTTGAACTTCCTTGTTTTACAAAACCGTTAGTAATTTTTTTAACAGAAAGGTGATACATTCACAGTGATGATTTGGGCTACCATTGGGAAGAGTGAAGTGGAGACGAGTGGCAGGGAATCCAGTTTGGAGTTAATATAATGGGAGTACAAGATATGTTGGGATCCTGGACAGAATAGTAGACCAAGAGGGAAAGAATGTGTGTGGAAAATAGCGTAATGGCATGATTGTACTGTTTGTGCTCGGTGGTTAAATGACTGCATATAGAAAAAGAAAAATTAAGGATTTGAGGGTCTCAGAGAAATCAGGACCAAACATTTGGGCATTACCTGTGCAGGAGAAATACTTTAAGTGATAAGAATATGAAATCTTTGAGAAGGAGGTTAGAGTCAGAAGACCAAAAGGCATAGAACTAAACCTTGGGGGATAGCCCTCCCTGTAGCCTGGTCCTTAGCTCTGGAGACTCAGAAACATGAGGAGGACGTTGCACAGTCAGTTTCCAACAGTGGCCAATCAATCAAACTCTCAGTACAGTTAAAACCAGGTAGTTACAGTGGTTGTGATAATTTGGTTCTTTGGGCATCTGCACAGAATATTTTCTTCCTGGTAGGACTTCTCAAGAGACTCAACTCTTTTCTCATGTAATTATTTGGCAAGCAAAGAGAGCCAAAAAAAATTAAGATCTTTTTTTCTCCCTATTATACCTTTTTGACTTTAGAAATAATTGCATTTAAAAATTTGAAATAGTATAGTCTTAGAGAATTCTCTCCACTACACGGTGCTGGACAGTACACTGGTATTCTCACTGCTCGTGGAGGTTTTCAGTTTTCCTCCTGGTCATCAAAGTCTTCTGTCACTGCACCTCCCATGAGGCTACTAGTTCTAGAATTAACAGTTATCGTATATTAGGAAATGAGATACATTTTATTTTTATTTATTTTTTTAATTTTTTTTTAATGTTTATTTATTTCTGAGACAGAGACAGAGCATGAATGGGGGAAGGGCAGAGAGAGAGGGAGACACAGAATCAGAAGCAGGTTCCAGACTCTGAGCTGTCAGCACAGAGTCTGACGCGGGGCTCGAACTCACAAACTGTGAGATCATGACCTGAGCCAAAGTCGGTCGCTCAACCGACTGAGCCACCCAGGCACCCCAAGGAAATGAGATACATTTTAAAGTGGCAGATTTCCTTTTACCACGTGGTATTTATTTTTTAAAAATTTTTTGTAGCGTTTTATTTATTTTTAAGACAGAGACAGAGCATGAGTGGGTATGGGGCAGAGAGAGAGGGAGACACAGAATCTGAAGCAGACTCCAGGCTCTGAGCTGTCAGCACAGAGCCCAACACGGGGCTCGAACTCACGAACTGTGAGATCATGACCTGAGCCGAAGTCAGACGCTCAACTGACTGAGCCACCCAGGCACCCCCCCACCGCCTCCCGCCATGTGGTATTGATTTTTAACTTACATTTGGGTCACAGACTGCTTTGAAAATGTAAGGACATGCTATGGCTCATTCCTGGAAAATGCAGCTAGCCGTAAAGTTTTGCGTATCATTTCAGAGGGTTTATAGGTTATTCTCTTGTGTCCCCCAACCTCTGGTTAAGAACTCTGCTATTTTTAGAAGTACTGTAATTTTATCAGGAATAAATCTAGAGATCCTATTTTAAGCTTTGCTGCTTTCAGAAAATTTTACCCAAATGATATAACCCCCATTTGTCCATTTAGTACTATTAAATTCAATTACTAAGTGTGTGTGTTTTTACTTTGGGCTCTGTTGTCCACTATTTACTGACCTGATAGTCTCACTTAAGTTCAAAATGCTCTTGAGTAGGTACCAAACATACATTTTTACAACCTTCTTCCAGCAAAATGAACTTCAACTACTCTATGTTGCAATTCTATTATGGTCGACTCAAGAAGAACATTCATACTCATGTATTCTCTTAAGATTATATATTCTAGAAATAAATGAATTTTGGATATCTTTTTATTACCGTAAGATTTGCAATATTATGATTGGCTTCTCTTTGCCCAGAAAATGAACATACTTTTCAATAAAGCCAAGTTCTTCATATCCAGTTTAAGTTGCAGCCTTTCAAGGCTTTTGTATAATTGTCTCCATTATCTGCAAACGGAAGTATTCTGAACAAATAGATTAGTAGTTCTCAAACTTTAGCATGTCAGAATCACCTGGAGTTTGCTAGGACCCAAGACTTTGCCTTTCTTACAACTTTCCAGAACTTGTAAGAAATGTATTATACAAGTGTGCTTTTTATTGGGGGCTGTACATGGTAACTAATGTGCCTAGATAGCATATTCATTTTCATGATATTAAAATTCATAGTCAAAATGAACTTGCTTTCTCCCTGCTCATCTCAAATAGGAGGGACCATTCAGACTTCTCTAGTTGTAGAGGGAGACCTAGATTTAATAGTTTAAATTGGATTATTAAACTATTTTGTATAGCTTGCCATTGGATGGGCCAAGTGTTTAAGGTAGAGTGATACTCACATGTGGCAACCTGGTGCATGACAAATAAGGTTCTTAAGTTGGACTACAAGATTGACCAGTAGTAGGTTTCTTTGAGAAAATGACATCGCTACTCTTTGTAAGATATGCACATTATAATAATGGCAGATCTTTGCAGTAGGTGCCAGTCATAATTCTAAATCCTTTCTATGCAGTATCTCATTTAATCTTTATACAAACTTGGAAAAAATTTACTCTTAATTACCCTCTTACAAAATGAGTATTAGAGCTTTGAGGGACGAAATAATTGATTCTAATTTATGAACTCAGGGATCAAAGCTAGGTCTGTCTGATCCTGTAGCCCATGGTTGTAGCCATGGCCCTGTGCTTAATTATCTTTACAGCACACTCTTCCCTGAAGTGAGCATTTTGTACAGATATCATCATTGTTTCTGGGAACTTAAAATCTCAGACAGAAAATAGCATAAAAGTGCTAGTATTCTCTATTGTCATGATCCTGTTAGCCCTTAGTGAGAACAGCTTATTTCCTTATGGCTGGGTAAATATTTGATTCACTCATAACTCACCTGGTGGTCCTCCTTGTGTCATTTTTATACAAGGGCATTTGCTAGAAGATTTGGTTGATGACTGGGGAGTGGATAAAGTTAACTATCTCATGATTAGCTTCATTAGTAACTTGCTTTAGTCCAGGAGTTCTTAACGTATCTCAGTGAGTCTGAATTTTGTGAAATTATATTCAGAATTCTGTGTCTGAAGTCATGCATTTTTGTGATGAGTCCATAGCCTTTTTTTAGCCTCTCATAGGGTCTCTGACATCTGTTATCGTTGGCCACATAATATATAGAACGCATCAGGTCTTCTAATAGCTCAGGGGTTCAGACACCAAAGAAAGATGATATTGGCGCAGACTACAGTGAACGACACTAACCAAAAGGTATTTTTCCTGCAGGAAATGCAAGAGAAACTTCAGAATTTTGCCCAGTTACCTGCCCACCGTGTCACTGACTCCTGCATAGTGGCGCTCCTCTCTCATGGCGTGGAGGGAGGCATCTACGGTGTGGATGGCAAACTGCTTCAGGTGTGTGTCATCTCGTGTCCGACAGCTGTCTGAGCTCGGTGACTTCCCCTCCTGCCTAGCCATCTCTCCTGTAATGGCTGCTGTGGCCAATACAGGACTCAGGAGGCCCTGCGGGCTACTTAACCTCCCTTCTCTTTCCTTCCTTTCTGGCAGCTTCAAGAGGTTTTTCGGCTCTTTGACAACGCTAGTTGCCCAAACCTACAGAACAAGCCGAAAATGTTCTTCATCCAGGCCTGCCGTGGAGGTGAGTGCCCTGGCAGACCAGCACCCGGGTGGTGGCTCCTGGGCAGCCTCCCACCAGCTCTCACTTTCCTGTTTGCTCCTCTCAGGTGCTATCGGATCCCTTGGGCACCTCCTTCTGTTCACTGCTGCCACCGCCTCTCTTGCTCTGTAAGTGTCTCCCGATGCATGGGGTGTGCTGGGACTTGGGCAGCCCATGGCTCTCAGGTTGGTCAGCTCTCTGTGCACCACCTTACCCTCTTCTCAAGACTCTTTCTCAGTGCCTTGCCTTCCTTCGTGAGAACTCTGTCACCTCTGCACTATTAACTCTGCTGCGCTTTCTTTTGTTACTCACTGCAGTTGAGGCACTTCTGTCTGTCTCTTCTGTCTCTCTTTCACTTCCTCTTTTCCTTCCTGCATCCCTCTTCCCCTCTCGTCTTTTCACCTGCGCTCCATCGTTGCCTCTTCATCATCCTTGTACCGGGCAGGGTTGCAGTGCAGAAGCCCCAGGTCGGGCTTTGTCTCTTACTTTTCCCTGAGACACTTCTGTTCCTCTTCTTTCTCGCCTGCAGCCAGGACTCCAGGACTAGGCTCCAAAGACATGCGGGCATACTCTTCATCCTGGAGGGCAACTCTAACTTTGGAGTCACATTTTGACTTTACCACTGACCAGTTCTGTCAAGTTAGAGAAGTTACTTGATGTCTCTCCACCTTAGTTTCCTGCGTACAAAATGTAGATAATGATCAGACCTACTTCGTAAGGTTGTTGTGATCACTGAATAGAATCATACACTTGAAGGGCTTACTTAGCACAGGACCTGGCTCATAGTAAATCCACAGAAAATGCCAGCCATGACCATTATTACATGGTTAGTGGCCTCAAGGGGCTTATAGTTTGGCTTAAAGGTCACTTTGTCCTAACGTACAAATAATTTTTTTTATCTGTTGTGTATTCAACAGATGTAAATGGTTAATACTGTTAATAATGTCATAATATCACCAAAGGAGATAATTTTATTAAGGTTCTACAACGTGACTACACTAGGCACTGTCACAAAGGCAAAAGAAAATGTGTGGGCTCTCTAACTGCTCCTCTTTAAAAAAAAAAGAAGAAAAAATGTGGTGTCTCTCTAAATAGCCTACCGATGACTAGAAAGAGAAAGCAAATGTACGTGAAGTAGCTTGAGAATAATTCAGAGGCCTCAAGCAAGGGTGAAATTAGTGAGATGCAAACCATATGTGTGAAGGAGTAAGCAGTAGGGAATAGATCGTTTTAAGTTGGCTTAGTTTGAACACATTTGGTAGAGACTTAATTTAGTAAGGCTTAATTTGGACCCAAAATGATAAAATCTGCATAGGTGTAGCGTAGTAAATAGGGGCTTCCAGACGAAACAGGAATCAAGACCACAAGCACACCAGGACTAAAAGGACAGCCCCCACTCTTCCCCAGATGTTGTGCTGGGCTGGAAGTCTGCCCGGATCTGATTTAGAGACTGGGTATCTATGTGGGTGTGTAGTAAGATAAGGTAGGCCACTGATGATAAATCTTTAGTCAAACAGATTTTGGACTTCAGCAGATCATTGTGTGGAGCTGTTGGTAGCTTAAATAATGTGATGAATTCTTTTCCAGGACGATTACCGTGCTAGGGAACTGCACTGAGGAAAGAGTACGTGAGGACAGGAACTTAGTGTCTGTTCAGCTAGATGCCCAGCCCCAGAGCACTGCCTGATATATGGTAGTACTTAATAAATATTGAATGAAGGGATGAAAATTAATCTCCTTAAAAAAATAGCAATAATACAGAAAACAGATGGGATATTGTGTTATTGGAAGAAGCAGTAACACTTATTGATTAATAGATTTGAGACACCAAGGGAGGAAAGAAGCTTCTTTTTTCTTGAGGGAACACATTTAGCTTGGCCTATTTCCTTTAGGAGGTATTACTGGCAAAGTGAAATGAAGATACTCGTGATCATTTTCTCCTCCTATATTCGGAGATCTGTGTACAGGATCAGAGCTGGATAGGGAGAAATTGCTCTTTCCTAGGGTAATCCGAACCTTCTCTCTCAGAGTAAATCCTTCAAGAGATGACCTTTGAAGATTTGAGCTCACCTGTCTTCTCCTGCACTTAGTTCGTGTAATTGACGTCTGTGAAATTACTCTCCCTTCCCCGGTTGACCGGCTCCCAAAGTGGAATGTGAGCTCCATAAGGGCAGGAGACTCTCCTTCTCTACATCCCTAGGGCTTAATGCAAAGCAGTACCTGGCACATGGCAGTTGTTCGATAACTGTTTGTAGGATCAGTGAATTTTGGTCATTTCACCATAGTTCTTCAAGCTTCACTTGCCTTTTAGGCTCTTGAGTGTTGCATGGAACAGAAAGTACTGGAAAGGAGCATCTCTCTTAGCTTAAGTGTGTTGAGCTGGGTGTCCTCGGTCTCTGTCTCTGCTACTGACCTCACCCCACCCTCCTCCAAAATAAAAGTGCAACATCCAAATAAGACTATGTCTGGGCACAGAGGAGGCCTGCATCAGGAGGTTGGATATACTCAGGGTATGTTGAGGAACTGCTAAAATTGAATAATGGTGTTCTTTTTCAATTATCTAGAAGAAAATAGTCAAATTACCGCAATTTTAAGTTTTTCCTCTTATAAATTTTTCACAGATCTTGGATACCTGCTACAATTTGGCTTATGAAATTAAAAATACCAAAATACCTTGGAAACTGAGCATGTTCAGTTTCATAACATAGATTTGAGGTGGTTTTTACATAGCCTACATGTAATCATATTGATTTATTAACTTGTTTTTTTGATACAAAGCTGCATTATCAATATTTGTGTTTTGCAATAAAAAGCACTGTGACTGGCAGGTACATTGCTAATTGAACAAGTAAATCATGGGCATATGATTTTTAGTTCTGTTTACAAGGAGTATTTGATCAGCACTCTGTGATTTACACAGCACGGATGGAGCTCAGACCCTGTACCTTGCACATGTGCAGATGCTTGAGCGTGGTGCCGGGCCTCTGGGTGCTCCCCCGAGGAATGGACGCGTGCTGGGGCAGGGATGGGAGTAATGGTTTTGTTGTTTTGTTTTTTAATTTCAGCAGCCAGAAGTCGGAGGCAACAGCTGGAAGTGGCTCTTCCCAGTCAAGGCCATAAGGAACTTTGGCTTGCCTGTGGCAGGCCCCAGAGCAATGGGAGGAAATAACATGTTTGTCCGTCCTGTCTGCCGTTGGTACAGATGAAACAGATCGTGGGGTTGACCAGCAAGACGGAAAGAACCGCGCGGGGTCCTCCGAGTGCGAGGAGAGCGATGACAGCAAGGAGATGCTGAAGACCCGACTGCCCACGCGCTCGGACATGATCTGCGGCTATGCCTGCCTCAGAGGTATCCTGAGCCCCCAGCCACAGTCCGAGGCTGCACCCTCTTAGACGTGCTCTTTCGCGTGCTGGGCTCTCTGACTGGGGAGGGTACAGGGTACCACGGAAGTCTACTTTGGGACACCCAGCTGCGTGAGGTATCCCGTGACCTCCTCAGTGTGGTTTATACCATCCCGGTTGCAGGCACCGCTGCCATGCGGAACACCAAGCGGGGCTCCTGGTACATTGAGGCCCTCACTCAAGTGTTCTCTGAGAGGGCTTGTGACACGCACGTGGCCGACATGCTTGTTACGGTGAGTAGCCTCTGCGCGGTGTTCCCCCTTCCTCCTCGTCCTCCCTTGCACCATCCTTCATAGCCTCCCTACCCTTCCTCTTGTGCAAACCCCAGATTCTCAGACTCTGGACTACTGGTTCCTGTCTTTCCAGGTGAACGCACTTATCAAGGAGCGTGAAGGCTATGCCCCCGGCACAGAGTTCCACCGGTGCAAGGAGATGTCTGAGTACTGTAGCACCCTGTGCCGGCACCTCTACCTGTTCCCGGGACACCCTCCCACGTGAGGCCCTCCTTGTCGTGAGGCCATCCTTGTCGGCACGGAGGCCACCGGGCCTTTTCTCTTCGGACGCACGGTTTCTGTTCCCCCTCAGGGATCGGGAATCTCCCAGGCTTGTGGCACACCACGCCCCTCATCGGCTCCTCCCTGTCTTCTAGCGCCAGGGACCATAGGCCAGCGGTCTCGCTGAATCTCCCTTCCTGTAGAGCGGGCTCTGGCTGGCCTGGCTGCCGGGAGTGTCTGGCTACTGTAGAGGCGCCTGGCGGATGATGTTGTGAACACAGGGTCTTGATGGGGAGAGGGCACATGGGTTGCCTCGCTGCTGGTGTTTGGTTCCCGCCCTCAGGGCTTTTACAGACAGCACTTTGGTAATTGCTTTTATTAGTTGTTTTTATTAGTTAAGATGTTTCAGAGGCCATCTCCTGTCTTGTCTTTCTTTCATATCCCAACCCCGTTTCTCTCCGCCTGAGAGTTTGGATTCAACAGAGGCATTTTTCATTTAGCCTCAAGAGGGCAGGTGGGACTAAACGCACACTGTGCCACTGTGTGTGTGGTTGTGACCTGTGCGCCCCTTGCGGCACCACGGGGCCACCCAGTGGAAGGCCCGTGTTCTCCACTGTTGGCTCCTTGAGGCTCAAGGAACCCAGCCTCTTGGCAGAGGCTACAGCTTGGATGCCGTGTACCTAGAACTCGTTGATCTTTGCCCAGGGAGGTTCCAAAGATCTTTTAATCGGTTATTCTCTCTCAGCTTTTTTACTGAAATGAGCCTCGCGGAGAATGTTAGCAGAGGCAGATAAGAGTGGTATGCTTCCTCATACTCCATAACCTGTCCCCTTATCAACTTTTTCTTCCTCTGAAATGTCCCTTTTAAAAAGTGTCCTAGTTGTTATCTCCCTACTTCCTGTTTCTCCCCTTTTCTCCTCTCTTCCTTTCATGGCTGCCACCAAATCTGTCTAAAATACTACTTAATTGGATCATTTGGCTGCTCAAGGATGTCATGTACTAGTTTGTTCCTGCTTTCTGTTTCAGTATCAAATCCCCTTTTGATTTTATATGGCCTGTTTCCCTTGCCATATGTCTCCATTTTAGAGAGACTGTTACATGCGTTGTTTATCATGTGTGCCATATGAAGCTTCCCTGTTCTTCAAGGCCTCTTGTACTTCCATTCTTGCCCCCTCCAATCTAATCTCTATATGGCAGATTTTCGTTTGGGGTCTTTATAAATCTGATCAGGTCACTCTCCTGCTCGAATTTCTGTTACACCTCAAGTAATGTCCAAACTCCTAACCTTGGCCTGCAGGGCTCCTACCCGCCCCGCTTGGACCTCACAAAATGCTGATTTCCCTCTAAGTGACAGCCCAGCCCCTTCCTCAGTTTCTCAAACATTCTGAGCTCTTTCCCTGCCCTGGACCATCGCAGACACTCTTCTGGGGTCTCCTGAGCTCCACTCCTCTCAAGTCGTGGCCTAAATGCCACCTGCCCAAGACCTTTCTATCTCTAAATAATCTTCCATGTTTCCTTATTACTGTATCCTGTTTAATCCCCTCATTGCACTTAGCACAATTTATAATTACGTGTTTGCTTGCTTCACTTCATTTCTGTCTCCCCAACTAGGTCATAAGCTCCCTGAGGGTGGAAACCTTGTCTCTTTTGTTCTCCAGTATGTACCCAGTGCCTGGGACAGGATAGGTCTTCAATAAATGTTTTGGGACAAAATTTCCCTTTAAAATATACACAAGTTTAGTATTTATACTCTAGATTTTTCCATGTGTTTTGTTCACTGATACTGTTGGCTCTTGAAGACAGATGCCCTCTATCTCCTGTGGTACCTGGCACAGTGCCCAGCCTGTAGTAGTTCAGGTGCTCAATAAATACCTGTTCGGTGAGCCAGGTGGTTTGGAGACTTGTTGCGGAATTCTACCCTTGGGTCGAAATATGGAAGTATTCGGGTGATAGAACCTTTCAACTTCCCACTGCCGGGATTTTATATGCCTTCAGGTGCCAAATAAACGCTCATATTTATTACTGATGTATGCCCGACACCTCTGTTTCCACAGATAATCTTCTAAAGCCCACGTATTCTCATTTCCTTAGCCCCTTACAGCATTCCTCACCACCTTACGAGCTGGACACAGAGCCGAGCACCTTTGTTACTCTGCTGCATGATCTTTATTACATACGCAGATGTGGGCCCATCTGAGTTGTCTTGGCCACAGGCAACTGCCCAAAATGTAGTGGCACTGGGATTTCTTATTGTCAGATGAGACCAAAGAGTCATTAGCAAGCATTGTTGCTTCTGGATTATGTAGATTATGGGATGAAAGCTGGAGAAAGAGATTGGACTGGAATAGGAGGATGGTCACGATTATAGAATTTACATGGTCCCAAGTTGGATTTAAGGCTTTGTAGCACGGACACGGATTTTAAGAGAATTCAGGGCAGCATGAAGGAGATCTAAGCACTGGGCTCTGTAGGTTAGAAAATCCTTGGGGCGCAGTGTATCTAAAGTGTGTGCCTGGAGAGGCAAGTGTGCGAGTGCATATGGGCCCAGTGAGAGATGAGAGATTCTGCAGGAGCCTCGTGGTGGGAGGCATCAGTGGGACCTGGGGGGAAGTGGTGAGGGATATGGAGGGGAAAGAGCAAAAAGAGTTGAGCTGGAGCACCTCACCAGGGGGAGGGAGGGAGTTGGCTGAACAACAGGGAAGGGCATGAAAAGCCTGCTGACCCTGGTTGGCTGCACCCCAAGGGAAAAGGGGCCGTCCTCAAGAGAGGAAGGGATACAAAGTTTCAGAGAGGCTAGGAAATTACTGGAACAGTGGGAGTAAGCAAAGTACCCATTTTCAGCAGGGGAGAGCTTCTTTGTGGGGGTGCTACGTTTGGGAATTACAGCGCAGGAGCGAGGTTTCTGACCTGGATTGCATGTCCTTCCCGCCCCGCCCTTGAATGAGTATCAGGTTGAATTTCACAGCTCCCCTCCCTTCCCCCCTGCTTACCTCTGCCAGGGATTCTCTGCTAAAATTATCCCCTCCCTGAGCTGGGGGCTGCCCTTCTCTGCAGCTCTCCTCCATCCAGCTTCCTCTTAAGGGGGAAGAGGAAATTGGGCCATGAGAGCAGAGTCGTGATATTAGGGGAGGGCAGGGCAGGCGCCTGGACCGAAGAGGGAGACAGGAACACGTGCACCTTCACAGGCCACCCTCCCTGCGGGCGCATGAGCTGGTCATTTTCCACTTATTTTCTCAGTTGGGGAAAATGAGGCTCAGACTTCAAATAACACAAAAAAGGGAAGAAACGTAGCTTGAAGGCCATGAAGTCTACAATTAAATAGATTTTGAATCCTGGCTCAGCCTTTTGAGGTATTGGAGACCTTGGCTAAGGTACCTAGCCTCCTGGAACCTCGGTTTCCCTTAGCTGAAAATGAAAAGTGTTCTCCCTTAAAAGGTCCCCATGAGGATTAAGTATGATGTGTGGTGACACAGTATTAATGCATTACAAATGCTTGAGAATTGTGAACTCTGGCAGAATGAGCTTCAGTTCAATAATATGCATTCATATTCAGTGCTTGCTATGAGGGCAAACACTAGAAGTTTTTTGCATGCATTCTCTTATTACCATAACCCTCTAAGTTACTGCCTTTCTAAAGAAACTGAGGTCAGGATGTGAAACAAAATGTTAGCTTTAATGTATGCTCTTAACTAACAGTATGACTTGTGTGACTTCCTAGCCTGAGATTTTTTTTTTTCCTCTTCACTTTTTTGGGTTATAGATTTTTCCCACTGGGCTGGGCAAATAAGCCTGAGACCAGAGACTATCCCATCTTTGCACTATTTAGGTAGAGAATAGAGAACAAGTGTATCATGTTTGAGAAACCAGAAGGGAAAGAGACCTCTCCAGTGCTATCAGGAAGGCCTCATGCAGGCCTTGGAAGGGACCAAGTATTTGTAAAGATCTGGGGGGGCGGGGTCCAGTGGGGAGTAGAGAAGCTACTACTACCAGGGAGTACAATTAGAAGGTGTGTGCGGTTTGGGGGGGTGGGGGACGCAGAGTTAACAGTTGCCTAGGTGAAACAAAAGCATGTGGTCATGGGTTTGATGTTAGACTAGATGTGCAGAGGGAAAGTGATATCTGGAGGCTGTTAAAGACAATGTAATGGTGCAGTGTCCAGTGGGTTGGGGGGCTGGATTTGAAGAGGTCTGAAAACAAGGGTGTAACCCAGAGAGAAAGTTCATGCTTCAGTTGATGGGAAGCTGTTGGGCGAGGGGGCGGGGAGTGGCTCGTTCACACCCACCTGTACTCCAACACACACTTTCCCCTGCACATGTGTCCCATATGGTCATTTTTGGCAACCTCCCTTCAAATAGCAATTCCATAAGCCTATAGGTTTTACTTTTTAGTATCGTAGACCCCAAGAAAATCTCTTCAAGGGGCACCTGGGTGGCTTAGTTGGTTAAGTATCCGACTTCAGCTCGGGTCATGATATCCCGGTTCGTGGGTTTGAGCCCTGCATCAGGCTCTACACTGATGGTGCAGAGCCTGTGTGGGATTCTCTCTGTCCGTCTCTCTGCCCCTCCTCCACTCACTCTTTCTCAAAAACAAAAAAATAAGCTTAAAAAAATATATTCAAAACCCCAGAATAATTCATTCCTTACACAGTATACATACTTTCTAGAATGCGTGCATGCTTATAAATTTGTTTCCAGATTGTGGAGCTTTTCACAGAACTCCCCAGAAACCCATGTTCCAAATAAGAACCCAAGCATTGTACCTATGGGTAGGGGGTGGTCATAGTTCTTTTCTCCGTTTTAAAGACTTTAGTTAAGTACTCTCTACAGTCAGCATGGGGCTTGACCTTACAACCCCAAATCAAGAGGTGCACACTCCCCCAACCAAGCCATCCAGGCACCCTGACATTTTATTTTCTTGTTCTCTTAAAGATGGCAACCCATGAGATATTAACAATTTCCGATGTCAGACTCAAGTTACTCACAAATCCCTGCCCTCAGCGTTAGCAGCAGTAGGTTGCCTTGACTCTCCCAGTTTCAGAATCTGGTTTTTCTACTTCACAAGCTGGTGTTTCTACTTGGCTTGGTGGAGTGTGGATTTTCCCAGTCCCACTGATCTCTCTGCCTTCAAATCCTGGAATCTATAACCAGGTCCTGATTTTCTAAGGAAGCATGAAGAAACAGTAATTGTGTTAGATACTTGTTTCTCAGGATTATTGAGTGTCTATAGAAACCGGCTACATTCAGAAGAGCCCTTCTCAAATGTGGCAACGTTTTCTGTTTCTAAAGTTCCCCCCTCCCCCAAAGAACCTACTTTGACTTTGGCACTCTATTCTTTCATCTTACACCAAGTCATTAGATCTCTTTCCTTACATTCTGCCTGCAGAGAAGGCATCTGTCAGCCTTCAGGCCCTCACACCAGCACACATTTGTAATCATTGGCGGTGGATTATAAGCCTTCGAGCTCATAGGGTTGGTGTTAGAAAACGTGCTTTTAATGGCATCCACTTCCCCTGCTTTGGACAATGCCATTTAGCCGAGGTCAAGGTTTAATTGCAGAGCAAGTGATTGGTGTCAGTACCCTGCAGTCCCTGAACTTGGAATACCCTGGGGCGGACCCCACTTGGTGACAAATTCTAAACTATGCGTTGGCTCATGTTTGTAACTTTTCTTCTATAGTGAGGAGTTCACAGGGGAAGGAATGTCCTAGGAAACTTGGCTTAAAAAAAAAAAGACACCAGATAGGGTAGTTGGGCCTTGGCCAAAACTTATTGACCCGAAAAGGAGGAGTAGCAGAGAACTTCCCCGTCATCCTTTTTTTGTTGGGCTCATGATGAGACACTCCCTTCCCCCCCCCACCCCCCCCGCCACCCCATGCCCCTGACCCACTTCTCCTTCTCCCATGTTATCTAACCTGCCCTGACAGACCTAGGCAGGTGCTCCATAGTCTACATGGAGGCTCTGTCCCTCCCCGAGAGTCCAGGCTTCTGGTGTGACTGACATATCTGTCTGGGAAGTGGGAGAAAGGCCAGAACCCAAGGCTGTTACCCCTGCTTCCCACACCCAGTGGGTAATAAGAGTGGCGTCAAGGGGATGACGCCAAAGCATTATTAGCGGCCTCTGGCAGATAGAAATAGCAAAGCTGGAGGGGCAACCTGAAAACTGGCCAGGATGGGAGAGCTGGCCCCACAGATGAAGACCCAATCTTGGGAAGATACTGAGCTGGGAGCAACTGGACAGGGAAAGATGGCAGAGAGGCACCAGTTACTCCCTCAGGTGAGTTATCTTCCGGATCCCTCCGTCCAGCACCCACCCCTCACCTTTCCTCGGGGAAGCGAGGGCAGGACACCCTAAGGGTGCAGGTCCAGTGCCCCCGGGAACACACAGGTCTGAGTGTGCAGAGCCCCTCTCCATGCTGGTCTGGGCGATGTTTATAGGGGGCCCAGTGGCTTGGGGCTGGAAGCCTCCTTGTGACTATGGAGGGGACAGGGCTGCTGGCCCCCACTGAGGGAATTCCCTGCGGGCTGTCCCTCAGGTTCTTGTCCCAACCCCTCCCCCGCACCCCTCTCACACCTGCTTCGACCCCAAGCAGATCAGATGTGGCAATGGGGGGGGTCATGTGACGGAGAGATGGCTATAAATAGCTGGGGGTGGGCATGCTGCCCCAGACGCCTTGGGGACAGGCAAGAGGACGGGCTTAAGGAGCTGTACTGGGGGAGGCCCCGGGGCGAGCAGGCCAAGGCCTGGCTCAGGGAAGGAACATGGAGCGGTCAGAGTCCCAGCGGCGTGGGGGGGAGCAAAGCTGGTGGGGTAGTGCCCCCCAGTACCAGTATATGCCTTTTGAGCACTGCACCAGCTACGGACTACCCTCCGAAAATGGGGCCCTTCAGCACAGGCTCCGGAGGGACGCAGGCCCCCGTCCCAACACCCGCCCCACACAGGTAAAGTCCAAGGGGGAGGGGGTGGTGGAATCCGGGGGACAGTTGTGTGACGGCTGGGGGTGGGTGAATGAGGAATCAGGTGAAAGCGGGAGAAGTGTTGTGTTAACTTTAAAAAGTACGTGGTGATGTGTTCAAAATACGAAAATCCTTCAAAGGGCTGAGCTTAGCTAAGCGTGCGTTTATAGAGATCCCATCCCCTTTTTTTATATAACCCTGACTAACAGGACACCCGAATCCTAGGGTGGAAAGGCATAGCCACACAGGCTTGACTAGCCCGTGCTTACATAACCTGCCCAGAGTGGTTGGCGTGGGAGCCCACACCTCTGTGTGAAGCTGCCTCTTCCTCCCTCACCCCCACGCAGACACCACCAGCTCTCTCCCTGCTGACCCTCTGCAGTGCGCGCACAAATAAACGCTTCTGCACAAGGCAGAAGAAAGGTGCTGGGGTTAAGTGGAGAAAACGAACTGGATTGCAGATCAGTGATCAAAGGTACACCAGGGTCAAAATGAGCAGAAGAACCGCAGCCTAACTTTCGGGTGGGAAGGTCGATCAGGTAGGAGTCCATCAGGTTGTAGGCGCCCCGCCCCGGGGAGGTAGAGGTGTGCGTTCCTAGTGAGCTCACTGCGGGCATCCGAAAAAGGGGACTGACGGCACAACTATGAAGGAAAGCCTGCGAGGTTGCCGCAGATAAACAAGCAGGTGAACCGTGAGGAAATGTGTGTGCACGTGTTTTAGCTAAAGATGGCGGGGAGGGGTGGGTGATGAGGGGATGCAGACAGGGCAGGGAACCAAGGGGTGGCTGTGCAGGTGATGTCAGCACTGGGGGACGAGAGGATCCACGCAGCAGTCCGCATTATCCCGGAGATGGAGATGGTTACTAAGGGCACCCCTGGGGAATCAGTGGGGGTGGGGACACAAAGTCAGGAGAGATGGGAATGGTGAGTGCGGGGAGAGGGGCTTCCCGGAGAAGGTGGGGCCTGGCCTGGCCTTGCAACACCAGACGGGATTGGACAGAAAGGCCCCTCCTCAGGGCCCTGCTCCTCTCACCGGTCACCACATGCCTTGGTGGGGCGAGTGAAATGCCGTCAAGGCGCGGCGACAAAGTAGCAGGAAGCTTCGTGATGGAGAAGAATGGTAAATTAATTTCAGAAGTAGAGCTGGCCTGAAAGTAAAGAAGAGAGGTTTGGACTTAAGTTTTTCTTTGTTTCATTTTTATTATGGAAAATTCCAAACTTAAAAAATAGACCCATGTAATGAACCCCCAAATGCCCCTTACCCAGCTTTCAACAATCACCGATATTGTGTCTACACTGCTTCACCTCTCCTTCCTATTCCCAGCCTCACCCCTACACACCCGTGAATCCCAGCACCCCCCTCACACTTGAGCTGTCCCTCTCTTCCCCCAGCTCTGCTCTGATGCAGTGCCTCGCCCTGAACCACCCGGCACAGATTTGGCTCTCTCAGGTGTTTCCCAGCCAGGGTTTGGTCTGCAGCACCCCCTTCCTCACCTCCACACCCCCTTCCTTGCCTCCACCAGCCTGGGGTCCCAGACAGCTGAAACAGCAGGTGGAGGAACATGCACTGAGCCACAGGGGGAGTGTCTGCTCTCTGTGGCCAGGTAGGGCAGGGAGGGACACACTGTCTCGCTCAGTCACCCACCTCATCCCAGAAGACAGAACAGCCATGAGCTGGGCAAAGAGTGTGCTCCTGTCCAGAACTGGGGCGTAAACTCTGCTGCTCATATTGTGAAATCAGATCTCTCCCACCCAGGCTCTCCCAGAACCGGCAACACGACCTGGCCTGACCCTGGCCCCAGAGGACGGAGCTAGTGAAGGGGGGGAGGACAGACCAAAAGCAGTGAGAGCCCTTGCGCCCCCGGCCCCAAACACACGTGTTCTCCATGGGGATGAGAGCAGAGGGCTCCCAGATCTGAGGGGCGCCGCTCTGTCCTCTCCCCGTAGTGTGAGCGTCTAGTAATCCTGCCATGGGAAGTCCCTTACCAGGACTGCTTCCTGATTGTGCACATGAGCACAGGGAGGTGAGGCGGGTGGGCTTCCTCTGAACTTGAGAGAGCATCTGAGGGGCCTCAAGAGAGGCCAGACACACCAAGGCAAAGAGAAACCAAGAGTCCCCTGCTAGTCTGTCCTTGCTGGTCCACGTCAGGATTCCTAGGAGGGAGGCCAGGCAGAGAAGGGGGGTCTGGGATAGTAGGGAGAGGCTGACACACAGTAAGCTGGGTCACACATAAAACACCTGATTGACACAGATGCCCCGTCTTAGCAGAGTTCCTGTGTCTCCACTTTAGAGTAGAAGCTGGCCTCCTTGCCATCCATCAAGATGAGGACAGAGGTGGGGTGAGGATGGGTACAGGGGTACAGGCATCCAGAGTGGGAGTGTGTAGATGGAGCATTGAGGGCAGAGACCATCACAAAGTGACCCTACGTGAGGCTCTCAACACCCAGGAATTTAAAAAGCTGTTTGTTTCCTCTGTGGGTCTGGGTGCTTCTCTCCATCTATTCCTTCGGACTCCAACAAAACAGACATTTTCCATTCCCCCTGTGTCCAGATCTATGGCCATCACAAACAGCAGCCCCCGCACAAGGAGCAGGGCATGGGGATGCCCCCGAAGACGGGCTCCAGTGACAGCCTGGACAGCAAGGATGAGGATCACTCTTCTAAATGTCAAGGTGACGGGGACTGAGGAATAAAGGGATCTGGAATGGAAGGAGGCGCAGGGATTAGGAGAACTGGGACATCCCCACCGCCTGTAGCTCACTCTCCGCCCTCCCCTCACCCACACCCAAGCCCCCCTCCAAGCAGTAGGGAAAGGCATCTCTCTCTGCCTCCTCTCACCCTGCCTGGCTCCCTCCTCTCCCTCCCAGCCACCCCCAGGAAAGGAGAGTTAGAAAGAACTCAGGTATCCCATGGGCAAACCCAGTGAATGAGGTGCAGAGATAGACAAGACCCCAGGGGCCCAGCTCCTCCGCTCCTGTCCTCAGTCACAGCCCAGAGCAGTGACCGGTTAGCCGCTCTTTTTGTCTTTCCCTCTTCCCAGACTGTATGCGCCGCCTGGGACACGTGGTAAGACGGAAATTAGGAGAAGACTGGATCTTTCTGGTGCTCCTGGGACTGCTTATGGCTCTGGTTAGCTGGAGCATGGATTATGTCAGTGCCAAAAGCCTTCAGGGTAGGTTTAACCTGGTCCTTTACCCTCAGCCTCTCTTCGCACAGCGGTTCCTAGAGTTTCTAGAGTTCCTGCCTGGGATAAGCTGGGCGTGTTTGGGGGAGGGGGGGCCGCGGCACAGAGGAGGTCTGGCCCAGGAGAAGACCAGACCCGGCGCCAGATGCACTTCTGCCCCTTCAGCTGCTGCCAGACAACCTGTGGGTGCCCCTCTAATAGGGTGACCAGCTCATCCCCATTTCCCCAGGGCTTTTCTGGTTTGGGCACTGACCACCCTGAGTCCCAGGCACCCTCCCCCCACCCCAGGTTCTGGGCAAACTGGGGCAGCCTGCAGTCCCAGCACTCAGAAGTGGGGTTCGCGGACTCTACCTCCTACAAGTGGTGGGAACTTGGACAGGTCACGGCACCGCCCACAACTCGGGCTCCCTTGTGTCCAGTGAGAACAATACCGTGTGGTGAGGTCAGACGGGATGGCCAGGCCGTGAGGACGCTCCTTGCACACTGTGATGTGCTGCGCCATGGGGGTGCGGTGACATCCCGCCACGCTGGGACTGAGCTCAGGCACGTGTCTCTGCAGCCTACAAGTGGACCTATTACCAGATGCAGCCCAGCCTGCCTCTGCAGTACCTGGTCTGGGTCACCTTCCCGCTAACTCTCATCCTCTTCAGCGCCCTCTTTTGCCACCTCATCTCTCCCCAGGCCGTTGGTGAGAACCTCCCACCCCCACATCCGCTCACCACCCTACCCCTGTCGTGTCATCAGTGTTATCTCTTTAGCCTGTAGACCCTTCCAGTGCCCTTCCTCCCTCGCTCAGCCCCTCAACCCGACTGACGGCCCTTTCCCCTGTCTTGCCATCGTCTCCCCACCCACGCCCATCACCACGTCCGCCTGTCTGGATGTTTGTCTCCCTTTTAACGTCTAGCTGGAAGCGGCACATAATCACTCTTTGAACCTTTTAGGCTCCGGGATCCCTGAGATGAAGACAATACTCCGTGGGGTCATCCTGAAGGAATATCTCACCCTCAAGGCCTTTGTGGCCAAGGTTGTGGCCCTGACTGCAGGGCTGGGCAGTGGCATTCCTGTGGGGAAGGAGGTAAGTCCACTGGTGCTCCGGCAGAGGGCAGCACTGAGCCCAGAGGGAGCTCTGGGAGCCTGAGACCGGGGGCGCTGGGAGAGCCAGCGCCAGGGTACGTTAGGGAGGGGAAATACTAGGGAAGGTCCTAGTCCTGGAGCAGAATAACAGAAGTCTGAGCCGGTAGGGCCTTAGAGCAGTCTCCCAGACTGGGCCCTGTTGACATTTTGGGTCGGGTAATTCTTGGTTCTGGGGGACTGCCCTGTGCATTGTGGAAGGTTTAGCAGATCCCTGGCCTCTACCTCCTAGATGTTGGTAGCGCCCCCTCGTTTCGAGAATCAGAATGCCTCCAGATATTGGCAAATTTCCCTGGGGGGTGGGGAGAGGGATCTCGCCCGGTGGAGGACCACTGCCTTGGAGGCAATTCAGACCAGTTTCCTTGTTTTAATATAACGGAAGCTGAACCCCAGAGAGAGGCTGTGTTTTTTTCAAGGTTATACTCACGTGCATTCTTGCCCGGCCACAATCGGGAATCCACACGGCAGCCAGAGTCTTTTCAAAATGGAATCAGTACTGGCAGAACCTCTGCTTAAGAACTTCTAATGGCTTTCCAGTCTTCTAAAAATCAAGTACAAACGTCTCTCTGGGGCCTAGGAGACCTGTGCTGATCTGGCTTCTTTCTGTCTGGTCTTCTGCTCTCCCAAGCCGCCCTTGTTCACTGCGTTTGGGTGACAGGGTCTTCCTGTCCCTCAATCACACAAGCTGTTCCCGTCCCAGGACCCAGCGTGGAGCGTTCTTCCTCCTGACACCCACGTGGCTCACTGCCTCATTTCAGTGGAGACACTACTCAATTGTGGCCGTCCCCGAGTGCCTTCTCTAAACCCACATCACACCCTAGTCTGTCTGCCTCTCTCTATCCCCTCACCCTTTCTCATTTTCCCCACCTGTAGCCTCCCTGAAATGCTGGTCCATCTCCCCACCCCCACCCCCCACCCCCTTCCCCTCTGGAATGAAGTGCAGGAGGGCAGATCCTCTGTCGTGCTCACTGCCGCATTTCTGGCACCCAGCTCAGTGCCTGGAGCCATAAAGCTTGTCCAGTGAAGGACGCACAGCCTCCCGTCTGGACCCCTGCTGCTGACCCCTCACCTCCCTCTCTCTCCCAGGGCCCATTTGTGCACATAGCCAGCATCTGTGCTGCTGTCCTCAGCAAGTTCATGTCAATGTTCTGCGGGGTATATGAGGTAAGGTTGAGAAAGAAAATGAGGGACGGGCTGTGTGTGCTTAGGGCGTCGGGAGGGCTGCCTTTGCTCTGGGCTGGCCATGATGCTGAAAGGGGGCGTCGCGCTAACCCACGCTCCTTTATTCTACACACACACCGCGCCCCAGCCCCCCCTCCCCCCTCCTCCCCCCCCCCCCCCCCCCCCGCGGCCACGTACCCCAGCCTTTTCCTGGCCGCCCTTCTCCATCTGCTCCCCGGCTCCTCCAGGCCTGCAGGCCCACCAGCAACCATGCTGCCCCTCGTCAGTGCCCCCCACCCCCGCGCCCCATCCAAGCTCCGCCCTTGCCTCCTGTACCCACCCTGTCCCTCTGTTTTCCTGGTCCTCCCCACCCCATCTCTCACAAGCACTGCTGCCCGCCCTAGCCCTCCACCCTCCTCGTCCTGCGTGCTTCTCTGTTGCAGACCGTGTCTGGGCGGCTTGATCTCCTGGTGCCGGCCTGTGCGGTGGGCGTGGGATGCTGCTTTGCAGCCCCTATCGGAGGCAAGTCCCACTTCCTCCCTACCCCGGAGCACGACCTGGAAGGGGGTTTGAGTGGCTGCCTAAGCTTTGGGGTGGAGAGGGTGCTCGCTGAAGGGACTGGTGGGTGGGCGTTCAAGGAGTGACCCCGGATCGCAGCCCCTGGGTTCCAGCCACCCACGCTTTTCCGCCAGAGGGCTATGTGTTCTTTCGCGGCTGGCGGCTGTTTTATGCAGGCTTTTATTGGTACCGTTTGTCTGAAGTCCTCTCTGCTTCTCTTCCTATCGACACTTCTTGCCCGGGTTGTCCGCATCTCCAGCCCCTCTCTGATGATCATTTATTGGCTTACCTGCCTTGCATATATTTACCTTTTATTTCTAAGTTTGGCTTGCCCTATGAGGTCACTTCCTGTTTGCCAAACTGAGTATCTCTTGACCTGGGAATCACTGGGGGAGATGGGACCACTGTGAGTCTCTGTGACTTAAGCCTCTCTTTCTGCCTTATTCCCCACCCTTGCCTGTTCTCCGTTCCTCTCTGCTCCCCTTCCCTGCCCCACCCCCCATCTCTCTGTCTGTCTCTCTCTCTCCCCTAGTAGCAGCCATACTATTACACTGACATGCTGACTGTGGGCTGTGCTGTGGGAGTTGGCTGTTGTTTTGGGACACCACTCGGAGGCAAGTGATTTACCCCCTCCTACATCAGTCCACTGCCTGGCCCTGCTCCCCGAGTGCGATACTGCCAGTTAAAACAAAAGTATGACAAGAACAGCAAACTTTTAGTGAGCATTTACCGTGTGCAGGTGATGTTCTAAGCACCTTACTCCTGCTAAAAACTGTATGAGACTGACAGCACAGAGGAGAGGGAGGAGAAAACTGATCACAGAGAGGGTAAGTGACTTGAGCAAGGCCAGCCCATTAGCAAGAGGTAGAGCGGGGAATGAAAACCAAGGCAGTCCCCCCAGTCCCCCTACTTGTAATCAATAAAGCCTGTCGAAATTGTTGGACACCTTTGCCCTCCACTTATTACGTCCTCTAACCGGGGACCTTATGTAGTGTGTTCTCCACGGGACAGCTTCCATTGTGTGTGTTATCAAGGACACGGGGGTCTAGGTGCGGTTATTCAGACTAATGGTCAGCTTTAATGAGGGCTGCGGACAGGAATTAAAGCACCTTTGCTCCCTGACAGCAACATAAACCTGAGATTAGTTCTCCCCGCACATGAAAGGCAAAGGGCAGCTTTTCAGACTGTTTTCTTTGTCCTGGGTCACTAACAAGTGGGCACGGAGAGAGAAAGCAGCCGTGTTTACTTAGTGGTGAGTCCGTTGTAACAAGATTAACACAGGATGGACTACATGGATCATTCATTCATTGGATTCATTGGTGATAAAAAGGGCACCGAGTTGACACTGGGGAAACAAAATTGCCGGAAAAGCATATGCTCCTTAAACGTTAGAGGTAGCTTTTCAATTATGAAAATATAATCAGTCCCTTCATAGAGGAGTGCGCAGGTAACTCCCACGTCTCAGCTCAGGAATGACTTACGAGTAAGCGTTCAGAGGGAGCAGAAAGTGTGTCATACCCGTTTGTCCTGATGCTGTGCCCAGCGTAAGATCAGCTAGCATCCTGTCTGTACTTCTGGTGTCAGCTCTTGTCATTAAAGTCACCAGTCTCCATGAGTGAGGGGTGTATTTGAATTTCTGTACACACTTCAGTGCGTTTGAATTTCTGTACACGTTAGACATTCACACTTAACATTTGCACCCACTTTCACCTTTACTTTCTCTTTTTGCCTTACAAATCCAGAAGGTCTAAAAAGCATTTTCAGACAGGTGGGCTTTTTAAAAAAATTTTTTTTAATCAGCCAGATTATTTTAAAATGAAGAGAATGTGTATTTTTTGCATAAAACTGGAATGTCTAGGATGAACGAGGAAGGTTTCTCTTGGTCCAGTGTAGAATATAGGGAAGGTGGTAAGGGAGCGACAGGTGAAACATGGCTCTTGACCCGAGAAAAGGTTCAGTACTGAAAAATTAAGATGCCATTTTCAGGGGGCGCCTGGGTGGCTCAGTCAGTTGAGCATCCGACTCTTGATTTCAGCTCAGGTCATGATCCCAGGGTCTTGGAATCAAGCCCAGCATTGGGTTCTGTGCTGAGCATGGAACCTGATTGAGATCCTCTCTTCCTTTCTCTGCCCCCCCCCCCACTTGCGCACGCATGCACACACTCTTTCTCAAATTTTTTTTTTAATTTTTTTTTTCAATGTTTATTTATTTTTGGGACAGAGAGAGACAGAGCATGAACGGGGGAGGGGCAGAGAGAGAGGGAGACACAGAATCGGAAACAGGCTCCAGGCTCTGAGCCATCAGCCCAGAGCCCGACGCGGGGCTCGAACTCACGGACCGCGAGATGGTGACCTGGCTGAAGTCGGATGCTTAACCGACTGCGCCACCCAGGCGCCCCTCAAATTTTTTAAAAATTAAAAAACAAATACCCTGGAAGGTAGGCTTATTTGATTATTTTTCTTTTTTTAAGAACATAGAGTAATTCTGAAAGAAAACATTAGTAAAACGATAATTTATTCATTACATAGCCAACTCTTAATTCCTTACACTGATGAAAGAAATCTGCTTCAACAACCTGCTAAAACGACAAACATCTTTTTGCTTCTACCATGTGCCCTCTGTGCTGTGTGCCCTCTGGGTGTGCTGGATCCCATACTCCCGGGGGCTCACAGCTGACGGGGTGGATGGGCAGATAAACCCATCATCATAGCCCACCCAAAGAAGTGTCTCGATGAGAGTTTGGGCAAAGTGCAAGGAAGACAATGAGGACAGGGTACTTTGGACAGAAGAGGCAGCATTGCAAAGTCAAGATCTGGGGGCTGTAATCACAGTAGATGAGAGCATTGTTAAGAGAAACAGGAACAGGAAGTGAGTCTGCACAGGGAAACCACGAAGGAAGGAAATCACGAATCGTGAAGGTCCTCACAGGCCATGCACAAGAATGTAGATTCTATTCTCTAGGCCACAGTTTGTCCAAATGTGTTTTACAGAACATGGTTCTCCATGGCATTAATAGAGGTAACATGTGAAGTTAAACTGGAAGAGTTATCGGAATGTTGGATATGCTGGCATGCTTTGTGAATATGCAAAATGTGGCTCCAGTACAGCATTTCCCATAGAATCCCTTCTGCAAGGAACTTCTCATAAGACTCAGAGGACCTCACAGATCGGGCTTTTGGAAATGCTGTCACGGAGGAAGGGGAGCCATGGAAGAATTCTGTGCAAGGAAGGGAGTGACACACGACAGGCCCGGCACATCCATCCAGTCCCTCCAGCAGATGCGTGCAGAGTTGGACCAGCCTGTAGATTAACAGGATTAAGTCTAAGATTAAGAAGAAGGCTATTGTCAAAGCCCTGATGCCAGATGATGAGAGACTGAACTGGACAGAGGCAGAAGAGAGAAGAGGATGATACATACGGATGATAGAAAGTAAAATTGATGTGACCTGGAGGTTGATTTTATGTGAGGCTATAAAGGATGAGACAGAAAGAGGAATCTGGGCCAACTCCCAAAGTTTATTCCAAGGAAAATTGGGTGAACAGCGGTGCTGGTCAGCAAGACAAGGAATATGGGACATGAAACGGGTCTGGAGGAGTTGATTCATTTTACTTTAAATCTATTGAGTTTGAAGATCCAGTGGCATAGCCGAGTGATACCGACCAGGCAGCTGGACTGTTGAGTCTGAAGTCCAGGAACTGAGCTGAACACATGGCTTTGCTAACAAGTAGCCTGTCGGTGGCAGTTGAAGCCATGAAATGGAGAAAGTGTGTCTGTGAGTAGCAAGAGCAGGAGACCAAGGTCAAGGCCCTGGCTTGGGCAGGGGCAAAGGAGCCAGAGGGGGAGAACAGGGAACATCCAGGGCGGCAGAAGAGAGCTGTACCACGGAACAGAAACCAGAGAGTTTCCAGAAGCTGTTTGTGTTTTTAATGCTTTGTTTGCTCTTAGCGGCACATTTTCTGCTTGGCTCAGACTAATAGTAAAATCAGTTCTCATTCCTGAGTATAGAGTGACAGACTGCTGGGGAAAGCATCCCAGAACCACATCATAGGAAAGAAAATCTAGCCCAGGGTTTCAAAATATGGTCGTAAAATATTCATAAGTTGGATAGCTTACACCCCAACAAATCAAAGCTGACTTTGTTTTATTACTGGTAAAGAAAAGGAGAGAGACTTCCTCCACCTGCTCCCCACACTGTGTCAAATCCTCCTTTCAGCCCGAGGAGACAGCAGCCTTACCGGCCGTGATTTGAGGAGCAGGGGCAGAAAGGGTGGCTGGCAGCTCCAGCTGCCCCAAATTCCCCCTTCCCTTGCTCCGCTCTCTGAAATTTCACCCGTTCTGTTCTCTCTTGTTCTCTCTCCTCCCCTTCCTCTCCCGTTCACCCATAGAACAGACAGAAAGCCCCTACGATGTGTCAGGCATTGTATTAGGTGGTGGTTTCCAAGGAACTTTTGATCCTAGGGGGAACTCAGAGATGGAAACACATAACAAGTGCTCAAACAGTCCAAAATTCTGAGACAGTCAGCTGTTTCCACATGACGAGGGGCACCTGGAATGCCTTCCCAGAGAAGGTGACTTTTGAGCTGACCCCTAGGGACCCTCAGCCAAAATGCTGCAGCTACTCTGTGAGGGAGTAACCGGCAGGCCACTATCCTCTTGGCGCAAGTAACTTACTCAACTATTGACTGTCACCTGTGAAACAGAGCGGGGCGGTCCCGGAGGAGTCCAGAGTTGTGACTTTGCATGTAGAACAGGGAGAAAAACATTGGCTCGGACGGAAGCTGCTACCTGAGGGGTCTCAGGCCAGCAACCGTTCACCGTGGGGGGAAAGGAGGAGACGCACCTTATCTGGTTCCTGGTTGCTCTTGGGCCCAGGCCTCCCCTCCACTCATCTAGTTACATGTTGCATTTTTCTGGTTTCTCTTCCTCATTTTCCATAAAGATGAGGCTTAGCTAGCTACTTCTTCTTGCCATCAATTTTTATCCTGCATCTAATCAAAGTCCACTCCCGTATTCTTAATACGTTCAAAGGTTATTTTCCTTGCTGTCTCTTGAATCTCGCTTTTAGGCCCTCATTAGCGTTCCTCACTTTGTCCCTCCCTCTGCTTGCTATCGGTCTGTGTATCGACCTCCTCATTTTCCGCTCCAGCATCTGCTCAGAAACAGTGCTATTTAGGCCTTTTAATTAGCTTTCCTTCTGCCCCACTCACCTTTCTGAAACAAAATTGTTTTTAACTCCTAGCCTCTTGGTTTTTCCCCTTGTTTTTGTTATTTTATGTCAGGTTTTTAATGTTAACTTTTTTTTTAATTTGAGAGAGAGCACGCACAGGGGAGAGGGGGAGAGAGAGAGAGAGAGAGAATATTAAGCTGGCTCTGCATTCAATGTGCATGCACAGGGCTCAATCTCATGACCCGGGATCATGGCCTGAGCCAAAATCAAGAGTCAGACACTCAGCCGACTGAGCCGCCCAGGCGCCCCTAATATTAATTTTTAAACACTTTGATGAATCCTCTTCTTTTCTTGGAATATTGATTATTGTCAGCTCTCATGAAGGCTTCTCATGTTCATTTTTCTTATTTGTTCCTTATAAAGTTGCCTCAAGGTATGTGGTACCTGGGAGGAGGGAGTAGAGATTGGAGGGAATGTGAAGGAGAGTTCCCGTGGGTCCTGAGCTCTGCTGAGCACCTGCTCTGGAAATGTTTTCTCCCATAACTTCCCTGCAGAAACTTTGCAACAACCCTTAAGTCCCTGTGGCTATCTGACAATCGTGAATCCCACCCAACCCTACTTTCTAAGGGAGAGAGAGGGTGGGACCACCTGACCCCCTCGGTCTGTGGGTTGAGGACCACACTCCCCGTCCCCCACCCCGAGCTCCTCTCTGTATCTTACTGGACCACATCCCTGGCCTGCTAACAACCGCCAGCGTGAGCAGGTGTGTGTTTTAGAGCGTGAGGTTCCAGGAGACCATTACTTCCCACTGCTGCTTCCCCTCGTGATTCAGGTTTCAGCAAAAGCACCTCGGGGCCACAGGGTGGGGGCTGGGGGAGAGCCTCTTACTCTGTCTGGCCCTGACCACCCCCATGCCCCTGCAGGAGTGCTGTTCAGCATCGAGGTCACCTCTACCTACTTTGCCGTGCGGAACTACTGGCGAGGATTCTTTGCGGCCACGTTCAGTGCCTTTGTTTTCCGCGTGCTGGCCGTGTGGAACAAGGATGCCGGTAACAGGGAAAGAGGGAGGCTGGTAATGGGGCGTGTAGGGAAGCTCCTTAGGGCGGTTTAGAAAAGGAATGGATGGCATTATTTCGGAAGTGGGCCCAAGGATATAGAGCAAAGATATAGGTCCTGGATCACGGAGTAGAAGGGCAGTGTTCGGCCATAAAAACTGGAAATTCAGTGGAAGAGGTGACATTGGCCTCGGAGGAAGGAAGGAATTGACCCTCGGCTGATGACCCTGGCTTCCCATCGGGTCTCTGTGGCGCTCCCACCATGCCTTTCCATCCTGTAGTCACCATCACCGCCCTCTTCAGAACCAATTTCCGAATGGATTTCCCCTTTGACCTGCAGGAACTCCCAGCCTTTGCCATCATCGGGTCAGTGGAGTGCCCTGGGAGTGGTTAGCTGGGGGTGGGAGCAGGGCAGGGTGCGGCTTTGGGCTGGGAGGGGCTCAAGCTGAAAGCCTGGGGGCAGGCGTGGGTGAGTGTGAGTTGCTGGGGGAGGGTGGGCGCCTGGTATTTGTTTCCCTGCCACAGCCAGGTCTGGGATGAGGGTTCCATTGCTGTATGACTTGCGCCCTCAGGATTTGCTGTGGGTTCCTGGGAGCTGTATTTGTGTATCTGCACCGCCAAGTCATGCTTGGTGTCCGAAGGCACAAGGCCCTCAGCCGGTTTCTGGCGAAGCAGTGAGTCACTGCCCTTCTGTGTCCTACCCATTTACTTTCTGCTTTCTCCACGAGCCCCTCCCTTTTAATCTTTCTCAAAGGCTGTAAATGCCAATACATGACTTGCGATAAAATATAGAAGACCTGATATTCCACATAGAGAGAGAACACGGTGTGGTTTGCCCGTTAAAGATTGCTTTTTGGTGGCAAGAACATTCTGTGTTTAAAGAGCTGAGGATGGGATGCCTGGGTGGCTCAGTGGACTGAGCATCTGACTCTTGGTTTCAGCTCAGGTCATGATCTCACAGTTTGTGGGCTCTCTCTCCTCTCTCTCTCTCTCCCTCCCCCTGCCCCACTCCTCTCCCTCACGCACTTTCTCTCTCTCCTAAAAAAATAAAATAAAAATAAAGAGCTAAGTCTGCAGTGGGCTACTAGAACCCAGCTAGCCAGCTCAGTGTGACATCCACTGTGGCTAACTTGGGGGGGCTTAAATCTGTGTCTTTTTCAGTCGCCTGCTGTATCCCGGAATCGTCACCTTTGTCATCGCTTCATTCACTTTTCCGCCAGGAATGGGTCAATTCATGGCTGGAGAGGTCAGCTCCAAAGAGTCTGGGGAGGGAGGTGGGCGTCAGGTCACTGAGCTGGGACTAAGCCAGGGCAGGGCCACAGCACAGACATCCCTCCAGCTTCTGAGCACAGGTACTTTTACCCAAGTGTAGAATCTCTCCCCAAGAACAGACAAGAGAGACCCTTGAAAAATGAGATGAGAGGATCCACTTGTATGTTTGTTTGTTTGTTTGTTTGTTTGTTTGTTTGTTTTTTGGGAGAGAGAGAGGGAGGGGCAGAGAGAAGGAGAGATAGAATCCCAAGCAGGCTCCACGCTGACAGCAGAAAGCCCGATGCAGGGCTCGAACTCATGAACCATGAGATCATAACCTGAGCTGAAGTCGGATGCTTAACCGACTGAGCTACCCGGGAAACCCCAGGAGAATCAGTTCTGTACAAAGTGCTAACACCAAACATCCTTGGAGACCTGCCCCCTTTTGCTTCTCCCTCTCACAGCTGATGCCTCGCGAAGCCATCAGTACCCTCTTTGACAACAACACGTGGGTAAAGCATGTGGGTGACCCTGCAAGCCTGGGCCAGTCGGCTGTGTGGATCCATCCACAAGTCAACGTCGTCATCATCATCCTCCTCTTCTTTATCATGAAGGTACCCCTCCCTGCACTCCTGACCCCCTAAGCTTCTGTCTGTTTTCAACCTGGAACCCATGGTTTGCGTAGGGTAGAAAAGGGTAAACTTCATGTGGACCTAAAAACAAGTAGCTGGAGGGGCGCCTGGGTGGCGCAGTCGGTTAAGCGTCCGACTTCAGCCAGGTCACGATCTCGCGGTCCGGGAGTTCGAGCCCCGCGTCGGGCTCTGGGCTGATGGCTCAGAGCCTGGAGCCTGTTTCCGATTCTGTGTCTCCCTCTCTCTCTGCCCCTCACCTGTTCATGCTCTGTCTCTCTCTGTCCCCAAAATAAATAAACGTTGGGAAAAAAAAACAAAAAACAAGTAGCTGGAAACCATAGCGCAGGTAAGTTGCCCATCTATAGGAGTGAGCCAGTGTCTATTCATGTCAACTTAGCGATGTTACCATTATTACCATAAGCCTGCTAAAAGTTCCACTTGCTAAGTGCTTAAGATGTCACAGCAGCCTGGTAAACAAGGACAAGACGGGGTTGAGCAGTATAGATGACTGTGGGAACACCTAAGATAAGCTAACCAAATCCCACCACATATTAGAGAATTGTATACTTCATTCTCCATGCGTCTGATTATCCATTTTTGGATGATTTGCATATCCATTTTCCCCCTGTCTAGTGGGTAATCTCTTTTCTAGAATTGCAAAAGAGATAAAATATTTAAATCAATTTTATTAGTGGCTATATGTAATTTTTATACATGGTATTGTTCCCTAGTTAGGTAGTGAGGCCGTGAGGATTTTACCACTCTCAAGCCTTTTTCTCCTAATTTCAGTTAGGAAACCACAACTGGTCTCTTACATCCGTTCTCTTCCATGTCTGCCCATCAAGAACCATGTATTCCTAAGCTTCTCAGCCACCGCCTTATACAAAGATATTTTTATTTCCACCCCTAGTTGTGACATCTCTTCTGGCTGCTGCTTGCCTTTCTTTTTTGTCTTTTGATGATTGCCTTATTACTGACGGTGCGTGTTGCCTGTATGTTCCAAGATTTCCTCTGTATATTAGGGTTCTCAAGTAAAAGACTGTCCATACTGAACCTTCATGCTTTTGAATACCTTGCTATTAACTTATCCATGATAATTTTTGTGAATCTATATTTTCGCAGGATATGAGTCACTAAGTTATATATGCTTATGGTTGGAAAAAATGTCTTTGTTTTTTGCTGCTCCTTTAATGTACTTGCCCAGGATCCCATGATTAAAGATACCAGGTGCTTGACGTACCAGGTTCCAAGTCTGTGACTTACATTCTCAGGATTTGCTCTGGGTTTCTGGAAGCTGTATCTGTGCATGTTCTTTCCCATTCTACTCCATGTGGGTTCAGTGGGTCAACAGCTTCCATATTTTGCACACCTGCTTTATTAATTAGGTCCGTTTTTGTTTCTTCCTTCACAAGATTTGATATTTTTATCGTAAAAGTAGTCTCGCTGTCTTGTTAGGGATTTGACTTTTGGACTTCCAGTACAGCGTTCATCTTCTCTCACTTATAAATCGCAGCTTCCTGTAAGTAACCGAGTCCAAGTTTTGATAGCATCTCAGAATTTATTGTTCAAGGAAAATAATATAGACTGAGCTGTATGGTAACTTTGGGATCATATATACTTTTTTTTAAATTGTATTCAAATCCAAGTTAGTTAAAGTAATGTAATAATGGTTCCAGGAGTAGAATTTAGTATAACACCCAGTACTCATCCCAACAAGGGCCCTCCTTAATACCCATCACCCATTTAGTGCATTCCCCCACCCAAGCCCCGCCTCCCATCAACCCTCAATTTGTTTTTTGTACTTAGGAGTTTCTTATGGTTTGCCTCCCTCTCTGTTGTTTTTTTTTTAATTTTTTTTAATGTTTATTCATTTTTGACAGAGAGAGGGAGACAGAACGTGAGCGGGGGAGGGGCAGAGAGAGAGAGAGAGGGAGACCCAGAATCCGAAGCAGGCTCCAGGCCCCAAGCTATCAGCACAGAGCCCGACGCGGGACTCAAACCCATGAACTGTGAGATCATGACCTGAGCCGAATTCGGATGCTTAACCGACTGAGCCACCCAGGCACCCCTCTCTGTTTTCATCTTATTTTTCCTTCCCTTCCTCTATGTTCATCTGTTCTGTTTCTTAAATTGCATGTATGAGTGAAGTCATATGATATTTATCTTTCTCTGACTTATTTTGCTTAGCATAATTCATTCTAATTCCATCAATGTTGCTGCAAATTGCAAGATTTCATTCTTTTTGATCGCCAAGTACTATTCCATTGTGTATATATACCACATCTTTTTTATCCATTCTTCAGTCGATGGACATTTAGGCTGTTTCTATAATTTGGCTGTTGTTGATAGGATCATATATACTTTTAAAATGTCAAGGTTTTGGGGCGCCTGGGTGACTCAGTCAGCTGAGCATTTGACTCTTGATTTCAGCTCAGGTCATGAGCTCATGGTCATGGGATTGAGCCCCACGTCAGGCTCTGTGCTAGCTGTGGAGCCTGTCTAGGATTCTCTCTCTCCCTCTGCCCCTCTCCCTTGCTTGCATGCACTCTCTCTCTAAAATTAAAAACAAACAAACAAAAAACCAACTTTTTATTTTTTTACAGGAGAACAAATCTACATCTTTATTTATTTACTTTTCAGTTAGTTTAAATCCTTGAGGGGTACAACGTCACACAGATTCTGTGGCCAATGGCTTTAGTAGGAAGGTTGCTTTGGAATTTGGCACGAACCATGCCACTGTTTCCTGGAGCATGAGTTACTTTTCCTGAGTATTCTGGTTTTGTTCGGTTTGCCACCAGGAGTCACTGTGTTGTTCTTTGCCTTGTACACAGAAGCACATCTCTTGCCTAGATAGAATTCAGTTTCATCTCTACATAAACACCTTCAATTTTAAGAAGAGCTGTGTGTTCCCTCTGGTTCTGGAGACCCCGCTTATAGCCAGCAAAAATGGCTTTGGACCACAGCCTTCCAGACATACTTGTCATTTTCAGGAGTCCTGTTCCCAGCAGGCCTCCACAGGTTCCAAGATAGTAGAAGGAGCAAAAATAAACAAATAAATAAATAATAAAAAATAATTAAAAGAAAATGTCAAGCTTTTGAAAAGTTTTGAAGAAACAAAATACTGTATATTTTTCAACATTTCCCCTACACCTCACTTCACCTCATCCCAGATTCCCAAGTATATATCTGGATTCAACTTCACAGATTAAAGTTTATTCTAAGAAGCCTAATTGGATTATATAGCAGGACTCAACTGTATGTCACTATTATTAATTTCTCACTGAATTACATCCTTGGTAATGTGTATATCATAAGCGTGTCAGGGGGAGAAACTCATATACTTCCTGGGCTATGTTTCAAGCCCCACAGTATGTAGCAGGCCTGTGCTATTCTATAATATTTATACACATAAAACCACTCACTGCTATAAATCTGATATTGTCTGATTGATTATCATTGCTTCCAGCATTTTCACTGTTCTGCTGTTGGACACATACACATCCCTTTATTCTGAAGTGTAGGTAATGGTCTCTCTGTCTTAAAAATAAATTAAAAAAAAAATTTTTTTAAAAGGGTGCCTGAGTGGCTCAGTTGGTTGAGTATCCAACTTCAGCTCAGGTCATGATCTCACAGTTCGTGAGTTCGAGCCTTACGTAGGGTGTGCTGACAGCTCAGAGCCTGGAGCCTGCTTCGGATTCTGTGTCTCACTCTCTCTGCCCCATCCCCAAATCATGCTCTGTCTCTCTCTGTCTTAAAAAAAAAAATTTAAAGTATAGGTAGTAGGTTACCTATACACACACACATATATATACACACATACATACATACATACATACACAGGCAGTATCCATACAGGTAGATAAGGTTCTCAGCTATTGATGAAAGGAACTTCTGTATTCCTCAGTCTTAAGACATAGAAAGTATCACCATGCGGTAAGTCACCAGCTCCCACAATGCGTATGAATATTACAACTTCTCAGTTTCCCTTTTTAAGAGTCCAACATCATTACCTGGTATCACTGTTCAGCATAGCCCAGGGTTCAGTAGAATTCTTCATAGCACCCCTTCTTGTGAAGGGTCTAAATAAAGTGACATCTGTCATAACAGGTGTCTACTTTCCCAATTCTCTAGAACTGGGTGTTTAAATTCTTGGGAGTTATTTGTGTTCCACATTACTTACATTGCTTCTGGATCCTTCCTTTCATGCGCTAATAGCTCAGAAAGTTTGCTAACCTCATATGTCATTCTTTGTGCTACAGGGGTTGATCACTTCCATGTCCTCTGATCCTCATCTGTTCTTACACATATCTTGGGGGATAATCCAAACTTTGTCCTCTGAATTCAGCCCTATTATCCACGTATTATCTGTATTACTGGAGTGTTCAGGTTAACCCAAGCCAACAAAATTCTATATGGCTTTCATGTGCTTATTCCAAAAAGATGGCACAGAATAGTTCAAGGGGTCCCAATTGTTATATGTCAGAATCACTTATGAAGGTTAAACTAGAAGGGTCTAGAACTCCATGTCTAGACAGACTGACGTGGTGTCTGGTCATCTGCAGTTTCAACCAGTTTACCAGTGAGCATTTCTGTTGGGTGTTGTAGCAAATATTATCTCTGAGAAGCCTTTTCTGTTTTGTATGGACACTATTTGCACGGACACTTGCATGGACCAAGCAAACTCTCTTCTTTGTTTCCTTCCTCCCTCCTTCCCTCCCTCCCCAGTGACCTACCTACATCTGACTTGCATTTATGAGCACCATGCCAGTGCTGAGAGCAGGCAGAGAAGAGGCATGCGGTTGCTTTCTACTCAAGGCGTTCTTAGTTTATATCTCTTCACTTGACTTTGCAGTTCTCAATTGTTTTACCCACTCATATTCTGACCTGAAGAAGTATGTATGCATTTTGCATCAACTCAGAGCTTCTGGAAAGAAACCTTCCCAGAGTTTCTGTCATGGCTCTTGACACCAGCCCTGTCTCAATGGAATCTTTTTTTTTTTTTAATTTTTATTTATTTTGAGAGAGAGAGAGAGACAGAGAACGAACGAGGGATGGGCAGAGAGAGAGGGAGATAGAGAATCCCAAGCAGGCTCTGTGCTGTCAGACACAGGGCTCGAACTCACAGGCCGTGAGATCACGACCTAAACTTAACCGACCGAGTCACCCAGGCACTCCTCAAGGGAATCTTTCTAAGGTTTAGAATATTAAGAAATTTATTTCTTACCAGCTTACAGTAAATTTGCACAGGTTTTTAATTGTAAATGTTTCATCCTGTCAATTTGTTCGGACTTAGCTGCTACCATCTTTCACCAAATTAGTTTGAGATCCTTTTGTAAGATTAGCTGACTTATTTTGGAAGTGATACATAAACCTAATTCACATGCTATGTCTCACATTTTTATTTCTTTCACAGATATTTCAAAAGCTCAACCAATACTCTTTTCTCCACTCTTATTTCTCAATTCTTCTGCATTCCTTGCCACAGAATGTACCTATTGCTTTTGCTAAAATTGTTCCAATTTCTGTTGGAATACTTCCCGACAGAGTTGGCCTTGGAGATTGGCTAGGTTTCTCAGTGTGCCCTTCCAGGATGGCAGGACAGATCTGATGTGTTTTGAATCTCTGCTTAAGGTGATTTGATGTTAGGAAATGGCTCCGGCAAGACAGGCTTCGCTCCAGACTCCCTTGTGAGGTTTACCATATAAACAGCTTTGTAAATGACCACCTCAAAGCTACATTAGTCATGTAGTAAGTCACTACGACTTTAAGGTGTCTGCCACTTAGAAATGGGCTCTTTTTCAGAAACATAATCTGACTGGGAAAAGATATCCTCCAGCTTCAAGACTTTTAGGCTGTTCAGCTGAGGTGACCTTTTCAGGCTAAGAGGGTACAGTATAGGCCAGGAGCCTTCTGGAGCAGGGACAGGAGTCTTCAGGGGCTCCACTCTTCCTTCTAGATTGCCTAAAGGCAAACACAGCCGCTCCAAGTCAGAACAATTTGAGTTAACGATCAGGAGGAACTTTCTTATAATGTTGTCTTTGGTTGTCTCTTAGACTGAGCACTCCACGTTTTTTTTGGTTCTGGAGGAAGGGTGCAGACAAAATGGCTTCCAAAAGGATTTGCTATCCCAGGGTTTCTGTGACTCTCGAAGCAAGAAGGAGGGTTGGAAGTGGGGAGAGGGTGGAGTGTATGCATGTGTATTGGGCAGGGTTGAGAGGGTGTCCTGATGCCTCTTTTTACCCCAGTTTTGGATGTCCATCGTGGCCACCACTATGCCCATACCCTGTGGAGGCTTCATGCCTGTGTTTGTGCTAGGTAAGTTCTGGTGGGAAGCCTGGGATCTTACTGAGAGCTGCAATCTAGGGTACTGGGAAATCAAGGAAAGGTCTGGATGCTTGGGGCTTATGTTTGGTCTTAGTGCCCAAGCAGGGATTGGCTCTGAAAATATAGAGGATCTGGAACTTGGATCTTTCAATACCTTCGTTCCTTTTGTCTTTCCTCTAGGAGCTGCATTTGGAAGACTGGTGGGAGAGATCATGGCCATGCTATTCCCTGACGGTATCCTATTCGATGACATCATCTACAAGATCCTACCCGGGGGCTATGCAGTAATTGGTGAGACACATTCTACCCTCCGGAACCCCTAATAGCCACACTCAAACTCTCCCATGACATCTTTATTCCAGGCTTCACAATGAGGTTTTAATTTTTTGCTATTTGATTCAACTTTTGTTCAAATAATCAGCCCTTGGCTCTGACTCTCATTAGCTCTTATTGAACGTCTTTGAGCCTTAGTTTCTTTCTGTAGAAAAGGGATCATTATGGGGATTAAACAAGATAAGAAGGAAAGCACCTAGGATTGTGTCTGAATGTTTGGTGAGGGTTTTTTCTTTGCTTCCAAAGAATCAGAGAAACAGCAGTACAGGTGACTTGCTTGGATACTCCCAACCTACAGATGTGCCAATATTGACGGGACTTAAGAGTACATGACTAAGACCTAAGAACATGTGCTCATCCCTGCCACTTGTCACCTGCATGACTACAGAGCAAGTTAGCTACCTTTCTGCACCCCACTTTCTTTGCCCTCACGTGACTTCTGAGATATCTCACGGTCCTAACATTCTGATAATCTGTGATAATCCAACTGAAACCATCCAACTGAAACCATGTCTAACACAGAAGCCAGTGTAATCCTCAAAATTAGTATGCCTCCTCCCTCCTATGTTCTTCACCAAAATCCCATAACATCTAAGGCCATGCCTCCCTTAAATATAGAAGCCTTAACCAGCTTTGCATTGCATATGGCGACCTTACTCCCCGATCACAGTCCTTTACAAAAGCCTCTTTCATCAGTAAGAGTCATCTGCTCTTATTCCCCATCAAGTAAGCTGTACACCCAACATGGGGCTTGAACTCACCACCCCGAGATCAAGAATTGCACGCTCTACTGACTGTGCCCTTCTTTTTTGTAAATTTTTCTTGTTCTCTTTCCATGTATACCTTCTAGCAACTATTTCTGTTGATGGGAAAACATAACTAAAAACAAATAAGACGGATTCTGTTTTCAAAGAGTTCACAGAATCATAACATTGTAGGTCTGCAAGGGCCTTACAACTTATTTAATACCTCATTTACCTCAGAGATAGGAATATGGGATTCCAGAAGCATCAAGTTCTGTTTGCACAGTTGAGAAACTGTAGAACCAGGATCTGACACAGGTGTCATGTTCCAAGTCCACAGCCTGAGTCCTGGGTTTGACCGTCTTCATTCATAAATTGTTGACATCAAAACCTGAGGCCCAAAGTAAAATGCTATCACTGGGTTTTAAAATGCTCAGTTAAGAACAGTCCAAACTTCTGGGGTGCCTGGGTGGCTCAGTCGGTAGAGCATGTGACTCTTGATCTCAGGGTTGTGAGTTCAAGCTCCACACTGGGTGTAGAGACTACTTCAAAACAAAACAAAACAAAACAAAACAGAATGATCCAAACTTTCTACAGCAAGGAATAGATAGGACATCACTGTCTTCATTTTATAAGTGAAAATCCGGGCACACACAATGATTTTGCAAATTGCCAAAGGACATCGAGTAAGATTAAAATGGTTTTCTAATACTTGAGCATTCTCACCACTACTCTTGACAGATGATTATGTCAGGAGTGTTGGTACTGACTGGGGTCATGTCTCCCCATTCTACGTCACTCCCATGGCATCCTCACGTGCCCTTCATGCCAGGAATGGCAACCCTAACCCACCGCTTCCTGTGTGTCATTCTAGGGGCAGCAGCGCTGACTGGCGCAGTGTCCCATACGGTCTCCACAGCTGTGATTTGCTTCGAGTTAACGGGTCAGATTGCCCACATCCTCCCCATGATGGTGGCTGTCATCTTGGCCAACATGGTGGCTCAGAGCCTGCAGCCCTCCCTCTATGACAGCATCATCCAGGTCAAGAAGCTACCCTACTTGCCTGACCTTGGTTGGAACCAGCTCAGGTCAGGGGCACCAGCTGGAATTAGTTCAGACTTGATGGGGTGGGGGTGGGAAGTTCTGAGGTTGAGACCAAGGTTAGGGTCAACATTTGGAAACACTGTTTTTTACTTACTTTTATGTTCCCATGTACTTGATGAATATTATGAGTGATGGAATGCCTGGGATGGCAAAGGAACAAGCGTATGGTGGGGCTAACCCCCATGCTTTCTTTCTCCGTAGCAAATTTACAATCTTTGTTGAGGACATCATGGTGCGTGATGTGAAGTTTGTTTCAGCTGCCTGCACGTATGGGGAATTGCAAACCCTGCTCCAGACCACCACAGTCAAGACTTTACCACTGGTTGATTCGAAAGGTCAGTGGGAAGGAAGGAAACAAACTCCTGAGCTAGCGACCTGAACAAGGGCTCCACAGAGGTGGAAGAGACACTGTAGTGTGGGCTTGTCATTAGGGACCACCCATTTGTGCCACAGCATACCCAGCCTGTGTTCCTTAAGGAACACGATCATCTTTGAGAAGGAAAAATACAGTCCTAACACAAGCGCAAGAAGATAGTTAAAAATCCAATTAGAGAACTATAGCTGATTCTCATTAGTCATTGTAGTTATGTTCTCTAAAGTTGCCATGAACACTGAATTAGGGATATGATACTGAACCATTGCCCTGGAGGAAATACAGGGTTAGGTTCCTCTGGTCACATTTTCTTCAACTAATCAATGCATAAACTTGTTTTATGTGTGTTTCTCTTTAAAGACAGCTTATTTCGTGTATATAGTGTTGATTCACTAACTAGAATTCATGGCCGACAGGGCTATAACTCAGGCCTGAACGAAGCTTGCCTAGCACACGGATGTTCTCCATAAGGCCCATCACAGCCTTCTTGCTTGGGGATGGGGAGGGGTGGGGTGGGGTTTAAGCAGCAAAATCACCAACACAGAACCAACAAAAATGTGAAAATGTGGCATTAAACAGACCATGGAAAGAATGCTTGTTTACAATATGGGAGCTGAAACAAGAAGCAGAGCATCACTTTTGCAGCTTAGCTGGGAACACGTGCACAGGGAGGCCCCCGGTCATTCGCCGCTCTGTACAGGTCTGTGAATGACGGCGAGGGCACCTTGAGCACTGATCTGGGGGTTACAAATACGCCCCCGTATTTGAGACAGGAGACAAATTTGCAATCAAGGAATCCATGAACAGTGAGGCTTAGCCCCTTACGTGGTTCTCTTTGCTACTTCACTAAACGGTAGCTGTTCTTTAGTGCCTGACGTGAGGGGCAGAGGAAACCGTTCTGTATGAAGGAGTGAATGGTTTATCCTTTTTAATGTTTATTTATTTTGGGGGGTGGGGGCAAAGAGAGACAGGGAGAGAGAATCCCAAGTACTCTCTGCACAGTCAGTGCAGAGCCCCACTCAGGGTTCGATTTCACGAACCGTGAGATCATGACCTGAGCCAAAACCAAGAGTCCACACTTGGGGCATCTGGGTGGCTCAGTCGGTTAAACATCCAACTTTGTCTCAGGTCATGATCTCACAGTTAATGAGTTCAAGCCCCATGTTGGGCTCTTTGCTGACAGCTCAGACCCTGGAGGCTGCTTCGGATTCTGTGTCTCCCTCCCTCTCTCTCTCTCTCTCTCTGCCCCTCCTCTGCTTGTGCGCGCTCTCTCTCTCTCTCTCTCTCTCTCTCTCTCTCTCTCTCTCCCCCCCCCCCCCAAATAAATAAACATTAAAAAAAAAAGTCGACGCTTAACCGACTGAGCCACCCAGGCGCTCTGAGGAGTGAATGGTTTAAAGCAGTGATTTCACACACTTCTTTATTTCATCATCCTTCGGCATTTAATCCTGCTGTGTATTATTTCTTGTGTAGTTTATATATCTATGTCTCACTAGATTGGGAATTCTTTGAGGGCAGACACTGTAACTTCTATCCCCTTCAGGCTGTCTCCCTGTAGGTATTTACTAGATATTAAATCGATACTCGCCTAGTGCTTGAATTAGTGTAATTAAGAAGAATCATGTACGGCCACTTGGAGCCATTAAATTTGTTAGTTCCTGATTTCAGATAATCAGAGTATCCAAATTGTTCAGGTTAGACTCATTTTAATATTTTCCCCAAATCCCAAATACTTTTTAAGTGGCCTCTAAAGCAGTGGCTTTTCATTGGAGTCTGGGTACAGCCAATGAGATACAAGGTTTTCATAATAATGACAAAGGCTTAATGGTAAGATTTATCTTAATAACACTGCCGCAATTTTATGGGCTTACAACTTAATGAAAAGGTTCATTATGGTAGCAGAAATTTCCGTATATGAAACACCTTCCCAGGAAAAGTAGGCGTTTTGTTTATATCCTAGAAGGACCCAGAGTCTTTAAGTGATTAAGCATCAGATATCCTTGTACTTCTTTCAAAGTATATTCACATCTCAGCCTATATAAGTGGATTTTAAAGTGTTTTGGGTTTTTGTTTTTTGTTTTTTGGTTTTTTTTTTGAGACAGGGTTGATTAGCTATTTTGATGCCAAGTTCACCTATTTACAAACAGCCTGTATAAGGAAGGGCTGCATTCAAATAAGTACAAATTAGCACTAAGTAGGATAGTATCAGTTGGGTCTCTAAGTGCTGAATGAGTGAAATAAAAGGGATTGGGTGAGGTCAGTCCTGGCAGATGTTTGAAATGAGTTTTCAGAAAGAGAGGGTAAAAGCTGGGAAATGAAGCAGGGGTGCTGGGCTTCTGTCCCGGACTGGATCCTGCGGAGCGGGGAGTGGAAGGAACGGGCCCTCAGGCTGTGCTCCGCTCTCCCCCAGATTCAATGATCCTGCTGGGCTCCGTGGAGCGGTCAGAGCTGCAGTCCCTCCTGCAGCGCCACCTGTGCCCTGAGCGGAGGCTGCGGGCAGCCCAGGACATGGCCAGGAAGCTGTCTGAGCTGCCTTATGATGGAAAGGCGCGGCCTGCTGGCAGGGGGCACCAAGGCGTCCCATCCGAGGGCCGGAGGGAGTCCTTTGCCTTTGTGGATGAGGATGAAGAGGAGGACCTCTCTGGGAAGCCCGAGGTGACCAGGCAGGGGTGGGGCTGGGGGAGCTGGATAGATTGGGGCAGAGGACAGAGAGGGCATGCTGATCACTGAGAAGGTCAAAGAGACCAGTGTCCCTGGGGGCCAGGGGCTGAAGGAGATAAGGTTGCAGGCGATGGTACCAATGAGAACCCAAAGAGACACAGGAATTCTGAAAGGGGAGAAAGAATAGAGGTCGAGAGATTTCCCAGGACACCAGCTGATAAGGGGGGGAAAGTGCTAGGCAGCCTCTTCCCCAGGACTGAGAATTTTTACTGTTCCTTACAGCTGCCTCCTCTCCCCGCTCCTCGATCCTTTCCTGCCACTCCATTGTCCCCAGAAGAGCCCAATGGGCCCCTGCCCAGCCACAAACAGCAGCCAGAAGCCCCAGAGCCCGCAGGTGAAGATTCTCCCAGCATGCACCCGCATTCATGCCTGTGGCTTCTCTCTGGGCTCTCCTCAACCTAACAGCTGCTACTATAAGGAGGGGGGCGGGGGGATGGGATTCCTATTCATTGAGTCTACATATTACCGTCCCAGGGAAGGGCAAGAGCTGATTTAGGAGGGTAGGAGAGAGGGTGTCCATGGAGGTGACGCATCCAGGAAGTGCACACCTTGTTTGGCAAAGTGTCCGGGGTCCCGCAGAGCCTCCCCAGCCGGCCGTTTCCTCCTAGAACAGATACCGCTCTGTTTCCCTTTCCATCCACCTGCCACTCCCCTCAGGTCAAAGACCCTCTGTCTTCCGGTCCCTGCTGCGCTGCTTACTGGGCAGACCTCGCCCCACGAAGAAGAAAACAACCCAGGTGAGAGCAGATGTGTCGCGGAGGGTGGACAGGGAAAGGGGTGTGCCTCTGTGAACTGAGACATCCATGGTCCGCAAGGCAGAAGTGAGAAGGCCCCACCATGGAGAAGGTTCATATGGAAGGAACCATGACTAGGAAGGCAAGCATCTGTGGCCCTGGCCTGTGAGAGATGGCTAATGGCCAAAGGAACCATAACTGCCATGAAAAGGGAAAGAACTTGGACCTATGTCTTTCTTCTCTAGGAGTCAACGGATTTGGTGGACACCATGTCACCTGAAGAGGTAAGAGAAACAGGAACAACCTGGGGTGGACTGTTCTGCCAAATGGAGACACTGTTCCCTTTCTTCATTATGTTGTTGTAAGAATAAGATGCGAGTCTAGGCCAGAAAGCATTGTGAGAGGTTGGGAATGAGATACGACTATGGAGGGAGGGCTGGGCACATTGCTCAGAGGTAGCTGTTCTCAGAGGGATCAGAAGAGGGAAATTTTGAGCCTCCAGGCATGGATGGGACCGTAGTGCTCAGATGAGTCTTAGATCTTATAACATTTAGACATTCGGGATATTGTGGACCAGGCAGAGACTGTGTAGGAAGCATGAGCTTCACCTGAAGTAAAATGGCAGGCAGCCAGCAGTTACACATAGCGATGCAGAACAGCATGGAAGCTGAAATGGTCCATGCCTGCCGGAGGTTACGATGCTGGATTGGTCAGGGTCCTGAGACAATGGACTACAAGAAAATGCCAGTAAACAAGACTGGAAAGAACCAAAAACCTAGGGCAGATATTGACAGCAGTGCCCCACTGGGACAAACAGCTATTTCCTAAAAAAGGTAGTTATTGAGTCCGTGGGAGAGAAAATCTGGCCCTGAATAAGCCTGGCTGTGCGGAGCGGACAGACGGGGAGCAATGATCTGGAGGAGAAAGCTGAGCAGTACCGAACAGACCCTGGGGTTGCAGAGACACAACAGGGTCCATTAGCAGCCATTCCATTTAGCAAAAGAATGCAGGCCCACCATGGAACTGAAAAGGTAGAGTTTTTTAAAAGTAGGTAGATGACAACCATAATGGATATTATTTTAAAATAAGCGTCTTTTTTTTATAAAGTTTATTTATTTATTTTGAGGTGGGGAAGGGGCAAAGAGAGAATCCCAAGCGGGCTCTGAGCTGTTAGTGCAGAGCCTGACACAGGGTTCAATCTCATGAACCATAAGATCATGACCTGAGCCGAAATCAAGAGCTGGAACGCTTTAATCGACGAGCCACTCGGGCACCCCTAAAATAAACATCTTCTTGGTTGTCCAGACTATATGGGGGAGGGCATGGGACATGACAAGAGAGGAGGGAAATCTGTCCCTTCTCTCCTTGTCACCCCTCAAAACACACACCCTTCTGATCAATGCCTTATGGACAAATGGAATAGATGAGCACAGAGGAGAGAACAGCTACAGCTTTTGCCCCCAGGCAGGAGTCAGATGGGTCATGACAGTGGTTGAGGAGGGTTTCGCTGGAGTTCAAAACCAATAATAATACTCTTTTAAAAAGTACCCCAGAGGGAAAGCTAGCTAGTTGATCAGTGGGGCTATTTAATGACCACTGGAAATAAAGTGCCACCAGAAAGCATGTATTTTTAGCTTATGTCTTTCCCAAAAAAGACTTTAAGGATGTAATCTCCCACATGACCCACTGGGCCATTCTAGGAGGATAAGATCCATAGGAGTAAAAATTCAGGATATTCTGAACATGGTTTTCAGATGAGATCAAGAAGGCACTCTTGGCAATATCAAGGTGACACCTTCGGAAAGAGTGGAAGAATTCACTAACAGGTCACCAGAGGTCATGTTTATCTGTTCCTCTGTTAGGAGTACACACAGTTAGAGCCCCAGTTTGTTACCGGGACTGAGCCTTTACAAGTAGTGGGACCCCAAAGCAGAGATCCCCTGCCCCTTGGACACAAGCTGGAGGTTCCTGGAACTTGATCAGCAGTCAAGGTCGGAAGCACTGCTCTACCTCTGTGTCATCTTGGGCAGGCAACTTATGCACCCTTTTCCTCTATCTCCTCATCTGTAAAATGGAGGTAATGATAGGTCGTTGGAGAGGATTCAGTGAGTGAAGACATGTAAAACCACCCGAATGATGCTTGGCACAGAGGGAGTGCTTGGTGCATGTATGCTGGAAATGGTTCTGTTACTGTTGTTGTTCCTTAAGGGAAGACAAGAATGGAACCAGGGAAGGCAGGAAATGGTGGTAGAAAGATCCAGGAGGACAGGATCAACCAGACCAGGGTTGGCAAGGGCCCTACAAATAAATCATGTCTCCAGCACACCTGCTAAGTGGTCATCCATCCTGTGCTGTGAGGACCAGCCAAACCCTGTGTGAACCTCCCGTCAGGAAAGGGGGGGGCCTGGAGGAGGTGTGGTTGCGGTCCAGAACAACCAGGAAGGGACAGATGGAGAGCACACCAGCCTGGACCATACACCCGGCACGAGAACCGGGACGTGGCCTTCAGAGACCTTCTCTGGAGCTTGAGACATGGGGACTTGGACAAACAGAAAAATAAAGGAGCACAGCGATCGGAAGGTGCTGACTGAGAAGAGATTTCAGGAAATTTTAGATTCCATTATAAAAGTCAGAGTTCTCCTGGATCATTTGGAATCTTGGGAATTTGGGTGCGTGTATCTAAATCAAGAGGAAATTAAGGCCTTCGTGCCTTAATGCTTCTGTGATAGACAAAACAAAACAAAAACGGTTTGACTCCAGCCAGTCACATCGGGTGCCATGTGAGTCGGTACAGCTCTTCTTCACGCCCAACAGTCCCTGCAATCTGGAAGAGACGAATGTGCTGGTTTCTGCACAACACGCGGTGGGCAAACGCACGTAACACTCCTAGGAGTTTACGTCCAGGGCGCCTGGGGGGCTCAGTTAGCTGAGCAGCCAACTTCAGCTCAGGTCATGATACCGTGGTTCCTGGGTTCTAGCCCCACACGGGGCTCGCTGCTGTCAGCGCAGAGCGCGCTTCACTTCATACTCTCTGTTCCGCCTCTCTTTCTGCCTCTCCCCTGCTTGCACTCTGTCTCTCAAAAATAAATAAACATTAAAAAAAAAAAAAAAAGAGTTCTTCATCCCTGTCCTGTAGGCAGAGTAAGACAAACGCCAGTAAAAGACTGAGCATGATCCATGTCATTTCTGTAAAGGAGGGCCCAGTAATGTGCTATAGGAAACGAAAAACCTGCTCCTGGGAGGTCAGGAGAGCCTGTGCAGGCAGGGTGGGGGCAGTAAGGGGAATCCAAGGGGCGAGAATAGCAAACGCAGGTTTGGGAAGGCACGTCTGGTTTCCCTGAGCAATGGGTATCACAGGAGTGGTGGAAAATAAGACTGGGCAGTTGGGTTGGGGCACGGGGAGTGGGGAGGGGAGGGGGTAGAGGACAAGAAGACAGAGAGGTGCTCTTTGTGCCTGAGAGACAAGGTGATGTGGGGCCTGATGAGGGAGGAGAGGAGAGGGTGCTGGCCCCTGGTGGGAAGGGAGGAGGGCTAGTACTGGGCGGGGGGGGGGGGGGTGTGCGGTCAGTGACACTCCATTGCGTATTTCAGGGTCTGGGCTGGCTAGGAGGGCTGTTTGGGGCCCTGGCTGTAGATCTGAGGCTGAAGGGGGCCCCGTGATACTGAGCGACGGCCCTACTCTGCCCAACAGATTGAGGCCTGGGAGAAGGAGCAGCTGAGCCAGCCGGTGTGTTTTGACTACTGCTGCATTGACCAGTCTCCCTTCCAGCTGGTGGAGCAGACGTCTCTGCACAAGGCGAGTCCTCGCCCACCACCGCTCCGGGCTGCTGCAGGCAGGGGAGGTGTGGGGCGGCCACGCACTGACCTGCAGCTCTCTTCCTGCAGACCCACACGCTCTTCTCGCTCCTCGGCCTCCACCTTGCTTACGTGACCAGCATGGGGAAGCTCAGGGGCGTGCTGGCGTTGGAGGAGGTAATGACATGTCCCACTGGAGCAGCAGGAGGAAGAAGGGGCACAGGATAAGGGGGTGGGGAGGGGATGGCTTGACATCTGGGGGGGGTCCCCCAGACTTCCCACTCTGTTTCTCACGCGGAGACTGAAGGGGGTGGGTGGCGCAAGGGGCAGGTGGAGAGGACCGCCCCCAGGATCTTCGTGGACTGCTTGGGTTTGGGGTGAGGGTTCAGGGCGTGAGTCACAGTTCCATGTGTGTGATCTGTGGGAAAATGGGATGGGGTGGGATGTGGCTGAAGGAGGCCTGAGGGTCACCAGGAAGGGGCCCGGCCAGAGGAGCTGGAGACTCGGGGCCCGGCGGGTGCGCCTCTTCCCCAGGCCCCGTCTCCTGCCTCTCCATGTGTCCTGTTCCTCCTCATCGTGCGAGTCTGTTCTCTCGCGCCCGTGTCTCTCACCTGCCCCATCTTCGTCCTCTTCCCAACCGTGTACCCTCTTTCCCTCTCCCCGCAGCTGCAGAAGGCCATCGAAGGGCACACCAAGTCCGGGGTGCAGCTCCGCCCGCCCCTCGCCAGCTTCCGGAACACGACGACAGCTCGGAAGAACCCTGGGGGCCCGCCCCCTCCCACGGACACGTGGAGCCTGCCTGAGGACGGAACCGGGGCGGCCGGGGCGGGGGACAGGGCTCCCGCCTCCCCAGAGACCCCCGTGCTCTCCCCCTCCCCGGAGCCCCCTCTCTCAGTGGCTCCAGCCAAGGTGGAGGGCGAGCTGGAGGAGCTAGAGCTGGTGGAGAGTCCCGGGCCGGAAGAGGAGCTGGCTGATATCCTGCAGGGCCCCAGTCTGCGGTCCACCGATGAGGAGGACGAGGACGAACTGATCCTGTGACGCCTCCAGGACCTCCTCCTCAAGACTGTCCAGAGGCCCCGGCCCCAGGCTGGCTTTGTGTGGGAGAGGGTACGTCCTGAGTTTGGAGGGATCACACCGATGTCCTGCCCCCTCCTGGGAATTGTGAAATGGGATAGTGACAGTCTTAGAGGAGGGTTCCTTGCAGCAGAGAGTAGCCTTGATCAGTTATTTAGGCCACGTCCCCCCATCCAGACAGGCAGGGGCTTCTAACCCCAGCGGAGGGCCTGATAGTCCGTGGGGTTTCCCGAGTCTCTCTGGTGTGTGGGGTGGGACATACCCTGCGACTTTCAGGCCTCCCCTTATTCTCCAGGAGCCCCTGAGGTTCTTGTCCCAACACCTTCCTGGCTCTGCCTATGTGTCTGCCAGTCTCCATGGCGGGGACCCACATGACTGTGGCCTGTGGAGGAGATGGGAGGCCCTCATGACCTCGTGGACAGATGGCCCCGGAATATACCCCAGAACAGTCCGCACCCCTCTCTCAGAGCCCCCCACCCCGTTCTCCCACTGGCTCACACCGGCTCCCTGAAAGTTGCCCCCCACTACCTGTCACAAGGCAAGGGTCATCGCTAGGGCACGGAAAGGCCGGTCCCATCACCTCCTCCTTTGCCTCAGACTTAAGCAGTGCAATGTGGATAAAGGAGGGGCAGCCTGACAGAGAAAAGTTCTCTGTGGAGGAAGCAGGGTCACTCCTACCTCCTTCAGGCAGAAATCACTCCCATACCAGTTTCCTCACCCTCCAGTTTCCAGGTCACTCCCTGGAAACATACATCCCCCTCCCCAGTGTCATCACTGATCTGTCCTGCCCAAGGGTCGGCTGTGCCCTCCCGCTGCTGTGGCTGTGGCTTCTTCTACCCGGCACCAAGGCTCAGGGCAAGGTCACTGGGTCACTCAGACACCAGCCTTTAGGCTGGTTCTTTGTGTTCCTCTCCTAGAGGTGGAGAGAGGAGGGTTCAAAGTCAAGGTGGCAGATGTCTTTGATGCTTCCCACACTGGGGAAGTCAGATCCGTATCCTCCCCCAATCGGCAACAGGGTGTCTGCTGTTAGCCTGTCTTTCTTATAAGTGGTCTCGGGTGCTCTGAGCCTCCACACCCAAGGCTTTCCTCCCTTCCTCCTTTTATGCCTTGTCTGCTTCTGCAGTTTTACCCCTTTCCGACATTCTCCTCCCCTGTGCCCAGTCTCCGTCACCCCCCAAATAAGACACTCATAGTCAGATGTGCCACCACATTCTGTTTAGTGCCATTGAACACAGCCTGTAGCCCTCTCCAACATCACGTCCCTTCCACCTCCCCAGGCCGAGAGAGAGAGAGAGAGAGAGAGAGAGAGAGAGGGGGCACAGCCTGGGGAGGGGGTTGGCAGTAGGCATGTGAGCCCGTGCCCATGTGTAAATAATCTATAATATTTATATATATATATTTATATATAATTCTCTCTGTAATATATGTCATAGAATCTCTCTTGGGCCTGGGGTGGGAATGTCACATTAAGAAAACATGCTAAGACTGGCCATAAAAATGAATTATTTCCCAGACCTGGAAGACACAGAATGGGATGTAGAAGTGGGGGCAAAGAGAAGGGCATACACTCATTCACCAAGAGCCCCTCCTCAGCTGAGGGGCAAGAAGGAAGGCGTGGGGGGCAGTGGGGCAGTGGAAGGGGAGGAATGGGAGATTTGGATTTTTCTTTAATAAAGTGATTTGAAAATCAAAGTGCACCCCCCTCCCCCCCAAAGGAAAATCATTGAGCAAGAGCAGTTTCATTCACAAGAATATAAAAACAGCCCTGTTCCAGGACTGTCGTAAAACGTGCTGCACAGCCTTTAACCCCAAAGGAAAAAGCAACCCCCCCGCCCCCCCACAGCCTCTTCCTGCACATGCCCCTCCCCTCCCCCTAGAATAGGCTATAAGCAAACCCCATGCACCTGCCCCCAGCACCGGAGAGCAGTTCCTCCCTCCACCAGAGTCCTAAGAGGGTCCCAGGGCAGGTCCTTGGTTCTTCTCCCTCTTCAGAGTGGGAAATGCAGGCCCCCACCTGACCTCTGGTCTGCAAGCCCCCTCCTCGTGCAAAGTCTGCTAGACTCCCTCCCAGTTCCAGCCACTGTTTCAGGGACCATCTGGCTTCCTGGGGGAAGGGAGGGAGGAAGGGAGGACGGGGAGAACGCCGCTTCAGTCCACCTTTCCCGACTCCACAGGCCCTGAGCAAAAAGGAACTGTAATGAACGAACCCGCTGGACTGGATGGCCGCTGCGGTCCGGGCACGGGGGCAGAACATAGGCACGAAGGGGGTGAGGCTAAGAGGGAAAGGTGGTGCGCTGAGACGGCAGGTGGCACAGGCGAGGACACAGGGACTCGCCAGCATGCAAAACCCCGAGGACCCGCGGCAGGAGTCTGGCGTGAGGGCCACGCGAGGCCACTTCCAGAGCTCCCAGCTACTGGTCCTGCCGCCACCTGAGGCAGGTCACATTTTCAAAGACGAGAGGGGTCTTCTGTTGAGACAGTTGTAGAAAAGGTGACTTTGCTTACGTGTGCTCACCGTGCCCACTCCTGGGTCCTCCAAAGACCGACCCCAGGAAAACCTCTCCTCTCCCCTGGAGGACACGGGCCCTTGTTCTCGGCTGCATTTTAGAAGCACAGATGAAAGGGTGAACTCTGTGGGGGTGGGGTCATGGATGGACAGAAACACCCCGACTCTCAGCCTCCTCATTCCAAAGAAATAGAAGTCTGGGGCATGGGGGGGGGGGGTGCACTTCTGCCCAGGGTCTGGGACAGTGCTCCCTTCCTGGCAGAGGAGAAAGTGGTAGGACCCCTGACAAACTTTGGGTGGGACACAAGGCCTTGGACCCGCAGCCTTCGTCGGGCACAAGGAGAGGCAACAAGGAAGCTCTCAGCTTCTCTCTTCTACCCACAGTGTCCCTGTGTCACTGCAGCAGGGAGGGCAGTGTGCCGTCCAGCTCCACAGCTGCGGCGGCCTTTGCTCTACCCCCGGCCCCTGCTGTCAGGATCTCTCACAGAAGCGCCACACAGAGGTCCCCACCACAGTGGGAACTGGGTGGGGGAGGGCACGCCGTTCCAGGGGCGTATGCCTCACTGTCACCTGTCCTGGAAGGAAGAATACTCTGATTCTCCTCTCTTCCTCCACAGGAGGCCTGGGGAGGGAGGGAGAACACCTGTGAGGCCCTCTTTGGAGTCCTGGGAGCAGCTGAAGAAGGGGCAAAGGAGCCATGTGCCCACACTGCTCCTTCACAAACAGCCCACCCTGGCTGGGGCCTGACAGCACCGGCCTCCTCCCTCCACCCCACTCAACCCTGAGTCCCCAAGAAGTTATAAAAATGTAGAAAAGGCAAAGAGAAAAGTGTAAACAGCTCCAGAGAATTAGAGGGTGGATGGAGGGAGACACAGCCCTCATGCTTCCCCGTTTGGCCAGGACACCTGCATTCTGCGTCACCCCCTCAGGGTCAGGGTTCCCAGAGCAGGAGCCAGAAGAAGGCAGAAAAGGAAGCAAGAGCTGGAGCAGCCAGCCCCGGCCCCAGATCCTTGGATCTTCCTTCCAGCCATGGGATAGTCAAGGTCCCAGAACAGGCGGCCATGTTTGTTCTTGGTCTCATCGGTGACTTTCTGGGCTGTGGGCAGGCCTTGATGTAAAGAATCGTGTTCGAGTCCCTGTGCATCCCAGCTGCCACACGCACCTCCCCCATGACTCCCGATCTCAGAAGCCCATTTTTCGCCGAGGGCAGATTCTCCACCCTCTAAGGACCTGTGCCTTTCGGTGGCTTCCCCTGTGCCTGTCGAGCCAAACCAATAGCCCCTGAGGTCTGTTCCTCACGGTGGGGATGAGCTGGGGCCACAGCCAGAGAAAATACAGAGTCGGGAAAAGCAAGAGCGACATGGAGAAAGGAGGCATTCCCACAGCCACAGTCAGGGCTCCTGGAAGACGAATCAGAAAGTGAAGAAGTGAGATCCCCATCGACGGCTACAAGCCGCTCTGTGCTCCCGACCTCGGGAGACGCCCTGGAGCTTCATCATCACAGACCCAGAAGCCCGCAGCCAAGCAAAGTTCACGGCCATCTGGTTGCCTGGGCCTCAGTTCCCAGACCTGTGGTTCTACAGCATATGCCTGGATTAAATCCCACCCTGGCTCTCCATTTTCCTGGCGAGGACAGGCAACTCCTGGGTTCCTCGTGGTCTTCTGCCCGGGTCTCAGCTGTACTGCTGGGGGAAGGGAGGGTGTTGTTGCAGCCAGGCCCCTCAGCTGGGAGTGGAAGGCTGGGCGTGGAGTGGGTGGAAGCTAGTTGTTAGCCTCGCCCTCCTCCTCATCAAAGGACTGCACACCTGAGGATGTGACATCAGACACCTTCCGGCTGAGGGCAGTGGCCATCTCAGGGTCTTCTCGTGGGGAAAGTGACTCCAGGTCCCGGCATCCTGCATCCTCTTCCTCCTCGGGGGCCAACGGCCTCTTCTCCTCCTCAGCAGGGCCCCTAGCCAGGTCCACCCCACCGCCCCCCGGAGCCCAGTCAGCGTCCGCCCCCAGCAAAGGTGGAGGCTCCTGAGCAGAGTACCCGGAAGCAGGTTGGGAAGGCCCCATTTCATGCAAGCTAGGCTGCGAGTCATCGAATGCAGGGCCAAGATAGGATCCTGTGGCCGGGGAGGCGATGAGGGACTGGTCACTGGCTTCCCAGGCATCTGACGACCCCAGACAGTACATGCCCTGGGACACATAGGAGTGAGGCCATCCATCCATGGGGGCTTGAGCAAGGGCATCTGTGAAGAGAATCACGGAGGTCGGCAGGGTTACAGAACGTCAAAAGCAGTAACAACAGCACAGAGGATGAGAGGGAGACCGCGGGGAGGAGAGTAGGAAAGCTGAGATGAACAGAAAGTCTCAGAAGAACAGAGAGGAACAGAGGCAGCCTAGATAGCAGACAAGGCCTCCTCGGCCTGAGAGGAACCATCCCTCACCTTGACTCTCCATCAGCTCCTGGTAGTTGTCACTGTAGTTGCAGCCCAATGGCTCCTGGGCGGAGTTGACGCTCATGTCCTCACCATCCATGGAAGACCAGGCCATGAGTGTAGCCTCGGAGATGGCAAACTGCTCCATGACACCTAGAAGAACAGTGGTTGGCACGAGATAGCTCTGGGAACCCTTAGACACATGCAGGGGGTAGAGGGACAGCGAGGCAGCGCCATTCAACAGAAATATAATGCAAGCCACTTTGGTAATTTAAAATGTTCTAGTAGCCATAGTAAAGACACTTTAAAAGAAACAGATGAAATTAATTGTTATATCTTACTTAACCCAATATATATTAGATTTTCTTTCAACACTTAATCCACATAAAAATGATTAATGAGATCGTTTACATTATTTTATTTAGACGAGTCTCTGAAATCCAGTGGGTATTTTATACCGACGGTGCATCTCCATTCAGACTGGCCACATTTCAAGTTCTCAGTAGCCACCATGTGGCCAGTGGCTACTCTACTGGACAACACAGACTTTGCAAATGCCCCAAAATAGGGCAAAACCGCATGAGATTTCCCAGAAGGTCAGATTAAGAATTCCTAGAGTTGGGGCACCCGGATGGCTCAGTTCGTTAAGCAACTGACTCTTGATTTTGGCTCAGGTCATGACTTCATAGTTGTGAGATCAAGCCCCACGTCAGGTTCTGCACTGAGCATGGAACCTGCTTAGGATATTCTGTTTCTCGCCCTCTCTGCTCCACCCCCATTCCTCCTCCTCCCCCCCCCCCAAATAAATAAATAAACTTAAAAAAAAAAAAAAGAATTCCTAGAGTTAAGGGGTCTTCTGGTAAGATATCCAAAGGGATTGAAATGAGGAATTCCCAGAAGTTTATCTTTGGAAGGTTTTAAGAATGTTAGCTAGTAGTCAAAGACAGAGGAATCTAAATGAGAGGGTTCAGGTTCAACAGAGAATCCCCAAAGGAGTACCATGGGCTTGTAGGTCCATAGTATTATTAAGTGGAAAGGTCAAGAGGGGTACCTGGGTGGCTCAGACGGTTGCATGCCCGACTCTTGATTTAGTCTCAAGTCGTTTGTGGGATTGAGCCCCACATTGGGGGCTGCACGGACAGCATGGATTCCTCTTGGGATTCTCTCTCTCCCCCTCCCCCACTCACACATGTGTGTGCACTCTCTCTCAAAAACAAAAATAAAATAAACATTTAAAAAAAAAAGTGGAAAGTTCAAGAAATTGGAAGGAGAAGGGAGGGAGAATAGACTAGGGAGGATGGGTAGACTTGGGAGTCCCCATCCCAGTCAAAGTCCTAAGTTGAAGTTTACATAGCCAGCTGCCCTAAACTATTCCCTACCCACTACATGTTTGGCTCCCCTCCTCATGGAGAGTTCTTCCACCATCCACACCACCAACACCGCCACCGAGAGCCCTCTCTTCTCTTCTGGATCTCATTCTTCCTACGTATCTATGGAGACGTGTTAGAGGGGCTTGGTCACTGTTGTAGGTATGCCATATGCCTGTCCTGTAGCAATACCACTTTCCTGGAAAGAAATCTCTTCTGTATACGATCCTCTCCTCACCCAGGCCCCTTGACCTAGCAGCTGTCACAAGTAATGAGCCAAGTAAGGGAATCCTCTACTGCAAGGTGCTGAGGAGCAAAGGCTAGAAGGGATCCCTACAGCCTTCTGTTCTTTTTCCTCAAGAATCATGGGTAGAGGGGGGCCTAAATGGTTCAGTCAGTTGAGCATCGGACTCTTGACTTCGGCTCAGGTCATGATCCCAGGGCTGTGGGATGGAGTCCTGCGTCAGACTCCACAGTGAGCATGGGGCTGCTTGGGATTCTCTCTCTCTCCCTCTGCCCCTCTACCCGGCTCTCATCTGCTCTCCACCCCCCTCCTTCTCCCTCAAAAACAAAAACAAAGAACATGGGTAGAAGGAGAGCCTTTCCGAGTCAGAGGCCCCTGCCTTTCCATCAGGTACTGACAGTCCTCCCATGTAGAACAGAAGGCATCTGGAACAGGTGGACCCACAATCCCATGTAATTCTTCTTAACTTCTGAGATGATAATGAAAATAAGTTTGAAGACCTTTATCCGAATCAATTAAGTCCAAGTGCCTGAAATCAGGGCTGATTGGGAAATTAAGTCTTATGGTCACGATATGGATAGAGCAAGTCCTGCCAGAGGGGATCAGGTTGGAAGGTCAGTCTCTGGCCATCCTGAACACGTGTCTCTTGAGGGTCCCAAGAACAAGTACCTGCTAGGAAACGTGCCTCCTTCTCGCCATCGCTGAGGTCGGAGTAGGCATCGGTATCCCTGCGCACCGCCTCATGGCTGTGTTGCGGCTGAATGGCTGGTGTCTTCCCCCAGCCCTGCCACTCAATCATGTGGGCCACCCGGCCTTGCCCCATGGCTGTGGGCTTCGTCACATGGTCCTTCATGCTGCGAGAAATCCCTGAGGGGCCAGACATTCCCCACATCCTCCAGAATATCACAGGATGCCCATACAAGACCCACCTGGTATCCCCACCCGAGTCCCATGGGACTCTGCCCGATGAGGGAAGGGATCCCTTAGGCCTCCATATGAGGGGCGGCCTGGACAGGAGGGCATGAAGGAAAGGGCAAATAGGTCGGGGGGGGGGGTCTTCTTTAGATCTGAAGGAGCAAGGAGATAGAGACAAGGAGTCTGTAGGGATTCTCCTCTCTGGACACATCCCCAGGTCGGGAGTCTCACCTGAGAATGATGATTTGGCCAGGGCCCCAATGCCGTAGGCATTAGAATTTCGCTTAAGCTTCGGCAGAATGGAAGTGGTGTCCTCCATGGAGAGCTGGGATAAAGAATGTGGGAGGAGGGGCAGAGGAGAGTTCACGGTTTCCAGGAGGAAGGAAGGGCCTGAGCCAGGGCAGGTGATAAGGGAACCATTCATTATACCCAGGAGTCCCAAGGAAGCTCATCCCCTAACTGCCCTTGAAAAGCATGGCAGGTCGGTAGGGAACCTAGAACAGCTGTGTTCTGTAGCAGTCTAAGGGAGAATATAAGGGAGAGGAGCTAGAGAAAACCGGGGGGGGGGGGGGGTGAACTCACATTGATGCCATCCCAGGAGAAATCAGTTCGGGTTTGCTGTGAGGAGAGAGAAAAGGGAGCGGGGATCACAGGCACTTCCAGAAATGCAAGCAGCCCCCCCCACCCCCACCCCCAGGGACTTCCAGAAGTGTGTGAAGTAGACAGGTTTTTTTTTCCCACCCTCCCCCCCCCCCCCCCAGCTTAACATAGGGAATTAGGATCTCAGAGTAGAACATTTGGCCTGTGTTTTGAGGAAAGGAAATGTTCTGTAAAAGTGTCAGTCTGAAGGAGTGTCTGGGATGTTCTCTTGGAATTTAGGAAGATAATTCAAGGATCGGGCAACTGGGCGGCTTTGTTCAGGATGGTCTCTGGGGTCTTCTAAAAGTCCTTTGGTTAGGGGGGCAGCAGGGCACGGGGCCTCACCTCGGTGGACGGCCGGTGGAGGCTGCTCCCGTGCAGCGAGCTGGTGCTGTCCATGTTGATTTGGTCGACATCCTTCAGGCCCTTCCAATCCACCGCAATCACCTCATTCCCTGCAGTGGCCACAGGGTTACTTGCTTGACCTTCAGCCTCCCTAGGTCCCAGCCCACAGGCCCCTCTTGGGTCTCACAATGCTGAGGCCACACAGGGGCAGCCCCTCCAGACCCCTCCCTTCCCTCCAGCCACTGCTCCTTCTGATAGCACGGGCCCTTTTACATCCCTCCTCTCCCCCAAATTTTTGGTAGGGACAAACTGTAAGGTTGAGCCGAAATATTCCCTCCCAGGAAAGTGTTATATGGCCTTATTTGTTGTTGTTGAAACGGAGGGGGTCCGTGGTTGGGTTTTAGCAGGAAAACAGTTCTTTATTCTGTCCTGAGGAATCCTGGAGTGTTTCTAGATGGGAGAGCATGAGAGCTATGATGTTCCTACAATTAAGGGCAGAACTTCTTTAGGGGTGAGCTTCCCTCCAAGTGGGCTTTACGGCTTGTATCTTGGAGTTGGCGAATTTGTCTGACAGGGAGGGGATGTGGTGGGGCTAGAGGCAGGAACTGCGTGTGTTCACCCGGAAACGGTGACGGGAGAGGAGGCCAAGAGTGAGGTGTGATCGTTTTCCCTCGCGGTTGGGAGGCAAGTGATGGATGGGAGAGGAGCAAAGGGGGTCAGAGGAGGAGACAAGGGAACTTTTTAAAACTGGAACTGAAAGGATAGGCATTCAACTTAAAGACAAGGCAAAGACAATGGGAGGGGTGGACAGGGTCTGAGGGCTGACTGGGAAACTGATGGTAAATGTTCAGGTGAGAGCATGTGGCCAAGGCAGACGCTGGCAACAGGGCAGGCTGGTGCCTCTCCGGGGAGGCAGGCGGGGGAGGAACCGCCTGAGCAGTTGGAAAGGGGCTCAAGGATCAGATGTCTGTGGAACCGGACCTTATAGGTCCTTCCTGCACGCGGAGTTTTGTGATTCTGAATTTGGGGTTAGGGGCCCAGTCTTGGGAAGGAGTGAAGGGCACAGAGTCTGGAGCAGGAGGAGGCATTCAGCATGCATCCCCACCGCTAGTGCAGAGGGATTGTGGTTAATGGGTGGGAAGGAGGCAGGACCCCTCCTAGGTGAACCCCTCTCCCTCAGGGCTACAGGGGAGTGAGGAGATGGGTCAGACCAGGGGCTGTGGCCGGCAGGGAAGAGGAAATGAGCCTCTGGGCGTAGAGAGCAGGAATGGGGCGGACAGAGAGGAGAGCAGGGATGAAGAGGGCAGAGCAAGAGAGAGGGGAGGGGGAGGTGGCCTTTGTAGAGGAGGGAGAGCTGAGTCAGAGCCCTGGGGGGCAGGGAGGGGGAGAGAGAGAACCCTGGGAAGAGGTGAAAGCAGAGGAGGGGGGTATCCATGGAAATAAACCGGGTCTCAGAGAAATCAGGCTTCCAGAGAGTGAGTTTGTTTGTAATAATAATACGAATTATTCTCTCAGCCTGAGGTCACTGGGTCGTGTAGGCGGGAGAAGTGGGGGAAAATTGGGGGTTTGGGGAGAGGGCTGGACTCATTCGTTGAGCCGTGAGCGTGGAGTGGGTGCGTGGGCCGGGGGACAGGGGGTAGAAGCGAGGCAGAGGCTGAGGGGAGAGAAGACTTAGGAAGCGCCCGTGCCCGCCCCCAGTCCAAGGTAAATAAAGAGACGGCCCCGCCCCGCCAGCCCCCGCCGACAGGTGCAGGTCCCGGCTCCTCCGGCCGGCCCCACCCTCCTGGGAGCCGGCTCCCGACCCCGGTCCGTCCCCCTAAACCCCCGCCTCCTCCCCGCGCCCCCCAGCCCTTCCCTCCAGCCGGGCCCGGCGCGGCCCCATTTTCTCCGGGCGTGGACCCCGTTCCCCTCCCTGAGGCACCGGGCGCATCCCGCCCCCGCCCCGGAGGGAAAATGCACGTGAACAATGCGAATCGGGGGAGGCAGGAACGACAGAAAAAGGCAACAGAGAAGCAAAGAGGTGGGAGCAAAACACCCAAGCCAGACGGAGGCGGTGGGGAGGGGGGGGCGTGAGAAGGACTCCTGCCGGGGCGGAGGCCGGGGGTCCTCGGGAGGGGCTGCCCCAGAAATGGAGGGGGAGAGGCGCCGGGGAGGGCAGAGTCGAGGCGGAGGGCCTGGAGGTGGCGGGCGAGGGGACGCGGGAGTAGGGAGAGCGGCCGCGGAGGGAGAGGAGGCCGGTGGAGAGATGATGGAGAGGGACCGCGCCTGGGGGAGGGCGGCGCAGGGAGGCCGGAGGGCGACGAGGGAGCGGAGGAGCGGAGAGGGCGGCCGGCCCCGGAGGCGCGAGGGGTGAGCGGGCGCGGAGGAGAGCCGAGCGCAGGGAAAGTGCGGGAGCCAGGCCGGGCGGGGCGGGGGGGGCGCCGGGAGCGGTGGGGGAGGGGGGCCGGGGACCGGCGCGGGCCGAGCCCGCCTCCGCCCGCCCCCGCCCCGCCGCGGTACCCACCCACGGTCCGGGAGCCGATGCAGCCCATGGCTCCGGCGCCTCCGTGGCCGGGCGCTCACCGCCGCGGGGCGGGCGCCGGGGGCAGCACCGGGAGCCGCGCCGCCGCCCCAGCCGCTCTGCAGCGCCGCGGCTGTCTCCGCTCGGCTCCGCTCCCCCCTCCCCTCTCCATCCCTCCCCACGGCAGCCTCCGTCGCCGCCGCCGCCGCCGCCGCCGCCTGGCTCCCCCGCCCCGGCTCGGCTGGCGGCGGCGGGGAGGGGGCGGCCCGGGGATTGGCTGCGCGTGGCGCCTCCCCGCCCCTGCCCCCGACCCCGCCGCCGCGCGCCCTGCGCACCTCGCGGCGCTCCCCTCCGCCGGCCCTGCCCTCGGCGCGCGCGCGGGGGCTCCTCGCCGTCTCCCGGCCGGGCTCGCGCCCCTGGGGGTGCCGGAGACCCGGGGGACGCCCGCCTCGGGTCTCCGGGAGCCGGGGAGAGAACCCCGCTCCTGGAGGATGGATTTCGAGGGCCGCGGTTGGGGATGCCCGGGGAGAAAGGCGGGGCGGTGCAATAAAGCCCGGGTGGAGGGCCGCGGCCGCCAAATTCCGCAAACACTTGTTTTCTTCCCGGGGCGGCAGCTGGCACGCGAGCGCGAGCGCGATAGGATACGGCCACGGTTGCTCTGCGCTTCCTGTGCGCTGTTTAGTGCACCCAAACAGATCGCGAAGTGTTTGCGGGTGTCCTGGGCGCTCGCTGGAAACTCGCGGATGGCTGTGGGGGTGGGTGCAGATCATCTCCGGGCCCGACGGGGGCTGGGGGAGTGGAACGGGGCGATTCGGTCCCAGCTAGAGGGAAGTGAAAATCGGGACTCGAGACCGACTAGAAGGCATAGTTTTAAATCCCGTTTAACTTTCTGAGCCTTGGTCTTCGCTGACAAACGAGAGCATGGTTGTCAGGAAGGAAGCAGTCAAGAGAGGAGAGGATTGCCCCCTGGCTAGCCAGAAGGGGTCAGGTAGGTACCCAGGGTCTCGTGGGTAAGAGATGGAGAGAGATGGGGCGCCTGGGTTGTGGCCCAGGTCATCTCACGGTTCGTGAGTTCGAGCCCCGCGTCAGGCTCTTTGCTGACAGCTCAGAGCCTGGAGCCTGCTTAGGATTCTGTGTCTCCCTCTCTCTCTGCCCTCCCATGCTCATGCCCTGTCTCTCTCTCTCTCAAAAATAAGTAAACATTAAAAAATTAAAAAAAAAAAACTGAGAGAAAGCATGATGTACGTGGCAGGGGTCAAGTGGACACCATAGTTAAAGCAGGCAAGAAGTGAAGTCTAGGAAAGTCACACAAGAAAGGGCAAGGAGACTCTTTTTGTTTGTGGGTCTAAGCAGCACCCGCAAACCTGAAGTGTGAGACAGCAGACAAGGTCAGCACCAATGACAGAGCAAATGCTAATCCAGGGGCTGTTTGCTCGTCACCAGCTTTCATGTCCCTCCTGAGGTTGGGCAGGAGCAGGGCACCTGGCCGGGGGTCCGCTGTGTGGGTGTCCCCAGGGCAAGAGACCAACTCTAATAGATGCATCTTTTTAACCTTTAGAGTATGAATGGAGACTAAACTCTGGGGTGATAATCACTACATTCTGTGGAATCCCAGATGAGAGATGGGAGAGAAGAGGCTAATAATCTAATTGCAGATCTGGGAGATGGGATTATGGAGACAGAACTGATCTTTGGTGTCTGTGCATGAAGAAATAAACCCAATCTGCATCTACAAAACCATGAGAGAGAAGAGAGAGCGGTCAGTAAGTCTGCTGAGATTTCAATCATCCGGTGTGACTGTGGCAAGACCTGATACCTTATTTTGACAGAAGAATTCCCAAGTATTTTCCCCCATATCTACTCTTGTTGGTTTTACAAAAGAAGCATCACATGGCTTCTGCCCTCCTGGAATATACTGTCTAGCTGCGAAGGAAAGAAAATGGAAAGAATGCGGGGGGGGGGGGGGGGAGGGGGAGAGGGAGAAGGAGGAAGAGAAACAGCCTTCTTTACTACAGCAGGTGCCAGTCAACCCCTATTTTCCGGTGGAGAAGCAGTGCTGATGGGAATGTCCAGGTCAGGAAGTAACAGACAAAGTGGCCAGCTCTGCTCATGCCTTCCCCCTCGAACCTGCTCTGCCTCTGGGGTGCTCTCTGATTCCAGTATTCTCGCTAATAGTCTGGTCCAAACATGGATACAGACCACTCCCCTCGTTCGAGGAGGCTGGGTTTATCCAAACGATCTGCATCAAGTCAACACAAGGGACCCCAGGCCTTGAAGACTCAGTCCTGGTCCACATTCTGCCTAAAGGGCATTTCTAGCACCAGAGAAAAGCAGAACATCATAGGCACGACACTGGCCTGCTTTCTTCCGGCTTCTGCTACAGGATCCTCTGCTCACTATTTAGAGGCATTCTCCTGGTCTCTTTGCCATCTTCTGAGCCAAGGTCAAAGATTCCAGTTCTGATACGAACAGGAACAACCTTTCTGGAGGACGATTTGACAGCACTGATCAAAAAATCTTTAAAATATGCATTGCTGTTGTTGCGACATTACTAAATTGTGACACAGCTATTCCATTTATAGAAATATTCCAAGGAAATAAAAATAGACCGTGGACAAAGATTTAATCTACAGCACCCATCAGGGCGCTATTTACATAATAATGAAAGAACTCACATGCTCAAACCTGGGGGTTAATTAAATAAATTACGGTATATGCTTAGAATACTATGTAGCCATTGATCATATTTTATAATTGTATTTGTTGACCTATTGTGACAAAATATATTGTGACATTATATAGAGAAGCAGGCTGTAATATAAGAATTAGAGTATTTAAAGTTTTGCTTACAAATCGCATACACACATTCTCCTGCCTTTTGTCAGACTTTCCATCCCAAGTAATTTATGGGATTCCCTGTGGAAAGCCTGTGTCTTACAGGAGTCCAAGCCCACTCATCAGTTAAGTTTGGCCCTCAATGATATCACAATATTAACCAGTCCATTAGCAAAGTCTAAAAGTAAAGGAGTTTGGCCAAATATCCCAGAATGGCATTGGTACGACATGGTGAAGTGATGTTTCCACCCTCTCCATTGTTGCTACTTCATGCTCCTAATCTCCTATGGATAGCTCTTGGACAAAAGGAACAAAACCACATTCAGAAATAGTACAACCTAAAACAGGGACTCCTGGGGCACCTGGGTGGCTCAGCTGATTAAGCACCCAACTTCTGCTCAGGTCATGATCTCATGGGTTTGTTGGTTCGAGCCCCACTTTGGGCTCTGCACTAACAGGGCAGAGCCTGCTTGGGATTCTGTCTCCCTCTCTTGCTGCCCCTCCCTTGCTCTCTCTCTTTCTCTCAGAGATAAAACACACACACACACACACACACACACACACACACACACACACACCTTTAAAACAAAACAAAATAAGACAGGAGCTCTTGTCCCAGAATCCATGGGCATAATCCAGAGTCCATAACCTTGGTTGGGAAGACCTAAGTCTTAAATTTAAAAAAAAAAATGTTTTTTAATGTTTATTTATTTTTGAGAGAGACAGACTGTGAGCGGGGGATGGGAAGAGAGAGAGGGAGATACAGAATCCAAAGCAGGCTCCATGTTCTGAGCTGACAGCACAGAGCCCGATGTGGAGCTCGAACGCATAAACCGTGGGATCGTGACCTGAGTGAAGTTGGATGCTTAACCAACTGAGCCACCCAGGCACCCCAAGACCTAAATCTTTATGTTCACTGACTTGTACCTAAAATTCCCCATGTCCTTCAGTTATGCATATAGGCAGCAAAGCACAGTGGTGTTACAGCTGTTGTACTGTGTCTTCACCGCCCATAAAAATCACAGATGTTTCCATTATACAACAGCTGCTGCAGATTTCTCACACCAGCCTTCATGTTCATCACTACTTTGAAACTATGGTGGTATTTACCTGTGTGCATGTTTTCCCATTTAATGCTTTTATAAAGAACCAGATACATTACCATATCACAATTTTATAATAACTTTTTTTTTTACATTAGTGGTTCCCTTTGTGTTTTATTTGATGCATTTAGTATTATTCTGACAGGGAAGCCGTGGATTTCCCAGATTGCCAAGGGATCCAGGGCAGAAAAATGTTTAAGAATCCCTGGCCTCCGGGGCACCTGGCTGGCTCATTCGGTAGAGCATGTGACTCTTGATCTCTGGATTATAAATTCGAGCCCCATGTTGGGTATAGAGATTACTTAAAAATAATTTTAAAAATCTTAAATAAAAAAAGAACCCTTGACCTCTAAATATATTTTTGGTAGTGGTGGTGGAGTGGAGAACTCTCTAATTCTGCAGGAGCTTAATAATCCTGTTAATAGTACCAACTTAAATGACCAAGCAAAGCAGATGACATCCCATTTTGAAGCCTGGGTCCCCCAAAACAAAGATATGTCCCTTTTATCCGCAGGACGAGAAGAGCCACATCCTAAGCTTCATGCCTGTCCCAAACAAATGGAGAGGCAACTCTAAAAACACAACGGCTTTGGGCGCCTGGGTGGCTCAGTTGGTTAAGTGTCCGACTGTAGCTCAGGTCATGATCTCCTGGTTCGTGGGTTTGAGCCCCACTGTGCTGACAGCTCAGAGCCTGGAGCCTGTTTCGGATCCTGTGTCTCCCTCTCTCTCTCTGCCCCTCCCCTGTTCACGCTTTGTCTCTCTCTAAAATAAATAAACTTAAAAAAAATTTTTTTTAATTTAAAATCACAACAGCTTAATAAAGAATTTATTTTGTCGTAATGGGAGACACTAGATCACCATTAAGGGCAGATGAAAAGATCCAACTGAGGGGGGGAGGTTCAAAGTACAGGAGAGGAAGACTTATCAATGCTGAACGTGATTTCCTAAGGCAGCCACGAGGGATGCCCACAAGGCTGAGGGAGGGGGACTGGGCTCAGATGGAGGAGCCCAGCGATTCTAGCAGATGGAACGATGGAGCAGATGCCAGTAGGTTGCACGTTTGGTGTCGGCAAGATGAGGGATTCCAGTCTGATGGTGTCTGTTTTCTCTGAGAAGTGGGAAGTGAGATCATCTACTAAGAGGGGGAGATACAATAAGATAACAATAAGTAATAGGCAACTATCACTTAGCAGTTGACAAAGCGTTTTCAGCGTCTTCTTACAACAGTCCAGGAAGGAAATCATTATATTTGTGTTGCAGTTGAGAAATCTGGGCTTAGATGGGGCGCCTGCGTGGCTTGGTTGGTTAAGCGTCCGACTTCGGCTCAGGTCATGATCTCACCGCTTGTGAGTTCGAGCCCCGTGTCAGGCTCTGTGCTTCAGAACCTCTCTCTCTTCCCCTTCCCTGTTCACTCTCTCTCTGTTAGAAGTAAATAAACATTAAAGAGAGAGAGAGAGAGAAAGCTGGGCTTAGAGGCCTATTAGCTTTCTTTTCCCCAAAATTACCCAGCTGGAAAGAGAAGAAGCTAGAGCATAAACTCAGCCCCTCAAATAGAAAATTCATCCTGGATGAGGTGGGAGAGAGCTTTATTTATGTGTTCACTCCTCTGTTTTTTAAAATAACTAGAGTTACTTGGTTCAGGGTTTTATCTGATACACATTCCTTCAGTCTTGTCTTTCTTTTTTGAAGGTGGGGCCGTAAGCTGAAGAGAGGGCCAAATCTGTCTACATTCCTACGTTTTGAAATGAAAAGGCAAGGATCTTTCTTCAGGGACACTTACAGCCACTACCATGGGTCTTTGATGCTGTCCTGAGGCACTGATGACTGGTGAGTCTCAGTTCCTATGTATCAATGCCGGTGTTTCGTATCAAAGTCTCTATCTCAGGGTGACAGCAGGTGACTCAGGCCGCCCCCACGTGTAGTCAGCTTCGTGGCAGCCCTTAGTGGCTCACAGGAGGCCGTGTTCGCTGAAGGCGCCAGAAGTAGGCCTGCAGATCCTGGAGAACTTGGGGAACGTGCTGCGGTAGGTCATTTGGTGACGGTGTACTTGGGAACAGCACGGGCATCTGGGTGGAAATCAGAAGACGCTGAGGCAGGGCAGTGATGGAGGTGGGTATTCTTTTAAATGGGAGTAATTGACTTAATCCTCAGGGAACAAAGACAAAGAATGGAACTTGGGGGTTAGGTTCCTGACACACAGGTGCAGACCCAGAGCTAAGTCACGGATGGGCAGGGGTGTTGGCAGTGTGCAGATTGTATTTCCATGGAGTAGGAGGTGGCCGCCTCCTCTGTGCGTTTGCCCTCAGAAGAGAGGCGGCTCCTGTCAGGGCCGCAACTTATACAGGCTGACGCGTTCCACAGCAGAACTTCTCTGGCTTCCTTGTTGGTGGTGGAGGCCAAAAGACCCCATTTGACCAATCTCTGATCTCCTGGACATTGAGGAAGATAAACCCTTTTAGACCAGCATGGGTCATTGCTGGTTTGACTCTCAGATGATGTTTGAAACTTCGAAGAACTTTACGATTCTATGTAAGGTGAGCTCACTCCAACGTAGTGAGACAAGGAAGCTTGGTAGCTGGGGAGTGTTAGCGCCCTCCCCACCCCCCACCCCCCACCCATGGTGCAGCCTCCCAGTATGGGGCAAAGTCTCCTGCATGGGCAGGTCAGCATCACTGAATCCACATTTTAAGGATCCTGTGGATCCATTCGGCAGAAGAGAGTACCCAAACCACATTAAGATATCAAGGCCATGCATCTGCCCTGTCTTCTCTTTGAGAAGCAGCTCTGTGGGAAAGGCTGAAAGAGAATCCCTTCAGAGTTGGGGGTTCCCACCAAACATTCCGATGAGAAAGGCCAGGCCAGAGGTTCTAGGCCAGTGGGATCCTACCTCCCTCATAGAAGGGAAGGTTTCGTCCAGAGGGCCCAGAACGATGTCAGGGCTCTACTACAGCTTCCAAGTCAGGCCCCAAGTATATTTAAGGGCCTCGGGGGTATCATTCTCATCATGTCCAGGTCACAGCCAGCAGTGGACCAGGCAGGATGCCAGAACCAAGGAAGCAGGCCTGGAGTTTGGGCAAGCATGTGTCAGGGGCCGGGTAAGCAATAAAAAAATGGAGTTTATCAATCGTAAGAGAGCCAGACCAGACGGGACCTTCAGACATCAAGCAAGTGCTCAGCACTCACACATCCCAGAGCCACTGACAGAAAGGGAAGAATCAGGTAGGTAACTCCAGACAGTCACTTCCTCCAGCCTACGTGCCAATGTGGTGCCCCTCCCTCCGGGAGAATCAGTGAGAATTGGGAACTGGAAGGTTCTGCTCTGAGCATCACATCGTCGATAGCTGTCTGGCCAGTATGCACTAACTCAGGGGAGAGGAGCAGCCCTGTCACATCATGCCTGTGGAGCCCTCTCACCTGCCCCCTGCTGGCACCCCCTTAATGCCCAGATCCCCCAGGCGAGATGCTTTCCTCTGCTTACTCCCCTGGTTGCCTCTGAATTACGAGCCTTGTGGCTGACGCTCCATTACTACCTGCCAGCTGACAGTTGACAGCCCCCCTTTCGGATTCCTGAATATACCCCCATTCTGGGTTCCCAACCCCCTTGCCTTCCCTCGCTCTTGGGATGTCTTGCAATCTCAGCACGAATTCCCCTTGCAGATGCTTTCTTGGTTTTGCTGCAATGTCTAACTGCCTGGAATCTTGTCTTCTTTCCTGCAACTGGTCCTGGATCTTAAGTGGTGTGTGTTTAATACATAACGGGTCAGTGTAGCTCCAGGACTCCACCCTTCCCAGTCTGCTGTCTTCTTCTATAAGCAAGCCAGCCAGGTCCAGAGAAGACAGCAGAGGTGTCTTCCTGACAGTGGGAGAGCAGTGGATATACAGGGCATTAAATACAGGGCTGTGAGTGTTGGAACTGGACAAGACCGTAGACATCAAGTCTGTTGCTATAGTTTCACAGACAAGGAGGATTCATTGCTCAGATCTTCACAGTCCTATGGCTAAAAAGTGACAACTGAAACCAAAACTCGCGTTCTCCATCTCTCTTCTAGCATTCTTTGCCCTATCCCATGATGCTACCCTAAACCTACATTGGGTTATTTTTCTGATTTTATTGTGTAAAATGTGTGTAACGCCGAACTCTGCTGAAATATGCTCAGATCCCATACTCCTTTGGCTCACGTAGACTGATCAGCTCCTTCTGGGTAAAATGAACATTGTTCTGAAAGTGTAGATTTCATGCTAAGTGTTCTTAACACAATAATAATAATTTAAAAAAAGAACATTGTTCTAACTTAGGAGTTCCAGGGCTTTCTTCTGGGTGTGTAATGGGTGTGTAATCTTTGTGTCTATGTGCAGGTCATCGTTTGTGGTTAGGGTTTTTTTGTGGTGATAAGCTGATGGGGACAAGGCTTCACTCTCCTGGGTGGTGGGGAAGGTGAGGGCTGTTTACTGACCGAATCAATCATGATTGTCCTGCCAGTGGGCAGTGGACCCACCTGGACGGGAAAGTCCAAAAGAGATGGGAGGTTTTGAATTCTGGGTGGTGCAGACATGTTTTTCTCAAGCAATATGTACTCATTTTAGAAAAAAGTTGTTATTGTAAGTAGGCTCCACACCCAACGTGGGGTTTGAACTCAGAGCCCTGAGATTAAGGGTTGCACGCTCTACAGATTGAGCCAGCCAGGAGCACCTAGAAAAAAAATTTTTAAATACACACAAGCAGAAAGAAGAAACCAAAGCCATCACCTGTTATTTACACTATGCACGTTTTGCAACATTTCTTTTCAACCTGACTTGTGCATACATACATATATATATGTACATATATATATGCACCAGTGTGTGTGTGTGTATATATATACGTATATACATATATACGTATATATGTGTGTATATATATATATACACATATATATGTATATACGTGTATGTATATACATGTACACATATATGTATATATGTATATACGTATATACATATACACACACACACGTATAAATATATATATACATATACATATATATACATGCGCCGTGGCAGCGGGTGGTAACGGAGGTTGGACTTTATTACTGACAGTGGAGAATCGAGTTGAGGGAGGAGACGGGAGCAAGTTCTGCATTCTAAAGTGGGAGCTGGAATTTGCCTCTTGGTCTTTCACTCCCCATATCTCCAGTTTCCTTCACAGCCAGAGGGCTCCGAAGAGCTGCTAATACTCACCCTCATTTCCCTGCTTCCACCCACTCCTCACCCCACTCCAGGGTGGCGTCTTCACGGAAACAGCTCACGCGGCGGGCTCCTATATCCTCCGGCAGATCGTGTGCATTTCTAATACTAACCTGACATATCGGGAGCATTCCACAGTTGACCACTCCCTTGTCCCTGAACATTGTTTCCTGGTTTTCCTCCTGCCTTTCTGGCTGCTCCTTCTCTGCCTTCTTTCTTTGCCAATTCATTTCATTCATTCATTCATTCATTCCATATTACAAGTATTTATTGAGCATCTATATGTCAGTACTATTCTAGGTGCTAGGGGCCAAAACTCATACCTTCATGAGGCTTACTGTCTAGTGAGAAGTAGTGAGGAGGAGTTAGCAATAGAGAAGTGAAATGAGTAATATACATTTCTTTTGGTGTTGATGCCCAGGACCTACCTATATAATACATTTTTTTTTAATTTTTTTTTTAAAGTTTATTTATTTTTGAGACAGAGAGAGACAGAGCATGAAGGGGGGAGGAGCAGAGAGAGAGGGAGACACAGAATCGGAAGCAGGCTCCAGGCTCTGAGCTGTCAGCACAGAGCCCGACGCGGGGCTCGAACTCACGGACCGTGAGATCGTGACCTGAGCTGAAGTCGGACGCTTAACCGACTGAGCCACCCAGGCGCCCCATAATACATTTAAGGTCATTAAGTGCTTTAAAGAAAAATGGAAGAAAGGAGGATAATGAATAAAGGGCATTGGTGTATGTAGTTTTTTTTTTTTCAACGTTTATTTATTTTTGGGACAGAGAGAGACAGAGCATGAATGGGGGAGGGGCAGAGAGAGAGGGAGACACAGAATCGGAAACAGGCTCCAGGTTCTGAGCCATCAGCCCAGAGCCTGACGCCAGGCTCGAACTCACGGACCGCGAGATCGTGACCTGGCTGAAGTCGGACGCTTAACCGACTGCACCACCCAGGCGCCCCATGTAGTTTTTTTTTTAAGTCTGTTTATTTATTTTGAGCAGCAGAGAGAGAGAGGTGAGGGGCAGAGAGAGAGAGAATCCCAAGCAAGCTCCCAAGGACAGAGAGGAGCCTGACATGGGGCTTGAACTCATGAAATGTGAGATCATGACCTGAGCCGAAACCAAGGGTCGGACGCTTAACTGACTGAGCCCCCCAGGTACTCTGGTGATGCGGTTTTAAATCGGGTGATCAGGGATGGCCTCACTGAGAAGGTGGTATTTGAGGAAGATATGGAGAAAATAGAGTGATCCACGCAGATGTCTGGGGAAGAGCCTTCCAAGCAGGGGGACAGCAGGTGCAAGGCTCTGAGGTGGGAATGTGACTTGCATTTTGGAGGGATAGCAAGGAGGCCAGTGTGGTTGGAGCAGAATGAGTCATAGGACATGAGCTCAGAGAGTATGTGGGACTCATTTGGGCAGAGCCTTGTACTCTGGCTTTCATTCCGAGTGAAAGGAGAAAGGAGAGTTTTGATTAGAGTAACATGATGTGAAATCAGATGAAGGGATAACAGTGGCAGTTATATTTAGAGTAGAGTGTAGGGAGGCAAGATATTGCAGTAAATCGGGGAGATGATGGGGGCTGTGAACAAGAGGGTAGTGGTAGAGATGGCAAGAAGTGGGCAGATTCTGGAAATGTTTTGAAGCCAGGGTGCGCAGGATTCGATGGATTTTGAGTGCCAAAGAAAGAGAGATGTCAGAGATATCTCCAAAATTTTTGGCCTGAACCAAAGAATGGAGTTTTTATCAGCTGAATGAGGAAGATTGTGGGTAGAACAAGTTTGGGGGGGAAAGAGTAGGAATTAAGCTTTGGACATATTTAGTTTGAAATGTCCACTAGATGATCAAGTGGGAATTAAGAGTAAGAGGCTGGATGTGTGTGTTGTTGGGCCATAGAAAAGATCCGAGATACAGGTACAAATTTGAGGATCATTAGCATAGGGATGGCATTTAAAGGCTTCAGACTGGGTATGGTCAGCCAGAAGAGTGGTAGGTGGAGGATAAGAGATGCAAGGACTCCTTCCCAGCACTTAGAGGCTGAGCAGATAAGGTGGAGCCAGAGGAGAATGAGAAGTATGGACCAGTGGGGTTGGGGGAAAAGAGATTGTGGTGTGCAGAGAAGCAGCAGATGTTTCATGCAGAAGAGAGTAAACAGCTGAATCAAATATAGCTGATGTGTCAAAAGTAATTGACTTTGGCAATAGGGAGGTCATTGCTGATCTTGACAAACATACTGTCAGTTAAGTGGTGGGGGTCAAAGATGGTTGGAGCAAGTTAAGAGAAAATGGGAGAAGAGGAATTAGGGCTATCAAGTATAGAGAAGACATTTTGCTGCAGAAATGAGCAGAGAAATGGAGTGGTAGCTGGAGGGGGAAATGGGGTTAATTTTAAAGTTGGGGCCTAGCTGTATACTGATGATAATCATCTAGTAGAGAGGAAAAAACTGAAATTCAAGGGAGTGCATTAATTGTGAGAGCAACAATCCTAGGGCAGGTGAGAATGAATAGAATCTAGGGCAAGAGTGGTGATGGCAGCTGAAAAATGACTGTTGGGGGGGTGTGCCTGGGGGCCTCAGTGGGTTAAGTGTCAGATTCCATTCAGGTCATGATCCAGTGAGTTCAAGCCCATGTTGGGCTCTCAGCTGTCAGCATGGAGCCCACTTCAGATCCTCTGTCTCCCTCTCTTTCTGCACCTCCCCTGCACTCTCTCTCTCTTTCTCTCTCTCAAAAATAAATAAACATTTATTTTTTTTTAATTTTTTAATGTTTAGGGGCCCCTGGGTGGTTTGGTCAGTTGGGCGTCCGACTTCGGCTCAGGTCATGATCTCACGGTCCGTGAGTTCAAGCCCTGCGTCAGGCTCTGTGCTGACAGCTCAGAGCCTGGAGCCTGTTTCAGATTCTGTGTCTCCCTCTCTCTCTGCTCCTCCCCAGTTCATGCTCTGTCTCTCTCTGTCTCAAAAATAAATAAAAGTTAAAAAAAATGTAAAAAAAATTTGTTTTAATGTTTATTTATCTTGAGAGAAAGAGAGAGAGAGAGACAGTGTGAGCAGGGGAGGGGCAGAGAGAGAGGGAGACATAGAATCGGGAGCAGACCCAAGCTCTGAGCTGTCAGCACAGGACCTGATGCGGGGCTCGAACTGGTGAACTGTGAGATCATGACCTGAGCCAAAGTTGGATGCTCAACTGACTGAGCCACCCAGGCGCCCCTAAATAAACATTTAAAAATGACTATGGGTGGGGTGCCTGGGTGGCTCAGTCGGTTGAGCAGTTGAGCATCTGACTCTTGATTTCAGGGAAGATCATGATCCCAGGGACACTGGATTGGGCTCCACAACGAGTACTGAGCCTGCTTAATTCTCTCTTTCTCTCTCTCTCTCTCTGCCCCTCCCCTTCCCAGCTCTCATGCACATGCATATGCACTCTCTAAAATAAATTTTCTTTAATGTTAAAAAATAAAATAAAAATGACTGTGGGGAGTCCACTTTAGTAAGGGGGAGGAAAGCAGAGTGCAGCAAAGCAGACTCAGGTGGGAGGGTGGATGTCAGGGGAGCCTGGGCAAGATCTTTTCAATTTCTTCAGTTTTCTCAGTACAACAGGAAGCAAGGATGCAAGGTCATCAGCTATGGGTGTGGATGGGGAAGAAGTTGAAGAGACGGAAGATCTAGAAGTCTTTCAAAAGAGTGGGAAGTGAACGGGCAAGAGAAATTGCTATGCTTACCGGGAAGTAGAATTACTGAGTGGCACCTAAAGGCTTGTCATGAACTTCAAAATGAGACTGGTCAGAAGGGCTGTGTGCTTCCCTCCAGTCCCCCTGAGCTGCCCGGCTGCAGGGGTGCGTTTGGTAGAGCTGGGTGGAAGCCACGTTTGGGTTTTGCCCAGTGAGTACCACAAAGTGAGAGGGAGGGACAAGGGAGTTGAGGGCAGGTGCAAGGGACTAGCTCTCATGATTGCCCAAGGCTTTTATTTATTTATTTATTTATTTATTTATTTATTTATTTTAATGTTTGTTTTTGAGAGACAGAGAGAGATAGAGCGTGAGCAGGAGGGGCAGAGAGAGAGAGAGAGAGAGAGAGAGCCCGAAGAATCCGAAGCAGGCCCCAGGCTCTGAGCTGTGAGCACAGAGCCCGATGTGGGGCTCAAACTCACAAGCCATGAGATCATGACCTGAGCTGAAGTCAGATGCTTAACTGACTGAAGCACCCAGGTGCCCCCCACGGCTTTTAAACTGGGTAGGGAGGCAAGGGATACAGGAGTACTGATGCATAGAGGCACTTGTACCCCATTGTTTATAGCAGCACTCTCAACAATAGCTAAATTATGGAAAGAGCCTAAATGTCCATCAACTGATGAATGGATAAAGAAATTGTGGTTTATATACACAATGGAGTACTACATGGCGATGAGAAAGAATGAAATATGGCCTTTTGTAGCAACGTGGATGGAAGTGGAGAGTGTGCTGCTAAGTGAAATAAGTCATACAGAGAAGGACAGATTCCATATGTTTTCACTCCTATGTGGATCCTGAGAAACTTAACAGAAGACCATGGGGGAGGGGAAGGAAAAAAAATGGTTAGAGAGGGAGGGAGCCAAAACATAGGAGACTCCTAAAAACTGAGAACAAACTGAGGGTTTATGGGGGGTGGGAGGGAGGGGTGGGTGGGTGATGGGTATTGAGGGTACCTGTTGGGATGAGCACTGGGTGTTGCATGGAAGCCAACTTGACAATAAATTTCATATTAAAAAAAAAATCAACTGGGTAGGGAGGGCACGATGCAGGGGGAGGTAAAGAGAAAAGCTGACATAAACTGTAGTTCCCGGTGGGTCCAAGGATTGTTAAGGTAAAAGAAGGGAGTAAACTGGAAAGATAGAAGGAGCTGGTGGGAGAGAGGGTTGCTTTAAGCAGTTATTGCAAAGGGCTGCCACATGGTCTTCTAGAGCTGGGTTGTCCCCTGCATAGTCAGGAGTCGTTAGTGACCTGTGGCCACTGAGCACTGAAATGGGCCTCATCTGAGTCCAGATGTGCTGTAAGGGTAAAATGCATGCCAAATCCCCAAGACTTGGTAACAAAACAATAAAAAAGAGTGTAAAATATTTTATTAATAATTTTTAAAATATTGATTACATGTTGAAATGATAATCTTTGGATATGCTACATTAAATCTATTATTGAAATTACTGTCACCTGTTCCTTCTTTTCTTTCTCTCTCCTTTCCTTCCTTCCTTCCTTCCTTCCTTTTTTTTTTTTTTTTTTAATTTTTTTTTTCAACGTTTATTTATTTTTGGGACAGAGAGAGACAGAGCATGAACGGGGGAGGGGCAGAGAGAGAGGGAGACACAGAATCGGAAACAGGCTCCAGGCTCTGAGCCATCAGCCCAGAGCCCGATGCGGGGCTCAAACTCACGGACCGCGAGATCGTGACCTGGCTGAAGTCGGACGCTTAACCGACTGCGCCACCCAGGCGCCCCTCCTTCCTTCTTTTTTAATACTGCTGCCCAGGCTCTACCCTCAGAGATTCTGCTTGAATGTGTCTGGGGTGAGACCTGAGCATCATACTTTTTGGTTTTTTAACATTTATTTATTTTTGAGAGACAGAGATAGAGTGCAACCAGGGGAGGGGCAGAGAGAGAGGGAGGCACAGAATCTGAAGCAGGCTCCAGGCTCTGAGCTGTCAGCATAGAGCCTGACGAGGGGCTCAAACTCACAAACTGTGAGATCATCATCTGAGCCAAAATCAGATGCTCAACCTACTGAGCCACCCAGGTGCCCCAGTTTCTTTTTAAATTTTTAAAAAAATATTTACTTATTTTTGAGAGAGAGTGAACGAGCAAGAGCACAAGCAGGGGAGAGGGAGACAGAGGATCCAAAGCAGGCTCTGTGCTGACAGAGCCCAATGGGGGGTTTGAACTCAGAAACCTTGAGATCATGACCGGAGCTGACGTCGGATGCTTAACTGACTGAGCCACACAGGTGCTCTTTTCTTTTCTTTTCTTTTCTTTTCTTTTTAATGTTTTTATTTATTTCTGAGACAGAGACAGAGCATGAGCAGGGAAGGGGCAGAGAGAGAGGGAGGCACAGAACCTGAAGCAGGCTCCAGGCTCTGAGCTGTCAGCACAGAGCCCGACGCGGGGCTCGAACTCACAGACTGCGAGATCATGACCTGAGCCGAAGTCAGATGCTCAACCGACTGAGCCACCCAGGCGCCCCTAGTTTCTTTTTAAATTAAATATATGGCTCACATCACATTTCTGTTGGTCAGTATTGGTTTAGGGTATGACCATGGGAATAGTGGTTAAGACAGAGCAAAGAGAGAAGTTCATGTTTGTGATGTTGAAATGACCAAGACTTACTGGCAAAGTTGTTTTGGAGAAAGTGCCAGTGAGCTAGGACAGAACAGTGTTTGAGAAATGAGGATGAATGGCCCAGGGCAATAGCCGGCTGTGCCTCTCAGAGGGCAGTAGGTGGTGTAGTTTGATGACAGGATATTCAAAGCTGGGACTTCAGGGAGGAGGGAAGGAGAATAGTGTGGAAGTAGTAACGGGGATCAAAAGGGATATCTGTGCCACATCCAGGGCTCCTGGTAAGAAGTCCAGGGGGACACATTTTGCTGCCACCTGACAGGGCTGCAAAGGGAGGTGTGTCCTCAGAGGGGATCCAGGTTAGAGCAGGTGGGGAGAGTTGCGGGAAGAACAGGCACATTTGCTGGCAGGGTCTGTGAGTTCTGGTTTCGGGAGGTGGGCAGAGGAGCAAAATGTGGGGGGAGCTGGGCATCTGGGGCTTCCTGCCGTGACTGACATAGGGGGTGAAGGGGCTTAAGCAACCAGAGCAAATGGAGGCCAGGTGCTGAGTGTAGGAAGCGCAGGGGAGGAGGGGGTCTTTCTTCACTCCTATTGGAGGGCGGAGGGGCGGGGGGTGGGGCTTCCTTCCTGGGAAAGCGCGCCTCCCTGTCCCCCTGCCCCACAAGTGCTGTAATGCATCAAAACCCAGCCTAGGCCCTCTCAACTACTCGCTAGGTGATTTTTTTCAGCCAGTAACAGCTTCAGATTACTAGTTGGAGGCAGACGACTTGTAAATGTGGGTACTCAGAGTTCTCTGCCCTCTGCTTCCGGTCGGGATGGCCCACTGTCCACCGTACCCCCTCTCATTCTTGGCAAGTCCAAAGCACACAGCCTCACTCCCAGACCTGCACCTCACAGCCCTGAGCACCACACTCTGGGTAGGTACCAGCCAGAAGCTGGGCTGGGTCCATGACTCTTTCTACTCAACACCCCCCCTGCTCCCGCCCCCCTCCCCCCCATCAAATGCAAACCATCCCTAGGTTCTGCGGATGATTTCATGCCTGAACAGCCCTCAGTCTGTCCACTTTCATCCGTCTCCACAAGCCTCTTCCTCGTGCATGAGTCTGTCCACATCTGTGCTCTTGTGTTATTCTCCACATTGCCCCTACAGTGAGATTTTCAACATTCCCACCTTTTCATGCATTCTTTTCAACCTGAAACCCTGCAGTGGCTCCCCACTGCTCTCAGGACAAAATATGGTCTGCATTTCTGCACCCCCTCACCCCCCAATCTTCCCAACCCCCCCCCCCCCCCAACCTCCAGCTCTCCCAGGTCACGCCTCTGCCTCACCCTCAGTGGTCCCCCACGCCGGCCCTCCCTCTGCTCACGTGACCAATAGCCATCAAGGGCTTTGCACTTGCTACTACCTCTGCATGGAATGCCTTCTCCCTCCACTTCACCTCATTAACTCCTACTTCTCTTTCAGATCTCAGTTTGGCCATCCCTTTCTTAAGCTCCCCCACCAGATCACATCTCCTTTGGGCATCACATATCTTTCCCTTTACCTGCAGTTTTGCATTTATGGTTATTTGATGGGTATTTATCTCCCCTAGTAGAGTACCCAAGGACGTGGCCCCTTCATAAGGGCTGGCATCATGTCTGTTACTGCTCAGTATTATATCCCCAGCACCTAACAAAGTCCTGCACATAGTAGCTACTCAATAAATGTTTGTTAAATGGATGAATGAATGATTCAACATGATTCAAAAGGCCTTAAACACAGGGCCTTTCTGATCTAGTATGAGATTTCCACGGCTCTGAACTCAGCCGCAGTCAGTAAGTGTGTTCATCGCCCTGGGTTGGTGGCAGGCACTGGCTAGGCCTCCTACGCCCTGCTGCCACAGAGCATACGGATGCCTTTGCTGGAACTGGCTAGATTGCTTGTAGCCTAGGCGAGTCCTCTGGTAGCATCTCACACTTGGGTACGAAGACTTGTCTCTCGGCTAGCTCCAGCAGGTGGAGAGGTCTCCACAGGAAGACCTCAGGGTTCTGGGTGGATCCCCTCTTTCCGAGACTGAGTGTCCATCTGCCGTGTTCAGCGTGGCTCTGGATGGGCAGGTAAATAGCGACAAGCCCAGCGGGAGAAGGCGCCCCAGGAAGCGCCAGCACGCCCTGTGGCTTTGCTCCGGAGCTCAGAGCTCGTGCTCCCTTTGTCGGTGTGGCCTGGTATGGTTTTTCTTATTAGGCCCATCTTGTTAAAGGGGGCGGGGGCGGTGGGAACCACCAGAGAAACATCGTGCTTCTTGTCTGGAGCAGCTAGGTTCTCTCTCTATAGTTCACCCCCCTGGCCCCTGAAATGTTTACTCCCTACAGTCACTTAATCTGCAAGGTACAGTGACGAAGGCTCAATCTTTGAGGCCAGACTGTCTCCGATTTTGGCTTTCCTGGGTTCAGGGAGAAGGAAGGCAACAGACGCTCCACTAGGAGCTGCCTTGGTGCCAGCAACCCGCCCGTGCTGCTGTTGGAGCCCTGGGTCTCCTTTCCTGTCTGCCCTTCCCAGTTCTCTCGGCTGCTGACTCCTCGCCATCTGACCATCTGCTTACTCTGCCCCCACAACCACCGCGCATTTCTGCCTTGCTGATGCTCGCTGTGCTGTTGGGGGCCCATCTGGCTTAGACCTTGGGATGTATGGAGCCCTGCCTCCCTCCTGCTCCTCTGACCTCTGCTCCCTGGATGCCCTCTGCAGGCTCTGCTCGCTGCTGCTTTGGACCTGGCAGGATGAGGCTTAAGGGGCGCCAGGGTGGCTCAGTCGGTTAAGCATCTCACTTTGGCTCAGGTCATGATCTCATGGTTTGTGAGTTTGAGCCCTGCCTCAGGTTCCGTGCTGACAGTAAGGATAGAGCATGCTTGGGATTCTGTCTCCCACTCTCTGCCCCTCCCCTACTTGATCTCTCTCTCTCTCTCTCTCTCAAAAATAAATAAATAGGGGTGCCTGGGTGGCTCGGTTGGTTAAGCATCTGACTTTGGCTCAGGCCATGATCTCACGGCTCCTGAGGTCGAGCCCCATGTCAGACTCTGTGCTGACAACTCAGAGCCTGGAGTCTGCTTCAGATTCTGTGTCTCCCTCTCTCTCTGCCCCTCCCCTGCTCACGTTCTGTCTCTGTCTTTCTCAAAAATAAACATTAAAAAATATTTTTAAAAAACACTTAAGAAAAGAGCTGGATGCTTAACCTCCTGGAAATGTTCTATTATACAAAAGTATGCTTACATATGAAATACATATAATTTCATATATAATCTCCAGAAGAATGTAGATGTAGTGTGTGTGTGTGTGTGTGTGTGTGTGTGTGTATGAGTGTTACATATACAAAACATGTGTATATACACACATGCAGATGGACAGACAGCTAGGATTTGATGGCACCATGTGATGGAAAAGAAAACAGTGGCCCCAGTACTTAAGGTGAGGGATGGAGTTGGCGGCTGGCCTGCAGAGGGTGTTTGATGCACCAGACTGGGGCTCTGAAAGGGAAGAAATGATAGATGCAAGGGTGTAAGTGGAGGGCAGAAGTGTCTTCAGATAATAAAGTATTTGCATTGCAACTTTTTTTTTGAGTTTTGAAAGTCAACAAAATCCAACATCCAGTTGGCTTCAACTTCCTTAACTGAAAAATGGGATAATAATGTACATTCCTCATGGGTTTATTGTGAGGATAAAATGGGGTGATATGTTTAACATTTATTATTGAGAGACAGAGAGAGACAGAACATGAGCAGGGGAGGGGCAGAGAGAGAGGGAGACACAGAATGTGAAGCAGGCTCCAGGCTCTGAGCTGTCAGCACAGAGCCCGACTGGGGCTCGAACTCACAAGCCGTGAGATCATGACCTGAGCCGAAGTCGGACACTTAACCCACTGAGCCACCTAGGCGCCCCAGGGGTGATATGTTTAAAGTGCTTAGTTTTGTGCCTAGCTCCACATACTTTTATCCAAGTGAGCTATTATTATTGGTGGTGGTTGTTATGGTGGTTGTGTCCCTGCTGCTGCCACAGTGTCCAGTGCCACGCCAGGCACGCTGTTGACCCTCTGTCCATCTGCGGCCAGCATCCGGAAAGAACCTCATGATAGCATCCCTTGTTTGACTGCCTCTAACTTCTTGGTTTATGTTGTGTGCCCTTGAAGCAAATTTTCTGAGACCTGGTGAATATAAATCCTTGGAGGTGTGTAGAGATGTTTTAGGTAGCAAAGGTCCCTGTCTATTTTCTCACCTCCTCTCTCTTGCCTGGCCCCAAGCAGTTGGAAATGATTGGGTGGGAACATCTACTTACTTGCTACACTTTACACATACATACTACCTGAAAAAGCCAATTAGAATTGCTTACTTAAGAAAATCCCTAAGGGGCGCCTGGGTGGCTCACTCGGTTAAGCACCCAGCTTCAGCTCCGGTCATGATCTTGCAGTTTGTGAGTTTGAGCCCGCTTTGGCTCTCTGCTGTCAGCACAGAGCGCAGTTCAGATTCTCTGTCTCCCTCTCTCTCTCTGTCCCTTTCTGCTGTGCTCTCTCTCAAAATAAATAAATAAAAATTTAAAAGAGTCATTAGGGCTTCTCCTGTTCATTGTGTGCATTTTGATAGCATCAACCCTGCAGTTACGCTTGAGACATCCTGGCCTAGTGAATGTGTCCTTCTGGGATGCTCTGAAGTGTTTCTACTTGTATTTAGAAAAGCTGGCTTAAAACTCGTAGGTTTAATGTTCTGCATCCCAAATGCTATTAGTTGTCAGTAAAACTAAGCCTGCCTACGCACTCTTCTATTCTTGATATATAAATAGGTTCAGCTGCCTAACAATTAAACGTACTATATTTTGCACATGCACATTCCTCAAGGAGACATTTAGAGGGTAGATGGCTTTTACTTTTGCGATGCTATCTGGAAACCATCTTCCTAACTTTCTTCCCCAAGTGGGTATATGGTTGACCCTTGAACAACCTGGAGGTTAGGGGCCCCGACCCCTGTGCAGTCAAAAATCTGCCTATAACTTTTGACTTCCCCAGACTTTATTAATAGATTATCATTGCCTGGAAGCCTTACCGGTAACATACACAGCTCATTAACACATATTTGGTATGCTATATGTATTATATACTGTATTCTTACAACAAAGTAAGCCAGAGAAAAGAAAGTGTTCACTTAATCTTAAGGAAGAGGAAAATACATTTACAGTACTGTATTTCTAAAAAAAAAAAAAAAAAAAAAAAAAAAGCATATAAATAGACCTGCATAGTTCAAACCAATGCTGAAGGGTCAACTCTATTTTGAAGGGTTGGCAATGAGACTTTTGGTCTGTAAAGCCCAAGACACAATCTCCAACATGCACAGGAAATCCAGTATCAAATTTCTAGCTGATCTTCATAGGGACAGGCTCAGGACCAGCTCCTACCTGTCAGAAAAGGTCTGCACTGCATGCTTAATATCATACATGGCCACACATGTTTGTGGCCGTAAGAAATGCCGGTGACAAAGACAGTAAGATGCCAGAGAAGAGAAAAGATCAGTGGGGTCTGAGAAGATGAAATTGTAGTCTTAGGTAGAATTAGTCATTTAATAAAGTTGAAGGAAGGAGCAGGGCTTTGCATATTCCAAGGCCCCTGAGAGGTCTGCCTGCCAACCCTGAAGGGGAAACCAGCCTTTTTTGATGAACCCTTCAGAATTTCCCTTCTGGGCAGAACTGGGACTTGAATAATAACACCAAGCATTATATGGTACTTTCAGATAAAAAGTTTTATTTATTTTTCCATACGATGCAATGAGGGACGTGGACTAAATATCACCACTCTTTTACATAGAAAATGAAGCAGAGAATGAAGACACTTTTCACTTATTTTGGGCACTCAGGCTGGGTCTCTGAACCCTGACCTCACTCTGCTCTCTTGTATCCAGGGTTGCTTTATCTGACACCAGGGTGTAGGGGAATATGAAGTCTCACATTACAGCCCTCAAGATACCCAGCTCTAGTCTAGACCCTGCAGCTTACCGGGTCTGACCTGGCCCCATCTCCTAAGCTCCCTGCCTGTTTTCTCATGGTAAACGTGAGGACTGCGTCTGGCTGGTTTCTAGAGCATAGCCCAGAGGCTCGCTGACAGCAGGGGATAGCTCATTTGTAGGGCCAAGAACTGGAGATCAATACTGAGTATGGTGTGCCCGAGGGCACTGACTGCCTTAGATGGCCGAGAAGGCTGGCAGCACAGCAAGAGAGAAAAGGAAGCACCCGCGGGTAGATATAGTGGCCTTACAGGCCGAAATGTCATAGGTCTCCATACTTTGCAGGTAGTGAGTGTGTGGAATTCAAGCGGCAATTTGGTAAATTTCCACATTCAATTAAAGGTAAAAAGAGCCTAGGTCTTTCCCTTTGGCATAGCCAGGGGCACAGAGTCCAGGGCGGAGGAATCCGGTCGGACCAGTGGGGGGCTCCACCGAACGCAGGCTCCGTTTGCCCTGGGGCTGCCCCGCCGCGCAAAGATTCTCAGATGGGCGGGTCACGGTGGGCGCCGACGTACGGTCCGCGTCCGTCCTCCGGATGCCCCCCAGCCCCAAGTCCGCCGGCCGCCCTCGCCTCCACCCCGCCCCCCACCTCCGTTCCGGGTCTCTCCCTCCCGTGAAGCTTAACTGATCTGCAGGCGGGGGCGCGGGTGATGGGAATTCCTAGAAGCCTTAGGCGGCTGCCCAGGATTTAAAGTTAGGATCCTCCGAGGACCCAGGAGGTTGGCGCTCACACCCCGCCTCCAGGTCACAGAAAGGCCCGGGGGGCGTGGGCAGGGAGAACCCCCACTCACCATCCCCGTCCACCCCGGATCCCGTTTCCACCCAGTCCTGCCAGTCCGGGCTGAGCCGGAGGGGACCGGGGACGAGGCTGGGCGCGGGGGGGGGGGGGGGGGGGAAGGGGGAGGGAGGAGCCCCGGGAGGTGGCGGGGGCAGGTAGCAGCAAGGCCGGGAGAGGAGGGGGCTGGGCCGCGGCGGAGGCGCAGTGGGGCTGCTTCACCGCCTCTGGGGCACCCGTCGGACCTCCGCCGGCTCCGCCGGGAGTGGGGATAGTGAGTCAGATCTCGGGCACCCGCGGGTCGGGCGGGTAGCGGGGTGGGGGTGGGGGGGCGAGTCAGGAAATGACATCAGAGGCCTGTGCCTGGGGAGGGGAGGTCTGAGCCGGGCCGGGGCGGCGTGGGCGGCAGAGCGGGGGCGGGAGGACTTCGGCTGAGCCTCCGGCCTCAGGGCAAGAGCCGGGCCCCTTCCTGGGGGAGTTTCCTGCCGGGTCCGCCCTCTCCGCCTCTCCCCGCCCCCTCTCCGGGCCGCTCCTTGTATGGTCTGAGCGCCGCTCTCTCCCCGCCCCCTCCTTCCCTCCCTCTTCCCTGCGTCCCTCCCCGCCAGGCTGGAGGCTGCTCGGGACCCGGACGCAGAGTCCGCGGACCCGGCTGCGAGGCGGCCACCCGAGACGCGGCGCGCACGCTCCGGCCCGCGGTGAGGCGCGGGGAGCCGCCCGGCGGACGCGCACGGGGAAGGGCGGGGGCGCGGGCCGCCGCGCGCGGGGGGCGGGGTGGGGGGGAGCCGGGCCGGCGAGGGGTCGTCTGCCCGGGTCGCGCGCCGCGTAACCTGGCCGCCCGCCCCCAGCAGCCCGGCCCGGCCATGGCGGCCCCCCGCCCGCCTCCCGCGATCTCCGTGTCGGTCTCCGCTCCGGCTTTTTACGCCCCGCAGAAGAAGTTCGGCCCGGTGGTGGCCCCAAAGCCCAAAGTGAATCCTTTCCGGCCCGGGGATAGCGAGCCTCCCCCGGCCGCCGGGGCCCAGCGCGCGCAGATGGGCCGGGTGGGCGAGATCCCCCCGCCGCCCGCGGAAGGTATGCGGCTGGGCTTGGGGGCTGGACCCCGGCGGGCGCCGGGCCGGGGACAGCGGTGTCGGGAGTTTGGGGGTGTCTGGAAAGGTTGCGGCGAAGGGGGCTGGGCGCAGCTAGCCTGTCCCGAGCAGATGTTCTTACCTCATCGCGGAGCTCATGGCTGGGAGCCAGGGCTCCTGGGACCGTTCCAAGTCCCCCGCCTGGGGGGTGGGAGGCGGGAATGTGGGGCACGAATTTTCCCCTCTGGGTCCGTTTTCCCAAGTGTAACGGGAGCTGCATCACTCCTGGGTCGAGCCCCCGCCTTTACTGACCCCGTGCTCCCAGGGCGACCTGCGTCTTCCTTTGCTTGCCACACGCTCTCCGGCGAAGGGTGGGGGTGGGGGCGAGAGGTCGTGGGTTAGGGGTTAGAGCTGTGGAAGGAGGGTAACTTGGGGAAGGGGTAGAGGGGGCGCCGCTGACTGTCCTGTCTCCTGTCTTCTCTGGTCTTCCTACCTCAGACTTTCCCCCGCCACCCCCTCCCATCCTTGGGGATGGCGACGACTCGGAGGGCGCTCTGGGAGGTGCCTTCCCACCTCCCCCTCCCCCTATCGAGGAACCGTTTCCCCCTGCGCCTCTGGAGGAGGAGATCTTCCCTTCCCCACCGCCTCCACTGGAGGAGGAGGGAGGGCCTGAGGCCGCCATACCTCCCCCCCCACAGGTATGGAAGCTTGGGAAGGGCGGCTACACTGGGACACCCCCAAAGGGAGCAGAGGAGGGTCCTTACCTCTGATCTCGCCTGCATCTCTGGCCTGATTGGGGTGGGGTGGGAACGAAGACCTGGGATGGGTGCTCAGACCCCAGACTCTCCAGCCCAGGGAGAAGGTGAGCAGTATTGATTTGGAGATCGACTCTCTGTCCTCACTGCTGGATGACATGACCAGGAATGATCCCTTCAAAGCCCGGGTAAGGGACTGGAGAGGGGGAAGGTGGGGGGAGGGGACGAGGAGGGCAGGCCTGCTCCTCTAACTGAGCTGCTCTCCTCTCCCGCTACCTGTGCAGGTGTCATCTGGATATGTACCCCCACCAGTCGCTACTCCATACATTCCCAAGTCCAATACTAAGCCTGCAACTGGGGGCACAGCACCCCTGCCTCCTTGGAAGTCCCCTTCTAGCTCCCAGCCTCTGCCCCAGGCTCAGGCTCAGCCTCTGAGCCAGACCCAGTTCCACGTGCAGCCCCAGGTCAAGCCTCAGGTCCAGCTTCACGTGCAGCCCCAGCCCCAGCCCCAGCCCCAGCCCCAGGCCCAGCCCCAGCCTGTGCCTTTCACGAACACCCAGCCTCGAGGACCCCCAGCCCCATCTCCGGCCCCAAAGTTTTCTCCAGTGGCTTCCAAGTTTACTCCTGTGGCTTCCAAGTTCAGCCCTGGAGCCCCAGGTGGACCTGGGTCACAGCCTAATCAGAAGTTGGGGTCCCCTGAAGCTCCCTCTTCCAGTAGCACAGGCTCCCCTCAGTCCCCCAGCTTCACCTATGCTCAGCAGAAGGAGAAGCCCCGAGTGCAGGAGAAGCAGTATCCAGTGGCCCCACCAGCGCAAAGCCAAAATCAGGTGAGGGAGGCGGGGGAGGCCAGGCTGAGACCAGGGGGCCAGGGAATGAGGGCGAAGGTGGTCCCAGTGAGGTGGGCAGCATGGTGGGATAGGAGTTTTGAGCCTCTGAAGTTGGCCAAGCGGGTCAGTGGTAAGAGAAAGCTCTTCTGAGGAGGGCCTGGCAGGGTCTGGGTCTGGGTGGGGCCTGACTGGGCTTTGGGGGAGCACAGTAGGCTGTGAATCAAGGGAAGGATTTGGTGGACCCTCCCTTGCACCCTGCCCCCTAGAATGTTAAAGGGAGGGATGAGATCATCACCAGTTTGACCTTGCTTCTTCCCCCTTCTTAGATTCTTGAGTTACATCTCTCTGCTCCTCTGAGCCACCCTCACGGCCCCAGGGCCCACCCCAGGGCCCATCTGGTGATAAGAGTCACAGGGGCAGTAAACACTGGCTGAGCCAGCATCTGCTGGGTGCCAGGCTCTGTGCTCTGTGCTCTGTGCTCTGGAGGGAAGAGATCTCAGAGGTTAAGTCTGAGGGAGTCAGATGGGCCTGGGATAGAATTCCCGGCTCACAAGACCCTAGGCAAGTTAGGTGAACTTTCAGCCTCAGTTTCCCCACCTTTACCATAACACCCCACACAACAGTTTTGTGAAGATTAAGTGAGCTTACTCAAAGTAGAAAGTGCTGGGGTCTGTATCTAGCTCTTGAATGCTCAAAATAGAAAAGTTATTCCTGTCTGACCATTTCTGCCTTCTGGTTGGGGGGATTGAGGTCTGAGTAGAAGGGCCCCTGAGGGTCGTCTAGTCCTACCAGCCATCAAGTTAACTGACGGCATGGGTGTGTGTGTTTGTGTGCAGACACAGTGGAGGAAGAGATACTAAATGCCAGTGAGTTTTGCAGAACCTGGTGTTTCAGAGCTCCGGACAGGCGTCAACATGGGGGCCTGTGGGTTAGGAAAGGCGTCATCGCACCTGTGTGCCTTGAAGGATGGTGGGACTTGAGGTTGGAGAAGAGCAGGAAGGGCATTTGGGCAGGAAGAGCATGAGCAAGACTCAAGGGCACAAGCATGCCAGGGTGTTTGGAGAACACACAGTAGTCGGTTCCTGTGGGAGTATTGCAGAGCTGTACCGAGGGAGGGAGGGGCTGGCTGGAGGGAGGAGGAAATAATAAAATAGCACACCAAGGGAGCATGTCCGTCCTGGAGAGTCACGAATGGGTTCTGAGGAGTTGCATGGCTGGGCTGGAGGGCTGGCGACAGCCGACAGCCCAGCCATGCTTTTGGAAGCTTTGGGAAAGGTTTTTTGGCAGAGGTGCAGGCTGGAGGTAGGAGGTCAGCAAAGTGAGGGAGAGTTCACTCCTGGGCAACTGTAGTGTTATGAAAAATAAGGTCAAGATAGGAGAGCTGTTAAAAAGGAAGAGCCTCCAGGCTTGGTAGCTGATAAGCCTTTGGAAGAGGAGGGGTGTGTTGGGGAATGACAGTATTGCTGACCGAATAGAGAAGTCCAGAAGGGGAAATGGTTCGGACGGGAAGGGGAGGGGTCCAGCTGTCAGCCTGTTGAGCAACAGGTTCCAGGAGGGCTTGGCCTCAGCTGGGACTGTCATTCAGTTAGAAATGGAGGCCTGGGTGTCAGGTGGGGGCGGCAGACTTGAGGTGTGGGTGTACATGGTGTAGTGTGTGGTGCCCCAGGCGTGGCACGGGCTGCCGAGGGGCCCAGGGGATGCCGAGCAGGAGGAGCTGAGGGCCTGGGAGGAACCTCGGGTGATGCTCAGGTTGACCACGAGGGAGGGGGGCAGGCGGAAGAGGGGCTCCAGGCAGAGTGGGGTCTCGTTGGAAGAGAGTGTGATGGCTGAGGAGTTCTTCATGGGTGCGGGCGAGGACTGAGCCCAGAGATTTGATTATTCAGAAGTCCTAGATGGCTGTGGGGTGGCCTGTTGGTGCCCTGTGGTGGGGAGGGTGTGCGTGCGTGTGTGTGTGTGTGTGTGTGTGTGTGTGTATGCGTGAGAGAGAGAGAGAGGGAGAAAAGCAGAGGGAAGAAGCTGATGAAAGAGGGGTTTATGATGCCTGAGAGCAGGGGCTGCTGCTAGGATGGAGTCCTGGAGGGAAACACGGGGTCACCCCCGCCCCCAGGCATTCCCAGAGAGCAAGGGCAGTGTGGCCACAGGGTTTTCTGGGAGAGGAGGGAGCTGGAGCTGGCTGGCTTCCGTCTTGTAGGAGGTGAGGTCATCGGTGAGCGGGGAGCGAGCGGGGAGCGAGGGGAGGACGCAGTTGGGGGCTCGAGGAGATGGAAAGGTTTGGAACAGCTGCTGTGGGGAAGGCGACTGGGAATCCGCAGGAGCCAAATACCAGACAGCTGGGCTGAGGCTGGAGGGCGCAGAGGGTGCTGCAGTGTTTGGAGAACCCACTCTGCAGTGTTCAGGGAGCCCTCCACCTACTTCCTGCAGCTTGGAGTCAGAAGCAGGAAGCAGGCAGTGGCATGACCCAGGGTTGAGATGGAGCCAGATGAACAAGAGATGGTGGCTGAGGGTGGCCTTGTAGAAATGAATGGTTAAGGGAGCAGACCGGGTGGGGAGGCGAGCCAGAAAGTTTCGATGCTTCGATGCGTAAGACGCAGGGGGTGGGCTGGGAAGCAGAGGAGCCTTTCTGATCGGCTCATTTGGTTGGTGTGAATGGGGAAGGAGGGCGGAAGGTAATCATTGGGAGGTCAAGCGTAGGATCATGGCGTAAGATGAGCTTGACCAGTGAGTGGCAATTTCGAAGTGTTCCGTGGTGGAAGGTACCTGAGCTGGAAGCACGTTTGGAGCCACTGAAGTTGAAGAGCTAGAGGGCCGAGGGCCACGGGTGTTGAAGCTGTGGCAGGCAGAGAGGAAACTGTGGCTGGACTGAGTGTGTCTTGAAGGGTTGTGCATACCCGCGGGGAGCTGATGTCCGTGAATGGTTCCTACTTCCAGAGAGCGGGACAGGCATCTAAGTGGTACCAGAGAGCAAGGGCCCTTCCTCTGTCCCCAAGACGCCAGGAAGGGAAGATTGGGAGAGGGAGGGGTGGAGCTCATTGTGGGAAGGGGCTTACAGGGGACGCTCTATGTGGAAAACGCCTGGAGCTCTGGATGCACACGGGTATGAGCACGATGGAGCCGGGGCCGAGGGGAAGGTGGCTGTGGGAGGAGGTAGCTCGGAGGCTTTGGGGTTCCAGTGTTACAGGAACCGAGGCATTATTGGCAGGTGGCAGGTAGGATATTCCATTCTGCGGGGGCCGCAGTCCTGGGAAACCAGCCCCATGTTTCTGTGGGAGCCTCGTGGAAGCACTGGTAGCCCCTGCGGCAGCTCCCCTGGGACCGCTTGGGGTTCCTGGCAGTGCCCCCCACCCCCAGTCCGCAGCTCTCCCAGGACCCTCTTAATAGAAAGGGGAGGCGGGTGGAGGGAATGGTCCTTCTCTGAGGCCTGCTGGGGAGGCCGCTTGGGGAGCTGTGGGCTGGGCTCCCAACGACAGCCCTGGGGGTTTAACCTGTGATTCCCGCCTGTGTTGTATCCGCACGCTGACAGGGGCTGCTCAGAGCAGGCGGGCCGGGTAGGTGTGTGTGCACACGGGTGCACACGCCATCACGTGCCGACCTCTTCCGTGGGGGGCCATGTCTGCGCATGCTCTGTGGAGTTGACGCGTGGCCGGGTGTGTTGGCTGCTTCGGTGACCTCAGCTGCTGTGTGTGTGGCCTCTGTCCGCTCAGTTGTTCTGGCCTGTCCGTGACTGCCCGGGGGGTGGGGGGTGGGCAAAGTGGGTGGAAGGTTCATCCCCTTCCCCTTATTTGCGTGGTGCTGGGGGTCAGGGAGGGAGAAGGAGGAGCTTTCAGAGTCCAACGTGAGCGTCTGGGAAATGCGCGGGGAGTCAGTCCTCATTGGAAGAAAGTGGCCAAGCTGGCTGGGGAGAGTTCTTGGAGGAAGATGACTGTCGAGAGAGGATGAAGAGAGTGTTGGGGTTTCAGGTCCGCTCCCCTGGGGCCCCGGGACCTCTGACTCTGAAGGAGGTGGAGGAGCTGGAGCAGCTGACCCAGCAGCTGATGCAGGACATGGAGCACCCTCAGAGGCAGAACGTGGCTGTCAACGGTGAGCTCACGGCCTCCCTCAGGGCCTCCCGCCGCTGCCCCGCAGGCTCCTGGGCTCCGCACCCCGCCCCCAGAGCCTCCGATCCCTTGCCCCGCTCCTTCCTCCTATTGACTTCTGTTTTCTCTGGCCTCTCCAGAGTCCTGTGGCCGGTGTCATCAGCCCCTGGCACGCACGCAGCCTGCAGTTCGGGCTCTGGGGCAGTTGTTCCACATCACCTGCTTTACCTGCCACCAGTGTGAGCAGCAGCTGCAGGGACAGCAGTTCTACAGCCTGGAGGGGGCGCCCTACTGTGAGGGCTGCTATACCGTGAGTCAGGGCTGGGCCGAGGGGCACGCCGCCGTGGGGCTCAGTCAAGGGCCGGGTGGGGACTTGGGGCCAACGCACCTCGGCAGCTGCCTTTTGGGTGCCAGTTCCTTGCTGATGTCCTGCTGCTATCTCCTTAGGACACCCTGGAGAAGTGCAACACCTGCGGGCAGCCCATCACTGACCGCATGCTGAGGGCCACCGGCAAAGCCTACCACCCGCAGTGCTTCACCTGTGTGGTCTGCTCCTGCCCGCTGGAGGGCACCTCCTTCATTGTGGATCAGGCCAACCGGCCCCACTGTGTACCCGACTACCACAAGTGAGGACCCACCTCCTGTCTTCTGGGCTCTTCTCTGGCTGCCAGCCGCGGTCGTCTGGGAGCTGGGTTGCCTCCTGATTCTGAGACAGCCCCCAACCCCTGGCCTTCCTTTCTGGCCCCACATCCTGTGTGTAGACAGCAGAGACCAGTTCATCTGGATTTAGCTGTCCAGTGGCCTCAGACCTTGGTAGCAAGTCTTGGCTGCTGGCAAGTGCCCTCTGGCCTTTGGCTCGCTGAGGCTTCTCGTGGGTGCGGTCTTGTGTTCAACAATGTGTGCTGGAATGACTTCATTTCACGCAGGCTGGGTTCTAAAAGTTCTTTCGGAAATCAGCTTTTTAGAAGTCTGGTTTTTCCCTAGAAACAGTGTTTACAAGGTGGCTACTTTCTGAGGCCAGTGGCAGAATCCCATAGCTCAAGGGCAGTGCAGGGAAGCTGCAGAATCCGACTCCCACCTCTGACGGTGTGTCTGAGGTGTGTGTTGTTAAAAATTCCACCTTAGGCGTCCAGAACTTCACATCCCTCCCTCCATACACCCCAGTGGTCTGGCAGAGAGACACCTGCGTGGCCGAAGGCTAGGGTCAAGGGTCCAGGGATGGGGGCTGGAGAAGGATGCCTCTGACTGCAGTGTGGATGACAGACGGAGTCAAGACCCAGTGGCAGAGGTTCCTGGAGTGGGTGAGGGGAAAGGTGGGAAACCCCCTTGACAAGGGCCAGATAAGGTGGCTCGTCTCAGGACTTTGTGTGGCGCAAAATGGGCTAAGTCTGCTCTGTTGCCACGCAACTGCCATCTCCCTCCCCTGCGCTTTCACGGGCAGCCCTGGGTACCCCTTGCCCCGTGCTGACTCCTGCCCCGCTCTCGGCCCCTCCAGGCAGTACGCCCCCAGGTGCTCGGTCTGCGAAGGGCCCATCATGCCTGAGCCTGGCCGCGAGGAGACCGTGCGAGTGGTCGCTCTGGATAAGAACTTCCACATGAAGTGCTACAAGTGTGAGGTTGGCCGGCCCCCAGGGCTGGGAGGTGGTGGGACACTGCTCGCTACCAGGTGGTTGGTGGGCAGTGCCAGCCTGGAGGTCGCAGTTGCAATTTTGACGGGGCGCGGTGCCCATACTTGTCCCCACCCAGATGCTCCCGTCACTGCCCATGATGCAGGGAGGGGTTTCTGTGGGGTTTCACTGAGCTTCCGCTGTATTTCAGATAAACCAAGAAAGGGGGCGGCCGGTGGAGGAAAGGGTGTGGGGCTTCGCTATTTTGGGGAGGGGGGATGTGCTTGGTGAGGCTAAAGGAGGAAGTGAGGGGAGTTGAGGCAGGTGGGAGAGGCCCCACATCTTTTATTGGGTGGAGGCCTTGGGAACAGCTCTTCCCACTGCTCACCTGGGCGGGAGAGGCCTAGGGACAAGAGTGAAAATGGGCAGTAGAAGAAGTGAGGATAGGGCTAGGGGTAGGTGTGACTGGGGACACAGGCAGTGAAGCTGGGCATCAGCCAAGGCATAGAGCATTTGGTCTTCCTAATTTAAAGGCGGAGGTGTCGGGCGGGGGTGGGGGGGGGGGGGCGTGCACCGGGGCCTTCCCAACGGTGGACTCTTCCTTCCTTCCAGGACTGCGGGAAGCCACTGTCCATTGAGGCGGATGACAACGGCTGCTTCCCCCTGGATGGCCACGTGCTCTGCCGGAAGTGCCACACTGCCAGAGCCCAGACCTGAGTGGGCACCGGCGAGTCCGTTCCTTCCCCATTAGCGGACCATCCACACTGAGACCACCCTGCCCTCCACCTGCCCTGCCCCCCTTCAGTTATCTTCTGATGTTCAGCCTCTCCTTCCACACCAGCCCCTGCCCCGTATCCCAGGTGTCCTGTGCAAAGCCCCGACATGGCCTAGGGCTGCAGCGTCCCAGCTCTGGGTTTCCAGTCCACCCCCATCCTGCAGGGACCACCCCCCCCACCAAGGTGTGCCCCACCTGAGGGGGCACCAGGTTGAGCGCTGCTGCTTTCACTGCTGCACCGATGCCCTTGGCTGGTCCCCTAGCAGCCGTGCATTCTGCTTGCTGAGGGCCTGGAGACCCCCTGACTCGGGGAGGCTGGGCTGGGCTGGGTTGACTGGCCTGGACACCCCCACCCACCCCCATGCTGCCAGGTTGTGGCTATAGCTACAGATAAAAAAAAAAAAAACAAAAAAAAAAAACAACACCTGTTTTCCAGAATTCTCAGGAATCTTTCTTGTGTGTACAGCCCTCACAGGTGGGATGGAGGAGATACAGGGATAAAAAAAGCCCGGGGTAAAGGTGAAAACTCCGTTCCTGTTTATTTACAAAAATATATATGTATATGTATATATATTAAACCCTCCCCCAAGTCCCTCCCCCAATTACCTTTTCACTTCTACCCCCACCTCCCTTTTTAAAACAAAGGCTCCTGGGTCCAGAGGTGAGTTCCTCAGGCAAGGGTGGGCAGGAGCAGCACCTAAGGCCTACATCTTGTAGGATGAGGGGAGGGCCATGGGGAGTGACCATGGCCCCATCCTTGCTCTTTGAGGCCAGGGTAGGTGCAGGAGGGGCTCAGTCCTTGAATCCCTGAATACTGCAAAGGATGCGCTTCTGGTGTCCCGGCAGCGTGATTCCCATCTGTGCCAGGTCCCTGTGGGCGACGAAAGGGGACTGTGAGTCTGGGCTCAACCCCCAGCAGCCCTCCCTGCCTGGGGCCCCCCTCCCCCCGGGGTTCTCACTCGGCCGTCAGCTCCAACACACACTCCATGGTGTCCAGCCCAGCCGAGCGGAAGTGCAGAATGTAGCGTTTCATTCGTATGGATTCCAGCCACTCAGGGACGCTTCGATAGGGGATCCCATCAGAGCCACTCAAGCTGGGAAGGCGGAGCGTCACCCTGTGGGACAAGGGGTCCCTCGGTTGCACGGGACGTGCAGGGGCTGTCCGCAACTTCCTGCCCCAGCTTTTCTGAGATCGGGGCTCAGCCTCTGAGCATCTGCAGCCAGCATTCAAGTTGGGTGTCTGAGCACAGAGATTATCTGGACTTTGTGGATTAGCCTGGCCATTGTCTGCGAACTCATTTCCTGGCCCAAGTCCTGGTGTGCTCACGGCAACAGGCAGGCTGAGGGTCCTGTGGCACTGATAGACTCAGGGGAAGTGACAGCCCTGGAAGCCCCCAACAGAAGCATGCCATCAGCCCATCTCCCATGGGAGTGGCCAGTCCTGAGTAACTGACTGGTGGCTGGTTAAGACTCAAGCGTCAACCACCGCAGTTGAGAGGAAGCAGACGGCAGGAGAGCGGAGGCTTTAGAAGCTAGGCATGGTCCTGCCGTTTTCGGGGCGGCCCCCTGAATTCTGGGAGCAGCCACGGCTTGCCCCCTCCACCTCAGCTGTTATTCTTGCACTCCGACACCCTCAAAGACAATGAGTGTTGCTGTACTAAAGCCAGCCAGAGCCAAAACCATTAGCAAAGTAAATCTGCTGGGGGAAAAATATTCAACATTCCAGAAAGATTAGCACACGCAGTCTCCAGTATACGAGGGAGTTGTTGCTCCGAAAGATAGTTTCAAAAGCTGGAGCTTGGAGCATATTTCCTCCCAGAAACAAGGTTATATATGGTGGTGTGATATGGAGGCCAGCATGCCAGGGCTGGTTCACCCGATCCAGCATTCAGAGTCCAGCCGTGCCCATCTCCCCCACCTCACTCCTGCCACCAGTTCATTCTCCACATGCCGGCAATGTTTCTGGTAAAACACGATGCTGACCATGTCCCTCCGACTTACAAACTGGTCAATGGTTCTCTGCACTCAGGGTAGAGTCCAAACTTCTCAGCAGAGCTGGTCCCCCTTGCACTGACCCCACCATCTCTGCTGGGACCCTGCGCTATTTGTAACCGGTGTGCCCTAAGCTCCCCAACCCAGGCTGGCCATGTGCTCTGGGAGACCCCACGAGGCTGCCCCTCCCTCGGCCATGACATGCACACATCCCACTGTCTAGCACTTGCTGGTTGCTCTATCTCCCCCACCCCAATCCCCACCCAAGTAAACAAGCTCTCTGGAGTAGTTATCGGGTCATAGGCACTGTTTATATGTGCTTTCCATCTCTGTGCTTGTTTTCTATCCTACCAACCCAGACCTATCAAGGATGGGACGGCATCTTCTCCCCGAGGGCAGACGCCGTGCTCTGTCCACAGGTCCACAGGCCTAGCCCTCGGTGAATGTTGCTGAACTCCTATTTTCCTTCTGCCAGATCTGCCCTCTGAATCCCCTTGCCCTCTCCTATGTGGTTACCTGGGATCAAAGTTGGCAATGGTCCGCAAGGGGTGGGGGTTGGCAAGCAATTGCTCCAGATGTGCCTTCAGCTGGTGGAAGGAGGGCCGACGGGCTCGGTCATAGGCCCAGCAGTTCTTCATGAGTTCATAGAGAGGGGCGGGGCAGTCCACGGGAGGGGGCAGCCGGTACCCATCCTCAATGCTCTTCATTACCTGCAGCAGGGGAGCAGGGAGGGGCCCCATGAGAAGCCTCTGTGCACACAAGATCACTGCGATAGAGCCTCTACCCACCCCCTGACCAGCAGGAAAGAGAACAGGGAGTAAGATGATGGGGACAGAGGAGCAAGAGTGCAGAAAGACTGGGTCAGGGAGAAAGAATAGGATGTCTACAGGAAGGGGCCACGGGAAGGTTTGGGGAGATGAGAAGTCAGTCAGGGGTGACATGGGGAGGACTACCCCAGGCTTACCTCCTGATTGCTCATCTCCCCGTACGGTTTGTCCCCAAAACTCAGAACCTCCCACATCACAATCCCAAAGCTCCACACGTCGCTGGCCGTGGTGAAGGTGCGATGGGCAATGGCTTCGGGGGCTGTCCAACGGATGGGGATCTTTCCTCCCTAACAGGGCATGTAGGGCAGAAAGGTGATGTGTTTCAGGGCAAGGAGGGGCGCGAGAAAACACCTGTGCAAAGGGATGAGTCATTACTGTGTCCACAAAAGCACGCGTCCCATACTCATACGTGTGTGACCGTATGTATGCCACACAGTTGAATGCGAGCGTAGACGCAGTGAGCGCAGGGCTCTAACCTGGGTTTCGTAAGTGCCATCGAAGTTGTCCAGAAGGCGGGTGAGGCCAAAGTCAGACACCTTGCAGCACAGGTTCTGACTCACTAAGATGTTCCTGGCGGCCAGGTCCCGGTGGACATAACTGTGGTCGCTGAGGTAGTTCATGCCTGACGCGATGCCCTGCAGCATAGCCACCAGCTGCCCAGGGACCAGCTGGTCTTCCTGCTCCTGCAGCAGGGTGAGCGGGCCAGTTAGGCACCGGGCAGGGTCTCCTCCTCCCAAACCAGGAGCCCAAACCCAGGCATCCATGGTGCATCCCCCTCCCCAGCTGGCTGTCCACCCTCCTCACCCTCAGGAAGGCATCCAGGGCTCCGTTCTCCATAAACTCCGTGATGATCATGATGGGCTTTCCTGAGACACAAAGCACAAGTCGGCCTGGCAGCCTCTACCCATCTCCTCCCAGAACCAGACTTCCTGCCCTTGGCAGCAGATCTCCCCTATGCTTCCGGTGCTCTCTTGCCCTCCCTTCCTCCTCCTTCCCTCCCCACGCTCCTGGAGACCACTGCTCCTACTCTTGGTGACAACGCCTTCCAGGTGCAAAATGTGTGGGTGGCTGAACTGGCCCATGATGGTGGCCTCTCGAAGGAAGTTCCACCACTGGCCGTCTGGAGATGTGTCTTTCAAGGTCTTAATGGCCACAGTCTTGCAGTCCTGGCTGGGGATCCTCAGGGTCCCTCGATACACTTCTCCAAACTCTCCTGGGTGGAAAGAAGACAGGCCATGGCCCGATGCCCCTGGGGGGACAGGTAGCAGTATCCTCCAGCACTCTGGTTCTTTTCTTCGCTGGATCAGAAAAGTGGCTTGCTCTTTGTGGGACAGGGGCTTGGGCTGTACTTCCTAGGCAAGGGGCCAGGAATCTGGAGGAGCGGTGCAGCCACACAACCTGTTCGGCACGGTGTCCCAGGTGAGCAGAATTCTCAGCTAACAGTAGGTGCTCGGTAAATGCCAGGTGAGTGCGTGTCGTGCAGTGGCACTGGGCTGTGTTTATAAAGGGCGGGGTGGGCCGGGGCCAGTGCACCAGTGGGGGAGGCTAACCATTGCCTCCTCTCGCGCGAGCTCCTCCGGTCACAGCGCAGCTGGCTTGGCTGCACAGCCAGCAAGGACACTGCTGAGCTTTGTTCTCTGCTCAGATCCATTTCCTCTAGTGACCCAAGGGATCAGGGCAACCCAAGGACACTGGGCCCCTGGTGGGGTGGAATGCAGGGCGAGGGAGGCTCTGAAGCTCTCCCACGTTTGGGAACCATCTGAGAAGAGCCTGAGCCTGGGGACGATGACCCCTCTGCTGACAAAGATGATGTGTTTAAGGCTGTTCATCAGAAACTCCATAACCACTGAAGCAAACTGTGTAGGAAGCAGGGGCTGCTTGAGGACATCTGATAAAGGGGTTACAGCATGACCACAGCAATTCGAGGAAGATTCAGGGTAGAGCAGAAAGGAAACTCATGTAGGAGCTCTTGGGTCAATTGACAGGCCAGCCGGCTCGCAGCTCTGTGCTGCCACACACAGGGGACCTGCGGGGCTCACCTTCCCCTATGACAGTGTCCACAATCAGCCAGCCTGGATCAAGCTCCTGGGTGAAGTCCAGGGCTCCCTGGGCAGGGTCCTCATATGCTTGGAGGTCCACATACGGCTTAAGCCACAGCTTGTCCTCTGCAGGCAGAACAGGGGGTGGGGGGCTCACCACAGGAACTCGAACTTCAAGGCTCAGGAGTTTTTTTGTTCCCATAAGAGTCCTGTTTTGGCTAAAGTGGGAGAAAGTCTCCGTCCTTAGCAATGAGGTTCTTCCTCTGTCTACGCGCAAAGCTCTGTGTCCTCGCCCCCAGAGTCCCAGAGCTGCAGTCCCAGAACCTGGGGCTGAAAGCTGTTCACAGCCTCGAGTTACCCAATCTTTCCATGGCTCGCTGACCACACTTCAAATCTCTTGCCCTTCCTCCTCACCCCTGCTAGCCATACTCCTCCAATCACTCACACCTCATTCACATTCCCAGACAAGCCTCGCCCTCACCCTGTTACTCGGAGGGACCACTGCCTCCCCCTTTCGTGGGGGCACCTAATGAGGTGACCGGTAGGAAGCCCACATGCCTCGGAGGACTTCAGGGAGCCTGCCAGCAACCCCCTTCCCACCAAGCCTCGGCCAGCAGACCTGGCCAGCCAGGGTGTCGGAACAGTGGCACCAAGAGCTAACAGGTAATTGCACAGAGCCTCTGGGGGGCTATCAGTACAAAGTTAATTAACCAAAGTTAATTAGGTAGCAAAACAGAAAAGCTCCAGAGACCATGGCCCCGACTCGTGCTCCCAGAGTTGGCTTGGCAAATGTGGGTTCTTTGGTTCTATCCCAGTGGCTCCTCCCAAGCCCACACGTCCCCCCCCCCCCCCCCCCCCACACACACACAGGTGCCCTGGGCTCACCTCGGTTCACGTCAGTGACGCGATCACGGGGCCTCTGCTGGTGTCGCCGCTGAGCTTTCCTGCAGGGGTGAGGGAGCATTGCTTTAGAGTCCCGGGACTGCCGCAGGGGCCCAGGGAGCTCTGGCTGGGTTTTACCCACAAACCACAGGGGCTGGGGGCACAGGACAGGGTGGGGGAATGCTGGAGGGAGCTTTCATACTAGCGAGGGGAGGGGTGTTGGGGCTGCATTCCAGGGCTTCTGGGGCCCCGGGTGGCAGCCGGCAAGGGGCAGGAACAGCACCTTGAGCGGAAGAAGAGCATCCCCAGCAGCAGAGCTACGCCCAGCAGCAGCCCAAAGATGATGGCCACAATCTCTCCTCCAGTCAGGCCCCTGGAAACTGTGGCACAGGGGGTGAGGAGGGCTGGAGGGCTCAGAGTCCACAGGGACGATGAAGGCTACAAGGGCACACCCAGGGGCAGGTCCCTCAGTGGGCCTCAGGTGTGTCTCCTGTGCGAGGAGATGGGGGAGTGTGGGGGTGGGGAGCATGCGGAGAGGCCTCACCCCAGGGCCCCTAGCTTTGGGCTGCCTGGTGACAAGCACGAAACCGGGGGGGCTAGGAGGTTTGGCAGGATCCTGGCTGGCAGTATCCAGCAGCAGAAGGTGTTCTGAGGAGGGGCGCCTGGGTGGCTCAGTTGGTTTAGTGTCCCACTCTTTTTTTCAAGTGTATTATTCATTTTTGAGAGAGACAAAGAGAGTGAGTGGGGGAGGGGCAGAGAGAGAGAGAGAGGGGGGGAGAGAGAGAACCCCAAGCAGACTCCACGCTGTAGGGCTCAGACTCACAAAACATGAGATCATGACCTGAGCTGAAACCAAGAATCAGTCGCTTAACCACCTGAGCCACCCAGGTGCTCCCGGTGTCTGACTCTTGATTTCAGCTCAGGTCATGATCCCAGGGTTGTGGGACTGAGGACCCAGGTCCTTGCTGAGTGTGGAGCCTGCTTAAGATTCTCTCTCTCTCTCTCTCTCTCTCTCTCTCTCTCTCTGTGCCCCTTCCCCTGCTTGTGCTCTCTCTCAAGAAAATGTCTGAGATTACTATGGGGAGGGGGCTTTGTGGGAGTCCATGTGGGGCTCTCTCCGCTGAGGCAGTTCCTATGTGTACGTGCATGTATGTGCATATGCACATGCATAGCGGAAGAGGAAAGGTCACTGATTGGAGCAGTGTTTGAGAAGCCTCAGTGGGATGACGGGTGCATGTGTGTTTGGGGCAGAACACAGGATAACCCACCCACCTGGAGGGCTTGTCCGGAACTCATGGTCAGGGGAGAAAGGGCCAGGCCCTAGAGGGGTAAGCATTCGAACTCTGACAATGTACGTGGTGTCTGGCTGCAGTTCGGTCAGCAAGACCCTGGGTTCTAGAACCATCTGGTGCCTTTCTTCGTCCTGTGGATGAGAACCAACGGAAACTGGGCTGTGCAGAGAGAGACCTGGTGGAGGCGATGGCAGTCTTGGGATCATGTGGACAGGGGTGGCTTGGGGAATGGTCAGGGCAGGGCTGTTTGCAGGCTTTGTCCTGAGAAAGCCACACCGTTCGCTTCGGCCAGTTCTCCCTCCGTCCCATCACCCAGGCTAGGAATGGCGAGTTGTGCCCCAGAACAGACACCCAGACACCAGGGACTGTCCCTCTGCCTCATCCTCACCTGATTCAGCACATGCAGCTCGTAGCTCAAGTTCCCCCCTGGACTGCGGGGCCGGGACCCTGCCCAGGTCAGTTCCAGCTGCCGTGGCTCCTTCTTTACCAGCCTCAGGGACAAGCCTGACAGTGACTCTGTGAGTCAAGAGGGTTCCAGGGGGTTTGGGAAGAAAGAAGAAAGAACCTAAGTCGCTTTTTGATTGCTTTCTGCCCGTCAATCTGTCTCTGTGGTCCTGAGCCCTTCTGGTTTCCTCCAGTCCTGTCCTGGCCCCTGCCCAGGTCACTCACCTGCGTGCCCCATGCTGATGCTCAGTGAGGTGCTGGCATGCGTGGACGGGCCAAACCCCGACACTCCATTCTGGGCCTCAACGTTAAAGGTATAGTTGGCGTAGGGTTCAAGGCCGTTGACACGCACGGCCGGTGCTGTGAGCCCGCTGGCTCCCGGGGAAAAGCGCACAGTTCCCCCGCAGGGTTGGCAGGGTCCCCCGTCCACTGCTGCTCCCCGACACTGAGAACACCCCACACTGTACCTCACATCCTGGCGCCCCCCCATATCTGCTGGGGGTTCCCAACGCAGGGAGAGCTGAGTCCCCAAAACAGAGAAGCTCAGGTTTCGGGGAACTGAGGGGGGCCCTGTAAGGAGAAGAGGGGCCATTAGGAGGAACCAGCTTTGCTCTCATCTAGCCTGCTGGCCCCTGCCTCCTCCCACCGCAGAAGGCCTTGCTGGGAGATTGGATTCAGACCCAGCTCAGCTCTGCATTCTTCCAGGAAAGTGGGGGGAGGGGGAGGAGCTCTAACGTCTGGCACTTTAAATGGTGCCCAATTTCTGAAAAGTTCCGGAAAACTTCGACCTTAACATGGGCTCACCAAAAGTCCTGAGCTTCCTCACAGATGGCCAGGCCCTCCCCCTTGGACTCACGCGTGCACGCCACTTGGGGGCCCTCCCCCAGGGCTCGGAAATGGCCGCTCTCACAGGTGCAGACAGTGGCCCCCTCGGGCTCGGCTGTGCTGTGCTCTGGACACTTGAGACAATGTGGTGCATCTGTGTCTGCCCGGTAGGAGCCGCTAGGGCAGGCTGGAGGGAGAAAGCAGCAGAGCCATGGTTGGCCAATGTGTTTACAGGCAGAATCATCCCCATTCGCCACCGCCTCCAATCCTCTGTACCAGAAGCACCCTGCATGTGTCTCCTGGGGTGCTCAGCCACACAGTCAACACTTCGCGGAGATGGAGCGTGGACCTCCTTCCCTCCCTCGGCACCTGGAGGCCCTCCCCCGAGTGGCCCCTGCAAGTGCCCACCACCTCCTCCGGCCTCCTTACCCAGGCATCCTTCACCGCTGCTGCCTTCCTCGTAGCCAGGCTCACAGTGGCATCGGCCCACGGGCACCAACCACTCACCCTCCGGACTGCAGTGCATGCGCGGTGCACCCGCCGGACCAGGGCTGGCCTGGGCATGGGGCAAGCAGGTCCCTGCCACTTCCACCAACCCGCCGGGTCCGGGCAGGGTGTCGGGGAATCGGGCCAAGCCCTGCACGGCCTCAGGACAGCGCTGGTAGAACACCCTTACAGACACCAGGGCCACACAGGCACCTGGGTTGTGGAAAGCGAGGTAGAGGCCTCGGCGGGTCAGGCGGCCCAAGGAGCAGCGCTCCACGTTCAGCTTCACGGCGCCAGATGCGAGGTCTCGGATGGTGAAGCTCTGGTCTGCAGCCACAGTGGTCACCTGGGAAGGAGAGGTGTGCGAGAAGGGGATGGTAAAGTCATGCTTCACTCCCACAGGACAGAAAACCGTTGTTTGCTCTATACTTTATAGTTCAGGGACGCCTGGGTGGCCCAGTGGTTGAGCATCCGACTTTAGCTCGGGTCGTGATCTCATGGTTCATGAGTTCAAGCCCCACATCGGGCTCTCTGCTGTCAGTGCAGAGCCTGCTTTGCACCTTCTGTCCACCCCGCCGCTCCTCCCATGTTTGTACTCTCTCTCTCAAAAATAAATAAACGTTAAAAAAATACTTTAGGGGTGCCCAGGTGGCTCAGTCACTTAAGCCTCTTACTTTGGCTCAGGTCATGATCTCACGATTTATGGGTTCCAGCCCCATGTAGGGCTCTGGTCTGACGGCTCAGAGCCTGGAGTGTTCTTTGGATTCTGTGTCTCCCTCTCTCTCTGCTCCTCCCCCACTCATACTCTGTGTCTCTTTCTCAAAATAAACGAACATTAAAATATACAATAAATAAATAAATAAATAAATAAACAAACAAACAAACAAATAAATAAATAAAGTATAGTTTACACAACTGTAAACCAAGGGCTTATTACTTGTGAGCTACTGGCTAAGCGTCTTATGTGTGTTATGCTGTTCAGTCCTTGCAATAAACCTACGAGGTAGGATGGATTACCATCCCCACTTAACAGATGAAGAAACTAAGGCGAAGAGAGGCTAGACACCTTGGACAAGATCACACAGCTACATGATGGGACTGGTAACCAGGCAGTGAGACGCTATAGCCCATATAATTTCCACTATTCGAAGGTGTTCCCAGCGTCTGTGCCAATGAGGTGATCAGTTATGAAGTGCGTCATCATTCATTTATTACTAATAACAAACTTTACAACATCTTCTCTTTGGGAAAAAAAAAAAAACAAACAAAAAACGAGCACGTCCTATAATAATATGCTTCTTACGCTTTTGCATTCCGGTACATCTTCTTGAGTAGGAAAGAGAGGGATGGTATTAGAGAGATAGCCTGCAGAGAAGTGTCTCCCTACACAGCTCTAGGTAGACCCACGGGGGTGTGTCACTCGCAAGCAGCCTGGGTGCTGATAGCAAAAGTCCAAATACCTCCACCAGGGAATGCCGTTATCTCAACGGAGGCAAAGCCGCCGAAACAGATAAGGCCGGCTATTGGCTAAATTGGCTATTATCACCACTATTTTAAGACAAGAAAACCTCTCAGAGGTTAAGTGCAGAGCGCAAAGGCCGGACGGAGCAGAAAAGGCAAAGCAGCTCCTCCTTTTCCGCGGTCCGGCTTTCGCGGCTTCAGCTTTGCAGTTGTCAAAGCCGGCAGGGCTGTCAACCACGCCTGCGAGCAGAGGCTCCTCCTCCTGACCTTGCGTCAGAAGGTCAATAGTAGCCAGGTGCGCCGGCGTCACGTCACGTCACGCCACGCCACGCCACGTCACGTCACGTCACAGGCTGACGACAGGACTCAGCGGTGCTTCGTTCCTCTCTCCCTCTCCTGGAGAGGCGTTTTGTTATCTTGCAGCGCCACGAGGAAATGGGTGAGTACAGCACGTGAAATATTTTGAGACAGAAGGGGAGGGAAAGAGACTATACTCTGATAACTTATATTACAGTGTACTGTTATCATTGTTTTATTTTATTACGAGCTAGTGTTGTGTCTCTGGCTCCGTCCTGATTTATACGTGAAAGCTTAACCGCGGGAATGTATGTATCGGGGTTCAGTACTGTCTGTGCAGGCATCCCGTGGGGGGGGGGGGGGGTCCTGGGAGGTATGTCCCGCAGGTCAGGGGGCCTCTACGCTACTCAAATCCACCTCTTCTGATTGCTAGTCCCGCATTCTTGTCCTTATTGGACACCTAGATCCTCTTTCTCTTCCTTCTGCCACTGTCTCTTTTCCTGAGCTGAGCGGGGGCAGGAACCAGTGTTAGGACCAAAGTGGCAGGGGTGGGAGGTGGGGCGGGGTAGAAGCACCTTCTGGAACAAGGGCCGTCGGAGCTGAATGCCCACGTCCTGGTCGCTCTCCATGTACAGGAGGTTGAAGGTCTCCTTGCAGCCCAGAGGCCTGGCTCCCCCAGGGAAGCTCTTACAGTCCCTCACGGTGAATTGCAGCTCCACATGGACACGCGAAGCTTCCTCCCCCCGGTAAATCCAGTTGGAGCGCAGCCAGTGGTCAGTGTCCCCGCCATCTTGCAGTGGGCAGTCCTGGTACATGTAGAGGGGTGTCCCATTCAGTATCTGCTGCACTTCACTCCACTGCGAGAAGGAAAACTCCGAGTTAGGCTCCATCCAAGTCATCACCTGCTCCCTAAACTCTGGTTTTCTAGAGCTGATGATGGGGAAGCTGGTGTCAGAGCTCCCCCAGTTCACCTGCTTGTCCTGCTCTCTTTCCACCCCCCCCCCCGGGCTCCAGGAGAAGAAGCTAAATGTTTAGAGTCAGGATTTATTTGGATACAGGATGGGCAAGACAATACCCCCATGTGATCTGCAGCCAGCCCCGGTCTCTTCAGTGAGCCCACTTCAGCTGCAGAAGTATGAGCACCGCTTTTTTACCTGTCTCATCAGTCAGGATTGTCAAGTGCCCCAAATGGCAGAAACTCATTCACAAAACCTTTCTGCCTATTTGTGTAGAAAAGAGGATAACTACCTTTAACATTAAGGCCCCTAAGCTTTTGGAGGGCACGAACAAGCATAAATCTCTTCTGTATGGAAGGAACTCACCCTCTCCAGTATTCCTTCCAGTTATGGTCACTATCAAAATCAACAATGGATGGGGTTGCTTGGACTCGTAGACACCATCTAGTCCACCCCCGTTAATTGCTTTTACACGAAAAGCATTTTATTTTTATTTATTTATTAAAAGTTTTTTTAAATGTTTATTTATATCTGAGAGAGATAGTGCACAAGCAGGGGAGGGGCAGAGAGAGAGATGGAGACAATATGAAACAGGCTCCAGGCTCTGAGCTATCAGCACAGAGCCCGATGCGGGACTCAAACTCACAAACCATGAGATCATGACCTGAGCTGAAGTGGGATGCTTAGCCGACTGAGCCACCCAGGAGCCCCAAAAGCATTTTATTTTTAAACTTAGTAATAACAATGGCTAGCACTAATACAGGACTTACTATGCACCAGTCACTGTTATAAACACTTTCCATGATGGACACTGAGTCACAACGAGGTTAAGTGACTTGCCCTGTGCATTGTCATTAGGAGGCAGAGCTGGGATGTGCACCCAGGCACTCTAGGCTCCAGAGTTTATGCTCTTTTTCTTTCTTTCTCTCTTTTTTTAAGTAGGCTCCCTGCCCAGTGTGGGGCATGAACTCATGACCCTGAGGTCAAGAGTCACATGCTCCACTAAGCCAGCCAGGTGCTCCTATGTTCTTGATCATTTTATTTCTAAGGGCTAATTATTGAAGTCAAAGAAGGGGCATCTGGGTGGCTCAGTCTGTTAAGCGTCCAACTTCGGCTCAGGTCATGATCTCAAGGTTCACGGATTGAAGTCCCACGAGGGGCCCTGAGCTGACTGTGCCCAGCCTGCTTGGGATTCTCTCCCTTTCTCTCTGCCCTTCCCCCCTCCCCCCCACATGCACACACTTTCAAAATAAATGAGGTTTTTTTTTTTTTAAAGTCAAAGAATAAACATATGTAATATAAAGTGAAAGTCCTCCCACCCGACTACCTCTTCACGGGAAGTTATTCTTAACAATTTGGAGTGAAGTTCCCCAGACCATTTTTAGTGCCTCTAGAGAAACGTTTGAATGTTTTTCTGTGTTTTTAACATAATTTTTTAACCTGTTATTTTGTAACCTACTTTTTGTTTTTAACAAATAAAAAGTCTTTGAAAGATGTTCACGAGAGTATAAAAAGATCTACCTAAGTCTTTTTAGCAATCCATAAAATAGTATTCCATTGTATGGATGTACCGTAATTTATTTAATTATTCTCCTGTTGTTGGACATTTAGGTAGCTTCTAGTTTTTTTTTAAGTAAATGTGTAGATTTCTATAAGATTTCTGTAGAAGTGCTGTATTAAAAGGTAAATATTATAAAGTTTGTAAGAAGATACTGTCAAATTGGCCTCCAAAAAGGATTTATCAATTTATACTTTCACCAACAATGCATGAGGGCTCATTTTTTTTTTTTTTTTCAACGTTTATTTATTTTTGGGACAGAGAGAGACAGAGCATGAACGGGCGAGGGGCAGAGAGAGAGGGAGACACAGAATCGGAAGCAGGCTCCAGGCTCCGAGCCATCAGCACAGAGCCCGACATGGGGCTCAAACTCACGGACCGCGAGATCGTGACCTGGCTGAAGTCGGACGCTTAACCGACTGCGCCACCCAGGCGCCCCTCATTTTTTTTTTTTGAGAAACTGGATATTGAAGATCTCTTTACTTTTGGCCTCTCTTATGGACAAAACACAGCTTCCTGCCATTTTAATTTACATTTCTTTTGAGAAGGAGGCTGTGCGTTTCTATTTTGTTCATTGGCTATCTGTATTTTTATGTAATTATGTGTTTGTAAACTTTGCCTGTTACCTTTTGAGTGTTCATTTGGATGAACCTTTTTTTTTTTTTTTACATCATAGATGCTAATCGTTTGCTTGAAATATGTTTCAAATGTTTTCTTCCTGTCATGCCACTTAATTTGCTAATGATATCTTTAATGTTGGCCTACATTTAAAAATTTTACATAGTAACGTCTATCTTCTCTCCCTTTATGAATTCTAGGTCGTGTATTTTGCTTGGGAAGCTCTCTCATCCCAAACTTACAAGGATCTTGTGTATTTTCTCCTCATATTTCTGTGGATTTCGTTTTTAGGTTTAGATTTTAATCTCCTTAGAATTTATTTTTTGGTGTAAAGTATGAAATGGAGATGTAACTTCACATTCTTTTTCTTCCTTGTTATTTTTAAATTACTTTTTTTTAAAGTTTACTTCTTTATTTTTGAGAGAGGGAGTGCATGTGAGTGGGGGAGGGGTAGAGAAAGAGAGGAGAGAGAGAGAATCCCAAGCAGGCTCTCTGCTGTCAGCCCACAAGGGGCTCAAACTCACGAACCCATGAGATCTTGACCTGAGCCTTAAAGAGGAGTCTGAGGCCCTTAGAACATCTTCTGTAAGGGCTTTCATTGCTACTCTCAGCTCTGGGAAAAAGTAGGGGAAAGCACCCTCAACTGAGAATTGGGTGGGGTGTGGCAGGGGCAGGAGTATATGAGGTACATAATTTTGCACTGTGTGAGGCAGTTCAAAGATTGGGCAGGGGGTGTCCAGCAGTGAGGGCATCTGGAGCCTGTTCTTAGCAGGAAGCTGTGATGAGGAAGCCCAAGGGGAAGGCATGGCGTGGAGGTCAGGTGGAAGGGTGGTAGGCGGTTAATGTGCAGCTCCTTAGCTAGATTGTCATGGCTGCAGCTGGAGCTCGGAGGAGCAGATGTTCCCAGCTGTGACTTGCCTTTCCCAGTTCCAGCGGTGACAGATGGGGGAGAACCAGCTGCCCAGGATCAGCAACAAGGATCCTTTCACTTATCACTCAGGCTGCTGGCTGCTACATGGGTACATTCTGGTGAGCCTGAATCCGAGTGCATGTGTGTGAGATGAGGGGAGGGGACACGGCAGACATTGGGAGTCTGTAACTGCTCCCGTCTTCTTGCCCTCCCGGTGCAAATATATTATATATGTATATAATGCATATATATGCATATATATGTGCATATATGCATTACATATGCTGTTTGACCTGAGCTGCACAAGGGGCCTTGCTTCCACTCCAGCCCAATTAGGGAAGAGTTATTTGGGTGGGGGTGGCTGGGGCACAGCGAAGGCCTGTGGGAGCCAGCTAATGGACCTGCAGCCCTCATTGTGGAGTGATTAGCTGCTTTATGAGATGAGGCGCCTATTACGGCTGGCCTAATCCAGGATTTTCCAAGCAGCCCCTCCTGTAGGATACATTATGGTTTAGTCTATTAATTCTAATTATAGGCCACTCTGTGGGAGAACTAAGAGTAGAGCCAGGACCCTAGGACCCAGAGGGAAAGAAAGCAGGTGACCCCAATACCAGAAATAGAGGCTGCGTTCCTATAGGAATAGGAAGGCCAAAGGGGTCCAGGACCAGAGGGAAGGAGGCCCTGAGGCCAGACTCCAGGAAGCTGAGACAGCGAGGGCAGCCTCCTGGGGTTCTGTGGCCAGCTCTGCTGAGTGATGGAAAGGTGTGCTTTGGGACTCACAAGAACGTCTCTCTGCTCACTAGGTCTTAGGAATATCTGTGGAGGGAAGGGACTTGGAGCAGGTTCAGACAGCTGGAATGCATGCTGTGCCTGGGCTGAGGAAAATGGACAAGGTGCCAAGCACTCAGGGACCTCTCTCTAGTGGGAGGGCAGCTTTGAATTTTGGGGAGGCAAACACCGTTTGAAGAACTTGCAGAAAACTTTGGCTTTCCTATCCAGAAAAGAATATCCCCATACATCTATGCAATTTAGGATCCACTTTTATGGGGTTCCTTGACCCTTGACCCTCTGAAGTCTGTCTGTGCAACTCTATTGGGATAGATGGACCTCGCATTGAAGATACATCTAGTGTTTTGGTTCTTAGCCCTCAATGATTGCATCCCTGGTCCCGTTCATCCTCTGCCTGGAGGACTGTGGTCTCATCACCTCCCAAGTCCTCTCTCTGGGGCAGGGAGGGGAGGAGCCAGGCATTGAAGCGTTCTTCTGGGGTGAAGCCTGAACCCCCCCCAAATGTCCCATTCAGGAGGCTCTGACTCACCTCCCTTCCCCCTCCCTGAGGAGACACTTCCAGTTTTTCCTGCTCTTTTCTCCGTTCCTCCACCCACCTCTCCGCCCATTTCCCACTGGCCTGCAGCTTTGAGCCTTCCCCTCCCTTGACACTTACCCCATCCTCTGGGGGATCCAGCAGCCAGCCCAGCTCTCCCTGTGCTGTGCTCGTGTCCATCAGAGTGACTGAAGTGGTGAGGAAAAGGTTGGTCACCTTTGGGGGAGGAGGACCCACACGTGCAACCCACATTCCTCATTCTGGGCCCCCAGCCCCAAGGCTTCAACGTCCTGTTCCTAACAGCTGTGACTTCCTGAGGTTTAGCTGGGGAAGGAGGAGTGAAGAGCTCAGGGATTAGTCCGTCTTCCTCCAGAGTGTGAAGGGAGGAAGGCAGAGTCGGGCAAGGGTTGGAGGCTGGATCCTTGACCAAAGTCAAGGCAGGAAGTGTTGGGAAGCGCAGCCCCACTTAAGACCTGCACCCTCTCACTCAGCAGTGGCTGGTGCTGGCTGGGGGAAATACAGCAGCTGCAAAATTGGAAGAGTGTGTGGGCAAGAGAGGATCTCAGCCCCTGGGGGTCCTGAGTGGGTAGGGTGTGGTCAGGGAACCTTACAGGGGGTTCCTGAGTGGGGAGGCTCCTTCCTACAGGCAAATGGCCTGCTCTGCCTGTGGTTGGGGGTGTGTAGTGACGGTACCAGGCGTAGCTCTTGAGCCTGGGAAAATGGGGGTAGTAGGGCCAGAGAGGGTGTACAGGCCTTCACCATTAAGATTTGATCTCTACATCTGGAAACTCCTGCAATCCCGAGTTCGAATCCATTCCCCAGTGGCAGGTCCCTCTGCCCACCCCCACCCCCACCCCGCGCCCCCTCAGGCTTAGGATGGCATAAGGGGACTTCCCATCCCTGACTTCATAGGGTCCGGATCTTTGGGTTGGGCACCTGAGACTGAGACTGCCTGGGAATGAGGGATCCCCACGAGTGCTGGGGGGGGGGGGGGGCGCGGGGGTCTGGACGCCGCTTCCTCGCAGCGGTCAGTAGGTCCCTCCCCACCACCAGGCGCAAACTGTTGACCAGGGCGACTGACCAGGGCCACCAGTTGTTTGGGGGTCAAAGACCAAAGACTGGCCTGGCCAGTCGATCGCCTGGCGGCAGGGCAAAACAAGAGCGCTGGAGAGGGGCGCGCGCGGAGAGGGCCTCCGCAGGAATGCCGGCTCCTGGAAAGGGTGCCGGCCGGGCCCCTGGGGGGGGGGCGGGGCGGGGGTCGGTACCTTCCTTGGTGCGCGCCCCGGGGGGCAGCGGGGCGCAGAGCAGCAGCAGCAGCCCGAGCCCCAGGGGCCAGCGCCGCTCCATGGCGCCGGCCGGGACCTGGGACCTCGGCCCAGACGGCTGGGTCAGGTCGCGAGGACTGGGCGAGCTGGGAGGGCCGGGCGGGGGCGGGGGGCGGGGCCGGCACCGGGGGCGGAGCCGGGCCTCACCTGGATCACCTTCTTAAAGGGACAGTAGAGCAGGAAGGAAACTTGTTAGACAGGTAATAAACTTCAAAAACCGGAGGCGTCTGGACCGGAATGAGACTGCGGGCGCCGCCTGGTGGGTGGGATTAGGAATCGACTAACCCAGTTCGAATTAACCAGAATTAACCCAGTTCTAATTCTAATTCTAAACTCAACCTTTAACCTAATTCTACCTCTGACTTGAACTACACCTTTGTGTTTCTCCTTCTCTCTTTCTAAAGAAAGCATTTCCTAGCAATGTAATAGCCACGGGGGAAGGCAGGGTTTTATGCTGCAGTAGGGGAGGCTTAGACGACCATAATGCAAGGTGGCTACAACTCTGAGAGAAGCACCTGGAGACTTGGAAGAGGAAGGAAGCCCAGCCTTCAGGGCAACAGTAGGTGAGTCTTTAGGGAGTAGGCCGTGTGAGCTGGGTTTTCAGTGGCAGAGATTGGGAAAGGCATGAGCAAGGGCCTGAGGCAGGGAGCCCCAAGGTGCGCTCTGGGAGTGGTGAATGGACCAGTTTGACTGCTGGGGCACAGGATTTGTCTTGGGAGTGGGGCAGAGAGTCAGGTGTGTCCAGAGCAGGGAAGGTCTTAGTAAACATGTTACCATGAGCTTTACAGAGCAAAAGAGAGGAATCTGTGAGGGGTTCTGAGCACAAGTGTTAAGTGGGAGCAGGTCCAGCCTGCTTGAGTCCTGTCTAGTTGGAGACGACCCACGTCCCTCCCACCCTCTTGGAGACCTCCTTACATTATATTTAATAAATGTTTATTCACTTTCTACTTTGCACGCATCAAGCTCTGAGAGACTCAAAGAAGAGTAAGACAGTCCTTGCCCTAAACAAGCTATTAGTCGGAGGAGGGCCTAAAGCCAACACATTTGACTCAGATGACAGATAGGAGTAGACCCCAGCTGAGGTACAAAATGGGGCAACAGTGGCTCAAATGGGAGCAATACATCTATTTAGGATGGTGGGGGCTTCGCTCCTGGGGCCTCTCCTTCCTTTACCCTTCCCTGGGTCCATCTCATTTAGGTGAATGATTCGTAGTCTTTGTATCATTTCAGTTGTTGCATTTTCAGTGACTGTGGTACATTGCAGGTGCTTACTTTATTAATGAAAAATTAATACTTCTCGGGGTTTCTGTTTGTGGTACAGATTAAGAATGAGAAGAAAATGGCTTGTAATTTTCTGGCCCAGACTATCCTCGTTGGCATGAATAAATAAATGTAATCCATATCCATGGATCTTGGTTGGAAAATTCACGTTGAACATAAAAGAAACAAAATGGAAAGTAGAATCCTCCCTTCTTCCACCCTCTAACTCCTCTCCCCAGTGTTAATGGCCACCGGTTGTGTCTTGAGATTCTCCCAGGATTTTCCCCCTAAGCACACACACATGCATGCTTTAAAAATGTATACAGAGGGGCCAGTGGATACACACTGTTCAGCACCAGGGGCCTCTTTCTAATGGTAAGTACTTTGGGAAGGAGGCGGAGGCTCCTGCAGGCCCACTGGGGTCAGAGCTTTGTGATTTCAGCAGGGAGGAATGGGCAAAGGGTGCACAGCCAACAGAAGGGGGGAAATGGAGCAAGCTTTGGACAATTGCTGCTAGGAAATAAGCCAGACTGTGGTGAGGTAATGCATGTGTTCGTTGCTGTGGTTTGTTAAAGTTACAAGACCCTTGGGACTGAAGGGGGTGGGGTGGGGGCTGCTCCGTGCGGGGAGAGGTGGCGTGAAGAGGGCTGGAAAGGAGCCTTGCTTTTGTTTTAAGGTTGCTTCTCTGTCCAGGTTCTGGAAGTGACACAGAAGGGGAATGAAAGCCCACCTTCTACCCCCATTCAGGATGCTCCCAGCTTGACAGTTCCTCATTCTGTTTGTGTGGGCTGAGGCAGGCCTTCGATTTCGGCCTCTGCCCTTAACTAGCACTGCTGCTTTGGTCAGGCTGTTTACACTCTCTGGACCTTAGTTTCCTTACATTCGAGTGATCTCTGAGGCCAGTTCCAGGAAAAATGGCAGGATTCGGAGTGAGAAGACATAGGCCAGCTCATTTAGCTATTCTGTGTCTCTGTTTCCTTAGCTGTAAAACTAAGGGGGGTGGGGGCAGGTGTGAGGATCAGAAGAGGAGAAAGCTCTTGCTAGCAGTAAGTTACCATACAGACACTGATGTGCTGGGACAGTGTTGGGGGTGTGGCCTACTGAGTTTCTCCTGCAGGGAGCTCCTGGAGTAGAACAGCCTCTGTGACTAAGGCATCACATTTTTTTTTCTTTTAAAAGCAACTTTATTGAGGGATAATTTGCATAAAATGAATTGCACCCATTCCAAGAGCACAGTTCAGTGGGTTCTGACAAAGGCATCCGCCCTCGTAACCACCACCTCACTCAAGATCCAGAACACTTTCATCACCCAGAAACGGTCCCTCATGCCCTTTGCTGTCAATCCCACCTGGGCTCCAGGCTTCCTGTCAATATAGACAAGATCCCTCCCCCGCCTGCAGGGGCCAGAATTTCCTGTAGTCTTCCCAGTCTGGCTTTTCCTTCCAGTACCATGCCCTGAGGTCTGTGCAGGTTGTGGGCATCAGCAGTTTGCTCCTTCTGGTTTGTCGACCACTGTTCCCTGTGTGGATGCCCTGGGGCATCATTTAACAATCCAAAAATCAAACCCAAACAGTCTCCCTCTGCTCTGCTTCCCCAGGAACTCCAGGCCCCTTACCTGAGGAGGCTTCCCAGAGGGACACCTGTCTTCCCTCTTAGATGGAGAGAACCCAAGTTTTCTGATCCTGTAGTTCTCATTCTGTAGTCAAGAAGGATAGAAAGGAAAGCCTGCTTATCCCTGCAGCCTCAGACTTCCTGGCTTCTGGCTTCCTCCTGCAGCCCGGACCTTAACACTCCCTTGTTCATATTGTCCCATCCCCCGCCTGTCCCTGCTCCTCCTCTCCAGCTCCACCTGGCTCTTTGCTGATCTGGGATAAGGTGAAATTTCACCCAGCCTAGGTTGAGGCCTTGTATGTCCATAAGACTCTGGTTAAAACACAGCCTAACCGGCAGGGTAACCCAGTAAGCTGCCAGCAACACTATGAAAGCATCAGTGCACGTTGGTTTATCAGATGAATATCAGGTCCTGAGCAAGGGCCTGTGTGGATGGGACCAAACAGCTTTGTTTTGGCTGCTGCGGGCTGGCCTGCACTTGCAGGCAGCACGATCCAGGAGACTGTGTGGGCAGTGGGAAGCGAAGGAACAGCTCTCTCAATGCATCCGGGTGAATTCCGCACATCTTTGATCACAAGGCTAATTTGGTCCTTGCCTTCCCTTCTCCTCTGTGCTCTTACCTATCTGCTCTCTGATCCTGGTTTACCATCAGGCAGCAGGGGTGGGGATAATCATAGTTACCATTTATTACCGCACCTACGCATGCTGCCAGGGCACTTCACGTACATTATTTCATTTACTTCTCACACCAACCCTTTGAAGAAGGTATTATTAGTTCTATTTTATAGATGGAAAAACCTGAGGCACAGGGAATTAAGTTACTTGTTCAAAGTCACTCAGTTGCAGAATCAGGATTTGAACCCAGGTCTGTTGGACTCTGGGGCCTTTGGCCTCCAGTTGAGATTCCAGAAGCAAAAGAAGTAGGCAGCGCTTAAATTTTGTTTTCCTACCTTCTTCCCTCTGTCTCCCCTGGCTTGAAACAGCATGGATTAAAAAAAAGCCTGTTTTCAAACTTTCTAAAATGGAATCATGTAATATGCATTCTTTGGTGTCTGAGTTCTTTCATTTACTCTTATGTGTGTGCGTAAGAGTGTGCTGTTGTTGTGTGCTATTTCATCCTCATTGTACGATATTCCCCTGTATAAAGAACAGCTTATTGGGGCACCTGGGTGGCTCAGTGGGTTAAGCATCTGACTTCAGCTCAGGTCATGGTCTCATAGTTCATAGGTTCAAGCCCTGCATTGGTTTGGACTCTGTGTTGACAGCTCGAAGTCTGCTTGGGATTCTATGTCTCTCTCTCTCTCTCTCTCTGCCCTTCCCCCGTCCATGCTCTGTCTGTCTCTCTCAGAGATAAACATTAAAAAAACAAAACAAAACAAAAACACTTTATTTTTAAAGACTTCTTGACTTTGTGGTTAAACATTCTACACTTAAATTGCCACACCAGGCCACTCCCATGGTTTATCTAGGTCTGGGTGTCTCTGGGTATCTGAGAGATGTTTGATCTTCCCAGAAGGTACTTGTGTTTTTGAAGGGGAGTTCTTGCTAGCCCCATGGTTCCTTTATTGATTAAATCTATTCAGGGGCAGCCTGTGAGCAATGCCACACTGCCGGATTGTCCCCCTTCCCTACTCCTTTGTATGGCCCTCCCGCCTTCCATGTCAGTTTGACAAAAGGAAAGCACCTGATTTATTTAAGTAGCCGTAACTCTTCATATCAGAAGTAGGACTGTTTTGAGACAGAAGCAGGTGGAAGTTTTCCCTGAGATGCCATATTTCCAAAAATATCTATTGGAAAGTCCTACTATTAGGGCGCCAGGGTGGCTCAGTCGGTGAAGTGTCTGACTCTTGATTTCAGCCCAAGTCATGATCCCACGTTTTGTGAGTTTGAGTCCTGCAACGGGCTCTGTGCTTATGGCGAGGATCCTGCTTGGCATTCTCTCTCTTCCTCTCTGCCCCTCCCCCATGTGTTTTTTCCTCTCTCTCTCCCTCAAAATAAATAAAACTATTAAAAAAAAGTCCTACTTCTGTCACTGAATCATGTGATTCATCATGTGATGACCTTGGGCATATCATCTGACTGTCTTGAACCTCAACTGTCTCATCTACAAAATGGGGGAAATGGTGGTAATGATGCTGGTCCTCAGCACCTACATCATGCACGAGGTGCACGAGGTGCACGAGGTGCACGAGGCGTGTACAAATATGATAAAGGATGCGAGCATATGCTCCTGGCTCTGTCGTGTAATGTAAGGGTACATCTTTTTCCTTTTTGTGTCCTGTGTACAGGGCTGTTTGCAAGATGGATTTGGAGAATCAGGGAATAAGTCTGCTGAAGGAAGGGGCAGACCTAAGTAGCATCAGTCCCTGAATTAAAAGGGTTGTTTGGTTGAAGCTCAGATCTCAAAAAGAGGCAAGAGAAGAATAAAGCAAGAGCTAAGAGAAGTCACTCTTGATCCATTTAGATCATGAGGCATTTATGGGACTAAATATGACGCACTTTTGGGACATACTGCAATTCTGCTTGTACTTGTTTTTCCTAAAATTCGATTTCCCTTTGCAATGTTAAAATCCTGCCAAGCATTTTGGTTGTTTTAGAGGCAAGCAGGTAGTGAAAAATAAATGAGCCTGTGCTGCATGCTAGCATGGGCCACGAAGAGGAAATTCAAGAATGAATTCAAGGCTGGGTGGTAGCAACCACAAAGGAGGTGGGGTGACTTCTGGTGTTGATGGGAGAGGCAGCGGGGGAGGGGTGAGGTGGGAATTCCGTTGGGGTTATGCATTCGTTCCATCCAAATGCATATTTAGGTAGAGCTTTACCTCAACACCTTCCTCACCACCCCCTCCCCACCGCCCCATTCTTAACCGTTCTCTCTCCAGAGGAAAAATAAAACCAGTTTACAATTATCCTATTATTTCATTGATTTCTGGAGTGGCGACAGGAAACCTTGGACAGGTCAGTCGTGTGAAGAGGCTGTGACTCAGAATTCCTTGTACTAATATTTGTGTGCATCTCACGACAAACCCCGTGCTTCCACCTGAACTTGTTTGCTTGACCGCCTGAGAAGATAGCATTGCTAACCTGAGAAATTAATACGCTCCATTAATGCTTGGGCAGGTAGAAGGGAGGGAGGGAGAGGGAGAGAACAAATGTGTCTCAGTGAACGGGGACAGGTCAGAAATTTAGTAAGAACAAGTTGAGACAAGTGTTAAATACCAGAACCCCCCCCCACCCCCCCCAGGAGAAGAGTGAGAGCTTGGTCCTTGTCAAAATGTTTATTGCCTAGACCACAGGAAGAGGAGAGGGAGTGGAAGACTATGTTTCAAAGTCCATTTTAGTTTAGCTAGTATGAGAGAGGTGAGGGCTGAAACAAACTGTCAGCTTTGTCTTCTGGATTAGGCTAACAGTTTATTTGAAAAATTTACAATTTTTTTGCTGGTCTAGGCTGGGAGTTCTGGGAAACTAACCCCTAGAGAGGGTTGGGATGTAGACTGGCAAAATCCACACTTTCAGTTTTAAGCTACTGGTCCTGTGGCCCAGAGCTAATGTTACATTGTTGTCCTATAAAAGAATTATTTTTTTTCTTTTTTTTTTAAATTTTTGTTTTCAACGTTTATTTATTTTTGGGACAGAGAGAGACAGAGCATGAACGGGGGAAGGGCAGAGAGAGAGGGAGACACAGAATCGGAAACAGGCTCCAGGCTCTGAGCCATCAGCCCAGAGCCTGACGCGGGGCTCGAACTCAGGGACCGCGAGATCGTGACCTGGCTGAAGTCGGACGCCTAACCGACTGCGCCACCCAGGCGCCCCTAAAAGAATTATTTGATAAGTGTGGATCCTATTAATTGGGCAAAAATTTGATTCCTTTTAAATTTTGCTTTGAAGAACTTTTTAATAAAAGGGATTCTAACAGGGCAATCCATACTTTTTTCTAAGTTCCAGTTAGAAAGTTACTGTTATGAATGCATACACACAGAAACGTGCATGTTTGAACATACAGATACCACCACTTGTGTTAAAAAATGAATGTACCCTTCTCCCAATAGATCCCCCAGTTTGGAAGGTATTCAGGCCATGGGTCATAAAATATGAGCGCCACCTGGTGAGGAGAAGCAGGTAACTGCATCTGTATCTTCAAGTATGCCATCAACAGGTATATTTATCCCATATGAAATCTTAGAATATCACAGGAATAATAATCAGCACGACATGAAAGTGACAGTGATTTTCATGACTGTGAAAATGGACAGCCTGTGTCGTCCCCGCAGCGACAGCCTCTGACCGGAGGGGAGGGAAGGTCCAGGTGGGAAGGAAGGGAGGGAGGGGCTAGTGATGGTGTGATGAGGGCGTGTCCTACTTTCAGGCTTCGGTTCTGGACACAGGGTGGTGGTGGGGGGGGGGTGTGGAGAAAGCAGAAACCCAAGTTGCCTAGGAGGTGCCGGCTGGGAGGAGAGGACCATCATTGTTTGCAAGGTGTCTGTCAGGTGCAAGCTGGAGAGAGATGTGTCTCCACTCCATTCAGCTATCTTACTCTGGAGCTGCTTGTGCCATCAGAGTGGCAACTGTTTCTTTTCATTTTTCTTCCTTTTTTTTCCTTCTGGTCTCCTTCCTTCCCCTCCCTCCCTGTCTTCTTCCTTTTTGTTAAACAATAATTCTCAGGAAGAACCATTTATTAGACCAAAAACAAAACCTGTACTTATACTACTGGATGTTTCATTTACTTAGACAGTTGTTTTTTTCAAAGCCAGAATTTATTTTTACCAAAAAATGCTCAACAGCCTTAAAAAAAAAAAAAAGGTCCAAATGCCCAAAGATGCCCATATTTAATTGAAGATAATATGAGGCGGTGTCTGTTGGTTTCTCCATTGCTAAAGCCTCAGTTTGATCCCAGTTAATTATATACCCGAGTAATTCTTCTGGTTGGGCAGTGAGAAAGTTCCTCTTTATTTTGGGGAGGCACTGAAGGTTAACGGAAAGGAATTTTAGGAGCCTTTAAATTCATATTGACTTGCAGTGGAACTCTAGATTTCTGCCTCCTAGATACAAGACTGTGGGCATTTTTCTTACCTCTCTGAGACTTAGACTTCCTCTCGTGCAAGCGGTTCACTTGCCTTCTGGGAGCACCTCCATGTGTCGGGAGAGGGTACGCCCAAGTGGAAGGCAGCTCCCATAAAACCTCAGGTGGAGGCAGAAGCAGACAGCCACACAAATACAGGAGGCTGATTTTGACAGGAACAATGTCTTCCTGCCACAGGAAAAGGTGGTCTTTGTGTTGGGCCTAGTAGAATGACTTCAATAGCGTAGTTCATTCATTCATCCAACAAAAATTTATTCTGCCTTTACTATGAGGTAGGCACTGTTCCAGGTGCTGGGAAATACCTGTAAACAAGGGAAACAAAAAACCACCTGCGCTCACTGAGTTTACATTTTAGGGGGAGGAACCAGACAGTACACAAATCAATAGGTTTTTCAGATAGAGCTATTGGGAGAACTAAACAGAGAAGGGGATATGAGGAGGTCTCTGTGTATCGATGAGGTGAGTTTGGTGCAGGGAATTGAAGGAGAGGAGAGAATGTGCCATACAGATTCAGATCAGAGGGAAGAAGAACCCATTGTGGCTCCAAGGCCCTGGGTGGGCACGAGCTTGAGAGGTTCAGTGAAGGTCAAGGAGACCAGTGTTTCAGATGAGAGCAGGCAGCGGGGAGAGTGAGGTTAGGGACTAGACGGGATCAGCAAATGTAGGGCATTTCATACCATTTTAAAGACTTTTTGACTTTTCCTTTGAGTGAGATGGAGACCCTGAGAAGGGGGTCAGTCAACGAAGATTCACACTCGGACTGAGCTTTTCAAGGGGCCACTCCGGCTAGTGTGGGCGGGGGCAGGGCAGGGACAAGTTAGGAGGGTCGGTGTTGGCCCATAGAGAGATGGGAGGGCTTGAAGCAGAGTGCAGGGGCTGGCAAAAGTCACAGAGCAGCAAAGGTTGTTTCACGCCAGGCTGGTGGCCGCCATTTGACTGTACAGGGTGGGAAGATGGCAGGCTAGGAAATGGGAGGCTGTGTGGTGTGATGGGCTCCTCTGGGGTGAGGAGGGAGAAATGGGAGATAAGCTCAATTAAGGCAGATTGGAATTGGCCTTGGTGATCAGCTTAGAGTTTGAACTTTTATTCTCTGCGTAACCCAGAGGCAGCAAAAGTAAGTTTTGAGCATGGGAGCTGCGTGATGAGAGATCAGGGTTTGAGCTCTGGTCGACAATGGAGGAAAGACTATAGGTGCAGAAGGAGGAATCAGAAGTAATGGTCCAGATAATGTGGTATATCTCCCAATCGAATGGGGACCCCCAAATGTGGGACAACTGATCGAGTGGAAGCCAGTGGTGTGGGCAGTGAAAGAATTCACCCAACACAGAACAAAAGAGAAGGTTATTGAATACATCTCAAGGGAGCTGAGGGCTGGATAGCAAAGGAGAGACTGTGAGGCAGTGGTGAGGGGCCACAGGTAATAGGGTGGAGTGATGGGGTAAAAGAATGTATTGAATTTCCCCCATTTTTGGTAATCTTCGGAACTGTACCTGGTTGTAATTGGTCAGTTAGGGCCTATGGGTATTTCGAGGTGGGTTGCTTAATGAGCCTGTTTGCATTCAGCTCGGTGGTCCCTATGGACCCTTTTGTCTTGATCCAGTTTCCATTGCTCAAGCCTGTTGCCTGAAAGTGGCCTCTGCAGGTAAGAAACAATAAGGGCTCAAACTTGGGCAGTGAGTGGAAAGGCTATATGAGTGACATTTTACTCACAGAATAACAGAGTGTGTTGGCCAGTTAGTCGGGGAGGTGACGGAAGTTCACCATTTCATACAGACTCAAAGTGGTAAGAGTCATATTTTTGATTTTAGAAAACTGTATCTCTGTGGGAGTAGGTGTGCTGGAAGGAATGTCCACCCTCTGGAAAATGCTTTAGAGAAAATGATCAATCAGTATGATATTGCTGCATATGATAAGAAACATATATTTGGTCTGGCACACAACTCCTAAAAACTTTGGAATTTCCTGTGCTAGGAGTGATAAAGGTATCTTTTGTCATTTTTTTTTATTTAAAAAAATTAAAAAAAATTTTTTATTACCTTTATTTTTGAGAGACAGAGAGAGACTGAGCACAAGTGGGGGAGGGGCAGAGAGAGAAGGAGACAGAATCTGAAGCAGGCTCCAGGCTCCGAGCTGACAGCACAGAGCCCGACATGGGGCTCGAACTGACAAACTGTGAGATCATAACCTGAGCCGAAGTCAGACACTTAGCTGACTGAGCCACCCAGGTGCCCCCCCCATTTTTTTTAATGTTTATTCATTTCTGAGAGAGCATGAGCAGGGGAGGGGGAGAGAGACACAGAATCCATAATAGGCTCCAGGCTCTGATCTGTCAGCACAGAGCCCAACATGGGGCTCAAACCCACAGATCACGAGCTCATGACCTGAGCTGAAGTCTGACGCCCAACTGACTGAGCCACCCAGGCATCCCTGTCTCTTGTCATGTTAGCGAGTGACATTTGGAAAGCTCCTAGTTCACCTGCAAGGGCTGGTTGCCAGGGGAGCCAATCCAGAGATCTGACTTCTAGTCCCACGCTGACTTCCTGGGAGGAGAGAGGGCCTGGTGGTCGAATCGATTGATCTAATCAATCATGACTATAAAACCCAAAGTAAAGGGCTTTGTGAGCTTCCAGGTTGGTGAATGCGTGGAGACTCTGGGAAGTGTGTCCAGAGACAGCATGCGAGCCCCTTCCCACACACCTTGACCTCTGCAACTCTCCCGGCTGGCTCTTCTTGAGTCATACCCTTTTATGATAAACTGCTAATCTAGTAAGCACACTGTTTTCCTGAGTTCTATGAGGCGCCCCCTGGCAAGGAGGCAGGAGAACCTCTGATTTACAGCCCATCTGTCAGGAGTACAGGTGACAACTTGGCCTTGCTTTGGTATCTGGAGTGGGGGGCAGTCTTGTGGGACTGAGTCCACAACCTGGGGGATCTGACACTATCTTCTGGTAGACTTGCCTGGTGGTGTGGGGGAAAAGCCCACACATCAGAGTTGGGTGCAGAGTTATTGTTTGAATCCGAATGATTAGTTAGGATTTTGTTTGGTGGAGTGGGGTGTATGGCTGGGAAGACTGGGAAAAAGACTTGGTGGTGGTAGGTAAGAGGTAGGAAACCAGGGAGGCCAGGCAGAGGCTAGTGTGGAGAGGACAAGAGAGGAAGTCAAGACATGGCAGGTGCCTTCCGGAGTAGAACATGGATGAAAAATGGCCCAGACGCTTGAAGGGGACATTTATGAAGATTAGCAGTGAGGGAGGACTTGGGGTGTGGTCTCTTTCTCTCGGCTCCCCACAGAAATTAAGTCCTTATGTGGTGCTTTTGGATTCAGATTCTTGGTTTTCTTGGAAGCATAGGATGCTATGGACAGTTCCCGTGATCAGGTCAATCTTTTTGTTGGCTCTGATGCTCGGTAAGAGAATGAAATGGATGAAAATTTCAACTATGCTGATTATTTTTCTTTTTCTCTATTTAATGTGTTTTCTTCCTGCTGTCTGCTCTTCTGAGCCCCATGTTTTGCTCTGTGCTCCTGCTCTGTGACGTAGATTTTGCTTTATATCTCCCCACAGTCTAGCTGGGTTGAAAATAAAGGTCACTGTCTGCCGCTTCTTTGCTATCCAGCTCTCTCCCCGAGTGCCAGAATCTTCAAAGTCCTCCCTGTGGGTCTGGCCACCTGCCTAAAGGTGGTATTTGTCTGGAAGAGGTGCCCCGTTTACTCAGTTCTTCCCCTGTCTTTTATTTCCCGGTGAGCATCTGTTGTGGTACCCTCTTCCTTTATCACTTTTCCAGCTTGAAATACAGATCTTGCTGGCATTTTGCAATTCTCAGAACCAAAGAGAAAACCAACAGATTGACAGGAAAATGGCATTAACCTCGTCATTACTGTGGTTTTTGTTACCTTCGTCGCTAAGTCGTGAGGAAGCATCGAATTGTAACTGGCCTGTAGGAACAGCAGTGAACAAGCATAATTATTGTCCAGAAACTCTCTTGACCCTTAGGGAGTCGAGAGTTTGACACCAAGAACCTTGGAGGTTCACACACAATGGAAGTGACAGAATGTCCTCATTTAATTGGGTAATCCTGACTCCCTTCTGCCTTTGATCCCCCATCCTTTCCTAGCCAGTCGACTCTAGGCAAGTCTTTGGAGGTCTCTTGGCTTTGAGCAGGTGGGGCAGGACCTTACCATGATCTCCTCACCACCCCTCCTGTATCTTCAGTTCTATGAACTCTATTTATTAGGTCCCAGAAACAAAGTCACGGTCCATCCAGCATAATGTCAGAAGTCCCACTCTTCATGGAAGAATTCTGAGATGAGAAGGCAATAGTAAAGAAATGAGAACATCTAGAAGTCAGAATGCAGCTCTTCGACATTGCTGCGTGGGAGAGTTGTGGGAGAGGTGCCGTTTTCTGCACACCTCTCCAGGTGGGCCACGGGCAGAACACCGATGGCTCTTGGAGTTCTTATATGACCCGGAACTGTGCTAAGCACTTTCCGTGTATTTCCATATAGTCTTTGTAAGAAGCCTGTGGGAGACGTTCATGTGCAGATGAGGAGGCTGAACTGCAGGAGGCCTAGTGACCCGCTCAGGTTATACGGCTAGTCACGGTGAAGGTGATCTTCCGATGCAGGTGGTCTGACACCACAGCTCATGCTCTCTGTTTAAAGCCTGTGTATCTGTGTAGACACCAGAAATTATTTGTGTGAAGAGTTTGTTAGTGGTGGTTAGGTTCTGGGGACTCTGCGGTTTGCATTGTGTAAAAAATCAAGGAGCAGTAAAGAATGCTACTAGCTGGACACCTGGAAGAGAGGGAAGGGCAGCTGTCATGGCACACTGGTCTTGTCATCAGGGAAGCTTCTCCAGGTGTCCTGGCCCCGAGCTGCCCGTCTAAAGCACTTCTCCAGAAGGAAAGAAGGTTCCGGGCCATCACTTAAAAGCTTGACGTTCTAAAGTTGAGGGAAAAAGCCTGTTCCTTGGAGATAGGACCCTCCTCTAAGTCTGGGAGCCACAGGGCACAGGTGGTGATGTGGGGACGTGGGCGGGCGCAGCAGTGGCCAGGATGGACAGCAACAGCAGGGAGCTGAACCCTGCACAGCTGTGTGGGGGCGGGGAGGCCCGTGGGGGGCCGGGTGTGGAGATCCACAGACCAGCCTGGCTGGCAGGGCATGCAGAGCCCAGTGCCATTGAGATGCGTCATTTGTCCCCAGGCCTTTGCGACCTGGAGAAATAGCTGTTACTACTCCATACAAATGTGTTTTATTTTATTTTTCCTGTTAAGAACATCTCCTAAACTGGGCTATGTAAATGTACTATTCTACTGCCCTGGCTGCCTTATCGAAGGGTGAGTTAAACATTTTTTTGTCGTACTTATTATTGACAGTGGCCTGTGAGCTCTGGAGGGTGGCTGTTTTTGCTGACCATCACCACCCCCCTCAGGCGGCCCCGTTTCTTCACAGTGCCTCAGGCCCTCTACCGTATCGTAGGGAGAGTTCCCCCCAACCCTCCCGCCCCATCTTGTTCTGTGTCTGGGGTGTCCAAATGCTTAATCCAGTCTTGGTCTGGAACAGGAGGGAGCCCAGTCTGGTTCAGCACTGCCTCGACAGCTGCCTAAAATTGACCTTTCTATACTGAGTGGAAGCTTAGGACCTCCTTCGTGGCTATTGGAGATAATGTGGTGCCGTCCCCCGGAGTGGCACACTGTTGACTGGAAGGCCCAACCTGGGCCAGGTTGGACCCAAGTCAGAGCTTCTGTCCCTGTCTCTTGTGTAGAAGGATGCAGTGATCCAGGCGTGGCTGACCAGTGCTCAGGGGGTCAGGGCGTCACAGGCTGGGCTCAGAGCACTGGGAGTGCCCGTCAACTGTGAGTCCCTCCAGCTGATCGTTCACAAGGGGCGCTCTGAGGTTCAGGCCAGGAACACACGGGTGACGGCCAGGACAACTTGGCCATCACTGTTTTCTTTAGGAAGTTCTTTTCAGAATTTTTATTGTACCACGTTTTTTAAAATGTGTATTTATTTTTGAGAGAGAGAGAGACAGAGAGACAGAGCAGGAGTGGGGGAGGGGGCAGAGAGCGAGGGAGACAGAATCTGAAGTAGGCTCCAGGCTCTGAGCTGTCAGCACAGAGCCCCACGTGGAGCTCGAACTCATGGACTGTGAGATAATGACCTGAGCTGCAGTTGGAGGTCCAACCGACTGAGCCACAAAGGCGCCTCTCTACTTTACCAATTTTTAACTATTCTATGGCTACCTGCATTCATTCTCTGTGTACACATTCAAGCATTACAAATAAAATGGAAACCTGCCTTGATCACCTTTCCTGATTCTGTCCGCTCGTTATAGGCTCATTTTGTAAACTTTCAGATGTTTTTTCCATGCGTTTTACTCTATGTGTGTATATCATATATCATCATACATGGTTTTGTGGTTTTGCGTGTATGTATATTTATATAAATTGGTATCAACAGTACATGCTGTATAAATTTCCCTGAAACAGCTTTCTTCACTCAGCTGTCCTAGAGATTCCTCCATATCAGCTTGTATAGATGCAGCTAATTCTTACAACTATTGCAGAGTATTCCATAGTATAATGTATCATTTTATTTAATTAAAGATACTCTGTCTGGACCAGTGTCCCCTTTTTATAAAATAGTTTAGTTTAGTTTAGTTTAAAATGTTGTTTATTTTATTCCCTTATTATCCTGAAATGAAATTCGTAAATAATACGACTTACTTAAAACATGACTTAAGATCTATACAATGTTCTAACTGTGATATAATGCTATTAATAACCGCCATTTATAATAAAGTGATATGTTGACATGTAGATGGCTTGTGTGCACTGCCGATGACATCATAAAGTAGACAGATGCTTGCACCACGTATAGACTCAAGTGAATGCTACAGCCCCAAATGCAGACAGATTTAGGTGTGTTTGTTGCTGATTTAAGTACTTTGGGTGATGTTGCCATCGATTTCAGAATTTTTGTGAGATGACGAACAAATCGTGGTAAAGATTCAAACTTAACAAAGTTCCCACATGTCAGTTTATTTGGTAGTTCCATTCTTAGAAGAAAAGTCATCGCATATGAAAAATTGTGCAGAAATTACTCTGTGTTTGTATATAGCCGAGTTAAATTCTCGGCTCAGATATTTTTCACCTACATGAGTGTCTGGCGGGACCCCGAAGTTCTTACTGGCCGGGGGACGTTCTTCATTGTGTGGGATACATCGTGGCCCCCAACAGTAAATGCCAGTAGTAAGCCCAAAGACGGTACAAATCAAAACACCCACACGAGTTTCATAACTATCTTTTAGAGAGGGTCACAGTGTCCTCAGTAAGAGCTACTGATCTCTTGATGACTTTTTTTTCTCTAGATTTTTGCTATTGTCAGCAAAGCGGTGAAGAGTATCCTTATCTATGTCTTTTTATGCACATTAGAACAGTTCTTCAGGGAAAGATGAATCCCCAGGTCATTTCAGCCCAGGTGCCCTCACACGCCAGCAGGGGCATCAAGTGCAGCTTCTCTAGAAGATGGCTATTTCAGTTTCACCTCTTTCCTGTTTTCCAGGTGACTCCCAGACATGGCTCAGAGCCGGTTCCCGTTCCTGGCTTCTTCTCCATCTCCAGGAATGCAGCTTTCCTGTGGTGTAGGTCGTTGGTACCTGTCTCTCCGAGGTAGGTGGCACACTCATGGTTTCGAAGAGCCCACCGTCCTCCTCCAAAGAGGCTCTCCTCTGTACGTGCGTCTCCTCTACCATAATTTATGCACAATTTCTGCTGTGAGGGGTGACCTCTGGTGGGGCATCCTACTGGTGGGGATGCCACCACTTGCCCAAATGTCAAGTTCAGAACAGGAGTAAAATATCAAGAACTATTATTAGGTTGATTTTTTAAAATTAATGCATTTTAACCGTGCACATTGAAAATTATGAATAGCTTGAAGATGTTTCTCAGGGAGCTGGTGAAGTGGGACTTGTTCCCAGAGAGACTGATGGGGAAAAAAAGGAGGTAGAAGATCCCAGATAGTGACTGGGAAAGAGAGAGGAGGGCCAGAAATGTGGACGTTCAGGCTGGCAGGGCACTTTGAGGACACGTCATCTAATTTTTAATGCCCATTCCATGAGAGAGACCCCTCTGAAAAGCCTCAGGTGCAGCAGGTGCGGCTGCCTGTTCTAAGAGAAGCAGGGTTCCAAAACGTGACAAGAAGCTGTTAAAAGACTTGGGATTTGTTCATAAGTAAGGGATAGAAAAGGCAGTTTTTTGTAAATAAGGAAAGACTTTGGGGCAGGAGTGTTGTGGGAATGAGTTTCCCTTCAGGAAAGGAAACGAGTAGACCGACAGCAAGGAGTTTGCGTTGTGTTTCTTTTGCTTTGTCTGCGTTATCTTTCCTGGGTTGTGCCTCTGTTACTAAATGACTGACATATAGGGCTTAGTATTGGACAAAAATGTTTTTGTATATATTGCCTCATCTAACGTTCCACATGTTTGCAAGTATTTATTATTACGGTCATACACACCAAAGTGGAAAAAGAGGAGGAGACAATTGTGGGTTACAGGTTGAGAAAGTGACAGAAATAAAATCAAGCCCAGGGCTTCCAAATCTAAATTATGTGCAACAAACGCGGCCTGAATAAATTTAAACTTGTGGAATGTTATGGTGAGCATTGTGTTTTTATAGCTTTCTTTGGAATGTCATGATGTTTTCTTAGATTCTCTGATGTTTGCCTGCATGGGTATATTTACTCATTGTCCCTGTTGGTAAATAAGAAATATTATGGGGAAGAGGAGGAACAGGAAGATGAGAAGACACTTGTTCCGTACTCCACACAACAATCTTGATTCAGAAATTTGAGACTCAGTCGCTGAAAAATGGCAAGGAGATGGCTTGTTTGGCTTGTTCCTTTGGCCCCACCGGGCGATGGAAACGTGGCGCAGTGATGTGGCGTCTCGATCTTCCAATTCCGGGCAAAGGCTCGGTGGCAACAGCTTCGCTGTATTTTTCTGAGGAAAAACACAAAGGTGTAGACAGTGAATCTAATAATAGAGAGCAAAATCTAGAGCACATATGGTATCCTCGAATAAGATGAGATGAGAAAATGATGTATGCAAATATGCTTAGCATAATGCCAGCCACATAATAGGTTTTCAATGAATGTGGTTCAATATGAGATTGTATTTCTTTCCTAGAGTTCCCTACTTCATACCTTGTTGATTAAAAAAAAAAAAAAATCTCTCCTCTGACTTTTATTACCATGGTTTGATGGGGAAAAATGAACCAATCTACTAAGCTACCTACCTGGGAGCCCAGTACCCAGCCCCTCCTGGGTCCACACCCCCTCACCCAGTGTTCCTGCAGACATCCCACAGTGCTTCCCTAGCTCTACCCAGTTGGAAACTCTCCACTGCAATCCCTCTATTTCCTTCACTTCTGCACACGCAAAGTGATTGGAGCTTTCTGAAGGGATTGTCAGGAGTTGCTGGATGATTGGGAATGTGTTTTTAAACACTTCTATTGAGTTTTTTTGTTTTTGTTTTTTTTGTTTTGTTTTTTGTTGTTTTTTAGTTTTATTTATTTTTTGAGATAGAAAGAGAAAGGGAGAGAGAGAATCCCAGGCGGGCTCTGTGCTGACAGCGTGGAGCCTGAAGTGAAGCTTGATCCTGTGAACCGCGAGATCATGACCTGAGCTGAAACCAAGAGCCGGACGCTCAGCCGACTGAGCCATCCAGGCGCCCCTTCCTTTATTGGGTTTAAGAAGAAACCTGTGAGATCCCATATTGTGGTGGGAGCATAGTGGGTGTTATGTTCTTCATTTGCCTCTTTATTTTGTCCACCAGTTCCCAGGACTGTCGCACCCCTGATCGTGGTATATAGGTCAGCACATTTTGGCCTCCTCCTAGGAAGCGTTTCATAATCTGCTACCACCAACACTCCCTTTATCCCTCATGCCCTCTGGAAGGTGTATGATGAATGCTGGGTGGGGGCTGTTTGAGGATCTCAGGAGGGACGAGATGGAGGGATATGAAGAGAGAAAAGTTAGAAGAATAATCACTGTTTGAAAAATGGGAAATCTGAGATGATGATTTTTTCTAGAAGAATGATTAAGCCATTTTAGAAACATGACTCATATATTGACTTCTGCCCTTTTTCCTCCAAATGATTATGAAAAACACATACTTGGAAGATTTTAATAAGATTATGAGTAATATTAGATCATTCTAATTCCTGTTTATGGAGGACAGCAGTCCAATACTTAATTGCAAGAGGAAAATGAATCTGTGCTTCTAGGAAGCACTGCTGTTTACAAAAACCAAGGAGGATTAGTTTGGCTGTATTCGCTCGTAGGCCTCTGCTTGTTATCTTCTCTCATTTTTTTTTCTTAAGATTTCATCAAAGTTGTATATACATCTAGTTTAAAGAGCTAGATATTTTCACCATTTGTTTTAAGTTTATTTATTTATTTTGAGAGAGAGAGTGCATGGGAGGGGCAGGGTGAGAGAGAGAGAGAGAGAGAGAGAGAGAGAGAGAGAGAGAATCCCAAGCAGGCTCTGCACTGTCAGTGTGGAACCTGACGCAGGGTTCCATCTCACAAACTGTGAGATCATGACGTGAGCCGAAATCAAGAGTGGGACACTTAACTGACTGAGCCACCCAGGCACCCCTCTGCCAGTTGTTTTGAAAAACAGTGGTTCTACGGGGCACCTGGGTGGCGCAGTCGGTTAAGCATCCGACTTCAGCCAGGTCACGATCTCGCAGTCCGTGAGTTCGAGCCCCGCGTCAGGCTCTGGGCTGATGGCTCGGAGCCTGGAGCCTGTTTCCGATTCTGTGTCTCCTTCTCTCTCTGCCCCTCCCCCGTTCATGCTCTGTCTCTCTCTGTCCCAAAAATAAATAAAAAACGTTGAAAAAAAAAAAAAAAGAAAAACAGTGGTTCTTGCTCCCATTCTCTTTCAAACCCCTCTTTCCCAAAGCAGCTGCTTTCACTGCCTTTAGCTGTGTGTGTGTGTGTGTGTGTGTGTGTGTGTGTGTGTGTGTGTGTGTGAATGTGAATTATATGCTTGTACTGCTACTTTTGATTTCTCAATCTCGGGCATACTTTCCACTATAGAACATGAAAACATAGTTCTTCTTCACCCTGTTTCCATGGCAGACCTTTTCTGTCTCACTTTTCAATGTAGTTTTATTGCAGTGTTGGCTAAATCGATGTTCAGTATTTGAAGTGTTATGACTGTCACATAATAAGAAATACACATTTGGTCCCTGCCTCTGGTTTCTGACACAGACCTACTAAAACCCTTGTAATTTCCTGAGTGTAGGGGTGCTAGGAGCATCTTTTGTTCCAACATATAGTCTTTGACCCCAGTTCCTGAGCAAGAGCTTCTAAGACCCTTGGAATCTCGGGAGCGATCGGAATGTTCTTTTGATGCAAATGACAAGACTGTTGGCTGGCAGCCCCTACCTTCAGAATATGGAGCTGGTGCCAGAAAGACCCAGACTCCTCTACAACGTTGGCACTTGCAGCCCCACCTCAAACCTCTGGAGACTGAGTCCATCACTGGTGGTCCGTGATCTAATCAGTTGTACCTACATAACTAAACCACCATAAAAACCCTAATCAAGGAGTTTCTGAGAGCTCCTTGGTTGGTGAACACATCCAAATGCCAGGTAGTGAACTCCAGCTCCACAGAGACAGAGAAATTCCTGCACTTGGAACTCTTCTGGGTCTCACCCTATATATATTTTCATCTGGCCATTCATCTAAATCATTTGTAATAAACGAGCAAATGTAAGAAAGTATTTCTGAGTTTTGTGATATCCTAAATCAAGTTATTGAACCTGAGGAGGATGTGTGGGAAACTCCAATTTAGGGCTGGTTGGTCAGATGTACGAGTGACAACCTGAGGCTTGAGACTGGCATCTGAAGTGGGGTGCAGTCTTGGGACTGAGCCCTTAACCTGTGGGTCTGCACGAACTTGGAGTAATTAGTGTTGGAATTGAATTGTAGGCACCCAGTTGATGTCTGGAGAATTGGAGAATTGTGGTACGAGAACCCCCCCCAACCTCCACCCCCAATTTGGTGTCTGAATTTGGTGTCTGCTGTGCATAGAGAAACAAGTTTTCTTTTAAATGACGAGGTAAATGCTATTCATGGTGGACCTGTGGATTCCACAGTTACTTTTTCTTTCCTTACAAACTTTTTTTTTAATTTTTACGTTTATTTATTTTTGAGAGGGAGGGAGAGACAGAGCGTGAGCAGGGGAGGGGCAGAGAGAGAGGGAGACACAGATTCAGAAGCAGGCTCCAGGCCCTGAGCTGTCAGCACAGAGCCTGATGCGGGGCTCGAACTCACCGACTACGAGATCATGACCTGAGCTGAAGTCGGACTCTCAGCCAACTGAGCCACCCAGGCGCCCCTTTCCCTACAAACTTTTGTTTTCTGTTGAGTTAATAATTGCCTCATTACATTTGCTTTTAGCTTTCAGACTTTTCATCGGTGGTCTAAATCCTTCTCAGCAATTTTGGGAACGTTTAGTAGTCTAAGATTTTATTTGCCTGAGAGCGTCTCTAGTGGGCCCTCTCGTTTTGTTCCAGTTTGGAATTGGCCCTGATGCTTGGTGCACCTCCCTTCCCCCTGAGGTCAGCCCTTCCAGTTAGTTGTCCTGGTGACCCCCTAGGCCTGTCTCCCTTCCTGGACCTTTATCGTCTGTACTCCATGCCTTCCTTTATCGTGATACCCTCTAGCTTCGGAGGAGTGGTTCCCAGGGAAGGATTACACAGAAAGTAAACTGTGTGTGAGACTTTGCTTATCTGAAAAGTCCTTATTTTTTCCTTGTACTTGAGTGTCCAGATAGGAAGTTTAGGTTAGAGATGATTGTTGCAGTGCCTTCTAGCTTCCAAAATTACCTTTTAAAAGTCTAAAAAATACTCGAATTGCTAATATTTTGAAAGTGGTGTCTTCCTTCCTTCTTGCCCTCCCGAGAAGCTTCTAGGATCTTCTCTTTTTTTTGCTTTTATTATTTTTTAAAAATATTTTTTAAGTGTATTTTTTTTTAGTTAGAGAGAGTGAGTGGGAGAGGGACAGAGAGAGAGGGAGAATCCCAAGCAGACTCCACACGGTCAGCGTGGAGCCCACCTTGGAGCTGGAACTCTCAAACCCACGAGATGATGACCTGAGCCGAAACCAAGAGTCGTCCGCTCATCCGACCGAACCTCCCAGGTGCCCCAGCTCTTCTCTTTATGTTCGGTCTTCTGAAACTTTATGGTGACCCAGATACTTGGAGGGCCCTTTTAATAGGAAAGCTTATGTCCTGTAGTTCCGGGAATTTTTCTTCATGGTTATTGTGTTGACGGGGTTTTCCCTTCCATTTATTCTTTCTCTCCTTTTGGAATCTCTATTAGTTGGATACTGGGTATCCTGGATTAGCATTCTCTTTGTTTTTCACCTACAGTTTTTTTTTTTTTTTGGCTCTGCTTTCTAAGATATTTTATAAATTTTATCTTCCATTTTTTTAAATTTAATGTTTACTGATTTGGAGAGAGAGAGAGAGAGGGTGCATGAGTGGGGGAGGAGCAGAGAGAGAGAGAGAGAGAGAGAGAGAGAGAGAGAGAATCCCAAGCAGGCTTCACGCTCAGTGCTCAGTCCTCAGTCCTGAGCTGGACACAGAGCTCGATCTCTGGACTGAGAGATCACGGCCTGAGCCGATACTAAGAGTCGGATGCTTAACCGACTGAGCCACCCAGGTGCCCCTTATCTTCATCTCTTATATTGAGTTTTTTAAAAAACTTTTTGAATGTTTATTTATTTTTGAGAGAGAGAGAGAGAGAGAGAGAGAGAGAGAGAGAGAGAGACAGAGTGTGAGTGGGGGAGGGGCAGGGAGAGAGGGGACAGAGGATCCGAAGTGGGCTTTGCACTAACACCAGAGAGCCTGTTTTAAACTTTTTTTTTTTTTTCAACGTTTTTTAATTTATTTTTGGGACAGAGAGAGACAGAGCATGAACGGGGGAGGGGCAGAGAGAGAGGGAGACACAGAATCGGAAACAGGCTCCAGGCTCTGAGCCATCAGCCCAGAGCCCGACGCGGGGCTCGAACTCACGAACCGCGAGATCGTGACCTGGCTGAAGTCGGACGCTCAACCGACTGCGCCACCCAGGCGCCCCCAGAGAGCCTGTTTTGGGGCTTGAACTCAACGAGTCGTGAGATCATGACCTGAGCCGAAGTCGGATGCTTAGCTGACTGAGCCATGCAAGCACCCCTCTCATATTGAGTTTTTAATTTCAGATGTCATGTTTTTTATTTGAGAGAAATTTTAAAAATTAAAAAAAAATATTTGATATTTCCTTTTAACAACATCTTGTTATATTGTATGGTTGTGTTGGAGTCTCTGAACTCTCTGAGAATATGGATTTTGGGGAGGAAATGTTTTTTTCCTCCATGCATTTATGGTTTCCCCACAAATAGCTTTTCTGTGGCTTTATTTTTGTCTTATCCCCCACCTTTTCTCGGATACTGCAGACTCAAGCTGAGTGAACGGAAGGGCTGAGTAGAGACTGTGAACTTGTGAATGGGACGTGTTTGCTCCAGGCTTCACTGTAGAGTGAGTGGCTGGGCTAATTATTTGAGGAATCTCTGATTATCAGTGTCTTTAGATCTCCTCTTGGAATGCTTGGATTCTTAGAAAAGTCTACACTCATTTCGTGCCTGGAATCGCCTGGAATCGGAAGGCCCGGGTGGTGGTGTTCTGGAAGCCAAGGGAGGGAAGAATGTTTGTTTAGCTGATGGTGTCTGTTTTCAGTGCACCCTTGCCTCAGATGTGTTTGGTGTTCACCCAGAAGATCCTGTTTTGTCCTTCCTGGAGAATAACCTCCAGTCTTTCCCTAGGGCTGGGGAGGAGTGGTTGCCCAGTTATGCAAAAGGGGAGAAGTGATCTGGGAATCTGAATCTTAAACTGACTTACAACCAGTGCTTAGCAGTTTTTCTCCAGAGGCACCTGGTACTGAAAATCCTGAGTAAAAGTCAGGTTAGTTCTTGACTTTTCCTTCTGTTTACATAGGATTTGGTTTTCTCAGATCTGCTACGTTTTTGGCTACTCCTCCATCTACTTTCCAGTGTTGGTTTTTTTTTTTCCTCCCCTCATTGTGTTAATATAGATTGAAGACTTGAAAAGTAGTTTCTCAAAATCTCTGTACAGTCAATTTAGAAGAGTTTTGGGGAGGGGTGAAAGAAGATGCAGGGATTTAAAGTCTTTTCCTCTTGATGACTTTTGATCTAGGACATCAGCTCCAAATTTGCTTTTTGTAGTGGAGTCCCATCTTATTATTTTTTTAAGTTTATTTATTTTGAGAAAGAGAGAACCAGTGGGGAAGGGGCAGAGAGAGGGGTGGGGCACAGAGGATCCAAAGCAGTTTCTGTGCTGACAGCAGCAAACCACAAAATCATGACCTGAGTCGAAGTCTGATGCTTAACTGGCTGAGCCACCCGGGCACCCCTGGAGGCCTGTCTTTAACTGAGATCTCACACAGAACGTGTGTGTTTGTGTGTGTGTGTGTACATACATGAACTAGGTAATAGGCAAAGCTGCTCTGTTGGAAGTGGAGGTGAGAGCCTGTGGCTGCACTTCTCAGTTCTCATCTTGCCCCTTCTCTACCATGAGAACACCCTGCAAGGCATGGTTTGTAAACCTGTGATTGAGGAATTGAGCATGATCTATCCCTCTAGCAGATGTTGGACATTTGAGTGAAGTTTATGGCATTATGGAAGGAGCATTGATTTATCCCTTTAGAGATTAATTTTATTGCTCCTCATTGCTCAAATGGTGCATGTCAGAGAAAAAAAGACTATTCTAAGATTTTTTGAACTTGAATAAAATTGGACTCTGAACCTCCTTTCAGGCTTTTTTTTTTTTTAATGTTTATTTATTTTTGAAGGAGAGAGAGACAGAGTGTGAGTGGGGGAGGGGCAGAGAGAGAGAGAGAGAGAAAAAGACAGAATCCGAAGCAGGCTCCAGGCTCTGAGCTGTCAGCACAGAGCCTGACGCGGGGCTCGAACTCACCGCGAGATCATGACCTGAGCCGAAGCTGGACGCTCTACCGACTGAGCCACCCAGGTGCCCCAAGGTGAACTTTTTTATAAAAATAGCTTTAAAATGCTATTTTTTTTTGTTATCTGAGGAAAGTGCATAAATTTACCTGAAAATTAAGCAGTATTTAATTGTTTTTTCACATTTTGATAATTGAAGATGTAAGCTCTCAGATTTACTTTTAGAAAGCTAAGATTCTGCTTTACACTGGATTGCCACTAGATTCAATGTTTCACTGAAGAATATTTACCTGACTGAATGAGTGAGAAGGGGCCTGTGGGGCCAGAAAACTATTGGGAGTTTATTATGCATGGAAATCATGATTAAATTCGTGCATGATTTATCTTTGTGTTTATGCACAGTCTAGCCTTTAAAAACATTGTTATTTCCTTCCTGCTCCACCTTTCCCTGGCACGGGCCATGAATTACCTGTCGAAACCATGGAAGAATCTGGAAGTATTTGCATACCGCAGGTCACTCAAAGGTCCAGTGGGGAATGGACACCAAGATTTACAAATGCTGTTAAATGAAATATGTATTTTCACATGTCAGTAAGGTGACTCAGTGCATTTTTTAACATAATAAGAAAAAATAAAAAAAACCCTCCCTAATGAACAGAAGCCAAAACAATCCTCTACTAGTGTCGAGTCAAAATGAAGGAAGTGGAAATAGGTCTCTTCAAAATCGTCCTGCCATTATGTGTTGACACCAGCATAATTTCACAGGGGACTCAGGCGTCATGCTAAAGTTTTTTTGCCAATTGTGCCACAGAAAAGGATTCATCAGTTTTATTTTCAGGCAAGAGACACCTTTAGAAAACAGAAACGTGATCCAAACTGGTGAGAAACACCTCGTATTTCGACTGGGGTTGCACATCAGAAAGACTCTCAAAAACAATGAAAAGAGTTGTTTTGCTTGTGGCCTCCTTTGGAGGCCGACTCTGCATGGGATGCGGGACCTCTCTAGGATGCATCTTGTGGAGCCCTGAGAGGTGGATGAAGGGGTGCCGGTGGAAGGAAGGGCACCCTCTCCACCTGCTTGCAGAGGAGTGTGGAAACGAGAGAACGTCACCTTGTAGCGCCATCAACCGTAGAAAGGGAAGCGTCCTGAGAAAAACCAGTTCTGGCAAAGGATCTGCTTTGATGACTGGGGAAGTCCTGAGGTTGACTGTGAGCGCGCCGGGGACACTCGGTTACACGTGATCCCAGCAGGGCGTGTGTGCCATGGCCTCAACTTGCTTCTTGATGACATCATGAAGCCGGCCTTTCACCAGAGGATTCCAAGAAGAGCCACAATATTGTGAAACGTGCAGGAGCCATTCAGGGCTGCCGTCTTCAAGGAGAAGCCTGGGGAAAAACACACAAAGAACTAAATCAGGTCGCTGAAGCCGTGTTGCACAACCATTGATCAGAATGGATTATCTGTTCTCTGGCGATATTTTGAGAAAATGGAAGCAGCCCTTCAAGTAAATGACATACTTGAGACGGAGCCAAACCTCTTTTCCCTGAGGTCTCTGTAAATGTTTATCTTCGCTGTTTCTGTCTTTCATCTTTCACAGTAGACCTCTCACTGTGGAGTCTTGAAGTGAGACCATGTCAATTGTGAGTGGCCTTGGGGAGGACCATGGCTCCAGGACCTTTGATATTGGAAGGGGAGACTCCTTTCCCTCTTCCTCTACTTGCACCTCTGCTTCCTTCTACCCTCCTCTCTCTTCCTTCTTTACCCTTGGCTCTTTTCTTTTTTCTTAAAAAAACCCCTTTTTTTAATGTTTATTTATTATTGAGAGACAGAGACAGAACATGAGCAGGGGAGGGGCAGAGAGAGGGAGAGACACAGAATCCAAAGCAGGCTCCAGGCTCTGAGCTGTCAGCACAGAGCCCGACACGGGGCTCGAACTCACCACGAGATCATGACCTGAACCAAAGCCGGACATGTAACCAACTGAGCCACCCAGGCACCCTCCCTCCCTTGGCTCTTTTCTTTTTCATGTTCCTAAGCATTCTTGCCCCTTTAAAACCCACTTTAGTTGGTTTCTTCATTGCTCCCTGATCTGAACCAGTGTCCCTGTGTGGTTGGTGGTGGAGACAAAATGTAATGTGTGCAACCACCTTGTAAATGGCAAGGTGTTCCTAACAGGTTGCTTGTTATTCTCTTATTGTCCCCTCCCCACCAAATCCCCACCCAGTGGGCTCATTCTGAGCTCCTTTTGTCATCCGGACTCTTGCTTCCCTGCCTCCTGTTGTGTCTGTTCAGGATCTGTTCTCCCAGTTTCCCTTCTCTTTCTCTTCTTCTCACGACTTACCTTCTTTCCTCATTTCCTCACCGCCTTCTTAGGAAAGAGTTAATTTTGGTTTGCCGAGCACATTGAAGCTAAGGCATTAATGGCTAACAGATTTGATGCTAACATGTCAGGGAAGGTCACATTTTAACTGGAGACTCCTCAAACTTCAAAATAGAGCCTCCAGTGAAATTTTAGGCAGCATGAGCAGTCAGTGGAGGAGAAAATGAGCCTTTTCCTGGTGCTTGTGCTTATGAAGAACTTCTTACTCCACCCGTTCAAGAGTTGGGCCTTAATGTAATGTGTACAGGCTACTGAATAAAATACCAAACAGGGACATGAAGGGTCCAGGAAGTTTTGGTTGGGGGAGCCAAACAAGGATTAGAGCATCTTTTAAGGAAAAGTTAGGAAAGAAACAGTATGGTTAAGAAATAAAGTACAAAGTATGAGTATTTTCAATCACCCCTGGAGCCTCTCTTCTGTTAATATCTCCCTGCCTTGGACTCTGGTAAGGAACAGGCAAATACAGGTTAGGCAAATAGACACAGGGAGTCATTGAGCTGGGAGTGATTCGCATGCCAAGAGAGATCACAGGGATCCTCTTTTCAAATCCTGGAGGACTGGAGGTGTTTGCTGGCAGGTAGGCTTTTGCATGAATCCAAGGAGAGAGCTCTCTGGATCCCTGGTCTCAATAGGGTGGCTTGGTCAGAGAAGCCGTTTTTCCCTGTGGATGCGTCCCAGTTTGATCAGAACCTCCTGGAGAGGATGCCCTCACCTGCATTGATCTTCAGGGTCATCTTCTTCCTGGAGTTACTGGCTGCAATGTTGCAGAATGGCTTCGTGGTTACTGTGCTGGGCAGGGAGTGGGTGCGATGCCGGATGCTGCCCGCGAGTGGCATGATTGTGGCCTCCTTGGCCGCCTCCCGGTTCTGCCTGCATGGGTGGCCATCCTGAACAACCTCTTCACCTTCTTTTGATTTTCGTTCCATAATGGACTATTTCAGCATCCTCTGGAGCTTCTTCAACACTCTCTCTTCCTGGCTCACCGCCTGGCTTGCTGTCTTCTACTGTGTGAAGACCGCCATCTTCTCCCACCCTGTCTTCTCCTGGCTGAGGTGGAGGATTTCTCAGTCAGTTCCCAGGCTGCTGTTGGGCTCCCTGCTCATGGCTGGTCTGGTGGTCATCTCATCAACCATTGGGACTATATTTCCTATGCAGGTGACTGCCTCCCAGAATTCCCAAGGAAACAGGACCCTGGCTGATAGACTACAGAGCTATTGGCATTTTTTTCATCCTCATGCAATGCTTATGTGGTTGATCCCATTCCTTCTGTTCTTGGTGTCCACGCTTTTGCTCATGTGCTCCCTGCACCGGCACTTGGGGCAGATGAGGGATCATAGACTGGGTCCATGTGATCCCAGCACCCAGGCTCAGATCATGGCCCTGAAGTCACTTGCCTTCTTCCTTGTCTTCTATACATCGTATTTTCTGTCCCTGATTGTCATTACTATGAAAATCGCAACCTTTCAGAGTCACTGGCGCTGGGCCTGGGAAGTGGTGACCTACACAGGTATCTGTCTGCACTCCAGCATCCTGATGCTAAGCAGCCCCAAGCTGAGAAAGGCCCTGAGGACCAGGCTTTGGAGAGCTCTGGAAAAAGGCGGGTTTAGCTCAAGTTATCCGTATCAATAACCACTACCAGTGGACAAGCCTGTAAGTGGCTAGAACCCCCAAAGTTTGGGCACTGTCCTTCTCTCTTTTCATTTCCTTCTTACTTTCCTGTTCCTTCCATGCTGCATTAGCTTTTGTTGTACCCTGTTTTGTTCCTGCACTGCTCCAGGTCCCCAGTTTGGGTCCCAAACCACTGTGGGCTGGGATGGTGGCCTCATTGCCTCACAGACCTCTCGTACCTTCTGTATGAGCAGCCATAACAGATTTTTCCAAGCATCATTTTGGTCTGTACCTCTTTACAGAGACCTGTAATGGTTGTCGGTTATCTCTGTGGTCAACCTGAAGTGTTTTTTAATGGTGGCATAGATTGTCCCACACCATCCCACACACCACTGCCCTCCTTATTACTGCTCTGCTGTCAGCTCAGTCTCTCCACTCCAGCCCAGTAATTTGGCCCATCTGGAACTTCCTTCTTTCCTTTGTCTGCCGTTCTTGGCCATTCCCTTCTTTTGTGCCCTGCTTATGACTGATTCCACCCAGCCTTTTCAATGTGGTCCCATGAAAGGCTGAGGGTGTATATGAGTTTTGTGCCATTCTAGGCCCTGCCCATGATTTTGTGTGTTTGCTAAATGTTGAATTAAAATGAATTGTCTGATGTGGAAATGCTTTTAGGTTTTGGCCAACTGAAGACAGAGAAGGAAAACAAAATAAATTTGCTGTAGTTCTTAATTTTGATAATCCTGCCTTTCCTCTCTCTTCACCCTGGAGGTGGGTCCTGAATGCCAGTGCCTAGCATGGTAGTCTCCACATTGGGTGTTTGCCTCTCTGAGTTGTGTGCACAATGATCCACTGAATGTGCAGAGAAAAGTGGGGCAACTCTAATTTGCATTTACTTTTATTTCATCCTTTTAGTTCCTGTTTTTTTGTGTGTGTATATTTTATGATATACAGAATGTATTAGTAAAGTAGTACATGCAAGTAATTAAATAAAGGCACATATGCTTGGATGCATGCTCATAAAGTTTTTTTTGGCTGATGGAATTTGCTTTAGAAATGTATGGAGACAAAAAAACTAGAAAAGGGTTGGGTAGGGGCAGTGAAGGCAAGAGCATCAGGGGTGTCTGTCTCTGCCATCCCTTCTACTCATCTGGAAGCATCTGGAAGACTGCCTTTCCCCGTGCAGAGCTCCAGAACTTTACTGAATGTCTTGGGTGGGGAGGGAATGGTGGTGCAACTCCTATGTCCCATAACATGTTCACAGCCCTTTGAGTTAGGCCAGGTCTCGTGGGCTTATCTCAGGACTTCTTGATTGGTTGATGTTCTTAATCTCCCTCTCCTAGCTTTTAGCTCTGAAGAGTCCCCCAAACACTTGGTGGCTCCCATCTTGACCAAAAACACAACCCAGTAGCTCGTCCTGACTTTTGAGGGTTTCTGTGAATTCTTCCCGGCCTGCCTTTTCATCCTGGTAGGCCACCATTCCCTTAGCCATAGTCAGACTTACCAGATTATTCCTGAGACATAACGGTAGCTCTACCTCCTTCACTGACTCGCATCTCCTTTACAACATACGAGACGGCGTCTTTGTTGTCCCGCAGTGAAGCCTCTGCTGCTGCTGCTGCTGCTGAGCTCTTCAAATTCTTGGGGTGGGAATAGGAGGCCGTGTAACATTTCCAACTGCAGCCTGGGAATCCTCCCTTTTCATCCCTGTCAGAGAGAGTCCTGAGGTACATGTTTCCCACGTAGAGAATGTACTCGGGATTCCTGCCCGTACCACCCCCATGATGACACACATAAAGACCAGCTGTGAAAACTTGCAAATTCTCAGATTTGGCTTCCACCTTAGGAGATAAATTTGAATGTGGGAAAATAAATTGCAACGAATGAAACCAAAAAGCACAAACAACAAAAGAATCACCATAAAACACTTTGCATATTTATATACAAACGATTATTTACCCATTTGGATTAACTTAATCTGCAATAAGATGTGGCCAGTTAGTGTTGTGGTTGATGACTGGTACGTGAAAACACTTTGAGGGCAGGTACCTAGTTTACTGTTGTGGCTCCAGTGCCTTTCACAGGGTCCTTATGACATAGGAGATGCCTCATGAATTGTTGTCAAGTGAATTGAAGGTTAGCACACGTCCTTCCCATAGTATAAGCTATCGAAGATGGAGGTGGTGGGTGGGAAGGATGAGATTCCATACTGAGAGGTTTGTGGCTGGCCAGACTCTGGAGCTGTGAACTCAAAGTTTGCCCCATTGGTCCAAGGTCCAATAGGCAATGGCCAAATGTCAGCCAGGGGAATAAGGCTAACGAAGAGAGCAGGTGGGAATTTTATCTCCTGAACATTTGCATCTTCACAGAAGGGCAGGGTGAACAAAATACCTTAGTTCCCCATCTCTCCTTTTTCCGGGAACCTAGTATTCACCATAGCAAGGGCTCTGTGTTGGAAGGAGATTTCCACCTGTGTCTTTGTCCCAGGTGGACTGGAAAGTGGAAAGAGATGTGTTTTCTGCATTCTAGTCTCCCTTTGTAGGGTTCTGTGCATGGAACTGGGAGGACATGGTGCTGGCCAGAAGAGGGGTGCACTATAAAATACTCCCTCAGGCTCATGTTACTTGACCCTGAGCCTTCAATACATACTGCCATATACGACCCCAAACTATTTCTGCTTGCCTGTCTCCCTGTAGACACATTAATCAGCTAAAATTCACCTGGATAAGTAACTACTCCCTTAATTGCTGGGTGTTTTTTGTTTGTTTGTTTGTTTTTATTTTTTTATTTTTTTACTCTTTGAAATCATTCCTATGAAAAATATAATCTTTGCTTATTCTGCCTTCCTCTGGCCAAAGTAGATGGTCCAAGATTTGGTGCTCTGACCCCTGCTGCATCCCTGATGCTCTCCTGACCTCTCCTTGGACTACTTGTCCCTGCACAGGATGGATGGAATGACAGGTAGTTATTGTAATAACAGTTGTCATCATCACCCTAATTCTGTCTTGTGCTGGTGCAGATTTATAGTAGAGAGATATATCCACATGTATTTGTGATCCATATATTTTATAGGTGAAGAAAGAGGGCTTCAGAAATGTTAAATGACTAGACTGAAGAGCCACAGATAGTGATTGTGACAAGACTCAAAATCTGGTCTCTGACTTCAGCTGGGGATGAAGGAGACCAGAGTCAAGAATGTGTTCTAACTGTGGCAGAGATCTCTGGTCTTAGAATCAGCTTGGGTCTCTGTCTTTCCTCCATGTAACTATGACCTTAGCTGAGACTCTTAATCTATACTTTGAGGCCTCATTTCTTTCTTGTATAAAATTATTTTTATGTTTTCTTTCACTCTAAAAACTGAGATTCTAGTCATAGATTCTTGTTCAATCTTGAGTTAGAACAGATGATACTTCTGGCTCCTGGGTGGTTCAGTCGGTTAAGCGTCCAACTTTGGCTCAGGTCACGATCTTGCGGTTTGTGGGTTTGAGCCCCGTGTCAGGCTCTGTGCTGACAGCTCAGAGCATAGAGCCTGCTTTGGATTCTGTGTCTCCCTCTGTCTCTGCCCTCCCCCACTCATTCTCTGTCTTTCTCTGTCTCTCAAAAATGAATAAAAACATTAAAAAAAAAAAAAAAAAAGAACAGATGATACGTGGGGCGCCTGGCTGGCTCAGTTGGAAGAGCGTGCAACTCTTGATCTTGGGGTCATGTGTTTGAGCCCCATGTTGGGTGTAGAGCTTTACTTTAAAAAAAAACAAAAAAGGGGCGCCTGGGTGGCTCAGTCGGTTGGGCGTCCGACTTCGGCTCAGGTCATGATCTCACGGTCCATGAGTTCGAGCCCCACGTCGGGCTCTGTGCTGACAGCTCAGAGCCTGGAGCCTGTTTCAGATTCGGTGTCTCCCTCTCTCTCTGCTCCTCCCCTGTTCATGCTCTGTCTCTCTCTGTCTCAAAAATAAATAAACGTTAAAAAAAATTAAAAAAAAAACAACAAAAAAAAGAATAGATGACACTTTTTGCATCTTACAGATGGTGAAATTGAGGCTCAGAGGGGTTAACACCATACTCAGTAACTCATGTTGGGGTGGGGGGGCTTGGACCAGTTCCTGCCTTGGTGCCTTATCCAGGATTCTTTCTGCCACATCTCATTGGTTTCATTGCTATCCTGGTAGGGGTTCTCTCATGAAATGCCACTTTAAAGGTCACATTATAAAATGTCGTAACAAAAAAGTCACCTGCCTGATAGTATATAATTGTCTCCTTTGTTCTTTTTGATGCTGATGTTCACCACAAGTTCTAGGACTTGGACCTCTTTTGGTAGAGGTTTAGCTCATTTTTTGGTCTGTCGGGAGGGTATTCCAAAAGCACCTACTTCATAGGGTCACAGTGGGAACTAGCACGATGGAAAAAATTTAGAAAAATGCCTGGAATGAACAGCCAGTTGATGGATGTGAGCTCTGATGGTCGTTAGGTGTTAGCTTAGAGAAGTAGAACTTTCTGTGTAAGGGATGCTAAATGCAAGTGCCTGCCTGATATAGTGTTCATGCCAGTGGTGACATGGGCAGGGAGTGGGTAGAGGAGGGGCAGGCAAGTTCAGGGGCAGGCAGGGGGACTTTTGACACTGAGCCTTAGCAATATTTGCATCTGTTTTGAGAAGAAGAAACCTCTTTACCCTCAGGAGATAACCTGTGTCCTCTACACTTGGGGGCAGCTAGAAGGGTAAACATGATGTAGGAGCTTCCAGAACCACCCAACAGGAATAGACCCCGAAGTCTTGGGACCCATCTAGTGCACAGGAGAGATGAATGGAGATGACATGATTCCAGGATCTCCAGTGACTGATAAGAGAGCCATCATCTTGGCTGTCGTTTTATTATTTTTGTGCCTTGTGGCAGCAGTGAGCAATGGCTTCATCACTGCAGCTCTGGACGTGGAGTGGTTGCTACAGAGAACACTGTTCCCTTGTGATAAGTTATTAGTCAGCCTGGGGGCCTCTTGCCTCTGTCTGCAGTGGGTGTGATGAGGAAGACCATTTATATTTTCCTGTATCCAGAGGCCTTCCCATCCAACCTTGTACTGCAGTTCCTAGCCTTCTGGCGGGACTGGCCATCTTATGGTTCTCCACCTACCTAGCTCAGTGTCTTCCATTGCATGAAAATTGCAACATTCACCCTCCCCATCTTCCTCTGGCTAAAATAGAAGGTGTCTGGGTTGGTTGCATGGATGCTGTAGGGCTCTCCAACTTGAGCACCATCTTATTTTCATAGGCAACCAGAGCTTGTAACAGTACTTTGTAAGGAGAAGGTTGCAATCTGGGAATGCCATTGAGAATACCGTAAGACCATATGAGAAATTCTTCTTCTTCTATTTAAAACTTGTTAGCTGGACAGTCGTTACCGTCGTCTTCCTTTTTGGCATGGTTTGGTCATGTCTCTGGAAAGACACACTAAGAAGGTCTGCCTGTCCATTGTGGCTTTTGTGAGCCCAGTGCCCAGGCGCACAACCAGGTTCTCCTGGTTCTCATGTCCTTATCCGTCCTCTCCACCTCCTGTTTTCTGTCACCGGTGCTCAGTGCTGCAGGTGTTTTTCCATTTTGGGACCCTAGCTACTGGGTGTGGCAGGCAGGGATTTATCTGTGCTCAGCAGTCCCCATCACTGCACTTGAGCAACCCCTGGCCGAGAGGTGTGGTGGAGAGGGGCTGCTGTGCAGGGTGCTGGGCATCGTGAGTTGCGACTGATGAAAAACCTCAGAGACACTAAGGCAGAGGGCATGGTGCAATGGGACATGGCTTCTTTAAATCCCTTTGCCACTTTTAATGTTCCTTTCCTCTCTGCTACGTTTAACGAGGAGAATGACTTCTACGGAATAGGATTTCAAGGTGGGATCGAAGGTCCTGAGATAATGGGGTAGCGTCACTGATGTACAACCCAGCAAGTCTGTGGCCAAGGCAGCTGTGTTCCCTGTGGGGCTTGATGTGGCTAGAGTCAGGAAACTTTTACTTTCCCTGTGATCGGTCTCTTGGAGGGTAAAATTATCCTTCTGGAGACTGGATGTGAGGATCCTGATGCATCATTCAATTTTTATCTGTTGACTCAGACTGGAGAAGATATTTGGAACCTCAGTTTTCCTCTGGCTTCATGCTGTAAACCACCTTTTCTTTTCTTTTCTTTTCTTTTCTTTTCTTTTCTTTTCTTTTCTCTTCTTTCCTTGTCTTTTTTCTTTCCTTTTCTTCCTCCCTCCCTCTTTTCTTTTTTCTTTTCTTTTCTTTTTTCTTTTCTTTCTTTCCTTTCCTTTCTTTTCCTTTTCCTTTTCCTTTTCCTTTTCCTTTTCCTTTCCCTTTTCCTTTCCCTTTCCCTTTCCCTTTTCCTTTTCCTTTCTTTCTTTTCTTTCATCACTTAACTGTTTTCCAGCCATCTACTGCAGTGAAGTCTTCCTCCTTCTGTGCAAGAGTTTCTCATGTCTGAACTCTCTTCACAGAGCGTGGGTCTGGTTGTGCCTGTGTTTGGCAGTATGTGTTATCTAGGATTTGTATGTTTGCAGACGACCTTTGGAGATCCCTGTGAAAGTTAGGGGGTCATGCTTTATATATTGCTTATGTTCTCCACAGTGGCTTATTCTGTTAGTCTGTTTCATAAATGTTAAGGTCCACGAACCCAGATGTGACTTTTGTTTATGCTGATATTGGGACCTTCTGAAATTTTTGACTTGGGAAGGTTCATCTATAGCTATATGACAAGATTTAAGAAGAAAAGACTTGGGTTTGGTTTGGTGAAGAATGCAGGCTGCTTTTCTGCCTTCCATAGATCTTTTTAAACCTTCCTTAAGCTCAGTTACCTCTTGAACCATTTAAAGTAAGGTCCCTAGCCTTCCCTCTATTGGCTTTATTTGATTTTTAAGGTTTATTTATTTTGAGAGAGAGAGAGAGAGAGAGAGAGAGAGAGAGAGAGAGAGAATATGAATGAATGAATCCCAAACAGGTTCCAAGCTCAGCACAGAACCTGACACAGGGCTTGAACTCATGAACCATGAGATCATGACATGAGCTGAAATTGGACCCTTAACCACCTGATTGTACCATGAACATTTCAAACTTAGCAAGTCCACAGTGGATGTCCTTTCTCTCCTCTTCTTCTTCCTTCCCCACCCCCACCAGCCCCCTCTACTGCTCAGCTGGATCTATTTTTTCTATTATTTATGTCCAGTATACCAGGCTTACCACCTCTGAGATAATTTTCACTCCCCATCTCTGCTGAGCCCTTGAGTCTAATCAGCAACTTATCTTCAGTTGCTGCTTCTGCAAAGTCTCTATTATCTGTCCCTTCCTTCCCATTCCCATGGATTCTATTATTGATTAGACTGTCCTCCTCTCTCACCTGCGCTGCTAAAATTTCCTCTTCGCCTCTTGGTCCATTACACTCTCCCTTCCCCCCATCCCAGTCAAAACTACCATTACCAGATTCATCTCTTGAAGGCATAATTAACCATTTCCACCCACACTCACCGCCTCTCAGTGCCTAGACATGAAGCAAGGGTCCCCAAACCTGGCATTCATGGACCTCCACAATACGGCAATAATTTTGTCTTCCTTTGTATCGATTCTATGAGAATTCTGTTTTGTAGCAAAATCTGGATTTTCATTGTTTCCAACATACCTGGAGTTCCCTCCCTGATGTACTGAAAGGTGATCTCTTATCCCCACATCTACCTGTGAAAATCCTATTTAATTTTTTCCCCCTATTTAACCTTTAAAGGTTAATTCCAATGACTTCTCTTCCGGGAAGCTTTTCTGGTTTACTACCTCCCAGGTTTTGATCTCTCTGACCTTTGAGGACATATTACTCAGTTGTGACATGAATTCTATTCTGTGGTGGTATGATCTGCATTCATATTTTATACTCCCTATTATATTAAAAATTACTTTTTAATGTTTATTTTGTTTTGAGAGAGAAAGCGAGCGAGCTGGGGAGGGGCAGAGAGAGAGAGGGAGACACAGAATCTGAAGCAGGCTTCAGGCTCTGAGCCCGACATAGGGCTCGAATTCATGAACCTTGAGATCATTACCTGAGCTGAAATCGGCCACTTAACTGACTGAGCCACCCGGGCGCCCTGTCTCCCCAGTATGTTTTAAAGTTTTTGAAAGCATGGCTGCCTTACACTTTTCTATGTGTTCCTTGAAGCACTTATAAATACTTGATACACTGAACGGAATAATTCTCTTGCACCTGGACCCAGCCCTAAGCACATGGATTTTTGTCTGTACATTTATCTCTGGGCTACCTACTACATTTTAATACTGATGTTTGAGCTGTATTTCCTTCACTATCTGGCCATCTTATTTTTAGAGGTCAGCCTTATATTCTGTTTCTCTTTGACCAATGCACAGTGTAGAAATAATAAATGAATAAGTGTGAGAGTAAGATATGCCTGATTTTGTGATGCCTTTACTTTGCTTCTTTCTTGTACATTTACATGTTGCTAAGCAACTGTGAATGACTAGCTTAGCGCCTTCCTATGGGAATCTCAGTGAAGTGCCACTTGTCTTTGTTACTGACCCAGTGTCTCTTTCCAGAGCGCCTTGTATAAGCTAATCTTTGTTCCTTCCTCTTTTCACATGTTAGCTAGGAGAACAGAACATCTACCAGAATCTGACTGATCTCCCCACGGGGACTAGTTCCCCTGGAGCTTGAACACACAGGGAAACATTAAAAGAGTAGCAGTTTGTTGTATTTTTAAAATGCATAGTTATCTTATTATTATCATTAACTTTTGCCTGTAGTCTAATTTCATCCTGCATTATGCTGATATTAATAGCAATCATTTATGAATGCCTATTTATTTTATTAATTAACTTATTTTTTGATTTACATCCAAGTTAGTTAGCATATAGTGCAACAATGATTTCTGGAGTAGATTCCTTACTGCCCATTACCCATTTAGCCCATTCCCCCTCCCACAACCCCTCCAGCAACCTTCTGTTTGTTCTCTATATTTAAGAGTCTCTTATGTTTTGTCTCCCTCCCTGTTTTTATGTTATTTTTGCTTCCCTTCCCTTATGTTCGTCTGTTCTATATCTTAAATTCCTCATATGAGTGAAATCATATTATATTTTTCTTTCTCTGACTGATTTCACTTAGCATAATACCCTCCAGTTCCATCCACATAGTTGCAAATGGCAAGATTTCATTCTGTTTGATTGCCAAGTAATACTCCATTGTGTATATATACCACATCTTCTTTATCCATTCATCCATCGAGGGACATTGGGGCTCTTTCCATACTTTGGCTATGGTCAATAGCACTGCTATAATCCTTGGGGTGCATGTGCCCCTTTGAAACAGCACACCTGTATCCCTAGGATAAATATCTAATAGTGCAATTGCTGGGTCTTAGGGTAGTTCTATTTTTAATTTTCTGAGGAACCTCCATACTGTTTTCCAGAGTGGCTGCACCAGCTTGCATTCCCACCAGCAATGCAAAAGAGATCCTCTTTCTCCGCATCCTCGCCAACATCTGTTGTTGCCTGAGTTGTTGATGTTAGCTATCCTGACAGGTGTGAGGTGGTATCTCATCGTGGTTTTGATTTGTATTTCCCTGATGATGAGTGATGTTGAGCATTTTTTCATGTGTCTGTTATCCATCTGGATGTCTTCTTTGGAAAATGTTCATGTCTTTGGCCCATTTCTTATGGATTATTTGTTTTTTGGGTGTTGAGTTTGATAAGTTCTTTATAGATTTTGGATAGTAACCATTTATCTGGTATGTCATTTGCAAATATAATCTCCCATTCCATCGGTTGCCTTTTAGTTTTGCTGGTTGTTTCCTCTGCTGTACAGAAGCTTTTTATTTTGATGCGGTCCCAGTAGTTCATTTTTGCCTTTGTTTCCCTTGCCTCCAGAGACATGTTGAGTAGGAAGTTGCTGTGGCCGAGGTCAAAGAGGTTTTTGTCTGCTTTCTCCTTCAGGATTTTGATGGCTTTAAGTCTTTCATCCATTTTGAGTTGTTTTTTTTTTTTTTCTGTGTGTGTGTGTGTGTGTGTGTGTGTGTGTGTGTGTGTGTGGTGTAAGAAAGTGGTCCAGGTTCATTCTTCTGCATGTCGCTGTCCAGTTTTCCTAGCACCATTTGCTGAAGAGACTGTCCTTATTCCATTGGTTATTCTTTCCTGCTTTGTTAAAGATTAGTTGGCCATACGTTTGTGGGTCCATTTCTGGGTTCTCTATTCTGTTCCATTGATCTGAGTCTGTTTTTGTGGCAGTACCATACTGTCTTGATGATTATAGCCCTGTAGTATAGCTTGAAGTCCGGGACTGTGATGCCTCTTGCTTTGGTTTTCTTTGTCAAGATTGTTTTGGCTATTCAGGGTCTTTTCTGGTTCCATACAAATTTTAGGATGATTTGTTCTAGCTCTGTGAAGAATGCTGGTGTTACTTTGATAGGCATCGCGCTGAATATGTAGATTGCTTTGGGTAGCATCAGCATTTTAACAATGCCTTACACTCTGTCTCTCTCTCTCAAAAATAAAAATAAACATTAAAAAAAATAAACGTTTTTTTTAAAAATAAACTCTTAAAAAAAATTTGTTCTTCCAATCCAGGAGCATGGAATAGTTTTCCTTTTTTGTGTGTGTCTTCTTCAGTTTCTTTCATAAGCTTTCTATAGTTTTCAGTGTATAGAGTTTTCACTTCTTTGGTTAGGTTTTTTCCTAGGTATTTTATGGTTTTTTGTTATGAATGCCTATTTTTATGTGAGGCATGGGGCTAGAAGATTTATTTACTTCTGTCCTTTATATATTTAATTCTGAAAACAACACTGCAAAGTAGAAACTGAGGTTTAAAGAAGTTTACTGAGGTCTTGTGGCTAGTGAATGATGGAACCAGAATACCTCAGTGCTATAGCCTTTAAGATGGTGTGGTATTCGCCAGTCAGAGTGGCCAAAATGAACAAATCAGGAGACTATAGATGCTGGAGAGGATGTGGAGAAACGGGAACCCTCTTGCACTGTTGGTGGGAATGCAAATTGGTGCAGCCGCTCTGGAAAGCAGTGTGGAGGTTCCTCAGAAAATTAAAAATAGACCTACCCTATGACCCAGCAATAGCACTGCTAGGAATTTATCCAAGGGATACAGGAGTACTGATGCATAGGGCCACTTGTACCCCAATGTTCATAGCAGCACTCTCAACAATAGCCAAATTATGGAAAGAGCCTAAATGTCCATCAACTGATGAATGGATAAAGAAACTGTGGTTTATATACACAATGGAATATTACGTGGCAATGAGAAAAAATGAAATATGGCCTTTTGTAGCAACGTGGATGGAACTGGAGAGTGTGATGCTAAGTGAAATAAGCCATACAGAGAAAGACAGATACCATATGGTTTCACTCTTATGTGGATCCTGAGAAACTTACCAGGAACCCATGGGGGAGGGGAAGGAAAAAAAAAAAAAAAAGAGGTTAGAGTGGGAGAGAGCCAAAGCATAAGAGACTGTTAAAAACCGAGAACTGAGGGTTGATGGAGGGTGGGAGGGAGGGGAGGGTGGGAGGGAGGGGAGGGTGGGAGATGGGTACTGAGGAGGGCACCTTTTGGGATGAGCACTGGGTGTTGTATGGAAACCAAGTTGTCAATAAATTTCATAAAAAAATAAAAAAAAAAATAAATCCAAAAAAAAAAAAAAAAAAAAAAAGAAAGGAAGCTGCCAGAAAAAAAAAAAAAAAAAAAAGATGGTGTGGTATTGATGCAGGGATAGATAAATGCATCAACACATAGTCCAGATAATAGTTACATGGAAAATTATATATGATAAGGTATCTTAAATTGATGAGGGAAAAAACGGTCATTTCATCATGTTGTAGTATATTGGTACTACAGTTGGATAATTTTTTTGATAATTCAATTTTTCCTGTATTTTATTTCATGAGATACTGCCTTTAAAATCTGCAGACATGTTGACTGTTTTCTTCCCCACCTTTTTGGATGGGATTGTAGAATATGTACATTACCTTCAGCTTTCACAATCCAGAAAAGCTGTTTTCTTAGGCCTTCTTGTTAGTAACTCTTGAAATATCAAGTCGTAATGAAAGTCGTTGGTAAATTTGACTGCAGAACAACTTAAAATTTTTTATGAAAAGATTCTGTAAATGTAGGGATCACTGAAGTGCTTTCAGTTTTAAAGGACAAGTGACAGATTTCCAGAAAATGTTTACACACATTCTTAAAAGATAAAAGCCAGTATCTCTAATATACAAAAGAGCTTTTACAAATCAGTAAGAAAAATAAAAGCAAAGTGATAGAATTGTGGTTAAATGATTAGACATAGATCATACAGATTGTCACATATACATGTGAAAAGCAGCTTATCAGCACTTGCATCATGAAAATGCAAATTAAAACAACAAAAGCCACTAATATAAATACAGCTGCATAAATCAGTGGCTTTCCATTTCTTTCTCTGGAAACCACCTAGAAGAAACAAGACAATTGAAAGAAGACTCTGAAAACTCCCATTTTCAGTGAAGATGAAAGACAGATAATCCACAGATTTCAAATTGTGTGAAATCACTACCAGTCACAGGTGAGATCAGGTAGAGTCAAGAAAGAAAGTGAAAAGAAGAAGCATGAAGGAAAGTAAGAAGGCCCAGCAAGGGCAGAAATAATATTCCAGCAAAAATACACTTTCTGAAGAAAAGACACACCTTGAAATGCAAAAGACCCTTAGTATGGATGTGTTAGTTATCTGTTCCTGCATAACAAATTATCCTGACACTTAATGGCTTAAAAAACCCTTTATTATAACCTCATAACTTTTGTGGACCAGGAAGCCAGGCATGTCTCAGCTGTCACAGGCTGCAGTCATCTTCAGGCTCATCTGGTTAGGAGCTACTTCCCAGCAAACCTGTGTCGTTGCTGCAGGATTCGGTTTCTCATGGGTTGTTGGACCAAAGCATCAGGTCCTTCCAAGCTGTTGGCTGGAGGCCTTCACTTCCTTGCCACGTAACCCTCTCTGTAGAGCATCTGACTTCATCAGAGTGAACAGATGACGGTATACCAGAGCATCTGCAGAAGAGAGAGGGCCAGAAAGACAGAAGTCACAGACTTCTGTAACCTAGTTAATTATTCGTTTGTTATTACTCATAAGTGGTCACCAATAGATGTGGTCAAAAGAAACAGAGGACTAAGAGAACCATATAAATTATAAAGGTAAGTACTGGAACAAAAAATATATATACTTTCCTTACAATTAATAGAACCAGCAGGGGCACCAGGGCAGGTCAGTTGGTTAAGTGCCTGACTTTGGCTCAGGTCACGGTCTCACGAACCCCACATTGGGCTCTGAATGCTGATAGCGCAGAGCCTGCTTCGGGTCCTCCCTCTCTGCTGCTACTCTGCTTGCGCTCTCCCTGTCTCAAAAATAAATAAAACACTGGAAAAAAAATAGAACCACAAACAAAAATGAGGAAACATACAACAAATGCAAATATAATAATCATCCCCTCCCTGTAAACTTTTATAAACAAAACACAGAACAATAAAATAATGTGCCAGAATTAAGATGAAACATGTTGGATATGCAATTAAATAAAAATGGGCTTTACACTTAGAATGGCCTTCAGATCAGCTCAAAAAGCAAAACACAGCTTTGTATTTTTTTTTTTTTTTAAGGCTTTGGTACTTTTTTCTTTTTTTTTTTTTAAGTTTTATCCTTTATTTTTAGAGGAGAGGGAGGGGCAAAGAGAAAGAGAGAATCCCAAGCAGGCTCTGTGCTGTCAGCGAAGAGCCCAACCCGGGGCCCAATTTCACAAACTGGGAGATCATGACTTGGTCTGAAATCAAGAGTTGGATGCTCAACTGTCTGAGCCACTTAGGCACCCTTATATTTCTAAGATCCATAAAAAAAGTGGAAGTTTGAAAATGAATGAAGAATAATATGTCAAGTAAATGCAAACAAAAGGAATTGATACCTAATATGATCAAATGGGATACCAGGATAAGTCTTTGATGTTAAGAGGTAAAATATAGGGGTGCCTGGGTGGCTCAGTCCGTTGAGTGTTCGACCCTTGATTTCAGCTCAGGTCATGATCCCAGGATCATAGGATCATCTCTCTCTCTCTCTCTCTCCCTCTCTCTCTCCCTCCCTCCCTCCCTCCCTCCCTCCCTCCCTCTCTCCCTCCCTTCCCTCCCCCCCCCTCCCTCCCTCCTCCCCCCCTCACTTGTTTGTGCATGCTCTCTCTCTCTGTAAAAATGGAAAACAAAAAAAAACAAACAAAAAGAGGTAAAATACAAATTAAGCTTCATCATATTTAATGAATGTAACATTCTTACAAAACTCAAGAACATTAAAAGAATGAATACTACCACCACCGTTTACATTTGAAGGGTGATAATCTATCAAGAGAAATACATTAGTTATAGACATTAGAAATGGGATGTAAAAATTTGTGTGTGTATAATTTAAAAATCCAAATAATGAATATAAAAACTATAGAACAATAAAAATTTGTAAGGTAGTGGGGTACAAAATAAATATATAGATATTAATATTTTCTCATATACACAAATAGTCACCAATGAGGGGACAGAATGAAAGAAAAGATTCTATTTGCAATAATCACAAAGAGACAAAATGCCCAGAGATAAGTTAAAAAAAATTTTTTTTAATGTTTCTTTATTTTTGAGAGAGACAGAGACAGAATGCGAGTGGGTTAGGGGCAGAGAGAGGGAGACACAGAATCTGAAACAGGTTCCAGGCTCTGAGCTGTCAGCACAGAGCCTGATGTGGGGCTCGAATCCACAAGCTGTGAGATCATGACCTGAGCTGAAGTCGACGCTCAGCCGACTGAGCCACCCAGGCACCCCGAAATAAGTTTTATATTTACATTTTTTTAAAGTTTATTTATTCATTAATTTTTTTTAATGTATATTTAGTTTTGAGAGAGAGATAGAAAGAGAGAGAGAGAGAGCTCTCTAATGGAGAAGAGGGAGAGAGAGGAGACACAGAATGCCAAGCAGGCTCCAGGCTCGGAGCTGTCAGCACAGAGCCCAGTGTGGGGCTCGAACTCATGAACCATGATATCATGACCTGAGCCAAAGCTGGATGCTTAACCGACTGAGCCCCCCAGGTGCCCCAGAAGTTTATTTGTTCATTTTGAGAGAGAGAGAGAGAGAGAGCAAGAGTGCATGCATGAGCATCCGCATGGTGAGGGGGGGCAGAGAGAGAGGGGAAGAGAGAATCCCAAGCAGGCTCTGTACTGTCAGCACGGAGCCTGACATGGGGCCTGAACTCCGCAAACTGTGAGATCATGACCGGAGTTGAAGTGAAGAGTTGAACACTTAACTGACTGAGCCACCCAGAGATAACTTTTAAAGAAATGTATAAGATCTACATGAAGGAAGCTTTGAAACACTCAGGAAACCATGGAAGCAGACATGAATCAAAGGAATATAATACCATATTCTTAAATAAGAAGACTCCACACCATAAAGATGTCAGTTACTCTTAAGTTAATTTCTTAATTTGATGTTAGACCTATAAAAATGCCAACTTACTGCCTCTTTTTAAACCTATAAAAATAAGATTAACACATTCAAAGGTTATTATGGAAGTTGGAAGAAGCCAAAAAAGAAAACAATGATGATAGACAAGCTCTATCTATCATTCACTGAACTACAGCATGAACCTTGAAATGTAAGTGTTTGTGGCTATATCCCAGTAGAATAAGTAGTCTAGAAAACAAATACATACAATATAGGAATTAGAGTACAAATAAAAGTAATAGATCAGAAGAAAATGGATTACTCAGTAACTGATACTGAGATAACAGGCTAGCCATCTGAAAAAAATTAAGGTGTTGCCATACCTCAAGCCATATACCAGGATGAAGTCCAAATGGATCAAATGTTTTTTTTTTTTTTAAATTTTTTTTTCAACGTTTATTTATTTTTGGGACAGAGAGAGACAGAGCATGAACAGGGGAGGGGCAGAGAGAGAGGGAGACACAGAATCGGAAACAGGCTCCAGCCTCTGAGCCATCAGCCCAGAGCCCGACGCGGGGCTCGAACTCACGGACCGCAAGATCGTGACCTGGCTGAAGTCGGACGCTTAACCGACTGTGCCACCCAGGCGCCCCTGGATCAAATGTTTTAATGTTAAAAATGAAACAATACAACTACTAGAAAAAAAATGGGAAGATGAGGGTTTTTTTTTTTTTTTTAAAACCTTGGGGTGGGTATGCAGTGCTCACTTCGGCAGCACATATACTAAAACCTTGGGGTGTGGAAAATATTTTAAACTGATTGATTTAAAATTTTTTAAATTCTCCATGGTAAAAGTCTATAAGAAATTTACCAAAAATACAACAAGCTGGGAAAATATCTGCATTCATAATGGAAGTTTAATCTCTAAAACACAAAGAGCTCTTAGAAATGATGGGGAAAAGATCAACAACCCCCCCCCCCCCAAAAAAAAAGAAGAGAACAGGCAAATACTATGAATATGTAATTCACAGAAAAGGAGAAACACAGATGTTTCTTAAACACAGGAAAGATAGTCTCATTCATAATAAGAAATACAGATCAAAACCAGCTGAGATAACCATTTTTTGGCTCTCTATTTGGGAAAACTCCTGAACATTGAAACCACTTTTTTACCAGGTTATTGGGGAAATATGTTCTGTCTACATTGTTGGTGGTAGTATAGATTAGTACAATTTCTATGGCAGGCAATTTGGCAATATCTGTCAGATTTACAAGTGCATGCACCCTTTGATCCAGCGATGCTCCCTAGGACTTTGGGGTGCATCACACCTTCTCACTGGTCACAATTTGTGTCTTACCCTGCTGGGCCTGCTGGGCCTTGAGTCTGGTTATAGGTCTGGAAGCAGTGAGGGGAGGGGGGGATCATTAGTAGGATCAGCATTGCCTTGCAAGGAAGCTACTAGAGGGGAGTCCATTGTGGCCTCTGCAAGAAAGGGGTGACTGACTTCCTCAGTTAAGGGAGGAAGAGTTGCCTCTATTGATAAAAAGGTTTGACAGAATTTAGGGATCTATATTTCTCGTAGTTTACACTCCAGATCTCCCCATAATATCAAACCAAGTCTAGATTAATCCCCAAATCACTTGGTATTTTTTGGTCTAGTTTTGTCTCCTGCCCTATCTTGTGTTTCTTAATTCCCTACAGGTTTCTCCGGAAAGCAGTCCTTGAAAAATCACTGGCATAAGAACCCCCTGCAGGCTCTGCTTCCAGAGAGCTTGGTCTAAGTGGTCTGCTCTTCAGACTGTATCTCTGATCCACATTGTATGTTCCTTCTTGAGACATCCACATGGATGTCTAATAGGCATTTCAAACTTACAGTATCCAAAGCTGAGCTCCTGATATTTTTCTACTTCAACATGCTGCTCTCACCACTTCCCCCCCGCCCTGTTTCAGCGGATGGCAACTCCATTCTTCCAGTTGCTCTGGACAAAGCTTCTTACATTTCACGCACAATCACTCAGCAACCCTGATGTCACACTATTTGACCGGGTGCTCAATCGATGTTTAGATCAACTGCTTCTGGGTTGGGATTTCATAGGTAGCAAAGCAGCTCCTCCTTGACTCCAATCTGTTGAAAGTTGGCCTCTGACACAAGGGTTTGAAAAAATCAGGGTTAGACTTGTTGACAGCTTTCGAAATGAATCTGTGATTCCACCATTTATCGCCACCTCTACAGCCTCTGCTCTAGTGCAAGCCACGATCACGTCTTGCTTGGATTGCTGCCTCGGCCTCCTAACTGGTTTCACAACTTCTACTCTCAATTTGCCTTTCATCTGTATTCAGCATGGCAGCTAGCAGGATCCTTTAAAAATAGAAGTCACGTCACATCACGTTTCTTTCAAAATTCTCCATTTCCTTTTCAACCTCAAGAAAAAGCCTAAGTGTTCGTAATGAGTTAGAATGCCCTTTATGAGTTTGTTTGGTATGATAGTCGCCTCTGCTATTCTGCCCCCCTCTCATACTGCTCTGGTCACTTTGGCGTCCCTGGTGTTCCTTAAATAAGCCCTGCATAAACCTTCCTCAGAGCCTGTGCATTTGTGACCTCTTTGCTTGGAATGTTCTACCCCAGATGTTGGCATGGCTCACTCCCTCACTGCTTCAGGCATCGTCATCTCCACTGTAAACTGCTGTCCTCCGTGCTACCATTCCCTGCCCTGCTTTGTCTCCTCAGCATTATCACTGTCTATTTTTCTTATATATATCATGTGTTTTCCTCACAACCATATAAACTCCACAAGGACAGGAATTTGTATCTGTTTTGTTCCCCCCTGGCAAGAGGTAGTCACTCAGTAAGTATTTGTTGAAGCCATGAAAGCATAATCTTATTATAATGAACTACATTAATGAATGCAAAGATTCATCACTTTTATGCCTGTAGAAATATCTATGGCTGTTAGAAACTGGATCAGCAATGAACATTTTCTTATCAATTCAGTCCACTTCGGTGATTTTTGCTGGCTCTCTAATACAACAGCTAGCCTTCACATTTTCTACAGTTGTTAGTAGAGACAGCTGATTGCTGCCAGGATTCTTTGACATTTGAACAAGAACTTATTGAACATCTACATATGGAAATCTAAGTATTTATCTCCCAGCTAAGAGCAATGGGGGTATGGAAGTAGAATCTAAGCATTCAGGAAATCTACCCGGTAATATACACACTCTGTTTATGAGAATGCGAAACACTTAAGAGCTAAAGTGACCATTATCAAGTACTGCTAGTTCATATTTGACCTTGGTACTGAAGAATTCTAAGATGGAAATGAATCAGACACCGTTGTCCAGCATTATCTATGTATAATGTTTTGCCGCAAATTTTCTGTGTCTCAAATACATCAGATGTTGGGCAGTTTCCATCTATCTTTGATCACAGTGTTTGTTTTTGACATTTCTTAGTGTCATTGATGGTCTCCTATTCTGAATTCCTATGGATTTATGGTCTGTACTGATGGTTCACTCAGGTAAAGAGGAATAATCTCAAGATTTTAAGAAGTCACAAGAACAAGGGCTCTTGTGGGAGGAGAGCTGGGAGGGAACCGAACCTTTCAAATCAGGTCAGAATCACGTAGCAGGGAGTGAGCCAGGACGTGGCTGCTCACGCAGCTGGCCTCTGGCACAGGCTTGTAATGAATCTCAGTTCCAATGGTTTGGATGGTCGGCCTTGGTAACAGATAAAAGCTTTGGAAACTGGGCTTTAGCAGTCAGCAGCTGAATGCATTTTGAATTTTAGTAAGCTTAGCTGACATGTCTTTTAACTATAAATAATACGAATTCTGAACTACAGTGATGGAAACCCAAGGTTTGGGTGGCCAAGACCTATGGGGGTGGCAGTGTTTTTTAAGGACTCTTATTTCTCTTCCAGTAAAAATAAAACATTTTTTAGAAGACATTGAATAAACTGTTTAAGGTACAATATCCAGTATCCATTCTCTATATTGCTCAAGATGGTTTTTTTTTTTTTTATGAGAAACCACTCTTTTGTCATTAGATGATTATATCACTTACATCAGATCTAAAGTACAGTGGGTTTTTTTTTAAGTTTATTTAAGTAATCTCTTTTTAGTTTTTTTTTAAGTTTATTTATTTTGGGGCATCTGGGTGGCTCAGTCGATTAAGTGTCCGACTTCAGCTCAGGTCATGATCTCACAGTTCGAGTTTGAGCCCCACGTTAGACTCTGTGCTGACACCTCAGAGCCTGGATCCTGCTTCAGATTCTGTCTCCCTCTCTCTCTGCCTTTTCTCTGCTTGTGCTCTGTTTCTCTCTCTCTCTCTCTCTCTCTCTCTCTCTCAAAAATAAGACATTAAAATTTTTTTTAAAAAAGTTTGAGTTTATTTACTGTGAAAGAAAGAGAGGGAGAGAGAGAATCCCAAACAGGCTCCACTCAGCTTGGAGCCCGACATGGGGCTCAATCTCATGACCATGAGATCACCATCTGAGCCAGAATCAAGAGTGGGACACTTACTGACTGAGCCACCCAGGTGCCCCTAAGTAATCTCTTTTTAAAGGTTATTGATTTAAGTAATCACTATACCAGTGGGTTTCTTGAACTCATGACCCTGCGATCAACAGCCACACCCTCGCTCTTCTGACTGAGCCAGCCAGGCGCCCCTAAAGTGCAGTAGTTTTGAGAGCAATATAGATTTCTGTCTCCAAGAGGGACTATAGTTTCCTGTATCCTACCAGATTAGGACTGAAGTTGGTAGCTTCCTGTCCTGCTGACAAACTCCTTGGATGTACTGCCCTGTGGGTCATCACCAGCAGTAGGATCCATTCAATCTTGTAGGGGTCAGATGTAAGGGGACTGCTGTCCTTATTGCTGAAAAGTTGCAAATGGAGAAGGAAAACAGCTGGTCCAAAGGCTTAGAATTGGAAAACATTTAGGTTCTATCTCCTTTGTCCTGTCATAGAGAAATCCATAAGGAAGCTGGTGATAGCTGCACTTCTCAAATTAAAGCTAATGACTGTATTTATGTGAGTCAGTAACCTGAGTCATGTTACTTGTTTTTGAAATCTTTTGTTATGTGTGTTATTGCAGCTGAGTTGTTACTAATCTGTTATTTTTTTGGGAAAATAATCGCCAACTCTTAGTAGTAAGACCAGACTTTCAGGGCTCCGGCAAATAAGACTGAGAACACCTTTGTATGTACAACATACATGTTTCTTCTCAGCATTTCCAAGGTAGACACAAGCATTATTGGTTCTGTTGTCAGAGAATTTATATTGTCTTGCTAACTCAGTCTCCTGAAATAACCCAAAAGTTGAAAGTATCTGTAACGAAATATGTCAGTAATGCAGTTTGTAGAAGGGTGACACATGAAGATGACTTTAAAAAGGAAAACAACCAAGCTCATTCATTCAGCAAATATTTCCTTAATGCCCACTATGTGGGAGATGTGGGGGCTGGAGAAGACACAGTCTTTGTTCTTTAAAAGAACAACGTACTTTTCTATTAGATCAAGAGCAATGTCTGAAATTGAAGCATGTATATAAAAGATGAGGCCCTTATACTGTGTCCAGAAAATATGCTTTGAGAAAATACTTTATTGTGGTGAAAATGCACATAACAAAGTTTACCATTTCAGCCTTTGTAAAGTGTACATTTCTGTGGCATTAAGTACATTCACATTGTTGTGTGGTCATCCCCACCATCTGTCAGCAGAACTCTTCATCCTCTCCAATTGAAACTCTATCCCTTACATGAAAATGTCCCATTCTCCACGCCTCCTCCCTCCCCAGCCCCTGGCAACCACTATTCTACTTTTCATCTTTATGAATTGGACTATTTGGGGTACCTCACTTAAGTGAAATCACACATTATTTGCCCTTTTGCGTCTGACTTATTTCACTTAGCATAATGTCTTCAAGATTCATCCACGTTGTAGCAGATATCTTTGTGAAGGCAAAATAATATTTCATTGTCTGTCTATGCCACATTTTATTTATCTATTTCACTTATTTATTTGTTTGTTGACGGATACTTGGGTTGCTTCCACATTTTGGCTTTTGTGAATAATGCTGCAGTGAACGTAGATGTGCAAATATCTGTTTCAGACCGAGCAGATGTGTTTTAGAATCTGAATGTGAGGAAGAGTCACTGAGGCACATCGAATTAAAGTATTTTTAGGTGTGGGGCACCTGGGTGGCTCAGTTGGTTAAGCGTCTGACTCTTGATTTTGGCACAAGTCATGATCTCAGGGTTCCTGAGAGAGCCCTGCATTGGGCTCTTCTTGGGTTTCTCTCTCTCTCTGTCTCTGCCCCTACCCTGCTCTCTCCCTCCCTCAAAATAAAACAAACAAACAAACAAACAAACAAACAAACAAACAAAGTACAGGTACTGATGTGTGAAAGAATCAGAAACTTTGTAGCATATTATTTTTTTTAACTAGAGCCGTGAAAGACACACACATTGCAAAGGATCTTTGCCATGGAGAATGTGACATCCTTCTTCAGCTATGGATATTCAGATGTTGTGGAACCATAGCTTAGAACATGCTCCCCTCTGGAGTGCACATCAGAAGCTCTAATTCTCTCCCATCAAGAATGGCTTTAAAAGCACAGAGCTCAAGGCAGTCTCTACCCTAAAATCAATAGCTTACTTCCTTGGGTAAAACTAAATTAAACCTTGATATGTTTTCCACTGCTTACCTGTGCTATCTATTCATGCTTCTTTGCTTCATTGAGATCTTGGACTTCAACTTCTGCATAGGTTCTGTCTTGTAGAGACATCTGGAAAGTGAATTGATTTTGCATGGAGGACTCTGCTGGCCTACTCTATCCAGTTTGGTCTAGCCCTGCGGTTGCTGTTTTTGACTTGCTCTTCGGCTCACAATACTGGTCTCTTTTAGCCTTGTGCTTGCTTTTGGCAGCATCATACTTTAGGGACCACTGTGGATTCCATCCGAGTCTTTCCTGGCCAACCTGGTGGTGCAGCAACTGGTGACCCAGCCCTGAGAAATGAATTTGCCAAAGCCTCAAAGAAAGTTCTTTTCTCTTGCTCTGACTTGACATTTGTGAATGGTTGCCATGAATTTAGGGAATCCGGTGGAGTCAGAACCTGGGAATTTGGAATAGGCTTTCCAGGAGTCCTAATCACAGGGTACTGTCCACCTAATCACTGATTCCCAAGGTACGAGTGAGGACCGAACACTAACACTGCGTTCATGCCCCACACCCTGTGTCCTGCTACAGACTCTCTTCCTGATGGAGATTTGGGTAGTAGAAGGTATTAAGATTCCAATTTTGGTCTCTAGCATGGAAATTAAGAATCTTCCAAGGCATGAAACTTCTGATGGTGACAGTTAACTCAATGACATAAGGGCTCTGGGAGAACATGGTGCAGGGTCTTCGAGTGAAGATCTGAATTTAAGAATTCGTTCTTTTCTGCCTCTATCTGTGTTGTGGCCTTGGGAAAGTCAGTTACCTTCCCTGGGTCTCAGTTTCCTTATCTGTAGGAAAGAAGAGGGTGTGATCTTTGGCTTGTGATGGTGGCAGTTGGACGGTAGCACTGGTGTTGATGGTGGTGGTACATGTTTGCAGGGGAGGGGCGGGACAGAGGTACTGAAAGCGTTAGTTGGACCGATTAACTAAATGCTTAACGTTTATACAGAAGATTTTCAGGAAAGCAGCAGGGATAAGTCTTGGAAGATCAATATACAACTCTGTATAACAGTGGAACCTTGAACACCATGACCAGTTCTGCCCTGCTGCTCTGCCCTACCTCCCCCTGCCCTATGCCAGGTCAATCAGTTCTTACTGGTCTCAAATCATAGGGTTTTACAGCTGAGCTTAATGTTGGAGATGAAGCAGAGTTATTTAGCCTTCCTTACTTTGATCACAAATGATTTATTAGTTTCAAATTTTAAATGTTCTTTTTTGATAATATCTGATTATTGCAGGGACTTGAAAGTTATAGAGTATTATAAAGAAGTTTAATAATCACTCATACTTTCGTTATCCGGAGAATAATTATCATTAATACTCATTATTCCTTCTAGATATTTTTCCTCACATAGAATTGTATTTATACAAATGTATATGTAAAAGTAAATAATGTCAATATTTCAGATATTTAAACAACTTTTTACAAAGTTAGGATAGGGGTGCCTGGGTGACTCAGTCAGTTAAGTGTCTGACTTCAGCTCAGGTCATGATCTCATGGTCCGTGAGTTCAAGTCCCACGTTGAGCTCTGTGCTGACAGCTCAGAGCCTGGAGCCTGCTTCCGATTCTGTGTCTCCTTCTCTCCCTGCCTGTCCCCCGCTCTCACTCTGTCTCTGTCTCTCTGTCTCTGTCTCTCTCTCAAAAATAAACACTACAAAAAAACCACAAAAAACAAAGTTAGGATAATAAATTTATATATACATATATATGTTTTAATTTATATATATTTTTATGTGTAATGATTATTTCATCTTTTTGCCATGGCAGACATAAGGAAGCCTTTTAATAATTATTGTAAGAGACTGTGAAGTTTTTTTTTTTAATTTGTTTATTTTGAGAGAAGTGTGAGTATGAGTGGGGGAGGGGCAGAGAGGGAGAGAATCCCAAGCAGGTTCCCCGCTATCAGCACAGAGCCTGACGTGGGGCTTGATCCCATGACTGTGAGATCATGACCTGAGCTGAAACTAGGAGTTGGTTGCTTAACTGACTGAGCTACCCAGGCACCCCAAGAGACTATGAAGTTTATGAACAGTAGTAGCTCAATAATGAACAAAATTATTGTTAATTTCTCAGGAAGAATCATCATTTGTTCTCACAGATGGCACTTTTCTAGGATACGCAAATATTTTGTGGAAAGCATGGCATAAAACATGAAAAAACATAAATCTTAGGAATAAAAATATTTGATTCATTAATTTTGCTGAATAATCAAGATTTTATATTCAATCTTAACTGTAATTTTAAATGGAACCATGACACAATCAGCTTGGTGATGTTCCATATTCCACCACAGTGGTGCTCTTCCCCCAGAACCTAGAAGGACAAGGCACAGATTCTGAAGGTTTTATTGCAGGCAGTGTTTTTATATCCTCGCTCGTTGTTTCACAGTCTGCATTGTGATGACTGTCATTTTAGACATCCTATTTCCTCTCTTCAAAGAGGGAATCATGGCTCATATCTACTCTGGATGCCCAGCCAGAGTTATTCTGCATAATATTATACTATTAATATTAATATATAATATATATAATTGTATTATAATATTCATGCTTTCATGAATGTTGACTTTACATTTACTATTTTTTAAAGATTTTATTTTTAAGTAACCTCTACACCCAACACGAGGCTCTAACTCACTACCCCAGGATCAAGTCATTTGCTCTTCTGACTAAGCCAGCCAGGCACCCCTACGTTTACTGTATATAACCACTGTAGACAATTATATTATCTAAGGGATAATATATTATCCAGGGATCATAATTGCTGATTCTCTAACATTTGCGGGATATTTATTATGACTCTTCTGTTTTGCATCAAAAATATTAGTGGTTCTCTCTCTTTTATAATAAAAAATCATATGGTTGTTGTATCTCATGCACATACCTATTTGAACACTAATATAATAGTTATCACACATCAAATTGTGTTCTATATTTCTCAGTTAACATTCATGGTTACTTTTCTATTGACTCCAGTCTTGTTTTCAGCTTTATTGAGGTATATAGCTGACAAACAATTGTAATATGTATAAAGTGTACAATGTGATGATTTGATTTGTATACACTTTGAAAGGGTTTCCCACCATCAAATTAATTAACACCTCACATAGTTACCTTTCTTTAGTGAGAACACTCGCATTCTACTCCCAGTCAGCCACGTGATCATGACGGTGAATACTGACAACCATTCTCTACCCACATAACCGCTCTGCTTTCCACTTTCAGTATCGTAGTCAGTAAATGACATGAGATATTCAACACTTTGTTATAAGATAGGCTTTGTGTTAGATGATTTTGCCCAACTGTAGGCTAATGTAAGTGTTCTGAGCACATTAAGGTGGCTAGAGATTCTCTAATCAGCAATGGCTGATTTCCATTAAAATTTTTTTTAATGTTTATTTTTGAGAGAGAGCATGAGTGTGCGAGTGGGGGAGGGGCAGAGAGTGAGGGGGACAGAGGATCCTAAGTGGGCTCTGTGCTGACAGCTGCAAGTCTGATGTGGGGCTTGAATCCATGAACTATGAGATCATGACCTGAGCTGAAGTCAGATGCTCAACTGACTGAGCCACCCGGGTGCCTCCTAGTTTGAATTTTTATAGTAACTAATAATGTGGAACATCTTTTTGTGTGCTTGTTGGCCATTTGTCTGTCATCTTTGGAGAAATGTCTGTTCAAATCCTTTGCCCATTTTAACTTGGTTTATGTCCTTTTATTGCTGAGTTATAAGTGTTCTTTATATATTCCGGGTGCACGTTTCTCATCAGGTATATGATTTGGATGTATTTTCGCCCATTCTGTAGTTGTTTTTTCACTTTGTTGATGGTATCCTTGGAAGCACAACAGTTTGTAATCTTTGATTTAATCCAGTATATCAATTGTTTCTTTAGTCACTTGTGCTTTTTTTTTTGTTAAAAAAATTTTTTTTAATGTTTATTTATTTTTGAGAGAGAGAGACAGAGCGTGGGGGGCGGGGGGAAGGGTAGGGAGAGGGAGACAGAGAATCCAAAGCAGGTTCCAGGCTCTGAGCTGTCAGCACAGAGCCTGATGTGGGGCTTGAACTCATGAACCTCAAGATCATGACCTGAGCTGAAGTCGATGCTTAACTGACTGAGCCACCCAGGAGCCCCTAGTCACTCATGCTTTTGTTGTCCTAAGAAGGCTTTGTCTAACCCAAGATCATGAAGATTTACTCCTGTGTTTTCCTCTAAGAGTTTTGTACTTTTAGCTCTTATGTTTGGTTCGGGGATCCACTTTGAGTTGATTTTTGTGGATGGTGTCCAGTATCAGTGTTTTGTATGTAGATATCTAGTGTTCCAGCGCCTTTTTTGATACTCATTGAGTTTTTATGAGTATCAAAAATTAACATTTGTAAAGCACTTGGAAATGCATGGGGATGCATAGCAGCACTGAGTAAATATTATTTTATCATTTACTATATGGAATTGTCATATGTCTACTTATCTTTTCTCCCTCAAAGACTATCTTTATCTTTGTGCCTACATGGCTGGCCTAGTGTCTGACGGACGGTACCTGCTGAATGGATGAATGATAAATAGAACTGCTCTCCTGAGGCTGTCAGGTGGTAAAGCGTGGTTTCAACACTGCTGGGCTGGGCTTGGGTCCCGACCAGAGGGCCTGTCAGAGTGAGAGCCGCTGACAGTATCTGCCTCAGGGCGGCTCCCCAGAGCACACGGCTTGCAGCCCCTGGGTCCAGATCCCCCTGCAGCGCTCGAGTCTCTTCAGAGTCTCTTCAGCACAGTTTTCATTTCTGTGTCGCCCTCCTCCCGGTTGTCTTCCTCCTCCTCCTGTACCTGAGCATGAGCTCAGAGAATGGAATCCCTCCTGGATATCAGTCTCAGCCAAGTCTCCTCAGCCGGATCCTTTGACTTCCAACCCCTCAAGGCTGAAGGTGCAGGGTTCGCCTCCAGCCCCTTACCAGTCTCCATTCACACTCTTTTCCCACGTGATCTCATCTAATGTAATGGCTCTAAATACCGAGTGTTGATGGCTCCCAAACCTGTTACTCCAGCCATTCTGAGATCCAGACTTATATTTTAATTGTCCCCTTCATGTCTCATTTTAGAGATCTAACAGGTGTCTCAGACTTCACATGGCCAGAACAGACTTCCTCCTAGAAGCATATCCCTCTCAGTCTAACTCCTCTCTGTAGACAACTCCGTAAATTCTCCAGTGACCGAAGTAAAAATTTGGGATCCATCCTTGATTCCTTTTTTTCCTCTCACTCCCGCCATCAGGAAAATCCTACTGAATCTGCCTTCAAAAGATGCCAGCATCTCATCCCTGCTCACCACTTTCAGTGCTCCCAGCTGAGAGGAAGCTAGCGCCTGCGTGTGCACGGTCTAATGCAGTAGCCTCTGACTGCTCTTCTCTACCCTTGCCCCTCCCCACTTCCATTCTCCAAGTCTTGATCCACAGGATCTGTTTAAAAACAGATTAGGTCATGCTACTCCCTTGTTTAAAACTCTCTAATGGATTTCTATTATGTGAGGATAACATCCCAAGTTCTTACCATGACCAACATGACTTTCTTGATCTTGCCTTTTAAACAGAGGTTGACATTTCTACCAAGCGCAAAGATTTAATGATAGGAGATTTCAAAGTGAGCTGCTAGTTCACACTATTCAGGTTTTCACAGGCACTGGGCATAAACCTGTCCTGTAACTCCTGAAACCCTTTGATAAAATGAAAAGGTTAGAGAGTAGAAGAGAGAGGATTTTGTGAGGAATAAATACTTGGAAAAGCTATGTGATGAAACGCACTCCATCCTTCACTGAGGAGGACTTAACCTCAAACCTGGTGGTGCTCCAGAGCTTCTGTGGGGCCACTCTCAAATCTTGCCGTGTTACTGCTTCAGTCGGGAGGGATAGTGGGTTAAGTATGGTCTTGTTCCTCCTGGGGGTAGTTAAGATAATGAGAGACAAACAGACTAGCTAACTTTTGAGGCAGAGTCAGGAGAATGTGGCCACATTTGGAGTGTGGGGGCAGGCCTAGGGTACCAGTTTTGGACCCCAAGGGAGAGAGCATATGTGTGCAGGTGTCTTGAGGTTTGACCAATAGGGCTTTCTAGTGGGGTGAGGAAATGCCAGCAGCAATAATTTTGGGGAAAATGTCTAGGAGCTGAGGAAGGAGTCCCAAGGGATCACCCAAAATAAAGATGCTTTCTCCCCATCAAAGGGAATTGTGGGAGAGAGCCCAGTGGGGAGCCTCCAGAGCTCTGAAGTTCCCCAGGAAGGAACATCAGCATTTAACACGTGCCAGGCCCGGAAGGCACAAGGCTTTGGTTCTAGTCCAAGCAAGACCCTTCCCGCCCCTTTTGCATTCTCCATCTGCATTAGCCAATGCCATCTTGTTATGTAGTTTTTATATATTGGACAGAAATGCCCCATTTCTGGTCTGAGTTGGTTTTGTGACTTGAAGTGATCTCGGGACAACTTAGTTGATAAGAGTGAATAGTCACGTGGCCTCCGGGAATTCTTTTTCTCTGGCAGGAGAAGGTTCTCTCACTGGGTAAAATTAGAAGAGATGGTGGGAGAGAATGAATAAAGTGATGATTCGATAATATTATGAGTTCAGCCAGCTGTACGTGGCAAAGACTCTACTCGCTCGGGCCCCTCAGCCCACGTGTCCCCTGAGAATGCCTTCCCCATCCCGTGGGTGTGAAGGAGCAGCTTCTCCCTCTCTAGCTATTCTCCAGCAGTCTTCCTCTCCTGTTTTCATCAGGGCACTGATTACAATGTGAAAGTGTCTTGTTCGTGCACGTGCTTATTGTCAGTTACCTTCCATCAGACTGTAAGTTCCACAGAAGCAGGAATCCCACCTCTTACGTTCGCTTCTCTATTCCCGGTGACAAGAATAGGAGCCCTGTGTGTGTAAGTGCTCAGTAAGTATTTGTTGAGTGAATGAGTCAAAAATGTATGAGTGACGTGGATCTGAGAATAGAAAAAATGCATGTTCACCTACCTTCAGTGAGATCTCTCTCTCTGTTGTGGATTATTCATTTTAGTATAATTATACATTTATGCTGTGGTAGTGACAACTTTCACATTATTTGTATGACTGTTTTTCTTAGTTGATTCATACAAAGTCACAATCCAAAAGGACACACTTACATAAAAACATACTCTTGAGTTTTTCAAACAAATGTGGAGAAAGGACAGATTTGAACTACTAAATGGGAAACATTTGACTATGGACCAAGCTGAGACAGTGTGAGTGGAGGATGGGGCAAAGAGAGAGGGAGAGGGAGGATCCCAAGCAGGCTCCACACTGTCAGTGCAGAGCCCGATGCAGGGCTCAGTCTCACAAACCATGAGATCATGACCTGGGCTGAAATCAAGAGTTAGATGCCTAACTGACTGAGCCACCTAGGAGCCCCCCAGAAAATACTTTTGCTTTTTAATGTGGTCTCATAGGGATCTCTTTTTAATGTTGGTGTTGGAAGACAGGACAGCACACATGCCTTGTAAGCTGTGCTGTCTCATTGTGGCAGATAGGCTCTAAGATGGTTCCCCAACTTTGGTATCTGTACCTTTTTGTAACCCACACCATTTGAGCGTCCCTGCAGACTGTGACTTGCTTCTAGGCGACAGAATATGGCAAAAGTGATAGGATGTCCTCCTGTGATTGGACTACACTGTTTAAGACTCCATCCTGCTAGCCAGCTCCCTCTAGAGACTCTCTTTGCTGGCTTGATGGAGTAGGGTGCCATGTTGAAACCTCCCACTTGGCAAAAACAGCCAGTGGCCACCAGGATCTGAGGGAGCCTTCAACTGAGACCCAGCAAGAGGCAGGTGCCCTTAGTTCCACAACCACAAGGAAATGAATTCTCTCACTGGAACATAAAACTGGTTTAAACCATTATCAGTCATTCATATCTCAGGGTCCATGAAGGATTTAAGAAGAGGTTTGGTAAAAAGGTGGACCAAAGATTCTGACCTTGAAGGGGATGACTGCTCATATTTGAGGGTGGATGTGTGACAGGGAAGCTTGGCTGGAGACAGACTTCTCTATCATCACTGTTTTGCCCAGGTCTTGGCCATATTAAATGTCTCCTGTACTTGTTGCCTGTACGCTTCATGTCTTAAGAATGATCTGATGGGGAGAGGTGTGTATATTGTCCTGAGGGAGAAATAAGAAGGATAGAACTCAGCTACAGAGACACTGAAAAACTCTCTACATTGATGCTAACGATGGTAGCATGCAGGCAAAACCAGACAAGGCAAATCAGGGGCAGCGGGTAGGCCTCGTGGTAACTGAGCCCACGGGAAATTTGCATCCTCGCTGAGCTGAGCTCACCTTTCCCCTGCAGCCCCAGTATCCGCCTTGTGAGCGAACTGTGACTCAGATGCAGAGCCTGAGCACTCTTCTCACGTCCCCAGGAAAGGTCTAAAGAGGGACTGTGTGCGGGGGTAGGGAGGAGGCCAGGGACCAAGGCGCAAGGCACAGGGGTGGTGACCCGAGCGGCCGAAACGCGGCCAGGGCTCTCAGCCTTCTTCATGCTGCTCTTCGTCCTGCCGTGCCTTCTGGGAATCCTGGCCAACGGCTCGTTGTGCTGGTGCTGGGCCGGGAAAGGCTGCGGCGGGGGAGGCTGCCTCTCTCTGGCATGATCATCCTGAGCTTGGGCGCCTCCCGCTTCTGCCTGCAGTGGGTTGGAACGGTGAACAGCTTCTACTGGCCGAGTACAGCAGAGGTCCTGCACGGCAGTTCTTTGGTCTCCATTGGGACTTCCTGAACTCAGCCACCTTCTGGTTCAGCTCCTGGCACAGTGTCCTCTTCTGCATGAAGATCACTAACTTCACCCACCCCACCTTCCTCTGGCTCAAGTGGAGGTTCCCAGGGTCAGTGCCCTGGCTCCTCATGGCTCCTCTCCTGGTCTCCTTCATCGTCACTCTGCTCTTCTTTTGGGGAAACTGTGCTGTGTGTGAAGGATTCTTAATTAGAAAGTTTCCTGGGAACATGACCTTCAGACAGTGGAGCAGGACACTGGAAGTTCACTACTTCTTGCCCCTGAAGCTGATCACCCGGTTAGTTCCTTGCTCTGTTTTTCTGGTCTCAGTTGCGCTGTTGATTAATTCTCTGAGGAGGCACACACCGGGAGGATGCGGCTCAGCGCCCACAGGCCACAGGACCCCAGTGCCCAGGCTCACACCAGAGCTCTGAAGTCGCTCGTCTCCTTCCTCATTCCTGATGCTCTGTCCCTCGCATCCCTGGTCATCGATGCTGCAGGTTTCTTCTCAGAGAGTGACTGGTACTGGCCGTGGCAGATTTTAATCTACCTGTGCATGTCTGTCCATCCGTTTTTCCTCATCTCCAGCAACCTCAGGCTTCGAAGGGTGTGCAGACAGCTACTGCTGCTGGCCAGGGGCTTCTGGGTGGCCTAGGTGGCACGGTCTCCTTACCCAGACCCCCGGAAGAGACTCAGGGAGGGTGACGGAACCTGTGCCCACTAACACAGAGATAGCTTCCGAGGCAGGTACCTACTGGATTCTACTCTGGGCTTCCTCCGTTGGGAAGGAGAGGAGGGGAGTCAACTCTGGGGATTCTCTGAGCGAGATTCCTTCCTTGGGACACTGTCAAATGGGGACCCACAGGTCCCAGAGAGCCAGTATTGTCCAGAAGTTCAGAATATAAAATTTTGTCTGTTCTCTATTTCGTGTCCCCTCTGTTATGTGGCAGCTTCCAGTTAAAGAGTCCTGATTAACAGTACATGTGATCTCAACAGCCTCCCAGGGGATGAAGAGAAAATGTGTCTGTGGCTGAACTGGGATGTGGATGGGGAAGAAGCAGGTCTCTTGAGGATAATGTGTTGGTTACCATGGGAGCCCTGGAGGGCAGTAGTTGGGGCCGACAGTGGTCTGGGCTGTGATGTCGCATAGCCCTCCCTTCTGTGCGGATTCTTTTTCTTTCAGCACACTTGGATAATTTGGTTTTAATTTTATGAAGACTCCTGGAAAGTTTCTTTACACAAACCCATCTCTTTTCTTATTATTATTTCCACTGTTCTGCTTTCAGTTTTCCCCCCTCTAAAGTCTCAGTGGCAGCCAGACATTTTCCATGTTTATTCTTCTTAAGAATCACACATTGTGATTTTCTCTGTCTTCAAATTGTCTCTGGAACTTTTTTTTCTTCCTTAAGCAAAAGTCACAAAGTCACATGTAATTTGAATAAACATGTACTTCTAGTTCTGAAAAACAAAGACTCAAGAGTTTCACTTAGTTTGCATCCCAAAACCATTTAACCTCTTAATTTTTTTTTTTTTTTTTTAAGAGAGAGAGAGCATGTGTGCGCAAGCAGGGGATGGGCAGAGAGAGAGCACGAGAGAGAATCCCAATCTAATCTCCACTGATTTAAAATGCTACCTTTTATCGTGACTAAATTCCTATATATATTGGGGTACTTCCTTTCTGTTCCGTTTTGCTACTGTGCTACTTTGGTATAATCACGTGCCAGTACCACAGCATTTTGACTATTTTAGGTTTATGATATTTGAATGACTGGTGAACTAGTCTTTCTTCATTAATCTTTTCTAACTTTCTTGGCTATAGTAGTGTCTAGTCCCAAACAATTCCTTTTTAAGAAAGTTATGTTGGATACTACTAACTGTATAATTCAACATGAGGAGAAATACATATCCATGATGTCGAGTCTTCTATTCAAGAATATGGTATGCTTTTCCATTTATTCAAGATTATTCAAGATTTATTCAGTTGGTTAAGTGTCTGACTCTTGATCTGACATCAGGTCATGATCTCACAACTGATTGTGAGATGGAGCCCCGTGTTGGGCCCCGAATTGGGCTCTGAGTTTGGTGTGGAGCCTACTTAAGATTCTCTCCCTCCCTCTCGCTGTGTCCCTCCCCACACGCTCTTCCCCCCACCCAAAACAAAACAAAATAAAAAACTATTCAAGATTTCTTTGATTACTTTCAGTAGTGTTTTAATTTTTTAAAACACAGGTCTTACACAACGTGATGTGAATTCTTTTAGGTGTAATTAACCCTTTATGCCTTAGTTTCCTGACATATTCACCGAGGTGATAGCAGCTGTCTCAGAGTAATTGCGAAGATTGATGTAGGCAGTATATGTGCACGACACATTAGTATTGATCGTAACTTGTTAAGAGTAATTCTAGTGTTGCATAGTTAATATTATTTAAAAAATTATACTCTGTATCTGCATCAGCACAAAAAGAGTAGAGAAACCTGAGTATGTCAAGGACGTTTCTAGCCACCAGGAAAGACCAGTGTTTCTGTTTCTTTCTTTGACTCCTCTTGTTTTGTTTTTTTCTCATTCTTTAAATTTTTTTTTAACTGCTAAATTAGGCCAACACGGTAAGTGTGAGTGAGCTAAAGAAAAACCGTCTGTGGTGGCTAAGAAATCACTGAGAAGGGCCTCTGATGCTGAAGGAGGCCACCAGAGGCTCACTAGGGGGTGTGACTCTGAGAATAGTTCAGTTAAGTAGCTTTTTTTGGTTAAGTTTTTATTTAAATTCCAGCTAGTTAACACACAGTGTAATATTATTAGCTTCAGGTGTACAATATAGCGTTCTATCTTCCATACATCACCCGGTGATCATCGCAACAAGTGCCCTCCTTAGTCCCCATCACCCACTTCACCTCCCCTACCCCCCACCTCCCCTCTGGTAACCATCAGTTTGTTTTCTGTAATTAAGAGTCTGTTTGTTGGTTTGTTTCTTTCTCTTTTTACTCCTTTGTTCATTTGTTGTTTCTTTTTTTTAATTACAAAATTTTACTTTTTTTAGTTGTGCAAACAGGGTACATGTTTAAGAGGGCTGATGGAGGGCGCCTGGGTAGTTCAGGTCGTTAAGCATCCGACTCTTATTTTCAGCTCAGGTCATGGTCTCACAGTTTGTGAGTTCGAGCCCTGCCTCGGCTCTGCGTTGGCAGACAGTGTGGAGCCTGCTTGGGATTCCCTCTCCCTCCCTCTCTCCCTCTCCCTCTCCCTCTCCCTCTCCCTCTCCCTCTCTCTCTGTCTCTCCCTCTCCCCCCCTCTCTCTCCCTCTCCCTCTCCCTCTCCCTCTCCCTCTCCCTCTCCCTCTCCCTCTCCCCCTCCCTCCCCTTCTCTCTGCCCATCCCCTGCTCATGCATATATGTGCACTTTCTCTCTCTCAAAATAAATAAATAAACTTAAAAAAAAAGAGGGCTGATGGTGAGAGTGTCATCACCCCATACATTTAAAAGATAAATGAGCAGGACATTACAGACTGGACTTGGTTATGGGTACCCCCTCCCCGCCAAATCTCCCTGGATTGAAATGAGCTCATCTGCTGATGGGCAGATGGGCTATATTTGCTGACATCCTGGGTTAGCTTTCTGCCACACTGACAGAGACTCTCAGGACACACAGTTCACGCTCCTGGCTGGGAATCCACCCTGAGGGAGAAGGTAAGCAGACACCGACATGGCTGGGCCAGCCTGGCCCTCGTTCCTCCGGCAGTGTCCACACCAAGCATCAGAGCATTTGTAGAAGGTGGTCACCAGCTCGTCTGCAGAGTGGGTCTGAAGCTGCACGAAATAGGCACACGGGTGTTCGCAGTTAGGATATGACTCTGCAGGAGAGTCAACATTCTCCCAGGCAGCTGCTCCACACGCATATCCTCCACTGATTTCAGCTTTGGATTCCTCCGATTTTTTACCTTGCGGGTGATGTGCATGTAGGGGCAGGTGTCGCAGGCGAACTGGTAGCGGTGCTGTCCTCCTGCATGATGGGTCCATTGCCGTGGCTGGGGCAGAAGCAGCCTGGTGGCCGACTGCCGTTCAGGGCGTCCGCGGCCCGTGCGGCCTCTGGGTACTGACACTGAGCCCATCTCAAGCCCACTGTTTTGTTTCTTAAATTCCCCATATGAGTGTATTCATGTTATTTGTCTCTCTCTGACTGACTTATTTCACTTAGTACTTAAGTAGCTTTTGACATCAGCTAAGGGAGGCAAAAAAAAACAAAACAAAACTATTTTGTTTTTTCTTTGAAGACATAAAGGGGAAAGAAGAAAACCATAAAGGGAATAGTAAGAGTTACTAAATATTAGCTGTTATCGTTAAACTTTATTCTATATTATGTGCTGTCATGTTGCTATATTGAGCTGTTCTATTGAGGAAAGAAACGAAAAGACTAAGAAAATGTACTGGAGACCAGATTGAATCAATGAGAAATCAGATTGGTTGCTGGACCTTGGACCATGTGCTAGGCCTTCCACAGCCCTCTTCTGGTAGGTAGTGCTTCCTAAAGGACAATCCTGTTCTGTGGTATTAGCAAAGCTTAGCTAAAACCCATCTTATCAACCAGTGGCAAATATCACAGCTCACTACTAAAGATTTTATGAAAGAAATTTTGTAAAATTTAAAAACACAACGCCAAAAAATATATGTCAGGATGTGTTAACCTTTTGGGGGGCTGCAGACTGTTTGCGAATGTATTCGATTGGCAGATATTTTTGGAGTGCCTACCTGTAGGCAGCTCTCTGTGCTGAAGATAAAGTAGTGAGCCTTGTAGATGTCATTTCTGTCCCCATGGTGTTTATGATCTTGTGGGGAGTCAAGGGCCAGGTGTCTATTCCTATAAACGAGCACATCATTACAAATCCCTCAGGAGGTGATAACACTGTGGATGGGATGTCATTTGAACACACAGTTCCAGGTGCCTGTAGACCTGGAAACCTGTCCGTGAGTTCCAGGCTAAGGATTCTGCTCTCTTGTGGTATTCCTGGTCGTGTGATTGTGTGAAGCAAAGAGTGCTGTACTCTTTGTACAGGGAGGGTTTTTGTTTTGGATGGAAGAGATTAGTTTAGTGCTGTCCTGGCAAAGCAGGGAGGTCTTGCCATAGGGATCCTCTACCATGTAAATTCCCAGGCCTGCTCAGAATGGCCACAGAACAATGTTCCTTCATGCCCATTTACTCCCTCCTTTGACTCTGAGTGACTCTAGAAATACTCTACTAATAGAGTTACCACCTTGGAACTGGGTTTTGCTCTCTTAGACTTCATGCATTGATTTGTTCTCCATGAAAAAAGATAAAGTATCAAGGCTTTGCCAGGCTAGTGCCTTTGGTGAGGCTCATACCTGTTTTGTGAGTCAGTGTTAGAAAAGCAAACTCCAGACCCCTCCTTAACCAGGATGGGACCTGTCTAACCAGAGTGTTGCCTCTTGAGACATGGCCTGAAATCAGAAAAGCAGGGTTGTTATCAGAGGTGACGCTTACAGAAACACCAAGTAAGGTCTGTTTATTTTTGCTCAGTCTTCAGAGTGTTACTCAGATGGCATGGTTATCTTTTTATTTAAAAAAAATAAAAGGGGGTGCCTGGATGGCTCAGTCAGTTGAGCGGCCAACTTCGGCTCAGGTCGTGATCTTGCGGTTCTTGAGTTCGAGCCCCGTGTTGGGCTCTGTGCTGACAGCTTGGAGCCTGGAGCCTGCTTCAGATTCTGTGTCTCCCTCTCTCTCTGCCCCTCCCCCGCTCATGCTCTGTGTCTCTCTCTCTCTGTCAAAAATAAATAAACATTAAGAAAAAATTAAAAAAAAAAAAGGAAAGCAGAAGGCACTTTACAGTTATACCCTTCGTTCAAGTCTCAACCTCAAGATGTATTCACTTTTAACATTCCCTTGTGCTTTAAAAAACTTCTGGTCTATATTCTTCCCAATTCTTTGGTCTTTGAAACCTGCCTTATCTACCTGGTCTGCGAAGTCTGCCCGAATGAGAGGAAGTTGAATTACAAAAAATTGTTTCACTTACTGCCTCTAGTTAAGCGCTAAATAGAGACTTTGTCAGACAAAAAGAAGACAAAGTTTGTGCTATTTGTTTTGTCTCAGGACTAACAGTCCTGTGCAGAGGAAGAGAACAGCTTCTGGAATACGTATCACATGTGTCAATGCCCCATATTAGAAACTCTGCTATCTTTTCACAGCCTCTAAAGCACGTTCCTTGGCCTTGTTTTCAAAGCCCTACCAAACCCTCTTTCCAGCCTCACTTCCGCCTCATTACTCCTCAGAATGAAGTCTTTGCTCTAACCAAACTGGTTTGCTCACTCTTTCCCAGACAGACCTCAGTTTTTTCTACCTCTTCACTTGGTTTCTATGGTTCCTCCACTCACCAAAAATGAACCTATCTTTCGACTCCCTCAACTGTCCAAATTCAACCATTTCCTAAAGCCCCATTTAATTTTTTCTTCCACTTCAATCCCTTTGCAAACTACCCAGATTTTTTTCCCCCTTCATGGGGTAATTTCATGAATTCCATGGGTTTTTTGAACCTGCATCTTGTATTGGGTAATTAAGCAAATATCTCCTTAGTTGTGTTTTTTGCATTGTTGGATTACGTTGTGATTTCTTTTTTTCTTTTTTGGCACGTATCTCTTATCTTTCCAAATAGTCTCCCGGTTGGGAGGAAGGCTCTCCTGTTGACTTCGTGTGTCTCTTGCAGCACCTGGCACGGCGTATGGCACACAAATCTATTCGCCTATTGATATTTCTTTCTGAGACCTTCATCGTGTCCCAGGCCCATGATGCTCTCTGCTCTTGAGAGGAGGAGGTTGGGATGATAAGTGTTGTGAAGAAGGGCTTCAGGCTGGGCACGGAGGAGGTGTTCATTAAAAGTGGTGTTTGGTGGGGTGCCTGGGTGGCTCAGTCAGTTGAGCGTACTACTTCAGCTCAGGTCATGATCTCACGGTTTGAGTTTGAGCCCCGTGTCGGGCTCTGTGCTGACAGCTCAGAGCCTGGAGCCTGCTTCCGATTCTGTGTCTCCCTCTCTCTCTGCCTCTCCCCTCCTCATGCTCTTGTCTCTGTCTCAAAAATAAAGATAAACATTAAAAATAAATAAATAAATAAAAAATAAAAGTGGTGTTTGGTGATTGACTGCAGATGGCAAAGTTGACATTTAGGCCAGTGGTGAAAGTGGCCTTGGGCATTATATGCTCATGTTCACACAGTCAGTGGATGTGTAACATTTCTGATGGGTGTAAACTGCTTTTGAATCTTGTTGAGAACAGCCAGAGCTACAAAGATTTCAGAACTTCAGTCACTGCTTATATATGCCTTCAAAAACAAAGAGTACGTTTTACACACACACACACACACACACACACACACACACACACACACACACACACATACACACACACACACACACACACAAGCACAGTTGCACAAATGCTTTATCCCTTAGTACAAGCTTTGCTGTCCTTAGAAGACAGTCTTCTCTTTTCCACTTTTGAGTTCGTCTGTATCTGTCTGTAACACAACCGAGTTCCTACCCAGCATTCATCTCTGGGCGTCAGCAGCACTACTGTGCTAAAGCCCACCCTTACAGCCTGCTATGTATGATGTCCACATGGGCCACGTGGTCAGCACATGTACCCACGGGTGGGCAGGTACATCATGACCACTGTCTCCACCACGGAACTCACTAGGCCTATAAGCCAAGAGACCACTGCTACGGAGCACAGGGGGGCACAGACAGCCACGTAGTGGCCATAGGCCATAGCAGCCAGCAGCAGGAACTCGGTACCCCCCAGGGCCAGTGAGAAGAAGAGCTGAGTCCCACATCGGGTGAAGGAGATGGTCTTCTCCAGGAGGAAGTGCACCAGCATCTGGGGGACCCCACTAGAGGTGTGGCAGATGTCCACCACTGAGAGGTTGCAGAGGAAGAAGTACATGGGCAGGTGCAGCCGCGCGTCCAGCCCGATCAGGAGGATGATGAGCCTGTTGCTCAGCAGGGTCAGCAGATAGGTGGCCGCAAACAGGACAAAGAGTCCAGCCTGGGTCTACCTGTCACTGGAGAGCCCCAGGAGGACAAACTCACTTTCCCAGGTCAGGTTGTCCCTCCTCATGGAGCAGGGGGGCCAGGCTGCTGGGAGAGGAGGTGGCTTAGAGAAGCCAGAATCAATGAGAATTTGCAACAAAGGGCTTTCTGTGGGACTGCAAGAACTTGTACATTTTCCCCATTAGACTCTGAACTTCTTCAAATCATGGATCTTTTATGATTTTTCTTTTCATGCAAAGATTCCTAAAAAATGTTTCACAGTATGAGTACACAAATAAGAAAAAGTTGAAAGTAGTGGCCTTGAGGATAATTCTCTGATCCTAAGACGTAGGACGTGTACTCTGGACTTCCTCCTTGTCATTACTCCTCACGCTGGAGCTCGTGGTTCTTCCTGTTTCTCCCATAAGCCAGGCTGCGTCAGTGACAGAGAACATCACTCACTTGGTTCTCAGTGTACTGATTAATCAGGCTTATTCCTAGGTTGATAAGATCAGGACCTCATTGTACAACATTATGCTCACTGTAATTATGTCCCAACTTCTTGAGATGATGCTATTTCCTTGGTGAAATGCTGGCATTTATTTGAATGTTAAAGTAAGTGGTTTATAAAAGATGAATGTATATATCACTCACTTGCAACCAGAGCGTTTGGAACCTGATGGTGCCCACAGATGAAGTCAGTAAGGGAGTGCCTCTGAAGCCCTTTGAACTTTGTTATGTGTAAATCCTTCTGTGACAGCAGAGACAGGTGTGCCCTTGGAACACCTCCCTGTTTACTTTGCTGGTCTTTAGCTTCTATCAAAGGGTAAAGATGCTATTTTTTCCCTTAGTACAAATGAAATGTACTAAGCAATTTTATCGCCTTTATTTCTCTGTTTGTTAATAGCAAGTCCCTCTAGCTTCATTGTCATGTCTACATTACGTGTCTGTGCAACATGGCGGGAAGAGATAGTGCTATTAGGTAGTACAGGGGTGAGGAGAGACCATGGGGACATGGAGAAGAGTCCGCTGCTGGAAAAGCCCATTTGAGTGCCCACTGGGGAAGCTTGAGAAGGAAGGGAAACTCCAGGCTCTAGGGTTTGAGTGTGAAAATCCCACAGGACTCACGGTGGCCGCACATCGAGATCACCTGGCACACTCGGAAGACTCCAAAAGCCCATGCCGTACTCCAAAGCAATTAAGTCACAGTCTCCAGATATTAGTATGTCCGTACCTTTTCACGTTTCTCAAACAAACAAAATGTGGAGCTAAATTTGAGAACCACTGCTTTAGTTGGGACCTTTTAATCTTATTTTTGAAGACTCAATACATGTTCTTCTGGGGAGAGGAATATGTTTTGAGATAAACCTAGAAGGGTTTTTGAGGAGGAAGGAACTTTTGGGCTGAGCTTCTCATTCTTTGAAAAAGTTGAGGCCAAGAGAGTATAAATAATTTGCCTCAAATTCCACTGAATCAGTGAAAACGTGATCCTTGATAGCTTGCCTTTTTGTGTGTTGGGTCTTCCCTTAGTCTTACTTCCTTAGGTCTTGTCCCCAAACGATGTTTCAGAATATTTTAGACCCAGGGAAGTAGTAGTAAATATCCAATGAGATAATGTGTGGGAAAGCCCTCATAAATTTCAGAGCATTATCTAACTGAAAAGGATCTGTATCACAGATATGAAAGATGGGTCATAGAATGCAATGAAATGGAAATGAAAACAATTCAACCCAAGTTTTTCTAACAAGGCTTGAAGATAGAGCTCATGGGTGGATGGGGGTGAAAAGGGCAAAGCAGGTGGACACCACCCTCTGTCTCTCCTACCTGGTTGGAACCTACTCCTTTTGTTCTTTCAGTCCTTCTGTGACCAGAAGGTGTCACTGTGGAAAATGCTAAGAACAGAGACTGGCTTTGGCAGGGCACCCTGCTGGTTTTCTGAGCCCTGCACCTGGGATAGAGCCCCAGTTTTCCACAGAACCTATTTCCTTCGTCAGTGCAGTAAGCAGCCAAATGTTACTCCCCCGATGCGGTTCCTGAGTGCCCAGAACAGCAACTAAAACTCTCCCCATGGAAGGGAATAAAATGCAAAACAAGAGAGAACACAGAAATGACAGAAAAACTGGAAGGAACTTTCAGGATCATCATTTCAACCTTGTCATTTTACAAATGAGGACACTGAGGCTCAGGAACAGAAGGGGTTTGTGTGAGCAAAGCCAGGAGCAGGGCTGGAACTGGATGTGGAATCGGAGGACCACGTTCCCATGTTCTTCCCTCTACATCATATTGTGTTATCATGTGGAGCACACAGTGTATCACAGCAGCTAGTGGGGAGCAGCATCACTGCAAATGATGTGTGGGACAGGTGAGATTTATGGGGGAGGGCAGTCAGGCAAGGTGTGATGTTTTAGGATGCGGCTCCCTGGGGACTTCAGGCTGCCACGACGTGATGTAACGTAGGGAAACTGGCTGAAGAGCAGTTTGGAGAGGCAGGCGGACTGGTGGCCCAGTTCGTTAGGCCAGCTGGCCTCCTTCCATTTCATCCAAGAGGAAAATATTCACCCCCTAGTTTAGTCAGAGTATGGAGCCCACACACCAGGACTCTCAACTTTCTCTGCAGCCAGGAGGTAGAATTAGAAGAGCACCTCCACTGTGCCTGAACTTTTTACTTTCCTTTTATGACTTCTAACAAACTAACTGCTTGAAGGGTAGACACAGTGTTTTCTTGTCGTACCCCTTTCTCATTTCTTTTTTTAAAAAAATTTTTTTAAAAATTTGTTTTTGAAGGAGAGAGAGAGAGACAGAGCATGAGCGGGGGAGGAGCAGAGAGAGAGGGAGACACAGAATCCGAAGCAGGCTCCCGACGCGGGGCTTGAACTCACGAACTATGAGGTCATGACCTGAGCCAAAGTCGGATGCCCAACCGACTGGGCCCCCCAGGTGCCTCACCCCTTTCTCATTTCTAATGGAGACTGGCATATAGAGTTGGTCAGCTGGCTGAATGAACATCATAGTGAAGAGTGGTTTTAAAATTCATTCTCTCATCCGTGAGCTCAATATAGAACTTTCCTATTGATGTTTTCAGAGAGTTCACTCTGTAATAGCATCTCAAGAATAGCTCCACTCAGAAGGGTCTCTTGTGGGACCAGTTTTTCCTCCTGATTAGTAAGTGCCCTTCAAATACACTGAGTCTCTCTTGGAAGAGACAGGGCCAGGGGCACATGGGTGGCTCAGTCGGTTGAGCGTCTGACTTTGGCTCAGGTCATGATCTCTTGGTTTGTGAGTTTGAGCCCCCCGTAGGGCTCTCTGTTATCAGCGCAGAGATCTTCCTCCACTTCAGATCTTCTGTTCCCCACCTCTTCCCTGCACCTCCCCCCTCTCTGCACCTTGCCCACTCATGCTCTCTCAAAAATAAACATTAAAAAAAATAAAAATAATAAAGAGACAAGGGCCACATTTTTGTTTTTTAAATTCTAAAAGTCAAACAATAAGGTAAGTAGGAAAATATTTTGGACCTACTACCTTCTTTTTCTAACTTGTAATTTAGTGAATTGGTGTCTTCTTTGGATAAACTAGATGTTTGCCCTCCTGCCACAAACAATACAAGTATTATTCTGTATACAGAAGGTATGTTTTCATTATTAGGATTAGAGGATGTCTTAATAGATTATTGTCCCTACTATATTGTACTTTAATAAAGGATTCTAGCTCAACCTGTAAAGAAGGGACATCATTGCTTTTGGTTGACTCCTTCCAAATTTTAACTGGTTTTATAAAAAAGAACCTCCATATACAAAGCTTGCTCATTCAGTGATCTTGGTGATCATTTTATAGCCTGGCTATGTTAGAAAGTGTGCTAGGATATCTTGCTGCTTAGTGGTAGATGTTCCGTAGATACATGATGAAGATAAAGGAAAATATATTAAATTACAAGTGCTCGTGATTTATTCTTTCTCACTTAAAAAAGAACTCCTGAGGTTTCTTTGCTGTGCAGAATGTAGGCACTGGCCAAAGGGCAGGCAAACACCTAACCATGGAGGCAGTGGAGAAAGGAAAAGATAATTTGTTTATTTGGGGAGAGAACGTAATAGTTACAGGAGGATCTAAAAGTGAGAGTTAAAACATTTTGACTGGAGATGGGGCTGAGTGCCTTATATCTCACATGGGCATGGGAGCAGGGAAGGAGGAAGGCTGATGAAGGCGGCTGGTCGTGGTAGGGGAGAAGGAGGTGGGCAGGGGCTGAGGGAGGGGAAGGAAGCAGAGAGGGTCTTAAATAAAAAAAAAATTTGCTGGACATTTCTCCAAAGAAGATCTACACGTGGCCAACAGGCACATGGAAAGATGCTCAGCATCATTAGTCACTAGGGACATCCAAGTTAAAGCAGAGTGGGACATCATTTCCTACCCACTGGGACGGCTGTAATCAAAGAAACAAAACTAAGTGTTGGGAGGATGTGGAGAAGTTGGAGCCCCCCTTCATTGTTGGTGGAAACATATGATGGATCAGCTGTGGTGGCCAACACTTCGGCAGTTCCTCAGAAACGTTAATCATACGGGCGCCTGGGTGGCTCAGTCTGTTGCGCTTCCAACTCTTGATTTTGGCTCAGGTCGTGATCTCACGGCTTTTGAGTTCGAGCCCCACTTGGGGCTTGATGCTGACAGCCGGGAGCTACTCGCGATCCTCTCCCTCTGTCTCTACTTCATTCCCTCTCAAAAACAAACAAACAAACAAACTTAAAAAAAAAGTTAAACACAGAATTGCCATATGATCCAGCAGTTCCATTCCAAGGTATATGCTCCAAAGAATCAAAAGCAAAATTCAAACAAAAATGCTCATGTGGACATATAGCAGCACTATTTTAACTATTAGTTAGAAATAACCCAAACACCCACTACCTGATGAATGGGGAGGCGTGGGGGGGGGGGGGGAAGAAAATGTGTTTGTTTCCATACGGTGGAATATTATCCAGCCATAAAAAGAAACGAAGCACTGTGTTCTGTGCTACAAAACCATTACACTACGTGAAAGAAGGCAGGCACAAAAGGTCACGTATTGTTACGATTCCATTTCTGTTAAAGTGTCTAGAGTGGGAAAATCCATAAAGACAGAAAGCAGATCGGGGGTTCCCAGGGCCTGGGTGGAGGGAGGAATGGAGAGGGACTTGTTAAAGGGTCTGAGGTGCCCTTTTGGGGTGATGAAAATGTTTCGGAACTGGATAGACATAAGGTTGAACAACGTGGTGAATATACTAAATGCCACTGAATTGTATACTTTAAAATGGTACAAATCATGAATCCTGTGTTATGTGAATTTTATCTCAATTAAAAAAAAGTTGTACTAAGAATTTAAAAAGGTACTCCATTCTCCTCCTCTGCAGCTTTTTGGCATTTTCTCAGCAGGTTGATTAGAAGTTTGCATTGTTCTCAGTTTATGGGTTTTTGTTGTTGTTTGTGGGTAAGACCAACCAGATACCTGTAATATTTAGGTAAGAGATGCTTTATTTTAATTTTTAAGTGTTGTTTTAAATACTTTCCTGGACAAACCTAGCACTGTTTCACTTTCTGGGTTAGGATATTGAGAGCTCAGTCACTGATTGTGTATCACCAGAGTGGGGCAAAACTAGAAACAGATTCTTTCCTTGCTGAGTGGCTCGCTCGGCTCCCCTCTGATGGGGTGTGGCATGATAGTCCAGGGTGAATTCTGAATACAGCTCTGTTTTGGGAAGAGTATATCCTTAGACCTGAGTGTGTAGAAAGTACATGTTTGAGGTCCCGGATGCTTGACTTGCGGGCCAGCCATTTGCCACCACTGCAAGGCCAAGGGCGTGGAGGCATGCCGAGGGGTGTTCACGTGCCGCACGCACCGTCTAGTCCTGCTTTTCAGGGTTTGTGGGGAGAGTTTCTGTGACTTTGGCCCCAAGTCCCTTGTGAATTCCCCACCCTACTGAGCTGGGTTGGGCCCAGGCATGTGTGAGTCACAGGGGTGACCTTTGCACCTCTGGCCTAAAGCCCATTTGATCCTTTGGGCACAGTGAATTTTGTAGATTACAGCTCCCTCCTCCCATCCCTTTTGCAGAAAAGCTTAGACATGTAGTTGTAGATTTTAGAAGGAAATATACTTTCTTGGCCTAAATTTTGTGCACTGCTGTGACTTCTGATTTCATCTTCCTTTCTAATTCATATATGCTGGTATATCTTTTTAATTTATTTTTTCCATTTAGTTTTCCAGTGGGTGTATTTGTAAATTGTAATTCAGATTTTTAGAAGAAGTCAGGGACCAAAAATCGAGTCCAGGGATACAGTCCATTTCCCAGTTCCTCAAAAGATAGTGGTGCAGATTGGGGTCTCCCTACCAGCTCCCTTATAAACACGCATATGCTATGCCAGAGCGCCCACTCCAAGGTCCACGGGCTTCCGAGTGAGGCCTCTTATGACAAAGCTGCGTGCTAAAGTTTTGATTCAGAACTCCTCATCAGAACTCGACTCAGAGCAGCTTTCATCTCGTTGTTCCGTAGACTGTAGATGAGCGGATTCAACATGGGGGTCATCACAGCATAAAAGAGCATCACCACCTTGTCCTGCTCGGCTGAGGCTGTGGAGTGGGGCTGCATGTAGGTGACCAGGGCCATCCCGTAAGACATGGAGACCACGGTGAGGTGGGAGGCACAGGTCCCGAAGGCCTTGCGGCGTCCCCCAGTGGAGCGGATCCGCAGGATGGCTGCCACGATGTAGGTATAGGACAGTGAGACGAGGCAGCATGGCACCAGCAGCACCACCACGCTGGAGGCCAGTATGACCACCTGGTTGAGGGTGATGTCCACGCAGGCCAGGCGGACGAGTGCCAGCGTCTCACAGGCCACATGGTTCAGCACATGGTGCCCACAGGTAGGCAGACGCATGGTGACCACCGTCTCCACTGTAGAATTCACCAGGCCTACAAGCCAAGAGACAGCTGCCAGGCCTGTGCAGCACCTCGGGCTCATCACTGCCACGTAGCGCAGGGGGTCACAGACAGCCACGTAGCGGTCATAGGCCATAGCGGCCAGCAGCAGGAACTCGGTACCCCCCAGGGCCAGTGAGAAGAAGAGCTGAGTCCCACATTGGGTGAAGGAGATGGTCTTCTTCTCCAGGAGGAAGTGCACCAGCATCTGGGGGACCCCACTAGAGGTGTAGCAGATGTCCACCACTGAGAGGTTGCAGAGGAAGAAGTACATGGGCAGGTGCAGCCGCGCATCCAGCCCGATCAGGAGGATGATGAGCCCGTTGCCCAGCAGGGTCAGCAGATAGGCGGCCGCAAACAGGACAAAGAGTCCAGCCTGGGTCTGCCTGTCGCTGGAGAGCCCCAGGAGGACAAACTCACTTTCCCAGGTCAGGTTGTCCCTCCTCATGGAGCAGGGGGGCTGGGCTGCTGGGAGAGGAGCAGAGTCAGAGAGGGCAAGTAAAGGTCAGACTTTAGGAGTCAGGGATTAAGCCATGAGCCAGGACTTGAGCCGCAGTAGGGACACCTACCCTCCTGTTCCCTTAACCTAGGTGCTTAGGGAGAATGCAGTGAAAGAGCCGGAGGAAGGGGCACCTGGGTTCTCAACTAGACTGTGAGGTTCTCAGGGTTAAAGTCCCTATTCTGATCATCCTTTTGTGGCTAGGATCCAGCACAGTTACAGTTACATAGGAAATCAGTCACTGTAGAAGGAAAGATAGAGGAAAAAAAGTGGAGAAAGGGTAGAAGGAAAGACAAAAACGAATGTAAAAGAAAAAGAAAAACCAAGGAAGAAAAGTTTGGAAATCGGAAAAGGAGGAAAGAAAGTGGAAGATACGGAGGAGAGCAAGATGTGGTTTTAAGCCACAGCCTCTGTGTGTGCCAAGGACCTGTGCTGGACACCAGACACCTGTCTGTGAGCAAGACTGAAGCAGGAATCCTGCTTTCTTGGTTCTTATAACTTAATCAGGGACACCAAGATTAAATTAATAATTACAAAAATTAATTATAATTGTGCTAAGTGCTTTGAAGAAGAACAAGGTTACTGGTTGGTAAATTAAATTTGTGGCTGTAATTAAATTACCACTGATTATGTCTTCTCAATAATGTGCAATTTACATAGTAAGTTGCAGACATTTATTTAGATGTTCAAGTAAATGATTAACAAAATAATGTAATGAAGGCCTTTGGAAACCAATGATACATATTACTGCTGATACAGACTGACTGAAGTCCACTGAATCTTTTGGGAGGAATGAATTCTCCTTTCTCAGCTAAGATTGTGGTGGATTTTCTCCCTTCCAATGTGCTGACTGGCCCCGTGTAAAAACAGATTTAAATGTAATCTGAAGGTGTATTTCCTGTTCTTAAAATAGTTAAGAAATCAATTAACTCAGTTATTAAAAATACTTATTGAGTATATGGAGTACTATGTTTTCAACCACCTTCCGGCATATAATGCCTTTCAACGTTAGGAATTTGTGTTTAGAAAATCAGCAGTGCAAACAGAATCAAATAAGAAACTTTGAAATTGGATCTTGGTAAAATCCGTGACAATCAAACAAGACAACTAAACAGAGGACAAAAGGAATACATCAGTGTTCAGAAAACCAGCTTGGAGCCACAGAATCAAATATAATAGAGCTGAAAGTCATAATCCAATTGAGATGTCCTCTGGCTGGAGACCGTGGCCCGCGAGAGAGCAGGGAACCAGGGTGGAGCAGGCCTCCCTCGCCTTCCCTTCAGCCCTGGTCCCAGAGTGGCTGGAAGGCATCACTGTCGAAACTAAAAATAGAAACTGACTTTAGATTCTCAGGGTTGGTGACCTGGTTGTAGAGCCAGAGGATGGTGGCTGGGTTCTGAGCACCACCCCAGGGAGCCTGTGGCTGCCCACCAAGCTGGGTCCTTGTATCAGCAGAGGAGGTAACTCTGCTCTGATATATGATCTGTAGGCTGCCAGGCATCCAGAATTCTCCCCTTCAGAGTCACTGTCATGGATCCAGATTCCCTTCGGAAGAACCCTGTTCCTATATAAGAAAATGAAGCATGTAAGAAGTGAAGGAACCATAGAGATCATGGATTCCATCCATTTCATTTTATGGACAAGGAAGCCAAGGAACAGGAGTAAGGTGGTCGGTCCAGGTATCAGATTTACCTGGGAACCACGCTGGAACCAGATTTAAGTCTACACTGCACATTCTCAGCTCTCCCTGAGCCAGGGAGTGAGGGGTCGGAAGGAAGTTGTGGAAGGCAATGGACTAGGAAGGGAGGCACCTGAGGAATCTTAGATGGGAGGCCCAGGACAGCTCTCTTGCCATGTAGAGAAATACTGTGTAGTGAGTGTGAAAAGCTTTGAATGAGAAATCAAGGGATCCAAGTTCTAGTTTGCCTCTTCCATTAGCTTGCTGTGTGCCCTGGGCAAGTTACTTGACCTCCCTGAGCCTCAGTTTCTTCATTTGAAATGTGGGACAAATAATAATGCCTATTTCACAATATCTTGAGTAAGATCAAATGAAGAAATTAACGTGAATGCGCTTTGTAAAGGACTAAATAAACATAACTGGCTGTTGTTATTACACTCAGCAAGTCCGTTTCACCAAAGCAAATTCTGCCCAAGTGATACGAGGACAAAAAACAATATGAATATGTGCTATAGAGGCCAGAAAGTTAACAGAATATAAATAAACATAAATCCCATTGTAATAAATCCTATTGCCTAAATATTACATAACTTACTGAAGACCCTGCTTCAGTAAGCGAAAAATTAAGGTCAAGGGTTTGTCTATACCTAGTGGGTAGTACTATGCTCTATGTGCCGGATGAGCTCAATACCTTTTTTTCTTCCAATAAAATTTTGATGCTGCTTTTATTTGTTTATTTATTTAAATTAAAAATTTATTTATTTTTGAGAGAGAGAGAGAGAGAGAGGCAGAGACGGAGTGCAAGCGGGGGAGTGGCAGAGAGAGAGGGAGAGACAGAATCCAAATCAGGCTCCAGGCTCTGAGCCATCAGCACAGAGCCTTGACGTGGGGGTCAAACCCATGAGCTGTGAAATCATGACCTGAGCTGAAGTCAGATGCTTAACTGACTGAGCCACCCAGGTGCCCCTTTGATTCTATTTTTAGATGGTGATAAACTTTTTTTTTTATTAATAGATGGTCTTGTTCTCAGCTTTTTGGGATTAGAGAATTTCATTCCACTTTGCTTGACTTAGTGAACATTTACTGAGCACTGAGTAGTGCCTGTTCTGGTGACAGGTGCTGGGGTAACAGGATATATAATACAGCCCTGTCCCCCTCTCTAAGAACTCAGCCTGGCAGAAGGATAGAGAGGGTGAATTATCATGACTTTTACTAGAGTTTTCAAAGGAAGCTACCAAGTCAGGTAAGTGGAGACAGAGTCAGACTAAGTAACCAGGCAGATATGTAGAAATAATAAAGTAGAAGCGAAGAAGCAACCAGTGCATTTGCTTCTTGAAAAAGTAGATGCAGTTTAAGGTGCACATAGTAAGGAGACTTCTTGGGTGTCAACCTGTATCAATAAACCATCTAAATAACCTTATAAACCACTACCTTTAGAAAAAAAAATTTGTTTTAATGCTTATTCATTATGGAGAGACAGAGAAAGACAGAGCTCGAGCATGGGAGGGGCAGAGAGAGGGGGAGACAAAGAATCCAAAGCAGGCTCTAGGCTCTGAGCTGTCACAGAGCCTGACGCAGGCCTTGAACTCACAAACTGCAAGATCATGACCTGAGCCGAAGTCGGACGCTTAACCAACTGAGCCACCCAGGTACCCTGTAAGCCACTACCTTTTTGAGCCATAGTTTCTTCATCCGCAGAATGAGCAAATTAGGTAGACACCAAGATTTCTCCAGCTCTAAAGATCTGCAGTAAGTGAATAAATATAAGCTATAGTTTGAAGCAATATAAGAGGGAAAAAGAAATTCTTCAGTCTTGAAGAAGAAATGCATAGTAGCTTGTGAGACTATGGACACTAAGATATGATCAGTTACTGGGTTTGGGGATCAAAGCATTCGTATTGCACGTAACTATTTGGGGAGGTGCCACTAAATGAGATCAGCTTGACTTAAAAACCAGAAATTAAGGAAATAGTGAAGGAGCCACACAGAAATGGGAGAACCACTTGGGTTGTCAGGGCTTCTTTCCACAGTCGGGCCCAGGTAATTCCTAGAGTGGGATGACCCTTAACAAACCTACCTTAGTTCCCCTAAGGATTATGCTTCTTAATGCTTGAGAATATTCACCTTCCTCTTAAAAAAAGAAAAGATAAGCTTATGTGTATGTTTGGTTCTTATAGTAATTGAGCTCTGCCCTTCTGCATTCCTTCGTATGTCCAATATAATGCAAACGTCTTGAGGCCAAGAAAAGAGATTGATCCCTTTTGACCTCTACTCTTCAGTGTTTTCAGTGTATGTCTATCTACTGAGCACTTCAGTTTATACTGTTGCTTAGGTGACTGACCAAGACTGAGGACTCTATTGAGAGGCTTGAAAGCAATGGTTGTATTATCTAGGTCATGGGAAGAATCCTCCATTGGCTCAATCCTCCATGGAAAGAGCCTCCAACTATAATAGTGAGAAAAACACAGGGGAGGATGCCAGGGCTGTCCCGGCTGCTCCCAGGAATTTGGGCTCTGTTCTCTCCTTCTCTTACCCTTCCCTGTGGGGGACTCACCGAGGCTGCTGTGTGCTCATCTCCTGCATGGAATTCCTTTTGGGTGACGAAGTGACACGTTTCTCAGGAAGTCCTTGAAACAGTTGTCCGTCCTGTTCTGGGGGGGTGGAGGTTTTACTCTGTCAGCCTCAGCTACTAACTTTTCAGAACCTAAGAATCCCCAGAGGGCAATTACTTGCTTTTGGTGTGTTCCTTTATTCATCTCCGTCCCCAGCTACTTCCCTGCAACCACAGCTCCCCACTCTTCCCAGTTCCCGATGGGATAAGCAATCTGAAAACATTTTATCTCCACTTTTAATTGTCCTTGTAGTTCCCACACTGATGAGCCCTTCTCGGATTTTCGGGTCTTTCACTGCCCTTCAAGTATATGGCATTGTTGGGGACTTTTGGCTGGAGTCAAGAGATAGGAATATTCACTTTGAGTTGTTGGAAAGGGATTGCGATTAATTGGGAAAGAGAAGAGGAACTGTAGTTTCAGAGTCTGAGCTCCTTTCTAAGTGAAGGAGACGGTGCATCTTCTCTCCTCTTCCCACACAGCTGGTTTTAGTGACCAGGGAATGGTAAGATACAGAGTAAAGCCATCCTGTCTGTGGCCTGGAAGCAACTGAGAAATCTCAAGTTCACAGTCATGAAAATATTTCTGTAGACTCCTTAGTGATCTCCAGTATCACATTTCTGTTGAGTTGGGTTTCCTTTGCATATTCTCATACCAGAAGTTTTTCTGGCTTTCACTAAGCTTGATCTCCTGGTTCTGAATAGTCTTCCACAAAGTTTTAATCTCCCTACTGGACTTCCTTAGAAGGAGCAGAGAAAATAATGGGTCAGGATGGGGTTTTATTCCCAGTACATAACTGTTTCTACAGTAATAGAACATAGGTCTTTGGTAAGATGGGAAGAAAAAACAGAGATGTTATTAGCAAGTAAGTCATTAGAATTTGTCTATAATAGTTGATAATATCAATAAGAAAAAGGTTTAAGTAGCTTGAAGAGTTTGTCACTCTAATGACAATGGGCCAATGGGGGACAGTAGTTTTACTTCGTGTTCTTCCCTTAGTTCATCCCTGCTCCTTCCATGGCACAGCACAGCTCAAGACACAGAGGACCTGTGGCTATCCTAACCTCAAGGTCCATTGAAAGCAAAACCTGATCCGACCCTCTGGGTGAGAGTTGTGGCCTCAAGTTGAGGAGGCTGGCGGGGGTAGAAAGATGTCCGAAGGCACCCTGATGGAGAAGAGAAAGAGTGACACCTGACTGGTAGGCTTTGGGATGCATATCAAAGGTAGACTTAGTGCGGTCTGACGTAGGTGACCCAACTATAAAGGAAAAGAACTTAGGGGTACCACCTTCGAGACAACATAGTATGTGATCATCTAATGAAAATATCTGTTTTCTGGTGAAAAAGAAATGCATCTTTCCTGTTTTTCTGAACCCAGATGATATGTAACTGGATGAAAAAATTAGATTGGAAAATTGTAGGTTTGGTATGATTCTACATTGCATAAAATAACATGCATACAGTTGGATGTATATAAATATAGAAACATAGAAAACTGGATGGGGGGTGCCTGGGTGGCTCAGTTGATTGAGTGTCCGACTCTTGATTTTGGCTCAGGTCATGATCTCATGATTTGTGAGACTGAGCCCTGTGTCAGGCTCTGTGCTGAGTGTGAAGCCTGCTTGGGATTCTCTCTCTCCCTCTCTGTCTCCCTCCCCTACTTGTTCTCCCCCCCTCCTCTCCCCCCCTCTTTTTCTCTCTCAAAATAAATAAACATTAAAAAAAGAACTGGAAGGATATTAAAAAATATCAATAGGTTGTTTTGGTAATAGGTTTATAGGTATTTTTGTTCATCTATATTTTGAAAAATGTCTAAAATAAACATATTTTTCTAATAAGAATCTCAGTGACATTTGGAAATTATTATTAGATGTAGCCTATTGAGATAGGAATGCTGGGAAATCAACTCACTGGCTCAGGTCTAGCACTACTGAATGGCCTTTGAGTAACAGGGGTAGGTGTTAGGGTAGAAGGAAGATATTACTGTAATTCTGTGTCAGGAAAGTAGATATAATGACAGGTTTTATGTCATTGAGACCATGAAGGGTAGATCTGTAAATATCCTATGGTGGTAGATGCTCTGGACTAGGACAGGACAGTTGTTTTTTTGCTCTAGCTTTAGTATAAATGGCTCTGTGACTTTGGACATGTCATTTGTTTTTTATTTTTTTATGTTTATTTTATTTAAAAAATTTTTTTAATATTTACTTTTGAGAGACAGAGACAGAGTATGAGCAGGGGAGGGGCAGAGAGAGAGGAGACTCAGAATCTGAAGCAGGCTCCAGGCTCTGAGCTGTTAGCATGGAGCCCGACGCGGGACTCGAGCTCACAAACCGTGAGATCATGACCTGAGCCGAAGTCAGATGCTTAACCCACTGAGCCACCCAGGTGCTCTTATTTATTTTTTATTTTTATTTTTAGTAGGCTTCGTACCCAGTGTGGAGCCCGATGCAGGACTTGAACTCATGACCCTGAGTTCAAGACCTGAACTGAAATCAAGAGTCAGACGCTCAACTGACTGAGCCACCCAGGCACCTCTGGACATGTCATTTAAATTCCCTGGATTTCAGTTTTGTGATTTGTGAAAAGAGATTGGGTTCGACCTCCAAGGATCCTGCAGTTCTGGAAGTCTCTTTACTAGTGTGGACATTACAGTATTCTGCTTGCATCTTAGATACGGAGGTCTGAGACTGGAGTCAGAGGATTATGGGTTCCAAACTGTGGTCTTGAGGAGCTAGGAGTAGTTCTCTCCTTTGAGCCTGATCCACACCAGGAATTTCATTGACCAAATCAATATTTTATGCACTGTTTAGATCCCTGGCCCTTGGAGATGATTCACTTCCTGCATTGTCTGTCCAGCCCCAGACCTGCTACTTGTCAGATCTTTCTCTTCACTCTTTTGGAATCGTACCACCCCCACCCGCCCCCCTCCCCTCTGCTTCTCTACCCTCATATCTCCTTGCCATAAGACTTTCCTGTTGCTATGAATAGTTTATTCACCTCTGAACTACTATATCTGGTTCTCAGTTATACACATTTCCCATTCAATTCTTTCCACTCAGAGGGGTTTGTTTTGTTTTATTTTGTTTTGTGTGTTTGTTTTTACCAGAATTAGCTTTCCCCCACCTTTCCCCAGTGAAATGTCAAGAGGCACTTTGACAGGAAGCAGGTTACCCAGGCTGATGACTACTATACTTGACCACAGGTTCAGTAGCCTTGGACACAGCTTATCACTAATCAGTTCTGCCATGACAGGGTCTGAATACTGCTCTGCTTCCTACCTCTACACACTAGGAAACATTTTTAAGTGGTATTTCAGTGCTTTGGTCTTCTTCCTGTGCTTAATCAAGTATGTGACTTGGGGGAAACCAATTAGGTGGCGGTAGTGAGGATGAGAAAGAAAGGTTTGGCAACTAATATTTAATGAGTACTAAACACTTTACAAGAATCTATCTCCTTGAAAATTTGTGTAATTTCCTTATTATGTGTTGATATTGGACAGGTACAGTACAGCCTTTTTTTAGAAAAGAAGTCTTCTCCTAATAGATTGCTGGCACACACATGGAGTCCAGAACAATCTTTACTTCAAGATCAACTTGCCTGTCTGATGGAGTAACAGATTTAAACACATTGTTCATGGGTGTTCGTTCAGTGAGAATGTAGCTTCCTTGTTTTCAGTAATGATCTTCCTAAGTCTGCATCCTGGTGGGTAGTATGGAAGGTGGGGGGAAAGCAAACAATATAACATGCCAATTAAAAATATCTTACTTTCCGGGGAATCTGGGTGGCTCAGGTGGTTGAGCATCTGACTTTGGCTCAGGTCATGATCTCGTGGTTCATGAGTTTGAGCCCCACGTTGGGCTCTGTGCTGACAGCTCGGAGCATGGAGCCTGCTTCAGATTCTGTGTCTCCCTTTCTCTCAAAAATACGTAAACATTAAAGTAACCTTTAAAAAAATCTTAGTTTCCTACAGCATAAACAGTCTCTTTTGACGTAAAATAATCTTTCCAAGTAAATATTTAATTAGTTCAGAATTCTCCCTTTGATCAGAATGGTTTCTTTCTTTCTCTCCTTTTCTGGAGGTGACCTCTGTGTATAAGAGGAAACCTGGTACCAGGGGAGACACGGCGGGGCTTGGGGTGGAGGCTATAGACTCACTCCTGTCTCATGCTGGTTCTGGTGCTGGTCTCTGCGGTCGGGTAGCTACTCTCCTCTGCGCATATGTACGTGGCCTTTCTTTGAGAGTCTAGACCTTGCCCGCGGCATCCGCTGTTGAAGTCTGTGGCTGAGGGACTCATGGACTGCTTGTTGCCTTGGCATTGTCAGGGCTCAGTGGCAGTCCTTTTGTTGAAATGCTCCTGCTTCAGGCTTTTCTGATGTGATCACCCCAAACACACACATACACACACGCACACACACACACCATCTCCAAGAACTGACTGGTTCCTTTTGGGGTCCTGACTTAGGAAGTTTACTTTGTGGTCCCTTTTCTCCAAAAAGCTGATCCTCCCTTGGCAGGTAGTCTGGTTCTGCACCAGGCACGCAGAAAGGTGGGGCGTACATGCTGCATCGTAGGGGCTCTTCCACTGCTGCTCTGCGGTCCCTTGACCTTCTTGGAGTTTCTGGGCCACCGTGAACAATCTGTCATTTGGAATTAATAAAGATAACACTATATTAGTCTAATACTCCCGAAGTATTCTCTTATGCTATTTTTCACATAGTGCCCATCTTTCATGGGGAGTCAGGTATCTCTTCCTTTCTCTGTTCAGCTGATCACACCTGCCCCCAGTGGACCGGTTAGACCTTTATTTTCAACTCCATTAGTTTCCATTGAGGAAATTCTCCCAGCCTCTCTCACCGTGGGCTCTTTTAGTCTCTGTGCTCCATATACATCCCAGCCCTGATCTAGCATTCAGTTTCTTCTTCTTGGCCTTTGGCCTGGGTTGCCAGTCAGTCTGTTGCATTCTACTCCTCCATGGATACAACTGAGTAGGGCTGTGGACCATATGGGTCCTGGGGGTGGAGGAATTAGCCACGACAGGTCTGACTGCAGGACTAAGCAGCAGTGTGACAATCAGATTGTGGGCACTAAACCTAAGGTATGTGAAATACTTTGCTAAAGGAGCCTGTTTGATTTTTCTGGAGTGGCCCTTCTCAGTTCCCCTAGCCTGGTGTGCGGTTGGCCTTAAGTGGGCCTGGGTATTGCCATGTCCTAGGGAATGAGGGAGGGAAACATTAATATGTCACATTCAGGTAGGCACAGATTTGGCCAGAGCTGGACAATTGGTAAAAAATCAGTGGAGATGAAAATCAATATATGTCTGATGTCAAATCTTAGGCTCTTTTCACTAGACCATGCTTCCTCCACCATTCCTCCCTTTCTGAATGACGTGGTTGCAGATGAAAGAATGTGGAGGTTTCCTGATGCTCTGACATTCTGAAATTCTCTACAGAGAAATTAGCAGAAGGGGAAGCAGTATCTTTCTGCTTCAGGGTCTTTCCCATTTCCCAATTAAGCAGAAACAATGTCTCTTAATATCAAAAAGAACAGAGAAAAGGGTTCTGACTGCGTGTTTCCTGCTACTCTTAGATATATAGTTGCTTCCTGGCCTTTGTACAAGGAAGCTGACTTGCTTTTTGTTTCCCTCTGGAGTCTTCTGGCTCACTTCCATGCCTAAACATTTGCCTCAGTTTTGCCCTAACATTTTGGATTCTGTGGCAAGCTAAATAATGGCCCCCACTTATATCCACATCCTAATCCCTGGAGAATATGAATTTTACCTTCTATGGTAGAAGGGACTTTGTGGATATGATTAAGTTAAGAATTGGGAGATGGAGAGATTATCTTGGATGGTCCCAGGTGTGCCCAACGTTGACACTAGCAGGGGGGAGGCAGGAAGATCTTTCTGAAGCAGAAAAGGATGTGTTGATAGAAGCAAGAATTTGCGGTGATGTGAGGAAAGTCACAAGTCAAGGAATGCAGGTAGCCACTAAAAGCTAAAAAAGGCAAGAAGAAGGGTTCCCTTCTGAAGCCTCTAGAAGGAACAAGCCCTCCCAACACCTCGACCTGAGCCCAGTAAAATTGATTTTGGGCTTCTGACATCCAGAATTGTGAGAATCAGTTTGCGTTGCTGTAAACCAGCAAATTTGTGGTAATTTATTACAGCAGCAGTGGGAAACTTAGGCAGATTCTAATCTCTTCCCTCCCTCTCCATCCCCAGGTTCCCCTGGCATTAATTCACAATTAATAATGTTTCTGCCTTGTTCTCCATACCTTGCCTTGCCTTCTGGCCTCTAAACTTCTTCCTCTCCATTCCTGTCTCTCAGACTGTGGACTCTTGTTTTTAGAATTTTCTGATCATCCACTCTCCCAACAGATAGTACAAATGAGAAACTCAGCTTTCCTCAGAATAGGTGATTCTGATGGCAGCTTTGAGTTCCATGACGAGGGATGCCTCTCGCCTGCTCGGTTTAGAGGGGCCTCCCATGTGGTGAGTGTGGAGTGTGGGCCTGTCTGTGCTGAGCTTCTTGCCTCCCTTGGCCCTGAGCTGGGTTGGTTCTGGACACAAGACCCAACACCCAAGGACTTACTGATGGTCCAGGTCCCGGGGCCATTTTACACCATGATAGCTACTTTTGAAGACCAGGGGATCTTCATCCCTAATCACCCCCGCCTGTTTCTCCAAAGGCTCTGCAGCTTGGATAAAACGCCAGAAAAATGGACTCCATCTCAGTTTTGTCTTTGTGTGAACAATCAGATCAGTGCTTTACGTCCATATCTTCCAAGGTGAAGGGCTTGCTTACTTTGCAGAGTTTTCAAAGAGAGTTTCTAAAATCAATTGGTGGCTCTTGTCCCACCCCCCAGCCCAGTATGAAGGGGTTGAAATTGAAGAGGAGGGAGAAGAGATCGGAGAAAAGAATTTTTTTGGAGAGAGCTGGTAATGAGTGTTTGTCGTCCCTCACCTCCATGTGTAAGGGATGGGGCGGGGGGGGGGGGGTTCCCTCCACCTGAAGCCATTCATTGTCTTTGACCAGTCAGTTTGTACCCTTTGAGTTTGGGAAGCTACAGACTGGCAAGAGGAAAGGCTGCTAGAGAAGCTGGAGAAGGCAGAGGAGAGAGGGAAGAGGGCTACAGGGCAGTAAGTGGAATTTCTTCTGAAGGTACAGCAGAGACTCTCAAGTGTTTCTTGTTGACCAGACGTGAGCTCCATGGAAGTGAGCTGGCCAGTGTCAGTTTGACTCTTTCCCAAGAGAGTACTTGGAGGGGAAATGTGACCCTAACAGAGGGGTAGACCCTCAGATACCCAGAGGTTGAGGGACCTCAACGGCAGATACCCAGAGGTTGAGGAAACTGTATGCAGTTGGTCGGTGGGGGGGTGGGGGAGGGGGAGGGGGTTGGTTGCTGGGAGGAGCAGAAGCTTTGTCTACATCAAGGGAGCTGCAGTGAGCCCGGCTGGAGAATCTCCAAGGAAACTGTGAAGTGCTTCTCAGTTGCAGCCAGCTTTGGGAATCTGCTCTCAAACGGCACCATTGCTGGTCAGCAAAGACATTTCTGCCCCCTACCTGTGTCATCCCCTGCTCCCACCCAGGAAAAGTCAGGAGTGGTCTAGTGGAGGCCAGGCTGGGGACAGAGGTGAGGAAGAAGGCCAGAGAAGAGTGAAGAAGCCCACCTTCCTAACGTAGACTTCTGAGTTAAGGGGAGAAGTGTTGACTTGGAATAAGGTTCACAGTTTTATTTTACATTGGACTGGCTACTTAAAAAAAAATACTTTTATTTTTATTAAACATTTTTTTAATGTTTATTTTTATCTTTGACAGAGAGGGACAGAGCGTGAGCAGGGGAGGGGCAGAGAGAGAGGGAGGCACAGAATCGAAGAAGGTTCAGGCTCTGAGCTGTCAGCACAGTGCCTGACACGGGGCTGGAACTCACGAACCATGAGACCATGACCTGAGCCGAAGTCAGACGCTCAACCGACTGAGCCATCCAGGCGCCCCTATTTTTATTTTTATTTTTTAGAGAGAGCACACTCAAGCACAGGGGAGGGGTAGAAGGAGAGGGAAAGAGAGAGGGGGGAGAGGAGAGAATGTGCTGTGAGCACAGAGGCTGACATAGAACTCGATCCCAAACCCCAAGATCATGACCTGAGCTGAAATCTGAGAGTCGGACTCTCAACCAACTGAGCCACCTAGGAGCCCCTGGACTGGTTACTTTTAATACTGAAATGATAATGTTTTGGGGACTGGAAGTGACTGGAAACCTTTGTATTTTCCAGGAGGAACCAGGGCATTTATGCTCCATGTTAAAGATTTAGTCCAGGGGTGGGGGAATCTCCACAGTGCAGGTTTGAGAGTATGGGGGTCAGAAGGAATAAAGTTTGTTTCAGCTAATATCCTGAGAATTCAGGATGTTCAATGAGCCAGTTCTTCTTAATTTCCAGAACATGATAGACTTGAGATCTGGTGATCTGAAGCCTGGAATCTCGTCTTGGCCATGACCTTTTCCCAAGATTTTCAAACCTGTTTCAGTCCAGATGGACTCTGTGTAGCCAGAGGTGTTTTATCTACTTAGCAGACCATGGCCCAGCTGAGGCACCAGCGCCTGGTGGCTAAGAGTGCAGGTTCAGAACTCCGAATGCCTGCGTCTGAATCTTGGCTCCCCTCCTGTGCATTTATGACATTGGGCAAGTTAAAGTCTGTTGCCTCAGTTTCTTCATATGTCAAATGGGGAGAATGATAAAATGAAAGCCTATGTTCTTTCCACTCCAGCAGGTGATTAAACATGATTTGAGTTGGTTCTCACATTTTTCAGTGTTGGCTGGGACCTGGCAGACATCACATGATTGTTAGGCTCTCAGGATTAAATGAGCTGGTCCATGTACAGCACTGAGCACAGCGCCTAGTCTATGGTGAACCCACAGACAAAAACAAACAAACAAACAAACGAACAAAAAACCAAAGGTTTTTTTTGTGTTTGAATACTGCCAACACCTTTAGAAGAAAGGTGCTAGTCAAACCAGTGCTACAAATAGCAACTAAATTTTTCCCGTCACACATTGACTTTCATCCTGTTGAGCCTTGTAAACTCAATTTTTTCTCATTCTCCCTTTTGCAAAATACAAGCTGTTCCAACAGTTCTGCATCACAACCAAAGTGTTTTATGCCGCCCTTGGGATTTTGTGAGAGATGTTTCGAAAGTACCTTTTTAGAAGCTTCCGTGGTTGGAGTTGCTCCCCCAGCTCTGCGTTAAGTGCAGAAAGCTTCAGAGCTCCTGGCCCATGGAGCTGTGGACGGCAGCTGGGGCTGACCCAGAGGCTAGATGCCAGCTCGAGAAGGCTTCTTCCAGCCGGTGAGGTGGGCATGGGGACGCTGAGGCCAGCAGGGAGGTCAGGAAGGACAGTGAGTATAGGGGCTGGGAATGAGCAAATACAGGTCCAGAAGCTGTCCACAGAGACAACAAGAACCCCTTGTCATCTTGCCTCTGCTCCTATGAACAGTGAACCTACTGCCGGTGTCCTATAAAGAAGAGGTGCAGCTGGAAGGGTGCTTTCCTGGAAGCTGCCTTGGGGACTTCTTCCCTCTCTCCATCTGTCTCCAAGTCCAGTGGGGGAAAAAAATCCGAAGAAATCGCTCAGCTGCCGTAAGAAAGTGCTGTGACTTTCCTGCTCTGATCTTGCCAGATGGGGCTTCTACTTTTTCTTATGCTAAAAAAGGAAAAACCTTACATTTGTGTTTTTAATTACTTTCCAGGAATTTCACGAGCACTATCTCATTTGAGGAAGGAGAAAGCTGAAGCTGAGTTGGGCTAGATAAGTTTTGCTAATGTCAAATATTTCTTGGTCTGACTCCAAGGGGTCTGACTCCAGTTTATATTAGATTGGCTCTTTGTTTGTTTGCTTCAAAACATTTATTAGTGGCTAAATCCAACCACCTAGGCAAAGTCAATTTTTTTCTTTTTATTTAGCTATTTATATATTTTTAAAGTTTATTTGTTTATTTTGAGAGCGAGGGGCAGAGAGAATCCCAAGCAGTCTCTGCACCACCAGCGCAGAGCCCAACTTGGGGCTCAGACCCATGAATCACAAGATCTTGACCCGAGCCAAACCAAGAGTTGGGCGCTTAACCAACTGAGCCACCCAGACACCCCTATTCTTTTGTTTTTAAACTGAAGTTTGGTTGACACAGAGTGTTACATAGTTTCAGGTAGACAATGTGTGATTCCACAACTCTGTATATTATGTTGTGCTCGTGACAAGTGTAGCCACCGTTGGTCACCATACAGTGCCACTGACTACATTCCCCGTGTTGTACTTTTCAGCCGCATGACTTCCTCATTCCATAACTGGAAGGCTATCTCTCCCACTCCCCTTCACCCATTTTTGCCCACTCACCCACCTCTGCCCCTCTGGCAATCATCAGTTTATTCTCTGTATTTATGGGTCTGTTTCTGCTTTTTTGTTTGTTCTTGTTGTTGTTGTTGTTAGATTCCACGTATAAGTGAAATCACATGGCATTTGTCTTTCTCTGACTTATTTCACTTAGCATAATAATTCTAGGTTCACCCATGTTGTCTCAAATGGCAAGATCGCCTTTTTTTTCCCATTCTTTTTTTATGGTTGAGTAACGTTCCATTAAATCTATATATCTATGTCTAGCCCATCTTTTTTATCCATCCATCTATTCATGGATATAGGTTGGCTCTTTTAACAATCTAGTGGGAGCAGTGCTATAATCATTATTTACACCACCACCATGAAACACATTTAAAATCCTACACTACCAATTTGAGGTAGCAGTAGGATCAGTGGAATGATTTCGAAGGCTTCTGCTTATGAAAGAGATACTCATTTAGAGAAAAAGAAGATACCTATTTGAAGCACCCTTGAAAAGCAATTTTAAGATAACTAGATTGTCTAAGTATTGACTCTAAAGTTCTATGAAAAAATAACAAAATGCTTATTAAAGCTATCATACTATTTTTAAAAATCAAGGATATCATATAAGGTTATGCTCTTGTCTTTTTTTTTTTTTATTTCTATATGTACCTTTTATGGTTGTGAGCCTTGCATTCAGAATAGGGACTGTTTGGGATGCCTGAGTGGCTCAGTCAGTTGAGTGTCCTACTCCTGATTTCAACTCCAGTTATGATCCATCCCAGGAGCCTCCATCAGGCTTCAGGTTCTGAGCTGAGCGTGGATCCTGCTTGAGATTTTCTCTCTCTTTCCCTCTGCCTCTTTGTCCCGTTCATGCATGCTCTCCCTCTCCCTCCCTCCCTCCCTCCCTCCCTCCCTCCCTCTCTCTCTCAAAATTAAAAAATAAGAGGCAGCTGGGTGGCTCAGTCAGTTGAGCATCTGACTTCAGCTCAGGTCATGACCTCACACTTCGTGAGCTTGAGCCCGGCGTCAGGCTCTGTACCGACAGCTTGGAGCCTGGAACCTGCTTGGGATTCTGTGTCTCCCCCTCTCTCTGCCCCTCCCCCAATCATGCTCTGTTTCTGTCTCTCTCAAAACTAAATAAACATTAAAAAAAAATTCAAAAACCCAAAAAACTTTAAAAAATAAAAATTAAAAATAAAAAAATAGGGACTGCTTATCCCCATTTTATAAGACCTTAAAGTATTTATTTCACCACTTTATTTAAAAAGTTTATAGTTCTTTTAATTTATGGTTCATTTCTGGCCATGTAGAGGGTTGATATAGTGACAATTTTTGGTTAAAGCGTCTGCTTGTAATGCTCATAATGTTCTTTTAGGAAAATACAAGTTCCAGCATATACCTCCTGAAAATATAAATTTCCAGGAATATTATAATAAAGTAGTTTTTAAAAAACTTAAGAGTAAATTTCTTCTGCTGAAGCTTTTATCATGTAGGAAAACATTTTATCAATGATGAATGATTTTCAGGTTGAGTAGTGACATCAGACAAAGCTGAAATAAGCCCATATTTTGCAAACATAACCACATTGTAGTTGAACCTCCTTAGACTTCCTTCTCTAAGGATTGCATCCTCCACATGAACCATAAATCCCAGTGCACTGACGGGTGATTGATTTCACTGTGGAGTGTAATAGATTGAGGGAGGGAGGGCTACCTCACATGTCAGAGAGCAAACCTTCCTAAAAATCACACTAAATGCCTTAATTTTCCCTTGAAATCCTTAACGATGCTTTAATGCCAGACGGTGTTCTAGCATATTTACTCTATTAGCTTTAATTATTACATCAGATAATGTGAGACAGGTACTAATATCAACTCCAGATTATCCAGTGAAGACTCACAGGTCCAGGTCTGGAGAGTAACTTATCCAAGGTCACAGTTAGGAATTCAAGGGGCCAGGATTCAGACCTAGGTAGCCTGGCTCAATACCCCAGTAATGATCACAGCATTGCCACTTTTCTCCCAGAAGGCCCACTTTGGCTCTATAGCTGCCATGCTCCAGGAACATTCAGTTGAAGGACTTTACTTCTCTCTTTGTGGATATGTATTTTAATTATAATGGCAGAATGGATTAAATTCACTCTGTTGTTTCCCACAAGGGCAGTGACTCCTTTAGGGAACAACTGAAGTTTGGAGACAACGTGGACCTTTGTGGTATGGCCTTAAGACCAACACACCAGGCGCAGCCAGAGGAGGAAGCAGACCCTGCAGGGGATGTGGACACCAGATGGATTAAGGAAGATTATATGGTTAGGAGTCCTTTTCCTCTCGTCATAATGTGGAGAAGGTACATTTGCCCATTGTCAGGAGGATCACAGACATCTTAGCTCTCTAGCATGTGGGACTGGAACATCAGAAGCTCTAGGTAAAGATTTAAGTCATTAATAGGAAGGCTGAACTGTTACCTACATCTCAAATTTCTTGAAGACTTGTACTCCCCAAAGAGCTACACAAATATTACTTCTGTAAGTGGGACTTAGATTGATTGGGTGTGGGAACTGGTCTCCTGGACAGAGGAATTTCATCAAAGATAAATAAGCATCTTCCATGTTTAGTTGACCTTTATCCGGCCTTGATGACCATGTTCTGGTTCCCTCCCCTCTGCCCTTGTAACCTGCTTGTCCCATATCTACCTAGCTTGGGGAATTATCACTGACTGGGAACTGTGATCCTCAGTAATCTAGCCACCTCCTCCCCACTTGAAACTTGCCTCTTCAAGGAAAAGACCATGTGCTATCAGAGAAATGGGAACTTGCCTATCTTAAAGATGTTTGTATGCTCGAGTTCAAGCCATGGCAGAGAGTAGCAGGAAGAAATGTATGAGCTATCTGAGGAGTGGGTGAAATGGACCTGGAACTCAATCAGGATTACGTTTAAGTGGGACGAGGGCAACATCTGATGCTGAGGGTGGAGGTTCTCAAACTTTGTTGCACCTCAGAATTACCTAAGGGATGGCTTTTAAAAATTCCAGTGCTCCACCTTCACCAAGACCAGTTCAGTCAGAATCTCTAGAATTTTGGTCCAGACGTCGGTATTTTTAAAGGTCTTCAAGCGATTACATTTGCAGCCGAGTGAGGGACCCACTGAAATGGAGGTATTGTGGACAGAGGATAATTTCTGGCCGAGTCTGGCTCTGATGACGAAGTCGCAGTGGCCCGAATGTGAAGAGCTGTGGGGTCGCCTTCAGCACTTGCAAGTGCTCACAGGTCTATATTTGAGAAGTGACACACGCTGTCCTGGGAATCATCTTTAGAGCCCATGTTTGTATCTAGCTCTTTAAGGTGTAAGGTTAGGTTGTGTATCTGAGACTGTTCCTCCTCCTTTAGGAAGGGCTGGATTGCTGCTTCCCTCTTATGACCGCCTTTGCTGCATCCCAGAGGTTTTGGACTGTCGTGTTATCATTTTCATTGGCTTCGTGGACTTTTTAATTTCCCCCTTAATTTCTTGGTTAACCCATTCACTCTTTAGTAGGATGTTCTTTAGTCTCCAAGTACTTGTTGTCTTTCCAAATTTTTTCTTGTGGTTGATTTGGAGTTTCATAGCGTTGTGGTCTGAAAATATGCACGTTATGGTCTCAATCTTTTTGTATTTGTTGAGAGTAGAGTCCATGCTTGTATCAGTCATGTTTATTATTTTCTGTACTTTATGATGTTTTGATGTCTTAGGGCCTTGCTGGCTGAGGATAGGCTGCTCTTCCCAGAGATGGTTAATTCCTAGAGATAGCAAACCGGCTTCCTTGTGAGTGTGCCTTTCCTGTGCAAATCGACCAGCCCAAAGCCCATATCCCCAACCACCTCCTTCATCTAACTCTTCATGTGTCAAACCACGAGGCTACCCACCCTGTCACCCCAGGGCCAAGTCAGCTAACTCAGACAGCTAGAGACCACTGTGATAGTCCAGAACCCCCTAAAATCAGTCTAACGATCCAATCCTAAACGAACTCAAGCTTTCCTACTTTGCCTCGCCCATTCCTTCCCACAGAAATCACAATAAAGGCTCAGGGCCAGGCTTTCTTTCTCCTCTCTCTTTCTGTCTCCCAACTGCCCCAGTGCTTCCCCATGTGGCCTTTCACGGTGTGGTAACTAAGAAGCTCTTTTGTCAAGGGCAGTTGTCTCTGTGTCTGTTACCTTACCATATGGGATTAAAACAAATCCAGGGTGCAGATCTTGAAAGTGTTAAGGATTTCAGCATTTACAATGAAATCCAGGGGTACCTGGGTGGTTCAGTTGGTTAAATGTCTGACTTTAGCTCAGGTCATGATCTCATGGTTGGTGAGTTCAAGCCTTGCATTGGGGTTCTGGGCTGACAGCACAAAGCCTGGAGGCTGCTTTGGATTATGTGCCTCCCTCCCTCTCTCTCTCTCTCTCTCTCTCTCTCTCTCTGCCTCTCCCCTGCTTGTGCTCTCTCTCATTCTCTCAGAAAATAAATAAATTATTTAATTAATTTATTTATAATAAATTTAATTATCATTAATAAGTATTAATAAATTAAATAAATTTAATTATTACTAAATATTTTTATTAAAAAATAAAAAATAAAATAAAATGAAATCCAGGGGCATCTGGGTGGCTCAGTTGGTTAAGCGTCTGACTTCAGCTCAGGTCATGATCTCGCCGTTTGTGAATTTGAGCCCCGTGTCAGGCTCTGGGCTGACAGAGTCTGGAGCCTGCTTTGGATTCTCTGTCTCTCTGTCTGCCCCTCCCCCACTTATTCTCTCTCTCTCTCTCTCTCTCTCTCTCTCTCTCTCTCTCAAAAATACATAAACGTTAAAAAAATTAAAAAAAAAGAATATGAAATCCAAAGTTACTTCCTGCTCTAGCAAGTGACTGCGCATGATTTGAGTTGGTTTTCTATAGTTTTTCAGTGTTGGCTGGGGCCTGGAAGCCATTGCATGATCTCTGGGCACATGGCATTTGTAGTTGTGGGCTTTGCTGTTTGTCTGCCAGGACTTTGCACATGCTGAGGCTTTTGCTGAGGTTTGTACAGGTGAATTTGGTGCTCCTTGGGCTGGATTAGACATCCCTAAAATTATCTCTGGCTCCAATGCCATGTTATTTCTAGAAACAGTAGTATCACCTGGCACTGCTAACTACTCCATCCTTGAAATTCTCTTTCCTTGGCTTCCATGGCGCCCTGCTATATTGGATTTTCTTCTACTTTTCTGATTGCTCTCTTTAAAAAAAAAAATTCTCTGTGCATTCCTCCTCAGATGCCTAGCCTTTATTTTTAGTTTGAAAGCATTTACTGAATAAGTAACACATGTATGTATGCAAGGAGGGTATTCAGTGAAAAGTAAAGATCTGTCCCACCCTGTGCTCCAGTTCCTCAGACTTTTAATTTGGTTACAGATGTGTGTTGGTGTGTGTGTGTGTGTGTGTGTGTGTGTGTGTGTGTGTGTGTGTGTGTATGTGAAATGTATAGGACATATACAGGCACATGATACGTACATACACACATTCCATGTGTTTTAATATATAAATGCTGTCAGACCATAATATTGACTTATTTACTCTTCCATTTAGCAATTTACTGAGCACCTACTCATGCCACACACTGTTTAGGAACAGGGTAAACACTGTGGTGAGCAGATAATTTTCATAGAGTTTATATTCTATTCGGAGGGGCAGGTAAATAAAACATTAAAAAAGATAATTTCAAATAATAAGAGATGATTAGAAACTAAAGCGTGATCATGTGATGGCAGGCAGCATGGCAATATTACATAGGGTGGTCAGTGAAGGCCTCTGCAAGGAGGGAATGTATGAGTCCAGACAGCATCTGAGTGGTGAGGGGCCAGCCTGTGAGGATTTGTGGGGAGAGCACGGGAGTGGACACTACAAGTGAAAAGGCCAGAGTCACGGATGGCTGTACTGTCTACTGTCCTGCACCTTGCTGTTTCACTCACCAGCATGTATGAGATGGTTCCATATGTGTCAGATAAAACTGCTGCTTCTTTCTTTCTTTTTTTTATTTATTTTGAAAGGGAGAGAGAGCACACATGGCGGGGGCAGAGAGAGAGAAGGAGAGGGGGAGGAGAGAGAGAGTGCGCACACACATACTAGCAGAGGCAGAGAGAGGGAGAAAGAGAATCCCAAGCAAGCTCTGTACCGTCAGCACAGAGCCCGACACGGGCCTTGATCTCGTGAACTGTGAGATCGTGATCTGAGCCGAAATCATTATGTATTAGTGAGATGGACCCCTTCCATACGTTAGACGTGGAAGTTTGTCTTTTTTCACTTTGCTTAATCTAGTGTCCACGAGTAAAGCTGCTTTACATCTAATTAACAAATTGTGTGCTTTACGTCATGCTTAGACAGCCCATCCTTCAGTGTTGCTGTTCCTCATGATCTTGTTTTGGAGCTGCTCTGTTCCTCCTCTGTCTCTTACTCTGAGCTTCGCAGCCATGTCAGTTGCCACTGATGAACTGGTGATGTCTAAATGTGTTTCTTGAGCCCGGATTCTCCTGACTTATACCCAACTGCCCACTATACAGATCCATACCTCATATCAACTTCCTCCGTACTGAACTCACCACCTCCACCTTGTCCTGCCCTCAGACTGGTTACTCTTCCTGTGCACTCCATTTCAGGGAGCCCGGAACGTCATCTTTTCTAGATAGCCCGTGTCTATCTGATACCTCTTTCTCTTTTATCCCTGTTCAGTCTGCACTAAGTTCTATTATCTCTGCCTTCTAAATAGTTCTCCAGCCTGTCCACTTCTTTCCATTTCCATTACCACTTGCCTAAATGGGCCAGCATTATCTCCAGCCTATATTTATACATGAGCTTCCTTGTAAAGGTCCTTTTTGTCATGTCCTTCTCTAGTTCCTTCTTCACGTCATAGTCAGTGTTTATATTGGATCCTATCACTCCTCTGCCTGAACATCTTCAATGGCTTTTCCTTCTTTTCCTTCTCCTTGTCCCCACCCTTCTTTTGTCTCCTCTTTCTTCTTTAGGGTCAAGTCCAAACTCTTTAATGTTGCTTGTATCACTTGTGTGCTCTGGTCCCTGTTTGTTTGTACCTGTAGCATAATCTCTTAATACTGGAAGTATGCACCCCTTAGCCACACCAATTAGATCTAGTCCCATCAACAAGTTCCTGTCGTGTTCTTTGGACTTGGGACGTTTGCACATGCTGTTTCCTCTGCCTGGATGCTCCTTTCCCAGCTGTCTTTATCTGGCTCTGCTATTCCTGCTTGCGCTGAGGTCCTACACATCACTTCTTCATAAGCTTTTACTAATGCTCCTACCATCCCAAGTCTAGGCTAATCGCTTAGCACAGTGTCCTGTATTTTCCCCATCATAGTACTTGTCACATGATAATGCAATGCCTATTTATTTTCCCGAGTGCCCTGGTAGATTTCAAATTACACATGGGCTTCGTCTTCATTCCTTCAATAATTTGGATTGAGGTGCTAGAAATACTGTGCCATTTTGATTACAGTTGAATCCTGTCTAGCTGTGGGCATGGAACCATCACTCAATAAACAGCTGTTTATTGCACATACAGATGAACGAATAACTTCTTGGATTTTCTTAGTGTAGCCTGGCATCTGTACTTAAGGTTTTGTGCCAGTTTGTCCCTTTAACACACCAGGATATACTAATGTAACATTGTCGAGAAAGTCACATCCAGGGATTTTATGTTCTCTGTCAGCTTTACATGACATTGTGGATTAGTAATTCTTCCTTTCAATGTCTCCTTGCTGTGTCTTTGACAGCAATATTTCCTCCAAGTTTCTGGTGGGCTAAAGTTCCTTGGTGCATTCCTACCCTCGTACCACACAGGTATATGCTGGATCGGCCCCCACAGAGCTCACTCTAGTTCCTCTTCATTCCTGGGCTGTTGGTGAGGAGACAGTGTTGAGGCAAGTGGGCTCAGGCTTTCATCTCAGGGGTGGGGGGTAACAAGTCTTTATGATTCACTGAGCAGGCCCCCAAAGTGTTTGTTCTTAAGTAATGCTTGTTTCTGTATAAAAGTAACATCCATTGAGAATGATTAGGAGAAATTTGGAAGGTACACCATCAGGAAATAAAAATCACCCTTAATCTCATCACATGGGGAGCAATTGTTAGCTTTTTGTTAATGAGGGGTAGCACCCACCCCATGGTCTCGGTGGCCATCTATAAATCCAGAGCTCCCCTCCTCTTGGCCCTGCACTCTGGACAACCGTATTTGCCTCAGTCAGCATCTGCACTGGTTGGTCCGGGGCAGCATTTCAGCTACACAGATTCAGCACCAGCACAGATTCAACGCCCATCACCACCCTCCCAGCTTGCTCCTGTTTTCTCGTTTCCAACAAATGAAGCCACCGTCCACCCAGTGACCCAGATTAGAGATGCTCCTTAACTTCCCTTTTTCTCATGCCTCCATATCCAGTCAAGCTTCTATAGTTTCCACCTCCTGCCTGTCTCTTGACTCCATGCCCCTAATACACTGTGTCAGTCCTCTGGTCCAAACCCCTTCACCTTTCTCCTGGAATAGGGCAGCAGCTCCCCAGACAGACCTCCATGTTCCTAGATCCTTCTCTACACTATGGCCACAGTGACCACACAGGAACAGTAGGTCATCATGTCACCCCATGAGTTCAAATCCTTCCGCTCTTTACAAGGTCCTTCCCCAAATACCCAGCCCCTGTTGAATCATTGCTGCTGGACCTTCTTCACCCTCCTCTTCTCCTGATTGACCTCTAGTCAACCTATATTTCTCCATTTAGCCATCTTTGTCTTCCAGGAAGTTTCCCCTAACTCTCCTCTCCTCTCAAAAAGTCTAGCACAGAAACTGCTTCTCAGGAGCCACTCCATCCATCGCCCCTTCACCGCTCACATTTTCCTCCCACTCCATCTGTGAGCCCCTGCGGCCATGAGTTGTGCCTTCTTCATCATGTGAGCCCATCACCTTGCACAGGCCCCAGTGCATGGGGGGAACTAGCAAAGACTGATGGGGCCACTATCTGCAGGCCTGGGGATCTCTACCATGCTGTCTTTGGCCACTGCTCAAAGGAGGGGTGGAGAATGGGGCACCTGCCCCACAAGGAGATTCTTCTTGTGTGGACGCTTTTCCAGGTTCCCTTTCCTGAATCCAGTCCTCGAGGCCCCCCTCGTGGTGTTGCTGACACAGACACCTCCTGACAGAGTTAGCTTTAGGGAGCGGAGCTGCCCTCTCTGGCCTGGTCCCTGCCTGCTTTCAGGGCTCACACAGACCTTGTCCCTGCCGCCCCTGCCCCAGCACCCGGCGGATGGCGGTGGTGATCTCACGGTTGCGCAGGCTGTAGATGAGTGGGTACAGCAGCGGTGTGATGTTGGTGTAGATGAGTGCCAGCGTGCGGTCCCGCCGTGGGGAGTAGCTGGCCTTGGGCCGCACATACATGAAGGTGGCACAGCCATAGTGCAGGAAAGTGACGGCCAGGTGCGAGGCGCAGGTGGAGGCAGCCTTGTATCGGCCCCTGGGGGAGTGCAGGCGATGCAGGGTGGCGGCGATGGCTCCGTAGGAGGACAGGATGAGCAGCGAGGGCAGCAGCAGCAGCACGAGGCAGGTGCCCAGCAGGGGAAGCTCGTCGGCGTAGCTCCGTGTGCAAGCCAGGTCCAGCAGCGCCGTGATGTCGCAGAAGAAATGCACCAGTAGGCGGGAGCCGCAGAAAGGCAGGTGAAAGATGGCCACTGTGAGCCCCACGGACACTGCCAGTCCCCCGAGACAGCAGGCCAGGGCCAGCCTTGCGCACAGCCCTGGGGTCACCACTGTGGTGTAGCGCAGCGGGTGGCAGATGGCCACGTAACGGTCATAGGCCATGGTGGCCAGCAGGAAGCACTCGGCCCCACCCAGCGCCACGAACATCTGCATCTGAACTGCGCAGCCCAGGAAGGAGATGGGGCTGCCCCCGCCAAGTCCTGGCGTGGCCAGGTCAGCCAGGGAGCGGGGCACCACCACCAGAGTGTAACAGAGCTCGATGGCTGACAGCTGGCACAGGAAGAGCAGCATGGGTGGTGGGCTGGGCACTGAGGCCACAGCCACCAGGATGAGCAGGTTCCCGCCCAGGGTGGCCAGGTGCACGGCTAGCAGCAACAAGAAGAGCACCGGCCTTAGGTGCGGGAACTCAGAGAAGCCCTGAAGGAGAAAGCCACAGGGCATGGTGGCATTGCTGGGGCTGTCCATGCACTGGCCTGCCCAGAGGCACCTGTAGGAAAGAAACGGGGAAAGGGGGAGCTTGCGAGTATAGTCCCTCCACCCTGCCGCTTGAGGAAGGGCTGGATGGAATTTAGAGGTGGGAGGGAGTAGGGGCTGCAGAGAGGGGGTAGAGTGTCTGGATGCATTTCCAGCCCCACCTCCCCATGATGGACGTTTTATTAACTTGTGTAGTTTTGTCTCCTGGACTAGAATTCCCAAGGCTGCTTTCTCAACATGCTTTTTCCAAAGAAGCCTTAATTTTAGGCCCTTTGCTTGCAACCTATCACCCCTGACCTCCACCTACAAATGATTCCCTGCTTTCAGACCCTAGGTATTGTTTGGTGGGTCCTGTCTATAGGCAGGAGTGTTATGCTGTCCTCTGCCTTAGCTCCTCAAGGCAAGAATTGTGTCTTTATGCCCTGCTTCCGTTACCTCCTCCCTGCCCTGCACTATCACTTTGAATTGCTTTCTGTGATGTGTCACAGAATCACAAAAACAAAATGCAGATGAAGACCTTAGTGATCATCTCCTACAACCTCATAATTTTAAAAAGGAAAATAAAGCTGGCAGGGTGTGTGTGTGTGGGAGGCTTAACTACTCATAGAAAGCTAGGAAGAGAATCTGCATTCTTGAGGCTGAATCCAGAACTTCCCATGACCCCATATGGGTCACTGGGATCAGTTGGCCAGTTCATATTGATTTAGAGTTCAACAGAGACCCAGGTCTGTGCCAGGTGCTGAGGCAGATGTTTAGGCAGCAGGGGTGTTTGGTTGGAAGGCCTCTCTGGGTGCATCAGGAACAAAACGTCCCTAACATTTTTATTAATACTCTGTCAACATGAGAAAAAGTGATGTGTATCTGTTCTAACTCGCCTTTCAGAGTTAGCAGTACATTCCAAATTTGCCGACTGAACACAATTTCTTTCCCAGAGTCACCCATGACTCATTTGCAGGCAACATTTGGAAAACATTGATAGCCTGTAGGTTGGCTGCAATTGCTGCAAACCTCTGCAGTGGGGAACATAAGGTGATAGGGACTTGGAGGCAAACTGGAGGAGGGTGTTTGATTTTCCAGTAGTTATTAATGACATCTCTTTTTATTTCCTTATCTCTTTTTTATTAACTCTAATTGTAAGCTCAACTATTATTTCCTCTTAGTGCCTCTGAGTCACCGTTAATAACCAATGTTGGAAGTGGAATTTGTGCTGTTATACCATAGAATGCAATAACAATAAAGCCTGGTCAAGGGCAGGAGGTAAATCATCGGTAGAGCTGGAAGGAGTGGGAAGAGCTTGATTTCTGCTACCTAATGCTCTTTTTAGAAAGAAGAATTCTGAGGGTTTATATTTATCACTCTGTGCTATTTCCTATCATCTGAGTGGAGCACCTTCAAACCGCAATTGGGGTCTTACAGAGGAGGATCCTGTGGGGTGGGGGTGGGGGGTTGGAGAGAGGGGGAGTCACTTCCCATCTCTTTTAGAGCCCTCACATTTGTTGTTTGTGTTTGTTTGTTTGTTTGTTTGTTTTGGCCAGTATTCATTCTGTTGAGCCAGTTTAACAAACCTGTGAGGAGTGCCTCTCCCTTGCCCGGTGTTGGAGCCCTAAGTGCGGGAGGGAGGAGCTTGGCTGTCCTGGAGGCTCAGGCAGCGTGAAACTGCGGAAATACCCACGACGGCCGTCTTCCCTCTGCCTCGGCTTGCCCTTTCTCTACTTCTGTCTTTTCATCTTCTTAGAGAAGCACGGGGTGGGGGGCAGAGAGTCAGCAACAATCTGGTGCTCTTTCCTTCCTGTCCACACTGCACAGAAATGACAAGATAGTTGGTCGGGGGGCACCAGTAACCACAAGCTCAAGGTACATTATGTTTTACACACAAGGCTGTGGAAAGCAAGCCAGGTAGGTCGATTCAATCAAAGTAGACTGAGGAATATTCTACTTTGCTTAGCGTATTCAGGACGATTTGTCATAAACTCTAGGAATGTGTATTCGAAATGTCTTCTGTCTGGGAGGGGGAGGGGAGGACACACTTTCAAAACTTCAGCGGTTTGATTCAAAATCCAGCTGCACCCTCGTTGGCAAGGCCTGCCTGAGCCACCTTTCTCCCCGGGGGGCAGAAGGGCGGATAGTCTCCCTTCCAGGTGGTTCATAACATCAACAAGAATGAATGCAGTTAAGGGACTGGTAGGCCAGTGCTCAGAAGGACTTGACACATTTAACTCACTTAATCCTAGTGACTCTTAGTATACCCGTAACAAGGTAGGTGGACTCTTAGTGTACCCATCTAACAAATGAGGAAACTGAGAGATACCTAAAGGAACTAAATGTCACGTAGCTGGTTAGAGCTTAAAGGCAGGTGTTATACTGAGGCAGCCTGATCTCTGGTAGTTCATGGTCTTATCCAGTACACGCTCTTCCTTATTTATACCTCTCCTAGAAAATCCTCTCATAAGACACACCCTACCCCTTTCCCCACATCTCCCACCTTTCCCTTGCTCAGAAATTACCTACACTCTCCTAGGCAATGTCTCCTGACATTTCTCTTGAGGACATGTAGATGTGAGCAGGAATACAGATAACCTAAGATCGCAAATCTAAACATAATTTCTCCTTAGCTTTGACATTCATCGCTGCTATTGTTACTCTTCTGGCAGATCTGCTTTCCTAATTGTGTGAGGCTCCATGGAGCACCCACAGAGTAATGGCTGGCTGGTGGCCCAGGACATCTGGATGTGGCTGGAAGCCTCTCTGGGCTGGGGCTGCAGATCTCAGATTTGATATTTGCTATGCAGGACAGTTAAAATTATCTGTAATAATGATGTTTTTAAAAGCCATTTTAGGAGTGCCTGGGTGGCTCAGGCAGTTGGGCATCCCACTCTTGATTTTGGCTCAAGTCATGATCTCACGGTTTGTGGGTCGGAGCCCCACGTTGGGTTCTGTGCTGGCAGTGTGGAGTCTGCTTGGGATTCTCTCTCTCTCTCTCTCTCTCTCTCTCTCTCTCTCTCCTCTCTTTTTCTGCCCCTTTCCAACTTGCACTCTCTCTCTCAAAATAAATAAACTTACCAAAAAAAGGTCATGTTAGTAGGTAGTTAAAGCACTTTTTAAAAAAGTCTATTTATTTTAAGAGAGAGTGTACAAGTGGGGTGGGGACAGAGAGAGAGAGAGAGAGAGAGAGAGAGAGAGAGAGAGAGAGAGATCCCAAGCAGGCTCCACACTATCACTGCAGAGCCTGATGAAGGGCTCAAACTCATGAACCCTGAGATCATGACCTGTGCCAAAGTCAGGCACTTAACTGGCTGAGCCACCCAGGCGCCCCCAGTTAAAGCACTTTTAAAGAGAGGCTGTACAGTGAGAGATTTGAGAGGCAGACCAGTCAGGCCCCTCGGGTTGTGAGGATTCCATAGCATCTTGAACTGGAATGGAGCTCAGGGGTCAAGGTCCAGATCCTCACGTTGTACCAGGTGAGGCCCAGAGAGCCCACATGATGAGCGAGGGGCCTCACTGCCATCCGTTGGCAGCAGAGCTGGGTCAGAGTCCAGGTCTCACAACTCCTGCTCGATGGCTCTATTTCTGCCAGAATTGTTTTCCAGAGTAGCCCCAAGTGTGCTGATTTAGTATGATTGTTTACAAAAGCACCACATGAGAAGTCACAGAAAAATCAGATCATTGTCAGGGGCACCTGGGGGGCTCAGTTGGTTAAGCCTCCCAGTCTTGGTTTTGCCTCAGGTCATGATCTCACGGTTTGTGGGATTGAGCCCGTGTTGGGCTCTGCATTCACAGCGTGGAGCCTGCTTGGGATTCTCTTTCTCCCTCTCTCTGCCTCTCTCCTGTTTGTGTGTTCTCTCTCTCTCTCTCTCTCTCTCTCTCTCTCTCAAAATTAACATTTAAAAGAAAAGAAAAATCAGATCATCGTCTCCCAGGGAATTAAATTTAGAAGATTATAAATATGCCTGAGTTTCCCTAACTTGATTTAATAATCTGTCATGGGCCTCTGGTCTAGGAGTTTATTATACAAATTGTTCTGGAATCTGTTTTCTTCCAGTGCTTCCCTTTTAGGAAAAATACATACTATACATTCAAAAAATTAAAAAAAAAAGGATTTTTTTTTTCCTTTTTAAAATCCTCTGTGAAGTAGAAAGAGTCTCCTCAGTGTAAATTTTTGCTTTGGTATTTGCTGAGTTTGATTTGGGGTGGGGACAAGTTACTTAACACTTCCAAAGCCTTGCCTCCGCACTGCCAGATAGGGATAACAAAGGAGGGGCTTGGTGAAGCTTCCCTGAGATACCAGCACAGAACCAGGGGCACAAAAAGATTGTAAAGCATTCTCATCTTTCTGCTTTTCTTCATGATTGAGGAGCTTAGCGCGTCTTTCCTCCAGAAACTCGTCTTTCCACCATGCACCCTCCTCCCCTCTTGATTGTGTCCTTTCGGGTGCTTTCTAACTTCTTGCCTTTTCTGTCTTTCTGGGGTCCAAGAAGCAGGGTGTACATAGTATTCTGGATTTAGGAAACTCATGGGGAGATAAGTAGACATTGATGTAGATAAGTCTGTCTGTCTACCTACATAGCAATCTATCATCATCACCATCATCATCATCATCTTTACCCTCCCATCTTTCTACTTTTTTTTCCTGTTAGGTTTCCAGTTGTTTTTGTAAAACTGTACGGGCTGTGGAAAAACACATCTGTAGATTTAAAATCTGCTGCAACCACTCACCAGCCACATTGCCTCAGTCTCCCTGATCTTCAGTCTTTTTACATCTAAATGGAGGTAAGGGTTCTAACTCATAGGGTTTGGTGAGAAATGCATACACTGCCAAAGAAGCTCACAATACAGTGCCAGGCACAGAGTGGACAGCCAGAGGTAGTTATTAATTGTGTCACATTGCAAACTAACTTCTACAGTATGTCAGCCTTTGGGCTCTGTCTGCGCACAGCTGACAGCTATAATTATTGTAACGAGTCCTTTTCCTATGGCATCAGCCTTTTCCTTGGTTTGTGAGAGCTGACTTGGAACTCATGCATTTACATGTACTTCCACTGTTATGTATTTTAAGTTTAGATTTGTTTTCTGGAATAAAATCCCTTGAATTAAAGTGCATTTACCATCTTCTTGTTCTGTCACACAAACTTACATCTTTCAGTGTTATTGTCCTCATTGGTTTGGTAATTTCATTTCTCAGAGGAGCTAAAATATCATCTCCGGATGTAGAGATTTCACTGTGTGCTTCCTTTTGCAACCGTTTGTAATCTCAGCCTCGACCCCTGGGGTACGAGCCTCTCTCACAGAAGTACCTGTGTCTTGTGACCAGTTCCTTATCCATGGCAGAGCATCTGCTGAGTCCTTGATGACTAAATTTGGTAAGATATCTTGTCAGAGGCTTTTGAAAGTCTAAATAAAAGAAATCCTCTGTTGGTTTCTTGTTGGCATCTTTATCCCCTAAAAGCATTTAAGTAGATTTACTAGGGCATATTTTCCCTATACAAACATTCTTGCCTTTCTCCGCTTATGTGATTAGTGATTCTCCATGTTATAAAAATGAGATGCCTTTGCTATTTTCTGTGTCTGCTCTGGAGCTCTTCTCAAAATGATGGCTCCATGGACAGTCTTTCACTTTTCTAGCTCCGACTCAAGTGTTACCTCGGGTTTTGCATTTTGGCCAACATTTTCTCCTCAAAGTTGCCTGAGGATTCAGTCACGACGACGTGTGCATCTGTGTTTAGAGTTCCCTGAATAGTTGCCACTGTTGGTTCTTTTTTCCCCCTCCAAATCAATTGTGGGATTAAGGCTTTGAGCAAAATATCATTTCAGCTTCCTGCCTTCTTTCATTTTCATCTGGAGAGGAGCTCTGAACCATACAAATATAGGAGTCCCACTGGTTTTCGAGCCAGCTCTCTGCCTTTGATGCTTTGAAAGAGACTCTCGCTTGAACGAAGCACCCATTTAAAGTCAATCTCTGACCCAGGCTTCTGCCAGAGGAAGAAGGCTGAGCTTCAGAAACGAGCACTTTCATGTTCAACATTAAAATTGCCTGGTGAGGAGACTGTCCCAGCTTTGGCACTGTGAAGGTCAACGTTACCACACGTAAATGCACCGTCATTGTACCGTTACCATTTGAAAAGTCTTCTAGGCCTGAGGACCAGTCACCTAATCTTTTGGGAAAAAAATATTGCAGCTGTGTTCTAGAGGGAAACTAGTTTGTTTTCAAAATTTGTTATTTTTTTAATTAACTACCACTTTCCATGAATTCAGTTTTAATAGGTTTAAAAATAACTTCTAATTTCTAAACTGCATCTTTTGCTACAAAGTAGCAAGAGGACTCCCTCAAAAACCCAGAAGACCCTCCTTGTGAAATGTGCTATTGGTTCTTGTTGGTCATGGCTGGAGAGCTAGAACTCAGTGACAGGGCAAGACAGCTGTTTGGATGAGGAGGTCAAGGCAACCTCAGTTTTGTCAGGGCGGTTTCATGATTCATTAAAAAAGTAAAGAAAAGAAAAGAAGAACCCCCAAAATAAGAAAACATAAACTGGTGAGAGAAAAAAATGTTGATCTCCTGGGCCAGCCGCATTCTGGGAGAGAACCCTGTCAATATTTTCAGAACACTGCTTCAGAAAGCCGTAGGCCCCTCAGAAAACCCTTCACCTCTGAGAGTTGTCCGCATAATTTTGGCTTCAGGAGCTCTTTCCAGTGGGACATTCTCCTCACTACCCTACTGCTTGCCTCCCAGTTTCCAGAATAGTCTCCAGTGGTTGCCGAGAATAGCAACAAAGATTAGATGAAAGGGGATGGAAGGCACAGGATTTGGCCAGGCCAGGGGTGGGCTCTTCAAGGAGGGGTCCCTGTGGTTGGTGTGGTCCAACGCCTGGGGATTTAGTGCTCTGGCCAGGAAGTGAGAAATAAATAGAGCTGCTGACAATTCCATGACAGGGAGTTTCTGTGTGTCCTGTGGAGCCAAATCATAATTAGCAGATACTCTCTTCTTCAATGCTCTCTATTCTGCCTCTAAGAAAGTAAATTATTTTCCTCAATTTTATTCTTACCTGTTACTCTATGGAAACAACATACTGTTGGATGCCTCTTGCCCCGAGAACCTCTGTTCACTTGAGGAGACAAGACTCTCCCATTTTTAGATGGGATAGCTGAGGCAAAGGAAATGCATTTGGGTAACATCATGTGATAAAAATAGAAGCAGACTGTAAAAGTCCTGGCATCTGTAGCTGCCTGATGTTCCTCACACCTGACCCCACTTGAGTGCACCCAAGATTGAAGGGATCCACAGTTAGAGTGGTTGGAACATCCTGTGCCCCATGATTGACTGATGTGGGCACTGGAGCTGACTAAGGAGGGTGGTGGTATGGGAAGAAATGCTTCTCTCACGTGTAGTCTCTCATTTGGGCAAACTTAGCTGGGAAGCGTTCTGAAGTCTTTATTTCCATGCTCTACTCTTTTTTTTTTTTTTTTTTAAGATTTTATCTTTACATAATCTCTATACCCAACATGGGGCTCGAACTTACAACCCTGAGATCAAGAGTCACAAGCTCCACCAACTGAGCCAGCCAAGCACCCCTCCACGCTCTACTCTTGGTGTTTCCTTCTCTTCTTCTGCCCACCTACCTTGTAGATGGCAGCCTTCTCCTCACCTGGGCTCAGGAGACTTGGAGACGGAGGGGAGAGGAGACAGCACGTGGGGACTGGAGGTTAAAGAGATCACAGGTACCGTGAAAAGCAGGAGGCTCTGGAGCTGCAGGGCACAGTTGTAGAAGCCAGGAGGAGGACTTGGAAGGAGGAGAAGAGATGGAGAGGCTGGAAGAGGAACCCAGAAGGGTTTCCACAGTAGTTTCTGATTAGCTGTGTCTGGTCGGTACTGGAACCTGGGCTTGGCTTTATATCCCTGGAGACGTGGGGGCGACGGAGGAGAGGAGCATTCTAGTCCCTTCCACAGGGAGTGCAAGAACAAGAGCGTCCCGTAATCTGTTAACCCACTCACTACAAATCCCTCCTCCGGGCTGGAGACCTAGTGGGGGCTTGGCACACATAAAATGACTCCGGCTGTCCGAGGGAAACAACTCTTCCTGTCTCACGTGGCCTACGTGCCCGGAGTACTGTCTGTCCCGTCGGTACCCAGAGCTTTCCCTAGAGCGTGCCGTGCTCCTCTCTCGTCGTGGCAATTCCCATCTCTGCGTGGTAGACCAGGTGGCAGCTCCAGATCGTGTAGTGAAGTGGCAGGTTCCTGGCAGGTCTCAGAGGTCTTAATTTGTCCAATGGCTAGGGCAAGGGAGCTGGCTGTTGAGATGCGTGAATGAATCTCCTTTCTTAACTCTCACACGTGCAAGGACCCAGGAAACTGCACGAGGAAGCTTCCGCCAAGGGGACCCCTGCCCCTGGAGGATGAACCAGGCAGCTCTGACAGGTCCCTCTGTGTTTGGAAGCTGAAGAATTGCTCTTGGTTTTTAGCTTATCCGCACGCCTATGTGCATATAACCTATATGCACATATATAGCCTATGTGCACGCCTGTGTGCATACTGGCATCACAGGACTCTAGAGGTCCTCTTTTCTCGTTCATTTACTCATTAATTTATTCATTAATTCAGCAGTTCAGCACATGTTTATTGGGTACCTACTGTGTGCCAGGCTTTGGTTCGGGTACCTGGGGTATCAGGGAGGAAAAAAGGGACAAAAATTCCTGTCCTCTTGGAGCTATGTTCCGGGGAGGAGTTAGACAGTAAGCAAATTAAGTAAATGATACAACAAATTCACAGGTAATAAGTCTAATGGAGAAAAATAAAGGAAGATAGGGAATGTGAGGGAAGACATGAATTTTAAATAGGATGTTTGAGGAAGGCTCTAGTGAGCAGGTGACCCTTGATGCAAAACCTGAGGGAGGTGAAGAAGTGAATCCCGTGGATATCTGGCAGAAGAATGTTCCAAGCGGAAGAATTAGCCAGTCGGAGGTCCTGAGTGGGGTGCAGGTGTGGTGTGTTTGAAGCACAGTGAGGAGGCCAGCGTAGCTGGGGTGGAGTCAGTGAGGACAGAGGAGTTGGCAGATGAGGTCAGAAAATTAGTGGGTGGTCAGGAGGTGGTGCCTTATGGGTGATGATGGGAATTTGGCTTTCGTTCTGTGAGAGGTGGAGAGCCGCTGGAGGCCTCGAGGACTGGAATGCTACAAAAGGATCCCTCTGGCTGCTTTGTTGAGAATAGACCGTGGGGGACCAGGGTGGAAGCAGGGTCATCAGCATTACAGTGATCCAGGTGAGGGAAAATATGACTTAGATCAGATGAGCGTGGTGAGATATGGTTGGATTCTGAATATATTTTAAATGTAGAGCCAGCAGAATTTTCTGATGGATTGGATATGGGGTGTGAGAGAGAGGGGTCAGAATGGCTTTATTTTTCTGCCTGAGCGACAGGAAGGATCAAGGTGTCATTACCTGATATGAGGAAGGTCTTAGTGGAGCGAGTTTGGGGAGGAAGGTGTGATAAGTAGTTCAGTGGCAGCGTATGTTAAGTTTGAGATACCCACTAGATGTCCACATGGATTTGTGAAGTTCATGGGAGTTCATGGGAGAGGTCCCACTTAGATGGATAAATTTGAAGTCATTAACTACAGGTGGTATTTGAAATCATGAAACTGGGTGAAATTAGTATGGGAATGAGTATAGTTAGAGAAAAGAAAGGGTTCCCCAAATTGAGCTCTGGGCTACTCCAGTGTTAGGAGTTTAGGAAAATGAGAAGCCAGAAAGGGAGTCTGCAGAGAGGTGGGGTCCGATGGGCTCCATTTTTCAGCTGAGGAAATGATATACTTGTGTTCTACCTACCTCCCAGTGTGCACGTCTCCATCATATAGAAGATTTACGTGGAAAGTGATTCCGTGATCGAGTAGAATGATTTCCCCCATGGATAATAAACAGTTACCTTAATCTCTATACACTTGTTATGTTAAAGGTGCTGTGGAGGGTTTCATGACAGTTGAATGGGAAGCATTCTTCATGAAGTGGAAGGAGCTGTATCAAAGGCTGGAAGTGAGGGTGGAACTCAAACCATGGAAGAAAGAACTGGAAACAAAATTCTGGGTTCTAAAATTCCAGGTTCTTATCCCAAATTTACCTTAAATTTTTTTTTGAAGTTTATTTTGAGAGAGGGAGAGAGTACAGGGGAAGGGCATAGAGAGAAGGGAGAGAGAACCCCAAGCAGGCTCTACACTGCCAGTGTGGAGCCTGATGTGGGGCTCAAACCCACAGACTGTGAGATCATGATTTGAGCCAAAATCAAGAATTGGATGCCCAACCGAATGAACCACCCAGGCACCCCCCAAGTTTACCCTTTTTTGTTTGTTTGCTTGCATGTATACTTTAGGAAGTAATTTACTTTGTCCAAGCCTTAGTTCGCATGACTGATACATAAAAATAATACCACAGTTTGTGTCTAATTAGTAGGTTGTTTTAAGATTTTATCTTTAACAGCTTTACTGAAGTATAATGGAATACAAAGAACTTCCCACATTTAAAGTATACAAATTTGGTGAGCTTGGTCATATGCCAACACCCATGATACATCACCATAGTGAAGGGAACAGACATATCCAACACTTCCCAGAGTTTCCTGTTTCCCTTTGTTTTTTGTGGTAAGAACACTTAACATGAGATCCACCCTCTTAACAACATTTGAAATGCACTGTACTGTATTGTAATCTGTGGGCACCATGTTGTACAGTAGATATTTAGAACTTACTCATCTTGCATAACTGAAACCTAGTGCCCTTTGAATGACAATTCCCCAATCCCCCCACCCTCCAGCCCCTGGCAACCACTATTGATTTCTCTTCTATGCCTTTGACTTTTTCAGATTCCTCCTGTAAGTAGATTTAAATAAACTGGTATTTCTCCTATCTTAGAGGAAATCTCTCTTGATCCCATTTTTTCATCTAAGTCCCATTTTTATGCAGTGAGAAAAATTCTTCAAGAGTTGTCTGTACTTGCTTCCCCCCCCCTCGTCTCTATTTATTTATTGGGAGAGTGAGCACACACAAGTGAGTACGAATTGGGGGGGGGGGACAGAGGGAGAGAGAGAGAGACTCTCAAGCAGGCTTTAAGCCTAGCGTGGAACCCAACACGGGGCTCAATCTCACCACCATGAGATCATGACCTGAGCCCAAGTCAAGAGTCAGACACTCAACCAGCTGAGCCACCCAGGCGCCTCTTATTCTCTCTTTTTAAAATTTTTTTTAATGTTTATTTATTTTTGAGACAGAGACAGAGCATGAACGGGGGAGGGCCAGAGAGAGAGGGAGACACAGAATCTGAAGCAGGCTCCAGGCTCTGAGCTGTCAGCACAGAGCCTGACGCAGGGCTCGAACTCATGGACTGTGAGATCATGACCTGAGCCGAAGTCGGACGCTTAACCGACTGAGCCACCCAGGCGCCCCATCTCTCTTTTTAAAAACTGCTTTATGCTGAGGTATGGCTGACATGGGAAAAGCTGTTTTGAGATTTTAAATGAGATCTTACTTATGAAAACATTTTGTAAATTCTAAAGTGTACCATAAATGTCACTTGACAATGATTATTATATTGAAGAGCTGTGATCAACATATTTTCCAGCATAGAATTCTATCCCGCCTTCTGTGGCACTGAGCTTTCAGAATGTAGAGTGCCTTCCCATTTCCTGTTCTTCCTGTGCACATAGTTTCCCAGTAAGGTGGGAGGCAGTTGGGAAGGGACTCCGTCTGAACAGGCCTCCTTGGTGATCGGGACTCGCAGATATGATGATGTCATTCGCAAACAGCAGTGTGGTCATGGTTCAGAATTTTGGAAATGTTGCCAAGAAGAACTTGGACATAATTTTCAGGATGTGTAAACTCTGCACTGAAGCAAAGGTTACCAATGACAAAGGGGTTTGGGGTTTTATACACAGTGTTTTCTTTGGCCGGAGTTTGGCTTGATTTGAAGAGTTGTGTCAACACAGGGAATTCTCTCTTTGGGCCTAGGGATGGATTCCTCAGGGTGGTGGTGCCTCTGTCTCTTCTCAGAGGGCTGCTGGGACTTTTCTCAGACTTGGAACCATGTGGGAACTGTGTTTGAACTGAGACTGGAAATGCTGACATCACCTCCGCATTCTTCAACCATTTGTCATCAGATTGCGGATCAACTAGTGAGAGGCCTGCCTCTAGTCTCCACTGTCACTTTGGTGGAGAAGAGGTTAGTGAAATTATTGACTTTGATGAATATCTGTGACCCTGAGGAAGAGAAGTTAATTTCTCATGGGGCTTTGTGTTTTGTTTTTTTTTTTTGTTTTTTTTTTGGTAAATTTATAGAAATGTTGATGATAGAAAAAGAGCAATAGAGTAAACCTAAAGTATACAAAATAAATTATAAAGATACATATGGAAATCAAAGGCCTAGAAAAGAAACAACATAGAATGTAACCCAAACCTTCAATACATACACTAAAAATTCGAAGAAGATGGATACATTTCTGGAATTCTCACCAATGAAAAATGAGAAAAGATACAAATGAATTAAAAAAAAATAAAAACATAGAAATTAAAATAGGTAAGGTAGAGATTAAAGATAATAAGAGAAGTATTTATGGATACAGTGGACACATGTATGAAAATAAAAGCCCAATCAACTTAAGAAGAAAGAAAACTTGGCTAGACTTATAATCACTGACATTGAATTACTATTAAAGAGATAATGATTTTCAGGGCCCCTGGGTGGCTCAGTTGGTTAAGCATCTGACTTCAGCTCAGGTCATGATTTCACACTCATGGGTTCGAGCCCCTCATCGGGCTCTGTGCTGACAGTTCAGAGCCTGGAGCCTGCTTTGGATTCTGTGTCTCCCTCTCTCTCTTTCTCAAAAATAAACAAGTATTAAAAAAAAAAGAGATAATAAATTTTTAAAGATGGATATTACCATACTTTCAAGGGTCATATGATCCCATATATTAATGTTTTTCCAGAAAATGAAACGAAAAAAACCTTGCCCAACTCATTTTATGAGGTTTGCATAACCTAGACTAGAATAATTCTCATTTATAAGAAAAGTATACCCTAGTTTTTTAGATGAAAACATTTTTTTTAATGTTATCTAAGGATACTGAAAAATTTTTAAAAAGCATTTTTACCAAGTGGCAGTTTCCTCAGGAATACTGAGATGATTCAGCTTCAGAAAATTTATGATTCACTGTCATAATGGTTGTCCAGAGGAAAAGAGAGTCATCTTAGTACACATGAAAAAAAAATGGTGAAAATTCTTAGAAGTTAGAAGTAGGAACTTTATGATCTAATAAAACCCAGCCAATATACAAAAAGTTTACAGCAGATGTCGTATTTAATGGGTAAACCTGAGGTGCTTCTTCTAAAGTTGGGAACAAGATATGTGCTTTGTGTAAGTTGTGCTTACCAGAATAGTAGTGGTGATTCTGGCCAATAGAAAAGAAAAGAAAATAGCAACTGATATAAAAGAGGGTATACTGTAATTATTTGCTGATGATAATTTACATTTAAAATCCAAGAGAATTAATGGGCAAATTAGTCATACCAATAAGAAAGTTCAGCAAGGTTTCCCAATATAAGATCAATATATAAAAGTAAATAAGCCTTCTTTACCCATAATCAATTCAAAATATAATTTAAAAAAATAAGATACCATTCTCATAGCAACACAGGCTATCAAATAAATAGGAATTAATGTAAGAAAATCAACAGTGTTATGAAGACAAGTATAAAACTCTAATAAAGGACAAGAAAGAGAATCCAAATAAATATAGAAGTATACAGTATTCATGAGTAGGAAGACTTGCTAAAAATGCCAGTTTTTCCAACTTTGGAATATGTTAAATGTATTTGAGTAACAATTACAACAGGACTCATGAGGCAAAGTGACATTCATTTTAAAATATATATAGGAAATAAAGTCCCCAAAATAGCTAATAAAAATTTGAAATTTCGAACCAAGGTGGAGAGGAGAGAAGATGAGTAGCCCTCCTAGATATTAAAATACACTGCAAAGCAATAATTAGCAAAATGCATTGATATTTGTATAAAAATAAATGGACCGACAGCACATGATTGACAGTCCAAATACAGGTGCCTGTTTTCATGTGAAGTTGGTGAATGGTGGTGATGCATCATAAATCAGTGGAAAATGCTTTAATTAAAATTTTTTTTCATTTATTTATTTTTGAGAGACAGAGAGAGCACATGTGGGGAGGGGCAGAGAGAGAAGGAGACAGAATCCAAAGCAGGATCCAGGCTCTGAGCTGTCAGCACAGAGCCTGACGCGGGGCTCAAACTCACAAACTGTGAGATGATGACCTGAGCCGAAGTGGGACTTATAACCGACTGAGCCACCAAGTCGCCCCATAAAATGCTTTAATTTTAAAATAAATGTTTCAGAGATGTGGGTTTGTGATATGAAGAAAAATCAACTAGATATACCAAAAAGGTGTAAAATACACAATCCTTGGGGAGAAAAATTGACAGATTAGACTACATTAAAAATAAATATTTTGGTTAACAAAGGACAGCATGGTCCAGGAAGTGATACCTGCATCAGTAATATCAAAACGTTACAGCTCTGTAAGGAAATACCATGAGTTTTAAAAACCAAGGAAAATAGACGAAGACGTGGTTGAGCTGTTTATAAAAAGAGTAATTTGAATGGATAATAAGTCACTGAAGAGATTGTCAGCATCATTTTTGTCAGAGATAATAATGTGTAGATGACCACGCAGTCTCTCTTTTTTCCTTCTCTGTTGTCACCGGTATGATGTGGATCCTTGGCTTTCTTTTTAGCCTTGTGTTCAAGATCAAGCTATCTTTTGCCACGAAATGAAAGCAAAATTGTCCTGTTTCTCAAGGGATTTAAATAAAAGTCGTTAACCGGATTAGGTGTGACTCCCAAGAAAAGCCATTGGAAAGTAACAAAGCTGGGCTCATGCGGGGACAGCACGTGTTGGCTCACATTTATCTTGCATTGATTCTGTGTTCTTATCATGCTGCTTAGAGACAAATGCTTTTCATAGTAGCTAGTTGTAATTTGTTGGAAGGCATTATTCATTCAACTTTTCCCCCCTTGTTTTCTGAAGTTCAATAATAAATACACGTGACCCCTTTGGAAGTATCGTTATACCTTAGTTCGTGAAGAAACATCTATCCCACATGTGACTTTGAAGCTATACCTGCCAACCTCAGCCAGTTGGAGTAAAATACTGAGCATCACACCTCATACTAGACGCTAAGCAAACTATTAAATGGGGGGAAAAAGGCAAGAATAAATGAGAAGCTCATTGCTGGCCATCAGTTTGGCAAAAGTTAAGTGCCACATAATCATAAAGGACCGGCAGAGTTGTGGAGAAGGGGGAGCCCTTGGGGACTGTGACTGGTGAGATAAATGAGCATGCTCACTGCAGTAGAACTTGATAGCATGGGTGGAACTGCACCGATGTTCATATTCTACGTCTTCACATAGAAGCATATGCGCCGCAGACCCTCTTCTAGTGATGCAGAAACATAAGCTCTCAGGAGTTCACTGCAGCATAGTGTGAACTGGCAGCGTTAGAAATCCCTTGCATGTCCAATAGTAAAGAAAAGGGTAGAAAATGTGCTATCTGAAAAAAATGAAATACTGCACAGGGGATTAGAAGTAAGAGCTAGAACTAAGTATTTCTTCATGAACAAATCTTAAGATACAATGGTGAATAGAAAAAATGAATGTAGCCTGATACCTGGTAAGTTAATTAAGCACCTAAAAGTGAGTACTTGAGTATAACATTAATACTGTTATTAAATGTGAGAATATGAGAAGCAGAACCATGCATGGCTGACAAATGCTGTTTTGCCACAAAGTGATTATAGCCAGGTTTGTTTTTTGCCTCACTCCCTGAGACTTAAAGTTTTCATTCTTCCTTTCCTGAAATTAGTGGGAATGGAAGAGTACAGTTGGCTATAGCTAACTAGCTGAAATAATGATCGCGGCTTCCCTTAGTATCCAGTCTTCTCATGTAAGGTCTGCGGTATCACCAGTTCACATCAGAAATGCTTGTCACTGTTGTTACATTTCTGATACTGCTTTTACCGTCTTTGTTGATTTCTCACAGTAAAGACTGAACAATGCAGGGAGGAGGGCTGTACTCTAACTTCCTTGCAGTCATCTGATGTTTCCTTACATGAAGCGATTCTGCAGAGCCTGTTGTGGATTTCCCTGTCCATACTAATACACTAACCATACTTCTCCTCCTTGACGTTTCCACCCCTTTGCTTAACTAGCAGCAAGGAGATGCTTTAAGTTTCACCAGCCCTCCTGTAAGATAGCACCACTAAACCTTTGTTTGTGTAGCATGACTGCCTACTTATTCCAGTTGCATCCATTCCCCTAGCTTCCTTTCTGCCCAGGCACCTCCCAACCCTTCCCGGTACCAGTGCCTGGCTGAGCTTGAAGTGAGTTCCTACAGATGCTTGATAATAACTTGCTCATTTCATGACAAAAATCTCCATAGCATCTCTGCCAACCAACCTTCTGTTTTTCTCAAGCTTCTCATTTTCTTTTTCTTTTTTTTGGTTTTAAAGTTTATTTAAACTTTTATTAACTTTTTTTAACGTTTATTGTTGAGAGACAGAGTGAGACAGAGCATGAGCGGGGGAGGGGCAGAGAGAGGAAGAGACACAGAATCCGAAGCAGGCTCCAGGCTCTGAACTGTCAGTGGGGCTCTAGAACCCACCTACTGCGAGATCATGACCTGAGCTGAAGTCGGACGCCCAACCGACTGAGCCACCCAGGCACCCCTTGACACCCTAGATTCTTCATCCTTTCTCTTTCCAGTGGCTACTTTCTCCTTCAGACATGCCCATGTCTGCCTAAGTTATCTTGAAAACCCCCATGTTTGGACTTTTTTCTGTATAAGATTCTATATATTTTTCTCCTTCTCATCCTTGTATGTATTCTTAGGTAAGTTTTCAGTCTATTCCATGCCTCCTTCCTGCCTGAATTCTATGCTCCTGGAACTCACTTCTATCATTTCTGAACTTGTCACAGTTGGTAATGATTCCCTAGTTACCAAAACCCTCTTCTAACTACTTATCCTCCATAGATTTTTCTAGCATTTTGCCCCTTTGAGCACCATATCCTTGAAATTCTTTCTTCTTTCGTGTTTATGATAAGACACATTCTCAGTTTTGTCACACTTTTCTGTGCACATTCGCCTGCCTCTCCCTGCCTCTTTAATGCCAGATGGTGAGCATCATGTGAGGGCACCACCTGAGCAGGTTCTGGAATCAGAGCATGCACAGAAGAAGGTCAGGGCTGGGTCAGCAGGAAGGTCAGCATTCACACTGTCAGAAAGAAATCAAGAGGGCATACAAAGGCACAGAGAGACAGAAGGTTCATATTCCTGGTATCGGTCGACAGCTGAGATATCTGCAGTTTTAGGCGGGATGTTATGAGGGCTTCCAAGCCTGATGGAGGAAGGACGGGCAGGATGTGTGCAGGTAGCAGTTGGGTGGGATGACAGGGAAGTAGGTAGGCTGGGAGGCGGAAGAACAGATGAACAGCAGGAAAAAAAGGACAGAGAAGGAGACTGGGCTCCATTTGCATGCCTCCTCCTGATGGAAGTTAATCCTGGGTTGGCCTTTTCAGAAGGGGTGATGGTAGCACGAAGCCACAGGCTGGGTGATTGTGATACCCAGGTCGGTCTGATTACTGACAGTGGAAGGAGAGAAGCTGACAGAAGTGCAGACCTGATAAACAAGGCACTTGCACCATCATCATCCTTCCTCTTTACTCAACACCAGTCGTCCACACATTTGATATCTCTTGGTTATAGAAACTTTCATGTGCGTGTAACATCACAGAGAATGTTGTAACAAGTCTTCACGATCAGTTATCCAGCTCATCAGTTACCAACATTTTGCCAATCTTGTTTCATCTGTCTCTGCCTCATGCTCTTTGGGCGTTTGTTTTTGTTGCAGTGTTTTAAAGCAAATCCAGAATAGTATATTACTTCACTCACAAATAATTTAGTGCATTCACTTGTTTTATATCGAAGCACCTGCATACACTGGTGCATTTCTGCTTTTGTACCATTATTTATGTACTTCTCTAGTTTTGATATTTGAGTACCAGGTGAGTCTTCAAAAGGAGCGGTGGGTTCTGCAAATGGATATAATAATGACTCTGGTCCTGGTGCCCCTTGTTTCCTTATATCTTTGTGGCTTTAAGATGCCCCACTAAGGACTAGGCCTTATTTATTAAATTAAAGCAGAGTATTCCTTTCTTAGGCAGTCTTGGTCTTACAGGTGAAATGTGTATTTTGGGTAATAAGAACTTTACCATTTGAAAGTCTCTGGGCGAGCCTTATAGCAACCTCAGAATCATCATAATCTGGACACACTTGGCTGGCTCAGTTGGTAGAGCATGTGACTCTTGATCTTGGGGTTGTGAGTTTGAGCTCCATGTTGGGTGTAGAGATTAGTTAAAAATAAAAATATTTAAAAAAAGAATCATTGTAATCTACCTGAGTTATTGAGCATAAAACTCTGGATGATAAATAAATACTGGAGGTAAATGGACCAACCTGGTAGGAGAGATCTGAAGGGGTATCAAACATAACTAACCATACAGAACCGCAGACAGTAAATTCAGTAAACATTGCAAAAAATAGGTGTGCTCAACAATTATAGCAAACCAACTATATAAATCAGAAATCAGGATGGGTGATTTAATAAAGGATTTTTTCCGATGTGTAAATTTATTTACAGTAAGAATCCCTTAAAATCAAATTTCATGCTATACTTGAATCATCTTTATTAAGAAGGGTAAATCTCATAAAACAAGAACCATGTCAAAAATCTGGAATATGTGGTTCCCAATGCAGTGAGCAGAGTTGAGAACGTTCACCAGGTTTCTCCGGTGGTCAGGGAAGGATAGCGTTGAACTCAAAGGTGGAGCTTGGTCTGACTTGGTCAGGAGCCAGTTTCAAGGCAAAAAGGATTTGTACATGGTAGTGGTGGAAGGTAAGTCCAGAAAGGGATGTGGAGGTGAGGTGGTGAATGTCTTAAACTGTGTTTTGTGGAACATTAGTGTCCATCAGATGTTCATAAGTTTTCATTGGAAAAAGTGTTCAGTGGTCAAGTACATCTTGAAAATGTTAGTTGTTTTTTTTTTTGTTTGTTTTGTTTTTAAGATTTTACTTTTAAGTAATTTCTACACCCAACATGGGACTTGAACTTACATCCCCGATCAAGAGTCCCATGCACCACTGATTGAGCCAACCAGGCTTCCCAAAGATGTTGGTTTTAAGCAAAAAGTTTCAGGTCTCTTGGTCACATATTTGGGCTCTTAGCTAAAGTGCATGTAAATGGAGAAGAGATGATAATAGATAGCAGCCGTTTCTTTCTTTCTTTTTTTTTTTTTTTCTAATGAAGGACCTATTCGTGTCCACAGAACACTGGTGTTTCCCAGCACACAGTTTAAGAAGCACAGGTGAAGGAACTGATCTTCTTTTAAAGGATATGAAGAGCCACACAAAGGTTTTCTGCAAGAGAAAATGTGGCATATGTTACTGAGATTCATCTTGTAGGTTTAAGATGGAATGAGAAAGGAGACAGTGTAAAGAAGGAGAAGACTAGTAGTTGAAGGGGGCAGGGGTGGGTAGGGGTGGGGGTAGTAATTATGAGAGCTTGGATCTGAGCAGTAGGTGTAAGAGAGGAAGGGAAAATTGACGTGTGGGGAGTGACCGCAGAGACAATGTTCGGTTTCAGTAGGTAACTGAATGGGCAGGTATGGGTGGGGGCGGGGGCCAAGTGGGGTTCTGAGGTTTTGCGTATAGAGAATACCTGAGAGCTTTTACAGAAATGGAGCCAAGTGCATGGAGAGAGCTAGTGATTCGGAAGGTGTGCTGAGGTCAGAGCTGAGCATACTGAGCTGCACGTGGCCAGTTATGCCTGACAGCTGCTGATGCAAGAGTAACACTTCAGGCGCCAGAGGGCAGGGCCAGCCTGGAGGCTTGGGATTTCATTTCATCTCATTTCATTTCATCTCATTTCATTTCATCTCATTTCATGTCTTATTCTTAATGTTTATTTTTAGAGAGAGAGACAGAGCACAAGTTGGGGAGGGACAGAGAGAGAGAGGGAGACACAGAATCCGAAGCAGGCTCCAGGCTCTGAGCGATTATGACAGCATAGAACCCCACGTGGGGCTCAAATTTATGGACTGAGAGATCATTACCTGAGCCGAAGTCGGTTGCTTAACTGACTGAGCCACCCGGGCGCCCCTTATTTCATTATTCTAATCTATTCTCTTTTATCTTACTTTATTTTATATTCTGGAGCTTGATTTTACAGTTGATTGACATTGTCATTAACTTTTTTTTTTTTTTTTTGAGAGAGGGAGAGTGAGTTGGGGAGAGGGGCAGAGGGAGGGAGGGAGGGAGGGAGAGAGAGAGAGAGAGAGAGAGAGAGAGAGAGAGATTGATTCCCAAGTCCGTTGTGGGGCTTGATGCAGGACTCCATCCCACAACCCTGGGATTATGACCTGAGCCGAAATCAAGAGTTGAACGCTCTACTGACTGAGGCACCCAGGAGCTCCTACATTGTCATTAACTTCTAAATTCACTAAGCTGATTGCTGTGATTTTGATATATAATTCCAAGCCTTTTAATAAGACTTGGAAATTAAAACAAATTTTTTGTAATGTTTATTCATTTTTTGAGAAAGAGACAAGAGCACGTGTTGGGGAGGGGCAGAGAGAGAGGGAGACAACCCAAAGCAGGCTCCAGGCTCTGAGCTTTCAGCACAGAGCCTGACACGGGGCTTGAACCCACGAACCATGAGATCATGACCTGAGCCAAAGTCATATGCTTAACTGCCTGAAGCCACCCAGGTGCCCTGAGGCTTGGAAATTTTTATAACTGGGGTTTGAGTCTATGTAGGCTTTATGGGCAGTGCGGTATGCTGGAAAGAATACAGCGTCTAGAGTCAGAAAACCTAGTTTCTAGTTCTATCTGTGCCACTAATTCTTTACAACTTTGGACAGATTATCTATCTTGCCTGAATATATGTACATATGCAACAACAATGCCTATCTCAAAGGATTATTGTTTGTGGAGTTGAATCAGAATATTTGTTCGGTATAAACTGTGAAGCGTCTTACCAATTTTAGTTGCTACTATGAGTGATAGGTCTATGGAGAGAGGAACCCGAAATAGAAACCTCAGACCCAGAGATCAATCCCAGAGTAAGTGGGTAGTAAGTAAAGACTAAGTTCATGTCTACACAGAGGCCCAGATGTGTGGGAATGAGCTAGCGTGGAGGAAGTCAGGTAGCATCAAAGTGGGCATTTTGCAGCAAGGGGTTCCCATAGCAATTAGTAGAGATTGACTCACTGGGAATCTGGGCCTGTGGACCACACCACAGGGTACTCTGTATGAGGTAAGAAATCCGAGTCAGCAGCCCAGGGGTGGAGGATAAGGATACCAACTCCTGAAGCCTGGAATGCCAAGAGCAGAGCAGAAACCAACGCAAGCCTGGCTTTGCCAGCCAACCAACAGCAAGGGTTAGCCTCAGAGTCGCGAGCAGGGCATACGAAAGGACCTCCTGGAGTGAAAGGCCTGCAACAGTACTTACCACTTGAACACTTACTGCTGGTGTTAGAAGGGAGAGGGGCAGGCAAAGGGTAGGCCGCCCGTTCCACTGGAGGGCGGGTGACCTGTTCCACACAGGCGCCCAGGGGCTGAGGATTTTACTGCTGACCTCCATGCTTGCTATCTCTGTACGCCTCATACCCCGTATACCGTTGGTCAGTGTGTTCACCATCACCGTGAGTGTGAACCTGAGGACAGAGTGGCTTGCTTTCCTTATTCTGTTGGATTCTCTATTATGGAGGCAGCTCTCGTTATGCTATTAATGTAGCAATGCCTGGCGGGCTCTGGGCTCAGGGAAGGCTGGATTCGAGCGCTGGCTCCGCTCCTTGGTGGCTGTGCACCCTTGGCTTGTTTCTTGGATCCTCTGAGCCCCAGTTTGTGTTCTGTTGCTCTAGGCCAGCATTGCTGTGGACTAGCGCTCACACACCATCCCACGTACAGTCTTGGGAATCCACACCCTTTGAGTCCTGGCGTGGACTTTTACTAGCTGCGTGCCATGGGGGAAATGATGAACGCTTCCGTTTCTCAGTTTCCCCGTCTGTAAAGTAGGCAAAATAACACGTCCACCTCGACCAGAGAGCTGTTACGAGGACTGAATGGAATTTAATGTGATACCCGAGACGTGGCGAGGGCCCAACCAGTGTTCTCTCTGTGCCAGTGTAGAGTGCTGTAGCGAGGGCACAAAGGGACGGTTCTGTACAACGGTGAGCACGGCACATGGCACAGATAAATCCTCACTAAATACCGTGTTTCATTGTTTTCTGACTCATCCTAATGCATTGACCACAGAACAATAGCAGTGCCCGGTCCACATTCTTTCCCTGCAGGATCGACCCCCTGTGCTTACTCAGGGGCCTATCTCCTAAGTTTAGAAGGCCTTTAGGTAGGTTCGAATCTGAAATTCAGTCTCGTTACTGACTCCCAGATGCCGAGAGGGATTTTTGTCTTAGAGCTACTGGCTGCAGGACAGTATCTTCCCACTTTTGACTCCAGTCTCATCTGGAGGGTTCTCCTACCCTATGCAGCTCTGTGAAGCCTTCTCAGAAGGCAGCAAAATTCCCCAGGAAGAGCTGGATGGGGCATGGCTCTGGTGGCTTCGCCATGCATGGCAAGCCAGACACTTCTCCCAGCTGTTGGCAGTATGAGTCCCTGTAGGTCTGTGCCGTGAATCTTACCACATACCCTGCTTCATCCTTAAGCTCCTGGCAGGAAAATATTCTTCCTTTATAGTTGAAGTTTTATTTTGATCAGTTAAAAATAACTGTGTAAGAGGGGTACCTTGGTGGCTCGGTCCATTGAGCATCTGACTGGCTCAGGTCATGATCTCATGGTTCGTGGGTTTGAGCCCTGTGTCAGGCTCTCTGCTGACAGCTCGGAGCCTGGGGCCTGCGTCCGATTCTGTGTCTCTGTCTCTCTCTGCCCCTCCCCTGCTCATTCTCTCTCTCCCTCTCTTTCTCTCTCTCAAAAATAAACATTAAAAAAATTAAAAAAAATTAAGACTGAAAAAAGTACCAATCCCCTGCCTCCCTCTCACTTGTCCTCAATGTCAACTCTTTTAATTATTTCTTCTGGCAATGTACTTTAAAAAAATCTTAATCTGTTGATTGATTTTTTTTTTTCTTTCAGTTTCCCATACTGTTTCTCAACTTTCCACTGTGGAAGATGGGAATTTGGCTTTTTTATACTCCTTTCCAATACAAACATAGAGACAAACACAAGTACTTCCTTTCCCTATATAATAGGTTACATCATAATTTTGGCATAGAATGATATTTGCTGTGTACATTATTGTAATTATGTTAATATTCATGGATGAGCCATAGATTATACAGTTATCACCAATTATTACATTTCCTTTCTTGTAAAACTTTTGTTTCCCCTAGAGTCAATAATTACCTCATCTTTTTGTTGACTTAGCTTTCTACGTAGCTGTCACTACTTCACCCTGGAACGTCAAGCCGAGAGTATGAATCTCGGAGTGCATTTGGACATACCAGCTCTGTGTCACTTTGCCGCAGTCATGGAGACATCTCTCCTGGATCCCAGCACTGCTCCAACGTGGACTGGTTCATCTTTGCTCTTGTGCACCTGTCTTCTTGGCATCTTTCTTGAGCACCATCCTGAACTTTCCCTTCATTTTCTGTTGGATCCCTGTTGCCTGGATGCTGGATCTTTCCCTCCCTCCCTCCCTCCCTCCTTCTCTCTCTCTCTCTCTCTCCTTTATTCTCCTACTGGTTGGCAAATACTCCCCTGGAAACTTAACTTGAAATAGGGAATGTGGGAAAATAAAGTTGCTGAAGGCTTAAATGCCTGTTAATGTCTTTATCTGTCTAAACAATGGATTACTACTGTGGGTGGATATAAAATTTTCTGCTGAAAAACCTTATCCCTTAGACTTGGGAAGGATCATTCCATTGTTACTGGCTGCCAGTGTTGCTTTGGAGAAATATGGTCTTATTTTGATTTTCAGTCCTTTTCACCTAACCTATCTTTCTTTTTCTTTCTGAAAGTGTTTAGTATCTTTTCTTTGTCCAGAGTAACCTGAAATATCATGACACGGTGCCATGGTGCTGGGCATTTTTAAAATGAATCATGAGTGCTTTGGTGGGTCCATTCAATCTTGAAGCCCATGGTCTTCATTCTGGGAAATATTTATTCATTATGTTTTGGATAATGTTCCATTTCCTTTGTTCTTTCTTTTTGGAACCCTATTCAAGTACTGAATTCAGGTACCTTCTAGACTGCTCTCATGTTCTCTCTTTTTAAACTACATACATATTTTCTCTAGTTTTCTCACCCTGTCTTTTTGCTTTAGTTATGGGAGATTTTCTTGACTGTTTTCCAGTTCTTTCATTGAATTTTTCATTTCTGCTGTCAAAGTTATGATTTTAAAGAACAGTTTTATTCTCTGGTGTTCCTTTTTTTATGTGTGATGTAATATTCTATTTGTTTTTATTTGGTAGATGCAATCTTTTCTCATTTCTCTGAGGAAATATATATTTTGTAATACCTCTTATGTATATTTTGTAATATCTTTTTTGGGGGGGTAACATCTTTTTTTTTTTCCCTGAGATTTCTTTTTGTATGTATGTTTTTTCTAATAGTAGAGGCTTTTAAAATGACTGGTGCTTCCTAACTTTCTGTTCATATTTATGATACCAGTAAAAACTGTCTAGAATCACAATATGTACGGACAAAGCTTGTTGACTGATGGGAGTCAGTAAGTGACTGAGGCCTCGGTTGCTTCAGTGGGGGACCTCTAATGTCAGGATCTGTAAGCGTGTTCTGCGGGCTTGTCAGTGTCAGGAAGGAGTTCGCTACTCTCTAGCCTGTAGGGGATAAGCCTGGCCGCCAGCATTCTGGGAATCCGATACGGAAAGTGATCTGAGGGTGAGAGGGCAAAGAAGTGTCACTCAGTGCCCCTGTTTGCAGATCACCACCCCTGTTCTGGGACCCGTATGGTGTCCTTGAGTCCAGAGCGATGCCGGTTCAACCTCTGCTATCTCCTTCTACCCCTTGGGGAGAGTTGGGCAGCTCACTGACTGTAGGGATCTAACTGCTTCTGCGCAGACGTTTAAGTGAACCCTCAAACCCCAGCTCTTCCTAATTCTAGAGACTTCCTAGTAGTCTGCAAAATAAACCTGGGCTTCAGGGTACTGTATTTCTGGCTTAGGTTTCTGTTTCCTTGCTCTGTGAAGTTGGTTACCCATCCATGCAAAGTCTAAAATTTCGTTACTCTTATTTTCTTGATCCATGATGATGTATACCTTTTAAATCCCTTCCTTGTCATTTTAGTGAGGTTTGAGAGGAAGCAGAAGTGAACTCATGTGGTAAATGGAAGATTCTTGAGAGGTACTTGTTTACCATCTTTTGCAAGGCATTTTTTTTTTCTTTTCGTATATTTTCCTCCTGACAGTAGCCATACTTGGTTTTAGTATTTAATCCTCCCATAGTCAGATGAAACTGTGGCCACAGATGCTGTACTCTCGTACTCCCAAGGGGTGGGCATGTGACCCACGCTGAGCCAGTTGGATTCTTCTCCTTGGGATTCAGATCTTCAGAAGATGTAAAACAAGTCTGAAGATACTTGCATCCATTCATCCCATCCACGTATCCTAACGAGGTCCCTTCATCTGTTAAACAATTCCTGATTTTCTTGCCTTCTCAACTTTAAACACTACCTGTTGATTTCAGATCTGATTCTATGGGTTCCCAGTCAATTCTGTTAGCTTCGGGTAATGTTTCACCCAGTTTTACTCTCGATTGGGTCGTTAGTCTGAGACTGTAGTAATTGCCATACCTTTGGTATAGTGAGAAATCACTTCATTATTCAACCCTGCACATTCACAACTCACTAAATTCCCTCTAAATTCTTAGGAACTGATGAGTTCCTCCCTCAGTTCAGCTCTTTTAAGCAATACCTTACCAACATAGCTGGAGACAGTCAGCTCATCTGTCAACATTCTTCTTCAAAACCTCTTTGCCATGTGCTACAGTTTCATTAGCTACAGTTTCTGTCTTACAAATTATCACAGGCAACATTTATGCTAAATGTTTTGCCTCTATATAATAATGCTGGAAGTTTTTTCCAGCTTCCAGTAACAGTCCCTTTGCAGCCCAGAGCCAGTACTGCATATTTCAAGTGTTGGCTGTGTTATGGCACTACCCTACATCTCTGTACCAGTCTGTGTTCTAGTCAGCTCTTGCTGTGTAACAAACAGCCACAAATCTCAATGTCATGTGCAAGAGTATTCTTTCTCCATTGAATTCCCTTTATGTTTTTTTAACTTTTTAATATTTATTTGTTTATTATTAAAAACATTTTTTAATGTTTTTATATATTTTTGAGACATTGAGAGACAGAGCATGAGCAGGGGAGGGGCAGAGAGAGAGAGAGAGAGGGAGACACAGAATCCAAAGCAGGCTCCAGGCTCTGAGCTGTCAGCACAGAGCCCAACGTGGGACTCGAACTCACGGACTACGAGATCATGACCTGAGATGAAAGTCAGACAGTTAACCAATTGAGCCATTCAGGCGCCCCTTTAATGTTTATTTTTGAGAGAGAGAGAGAGAGAATGAATGAATGAATGAATGGGGTCGGGGCAGAGAGAGAGGGAGACACAGAATCTGAAGCAGGCTCCAGGCTCTGAGCTGTTAGCACAGAGCCTGACATGGGGCTTGAACCCACAAACTGAGAGATCATGACCTAAGTTGAAGTCGGATGCTTAACCGACTGAGCCACCCAGGCACCTCTCCCTTTACATGTTTGTGAAAAATCTGTTGATATTTTTCCATGGGTCTGTATCTGTATCTGGACTCTACTCTTTTACATTGACTTATATGTCTGTGCTTTCACCAATACTGTACTCTCTGGATTAATGTAGCTTTAAGGTACGTCTTGAACTGAGGTAGTTTAAGTCCCCTAAGTTTGTCTTTCTCAAAATTGTTTCATCTCTTACATTTCCTTTTATTTTTCCTTAGAGAGTTTGGAATCAGCTTCTCATTTTCTACAGAAATTCCTGCTATGATATTAAGATTGCACTGAATGTATAGAACAGTTGCAGGAGAGTTGACATCATAACAACATTGAGACTTTAAACTCACGAACATGATATATCTTAAATTTTTTGAGGTCTTTGACTTTTTTTTAATCAGTGTTTTAGAGTTTTCAGTACACAAATCATAAACAGATTTTGTTAAAATTTTGGTGTTAAAATAGTCCGAAATATTTTTTATTTTTTGGTGCTATTATGATGATACTACTTGAAACTTTTCAATTTCCATTGGTAATATAAAGAATATATACAGAAACACAGTTGATTTTGTATACTTAACTTATATTGGCCTTCCATCCACTGTTAAACTTACTTTTTAGTTCTAATAATTTTCTCATAGATTGGAATTTTCTAAATATATAGTCACATCATCTGTGAAGAGAAACATTTCTATTTGTTCCATTTCAATCAGTATGTCATTATGTCTTTCTTTCTTTTTTTAATGTTTATGTATTTGTTTTGAGAAGGAGAGTGAGCACACATGTGCGAGTGGGAGAGGGGCAGAGAGAGAGGGAGAGAGTGAATCTCAAGCAGGCTCCAAGCTGTCAGCACAGAGCCCAACATGGGGCTTGATCCCATGAACTGTGAGATCATGACCTGAGCTGCAGTCAAGAGTTGGAAGCTTAACTGACTGAGACACCCCGGCACCCCTGTGTCTTTCATTTCTATTTCTTCTCTTATTGCAACCAAAGAACTTCTAGTGTGAAGTCACATAAGGGTAGTGGGAGTGGCCCTCCTAGCCTGGTTTCTGATCTTAGAGGTAAAACATTCAGTCTTTCACCACGAACTATGATGTTAGCAGCCATTTTTGAAGGTGCTTTTCCTCAGCTTGAGGACGTGCCCTTCCATTATTAACCTCTTGAGAGTTTTTATTATGAATAGATGCTGGGTTTTGTCCAGTGATTTTCTGCATCTCTAGGGATAAGTGTATGGTATATACTTACACTTTTGTCTACTGATGTGGTGAATTGATTTGATCAGCTTTTGAATGTTTAACTGTCTTGCATGCCGAGGTAAACCTTACTTGGTCATGGTGTATTACCTTTTTTACACATTGTTGGATTGCGATCACTACAGTTTTATTAAAGATTTTTGTATCTATGCTCATGAGGGATATTTGGTCTGTAGTTTTATTTTAATGTCTTTGTTTTTAATATAAGGTAATGCTAGCCTCAGAAAATGATCTTGGTAATTCCCTCTTATTTTCTGGAAAACTTTGCATAGAATTGGTATTATTTTTCTGAAATGTTTGAGAAATCTTGCCAGTGCAACCATCTGAGCCTGAAGATTCTTCTTCTTGGAAGGTTTTAACCACAAATTCAATTATATATGTGTGTGTGTGTGTGTGTGTGTGTGTGTGTGTGTGTGTGTGTGTATATGTATATAAAGATTGTTTAAGATGTCTATTTTTTCTTCAGTGAGTTTTGCTCGTATGTCTTTCAAAGGACCTGTGTGTTTAATCTTTATGGTTATAAATATCTTAAGGCTCTGCAATGGCATCCCCTCCTTCATTCTGAAATTTTAATTTATGTATTCTCCCTTCTTACCATGGCCAGTAGAGCTGCTCAGTTATTAACTTATTGATGTTTTTAAAAGGACCAGCTCTTTAGTTTATTGATTCTTTCTCTCTCTCTTTTACTGCTTTTCCATTTCATTGTTTTTTTTTGCTGTTATTTTTACTATTTCCTGGGAATTCTAGATCAGTTTCCAAGAATCCACACTCTAGGTCTTTATGTTTGAAACTTTAAAAAAAATTATGACTTAACATAAATACATTGTACATCATATCCCTTTTTATGCACAAAACCCCACATACATGTAATTAAACTTTCACAAAATAACACGTAACTGTATTACATGTGATATGTTTTATTGTTTTCCCCAATCCAATTCCATTCTGTTCCGGTGTGCCTATATTCCCATGTGTTAAGAAAAAGCTGTTCACAGCCTGCTAAACTATATTTACTGCCTACTAATGGTTAGTGATGTGCAATTTGATAAACGTTGCTGAAGATGATTCTGGTAACAAGTCATTTTTTACACCACTTCGTGAAACCCTATACTGTTTCTTGATCCATGTCATTGATAAAAATGAAAAACAAGACAAGGTGCATAATCCAGCCTACAGAATATCCCTAAAAATCTCTCGCCGGGTTGAAACAGAGCCCTTAACGAGCATACTCTGCGTGTGATGGTTTGTCCATTCATTCAGCAAATGCTGAACCCAGGTATCAATTTAGGCACTGTGGATACAGCAGTGGATAGAACAAATGAAGTCCTTTCTCTATGAAATTGCCACTTTTGTGGGTAAAAAGAGTCAATAAAATAAGTCTGTCTAGTGATGGCGACAAAAAGTAAAGGAAGCTGCAGAAGAAAGACAGGGATGCTAGGCGATTTTATTTGGAAGCATTATATATCTCTTGAAATCTTTTTTTTAAAGTGTTTATTTTGAGAGAGAGTGAGCATGTGCTTAGGGGAGAGACAGAGAGAGAGTGGGAGAGAGAATCCTAAGCAGGCTCTGTGCTGTCAGCACAGAGCCCAGTGCGGGGCTTGATCCCATGAACAGTGAGATCATGACCTGAGCCCAACTCTGTTTCTCCTTCTCTCTGCCCCTCCCCAGCTTGTGCGCTCTCTCGCTCTCTCTCTCAAAATAAATAAATAAACTTAAATCCAAAGTAAGCTCTACACTTAATGTGAGGCTTGAACTCACCACCCTGAGATCAAGAGTTGCATGGTCTACCAACTGAGCCAACCAGGTGCCTCTGCCTTGCTATTTTATTTGGCATGGCCAGTGATTGTTTTTCTTAAAAAGATAATATTTGAACAAAGAACTAACAAATGAGAAATAGCTAGGGAAAGAGCATTCCAAACACAGGAAAGAGCAGGTGCAAAAGCCCTGGGGCAGGACCACACTTGGAACTGGAGAGGAGAGGAACTGGGGGGAGTGGTAGATACAGTGGAGGCACCAGTGTCCATGCTGGAGCTCCCTGGCAATGACTGGATTTTACTCTGAGAAAAGGGAAGCTATTTGAAGTGCCTTTGCAGCTAAGTTATAAGATCTGACTTCCACCATAAAAGACTCAGTAAGACTGCTGTGGGGAGAACAGAACACAGAGGGGTAGGATGAGCCAAAGGGGAAGGTGTTGGGAAAGTCCAGACAGAAGGTGGTGGTGACTCACGTTAAGGAGGTAGCAAGAAGGTGGTGAGAGCAATTGAATTGTTTACGTCTAGAAGATAAAGCTGACCAAATCTGCTGAGGGTCAGATAATTGTGAGGGTGTGAAAGATCGGAAAGACCCCATCCTTACTCTCCATCATCCCATGTTAGGTGTGTTAATGGCTTGTTACCATTTCTAATTGTATTACGTATTTTTTTTCTTACTTGTTTGTTGTCTTCCTTAAGCATTAGAGCAGACACTCCATAAGATCAGAGACTCGTCTGTCTTGTCCGCAGCCATCCTCCAGCACCTGGAGCAGTGCCTGGCACATACAGATGCTCAATAAACATTTGCTTCTGTGAATGAGTGAGAAGAAAGGAGTTTGGCATCTGTATTGAATCCTTGATATATTTCTGCCCTCCACTTTCTAATTCCACCCCTGGGAATCTATTTTGAGGAATTTTTCACAAATGCAAAGACTTGTCTCCATAGACAGACATTCATCAAAGCAACTGATTCTAATAGTGGAAGATTAAACACATTCTAACCATTCAACAAGAGGAGAATTTGGCACCTTTCCTAAAAGGTTCAAGGAGAACTTTGCCCACTTTCAGGGAAGGGTGGCCAGTGGTGGGGAGTAGCTCTCTGCCAGGGCTTTAGCACCCAGAGCCCAGCAGACCCGTGGGCACGGGGTTATGCCAGCCAGAAGTTCCTTCACTTCCAATCATGCATTCTAATTACAACTCTTAAAATCTCGAGGGTTTAATTTAAAAAGTTTTACATCAGGCTTTGAACCAGTTCCTGGGGCCTCATTATCGGCTGCTCTCTTCATCCTGGGCCTGTGTGGGGGGAGTTAAGAGAGAGGTGACTACGGGAGAAAGAGGGGAGTGAAGGGGTATATGCTAGAAACACCCAAGGGAAAGCGGGAGCAGAGCTTTAATTAAAACCCAGCTGGGCAATTTGCATCAGCGAGTTTAACCCAAGAGGGACAGGCTAGCCTTCGGAAGTGCTGTGGGGATACGGGGGTGCTGGGCCCCGCGGAGGTAGCGTTTCAGTAGAGCCTACAGTACAGCAGGTACTGGGCACCTTCCTGTGGGAACTCGTGCCTGTGTGAGCAAAGGCAAACGCGTTGGCTTGTGCAGTTTTACTAATTAATGACACCTACATTTACTCAGCCGAGTGCTGGGAAAAATAAATGAAATAAAACCCCCTTTTTTTCTCACCAAAGAAAGAATTGTTTTTTTTTTCAAATTTGCACCACAGAGCTCTGAGTCCTAGTATCCAATCTTAAGTATATTTACTCCCAAATCAAAGAGTTTCTGAACTAAAAGTTACTCTACTACTTTGCCCCATTTTACAAATAAGGAAATTGATGCCAGAGATTACCTCAAGGTTGTAGAGAGAGGAAAAGAATGCTTTCTTCCTTGACCACTATTTCAGCTCTCTCTTCATGATTCTGCGCCGTTTTCTAATATTTTTCTGGATAAACTTATTTGACAAATACTGAAAAGCCATGTGCATTGCACTGGGTAGCCATTGAGGAAAGTGTCACACAAAGGTGAAACGAAAATGAATTCTATTTTCTTAAGATGTATACTCGGAATGTAAGTATCCTCATATTAATTCTTTCAGTCTTTGTCCTCTGCCTGGCTCTAGGACCAACCATAGTGGCCAAGATTTAGATCCTTGTGAGCCAAATGAGACCTAATGCAAAGACGAAGATGTAGGTACGATTTGGGCTGCAGAGCTTCCAAGAATTGGATGACTTCCCTGGAGGAAGAGGCTGTCAGGCTGGCTAGGGGATGCCACAGTGTATGTGGTGCGGCACTTGGGGATGTTGGTTGGAAAGCAACAGAAAAGAAAGCCTTGGCTAACTCTTGGAGGGAAGGAATTTGCTAGAAGTAATTTGGACAGCTCTCCGAATTAATGGCATGTATGGAGACCGGGGAGCTAGATGTTCAGAAGTGCAGCACAGTTTATACCTCAGGAGGCCACCAGCCACTGGATGCGACCAACGGAATTGGTTCCATACTTTTCTGCTCCCCAGGCATCATCTGCTTGGTATTCAGTGTCCCAGTGGACATGGCTGACTACTCTAGCTTTAGGGTTGAGAGGAGGAAATATATGTATGTGGCATTTTTACCTAGTGTGCTATGAAGTAGGACCCTGTCTTCCACCCAGACTCAGACTATTTGAGGGGGACCCCAAACAGAATCAGGATCACTGCCGAGCAGTGAAAACAAACACACACACACAAACCCAAAAAAACAAAACCAAACAACACACAACTAAAATCCCCTGTGTCTGTTTAAAATCAAACAGAATTGAATGAGTTGAGAGTAAATAGGCACTCTACAGGAAGCTGTTCAAATTTCCATTTTTTCATCTGGAGAAGGAATTAGTAAGTCTTTTGTCAATATAGGTTCATCTTAGATACCCAAAGATATATTGAGAGATAAGATGCTACGTGCATACTGGGGGCAAAAGCCCCAGATATTTTTTGTTATGAAAATAATCTCTGAGCGAAGCCATATCTTTAAAAGAAAAAGTATCTTTAGAAAAAGTTTTTTTTATTTATTTTGAGAGAGAGAGAATGAGAATGAACAGGGGAGGGGCAGAGAGAGCGAGGGAGAGAATACCAGACAGGGTCTTGAACTCAAACCGTGAGATCATGACCTGAGCCGAAATCCAGTCAGATGCTTAACTGACTGAGCCACCCAGGCACCCCCAAAATACTTTTTTTTTAAGTGTATTTATTTTGAGAGAGAAAGCATGTGTGCGTGCTCAAGCAAGCAAGGGAGGGGCAGATGGGGAGAGAGAGAGGGTGAGAATCCCAAGCAGGCTCTGCGCTGTCCGCTTGGAGTCTGGCTCAGGGGCTCAATCTCATGAAGCATGAGCTTATGACCTGAGCCAAAATCAAGAGTTAGACATTTAACTGACTGAGCCACTCAGATGCCCCAGAAAAAATGTCTTTTACACATTAGTTTCTTAAACATCAAGCATATAACAAATTTCAAGTCCAATTGAGATGACAGAAAATAAGTTTGTTCGGCTGAGCTATGGATTCATATTCTATCTAATCTCTCCCTTAAAGTTTGAAAACTACTTTATATAAATGAATTTACTTGCCCACTCCTTTCAAACACATAATCTCAAAGGCAGAATTTCTCACTCCATACTGGATTAGTCACATTTTTATGCCAGTATTCTCTAATATCTCATTATCTTTTTAAAAAAAAAAACTCATTAGACACATGAAAAAATGCTTCACATCACTAAATATCAGGAAATGCAAATCAGAACCACAATGAAATATCACTTTATACCTGTTAAGATGGCTAAAATAAAAAAGACAAGAAATAAGAAGTGTTGGTGAGAATGTGGAGAGAAAGGAATCTTCATGCACTGTCGGTGGGAATGGAAACTGGTACAGCCACTGTGGAAAATAGTGTAGAGGTTCCTTAAAAAATTAAAAATAGAAATACCGTATGATCCAATAATTCCACTGCTGGATTTTTACCCAAAGAAAACAAAACACTAATTTGAAAAGATATACGTACCCCTGTGTTTATTGCAGCATTTTTTACAGTAGCCAAGGTATGGGGAAGCAACCTAAGTGTCCATTGACAGACAAATGGATTAGGAAGATGTGATATACATTATTTATACAATGGTGTATTACACAACCATGAAAGGATGAGATTTTGCCATTTGCAACAACATGGATGGACCTAGAGGGTATCATGCTAAGCAGATAAGTCAGACTCAGATACCATATGATTTCACTGATATGTGGAATCCAAAAAACAAAACAAATGATTAAGTAAACAAAAAGCAGAATCAGATCTGTAAATACAGAGAACAAGCTGATGGTTGCCAGAGGGGAGGGGTTGGGAATGGGCAGACGGATGAAAGAGTGAAATAGGTGAAGGGGAGTGGAAGGTACAGGTTCCAGTTATGGAATGAGTAAGTCACGGGAATAAAAGTCACAGCATAGAGAATATAGGCAACGATACTGTAATATTGTTGTATGGGGACACTTGTGGTGAGCACACCATACTTAACCTGTAGAGAAGTTGGATTACTATGTTGTACATATAAACTAATATAACATTGCCTGTCATCATACTAAAAAACAAAACAACTCTTCCCTTAGTCCTTTATCCCTCCAGTTGTCATCTCTTTTTTTGTTTCTTTACCAAGGAAAGTCTATCAGGAGCATTTTGAATATAGGTTGTCTTGAGTTCCTCATCTTCCATTCCCTCAACCAACCACAGTTGGGTTTCTGACTCAGCCGCCATATTCCTTGACATGATCACCTCCACAAGGACGCATCCTACAGTCACATCTCCACCCTCCTTTTACATGACTTTTTCATGAGCAGTCAACAACCTATGACTGTGGACATCTCGCTCCTCCTCCGCTTTTTAAAAAAATATTTTCTTTCCTGTAGTTCTGTGATACTATCAGAAGTTTGGGCTTTTCTCTTACCTCACCAGGCTAGTCTTAGTCTTTCCCAATCTCATTTGCTTGTCTCACAGCGTTGCTGGCAGCATTCTCCACGTTTTCCTAAGGAATTCGGTGTGGTCTAAAGCTTTGAATATCATCTATATTCTGATGAGTTCTGAGTTTCTATTTCAGACCTGATCTCTGCTCTGAAGTCTAGACTCCTCAATCAAACTGCCGTTGTGATATTTTCTCTTAATCCCATGCTATCATTTCCCACTGTATCACCTAAAGGTATGAAAAACACTGAGGGCTCAAGCCGAGAACCCAGGTATCATACTTGCTCTTTCTTTACTTGTCACCATCACATCTATTCATCATTGAAGTCTGTTAGATCCACCCCCAAAATATAGATGGTCGTATTTTCTGAAAATAGTGACTGTTTTTTTTCTTCCTTTCCGTTTTGTCTATTTTTCTTGTCTTCATGCATTACTTAGGATCTCCAGGGATATGCTGAAGGTATATCCCTTTTCTTTCTTTTTTTTTTTTTTAATTTTTTTTTCAACATTTATTTATTTTTGGGACAGAGAGAGACAGAGCATGAACGGGGGAGGGGCAGAGAGAGAGGGAGACACAGAATCAGAAACAGGCTCCAGGCTCTGAGCCATCAGCCCAGAGCCCGACGCGGGGCTTGAACTCACGGACCGCGAGATCGTGATCTGGCTGAAGTCAGACGCTTAACCGACTGCGCCACCCAGGCGCCCCAGGTATATCCCTTTTCATTCTTCTCATTTTTTTTTTTTTTGAGAGAGTGAGAGAGCATGAGCGAATGGGGGAGGGGCAGAGAGAGAGGGAGACACAGAATCTGAATCAGGCTCCAGGCTCTGAGCTGTCAGCGCAGAGCCCTACACGGGGCTTGAACCCACGAACCATGAGAACATGACCTGAGCCGAAGTCAGATGCTTAACTGAATGAGCCACCCAGGACCCCCACTTTTTTTTTTTTTTTTTTTTTGAGAGAGAGAAAGAGTAAGCAAGTGCAAGAAGGGGAAAAGGCCAGTGGGGGAGGGGGAGAGAGAGAGAGAGAGGGAGGGAGAAAGGGAGAGAGAGAGAACCCTAAGCAGGCTCCACACTCAGTACAGAGCCCCAATGCAGGGCTCTATCTCATGACCGTGAGATCGTGACCTGAGCCAAAATCAAGAGTCAGATGCTCATCTGACTGAGCCACCCAGGTGCTCCTCTTCTCATGTTCTTGAATTTAATGTGAATCTTTCTAACTTTTTACTTCTGAGTATAATGTTTTGCCAGAGGTTTCTGGTAGATATACTATTCGTTATATTCTTTCTTTCTTTCTACCTTACTGTGCTGCAGATGTTTAATCCTGCCTGGGCTTGGATTTTTCAAACTATTTTCTGTTATGGTCATGAAGTGTTTCTCTTATAATCTGTGAAGTCAGTGAAGACATTAGTTATACTAGAATCGCACCATCCTGCATTCTTGAGATTTATCTGTCCCCCAGTCTACTCCCTCTGGACTTGGAGAGTCCCCACGGCCACTCCTGCTCTGTTAAGCCCTGTGCACCAGGCAGGTTCTTGATTTTCTTTTACCGTGTAATACCGTCTTCCTGGATCTTTTAGGGGAGCCAGCTTCCAGCTTTCCAATGCTGTGTTAGAGTTATAGAAGAGATCTGGTCTTTCTAGTAAGTTAGGTTTCTAGTAGGTTTTGGAGAGGCTGGAGCCTGTGCTTAGTGTGCCATCTTGAGGACAGACAGGAAAGGACTGGAATTACTGTGGTTCATGATGTAAAGAGATTTGGGAATCATCCTGATTTAGAAGAATGCCTTTGATCCAGAATTTAATGACATATAGCAGGACCAAAGGAGGTGACAATTCAGATAAAAGAAAAGCCTCTCCTAAATTAATGCTGGTTGAAGATCAAGTGAGGAGACAAAAGAAACATGTGTGGGAAGAATTAAAGACAGAGACCATAAAAATGTCAAGGCCTAAGAAACTTAAAAACTGATTATTTCCAGGGCACCAGGGTGGCTCATTCGGTCAAGTGTGTGACTCTTGATTTCCGCTCAGGGCATGATCTCACAGTTCAATGAGTTTGAAAGTATGGAGCCTGTTTGAGATTCTCTCTCTCCATGTCTCTCTGCCCCTCCCCGCTCATGCTCTCTCTCAAAATAAATAAATAAACTTAAAAAAATAAAAACCTGTTTATCTCCCTTGAAAGTTTGCATAACCATCTCCTACAAAATTTTTACTGGAAACATTCCCATCAGTACTGAATTTTGAATATATAAAAGGGGGTGGGGGAGGAAACCAGTGGAAAGTTAACTTCTCGCCCAGTCTGGCCACCATTGTGACCAAAATTTATGTAGCCAGTAATGAGGTAGAAAAAAATGGAGAAAAGACTAAAGTCATATTGCAGCTTCTTTCTGAAAGAATGTCTTTGGATTTCAGTAAATATCAGAGGCCCTATAGGATATTTAGTTGGGGCAGGAGTTGGGAAACTCAGTCTTTTTTGTCTTTATCTAGTGCACAAATACCCTTTGGTGTGCCAGGCCTTGTGCTATGTTTTGGGGGTAAAGCTCTGAGAAATGCAGACATCAGCCCCACCTTCGTGCCATGTATAGTCCAGTTAGGGAAGAGAACATCGCCCAAACATTATTGCAAATATGATGAGAAGCAGGGAAGGAATCACGGGGTATGACCGCAGGTAACAGTGTGCATAGTCAGGACACAGCCAGGGGTAGAGTTTCTTGTAAGAAAAGGTCTTTAAATTGAGACCTGCAAGAGGAGACAGAACTATTGGTCAGCCCTTCTGACCAGACTCCTCTGTCTTTCCAAAGCTGGAAAAAAACCCCGTATTCTTTGCCTGTCCGAAGAATCTCTCTATCCAAGGGTACCTTTAAGATCAAGAATGTGTGGTTTCAGAATCATGGACTTCTAGAGGTGGAGTCCTCGGCGATCATGGAAAACTGGCTTGTGTTGAGCTCGAGTTCATCCACTGTGAGTAGAGGGAAGAGATGTGACACCAGTGTGGATCCTCAGGGAGAAAAGACAAGAGTCACACTGCTCTAACAGCAAACTGGAGGAAAGGGAAAATATTTCAGTTGGACTTTTCTGATGACAGGTGATTGGAACTCAAATGGGTAGAAGCAAAAGGAAGCAATTTATTGGTTTAGGGAACAGTAGGGGAGTTTCTGTGGAACTTGAAGGCACTACGAGCCCTAGACTGTTGAGCAGGGTCCTTAGGGACCTTGGAGAAGGACAGCCTTATGACAAGTGAAAGTAGAATGATTCGACCAGCATCGTTGTCATTTTTCATTATCGCTCAGCTGTGATCCCAGTCTGTGTCACTAGGAGATATCTCATCCTAATTATAACTGGGCATTCATTGAACGTCCACAGGGCACCAGGCACGGTGCTAAACACCAGGTCACAGAGGTGGAAAGGAACACTCTGTTCTGCCTGATAAGAGAGACACCTGCTTAAAGTAACTGACAACATGGTGTCATTAGGACACAGAAGTAATATGGGGGAACAAGCAAATAATATCTAAAAGGAGCACATTCGGGGAAGGCTTCTTGGAGAAGGCGACAAATGAGCTCCTCCTGAAGGATGAACAGGAGTTTTCCTGGTGTGTAAAGAAGGCAACACTATTTCAAGGAGAAGGAGCACTGTATGTAAATGCTCAGATATGCGAACCACGGAGATGTGTTCTGAAGATGAGAAGCAATTTGGATTTGCCAGAGAATGAGTCAGAGGGTGGGAGCTGGAACTGGAGGAAGGGGAAGGGGTAGGGTAGAGCCAGAAAATGAAGAGTCTGGCATTCTCCCTGAAGACAACAGGGAGTCCCTTGAGGGCCTTTTAGCTGAAAGGTGTGGTTTGTTTGGCAGCGCTTTGGAAGACGCGTCAGTTGGAATCATGCCTAGAAGTGGGGAGCCCAGTGAAGAGGTTAATGGAATAGTTTGGATGAGAGATGCTGGGGACTGGAATTTTGACCTTGGTGGTGGGAATGCAAGGTGAGGAGTCAGAGAGGTGGAGCCCAGGGTCATGGAAGTCTAGGCAGAGGGCAGTGCAGCAAGTCTGCCCCCAGAGGCTTGGAATTGAACTTGCCTGTCAAGCTTCTGGCTGGGACTGGGACTTTCCTGCAGAAGCTCTGACAGATTCATCACCGCCAGGGGAGATGGTATAGTCTGAAGTCACCTTGCTGCCTGAAGTAATCTCAGACTCTTTGAAATTGTGAAGGCAGTGAAAATCCAGAGACATTGTGCTGTCAGGCCAAAAGCACGGGGATCAGGAGTCAGAACACTAAACTTGAGTAGGTGTGACCCTTCCTGGTCAGTTAAAAGATTGATGGAAAACTGCTTATGCGCTTAACCTTCAGTTCCTGCACCTGCAAAATGAGGATTGAATGTTCCTCACCTGGTAAGGATTGCATGGCAAAATGGAAAGGAAGGTATTCAAAATGCTGTAAAACACTGTGCACATATTAGCTATTTTATAGGGAAACCAGAATTTGGGATTTGAGTAAGAAGATACCATTTTGAGAAACTTGCTACCAGGTCACTGTCCCCAAAATATGCCCTTGTAATGCATTGTTACAAGGAAGTGAAGTCGTCATCTCTGAGCTATAAGGATAACTCAGGAGAAACCATTGATCTTGTATTTGGCAAAGCTGAGTGTCTATCTCAAGGTTGTTCAGACAGAGTTGTGTTATTATGGTATATTTGCACAATGACTCCACGTACTTTCATTTGTTTCCACAAAGTTTGGAGGTAGAGGAGAGGACGTGTATCGTTATTCATTCTAGACACCTAAAATCTGAGCCACAGAAAGACACCACCATACAGCTCAGTGTCCCTCGTCCAGGGGAGGTGTTGTGCCCATGGCTGCTGTGGATGATGAAGGAGCAACGAGTCATGGGGCTTCTGGGGTCACAAAGATGTTATACAACTTGAGGGGAGGCCTGGTGGTCCCCATTCCCCCCTTTTCTGCTCAGTACCTAAAGACATGTTTCCATAGCTTCCCATATGTTCCAGCCATGCAGGGATCTCCCTTATCCATGCACATGTTGATCCTCAGCTCCTGACTTAGTCCTCAGAGCAGAGTGGGCCTGAGCTGGGGATGTCCAGGACCATCTCATGCACATAGACTGACCAGAGGTTGCACACGGCCTCACTGCTAGTTGTGGCCCGGCTTGTGGAAAGGAACCCAAATGCCTTTGGACCTTATGATCACCTGACCTGGGAACATAGGCACTGACTGCACATGGCACATGATGCAGTGTCCCGAATGCCTAAAGAAGGCAATAGGAAGGAAGAGACGACGTGATGTCCAATATTCTTTATAGAGTACATCTCCCCCCACCATCCCAGGAAACCTAAAACATTTTGAGTAATCTCAGATTAATCAGAGAAACATTTGACTCTATCTCCTTGTCCAAGCTTATTTGCAACCTGATTGGTCTCCTTCTAGGTTCCTTAGAGTTTGATCCTCCCATCCTCCCTTGACCCTGAAGGGTATACAAAAGAAGGAATCGGGGTACAAACAAAATCAGAAACAGACCAATGGCAAGGAAACTTCTCTCATGTGCTTTGGGTGCCTGGAGGCTCCAATTTAAACACGTACGTTTATGTCTTTCATCAGCACAAGAACCTAGTAGCTACATCCTCTCATTGTTACCGTTAGCCCTAGGCACACAACTCCAGTTCCAATACACAAGGAAGGAAGCTCAGTAACACCTCCCTCCTCCATGCCCAGGACAGTCACATTCCAGAAACAGAGAAGCTCCCCTGATCATCTTGTGCCTACAGCTCAGGTCTAGTGTGAGGGAGAAGAGTCATTTGTGTAGAAGTGGAGAGTGGGTGGCCTGTAGATGCTATATATAAGGAAGAAGGTATGATTACCTTCACAATATCCTTCTTTCTGCCTCCTTTTGGCAGAGTGGTGCTTAGCTGGATGACTTCCCTGAACACCTGAGCAACACTCAAGTGATGCTTCTTGCAAACAAGCCCCTGGTCACTTCTCTCTGGATCTGAGTCTATAACTGAGAGGATTTAGGTTGAGACTGTCCCAGTCTCCTCAAGTATTCTCCACTCATCACTGTCACACTCTGCACGGAGGTGTTTCCCTGTGGTGAGCAGAGGGGTCTCTGCAAAACTACTGTTACCTTTAGTGAAAAACATGACCCAAGAGGACAGGAACCGGTAACAGGCTGAGGGAAACAAAAGGAGTAAAAGCAGAGGTCAGTGACTACTCGGGGATGTCCCATTAGAGAGCTTCCGTAGAGTGTGAGTTTTCATCTTTGCTCTTTGATCTTGGGTTAGGAGATTGGAACACCACTACCGACCATATGGGGCCAGACTGGACATTCTGTGTTGGGCAGCTTCTCTCTGGTGAGAGGCAAGGCAGTCAGTGTACCCTGATGCAGGGCCGGTCAGCTGCTGCTGTCAGGCCTCACAAGATACCTGGGCTCAGTGCCGTTGATTTGGAAAGAGGCAGAGTGCTGAAAGCTGATTCACTAAGAGCTAATGTTTGAAGTGTACATTCTTCACTGGAATCCAGGGTGGCTAGTGATGAGTTTGCTGAATTTATTTGTTCCTTGTAGCTATTTGTATAGGGTTCAGCACTTTGTACCAGAGGGGGGTCGGTTTTAATGGATTATGAAGAAATCTGCCTAATTAAGGTTTGGTTAGTTTTTATTTTAGTTTATGACAGTGTCTGAAAGAATTTTCATGTGTCCTTTTTGCCAAAACTTTGCTACTGGTTGCAGAGGGAGACAGGACAGAGAGAATGAATTGTCTGCTTCGGAAAGATGGAATGAAAACTGATCATTGAAAAGTACACATTCTTAAACGTTAGTATAAGAAAGACTGAAAATAAATTGAACTAAACATCTACTTAAGAAGTTAGAAAGTGAGGGGCGCCTGGGTGGCGCAGTCGGTTAAGCATCCGACTTCAGCCAGGTCACGATCTCACGGTCCGTGAGTTCAAGCCCTGCGTCAGGCTCTGGGCTGATGGCTCGGAGCCTGGAGCCTGTTTCCGATTCTGTGTCTCCCTCTCTCTCTGCCCCTCCCCGTTCATGCTCTGTCTCTCTCTGTCCCAAAATAAAATAAACGTTGAAAAAAAAAAAAAGAAGTTAGAAAGTGATAGCAAAACAATGCCTCCGCCAAGAAGCAGAAAAAAGGAGATAATGAAACTAAGAGTAGACATTATTTAAAAAGAAAAAAAGTGTAAATAGCCAAACTCAAAACTCTGAAAAGATGAGTCTCCTATGACACTGGTCAAAGACGAAAGAGGTGAGAGAAACATAAATAATAACATCAGAAATGAAAAGGGGAAAAAAAGGACAGACGGTGTAGAGATTGAATAATCACACAAGGATGTTCTAAAAACCTTGAAGCCAACACATTGGAAAATTAGATACACAAATTATTGAAAAGCATCACTTTCAAATCTGAATCGAGAAGGAAATTAATAATTCTGTAACCATCAAGGAAATTTTATCAGTGTCCAGTGAGTTCTTTCAAAAAATAATTTTAATCTTATGAAATCTTTCCAAAGAGAGCAAAAGAGGGAAATGTTCAATACCTAACTTTGTGAAGAAGGATGTAACTTTGATATGAAAACTTGGCAAACACGTGTAAAAAGGAGAATTGTAGTCCAATCTAACCTGTAAATGTAGATGTGGGAATCCTAAGAACAGTATTATACTTACAAATAATAACTTATATGTCTCATAATGCACGTGACTAGTTATGTTGATCCCAGGACGCCATATTGGTTTAAACATGAGAAATTCAACTCATGAACCCACCTATGTTTACAGGCAAGAAAAGAAAAAGTGTGCAACCATTTGAGCAGTTGAAGAAATACTTTTTATGAAACTCAAAGTTTATCTAGTCAAATCTCTTAGAAAATAAAGAATAAAAACGAACTTTTCCAAACTGATCATGGATATGTATAAAACCTATTGTTAGACATTAGTTACATGATGAAATATTCAAACATTTCCCTTTGAGATCAGAATAAGATAAGGATGTGCACTGGTACCATTTTTATTCAACATTAAAAGTCCTTGCCAGCATAGAATGCTAAAGTGAAAATACACAAATAATAAAGAAACGAGTAAATGTTAAGAAGGACTGGAAATACATTTTTAAAACTTTTGTACTTACAAGTGATGTGAGTGTGTAGGTGGAAAATATTTAAAGATTCCCAAAGTTTGGGGCACCTGGGTGGCTCAGTCGGTTGAGTGTCTGACTCTTGATTTCGGCTCAGGTCATGGTCTCCAAGGTTTGTGGGATTAAGCCCCATGTTGGGCTCTGCCTGACAGTGTGGAGCCTGCTTGGGATTCTCTCTCTCTCGCTCTCTCTCGCTCTTGCTCTCACTCTCACTCCCTCTCCTCCCTTCCCTCCCTCAAAATAAATGAATAAACATAATTTTTTTAATTCTCATAGTTTGAAAGCTATGGGGTTTATCAGTATTGCTGGAGTTAACATACAAATATTATTATTTGATATTGCTAAAGTTAACATACAAACATTAATTGCATTCCTATATACTAGCAATATTCCAGGTGTGAAATGAATATTTTATTCGTTTGGAATAATGGAAAAATCCACTTGCATTAAAAAATATGGAGTCAAGAATGAAGTAACATACCTAGAAACTGTTCCACAACTTTGTGGGAAAACTAGGAAAGTAAACAGGGGCACCTGGGTAGCTCAGTCAGTTAAGCATCCAATTCCTGATTTTGGCTCAAGTTATGATCTCATGATTCGTGAGATAGAGTCGCAAGTCTGGCTGTGTGCTGACAACACAGAGCCTGCTTGGGATTCTCTCTCTCTCTCTCTCTCTCTCTCTCTCTCTCTCTCTCTCTCTTGCTCACTCTCTCTTCCTGTTTCTCTGCCCCTCCCCTGCTTGTGCTCCCTCTCCCTCTCTCTCTCAAAATAAATAAATGATAGAAAGAAAAAAAGAAATGTGGACAGAGAATCATTGGGGGGTATCTAAAGAGGTGCAGAGGTAAAATATGATCATAGACTGAAAAACTAATTTCTTAAAAGATACAAATTCCCCATAAACTGATCTCTACTTAAAAAAGAAATCACTTAGAATCAAATTGTAGCAGGGCTTGTGGTGGTGATTGTTGTTCGCTTGTTTGTTTTGGTGGAACACAATGAGCTGATTTTAAAATTTAAATATAAGCAACAAAGAGCCAAGAACAGTTGAGTGTTCTGGAAGAAAAATAAAGAAAAACAAATATAAAAATCTTACACTATTGAACCATTGGCACAGAGATAGAAAAATAAATCAATAGAAAAAAACAGAGCGCTTCCAAAAGACACACATATATACGGGCAGTTGGCCCTGCAGATGAGGGGAAGGAGTAGACTTTTCAATGAACAGTGTTACGATAACCGGGAAGCCATATTTTTAGACACTGAAACTGTATTCCTAGTTCACATGACACAAAAAACTTATTTAAAGATCTTCACTTGAAAGGAAAATTGCAAAACTCCTGGAAGATAGTATAGAAAAGTATCTTCTTGTAATTTGGGTAAACAAAGTAATTTTTAATCAAGATGCAGTTAGCATTACCCATAAGGAAAAGACTAAAAACTTGGACTTGTAATGTTTATCAGGAGAAGTAATGTTTCTCAAATGATACAAGAAAGAGAAAGAAAGGGCAACCCAGAGTGGGAGAAGCTAACCACGGTTATGTAAACAGAATAATCGTGACATACAGAAAATCCAACAGAAAAATGCACCAAGAATAAAACAAAATCTAAATGTCAAGTTAATATATGCAAAGCTACCTAACCTCATTAGTAATCAGTACAGCATAAATTAAAACCACAATAATATACTATTCTGCACCCATCATTTTGGCCAAAAGGAAGAAAAAAAAGCCAATGATATTAAGTGTCCACAGGATCTGGAGCAATGGAATCTCCTCATATATTCAAAGTGGTCCAAATTTAACTTGCTGTTGTCTACAACTTGTTTTTATCTAGTAAGGTTGAGATGTGCATATTTTATTTATTTTTATTTATTTTTAATTTATTTTTTAAATTCACATTCAAGTTAGTTAGCATATAGTGCAATGATGATTTCAGAAGTAGAATCCAGTGATTCATCCCCTACATATAACACCCAGTGCTAATCCCCAAAAGTGTCTTCCTTATTCCCCCTTGCCCATTTAGCTCATCCCCCATCCAGAACTCCTCCAGCAACCCTCAGTTTGTTCTCTGTATTTAAGTCTCTTACGTTTTGTTCCCCTCCCTGTTTTTATATTATTTTTGCTTCCCTTCCTTTATGTTCATCTGTTTTGTATCTTAAATTCCACATATGAATGAAGTCATATGATACTTGTCTTTCTCTGACTAATTTTGCTTGACATAATACCCTCCAGTTCAATCCACGTTGTTGCAAATGGCAAGATTTAATTCCTTTTGATTGCCGAGTAATACTCCATTGTGTGTGTGTGTGTGTGTGTGTGTGTGTGTGTGTGTGTATACACACACACACACATACCACATGTTCTTTATCCATTCATCCATTGATGGACATTTGGGCTCTTTCCATACTTTGGCTATTGTTGATAGCACTGCTATAAACATTGGGGTGCATGTGCTCTTTCAAAACAGCATGCCTGTATCACTTGGATAAATACTTAGTAGTGCAGTTGCTGGGTTGTAGGGTAGTTCTATTTTTAGTTTTTTGAGGAACCTCCATACTGTTTTCCAGAGTGGCTGCACCAGCTTGCATTCCCACCAACAATGCAAAAGAGATCCTCTTTCTCCACATCCTTGCCAACACCTGTTGTTGCCTGAGTTGTTAATGTTAGCCATTCTGACAGGTGTGAGGTGGTATCTCATTGTGGTTTTGGTTTGTATTTCCCTGATGATGAGGGATGTTGAGCATTTTTTCATGTGTCTGTTAGCCACCTGGATGTCTTCTTTGGAAAGGTATTCATGTCTTTTGCCCATTTCTTTACTGGATTATTTGTTTTTTGGGTGTTGAGTTGGTAAGTTCTTTATAGATTTTGGATACTAACCCTTTATCTGATACGTCATTTGCGAATATCTTCTCCCATTCCGTTGGTTGCCTTTTAGTTTTGCTGGTTGTTTCCTTTGCTTTTTATTTTGATGAGGTCCCAGCAGTTCATTTTTGCTTTTGCTTCCCTTGCCCCCGGAGACATGTTGAGTAGGAAGTTGCTGTGGCTGAGGTCAAAGAGGTTGTTGCCTGTTTTCTCCTTGAGGATTTTGATGGCTTCCTGTCTTACATTGAGGTCTTTCATCCATTTTGAGTTTATTTTTGTGTGTGGTGTAAGAAAGTGACCCAGGTTCATTCTTCTGCATGTCGCTGTCCAGTTTTCCCAGCACCACTTGCTGAAGAGACTGTCTTTGTTCCATTGGATATTCTTTCCTGCTTTGTCAAAGATTAGCCATATGTTTGTGGGTCCATTTTTGGGTTCTCTATTCTGTTCCATTGATCTGAGTGTCTGTTCTTGTGACAGTACCATACTGTCTTGATGATTACAGCTTTGTAGTATAGGTTGAAGTCCAGGATTGTGATGCCTCCTGCTTTGGTTTTCTTTTTTAAGACTGCTTTGGCTATTCGGTGTCTTTTCTGGTTCCATACGAATTTTAGGATTATTTCTTCTAGCTCTGTGAAGAATGCTGGTGTTACTTTGATAGGGATTGCATTGAATATGTAGATTGCTTTGGATAGTATCAACATTTTAACAATATGTGTTCTTTCTATCCAGGAGCATGGAATCTTTTTCCATTTTTTTGTGTCTTCTTCAATTTCTTTCATAAGCTTTCTGTAGTTTTCAGTGTATAGATTTTCCACCTCTTTGGTTAGATTTATTCCTAGGTATTTTATGGGTTTTGGTGCAATTGTAAATGGGATAGATTCCTTGATTTCTCTTTCTGTTGCTTCATTGTTGGTGTTCTATGGCAGCCTCTTAAAGCCGGTATTATCCATCCATGCAGTCTTCCTTAACGTCATGGATAAGAACACCAGTTCTGGAGTTGAATTTCCTGGGTTCACCTCCTTTCTCTACCTATATGGAAGCTGACTAGTCACATGCTGAGACAACCAGAAAATCAGGTACCAATACTTTTTGGAGGTTAAATTTGATATTTATTAAAAATTCAGTAGTTAACATGAAGTAAGTCAGAAGTTTGTTGAACTTCCATTTTCTAGGTAGATTTTTGTTTAAATTATAAATCTTTCATGGACAGTTCATGGAATGATATTCAAACAACAAAATGTGGTTTAAAAGTAAGCCAGAGAAAAATGGCCACACCCCATTAATCCTGGAGATGTAGCTCCATTTAGAACTCCACCTAGCCAAAGACTTGGGATGGGCTGGAATGCATTATTAGAAAGCTCACGAGCCTGCGGGACCTCAAGATGTGCAGATGAAAGGTCCTCTGCTGGAGAAGGAGGGTGATGAAGCAAGTCGGTTGACCAGGGAAATAGTAACAAGGGCATTTTCCTGAGAAAGTTGGGGTCATTTTGTCTTATGACCTTAGCTGCCTTCCTGAAGACAGCTCAGGGATGGATGTGGGGCTCAATAAGCTAAGCTGGAAACATGGGTGGTGGCCTTGGCGAGTGATCATTCCTCCCCACCACCACCCCCCCCCCCACTGCCTTGCTGCACATCCTTTATACCTGAGGATGCACGTACACCCCCATGGGGTTTTCTTGCCACTCAGGCAGACAGGACAGGCTGGCGGCCACTTCCTTCTGGACAGGCCAGCCCCAGGCCTCAAAGAATGGAGCCAGATTCTTCTGCACCTTTTCCGAGAACTTCTTCACCCACAGATTCATCTTGCCAGCCTTGTCTGTGGGGGTGCCAGAGAGTGTCTGGTACTCAGCAAATAACTGGGTGAATGGCTCCCACCCAAAGGCTTCCTGGAGCTGAGAAGAGAAGGAAGGGGCAGAATCAGGTACCAAGTTGTGAAAGCACCGGCAACATGCATGTTCAGAAGTATATTTCAGTTACAGCGATTTCTTCCCCTTGACCATTCATGAGCCTCCCTCATGTAGTCTTGGCTAAGACTACAGAGGTATAGAATGTGCAGGGATCCTGGGGTGTCCCAGACCACCCCTCTTTTGTGGAGGAGAATTCTGACCCTGGGGTATAAAAGCCAAAACGGATAACATCCTGAAGTCAGACCTCCCTCTGATCTTACTGCCCTGGCCTCTGACAGTCCTGCTCATCACTATTAATTAATGCATCAACAGACACTTATTACACATACAGCATTTATTAAATACCTATAGCGTGCCAGGCATTGCACTAAACAATGGTGATTAAGAGCTCCTGTCTTCCAGAGGTCATGGGTCAGTGGGAGAGACAGACGTGTAAATAAATGTAAAAAAAAAAAAAAGGGAGGCTTATCAAGGAGATAATGTCAGGAGAGAAGGGCAATAGAACTGAATGTTGATAGGGGACCTGACTTGATGGGTACATAAGATGTTCAAGCACATTTCAGCCACAGGAAGGAAGGAAACCTGGGGACTGGGGGACGAGAAGCTGAAGCAGCAAGATGTGTTCATAGTGGGAAGGAGTTTGGAGTACTGGAGGGTAACTTGAGGGGCACGGGAGCTGGGTGATGAAGCTGGTAAAAATCTGAAGCTGGCAGGGTCTTGTACACCCTGCTAGGCGGCTTTGACTTTGTATGTAGAGGAGATCACTTTAAGAGTTTTAATCATGGAGTATTAAGATTATTTTGGAAGTAAAGTGGATGAGGGACAGTAGGGGGTTGAGGCAAGGAGGCTGTTGTCACAGAGCAGAGACGAGCAGTGAGCACCTGTACCAGGGCAACAGTGGGAGGAAGGGTGGCGAGCAGGTAGAGGAATCAGAAGGTGCCTGCCCATCCTGAGACTGAGTCCCAGACCCCAAGATGATGGGTCTTTCCATAACTTCTGCAAAATGATCTTCAAGGCTCCATGGTGAGTGGGTAGGCGGGTAGGGTGAAATTATGGCTTTAACTTCCACTTCGGTGGCAAGCTACTATTTAAGGTCTGTATCCATGTAGACCCTCAGACCGGCCGTGTAAGAATACAGAACTGAGGCAATGCAAAGTCATCTCATTGAGTGGCGCTGTCTCCATTCACTCTTAGAAAATAAGGGGAAGAGGGGCGCCTGGGTAGCTCAGTCAGTGTCCGACATTAGCTCAGGTCATGATCTCGCGTTTGTGAGTTCGTGCCTCACATCAGACTCACGGCTGTCAGACTGTCAGTGCAGAGCCCACTTCGGATCCTCTGTCCCCGTCTCTCTGCCCCTCCCCCACTTGCACTCTCCCCAAAATAAATAAATATTTTTTTTAAAAATAAGAGGAAGGGAAGTGATTGAGAGGCAGTGCCAAAGCTTGAGTTGTGTCATTAACTTCTGATTTTAGGTTCCGGGTCCATCATTTAAACGAGTGATATGGGAGAGGCTGCTGAACTTCTTTAATCTGGTATTTTCCTCTGTGAAAAGCAGGCCATACCACTGCCATATAGGGCTGTGGTAGGCAGCATAAGAGATCTGATCTGGGGAACAGCCTTGAGAACTCTGAAACATTAATATTCAGAGCAGGTTGGGGAGGGGACAGGGCTTTGTGCTTATTTCACAGGAAGTCTACCTGCTTCATGACTTTGGTATTCTTGGGAAGTGGGGTTGGTTGGTTATTCCTTTACTCGTTCTAAAGACATTTCAGGTTCAAGTGGTGTGACTGAAGTCAGAGAGCCTTGATAACAGTTATCTCCTAGAAAGCTCTCGTAATGCAGTTGTCCCGGACTCATACCACTGTTATTACAAACGGATGGATGAAGGGATGTAACATTCTCTTAATTCACAGAACTAAGGTTAGGAAAAACCAAGAAAAACAGAATGACACCCATTTCTGGAGCACTCATTAGGCAACCATGGTCAGAACCAGTAAGTGGAAGTGCTTGGCTCCAGTCTGAGGAATGCCTCAGAACTTCTGCTCATGACCAGTAGACCAGTAGGCTGTATTTTGTCCACTTACTTTGTTTTTCATAATACTTTTCATTTCCTCTTACTTAACATCACAAAGTACAGAAGGCGAGTGGGACAGGTGTCATCATCTCGATCTTAGAGATATATAACCTGGGAAGCCCCACCATGTGGTCTGGTCCCCCCCTACCTGTGCCCAGTCTGGAGGGGGCAGTGAAGGGGATCCAGGATGCTACATGGTGGAGGGTTCTGGTGGCTCTCAACTCCCTGACCTTCTCCGTACCTGTAGGTATGTTTCCAGAGCTGTCCACACATTCCAGTCGTGCAGTGGGGCTCCCTTTCTTACATGTGTTTTAATTCTCTTCTCTCGTTCTGGAGGGCTCAGCGCAGGATGGGCCCGAGCCCTGGGGATGCCCAGGACCGTCTCATGCACATAGACTGACCAGAGGTTGCAGGTGGCCTCAGTGGTGTGTGGGGGGAACTCCCACTCTTGTCGCTGCTGGTTGTGACCCAGCTCATGGATGGGTCCCCACAGACCCCCACTCCTCATGCCTGCCTCATTGATGAGCTCCTGCACTGACTCCACGTGGCACATGATGGGGTATCCTGAGTGCATCCAGCCTGGGAACGCAGAAGCAAGAGATGAGGGGCAGGGGGTACCCAAACCCATCTCCCTTCATTCCTCTCTGCCGGGTAACTTTCCCTCACCATCCGGGTTGCCTTCCGCAACACCGAAATCTCCATGTTGATCGGAAAGTAGATGGCTTCCTTTACCCGGTCAGAAACTGAACGGTCCCTGGCCCCCTGCCCAGCCTCTCACGCCAGAGTTATGCCCTCCATCTCACTGTGGCCCTGAAGGATATGAATACACTTTACACAGCCATTCTTGCTACAATTCAGTGCTTCACTTTGTGTGATTTTCCTATCCTGTGAGTCTGTGACACCATGTCCTGTGTCTGGGTTGGAGAACAGTGTCATTTCTTCTGCCACGTAAACCACTGTCGCGCAGACTTATACTCGTCAGCAGAGTTCATCTTCTCCTTTTTTAAAGAGAAGAAAACCGAGGTCCAAAGGAAATGTCAATATGTCAGAACCAGATCTCCTCATTTTTCTTTCATGTAAACCACTCAATACTGAACATAAACTGCTCCTTTCCATTGCCAACTCACTTCTGTTTGGAGCAATATTTCTATTTTAACCTCTCCTTGAAATAACAAAGAGATGGCTCGTCACTACCTGTGAACCCCCAGGAGCAATTTTTTTTCTGAGATTGTCCTGCCATCCTGTGAAATCTCACCGTGTAGATGTTCACCTTTTCACACGTGAACATCTCTGCATCCCCATCAAGGTCTTTTTTCCTTTACTGGTGAGATTATACCTTTCACATACTGGACATGAAAAAAGGCAACACACGGTATAAATGGTGTGCGCTGACTAGGAGGAGCACAGCCCTGGAGTACCCACCGGCTGAGATCTGCACGTCGGCAACAATCCTCTCGGGACGGCAGAGAGGGAAAGGCTGGGCTGCCAGCCGGGCTATCGCCTGCATCATCTCGTCCCAGAGGTGGAGTGCAGGCTCGGGGTCCTCCAGGGTACGGAGGTCTGCCGTTGGCACCGTCAGGATGATATTATCTGTGGCCAGCTCTCCCCAGGGAGCCAGGCTCTCCTGGACACAGTTCTTCCACTCCTGCACCGATGTCTTACCTGGGAACAAATATCATGGGCATGTCTCCCCACTTCTCCAGCTTACCTTGAACTCCAGGAGGAGGTCACTGAAACAATGAACTGGACATGTGGGTCTATGTGCCATGAAGTGAAGGACGGGCCTCTAGACCCTCCCCTTAGTTCTGCCCGGAAGTCTCCACAGCCACAGGGTGTTTCATAGCCCCACCCCACCTCTACTTACATCTTGAACACTTCTTCCCCCTTCTGTGTGCCAGTCCCCGCCCCAGCCCCCCTTAGCAACCGGCCTGCGACTCTGGTAGCATCCCCGGCATGGTCTCCTCACCCAGCTTGTAGTATGGGGCGGGCACGGCCCTCTTGATGGTGACAGATATGGGGCCCAGTTTGCTGCCCTTCGGCACGATGACATAGAGGAGGCCGCCCCAGAGGCAGGAGACCGACCGCGTGGTCCTGTCCATGCAGCACTGGTGAGTCACCACAGGGGCTCGGGACAGCTTTCTGGCCTTGGTCAGGTTATCAGTGTGGCAGCCAACCTGTATCTGGGGAGGTGAGTCCATCATGTGTAGCAGGAGCTACGTCTCTGTGGTGAGTGTGGGGGGCCCTGTGTGTGCTGGCTGGATGGCGGGTACCCGACAAACACCAGCTTCCCCCTTCTGTGAGCTACCCGTGAAACCTATGAGGTTGTCCTTCAGCAGTCATAGGGAATGAATGGTATGTGGGATCATTCTTCTGGGGGTTTAAACAGCCCAACGATGGAGTGTCACCAGACAGACCAGGCACGACAGCCCTGAGGCAGATAACGGACCAGGGCCCTGCGACGTCTCTGTACCAGGTGGGACCCGGGCTCTCGTGTCAGGGCCTGCGCCGTGTGGCGATTCCAACGCCAGGATGAGCCAGACGGGGTCCTGGGCCGCCTTTTGTGCACAGAGGGGGCCAGCCGTCCAGAGGCGGTGAGATGTGGCCCGAGGCGGGAGGGCTAGTTCTCACTCCCCCCCGCCCTTGTCCAGGGCCCCCCCCCTCCCCACCCTTTCTGGTCACATGGGTTGAGGTTTGTTTTGTCCGGAGTCCTGGGGTTTCTTCTTTTAGGTGGAACGTAAGCGAGCTCCCGAAAGGCAGACACAGAAGAGCCCCTGAGTGTGGTAGGAAGTGACCCTCAGGTTGAGGCAGGACAGTGTTAATCCTGCCTGTAGGGCCTGCTTGTGTGAGTGACCAGATGAAGCACAGCCTCAGGGGTCAGGGTAATGATGTAAAACACGGAAAGGCCGTGTGCTGTTGGCGAAGTGGGTGAGGTTCTGAGGATGTGATGGGGCTCCTCGGGCCCCTCACATCCCTGTGGGGACGTAAAATCACCACACGTGGAAGTGCAAGGGCTTAGGTGTGAGTTCCATGGTGACAGTAGCTCTCGCATCCCAGTTGCTCCTTCAGGCCCCCTGAAATAGATCTGCTTCATCTATGCAACCTGTGAAATGGGCAGAATGGTCCCTCCTGGCCTCCTGGGAGCGCTGCCGAGAGCCGAGGAAAGCCAAGCGGCTCTGGGGGTTGGGGCATTGGCAGTGGCTACTCTGGTCTTACCTTCAGACCGGCGCAGGCCGCAGCTTCGGACAGCGAGACTTCTGCACTTTGTCCGTGCGGGAGGTAGAGCCCGGTACTCACCCAGCAGTCCCCGTTGCCTGACAAAAGCCACAGGAAGGGCTGAGTTCTTCACCCAGCTGACTCTGGGGCACCCTGGAGCCTCCCGGCCCCTCCCAGAGGCACAGCCCCTGCCCTGCAGACCTCAGCTCACCCATGCTTCCAGGATGCATGCCCCCCAAACCCTCAGTGGAACCCCGACCCTATCTTCCCTGAAGTACATGATAGGGAATGACGCTGGCCCACTGGAGCTCAGTACCTGCAATGTCCTGTGACACGGAGGAACCCCCCCCCCCCCCCTGGCCCCCGGGGCCTGCTGCTCTGGGCATCTCGCTCTGTACCTGGGTTGCTGCCATCGATCTCCACAGTGATGGGCTGATCTGAGGGGGCTGGAAGGGAGCCGCAGGTCCCCATCCCAAGCTCCCGCACCAGCTGGGAGCAGTCAGTCCCAGAGCGTGCCAGCTCCGTGGCCAGGCAGAGCACCGCGGCCTCACAGGAATCGCCAGCCACTGGGTGCTCCCGGCTCACGGCTGGGAGGCCTGACAGACGCAGCATCTTCCTCAGGAGCCGGTGCAAGGACGTGTAAGCCGGGACCCCCTCCGCGGGAATCTGTAGGAAGGCCGCACCGTCTGCTCCTAGCTTTGCCAGCCAGTGCTTTTCCAGGTTCCCAGCCCCACGGTTCAGCGTGGCCTGGAATTCACACAGCGCCGTGCGGATGTGGTAGCTCCGCATCTTTGGGGTGGGGACAGGGAAGCAGCCCGGATCGAGGGTCTGAGCCAGGATGCTGAGGCCAAAGCGGTTGAGGATGACGTTACCAGGGAAACCGGCCAAAGTGGAGCGGCCTGGGTTCTGGGAGGCCCACCACCAGGCCTGGCCCCCAATCAGCAAGCCCCCACCCTCGGCCACGAACTCCTGTAGCTGCTTGGCCTCCTTGTCACCGTAGGCCTCGCAGCAGTAGACACTCAAGTCGTGCGTCAGATGGGGCTGCAGACTGCACTCCAGGCCATGCTCCGACAGGAGGGTGCACAGGTTTTTCAGCCCTGTGTTCACCCCACATTTGCCTGTCTGGCCTCTGGCCAGCCAGCGCACAGCATTGAGCAAAAAGGGCCCCATCTTGGGAGCCCAGAGCATGCCCTCGTGGGCGGCGAGAACCACCCGGCCCCGGCCATAGCGGGCGGCTGCCAGGAAGCAGCCGAGTGAGGCGTCTAACCCCAGCGGGAAGGCCAGGGCCCCGTGCACCAGCAGCTGCGAGGGGACTCCCCCCGTCTTGATGTCCAGCTCTGAGATCCCTTCCAGGAGCTGCTGCTGATCCTGCCTGAGATCCTCCCCGCACCTGGAGGGTGACACGGGGACAGAGGGTCAGAAGCACCGAAAACAAGCTCCTAGATAGGGAGTTCTGGGTGTGGGTGCAGAGGGGACAGTTCGTGCCAGCCTCCTGGTTCTGACTGATAACTGCTAGGGTTCAAGTATGGAATACCATTTACCTTATCAGATCTGAGGCAGATTTTTTCACCTTTGAACGACTAACTGATGGCATATCGCTGTTTAATTGGCAGTGTTGACTCTTACTTCGTGACACAAATATGGTGCTTATCTTATAGCCGACATTGTAGTGGATTTGATGAAATACTGAGGAGTGACGTAGTGGCCTTATCTGTACATCTTAAAGTCCACCTTCTCCAAATTAACACTGCCAGGAATTCTTCCCATGTTAGTCAACTGGTTGTTGAATATTCTGGCTTGAATTTCATATCTTTTTAAGTAATTAAACATATACATAAGTTAGTAAAAAAATAGTCTATTCCTAGAGAAAGTAGTCCTACTGTATTTCTCAGAGCTAATTTTCTGCCAGAAAAACTGTAAAAACATCAGATTGCTAGCTCTGAGCTAGAAACACAAGTAAATTGTTTAATACTACACTTAAAGATTCATACACACACACACAGACTGTAAAAATTCTCAAATCTGATGAGAGTATTTGTCACTTTTTATCGAGAAATGGTCTAAACATAATAAATTCAAAAGAACTTTTGTATGTCAAGATTTTTTTAAACCAATTTGTAGATAGATTTGTGAATGTCAAACAACGGGACATTGGTTAAATAAGTTATGGTTAACTGTAGATGGCATACCATATGATAATTAAAATAACTATAAGATAATATTAGAAAATGCTTCATGGAAAATATTTAAAAATCAGATTCCAAGATACTGTGCCCTAAATGAGCCAAATTTTTGGAACAAACCACCAAAAATGAAAAAGCAAATAGAAAACATGAAACCAGAGGCAGAATCTAAAGTCTATTTATCACAACATCTTCAGTGACCATCTTGGCTAGTGGGATTATAGGCAATTTTAATTATCTTTACAAAACTTTATTGTCTCATCATAAAAATCAAGTGTTGTTAAAAAATAGTTTGTCCATTTAAGTTGCAAAACATTATTGAAAAAAGTACCTCTTGCACAGCTTCTCCTTAATTTCTCTTCAGCGTAAAGGAGGAACAAATAAAAAAATGGCATTAATCATACCATGGCTTGCTATTTATCAGTTAAAAACAACAGGTAAATCCATGTGAATTAACATGGGCAGATGTCCAGAACATTGTGCTGAGCAAAACAATCTGCAAAATAGCAGAACTTGGGGATGCAATTTATGTTAAGACAAAAATAAAACAATGTTAATATGTGTCCATACATATGTCAAAAAAGTCAGGATAAAACCACAATAAACTTTTGGATCGTGGGATGGAGAGAAAGGGCTGATACTGAAAGGGATGGTCACAGGGGTTTTTCCTCATTGGTAGTTTTCAAATAGGGAGAATGTATGAGTGTAATTTCTCTGGCAATTAAAAATTAAATTTAAAATGCTAAGGTAACTGCTGGAAAAATAGAAATAAAATGTATAATCTACAAACGTGTTCGGGACTTTAAGGAATAGATAAAACTTAGTCAAAAAAAAAAGAATGCAGAAAGAAACAAAGAAAGCATAAAAGCAGAAAATAAGGCAAGAGGAAGAGATACACTGAAATTATTATTTTATATAAATGGGTTAAATTTCTATATGAAATGACTGAGCCTCTTAGCTCAGGTTAAAAATATCTAGGTATAAGCTGCTTGTAAAAGACATACTCAAAACTGACACAGAAGGACTGAAAATGAGGAAATCTGCGTATCAACAAAGCTGTATCGGAAAAAACCACAACAGAAAGAAAGCAGAAGTGCCGGTATTAATATGAGATGCAACTAAATTCAAAGAGGAAAGAGTTAAAATACACCAAGTGAATATTTTCCATGGGTAAAAGTTACACTTTACCAAAGATACAATTTTCATCAATTTTTAGGGTCCTAAAAACAAAATGCTGAGAGCAAAAACTTGGCACAAAACAAATTAAAATTTGATGAACTCATAATTGCATTTGGGATGGTAATGGATCTGTCAGCATCCAGTGGGTCAATTACATTAAAAAAAAAGAAAAAAGAGGAGAGAGATGATTTGAGCAGAAAAAAAAACACGCTTGATCAGAGAACACTGGTGCAATATCTCCCAGACGCTGAGGATGATGGGGAGAGAGCCTAGGATGCTGCATTCCACCAATTTGAGGCAAGAATATAAGGAAGAAAGTAGACTTTCTTAAACATGATGCATTAAATAACATACCAATTTTCAGCACACAAGCACATGCACAGATGAGCAAATTAGATTATCTGCATCAAGCTTTTAAGAGCAGTAGCAACCTCAGTCCAGAGGCGTCCTCTGGGCATAGGGCCTGGCAGTGTGGGATAAAAGACGATCTACTATTCTGTATGTATTTCTCTGTGGGCTGTATGTTCTTGACAATAAGCTTGAATTCCTTTTGAAAGAGTTTTGTAAAAAGATGGGATGTTTCTCAAAAGACAAAGGAAAGATGGAAGGAAGAGCAAACGTAGATGGGATACCAAGTAATTCTCAACAGAATGCTTGACAGTGTTATGAGGGCAATATTAATGATCTCAGATATCGATTTACCAATATTCAAATCTTGCATACTATCAATGGTATTGGAGTCTGGAAAATAATGAACGTAGCTATTGCTTAACGAGGCTTAATATATACTAGGTATCCACACACATGGATTCTCTCTTTTAATCATTATGATAAAACTGAAATACATTACCCTCGCTTCACAAATGAGGCTTAAAAGTTAAGCAGTTTTCTCCATGGTTCTTAGCTAATAACTGGCAGGGACAGGAAGCAAATCCAGGGTGGTTTGCCTCTAGCCAATGTTGTCCACACAGTGAAAACTCTCCTTCAATTGCTTGAGTCTTTGGATTAAGCCCACAGGTGGGTATATGGCAGTCAATGCATATAGTTTGTGCAAAGGAGACTTTAAAAAGATGTGAAGGTGCAACTAATACTGCGTTTATGAAAAATGAAATATGTGTGTTCCTTCGGAGCTGACAGTGAAGGGAAGCGAGAGGTGATAGTGTTCAGGTAATACACTAGGTCACACCTAAGCAGACAGGTGATACGTGCAGTGGCTTTTTTTTTTTTTTTTATTTTTTTTATGTAGACTTCACACTCAGTGTGGAGCCCAACGCAGGGCTTGAACTTACCCTGAGATCAAGACCTAAGTTGAGGTCAACAGTCAGATGCTCGCTCAACTGAGCCACCCAGGCATCCCATGTAATGGTTTTCTGAATGCAGCTTAAAGAACCTCACAATAATGACAACTATGAAGAGAGGGCTTAGTGCGAAGTGAGCCACTGTCCCCTTAACCATACATTGGCCTTCCCTATCCTATTCCTTATGATGCCTAATTGACTTTTTTCCTGAGTTGTTTGGTTCTTAATTTGTTTTCTTTGCTCTGACATCCTCCTTTTCACTTCAGTTACTTGTTTAACATATATTTTTGGAAAGTTCTAAATAGAACTTTAATAGCCTGAAACATTCTCAGGGAATCTGCTTCTGTTCACTGGGTCGCATTTTTCTCCCACGCCTGATTGATTCTGTCGTCTTTCCATACTAAATTTCTGTCTTTTCTGTATTTCCCTTTCCAATGTATTACGGTGTTTTTATAGAGTTACTGTACAGATTTGTTCCCCCAATTAGCTGCTGCAGATCTCTTGCATGTTCTGAAATAGTTTGGTTCAGTTCTCCTTCATATGCTCCGGGACCCGTTTGCCTATACACACCCCCCACATCTATCCCCCTTCCTGATTCTACGGAGGTTGGGATATGGCTGCTTTCCACTTTCTTGTTGCCTGAGGTGTGTGGCATGAATCAAATGGCAAAGTAATCACCTGGGCCTACTGCCGTTCTTGCTGGGGACTAGTCCCTGCACTTTTGGGGACCTAAGGCTATGCCTACCCCACCTGAGCAGGTGTGGAACACGCCTGAGGGGTTCCACCCACCACTGTGCATGGAAGATGGCAGCTCCGGCTTCCCTTTCTGCCTCCACCAAGTCCTGCAGTGGCTCTGGTGCTTTTATATACTCCCCAGTGTGTTCGTTCTAGAATATGAGAAGGCATTAATGATAATTCTTGGGTTTGTGGTGGTAGCTTTCTTCTTGCGTCTGGGTTGGGGGTGGGGTCAGGAGATGGAAATACCGTGCCACACATCAGTCACCTGCCAGCCTCGAAGCCTCCCGTTCAGCTCTCTACTTGGCATTGCTCATTCATTTGGTCAGATTTGGTGGAGAGGGCAGTTCTGGGATCTAGCCCCATTGCATACAGTCTTTACCTGGAAGCTCTTTGGACCGTGGTGAGGATCAAATGAGAGAACACAACACCTTCAGAAGATGCATAAGCTGCTGGCATGTGTTTACTTTACGTGAGCAATTCCTAATATATTCTAGACCTTCTAGGTTACACCACGTATAAATGTCACGAGTTACTGTTCTGGGAGTTGTTTTCCCTAGCAAGTGCCTTTGGATCTGACTTTGTTCTTTTTTTTTTTTTTTTGAGAGCGAGTGCGGGAGGGGCACAGAGGGGGACAGAGAATCCAAAGTGGGCTCTCTGCTGACAGCAGAGAGCCAATGCAGGGCTCCAACTCATAAACCATGAGATCATGACCTGAGCTGAGATCAAGAGTCAGACCCCTAACAGACTGAGCCACCCAGGCACCCCCTGACTTTGCATATTAAAGTAACTTCAGTGTCTCTCTCAGTTATATAAGCATGGGTGTGCAGTCAGCGCTTGCCCTTGGGGACAAGACATTGAGAGTATCTTCTGTTTTGGTTTTTGGAGAATGCCCCTCCCCTTGGCAGAGCATTTCCCTTAAGACGCTCCAGGGCCTCCAGCAGGACTTTGAAGTCATCGAACCTGCTGGGTCAGTCCAGGCGCCTTTGACCAAGATTTGCCAGCAGGAAAGTTCCCTAAAAACCTCTAAGGGGACACCAGGTAAAGGAGGCAGGAATCTGAGCTGAGGGCCTGGGCTCAACATTATCAGGTCTATAATTTCAACTCCAGGGAGTCCAACTCAGTGCTTTGGAAAATCCAGCATTTATCCTGCCTTCCCTAAGCAGACTATGCCAGGGTATGCAAATAGTAGATGAAGGGAATTATGTTTTTATAGAAGTATTCTAAATACTGGATAAAAGGAATGCTAGAATTTTAAATATACCATTTTAAGTTTATTTTTATTTATTTTGAGAGAGAGAGAGACACAGCAGGTGAGAGAGGGGCAGAGAGAGAGATAAATAAAATAAATAAAAGAGGAGAATTTCAGGCAGGCTCAGCTGTATCAGTGCAGAGCCCGAAGTGGGGCTTGAACTCACGAATGGTGAGATCACGACCTGAGTCAAAATCAAGAGTCAGACACTTAACTGGCTGAGCCGCCCAGGCGCCCCTAAATCTACCATTTTATAGTCACGGATGAATTAATGGATCTAGGACTAGGCAATGATTATTAATGACTTTTAATATCACAGTGAGAGAAACAGACATTATGTTCCATTCTGTGGACATACACACATTACCACGTTTAAAGTGGACAGGCCAAAAATTCAAACATGAGGCTCATCAAGCTTCTAAATTGGGGGTTGGGAAACTTTTCCAGCAGGGTAGATAATAGACATTAGGCTTGTGGGCCACATGGTCTCTGTTGATCCTACTCAACTCCGCCATTGTAGCTCGAAAGCAGCCACAGACCACATGTACACAGAGGGGCATACTGTGTTGCACTGAAGCTTTATTTACAGAAACAGGCCATGGTTTGCTAATCCCTGCCATAGAATCTACATCTGACTTCCAGTGTACAGAAAATACAGGGAACAAAAAAATATATTACATGACACCATAAGAATGCAATCTAAAACTTCAGACTGAAGGAAACTGTTCAGGCAGGACAAAGTGCCTAGTTTCTTCAACAACAACAACAACAACAACAAAACAGAACAAAAAAAAAGCAAGAGATAAAAAAGAATTGGGAAGGAAACTCATATCTTACAGGAGACATAAAAGTCGTATCAGTCAAAATATTTGGGTTTTAATAAATACCAGTTCCAATAAACTTTGAAAAAAAAAAGATAATCATGGAAATAAATGATGCCATTAAGGAATGACAGTGGTGCCTTGTGGTTGTTTTTGAAAGAGTTTATATGTTTAGACATACATATTGAAACATGATGGGAGCACCTGGGTGGCTCAGTTGGTTGAGTGGCTGGCTTTGGCTCTGATCATTATCTCATGGTTTGTGAGTTCAAGCCTCACATCAGGCTCACTGCTGTCACAGCGGAGCCTGCTTCGGGTCCTCTGTTCCCCTCTCTATTCACCTCCCCGGCCTGTGCTCTCTCTCTTAAAAAAAAAAAAAAAAAAAGAAAAAGAAATATGATATGTTTGCAATTTACTTCCAAGTAATGGTAGGGCTGTGGGTAAAACTGACTATGAGTTGGCTCTTCTGAAGGTCAGGTCAGGGCTGCATGGGGCTCCTGGGACTGGTCTTTTGCATGTTTGAAGTTTTCCGTAATTAAAAGTTGAAACCAACACAAAACATAACTCGGGTTCAGCAACAGAGATGAAAAAAATGTACGTGTAGATGAAGAAAAATAGCTTTAGTTTGCCGGACAAGAGCCTCTGGAACAATTAAGTAGAATCGGGCTCATGGGATTTCCTGTTTGTCCCATAGAATTAGAATCAAAGACAAGCTGGAGTGGATCAGATCCACTCTGAGGTTTCTGAGTGACCCATCCCCTCCCGCCCCTCTCGGAGGGAAGGAGGTCCCAGGGCACCAGGGCTTGGGGCTGACGGCCCAGGGTGCTGCTAGCTGCTCACCCAACAAGTGTATGCTCTTCCTGGCATCAGCAACTTGATTTCTTCAGAGTTGCTAGTGCGCCGTTAAAAATACTCAGCAGGGGCGCCTGAGTGGCTCAGTCGGTTAAGCGGCCGACTTCGGCTCAGGTCATGATTTCGAGGTCCGTGAGTTCGAGCCCCACGTCGGGCTCTGTGCTGACAGCTCAGAGCCTGGAGCCTGTTTCAGATTCTGTGTCTCCCTCTCTCTGCCCCTCCCCCGTTCATGCTCTGTCTCTCTCTGTCTCAAAAATAAATCAACGTTAAAAAGAAAAATTTTAAAAACACTCAGCCCCTCAGAGCCTCTGGCAGCAGAGCTGGCCAGGTGAACAGCAAGTCTAATGGTCGCGGCTTCCAAAAATATTATATTTTCTGAACTGAAAGGGATCTACTCAGCAGGTGTGGATATCCTAGCTTATCCTAGGTATACTTACAGTGCCCGAAGTAGTAGGGGCAGCCTTGTGACCATAAAGAATAAGGTGATACGCCATGAAGGGAGGGGTGGAGATGACGGTGCAGAGACAGAGAGAGAATGAATGAACCTGGCACGTCACGGAATCTGCCACAGGCTTATCTACCTGAACTTTGTGCTACACAAGAAAACTTAATCCTGCATGGTTAATCCACTGCGGTAAGGCTTCTGTGACGTGTCACCGAACACAGTCACTGATTTAACTGTTACCCCAACCCCCAAGTATCCAAAATTAAGCTTCCTGGTCTCCTCTGAACTCCCTTCTCAGTCTTCCTCCACTTCATAAATAGCAACTTTGGTCTTTAAGGCATTCAGATCCAAACTCCTGTCGCTTTTTCTCTTCTCACTCCATTTTCATCCATCACCCATGCCTGTTGGGTCTCCAGTCTCACCTCCAGCTCCACTGCCGTCACCCTGGTGTGAGCCACGGTACCTCTTAGGTGGCCTGTTTCAGGAGCCTCCTGACTGGTGTCCTGCTTCAGTCCTGCCTCCTACAGCCTATTTTCCATCAATCAGAAGGCCCCTTTTGAAATGCAGGTACTTCCTGTCAGTCCTCTGACCCAAATTCTCTCACTTCCAGTAAGACCCAGAGCGCTGCCAAGGACTACCTCACGTCCTTTTACACCAGCCCTCATTCACCCAGCTCCGGTCACACCAGCTTCCTCAGTGTTCCTGCAACAAATCAGGCGGGCTTCTGCTTCGGGCTTTCACCTTTGCTCCCCCCTCCGCCTGAGTTCTCTTTTCTTTTTAAAAGTGTATTTATTTATTTTGAGAGAGAGAGAGAGAGAGAGAGAGAGAGAGAGAGAGAGAGAAAGGGAGCACATGCAGGTTGGGGAGGGGCAGAGAGAGAAGGAGAGAGGGAATCCCAAGCAGGCTCCATGCTATCAGCACAGCCCGATGTGGGCCTTGATCCCACGAACCATGAGATCTTAACCTGAGCCAAAATCAAGAGTAGGACACTCAACTGACTGAGCCACCCAGGCGCCCCCTCAGTTCTCTTTTCACGGATGTCCATATGGCTCATTCCTGAAATTCTTTCAGATCTCTTAGCTGTCACCTGACCAGACCAGAGAAGCCTTCCAAGGTGGCCGTTTTCTTGTTTGCACTCGATCCACTCCCCACGCTCCTCTGTCATGCTCTCCATTTTAGGGAATTGTGTTTCCCTGGCTTCCTTGCCCTTGGGCTTCTGGTGGGTACGCCCACAGGAGGCAGAGGCAGAAAGAAGACTGAAGGCAGGCAGGCAACAAGAAGGAGATGAGGTCTGTGTCTCTCTCTTCAGGCTGTGTCTCTGGCACTCACGGTGTCTACTCTGAGATGCCAGATCCCACAGACACCCCTCCATCTGGGGTCCCAGCTCCTGCTACACAGGCTCCTACCAGGTGACTCAGAACCTGGGCTCCAGTGACAAGACCACCTCCCTCTGTTGGTCATGCTGTCACTAAGCCCTCCATTACTGTGCTGTCTCTTGTGTGGCTTTCCAGTTCCTCCCTCACCTGCATAGTCAAGTTCTTATATTAAGTCCTTCTGTTTCAAACACCAACTAGTCCTGACGGGGCCTGACCGATAAGCCTTCCCTGATGACCCTCAGTGCCCTCCACTCCCCTCCCTGTCACTGTCCACTTATCCTGCATTACTTTCCCTGTAGCTCTTATCAACACCTGCTAGAGTTTATATTTATTTGTTTTCTTAATTGCCTAACTCTCCACCAGCATATAAATGAGCAGGTAGTAGGACTTGGTGTGCTGTATGGGGCTGGCAGTGGGCTGAGCTCACACAAATAAACCAGTGTTCTTTGATTTGTTTAAGAGATCTTGATAAGCACTCTCCCCATCCTGGGCACTAGACATGGGAGACGGAGAGATGAATAAAGCAAACACTTCTATCTGGACACAGGACAGGGTGGCGGTGAGAACCCAGCCTCCCTCCCTGTGTTTGCCTTGTGGTGCTTCCAAAACAGAGTGGAGAATCACGTGTGTGAAAATGGAAGCTCATCCAAGCGGGAGATCAAATCTATTGTTACCATGCGTCCGACTCCCCGTAGGGAAACACCACTCACCTGACATGGAGTGGGATCTTGGGTACCTTCTTAGAGACCTTGAACCGTCCTCTGTCCCCATAGATGTCGGTGAAGTACACTCCAGCCACACTTGTCACCTGGTTCCCGGGGAACCTGGACAGCACATTGTCACGACCATGCTGACTGGCCCAATACCAGGCTTGGCCCCCGATGAGCAAGCCGCCTCCACGTTTCACATACTGGATCAGCTCTGCAGTCATCTTATCATGGTAGGCACTGATGCAGTAAACCCCCAAGGGGGCCCCCAGTTCCGGCTGAATCTGTGCCTGAACCCCACAGCCCTGCAGGATACTTACTAGTGATCCCAGGGATGGGTGCACTCCAGTGGGAGCCCCAGGTGAGGGACAGAGCCAACCCACTGCATTAAGAAGAAATGGAACCAAGCCAGCATCCAGCAGGTAGCTTTCATGGGACACCACCACCAGGCGGCCTCGGCCGTAGAAGGAGGCAGCAATGAGGACCTGGCCCTTGTCATTCACCATCACCGGGAAGGCGGCCTCTCCAATAAGAAGAAGTTCACTAGGGATGGGGTCTTTGGGGACATTCCAGCTTGTCACTCCATCCATGAGGGCCTCGAAAGCACTGGCAGGAGTTGTCGCCATGGTTCAACCAGCTGCTGCAGAGGAGATGAAAGGCTGTGCTTGGTCAGAACTGATGAAGCTTCAAGTGAAAACACAACTAAACGCATTCAAACTAAACCATTCACTGGGTTCCCCACTGTGTGCCAACCACTAGGGAGCCCAGCAAGGCACACACGGACAAGGCCCTCACTTTCATGAATCTGATATTTTAGCAGGGGAAGGACAATAAATAAATCGGTAGACAAACATAAACACAGCAATTCCTAACCATTAGGATGAAAATAAGAAAGTGATGTGATATCAAGTAACTGGAGAGTCCATTGAGATTGTGTGACAGGAAAGGCCTAGATGAGGAAGTGACCTTCAAGCTGTAACCTGACGTTTCAGCCGAGACATGGCATGTATAGGAGCCCAAAGTAGCCCTGGGCAGGGCAGAACACAACCTGAGTGGCTGAGGGGGGTGGGGCTGGGTCCTGCACACCTTGGTACAAGGTGACAGCCATGTACGTGAGCTGACTTAGTATCGTGCTGCATCTCTATGGACAAAACGGTCAAGTGACCTTTCAGAAAACTGCATTTTGGGGGACAGTTTTGACTAAATGAATTGAAATGCTTCCCAACTTATCATGGCTGCCCTAACTAGGAGTTCCCTACCTCTGTGTGGGTAGCTTTCTTTTTCCAGGGGTCTTTTAAAATTCATTGTGCCTGGGGAGCCTGGGTGGCTCAGTCTTTGAAGCGTCAGACTTAGGCTCAGGTCATGATCTCGCGGTTCAAGGGTTCAAGCCCTCTTTTGGGCTCTGTGCTGACAACTTGGAGCCTGGAGCCTGCTTCAGTTTCTGTGTCTCCCTTTCTCTCTCCCCCTCCCCCCCCCCCCCCCCCCGCTTATGCATTCTCTCTCTCTCTCAAATATAAATAACATTTTTTAAAAAAGTCAGTGTGCCTAAAATTCAGCTATTTTTTTCCCTTAAAGCAGCTTCTCTTGGATAAATTACTTAAGCCTCAGTTTTCCCACTTATAAAAAGAATAATACATCCCTTGGAGGATCGTTTTTGGAGATTAAGAGAATGCACATGAAAACACCTTGTTCTGGGTACACAGTGAGTGCTGAGAAAACATGAGGGTCTGTCCCTATGCTGACCTTTCTAACTTCCCCAAATGACAAGGGCCATGTTCTGGGTGCCTGTCTGCTCCCCTCGGCCTACCCCTGACTTCAGCAACTGCCATGGAGGAACTTCCTGGGCACTCAAACGCCTCCTCACTTCCGCAGGTACACAGGGGCAGCCCTCCAGTGGCCCTGAGCCCGGGGAAGTGGAGGGCATGCGGACTACGTGCCACAGTGGCTGTCCTACGTGTGTCCAGGAGTCCCTCAGCAAGCACCTGAGGGGCTCAGCTCCAGCTGCCCCAGTGGTGAGCAGCTCAGCCCTTCGCTGCCTTTCCCTCCTTCCTGGTCTCCCCCTCTCCACTTCCTCACCTGCATTCGGGGCTCACTTCCCAAATAGGCTACCCGGCTCCAGTCCTTGTAGCAGGCCTCGCTTTGGGGAAGCATCGAAACTAAGACACCAAAGTTTTCCTCTACCTTTGCCTCCTTCCTTCCTCTCTCCTGTTTCCATAGACAGTCGGCTACCTCACTTTGTTCTTCTCGCACCTGATCTCTCCAACATGAGTGAGTGCTTTCCGCTTGTATTCACATCCAGACTAAACCCATCTGGCTTTAGTCCCAGGATGGATTCTCATCTACAATCTTCTCAAACCATCCTACCCACTTCACTTCGTAATAAAAACCCTCTGATTTCATCCACTCTCCATAAGGTAAAAGCTGAGTGCCTTGCCCTGGATTCTAAGACCTCCATGGTCTGGGCTCTCCCTTGTGTTCCAGACTTTTTTTCCCTGCTACATACATTCTCTGCAAACCTCTAGCAGGCTTAGCATCCCTGAACGTGTCCTGTATTTCCTATAGAAGTCCAGCTCCTGATCACCCTCTAACTTCCCGGCCCATCTAACCATCTCTTTCTCAGTAGCTCCCAGGAAAGTGAATTCACAAAAGAGAACCGGTACCCACATCGAGCGTCGTGGGCCATGAGGGGGAGTGATCTCAGCTTTCTGGTTTAGGACTAGGGAAAAAGCAGCAAAAGAAGTCAGGCAGCCTGAGATCAAGGTCATGTTAACTACCTTGGAAAGGGAAGTCTTTCAGTACCCTGGGCCTAACAGGAAAAACAGACAAAAAACCCAAGAGATGAGTAATAGTTCCTCCGAACCCTGACCTCAACTCTCAAGAAGTAGGTGCGCGCGTGTGCGCAGAGATGCGCACGTACATGCATACATCTTGGTAAGATTTTTGATTCACAGCTTCAAAGAGGCGAGAGAAAAGTGTTTTCAGAAGAATAGCAAACAGCACCAGACTGGGTACACGAAAGGAAACCCGGGACCCAGACAGAGAGAAACACCCTGAATGAGGGAACATTCCTGGGCATGCTTCCGGCACCAAGCGGCGCCCCAGCGAGCCCAGGTTCTCGGCCCACGCCCCACCCGCAACGCTCTCGGATGGTGAAACTCACGATCGGTTGCCGGGTCCGTGGCGCTAGCTCCGGGCACCGGGAACTTGTGAGGTGGCACAGCAAGCGGTCTGGGATGGGGCCCGATGGAGGAGGCAGGCGGGGCGGGGCGCGGCTGGGGCGGTCCGCGGCGCGGTGGGCGGTCTCGGGGCCGCGTGGAGAGGGCGCGGAGTGGGACCCAGAGGCGGCGAGGATGCGGCGAGGTGCTGGGGGGACGGCCCGGGGGCAGGGCGCGGCGGTCGGTCTGGGCGCCTTGTGGAGGGGGCGCGGCTGGCGACCCAGGGGCGGGCGTGCGGGGCGGGGTTGGGGTGGTTCAGGGACGCGGCTCAGTGGGCGGTCTGTGGGGCGGAGCCGGCGAGGCGCGGCAGTCGTGGTGGGGCGCCACCCGGTTGAGGCGGCCCGGGGGCGGGGCGGCCCGGGGGTGGGCGGGGCGCGGCGCGGTTGGGGCGGTTCGTGGGCGGGACAGGCAGGAGAGGGGGCGGGGCGAGGGGCAGCTCGCTTCCGAGAGGCCCCTCCCGGCCCGCTGCGCTTGAGGTGGTGTCGCAGTTTGCGGAGCTCCATCAGGGTGCCTGACTCATGCTCCCAGGAGGTGGAGTTCCTCGATCTGCGGGGTTCGGGCGGAAAGCGGCTCTCTCAGGCCCTCCAAGAGTTCTGGGGTACGAGAGGGGAACTTTGCCGGAAAGCAAACGCCAGGTCTCTAGTAAACCAGATTCGGGGCTAGCAACGCCCGACCACAGCGTAACCCAGCGCCTAGGGGTTTTGGCGTGGAAGCGCCTCCCTCCCCTCCAGTGGTGGGGTGCAGCGCCAGAGAATAGTTTCCTGCGTTGAAAGGCTGCCTCCTGGTGGTCAGCACCCGCCCGCGCAGCCCGTGCTCGTGGGGTTTCCAGGCTGTGCAGGACACTCAAGCTAGTACTGCGTCTGGGAGTAGAAGAGACACCGGTGCCAAAGATATTCTTGTTTCAGGGGTTTTCTTTAAGTGTATTCAGTGTGCAACACTCCTTCCTAGGAAAGTGAAATTTTCTTCTCTTAGAAAGCGACGCTTTTTCTTACCTTAGCGCAGCAGTCACTTGCCTCGAAAAGAATTTCCTAACCTCCAGATTATACCAAATCCTGCTCCCGACCACACCAGACACCTCTGTTTCTTCTTCTTTCCCAGGTTGCCACTCCACACTTGCTTGTATGACCACCGATTACCGTTGGTTTCTCCCATAGGCTCTCTTGCTGAGTGTGCCATCTGTCTCCGTCGTGTCCGTCATTGCATCCTCACTGCCGAGTTTCATTTGTCATGTAGCAGGCTTCCGTTTCTTAATAATTGCATGAAAGTGTGTGATTGAATAAGTGAATAAGCATATAGTGAATGTTCAAGAAATGTGTACTGAACTAGTAAATAACCGAGTCTTTGGAGGACTAGCAGAAATTTGTCAGAGGACCAAATGCAGTCAGGTTTCAGATAGAAGAGGCAAGGAGAAACCTATACAAGGCACGCGATTTGGCTAAGACCTATTGGAATCTGAGAATACTTCAGGGTGGAAGCCCAATGTGAGCTGGGGTTAGTTGAATTCATAGGTTTCATACCAGGAAACAAACCTTGGAGAAGTAAGGTGGGAGCCAGCCACTGAGGGAGTGTGTCAGGAAAGTTCCATGTCAAATGCGGAGTCTAGGGGCCCTTTTGTGTTTGCGCTCTAAGGTTTTAACCAGTCTCTGCCTACATCAGTGTCACACTTTATGGTCAAGTGCCACGATTCTAGTAAGACACCTGTGAGTATTTTTGGTGTTGATCTGATAGAAGAAAGGGCTTCAAATAAAGGTGAATTTTTCAGGACCAGCGAGCAAATGGTACCTGTGGTCATTAGGGTACCTCCATTTGGGAACAGAAGTTGGCTGAAGAATGGAAACAAAACAACATAAGAAACAGCACAAAGGTCCATTTAAAACCTAGCAAATGAAAGATGGTGGCCAACACGGGTCAGACTAAAGGGTCATTGCTCATGTGCAGACCTCCAGACCCTTCCTCCAGCCTAGGGGAAAACAGAGACTCCTCCATGAAAATCAGCATATTCTCACCGGGCACATATTCTGTGGGGTGCTCTGGGAGTTGGAGATGATACTGTAGTCAGTAAATCTAAGAAGACAGTGGACACGAAAGAGCTGTAATACCATAAGGATTTATGTAGGTGTCATAATCAGCTGAAAAATCAGTGCCAGGAAAGAGAAAGGAAGAGGCCATTATTTTTAGTCATCAGAGATTAACTTACAGGGACGGAGCCACTAAAACTTAGCTTTGAAAAACATAAATGTTATTTGTGAGCAGACAAGAGTCAAGAGCATTATAACATGAGGCCACATCGTAGTCCACAGCATGGAGATGTCCTTGTGAAAGCTTGATCTGAGAAAGACAAAATGTTCATTGTGACCGAAATTTGTGAACCGCGCTTGTGGGAGTGAATTTGGATGGCAACCCAGGAGTTTGGATTGTAGTCTGCAGTCTGGAGGAAGGTTTTTAAGAAATGCTGTGTCGTAAACATGGAGACTCCCTCCTCCACATCTATTCCCTACCCCACCTCTACTGCCCTTTCTCAGCAGATCCCATTTTTGTTAGATAATCTCCTTCTCCCTCTCGCTTAAGATTCAGGGGGAAATGGAGCCATTTCCAGGTCCAAGTGTGGGTCTGTCCTAGCTCAGGCCAAGCATGCCAACCCCTGTCCTTTGTGCTACAATGACTGACTCCTTCTGGGTTATACCTAATAAGTATACACGAGCAATATGATACTTAATTGTCTAGCACATGCAAGGGGCATAGGGATCAGAACTTTTACTGTTAACCACTGGTACACCAGCCCGTTTTTGTCAAACAGAGGAAAATTCTTGCAGTAATTCCATTTTTTCACAAAGCCAAATGCAGGGGTTACTTAATACCTAAGCTTTCTAATTATGGGCTAGCATTAATAGTCACTGACTTCCTTCTTCAATTATTTTTAGCTCTGAGTTAAACTTAATGTGGTCCCATATATTCTTTCCCTGAAGGGCCTCAAGAATCTGGGAAGGATTAGCCATGGTCTAATTTAGGAATAGAGATGGTTGAATGCACCTATGCACATTTATTGGTATGAGTCGCTGGGGAGGGTTACTAAGTCACTATTTAAGATGATCCAGAACAGGTGTCCGCAGCTGTTTGAAGAATAAGTACTGGGCCATGAAAAGGCTCCACTCCGATCTCCAACTGCAAGGAGCGGGTATGTAAGTGACAGGCGGCCACAGCTGGTGCACCCTGCAATCCTGGGTGCTGGGCAATGGATTCTCCTGGCTGGTGATTAAGTGTACTCAGGCTATTGAGGCAGGCCCATTCCTGGGGTACATGGGACTCTTCTGATGGGTGACTTTGGCTCAAGGACTCCTGTTGGCCTTGACAGGACTTTCTCTGAGACCTGCCCCACAGAAGCCTTTCCTGCGTTTACTCTCTTCCTTCAGAGGATGAAACCTCCCTCACAGTCCCATGGCTCTCCCAGCCTCTTCTGGTCCCTCTCCATATTCTCTCACAGATGTTTCCCTTGAGATAAATCTCTTGCGCATCTGACCTCATCTTGGCTTCTACTGCTTGGATGATCCAGGCTAACACACGTACTGTTACAAGGATATCTCCTAAAGTTAAAATGCTCAAGTGCACTTATCAAAATTGTGCCTTAGTGGGAGTAAAGAGCAAAGCCGTTAACTTGAGAGCATGTAGGAAAGCCTCACCGACTACATTTTTTCATTCTTTAGTACATGTATGATAACCCTCATTCAGATTATAGCATGGTCTATCTCTAGGGCAAGTTCCTGCCTGCCTATTTATTTAAAGCAGTGAGGCTGGAATTTGCTGCTACTCTTGACAGATGGCCAGCACTTAATCGCAGTTAGAAGAGCTTTCATTTTCTCCTTTGGCGTCTTTGTGAAATTAACCTAGGCCTATTTTTTAAAATTTATTTATTTTAAGTAATCTCTACACCCAACACACTCACAACCCCGAGATCAGGAGTCGCATGCTTTACCGACTGAGTCAGCCAGGTTCCCCAACCTGGGCCTATATTTTCTTTTTGGATCATTAGGATGTGGGATGTATGTGGCAGGAGCAGTAATATTGCAGTCACAGGGGGTGTCTTGGAACATACCACTACCACTCCACAGATACCCATTCTAAAGATGTCTTCTTCGCATCAGCAACAAGAGAGGAGTCTTCATACATTTCCAAACTTGTCCCATCTCCATAACGGTTGGTTTTGTACTGAAGATTTCAGTTGTCCCGGAGCCAGTGGAGCTGACTTAGCCCAAGGCTGAGTGTGGATGTTTTTCCTCTGGCTCTGAAATATCAGACCCATTAGGTAGGTATACAACAGACCCAGTTTCTATAATTGTACCCACACCAGTGTGGTTTATCTGTCTTCATGCACAAACCCACAAGGGTCGCAGATGTCAAGATGCCAGAGGGGCTGCTGTATGGGAATTGGGAATCACTGAAGGCCAATATCTCTACAATAAAATCCATGTAGACAAGGAATATCAAAGCTCCCAGTCCTATGGGATCAATAACATTATTTTTTAGATTTTTCTGCAAGTATAAACAATTATTTCCAAATTGATTTATTCTGAGAATTACTGTAATATCAAGGTTTTCCTTCTCAAGGTTTTTCATTTTATATCGATACTTATGATCCAAGTATCTTTTAATTTTTTTGTTTATATATTTACTTAGAGAGAGAGAGTGTGTGTGTGTGTGTGTGTGTGTGTGTGTGTGTGTGTGTGTGTGAGTGGGGGAGGATCAGAAAGAGAAGGAGAGAGAGAATCCCAAGCAGGCTCCGTGCTGTCAGTGCAGAGCCTGGTGTGGACCTCCATCTCATGAACCGCGAGCTCGTGACCTGAGCCGAAACCAAGAGTCAGATGCTCAACCTACTGAGCCACCCAGGTGCCCCCATGTGTCTTTTAATTTTAACCAAGGTCAAATGGATATTTTACAGCTTAGCAGGGGAAGAGGGATATGGACTAGGAGGCCAAGGATAACTGAGGCTGTTTCCCATGACACATTTGTCCTGAAGGACATCAGCATGGAAGTCTAAAACTTGCACTGCTGTGCAAATTTAGTCATTTGCTTCCAAATCAGTTTTCTCTCGTGAATGTGGTTCCAAAGTCCACTTGTTACTGGATCCATCAGGCCATCAATAGGGACCCAGAACTTAATCTATAAAAGTTAAAGGCATGTCTTCATTCAGTACCTTTGGTAGAGGTCACAGCAGCCACTAAGTTGAGCCCCTCATGCTCCTCAGTCACAGGGATATTTCAGAGTGAGAAGCGTGCTTTGACTTTGAAGTTTGAGGAGAGATAACTCAAAAGTTGTGACTTTCCATTAACTCAGTGGATTCTATCATAAAGCTAAGGTCAGAAATTAAAGCTTATATCCAAGAAGTAGCTATTGACTCTTACGGGGATGAAATTCTTGTCTGTCTTGCTGCTCTCAGTATGCCAAGTATAATTTTACCTCTCTTTGCCTTGAATTATCTGCATGCTTTGCTCCCTCATTTCCTTCAAGAATCTGCCACATGTCCCCTTTATCAGAGAGGCTTTCCTGGACCTCACTGCATAAAACAGCAAACACACCCCTTGTCCAGTGCCCTCCTCCCCAGAACACTCACTTCTCAGTCTTAACTTTGTTTTATACTTCAACATACTCGATATATGTTTATTTGTTCATTTTAATGTTCAAACTGGAACATAAGCACTATGAAGACAGGTGCTTTATTATGTTTATTGTGTTTTTCCAGACCCTCTAACTAGCATTGTAGTCGGTGTTCAATAAATGTTTATTGAGTGAATTTATAGGTGACCCAATGGCCAGATTGGAAGGAGATGCCCAAATGTGGAACATGCATCTTACAGAAGCCAAAATTTTATAATGATTTTATGAATGTTTAGGGAACATTTCTTTGAACATTTCTTTTTTTAAAACTTTTTTAAATGTTTGTTTATTTTTGAGAGAGAGAGACAGAGTGCAAATGGGGGAGGGGCAGAGAGAGAAGGAGACACAGAATCTGAAGCATGCTCCAGGCTCTAAGCTGTTAGCACAGAGCCCGATGAGGGGCTTGGACTCACCAACTGTGAGATCACGACCTGAGCTGAAGTTGGATGCTTAACCGACTGAGCCACCCAGGTGACCCTCTTTGAACATTTCTTAAAAGAGGGCAGATCAAACACGAAGAATTTTAATTTAACTTGGTAAAGCATTTTCCCAGTGGTTTCATTGAGTTTTATGCTAAAAAATATTTAAAATCTCAGTGAGGCCACAGATCTTTACTGCTTTACTCTCCTATCTCCCAGAGACTATGAGCTCCATAAGGGAAGTTTGAGCCCTGGAGAAAATGGTTCCTGCTACTCCTTTTATCAAAGCACTATAGATCTTTTTTAAATATACATTTCTTTAAAAGTTGACTTATTTTTGAGAGAGAGAGAGAGTGTGTACACAGCAAGCAGGGAAGGGGCAGAGAGGGAGAGAATCCCAAGCAGGCTCTGTGCTGTCAGCACAGAGCCTGATGAGGGGCTCAATTTCATGAACCATAATAAGATCATGACTTGAGCCCAAGTCAAGAGTCAGACGCTTAACTGACTGAGCCAGCCAGGTGCCCCGAAAGCATTCTATATCTAACTAACATAAAGGCACCTTTCAGTTTCTGTTTTAAATTCCAATTTTTCCTGTGTGGCTCAACTAGCAAGTGCATTTAGATGGATTGTAATGGTATCTTACTGTTATGTTCTTCCTGTTAGGTAAAAGCAAAGTGCTTCCCTAATGCCTACTTTATATTCTTCTCAGGAATGGCTCAGGGAACCTACATTTCAGAAGTGGGAACGTTTCGGAGAGTAAGTAAGTGGCCTGTTAGTATTAACTTGTGGTCCCAGCCTCATTTTGAATTACAACCAAGACTTGCTCCAAGTCTAGGGAATCATTAGGGAACCACCCTTTCCAGGGGTTGCTCTTGGGCACCTTGTGATATTATTTTTTTCCCCAACTCATCCCTATGCTCAGTCAAGAGAAATGCATATATTTTTTTCAATATATGAAATTTATTGTCAAATTGGCTTCCATACAACACCCAGTGCTCATCCCAAAAGGTGCCCTCCTCAATACCCATCACCCACCCTCCCCACCCTCCCACCCCCCATCAACCCTTAGTTCTCAGTTTTTAAGAGTCTCTTATGCTTTGGCTCTCTCCCACTCTAACCTCTTTTTTTTTTTCCTTCCCCTCCCCCATGGGTTTCTGTTAAGTTTCTCAGGATCCACATAAGAATGAAACCATATGGTATCTGTCTTTCTCTGTATGGCTTATTTCACTTAGCATCACACTCTCCAATTCCATCCACGTTGCTACAAAGGGCCATATTTCGTTCTTTCTCATTTCCAGTTAGTACTCCATTGTGTATATAAACCACAATTTCTTTATCCATTCATCAGTTGATGGACATTTAGGCTCTTTCCATAATTTGGCTATTGTTGAGAGTGCTGCTATAAACATTGGGGTACAAGTGCTCCTATGCATCAGTACTCCTGTATCCCTTGGGTAAATTCCTAGCAGTGCTATTGCTGGGTCATAGGGTAGGTCTATTTTTAATTTTCTGAGGAACCTCCACACTGCTTTCCAGAGTGGCTGCACCAATTTGCATTCCCACCAACAGTGCAAGAGGGTTCCCGTTTCTCCACATCCTCTCCAGCACCTATAGTCTCCTGATTTGTTCATTTTGGCCACTCTGACTGGCGTGAGGTGATATCTGAGTGTGGTTTTGATTTGTATTTCCCTGAAGAAATGGGCAGAAAACATGCATAGACACTTCTCTAAAGAAGACATCCGGATGGCCAACAGGCACATGAAGAGAAATGCATATTTTAATCTTGTGTAAGAGGAACAGAGGCTCTTCATTTCATCCTCTAGCACTGAGAAAGAAAAAAAAAAGCAGCTCCTGACCTCAGGAACCTGTCTGATACAGCTAGGTGCTGTTTTTCCCCTTTGTACATAAACCATTCCATGGAACATCCACATCAAACAAGATCACTCTGAGACCATGATAAGGCAACAAGAGCAAGATCTCTGGGCAACCACAAAATACCAAATATCCGTCTCTCTTACCTAAAATGAGGACCTGCTACTTTTTCAGAGACCAGTTCTGGCTCTATGGCCACTTTAGGCATCCCTTTACCAATAGATGAGATTTCCTGAGACAATCATAGAATTGCCCCTGCGTCTTGACAGCATCCAATCCAGAACGAAGCCTTGCTTCCTTAGACCCTCCCCAAAATGATTCGCCCAAAGCCAAATTCTTAGTCGTTTCTTTTAAACACCTTTTACTGAGATGCCCAGTTCCCTGCAGTGTGTGCTTTTCCCTAGCCGCTTGTTCAGCTAGAGGGGTGCTCCTGGTGGTCTTTGGCTGGAGGGCGTCAATACCATCATCTGTTAGACCTGAGGATATTCACCCCTCCCCATCCCATCCATCCCATTAAATTCTCTTCTTCATCCAGTACCAGAGACTCTGTAGGTGTTATCCAGAGGTCACTCTGACACTACTGATGTGAGTCACTGTTTGCCTTTTTATAGTTTAATCTCCATTTCCTATGATGATTCGAGATTTGTCTGCTCTAGATTTTGACTGTTACCAACAGACCAGCTCACAGTGCCAAATGTCTTGTGAATAAGTATTAGAAACCTTGATTACGACTTACTATTGCTTCCTTTGTGTGGCCCCCAAGCTGCTCTGACAGTAAGAACCACAGGAGAAACTGTTAAAAAATAAAACAAAAAATTGGAGTTGGCCTCTCCCACTCGTTACCTTGATGGAGGCTACAGGGAGAGCTCATGACCTCTTCCAGGTACTTGGCTCTTACTTAAAGCAAACACTTCACAGATAACAGGGCTTGGCATAGGTATAGCCAGTTATATATACTTGGGCCCAGAATTACAGGTTGTGTTGGGGAATGGGGGGGGATGTCTCGGTCTGTGGGGCCTCTCCTGGACTCCTTGATTTGGTTGTCTTTATGTTTTACATTTGATCATTTTGCCCTCCTGGCTCCCACCCTCAACATTCTCCCACCCACCCACCTGTACTATCTCTGAACTCAAATTATACTAAATAATTTTGGCAGTCTGTGACAGTGAATTTTATGCCAAATTTAAGGCAGTTCATGCAAAGAAATTTTTAGTACCCACACGTACATATTTCTTAATTATGTATATTTGAGTTCCTTTATAGTTCAGATGAACAGAAGTAACATTTTAATGACCTTCATGTACACATACTTGTGTTAACATAGTCCTTGGCTCCTGATAACTGTCATCACTGATCAATGCTTGTTTTGTTTCTAATTTACTTATTTATTCTATTTTTTTCCTAATATAATGAACACCTATAAAACTAAGCACCCAGCATGAGAACATTGCCAATAACAATGTACACAACCTTTCCTCTCAAAGAAATGCTTCTTTATAGCATTCAAATGTGTAAGAATCCAAATGAATCAGTAGCATTTCTATAGCTCTCTTGAATTAGATGTGGAGTGTGTGTGAGTGTGTGTGTGTGTGTGTGTGTGTGTGTGTGTGTGTGTAGTTAGAAGATGCTTGAAAAGTAGAGGATCACCGCCCCCCCCCCACCTTCTCTACCACACTTCTGACTCTAATGATGAGGGTCAAAGAAAGAAATCCTTTTCAAAATGGAAGCTAAGTAGGGGTCCAAAAGCATTGAAGGAATAAAGAACCTAGAAGTGATGTCATCTTGAAAGAAGGCATAGAATGTGTTACTTTTGTCAGCAAAACCAGTCAACATCTAATGCCATATCTACTTACCTAGTGGCTTGCTAGCATATTCCTTAGGTGAGGTTGCGATTCACCAATGTGAGGACATTGGTTTAGGGACTAAATATAGCAGCCTAATGTGTAAGGCCAATATATATGGCTGTAAGGCCAATGTTCCTTAGAGAGCTCCACCTGGTCTTGGGAGTTGGACAACAGAAGAAAGTAAACTAGTGGGGAAGGAAGAGCCACCAAGAGATGAGGAATAGCAAAACACAAGAAATTTGGGAGCCTGAAGATTTCTCCTACATAGTTGACTGCCTCTCCAAAATACGGGGGTGGGAGGCAGAGGGAGAATTGGAGAAAACAGATTATGATGTTCAAGCAAAGTGGCAAAGAACATAACAAGGAGACTGACAGATGGATAGAAATCTTCTGACATGACCTGGTCTCATCTAAGACTAAAACTTACCCAAATCGTCAAATAAATAGGAATGCAGGAAGACTTACAGCCCCATTATGATCTTGAAATATTCCCTGGAATAGAATAGGGACAAATATCATGCCTTCTTGGGAAAGAACACTGGTTGGCAATCTTCATGCAACACCTGTTGAGTGTTCCTTCACTCAATGAATATTAAAAATCTGCTAGAGAGTAAGCTTAATCTCAGTTACATGGTGAGATCAGGGACAAGCTTTGTTTTTTGTGGAACACCTGCAGAAACAAGGGAAGGTGAAGTGTGAATAATTGGAAGAGATTTAGTGTGGCCGGACCTAGAGAGTAATGGGAAGAACAGTGAACCTGGACACACTGGGTGGATCCAAATATCTGAGGGCCTCATAAGCCATTGTAAGGGTTTGGTTTGGAGCATATCTTAGTCAATATGAAGTCACTGGAGAATTTTTATTTGAGTTTATTAAAAATTTTTTCAAAGTAATACATGCACAAGGTAAAAAATTAAATAGTACAGAAGGACTTAAAATGAAAAACACGGTTTCCCACCCCACCCTCTTTAACCCTAGCCCCGTTCCCTAGAGGCAATGCATTTAACATTTTCTATTTTTAGATCTTCTGTTAACTAACTTGCTAACATTAAATAATATGTCTGAACAATAATTCTTGACTTATTAACTTTAGACAATCTTTAATAATTCCCCATTACAAAAGATAAGGATTTAACTTACACTATCCCCACCTTTCCTTTGCCTGTCCTTTCCCAAGCTTTCGATAGATAATGCCATTTTTAAGACTTCTGTTGATTTCATTTATAACTTTGGACAGTATACTGCCCTCTAGTTCTTGTTCCATTAACTGCAGACTTCATCTTCTCATTCTCGCTGTGAATGCAGAAGTGGCCCATCTCTTCCTTCCACCCCTCCTCCCCCAACCAATTCTCAACCTCTTTCTGTTCTCTTGTTTCTTAGCTTGTCAGGATTCGTTATATTCCATTTCAGTTCTGAATAAAAAATTAAGCTTCTCATGTTTTGTCTCTAGGCTGATCAGAACACTGAATACCAACAGACAGCATCTACATTATTTTGTCTAGGTAAATAGTGTTTACTGAGAGCCGAGTAGATGCGAGGGCATTTTTTTGCCATTCAAAACCCAGTGTTCATGATTCCTATGCCACTTGTAAGGAAAGGTACCTACCGCCAATGTCAAATTGCATCTCTTCGTACATTCCATGAGTTTTTGTTTCACAGTTGGACGTGAATGTCTCGACATACTTCTGTTTTCTTTTTGCCGACTGAAGCATGTATGTCTTCCATATTTTCAAACATTCCAGCTTCTCAGTGATACGATCTGTGGAACAGAATGTATATTCTTCCCAAAGAGCCTGAGACTGTGTGCTCTCATCTGAAATGGGTCTGCTAGAGTGAGGCATCCTGCTGGGACAGCTGTCACTCTAGAGTGACACATCTTGCTGGACTGTCACTCTAGAGTGAGACATCCTGCTGGACAACTGTCACTCTAGAGTGAGACATCCTAGGTGAGGTCCATTGTTTCCTGGATTCCATTTCTTCTTCTTTCCTGGTCTTCTTCCTCATTTTCTTGGAGAACTTCCTCAAGGTACTTTCTTAGTAAGGGTGCAAAGTAGGTAGACTTTCTGAAAACTTGCCTGTCAGAAAATGTCTTTATTTTGATGTCACTCTTGACAGTTTGGCTTGCTAGGTTATCCGGGATCCAAATATTTTCCATAAGGGAAGAAACTGCTCCATTGGCTTCCAGCACTCAGTGTTGCTGATGAAAAATCTGCTGCCAGTCTATTTCTCATCCCTTTTTAGTTGAGCTAATTATGATGACTTTATTTTCTCTTTGGGCACTTGTAATATCTTCCCTCTTTCTTTAATATTCCAAAATTTCACAAGATCGTGTCTAGATATAGGTGATATCAGGGTCCCTCCATCTGGAGACTTAGTTCTTTCTGTTCTTCAATTTTTAAAAAATTTCTTCACCTAGATTTTGTATGTTCTCTTTTCCAAAAAGTCCTAATGCTTAGATACTGATTGACTAGATCTCTTTCCTTCATTTTTTTCTACTGCTTCTTTTTGTTGTGTATCTAGGGAGTTGCCCTCAACTTTATTTTCCAGCCTGTCTACTGAATATTTTGGGTAGTTTTATTTCATTTTCAAAGGGCTCTTTTTATTCAGTTTTTCTTTCCTTTGTAGCCTTCTGTTTTCATGTTCACTTTGTTCACCATGTTCACTTTGTTTCCTCTAGAGTTGGTTGTATTTTTCAAGTCTCCCAATTCTAACTGGTTATTTTTCTTACATGCTTCTCCCCTGGTCCTCCCCCTCCACCTCCTAATGCCCAAACTACTGGGCTGACCGTTTGCATTTAAGAATCAATATAACTGTTAACTTCTATAGGAATTGGCGTGGGTATCCTCTGCCATTGTATGGCTGGGTCTGTTTCTCTAGTTAAGCCTCTTCTGGAACTAGAAGCCCTTGGGCATTTGCAGAGGGATTTTGACAGAGAATTAGCTGATAGGCTGGGAGGGGTCACTTATTTCCAAAAAAGAGAAATCTTATTCTGGGGCACCAACTTCTACCTCTCCTCAGGCAGCTTAATCAACTTCTGTACAAACAACAACAACAACAAGAACAACAGATTTTTAATGGGTACCAATTGAAATACTGCCTGTGTTCTGCACAATGGTTGGGGTAGGATAGGACGGGGTTCAGATTTACAACGGGTATAAGGTATAACTCTATAGACTCTTCAGGTGCTCATGTTTCTTTGGGATTAGGTTGTTCAGATCAGCTTCTATTCTGTCTGAAAGACACCTTCACTCTTTCATTCATTATTATGCTTCATCCACCTTCTCTCTTCCAGAAATGTGTTGAGATCTTCTTCAGTTATAATCAAATCTGTTCTGTTTTCTTTGCTGAGATGTGTCAATTCTCTTTTGCATTTCTTGACTTCAATTTCAGTGGGGCCTGGGGAGGGAGGGGAAGTAAACTTATATGCTTAGTTCATCATCTTAAATTCAAAGTCCCACTGGAAGCTTTTAGACACAAGAGTGACATGAATAACTTTATATATTTAAGAGATCCCCGGGGCCGCAATGCTAAAAATGAACTAAAGAGGGCCAGAATGCATACAAATATTATTCTAGAGGACTAAGAATCTGATTTCCTCACTGAGAACATGCAATGTCTGAGACTTCTGGGAGTCAGGCACTTTACCAAAATAACCCATCATTCAAAACCCAGTAAGCTACTAGAATGCGTTCATGGTGCCCTAGAGATAATGCGTGAAACCTGAATAAACTGAACCTGAAAGACCCACACTGTCTTTGGAAAACACTTTAGGAGCCTACCGTAGATTCTTCCTTTGAACTGGCATTTGGGGTAAACAAAGGGACTTTCTGTTCTGATAAAATTGGATGGGGGGTGAGCACAAGCAGCCAAAAAGCTGGCAAGAAGGACATAAAGGTCCTTTTGTTTGCTGGCTGGTTTCATTTACTCACTGATTTGCTTATTCAAAGCACTTTCGTTACTAACACCCATTCGGTAATCAGAGGGCCCTGGTTCGAATCCCAGGTCTACCACCTGTTAGCAATGTAGCCTCAGGCACTTTACTTGATCTCCATAAAATTCAGCTCACTTATTCCTGAAATGGGAGCGATACATTTCCACTTCATCAGATTATTGTGACGATTAAATTAATCTATATTAAAAACAAAAAACAAGTATGTTATTTGGCACACACTCAAAAACCCTCTAATTGGCAGGATTTTTTCAAATGTTGAATGAACGTCCAACATCTACGTTTAAAGCATCTAGAGGAAGACATTCATGAAATAGAGGAAAATAATTCTAGGACTGAGAAATGACATAATAAAGGAATCCACAGAAGAATACTCTGTGGGTCCAATCTTGTTGCCTATGCCTCCACCCAGTTCCTAACAAAGCGAATAAAATAGTGTATTAAAACAACTAAATGAATAGAAGTGATCTAAAGGAAACTGGCTGGGTGTACGAATTAATCCCAGAGCCTCAACTCTAGTTAAAATTACACAGAAAATGGGAAGTTGTGAATAAGATCAGAAGAAAACTTAAGAAAGTCTTTGCATTGTAATTAAATGAAATTTGGGTCAGTCATATCCAGTTAGCTGGTTCTGAAGTAAAGATTTCTCTGTGTGTGTAGACTTCATCTGCCAAACTGGTAAGGAACTCTGGGCAGCGATAGGAATCTGTGCCACTCTGGAAATATAGACACCATCACTAAGCTGGGTGCCCATTGTTTGCTAGACAAACACCCTCATGGATTTGTTCCAGTTTTTCAAGTGACTTCCACTCTTGATCTAATCAAGGAAGGGCTTTTACCTGAAAGGTGGAACTGAATGAAGAGACCAAACCCCAAGTAGCTATTAAAACCCCACTGTGGATTTAGAGCCTGTGGATCCTGTAGATGCTAAAGCAAGATTCCACAATGCTTTCAGAGGCTGGTGTATAAAGTGTAGGATGGGATGGGATAGATCACACTGCCATCTGTAAATGCCATCTAAAAGGGCAGTCTAGCTCTACAATGATACCGAATTCATTAGACAGTAACAACAGAAGCTGACACTTTCTCAGTACCTGCCAACTGCCTGGTACTGTCCCAATTCCTTTTAGAGGTGCTAAAACTTAATCCTCACAATAATTCTATGAAATAGATCCCATTTTATAAGCAGTTTGCCCAGAGTCACATGACTAACAGGTGGAAGAACCAGGCTTTGGATGCAAGGAGTCTGCTGTGAGAGATGATGGTCTTAACCTCCAGGCTGTGGCGAGAAAAGAGGATGTACTAAGCTCACTACTCCGTGGGCCAGCAGAACGCGGAGCAGTCTCTGAGACGTGCAAGTACTGTATTCGCAGGCCTCTTCAGAGCTATTGGTCTGAGTCTTCACGACCACCCTGTGAGGCAGGGATTTTTGTCCTCACCTCATACTCATAGAGCTACAGTGACTTTCCCAAGAGCTAACCCCAGCTATGGGCTCTTTCTGGTACACTAGATTGTGTCTCACGCTCTTGGAAAATGACCTGACACAGAATATCAAGGAACTGTCTGGTTATCCTGGTAAATTTGTGCTGCAGTAGATTCTAGGGTCAGGTTTTTGGAGCAGCTGGTCAAAACATACAAGACCAGAGAGTCCTCAGGATGTTAGAATGAGGACCACCCCCTAAGGGCCATGGCCCCCAATGGTGAGCCAAGGGCTGGCATGAAGGCACGTGTCAAAGCTCTCAGAACCAGGCCAGTATGGGGCCAGGAGGGAATCTGACAGCTGAGAGCAGAGGAACGAGACTCACAAACAGAAGGCCTTGCTCCTGAGAAATTAGGATTCCCCTTTTTGCTGTGTTCTTAACCCACTTTCTAGGGATGGAGCCAGGCAGTCAGGTACAGGGGCAGGGAGCTGAGAGGGCAAGGCTAGGACCCTAAGAGACAGAGGTCGAGGACTGAATCCCCATCTCTGCCTACCTCCCCAAACCTCTCTACCTGCCACCTCGCTGGGCACTCCTTACATCTGTGTGAGGAGGTATAATTTCATAATATTTTCCTTCCATTCAGGCAGATAGGCCAGGCTGGTAGCCACTTCCTTCTGGATAGGCCAGGCCCAGGCCTCAAAGAACGGAGCCAGATTCTTCTGCACTTGGTGGGAGAACATCTTCACCCACAGATTCATTTTGTCAACATTGTCTGTGGGCAAGTTGGTCTGGTTCCTGTACTCAGTGAAGAGACGGATGAACGGCTCCCACCCAAAGGCCTCCTGTAGCTGGGAAGAGAAAGCAGCAGCAAGATGAGACATTTAATCCACAGAAAGAAGGCCCAGCAGACACTACAGTAAATTAATGTATTTAACCTCTGAAACACAAGTTTCATCTCTGTCACTGACCCTGTCTCCCGTTGTGGCTGCTGGCCTCATGGGCCATCCTGATCTTATCTTTGGAAGGGCCTCTGAGCTAGCACGGTGCTCAGCCCTGAGCAGACACTCAATAAATGATGGCTGTGGTAATAACTGTAAAGGTTATTATCGGTATTTACCACCAGTATCGTTATTCATGAAGCTCACTAGATCGTGAAAGCGACCACAGGATATCACACAAGGATTCAAAACAGGCTGACGTGAAAAAATCCTTGTATCTTCAACAGTTGCAAAGTTAAACCCCAATAGTTGGGGAACCTCCACCCTTACCCTGACATTAGCCTGCATCGGCCACAGGCCTATGTCAATCTGCAAGGCTAGGAACATGGCCTTTAGGGAAAAGAAGGTGAGTCCTATAGACACAGAAGATTATGTACAGTCTAGGTGGCTAGAATTAAGTTACGTAAGACATAGTTTTAGGAAAAGGCAGCTGTCCTGAGGCCATTGGCAACAGCCCACGTGAGGCTGGGTTATGGCGCTTTACAGTTGGGACGGACATTAGCCATTCTCTGGAACAGCGTCAGCTGGATTTCACACGTGAACACCTTTTGTCCCTGGGGTGAAAGCGGCCCAACGACAAGGTTAAGGTCTGCAGGCACTTTCACTGTTGTTCTCAGGGCAGCAGATTCGAACAGAGCAAGAACCAGAATAGAGTGTGCCTGGCTGGAGACTGAGTTCCAGAATCCCAGGTGGTGAGACGCTGCCCCAGCGACCACAGGGAGGGAACTGGCGTGTTGAACAGTAGTTCAAAGGCAGGGGCAACCTCGTGTCCAGGCCAGTGAGGAATCTGGGACTGCCTAAGAGGGAGAAACTGAGGCAGGGAGAAGATCCGCCTCCTGTAAGGAAACAACAGGTTCCATCCCATATCTTGTGTGTGGGGAGCAGGGCCGGGGGGTGTTTGGTTTTAGAGGGCTATTTTCTGGCACGGCTTGGCTTCAGTCTCAGGTATGTCTGGGTTTAAAGCCAGAGATGATAACTGTATTTAAGTACTCTTTTCGCCTCTACCAAGTTTAAGCTTTCGTGGTGCTTTCTATCCACTCTACTGAACCTCCTCAGAATCATGGTGTGAGGGTGGGGCTGAGGCAGTCATGTCCACTGGGAGGCTTCATCAGCTAGCACTGTCACACTTGGGCTCCATCAGGTCTCCTGGGTCACTAGAACATCACCTAACAAGGTTGCGCTGCCGGTCCCCTGAGTGGGAGGTTCCCATCCCCCTCCACGGCTGCCCAGTACCTGGAGATATGTTTCCAGGGCGGTCCACGCATTCCAGTTTTTCACATTGGGACCCTTGCCCAGGTAGATTCGGACCCTCTTCTCCCGAACCGGAGGCCACAGAGCAATATTGGCGCGGCCTCGAGGGATGCCCAGGACTGTCTCGTGCACATAAACACACCACAGGTTGCAGGTGGCCTCCGTGGTGTGCGGGGGGAACTCCCACTCCTGCCGTTGCTGGTTACGGCCGAGCTCGTGGACGGGGCCCCAGAGCCCCTTGGTTCTGATGAGCTTCTCATTGATGAGCTCCTGCACAGACTCCAGATGGCACATGATGGGGTACCCTGCGTGCATCCAGCCTGGGCCGCAGGAGGGAGGAAGAGGGGTTAGGATGCTCCCCACGCATCTGTACCAGGACTCCCAGAAACCATAATGCTCAGAAGGACGATCCACACAAGACCCACCTGGGCTTCCCCCCTCCTCTCATGGTGGATGGGTGCCCCCACCCCACTCCCACCCGAGAGGGTGTGGCTGCAGGACTGATGCACATTACAGACAGCCCTTCGTGTTCCTCTTCAATTTCTATTTTTCAACGTTTATTTATTTTTGGGACAGAGAGAGACAGAGCATGAATGGGGGAGGGGCAGAGAGAGAGGGAGACACAGAATCGGAAACAGGCTCCAGGCTCTGAGCCATCACCCAGAGCCCGACGCGGGGCTCGAACTCACGGACCGCGAGATCGTGACCTGGCTGAAGTCGGACGCTCAACCGACTGCGCCACCCAGGCGCCCCTTCAATTTCTATTTTTGTGAGAGTGTCCTGTCCATGTGAACCTGTCTCATTATACCCTTCTCTCAAAACTGAAAAACTCCTGACGGTGGTTTCCCCTTCTCGATATTTAGATGTGGAGTTGCCCACATTGACACTACTTTATAGGGATCATCTCCGGAGGGGCAAGAAAACTGGGGTCCAGAGAAATTTCCATTGTTCTTTAATGTCCACACCCCCCCCTGGTTTTCTAGGCTTCTTGACCCCCTGGCACAGATCTCTTCATTCAGTGTCTTCTCAAAGTTGTTAAGTTCCTTCTCCCAACAACTGTGACCTAGGTCCAGACCCTCTGCCACTTTTAGTTTCTCCTTGACATTCCCTGCTGGGGCTGCTGTGAAAGCCCGGCACTATTCTCTGAATGGTTCCTGCTGTTGAAGACCTCTCTTGACATGCTGACTTCGACTGTTACATACTTTTATGTTTTACTTTATTTTTATTTTTGAGAGAGGAAGAGAGAGAGTGGGAGAGTGGGAGTGGGGCAGAGAGAGAGAGAGAGAGAGAGAGAGAGAGAGAGAGAGAATCCCAAGTGGGCTCCGGGCTGAGAGTGAAAAGCCTCATGGGGGCTCGAACTCACGAACTGTGAGATCATGACCTGAGCTGAAGTCTGACGCTTAACCAACGGAGCCACCCAAGCGCCTGTCAACTGTTACATATTTTAATGTGCTGCTCATATAGTTCTGTAGCCTGCTTTTCTTGTGTCACGTAATCCCATCATATTTCTTTCTGCCATCAAAATATCACTTTAAATATCTTCCTCAATGACTATTGAAGGTACACACCATATATCACTTAACCATTCCATACTTTTGGACATTTAGGTAGTTTCCCATTTTTTGTTGGGGGATATGGCTGTGTCTATTTTTCTTAGATCCATTTTCCCCCTTTTCATCTAGATGGCAAGACTTACATCTTATATGTCTTACTAGAAAAACATTTTTAACCTGCTGGCCGCCCACTGGATGGCTGTTGGAAAAAAAAAAAAGGAGAGGGCCCGAGGGGAGCGCGCACAGACAGCTGGTTCGCCCAGGGCACCCACCAACTGAGATCTGCACGTCGGCGACGATCCTCTGGGGCAGACGCAAAGGGAAGGGCTCGGCCCCCAGCCGCGCCACAGCCTGCATCACCTCATCCCAGAGGCGAAGCAATGGCTCAGGGTTCTCCAGGGTACGGAGATTGGCGGTTGGCACGGTCAGGATGATGTTGTCCGTAGCCAGCTCTCCCCAGGGACCTGGATTCTCTTGGATACGCCTCTTCCACTCCTCCTGCGAGGTCTCCCCTGGGAAGAGAGGCCGTGGGGCTTGAAACTCACTTTCCCAAATCCCTTAACGTGAAAAGATACAACCTGAGCCCAGGCGGAGAACAGCAAGGTCATGAACAACCACATCCCCTCTCTTTCCTTCTGTGAAGTCCCTCCCCATGAATGTGGTTTGGTCCTTCTCTCCTTCCCTCTACCAACCCACGTGTCTCTCTTCCTACACCGAATAGCCCCAGACGACCCATTCCTGCAGGCATGCACCCCACGGCTTCCACTCACCTAGCTTGTAGTACGGGGCATGCACAGCCCCCTTCACAGTGATGGGCACGGAGCCCAGTTTGCTGCTCTGAGGCACGATGATGTAGAGGAGGCCGCCCCAGAGGCAGGTGATGGACTTTGTGGGCTTGTCCAAGCAGCACCGGTTGATCACCAGCGGGCCTCGGAACAGCTTGCTGGCTCTGGTCAGGTCATCCGTGTGGCAGCCAATCTGTATCTGGAGCAGAAGATCCCCCCCGCCCAGAGTCACTTCGGGGAGTGTGCAGGTGGAAAGGGAAGGCTCCCAGGAGGTGGGGGCAGTCAGGATCACTGGGCCATGACCCCACGCAAGCCCAGTTTTTCCACCATTTGTGAACCATGTGTGCCAAACCCATGCAATTCCATCATTCCTCAGGGCCGCGTGGACTGAACCACATGTAATGTCCTCCCAGGGACGCTGAAGTGAGGGGCACTGGGTGGAACCCACACGCTAATGCTGAGGAGGGCCGACTCCCGGGCCCCTGGGTGTCTCTGAAACCCACAGGATACTGGGTTGCCTATTTCACTGTGGCCATTCTGGCATTGGTAATAGGGCAGAGGGGATCTTGCGGACTCCTGCGTTTTGTTGACTAGAGAGGAGGCCCGGTGAAGGGCAGGGTGACCGGCTGATGGCCTGGAGGATGGACTCAGTTCCTCCTGTTCTCCAGGGCCCCCCTCCTGGGCCAGTGGAGCAGTCCCTGTACTTCGCAGAGTCCTGGGATGGTTCTCCCAGGCTGATGCTAGAGAGTTCCAGGAGAGGTACAGGCACAGAACAGACCCTACCTGTCACAACTCTCAAGGGGGCTGAGCAGGATGGCTACTTAATTTGTGATATGTGTGTGTGACAGCGACAGAGATGAAGGTGGAACAGGGAAGCAGGAACAGTCTTCGGTGTCACAGGGAAGAGGCAGAAAGACCTTGGGCTCCAGTGGGAGGTTAGATGGGCATGGAAAGGGAACTGAGGTTGACTGAACATTGCTGCATGCTGGGGTCCCTCCCTCCATGTGGTGCCTTATTTTATTTTACTTTAATTGAAGCATTTTATTTTTTAAATTATTATTATTTTTAAGTAGGCTCTGTGCCCAACGTGGGGCTTGAACTCACGACTCTGAGATTGAGAGTCGCTTGCGTACCAAGTGAGCCAGCCAGGCACTCCTGTTTGCTGCCCTTCTTATTCCCCACTGCAGGACATAAGTGAAAGGCACAGAACTTAAGAGCTAGCAGTTGGTGAGCTTTGAGTCCTGGGCTCTGCAATGCATCAGATCTACTGATTGACCCAAGTATAGTTGACACACAGTGTCACATTAGTTCCAGGTGTACTAGATTGATATTTTCAATCCACCTGCCCCCCTCAGTTGTCTTACCCTTAAAATGGGGTAAGTCCTTGCCTCACATGGCCAGTAGGGTTTTTAACTGGCAACCCGGACAGCGAGGACCTCTGGCTTCTGCGTCACATGGGAGATGGGGCCTGGCCTTACCTTCAGATCAGCAGAGGCAGCAGCTTCAGGCAGCGAGACCTCTATGATCTGCCTTCCAGGAATGTAGAGCCCGGTGCTCATCCAGCAGTATCTGGTGCCTGCCGACGCACAGAAGGGCAGACTTTATCCCTCCTCCATGACGCCATCTCTGTCCAGCACATCCACAGCCCCTTGGGGAGCTCCGCCCGCCTCCCTCCCTTCATGCCACCCTGATTCAGGTGCTTAAATGTCACCTAAATCCCCAACCCCCATCTCCTGGAAAGTGCATGGCCAAGGGTGGCGATGGCCTTCTGAGGCCATCAGGCCCCGTCCCCATGGCCCCCATGCTGAGTTCTCCTTCTCCCTGCCCCCATTCCTTACCTGGATTGTTGCAGTTGACGTCAACGGTGATAGGAGATTCCGAGGGGCGCAGATAGGGGCTGCTGTACATGTCTTCGATTTCTGGCACTAACAGAGAGAGGTCGCTTCCCGAGTGGGCCAGACCAGTGGCCAGGGAGAGCATAGCACCCCTGCAGCAATCATTGATAACAGGGTTCTCTCGCGTTGCTACCGGGAGCCGATAGCGACTCAGCAGTTTCCTCAGGAGCCGGTGCACAGACATATAGGCAGGGATCTCCTCTGCGGGGATCTGGAGGAAAGCAGCCCCGTCCGGCCCCAGCTTTGCCAGCCAGCCCTTTTCCACATTCCCTCTCTTCCGGCCCATTATGACCTGGAACTCAGCCAGAGTGGAGCGGAAGTGATAGGTCCTGATCCCTGCTTTAGGAGTACGGAAGGGCCCCGGATTGAGGCTCTGGCTTGTGATGCTGATGCCAAAGGGGTTGAGGAGGAGGTTTCCTGGGAACCGTGCCAAAGGGGACACTCCAGGGTTCTTGAAGGCCCACCACCAGGCTTGGGCTCCAACGAACAGTCCCCCGCCCTCTGCTACGAACTCCTGCAGCTCTTTGACCCCCACATCGCTCACGGGTTCAAAGCAATAGACACTCGCGTCGCTGGTCAGATGGGGCTCGATGCTGGTGTCTATGCCCCCCACTGCGAGCAGGCCGCTCAGTGTCCTCAGTTCTGTCTGCACCACGATCTTGCCTCTGCGGCCCCCGTCCAGCCAGCGCACGGCATTGAGCAGAAAGGGGCCCAGTTTGCCAACGGTGAATAATACCTTGTGGCCGGTCACGACCACCCGGCCCCGGCCGTAGCGGGCAGCTGCTATGACACAGCCATGGTAGGAGTCTAACCCCAGGGGAAAGGCCAGAGCCCCGTGCACCAGCAGCTGGGATGGGAAGCAGTCTGAGTTGCTGATGTCCAGCTCTGAAATCCCGTGCAGGAGCTCATCTCTGTCCTCGGAGAGGTCATCCTCACAGCTGCAAAGACACACAAGTGTTCTCCATTCAAGGAGCAGCCACAGAAAGCCCCGGGGACAGCACCCAGCATACAGCAGGCAGCAGCTTTCCTAATATGACCACTTTTGTCTCTCACAGGGCAGCTGGGAGAACAAGGTGGGCATATCTGACCTCCCTGGGTACGGAGGCTGGTCAGAGGGAAGACAGGGGGACGTTGATTCTGGTCTACTCATTCTTGGAAGACACACTCTCCAAAGCAGGGGCGCCTGGGTGGCTCTGTCGGTTAAGGGCCCTACTCTTGATTTCAGCTCCGGTCGTGATCTCCCGGTTGATGGGATCAAGCCCCATGTTGGGCTCTGCACTAAGAGCTCAGAGCTTGCTTGGGATTCTCTCTCTGACCTCTCTCTCTCTGCACTTCCCCCCCCCCCCCCCCCCCGCCACTTGCAAGTGTGTGCTGTCTCTCTCTCTCTCTCTCTCTCTCTCTCTCTCTCTCTCTCTCTCTCTCAAAATAAATAAATAAACAGGGGCTCCTGGGTGGCTCAGTCAGTTAAGTGTCCAACTTCAGCTCAGGTCACGATCTCGCAGTGAGTGAGTTCGAGTCCCGCATCAGGCTCTGTGCTGCCAGCTCAGAGCCTGGAGCTTGCTTCAGGTTCTGTGTCTCCCTCTCTCTCTGCTCCTCCCCCACTCATGTTCTGTCTCTCTCTGTCTCTCAAAGATGAATAAATGTTAAAAAAAATTAAAAATAAACATTAAAAAAACACAACACAAATTTATTTAAAAAAAAAAAAACAAACCCAAATTCTCCAAAGGAAATCTCAAAGGAAGGCTTGCTGTGTTTACTTAATATTATATCTTAAATATTCCAGATTTAAGTGTTTATTTCAGCCTTTTGCACATTATATAAATAACTGAATGGTGAATCATGTTTTCATTCTCATAAAGAACCTTATTTATAAGTTCTGTGCAGCCAATTTTCTGCAAATAAAGTCAATGGAGAGCTGAGTTGGTGGCACCAGTATTATCTCAAAAGGTGGGGCAGGGGAGCTGAGTGGCTTCAACTTTAGTGAGACCCTCCTGGTAACTTGAACCTAAAAGGATTGACTGCTGACACCCAGCACTCCACCCACTCATTGCCGGCTCGCTGGAGTGACATCCACACTATAAGGTCTTTCTCAGCACCATCTGTACCCGTCTCTGGGTAACGGACCCCTATCACCTCAGGACACCTGTAACCCCAAAACAGGAGATGCAGCCCTGGCCACCTAGTGGGATCCTCAGGGGGTAAGAGGTGGAGTGACCTCCATAAGTTTGAGATCCCAGAACTGGCTGTGCCACTTTTGTAAAGATGTGGTAACTGCAGAAGGCAGCTGCCAGGATACAATGGAAAACAGGAGCCAGGCGGACAGCAGAGCTGAGTCGTGTCCTCTGGATGGGAGAACTCCAGTTAACCGACGGGGAGACTGCGGTGCTCTCAGTGGGTACGAGCCTCTCCTGGAGACAAGGTATCACCCTAGTGACTCTCCAGCTCCTTCAGGTAGTAACCTCCGAAGCTATTCAGCTCGCTGTTCCTGCTCTGATTCTCAGTTTACCCAACCACCTTGTGATTATAATCTTGCTTCTGATTCTGACGATCACCTGCCCCAACAGGCCAGGCCACGCAGAATGTTCTAGTTTTGTGACATGTCTATTTCTCAAGCAATATCTTGGACAGTCTGTCTTTAATTTGGTGATTCTAAAATTAAAAATATTAATTAAAAAATTTTTTTTATGACTTTATACCTGCATATAAAATTAAATGCAAAATGTGTTTACATTCTTATAAGAAGCAGTTCTGTGTATAAATTTCACGCAGTTGTTTTACAGGTGAAATCAGTGAAGAGGTAGGTCACTGTGTTTTATTTATTGTTTTATTTTTTTTAAGTTTATTTATTTATTTTGAGAAAGACAAAAACTAGACAAGTAGGGGAGGGGCAGAGAGAGAGGGAGACAGAGAATCCCAAGCAGGCTCCATTGCCAGCACAGAGCCCGACGCGGGACTTGAACCCAAGAAACTGTGAGATCGTGACCTGAGCCAAACCCAAGAGTCAGATGTTTAACTGACTGAGCCACCCAGGCACCCCTGTGTTTTAGATAAATACACTGGCATCAAGGTTTATACACTATTATGACAAGGGGGGGTGATACTGAATGTGCAAACTTGAGGTCCAGACACTGAGTCGCTAGAACCTCATCTAGACGATGACCCTGGGTGAGGTCCTGCTCATGCTAAGCTGGGGGGCACCCTCAGAGTGTCTTTTATGTCTAATAGCCATGACTTCTATGCAGGGGGAGAAAAATTTTTCTTTCATAAACTGAAAAAAATCTGAACTGGATTTTTACTTCTCTTTCCCATTCTCTTCTGAAATGAAACATTAAGTTTTAAAATCAGAATACATCCATGATAGCACTGGGTTTGGAGAAGGGCACAATCAATAAACTGGGCCAGTGAGAAATTTATAGAAAATGGAAATCAAATGGAATCAGACTGATCAGAAACCCTTGAAAACAGAAGAATCTGTAATTGCATCTATGTGAAAGAAAAAGACCAAGAAAACAGGAAGAGTAGGGATTATCATTTGTCCTGAGAAAATACACCTCAGTAACCAGTAATGACCAATCTAGAATTTCAATGCCACTTAACATTTAAATAAACAAGAATCACTGAATATGTGATGAAAAGTAACACCGTGAAAGAGAAGCATGAAACTAACCAGAGAAAACCAACACTCTAGTAACAGTGATAAATGAAGAAGAAAGTCCTACATAAATATTGTAGATTACTGGAGTTTTGAGATGACATACTTTGTCTCCAAAAAAAAAAAAAAAAAAAAGAACAGGCTGCTATAATAAGTTACTCATTAGAATAAAAGTATAATTGCCAGAGAATCTCAATTTTAATACATGGCAGAAAGTAAATCTTGATGGGGATGAACACTATGAATAAGTCAACAGGTAAACTGAGTCAAGTGATCGTTCCAGAGGGCAGTGCTGAAAGGCACGAAGCTAAACAGTAGCAGAAAAAAGAGAATGAAGGACAAAGGAGAAGATCCAGCAAGCGGGAGTTAAGAAAGCAAAGAAAGAGAAAAAAAGGAGCAAGAAACCTACAATTACATGCAATTTCCTTGCACTGAAAAACCGATTTCAGTTCTCAGAAAGACAGGACTACCCGAATGCAAAGCAGCGTAAATGAGAAGTGCAGGATCTAGCTGGTTACTGACAAGCTAATGAACTTCAAACATGAAGAAAAAGCCTTGAAGGCCGCCAGAAAGAAAACAAAGCCAAAGAGAACAAATTACCTACAAAGAAGTGAAACAAATTCCCTAAAAACAAAGTATTTGAGGGCAGTGAAGGCACTCTGTATGGCACACACAGCCGCCTAAAACTCTTTGTTGGCACGTGGAAATACTGATACCACATCAAGGGTTTAGAAAATGTACCACTCATGAAAGTTTTCCCCAAAATGTACCTAAGGTTACCCTGTAGGTCTAGAAAAAGAAAAACAAGTACAACAGACAAACAGATTGGCTTCACGAAACAGTGGCGGGCACGAATACCAGTGTAATTTATAAGTAATGCTGAGAAAGGTCTTCTGATACTTGCTGCAGTTGCTAAGAAAGAATCCCAAATTAGCAGGACCATGACGTTAAACTAAACTGAGGCAAAACCAAACTGGAACCAAGGTGCCGCTGTTTTGGGAGGTAGAGGGTGAGCATGCAAAAGTGCGAGAAAGAGACAAATGGCGTTCTTAATTTGGAGATGTAGATTATAAAAACTAGTTAATTCGCAACTCAGATCTAAAAATATAAAGCTTACTAAATAAGGGCAACACAGTAAATATGGCTATTAGTGTATAATAAAGGTGGCATCTTGTATTACTGGGAAAAGATACTTTCATAAATATAATTTCAAATAACCGATATTATAAATTATATTATAATAACTTATTATAGTAAATATTTATGTAATAATATATAATGCATATTATATAATATATAGTTATATAATAAAATGTAAATAATAAATATATTATCATATTATAAATTATAAATATAATTTCATAAATGTTGGGATGACTGGATAGGCATTTGAGAAAAGATAAAATGGATACCCTCTGTCACACAACACACAAGACAAGATTCCAAATGCATCCGAGCGGTAAATTTTAAAAGGGAAACCACCCAAGTACTGGAAGAAACCAAGAGTGAAATCTCCTAATCTAGGTGTGAGGAAAGGCTTCCTAACTATGACCCCAAATCAAATGTGCTAAGAGAAAAGATTGATAAAATTAGCTACATATGCATTTTTGAATGGCAGAAATACTAGGTACATTCAAAAAACAAACATGCTGTAATCACAGATAAAAGATGAATATTTCTAGTCTGTAAAGAACTCTTAAAATGAGAACACGAAAAACATATCTGAAAATGGGCAAAACATGTAAAAGGACAGTTTGCAACCAAAAAAACCTAAATGACTCTTAACACACACTGATTTACTTCTAGAAAAAAGAATGAAGGGGCGCCTGGGTGGCTCAGTCAGTTAAGTGTCCGACTCTTAGATTTGGCTCAAATCATGACCTCATGGTCCCTGGGTTCAAGCCCCTCTTCAGGCTCTGTGCTGACAGTGCAGAGCCTACTTGGGATTCTCTCTCTCTTTCCATCTCTCTGCCCCTCCCCTGCTCATGCTCTCTCTCCCTCTCTCTAAAAATAAATAAACTTAAAACAGAAAAAAGAATACAAGTTACAACTATATTGGAATACCATTTCCCAGCTATCAGGCTAACAAAGCTTCAGAAGTCTGATAACTATTCTGTTAGAATTGTGTGGGGGAAACAGGCATCGTCTCTCCACTGCTGGTGAGAATGCTAAGTGGTACAACCCAACATGGAGATGAACTTGGCAATTTCTAACAAAAGTATACATACATTTATCCTTGGACCTAGCAATTTTATATCTAGAAAGTTAGCCAAAAGGCACAATTTCAATAAAATGAAAACACTTAAAACAAAGTTATCCATTGCAACTTTATGATAGCAAAAACATGAAAGCAACACAAATGCCTGTACATTAGAGGTTGGTTGAATCAACTATGGTATACTCATAGAGACAAACAGAACGCCACTATGGAAAAAAAAAATAAGGGAGATTTCTAAATATTGTCAAAGCATAATTATCAAGATATATTAACTGGAAAAAGCAGGGTGTAAAAGAGTATTCATAGCATGCTTCCTTTAATTTGTGAAATACTGGGCACAATATGTATCCACACACACACTGTTGTAAAAAGAAACAGGAAGGAATAATCAAGAAACTAATGAAATTGGTTATCATACAGGGGTGAGAACAGATTACAAACAGAGGGAAAGAGAATGAGAAGGTTTTTTTCTTTTTTTTCAGGCTTTAACATGACAATTAAAAAAAACTACGCTTTACTTATTTTAAGTAGGCTCCATGCTCAATATGGGCTTGAACTTATGACCCTGACATCAAGAGTCTCAAGCTGTACTGACTGAGCCAGCCAAAGGCCCCTAAGAGTACTTTTAGGCTCACAGCACTATTGAGGGGAGAGCACACAGAAGTCCCATATACCACCCCCCCAACACACACACACACACACACACACACACACACACACACACGCATAGCTTCCCGTTACCAACATCCCCATCAGGGTAGTACATCTGTTACACTCAAACCTACATTAGTACATTATTATCACCCAAAGCCCATGGTTCTCATTAGGGTTCACTCTTGTTGTACATCCTGTGGGTTTGGACAAAGGTATAATGACATGTATCCCTATTTATGGTATCATCAAGTATTTTCACTGCCCCCAAAATACTCTGTGTCCTGCCTATTCATCCTCTCATCTTGCCCCTGGCATCCACAGATCTTTTTACTGTCTCCAGAGTTTTGCCTTTTCCAGATGTCATCCAGTCGCAATCATACGTTAATCATGCATTTAAATTTCCTCCATGTCTGTTCATGGCTTATTAGCTCATTTATTTTTAGCACTGAATAATACCCCACTTCTGAATGTACCACAATTTACTTACTCATTCACCCCCTGAAGAACATCTTGGTTGCTTCTACATTTGGCAATTATGAACACAGCTGCTACTAATATCCACATGCATGTTTTCGTGTGGATATAACTCCTTTGGGTAAACAGCAAGGAGTGTGATTGCAAGATCATATGATAAGAGTAGTTTAGTCTGTAAGAAACTGTGAAACTGTCTTTGAAGGTGGCTGTACCATGTTGCATTCCCATCAGCAGTGAACGAGAGTTCCTGTTGCTCCACATCCTCATCAGCATTTGGTGGTGTCAATGTCTTGGATTTTCAGTGTAGTGACAGCTCATTGTTTTACTTTGCATTTCCCCGATGACATGTGATATGAAGTATCTTTATAGGATTATCTTACATCTGTACATCTTATTGTGAGGTGTCTATTAAGGTCATTGGACCATTTTATTATATTGTTTTCTTATTGTTATTTTAAGAGTTCATTATATATTTTGGATGATAATGCTTTATATGATGTGCCTTTTGCAGATATATGTTCCCAGTCTGTGGCCTGTCTTCTCATTCTCTTGACATTGACTTTTGCAGAGAAGAAGTTTTCAATTTTAATGAAGCCCAGCCTACCCATGATCACGTTCATGTTTCCTTGGTATTATAGCTAAAAAGTCATAGCCATAGTCAAGATCATCTAGGATTATTTCCTATGTTATCTACTAGGAGTTTTACAGTTCTGTGTTTTACCTTCAGGTCTGTGATCTATTTTGAGTTATTTTATGAAAGCTATAAGGTCTGTGCCTAGGTTTCATTTTTTTGCCTGTGTATGTCCAGTTCTAGCATCATTTTTGAAGACTTTCTTTGCTCCATTGTATGGCCTTTGTTCCTCTATCAAAGATCAGATGAGCAGATTTATGTGGGTCTCTTTCTGGGCTCTCTATTTCATTCAGTTTGTCTGTTCTTTCATGAATACCACACTCTTTTCTCTTTTGATTACTGTGAGTCTCAAGTATAGTGAGTCCCACTTTGTTCTCCTTTGATATTGTGTTGAATATGCCAACTTTGAAAAAATCAACCTCACAGACATGTGTTAAAATCCATCCATTTAAAGTGTACATCTTGATGAGATTTTGTTACATTTATACACTGGTATAATCACAATAAAAATACATAACATTTCCATCACCACATAAAGCTATCTTTTGCCCTATTTTGGTCACTTCAGTCCCCGGGCAACCACTGACATGCTGGCTTTCAGTGTAGATTAGGTCTGCCTTTTCTGAAACTTCATATAAATGGAATCACAAAGTAGATACTCTTGCATTTGGCTTCTTCCACTTAGAGTACATTTCTGAGAGCCACCTATATTATTAAGCCTATCAGTAATCTATCCCCCCCCTTTTTTTTTAACTGCTGAGTAGTATGTCCCTGGGTGGATATGTCACATTTTGTTTATCTGTTCATCTGTTGATGAACATTTGGGTAGCTTCCACTTTGGGGCTTGCTGCCATGAACAATGATGTGCAGAATTTTTGTGTGGACGTGTTTTCTGTTCTTCTGGATAAATACTTAGGAATGAGATGTCTGAGTGGTATGGGAAGAGTAGGTTTAAGTTGATAAGAAATTGCCAAACTGTTTTCCAACTGTACATTCCCAACAGTAATGTATGAGAGCTCCAGTCGCTCCACATTATTACCAACACTTCTTGTCAGTCTTTTTAGGAGCAGTTCTAGTGGGGTGTATGGTATCTAATTGTGACATTAATTTGCATTTCTCTGATCACTAACAATATTGAGAATCTTTTCATGGGCTTACTGGCCTTTCATAGCTTATCTTCCATGAAGTATGTTGAAATATTTTGTCCTTTTATTTTTTTATTGGATCGTTTGTCTTCTTATTGAGATGTAAGAGTTCTCTATGTATCCTGAATGCAAATCCATTGTCAGATACAAATACAGCAAATAATTTTTCTAGTCTATAGCCTGCCTTTTTGTTTTCTTTCTCCTTTTTTTTCTTTTTCTTTCTTTCTTTCTTTCTTTCTTTCTTTCTTTCTTTCTTTCTTTCTTTTCTCTTTCCTTTTTGTTTTCTTAATATTATCTACTGAACTTCAGAAGTTATTAAAATTTTATGAAGCTCAATTTATCAATCATTTCCTCTTATGGCTCATGTACTTTTTGTGTCCTATCTAGTCCATCTTTGCCTAACCCAGGGTCACAGATACTCTCCTCTGCATTCATTTAGAAGTTTTTGACATAAAAAAGGAAAAAGAAAAAAGAAGGAAGGATGAAAGTAAGAGAATGAAAGAAAGAAAGAGAAAGAAAGAAAAAAAAAGAAAGGAAAGGAAAGGAAAAGGAAGGAAGGAAAGAAAGAAAGAAAGAAAGAAAGAAAGAAAAAGGAAAAGAAAAGATGGTTTTGAATCTTAGCCTCGGCTTTTAGGGCCAGATCTTTTCAGTTATTTGTTTTGTATGGAGCAGGAGAAGTGTCAGGATTCACCTTTTCTCCATAAGGGTATCCATTTACTCCAGAACCATATGTTGAAAAGATTGAGCATGGATCTGTGAGCCTATTTCTGAACCACGTGTAGTCATTTCACTGATCTGTATGGCTGTCCTTATGCCAGCGCCACAGTATCTTGATTACTTTAGCTTTCTAGGAAGTCTTGAATTTAGGTTATATTAGTTCCTTTCATTTGCATTAATTTTAGAGTCCATTTGAACTTTGGTTGGGATTGCATTGAATCTTTATGTCATTTGGGGGAAAACTGACATCTTAAAATTACTGAGTTCTGATTCATCAATCTGGTGTATTTCTCTATTTCTTTAGGCTTTACTTAATTTCAGTGATGTTTTATAGTTTCAGGATATAGGTCTCATAACATTTCGTTAACTTTATTCATTAGTATTTCATGATTTGGGGTCCTATCTTTATTGGATTATTTTTAATTTCAATTGTCAATTTTTGGCTGCTAGTATATAAGAATGTAATTGATTTTTATTGACCTTGTATCTTGCAACCTTACTAACTTCAATTATTATAGTGCTTTTTTTATAGTTTTTTTTTTAATTTTTTTTTCAACGTTTATTTATTTTTGGGACAGAGAGAGACAGAGCATGAACGGGGGAGGGGCAGAGAGAGAGGGAGACACAGAATCAGAAACAGGCTCAGGCTCTGAGCCATCAGCCCAGAGCCTGACGCGGGGCTCGAACTCACGGACCGCGAGATCGTGACCTGGCTGAAGTCGGACGCTTAACCGACTGCGCCACCCAGGTGCCCCTAGAGTTTTAAAGAGTGTTTTTTTACATAGATCTCATGTTTTCTGCTAATAAACATAGATTTACTTCTTAATTTTTCATCTCTGCACCTTCTTTTACCGGCCTTACTGAACTGGCTATGATCGTTAGTGCAGTGTTGAATAAAAGCAGTGACAGCAGATATCCTTCCTTGCTTTGTTTTCAATTTTAGGATATTTCCCTATGAAGCACATTCTTAGCTATAGCTTTTTCAAAGATGATTCTCACAATATTGAAGAAGTTCCTTTTTATTTCTAGTTGGCTAAAATATTATCATGATTTGGTACTGAATTTTGTCAAATGCTTTTGTGTGTGTGTGTGTGTGTGTGTGTGTGTGTGTGCGCACACGTGTACTGAATTATATGGTTTTCTCATTCATTCTGTTCATGTGGTGAATTACTGGGGTGCTCGGATGGCTCAGTCGGTTACGTGTCCAACTTCCGCTCAGGTCGTGATCTCACAGTTCGTGGGTTCAAGGCCCACGTCCGGCTCCATGCTGACAGCTCAGCCTGCTTTGGATTCTGTGTCTCTCTCTTTCTCTCTCTGCCCTTCCCCTGCTCATGCTTGGTCTCTCTCTGTTTCAAAAGTAAGTAAACATTAAAAAAAAAGTATGATGAATTACTTCCATGGTAGAGTGTTAAACCAGCCATGCATTCCCAGGATAAGCCATACTTGGTCACGATGTAGTATCCTTTTTATATATTACTTTTATTCTTTTTACAATATTTTATTAAGAATCTTTGCATCTGCATGAGGGACATTGTTCTGTAGTTTTCTTGTGATGTCTTTCTCCAGTTTTGGTATCAGAGAAATACTAGTGTAATAAGTTGCAAAAAGTTTCCTCCTCTTCTACTTTCTTGAAGAGTTTATGTAGGGTTAGTATCTTTTGTTCTTTGAATGTTTGGTAAAATTCATCAGTGAAGCTATTTCCTTATTGGTCTTTTTTGCATTGTTGTTTATTTTAAAATAAAAAACCATAAAAGTTGCAAATAGTACCAAGTTCCAATATACCCTTCACTCAGTTTTCCAAATGTTAACATGTTACACAGTTATGGTACGTTTGCCAAAACTAGTAAGTTAAAATTAGTAAAATGCTCTTAACTCCAGACTTTACACAAATTTCACCTTTTCCCACTGATATTTTCTAGGATCCAATCCAGGATACCAGATTGCATTTAGTATTGGGATGTTTTAAATTAGAATTCAACTCCTTTAACATACATTTTCTGTTTCTTCTTGTGTCAATTCTAGCAGTTTGTCTCTCTGTGGAAAGCTGTCAAATGCATTGGCATACAGTTGTAATATTCCCTTATATCTTAATGTCTGTAGGATCTATATTAATCATCTGTATTCCATCCCTGGAATTTATCATTTGTATTCCTCTCTTGTTTTTGTGATCAATGTATCTAGAGATTTATCACTTTATTGATTTTTTCCAACTAACCAACTTCTGTTTTTACTGATTTTCCCTATTGTTTTTCTACTTCCTGTTTTATTGATTTCTGCTCTCATCTTTATTATCTTCTTATTCCTTCCACATATTTTGGGTCAGGTTTTTCTTTTCTTTTCTTTTCTTTTCTTTTCTTTTCTTTTCTTTTCGCTTCTTGATGTGGAAATTCAGGCCACTGAATTTAAGCCTTTCATTTTTTCTAATAAAAGCATTTAAAAGTATACCTTTCTTTCTCTGCACTACTTTAACTACATTACACAAATTTTGGCATGTTGTGTTTTCATTTTTATTCAGTTCAAAACATTTCCTAATTTCCTTGGCAATTTCTTTTTTGACTTGTAGGGTATTCATGTATTTTTTAACTTACAAATATTTAGATATTCCAGATATGTTTATCCCACTGATTTCTAGTGCAGTACCACTGTGATCAGAACATACTATGTATAGGGGCTCCTGGTGGCTGTTAAGAGTCCGACACTTGATTTCAGCTCAGGACATGATCTCATGGAGGTTAATCAAGCCCTACATTTGTCAGGCTCCGCACCTGGCATAGAGCCTGCTTAAGGTCGTCTCTCTCTGCCCCTCCCCCACTCGTGCATGCTCTCTTTCTCTCTCTCTCAAAATAAATAAGTAAACTTAAAAAAAAATAAAGAAGTGTACTTTGCTGTTACAACCATGTCAGTACTTAATACATTCAAAAAATAAAATTAAATAAGCAAATATAGGCAAAAACCCACATTAAATAAAAGTAGGACCAAATGAAAACAAACAATCCAAGTACCTTCTGAACACAGTACTCGGACATTCTATGCTCAGTGAAGTATATTCTGAGGATAAAAATAAATACAAAGAAATCTTTAAAACTTACTATTTATGCTCTTGGCTATACTGTGGGAATAGTAATCATGAAATTATTTTGTGCGCACTGTAGGACTGAGCTAATGAGTAAATACTGAAGTTGTGGAAACCAGTATTCGCATTATGGGAGATGGAAGATACAAACAGGGAATCTTCCCTGTGGTTTTGGATTAAAACTGGGGGTATCAGTATGAACTTATGATTATGAGATCAATATTTCCTGGCTGTCTTCTGAGGAGCCCAGGAATGAGGACAGTCCAACAGCAGGAGTACACCGTGATGACCATAGTTTCTAAATACCATTCACCACCAAAAGGAACTAAGAATTCTTGAAGAAATGGCTGAATCTGGTTTTGGAGTAGAAAAGGACAACATGAACCTGCAACGTCTTGTTGTACCAGACACTGAGTAAATACAAGAAAACTGATGGGGCGTGTCAAATGATTTAGTAGTCAGCTTAATAGGGCTTTGCACTTGCCAAATTTGAGACAGTATGACCTTCCAAAAACGTGCACTATAAATGATTTATATTTGATTTTTTTTTAAAGGGTCCACGTGTGGGGCGCCTAGGTGGCTCAGTCGGTTAAGCGTCTGACTCCTGGTCTCCGCCGAGGTCATGATCTCATGGTTCATGAGTTCCAGCCCCACATCCGGCTCTGCACTGTCAGCACAGAGCCTACGTGGGGTTCTCTCTCTCCCTCTCTCTGCCCCCCCCTGCTTGCACTCTCTCTCTCTCTCTCAAAATAAATAAACTTAAAAAAAAATAAAAGGGTCCATGAGTACAGAGTGATACTCAAGCAAAATTTTAAAACCACCACAAAATCAACAACAAATGTTGTGGGGGTGGGGAGGGATCCCAACCAATTCTGGCAGAAATCTACAAGTAAACCTACACTCAGCTAGAAGGTCAGGTTGCTACAGATGCTCAGAAGAGAGACATCCATGTCAGAATGGGAGAGGGTGGGAGAGGTTTTCTGGAAGAGGTGATGTTTGACATGAATCTTTAAGAAAGGGGCAGGAAGTACCCGTGTTCAGTAGAAGTAATCACTTTTGTAAATATTGACCCGGGCACAGATCATCAACTAGTGCTAAAACCACTGGGTGGAAGGTTGCTGGTGAACAGGACATTAATACTCTCAAATTGTCACACCATAGGTTAAACTGGTTAAAAGGGGGGAAAGGCACTATTACACTAGGAAAATCTGGCAAACTCCAATTTAACTAAATAGCCAATTCTGTCATCACCAGTAACAATAAAACTGATGTCATATGCCTCCCAATTTGATACCTTGTAACGAGCCCAATGTCACCTATGTAGTATTCTTGACAAAAAATGTTTGGACTGAGTATAATCATGAGAAAATAATTAGACAAATCCAAACTGAGGCGCATTCCACAAAATGGCTGGGCTAGATGCTTCAAAAACACCAGTGTCCTGAAAGATAAGAAAAGCTGGCAAATGTTTTGGTTGGATCCTATATTAAAAAAAAAATCTAAAAAAGAAGTTGTTGGGGTAATTGCAGACATTTGAACATGGACATTAAATAATAGTGTTGTATCAATGGCACCATTTGGTTTTTTTTTTTTAGATCATTGTATTATGGTTATACTGGAAAATGCCCTTGTCTCTAGGAGATATATACTGAAGTATTTAAAATTTTTTTTTCAACGTTTTTTTATTTATTTTTGGGACAGAGAGAGACAGAGCATGAACGGGGGAGGGAGAGAGAGAGAGGGAGACACAGAATCGGAAACAGGCTCCAGGCTCTGAGCCATCAGCCCAGAGCCTGATGTGGGGCTCGAACTCACGGACCGCGAGATCGTGACCTGGCTGAAGTCGGACGCCTAACCGACTGCGCCACCCAGGCGCCCCTATACTGAAGTATTTAGATGTGATGTGTTACTCCGTCTGTAGGCTTCTCTCGAATGGTTAGGCAAAGTAATCTGTTTCTGTGTGTTTATACAGTATATGTGACAAAATCTAGTCACTGACGTATCTAGGTGAAGGGTATGGTTATCATTACATTATTCTTGCAATGTTCCCATAAGTGTGAAAAATTTTTACATAAAGATGTGGGAAAAAATCAAGGATAGCTACAAGAAGAATAGAAAAATCCTGTGTAATTTCCAAATAGTGACAAGAGAAAAAGAAACTCAACCAATGGAGCAAAAGGCTGTAAAGGAAAATTTTAAAAGAAGCAATGAGAAAGTATAACAAAATATTGAGCAAGATTATAGTATCTAGAACATCAATTTTTTGATTATATGAATGGATTATTTACCTTGTAAACTGCAGAGGCACTATGATTAGGTTAAAAAATCAGATTTACACTAAGAGACAAACCTTTTAGAAAAAAAACATAGAAAGAGTAACAAAACAAAAAGAGAAGCAAAACAAAAAAAATAGGGAATAGTAACTACATACTAGACAAAATAGAATTCAAGGTGAAAAACACCAGTTGCTAGAAAGGGTATGTTCTGACAAAATGTACACACCATGAAAAAAACTCAGGAGTTTTCAGGATACCAAAATATAGCTTTAAAACATGGGAAATAAAAGCCAAGTTCAGTTTTAAAATCTCAGTGGGAGTTTGGAACAGTTGTCTTAGAGATCTCTTTTAGATCAAGTATGCAAAAATTAAGTAATTTATGGAGAATATGAATAATCCAGTTTCTCTAAGGGATAAATTTAGACATATGTACATAAGAGAGAGTACTTACAGAATGCTCTCAAAAAACGATATTGTTACTGATATTTTGCTAGGTCAGAAAAAGTAATGCTATTTAAAATATGTGATAACAGTAGTGTAGTTATATTTAAAGATCAGTCCTTGTCTTTTAGAGATACACTATTTTATGGACAGAATGATGCAATGTCAGAGACTTGCTCAAAACAAACTGGAAGAGGGAGGAAAGGGGTAGGAAGGTGGTGAGTGGAGACAGTTAGCTGGTAGTTGAGAATTGCACTGGCTGGGTGACGGATACGTGTTTGTTCACTGCTCTTATTTCTATTTCTAAGAATATATACGTTTGAAGATTTCCAAAATAAGAAATTTCTAAAAGGAAACTGCCAAGCACTTAAAATGAATAAGTATATATCCAGCCTGTGTGGGTTTCAGTGAAAGGATATTCATTATATCTTTATTTACAGAAGAATTAGAAAGTAACTTTACTGTGTGCTAACAGGCGTATAGTTAAATGACTTATGGAACAATCCAACGCAAAACGCTATACAGCCATTCTGAAGGATGATGCACATTATCAGAAAGATGCACGTGGAAAATGTTCAAGATAATTAAGTGGAAAACCAAGTTGCAGGTTTCTCTGTCTCTGTCTCTGTCTCTCTGTTCCCCCAGCTCTTCCACACCGTCCTCCCACACAAATGGGGGAAAAGTCAGAAAAGATAAGAGTCCAAACTCTGGAGGAACAAATCAGCAGGGGCAGAGGGACAGGCAGAGATGAAGATCTTTCCCTTTTTACTTTGCCTACTTCTGGATTATTTCTGTTATTTTCCAGCAAGCATGTATTTTGAAACTGGAAGAAAATGTTCATAAAAAGGGAAAGCAGGGGTGCCTGGGTGGGTCAGTCGGTTGAGCGGCCGACTTCGGCTCAGGTCATGATCTCGCTGTCTGTGAGTTTGAGCCCTGCGTTGGGCTCTGTGCTGACAGCTCAGAGCCTGGAGCCTGTTTCAGATTCTGTGTCTCCCTCTCTCTGACCCTCCCCCATTCATGCTTTGTCTCTCTCTGTCTCAAAAATAAATAAACGTTAAAAAAAAAGGGAAAGCAATCTAAATTGTGATTTAGCAATTCCTCTTTTTTATTTAAAATTTTTAAAAATGTTTAGTTTTGAGAGAGAGACAGAGTATGAGTGGGGGAGGGACAGAGAGAGGGAGACACAGAATGCGAAGCAGGCTCCAGGCTCTGAGCTGTCAGCACAGAACCCGACGCGGGGCTCAAACTCACGGACCGCGAGATCATGACCTGAGCAGAAGTCAGAAGCTCAACCAACTGAGCCCCCAGGAGCCCCTAGCAATTACTCTTCTAACGTGGCCTGTCTTTCCACTTGGATTCGCTCTCTGAAATGTCTTGTTTATTTTTTGAAGGCCAGTTATGCCATTTTAGCCTACATAACTAAGCATGCCGTGAGGACAGAGTAGGAGTTAGGTGAGGATATTTACCCCCACCACGCCCCGCCATGATCCTGACATAAAATTCTATAGTTAGCATTCTGAATATTCCTAACATGTAACAAGCAATGACCTCCAACGATTTGTGGATCCTTGTTATAAGTAAGCTTATTAATTAATATCTGCGTAAGGTTCGTCAATTCAGGTTTCACAGGGCCAAGGAATTTGGAGCATGCAGACATTGGAGAGCACGACCATTGGTATAACATTCTTTTCTATGCATCTCTGATGACTGAATATATATGGGGATCACCGTAGACAGAAAACCAGTCTCAATGGAGTAATAGCTAAAAGGAGGACAAGGATGTTTCTACTCCAGCACTTTCCATTTAGAGGGAAGAAGAGGTGAAACTGCATGCCAAGCATGTCTTGCTGCATATACTGGCAGGAAGATCACAGGTTTCCAGGTTCCAGTGAAACTCAGTATCACAGCCCTCTTCCTAACACAGTTATTTGTTTTTTGTAAATTCTTCCAGGTCTTGTTACTGAAAGTTTCTGTGTTTTTAATTACTAGATCTTTGGAAATCATTGTCTTGACATACAAAATACTGCCTGGGATATAGAATGTATTCAATAAATTGCTGGCTATATAAATGTATGAACGAACAACATTCCTTAATAGAACTCTGTAATAGAAGCCTGAGATTTTGGTAAAAGTGAGATAAGGGACTTCTTATCTAAAAGAGGGACCAGGGGCACCTGGGTGGCGCAGTCGGTTAAGCGTCCGACTTCAGCCAGGTCACGATCTCGCGGTCTGTGAGTTCGAGCCCCGCGTCAGGCTCTGGGCTGATGGCTTGGAGCCTGGAGCCTGTTTCTGATTCTGTGTCTCCCTCTCTCTCTGCCCCTCCCCCGTTCATGCTCTGTCTCTCTCTGTCCCAAAAATAAATAAACATTGAAAAAAAAAATTTAAAAGAGGGACCAGACAAACTATTCTGGTTTGTCTCCCTAACCTCCTCCTCTCCTAAACCTCCCTAGGTTGATCATCTAATGATGCGTTTAATTTACATCACATCTCTTATTGGTGGAGCCAATTCGGTCCCTAGTACCTGTTTTATTAAATGTATAAAGAGGATAAAATATGGCAATTGATCATGATGATGCAGCTTCAGTTTGGTAGAGGAAGTAGGTGGAAACATGAGTAAAAATGCCAATATTTGCGGTGCCTGGGTAGCTCAGTCGGTTAAGCGTCCAACTCTTGATCTCAGCGCAGGTCACGGTCTCAAGGTTGGTGGGATGGAGCCTCGTGTCAGGCTCTGTGCTGACCACCTGGAGCCTGCTTGGGATTCTGTCTCTCCCTCTCTCTCTGCCCCTCTCCTCTTGCATGCGAACATATGCACATGCGCTCTCTCTCTCTCTCTCTCTCTCTCTCTCAAAATAAATAAATAATTTCCTAAAAGGCCAATACTTTACACAACTCGGAGAACACACATGACCTGGGGTAAAGCAGCATAATGATGGATGCTAGGTAATCATCAGTGGTTGGGGATGATATTCATGGCATCCTACAACTTACATACCATAGTGTGGAGGCTGGATGTCAGAATAATTAAAGTGCCTTAGGTATTTGAGCATGTTTTCTTCATTCATTTAATCCTCACAACCACCCTGAAAGGTAGTCATTGTTAATCCCACTTTGAAGATGAGGCTTAGAGAGGGTGGCTCCAACACGAGGTTATAGCACATGCACCAGACAGAGCTTGGGAACTTACTGAAGTCTGCCTACTCTAAAATCTGGGCCTTTTCCAGGTTATATGAATACTGAGTCCTGCAATGGGACCAGGTAGTTTATGACAATGGACCCAGTGTTTTTCAAATGAAATACTTAATAGAAGGTGAGGCTTCTTTTGCACATAAAGTGCAGTGCCACTGGCCTCAGAACCAAGGTGCAATCGAGGCACTGAATGAAGCTGGTAGGAGAGTAGAAATCGCTCAGGGAACAGCCTACATGTGGCTTGGTCTTACAGGGCACGTGGAGGCTAGTGTTTTTCTTCAAATAAATTTTTTTTAATGTTTATTCATTTCTGAGAGAGAGAGAGAGAGAGAGAGAGAGAGAACACAAACGGGAGAGGAGCAGAGACAGAATGGAGACACAGAATCCAAAGCACACTACAGGCTCTGAGCTGTCAGCACAGAGCCCGACGTGGGGCTTGAACTCACAAACCATGAGATGGTGACCTGAGCCGAAGTCAGAAGCTTAACCGACTGAACCACCCAGGTGGCCCATGGAGGCTAGTGTTCTAAATGCAGATGATGACGCTTTGCTTTCCAGGCAGGAAACCAGGGCAGTGACTAGGAGGCTCATGTCCTGACAACTGTGGGTATTCTCACCCGGCTAAAAGTAGATCATCTGGTTTTATTACTTAGGGATATTATTTTTCTGATCATAAATTAGACTCTTCCTCTGCTAAAAATGTGATTCATCTTGATAACAACCTGTGGACAGTTTACTCTTTTAGAAGGCTAAGAGGATCCCAGGATCGTTATGTAGAATTTAATTTAGTAAGAAATATGCAAGTAATAAGATTAAGGTTAGCTTAATTCACACTCTTATGTTTAAATGAGGGTTTAAAAATAAATAAGATACTTTGGCAGAGTAACTAAATCCATAGGGGCTTTCCATCTGAACCTCACTCAGCCAGTGATGGAAATAATCTCCTTTGAATTCTAATAGAATCATCTTGGTGTCTTGTATTGTCTAATACTTCTAAAATGTTTGGGAGATATTCTCTGCAGTACTACCTATAAGAACAAGAGTAGAGAAAGATCCAGAGATGCTCAACAGCAGGCAAATGATTAAATAAATATGGTGTATGCACTGCATTCTCATGAAGTGAATCAAATAAAACTTTAAAGATTATATAGAATGAAAAATATTCGTGAGTAGAATTCAAACTAGCATGTATACTAAGAGGACAATGATGTAAAATTATGGATGAATGGGGAAAATAATATATGAAGATGAAAAGAGTTGTATTGTGAGTTTATGACATTACTTTTTAAAATGAAAATTAGGGGCGCCTGGGTGGCTCAGTTGGTTAAGCATCTAACTCTTAATTTTGGCTCAGGTCATGATCTCCTGGTTTGTGAGATCAAGCCCTGCACTGGGCTCCACAATGACAGCGGGGAGCTTGCTTGGGATTCTCTGTCTCCCTCTCTCTCTTCCCCTCCCTTGCTCATGCATGTGCTGTCTCTCTTTCAAAACAAATAAATAAACTTAAAAAAATTTTTTTAAAATAAAATGAAAATTAAAAAAATAACAGATCCCACAATATTGAAAAAGTGGTTTAAAAGACCATCCATGAAGAAGAAACATAATTCAAAAGTATTGGCAATTGGCAATACACACACACACACACACACACACATACACACACACACATTTATATGTATATCAGAGATGTCAAAAAAATTGAACTAAGAGACCTAAATTTGGTTTTATATTTTTTGTTTATGTCATAGAATGGTGCATTGATAGATGTGGAAGATCTTTAACAGGACTTCTAAATTATTTTTCTTGTCTTTAATGTTCTTGTATGTGAAGTGATATTATGGCCTTCTCCTTTGATAATATTTTCTACACATAGCTATATTTTTTGAACAGAAGTGGGAACATACTGAATAACAGGTTAGTATCCTACTTTATTTCATTTCATAGTACCCCCTGAGAGGTTTTTACCATGCCCTTTTCCCCATGCCTAAAACTATATTCTTGGAAATAGTTTTAATGGTTGGTTAATAATTCTATAATTTATTTAGCTATACTACTCTTCCTTATTACAAATAGTGCTGCATTGCATATACTTGGACATGAATCTGATTGTCTCTGATTATTTTTTTTAAAGTCCTATTAAAAAATCTATTTTTTCTCCTGAAACCAATACCACATTGTATGTTAACTAACTTAAATTTATTTTATTGTATTTTTTAATGTTTATTTGTTTTGAGAGAGAGAGAGATAAAGAGAGAGAGATCATGAACGGGGGAGCAGGGGGCAGAGAGAGAGACAGAGATAAGCACAAGCAGGCTCCACACTGTCAGCGCAGAGCCCAGTGCAGGGCTTGAACCCACAAACTGTGAGATCATGACCAGAGCTGAAATCAATAGTCAAACGTTCAATGGGCTGAGCCACCCAGGCACCCATTAACTAACTTGAATTTAAATTAAAAAATAAAAATAAATAAAAATAAAAATGCTAGTTTTAAAGGTTTATTAAGGTCTAATTTACATAAAGTAAAATTTACTCAATTTAGGTTTATAATTAAAAAAAATTTTTAATGTTTATTTTTGAGAGAGAGAGACAGAGAGGGAGAGAACGAGCAAGGGAGGGGCAGAGACAGAGGGAGACAGAATCTGAAGCAGACTCCAGGCTCTGAGCTGTCAGCACAGAGCCTGATGTGGGGATGGAACTCACGAACTGCGAGATCATGACCTGAGCCTAAGTTGGATGCTCAACTGACTGAGCCACCCAGGGGCCCCAGATTTAGGTTTATAATTAATGAATGTGGATAAATATATAGTTTAGCAACTGCAACAACATCAGGTGGGAGAAATATCCCTCAACGTCTACTTTTCAGCCTTGGCTACAAGAGAGTGAATATTAAAACTATGGGGAGAGGAGGAGAGGGTTCTTGTTTTCTCTTTTCCCATACTAATCTCAACGTATGCATTTAATCAGTATTTCACGCCTCTCTCTCTCTCCCTCACACACACACATGCACACGCTCAGCTCAGGAAAATCAGTATTGCCATCTTCAATCCATCTACACGTCTAAAATGACCCACATAACATATGAGCAACACTTTGCTATAACTACCTGTAGAAGTAAAGACAGTCAATGATTGTGATGCCATCTCACCTAGTTAACAACCAAAACTAAAACCCAAAATCTCCACAACAGAGTCTGCATACTTGCCTTATTAACTCTGATTTTCCCTCAAGCATCAGTCTTCCAGTTGATTTTACACGTGTGCATACACATACATGAGTGCACACACACACACAACCGAGCTCCACCCGCAATTCAGAATCACTGATGATGAGAAATGATTTAGGTAGAGCCAAAGAAAAAAGAAGTATGGTTTTGATAGAGAAAAACATCTGTGAAGGCAAGTAAGGGGGGTTAGGTAGTTAAGAAAGAGAATTATGGCCAAGCCTTCCCTCCCTATTCCTTAGGATGAAGGTCATTGGTAAACTGAAATTTGATCAATTTGATCAATCACTATGCCCCAGAATAACCGTGTCTTTCCTCCTTGCACATATGGGGTTTTGTTTCAAATGTTCCATGCCAAGGAGAGGCCACAGCCCATGATCTGTATGTCTGTTCTAACCCTGCTGTGCCTTCCTCACCCAACCCTACTTTACCATGCTCCCACCAGTCAGAAATACCAGTGCTCTTTGCTTCAAGGATGCTGTGAGTTTTAATGTACAACAGGGTGTGGCCTGGCACACTTCTTCTACTCCTGGAACTACACCGCCTCTACTCTCCCTCATTCATCCATCCAGTCACCAGCCAACACATGTTTACTGAGCATCTACAAACCTGCTTACGTCCAGCACTGTATGAGATGCTGGAGCATAGTGTGTACAGAACAGGCTGGTTAGTGCTCTTAAAGAACCTTCCATGTAGCCTGTCTCTGTACCTATCATCGGCATCCCTAATTCTCCATCATCAGGTCTTTTGCCTGCAGACATAAAATCCTCCCCTAACTCTTAGACTTAGCACAAACAACATATTTCAAGCTAGACGTCAGGGAACATCATGGTCACTAAGAAGTTTCTCTGCTCAAAGAGCCAAGTGGTCTGGTCTTGGGAGGCAACAGCAATGGTCTGGTCTGAGTGCCTGGTCTGAGAAGGCAGGAACCCTCCTGTGCCTCAGAATATTTTTAAAATCTGGTTGATTTAGGGTGAATCAATGCCTAAGTGCCAAGTTCTCTTCTGTTAGCCTGGGAGCAACCTAAAGACAAGAACCATGTCTGTTTTTGAACCTGCAACCAAATCCCCACCGGGGTAAATGCACTTACCTAACTAAGACTGGGATCTTGGGCATCTTCTTGGAGACTTTAAAGAAACTTGTGTCCCCTTTGTTGTCAGTGAAGTACACGCCGGCCACACTGGTCACGAGGTTGCCAGGGAACGTGAAAAGCACCCTTTCATCATCGCCCTGGTTGGCCCAATCCCAGGCCTGGCCTCCAATGAGCAAGCCCCCTCCACGTTTCATAAACTTGACCAACTTTTCTGTCATGGTTTCATTGTAGGCATCAATGCAGTAAACCCCCAGGGAGTCTTTCACTTCGGGCTCAATCTTCGCCTCTACCCCAGAACCCTCAAGGATTTTGGCCAGGGGTGCCAGGGACGGGTGTATGCCAATGGGAGCCCCAGGGGAAGAACAAAGCCAACCCACTGCATTGAGGAGAAAGGGAGTGAGCTGGGCTTCTACCAAGTAGTCCTCGTGGGACACCACCACCAGGCGGCCTCGGCCATAGGAGGAGGCAGCAATGAGGACCTGGCCCATGTCATTCACCATGACCGGAAAGGAGGCCTCTCCAATGAGAAGCAGTTCACATGGGATGGCATCTTCGGGGACATCCCAGCTGGTCACTCCATTCATAAGGGCCTCAAAGGCAGCAGAGGGAGTCGCCATGGCTGGATCGGCTTCTGTAGAGAGAAAATCAAAGACTCAGTTTGGGGAAGGACAGATAAACAAATAAATAAACAAGCCAAACAGTTCACTGCTCCCCCAGCTGGGGCAATTCTTCTGTCTATGCAGACGAGACTGACTCTATGAAATGACTCAGGGACTCACCAAGGGGGGTCAAGGTATCCAATCCAGGAGAATGCATCGCACCCTGACCAGTCCTCCTAAACTCCTGTGGTTAAACTAAAAGAGCCCGGCACTTTTCTACCGCAGAAGGAAACAAACAGAAATGAAGGCAGAATTGTGTCCCCAAAGAGATACGTTCAAGTCCTAACTCCCGGTACCTGTGAATGTGACCTTCTTTGGAAGCAGGTACAATCCAGTTAAGATGAGGCCATACTGGATTTGAGTGGGCCCTAATTCAATGAGTCACGTCCTTTAAGAAGAAATCTGGATGCAGACAAGACACACAGGGGAGAATGCTAAGAGATGGGAGTGATATATCTACACCAAGGGCGGCCAAAGGTTGCTGGTGAGCACTAGAAGCCAAGAGAGGGAGGCGAGGAGCAGATTTTCCTTCAGAACCTGCAGACCGAACCACTGTGCCAGTACCTTGACTTCAAACTTCTGTGCCCCCAGGACCGGGAGAGAATAGATTTCTGCCGTTTGAAGTCCCCCAGTTCGTGGGAATGTCTTACAGCAGCCACCGGAAACACACACACTGGTGCAGCATGCTGTCCCCACCCCACTCAGCTCCCACACCGATCTCACTAAGTGCAGCTCGGGGACCCCAGAGTTTCAGTCTGGAAAGCCTGCGTCCTCTGAGAAGTGTCCTTGGTCACAGTCACAGCTGGAGAAGAGGAAAGCGGAAGTCCTCTGTGGCTTGAATCCAGAAGCGGAATGTATGCAACACATTATGAAACGATGGCTGATTCTCACTTGTGCCCAGACACCGTGGAGACGGGTGTGTATGTCTGTGGCTGTGGCCTCGCATAAATCCTCTGCTGCTTCCCCGTGAGCTCCCTGCTCGGGATGCGCTACAGTCTGACCTCCACTGTGGGCACGGCACTGGAGCGATCCCCTCAAGAGCAGATGTGTTTTCATCATCAGGACACCGAGGGCTTGCTGTTCTCACTGCCCACCCGGTGGCACCGGACAGGGCCGGTCCCCGAGGCTGTCACCACCAGTAACGTTACTGCCTGGGCCAAGCGCAACATCTTCAACCTGCTGACCCATTTACTTTCCAGCCTTCTCTTACCCCTTCTGAAAAGTCCCAGGTTTTTAGTCTTGGGCCCGTAACCTCTTTACTTTCTGTTTCCCTTGTCAGAGAATATTCTCTCTGAAGGCAATATGGCAAAGCGGCTCCAAGCCCGGACTCTGGAGGTAGGCTACCAGGGCTTGAATCTCAGCTGTTCGCTTACTGACTGTGAGATGGGCAGCACATTTCCGTCCTCATTTCCTCATTCATTAAGAAGGGATAAGAGTATCTACCACATCAGGTTGTCCCAAGGATTAAAGGAAGTAACAGGTTAAGTGCCTTTCAATTACTTATTTCATACATATATTCATCTGTATATATATGAAATACCTGTATATATACACACTCATATATATATACCTATATATATACATATATACCTATATATATATACATATATACACTTATATGTGTATATACACACATACACATGTATGTTTGCCTATAATTATTTAGTTAAGGGTAAGCTATTTAACTTGCCAACGTGCATAATAGAGAATTCTTACAAAGTGAACAACAAGCAAACCTAATGTTAGAATTTACAAATACTGGACTAAGCATTTAATGATTTTTTTTAAGTTTATTTATTTTGAGAGAGAGATGATGGGGGGAGGAGCAGAGACAGAGGGAGAGAGAGACAATTCCAAGCAGGCTCCATGCTGCCAGAGCACAGAGTCCGACGCGGGGCTGGGTCTCACGAACCATGAGATTGTGACGTGCGCCGATGCCAAGGGTCGGATGCGTAACCAACTGGGACACCCAGGTGCCCCTAATGATTCTGATTTTATAGTTTTCACATTTTGGAGCCAATGCTGACACTAAAACTAACGATGACTACATTTAGTTCTCAAATATTTCCACGGGCCTTTGTAAAGGTCCAAGGCACAGTCAAAAAGGCCCTGGTTCTGAGGTAATGAATAAACCCAAGATCCCTCCTGAAGGAGCACGTTCTACCATTTGCAGAGGCCTCTAAAACTAAAGAAGTACTAAATTTATTCTTTTCCCTTTAAACTAGCTCCTCTTAGGCAAACTATGTGAGCTTAGTGGCCCTAGTTGTTAAGGAGACATCTACCTCAGAGAAGCTTTGAGACCACAGAATCAGCAAGTGATTGGTTGCCAAGGGCTTGTGCCTTCTCCGTTCTTCCTGGTGTCCACAAATAGCCAGGACGGCAAACCACACAGGCACGGTTGTGTCCCTTCTCTCTCCTGTCCCGTATCCAGCTGGTCACAGGCCTGTCAAGGTCATCGTTCATGGTTTCCAACCACACTGCCAGTAACCTAGTTCGGGTGCTCGGTAATTCATTCCTCGACTGAAGTGATCCAGTTTCTAAGTCACCAGGGTCTTGATGATCTGGCCTCTGTTCTCCTAAAGCCACAGATCACATTAGTTCCCAGAAGAGAACCCCCGCCTGGAGCTTCGCCTTTTCCTATGGGGTTAAATCGGACACCTTTATCCTGGGGTTTAAGGTCTCCGGGGTGGGCTGCTCCTTCCATTTTCCAGCCATGTCTCCGGCCACTCTGCAGTTTCCAGAACACTTGGCATCCCTGGACATACCCTGCTGTCATTTTAGATTCTCTTTCCTTCCTGTTCCCTCTCCCACATCTTTCTATCTGCTGAAATCCTATCCTTTTAAGAGAAGATATTCACAGAAGAGGACATTTAAATGGCCAATTAGTCTATGAAAATATGCTCAATCTCACTTTCAGGCAACTCACGATAGGATGCATGATGCTGCCCACAAGATTGTCAAAAAAGGGAGATGGTGAGGGAGAGAGGGAGGGAGGAGGAGGAGAAGGCGGAGAAGGTGAAGGCAGACAATAATGCCCAATGTCCAAAAGGCTAAGCGGACACCACTGCAATTTGCCGGACGGGCCGAGAAGCTGAGAGCGATCTGACAGATTGCTTTGTCAACAGAGTGGCAGCTCCGTTTCAGGGCCGAGCCTGTCCCCAGACCAGCAATCCCTCTTCTGATTACCCTGCTTACAGAAATAAGAGCAGCATTACAGATATATGTACAAGGATGCTCGCTGCCATACGAAACTATGAATGGAGACGGATAAATGCAAACCTAGGAGATAAATGACGAAGAATGTTTTCTGGAACCATCTGTGACTCCTGTGGGTGCAGCTCTCTACCCTAAAGCACACCTACCCCACTTCCACAAACTGTGGCACCCCACAGCCCATTATGGCAACATAAGACCCCAGGGCGCAGCCCCCAGGCAGCCACCCATACACGCCCCACCTGGAAAGAGCCTCCCGTCAGATCCCTCCTCTGGGGGCCCTTGTCGCTGCCAGTGCGGATCCTCCAAAAATGCTCAGGGCAGGGAGCTCACATTTTTCTCTCACTAGCTGTCTTTCCAGCTAGTTCATGGGAGAAGAACTATCTGTGGAAAAGTGACAAAGACACAGGCAGATGGCCTCGACACCTGAAAAGGAGGTGACCAGAATGAAGAGGGCTCTTCCTGTGGAGTTGCCTCCTTCTACCTGTCTCCTGGGCTGGACTAGTGAGTGGCCCGAGGTGAGTGGGGTTTGGTGGGGACACTCAAGCTCACCTCCTCTCCGTCCTGCATCACGAGTGGGGACTTGAGTGCAGCCTCAGCTTTATACCAACACTGTGTGTGTGGCAAGCCAGCTTTTGAGAGGGAGAATGTCTGAATAAAGTATGATCATCTATATTGTAGAATATCCCATCACTGTTACAAAGAATGTGTTAAATTTTGCATGTACGTAGAACACCCTAGGTGTGTTTTAAATGAAACTTTCAAATCACTGTACACAGGACACACACCCATTTTTGTATGAATGAAAATAGTAATCGTTTTAGTAGTAGTAAGTGCTTCCCAGGCTCCAGACGTTACTGGAAGCGCTTTACATCAGTTCCTTGATCCTAACAATACACCTGTAAGGTATGTATTATCACTATCTCCATTTTATAGGTGGGCAAAAACAAAAAATGTGATGGTCAGAGAATGTGTTACTTGCTCAAGTCACACAGGTGTGAGCGGTGGGACCCAGGATTCAAACCTGGGGAATCTTTTTTTTTAAATTTTTTTTTTTCAACGTTTATTTATTTTTGGGACAGAGAGAGACAGAGCATGAACGGGGGAGGGGCAGAGAGAGAGGGAGTCACAGAATCGGAAACAGGCTCCAGGCTCTGAGCCATCAACCCAGAGCCCGACGCGGGGCTCGAACTCACGGACCGCGAGATCGTGACCTGGCTGAAGTCGGACGCTTAACCGACTGCGCCACCCAGGCGCCCCAAACCTGGGGAATCTTATACTGAAGTCCACACTTGTAAATACCGGAAATAGATAAGCCTCTTAAGTACCAGGATTTTATATACGATAAAAAAAAAAATCTACGGAGGCCACATTTCAGCATGCGAACATTCACTGCATCAGGAAGGGACGAGGCGCACAAGTCTGCATCCTTTGAACTGCTGTGTGTATCACAGTGAAAAATAACACAGATAATAGAACTTCAAGCAAACATTAAATGAATGAGTATACACATCATTGGCCTCAACCGATCATCTCTCACTCATTCTAAAATGTCTTTGTTCATCTCCCAATCGGTTGAGCATTTACCCACCAAGAAATCTGGTTTCCTCCTCTGTGGGGTTCCTTGAACTTTGCAGCTGGTTCTGTTCCCACTTTAACCAGTTATATCCAGGACTGCAGCACTTGACTGTTAAACGAAATGCTTCCTGTTTATGCCCAAATCCCTGTTTGCTCTCCTAGCTTGGGGAACGCAGATGGACACGGCCTGGGGGAATCCCTTTTATTTCTCTAAGTTCTTCATCCTCCATTCTCCTTCCATGGCTCCTGCTTTCTCTCCTTTGGGCCAACTCTGGCCTCTGAGCTTGCTGGAACCCAAGGCACCCATAAAGCAGAAAGTACCTCAAGCACAACTTGTAACTCTACAAATCCCTCCCCCTACCACAAAGAGGCCTCATGCTACCTAAATGGTGTTTTCCTGTAAGAGCTGTATTTGGAAGGGAAGGAGGGTAGTGGGCTGGTCTTGGATAATGTGCCACATCCTGCATTATGGTTTGATTTCAAATCCCCAAAGCAGGATACGTGTCTGAAATCAGTGGATATGTTTGATTCTTTGGATTCCCTAGGAGAATGAAGACGTACTCCATGGATGGGTGACTGGGAGATGGATGTGGGTATCAAGGGCAGGCCTAGGATCACTTCTCCAGCAAATAGCTACCTTGGCTTTGATGAATGAGTAATACCACAGACATCCAGTCCTATAGGTCCTCCCTTCTCCATGCCATTTTCTTCCACGAGCCCCTGTTTCTTTTTCCCTGCATACATCCAATATCCTTTCCAGTGTCCATCAACTAAACTAGAGTTGGGGTGGGTTCCCCCTTCTTTTGCATTCTGTCCTACATACTTACAGATCAATCTTACTTGTTTTTCACTTAAAATGGTTTCATTGGGGCACCTGAGTGGCTCAGTAGGCTGAGCATTTGACTTCGGCTCAGGTCATGATCTCATGATTCATGAGTTCAAGCCTCACACCTGGAGCCTGCTTCAGATTGTGTCTCCCTCTCTCGCTGCCCCTCCCCCACACACTCTCTCTCTCAAAAAAAAAACATTAAAATTTTTTTTAATGGTAAGGAATATGTAATGTGTGTGGAAGGACACAGATGGTAAAACAAGTTAAAAAATTAAACATTCCTATGTAGCTACTACCCAACTTAAAAAACAGACCATTACCAATGTTTTTGAAGGCCTCCTGGTGGCCCTGTCCCATCCCTCCCCCATTCCCTAAAAAGCGCGATTCAAAATGCTGTTTTCTGTTCTCCTGTTCCTATCTCACTACATTCCCTTAATTCCTGAGTTCCCCTGGGGCTCTCTTTCCCTCACTCATATTTGCTCAGTTCTCTCACCAGGAAACTCCCAGGAGAAGGCATCACGGAGGAGCCCCGGAGTGGTGACCGGCCTGCCTCCGAGAGCAGAGCGTTCTATCAAAGGGACAACGTGCAAGACAGGTCATTCTCAACCTCGAGGGGTTGTTGATACCTTCTTCTGGTGTGGGATCCTCTCCGTTAACCTCCAGGCTCCCACCCCAGCCAGACTATCCTACGCAGGCTCAGAACCAGTAGGCAAAGAGCTTGGCGGTGACGTCAAGGGAGGAAGGGAGAGGGGCTGGGATCGGGGGAGGTACACGGGTGGGGGGCGGGGGAGGACAGCATGGGGAGGAGGGGAGCGAAGCGGAAAAGCTCTGCCTGGCAGGGAATGGCTCCAGACCCGCTGGCACGGTTGGGGTGAGGTAGGGGTACACAGACAGACCACTGGCCCTTCCTGCACTTACACGCGCCCGCGCGCGCGTGTACACACACACACACACACACACACACACACACACCCCAGCCTCCAGCGGGCCGGTGAGAGTGGGCAAGGGAGCTCAGTCCCCGCGCCGGTGTTTGCAAAGATCAAAGGGCAGTAAGACAGAAGTGATGCTCTGTCACCAGCCACCTGTGTGACCCCGCGCGAGCCCTGCCTCCTCCCTGGGCTGCGGCATTCTCCTCCGACGCAGCTGCGGACGAGATGCTGTGCTCCCGCTCGGGCCTGCGCGTCTCGACGACACAAAGCACGCAAACACAAACATCAGATGTCAGAGCCCGGAGAGAGGCAGCACTGCGGCAGCGGCGACGCGGCGCCCAGGCCAGAGAACATCACCAGCAGGGGCGCGGACACGGTCAGCGAGAGGCCCGTCCCCGGCCTGGGAGCCCCCCGGCCCCGCGGCGCGCTGCTGCCGCAGGTCTGCCCGCGCCCCCATCGCGCCCCCTCGGCCTCCGGCACCGCCCTCCCCGGAGCCGGGCCGAGGCCACCGCCGGCCGCCCCCCCTGCGCTTTCGCAGAGGGCCACTCACCAGGTCGCCCTGCGACTTCCACGGGGACAGCCGGAGGGGGCAGGGCTGGGCACAGAGGGGACGCGCGGTGCTGCGGGGAAGGGGCTTCCCTGCGGGCGGCGCCGGGCAGGCTGGCGAGCGGGCACCGGGAGGAGGGGTTCCCGAGGAGTCTCCTCCTCCCCACTTCCTCCCGGGCGCGACCGCCAGCCCGAGGGGCGGCGCTTGGCAGGGGACAGCGCTTCTTTGTGTCGCCGGCCCAGTGGGCTCGGCGCTGCGACGGCCCCCACCCTGGCAGAGTGGACGGGATTAGGGACATAAACTCTACTCGTTTACCCAGGGCAAGGCTGAATAAATGATAGGGTATCAGTTCTTAGGAGGAGCTTAGATCTCCATTTGGTTGGGGGGAATGTACTTGACGCACTGCCAAGGGGAAAATAAAAACTGTAGGAAGCTGTTGACAATGCTTTCGTTTTTATAGTAAAAACTAGCCCTTTACGTATTCGTATTGCGGTGGGAGAAGGCCCGCTGCGTCTCTACCTGTTAATACCGTCTGCCCTGAGGAACAGCAGAGGACAACTTTCCTAGAGCTCTGCATTGTTACATACGTTACTTCTGTAAGTGAAAAATGAGAGGATATTGCAGACAGACAATAGGCAGCCAGAGTTTATGCATCTGGGTCCATTTCCGTGCCTATTTCTACCTCGAACTCGATTCCAGTAACCAGCTGACTGTTGCTCCTCACTGCGTCTGGAGCCTTCACCTCCCTCAGGTGCTAGCTAGTTCCAGCATGTGAAGTGCTGGGTGGCGCAGCGGTTAGAAACTCAAGGCTGTCACCAGATGCCCTGGATTCAGATCGAGGTGCTACACTTCACAGGCTGAGTGGCTTCCCCAGAGTTACTCTGCACTTCAGTTTTACCTGTACACCGGGGATGCTGAAATTAGTACCTATATTACAGATCTCTTACAAGGCTTAAATTAGGTGAGTGAATACTTACAACGTTCTTAGATCAGTAAGACTGTACCAGTGCTTCTTAAGTAAAATAAATATTCAAGTTGTGCTAAGATTCAATTCTTCGTGTTTCAGGAAAATGCATCCAAGTCATATTTCCTTTCGGCACCTCCCTTCAACCCCCTTTCCAATTTCCTTTCTTCTTTAAATCCTTCCCCAAACCGAATCATATCAGCAAGAGCCAACAGGGGGATGTGGGTAGGTGAGCTCAGTGGCATAAAACATGGAACGCAGGGAACAGAAACCAAGAGAACCTCAATTCAGGCTCCTGCCCAGTGAAGGACCACCTGTGTGAAAGTGAGCAGGCAGATCCTTTACCTCCCACAGGGCTCAGGGCTCCCAGATGATGAAGGAGGAGGGCTGGAAACTTGCTAAGTCCCTTTCCAGTCTGAAATGCCACGACTAGAAGCACGGCAAGGCACAACCCCCAAATACTGAGTTTCACGAAAAATGTTAAGGGGCAAAACAAAAACGCACATATTGCTTACATAAAGATAAATACAATAAAAGTACAAAAACATACATGAGAAGGACAGAATATAACAACATCTGAGGATGGACACGAGATTTGGTGGGGTAAGGATTTTCACTGTCAGGTTTTGTTTCTTAGAAGGAGGGGACACACACACACACACACACACACACACGGCGGAGTGGGGGAGACCAAGTGCGCTGAAGCGAAGGTAATAAAAAAATGTTCGCATCTGATAATTCTGTTACCTTATTGTCTGTACCTATCTGCAGTTTTGGAACATTTCATTATGAGAAGTGTTTTTAAAAGGCATAAATTCCTGGAGAACAAGAATGAAGCACGAAAGAAATAAGAGCCAGAGTGGCAGAAAAGGAGCAGAACCAGACACAGGGATGGAGAGACCGCAGGGAATCCTCTTTGGAAGCCATCCGCCTCCTTAGGCCCAAGCGGTCTCAGGCCCAAAGCCCGACTACCTTCGCAGCCCGGCAGGCGCCCCCTTCCCCGCGCTCCCCCGGACCCCGGGCGGGTCCGTCCTTCTCCCCCCTCCCCCGCCCCCCAGGCCTTGCGGGCTTGATCGGTGGGCCTGATCGGTGCGCGGGGGGGGGGGGGGGGGGGCTGCCCCGGTTCTAGAAACGTCTTTGGACGAGACTCACCCGTTATCCAGCAGTTTGCACACCGGGCTACTTCGGAGGGGGAAGGGACTCCTCTGCAGAGACGTGACAAGGAGACAGGGCAATCAGCCTGCGGATTTGGTAACTGGTGGAGGTGGGGGCGGGAGGCGTGTGGGGGTAGACTGGCTGCAGTGCGGAGAGGGGCTGGGGGGGGGGGGGGCGTGCATCCCGGGAGCTGATTGGCGGCTGCGGCGGTGGGGGGGTGGGGCGGAGCCTGGCCGGCCGCCCCCAGACCTCAGAGGCCCTGCTTTGTGTCGGGTTCTGGGAGAGGATGCAGGCACGAATGCTGGACGGTGTCCCGGCAGGGCTCCGGGAGTGCGGCAGGGCGATTAAAAAAATAATAATAATAAATCCGTGAGACTACTTACCAACAAGGGAGGGGTTGGTAAATATAGATTTGTATGTAAGACAAGGATGAGTTAAATCTACATGTATGTGCCAGGAGTTGGGCTGTAGCTATATTCATATTTTTAATGAACATTTAACCATGGTAGTAAGAATGGAGAGCTTGCATTTTTGTACGAAAAACTTTTAAAATATATATGCTTATATAAACACAGGAATTATATGGAAAACACACATGAAAATATTAGAATCAGTTCAGACAGTTAAGAGTGGATTACTTTTAAGTATCTTTACTTCACACCCCTCTTTAACATTTCAATAGTGATATGTGTCATTTTGTGATAAAAAAAAAAACAGTACATTTAATCAACTAAAATAGATAAAAAGATCCTTGCTCAAGTAGCTGGTAGCGACGCCTCTATAAATATGATTTCTCCCTGTGTGGGGGATTCTTGAACTTTGTTCTTCGTCCTGTCTCATTTCAGTCAAGAAAGAGTGGGATATAACAGGTGACTTTTGAGCGGGGACTGGACTATATGGCCCTGTCTTGAGTCCATGTCTGCTCATCTAGCTTGGTGAGCTCAACATGAGAAGCTGGGGGAAAACCACCTGTCCCTTTTATGGCTGCCGGTCCCAAAGACCTGAAAGATTCGTGTGGCCTCTGCACATTCGCCTGTTTCCTCAGCCTTCACCCCTCACTGCACTGGCCCCTGTTCTCTGCGTGCCTAAGGAGAAGGTGTCCCTGGCCAAACTTCTCAGGAAGCGACCATGAAACAGCTTTCTCCCCTCCTGCAAAGCAGTGTCCAGGCTGGACCTTCCACAGGAATGCGGACTCGGTGGTAAAGGGGATAGATTACTACATCCTGTATTACTTCACCGTTTCATTACCACTCACCACACTAGAGGAAACATAAGTCTAGACCTATGTTTTCTTCTTCTTCTTCTTCAGATTCTCCACTTCATGTGGCCATAAACCAGTACTTCGTAATGTCCACTTGACGGATGGATGGACAAGATACATGAACGTGAGGTCAGCCTATCATTTTCTTTCTATATCTGCTAAAGCTTCAGCTAGTTCTAGCCTCTCTCTCTTTCAGACTGCACATTACTAGCTCGGTTTTAAATCCTATATCCTTCCTTATTTATACTTTCTCTAGCGTTTCTGTTTTTCTTTCCAGTTTCTACCTCGAGTAACAGAAATTTCCAGGAAATCCTGAAAGTACTGAAATAAATTTGGAGATGTTACGTTCTGTAAATACTCGGCTACATTGGGATGAATAAACAACTTGTTAAAAATCCATACTGTAAAATATTATGGAGTTCTAAAAAGGATGAGCTCAAGTTATACCTTGAATGCTCCCAATATATACTTTCAGTGAAAATCTTGTAATGCTCCTTTTGTGTATTTATGTTTATCTAGCAGGAAAAATAAGGACATATTTGGATACCTCAAGAAGTGGGGCGGGTTGGCCAGTAATTTTTTTCTTTAGATATTTTGTATTTTTTAAATGTTACAAAAATAATTTTGAAAAAAAATAGGACTACTCAGTAATACCACTCTTAGGTATATACATATACCCAAGATGTATATATACGTCACCAAAAGACATGCACTAGAATATTCAAAGCAGCACCATCCATAATAATCTAAAACTGGCGCCTAGTCAAATGCTACCCTCCCTGCTTTCTGACCCCTAGTGCTGTCCTGGCATTATCTTCTATTATAAGTGTCTTAAAAATGACCAGCAAATACTGAGAATTTATTTTCAAAAGCTCTTTAAAGGAAATTCTAAAGGATGTATCTCAAGAAGAAATAAAATAATATTAAGTAAATTATCTAAAATGTAAGACAAAATGCTAAGAGACTTCTAAATCTGGTGTTGAGAGGATACCTTATTTGGAATAATACTTCCACTGAAAATTCACAGCAATAGATGTTGGACAAAATATAGGAAACAATGGAAGACTTTGAAGAGCAAACAACACAGGGAGAACTTGAGAAGCTACAGTCCCAAGGGAAGAAAAACACAGGACATGAGTTCCACATCTGCTGTGGCTTTTTGGTTTAGGACAGTTTCCAGTTCACAATGCATTTCATGAGCTGAAAGTGTCAATCTTACTGGTTCAGGATTCTCAAACCAACTGAACCCAAAGGGCAACATTTCAGACAAGAAGATGTCCCTAAGAAGTGAATGTAAAAATCTATGTACAAGTTCCCCTTAATTTGTCCCTGGCTGACTGACTTTCAAGCTCTGCACACACAGGGATAGACCCCCCCACCTTCCCCCCCCCAAAAAACTTGTTGAAAATAGACGCTAACATGCTAAATAGTTGAGCTATCAATTCAGTAATTGTACTGCTCTGGGAACAAAGCAGTAGAGGACAAGTCCCACAAAAGTAAGTGATTCTTATCAACACTCTGCTTTCAGTTGAGAAAATCCATGGCGTATCAATAAGAATGACACGTTAGGAGTAAGCATTAAGGGTGGGTAAAGGAAAAACTTCAAATGTAGCAGTTTTAAGAAAGCTTAAAACTCAACTTTGATAGTATGAAAGTAATCTTCTGGTACTTTATTTGTTCCCCGTCCCCCCAAAAGTCCTCTTTGACAAACAATAACATCAACCATAACTTTATAATTTTTCATTCATGATGTCCTGCGCCCCATCAAAAATTTAGAGGGAGGCTAAAAATCAGAAGACATGGCCAAGAACTCAAAAGAAACAACAAATAATAGAAACAGACTCACAGGTGGCTTGGACATTTGCATTCTTAGGGACTTACTTTAAAATAACTGTGATCCAATGGAGTACTACGTGGCAATGAGAAAGAATGAAATATGGCCTTTTGTAGCAACGTGGATGGAACTGGAGAGTGTGATGCTAAGTGAAATAAGCCATACAGAGAAAGACAGATACCATATGTTTTTACCTTTATGTGGATCCTGAGAAACTTAACAGAAACCCATGAGGGAGGGGAAGGAAAAAAAAAAAGAGGTTAGAGTGGGAGAGAGCCAAAGCATAAGAGACTCTTAAAAACTGAGAACAAACTGAGGGTTGATGGGGGGTTGGAGGGAGGGGAGGGTAGGTGATTGGGCATTGAAGAGGGCATATTTTGGGATGAGCACTGGATGTTGTATGGAAACCAATTTGACAATAAATTTCATATATTAAAAAATAAATAAATAAAATAACTGTGATCAGTATGTTAAAAAATTACAGAAGCCAGGTTGGAGGATTTCAGTATAGAATTAAAACTCATATATAGAAAACTCTAAAAGCTCCATCAAAAAACTGTTAGAACTAATAAATGAATTCAGCATATTCAGTATGGTTTCAGGAAACATAATCAACATATAAAAATTAGTTATGTTTTTCTATACTAACAGTGAAGTATCTGTAAAGGAAAGTAAGAAAACAACCCCATTTACAATAGCATTAAAAACAATAAGATACTTAACCAATTTAACCAAGGAGGAAAAAGATCTGTACACTGATAACTATAAAACGTTGAAGAAAAAAGTTGAAGACACAAATAAATGAAACGATATTCCATGTTCATAGATTGGAAGAATTAAGGTTAAAATGTCCATACCAACCAAAATTATCTATTAATTTAATATAATCCCTATCAAAATTCCAATGGCATTTTTTCACAAAAATAGAAAAAAATTCCAAAATTCGTATGAACCATAAAAGAACTTGGGGCGCCTGGGTGGCGCAGTCGGTTAAGTGTCCGACTTCAGCCAGGTCACGATCTCGCAGTCTGTGAGTTCGAGCCCCGCGTCGGGCTCTGGGCTGATGGCTCAGAGCCTGGAGCCTGTTTCCGATTCTGTGTCTCCCTCTCTCTCTGCCCCTCCCCCGTTCATGCTCTGTCTCTCTCTATCCCAAAAATAAATAAAAAAAATTAAAAAAAAAAAAAAAGAACTCAAGTTTCTAAAGCCATCTTCAGCAAGGAGAATAAAATTTGAGGCATAAAATGCCCGATTTCAAACTATACTACAAAGCTACAGTAATCAAAATACTGTGGTACTTGCATAAAAACATATAGGCCAATGGAAAAAAGTAGAGAGCCCAGAAATAGGCCCATACATTTGTATCCAACTCATTGTCAACAAAAGTACAAAGAACACACAATGGGGAAACAATAGACTCTTCAATAAATGGTATTGAAATAACTGTATACCCACATGCAAAAAAATGAAATTAGGCTATTATCTCATACTATATACGAAAATCAACTCAAAATGCATTAAAGACTTAAAATTGTAAAGCTACTAGAAGTAAACATAGGGAAGAAGGTTCTTGACATTGATCTGGGCAATAAATGTTTATATGACCCCAAAAGGGATCCAGAGCAACAGGCAACAAGAGCAAAAATAAACAAGTGGGACTACTTCAAACTGAAAAGCATCTCCACAGCAAAGGAAACAATCAGCAGAGTGAAGGGACAACTTATGGAATCGGAGAAAATATTTGTAAACCATACATCCCCAACAAGGGGTTAATATCCAAAATACGTAAGGAATTCAAGCAACTAAATAGTAAATGGTCCAATTAAAAAATGAGCACAGGACGTAAGCGGACATTTCTCAAAGGAAGACATACAAATGGCCAATAGGTATATGAAAAGGCACACAAGTCCACTAATCATCAGGGAAATACAAATCTAAACCATGACATATCACCTCATAACCTGTTAGAAGAGCTACTACCAAAAAGATAAAAAGTGTTGGTGAGGACATGGAGAAAAGGAAAGACTTGTGCGCCATTGGTGTGAATGCATATTGGTATAGCCATTATGGGAAATAGCATGGATGTTCCTTCTGAAATTAAAAGCAGAACTACCTGTGTGCTTGGATGGCTCAGTCAGTTAAGCGTCCAGCTCTTGATTTTGGCACAGGCCATGATCTCATGGTTGTGAGATTGAGCCCTGCATCAATCAGGCTCTCAGCTGGGCATAGAGCCTGCTTAAAATTATTTCTCTCTCCCTCTCCCTTTGTCCCGCTTCCCTGCCCTCTCTGTCTCTCTCTCTCTCTCTCTCTCTCTCTCTCTCTCTCTCTCTCTCTGAAATAAAAAAAAAATGAAAAAAAATAGAACTACCATATTATCCAGGAATCCAGCTTTTAGGTATATATTCAAAGGAAATGAAATCAATATCTAGAAGTGATATTTGCACGTCCATGTTCACTGCAGCATTATTCGCAGTAACTGAGGTATGGAAAAAACTTAAGTGTCTAGCAAATGAATGAATGGATAAATACATTGTTGTATGAATATACAGTGGAATTTATTTAGCTATAAAAAAGAAGAAAATCTGGCCATTTGTGGCAACACGGATGAAACTTGAATGCATTATGTTAAGTTTTGAAATAATTCAAGGCAAATACTGTATGATCTCGTATGTGGAATCTAAAATAGTCGAACTCAGAAGCAGAAAGTAGCATAGTGGTTACTAGAATGTGGGAGGTGGGGGAAATGGGGAGATATATAGGTCAAAGGTTGCAAAGTTTCAGATATGTAAGATAAATAAGTTCTGGAGATCTAATGTATAGTACAGTGTCTATAGTTAATAATATTGTATATATACTTGAAATTTGCTAAAAAAAATAGATCTCAGTTGTTCTCATACACACAAAAACGGTAAACTATGTGTGGTGATCAGTGAATTAATTAGCATGTGTGGTAATCATTTAATAATTATACATATCACATTGTATATCTTTTATACATGCAAATTTTATCTCTCAGTTCTACCTCAATAAATGTTATGAATTAAATGTATCATACAACTAAGTTATAAAATTTAGGAATTTTGGAGTATTCCTAAAACATTCAAACTAAAATGTTACAACATGTAATTTCCAAATAAGAGGAGCAGTAAAATGGGGACACAAAGGAGTAAAAGAGGGGAGAGGCATAAAAGAGACAGGCAAAGCATAAAAAATAATAAGCAAATAAAATTACAGAAATAAATCTATTTGCACTACTAATCACAATAAATATAACTGGAATAAATTATTCAGTGGTAAGTTATAAATTGTCAAACAATAATTTTATTTTACTTATTTTTTTAAATGTTTATTCATTTTTGAGAGCGAGAACGTGAGCAGGGGAGGAGCAGAGGGAGATGGGGGCAGAGGATCTGAAGCGGGCTCTGTGCTGACAGCAGTGGGCCTGATGCAGGGCTTGAACTCATGAACCATGAAATCATGACCTGAGTTGAAGCTGGAAGCTCAACCAACTGAGCCACCCAAATGCCCTGTCAAACAATAATTTTAAAACCCCGCATTTAAAAAATACAAATAAGTTCATGATATATATCCTTGAAACATAGATTCAGAAATATTTAAAGCCACAGGATGAAAGAAAGATAAATCTTCCTTGGAAGTAAACACCAATCAGGGTAAACACTAATCAGAGAAACCTTGATTGATTGATTTAAATCTTTATTTATTTTTGAGACAAAGACAGCGTGTGAGCAGGGGAGGAGCAGAGAGAGAGAGGGAGACACAGAATCTGAAGCAGGCTCCAGGCTCTGAGCTGTCAGCACAGAGTCCGATGTGGGGCTCGAACTCACGAACTGTGAGATCGTGACCTGAGCCGAAGTCGGACACTCAACCAACTGAGCCACCCAGGTGCCCCAGAGAAACCTTGATTTGATACCTGAGCAAATTAAGAATTTAAAACAAAAAGCATTAATAGGTAGCCACAATATTGAATCCCTACATTATGATAAAATTTTCAATTTACTCCAATTCACTAGTAACATAGCCTCAAAATATATAAAGTAAAAATATACAGATCTATAATGATAAATTTCAAAATCTACCATCGGAGTGAGAGATTTTAACATACATATTTTTGTAATTGATAATTCAAACAGATAAAAATTGGTAACGGCATGGAAGATCTGGATTGCATAATTAATGCACTTGTTTTAAAGGTATATGTAGGACATTATATAATTAGAAACTACACATTATTTTCAAGCACACAGATGAAACTCACTGTGTGGTAGGTTATGAAACTAGCTTCAAGAAATCAAAAGCACTTGATATTGTACATTCTCTGACTACATTATGAATTAGGCAACATTTACTGCAAAATAAAGAATCTTCATGTGAATAACTGAAAATTAAAGTACACTGTCCAAAAAACTGCATGGCTTAAATAAGAAACCATAATCAAAATTACAGATACTTAAAGCTACATGATAGCAAAATATTCATATCAAAACTTGTGAGAGACAGCTAAGCAGTGACAAAATTTTATAGTTTTAAGAGCTTAACAAGCTAAGCATATACCTTAAAAGCTTAGAAAATAAGGGGCGCCTGGATGACTCAGTTGGTTAAGTGACCAACTTTTGATTTTGGCTCTGGTCATGATCTCACTTTTCGTGGGATCACGCCCTGTGTAGGGCTCTGTGCTGACAGCATGGAGCCTGCTTGGGATTCTCTCTCTGCCCCTCCCCCAATCACATGCATATTCTCTCTCTCTCTCTCAAAAGTAAATAAATAAATATATTTTTTAAAAGCTTAGAAAATAAATAAAAATTCAAAGAATCAAGAAGTACTAATAAAATAATGAAAAAAACCCCTAAGGGGTGTGTGTGTGTGTGTGTGTGTGTGTGTGTGTGTGTGAGTGTGAGTGTGTGTGTGTGTAAGTATGTGAAAGAGCTAATAAAGTAGTCCAAATTCTGACAAAATTAGTCAAAATAAAATGAGAAAATATATACACACATTAATAATGAAAAAATGGGTCAGAATAATAGGTGATGAAACTGTTTAAACAGATAATGAGAGAATATTATAAAACCATTTTATTATATTGTTTGAATAATACACATATGTAATGGTAAAATATCTTAGAAAACAAGTTTAATGAAAATTGATTCCATAAGAAGACCTAAATAATCCTAAAATCCTTAAAGTAACTGAAACAACAAGTTTAATACATTCTGATAAAGTGAACTTCACTCCCTAAAGGTTTTGCTGGTGATTCAAGGAAATACTCAAGAACCAGATAATTACAACCTAGACCAAATTCTTCCAAATTCCATAGAATTCTTCTACAGAATAGAAATAGTGAGAATACTACTCATCTTATTTTATGAGATGATATCAATAACAGATAAAGTTAGAACCAAACGGTATAATTACATGTCAATCTCAATTCACATATACAAATGCAGACATCTAATGCTTATCTTTATATCTGTATCTTTACATAAAAGTTATTGCATATTTACCATCGGCCATTTGTTCCAGGAATGCAAAGTTGAATTAATATTAAAGATTGAATACTACACTTCATCATATTAACATATTTAAATGGAAAAAATATATGAGAAAATCAATAGCTCCAGAAGAAGCATTCAATAAAACATCTCCTCATAATAAAAGTGCTTACCAGAAGAAGAGTCAAACTTTCTTATGGGACAAGGCAATTACAAAATAACCATTGCAAATGCAATATTTAAAGTTGACCTAATGAAATCTTTTCTCTTTATTATGTTAAGGATAAAACAAGATGCCCTTCTCTACTTTTATTCTTTATACTGGCAATGCAGTAAGACAGGAAAAAGAAATTAAAGGTATAAGGATTGGAAAGGAAGAAACAAAACCGTCATTATTTTCAGGTGATATGATTGCCTATGTAGCAAATCTGAAAGACTCTATAGGTAATTTTTGAACTATTAATGGAGTTTATCAAGCTTGATACAGTTAATATATAAAAGGCAAATGAATGATACAGAAGCAGCAATAAGCTACACAATATAAACTTACAAAAGAAAACATTTACAATAGCGGTAAAAATATAATGTACTTAGAAATAAATTTAATAAAAGTAAGCAAAAGGAAAGCAATAAAAATATTACAAAATATTGAAAAACATTAAAGATGAACTAAATAAATAGCATTATATACCAAGTTCATAGATGAAAAGGTGAAACATCTTTTTTTTTTTACTGCTTATTTATTTTGGGAGACACACACACAGAGAGAGAGAGACAGAGAGAATCCAAGCAGGCTCCATGCTGTCAGCACAGAGCCCACACAGGCCTTGATCTCACCCGCAGGGCTCAATCTCACGAACCGTGAGATCATGACCTGAGCTGAAATCGAGTCAGACGCTTAACCAGCTGAGCCACCCAGGCACCCCAGGTACAAATCTTAAAGAGGCCTTTTCTCCACAGATTGATATATAAAGTTAATGCAATATCAATCAAAATTCTAGTGGGTATGTTTGTTTGCTTGTTTGTTTCTTGTTTTGGAGAACTTGACAAGTTTATTTAAATATTTATATGGAAGGTCAAAGATCCAAGAATTGTTAAAACACTTCTGAAGAAGAATAAAATAAATAGCAGGATCTTTATTACCATATTTCAAGACTTATTCTAAAAGTAGAGTAGTGAGGAAAATAGATAACTATAGGATTAGGGAGCTTATAACAAATTCATGCATATATGAAAAACCAAATTTATTCAGATCACTAGTGTTGAGACAATTGATTATCCCTGTGCAATAAACAATATAACAATCAGTTTCCAGGTGGATTAAGACTAATTGCCAAATGCAAAACTATAAATGCTTTTAGAGGTAAATGTAGTAAAATTAATGTATTATCTTGAGAAAACAATTTTCTCAAACAAGACAAAGTATAAAAGAAAATCTTGGTAACTTGAAATTAAAATTCAAAACTTAGTTCTTTAAGAGAAATGGACATACAGAGAAAGAAAAGCTAAGCACCAAACTGAAAGCAAGTATTTGTGGCATATACAGCTGACAAAGGAGTGACTATCCTCCACATTATATAAGGAAAGCATTCCAATGAGTCAATAAGAAAAAGACAAACAACCCACTAAGAAAATGAGGAAAAGACAGGAACCAGGATTTCAGAGAGGATGCACAAGAGTTCACAGATATATGAAAAGATGGACACTTCATTAGTTAGAAGAGAAATGCTAATTAAAATCACAATGGAACACTATTTCATGCCCACCAGACTGGCTAAAAATGAAATTTGATAATACCAAGTTATAACAAGTATGTGGAGGAACAGAAACGCTCATCCATTGCTGGAGGGAGTAAAAACTGGCTCAATACTTTGGAAATGGTTGGAAATAACCTAATGAAGTTGAACATACACCAATCTTACAGCCCAGTAATTCTAGGTATACAATCCAGGGAACCAGAGTGAGCCTGTGCATGAGAACCAGAAGACATGTACAAGAGTGTTGGAGAACAACATTATTTGTTAATATCCCCTGTAGTAGGCAGCCTTTATAATGGCCCCCAATGATTCCTGCCTCCTGATATTCATGGTCTTGTGTAAGCCCTTTCCCTGGAGTGTGGGCTGCAAATAGTGACTCACTTCTAATAGAAGATCACATGTCGCTTTTGAGATTAGGTTACAAAAAGAATCTGGCCTTCGTCTTTCTCTCTCTCTTTCTCTCAGGGAGCCTTTACCCTGGGGGGAGCAAGTTTCCATGTTTTGACTAACTCCTAAATAGAGGCCCATTTGGCAAGGAACTGATGTGTCCAACCCAAGCCAGTGAGGCCAAGAGGCCTGCCAAGAGTCACCTGAGGGAGTTTGAAAGGGGTTCCCCTCTACCCTCAGCCTTCAGATGATTGTAGTCTCGACACCTTGCTTAGAGCCCAGCCCATGAGAGATACTGAGTCAGAGATTCCCAGATAGATTCCTGACCCACAGAAACTGAGCTAATAGGTTTTTGTTTTGTTTTGTGTTAAGCCAAGTCTTGAGGTAATTTGTTACATAGCACTAGATAGCTAATACCTTTTCCAAACTAGCAACAGCCTAAATGGAGAAAGGATAAACTATAGTATACTCATACCATAAACAGTGAAAACGAAGGAACCATCAACAACGGTGAATTTCAAAAACTTGAGTATGTACAGTATACTGCCATTAATATGAAAATTTAAAAGGGAAAGCAAATATGTACATATATGTTTCTGGAATGCACACACAAATCACAAAGCTATAAAGAAAAGCAAAGAAATAATACAAACTTCAGGAGAGATGTCACCTCTCGGGGGAGGGAGAAGGGGGCTTCTAAGGTACTGCAATATCTTATTTTTTCGATCTAGGTGGTGGTCAGGCATTTTATTCATTATTCTCTAGACCATTCTTAGATGTTTTATAATGCCTCTTAATGATTAAAAAAAATCAAACCAAAGCAAAAAAGAAAGCAAGGCATTGAAATGAAGTCAATGGACAAATAAATAGTTTGGAATATGAAAGGATGGATGGATGGTCGGATGGATGGATGGTCGGATGGATGGATGGTCGGATGGATGGATGGACGGATGGATGGACGGATGGTTGGACGGATGGTTGGACGGATGGATGGACGGATGGATGGACGGATGGATGGATGGATGGATGGTTGGATGGATGGATGGTTGGATGGATGGATGGTTGGATGGATGGATGGTTGGATGGATGGATGGATGGATGGTCTGCTAGACAGATACATTTGGTCCTTTATGTCTAATTTGACTTGCACGTGTTCCAAGAAGTTTCATGATTATGCGATTCATAAATCTTTCCTTTCTATAGGTAAGGCATTCACAGTCCATTGCAGGTTGACCCAACTCATTCATTGGCCAGCTTGGGCTGTTTCCCTGGGGAACTGTTTATAATCCGGCACTTACTGCTAAGGCCAGAGGCATTCCAGACTAAACGTTCAGCCTGCTTCTCCACACCTACTCTCACCGCCACCCCTCCGGCACCCTGCACCTCCCTCCCACAGAGCTGACACGCTCAGAGCCTTTGGGTGCCTGGAACAACGGAGTAGGTGAGGACATTACCTTTCGAGGGGTGGGGTGGGGTGGGGTGGGAGTGTTCCTGTAAAGGCAAGCAACGCCCAAATAATTCAAAAGCAAGGCCGCAGGAGATGAGGTAACATCACCTCCAGGGCTCCCTTTTAGCTCAAATCTCCGTAGTTCCTTGCAGAGCACACACACAAAAGCGCAAGAAAATGGGGAAGGGGAAGTTCATCCATCGCCTCCTGACAAGCAAGGGTGAAAAACAATGCGGCAAGAAGAAAAGAGAGACGGAGCTGCAGAGACTGCAGAGAAGGATCCGAGAGGTAAACAGCAAGAAGTCCTCTATTCGACCCGTCTGCCACCCTCCCCTTGGGGCCCCGCAGAGGCCCACACCAGTCCCCATCCTTCCCTACCCCACACCACGCACAGTCTCCCCGGGCATCCCTCTGTCCCCGGTCTCCCCTCCCGGGCCACCGCACTTCAAGCAGTGGCCTGTGTCACTAGCAGGCCTCTTTGGGCCACTCACCGTTTGCCCCGCTCTTCCCTGCGGCGCGGGTTGGGGCAGAGAAGACCTGCTCGCAGGGGGCAGCGTCAGTTCCCTAAGGGAAGGCGCCTCTCAGGTGAGAAGGGACTGGGCGGCCGACGACGCTGGGGACGTGGAAAGTCGCAGGCAGACGGGGTGGGAGGGGGGATGCGGGGGGAGTGGGGGCGTCCCGGGAGCTGATTGGTGGCCGCAGCGCTGGGGCGGAGCCTGGCCCGCAGCCCCTGGACCGCAGAGGCCTCGCTTTGTATCAGTTTCTGCAGGAAGATGCGGCCCCAAATCCGGGGCAGAGACCCCAGCACCCGTAGAGTGCGGCTGGGCAATTTGTTGAAAAATAAATCTGAGAGTATTCATGAACAAGTGAGCAGTTGACATATTATAATATATTTTTCTGTAAACAGTGCACACTTATTTCTAAGGACGAATTTAATCTATGGGTCCTAGATACATTTTTTAATTAAAAGCATCGAGTTGCATTAGAATGGAGCATACGATAACAAGAAAATCTTGCATCGCTTATATGAAGGGCAGAGATAAGAGTGAAGAAGTTGGCAATTGATATCTTCATAACCATTGAATTATTTTAAAGTAGCCCATGTTTTGTTTTATAAGTCACATAAAACACGAAGGTGTCAACAATTTTACTAACCAACAAATAGGTGACAGATATTGGGCATGAGAGAGAGAAAGAAAGGTGTGGCTACTAAAAACCTAGACTCTGTATCGACTGCCGCTTACCAGCTTACCAGCTGGGGAGTGCATTTGCTTTCTGGGGCCTCAGTAAGAAACGGCCACAAATCTGGGGACTTGAAACAGTACATTTATTATCTGACACTTCTGTAGGTCAGGAGCCCACTGGCTAAGATCCAGGTGTAACAGGGGTGTGTTTTCTGGAGGCTCTAGGGGTAGTCTCCACTTCCTTGCCTTTTTCAGCTCCTGGAGGCTGCCCAAATTCGTTGCCTTTTGGGCCCCATCTCCAAAGCCGACCATCTCACCGCCTGAATCTCTGCCTGTGTCTGCATATTTCTCTGCTTCTGTTTCACTTCTTTCTGAGCGAGTTTGACCTGTTAAGTTCCCTTTCCATCCTGGACCCAGCAGTCCACCGTGAATTCTAAATCCCACCTCCTTTTTTGTGCTTATAGTATTTCTCTTTCTTTTCATCTGCTCTCTTCCTGCATTTGTTTGCCTCTGTCCCCCAGATAACTTCCCCTCTTTACAGGTAGAAAGTGTAGTGGGTGGAACACCTTATCAAAAGGACACTTGGCTGTGTGCTCTTACTGCCACTTAAAGCTGGTGCTTTCCAGGGTTGTTGAAACACATATGATAACGTGTGAGACACGTCATTTTTGTTTTTTTAATGTTTATTCATTTTTGAGAGAGAGGTGGGGAGGGGCAGAGAGAGAGGGAGACACAGAATCCCAAGCAGGCTCCAGGCTCCAAGCTGTCAAGCATAGAGCTGTCAGCACAGAGCCCCACGAGGGGCTCAAACTCACCAACCAGGAGATCATGAGCTGAGCTGAAGTCTGAGGCTTAACCCGCTGAGCCACCCAGGCGTCCCTCGAGATATGAGATTCTTAACTGGTGGCTGTCTGTACTAGTTCCCTGTCTCTCCCCTCCTCTCCAGACCCTCACCCCAGGCTGAACTTTCCTTCCCAGGCCCAGTGAGGGTCCTCAAAGAGCATATCGGTGATTTCAGAGGAGGAGGGCCTAGGGGGCTGGCGTGTGGGGAGGCAGCTGTGGGAGGAGAGGAACTGAGCGGAACAGCCGGGGCCCCCCATTGGCAGGGGATTAGCTGGCTGAGGTCCGTGCTGTCTTGGGTGGAGGAGATTTGCAGGCTGCACTTGCCCTGTCTCTTGCCAGCCGCCCCCCCCCCCCCCCCCCCCCCAACCAGGAGCAAAGCCTAGAGGGCTGGCCCAGGGATCTCTGCCAGGGGGATTTTGTACTGAAAGCACTGGCCTCAGTGGGTATTGAAATGTCAAGGTCATGCTTTCTTGCTACCTATTGCTAACTCTTTCTGCTGTCTGCATTCAGTGTTTCTTTTTTTCCATAAAGGAGGTTGGGTGAGATGTTTTCACTCTCAAAGTCTATGACCAAATGCTCAGGAAAAACAACTGAAAATGGTGGGTTTTGTGAGTGTGTCAGGGGAGAGAGTGGGGGCAGGCAGGCATGTGTCCTGCTGACTCTCAGTGTCTGGGAGGAGGAATATGGCAAGAGAGAAACGCAGCTGCCTTGGCAGAGAGAATGAGTGAGAGACAGAGAAAACTCAACGCCAAAGAAGCCCAGGTCTTTCAGGAACACTCTGTCTGCCTCCACAGAAACCCGCTCCCCAAGCACCCCTCTCAGCTGCACAAACATGCCCAGACATTGGCTTTGCTTTCACCCTCAGAGGACTTTCTAGTCAGAGACGGCCCCTCTGTGTCTGGGAAGCTGGTTGCTCATTTCTAGAAACCCCTGAGAACTGAACCCCCATGTCTGCCCTCCACTCTGTGGCCAGGCCTGGTGGGGGCCGTTCTGAGGGAGACGAGGCTTTGGCAGGGAGGCGAGGAGAGAGGACAGGCGGCTTGCAGATTTCCAGAGAGCAGGAGACGGTGGTTGTACCAGTGAACAGAAAGGCTGATCTCTCCTGAGTAAGAGGATTCTTCCTGTCCTTTCTCCCTGGGTGTTGAGCCCGTTGGCCTTGGGACTGGAGTTTCACCAGTGAGTCCTCAGTGTGCTGACTGTAGAGTTGGCCTCCACAATCGATCGCCCAAGTCAACTCCTCGATATAAATCCGTGTGTGATGTACTATCCGCACAGATACACCGAGTGTATCTGTCCCGGTAGGTCTATTCCTCTGGAGAGCGCTGACTGTGGCAGGCCCCTTTCCACACCCCTGCCCCCCCAGGGTTATTCATTTGGAATTTGCTGCTGTTTCAGCTGCTTCTGGTCTCCACTGGGGCTTTGCCTATGGCCACCACTGACAACTCCCTGGGGCTTTTCTTTATTTACAGAGATGGAGGGTGAACACTGGGTGGGCCTCACTCCCTGAGTGTTTGCCTGAGCCTTTTTTCCTCCTCCATACCCCTAAGAGCTCTATGTTGCATATCGAAGGGACTTGTAGGGTGAGAGGGGGACACTTACCTACACCGATTGTAACTCTTCACTGTATAGTCTGTGATAAAGGCCTCCAGGAAGAGAAATTGGCTACTGGAGGGCCCTTCTGGTTGATTCCTTCTCTCCCCATTTTTTTCCCTCACTTCCTCCTGTGTCCCTCCCTGTGGGTTTTAATAGGAACTGAAATTGATTTGTAAAATGGAATTATTACAAACACAAGTACAAAGAAGAACATTTGTAAAGCTTATCTTGGAACATTTTGTATTTAGAAATCAAGTTTGCTCAGAGTCTTAGGAACTTCACTGAGCAATAAATATAATCAAAATTAGGAACAGTGGAAGGATGGGGGAGAAATGAGGGAAGACTGGTGGGAAAATTATTGTTATTATTATTATTATTATTTCTTATTTTGTGAGAGAGAGCCTGTGTGTGGGAGCACAAGTTGGGGAGGGGCGGGGCGGGGGGGGGGGGCGCAGAGTCCCAGCAGAGCCTGACGTGGGCTCGATCTCACAAGCGTGAGATCATGACCTGAGCTAAAATCAGGAGTCCGAGGCTTAACCAACTGGAGCCACTCAGGCACCCCCATTTTTCTTTTTAAAGAATGGTTAAGTGCTATCTTCTGTTTTTAGGATGACAAATTCCTTATTTTTATGAAAGCAATACAGTTCATCAATAGATGGAAATAAAAGAAAAAAGAGGATTATACTGCACCTGCTATTTTTAATTTAAAAGATATTTAACTAGTCCCAGCCGCTTTGGGCTGCTATAACGAAACTTTTGTAGCTGGATGGCTTGAAAACAAATACTTTTCTCACAATTTGCTGGAGTGTCACGTTGTTGTGGTCGTTGTTGTTGTTGTTGTTGTTGTTTATTTAATTTGAGAGACAGAGCATAGAGGGAGCAGAGAGAGGAGAGAGAGAGTCCCAAATGGGCTCTGCACTGTCAGCATAGAGCCTGATACAGGGTTCAAACTCACGAACTTGAGCCGATTATCAAGAGTCAGACCCTTAACCAACTAAGCCACCCAGGGCCCCCCTGGTACCTAGCAGTGTCACTTTTAAGTGAACTTGAATTCAACTAAGAAGCCAAAGAATTGCTCAGCTAAATGTGTCTCTGTAGCAAGGATGTCTGAAATACTGCAAAGTGTTCTGAACCAAAGTTTTCTGCGCTTGACTGGATATGTCTTCTTGGGGTGCAGCACTTTTGAACCCTAGGAAACTGTGAGTGCTAAAGGTTTCTTTGGGCTCTGTGAAGACTATGTTGGATGTAGAGAGATGATTCTACCTTGAAAGATTTTACTGTCTTTTGCCAGAGCTACGCGCCTCACCAGTCCACTATCTCAGGATTGGCCAATAATAGCAAGAATTCCTAGCATTTTGTCAACTCACCTTCAGCATAATTTCTCAGGCTCTGGGGGAGCTCTTGGCAGAATGAGTAGGGGAGAGTGTTTAAATATCATTCAAAGATGAACCAGAATCGTGTTTTTTGTTTGTTTTTGCAGAGGATTTGGAGCCAAACATCCTGGCCTCAAATATCCATTCTTACATAAGACATCTTTGAAGAGAGCCTCGTACATAGAAGGGCTCAGTAAATGTCATGCATTTTTTAAATTATATTCACGTTTAAGCTTCATGGAATGATGTTGTGCCCCATTCCTTCTTTGCTTTATACTAAGAAATGTATTTTTTATGCTTGTACACCTTTCTTTACCTTAATTTCATTAGATATTGATGGAAGGGATTCTGTGACCTAGCCTCCTGCCATCTTTACATGGAATTTCCTGTTTCTGCCTCCTAACAGAAGAAGCATTTAGGCTAACCAGCATGTTCCTGGAAGGATTTTACCTATTTCCCTTTATAGATTTCTCAAATGTTCAGTTTTTACATTGACTTGAAAAAATGCCTTGGCCTTTTTTCTCCTGGTCACTGAAATAGATAGCCTCCCCACCCTAAATCTGTGGTCTCTTTCTCTCTCAATCTGTCTGTCTTTAAATCCCATGTAGGAAATTCAAATAGGGTGGTTTGGGGAAAGAAAAACAAAATACACTAACATCCTTCTAAAAGAAGAAAAATAACCTACTCGAAAGGATCCAGAAACAAGTCTTTACAGATCTGACGCAGGCCTGGACACTCTTAGGGGGCACTCATGGACACTTCTTGGCTTATGGATGTTCCTCGGCGACGACACTAACAGAGCCTGGGGACAAGGGAGCCTCCAAGGCCAACCAATTCTTTCAGCTAGCCTCCTCCTAGGGCCCCAGTCCCTCAGATCCAGGGCCTGGATTTCAGGTGTATAACCCTTGGGCAAGTTGGATTTAGGTTGGCCATTCATGGAGGAAATTCCCATTTCCTGAAGACACTAGGGGCGGCTCCAACAGACCCAGGGGCAGCAGAAGCCTCCCAACCTACCCACACCTCCTGAGCCAGACAAATGTCGTGCCCTCAACCCCCCCGCCCCCCGCCTTTTTTTTTCTTCCAGGTGCTAGGCTGGAAGTCCTGGAAGAGGCTGGAAGCTGACCGAGGTTCATGCGTTCTGAAAGGCAAGAGACTCCAACTGACCCTTGGGTGTGAGGAAAGTCCCTTTTCTCAACCCACCGCACCCCTTGAGCTAACTGTCAGTTCTGCCCCTAACCCACTAGGGCCTCCATCTGACCTGGAAGCCCCCGGGGGGGGGGGGGGGTCTAGCGATGGCCAGGCGATGCTCATAGCAATCTCTCTCTATCTACAAGGTAGATAGGTGGGGTCTGTCCTCACCCTCGGCTACTGCCAAAAAGAAACAAAAACCCACCACCCCTGTTTTATTTGCTGTGGATAGAAAACTACACATCCCCATTAGGTTGGATACCCATTGGATTGCCAAGAAAGATCCCTCACAGATGGTGCAGGCTCCCAATAGGACTGATGTACTTTCAATGGCAAGTGCAGAGGGGCTGAAGAAGTCAAACGAAAAGCCAGGTATGTAACCACTGTGATTCTGTGAGGTTTTGACTTTAGACACTGATGTAAATCCTATTTATGGCCTGTTTATTTTGTTCACCTAAAATATCATTTTTTTGTCACTACATTTTCCAACTGGCCATTGCTGTTCTGAAGGAATGCTACTGATATTTTGTTTTAAAGAACCTATTAAGTGAGATGTTAGCTATTGATTTAAAGTGGAGAGATAATACTTAATCATGTTAATGAAATATACTTTTATTTCTAGTGTGCCAAAATATATAAAATATGGAGTGAACAAAGCATCTTACTAAATTTCTTCCTTTTTTTTATTGATCCAGGAGATTTTCAGGTTTAACTTCTTACATTCATAGAATATATGCACTTAATTATGGTAAATTATGTTTTCATTAAGTTGTTAAAATTACTAATCCTTTTTTAGGAGTTTTGATCTATTTTTTTTTCAATGAACTTCATCTAATCAGCAGTTTTAGATTTTTATTCTGTGGAACAGTGGTCAGGAACATATTAGTAAGTGAACTACTTAAATAACTTTAAGAAATGCCATGTTTACCTATGTTTTTGCAAATTCAAAGTCATGTTAGCATATTGAAGGCTCTGAGCAATCCTGTAGTAAATAATACTCCTTAAATTTATTTAATGCAACACTCTATATATTTACTTAAAAATGAAAGGAAACCTTTTCTATTTATTAAAATATATAGGTCAGACTTCTGTAGAATACCAACTTTGGGACACATTGATCTGTGGGTTTTTTTTTTTTTTCCTTATACTGACTTTGCCAGGTTTTGTACCATAACTATATTAGCTTTATAAGATCTAGGCATGGACAGACTTTTGCCAATATTTTCACTTATTTATATTAAAATAACATTTTTATGATGATAAAAGTACTGTATGTTTATTATAAAAAGTGAAGAGAGGCACCTGGGCGGCTTGGTCAGTTGAGTGTTCAACTCTTGTTCTCAGCTCAGGTCAAGATCCCAGGGTTGTGGGATCAAGCCCCATGTCAGGCTCCATGCTAAGGCACTGAGCACAGAGCCTGCTTAAGATTCTCTCTCTCTGTCTGCCCTTCACCCCCACTGTCACGAACATGTTCTGTCTCTCTAAAGTAAATATTTAAAAAAATGAGGAGGGGCTCCTGAGTGGCTCAGTAGGTTAAGTGCCTGACTCTTGATTTCGGCTCAGATCATGATCTTACTGTTCATGAGTCTGAGCCCCTGTTTGGGCTCTGTGCTGACAGTGAGGAGCCTGCTTGGGATTCTCTCTCTACCTCTCTCTTTGCCCCCACTTGTGCTCGCTCTCTCTCTCTCTCTCTCTCTCAAAAATAAGTAAATTAAAAAAGAGAAAATGAGGAAATACCAAAAATAATAGAAAAATATATCACCTATATATAATCCCAATATTAGAAATAACCCTAGTTAACATTCCAATCGATTATTATACATCTGTATCTATAAAGTATCTATCTATATAGAGTCTATATATGTACATATATTTAGGTATTTATAAAATTGGGATTATTTTGTATATTGTATACAATTCCATGTTGTATTCTTTTACCCATGATTTACATCTTGAACGTTTTACCACACATACATACATTTAAACATAGTTTTTTAATGGCTGTATAACAGCCCAACTCTTTTACTGAAATTGCATTTGGTCATTTTCCATTTTGGAAATTAAATTGTTCCAGAACTGTGGTAGTCACAATAATAGTGTTAAAAATATCTGCTTTACTTACCTTTTTTTTTTTAAATGTTTATTTATTTTGAGAGAGAGAGAGAGAGAGAGAGAGAGAGAGCACTCATGCATGAGAGGGGAAGGGGCGAGAGAGAATCTCAAGCAGGCTCCTCCCTGTCAGCACACAGCCCGATGTGGGGCTCTGACTCAAGAACCATGAGATCATGACCTGAGCCGAAATCGAGAGTCAGATGCTTAACTGACGGAGCCACCCAGGCGCCCCTCTCTTAGCTGTTTTTGATGGGAGGGTCAGGAGGGGGAGACGGCAAAAGGGGATGGGAGAGGAAGGGCTGTGTCTGCCTCTGCCATCATGAATCAAGGCTGCACCCCAGTCTGGGTGCCGAGCGTGTGAGTGCCGGCTGGTGGATCGCCCTTGCCTGTGCCCCAAACATGTGGAACCGGTGTGAGTGTGCTCAGCTCCAGGGGTCATGCAACGGAAAGAACAGATGGAAGGTAGAGAACCGGGGATGGGGGGGTGGCGGGGGGGGGGCTGTGCTCTGGGGTTGATTCCTTGTGTGATGCTGAGTAACCCTTGTTCTTCTCTGCACCTCAGTTTTCAGGTCATGGCAATGAAGAGAGTTCCCTTTCCACATAGCTAAAGAAAAAAAGGAATACGTCAGGACTGTGAAATTTTGAGATGAGAAAGAAGGCACAACATTAACACAGGTGGAGTAAAACGGAAACAGATGCTCCTCAAGGAAGCTTTGTCCCCCTCTGGGCTCACAGAGAGTCTTTAGCTCCTGGATGCACCTTCCTATGCCTCACGGGTTCATGAAGATCCACCATTCCAGCCACTCGCACTGCTTGCGACCTTGCCCGAGAAAAGGTCCTCCCACCCTCTCATCTGGAACTTGTATATTCCAGAAACTCTTAGAGGTAAAAACCCCCTCATCTGTGCTACTATTTCAGCTCAAAACACGTTTAAAAGGAGGTTATCTCAGAGAAGTGATAAGGAGACAGATAAACATCCTGGAGTTTGTAAGGTAGGAAAAGAGAGTGAAAGGAGAATTATTGTCCATAGAAGCCTCCTTCCTTCCTTCTGGGCCCCATTGGAGGCCCGAGGGGCTGGAGCTTTGTGGTGGAGATGTTCCTGATTCAATAAGATTCATAGATGGCAACTTGTGGGGCTCCCACACTTTGGCAATTCACAGAGCTGGGTGAAAAGAAATGACAAAACCACTTAAAAATCTTTTAGTCTTGATAAATGTGCTTTTTTTCTTTTTTTTTCCTTTTAAAGGATCAAATTCTTTCTTAGTTCTTGGTTCTGACACAGCTTTCTCACTGGAGTGCTATCAGCGACATTTTGCACAATTGGAGGCTGCTAGTTCCAAAAACCTTCTGAAAATTATTGCCAAGGGCCTATCGGGTAGAGGAGCAGAAAGGAGAAGGAAGGAGGTTGTTTTGCATTAAAATAAATAAGAGTCTGAGGGTTATATGTAAGAATCACTAAATTCTATTCCTGAAATTATTATTACACTCTACGTTAACTAACTTGGATTTAAATTTTAAAAAACTAGAAAATTGAGCCCCCCCTCCCCCCAAATAAATAAATAGGTTCAATTTGTAAAGCTGAGCTGCCTTCTAGGAATGGAAAGAATGAGTCACGGGCATGGCTTTCCAATGGCATTAGGAGCACAATGCCCTTATATGCCCACGAAACTTCTCTTTCTGTTTCAGGTGGGAGGGGGAGGGAGAAAATATTTCCTTTAGGCAAACTACCTAAAACCCACAAACCACATCTGTTCTTTCCAATGAGCTTGTCCAGTGCCAGGCTAGACAAATCAACTCTCCAGTGGAGGCAGACATCAAGCAGTTTTCAGAGGCTGGCTGGAGACAGACCACTGGTATCTACAGCCCATAGCAGCTTCGCCGGGCAACCACGTGGTTTACTAGGTTCCGGGGACGTGTTCTCACCTTAGGGCAAACTGGGGGCTCGGCTTAGGGGGCTGGGTTGATATCTTTACATTTCAAGGATTATTTGAAAGCCTCTTTCTTTGGCAAGAGACTCAAAGAATATCTAAAGGACCAAAAAAGCCCCCCAAAAAACAAACAAACAAAAAAACAAAAAACAAAACAAAAGGAAACCCAAACCAAAACAAAAGTGAAAGTCTAAAGTTACATTTTTTTTCCATGAGGAATTTAAACATCTAGATAGACAAAAATAAATCTGCCATCAGTACGAGATCCAAAGAAAGCTACTCTGAACACTATTAAATATTATCTTCCTTTTGAAGTTCTTATTTTTAAAAACATACCTGAATATTGTGCTTAATGAATTAATTAAATCATTCAACAGTTTGAAAAACTATTTAGTTTGAAGTAGTTATAGATTAACAGGGAGATGTAAAAAAAAAATGAACAGGGGTTTCTTGTGCACCCTTTACCTAGTTTTCCATAATGGTGACATCTTGCGTAATTATAGTGCAATGTCACAGACAGGAAACAGACATTGGGACAAGCCACAGAGCTGGCTCAGATTTCATCAGTTTTATATGTACTTGTGTGTGTGTGTGTGTGTGTGTGTGTGTGTGTGTGTGTGTGTAGTTCTATGCTGTTGTATCACATGTGTAGATTTGTGTAAGCACCAATCAAGATACAGAATTGCTCTCCCACCACAAAGCCCCCCTGAGGCTACCCCTTTATAGCCACATGCACCCTAACTGAACGGCATATCCTTATAATTCTGTACACTTTCTTTAAAAAAAAAATTTTTTTTTTACATTTATCCGTTTTTGAGAGACAGAGCACAAGTGGGGGAGGGGCAGAGAGAGAGGGAGACACAGAATCCGAAGCCGGCCCCAGGCTCTGAGCTGTCAGCACAGAACCTGACGCGGGGCTCAAACTCATGAGCTGTGAGATCATGACCTGAGCTGAAGTCGGACGCCTAACCGACTGAGCCACCCAGGTGCCCCAATTCTGTACACTTTCTATGTGCAAGTCCCTGCTCTGGGTACCAGGAATACATCATTGAACAAACACAAGTCCCTGCAGTATTGAGAAGAGACAGGAAAGAAACATCTTTTAAAAATAAACATCTGTGTTAGGTGATGAGTGCAGTTAAGTGAGACCCAAAAGAATAGATACTGAAGATTCCATTTTAATGAATTGCAGGAATAGGAAGACTAATATCTATGGGGATAAAGATCAGAAATTGGCTGTTGTTGTGGGCGTGTATTGGCTACAATGGGGCACGAGGCCCAAATGGAGGGAGAGTATAGGGCATATATGTCAAAACTCACAGCTCTGAACACTCAATTCTATACATTTTATTGTATAAGAGTTATGTCTCAATTTAAAAAAAGTGAGGTAGGGGTTCTGGGTGGCTCAGTCCATTAAGTGTCTGACTTTGGCTCAGGTCATGATCTCACAGTTTGTGGGTTCGAGCCCCTTGTGGGGCTCTGCTCTGACAGTGTAGATCCTGCTTGGGACTCACTCTCTCGCTCTGCCCCTCCCCCACTTTCACTTTCTCTCTCAAAATAAATAAATGAACTTAAAAAAAACAAAAAAGTAATAATATACAGTGACAGAAAGTATTTAGCTAATATTAATTCTCAAGCCACTGAGCATATTCAGTTAAAATGTTCAAGACAGTCAGTTAAAGGCAAACGATGAGTAGTTTGGTCAATATTTATCTTCTAGATTCCAGAGGCTACAACTTTCAAATGTGTCTTCTTTTTGACCATGAAAACCAAGATGATGTAGTTATTGCAATGTAGTACCTAAGCATATGCATATTTATTTATTTATTTATTTTAATTTTTTTTTCAACGTTTATTTATTTTTGAGACAGAGAGAGACAGACGAGAGACAGAGAGAGACAGGCATGAACAGGGGAGGGGCAGAGAGAGAGGGAGACACAGAATCTGAAACAGGCTGCAGGCTCTGAGCGGTCAGCACAGAGCCTGACGCGGGGCTCGAACTCATGGGCCGGGCCCGTGAGATCATGACCTGAGCCGAAGTGGAAGTCAGAGGCTTAACCGACCAAGCCACCCAGGCGCCCCAGCATATGCATATTTAAAGTGATAGTTTGGATGACTTAACTGATGAATGGACTTACATTTTGACCTTAATTCTCTTTATAGGATGTTCTTTATTACCACGTTTCTCAAGCTGTGGATTTGACAAGCTGCAGAATTTGAGTTCATTTTATTTTCATTCAGAAAACATAGGCACCTGGTTTTGATATGTATAAAAACCAGCAACATGGAAACAAGCATACCAAGCAAAGTTCAGATGAGACATGAAGGTAAAGAAAGATTTCTTTGGTATTTGGTGGGTCTCCTCACCAGGACGACTGTGATAATTAAGATATTCCTTCTTCCTTTATTTATTCATTCCTTCATCAACTACCGGTGTGCATTTACGCATCCTATGCATTTTCTAGGAGCTGGTGATAGATCAGTGAGCGAAACAGACTAAAATCTTTTTCCTCGTGGTGATTATACCCTACTGGGAAGATACATAATAAACACAATAATAAGAAAAGGATATATTCATTTTAGGGGTGTTCGAAGATGATTAGTCTATAGGAAAATATAAAATAGGAAGATCAGTTGTGTGGAGGGAAGGAAGGTCTCGGTTGTCCCAGTGAGAATACAGTATTTGGGCAGAACTTTGAAGGAGATGTGGAATGAGCCATATGGGTATTTGGAGAAGAGGGTCTTGCTCCAGAGAGCAGCCCAGACAAAGATCTGAGGTAGAAAAGTGCTGAGCATGGTCAGGGAATAGCAGGAACTGAGAGAGAGAGGGAGATGAGGTCAAGTCATGAGGGTGGCAGTGTGTGTGGACAACCATCCAAGAGAAGAACCAGGAACTCAGTCAAAGAATTTGCCGTAGGCTTCAAGTCAATGCACAGTTAAGCAACGTCAGTTTCACCTCCTGGATTTCAGATTCCTTTCCTCGTCTCCATTCCCACTGCCTTGCCCTCCTTCAGCCTGCTGTCGGTTCTCCCCAGGGCGGCCTCACCTCTGACCCGGTTGGCCCCATGTCTATTCCTGTATTCAACAACCGTTTCCCCACACTGCAGCCAGGCACCTAAATCAGCTCCCTTTTGGTCATGAGAGACTAAAATTTTTTATGGCCTCTAAGTTTTGATTTTACCCACCTATCCAGGCTCCTCTGGCAGCACACAGCTCTGTGATACCTCCCATCACCGGAGCTGTACAGAGATGCTTCTCTTTCCCAGAAATCAAGGTCTTGTTCACTTCCCCACTCTCCAGGGCACCCTCCCCACATACATCATATTAACTGCTGCCTGTATTTTCTCTATCAGCTCACAGGTCCATTTTTCAGGAAAAACTGACCTGCTGCCCCTGCCATGTATGTGCATTTTGCATATTATGGTCATTTTGCTGACTGTAATTGTGCTAGATCATCAACTTAAGGTTTATAGATGCACTTCTGGGAGTTTCTGTTCTTAGAAGATTTGGGGAGCTAAAACTGAATCTGCTCATTAAAAAATAGTATTTGAGAGGCACGCAGGTGGCCCAGCAGGTCAAGCGTCTGACTTCAGCTCAGGTCATGACCTCACAGGTCATGGATTCCAGCCCCACCTCAGGCTCTGTGCTGACAGTTCAGAGCCTGGAGCCTGCTTTAGATTCTGTGTCTCCCACCGCCCCCCTGCCCTCCCCAACTCGCGCTTTGTCTCTGTCTCTATCTCTCTAAAATAAAATTAAAAAAAATATTTTTAAATAGTATTAGAATGTTATGCTAAAATGTTTCGCTTTTGGAGGGATTCAGACTTTTAGATATATCACTCATGGAAGCACTGTCGTAAAGAATTTGCAGAAGTTGTTGGTTACTGGGGCATCTGGGTGGCTCAGTCAGTTGAGCGTCTGACTTCCGCTCAGGTCATGATCTCATGGTTCGTGAGTTCGAACTCCGCGTCGGCTCTGTGCTGACAGCTCAGGGCCTGGAGCCTGCTTCGGATTCTGTGTCTCCCTCTCTCTGCTTCTCCCCTGCTCACACTCTGTCTCTCTCTCAAAAATAAATAAAGATTAAAAGAAAATTAAAAAAAGAAGTTGTTGGTTACTAATGCCAAAGGTTTTTGAGACGTATTCTTAGATGCCCATGAACTTTACATCAGGGATAGTCAGAAAACTCCATATGATAAAAGGAAGGGAGTTGCATCTCATTTCTTCAAAAAGGAAATAGAAAACCAAAAGGCTTTACAACTGGACAGAAGTAGTCAGGCTCCTTTCATGATGTGAGGAAGGGCATATGCCTCTACAAACCTAACAGGCTTCCCTCTGGGTTTCTGGTAGGTCAAAAATCCTGAGAGGATTGAGAGAGAAGGAAATATGAAAGATTTTTCCTGAGAATAAAGGTAGCTAGAAAAGCAAACCAAATACATCTTTTCAATTAGCTCTAAATGCTTAAGCTAGGAAAATTGACCCTGGTGGGGACAGATGGCAGGCTTTGAAAGCTGTCCAGAGAGGCAATTGCTGACAGACAGTTTGAAGTGCTTTTCCTGATTCTCTGTGATGAGTCATCCTTTTATAGGGCAAACCTGTCATCTAGGTGCCAAACAGGTCGCCATAGGAGAGTGAGTTGAGGTTGGTGCCTTGAAGTTTCCGGAGTTAATGTTTGCCACCATTCTTCGGGGGTCTCCTCCCTGTAGTTAGAGTCAGAGCCAAGCTTTCAAAAGAAAAAGCAGATGGACAGACAAAAAAGAAAGCCCATTTTTTCCCCTTCTTCTGTTGTGATAGTGAAATAGAAAAGTGGAAAGAAGAAAAAACTCCACTCACTGTACTATTCCTATCATTTACCAAGTTTCCGAATATGATCATACAGTGATTGGTTGCAAGCAGCAGAGGAGAAGCCGGGCTAAGGTAAGCAGAAAACACAGGCACTAAATAGCTCACCAAATCTCCGAAATCAGGCGGAGAGTTGACCGCATCATGAAAAATGAAAAAAAATCATTCTGCAGACTGGTCCTTTGCAGACATCCCACGATCTTTCCTGGACCCAGACAGAGATATCCCTAGTGCGCTGTTAATCACGGCTGATTCTAGAAACTGGATTTGCTTTGCCTCAAGTGCCGGCCTCAGAACATTTAATTCTGGGCAGTTCCTCCCTTTTTTTTTTTTTTTAATTTTTTTTTCAACGTTTATTTATTTTTGGGACAGAGAGAGACAGAGCATGAACGGGCGAGGGGCAGAGAGAGAGGGAGACACAGAATCGGAAACAAGCTCCAGGCTCTGAGCCATCAGCCCAGAGCCCGACGCGGGGCTCGAACTCCCGGACCGCGAGATCGTGACCTGGTTGAAGTCGGACGCTTAACCGACTAGGCCACCCAGGCGCCCCAATTCCTCCCTTTTTTGATTGCAAATCCTTGTCCCAAATCTGGCACGAAAGCACCTGAGTGACAGAGCCTGGGTGTTCTTGTTGCAAGGGATGCTGGGAACATTTTAGCCTCTTTTCAGGGTGGATACCCCAAACACAGAAGGAAGGTTCAGACGCTGGTTTAAAAAAAATCATGACAGATAATTGCTTACGTTTCACACCTTTGACAGCCCCAGCCCCAAATCAACGTATTTCCTTCTTCCCATGTTTAGTCCATTCTTCCTCTAGAATGTCAAAGTCCTGCGTGGAAAGTCTGCTACCCGTGTACTAATGTGAAAAAATAGGACCCCATAAACATAGCCTGTAAACAATGGTAAGGGAAAGGACGTGGAAGAAGAAAATTGGTTAAAAGTACAAATGCGCTCAGCAACAGCAAGGAGGGGCATATGTGAAGATGCTGTGCCCCATTTGTGTGACTGGTGTGTGGTCCCAGTGTGACTTTTGTGCACCTCCCATCCCATGATCCCTCCGTTCTGCCAGCTTCAGAACTTGTTTCTGTCCTTCACCCAAAGGGTCATCCAAATCTTCCTTCTGAGAAAGCGGAAATGTTGAGAGTGGGCCTTAGGTATGCGAGAACATAATATGATGTATCTCAGAGTCTCTCTGTTAAATTTCCGCTTTTCTCTTCACTGCATAGACTGTATTTTTTTCAGGGTGGCATTTTCTCAGCCAGCGCCAATCCATTAAATGCTAGTGGGCCACCTGGAGACTGCAGGCATTCCAATTTAGTAGATGCTTACGAAGGACATTCTGGACCCACAGGAGAGAGGAAAGAGCTGTCAGATGCAGGGCAACAGAAGAGGAAATGCTACACTAAAGCCATTAAGAGGAAACTCATTTTAAAAGTTGGGAACTGAAAAATATTTGAGAATAAAAATCTGATTCAGTATTGAGTAACCACAAATACATCCTTAAGGTTTGTCTGTAAAACAAGCCCTTTGGGAACATTTGCTTACCCAAGGTTGCCTTGTTTCTCTTGTGGACCCCAACATTTCATCTCTGTAGGCCTTTAGGATAATTGGTCACCGTGAATAGTGGCGCTTAAATTAATGTGCGTAATCTGAGAACATCTATGAACACACATATCTTTTAATAAAAAAAATCTTGATTTAGCTATTTGTGCATATAAAGGCAAATAAAGGATTTTGGTAGATTCTTAATCTTAAAATGATGCACCTAAGTGATTTTTGATATGACAGGCAACCATGAAAAAAGCTCCTCTCAAACTTAACCTTTTGGAACCTGGATGTGACTGCTCTGCTGTCTGGAAGAAACAGCACCAGATGCTGGTCATAGGTTAGAGCAGTTTCCTGGTCGTGATGCTGTTGATGTTTGGGGCTGTATTATACTTTGCCATAGGAGACTGTCCAATGTCCATACTTTGCCACAGGAGACTGTCCAATGTCCGTACTTTGTCATAGGAGACTGTCCAATGTAGGGTTTTCAGTAGTATCCTTGGCCTCTACCCACTAGAAAACTAAACGTCCCCTGGAAGACAAAATTCCCCTTCGGTTGAGAGCCCCTGGGTTAGAGCATATATGACAAACACAAGCTGTTGTTTCTCAGTGGGAGACACCTGGACTCTTGAACAGATCATTCTGAGTAATATGTTACATGTTGAGACTTGTGAGTCCTCAAGCATTAGACCATTTCCTTACTTCTTTTTCTCAACAATACTAGTAAAATTGTGAGATCGAGTTCTTACAAGGCAAGACAGGAAGCACTTTTCACAAGTTAACTAATTTATTTTCAGTGTTAGCCTTGGGGGAAAGCACTTTTATTAGTCCCTTTCCATAGCAGAGGCACTGGAAGCACAGAGAGGTTAAGAAACATCCTTAAGTCCATAGTGCTGGTGGGGACAAAGAGAAGATTTTGAAAATTGATTTTTCTAATTTTAACTTTAGTGTTTTTGAAAGTAGGCTCCATGCCCAGTGTGGAGCCCAGTGAGGGGTTTGAACTCACAACCCTGAGATCCAGACCTGAGCTGAGATCGAGAGTCAGACGCTTAACCGACTGAGCCACCCAGGTGCTCTGAAAATTGATTTTTAAAACATATTACTTTCTTTTGTGCCTGGCAAAACTTTCCCAACGGTACCAAAGCATGTGTTACAAACTGTAAATCTCTTCACACGAGTGCAGTCTTCTCTAAAGGCAAACACAGAACATATTTGTGTATGTTTAGACCTTAAACCTAACTGGTAATTATTCCAGACAAGCTACTTTGTGTCTTGCTTTCTTTCCTGTACAACATATCATGGAAACCGTGTTGTGGTTAACATGGAGGGAGCTGCCTCATTATTTTATACATTAAAACGATCAGCTTTTGGTAGAATTAAAAAACATTTCTCATATAAAATTACAAAATCCTACAGAAGAGGAGGAAATCTCATGCATCCAGTGCTCAACGTCCAAATGATCAAATCATGGCCAGTCTTGTTTTATATATAGCCTCACCATTTCCCCTTCCCTCAATTATCCTGAAACGATTATTTCACTGTGCACTTCTAAGAGATAGAAATTGTTAAATTTATAACCGGAATACTATTACATTTAATTCAATTTAAAAATAATTCCTTAATATCATCAATTATCCGCTAAATGTTCCAATTACTACTTTTCTTTCAATTGCATCCTGATTTTTAAAAATATTCTTTGTACTTTGAAACATTAAAAAAATTTTTTTTTAAGGGGAGGGGGTGCCTGGGTGGCTCAGTTGGTTGAGCATCCGAATTCAGCTCAGGTCATGATCTCGTGGTTTGTGAATTTGAGCCCCGCGTTGGGCTCTGTGCTGACAGCTCAGAGCCTGGAGCCTGCTTTGGATTCTGTGTCTCCCCCTCTCTTTGCCCCTTCCCTGCTCATGCTCTGTCTCTCTCTCTCAATAATAAAAAACATTAAAACATTTTTTAAAAATATTCTTTGTACTTCGTATTTCCTGGATCCAAGAGCAAACCAAATGGAAAGAAAACCAAATTAGAAGCAATTGAATCCCCTGACTGGATTACATTCTGTGGTCTGGTCTGTTGAGGCTCTGGACCACATGCTGGGTCCTTCTTACGAGATGACGCAAAGTAGCCTATGCTTTAGACTATTATCTTGTAGTCTATTAAATCTTTAAAAAATTAAGTTTTATGTTTATCTTCAATTTTACCATTTCTAGCACTTTTCACATCTTTGTGTGTATCCAGATTCTGCCTGGCGTCATGTTCCCTTTGCCTGAAAAACCTCCATGAACATTTTTTGGAGTGTGGATTTTCCGGCAATAAATTCTATTTTTTTTTCATTGCTTGTTTGTCTGGTGAACTCCTCTTTCTCCTTCATCTTTGGAAGATATTTTCTCTGGGCATAGAAATTTGACTTGACAATTTCTCTTTTTTAGCAGCACTTTATAATTGTCACTCCATTGCCTTCCAGGCTGCATTGTTTTTGTTTTTGTTTTTGTTTTTTGTTTGTTTCTTTGTATCCTTTAAGATTTTATCTTAAGTAGCCTCTGCACCCAACTGGGGGCTCCAACTCACAACCCCTACATCAAGAGCCACGTGCTTCACCACCTAGGCACCATGCAGGCACCCCCAGCGTGCATCGTTTAAAACAATTTTTTTTCTTTATTTCTTTTTTATTTTAAATGTTTATTCATTTTTGAGAGAGAGGGGATAGAGGGGCAGAGAGAGGAGGAGACTGAGGATCTGAAGTGGGATAGGGGCTGACAGCAGAGAGCCCGATGCTGGGCTCAAACTCAGGAACCGCAAGATCATGACCTGAGCTGAAGTCGGACACTTAACTGACTGAGCCACCCAGGCTCCATAGTTTTAAAGAGAAGTTTTTTAATTCATATCTTTGTTTTTCTTCACATGTCTGTTTTTCTCATTACTTCCAAGATTTTCACCTTTTCTCTTTAAAGCAGTTGGAATATGATATCTCTAGTTGTTTTTATTTGTTTGCTTGTTTTTCTAGTTATCCTCCTTACTGTTCTCTGAACTCATCTGTGCTTTGGTGGATTTCATTATTTATGGAAAGGTCTCCTGTCATTATCTTTTCAGATATTTATTCTTTCTTCTTTTATTTCTATTCTTCTGGGATTCCATTCGTGTATATGTTAGTTTGATCTGTACCATCCTATGAGTAGTCATTTTACTGTTGGCCATCTATCCTAATGAAACGAACGCTCATTCTCACATGAAAACCTACACGTGAGTGTTTACAACAACTTTATTTATAATAATACCATCCAGAAACATTCTGGATGTCCTTCAGAATGTGGGTGATTAAGTAAAAGGTGGTATGCATACACAATAGAATGCCCATCGACACTGAAAAGGAATGAATAATTGACAGATAAAACCCGGATGAATCTCCAGAGAATTATGCTGAGTGAAAAGCCAGTCATAGAAAGGATATACTATATGATTCCGTTTATATGTAATTCTTGAACTGCCAAAATTATAGATATGGAGAACAGCTAGTGATTACCAGAGGTCCAGGAGAGGGTAAGAAGATGTAGGGGCTGCACAGAAGTGGGTGTGGCTATGAAAGGACCACATGGAGGATTCTTGTGCTGATGGAACATTCTGTCCCTTGACTGCATCAATGCCAATATCTTGTGATATTATAATATCACCTCATATATCATATGATTATAATTTAATATTTATTTAATTCCATCCTGTTACATATTATGTTATCTGATGGCAAGGCAGTATAACTTTGCAGGGTATTACTTACCATGGGGGACACTGGGCAAGAGGATATTTATGTGTTATTTGTTACAACAGCATGTATATCCACATGATCTTAAACTACAGTGTCTAATTAAAAATAAAATTTCAATCCTTCCACAATGTACACACATATGAAATCATCATGTTGTGCACTTTAAATATTTTGCAATTTTGTTTGTCAATTATGTGTTTATAAACCTGAAAAAAAGTTTGAAGAGGGTTAGAAGGTTCACCCTTCTGTGTTAAAGATCTTGGATGATCTTAATTCTTTTTTATTTTTTTCAGTAGTTGCTAATACTTCCTTAATCAGTTTGTTTGTACATGTAGATTTTAAATCTGTCTATGTGAGGCTGTTAATTTTGGAGCTTAGATAATACCACGAGGATGTGCTAGAATGTCCACCACACTGGCAATGCTCACAGAAGCCCGCTGGACTCTGCACATACATCAGGGGAGGGAAGCACATCTCCCCTGTCTCCAGAAGGAGATGTAGGGGCATCTGGAACCAAAAGGGCAGAATTGGTGCTTCCACCAGATTTACATGCAGCTCCAGTCACGGCTTCCTAGATTGGGGCCTTGAAGGCTAAGGTCTGGTTTGGGCTCCAGGAGCACATCATCCAAGCTCAGCAAGCTGGCTTCTCTGGCCTAAGGCTGTAGCGAAGATGTGAGAGGCAGAGGGATGGAGGAGAGCCTTCCACAGGGAGAAGGGCAGCAGGGAGGCCCTGGCCTGTGCATTGGGAGTGGTGGCAGCCATTAGCATTGTCATGCAGGAAGCTCCTGGGGGGTTGGGTCAGCCTCCCCTGCCAATGCAGCTGCTGCCAAAGCTCATTAGGTCTGTGTGTGTGAGCTGTTGCTGAGCCCTTGTCAACGTCCTCCCAGTAGTGTCCCTCGCAATGGCAACTGGTCCCTGGAGACTGAGGAGTACTGGGGCCCGAGGAATTTGGGATGTCTCTTCACTATGGTCCATCCCTAGCTGGAGGGAGAGCTCTTGAGCAGCTTCAACCTAGAGGAAAGCAGACACATCTCGTTTGTCAGCACTGATTACCATCTGAGAGGCTTCTGCAGCCTGTGGGAGTGTGGCCTTAGCAGGGACAGAGACAGAGACAGAGACAGAGACAGAAATGAAGTGACTTGTTAGGAACTTGGATCGGGGACATGAAACATGGCTGGTGAAATCTTCTCAAGTATTGTAGCAAATGTGGTAAAGTAGCTGTGCTTTGCAGGAACATGAGCCTTGGGTATAATTGTACAATAGGCTTCTCCATCCCAAAGCTTAGTCCTGACATAGAGAGAGACACTTAGGAAAGAAGCTCACAAGTATGGAGTCTTTTGTTAGGTATTGATAGTGACTAGCAGGTGGTGGTAATATTAATATATTACATTTCCAGACAAGAAAAGATATATTATCAATTGCCTTATATCCTCCTATCTCGATTATTTCTGGAGAGCTTGATTCTCACAATATTATGATTTTCTTTTTTAGTAACAGATGAAGATGTAAGGCAATTAAGGGCTTATTCAAAGACCCTTGACACTCAGAGAATGAACTGGAGGCAAGATTCAGGTGTCCTAATTCATCCCAGGGTTGGTTTTTCTGGCATTGGCCGTGGGGATTGCACTGTGGAGACTTGCCGGACGGAGGGAATTATATTGTCATGAAAACACTAGTCTTAGCTACAGGGAACAAGAAGTAGCAAGAAGAGAAGAATTTACATGAGACCATAATAAAATATGTCACCAAGTGTGTGTCAGGTTTGCATATGTTTGAGAAACTGAGTTTCAAGGATTGGACTCTGATTAAGTGAAAAGTCAGGTTAACCAAATCAGGCTAGAAGAAGTTCACAGGACCACAAAGAGAATAAAGTAACTGTTCTTTCAGGAGACGAAACCAGTCTTGGAGATACCAGCCACCCAAGCCACCCAGGGATTCTCTGTTTCCATATGTCAGGATGATGCAAATATTCCTGCTCAGGATGGATGCTCTCAGTGCTGACATCAACCAACTCTTCGGTCACAAGTCAGAGAAATCTCTCTCTAAATGAGTGTGTCATTTCTGTGGACAGTTTGACTTGATGAAGGTATGGCCCTGAGTGATTTTGAGCAGCACAAAAGAAACATATCTTCAGGTTGTGGGACTTACCTTCGTGTGTTCTGCTTTTGCATTTGGGACTTTCATTAGTCCCACCCAAGATTGTTTAGCTCCCCAACACACAAGGTCATGTAGATTTCAGGGAAATGGACTAATTTCCTGTACTTAAGTTAAAAAAACTACATAAGTGGTTAAAGTTGAGCTTTCCAGTTTGTTATATTAAGTTAGATAAAATGTGTTGTATTGGGAATCTGAAAATTTGTTTTTTGTTTGCATGTCTTTGTCATATAGAGAAAACATTTTGCTTCTATTCACTGCTTATGTTAATAACTGGATAATGGGGGAAGGCACCTGGAGGTACTTTAACCAGATCAGAGTCCTATTTTAATAATGAGGAGTTGACATCTGCGTCCATGCTTCAGACACGATCTTCCCTATAATTTCAGTGTCATTCCTGATCCTTCCTCCATCTGTAGGGGTCTCAGTTTTTTGTTACGTGACCTATTTTGAAGTTCACAATAAGGTCAAGTAATTTATGTTTTAAAAATTCCATTTAGAGCAATTACATCCAAAATAGGCACAAAAAGGATAATTTCCACACAAAAGGAATTAATACAGATGCTATTTCTATTTTCTTAATCTATCAGCTGTCCAAAAATGGACTCTATCATTGTAGAAAGCAAACATATTTGGATATCAATTAATTAAATTTTAAAATCTTAAAAACAAAGGCAACAGACTTGAGAAATATATATGCTGTTTGACGAGTTAAAAGTCATTAGCTGATGTAGCCATGAAAATTATTTAAGTATTAGCAGGACTGGGTGCAGGCTGGATCAGTGAGATTCAAAAGGAAGTTTTGTGCTTACCGGATGGAGGGTGATAACAGAGTGGTGGTATTTTATCAGTGTGAATGAAGTCCAAGGGAGAGGTGAGGGATTCATAAATACAGAATGAAAGAAGAGGATTTGTTCTGTGGGGTGTAAGGAAGAAGAAAAAACTAAACATGATGTCCTGGGAGAGAGAGAATTGTAGTGTATTGCTTGAGATAAAGGAGTTTGGATGGTGTACAGGTTGTGGAGAGATGAGCTGAATCATTGGTGGGATATTTAGGAATCATTCATTAAGCTGTTGGAGAAGCATCTGGACTTTGCAGAGATGTCTAGGAGATCATCGTGGGCTTGAGTTGGAAGATCCTGAGTTGAAAACAATGATTATAGTTTTAGACGAGTCCTCCAAGGACGAGCTGTAGAAAGAAAAACACACATTCTGTGCACATAATCTTGGAAGATTCTCACGGTAATGCAGCAGGAGAATTTAAAATACGTATCCAAGACTACAGACAAAAATGTTAGATGGGGAGAAAATCAGGACAGAAGAGCATCACAGAGTTGAGAGTGTGAAGGAACAAATAGTTCAATTATTTAAACAATAAAGAAGTAACGTAGAATAAATTCCATCAATCTGATGATTAGAAAGCCATGAGTTCCAGTCCTGAAACCAAGACTACATTGCATGTTAAGTAAATTAAATTAAAAAAAAAAAAAGAAAGCTATGAGTGCCCTTCAAGAGGGCAATATCTATGGATTAGTGAAGATGGAAGCCAGATTTCCATGGCTTAAAGGATGAATGTTATGAGGAAATAAACCCTGCAATTAGACACCAATCATTTCAGAACTCTGGATGTGAAAGGAAGAATCAGAATGGTAATTATGTAGCACAGAGTCTCTCCCCCAAAATTTTTTAAATTGTTTAATGTTTATTTATTTTTGAGACAGAGAGAGACAGAGCATGAGTGGAGGAGGGTAGAGAGAGAGAGGGAGGGAGACACAGAATCTGAAGCAGGCTCCAGGCTCTGAGCTGTCAGCACAGAGCCCGACACGGGGCTCGATCTCATGAGCTGTGAGATCATGACCTGAGCCGAAGTCGGACACCCACCCAACTGAGCCACCCAGGCTCCCCCAAAATTGGGTTTTTATAATGAGGGAAAAGGAATTAACCAGAAATAAGAGAAACCCTGGTTGGTAGAAAGGGGAATTAGAGCCCAAATGTGATCAATGTGAAATGAAAGGTCGACCAACTGTCCTCATTGACTGCTGGGCCCTTGCCTATCCAGTCACTATTGGACTGACCGTAGATCTTCCAAACATTTGAGTTCACCAATGATCCTTTCAGTTGGCCAAAATTTCCCACATTTTATAAATTAAGAAATGTAAAGCTAAGAGAAGTCAGTAGCTTGTTCTAGCCTTCAGGAAGCAGAAGAGAACAGATTTAAGGCAAAAATTTCCGGGCTCTACAGGTCCCACTTTCTCTAGGATCCAGCACTATCAATCATTTGTCACAAGACAAGGGCTGTAGGAGAGAGCTGTGTGGGGTGGGTGAGAGGAGCAGAGTGAGTCATGGGCTGGGTTGATGTCCAGGCAGCTCGCACATGCAACAGGGGTACAGTGATGGAAATGACAATCTGTTCTGTGTCTGTTTCTTCCCCTTGAGCATTCGGAGCACAAGGAAGTATAATACTGCCCTTGAATTCCCAGCATCTGGCCAAGATGGCACTTAGAGATATTTGCCAAATTAATCAAAAACAAATGTCTACTTCCTATGCAGATCTGCTAAAGAGTCACCTAAAGTTAACAGATTTGTTTTCTCTCCCTCTTTTTATACTAGAAAGCTAAAGCAACCATTTCCATACTGTCCTTTTTACTGAGACCATACACAAGGGCCAGAGTTGTAGAAAAATAGGAAGAGTAAGTCAGAACGAGTGGGAAACAAAGGGTAGCAAAATAAAAGTAAAGAATAAGATACAATGACCACTCTTCTCCTTCCAAAGACCAAAGACATCAAATTCTCAAAAGACCCATATTTTCCCACCTGGTAGATTTCAGTCTACTAAAGGTGTTGCTTCCTCTTTTGTCTGAAATCGTGGATAGGCCAGAAGAGGCGAGCACAGCACTTGTTACTCTGTTTCTCCAGCATGGAGCTCCTGCTACAACTTATACTGATAAACAGAGTATTGCACTACTCCCAGGGAGAGGTTATGAAGTACTTTCCCCATAGTTATCCACACTTATGCTTAAACATACTTGTAAGTTACACAACATTGCCCATTTGTATGTAAGAGTTTAAATGCCTAACTCAATCTTATATCTGGTAAGTCATGAAAACAGGTTTCATATTCAAGTTCTTTAATTCCAGATTTTTCCATGATGCCAGCCTTATTTGCAGACTGTATCTGCCTCTTCCAAATCTTTTTTCTTTGGTAATTTATTTATACATTTCATCATGTTTTGTGCACCAGATACATGTAGGGTTGTGCTTGAATGTTGACCCATGCTTACCATCATTGCTTATTTTACTTCCCATGGTCATCTACAGTTCTCCCCTGCCCTGGAAACTTGGGTAAACTGGAGAGATATAGAACTTCCAGAATTGCACTGCTTTCTCTCCAGACTTTACTTGACTCCCTGAGACCACATCACATCCTTATGTTTCCTCTCTTATGTAGAGTAGATACAGGGGATCAAGTCTATCAACTTGGCCCATATGATTGAACATATCTAGCTATGGCATATCATTAGGATTGCATTCTTTTAAGAATAAGTTATTCTTATGGTTCTTTCATTCAACAGTTTCTGTTCTCTCTGACTCTCTGCAGACTAATAATCTTCACATTTTTTAATGGAAACAAATAACCAGACATGGGTGAGAGAGTTTATTCTCCTCGGCCTGTCCAGTGACTGGGACACACAGGTCTCCCTCTTTGTCCTCTTCTTGATTATGTACTTGGTGACAGTGCTGGGGAACTTCCTCATTGTCCTTCTGATCAGACTGGACAGCCGACTCCACACTCCCATGTACTTCTTTCTCACCAACCTCTCCCTTGTTGATGTCTCTTATGCCACAAGTATTGTTCCTCAGATGCTGGCACATTTTCTTGCAGAACATAAAGCAATCCCATTTGTGAGCTGTGCAGCCCAGTTATTTTTCTCCTTGGGCTTGGGTGGGATTGAGTTTGTCCTACTGGCAGTGATGGCCTACGACCGCTATGTGGCTGTGTGCGACCCCCTGCGATACTCAGTCATCATGCATGGAGGGCTCTGTACTAGGTTGGCCATCACATCCTGGGTCAGTGGTTCTCTCAACTCTCTCATGCAGACCATCATCACCTTTCAGCTGCCCATGTGCGCAAACAAGTATATTGATCACATATCCTGTGAAATCCTAGCTGTGGTCAGACTGGCCTGTGTGGACACCTCCTCCAATGAGATCATAATCATGGTTTCTAGCATCGTTCTGCAGATATAAAACCATTAACAGAAAACGTTGGGTTGGTGCCAGTATTCCTGACCATGATGGGTACATTTAGTATATACAACAGCTAAATACTCAGCCACAGCTCAGGTGAATCCTCCTATAAATGAAAGTGCCATCTCCATTGATAATCAAGTTTGTGAATTTATGGTTCTTGTGTATTTGGCCTAGTCATAGATAAAACATATCTGTAGGTTGTAGGACTCACCCTCCTGTCTTCTGCTCTTGTATTCAGGACTTTATTCGTCTGAGCTAAGACTGTAGAGGACTCCAAATAGGAATCCAATATGACTGAGACTTGATGGACGATTGCAAAGATATGCATAGACTTTCAGAGGAGAAAAAGCTTTCAGCATTTTTATCCCTTAGGTATAGGGCATCGTCTCTATAATGAGTAGGGGGAAATATGGGTAGTGGGCTCACCCTCAAGGTTCACTATATTTCACATTGGATTTTGGGGGCCAGTCCAAGGTTTTGTCCATCTCTGCAGTCTTTGAATTCACATGAAAAGTGGAAAGAATTATTATTCTGAAATATAATTCTGGAAAGTGAGATACTGGGGAAAACTTCTATAGTGTGCATATCTCTTGAGTCTGTTTGAACTAACAATTCTCCCTTCCTAATGAAGATAAAAAAGACAATTTATTGAAGAAGCCAGCCAAAAGAAGTGGAAAAAGATAGTTTTAAATGAATAAAGCACTCACTGGGGTAGGAAACTAAGATGTGGCAATGAATGTTGCAAATAGAAAAAGTACCCTTGTGTTAAGCCCTGAACACTCTCATGTTTGCAAGTTTATCTGAATATGGAGTGTTTGTCCATAGAGTAGCAATGGAAACTAAAAGCAATTAAAAATGATTTTAGGGGCACCTGAGTGTCTCAGTTGGTTGAGTGTCTGATTTGGCCCAGGTCATGATCTCACGGTCCCTGAGTTCGAGCCCCATGTGGGGCTCTGTACTGACAACTCAGAGCCTGGAGCCTGCTTCAGATTCTGTGCCTCCCTCTTTCTCTGCTCATTTCCCACTTGTGCTATGTCTCTCTGTCAAAAATAAATAACATTTAAAAAATTAAAAAAAAAGATTCTAGGGGAGCCTTGGTGGCTCAGTGGGTTAAGCATCTGACTTCAGCTCAGGTCATGATCTTGTGGTTAGTGAGTTAGAGCTCCACGCCTGACTGTGCTGACAGCTCAGAACCTGAAGCCTGCTTTGGATTCTGTGTCTCCCTCTCTCTCTCTCTCTCTCTCTGTCCCTCCCCTCTCATGCTCTGTCTGTCTCTCATAAATTAATAAGCATTAAAATAGATTTTTTAAAATGACTTTAAAATGGGAAAGACAGCAACTGAAGACATTTCCAGAGAACCATTAAGTAATAATCTTCTCTATGTGGCACCAATATAGTGAAAATTCTGTCAGTGCTTGTTTGATTTTCTGTGGGTCAGGTTTCTGGTCTTAACTTGATGAGTAGTTGCTCATAGTTCTTTGAGACCTTATCAGTTCTATTAGAGCAGGAATATGGGGAGGATGTGGCAAAAGGCCAAGAGGGCACTTTACCACATTGCAAAGCCATGTTACTTGGGGGCCATCCCCTTCCTCTCAGGCATCCCGCAGAGTTGTAGGGAACTCATGGAAGGAGCTCCCATCTGGGAGGTCCACTGGTCAGAGTTTAGGTAAATTTTTTTTTAATTTTTTTTTCAACGTTTTTATTTATTTCTGGGACAGAGAGAGACAGAGCATGAACGGGGGAGGGGCAGAGAGAGAGGGAGACACAGAATCGGAAACAGGCTCCAGGCTCCGAGCCATCAGCACAGAGCCGGACATGGGGCTCAAACTCACGGACCGCGAGATTGTGACCTGGCTGAAGTCGGACGCTTAACCGACTGTGCCACCCAGGCGCCCCAGTTTAGGTAAATTTTGACAGATGAGTTGGAGACACCTCATTTCCATGACTCCAAAATACCATGTGTTCACAAATGTTAACCAAAAATTACTGCCTCAGAATTTATCATTAGAAATCTATTTAACTTGACTTAAGATCTTGACTTTGCTGAGATTCTTTTTAAGATGGGCAGAGGAAAGGGCAGTCAGTTTTAGAGCATGGACCATTTTACTCCCTTGGTGTAGGGAGTTACAGAGATGGCATGAAAGTATTTTATTCATAGAGGAGGTGTTGAAGACAGCCATAGATAAATGGAGGCAGGAATAAACCAAGGCTAAATTTTATCTACCCCGTTGACATAAAAACCAGTCCTGGTTTTAGTATCAGCCGACAGCGTTGTCTGAATTTTTCAGTTCATCTTCTTGTTCAGGCAACATATACTTCCACCTGAAAATGTTATCAAGTGGTAGGAGATAGGAAACATTATTATGGTTGGATTGATAAAAGTAGAACATGTTGAAAAATAATGATTCACTTATTATGGTCTACATCAGTTTATAATCCAGAAACTATATCCATGGAATCAGTGAATACATTTCCTTTTTTAAAAAAAAAATTCAATGTTTATTTATTTTTGAGAGAGAGAGTGCATGTGAGTGGGGAAGCGGCAGAGAGAGGAGGAGACAGAGAATCCCAAGCAGGGTCTGTGCTATCTGCACAGAGCCTGGTGCAGGGCTTGAACTCACGAACTGCGAGATCATGATCTGAGCTGAAACCAAGAGTCAGAGGGTTAACCAACTGAACCATGCAAGGGCCCCACGTTTCCTTTTTTAAAAAGTAGTTTATAAAGGTTGACCAATATTAACTTTAAATTAGGTCATGTTAGTGCTCATACCCATACTATTATACCAGTACTGTCACTAATATTTCACAAGGACATTCCTCATACATTTCCTACATTTCAGCTTAAATGTGCTTGTGAGTCATGTAATATTATCTGCTTCATACATAAAATTTGTCACTGAACCAAACAAGAGAGTTGCTGAATAAAATCAGATTTAATTTTTTTTATAATGTTTATTTATTATTGAGAGACAGAGAGACGGAGCATGAGCATGGGAGGGGCAGAGAGAGGGGGAGACACAGAATCCGAAGCAGGCTTCAGGCTCTAAGCTGTCAGCACAAGCCCGAAGCAGGGCTCGAACTCACAAACCACGAGATCATGACCTGAGCCGAAGTTGGATGCTTAACCGACTGAGCCCCTTAGGTGCCCTAATAAAATCAAAATTTAAATCTAGGTTCTCTGATTCCAGATCTTTCTCCAAGGACCTGACTTTTCCCAATGGTTCCTTTTGTAATAAGTTCACCCATTTTATCCAGATGGGTCTAGTTGATATATGCAGGTAGTTTTTAAAAACTCTCCAACCAAGTTTTCTTCATCGTTTATCATTGTACCTATGATTGTCACCTACCATCCTCTCCTTGCCCTGGAATCTGAGGTTAAGTTTGTAAGATGTGAGCTCGTGGAATTGTAATGCATTATCTTCAGACTTTCACTGGGTCTCCCTGAGACCACCCTATGTTCTTAATGAAGGTACTGTCCTGACTCTGATGCAGAGTGGATATAGTGCCTGTTAGGATCACACCTGCCATTTTGGATCATGAATGGTATGAAACCTCAGAATAAGCCTAGTCAGAGGTGTACAACATGTATTCACAAGAAGTTATTTTTATGGTTCTTTCATTCAGCAGCTTCTGTTATATCTGGCTCTCTCTACAGATTAATAATTATCACAATTTTTAATGGAATGGAAAACCAGAAGTACGTGATAGAGTTTATTCTCCTTGGCCTGTCCAGTGCTTGGGACATATGCGTCTTCTTCTTATAAATTTTTTAAAAAATGTTTATTTTTGAGAGAGAGGGAGAGAGAGAGAGTGTGTGCGTGAACGAGCAGGGGAGGGGCAGAGAAAGAGGGAGACACAGAATTCGAAGCAGGTTCCAGGCTCCGAGCTGTCAGTACAGAGCCTGATGTGGGGCTCGAACTCACAAACTGAGATCATGACCCGAGCCGAAGTCAGACACTCAACTGACTGAGCCACCCAGGCGCCCCATGGTTCTCCCTCTTTGTTGTCTTCTTGATCATGTACATGGTGAAGTGCTGGGGAACTTCCTCATTGTCCTTCTGATCAAACTGGACAGCTGACTCCACACTCCCATGTACTTCTTTCTCACCAACCTCTCCCTTGTTGATGTCTCTTATGCCACAAGCATCGTCCCCCAGATGTTGGTGCATCTTCTAATAGAACATAAAGCAATCCCATTTGTGAGCTGTGCAGTCCAGGTATTTTTCTCCTTGGGCTTGGGTGGGTTTGAGTTTGTTCTACTGATAGTGATGGCCTATGACTGCTATGTGGCTATGTGTGACCCCCTGTGATACTTGGTCATCATGCATGGAGGGCTCTGTACTAAGTTAGCCATCACATCCTGGGTCAGTGTCTCCATGAACGCACTTATGCAAAAACTCAAAAATAAGATAACTTTGTGCAAAGTTAACAAAACATGTATAAAATCTGTATATCAAGAATAGCTTCTTCTCACACATTATGAAACAGTTACCCCCCCAGAGCATTATAGACCTATAAAATATAAGACTATAAATTTTTTAAAAACATAGGAGAATAACGCGATCTAGGGATTGGAAAAGTTTTCTTAGATGTGACATAAGCCTGTGTTACAATGTGAAAAATGATAAATTGAATTTCACCAAGCTTATAAAATTCTACCCTGAGAAAGACTCTATTGAGAAGATAAAAGGTTAAGGTACAGGCTGAAGAAAATATTTGCAAACCACATATTCAGCTGTGGACTAGTATCTAGAATACACAAGGAATTCTCAAAGTTTAACAGTAGAAAAACAAAAAATCCAGTGACATAAAAATCCATTTTATTGAAGTAGATAAACAGATGGTAAATAAGCACATAGAAAGATGTTCAACATTTATAAACATTAGGAAAATGCAAACTAAATGAAAATAGTGATAAATGTTTTCTTTTTGTTTGTTTGTTTTATTTTTTTAAGATTTACATCCAAATTACCATATAGTGCAACAATGATTTCAGGAGTAGATTCCTTAATTCCCCTTACCCATTTAGCCCATCCCCCTCCCACAACTCCTCCAGTAACCCTGTGTTTGTTCTCCATATTTATGAGTCTCTTCTGTTTTGTCCCCCTCCCTGTTTTTATATTCTTTTTGTTTCCCTTCCCTTATGTTCATCTGTTTTGTCTCTTAAAGTCCTCATATGAGTGAAGTCATATGATTTTTGTCTTTCTCTGACTAATTTCACTTAGCATAATAGCCTCCAGTTCCATCCACGTAGTTGCAAATGGCAATATTTCACTCTTTTTGATCGCCGAGTAATCCTCCACTGTGTGTGTGTGTGTGTGTGTGTGTGTGTGTGTGTGTGTATATACACATATATACATATGTATACACACACACACACACACACACACACACACACACACACCACATCTTCTTTATCCATTCATCCATCAATGGACATTTGGGCTCTTTCCATACTTTGGCTATTGCTGATAGTGCTGCTATAAACATGGGAGTGCATGTGTCCCTTCAAAACAGCACACCTGCATCCCGTGGATAAATGCCTAGTAGTGCCATTTCTGGGTCGTAGGGTAGTTCTATTTTTGTTTTTTCCAGGAACCTCCATACTGTTTTCCAGAGTGGCTGCACCAGCTTGCATTCCCACCAACAATGCAAAAGACATCCTCTTTTGGAGGATAAAAAGCTGTGCAGAAGCTTTTTATTTTGATGAGATCCCAGTAGTTCATTTTTGCTTTTGTTTCCCTTGCCTCTGGAGACGTGTTGAGTAAGAAGTTGCTGTGGCCAAGATCAAAGAGGGTTTTGCCTGCTTTCTCCTCGAGGATTTTGATGGCTTCGTGTCTTAAATTTAGGTCTTTCACCCATTTTGAGTTTATTTTTGTGTATGAGGTAAGAAAGTGGTCCAGGTTGATTCTTCTGCATGTCATTGTCCAGTTTTCCCAGCACCACTTGCTGAAGAGACTGTCTTTATTGCATTGGATATTCTTTCCTGCTTTGTCAAAGATTAGTTGGCCACACGTTTGTGAGTCCATTTCTGGGTTCTCTATTCTGTCCCATTGATCTGAGTATCTGTTCTCCACATCTATTGAGAGGATCATATGGTTCTTGTCCTTTCTTTTATTGATGTGATGAATCACGTTGATTGTTTTTGTGGATTGAACCAACCCTGCATCCCAGGTACAAATTCCACTTGGTTGTGGTGAATAATTTTTTTAATGTATTGTTGGATCTGGTTGGCTAATATCTTGTTGAGGATTTTGCATCCATGTTCATCAGGGAAATTGGTCTATAGTTCTCCTTTTTTAGTGGGGTCTCTGTCTGGGTTTGGAATCAAGGTAATGCTGGTTTCATAGAAAGAGTTTGGAAGTTTTCCTTCCATTTCTACTTTTTGGAACATTTCATGAGAATAGGTGTTAACTCTTCCTTAAATGTTTGGTAGAATTCCCCTGGAAAGCCATCTGGCCCTGGACTCTTGTTTTTTGGCAGGTTTTTGATTACTAATTCAATTTCCTTACTGGTTATGGGTCTGTTCAAATTTTCTATTTCTTCCTGTTTCAGTTTTGGTGGGAACTTGGAAGTTGTCCATTCCTAAGAAGTTTTCCATTTCTTCCAGATTGCCCATTTTGTTGGCATATAATTGCTCATAATATTCTCTTATTATTGTTTTTATTTCTGCTGTGTTGGTTGTGATCTCTCCTCTTTCATTCTTGATTTTATTTATTTGGGTCCTTTCCTTTTTCTTTTTGAGCAAACTGGCTAGTGGTTTATCCATTGTGTTAATTCTTTCAAAGAACCAGCTTCTGGTTTCATTGATCTGTTCTACTGTTTTTCTTGGTTTCGATAGCATTAATTTCTGCTCTGCTCTTTATTATTTCCTGTCTTCTCTTGGTTTTGGGTTTTATTTGCTGTGCTTTTTCTAGCTCCATAAGGTGTAAGGTTAGGTTGTGTATCTGAGATCTTTCTTCCTTCTTTAGGAAGGCCTGGATTGCTATATACTTTCCTCTTATGACCGCCTTTGCTGCATCCCAGAGGTTTTGGGTTGTGGTGTTATCATTTTCATTGACTTCCATATACTTTTAAATTTCCTCTTTAACTGCTTGGTTGGCCCATTCATCCTTTAGTAGGATGTTCTTCCGTCTCCAAGTAGTTGTTACCTTTCCAAATTTTTTCTTGTGGTTGATTTCGAGTTTCATAGCATTGTGGTCTGAAAATATGCACGGAATGATCTTGATCTTTTTGTACTTACTTAGGGCTGACTTGTGTCCCAGTATATGGTCTATTCTGGAGAACATTTCATGTGCACTGGAGAAGAATGTATATTCTGCTGCTTTAGAATGAAATGTTCTGAATATATCTGTTAAGTCCATCTGGTCCAGTGTGTCATTCAAAGGTATTGCTTCCTTGTTGAATTTTTGATTATATGATCTGTCCATTGCTGTGAGTGGGGTGTTGAAGCCTCCTACTATTATGGTATTACTATCGATGAGTTTCTTTATGTTTGTGATTAATTGATTTATATATTTGGGTGCTCTTACATTTGGCGCCTAAATGTTTACAGTTGTTAGGTCTTCTTGGTGGACAGACCCCTTGATTATAATATAATGCCCTTCTGCATCTCTTGGTACAGTCTTTATTTTAAAGTCTAGATTGTCTGATATAAGTATGGCCACTCCAGCTTGCTTTTGTTGACCACTAGCATGATAGATGGTTCTCCATCCCCTTATTTTCAATCTGAAGGTGTCTTTAGGTCTAAAGTGGGTCTCTTATAAACAGTATATAGATGGATCTTGTTTTCTTATCCATTCTGTTACCCTATGTCTTTTTTTTTACGTTTATTTAGTTTTGAGAAACAGAGTGAGACAAAGCATGAGTAGGGGAGGGGCAGAGAGAGGAGGAGACACAGAATCTGAAGCAGGCTCCAGCTCTCAGAAAGTGGTCAGCACAGAGCCTGATGCGGGGCTTGAACCCATGAACTGGGAGATCATGACCTGAGCCGAAGTTGGATGCTCAACCGACTGAGCCACCCAGGTGCCCCTACCCTATGTCTTTTGATTGGAGCGTTGAATCCACTGACGTTTAGAGTGAATCCTGAAAGATGTGGATTTTTTGCCATTATGATGCTTGTAGAGTTGGAGGTTCTGGTGTTCTCTGGTCCTTTCTAATCTTTGTTGCTTTTGATATATATATATATATATATATATATATATATATATATATATGTGTGTGTGTGTGTGTGTATGTGTGTGTATACATATATATATATATGTATATATATGTATATATATATATATATACATATATATATATATTTATATGTATATATTCATCTTTTCTCCCCTCAGAGAGTCCCCCTTAAAATTTTTCTTGCAGGGCTGGTTTAGTGGTCACAAACTCCTTTTATTTTTGTTTGTCTGGGAAACTTTTTATCTCTCCTTCTATTTTCAATGGCAGTCTTCCTGGATAAAGAATTCTTGGCTACTTATTTTTCTGATTCAGCACACTGAATATATCCTGCCACTCCTTTCTGGCCTGCCAAGTTTCTGTGGATGGGTCTGCTGCAAACCTGATCTGTCTTCCCTTATAGGTTAGAGACTTTTTTCCCTTTCTGTTTTCATGATTCTCTCCTTGCCTGAGTGTTTTGTGAATTTGACTATGATATGCCTTGTTGATGGTTGGTTTTTGTTGAATCTAATGGGGGTCCTCTGTGCTTCCTGGATTTTGATGTCTCTGTCTTTCTCCAGGTTAGGAAAGTTTTCTGCTATGATTTGCTCACATAACCCTTCTACCCCTATTTCTCTCTCTTCCTCTTCTGGGACCCTTATGATTTTGATGTTGTTCCTTTTTAATGAGTCACTGATTTCTCTAATTCTTAAGTTGTGCTCTTTTGCCTTAATCTCCCCCCTTTTTTTACTGCTTCATTATTCTCTATAAGTTTGTCCTCTATATCACTGATTCTCTGTTCTGCTGCATCCATTCTTGCCGCCGCTGCATCCATCCATGATTGCCGCTTAGTTATAGCATTTTTAATTTCATTCAGCCTATTTTTTACTTCTTTTATCTCTGCAGAAAAGGATTCTAATCTATTTTCAACTTCAGCTAGTATTCTTATTATTGTGATTCTAAATTCTGGTTCAGACATCTTACTTGTATTGTGTTGGTTAAGTCACTGGCTGTTGTTTCTTCGTGCTCTTTCTTTTGGGGGTGAATTCCTTAGTTTTGTCATTTGGAAGGGAGAAAAGGAATTAATGAGGTGGAAAAATTAAAATTAAAAAATTAAAATTAAAAAAATATTAAAATTAAAAAATTAAACACACACACACACAAGTCGAATAAATGATGCTAGATCCTAGGTGTGTTTTGGTCTGGGTGTTGAAAGTGGTTTGAGATTAGAGAAAAAAAGGGGAAGGGGAGAAAGAAAAGGAAATCTTTTGAGAATTTGATAAAATGAATACACTGAAGTAGACTAAAATGAGATGATGGGAGTAAAATAGAATTTGAAAAAATATACACACAAGTAAAGAATATAGTAGAAAAAAAATCAAAGAAAAATATTTTTAAAGGAAATTGAAAGTAAAAATGAATTTTTCCTCTTTCTGCATTCAAGAAAAAGAAACTAAATGAAAAAGAGAAAAAAAGAAAAAGGAAAAAAAGGAAATCGTTTGAAGATTTGAAAAGGTGAATACACTGAAGTAGACTAAAATAAAATGATGGGAGTAAAATAGAATTTGAAAAAATTTACACAAAAGTAAAAAATATAGTAAAAAAGATTAAAGAAAAATGTTTTTAACAAAAATTGAAAATAAAAATGAAATTCTTTCTTTCTGTATTCAAGAAAAAGAAAAGAAGTGTAAAAAAGAAAAAAAAGTAAGAAAATGAATAGATGGACTTGCTAACAGATTGAAATATGACTGAAATTATTTCACTTTCCCCTAGAAGTCAGTCTATGTAGTGCTTTTTAGTCCATAAACTAAGCCGGCGGTAAGACTTGTATTCTTGAAGAGTGAAGTTGACCCAGTTGGGCGGGGCTCAGTGTAATGGCTCCGCTCTCCACCAGATGGCACTGCTAGCCTACTGGGGTGAAGTGTTGTGGCACTTGTAGGTGCATATGGGCATGTGCGGGAGCGGTGAAAATGGTGCCACCCAGCTACCCAGTCTGTTCTCCCTGATCAGCAATCGCGCACTGGTCCTCTGTCTTCAGCTCTCATCCACTCCCTGCTTTTCCACTCTCTGTGACCAGGCCCCAGGCAGCACCTCTCTCCTGATTTTTGTCTCAGATGCTGCTGTCTTCCCCGGCCCCTAACTTCCGAAGGACTGCGGCTTTGACCCGTTCCACCCCTCTGTGGGAGGGTCTCACGAGCAATGGCCGAGTGAGCAATGGCTGAATGTTGGCTGCACCCAGGAACGCCCACTGGACCCTGTTGCTGCCAGTGCCCTGAGACTGTGACTAGGTGCCAGCCCACTCCAGAAAAAGTTCGCAAGATAGTGTAGCAGCAGCTTTTCAGGGATTATGGAAAATCACAACACACCTCTGGCACCAGGCTTCACCCTTAATGACCTTGACCCAGCACCAGCGACTGTGGCCATTTTCTGGGGTCTGCTGGGACCGGGTGGCTTCAACAGTCTCTACCAAGTGTCCTTCCAGCAGTGGAACCGCTTTTCCCCCGTGTGGCCTGAGAACCTCCCGGACAAAGATTCGCCCTTCCCACCAGAGCACCACCAGGTATGGAGCTGCGGAGTTGCAGCCTTTGCGCTCCCCTTGTTTACAGTCTTAATGGAATTTAAACCCTCTCCTTTCTCCTTTCTCCCTTTTTAGTTTAGTCCCTGTGGCTGTTTCCAATTTTCCACTTTCTCTCCAGCTGCTTTTTGGGAGGGGTGCTTTTCCTGTATTATCCCCCCAACCCCCACCCCAGGGTCCATCCTCTCTCTGCTCACAAAAGCACCTCCCTTCCTGCACCTTCTCGCTCCCCAAGTTCACCTCTCCATGCCACGTACCTGCTGAATTCTGTGGTTCACATTGTGCAGATTGTTGTGTTAATCCTCCAGTCTTCTAGGTGTGTAGGATGGTTTAGTGTTGGTCTGGCTGTATTTCATGGACGCAAGACACACAAATAACTTCCATGCTGTTCCCCCATCTTGGCTCCTCCTCATGATAATACCAAATGTTGATGAGGATGAGGACAAATTGGACATCCATACGTTGATGATAGGAATGTAAAATGATGCAGACACTTTGGAAAATGGATTGGTAGTTTCATAAAAAACAAAATAAAACAAAAAGCCCAAACACCTAAATTTACAACTAGCATGGAACCCTGCCATTGTACTCCTGGGGATTTTTCCTATTCAAATGAACACTACACTCATCCGAAAACCTAAACATGAGTGTTTATAACAGCCTTGTTGATAATAGTTCCAGACCAGAAACAATCTGGATGTCTTTCAACCTGTGAATGGTTAAGCAAAAGGTAGTATGTACATACCATAGAATAGTCATCAACAATAAAAGGGATTGAACTGTTGATATATACAAGAACCTGCATGAATCTCTAGAGAATTACACTGAGTGAAAAAGCCCCAGTCCCAGAAGCAATATTCTGTTTGATTCTATTAACATCTAACTCTTCAATCGCCAAAATTATGGAGAACAGGTAGTGATTACCAGAGGGCCAGGAGAGGGTAGGGGCTGCATAGAAGTGGGCGTGGCTATGAAAGGACAAGATGATGGATTCTTGTGGTGATAGAACATTAGGTATCTTGACTATATCAATGCCAGTATCTTGTGATATTGTAATATCACAGTATCACAGTATATCATATGATAATTTCTTTATGTAATTATAGCCTATTAAAAACCATGTTATCTTATGATATTGCACTATAGCTTTGTAAGGTGTTACCATTGGGGAAACCTCAAGAAAGGGCACAAGAGTCACTTTTGTATTATTTCATTCAACAGCATATAAGTCCACAATCTCTATAAGCACAAAATTAAACTAAAACAAAAGTTTGAAGAAAGGTAGAAAGTTCACCTTTTTGTGTTAAGGATCTTGGATGATCTTAATTCTTTTCCATTCTGTTGCTAATACTTCCTTCATCAACTTTTCTACATTTAGTTTTTTTTTTAATGATTATTTATTTTTGAGAGAGAGAGAAACAGAGCATGAACAGGGGCAGGGGACAGAGAGAGACGGAGATACAGAATCTGAAACAGGCTCCAGGCTCTGATCTTTAGCACAGACCCTGATGCGAGGCTCCAACTCACAAACCGTGAGATCATGACCTGAGCTGAAGTCTGATGCTTAACCTACTGAGCCACCCAGGAGCCCCTATAAATTTAGATCTTTAAATCTGTTTATGTGAGGCTGTTAATTTTGGAGCTTAGATAATACCACGAGGATGTACTAGAATGTCCATCACACTGGCAATGCTCACAGAAGCCCGCTGGACTCTGCACGTACACCAGGGGAGTGAAGCACATCTCCCCTGTCTCCAGAAGGAGATGTAGGGGCATCTGGAACCAAAAGAGCAGAATTGGTGCTTCCACCAGATTTACATGCAGCTCCAGTCATGGCTTCCTAGATTGGGGCCTTGAAGGCTAAAGTCTGGTTTGGGCTCCAGGAGCACATCATCCAAGCTCAGCAAGCTGGCTTCTCTGGCCTAAGGCTGTAACGAAGATGTGAGAGGCAGAGGGATGGAGGAGAGCCTTCCACAGGGAGAAGGGCAGCAGGGAGGCCCTGGCCTGTGCATTGGGAGTGGTGGCAGCCATTAGCATTGTCATGCAGGAAGCTCCTGGGGGGTTGGGTCAGCCTCCCCTGCCAATGCAGCTGCTGCCAAAGCTCATTAGGTCTGTGTGTGTGAGCCGTTGCTGAGCCCTTGTCAACGTCCTCCCAGTAGTGTCCCTCACAATGGCAACTGGTCCCTGGAGACTGAGGAGTACTGGGGCCCGAGGAATTTGGGATGTCTCTTCACTATGGTCCATCCCTAGCTGGAGGGAGAGCTCTTGAGCAGCTTCAACCTAGAGGAAAGCAGACACATCTCGTTTGTCAGCACTGATTACCATCTGAGAGGCTTCTGCAGCCTGTGGGAGTGTGGCCTTAGCAGGGACAGAGACAGAGACAGAGACAGAGACAGAAATGAAGTGACTTGTTAGGAACTTGGATCGGGGACATGAAACATGGCTGGTGAAATCTTCTCAAGTATTGTAGCAAATGTGGTAAAGTAGCTGTGCTTTGCAGGAACATGAGCCTTGGGTATAATTGTACAATAGGCTTCTCCATCCCAAAGCTTAGTCCTGACATAGAGAGAGACACTTAGGAAAGAAGCTCACAAGTATGGAGTCTTTTGTTAGGTATTGATAGTGACTAGCAGGTGGTGGTAATATTAATATATTACATTTCCAGACAAGAAAAGATATATTATCAATTGCCTTATATCCTCCTATCTCGATTATTTCTGGAGAGCTTGATTCTCACAATATTATGATTTTCTTTTTTAGTAACAGATGAAGATGTAAGGCAATTAAGGGCTTATTCAAAGACCCTTGACACTCAGAGAATGAACTGGAGGCAAGATTCAGGTGTCCTAATTCATCCCAGGGTTGGTTTTTCTGGCATTGGCCGTGGGGATTGCACTGTGGAGACTTGCCGGACGGAGGGAATTATATTGTCATGAAAACACTAGTCTTAGCTACAGGGAACAAGAAGTAGCAAGAAGAGAAGAATTTACATGAGACCATAATAAAATATGTCACCAAGTGTGTGTCAGGTTTGCATATGTTTGAGAAACTGAGTTTCAAGGATTGGACTCTGATTAAGTGAAAAGTCAGGTTAACCAAATCAGGCTAGAAGAAGTTCACAGGACCACAAAGAGAATAAAGTAACTGTTCTTTCAGGTGACGAAACCAGTCTTGGAGATACCAGCCACCCAAGCCACCCAGGGATTCTCTGTTTCCATATGTCAGGATGATGCAAATATTCCTACTCAGGATGGATGCTCTCAGTGCTGACATCAACCAACTCTTCGGTCACAAGTCAGAGAAATCTCTCTCTAAATGAGTGTGTCATTTCTGTGGACAGTTTGACTTGATGAAGGTATGGCCCTGAGTGATTTTGAGCAGCACGAAAGAAACATATCTGCAGGTTGTGGGACTTACCTTCGTGTGTTCTGCTTTTGCATTTGGGACTTTCATTAGTCCCACCCAAGATTGTTTAGCTCCCCAACACACAAGGTCACATAGGTTTCAAGGAAATGGACAGATTTTCTTTATTTAAATTAAAAAAAATACATGACTGGCTAAAACTGAACTTTCTAAATACTTGTTTTAGATAGATAATATTGGGGCACCTGGGTGGCTCAGTTCATTAAGTGTCTAATTTCAGCTCAGGTCATGATCTCACAGTTCGTGAGTTCAAGCCCCACATTGGGCTCTCTGCTGTCAGCAAGGAGCCTGCTTAGGATCCTCTGTCTCCCTCTTTCTCTTCCCTTTACCTGCTCATGCTCTACATCTCTCTCTCTCAAAATAAATAAATAAACATTAAAAATTATTTAAAAAGATAGATAAGTGTGTTTTATTAGGAATCTGAACACTAATGTTTTTTTGTCTTTTTTTTTTTTTTTTTGCATATCTCTGTCCTGTAGAGAAAGAATTTTGGTTCTACTTGCTATTTATATTAATAATTGGATGGGGCGCCTGGGTGGCGCAGTCGGTTAAGCGTCTGACTTCAGCCAGGTCACGATCTCGCGGTCCGTGAGTTTGAGCCCCGCGTCAGGCTCTGGGCTGATGGCTCAGAGCCTGGAGCCTGTTTCCGATTCTGTGTCTCCCTCTCTCTCTGCCCCTCCCCCATTCATGCTCTGTCTCTCTCTGTCCCAAAAATAAATAAACGTTGAAAAAAAAATTAAAAATAATTGGTTATTGGGAGAATACCTTAACTGGGGTCAAAGTTCTATTTTAACAATGAAGAGGTGATGTCTGTATCCATGCCTCAGATCTCATCTTCCATATATTTTCAGTGTCATTCCTGATCTCTCCTCCATCTCTAAGGCTTTTGGTGTTCTATATGATCTAGTTCAAGATCACAATAAGGTTAGGTCATTCATGTTTTAAAAATCCCATTTCGAATAATTACATCTGCAAAATCGACAAAGAACAATTTCATCATAAAAGGGATAATGAGCTATTTTTGGAGTTTCAAAGCTTTGTGATGGGGCAACAAGGAGAAAATTTGTAAAATAATATTTCAATGGCACCTTCCTATGATATTGCTTTGTGTTCTATTTGTTATAGTCCCAGTAATTGTCCTACCCTGCACAATTCATAGAAGAAAAGAATCCGAAAATGTTTCCTGCATAGTGCTCCTGTCTAAGGAGATGAACTACACTATTACATCATTTTTTGATGCCATGTCTGAGCAGGCAGCATAAATTGTTCAGTTTTGGGTTAACAAATCTCCAAACATACATAGGTGTGGTTGGAGGATTGATGAGTATGAGGAAGATATGACCCAAAGGATGTGAAACAGGATTTTGCTATTATTTATTTATTAATTATTATTTATTAAAGGAACAGTAAGTATCTACAGAAAAAGCAGCTAGAGATGAGGTGAACAGTGAGAAGAAAACACAAAATGGTCTTGTACAGGAGGAGGAGCTAACCAGAATGGTTCCTAACTGTGTTCGTTTTTCACACCTGACTTTAAGTAAGAGCTGTGTCCCTAGTCCTGTATGACAAGGATGTGGGCATTTCATTTTTACTGAGAAAAATGGAACAAATAATCTCAAAAGTCTGTCTTACTTATTGACGTTAATGAATAGCATAGTTTGAGGATAGCATGAAATCCCCAAATCCATTAGAGTTGAGAAGACTAAGCTGTATTTTTCTAACACAAAATGTTTAGATGTGCAGCACACTGTCTACCAATTATTTCATTGTGCATCTGAGGGCAGGCTAGGAATCCAGCTCTATTTAGCGGAAAGCTGATCCAAAGGAATGTGGGAATGGTTTCATTGCAGGTGTTAAAATCACCTGATCAACCCATATTTCCTCCTTCATTTGACTTTTAAAATATAGATACTATTTGGGGGTGCCCGGGTGGCTCCATCAGTTGAGCATCCAATTCCTGATTTCAGCTCAGGTTGTGATTCTTGGGGTCGTGTGATTGAGCCCCATGTTGGACGTGGAGCCTGTTTGACATTCTGTCTTTCCCTTTGCCCCCCACCCACATGCATATGCATGTGCACACAGCCTCTCTCTTTCTCTAAAAACAAACAAACAAAAATAAGTATAGATGCTATTTCTAGTTTCTTAATCTACCAGGAGTCTAAATGGAGACTTTATGACTGTAGAAAACAGGCATATCTGGATATCAATTATTTTGAATGTAAATTATTTTAAAATCAAGGCAATTGACTTTAGAAATAAATATACTTCTGATGGGTTAAAAATAGTTAGCTGACATATCCATGCAAAGTATTTAAGCATTTTCAGGATACTTTAGTAAAACACTTGGCTCTAAAGCACCCAGATAATAATAAATGCTAAAATTAATAAAAGCAACAATAGAGCAGGTCCTCCTTAATGAGTGTTTGAATACTCCCCCATCTGTGATGTTCTTAATTCTGTAGGCAGTTAGATATCCCAAATATATATGTGCATGGAAGTGGTGTGATTAAATTTGTGTTTTAGGATGATTATTCTAGCATTGAGTGTAGGGTGGAGGGGATGTGAAGGAAAGTACATTTGTTCCTCTGTCTCTTCTGGGGAAGAGCTCATGTTGTGATACCTAGTGCTGAATCCTGCTGTAGTCCAACTACCAATAACAGTTTATAAGTTCCTCATAAGTTATCTACATTTGGCCTTAAATCTACTTGTGAGTTATGCAGTGTTATCACATTTCATATGTAAAAGCTTAAGTCTCTAACCCGAATCACATATTTGGTATGTCATAAGAGAAGATTCATTTCCAGCTTCTCAAATTCCAGATCTGTGCATGAGACACTAGCCATGTTTGTACTATACATCTGCCACTTCTGAATCTCTGTCTCTGTCTCTCTTGTTGTTGTTTATTCCTTTTATCATGTTTATTGTAGTAGATAATGTAAGGTTGTTCTTGACTTTGAATCATGTTGATCTTTGTTGTCTATCACTTCATCCCCCCATTGTAACCTATAATCCTCTGTTGCCCTGGAAACTGTGGTAAGTTGAAAAGATACATAGCCCCTAAAATTGTACTGCATTATCTCTAGGCCTCCAAGAAATCCCTAAGACTATCTGCTCATTTTGAAGGAATGACTTGTCTCTCTTATGGAGAATGCATATTAGGATCAAACCTATCATTGTGATGCACACGTGATCAGAAACATCTGGTTAAGGCTGACAGGTTGTATTCAATATGCATTCTTTTAAGAAGTTATTGTTACGGTTCTTGAATTCAGTAGTTTCTGCTATTTGTGTCTCCTTCTGCAGATTAATAATCCTATGTTTTTTAATGGACACAGATAACCAGACGTGGGTGAAAGAGTTCATGCTCCTTGGTCTGTCCAGTGACTGGGACACACAGGTCTCACTCTTTGTCCTCTTCTTGATCATGTACTTGGTGACAGTGCTGGGGAACTTCCTCATTGTTCTTCTGATCAGACTGGACAGCCGACTCCACACTCCCATGTACTTCTTTCTCACCAACCTCTCCCTTGTTGATGTCTCTTATGCCACAAGTATTGTTCCTCAGATGCTGGCGCATTTTCTTGCAGAACATAAAGCAATCCCATTTGTGAGCTGTGCAGCCCAGTTATTTTTCTCCTTGGGCTTGGGTGGGATTGAGTTTGTTCTACTGGCAGTGATGGCCTATGACCGCTATGTGGCTGTGTGCGACCCCCTGCGATACTCAGTCATCATGCATGGAGGGCTCTGTACTAGGTTGGCCATCACATCCTGGGTCAGTGGTTCTCTCAACTCTCTCATGCAGACCATCATCACCTTTCAGCTGCCCATGTGCGCAAACAAGTATATTGATCACATATCCTGTGAAATCCTAGCTGTGGTCAGACTGGCCTGTGTGGACACCTCCTCCAATGAGATCGCGATCATGGTTTCTAGCATTGTCTTGCTGATGACACCCTTCTGCCTGGTCCTCTTGTCTTACACTCAGATCATCTCCACCATCCTGAAGATCCAGTCCACAGAGGGAAGAAAGAAAGCCTTCCACACCTGTGCGTCTCACCTCACAGTGGTCGTACTGTGCTATGGCATGACCATTTTCACCTACATCCAGCCCCACTCCAGCCCTTCTGTCCTTCAGGAGAAGTTGATTTCTGTCTTCTATGCCATTCTGATGCCCGTGCTGAACCCCATGATTTATAGCATAAGGAATAAGGAGGTGAAGGGTGCCTGGCAGAAACTATTAGGACAGTTATCTGGATTAACATCAAAACTGGCAACTTGATGAATCCTGAGCATTAGCTAGAGAAAAGAGCTTTGCCTGTGTTTTCTCCCACTTAATTCAGATATGGCAGGCATCACCTGCATTGCCCTGGCAACCAGGAAGGAGATGCTGACACATGTACTGGTGATGCTGGGTAGGAGGCTGGAGGGTGGGTTTGGGTGTGGGCTGTGAGTGTATTTTTATGTCACAGCAGCATGTTCAGTGGAGTTAAGCACTGCGGTAATGGAACTTCCCGCCCTTACTCAATCTCCTTTCATAAGTCCTGGGACATATACATAAATTTGTCCTGGGACAAAGTACATAAATTTGTCCTTTGAACAAAAAGTACAATTTGCTGTTTTGATGTGTCATGCTATTTGTATTCATGGACCTAATTGTGGATCTTATTTTGGGCCCCTAATTCTTAATCATCCAAATTTTATAAAAGGTTTTTATGTTTCCACTGAGAACTAAAGCGGTTTTTATATTTTAGTCTCAAAACAGTACACAGCAGGTATATCCTTCTCCAGTATTGTGTGAGTTGCTGTTCTGAGAAGAGAGATGCTCTCAAGGCTGTTAAGATGTTTTTGTGCTGGAGCTGCTACATGTGCTCACAGCATCTCATCTGTCTGATGAAAGTACCTCAGTGGAGGAGCATCAACTGAAGGTCTTGTTTTACAGTGACTGGCATGTAACCAAAGGTGTTTGTACACGACTAGTACCAGTCAAGGAAAAGCCATGTTTAGATTACTACTGGATAGCATACAAACAGTTTGAGAGGAATTTTACAAATGTTAAAACTGTCCAATCTCTGAAAAATCCATAACCTCTTTTTTGAGACTTCAGGAACAATAAGTACATAAAATATTAATTAATGCATAAAATATAAAAGATACAGTTAATCATAGAAAGAAAGGACAGATTGCTGAGCCAAAGCCAGTGAAAGGCAAGACAATTTCAATATGTATTTTGGGAATCAGGATAGTTGAGTCAGCTGTGCAGTGTCTTCCTTTATTCTCCGTATTGAACATCTTCTCCCATACCTCCTCCCAGGGCCCTAGCTGATCTTTGTAAACTAGAAAGTGGAATATATGAGACTGGATTTCCTAAATAAGGAAAAAGAAGGTGGAAGAAATATTCTACAATGGATAAGGAAGGGGAAAGAGGAGAAAGAATGTGATAGTAGCTCATCTTCTCACTCCCTTGAAGAAGTCTCAAAGTCCTTTCTTCCTGCTGTGTCTTCTGTAAGTCAGTAAATTTGTAGTTCTCCCATTTGTGAACACATTATCACACAATCTCAGTGTTCAGAAGGTTGAAGTCTCATGTAATCCACAGCCCATTTGATATTTTAATTTACTCTAAAACAATTTGGTCCTACAATGTGTGATATAGGCAGATTGTCAAAAGATGTCAATACTAGTGGGTTAAATATCTCTTGGTGTTAATTCAAGAAATATTAATGGAGAATCTACTATGTGTTTGTAACCTTGAATGGCTTTTGAGACACAATAATCAATATGAATCATTCCTGACCATGATATAACTACATAGCAGGGATGATAGATGGTGAAGCAATTAAAATGCAATGTGATAAGTTTCTCAGTGAGTAAGACTTTGGGGTGATTGCTGAAGTCTTCCTGTATGAAAGGATCAGAAATGGTACTTGTACCAGGAAAGTGAGAACAAGGTATTGAGATGACAACAACTCAAGCAAAGTAACAACTGTGAAAGGTGCAGAGCTGGAAGAAAGCACAAGAATTAAAAAATGTCCTTAAGCTGGATTACAGGTCAGAGAAGTTGAGGAAGCAGTGAGGATGAAGCAGGCAGGGAAAGAAGGCATCACTGAGGGCACCGAATACCAAACTGTCTTTTAACTTTAATAGCATTATGAATGTAGTAAAGATTTTTAAACAGGATTAGAGCTTGATAAAGCTTACATTTTAGAGTTATCACTCTTGGAAATGATTCAGAGGAAGAGGATATTAGAGGCAAGGAGTACAGCTGGCTGTCTTCTCCAACAGTACTACAGAGACACTAGAAGAATATGAACTAAACTAGTGGCAGTGGGGAAAGAGAAAAGTCAAGTCAAATCGCATGATTTAACAATTTTCAAAATTGGTTTAAAATGTGTTCAAAGTTAATTGACTGTCAGCTAAAAATAGACTGATTGTATACACACTCATACATACGTATATACATACAGATGTATATATCTCACGGTAGCCACAAACCCAAAACCTATAATAGGTACATGTACACAAAAAGAGAAAGGAACACAAACATATCACTTAAGAAAACCATCAAACCACAAGGAAACAGACAAACAGAAGACCAAAAGAGCAGAAAAGAACTATGTAAACAACCAGAAAATAATTAACAAAATGGCAAGACATACATATCTGTCAATAATTACTTTAAATGCAAATGGACTAAATGCTCCAATCAAAGGACATAGGGAGGCCGAATGGATAAAAAACAAGATCCATCTATACACTGTCTACAAGAGACTGATCTCAGATCTAAGGGCACATAAAGACTGAAGATGATGGGATAGGAAAAGAGATTCCATGCAAATGGAATGAAAAGAAAGCTGTAGTAATAGTCATATTAAAAAAATAGGTTTTAAAACAAAGACTGTAACAAAAGACAAAGCAGGGCATTAAATAATAATAAAGATGTTGATCCGAGAAGACACTATAACATCTGTAAATATTTATGCTCCCAACATAGCAGCACTTAAATATATAAAGCAAATATTAATAGACATAAAAGGAGAAATCAAAACATTTATATAATAATAGTAGGGGACATTAATGCCCACTTATATCAATGGATAGGTCATCCAGACAGAAAATCAGTAAGGATGCATTGACCTTAAACAATATATTAGGCCAGATGAACTTAATAGATACATACAGAATAGTCTACTCACAAGCAGCAGAATATACATTCTCCTCAAGTACACATGGAACATTCTCCAGTATAGGTCACATGTTAGGTCATATAACAAGCCTCAATAGGAGGGCCTGGGAGGCTCAGTCAGAAATCCAATTCTTGATTTCAGCTCAGGTCTTGATCTCAGGGTCATGAGTTCAGACCATGTTGGGCTTGTGCTGGGCGTGGAGCCTATTTAAAAAGTAAAAATTTTAAAAATTAATTAAAAAACAAGTCTTATTAAATTCAATCATGTCAAACATTTTTTTCTGATTATAATGTGAAATTAGATATCAGTTATAAGAAAAATGGAGAAACACAAACATGTGGACACTAAACAGCATCCTCGTAAACAACTAATGGATCAATGAGGAAATCATAGAGGAAAACAAAAAATTTCTTGCAAAAAATAAAAATGGGAACACAACTTTCTAAAATTACTGAGATGCAGCAAAACCTGTTCTAAGAGGGAAATTTATAGCAATACAGGCCTACCATAAGAAATAAGAAAAATCCGCCCCCCCCACCCAATCTAAATTTGCACCTAAAGGAACTAGAAAAATAAGAAGAAGAACAACAACAAAGCCCAAAGTTAGTAGAAGAAAGGAAATAATATAGGTCAGAAGAGAAAAAATAAAATAGAAACAAAAGTCAATTAAAAATATCAACGAAGGGGCACCTGGATGACTCAGTTAAGTGTGTGACTTTGGCCCAGGTCATGATCTCACAGTTCATGAGTTTGAGCCCCATATTGGGTTCTGTGCTGTCAGTACAGAGACCACTTTGGATCCTCTATTCCCCCTCTGTCTCCCCCTCCCTTGCTCTCTCTCTCTCAAAAATAAATAAGCATTAAAAAATCAATGAAACCAAAATCTGATTATTTGAAAAGATAAACAAAATTGATAAACCTCTAGCCAGACTCATCAAGAAAAAAGAGGACTCAAATAAATTAAATCAGAATTGAAAGATCTAAACATCAATGGACTCAGTGCTCCAATCAAAAGACATATGGTAACAGAATGGATAAGAAAACAAGATCCATCTATATACTGTTTACAAGAGACCCACTTTAGACCTAAAGACACCTTCAGATTGAAAATAAGGGGATGGAGAACCATCTATCATGCTAGTGGTCAACAAAAGCAAGCTGGAGTGGCCATACTTATATCAGACAATCTAGACTTTAAAATAAAGACTGTACCAAGAGATGCAGAAGGGCATTATATTATAATCAAGGGGTCTGTCCACCAAGAAGACCTAACAACTGTAAACATTTAGGCGCCAAATGTAAGAGCACCCAAATATGTAAATCAATTAATCACAAACATAAAGAAACTCATCGATAGTAATACCATAATAGTAGGAGGCTTCAACACCCCACTCACAGCAATGGACAGATCATATAATCAAAAATTCAACAAGGAAGCAATGCCTTTGAATGACACACTGGACCAGATGGACTTAACAGATATATTCAGAACATTTCATCCTAAAGCAGCAGAATATACATTCTTCTCCAGTGTACATGGAATGTTCTCCAGAATAGACCATATACTGGGACACAAGTCAGCCCTAAGTAAGTACAAAAAGATCAAGATCATTCCGTGCATATTTTCAGACCACAATGCTATGAAACTCGAAATCAACCACAAGAAAAAATTTGGAAAGGTAACAACTACTTGGAGACGGAAGAACATCCTACTAAAGGATGAATGGGCCAACCAAGCAGTTAAAGAGGAAATTTAAAAGTATATGGAAGTCAATGAAAATGATAACACCACAACCCAAAACCTCTGGGATGCAGCAAAGGCGGTCATAAGAGGAAAGTATATAGCAATCCAGGCCTTCCTAAAGAAGGAAGAAAGATCTCAGATACACAACCTAACCTTACACCTTATGGAGCTAGAAAAAGCACAGCAAATAAAACCCAAAACCAAGAGAAGACAGGAAATAATAAAGAGCAGAGCAGAAATTAATGCTATCGAAACCAAGAAAAACAGTAGAACAGATCAATGAAACCAGAAGCTGGTTCTTTGAAAGAATTAACACAATGGATAAACCACTAGCCAGTTTGCTCAAAAAGAAAAAGGAAAGGACCCAAATAAATAAAATCAAGAATGAAAGAGGAGAGATCACAACCAACACAGCAGAAATAAAAACAATAATAAGAGAATATTATGAGCAATTATATGCCAACAAAATGGGCAATCTGGAAGAAATGGAAAACTTCTTAGGAATGGACAACTTCCAAGTTCCCACCAAAACTGAAACAGGAAGAAATAGAAAATTTGAACAGACCCATAACCAGTAAGGAAATTGAATTAGTAATCAAAAACCTGCCAAAAAACAAGAGTCCAGGGCCAGATGGCTTTCCAGGGGAATTCTACCAAACATTTAAGGAAGAGTTAACACCTATTCTCATGAAATGTTCCAAAAAGTAGAAATGGAAGGAAAACTTCCAAACTCTTTCTATGAAACCAGCATTACCTTGATTCCAAACCCAGACAGAGACCCCACTAAAAAGGAGAACTATAGACCAATTTCCCTGATGAACATGGATGCAAAATCCTCAACAAGATATTAGCCAACCAGATCCAACAATACATTAAAAAAAATTATTCACCACGACCAAGCAGGATTTACACCTGGGATGCAAGGCTGGTTCAATATCTGCAAAACAATCAACGTGATTCATCACATCAATAAAAGAAAGGACAAGAACCATATGATCCTCTCAATAGATGCAGAGAAAGCATTTGACAAAATACAGCATCCTTTCTTGATAAAAACCTTCAAGAAAGTAGGATAGAAGGAACATACCTCGAGATCATAAAACCCATATATGAGCGACTCAACGCTAATATGATCCTCAATGGGGAAAAACTGAGAGCTTTCCCCCAAACGTCAGGAACGAGACAGGGAAGTCCACTCTCTCCCCTGTTATTCAACATAGTATTGGAAGTCTTAGCCTCTGCATTCAAACAACACAAAGAAATAAAAGGCATCCAAATCAGCCAGGAGGGGGTCAAACTTTCACTCTGCAGATGACATGATACTCTATATGGAAAACCCAAAAGATTCCACCAAAAAACTGCTAGAAGTGATTCATGAATTCAGCAAAGCTGCAGGATATAAAATCAAAGCACAGAAATCAGTTGCATTCCTATACACCAACCATGAAGCAACAGAAAGAGAAATAAAGGAATCGATCCCATTTACAGTTGCACAAAAAACCATAAAATACCTAGGAATAAATCTAACCAGAGAGGTGAAAAATCTATACACTGAAAACTATAGAAAGCTTATGAAAGAAATTGAAGAAGACACAAAGCAATGGAAAAAGATTCCATGTTCCTGGATAGGAAGAACAAATATTGTTAAAATGTCGATACTACCCAAAGCAATCTCCATATTCAATGCAATCCCTATCAAAGTAACACCAGCATTCTTCACAGAGCTAGAACAAATAATCCTAAAATTTGTATGGAGCCAGAAAAGACCCCGAATAGCCAAAGCAATCTTGAAAAAGAAAACCAAAGCAGGAGGCATCACAATCCCAGACTTCAAGCTATACTACAAAGCTGTAGTCATCAAGACAGTATGGTACTGGCACAAGAACAGACACTCAGATCAATGGGACAGAATAGAGAACCCAGAAATGGACTCATAAACGTGTGGCCAACTAATCTTTGACAAAGCAGGAAAGAATATCCAATGCAATAAAGACAGTCTCTTCAGCAAGTGGTGCTGGGAAAACTGGACAATGACATGCAGAAGAATGAACCGGGACCACTTTCTTATACCATACATAAAAATAAACTCAAAATGGATGAAAGACCTAAATGTAAGACAGGAAGCCATCAAAATCCTCGAGGATAAAGCAGGCAAAACCCTCTTTGATCTTGGCCACAGCAACTTCTTACTCAACAAGTCTCTGGAGGCAAGGGAAACAAAAGCAAAAATGAACTACTGGAACCTCATCAAAATAAAAAGCTTCTGCACAGCTCTTTATCCTCCAAAAGACGATGTCTTTTGCATTGTTGGTGGGAATGCAAACTGGTGCAGCCACTCTGGAAAATAGTATGGAGGTTCCTCAAAGAACTAAAAATAGAACTACCCTACAACCCAGAAATTTCACTACTAGGCATTTATCCACAGGATGCAGGTGTGCTGTTTCCAAGGGACACACGCACCCGCATGTTTATAGCAACATTATCAGCAATAGCCAAAGTATGGAAAGAGCCCAAATGTCCATCTATGGATGAATGGATAAAGAAGATGTGGTTTATATATACAATGGAGTATTACTCGGCAATCAAAAGAATGAAATCATGCCCTTTGCAACTACGTGGATGGAACTGGATGGTATTATGCTAAGTGAAATTAGTCAGAGAAAGACAAAAATCATATGACTTCACTCATATGAGGACTTTAAGAGACAAAACAGATGAACATAAGGGAAGGGAAACAAAAAGAATATAAAAACAGGGAGGGGGACAAAACAGAAGAGACTCATAAATATGGAGAACAAACAGGGTTACTGGAGGGGTTGTGGGAGGGTGGATGGGCTAAATGGGTAAGGGGAATTAAGGAATCTACTCCTGAAATCATTGTTTCACTATATGCTAACTAATTTGGATATAAATTTTAAAAAATAAAAAATAAAAAAAAGATGCCTAATAAACTGGGTATCAAGGAAGCAGAGGAAATAAACCCAAATTTAAAACTTCAAAAAAAAAAAAAAAGAATTGAAAGACTAGTTACAACTGACACCACAGAAATACAAAGGATCCTGAAAGACTACTACAATTATATGCTAACAAATTGGAAAACCTAGAAGAAACTGATAATTCCTAGAAACACAACCTTCTAAGACTGAATCAAAAAGAAATAAGCAATCTGAATAGACCAATTACAAGTAATTAAAATTAGTGTTATTAAAAAACCAGCAAACAAAAGTCCAGAACCAGACAGCTTCACAGGTGCATTCTACCAAATATGTAAAAAAGAGTTAATACTTATTCTACTCAAAATATCCGCAAAACATTGAAGTGGGAGGAATGCTTCCAAACTCATTAAGCTCTTTTATATTAGTCTTGACAATATTTTCTGTGGATTAGTCTCCTCAGGCAAGTGCAATAATAGCAAAAAATTTGTAAAATGGGATTACATCAAACTAAAAAGCTTTTGTACAGAAAGAGAACCCATCAACAAAACAAACAGGCAACCTACTTAATGGGAAAAAATATTTTCAATCATACATCTGATAAGGGTTTAATACCCAAAATATATAAATTTATCCAACTTAATATCAAAAAACAAACAACCCATATAAAAAATGGGCAGAAAATTTGAATGGACATTTTTTCAAAGAAGATAAAAAGATGTCAAATGGGCACATGAAAAGATGTTCAACGTCACTAATCATCAGGGAAATGCAAATCAAAACCACAATAAGATATCACCTCACAATGGTCAGATTGGCTATTATCAAAAAGACAAAAAATAACAAGTGCTGGACAAGATGTGGAAAGAAAGGAACCCTCATACAACTGTTGGTGGGAATATAAATTGGTGCGGCCACTATGAAAGACAGTATGGAGACTATTAAAAAAATTAAAAATAGAAATATCGTATGACCCAACAATTCCACTTCTGGGTATTTATCCTAAGAAATAAAAATAAATTGAAGAGATATATGCACCCGTATGTCACTGCAGCAGTATTTATAATGGCCAAGATATGGAGGCTACCTACATGTTCATGGATAGATGAATGGATAAAGAAGATATGGTGTATATACTCTATGAGATATTAGTCAACCATAAAAAAGAATGAAATCTTGCCATCTGTAACAACATGGATGGAACTAGAGGGTATCGTGCTAGGTGAAATAAGTCAGAGAAAGACAAATGCCACGATTTCACTTACATTTGGAATCTAAAAACCATAGCATATGAACAAAACAGAAACAGACTCATACAGGGAACAAACTGATGGTTACCAAAGTGGGGAATGGTTGGGGGGGGGGGGTAGGTGAAGGGGATTAAGAGGTACAAACTTTCAACATAAAATAACTCATAAAGATGTAATGTTTGGCATAGGGAATAAAATCAACAATAGTATAATAAATTTGTCTGATGACAGATGGTAACTGGATCTATTGTATGGATCATTTCATATTATATAAAAATATTGATTCACTATGATGTATGGTTGAAACGAATTGGATATTGTATGTCAATTATACTTCAATTAAAAAAAAAACTATAAGAGATTTCAGAGTAACACTTGATCTCCCAAATGGCAATTCCTATACGGACTCACCATCTTCTTTAAAATGTCATAATCCTGTCTGAATGTTCTGTACATGGTGGAATAAACTGTAAAATTTACCACCATGGACAGCCCTATACAAAATAGTAGGAAAAGAGTTGAAGGAGAAGAAAATTAGTCAAAAATACGAATATACACATGACACACAAAGAAGGAAAGTATGTGGAGATGCTGTATCCTCATTTCTGCATCCAGCTGAAATGTTCGGGACTCTTCACTGTCCACCGCAGGATCCCTGTGCCTTCCCCCTGCCTCCATGCCTTTGCTGTCCCTGCCCCCACCTTCAAGGGCAGTGCACAGGTGACCTCTCTGAATCTGCCTTTCTGCTTCCAGACTCACTGATGGTTCCTCAGCTCAGCTGAGTTAGCTCATAAGCGGTCTTTACTTCTGTTTCTGTGTTCTTTGTGTCAGCCCTTTTATTTAATGCCTCCATGTAGTTTTCAATTCTTTATTGACATTCCTCAAGCATTTGTGACACTGTCCATTTTTTTCCAGTAGATTCTTAACGTATGAGAGTTATTTAAACCTTTTACCAAGTACATCTTTAACCAAGTACATCGGATTCTGGTTCTGTTAATTTCTTTGTTCAATGACACTGAACTTTGTCTTGCCTTTTCCTCTTAATTTTGACTGACAACTGAACATTTTGCATGCAGGATAATAAACTGAGATAAATAGCATTATGTGTTGGAATGGGCACATCTCTTCTGACTGTCCTGAGTCTTGTTTGCTGAGGAGAGTGTGGCAATCAGTGCAGTCATGGGTTGAGCTGGGTTTGCGTTCTGTATTTGTCCCCATCTACCAGCAAATTAATGTTCCCTCTCTCTTGTGCTGAGGGTGGGGTGTTCAGGGGTTGGAGGGCTTTCCCTGGTGTCGTGAGCCACCCTGAGTTTTAGGCTCTGGCCGTGAGGCTGCATGTGGACAGTGTGTTGGTCCGCAGGTTTCCCCTATGCCCTGGTAACAGCTGTGACTTGTTTCTTAGTTCCTGCTGGCCTGGTGATGGAGGGTGAGGCTTTCTTCCCCTTCTCCTGGGTCTTTCTCAGTCTCAGGCACGTCCTTTAGTGCTGTGCCTCATGTTGGGGTCTTTCCACCCCTGCAGCCTGGTGAGATGGTTCCCTGTCTGAACAGAGTGGTCTCCTGCCCCAAGAACCCTCGAGAAAGAATGAAAGAATGTTGTTGTTGTTGTTTTTCCCCCTGCTCTGTTCTCTTTCCTCAGTAATGAGTCTTCATCGTCTCTGAGGGAACAGAGTTTGCTGCCCTCCCCCCAGTGGCTCAGGCTTTTGTTCCAAAACGGAGATGGAGCCTGTGCCCAGGGCCTGCCTTCCGCAGCTGCGTGGCTGTGGTGCCTTCACCAAACCTGGACCACGGAGGAGGCTTTCTCTGGTTTTCTACTCTTCCTTGACATCCTCGCCAGGACCTTTCCAAGTGTGTGGAGAAAATCCCAGGAACTGGTGGGCCTCTTTTTGCTGTGGCTTCAGCCATTCTGTGCTTCTAGTAACCCACTGCCCAACGTGAGCCCTTTGTGAAAGCAACTCTCCCAGGCTTGTCTTCCTCCCAGGCTCTGGCCCAGGTGAGTGAGACCTCACGTCCTATCTCTGCCTGCATTTGCTGGTCTTTCCTGAGATTTCATGCTGTTGGGTTGCCCTGCATCTCAGCTTTCTGATGATTTCAGGACTAGTTATGACTCTGCAGTTTACCCTCTCTTCTTTTAGGATGGAACCGATGTTCTTTCCAGCTTTTTGCAGCCTAGAACTGCAAAACTTTTGAGTTAGAACAACCTGAAAAACTTTATATTATTTCCTTTAAAGGAGACTGTGGTTTTTTAAAATAATAGCAATTTCTTTATTTTAATTTTTTTTTGAGAGAGAAAGAGCATGAGCAGGGGTCGGGGGAAGGGCAGAGAGAGAGAGAAGGAGACAGGATCCAAATCCAAAGCAGCCTCTGTGCTGAAAGCAGGGAGTGTGAGGCAGGGCTCGAACTCACAAGAGTGAGATCATGATCTGAGCTGAAGCCATGTGCCTAACCGACTGAGCCACCCAGGTACCCTTAGGAGACTGTGTTTTTTGAAGCAGTTTTAGATTCATAGCACAATTGAGCAGGAAGTACAGAGAGTTCCCATGTATTCCCTGTCTCCCTCCTCACTTTGCCCCTAGAAACATCCTGTACAAGAGTGATATATTTTCACTTTTAAAGGCGTGTCTTAAAAGACAAAGTATAAATGGGAGATGGGAGTGATAATTTACAGTTAAGTAAAATTTAAAATGGCAAATTATGATTTTTAAGCCCAGGAATTTAAGTCACATAAACTGCTTCTCTGAAAGCAGCTTACCCAAATTATATGCATAGCGTTTGGAGCAAATAATTTGTTATATTCATGTTTACCTTGCAAACCAAGCCTACACATTGATAGTATATATTATTATGTCTGTCACAAATGCTTCTTGAAAGAACTATTTCAATTCCTAGGCAGACCCTAGAGATGACCTTCCTGGGCAGAAGAGAGTCTTTACTGTTTGTGGAAAAGCAGGAATTGTAGGATGAGTGGGGGCTCACAGGGGAGAGAAGTGGGAAAAATTGAAATTCTGGTTGAATTTGAACCTATTCTCTCTCAGTTGGTTGAGATGTGGCATTCAGGTCACTGGAGACTATAGACCAAATACTTGTGAAGTGGGTAATGGTAAAATAAAGTGTTATAATGAAGGATTAATGGGTCGGTGGTTTACAAATAAATTGTTCCAGGCATTCTCAAATTTATTCTATTAGAAACACTTGAAGGACTCATTAAGACACAGTTTGCTGACCTTCCTGCGTAGTTTCTGATTCAGTGAGCCTGGGTCCAATGAAGGCTATCACTTTGAAATGCACTGAATTACTTGGCACTTTGGTACAAATACTAAAACAGTAGTAGTCAGTAGCATTAACAATGGAAAGGGAGGATCCATGCTACACATATTTGGAGTCCAAGTTGGTATAACTTCCTGAGTGATGGAGGTTGAATGACAAAGAAGGCCCTCCAAGTTTGGAGCAGAAGTTACTGAGTGCTGTGGGGTCCTTATCAAAGCTTGGAATTTGGGAGTTTCCTTTGTTGTCTACAGATGAGTGGAGAAAAACAGCAGTGATGTGAACATCTGGGTTCGGTGACTACAGCTCTCCCAACCATGGAATGTTTCCAGCTTTCCTCAAAGTATCCCACCAATTCTGTCAGTTCTGTGGGAGTGCTGAAACTCAGGTGAGGAAAGAGAAGCATCTCTACTTTCCCTTTCTATTGCCTGGATGATCACAGCAGCATTGTCAAAGTCACGGGTGCTGTGGTGTCAGGCATTAGATAACATGGCAGAATGAGTGGACAAGCAGGATGACGCCCACATTGATGAGAAGAAAGGATGCCTGGGAGATAACTCCTGGAAGTTAGGGAAGTAGGTGAGGTGGCATGTAGATGCTGGGGGGGATGCCTAAGTGGGTGGCTGAGCTGACAAGCAGATGGCTGAGTGAGCATCGAGGGGGGAGGTGTGGACAGTGGGTAAGTGCGTGGATATGTACATGGTGGTGCTGAGAGGGACTGGGTATTTGACTGGGAGAGGAAGGGACAAAGGATTCGCTGACAGGGAGATTGATTATTAATGACTTTGGATCCCCACCCTTTTTTTTTTTTCCTGGAGACCATAAGACTCTATGTTTGTAGATCCTATTTGGAGCATTAAATCTGTTTCTACAGCGCTATTATTTTTGGAACTTGAATAGTACCATGAGAGATGTACTTGGGTGTGTGTCCCTCCCTGCAAAGCTTGCCGCAGGCCAAGGGGGCTCTTCGCACACATGTCAGGGGAGTGAGGACAATGCTCCTGTGTTCAGAAGGAGAAGTGAGGGTATCTTGGAGCCCAAGGGGATAACCGATTTTTTCCTCACCAGGTGTGGTTGCAGACCTAGTCACTGCCCAGTAAAAAGGGGGCATGAGTGCTAAATGTCAGGTTGGGGCTACAGGAGAATATTCTGAACCCTCAGTAAGCTGTCATCTTTGGCTTTTTAGAATGACCTTTGGCTTTAGGGGATTGTTAGAGTTTGAAGAGGATGGAGAAGAACAGGCTTTATGGGGAGAAGAAGGGCAGCATGGAGGCCCTGACCTTGAGAAGTGGGAGTGCTGTCAGCCATGGACACTCTAATGAATGAAGCTCCTGAGGGGAGTCTGTCCGCCCCATGTTGCTAGTTCAAACACTGCTGCACCTCATTAACTTTGCATTGAAGCCGATTGTGGGACCCCTGTGAATTTCTAGTAGCTGTTTCCCTCACAATCGAAACTAGTCCCAGGTAAGACCTTAGCCAGGAGCCCGAGGAGTCTGGGACTCTTCATCGGTCTGGCCCATGGCTTTGTTGGAGGGAAGCATTCTGTAGAAACCAACATAAACTTGGACGAAAGTGGACACGCCTGTGTGTTAGGCACTAATCAACACTTGAGAGCGCTAACGGAGGCACCAGCAGAGGGTGGGTGTGTGCAGAGGTGTCTAGAGGGGCAGAAGTAGAACAGTTCTGACTTGTTAGGGTCTTTGGATCAGGGATGTGACCCACGGATGTTCCAATCTTTTCATCGTAAATAGTATGGCAAATGCAGTAAATTGGGTGGGTGCCTGGGTGGCTCAATTGGTCAAGTGTCTGACTCTTGATTTCTGCTCAGGTCATGATCTCATGGTTTTTGGGATCGAGCCATACATCAGGCTCCTTGCTGACAGCCTGGAGCCTGCTTGGGATTCTCTCTCTCCTGCTCTGTCTCTGCCCCTCCCCTGCTCATGCTCACTCTCTCTTTTTCTCTCTCTCTTTCTGTCTCTCAAAACAAATAAATATACATTAAACAATTTAGTAAAGTGGCTCTGCCTTCCTGAAGCTATGGGCTCAGATACATTTCTGTTCCAAAGGTTCTTGGTTCTGAACATACATAGTGACAGAGAGAGAAAGCGTGTAATGATGGGGATGCAGAAGAGAATGATTCATATATAGAAACTGAAGATACCAAGGATGAGCTCTGTGCCATATTTGGGGAGGACCTAAGGGAAAAGCCCAGATCTATAAAATGATAGTTATGTCTTACATTCATGAACATGTGGTAGGAGCTTATTACATTTCCAAATAAGATAAATTATTAATAACTACGAAGTCTCTTTCCTCAATCTTCCCGAAGTATATGTATATCAAGTAATTTGACTTTCCTTTCAGTATTAGAAAATGGAAATGTAAGATAGTTAAGTGGATTGTTCCAAGTCCTACAAGACTCTGAATGTGAACTGGGACTAGAACTGAGGTCTCCTGACTCTCATTTTTGGGGTTAGTTCCTCTAGATTGGACTGGAGGGATTGTACTGTGGGGACACAGCAGACTGAGGGAATTGTACTGCCATAGAGTCCCCCCTGGGGACAAGACCTACAAAGAAGCTGAGCATTTACCGAGTGAAATCATGATAAAATATGTCATCAAGGTGGTTTGAGGATCACACATATTGGAGAAACTGAGGGTCAATAATTGTTGTTTATGTGAAATTCCAGGTGCTAAATCCAGATGGGAAGTAGAAAACTGGTTGCCTTCTGAGGATATAAAACCTTTTTGGGACCCTCCCAAGTGGTCCTTGGGTTTTCTGTTCCAAACATTAAGTTGTTGCAAATATTTCTGCCCATCATGAATGCATTAAATGTACACAATATCTAAGTGTCTAGCTTAGGTCCGATGAATCTTTCTCTAAATTAAAGTGCTACTTCTATTGAAGATTCAAGTATGTAAATGTATGATTCTGGCTTATTTTGACCAGCATGAGACAAAACATGTCTGTAGGTTGTGGGATTTACCTTTATGTGCTTGTTTCTGTGTTCAGGATTTCTATCTGTCACAGCAAAATTGTAGAGAACTCCAATAAAAAGGCAAGTAAGATTAAGACTCAATGGAGTGTTAAAAAAGATGATGCATAAAAAGCTTCCAGAGGAGATAAAGCTTATTTATGACTTTCCCCCCTTTTCTGTGGGGTATTATTGCTGTAATGAATGTGCAATATGGATACCTGGGCTTACCCATAAGCCTCACTGTGTTTCAGATTGGTTTTTTGAGGCTGATTCAATGTTTTGTCCATCCATGCACTCTTTGAATAGGCAATGAATGGTGGGAAAAAATATTGTTCTGAAATATAATTCTGGAAAGAAGTGAGATCCTGAGGAATACTTCTATAGTGTACATATACCTCCTGAGTCTGTTCAAATCAATAATTCACCCTTCCTAATGTACGGGGAGAGGGAGAAGATAATTTACTGAAGCAGCCAGCCAAAAGAACTGGAAAACATTGTTAGTTTTAAATGTTTACACATGACAGTAGGAAGGTAAATTTGGCGATGAATGTTGTAAGCAGAAAAGGTATGTGAAACCTTTCACCCATTTGTGAAACTCTGAATATTTCCATCCTTACAAAATGTAATCAAGTATTTTAGAGGCAATGGAAAATAAGTGCAATTAGAAGTGATTTTAAAATGTGAAAAAAAAAAAATGTGAGCAGCAGCAACTGAAGACCTCCCAGAGAACCACAAGAAATAATCCTGTCTGTGTGGCACCAGCATAGTAAAAATTCTCTTAGTGCTTGTTAGATTTTCTCAGTGGGCCAGGTTCCTCATTTTTCTTGATGAGTAGTTGTTCATAGTTCTTCAAGGCCTTATCAGTTCTATTAGAGCAGGAATCTGGGGAGGACATAGTAAAAGGCCAATGGGGCACTTTATATTGAGAAGCCACACATGGTTACAAGGGACAAGGCATGATATCCTTCTTCTCAGGCCTCTTGCAGAGCTGTAGGGAGGTGAACATGGAAGGAACTCCCATCTGGGAGGTCTGGTCAGATTTTAAATTATGACAGATGAGTTGGAGATGCCTCACTTCCGTGACTCCCAAATGTGTGTACAAATTTTACCAAAAATTACTTCCTGAGAATTTACCATTAGAAATGTATTTAACTTGACTTAAGATCTTGACTTTGCTGACATTCTTTTTAAGATGGGGAGAGGAAAGGGCAGTTTAGAGCATGGACCATTTTATTGGAAGGCAGACCTTGGTGTAGGGAGTTACAGAGATGGCATGAAACTTTTTCGCTTGTAAATGAAGGGAGGCAGCCAAATTTTATCTGCCCCATGGAGACAAAGACCAATCCTGGTTTTAACACTGGCAAGCATCACTGTCTGAATTGTTCACTGTTCATCTTCTTGCTCAGATGACATATACTTTCAACCAAAGATGTCACCAGATAGTAGGAGATTGAAACAATAAGAAAAAGGGGCGCCTAGGTGGCTTAGTCGGTTAAGCTTCTGACTTTGGCTCAGGTCATGATCTCACGGTTCATGGGTTGGAGCCCCATGTTGAGCTCTGTGCTGACAGCTCAGAGCCTGGAGCCTGCTTCAGATTCTGTGTCTCCCTGTCTCTCTGCCCCTCCCCCTGTTCACTCTCTCTCTCTCTCTCTCTCTCTCTCTCAAAAATAAATAATCATTAAAATTTTTTTTTGAAAAAGATAAGAAAAAGAATTGTGGTTGAATTTAAGGAGGTAGAAGTGGAATAGGATTGAAAAATAACATTTAACTTGTTAGAATTTACATGAAATTTATAACAGAAAAAAATAACCGTTTCCATGGAATCAATGAATAGATTTGATTTTTAAAAAGATCATAATGGTTGACTAAAATTTAACTTTTAAATTAGGTGTATTGTGTCACATAAAAGGTGTTGTGTGAGAAATTTGTTCACCTGCTCTGTGTCTTTATTTCTTTGTCATGGAGAGAACATTTTAGTCCTGATATTTGTGCAACTAATAATTACTGGATAATGGGAGGAGGCACTTGGAGCTAATTTTAGTGGAGGTCTATAAAGGTAATATTTTAACTGGGAAAATTTGAGGTTGCTGTCTACATTTCACCCTGATTTTTTCTGCAGTGTCAGGGTCATTCATATACCAGTTCACAAAAAGATCAGTTGCTTTATATTTTAAACATTCCATTTAATGTTTTCCAGATTTAAATATGTCATCAAAAGGAGATGTTACACATAAAAATAACAGATTTCAGGCATTAGTAATGAGATTTTTCATAGAGGATTTCTATGGCATCTTTCATACTAAGTCACATAGCGTGCTCTATTTCTTATGGCCACAGTAGTTACCCTACATCCACCATAATTCATAAAACAGAGGCATGAAGTTCTTCCTTCATGGTGCTCAGGTCCAAGGAGATGAACCAAGGATGAATCAGGTCCAAGGAAATGTCATTCCTCAGTACTATTTCTGAGCAGACAGCATGGATTACTCATTTGTGAATAGACTATGATAGCTCAAAACATAGAATGGTTTGAGATTTGTTGAGAAAATATGTAAAATAGGATTCTGTTGTTTATTGACAGAATATTGTTAATATTCTGGAAAAAAGGTAAAGTATCCAGAGGTAGGACAGATTCTCAGAAAAGAACACAAAACACACTGTGCGGGAGGAAGAACTAAATAGATGTGGCTCTTAACTGTGGTCATTTTGGTTCAATACTGCTTTTGGACATCAGCTGCCTGCCTAACCTTGTACCAAAAGGTTTCCGTTGACTTATTTATACAGACAAATGGAACAAATATTCCCACATTTCCCCTTTGTTTTTTGACTTAAGTGAAAAGCACACATTTAGGGAGAGCTACAGAACCTATAAATTAGTTAGATCTGAGAAGACCAAGCTCCGGCCTCTTGACAGGAGTCATGAGATCCAAAGTCCCTCATCCTGCACTGAGTTCATTTTCCTATCCTAGGCCAGGATAGAAACCCAGCTGTATTTAAGTGGAACTGACCCCAAAATAATAAGGTGATGGTAGTAACTGCAGGTCATGTTAATTCAGCATCTGATGAACACTTGTTTCCTCCTGCATTTGACTTTCCAAAGGCTGGTCTGTTTAAGTTTTCTTTGTTTACCATGAGTCCCCAGAAGGACTATATGAATGTGGACAAAAGGTGTATTTGGATATTAATGATTTTGAAATAAGGCCGTGGTCTTTGGAAATGAATAGCAGCCTTGGTGGGTTAAAAATAACCAGCTAACCTATCAGTATTTCAGTATTTCAGTAAGCTATTTCAGTATCACTTAAAATTCTTTTAATGTTTATTTTTAAGAGAGAGAGAGAGAGAGAGAGAGACAGACAGACAGACAGACAGACAGAGTGTGAGGAGGGGAGGGGCAGAGAAGAAGGAAGACACAGAATATGAAGCAGCTCCAGGCTCTGAGCTGTCAGCCCAGAGCCTGACGTGGGGCTCAAACTCACGGACCGCGAGATCATGACCTGAGCTGAAGTCGGACACTCAGTCGACTGAGCCACTCAGGTGCCACTATTTCAGTATTATTTTAATCAGCTTATTTTAATAAAATACTTTGTTGTAAAATACAGAGTATGATGATAAATGCTAGAGATAGTAAAATAAAAGAAATAGAATAGGACCAGATTGAGGATTGTGTGGAAATTCCCCTGTCCAGGAAAAACTTAATTCTGTGGACACATAGACATCACGATCTGTTTGTGCAAGGAAGTGATGGGGAAACATTTGTATCTCCTGAGGGATTTGGAGGGAGTGGGTAGGAGGGTGGAGCTGTAGAGGTGGAGTCAGGAAAATTCACAAGGACGCCCTGTACTCCATGACATGGGTGATGAGGGCAAGTGTCAGTGTGAATGACATTGGGAAGATAGAGGATATGTAATAAAGGAAACAAAGAAAGAGGATTTCTCTCATGGAGTGGGGAGGAGGAGGGAAAAGTCCAGCAAGAATGTGTTTGGGGAGTCGGAGAACTTTTGCTGCACTGACAGAAATGAGGGCGTCAAGAGGGATCCTGTGTAGGGGGAGATGAGTGGAGGCCTTGGTGAGACATTTATAAGATGTGCATTATGCCGTTGGGGAAAGCATCTGGACCTTCCAGAGGGGAGTCCAGGAGATAAATGTAGAACTGAGGCTGAACTGCACACAGTTGATGACAATTATTTTAGTTAGAAATTACAATCCCTTCAGGGGGAAAAAACAGAACAGTGCAGTTGGTGAGCACAGAACTGACCAGACTCTCACAGCAGTGGAGTGGGAAAGTTTGGAGAAATCCCCCAAGAATGCAGATGAGAGATAACAGATCAGAGGCAAGTCAGGGCAGGGCGGAAGCACAGGATAGAGTCAAGAGTTTGAAGGAGCAAAATAGTTGACGCTGTTACAAGTTAAACAGCGAAAATCACATGAAAGCCCATGTATTTGGCCACCAGTGATTTTTAAGAGTATAATTTCTATGGCTTAGTAAAGGTGAAAACCACATTTTGATGGCTTAAAGGATGAATGTTATGAGGAAATAGTGACAGCAAGTGGATAGTAATCGTTTGAGAACTCTGGATGCGAAAGAGGAAATAATTAGAATAAATAGCAAAGGTTTCTCTCCCCATATTGAGAGGTTGTATGTTTTTTTAATGAGGGAAAAGTGGTCAATGAGGAGCAAGAGAAACCCCTGGCTGGCAAAGAGAGGGAATAAATGAAGGAATAAGATCTTCTTTGAAAGAGATAGATGAAAGAGATACAGAGTATAAAATTAAAGGTTAGATCCACTATTAAAACCAAATAATGGATACCTGCCCTGATTCAGTCATTAGTATAGGAATATTGGATCTTCAGCTCCTTTTAGTTGGCCAATATTATCCATATTGTGCCATTGAAGAACCATGAGGCTCACGGGTATCCGGGTGGCTTGCTTCAGGTCCCAGGAAGCAAAAGAGAATGGATTCAGAGCAGATCACTCATTTGTCACGAGACAAGGACTGTAGTAGAGAGATGTGCAGGGTGGGCGAGAGGAGCAGAGTGAGTCATGGGCTGGCTTGTTCTCCAGGCAGCTTGTAATTGCAATGGTGGGAGGGCAGTGATGTGATGACCATCTGTTCTGTGTCTTTTTCATCCACATGAGCTCTAAGTGTAGGGAAACATACTATTCACTTTGAAATCCCAGCATCTAGCAGCAATGGCACTTCACAAATGTTTGCCAAATGAATGGAAAAAGAAATGTCTACTTTCTGTTGCAGGTTTGTTCAAATTCAACATTAGTGAACAGATTTTTTTCTTGAGGTTTTAGAATTAAATCTGAAAGTCACCTTTGAGGTAAGTAGACGTTGTTTTGGTCTGACCATGATGGAAGGAAAGTAAAGTGAGGGGTGGTGGTGGAAGGATCATGATAGAGGAGTTGAAAGGCAGATCAGGGTTAGAGGAAGATGCCAGCAGAGTTTATAAAAATGTATGTGGCTGAACCATGAAAGAGATGGGCATTTGGAGAACTGATTATTTTGTTTCATCCTTTATCAGGTAAGAGTAGAGGCATAGAAAGTCTTGCCTTTCTCCTCTCTGCTCACAGACCCTGGCAAGACGCTTATGGGTTCTGCTTCTGCCTTCATGTCCTCTTACTGCCCTTATCCTTTACTTTCTCTTATTTTGTATACCACAAGGAAAGGAAAGTTAGGGAATGGACAGACATGGAGTCATAATGAGCATGAATCAATCCTATAAGAAACTTTAAAAAAATTTGAACAGTTTCTGTTTAATGTTCAAAGTTGATATTGTAACATGTAGTTCTACTTAAAGAACCCTTCTGGGACGAAAGAAAACACGAAAGAAACTCCATTCCAGCATACATCTATGTATATTTGTGCATATATTCTACTCTGCCCTGGTCAATGATGAACATTTGCTTCCCTTTCTGCCTTGTAAATAGAAAGCCAAATATCCATACTCTCATTTCCTTTATTTTCAGCCCATATGCAGAGGTAGAATCTTAAGAATATCAAGTTAAAAAGAGAAAAACAAAAAGAACAAGATATCACAATTACCTTTCCTTTCTGATCTCACTGAAGACTGAAGAGATCAAGGCTATAAAAAAGAACAAAGTGTTCCCAGGTCCTCAGGGAGACCAATCATCCCAAAGCCCTCAGTTCTATTAAAGAACGCCTCCAATTTCATTTATATCTGAGTTTGTGGAAGTTATACATGGGAAAATCCTGTTTGCTATTCTATCTACTCCAAGGCAGAGGTTATGTTACTACTAATATTCAGACTACTACCGAACTACTATTATCAGTACAGTCCATAAAGCACTTTTTCCAAAGTTACCGACATTTCAGCTTGAAAGTACTTGAGGGTTGCATAATATTATCCTTTTTTGTACATAAAATTTTGTTCCTAAGCCACAATAACAAAGCTGCTAAATAAAACCATATTACAAACCTGGTTTCTCTAGTTCTAGATCTTTCCACAGTCCCTGCTTCTTCCCAAAGAGTGAGTTCCTGCCTCTTGTAATAGATTTATCCATTTTATCATGATGAGCCTAGTTGACATATTTAAGGTAGTGTTTGTAAGTTTTCAACCAGATTTTTTTTTCATTATCATTTTACCTACTACTATCACCTACCAAACTCACCTCACTCTCAATCTGAGGTAAGTTGGCAAAGATGTGAGCTCCTAAATTTGCAGTGCATTATCTCCAGGGTTTAACTGGGTCTTCCTGAGACCGCCTCATGTCCTTTTAAGGTGCTGGGCTGCCTCTGGTACAGAATAGATATATGTTGGAATAAAGCCTATCATCTTGGCCCACAAATGGTCTCAAACATCTGATTAAGGCTAGCCAATTGTATATAAAATGAACTCATAAAAAGTTATTTTTATAATTCTTTGATTCAACCACTTCTCTTGTTTCTGACTGTCTTTGCAGATTAACAATCTTCACATTTTTAAATGGGAACGGGTAACCAGACTTATGTGAGAGAGTTCATACTCCTTGGCCTGTCCAGTGACTGGGACACACGGGTCTCCCTCTTTGTCCTCTTCTTGATCATATATATGGTGACAGTGCTGGGGAACTTTTTCATTGTTCTTCTGATCAGACTGGACAGCCGACTTCACACTCCCATGTACTTCTTTCTCACCAACCTCTCCCTTGTTGATGTCTCTTATGCCACAAGCATCGTCCCCCAGATGTTGGTGCATCTTCTAATAGAACATAAAGCAATCCCATTTGTGAGCTGTGCAGCCCAGTTATTTTTCTCCTTGGGCTTGGGTGGGATTGAGTTTGTCCTACTGGCAGTGATGGCCTACGACCGCTATGTGGCTGTGTGCGACCCCCTGCGATACTCGGTCATCATGCATGGAGGGCTCTGTACTAGGTTGGCCATCACATCCTGGGTCAGTGGTTCTCTCAACTCTCTCATGCAGACCATCATCACCTTTCAGCTGCCCATGTGCGCAAACAAGTATATTGATCACATATCCTGTGAACTCCTAGCTGTGGTCAGACTGGCCTGTGTGGACACCTCCTCCAATGAGATCGCGATCATGGTTTCTAGCATTGTCTTATTGATGACACCCTTCTGCCTGGTCCTCTTGTCCTACGTCCAGATCATCTCCACCATCCTGAAGATCCAGTCCAGAGAGGGAAGAAAGAAAGCCTTCCACACCTGTGCGTCTCACCTCACAGTGGTCGTCTTGTGCTATGGCATGGCCATTTTCACTTACATCCAGCCCCGCTCCAGCCCCTCTATTCTTCAGGAGAAGTTGACCTCTCTCTTCTATGCCGTTTTGACACCCATGTTGAACCCTATGATTTATAGTGTAAGGAATAAGGAGGTGAAGGGGGCCTGGCAGAAACTACTAGGGCAGTTATCTGGATTAACGTCAAAACTGGCAATTTGATGAATCCTGAGCATTAGCTAGAGAAAAGAGCTTTGCTTGTGTTTTCTCCCACTTAATTCAGATATGGCAGGCATCACCTGCATTGCCCTGGCAACCAGGAAGGAGATGCTGACACATGTACTGGTGATGCTGGGTAGGAGGCTGGAGGTTGGGTTGGGGTGTGGGTTGTGGGTATATTTTTATGTCACAGCAGCATGTTCAGTGGAGTTAAGCACTGTTGTAATAGAACTTCCCACACTCTCTCAGTCTCCATTCATATGGCCTGAGGGTAATAAGAAGAAAAACATTTACTGTTTTGATTTGTCATATTGTTTGTAATCATGGGCCTAATCATGGATCTTACTTTGGACCAGTGGTTCTTATTTATCCAAATTTTGTACAAGGTAATTGTGTTTCTACTGGGAACTAAAACGTTTTCATATTTTAGACTCACTTAACAATAATGTGTGACGTATAAAGCCACATCCAGTAACTGTGAGTCACTGTTCTGAGAAGAGATGCTCTCAAGGCTGTTAAGATGGCTTTGTGCTGGACCTGCTACATGTGCTCACAGCATCTCGTCTGCCTGATGAAGGTACCTCAGTGGAGGAGCATCAACTGAACGTCTTGTTTCGCTCCACAATCACTATGGAAACATTAGACAGGGGTGGGGGGTTGCCTGGGTGGCTCAGTTGATTAAGAACCCCACTGTTGATTTCAGCTCAGTCATGACCTCATGGTTCGTGGGTTCAAGCCCCGCGAAGAGCCAAGAGCCCTTTGCTCTCTTCCAGCAACTTAGCTTGTTTGGGACCACCTAAAGGGTTTTCCAGATCTTCATTTTTCAGGAAGAAGAAATGTTAAGAACGGGCTTCTCAGATATGTAGAAACAGATGAGTATAGTTTTATATTCCATGTGTTAAGTTTTACTTTTATCTTTTTCATTTTATAGACTTTTTTCCCCCTCAAGATTGTCTTTTCTCAGAAATTTAAATTCTCATTAATTAATATAAGTGAATTCCTTGAGACAACAGACATTCCTCATTAGTAGCTGTTTGTGAATGGCATTTTCAGGATAAGGGAGGAGAGTACTGTTGATTCAGAGGCAAAATAAAATGTTCTAAATAATAAGGCCATTAAATAAAACTTTTTTAAAAATTTGGATCCTAAAAAATATCTGAGAATTAAAGTCTTATTCATTATTTAATAACCATAAAACCATCACTGAGGTATTTTGTAAAAAACAAGCAAATCCCTAAATATGTATGCAAATTATAGTTCAAGAAGAATCCAAATAAGATCCGTACATGGCCATTTTCTACTACGTCTCTGAAGACCCGATTAATCTATTGGTTCACCCTACATTTCCTTTTTTCCCCTTGGAATTATTTGTTGAATAAAACAATGTTGTTTTTCCCAGGTGGATTTCAGTGCAGTTTGGATTTTTTTAAGTGTGGTTTTGCTTGTTCCATTGACCTTGTATCTCCTGTTAGATCTGAAGGCTTGATCAGATTTAAATGTATTTCGTTTTCTGGCTAGATTTCTCAGATGGTGGCATGTACTTCTGTCAAGAAGGGCGCAGTGTTCAGTTTCTCTTTTCTAGGGTTTACTGCAATTATTACATTGCCTAGCTCAGGGTTTCTCAATAGCAGGGTTTCTTAATGTCTATTGACATTTTGGGCTAGATGGTTATTTCTTGTGGGGACGATTCTGTACATTGTAGGGTATTTTTCAAATTCCTGACCTCTACCCACTAAATGGCCATTGTGCCCCCTCCCCACCTACTTCCAGTTTTGACAACAGAAACATCTCCAGATATTACCAAATGTCCCCTGGGATGGCTAAATCACCCCTAGTAGAAAACTACTCACCTAGCTTCATTAATTTATTAGGGGTTTCAAGGTGGTGGTATTCTATCATCCCTTTCTCTTTATTATTTGTAATACTTATAGATAGAGACTTCCTCCTCATTACTGTTTTATCTTCCTGAGATCTAGTTGGTAGAAGAAAGGAAGGCAGGACACATTTTTTATTTTTTTCCTTTCTTTACCACTTTTTAAAAATACAGCAAAAGAATGTTTAAAAAATCATGATGAACTCATCAATGTAAACTTATTTGCTGTATTGTTATTTGTTGCAATTATTATCCCTATTGGTGTTCAAATAGTCCCATATTTATTGAGTGGGAGTCCTTCCTTTTGGTAACAAATCACAAGTTTTGCAGCTTAAAACAACACAAAATTATTATCTTAGAGTCCTGGAGGTCAGAAGTCTGAAATGGGCTTCACTAAGCCAAAATCTAGATGTCCAGAGGCTGTATCCTTTCTGGAGGGCTAGAGAAGAATCTGACTTCTTGCTTGTCCCATCTTCCTAAGGGAGCTTCCAGTCCTTGGCTCATGCCCCCTTTTCCCACCCTGAAGGTCGGCACAGCACCTTCAAACCTCTCTCCGACTCTGATTGTACTTCTATCCTCACATATCTTTCTCCTGACTCTGAGCCTTTCTCCTTGCTCCCATACAGATCCTTGTCTGGGATCACACAGATTATCCAGGATGATCTCCCCATTTGAGGATCCTTAATATAAATGCATCTACCGTTTCCTTTTAACATGTAGGGCAGGTTCTGTATATGAATGTGAATGAATAACATTCACAGGTTCAGAAGGACATGGGCATCTTTAGGGGTCATTATTCTGGCTACCAAAGAATCTATTCAAATTGGCTACCTAGTTTTTTCCCCACATGACACTAGTGTCTTCAACAGCTTCCTTATTTCTGGTGTGATACAATTTCACAGGCCCATCTTTTACCTTTCTTGCATTATAATTGGAATTATTTCTCCAAGAAGCACTGGCTCCTTTTGATGGGATATGGAATTTAGAGAGCACAGTCTGAGAACTGTGTTCTTCCAGAGGTTTATGGTTGGTTCTGCTATAGGCAAGATGGATGGTCCGTGATGATTGTAATTGAACTAGTCTTGGCTAAATAAAATCCAGTATGTTTAACCCATAGATAGTCATCGTTGTTGTCACCATGAGCACTGGTGTGCTTGGGAAATAAAGCTGACTGACTCCTGAGGTGTGCCTGTACACTTGTCCACATGGAAACAGAGAACTTCCTTTGTCATGAGAAATCCTACGAAACACATATACGTTTATTCCTATTTCTTCCTTAAAGCTCTGTGTCCCGGTCCTCCAAATGTTGTCTTTTATTTTGAGGTAGAAGATTATGCATGGCCTTTAAATCAGTGCATATCCTGGCTTCTGATTACCTTCCTGCCATGCAAATTTATGGTGAAATGTACCGTATAAAATCCTCCCCATTAAGAAGAGCTCTTTTTTCCCTGGTCTTTCAGGGCCACACCTTCTCAGTTAAATAGTTACAGGGATTATGTAGAAAGGCCATATTATGGGTTGACGGCTCAGTGGCAGGGTGACAGGAACAGGCAAAATGGGAGTATAAGTCAGCTGTTTATAATGGTTGTTGGAGTCTTCAGGGTCTGCTCAGGCTAGTCTCACATATACTGCTTTAGGATTTGTTCCTCAAAGCCAGTGTTGATGGACAGCTCCAGGTGCATGGTAACCTGGTTTCTCATAGCCAGGCATTCCTGTGGTCTGTTGGGTCCCAACAGCAAGTAAGAATTGTTTCTCAAAAGAACAGCTAACTTGAAGCACTCGACTGGCTCAGTCAGAAGAGCATGCAACTCTTGGTCTTGGGATCATGAGTTTGAGCCCCATGTTGGGTGTGGAGATTTCTTAAAAATAAAATCTTTTTTTTTTTTTTTTTTTTTTTTTTTACAAAAAAGAACAGATAACTTGACAAAGAGACATTTCCTCCCCAAACCTCATAGACCAGCACTTTAATTCTCCAATCAAGCCATCCCACAGTCTGTATTCAGCATTTCAATCTGCCATAGATATTTCAAGGATCAGTGGAAACATGGGGTCATAAGGACCAAGTAGAAGATTGTTTACACTGCAGACAAACCATCTGGAGAGTTTCTCTTGCACTGCTCTTGAAATTGGCATTTGTGACACCCTAATCTGATTGGCCTTCTATGGTAAGCCCAAAATGGACAAATATGGAAAACACTGAGTCTTGAGGAACAACAGGTACAGATAAAGAGTAGATTGCACTGGTGTTCTCACAATAGAAGCTTCAAGACTGGATACCCAGACATTAGGCCTTGATGACATAGTTCATTGATTAGAGAAGTTCTTTCTTTATGTGACATAATATTGTGGATATTGACTTGATATCCCACTACATGGGCTGCAGTGAAATGAGTGTTTATATGAAATATAATGTGTTCTCCACCTGTGTCTGAAAATATTCTTTGTACTATTTATTTCTTGGATAAGAAGCAAACTGGCTTTAGAAGCAGACTGGACCTCCAATCTGGGTCAGATTCTTTGGTCTGGTCTGTTGAGACTGAAGACCACATGGCTGGCTATGGGGTCCTTCACCTGAGAGACACTGAGAGGAGGAAACGATCAAGCTAAATGCTCCTCACTGTGTAGTCATTTGCATGATTTCAGACTTCTTACTATCAAGGGCTTCTATGGGGTTTGAATATTCTAAATATCCCTTTTAAAATATAGAGGTCTGAAATAAAACATGATCTCAAATGTAGTCTAATCAAGTCAGAATCCAATGCATGTGGCAGAAACTCGCTATTTGCTCCTAAACTCATTTCCTCTACTTCACGGTGAGTTCTAACTTCTGAAATGTAGATGCAAAGAAAGAAAATATACCATTTCCAGGCCTGACCTGTTGAAATCTCCCAACTGCCAGCCTCCATTCTTCACTGTTTTGCTCTGAAGTCACCCCCATACAGGGGATCCGGCACAGGACTCTGGGGGCTCAGAGGGCAGAGGAGGCCTGGATCCTGAGTCATTGACCAGATGAGATCTAGCCATACCAGTGTCACCCACATGAGAATTTGTATAATAAGAAATAAATTTTATTGTGTTATGCCATGGTTATTGGGAACTGTTTCAGCATCTAGCCCACTTTGAATAGTATTATGAGGTTTTTATTTTAATATGATCACAAATCCCTGTGTACATCTAATTAGTACCCTGCTACTTAAAAGTAACAAATGATCTTTGCCTTCAACCAGCTCACAATCCAATCAAATTCTAGTAATTTGGACTTCTTCGTAATTATTCCTAATGTGTTTAAGATTGCTTTGGCTTTTTAACTTTTAAGTAGATACCAAGTATTGAAATATGATAATTGAAAACTTCACGTCTTTATCATATAAACTGATGTTGAGCCAACACTCCAAATTCCTTACTATTTGATTTTTTTTGTGCCTAAGTGCTATGCTAGGATTAATAAATAACGAAGACTAATTCCTTATTTTGTTATTGAGGTATAATTTACCTACAGTAAAATGCATTCTTTTTTGTATAGAGTTCTGTGAGTTTTAAAAAATTTACACAATCATGTAAGCACCACCACAATCAAGACAGAAATTTTCATCATTCAAACATATTATTTGCCCCTTTTAGTCAGTCTATTTTCTGAACATCATTTCCGGCCAACCACCAATCAGATTTCTTTGTCTATTGCAAAATATCATGTAAATGGAATCAGGACACAGTCTTTGAGTCTGACTTCTTTTCCTTAGCATAAAGCATTTGAGATACATTCATATTTTTCATGTTATGGTGGTACATTCTTTTTATTTGTAGAGTAATAGTTTAATTGTATGGATATACCATAGTTTTTTGTTTACTTTTTATTTTATTTTTTCTATTTTTGTAATTTTTTAAAATTTATTTTTGAGAGAGAGCGAGTGAGCATGAGCAGGGGACAGGCAGACAGAGAGGGAGAGAAAGAATCCCAAGCAGTCTCTGCAGGGTCAGCACAGAGCCCCATGTGGGGTTCAAACTCACAAAACCATGAGATCATGACCTGAGCCGAAATCAAGAGTTGGACCCTTAACTGACTGAGCCACACAGGTACCCTGATTTACTTTTTAAAGTACATTTGGATTGTTTCTAATTGGGGGGAATTATGAACAAAAACTGTTGTAAAAATTCAAGTAAAGATTTTTGGGGTGAACGTAAATGAATTCTTTGGGTGAAAAGAAACCCAACATAGGAGTTCTATGGCCAGGTTGTTATGATAAGAGTAAGTTTTATCTCATAAGAAGCTACCAAACTTTTTTAAAAAGATGGCATTTGCATTTGCACAAGCAATAATGAGAGTCACAGTTATACCACATGATTGCCAGTGTTGGCTAGTGTCAGCTGCTCTCATTTTAGCAATTCTAGTAGATGGGCAGCAATATTTCATTGTGGCTTTAAATTGCATTTCTTGAGGACTAATGATGTTGAATATCTTTCGTGCTTTTCAGCGATCTGCATGTTTTTGGTGGGATGTCTGCTCGTGTCTTTTGCTGGAGTTTCACTGGGTTGTTTATTTTCTTACTATTTAGTTTTGAGAATTTGTTAAATATTCTACAACAACTCTTTTGTAAGATACATGTTTTGCCAGCATCTTTTCCCGGTCTCTGGCTTGTCTTTTCAGTCTCATAATGGTATCTTTCAAGAAGCAGAAGTTTTAATTTTAAACAAGTCAAATTTATCCATTGGTTTCATTATAGGTCATGTTTCTGGTGTTCTAAGAAATCTATGCCTAATCTAAGGTCACAAAGATTTTGGTCAGTATTTGAGTCCCTGATCCATTTTTAGTTAATTTTTGTATATATAGTTGAAGACCTGGATCCAAGTTCCTTTTTTTTTTTTTTTTTTTTTGCATATGGATATCTAGTTATCCATTATTATTTGTTGAAATTCTGGGTTTTTTATCCATTAAAATTTTTCCTTTTCCAAAAATAATTGGCCATGTATGCATGTATCCATTTCTAGACTCTTCGGTTCCTTTGTTCCTTTCATCTAACACTGTTACTTGAAATTGGTGGTCTAGGTTGTCCAATTTTGTTCTCTTGTTCAAAATTGTTTTATTCTAGATTCTGTGTTTTTCTACTAACTTTGAGAATCAGATTAATTCTTACCAAAATTTCTGCTGGGATTTTGGTTGGTTTTGCATTGTATCTACAGATCAGTTTGGAAGAGAATTAATTATTTTTAAAATATTGTCTTTCACTCCATAAACATGGTAAATGTTTCTCCATTGAGGTGTTCTTAGATTTCTTTCATCAGTGCCTTATGATTTTCAGCATAGAGACCTATCATATATTTTGTTAGATTTGTACCTAATTCTTTTTTTTTTTTTTTTTTTTTAATTTTTTTTTTTTCAACGTTTATTTATTTTTGGGACAGAGAGAGACAGAGCATGAACGGGGGAGGGGCAGAGAGAGAGGGAGACACAGAATTGGAAACAGCCTCCAGGCTCTGAGCCATCAGCCCAGAGCCTGACGCGGGGCTCGAACTCACGGACCGCGAGATCGTGACCTGGCTGAAGTCGGACGCTTAACCGACTGCGCCACCCAGGCGCCCCTGTACCTAATTCTTTAATGTTTTTATGTGCTATTATAAACAGCACTGCCTTTTAAATTTCATTTTCCATTTTTTATTGCTAACAAGTACAATTTATTTTTGTATATTGACATCATGCCTAGTGAACTTGTTGAAATCATTAGTTATAGTAGCTTTCCTGTAGATTAGCTGGGTTTTCTACATAGATAATTATGTCATGTATGTGTAGAGACAGCATTATTTCTTCCTTTACAATATGCATGCCTTTTATTTCTGTGCCTGATAAAAGGCACTGGCAAGGACTGTTAGTATTCAGTGCTAATAGAGTCATGCAAAAGGGCATTTTTGCTTTATTCCCAATCTTAGGGGAAAAGGATTTGATCTTTTACCATTCAGAATGAATTCAGTTAAAGGTTCTTTGATGCCATTTATGAGATTGAGGAAGTTCTCTCTTCCTAGTTTGCTGACAGCTTTTATCATGAATGTGTGTCAAATTTTGTTAAATACTCTTTCTACTTTTATTGAGAGGATCATGTCGTTTTACTTCTTCAGACTGATGATGTTGTGAAATACATTGATTAACTTTTGCATAATGAATTAGCCTTGCATTCTGAGACTAAATCAAACTTGGTCATGAGGTATTATCATTTCTAATATTCCTTGATTCAGTAACTAAGTTTCATTAAGAATTTTTTGTGTCTATCTTAGTGAGGGATAGTGCTGTATGGTTTTTCCTTTCTTGTAATATTTTTTCTAATTCTAGCACCAGAGTAATGCAGGTGTCATAAAATGGGTTCAAAGGTGTTGCCTCCTCTTCTGTGTATGGAAGCAATGGTGTAAAATTGACATTTCTACCTTAAATGTTTGATAGAATTTATCATTGACATCATTTGGACCTGAAACTTTTCTTTTGAAAACGTTTGAACAATGTTTTTAATTCTTTATATACACAAAATTGTTCAGATATCTATTTCTATTAAAGTAAGCTGTGTTACTTCATATGTTTTAATGAATTTGTCCATTTTATCTAAGTTGTTACATTTATGAGCATTTTGGGGATTGGTATATCCTTTTAGTTATTCTTTCAATATCTGTAGGATTTATAGAGATGTCCCCTTTTTTTCTGTTATTGGTAATTTGTATCTTTTCCCTATTTCTGTTGAGGTCAGTCTGGCTAATGTATCAACTCAGTCTTTATGAAGAGCCAGATTTCTATTTCATTGATTTTTGTCTATTTTCCTTCTTTTCAATTTTATTTATTTGTCCCTTTATCTTTATTTTGTCCTTCTTTGTGCTTGTCTGGGTTCAATTTGTTCTTCTTGTAGCTGGAAATTCAAATTACTGAATTGGGACTCTTCTTGTTTCTCATGTGAGCATATAATCCTCCAAGTCTAAGAACCACTTCAGTTGTGTCTCAAAGATTTTTTCCCTTTTTCACTTTCATGCAATTAAAATATTTTTAATTTTCCCGGGGGACTTCCTTTGTGATGTATAGATTATGTGGAATTGGGTTGCTTAATTTTATAATTTTGAAAATTTTTACATACATGCTTCTGTTATAGATTTCTCCTTTAGTTTCATTTTATCTAAGAACATACTTTGTATTATTTCATTTTTAAGAGTATTTTGAGCGTTATTTATGCCTCAGGGTTTTGTCCGTTTTGGTGAATTTTTTGAATATACTTGAAAAGAATGTGTATTTTGCTGGTATTTGGTAGAATGTTCTATAAATGTCAATTCGATCAAGTCATTTGGTAGTGTTGGCCAAGTCTTCTATATCCTTACAATTTTCTATATACTTGCTGTATTGACTACCGAGTTATTTGGAAACTTCAACTAAAATTGTGCCTTTATTTCCCTTATCATTTTTATCAGTTTTTGCTTCATCAGTTTTGAAACCCTCTGGTTAGTGTGTATACATTTAGGATTGTTATAATTTGATGAATTGACCCTTTTCCATCATGCAATGTCCCTCTTTATCCCTGTTAATATTTTTTGTTCTTACATTTATTTTATCTGATTTTAATATAGCTACTCCAGCTCTCTTTTGGTTAGTGTTCAATGGTATATACTTTTATCCTTTTACTTTTAACATGTCTATGTCTTTATAGTTAAAGTGCTTTTCCTTTAGATGGAATAAAATTAGGTCTGGTGTTTTATCTAACCTCATAATCTCAATCTTTTACTTAATCTACTGAGATAGACTACTTGTATTTATGTAATTATTGCTGTGTTTTGACTAAAATCTATCATCTCCCTAGTTTTTGCTTTTTCCGTACATTATTTCTTCATTTTTTTCTCTTTCTCACATGATTTTTGGATCAATTCTATACTTTTATTGCATTTCATCATCACCATTAGCCTAGTTTTATACCAATTAAAATTTTTAATGGCTGCTCTAGAGTTTACATTATATATTTAAAAATATCAATCGTAAATAGTGTAATAGCTCTTCATATGAAGCATAAGAACCTTCAAACAGTATACTACCATTTTCTCCCTCCCATTTGTGTGCTATTATTGCCATGTATTTTATATCACATAAGGTATAAACACTGAATACATTGCTATTATGTTTTATATTCGTTATCTTACAGTGTGTTAGAAAGTTTTTTAAATGAGTTTTTAGCTCTCAATTTTACCAAATAGTGCTGCTTCACTATTTGTGTATAAAAATACAACAAATTTCTGTAGGTTGATTTGTATCCTGTGACTTTACTGAATTCCTTTGTGCTCTAGTAGTTCTTTGCCGTGATGTTTTAATTTCATGTATGTTCGCGTGTTTGATATTATCCCATGTTCTCTTCTCTTTGTATCATCATTATTTTTTTCCTCTTTGTGCTTCAGTTTTATTAATTTCTATCAACTTTATCCTTACTGATTTTTTTCTCAGGTCTGTTGATTTTACCCTTAATCAATCTTCATCTTTGTTACTGTGTTCTTCAGCCTAGTATTTCCATGTGATTCTTCCATATACTTTTAAATTATCTGCTGAAATTCTTCATGCATTTATGACACTGTCCATCTTTTCCATTATATCCTTTAAAATTTTAGTAAGAGTTATTTTAAAGCTCTGTGTAATAGTTCCCACATGCAGATACTTAATTCTGGTTCTGTGAATTGCTTGGTCCAGTAAGAGCACATTTTTTCTTGATTTTTCTCTGATCTTTAATGTGTGTGTGTGTGTGTGTGTGTGTGTGTGTGTGTGTGTGTAGGATAACATGCTATGAGATAAGTAGTATTATGCTTTGCAGAAGACACTTCTGTTTACCCTAAGAGGTAGTGTGTATGAGGTGTGGGAATCAGTGCAGCCAGGATTACGTTGAGTTTGAGTTTTATATTGCTATGGATCCTCAGTGCACCAACAAATTCAGTTTTCTCTATTATGACTTATGCTTAGTGTGGGATGTTCAGTGGTTGTAGGGCTTTTCCCAGTCTCAACCATCCTGAGTTTTAGTCTCTTTCTATTAGGCTACATCTGGAGAGTGTGTCTTCACTGGCTGCCCCCACTCCATGATAACAGCTTTGACTTGTTCCTTAATTCCTGCTGGCCTGGTAATGAGGGTGAGGTTTTATTCCCTTTGTCCTGGTTCTTTCTCAGTCTCAGGAACATCTTTTGTCTCTGTGTTTCAGAATTTCTTAGTGATCCTGCCCCTTCTGCAGTCTTAGGAGATGGCTAATGTACTGATCCAGAATGGTCTCCTGCTCAATGGAAACCCCAGAGTTAGAGTTTTTTTTTTTTCTGTTCCCCCTTCCCTTAGTAATGAGTCTTTATTTATCTGTCTCTGAGGAAAACAAGGTTTGCTGTCCTTCCCCTGTGGCTTCAGGATTTTGTTGCATAATGGAGATGATTTGGTGATTGGAGAGTTCCTTAGCTTACGATGGCAGATGTTGCTGCCTTCACCTAGACCCGCACTATGAAGGAGACTTTCTTTGGTTTTCTGCTTTCTTCAAATATCCTTATGAGGCTTGGTCTAAGTATGTGGAAAAAGTATTGAGAATATTTGTGAATGCTTCTTTTTTTCCTCTGGCTCCTAGCCATTGTATATTCATATTACTCCCACATTCAGCCTTTAGCAATTTGATAAATCAGTTCTTACAGGCTTACATGGTGCCCCACATTCCTCACATACACTGGCCCAGGTAAAGTAGAGCCCATGTCCCAGGCCTTTCTGGATGCAACCATCATTCCTGAGATTTCATTTTATTTGGTTTTCTTGTAACCTCAGCTTTCTGATGATTTTTAAGAATAGTTATGATTTTATAGATTATCTGATCTTTTCTTGTTTAAGATGGAGGTGATGTTCATTCAAACTTCCTACAACCTAAAAGGAATCTAGAGGAGGCTAAATTACTCTTTAAAGACTGTTTTAACAGACAAAGTAAAGCAGGGAAATAGGCACTAATTTTCAGCTAAGTACTAGTATAACAATAGCAAAAAAATCTCTTCAGGCCAAGCAATTTTAAGTCAACAAACCACTTATCTGGAAGTAGCATATTCAAATTATATGCAATGTTTGGGGTAGAGATTTATGTTCTTTTTGCAAACAAAACATACGTGTTGATAGTACATATTATTGTGTTTAGAAACTATTCCAGTTCCTAGGCCAACACTGATAAGATGGCCTTCCCAGTCAGAAGAGAGCATTTTCTGTTTGGGGAACAGTACGAATTGTAGGATGAGTGGGGGCTCACAGGGGAGGCAAGTGGTGAAAATTGAGATTGTGACTGACTGAATTTCTTCTCTCCCAGTTGAGATATGGCATTAGAGTCATTGGAGATTTTAGATCAAATGTTTGTGAAGTAAGTAATGGTAGAATAAAATGTTGTAATGAAAGATAAATGTGGCACTGGTTTACAGAATGAGTTGTTCCAGGCGTTCTCAAATGCATTCTATGAGAAAAACCAGAAAGGGTGATTAAAACCCCCTCTGTGACATACCTGATTCAGTAAGTTTTCAATGCCTATCAAGCATTGAAAAGAAGTGAAATTGGGGCGCCTGGGTGGCGCAGTCAGTTGAGCGTCCGACTTCAGCCAGGTCACGATCGCGCGGTCGGGGAGTTCGAGCCCCGCGTCGGGCTCTGGGCTGATGGCTCAGAGCCTGGAGCCTGCTTCTGATTCTGTGTCTCCCTCTCTCTCTGCCCCTCCCCCGTTCATGCTCTGTCTCTCTCTGTCCCAGAAATAAATAAAAACTTTGAAAAAAAAAAATTAAAAAAAAAAGAAGTGAAATTACTTAGCACTTGGTTACAGAGGCTAAAATAATGGTAGTCAGCAGCATTAACAATGGAAAGGAAGGATCCATGCCACAAATGTTTGGAGTAAGAGTTGATGTAATTTGCTGAGTGATGGAGGTTGAATGACAAGGCCTTCCAGGTTAGGAGCAGGAGTGACTGAGAGTGCTGTCAGGTCCTTACCAATGCTTGGAATTTGGGAGTTTCCTTTGTTGTCTACAGATGAGTGGAGAAAAACAGCAGTGATGTGGAACGTCTGGGTTCGGTGACTACAGCTCTCCCAACCATGGAATGTTTCCAGCTTTCCTCAAAGTATCCCACCAATTCTGTCAGTTCTGTGGGAGTGCAGAAACTCAGGTGAGGAAAGAGAAGCATCTCTACTTTCCCTTTCTATTGCTTGGATGATCACAGCAGCATTGTCAAAGTCACGGGTGCTGTGGTGTCAGGCGTTAGATAACATGGCAGAATGAGTGGACAAGCGGGATGACGCCCACATGGATGAGAAGAGAGGATGCCTGGGAGATAACTCCTGGAAGTTAGGGAAGTAGGTGAGGTGGCATGTAGATGCTGAGGGGATGCCTAAGTGGGTGGCTGAGCAGACAAGCAGATGGCTGAGTGAGCATCGGCGGGGGCGGGGTGGACAGCGGGTAAGTGCATGGATGTGTACATCGTGGTGCTGAGAGGGACTGGGTATTTGACTGGGAGAGGAAGGGACAAATGTTTCGCTTTATGATGCCTGAAGAATATATCAGAGATGTAATGGGACTGCATTCTGTGAATTTTACATTTAGTCTGTTCATAAAAATTAAAGATTTGGAATGGTATAGAAAACTAACACTTCTGTACTTCCGCGTTGAGAATCTCCATTACCTTTTTCCTCTCCTTGTTTTCCCCCTCTAAAGCTTAATATTTTCTACATCCCCTTTCAGGGATCTTTTTTGGAGTCTTAAATCTTTGTATGTGGTGTTAGTATTCTTAAAACTAGAATAGTGCCGTGAGAGAATAGTACTCATGAGTACATGAGAGTACCAAGGTGTGCGTCCATCTGTGCAAAGCTCACAGCAGGACCAGTGGGCTCTTTGCACATTTCAGGGGAATGAAGATAATGCTCCTGTGTTCAGAAGGAGAGATGACAGTATCCTGGAGCCAAAGGGAGTAACTTTTTTTCCTCATCAGGTTTGGTTGCAGACCCAGTCACTGCTCAGTAGAATAGGGGCATGAGTGCTAAACGTCAGGTTGGGGCTACAGGAGAATATCGTAAAGCCTCAGAAATCTAGGATCTCTGGCTTTTAAGAATGACCCTAGGCTTCATCGGGTTGCTGTGATTGATGAGGATGGGGAAGAACAGGCTTCATGGGGAGAAGAAGGGCAGCATGGAGGTCCTGCCCTCAAGGACTGGGAGTGCTATCAACCATGGACACATAAAGCTCCTGAGAGGAGTCTGTCAGCCTCATGTTGCTAGTCCAGACACTGCTGCATCACATTAGGTTTACACTGGAGCCAATTGCAGGGCACCTGTGAACTTTCTAATAGCTGTTTCCCTCACAGTCTAAACTAGTCCCAGGTGATACCTTAGCCAGGAGACCGAGGAGTCTGGGACTCTTCATCTCTCTGGTCCATGTCTTTGCTGGAGGGGAGCATTCTTTAGAAACCAACATAAACTTAGATTAAAGCGGACACATCTGTGTGTCTGGCACTAATCAATGCTTGAGAGCGCTAACGGAGGTACCAGCAGAGAGGGGGTGCCCACAGAGGTGTCTAGAGGGGCAGAAGTAGAACAGATCTGACTTGTTAGGGACTTTGGATCAGGGGTGTGATCCACGGATGTGATCTTCTCATTCTGAATAGTATAAGAAGTGTAGAAAAGTGGTTCTGCCTTCCTAATGCTGGGGGCTCAGGTACATTTCTCTTCTAAGGGTTCTTGATTCTGCAGGTACGTACTGACAGAGAGAAAGACAAAAAGAGTGATGGCAAGAAATAGAAGGAAGCAACTGATTAACAATTAAAAAGTGGAGTACCTATGGATGAATTCTGCATCTTTTGGGCGGAAAACACTTAGGAAACAAGCCTAGATCTGTGAAGTGATTCGTTAGGATTTGATATTCTTGAACATGTAGTAGGAGTATATAACAGTTCCAGTTAAGATAAATTGTCAATTGTTTAAAAATTTTCTCAAATGAAATCTTGCCATTTGCAACAACATGGATAGAACTAGAGTGTATTATGCTAGGCTAAACAAGTCAGAGAAAGACAAATAGCATATGATTTCACTCATATGTGGAATTTAAGATATAATACAGATGAACATAAGGGAAGGGAAGCAAAAATAATATAAAAACAGAGAGGGATACAAACCATAAGAGACTCCTAAATACAGAGAACAAAATGAGGGTTGCTGGTGGGGTATTGGGTTGGGGTAAGGGCTAAAGAGGTGAGAGGCATTAAGGAGGACACTGGTTGGGATGATCACTGGGTGTTATATGTAAGTGATGAATTGCTAAATTCTATTCCTAAAAAAATACTTTGATTTAAAAAAAGGCAAATAAACAAAGGAAGTTACTACACTCTGCAAATGCAGAAAAAAAAATCTTAGTTATTTCTCTAACAGTATATATACAAAGTATTTGAATTTTCCTTTCAATGATAGAAAGCTGATTAAATGGATTTCTCAAATTGATATAGACTCAAGAATATGAGCTGGGACTAGAAATAAGGTCTTCTGACTCAGGGTTGGTTCCTCTAGAATGGGCTGGAGGAATTATACTGTGGAGACATAGTATACTGAGTGATTTGTACTGTACTAGTCATGTTTCCTACAAAGGATGAGACATATAAAGAAGCTTAGCATTTACAGAATGAATTTATGATAAAATATATCACAAAATATGAATTTCAGGATTGCACATGTTGGAGAAACTGGGTCCTCAATAATTGGACTCGGTGTATGTGAAGAGTCAGGTAACAAAACCCAGGTATTAAGTAGATAACAAGAACCAAAAAGAAAAACTGATTGCTTTCTCAGGGTTAAAAATTATCTTTGAAACATCACCTTCCCAAGTGGCCCTGGGATCATCTGTTTCCAAACAGTGGGATGATGCAAATATGCCTGCCTGTGTTGGATATGGTCAGTGATGCAACAACCAACTATTCAGCCACATTTTAGAGGACTCTCTTTAAATTAAAGTGCCATTTCTATTGATAACCCACTTGTTTAAAAGTATGCTCAGCATGAAAGAAAGAATATCTGTGGGTTGTGGGAGTTAGCTTCATATGCTCTGCTTCTGAATTCAAGACTTGTAATCTGTCTCTGCTAAGACTATAGAGGACTCCAATGAGAAGGCCAAATATGATTATAACTCAAAGGGAGTATTCCAAAAGATGATGCGCAAACTTTCAGGGGAGAAAAAGCATTTGGAATTTTATCTCTTAGCCACAGAGCATCATCTCTGTAATAAGTGGGGGAAAATATAAAGAAGGGGATCACCCACAAACCTTAACTGTATTTCAGGTTGGATTTCTGAGGCTGATCCAAGGTTTTGTCCATCCATGCACTCTTTGAATTGGCATGAATAGTGGAAAGGGGTTTTATTTTGAAATATAATCTTGGAAGTTGAGATACTGAAGAATCCTATAGTGTGCATTCCTTCGAATCTTTTCAAGTCAATAGTTCTCTCTTCCTAATGTGGGGGAAGGGGAAGAGATAATTTATGAAGCCATCAGTCAATAGAAATGGAAAACATTATTAGATAGATTTAAATGTATAACATACTCACTGGTGTAAGATGTTAAATGTGGCCTTGAATGTTGAATAGGCAAATATACCCATGTGTCAAGCCCTGGATACTTCCTTCCTTGCAAAGGAAAATTGAGTATTTTGGAGTGTTGGTCCATAAAGTAGCAATGGAAACTAAATGCAACTAAAGATTAATAAATGTGGACAGCATCTGAAGACATCTCTAGGGAATCACAAGTGATGAGCCTGTCTGTGTGTACCAACATATGAAAAGTTCTTTCATCCTTGGTTTATTTGTCTATGGTATGGGTCAGGTTACTCATCTTTTTCTTGATAAGAAGGTCCTCATAATTCCTCAAGACTATATCAATACAGTTAGAGCAGGAATATGAGAAGGATGTGCTGAAAGGCTAAAAGGGTACTTTATGTTGACAATTGCTACTCAGGGCAATACCCTTTTTCTCAGGCATACTGCAGAACTATAGGGAGGTCAGAATGAAAAGGGCTCCCATCTGAGAGGTCCACTGGTCAGAATTTAAGTAAATTATAATAGTTGGGAGATGCTTTATTTTTAAGACTCAAAATACCCAGATGTTTACAACAAATATTACTAAAAATCACTGCCTGGGAATTTACCATTAAAAATATATTAAATTTAAGATCTTGACTTTGTTGATATTCTTTTTAAGATGGGGAGAAGCAGGGGCAGTTTAGAACATGGGCCATTTTACTGGAGGGCAGATGTTGATGTAGAGTTAGAGATGGGATGAAAGTATTTGTTCATAAATGAAATGTTAGAAGACAGACTCAGATAAAGGGAGGCAGGAATAAACCAAAGCTAAATTTTATCCACCCCATGGAGATAAAGACCAGTCCTGGTTTTAACATCAGCAGGAAGCATTGTCAGAATTTTTCCCTCTTCATCTTGTTCAAGTGACAGATATTTTCAGTTGAAGGTGTTATAAGGTTGTAGGAGATTAAAAATAGGAAAAATAATTGTGGTTCACTTTATGGAGATAGAATAGGTTGAAAAATAACATTTAACCTGTTCATTTCAATTTTTATGATACAGAAAATATAACAGTTTCCCTAAGATCAATGAACAAATTTGCTTTACTTAAAGAAAGATTCTAATGATTGACTAAAATTTAACTTTTAAGTTAGGTGTATTGTGTCATGTAAAAGAAAGGGATTTTTTGAGAAATCTCAACACCTTTTTTTTTTTTAAATTTCTTTGTCATAGAGATAAGAACATTTCTATCCTGTTATCTGCAGTAACTGATAGTTACTGGGTATTATGAGAAGATACATGGAGGTACTTTTAGCTAGAGTCCAACAATGGTAATATTTTAAATGAAAAAAAAATTGTCTCTGTAGTCCAGACCTAACTTTTCTCACAACTTCAGTGTCATTCACACCAAAACTTACAGTTTTGTACTCTTACATGACTCATTTTCAAGGGTCAGTTTACAACAAGGTTAGGTACTTCATATAAAACTCCCATATCATATTATTTTATTTTAAAAAAATATTTCATTTTTAACCATTTCATTAAAAGGACAGTGATCAAAATAAAACAAATAGATTTCAGGCATTAGTGGCAGTGCTTTAAGAAGATAATTTTTCATGGACTATTTCAATGGTATCTATCATATCACATATTGTGTTTTTTTTTTTCAATGTTTATTTATTTTTGGGACAGAGAGAGACAGAGCATGGACAGGGGAGGGGCAGAGAGAGAGGGAGACATAGAATCGGAAGCAGGCCCCAGGCTCTGAGCCATCAGCCCAGAGCCCGACACGGGGCTTGAACTCACGGACCGCAAGATCGTGACCTGGCTGAAGTCGGACGCTTAACCGACTGCGCCACCCAGGCACCCCTCACATATTGTGTTTTATTAGTGCTCTTGTCCAAGGAGGAATAGCGGGGGTATATTGTTTAATACGATGCCCTGAGTAGGCAGCATGGATTCTTTGTTTTTGAGTAGACAAATAAAACTCAAAACATACATAGAGAGATGTGGCTTGGGGTTTGTTGAGCATGTGCACGAAATAACACAAAGAATGTAAACTAGGGTTTATTGTCTGTATGTTATTTTGTAGAATAAAAATTGTATTTAAGGTGTACAACATGAAGATTTTATATACATATGCATAGTGAAATGACTACTATTCTTGAGGTAATTAACATATTCTCTCATGTAGTTACCTTTTATGTGTATGTGTGATAAGGACCTAAAATCAATTCTTTTAGCAAATTTCCATAATGACTATAGTCATTATGATGTACATTAGATCTCAAGACCAATTCATCCTAAAAAAACTACAACTCTGTGCCCTATAACCGACATCTCCTCATTTCCTCTTCCCTTGGTAACTACCTTTCTACTCTCTCTATGTATTTGACATTTTAGATTCCACATATAGGTGAAATCATGCAGTTTTTCTCTTTCTGTATTTGGCTCATTTCATTCAGTGTAATGACCTCCAGGTTCTTTTCATGGTTGTTGCAAATGGCAGGATCTTTTTTTTTTTAAGGCTGAAAAATATTCCATTGTATGCATATATATCACAATTTCTTTATCCATTCAACAGATACTTAACTGTTTTCATATCTTGGCTGTTGTGAATAATGCTGCAATGAACATGGGAGTGCAGATATCTCTTCAAGGTATTGAGTTCATTTCTTTCGGATAAATACCAGAAGTGGGATTGCCGAATCACATGGTAGTTCTATTGTCAATTTATTGAGGAAATACCGTACCACTTTCCATGTTGGCTGTAGCAATTCACATTCCCACAAACGTACAAGGATTCCCTTTTCTCCACATCTTGCCAACGCTTGTTATTTATTATTTGATAATAGCCATCCTAACATAGGTAAGGTGGTATCTCATTTTGGTTTTGGTTTGTATTTCCCTGATTATTGGTGATGTTGAGATATCTTTTCATATGCCTGTTGGCCATCTGTATGTCTTCTTGAAAAAAAAGTCTGCTCAGGACTTGGCTAATCTTAAAAATCTGGTCATTTGTTGCTTTTGCTATTGAGTTATATGCATTCTTTATATAGTTTGGATATTAACCCTTTATCAGATATATGGTTTGCAAATATTTTCTCCCAATCCCTAGCTTACCCTTTCATTTTTTTGATCATTTCCTTTGCTGTTAAAAAGCTTTTAATTTGATGTAATCCTACTTGTTTATTTTTGCTTTTGTTGCTTGAGCTTTTGGTGTCAATTAAAAAAAATCATTGCCTAGACCAATATCAGGGGTGTTTTCCCTATAATTTCTTCTAGGAGTTTCTAAGCCTTAGAGTTTAGTCTTTAATACATTTTGATTTTTTTTTTTGTATATGTGTAAGATAAATGTCTCTTTATTTTCTGTGGACCTGGGGGACTCTTGAATGCTGAGTTCTGTTGGATCACATAGCTAAGGAGTCAGTCCCTCAAGTGACAGCCATAAAAATTAAGGTGCTGGATATGTGGTCCAATTACTTTAATCCTCAGAGACAAGCTGGGAGTTGTGGGTTCTCTCCCAGTTGTAAGGAACTGTACTAGTAGTGGAGATTGTGCCACTGATGTGTCTCACTAATGTGTCTACCTGTTTTGATGTGGGTATTTTCTGTCATCCTATGAGTAGGAGTTGCCCCACTCCTTTTTGGATTTCTCTTGGAATGCATGTGTATGTAGGTGCTTATTTAGAGCATCCATGGGATGAGACAAAGTCCTATTCTGCCCCCTTGCTGACTGCCCTTCAGATTTTATTGTATATTAAAGGAGCATTAGGTACCTGGCAAAAAGGTAAGGTAGCCAAAGTTGTAACGAATAATGAGAAGAGAACACAAACAAATTTATACTGGAGGGAGAGCAAAATAGGACTCTTAACTGTAATAATTGTTCAACACTGGTTTTGAGGCAAGTAAATGTTTTCTCAGACTAATCATGATTAAAGAAAAGCAAAGTGAAGGGTGGTTGAGGAAGTATTATGATAAGCAGGAAAGAAGGAACTGTTGAAAGATGGATCAAGTTTCGAGAAGGTAATTAAAGAAATTTATGAAAATGCATGTGTCTGAATCATGAATGAGTAGGGTGTTCCTGGGACTACTTGTTCTGTTTTGTTGCTTAAGAGGTAAGAGAATTAAAGCATAGATAGTCTTCATCTTTCTGCTCAGTGACCCTAATCTGATATCTGTGTGGGTTTTGGGATGGGTGGGCAGCTATTTCTGCCCTCAATCTCTCTTGCTGCCTTTGGTTACTATTTTCCCTTATATTGTAGGCTGCAAGAAAAGGGAAGTTGTGAGCAGGCAGTGATTCAAAGTATTTTTTAAATCTTATGTATCCCTTTTTAAAGTTCAAAAATGACATAATAATAACAAATTAGTTCTACTGAAAAAGCACTTCCTTCAGGGGGAAACAGGAGGAAACTCCGTTCCAATGTACATCTATGCGAATTCATACTTTCTTTTCTGCCTTGGACAATGAAGAAGAATCCTTAAACATTTGCATTTCTTTCCTCTCTGTATCAAGTCTTCTTTGCTTTCTTTTGAGTCCACCTACAAAGGTTAAATGATTAGTAGCGGTAAATTGAAAAGAGAAAAATAAAAAGAACAAGATACCATTACAATACTTCTCCCTTTCTGATCCCACTGAGGGCTGAGAGACCAAAGGCCAAGAGGATTAAGGGCAATAACAAAAAGCAAAAAGTCTTCAAAGCCCTCCCGTCCATTCCTGAACCTTCAGTTTTGTGGAAGATTGCCTCCAATTTTATTTATGTTTGAATTTGTGGAGGGGATGTGTGCAGAAAATAATGTTTACTACCTTATCTACTCCAAGGCAAAGGTCATGTTACTACTAATACTTCCTCTACTGCTAGTAATGGTTCTCAAAGTACTTTCCTCATAAGTTACCTACGTTTGAGCTTAAATGTACTTGTGAGTGGGATGATATGCCTCTGTTTCATGTATAAAAGCTTGTCACCTAGCCCAAATCGCATAGCTGTAAATAAATAATAAATAAAATCAATTTTTAAAATCTAGGTTCTCTGATTCCAGATCTTTCCACAAGGATCTGACTTTTCCCAATATTTCCTTTTGTAATAAATGTACCATTTTTCATTATGATGGGATTAGTTGACATATGTAAAGTAGCTTTAAAAAACTTTCCAACCAAATTTTCTTCATTGTTTATCACTTTACCTACCATTGTCACCTACTAAACTCTACTTGCTCTGGAATCTGAGGTAAGTTTGTAAGATGTGAGCTCCTAGAATTGCACTACATTATCTCCAGGCTTTAACAGGGTCTCCCTGAGATCACTTCCTGTCCTTATGAAGGTTCTGGCCTGATTCTGATGCAGAGCGGATATGTTGGGATAAAACCTTCCATCTTGGCCTGCGAATAGTCTGAAACACCTGGTAAAGGCTAGCCAATTGCATACAGTATGTATTCACTAAAATGGTTCTTTGATTCAACAGGTTCTCTTATCTCTGACCTTTTGCAGATTAATGATTTTCACATGTTTTTAATGGAAACAGATAACCAGACATGGGTGAGAGAATTTATTCTCCTCGGCCTGTCCAGTGACTTGTATGTGCAGGTCTTTCTCTTTGTTTTGTTCTTAGTCATGTACTTGGTGACAGTGCTGGGAAACTTCCTTATTGTTGCTCTGATCTGCCTGGACAGCAGACTCCACACTCCCATGTACTTCTTTCTCACCAACCTCTCCCTTGTTGATGTCTCTTATGCCACAAGCATCATTCCTCAGATGTTAGTGCATCTTCTTGCAGAACATAAAGCAATCCCATTTGTGAGCTGTGCAGCCCAGTTATTTTTCTCTCTAGGCTGGGGTGGGATTGAGTTTGTTCTACTGGCAGTGATGGCCTACGACCGCTATGTGGCTGTGTGCGACCCCCTGCGATACTCGGTCATCATGCATGGAGGGCTCTGTACTAGGTTGGCCATCACATCCTGGGTCAGTGGTTCTCTCAACTCTCTCATTCATACTGCCATCACCTTTCAGCTGCCCATGTGCACAAACAAGTATATTGATCACATATCATGTGAAATTTTAGCTGTGGTCAGACTGGCCTGTGTGGACACCTCCTCCAATGAGATCATAATCATGGTTTCTAGCATCGTTCTGCTGATGACACCCTTCTGCCTGGTCCTCTTGTCCTACGTCCAGATCATCTCCACCATCCTGAAGATCCAGTCCAGAGAGGGAAGAAAGAAAGCCTTCCACACCTGTGCGTCTCACCTCGCAGTGGTTGTCTTGTGCTATGGCATGGCCATTTTCACTTACATCCAGCCCCGCTCCAGCCCCTCTATTCTTCAGGAGAAGTTGATCTCTCTCTTCTATGCCGTTTTGACACCCATGTTGAACCCTATGATTTATAGTGTAAGGAATAAGGAGGTGAAGGGGGCCTGGCAGAAACTACTAGGGCAGTTATCTGGATTAACGTCAAAACTGGCAACTTGATGAATCCTGAGCATTAGTTAGAGAAAGGAGCTTTGCCTGTGAGTTCTTTCACTTAACTCAGATATGGCAGGCATCACCTGCATTGTCCTAGCAACCAGGAAGGAGATGATGATACATGTCCTGGTGATGCTAGGTAGGAGGTTGAGTGGTTGGGTTGGGGTGTGGGCTATGGGTATATTTTTATGTCACAGCAGTGTGTTCAGTGGAGTAGAGGAGTGAACTTCTCACCCTTACTCAGTTTTCATTCATATGCAGTAATTGAGACAATAGCATTTACCATTTACAATTACTGAGAGTAACTGAATACAATGCAATTTACTGTTTTGATTAGTCACATTGTGATCAGTGACCTATTCATGAGTCTTACCTTGGAACACAGGTTTTTATTCATCCACATTTTGTAAAAGATTATCATATTTCCATTGGGAACAAAATCATTGTCAATTTGAAGACTCACTTAAAATATAAGTATATGTAGCCATATTCAGTAATTGAGTCATTGTTCAAAGAAGAAACTTGCTATCAAAGCTGATTAAGATTTTTTGTGCTACACCTACTACTGGATATAAAGACTATCTGAGTAATGGAAATAATTGAGTGGAGATAATAATTGAGTGGAGAAATATCAACTAAAATTTTTGTTTTACCCTGATAAGGTTATAACCAAGTGTTGTTTGTAGACAATGACATTATTGGCTAAGAAAAATCTGAGATCTAGTTACCGCTAATTTATTGTGTATACATCAGCATTCATTCAAAGGTAAAAATTCTCTAATTCTGAAAATTCAGCGAACTTTTTCTCTGAAACTTTAGAAATAAAATAAGCAAATAAGCAATGAGATAAATGTATAAAACATCAAAGACATAGTTCATGTAAGAAAAACAGTTTCCTTAGGCAATCAGTGAAAGATAATGCAGCTTAGGGACACCTGGGTGGTTCAGTTGGTTGAACCTCCAACTCTTGATTTTGGCTCAGGTCATGATCTCATGGTCATGAGATTGAGCCCCAAGATGGGCTCTGCACTGGGAACAGAGCCTGCTTAAGATTCTCTCCCTCCCTTTGGGGCGCCTGGCTGGCTCAGTCGGTTAAGTATCCAGCTTCGCCTCAGGTCATAATCTCACGGTTCATGGGTTCGAGCCCTGCATCGGGCTCTGTGCTGACAATTCAGAGCCTGGAGCCTGCTTTGGATTCTGTGTCTCCCTCTCTCTCTTCTCCTCCTCCACTCATGCTCTGTCTCTCTCTCAAAAATAAATGAAACATTAAAAAAAAAAAGATTCTCTCCCTCCCTCTTCCCACTCCCCCCTACAAAAAAATAAAAAATAAGAAAAATAATGCAGCTTTGATGGGGATTTGGGGTTATCAGGATAGGTCAGTCTGCTGTGCAGATGTTACTTTCAAGTCTCCGTATTAAGAGCCTTCTTGTATATCCCCCAGCTCAAACACACAAACACAAGGCCCTACTCAACCTTTGTAAATTTAGTGAGTTAGCATCATCTGTGAGTGTACCTCACCTCTGACAATAAACCTCAGTAAGATAAAAGGGGGAGAAATGATTAAATGGAATTTGTGGGAGATAGAGGAGAAATAATATGATAATTGTGAATCTTCTGACTTTCTTCAAGAACCTCAAAATGGTGCCCTCCTTTTGTCCCTTTGTCTCTCCGTTGAGTCTTTAATTCATATTTGGTTGATTTGTATTTGGGAGTTAATGATCAGGAGATGAAGGGTTTTTACTGACACCTGTTTTCTCTGTGAAACAAGAAGAGGTACCCATTGCGGAGAATGTAGAAGAGGGAAGGCAGGACTAAGAGGTGTGGGAACGGTGAAGGTTAAAACCCATGTGGGGTCTAGGAGAACGTGCCCCATTAGCTGTGGATGCCATTCTCTGGAATTTCATGCAGTTAAATTACAGGGTCATAATGGTCAAATTTTCCCTCTGATATGACCAACTTTATCTTTGTTCTTAGCCTTCTCTAAAATAAAGTCACACATGATCATTCCGTGAGTATCAACTTTGTTGAAGACACTGCAGTAGGCGTTGAGGGTATAAAAGTAGTGTTTGGATATGGCCATTGCTCAGGAAGTAGTATTGTAGGACAGGGGTTGGGAAACTTTTTGTAATTGACCAGTTCGTAAATATTTTAGGCTTTGGGGACCATGCAGTCTACATCACAGCTACTCAACTCTGCCATTGCAGCACTAAAACAGCCATAGACAACACATAAAAGAATGAGTGTGGCTAGTACCAATAAATCTTAGTTTATGAACACTGAAATTTGAATTTTATAAGTTATTAAAATATTCTTTTAAACCATTTAAAACATGTAAAACACATCTTGTGGGCTATACAAAAATAGGCAGTGGGTCACATTTGGCCTCTGGGCTCTAGTTTTTTACACTATTATAGAAGAAATAGTATAAAAAGGTAAAATTATCACACAAGGTATGCACAGAAAGAGCTCTGAAAATTCAAGGAAAGAAGGGATATTTTTTTCTTCTGGATGTGGAATGGGGGTCGTATAGGTGAAGGCTTCTGAGAGAAGATGAAGTAGTTCTCATTTGAGTTTCCATTTCATAAAGCATCTGATTTCTCTAAGTCACTTAGGTTCAATTACCTAAGATCTAAGGACTCCTTACTAATGGATAAATGGAGGAGATGAATCATGTATTGAGCACCATCTTTGGCATCTGTTGAATACAAATTGGATGATTTGTATTACTTCTTAGACCTTGAAGAATTTAACTACAGTGACAGGTCTGTAAGAACACATTCTTTTATATTCAAGCTGAAGCTTTCATTCTACTGTCCCTTATCCTGATACATGGGGCCATCAGGTGTCTCCCCATTCATTTCATTAAAGTGCAGCATTTTAGATCTAAACCTGCCCCTGTTAAATATAGTTGCACATTACCAAGTCAGTGTCCATATGGTTTGGTTGTCCTTTCAGCTCCATCATTGGGTTAGGCTGCTCTTTTTTTTTTCAAATATAATTTATTGTCAAGTTAGCTACCCTACAGTGTTTATGGTATGCTGTTGGCTTCGGGAGTAGACTCCTGTGTTTCATCACTCACAACATCCAGTGCTCATCCCAACAAGTGTCCTTCTCAATGCCCATCACCCATTTTCCCCTACCCCCCATTCCCCCTCTCCCTTCCACCCTCAGTTCTCCATGTTTAAAAGTCTCTTATGGTTTGCCTCCCTCTCTGTTTGTAACTATATATATATATATATATATATATATATATATATATATATAGTTATATAGTTATATAGTTATATAGTTATATAGTTATATAGTTATATAGTTATATAGTTATATAGTTATATAGTTATATATATACATATATATACATTAGCCATTTGGTTGTCTTCTTCCCATTTCTTCACTGGATTATTTGTTTTTTGGGTGTTGAGTTTGGTAAGTTCTTTATAGATTTTGGATACTAACCCTTTATCAGATATGTCATTTGCAAATATCTTCTCCAATTCTGTTGCCTGCCTTTTAGTTTTGTTCATTGTTTCCTTTGCAGTGCAGAAACTTTTTATCTTGATGAGGTCCCAATAGTTCATTTTTGCTTTTATTTCTCTTGCCTTTGGAGACATGTCAAGTAAGAAGTTGCTGCACCTGAGGTCAAAGAGGTTTTGTCTATTTTCTCCTCTAGGAATTTGATGGTTTCCTGTCTCACATTTAGGTCTTTCATCCATTTTGAGTTTATTTTTGTTTATGGTGTAAGACAGCGGTCCAGTTTCATTCTTCTGCATGTTGCTGTTCAGTTCTCCCAGCACTGTTTGCAAAAGAGACTGTCTTTTTTCCATTGGATACTCTTTCCTGCTTTGTCAAAGATTAGTTGGCCATCCATTTGGGTCCAATTCTGCATTCTCTATTCTATTCCATTGGTCTATATGTCTGTTTTTGTGCCAGTACTATACTGTCTTGATGATTATAGCTTTGTAGTACAGGGTAAAGTCTGGGATTGTGATGTGGGTTAGGCTGCTCTTGGTGAAGTCAGATCTTCAATATCAGTTCCCCCCATCTGATAGAACACTTCTTTTATCAATTATATACACATTACTCCCTGACTCCTTTGAGCCTTGTCTATCTTCCTCATCAAAGTGCAACAGGATATTAAACAAGTGAAATCCTGGAAAAAATTACAAAACTTAAATAAGACTCAGCTTTATTTTCCATAACATGAAGAATAATAACCCCCTAGAGAAGTCTGAGTGGATGGAATGAAAAATTATATGTAAAGCACTTAGTAAAATGTCTGACAAACAAAAATACTTGGTAGCTGTCAGCTACTATTGTTTTTTTTTCTGATAGAGCATTTTTCCCATATTCCCCCATGTTCTTTCCTCCTTGACTCTCTAAAAAATGTTTTAGAACTGTTACCTAGTCCACCCAGAGCAATGTAAGGAGTCTGACACAAAAGTAGTTGCCAGCAAAGTGTTTCAAGAACATACCTCTGATTTTTGGCAACAAAGAACAAATTTTGTCTCGTGCCTTGTTAGTGGGGGGAATATCATCCCCAAGAGGGCAAAAATTGGTCCTTTTGGCGGGGGTAAATATCTTCATTATTGCAGTGGTTATGGTTCTTTAAAGGGCCATGGTACATATACACTATATATCTGTGTGGTTAAAATTTCATGGGGTGTGGGTGGTTAAAAAAAGATACCTGAAAAGTTTCCTGAGGTGGAAAATAGTGAATAAAAGATTAAGAAACATGGGTCTATCTATAGAGAACTATTTCTTGTTTGGACACAATTATTCACAAGTGAATCATAAGCACAAAGACAGAAGACAAGTGGCCTAAGGTTAATTAACTATGGACTTGATGCCTGCCTCATCTGTTTTTGACTGTTTTGGTGTCCATTCATGGACCTTGTCTACTTTGACCTACTCTACCTAAGTAAATCCTTCTGCCCAATTGGTTCCCACACCTGTTTTGGGCCTGTATAATCTCATGGGTGTAGACAATAGAATGTTGCTGAATGAGTTCATCCTGCCTTGGGACCTGAGTCACTGGAGAGTCTATTATGTTCCTGGCCATGTGCCTGATGTCAGTGCTGTGATACTTCGTCAAACCCCTCTGAGCAGCCCAAACACCTGGCCAGCTATATATATACATATATATGTATCTGTATCTGTATGTGTATGCGTGTATGTGTGTGTGTGTGTTTACTAAATGGCTATGTTTTGTGGGGTTCTATATGATAGCACTGTTCACACGTGCTTATTCACTTTTTGGGAACCCAAATATCTAGGAAGTTTTATAGGGGATATTCAAATTCCCATCAGTCTATAAAATAGAATTTAAGTCAAATTCACAAAAATCTGAAAGAACAGAGCAATCTTTGCTGGCACCTGTGCTAAACTTACAACTGATAAATTTTAGAGGCCTCCTAAGTCTAGTAAGTTTGTGTTGACACCTCTCCTCAAAATATGGAAATGATTATTCACATAGTACAGAGGAAGAGGTTGAATTTCACATATATATAACTTGTGTGAGTTCAGACAGCTAGCAATCTACACTTAGTGCCTAGATTTGGTGCAAATGTGGCTTGTCTGATTCCAAAGGCATTGTAAATTTAAACAAGGACACCCCTCTTGGGATATCAGCTGTGTGGATCAACATTTAGCTGGAAGATGTGAAAATCTCACAGAGCCATAATGTTACTATTATAGTTAGGATAGTTACAGTTTAAAGTAATAAAGTCGAAAAAAATTGATATAAGCAAAACTGACAAGTAAGTAAATGAAATACTATAACTGTGGAATATAGTCCCGAGTTGGTATCTGAATAGTTGAATCTAGAATCCAGAGTGTTTTGAAGTATGTCTGTCTTTTTGTTTTTTCCTTTCAGGCTTGCTTTTCTCTGTGGGCCTTATTCTATTCTATGGCTCATAGATTTCCTCCACGAGGTACAAAAAGTAAACTTGGAGGCCCCAGATATACATTATGACGTGAGAGACAAAATCCTGACTTGTCTGCCAGCTCCAGCAGAAAAGTCTCAGAGATGGGCTTGAATTGGCTTAGGCTAGATCATGTGGCCCTCCCTCATCTAAGCTCTCTGTTAGAGTTATGAGGCACTTTGATCATTCATTAACATATTTCATTGACTTGAATCATTGTGACGTATGGAAACTTGTTTTTATCTCTTTACATACTTCATTTTGATAAGTGTTCCATGCACACTTGAAAAAAATGTATTTTCTGTTATTGTTGATTGGAATATTCTATAAATGTCAATTAGGTCAAGGTTGATAATGTTGTTCAAGTTTTCAGTTTCCTTACTGATTCCTTACTCTTCCCTTACTTATGCTTGTTCTATCAACTATTAAGAGACAGGTATTAAAATGTCTAACTGTGGATTTGTCTATTTCTTCTTGCATTTCTGTCAGTTTTTGCTTTACGTGTTCTGAAGCTCTGTTGTTAAGCACCCAAATATTTATGCTTGTTCTGTATTCTCCATTAATTGAACCCTTTATAATTCAGAATAATGAAACGCCTTTCCTTATCCCTGGTAATGTAACATAGAAACTCCAGGTTTCTCTTAATTGTCCCTAAGATCCCTAGGGATTTAAAAGTCCCTAAGATCAAAAGAAACACCATATCTCAGGGATCCCTGTCCTTCATTGCCTGATATCCAGTGAAAATTGTTGTTTTGTATGTTTTGCCCTCATCTGTAGTTGTTCAGGTGCAAGGATAAATCCAATCCCTCTTTCTCTGTCTTGGCTAGAAACAGAAGTCTTTTCTTAGGTTTTTAAAACCTACTTCAGATTCTGCAATCACTTTCTTACTGTGACAAATATCATGAGGAAACATGTCTGAGAACTCAAAATAGTTACCAAGATCCTTTGACTTTTCTCCATTGGGATTCAGGTTAATCTGGTTCTAGAAACTGTGCTCTGACCCATTGTCCCACACTGCTTCTACAATGTTTTATTTCTAGTGGTGAGAAGATAGGACATCTCACAGGAGAACCTCTACCTTCCAGAACTTCCTAAACCAACCACTTCCCAGATATATATATATGGGAAACACTTCCATAAAGCTATGTGACTCTGTGAGTTTCTGACTCCTATTTTCTGCAGGTGTATATATCAGATAAAGTCTCACTAAAGAGTTTACCATTATTTTTTGCAAAACAAATTCTATTTCGACTTTGATTTTCTTAAAAATCAGAAGCTATAACTGTACAACAAAGACATTTTAAAAACACAAAAACTTTGACTTGATTTTACTGTGATACAAGAGAGAGTTTTATGTAACAGTGGGTGGGGATATTGTGTTGTTACTTGGGAGATTTTTAATAAAGTTAGGCATATTAAATATAATGCTTGGGATGCCTGGGTGGTTCAGTCTGTTAAGCATCTCACTCTTGATTTCAGCTCAGGTCCTGATCTCACGGTTGTGAGATCAAGCCCCATATTGCGCTCTGTGTTTGGTGTGGAGCCTGCTTAAGATTCTTTCTCTCTTCCTCTGCCGCCCACCTCACCCCCCGCTTGCTCATGCATGCTCTCTCTTTCCCTCAAAAAAACAAATAAAAATTAAAAAATTAAATATAATGTTTCTCTTGTTATTAACAATGATTTACACAAAATAAAAATATTATTAAAAAATAGGTGTTCTACAAAACCTATGATTCAAAAAAGCATGGTGATTCTGGAGGAGGCTAGATCTAAATCCCTAAATCCCTGGGTGATTTGGGGCAAGGTGTTCCATCTCTCTAACCTCTTGTACAGAAAACAACTTTTAAAAGAAAAATCAGTGCCTATAGGTATGGGTATCAGCATTACTTGTGTTATTGTAAATTTGGGCAATATTACTTTGTATTAGGGGAGTTTTCATTTTTGAAGTGTTTGTTAACTATTATCTCATTTTGTAGTTTCATTAATTCACTGTAAGAACGGCAGTTACAGAGTACCCCCAACTGGGTGGCTTCAACAGCAGAAATAGATTTTCTTGCAATTCCAGATTCTAGAAGTCTGAGATCAAGGTCTTGACAAGGTTACTTTCCTTGGAGGCTTCTGTCTTTTCTGTAGGTGGGTGTCTTTTCCCTGTGTCTTCATATAGTCTTACCCCCCTGCATGTGTGTTTCTTAATTTTTTCTTAGAAGAACCCCAGTCACATTGGATTAGGGCCCACCTTACCTTAATCACCTCTTTGAAGACCCTGCCTCCAATATAGTCACAGTCTGAGGTTCTGAGAGTTAAGATTTTGACATATGAATTTGGAGGGGACCAGTTCAGCCCATAACATTCTTATATTCAACAAAGATTAGTGCCATGACTGTTACAACCCCATTCCTTTATGCTTTACCCACTAAGGTAGGGAGAACTGGCATTGTTATTCCCACTCAAAATATGAGAAAACCAGTATCAGAAGAGAATTTGGAAAGGCTACAAAGAACTTAATTTGAGTGGTATTTTAGTTTCTGTAGAATTGCTGAGGCTTATTAAAAGATAAGAAAGGTCTCTTAAGGATAAGAAAGGTCTTATAAATAAGAAAAACTCTTTGAAATAAAATTTCATCACAAGCAGTTTTACAGAGATGCAATTTTGCTCAGGGCTATCACAAGTACTAAGTGGTATCTAACTATTATTTAGGTATTTTATAAGTACTGTATAAGAACTCTCTATGTGTACTTACTAAACACTAAGTCTTAAGTACTATTACTAGAGGTCAAGTGAAAGTCAACTTTGTGATAATTTGTGAGCACTTAGAGATCCATAAGGAGACACTTAAGAGGAAGGAGAGGATGTGACTGAACAAGTCCCTTGCACTTCTTGATTTTCCTTATTTTTTTTTTGAAGAAAAGGGCATGATTGAATGGCACATATATAGAAATTAGGAAGAAGAGCCGATTCATTCAAAGATGATAATTTGATTATCATAAACTTATGTGTTGTACACATGAAATAAATGTAGATATCACGTGACCCAACTTTCTAGTCAGTAGAAGGTTAATAATTGGGCTTATAGCTTGGTAAGACAACGTGTTCCAACTAGTAAATCTCATCCCTTCAGAATAAGAAGTCCCATGCAGGGCATATCCATTGCCGAGCAAAACTTGGGTTTGATTACATTTTTTTACTCTCCCCTCTCTCTGTGTTATACAATTGAGTTCCAGAGTGAAGTAGGATTGAAATGATTCTGTTTCATGGAAGTTTGATAGATCACACCCAGATAGCTATCTTTGAGGAAATACTTTAAACGTAGATTTTATTTCTCTAAGGCTTTGGGATTTTTTTCAGGATATTTTATATTCCATCAGCTTTTGGTAAGTTATATTTTAACAGAAATTTGTCCTTTAAGTTTTCAAATTTATTGATGTAAATTTATTTTTGCTTTTTTTCCTCTGAATGTCTACCAAATTTGTACGTATATCCTTTTTTTATTCTACTATTATTTTATTCTGTATTATTCTCCTTTCTCAAAATTATGTTTATTGACAGATATTTTACACATAGCAAAATTCATTCTTTAAAAGTGTATAGTTATCTAATTTTTGACAAATGTTTATAGGTCATAACAAGGTTATATAGGTCATAAACAAGATATAGAATAGTCCCAAACGTTTCCTTGTTCCTGTGTGTGGTCAATGCCCTCTTCACTCCAGCCCCAGGCAATTGCTGATCACATTTCTGTTCCTATAATTTTGGCTTTTCCAGTATGTTAAATAAATATAATCATAATGAAGGTAGCTTTTGTGCCTGTCTTCTTTCACTTGCAATAATACCATCAAAATTCTTGCATACTGCTGTATATAGCTGTAGTTTATTTCTTTTCATTGCCAAGTAGTGCTCCATTGTGTGGATGTACCACAGTCTGCTTATTCATTCACCAGTTGATAGATATTTGGGTTATCTCCAGATTTGAGCAATTATGAACTAAAGTAATATATGTGTTAGGGTATAAGTCTTTTTGTGGACACATACTTTTAATTTTTCTTGAGTAAATTCTTACAGGTGGGGTTGCTGGAATATAAGGTAAGTATACTTAACATTATACAAAACTACCAAACTCTTAAGTGGTTATACAATTTTGCATTTCTACCAGAAGCACGCAAGAGTTCCGTTTGTTCCACATCATTATCAGAATTTGGTATTGGCAGTTCTTTTATTTTTTCATTTTTATTTTTTAATTGCATTTTCTTGATACACTGATATCAGGTTCCACTTTATTTTTTTAATTATTATTTAAAAATTTTTATTTGAGAGAGAGAGAGCATGAGCTGGGGAGAGGGACAGAGGAACAGAGAGAGAATCTTAAGCATGGTCAATGTTCAGCACTGAGGCCAGTGCGGGGCCTGACACAGGGCTTGTCACAGGACTCGATCCAATGACCCTGGGATCATGACCTGAGCTGAAATCAAGAGTTGGACATCCAACTGACTGAGCCACCCAGGTGCCCCAGCAGTTCTGTCAATTTTAGGCATTCTAACAGATGTGTAGTGACATCTCGTTACGATTTTATTTGCAATTTCCTAATGGCTAGTGATGTTGATTATCTTTCATTTGCATACTTGCCATATAGATTCTCTTTTTATTTATTTTGCTTTCCTTATTGCATGACTAGAATCTACAGTACAATGTTGAATGGCAGTGCCGAGGGTAAACATCCTTGATTGTTTCTGATCTCAGAGTGGAAGCATTTAATCTTTCATCATTAAGAATGATGTAAATTATTAGAACTTTGTTTTTTTTTCAGGTTGAGGGAATGCACCTCTATTTCTAGATTAGTTTTTATTATTAATGAATGATAATAATTAATGAATAATAATAAGCTTTTATTGTTAATGAATATTGAGTTTGATTTTGAACTAGTTTTTGGATTTACAGAAAATTTGCAAACACAGAACAGAAAGTTTCCCCTAATGTTAACATTTCGCAAAAACATAGTATATAACAAAACAAAAAAAGTAATAAAAAAGTAAATAACATAACCACAAAGTCAACATTGGCGCAACTAATATTAACTAATTTCATTTTTAGCTAAAGTATAATGCTTAAAATAATTTCATCAGTTTTCCCAATAATTATTTTTTGAAAAATTTTGGATGCTGTGCAGGATTTCACATTGTATTTGCTTGTAATTTATCTTTAGTCTTTATCATTCTGCGAAAGTTCCAGTCTTTCCTTGTCTTTCTGTCTTGACACATTTTTTTTTCTTTTTTTAATATGAAATTTGTTGTCAAATTGGTTTCCATACAACACCCAGTGCTCATCCCAACAGGTGCCCTCCTCAATACCCATCACCCACCCTCCCCTCCCTCCCACCCCCCATCAACAGTGTGGAGGTTCCTCAAAAAATTAAAAATAGATCTACCCTATGACCCAGCAATAGCACTGCTAGGAATTTACCCAAGGGATACAGGAGTGCTGATGCATAGGGGCACTTGTACCCCAATGTTTATAGCAGCATTTTCAACAATAGCCCAATTATGGAAAGAGTCTAAATGTCCATCAACTGTCTTGACACTTTTAAGGAGTACTGATCAATTAAATGTTGTACTAACTTGCATTTCTGTGATAAACTCAACTTGGAAATAATATACTATTTTTTTATGTTTTTATTTAAATTCCAGTTAATTAATATACAGTGTAATATTAGATTGAGGGGTACAATATAGTGATTCAACACTTCCCTACATCAGCTGGTGGTCATCACGATAAGTGCATTCCTAAATCCCCATCATCTATTTAACCCATCCCCCACCCACCTCCCTTTTGGTAACCCTCAGGTTGTTCTCTAGAGTTAAGAGGTTGTTTCTTGCTGAAACCAATACTACACTATATGTTAACTAACTTGAATTTAAATAAATTTAAAAAGGAGTTTAACACTCCTCTTAGTTTAACACTCTCTCTTTTTTTCCTTTTGCTCATTTGTTTTGTTTCTTAAATTCCACACATGAGCGAAATCATATGGTATTTGGTCTTTCTGTGACTTCACTTAGCATAATACTCTCTAGTTCATCTGCATCATTGCAAATGGCAAATATTTCATTCTTTTTTATCACTGAATAATATTCCTCTGTGTGTGTGTGTGTGTGTGTGTGTGTGTGTGTGTAGATGTCTTCTTTGTCCACTCATAAGTTGATGGACACTTAAGCTGTTTGTATAATTTGAATATTGTAGATAATGCTGTTATAAACATAGGGGTGCATGCAAGTAATATTACATATTTTTTTCTACAACTGCTTTAATAATTTCATTTTTGTTGTTGCTTTTTGGAATCTTGATAATGTAGAATTTTGATAGTGTAGTACTTTGGGGTTTTTTTCTTTGCTTTTCTTTTTTTTTTTACTTGGGGTTTGTTGACCCACTCAAATATGGAGGTTCATTCTCATCATCAGGTTTAGAAATTTGGGGTTAATATTTTTAAAATATTGGTTATGTTTTTCCCTATACCCCATCTTTTCCCTTTTCCTTTTGGGACCCTGATTTCATGTTTGTTATTTCTCATAGCTTATTGAAACATTATTCAATTTTTTCAGTCTTTTTTTTTTCCTCTTTCATTGTGGATGGGTTGTTTTGCTATGTCTGCAAGTCCTCTAACCTCTTTCTCTGCAGTCTAATCTGCTATTGATTGCATCTAGTCTATTTTTCATTTTAGATATTGTCAGTTTCATCACTTTATAGTTTGAATTGAGTGTTTTTATATCCTTGGTTTCTTTCCTCATTGCTTAGGTTTTCCTCTGTCTTCTTGTGAAGACAGAAATATTTCATGTGAAGTATGCTTATAATGACTACTGCAATGTGCTTGTATCCTAAGTATATCATTTGTGTCATTTCTGTATGTATTTCCATTGACTTATTTTTCTCCTCATTATGGTGTATTTGGGTTTCCTCCCTTTGTGCTGTAGCCTAGAAACTCTCCTGCCTCTTTGCATGCCTGGAATTATTTTTTATGAATTACAAACATTGTGACTTTTATATTTTGGGGTGTTGGGTCATTTTGCTTTCTTTTAAATATTTCTGTACTTTGTCCTGAGAGGCAGTTAAGTTGTTGGTATTTGTTTGGTCTTTTGAGGATTTCTTTTAAGGGTTGTTAGGTTAGATCCAGAAGTCTGAAGTGTGGGATCAACTTGTACCACTACTGAGATTATATTTTTCTGAAGGCCCTATTTGATGTCTTGGGTGTTAGACATCTTTCCATTTGGCTGGTGAGAACATGAAATGTTCTGAGCCTTGTGTTACCTCTAGAGATCATTCCATTTACTTCTTTCTGGTGGTTCTTGCCTTGGTCTTGACAGATTCCTCACATTCACACAAAGATTAGCAAATCAGCAAAAGATATAAAGATACCCATCTTCGGGTAACACAAATTTTGTCTCTTTCCACCTCCCTCCTCTTTGGTACTCTGTCCCAAACTATGAACTATCTTTTCAATTTAGAAGATCAGAGATTCTGTTTGGGTTCCCTCTCCTCATCCTGTGGCCTGGATATTCTTTCCAGACAGTGAGAGGGGGCACTTGTGGCTCACCTCATTTGTTTCCCTTTTCTTGGTCATCCCTGTCCTGTGCTGCCTATTGTCCAGTGTATGAAAACCATTGCCTAATATATTTTGTTCAGTTTTCTAGTTGTTTAAGGTTGGGGAATAAATACTATCCCTGTTATTCCATTATAGCTGGAAACTAAATTCACAATGACTTTTCATATTGATTTATTTAATTTAAAAACCATGCCTAATTATTGTATTGATTGTAATAATTTATCTATAGATTCTTTTGAATTCTCTACATAGAAAATTATATAATCTGCAAATAAAACAACAGAGCTGTTACTTCTTTCCAGTCCTCATATTGTTATATTTTTTAGCCTGTCTTCTTGCATTGACTAGGACCACCAGTATAATGTTAAACAGAGATGAGTATAAGTAGCATTATTATTTTGTTTCTGAATTTACAGGGAATTCTTTCAAAATAATCACAATAAGCAGGATATTTACCCTATGTGCATTTATGAGATAAGTAAGTTCCCTATTTTTTTAAAATCATGAGTTTATGTTTAAAATAATTTTCTAGGGGCGCCTGGGTGGCGCAGTCGGTTAAATGTCCGACTTCAGCCAGGTCACGATCTCACGGTCCGGGAGTTCGAGCCCCGCGTCCGGCTCTGGGCTGATGGCTCGGAGCCTGGAGCCTGTTTCCGATTCTGTGTCTCCCTCTCTCTCTGCCCCTCCCCCGTTCATGCTCTGTCTCTCTCTGTCCCAAAAATAAAAAATAAAAAACGTTGAAAAAAATTAAAAAAATAAAATAAAATAATTTTCTATATCTATTAATATGATAGATATTAATATGATAATATAATTTTTTCTTCTCTTAATTATTAATGAGCTTAATAACATCAATAACATTACTAATGAGCTTAATTATTAATGAGCTTAATGAAACCAAACTTTCCTTCTTGTATAAAACTGACTTTGTCATATCAGTAATGAAGGCAATGTAATATTTCTCTAACAATAGATAAAAAGACCAATGGGTCGGAAAAAAGAGTCTAGAAACCAACCTACACATTATTTATATGAGGAAAGAATGGTCTTTCAATAAAATTGGATATCCACATTGAAACACAATAAATTTGGTCTCCATCTCAAATAATACATAGGCATAAATTCCAGATATACTGTTGATTTAAATGTGAAAAGTAAAACATTAAAGTTCCCAAAGACTACATTGAAGAATACCTTCATGATTTGGGCCGACAAAGATTTCTCACTCAAGAACAAAAAAGCAGTAACTATATGAAAAACAATTAATAAATAGAACTACATTAAAATTAAGAGCATCTCTTCATCAGAGGCACCATTTGAGAATAAAAAAAGCACACGTGGGAGAAAACATTTGTGATCTATATAAACAACAGACTCATATAAAAAATATCCAAAGAACTAAAATCAATAAGAAAAAGAGAGATAATCCGATAGAAAAACAGGCAAGAAACTGAACACACACCTCAGAAAATGGAATCTTCAATGGCCAATAAATATTTAAAAATATGCACAGACTCATTAGTTATCAGAGAAATGTAAAATATAATCACAATGAGATACTACTCTATGCCCACCAGAATGGTGAAAATGAAGAAGACTGACATTCCAAGGATAAAGTTTAGACCAAAAGAAATCTTCACACATACATAGCTGGTGGGAATATAATTGGCACAACTGTTTTGACAATATTAGCTGAAGACAGACCTGCACATAATCCATGATGCAGCTATTGCACTTCTAGGTAGCAGAAATGGATATATATGACAAAATTGTCGTGTGTGTGTGTGTGTGTGTGTGTGTGTGTGTAAGAGAGAGAGAGAGAGAGAGAGAGAGAGAGAGAGAAGGAGGGGAGGATGTTCCTAGCCATATTGTTTTCAATAGCCACAAACTAGAAACAACCTAAATGTCTATCAATAGAATGGATATATAATTTGAGATGCTTAAACTGGCTTGTAGATTTGTGTCATATTTGCAGAATATGAGAGCAGACATCTAGATACAAGAATAGTCAAATAATTTGATAGTGTCCAATTAAAAGCCTTCCAATAGTGAGACAAAAAGGGGAGAAGTCTCACCAAATAGTTGCATCAGTTGTGAAGAGAATATCTGTCCATAGCTCATGTACAACTTCAGAATCACGTTATAGGAGATGTTGCTTGAAGGGCCCCTCAGTGATCCCTAAATAATTGGGCACTTTGGGTCAAATGGTCTCAATCCTGGGTGCATGGACCAGAAAGTCATGGGCAAGTTGTAACTCTCTCAGAGGGAAACTGCAGCAAAGACAGGAGAGTGTCTCCAGAGGAAACTGAGGCTTTGGATTCTCTTCTCGTGTTCCTGGATCAGGACAAACTAAATTCTTATTTGTAAATTCTTTTTTTTTTCAACGTTTATTTATTTTTTTGGGGGGGGACAGAGAGAGACAGAGCATGAATGGGGGAGGGGCAGAGAGAGAGGGAGACACAGAATCGGAAACAGGCTCCAGGCTCTGAGCCATCAGCCCAGAGCCTGACGCGGGGCTCGAACTCAGGGACCGCGAGATCGTGACCTGGTTGAAGTCGGACCCTTAACTGACTGTGCCACCCAGGCGCCCCAATTTGTAAATTCTTTTGAAAAATAAGTGAGAGTCTCAGGTGAGGAAGTCACCATTCAGAGAAGTAATAGAAGCCTAATCACCACAGCATAATTGGCCCATAGAGGTTGTCTCTCCGAGGAAAGAGAAAGTGACTTCTTCCAAATCCCACATCTTACCCATCTCTGCTCTTCCTGGGGGCAATGATGACCTTCCATCCTGGAGGTAAGGTAGTCATGCTCAGAGGTGTTCTATTGGGTTCTTAGGGCCAGCAGTCAGGGAACCCAGGGTTTCCTTCACACACAGCATCTTCCTTGCCTCATGTGGCAATTGGATTGAATCTGGTTACCAGAGACAAAAATGTCTCATTTTGGCAATCGGTTTAGAGAAAACATACGTAATTTTAATTTTATTAAAAAATTTATTATTATTATTGTTTAACATTTTAATTCCAATATAGTTAACACAGAGTGTGATGTTATCTATAGATATAGATCTATATGTATCTATATCTATATGTATAGATAATATAAAGAATATATATTTTGGGTAGTCAAACTGAGGAGAAAGTTCCTTTACATACCTCTGGGAAATGCAGCATCTAGCATAGGGTTTTGGCCGCATCCAAAGGGATCACTGGGCTTAGCCACCACAGGTCATATCCCCTGCACCATACATACTGCACCCCTTGGCACCTGCCCACTCCTGGAAATCTGCACCAGCAGACAGGTTTGTGCTAACCAGCATTCCTAAATGATGATGGTCATAATGTGATTTCATCTAGATAGCTGGCTTCAAACTTTCTGTTGCGCCAGCAGAAACCATGCTAAGCATGGATGTTTCTATTTGTAATCCACACCTTCCTGGGCCTTTAAGGAAGGCCCTGACCTTTAAAAATCAGGCATTACTACATTTAAAAATCAAGCCCTTAAGTAGTTATCAGTTTTTGAGAAGTGAAAGACTCAAACCTCTAAGAGATTTTTTAAATCAGATTTTTAAGCAAATTCTCCTTATTTGGTACCTGAGAATACATTAATCGTCGGATACCTCCAGCACGGTTTTTTTTGTTTTTGTTATTGTTGTTGTTGTTTCTTGTAGCCCTCTGCTGGTCAAGTTCTTCCATTCACCTTCCCAGGACTAGCTCATGAAATACTATCTGTAGATGGTCCAGTTCCATTGATGGTCCCAGATACAAAGTTTTCCCCTTTAAGGTTGCTTGTGTCTCTCCTTTGTACCCAAAGTACTTTGGCCTTGATACCTTTGTATCCCAATTTTTCCTTTTTCATTAGGGCTAAAGAAATATGTTTCCTCCTTCTTTGATAGAAACATAACAAAGTAACTTGCTTACCTCTTGAAGCTCTGGAGTAAATTCTAAAGAATTAAAGAACACTTTGTACTTATATCGTTTACCCCTCGTTGTAACTTGCATAAATTATCTCTTAGTGTGAGTAGGGTTTATCAGGCTTGGTTTATTCACAGGTAAAGATTTGCATTCATATGCAAATGCCCACAGACCCTTCTCTGCTGGCTAATCCCAGCATCTCAGGCACCCTATTTATCTGTGGTTAGCTGCATTCACTGTCACAAGTACCCTTCACAAAAAGTGTGATTTTCATCACAAATGGCGTTATCTGATCACAGACAAGCAAGCAGATAATGTCTCCTTGGGACAGCTGTGCATGAGTTTGACTTTCTCTACCCAAAGGGCAGAGTAGTTAGGGGGACAGAGGATGTGGGAAATTGAGAGTAGTTCATGAGGTTTTTGGAAATGACTTGTGATTTGAGTAAGGTGCAAACAAGATTCATGCGTTCTAAAGAGAATTTCTGAATACTAGAGCCCTTGAACTTTCTGAAATACTGATACGTCAGCAGGATTACAGAGTTTGGAGATGTTATTGAGCAGACTAGAGTATCACCTTCTGGTCATGTAAGTTATGGTAGAGGGAGCATTAGCACAAGGGTGCGATGAGACAGTTTCCTAAGGAGGAAAAATAGTCAAATATCTCAGATGAGGATAAAAGAAAAGATAATCAACAGTCTTTTCATTGAATTAATTCTGGTTAATTATGTTCCATCAGAGAACAGACTCCAAACCCAGGATCACTACCCAGGATACATACAGAGTCAGCAGAATGTGCAGCCAGTTTTTCATTATATCTTAGTTAATAGGCTAATGTATGTGGCAAGTATTTGGATGCCTGTCATTTCTTAGGGAAGCTACTTAATGCATCTTTGACTTTGATTTGTTTCTTCCCAGTCATACCCGTGCTACGCTATGTGTCCTTCACCTTGACCACACCTCCTCCCCTTGAGTAAACCCTCCCTCACCTGCCGGACCCTTCCCCAGGACCCCTCCCCAGCCAATCGGCTGAGGCCATAGCCATTACCTCACCAACTGCCCCCAGGCCCCAATAAAACCTTTGTCCTATTGAAACTCGCTCTCTTTCCCTGGTATCTCACCGCTGAGTCGGTGCAGGTAGGGGATTGAGCTGGAGCTAGCTCGAAAAAAGGCTCTTTGCTTTTGCATCGGACTCGGCTCTCTAGTGGTCTTTGGGGATCACGAATTCTGAGCATAACAGCTACTCTTCCAAAGGAGGAGGAAAAGAACATTGCAGATTCTTTCCTCTTACCCTCTCACAAAGATAAGACAGATGAAGATTCTCCAAAACAGAGGCTGATCACCCAAGGCCTTCACTCTTTATTTCACTGGCTGTGAAATGCAATGTTTTCATTTTTTTTTTTTTTTTGCTGCTGAAAAATCTGTTTTATATTTGCTACCTTCTAACTTGCAACCTAAAACTTCTGATTTTAAAATGGTGAAAATTGAGTTTTTCATTTGCATAGATACTCTGGAAGTAAAATGGTAAATTAAAAACAACAGTTAACGCCTGTTAGGCTCCATTCAGTATGGATTTTGAGGTAGTAATTACGGAGGGGATACTGGTATCCTACAAAGAAGTAAACAAACTCCTTGTTTAGGAACTGGCCCTAAGAAAGAAAAGGATGTTTTCATTAATCTTTTTAACTCAAATGTCTAAGCATTTTAATAAAAACTTTCCCATTTAAGGAAGGAGAAGAATTTTATCCTTCCTTGAATTGAGCCATATCAATGGGTTCTATTGTGGTCCCAAACCCTGAAGGAGACATATAATCTGGGAAAGCACGCAATGCAATGTTAGATGGCTTTCGGTCTGAATGACCTCATCAGCCCCTCTGCCACCTTAATTATCTGGTATTTATTGGTTTATAACTTGGATTTGGTCCTCAGAGGCTCATGGGCAGAGAAAACCAGACCTGGATGAGTGAGTTCATTCTGCTGGGGCTGTCCAGATGCTGGAACACTCAGGTCTCCCTCTTTGTCCTTTTCCTGGTCATGTATCTGGTGACTGTGCTGGGGAACTTCCTCATCATCCTCCTTATCAGACTGGACAGCAGGCTACACACACCTATGTACTTTTTCCTCAGTGTCCTGTCATTTGTGGACATCTGTTACACCAACAGCACCGTCCCACAGATGCTTGTTCACTTCCTGTCAGCCCAGAAGTCCATCCCGTTCCACAGCTGTGTGTTCCAGCTGTTTATCTCCCTGGCCATGGGCAGCTCCGAGTTTTTCCTGCTGGGAGCCATGGCCTATGACCGCTATGTGGCCGTGTGCCACCCGCTGCACTACACAGCCATCATGCATGGGGGGCTTTGCCTGGCGCTGGCTACTGGCTGCTTGGGGGCTGGCTTCATGAATTCACTGATGCAGGCAGTGATCATCTTCCAGCTACCTTTGTGCCATAATGTCATTAATCACTTTGCCTGTGAGATGTTGGCTGTGCTGAGGCTGACCTGTGTGGACATCTCCTTCAACAAGGTCATGGTGGCCATCTCAGGATTTTTGGTGATCATGCTTCCCTGTTTTCTGGTTCTGTTCTCCTATGCTCGTATAGTTGCTGCTATTCTGCATATCCGCTCCGCCCAAGGACGCTGCAAAGCATTTGAGACCTGTGCTTCCCACCTCACTGTGGTTTCCATGTGCTTTGGAACAGCCATCTTCACATACTTGAGACCCTCTGCTGGCTCCTCAGCAGAGCAAGAGAAGATGGTCGCTCTGTTCTACGCTGTGGTGACCCCGATGCTAAATCCCTTAATCTACAGCTTGAGGAACAAGGAGGTAATGAGCGCCCTAAGAAGACTGTTGGGAAAATTAAGTGAAAAAAGGTGAAGATTCAAAGAATTTCTCCTTCCTTCCAAAAGCCCAAAGAATGACATTTCAAACAAAGAGGAAATGATGGACATGCCCTTTTCTCCAGATTTGCTGATAAGGTAGATCAAGGTGAGCACAGTTTTGAAGACTGACTTTTCACATTAGTCCACATTTTGACTATGTATTACCACCTTCTTATGCATACAGTAAAAAAAAACCAAAAACATCGAGTTATTAAGTTGGGGTCTGCTGGGTTAGCAGTCTTTCCAGAGTTCACATTCTCCCCTCTCCTTTCTTATTTCTCCCACATATGCCCCTAGGAAATGCAGTGTGGACAATGAAAAGTCTCAGAATGAGGGCAGCCACGCTTCACATCTTGACCCACCCCTCACCAGCAATGTGACTTTAACAAATATGTTTATTATCTCTGACCTCCAGTTTCCTCAACCATCAAAAGAAGGAATGACATTCAATGTGTGATTATTTTGAAGATTATAGATAATCTATGTAAAATACTTGCTAGGGTGGTGGTATAGATATTCAAGTATTTAAAAAAATTAATGTTTATTTTTGAGGGAGGGAGAGTGGGAGAGAGGCAGAGAGAGAGGGAAACACAGAATCTGAAGCAGGCTTCAGGCTCTGAGCTGTAAGCACAGAGCCCGGCACGGGGCTCAAACTCTCGAACCGTGAGATCTTGACCTGAGCCAAAGCTGGACGTTTCACTGACTGAGCCACTCAGGTGCTCCTCAACTATATTTTTTAATGTTTATTTATTTTGAGAGAGAGCTCAAGCACAAGTGGGGACAGAAAGAGAGAAGACAGAGAATTCCAGTAGGCTCCTTACTGTCAGTTGTTAACAAGGAGCCCAGCATGGGGCTTGATCTCATGAACTGTGAGATCATGACCCAAGCTGGAATCAAGAGTTGGACGCTTAACTGAGCCACCCAGGAGTCTTCATATTCAACTATTTTTATAAATAGTTTTTGGGACAAAATTGTAGGGCTAAGCATTATGCAACCTTCTCTCCGTATACAGTTGTTCAAAATGAACTTTCTTTCTATTGTATGGCTGTAGTAGATCCTGTGCTCTGTCTGCTCCAGGTGACCATCTTACCCATAACCATGGCATCTATCTATAGATCTCTCTCTCTCCCCCAATCTCTGATCTCTCAATATCTCAGCCATTCATCTGTTATATAATTTTTAGCTCTGAGGCAGGCAAAAGCTCAAGCTTTCTCATGAGCTTTAAACACATGTATCCAGTTTCTTGCTTAACACCTTCATTTATATCATGTGAGTTACATTCTTAACATAGTTAAAATAGAATGTGCTTGGTATGTCTTTGAAGTCTCTTTAATCTATAAGTTATGTCCAACTCTTTCTTTATCCTGCAATTTATTTGAGTGGCCCAGGTCATTTGACCTGCAGAAGGCACCTTTTCTTAGAAAATAAATGTGGTCACATCTTTATCCTGTTTCGAATAAAGTCCCGCTTCACACATGTGGGGTCTGACGTGGTCCGGCTGTTGCACCAGAGATAATTAATCATATTCCTCAATAGATGGATCATTATCATCTGCATTTTATTAATTGTTAAAAATTAATTAATTCGTGGCAGCCACTATGGAAAACAATATCGAAATTCCTAAAAAAATTAAAAATAGAACTACTATATGATCCAATAATTTACTACTGGGTATTTACCCAACAAATATGAAAACATTAATTAGAAAATATATATGCAACCCTGTGTTTATTGCAACATTATTTACAATAGTCAAATTATGGAATCAGCCCAACTTGCCACTGATAGAAGAATGGATCAAGAAGATGTGGTGTATGCATGTGTATGTATGTGTATATATATATATATATATATATATATATACACACACACACACACACACACACACACACACACGCACAATGGAATATTACTCAGCCATAAAAAATAATGAAATCTTGCCATTTGCAGCAACATGGATGGATATAGAGGGCATAATGCTAAGTGAGATAAGTCAGAGAATGACAAATAACATATGATTTCACTCATATGTGGAACTTACGAAGTAAAGCAAACAAAGAAAAGAGAGACAAACCCAAAAAACAGACCCTTAACTATAGAGAACAAATAGATGGTTACCAGGGGGAAGGTGGGTGGAAGATGGGTGAAATAAGTGAATGGGATTAAGGGTACACTCATCATGATGAGCACTAGTGATGACGTATGGAACTGTTGAATCACTCTATTGTACACATGTAACTAATATAATGCTGTGTGATAACTTTGCTGAATTAAAAACTTAAAAATTATCTTTTATCTCATTTTTATTTCTTCCTTGTGTGGACAACTCTTCTAATATGTTTAATGTAATTATGTGTGAGAGCATATTTATGTAATTGTTAAGAATGCATTGTATTTGTAACTACTCATGTTGTGATGTAGTTGTTTTCACTCACCACTGTATTTTTAAGATCCATACATATGGCTAGTCTATTACTTCTAACGGTTCATAGTGATCCATAGTAAACCATATTCTAGCTAACACTCTGTTATGGCACCCAACTCCCACCATCACATATGGCCCTCTGATAAACGTTGTAATAACGCACACTTAAAGAGCTGTGTGAGAATTTATTTGAGGAATATTCTCAAGAAACAACATGCTAGGTTATAGATAATGCTCACCAGAATGGCTTTGTAAGTCTCTACTACTTCAGTGCCTGAGGATTCCTCTCTATCCACAGCCTGCATGTTTTGAATTTTTCTAGCCTGAAAGATCTAAAATTATTTTATTTTTCATTACTCTGATAAGTAATCCATATGACTATGTCTTCATATATGGACTCTTGATTTCCATCTACACCCCATTCTGTTCTATCCATGCCTTTCCTACCTGAGAGGTTCATGATAACTCCATCATTGCAGTGGTTAGACCACTCTCTTTTTCTCATATCTGATTCAAATCTGCAAGAATATCCTGTTGTCTCTACATTCAAAATGTATATAGAATACAATCACTTATCATCTTTACTCCTGTATCCTGGCGTGAGTCACCATCATCTCCCACTTGCATTACTACAACAGTCTACAGCATATTTCTCTGTTTCTATTCCTATATCCCAGTACTCAGAGCGATCCCTCTGAAACAAAAGTCAAATGATGCCATTCCTCTTTTCAACCTATAATTACTCAGAATTCCTAAAATATTTACAATGGACACAGGCCTGTTTTCGACTATACTCTACCTGGAATGCTTTTTCCTCATGGCCTCTTCCTCATCCCCTCTAATTCTTCATTCAACTATCATCACTGCCCCATTTAATATGCAAATTTTCTCCGTGCCCCCTACTCCTGCTCCCTCTTACCTACTTATTTTTTCCAACATGTTTGCAATTAACTCATTTTTTTTAAAGTAGTAGGCTCTACACCCAATGTGGGGCTTGAACTTATGACCCTGAGATCAAGAGTCTGGTGCTCTACCAACTGAGCCATTCAGACACCCCTCAACTAACTCATTTTTAATGTCTACCTCCTACCCCTTCACGACTCCCAGAACATAAGCCCCTTGAGGCAGCATTCTTTGTTTTGTTCATTTATGTGTACCAAGTGTCTCAAATAGTGTCTATCTCCTAGTGGGCACATGATAAATATTTTCTGAGTGAATAATATTGTCCACCATTTGGGTTTCTATTGCTGTACACTGAGCATTCATTTTCTTTTGGTCTTTTGCCATTTCCTTGTCGGTGTGTATATTATAAATACAGTCCTTCCTGTTATAGTCATTGCAATTACATATCTCCAAGCTGTTATCTCTCTGTTAACTTCATTCATGCAGTCCTTTGTTGAACAGAAAACCTTTATTTTGATATAAGCTGATTTAGCCAATTTTTGTTCTATGATTTATGCTTAGGAAGTTTTTCCAAAAAAAAGTCCTGCAACAGGGTCATAAAATATTCTATTTTCCTATTTAATTAAATTGTCTACTTTTACCATTCATGGTTCTTTAGTTTATCTGATGTTTTCTTCTCCATACGTTGTCAAATATGGATCTGGTGGGTTTTCTTCCATGTTGTGGTCCATTTATCAGTGTATTCTTTACTCATCTATCTGCAGTAACTTTAATGTACTATGTACAGATCTGTTTTTGAACTCTATTCTTTTCTCTTTGTTCATTTGTTTGCACTCTCACCATACAATTCTATTATTCTATTTTTAGAAGTCTTCTTGGTTTATAATAAGTCTTCATTGGTCATGTGTAGCTTATCAAATAAGATGGGCAAACACATCTTCTTTTTTCAAAGTTATTAAGTATATAATCAAAATAGCTGGCATATTTATATTTGTATTTATTTATAGTCCATCTACAAATAGCTATTTATAGAGTAGTGTATTTCATATAAATTTTTGAGTAATTTTATTAAGTTCCCCAAAAAGCTCATTTAAAGTTTTGATCAGGTTTGCACTGAATATGTAGATTCATTTTGGAGCATTGACATCTTTATAATATTAAGTTGTCTCATCCAAAGAATGAAATGTCTTTGGAGTTATTCTGATAATCGTTAATGTCCTATTTAAAGTTTTAATATTTTCTCCACATTCACTTGACAGATATTTGTTACATGTGTATTATAGGGCAGACACTCTTCCAAGTATGGTGGGTACAACAGTGAAAACAAACAAAAGGGTCTGTCTTCGTGGAGATTACATTCTACTTAAGGAAAATAAATAATAAATATAAGAAACAATTAATATATAGTATACTATAGGTGTTAATTGCTATAGAGAAAAATAAAATGGGAAAAGTAGATGACGAATATTATAAGGACTGAAGCTTTTGGCAAAGTGCTCCGTACAAATCATGTATACTCTCTGATGAGAAATTCCTAAATACTTTATAACTTATGTTGCTATTATAAATGGTGTTTTCTTTTTTCTCTCATTGGTTATTGCTAGAGTACAGAAATGCTATTGATTTCCGTAACGTGGTCTTGTAGGTAGATCTTCTTAAATTTCATTGTTGAAAAAATTTTTTCTAGGTATATAATGTCATTTGTAAATAGTGAAAATTTTCTTTATAATCTTTGTACATCTTAATCTATTTCTTTACTCATATCATAGTCCAGGGCCTCTAATGTTGGGTTAAACAGAAGCTATGATAGCAGGTATCCTTCTGGTTCCTGACCCAAAGGAAAGTATATATAGATTCTCCATTAGGTATAATGTCTGCTGTGGATTGAAGACATTTCATTTTTATTAAGTTTTTGAGAAAGAAGTGTAATAAAGTGAGGGAGTACCTGCCTTAGTATCCATCAAAGCAGGTTATAAAAGTACAATTAAAACCGTGGTATTGGTGTAGAAACAGGCATGAATCAAAATACAATCCCCAAAGAAACTTTTGCATATAGGAATTTAACATATCATAAATGTATAATGTGAAATTAATATAGGAAAATACGTATCACTAAATAAATGATGTTTGGACAAATGGCTCCACTGTCAGGACAAAGAAATATCATATTTCCTATTATATGCCATGAAAAATTAACTCCAAATATCTAAAAGTGAGGAAGTTAAGTGCATTTTACAAATGAGTTTATATTTGCTTCCTCCTAAAAATATACTAAATAATGGTAAAAGCCTAGGACACAAGATAATAAATCCGCAAAGTAAAGAGGACAATAAATAAGAAAAAAAGTCTGCTAAGAGAAACGTCAGCAACATTTTGGAAGCTAGAGAGCAACTTTTCCCCCCTCTGCTCTTATCTTTTTAAGGTCCAGAGCTCACTTGCCCTTCCAGCTCCAGCACTCACAGAGCACCTGCAGGCAGGTTATTGTGCTCAGGAAGTGGGTCTGAGACCACTGGCTGGGCGAAGATGCTATTGTCAGAGCTCCCAGAGTAAGTTGGGGAGAATGAATCACGTGCCCGTTCCTAGAGCAATGCCAGGTAGCCGAGCAGAGGCTGACAGCAGCCTGGTCACTGTCACAGACACAAGGCCCATGAGCAGAGATCTCCCTCACTCTCGGAGAAGGGAATACTCAGGGCTTCTACAGGTTTCACTACACAAGAGCTTAACATCCTCACTGGAGTTTTTCCACACAGGATGGCTGGACTTTTACTGAGGATTCTGAACGCTGAAAATCTCCAAGTACAAACCAGGGTAGCAAAGATTATCTTCTTTAAAGGAAAAGACGTACGTTTTCAGAAGGTTACAGGATGTAGAATTCCAGACCTAGGGAGCAGCCCTGCCTTAGCATCTCCCTAGGACCTGGCATACAGAAGTCTCTCTGCCCATGCTTAGATCAGACAGTGGAGTACAAGGCATCCCATTGACCCCTGGGTTGCCTGGTTGGGAGCAATTGCTCAAAGGAATGTGGAGATGGGTGAACTGGAAGGAGGAATTTGAGATGTAATCACCTCTTCATGCTTATCAAGTAGAGTAAAAAAATTTCCACCATGCAAGGGTGGTGTGAGTGAAAACCCAGATGCATCCCATCCCCTTGAGAAATTAAAGTTTGGAGAGCTCCTTTCTATGCACCTGGGACAAGGAAACAAAACTGATTGGCAAAGTTGAAATGCGGGTTAGGGTGTTTGGTGCAGAAGTGACCAGACAGAGGGGGAGGGAAAAGACAGGAAATTTAATGAACAAAGCATAATTGACCCCTTGAGATTTCGTCACTAAAGTTAGAGAAAGTTATCTGTTCCAATTGCACTTGCTTCAAATGTCGCAACTTGCCCAGCCCTGCCATTTTTCCAAGGCACACGATGACCTCCTCCACTCTCCAAAGGTGAGTTTGCAAGTGTCTTTTTAACACTTATTTAGCAACATGAATTCTGAAAGCAAGTTCCTGTAATCTGTAGCCCCCTCCTGTGTTCTTCAAGCCTGACAGCATGGTGGCTTGACATAGTTGTCCTCTCCTGGAGATTTGTCCCAAGAAAATGTGTTCTGGCTGTTCAAATTAGGAAGCCAGGAGTTGCAAGCGATTTAAGGGTTCCCGACCTGTGGCGGCCTGAGCCTGCTAATAAACTGGCATTGGTGTTCATCTCTGCTTTCTACCCACTGACTCCTGGAAACAGGGCCCAGAGGCCTGGCTATGCCGATGGTCCTTTTCTTCACTGATGTCAGGAGAAAGAGGACTCCCTCACAGGTTAGCTGTTTCCTCTCCAAACAGAATTTCTATTTGGGGAAACAAGTCTTTAGGGTAACATCCTTGTCTGAAATGCTTCTCGTATCTGCCCATCTCGGGCTGGTCAGGAACCTAACAAAGCTTTGCTGGGACCCACTGTCCACACTCACGCACTGAACAGGCTGCTTAGCTGATGCTTGTTGTTAAAACAGTCATTTTCAAGTTTACATTTTCAAGTGTGTTTCCATTTGCTTATTAATAAAGCATTTTCACTATTTTCATTATTGCGAGATAACTATGTGTATGTCCCCCCAGGAAGAGTGCAGTTTATGCCGTTCTCTTTATTTTACAGATATGAAAACTGCTGTGCTAGGATCTTAGGGGAACATAAGCTTTTCCATAAAGCTTCATTCCAGTGGAAGGGGTCTTTCAAAATTCAAATCAAATGTTCAAGCTGCATGAAAATGCTCCAAAGAGGCAGAGCCATTGTTGGTAAATGATAAATACAGCTGTTCCACTTGTGTGGGCTACTCCCCATGCCTGCTTGCAGCTTCAAGCTCATTCTCTAAGTACTCTGGGTCAAGGAAGAGAAAGCAATGTCACAGTGGAGCAGGGCTAGATAGGTTGGAGCTGAGCAGAGGAGAGGGGATGAGGGGGGCGGCGTGCAGGAGGCAGCCCAACCCAGGAGTCCTAACTTCTCCTGTTCAGATCTGTGCCACCCCCCTCGTCCTGTCTGCTCTCTATGACTTTACTTCACCTTCTTTTCTTTGTCCCATACCCCTCTCCTTTCGCAACTATTTTTAAAGCCCAGAGGAAAGGGATCTGGGTTTCTGAGCATCTCCAGTGTGCTGTGGCAATGCAGAGATGACTCTGGTAAAGTATTTGCTTCTCTTTACAAAACAGATTATGGTAAAGTGGCCAAAGAATACAAATTAAGCCTGTGTGATTTGGCTTTCAGTAATGACAAATACATGTTCCTTAGCTAAGCATTTTTGAGTCTGCTATTTTTTGGTGGGAAATTTAGGGTTTTTCAGTAATGTAACTGGGGAAAAATTCGTCCTGAAGATTTGTGTGTGTGTGGTGGGAGGGTTGTCCTGAAAGATCTCACTGTTAATATTCTCTGGGAATTCATCAATTTCCCAGGTAAATCTATTTTTTTTTTCAACGTTTATTTATTTTTGGGACAGAGAGAGACAGAGCATGAACGGGGGAGGGGCAGAGAGAGAGGGAGACACAGAATCCGAAACAGGCTCCAGGCTCTGAGCCATCAGCCCTGAGCCTGACGCGGGGCTCGAACTCACGGACCGCAAGATGGTGACCTGGCTGAAGTCGGACGCTTAACCGACTGCGCCACCCAGGCGCCCCAGGTAAATCTATTTTGAGCAGGATTTCTACCATGATAGAGCCAAATTCTAGAAAATTTCACTGCAAAGAAGGGCTGCAATAATAAATAATAAACTAAAAGAAACACTCTGGGATTGAATACCAAAATAAATAAAATATAAGAAGCTGTGGTATATAAAATATTGGATAGCTTTAGCAATGTGTACATTGATTAAATGTCGAGAAAATGGCATCTATAAATCTTTTCTCCCATTTTCATTGTTTCCATTTCTTCCTCATTTGGTTTCATTTCTATTTCCTTGGCTTCTTCAACGTACTCTTTTTTTTCTTTGTCTTCCTTTCTGGTTTCATTTTTCCTTTCCGACCATTAATTCTCTCTCTGACTTTTTGCTTTTTTCCATTGAGAGCTTACCGATGACTTTGTCCATTTATTTATTCTTACTTACATCTCAATATCTTCTCTTCTTCTGTTTAACTTTGTGTAAGTTTCGCTGTTAAATACTTATCTATTTACTACTTGTTTATTTAAGTTTGGGCTGGTTTTGATTTTTTTTTAAAGAAAGACTTTTAATGAAGATTTTTAAATTAGGGTATAATTCATATCACATAAAATTAACCATTTTATAGTGCACAATTCAGTATCAGTACATCCCAGAGTTGTGGTTTTATGTTGTGAGTATACAACTAAGTAGGTATGAAAGAACTTTGTGAACAGCTGGAGCATGAGTGAGTGTGTTTGTGTGTGGCACCCCCAGGGGGGCGCTCTGGAAAGTGTCCCTCAGACTGGAGAGAACTGGATCTCTTCTCCGCCTGTGTAATGATTTGGGTTTAACTACACCGCTGGCCACTCAAGATTTTACCTCTGCCTTTGATGTGATTATCACGTGGCCTGGAAATGTAGCCCACCTTTTATGTTAGTGTGATAGAAACTATTTACTCAAGCAGAGGGGGGATGTGTTGGCACTACTCATAAGCACTCACCACTACAGATAATCGAGTCCAAGTTCCCCGTGGGAGGCAGATCAGAAGGGACAAATCTCCCCACTGAGACCAGACTCATGCCCGCAGCCCAGGATCCTTTGTTGGGATTCATCTTTTCCTTGTTAGGGATAGTCTTTTGGTTGAACAAAACTGTACTTAGGTTTAATCTTTGTTTGCAAGCTGACTTTAAACAGTTAGCACATACCTTTATCCATTTCTGATATTAGATTGTTTTTGTTTCCATTAGTGTCCATAATCATAGACCTTCATTTTTTCTTAAGGGAGAAAGAAATGACTCCCTGCCATGGACCCCTTCTTGCACTCATCACCACATCAGACACAAAGTAGAAGCTTGATCATCTTTCCGAGTTTGTGAAAGAGGCTGGCTAATCACTTACTACAAGAGAGTTTGTAAATGAGGGAAGTGTACTTTGTTCCTCCTTGTCCTGTTGTGGCCGTGACCTGGAGGACAGACTGCAACATCACGGGTAAGTGCCAGGCCCCTCCTCAGCTCCGCCATGACTCTGAGGTGGTAGGATTAAAGGCAGAAGGAACTGAGTCCTCTTGATATGTCTCCTGATTTTTATGTTAGGTGAATCCACAGCCTTTCAACAGGATCTATCACTGCACTGCACATGGGGTCAGGCTGTGCACAGGAGCACAAGGGATGTACCCCGAGTTATCAGGTAATCCCGTTTACCTGCGGACCCCTCCTCTGGCTAATCACTTCACCTCCTTTGCCACCTGCCAATAATGGGCCAAAGTTCAGAGTATTATTGTGATGATTATTATATATTGTATTGCATTATGTTGTATTGTGTTATATTACTTATTAGATATATAGAGCATTTAGTCTAATTTGGTATAGAGTAAGAAATAAATAAATAGTTCAGATCAACTTGATACAGACACAAGTGCAGTTATGGTTTTTAATTCTTCTCTTAACGGTCTTCCCAGCCAGTGAAGTTTTGCACTCTAGATGAGCAGGCGTGTTTCAAGAGCTTGTTTTTTTCCCACCATCTGCCACCAAAAGAATAGAGAAGATTGAGAAGATTTTGTAAAACTTAATGATTCACAGGGCAATTGACTTGGGTAAGTTATCTGAAATAATTTTACAATAAGATTTACTTTTACATATCGCTTTTTATTTATTTTCAGTTTTTAATTAAAAAATGTTTATTGTTGATAGAGAGAGGGAGAATGGGGGAGGGGCAAGGAGAGAGGGAAACAGAGGATCTGAAGTGGGCCCTGCGCTGAGAGCAGCTGAGGGCAGAGAGACCAACACGGGGATCGAACCCACCAACCGCGAGATCATGACCTGAGCCAAAGTTGGAGACTCAACTGACTGAACCATTCAGGTGACCTAACACATCACTTCTTAAATATATCAAATATATTTTACTAAAAAAAAAAAGCAAAATCATTTATACAAATTATGTATCACTCAGAAATGTGCTTGCCTGACGCCGTTACTGAGCAAGCATAACATGGCTTTAATGACAAATGACCTCGTTTTGGGTGTGTTTGGAGATAGGCAGGAAAATGCTACTAGTTTTGTAATTGTTTGATTTAAAAAAAATAAAAAGAAATTTTTTTAATGTTTATTTATTTTTGACAGAGAGAGAGACAGAACATGAGCAGGGGAGGGGCAGAGAGAGAGGGAGACACAGAATCCGAAGCAGGCTCCGGGCTCCAAGCTGTCAGCACTGAGCCTGACGTGGGGCTCAAACTCACAAACACGTGAGATCATGACCTGAGCTGAAGCTGGACGCTTAACCGACTGAGCCACCCAGGCACCCCTGTAATTGTTTGATTAAAAAAAAAAACACATTCAAGTCCTGGTTATAGGAGTGCAGACAACATATGTGAATCTAGCATTACCCAGACCCTTCACGTTCACGCAGCCTGCATGCATGTGCACACCTCTGATGTACCTAGAAGAGTGGCTGTGTCAGGGTTACCTCTGAGCCCTGGGAAGACAGGACTGAAGAAAGGTGATCTGGAATCAGTCTTACATACAATGCGATTCAAGTCACTGGTGTTGCTTTAAAGGACAGGTTACAATAGAAATACACCTTGGAAACAAGCCATCACACTTTGGTATGTTTCAGGTTTTATTGTGATTTATACAGTTGTTTGGTTTATTTTGTGAAATCCTAACACAAAGCAGCAAGCATGAAATAACTATTACTTTCTTCAACATTTACATTTTCTGCAATTCTTGAAATGTATAAATATATATACAGATGTGTAGAAAGAGAGAGAGGTATAATTCTCTTCTAAAACTGCAGATTTTCAGATGTCAGAGAGTGAGCTGTGTGAAGTGTGTTCTCTTTAGCTATTGGTGAATCTCTAAAAAGCATTGGAGTGCTAAAAATACATTTACATAAGGATAGGAAAGTATTGTAAACATACCAGTCCGTACTTTGATCAGGGCTTTCATGACTAGGACATTTTCTAACCAGTATAATGATGGTAGTTTTTAACTCAATGTAAAATATGGCAAAATGAAAAGAAGCTAATATACAAATAGGTGTGGTGCAACAGAAATTACAAACAAAGGAACACAAAAAAATTAAGCCTATGCTATTGGTTTTTAGCCATGAGGCTGACCAACCTGTGAATTTTAAACATTCTGGAAAAATATCATTCTTGATTATGACCTACTTATTTGTCATGAAGATTTTTAATCCCTTATTTTGTTACACAGTGAGGAGCTTTACTTACATTGTGAATTTCTTTTTTTTTTTTTTACTTTTTATTTATTTTTGAGACAGAGAGAGACAGAGCATGAACAAGGGAGGGTCAGAGAGAGAGGGAGACACAGAATTTGAAACAGGCTCCAGGCTCTGAGCTGTCGGCCCAGAGCCTGACACAGGGCTTGAACCCTCGAACTGTGAGATCATGACCTGAGCTGAAGTCTGACGTTTAAGCAACTGAGCCACCCAGGCGCCCCTACATTGTGAATTTCTTTGCCAGTCTTGTAGCTAAGTATCTTGTTCCAGTTAATTCTGGTGTGAGTGACTGGAATCTTCCATGGCAAAGCCTTGAATGGATTTCTCACATTGTTTGATCATTTCCTCTGATTTCTATGTAACACTCTATTTCTGAAAGCTCGGTTTTTAAGAAATCCCTTGGCATTTCTGGTCTTATTCAGAACAATACTAAATCCTGTATATTTTATGACTAACGTCTGAATGTTGCTATCTTCATGGCAATGAACCTTAATCTTAAGTCTCCCAGCCACCTGTGTTATAAGTGTTATGATCTCTAATAATTATTCTAAGTTTTTAAGCTAAAAATGGAAGTTTTTGATAAATTCAGTTGGAGTCTGCTATCTATAGTTATAGCATGAATAGCAAAGGAGCCATTGGGGTAATAATATTTCACGTGGATCCTTCATGTACTGTCACAGGATGGTCTCTAAGACTTCAGACTTCCATCTGTATACTTTAGATATGGATCACTACTTTCTTTTTGTAAGTGAGCAAAAGAAAAGAAACAAAAATTTTGGTTTGGGTCAAAAAATTACTGCCTATGTCCTCATGTTCTATAATTAACACCTGATTTTCTATCCTTCTATCTTCATGGGTAAGGACTCATCAATTGTGTATTGAGAAATGAATGAGCTGTTCCTTCCTTGAGAAAACATCATTGTTGTGTAACAACCTCATATCATTAAACAAGTTATTAAATTCCACTTGAGGGGCATGGGAGATGAATTTTAGCAACTATATATACTTTCTTTTCATGAAACAACTGATTATTTATTTATTTTGAAATGAGAGGGGGTGGGGGAAGAGAGAGCATCCAAGCAGACTCTATGTTGTTAGCACAGACTCCTACACGGGGCTTAAACCCATGAACCATGAGATTATGACCTGAGCTGAAATCAAGAGTTGGATGCTTAACCAACTTAGCCATCCAGGTGCCCCAACAACACCTGACTTTTTTGATTTTTTAATTTTTAACATTTAGTTATTTTTGAAAGACAGAGAGAGAGAGTGCACGCACAAGCAGGGGAGGGGCAGAGAGGGAGATGGAGACACAGATTCCGAAGCAGGTTCCAGGCTCTGAGCTGTCAGCCCAGAGCCCATTGCAGGGATAAAACTCACAAACTGCGAGATCATGACCTGAGCCAAAGTCAGAATCTCAACCGACTGAGTCACCCAAGTGCCCCTAACAACACCTGATTTTTAAAGTTGTCCATCTTAGGTTGATCTCACCCATCGCAGTCACTGGTGTGAGGTAGGTGGAGAGGAGACCTTCCACTTGGCAATGTCAAAAGGGCAAGGTCAAGCATATAAGCTCAAAAAAATTTATTAATGAAAATATAAGAATATTATTTACAACATCCAGGGTTTCATGGATACATTCCCCCGAGGAGGGGTAAGTAGGGTGTGTCTGAGATATCTAGAGAGGAAACCCAATAAACAAAAGGAAGTTAAGTGGGACTGGACATCAATCAGAATTCAGAAAAATATCTTTCATGTGAACCAAAAAATTTCTCACCAAAAAGACATGAATTCTCTATAATACCTACTAAATGGAATAGGATTTTAAGTCTAAACACTTCATTAATTTCCTTCCCCCATTTAAGAGCAGATGTTTGGGAGGAGAAATTACATTCCAATAAATTGAATTCCAAGAATGTAACTTCTTTTCTCCTTGATTTCCAGCTGCACAGCTGGATCCCATTGTGCTCCTCATATGGATGTGTTCAAGCAGAGTGTGGATGATGATTTGGCTGAGATGTTCTAGAAGAACTTAAGTTCAGATTGGTAAGCTCTCCATATGGTCTAAAAGCCACTTTTCAATCCTGAGTTTTCATGATTTGTTTTTTCAACATCTTTAGAGTTTGGTCCTCAGAAACTCATGGGTCAGGAAAATAAAACCCAGACATGGGTGAGGGAGTTCATTCTACTCGGGTTGTCCAGTGACTGGAAGATGCAAGTCTTCCTCTTTGTCCTGGTCCTGACCATGTACTTGGTGACTCTGGTGGGAAATGTTCTCATTCTTCTTCTGATCAGACTGGACAGCAGGCTTCATAACCCCATGTACTTCTTCCTTAGTATTTTATCCTTTGTGGACCTTTGTTATTCAAACAGTTTTGCCCCACAAATGCTGGCCCACCTGCTCTCAGCCCGGAAGTCCATCCCATTCTACAGCTGTGTGCTCCAGCTCTATATCTCCCTGGCCCTGGGTGGGTCTGAGTTCTTCCTGCTGGGAGCCATGGCCTATGACCGCTATGTGGCTGTGTGCCACCCACTACACTACACAGTCATCATGCATGGACAGCTGTGTCTGGGGCTGGCTGCTGGCTGCTTGGTGGTTGGTTTCGCCAATTCACTGATGGAGACAATCATTACCTTCCGGCTTCCCCTGTGTCACAATGTTATTAATCACTTTGCCTGTGAGACCTTAGCAGTGCTACGGCTAGCCTGTGTGGACGTCTCCTTCAACAAGGTCATGGTGGCCATCTCAGGATTTCTCGTGATCATGCTTCCCTGTTTCCTGGTTCTGTTCTCCTATGTTCGTATAGTTGCTGCCATTCTGAATATTCGTTCTGCTCAGGGACGTAGCAAAGCCTTTGGGACGTGTGCCTCTCACCTCACTGTGGTTTGTATGTGCTTTGGGGCTACCATCTTCACCTACCTGGGGCCACGGTCAGCCTCCTCAGAAGAAGAGGAGAAGACGGTTGCTCTATTCTATGCTCTGGTGGCACCTATGCTGAACCCCATGATCTACAGCTTGAGGAATAAGGAAGTTATGGCTGCTCTCCAAAAGGTTCTAGAGAAATTCTGAGATAAAGAGTAAAGATTATAAGCATTTCTTGTTATGTATCATCAAAACCAAAAAGGAGATCAGCTGAGGGTAGACAGGACTCCCATACTTAAACTAAAGTTGACTAATATGCCCTTGCATTTGGAGAAAGCATCCTTCTACCCGAGTAATACATTTCCTTATATAGGCCAATGCCAGATAATTCACATGTCAGTGATCCACGAGAGGGCCTCTCCTTAGATCGTCTTCTCTCAGGTATCCAGTGGTATTTAGACTTCATCTGCCCATTTTTTATTTTATTAGTATATTAATGTATAAGGAAATGATCTGCAGCTCCATCCAGCAGACCTGGCATGGAATGAATAAAGAGACGAATGCCACCTATGAGGTCTGTTTTACCTGTGGAACAAAACAGAGGATGTCTGTTCTTTCTACATGACAAGACTCCATTTATTTGTAGAACAGCCTTATTTGCCCCAGGATAATTACAAATGGTTTCTTTAACCCTTTCTCAAATGATGTCAGTTTTAGAACTTTCAACACTTAATTTGTGCCTTAATATAGAGTGTGATATGAAATTCTGAAATAAATAATATACGACACAATATTTGTTCACACCAGTATGTTGGCTCTCATCTGCTTTTCAAGAATCAAATCTGCTTTTCAAGAATCTCATCTGCTTTTCAAGAATCAAATCTGTAATATGCCAAATATCTGTGGCTTCACTACAGTTTTGGTTTCTAATTGTAGCAAAATATATATATAACATAAAATTTACCAATGTAACCATTTTAAGGGTACAATTCAGTGACATTACTTTCTCAAACATCACTATTATTTCCAAAATTATTCATAGCTGTAGTTTTTTATTTAACTAATTCCCAAGACCTGTTTCCTATAAACTGTTTACAAAATCTCCATACCCATGGAACTCTTATTTTTTAAAAACTAAAATGAAGATATGTATATTTAGCTCTGCTAATTGTTATTATTGATTTTCACATGTCACACCAACTCACCAAGAATATTTTGAATCTTGATTCTCAAAGGTATTCTAGGAGTTTACTTTCTCTTTCTGTTTCATAGACATTATAAACAGAAACAGTTATAAAAAGAATTACCAAGTGGTACATGTTAACTAGATATCACTGTGAACCTATTTCCACATTGAAAACCTTTATTGAGCACATTTTGTGTATGCTTTTAAATCTACTTTAAAATAAATTATTCAAGCATATTTTAATCATTTTATCTAGAAGGATATAATAAGGCTTTGCCAAATACCTTTTTAACTGTTATATTCTGGTCCTTGCCTGCTGTTGCATATAAGTGTGATAAATTTACATAATAACAATTATTTTAAAAAAACGTTTATTTTTGAGAGAGAGAGAGAGAGAGAGAGAGAGAGAAAGAGAGAGTGAGCAAGGGATGGGCATAGAGACAGAGAGAGAGAATCCCAAGCAGGCTCTGCTGACAGCAGAGAGCCCAATGTGGGGCTTGAACTCACAAACTGAGATCATGACCTGAGCTGAAGTTGGATGCTTAACTGACTGAGCCACCCAGGGGCCCCTACATAATAATAATTCTTGATGCTCTGAGCTCCATCTGATATTATCTAAAAGTGGGGTCTATTCTTGCACTTCCTATGCCCATATCTTGAGCATCCCCAGACATGTTAATATGTAACCTGAAGGTCTTTAGATTGTGCTAAATCCTAGGTCCTCCACAACCCCTGCAAGGATGGGTGTCAGGTGAAGCAAAAACCTACCTCCCATATCACAACCAATGCCTATGCCTCTAGACTCATCTTTTAGTAACAAAATGTCTTCAGTTTCTCAAGAGCATGTTCTTCAAAGCACAGCTGTGAGATCCCCAGTGAATCTAGTTCCATCTTTTATGCTAGAGCTCTATACGTTTCTTGAGGATGAAATAAGGGAGAGGGGAAAGGAGGGAGGGAAAAGACTGGCTAGTGGTCAACCATTGCCTGGAATGATTGAACATGGCATTAGAACAGAGTAAGTCAACTATAGTGAAATTGTTTTCCAAGGGAAAATCAAAGACTAAGTCTGGGTATCTGTTTCTGTGACACTGAACATCCCATGGCAGCAAAGACATTCCTCCGACATTCTTTGATGTTCACAGAGTGGTCTATCCAGCCTTCCTTGAAGACATCTAGTAAGCAAGAGATGCTGTATTAGTTTGCTAGGGCTCCCATAACAAAACATCACAGACAGAGTGGCTTAAGCAACAGAAATTTATTTTCCTGCAGTTTTAGAGGCTGGACATCCAAGATCAAGGCATTGACAGCATTGTTCCTGTGGTGGCCTCTCTCCTTGGCTTGCAGATGCCTGTCTCCTTATTGTGCCCTCACATGGTCTTTCCTCTGCATGTGCACGTCTGTGTCCTAATCGTCTCTCTTTTTTTAAATTTATTTTTGAAGGAGAGAGAGAGAGAGCGTGAGCGAGGGAGGGGCAGAGAGAGAGGGAGACATAGAATCTGAAGCAGGCTCCAGGATCCAAGCTGTCAGCACAGAGCCTGACATGGGGCTTGAACCCACAAACTGTGAGACCATGACCTGGGCCCAAGCTGGACGCCTAACTGACTGAGCCACCCAGGCACCCCCTAATCTTCTTGTCTTTTTTTAATTTATTAAAAAAATTTTTAATATATATTTTTGAGAGACAGAAATAGAGCATAAGCAGGAGAGGGGCAGAGAGAGAGAGGGAGACACAGAATCCGAAGCAGGTTCCAGACTCTGAGCTGTCAGCACAGAGCCTGATGCAGGGCTTGAACTCACAAACCACGAGATCATGACCCGAGCTGAACCGACTGAGCTACCCAGGCGCCCCTAATCTTCTCCTCTTATAAGGACACCAGTAACATTGTATTAAGGCCTGTATATATGACCTCATTGACCTTAATTACATTTTTAAAGGCCTTATCTCCAAATATAGTCACATTCTGAGGTACTATGGGCTAGGACTGTAACATATGAATTTTGGTGGGACAGTTAAGGCCATAACAAATGCTAACCCCACATTCTGATTTATTAGCCTATCAGCTCTGGTCTAACCAAAACTACCTATATATTGCATTGTAAAAAAACAAAACAAAACAAAAACAACAACAACACCTTTTTATTTCAACCCACCAACCTACCAATATTGAAAGCAAAGTTAGCAAGGCCATGAAGGTGGCCTCTCATGACATTATTTGTTCTTAATGAACTTCAGTTTGTTCCTAATGAGTGCTAACGACAGGCTAGTAAAAGCTCACAAACAATGCTTGATAGTTAATCCTAGAATTTTTCCATGTTAATATGCCTGTGTTTTAAAATCCATCCTCCAGGGGCGCCTGGGTGGCGCAGTCGGTTAAGCGTCCGACTTCAGCCAGGTCACGATCTCGCGGTCCGTGAGTTCGAGCCCCGCTTCGGGCTCTGGGCTGATGGCTCAGAGCCTGGAGCCTGTTTCCGATTCTGTGTCTCCCTCTCTCTCTGCCCCTCGCCCGTTCATGCTCTGTATCTCTCTGTCCCAAAAATAAATAAACGTTGAAAAAAAAATTAAAAAAAATAAAATAAAATAAAATCCATCCTCCTGATAATTTGGAAATTTTTAAATAGAAATACTCTACATTTGTTTGTCCTTAACTTCCTGGTATGGGTCCTATTCTCACAGATTATGAAAAGGGGCTATGAAACAGCATATACTAGTTTTCTAGAACCTTAGCATAAAATTCAGGATCTGGATGAATGCAATTAATTTAAAATAGCTAGTTCATTCTTTTGTGCATCATAGGAAGGAATCGTTTTCTCGTGCTGCTTTTTCTTTCCTTTATTACATGAAGGTCATTTCATTTGATGAAAAGATTAGCCTAACCTTTTGTCTCACCCCTTTTATCTGTGCATTAATATCAGGTCATTTTCTCTAAAGGTAGGCCTGTTTTTTTCTTGGGTCTTTTACTTGAAATACCACTAACTACTCAAATTATTTGCTTTGTTTTTAGCATTTTAAGTGATACTTTATTTAGTTTTCCCATCATTAATTGTAATCCATGAACAGGTCACTTAAATAAAGGAGACACCGATTTTCTGGATTAAAGGGTCTCACCATATACCTACCTATAAATTAAAGAAAGGTGAAAAAAAAAACCCTATAGATGTATTGGTGAAATAACTGAATTTCAAGTATAATGAAAGTTTATAAAGATCTAGAATGTAAAAAAACAAAAGGGCCACTTAGAAAATGTTAAGCTAGTGTATTTTCTATTACTGTGTAACAAATTACTACAAATTTAGCAGCTGAAAACCACACAATTTATCATCTCAAAGTTTCTGTTGGTTGGAAAGTCCAGGCACAGTATAAACGCATTGTCTGTTCAGGATCTGACTCAGGTCACAGCGTCGGCTGGAGCTATGATCTCATCTGAGATTCAGGGTCCTTTTCCAAGCTCACTTGTTGTTGGAAGAATTTATTTTCTTGCAGCTGTTTGACTGAGGGACCCATTATCTTGATTGTCATTAGCTGGTGACCGTTTATAATAAGCTCTGGGAGGCCACCTTGATGGCCTTCCTACACATGTCGGTCCTGTCACAGCATGGCAGTTTGCTTCGTAAAAGATCTACAGAAGAATCTCTGCTGTTTTGAAGCTCTGACTCCCAGGAAAGCCTGGACACCTTTAAAAGGTGCACCTGATTAGGTCAGGCTCACCCAGAAAAATCTTTCTTTTGAGTAGATAGAATTAAACTGAGTAGGGGCATCTTCAAAATCCCCTTTTCTATGTAGTGAACCATTATCACATGAGCGAAATTGCATCATATTAATAATCAAGGGAAGAGGACTCTACAGGGCACCAAGAGGTGGGAATCCTGGGCACCAGATTAGAAGTCTGGTTGGCTAGAATTAGTCTTTGCAATATTAGATGACAGAAGTTGATGGAAAAATATCTATTTATAGAATCCTGAGAGTAAATGTTAGTAAAGAAAAATTCTCTACTAAATGGAGGCATTATTCACTATTTTAAAATAGGATTTATTGTTTAGAGCAGTTTTAGGTTCATGGTAACATTGAGCAGAAGACACAGAGATTCCCCCATATCTTCCCTGTCCCTTCACGGACATAATTTCATTATCAACACAACCCGCCAGAATGGGGCATTTGTTATGAACCTATATTGACACATCATTGTCCCGAATCCGTAGTTTCCGTTAGGGTCCACTTTGGCGTAGTACATTATATGGATTTGGACAAATTTATGATGACTTGTCAGCTCTTAAAGTATTATACAGAGTAGTTTCACTGATTTAGAAATCCTCCATACTCCATCTTTTCATCCGTCTCCCCGCCCCCCATCCCTAACAACCATTGATTTTCTGCCATCTCCATAGTTTTGTCTTTTCTAAAATGTCATATACAGTAAAACCTTGGTTTGTGAGCAACTTACTCTGCGAGGGTTCCACAAGACGAGCAAAAATTTCTAATAAATATTAACTTGATAAACAGAGCGTTGTCTTGCAATGGGAGCAGTCTGTGACGCTGAATGTCAACCACTGAGCCAATAGTTCTTGAAATTCACTTTGGTATAGAAGCTCTTTGGATTCCAAGCATATTTCTGGAACAAATTATGCTTGCAAACCAAGGTTTTACTGTACTTGGAATCATACAGTATGTAGCCTTTCCAGACTGACTTCTTTCACTTAGTTACAACACATTTATGTTTTTTCCATATCTTTTCATTTCTTTTTGGAACTGAATAATATTCCAAATATTCTGGGTTTTTTTATGTTTTATTTATTTTTGAGACAGAGAGAGACAGAGCATGATCAGGGGAGGGGCAGAGAGAGAGGGAGACACAGAATCTGAAACAGGACCAGGCTCTGAGCTGTCAGCACAGAGCCCGACGCGGGGCTTGAACTCACGGACCATGAGATCATGACCTGAGCTGAAGTCGGATGCTCAACCGACTGAGCCACCCAGGCACCCCTATTCCAAATATTCTGAATAATAATTTGGAACTGAATAATTGCATGTACCAGTTTATTTATCCATTTGCCTACTAAAGAACATCTTGCTTGCTTTCATATTTTGGCAATTAGGAATAAAGCTGCTATAAACATTTGTGTGCAGGTTTTTGTGTGGACATAAGTTTTTGCCTCCTTTGGTAAATACCAAGAAGCATGATTACTAGATTGTATGAAAAGAATATTTACCTTTGTAAGAAGTCTCCCAACTGTTTCCAAAGTGGCTGCACCATTTTGTATTCGCACCAGCAGTGAATGAGGATTTCTGTTGTTCCATATCCTCACCAGCATTTGGTGTTGTCCGTATTCTGGATCTTGGCCATCTTAATAGGTCTGTAGTGGCATCTCATTGTTGTTTCAATTTGCATTTCCCTGATGACATGTGCTGCAAAGTATCTCTTCAAGCTTATTTTCCATCTGTGTCTTTTCTTTGATGAGGTGTCTGTGAGGGTCTTTGGCCCATTTTTTATGAGTTGTTGGTTTTCTAACTGTTGAGTTTTAAGTGCTCCTTGTACATTTTGGGTAACAGTTCTTCATCAGATGTGTCTTTTGCAGCAAGTTTCTCTCAGCTTGTGGCTTGGTCTCTAATTCTCTTGACATCATTCATCTTCAAATAGTGACAAATACATATTTATGAATGCAAGAACTCAAAATTATTACCCATTCCTCCTGCATTAAGACTATAATGTGGGGCGCCTGGGTGGCTCAGTCGGTTCAGTGTCTGACTCGTGATTTGGTTCAGATCATGATCTCACGATTTGTGAGATCAGGCCCCGCGTTGCACTCTGCTCTGGCAGAGAGTGTGTGTTTGGGATTCTCTCTCTCCCCCTCTCTTTCTGCTTCTCCCAGACTCGCACGTGCACGCTCTCTCTCAAAAACAAACAAACAAACAAATAAATAAATAAATAAATAAAAATTTTTAAAAAGACTATAACAGTTAAAATGAAAAAACATGAAAGCAACTTCAGGTAACAAAAAAATGGCTTAAAAATAAAACCAGGGACATGGAGGTGAAGTTGTGATAGAACAGGCAACAAGCCAGAACCTTCTAAGTGTAAAATTAAGTTTCCAAAACTGTAATTCCATGTGTTGAGAGTGAAGAACTAAAGACCAGGGTGGTAAGTATAGAATGAAGCTGCTACCCCCTTGGAGAATGAAGACTGGGTAGAGCTCTGTGTCTAGAAAGAGGCTTTAATTAACTCTGATTAACCACTTTCCCTGAAGAGACAGTCCCAAGCACATCCTTCATGCCTCACCTCCCTGTTCATCTGAGGCTGTGCAGGAAGTCCATGCTTCACAGGACATCCATCACCTGGGTGCTTATCCCAACTTGGCCTACATGTCTGATCAGAATACTGACCTCTTCTGATGCCACAATCTTCCTCAATTGTCCCCTGAAACTCATGCTCCATTATCAGCAAAATACTCTATAGTCTGAGTATCTTTTTTGAATGTGTTTTTCTTTTTCTTGCTTGAACTCCAGCCTGACTCTTCCCTGAGAACTCTGATTCCTCTCAGCTCTCTCAAATACATACTCATTTTCTCCGATTTTTTCTCTAGTATTGGGTAGAAGGGTGGAGAGTATCTCTCTTGATCTGCCACTTCCACACCAGTGTTCTTTACTTTTGCCTACATGACTCAAGCTCCTCTGAAGCATGTGCTACCAGACTATAACACCATCACCCTATCTTTTTTGTCTTCACTTACCCTCCAATCTCCTCATTTTACCCTGGTTTACCACTAATTCCATCATGCACGTGAACATTTCAACGTCTATGTGGATCATTCAGCGTCCTAGCCTCTCAGTTGATTGCTTATCTCCTCCCAGTGTTTTGGTTCCCTAACTGATGTCCAGCCACCCTCTTCTGTGCTTGAATCCCAGTCTTTTCCCTTTACCAATAATTACATTCCCTCTAACACCTCCACATGACCACCCCACTGTCTGACCACTCACCCCTATTTCTTTTTTCCTGTTCACACCATCTGGTATAACTCCAATAAATTTTTGACCCCACTCTGACCCCTGTTACATTAACTCTATCACATTTTCCTCATCCATTACCAACCCCTTCCCCCACTCTGTCTTAATTCCCCTCTTTCTTGGCATAGATTCCAATCCCACTTGTAGGATCATTCCTTACATATACCCTGAAGTCATCACAAGGACATTGAATTGGTGGTTGACTCTCCTCTCTTACATCCAGAAGTAGATTTACCATAAAGCTAAAGAAGTTTACGCTTCAGAACCGCTTACTTGCATGGGCTATGTGTACAGGGCTATGTGGGTTTTTTTTTTTTTTTGTAAAATATGCCTAATGAAATTTTTCAAAATTAAGAATTTTAACTGCAATTGGTTGAGCTGATGTCACTTTCCATTCTGATTTTCCATCTGTCACACTACCCTACTGGCTGGTGCTCAAGTGGGTGTAAGAATTTTGGGGATCCAGCTAAGGGAAAATTGAGTTGAGGTACTATAGTCATTTCCTAAGTCTTCTCTAACAAAGTACCAAAACTTCGTGGCTTCAAACAACAGAAATTTGTTCTTACCGTTCTGGAGTCTAGAAGTTCAAAATTAAGATGTCAGTAGAACGATGTTCCCTCTGCAGATTCTAGGAAATAATCCTCCCTTCTTCCAGGTTCTGGTAGCCCCAAGTGTTGCCTGGCTGTGTCAGTATAACTCATCCCTGCTTACCTCTGTCATCAAAAGGGCATCTTCTCCATGTGGCTCTTTATGTCTTCTTTTATTATAAAAATACTAGTCATTGGATTTGGGGCTCTAAACTCAGGATGATATCTTTTAAGATTAAAAAAAAATTTTAATGTTTATTTATTTTTGAAAGAGAGAGGGAAAGACAGAGTGCTAGCGGGGGTGGGGCAGAGAGAGAGGGAGACACAGAATCCGAAACAGGCTTCAGGCTCTGAGCTGCCAGCACAGAGCCCAATGTAGGGCTTGAAACCACAAACCATAGATCATTAACTAAGCTGAAGTTGGATGCTTAACTGACTGAGTCATGCAGGTGCCCCTCATCTCAAGATTTTTAACAATTACATCTGCTAAGATCCTATTTCCAAATAAGGTCACATTCCAAGGTTCCACACATATATTTGGTGGGGGTAGGGGAAGGCAGACAGTAATCAAACCAGTATAGGTATATTTAGTTTGAATTCAGTGTGATACATTTTAATGTCATACATAGTGACTCCAATTTATAGTGTAGTTAATGCTGTTCAAACTGGTTGACTTTCAGGAGTGGCTTTCAAGAATAACCCCTACTCTCCACTGTGCTGACTTGCCCAGGGTATTTGTGGAGGCAGGAGTTAGTCTGTGGAAACTTCTTCGAAAATTATTGCTCACTTCTGTAATCATCAAGACAATATGATATTGGCACAAAAACAGACACATAGACCAATGGGATAGAAAAGAGAACCCAAAATGGAACCTACAAATGTATGGCCAACTAATCTTTGACAAAGCAGGAAAGAGTATCCAATGGAAAAAAGACAGTCTCTTTAGCAAATGGTACTGGGAGAACTAGACAGCAACATGCAGAGGAATGAAACTAGACCACTTTCTTACACCATACACAAAAATAAACTCAAAATGGATGAAAGACCTAAATGTGAGATAGGAAACCATCAAAACCCTAGAGGAGAAAACAGGCAGCAACCTCTTTGACCTCAGCCACAGCAGTTTCTTGCTTGACATGTCTCCAAAGGCAAGGGAATTAAAAGCAAAAATGAACTACTGGGACCTCATCAAGATAAAAAGTTTCTGCACTGCCAAGGAAACAATCAACAAAACTAAAAGGCAACTGACAGAGTGGGAAAAGATATTTGTAAATGACATATATGATAAAGGGTTAGTATCCAAAATCCATAAAGAAATTACCAAACTCAACACCTGAAAAACAATCCAGTGAAGAAATAGGCAGAAGACATGAATAGACAATTTGCCAAAGAAGACATCCAGATGGCCAACAGATGCTCGACTTCACTCCTCATCAGGGAAATACAAATCAAAACCACACTGAGATACCACTTCACACTGGTCAGAGTGCCTGAATTGTTAATTCAATTGTTAATTGTTGATTGTTAAACACATGTTGATGAGGTTGTGGAGAAACAGGAACCCTCCTGTACTGTTGGTGGGAATGAAAACTGGTACAGCCACTCTGGAAAACAGTGTGGAGTTTCCTCAAAAAATTAAAAATAGGACTACTCTATGGCCCAGCAATAGCACTACTAAGAATTTATCCAATGGATACAGGAGTACTGATTCATAGGGGTATATGTACCCCAATGTTTGTAACAGAACTTTCAACAATAGCCAAATTATGGAAAGAGAATGTCCATCAACTGATGAATGGATAAAGAAGATGTGGTTTATATATATACAATGGACTACCACTTGGCAATGAGAAAGAATGAAATCCTGCCATTTGCAGCAACATGGATGGAACTGGAGGGTATTATGCTAAGTGAAATAAGTCAGAGGAAGATATCATATATTTTCAGTCATATGTGGAACTTGAGAAACTTAATAGAAGACTGTGGGGGAAGGGAAGGGGGGAAATAGTTACAAACAGAGAGGGAGGGAGGCAAACCATAAGAGACTCTTAAATACAGAGAACAAACTGAAGGTTGAAGGGGGGCGCAGGGGAGAGGGGAAAATGGGTGATGGACATTGAGGAAGGCACTCTGTAGGACGAGCACTGGATGGTGTATGTAAGCAATGAGTCACAGGAAACTACCCCACCCCCCAAACCAAGAGCACACTGTATACACTGTATGTTAGCCAAAAAGAAATTATTGCTCACTTGAAAGAGGTTTAACTAATAAGCCAATAAGTGTAAAAATAATTAAGATAATTAATATGGAAAGGTAGAGAGGCAGAAATGGGAAACAAAGAAAAATGAGACAAAAACAGCAAGTAGAAAATTGATAGATTTAAATGCATGTTACTTATAATATTAAATTAAAATGGCCTAAACCCAGTAATTAAAAGACAGAGGACATCATGTAGGATAAATAGACCCAAGTATATGTCTTCTAAAATCAATCTATTTTTAATATAAAGACATAAATGGATTCAAAGTAAAAAGATGAAATGTATATACCATGCAATACTAAAATCAGAAAGCTGGAGTGATCATATTAATATCAAATGAACTAATCAGCAGAATAAGGAGTATTACCAGGGAAAAAGTAGGACATTATACAATAAGAATATTGATTAATCAAGAGCACATTAATATTCTAATATTCTAATAACAGAGCTATAGATACATAAGAAATAAAAAGACAAATCCACCACTATTACTGGAGATGTTAACATCATTCTCCTCATATTTGTTAGATCAAGTAGACAAAAACCAGTAAATATATAGCAGACTTGAACAAACCTGACCTAACATGTTTAGGACATCCCACCTAGTAACAGAAGACTATGAATGTCAGTACATGTAAAACAATTGAAATCATGCAGAGTATTTTCTTCAAACATAATGGAATTAAATCAGAAGTAATAGACCTCTAGAAAAACCCCAAATATGTGAAAATGAAACCCCATTCTTTTAAATAGCCTGTAAGTCAAAGAAATCACAAAAGAAGTTAGAAAAATATTTTGAATTGAATAAAAAGAAAATATAGTATATAAGAACTTTTACCTGTCGGCTAAAAAAGAGCTTAGAGGGAAATTTTAATCATTAAATGTTTATGTTAGAAATGTCTCAGGTCAATGACTCAAGCCATCACTTTGAGAAACTAGACAGAAGAGATCAAATTAAGTGCATAGAGTACAGAAGGAAGAAAATAAAACAAAAAACAATTTAAGAATTCCCCAGAAAACACAACTGAAAAATTCAATGAAACTAAAAGTAGTTTCTTTGAAAAGTTTAATCACATTGAAAAGACTCAAGCCAGACTGATCAAGAAACAAAGAGGAAAAACACAAATAACGGTACCAAGAATTAAAGGGGGCGTATTCCTATAGACCCATCAGACACTGACAAAATACTGAGGCAATATTTTTAACTGATTTATATCAATCATTTCAAGAAGAATTATTTCTTAGATGAAACAGATAAATTTCTTGAAAAGAAAAACTATCAAAGTCCTTGTAAGAAGAAATAGGTAACCTGGGGCACCTGGGTGGCTCAGTTGGTTAAGTGTCCAACTTTGGCTCAGGTCATGATCTCACAGTGTGTCTGACAGCTCAGATCAGAGCCTAGAGCCTGATTCGGATTCTGTGTCTCCCTTTCTCTTTGCCCCTCCCCTGCTCACACTCTGTCTCTTTCAAAAATAAATAAACATTAAAAATATTTTTTAATTAAAAAAAAGAAGAAATAGGTAACATGCAAACTTACCATCTATGAAATAAATTGAATATACAGTTAAAAATCTTCCCACATGGAAAACTTCAGGTCCACTAATACATTTTATGAAATGTATAAGGAACACATATAGTGTTAGTTCTACACAAACTGTTCCTGAACGTAGAAAAGAAGGAAAGCCCACATATTTTTATGAAGGTGGGGTTACCTTCACACCAAGACCAAACCAAGGCATTAAAAGAAAAGAAAGCTGTAGACTGTTAAACTTCATGAACAGACATACAAAAATTCTAATAAAGTATTATCAAAATTCAGTAATTTACAAAAATATAATAGATCATGACCTTGGGGAGTTTATGCAAGGAACATACGTTGGTTCAACATCCAAAAATAAACCAGTGCCTTTCATTATATTAACAGACAAAAGGAGAAAACCAGTTAATCTTCTTAATAGACACACAAAAAGCTAGTTAATATAATTCAAAATTAATCATTATAAAGGTCACTAAAAACTAGGTATAGATGGGAACTTCTTCACCTAATAAAAGGTATGTACAGGGGCACCTGGGTGGCTCAGTGAGTTGAGCATCCAGCTCTTGGTTTCAGCTCAGTCATAATCTCATGGTTTCATGAGTTCGCGCCTGCATTGGACTCTGCGGAGTCTGCATTGGATTGACTGTGCGGAGCCTGCTTGGGATTCTTCCTCTCTTCTTCTCTCTCGCCCCTCCCTAACTCATGCTCTCTCTGTCACTCTCCAAATAAGTAAGTAAGTAAGTAAGTAAGTAAATAAATAAGTAGACTTAAAGGTATATACACATAACTTACAGCTAACATCTGCTTAATGGTGAAAGACTGGGTGATATCCCCTCAAAGATTAAGAACAAGAACTAGATGCCCATGCTCATTATTTTCCTTCAACTAGATAAACTAGTCCAAGTGGCAAGGCCAGCAAAAGAAATAAAAGGGTACAAATTAGAAATAAAGAAATAGAATCATTTTTATTCTCACGCAGAGTTATCATCGATACGGAAATTCCCAAAAAATCTACAAAAAGGCCCTAGAATTAATAAGGGAGTTTGGCAAGGGTGAAAGTTGAAAAGTAGTATTTGAAGTATGTATATATCACTATTCTTGATATAAATATTTACTTAAAAGTAATGGTGCTTCAGTAAACATCACTGAAAATGGGGGAGCGGGGAATCCCAAGACTCCATTTCTCTATAAACATAGCTAATAACCTTTCAAAAACTTTCAGAATTACCTTTTGCACAACTCTGGGATCTAGTAAAAAAAATGGCAATGGCAGGGGAAAGATTAGTGAAGAATGATGCTGTTACATGGCGGTAACATGGGGCTGGGGCATTCAAGCTGCCCACCCATCATCTCCCACCTCTCCGACTGGTGGTAGCCATGAAGATAGCAACCTACACCATCGATGCAGGTTGGTAGCCATAACCAGCATTATGGACATTATTGTCAAAGAATTTTGGTTGAGTGTGTTGCCCTATCTGGCAGCTACCTGAAGGACTGACATAAAGCCTTACCTTTGCTTCCCTGTCTTGAAGTATTCTCAGGGCTGGGATGGCTTCCCAGGTGGCATTTGCCAATAGTAGTTAAAGGCAAAATAATTGGCCACAGCAGCCTGAGGCTAGGATAACCGTGGAGATGAGCAGTAGACAGGCTGGCATATTGGGAAGGAAGAGGTTGGAAAAGGACGTACATGGGAGAACAAGGGCTTTTAACACCTCAAGTCTATACTGGGGAATCAAGAAGACTCCACGCATGCCCAGGGCTGAACATATGCATAGAAAAAGCCTGGGAAGACCCTAAGATTTCACCCCTGGGTGACCATCAGGCTCTATACACTAAGGAATGAAGGTCAAGGCAGAGTTGTATATGGCCTGAGTAGGGGTTGAAAGAGTGCCCCAAACAGAACAGTCCATCAAGAGATGAATAGATAACACACCGTGGAAATATCCATATATGGGGATATTCCTCAAGAAAACCAAAAACGAACAGCCCCTTACTGTTAAAAAGTCTGGATCTAACACAACAGATGCAAGAAGACTGACAAAAAGAAGGCAGATAGCCAAGGGATCTGGGGACCTGAAGAACAACATGACAGTGAGCTCCTCGGGTTTCCTTATTGCTTCCAACATGTCCTAGACCGGGATCTGCATAATTCTCCAACCTGTACCTGCCAACAGGTACAAATGGGGGAAAACAACAACAGCAACCCTCCAAGCAAAGCCTGGAGAGCTGAATTCTAGGATAAGATAGTGCCAGCGTGTTGTAGAATATAGTGTTTGTATCAGCTGAACATCTCCAAACTCTTCGGGGGATTATTTGTATGAAGTTCAGATCCCAAACCTCTTCTTTAAGGGATAGTGGCCTCAACAGTTCATAAAACCCTCTCACAGTAGATTCACATTCCCTGTTTTTGAGGGAAAAGTATGCCTCCCGCCCTGTTCAGTCTCCTTAGCTCACAGCTACAACAGGTGACCAGAACAGTTAGCGCAACTGTTATTTGGTGGGTACTCTGTCATTTCTATTGCTGTTAGTCGCCACCACATCGCGGTATATTTAAAATCCATGTTGGAGAATTTATGCATTTTAGGGGATGTCAGAGTTCTCCCAGAACTTTGAGATAAATTGAGGCCAGTGATTTGAAAGGCAGACCTTATTTTTATTTGCTACAATAATTTTGTTTTATACTTGAGTCTTATAAGAGAAATTATATTAAAGAGTACTTAGCAGTCATTTAAGAGTTCTTAATTTTAAGGTAAAATTCATCTTTTCCTTTAAAGAAACCAGAGTGTATAATCACCATGACGTCATGTTGCAGACTGAATTGCTTATAACAGCCAATGTTTCCATTTACCATTTTGTGAAGCCGCAGTGAATTTGACAGCTTTTCCTAATGTGAGGGCTACTTAAGATTTCGGCAGGCTACAAATATATAGTAAAATAAAGTTTTGTTCCAGAAAGTGAAATATTGGTCAAGTGGTTCCCAAAAAGGCAGCTGACAAAGCAATGATGATCACATCGCAATAAATGTAGTAGGCACACAATTATGGCATAAGCATTTACAGCAAAAACTTATTTAAAACTTTACTGAAGTATAGCAACATCAGTCTACTTTGAATACTATCTCCCTTAGAGCAGTGATATGATCGTCTTGCTTCAAGTAAGCTAAAGATTGAATAATAATTGAAAATCTGTAAATGGGGGGATTTCAAAGTAGTAACTTTTCTTTCTTCGTTGTTTCAACAAAGAAGAAATTCAAATCTGGTTCTTTTCCAAGCGTGGGGCCGTAAGTGGATTTTTCCCTGTATGGAATGACTGTTCTATCAAACAAATAAGACTGCCCCAATCGGCAGGTGGCAATTCCTCATGGCTCCCACAAGAGACCTGAACTGGCATCATCAAGGTGCTTTCCTCTTGGGTCTTGGCAGAGAGGTAGAGAAAGTCTTGATACCATTTAAAGCCCTCAGAATCCAAAGCTCTTCCGGGTGTGGTGGGTCTAAGACCACTGCAGTGTCCACCGGGGCAGGCAATGGGTGCTGTGGTCCGGGGGTGCTGGGGGAGCTGGCCTGGTAATGCATCAGGCACAGATGTGATCCTACAGCCGGGGGCTCACCTCTCGTTTAGTCCTGGCTATCAGCCTGGAAGCAGTTGGGTAATCCGTGCCCATTTACTTCTGGGTTTAGAGAGTGGGTTCCTCACATCTATTCGGTGCCTGAATCTTTCTTTTCTACTTCTTCCTATTCTAGAATCAGTGAAGAATTTCTTTTCACGTTCCACCCCAGCAGAGGCTGCTGAGCCAAGGTAAGCGTCTTCTCTCAGAGCATCTCTGACTATGCAGGCAGCTCTCTTTCGGACTCCCACGGTGTAGCAGTGTCTAAATCCTAGATGTTTAATGCTATTGAGCCTCTCTCTAGTACTCACCCCCCATTCCTATCAATTGGTCAGGCTGATACTCTCGTCTTTCACACTTGTAAGTGCAGCCAGGTGTGCAGTGAGCAGAGCACACACTCCCCCTGCTACTTTTGAGGGAGCATCACTCAGTGTAGGATCAGAAACAGGCACCCCAGATTCTGATCTCAACCTACAGGTCCCGACCATGCCTTCTGGGGGCCCTATGAGGCAGGCTGGTGCCTCTTCCCTGTAAGTCAGTTGTGATGGGGTTTACAAAACAAGGTACTCTTGGCAGGGGCAGAGGCTATGTTTTCATCAAATTTTAACTACCGAAATCTACATTTGTGCAGACTCCGAACGAAATGAAGAGAAAGTGCATACACAGCAGGCACAAGACTGGAAAAAGGAGCTAAGATGCTTGATTCCAAATCAATGGGAGAAACCTTCTATGACGTGTAATAAGTTTGAGTACACTCTAAAGGGGTAGAACCTATCATGAGTGAAAAGTCACAGATCGTATGGTAAAATCATATGTTCACAATAAATATGGTCAGTTCCTCTTACTAGCATGCAATAATTAGTTCATATACTCTTTAGTTTTTGAGACATATGAATTTCTTTCTTTTTGAAATAGGAATTCCTTCCTCCCTCCCTCCCTCCCTTCTTCTTTCTTTCTTTCTTTTCTTTCTTTCTTTCTTTCTTTCTTTCTTTCTTTCTTTCTTTCCTTCCTTCCTTCCTTCCTTCCTTTCTCTCTCTCTCTCTCTCTCTCTCTCCCTCCCTCCCTCCCTCCCTCCAGTTTCCCCTAAGAATGCAAAGTTACTCATGTAATTTGTGAACATGTATGTCTGCATGTTTATCTTCATTTCTTTAACAAACACTGTAACTGGGTTGAGTGCTCTCTGGTGTGTGTCTTCAAGTGTCTGCTAGGAGGGTGTCTTCCAACTAGTCTCTCGATCTCTGGTTCACCAGCTCTGTCCATCTCCCCACATCAAAAGCCAGGGTAAAATACTAGAATGTTATCAGCTGCTGAAAATATTCAGCAACTGTTTATTGTCTATGCCACAGGGAAATTTCTAAATGCCTTAATATTTCATATGGAAGTCTCTATGATCTGGCCCTTGGCACCATTTGTCTCTGTCTCATCTGTCTGTCTGTCTCTCTCTCCATCCCTTTTCTACTCATTCATTCTCTCATAATTTCCCCACTCACACAGCAAATAAGTCTAACTCAGTTGCTTCCCTGAAACTGCCAGGCTGTTTCATTCTCCTATGCCTTTGTTCGCTGATTCCCCTGCCTAAAATGTCTTGTTTTCTCACTTATTTATATTTCAAGACTCAGTCCAATGATTGCCTCTTCTCTGATACATTTACCAAACATTTCTATATATTTATTTCTGGTGTGTGTGTGTGTGTGTGTGTGTGTGTGTGTGTGTGACTGAATATGTATGCATGTCATATTATATTTTTTTAATTTGGATTCATCTCTAATTGACTGTGCCTATAAGAAATTTCAGTATGATTAGAGAATATTTCCTAGAATAGACATTTGAAATATGAAAACATGGTGACGTGTTTCAAATCTGGTGTTGTCCTCTGTGTGTGAGTCAGCCTGGGGGGTGAGGCCATGTCTTCACAGGCCTCGGCTTTCCTGTAATTCTGATCTCATCCCTCTCTGACTTGGAAATGTTTCTTTATGTGTCTAAGCCAGTGTCTTCTGGGAAGTTAGAATAGCAATACCTGCTTAGTATTATTTCGTGGATTAAATTGGATGTTGTATGAAAAGCACTCAGTACTGAGCAAACTTCTCAGCACCTGGTGCGTGCTCAATAAATTATCATCAGAGAATATCCTGGACTGATTGCTCAAGCTTCATATGAAAATGAATCAAAACACCACCCTACCAAATTCTTGCACATCGCTGTTTCTTCAACGCTGAGGAAAATGCCTGTAAATATCCCAAGTTTTCCCCATCTTACTAAATGGTGTCCCTTCCCTGGAACAAGCCATATGTTGAGATTCCTCCTTGATTTCTCTCTTTCCCTTATCTTCCATACTCAACCCATCAATTACCATTAAGGATTTTTCTAAAACGCATCTGAAATCTGCCCACCTCTCCAAAACCACCGTATTCAGGGCTACCACAACCTTCTCTGAACAGCCTGCAACCAAGCTCACCACCAGTCTCGCTTCCAGAGACTTGTGCCCTGACAGAGTTATCTTATGCACACACAGTACACAGCGGTGGCCCCACTCAGGCAGCGCTGTCCCTCCTCAGCAACTCAAAGGGCTGGGTCCCTGGAATCCTTCTCTGCCTGAGTCACCTCTTCAGAGGTCACAGAGAACATCCTCTGATCACATTCATATCATTTTGTATGTTTTCATCTTCATACAGAATATCTCAAGTTTTATTATGCATTTCTTTTGGTTTGCTTATTTTATTTTATATATATTTAAAATATTTTTTAATGTTCATTTTTCTGAGAGAGAGAGACAGAGTGCGAGCAGGGGAAGGGCAGAGAGAGAGGGAGACAGAATCTGAAGCAGGCTCCAGGCTCTGAGCTGTCAGCCTGGAGTCCAATGTGGGGCTCAAACCCATGAACTGTGAGACCATGACCTGAGCTGAAGTCAGAGGCTTAACCAACTGAGCCACCCAGGCACTCCATGTTTGCTTATTTCAAAAACTCTCCTCCCGGAGATTCCAGCCCCGCCCGAGAGGACTTACAGCTCCCTGAGAGCAAAGCCTGTGCTTGCTCTCCACTCTGCTTGCTCACAACTGCTCCTCTCCTCCCTCCCGTTAGCCCAGGCCCCCCTTCCTAGTGCCCTAATAGAAGGCGAAAGTCCCTTCACATGTGTTGTCATTTACAGTTTATGTAATATTTCATTCACATCGTTTCATTTGGGTTTTCATCCACAGTGACACAAGCTGAATGAATATTAGTGCTCACATTACAAAAGAGAAAATTGGGTTTCAGGGAGGATAAGATGTCAAGGTCAAATAGCAAACCAGGCCAGACCTGGTACTTGAGAGCCAGGTCTTTAACACCAAAAACATAACCTCCTGATCTCAGCACTCACGTACCTCACGTGATCATCATCAGCTGGTGACAGCTGCATTCCCTTCATGGTGGAGGGAAAGGATGAAATGGTATGTGAGGGGTAAGCGAGTTGTAAGAAAGAACGTCCAAAGTATTGTGTAGACATGGGCCAGGAGCGCCACACATATCCTTTGGAATTGGCAGTGGTAACATGGAACATGGAGACTGGATCCTGTTGAATTGTGAAGGCAGTGTAGAATATTAGAGCGTAGGCTTTAGACATAGACAATGTGATTCCTGCCTTGTTACCAGTGGGAAATTGGGAAGTTGCTTAATGTCTTTCCAAAACTCAGTTTCTTTGTCAGTAAAATGGGTATAACAACGTGTAGAGGCTATGTGAGATTTAATTACATTAGTGCATAATGTACCCAGTGTATGGCTTAGCCTATACTGTATTATGAATAAATGATATGTTACTATTGCTCATCAGAGAAGGCAAAGGATGGATGATTCTATCTGGACTATGGACTCTGACCAAGTGATCTCCCTCCCTGCCCCGCCTCCCCCCCCCCCCCCACCCCCAGGAGAGCTAAGTCTTGTGTCTCTAATATGGAAGTGGAGAACCAGACTCAGGTCACCAAGTTCATTCTTGTGGGATTCCCTGGGAGCTGGGCCATGCGAGTAGCAGTGTTCCTGATGTTCCTCATCGCCTATGCTCTGACAGTGGCTGAAAATATGGTCATCATCTTGTTGGTGCAACAGAACCGGCCACTGCACAAGCCTATGTACTTCTTCCTGGCCAACCTGTCTTTCCTGGAGACCTGGTACATCTCCGTGACGGTACCTAAGTTGCTATTTAGTTTTTGGTCTGTGAGCAATAGTATCTCCTTCACTCACTGCATGATACAACTGTACTTCTTCATTGCGCTCATGTGCACAGAATGTGTGCTCCTTGCGGCCATGGCCTATGACCGTTATGTGGCCATCTGCCGTCCACTCCACTACCCCACGATTATGAGCCATAGGCTCTGCTTCCACTTGGCTCTTGGCTCCTGGGCCATTGGCTTTGGCATCTCCTTGGCTAAGATCTACTTCATCTCCCGCCTCAGTTTCTGTGGCCCCAATGTCATCAATCACTTCTTCTGTGACATCTCTCCAGTTCTTAACCTCTCCTGCACAGACATGTCTGTAGCTGAGCTGGTGGACTTTGTCCTGGCACTGGTCATCTTTCTCATCCCCCTCTCTATCACCGTCCTGTCCTATGGATGCATCCTGGTTACCGTTCTACGCATGCCCACTGGAAAGCAGAAAGCATTCTCTACCTGTGCCTCCCACCTCGTGGTGGTAACCATCTTTTATTCAGCCACTATTTTCATGTATGCCAGGCCCCGAGCCATCCATGCCTTCAACATGAACAAAGTAATTTCCATCTTCTATGCCATTGTCACCCCTGCTCTCAACCCTTTCATTTATTGCCTAAGGAACAGAGAGGTCAAAGAGGCTCTGAAGAAACTGGCCTATTGCCAAGCTATCCGGTTGGACTAGTCAATTACAAATTATTAGAAAGAAATTACTTGGTTCAGCGCTCCATTCTTACTCCTTTAATGCCTGAACTGATACTACTCATGTCATCATTCATCATGACATCACCACATCCCCATCAGCCCAGGCGCTTGGCTGTGTTGTGAGGTCTGCATCTGCACACGTGGTCTGTGGTCTAAGGTCATACCCCTTGTATAGAGAATCCTTTTTGGCTAAGACCTAAAATGGGGTTTCTGAGACTGTGTCTAAATTCCCAACTGTGTTAAGTGGGTGAGCAGGTTGGCAGCATAGGCGTTAGCTGTTTGGAGATCTAGCAAGCATGAAGGGTTGTGGGCCAACAGGTTTGGGATGGCTTCCCAACTGAGACAGAGGTAGCAATGTCCTCAACAATCTCATCCTGGATGTTGTTTGGGGAGTCAGTCTTGGTGGCAGAGACTAGAGACTGCTCCTTTAGTTTCCCCAACACTTTTTGTAAGTAGCTGGTTCCCTGTATTTCATACATTTATGCTTCAAAAAGCTAGAGTGCTTTCTGTTATCTGCGCACAAACTATACCTAATACAATTATCATTTGTCTTCCGACATAACTTATACTGTTGCTTGGTAATGAATTTCACATTTCCCTTCTAGATTTACAGTATGTCTGTGTTTATTTGTATCCTCTGGTAGATGAGCACAAAGTAAGTGAGAAATAAATAAATATCATCAAATATACTATTTGTTGAAGGAAATGTTGCCCTCGTTAGTCATCTATTCTTCTGACCTCAATGTTCTCCTTCCTCTTCAATCTGCTTTCACTCCGCCTGGCCGTCATCTCTCAGCACGCCATCTCAAATAGAGGCATCTAGTCCAAGTTTAGGATTTGGCATATTTCCATTCTATGCCACAGTGATTCTCAGTTGTCCTACTTGTTTATCTGATACTCTTCCTAGTAATAGCAGGCTTTCTGATCAGACGTGCCACACACCCACAGAAGGGTATAGATGTGCCCATTCTTGGTTCACAGTTTTGTCGATGGCCAAAGGGGCCGGCCATACTTTTGAGCTGTAGTCAATACAACATGCTAATGTCAGCAGGAATTTAAACATTCCATTAGAATAGTTAAAAATAAAATGACTTGTACCATTTGCAACATCCACCTAAAAACAAAATACTGTTTTCAAAGGTCTTTTCTCTCTCTCTCTCTCTCTCTCTCTCTCTCTCTCTTTCTCTCTCTCTCTCTTTTTCCGAAGTAAGAGGCATTAGGTAGGATTCTTAGCTACATTTTATAAACTTACAGGACAGAAGCTTAGGAAGTTAATAACATACAATCACAGACAGTGAGGAGCAGAGGTCAAAAGCCCAGACCTCCCAACTAAGACCTGGGTCTGTTCTTAGCTCATAGGATCTCTCTAGAGAGAAAACATGCTTCTTCAGCAGATGGAGTGTGGAAACTAAGTGTGTAGGGGTATAATTAGCATCATCAATTGCTATACCTGGAGAAACAATAAAATAACAATGGACAAATGTGGAATATATTCCTCAGGAGAGCAAAGAAACCAAGACATAATGCAAGCCTGCCTTACTGTAGAGAATAAATATACAAAAGGAATGACTCTCATAATGGAAATGATTTACTCTATTCTCCTGGAACATATTTTGGTTTCTTGATGCAATACAGAAGGGGTTATAAATATATTTCCTTTTAAAACAAAACATAAAGAAAAGTGACTATTTTCTGAGATAATTCGAATAAACCAATCATAATGGCACAGTCTTATCAGGCTATGAAATGCGTGCATTGAAAAAAAAAACAGAAGTAGTGAATGCAGGATAAAAACAGCCAACTGGCTGCTGACAAATTATTTGTTTTTATCATGTGACCTGGGACAAACCACCTAAACTCTCTGAAACCCTGATTCTTCATATGTAAACAAATAATAATGCCTGCTTTGCCTCCCTTCTGGAATGGTTATGAAGATAAACTGACATGATTCAAAAGACTTTGATTGTTCAAGATCTAGGCCAGTGTAAGATCTAAGCAGGCCAAAACTTGGTTACAGTTTATGTGGGGGAACTAGCTGGGAAGTCTTTGTAGACCTCCCAAACCATCCTGTATGGACTGAGCTGCACATACCGCAATCTGGGAGACTCCAGGTATAAGGGCTGTTTGTTTCTTTATTATTTGTCATAAGTGTCTGAGTGAGAGAGGGTGTGGAAGTAGGATTTCTTCACAAATTCTATTAAATTGTGTTTCAAAGAGCAGATGGGAATCCGTAACGTCGCCGTGACCTCTTTGCGAGGTTAACGCAAGAGCTAAGCAAAGTGGGGGGTGCAGATCAGATCAATGTAGGATCAGCCTCAACAGAGGGAAGATCATATACATAGAGCAGTGTTACAGATAAATGCACACAGAGGAGCATCATTTGTGAAGGGAGCCACATAAAGCAAGGTAGACATTTCAAGCAAGCCTGCTTGAGGACAGGCAACCAGCATGTGGACTCTGGTAGTCAGTTTTAACAGTTTACCTAGAGACCAAGCCTCAGGATTCAGTTATGACCATCCAAACCCATCATGGAGTCCATCAAACCAATAAAAAATGTATCTCTGAAACAAAATATAAAAACTTGTGACCCTCATAGATAGGAACAGATGGCAGACAATACATTTGTACATACGAAAGGCATATGTAATATACATAATGTCGCAGGATGGAAGGTGGCTCCCAGAAAGATTTGTCCCATCCTCGATCCGGATCTTGTGATTATAAACTGACTCAGAAAAAGGGCCTTAATAATATAATAAGTTAAGGATTTCCAATTGAAATCTTGGATTATCCCTATGGGCCCTACATCCAATGACAAGTTTGTTATAAGACAGAGAAGGGGCAAAGGCAGAGGAGAAGGCCGTGTGAACATGGAGGTAGCTTGGGTGGAAGCTTCCACAAACCAAGGGACTCTTGCAGCCACCAGAAACTGGCAGATAAGGACAGACAGAGTCTCTTGCGCTTTCGAAGGAAGCGCAGGTCTGCTGACCCCTGGGTCTTGGACTTGTGGCCTCCAACATTTTAAGAAAGTACATTTGTTGTTTTAAGGTACCAGGTTTGCTCTAATTTGTTATGGGGGCCCTAGGAAACCAATATTTATACCAATTCAGCTGGAATAAACACCATGGTGGAGGGAAATATGGGAAATGTAGTAGTAAGTGTTGGTGGAGATTTGAAATGTTAAATAGGATGGTTACCAAAACCGTCACTGAGAAAGTGAAGTTGGAGCAAATATGCAAAGAAGTTAGGGAGCAAGACATATGGCTACTTGGGCAAAAAACATTCCAGACATAAGACACTGTTACCAGGAGCAGGGAGCAGTTTGAACTTGGTTGCTCGAAACCACAAATGCCCCATGTGCTACTCCATTTTGGTTGCCTAGAACCCCCATATACCTCATTCCGCAAGATATACTTTATAATATGTTTGTGCTTAACAACAAATCCTCCCCCATTATCCGCCCCCGCCCAATTCTCAGTGGATAACTCATCCAGTTGAAGGTCTAGGATGATGAGGTAAGAAGCAGTCCTCTCTGTATGTGCACACACAGCTTTTGTTGTTGTTGTTGTTGTTTTAAAGCTATTTCAGATCAGGGGTGCCTGGGTAGTTCAGTCGGTGAAGCGTCTGACTCTTGGTTTCAGCTCATGTCATGATGTCACGGTTCTTGAGTTTGAGCCCTGCATGGGGCTCTGTACTGACAACGTGGAGGCTGCTTGGAATTTTCTCTCTCCTTCTCTCTCTGCCCTTCCCCTGCTCGTTCTCTCTCTCTCCCTCAAAAGAAATAAACTAAAAAAGATTGTTTGTTAATTAAAAACGATCTCAGATTAGAAAACAGCAAAATGACAATTTCTTGATTTTTTTTTTTTTATATTATGCAGACCCTTTTCTAATAAGCCTGCTTGATCCTAATGTAACGTTCTTGGAGAATGTTGCCATATGTTTGACAGCTAACAATTTACAGCAGACAAAGCTACGGAGTGTAGAGCCCCATAGGGTTAGAGGTCAACTTGCAGACACTGGTGGGATGTTATAATTTTGCAGCCTCCTTAGGGAAGTTAAACCAAAGCTGATGTGTAAAAAGTTCACCAGGCCTTGTTCTATCTAACTTAATAATTACATAGCTACTCTTTTACTGATAAGAGTATGCATTTCTGTTCTGCAGTGCCTTTGGAATAACCTCATTTGTCCCCTGTCTGCTGTTTCTCTTGCTAGCAGGTTAAGTTAATACTGGCACAGGTCTGCTATTTGTCAGAGACTAGATTTGGGGCAGTGGGCCAGGCAGGGTAAATGGCGGATGAGCAGTGTGGTGATGGTGTGTGAGTGGGGAATAGTTTGGAGTCAGCCATCTTGGAAGGTCTAGACAGAGGAGGTGTTCTGCACAAAGCCCGAACCTGGAGAGGGAGCCAGTCATGACAAGTAGAGCATCGTGACTGAAAAGTGCAGACTCTGGGACCAAGTGACCTGTCTTGAAGCTGGTTCCTGTTGTATAAACTTGGGCAAAATGATTGTACCTATTTCATTGTCTCGTTTAGAAGATTAAATAAATCAATATGGGGAAAGTTCTCAGATTAGTTCTTGGCACAAAGTAACTTCTCGATAAAGCACTTAGTTTACTTTGACTTAGGGCAAAAGTTTTATAGGCAGAAGGAATATTGAGTGCAGAGGCTTGTAGTGAGAGCCAGAGTAGCTGGAAAAAGAGTAAACTTCTTTTTTAAAGAAGGCCAAATAAAGCTGGCATAAAGTCAGACCTGTGAACTAATGATTCCAATGTAGACATTTATGCCTTTGTGTGGAAATAATTAATGGGATGTTTAGTGCAACGCTGTTTATAACAGAAGAATTGGAAAAAGAAAACCCCAGAGTGTTTAAAAAAATAGTTAGATGGAGTAAAATATGGCTTATCCTTATGATGGAAAATGTTGTACCTAAAAAAAAAATGGCAGGGAAAATTGGCTCATGATATATTGTCGAGCAAAAAAAAAATAGTTTACAAATAACTAATTACAAAAATGATGTGCATGAGGATCCTATAAAAATACATGCATATATTGCATACGCATACTTCCATGCAAAGACAGAAAAGAAGGCAGAATTAATAAGCTTTAGGATGCAGAGGAGAAAGTAGATAGGTCAAATATTAATCAAATGGGGGCACCTGGGTGGCTCAGTTGGTTGATTGTCCGACTCTTGATTTTGGCTCAGGTCATGATCTCAGGGTCGTGGGATGGAGCCCCGTGTCTGGCTCTGCACTGAGTGTGGAGCCTGCTTAAGATGCTCTCTCTCTCTCCCTCTCCCTCTCCCTCTCCCTCTCCCTCTCCCTCTCCCTCTCCCTCTCCCTCTCCCTCTCCCTCTCCCTCTCCCTCTCCCCCTCCCTCCCTCTGCTCCTCCTCTGCTCATGCTCTCTCTCTCTCACTCGAAAACAGAAATCACACATTAAAAACAAATTAGAAGATTAAATAAATCAATAGGTTTAAGAGCCCAGCAGTATTTGAGAGAACTGAGGAGGCTGTTACGTTTTGAACGTGCTGCTTCTCATGTGATGCAGTCATCTTACGTCGAGATCAATGAGTAGCAAATGTGTACAGAATGATCGTGCTTCTTTACTTTTGTTCACTGCCAGATTCTTCTGAGGTCCAGAAGCATCTATGGACTGGGCCAGTTATGGACTGGACTAGTTATGACCCTAAGTCTGTACAGAGGGAAACGTTACACCGAAGCATGAAATTTAGGTTACGTAAGACTTCGGCTATACGACCATGTGCACACAAAGGTTGTCTCTGGTTTATCTGATGTTAAAAATGTTGAAGCCTCAAACAGTGGTGCAAATCTTCTAGACCAGAGCAACTTCATCCACCTCACCTTTTGCTAGGAATGTTGTCATGGTAACGGTGGGGCTCAGAAGCAAGAGCAGCTAAAGCAGCTATTAAAACTCTACATAAAACGTATTTAACGTGGGGAACGTTTCCCTTTTGATTCATGGTTAGCCCAAGACATGGAAAGATCCCACGTCTACTGAGACTGTGTGGTCAATAATAATCTAAAGAAAAAAATCTGGAGGTACAGATACAGAATTTAAGAAGTGTTTGTCTAGGAGGGATTCCACGTTTTTGTCTTTTTTCCTCCTCACCTGGTCCTCCTCTCCTTTTCCACTTAACTCATATCTTCTACTTTTTTTTTTTGCCTGCATAAAAATGCTGCATTGCTTGTTTCTAGGATAGAATAATCCCCCTGAATTAAAATGCTGCTGTGCTTCTGTCATACTCCTCTTTTTTAAAAAAAAAAAAGTTTATTTTTGAGAGAGAGAGAAAGAGAGATAGAGCACACACAAGCAGGGGAGGGGCACAGACGGAGGGAGACAGAATCCAAAGTAGGTTCCGGGCTCTGAGCTGTCAGCAGAGACCCTGACTTGGGGCTTGAACCCACTAACAGTGAGATCATGACCTGAGCTAAAGTCGGATGCTTAACTAACTGAGCTACCCAGCCCCCCCTGTCATACTCCTTTTAAAAACACTTCAGTGTTTCCATCTGCTGTCTGCAAGAACATCGGTCAGAGACGTAGCTTGGTCAGAGACTCTCTGTGATGTGCTCCTGCCTCTGCTTCCTGCCTCAGCACCTGCTTCTCCAGCATTTTTGCCAGGCACGCCCACCTGGCACTTCATATTCTCGAACTTGTAGTTTCTACAATACAAATGCTGTGTGAGCCACCCGACCTTTACTCTGGCAATGTCCTGGGCTTACAGCATCTTCTTTCTCCAGCTTTATATGATGAGTGTTGTTGTTGTTTCTTATCCCTTTCTTCTAATTCAGCTCAGGCATCATCTCCTTCAGGGAGATTACCACCTAGTAGCTCCCTTTCCTGCCTGAGTCACAACCATTTGCACCATATTCTCTTCTCTGAGCTCAGAGGAGCAGGAATCATGTCTTACTCACCTCTGTTCCCCAGCATCTACCACTGCACCTGGGATGTGGACGTTTGATCCACATTGTTCATCTCAGCTGAACTGAAGTAAGGGAGAGTCTGTGCTTCTGAGAAAAATGAACTAAGAAGTTTCCTGGGACCATGCATGCTTTTCCTCCCCAACGATTCCCAAGGTCTTTAAAAGGTTCCTCAGGAATCCCAAAGATCTATACATTTTGTACCTATTACTAGCAGTCTCGACAGGGACCGAGCCATGGGTTGCTTGCATTAGATGGTGCTCCAATCATAACACTTATTCACCAGATCTCGGAGCTTTTTCAATCCTCAGTAAACACGTTGCATGCTACGAGAACAGAAATTGGGAAGGGCTGCTGTTGCTGACCAGAAACACTGGGTTTACGGAGAGAGAAACTGTAGCGTCTGCTTTTAAAATTCAAAAGGTTCACATTAATCCGCTTCACATTCCTTTGTAACCCACATGAGCAAAACTGACTCCAATTTTCTCCAGTTGTTATCCAGTTATTATCTTTGTTCTAATTTGTCTTGCCCTCCATTTCACTCCATCTTTCGCTACCTTCCCTGCCTGATGTGCTTGGTCCCTGGTGCCTCCATTCACCTTTAAGCTGTCTCAAGCCCCCACGTGAAAATGGCACATATTCCTTCACCCTATCCCCATCCTCCTATTCTCATCAAGCAGTCCCCCCCACCACCCAAGATGTATTTTTAAAAAATCACTTTATTGAAGAATAATTGACGTCTAAAGAGCTGTATGTGATTAATGTATACAACTCAATGACCTTGGGGATGAGTGTACATGTGAAAGTATATCACCACGGTCAAGGTCATAGACATGGCCATCACCTCCCAAAGCTTCCTCCCACCCCCCTTATTATTGCTATTACTATGAATTATTGTTATTTTTGTGGTAAGAGTGTGGAGCATAAGATCTGTCCTCTCAAAAACTAAGAATACAATGCGGTATTGTTAGCTATGGGCACCCTTTGACTGTCAACTCCCCATTTTCCCCTTCTCCTGGCCCCTGTCGATCGCTATCTACTCTCTGCTTCTATGAGTTTGTCTATTTTAGATTTCACATACAGGTGAGATCATGCAGTCTTTCTGTGCGCAGACATAACTTGAAAACACAGTGCTGATCACGAAACTGTGGAAAAGTCCTCAATTTTGTTTCATTATCTGCTGAATGAAGTCCAAAGACCTTAGTTTGAAATTCGATACCTCCACTCTCTGCTTCAACATGCTCTTTATTTTATAATACAACAAATTGAACCCATAACCCAAAACTAATCTAAAATACCCCAATTCCCTTGAAGACCACTGCCAATTTCTTTAGCTGGAAATTGCATCTGCACCCTCTGAATGTTCTCATTTTTTACTTGTATTATGGTTTTTACATTTTTTTTTATGTCTCATTACCCTTTTAAAAGCATCCACATATGGTTTGTCTTTGTGTGGTCTCAACGCTCACACAGTGCTCAGTAAATATTTGCTTAGTAAGGTATTTGGGGTTGATTTCATAAACATTACTCCAAATGTGTCCTCCGGGCTATGCATTAAGCCATTTATTACTAAATATCTGTCCAGTTTTAAAAGTGGGAAGGGCGCCTGGGTGGCTTATTTGGTTAAGCGACTGACTCTTGCTTTCAGCTCAGGTTGTGATCGCATGGTTCTTGAGATCGAGCCCTGTGTTGGGCTCTGAGCTGATAGCCCAGAGCCTGCTTGGGATTCTCTCTCTTCTTCCCTCTCTGCCCTTCTCCCCCAAGTGCACATGCATGCTCCCTCTCTTTCAAAATAAAATTAATAAACTTTTTTTTTTAAGTGGAAAAAAGATCTATGATTTACTATAATTCCTTTCACAAATTATATCTGCTGTGCCTAATAGGCTACCTGTTCTGATTATTCATTTCTCTAACTCGCTTTTCAAAATGGTCAGTTTTTTCAAGAAACGTTTATTTGGTGTTGGTACCATCTAGTGGGATATATGAGTAATGCTCAACAACCAAATTGGCTTTGGAGAGCTAGTACTGAGACTGGCTTGAAGATCATTGGGTCTTCATTATACAAATAATAAACAGATTTTCAAAATTTAAGCAGTTTCTCACAGCCTCCTTAAGGCTGAGCGTCTCTTACACGAAATGAACTTACCTGGGATGCTACGAATCATAAAACATGCTTCCGGGGCGCCTGGGTGGCGCAGTCGGTTAAGCGTCCGACTTCGGCCAGGTCACAATCTCGCGTTCCTGAGTTCGAGCCCCGCGTCGGGCTCTGGGCTGATGGCTCAGAGCCTGGAGCCTGTTTCCGATTCTGTGTCTCCCTCTCTCTCTGCCCCTCGCCCGTTCATGTTCTGTCTCTGTCTCAAAAATAAATGAATGTTAAAAAAAAAATTTTTTTTAAATAAAATAAAATGTGCTTTTGGGGCGCCTGGGCGGCTCAGTCGGTTGAGTGTCCAACTTCAGCTCAGGTCATGATCTCACAGTTCGTGGGTTCGAGACCCGCATCAGGCTATGTGCTGACGGCTCAGAGCCTGGAGCCTGCTTCCGATTCTGTGTCTCCTCTCTCTCTGCCCCTCCCCTGTTCGTGCTCTGTCTCTCTCTGTCCCAAAAATAAATAAACGTTGAAAAAAAAATTAAAAAAAAAAACATGCTTCCTACCTCACGTAATTAACCACCAACACAGGGACATAAGACATGAATATGTAAAAGGTGACAATAAAAATATTTAAATTATTCAGTAGGAGTGAAAACTGCTTGGTAAAATATACAGACGAAAATCTCTATAACCATTAGAAGAATGAGAAAAATTTGCTAAGAGCACAGTGAATTAAAAAATAAGGTTTCTAGAAGAGCTGAATCCAGAAAGCTGTGTAAGCAAAGATTTGCACAGCCGGGGGAGCAAGGAAGGAGCATTTACTGCAATGAAAAGTATAGGACAAAGACCTACTTAGGGGACACTGACCATAAAAATAAGATGAGGTGATAGCAGAGCATTAACTTCTTTAAGTGCGTGGAGGCTGATGCAAATGAAAGAGAAGTGCTTTAGGTCATCTTGGTGTGAGAAGGTAAACAAAAAATCAGTAACTTGAACCACTAAATTGAGTCAATCTTGTGAATGCACTCAAAGGCAACATCTTGGAGTTTGGAATTTAACTTCTTTTAAATAACAGTGATTAAATTCAAAAGTTACCTGTAAGGAATAAATTAAAAAGACAAATATCCTCATGTTATATGAAGAGCACTTGTAGCTTATAATATGATTCACTACAGGATAATACATTGATTCAAAGGTGTTGCCTTTCAAATAACCTAAAAGGAGGCAAACAGGTTGTGTTTTAGCAAATTTGTTAGATGATCCACAAAGTGACCCTGATGACAGATGCTGATGTTAAAGACACAGGTGCAGAGTTGGAATAAAATTGGGCATGAATATATGACAACGTGGTTGGACCCAGAGGGTATCATGCTAAGTGAAATGCACCAGACTGAGAAAGCCAACTAGCATATGACTTCACTCATGTGTAGAATGTAAAAACAAATGAATAAATAAACAACAAAAAAAAAGCAGAATCAGACCTATAGACAGAAAACAAACTGATGATTTTGTCAGAGGCCGAGGAGGTGGGGGATGGGCACAATGGGTGAAGGGGAGTGGAAGGTACAGGTTCCGGTTATGGACTGACTGAGCCATGGGAATAAAAGGCACAGCATAGGGAATGTAGTCAATGGCACTGTGATGGTGTTGCATGGTGACAGATGGTGGCTACAGTTGCAGTGAGTGTAGCACAATGTATAAACTTGGCTCACTATGTTGTACATCTGAAACTAATGTAACATTGTGTGTTAACTATACTCAAAAAAAATGCATGAAATTGAGTTGAAGAAATATTGTATCTAAAACATTCCATACTACTGAATATTATTTATGACTCAAGTAAATATAATTAAGTGAATCAATTAAATAGAAGCTTTAAAAGAGAGGAAAAGATAACTAAGCTAGGTTTGCCTTCTTTTTTCATTATTGGGATTGCTTTTTATTTTGTCTTGATTTCCTATGTGTTCTGTATTCCTCACATTTCTACAACATATGTTCCTTTTATCATCAGAAAAACACATGATTTCAAAACCGAACATAGCGAAAGGCTCTCTGCATTTCGTCTTTTAAAAAAATGTATGCATTTACCCTGGCTTAAAATCGAGGAGTATATGGTAAAAAATATCTCCTTTGCTTCCCTGTGTCTTGGGAATGGATTTGGCTTTCTGGGAGATAGAATGGTACAGAGTGAAAGACAAATCCAATTTTATTATTGCTCTCATACATTTAGTGGTTTCAGTCCATTTGTTGTGTAATCCATTTTTGCATCACTGATTTGAGATACCATTTTCATCAGAAACACATTCCAATATCTATTTGTTTACAGTCCTTTTATTCTGATCCATTCGCGTGTCTCTCTACCCATGTGCCGGTAACATGTGGTTTAATTACTCTAACTTGGTGAAGTTTGAAAATACAAAAATGTCAGTCATCCTCATAATTTTTCTCTTTGTATCATTTTATTTCACTATGATAAGTGTGCTTTTTAATTCCCCCATCTGCCCACAACCCCCTTTGATAATCATGTTTGTTTTCTCTAGTTAAGGGGTGCCTGGGTGGCTCAGTCGGTTGAGCGTCCGACTTCCGCTCAGGGCATGATCTCACAGTCCGTGAGTTCGAGCCCTGCGTCGGGCTCTGTGCTGACAGCTCAGAGCCTGGAGCCTGTTTCAGATTCTGTGTCTCCCTCTCTCTCTGACCCTCCCTCATTCATGCTCTGTCTCTCTCTGTCTCAAAAATAAATAAACGTTAAAAAAAAATAAAATAGAGGTCATTAAATCCTTGATACGTTACTGATGCATTTCAGTAAATTTTTTATATTTTAAGTTGTGTTTTATTTCAATGTATTTTCATTTACAGTGCTGGTCTTCAATTCTTTTTTGATCTTATACCATATTGGTTAAATAAATTTTTTTAATAAAAAATTACAAATAATTATGATAATAAAATATTATTAATAAGATATGATATTAAAGAATATGATAAATATGAAACAGTATTTAAAAATAATGATGCTATTAATAATGGCTTTCTACTATCATTTGTTAATATCTCAAGGCACTGTACAAATGATTCTCAACTTTGATTATGTATTAGACTGTCTTATGATGGTTTTTAAGAAAACATGATGCGGGGCACCTGGGTGGCTGAGTCGGTTGAGTGGCCGACTTTGACTCAGGTCATGATCTCACGGTCCATGAGTTCAAGCCCCGCATCAGGCTCTGTGCTGACAGCTCAAAGCCCAGAGCCTGTTTCGGATTCTGCATCTCCCTCTCTCTCTGCCCCTCCCCTGTTCATGCTCTGTCTCTCTCTGTCTCAAAAATAAATAAACGTTAAAAAAAATTTTTAAAAAAAGTCTGTGTCTTGGTTTCCCCCTCTCTCTCTTTTTTCCCTTTGCTCATTTGTTTTGTTTCTTAAATTCTACATATAAGTGAAATCATATGGTATTTGTCGTTTTCTGACTTAGTGATTTCACATAGCTTAATACAGTCTGGCTCCTGCCATGTCGCAAATGGCAAGATTTCATTCTTTTCTATGGCTGAGTAATATTTCAGTGTGTGTGTGTGTGTGTGTGTGTGTGTGTGTGTGTATGCATATGTATATATGTCTGTGTGTGTGTGTGTATATATATATATATATATATATATATATATACCACTTCTCTTTTAAAAACATTTAATATTTATTTTTGAGAGAGAGAGAGAGAGCACAAGCAGTGGAGGGACAGAGAGAGAGGAGACAGAATCCGAAGCAGCCTCCAGGCTCTGAACTTTCAGCACAGAGCCCAATCCAGGGCTTGAACTCACTAACCATGAGATCATGACCTGAACTGAAGTCAGATGCTTAACTGACTGAGCCACCCAGGTGCCCCCATATCACTTCTTCTTTATCCATTCATCAGTTGATGGACATTTGTGTTGCTTTCATATCTTGGCTATGGTAAATAATGTTGCAATAAACATTGGGGTGCAAGTATCCCTTTGAATTAGTGTTTTTGTATTTTTAAAACAAATATCCAGTAATGTAATTCCTATATTGTAAGGTGGTTCTATTTTTAGTTTTTTGAGGAACCTTTGTAATATATTCCATAATGGCTGCATCAATTTACATTCCCACCAAAAGTGCATGAGTGTTCTTTTTCTCACCAATACCTGTTGTTCCTTGTGTGGTTGATTTTAGCCATTCTGACAGGGGTGAGATGATATCTCACTGTAGTTTTGCCTTGCATTTCCCTGATGATGAGTGATGTTGAGCATCTTTTCACATGTCTGTTAGCCATTTGTATGTCTTCTTTGGAAAAAAATGTCTGTTCATGTCTTCTCTCCATTTAACTGGATTATTTGTTTTTCAAGTGTTGAGTTTGATAAGTTCTTTCTATATTTTGCATACTAACCCTTTATCAGATATGTCATTTGCAAATATCTTTTACCATTCCATGGGTTGCATTTTAGTTTTGCTGATTATTTCCTTTGCTGTGTAGAAGGTTTTATTTTGATGTAGTGCCAGTAGTATATTTTTTGCTTTTTTTCCCCCTTGGCTCAGGAGACATATCTAGAAAAATGTTGCTATGGCTGATATCAGAGAAATTGCTGCCTGTGCTCCCTTCAAGGATTTTTAGGGTTTCAGGTCTAACATTTAGGTCTTTAATACCTTTTTTGTTTTTTTTTTAGAAAGAGAGGGCACAAGTGAGGGATGGGCAGAGAGAGAGAGGGAGAGAGGGAGAGATGGAGAGAGGGAGAGGGGGGAGAGAGAGAGAGAGACAGAGAGAGAGAGAGAGAGAGAGAGAGAGAGAAGCAGGGCTCATGGTTTTTGTTGTTGTTGTTGTTGTTGTTGTTACCTGAAGTGGGGCTCAAGCTCACCCGATGTGGAGCTTGAACTCATGAACCGTGAGATCATGACCTGAGCTGAATTCAGATGCTTAATTGAGTTGCCCTTAGGTCTTTAATCCATTTCGAATTTATTTTTGTGTATGGTAAAAGAAAGGGTCCATTTTCATTCTTTTGCATGTTGCTATCCAGTTTTTCCAACACCATTTTTGAAAAACTGTCTTTTTCCCATTGTGTATTCATTCCTCCTTTGTTGAAGATTAATTGACCATACAATTGTGGGTCTATTTCTAGATTTCTGTTCTACTCCATTGATCTGAGTGTCTGTTTTTATACCAGTACCATACTTTTAATTGCTATCACTTTGTAATATAACTTAAAATCTGGAATTATGATGCCTCCAGTTTTGTTTTTCTTTTTCAAGATTGCTTTGGCTTCTTTAGTTAGGTCTTTTGTGGTTCCAATCAAATGTCAGGATTGTTTGTTCTAGTTCTGTGAAAAATGCTGTTGGTATTTCAATACAGATTGTATTAATTGTATAGATTGCTTTGGGTATTATAGACATTTTAACAATATTTTTCTTCGAATCCATGAGCCTGGAATGTCCTTCCATTTCTATGTGTCATCTTTAATTTCTTTCATCTGTGTTTTATAGTTTTCAGAGCACAGGTCTTTCCCCTCTTTGGTTAGGTTTATTCCTAGATATTTTATTATTTTTGGCACAATTGTAATAAGGTTGTCTTAATTTCACTTTCTGCTCATTCATTATTAGTGCATAGGAATGCAACAGATTTCTGTATGTTGATTTTGTACCAGTTCTAGAAGTTTTTCGGTGGAGTCATTAGGGTTTTCTGTAGATAGTATCAAGTCAGCTGCAAATAGTGGAAGTTTTACTTCTTGCTTACCAATTTGGATGCTTTTAATTTCTTTATGTTGTCTGACTGTGGTGGGTAGGGCTTCCAGCACCTGGTGAATAAAAGTGGTGAGCATGGACGTCCTTGTCTTGGTCCTGACCTTAGGGGAAAAAAGCTCTCAGTTTTCACCATTGAGTATGATGTGGGCTGTGGGTTTTTCATATGTGGCCTTTATTATGTTGAGGTATGTTCTCTCTAAACCTACCTTGTTGAGGATTTTTATCATGAATGGCTGTTGTACTTTGTCAAATGCTTTTTCTGCATCTATTGAAACGATCATGTGATTTTTGTCCTTTCTCTTATTGATGCGATGTATCATGTTGTTTCATGAATATTGAACTACTCTTGCATCCATCTGGGGAATAGATCCCACTTGATCATGGTGAATGATTTTTTTTTTGATGTATTGTTGGATTTGATCTAATATTTTGAGGATCTTTGTGTCCATGTTCATCAGAGGTATTTCTCTTTTTTTTGTGGCATCTTTATCTGGTTTTGGTATTGGGGTGATACTGGCTCTCATAACTCTTTTATAGAATTTGTCTGGTGATTCATGTTTTTTACTTTTCCATATGATTTTAGCATTTCTATTCAGTTAGAAAATACATCCTTTTGCCACGTGGGGATTTCACTATATTTATTGGCTTGCTTAGGGGAATTGGTGAATTTCTGATACTTGGTCTTCCTATTCAAGAATATCATAAGTTCTTCCATTTGATTAGGTTTCTTGCACTGAGAAGGGCTTTCACCCTCAGAAAGAAGTTTCTTTCACCAAGTGTTTACACATTATGTTAAAATTTTAAGATACTATGGAATTTTAATTTTCCTATTTTGTTAGTATTTTCTATTCCTGAATTGTTTAGAAAATAATGCCTATATTCTACTTTTTGAAATTATTATCTTTGAAGCCTGATATTTGGTCTTCTTTCTTTCTTTTTTCTTTCTTTCTTTCTTTCTTTCTTTCTTTCTCTCTTTCTTTCCTCCTTTCTTTCTTTTTTGAGAATCTCTATTGGCATTTTAGAGTGCTAAATCCTAACCACTAGATCACCAGGGAGGATCTGTCTATTGGCATTTGAAACAAGGTTTATTTTTCCAGGATTCAGAATCTGTGAAATATTAATTAGATCTACTTTATTAATTATGCTATTTTTAGTCCTTTAAACCTTACATTTTTTGATGATCTGCTATGAACTGAGAAAGATGAATTAATGTCTCCCACTGCTTGTGTTTTTTTTTTCTATGTCTCCTTGAATAGCCTCTAGGTTTTGCTTTATGAAGGTTGATCTTATTTCATTTCAAGTTACATAGTGATAACTATTATATCTTCTGTGTTAGTCACATTATTAAGTGTTATTAGTGCCCTTACATCACTTATTAATGCTTTTTTGGTCTGAATGGAACATTGTCTGATAATAATATTGCTTTACTTTTGTCTGTGTTTGTCCTGTTTGCCATTATATTTTTTCCCCTAAATATTCTGAATCTCTTTGCTTTAACTATGTGTCTTGTGAGCAGCATAGAATTGAGCTTTTTAAAAATTCAATCTCTAAGTTCTTTTAATATGTCAATTTAAGTCTATTTACATTTATTGTTATGAGTCAAATGGCCTGGATTCTATCATCTGATTTTATGTTAAGCTTGAGATATTTATAAGTTTATAGAACTTTATATAGAGTTTATAGAACTCTACAGATTTTATAGAACTCTGTTGTATATATATAAATATTTTTGTGTACTTTTCCTTAAAACAATTTTTTTAAATGTTTATTTGTTTTTGAGAGAGACAGAGTGAGAGTGAGCCAGGGAGGGACAGAGAGAGAGGGAGACACAGAATCTGAAGCAGGCTCCAGGCTCCGAACTGTCAGCACAGAGCCTGACATGGGGCTTGAACTCATAGACCGTGAGATCGTGACCTGAGCCAAAGTTGGGCACTCAATCAACTGAGCCACCCAGGTGCCCCTTTGTACTTTTCTATTAAAAAATGAGAATTGTGGTTTCATTCTGGAGGTTATTATTCTTACCTATAATTTTCTATGGCATTCTTAATCTTCTATTTCTTTACATTGAATTTAAACTACTGCCGTAGGTAAGCAATTACCTAGTATGGACAATAATGAAATTTGTCTATTTCCTCATCCTGCTTTCTTTCTCTCTCCTCAACACCTGATTTTACCTAGTCATATTATTATCCTTGATAATTGCTCTCCTCATTGAAATGTACTTATATCTCTTTCACTTGATTTTTCAGATTTAAGTAAAACGTTTTTGTTGCCAGATATTAAAGAAGAGGAAGTCAACATTATGTAATCTACCCTTTTTCCTCTCAACTTTTGTTACTTACAATGTTTCCACAGGGCATGTTTTATGGTTTGAATTCTGCCCTACCACCATAGTCCTCATATTTATATTCACCATAGTCCTGCAATTAAAAAAGGTTCAAAGCTCATTGCCCATCCTTCTGCCATGGATTTTCTAGGACTGATATTCTTTAAATTCCTTCTATTTCTACACTATCTGTGCCTTTGCATTTGCACAGCCATTTGGTTGGGTATAACATTTGGATGATACTTTCTTTCCTGGAGAATTGTGTACGTGTTGCTTCACAAACTTTAGAATTGAATATTGCTATGGAAATGTATAAGTCCAGGGGCACCTGGGTGGCTTAGTCAGTTAAGTGTCTGACTTTAGCTCAGGTCATGATCTCATGAATTTGAGCCCCACATTGGGCTCTCCGCTGTCAGCACGGGACCTGCCTCAGATCCTCTGTTCCCCTGTCTCTCTGCCCCTCCCCCACTTGCTCTCTGTCCCTCTCTAAATAAATAAATTAACAACTTTAACAAAATGTATAAATCCAGAACTATTCTTTTTGCTTTATAAATAGCCTTTTTGGCGGGGGGCAGTTAGCTAACCACATAATCATTTATCTTTTCAGTCCAGTAACGTTACTAGATTATATCCTTATTTGTGTCAGTTTCTCAGGGACACAGTTTGCCTTTTCAATTTCTAGGTTCATGCCTTTTTTAAATTTCAAGAATAGTTTTGAATTGTACTTTAAAATATGTATTTTTTATTTATATTTTCTAGAAAGTGAACTTATGAGGTTTCAAATGCCTATTTTCCATACCTTTCGTTTTACTGCTAATTCATTTTAATTCTATATTTCCATTTGGTTATATTTGCTTTTATTATTTATATGCTCAGTTTTTCTTGGTGTGTTTCCAGCTGTGCCTCTATTCTCTTTCTCCCCTTCTAATCTCAAACTCATTTTTGGAATATTTTTATGAAGTTTTTCATTTCTATTTTAAGCTTTGTATTTTCATACTTTATCTCCTTACACTACGTCAACATACTGTTCCTAAATTCTGGATTCTCTGAAAAGTCTTAAGTCTCCGCAAAGTCTTCTTGTTTTATAAAGAAGAGAGTTTCATTAACTTTTTAAAAATATTTATTGAGAAATGTTTGGTTACCACTGTCACCTGTTACATGGGAAATTTTCTTTTGAGTGTTTTATATCAGCCATTAAATTTCTAGTTTCTTTTCCTTTTCTTGCAGGATATTTTCAAAGATACAGTTCTCATTATTTGCAGATTCTATATTTGTAAGTTTGTCCACTTGCTAAAATTTGTTTGTAACCCCAAATCAACACATGGGATGCTTTCCTTGTCATGCATGAACATGTGCAGGATGGAAAGACCTTCAAGTCTCCCCGTGTGAATGTTTCCAGCTCTGCAAGCTGATACTCTGCCTTCTTGTTCAGCTCTCATGTTGTAAACTAATGTCCTTTTCATGGTCTAGTTGATGCCACATTTTTCACATTTTGGTGCTTTTTGTTGATAACTTTGCTGTTTCAAATTGTTCCCTAGTGCAATGTAATGCTGAAATACTGTCTAGTGTTTCTAAGTACAAAGAGAATGTGATGTGCTTTATGGAGAAAATAACCATAAATTTGGTTGATGAAGGTTAGGTAACCTTCTTTGGGCATGATTTATAGTGCTGTTGGCCATGACTCCAGTGTTAATGAATCAACAGTATAATACAGCCAGAAAAAGGAAGAGGAAATGAGCTAATCTGTACATGAGAACGCTCCAGAAAGTGTATAATGAACTATAGTGCATAATGAAGCTATGGAAGAGACGGAAAAGTAGCTAAATTTGTGCATTCATGAGATGACAACTGATTTTTAAAAAGCATAATGGACAGTATTGTTGTGAGGCTAAAGGCCAGAGAAATTTATGATCTGGTTGCTCCAAATCAGGAAAATGTTAAACACTTCTTAAATCTTTCTCAGCTAGGCTGACTGGGTCACATTTGCATAAAGGCAACATACATCATGGGAAATGTCCAACTGGCAGGCAAGACATCCTGTAGATGAGATGGCTGTGGAAGAATTTTTAAAATATTTGCTATCGGGGCGCCTGGGTGGCGCATTCGGTTAGGCGTCCGACTTCAGCCAGGTCACGATCTCGCGGTCTGTGAGTTCAAGCCCCGCGACGGGCTCGGGGCTGATGGCTCAGAGCCTGGAGCCTGTTTCCGATTCTGTGTCTCCCTCTCTCTCTGCCCCTCCCCCGTTCATGCTCTGTCTCTCTCTGTCCCAAAAATAAATAAATGTTGAAAAAAAATTAAAAAAATAAATAAAATATTTGCTATTATACAGGAAAAGGTCTTTATGTCAAAGAACAGGTTTTCAATGCTGATGAGATGGGCTTGTTTTGTAAGGATGTTGGTAAAGCACCCCATGTAGTGCAAATGGCATTTTGGTTAATTAAAATCTTGTGACCAAAGGTTTGCAAGAATCTAACTCTGTATTTCCACTAGAAGCAATAGTTCTTTATTTGTTAATTCAGTGCTCAAAGTAACTTTATAGAATGGAACAAGAATCAGCTATGCTCTTCTGGTTCCTTTTGACTATCTTTGAAGCAGATGGATTTTTCTTAGACAAGCAAAGGAAGAGCCAAACTCAGCAGGAATTTTCCTTATGATCCAGAGTAATAGAGTTGATTCCTATTATTCATGGTAGTTATGCTTTATAAAGTTGCTGTGAACACTAAATTAACAAATACTGAACTAGTGCTCCTGTGGGAAAAACGTTTGGTATTTTTTTGACTTGCTTCAAAACTGTTAAAAAATATTTTATAGGAGTTTTAGGTTCAGGACAAAATTGAGCAGAAGCTACAGAGATTCCCATATATTCCCTGCCTCAACACATGCGTAGCCTCCCCCATTATCAAATTCCTCACCAAAATTATTAATTTGTTATGAATGATGAGCTTACATAGAAATATAATCAGCCAAAGGCCATAGTTTATATTATGGTTCACTCTTGGTGTTGTGCATTCTATGGGTCTGGACAAATTTACTATGACTTGTACCCACCGTTATGGTGTCATGCAGAATATTTTTACTGCCTTGAAAATCCTCTTTCTCTACCTATTCATCCTTGCCTGTTCAACCTCCGGCAACCACTGGTGTTTTTACTCTCTCCATAGCTTAACCTTTACCATGATGCCATATAGCTGGAACCATAACATATATGGCATTTTCAGATTGGCTCCTTTTATTTAATAATACACATTTAAAGTTTTTCCATGGCTTGATCCCTCATTGTATTTTTTAGCACTGAATAATATTCCACTGGCTAGATATACCACAATCTGTTTATCCATGCACACACTGACGGACATCTTGGTTGCTTTCAGATTTTGGCAATTCTGAATAAGGCTGCTATAAATATCCACATGCAGGGTTTTTTGCATGACGTAAGTTTTCAACTACTTCTAGTAAATACCAGGGAGCATGATTGCTTGGTAGTATGATAAGAATATGTTTGTTCTGTAAGAAAACACAAAAATGTCTTCCAAAATGTCTGTATTGCATTCTCATCAGCAATGAATGAGAGTTCCTGTTGTTTCACATCCTTACCTCTATTTGGTGGTGTCAGTGTTCCAGATTTTGGCTATCCTAATAGGCATGCAGTGATATCTTACTGTTGTTTTCATTGACATTTCCCTGATGACATAGGCTGGGGAGCCTCTTTTCATAAGCTTATTTGCGTATCTTCTTTGGTGACGTGTCTGTTGAAATCTTTGGCCTATTTTTTTTAATTTGGTTTTATGGTTGTTGAGTTTTAAGAGTTCTATGTATCTTTTGGTTAACAATTCTTTATCAGATGTGTTGCCTGCAAATTATTTTCTTCCAGTCTGTGGCTTTTCTTCTAACTTTTTTGATATTGTCTTGCAGGGAGAAATTTTTTAATTTTAGTGAAGTCCAGCTTAACAACTATTTTTTTCATGTATCATGTCTTTTGTGTTGTATCTAAAAGTAAAGGAAACTCATGTGATCATCTTAATAGATGGAGAAGAAAGTTTTAAAAATCACTTACAGTAAAACCTTGGATAGTAACTTGAGAGTAACTTGTTCTACATGTGTTTCAAAAGATGAGCCAACATTTCTAATAAATTTTAACTTGATGAGTGAGCAATGTCTTGCAATACGAGTAGTACATGATGCCCAGTATCACATGGTCACAACTGAGCCAATGGTTCTCTCTCTCTCTCACTCCGGGATTGTGGGTGATCATCTCCCATGCTTATATGCTTGGTGCCAGGCTGCGGTGTTTAACAAAAATCAGTGATTTTTCAGAATATCAGATGGTGCCCATAACTGGCACTGGTGTATTTTTCATCATTTCAAACTACTTATGGACAGTCCTTTGCTTTTTCATACAAGAGAAAGCTTAAAAATGCTTTGTTTGCTTCATTCTAGGCCAGGCTGCCTGCAGATATAGACCCTTTACTCTGCCATCTTATTGCCAGTTAAATTAAATACAGTCTATGATAAGAATTTATTAATACTGTACTGTAGTCAACATCCGTTTGTGATAGTGAAAGTCATCCTACACGATAACCTTCTTCTCTCTTGTCTCCCTCACACCAGCCACGAAGGTTTTCAAAGGTAAGTGGAGGTTATTTTCTTTATTTTTTTCTATTTTGTATTTTCTTTACTATTTTGTATTATGTTACAATATTGTAATCATTTTTATATGAATATTTTTGGGATGTGAAACAAATCATCTCGGTTTCCATTATGTCTTATGGGGAAATTCGCTTTGATATATGAGTGTTTGGGATTACAAGCATGTTTCCAGAACTCATTATGCTCACAAACCAAGGTTTTACTGTATTTTAAAGTCTCATCAAACTAGGAATAGATAGGAACTTTTTCAACCTGATTGGGGATAACTACAAAATACCTACAGCTAACTTAATAGTGAAAGACTAAATGACTTTGCTGAAAAACAGGAGTAAGGTAAAAATGGCTACTCTCACCACTTTTATTCAGTATTGTACTTGAAGGTTCTAGGATGTGATGAGGCAGTAAAAAGAAATAAAATGTGTACAGATTGGAAATGAAGAAGAAAAATGTCATTATCCTCAGATAACATAAGTGTGTGTGTGTGTGTCTGTGTGTGTGTGTGTGTGTGTACACAGAGGGAGGGACTACAAAAACTACTGGAACTAACACATTATTTCATCAAGGTCACAGGACACCAGGTCAATATACAAAATCAATTATATTTATAATTTTTTTAATGTTTATTTATTTTTGAGAGAGAAAAAGAGACAGAACGTGAGCAGGGGAAGGGCAGAGAGAGAGAAAGAGAGGGAGATACAGAATCCAAAGCAGGCTCCAGACTCCGAGCTGTCAGCACAGAGCCTGATGCGGGGCTCGAACCCACAAACTGTGAGATTGTGACATGAGCTGAAGTTGGATGCTGAACACACTGAGCCACCCAGGTGCCCCAATCAATTATATTTATAAATATTAAACAATGAAATTTGAACTTGAAAAACTAAAACAATTTACAGTAGCAACACAGTTATGAAACAGCAGAGGGTAAATTTGACAAAAGATATACAAGACCTCCATTCTGAAAACTACAAAATATTTTTGAGATAACTTAAAGAAAACTTTAAAAAATAGAGATATATCATGCTCGTATAAAAGAAGAGTCAATATTATATAAATATCAATTGATTTTTTACAGAATTGATATATTGAGATTCTAAGCCTCAAGGTGATGGTGTTAAGAGGTGGGGTCTTTGGGAGGTGGTAGGTCGTGAAGGTGGAGCCTTCATGATCTGGATTAGTGTTCTTACAATCTCAGTATTAAAACTGGCAGTTTCCCTTTTACTTCTGAGATTTGGGGATTAAACAAGATCTAAGGTGACATTGGGTTTTAAAAGATGTGAAATTCACTAGTAACTTATTTTGTGAATTTTAGTGAAAAGTTAGGTTTGGGGGTATATCAAAAGAAAGAGAGCAAGTATAAGGAAGTTCTTCCACAATTTTGGCAGCGCAGGAAAGGGCAGACCACTAGTTGGTGAGACAGGTTTGCTTGTCTGTGCTCTTTGGGAATGATGGCAGCAAGAGCCAATAGGGAGGAAACATGGAAAACTGAAATATCCATTTGTTGAGGAATAGAAAGGGAAGGGATCAAGAGCACCTGCCTAGAAAATAGGCTTTATTTTTTAAAAAAATTTTTAGGGTTTACTTATTTTTGAGAGAGAGACAGGGAGAGAGCAAGCAGGGGAGGGGCAGAGAGAGGGACATACACAGAATCCCAAGCAGGCTCCAGGCTCTGAGCTGTCAGCCTGATGTGGGGTTCAAACTCATGAACCCTGAGATCATGACCTGAGCTGAAGTTGGAGGCCTAACAGACTGAGCCACTCAGGCGCCCCTAGAAGATGGGCTTTAATATGAAGGGAACGCTTTCTCCATTGGTTAGAAAGCAAGAGGAAAGCAGAGGTGTGGATCCAGGGATATTGGAATGTTTTGTGTTGGGAAGTTAAAGGGCTTCATTGTGATGACATCTGTTTTGTGAAAAGGAGATAAAAAAATCTGTCAAATGTGACATGGAATGTTGGTGAGTTGGGCAGGGGGTGTGAGGTTTGAAAAGAGTGAAAAATGCTTAAAATATTAGTGTGGAGAATTAGAAGATTACTGGGCAGGATCAATGGCCCCAATAAGCCTGGATTTTATGGATTTCACTGGAAACCAATTCTCTAGCAATGTCATTTTTTCCAGCAGTGTCCAGCCTGACTGTGATGGGAATGACAGTAAGACTGTGTGATTGATCCAGGGATGGTGTACTTTCTTGACAGTATCAGTCAAATGGTGACAGAATTAACCTTATTAATTAAAAATGTTCTTTATTGGGACACCAGGTCGCTCAGTCGGTTGAACATCAGACTCTTAATTTTGGCTCATGTCATGATCCCAGGGTTGTGAGATCAGACCCCACTTTGGGGAGCCTGAGTGTGGAGCCTGCTTAAGATTCTCTCTCCCCCACCACCCCCTGCCCCACCTTGACTCCTTTCCTCCATTCCTGCTCTCGCTCGCTCTCTAAAAACATTTAAAAAAATTTTTAAGTAAAAGGTAAAAAAAATTAAAAATATTCTTTGCTGATGGAACATGAAAGCTAAGCAGGGGAAAAGAAGTGAAAACTAATAGAAGAAAATGTAGGACTATAGGTTCTGTGAGGTCAAAGAAGCAGAACAAGTGGACTTCACTGAACAGAAAGCTGATGAATAGATTTAATGTTTCAGAGGTTATGAGTGGCCACAAAGCTCAGGGTGTCAACCCTAAAAATAAAATAGCCAGTTACTTTACTAGCAAAATGAATTTATTCAAGAATAGCAGAGGAATTGCCCCTGGAGACAAGCAAACTATGACAAACCACAGGCGAGTCCCAAAAGACATAAAGAAGGTCAGATTTTACTAGGCTTTAGGGGGGAAATTGGAGAGGTGTGTTTTGAACACAAGTTCATTGAAGAAGAGTTGGAGGTTGTGACGATTTCTCATTGGCTGTAGGAGGTGGTTAGTGCGTTGTTGTTGGGGCAGGGAGGGATCTTCCTATCTTTTCCTTAAAGGCAGGAGATAAAATTCTTATGTGAAAAGGGTCCTCCCTTGTCAAGGTAAGAATCCTCTTCCTTCTTCTTGCTGGTGGTGCAGATTGCAAGGAGTGGTAAGCGTGTGAGCGCCCCCTTCAGGCTCCCCCACTCCATTTCCAACGAGGTTTCCTTTACTCCTGTAAAGGAGTACTCCTTACTCCTGTGTAAGGATGGCTTCGGGTTAGAAAGGGGGAAATAAAGACAATTAATGGCCCACATTGTGCTGCTTCTTTTTCTTTTTTCATCATAGTGGTCTGATTCTAAAACACCAGCTTGGCAAAATTATTAAGCTTTAGCTTAAATGACTGAGTTAAAATTAGCTGAAGCTGAATGACCTGAGTCGTTTATTAAACTCAGGAGTTCTGAACAAGAAGAGACACTGACAAATGGGGGAAGAGAAGGAAGGAAGGTTGGCCTGAGGGCGCTGGAACAGGCTGACTGGGAAGGGTGTGCTCATTCAAATGACTGCCCTTTCAGGGTAGGATTTCTTAGTTTGTATATCAGTTTATTTTTTTATAAATAGGACATGGCTAGAGAAGACACTGTTAATAGCTGATGTTTGATGGCTACCTCTGTGCCAAATAAGTGGTCTGTGTTAATTTTTAAAAAAAAATTAGTGTTTATTTATTTTTGAAAAAGAGAGAGAAAGAGAGAGACAGTATGAGTGGGGGAAGAGCAGAGAGAGGGGGAGACACAGAATCTGAGGCAGGCTTCAAGCTCTGAGCTGTCAGCACAGAGCCCAACGTGGGGCTCAAACTCACAAGAGATCATGATCTGAGCTGAGGTTGGATGCTTAACCAACTGAGCCACCCAGGCGCCCCTGTGTTTGACCATTTGAAAGAGAAAGAAAATATATATGAACAGATTTTCTGGCTATCGAAAGTAAACCAAAGTAAGTAATGAGAGAAGGAAAGTGGGTCAAAGTTAGACTGTCGTGTAATATTTTACATGTTATGTTTTTCTTGGTCTTCTCATTTTTGTGTTAGATTTGTTTGCTGATTTAGTTGATGTGTTATTTGATTTATATTTCCTTACATTTTTTAATTGTGAAATTTTTGTAACGATGGAATTTTGGAAGGAATAACATAATGAACATACATATCTCCTCTTATATTTACTAACTGCTAATTGTTAGTATTTTGAAATATTTCCTGTCTACCTACCAACCCACACACCTACCTACCTACCTACCTACCTACCTATATTGCTTTCTATTAGTTGCTAGCTAGCTAGATATAGATATACAGGTATACTTAGACATACACCAGTGGTGATTTTGTGCCTGTTCCTCAGCAGACATATGACAATGTCTGGACATATTTTTTGTTATTATCTTTAAGGAAGGGAAATGCTATAGGTGACTTGTGGGTAGAAAACAGAGGTGTTGCTGAACATCCTACAACGTATAAGACAGTTCTCCACAATAAAGAATTATTTTCCAGACTAAAATGTCAGTAGTGTTGGGGCCCAGATGCTCAGTCAGTTAAGCATCGACTCTTGTTTCTGGTTCAGGTCATGATCTCACGGTTCGTGAGATCAAGCCTCATGTCAGGCTCTGCGCTGACAGTGTTGAGCCTGCTTTGGATTCTCTCTCTCTCTCCTCTCTCTCTGCCCCTCCCTGTTTGCTTGCTCTCTCAAAATAAATGAATAAACTTAAAATAAATAAATAAATAAAATTTCAATAGTGCTGAGGTTAAAGAGGGGAAAATATAATTTTTGTTAATGTAATCTGTATTCTAGTGTATATGATATATACAAAATAAATATATATGATTGCAAATATATATTTTTGCTGAATCATTTAAAAGCATATTTTAGAATGAGTGAACTTTAGTAGAATATAAATACACAAACCCATTTACTCTAGAATAATTTAGCATTTATCTCCTAAAACCAAATATTAAACACAATACCATTATCATACTCACAAAATTTAACATTAATACAATGATATTATATATATATATATACTAATGGCTCTTGTTTTTTCTTGTTTTTTTTTCAATTTGAGATCCAGTCAAAGATCATGCATTGCAGTTAGTCTCTTATTGCTTTAGCTTCATTTAATCTCAAAATGTTCCCTCTCCCTATGTCTTTCATGTCATTGATATTTCTAAAGAGTCCAGGTAGTTGTTTTGTAGAATGTCCTGAAATTTGGATTCATCATATCTAGATCCAGATAAACCTCTTTGGGGAAGAAAACTGCATAGATGATGTTTTGTTCTTCCCAGTGTCTTATAAAAGGAGGTGCATGATGTCAGTCTGTCCCATTACTGATGTGTTAAATTTGTTTGGTGTTTTGGTTAGGTGATTTCCACCAGATTTCTCAATTGTAAAGGGACATTTTCCTCCACTGAAATTAATTAGTGAATTAATCTTGGAGACTATGTAAGGATTCTCTCTCCTAACAATATTTTCAGCCAATTATTGTAGCATTCATTGAAAGCTTGAATCAATTATTAAGTTGGCTACAAAATAGTGATTTTCTAATTCTTTCATTACTTTTTATAATTATTAGTTGGCAATCTTTCCTAAAGATCTTACCCTTCCTCTTCGTATAACTATTAAATCCTGTACTTTTTATTACTATTTGAGACATTATTTACTCCTATAAGTAAATATTTATAAATAAAATTTGTGTGGAATTTCCCTGAGATTCCTGATCTGATGGAGTATAAGACCATGGCCAGTTCTGATGAACATACAAATCAAATGGTAGGTAATTATCTTCCCTTTGCCTCTTCCATATTCATGCTTCACTTTTCTCTGTGCCCGCTAAGACACATCTGTATGTATTACACCATGGGGCTTCACTGCTCTCTGGCTTCTTGTTGGGTTTGGCTCATTGGAAACAAAGACAAGAGACTAGGAAAGGGAGAACTGTGAGGTCTAGTATTCATTCATTTCCTACAGGAAGTTCCCTGTAGGGTGGCATGGACTGGTCCAACTGACTTAAGATTCCAGCTTCTATTAGCCACCCTTCTACACGTTCCTCTTTCTCTCCAGGTTCTAATAACAGCAATTTCCTCTTCTCCTTTAGGCCTAGAGTTTGTAAAGTAGTTTTATTACCAGCCCAGGGTTCTGCATTATTCTGGAATCTTGTACTTTCTCTTTGGGTTTCCCCACACCCTGTACATAGCATTGTAAGTAGTTCCTTCATTAAACTTTCTTCAAGTTATCAAATTTAAGTGAGCCCTCTGTTTCTGGCTGAAACCCTATGTGGTGCATGCATATATGCTCCTTTCCTTCCTTCTCTTTCTCCTTCACAGGAATCAGACCCGAATCAAATGGCTTTCCAAACCTTCACTAGGTCCCTCCTCATTGTTTCTCATTGTTTTTCCCCAATATATACCATGCACATTTAATCGTATCATGGTATCAGCCCTCGGGGGACCCAGATAAACATGATAACTTATTAACTTCAAGCATTCCCCTGCCTTGGACTTCAGTTAAGTCTCATGGAAGAAGTGAGAGGGTTGAATAACTTAGCATTAATTTGTTTTTATTGAGAAAAATTCTATTGTATTAGTGTACCAGCAAAGATGTCCAAATGGACTGTGGCAAGGAGAAGATGGAATTAGATCTGGGATTAACAGCAACTGGGACAGACATGCTAGAAGCAGGAAATGTTAAAATAGGAGTAATATTACTTTGAGGAAATTCTAGCTTATATCCTTTATTATCATGTCTTCAGCTAATGCTGCCATGTTTTGTCTTCCTTTGTATTGCCAAGGAAAAAAAGGCAGGGTGGTTGTTTGGGTGGCTGAACTAGGGACTATAAGTAGGTCTAGGAAGACTATGCTTGAGTTCATGCTGGACTCTCTCAGCAGAAAAATGAAGAAGGCTTCGGAATCAGTTTTAAATTTGGGATCTTATATGACTTTGGATGAGTTATTTAACTTGACTGAACTTGCTTCTTCTTTTATATGTTGGAAGGCAATAAGTATTCACTTATAAAAATTATTTTGATGATTGGCAATAATTCATATAAATGTCTTAGCACTGTGCCTGGAATATATTGGCAGTTATTTGGTTTATTGTTCTCTTATTTAAATGTGTGAATAGGAGAAAGAGCTCAATCCATTGATAAGATGCTTGGAACTCCATTCTCCAAGGAGTCTGTATCCACACTCCACTTAAACCCTAACTCTGAGATCCCACAGTGAAGCAACCAGGATATTTTCCCAAAAGGCCATGTGACACATGGTCTCTTGAGCAGTTGCCTGCAGGGAGCACTGCTCTATAATTAATAGAGTCAAGGTTTAATGAACTCCACAAGGAGATTTTTCCTGACACTTACTTTTTAGATCCTGAAATAGTTTCTATTCCCTTGAGATCAATTAAAAAGTTTTCTTCCATCTTTTCCAAAATACCTGAGGGAAACTTTCCAGCTGTGTCTTTTTAATGAGTTCTCTAAATGGCTCCATGAGGTTCCTTAGTGAACTAACTGAAGTTGCAGGAGCTCTCTGGGAGCAAGGGCAAGAAAACTTCTGAGAAACCCTGAAGGTGATTTCCCTGGGCAGCCTCAGAGGAGCAAACACCTTTCAACTTAAAATCTTTCTAGATTTTTTTCACAGTCACTCAGGTAGGGAGGAAGGAAGCAAGGGAGAACATGCCAGAAGGCTTTAAGAAGTCCCTGATAGGTGAGGCTCTTCTATTTGGGTTCATATTTGAGTGCAGCCTTTAGGCTTCTCAACTATGACCCGTTGGCTAGCAACTGAAAGAGCCAGAACACTGACCAGTCTTCGGTGAGGAACATAAATACACTCTCACCAACCTCATCCCCAGACTCAGGCTACCTCAGGTCTTTAATTAACATGATGGATATGTCAGACATTTCCCTTATCCCCAGGAAATCAGCACACAAAGAATGTGTGTATATTCTTATACATGCACAAACCAGATTGAACATTCAATTAAACTAATCCATTCATGATGAAAAACATTTAATGCAAATCCTTATAGAAGTAAGTTTGGGTCCATGAAGGCAAGTAATGGAATAGACTGATATTTATTGCTGAAGTGACCAATTTTGAGTTATTTGACCTTGAATTCACATTGGTTTTTATATTTACCATCTATCAAACATACCAGTGGAGCAGGGTTGGGATTAAGGTAAATGTAAGAAGAACCCAGAATGGATTCAATTCATTATAGACAGTCCAGGCAGGAGAAACGTTGACAGGGTACCTTTGATGGAATTTAATAAAGAATCTTCACATCATGATTTAAAGGTAAACAATTCCCCCATTTATTAAATAATTACTGAAAAAACATAAGCCAGCAATCTACTAATAGAAGATTTTCCTGAATATGCTAGGGCAGTTTTCTTGTGTAAAAGTTTAGATAAATTTCAATTTATTTTAGAGAGAATTCTTAGAATGAACAATTAGTTGACAGAAATAGACAATTTTATGTGATAAGTGGTCTCTTAGAGCGAGAAGGATTTATCATACATGTTCATCTCTTCTCCCTTCCCAGATACCACTGAAATGGCAATAAAGCACAATGTATAATGTACAGGAGCATATAGAATGGCAGAGGAGACATAAGTGAATAAGAGGAACTGAAGCATTTTTTTTAACATGGAAGGCACATGGAGGAGTGGTAACTAATTTATCAAATAAGAAGCTACCAACCAATAAGCATGCAGAAAGGGGAAGCCGATAAGAGGTAAAACACATTAGCCCCTGGGAAGCTGAAGACTTAGACTAGCAACAGTGGACCCTGGGGTACACAAAGGGGGAAAACAGGGGAATAAGATGAAAGTCTGTTATTACAACTTTGGATCTTCTGATTCTGCACCATCCCCCACAGCTAGGCAACAGCTCAACTTGGGCAGGAGCCTGGAAGCTCATTCTTTGGAGAAATTGAGGATAAGAAGTCCTAGATTCTGGGACCCCAGATGAAGCAGAAGTCAGAGAGGCTTGGGTCTAAAGACAGAGGAATTAAATGAAAGTCTGGGCAATGAATGATGAGAGTGTGCCCAGTTACTCTCCTTGCACCCTAGTCTCTCACAGACAGATGCATTCTACCCCTCTTGCTTGCAAGTAGACACAAGATTGAAGAACTCATTGGATAAACCAAACAGTCCAGGAGACATTCCTATTTGAGGGAATCTCAACACAGTGGATAGCTGGACCATCCTATCACCTTATGTAAAACTACACATCTGGAGTTTCCAATGAAAGACAAATACAGAAAAAAAGAAGAGATCAGTGGAAACAAAGATAATGATGAAGAGAAGAGAATAAAACTATGAAATGAAATAATTAGACATTCCCATCTTTCCCACCATCTTTTCCTAGAAAAAGAAATTACGAGCTGGTCAGTTGCATGGGTATGGATGGGGTAATCATGCAGAAATCTGAGCAAATGTGCTGGAGGCACTCCAGGATGCAGAGTATGGAGATAGCATCAAATGGATGCATTGACCAAAGAAGTAGTTGATTGAGCAAATAAGCAAACACTTTGAGAACTTTCTCACAACTAGGAAAAGTATTCACAACCATGGAATGGTGATAGACCAGAAGTCCCTAGAGGAGTATGATTGGAATAAGAGCAAGCAGTATGAAATCATTTTGTTTTTTAGACAACTTTATTGAGAAATAGTTTACACACAGTATGTGTATCCATTTTAAGAGTCAAGTCCATTGAGTTGTGACAAATCAACACAGTCAAGATGTAGATCATTTCCATCCCTCAAAAAATTCTCCTGGTGTCCCTTTACAGTGGATTTATGCCCCCTCACCCTCTGCCCTAGGCAACCAGTGATATGCCACAACAGATTTCTGTCACTATAGATTAATTTTGCCTGCTCCACAACTTTATTTGAATGTAAGCATACAGAATATATATTTTTCTATCTAGCTTCTTTCACTTAACATATTTTGTGACTCATCCATGTTAATACATGTATCAGAAGTTCATTTATTTTTATTGTTGAGTGGTATTCCACTATATGGATATGCCATGATTCTTTAATCCATTCAACTGTTGGTTGGCATTTGAGTTGTTTTTCTTTTTGTTTTTTGTTTTTTGTTTTTTTTTGAAGTAGTTCTGAACAGTTGTATACATGTCTTTGAAAATATGCTTTCATTCTCTTTGGAAAATACCTAAAAGTATTTACTTAATTTACCACATAGAAGTATATGTTTCAGTTTATATGGCACTGAAAAATTGATGTTCCATTTTACATTCCCACCAGCAATATATGAGAATTCCACTTGATTAGCATCTTCTCCACAGTTTGGTTTTAAATTTTTAACCAGGGGCTCCTCAGTGGCTCAGTCAGTTAAGCATCCAACTCTAGATATTGGCTCAGGTCGTGATCTCACGGTTTGTGGGATTGAGCCCCATGTTGGGCTCTGCGCTGACAGTATAGAGCCTAGTTGAGATTTGCTCTCTCCCTCCGTCTCTCAAAATAAATGAATACACTTAAAAAATTAATTTTTAACCATTTTAGTGGGTGTATTGTGGTGTCTTCTTGTTTTAATATGTATTTCTCTGATGGCTAAGGATGTTGAACATTTTTAAATGTGTTATTGATCTTTTGTATATCTTTGTTAGTGGAGTATCTGTTCAAACCATTTGCTCATTTATTATTTGGGTTGTCTCCTTATTAAATTTAAGAGGCCTTTATATATTCTTGACAGAAGTGCTTGACAGAAGAAATATGCAGTGTGAATATTTTATTCAATTCTGTAGTTTGTCCTTTTGTTTTCTTAATGGTGCCTTTTAAAGAACGGAGTTTTTAATTTTGATGAAGTACAAGTTACCATGTTTTAGTGAAGTCATATTTAAAAATGTGTACATAAATGTAGAAATAGTTATAGATGTATCTGTATATGTAAGTGTGTGTAAATACGGAAACATGTAAATGCATTTCTTTCTGACCCCCGTTTGCTGGTCTTCTTACAAACGCTGACATTATACTGGCTGTGAGCACACTGAGAACCCAGATGTTGGTTTAATAACTCTCTACCACTAAAGAGAGCGGGGCTTCCTGAAAAAATGGCTAATGCCAGGGAAAGATAAAGAAAAAAAAGTACAAGAAGAGTAACATCTTTTACAACAGAAAATAAGAAAATACTAAAAAAAAGGAAGGTGAAGATGTAAAAATAGGATACAGAAGTCATCTTGAAGGGACTCTAATTGGCCAAATAAAATTAAAAATGAAAATAATAGATTATAACTTAATAAAATATTAAATTTTATTTACTATAATAGAGATTCATGACAATGATATAAACAAATAAATAACCAGTAAAATAAATAGAGATGTGTAAGCTCTTCTTCAGCAGAATGACAATTCATAAATGTAGAGGAAATGATGGAAATAGGAAGTTGTTATTTGGCGACCATTATAGTGGTGACTGATTTAGGCAGGAGGTGTCAGTTGAGGCTAAACCTAGTGGATAAAATTATGATCAGGATCAAAATGTTGGTATAGCGTCAGAATATCTCCTACAAAACTCTAATAGATTATAAAGGGAAAATTAAGTTATGGTGGAGAAACTTGGCAGAAGCCAATATGATCAGCTGGCCAAGATTAAAATAGTGCCGACGGTGATATGGATCAATGCTAGGTGCCCTCTGATGTACAGAGAAGAGCACAGCATAGTTAGTAGTGATGAGACACATGCAGATTTAATAGACATAATTTTAAACTAGCAAATTACTGAAGTCTAGGAATTATATACATGTACACAGAGAGACACGCAAGCAAGGAGATGTTAAGAAATTCTTATATGCTTACAATGGAAAAAATAATTGGATCAATCTTTGCAAACAGCACTTTAATAATATAATAAGTAATAGTTATCTCTTTACTGTTCCATTGAGATCTGACAAGAACTCTGAAATATTGATGTTATACCCAATTTATAGATGAAGAAATAATTTAGATATTGAACATCTTGCCTACAGTAACACAGCTAATAAGTGGTAGAGCAAGGCTCATTGATCTGTCTGACCATTAGTTTGTGCTGACTTGAGTCATGAAGATATTTCTGATCTTTCGTTCAGTAAGTACGTTTCTAAAAATTAAAGATATAATCCCAAATAAAGAAGTTGTATATACAGAATATTCCTCTATTCATAGTATGTGCATATATTATAACATGTATAATATTAATATAATATTTTAAGTAGTATAATATTTTTAGCATATGGAAAAAAATCTAAGTACCCAAAAAATGATTAAGTAAATGATGATATCCTCATACAATGGAACATCATACAACTATGAAATTAACTCAGGCAGCACGACCAACTTGCATATGGAATGTATGTTCGCATCCCTCCTGGGCTTACCAAATCAGCATACCAGACAAGGAATGGGGCAGTGGTGAAGTAGTTTATGCAATTTGTAATTAGACCTGGGTTCAAGGTCATTGAACTCCTTGGAGTCTCAATTTTCTCATTTACATGAAGTTATTCAGTTTTGGGTGTATTTTGAATGATTGCTTCCTGAGAGTAGGTATGCAGAGTTCCTGGAACAGTTCGTGACACATACCAAGAAGTGAACCAAGGTGTTAATTATCATTACCAGTTGAACTCTTAGAAGCTGAAGGATTTTATTTCTGGAGATAAATGTGAACCTAATTCAAGGTTTTTATTTTATTTTATTTTATTTTATTTTATTTTATTTTATTTTAATTTTTTAATGTTTATTCATTTTTGAGAGAGAGAGAAACAGAGCACGAACAGGGGAGGGGCAGAGAGAGAGGAGACACAGAATCGGAAGCAGGCTCCAGGCTCTGAGCTGTCTGTTCAGCCCAGAGCCCGACGCAGGCTTGAACCCACAAGCCGTGAGATCATGACCTGAGCTGAAGCCAGATGCTCAACCAACTGAGCCACCCAGGTGCCCTTTAAGGTTTTTAGATACAGTTAGCAACTAAATGTGTGTCCTGATAGAGAATATAATCAATCAGACTATACAAATTTAAACTAGACAATTTTTATTTATTTCAAAATAACTTATCAAAGAGGCACTTACTGGCAAGGAATTCACTATAATGGACAATTCTCATTCGTCTGTAGGTATTATTCAAATAATGAGTATTGATCAGTACAGCAATCTCAAACCTCTGACCTCTGCTGAGTGATGCAGATGAGACATTTCATGGTCTTAGGCTTTGGGAATATTTGAGATTCTGTATGTGGGATAATTCCACATCAGTAATCATTAAATCATGTGAATTTCACCTAGATCTCAACCTAAGCACTCCTGACTTTTCTTTTGACTAATCCCCATTCTAGTTATAGAAACATGAAACCTTTTATTCTCTTGATCAATGATAAATCAATAGTCTTGGATTCATATACCAGTATTACAGATGTTTTATGTATCATGCAAGTTGTCACTGAGAAGAGGGAAAATATATTGCTACCTCCACTACTACAGTGTGTCCAGGATTGGCATGAAACAACTTAAAAAAAAAAACACCTTGAGCGTTATGGCCACTATTCCATACTAACCGATGGGTGATAGCATGACCCTCCTCACATGGATGTGAGCTCATGCTCAGCTATATTTAGTGACAAACATTGATATAATTACAAGCAGTCCAGCGTTAAACTTTTGGAAAACACCTATTCTTTACCTAGGTTACTAAAGATCCATCTATAAGCTGTTTGTCAAGAGGGAAGGACAAATTACAATTAGAATTCTCTTAATGTGAAGAATTAAGCCTTCTGGAAGAGGAGAGGCAATGGGACTCTTAGCTAAGGTAGTCTTTGCATCATTCACATTTGTACCTCCTCAGGATAGATAAGTAGGGGAAGGATGGGGCATGTGCCCTCTGAGCTAGTGGGCATAGGAACTTTACGATCTGAGGCTGCTAAGAAGTTTTTTCTTAAAAAAATTTTTTTTAAGTTTATTTTTGAGAGAGAGAGACAGAGACAGAGTGGGGGATGGGCAGAGAGAGAAGGAAGCACAGGATTCCAAGCAAGATCCAGGCTCCAGGCTGTCAGCACAGAGCCCAACATGGGGCTCAAACTCACGAACCACGAGATCATGACCTGAGCTGATGTCAGACACTCAGCTGACTGAGCCACCCAGGAACCCCAAGAGGCTTTTTCATTGTTCTTTCATTTGTTTTGGTTTTTGCTACTTGTTACCTTGTTATCTGAAATCCTGTTTGACATTCCTCATTTAATTATGAGTCACTTTATGACTGAAAATAATTTACATTCAGAAGAGAGAAGAGAGAGTGTTGAGGAGAAGGGCCCAAGAGAACACTAAGAAGAGAAGGGGCAAGGAGGGAGGGAAGTGTGAAGGCAAGAGAGGGAGGGAAGGAGGAAGAAGAAAGACGAGGGAGGAGAAAATGATGCAGGAAGAAAGAAATGAAAAGGAGATCAGAAGATCAGAAAACACCAAAGAGTCACAGAAGTGGGGCAAAGGGAGTTCTGTAACTGAATATCTTACAAATCATGCTCAGTGTAATGAAAATGGTGATCCGTGAGCAAACATATGAGAAAAATCTGCTTTTCTAAGGCTATAAAAATGTGATATTCTTCAATAAAAATGTGTATTTCATAAAAAGCATGAAGTGACTAATAGATCGTTAACCTTTTTCAATTAATGCCTATGAAATAAGCCTGATCATCATAAAAGTGTTGATTTATTTATGTAGCTAATTAATTGAGCACCTACTAGAAGAAGCCACTGGGCTCTCAGTATAATGAAAGAAGACATAGTCCCTGCCCTTAAGGACTTCCCTTTGAGTAGAGAAGACAAAGACAACAGTGAAAAGGCATAAGAGTTTTCGTTTGTGACATTTACTGCTGTGGTGTATAATAGTGTGGTTGGGGGAGGGGGGGAACAAGTGATAATTAAACTGAGGACATACTCCTGGCATAGTGACCAGTGAGTGCAAAACCCCCGAGGCTGGCAAGAGTTTCTATGATCTAGAACTTGTCCAGGTCCTGTACATTTTTAACACCCTGATCAAAGAGGAAGATTTCCAGAGATGTGGTTTAAGAAGCAGGAAGGGCCAGATCATTTACCACTTTCATAGCCTTCAAAGGGAATTGGATTTTATATGGTTCAAAGAAAGGACATTGAAGATTTTTAAGCAAGAGGGCATGGAATGGAAGCTGAAAGCCATGTTAAGAGACTTTACATTGGTTTAGTGGATTTTGTCAACCTTCGACTAGAATAAAGCCTCACAGAGGTTAAGAAAGGCACAGATCAAGTACTTTCACTTGACTAATTGATAATGGAAACAATGCTAAATGTATGTATTTAAGTCTCATTATAACTATGAGGATCAAACCTTTCTCCCTCCCTTCTTACCTAGGAACCACCCCCCCACCACTCCACCCTACTCTGTGGGGTACTGTAATGGCACTGACGTTGGAAAGAAATGAACAGAATTCATATATGTTCTGTAGAGGAAGAAGAATCCAGAATGACTCTGTTTCTTACTTGAGTAACTTGCGAGGGGGTGTGGGTAGTGAGACAACTTTCTGTGATAGATGAAGCCAGGAGAAGAAAACTGAATGTATATTATGAAATGTACATTTTAGATACACTAGATTTGAGATGCCTGGGTTCTTACCTGAAATATGCCTTTATTTTTGAAGAAGTCATACCTGTCCAACTTCAGTATTCTCATCTCTAAAATGACACCTTTGGATACAGTGTTCTTTAAGGTTCTTTGCATGCATAAAAAGTTTTTAAAAAATAGTACTATACGTTTACTTTGAGTTTTAGAGTTTCCAAAGTGCTTTTTGCTTCCTTACAAAGAGTGAAGTACTTTTCCCATTCTGGTGGTCTGGCGACCGTACTTTGAGAAACATTTCTCTATCACCTAAACACACTAAAAAATGCATAACAGTTGAAAGGTTAAGAAAGAATGGAGTGGTTTTCTTTAAAACAACAACAACAACAACAACAACAACAAAGGGGCACCTGGGTGGCTAATTCGGTTAAATGTCCACCTCTTGATTTCAGCTCAGGTCACGATCTTACAGTTCATGAGATTTATGAGATCAAACCCCATGACAGGCTCTTCACTGGCAACACAGAGCCTGCTCGGGATTCTCTCTCTCCCTCTATCTCTGCCCCTCCTTCCCTCAAAATAAGTAAATAAACATTAAAAAAAACCCAACAAATTAACAGATGTAAAATTTGTCCTACAGAATCATATTATTAATGCATAGAATATCTGACACTGACTCTTCCGTGTTTGAGAATGTCCTTGCTCCTTCTTCTTCCTTTTGAGTCTACACTGTGGTTCTGGAGATACGAGAGATAGAGTTGACTTTTGTCCCCTAATTGGAGAAAAAAAATGAGAAAGTGTGAAATCCATTATTTTCCTATTCATCAGCCTTTCTGCATGTGTTGATGAATTAAGAATAATGTGATGAGTTGCTGGAGGATGGCTGTGCCTCCAGGGTACTAACAGAAGCTTCTTTTGAATGTGATGGATGCCTAGCAGGATGAACTATAATCCTCACCTTGGAAATCTTTGGTCATCTGCCTCTTTATCCTTGGCATCATACGCTATCAGTTGAATCCTTGTTTCACACAGGGTAATAACTACTTCTCATTTTCACAATGAAGTCACCGTATATTTGTATGGTATTATATTTCTAATGTTAATTATTTTTGAGAGAGAGAGACAGAGTGCAAGCAGAAGAGGGGCAGAGAAAGGGAGACACGAAATCCGAAGTAGGATCCAGGCTCTGAACTGTCAGCATAGAGCCCGACGTGGGGCTTGAACACACAAACCACGAGATCATGACCTGAGCCAAAGTCAGATGGTCAACCAACTGAGTCACCTAGGTGCCCCTGAATGGTATTATATTTCTGATTGAGATGTTAATAGTAGGCTCTCTGGAAATTAAAATTTTCTCTACTTGCTGCATAATGTTCACCCTTGCACAGGTCAATGCAAATGGGAAATGATGCAAAAAAAAGTGATGTATTTTTCTTGAAGGATAGTAATGGATTTCTCTTAATAAGTTTGATTTTATTTTCTTTTTTATTTTCTTAAAAACATTTTTTTTACATTTATTTATTTTTGAGAGACAGAGCACAAGTGGGGGCAGGGCAGAGAGAGAGGGAGACACAGAATCTGAAGCAGCTCTATGCTCTGAGCTGTCCGCACAGAGCCCAACGTGGGGCTCGAACTCACAAACTGTGAGATCATGACCTGAGCTGAAGTTGGACACCCAACTGACTGAGCCACCCAGGTGCCCCTGGTTTTATTTTATTTTTTCTATAAATATTCACTTCAGAATAGTTCTGGGCAGGAGAATATTCTTGTATCTAAAAGATAGAATTACTCCGAGGATTAAATACTCATATCTTAGTTTGTGTCCTGGAGTAACATCACTCTCTGATTTCCTTCCTTTCTATTTTCTGGTATGCTGCCTATTTCTCTGATCTTTCTTCTTGCTCTTCTTTGGAGGTTTATCTTCCTCTGTGCAACTCTTAAATATTGGTCATTCTTAAGACACTGTTCTTGTCCTTGTTTCTTGTCAACGAAACTGCTCTCCTTAAATGACTTTTTTCATTATCATGGCTTTAACTATCACCTAATGCATGTGATTCCCAAATCCATGACTTTGGACTAGTTATCTCTCATGAGCTCCAAAACAATTTGGTTAATTCCTTCTTCGACATATCCACCTGTATGTCTCATAGGCACATCAACCACATCATGTTAAAACTATACTCTTTTTCAGGCCTTGCCATAAATACATTCTCCCCAAAGTATTCTTTGTATAAGTGAATGAAGCCATCTCTATATACAACCACATAAACCAGCAGCCTGGGAAGCATCCAAGGTCTGCTTTTTGCCTCACCACACACAAAATGTCACTAAATATTGTTACAGTAAAACCTTGGATTGCAGGTAACTTGTTCTGCGAGTGTTTTGCAAGATAAACAAACATTTCTAATAAATTTTAACTTGGTAAACGAGTGATGTCTTGCAATACAAGTCATACCTGACACCAAACGTCTATCACATGATCACAACTGAGCCAATGGCTCTTTTCTCTCTGTCTCTCTCTCTCTCTCTCTCTGGGATTGTGGGTGATCAGCTCTCATGCTTGGATGCTCCATCTCAGGCCACAGTGTTTGGCAGAAGTCAGTGATTTTTCAGAATGTTGGAAGGTGCCCACAACTGGCATTAGTGTATTTTTTTTTGTCACTTCAAAGAACCTATGCATGGTCCTTTGCTTTTCCATTCAAGAGTAAGCTTAGGAATGCTTTGCTTCATTCTAGGTCAGGCTGCCTGCAGATATAGACTCTTTCCTCTGCCGCCATATTGCCAGTTACATTAAATACAGTTTATGACAAGAGTTTATTAATACTGTAGTGTAGTCAACATCCGTGCAAGCATAACCAATGGCCCCCATGCAGAAAAAGATTCCACTGAGCCAATAGACAGCAGTGATTCCCTTAGTGATAGTGAAAGTCGTTCTACACAACAATCCTCCTCTCTCTCTTGTCTCCCTCGCATCAGCCATGAAAGTTCTCAAAGGTAAGTGCAGGTTAATTTGTTTATTTTTCTTTATATTTTGTATTTCTTTATTATTTTTCATATATTACAATAATATAATCATTTATAGGAATATTTTTGGGTTGTGGAATGAATCCTCTGAGTTTCCATTATTTCTTATGGGGAAATTTGCTTTGATATACAAGTGCTTTGGATTACAAGCATGTTTCAGGAACGAATTATCTTCACAAACCAAGGTTTTACTGTAATTGTGTTTCATACGCATTCTCTCCTCCCCACCCCTTTGGTAACCACCCCTAACACAAGTACTCACTATCTCTCATTTGAACACCTACTCTTCAGATAGCTTGGCCTCACAGTCTTCAATCTTCTTCTTTTAAATAGTCTTCTACACTAAACAAGAAGTAATCTTTGTAACCATGTATTTAGTGATACAATTCTACTTTTTATTCTCAACAAAGTCCAACATCTTTGACATAATACAGAAGCTTGTTTGTGAAGCCCTTTTCCAATATTGTTCTTTTTCCTTTCCCTCCTCATACCCTAGGGGACAGCCTGGTATGTTCTATTCACCTTATGTCCTCCTGAACAGTGCTTAAGTATCTCATTTGTTGTCAAGCCTATACTGACTCCCTTTCAGAATAATGTAGCATATTCTCCTTTGGTCCCATGGTGTACTGTGCACAGTTCTATCATAGCCCCTAAATTGTTTGCATGGCTCACTCTGAGAGAGACTGTAAGGTCTTTGAAGATCAAGGCAGTATCTCATTAATGTTTGCTTCTCCAGTGTCTAGGACTGTGCCCACATATAACAGAGGCTCAGTAAATATAAATTGAATGAATTTTATAAATTAATAAAAGAATGACTGAAATTAAGAATCTACATGTAGATAATTATGAATATTATATAGAAATTGAAAATTATCATGGAAGTATTTAATTCTCCAGTTTTAGGTAGTCAATAAATTTATCTTAAATGCTTCCATTAATTTTGTAACCACTGGACATAGCTTATAAACTTTTCACCCTTCCAAAATTTCAGGACACTTATTACTTGAGTTTTTTTACTCTGCCCATAGAAATACATATGCTTTGAATCCTTGACTAGGATGTAAGCCAAAAACCATAGGTATACTTCCTTCCCTCCCTTGTTAACAGAGAACCATATTGTTCACACATTAACAGTCTACTTCTCCTCTTTCAAGTAAAGAACCAAATGTGAACTGATAAATGAGTTTTGGATGTTTCTTTCCAAAACTTTGCCTATTGAGCAAATACACACACACACAGGACTGACCCACAAAAGAGAGACAATCAAAAATTTTCAAGACATCCTCTGTTTATGTTTTATTATGTGAATATAAAGTCAATATCTCAGCCCAAGGCATTATTATATTAGAAGGTTCATGGAACTCATGAGTATATCATAGTAAAGATGTGATACCTTCCAAACTCCGAGGCTTCTATCAGAAACCTCTTCAAGAGCAGCTTTACTCTGGTTTCTGTTTTCCCTTACTTCCAACACCCCGTATCAAATCTCAGGTACTATATGGACAGGATTCAGCATCTTTCTCAGCATAGTTGAGAAGGTTGATAGAGTTTTCCTGATCTACCAACAACCATCTTATAATTATCTAAGGAGGGAAGAAAAAAATTCATGTTGACTTTCAAGCTATTATCTCATAAAGGTGATGTTCTTCCTCCTACAAGCTTCACAAAATCCATCTGAGACAAGATGGAGATCCAGGAACCCATCACCATCAAATACTTAGGGGGTATAATTTACAATGCGGTCCCAGGAGTATGTTTATTCTTATTACTACACAAGTTTCCTGCGTATGGATCCAACTGGGTATTAACTCATCACTCGCTAGCTCCTTTTCTTCTGAACATCCATCCCCAGGGCCCAGAGAAATAGAGACAGAGAGACAAACAACTTTTGTTCTCCTGGTAGAGATGGTATCTGTGTCTTATGTGTCCTTGTCTCATCTCCCCCAGGGACACTTAGGGACAGTCTGGGTGGTTTGGGGTGAAGATGAGCTTGCTATAAAATCTTTACTGCTGATGTTCACAGTGAGAAGCCCCCAGGACCTGCATCAGCCTGTGTCAAGGGAACAGGGACAAGGCCTGCACCTGAAAGTCCCTCTTTCAGAGACAGTTGGAGGGGTAAGTCCTCAGATCTTCAAAATCTCTGCCGACTTCTGTGCAATTTCCTCTAAATCTAATCCTATCTCTGAGATAAGACAAGGGCTGGTGCCACAGTGAGTAAAGGGCTTTTTTCAAAGTGCGGTAGTTGAAATAAGCTGGAATCTGGAGGAAGGAAGGGCTCCAGAAATTAGTGTCTTGAACAGGAGGTACAAGGTCAACTTACGGGCAGGCAACTTTCTGGTCTTAAGATAGGGCTGAAATTTTCAGAGTTGGAATCATAAGCTGCCTATTGAGAATGGTCACGTGTATCATGAATTGTCATTTAATAGGTGTATATGGAACATTTCAGGATTTCCCTTTCTGTCATCCCTGTGGCCATATGGTTGGCGGAATGGCAGCCAGAGAAAATGAAAGAGACAAAGTCTTGATTAAATTCCAGGATAGGCACTTTGGATGTCATTCCTAGTGTAATGCCTATCTTCCAACCATCCACCCATCCATCCAACCATGCATCCATTCATCCATACATGCAACAAATGGGTGCTGTATTAGGAACTGTTCAAATGCAGTGGGGTGTAGGACTATGCAGAACCAGGGAAGCAGTCCTGTAAGAGGGTAGGGTGGGGCAGCAGTAGAGGTATTACACGGTTAAGTCTTCACATGATAACCACTTGCCCTGACCCTATAAGATAAATTACTTCTATGAATGCTGCCAGATTAGTGATGTTGCTCTGGTCATGCTCAAAAGGGAAACAGATTTTCCTGTGTAGCTTCAGAAAGTAAAAAAATTAGGGACGACTTCATTTGCTAAAGCCCCAAAACTAGTGAACACAGCGGGAAACAGACCTCCTTGAAGTGGCATTTATAAATCTTATCCCCTAATTCATTCATTTATTTACTCTATTTTTTATTTTTTATTTTTTGAGAGAGGGAGGGAGAGAAAGTACACTAGCAGAGGAGGGGCAGAGGGAGAGGAGAAAGAGAATCCCAAGCAGGCGGGACTTGACCTCACCACTGTGAGATCGTGATCTGAGCTGAAATCAAGAGTCAGATGCTTAACCAACTGAGCCACCCAGGAGCCCCTGTTTACTCTATCATTGATTGAGCACCTGCTATGTGCAATATACTCTGCACAAGTTATAAAATAAGTGCAAACCAAATGATAAAGAGGAAGTGGGAACAAAATTGGAAATCTAAATCAATTAGAAAGTAAAAGTATATGAGACTATGGCTATGGGACTTCCCAAATGAAACAGTCATGCTGGAAAACACATTATTCCGTGGCTGCCATCATAATAGTAAAAACATAGATCTTACGATCAAAGTTAAATAAAATTGTGTAGAAGTCCAAATAGTGCATGAAATCCTGTGCTCACTTGTACTACTTACCTGAATAGATTTTTCTTTCTGCTTTACAGTGGATTAAAGGAGTTGACATAATGGCTCTGGAAAGGATTGCCAGCTGAGCGAACAGACAGTAAATACCTTAAAACCCCTCTTTCTGTTAAATAAGTAACCCAGATCAGAGTTTGTTCCTCAGCAGCAGTGACGGATACAGATACTGTTGTCAGGGAATGACAGAAAATCAAACATGGGTCACAGAATTCATTCTCCTGGGATTCCCACTCAGCCCACTGACTCAGGTGTTCCTCTTCGGGCTCTTCTCCCTGTTCTATGCCTTCACCCTGCTGGGGAACAGCACCATCCTGGGGCTCATCTGGCTGGATTCCCGACTGCACACCCCCATGTACTTCTTCCTCTCCCACCTGGCTGTTGTTGACATAGCCTATGCCTCAAATAATGTCCCAAAGATGCTGGCGAACCTTCTGAACAAGGAAAAAACCATCTCCTTTGTCCCATGCATAATGCAGACCTTTTTATACATGGCTTTTGCTCACACTGAGTGTCTCATCTTAGTAATGATGTCTTATGATCGATATGTGGCAATTTGCCACCCCCTACGTTACACTGTCGTCATGAACTGGAGAGTATGCACGGTTCAGGCTGTAATTTCCTGGGCATGCGGCTCCCTGCTGGCCCTGGTCCATGTGGTTCTTATCCTGAGGCTGCCCTTCTGCGGGCCTCATGAAATCAACCACTTCTTCTGTGAGATCCTGTCTGTCCTCAAGCTGGCCTGCGCTGACACCTGGCTCAACCAAGTTGTCATTTTTGCTGCTTCTGTGTTTATCTTAGTCGGGCCCCTCTGCCTGGTGCTGGTGTCCTACACGCGCATCCTGTTCGCCATCCTGAGGATCCAGTCCGGGGAGGGCCGCAGAAAGGCCTTCTCCACCTGCTCCTCCCACCTCTGCGTGGTGGGGCTCTTCTTTGGAAGCGCCATTGTCATGTACATGGCCCCCAAATCCCGCCACCCTGAGGAGCAGCAGAAGATCCTTTCCTTGTTTTACAGCCTTTTCAACCCTATGCTGAACCCGCTGATCTACAGCCTGAGGAACACCGATGTCAAGGGCGCCCTGAAGAGAGTGCTGTGGATGGAGAGATCAATGTGAGGGATGCCAGAGATGGTCTTGATGGTGGAAGAGTTGTTTTCTATGACATTTGGGGTGATGATAATACAAATGCCTTACAAAAATCTCATGTATAAGATTTTCAATATTAAAACTATATATTGATCAGATTCTGTCCCTAAGCATGGGGTACTTCCAGACCACAAGGTGTAAGCGGAAAATCACAAAGTACAGGCCATATGAGAATTGTGTAGTGATGAAACACTGGAGTGGAGAGCCATGGACTCCTATGGCCAATCCCCAAAGCTACCTAAGATCCAGTTTCTTTTGAGGCTTTTTTCTCTGACATCTCCCCTTAAGTTCATCTAAGATTTCCATCTCCTTTGTTGCTGTAAGTATATGCTAATAATGCCATGATCGATTCTGTACAATAGTACACCTCTAGCAAGACAGAATAAATAGTGACCTTGTTAAGCAGTCCCCTCCTAGGAAATACAGTGAGGACTGTGGGTAGAGCCAACACCCTCATCTGGAACTTAAAGTCTAAGCAGGATGACATTAGTTCTGAAAAATTATGGGCATCAGAGCCTGAGGAGTCTATTCCTGTGAAAAGCAAAGTTTAATTTTATGGGGTTTTTATATGTATATGAGAGGCAGAGAAATATCAGGATCTTTGTTTCATTTTATTTAATTATGCTCCATTTACTTTAAGAGTTTGTGTTTAGAATAAATACGAGATTCAGTTATTAGGGAGAATTGCCTTGTCCAGTGTTCAGGTTACAAAGCCGGATGTAGGTAACAATTGACCATTAGGAGGATGGCATAAAATGTCACAGAAGCAACAAAATCTTGGAGGGATTTCTTCCAAGGGAGGCCAGCAGCTTAACATAATGTTGTAAACTTACATTTAGAACCACTAATATGACAAAGTCTGATAAAGATTTGTAGGAACCTCAACAAAATTCTAAGTGATATTATGCTCTAAGTGATATTAATCACTTATTCTGGACCCGAGTGGTCAGAATGATAAGAGCAATTTGTTTCCTTGTATCCACAAGTTTGGGACCTAAGTGGCCAACAGAGTATGACAACAGGGATTTCTTGAACATGCTCAGTGTGGCGTCTTTTGAATTCTCTTCCTCTCTACTCTGGGATATCACATGCCATTCAGGTGTGTGATATATGTGATTGTACATTATTTCCACTTTCTGTAGATCTTTCTATTTTTTCCACGTCCTCTCGTGTATCATTATCAGTCTCCCTTTTTCTTCTTGCATGAAATTCAGATGCACAGGGAAACCTTTATGTCTTCCATTTCTCCCCTAATGCACTATTTTCCTCTTGCTTCTCAAAAAGCCTGGTTGCTGACTATTCCCTTCCTTGACTATTCTATCTGCTAGTGCATTTGGGCAAAACATTTTGTCTCTAGCCATTATCTTAGTCTCCATATATCCAGAGTATCAGGACATTGCTTGTTCTATCCTTTCATGCTTGCTCTGCTCCCCCCCCCCCCAAAAAAAAACTTGCTTTGCTTCCTTCTCCTCCAAAAAAGAATAATTTGAATAAAAAAATATTGGCTCCAAATGTAACAATAAGCGCTATGGAGTTACTGCATGATGTATATTAAAGGTAGAAAGAAGAAAAACAAGCAATATTTTTTATAAAAATAATGTTTTAACTATACCTAGAAAATTACTATAGTCACTAAAATATGTATACCTTAAATTAAGGTTAAACCAAAAGAAGAAAAAGGAAGAGGTAAATATAGGATAATGTGTCTCACACAAAACATAATCTGTAAGTATGAATTCAGAATGTTTCTACAAGGACCCAATAGAAAACTCAGGGGATTGCATTTATTTTTATATGAGTTCAAAAATACTTGAGAAAAAAAATAGATGAGAAAGGCCAAGCTTCTCCCTACATAACTAGTGTACATGAATAATGAAGAGATGTCCTCCAGCAGGTCTAAAGAGTAGCTCTGACTCAAAAGGAGAAAATAAAACAAAACCATATTTTGTTAACAGATTACAGAAAATTCCTGAGTGTATGGGAGATTACCATTAATTGTTTCAGTATTTGAGTTATAGGACTTTATTTTTTTCTTCCAAGATTTTCTTTATTTATTTACTTATTTAAAATTATTTATTTAGTTTGAGAGAGAGAGCATAAGTGGGGAAGGGGGGTGGAGAGAGAGAGAGAGAAAGAATCATAAGCAGGCTCTGTGTTGTCAGCACAGAGCTCAATGTGGGGCTCTCCCACAAAGCATGAGATCATGACCTGAACCAAAATCAGAAGTCAGAGGCTTAATTGACTGAGCCACCCAAGCACCCCTTTTCCAAGATTTTATTTAAATTCAAGTTAGTTAAAAAATATAAATAAATAAATTAATTAATTAATTCAAGTTAGTTAATGTATAGGGTAGCATTGGTTTCTGGAGTAGAATTTAGTGATTCATCGCTTACATACAACACCAGGGCTCATCCCAACAAGTGCTCTCCTTAATGCCCATCACCCATATAGCCCACCCTCCACCCACATCCCCTCTAGCAACCCTCAGTTTGTTCTCTATAGTTAAAAGTCTCTTATGGTTTGCCTCCCTCTCTGTTTTTATCTTACTTTAGTTTTCCTTCCCTATGTTCATCTGTTTTGTTTCTTAAATTCCACATATGAGTAAGATCATATGGTATTTGTCTTTCTCTAACTGACTTATTTCTTTTTTTTTTTTTAATTTTTTTTTCCCCAGCGTTTTTATTTATTTTTGGGACAGAGAGAGACAGAGCATGAATGGGGGAGGGGCAGAGAGAGAGGGAGACACAGAATCGGAAGCAGGCTCCAGGCTCCGAGCCATCAGCCCAGAGCCTGACACAGGGCTCGAACTCCCGGACCGCGAGATCGTGACCTGGCTGAAGTCGGACGCTTAACCGACTGTGCCACCCAGGCGCCCCTCTAACTGACTTATTTCACTTAGAATAACACACTCTAGTTCCATCCACATCGTTGCAAATGACAAAATTTCATTCTTTTTTATGTCTGAGTCATATTCCATTGTATATACATCTTCTTTATCCATTCATTGGTCGATGGACATTTGGGCTCTTTCCATAATTTGGCTATTGTTGATAGCACTGCTATAAACATTGGGGTGCCGGTGCCCCTTCAAATCAGTATTTTTATGTCCTTTGGATAAATACCTAGTAGTGCAATTCCTGGGTCATAGGGTAGTTCTATTTTTCACTTTTTGCGAAATCTCCATACTGTTTCCCAGAGTGGCTGCACCAGTTTACCTGATTTTTTTTTTTTTAGCTGCTAACCTTTTTAAGTCTTTATTTCCAGTTCATGTAACATTTGTGTATTAATTACATGATAAGCAGTCGTGTTTAAAATATATATATTTTTGGCATGTGGCTTGTAGAATTTTTTAAAAAGTGATGTTAGATTTGTTTTCTTTTTCTTATGTGGAAAGCAGATGGGTAGTATCCGAGCCTCTCCCTCATCACCATAGTGTAATATCATTCTTACACCACACTGAAATGTATGCAGAATTGCTTTCACTTTATTCTTTATTCAGAGGTGTTTCAAATGTACTGATGCTACTGTTTCTTGCACTGAATATATATAAACACTCCAAAGTGTATATATGGGGGAGCTTTGAGGAGGAAGTAATTCGTAAAAGATGAAGGCTGTATCTGTTTATTTTATTTATCTTCAATTTCTTACTGGTTCACTGAAATCCTCACGAGGGTGGGATGAATTCTTCTTGCTGTTCAGTGCTTTATCTTTTTCATCTGTTGTTCTGTGGTCACAGTGACCTGGGCTATGTAGCAGACTTTCCCAAATGTATTGAGTGCAAATAAACAGGTACTTAGCAAGACCTGAAAAAAAAAAAAAGCGCTAGTCCAGAAACGACAATGCAATACTTTTTTTGAGTATTGGGTTGTTTGTGTTGGGCATGGTGTATGAAGGAAGTAAGCATGGAGTAACTACCTTTTCCTTGGAGGAATCCACATGGAGCGAATTACACTTAAAATAGTCTTCCAGGTTGTTGTTTCTGAGATGCAACTCTGCGTGCCTGGCTGCCCATGTTTCTCTCTCCTCCCACTGAGTGTCAGTCATCAACATGAAGCACACATTCTCTGCCCCTCTGTGCTTTAAGTTGCATGAGGGCTGGGTCTTGTCAGGAAGGCCTGTTGTTTGATAGTGTTTCCTATGACAAGACGGCGGGTTCAGTTCTGGGTAAGGAGTTAACAAATCTATTTGGTACCACATCCAAGTCACATCCTCCTTGTGTCTCTCCCTTAATTAGTTCTCAGTAGGAATGATGTAGAAGCTTGTTCTTCAATGATAAATCTGAAAACCCCAGCATATTGTACCCAAGCTTACAGTTTAGATTAACCGCATTGGGGCATTTGGATTGTTGATTTCAGTGGCCTACAGTTGCTTGTGCTGTGTGGGTAGGGAGCTCTAAGGGACACTGGGAGCCTAGACCAGGGGGAAAGGTACTTGCTCCTTCCTGTTTGCTTGCTGGTCTTGTCAGGTTGGCTCAATCTCTCTTTAGCTTGCCAGTGGCAGCTGATGTCTGTCACTGCAGCCTTTGTTTTCTGACTTCCCCAAAGTGAGTCTTCCTCCTCCCCCCACCCCTCTGGAGAACAACTGTGCAAGCTAGGGGGCCACCTCCCCTCCGCGGTAGTCTGGACCCTGATTCCTCTGACCTTCTAGATTTTAACTACACTGACCTCTGCCCTAGAGATGGTGGCTGCCCCACACAGCTCCTGCCTGTTTATCACAGAGCTCCATTTTTCCTGTCACCATTTTGTTACGTTAAATTCTCTCTGCTCCTTTTTGCTGTAACCATTTTATTACATTAAATTCTCTATTGAAATAATCTATATGATTTTTCTGTTCCTATGGGATTCCCATCGGATTCAAAGAGAGGTTTATAAAACACTCTGAATTTGGGACAGTTCTATGAGTGATGACATCAAATATCTAGGCAGGTATGAGAGTTGAAGAACAGAAAATTACTGTAAAATATTTCTAAAATTGCCTGATGTGTTTCAAGGTGATCCAGTTATTATAGGTATGTGTGTATTACCTATACTCTGAATGACAATGCCCAAGACTTTTAGGAATTTTGTTCACTAAGTGAAGGCAAAATGATGAAGTAAAAAGAGTGGGCACCAGGTCAGACAATGTTAAAGTACCTCTTTAGAAAGCAAAAGAAGAGAGAAACATGAAAGCCAAGAGAAAGAGTGCTAAAGAGAAAACACAAATGGTAGACAGTCTAAATATCTCAGTAATTACATTGAATGAAAATAGATTACGTCTTATTTTCACATTGATGTTTTTAAACCCATAAAATATAGCTTATATATTGTTTATAAGAGCAACTAAAACACAATCACACAAAAAAATCTGGGAATAAGGGTCTTGAAGAGCATATCCCTGAACAAATATGTGATAAGTGGAAGCAACAATAAAAATAATAGTTTTTTAATAAAACTATTTATTTTTAATAGTTTATTAAATATAGATTAATTTTATAAATAGTTTATTTACCTATAAATAAAAAATAAATTTGCATTCATGTTTATATAAGGCAGAAAGCATTCATTAGCATACAGAGGGTTATAATATACAAATACAGGTAAGAAGCTATCAAGACAGTGTTACAATCATAAATATGTATGTATGTGATGACATAGCTACAGTGTAGAATTAGGGGGAAAAACCCCCAAGAATTATAATGAAAAGATTTGTAAATTCAACTTGTTAGTAAAGGATTTAGCAAATGTTCTCAGAAACAAATTGATAATCCCCCCAAAAACTAGAAATACAGGCTTTGAAAAACAAAGACCCTGGGATCCAAAGACCCTGGGATCATGATCTGAGCCAAAATCAAGAGTCTAACGTTCAACCAACTGAGCCACCAAAGTACCCCCTTTGTGTTTTAAAAATGAAGTTAATAATGATGAAAGTTCTGAATATCACACTTGAGATGTACTGCTCAAATGGAAGAAGAAAAGCAAATTTATAGCTCAGATTACATTTATTAAAAAAATAGGACACAAAAAGTAAGTTAAATATTCAACCCAGGAAGATGATCAAGAATTAAAATAAAGATAGGATGTAATTTATATAACAGCAAACTTTATTGATAAAAATGAAGTATGAAGATAATTAAAATATAACATAATTCTTTTTTTTAAGTTTATTTATTTATTTTGAGAGAGAGAGTGAGCATGAGTCGGGAGGAGCAGAAAAAGAGGGAGAGAGAGAATCCCAAGCAGGCTCCAGGCTGTCAGGATGGAGCCTGAGGCTGGGCTCGACCCCACAAACCCTGTGTGGTCATGACCTGAGCTGAAGTCAAGAGTTGAATGCTCCACCCACCAATTGAGCCACCAGGGCCCCTAAACCTGATTCCTTTTACAAACAAACACCAATAAAACAGATAAGACTGATGAGAGGAACAAAAGAGAAAAGGTCTATATATACAATGTTGGGAATAATAAGTTATATAACCAAAAAGTAGAGATTGAAAAAAACAATTCTATGAACAAAATTTATTACAATAAAATTTAAGATTAGAAGTATCACTAAAACTTCCTTGTGTAGAAATAGAAAATCTGGACAGGAAATATTCAAAAAAATTGATGACCAAAATTATCCTACAATCAGAGACCATTGAGTCATATGGTTTAAAAAAATTTTTTTTTTCAACGTTTATTTATTTTTTGGGACAGAGAGAGACAGAGCATGAATGGGCAAGGGGCAGAGAGAGAGGGAGACACAGAATCGGAAACAGGCTCCAGGCTCTGAGCCATCAGCCCAGAGCCTGATGCGGGGCTCGAACTCACGGACAGCGAGATCGTGACCTGGCTGAAGTCGGACGCTTAACCAACTGCGCCACCCAGGCGCCCCGAGTCATATGGTTTTAAAGGCAAATTTTACCCATCTTCAAGAAATGGCTAATTTGCAGATCATATAAAACCTTTTTGAGAACAGAAAAAGAGGGACAAGTGTCCAGTTCATTTTACAAGGCTAATATGACATTGGCAGCAAAACTGCGAAAGGATAGTAGAAGAAAAGCAATTTATTGAATAAATCTCAAAAGGTAAAATAAATACAAAAAATCGTAAATAATCAGTAAACCAAACAGTATATTCAGTATCAAACAAAAGATATTTTTCATATAAAAAGAACTTAAGGCAAAAACATTTTTTTTGAGAAAAATAGGACCCTTCTATGCTAGTAGATTTAAAAAAGGAGGAAAAGTAGTAATTTTGTATGTTTAATAAATTGGACCATGAACAAAATACAGGTAATGATGAGTGTTTCTCTCTAGGCACCAGATGCCCTTGGATGTTATCAGTAGGAGGGGTAGCATCTTTCCAGCATGTCAGGGTGCAAGCTGGATGCTGGTCACGAGTAAGCCTCTCCCTGAACAGGTGTGATGGAGAAAAGCCCATTTCAGATCTATGGCAGGTCAGTGCTCTCGGGTTAAAAAATAATCGGTCTGTTGATAATTTTCTTAGTTGGCATGTACATTAAAATAACTTTAACTTAGGAATTACATTTTACCCCGTTTATATTTGTGTATAAGAGTTGATTCAGATAAAATAACAAAATAAATTTAAATTACAAAGTCACTATTAAATTGACTCGTGTATTCCCCAGAATTATAAGATGTGGTCAGTTAATTTCCATTTTAAGAAGAGAGAAAATGGTGGCTACCTAGGGAAGACCTAGGGGGACCTTGGTTTTCCAGTCCCCTTGAGCTCAGAATCTCTGGAAATTAAAAAATAGAGACTGTTTCCTGTTGAGAGTTTTCCTTCCCTTTCTGCACTCCAGGTAAATCCTACAAAACAGGACTTAACAAGTCCCATTGGGATACCTTATCCTATTTCCTAACTCCTAAACATGTTCCTCATAGCTTCTATAGGTCCTGCTACCTGGTCTCACTTTATAAATTGTATTCCTTGTGGTGATTTGATGAAAAACAAAAAAGGATGCATGGTCCATCAGGTCAGGTGTGGTATAAAACTCAGCCAACACCAGCGGGCATGGGAAAAATATGAGTTTCATCTGTCCTAAATACCACTTAATCTATTTGGCGGTTTAGGGATGTGGCGGGGGAAGGGGGGGATGTTGGAGTTTTTGAAACGGAAATAAAACAAGCTTGTGGTAATTGTGATGTATGAAGGAGCCTGGAAGGCATTCTAATGCGTCTCACATTTAGGATCATGGGCTCCACAATGAGTGAAGAAATCCGCAACAGCAGCATTTTGTCAAGAACATCCTTCTAGAGAAACCAGAGGTAAGTACAGTGAGACCCCCCCCCTTCCCTGGGAGCAGCAGACAGCGGTGTGACAGACGGGTTTTCATCTCTCCCTACACCGAACACTCAGAAGCATCTTGAGAGGTGGGTGAGCTGAGCAGAGATTAAATCCTCTCTTCCGAAAGAGATTCCTTTGCCCCTGTGGAGAAGTTTTTCTCTTGCAAGAGATCATGGAAAGAAACGAATTTCAGCATTAACTAAACAGATGCCATTTACTTTATTGGGGTGCTTTCACTTCACCCAACTTCTATTGAGTTTGTCATTTCATTTTTAGCTGTGAATCTGAGCCAAGTTTATTACCTAGTCTTTGTTCACTACACAATTTCGAACAGGCTGTACTGAGCAATCACAATTCAAAATACCATTGCTATTGCCTGTCAATGCCAAATTTCTGCTATTGATAGCCTTAGCTAATAGGATAATTTAGATACACCTAATATGTATCATTTCCTCTCCTGCATGTAGTGTTGTTTATTAAAAAAAATTTTTTTTAACATTTATTCATTATTTTTGAGAGACAGAAAGAGACAGAACGTCAGCAGAGGAGGGACAGAGAGAGCGGGAGACACAGAATCTGAAGGAGGCTCCAGGCTCTGAGCTATCAACACAGAGCCTGATGCGAGGCTAGAACCCATGAACTGTGAGATCATGACCTGAGCTGAAATCAGAAGTCCAAAGCCTAACTGACTGAGCCACCCAGGTACCCCGTGTTTCTTGTTTAAATTATAACAGTTGTTTGAGAGATTTGCTTGCAAACCTTTCTATTGCCTCATGAACTTAAGGAGTAAGAACTTAAGAACTTAAGTAAGCACCAAAAAATGAGTTTGTTACAGAAGAAGTGTGTCCTGAAGGTTTTCTTTTTGAGGGTGAAATTTCTTGTGGTGAGTTATTTAAATATAAGAATTACCATCTTTGTGGATGTTTTTAGCAGTCCTGTCATTCCAATCAGGTTATATACACCAGCAGACAGAAACTGTCTTATATGCCCACAGCTGAGACACATAGCAGGACATATGGTATGTTTAGTAAATATCTGTGAATTTTATATTTTGTATTTTAGCTACTTGTAGGTAGGAGGAAGATTGGCCCTCCTACTCTGGTTTATTGTGTGCCTTCATCATATGAAATTTTAGAAACAGCATTGTTATCTCCATTGACTCCAAATATTGCAAGAAAGTCAAAGTGGAAATGGCTAACACTTTTCTACACATTTAGGGCCAAGGAATCCTATAGTTGGAAGGGACGTTAGCATTCTTCTGGGTCAACTTCTCACATAACACAGGAATCCCATCTTGAATAGATGGTTAATCAATTTCTGATTTCAAACATTCACTGACCTAAAGTTCAGCTCTAATAAATAAAACAACCAGCTTCCAAGGAGATTCTTATTTTTTGAACTAAGATAAAATCATCCTCCAATAATTTCTGTTCTGAATTCTGATTCTGTCTTTAAAGCAGGGCAAAAGTTTACTCACTTTTGTTTATGAAAGCTTTCAAATACTAACTTAACAGAAAAGTGGATGGGGAACTGATAGGAACTCAATTATGAGTTTTTCTAGGATTCTTATTTTGGTGAAATTCAGATGGATTCTGGACTGAAGATATGGAGTCAGACAGGCAAGAAAACAGGAGGAATGGCTTAAAACTTACAATGATTCCAACTTCAGAGCACCCACTGTGTGGTGAAAGATTTTTTTTTAATTTACTAAGCCAAAAAAAAATGAAAGATTCATGATAAATAATAATTATCTTTTCACATAGAGTTAAGAAGCTTTAAAATATGTTACTAATACTATGACTATGAATCTATAGTTAGGGCTTTTGCTCTAGTCTTGGATAGGGACAGTACTTTTTAAGTCCTAGGCTATGATCCACCATGAAATCATTCAACTGACATTTCAAAAAAAATTTTTTTAAGTCTATTTATTTTGAGAGAGACAGAACACAAGTGGTGCATGGGCGGAGAGAGAAGGAGAGAGAGAGAATCCCAAGCAGGCTCCATGTGGTCAGAGCCTGATGTGGGGTCATGAAACTGTGAGATCATGACCTGAGCTGAAATTAAGAGTCAGACACTGAACTGACTGAGCCACCCAGGAATGCCCTAACCAAAATTCTTACTAAATAATGGAATAGAATAATATAGAAAACACACTGCACGTAATAAGGACTCAAGAGTCCTTAAATTAGTGTAGGAAATAGATAGGTAGGTAGATAGATACAGAATGTAAATATAACATAGAGTATAAGAGGGGTGGTGGGGTAACATCCTGATGATGAGATAGCACAATCAGAATAGAACATTGTGGGTACAAGAGTCAAAAGACAAAGGTCTCCATTTGAAACCTGGCCAGAGTTGTTGCAAACAGCCTGCCATTCTCTCACTTTGTTCAAGATTATACTGTCAGTGAAGATCACAAGGCTAACAAATAATTTATATATTGAAGGCAAAAACTCATGAGAAAACCTGATGGAAGCTTTTCTGACATTCACTTTATCCTTCTTCCCATCCTCATATTCTAGATATGTTCTAGCTAAGAGACATCAGTACAAATTCACACGTATGGAGATATGCATACTGCAATCTGAGAATATGCATGGGCAAACCTCTGATAGAATCATTCCAAACTGAGGAAAGTACCCGCTCCTATGAAGACCACTTAAGTATTAACATTTGAACCGTGATGAAAGTTGGTTTGGAAAGAAACATAAGATTTACTGAATACTATTAATTTTTTTAAACATTTATTTGTTATTGAGAGACAGAGAGACACAGAGCATGAGCAGGGGAGGGCCGGAGAGAGGGGGAGATGCAGAATCTGAAGCAGGCTACAGGTTCTGAGCTGTTAGCACAGAGCCCGACACAGGGCTCGAACCCACAAACTGTGAGATCATGACCTGAGCCAAAGCCGGTCACTTAACCAACTGAGCCACCCAGGCATCCCAGATTCACTGAATATTTTAACAGAATATTAGCATTTAGCTTATTGAAGTGAAAAAATTTCCTTCTGTTTCATTTAGAATGCATAATTTTCACTTAGTAAGTAACTGATAGGACAAAAGCATCCTTGAAGATATTTTCTTAGGAAATAAACAACGACAAACACAGATCCATCATGTTTAAACCCTTCCCTCAGGCATTCAGGCTTGGTGAGCCCCACTGTCTCACACAGAAATGGGGAGAAATAAGACCTCTGTCACAGAGTTCATCCTACTGGGATTTCCTCTCAACTCAAGGATTCAGATGCTTCTCTTTGGGCTCTTCTCCCTGTTCTATGCCTTCACCCTGCTGGGGAACGGGCTCATCCTGAGACTCATCTGGCTGGACTCCAGACTGCACACCCCCATGTACTTCTTCCTCTCCCACCTGGCCATCGTTGACATAGCCTATGCCTGCAACACGGTGCCCCAGATGCTGGTAAACCTCCTGAAGCCAGACCAGCCCATCTCCTTTGCTGGCTGCATGACACAAACCTTTCTTTTCTTGAGTTTTGCTCATACTGAATGTCTTCTCCTGGTGGTGATGTCCTATGATCGGTATGTGGCCATCTGCCACCCGCTCCGATATTCTGTCATCATGAGCTGGAGAGTCTGCATCACCCTGGCATTGACTTCCTGGATTTTAGGAGTTCTCCTAGCCCTAGTACATCTAGTGTTACTCATACCATTGCCCTTCTGTGGACCCCAGAAAGTTAACCACTTTTTTTGTGAAATTATAGCTGTCCTCAAACTTGCCTGTGCAGATACCCACATTAATGAGACTATGGTTTTGGCTGGGGCAGTATCTGTGTTGGTAGGACCATTCTCCTCCATTGTGATATCTTACATTTATATTTTATGTGCCATCCTAAAGATTCAATCAGGGGAGGGGCGCCAGAAAGCCTTCTCCACCTGTTCATCCCACCTCTGTGTGGTTGGACTCTTTTATGGCACAGCCATTATAATGTATGTTGGGCCCCGTAATGGGAACCCCAAGGAGCAGAAGAAATATCTCCTCCTGTTCCACAGCCTTTTCAATCCCATGCTCAATCCTCTGATCTATAGTCTGAGGAACAAAGAAGTCAAAGCTGCTCTGAAGAGGATGCTTGAAAAAGAGCGAACTTCATGAAAATCTGTAGAATAATAAAATAACTGAGTTTAAAGGGACCCGAGAAATCATCTCATCCAATATTTACCAGGATTCATAAACATGTTCAAGGGCATCCTTTTCATCTTCACACTTTCCTAGCTCCCAAGAAAGCTCATTCTACTTTCCTCCCTCTGGCATTGCAAGTCAATGCTACACAAGAAAATGAAAATAACTTCTGACCAGCTGAATAGTGGACATACTTGTAATATAATTATATTAAATATTCTGAATGAATGGAAATAAATTGTATATTTTTCTGCCATCAGGACTCAGAGACAACATTTTATAAAATAAAGGAAGGTATTGGCAGAATGTTTAAGATACAGCAATTAGCAGAGATTGATATATAGTAATTTCAATATTTGAAATCCAGCAGTTGTCTACTCTTTCAAAAATAGTTCTGCAATTAAAATACAATTCCTGTATAAATTCCCATGATAGTAATGCTTTCTAAGGCATAATCAATTTAAGTTAGGAAGAGCATGAGCCATGGCTTCATGGGATAGAGAATGAAAAATATAACTGTGACGCCACGACCAACAAGAAAAACCAAAAGATGTCTGGCTAGTAAATATAAGGACACGGTAAGAACTTGGGCAGTATAATCCTGAACCATATTCCAAAAGTTATGGTTATTCTGAAAGATCAAGTCAGGTACTTGGGAAGCAAATGCTATGCAAGTTGGTTTGTGGCCCTTAATCATACATACCATGTGGTAAGGTTTCATTGTCTGACAAGCAAGTAATTAGCTGTCTTGGACTGAGTTGTGTTCACTCAAAATTAATATGTTGAAGTCATGGCATTGTAATACCTCAAAGGGGGATGTTTTGGAGATCTGGTTTTATGGAGGTAATTATATCAGTGTGAGGTGTTTAAAGTAAGCCTATCCCAACAGAGCTGATGTCCTTATACGAAGAGATTAGGACACAGATATAAGCATGTGAAGACACAGGAGAAGACTGCCATCTACAAGCCAAGAAGAGAGACCTTGGCAGGAATCAACCCTGTCCACACTGAAATCTCAGACTACTCACCCTCTAGAACTGTGAGAAAATAAACTTCTATTGTTTATGCAGACCAGTGTGTGATAGTTTAATATGGCAGCCCTAGAAAACTAATATATTATCTCAGAGGTAGAACAGAGAATCAAATGAATATAATTAGCAGACGGCCAAATGTTGTTAAGTACAAGTCAGTTACCAAAGATAACATTTAAGCAGCTACTGGAAAATTCTCCGCTATGGGGAAAAAATGACAAATAGAGAGTTTATTTCAAGTCTGGAAAGTAAAATCTTTTTTCTTAATTGTAAAAGTCTTTTATTGAGGTCTTTGGAAAAAATAAATCTATAGTATCATTGTATGAAAGTAATATTAGATATTTTCAGGTTAATTTTCACTTAGTGAAAGCACAATGATCACAGGAAAATTATTTATAAATTTGCCCAAGCAATGCATTTTTATGAGACTCTCTGAGAATCATATAAGCAAAATTTATCTTAAAAATTAATTAAAGCTGTGTGAAAATAAATACGATTATGGACAATATAGATATATGTGATCATATATATATTAATATGTTAACATAGTATTAATATATATACTTATTTATATATATTCCTTCAAAAAATATAAGCACTGGTCAACAGAAATAATGTAGCAAGGATCTCCAAAAATCTTCTGCTCCATAAAGAAAAAAGTACTCTGACAAATTGGTATAAATTGACTGTTTAAGAACTCTGGGGGGAAAAAAGAGGCAACAATCTGGGGAGTGTTCATGCAAGAAACACTGCTGACCTTGTTAAGAACAGTGAGTTTTGGGATGGTTCAACTTGCTGTGTTTCCATCACTTTCTCCCCAGCTCTGCAGAATCCTCGAAAAGCAACAGCCCTACACTCATAGTGGAAATCAGCATCTCTGCAGCCTCTGGAGAGGGAGAATAAGGTTTAAGCAATATAAGAGCAAAGAAGTAAATAAATCTGTAGTATCATTCTACAAAACTAATTTTGGGTTAATTTTCACTTTATGAAAACATGATGATCACAGGAAGGTTATTTATAAACCATTGAAATTAAGTTGATTTAACCTAAACCATATTATTATAAATTAAAATGCTGATCATAAGCCCAAGGGGCAGCCACTAAGAAAATAACTCAAAAAATATACAGTGCACTACAAAATATTTAACAAAAAGGGGCCAGTAATGAAGGAATGAACAGAGGAACAAAACATCATAACACCTAATATGACAGCAAATAGCAGTTAAAGTATAAATGGTAATGTTAGCATTAGAATTTAGGCAGACCATGAATCCTGTACTCTTAAACTCTAATCCAAATTGTAGAATTAAGACTAAATTTTGTCAACCTCTGAGAATACAATGAGCACTTTACATGTTTAATTAGCAATGTAAAAATATATATAAAGTAATATTGATCACCAAAGAGAGGGAAGAGAAGAGAGAAAGAGAACAGAAGGGATAAGTATATAGAAGTGCATTTATAAACGTATTCTATGAAACAGTGTCTACAGAAAGCAGGCACTCTCAACGACAGAGAGAAGGCATGAGAGGGAAGCTTACAGCTGGAGTCTTGTCAGTGCCTTTAATGATGATGGATTTACTCTCTTGAGATAGGAGGTCAGTGGGCACTGCTGATTCACACGGATGTGTACTAGGCAAACATCCAGTCCAGAACACTGTATTTGGGAAGAGGCCTGGCAGGACATTTTAATTTAAGTGTTATCAGCATGTAAAATCCTTGGGACCAAGGAGGCCCCTTAGAAAGTGGTCAGAAAATAGATACAAAGAACAAACCTTGAAAAATGCCAGTGTTCATAGACATGGGAAATGAAGAGAAACCAGCCAAGGAGACAGAGAAGGAAGAGCCAGAAAAGTAGGAGGACCACTGGTTGGGGTGGGAGGAGGCAGAATATCATGACAGTCAAGAGAAAGGAGTGTTTCAAAGAGGGAGCAATGGACTGTGTTAAATGCTGCTGGCAGGTCAAGTCAGATAAGGATAGAGAACTGGTCATTGGGTTTAGCAAAGTCAAGATGGTTGACTGCTTGGTGAGAAAAACGGTCTCACATTTGACTAGATATGTTTAAAGGAATAGGAACAAAGGCATTTGAGACAAATGGTGGAAGAACAGTTCTTGAGTAGGCGGGAGGGCTGGATTCCTGGCATAAGTGGCAGACTGTCCTTCCTGACAGACAACCCAGTGACTTCGCAGTAAAAGCCGAGGAGTTGGGAATAAGTGCAGGTCCAGGAACTCCGTCATTGTGTTAGTTAGGGTTGTGCAACTTCCTGTTTGATTCTTCTGTGTCCTCAGTCACTGTCAGTCAGTAGCTGGGACTGTGGGTGGGAGAACTCATGGGAGGCTTAAAGAGAGAAAACATGGGGGAAAAATCACCTGGCGAGGAGACTAGAGAAACAGGAAACAGGAAGCGCTCTGGTAGCATCAAGGGTCAAATTGATGTGAACACTCATGAATTTAAAGGGGTCTGAGTCGTCTGGGTTTTGTGTTTTCCTCCAGATGTGTGGAGGTGGACAGAGACATTCATTGTTGAAATTCAGTCTAACACCTAAAGGCTTAGCACAGAGACACTAAAATTACCTCCCTAAAGTGTGTGATAGAAAAATAAATGTTAAAAAAAGGAAGAAATATTTAGAGAGTGGCTTGCAATCAAAGGAAGACAAGAAAGCACGGAGGGAATAAGGTTCAATCTCTGTGAGTTTCCATGTAAAACTAAGTATTTGCAATGGGAATTTTTTATAATTCACTTTACAGTAACACTATTCAGCAAAGATTGTTCACTCCCTGGGGAGGATCTAGTCCTTTGACTATAGGTGCTTCTTTAACAAGCCCCCTGGGGGTGGGGGGCACACTTACACCGTAACATTTAAACCATTCCAAAAGGGGACATGGAACCAGACACACTTGAAGATCAAGTCCCTAAGACGTCCAAATACTTGAGGCTTGTACTGTGTGACGTAAGCCATGAAATATGACTTGTGTCTGCTACATTTCAGGCCAAGGTCCTCCTGAGTAGGATCACTCATGCCATTCTCCCTGAGTTCTCACTTTTCTGCATAAATAGGTGCACGCACACATACCCACACGGATGACAAAGCTGGAGAACTCTGGGCAGGTTTTACACTAGTCTGTAGGGAAGACAATGTGTGAAGACGCTTTGTAATGTGTTCCCTGGATGCACAGGTATGCCTCTGTGAATTGGGGTGGTTGTAGGTGATCAGAGTACAACGCCCTCATATCCAGACGTGTCTTGAACACTCCTGAGTACTGTCCTCTTGGTCAAGGTAGAAAGGATATCTGTGTCTCCTCATCCACCAAACCCGCTCCAGGGACTTGGCGACTCATTCCCCCATCTCTGTGAGTTTTCCTGTACATTCAAGCCCAGTTTAAGAGATACACCAGAAATAGCATTCCCCTTTGTACAAATCATTATATATAAAGCTGGTTGATGGTTAACACAAGAGCAAGCCAGAAGGCTGGCAGAAATCGTCAGGTTTAACAGTCTCCTTTGTGAAGACCTCTTTCTCCCACTATGTTGCGGGGTGGGGGGTGTCCTCACAGTATCACCTGGCATTCATGCTGTCACAACCCCTCCCCAGTCACACCTATGGGAACTCACACCTGGTGGAATTAGATGTCTGTGACTCATGGTATCAAACAGAAAGGAGCCTAAGAAGGATCTAATCCTTTAGCCTCCTTTTATAATTGGAGAAGATGAAGCCAGAGATCTTCTGCAATTTTCCTTGACCTGTCATTTCTTCCCCCACTGAACTACCTGCTCCTACTACAGCTTAGAGATATTTTCCAACCAGGAAAGTGAGAACACTGGGGCTTCTTTTATAAGCCTCCCAGGAGGGAGGTGTTGATCAGTGTCAGGGACACATCCTATACCTATTGGACAAAGTTCCATTATTATTTTTTCTTTATCAGTGAAGCTGGGAGAGGTGCCTGATTCGCTTATTCTTATTTGGTGTTCCAGGCTTACTGTTCAGGGATGGGAGTCCTCATCCTAGGGAAACTCTTTGTCAGATCCTAGAATGGAATTATGTGACCACTATTGTCACTTAGTAAAGTTTAGAGGAAAGTACAGCTGATGGGAATGTGGTAAAAGCCACTACTACTAAACGATTTCACCTCTGTTCTGTGTCTGGCACCATGTTCAGTGACAACATTTGCTTTATAAAATTTAAAGAATTTAAATGAGCTCTTTATTAAGTCACTTTTGAGAATTGCTTCTTTTTTAATTTTTAAAGTTTATTTTTATTTTTATTTTTTGTGAGAGTGCACATGTGAGCTGGGGAGAAGGGCAGAGGGAGAGAGATAGAGAAACAATCTTAAGCAGACTCTACACTCAGTGTGCAGCCCAACACAGGGCTGGATCCCATACCCTGGGATCATGACCTCAGCCAAAGTCAACACTCGGACATTCAACCAACTGAGCCACCCAAGGGTCCCAAAAAGTGTTTAAAAAAAAAAAACAAAGCAAAAATGTGTTGTTCTTAAATTTTAAAAATGCAAAAAGAAAAAAAAAGTAAGAGAATCCACATCAGTGTGTTTAATATTGTAATGAGAAAATCTTTTCTTTGGATTCTGTGTAAGAAATATCTGCAGCTCTAAAATCCTCTAATTTGTATTCTGGCAAGTTTGTTCTCTCCTTTCACATTTAGATCTAAAACCTACCTGGAGTTTATTTTGTGTATTAGGTGTAGTAGGGGCCATGTTTTTTTTTTTTTAATTTTTTTTCAACGTTTATTTATTTTTGGGACAGAGAGAGACAGAACATGAACGGGGGAGGGGCAGAGAGAGAGGGAGACACAGAATCGGAAACAGGCTCCAGGCTCTGAGCCATCAGCCCAGAGCCTGATGCGGGGCTCGAACTCCCGAACCGCGAGATGGTGACCTGGCTGAAGTCGGACGCTTAACCGACTGCCCCACCCAGGCGCCCCTAGGGGCCATGTTTTAATTTTGTTCCACATAGATAGTTAACTGACCTGGCATCATGTATCACAAATACCAGTGCCACCTTTGCTGTAGATCATATGAGTGCACTTGAATGTGCATGCATGAGTGTGTGCGTGTTTCCGAATTTCTGAGTCAATCAAGTTGTTCCATTGATCTGTTTGTTTTGCCCAATACCACATTGACTTAATCACTGTGACTTTGTGATAAGTATTGGTAGTTGATGGACTAACTCCTTTTACCTCATTCTTCCTTCTCAAGATTCCCATGGCTATCCTTGACCTTTTGCATTTTCATATAACATTTACAATAAGATTATTAATTTCCACATGTAAAAAAACCCCGCTGGGATTCCGATTTGAATTTCATTGAAAGTATAGATCAGTTTGGAGAGATTTGGAACTTTACAAATTTTCCAATCTATAAACACACACACACACACACACACACACATACCCTTCATCTTGTGCATTGACCTTGAATTCAGAGTTTTACAAAATCACTTACTGATTTGAATAATTTATCTATAAATTTTTAAAAATTTTCTACATACATAATTGTGTTTTTGTGAATAATGACATTTTATATTCTCCATTTTAATTCTTATGCCCTTTGTTTTTTCTTTTCTGCTTTATTTATGGCTAGTTATAGAGTCAGTGCTAACCAGACATTAGTGTAAGTGGAGCACAGTAAGCTTGTTTCCTAACTCAGAGAAAAAGCTTTTACTATTTCATTAATTAGGTATAATACTTCTATAGGTTTTGTAAATACTCTCTCTCAGATTAAGGTCCTTTTCTTTTTATTACTTATTTTTTGAGAAGGGGGGAGAAGGGGCAGAGAGAGGGAAAGAGAATCCCAAGCAGGTTCTGTGCTGTCAGCACAGAGCCCCATGTGGGCCTTGATCTCACAAACTGTGAGATTATGACCTGAGCTGAAATCGAGTCAGATGCTTAACTGACTGAGCTGCCCAGATTCCCCTAAAGTTCTTTTCTATTTGAAGTTTGCTAAGTCTATTTTTAGGAAATGGGTCCTGAATTTTATCTTGTTGGTGGATTTTTTTTCCCAATTAGTATTGTACAGTATCTCCTCTGTGGCAATAAATGCTTTGGAATGATATTACGTGGTTATGTGGCCAAGAACTTGTTTTCTCATTTCTTTTTTTCTCTTTTTCCCCTTTTTTTCACTTAATTTTTTAGCCTTTGTGTATGTTTGTGTGTGAGAGAGAGACAGAGAGACACAGAGAGAGTTTATGTTTGAGTGATTTAGGTATGATTCTTGAAGGGTTTTGTAACTTGTTTTTCTGATTTCCATCTAATATGATTAACTGTGTCTTTTAGTGACTTATATTTACATGTAATGTGATAATATATATATACATTGATTAATGCCAGCTTATTTTGTGTGTTCGATCAAAATTTTATTTGTTTCTTTCTCTTTTTTTCCCTTCTGCCTGCTGCTGGATTGATAATGTTTTTAATCTATTTTATTTGCCTTATAATTTTGGAAACTGTAGATTTTATGTCTGTTTTTGATGATTTTCATTAATTGGTAATATCCAAATTTAATAAATTATTCTAAAAAATTTAAAGTCACTGGGGTTTCAATTCTTATCAAGAATCTCAGCACTTGCCACTTATCAAACATCCCTTCCTTGTTTACTTAGTATTTTTAAAAGATTTCATCTCACCTCTTCAAAATACCAAAATATTTATTTTATAATCCACAGGCTATAAAATTTACCAGCATAATTTTTCAAGTGCTGTGTCAATATTGTTTGTGTATTTTGATTTACCTCTAGTTCGCTTTTATTCTTCCTGAGGAATATACTTTAATAGTGTACTAGGAAGGATCTGTAGGTATCAATACCCTTCTTATTTGTATATCCAATAATGCATCACTTTGCTCTCATTCATTCAAGAGAGTTCTTGAAGATACAAAATTTTGGAACATCAGCCTAGCTCTTTGGCACATTAAAGGCAGTAGCTTATGTCTTCAGACCCTTTCCTGCCGTCAGCGGCCATTGAATTGTCCTTCCTATGTATTTCATTGTTTTTACCTTTGGTAACTCTTAGTACTTCCTCTTAATCCTGGAAAAAGTAAATGATAAAGCAGTCTAACAAAAGTTGCTGAAGACACAAATGAAATTATTGCTGCTATGACAAAATCATGAAACCTATGAATGAAATAAAAAGAGCACTATAATGAATCAAGAACAATGTGTATGGTAAGAATCACCTTTAAAGTCTTCGGAAGGAAAAGTAAAGTCATTTAAATTTTTAAAAAATTAGGTAGATGGGATAAATGTTAACCTGGTGTCAGTCATAGAGTAAACGTACAATTAGGGTATAGTTATGAAAAAGTCTATCACATGGTGAAGAGAAAAAGAAAAACAATCTGAAAGGACTTTGGAAGGGACATAAGTTGATCGACTACACATCGATTGAATAAAAGACCCACAGGGTCTAGATACAGTGAAATGTAGGCGATGGAGGAAAGACGACAGTTGGAGAGATAATTGTTAAGAACTTCCAATCACTGGGAATTTTTATTTGTCCTATCCTGTTATCAGAATACATTTTTTTATCTGAAGATTCACATATTCTTCAGTAATGAAAAATACCTCATTTTGCTTGACTGAACATTTAATTTTTGCACTCCTTAAGTGGAATGCATTTTTTTTTTATCATTTAAGGATTTAGGTCTATTTTGAATTTTTGAGTTCTATTTTGAGTTGATTTCGTGAAATCACTTCAAGTATTATATCTTCACTGTTCTCTCCATTCTTTTGCTCTGGAAACTTTATCACATCTAAGTTTAGCTGCTCAGTCGATTAATCATGTCTCAAGACTGCACCTTCAAAATGGTACCCCTTTGTTTGTCTGTATTAACATCTGGGAGGGTTCTTAAATGTGACCTTCCAATGCACTATTTCTCTCTTTAACGTGAGGTCTGGAAATGATCTTCCTTATTGGTTACAAAATGATGTGGCATCATGTCTTATTTCAAATGTGTGTGCTTGATTCATTTTATACACTTTTTTTTATGGCTACCTTATTCATTTTTCTTAATTTATCAAGCATTTTAGTAATTGTTATGCCTTTATTAATTTATTGGAGCATCCTAACCATTCTTGGAGTCTTTGGGAGATTGTGCCATAGCTTTATTAAATCTTGAGTGAATTCCAAGTTCCAAATGTTTACTTTGTTTTTCCTATTTAGCAGGACTTATTTTTCCCAAAATAAGTGTTTAGGCACACCTGCTGAGTGAAAGATTTTTTTTTTAGCATGCTTTTTTGCTTTTTCCACCTTTTCTTTCTCTCTGTCTTGTAATTTTGAATTTTTGTTATTCTTCACCCCAGCTCCGTGAGCCCTGCATATACAATATATAAAATGTAATACGTAATATAATAGTGTCTCAGGCTCTGGTGATCTAATGAGAGACCCAGGAAGCATATTGTCTTCTTTGTAGTCACCTTATCCAGCAGCCCAATAGCTGTTTTAAACTTCTTTTTATATCCAAGCCCTTAGGATTGAGCGATTATATTAGTATATTCCATCTCCCAAAACTTGCTTTGACTCTGTAAGAGCTGAGTTCCGGGTGTAACTTTCTGCCTTCACACTTGGAGCATACATGTTTCTGATTCATTTCTGGTATTGTGGGAATGACCTAATTTTAAACTCTGGATATCTGTTTGGGGGGTTGTATTTTATATTTTGATTTCTCATCTTCATGTGTTTGAAGTAGAGGAAGGCTGAGGAACCCCTCTTGAGCACAGGTCTTTCTTCTTAACTAAATATACAACCAATAGTGTAAATCCAATGATAACATTGTTAGTGTCAGTTATTATTGTTAATAGTATTTCTGGGAGAAAATAGAAATTAGTGGAAGTAGAGGTAAATGGAAGAGAATCTGACTCTATCTCCTTATTAGCTGCAGCTGATTATTGCTTACAGTGAATTTCAAGAAATGACATTTCTTCTATTTGTTAAACAGTAGCCAGAGACTCCAATTTTTATGTGAAGCCTACTAATTTTTAATATTGGTAAATAACTAAATTTGTTAAATATCTCCAAAAGCCAAATGGACAGGTCAACACCACAGACTTTGGACTGGATTGGATCCACGAATTACTGATTTGTGGCCCCTGCATAAATTCTCACTCTGTATGAACAGATCATTCCTTTCTCCTTTTCTACCCCTCAGCTCCAAAACTCCTATCCTACGTGTGGCATTGTGTCTGTGTGTCAAAAGAACATGGGAAGCAATCAGACATGGATCACAGAAGTCATCCTGCTGGGATTCCAGGTTGACCCCAAACTTGAACTTTTCCTCTTTGGGTTCTTCTTGATATTCTATAGCCTCACGCTGATGGGAAATGGGATGGTCCTGGGGCTCATCTGCTGGGATTCTACACTGCACACCCCCATGTACTTCTTCCTCTCAAACCTGACCATTGTCGACATGTCCTATGCCTCAAGCATTGTCCCCAAGATGCTGGCAAATCTTACAATGCAGAAGAAAACCATCTCCTTTGCTCCATGCCTACTTCAGACTTTTTTGTATTTGGCACTTGCTGTCACAGAGTGTATGAGTTTGGTGGTAATGTCCTATGATAGGTATGTGGCCATCTGTCACCCCCTACATTACGCTGTCATCATGAGCTGGAGAGTGTGCACTATCCTGGCTGCCACTTGCTGGATATTCAGCTTCCTCTTGGCTCTGGTCCATATTACTCTCATCCTGAGGTTGCCCTTTTGTGGGCCACAAACAATCGACCACTTTTTCTGTCAAATCATGTCAGTATTCAAATTGGCCTGTGCTGACACTAGACTCAACCAAACTGTTCTCTTTGTGGGCTCTGTGTTTGTTTTAGTCGGGCCCCTCTGCCTGGTGCTGGTGTCCTACACGTGCATCCTGTTCGCCATCCTGAGGATCCAGTCCTCGGAGAGCCAAAGAAAGGCCTTCTCCACCTGCTCCTCCCACCTCTGCGTGGTGGGGCTCTTCTTTGGAAGTGCCATTGCCATGTACATGGCCCCCAAATCCCGCCATTCTCAAGAACAAAGAAAGATACTATCATTGTTTTACAGCCTTTTCAACCCTATGCTAAACCCACTGATCTACAGCCTGAGGAATGCTGAGGTGAAGGGTGCCCTGAGGAGATTTCTGAGGAAGAAGACATCAGTGTGAGAGATGGAACCATGAGGAAAACTCACAGGTTCCAAGCCTGTGAGTTTTCCTCATGGTTCTGGGTCCTTGAATGCCCTTCTGAGTCCCTTAATTTAACAAACTCAGTAGTCTTTATCTTTGTATTTCTTATAAAATGAGAATATAAATACTCTAACCATTTAAGCCATTAATACAAAACCTGAGATAAACATTATGAAACAGAAAATTGTAGTCTAATCCTATTCATGAACAGAGATGCAAATATCTTAAAGAAAATATTAGTAAAATAAGTCCACAAAATAATATTACATTTTGACAAAGTTTTAATCTTCCAAATGGAAGAACTGCCTAACATTAAAACAATGAAAATAATTCACCGCATTAAAAAGATATATATCAGTAGATCCAAGAAAGTGTTTGACAAAATTCAACATCAATTCATGATAAAAGTCTTTAAACCTAGTATAACAGTAAGTATTCCTAAGAGGATCTACCAAAAAACAAAAGAACACATATAATAGATATCATTCTTACTGCTGAAATGCTAGCACCTTTCCCTGTAAGATAAAAAATAAGATAAAGATGTAGACTATCACCACTTGCTTTCTGTGCTTTAACCTTTTTACTAGAGACCCTAACTGGCACAGTTAGACAAAAAGGAGAAATACATGTGCACACACACACACTTGCAAAGGAATAAACAGACTGTGATTATATACAAATGACATGATTATAGATGTAGGAAATCCAAAGAAATCTTTTGATATATTATTAAAATTATAAGAAACTTCAGCAAAGTAGCTTGATACAAAATCAATACAACGATCGGTTACATTAAAAAAATTTTTTTAATGTTTATTTCTGAGACAGAGCATGAGTGGGGGAGGGGCAGAGAGAGAGGGAGACACAGAATCCGAAGCAGGCTCCGGGTTCTGAGCTGTCAGCACAGAGCCTGACACGGGGCTCAAACTCACAGACTGTGAGATCACGACCTGAGCCGAAGTCAGACGCTCAACCGACTGAGCCACTCAGGCGCCCCTCAATTACATTTTTTATATAACAACAAATAGTTGAAATGAAATTTTGCAAAATGCTAGTGAGACTATAGGACTTCATTTTAAAACTCTTCAGAATAAATTTAACAAACTATGTACAAAAAACTATAAAGACAAAATTAGAAAACTTATTGAGTTTCAATAGTAACTTGCAGTGCCTGGGTGGCTCAGTTGGTAAATACACAGGTCAACAACATGAAATATGCCAACTTCTTGGACTGGGAAACATAATATAATAAAGATCCAATCTCCTCAAATTGATTAATATATTTAATGTAGTCCTAATCAATATCCTACAATATTTCAGTGGTGTGGGTATGTGAAGAATTTCACAAGCTGATTCTAAAATGCAAAGGGCCAAGGCTAGTCCAAGTACTATTTTAAAAGATAAAGAATGAGGTGAGAGTATTTAATTTTTCCGTGTGCCATAAAGCGCCAGTAAATAAGACAACGTGCTGCTCTTCCAGGCACTGACCAATAAATAAACTGAACAGTGTACGAAACACAGAAGCCAGATTCATGTCTTTATAAAATGACACCTGCTATATTAGAGATGTGCCATGGCAGTTCAGTGGGGGAAAGGAAGGGCTTTGCAGTAAATAGAGCCGGCACACTTAAGGAACCATGTAGATACTCAAAGGGCAAAAAAACCTCAATTCCTAGTGTTTTCAAGACCTAAGTGTCAAACATGAACTATACATAAAGCTTTTAAAAGATAAGAAGGGGGGGCGCCTGGGTGGCACAGTCGGTTAAGCGTCCGACTTCAGCCAGGTCACGATCTCGCGGTCCGTGAGTTCGAGCCCCGCGTCGGGCTCTGGGCTGATGGCTCAGAGCCTGGAGCCTGTTTCCTATTCTGTGTCTCCCTCTCTCTCTGCCCCTCCCCCGTTCATGCTCTGTCTCTCTCTGTCCCAAAAATAAATAAACGTTGAAAAAAAAAATTAAAAAAAAAAAAGATAAGAAGGGGAAGGATTTTTAAAATAACATACAAAATTGTTAGTCACAAAAGAAAACATTGATGAATTTGACCAGATTAAAATTAAGAATGTCTATCAATCAATAAAGGGTGTAAAAAGAGTGGAAAGACAAGACGTGGAGTCCTCTTCTACCTGTTCTTCTAATTTATTGGGTCTCAGACATTACCTCCTCAAAGACCAGCATATTTCAGAGTCACACGTGTCTGGAACAGGTGATTTTCTATCATATCACTCCAGTTTATCTTTGTACCCAAATCACTTTTTACAAAATAAACAGACCTTAGGAATAAGGGTAAAATGGAGATTTTTCTCTTTCCTGTCCACCTGGTAGATGAGCCATTTTCAGATGTTTTGGGTGGGAGAGTTTTCTGACATATAATTACTCCCTCTCAGCAGACTTTTCCTTGTATTTCGTTGGCCAATATTGAGCCAAATGGTGATCTCTAAATAGTCACTGACAAAGAGGATGAAATTGAGAACTTGGCTTAGATCCATTATGGTTTAATCAGTGAGACCCACTTTCTCTGATAAGTTTACTATCTAATACCTCAAGAATATCAGTACTAGCTCAGGAAGTGGTAATGGCCATAAGGCAGACAACCAATAGTATCTGCTAAGTGGTTCAAGTTCTGACGCAAGATTTCTGAAATCTTGAGTAGGAAATTGAACTGTGCTAATCTTCTTATCCTTTAGTATTAGGGATCCAATGGATACTCTCTCACAATAAGGCATAATGTTTAAAAACCTAAAGGCTACAACCTCTAAATATAATGAAAAATTGTTATATCAAAAAGATTGTATTGGGGCGCCTGGGTGGCGCAGTCGGTTGAGCGTCCGACTTCAGCCAGGTCACGATCTCGCGGTCCATGAGTTCGAGCCCTGCGTCGGGCTCTGAGCTGATGGCTCGGAGCCAGGAGCCTGTTTCCGATTCTGTGTCTCCCTCTCTCTCTGCCCCTCGCCCGTTCATGCTCTGTCTCTCTCTGTCCCAAAAATAAATAAATAAAAAAAAACGTTGAAAAAAAAAGATTGTATTAAGAATCTGATAAGATTAAAAAGGACTCTGAACTAGAATAATCATTTTAGTTACATAGTGGGAACTTAATTTTCTTTCTGCTAGATTTTATATATACACACACACACACACACACACTCTTACAAGTAGCATGAGGAATATGAAACAATTTTCATTAAAATGTTATCTATTTATCCTTTCCTCCATCTATTTATCCAAGTACACAGAGATATGTGGGAGTCTACTAACCAAACGTGTGGGTGATATTGTTGTATTTTTCTGAACTGCTTATTTTCATTTGGGGAAAATATTCTTTTTACACAAAATAAAGAGTGAAAATACTTTCCTAAAATATCATGTTATTACATTTTGTTAAATTATTCATCTATCTGTCCTATTAGCCCTGAATTTGTTTATTTACTTGAAGAAATCTCTGGGATTTCTTGAGCTATTTAGCCATAATAGTTATTTCAGCATGCTTTGACCTGGAATAATTTTAGATTTTTTTCTTTGTACTTTTCAGAATTGCTTTATTTTTTACATATGGAGCTCATTTCCATTTTACAACAACAAAAAAATCATTTTTCCCCCTAAAAGTTGGTGGAGAGAGAGGCTGGTAAAGAAGCATGGAGACTTTGGGGCAGCTGGGTGGCTCAGTCGATTAAGCATCCAACTCCAGCTCAGGTCATGATCTCACAGTTGGTGGGGTTGAGCCCCGCATCAGGCTGTCTTCTGTCAGCACAGAGCCTGTCTTGGATCCTCTGTCCCCTTTCTGCCCCTCTCTCACTGGTGCTCTCTCTCTCTTCTCTCAAAAATAAATAAACCTGGGGCGCCTGGGTGGCACAGTCGGTTAAGCGTCCGACTTCAGCCAGGTCACGATCTCACGGTCCGTGAATTCGAGCCCCGCGTCAGGCTCTGGGCTGATGGCTCAGAGCCTGGAGCCTGTCTCCGATTCTGTGTCTCCCTCTCTCTCTGCCCCTCCCCCATTCATGCTCTGTCTCTCTCTGTCCCAAAAATAAATAAAAACGTTGAAAAAAAATTTTTAAAAAATAATAAAAAAATAAATAAACCTTACAAAATATTGAAAAAAAAAAAGGAGCATGGAGACTTTTAAGAAAGAGGGTAACATGAGTGTAGCTCTCCTGTTTACCACTAGAATGTGAGCAAGGGGAATACAGATTTTGTCTCCATCAGTTGTATCCCTTAGTGTCTGACACATTACTGGTTTATGATAAACATTTGATTAGGGAAGATAGTAGTGGTCAGCACCCACTCTCCAATCCTGAGCAGGGTGCAATATAGTGTTGTTGTTGCATTGATCAACCCAACCAAGGGGACACAATTTCTGGAAAAATCTGCTGGAAGAAAGAAACAACACCCCCACCGAAGTCCATTTATCCACAGCACATCAGCAGTGTGAACAAGTTTGTATAGAAAACTCTTGGGACACCTGGGTGGCTCAGTCAGTAAAACATCAACTCTTGGTTTCAGCTCAGGTCATGATCTCATGGTTGATGAGTTCAAGCCCTGCATCAGTTCAAGTTCTGTTAGCACTGAGCCTGCTTGGGATTCTCTCTCTCCCTCTCTCTGCCCCTCCTGTGTGCATGCTCTCTCTCTCTCTCTCTCTCTCCTCTCAAAAATAAATAAATAAACTTTAAAAATTAAAAAAAAAGAAAACTCTTTATTAGTCTAATATTTTCCCTCACCTGATTTCTAAGCAGGAAGTATATAGCAATTAACAGCTTATAGATACAAGTAATAAAGGTGATAGTAACCAATTGCTGTGTTTTTCCCCCCACCTGGACTCTTAGTCCCTCTTCCTAAGGTTTTTCTATCTTTCAATTCCCATCAGCCGCCTCAAATAATATGTCCATCCTTCAGGAGATTTCCATTCTCCTTCTATCTGGACTGGCTCTTGCCTGGCAATACCATCTGCCTTTACCCCGTGTTAGATTCCTTAGTTCATTAATCTCATGTCTTCCTCTTTCTCAGTGTAGTCCCCTTGTTTTGATGGAGCACATCCTTAAACAGCTTCATACAGTTAGAGATGTTTATCATGACAGAAGTTGTGGTGAAAACAGTCATCAACACTTCTCATTTCTTATCATCATTTGTACTATTTTATCTTCTTCAAACGCCCCATTGAAATTCTATGTGCAAGGTACAATGAAAAGGAAAGGGAAGGGAAGGGAAGGGAAGGGAACAGACTCATGCCCTCTGCAGGAGGATTTTCTGTCTCAGAGATGGCAAAATATTAACATGATATTTGGGTGCAGCTGTAGGTATTGTATTTGTGATCTGTAAAAACTTCTATCTCTATACTGATCTTTAAAAAAATTTTTTTTAATGTTTTATTTATTTTTAAGACAGAGAGAAACAGAGCATGAGTGGGGATGGGACAGAGAGAGAGGGAGACACAGAATCTGAAGCAAGCTCCAGGCTCTGAGCTGTCAGCACAGAGCCCGACACGGGGCTCGAACTTGAAAACCATGAGATCATGACCTGAGGCAAAGTCGGATGCTCAACCAACCAACTGAGCCACCCAGGCGCCCCTATACTGACCTTCTTTAATAAAGGTCCATCACTAATGATAGAGCCAAGTATACTTTATAATACCTATTCTCACTAAAATATAAAATATTAGTCAATAGAATTATTGATAATAAAAGAAGTCTAAGACTTTTCACAAGGAATGCTTTGGCTTCCTCCACTTCAAAGATTAGAAACAAAATAGTAGAGACAAACCATAAGCCCCTTTGTATCCACAATACACTGTGTTAAATATCGTCATACTGTTCAATCAAAAGAAATAACAGTGGTAACTATACATATTTGAATGAGGATGCACCAACTTGGTTCTATCTGGGTGTTGGTGAGTGAAACATATTCTTCTGTAACAATCTTGTTTTCCTTGTAAAATACAGGAAATGCAAACAATAAAAATAATAAGGGTGTAAAATTATTTAAGCACAATTTTGAAGGATGTTATAGTAAGTGCTGTTAGTCTTCCAGAGAAGGGAGACCAGTTGGGGTTTGGATAGGTGAAGAGGGCTCCCTGAATGCTTTGAAGGATTGGTATTATGTTTGAAGTGAAATGGACACTACAAGGATAAAATTGACTTGGAACAAGGAATAAGCATTTCAAGGGTGGGAGCGGTAGGGGAGTAGTACTTGAATAAAATTCAGAGTCTGTGTTGAAGAATAAGGAGGTATGTGGAGGGAGGCTCTATCCGACCCAGGTTATTTTAAGAAAAGAAATAACTCCAATATGCCTCGCCTCCATATATATATATATTTTTTTTTCCCTGTCCAATAGATTAAATACATTACCTTTATTTTGAAGCGCCTTTTCTACCACAGTTTAAGAACTGAAACTTTAGATAGACCCTCTGGAAGTTAGAAGTGGAAGGACTTTCTTATCATCAAACATCACTTAGTGCACGAGAGAGGGTGAGAGAGAGAGATTGAGAGAGAGAAATTCATTTTAACTGTAAGTCTTAACTCAGGATGAAGAAGCAAAATGTGGTCCAGAAATCTCAAGAAGTTTGAAATGGAGGATAAACTTCAGAAAATTAAGGGAGAGGGGCACCTGGGTGGTTCAGTCAGTTAAGCGTCTGACTTCAACTCAGGTCGTGATCTCACAGTTCGTGGGTTCAAGCTCCGCGTTGGGCTCTGAGCTGATAACTCAGAGCCTGGAGCCTGCTTCGTGGATTCTATGCCTCCCTCTCTCTCTCTGCCTCTCTCCCGCTCATGCTCTGTCTCAAAAATTAAAAATAAACATTAAAAATGTCTTTACAAAAAGAAAATTAAGGGAGAAATATATCTAAACTGCCAAGTCAAAAATACTTGTAAGTCAGAAATGTTCAGTGATTATCTGGCAATAACATTCCTCTATTAGGAGAAATCTATTTCTCCGAGATGATGTCTTAACAGGACCCATGGGACCCCTACCATGAAAGATCAAGCGATCACAGCCTCTCTTCTACAAACAGAAAGAATTCCAGTGTGGGGAAATTTTAAGGCTGGTAAAATACATATTGAGAGAAATTAATTTATGACATGATCTTGAATTTTTTTATTTTCTGTGCCAGGGTCTTGCATAGTTTAGAGACATCCTGACCTCACCCAATCCCAAGCAAACACAAAAACACACACACAAATCCCAAACAAATGCACATAAAAATTCCCAAGGGACATCGAGAGAGTAAAATGAATACACGTGGGAAATCTGTTTAGTGGTTCGCTTGCCGAAAGAAAAGTAGCAAACTTTAAATCTCCCTGAGGAGAATGGGAGTGGATGGAATGCTATGTGGTTCTGTCCCTGGAATCATTATCTGTGTCTGCAGGGAGGGAGCTGGGTTCAAATGACGACAGAAGAAAGCCCTTGCTTGCGGAAGCAGATCTATCATCAGGTTCCACCAAGAGAACCGTGTCTATGGGCTTCACCTCCAGATGAGACCCCTTTTGCACAGGAGAGTTAATTTCGGTCCTTCCCTGTGCGGTTTCTTTTAAACCCAAGGCTATGTTTGAAGAAAAGAACACAGATTATACCACTGTAAGTAAATGTGGTTCATTAGCCCCTAGAAGGGGTTTGCAGGTGGGATATGGGGAAAGGGGGTAGGAATGAAATTGCTGGCTCTGGGCATTAGTGACTAGCTGCCTTCCACGTGGCCCTAAGCCTACCTTCAGAACTAGAGTCCTGGTGAGGATCTCTAGGTACCGCTCCCTGTCTGCTTCTGGCCCTCTAGGACCATCTGTGCACACTCCCCTCATCGTCCTCATGTGGCAGCTCTTAGCTTTGTCTTGACTGTGTGAGAGAAGAGGAATCAGCATGTAGGATACGGTCTGACTAAAGGGCTACAAAGAACTTCAGAGGTCACGTGGCCCAGGTGTCTCTCCTTACAAATAAAAAAATCCTGAAGTCACAGGTAAGTGGTTCCTTGCCCTGAGACGGATCTTCCTTCCCTGCCTGTTAAATGCCTACCCCTGCAGACACTGGGAAACATCCTCTGCCCAAACGGACCCACTTATCGCTTGCCCGGGAGACAGATGGCATTCTCTTACAAGGGAAACCCAGGTCTGTTGATGTACTGATTCTCTTTTTGTTCTATGTTTCAGCAGAGGAACATTATGATTCTTAACATATTTCCTTATTGGATCCAGAAGTTACTCTGCATGGTGGCTTCTAAATCCCCAATAGATCATTAAGCACTTATTAAATGTCTTGTGTAAGTTAACCCATGAGGTAGGGTTATCGTTCAACCCATTTTCGCAGCTGGTGATGCTGACGCAGGGAGAGGCTCAGAGAGGTTGCAAAACTACGTATGCAGCCACCTCAGAATGGAAACTCAGGCAGTTGAGCTCAGAATCCATGTTTGTCTGTTACACTCCTGCTCGGTAAGATCAAGTCTTGAAGTCACTGTTGGAAGATGCTAAGTAATTTCTGAGTAAGTGTGCAAATTGCCCCAGAACCCCATCTTTGACACCCCAGGACTCTCCCTCAGAGTGATCATTACATACTCTCACTGTGGGTCAGTGCTAAATACCCAAAGTACAGCCTCCTTTCCTTTCAAGAGATTTTTGAGTTTTAAAACCTGTGTTTTCTTCCTGAATCTGGGAGTGAGTTTCCTTTAAAGGATTTTTCCTTTTCTTTAAAATCTGTTTGAAACTTAATTTTTTAAATCAGTGTATAAAAACATTAACAGAAATGAAAGTAATGTGGTGTGTTTTCTTTTTTTCTTTTTTTTTTTTAATGTTTATTTTTGGTAGAGAGACAGAGCGTGAGTGCGGGAAGGGCAGAGAGAGAGAGAGAGACAGACAGACAGACAGAATCCGAAGCAGGCTCCAGGCTCCCAGCTGTCCGCACAGAGTCCCATGCAGGGCTCCAACTCAAAAACCGTGAGATCATGACCTGAGCTGAGGTCAGACGCTTAACCCACTGAGTCACCCAGGTGCCCCCTTTTTTTTTCCTTTTAATTTTTTAAATGTTTATTGGTTTTGGATGAGACAGAGTGCGAGTGGGGGGAGGGGCAGAGAGCAAGAGGGAGACACAGAATCTGAAGCAAAAGTGGTGCGTTTTCTATTTCAACTCCAAAATAACCAAACGGAGGCAAGATAAATGTGAGTTTACAATGTCATGATTTTGTTGGATCGCTAATGCTGATGATTTGGACTCTTTCTCGACATTTGTGGTCTCATTAATGCTATTAGCCACAGTTAGCCTTTCTGTAACTTGTATTATATGCCACTTTACTGTAGTTATTCTTCACCGCCACCCTTTAGACATCTGTTGTCACTTTTTTATGGATGAAAACAATGAGTTGAGGGGCACCGGGGTGATTCAGTTGGTTAAGTGTCCGACTCTTGATCTCAGCCCAGGTCTTGATCTCTGTCTGGCTCCTGAGTTCAAGCCCGGCATTGGGTTCTGTTCTGGGCGTGAAGCGTGCTCAACAAACAAACAAACAAACAAACAAACAAACAGCAGCAGTGAGGCATAGACTAAGTGGCTTTAGTTCATAAGCTCACCTTGCAGAATGGAGATTGGGGTGATGCTCTGATCAGCACAGTTAACCATGGTGCTTTCATCCTTGCTCAGGATGTTGCTATTTTCAGTCCCTGTGAATTTTCATGCTGTGGAAGAACAGAGAAACGTATCCATGAAACTTGCCCTTGTTCTGTGCACTGAAGATCTTTCTTTAATATGTAGCTAAGGTGGCACTAAAAGAAATCATTGTAGACATTTTTCTCTTTGTTATTTGCCACAGGCTTTTTCTCAGAGGAAAACCAAACCTGACTTGAGCTGTGAAATTCAAAATGCAAAACCATGCCAACATTTAAAAGGAAAGAAATGCTCTCACCTTCTATTGCATTCTATTTTCCTTGTCCTCACAGATGAGCTGACCAGCAACTAGTATGCGTAGTTAGCCGTCATTATAGAGTGGTCTCCTCGCGACCTTCCTATAAAACTGTAAAAGGGTGCAGTTCACATCCTGCATGACATACAGTGTGTCTGTAGTTCACATTTGATGAAACAAATTGTTTCGCTAAGAATTCTATTTGCCTCTTTATTCATTCCTGCCATTTTGGAAATAGGCTACTAGTTTCTTCCAGATGTGTTAGAAAACAAATTACATGTAAAACTCCATAAGTCCAGGTTGCTTTCATTATGCACTTGGATTAATCAGACAATTCTAATCATTTGGGAAAGGGAAGCTAAGGACTGGCGTAGCTGATAGCTGACGCATCCATGTGTCAGCTGTCCAGGGTCACTGGCCTGGGCGCAGTAGGAACACGAGGGACCCATCACAGATGAGCCCACTGTGCTTTTCCTTTGGTCCACTCTCAGGATTCCATCTCAGGCCCAGAGAGCCTGTCCTAGGCACAGGCTCTGTGCTCAGCCTACCTTCCTTCTCCTACCCACCTGATAATATGAAGCTCTTATCACATTTCATCTCCTATGACTCATCCAAAGGTAATCTTTGGAAAGAAATTTAGTCTTTCCTGCCTCCTGTGTCTAGCTCTAAGACCTGCATATAAGACTTGTTTCTAAAGGCATTATCGAATTTTCTGTCATTACTTTTGCCTTGCTTTCCCTGGTGACAGAATGTGCTTATTCAAGAAGAGCCTTAAATGTTGACAAGATGTTCCTCTTCCTGGAGGACTTGGGCGTTAGGAGCTCTCTGAACCCCCCTATTTGGTTTGATTCACTGGGACCCATTAACACAATATTTGGTCTGTCCACAAAATGCCATATTCCATTCTGTCATTACATATGCATTGTCCAAACAATTGGACAGTTTCCCATATCTGCCAATTGGAAGTTCAATATACATCCTTTAACTGTGCTCTCTTTGCATGAATTTAAAAACAAGTCAAAAGTAGACCTATCAGCCCAAATAAAATCCGTAATATTTGAGTGACTTTGTAAGATATTTTACCAATTGTAGTTTGTTGCTATTTCTTGGGACCTCCAGTGAAGTGTTCACCCAAAACCTAGGAAGTTAAGATGACCACCTTTTTCTAAGAGAAACACCAAATCCACATAGGCGTAGACATGTAAGTTCCTGTGAAAGAGGGTGAATGTCTCTCAAATTTGCAATTCAGCTCACTCTGCACATTGTCTACTAGTAAGAATGCTGGTCAACCACAAGAATATGAATAAAGTGAACTCACAGAGGGGAACAGGAAAGTACCACTTGAACAGTATCCAGGGGAAGAGGAGGCCTTCATGAACTGGCTTGGAATAAAAAGTCCCCTCCAGTAGGCAGGGCGATTCTAAGTGACTTTTTCTAAGATCCTGATGGAAAGATTCCTGGACTGGATGATTGCTAAACTCTCTGTCACTTCTGAGTCTGCTTACAGGTACTGGTTTTATTGCTGTCCTCAGTGTTTCAGTTTTTAACCTCCAATCCCCAAAAGCTGCATTGCAAATAAGGAAACTAAAAGGGCAATACAGTGTGCATCTCTGAATGACAAGGTCCTTTCTCTGGCCTGTACAAAGCCACAGCTCTGCCTGTGCTCCTGTTCACATTTTGGCAGGTGTTGCAATAATTTTCAACCTGATTTCAGATCTATTTCAATTTTTTTAAAAAAAAATTTTAATGTTTTATTTATTTTTAAGACAGAGCAGAGCATGAGTGGGGATGGGGCAGAGAGAGAGGGAGACACAGAATCTGAAGCAGGCTCCAGGCTCCAAGCTGTCAGCACAGAGCCAGAAGTGGGGCTCAAACTCACAAACTGTGAGATCATGACCTGAGCTGAAGTCGGTAGCTCAACCGACTGAGCCACCCAGACGCCCCTATTTCTACTTTTATTTGAAGGAATATCTTGATCTTTTTCTCTATTAGGATGATTCAGGAAAAAACATCTGCATAAAAAAAAATGAGCTTGAGGTTTTCCATTTCCCCATTCCCGTCAAAGGTTACTATTTTTTATAATGTACTGATATATTTCTCCCAGTTGAAACTCTCAGAAAATCTGCTCTGATGTGAGATTCCTGGTAAAATTTGGGGAGGATCACTCTCAAGATGAGCAGGAACAATGTGCAAATTTAGTTTTATATTACATTATAGATTTTTCCAAAATGAAAATATCTTGTTTCCCCTGATTAATGCATAAAGTTTATTAAACAGACAAATAAACAATTTCTATAACAGATGAATCCCTATACAATCCTACTGTCTGGAAATTATCAATATAAACAATTTCATGTTTAACTTACAGAATTTTCATATATATATATATATATATATATATATATATATATAGACACAAAAGACATATGTGTGTAAATATGTTTATATTTTAAAATATAAGTTGGATCATACTATATACACATTTTTTTTACTTTATGTGGAAAACTTTTCATCCCACTGTACAAAGATCTACATTAAACTTTTAAAATTTTTTTAAATTTATTTTAGAAAGAGAGAGCACACAAGCTGGGGAGGAGCAGAAAGAGAGGGAGACAGAGAATCCCAAGCAGGTTCCTCACTGTCAGTTCAGAGCCCACTGTGGGGCTTGAACTCCTGAACCATAAGATCATGACTTGAGCCAAAATCAAGTCAGATGCTTAACAAACTGAACCACCTAAACACCCCTAGATCTATATTAACCTTTTAAATGTCTGCATCATATTCTATGTTATAAAAGTAGCCAGCTATTTTAATCTACCTCCAACTTGTAACCTTTATGAGAGTTCCTTTTTTCTTCTTCTTCTTCTTCTTTTTTTTAATATAAGCAGGATTACAATGAATATTTTACATCTTCTTGGTCACCATGGTTCTGGTACATTGGATTTTTTTCTGTTCCCAGACCTCACTAAATCCTTCCCACCCAGGGATTTTGTCTTTACGGTTCCCTGTGCAAGGAACGTCTACTTTGGCTTTAGACTGGGTGCACCCCCCTTCATCATTTACATTCCACCCTTGTGTTTTTTTATTGGAGAGATTTTTTACTGACAATCCCATTTAAAGAACCACCACCCCCCTTCAAACCAAGTGACTTTTAATCATATTACTCTGTTTATTTTCTTCATCATACTTTCCACTGTCAACAAATATTTTATTTCTTCGCTCTTGGTTTTTAGGGGTGGTAATCAACCATGGTGTCTCCTTATTCCTGGCCTGAAGAAATAGAGAAATAAACCAAGAAATCAGGTAAAAATTTAAAAAAAAATATATTTTATTAGTGATGTTTATTGAAAAACATGATCTATATCTTTAACAAAATATCTCTCCAAATTAAAATCACAATCATTAGCTCATTCCCACCTCTAAACAGGGCAGTACATATTCCTGCAGGCTTTAACCTGAAGGAGTAGAAATGTATATGGCCAAAAATGAGAGCAGAGAAAGGGCATCCTCACTTCCTGTTTCCTGTTCTGCAAGTCATATAGAGAGCAGTGTTTCCATCTGGGGGAGGGAGATTTCTCCCCTAAATGGAAACATGAGGAATAGATTACAAATACACCACCTGACATCTTCGCTACCTGTATCTCTTTCAGAATGTGTCTACTTATGTGTCTACTCTGTTCTTCGAGAGCTTGAAACAGGCCAGAACAGATGATGTACTCAAGGAGTATGTGTTAATGGATTGTTGAAATATAAATTTAAACTGTATAAACTATTCACATATTCCATTTTCAAAGTTCGTAACTTGTAATACTTAGTATTGCTGACCATGTGGGAGAGAAACACAATTCTCCCACAGTCAGAGGGAGAAATCGGTATGTTTTTCCTGCAGGTGAGCTGATCATAGGTATCACAAGCTTTCAAATGTCTCTAACATCTGCAATTTGAATTTTATAATATGTCCTAAAGAAATAACCATGAATATAGACAGAACTTCAGTTTGAAAGAATATTTATCTCAATGCTGATAAACATAAGAGAAATAAGAACCAAAAATTTTTCAATAAGAAATTAAATAAATTATAATAGAATATACATTAGTTTTAAATAATATCTGTAAAATATTATTTCAACACATGAAAAATGTTCATTATATTAAGGGAAGAGGGTAGTTTAAAAAGTCTATACAATATAATCCTGATTTTAAAATATGAATTTGAGGATCTAAATTTTTACAGAGAGAGCAATGAAATTATTTTGAAAGTTCTGTTGGATTTGAAACTACTGCCTAATTAGAAAGTAAAGATAGGTCTCAGGCTGTTTCTGGGAAAAATGTGAAGAGAGTGTAAAGGGACAGCATCAGGTCACATGGTTTCTCAGCATAACATAACCACGTGGCAGTTCCATGACCATTTCTGCCTCTGGACAACCCTAGCCACCTCCCAGGAGAAGCTCCCTGGAAAGAAATATCCAACCAATGCTCCACCTATCCCCACTCCCTGTGATCTGCCCAGAACACATCAAAACAGCAGTGGGCAGTCAGCATGATAACAGGTGTAGAAGATCTGAGGGGAGTTAATGACCATAGGAATTGCCAAAGCGGCAAAGACATCCTGATGACAAACAATTCTGTCACACTAGAAAATAAACTCTGAGATTTGTCTCTGTCTTAAGTTATGGAAGGGAAAGGAGAAAACACCCAAAGAAAATACAATTACAAGATAACTGTTAATGTAAATTCATTTTCCCTTTTGAGTTTCATTCTTGAAAAAGCTGCAAAAATGTCATCATATTTACCTGAATTTAGGATATGTACATGTGTTCATTGCATGCAGCCAAAGAATTCTTTCACTTGTGCCCAAATTTCAGCATCTAATGGCCATAAAGTAGTAAATAAAACTCTCAGAATAAAACCACAAACACCGGAGATGGAAAAGAGCTACCAGAAGATGTTTGTAGGGAGTATGAGCTGAACACGAGGGGCTTACAAAGTTTTAAAGATATCATAAAATTGAGAATTTACTTAGAAGGCACTTCAAATCTGAAATAAATGGGTAGAAAAGCATGTGTGAAGGTAAAAGGATAAGTAAGCAACATATATAAAGAAAAGGACCCTAATCACTTCATATCTTGGACCAAGAAGACAAGCAAACTTAGGAGACAAAAATATCTCCAGTTCAGATGTTCCGTCTGGGTTGTCTCACTTCTAACTCTAGTAATAATCAAGACTCGCACCCTTGAAGGGAAGCCAGAACACCTGAATCCTCCAAAACAACATATGTTTGAATGTGTGTATGTGTGTGTGTGTGTGTGTGTGTGTGTGTGTGTATGCTCTTAGGTGCGGTATATGATGTATCATGTTGTAATATTACCTATAACAAATTATATACATATATATCCTGCCATTCCATTGATACAAGGGGAATTTTCTGGTTTATATGAGCACACTGTTTTTTAACATATCTAAAGATAAATGACCGTAAATCCATCCAGAGTAATATATTTCAAAATGCTCATTCTGTAACATTTAGTAATATTCTGTGTCTTGATTGTCCTGGAACTCTGATCTTCGGGTTGTGAACATGGATTTGTCTGTCTCTGCCATAGGAGCATGGGAAGCAACCAGACATGGGTCACAGAAGTCACCTTGCTGGGATTCCAGGTTTATCCAGCACTGGAGTTTTTTCTCTTTGGACTTTTCTGTCTCTTCTATAGCCTCACTCTTCTGGGGAATGGGGTCATCTTAGGGCTTATCTGCTTAGACTCTAGACTGCACACCCCCATGTACTTCTTCCTCTCCCATCTGGCCATCGTTGATATGTCCTATGCTTCCAACAATGTCCCCAAGATGCTGGCAAATCTTTTGACTCAGAGAAGAACCATATCCTTTGTTCCTTGCATTATGCAGACTTTTTTGTATCTAGCTTTTGCTCATGCAGAGTGCCTGATTTTGGTCGTGATGTCCTACGATAGGCTTCTGGCGATCTGCAGTCCCCTACATTACACTGTCATCATGAGCTGGAGAGTGTGCACAGTCCTAGCCATCACTTCCTGGGTGTTTAGCTTCCTCCTGGCCCTCGTCCATTTAATTCTCATCCTGAGGCTGCCCTTCTGTGGGCCTCATGAAATCAACCACTTCTTCTGTGAGATCCTGTCTGTCCTCAAGCTGGCCTGCGCTGACACCTGGCTCAACCAAGTTGTCATCTTTGTTGCCTGTGTGTTTATCTTAGTCGGGCCCCTCTGCCTGATGCTGGTGTCCTACACGCGCATCCTGTTCACCATCCTGAGGATCCAGTCCGGGGAGGGCCGCAGAAAGGCCTTCTCCACCTGCTCCTCCCACCTCTGCGTGGTGGGGCTCTTCTTTGGAAGTGCCATTGTCATGTACATGGCCCCCAAATCCCGCCACCCTGAGGAGCAGCAGAAGATCCTTTCCTTGTTTTACAGCCTTTTCAACCCTATGCTGAACCCGCTGATCTACAGCCTGAGGAACACAGAGGTCAAGGGCGCCCTGAGGAGAACGCTGTACAAACAGAGGCACGTATGAAGGATACCAAAAACCAACATGGGGAAAGGCATTTTGCTCCCAATGAAATCTGGCAGGTGGCATTTTCACCTTGTGCTATAATAAATACCACATTAACATAGAATCTTTTAGACTTAAATATACAACCTGAAGCCATGTAGACTTTAGAAAATAAAATAGATGAATGTCTTCATGACCATTGGTAGGCAAAGATTATTAGAGATGATGCAAAAAGCACAAGACATAACGTTTGCAAAATTGATAAATATTAGACCTTTTCAGAATCATTCTGATTTTCGATATTCCTGTGAAGAAAGCAAGCCACATACCAAGTGTTTTGTACATTTTAAATGCAATGGTGAGTCAAGTACGACCACATGAGGAGACACAGAGATATATTAGGAAAGCAAAAAGTTTGTTGTCCTCACAGGTTCTGGAAAAGGAGGCAGGATCCCAGGGACATGTAGGAAAGACACCAGGGTGGTCAGGAGCAAGAGAAGGTTTACATCACTGCCTTTATGTACATTTCCACAGAAAACAACCAATAAAGGGTGTATAAGAACAATAAACGGTGTATAACAACCCTTTTGTGGGTTCCTATAAAAGGCAAATCTTTGCCATGTAAAGAAAGGGCATCACCATGCAGGCAGGGTGGTGGTGGAGACTGCAGACCCTTTTGACAGCCTCTGTACAGCACGACAAAGCTCACGAACTTCTAAGATGTATCAAATTCATCAGCTGGGAGGAAAAGGAACTGTTTGGAATAACAGAGTGTCCTCATCAATATATAATGATACACAATAAAAACTAGTTTCAGTACAAGACTTTAAACTGAGATAGGGTAACTGGTTTTGTCTTCAATTGACTGAAACTGAGAAATCAGTGAATCTTGGCTAATTATAATGACACCTGTCATGATAATCTGGCAAATGGACAAGGGCCAAACCTGTTGGAATGTCATAGCAAATACGACTATAATTCTTACATACCTCTGATATGTTCTGTAATGAAACTGAATTGTACCATGACTATGCTCTGCTGTGAGGTAACATTGACATTATTGCTAAAATTCAGCTACATTATGTAAATAAGTGATATGACAATGCTGATATTGATGACCAAATGTATTGGGAGATCCAGTTAAATCTTTCACAAGTTGTCATATCAATGGAAAATGGCTGGTCTTTGGCAGAACTTGATTTAACTAACCCACAGCTCATTTCTATGCTAAATAGCTCTGCACAAGGTTATTACAAGGTATGAACAACATAGCTCCAAGGAGAACAAGTCATCAAATTAGTATCAAAAATTTGAAAATGTATGTCATGGCTTTATAGGCTATAGATGTTTCTTTGAGTCTGTGCCTAGTCTCCACTGGCTCCTCCAAATATGGGCCATATTCATGTTATTGCTTCATCTATTATTTTAAGTAAAACATTGCTGTACCTGTTACCTAAGTGCTCTTCTAAATGTAGATGTTGAGAAAAATATGGTCATTGTGCTGTAAGAGCACCAGGCCGAGGGCCAGGTGTGTGCACTGTGCAAAAAAGGGTTCTCTTAAACTCATATAAATTAGGAATTAAAAGGAACTTTAAAATATGCTGGTCTTGTCACTTAGCATGAGACACAGAAATGGAAATTGTGTCCCTGTGAGTTTAGTGTCAGAATTACTTTGATTATCTGGGGAGGGAGTCCTGGAGGTGCATGTGGCAGATAATAAAGAGAGTCACAGGATAGCACCTGTCTGAGGAAAGGTACAGGATCTAGACAATGAAGGCACTGCTCTGTGATTAAGAGAAGAGACTGTGGGTGGTGGGATCCTCAAGATGGCCCCCTGAGGAACCTTCCCCTCTTTTTTAATCAAGGGCTAATCTGGGCTCTGCTGTGAAGATGTTTTGAAAAACAACTGATCTGGGGCGCCTGGGTGGCGCAGTCGGTTAAAGCGTCCAACTTCAGCCAGGTCACGATCTCGCGGTCCGGGAGTTCGAGCCCCGCGTCGGGCTCTGGGCTGATGGCTCAGAGCCTGGAGCCTGTTTCCCATTCTGTGTCTCCCTCTCTCTCTGCCCCTCCCCCGTTCATGCTCTGTCTCTCTCTGTCCCAAAAATAAATAAAAAACGTTGAAAAAAAAATTTGAAAAACCAACTGATCTTAAACTCTGGAGGTTATGTTGGTGGGCCTAATCAGGTCTGGTGAGCTTTCCAAAAGCAGGGTATTTTCGCATCTAACAGCAGAGGAGGAGGTCAGATCTCAAGTGTGAGGATGGAGGGCGCCCTGGGTGAGGACTGCAGGAGGACTGCAGACCCAGCCACATCTTTGAATTTAGCCTGTGAGACAGAAACAGAGAATCCGACACCAGAACTTCTGACCCAGAGAAACTGAGAGATAACACTTGTGGCCTAGGGTTTTTGTTGTTGTTGTTAATGTGTCTGGGTGTTTTTTTTTTACATTGTGTGTGTGTGAGAGAGTGTATGTGTGTGTGTATATGAATGTGCATATATATATATAATTTTTAATTTTTTTAATTCCAATATAATTAACATACAGTGTTATGTTAGCCTCAGGTGTACAACAGTGATTCAGCAATTCTATACATTGTTCAGTGCTCATCATAAGAGTATTCTTAATCCCCTTCCCATGTTTTCCCATCCCCACACCCACCTCCCTTCTGGTAACTGCCAGTTTGTTCTCTATAGTCCAGAGTCTGTTTTTTTGTGTGTGTCTCTTTTCCTTTCTTCGTTTGTTTTGTTTCTTAAATTTCACATATGAGTGAAACCAAATGGTGGTATTTATCTTTCTCTGCCTGATTTATTTCACTTAGCATTATACTTCTACAACCATCCATGTTGGTACAAATGAAAATATTTTTTTAATGGCTGAGTAATATTCCATTGTGTATGTGTGTGTGTATATATATATATATATATATATATACCATATGTGTGCTGTTTTAAGCTGCTACGTTTGTGTTCATTTGTGGCAACAACAAGAGAAAACTATAAAACCATTGGTATCAGGTAAGATTCATTTGTTTCCAGCTCTGACCCTTTCTAGATTGGCAATCTACCAATTAGTTTAGTGGTACTCTAATATATGGTTTCCAGACCTCCTTGAACTCTTAAAAATTACCAAGGACTGAAAGACATTTTTATGTGGTTGTATCTCCTTTTTATTTAAACATAATTTATTGTCAAGTTAGCTAACAGAGTACACAGTGTGCTCTTGACTTCAGGGATAGATTCCCATGATTCATGGCTTACATACAACACCCAGTGCTCATCCCAACAAGTGCCCTCCTCAATGCTCATCATTCATTTTCCCCATCCCCTGCCCACTCCCCATCAACCCTTAGTTTGTTCTTTGTATTTAAGAGTCTTTTATGGTTTGCCTTCTCTCTGTTTGAAACTATTTTTTCCCCTTCCCTTCCCCCATGGTCTTCTGTTAAGTTTCTCAAATTCCACATGTGACTGAAAACATATGGGATCTTTCTTTCTCTGACTGACTTCTTTCACTTAGCATAATACTCTCCAGTTCCATCCATGTTGTTGCATAATGACAGGATTTCATTCTTTCTCACTGCCAAGTAGTATTCCATTGTATATATAAACCACATATTCTTTATTTATTCATCAGTTGTTGGACCTTTGGTCTCTTTCCATAATTTGGCTATTGTTGAAAGTGCTGCTATAAACATTGGGGTAAATGTGCTCCTATGAATCAGCACTCCTGTATCCTTTGGATAAATTCCTAGTAGTGCTATTGCTGGGTCGTAGGGTAATTCAGTCTTTAATTTTTTGAGGAACCTCCACACTGTTTTCTAGAGTGGCTGCACCAGTTTGCATTCCCACCAACAGTATAGGAGGGTTCCTGTTTCTCCACAACCTCTCCAACATCTGTTGTCTCCTGAGTTATGAATTTAAGCCACTCTGACTGGTGTGAGGTGGTATCTCATTATGGTTTTGATTTGTATTTTCCTGATGATGAGTGATGTTGAGCATCTTTTCATGTGCCTATCAGCCATCTGGGGATGTCTTTGGAAAAGTGTCTACTCATGGCTTTTGCCCAATTCTTCACTGGATTATTTGGTTTTTGGGGTGTTGAGTTTGGTGAATTCTTTATAGGTTTTGGATACTAACCCTTTATCTGACATGTCACTTGCAAATATCTTTTCCCATTCCATCGGTTGCCTTTTAGTTTTACTGATTGTTTCCTTTGCAGTGCACAAGCTTTTTACCTTGATGAGGTCCCAATAGTTCATTTTTGCTTTTATTTCCCTTGCCTTTAGAGACGTGTCGAGCAAGCAGTTGCTGTGGCTGAGGTCAAAGAGGTTGTTTCCTGTTTTCTCCTCTAGGGTTTTGATGATTACAGCTTTGTAGTAGAGGCTAAAGTCTGGGACTGTGATGCCTCCCGCTTTGGTTTTCTTTTCCAACATTACTTTTGCTATTTGGGGTCTTTTGTGGTTCCATACAAATTTTAGGATTGTTTATTCTAGCTCTGAGAAGAATGCCCGTGCAATTTTGATTGGGATCACCCTGAATGTGTAGATTGCTTTGAGTAATATTGACATTTTAACAATATTTCTTCTTCCAATCCATGAGCATGGAATGTTTTTCTTTGCGTCTTCTTCAATTTCCTTCATAAGTTTTCTATAGTTTTCAGCATACAGATCTTTTACATCTTTGGTCAGGTTTATTCCTAGGTATTTTATGGTTCTTGGTGCAATTATGAATGGGATCAATTTCTTGATTTCTCTTTCTGTTGCTCCATTATTGGTATGTAGAAATGCAACAGATTTCTGTATACTGATTTTGTATCCTGTGACTTTGCTGAATTCATGTATCAGTTCTAGCAGCTTTTTGTGTAGTCTTTTGGGCTTTCCATGTAAAGCATCATGTCATCTGCAAAAAGTGAAAGTTTGACTTCTTTCTCAATTTGTATGCCTTTTACTTCATTTTATTGTCTGATTGCTGAGGCTAGGACTTCCAGCATTATGTTAAACAACAGTGGTGAGAGTGGACGTCCCTATTGTGTTCCTGATCTCAGGAGGAAAGTTCTCAGTTTTTCACAGTTGAGGATGATATTAGCTGTGGGCTTTTCGTATATGGCTTTTATGATGTTAAGGTATGTCCCTTCTGTCCCGACTTTCTTGAGGGTTTTTATTAAGAAAGGATGCTGAATTTTGTCAAATGCTTTTTCTGCATCAATTGACAAGATCATATGGTTCTTATCCTTTCTTCTATTAATGTGATGTATCATATTTATTGACTTGCAAATATTGAACCAGCCCTGTAGCCCAGGAATGAATCCCACTTGATCATGGTGAATAATTCTTTTAATATATTGTTGAATTTGATTTGTCAGTAACTTGTTGAAAAGTTTTGCATCCATATTCATCAGGAATATTGGCCTGTAATCCTCCTTTTTAGTGGGGTCTCTGTCTGGTTTGGGAATCAAGGTAATGCTGGCTTCATAGAATGAGTCTGGAAGGTTTCCTTCTGTTTTTATATTTTGGAGCAACTTGAAAAGGATAGGTATTACCTCTGCTTTAAATGTCTGGTAGAATTCCCCTGGGAAGCCATCTGGCCAAAGAACTCTTATTTGTTGGCAGATTTTTGATAACTGATTCCATTTCTTTGCTGGTTATGTGTTCAAATTTTCTCTAATAATTGTATTTCTGTGATGTTTGTTGGCATCTCTCCTCTTTTATTTGTGATTTTATCAATTTGGGTTTCCTCTCTTTTCTTTTTGAGAACACTTGTTTATTTTTTCAAAATACCATCTCTTTGATTCATTGATCTGTTCTACTGTTTATTTATTTATTTATTTATTTGGATTCTATATTGTTTATTTCTGCTCTAATCTTTATTATTTCTCTTCTGTTGGCTTTGGGGTTTCTTTGCTATTCTTCTAGTTCCTTTAGGTGTGAAGTTAGGTTTTGTATTTGTGACTTTTCCTGTTTCTTGAGATAGGCCTGGATTGCAATGTATTTTCCTCTTAGGACTGCCTTTGCTACATCCCAAAGGGTTTGGACTGTCATGTTTTTATTTTCATTTGCTTCCATATATTTTTTAATTTCTTCTTTAATTGCCTGGTTGACCCATTCATTCTTTAGTAGGCTGTTATTTAGCCTCCATGCATTTGGAGGATTACCAAATTTTTTCTTGTGGTTGATTTCAAGTTTCATAGTGTTGTGATTTGAAAATACACATGGTATGATCTCAATTCTTTTATATTTATTGAGGTCTCACTGTTTTGTGACCCAGTATGTGATCTGTCTTGGAGAATTTTCCATGTGCACTCAAGAAGAATGTGTATTCTGCTGCTTTTGGATGGAAAGTTCTGAATATATCTGTCAAATCCATCTGGTCCAGTGTATCATTCAAGGCCATTGTTTCTTTATTGATTTTCTGCTTAAATGAACTTTCCATTGTTGTAAGTGAAGTATTAAAGCCCCCTGAAATTACTATATTCTTATCAATAAGATTGCTTATGTTTGTGATTAATTGATTTACATATTTAGGTATTTCAAGTTGGGGGCATAAACATTTACAATTGTTAGCTCTTCTTGACGGATGGATCTTGTAATTATGATATAATGCCCTTCTTCATCTCTTCTTGCAGCCTTTAGTTTAAAATCTCATGTGTCTGATAGAAGTATGGCTACTCCAGCTTTCTTTTGACTTCCAGTAGCATGATATGTGGTTCTCCATCCCCTCACTTTCAATCTGAATGTATCTTCGCGTCTAAATTGAGTCTCTTGTAAACAGCATATAGATTGATCTTATTTTTTTTCTTTTTTAAATCCATTCTGATACCCTATGTCTTTTGATTGGGGAAGTTAGTCCATTTACGTTCAGAGTTACTATTGAAAGATATGGACTTCGTGTCATAGAAATCCATAGAAATCTGTACGTTTCATTCTTGTAGTGATGTCTCTGGTCCTTTGTAGTCTTTGCAGCATTCCACTCACAGAACTCCCCTTAGGATGTCTTACAGGGCTGGTTTAGTGGTCATGAACTCCTTCAGTTTTTGTTTGTCTGGGAAACCTTTATCTCTCCTTCTATTCTAAATGACAGCCTTGCTGGATAAAGGATTCTTGGCTGCATATTTTTCCTATTCAGCACAGTGAGTATTTCCTGCCAATCCCTTCTGGCCTGCCAAGTTTCAGTGGACAGGTCTGATACTACCCTTATATGTCTACCTTTGAAGGTTAAGGCCAATTTGTCCCTAGCTGCTTTCAGAATTCTCTCTGTATCTTTGTATTTTGCCAGTTGCACTATGATATGCCATGGTGAAGACCTATTCTTGTTAAATCAGAAGGGAGTTCTCTGTGCCTCCTGGATTGGGATGTCTGCTTCCTTTCCCAGATTAGGTAACTTCTCAGCTATAATTTATTGAAGTAAACCTTCTGCCCACTCCCCTTCTTCTTCTGGAACTCCTATGATACAGATATTATCACATTTCATTGAGTCACTTAGTTCTGTAATTCACCCCTCATTGGTCTAGTATTTTCTTATCTCTTTTTTTCTTGGCTTCATCATTTCCCATAATTTTATCTTCTGTTTCACTTATTCTCCCCTCTGCTTCTTCCACCCTTGCTGTCACTGCATCTAGTTTATTTTGCACCTCATTTACAACATTTCTTAATTCATCATGAGTATTTCTTAGGTCCTTGATCTCTGCAGCAATAGATTCTCTGCTGTCTTCTATGCTTTTTTCAAGCCCCGCTATTAGTTGTATGACTATTATTCTAAACTCTTGATCAGATATATTGCTTATATCTGTTTTGAGCAATTCTCTAGCTGTCATTTCTTCCTAGAATTTCTTTTGAAGAGAATTCTTCCATTTCATCATTTAGGCTAGTTTTCTGTCCTTTATGTGTTTTAATAGCTTGTTATGTGTCCTGCACCTGTGAGCACTACTATATTAAAAAGGGGTCATACACTGTCCAGGGCCTGACCCTTCAGGAGGTGTTTTTGGAGTGTGTTGCATGCTCTCTTCTGTTGTGATTCTCGTTGCTTTATCTCCCTACTCATAGTGGTGGTTTGGACCTTCCACCAGGTGTGCTGTGATTTATTCATTGAAGTAGCCCTAGAAAAAATTCTAAAAAGGGGGTGGTGGAGAAAGAAGCCTTATCCCATACAAAGAGAGAAATGACAGGGATGGGGGAAAAGAAAAGAAAAAAAATTGACCAGGAAGAGAATCAGAGAAACTATATGGCTTAATTCAGAGAGAGAGGGGGGTGGGGAATAAAGAATAAGGAGATACAGAAGAGGTATAAAAAGAGTAGATTAAAAATGTCTACTTACACAAACCAACAACCAGAATAACCAGAATAGAGAAGGGAAGAAATAAAAGGAAGAAAAGGAAGTAGAAAAAAGAAAAAAAACATACATATATATAAAATAAGAATCGACTGAGAATCAAATCAGAAAATGCAAAACCGCTGACCCATATCTGATGGTGCCTTGGAACCAGTAGCTGCTGTGGTCTGGAGGAGGGACTGTCTGGTTCTGTCAGTGTCAGTCTTGCTCTGTTAGATACACAGTTTCTAGGCATGGAGGGGTGGTTTGTTGTAGGCGGGTCCCACCTCCACTGTGGACCCTTTGTCTGTTCCCTGAAGCCCCACCTTGTTGGTGATGGGCAGAAAAAGAGTGACACCCCAGTCTCTCCTCCCTGGACCGGGTGACCCAAACCATTCTGTTCAGACCATCCTCACAATGCTGCGTGGGTAGAGTGGGCCAGTTTGTCCTGCTCCAGTTTCCCATGCCTTTCAGGTGCTCAGCTGGGATCCAAACCCTGATCTCTTAAAGGATCCCACTCCTTGCACTCAGTTCTGGGATACTGCCACTCTGGCAGCCAGTCGACAAAGGGCCTCTACCTGGTGTGCACCTGCAGGGTCTTTTGTCCTTTGAGCAGTTATGTCCCTTCTTCCCACAGCACTCAAGGAAGGGGACTGCTTTCTCCAACTGCACCTCAGCTGGTGACTGAGCCCAGGGCTGACTCCCCTCCTCCCCAGGTGTGTGCGCACAGCAGTCAGCCCCAGTCCAGAGAAAGCCCCACAACCCTGGATGGAGTTAGAAATTGGTTCTTTCTCTGTTTTTTCCATTCCCTGGTCTGTGGTTTTCCTATTGTCCAAATATAATCCTACACTTCCACACCTCTTTCTCTTCCTTTTGTCTCTCTGTTCTGTGGATAAACACCACCTGTTGTATCTCTCTCAGTTTTCAATCATACGATTGTGTGACAGAGGTTTCTGTCACTCTATAGCCCTAATTCCTGGAATTCCAAGTCTTCTAGCCTCAGTACTGCTGTATTTGAGGGAACAATCAGGTCCCCCTACTTCTCCACCGTGCTGACTCTCCTCCATGTGGTTGTATTTCTTTTTGGTTGTTATTTTAATATTTTTAAAAAAATTTTTTAGTGTTTATTTTTATTTTGGAGAGAAAGAGAGAGTGTGAGTGGCGAGGTGGGGGGAGGCAGAGAGAGAGGGAGACACACATTCTGAAGCAGGCTCCAGGCTCTGAGCTGTCAACACAGGGCCTGAAATTTCTTGATATGTATCATATTGGAAATCAAAACTGAGAATTCATTAAATATTTTGATTCATTTAGAAATATTTCCATTACGTATTAATATAATGTATTTTTATATAAATATTTTATAAAGCAAAAATAATCAGTAAAAGGAGTAGCTATGTTTTACATTTTTGAAAAAATTTTAAATGTTGGCTTAAGCAAGGACAGGTGAATTTTATATTTCTTCTGCACTCTGTCTCATGCAGTATCACACGCCATGCTGCCTCTGGAATAGTCCATGGCACACTCTTGAGAGAGGGAGGTTGAAAAAGTAAAAAAGTCTAAATATAATTATGGTAACAGTTTTGATTATATGGACCCTTTGAGGTTCTCCGAGATTTCCCCCTCCCGGTCCCTGGACCACACTTAGAGAATCAATAATTTAGTATATTCAAACTTCAGTCTCCACACCCATAAAATGGTAATGCTGATCAGATTACACCATGTAATCAATATAGAGCATTTGGCACATTTTCTGAAACAAGAGACAGGCTCAATACTTGTTGCTTATGTATGTTAGAAGCCTTCCTCATTTGGATTTATCAACCCTTACTGCAGCTAGAGATTCATCTTGGCTTGGGGGATCTATTCTCTCTCAGGGTGGTACAGGCTCCCTGGGAATCTACTTCTCAAGTATCTAGAAGTTCCATTCTCTCAGATGCTTCGATAGGGATTGTGGAGAAGCATGACTTCATAAAACTGTAATAAATTTTTAGAGTTTGGGTACTGTAATTGTGATATTTGTCTCACATTTATAACCCTTGAGACATTTGAAAGTTTGTGTAGAAACAGTGTGAATTTTCCTTTGAGGCCAATCACATGCAATCTTAACTCTACCCCAGAGGATTTCCCTCCCCACCTTTTTTCTTATGATCCTTCTGGGAATTTGAATCCTCAGTAGAAATTTAAGAATGTTTTATGTTCATCTGATTCTAAAATAAAACCTATGCTCTTGGGGTTCTTTGAAGAGACCTCAGCAAGTCTAGTGAGTGACTCTTTCTGTACCTGGGATTTAATCCTCTGAAAGCTACTAAGGGAACAGGACACTGCACCCATGTTAGAGGTACATTTCTCACCTCTGTGAAATTTATTCTAGATCAAAGTAGATTCTTGTGAGAAAACCCAGTGCTAACACGTTCTTATGCAGAAGGGATGAATTTATGCTGGGAGGTGATTTTCAGTACGGGTAGTTGATAAAGGACAGGCTATGTGGACAAGAATGACATTCCTGGGTGATCCTGCCTCCTGACTCCCATTGTGCACTGTAGGTAGATACAATCAGCATCTGGATGTTTCCTTCCCCGACATTAGGGACCTCTGCCTACTGAGTAGTGGTCAGGGCATCCTTGAACTTCCCCACCACCTCTCACCATTTCCTACCAATGGAACTGTAACTCAGTGCTCGTGGGCAGAGCTAGCATGACTGTCTCCGTGTGAGGGGGCTCAGAGAATGAGAAGCCTTATATTGAAGTATTGTCTCTGAATAAAGCTCTGCAATGGCCAAATTAATGAAAGGACTTTGTATATTACCTACCCTAAATGAAGCTATTGATGTCCAGAGAAACCTGTCTCAATGGAAAAGAAAATTCTAGTAACAGTAAGTCTTTGTGCAAACACTGTAAGATGTAAGTTTGCCGTATCATTATATCTTTTTGAACTATCCCAGGTTATCACCCTGTTGTGACAATTATAAGACTTAAAAATCATTGTATTGTATGTTCATGTCTTTCTTATCACAAAAGAGGGAAGAATGAGTGCCAGCATTCCTGGAGAGGATTGAAGAAATAGAATATAGTTCCCTTGCTCACAACACATTCTGAGGGGAACCTAGGCGTGGTTCAGTTGGTTGAGTCTCCTACTCTTGATTTTGGCTCAGGTCATGATGCCAGGGCCCTGGAATCAAGCTCTGTGTTGGATTACATGATGAACATGCAGCTGCTTAATATTCTCTCTCTCTCTCTCTCTCTCTCTCTCTCTCTCTCTCCCCCCCCCTCTCTCCCCCTCTCTCCCTCTCCCTCTCTCCCTCTTACCTGTCCCCTGCTTGTACTCTCTCTCTCTCTTTAAAATAAAGAAAAAAATACTGGTGTACAGGACTGCCTAGAGAGCACTGCTCATACAACCATGCAAAGCTTTTCTTGAGTTGCTATTGTTTCATTTACTCCATCAGGGAGGTGAAATTTCAAGCATCATTATTGGGACATTTTCTTCTCTATTCCAGTACTCTAACTGCTAAAGAGTTTTAACCTACTTTCAATTTTTTTTATGTTGTTCATTTTTTAAGAGCAAACTGGAAATAATGGTAATTAAAATAAGAATAAAAAGATATACACAATCACACACAAAAGTGACTAGACTAAAAAGTTCATAAACAAGTGTTCCTACTGAATAGTGATAGATCAGATTACCTTCAACAATATTTTTATCCTTTATGTTCAGAGACTAAATGTGTTTCAGACATGGCTCATCATATCCAACTCTGTATTTTTACAATATTGATGTTGTCTCCAACTTTACATAATACAGGTATATTCTTTAATTGTGGCAAAATCAATGTCACAAACTTCATGCACATATGCATAGAATCCTCCCACATGCAATTATATTCATGGAGGTGAAAGAATCTATGATTTTGTCTCTGTTTCATTTTCCAGTGATCATACTCTAACTTCTAACTGTGAACTTCTCTAATGAAGGAGAAACCATGTCTTTGTCAAAAGAAACTGGCAAGTAGAAGATACACAGTACATCCATTTTTTTAACTAAAATGACAGTCATCCATCTAACATTTCCTGAGTGCCTGTTTTATCTAGAATTTCCTAGTCATTTGAAATGTAAAGATGTACAGGACATATTACAGGCCCATAAGATTTACCATTTGGTGAAAGGGAATGTCTGTTCAAATACACGACATTTGGATTTTATCTTGAGGATTATCCATATCTTCATAGTGCGGATATTACTCTTTTAACTGTTAATATTGACCAATTCTATACAGTTAATAGGTACCTGAAGAGCCTCCTCACGTGAATCTACTCTGATTCTCAAGAGTAGCAAAGACCCTTTTTATCAGCTGTCTTATAATTAGTCTCCTTAACAGGGCCAAGAGAAGGTCAAGTAGGCTGTCACCATTCTCTTTGCAGTGACAAGTGAAAACTGCAATAAAATGGTTCAAATGAGGAGAATGACCCCAGGGCAACATCGCATCAGGATTACACAATGAGGGTAGTGATGCACATAGTTTGTAACCACGCTAATATTTTGGAATGACCCATATGCATTTTCCAGCCCAATATACACTAGCCCAGTAACTTACATTCACCCAAGCCGGGTATCCTCTAAAGGCATAGATGATAATTCTCAGTGTTTTATAAAGTGCTGAATTCATCCTACTCTCAGAAAAAAAAAAACATAAACGTAGAGAAAAAGAGAATAAGGCAGATATGAAAGAGGTATTAAAATTTGTTGAATCTGTGTGAAGGAATATGGGAGTTCTTTGTATAATTCTTGACCCTTTTCTGTGAGTTTAAAGTTCTCTCATATTAATAGTTCAAATCAGGGGTGCCTGGGAGGCTCAGTCAGTGGAGCAGCAGACTCTTAATCTCAGGGCTGTGATTTCATGCCCCCTGTTGGTGTGGAGCCTCCTTAAAAAAAAGGTTGAAATAAAAAAGGTACCCAATTTGCTCCCCCTGTCAAGTAGGAACAAGGATACAAGATTTCTCTGAGCTCGTTTTGAGCTAAGTAACTCCAATTTTTGTCCATTCTCCACCTATGACCTTTTCTCACACTTCAGTCCTTGACAAACTGTCATTAAGAAATGGGAAGCAACCAGTCATGGGTCACAGAATTCATCTTGGTGGGATTCCAGCTCCGTGCAGAGATGGAAGTGGTCCTCTTCTGGATCTTCTCCCTGTTCTACATCTTTAGCCTGTTGGCAAACGGCATGATCTTGGGACTCATCTGTCTGGACTCGAGACTACACACCCCCATGTACTTCTTCCTCTCCCACCTGGCCATCATTGACATTTCCTATGCATCCAATAATGTCCCCAAGATGTTGGCAAATTTTGTGAATCAGAAGAGAACCATCTCCTTTGTTCCATGCGTAATGCAGACATTTTTGTATTTGGGTTTTGCTGCTACGGAGTGCCTGATCTTGGTGGCGATGTCTTATGATAGGTTTGTGGCAATCTGCCATCCCCTCCAGTACACTGTCATCATGAGCTGGAGACTGTGCCTGGTCCTGGCTGTCACTTCCTGGTCATGTGGATTTATTCTGGCTCTGGTACATGCAATTCTCCTTCTACGGTTGCCCTTCTGTGGACCCCGGGAAGTGAATCACCTCTTCTGTGAAATCCTATCTGTCCTCAAGTTGGCCTGTGCTGACACATGGATCAACCAATTGGTTATCCTTGCTGCCTGTATGTTTGTCTTAGTTGGGCCCCTCAGTTTAATGCTAATCTCCTACATGTGCATCCTCTGGGCCATCCTTAAAATCCAGTCTGGGGAAGGCCGCAGAAAGGCCTTCACCACCTGTTTGTCCCATCTCTGTGTGGTTGGACTCTTCTTTGGCATAGCCATGGTCGTTTATATGGTCCCAGATTCCAAACAACGAGAAGAGCAAGAAAAAATATTATCCCTTTTTCATAGTCTTTTTAACCCAATGCTGAACCCTCTCATTTACAGCCTGAGGAACGCTCAGGTAAAGGCTTCTTTGTATAGAGCACTGAAGAAAAGGTCCATGTGAAATATAGATAGAATGTTGTTTGGGGGTTTCCTTTTAAATTATGCGGTTTGCTGAAGCAAAAATTCAGATAGGTTCCCACTTGGAAGTTTGAATTAAACGAGGTAACTGTCCATCTTCTAGCTCTAAAAATAGGGCAAAATTCCATGGAAAAGCGTATCTTCTGAAACTGAGAGACTGTGTTAGTATTTGGGACATCTAAATTATCAGACTATTTAGTCTTTCTTTGAAAAAACATTAAATTTCTTTATCTTTTCAAGCCAGGAATATTCACGTATGGAGAAAAATTTAAATGTAAAACCGACATCATTGCATGACTCTGGCTGATGTGTTTAGACATATGTGACTTTTTATCACCTTGTGGTAGCTGGACACAGTACAGAAAATTAATGCCATAAGAAAGAACTTCCACAGATCTGAGATTCCAATACAGAAAACATTGCGGAGTTATAGGACTCTGCCTCACCAATTGTGAGTCTGATGAAGGAAGAGTTTAGAGAAATGCTAAATTCCTTGATGGAATAATTTAGGAGTAAAGGGGAAAATGTTAAGGGAAGAGTTTATCCAACGAGAAACTATGTAAAAAAAATCCTAAAATATATATAATGCTTCGGATTTGGTTCAATAAAGGAAATTCATCAGTAAATGTGTAAATGGTTCTAGAAGTAAGGGTTTTGAGTGTTGCTCAAACATTATGTTTATTCTTGGGTTATAATGATTTCTTTTTTAAAACCAATTTCTAATAAGAGAAGATTGAATCACCTGTTGAAGTTCTTGAAATTGTTCCCACCAATATTTTTCATAATTATTGAACCAACTTGTCAGAAGATGGTTTGGGGTCGCACCAAATATCAGGAGACAGCTATGACATACCTAACATCATCTTTCTTTCACAGCGACAGAAGTTTCTCTGGATTTACAAGATGTGAACAACTGTCTTCATGATGCTAATGTTGATAAAATAAATAAGAGCTGCTTTTTTTTTCAATGATTCAATATTTGCAGATATTGCAAAATGATCACCACAGTAAGTCTAGTTAAATTGGTCACTATACATAGTTACAGTTTTTTTTTTTTCATGTAATGACAACTTTTAAGGTGTACTCTTTTAAGAGCAACTTTCAAACATGTAATACAGTATTCATAACTCTAGTTCCTTGCTCTGCATACATCCCCACATTTTCTTTATTTTATAACTGGAAGTTTGTATCTCTTGACCCTCTTCACCCATTTCACCTATTCCCTACACCCTGGCCTCTGGCAATCACCAGTCGTTCTCTGTATCTATGAGCTAGTTTTGTCTTACTTCCCTTCCCTTCCTCTTCCCTTTCCTTCCTCTTCCTCTTCCCTTCCCCTCCCTTCCCTTCCCAGCTCCCCATATAAGTGAGATCATATGGTATTTGTCTTTCCCTATCTGGCTTATTTCACTAGCATAATGCCCTCAAGATCCATCCAGGTTGTCACCAATGGCAAGGTTTCCTTCTTTTTTATGTCTGAATAGTATTTCATTGACCACATTTTTAAATCCATTGTTCCATCAATGGACACTTAGGTTGTTTCCATGTCTTGGCTGTTGTGAATAGTGCTGCAATGAATATGGGGGTGCAGATATCTTTTTGAGTGATTTCATTTCCTTTGGATGAATACCCAGGAATGAAATGGCTGAATCAAATGGTAGTTCTATTTTTGAATTTTTTGAGGAACTTCCATAACTGTCTTCCACAGTGGCTGCACCAATTTATATTCCCACCAACAGAGCACAAGTGTTCCCTTCTCTCTGCATCCTCACCAACACATGTAATCCTTGTCTTTTTGATGATAGCCATTCTAACAGATGTGAGGTGATATCTCAATGTGTTTTTGATGATGATGAATGATGTTGAGCACCTTTTCATGTACCTGTTGGCCAAGTGCATGTCTTCTTTGAAAAATGTCCATTCAGATCCTCTGCCCATTGTTAAAACTGATTGTTTTATTACCATTGAGTTGTATGAGTTCTTTATATATTTTGGATATTAACACGTATCAGATATATGATTTCCAAATATTTTTTCCCACTTAGTAGGTTGTCTTTTCATTTTGCTGATGGTTTCCTTTGCTGTGAAGATTGGTTTTATTTTAAAATATATCAAGACATTAAGTATTTTGAATTTTTTGCAAGTCATGAAAAATTTATTAAAATCAAGATTTATAAAATTCTGGGGTGCCTGGGTGGCTCAGTCAGCTAAGCATCTGACTTCAGCTCAGGTCATGATCTTACAGCTCATGTATTGGAGGCCCAAGTCAGGTTCTGTGCTGACAGCTCAGAGCCTGGAGCCTGCTTTGGATTCTGTGTCTCCCTCTCTCTCTCCCCCTTCCCTGCTCACACTTTGTGTCTCTCCCTCTCAAAAAATAAATAAACATTAAAAAAAAGATTTATAAAATTCCAGGGGTTCCTGGGTGGCTCAGTTAGCTGAGTGTCTAACTTCAGTTCAGGTCACGATCTCAGGGCTCATGAGTTTGAGCACGGCATCAGGCTCTGTGCTGACAGCTCAGAGCACAGAACGTGCTTCAGATTCTGCGTCTCCCTCTCTCTCTGCCCCTCCCCCACTCACCCTTTGTTTCTCTCTCTTTCTCAAAGATAAATAAACATTAAAAAAAATTTTTTTAAGTTATAAGATTCTAGAATAAGTACAAAATTAAGCATACATTTAAAAAATATATGGTAACAATTATATATATATAGTTCTCAAAGCATATAATATATAGTATTCAACACTGCAAGAAATATACTGAAAAAGACAACCAAAAAGTTGAAGTCCATATTGTTGCTGTGGACGTTTAATATGCCTAAATAAATAAATACATAAATAGAATTCAATTAAGCAAAGGGTTATTATACATACTTCCTCTTTGTTGCCAGTTTTTTCCATCATAATTATCATAATTTTATGTCTAAATTTTTCATATATGCTGCCAATACATGATTGTAACCATAAAAATAAAGACAATTCTATGCTTTTTCCCTTTTCTGAGCAAGATAATTATATTATTTTGGGATAAAAATTGCCACCATTTTTAGAGTTAGAAATTCTTCAAAGAATAACTAAGTCTTTGCTGAAACATGAAATGAAGACAGTTCTAGAGAAAATTACAGCATTTTAATGCAGTATTTCCAACAAGAATTAAAAGTTGGCTTAACTATTGCCCCAAGTCAATAACTCAGATTCTAAGACGGCAGGCTGTTTATTTTGAATAAGCTTAATTATATTCAGGATGATTAGCAAGCCTTATAAACTATCAAGTTATTCAAGTGAATCCAAATAGGAAGTCATATGGTTGTCATATTAAACATGATGCACTTTTAAGTAAAAGTTTAAAGCATTTCTCCATTGTCTTATTTCTTATACACAATGAATGGAAAAACAGACATAAAGTTGTTGAAAATTCTTAAGACAGTAAAAAACTGTGTTTCTAAACCACCATCTGGTTGGGGTGCCTGGGTGGCTCAGTCAGTTAAGCATCCGATTTCGGCTCAGGCCATGATCTCATGGTTTGTGTGTTCGAGCCCTGCATTGGGCTCTGTGCTGACAGCTCAAAGCCTGGAGCGTGTTTCAGATTCTGTGTCTCCCTCTCTCTCTGCCCTTTCCCAGTTTACACACACACTCTGTCTCTCAAAAATAAACATTTAAAAAAGAAAGTAGGGGCACCTGGGTCCGTGGATTTGGCCTGCATTGGGCTCTGTGCTGACAGCTCAGAGCCTCGAACCTGCTTCAGATTCTGTGTCTCCCTCTCTCTCTCTGCCCCTCCCCTGCTTGCATTCTCTGTCTCTCTCTCAAAAATAAACATTAAAAAAAATTTTTAAAAACTAACAATTATCCACACTAAAGTATTATCTGGTTCAAAATTATTTGTAGGGTATAACTTAGAGTAGAATTTAATTCTTACCCTGGTGCTTAGCTTCGTTTGTCCTGTCTGTTCCTGTAATACTTCGGAGGTGTCAGACCCAGGTTTTGGTGTGTGTGTGTGTGTGTGTGTGTGTGTGTGTGACTCCTGTATTGCAAGCCGTCTTATAGGAAAGCTTATGGAATCTTCTATCAGAGGAAGAGAGCGGCTGCTGCAGCCTCTGGTGATCGGAGGAGGGTCTTCTGAAAGCGAATAGGTTTCTGCAGAGTCACACTGGGGACGAGCAGGGCCCCACGGCCTGACTCCTCTTGCAAGAAGGGCGCGGAGGAGGGAAGGCACACGCACCCCGGCCCCACATGAAAGCCATAAATAGCCCCGGGGGTCAGCCGGAGGTCAAGAACTCAGAGATGCGTGAGGTTAAGAGAGCGGACACCGGCGCCAGGTTCGAGTCAGGGCGACGGGAACCAACGCCTTCTCCCCTGCGTCCTGCGCGGCTGGGGCAAGAACCGGAAAGCCAGGGCCCCCCGGTGACAAGAAAGGGTCCTTCCGCCCCAGAAGGTCAAGGCCTGCCAGCGGGCCGGGCATCAGCGCAGCGCTCGACGGGAGACACCCTGAGAAAGGGACACGCTCAGGGACGCGGCATCCGGAGGCCGCCCCCTCCCGGTCAAGCGTGGAGACTCAGGGCTGGTCCCAGCCGCGGGCCCGGTGTTCGCGGAGCCCTGTGGTGTCCCGCTGCCCCGACGACGTGAGGCCCTTCCCCCTCGAGCTCTGCCTGGAACAGCAGGGTCCCGCCACGGGGCCTCTCGACGTGACGAAAGGGCGCGGTAGGCAGCAGCCTCCTACTCGCTGCTTGTCGCCAGCACACCTGCTCGCTATTCTCCGTTAGCCTCCAGGGCTCTCTGGTTCCCCGGCCTCCCCGTGGACCCTTCCCTGCTTGTGCTGCCTGAGACGGTCATTCCCTCTAAAGCCTCGAGAAAACGGCAGGAGCTCTAACACATCAGGGCAGTAATGTCTTCTGTGCTGTGCTGTTCCCTTGTTCTCTTGGGAATAATGGAGAGAGCCAACAAGCTGATGGCCGCTCGGACGTGGCCAGGGGCCCCTCCCTCATGTGTCAGAAGAGGAGCCTCTGGGTCCCTTCCTCTGGCACCTTCTGGAATAACCAAGGAGAATCGCAGATTCACGCCCATCTCCGATCCGGTGGAGAGGCTCAGCCAGGGACTGCCGGCTGCCCTGCCGATGGACAAGTGGCCGCGTGGGCAGTGAGCACCCGGTACAGTACAAGGAAATGACCTAGCTTCGATGACCTGAACTGTTTATTCCTTCCCACTGGGGCTCTTCGGAGTTCAGCTTCTTGAAAGTTAACTGTGTCATCTGACCCCTGACAAGGCCCCACCTGACAGCTGGAGAATCAAGCAGAATGACAGCAGATCAGTTAGTGACCAGTTTACGGACACGGTCTCTAGAGGCAGCCTTCCTGAGTTCAAATCCACTTACCAGCTGTTGACCCCGGGCTAGTTATTTAACCCGTCTCTGTTCTATCATCTGCAAAATGGAGATAATAATTGTACCTACCTCACCGAGTAATCACGTAGACTGAGTTAGTTTTTGTAGATGCATGGGGCAGGCATAATACATAGCAGGAACTGTGTAAGTGATTGATAAATGACAGAATAAACACATCTACCATGGGCTTGGTATCGTGGTCAGGATTAGAATCCAAGGATAGAAAACTATATCTCCTATTACCTTTCTCCTTTAATGCATAAAGTTTATTAGTGAGAAGAGATGAGATTAGAAGCTGAGAAAACAGTGGTCCCAAATCTGTTGTGAGACAGAACACTTTTGCAAGATGCAATTCACAACCCCTCCTGAAATGTCATTAGAGACCCTGATAAGCCTCTGAACAGTTTTCTAACTGACTTTCATGGTATTTCCAGAGCCTTTCTGGGAATGTGGGGTTACGACTCAGCTGACTGTCAGTTTGGGGACTTGCCTCCATGTTTAATTCATTTTGTGATCTTTAACCAGACATTTTCATACTGTATCTGCTTTTTTTTTTTTTTCCTACAGAATGTTTTTACCAGCAGGAGGCATCACTGAGTTTGGTTTACTCAGCAACCTCTCTTTAAGCAGCTTGTTTGAAATAGAACCTCCAGGTGAGGTCAAAATCACTTTCCCTCTCTTTCCTCCTGTCTCCCGTCTCCCCTCTTCCCTCTCCTTCCTTTGGAACGGAGAAACCCAGAGAAAACTTGAGACAGCCTGTGGTTCTCACGTCTTATCTTGCACCAGAATCATCTAGAGGGTTTGTTAAAACCCTGATTGCCCGGAGCCACTCCTGGAGTTTCTGATTCTGTGAATGTCAGTGAGATCTGAGAATCTGCATTGCTACTAAGTTACCCGGTGGAGCAGACGGTGGCCATCCAGGAATCACACATGAGATAAACAATCTCAATGGAAAATTTTTTCAGCATGACCTTCAACCCAGGCACAACTTTTCTTTCCATCTCCAAACCCTAAAGCTCTCCCCACCCCTCCGGGAGGGGGAGTGGACTCAGACTGATAATCCCAACCCATGAAGTTGAGAGACAATCCCATTGGAGGGGAGGATGCTGAGTATATAATGTTAAAGGGATGTTGGGGAGGATAAAGAGGACTTTTCCTGGAGTATTTCAGTGGGAAATTCCCTGGGAGAATCAGGTTCTCACCCTGAGAAGCCACTTCTGAATCTCCACCAACTGGTGCTTTTGTGCGGGTTGGATTGGATCCATTTAAACTGGAGAAAAGGATTGGTTGAGTGTTCTTCATGACTCTCAGGAAAAGGTCGAGACGCTTGACGTTTTTGAGCTGCAGCACTTTTCTCCAGGGGAAGGAGTGAGGAGACTGAGAGATCTATGCGTGGCCCCAAATTCCCACTGGTGTTCCCCAACACCCAGTCCCCCTGCCCCACCTCCCCACAGCCCTGCTCCATAGACGCAGGGGGAGGGAAAGGAGTGCAGTCTGCCTGTGATAAGCATCCCTTCTCCCCATCGCTTAATTCCTGTAGATGGAATGTATCCAAAACTCTCCTCCCAAAGTTTCTCGTGGTTACAGGTTATTCGGGAAACAAATTTAATTTTACAAATACACACACCTCGTTCTCCAACACAATACCTGCAACATCTATTAACATGTTGGAGTTGTTTTTATCAGGGTGCCCAGCCTCAGCTGGTGGTCATAAACCTCGCATGGGGAGCTTTTACAAACCACAAGGCCAGGACCCAGCCTTGGACCCACATCATCAGGATCTGGAGGTTGTGGTCTCAGAACTGCTGAGGTCTCCAGGTGATTCGAGTGGGCCTCTATGGGCGGAAAACAGCCCTGTTTCAATCAAAGAGCCAGCTACATCTCTGTGAGGGCTGAGCTCCTTTGATTAGGGCAGTGAGTTTAGGGGCAGTTTAGGGGCAGGGAAGCTGCATGAGGGTGCTGTGTGCAGAGGGAGAGACAAGACTGGGGAGTGTGAGAGCTTTCGAGAAAAGGAGCCGCCATCACAGATCAGGAGACTTCCCTGAGAAACATCCAGTGTCCAAAGTCACCAGTGGCCTCAATCATGATCTCTTGAGTAATGACAGAAAACCTCAGCTGTCCCACGTTGGCTACATTTCCAGCCCAGCTCTGACTCTGCAGTGGGGTGAGGGAGGGAATGAAGGTAAGTGCTTGAAACTCTCCTCCAATATCTTCCTTTTTTATAGGGTGGAACTTATGCTCTTCAAGGGGCCACCCTAAGTATGGCTTTGTTGTAATTAGGAGACTGTCGTTGGGGGCTCAAAGTCATCAGCACTTGGAGGATGCCCTCTAGAGAAGGTGGGTATTTAACGTAAGATGAGGATTTTGGTTTTTAACTTTACTAAGAGAGTGGTTGTTTGAATTTCTTGTGGAGGGGAACAGAATGCATTGATGGTAATGTTGATCACTTATGCCTTTTACATGGTGACTAGAACAGAAATTTGAAGTAGTTGGTTTAAATCTCTGCTTATTTGTGGACTTAAGAAAATGAAACTCAATGACCCACATACTGAATAAACCTTATGGCTGTAGTAGTAAAAGAAGTGATTTCTTTTCTAAAGACTTTGTCCTATTTAGCTGCTTTTAAATTAGTGGACTCAAAGAGGCACAGAAAATTTTCTATAAAATGGGCTCTTTAGCATGTAATGCTAAAGCATTTTTCTTAACCTGTAAAAGCTCTTCATTCAGAGAGTTGGCTTTGTATTTACAACTAATTAGATTGGGCAGACTTTTCTACTGGTCTCTGGTATTCAGAAATTGTGTGTTTTCCTCCAGTGCCTAAATACGAGTGTGTTTTTCTTTCCCGCAAAGAACAGATGGATCATCAAGGCCAGAATTATTTTCAAAGTAACATCCCTGTGCTTAGTCATGACTCGCTTATAAGCCACTTGGTCCCTTTATCTTAATGAGGTGCTCTCAGAACCTTCTTTAAATTCCTGTTCTTTCTTCACTCCTGTTTTCAAAACCCTGTAAATGATATCCCAGGTTGTCTTCTATCAAATCCATTTTCTGATTCTAGACACTCAAAGCTCATCTTCTGGAAGCACAAGTTTCATTTCTCATGATTTCTTTCACCACAGTGGTCTTCTTGCTGTTTAAATGGCAAGACCATCGGCTGCTCATCCTCACCAGAGAACTTCGTTCATGTCATTTTCCACACTGGAGTAGCCCCTCTACCAGTGATGTACTGCTGGCCATGGCATCCAGCAACCCCAAGAGGACCGACCGTTATGACCACCAGAACAGCCCCTCATTGACCCACTTGTTTCAGGAAGTTGCTGGCCATAGAAAATATCACCCCCTCTAACTGTGAACAGTCTTTCCACCTTTGAGGGGCCCTATACTGCTTGCTTACCTGTTATGGTCAACCAAGGACTGTGTAATGTCACAGAAAACAAATTAGACAACTCGACTTCCACTCGTGGTGGTGGTGGTGCAGAATATCATGATAGTCAAGGGAAAGGAGTGTTTCAAAGAGGGAGCAATGGACTGTGTTAAATGCTGCTGGCAGGTCAAGTCAGATAAGGATAGAGAACCGGTTGTTGGGTTTAGCAAAGTCCAGATAATTGGTGAGAAAAACGGTCTCACATTTGACTAGATATGTTTAAAGGAATAGGAGCAAAGGCATTTGAGACAAATGGTGGGAGAACAGTTCTTGAGTAGGCGGGAGGGCTGGATTCCTGGCCTAAGTGGCGGACTGTCCTTCATGACGGACAACCCAGTGACTTCGCAATAACAGCCGAGGAGTTGGGAATAAGTGCAGGTCCAGGAACTCTGTCAATGTGTTAGTTAGGGTTGTGCAAGTTCTTGTTTGATTCTTCTGTGTCCTCAGTCACTGTCAGTCAGTAGCTGGGACTGTGGATGGGAGAAGTCATGGGAGACTTAAAGAGAGAAAATATGGGGGAAAAAATCACCTAGTGAGGAGAGGAGATTAGGGAAACAGGAAACAGGATGAGCTGTGGTAGCATCCAGGACAAACTTATGTGATTGCTCATGAATTTAAGGGGATCTGAGTCATTATGGCTATATGTTTCCCTTAGTTGTGTGGGTGCTAGCGAAGCCATTTATCATCTTAATTTACGTCTAAATGCTTAGGGCACAATAGCCCCTCTAATGTAGGATGTATATTTGGGGGAGAAATGTTGTAGAAATAGGACAAAATGGGGTGCCTGGGTGGCTCAGTTGGTTAGGTGTCTGACTCTTGACTTCAGCTCAGGTCATGATCTCACGGTTCATGGGATGGAACCCTGCATTGGGCTCTGCACTGTCCGCGTGGAGCCTGCTTAGGATTCTCTCTCTCCTTCTTCGCCCTACCCCCATTCATGTTCTCTCTTTCACTCTCTAAATAAGTAAATAAACTTAAAAAAAGAGAGAAGAAATGGGACCAAGTTTGGGCAGTAGCTTGAAATCAAAAAAGACAGGAAAGCACCGAAGGACTGGGATTCAATCTCCCTGAGTTTCTCCATAAAAATTAATATTTGCAATAGATATTCCTGGTAATTATCTCACATTAACACTTTTCAGCAGGCAAAGATTGTTCATTCCCTAAAGAAAATAGAGTCCTTTGAGGCTGCCTTAATAAGCACCATGGGATTTACATTCATCATGAACTTTCCAAAAGTAGAACATGGAGACAGGAAATTTCAAGATCAAGTACACAATACATTCATATCCTTGGGGATTGTACTAGGTGACATAATAAAGTATGACTTACCTATTAAATTTTTATACCAAGATTCTCTTTAGCACAGATACCCATCCTTCTTTCTGAGTCCTTCTCTGCATAAGTGGATGCATGCAGGTATACACACACACACACACACACACACACACACACACACGGAGAATAAAGCTGGAGAGCCAAGAGGTGAGGGGCAGGTTTTTACTCTACCTGTAGGGAAGACCTAGAATGCTGGGAAGATGCTTTGTAATTTGTTCTCTGGATTCCATAGATACATCTCTGGGGAATAGGTTGGTTCTAAGTTATCAGAGTATAAAGCCCTCACATCTAGAAGCCTCCTGAGCACCCTGAATCCTGTCCAGTGATCAGGGAAGAAAGAGGATCTGGAACTCCTCATTTCCCCAAAATTGCTTCAAGGAGTGGGTGACACAGCTCCAACCTTTTCCCATCTCTGTGCATGTTCCTGTACATGAAAGCCCCACTTGAGAAAATGCAGGAAATAGTACTTCTGTTTGTCTAAGTCATCATTTATCCATTGGTTAATAGTTTACAGAAGAGCAGAGCAGCCAACTGGCAGGAACTGATAAAACCTGATAGGTTTGGGAAGGATAAAAGGCCACTTTTGTGAAGATGCATTTTTCCTCACTATTTTGGGAGACTCCGAGCAGTATCCATTTGCTACCCATGATGATAGGTGTCTGACGTCTCTTCATTCCCCTCTGGCCATTTGTGGGAGGGGCTGGTGGCACCAGCTGTTTGTGGCTCAAGGTATCAACTGAAAAGGGCATAAGACCATCTAATCCTCTTGTCTCACATCACAAATGATGGTGAACTCAGAGGTGTTATGTCATTTGTCCTTGAACTATATTTCATTTCTTCCTCTGCTGAGAACCATGTGTTCCTACTGTATCCTAGGAATATTCTCCAGCCAGAGAAGTGAGGAACATTAGGGTCCTTTTCTTTGCTGCCCAGGAGGGAGATGTTAATAAGTAGCAGGAAGAAATCCCATAGCTATTAGATAAAGATTCCATAATTATTTCTTTTAGCAGGACTGAAGCTGGTGCAGGGGACAGAATAGCTTCTTTTTTGATTTGATGGTCCTCATCCTAGGGAAACCCTTTGTCAGATCCTAGATAATGTGACTACCATCATCACTTACTACATGTGGGGGGAAAGTTCTAGCTGGGGAAAATATGGTAAAAAGTCCTTACTACGGGAACAGTTTCTCTATTTCACATGTGTTTGTACTTGGCAACGTCTTCAGGGAATATTTTTGTTTTTTATGCTTTTTGCATTTATTTTAAGCCACTTTTTAAAAAAAATAGTATAACAAATGAAAATGTATTTTTAAAAATTTTACAGAACTCAAAAGAAAATCAAGAGAGTCCTGTCAGAGCTTGGAATGTGATGAGGCACAGAATTTCTAACACCTTCCTCTAAACTGAAATAATTTATTTTTATCTGTATCTTCAACATTCTTATACGTGAGATTCAAGTCACTACTAATTAGGCTCAAAGGGTTTTCGTATCAATGTTAACCCTACTTTTTCTATGTAGAAGGAGAGAATTGATGATCTGCTAACAGGAAATTACTAGAATGCCATTCTAGGTAGCACCTACCTGAGCTTATAAGCTATCAGAGTCCACCAAAGTGGTGTGAGAATTAGAACCGAAGGGTTTCACTTCTACGGCAAGTCAGGGAATGATTACTTCTCTGTAGACACGAGGGAGGGTGGGACAAGTTGTAGGAATATTAAAGACAAAGCCCTCCAATGATGGTTTTATAGTATCATAATTGATGCTATTTATTTTTTCCCCAAATAAAAATTCCAAATATATATTAAAATTATGTAGAAATTTAAATACGTTAATTGAATCTCCTGTAAAGTAAAATCTTATATAATATACACTGTGATAAATGTATTCTTTTAATCTATGATGACAGCATGCCTGAAATGCAGAATAAATTTTGGAGAGATTGAATTTTTTTGAGAGCTGGATTTAGAAGCTAATACCAGATCATTGGGAGCATTGGAGAGAGACAGTGAAGACGGATGGCCATCTCAGAGTCTAAGTATGCTCTGAAAGCCAAAGAATCAGGCAAATGTTGTCAGGGTACTATTAGTAAAAGGAAAAAAAGCTGTAATTTTGGCTTATGTATAAATTTAGGAATTTGTGTAGAAAAGATTCCACATTAAACTAAGTAGCTAAGGCCCCAAGCAGTCCCAACTCAGGATACAAGGGCAGACCAGAACTAACAATTAAAGCAGCAGGCTTTAATGGTTGGGTTGAGATTAATCATGTTTAAAGGTTTAATGACATTAATTGTAACATTATTACCTAAACTTTGGATGTTAAAGATATGCACTGAAATTAGATGAAAGCCTTAGAATCATTTTTACTGGTGAGCTGACTCAATATTGCTTGAGGGACTCATGAGCTATCATTAAATAGAAAAACCTCTGACCTCTCCTCCCTGGTATACAACACAGAAGGTTGTCACTATAAGAAGTTAATTGTAAATCAGTGCCTGTAATAGATTGTATTTGCCATTTGATATTTTATTCAGGGCGCTTATCTGAAATCAGTGTATTTGTTTTACCCCAGTGGCAATGCTACAAAAATTAGACTTTTCTGCAGTTTCAGGTTTTGAAGGGTGACTGTCTTCCTTCCTTCTTGTCCCCTGAAAATGAACTGCATGAACATTATATATAATCTATACACTATCCTAAATGTGCCTTCCTAATTGTTGACAATCTGTTGAACACTTTTCACATGGCAAATGAACTGGAAACTTTAATTCTTTTATGTAGATTTGCCACATCCTTCTCAATCTATACTGAAGACATAGAAATATTTTTCTCATTTATGGTGAATTACATGAGCTAAAATTAGATAGTATCCATCCCCAAAATTAAATGTAATATCAACAGAGTTTTATTTTTTATTTTTATTTTTTATTTATTTATTTTTTTGCCAATAGAGTTTTATAAAATTCTTTAGGTGTGAGATATATAATGGGGGTTAGTAGGTTGGGTATAAGTAAAACCAACTCTTTTTTTGCTTTTTCTTTTTTTTTAAAATATGAAATTTATTGTCAAATTGGTTTCCATGTACACCCAGTGCTCATCCCAACAGGTGCCCTCCTCAATGCCCATCACCCACTTTCCCCTCCCTCCCACCCCCCATCAACCCTCAGTTTATTCTCAGTTTTAAGAGTCTTTTGTGGTAAAACCAACTTTTGAAATGAAAATTTTAAACTGTAGTTTTACTTAACTATGGTTAAATATCTATGCTACTATATTTATTTTTAAAAATCATTAAATATATAGGGGTTTTTTTCTGGAATTATCTCCTTCAATTTAGAACCAGAAAATCATACCTATTCCCCTGCCTGATGTCCAATCACATTTTAGATTTCAAAGGTGATGTGATACACTATAATTTTTAAAATCCTCATTTATATGATTTTATTCACATAATAAAGACAAACTGAATAATGTTAATTGATATTCATAGGCTCTGAAATCAGAGAAACCCTTTATGGAACTCAATATTGATCACATGATTTTTTTAATTTTAACATATTTTTTTTTAATTTACATCCAAGTTAGTTAGCATATAGTGCAACAATGATTTCAGGAGTAGATTCCTTAATGCCCTTTAGCCCATCTCCTTTTAGCCCATCTCCCCTCCCACACCCCCTCCAGTAACCCTCTGTTTGTTCTCCATATTGAAGTCTCTCATGTTTTGTCTCCCTCCCTTTTTTTATATTATTTTTGTTTCCCTTCCCTTATGTTCATCTGTTTTGTATCTTAAAGTCCTCATATGAGTTAAGTCATATGATATTTGTCTTTCTCTGACTAATTTCACTTAGCATAATACTCTCTAGTTCCACCACATAGTTGCAAATGGCAAGATTTCATTCTTTTTGATTGCCGAGTAATACTCCATCGTATATCTATACCACATCTTCTTTATCCATTCATCCATCGATGGCCATTTGGGCTCTTTCCCTACTTTGGTCATTGTTGATAGTGCTGCTATAAACATTGGGGTGCATGTTGATCACACAATTTTTGCATGGATTTTGTAGCTGGTGCTGGGGGTACCCTGTCTGTAACACGTTTTTATTCTATTTCAGAGCACACAAGCCTGGCCTCACAGGCCAGCATGTGAATTTCTTTGTCTGATCACTTTCCCTGGCCCCAAGAGGCACTTTCTAGCTCATTGGGCAGGGAGAGAGAGCCTAATGCTTGGTCCATCCACCCTAAGATTGTCAACCAATAGCTCATTCTACTTAGTCGATCAGCTCAGCTTCAATGAAACTTCACTTTCCTTGACCTCCAGATAGCTTAACACTGAGAAGCATATGCTACACTGGCTCCAAGATTTTTCCATTAGGTTCAAGCTCCAATTACTACAATTTTAGCCGGCTTGATCACCTACTCTTTATAGGCAGGCTTTACTTGGTTCTCCCCCTTTCTTCCACCTCTACTTGTAGAGGATTATCTTCTAAAAACCACTTCTGGAGGAAGTGGCTTCTGGAGGAACTTAAACTAAGATACATGAATTTTAAGTAGAATCAATATTTAGATTTATTTAATTCATAATGGGAAAAGATGTTCACAGATGATAGGTAATTTTGAACATGGATTGAAACTTGACATGGTGATTTTTATGTTTATGAATATAAAAGCTATGTGTAGGATTCTGGGGATTCTAGCACTAAAATATTTGGTTGTCAGAATATATTGCATTACTATTTAAAAAATTGTCATTTATACCATTTCATATAATAACTAAAAAATGTTAAACTGATGTTCACAGATTTTTAAATCTGTATTGAGCACAAAATTTGGGGAATGTGCTTATGACTCTCATTTTTTTTTATTTTTAGAAACTGATTTTAGGGGCGCCTGGGTGGCGCAGTCGGTTAAGCGTCCAACTTCAGCCAGGTCACGATCTTGCGGTCCGGTCCGTGAGTTCGAGCCCCGCGTTGGGCTCTGGGCAGATGGCTCAGAGCCTGGAGCCTGTTTCCGAATCTGTGTCTCCCTCTCTCTCTGCCCCTCGCCCGTTCATGCTCTGTCTCTCTCTGTCCCAAAAATAAAATAAAAACGTTGAAAAAAAAAAAAGTTTAGAAACTGATTTTATACAGAGACATAGCCCAGATTATTTTTGTCAAATAAGCATCCCCAAAACTTTATTTTTCGAGGAATAGGTAAATTACATAATACATTTTTTAATGTTTATTTATTTATTTTGAGAAAGAGCACACATATGTGCATGATAGTGGGGGAGGGGCAGAGAGAGGGAGAGAAAGAATCTTAAGCAGGCTCCATGCCCAGCACAGAGCATAACATGGGGCTCAAGACGGGGCTCAGTCTCATGAACTGTGAAATCATGACCCGAGCTGAAATCAAGAGACACCTAACCAACCAAGTTGGACACCTAACTAACGGAGACACCCAGGTTTCCCTAAATCATACGTTTAAAAAACTAATTATAGACGTTCCTACGATAACTATTTGTGTGGTTACATGGATTGTATTGTCAAGCAAAAAGATAAGCCCTTGTTTCAATCTTCTCTAACAAGCTAAGATAGAATTTTTTCCCTTGGAAGCTAGAAAAAAAGTTATTATAATCATCTTATGAATATTCATATATAAATTTTTGTAGAGCAAAAACAAGTTGTAATAAATTTAAAGGATTGATATTATGCAAAGCATCTTTCCTGATTGCAATAGATTAAACTAGAAACGAATAATAATAGGAAAAACAAAAAAAATCATAAATAAGTGTAAATTAGAGACCACACTCTTTAACAACAAATTGGCTGAAAGAAGAAAACACAACAGAAGTTAAAATATACCTTGAAACTACTGAAAACGAAAACAGAGTATATCAAAATTTATGGGCTACATAGTGAGTGGTGCTACAAAGGAAATTTATAGCCATAAACATATTAAAAAAGAAAAAAATATCTCTAACCTAATATTATCTCTTGAGGAACTAGAGAAGAAAGAGCAAACTAAAGCCAAAGCCAGAAGAAAGAATAAAAAAGATAAAGGAAGAAAAAAGAATAAAATGATGAAGGAAACAGAAAATAGGGGAAAAAATAGAGAAAATGAATGAAATTAGAAGTTAGTTCTTTGAAAGGATCAACAAAATTGATAAAACTTTGGATAGGTTAATGAAAAAAATTGAAAGTATTAAAATCATAAATGAGTGTGGTGAGGGGTGCCTGGGTGGCTCAGTCAGTTAAGCATCCGACTTCAGCTCAGGTCATGATCTCGTGGTCTGCAAGTTTGAGCCCCGCATTGGGCTCTGTGCTGACAGCTCAGAGCCTGGAGCCTTCTTCAGATGCTGTATCTCTCTCTCTGTCCCTCCCCTGCTCATGCTCTCTCTGTCTCTCTGTCCCTCTCAAAAATAAACAAAAAAGTAAAAGAAATGAATAAGGGGAAATTACTACTGATTTTATAGAAATAAAAAGGAATGTAAGAGAGGATCATGAAAATTGTACAATCTGATGAAATAGAAAAATTCCTAAAAACATACAACCCATGAAGATTTGAAGAAATAGGAAATCTGAGTAAATCCATAACTAGTAAGGAGATTGAATCAGTATTTAAAAACCTCCCAGTGAAAGTCCAGACCAGATAATTTCATTGGTAGATTTTACCACTGTTTAAACAAACAAAAAAATAACCATCTTTCATAAGCTCTTCCAAATATTGAAGAGGAGGGAGCACTTCTAACTTATTCCATGAGGCCACCATTACCCTGTTAAAAAAGTCAGACAAAGACAGTAAAAAAAAAAAGAAAGAAACCTGCATCTCTATATAAATAGGAAAAATTATCAATAATCATAATCTGGACCCAGGAGCATCTTAAAAACATCATACAGTATGTTTGGGGGTGAGGGGGTATTCCTGGTAAGCAGCCTTATTCCCAATACAGAAATCAATCAATGCAATACACCGTATTTGTAGAACAAAGGGGAAAAAAAACCACATGATTATCTAAGTGATGGAGAAAACTCATTTGACAAGGTTCAATATCCTTTAATGATGAGAAAAAGAGAAAACAACTCCACAATCTAGGAATAGGAAGGAAACCATGACAGAAGCCATGATGAAGCCTCTTCTACTGTTGGGTCCGTTCTCCATCAGTGGAGTTGGATTTCACGTGAAGATTGCAAACCAAGGCAACCCCCATCTGTGAAGTCCGTGAGACGTGTGCAGAGAATCCTGTACCAGCACTTCCAACTCAGGGAAACTGTGAGATAGAGTTGTTTTAAGCTGCTACACTTGGGGTAATTTGTTAGGGCAGCAATAAAAAAAACTCACATGCTTTGGAATCTAACAGAAGTCATTTGAGTGCAGCTCTGGGCCTGGGCTGATAGTCAACAGTTCTTTACTGCGATGGTCCTTTTAATTGTCTGCTTTCAAGATACCTTTACAATTGTAAATATCCTTGAAGACCCAAAGAGATTTTACTTATATGGGTATTTGTTGGCATTTGTCATAATAGGAGTTAAAACAATTTGAAAGCATTTAAGTCACTTAAAAGATAATTTCATCATATGATAATTTATATTTAAAACAAACCAAAAGTGAAAAGATGACATTGTTTTACTTATTTTTTTCTTTTTTGTAAAATTCTTTAATGTTTGTCAAGGACAGCTAGATTTTTGTATTTGCTTCTATAGCCAATCTTAAAAATTTTTTTTCAACGTTTATTTATTTTTGGGACAGAGAGAGGCAGAGCATGAACGGGGGAGGGGCAGAGAGAGAGGGCGACCCAGAATCGGAAACAGGCTCCAGGCTCTGAGCCATCAGCCCAGAGCCTGACGCAGGGCTCGAACTCACGGACCGTGAGATCGTGACCTGGCTGAAGTCGGACGCTTAACCGACTGCGCCACCCAGGCGCCCCTCTATAGCCAATCTTAAAGTAGAAAATGTCATGTAGCCTTTGAAAAACCGCATTCCACCCTCGTGAGTGAATGAGAGTAGAAAAAGAATAATATCTTAAATTATTATAAAAATTATTTTGATCTCATGGACAATTTCACGGGGTCTCGGGGTCCCTGGACTAACAATTAGGGAACTGCTGACCTAGTTTATTTAAACTTCAGTCGCCTTGGCTGTAAAATGATTAGATTAAATATATATATATGCCATATAAAGCATTTGGCACATTATCAGAAACAGAATAAGGGCTCAATAATTAATTCCTTCTCGGGTTTGCCCTGACAAATTCATGGAAACTACCTCTCAACAATCAAAATCCCGGCTGCCCATGGGCCTTCATGGGGTCTGAAGAGAAGCCTGAGTTTATAGAGCTATAGTCCTTTTGGAGGCTTAAATATTGTAATTTGTGATATCTCCCTCAGGTTTTTTCTTGTGAGATATTCAAAGTCTGTGAGCATAAAGAGTGTGATGCTAGGAGGCGCCCTGCCTCTTTCTAGAAATTTCCTCCAAGGTCAACTAGATAAAATCTTTGCTCTCCTCCAGAGACAGAAGTTTCAGGGAATTGTCCCCCCTTCTCTTTAGGGAGAGCTAGAGACATATGATGTCTCATGGTCCTTCTGGGAATTTGAGTTCTTTGCCGATTTAAATAAAACCTTTATTCCTAGAGGTTTAATTAGAACTTCATATTCTATTGCAAAGCTATCAGCAATTGTAATGAAGGTCTCATGAGTCTGACATTTCTCCTCTGCAGCTTCTACAGCATCTTATGTAACTTACTTCTGAAGGGTCTTCTTTTGGTGAAAGATTCCTGAGGAATATCCAGTGCTTATATCTGCGTACTGGAGAGATTTATTGGCACTGTGGGATGGTTTTTAGGACGGTAGTTGAAGTGGGACAAGGTGGAAGCCTGGCTATGTGGAAAAGAATGATATTCCTCAGTGAAATATCCTGAGTCCCTCCTAACTCAAAGTTACCTGGCAGACAGGTGCACTAGATGACCAGTTTCCACCCCCACCCAGCTCCAGGAACTTCTGCCCGCTGAGTTGTGACAGGGGCCGTGTAGTCCCTCAGTAGCTTTCTCTTCACTTCCCAGTGTGGTTGAATGGTGGGCTCCACATTAGGCTAACTCTATTGTTTAGGAAGAGATCTGGAAGTAGGAGAGGCTTCACGTGCAGGGATCTCCCCTGGATAAGGCTTTGATGGAGCCAAAAGAATAAAATGACCTTCTACTAACTGATACTGGAGAAGATATTGACAGAGTATCTGGAAAGCAAAATTCTAGTAACAGTTGCAGAAAGTCTTCTCACCAAAACAGTGTAAGAGGTGAGCTTGCCACATAGTTATTTCTTATTGTAATATTCTCAAGCTATCACTCAATGTTAATAATTATTAGGCTCAGAAATTACTATGCTGGATACAAGTATTTATTCTACCGCAAAACGGGATAGAATAAGTGCCAATACCTTCAGCTAAAGTTGGAGAAGTAGCGTAAAGTTCCCTAACTCAGTTGCAGGATTGCCCAGGCAGAGGGAGAATTGCTCATACTGACCACCAGGACCTTCCTTTTCTGAGCTGCTGTTAACTTATTCTCTATTGGGAAGGGGAGATTGCATTTAGGCTATCTTGAAATCTTCTCTATTTCACTGCTGCATTACTTAAAAGATTTACTATATTTTCACTATTTTTAAAAGTATCTTCATACTTGAGGCTTCCTGTAGACTGATGTTTTTTCAAAGGCTCAAAATACTGTCACATGTGTCTTTGTGTTTCTTTCTTAGGTTATTTTATTTTCTGTAAATCTTTCAATAAAGCTATTTGCCTGAAACTTGGTTCTAAGCATCACTTCAAATAGGTGCAAGACATTAACTCACTTTGGCATTGCCATAGTCTCTGCAGATACACTATTGTCTACACCTTCAAAGATTATTCCGATGTACCCTATAGAAACACTGCATTAAAATTACATGGATCATTCATGGCATTTTTTGTAAGAGAAGTTTTCAAATGATTAAATTCTAATTTTGAACTTTCTAGTAAAGTGGAATTCATGTCTTGCTCAGTAGACAGAAGATGCTTTGTCTTATATAGAGATAGACAAATTAGTAAAGCATGAATTCATAAAACTAGAAGAATTTTGAGAGTTTGGATACTGTAATTTTTGGTATCTTTTTGAGGTCTATGATCTTTGAGATATTTACAAATCTATGTAGAACAGTGTAATGTCAATATGCGACCTGATGTGTGTGCATGTATACAAATTCTTTCTTCCATTTAACAAATATTTGAATGTCTGTTTCAAGAATGATACCAGCTATTATAAAAGGCATTCCCCAGAGATATATAATAGTAATTATATATAGAATAATTTCCAGAATATTTTTGTTACTAATTCTATAAGCATAAAAGAAAGTCAAAAAATAGGAATTAAAACTCTATCCATCATCCCTCAAGAGATTTATCTCCCATTATCTGAAAATATGTTTTATAGAAAATACACTGTGGCCATGTATGGTAAAAGTCTTATCACAGTTTTGCAACATCAAAGATGTGTGGTGTTGATTACATTAAATATTTTTTTCTTTTTCTTTCATTTTTAAGTACATATTTTATTTATTTTTAATATGAAATTTATTGTCAAACTGGTTTCCATACAACACCCAGTGCTCATCCCAACAGGTGCCCTCCTCAATACCCATCACCCACCCTCCCCTCCCTCCCACCCCCCATCAACCCTCAGTTTATTCTCAGTTTTTAAGAGTGTCTTGTGTTTTGGCTCCCTCCCTCTCTAACTTTTTTTTTCCTTCCCCTCCCCCATGGGTTTCTGTTAAGTTTCTCAGGATCTACATAAGAGTGAAAACATATGGTATCTGTCTTACTCTGTATGGCTTATTTCATTTAGCATAACACTCTCCAGTTCCATCCACGTTGCTACAAAAAGGCATATTCATTCTTTCTCATTGCCACGTAGTATTCCATCGTGTATATAAACCACAATTTCTTTATCCATTCATCAGTTGATGGACATTTAGGCTCTTTCCATAATTTGGCTATTGTTGAAAGTTCTTCTAAAAACATTGGGGTACAAGTGCCCCTATGCATCAGCACTCCTGTATCCCTTGGGGAAATTCCTAGCAGTGCTATTGCTGGGTCATAGGGTAGATCTATTTTTAAATTTTTGAGGAACCTCCACACTGTTTTTCAGAGTGGCTGCACCAGTTTACATTCCCACCAACAGTGCAAGAGGGTTCCCATTTCTCCACATCCTCTCCAGCATCTATAGTTTACTGATTTGTTCATTTTAGCCATTCTGACTGGTGTGAGATGACATCTGAGTGTGGTTTTGATTTGTATTTCCCTGATAAGGAGTGACGTTGAACATCTTTTCATGTGCCTGTTGGCCATCTGGATGTCTTCTTTAGAGAAGTGTCTATTCATGTTTTCTGCCCATTTCTTCACTGGGTTATTTGTTTTTCGGGTGTGGAGTTTGGTGAGCTCTTTATAGATTTTGGATACTAGCCCTTTGTCCGATATGTCATTTGCAAATATCTTTTCCCATTCCATTGGTTGCCTTTTAGTTTTGTTGGTTGTTTCCTTTGCTGTGCAGAAGCTTTTTATCTTCATAAGGTCCCAGTAATTCACTTTTGCTTTTAATTCCCTTGCCTTTGGGGATGTGTCGAGTAAGAGATTGCTACGGCTGAGGTCAGAGAGGTCTTTTCCTGCTTTCTCCTCTAAGGTTTTGATGGTTTCCTGTCTCACATTCAGGTCCTTTATCCATTTTGAGTTTATTTTTGTGAATGGTGTGAGAAAGTGGTCTAGTTTCATCCTTCTGGATGTTGCTGTCCAGTTCTCCCAGCACCATTTGCTAAACAGACTGTCTTTTTTTCATTGGATGTTCTTTCCTGCTTTGTCAAAGATTAGTTGGCCACACTTTTGTGGGTCTAGTTCTGGGGTTTCTATTCTATTCCATTGGTCTATGTGTCTGTTTTTTGTTGTTGTTTTGTTTTTTTTTGTTTGTTTGTTTTTTGGTTTTGTTTTGTTTTGTTTTGTTTTGTTTTTTGCCAATACCATGGTGTCTTGATGGTTACAGCTTTGTAGTAGAGGCTAAAGTCTAGGATTGTGATGCCTCCCACTTTGGTCTTCTTCAAAATTACTTTGGCTATAGGGGTGCCTGGGTGGCGCAGTCGGTTGAGCGTCCGACTTCAGCCAGGTCACGATCTCGCGGTCCGTGAGTTCGAGCCCCGCGTCAGGCTCTGGGCTGATGGCTCAGAGCCTGGAGCCTGTTTCCGATTCTGTGTCTCCCTCTCTCTCTGCCCCTCCCCCGTTCATGCTCTGTCTCTCTCTGTCCCAAAAATAAATAAACGTTGAAAAAAAAATTTTAAAAAAAAAATTACTTTGGCTATTTGGGGTCTTTTGTGGTTCCATAAATATTTTAGGATTGCTTGTTCTAGCTTCGAGAAGAATGTTGGTGCAATTTTCATTGGGATTGCATTGAATGTGTAGATAGCTTTGGGTAGTATTGACATTTTAACTATTTATTCTTCCAATCCATGAACATGGGATGTTTTTCCATTTCTTTGTATCTTTTTCAATTTCCTTCATAAGCTCTCTATAGTTCTCAGCATACAGATCTTTTACATCTTTGGTTAGGTTTGTTCCTAAGTATTTTATGCTTCTTGGTGCAATTGTGAATGGGATCAGTTTCCTTATTTCTCTTTCTTTTGCTTCATTATTGGTGTATAAAAATGCAGCTGATTTCTGTACATTGATTTTGTATCCTGCGACTTTGCTGAATTCATGTATCAGTTCTAGCAGACTTTTGGTGGAGTCTATTGGTTTTTCCAGGTATAATATGATGTCATCTGCAAAAAGTGAAAGCTTGACTTCATCTTTGCCAATTTTGATGCCTTTGATTTCCTTTTGTTGTCTGATTGCTGATGCTAGCACTTCCAGCACTATGTTAAACAGCAGCGGTGAGAGTGGGCATCCTTGTCGTGTTCCTGATCTCAGGGAAAAAGCTCTCAGTTTTTTCCCGTTGAGGATGATGTTAGCTGTGGGCTTTTCATAAATGGCTTTTATGATCTTTAAGTATGTTCCTTCTATCCCGATTTTCTCAAGGGTTTTTATTAAGAAAGGGTGCTGGATCTTGTCAAAGGCCTTTTCTGCATCGATTGACAGGATCATATGGTTCTTCTCTTTTTTTTTTTTGTTAATGTGATGTATCACGTTGATTGATTTGTGAATGTTGAACCAGCCCTGCAGCCCAGGAATGAATCCCACTTGGTCATGGTGAATAATTCTTTTTATATGCCGTTGAATTCGATTTGCTAGTATCTTATTGAGAATTTTTGCATCCATATTCATCAGGGATATTGGCCTGTAGTTCTCTTTTTTTAGTGGGTCTCTGTCTGGTTTAGGAATCAAAGTAATGCTGGCTTCATAGAATGAGTCTGGAAGTTTTCCTTCCCTTTCTATTTCTTGGAATAGCTTGAGAAGGATAGGTATTATCTCTGCTTTAAACGTCTGGTAGAACTCCCCTGGGAAGCCATCTGGTCCTGGACTCTTATTTGTTGGGAGATTTTTGATAACCGATTCAATTTCTTCACTGGTTATGGGTCTGTTCAAGCTTTCTATTTCCTCCTGATTGAGTTTTGGAAGAGTGTGGTTGTTCAGGAATTTGTCCATTTCTTCCAGGTTGTCCAGTTTGTTGGCATATAATTTTTCATAGTATTCCCTGATAATTGCTTGTATTTCTGAGAGATTGGTTGTAATAATTCCATTTTCATTCATGATTTTATCTATTTGGGTCATCTCCCTTTTCTTTTTGAGAAGCCTGGCTAGAAGTTTATCAGTTTTGTTCATTTTTTCAAAAAACCAACTCTTGGTTTCATTGATCTGCTCTACAGTTTTTTTAGATTCTATATTGTTTATTTCTGCTCTGACCTTTGTTATTTCTCTTCTGCTGCTGGGTTTGGGGTGTCTTTGCTGCTCTGCTTCTATTTCCTTTAGGTGTGCTGTTAGATTTTGTATTTGGGATTTTTCTTGTTTCTTGAGATAGGCCTGGACTGCAAAGTATTTTCCTCTCAGGACTGCCTTTGCTGCATCCCAAAGTATTTGGATTGTTGTATTTTCATTTTGATTTGTTTCTATATATTTTTTAGTTTCTTCTCTAATTGCCTGGTTGACCCATTCATTCTTTAGTAGGGTGTTCTTTAACCTCCATGTTTTTGGAGGTTTTCCAGACTTTTTCCTGTGGTTGATTTCAAGCTTCATAGCATTGTGGTCTGAAAGTGTGCATGGTATGATCTCAATTCTTTTATACTTATGAAGGGCTGTTTTGTGACCTAGTATGTGATCTATCTTGGAGAATGTTCCATGTGGACTCGTGAAGAAAGTATATTCTGTTGCTTTGGGATGCAGAGTTCTAAATATGTCAAGTCCATCTGATCCAATGTATCATTCAGGGCCCTTGTTTCTTTATTGACATCTAGACCACCTAGATGGTCTATCCATTGTTGTAAATGGAGTATTAAAGTCCCCTGCAATTACCACATTCTTATCAATAAGGTTCCTTATGTTTGTGAGTAATTGTTTTATATATTTGGGGGCTCCTGTATTCAGCGCTTAGACATTTATAATTATTAGCTCTTCCTGGTGGATAGACCCTGTAACTATTATATCATGCCCTTCTTCATCTCTTGTTACAGCCTTTAATTTAAAGTCTAGTTTTTCTGATATAAGTATGGCTACTTCAGCTCTCTTTTGACTTCCAGTAGCATGATAAATAGTTCTCCATCCCCTCACTTTCAATCTGAAGGTGTCCTCATGTCTAAAGTGAATCTCTTGTAGACAGCAAATAGATTGGTCTTGTTTTTTTTTATCCATTCTGATACCATATGTCTTTCGGTTGGCGCATTTAGTCCATTTACATTCAGTGTTGTTATATAGATATATGTTTAGAATCATTGTGATGTCTGTAGGTTTCATGCTTGTAGTGATGTCTCTGGTACTTTGTTTCACAGTATCCCCCTTAGGATCTCTTGTAGGGCTGGTTTAGTGGTGATGAATTCCTTCAGTTTTTGTTTGTTTGGGAAGACCTTTATCTCTCCTTCTATTCCGAACGACAGACTTGCTGGATAGAGGATTCTTGGCTGCTTATTTTTTTCTGTTCATCACATTGAAGATTTCCTGCCATTCCTCTCTGGCCTGCCAAGTTTCAGTGGATAGGTCTGCCATTAGTCTTATGGGTCTCTCTTTATATGTTAGAGCATGTTTATCCCTAGCTGCTTTCAGAATTTTCTCTTTATCCTTGTATTTTTCCAGTTTCACTATGATATGTCCTGCAGAAGATCGATTCAAGTTATGTCTGAAGGGAGTTCTCTGTGCCTCTTGGATTTCAATGCCTTTTTCCTTCCCCAGATCAGGGAAGTTCTCAGCTATGATTTCTTCAAGTACACCTTCAGCCCCTTTCTCTCTCTCTTTCTCCTCTGGAATCCCTATTCTATGGATATTATTGCGTTTCATCACATCACTTAGTTCTCTAAGTCTCCCCTCATACTCCTGGATTTTTTTATCTCTCTTTTTCTCAGCTTCCTCTTTTCCATAATTTTATCTTCTAATTCACCTATTCTCTCCTCTGCCTCTTCAATCCGAGCTGTGGTCGCCTCTATTTTATTTTGCACCTCATTTATAGCATTTTTAGCTCCTCCTGACTGTTTCTTAGTCCCTTGATCTCTGTAGCAGTAGATTGTCTGCTGTCCTCTATACTTTTTTCAAGCCCAGTGATTAATTTTATGACTATTATTTTAAACTCATGTTCCATTACACTGCTTAAATCATTTTTGATCAATTTGTTAGTTGTTGCTACTTCCTGGGGTTTCTTTTGAGGAGAATTCTTCCATTTTGTCATTTTGGATAGTCCCTGGAGTGGCATGGAACTGCAGGGCTTTTCCCTTGTGCTGTGTGGAGTAACTTGTGTTGGTGGTCAGGGCCACAGTCAGACCCCATGTCTGCCCCCAGCCCACCACTGGGGCCACAGTCAGACTGGTGTGTACCTTATCTTCCCCTCTCCCAGGGGCAGGAATCACTGTGGAGTGGTGTGGCCCCATCTGGGCTACTTGCACCCTGCCAGGCTTGTGGTGATGCTTCTATGGGATCTGGCGTATTAGCTGGGGTGGATCCGCAAGGTGCACGGGGGCAGGAGGGGTAGACTCAGCTCTTTTTGCCTTCAGTGGTCTGGCTTTGGGAGAGGCTCTGTGGCACCGGGAGGGAGGCAGACCCGTCAGAGGGATGGATCCAGAGAAGCACAGTGTTAGGTGTTTGTGCAGTGCAAGCAAGTGCCATGACGGGAACTGGTTCCTTTTGGGATTTCAGCTGGGGGATGGGCGAGGGAGATGGTGCTTCCCAGCGCCTTTGTTCCCCACCGACCTGAGCTCTGTCTTCCAGGGATCAACATCTCTCCCTCCCAGTGTCCTCTCACCCTCCTGCTGTCCGAACAGAGCTGTTGACTTATAACATTCTAGATGTTAAGTCCCACTGCTGTCAGAACACCCTCCATCTGGCCCCTCCACTTTTGCAAGCCAGACTTGGGGGTTATGCCTTGCCGGGTGGGCTGGCTGCCCCCCCACCGCCTGGCTCCCTCCCGCCAGTCCGTGTAGTGCGCACTGCCTCTCCGCCCTTCCTACCCTCTTCTGTGGGCCTCTTGTCTACACTTGGCTCCAGAGAGTCCATTCTGCTAGTCTTCTGGTGGTTTTCTGGGTTATTTAGGCAGATGTGGGTGGAATCTAAGTGATCAGCAAGATGAGGTGAGCCCAGCATCCTCCTACACTGCCATCTTCCAAGTGACCCTCACATTAAATATTTTTTAACTTGAATGACTGTAAAGGTAAAGACATTTCTGTGTAATGGATGATATTGGCCTCAAATAATAACTCATTCCATGTTGTCATTCATCTAGGAAACAGGAGTACCTGTTGAGCCACAAACTAGAATTAAGAAAAACCAATAGATGGAAACAAAGAAATGTGTGTCTTTTGGTGTTAAAATGTAAAAAGATGTCTAGGAAGGAAATGATGAATAGTTGGTGTTAAGATAATTACTTCCACATAGAATTATTTCGGCAGTAAGAGACAGGTGTCCATTGTAATCAGCTCCCTGAAATTGGAGGATAGACAGCCCTCAGCTGTAATCAACTAAGAAAGACAGATTTAACCCAGTACACCAGAGGTTACATACATTGTCATCAGATTATACTTAACCTTCATAAAATCTCACTTTCCAGTAACTAGTCTTACTCTGTCTTGGTATTTAATATGAAGGTGACCTAAGAACGAACCAGAGGAAGTACATTTTACACCAGGTTGGACTAAATTGTATAAAAACTTGAGAGGCAGCATAATAGAAGCTGAAAAGCTGAAGTGGGGGCCCTTTCATAGGAAAGGTGAGTTTGAGATTAGTCATGATGATTCAGTTAGAGATTCTTTCCTCCCAAGTGATTTCTTCTGATGATAATATGTCTGAATTTCTTTTCTCCTGCTTGTTTGCTTTTTAGACAGTAAGATGATGACAGAGATAGATTTGACTGAGAACTTTCGTGTCTATGAATCTATTATGGGAAAATAACAAAAGGTACAAAAAATTTATGTATGAAATGGAGTCAGCATGGGCCATAATTTCTATTGCATGCAATATAGTTAGAAGGTAATATATTAAATCAGTTAAAAGATAAAATAGTATGCAGCTGGCAACGTATGCTCCAGAAAAGTATTTTGTCGTGGGGACTTTACATGAACTGATTCTAAAAGAAATAACACTGTTTAATTTTTAATTATATATGAAATTCTATGTACAGTAAGTAATGAAACACTCTATGCAAATTATTAACAATGATCACTTTTGGCCATGTTTCCCAGTATTATCTCTTTAGTCTTTCATTAAATTTCATGTTTTTCTAAGACACTTTGAAAAACTTGAGGTCAAAATTTCATATGAGGTGTGTCTTCATTCACAGATTGTATCAGGCTGTTGAAACTAATCTGTGAATCTGAAATTCCCAAGAATCTATGATTGTCTAAATGTAAAGAAAAACAAAAAATTTTAAATGAGACTAAAAGTATCCTTTTGCCCAAAATAAACCACTGTATCATATCAAGATCATTTTCTTTAATCTTAATGTTAATTTAGTAAAATAGATTTGGCTCTCCAAAGGAAGTCTGTAAAGATGTATTAGGATTAAACAAGTAAGTTTAAGAATTTATCATCCCCTTAACAGTTTGTGTGTCAAATTATATGCTCTACTAATTAAACGAGGATATTAGAAATTTGGCAATAATCATGATAAAAATATTGTTAAAGATCCAATAAAATCAGATTTTTTTTGGAAAATAAGATTCTTCACTAAAAGGAACTAGATCTTTTTAGTGAAATAACTTATTTCAAGCTGAAGTGGGAAATAAACAACTTGAGGCTAGAACAATTTAGGACGCCAGAAGTGAGAAAGTGCTTTAAATTGTGGAGTAATAATTTTATGCTGGAGATAACTTGAAGACTCCACCTTAACCAAGATCCATGTTGTACCACCAGTATTGGGACAAATTAACATTACCTTTATATTAATGGAAGCCATTAAGGACACTTTTTATATCTTATTAGAAATTTATATTTTGAACTAAAAAGGGGCAATAAATGGAAAACCCAAGTTGAGAGACATAAACAACTGGTGTGTATCCTTCAAAAATATCAATTTCAAGGGAAAGACTGAGTGATTATTTCATATTAGAGGAGATGCAATGTGTGCAAGATTGCATCTTGGACCAGAGGGGCAGAAAATGCTGTATCTAGAATAGAGAATCTTGCTAATGTTACATCTCCTGATTTTGGTTACTTATCCTGAATATGAATGTCCTTGTCTTAGAAAAAAATGAAGGGACAAATTGGCATTACGCCTACATTTTACTCTTACGTGGCCAAGGGGGAAAAATGTGTAAATAGGGAAAAAAAAATAATTGATGAAGCAAACTTTAAAACTATTTGGTAAACTATATATAATCATATTGTTTTAACTTTTGGATACTTATCTGAATAAAAATTTTAAACTAAAACATTGGACAAGAAAAAGTAAAGTAGGGACAGGCATAAAAGCTTCCTCTGAGTTCATAACTTTCCTTTCCTCTGAGTAAATAACTTCAATTTTCATTCATATCCAGCTCTGACCTTTCTATCACACTTCAGTCCTTGATAAACTCTCATCAAGGAATGGGGGGGGGGGGGCAACCAATCATGGACCAGAAATCATTCTGGTGGGATTCCAGCTCAGTAAAGACACTGAAGTGCTCCTCTCCTGTGTCTTCTCCCTGTTATATATCTTCAACCTGCTGGCAAATGGCGTGATCTTGGGACTCATTTGGCTAGACCTCAGACTGCATTCCCCCATGTATTTCTTCCTTTCTCATCTGGCTATCATTGACATATGCTATGCTTCCAGCAGTTCGCCCAATATGCTGGAAAACCTAGTGAAGCACAAAAAAACTATCTCCTTTGTCTCGTGCGCTATACAGATAGTTTTGTTTGTGACTTGTGCTGGTGAAGAGTGCCTGATTTTGGTAGTGATGGCCTATGACGGGTTCGTGGCAATCTGCCATCTGCCCCAGTACACTGTCATCATGAACTGGACAGTGTGCATGCTCCTGGTCATCGCTATCTGGGCATGTGGATTTTCCCTAGCCCTAGTACATGTAATTCTCTCTCTAAGGTTGACTTTCTCTGGGCCCCAGGAGGTGAACCACTTCTTGTGGGAAATCCTATCTGTCCTCAAAGTGGCCTGTGGTGATACTTGGATCAATGAAGTTTTTGTCTTTGCTGGTGGTGTGTTTATCTTAGTTGGGCCCCTCTCCCCGGTGTTGATCTGCTACGTGCGCATCCTCTGGGCCATCCTGAAGATCCAGACAAAGGAGGGGCGCAGAAAAGCCTTTTCCACCTGCTCCTCCCACTTCTGTGTGGTTGGAGTCTACTTTGGCATAGCCATGATGGTTGACTTGGTCCCATACAATAGTCAACGTGAGGAGCAGCAGAAAATCCTTACCCTGTTTCACCACCCTTCAACCCATTGCTGAACCCTCTCATCTACAGTCTAAGGAATGCTCAGATGAAGGCTGCTTTTAACAGAACATTGCAGAAAAAGAGGGCAATATGAAGAATGGTAGAATTTTTCAGCAGGGAATTTGTCTTCTCAAGAGATATGATTGCTGGTGTATTAAAACTCAAGAAATTTCCCCAAGAAGATTCATGATTTGATGGTGAGAATTATCAAAAGAGTTAAATTAGCCAGGTAGCAGAATAGAAATCCCTGAGTTTCCTCCATTCCTCCGAGGAGACAATAATATATAGATCAAATAGCCATTATGAGAAACCAGTAGAGAGGCTGCAGCACCTGGAGAAGCACAAAGTCAAGAAGAGTTACAGAAAAGTGATCAGGCAAGGTTGTGATATTTTTCCTGTCCTAGTCACTCCCCATCCCTGGCCCTGTGTGGCATGATCAGAGGATTCCTTCCTAACTCCACTTTCTCCTTGGATGAAAGGAGAGGAGTGGACCATGGGTATTACATTCTGGCTTTCAGAGATGGCCGAGGAATGTTTTCCATCTGGTGTGATTTAGAGCCCTGCTGGGAATGGCGGTCTGGGGGCCATCTTGGGGCCCCTGAGAAACAAACACTAACTTATAGAGCTGTAGGGGGATTGTAGCATCTCAGACAAACACCAGGGGGAGCAAGTGTTTACAGGCTCCAGAGAAGAAGCAGGCAAACCTCTTAACTGAGAAAATCCACGCACCAGTTCAGAGAAACTACGTCCCCATTAAAGCTTGAAAAGGTCGGCAGAATCTCTAACAGGGCAGATTGCCGAAGATCTTCCCCGTCATGAAGCCAGTAAAGACTGGGAGAAGTAGCTGTTTTTCCAAAAGCCCACATTTCAACTCAAATTCACAAGATATGCCAAGAAACTGGGAAAACATGAGCCAAAGGAACAAAGTTCATCTCCCGAAACTACCACTGAAGAAATGCAGATTTGTGAATTAGCAGACAAAGAATTCAATATAATTATTTTAAAGATAGATGCTCAATAGTCTCAAAGAGAACACAAATAAACAACAAACCAAGGAAAATGATGCATGAGAAAAATGAAAATATCACCAAGAGATAAAAACTGTGGAAAAGAGCCAGACGGAAACTGGAGCTGAAGAATACGAGAACTGAAGTGAAAACTTCACCAAGGAGTTCAGGAGCAGAAGTTAGAAGCTAGCTGGAGAGAAATGAAAAATAAATAAACAATTGAAACACACAACAGACCCCAAATGGAATGTTGCAAAAGCAGTGCTAAAAGGGTGGCTTACAGCATAAACTCCTACATTAAAATAGAATAAAGGTCGCAAATCAGCAACCCCCACTTTATGCCTCCAAGGACCAGAAAGAGAAGAAAAACCAAATCCCAAATCAGCAGAAGGAAGGAACTAATGAAGATTAGGGCACAGGCAAAGGAACTAGAGAATAGAAAACCCCTCAATAAAAGGAGGAAAAAAATACCAATGAAACCCAGAATCGGTTTTCTGAAAAATTCAACAATATTGGCAAGCACTTGGCAAGCTGATAGCAAGAAGATATGTAGAAGAGTCAAAGTCATGGAAGCAGAAACACAACAGTGGTTATAAGGGATTAGGGGAGGGAGGAATGGGGAGTTATTATTTAATGGGGACAGAGTTTCCCTCTGGGATGAGAGAGTTCTGGAGATGGAAGGTGGTGATGGTGATGGCATACAGTGTGAATAAGGCCACTGAGCTGTACGTTTTAAAGTCAATAAAATTTTATATTTTTCCACAATATATTAAATGCTTCGGTTGATAACTGTACAAAAAGCAGTCTTGATCGATTATACCACCATAATGAGAGTTGATTGGTCTGCCTTCACAGGAACATAATTTTAATAAAGATAATGAGGATAGTGAATTAAATGATGAAGAAACTGTAAATTCTGTTTGAAATCATATCCAAGTAAATGATGAGAAGTTGTGGAAATCTTTTTTTTTTAATATATGAAATTTATTGTCAAATTGGTTTCCATACAGCACCCAGTGCTCATCCCAAAAGGTGCCCTCCTCAATATCCATCACCCACCCTCCCCTCCCTCCCACCCCACATCAACCCTCAGTTTGTTCTCAGTTTTTAACAGTCTCTTATGCTTTGGCTCTCTCCCACTCTAACCTCTTTTTTTTTTTCTTCCCCTCCCCCATGGGTTTCTGTCAAGTTTCTCAGGATCCACATAAGAGTGAAAACATATGGTATCTGTCTTTCTCTGTGTGGCTTATTTCACTTAGCATCACACTCTCCAGTTCCATCCACGTTGCTATAAAAGGCCATATTTCATTTTTTCTCATTGCCACGTAGTATTCCATCGTGTATATAAACCACAATTTCTTTATCCATTCATCAGTTGATGGACATTTAGGCTCTTTCCATAATTTGGCTATTGTTGAGAGTGTTGCTATAAACATTCGGGTACAAGTGCCCCTATGCATCAGTACTCCTGTATCCGTTGGGTAAATTCCTAGCAGTGCTATTGCTGGGTCATAGAGTAGGTCTATTTTTAATTTTTTGAGGAACCTCCACACTGCTTTCCAGAGCAGCTGCACTAATTTGCATTCCCACCAACAGTGCAAGAGGGTTCCCGTTTCTCCACATCCTCTCCAGCACCTATAGTCTCCTGATTTGTTCATTTTGGCCACTCTGACTGGCGTGAGGTGATATCTGAGTGTGGTTTTGGTTTGTATTTCCCTGATAAGGAGTGACGTTGAACATCTTTTCATGTGCCTGTTGGCCATCTGGATGTCTTCTTTAGAGAAGTGTCTATTCATGTTTTCTGCCCATTTCTTCACTGGGTTATTTGTTTTTCGGGTGTGGAGTTTGGTGAGCTCTTTATAGATTTTGGATACTAGCCCTTTGTCCGATATGTCATTTGCAAATATCTTTTCCCATTCCGTTGGTTGCCTTTTAGTTTTGTTGGTTGTTTCCTTTGCTGTGCAGAAGCTTTTTATCTTCATAAGGTCCCAGTAATTCACTTTTGCTTTTAATTCCCTTGCCTTTGGGGATGTGTCGAGTAAGAGATTGCTACGGCTGAGGTCAGAGAGGTCTTTTCCTGCTTTCTCCTCTAAGGTTTTGATGGTTTCCTGTCTCACATTCAGGTCCTTTATCCATTTTGAGTTTATTTTTGTGAATGGTGTGAGAAAGTGGTCTAGTTTCAACCTTCTGCATGTTGCTGTCCAGTTTTCCCAGCACCATTTGTTAAAGAGACTGTCTTTTTTCCATTGGATGTTCTTTCCTGCTTTGTCAAAGATGAGTTGGCCATACGTTTGTGGGTCTAGTTCTGGGGTTTCTATTCTATTCCATTGGTCTATGTGTCTGTTTTTGTGCCAATACCATGCGGTCTTGATGATTACAGCTTTGTAGTAGAGGCTAAATTCTGGGATTGTGATGCCTCCTGCTTTGGTCTTCTTCAAAATTACTTTGGCTATTCGGGGCCTTTTGTGGTCCATATGAATTTTAGGATTGCTTGTTCTAGTTTCGAGAAGAATGCTGGTGCAATTTTGATTGGGATTGCATTGAATGTGTAGATAGCTTTGGGTAGTATTGACATTTTGACAATATTTATTCTTCCAATCCATGAACAGGGAATGTCTTTCCGTTTCTTTAAATCTTCTTCAATTACCTTCATAAGTTTTCTATAGTTTTCAGCATACAGATCTTTTACATCTTTGGTTAGATTTATTCCTAGGTATTTTATGCTTCTTGGTGCAATTGTGAATGGGATCAGTTTCTTTATTTGTCTTTCTGTTGCTTCATTGTTAGTGTATAAGAATGCAACTGATTTCTGTACATTGATTTTGTATCCTGTAACTTTGCTGAATTCATGTATCAGTTCTAGCAGACTTTTGGTGGAGTCTATAGGATTTTCCATGTATAATATCATGTCATCTGCAAAAAGCGAAAGCTTGACTTCATCTTTGCCAATTTTGATGCCTTTGATTTCCTTTTGTTGTCTGATTGCTGATGCTAGAACTTCCAGCACTATGTTAAACAACAGCGGTGAGAGTGGGCATCCCTGTCGTGTTCCTGATCTCAGGGAAAAAGCTCTCAGTTTTTTCCCGTTGAGGATGATGTTAGCTGTGGGCTTTTCATAAATGGCTTTTATGATCTTTAAGTATGTTCCTTCTATCCCGATTTTCTCAAGGGTTTTTATTAAGAAAGGGTGCTGGATTTTGTCAAAGGCCTTTTCTGCATCGATTGACAGGATCATATGGTTCTTCTCTTTTTTTTTTTTGTTAATGTGATGTATCACGTTGATTGATTTGTGAATGTTGAACCAGCCCTGCAGCCCAGGAATGAATCCCACTTGGTCATGGTGAATAATTTTTTTTATATGCCGTTGAATTCGATTTGCTAGTATCTTATTGAGAATTTTTGCATCCATATTCATCAGGGATATTGGCCTGTAGTTCTCTTTTTACTGGGTCTCTGTCTGGTTTAGGAATCAAAGTAATACTGGCTTCATAGAATGAGTCTGGAAGTTTTCCTTCCCCTTCTATTTCTTGGAATAGCTTGAGAAAGGATAGGTATTATCTCTGCTTTAAACGTCTGGTAGAACTCCCCTGGGAAGCCATCTGGTCCTGGACTCTTATTTGTTGGGAGATTTTTGATAACCGATTCAATTTCTTCACTGGTTATGGGTCTGTTCAAGCTTTCTATTTCCTCCTGATTGAGTTTTGGAAGCGTGTGGGTGTTTAGGAATTTGTCCATTTCTTCCAGGTTGTCCAATTTGTTGGCATATAATTTTTCATAGTATTCCCTGATAATTTTTTGTATCCCTGAGGGATTGGTTGTAATAATTCCATTTTCATTCATGATTTTATCTATTTGGGTCATCTCCCTTTTCTTTTTGAGAAGCCTGGCTAGAGGTTTGTCAATTTTGTTTATTTTTTCAAAAAACCAACTCTTGGTTTCGTTGATCTGCTCTACAGTTTTTTTAGATTCTATATTGTTTATTTCTGCTCTGACCTTTGTTATTTCTCTTCTTCTGCTGGGTTTAGGCTGCCTTTGCTGTTCTGCTTCTATTTCCTTTAGGTGTGCTGTTAGATTTTGTATTTGGGATTTTTCTTGTTTCTTGAGATAGGCCTGGATTGCAATGTATTTTCCTCTCAGGACTGCCTTCGCTGTGTCTCAAAGCATTTGGATTGTTGTATTTTCATTTTCATTTGTTTCTATATATTTTTTAATTTCTTCTCTAATTGCCTGGTTGGCCCACTCATTCATTAGTAGGGTGTTCTTTAACCTCCATGCTTTTGGAGGTTTTCCAGACTTTTTCCTGTGGTTGATTTCAAGCTTCATAGCATTGTGGTCTGAAAGTATGCATGGTATAATTTCAATTCTTGTAAACTTATGAAGGGCTGTTTTGTGACCCAGTATATGATCTATCTTGGAGAATGTTCCATGTGCACTCGAGAAGAAAGTATATTCTGTTGCTTTGGGATGCAGAGTTCTAAATATATCTGTCAAGTCCATCTGATCCAATGTATCATTCAGGGCCCTTGTTTCTTTATTGACCGTGTGTCTAGATGATCTATCCATTTCTGTAAGTGGGGTGTTAAAGTCCCCTGCAATTGCCACATTCTTATCAATAAGGTTGCTTATGTTTATGAGTAATTGTTTTATATATTTGGGAGCTCCGGTATTCGGTGCATAGACATTTATAATTGTTAGCTCTTCCTGATGGATAGACCCTGTAATTATTATATCATGCCCTTCTTCATCTCTTGTTACAGCCTTTAATTTAAAGTCTAGTTTGTCTGATATAAGTATGGCTACTCCAGCTTTCTTTTGGCTTCCAGTAGCATGATAAATAGTTCTCCATCCCCTCACTCTCAGTCTAAAGGTGTCCCCAGGTCTAAAATGAGTCTCTTGTAGACAGCAAATAGATGGGTCTTGTTTTTTTATCCATTCTGATACCCTATGTCTTTTGGTTGGCGCATTTAATCCATTTACATTCAGTGTTATTATAGAAAGATATGGGTTTAGAGTCATTGTGATGTCTGTATGTTTTATGCTTGTAGTGATGTCTCTGGGACTTTGTCTCACAGGGTCCCCCTTAGGATCTCCTGTAGGGCTAGTTTAGTGGTGACAAATTCCTTCAGTTTTTGTTTGTTTGGGAATACCTTTATCTCTCCTTCTATTCTAAATGACAGACTTGCTGGATAAAGGATTCTCGGCTGCATATTTTTTCTGTTTAGCACACTGAAGATCTCGTGCCAATTCTTTCTGGCCTGCCAAGTTTCAAAAGAGAGATCAGTCACGAATCTTATAGGTCTCCCTTTATATGTGAGGGCACGTTTATCCCTTGCTGCTTTCAGAATTTTCTCTTTATCCTTGTTTTTTGCCAGTTTCACTATGATATGTCGTGCAGAAGATCGATTCAAGTTACGTCTGAAGGGAGTTCTTTGTGCCTCTTGGATTTCAATGCCTTTTTCCTTCCCCAGTTCAGGGAAGTTCTCAGCTATAATTTCTTCAAGTACCCCTTCAGCACCTTTCCCTCTCTCTTCCTCCTCTGGGATACCAATTATGCGTATATTATTTCTTTTTAGTGTATCACTTAGTTCTCTCATTTTAAAGTTGTGGAAATCTTTAACTCAACTAGAATTACATAAACAATTTTAAGACACATTTCAGGTTATGATAGGATAGTCAATGAAGTCCATTAGAAAATGCTTCAATGGTCCTGGAAGCTAAGGTTTTGAGCACTGATTTAGTGCTACATTTACTTCTGGCTTATGATAATTGCCAGTATTTCAAGATTGGCTCACCTGTAGAGACTCTTGGATAAATTTTCCTACCTATATTTTTAGTGTTTGAATCAATCCATCTTAAAATGTTTGGGGTGAAACCAAGAGATGGGAGATAGGTTTGAAATCATCAACATCACTTAACCTTTCATGGTGGCAAAAGCCCTCTGGATTTGTGAAACCAGAGTGAGCAATACTCATTACGCTAATATTTGTAAGATCACTTTTACACAAAGTGTGTTTTTCTGTAGTTGTCAGCGAAAGCATTTCCTTTAGTTCTGAAAGTGTTCTCTTTTTTTTTTTTAATTATATCTGTATGTTTTTATTTGGGATTAGATTTCTGGGCTATATGGCAAGTGTATGTTTATAAAAAAATTGCCAAACTGTTTTCTACAGTGATGGCAGATTCTCACTAGCAATATGTAAGAGTTCTTCTCTTTTTTCTCAAATTTTTATTTAAATTCAAGTTAACATATACTATAATATTGGTTTCAGGAGTAGAATTTAGTGATTCATCACATACAACACCCAGTGCCATCACAAGTGCCCTCCTTAATGCCCATCGCCCGTCTAGCCCATCTAGCACACCCACTTCCTTCCATCAACTCTCAGTTCTTTATTGAAAGTGTTCTCTTTATTAAGGACTGTCAACTGAATAACAGACTTAACTCGATATTTACTTGTTTATTAGATAAGTCATTAATGCCCTTTTTTTAAAAAAATTATGGGCTTTATTGTTAGTACCATTTTCAAGTTACACAAAAATTGAGTGCTAAGTTGAGAGTCCCATATACTCCCTCATCCCTTCTCATGCTGTTTCTCCTGTTTATAGTGTCTTGCATTACATGTGGTACATTTGTTACAATCAATAGGCCAATATTGATATATTATTATTAACTGAAGCCCATAGTTTACATCAGTGTTCACTCTGTCTTGTACATTCCATGAGTTTTGACAAATGTATAATGACATATATCCACCATTACAGGTTCATACAGAATAGTGTTTTTAATTTAATATTCTTAAATATTTTTAAGTCATCTCTACACTCAACATGGGGCTCAAACTCCCAATCCCAAGATCAAGAGTCTCACACTCTGACTGCGCCAGCCAGGCACTCCATCACAGATCACTTTCACTGCTCTACAAATCCACTATGTTCTACCAACTCATCCTGCTCTTGCTCTCCCCAAGCCCTTGGAAACCACTGATGCTGAACCATTTTTTAAATATCTTTAGGTTTTTGTTTGAATTTCAGTTAACATATAGTTTAATATTAGTTTCAGGTGTATAGTAGAGTGATTGAACACTTCCATAAACCTGGTGCTCATCAGAAGTGCACTCCTTAGTCCCCATTACCTATTTAACCCATCCCCTGACTCACGTCCTCTCTGGTAACTATCAGTTCTCTATAGTTAAGAGTCTGTTTCTTAGTCTGCCTCTATTTCTCTTTTTTTTCCACTTTGCTCATTTGTTTTGTGTCTTAAATTCCACATATGAGTGAAATCCTATGGTATTTGTCTTTCTCTGACTTATTTCGCTTAGCATAATACTCTCTAGCTGCATCCATGTTGTTGCAAATGGCAAGATTTAATTATTTTTTATGGCTGAGTAATATTCTATTGTATAAAAATATCACATCTTCTTTATCCATTCATCAGTCAATGGACACCTGAGCTGTTTCCATAATTTGTCTATTGTAGATAATGCTGCTATAAACACCAGGGTTTATAACCTTTGAAGTAGTATTTTTGTATTCTTTGGGTAAATGCCTAGTAGTGCAATAGCTGGGTCATAGGGTAGTTCTATTTTTCACTTTTTGAGGAACCTCCATACTGTTTTCCAGAGTGGCTGCTCCAGTTCGCGTTGTCACCAACAGTGCAAGAGGGTTCCCCTTTCTCCACATCTTCACCAACACCTGTTGTTCCTTATGTTGATTTTAGCCATTCTGACAGGTGTGAGGTGATAGGTCATGGTAATTTTTATCTGTATTTCCCTGGTGATCAGTGATGTTGAGCATCTTTTCATGTGCCCGTTGACCATCTGTGTGTCATCTTTGGAAAAATGTCTATGTATGTATCCTGCCTATTTGTGAATTGGATTATTTATTTTTGGGGTGTTGAGTTTTAGAAGTTCTTTTTATATTTTGGATACTAACCCTTTATCAGATATGTTATTTGCAAATATCTCCCATTCAGTATATCACCGTTTAGTCTTTTGATTATGTCCTTCACTGTGCAGAAGCTTATTTTGATGAAGTCCCAATAGTTTATTTTTTCTTTTGTTTCCTTTGCCTCAAGAAACATATCTAGAAGGAAGTTGCTATGGCCAATGTCAGAGAGATTACTGTCTGTGTTTTCCTCTAGGACTTTTATGGTTTCAGGTCTCACATTTAGGTCTTTAATCCACTTTGACCTTATTTTTGTGTATGGGGTAAGAAAGTGGCTCGGTTTCATTCTTTTGCATGTTACTGTCCAGTGTGCCCAACACCATTTGTTGAAGAGACTGTTTACCATTGGGTATTCTTTCCTACTTCATCAAAGATTAATTGACCATATAGCTGTGGGTTCCTTTCTGGCTTTTTTATTCTGTTCCATTGGTCTATGTGTCTCTTATTGTGCCAAGATCTCCTCTTCTAATTACTACAGCTTTGTGATATAACTTGAAGTCCAGCATTGTGATGCCTCCACCTTTGCTTTTCTTTTTCAAGGTTGCTTTGGCTATTTGGGGTCTTTTGTGGTTCCATACAAATTTTAGGATTGTTTGTTCTAGCTCCATGACAAAATGCTGGTGGTATTTTGATAGGGATTGCATCAGATTTGTAGATTGCTTTGGGCATTATAGACATCTTAACAATATTTTTTCTTCTAATCCATGAGCATGGAATGTGTCTTGATTTCCTTGTGTCATTTCCAGTTTCTTTCAACAGTGTTTTATAGTTTTCAGAGTACAGGTATTTCACTACTTTGGTTAGGTCTATTAATAGGTATCTTACTATTTTTGGTGCAACTATAAATGGGATTGATGCCTCAATTTCTTTTTCTGCAACTACTGATATTCTTAATACCTCCATAATTTTGCCTTTTCCAGAATGTGGTATAGTTGAAATCCTACAGTATGCAGCATTTTCAGATTGGCTTCTTTCACTAGCAATACCCATTTGAGGTTTCTCCATGTTTTTTCATGGCCTCATAGGGTCATTTCTTTTTATTGCTGAATAATATTTTGTTTTATGGTGTATCACAGCTTGTTTATCCACCTACTGAAGGATATCTTTGGAACTTCTAATTTTTGATAATTCTGAATAAAGTTGCTATAAACATGTATGTGCAGGGTTTTTGTGGACATAAGTTTTAACTTTAGGTTAATATCAAGGAGCTTGATTTGCTGGATCATATGGAAAGAGTATGCTTAGTTTTGCATTAAGTCACCAGACTATCTTCCAAAGGGGCTGTACCATTTTGCAATCCGACCAGCAAATAATGAAAGTTCCTGTTGCTCCACATCCTTGCTAGCATTTGGTATTGTCAGGGGTTTGGACCACTGTCATTCTAGTAGGTATGCAGTGGGTGGTATCTCCTTTTTGTTTTAATATGAAATTTTCCAATGACATATGCCACAGAGTATCTTTGCAGGTGCTTCCTTGCCGTGTCTCTTCATATCTCTTGCCCATTTTTATTTAATGAACTTTATTTTTAGAGCAATTTTATATTCACAGAAAACTTGAGTGGAAGGTATAGAGATACCCTCCATACTTTCTGCCTCCACACATAACATCCCCCACTTCGGTGGTACATGTGTTATCATTGATAAACCTATGTTGGCACATCATTGTCGCACAAAGTGCATCATTTACATTAGGGTTCAGTCATAGTGACCACAGAGTCTGTGTGTTTGGACAAGTGTATAATTATGTATATCCACCAGTATAATATCATACAGAGAAGTTTCACTGCCCTAAAAATCATCTGTGCTCCACTCTCTCTGTTAACCCTTTGTAACCACTGATCTTATAACAGCTTCCACGGTTTTGACTTTTCAGAGTGTCCTACAGATGAAAACATACAGTATGTAGATTTTTTCATATTGGCTTCTTTCACTAGTAATAGGCACTGAAATTTCCTTTGTGTCTCGTCTTTGATAATTCATTTCTTTTTAGTGCAGAAGACTATTCCAATGTCTGGATATTCCACATAGACATAAGTTTTCAAATCCTTTGAGTAAATACCAAGTAGTGCAGTTTGGTAGATCACATGGTAAAAGAATGTCTAGTTCTGTAGTCTTGTTTTGTAATAAACTGCCTTCCAAAGTGGTTGTGTAGTCTTGCACTCTCTCCTGCAATAAATGAAAGTTCCTATTTCTCCACATCCTAATCTGTGTTTGTGTTCTCAATAGTCTGGATTTTAGTCATTCTAATCGGGATTTGCATTTCCCTGATGACATCATATAGACCGTTTTTCATGTGATTATTTGCTATCTGTTATCTTCTTTGAAGAGATGTCTGTTAGGGTTTTGGTCCATTTTTAAATTGGGGCTGTTTATTTTCTTGTTGAGTTTTGAGTTCTTTGTGTATTTTGGAATCAAGTCATTTTTCCTCTATGTGCAAAGGTTTTCTCCAGTCTTTGGCTTGGTTTTTCATATTTTTGAAAAAATGTTTTATGTTTATTTATGAGAGAGAGGGAGACAGAGCATGAGCGGAAGAGGGTCAGAGAGAGAGGGAGACACAGAATCCGCAGCAGGCTCCAGGCTCCGAGCCATCAGCCCAGAGCCCTATGTGGGGCTCAAACTCACAAACTGTGAGATCATGACCTGAGCCAAAGTCAGATGCTTAACCGACTGAGCCACCCAGTTTTTCATATTTTTAACAGTGTCTTTCACAGAGCACAACCTTTTAATTTTAATGAAATGCAACTTATTTCTCTTTTGATAATGAAGATTTTTTTATTTTCAATGGGTTAAGATTTTTTTCTTGTGTGAATACAGGACTGTTGACTTCCAAGCTGTTTATATGATTAATTAAAAACCAGAAATCACTAACTTCTCTTTGAATTTGTATTGGGGTGGCCACAGAAGTTAGAAATGGATTTATTTTTTATAACATATTGAAAATAAAGCATGACCATTCCTATATTACCTTATTATTCATGCTGGAACATATTACCACAAACTTAGTGGCTTAAAACAACACAAATTTATCATCCTGTAATTCTAAAAGTCCTAACTCTAAAATGGGTCTGCAGGGTTGTTTTCTTTCTGGAGGCTTCAGGGGACAATTTATTTCCTTGTTCGTTAAATTTTCCAGTCTGCCCACATTCTTTGGTTCCATTTTCAGAATAGCATGTGCTTTCCTCTCTGACCTCCTGCCTCTCTCTTACAAGGACTCTTGTGATTATAGTGGCCCCTGTGAATGATCCATGATAATCTCTGCATTTCAAGATCTTCAACTAAATTCCTGGAACTAGGATGTCGAAATCTTGGTGGGGCATGCATTATTCTGCCTACCAGATGCCCCAAAGATGCACCTACTAGGAATAAAGGTATTAAGTCTCAAATTTTTAACAGTGAATTGTAAAATATATATTATCTCCTTTGATTATCATTACCCAATAATTTCAAGAAGATAATGTGCTAGCGTATCACAGTAATTCTCTGTCTCTGATTCACCTATCTCAACCAACAGGTCACCTATTTTCCTGTTTTGCTTACTGCTTATAAAGCCAATTTGAAGGAAGTAATTTGCATTTGTTTCATAATCATGTTTACACCTTATGTGGATGTAAATGTGCTGGGATAAATGAAAGAGAATGTTGACACCTTCTGATGTGATTTGCCCAATGGAACAGAACTGGAGCAAGAATCCTAGAATGACAAAATAATAAAAACATTTTGAAGGTGTTTTTGAGATTAGATTCATATAGCCTATAATCTGAAGAATTGTACAGTAAGAGAAAGAGAAGTTACTCTCTTCTGAGGTTATGAGTCATACCAGGGAAATATGAGTGGGAATTCCGGAAGGATTACAAAAGCAGTAAGAGTTGGTAAAGACTGAGGAAAGCAGATGAAGCCTTTCTGAGCAATTACTCAGTTCAAAAATTTCTTACGAACTTTTGAAAATGAGTAGATCTTCAGTAATGAGAGCAAAGGATTTAGTTTCTGTACGACTCTTGGTGCTGGTAGTTGACAGAATGGACAATTATTCCTCTAACTTCACAATCCACATCTATAATATGAAGATAACATGTTAAAATAGTATGTGTGATGTATATATCTGAGGTTCTGAAAGACAATAAATGCTAAACTGATACCAATGTCATTTTGATAATCTTACTTTACCTCCCAATCTTATTCTTCAGTGGATGAAAATAGTCATCTTCTTGAAAGGATTTACTCCCCTTAGAGATGACAGAACAGGCTCCTAGGCACCCATTTATTAGATATCAGGGAACACAGATCTTATAAACTACCTTTGAATTAGAGAACTATTATACATCCAAGTGTTATGTCCCATAAATTGCGGTCTTTTCCTCAGGTTATAGCCTTTGAGATGTTCGGAAATCGATTTGCCTTCTATGAGAATGTATCTGCTCTTTCTCTTCCCATATATATTTTCCTCCAGAGACCATGAAACACAAACAATCTTTAGCAGGGGTGCCTGGGTGTCTCAGTCAGTTGAGCGACTGACCTGATTTCAGCTCAGGTCATGATCTTAGGGTCATGGATGGAGCCCTGCTTCAGTCTCTGCACTGAGCATGGAGCCTGCTTAAGATACATTCTCTCTTTCTTCTCTCTCTAGCTCCCTCTCTTCCCTCCCCCTGCCCTTCTTCCCTGCTCACAAGCTCACTCACTTGCTCTCACTCTCTCTCAAATAAAATGTAAAAAAATGATCTTCATCAAATGTTTAGCAAAACTTTTCCCCTTAGGAAATATGCATGTATGTATAATGAGTACGGGCACCACCCCCAGGAAAATAAAAGTTCTCAAGAGAGTCATGAAAATTGTATTGAGCTGATGATCATAGATTATAAACTTTGCTCCTAGAAGTGCAGAGAACAGCTACATTATTCTCCAACATCATCAGAAAGTGGAGTAAATATTTTCAACCTTGGGATTTCTCACTTTGGAGACTGCTGGAAAGGGGAATAGGTCTCCCCTCTGTGGGACTGCTTCTAGGTTAAAGTAAAATCCTAATGTAATAGCCAGAGATAACACCACCACATTATTTGCATTGGTAGGTGGCTTAGGGTATGGATTATTGCAGTAGGACAAGGAAACAGGAATCACCCGGATGATGGTGAGACAAAAATCACATCCTGGATGTCTGTCTTTTTGAGTCAGAGTTTGTGTTCAAGGCAGCTGTACTGGCAAAGAAATTCTCCTGGGGAGCTCTTTCTGGAGCCCAGGTGAGTGTGGACATCCTGACGTCATTTGACATCACTCTCCACGTTACCTCCAACAGTGTGACTAGCTGTGGAGGCCAGAACAGGTACTTACATGAAAATGAATAGGAGGCAAAGAGAATAGGAGACTCCTTGTCCAGTCTATGGCTCTCTGGACTCAGCCATAAGTTGAAAGAACTTCACACACATAGATGAAGGTATTGATGTGCAAAGATGGAAGGCTAAAGATAAAAAAATGTAGCTGTGGATACCTTCCACCAGCAGAATTTTCAACATAAAATTTGCTACTAATCTTGTTACCACTGAGTGACTGGCAATCAGCCTAAAAACAAAAGTCCTAGTGATAGCGTTTATAAGCAAAAATTTATTGCCTTCCAAAATGAAACAGTGAAATAGTAAAGGATGACTTCGAGTTAGGTTGAGTTCTGTTCTCCCAGTTTACTCGTAAGTGATAACATATATCCTACTATGATAGCATCTGTCTTTCAGGAAATATTTTTCTGGTCCCAGAGTAGAATAAGATGAATACCAATACTGCTGGATTCTCTCAAACAATTGTAGAGACAAAGATATATAGGAAAACTTCTTAGCTCAAGAAACATTTTTCAGAGGTTCCTATGTTGTATGTTCAGTGGAAACATACAACAGGGGAGGAAGTGCTTTTACTGTTTTTTATTTTCATGAACCGATGAACTTTAATTGTGTCAGTTAACAAATTGAGCTGTTGTTCAACCATCAAATGCTTTCATATTTTCTCTCTTCCATTGCTGTAACGATTTCATGCTCTGTGATATCTTGACTTTTGGTTTTGGTCAATTAAAAAAAATAGTATCAACATAATGTAACCAAAATGTGAAATAAATGATTTAATAATCCAAAGTGAAAAATAACCACAGTTGAAGGAAAGATAATCTGGGAAGTAAGATTGTGATATACAAGAGGCAAGTGTTGGTAATCAGTAGACATAGGTTTTTTTAAATTTAATTATTAACTTTCTAATTTAGAGATTAGACATATCTTAATCATGCTGTTTCTAGTGTCTAAAAAGAATGATATACTACTGATGTTTCTTAGCCAATTCTGAACTCTAGACAATTATTTTTGCAGCTAAATTTAATATCACATATTCAATACACTGTTATGCAGAATGAAGTGTCATTTTCTAGAAATATGATGTCAAATGAAATGACACTTCATTTTCTAGAAATACTGTAAGGACATCATGTAAGCTGTTGCCCATAAGGAGACCCTACTCTATCTTAATTGATGCTTCTCTCAGATTTGTAGTTTAAAAACTTCAAATGTCTGCCACACATTGAAACTAACTTCAAAGTTACTTTAAGCAGCTCTTTTTCTTTTATTTTTTATTTAAAAAATTTTTTTTACATTTATTTATTTTTGATAAAGATAGAGCACAAGTGGGGGAGGGGCAGAGAGAGAAGGAGACACAGAATGCGAAGCAGGCTCCATGCTCTGAGTTATTAGCACAGAGCCCCCGACACGGGGCTCAAACCCACAAACTGTGAGATCATGACCTGAGCCGAGGTTGGATGCTCAACTGACAGGGCCACACAGGCACCCCAGTTTTGAGGGACATTTTTAAGTGTGTATCAAAATTTTTAAAATTTTTTTTAATGTTTTTATTTATTTTTGAGACAGAGCATGAGCAGGGGAGGGGCAGAGAGAGAGGGAGACGCAGAATATGAAGCAGGCTCCAGGCTCTGATGAGAGGCTTGAACACACAAGCCATGAGATCATGACCTGAGCCGAAGCTGGACGCTCAACAGACTGAGCCACCCAAACGCCCAGGTCTTTTTCTTTTAATTAATACAACTTTTTCTTTAGATTTCTCCAAACTATAACCACAAAACGGATATAAACTACAAAATGCATTTGTTATAATTTTTCCATAGGTTTGTGATAGTTTAAGAAACCAATTCCAATTTACAGTCTGGAAACAATATGTTCATAACTAATTAGTTGAATTGTTACAGTTTTTCAAATAGTTATTGTCAAATCATTAACATCTAACAGAAAAAATGTTCTTTAAAGCAAAAGTCACAACTTTGCAAAAACAAAAGATCTCCTATTTCGCCCTGGATGTATGTATTTTTCACTGACTCTGACACTCATTCATTTAACAAAAACGTTCAGTGTCTTTTACATAATAACGAACAGGGTGATCATTGGGAAGGACAAAATGATATATATGATAATACATACGTTTTATATGTTAAACATAGCATGTGAATTGGCTTCTGTATCACAATCCTCACTGTTTCATCTTTGACTATGTCTTAAAAAATTAGAGATTTATAGTGACAATATAATTATTTTCGTTGATATCTTTGACCACGATTGCACATTTACCATCAGCTCATAGAGACTCCGCATTCATAAGGTGGTGCCTAGAACAGCCTGAATCCACCGAAGCAGTGAGGACCATCTTTAACCAGACTGTTGGAACTAAGCCTAGAAAGGATGAGCTGGCTGCCTGTCTTGTTCTTTATGGTAATTATTTTTGTATAAGCAAAGAAAGCTCTTTAATCAAGCAAGAAGTCAAGGCTCAGAATATCACAGGACTTTCATGCATTTTAAGATAGCCCTTTGAACTGCAAATATATCAGTAGCCACTCAGTAGGTAAACAGTGAGTACCTATGCATGTGTCTAAGATGGATGTCACAGCATTCTCCATTCAATATATTTCCATCTTGGAGCACCTGGTGACCCGGTTAGGCCACCAACTTCAGCTCAGGTCATGATCTCAGAGTTTGAGAGTTCAAGCCCCACGTCGGGTTCTGCGCTGACAGCTCAGATCCTGGGGCCTGCTTCGGATTCTGTGTCTCCCTCTCTCTCTGCCCCCACTCGTGCTCTGCCTCTCTTTCTCCCCCAAATAAATAAACATTTACAAATATATATATATTTCCATCTTAAATCTACAGAAGAATATACAATTATTGCCAATATGTTTTCATTACTCAGATCATGCTATTGCATGGGTCTTAAACAAAATCATAAACATGAAGAAAAATTATAATTTTAGTACAAGTGAATTTAGCTCACAATGTACTGAGAACTATTTGTGTAGAAAACTTGCTGCAACTGTGCAAAATAAAAGAGCATCTACCATGTGTATTTAAATGCTGTGACGCTATGCTACATAATACATGATAAATTGATTGTCCTTCTGTATAGCAGATGAGGTCCAGTTGAGAAGCCTTCCTTTTGAGGTCAATTACATAAGGAAAAAGAGTAATTCTTAGAGCAAACCCTAAAATTGGGAGAAAAATCACTACATTGCATAGAGCTTTTAAAATATTGTGGGGGCACTTGGGTGGTTCAGCTAGTTAAGAATCCAACTCTTGATTTCAGCTCAGGTCATGATCTCACGGTTAATGAGTTCGAGCCCCATGTCAGGCTCTGTGCTGACAGCTTGGAGCCTGCTTGGGATTCTCTCTCACCCCCTCTCTCTGCCCCTACCCTGTTTACACACTGTCTCAAAATAAATAAACTTGAAAAATTCTTGTGTATGAAGAAATGGTAAGTGTTTAACAACGAGCTTTCTTAGGGGGAGAGAGGGCCTTATTTATAGTGTTTGCCAGTGTTCTAGTGTAAATACTCCTGCCACTGTGCAACCATTGCGTCACCACTGAGCATGAAGTAGGAAAGGCATGAGTACAGCCAATGCTAGTAAGCCAGTAGAAACCAGTTCCATCACATGTTTGAAAGTTACAGAGATTATAACATATCCATGTAATTCCCTATATTTCCTAGTCTTCCTTGAAACTAGAATCAATACATATGATGGTTTCTGTCCTAAAAAAGTGAGAGGTGATGTGTGTCATTTCCAAGCTACAGTCGTTGCAAGCAGGTATGTGTCATCCATCCGTTTCCCTGCTGTGATCTACTAGGAGAACTTGTGTTCCTTAAGGCACAGCTACAAAATGAGCAAGGGCTGCCTTGCCTATGTCTGCCTTTGTGTAAGTATAAAATGTATATCATTATAAGGCATCGAGGACTTGGGGTATATCTGTTGTGCTGTGGCAAGTGAGTATCATGAAGGAAGACTAAGGGTAGTGTATATGATGGAGCTGCCATTTGGAACACTCCAAAGACCTAGCAGGTAAGACCCTAAGACAAGGTGTGTCTGAAATGTGTCAAACCCTTTGAGATTCAAGGGCAGTTATATCAAAGCAGAGGGTAAGATGAGACAAGATCTCAAGGCTGATAATTATGGGGACACCTGGGGGTGCTCAGTTAGTAAAGCATGAGACTCTTGATCTCAGGGTTGTGAGTTCAAGCCCCATGTTGGGTGTAGAGATTACTTTTAAAGATAGATGGATAGATAGATAGAAAGATAGATAATCATGAAAGGATCAAGGGTCTACACATTTAGTCAGCTTATCCCAGAGTGGATCTACAGAAGTGGACTCTACAATGAAGTTTGGCAGCAGGATATTTATTAGGGATCAACACTTGTAGAAGGGACATGGAGGCAAGAAACCTACCATGCCAGTGCAACAAAGACTCATTCAATCCCACAGGCAGGTCTGAAACACACATGGCCTACCAGTTGCACCATGATGGCTGGGCCTTTGTATCCCCACCACAGTTGTTGTTGGTTCTAAGTAGCACCAGAAACACATGCACTAGAATGAGACATCACTGCAGCAGAGTCACCTGGAAAGGGCTGGTAGCTGGAGGCTGTCTACTGGCAGCTAGAGTGAAATAGTCTTCCCTTAAATTTATAGCTCTCCATATCCATCCTGTGATTGAATTCAAGTTTGAGGAGACTATTTTTCTTTTTCTGTTTTCTCATTTTCCACTTCCTAAGTAATGGTAAGAATAATCCATAGGGAGGATATTATTCCCCGTTTGAGTCAGAGGTTTAAGGAAGATGCTTCCCAAGAGCAAGCATGGAGGAAGAACCTATCAGGTAGGAAACTAAAGGGGAGGATGAACTCAGCTTTGCAAAGTCTAAACTGCAGAGTTGGCCCCCTTTCCCAATGAGGGATTCTTGACCAAGTTAAGCTTTGAAATATCTGTTTCTCTTGCTTTCATTTGTCTCTAAGCAAGAAAATAAATGTTCTTTGACTCATCCATTCCACTCCTAGGAATACATCTAAGATGTTAATTAAAAAAAAAAAAAACTCGTGTGTGTGTGTGTGTGTGTGTGTGTGTGTGTGTGTAAAAGAGAGAGAGAGAGAGAGATCGCATATATATTTATTGCCCCATAACACATCATAGCAAATAAAATGGACATAATCCATAATCTAATTGTCAGAAAGAGATGCACTAAGTTACAGTATATTTATGGAATGAAACAAACCCACACAACTATTAAATAAATGTCATAAAATAAGAATCTATTAAAAAATCAAGTGAAAATTCGAAATCTTCCCTTAAAAAAATATTTTATAGAAGACAGAATACAAGTGAAGCCAGAATTGGTGAAGTCAAATACAGTTCAATATGTATTACCAAAAGTAAAGTAGAGGAAGAAAAAAGAATGGAAATAACTCAAAATAGCAAAATAAAGTTGTGGGTAATACTCCAAAGTTCTAACAAACCTTCATTTCCTAGTTCCTGAAAGAAAAAGAAAAAATGGGACAGATTAATTATTTGAATACATAATGACAAGAACTTATAAAGTCTGATAAGCAATATCAATACACAGATTCAAGAAGTTCAAAAGTCCTCGCAGGATAAATATAAAGAAAACTTCACTGGAAATACAGTTCATGATATTGTAATACATTGTATGGCGACAGATGGTTCCTACACTTGTGGTGAGTATAGCATAATATATAAAGTAGTTGGATCACTATGTTATACACCTGAAACTAATGTAACATTATCAATAACACTCAATTAAAAATTTAAAAAAATAATTTCAACCAAAAAAGAAAAGTGAAAACCTTACTAGAAACATACTAGTCAAACTACTGAAAAATGAAAGAGGAAAGAAGGAAAACTTTACAATTTGTCGGGGGAAGAAAAAAAACATTAAAAGGAACAGTAAAATTTTAGTTGACTTCTTTACCAAAAATCATGGAAGCCAAAATACAATGGAATATCATCTTAAAGTAGTGAAATAGCTCTAAATAGAAATTAGAAAAGAAGGAAACTGGGAATATCAGGAAGAAAGAAATAGCATAATGAGCAAAGTTAGGAGTAAATCCATAGGCTTTTCTTATCCTCTTAAATTTTCTAAATTATGGTTGATGGCTCAAGCAAAAGTTATGGCATTATCTGGTGTATTCTAAATTTATGTAGGGGGAATATTAAAGATCACTATACTATAAATTGGAGAGAGTAAAGACATGAAAGGAGATAAGGTTTCTATACTTCACTCAAACTGGTAAAAAATGACATCAATTGAATGTGATGATGTATATATAATATCTAGAACAACTAGGCTATGAAAAACAACCAAAAAACTATACAAAGAGATACACCAAAAACACTATTGACACATCAAAATGGAGCTCTAAAAAAATGGTCAAGTAACACACAGGAAGTCCAAATTCTTTGAAAAGAAACAAAAAATAGAGAGTTGAGACAGAAAATTAAAAAAGTCAGACTTAACCCCCATCATACCAATAATTAGATTAAATATAAATGTCTAGATACAACAATTTAAAAACAGAGAATGTCAGGGCACCTGGGTGGCTTAGTTAAGCGTCAGGCTCTTGATTTCGGCTCAGGTCATGATCTTGAAGTTCCTGGGATCGAGCCCTGTGTTGGGCTCTGTGGTCACAGTGCAGAGCCTGCTTGGGATTCTCTCTTTCCCTCTCTCTTTCTCTCTGCCCCTTATTTGCTCACACACACTCTGTCTCTCAAAATAAATAAACTTTAAAATAAATAATAAAGATAGAGAATGTCAAAGTATATTAAAACATGACTCTTTTATTTCTTGCTTGCTGTCTGCAAGTAACTCACTTCAGAGACAACAATATGGGTAGACTGACATAAAAGGACACAAAAAGGTATATGCTATGCAAGCATTAATGAATGGAAAGCAAGAATGGCTGTATTAATACCAGAGAGAGCAAAGTGTTAGAAAGTGATATGATGACAGGAGATTTAATCCACCAAGAAGACAAAGCAATCCTAAATGTGTATTCACCAAACAACAGAGCTTCAAAATATGTGATGCAGAAACTGGCAGAACTGAGAAGATGATCTAGAACAGTCCGCAAATGGTTAGAGACTTCTGTGCCCCTGATTCAACGACTGATAGAACGACTTCCATATTCAGCAAGAATATGGAAGAACTCAAGAACACCATCAACCTAAAGAGTCTAATCAGTATTTATAAAACCTTCCTTCCAACAACAGCAGAATACACAGTGTTTTCAAAGACTGAAAAAACATAAACCAAGATAGACAGTCTAAGCCATAAAAAATATCTCCATAAATTTAAAAGAAATAATCACACAGAGTGGGTCCTCCAACCACAATGGAATCAAACTAGAAATCAACATAAGAAAAATAGGGAACTCTCCCAACATTTAAAAATTTTTAAATTACTTTTGAATCTATAAGTCAAAGTCAGCTCAAGAGAAATAAATACATTGAACTGAATGAGAATGAAAATACAACACCTCAGCGCTGAGAGGGAAATGTTCCATCAATGTGTATATTACAATAAATACAATTAGAAAAGAGGAAGAGTCTCACAACTGCAATGAGATATCACTGCACATCTGTCAGAGTGGCTAAAATCGGAAACACAAGAAACAAGTGTTGGTGAGATTATCGAGAAAAAGGAAGCAACCCTCCTGCACTGTTGGTGGGAATGCAAGCTGGATTCCCACAGTGGGTGCCCCCACTGTGGAAACAATATGGAGGTTCCTCAAAATGTTAAAAATAGAACTACTCTACAATCCAGCAACTGCAAAAAATACAAAAACACTAAATCAAAAGGATACATGCACGCTTATGTTCATTGAAGCACTATAATAGCCAAATTATGGAAGCAACCCAAGCGTCCATTAGATGATGAATGTGTATATGCATATACATATGTATATGCATATGTACATATATACATATGTATATGTACATACGTATATACAGATGTATATGTGCATATGTATATGTACATATGTATATACATATGTATATGTATATGTACCTACATATATGTATATACATACATATATACATATACACAATGGAATATTATTCAACCATAAAAAAGAATGGAATTTTGCCATTTGTAATGACGTGGTTGGAGCCAGACAGTATAAGACTAAGCAAAATAAGTCAGAGAAAGACAAATATCATATTTTAGTCATGTGTGGAATTTAAGAAACAAATTCACAAAGGAAAGAAGAGACAGACTCTTTTTAATGTTTATTTTTGACAGAGAGACAGAGCATGAGCAGGGGAGGGGCAGAGAGAGAGGGAGACACAGAATCCGAGGCAGGCTCCAGGCTCTGAGCTGTCATCACAGATCCCGACACAGGGCTCAAACTCACGGACAGTGAGATCATGACCTGAGCTGAAGTTGGACGCTCAACCAACTGAGCCACCCAGGCACCCTGACAGACTCTTAATTATAGAGAAGAAAATGATGGCTATCAGAGGAGAGGTGGGTGAAGGGATAGGGGAAGTAGGTGATGCGGATTAAGGAGGGCACTTATGATGAGAACTGGATGTGTACGGAATTGTTGAATCCCTATATTGTACACCCGAAAGTAATATAACACTATGTTAACTATATTGGAATTAAAATTAATAAATGAATAAATAAGTAAATAAGGAAAGTCTCAAATTAATAATAGATGTCCCTACCTCAAGAGCCTAGAAAAAAAAGAGCAAAGTAAAATCAAACCAAGCAGGGGATGGCAGTTAATGAATATAAGAACAGAAAACATTGAACTTAAAAAAAATCAATAGGTAAATCAATAAAACAAAGAGTTGGTTCTTTTGAAAGGTGAATAAAATTTAGAAACCTCTAATAGTACTTGAAAACACATGACTTAAAAATACCAGAATGAAATGGGGGATATCACTGCTGACGCCAAAGGATGATAAAGGAAATTACAAGTAACTTGATTAAATGGTCCACTTCCCCAAAAAACACAAACTACTATAGCTCACCGAATAAGAAGAGATAATTCGCATAATCCTACAACTACTAAGGAAAGTTAATTCATAATTTTTAAACTGTCAAAGCATAAATCTCAGGCAAAGGACTTATACACACACACACCAAAACAAAAACAAGGGCTGTACACAAATGTTTATATATTTTGGGGCAGAATAGCTCAAAACTGAAACAATCCAGATGTCCATCAGTAGGTAAATGGTGAAAAGGTGCCACATCCACACCATAGAGTACAGCTCAGATGTGAGGGCGATCTCATTGATCGCCAGGGTCAATCTGGGCTGATCGGACTGGCTAAGCGGGTGTCCCCTTCCTCCCTCACTGCTCCACGTGCATTTCTGTCCCTCAGAAAGAGGACAACCTTCCCTGATAGAGAAGGACCGTTTTGGCTAAGGGTATACAGGTAGCTGTGCTTTGTTCTAGAACCTCCAAGCAAGCACTCATAGTCCATTTGTAGGAGAATGTAGGCTAGTCAAGCTTCCAAGACTCCAGACACATCCAAAGGAGGCACTGCATGTGACAGTCTGCCTTTCTTTAAAAAAAAAAAATACAGCTCAGCAATAAAAAGGAGCAATTACTGATTTCTGCAACAGCCTGGATGAACCTCCCTATACGCTGAGTGAAAAAAAAAAGAAAGTTAATCACATAAGATTATATACTGTATGATTCCATTTATGTAACAATTTTGAATTATCAAAATTACAGAAATGGAGAATATTTTTGTGGTTACAATGAGGGTGGGAAGGACATGCCTAGAAAAAGGCAACAGGGAGAGATTCTATGGTGATGAAAATGTTTTCACCTCGACTGAACCAATGTCAATATGCTGATTGTGATGTTGTATCATAGTTTTGAAAGATGTTACCAATGTGGGGAAACAGTAAAGAGTGTATGGTATTTTAATAATGGTAATATAATAACCCTTGTATTATTTTTTACACCTGCACATGAACATACAATTATATAAAAATAAAGTTTAACTAAAAATGAAAAAATTTTAAGTTGAAAACAAGTATTAAAAACGTAATTCTTACACAAAGATTTGCATAAAAATTTAAAGACCCTTAGATATCAAAATAATTTTGGAAAGAACAAAATTGGAAGCTTTACATTTTTGACTGCAAGACTTAGTATATAATGTTGCATTGATGATATTAGTTTAAGGATAAATCGATAGAAAAGAGAATAGAGACTACAATAATAGATCCATACGCATTTCATCAGTATTTTTGACAATGTTGCCAGTGTAACTCAATGGGTAAATGCAGTCGACCTCTTTATAAAAAATAAATAAAAGAACCTCAACCCATATTTCGTACCACACACAAAGATAATTTGAGGCACATCTTAGATCTAAACATGAAAGTAAGTAATAACTCTTCGAGGAGAGAAATTGGAGTATGACCTTTGGATGAGTTGTTTTCTTAAGTTGGAAGCTAAAAGCACTAATCATAAAAGAAGAAATTCAGCTGAATGCCATTAAAACAAATCATTTCTGTTTATCAAAAGAATCAGTAAGAAGGTGAAGAGGCAAACCACATCTGGAAGAAGACAGACTTAGTACACATGTTCAACAAAACACTTGGATCCAGACTCTGGAAAGAATGTCTACAAATCAATGACAGGAGAAAAACAACTCAATTGAAACTGGGCAAAAGATTTGAACAGGTACTTCATACAAAAGATTATTCAAAAGATCAATTAGCATATGATAATGTGTTCAGTACAGCTAATCATCAATAAAATCACAAATACCACAATGGGTAACATTATAAAATTAATATCAAGTGGTGGTGGGAAACTAAAATTATAAAACCACATTAGAAAACTGGCAATATCTACTAAAATTCAACATGTGCCTGTCCAAGGATTGGGCAATTCTATCTTTTATATATACACACTGAACACATGTATAAGAACATTCAAAGAAGTTTTAGTTACAATAGCCAAAAACTAGAAATAACACAAACTTCCACAAAAGTAGAATAAATTGTGAAATGTTCATATTGAATATTATGCAGTATCAGAAAATGATGTATACAACATAGATACAAAAGTATGGATAAATCTCAAGGACCTTATATTGAACCAAAGAAGAAAACATGTATGAAACAGACATGAAAACATGCATACATACTGAATAATTATTCCAATGAGGTTCAGAAACAAACAAAGCTAACCTATTTTGATAGAGGTCAGAATTCCTTCCACAGGGTAAGGAAGTGATTTGGGGCAGGTGGTGGGGTGAGGGAAGAAGAAAAAAGAGTTTTTCTCTTGTGATGAAGATGTTCTACATCTCGATCTGGATGGGGCTTACACAGGTGTGTTAATATATACAAATTATTGGATCTATATACTTTATAGCTTTGGCACTTGGGCTGTATGATCAGCAGACGACACGGATTGGAAAGTATCTCTAATAGATAAAGATGTCATGTGGAGTCTCTGGCAAGCCCCAATAGGTGAGTCATTGGACAGGCAACAGGAATTCTGCATCAAGGTCTTTCCTTCTATACCAGAAGACAATACACATTTCAAAACATGACTCCTGATGTACTACTGAACCTTAGCAGACTATTCATAGAGTATCAAGTAGCTATAAATGCAAGATTGCTTATTTTGAACTGAGATGTTACACAACCCACGTAATCATAAGATTGAGTGACCATAGCAGCCATACCTCATAAAAAGAATGTGGTATAAGTCAGGACAAGATCAAGTGCAGAAGACAAAAGTAAGCTGAATGGCCCAGATCCTCATGTATCTTGTATCACCAATGGTTCTTCCCACTCAGTGCAGTGTATCTACCGTGGGTGTGGGACCTTAAAGATAAGGGTTAATCTGTCATTTTCCATAGCTGGCAATTCACCTAATCACCTACCTTGTGGAGACAGAAGTTGCCTGAAGTGAGAATGTGCAAACCCCTGGAAATTGGCAAATGGTTTGACTGGTGGGTCACAGATCAGAAGGAGTACTGTTGGAATATTAGGTGAATGGAACACAAAGAATGAGAATCTGTATATTGCACATTAATGCCTAACAAGCAAATGACTGTGTGTGACATAAATACAGAATGGCCTGAAATGTTGGACCTCAAAGGCAAGGCTAAGTGGGATGCTCAGAAAGAGCTGAAAGGGACATCCAAGGAAGACACCATGAAAAATTGCATCTGCAAAGCAGAGTATCTAAAGAAAAATAATAAAATACAAGGACTGGATTTAGCTGCTAGCCACACGTTTCCTCTAAATTTACATAATGCCTTGTTTTTCTAATACTGTGTATGAAGCAAAATGATGAAAATAATTAGTTGACCCAGTTCCCGAAGACTGTCCAGGATGCAGTTCTAACAGATTATGGCTTGAAAATAGCTTCTGGGTAGTTTGTAGATAAATTAGAAGTGCACTTGTTGCTTTTTAAAAGCCCAACATTCAACAACCAGGTACAAGATGATTCTATCAGAATGTCAGCCAACTTTGTTTTTGGCCACCCCAGTGAATGCACAGAGAGCACACAAATGCAGTAGCCATGGCAATAGAGAAGGAGGCTTTGCGTGAATCCAACATAGGCTGCCCCACACCAAGGAGGCTCTACTCTGCTGCTCTCCTCAGCTGACTACATGTTCCATCAGCATCAGAGACCAATGCTGGGCCCTCAATATGGTGCCTTCCCCTTAAAGAGACCAGTAAATCCGTTATGAGCACACTAATTCCTTCTATCCTATATGGAGCAATGATTTATCATGATTGCAGATGACATACAACTATGAATTTCCCTTTCTTGCTGTAGTATCTTGGTCAGTACCTCGATTGGAGGGCTATTAGAAAATCTGACTTTTGATATGCTTGCCAACAGAATATCACCTTGGTCCATTAGACCTGCTTCACACAGATGACCAAGGGATTCACTGCTCCCAGCTCATATCGTATTACTCAGAAATTGTAGACCTGATAGAAATTGTGACCTGACACAAAGATTTGGGGCACTGCATTGTCGATAACTTCCTGAAGGATATACTGTGATAGGTATATGCCTACACTGGTAGGTAGATTACATATATTTAGCTGCATCCATAAAAGTAGAGAGGATAGGAATTGGCCTCCTGCTTTTACAGAACTCTTTCCCAGAAGGACAGGACCAGATGTTATCAGAAAGGAAAAATGTTCTAAAATGAACTTTTCTCAGCCCCTCCAGGCAGATCAACAAGTAGCAGGGCATGGCTACCATGGATTCCCAGCATAGATGCCCACACACTCTAGATCTATGATCAAGGATGCAGCTGCTATTTAAAATGATGTCATGATTAAGACATTTGAATTCAGGTTCATTTTCCTACTACCTTCAGGATGGTTGGAGAACTAGACCATCCTGAAGAAATAAGGCTGTAGAAATTAATGTCATGTTTCTATTTCACTACCAAAGAATAACCAAGCATGGATCTTTGAATCTCCCAAGGGCCTCCTGAATGTTTAGGACGTGGAACAACATAAAAATTCATGAAACTATAACACATTCGTGTATTTGGGTAGCTGTAATGTTCGTGTGGTGCCAGAGTACGACTTGATATTAGTGTGTATCCTTTTAGCTAGAAAGGTACTACTTTTTTATCTTAACTTCTAAAGATTTCACTCTCTCTCTGGCTTCTTGAAAGACAGAAATAGACAGGGACTGCCATTCCTCTCCCCTCTCAGGAGGATAACAGTGGTTCGGTTCTTCATGTGTCTGTAGGGAGCATGCTGGTACAGGGGAGACCTGTCTCGTATCCCACACAGAGTCTCATGGCAATTGGGAAGGTGCCCTGTGGAGATGATAAATTAATAAAGCCTTTTCTTAAAGGCAACTTGAAGAGCCAAAATCCTTCCTTGGCAGTTCTCAGATGAGCAACAAGGCTTCTAGTACCATCAGTAAATTCAGCCACCCTAGATATGTTTGCCTTTTCTGCGTGAAGATGTATTGGGATCTTTATACAACAGTCATCTCTAGACATGCAGATTTCCTAATTGCTTTCGTAAGTTCTGGCCAAATATATTTTAGCATCATTTTCATTGTCTGTTAGCTTTTGCTATCACAATTTAATATCATACAAAAGTACATTGTTATTAAGTCTCAAATTTTACTCACTGATAGTTTAAATAATAGGATATTCCGAGTAAAATATATTCTTAATATATCATTATGTTAATACAATCAATGTACTAATGGCTGCTTTTGACTGGTAGCTCTTTCCGAGATAAGGAGGTAAGTATGTACAAGTGACTTTCTGGTAAAGATTTAATATTAAACAAAAATCCCAGCACTTCTCTATTAAAAAACTAGATTTAATGTGTCACTCATACAGGGAAGTCAAATATCTAAATATATAAGAAAGACTATCCAGGGTTATTGAATAAGTGTGCAAATGCTTATCTATTTATTATGTGCGATAGTATGAAGCCCGATTTCCTATCATGATACCTCTACCCAAAGAACAATGGCAGGTGCGTTACAGGAAATCAGTAAATACTTGAAATTATTTTCTACATCCTGGACATGACACTTCTTATTGGAGTGGTTATAAGAGAGTTTCAGTGCACATGGGGTCATTTTTAAGTAAGTTTATAGTTTTATAGCCATTTAAATTAGGATTTATTGTTCATCCTGATTGCCTCCAAGACAAGACGATCTTACGTAAAAGTTGGGAATAAAGTTTAAGTGAGAAGGGTAATGTCATGTTTGTACTTACATTTTATTTTTTATTTTTTATTTTTAGCTTATAAATAACAGTAATTTATTTCTCACAGTTCTGACTCATAGTCCAAGATCAAGGGACATGCTCTTCCTGGTTCATAGTTGGCACCGGCTACCTGTAGTCACATGGTTGAAAAAAAATGTACTTACACTTTAATTGTGAAGTCATAGAGAAAGAAGATTTAGTTCAATCTCTCGAGGACTTCAGAGACCCCTTCTGCAGTATCCTTTACAGAAGTCTAGGAGTTATTGTCAGTCCCCTGCAGAGACAGTGTCTAAAATTGGTATTATTAGAGTGTTTGGCCACATTGAGTCGAAATGTGACAAAATTTTGATTCTGTTCTTATATTTAAGTAAATGATAGTATAAAGCTATACAGTCATTCACATATACGTTCATCTAAATATTGTGGAAAACTAAGTAAGAAAAGTGGTATTTTAGGCTGAAAATAAGTATTTGCACTTGATCAAGAAGAGAGTTGGTGAGATACTAGCTATAGAGGTGACAGTAGATGTAGGAGTGGAAAATGTGTTTATGGGCACCTGGATGGCTCAGTCGGTTAAGCATGTGACTCTTGATTTCCAGTCAGGTCATGATCTCATGGTTGTGAGATCGAGCCCCAAGTTGGGCTCTGCTCTGGGTGTGGAGCCTGCTTAAGAGTCTCTCTCTCTTTTTCCCTCTGCCCCCCCCCCAAAGTGTGTTTAGACAAGCAGGTGACAGGTTAATGGCTAATGGTGAATCTGGCTGGTGGCATAGCTAACCCTAGTATATTGTTACTCTTAATGAGCTCTTCCAACTCGAGATTAGACTTACTGCTGTTTAAGGACTTTGGCAAAGAAAAGCAGAATTTATTTGAAGAATATGGGATAGCTCACTGAATGAAACAAAAACTGTGTATCTGACAGGCGACAATGTATTTATTTTGAAAATTTAGACTCTGCTAAAAACATTAACGACAAAGGAAACGTGTGTGTGTGTGTGTGTGTGTGTGTGTGTGTCTATTTTTAAATTTATTTCAGGGCTACTAAAGTCTTTAAACATTCATTAAAATACATAAAAATGTACTGAAAGTGTTTCTGAATAACTTTCTGGCCTAAAAAAAAGGTTTCAAACAACATAAATTTATTTTGAATGATTTCTCTTAAGTCATATACATTAACTCTATTCCATCATAGGGATATGGGAGCCAATATGACCTCTATCACAGAGTTTACCCTATTGGGATTTCCCCTTGCTCTGAGGATTCAGATGCTTCTCTTTGGTATCTTCTCCCTGTTCTACGCCTTTACCCTGCTGGGGAACGGACTCATCCTGGGGCTCATCTGGCTGGACTCCAGACTGCACACCCCCATGTACTTCTTCCTCTCCCACCTGGCCATCGTTGACATAGCCTATGCCTGCAACACGGTGCCCCAGATGCTGGTAAACCTCCTGAAGCCAGACCAGCCCATCTCCTTTGCTGGCTGCATGACACAGACCTTTCTCTTTTTGACTTTTGCTGTCACAGAATGTCTTCTCCTGGTGGTGATGTCCTATGATCGGTATGTGGCCATCTGCTACCCGCTCCGATATCCTGTCATCATGAGCTGGAGAGTCTGCATCATGCTGGTGGTGACTTCCTGGACCTTTGGAGTCCTTCTGTCTTTGATTCATCTCATGTTACTTCTACCCTTACCCTTCTGTAGATCCCAGAAAATCAATCACTTTTTCTGTGAAATCATGGCTGTTCTCAAACTTGTCTGTGCAGATACACACATCAATGAGATTGTGGTATTGGCTGGAGCAATTTCCGTACTAGTGGGACCCTTCTCCTCGATTGTAATCTCATATATGTGCATCCTCTGTGCCATCCTCAGGATCCAGTCTGGGGAAGGTCAAAGAAAAGCCTTCTCTACCTGCTCATCCCATCTCTGTGTGGTTGGACTCTTTTATGGCACGGCCATTATAATGTATGTTGGGCCCAGATATGGGAACCCCAAGGAGCAGAAGAAATATCTCCTCCTGTTTCACAGCCTTTTCAATCCCATGCTCAACCCCCTGATCTATAGTCTTAGGAACTCAGAAGTGAAGAATGCCTTAAAGAGAGTGCTGGGGGCACACCTGGGTGGCTCAGTCAGTTAAGCATCTGACTCTTGGTTTCAGCTCAGGTCATGAACTCACAGTTCATGAGTTCAAGCCCCATGTTGTGCTGACAGCACAGAGCCCGCTTGGGATTTCTCTCACCCTCTCTCTCTGCCCCTTCCTGGCTTGTCCTCTCCATCTCTCGTATATATGTATGTGTGTGTGTGTGTGTGTGTATGTGTGTGTGTGTATATATATATGTATATATTTATTTTAAAATATATATATACATATGTATATGTACATATATATACATGTATATATACATATGTATGTGTACATATATATACATGTATGTATATATACATATTACATATACATATATATATATATATACATATTTTAAAAAAAGAGTCCCAGGAATGAAGAGAGCCTATGAAAATATTATGGCGTCAGGTTGATAGTGACCTAGGAAGATATTATCTCAAGATTTCCAACTCTAGATTAGCATGAAAATTATCTGAGACCCTTATTAAAAATACAGTCAGTCTTCTGAGCCACCACTTAGATCACTGATTCAGTGGATGTGGGATATGTCTTAGAGATCTATATCTTGATATATTGTCGAGACACCTGGGTAGCTCAGTTGGTTAAGTGTCTGACTCTTGATTTCAGCTTAGGTCACGATCTCACGGTTCCTGACATTGAGCCCCATGTCAGGCTCTGCACTGACAATATGGAGTCTGCTTGGGATTCTCTCTCTCCCTCTCTCTCTGCCCCTCCCCTGCTTTCTCTCTCACTCTCTGTCTGTCTCTCTCTCTCTCTCTCTCAAAATAAATAAACTTAAAAAACATTATCAATAGCTAATTGTAATGCAGCTGGTCCATGAGCCAAGATTTGGAAGCTGCAGATCTAGAACAATACTCTTTATAACATCTTTCTCAAGCTATGGTCTAGCCTCATGCCTCTCAAAGTGTTTTTCTCAAAACACCAGCTCCTCAAGAGGGCTTTAACATAAACTCTATGGTCAAGTAAGTTTGAAAATTATTGCGTATTAGATGCCTTACTTTAGAGCTCACATATCATATTATCATTGTGAAAACTGTAAGAATATCTGCAGTAAAGAAGATTTTTATTCCAGTTTTTAGCCAATATTTTCCAAACTTATTTGATCACATAAACAATTTTTTGTAACACTTATTAGCGGTTTCCAGGACCAGGAAATCTTGATCTGGATTGACTCATTGTGAATATTTCCTATAACCACCTTCTAGAGCAAAATGATTTTTTTCCTGCAAGGTGAGCCTCTAAAGAGGACCTAAGCGCAATACCCTAGATGAGCCTGTGAGAATGTGTGCTTTCTTTGGGTAAAGAAAGTGAGGGTAACTGTTTCTCCTTTTCAGTGCTGGATCATCTGGAGGTAATGAATCCAACCCTCTGCTTCATCTTGGGTCAGCATTTACAGCTACATCTCATGGAATGACCTCATTCAATTTCACAATCTTCTAAATCTGAGATAAAAAAAACTATGCATTCCACTGCTTACCCAGTATACTAAATCTATTTTTTCTCTCCTTGATTTTAAAGATAAAACCAGGGTGCCTGTGTGGCTCAGTGAGTTGAGCTTCTGACTCTTGATTTCGACTCAGGTCATGATCTCGTGGTTCGTGGGTTTGAGCCCCATGTCAAGCTCTGCACTTACGGTGTGGAGCCTGCTTGAGAGTCTCTCCCTCTCTTTCTGCCCCTTCCCCTACCTGTGCTCGCTCTCTCTCTCTCTCTCTCTCAAAATAAATAAACTTAAAAAAAATTAAAAACAAATTTAAAGATAAAACCAAGTTTCTCGGGGCGCCTGGGTGGTGCAGTCGGTTAAGCGTCCGACTTCAGCCAGGTCACGATCTCGCCGTCCGTGAGTTCGAGCCCCGCGTCAGGCTCTGGGCTGATGGCTCGGAGCCTGGAGCCTGTTTCCGATTCTGTGTCTCCCTCTCTCTCTGCCCCTCCCCCGTTCATGCTCTGTCTCTCTCTGTCCCAAAAATAAATTAAAAAAAAAAAAAACCAAGTTTCTCACAGAAATCTAGGAGGATTTGCAAAAGCCACTACTTACACAATGTAGAAGCTTTAACAAGATTTCTCCATTGTTGTGTTTAGAAAATAGAGATATGGGAGATGTTCTGTAAGAGAATGTTTATAGGAAATGTACACGATGAATGATGTATAAAAAGGATATGAATAAAAGATAGAATGTCCAAAGGGCTAGTTGATCCTTTGATGATTAAAAAGTAAACAAAATAGGGAAAGTGTATGATTTATTATTCACTGGCTGTTCTTGAAATAAATTTCAAATGATAGCCTTACAAACAGGAATTTCCTCATTCTCTATATGGAATGCCGTGTGCATTACTGCAATCTCAAAATAAAAAGGGTTAAGTGAGGTTTTTAGGCAGTTGCAAAGATTTCCTCCTCATGAAAGTAAAAACAAAACAAAACAAAACAAAAACAAAACTCTAAATTCTATGGTGGCTAAATACATGGGCAAAATTTTGATGCTTTTATTACTTTTACATTTTACAATTTTATTAGTTCTTTTTCTACTGATAGAAGAAAATAACATGTTTTTTAAGGTGTATTCAGTAAATTAATACCTTTTACAAATTGTAATTTTTAAATTGTATTTTGGGATATAGTTAAGGCTCAGGTACTTGAAAAGCCATTGAAGATAAGTAAAGTCTTTTAAGCACAGTTATAGGAACGTTTTGATTGTAAATTACACCCTGAAGTAAATTGAAGAAATAAGTTCTATCAAGCTTTAGTGGAGTTAAACTCTGCTGAACAGTTAGGAATATGGGGGATTAAAAGAAACTAATTAGTTACTTCAAAGTGTTTTATATTATTGAACAACTATCATTTAAAATGTTCTTGCTTATGGGGTTAATGTTTAGTCCTTAATAATAAGCATACTAATCTTTCTTGGTTAACCTTTTTCTATGGAAATCCTGATGATCAGGCTATAGAACCACAATTTTAGCCTCAGGGTTTATCTTGTGTGAGGCTTCTTCATTGGGAGTTTATGGGCACTACGGAACACATGGACAGTCGTCAGTGGCTCAATGGATCCCAGAAAAAGGGAAAAAAAGAAACTCAATTCAACTTCTCTTGAAAAAAACTTTGGGGGCCTAAGTCCTGGTCATCAGTTTGGAAGGTCTGGAAACTAGTTTTCTGTCAGTTAATCTGGACTTGATCAGAATTGTCAGAACTTAATGACTCTCACAAAACTCACAAGATAATTATGATTAACCCAGATGCAATTTCAACCTTTAGAGTGAAGGTTGTTTCTTCCCAGGGAAAGGAGTACCCATACCCATTATCCAAAATAACCCAGTTCTCTTTTCAAAAATCCAAGAAATGAATAAACAGTAATATATGGCTGAAAGAGCCTAGAATCAGAACAGATGGATTTGAATAATGCTGAAAGGTACTTCTTCAAAACTGTAGAAAAATTCCTCCCAATAGATCACAATTTATTCTTACCATGAACCTAGATGTCTACAACTGAAGTTTCTATACCTTGGGCTGCGCTCAATGAACTAACAAATTCTGCCTCTTTATTTTCCCAGTTTTCAAGATTCCAAGTGAAACATTGATAATAGCAATTGCTATTTTCCATTAATTATATATGTTATGACTTTCTGAAGATATGTTCGTCCCTGACTCAGATACTTAGTTCATCAATTAAAAGCCAACATTTTTGTTAGGGCGCCTGTGGCTCAGTCAATTAAGTGTCCTACTCTTGGTTTTGGCTCAGGGCATGATCTCACGGTTCATGAGTTCGAGCCCGGTGTCCCTGCTTAAGATTCCCCCTCTCTCCCTCTCTCTCTGCCCCTTCCCTGCTTGCATGCACACACACTCTCTCTCTATATAAATAAGTAAACATTAAAAAGCCAACATTTTTCAAACCAATTATTGAGACAATTTACCTTGGGAAGTGTTTAAATTATCAAAGTATTGATTTTTATTCTACTTCCAAATGGAAATGATGTCCAAATTCTGGTGGACCTTGAGATAACCATAAGATTGGTGGTCAGAAAATGTCTGATGCTAACAGATAATGTAAAAAAAGAATATATTTTTTTAAAAAATATATATTTTTTGCAATTAAGAGTTAATTATGCTCTGTGTTATTTTCCTTTGTAAACATTTATGTTTTACATATGTTTATGTTTTACTCTGACCACTTTTTAAAATTTCTTATTTTCATTTTTTTTTTTTTTAATTTTTTTTTTTTTCAACGTTTATTTATTTTTGGGACAGAGAGAGACAGAGCATGAATGGGCGAGGGGCAGAGAGAGAGGGAGACACAGAATCGGAAACAGGCTCCAGGCTCTGAGCCATCAGCCCAGAGCCCGACGCGGGGCTCGAACTCACGGACCGCGAGATCGTGACCTGGCTGAAGTCGGACGCTTAACCGACTGCGCCACCCAGGCGCCCCTTATTTTCATTTTTTTAATGTTTGCTTATTTTTGAGACAGAGGATGAACATGCAAATGTGAGCAGGGAAGAGACACAGATAAAGGAAGACAGAGAATCCCAATCCCAAACAGGCCCTGTGTTGTCAACAGTACATGGGGCTTGAAGTCATGAATGGTGAGATTGTGACCTGAGCTGAAATCAAGAGTTGGATGCTTAAACCAATGAGCAACCCAGGCACCCCTGACCACTTTTTGTTTAAAGTAAGCTTGGGGCGCCTGGGTGGCTCAGTCGGTTAAGCGGCCGACTTCAGCTCAGGTCACGATCTCGCGGTCCGTGAGTTTGAGCCCCGCGTTGGGCTCTGTGCTGACAGCTCAGAGCCTGGAGCCTGTTTCAGATTCTGTGTCTCCCTCTCTCTGACCTTCCCCCATTCATGCTGTCTCTCTCTGTCTCAAAGGTAAATAAACGTTAAAAAAAAAAATAAAGTAAGCTCTACATCCAACATGGGCTTGACCTCATGATCCCGAGATTGAGAGTTGCATGTTCTATGGACTGAGCCAGCCAGATGCCCCTACTCTGACCACTTTTAGAGTTGTCCCTAAGTTAAAACAATGTTACCTTGATATGTACTAGAGAACATGTACTTTTGAGATGATGCATTTCCCAAAGTTAAAGTTTGTTTGGTATCATAAAAATTTATATTTAATTTCCTTATTGTCTTAGTTCAAAGTTCCTACTTTTTATAACTGATAGTCGTACAGTGATGAATGAGAAAAACCCTATTATTTTCACAACTTCAGTGTGCCGCTATTTTTTTCTTTTAAACATCAGTTTCCAGATATCCACATTTTTCTACAAGCCACCTGAAACATAAAAAGAAAAGAAACTTGATAATTGTAACTTAATTTTCCCTAAGTTTATGGGATAACCCCAGGAAGCCAGGAATCACACTGTAATGAACTAATTAGTTTGTGAATCTCATGCTTGATTGATAAGAGATTTCTCAGATAACATTTTGAGTCCCTCACATCCAATATAGGAAAACAGTAGGATGCAAATAAACATGACATCATCACAGGTAGGAAATTCTCTCCCAACCCAGAAGAGGTAGGAAGCTTTAAGGGGAAGATGACTTCCAGAGGGTTCTCTCCCCCTGGCCTGAGGGACTGGACCCCTAGAATCTCCTCACCTCAGAATCGAGATTAGAGAGTATTGCCAAGGCTGACCTATTTGAGTGGTTTGTGTTCTAGAAAACCCCTCCTCAGGCATGTTCTAATAAGCCCCACTGGGACTCCGTGTTTCTCCTCAGACTCCCCGGTCTGCTCCCTGCCTCCATAACCTGCTCTCTACAGCATCTCCACATCTTGAGCTGTTGCTTGGAACCAGCTGATTTTTCAGGGTCCTTCCTTCCCCCCTCTGCTGCTACACAAGGTGGCCCAGAGTACAGTGGGGAGAAGCTGAAATACAGAGGTGAATGCCGGAGCTTCTTCATTGTCTGTCACACTCGTTCTGCTTCTTTCTGGTTCCCCTGAACAGCCTGATGGTTTGGGAATTAGGGCAGTGCTGGGATTCACGAAATCCAAATAATGCCAAGTTTTCTGGGGCCGTAATGACCGGTGTTGTCTCAGAGGCGTGCTCTGTGACTGGTTGTGGTTCCTGATCGTGTGTCCTGCTGGGGATGAGAACAGAACTAGGGAACTGCTTTGTCCCCTTCCCAGTGGAGTGGGCATGCACTGTATCTCGCAGCCCACCCCTCCAGGGAGCCCTTAGACACTACCGACTAGACTGAGGCCATAGGAGAATAAAAGCGCCTTTTCTGAGGATTCTGCCACCTTTGCAGTCAGGAACAGGAGTGAGGGTTCTGCAGCTCCCACAGGCGCTCCCAGAAAGCACGATCCTGCCCAACCTTGAGGTATTTTCCCCTTCTGGGGTCCCTGAGTCCAAACGTGGGAGCTAACCAAGCCACCTTATTTTACTTCATCATTAATTCCTCTTAGACGTGGGGTAGCATCTACACTTCTGTGGACTATCACTCTGTTTCTGACAATCTTTATTTTAAATGTTAGAGAAGTAAATACTCTTTATTAATGTTAAACATATATGCTCATTGTTCACATTCTATATGAATAGTTTCAGGGGAATATTAGATGCACATTTTATAGACAAATTATATAAAGATGTTTTGGGTTTCGAGTTTGGTTAATTTGCTTCATTGGTGGAGAAATATCCACGTGATAGACATTTACTTAGAAAAGATAGCACTAACAGAAGGAGTAAGAAATTCCTGTGTCATGCATTTAAACAGAACATATGGAATAATCTTAGCCAAAGAAAATTACAGGAGGGTATATTACAGAATGGTGTTATGTCAGGAAAATTAACATGTTGGTTATTGTATAAAATATGCATTTACTTATTGTCAACACAGGTACAGTGGGTACTAAATCTATGTCATATGCTCCTCTTAAGCTTAGCATTAAGGACAGCTAGAATGTATTCAATAAATATGTGTAAGTGTTAGATTTTTTCATAGCTTGGAAGATAAGTTTGCGCAGTGGGGATGGGAAAAATATAGAAAGGGGACCACGGTGTTAGGTGCTGGTGTGTGAGGTGGGAGAAGGACGAGATAGTCAATCATTTCTTTTTATAGGACTTTTGTGTTTAATGTGTATCTTTTTATTTATCACTGCTTTCTTCTGAAGCACCTTTGTACGAGAAAATCTTCACAAAGCTCAGCACCATCCTCCTGCTTTTACTATGTGCTTCCACAGTACCCAGCACATAGGGGGCACTCATGAGTATGATCAACTATTAGCCTTTAACAGATTCTCCAATACGCTATGATTACACAGAACTGACACCTAGTTCTTTACGGTCCACAATAGTTCTTATATCCAGAAAACTCACTTATCCTATCAGCCCTTACCCCAGAAGAACACTCGGCAAAGTCTTGGCTTGTAACCACATAAACAAATAAGATGAATCAGTTTTCAGTCTTTCCTTGCTACTTGCAGGTGAGTAGTCCTACGCTTCCTCTGAGTCAAGGATTAACAACAGGTGGTGATTTTAGGAATTCTGCCTTCCCCGTGCCCACTACTTTAGAGGAGAACTTGCCAGCTCATCATTCTTCAAGATTTACTGTTTAAAACATAGCTACCTTATGACCCAGCGATAGAGCTACTAGGAATTTATCCAAGGGATACAGGAGTGCTGATGCATAGAGGCACTTGTGCCCCAATGTTTATAGCAGCCCTTTCAACAATAGCCAAATTATGGAAAGAGCCCAAATGTCCATCAACTGATGAATAGATAAAGAAGATGTGGTTTATATATACAATGGAATACTACTTGGCAATGAGAAAGAATGAAATCCTGACATTTGCAACAATGTGGATGGACCTGGAAGGTATTATGCTAAGTAAAATAAGTTAGAGAAAGAAATCGTATGTTTTCACTCCATATGTGGAACTTGAAAAACTTAACAGAAGACCATGGAGGCAGAAAAGGGGAAAAAATAGTTTCAAACAGAGAGGAGGCAAACCATAAGAGACTCTTAAATACAGAGGAAAAAATGAGGGTTGATGGGGGGGCAGGGGATAGGGGAAATGGGTGATGGGCATTGAGGAGGGCACTTGTTGGGTTGAGTACTGGGTGTTTTATGTAAGTGATGAATCACGGGAATTTACCCCCCCCAAACCAAGAGCACACTGTATACACTGTATGTTAGCTAATTTGACAATAAATTATACACACACACACATACATATATATGTGTGTGTGTGTGTATATATATATATATATATATATATAAAATAAATAAAACATAGGTTCTATCAAGTTCTGATGATTATATATGAAATTATTTCCTTCTTAGATATTTACTTTAGAAGTTTAGATTTACCTGATTATTCATTAACCAGACAATTTATCCTTTTTGAAATTCTGAAATTGTACCTATGTAAGTTAATGTACCTCGCTATGCCTGAAGGTTACATTTGGACCTGGAACACATTACAGTTTTGAGCCACCCTCATAACCCCCACCAGCCCATAAGAAATTTAATCTGTTTGCATTTAATTTGATTTTGTAAAACTAATGCATGTCATATAGGTATGACATGGTCAGGCTTATTGTCCCTGAAGGCCATTAAAGATGCACAGACAGGGGCGCCTGTGTGGCTCAGTCAGTTGAGCGTCCAACTCTTGGTTTCAACTCAGCTCAAGAATTCATGGCTTCATGGTTTGAATCCGGCTCTGCACTGACAGTGTGGAGCCTGCTTTGGATTCTCTCTCTACTTCTCTCTGCCCCTCCCCCACTTGTGCTGTCTCTCTCTTAAAAAAAAAAAAACTTTAAAGACGCACAAGTTCTGCCTCTCTCATAGACTTTGTGTCTATGCTCCATATGGATCATCGCCTTTATTTTTTCCACAGTCTGTCTCCAGACAGGTAGCCCACACAAGCAACTACACGTGGGTTCACTGTCACATCCTCCTGCCCTGCCTCCCTGAGGTTGTATCAAAGCACCTTGACTAGACTTTTGGAGGTTCCCAAAACTCTCCAGTCATATATTTCCTGATATTCTCTTGTTTACCAAGTCTAGGATAAAATTCATAGACTAAGCATTTTATCACTAATTTGTTGATGTGTCCATTTCTCAGCAGACAAACTGAATTACCATTGGTCAATAATTTGTTCCTATTAGCTACTTATAAAGTATATTTTAACTCATGGTGCTGTGGTCAGCCACTGTTTGTTGATGTAAATAGTAGTTTCTTATGTTTTGGATTTCAGTTATAATACATGTTACAAATATGAAGGATTGAATTAACAGCAAGATGAGTATATTTCCTCTTTCTATTCATTCTAGGTTATGACCTTTAAATTTTTTCCCCCAATTTTACTGAGATAAAATTGACAGGGGCACCCAGGTGGCTTACTCTGCTGAGAGTCCAGCTTCAGGTCAGATCGTAATCTCACGGTTTATGAATTTGAGCCCCTAATCAGGTTCTCTGCTGTCAGCATAGAGCCGCTTCAGATCTTCTGTCTCCCTTCCTCTTTCTCTGCCTTTCCCTACTCCTCTCAAAAATAACTATTAAAAAAAATTGACATACAACACTATATAAGTTTAAAGTATATAGGCATAAGGATTTGACTTAAAAATATTGTGAAATGGTTATCACAGTAAGTCTAGTTAACATTTATCATCTCAGATAGATACCTATATATATATATATATATACCTATATATATATATACACACACACCTATAGATATATATGTATATATATACACACCTGTAGATATATATGTGTATATATATACACCAATAGATATATATGTATGTATGTATATAGAAATATATATATATTCATGCATATGTGTATAGAAAAAGAAAAGAGGTTTTCTATTTTGTGATGGGAATTCTTAGAGTTCATTCTCTTAAAGTTCAAATACAGGGGTACCTGGGTGGCTCAGTCGGTTGGGCATCTGACTTGGACTCAGATAATGATCTCACGGCTTGTGGGTTCAAGCTCCACATTGGGCACTGTGCTGACAGCTCAGAGCCTAGAGCCTGCTTCAGATTCTGTCTGTCTGTCTGTCTGTCTCTCTCTCTCTGCCCCTCCCCTACTCCCCCCCTCAAAAATAGACATTAAAATTTTTTTAAAAAGTTCAAATATATCATACATAATTGTTAACTGTAGTCATGATATTATACCTGACATCCCCAGTACCTATTTATCTTAGAACTGGAAATTGATCTTTTGATCAATTTGATCAAAAGATGTTTTGACCACCTTTCGCCAATTCCCTCTCCATCCACCCCCCTCCTCAGGTAATCACAGATCAGGTTTTTTCCCTCTATAAGTTTGGTTTCATTTGTTTATTTGTTTTAGATCCCACGTATAGGTAAGAACATACCATATTTTCTTTCTCTGTCTGATTGATTTCACTTAGCACAATGATCTCATGTTGTCACAAATGGCAGGATTTTTTTCTTTTCTATGGCTGAATAATATTCCAACATATATGTATACCAAAACTTCTTTATGCATTTATCCATCAGTGGTCACTTAGGTTGTTTCTGTGCCTTGACTATTATAGGTAATGCTGCAATGAATACAGGGCACAAACATCTCTCCCACATGGTGTGCTCTTTTGGATATGTTCCCAGAAGTGGAATTGCTGGGTGATATGCAAATGCAATTTTTAAGTTTTTAAGGAACTTCCATATTATTTTCTTTAGTGGGTGCACCAATTTACATTCCTACCAACAGTGCACAAGGGCTCCCTTTCCTCCAGCATTTGTTAACCCTTGTCTATTGGATGATAGCCATTCTGACAGCAGTGAAGAGCTATTTTATTATGGGTTTGATTTGCATTTCCCTTATGATTAATGATATTGAACATCTTGTCATGCTCTTATTGGCTGTGTGTCATCTTTGAAAAAAAATGTCTATTCAGGTTCTTTGTCCATTTTGATTTGGTTATTTAAGAGGTTTTTTCATGTTTTGTTGTTGCTTAAATTTTTTTAATGTTTTTAAATTTATTTTTGAGAGAGAGCGAGCACAAGTGGGGGAGGGGCAGAGAGAGAGGGAGACACAGAATCAGAAGCAGGTTCCAGGCTCTGAGCTGTCAGCACAGAGCCCAATGCAGGGCTCGAACTTATAAAGTGTGAGATCATGACCTGAGTGAAAGTCAGACACTTAATTGACTGAGCCACCCAGGTACCCCTGTTGTTTTTGCTGTTGATTTGCATCAGTCCTTCATATATTTTGGATATTAACCCCTTATAAAATATATAGTTTGCAAATATTTTTTTCCTTTTCATAGATTGTCTTTTTTTGGTTTTGTTAATCATTTCTTTTGTTATTCAGAAGCTTTTTAGTTTGATATAATTCCACTTGTTTATTTTTTTATTTTGTTGCTTGTGCTTTAGGTGTTAGGTGTGTGTGTGTGTGTGTGTGTGTGTGTGTGTGTATTTTTGACAGAGCGAAACAGAGTATGAGCAGGGGAGAGGCAGAGAGAGAGGGAGACCCAGAATCTGAAGCAGGATTCAGGCTCTGAGCTGTCTGCACAGAGCTTGATGCGGGCTTAAACCCACGAACCATAAGATCATGACTTGAATCAAAGTCAGGTGCTTAACCAGCTGAGCTACCCAGGCCCCCCTAGGTGTTATATTTAAAAAATCATTGCCAAAACCCATGTCAGGAAGCCTTTTTCCTGTTTGCTTCTAGGAGTTTTAAGGTTTTTCATCTTATATTTAGGTCTTTCATCCATTTTGAGTTAATTTTTGTGAGTAGTGTGAGGTAGGAGTCTAGTTTCATTGTTTTACATGTGAATATCCAATGATTCCAGGACCATTTATTGAAGACAGTGTCTTTTCTCCTTTGGCTCCTGTGTCAAATATTATTTATATGAGTTTATTTTTGGGCTCTTGATTCTTTTTCATTGGTCTGTATGTCTGTTTTTATGCCAGTATCAAACTGTTTTGATAATTATAGCTTTCATATATAGCTTGAAATCAAGAAGGGTGATGACTCCTGCTTTCTTCTTTCTCAGGATTACTTTGACTATTCGAGGTCTTTTATGCTTTCTTAAAATTTCAGAATTTTTTTCTACTTCCATAAAAGGGTCATTGAAATCTTGACAGGAATTGTATTGAATAGATGGCTTTGACAACTATGGACATTTTAACAATATTAATTCTTCCAGTCCACGAACATGGGATTTAGATACTGATAGAACTCAATCATGATTTCAGCTGAAGTAAGTGAAATTATTTTCTTTTCCAGAGACCATTCTCATTTAAAGCTCCTCTTATTTCTACTATCTAGAATTTCTCTTACGTATTTTTACATATGTAGCTCTGAAACAATCCAGATTTCATGATTATTTTCTTTGTAATATGGTTTGATATTTCCTAATTCCATCACAGTGTCAAAGGCTCCATGTGGGTAATCATATTCCTCTTCTGTAAAATTAGATGTCAGATTAAGAATTTAGCTTAAAGACAGTTAAATTTGTTTAAATAGGTAAGCCTGCCTGCCTTCCTACTTTCCTTCTTCCCTTCCTCACTTTCTTCCTTCCTTCCTCCCTCCCTTCCTTCCTTTCTTCCTTAATTCAGTGACTTCTTAAAGTTGTTTCTTAATAATTTTGTACATACCAAAAATTTATGAATAATAAAAGAGTTGTTTTAAAATAATTGTGTCATACAGCTATCTGGTTCTCTCTTTAATAGTAAAATGGAGAAAAATCGAACAATGGTTACAGAATTCATCCTACTGGGATTTTGTCTTGGTCCAAGGATTCACATAATCCTTTTTGGGCTCTTCTCCCTGTTCTATGCCTTCACCCTGCTGGGGAATGGGCTCATCCTGGGGCTCATCTGGCTGGACTCCAGACTGCACACCCCCATGTACTTCTTCCTCTCCCACCTGGCCATCGTCGACATAGCCTATGCCTGCAACACGGTGCCCCAGATGCTGGTAAACCTCCTGAAGCCAGACCAACCCATCTCCTTTGCTGGCTGCATGATGCAGACCTTTCTTTTCTTGACTTTTGCTGTCACAGAATGTCTTCTCCTGGTGGTGATGTCCTATGATCGGTATGTGGCCATCTGCCACCCGCTCCGATATTCTGTCATCATGAGCTGGACAGGCTGCATCACCCTGGTGGTGACTTCCTGGGCATGTGGCTCCCTGCTGGCCCTGGTCCATGTGGTTCTCATCCTGAGGCTGCCCTTCTGTGGGCCTCATGAAATCAACCACTTCTTCTGTGAGATCCTGTCTGTCCTCAAGCTGGCCTGTGCTGACACCTGGCTCAACCAAGTTGTCATTTTTGCGGCCTGTGTATTTATCTTAGTCGGGCCACTCTGCCTGGTGCTGGTGTCCTACACGCGCATCCTGTTCACCATCCTGAGGATCCAGTCTGGGGAGGGCTGCAGAAAGGCCTTCTCCACCTGCTCCTCCCACCTCTGCGTGGTGGGGCTCTTCTTTGGAAGCGCCATTGTCATGTACATGGCCCCCAAATCCCGCCACCCTGAGGAGCAGCAGAAGATCCTTTCCTTGTTTTACAGCCTTTTCAACCCTACGCTGAACCCACTGATCTACAGCCTGAGGAACACAGAGGTCAAGGGTGCCCTGAAAAGGGCAATGTGCAAGGAAAGTCATTCCCAATTGGAGTGACATTGGAATCACCAGACTAAGTGCTTGATCACTGCCTAAATCCAGGAAATTTCACTTTTCTCATCTTAGGTATACCTAAAGGACAAGCCCTCCTCTTCCTTTGAATGAAAAGCTTTAGATATGTTGTATTCATTGATTATCTACAGGTGTGATTTTATCAGATACGATCTTTTTCTTTTATTGCTCATTGAATTTAATATCTGTGACATTAAAAAATGTTTAAGTTCATTTTCTGGGTCCCAAAGGTTGAACACAGTCTATCTCTCTCTCTAACCTAAGTATTTAAACTCACTAAACTGTATATATCATAAGACTTAGGGAAAAAAAAGAAAGCTGCAGTGAAAGATAATGACCCTCCAAACCCAGAGGCACACTTGTCCATTATCCCAAAATTGTACTTGCCCTATTAAAGAATAACTGTTAAAGAAACTCAGAGGTATTTACTTAACGTGTTGCATGATGGTGAGAAATTTTGTATGAAAATTAACTCACATTAGGAAGTAAACAAGCAGGCTGATTGAAAGAACAAAATTAATGCAAAGAATATAGGAAAAAGGAGAGAAGAAGGAAAAATTTGTAGACAGGATGGGAATAGTGCACATTGTTTATAGCTCTGGAGATAAACTGGTTACTCGTAGGTAACAAAAAAGCAAAACTGGGCATTCTCTCCTTGAATAGACTGATAAGGGGTATCAAAGAAAACATATATTTAGGGTTGTTTGTGGATTCGCCAGAAAACTTTGAGTGTAAGCTGTAAGTTATCTAGATGTACAGAGTATCTCAATATGTGCTTTTCTTTTTTATGAGAGTCTTTTTATTAGCACGTCCACCTTGCTTGTCCACATGTACATAATTTCCCTTATTAGATGTTTTATCCTTGAAATAGGAAATTTGACCAGAGAACGTAAGTGGCTAGTAGAGTATAACTGGCTATTTGGGCTTGGTAATGCACTGGTTTTTACTAATTCATTCTACTTTACAAATCCAATGATTAGGGATGAATCCCATACATTTCAGGTGGCTTTGTAGGGTGTCACCTATAAAGTCCATTTTCTAACCTGCCTGGAGACTAAAATGGCCACTTTGTGTCCAGTCTTTCACAATTTCATATTAAGAGTGAATGGAACACTTGTTCAGAAGAATACATGTGTTGCCCTTCACTTGGGAATCAATAATTACTCAACCCAGGGGCACTTTGGTGGCTCAGTCAATTAAGCACCAATTCTTGACTTCAGCTCAGGTCATAACATAACCTCATGGTTCATGGGTTCAAGTCCCACGTTGGCCTCTGTGCTGACAGTGCAGAACCTGTTTGGGATTCTTTCTCTCTCCCTTTCTCGCTGCCCCCTCCCCTCAAAATAAAAAAATCTTCAAAAAAATAATAATTACTCAACCCAATTTCTAATTACTGGGCAGCAAAGCTCACTAAATGTGAAAACAAAATGGGTTTTTATAATACTAACATTTTGGTTAATGGCTTTCCCAGTGCCATACTCTATGAAATGATAACACTTGACATAGACTATCTCATTTAGGCATTATAAAAAAGCTGTGAAGAAGGTCCTATTGTCAGTTTGATATACACTTATACCAGAAAGTAACAAATATCTGGCCTTTATCTTGACGGTCTGGCTCCCAAGCCCTCAGTACTTAACAGTATGCATTGTGTGCCTCAACATCAGTGTTATCGATAAAGAACAAAGCTAAGTTATCCCAAAGGTGAATGTGTTACATAAGGAGGGCTTGTTTCCAGCCTTCTATGCCACAGTGAGCTGATCTGTGCTCTGTAAGGCCTAGAAGATGAAATCATTTATGGGAAGTTGGTTGTTGTGCACAATGATTCCCATGGGCAGAGTTGCAAAAATCATTGGACTTTTAAAGGAACACAAAACATAAAGAAGATGAAGATAAAGGCCATTCTTACTGAGATTGGTGATTTAGCTGAGCTAACCCAGAACCAATACACCAAGATAGCAACACCATAGTCTGTCTGTCTCTCCCTCTTTCTCCCTCTCTCTCTGTCTCTCTCACTATAGGCCAGTTAATGCACTTTACATATATTTCTTATTTCATCCTCAAAATGGTCCTTTGAGGCAAGAGACAGTATCCCTACTTCACATATAGGGAAACTCAGGCACAAGGAGATGGAGTAACTTGCCCAGTATCATAGATACTAACTGTCCAGGCCAGGATTGAACGAAGGCAATCTATTTCTTGACCTTATAGCCATAACCACTGGGCAACATGGCCCCTTTGGAGCTATCTGTGGATAATGACCAGAGAGATCAAGGTAGTAAAACAAAATCAGTGACTAAGACCAAGTGATGGGCACTAGGCTTCAGACAGAAGCTTTGTTTGCTAGAGGAAGCACCTTGACTCTAAACTTATGTAAGCAGTGGGTGTGATAACAAGAACGAACCTTGACTCCAAGGGTCAGAGACCAGAGGAGGGCTCTGGCCATGAGCTGCGCAGGGAAGCAGGAAACAGTGGAAGAGAAGACCGATGTTTCAGTTTTGCTTGATGGAGTAGAATTAGAATGGGTAGTTGATAGTAGTTTACCTAAAGGAGCCCGTTCTCAAGACAAAGGAATTTAGATTTCTTTTTCGGTGTTGAAAATTGCTGTAATAATCTTTCAGGTGGCATTTATAGAATATTGCTCAGGAAGGTACCGAGTTTCATAGGTAAGATGGGAGCTCCCCAAGGGCAAGAACAGGAGTCTCTCCACCTCTTTTTCATCCACACTAGCACCCTGCCTCGAACATAGGAGGCGCTCAGCGAGCACTGGTCAGGTGCACTCATGAGCCTTTATCACTTAGCTACACGCAATCTTCAGTGTTAAACTATCTTATGATTTCCACATTTTTCAAAATCCTTTAGTATGGTAGAAAATAATTGCAGCTAAAATTTATTTGGCAGTGGTTGTGTACCAGACACTATATTAAATTCTTTAGGTGTAACCCTCACCTCAAAGCTGTGAATTATTAATGGTATTTCCACTTACAGAAGGGAAATTGAGGTTTAAAGAATTAGTGAACATACTCTATGTCACAAAAATCTAGTAGTGGAATCAGAATTCAAATCCAGTCAGTCTGATGTGGGAAACAAAGGCAGAAGGAAACAGCAGGCAAAATTAAATTTTCCTTATAACCTGCAGCCCACTGACAAATACTTGAGGCAGGCAGAGTAAAACATTCCTGCAGGAAGTCCCTACTATCTTACTGTTAATACTTTGCTAGAGGGGAAAACAACCCTACCTTGACAATAGGTAGGCTTCTGGGATCCTGTGATTCTTTAGCATATGAAAATCCTTTTGGAAACTTTCCCTTCTCTTTAGCTCCCCCAACTTGCTAGTATATAATTACTGACTCCTTACAGTCCAGGAAGCTCTTTCTGCCCAGGGGTCCTGTCCCTTTGCTTTAATAAAGCCACCATAAAAAATAAAACACCGTTTTGCACCAAAGACATCTCAATAATTCTTCCTTGACTGTTGTCTCCAAACCCCAACACTTCAAATCCCATCAAATCCAAACTAGATTAACTGCATGATTCTTTTGAACAGGACCTTCTGATATTTACATCTTCAATAGCTAGACCAGGCTCATGTCAGAGTAGTACTTCAGTGAATGCTGGCTAAGAATGATCATTTAGCCTAAACTCCTATCAAAAACAAAAAGCAAAAAACAGTACAGCTCCATAAAATACGTAACTTAAATATAGCAGCCATTATTCTTTCAAAGTTAGACATCTGATTGTCCATTAGTCACTTTTAGTTTCAAATGCGCTCAGTTCTTACAAGTTTCTTATAGATATGGTGATGAATCAGGTTTCATTTGCCAGTGATCACAAGGGAATTACAAACATATTAGGAGAAGGTATTTACTCCTTAACATAAAGAGTTATGTATATTGATTTCTGTCATGTGGAACAGAGGATATGATCCTTTCAAAAAGAGCACGCCAAATTGTGAAAGCCTGTGATTATGGTGTGCCAGGAGGTGCTCGTGGGAGCTGAGCAGCCAAGCAGAGGGTGTTAATCCTCCTACGTCTTGCAAGATGGTGGAGAATTAGGGGTTGTAACTAGTGCAAATGATAGGGTGGGATGCTGTGGGTGGGAGCTAGTTCACAAGCCATTTGGAATCGAGTTCCCCAGTGTCTTTGGCATGTGGAGTGGGCACAGACAACCACCGACCTATAGGATGACTGTTTATTCTTTGTTAGATGGTGTAGACCAGTGCATACAAATCGTTGAAGATCTTGCAACAACACAGGCAGGTTAGCAGGCCTGAATAGGATGGGCAGAGATTTGCATTTCTAACAATCTCTCCTATTTCGCTGTCACAGACCACACTTTGAATGTTGATGCAATAGAGAAGACCTGTTAAATCTTTCGTTCTTAGGGAGGAAAATGGAAGGAGAGTTAGAATGTGGCCTCACTGGACACCATAGTTTTGATGTCTTTTCCCAGACCACAGGGAAGGGTCTGCTTTCTTTCCTTCCTGATGAACTTTGACTACAGCACTGTTTTAGTGTCATCTGGTATTTTGTTTTGCTTGTTCTCTGGTATTTGTTTGCTTTTAATTTGTGTAATACCATTGGGCTGAGACAAGAGGTGTGTTTGTGATCACAGTCTGGTTTTGCCCTTAGAGGGCTGGCTCAGAGGGCCAGACATCTGGGTTCCTATCTCAGTTCTACCAGGTCACTGTGTGACCTTAGAAAAATCACTTAATTCCTCTGGGCATGGTTTCCCTACCTGTAAAATGAAACATTGGACTAGATGATCTATAAGTACCTCTAATTCGATGCCTCTCAACTAACTTTCTAACATTTCATTTTTTTTCTCTTACATAAGAGACAAAATTAAATGGATTATTTTGAGACTAATCTATACAATTAATTCCTGAGCCTTGCACAGGAATTCAAAAGTAAATACTGAATGAATGGTTTGCATATAATCATGATCTTGGAACTATGGATGGCATAAGATATATTCTACATGAATTGTCCTCCCCCACCAAAAAAAAAAAAAAAAGTTTTGTTATTCTGTTGGGGAAGGATACCATTCACTTGCAAAGGGTCCCAGATCTCTGTCTGGTGTTGTGTAACTAGGATAATAATACTAATAGCCCGCTTTTATTGACTGCTTATGTCATATCAAGTACTGTTCTATGAGGACCTATCCATTAATATCAGTCTAATCTTCACAATAATTCCCAGAGGTATGTTTTACCATTAGATTTCATTTATACATGAACATAATCAAGACACAGAGATGTTAAGTACCCCTTGAGGCTCACAGAGCTAGTGAGTGGAACAGGAGAACCCTCATCTCGGTCTTCCAAAGGCCAAAGACCATATTTATAACTACTAAGTTAGACTGTCCCCACACACAGCCTGACCTATGGCACCCCATGTATCTACGATAAACTAAAGCTTGGGAAGAGTAGACTGAATTTTTAACTGGCCTGAAAACTCATCCTAAGAAAGGGTATAATAATATACCTACGATATTTTAACGTGTATAAAACAGAAGGGCAATATACAAATCCATGAAAAAATGAAAATATGTAGCTACAGACTATTCACAGAATAAACACAAGTCAAAAATAAATATGACGATGTCTTTATCCTCATCCAGGAAAATCTACTTTAAAATGCGAACCCATGTTTTGACCAACAAATTGTGGGTCAAAGCCAATACTTTTACTGTTGGTGAGTGCGTGGGTCAGAGCAAACATTCAGACACTGTTGGTGGCAGTATAAATAGGCACAGATTTTTATATGCTAAAAAATTTGGAAATATCTACTCAATGCTTAAAAATGGAAATAGCAATTTTAAGAACCTAGTCTAGAGAAATACTTAACATATGTAATTGCATGAAGAAATGGGTACAAGGATTTTGAGTTGACATTTATTATAAAAAAATACTAAATGATCTAAAATGTATTAATTTTGGACTTAGTAAATTATAAGAAGTATATATGCAGCATATGAAAAAGAGTAAGTATTATCTATAATGGGCTACCATGGAAATTACTCATCAAATGTAATTAAATGAAGAAAATGTGTCATACTTTAAAAATTCATTTTCATTTTTTAGGAGAAACTTCTAGCTCTTCACAAATTCATACATACATATCCATACACACGGGTGCACGTGTGTGTGTGTGTGTGTGTGTGCGCGTGTGTGTGTGTTTAGATGTCTGAATATAAGGATGATGCACACTGAAGTAGCCAATAGAAGTTGCTTTTAAAAATAAGAGTAAGCTTGAGAAATACATACTTCTGTGTTTTTTAGTAATCTTACAATGAACATGTATTAATGTTATAACTTAAAAAAAAAAAAACTTCTTCCAAGGCACCTCTGGACCCTTACGTTCTCAAATATTTATCGGTACACATTTTTTACATATCTTAGGGAAAGCCAGAACGAAGCAATTAAAAGCAGTTCAGAATCTTGTGGGACTGCTGAATTGTATCAAGGTGTCTCTGAAATGTCCTTTTTGTATCTGTTTACTTCATTATTCAATCCTATGCTGTAATGTTTAGGGGTTAGATGACCTATGTTATTAATTGAAATAATTTGAATGGGACACCGAATAACATGCAGAGTAAACTATGCTTCCCCAGACTCTAAGGCAGCTACGTGACATAAATAAAAACCTAGCATGTTGTGCCATAAGGAGATGCTCTTTACAACGTGAATTGGTCTCAGAAGCCACGAATACTTGAGAGTTACCAGCCCTTCCTCATTCCTTTTCTCTCCGAAAACAATGTGAAGTAACGGATTTGTGGTTAAAGGTGTCACAGAAAAAGCCCCAAATCAAAGCAATTTTTACAAAACAAAAGTTTACTTCTTGCTCCTGCTAAGTCCGATGCAGGCAAGTGAGAGTCTCTCATGCGGTGATGCAGGGACCTTCCATCTCGTGGACCTACCACCATCCTCCTGGCCTTGGAGATCTTTGCTTCCAGCCAGTGATGGGAAGAGCAATTGTGCGGGAGGCATACCCACTGTAGCCCTAGAAGCGGCACAAATCTTTTCTGCTTATGTTCCTTTTGTAAGAATATGACACCACCACCACCACCGATGGCAGAGAGCTAGGAAGTACAGCCGCGTGCTGGCCACCGCAGCCCAGAGACAACAGTGTATAGAAGAGAAGTAGGGATCTCTTAAGGAGCTGGGTCTTCCTTAAGATAACACTAGCAACGGACAAAAATAAAATTTCTAAAAACAGCCCTTGGAAATCCCGCCTCCTTCTTCCCTTTTGTTAAGGATTCCAAACAAATGTCCGCTCTTTTCGCTGATAACTACTTAAGAAATACAACTGAGAACATTACCGTTTTCATTCTGTACCAATATACTGTGGTCATGCCATCCTGAAAACGCGATCCTGAAAATCATGTCTTGGTCATTTGTCACAACCTTACCCTCTGCTTTTTGTGCAAAAACATCCATTATGGTAATTTACTTGGAGAGATGATTAAATCCACCCATTCCACCCTGATTTTTATCCATGTACCAATCAAATGAACCCCACAGTCAAATCTTAGCAGTACTTGACTTCGTGCATAAAAGGTATAAATGAAAAGGTCTGGTGAAATCAAATGCCCAATGCTAGCAGATAATGTTTTCATTTTAATTAATCCTGACCTTGTTTTTCTGTACCCTAGTCTTGCCTGTATTTATGTTATTGTTACTCTCTTTAAATAGTAAACACTATCACTCTCTCTCTAAAAAAAAAATAAAAAATAAACTCTGCACTGAGCATGGAGCCTGCTTGAGATTTTTTCTCTCTCTCCCTCTACCCCCTCCCCCGCTCTCTCTCTCTCTTAAAAAAAAAAAAGCAAACATGATCAAGATAAAAGTTATTGCAGTTTAATTTTAACAGAATATTGGCAATTTTGAGTTTATAGATGTTGACGTTTGTTTATCTTTTGAAGGATTTTCCTGTTAGTTTGTGCAATAATCCCGAATGTTATCCTGAGTTACTTATTAACTTTTAATTTTTCATTTTTATCAAAATGTCTATTTAGAACCAATATTCCTAACATGTTGACAATAGAAATGTATTCTCTAAAACCGTTCTTTACTCAGGTTTTCACTTTAGTACTTGCTCACGAAAGGTGGCTTCCTGTTCCGCAGCCGGGCATATACGGTAAGCACTTGAGAGAATAGTCATATCAAATAAGATCTGTCTGTTCTCTGTGTGTTACTTTCCTTTGTATATTTGCACATTTGAACATGGTCCTGTTTCACTCTGACCACATTTTAGAAGCTGTGCACAGGCTAAAATTGCATCAATTTCATTCTAATAGAAAACACCTTATTTTGATGTATTGCCTACATTTTACTTTGTTTGGTATCATAAAATTTTATATTTCTGATCATCTTAGTTGAAATTTTCTATTTTTTTGTGTCCCAAAATGATTTTTTATAACTGATGTTTTCACGATGTCAAATGTAGAAAAACGCGTCCTAACTATTGTTTTCGCGGGATTTTTGTTGTTCATCTGTGTTTCCTACTTTCCACATTTTCTGTGGTTCACCTGAGTGTGAAAAGACAAGAAGAAAAGATTCTAGTGTTTATGGATTGCCTCCCGCACACCAGGCTTCTTATCTAATCAGGAGCAATCTCTTTGTCCCTGGATGAATGTGTGGCCCTTCTCCATGGACATCTACAGTTGGAGCATGGGTAAGCGTGTTCGCAAGACACGTGTGATAATCTGTGCAAGATTTTCCTCGAGTTTATGCCATGACCCCAGCAGGGTCATACTGTAACAAACTCATTAATTTGTAAGTTGCACAATTGCTTGGTATGAAATTCCTAGCTCTCCTCTGTCTAGTTTAATAGAGAAATAAACATGAGAAGACCTTAGGCAGCAAATATCTCCACCCTTCTGGGAGAAGTAGTGGCTTGGAGGGGAAGCTGCCTTCGAGAGGGTTCTCTCCTCCCCTCGTCGGATGGAATAGATTCTTTCAGCTCCTTTTTTTAGAATAGAGATGAGAGAATCCTTCCAAGATTGACCTAATTGGGTGGTTTGTGTTCTAGAAACCCCCTCCTCAGGCATGTTCTAATAAGCCCCACTGGGACTCCGTGTTTCTCCTCAGACTCCCCGGTCTGCTCCCTGCCTCCATAACCTGCTCTCTACGGCATCTCCACATCTTGAGCTGTTGCTTGGAACCAGCTGATTTTTCAGGATCCTTCCTTCCCCCCTCTGCTGCTACACAAGGTGGCCCAGAGTACAGTGGGGAGAAGCTGAAATACAGAGGTGAATGCCGGAGTTTCTTCATTGTCACACTCGTTCTGCTTCTTTCTGGTTCCCCTGAACAGCCTGATGGTTTGGGAATTAGGGCAGTGCTGGGATTCACGAAATCCAAATAATGCCAACTTTTCCAGGGCCGTAATGACTGGTGTTGTCTCAGAGGTGTGCTCTGTGGCTGGTTGTGGTTCCTGATTGTGTGTCCTGCTGGGGATGAGAGCAGAACTAGGGAACTGCTTTGTCCCCTTCCCAGTGGAGTGGGCATGCACTGTATCTCGCAGCCCACCCCTCCAGGGAGCCCTTAGACGCTACCAACTAGGCTGGGGCCATAGGAGAATAAAAGCACCTTTTCTGAGGATTCTGCCACCTTTGCAGTCAGGAACAGGAGTGAGGGTTCTGCAGCTCCCACAGGCGCTCCCAGAAAGCACGATCCTGCCCAACCTTGAGGTATTTTCCCCTTCTGGGGTCCCTGAGTCCAAACGTGGGAGCTAACCAAGCCACCTTATTTTACTTCATCATTAATTCCTCTTAGACGTGGAGTAACATCTACCCTTCAGTGGACTATCACTCTGTTAACTATTCTTTTTAAAGTCAGGTAAGGAAATTCAGTCTTGTCTAAATATGAGCTGATTGTTATTCTGCTATGGGGATAGTTTGAGGAAAAACCAAAGCTAAGTTGATTGAACATGTTGCTCACAAATAATGTAAGTATGTATAGAATTCAGTTAATTTCATTTTACATGGTGCAAAGCGGCTGCATGAAAGCAATAACCTTGTGGATGGTGAAGCTAGATACAGAATAAGAAATTTCTGCATGATGGACTTAGGTTACATAGGTAGAATAACCTTCTTAAGCCAAAGAACTTTACACCGGGGTGTATTATGGAGGGGCTTTACATTTCAGGAAAACTGACGTTGGTTTAGTCCTTGTGTTTCTGTCAATAGAACCACAATACGTAGTCTATGCTGCCCATACACAGTTCTTGCATTACTTATAACTTGGAGAACAGTGTCAGGCACACAGAAAGTACTCAGCTTTTAAATGTGAGACGTTCCCAAACCTGGACTCACATGTGAGTGAATGTGCCTGTGTATGTGTATGTGTGTGATGAGGTTAGAGGAAGTGCAGAAAAGAGAAGGCATTGTTTTGTAGAGGATACTCTTTCTCATCTTTAATAGTTTGTTGTAGTTCTGTGCTCTTTTTAATCCCTCCAAGCTCTTCAACAGACTGTGCTCTTTTCCTGGAAAGACATCAAAAGGTCAGGAAGCCAAATCTGCCTCAGTAGTCCTTCAACAACGTATTATCCACAAGATCACATTGTAGACTTACATTGTTGTGAAGACTTTGCAAAAACTGGCTTAAAGAGGATAATGGCCAATAAGGGGAGTGATTTCTAGGGACCTCCTGGAACCGCAAAAAAGGAGGGCTTGTCAGATTCATACAGTCATAGGCTATTCAAGAAACTGTTAAAGATCAGTAATTGTTAAAGATCGATAACTGATTTAAGTTAATGAATGTTCACCGTGCAGCAGGAATGTGCTCAATATATTATCTCGATTAATTCATTGAATTAATTAATACACTTATCTTAATTAAAATGTATTATCTCAGTCTTCTCAACAACCTTGTGAAATAAATACAATCACTCCTTTCAAAAAAGTGGTAAAATAGGGCTTGAGAAGTTAAGAAATATATTCAGAGTCATACAAAGAAGTACATGTGTATCTCACCCCCTAAGCCCATGCTCTCTGATTGCTATTCTATGCTGCCTTTCAATATTTGGGGATTTTTTTTGGGGGGGGGGTTGGATTTTTTTTTTTTTTAGAATATGGCTCAAGACAGAATACAGAGAGCTCATTAATGTTTTGTTTTCTCATATTTCATCAAATTGATATCCAGTCAGTCAAAAAAATATTGAACACCTACAACGTTCCAGGCACAGTGCATGATCCAATATATGATCTTTTCATCACTTGCTAGATCAAAAAGATTCCTTCAATCTGAGGGTATATTTTGTTAGATGAATTCTTAAGTACAAGTAGCTAGCCCTCATTAGTCATTATGATATCAAGAGGTAATATTTCAATATCCCAGATAAATGTCCTGACAGATATTACTGCTATGGTGAATTACAAGATAGTATTTCCCAAGGTTTCTTATAAGACAACCTAAATGTAGACAATTAACCCGAATATAGATTTTTCTATGTAATCAAAATCTTCTAAGACACCACTCAAATATTGGAACTGTTGAGAAGTCTCTAGAAATACTGTGGAAGAGGAAATAAGAGATTTCGGGAATTGGGGGTTGTAGAAGAGAGATAAGGAAAACTGGGAATGGAAAGAGAATGTCATAAAGGGGACCAGGAGAGAAAAGAGATCAGGATAGAGACAATGATAGAATGAGGTAGAGGAACCAAGATGGGGAGACATAATCATCAAGAGAGGGGATTCAGAGCAAGGAAAGTTACCAGGGATAAAGAGGGTCATGCACGACAAGGGTCAGTTCTTCAAGAAGACATAATCCTTAACATGTACGCACTTAACAACAGAGCGTCAAAATACATGAGGCAAAACTGATAGAACTGAAAAGGAGAAATAGATGAGCCTACTGTTGGAGTTGGAGACGTCAACATCCCTTTATCAGCAGTAGACCCAGCAGACAGGAAATCAGTAAGGATATAGTTGAATTCAACAACACCATCAATCAATTGGACATAGTGAACATCTATAGACTACTTCATCTAACAACAGCAAAATACACATTCTTCTCAAGCTCACATGGAACATTCACCATGATAGATCATATTCTGCGACATAAAATACAGCTGAACAAATTCAAAAGAAAAGAAGCCACACAATGCACGTTCTCAGACCTCAATGGAATTAAAGTGGAAATCAGTAGCAGAGAGAGAGCCGGAAAATCCCCAAATATTCAGAGATTAAGCAACATTCTTCTAACTAACACATGGGCCAGGGAGGAAAATCTCAGAAACTTTACAATATTTTGAACTAAAGGAGAAACAGAAAAGGGTTATGCTGAATAAATTGGTTATAACAATAATTATTTTTTTAATTTCTTGGAGGCAAACCATCTAATACTTCAGTTGAACTAAGGATTTAAAAATAGCTTTCATTTTAGGAATGCTGTGTGACTCATGCCTACAGCATTAGAAAAGTTTGTCAGCTCATCAGATCTTAAATTTTACTTTTGAAACCTAGGCCCCATCTCGTACTGACAGGTTTGTTCCTGTGTAAAGAAATGATTTCAATCTTAGATATTTACTTTGAAACCATGAAGACACTGGATAATTTATTAGTCATCAAACGGTTGGCCAATTTTTAAATTGCTAACTTGTACATACATATAGGATGTATCATTTATAGCACAAAGCAAGGTCTGAATGTTACATTTGGAACTGAGAGGCATTTAATTTCTCTTTTAGTTCCTCCTCTCACTTCTGTCAGTCCATTAGCAAATTTAATCTGTTGCATTCAGGTAAGATGCTTTCTTTTTATTTTTTAATTTTTTTAAGTTTATTCGTTGATTTTGAAAGAGACAGAGAGTGTGAACAGGGGAGGGGCAGAGAGAGAGGGGGAGAGAGAGAATCCCAAGCAGGCTCCACACTGTCAACACAGAGCCCGGTGCAGGGCTCAAACTCACGAGCCATGAGATCAAGACCTGAGCTGAAACCAAGAGTCAGATGTTTAACCGACTGAGCCACCCAGGTGCCACCGGTAAGATGCTTTCAATACTATGTGGGATGAAATAAAAAATGGGGAAAAAAGAAAATGGAAGTATCTTTCAAGTATCCAATGCTTCAACATTTTGGAGATTCTAGTAATAGAGGGGCTTTTTTTGTTTTTGTTTTTTTGTTTTGTTTTGTTTTGTTTTGCCTCAGGAAGAATGTCCTTAATTGGGCAACCAAGATTTAAGCAAGCTAGAAATTCCAGACCCAGTACAAGGAGAGTTCAAAAATTCAATATTTAGGCATTCACTTATTCTTGTGTATTCATTCATTCATTCATTTGTTCACTCAGTAAATATTTGCTAAGTGCCAGAATTACAAAAATGAGTGCCCTTGTTCCTTATTCACAAAGGGTGTTTTATCACCCACTCCTGTAAAAGAAAGCAGACTTTCAGTCCATAGGGCAACTGTTCCTAACCTTAATGTACTCGTTAGGCCCCCTCCTTTCTCTTGTCTGCCCCTTTAAGTTTCAAAGAGATTCATACTTGGCAAGTAATTTTTTCCCCTTTATGTAACCCTTTGGAAGCTAAGAAAGGAATTAAGGGAGGACTGAATAAAGAGATTATGCTTTTTATGAGATGTGGGTTCAAATGCATTTTCACAACTAAACATTTCCATATACTCTGTATATTTTCCACATAAACATTTTTATTTTTTAATGTTTTTATTTATTTTTGAGAGAGAGAGAGGGAGAGAGCGAGGGGGAGAGAGAGAGAGAGAGAGAGAGAGAGAGAGAATATGAGAATATGAGTGGGGGAGGGGCAGAGAGAGAAGGGGACAGAGGATCCAAAGTGGACTCCATGCTGACAGCAGAAAGCCTGATGTAGGGCTTGAACTCACAAGCTGTGAGCTCACCACCTGAGCTCACATCAGACGCTCAACCTACCGAGCCACCCAGGCACCTCCAAATGAATTTAAAAGGCTGTCCTCGCACAGCATTGTTCCAGAAAAAAAAAGTCCCGATGTGTTAGAAGTTCATAGTATAGTCATTAGATTCATTTGTGACTTGATGATCCAATTTATTGATAATCATTATTCTAAAAAAAGGCATTTAATGCTGCTTGAGAGGGATCTAATGGGAACGTCCTTCAGGTCCCAATTAGCTGCTCAGAGAAATTTTCCTTGTGTTGTATTTCAGTGAGGTTATCCCTGCCCACAGCCTGGTCCTCACTTTGTAGATCCAGCTTTGGAAATTTTGTTTAGTATGTACATTTCCATCTGTCTCATACTATCCAAACTAAAAAGGGGGGGGGGGGGAAGAACCATGAACAAATCTGAATGGAATTATTTATCATTAAAAAAACTTGCAAGAGCTTTGCTTGGTAGCACATTTCCTCTTTGTCACAATATCTGCACAAGAAGCAGATTAATACCTCCTGGTTAATTGGTGAGCACGGGCTCAGAGCAGAGGCGGGGGGTTCACTGGAGACCCGACAGCTAGGGTTGCTGATTGCTGATCATGCAAGCCATCTCGACCGTGGGTCCACACTGGCCAGGAGGACAGCTCTCTCAGATCAGCAGGCCACCTTTCCCTGGACAGTGCTGAAAATGTGCTGGCACACACTGGCCCTCGGGGATCACCCCCTTCTCTACCCCTCAGCCTTTCTGTAGACACGTATCCTGCACACCTATTACATGTGGGTCCCCTAATTACAGTTGGATCCTCCTCCCCGAGTCCCACGAGGTTGCATCAAAGCATCTCGAGTGGAGTCTGGGATGTACTCACAACCCCCACCTCCACATTCACTGTGGTTGTCATGTTTCCTCCTCCAGTTCTTCTCATCCATTATGAGTGGATTTGCAAGTTCTAGTTTTCAAGAAGCAGTGTTATTGCTCTTATTTTCGAGTTCCTCAGGGAGCATCTCATTGATTCTCCACTGGAATTAATGACAGCTGGACCAGGGTGGGGTGTTTTTTTTATGTTTATTTATTTTTGAGAGAGAGAGACAGACAGACAGACAGAATCCAAAGCAGGCTCCAGGCTCCGAGCTGCCAGCACAGAACCGTGAGATCATGACCTGAGCTGATGTCTGACACTTAACTGCTTGAGCCACCCGGGCACCCCTGGACCAGGGTCTTAAAACAGCAGCACCTCTCTTTGTTGTAATCCTGGAGAGCCTTTTCTTCAAGAGGCAAGCAGGTAGAAGTTTAATTGTTCAGCCTCAAGTTATTTTTGCCCAGTAAAGGCACTGACAAAATGTGTGCACTAGAAAGATGCTGATTTCTACATGGTATATTGCAAACTGTTATTGAGGACATAAGGACAAGCCAACTATTATTTGGTTCATCATCAACTCATAGAAGTCTCAAATACCCACTCGACTGCCAGAGTATTGCTACAGCAATCTGTGAATGACAAATTCACTAAATTATCTCTTTGCCAAAAAAAAAAAAAATTAAATTAGCTATCTATCAAGCATTTGGTGATCTTTCTATTGCTGAAGTAAGGCAGAGTTCATTTTTTAGTAAATGGTTGTTTATAATGGTTTTGAATCTCACACAGGGCACGTGATACAAATGCTAAGCCATCACACAAAGAGTGAGTCCTCCAACATGGTGTCATTCCAGGTATGGCCTTTCCTAGTTATATTAGTACCTGTATACTAATTAGTACCTGGATTAGTACCTTGAGATCTTGAGATATAGATAGATAGATAGATAGATATAGATATAGATATAAATATAATGTTTCTTTAATTTTTGACAAAGAGAGCAAGCTGGGGAGGGGCAGAGAGAGAGAGAGGGAGAGAGAAATCTCAAGCAGACTCCATGCTGTCAGCACAGAACAGAATTCAGGGCTCGGACTCATGAATTGTGAGACCATGACCTGAGCCAAAATCAAGAGTCGGTTGCTCAACTGACGGAGCCACCCTGGTGCCCCTGGATTTGCTTTCTGAATGGGAGTAGAGATGAGGTGAATTACAAATCGTGCATAGAGAACTGCATCTTGACATGTCTTCACACAGATCCATACACACCACAGCCTTCAAATCAAGTGTGAACGCCTAACCTCACACACATTTACACCCTCTGCACACAAAGTCTAGACTCGTGATGCATGAACACTGGGCAGCCCACCGAAACACCAATTCCTACGAAGCTTGTGTGTTCTTATTCAAAACAACTTTTTGGTAAATCAGTAACTGAGAGCCCATCAGTAGATTGCTAAGTGGCCAATTGTCGGTTTGTATCCATCACCCATTGGAAAATATAGTCAGTAGAGCCCATACGTAGCACACCCACTGATTCCTTGTTAGCAACCTAAACAATCACCAAAAATGCTCCTTCTTTCATGGCATAAGCTTCTGTAGAGCACAAAGATGGATCTCCATTGCCGAACGCAGAAGAGCCAATATTTCTGTTGGGAAACCGAATTTTCACATCTCTTCTCGAGGCTCCTCTAATCCTCATGTCTGGAGTTCTTCCAGCACTGATTACCTCTCCACTCCAGCAACTTCTCTGAATAATCCTGGCATGTGCAGCTCCAAGATAATCTGTATTTCATGGTTACTTTCTTTTCTCTTTTGGCTTGACACTCTTCCTCCCCCTTACACTGTCGTTGGCTTTAGGTAATCTGTCTCCAATGACACGACCCTCTCGTGTAAAACTGGTTGTCAGGTTAAGTGATTAACTTCAGGTGTAACTAGATTGTTAACGTCAAAAGTTTATCTTTTAAAAATGACAAAATGTATACTGCAATGCTTGGATGTTTTTCGACAGTTCTGTCCCAAGTTATCCATTTTATCTTTTTCATAGTGAAATGGAGGAAAATCAGACATCAGTCACAGAGTTCATTCTCCTGGGATTTTGTCTTGACCCAGGGATTCAGATGCTTCTCTTTGGGCTCTTCTCCCTGTTCTATGCCTTCACCCTGCTGGGGAACGGGCTCATCCTGGGGCTCATCTGGCTGGACTCCAGACTGCACACCCCCATGTACTTCTTCCTCTCCCACCTGGCCATCGTTGACATAGCCTATGCCTGCAACACGGTGCCCCAGATGCTGGTAAACCTCATGAAGCCAGACCAGCCCATCTCCTTTGCTGGTTGCATGACGCAGACCTTTCTTTTCTTGACTTTTGCTCATACTGAATGTCTTCTCCTGGTGGTGATGTCCTATGATCGGTATGTGGCCATCTGCTACCCGCTCCGATATTCTGTCATCATGAGCTGGACAGGCTGCATCATCCTGGTGGTGACTTCCTGGGCATGTGGCTCCCTGCTGGCCCTGGTCCATGTGGTTCTCATCCTGAGGCTGCCCTTCTGTGGGCCTCATGAAATCAACCACTTCTTCTGTGAGATCCTGTCTGTCCTCAAGCTGGCCTGTGCTGACACCTGGCTCAACCAAGTTGTCATCTTTGTTGCCTGTGTGTTTATCTTAGTCGGGCCCCTCTGCCTGGTGCTGGTGTCCTACACGCGCATCCTGTTCGCCATCCTGAGGATCCAGTCCGGGGAGGGCCGCAGAAAGTCCTTCTCCACCTGCTCCTCCCACCTCTGTGTGGTGGGGCTCTTCTTTGGAAGTGCCATTGTCATGTACATGGCCCCCAAATCCCGCCACCCTGAGGAGCAGCAGAAGATCCTTTTCCTGTTTTACAGTTTTTTCAATCCTATGCTGAACCCAATGATCTACAGCCTGAGGAATGCAGAGGTCAAGGGCGCCCTGAGGAGAGTGCTATACAAGGAAAGTCATTCCTAATTGGAGTGACATTGGAATCCTTAGCCTCAGTCCCCTAGAGCCTTGGGTACTGAGAAACACTAAGCTCATCACTCTTTTTGTATCTGAGACTGGGTAATCCAAGAAACTGCAAAGCACTCCCTTTTTCTGTCTAGAAAGTATTTAGGTTTTATTGCATCATTATATTTAATTCTGTCAAACATATTCTTTCATCTAACTGCATAGTCTGTTAAGAATATCTAGAGAAATAAATTTATCTCATCCCCTGCTGTGGGTTCCAAAAAGTTCAAATAGGCACTCTATCTCTGACTTGGTCAGGTATGTGCAATAACAGCAGAACACAGGCTTTGGCAGACGTAGCCACATCAGTGACAATTTTTAAAAATACTGCAGCCACAGAGACTTAGGACCCATTGATACCTTTTTCATTTATACCCCAATTAGGATGTTTTCCATCCGTTGTACTTCCTCTTATAGTCAATGCACCTAAATGCCTACTTAGGTTAAGGGGAAAACTGACTTTGTTGATTCAACCCTGTAATCTGGTTTATCATTTCTGGGGTCAGAAAATAAGTCCACACATGTTCAGCTGGCATCCCAAGGAATTACCCAACGAAATCCCCTTTCCAGTCTGCCCTGAGCTTTTGATGGCTACTTGCTTCTAAACTCTTCTCATCTGCTCAAGAAGAGTATCTGTGATTTTCTATGAATAAACACACACTCTGCACTTAGAAGTTGGCAAGTCCGGGGCACCTGGGTGGCTCAGTCAGTTGAGTGTCCGACTTCGGCTCAGGTCATGATCTCACACTTCGTGGGTTCGAGCCCCGCATCTGGCTCTGTGCTGACAGCTCAGAGCCTGGAGCCTGCTTCGGATTCTGTGTCTCCCTCTCTTTCTGCCCCTCCCCTGCTCACACTCTCGCTCTCTCTAAAAAATAAACATTAAAAAAAGAAGTTAGCAAGTCCTACAACCCAACTCTCAATTATCAGGTGGGGATGGAATGTCTCAAGCAGAGGCAACTGAGTGGGGGGAAAAAGGGTTTTAATAATAATAATAGTAGTCAACATTATTATCACGTACTCTGTGCCATCCACTGCACATATGTAGCTGATTTCAGAGATCACCTCATTTTATCATAAAAACCCATTTCTCATTACCATCCCATTTTACAAATGCAAACATTAAGCAAATGCTAGACCTGGGACCCAACGATCTGACTCCCGAGCCTTCTCTACCTCACACCAAATGTAGTACATCATTATCAATATTATCAACTTCAGAGTAAGACTAATCTATCCCAAGCTAGGATACGTTAAGTGAATGTGGCTTTCTTCTCAGTCTATTTTTGTGCCACAGTGAGGCTGGGGGAGCCAGAGACTATGTATGGAAGGTTTCTTGTCTGGGTTAGTGAGCCCTATGGTCACGGTCACAAAGAACCTTAGGAGTTTCAGAGGAGCACAGAGAGGGTAGGAATGGAGGCTGTTCGCACTGAGGTTCTTTTTAGAACTCAGCATGGTGGCAAGACCCGGAATGAAGGCATCTCCACTTTCCCACCACTCACATGATCGTGCACACAGGTGTGCATGCGTGCACACACACTTATGAAGTGCTTACTAAGGTGATGCCTGTTCTACGCACTTTGCAAGTATTGTCTTTTTTTACAGCATTTTAAAAAATGTTTACTTAATTATTTTGAGAGAGGGTGCAAGTGGCAGAGGGGCAGAGACCGTGGGGGAGAGAGAATCCCAAGCAGACTTCACACTCAGCACGGAGCCTAATGCAGGGCTCAACCTCACGACCTCGAGATCATGACCTGAATCGATATCAAGAGTCCAACACTTAACTGACGGAGCCAGCCAGGCACCTCACAAGTATTATCTTTTTTAACCCTCATAACAACTCTATGAGACAGGGACTATTATCAACCACTCTTTGGGTGAGAGAACACAGACACAAAGAGATTGAGTAACTTAACCAAAACGTTGCAGCTGATACGCACCTAATCCAGGATCAAACTTAGGTGATCTGACTGCCAAACGGATAGTCATAACCACCCACCAAGTAAAAGTCAAAGAGATTGTGAGGTTCCAGAAGAAGGAAATTGAAGTGGAGAAAGGGAGTAAGAAACTCAACCTCTAGCCAGAGATAGATATCGGGTTCCAGATAAAAAGTGTACTTATGCAGGGGCGCCTGGGTGGCGCAGTCGGTTAAGCGTCCGACTTCAGCCAGGTCACGATCTCGCGGTCTGTGAGTTCGAGCCCCGCGTCGGGCTCTGGGCTGATGGCTCGGAGCCTGGAGCCTGTTTCCGATTCTGTGTCTCCCTCTCTCTCTGCCCTTCCCCCGTTCATGCTCTGTCTCTCTCTGTCCCAAAAATAAATAAATGTTAAAAAAAAAAAAAAAAAAAGTGTACTTATGTGTGCTAAAGAAGGCAGCTTGAGCCCTTGTCCGGGTGCCGTGCTGTGTGGTGAGCCGCTCTGATCTGTGTTCCCAGCCAGGCGGTGCAAGGGTCCCCTGCAGTGGGCGCAAGAAGATGGCCACAGCGGTGGCACCCTCCAAATGGGGCAGCGGCCTTATCCAGGTGAATGAGCGGCCCCTGGAGATAATCGAGCCACGTTCGCTGCAGGACGAGCTATTGGAACCTGTCCTGCTGCTGGGCAAGGAGCGACCTGCCAGGCCGGAGGCCTCTAAGTCCGTGTGGTGGTGGTCACGTGGCTCAGACTTCCACAATCTGTGGCTCCATCTCCAAAGCCCTGATGGCTTATTATCAGAAATATGTGGATGAGGCTTCCAAGAAGGAGGTCAAAGACATCCTCATCCAGGACGACCAGACCCTGCTGGTAGCTGAGCCCCAGCACTGAGAATCCAAAATGTTTGGCATTCCTGGTGCTTGTGCCCACTACCGGAAATCCTACCAATAAACCATCATGATGATCAGGGTTCACCTGTATAATCAGTTGTCATGGGACTTAGGGTTAAAAAAAAAAAAAAAGGCAGCTTGACTTTATACTGGACTAAAAAGAAAGGTGAGGAGGTAAAAAAATAATAAGCTGTGACTCCAGGGGTCAGGGATGGAGAAGGGGCCTTTAGACAGGCTGGACAGTAAAACAGAAAACAATGGAAGAGAAAGGTTAACAATGCAGTTTTAAACTGATGGCTCACCAAAATGAAGAGCCTTAGAAAGTGTTCTTGTAACTTACCTAAACTGGATGTACTTTGTAATTCCAATATTTCCTAAAACAGTGTTTAATCTGTCTCCTGACAGATGTTGCTGTGCTGAATGGTGACATTCAGTGAGATGCAGTGCAGTGGGCAGGACAAATCGTGAACAGCTGTCATTCTAGGGACGCATCTCACAGGAAAATAACTCTCCTGGGACAAGTTGGAGCAGCAGGAAAGTGTGGGACAGAGAAACCATGCCCAGGGAGCCACCTGCGTGGACTCCGGACTCTGCAGTGCTCTCCTAAGTTTAGCCCAGGCATCCAGGAAGCCCAAGATCCTGTCCCGGACCCTTAAACACCCACGATTTGTGGCTACAGACAGGGTTCAAGTCCCAGGTCTACTGGTTGCTAGCTGTGCTCTTTCCAGGGCAGTCTTTTAAGACTGCCTGAATCTCTGTCTCCCATCCATCAACCATGCCTAACGAGAGCCGCCTAGGCTGCCCCACAGGACTGCTGAAGGCCTCAAACAAGAGTGGTGCAAATGGATGCATTTTAAAGACTTGCAATACTACACAAACATAAGATATTGCTGTTGTTATTATTATTAACATTAGATCAGAAATTATTCTAATACTGTCAGACTTGCTAAACTTTTGAGCCTGGTACCAAAGCTATCCCCTAGTCAGGAGGAGCACAAGGGGGGAGGAGGTCACCCAAACCTTTGTCCCCAGGGGCTTCTGCATCTCCCCTGTAGCCCTGGAGGGAATAGCCTTTCCCCGAGGCCAGCCTGCAGCCCGGACTCAGGGACCTCTCTGTGAGTCAGTTGGCAAAGGCACAATGGGGAAACTCTCTCCCTTTGAACCTGTTCCTGGCCCCTCCACCAAGAAAACATGTGGGACCTTTCCTAAAGCAAAAGAGTCCAGATTTCAGGGTTGTTTTGTTTTTGTTTTTGTTTTTTCAGATTTGTTTTTGATTTCCAACATGTGCCATCTCTAATCTGGGATTTAAAGGACCTTTCTCAATTATGTGTCCTCTCTTCTCAAGAGAAGAACAAGAATCTGCCCATCTCTTCATCCCCAGGATCCGAGCACCCTTAACATACTCACCTGATAGGTAAATAAAGGACAATTTATCCATTTGCCTCACTTCCGAAATTTCAGCGTTGAACTATCTTCTGGTTTCTACCCTTCTTTACCTGCTTCAAATGGCAGCTTATAGTATAGTGGAAGTTTAACTGTAGCTGGTAATTATTGAGCACTTACTATAGGTAGACGTGACATAAAATGCTTTAATATGATCTTCACATCAAATCTGTGGAGGGAGCACTGCTACTGTCATTACATAACAATGAGGAAATAAAGTTTAGAGAAATGAATTAATTCACCCAGGGTCACAAAATTATTCACTGGTGGAACTACAAGCCAAGACTAGGCCGTCTGGTTTTAGATCAGCTCCGAACTGCTCTTTTGTAGCAGATCCACTGATGCCCACAACCTGAGTGCCTGGCATCAGAACTGTTCATAGTACGTACTTAGTAAACTTCAATGGAATGAACGAACAAATATTCATTGCGTTTATATTTCTACCTATAATATATGGGCCTGGGGATGGGTTACCCTTCATTCCTCTAATTTAGGATATCTTTTATTCATTTATTTTGACAGAGAGAGAGCGAGAGAGAGCGAGAGCAAGCAGGAGAGTGGCAGAGAGAACGGGAGAGAGAGAATCCCAAGCAGGCTCCACGCAGTCACGATCTGAGCCAAACTCAAGAGGCAGACACTTAACCGACTGACCACCCAGGCGTCCCTAAATTAGGGTATCTTCTAGTCCATCAGATGTATCCAACCCTTGCTTTTAGTATATTCTTACATGATGGACATTAATAATTAAGAATATGTTGATGCTCTAAGATTACAGAGAAGAAAGGGAAAAATTAGGATAGAAACATAGCACTAAATATCAAAAGTCCTGGGGGTGCTTACTTATTTCTATCGCAGGAAGCAGTGGTCTCAAAGGAATGTGCCGCACTGCCGTGCCTGTGATTCTGGAAGTCCAGGATGATCCTGGTGCCAGATGGGGAGCCATGTGAGGGTGTTGCCCTTGAAAACTGGCAAGAGGGTGGAGGCGATTGCGGGCAGTAACCACTGGAAATGATAGGGTGGGGATCTGTGCTTGGTGGCTTCACTTGCCGCCTGGAATTAGCACCTGCAGCATCTTTGGCATGTGGACCAGGGATTGCCAACCGCCAACCTACGGGATTGTTGTTTACTATTTGCTGTGAGTATAAAGTATCCGTGTTAAATATGGGTTGTCGAGGGCAGAATTTTGTCTGAAAGGAGGGCAGGAATGTAGTCCCACTGGATGAAAACATGACTCTTCCCCCAACTAGCAGGGCAGGGTCTTACTCTCCGCGCTTTCCTGACAAACTTTATTGGTTCATTTTGATTTGTCTTTTTTTAATCAGTGTTTCTCTGTTTTTTGTTTTAATTTTTACTTTTGAAATCGTTTGATCGCAAAAGGAGGCGGATCCTTGAACACGTCTGGATTTAGTCCACACGGCGCTGGCTCAGAGTTGGGGTGGGTGGGTTCTCAGCTCCCTGCACTAACTCACTGTGTTAGAAAAGTTGCCTAACTCCTCTGGCCTTCAGTTTCCTCATCTATAAAATGAAACGTTGAGCTAGACGATCTTTAAGAGTCTTTCTTATTTTCTAGTTTTCTGTCCCTTGGTTGATTTCCTCTCATTTCATTGGAATTTGGATTTTCATTTTTTCAGAGGAGTAAAAATTAAGTTCCACGTGAAGAAAATGAAATGGACTCAAAGATAACCTCATGTCCTGGGCCTTAAACATCGTAGGAACTCAAGAGTAACTGCCCGAGTCAGTAAGTGAGTTGAATACTTTAGTGCTCTCTTGAAACTGCATAATAGGAAGTGAAATGCCTACTCTTTAGAAAAGGAAGTTTTATTAGCCTCCTTGGATCTTATTAAATAGAACTTTCATTGGGAAAGATTCTAGAACCAGAAATCAAACTTTGTATCTAATTTGGTATTTCTGTTGCCCACATTGTAAGTAATTGTTGTATCTTGTACTTATCGAGCACTTACTAAGTGTCAGGCATTGTACGGAGATATACGCGTTATTATCTCACCCAAATTTCATGACGATTCTGAGTTTAATGAGCTGAGTGCTTTTTATTGCACTCATAAAAAAAGAAAGAAAGAAAGAGAGAGAGAAAGAAAGAAGGAAAGAAAGAAAGACACAGAGACTGAGAGCTTTCCTGTGATTACAAGTACGTGACAGCTGGGGCTCTAATCCAGGTCGGCCTGACTCCAGAAACCACACCCACCGCCACTAAGCACAGGGCCTCTCTGTAGCCTAGACCCAGGGAATCTTTTTCTGTCAATTGTTAGGTAACATTCAAGAAAATCAGCCTGAATGTTCTGAAAACCCATTAAAAAAAAAAGATAAAAATAGAGCTAGCAGAGTTTTCAATACCTATATAATGAACAAAACAGTAATATACACATCAGTTTTTTAACTGAGCAAAAATTATGTAGATATAAGTGGAGACAAATGAGCCATGCACTGTAGAACAAGTAAAAACCACTCGTGAATGCGATGATAGATGTACAGGCTCTCTAGTAATTAGAGAAACAAATCTTAAAGCATGAGATACCATTTTTTGCCCGTTAAATGGGACTAAAATAAAAAGATGAATATTTTCCAATGTTGCTGAGCATGTGGGCGATAGTCTGGATGGCAATATAAATTGATTCAGTGATAATTTGGGAATATATCTTCAAAAATTAAAGTTCTCACTCCTTTTAATGCAGCAACTCCAATTCTAGGAACATATCCTACAGAGATATTCATATATATGTGCAAAGTATATACATGTACATTTATTTTAAATGGAAGCATTATTTACAATAGTGAATGTCACAAACTAATATCCTTCGGTAGTGAGTCTGTTAAATAAAACATTATAAATCTATACTTTTTTTTTCAAATCCAGTATTATTAAAACTATTTGGCAATTTTCGTAGCAGTACAAAGCCTTTGACTATGACCACTGGACACATTAGACATGAGTTTATGTTTTTGGGTTTGGTGTGGTTTTGGGTGCATGTACTTCTTCTAAATCTGCTGCCCTTCCTTCCATTACCAAATGGCAAAGTGCCTTATTTCTCTGTCCACAATATTCTACAAAGTATACTAACAACATCTACATTTAGTCCTCCAAGTAACAAGGCAGGCGTTTGGTATCTGGGGATTCTTGTTTTTTAAATAAGGTTTATCCCTCTAATGTCCAGAGAAGATTCTCATAAAATAAGTGAGTAAAAGAAGTCATATTGTTATAGTACTTTCTCATTCATGTAGAGAAAAAGGGGCGTGTGTGTGTGTGTGTGTGTGTGTGTTTACGGGCATATTAAGGTACAGGAAAATGTTCAAAATGATAAACATTAAAAGGTTAAAGAAGATGACTCTCAAAATGGAAAATGTGCTATGGAAAATAACACTACATTATTATAAAAATTTAAGGTAATCAAGTGTTAGTGTCACAATTTTTATTTTTTAAGTTTATTTTTTTGAGGGAGACAGAGCACGAGTCAGGGAGGGGCAGAGAGAGAGAGGAAGAGAGAGAATCCCAAGCAGGTTCCATGCTCTAAGTGTGGAGCCTAACTTGAGATCATGACTTGAGCCAAAACCAGGAGTCAGACACTTAAAGACTGAGCCACCCAGGTGCCCCAGTGTTGCAATTTAAAAGAAAAAAGGTGGGGGGGAGGACTCAGGTCCTTACACCTTGTGGCTCCCAAGGTTGTCCCGTATGTTGGAAGGAGAAAAAGCCTGGAGGCTTTAGTGGGCCTGACCTCCAAGTGGACTGGGTATTTTTGCTCACATCCCATTGGCTAAAACTTGGTCATAGGGTCCTACAAAGACGCAAAGCAGTCTGGGAGATACAGTCTCCATATGTACCTGGGAATAAGAGAAAACTACTTTGGTAAACATCTAGCAGTCTCTGCCACAAGTACTCAGAGGGTCTGAGTTTCTAGCCCTGTGGCCCTCAGGACCACAGTGAAACTCTAAAGGGTACTGAGAGAAGAAATAGAGACGTGTGATCTTCCTCCACAGATCTTGGATAGCAGCACTCCCACTGATCTATACAATCGATGTTTTTATTTTCAATTTTATGTGAAACACCACCCAGATAGAGTTTTAAGACAAATCCCCCGGGACCCACTCTAGTACAGACATTCCAGACTGCTCCTGCTCCCCAGATCACTTCCTGAGGGTCTCAGGGCGGGTATCAGCCCTGAAGCATCGAATTGCAATGGGGTGGGTAATCCTGTAAACCTGGGTTTAGGTATGCCACGATCAGATGGACACTGTTGTGCTTCCCCATCTATACAATGGTGATGAGATACGACCACCCTGTCTGTTCCAAGGGGATGTTGTGAGCTTCAGAAAAGGTGATATACCTGTCAATACTTTTTAAACTGAAAAGAAGTACTAAACATTGTTCTTAGTCCTATAGCATAGATTCATCAATTCTTTTCTCTCACCTTTATTTTCCCCTTCCCTGCATTCTCTCTGTATTTTTTAACTGACCCTCTTGCAAGGAGATCAAGGACAGTGCAGCTCTAAGGAAGATATCAGAGAAGAGCCAAAGGAAAGTGTCTGAACAAAAGATGTAACTGGGCAAAAGGGCAGTTTTCAGAGACTGAAATTGTAGCCAACCCCAAGTTAGACAGGTTTATGATCCTTCTTATCCAGAAAGCAGGTTGTTATAGGAATAGGAGATTGGACAGCTGATACTTTAAGAGGGTGGGAAGAATGGAAAGGCTGCATTTCTTGCTATCCAAAATGATGCCTCCAAGGCGCAAGGCGTTGGCATTGAACCCGAAGAGCAGAAGGAAGTAATGACTGAAGTTGGTTATGAAGCAAAGTTCTAAGGGACTGAATGTTCCAGAGCGCAGAAGATATCCAGCATGCCTGAGTTGTTCGATCTTTCTCCATCAGGTCCAGCAGAACAAATTGTTAGTGTGTGTGCAGGGGGAATACTTCTGTGGGCTGTGGCAATGCCACTGATAGAGTAATGTGACCTCATGGACTATTTTCAGAAGCCAACACCTATTCGGTATGATTTCAGAGGCATCCTGGGCTTACAATGATCTCTCCCTGCTGCCTTCGGATACTCAGAATTTCTTTAGCAAGACCATCTTTTGTTTCACAATCACAAACTTAATATACGGATGCACATACCCATGCTGCGTTGTGAATCACAGGCACCAGGGGACCTGTTTGGATAAGAGAGTCCCAGATACCTAAAGAGGGTGGGGAGTGAGGGAGTCTGGGATCCCCCTGCCATGTCACCTAGTTTACGTCTTCTGAAACCTGTGTCCACACCAGACTTTTAGCTACCCTTTCAGTCTCTGAAAACTGCCGGGAAACTTAGGAAATGGCCAAAACAAAACAAAGCAAATACAAGCTAAGTTCCGCCAGTAGAGGGCTGATTAAGTAAAGACCAGTACCTCCGGGCAATGGAATGCCCTGCCATTTTTAACAAACAAAAAGCAATATGGATGTTCTCCGTAACTTATATAGAGAAATCTCCAAGATACCTTGAGAAAAGTAAGGGTAATAGGAAAAGGGGTAAATACCCTATACCTGTATGTGGTTCTACGTGCATAAAATAATTCTGGAGGAGTACTTAAGAAAACAAGCAGAGGGACTGCAACCTGATGATGGCAGCAAGCAGGAGCATATTCATGCTGAAGCTTATAAAATTTGAGGCAGCTCCTTTAAGAAAAAGAATGTTAATTTATGACTACAACATTAGTTGAGAGCCTCGGAGTGGGCCCTTGGTAGGGGCTCTGAAGCTTGATGCTCTCTGTAACACGTGGTAAGTCCCACACTGAGGACAAGCAGGAGAGAGAGAAGTCAAAGAATGCTTCGAAAGCTGCTAGAAATCTGAGCCATTTGTACCTGTTCACGAAACTAAATTAAAAAACCAAAAATCAGTGCCTCTACCAATGCAGCTTTGGAGAAAGAGAACCGATTAGGTGACCAAGCCCCGTGAAAAATGTGACTTCATGGAATCAAATTCGTAACAAGAAAGTCATGAAAACCGTCACGGTAACTATCTGAAAGATCACATTTCATCTGGCAGGTTGGCAAAGATCAGAAAGTTTTAATAACACGAAGCGAGGGCGTGACGTTATCATACATTGCCTCAGTTTGGCCTGAATGACCTCCACGGAGAATGAGTTGCCACGGCCCCACACGATTACAGATGCACATCCCATGTGACCCAGCATTTCCGCTTCCAGGAATATACCCTACAGGTGGGACGGCACGTGTGCACAGCAACGAAGGCCAAAGTTACCCACTGCACCATTGTTTGTACTGCCCTACTACTGGAACTGCCTCCGGAGGAGCCTGCCTAGATCACTTAGGCTACCTGCCTTCAATAGAATATTGCACAGCTGAAAAATAAACCAGGAAGCTCTTTAGGTACTGATATTGTAAAACACTCTTTATATTTTTAAGCAAAACACTCAGGTTTCAAAACACATCGTGGGCTACCACCGACGTAATGTATCTCCTCTAAGCACAGAATGTTTTGAGGAAGCATTTCACAAACAACTTGCCACATTGGAGGGACCGGGGACAGGGAGCTGGTTGGCCGGTGAACAGGTGTGAAAGGAAAACTTTTGTGCTTTTAAATGTTGAAACATGTCACGGTGCAACTTTTTCAACATATGATTTTTGAAAAAGTGAAAACACATTTTTTAAAAATTCTGCGATTCACTTCAAACTGTTGCGAAGCCTGAGGCTGCTCAAGGGTGGGCTGTTGAAGTCCCAAACTTTCACAGATGCAGATGTCAGAGGCAGGCCAAACCAGGGTAAAGAAAGATTTGAGAAGATTGGGCATTCTTCCCTCTCCACTGGAGTGTAGAGCACTCGCATTTCAAAGTCTCATTAGTTATTCAATGAGCCAATGAATTTATGACTCTAAATGAAACATATTCCTGGGGATGATTTGTTTAGTGGACCCAATTAGATTTCTAGGAAATGTTTCTGGAAGTTCCTGGCAGCTATGAATTCTTCTCTGAGCTCCCCATTACAGAGCATTAGCTCTTTAAAGATTAAGGGACCTCCTCTTTCCAACTCAGGGAGGAGACAGAAAAGGGCCATGACAGCCAGTGTTTCTGCCTTTATTTTCCTTTATTTTCTTTGGGGATTTATAGCTGCTTTGCTAAATTCAAAGAAGACAGGATCCTTTGGCAAATGGTTAAAAACTAAACCTGAGGACCCAGCCTTAAAGAAGTCTGAAACGGGGAGAATACTGGATCCTACCTATGTGTCATTATTTCTGAAAACAAGAATGCTGTCACGGATGGAGAGCTGCTAACTCAGCCATCAAAGACTGAGGATACATGAGATACTTTTTGTTACCCATAAACTGTGGACTCCAGGAATGATTTGGAGCCAGGAATGAGTTTTGGGATTGATTTGTTTTCTTTATCTTTTCCTTCCTTCCTTCCTTCCTTCTTTTTTTTTAGAAGAGTAAGGTTTCCAGAACAAAACTCCGTGATCTAAAGCATTTATTTCCACAAGATGGTGCTATAACTTCTGCCACGGAAGACGCTCACACTTCCTTCAGGAGCTAGAACTCCAAAATCTACTTCTGACGGGAACCAAATCTCTGTTCTGGTGGAGGTAGATTTGGGCCGAGAGGGTAAAAGTTGTGCGGGCACGAATGCCTTCCTCCACCTCCACACGTCCCCGAGTGGATGTCTCAAGGCTCCTTCAGCCCCGCCTTTCCCAAAGTGCTGCTCTTAACACTGTGAGGCGTGTATGTGTGTCAGGAATGGAACCTGGGTATTAAGGAGTGACACACGTGTCCCCAGTCCTGGAAACGTATCTCCCACAGCCACCCACACTGTGTCCCCAGAGGCAGCTCAAGACTCAGCTCTTCGGGAGGGCTTTCCCTACCCCTCTGGCTCACATTAATCATCCTTGCCTTTGAGTCTCCCTGGTATTATTATTTTTACCTCTCTTAGGGCTTGTTAGAGATTGCTTTAGAATATTATTTTACCATTTCCATGTAAGTTGCCCAAATTCTTTTGAGACAGAGTGCACGTCCTAATTGCCTTTTGTACATCCCATATATAACAGCAAGCATTCTACCCTGAATTTATGCACAGTTAATGAGACTGTGAACACAGACAATCTAAAGTAAGTGTTCAGTAACCTTGGTGGGAGGCTTGAATAATTGGGAGGGATGCCAGCCCCCGTTGGCCACCGCCTAGGACCTAGGACTCTGATCTCATAAGTCACAACCTCTCTGAAGCTGTTTTTGTTTGTTTTTGAATGTGAGCTTTTATCTTATTTAAAAAAATTTTTTTTAATGTTTATTTATTTTGAGAGAGAGCGTGCAAGCAAGTGGGGGGAGGGACAGAGACAGGGAAAGAATCCCAAGCAGGCTCTGCGCTGTCAGTGTGGAGCCTGACAAGGGTTCAGTCTGACAAACCATGAGGTCATGACCTGAGCCAAAGAGATGGACAGTTAACTGACTGAGCCACCCAAGGGCCCCCTGACGCTGTTTGATCGTCTCTAGAAGGATAGGATTAAACTGTCTTCCTAACTCTTTTTCTTTTTTTATTTTTTCTTTTCAAGTTTTTATTTCAATTCCAGTTAGTTAACCTACAATGTAACATTAGTTTCAGGTGTAGAATCTAGTGATAAATCTTTTTTCCTTTTCTTTGTTTTTTAAATATTTGTTTATTTATTTGAGAGAGAGAGAGAACCAGCAGGCCAGGGAGAGGGACGGAGGAAGAGAGAGAGAGAGAGAGAGAGAGAGGGAGAGGGAGACAGAGAATATCTTAAGCAGGCTCCATGCTGAGCATGGGAGCCCAATGTGGGGTTTGACCCCACAACCCTGAGATCATGACCTGAGCTGAAATCAAGAGTTGGACGCTCAACCGACTGAGCCACCCAGGTGCCCCTGTTTTTCTTTTTAATGTTTTGCCTCTCTGACTTTAATGTCTTCAGTCTCCCTGCCTTGAGGGGGCCATGAAGGCAAGTATATTTGTATCATAAGAAAAATAGAAGAATGTTCCCACTAAAGTGAATGCCATCTCCCTTTCTATTCATTTTTATTTTCATCTCCATTTTTATGTCTTGGGTTGTGCCTCTGTGCCTCAGCAATGAAGACAGTGCCACGGTGATACAGGGCTCTCTCGTTTGTTACTGCAACCTCTCCCCAGGGGGGTACGGCAGGTGCGTGGAAGCCTATGTGTGCAGTGACAACAGGCTACCCTGGGTTTCACTATTATAAACAGGTGTGTGCACAGGGAGGTGCCTGCGTGGCTCCGTCAGTTGAGCAGCCGACTCTTTCCTTTGGCTCAGGTCAGGATCTCATGGTTCATGGGTTCGAGTCCCACATTTGGTTCCACGCTGACAGCACAGAGCCTGCTTGGAATCCTCTCCCTCCCCCTCTCTCTGCCTCTTCCCCTCCTATGTGCTTTGGCTCTCTCTCTCAAAATAAATAAATAAAATACTTAAATAAATTTAAAAAAACCAAAATAAATAAATACTTTAAAAAAGAAGCACATGTATATAGAAGAAGTACAGAAGTACTGAGCCTGGGTGGCTCAGTCAGTTAAGCATCCAACTTGATCTCAGCTCAGGTTTTGATCTCAGGGTCATGAATTCAAGCCCCATGTTGGGCTTCACGCTGGGCATGAAGCCTACTTAAGACAAAAAAAGTACAGGTATATAGAGTTTATAAATAAATAAGCACTTGTATATTGGGGGTGCCTGTTGAATTTTTTTTTAATAGAAGGTAGGATAAAAGAAGTTTTAAGACCACTGCTACAGATCAGAAGGTCTCCGTTATCATTACGTATCCAAATCAGCAAGGAGCTATTTTTCAACTGTTCTTCTTGACCCACACCTACAGAATTGAAACTCCAAATATTTTGAGCAAAGGCAAATTCATAAAGTTTGTCAGGTGATTGTTGACCGAAACCTCTGGTAAAGAACCACTGCTTTCACATCACGGTTCCCAAATCTGGCTTCTTGTCTTAATCACAGGGGGGCCCTTAAACAATAGCAAACAAAAAAATCGTTCCCGGAGATTTTGCCGATTTGCCAGGTTTAGAAACCATGGCGATAGAACCAGAACTCCTCTGAATGGATGGCATCGATTTTAGTCTCTTTGCAAAAATGGATCATCCCCATCCCCATCCTCATATTTATCTTCCAAGAATCTTGGGTGGAGAACTTCTGAAACATCCCCAAACCAAACACATGCCAAAACAGAAGACAATGAGTAATGGCACTTCTGGGGACGGCTTACTGCGATGTGGGACGGGACCCTGCCGCCTCTCCACCATGGCCGGCCGGCCCTCTCCCATCGTTGTGACCATTCTGTGGAAACACCTGGTCATTCTCAGTATTTACCAGGCATTTTAGAGACTCAATTTAATAAGATGGAGAGGCATATCTCTTTTCCTCTGATACATGCACCAAGCTAAAGATATGCTTACAGGAGAAATTTAAAAAACTATGAGCCTCCAGGGACCTGGGGAGAGTGAGAAGTCAGGTAGCTAGATGATGAGGGGGCTTGTAAGCCACGCACGCTACTGAGTTTGAACTTTATACTTTCAGAGATGGCGCTCCTCTGAAGGGTTTTGTTCGGTTTTGTTCAGTTTTGTGAGGTATGATTGACAAATGAAAGTTGTAAATATTTATGGTATACAACTTGATGTTTTGACATTTGTATACTTTTTTTTTTTTCTGAGAGTGCATGTGCGTGGGTGGGGAGGGGCAGGAGAGGGAGAATCCTAAGCCAGCTCCACACTCAGCACGGAGCCCTACTAGAGACTCAATCCCACGACTGTGAGATCATGACCTGAGCCTAAATCAAGAGTAGGATGCTTAACTGAGCCACCCAGGTGTCCCATGATATTTGTATTGAAATGATCCCCACAATCCAGCCACATAACATATCCATCACCTTCCACAGTTAACATTTTCTTTTTCTTCTCTGCCATTTCTTCACCATACCTCACGTGAAGTCCACACTCCTCACCCTTCCCTGAACAGAATGTGCTCTGTGCTATGTTCGCATATCCCATTTCCGCTGCGGGCATGGCTTTCCTCTATTCCCTCTCTACCAGGCACAGAGTACTTTTTTAGGACAAGTCAACTCAAACAGCACCTTATTCATTAGGGTTTCTCTTATTCCCCAAGCAGTGCTCTGTCCTTTTTGTCTACCATCACACCTTGTCTATATCTTAACACTTATACTCTCCTATCATCATTTGCTACATGTTTCTCTCCTTGATTAGATTGAGAGCTCCTCTCCTTGGGGCAGAGACTTGGTCTTTGTATATCTGGTTTTCGAGAAATGCATATTGAGTAAATGAACTTTTTTAAATGAATGAGTTCATTAGTATTTATACCTTGAATAACACCAAATTTAGGCTAGTTCAAATGTGCAAAGGTGGAGAGAAAAATAAAGGGGGGAGGTGCCTAGGCGGCTCAGTTGGTTGAGGTCTGACTCTTGATTGCAGATCAGGTCATGATCCCAGGGTCATGGGATCCAGCCCCGTGCCGAACTCTGAGCCGAGCGTGGAGCCTGTTAAAGATTCTCTGTCTTTCTCTGTCTCTCTCCCACCCCCTCTGCCCCTCTCCCCTGCTTGTGTGCATGCTCTCTCTCTGAATTAAAAAGAAAAAAAAAGGAAGGAGGGGGAGGGAAGGGAGGGAAAGGGAAGGAAAGGGAAGGGAAGGGAAGGAATAAAGGGAAACCAAAGGCGGGCTCCGACTGGAACAGGACAGCTAAGAACCAGAGCAGCCAAGTCAGGGTGGATTTAAAGGAAAAGGAAGGAGAGACCAGGGTCAGCCCAGTTAAGAAAAGAACTGAGTTCAAAAACCACTTCAAAAAGGTTCAATTGTGGGTCATGGGATCAGGCAAAAAGCAGAGTCAGAAAAGCCAGAGCAGAATTTAAAAAACTAGCACAGGATCCGCTGAGAGTCAGAGTTAACCAAGTGAGAAACAGTGTAGCCAACATCAGGGGATGATGGCACCAAGGGGGTGTCTAGTCAGGGCAGTGACAGCCCCAGGGATATCTTGATGAGTTCCTGCTTTTATTTTATTTTTTTAATTTTTAAATATTTATTTTAGAGGGAGACAGCGCACTAGTGGGGGAGGGGCAGAGAGAGGGAGACAATCCAACGTAGGCTCCAGGCTCTGGGCTGTCAGCACAGAGCCCAACGCAGGGCTCGAACTCACGAACCACAAGATCATGACCTGAGCCGAAGTTGGATGCTTAATCGACTGAGCCAGCCAGGCACCCCTAATGAGGTCCTGCTTTTAAAAACAGCCATTATCATTCCTTTGATGCCCATAACTACACAGGACAGTTCTCTGTCCTTTCCCCTCCATGGCTGGATCTCAAAGGTACTGTCTCCAATTAAATATTCCCAAATTCCAGAACCTATACTTTTTCTTCCCCCATCTAATACTGCTCTCACTGTAAAATAACTTTATGTTGAATCTGCTTACCTTTCCCAACCCTTATCACCTTGTGATTGTAAATGTATTCATTCAACTTGCATAACTACGGGCTCTATTAGGAAAGAAAACTAACTCATATCAATCACCTTCTACGCTTGTAGCAAGGTGACCTCTATATGATACCTTGCTAAAGCAGGGAGGCAGGTATTATTAAATAGTATTATCCTCATTTAAGACATGAGGAAATGAAGCATAGTAAGGTAAAGATGAAGCACAGGAAGGTTACTATGCCAAATTTTTGCCTTAAGTAAGTGGGGAAGGTGGGATTCAGATGCACCCCTATCTGCACCTAAATCCCATCCTTCTTCCATTGTATCATCCTCTCTCCTCTCTAGGACTTTACAGAGGAAATATAAGCCCAAATGAAATATCAAAATCTTCGGACAGGATGAAAGGCCTGATTAGGAAACCCGGGCACCACAAGCAAGCATCAAGAAATGGAAAAGATGGGGTGCCTGGGTGGCTCAGTCGGTTAAGCGTCCGGCTTAGGCTCAGGTCACGATCTCATGGTTCATGGGTTAGAGCCCTGCGTCAGGCTGTCTGCTGACGGGTCAGAGCCTGGGGCCTGCTTTGGATAGTGTTTCTCTCTCTCTCTCCTCCTCCCCTGCTCCCTCTCTCTCTCTCTCTCTCAAAAATAAATAAACATTAAAAAAAAAAAAAGAAATGGAAAAGAAGAATAAAATAAGGGGCACCTGGGTGGTTCAGTCAGTTGAAAGACTGACTCCAACTCTTGATTTTGGCTCAGGTCGTGAGATCGAGACTTGTGTCCATCTCCATGCTGAGTGTGGAGCCTGCTTAAGATTCTCTCTCTCTCTCTCTCTCTCTCTCTCTCTCTCTGACCCTCTCCCCTACTTGTGCTCTCCCTCTCTGTGAAAGAAAGATGGAAAGACAGAAAGAAAATAATAACATGAGAACCATGGTTTGCAGACTCGAGGGAAGAAGAGAGAGGAGCCAAGAGGGCTACATTGGCCCCCAAATGTGTACACCCTGCAGACCGGGATGCTCCCGGGGAGGAGCCAACCCCCTACAGGATAAGTTTTAACTTTCCTACATGTCACTCCCGGCTGAAAAGTCAGGTCCAGCCTCATATGCTTCATTCTCTGGACAAGAGCCCAGAGGTCATCGATCAAGGGCAGTGACTTAAGAAAAAAATGCTGATAGGTCAGAGCTGGCAGAACAAGAAGAGGTCTGGTCTGAGAGACCTGCCTGATGTTTGGAGGAAACTAAGGCACAGCGAGCTGTCACTGGAGAGAACCAAGTCAAGATGGAGGTGACAGAAAGAATAGCCAGGCTGGTTTCCGAGGCAGCTCCAGCTCCTCTGACTACATTGCCCACTCCTGTAGGCAGGGCGGATTAGCAGGGATCAGCAAGTTTGGCCCAAGGATCAGAAGTGTACTAACTTTGCTCCCCCCTAGAAATCATCAGCCTCCTCGCACCCTGGACTGCATTTTTCTCTCCTAGCCCAGATATAGAGACACTTCTAGTTTGAAGTTTTTGACCTACTGCACTTCCCATTCTTTGTTAAAAAAAAAAAAAAAAACTATTAAGGTTATTTCTTTATTTTGAGAGAGAGAGAGAGAACAAGTGGAGAGGGGCAGAGGGAAGGAGCTGATGCAGGGCTTGATCCCACAACCCTGGGATCAGGACTTGAGAGGAAGTCAAGAGTCAGACTCTCAACCACTGGGCCACCCAGGCGCCCCATGCACTTCCCATTCTTAACCTCTCACTGAGCTGGTGACACTTGCTGGGCCTGCCCTTACGCACCTGAACTCCTACTTCTGATTTCCTCATTGCTTACCACACCTTACGCAGCAGCTCAGAGCAGGCTGGAGGCTGCTGAACTGTTGAGGGCTTAACCCTTCAGAGTAATGATGACTGAAGCAGCTCGTTCTCTGAACACAGAGATGCCTCAGGACTTTATTGGAGAAGACACCATTCTACCTTAATGATATTCTCTCCTAAAGTCTTCAAAAACCTGGTGGGTGTGGTCAGACGGGATCAGTGGAGCGGTCAATGCACAGGGTAATCTGGGAACGGTCTAACCTACTTAGATACATGGGTGTGTAGATCACGGCATTCCCAAGAACAAAACAGCCAGAGAACCTAGTAAGATTCTACTTGGCATAGCCCCATGGGAAGCCCTGGAGAGTAATGACTGGGGCTGGGGAGGGGGTGGTGGTTTGATTTAAAAAAAAAAAAAAAAGGCCAAGAATCTGGGTCCCTCAAGATGAGGGGTTCTTCCTACGTGTGTGTGGCTGCCCCCTTAGAACAATGTGGCATTCGGTGAAGTCAATGGACAGGCCCCCCCCAAGCGTGGCCTCCGAGACCAACAGAACAGAGGTTTCCCTGGAAGAATCTGAAAAAAAAAAAAAAAAAAAAAATCAATAGTACAAGCATGAGAAAACACACAGGCCTGAGACATAGGCACAAACACACAAACACACACACGTCCCGGGAAGACTGCAGAGGGAACGCATGTGGTAAGGCACATCATCAAACTGAAACGAACCTTAAAAACGACAGAAGCAAACAGGTAATACAGAGAGGAGAGGCTTGGCCGTGCTGTTTTAGAGATGCATGCTTCTGGGCCCTAAAAGATGGAGACAGGTGGACGTCAAGGGAGGGAAACGAACACGGAGGCCCCGAGCCAAGCGCCCCAAAGCGCACACCGACTCAGACCTCCGCGGGCACAGATCGGCCAAAAGAGAAGCACCCGCAGAAAGCGGCAGATCGCAGGGGATCCGGAGGCAGGCTCAGGCGGCGACCCGGAGAAAACACGGGAGGAGAAACAGCCGGGCACGCCGCGGGGACCCACGCGACCCCCGAGAGCACCCCCCCCCCGCCCTCCGCGGGCCCCCCGCGCGCCCCGCCGCCCGCGCCCCGCGCCCCGGGCTCCCCTGCGGGCCCGCCCGCCACTTCCCAGCTCTGACGCGGGAGCCTGCTTCGCACCAATGAGGCCCCGGCGCGGCCGGGCCCTGCCCCTCCCCCAGGAAGGTGTGTCCGCGGTTTCCACACCTGAAACTTCCTAGGAGAGCCAGATCCCTCCCTCCCGTCCGGGCGGGGAGGGGCGGGCCGCGGGTGGGGCGGCTGGGGCGGCCGGGCCTGCGTCGGGGACGGCCGGCCGGCGCCTGGGACCCGGAGGGGACTCTCGGGCCGAGACGGCATGTGACACTGCCCAGGTGGGTGCCCTCCTCCCTCGCCGCTCGGGGGCCCCAGGCGGGGCGGCTGTAGAGTCCCGGCGGAGGTGAGGGACGGCCGGGAAGGACGGGGAGTCTAGGCCTTCACCCCCCCCACCACCCACCCCGGGCCAGCCCCAGCTGGGTCCCCGGGCACGGGCTCCGGAAATGGGGGGCAGGGCAGCTAGGCAGAGTTCGGGGTGTGTGACCGAGTACCCTGGTCCGAAGAGGAAGGAAGCTAGAGGGAAGGCTCTTGCCTGAAAAAATTTGCTTCCGGCCTGGTCCCCGCCTTGGAAGTGGGCACCCGGACCCCAGATGTTCCCCGGGCCAAGAATCGGGCCTCTGCCTTCAGGGTCTCGGCCCTGGGGAAACCTAACCCCCGGGAGTAAGAAATAACTGAGGTTCCCTTTGTGGTCCTTGTCCCCTAACTAGAGGTGTTTTTTGTCGTCTCCTTTTTCTTCCCCGGGCCTGGGCCTTCCTTCATTTATCTTCCTCTGGATTCGCATGCTGTGTACGTCTAAGTACACGCCTCTCCTCTGCCCCACGAAGCGCCTGAACGTGTAAAAAGGACTCCTGCCCTGCCCCCACCCTATTCCCCCATATATTCGAAGTACTTCCAAAGCTTCTGTCGATGGTGACTTTGCATTCTGCAGTTGGGGAGGTGAGATGGGGTTGCGGTGGGGGTGCTGGATCAACGCTAGTTCTGAGCATCATTTATGGTTGCCTTTCAGCAGGACTGCCCTAGGAAAGCTAATCCGGATGTCCCTGGGGTTTCAGATCTCAGGCCCTCTCCCCTTCCTGGATCTTGGATTCCCGAGACAGATTTGCCTTCCCATCTACCTAGAAGTGAACTCTGGCCAGGGCTCTTGTCAGATTGAGGGGGAAGGGTGTGTCAGACCAGGGAGAGAGGGTGACTTTCCTTTCCAGTTTCTTCCCTCCTTTGCTCCCCGACTTGCGTTCCTGGTCTTGCAGCCTTGGCCCCCTGCGGAAGTCCCAGCTCCTAGCTACACAGCTCCGCATGTGTCCTCTTTCTCAGACTTATTGTTTTACCTACACATGGAGCCTGAGGGAGCTCCTGGCCCCGGGCCCCAGCAAAGCGGAGGTCATTTGTTAACCAACCTGGGTTAACAAAACCGAAGACCTGCCTAGTGAGGGGGTTCTTGGGGGCTGGGGAGGAGGAAGGATGGGGATATCAGTTCTAAGGGAGTCTCTTTAGCAGGAGGATTGCATGTTGTTACCCTAGTGGGGAGGAGAGAGGCGGGGAGGTAGGCAGGTAGGTACTCTTAAAAGAGCACAGTAATTCTAAATATAGTCAGGGGTCCCCAGAGTGTATGGCTTCCCGTAACAGTCTGTCTGAGGTTGTCTGTGGCCACATGAAGCATGGTGTCTGTAGGATAGACAGGAACGTGTCATTTGTGGTGTGTGGAATGGTTGGTCACAATGCGGTGTGGACAAGAATGGGGTCACTCACAGGATCATGGGTCGAACAGGAACAGTGTTGCTGAAGTGTCAGTGGTGTAGACTCAAAACAAGTGACTTGCAGCTTCTGCTGTAGACAGGGATGAGTCATTGTGTGTATAGAGTGAACAGGAGCTGGTCATTTATAGCGTCTGCAAAGTGGACCAGAACAAGGTCCCCCTCAGGGTCTGTGTTAAGGACACACAGAGGGCGCTCACACTCATGTTATCTATGTGGATGGCACCAGGGCCGTGGATGGATTTGTGGGGTATATGTCATTTGCCACTAATGATGTTCTGGGTTAGCCCGTGTGGTCTACAAGACAGTGGATGATGTGGTGTTTTCAAGCATCAGGGAACACATAAGAGATGTTTATTACACTTTTCATCGGGATGGTGGGGCTTTCCTCAAATGGATAGAACACAGGTATTGGCAAGCTAGTGGTCCAGAAAGCTCTCTTATTTTAGTATCTTTGTAACACTGCAGGCAATATTATCAAAGAGTGAGTAAAGGCACATATCTGTATGGTGGTCTTATTTTCTAAATCAAAATGAGAACGTTTTGATATGTGCGGTATTTTCCTAAGGTGAGCCGGAGTATAGACGATATCGTGTAAATTCAGTAGTGTTGTAATCTCAAGAGTATTGCAGTGATGTTTGGTGTAAGTCAGATTCTAGAATACTTGAATCTGACAGTACAAAATCTGGGAAGCCTGGTCCTGAAAAATACACATGACACTCAACATCGGTTCAAAGAACAAGCAGTCTGATAGGGAGGAGGGGATAATCCGTGAAATATACTTCCCTGTCTGGTGACTAGAAATGGACAAGACCTAAGGTGTTGGGGGGCTCCAAGGGAGACACTGAGCTCTGTCGCTGTATTTATTAATAGAGCTACTTAGGGCTTTGTCTTGCCAGAAGTTACATGTGGATGGGGTCAGCAGATGCAAAATGTCTCTGCTCTAGAGGAAGACCAGTTTACCATGATGCCACACTTTACCTGTTTTCTGATAATTGGTGGTTATTCACCCCCTTCCCCCCAGTGGAGATGAGGAGGTAACTAACATAACGGGCAATCCAAAAAGCCTCTCTCCTGATGCCTTTATGCGAGTGGAACCATGGCTTGCAGATTTCCTTTAGCTTTCTTACATTGTACTTGGTCGTGCCTGATTACAATAGCATTACTAGGACAGGATCAGGTATAGGGGACACAGGGTATGTTTTTCCTCTGTGATAAATGGCGCTGATCCGGTGACTGCCATTATTTCCTAGTGGATAGAGGCAGTGTCAGGAATAGTGCCAGTGGGCTTGTAGGAGACAGACACGCATCGTGTAACTTGAACTGAAGAGGTCTGTGCGGCACCGGGTGCAGAGAGATGCAGCCTCAACAGAGCAGGAAGACACGGGTGTATGTAGAGGCCGTCCGACCTGAGGACATGAGAGTGTGTGTGGGGACAGGGCCAGGACAATACAGATGTGGGTGACAGAAGACTTAGGGCTTACACAGTCTTCTTAGGCCTGTAGGAGCCAAGTTTCACAAAGTGTTTACGGCGAGCAACTACAGTTATTTAATGTGTGGTTGAGAGAATAGGGTCACGTCCATAGTGATTATAGTATTTTGTACTTAGGTCTAGAAATAGGGAGCAAATCACGCACCGTGTCAGTTAACTGGAAAAGGACATAAAAATTCTTCTACGCAAGTATGCTTATGTTACACGTGGCTCTGTGCCCCATACAGATGGGATCTGTGTCTATGGGGTGGCCAGGAACCTGTCACACGCTACATCTGCGGGGTGGCTGGGGACCTGTCTGTTTGGTTATATCAGGCTCTATTGCGTAGAAACTGCAAAGGCGGCTTATGGCCTGTGTGCACGTGTGGATGGGTGCCTGTGCCAGCGTGTATATGTGTGTGCAGTATCTCAGCAGGACAGCAGACGTTTTGGGTGCTGGGCTCCCACTTTAAGCCTAGAGAAGATAGGAAATGTGCGGGTCCAAGGGCAGCTGTGGGTTCCGTAGGCCCCTGGGACCTTCTCTAGGCCAGCCACCTGCCAGCTTCTTCCAGCAGGACTTGGGGCTGCTTCTCACAGACTTGCTTCGGGAGACCTTGGTTTGAGTTCACCTGTACCATTTGCTTAAGAAGTCTGAACAAGTGCCTAGGTTATGTGACCTTCACTTTCCTCATCTGCAAGCGTCTCTTGTATGTCCCTAAAAATCCTTCCAGCTCATGAATCCTACATTTCTCTTTTCTCCTTTCTCTTTGCTCAGCAGTAATTACAATCCCTAACGCTTCTGTGACCCTTGAAGTTGACACTGTACGTTTTCATGTTATTTGATCTTCATTAGAACTCCTTGCAAAGAAAGAATTTAAACCCTTTATAAAGATAAGAAAATGGCCGTTCCAATAAATTGCAGGATTCCTACAACTGTCTGAAATTACAACGAGCAGAACTAGCAAGATATGTAAAAGACCGAACTAAAAATCGAGCGACGTTCTTTTGACTCTGTTTTCTTCCTCTCTTCATCCATGCAATAAATCTTTGTGGCGAGCAAAGGAAGCTGCAGGCAAAGAGACTGAGCAGCTAACATGGCAGTGTTTGAGCCCTGATGAAGTTCATTCTCTAGCCCGGAAAATAGACATGAACTTGGTAATTACAAGTGCAGTGAGTGTGAGAGAAATAAAGGGTTCACTGGGGCAGAAGAGGATGCCGGGCACAGGAGCAGCAGAGGCCCACAGCATGGGAGTAGGGGGTTCGGGGGCAGAGGGCAGTAAGGCAGAGGCCAGGCGTGGAGGGCATATAATCCAGGCTAAATGTTTGGGTTTCATCCCATTGGCGGTCGGAGGCCACTGGAGAATTTAAACTGCAAATGGGGCTTTTCAGGATCACTCCCATGCAGAGCAGAGAATGCCTTGGGAATAGGGCAGGAGGGGCGCCTGGGTGACTCAGTTGGTTAAGCATCTGACTTCAGCTCAGGTTATGATCTCGCCATCTTGCCGTCCGTGAGTTCGGGCCCCGCGATGGGCTCTGTGCGGACAGCTCAGAGCCTGGAGCCTGTTTCAGATTCTGTGTCTCTCTCTCTCTGCCCCTTCCCCGCTCGCACTCTGTCTCTCTGTCTCTGAAAAATGAATAAACCTTAAAAAAAAATTTTTTTTTTTTTAAACAGGGCAGGAGAAGCTCTGTGGAGGCTGGTGGCCAGGCTGTACCCCAGGTGGCCTGGTAACAGAGGACAGGAGAGCGCACCAGGGGCTAGCAGTGCGGATGGAGAGATGTGCACAGACGTGAGGTGCATAGGAGGTGGGCTCCACAGGACTTGGCAACGTGTGCGATATGGGGCAGGTGGGGCCAGGAGGGAAACAAGAATTTTGTTCTGTAATTGAAAACCATTTACTGAGCACTTAATGTGGGCCGGGTGTTGTGCTAGGTGGAGACAGTTGAGCGAGACGGATGTAGCTCTTGATCTTGTGAAGCTTACCCCCTGTTATTTGGGATAGATGTAAATCAAGATGCACACAGAATGGTGACCGTACAAATGCTACAGAGGAGAAGTGACGTGAACAATCTCTGGTAAGTGGTAGACAGAGGGGCACAGTGACCTGGTCAGAGGACTGGGAAATCTTCCAGGGTTAAACCAGGAGTATGTAGTCTCGCAAATGACAAGAAAGAGTGCTAATGTTAGGAGTATCCAGTACCGACAAGAGCCACGACATTGGCGATTGTGGGGGCGGTGGGTAGAGCGGTACCAGTGAGGCATGGATAGAGGCAGGCGGAGAGGTGAGGAGGTGAGGACCACACGCATGAACAATTCTTTTACAGTTTAGATGAGAAAGCCAGGGCCATGCTTCAGTTGTGGGATGGCTCTGAAAGAGAGGGGGCGAGGGGTGAGAAGAAGAGAAAATCCATGCCACAAGAAGCCGGGCTAAAGAACACGGCGCCTCGGGACAGGGACGCCTCTTGTGCTTTCAGAGCAGGAAGCAGGAAGAGTGGAAAGAGCCAAACGCAGAGCGCTCTGAATCACGAGGAGTTGAAGCCGCTCCTCTCTCCGTTGGTTTCTAAATTCTTTGCAAGGTGGGGGATGTGGTATTCTTTTGGAAGTGAGAAGACAGGTGGGAAGGTCGATCTTCTGAGAAGTGATGGGAGGAGTTCATAAGGTTGAAAGCAGCGGGGGTATAAGAGAGTAGTGGGTACCCACCCAGAAGGTGTCCTGGACCTGGCAGAAAGGGGCAAGCACCATGTCTGCTCTGGTTCTAATCTACTGAGTCTAGTTATCATTCCGCTTTACAACAGCTGCTTCTAAAATTGCATACAAAATTATTAATGAGTTATAAGGCCCTGCTAGACACTCTAGAAGAAAATAAGATGAGTAAAATCCAGACTGTACATAGGGAGATAACACTACGCCTGAGTACCTCGGACTCACTTGCTACAATGGCCGGACCTATTTTAATCCAATCAGCAGCTTTGGAGGAAGATTCCGCCTTCAGACTCTGCTTCTCTGGGCTGTTAGATCTAGGGTGTGTCACTCACAGTGTCTGGGAGTTATAGGGGACTGAGTCACGCTTGGTGTCCAGAGAGTAGACCGGGAGAGACAGTATGACCTAATGCAATCTAGAGAGTAATGACCCCTGGGAGTCCTTGGTGCTCTTTGACAACGGTCTCACCCTCTAATTGAATCATTTATTATCTGTCTCCTCCACAAGCCTCCATGAGGACACAGTCTTTCTCTGTCCTGTCCACTGAATGCCCCGCACTTAAATATTGGTAAATATTTATTAGATGGGTAAATAAATAAGCCTACATACATTTTTTTAGAGGCTTTTGCTTACTTTGTTGAGTATCTTTTGTCTCAAAGAATGACTCTAAGTGGAACCAAAGAAATCCCCCACTCTCGTCCTTTCTGCTGTGTTCCTTTGATAGGTAGAAGCAGAAAGGGTGATAGACACTTTGTGTTTTGTTCCTCTCTAGGGCTTCGCCCTGATGCAGGCTGAGGAGCCCCCACTCAGGGCCTCGACCCCCATCCCTGCCATAGCAGAGCTCAGTGTTACCCCTGAAGCCCTCAGGGGGAGCAGTCAGACCGCCGCCTGGGGGCCCGAAGGTCGAGAAGGCTAGGTGCCATCCTGTACCTGGGCAGAGCGACGCAGACTCTCGGAGACGCAGCAGAGAGACCTAAGGGATGTGGACAGCTGTGCAGCTGAGAGCATGACCTCGTTCCCCAAGGAAGCCTCTGCAGGTGCGGAGACCAACCAGGAGGACGCTGCGGGTGAGACCTGGGGCACTCCAGAGCATCCGGAGGTGGCGCCTCAGAGCCCGGAGGACGGACGGACAAGGACACGGGCTCCCGCAGAGCCCGGGGCCTGTCCTGCCCAGGATGAACACCTGGACATGGTCCCGGTATCCAGTGAGCTGGGTGGCTGCGTGGAGATGGAATTTAGACCAGAACTCACTTCTTTGATTTGGGGAACGGAATGTGCAGAAGAGAAGGGGGAGACTTTTCCAGACACCTCTGCTCGGCCCAGATTTGGACCTGCCTGGGAAGAGCATCTGTCAGAAACCAACCAGCCACGGGGCTCCGTCAGGCAGGGGGAAGAGCTGCGGTCTCTGGGGGCGCGAGAAGGTCAAGGGAGAGGGGCACTCGAGGGGCTGGAGGAGCAGGGGCTAGCGGAAGTGGGGTTCCAGGACGGAGGAACTGTCAGGGAGGGTGGGCATGTAGGGGAGCAGGAGCAACTGGCAGAGCCGGAGAAGGGGACGGAGGGAGAACACGGGCAAAGCCAGGAACAGACACCAGGTGGTGTGATGCTCGCAAAACAGAGAGAAAGAACCAGGCTTTGTGGGGAATTGGAAGGTCTGCGCTATGGTGAGGAGGAGAGGAAGCCTCGGGGCCAGCGAGGTCTACAGCAGGGAGAGGAGGGGAGGAGGGCGTTAGGGGGGACAGAAGAGGGGAGCGTGGACGCCCCGTATGAGGAGAATCAAAGCCTGGTGGGGAAATCAGGGAGAGTAACTGGAAGGCAAGAAGGTCAAGGTCTGCAGGGGCAAGTGATGCAGGGGGAGGGGCAGGTAGAGGAGGCGGGGTCAAGTGAGGAGGAACCAGGGAGTTGGGTTGGGGACCCGCTGTGGGGAGAGGGCAGACAAGAGAGTACCAGAGAAGGGGAGGCCCATGATGGTGTTTCCACACTGGCTCTGGTAGCCCCTGAGGTCTCTTCTCCCTGTGACTTATTTCTAGACGCCTGTTACCCCATGACCAGTACTCCTGGGACTCAGAAGGAGCCTCGGGCTGAGGAACTATCCCCTACAGCTCTGGGTCCTACACTGGAGCCAGGAGGATGGTCCTGCCAGCCCGTTTCTTTACCTGGCTCTTTTCCTGCTGGGGAGTCACCTGACCAAGAAGCAGCTCAGGATAGCCAGCAGGAGGGATCTGAGCCTGGGAAGGGGACGGTGTTCGGTGTGGGGACTGAGATGGCCTCTGCCAGTACATCCGGGACTCCTCCAAGGACACCAGACTCTGCCCCTTCCAGTCCTGCTGAAGTTTCCCCCAGCACAACTACATCATCATCTGCCAGCTCCCCACTTGCCTCTCCCAGGAGGGAGCCGTCTCTTGCTGCACGTTCTCTAGAAACCTCCAGAGCATCTGTTTGGACCAACAGGGCATCTCACTGTGGGGCTTTGGAGACTCCTGCTGCTGCCCTCCATGGCTTCCCCTCTGCAGAGGCTGCCGTGGAAATCTCCACCAGCTCCAGTTGGGCCAGCCCTCAGAGCCCCCCCAGCCACCCTACAGGGGCTGTCCAGCACCTGAGGAGCAACTCCTTCCCGGGCTCTCATAGGACAGAGCCGACTCCGGACCTGCTGGGAATATCACTTTCCTTCTCCCATTCAGAGTTGCCCCAGAGGCCCCCCAAACCTGCCGTCTCTGGCTCTGTGATTCCAAGAAGGGACAGGAAAGGTGGTAGGGACCACAGGATCATTCCAGAATCCCCTAGTTCATTATCCACTCTGGGGCAAGACTCCCAAGAATTCACTTCAAATCCAGAAATGTCCAGCAGTCCCCACAGCAGCCACCCGTGGGGCTCCCCACACACTTCAGCCTTTTCCCCAGGGCCTCCTGCCTATGGCTCTTCCCCACCCCTTGTCTCTGTAGATACGAGGATCCATGAACCTCTGCCCCCTCCTACCCCAGAGAAGAGGCATGTCCAACCCTCCATGGTGGAAAGAGACAGCCATCTCCATGCAGGGGTTTCCACACTGAAGCGGTGTGCCCATCCTCTTCCATTGACCCCAGGTTTGGGGCTACATGGCCCCCCCAAAGGCCCACTTCCCCCAGTTCCTGACCCCCTTGTGGCAAGGCAGCACCGACCTCTGCCCTCTATCCCAGACACGCCCCACCCTCCTCAGACCTCGTTCTCCCGCAAACTGAGATACAACAAGCCATTACCCCCAACCCCTGATTTGTCCCAGTCCCACCATCCTGTTTCTTTTAGTAGTGCAAGGATCTACAGGCCTCTACCCCCTGTCCCTATTATGGATCCCCCCACTGAACCACCCCCATTACCCCCAAAGTCCAGGGGGAGGAGCAGGAGCACTCAGGGAGGACTCACGAATTCAGGGGGTCAGGGCAAGCCAAGGCCTGTTTTTCAAGAGTGGACAGTTTCCACTCCCCATTCTGTTGGACGTACCTCCTGGCCCCCAGCTATGGGTCGGTCGACAGACTCTTTGGCTTCTACCAGCAGGAATAAGAGTGAAGTGTCCCCTGGCATGGCTTTCAGCAACATGGCAACCCTTCTGAGTCCCTCTTCCCCAACCACGCCCTGGAATCTGGAGCTCCAGGGACCTGCCTCTGAACCAGGACCCTCAGAAGAGTCTGAGGCCCCTGGCAGAGGATCTTCGAGAAGAACAGCCCCTCAGGGAGGAGCCAATGGCCTGAGGAGGTTGGATCGAGGCCAAGCAAGGCAGTCAGACAAACTCAGCCATCCCCACCTGGAGAAGGCATCCAGCTGGCCCCACAGGCGAGACCCAGGGAGACCCCCGGAGGGCGGCAGCGGGCAGGTTGCAGACCCTGGTGAGGGGTCCAGTAAGCACAAGGGCTGGAATCGGCAAGGCCTGCGCAGGCCTTCTATCTTGCCTGAGGGCTCTTCAGGTGAGCAAAGAGCAGGGGTCATGGGGACACTCGTGTCAGACCACGCTTTCTCCAGCTCTTTCCACCTCACTCATCTTCTGTCCCCAGGGCTTCTGCTCTTCCCTCTGCTGGCTTCACTCATCCACATACCCAACCTCAACTCAGAGTGTTGTGGTGCTCACTGGAGCACTCTGCCTTCTCCTTCCCCTCTACCCCTGTCACCCGCCATGGTGTTCTTTTATTGTGTTTGTTTTTCCCAACTCTTCGGCTCGGTGTCCTCCTAGTAGTAGAGAAAACTTCCTCTTCTTGTCTTCTGATGCCAGGGACAAGGACATTACCCGGCAATAGTGTCCTCGCATGCTTTCTGCTTGGGCACTGTCCTCCCGGCTGAGCCCTCCTATCCCCCCAGATGCCTACGTCTCCCACTTTAGGTCTTTCCTGCTTTGGCCGTCAGAGTGTGCCTCTAAAACCCCGTTACTTCACCATTTCCATTTTCAGAGACGAAAGGTCCAGCCGTAGAAAAATCCCCTGGCTCTTCAGACACCATCGTTTTTCGGTGAGTCATGTTTTCTCCTAATAGACACACTTGTACTGTCTTTTCTGAGGATACCGAGATTTCCATTAGTTGCCAGGGGTTCTGGGACCCTGTCTCTTCCAGAGATGGGGAGGGAAAGAGACATAGACCAGGATTCCAGAGCAAGGGCATCTTTTATCTTCCTGGTTCCATCAGCTGGGTCTGAATCTCCCATCCTCCTAGGTAGGCCCGTTAGCCATGAACTAACCGCCCCGTAAAAGTTCAGTATGTCTTCCAGAAAAGCTCTGAACTGCCTAAAAATGGGTCGGGCCACAACTTGCCTCTTCAGGGGATTCAGCCCTGACACCCCAGCACACATCCCAGAAATCAGAGACTACCTCATCTGTAGTCACCTGGGGCTTCTCTGCCTCAGTGGCCAGCAAGCACCCCAGAGCCCTTCTTGCCTCCACAGGGAGAAGAAACCAAAGGAGGTGTTGGCAGGCTTTTCAAGACGCTGCTCGAAGCTCGTCAACTCCTGTGAGTACCTTGAAACAAAACCGTAGACCCGCGTGGCTTGCTGCCCGGCACTGGCGCTCGTGGCTCCCCACTGCGGGGTGGTGATATCTGCGGGGGAGAGGATTGCCAGGAGAGCCAGAAGCAGTTTGACGGCTTCTGTCTCTGTGCCTCAGCATCCCTGTCTCTCTCGTTCTCTCCCTCTGCCGTGCTGCCTCGCCCCTGCAGCCCATCTGCTTTACCAGGAGTACAGCGATGTGGTTCTGAACAAGGAGATTCAGAGCCAGCAGCGGCTGGACAGCCTGGGAGAGGCGCCCGGGCCCGCCTCCCCCCGGCAGCCCCGGAGGGCCCTGGTCTCCTCGGAGTCTTACCTGCAGCGCCTGTCCGTGGCCTCCAGCGGCTCCCTCTGGCAGGAGATCCCGGTGGTGCGCAATAGCACCGTGCTGCTCTCCATGACCCACGAGGACCAAAAACTGCAGGAGGTACCGGGCAGGGCAGGGGCAGACTGGAGGGAAAGCAAAGGCTCTCATTTCCTGCTCTCTACCGCCACCAGCAGCAAGAGCAGGCTGTCCCCATCACAAACCCACCATGTGCTCCTGCACCACGGCTATCGCTCCTCTCCGCTCCTCTCCGCTCCTCTCCGCTCCTCTCCACTCTGATGCGTCTGAACTGCTTTCTGAACCTTCCCACTGGCCCTCCTCCCCGCTTGCACTCGGCACGGGCCACTTCCTCCCACCTGTCACTATTTGGGCTCGTAGGAAGTGACTGTGCCTCTGAATTTGTTGGGAGGAGTGTGGAATTAATCCCTTCTCTGCTGCTTCAGTCTAGGCTAAAATTTCCCTCTTCAACCAGGGTTCCACACGACACTGGAGGTTTTCTCTTCAACCAAAGCACCTGCAGTGGCTCTTTTGCTGAGTCCTTTGTAACTGTCCTGTGGTCCACTGGTCTCCTAGAGGCTTTGGAATGACCATCAGTCGCAGCTCGGTCCTTAGACCCAGTGGCAAGGCTGTTCGGTGTTTATTACCGTTAATAGGTTTTACGTGGAGAACTGCTCTTAATAATCAATCTGAAATAGGGTTAGAACCTTTCTTCCCAGGAAGACAATATGGCACCATGGAAAGGCATCACGGAATCATGTTTGCGTATCTGGCTTCCGGAGTAAATGACCTGGTTGTGAGCCCACTTCTCTGTTTGCTGGCTCTTTAACTTTGACCAGATTACTTGCTCTTTCTACCTCTCTGTATTGCCATTCGTAAAACTGGGTCACCAATAGTCAGTGGGAGAGCCAAAAAAGATAAGTGCCCAATGCACAGTCACCCAAGAAATGTTTTCTACTGTACTTAAATTTCAAGTCAGGCCAACCTGGGTGTGAATCCTGGCTTCACCATTTACTAGCTGTGTGACTGCAAGTTCGATAACTTCACTAAATCTGTTTCCTCACCTAAAACTCGAGGATACTGATGTCTTCCTTTCAGGGTGGCCATGTGGTTTAAATGAAATGTCCCTGTCTGGCTTTTAGTGTGAAGTCCGGTGCCTAGTTTGATACATATTACTGCCAGATTCTCCCTCTCTCAGAGGTGGGAAGGAGGAAAATGTTGGCCAGAAGGACTTAGAGATAAGCAAATCAAACAGAGGCAGCTATAAATTGTTTAGGTTTTTTGAGGCTCAGGCTTGGGGCTCTTGTTCTGACCTCAACTTGTCAAGCATACAGAGGATATGTAGAAAGTCAGTGATCTGCCCAATACTTAAGGACCAAACACCAGGAGAGCGTTTGGACCCTGGCTCTCTCACCAACTCCAGCATACTGGGAAGCCCACCAGGGCTCCTGGGCCAGCCCTGGTCTCCGTTTCTGAGAAGAGAAGCCTCTGTGTTTATACGCACATAGTCCTTTCATAAAATAGCACTTCCGGGGTCTACGAAGTGCTTGCACCAACCCCATTTCTGGTGACTGGCACAACGTCTTTGTGACATGGGGGTCACTGTACCTACACAAAAAGGCAAGAAGCTCTGAGGTTCAGTGAGGTTAAATGAGCCACTCCAAGTCCTATCGTCAGTCGAATGTTGGAACCAGGACTCAACCGTCATTACCAGGGTCATTACCCAGGTGTGTGCATGTGTCTTCTTTGCCTTTTCTGTTCTGTTCGTGCATCTACCCCGAAGCTGCATGCTTGGATGAAGAGCAGGGGTGGCCCAGCAGGAGGACAGGGCCGTGAGCCATTGCGCCCCCTGCTGGAAAGTCCACACAAGTTCTCACGTGCTGGCCCTTCTCCATTAAACCTCAACAGCACCAACTCGTTCTCAAATATCCTCCTTGCGCCCATGTTTCCCCAATCCTCAAATCACTTTCATCCCCTAAATCTGTTCCTCTTTCAAAGTCCTGTGGCTCAGAGAGTGAGTCCGTCCGCCATTCGTTCAGCTTCCAAACTCCAAAGCTGACACGTTAGCTGTGACTCCGTCTGCTCTTCCAGCCCCCGTTTCTAGCAAAGAACCAAGTTCTTCCGAATCTGCCTCCTCAAAAGTTACGAAACTGGCCTACCTCTCCCATCCCCGTGGCCATTCAGGCTTCCATCTGTCACCCGGAATTACTACGACAGCTTCCTAATGTGACACCCCTGCCCCTTCGGCTCTTTTCTCCATGCCGTGCTCAGAAATAGCCTTTACAGAAACCAAATCTGATCAGGTTATTTCCCTACATAAAGCCTCTTTTAACCTTCCCGTTGTCTTAAGTCCAAACCGTTTTACCTTGTTTACGGAATCCTCCAGACGACACCCCATTTACCTCTCCGGCTCCAGCTCCTGCCACTCCTTTAGTATAAGTACTTAGTTCCCCAAATCACTCCGTTTATTTAAGCTTCTTGAAAGTATCTTTTTCTCTTCTACCTTTAGGGGCTTGTACACATTCTTCCCTCGGCCTCAAATGCTCTGTCCCTGTCCTCCTGATACCAGGTTAGGCTCTGATGTGACTGCAAGCTATCGGAGAGGGTCTGCCCCCTTCCCTGCTCTGCCCCTCGAACATTATGCAGTGGCCTGCAAATGCCAGGGACTCCAGAACGATTTTATTTTATTTTATTTTATTTTATTTTATTTTATTTTATTTTATTTTATTTTATGTTATGTTATTTTATGTTATTTTATGTTATTTTATGTTTGGTTTTTTATGTTATTTTAATGTTTATTTATTCTTGAGAGAGAGAAAGAGCAAGCCTGAGCCGGGGAGGGGCAGAGAGAGAAGGGGACAGAGGATCTGAAGCCGGCTCCGTGCTGACAGCAGCGAGCCCGACGTGGGGCTCAAACCCACAAACCGTGAGGTCATGACCTGAGCTGAAGTCAGAGGCTCATCCGGCCGAGCCACCCAGGCGCCCCTCGGTGACTATTTTTAATCAATCTCCTCTCCTACCCTCCAGGCCAAATTCGAGCTGATCGTGTCAGAGGCCTCATACCTGCGCAGTCTGCATGTGGCAGTGGACCATTTCCAGCTTTCCGCCCCACTGCGGGCCACCCTTACCAACCAAGAATACCAGTGGCTCTTCTCTCGTTTACAGGACGTGCGTGAAGTCAGCACCACGTGAGATTCCTCTTGTCCCAAACTCAGCCTCGGTGTCTCTAGCCTGTAAACTGTCAGTTGGGTTTTCTTTTCTCTCAGAAGCCCTCTCCTTGCTCTCCCTCCATGATTCCCAGCGCTGTGGGAATAGGGAGAGCAAAGAAGGGGAGAAGGTATGCGGGTGGGTAGATCCGTTAACGGGTAAACAGAGGAATGAGAGATGCTTCCCAGGTTGAGGGGATGCACTGGAGGTGGGATATGGGCAACAGGTGAAGATCAGAGAGCCGGAGCAGAACCAAAAGAAGAACAAGAAATGGAATATAAGGAGCAGAGGGTTAGATCGGGGCAAACTAGGGATTGCCTTGGAGACAACGCTAGAGCACGGCAGGGGCACCGAGCTAAGGACAGTCATAAGTTACCGCCTAACAGGAAGAAGGAGTCACAAACTCAAGGTGTAGGAGGGGTCCGTCAGCTGCTCACCTGAGGCCCCCAAGTCTCATGAGACGTGTGTGAATGCCGTACAGGTTCCTTTCAGACCTGGAGGAGAACTTCGAGAACAACATCTTCACCTTCCAAGTGTGCGATGTGGTCCTGAACCACGCCCCCAACTTCCGCCGGGTCTACCTGCCTTACGTCACCAACCAGACCTACCAGGAACGCACCTTCCAAGTCCTGCTGTGAGACCTGATCCCTATTCAGTCCCCACGCGAGCCCTGCAGTGACCTTGCTGCACTAAAACCCCCGGACCCCAATCCCGAGCAGCATCCCAAGAGCCCATGTTTCTTGTGCCTGCTCTGTGATCCCAACCCCAAAGCACCTTCCAGGTCAGACGCCCTCAGCCGTCACATGTGGGCGCCCCCACCATAGACATTCCACTGCATCTCTACCCCCTGTGCCTCCGCTGTGTCCCCAGTCCTTCCCACGGCCCTCCTCACTGGAGGCTCGCTGCCCACACAGGAACAGCAACAGCAGCTTCCGGGAGGTTCTGGAGAAGCTGGAGAGCGATCCTGTCTGCCAGCGCCTTTCCCTCAAGTCCTTCCTGATCCTGCCTTTCCAGCGCATCACCCGTCTCAAACTGCTGCTTCAGGTACAGCACGTTTCCTGCCCCCCCCGCCGCCGCCCTGTCCCCCAGACCTCTTCCTTCCACCCGAAAGAGATGATCTCCGGGAGCCCCAGGGCCCGGGACCATGCTTGCTTCTGCCCCTCTTCCACACCCTGTGAACCACGTGAGCCTTCTTCTGCCCACCGCCCTCACTGTTCTCCCTCAGGGTGAATTTGCTGCAAAAATTTGGTTCCTAGACTTCAGTAGCTTACCCACCATTCTCTCTTCCTGTTTTCCCATTCCTTCTTTCCATCTGGCTCCTGCTTACTGTTTGTCCTACAGAACATTCTGAAGAGAACACAGCCTGGATCTTCAGAGGAAGCAGAAGCCACCAAGGCACATCATGCCTTGGAGGAGGTAAGCAGCCACCACCCCCACTCAGACGCCCAGGATTGTCCTTCACAGAGAATTCTGCACAGGCCCGTGACTCCAGAGAGCAGGGGTCCCTGCTCATGGGATCGCTCAGCCACCTCACTGTACCCACCAAACCTCCAGACACCCGCCCCCTCCCCTCAGCCTCCTTCCCACACTGAGGATGCTCTACACCAAGGGGCCATGCTGTCACTGCCACCAGCCCCAGATTAAATCTTACGTCCACTCCGCCCCGGAATGGCGTCAGGTCATACAAAATATACCCGAGGCCTAGAACTGCCATTTGGTGCTGCCCTCACACCATTCCAGCCTGCTAGAAAAGACGGAGGCCGTCGCAACCAACTTCCAGATTTCTTGCAGAGGACTCAAAGATCAAAGCCTCTAACACAGTGCTCTTCCTCTTTCCTCAACCTACCCACGGTTCAGCTGATCCGAGACTGCAACAACAATGTCCAGAGGATGCGCCGGACAGAGGAGCTCATCTACCTGAGCCAGAAGATTGAGTTTGAGTGCAAAGTGAGTTGGTCCCCTGCACCCCCACCCTGCCTGGGAAGCCGCCACAGGCCAGCCTCTAGCGTAGAACCATCTTGCTCGCGCCGTCCCGGTCTCTGCCCTTACTGCTGTGTGTCTTCTATTCTGGCCTATTTCTGGGACACCCAAATGCCTACTTCAGTCTCTGTGGTATGTTGTTAATTGAAAAGGGAAAGACACAGAGCTGTGCGTACCGTAGCATATTACTGTGGGTACAGATCTGTGCATGCATTTGCTTATGTCTACGTGGAGACAGGCTGGAAGGGACACAGGAGAAAGGTAGGACAGGGGTTACCTGAGGGGGAGAATGTGCATTTGGGAATGGGACAGGTGAGGGAGAACCTATCAGTGTAAGCCTTGATGACAATAACATTTGGTACTTAAATCAGTCAATATTTGATCAAGTCTTCATCTAATCTAACCAACGCAATGTGAAATGGATTCCAAATATAGGGCCAAAATCTCCCATCAAAATACAAATGTAAAATAAGCATTCCGCATTCAGATTCCACCTCAGAACAGGTCCCATCCTCATTTCCCTCGAAGAGAGGGGAATCCTTTATCCCCATATTAATTGTATTGCAGCACCCCTGTCTTTACCCAACTTCCAACTCCGAGCAGACCCCGCCTACTTCTCCTTATCCCTATTCCCACATATGGCTCCAGCTGCTCCTGTTATGTCTCTGGTTATAATCAGAGAAAGAACAAATGTCAGAACTGCACAAATCCTTTAACTTCTAAGACACGCAGCATACGGTTCCCTGCCATGTTCCTTCACATGCCTCGACTGGGGTCATCCAGTTCTCCTTCAGTTCAGGCTTCTAGGGCTGGGCTTTGTCACATAGTCACTGTCCTGGGTTGGAGCGTAGGCACCTTCTGTTTGCCGGATGGGTGGACGTGGGGGCCACACAGTAGACAGTGGTAGGTAGAGGGCTCTGGGAGGAGCAGTCTAAGTGGATGGGTGATGAACAGGAAGGATGGTGTGGAAGAGGGTGTCAGTGGCAGAAGCCACGAGGAAGAGGCATGGTGAGGAGGGCGGGACCAAGGAAGCCTCTCGCTTGCCCTGTCTGTGACGCGCTGCCTTTTCTGTCCTCCCCTCCCTGTAGATATTCCCGCTCATATCGCAGTCACGCTGGCTGGTGAAGAGTGGAGAGCTGACAGCCCTCGAGTTCAGTCTCTCCCCAGGGCCGCGAAGGAAACTGAACACGCGTCCAGTTCACTTGCATCTCTTCAACGACTGTCTGTTGCTGTCTCGGCCCCGAGAGTCAGTGACTAGAACGGGAGGGAAAGGGGATGGGGCCAGAGGGCAGGACTAAAAGGGACAGTAAAGGGTCGTGTTCCTGGGGGAGCCCTTCTCAGTGGCTCAACCCATGGAGTGCAGGTCATGGGCTAGAGAAGAGAAAGAAAGGTCCGAAGCAAAAAAGGGGATCCCACCAAATTACGTCACAAGATCACGTGGCAGGGCCTGAACTATGTTGTAGACATGGAGCAAAATGTAGCAAATGAGCTGCTCGCATTCTCAAATTAGCTTGTTTGGGCTAGACTCAGCCTACTAGTCTAGAGGTTCTTAGCCAATTCCAGATCCTAACTCTTTGGTCTTAAGGGCTTTAGAAAATTTGTATTGATTTGATCTCTTCAACTCTTTAAAGTGGTGAAGTATTCATTGTACTAGACATGTGGTTTCCCAGCTCTGTGACAAATCCCTGGGGACTCTGGAGCCACCATCTTGGGAGCAAGGTAGCACCATCTCGTGGTTTTTATGAGGATTTGCAAGCTGCAAAGGACAGGGATTTTGAATCCAAAGGTATGATGGTGGATGAAGCATAACAACTGTAGAATCAAGTTGAAAAGCCTCGTATTTTGCAGGGGTAGCCGGTTCCTGGTGTTCGACCATGCTCCCTTCTCCTCCATCCGAGGGGAAAAGTGTGAAATGAAGCTACACGGACCTCACAAAAACCTCTTCCGGCTCTTCCTGCTGCACAACGCACAGGGCACCCAGACTGAGTTCCTCTTCAGCACAGAGACCCAGTGAGATGGGGCTGGGCGGAGGAGTCGGGGGGAGGGAGGAAGGGAGGACAGCCTGGGAAGAAAGTGGGGCTGAGGCAGAAACTGTGTCCAGAGGACAGCCGCAGCACGATCTAGCCCATCCCGGACTGAGAGCATCCGAGGAGAAATCCAAACCCAAACTCTGAGCTAATAGACGACTTGCAGGAGACGGGGTGGGAAGGGGTACAGAGTTGCTGCCGATGTTTAGCATCTATTTTCTGCTCTTCAGTCAAGAAGGACAAAGTGAGCGAGACAACAGAGAAGAGACGGGCTGGTATGGAGTAACTAAAGAATTGAATTACTGACGTCCACGAGTCATGTGTATAAGCCAGAAACTCTTCAGTGCCGAAGGCTGGTGGACACTTTGTGACTAAGACAAGCACTGGGGTGTCTTTAGCTTTCCTCCCTCCCACTTTCCAACCCAGGCCTCTGTTGAGCAGAAATCCATAGTGTTGACAACTGTGATTTGCTCATGTTTTTAGTAATAATAACAATAATAATAATAATATACACTATTATATATTATAATATGTTATATATTTTATAATATATCATATTATATAATTACATTATTATAATAATATAATACACACACATACATTTTGGGGAGTATTAAAAATAATACCTATAAAATGTAGTAACAGTGCCTAAAACAATGAACAAACTATAAGCTCATAGCTGTTGCTGCTGTTACAAGAGATACAAGAAGCCTCTCCCTTTAAAGGTTTGACATGATGCCAAACGGTCTGAGGATCGATCCCTATGTTGTAGATACTTTTCCGTTTTGTCTCTTGGAAGACATCTCCGGGTAGGATCGACCTTACCCGTCTTCACTTATGGAATAGAGGGGCTGGTACAGGGGTTTGTATGCAAACTGTGACCACAGTCAGGTAGCCAGATACAGACTCCTGTTCTTTGTTTAGTATTTGGGGCAGCCTCTTCCTGGAATAGAAATAGTGTCAGCTCTCAATTACTCCAGCGTTTTTGGAAGCAGAGGCTAAGATAATGCAAAATACTTCAGATGATTACAAAATCAGCTTGGGTTGTATTGCACGACCAAAAAAAAAAAAAAATAGCACAGATATCTCCCCGATCTAATTGTGATTACAAAATATTTTTCATCTCTGAAGTATTTGGTGGAAGGGAGGTGGGGAGTAGAGTGTAGAGAATTCTGCAGAGTGACAGTGGGGATCTAAACTAAGATGGACATCTTGCTTATTACAAAATGGAAAATCTCATGTGTCTAATTGACAGCTGACATTATGTCCCCACTTGAAAGATATGCCATTAAGAGGGTAAGCCTGGAAAGAGAAGGAGAAAAATAAAGGGTGACAAAACACATGAACACACAGTTGGAGATCTTCTATTTCCAACCAAGCAAAGTCCCATTGACTTTTGTGCTTGATGTCATTGAACTAAACAATGCTTTGAACTGGCCAAGTCTTTCCCACAGTCATTTCCCTACCCCATCCTTGGCCTTTGTCCTCTACCCCAGAGCTACAGCTGAAGCAGCTGACCCTGCTTTGTTTTCTCAGAAGTGAAAAGCTTCGATGGATCTCAGCCTTGGCCATGCCCAGAGAGGAGTTGGACCTTCTAGAGTGTTACGGTGAGTGAGGGTATAAAAGGCAGAGAAAAATGGCAGGGCCAGAAGTCACCTTTGGATGCAGGACTTTAGGAGGCTGGGTGGTAACTCTGAGAACCTTCCACTTATTGCTTTTATCCAGAATTTCAGAGTGGAAGTCTGGCCATTGGAGCTTAAGCAGCTGAGATGATCCACCTAAGACTACTCACCACTATGACACCACCTCCTCTGCCGTGTATCTTCTCCCTTGGGCCATAATTTGCTCTTTTTAAATATGTGTCCCTGTAAATCTATCCTGCGATTATTCTGCCTAGATTTTACCTGCCTGAACGTCTTGGGGAAATAGGGAGAAATAGGATGGTTGGAGTAGGAGTTGTGGAAGGAAGCAACCCAGTAGATCTGTCATAACCACACCCTCTCCTGTGAAGAATGACCTGAGCTCACCACCCTTAGCCCAGGCTTCCAGATAGCCACAGACATACACGCACATTATGCATGTGTCTGGCATTCATGTGAAGAGTAGATTTCTGGGTCTCCTAAAGCCCCACAGTTGTCCTTCAGCGAGAATTCCCTAACTGGTATCCAGAGAGGAACTGAACACAAAGGAACACTCGTGACTCAAAAGAACAAACAAATACAAAGAACCTCTGAAAAGGAAGTAGGAGAACTCAGGTTGTAAACTGAGTTCTATTACCTTATTCACTCTGTGAACCCATCTGCTGGCCTTCAGTCCCCCAGCTGGAATGAAGGCAAGATGTCCTCCTTCACTGTGGTCTTATGAGTGGCAGATTGGAGATAAGCTTTAGAAAATGGATCAGGGCGCCTGAGTGGCTCAGTCAGTTGAGCATCCAACTTTAGCTCTGGTCATGATATTACAGTTTCTGACTTTGAGCCCTGCATCGAGCTCCCTGCTGTCGGCACAGAGCCCACTTCGGATCTTCTGTCCTGCTCTCTCTTTGTCTCTCTCAAAAACTAGTAAATATTAAAAAGAAAAGTAAATGAAATACAGACAATAATGCAGCATTCTGTTTGTTTTCTGAGGGAACCAGTGCAGTGTGGTAAAGGAGAAAGACTGTAAGGTTGGAGGCTAATGGGTCAGAAGACCTCTGAGGCTTGTTATCTTGATCTTAAAAACTATGGAAATTTCCTCTGGCTCACAAAAACACAGAAATACAGAAAATCCAGAATCTCCCGAGGGGTCATCTTGATCAACCCAGTCGTTTACAAGTGGGGAAACCAAAGCTGAGGGGATTGAGTGCCTTACTTTGATTGTACCTGGAGCCCCATGGCTGCAGCTCTTCCAGCCCGATCTGGTAGGTACTGTGACAAAAATGGAGAATGAGTCACAGCTTCGGATTTTACAATCTAGTTGAAGAGGCAGAATGCATACACAAGGCAATTAGACAAGAGGTAGATGGTGTGGTCTAGACAATTAGTGTTAAAGGAGTTCAGGATCCTTGGTGGACTGAAGAGTCAGGGAAAGTTACAGAGGGAAGGTGGGCCTCTAGCAGAATCTGAGTATTTGTAATGAGTCACTGAAGGTTGTTACAGTGGACTTCTCAATGCATCTTCTCCAGAGAAATAGAATTTTTGACTCATTTCAGTTCCAGTATTTTCATTTCCTTATTGGCCATTTTGTTTCCTGGTAGAGGAGAAAGATTCTTCTGTCTCACTTGTCTGTAACTTTCTAAAGCCCAGACTTTATCCTGAGTCCTCATATGCTTCCCCTGTAATTCCTCTTCTGGTCCGGTCATTTGCCTTTCCTAACCCCTCTTTGCCCTCTTCTCTTCCAAAGACTCCCCGCAAGTACAGTGCCTTCGAGCCTACAAACCCCGAGAGAATGACGAGTTGGCGCTAGAGAAGGCAGACGTGGTAATGGTGACTCAGCAGAGCAGCGATGGTAAGAGGGAGAGCCCATGAGTAAGCTGGGCGTTGGAGGTGGGACACTATAGGTAGATGTATTCATTTCCTAGGGCTGCATAACAAAGTACCACAAGTACGGTGCCTTAAAACAATAGAAGTTTATTCTCTCATGGTTCTGGAAGCCAGAAATCCGAGGTCAAAGTGTTGGCAGGGCCGTACTCCCTCTGAAGCCTTTCAGGGAAGATCCTTCCTTGCCTCTTCCAGCTTCTGGTGGCTCCAGGTATTCCTTGGCTTATGGCAGTATAATTCCGATATCTACCTCTGTCTTCCTTCTGTGTGTGTGTGTGTGTGTGTGTGTGTGTGTGTGTCCAAATTTCTGTCTTTTTGTAAGGGTACTGATTATATGGGATTAATGGCCCACCTTACTCAGTATGACCTCATCTTAACCTTCCTAATTACACCTGCAACAACCCTGTTCACAAACAAGGTCACATTCTGAGGCACCTGGGGTTAGAACTTCAACATATATTTTGGGGGAAACATAGTTGAATGCGTACGAGTAGTTCAGGAGTAGGCAGTTGTAGACCTTGCCAGACCTAGAGCAGCATGGTTAACATACTGAGAGACTGGATTTCCCAATGCTGGGCCCTCCCTAGTCATTTCAGCCTTACCATTCAGAAAAGTCTGGGGGAATTATTGTGAGTCTGTCCTGGGTAATTCTTCTTCCCACCCATTGCCTGTAGGCTGGCTGGAGGGCGTGAGACTCTCAGATGGGGAGCGAGGCTGGTTCCCTGTGCAACAAGTGGAGTTCATTTCCAACCCAGAAGTCCGAGCCCGGAACCTGAAGGAAGCTCATCGAGTCAAGACTGCCAAACTACAGCTGGTGGAACAGCAGACCTAGCTTTCTCTGGGAGAAATCCCCTGAGCATAAGGACAAGATGTTCCTGGAAAGGGCTGGCCCCAGAACCCTGCAACAGAGGCTTTCTGTGGACCAAGAACTAGACCTTCTGAAAACTCAAGAACAAAAACCCAGCTACCAGTTGCTAGTCCCAAACCTCCTGTTTTTGTGCTTCGTGCTTGGTGGAGGGATTTTGAAGGACTTTGCACTGGACTCTGAGAAGCTTTTCTCATAAGAAAAGGGAGAAATGGGGCCTAAGCCAAGGAACTTTACCTCTACTACCATATAGTACTTAAACATTCTCTGTTTCTAGAGTACAGATTCAGGGCTGACCAAAGTTTCCATCGTGGCTACAAGTTAAACAGAATCTGATCTCAGTTCACTGGAGGGAGATGTTTAAGGGGGATTAACACATCAGATGAGAGGATCAAGCTAGTGACCTCTAAGGTGCCTTCCAACTCAAGAGCTTTTCCCTAATTATTGGTGTGAGGTCAGGGCATGCATCTCTGGGATCTATGTCTGTTGGTGGCAATGTGAGGGTTGTACTCTCTCACGCTAATAAACTTGGCAGTTCTCTGAGTGTTTTCTTCTCAGACTCCTGAGCACTGAACAGGGTTTGGAACATGGAATCCCGTGAGAATTCTAGGCCATTTGATTTAGGTACCATGAAAGACCAAGATGGTGCCTAGATCAGGGCAGATGCCAACTCTTGCTTTATGATTCCCAAGAGTTTGGGCAGCTTTTCTGTTTGTTACAGCCTCAGAGGTTGTACAAGGGATTAAAAGGAATTGACGAGTGGTAAAAACCCCATTCAAACCTTTTTTACTGAACCTATAAGTTAAACATAGGTTAGTTCGAATGGATTTGGAAATCCTACTGAGACCATTCGTGATTTTATATTTTGACTTGAATTATGATGAAGGTATCTTCCCAGCTGTTTCATCCTCTTTGTGAAAAGTAGCGTGCTATAATGGAAGAGTCCTAGAACCCAAGTCAAGAGACCATCTTGCTGTACTGCCATAGTTCAGCCTGTCCATGTCTCAGTTTCCTTAAGTGTAAAAGGCAGGATTGGGCCAAGTAATCTCAAAGTCCTATCCAGCTCTGCAATATAGGATTCTCTATCTCCTACTGGATTGCCTTCCTCGATTGAGCATCACTGTATGATTTTTCACATAGAGCCCTCACATAGTCACCTTTTAAGCTGGATCATTATAGTTCTTCCGTGGACATTCTACTGCTCTGTTTCATCTATAGGAGTGCCCAAGAGTAGCATTGCATTGCAGCTTTGTGCAAAGGTAAGAATAATGGTGTAAACTTTGTCCTCTACCCAATTAAGGATGATACAACACAATAGTCTCATGTTTGTTAACACATTCTGTTTTCTACCCATCCTAAAATATAATTTAGCTGGCTTCATTTTTAGAAAAGTTATCACTGTAGTAAGATGGGACTCACTTATCCTAAAGAAGTTGACACGACTGAAAAATCTAAAATAGGGATGGTTTTAGAGAAGTTCAATTGAAGTTTTCACTATTTTCATAAAGCCAGCTTTTTATTATTAATATATGATATATTAATATGTATATACTGTATGTAAATTAGCAATTGGTTCTTCTTAATAGCTGTAATAATTAACATAATCCACATTATTTGTTCAAACCAGTATTTGACTACTGGCCATGTGGCTCAAACAGAGCCATATCCCAATCTTTATATTTTCTAGGCAAATTCTCCCTTATTTTCCCAAAGAGATAAAATGTCAACTTCTGAATGATACACACGCAAATCATTTTCTTAGTTGAATGACTACTTCTTTGTTTGAAGTTGCTAAGGCTTTCTGGGTGTCTTTGAAGCTGACATTTGTAAGACTAAAACTGCCTTTAGATATTTAATATGTATTCATTTAATTGGGTTATTCTCACCTAATCTGGGAGATTAAAAGACAATTGGCTTCTGCCTGTCTTTTGTTTTAAAAACAAAAACCAAACAAAAACTTAGATATGAGTAATCTCTACTCAATTGAATTGCTAAATTTTCTATCCTTTGGGTTTTGGAGAATTGGATATAGGTCTACTTATTGTTTCTTCTTTCTTCAGATTTCCATAATTCAACACAACTTATTCTTGAATTCTGATTGACGTCATTATCTTAGAAACAGCAATTTCTTATAAGAGATTGTGCAAACAACCATTACCAACACGTTTGGGACAGAATTACATCTGAGGCATGTATGAATATACAGTGTTTTTGTTTTTGTTTTTAAGCAAAACCATGCACATGGATAGTGTCTTCAAGAGACATCAAGGATAGTTCTTTATCGCCCTTTTCTGGATTGTAACATGCCTGGAGCTTAGCAGATATCTGCTGAATTATTTCCTTTGTGCCCTTGACCACACTGAATTTCCATCTATCACTTTTACCACTAACACAGCTTAGAAAGCTGTTCTTTAAAATTTATTTTCACCATTAACTCTTCACTTACAGTTAACTATGATCTTAAGTTTTTTATTGTGTACTATTTGCTCTGCTGTGGTCATTTGTAATAATTTTAATAATTTCAGCCTACATGTTAATATCTGGAAGGCTCACAGTTTGAGATGTATTTATTTCCCCTAATTTTGTGTTCTGTCTCTGAAACAATTCTAGATCCATGATTCAAAACAAAGTGGATATTGGTCCCATGATGAGTGATTTTTTTTTTTTTTTTTTTTAGCCTTTGGGATAGAAGTTGGTTAAAAGTCTTTGAAAATCTAAAAGAAAATATACTCACTGGCTCCCCTTCTTTCACACGTAGATTTATTCCCTTGAAATGAGCCCAGTTTCCTCTGATCCCTTGTTGCTCTATCTGTAATAGTCTGTACTTTTTTAAGTATTAAGTGATACTCCCCTTATCATAACTTTCTCTCGTTAATGACATTAGAAATGCAGCAGTTGGGTACAGTGGCCTTTTCTAGACAACTACTTCTCACCCACCCACCCCAGGACACATCGCTGAGACTTGTGTTCTTCAAACCTCTACATAAATGTCTGTTGGTTCTATCACTAACAGTGCAGTGACCCTAGAGTTTCATTTGATGTAAACATGACTCAGGAGCTGCGTGATTCCAGCAACTCCAAGGCTGGTGTTGAATGTAATCGTCTAACTCTGAAATCAGGTGTGTGTGTGGGGGGGGGCAAAGGTTACCAGCCAATGAGCTAACGAGGAACAGATGCCAAGTTCAGTCCTGACTCAAATGTACTGAGAACGTTCTCTGCACTAGCAAGTTTTTGACCCACTTCTTCCAACCCTCCCGTTTTAAATGGCATTTACGGAGTAGACATTTCTCTAGCCAGTCCCTTGGAAGAGGGGGAAGCAAAGCATCCATTCATTCTGCCGAATTCCCAGGGAGCGTTGCAAAAAAACGAGGCCACGATCACAAAGAAGACTCAGGGAATGCAGGTGAGTGGACGAGGGTGTTTATTCCTTCTGGGTGGCCTGTGAGCAGAGAATGTGCGGAGAAAAGGAGCTGGCTTGGTGTGCCTATAAACTTTTTCCAAGCTGGCAAAGGACCTCGGCGGGAGTGACTCTGATCCCTGATGCTTTGTGGATGAGTCATGGGCCTGAGGGCAGAGCCTGCTGCTGGGAGGGGCAGCACCGTCTGGCCCACAACCTTCCCCAGGAGCACCAATGGGCAGATAAATATTTTCCTGGCAGTTTACCCGAGCCTCTGAGAGGGCAATTATCTCTGAACAATGCAGATGGAAATTCAGAAGTACAGTGGGAGCCGAGTCAGCTTATTGTGGAGGTGGATGCTCTAAATCTGCTCACAGACCCAGGGGCTCTCAGACACCAGGGAGAAAGCTCACAATCCTCTGGAGAAGGAGGCCGCGAGCAACAGAGAGGCCAGGGGTTACTGCGGTAGAGTCCACCAATTCAGCAAGAGGCTTTCACCCTCAGAGAAGCAGACGGTCCCGGGGAGAAGGAAGAAAATGCAGAGGGCAGAGAAAGCAGGGACCCTTGGATGGGGTTCATCTAGGCGCTCCCGGAGAGATTTCTTATTGAGGTCGGCTTGTGGTGAGGAGGAGGGAGTCATCCACTGTTGGAGTCCAAAGAACCCTCGGGATCTTTGTGTCTAATGGCCTCACTTGTCACGGTGGAGCCTGGAGAGGGGAGGGGACTTGCCTACGGTCACACAGCCAGTTAGTTACAAACTACGAATCCGAACGGCCCTAGCCCGATGTTCTCCTCTAGGATTTCAGCAAGTGTCTGTCATTGTAACGTTCGTGCTCATTACAAAAGGTTGAAGGGGACTTGCGATAAAATGCAAGGACTGAGGAAACAGAACACGGGTGGGCCGATTATTTCGGGGAAAGGGGGAGGAGGTGGAGGTCAGACACGTGGAATTGTTAGTAGCCAGATTTGGCCAGGCCACAGACTGGAACGAAGATAAGGTGTGGTTTTCACAGCTATTTGTCATCCTAGCACAGGAGGGCCTTAAAGAACTAGCGGGTCCCCGGAGCACGTGTGCACGTGGGTGTGTGTCTGTGTGTAAAGAGGCGGCTGTTTGCTTTTCGGGTAGGAGAGGACACAAGAGGATCTTTACTAGAACGTGGAATTTATACAGAGAGACGGCTTTCTCGCCTTGAAATACAGTAACACTAGCACTAACAAAAGGAGGGAAAAGATGGAGTTTTCCAGTTGAACATCACGAAAAATGGATGTATAAAATATTTGTTAAAAATATTTGAAAATAGTCCTTTAATTTGATGCCAGGGACATTTCTTAGTTCACCAGGTATGAAAATGTACTTGGTTTCACCAGTTCAAATGATTAAGCGTTAAAGGAAGTAACAGAAAAGTCCACCCAAAATGAACAACGCATCAGAAGGTGGACAAATCAGAATGCCTGGGAACATTAGACGCTTATTACTGTTGAGAGTTCTCAAGGGGGCCCTACAGATGGCAGCCCTGGCAGGCTACGGGGATATGGACTGGGGAAAGGGAGCCACGCTGGAGAGAAGGATGCCCTGGATAGAATTTGATGGGAGGGATGACATAAGCCATAATTGGGCGAAAGTGCACCAGAAAGGACTGTGGTATCTCTGTGGGTGGGAATTCCATTCTCAGATAATAAAACTGTTGGCAGAGGAATGTACTTGAGGCAACTTGACTGAGAGACAAATAAAATGTGAAAACTACAAATGAAGACACAGAGGCTGCAATGCCAAGGCAGGAACCAGTTCCCCTGGACTTCTGTATCTTGTCAATCATACTCCTAGATGCCTGGGCTCTAAAAGCCAGAGTCGATTTGACATTCTCTCCTCCCTGCCCGCACAATCAGATTCCATTGATGGATTCATAGCATCGCTCACCTTGACCATTCCCCTCATGTTCCCCTACCACTGTTTTAGTCTCAACACCAAATTCCTAGACACTGGAATGACTTTCTACTCCCAAACTTTTGACCCATCTTTCTGGAGGAATGTGCTATATTATATTTGACTGCATCTACTAGGTAATAAGGCTTGGCCAGAGCCAGAGACAGCTTGGCCATCCAGCTCCCACGGTACCCCTCATACTGCCTCTTACACACCCTTCGCCTCCCTCTCCGCCTACTCTGTCCATGCATTCCAGCACCCTTTCCACTTTGATAAGATGCGGTTTGGTGTTCCCTTTCCCTGCTGCCTCTTCTCTCCCCTCTCACAGTAGTGTCTCTGTTTCAAATTAAACACTGCTGAGTCTTTAAGTCATTTAAACACAGACCTAGGATCTATAGAAAGATTTTATTCTAAATCTAATCTAGGTTACGCCCATTGATTACGCTCACCCCACCTTCTGACCTTCTGTATTCTCTCCCCGCTCTAGAATGATCAAAATACGTTGCTTCTTGAAGTTGGCGCCTCCTGACATAGGTTTACATCCTGTCCAAAATGTATTTCTTTTGCAACTTTGGGCAAATATTTAAACCTCTCCAAGTCTCTGATTGTCACCTGTCAAATGAATAATACCTTCCAGGATTGTTTTGAAATGAGGTTCCCTATTAGAGAGCTAGCTAGGTAATCAATAAGTGCTAAATAAATGGTTACCATCATCATTAATATTTTGTCAAAGGACCAATTCTGGGCAAAGTAAGGAAGCTCTTTCAGTTCCTCGTGTGATCTTGTAAACACACAAAGTTATCTATCATCAATAGCCTTTTACCTATTAAGGCTCTTTAAATGAAATATTGCATTCAGGAAGCAAGACTCTTATCTTCATTTGGTGAAGTGGAAAATAAATACTTAAGACTTCTCTCTAGATTTGGTTAAGGTATTCTTAGAAAATCATTTAAACCTCAGTGCCTTCCTCTCTAAATTGGGGTAATTATATATAACATGCACAATTCTTTGTTCAACCTCCTCTCCAGACCTACTGACCCAATTTGGCTTTTGATTTTTGCCCATTCAACACCTCTTCCAGATCGTTTCACCCCTACTGTTAGGCCATTCCTTATCTACCTCAATGCCATCTTTTCTTCTGGCCCATTCTGCTGTCCTTCATTGGTGTTTCCATGAGTCCACCCTAAGACCACTTTCATCCATGCTGCACACTGGGCAATTTTGTCTGGTCTCTTGACCTCAACTAGCATTTTCTATGCCGAAGAGGCCAGTAGTTGCTACAGGCCCTTTAGTTCTTGTCTCTCTCACAGAGCCTAATTCCATAGTTTTCTCCCCAGACACATCCACCCAGATAACCACAGGCAATTGGGCCTCAACATACACAACAGACCGGTTTCCCTGTCCCCAACTTTGCTCCGTGCCCATTATGTCCTTTCTCAGTTGACAGAATTTCTTAGTTACAAGGTCTTTTTCCTCTTCCTTTCCTCTTTGACTCCTTTGAACAAATTATCCATCACATCAACATTTATTCCAGCTCTTCAATATCTCTCCAATAGGACCCTCTTCTAACTCTACACCACCTACTCTCAGCTCTCATCTCTCACTTGGACAGATTCGGTAGTCTTGTCTGGTTTCCCTGCATCTCCTTTCTGAGCCCTCTAATCTCCTTCTCCATTTGTCTTTCTACATTTTTTTTAATGTTTATTTATTTTTGAGACAGAGAGAGACAGAACATGAATAGGGGAGGGTCGGAGAGAGAGGGAGACACAGAATCTGAAACAGGCTCCAGGCTCTGAGCTGTCAGCACAGAGTCCAACACAGGGCTCGAACTCACGAACCATGAGATCATGACCTGAGACGAAGTTGGACACTTAACTGACTGAGCCACCCAGCCCCCAGCCCCACCATTTGTCTTTCTAAAATACAATTCTTGGCAAGTCATGTTCATGAGTTGCAACTGCTGATGTCTCTAATCGTCCAAAGATTATAGCTCAAAGATCTTAGCCTTGGACTTTCCCCACTCTTCCCCACTCTTCCCCACTCTTCCTCACCAGCCTCCTTTTCTACCACTGGCCCTCTACTGGCCGCTCCTACACACACCCACCCCCAGCCACTCTCAACTCCCTGATCATCGTTCCAGTCTCAGTGGCCTTACACTCACTATACCTTCTGCCTGACATTCCCTTTCTTGTCTTCTCTGCTTACCCAAATTCTACTCTTCCTTCACGAGTGATGCCTTGGACTCTGAAACTTTCTCAGCCCCCTCAGACATGGCTGCTCTCCCCTTGTGAATTTTCATCACACTCTGTCCACGGGCGGCCCTGCACCACACGGCCCTCCTGTATTGTAATGGTCCTTGTTGTTGTCACCCTCCCCAGCAAGAGTGCTGTATCTGAAGCTGGAAAGACTTTTTATTTATCTTTGTGTTCACCCGGTACTGGGGTGCCTGTAATTCCCCATTGGATGATGGAATGGATTTCTCTGTCTATATTTCTCAGGACTTTGTTATGAAAGAGAAGAGGGTATTTTTGAAAGAACTATATAAAATAAATTACAAGAACCCCTAAATCTCCCAGACTGTCCCTCTATTCTAAAACAACACGCCTTCCAGGTGAGTGAAGATGTTTCATTTCTAGGAACTCACTCTTCTTTTTTGTTTAATGTTTATTTTTGAGAGCGAGAAAGAGAGAGAGACACACACAGAATCCAAAGCAGGCTCCAGGCTCCGAGCTGTCAGTGCAGAGCCTGACACAGAGCTTGAACTCACCCCATGAGATCATGACCTGAGCCCAAGTCAGACGCTTAATCAACCGAGCCACCCGGTGCCCCCAGACTGATTCTTAATTAATCAAGGACATTTAAGACTTGGAGTGGAATCACCCAAAGCAAAATTGTCTTTTGCAGCCTGTTTTTATGTGTTCCTTTTATGCAAATAATATTAAAATACACAAAAATAAATTACAGTGGACTATCTCAGAAATGTATAAGACACTTGGCTAATAGGAAAAAACATAATAGGACTCCAAGAGATGTCAGAGTGTTTTTAGACAAGTGTGGAGCCTGTAGGGAAGATTATACTCGTGGGCAGGAGGGGATGCTGAGTGAACCAGTTTCCTATAGTGAGCCCACGATGGCTCCGGAGCCTGAACTGCCAGAAAGCTGAGCAGACAGCTGGAGGCATCTTCCTGGACAGTCTTTGAATTGTGAAGCTCTCACGGACACAGATGTCCTTAGCAAAGGGCTCCAGCCAGGGTTGCCAGATTTAGCAAATAAAAATACCAAACATCCAAATAGTGCAGGAAGCATACTTAAACTAAAAAATCATTTGTTGTTTATTTGCAGTTCAAATTTAACTGGGCATCTTTTTTTTTTTAAATTTTTTTTTTTAACGTTTATTTATTTTTGGGACAGAGAGAGACAGAGCATGAACGGGGGAGGGGCAGAGAGAGAGGGAGACACAGAATCGGAAACAGGCTCCAGGCTCTGAGCCATCAGCCCAGAGCCTGACGCGGGGCTCGAACTCACAGACTGCGAGATCGTGACCTGGCTGAAGTCGGACACTTAACCGACTGCGCCACCCAGGCGCCCCTGGGCATCTTATATTTTATCTGAGAAACCCAGCTGCAACCCAAGTGACTTTAGTATCTTTGAACCTGGTATTCATGGCTCTAGGATGTTTTGAAGGAAGAATTAGCCTGGGCTTTCTGACTATAAACAACCAGAATAGTTTCAGACGTAATGAAACTGGTGGTCGATTGCCATCTGGTGGAAAATTTGTGATAGTGCAGGCTTAAATTGAAGGGCTAGGTCCTTTTCCAGAGTCTTCCTGGAAGGATTCTGCTCTGGCCCACTGCAAAGCCCTGAGGTGCTAGTGCTGACAGGGTGATGGCAAGAAGATGAGGGTGTGGTGGGGGGAGGAGAGGGAGGAGGGGTGCTGGGATGTGGTTTGCCCTGCCATCTAAGGAGACGAGTGGCCTAGCCGTGGCTCACTGGCACACAGATTTTGCTCCTGCAATCCAGCCAAAACCCAAACAAAAGCTAGAGCTAATTGTAAGAAGACCAGCATCCTCCCAAATGAGGATGGGTCAGACATTAAGTGGAACTATCAAAAATAAATTTACACAGGGGCGCCTGGGTGGCTCAGTCAGTCAAGTGTCTGACTTCGGCTCAGGTCATGATCTCACGATCATGACCTCACACAAGTTTGAGCCCCGTGCCAGGCTCTGTGCTGACAGCTCAGAGCCTGCTTCCGATCCTCTGTCCCCCTCTCTCTCATTCCACTCTCCCTCTGCCCCTCCCCTGCTTGCTTTCTCTCCAAAACAAATTTTTCTTAATTTTATAAAAAAAATTTTTTAAAGACCCAGCTATGTCTCATAACACAAGTCCTTTCATATCTCAGTATACATATTCTAATCTCTAAATTAAGGCTTTTGATGCCTGGTTGTCGCAGTCCTTGAGTGGCAGGAAGAGAGGACGGCTAGAAGAACAGAGCTACTCAACACCATTGGTCTAGGAACCCGAACAGAGATGTGCACACACATGTTTTTGGGTAACCAAGAAGTTTCTCCATTTCCAAATATTTTGACTTTTCAGTGAAGACTCTATAACTATTATGATGCAAATACGTGTAAGTTTTTGAAAAACAAAGTATTTTCCAATAATCAGAGCATTTGCAAGTCCCAAATAGCACCCCCACACACACTCCCCAAATGCACTGATGTAGTTTGAATCAATGGCGCTCAAATCTTACCTACTTGGGCACAGTAGGGCCAGCAGATATGGGGTGCTAAATATATATATATATACATATATATACATACATATATATATATATATATGAATATCTTTTTCTTGGTGCTCCCACCTCTCATTTCTACTCCCTCTCCCAAAAGAAGAGCTATGGAAAGATAAGTTCTGGTTCACAACACGGAGACTTGACCTGAAATATCCTTGGGTGTCTCTTGTAATCCTGTCCCTACAATGCCCAAATTCCAGAGAGACGCTGGTGCTCAAATTTGCTCAGGTTCAGTCCTGAGTTTGGGAATAAGAGTTAATGTCAGGAGTGAAAAACAGGCCCAAGATGCCTGATTTCCCCTCCAGCAGGAGATGGGCCCAGGAAAGATGCCAGGTTCCATGCGGTCATGCCCAATGGGGACCTCACTTGGGGCACTTGGGACTGCATCCCACAACCGGCCGAGTGGACGGTGGTGAAAGAAATGCAGCTCTTAGTGGGGAGACAGAGCCGCGCAGAGAGGCCCAAGATGCACTAGTCTACCACTTACAACAGACATGCGTTTGTCTGGCAAGGAAAGGAAACAACATAAACGTACACAGCATTCAGAAATCATAGGGACCATCCCTTTCTCAGGGTGGTCACACAGAGGTGTGGACAAGAGGGCGGGCCGGCCCTCATCCTTCTCCAATCAGGTCCAGCAAGGTGAGCCCACAGAGGGGAAACGTCCGATTTCCCCCGGGTCAGGAGACTCTGCAGTCTGTCCTGACATCGCTGTCTCCTGGAGGGGGCACCAAGCCTCTCCCGCTCCTCCACACTGCTTGGCCCCGCACTTAGGGGCCACAGCTGTCCTTCTCTTCCGCTCGGAGCTCCTCGGCTGCGGGGGGCCCCTCCACACAGGGGGCAGGCTGCTCCTCGGGGGCCCTGCCGAGGAAGGGTCCCGTTTCGGGCCTGGCCCCTTCGGGCAGCCGGGTGACACCTGGGGAAGGCTGCCTGCTCAGGGCCGGAGCATAGGGGGCTGGGAGCAGATCAGGGAAGTAGCTGTCCCCTCCGGGGGGCTGCCCCAGGGCCTGCGGACAGAAGGGACCAGGGAAAGGCAGTTCTGGAAAGCAAGGGTCATTCCAGGGGGCTGTACCTGTGGGGTCAAAGAGTGCAGGAAAGGTGAGAGAGGATTAAGCGTCTCCCCCACGGCTGGACATTCTCTGTGACAGACTCCCCACCCCCCTCCTCCTCCTCCTCCCACAGAAACCCAGCTTAGGAACCCAGTGCCAGTATGGGTGAAGTCCTAGCACCAGGAGCTCCCTGCACTTGGGCCGGGCACGCTCCTGCCTCTAAGTCCCGAGGTCTGGGAACATCGACACAGAGTGGGTCATGGGCCAGGCTGAGCGCCCCCTCACGCAGGCAGCAGGGAGACTGGGAACAGACTCTTTCTTCCCCTTCTATTGGAATTTAGTCTTACGACGACGGTTGTGTCCAGATTTCAGAGGTCCGAGTGGCCCGTCTGAATGCTCAGATCAGCTGTCAAGGATTTCCCTCATGAGGTTGCTAATCCTCCTCCAATCCCTCCCCGGGATGGGGATATTATTCCCATTTGAGAGACAGGCAAACTGAGAGTCGGCAACGCTGGGAATGGCCGAGCCTGACTTCAGAACTCCCAGCTCCAAGGCTCTCGCTCTGCCCTGCAGCCTTTCAGGAAACTTAACAAGCACTTCGTAGAGACGACCAGGGGCAAGGAAAGTGGTCCACTTGCTGCCTCGGCCAGCCCTTCGGCTAAGTGAGGTAGTCTGCCCCTTGTCACTGTCCTCGGTCATGACTCACCTGCATTCCCAGCAGGTGGCTGAAGCACCGTCTGCCCTGACGGAGGCGGTGGCCCTGGGAAGTAGCCCTGTGATGTCCCCGCACTGGGGCCATAGGGCGAGGTGAAGAGGGGGTCATCCGGCAGCAGAGGCTGCAGGGGGTGGGGCATGGGGAAGGGGAAGGGGTGCAGGTAGGAGAACTGGGGCTGAGGCTGTTGGTAGAGCTGGCTCTGTGGAGCCTGGGAGAACAGGAACGGTCCCGGCTGGGCGCTCTGTTGGTAATCCTGGGGCTCCAGCTCCTCCAAGTATGAGCAGGTGGATGGTGGGGTGACACTGTGGGGGACAAAGGAGTGTCTGGTGAGGCTCACGGGAGCCTCCTCGTTGTGACCACACAGTAGGTGAGTCCCTTCCCATCTCCGTGACCCCAGACTCGCTTCCTCCTTTCTCTTCCTGTTCTTGGCTTCTCGCCCTCATGCCTACACTGTTGCTATGATATTCTAGATCTTTCCCACTCTAAATCCACTTTCCGTTTAATCCTCATCACAAGCATGATCCTCTCTTCTCTCAGCTCACCCTTCCCCAACCAAGCTCTGTCTCTTCTCCTTCTATGCCCCTCCCACAATAACTCGGAGGACCACCCCCAGTAGGTTCCATACCTTGTCCCCCAGGAGCCATCTTTGTGGCCGCTGTCACTGCCTGGGGTATCCAGCAGCAGAGGCATCATTTGGGGGGTGGGGACAGGGCCGAGGGGAAAAGGAAGGTTGACTCTTCGAACTGGCGGAGGGCTGAAGAGCGGTGGGGTCACTGCTACCCTCTGAGTACTCTCACTCTGTTGGGTTGGGGCCAGAGTGTGCTCAGAGGCCAGCAGCATGGGAGGCTCTAGGAATCAAGGTCAGACGAGTTACAAGGGTAGGAGAAGGAGGAGGCAGATTTGGGGTGTGCCATGCCTAGTTCTCCTTGAGTGGGCCCCACTGGACCAAAACACTGGACAGCTTTGGCCCACTCTCACGTCTAGCCAGAAAGGACTTGGTCTTTGCCGTCTTTCCAGCTGCCATTTCCCTCACATTACCCTCAGCGAGTATTCAGCTTACCTGCAAGAGAATCCACAGGGGGTTCCTGAGGGAAGGTACCAGGCTCTGGGTCCATGGGCACAGCGGCTGGCAGCTCAGTTGCAGAGCTGGAGGCAGACAGAACGAAGACTGGAGCTCTAGTGTCTCTGCATTTAGACCAGGGCTCAGTGCAGGGCACAGGACACCAGATTCCCAAAAACTGCCTTCGTACAAGACCCTGGCAACTTCCTGACCCTCCTCCATCCAAGATCTCTCTAAATATCGGCCAACAGCTCCAGGCCTCACGGCCAGCTTTCCAATGCGATCTCCTGGACCCCAGGTGCCCAGCTTCTACCCCCTTCCTACCTCTACCTCCTGGGTGATCCGGGAAGAGGAGAGATCTGTACCTGCACTGACCGCTGGCCCCGGTAGGGGCGGGGTCTGCAGGGCTGTCCTTGTCCTCCTTGCCATTCAGCTTCTCCACTTTCCGCCACTTTGCCCTGCGATTCTGGAACCACACCTATAGGGGAGAGACCCTAGAAGTGTTCGAGGAGCACAGCAGAGACTCAGACTCAGGTTCTGACTGTCGCACAATGAGCTACGGGACTTTAGGAGGTCGCTTTACCACCCTGCTTCAGAGGGCTTTCTCTGCAAGGCTGGTTTTATGAAAAGATTCATCTAGATAGCCGAGGTATCTTCCTCTTCTAAGCTGAGGCTGTGGCAATGTGGAAACAGGTGAGAACACAGCCAGATCGGAGACCTAACCTTGGCCCCTATGGGGTGAGGTCGAGCATCTGCCCTACTCCTTCAAGGGTACCAGTTGGTGGTTTCTCCACCACCCTGATGCCAGTTGGCCAGCCCCCTTTACCATGATGCGTTGGGGGGTAACCCCCACAGTCTGGGCAATCTCCCGGCGCTTATCACTGTCTGGGTAGTGGTCTTCTTGGAAGATCCTTTCTAGCTCCTCCAGCTGGTCTGGAAGAGAAGAAACTTGCATGAGGACAAACAACAGGAGAAAGATGCCTTCCAAATGGGACTGTTGTCCCCGACTCAAGGGTCTTCCCAGAGGCTTGCAACAAAGTTCCCCATTGGGCTGGGCCTTCTGTCTCTCCTGGGATTTGTGGCAGGGAACTGTGTATTTACTTTCACTAATCTGTTCCCAATTTCACTTTTTTTTTTTCCTTTTTGAGAAAGGGAGAGGGCCCAAGTCAGTGAATGGGAGAGAAAGAGAAGTAGGGCTCACCCAGGGCTCATGTTTTACCCGAAGCGGGGCTCAAGCTCACCTGATGCGTGGCTTGACCTTACCAACTATGAGATCATGACCTGAGCCTAAGCCAGATGCTTAATGACTGAAACACCCAGGCGCCCCCCAATTTCACTTTCTGATGAGGCAACCCAATGTTCCCTTTGAGAGTCAGAGGTCGTGGCTCTGCCACAGGTGGAGAGAGGAATCAGGACAAGGGGATGTACAAACTAACCACATTGCAATCTCCTGGAGCTACAATGTTCTGTGTTGAGCCCTCCTTTCCTAGAGAGGACACCTGCTGTCTTACATTTCCTCTCAACTTTGGGGACTTACCTGAGCGGTATAGGGTCCGGGTCTTTTTCCGAACTTGGCAGGTCACTTCCAGGGACCTCTTCTGATCTGTGTTTTGGCTGTTCTGAGCCAATGTGCTGAGGAGGTTAGCCAGATGGCAAGGCCCCCGGCCTGACCCACAAGGCACTGGGTTGTGTGCAGCACGGGCTGAGTGGGTGACACCAGGAGATGGTGTGGAGGCCAGACCCGCGGCACTGGGTATTTTCTGCTTACTGGAGGCTGGAGAGTAGGACCTCTTCCCTGGCTTTGCCTCTTTCACTGGGAAGGAACAGCCTTCCCCAGGAAGCTGGGGTCCCGGTGGGGCCAGAGGCGTGTCTTTGTGGAGAGTCCCCGAACCAGATGGCTGGCCCCCTCTCCTGATATCTGTCCCAGATGGTTCTCCAGGGGGGTCTGATGGTGGCTTCTCCCCGGGGACGATGCAGGAGGGGGGCAGTTCCTCACTTGGGGCATCCTGAGCGCAGGGGGCTGAACTCTGCCGCAGTTCCTTTTTTGGCCCAGCAGCCAGGGGCTTGTCTCCACCTTCCTGGCCTGTGGGGACCATCACCCACTGACCTTAGCACCGGGAGAAGGAAAAGCCTGGACTAAGGATGTGCGGCTTCCTGCTCTGCGGCCTGTGTCCCATTTGGCCTCAACCTTTCATTTGTGCACTTGTCAGAGAGGGTAAAAATTCTAGGCTTGGCTGTTGTAGAGATCAAACTAGATAGCCCGCTGCTTTGTAAAATGTGAGCAAATAGATGCACCTAGAAGGGGGCCTGAGCTCACACACACAGATGGCAGGAGGGCTATCCCGATTTGGGGGGCACTTACTTTCTGGGAATTGCCTTTTCTCCCCCACCCCCACCCCAGACACCTGGAATGTGAGTTGAGGGACAGGCATCTGTTCAGGCATTGCTAAGGGACAAATGTTGAAGCTGGGGGTGAACTTGGAGGAGGAGGGAGAGACTGCTTCTAAGACTGGATCTCATTCCTGCTGCAGGAATGCTGCTGAAATTGGGGGCTCTCCAGAAGCCCAGGCAAGGACAGCAAGGGAACTCAGGGGGACAGCCATCCTCACCATCCACAGATGTCACTCTGCCCCTGCCAACTCTCCCCAACCCTGTGTGCACCCTCCTGCCCGTCCCTGCAAAGCAGAACCTCACTGTGGCCTTGGGCGCGGGCCACCCCTCCCTGCACAGGTAAGGAAGTGTGATCCAGCCACACCGGGTGTGCACCGAAAGCCCCCTTGCGCTCATCCTCCGAGCTCCTCTGTCTTGAGGCTGGGTCTCATTCACCAGGCACTTACCATGTCCCAGGCTCTGTGCTTAGCACTTTTCAAAGACTAGCACAGTGTGCACCTACTCCCTGTGAGGAAGGCACGGTTGATAGCTCATTCTAACAGATGAGGACATACAGATTACAAAATTGAGTGATTTGCCCGAATCGTCCAGCAAAGAGCACTTAGTCGTCATGCAGAGGCCTTCCTGGGGTCCCCAGAACCTCTCCAGTTCACCTTCCTCACAATCCCCAGATGCTTTAACATTCCCCCTAAATTGGAAAAATTTTAAGTAGATGCTGACTAGCGAATAAGAACTGCTGTTATTTTAATGAAAATTACGTAAGACAGACCATCTAAAGGAATGCGAATTTCTAACGACGTGTAAAGAAAGGTGGACCTTCGGGGGTGAAGGTGCTTTGTCAGGTTGTTTCCTAGGGTGCATCAGACCCGTCTAGCAGAACGGGGCCCAGGGCTGGTGAGGAGTGTGCGCCGGCCAGCGTGGCGGGGAAGGGACAGGCTGGATGGTGGCCTGGGGAAGGAGGGACACGCTGGGTCGGGCTTCCCGCATTTTAGGCGAGCTTGGAGCCTAGCAAATCTGGTACGCGGTAGGTGCTCAATAAACGAGACCTATCAGCGTGATGTAGCCCCGGTAGGAGAGTGGACGGGTGTCGGAACCTGGACACGAAGGGGCTCGGGGCCCCGCGTGCAGAGAGATGGGAACCTGCAGGAGGGAGGGAGGGCGCGTGGCGGCGGGCCTCCCTCCCACCCCCAGCCCCGCGGCCCGGCGCCAGCCCCCCCTTCCCAAGCGCGCCCCACGCTCACCCCGCCGTTCCGGGCAGGGCTCCTGCGCCGGTTCCATGGCCCGAACTCGCGCCGCCGCGACTCGCCGCGCTGCCCCCGCGCCGCCTAATGAAGCCTCGCGGGCGGGCAGGTGCGCGGGGTCCGCACGGGCCCCGGGGCGCCCGAGCCCGCGCCCCTCACCCCGCCGCCAGGGCGAGGCCCACCCGGGCGCGTGGGGCAGCTGCAGGGCCGCGCCCGCCCCCGCCGGCCCGAGGGCGGCCCAGGTGTGCGGCCCGCCGCCCCTCCCCTCGGCCCGCGTCTCCGCGCCGCGGGGCCGCCTGCCCCCGACGGCTGGCGTACGGTCCCGGGAGCTCGGCGGTGACTCGGCCCCGGGCCCTGCGTGCAAACTGGGGGAAGGCCACCCACCCTGGAGCGCTCATCCAGGGAGCGCCCCACGCCGGGCTGTCCGTGTCCCCGCGGCTCACCGAGGCTGCCCCGGAGCCCCCACCCCTCCACTCGCCTGAGAGCACAGAGCAAGAAGAGACGACGAGCAAGGAGCCCGAGCTGCCGGGTAAGCCGCACCGAACCCGCGGCGTGCCCGGGGCACCACCACACACGTGCCAGAGGCCTCGGGGGGCGGCGGGGAGGCCCGGCTGGCCCAGGTTTTGTGGTCGCTCGCCCCCCCCCCCCCCCCCCCGCTTGGATAGCCTACTGTGATCTTTGAGAACCTCGTTGAGCCTCACGAGGGAGCGCTCACACGGGTGATGTTTGTAACTCCTAGTTCATAGCATGTTTCTTGCCTTTAAGGAAAATTCAGAATTTAAAATTCTCCTTGCTGCCTCCTTATGTCTGCGTCTGCCCACCCGTGGGAAGTGCTGGACAGATTGAAACAGGTGCTTGGAGCTGGGCGTAGGCTGGGGAGGTGTGTGTGGGGTGAGGGTGGGGAGTTGGGGGTGGGGGGAGGGTCTAGACCAAGCTCCAGGTGTTTTGCGTTAAGGGTTTAAAAGACTCTGGACACCACGTGCTTTCCTGCTACAATCACCTATCCATCCATTTCCCTGCGCTCCCGATCCGTTGAGGGGCTTGGCTTGCACACTTCGCCTTGGAAGAGGGGCCAAAGCTTTAGTTCTTTTTGCAACAGAAACAATCAAACGGCTTAATCTCATGACTGTATGATGAAAACTTCAGGAGTCTGATGTTTCAGTCTGACTCCTGTTACAGACTAATGTTCTCGGGTAAATAAGGGGCTTAGAAATAGGGCCCAGTTTCTCAGCCAGAAAGGGAGCACTGGAGGCCTCGTGACCAAGGCGTGCAGAGCAGTGAGTTTACAGGAAAAATCAGAACGGTGATACGGTTGTAAATGGAGCCCAATAGTCTGCTTGATGACACATTTATGGGACACCTGCTGTATGCCAGCCGCTGTGCACAAGTCCATTCCTTGCCTGCAGAAGCTTGCTGATGGAGAGGGGGCTTGAACTGCACTCCAGGTAAGTGGACTGTGTCAATCCAGTGTGGTCAGTGGTGAGTTAGATGTGCACACAGGTTCTTAGGAGCACAGAGGAGCAGGGAGCTTTCCTGGCCTAGGATGGAGGGAGCAGGGAAGGTGAGGGGGACAGAGGAGCTGTGAGCTGACGGTTAAAGGAGGTTGGTTCATTGCAAACCTTACCTTGTCCCAGCCCTACTTAAAACTCTGCAGTGGTCCCTGCCTGCCCAGGAGGTAAAGACCAGTCTCCCTACTGGGACAGGAGGCTTCCAAATCCTGGCCCTTTTCTTTCCAGCTCAGCTTACCTGCTTTCCTGTGTCAAAGTACTCCAGTTTTACTCTTTGACCCACTGTTCTGAGTGTTCCTAACCTTTCCCTAGATCAGAATTTTTTTTTTTAACGTTTATTCAGTTTTGATAGAGACAGAGCGTGCACTGGGGAGGGGCAGAGAGAGAGGGAGACACAGTATCCCAAGCAGGTGCCAAGCTCTGAACTGTCAGCACAGAACCCAACTCGGGGCTCGAACCCACGGACTGTGATCATGAGCCAAAGCTGGTGCTTAACCGACTGAGCCACCCAGGCGCCCCTAGATCCGAATGTCTTAGGGAATTTGTTTAAAATGTGGCTCTCAGGCCACATCCCCAGAAATTTAAATTGGTGGGTCTAGAGAGGGACCCAGAAATAGCCATTGTAACAAGCCCCTCAGGTGATTTTTATTCATGTTAGAGTTTGAGACACTGCTAGACCTTTCAAAAACAAAGTCAATTAAAATCATCCTGGGAGGGGAGAGTGGAGGAAGCAGGTGGTGGGGGCTTATATGGAGGAAAAGGACCTTTTCACCTTCACTGAAGTGTCTGTGGCAGCTAGGAGCCAGGAACACTTAATTTGTTAATGGGTTATCCTACTACGTTAAACTAAGAATAAATCATTCTTCTCTATCACATATGTTGTGTTTGCTCTCACTGCGTGGTCGCCCTCTGCCTGGGCGAGGGTTGGAAAAGCAAAGACTCAAATCACCCACAGATTGAACGCCACCCTTAAGATTCAGGGTCTAATTGTACCAAAGTGTTTGTGTTGAAGGGAATTAGAGATGTTGGCATTTTTCTAAACACATAAATCGCTGAACCTGTTGGGCTTGGAGTATTGCATTAGAAAAATTTAAGGTTTCTTCCTTTGTTGATATTCTTGGCTTGCTGTTGCGTGGCTTTTTTTTTTTTTTTTTTTACAAATATCGTAGCGTTTGTTGATTTACATGAAAATTTGCTCTAATGGCTACAAGTGAATTTGGCCTCCTAAGGCTTAGAAGAACATCTTCGTGAGTTTCCTTGGGAAGGGGTAGTGTCGCTGATACATGCTGTTAAAAGCTCCCCCTGATACAGTCCACTTACCTGTAGTACTGTTCAAGCCCCCCTTCCAGCCCCAAGGGCAGGAAGACCACTCTTCACAGGGAGGGCGAGAACGTGTTGTTTGAGGAGCGCTTGGGAATATTTATTTCTAAGTCTTGTTTGGTTAGATTTCATCTTTGTGATCGTCACACAACTTCATATGCTCACCTGGCTTAGTGGGCGGGGTTTTTTATTTTTACTTGGAGGGAGTGGTTCTTAGTTTTTGGAGTCAAATTCTTTTTTTTTTTTTTTTTTAATTTTTTTTTTCCAATGTTTATTTATTTTTGGGTCAGAGAGAGACAGAGCATGAACGGGGGAGGGGCAGAGAGAGAGGGAGACACAGAATCCGAAACAGGCTCCAGGCTCTGAGCCATCAGCCCAGAGCCTGACGCGGGGCTCGAACTCACGGACCGTGAGATCGTGACCTGGCTGAAGTCGGATGCTTAACCGACTGCGCCACCCAGGCGCCCCTTGGAGTCAAATTCTAAACCACCACTCACCCTCTCATCAAGAGCCATTTAGTCCAGCATCTCTGCCTTCCCTTGGAGGAGAATAAGACTCCTTTGCCCTTCTCTTTCCACAGTGAGAACGATAACCAGAAGGTGGCTGGTTGAGAGAAATGTCAAAGCAGAAACAGGGTCGTTTGCTCTTGTCTTACCTGCCATGCCCAGGCGTGGCAGGCCTGGGACCAGAGAGGCAAGAGTAAAGTTGTGAAAGACAGAAATCTGAACGGGCCCTGGGCAGGGAGAGGGCCCAGTCACAGCACACGGGGCGGTGAGGGCCCGGAAACAACCGGGAGGCGAGGCACCTGTCCAAGGCAGAGGGTGGGGGTGGGGGGCCGAGGGCAGCTGGAAGCAGTCACAGGTTCAAGGACCAGGGCGCCCTGAGCCTGAAGAGGGCAAAGGGCCGGATGATCAGATGAATGCTGTGGGCCCATGACGACCAAGCTGATGATGGGTGGTGCCCAGTGGCCTCCTTTGGAAATCCCAGGAAAGGACGGTTTGAGGTCGCCGGTGAGGGGCATTGAGAACACCTGGCTGAAGGGAGACAGCCCTGGCAGGGAGAAAACAGGTGCGGCATGAGTTAGCCTCATAACCTCTAACCCCCGGGCCCCAAACACTCAAGATTTTATGCTTCTACCAAGAACAGGGACCATGTTTAAGACGTGGGGTTGCTAAGATAAGATGAAAACAGAGAGGGAGGCAAACCGTAAGAGACTTTTTTTTTTTTTTTAATGTTTATTTAATTTCTGAGACAGAGAAAGAGCATGAGTGGGGAGGGGCAGAGAGAGAGGGAGACACAGAATCGGAAGCAGGTTCCAGGCTCTGAGCTGTCAGCACAGAGTCGACACGGGGCCCGAACTCACAAACCGTGAGATCATGACCTGAGCTGAAGTCGGTCACTCAACCGACTGAGCCACCCAGGCGCCCCAGGAGAGTCTTAAATACAGAGAATAAACTGAGGGTTGTTGGAGGCGTGTTGGGTGGGGGATGGGCATGAAGGAGGGCACTTGTTGGGATGAGCTCTGGGTATCATATGTAAGTGATGAATCACTAAATTCTACTCCTGAGATCCTTATTGCACTCTATGTTAACTGACTTGGATTTAAATAAGGTTAAAAAAAAAAAAGTCATAAGAGAAAGAGAGGGGATTGCTGCTGCTTGTTTTTAATCAGCCTGTAGTAATAATAAACCACGTTGCGTGTGTTTTGTGATTTAGTTAGTACTTTCTCCTCTGAGCCTCTCTTCCCAGTATTCCAGAACTTTGGAGAAACTTCTGTGCCATGCCAGTCTACTTCAGGATGGCGAGGTTCTAGCAGTAACTGTTGTATGGCATCCAAGATGCCTCAGAACCTGGCCCCAACCTTCCCCTGGCCCCCCAGTCTCCTCACAGGCTCTTGTTCTAAGCTCGTCCTTTCTCAGAATGGCTCTTGCCACCTCACGCCCCAGGGCCACAGATGGTGTCATTTTATAGGCATGAAACGCCATCCTTCCCTTTTATTTCTGTCAGAGTCTTACTCATACTTCAAAGCCCAGCCCAGATAGTCTCTGTTCTGTGAAACCATCTCAACTTTCCACAGCCCGAATGAGCGGCGTCCTCCCACTGTGCTGGGTTAGCCTTGACTTGACCGCGCTCAACACAGGCTGACCTGAGAGCCTTGTATGTTCTCTGCGGGAATGTGAGTTCCTGAGTGATAACCTGCATCTGTTCGTGCCCGGCACTTTCTTCTTGCTTTACAAATACCAACTCACTGAATCCTCGTAATAACCCAGGGAGGTACTCTTATTAGCCACGTTGTATTGAAGAAACCGTGGCATAGAGCTTGAGTACTTTGTCAAGGTCACACGGCTGGTAAGTGACACACCCAGGATTTGAACCCAGTTAGTCTGGTTCCCACCCATCCTCCAAGTCACTAGGCTATACTGCTTATTTATATTTCCGTCACGGCCCTTCAGTGCACAACGATTTATACGTTGGGGGGTGGTCATTGTTCCTTGACCGAAAGTTAATCACCACTGTCAGGAGTTAGGGCAGGAGGATGGGAGGCGGCCGTGGCTCTTCAGGGAGCCACAGTGATGGGAATTTTCTGAAGCTGGGCCAGTGACAGTCCCGTGAGTCTACACGTGAGATAAAATTTTGTAGAACTAGATGTACACACACACACACACACACACACGTGAATGTATATCAAATTGGGGACAGCTGAGTAAGCTCTATGGCTGGTGCCAACATATGTCTCCTGGTGTGACCTTATTTCATACTTACGTACAGTGTTACCACCGCAAGGGGGGAATGGGTAATGACTCCGTGGGATCTCTCCGTATCATTTCTAACAATTGCATGTGAATATACAATTATCTCAAAAAATTTTTTAAAATCTTTAATGTTTAGTTTTGAGAGAGAGTGAGAGTCGGGGAGGGGCAGAGAGCGAGGGAGACACAGAATCTGAAACTGGAAACTGGCTCCAGACTCCGAGCTGTCAGCACAGAGCCCAATGCGGGGCTTGAACCCACGGACTGCGAGATCATGACCTGAGCCAAAGTTGGACACTGAACCGATGGAGCCACCCAGGCACCCCTCAAAATTTTTTTTTAATTGTTGATCCCAGCTTATTGTTTTATTTTTTTTTTAAGTTTTTTTTTTTCAACGTTTATTTATTTTTTGGGACAGAGAGAGACAGAGCATGAACGGGCAAGGGCAGAGAGAGAGGGAGACACAGAATCGGAAACAGGCTCCAGGCTCCGAGCCATCAGCCCAGAGCCCGACGCGGGGCTCAAACTCACGGACCACGAGATCGTGACCTGGCTGAAGTCGGACGCTTAACCGACTGCGCCACCCAGGCGCCCCCCAGCTTATTGTTTTAAAAATAAATAAACATTTTCATTTATTTTTATTTTTTAAATTTTTTTCATGTTTGTTTCTTTTTGAGAGAGAGAGACAGAGCAGGAGCAGGGGATGGGCAGAGAGAGAGAGGGAGGCACAGAATCCGAAGCAGGCTCCAGGCTCTGAGCTGTCAGCACAATAGGGCTTGAACTCACGAACCATGAGATCATGACCTGAGTTGAAGTTGGACGCTTAACCGACTGAGCCACCCAGGTGCTCCATAAATAATTTATGCTCCATAAATTTTTTAAAAAATGTTTGTTTATTTAGAGAAAAGATGAGCAGGGGAGGGGCAGAGAGAGAGGGAGACAGAATCCCAAGCAGGCTCCATGGTGTCAGTGCAGAGCCTGACACAGGGCTTGATCTCACACGCTTGGTGATCGTGACCTGAGCTGAAATCGAGAGTCAGATGCTGAATGGACTGAGCCACTCACGTGCCTTGATCCCAGTGTTCTGACCACAAATTCAGTTCTTCTGGACTCACGTTTAATTCACAGAAATAACATTTCGTGTATAAGTAGCACTACTAACCTTTTGTTGACGATAATTGTAAAACATTTAGATTTAAATTATATTTATTTCTTCAGGGCTGTGGATAGGAACGCAGAGGAATGTCTGTCTAACTTGTTTGAAAAAGTAAAATAGGGGCTCCTGACTGGCTCGGTTGGTAGAGCATTTGACTCTTGATCTCAGGGTCATGAGTTCAAGCCCCAAGCTGGGCAGGGAGCCTACTTAAAATAAATTTGAAAATGTTTTTTTAAAAAAGGTGAAACAATAACAATGTCTCTGTTGTAATAGGAATGCAAATTTATTAGGAAAATATTGATAAATACAGAAGGATTAGAAAAGGAAAAACAATTTTTCAATTGTATTTCAATATTGATATTGAAATTCAATATTTCAATATTGAAACAATATTTCAATCTGTATTGTTCCAGCCTTCAGAATTTATTGAGTGACGCTGTAATTTAACTAGTCTCCACCTATTGGAAAAATTTAAAGCCTTACATTTCTCAAAACTAGAAAAGCAAATTTGAAATAAACCTTCTGATTTTTTCTCTGGCAGACTTTTTTTTTTTTTAAATCTCTTCCAATTAGTGATTGACTTGATTTTGTCCTTTTTTTCCTTTCCTTTTCTTTTCTCTCTCTTTTTTTTATTACAGTCCCAACCGAACCTGTGAGGAGCCACAAAGTTGTTCCTTGCACAGAGACAGACAGGCAGCCAGGCTGGCAAGTGTTCAGCTCAAGTGTTTCCTCAAGGAGGAGTCAGGGATTCTGAGGTCATAAACTTGACAGGCCAGCAGGGCAGCTTTTAAGAGAGTAGGATTCCCTGAACACGTTTTTTTTCCTCTTGTGGTATCCTGGGGCTAGACCTCTGCCGGTGGCCTGATGGATTTCTTTGGTGTCCAGGTCTGGGTCGGCGACCCCCAGGAAAAAGTGCTCTGCCAGGGGACAGTAGTGTGTGGGAAGAGAGCGTGGTCTTCTGGCCACAGCGTGGTCCTCACGGTTCCGCTGGTTCTTTCGGGACACGGACCGCCTGTCCTCCTGGGCTATGAAGCCATCCTTGTCCCCCATGACCCAGGTGCCCTCCAGGTCTGGTGAGTAGTGTGGAAGGTGAGGTCCCGTCGTGGTCAGCAGGCTCCTCTGCTCTTTGGGGGCTCCAGGTTTTTAGGTCCGCTCATCTTCGGGTGACCGTTCCAAGTCCGTGGGGTCACAGATGACCTGCCCCTGTCTTTAAATGCCTCCTGGTGCTTGTGTGGGCTAGCGTGGGCTAGAAGCTAGGAGAGGCTTCCTTTGCATGGAGCCGGGGAGCGGGGGGAAATCCTGGGCTCGCCTATTGTGAGGTAGAGAATCCAAACGATGGGAGGTGAGCTTGATCGTCTGAGAAACAATTCGGCCCGCAAAACCTATCGTTCAGTTCGTTGGAAAGACAAGGCAGCAAGAGAACCAGATAGGCTGCCGACGCAGGCCCAGGGACAGGGCAAGAGGGCAACAGAGATGGGAGAAGCCATATTTAGAATTAGAGACGAACCAGACCTGGTCACGTACGTCTTAAGTCTGGTGACCGACTTTCGAGATCCTGCGGGGCCCGATTTGTTGGCCTCTGTTGATTGGGGCGCGAGAGCCAGGGCGGGCGCTGGTGCCTCTCAGACTTCTCAAACCGAACCTGAGTCTCAGCCCGAACTCCTGATTCCCACCCAGAACATGTGACACTTCCAGTCCTCTTCATCTTTGCACCACCCACCCGGCCGGAATTACCCTTGATTTCGCTCTCTCCCTCCCAGCTGACAGATAAATTGCCAAAAACCAGTTCGACCTCCCTGGTGCATCTCCCACGCTTTAACCTCCCTCTGCGCCACCGCTCTGGTCCAAGCCCTTCCTCTCCTGCCGGTCCCTCAGCGACAGCCTCCTAGACTTGTCTCCTTGTCTCCACTCCTGTTGTGCTATAATCCATTCCCCACAGACTTACCCCGCAGGCTGAAAATGTAAACTGAGCCACATGTCACCCTTCTGTTTATACGTGGTAAGGACTTTCCGCTGCACCCAGAGGAAAACACACCCTTCCTGCTAGAGTCCTGCATGATCCGGCTCCAAGGTACCGCTCCGACTGAATCCCGGGTGACTACCCTTGGCCTTCAAGCACCTCGAGCACGACCAAGCTGCTCCTGTCTCGGGGTCTTATGTGTGTGCTCCCTGTGCTCGGAAACTGTTGGTTCCCGCTCAGATCTGAGCTTGAACGCTGTCCCTCAGTGAGGCCTCCTTTGGCCGCACTGTCTACTTAACACCCACCTCCTAATCTTTTCTCTTTGCTTCTGTTACAAGTCTTTTTCAAAAAATTTGTCAACGTTTTTATTTTAGTTCCAGTATAGTAAACTATATTAGTTTCAGGTGTATGATAGAATGATTCAACACTTCTGTACATCACCCGGTGCTCATCGTGAGGAGTGCATTTCTTAATCCTCATCACCTGTTGCCCCGTCCCCCACCCCCTCCCCTCTGGTAACTACCAGTTCTCTATAGTTAGGAACGTGTTTCTTGGTCTCTCTCTCTCTCTCTCTCTCTCTCTCTCTCTCTCTCTCTCTCTTTTTTCCTTTGCTCATTTTTTTCTTAAATTCCACTTATGAGCGAAATCGTGTGTATTTGTCTTTCTGTGACTTATTTCACTTAGCGTATACTCTCTAGCTCCATCCATGGTGTGCCAAATGGCAAGATTTCATTCTTTTTTATGGCTGAGGAGTATTGCGCCTCGTGTGTGTATACGTGTGTGTATGTATGTGTGCACACGTGCCACCTTTTCTTTTTCCATTCATCTGTTAATGGACGGTTGGGCTGCTTCCTTAATTTTGCTCTTGTAAATCATACTGCAGTAATCATAGGGGTGCATGTATCCTTTTGAATCAGTGTCTTTGTATTTTGGGGGGGGGTAAGTATCCAGTAGTGCAATTGCTGGATCATAGCTTTTTTAATTTCGGGGGGGACCCTCCACGCTGTTTTCCACAGTGGCTTCACCAGTTTGCATTCCCACCAGCAGTGCAAGAAGGTGCCTTTCTCGCCTGTTCTTTCCAACACCTGTTACCTATCGTGTTGTTGATTTTAGCCATTCTGACGTGTGTGAGGTGATATCTCATTGTAGTTTTGATTTGCAGTTCCCTAATGATGAGCTAGCTATGTCGGGCATCTTTTCATGTGTCCATTGGCCATCTGTGGGTCTTCTATGGAGAAATGTCTGTTCATGTCTTTTGCTCATTTTAAAATTAGATTATTTTGGTTTTGGGGTGTTAACATATTTTGGATACTAACCGTTATCGGATATGCCATTTGCGATTATCTTCTCCCGTCAAAATATTGCCTTTTAAAAGTTTTGTTGATTCCTTCACTGTGCAGAAGCTTTTTATTTTGATGTAGCTCTAATAGTTTATTTTTGCTTTTACTTCCCTTGCCTCAGGAGACATACCTAGAAAAAATGTTTCTAGGGCTGATGTCAGAGATGTTACTGCTCTCTCCTAGGATTTTTATGGTTTTAGGTCTCACATTTAGGTCTTTCATCCATTTTGAGTTTATTTTTGTGTATGGTACAAGAAAGTGGTCCAGTTTTGTTCTTTGGCATGTTGTTGTCAATTTTCCCCCACATCATTTGTTAAAGACACTTGTCTCTTTTCCCATTGTATTTTCTTTCCTCCTTTGTCATAGATTAATTGACCCTATCATTGTGGGTTTATTTCTGAGTTTTCTATTCTGTTCTGTTGACCTGTGTGTCTATTTTTGTGTCGCACCGTACTATTTTAATTACAGCTTTGTAATCTTTTGAAGTCTGGAATTGTGATGCCTCCAGCTTTGCTTTTCTTTTTCAAGATTATTTGGTTATTCAGGGTCTTTTGTGTTTCCATACATATTTTAGGGTTATTTATTCTAGTTCTCTGAAAAATGCTGTTGGCTTTTTGATGGGGATTGCATTAAGTGTGTAGATTGCTTTGGGTGGTATAGACATTTTAACAATAGAGGTCCTTCCAATCCATGAGCCTGGAATGTCTTTCCATTTCTATGTGTCATCTTCAGTTTCTTTCATCAGTGTTTTATAGTTTTCAGAGTACACGTCTTTCACCTCTTCGGTTAGGTTTATTCCTAGGTGTCTTATTTTTTGATGCAATTGTAAATGAGATTATTTTCTTAATTTCACTTTCTTCTGCTTTGTTTTTAGTGTATCCAAATGCAACAGATTTCTGTGCATTGATTTGGTATCCTGTGACTTTACTGAATTCATTTATCAGTTCTAGTAGTTGTTTGGTGGAGTCTTGAGGGTTTTCTGTATATGGTATCATCTGCAAATAGTGTAGTGAATGTTTTACATCTTCCTTACCAATTTGGATGCCTTTTATTTCCTTTTGTTTGATTGCTGGGGCTAGGACTTCCAGTACAATGTTGAATAAAAATGGTGAGTGCATATCCTTGTCTTGTTCCTGACCTTGGAGGAAAGGCTCTCAGGTTTTCCGCATTGAGTATGATGTTGGCTGTGGGTTTTTCTTATAAGATCTTTGTTATGGTTCCTCTAAACTTACTTTGTTGAGGATTTTTTTAATGTTTATTTATTTTGAGAGAGAGAGATTGTGTGAGGGGGGAGGGGCAGAGAAAGAGAGAAGGAGAGAGAGAAACCTAAGCAGGCTCCACACTCAGTGCAGGGTTTGACATGGGGCTTGATCTGATGACCGTGAGATCATGACTTGAGCCAAAATCAAGAATCAGATGCTTAACTGACTGAACCACCCAGGCACCCCTTGCAGGGTTTGTTGTTGTTGTTGTTGTTGTTGTTATCGTGAATAGATGTTGTACTTTGCTAAATGCTTTTTCTGCATCTATTGAAATGGTCATATGGTTTTTACCCTTTCTTTTATTGATGTGATGTTTCATGTTGATTGGTTTGTGAATATTGAACCACCTTTGCATCCCAGGAACAAATCCCATTTGTGGTGAATGATTTTTTTTTTATTTTGTTGGATGCAGTTTGCTAGTATTTTGTTGAGGATTTTTACATCTATGTTCATTAGGGATATTGGGCTGCAATTCTCCTTTTTTTTTTTAATTTTTAAAAATTTTTATTTATTTTTGAGAGAAAGAGACAGAGTGTGAGTGGGGGAAGGGCAGAGAGAGGGTGGCACAGAACTGGAAGTCGGCTCCGGCTCTGAGCTGTGAGCACAGAGCCCGACGTGGGGCTCGAACTCACGAGTGGTAAGATCATGACCTGAGGTGAGGTCGCACGCTTAACCGACTGAGCCACCCAGGCACACCTGTGATTCTCCTTTTTAATGGAGTTTTTGTCTGGTTTTGGAATCAAGGTAATGCTGGCTTCATAGAATGAATTTGTATATTTTCCTTCCTCTTCTGTTTTTTGGACAGTTTGAGAAGAATAGATATTAACTCTTCTTTAAATATTTGGTAGAATTCACCTGTGAAGCCATCTAATCCTGGACTTTTGTTTGTTTGGAGTTTTTTTGGCTGTTGATTCAGTTTCATTGCTGGTAATCGGTCTGTTCAAATTTTCTATTCCTGCTTCAATTTTGGTAGGTTATATGTTTCTAGGAATTGATCCATTTCTTCTAGGCTGTCCAATTTTTTTGGCATATAGGTTTTTTTTTTTAAACATTTATTCATTTTTTAGAGAAAGAGAGAGACAGAGCATGAGCAGGAGAGGAGCAGAGAGAGAGGGAGGCACAGAATCCGAAGCAGGTTCCAGGCTCTGAGCTGTCAGCACAGAGCCTGACGCGGGACTTGAACTCACTGACCGCAAGATCGTGACCTGAGCTGAAGTCGGATGCTTAACCAACTGAGCCACCCAGGCACCCCTGCATCTAGTTTTTTGTTTGTTTGTTTGTTTGTTTGTTTTTCGGCATATAGGTTTTTTTATAATATTCTTTTACAGCTGTTTATATTTCTGTGGTGTTGGTTGTTACTTCTCTTTAATTTGTTATTTTATTTGGGTCATTCTTTTTATGAGTCTGGCAAGAGGTTTATCCATTCTGTTGATCTTTTCAAAGAACCAGCTCTGGGTTTCATTCATCTGTTCTATTGCTTTTTTAGTTTCTGTATCATGTATTTCTGTTGTGATCTTTATTATTTCCCTCCTGCTGGTTTGGGGTTTTGGTCATTCTTCTTTTTCTAGATCCTTTAGGTGTAAGGTTAGCTTGTTTGAGATTTATCTTCTTGAGAAGCAAGAATTTTTTTGCTGAAAATTTCCCTTAGAACTGCTTTTGCTGCATCCTGAAGATTTTGGATCTTTGTGTCTTCATTTTTCATTCATTTCCATGTAGTTTTCAATTTCTTCTTTGATTTCCTGGTTGACCCATTCATTGTTTAGTAGCATGTGATTTAGTCTCCATGCATTGGTGTTCTTTCCAGACTTTTCCTTGTGGTTGCTTCTAGTTTCATAGCATTGTGGTCAGAAAAGATGTCTTCTTGAATTTGTTGAGACTTGTTTTGCAACCTGATAGGTGATCTATTCTGGAGAATGTTCTGTGTGCACTTGAAAAGAATGTGTATTGTGTTTTAGGTTGGAATGGTCTGAATATATCTATTAAATCCATCTGGTCCAGTGTGCCATTCAAAGCCACTGTTGCCTTTTTGGTTTTCTGTTTGGATAATCTGTCCATTAACACGAGTAGGATATTAAAGTCCTGTACTGCTGTCACATTACTATTGATTCGTTCCTTTATGCTTGTTATTATCCGTTTTATGTCTTTGGGTATTTTCATATTGGGTGCATAAATATTTACAATTGTTGTATCTTCTTGCTGGGTTGTCCCCTTTACTATTATGTAGTATCCTTCTTTGTTTCTTGTTACAGGATTTGTATTGATTATTTATTTTTAAATGTTTTATTTATTTTTCAGAGAGAGAGAGTGCGTGTGAGCAGGTGAGGGACAGAGACAGAGGGGCGGCGGGGGAGAGGATCCGAAGCAGGTTTTCTGCCAACAGCAGACAGCCCAATCCAGGGTTTGAACTTATGAACCATGAGCTCATGACCTGATCCAGAGTCAGACACTTAACCGACTGAGCCACCCAGGCACCCCACCGTATTTGTTTTAAAGCCTATTTTGTCTGATATAATTATTGCTGCCATGGCTTTCTTTTGATACCCATTTGCATAATAGATGTTTCTCTATCTCCTCACTTTCAATCTTCAGGTGTCTTTAGGTCTGAAATGAGTCTTTTGTAGGCGGTATCTAGATAGGTTCTATTTTTTTTTTATCCACTCTGTCACACTGTGTATTTTGATTGGAGTGTTTAGTCCATTTACTGATGGGCACCTGCGTGGCTCAGTTGGTTAAGTATCTGACTCTTGGTTTCAGCCCAGGTCATGATCTCATGGCTCATGGGTTTGAGCCCCACATGAGGCTCTGTGCTGGCAGTGTGGAGCCTGCTTAGGATTCTCTCTTTCTCTGTCTCTCTGTCTCTCTCTCTCTCTCTCTCTCTTAAAATAAATAAAAATAAACATTGAAAAAACCAAAGTAACTATTGACAGATACATATTTATTGCTATTTTGTTACTTATTTTGTGGTTGTTTTTGTAGTTTTTTTCAGATCCTTCTCTTGCTCTCTTTCATTGTTTGTGGACTTCCTTTAGTGATTTATTTGCATTCCTTTCTCTCAACGTTTATTTATTTTTGGGACAGAGAGAGACAGAGCATGAACGGGGGAGGGGCAGAGAGAGAGGGAGACACAGAATCGGAAACAGGCTCCAGGCTCTGAGCCATCAGCCCAGAGCCTGACGCGGGGCTCGAACTCACGGACCGCGAGATCGTGACCTGGCTGAAGTCGGACGCTTAACCGACTGTGCCACCCAGGCGCCCCCATTCCTTTCTCTCTATTCTTTATTATTGGTTTTTGATTTGTGGTTACCATTAGGTGTGTATAAACATCTGCATTAAGCAGTCTGTATTAAGTTGATGGTTTCTTATGTTTGAACCCATTCTTTACTCCTCTCCCACCCATATTTTAGGTATATGGTGTCATATTTTACATCCTTTTATTTTATGAATCCTTGACTGGTTTTTACAGAAATATTTATTTTTGCTGCTTTTGTGTTTTTTACTTTTTATACTCTCACTTATGGTCTTTCCTTCCCACTCAAAAAGTCCCCTTTAATATTTCCTGTAGGGCTGGTTTACTGGTCATAAACTCCTTTAGTTTTTGTTTGTCTGAGAAACTCTTTATCTCTCCTTTTATTCTGAATGATAGCCTTGCTGGATAGAGTATTCTTGGCTGCAGATTTTTCCCTTTCAGCACTTTGAATGTATCGTGCTACTCCCTTCTGGCCTGCAGAGTTTCTGCTGAAAAATCCACTAATAGCTTTATGAGGTTTCCCTGGTATGAAACTGTCTTCTTTTCTCTTGCAGTTTAAATTTTTTTTATCTTTTTCACTTACTTTTTGCTATTTTAATTACTGTGTATCTTTGTGTGGACCCTCCTGCATTGATTTTTTTGGGTGGATCTTTGTCCCTCCTGGATCCGGATATCTGTTTCCTTTTTCCAATTTGGGAAGTCTTTAGCTATTATTTCTTTAAGTAAATTTTCTGTCCCCTTTTCTTTCTCTTCTTCAGGATCCCTATAATGTGAATGTTATTAGGCTTGATGGAGTCACTGAGTCCCCTAAGACTCTTCTCAATATTTCATTCTTTTTTCGTCCTCATTTGTTCTGCTCAGTTACTTTCCATCACTCTGTCTTCTAGGTCACTAATTCATTCCTCTACTTCCTCTAGCCTGCTATTCTTCATCTCTGGTTGGTTCTTTATTAGCTTTTTGTTAAGGGTCTGACTGATGTCTTCTACTCTTTTCTCAAGTCCAGTGAGTATCTTTATGATTGTTACTTTAAGTTCTCCATCAGGCATATTACTCACATCCATTACACTTCTCTTGCTGTGGTTTGGTCCTGTTCTTTCATTTGGGACATATTCCTCTGTCTCCTCATTTTGTCTAGCTTTCTCTGTTTCTGTGTGTTAGGAAATCCAGCTACATCTCTTGCTCTGGAAGGTCATGGCCTTATGAAGAAGAGGCCTTGTAGTGCCCTGCAGTGCAGCATCCCTGTTCACCAGATCCTGGCACTTCAGGGAGTGTCTCCTATGTGGGTTTCATGTGCCCTACTGTTGAGTCCTGGCCTCTTTTTCCTTCAGTCCGGTTGTCTGCAGAGTCTCTCTTTGTCTGTTGTGGGCAGTGTTTTGTCCCTAGCCAGATGGGGCACATTTTAGCAAAATATGCACAGGCATGCTTATGTAATGAGACCTGTTGCTGCCATTGCCGGTGACACTGAGGCCCTGCAACAGGTGTGGGTTGGGAAACACAGTGCTGGCAAGGTTTGTGCTGGTCTCCTGGGGGAGGCCTCTGCAGGGCTGACACTGAGGCAAGAGTGGGAAGGGAAGATCTGCCGAAACGCAGGGAGAACAGGGCTTGGTGTAAGCAAGTTTGGTAGTGAGTGCTGGTACCGTGCTGGTTCCTGCAGGTGGTCGTGTGTTTATGCGGGGAAATGAGCAAGGGAAATGCCTCGTGCCAGCTCCTTTGTTCCTAGAGGGGCCTCCCTGTGATCCCTGCCTCTCCAAGATATGCTCGAAGATGAGTAAATAACCCTCTTCCCATCTGCCCCCAGTTTTTCCAAACTGCTGCTTCCACACTGTATCTCCATTGGCTATTTGTTTTGCTGTCTCTTTCAGGGCAGGGACTTTGTTTCCTAATGCCCTCTAGGCTCTCCCAGAGCAAAGCCTGACAAATTTTTAAAATTCTAGGCTTTAAGACCTTCTGGTTGAAAGAACTCAGATTTGGCCCCTCTCACTTTCAAAGCCAAATGTTATGGGGATTTGTGTTTCCCACGTGAGCTTCTAGGTGTGATAGTCTGTATCTTGCCATTCTTCGCCACCCTGGCTCCTTCCTGACTGTGGATGGTTACCATCCATTTTGTTTCCAAACCAAGTCTCTGCCCTTCTTACCTTCTTCTGTGTGGTCTCTTTTCTAACTCTAGTTGTGGAGTTTGCTCTGCTAGTATTGGGGTCATTTTCTGTGTTATTTGTGCTGATGTGAGTGTTATCTAGTTGTATCTGTGGGCTGAGGTGAGCTTAGGGTCTCCCTACTCCACCATCTTTCTAGCTTCCTCCATTACAACTCTTAACGTGTAATTATATTTTTGTTTGCTTGGAGACTGTCCGTACTGTATTTTAAGCTCCATGAGTACAGAAACTATGCTGTTTTGTTTCACCAGTATATACTTGTGTATGCAATGCATCTGGCTTAGTGACCAAATTATAAATGTTAATGATTTGTTGAATGAATGAATGAACTATTAATATGGGTCTTTTAGTTGGAAGGGAGAAAAAAGATTGCATGGCACAAATTTTAATTTCTGGTAATTCTGGTAATTCATAGTCTGATACAAAACAGGTATTTGGTAAGGCCAGTAAGTTGGAATGCTTCCTGAAAGTTGGCCATTTTGACAACTGAAGAATCCAGAAGTTGGGATAAAATGGGCATTTTAGTGCTTATAGTGAACACAGTGAGACTTGGCATGACTCTTTGGTAAAGTCCATATTCACCAGAGGCCGTGACATTCCAGAGGAGAAGAGCTGAAAGCTGCAGTCCATTTGGGCTGGTGCAGTCTTCAGAGATGAGTACAAACTACTTTATATTTAAAGTGGGTTTCCTGTAGGTAGCATATAGGTAGATCTTGCTTCTTAAATGCAATATGACGATCTTTGTCTTTTGTTTAAGGTATTTAGACCATTCACATATAATATGATTATTGCATGGTTGGGTTTAAATCTGTCCTCTTGCAGTTTCTGTTCACCATATCAGTTCTTGGTTCCTCTTTTTATGTATTATTTTTAGGTAAGTATTATTTATGATTCAATTTTATCTCCTGTGTTGGCTATGTAATGATAATGTTGATTTATAACCTTTCACTGATTTTCTTTAGTGGTTGCTTTAGAACTTCTTGGATATGTGTTATATCATTTCATTGAAATATTAGAGCCTTACAACATTGTACTTCTCTGCCTCCCCTCCTCTCCTTTGTGCTATTGTTGTCATACATTTTCCTCTTACATGTGTTATGAACCACATAATACATTGTATTATTTTTGCTTTTGGCAGTCAGTTATCTTTTAAAAATATATTTTTTCAAATTATAAAAATAGTATTTTATATTTACTTACCTATTTATCATTTGTAAGTGTTCATTCCTTTGGGGAAAAAAACAGATTTCCATCTGGTATAGTTTTCATATTAAGGAAATTCCTTTAACATTTCTGGTGGTAAAATCTTGTGATGAACTTATCAGTGTTCATATGTGTGAATGGTCTTAATTTTGTCTTCATTTTTGAAAACTGGGTATAGAATTCTAGGCTGACAGTTTTTCTTTCTTTTAGTACTTTAAAGATGTTGGTCCACGGTCTCTGTCTTGCGTTGTTCCCGAGGAAAAGTCTGCCAACATTCTTAGCTTTGTTCCTATGCACATGTCACTTTTGTGTCCTTGGTTAATTTTAAGATTTCCTCTTGATCACTGGTTGTAAACAGCTTGATTATCATGTACCTTAGTGTAGGTTTTTCTTTTTTTATTGAAGTATTATTAACATATAGTGTTATAATAATTTCAGGTGTGCAGTATAACGATTCAGCAATTGATCAGTGCTCACCAAGATGTGTACTCTTGATGCGTCTTATCAATTTCACTACTCTCCAAGCTCACCTCCCATCTGCTATGTGCAAAAGAACTGGCAACCACCAGTTTGTTGTCTGTACTTGAGTTTATTTTTTCATTCCTTTTCTTTCTTTGTTCATTTGTTTTGTTAAATTCCACACATATGTGAAATCGTATGATATTTGTCTTTCTCTGTCTGACTTATTTCACTTGGCATTATGCCCTTTAGGTCCATCCATTTCACTGCAAATGGCAACATCTCTTTTTATGGCTGAGTAATATTTCATTGTATACATATATCACATCTTCTTCATTCATCTATCAGTGGACACTTGGGCTGCTTCCATATCTTCAGTATTGTAAATCATGCTTCAGTAAACATAGGAGTGCATATATCTTTTTGAATTATGTTTTCATATTCTTCAAGTAAATAGTAGTGGAATTACTCAATCATATGGTAATTCTGTTTTTCATTTTTTTGAGGAGGAACCTGTATACTGTTTTCCACAATGGCTGTGCCAACTTGCATTCCCACCAACAGTGCACAAGGGTCCCTTTTCCTCTACATCCTCATCAATTCTTGTATGTTTTGTATTTTTGATTTTAGCCATTCTAACAGATGTGAGGTGATGTCTTGTTATGGTTTTGATTTGTATTTCCCTGATGAGGAATAATGTTGGGCATCTTTTCATTTGTCTGTTGGCCATCTGGATGTCTTCTTTGGAGAAATGTTTGTTCATGCCCACTTTTTAGTTTGATTATTTTATTTTTTGGTATTGGGTTGTATACATTCTTGATATATCTGATAACTGGTTAGTATCCAAAATATATAATTTGCAAATATCTTTTCCCACTCAATAGGTTGCCTTTTTGTTTTTTTAATGGTTTCCTTCACTGGTGAAACTTTTTATTTTGATGTATTCCCAGTAGTTTAATTTTTCTTTTGTTTTCCTATCTGAGGAGACCTATCTAGAAAAATGTTTCTATGGCTGATGTGAAAGAAATTACTGCCAGTGTTTTCTTCTAGGAGTTTTATGTTTTCAGGTCTTTACATTTAGGTCTTTAATCCAGCTTGAGTTTATTTTTGTGTCGGGTGTAAAAAACAGATCCACTTTCATTCTTTTGCATGTAGCTGTCTAGTTTTCCCAGCATCATTTATGGAAGAGACTATCTTTTCCCCATTGTATATTCTCACCTCCTTTGTCCTAGATTAGCTGATGAAATAAATGTGAGTTTATTTTTGTGCTCCCTATTCTGTTTCCATGGATCTATGTGTTTATTTTTGTGACAGTACCATATTGTTTTGATTGCTACAACTTTGTAGTATATCTTGAAATCTGGGATTGTGATACCTCCAGCTTTGTTCTGGTTTCTCAAGATTGCATTGCCTATTCAGGGTCTTTAGTGTTTCCATACAAGTTTTAGGATTATTTGTTCTAGTTCCATGAAAAATGTTGTTGGTATTTTGGATGCATTAAATCTTTGGATTGCTTTGGGTAGTATAGACATTTAAAAAATATTAGTTCTTCAGTACAAAGACAATGGGATGTCTATTTGCTTGTGTCACCTTCAAATTCTTCATCAATGTTTATAATTTTTGGAGTACAGTTCTTTCACCTCCTTGATTAAGTTTATTCATAGGTATTTTATTCTTTTTGGTGCAATTGTAAATGAGATTGTTTTCTTAGTTTCTGTTACTTAATTATTAGTGTTGAGAAATGCAATAGATTTATGTATATTAACTTTGTATCCTGTGACTTTACTGAATTCATTTTACCTGTTCTGGTAGTTGTTTGGTGTGGAGTCTTTAGGGTTGTCTCTATATAGTATAGTGTCACCTGCAAATAGTGTAGTGAATGTTTTACTTCTTTCTTACTAATGTGGATGACTTTTACTTCTTTTTATTGTCTTATTTCTGTGACTAGGACTTCTAGTACTGTGTTGAATAAAAGTAATGAGGGTGGGTATCTTTGTATCGTTCTTGATCTTAGAGGAACATCTCTCAGTTTTCACCGAGTATTATGTTAGCTGTGGGGTTTTATATATGGCCTTTATTACATCGAGGTATGTTCTCTCCAACCCTACTTTATTGAGAGTTTTTGTCATAAAGGAATGTTGAACTTTGTCAAATGCTTTTTCTGCATCTATTGAAATTATCATATGATTTTTAATCCTTTCTCTTGTTAATGTGATGTATCACATTGATTGATTTGTGAATACTAAACCACCCTTGCATCCTGGGAATAAATCCCACTTGATCATGGTAAATGATTTTTTTTAACATATTGTTGGAGTCTGTTTGGTAATACTTTGTTGGGGATTTTCACATCTATGTTCATTGGCGATATTGGCTTGTGGTTTTCTTTTTTTGTTTTGGTATCAGGGTAATTCTGACTTTGTAGAATGAATTTGGAAGCTTTTCTTCCTCTTCTGTTTTTTTGTTTTTTTTTTGGAGTAGTTTGAGAAGAATAGGTATTAACTCTTATTTGTTTGGTAGAATTAAAACAGTGAAGCCATCTGGTCCTAGACTTTTATTTATTGGGAGTTTTTTGATTACTGATTCAATTTAATTGCTAATCCATCCTTTCAAATTTTCTGAACTGGAAGGTGTTATGTTTGTAGGAATTTATCCATTTCTTCTAGGTTGTCCCAATTTGTTGGCATATAATTTTTCATAGTGTTCTCATAATCCTTTGTGTTTATATGGTCATTTATTATTTCTTAATGTAGTTTTCTTTATGCATCATGTACTTGGGGTTCATATGGCTTCTTGGCTTTATTCATTTGTAGTGTCTATCAAATTGTGAGACTTTTTGTCCAGACAGTGTGCTGGGGTAATTGTAGAGTTTAGCTCATTTGTTTCCTTTTTTTCAGAAATGACTGTCTTGCATTTGCTGTTGTCCAATGTCCCAAAATCATTGCATATATTTTGTATAGTTTTTAGTTGTTTTTGATAATAGGGTAGATTTGGCCTGTGGTATTCCATATTGGCTGGAAGTGGGGGCACACAGAAACTATAAGTTTCAGTTCGCTTTCTACTGCCTACATGATGAAGTTCAAAGTCCTTAGTTCAGCAGTTTTTTATAAGGTGACTTCATGACAACCTCCATCCCCAAGTTCACCCACTTAATTTAAAAGAGTTAGCTAAATCTTCATCATATCAAAATTTCTTCATCCTCAGTGCATTGTACCTGCTCTATCTCTGCCTACAAAGACCTTTTTCCAGTCTGTCCCCCATCTGACCAAATTCCACTTAAGACCCAACCCGATTTTCAATTCTTCTGTGAAACTTTGCACAAGTCAGTGTTAGTTACTACTGCTGTGTTCCGACACCACTCAGGAGGTGACTCTGTTCACTTTAGACACTTTTATGGAGATTCTTATTTTGACTTTTACACCTGACTGAAGTCTTTTTATCTTCTAGAGGGCAATCACATCTACATTTTATTCACATTTTCATTTCTCAGCCAAGCCCAGTACCTTACCCTGTAGTGAGTTCTTGGCAAATGTTTGCTTGGCAAATGAACATCCTATCACAGTGTAAAATCTTGATTTCTGATGATAGTTATTGGCTTGCTTATTTGAGAAACTTGGGAATGATAAATAAGACAAACTAAATAAAACTTGGACTCAAAGAGTTGCCATTGGCTAGCAGGTGTTCCAAATTATGTTTATCAGTGAGGATGCTGAGCAGGTGCTGGTTCCCTTCTAGGGTTATTATTCTACCATTAAAATAATTCATAGCCAATGTTTTTTTCCTCTCTCTCACACAGATGGTGGGGTTCTGTGACTGATTTCTGTGAGAAGTAAGTGCAGGAGAAGTTTCTCCTTAGGAGTTCCCTGGAGTTAATGTTGTATAATCATTTTCAAAGCATCTGCTTCAACTCTGAGAGATCATTGGAGTCAGGGTACTTCTGGCCTGGTTGAAGGTCAGTATCTTAGAGACTCATGACTCAGATATCCCCTGAGTTGCCTTGGACATGTGCAGTCAGGATAATGTATATTAGAGGTTCAAGATTCTTGACTGTTCTTGAAAGCTGACAATTTAGGAAAGGGCAAACATTTTGGATGCTTCCCTCCATAATCAAGCTGGAGAAGGGTAATCAGATGTGTCACCAAATAAAACAAAGCCTACCAGACTATAAAGAAAGAAAGAAAAAACCCTGTGAGCTTACTATCTTGCTTGCCAGGCAAGGGAGTACCACTAAAGGAATTGACTAAATCGTTCCCCGAGCCATGGAGGGTGGGGCTGTGGAAGTGGGGATCGAGAGTCTTTATCCACTGGAATGGTGGTGTGAAGGCGGTTATGCTAAGTAATGATGGAAAACCTCATCTCTACATGGAAACAGGATGAGTCCGTAAGTCTGTGCACGTTTGGCGAGAGCAAGATCATTGGTCAGAAAAGAGTCTATACTTTGGGCCCCATAAAGATCTGACATATCAGAGCCCTCGCAGTTCTGTCTTTTATTAGCTTAGGATGGTGATTTGCTGAAAGTTCATAGTTGTTTAACAACCTCACCTGGTTGAAAACAGTTCTGGACAGGTTATACTGTAATACAATTTAAAAAAAGATCCTGAAATCCCAGTGCTTAGAGACAACAAGGCTTAGGTGTCACTTACACCACACGTCCAGCACCAGTCAGTAGGGCATTCTCCGATACTCAGGGACGCAAGCTACTATCCTCCTGTCCCATCATCTGGAAAGCACATCCTGTTCCTCAGACCTCCCAGCAGAAGTGAGGGCTTTTCAAGTGTGCCACGCCTTGGAATTGACCCTGACCTTGGTGCTCCTCTTTTGTTATCCTGAACGAGTATATGGCCCTGGTTAATCGCAAGGACAGTGGGAAGTGTGTGAGAAAATGGACTAGTCAGGGGAGCACTCATTGTATCTGGGTTAGCCTGCTCTTTGGGCCACCAAATACCCATCTGCTTCCTTCTTCCCAGTTTCTGGAGGCAGTCGCAAGTTCTGTTTGATCATGGCCTCTAGTACCAATCCTAGGGTCCCTGAGTACTGCACAGTGGTCTCTGTGTCTGGTTATGGCCTGATTCCTCTCAGCTTGGACGTCTGAGAAATAAGAAGACACGTTATCTGCTGCGCAGACACCTAGCAGACATGGTGGAACAGACCAGGTTATAACCGTACCAAACGTGTCAGGGCGAAGAACACTGAATACTCTTATGTCCTCTTCTCCCCAGGAAGAGGGGCTTCTCTTCTACCTTCTGGCCTTTCCTGCTGTCTGAGAGGGGTCTCACATTTCCAAATAGAATCTCTCCCGCTGTGTAGTTAATCCACTTTCCAGCTTCTCCGGGACCTTCTGCCCACCTAGTTGGACTGTTAACCCCTTTGTCTCCATGGATTTCTTCTCCTCTGCTTGAGCGCATCTAATTGTTATCTGTATTAAGCACGTTCTACGTGCAAAGCCTGATGCCGACGTTGCAGACTAACACAGAAGGAGACCTTGGATTCTTAGTGGTGCTCAGCTTCTCAGGCAAGTGGGTAGGAGAGAGAAGTTGGAAGATCACTTTTTTTTCAGATATTAATTTGTATTTGCATTTTTTTCCTCTTTCACATCTCAGACACACGATTAAGCCTTTCACATTCCCTCGACTCAGGAATTTCTGTAGGACAGAAAATCCAAAGAAAGCTGCTGGAGATCAAAGACTTTTCCTGCCTTTCTTAAACATGTGAGGGACAGTAAAGGGTCTGGTGGGGAAGAGAAAGGCGAAGAGAGAGAGCCTTTGAAAGGAGCAAGCAGGGAAATGGCCCAACTGGGAAGAGGTAGCTGTGGGAATCTGGGAGCTGCCTCGGCAACAGCTGGGGGCTAAGGAAGGGCCTCAGGGGTGGGGCTGGCTTGGTTTGTCCCTCAGGCACCCAGGGGGGCTCCTGTTCCACGTGTTCTACCTTTTCCAAGGTTCAGTCTTTCCTTTCTTCCTTCCTACTTCTCTCACATATTTCCAGAGTGTCTGCTGTGGACAGCACTAGGAAATGCCCTGTGGATGCAGTGGCTCTTTCTCTGGTGGCACGAACTCTGCTAGGGGGACATAACTTTAATGTGGTCTTTCTTTTCTTTTCTTTATTTTATTTTATTTTATTTTATTTTATTTTATTTTATTTTATTTTTTATTTTACTTTTATATTTTTATTTCTATTTTTATTTTTATTTTTTTTATTTTTATTTATATTTTTAGAGAGAGAGTTTGCAAGTGAGCAAGGGGCAGAGAAAGAGAATCCCAGGAGTGGCAGAGGGAGGGAGAGAGAAAGAGAGAAGCGGGCTCACCTGAAGCAGGGCTCGTGCTTACCCAACGGGGGGCTCGAACTCAGGAACCATGAGATCATGACCTGAGCCAAAGTCAGATGTTTACTGGCTGAGCCACCCAGGCACCCTGTCATAATTCTTAAAATAGAAATATGATCAAAGCAGTCTGAGAGACAGAGAAGGAAATGGCTCACACATCACTTTCTTTCTCTTCAGTGAACTTTCTTAATTTCTATTGTCTTGTGTTCTCCTGAATCCTTAACTCAAGCATTTCTTCTATCTTTTGCTTTCTGAGCATGCTTTCCCTGTCTCCTATCATTGTATTTCTCTCCTGATATCTCGAGAAATTTATCATGGGCTTATTTTTGTCCTCTAGTGTTCTCTAAATCTTAAAAATGTAGGCAAAAAATGAAGTTTTTTGAAAAATATTTCAGGGGCTTCTGTGTGGCTCAGTCACTTAAATGTCTGAGTGGTTTTGGTTTTGGTTCAGGTCATGATCACAGGGTCATGAGATTGAGCTCATTGTTGGGCTCCACACTGAGCATGGAGCCTGCTTAAGGCCCTCTCTCGCTCTCCCTCCCTCCCTCCCTCCCTCCCTCCCTCTCCCTCTCTCCCTCCCTCCCTCCCTCTCTCTCCCTCTCTCCCTCTCTCCCTCTCTCCCTCCCTCCCTCCCTCCCTCCCTCTCTCCCCCTCTCCCTCTCTCCCTTTCCCTCCCTCTCTCCCCCTCTCCCTCCCTCCCTCTCACTCTCTCTCTGCCCCTCTCCCCCACTCATCACTCTCTCTCTCAAATAAAAAAATTAAAAAAATTAAAATACTTGAGTAGCTCATAGACTCGGGGGTTGGGAGGCTGAAAAGTCATACTTGAGAAATGGCTTAGCAGAAGTTAAGTTCCTACCCCTCAGAGAAGAATCTGCGTTTGGCATCTGCCTGGATAGCTTGCCACTAGGGAGGCCATTGCTGTGAATCATTTCTTAACTCTTTCTTTCTGCATCGTAAAATCATTTCTGAAGATGCAAAATCCTGAGCAGAAGCGTCTAATTGACCTGATCTTGGTACATCCTCACACTCCAGCCACGAGAGGGTCGGGACAGGCAACGACTGGCTTCTAGGCGCCCGTGTTGAGAAATGAGGCCCCCCGGCCACCCAAATCCACCAGCAAGGGGTCTGCCAAAATAGGAGGCAATCTGGTGGCTGAATGTATATAGGTGCATAAAGTCCAAGCATCACTACCTGCTTATACCTTGTCGAGAGACTTGGGTTGATCCCTGATCTATAACTGTCATTCCGACCGTTCTCCCCTTTGGTGTCCTGTCTTTCCAGCTGCAGTCAGAGCCGTCCTCTTGGACGCCCCATGGCACTTCAGGCTGACACAGGCTGGGCGCATCGTCTTCCTTCCCCTTCTCATGCTGTCTCTTGCTTCAAGGATCGCTTGAGAAATGAATTAAAACGCAGATTCCTTAGATTCGCTCCACCTCCCCAGTTCTGATGTTTTGCTTCTGCAGTAGGGCCCAGGAATCCTCCATTTTTAGCAGATGGCACATGTAATTTTAATACCAGTAATGGCTGTTCTCCTTGAGAAACAGAGTTCTCATCCATTGCAAGTGCTTGCCAACTCTTTCTCGGTCAGATTTGTCACATTTTCCCCTTTCTTCAAGACAATACGCCTTCGCTGTTGCCGAGGCTGTCCTTGCACCCTTTCCCCCCATTATTGGCTTTATCGTCTATCTGCTTCACCATCGCTATCAGAGAACACCTCTTAAGCATCTTTGCTGCTTCCGTGCTGATCACAGCAGGGAGATAGAAACTGCCTTCTGCTTTCCACTCCCTTGAGATCTGGCTGTACTTCCAGAAACTGGGTTCCGTGTGACTGCCCTGGGTGATCAGCATTGGATGCCTGGAAAGACACAAGTACCGGCCGATCGGCGTGGATCCTGCTTGACCAGGCATCTGATGCAAAACTGCCCTCGATCCTGATAATCCTCAGCAGTAGTGCTGATGGGACTTCTGCGTCTGCAGCCCAACAGGCCTTCCCTAAAGCGCACGTGTGTGCGTCACGCCACAAGTCACATTAGTCATCGAGACTTTCTGGCTCCACCTTCTGGCTCCGCTCGAGAGATGTTCTGCCAACTGCGTGCTGAGTGTGACCTGCCGTGAATATTTCTTCCCTCGTTCGGGCAGATTATGATCAAGCCCTTATGATTGCCTTTAGATATCTTCCTTTTCACGCTTAACAGTGTGTTCAAAGATTTGTTTTGTACCACGGAGCTATCTGTATAAAAGTATTCAGAGGATTCTGCCATTATTCACTGCCCTGGAATGAACAGCACAGCGTGGCTTCCTCTCTTTGCAGTAAGCGAGGGGTTAGAATAAGGAGGCTGCCTCCCTCCACGCTGACAGTATTATACGGTCTTCTTTTGTGCTTTATATATTGATATGGCTTCATGTCTTTTCTCACCTTGAAATTTTCTTTATAGATTTTAATTTAAAAGTTGAAGAGGGAGATCTCAATTTCCTTGATTCTTTGACCTCTGAGTTAGAAGACGGTCGTAGCAGTAAATCATTAGAGGCAAAGAGGCGAAAAAAGTACCATTTGTTCTGGGACACTTCTGCATCATAAATTTGACCCTTAGACTTACAAGAATGCTAAACACCAAAAGAGAAGCCTACGTGATCTCTGTCCCTGACCTTGAGCAAGGAGTAGCACTGTCCGATGCAGCCCGTGCGGAACCCACAGCGTCTCTGCTCCCTCGCTTCTGTGTGTGAACCCCTGCACCTGCTGATCAGATCGAGGGCCCAGCAGGGAGACCGACGGCCTGGCGCTGAAGCCGAACAAATACAGAACCTACATGGAGCGCTTCCTATTTATTTAATAACCGTGGCACGTAGGAATCTGTGTTCACACACTCGCGCATGTGAGAAGTGTCACCTTTAAGCTTTCTAAGCCATGCTAATTCTGTTGCTGAACATCTGTCTCTCTGGGCTGCCATTCTCGGTCATTCTCGGGGCTTCTCAAGGTTCTGGGTCTTTTACAAGAGAGACTACCTGGTTTTCTGCCATCTGTTCACGCGTGTCATCACTGAGACCTTGTGGTCCTTGTGTGCACGTTTCCTGTGGGCCTGAGCGCTCTCTCCGTGGGAGAGAGGAGTCGCCGGCCACCTGCCCCGCGGTCCCACCCCTGCAAGTAGCGCACGGTTCTCCTCTCTGGCCTCTTGCTGCTCCTCTACTAACAAATCCCTGCCCCCTGCACAGGACCGCTCTTTCTGTCTCACACGACGCTCCCTTCCCGTTGTCTGCTCCTCCAGTCCACCTTCCTTTTCCCCTCAAACCTGTTCTTAGACTGAATTATTAGCACCCCAAACTTCGTTTACCTTTGCTTGAGAACAGGGAGGACCAGGGCTCAGAAAGTGAGGGGGCGTGTTCACCTCCCATCCTTCCAGGGCAGCAAAGGAAAAAAATAGAGAAGTCTGATTCCAGAGGCCTTTATGCTAACATCTGGGTGTTTGTTCAGTTCCTGCTACATATACAATTCAGTACTCATTCCTTCTTCTCATGACGCGGTGCTGACTCTGTAAAGCGCCAAAGGCATATTGTAGTCCTTGCCCACGTCAGCCAAGGGTTCTAGGGTACAACCAACGGAAACCAATTCTTGCCAACTTAAGGAAAAAGGTCTAGGGGCACCAGGGAAGTTTCCCCCTCCAAAATAAAAAGAGAAAATGAAATGATGTGGAATGAGCCAGATGAATGAGTCGTAAGAATAACTGGTGAGAGGATGAAGAAATCAGGAGGGGCCAAGTACTGGAGAAAGGAGAAAAGGAAACGGAGGTGAATGATGTAATCTGTCCCTAGAAGACTTGACACTTCGGTGAGGAAATGGACCTCTGTGCACGTAATGTGAGGACGCCAGTGCAGCCAGGCAGGGCTTACAGTTCTTCTCGGTTGCAGCCAGCTTCGGTGTTCCTTGGGTGTTGCTAGAAGGGAAGTTGGTGTTGAGCACCGTGGAACACCATGGCGGAGTTGGTGTTCAAGTCCTTCTGGTGTCGAAGTCAGGGCAAGAGAACAGGCCGTCTTGCATAAACAGTGGAGCACCCTGAATGGAGAAACCACTTTAAGATTTTCTTCCTTGCAGCCTTGCTTTGTCAGTGGTGAAATGTCATCCCTGAATTTGGAAGGAATCGTCAGATACCGTGTTACTGTTATTGTTCATTTGGAGCATCTTCCAGAGAATGCCATTTCCATGGTGTCAAGCCCAAGTGAATGGACCCAGGCATGTCCATATGCAGTTTGATCTTAAAGCGATTTACTTTGCATCGGTCAGGGAATGTGTGTTGTCAGTTATGTTGATAATACTGTAAATTGCATCGCTGTGTTCAGTGCCATTGGTGTTTAGAAAATAGCAATACCTGGTAAGTTTGGAAGAATAACTTATGAAGGTATTAATCTGTATTTTATTTTATTATTTTGTTTTGAGAGTGTGCATTGGGGAGGGGGGAAGAGGAAGAGAGAGAGAACTTTTTTAAAAAACATTTTTTTAATGCTTTATTTTTGAGAGAGAGACAGAGTGGGAGGGGCAGAGAGAGAGGGAGACACAGAATCCGAAGCAGGCTCCAGTCTGAGCTGTGAGCACGGAGCCCGATGCGGGGCTCACACTTCTGAACCGTGAGATCACCACCTGAGCCGAAGTCAGACGCTTACCCAGCTGAGCCACCCACGTGCCCTGAGAAAGAGAGAATCTTAAGCAGACTTCAGGCTCAGTGCACAGCCCTGTGCAGGGCTCAATCCCCCAACCCTGGGATCATGACCTGAGCCGAAATCAAGAGTCAGACGCACAGCCAACTGAGCTACCCAAGCGCCCCAATCTGTGTTTTGGTATCGCTGCTGTAAACAAATCGGAAAGAATGGAAGCTGTTTTTTCTTTGTGGACAACTCCATTCTCCCCATCCCCAAACCAACACTGCCTCTACACAGCAAGCATAAGTTTGGATTCAAGACCAGGGGTCAGAGTAGAAGGTCTTTCCTGCCTCTAGAGCAGAGTTAGGAGGAATGTGTCCCCTCAAATTACTGGAATATGGTGGCAGGTGGAGAAGGGTTAAAGGCTCTGAAGAGACCAAACTGGCCCAAACTGGGAGGTAGCTGACTTGTAATGAGCAAGAGGTGAGTGCCTCCACTGTTTACAGTGTGTGTGTGTGTGTGTGTGTGTGTGTGTGTGTGTGTGTGTGTGTGTGTTTGTAATCTGTGAATGGTAAGGAACCGTGCCTCATTGACACATTACTTCCAGTTGGCTAACAAAGTACTGTGGGTGGTGCTGTGTGGATGCTGAGAGTGTGGGTAGGAGATAAACTCAGAGCTGTGGCCTCCACATTTGTCATGAGGGACCTCTGGGCCCAGGCATGGCAGATAGGAATGGTGCCACCATGACGTGGGTGTGGACAATAAACATCTCCGCAGCAAACAGCACGGAAGATTCTTGTGCTCTAAACGTAGCTGAGTTAGACCTTCTCAGCATGCTGGCAGGTAAAATCCCTGGATCCAATTTAATTTGATTCCAGTATTATCATCTCCTATTACAAATAAAGCAAACAAATCTGTATAGAAGTTGCAAGACTCCTGTAAGACAATGTTAAGATGGTGTGAGTTTTGTGAATATCTAAAGCTTTTTGATGCTGCTGTGGACTAGACTCGTGCTATCCAATAGAACTTTCGGTGTCGATGCAAATGTTCTAGAACTCTACTAGACCAGTGCCATCCAAAAGAACTTTCGTTGTCGATGGAAATGTTCTAGAACTCTACTAGACTGGTGCCATCCAATAGAACTTTCGGTGTCGATGGACATGTTCTAGAACTCTACTAGACCACTGCCATCCAATAGAACTTTCGGTGTCGATGGACATGTTCTAGAACTCTACTAGACCGGTGCCATCCAACAGAACTTTCGGTGTCGATGGACATGTTCTAGAACTCTACTGTCCAATGGCCACTAACCATATGTGGCTATTTCAACATAAATTTTAATTATTAAAATCAAATCAAGTTAAAAGTTTAGTTTCTCAGTCATACTAGCCACATTTCAAGTGCTTGATAGACATATGTGGCTACCGTATTGGACAGTTCTGGAACCAAGAGTCTTGTGTCTAGGCTCTTTCTCTAGTTGGGATTTTGGAGATGGTTTTCAACTTTTGCCCTAGCTCTGCCTGATTAGAAGGGGCTGCTTCAAGTATTGTGTTGGGAAGGACCAGAGACCCCATTTAGATAAACTGGGAAAGAATGAGTGTGGGAAGAGGTGCAGTAGTTGGCTCCTCAATTATTCACCATTTCCTAGTTTAAATGTTTCTTCACATTACAGAGACTATGTGTGTCAAACCAGTGCTCAGACCACTCAGTTCCTATGTGGTCCTGTTTCCCACGGGCTTGGATCAGTTGTCTCTGGGAGACCTCCATATTCCACTCTTCCTAAAGGGTGAGACTGGTGAGCCCTGTGCACCGTTTCCCCCAGATCACACACGATCACCCACAATCACGTGCCCACCACACTGTAGCCGGTCAGCAAACTTGTCTGTTTTGTCCTCTGCAGACTTACATCTAGGTCCTTGGAGAAGACTCAGGGAGATAACCAGCTTTGGTCAAAAGAAATAATGGGGGAAGGAAAGAACCACTGGTCCAGTTCATGTGTTTTCTTTCTGACTGAGAACAATTGGGAGCATCAGAGGTGATATTCCGCCCCAGACTATCACCTTCCTTTCTTTGAACCCATGGAGCATTTCTTTGTCTGTCAATCACACATCATGGCTTTTTGGAGGGATTAAACATAGTACTGACCTCTCATTATTAGCATTTCTGTTGTTTGCTCAAGGACCCTGGGGAAGGATACAGGAAAGCCCTGTACTCTGGATTTGAGGAAGAGGACAGGTTCTTTACTTCTCGTCTTGTGTGTGGGTCTATTCTTTCCCCAAGAGACAGGGTTTCCTACAGACAGGAAGCCTGGGGAGAGTAGCTTCCGGCGTGCTGGGTGACAAAGCTGCTGGTCAGTAGTTGGTTGGTCTGTTGAACTGGAATTTAACTAAAAGCCTCGTATTTAAGACCACCCAGTGCTCCGCTATCTGATTTTCTCACTGCAGTGGCTAAACGAAGATTATCAGGGACATGAACCCAATTCAGGTTCGACTGCCAGTAGCTACCCCAGAGCAGTTGTTGAAACCCTGGTATCCTGATGATCCCATTGTCTCGGTCCTTTATCATTTATCACAGGGCATGGTGGGCATCTTGAACTGAGCTGCAAATCCGGATGCATTACCCTACTTGGCCAAGATAAAACTGGGACTCTCTATGCTGTGTACATATGTAGCATATACGTATATGCGTATGTATGTTGTATATATATTCACGTGTGTACGTATATTCTGTATATAGTCTACATTTATTTTAGCAAGGCTTGGCTGCCACCTGGTGGAGGAACCCCTCCATTATGTGCATTTCAATATTGAACAAATAAGTAAGATGCCTGTGTCATTAGCTAACTGCGTGTTTGGATGCCTGGAAAAATGTTCCGAAATAGTTTGGCAGCCTTAGGGGAGTTAAAGACTTGCGTGACTGCAACTGTGGTGATGGTGTGTCTGTGGCACTGAGGGCACATGTGCAGAGTCCTGGCTCCTTGCCAGTGGGATTACTCATTAATCAAATGAGTCTCCGGCACCAGAGCCAATCTCTCCTTGGGTTCTTCGCAGCCGCGCGATTGTGCAAATTTATATCTAACTCCAGAGAACAGCGTTGAGGCCAGGATTGCTGGGGTTCTTACTGCCAGCTGGAGCTGGAAGAGAATCCTGCCCACTCCATCCAGATGTGAAATATACTGGAAACCACCCACTTGTAGAACAGATCTCCTGGAGCAAATTGGAGCAGGAAAGAATTCTCATTTCCCTTTATGAGATGACAGCCCCGTAAGTGCGGAGCGTGTATAAGGTCGAATGGAAAAGCGGGCAAGAGAGATTGTGACGGTGCTGGGCGCCTGATGGGTTTCCCTTAAGTTGAGGTCTTCTTTTATCGTGGCTTCAAATGACACATGAGTCACAGAAAAGTGATCTATTTGCCTTTGAGTTCTGGAACCCTTTAGGGTACAGGGAGGATACCCCAATTTTGTAGAATGATTAATATAATCATGTGTCAGATCACACTGATACCCCTTCCCTGATTTCCTTGGCCCCCTTCCCCAGGCCGCTTGGTTGAGAGGCCACCACCATCCCCTCTCCTAACACCACTGTCCACCTTGTTCTGCCCCGGGGGCAAGGCTGGGTTCTGTGGGCTCATCAGGTCAGGCGTGGGCACCAGCACTACACCACTCTAGCACTCTACTCCACTCTACCATCAGTGGAGGGCCTGGGACTCGGCATCCCTGGTGGCTGCCTGGAAGCCCTGGTGACAGATGGGGTGAAAATGCAACGTTCTGGGACTGGGTTGTGGGCGGAGGACAGAACTTGTGAGGAGGCGCTGAGAGAGTGCAGAGCTCAGAGAGCTGCGCGAGGTCGGTGGGGCAGAGAGGGAGGCAGAGGGCAGGTGAGACGTGGCTGGATGTGGGGTGATCTGGAACCTTAGCCCGAAGGCCGCACTAGAGCTATTCAAGCAGGCTTGCATTTGAAGCAGATCACTCTGCATCAGGGTAGAGACACGATGGGAGGGAGATGAAACCTGAGAAACGGAGAGAGGTGGGGAGATGGTTGAGGGTGGAGGCTGGAGCCAGTGAGGCACGAGGTGGCGAGGTGGCCGCAGCCGCTTGCAGTCAGGAGACCAGAGGTGCCCGTCTGTCTCTGTCACTAACTTTGGGGGGTGGGGGGCGCTGCTTTGTTTGCTCATCCAGGAGCTGGGGTTAGGACCTCCTGATTCCGAGTCTTCTTTCGAGAATCAGGTGAACATATCTGCTACGTAAGAGATGCTTCGGAATCCCGTTTGGGTGCGGTGGGGAGGGCGGGGCTGCCCCTGACCGGCCTGTCCTGCCGGGTAAGCGCGGCCACCACCAGGTCCCCGCTGAAGCAGGCCCTGGTGTTCCTCACACCAAGGAACCGGGTGACTTACCTGGACATAAGGAGCCTTATCCGGAAACAGTAGCTCCACTGGGTTGGGGACGGAGCCAGAGCTGTTTCTGGTAATAGAAATGTCAACACCAAATGGCTGGCGGGCCACTCGGAACAGCGGTGCCGAGACGCTCCAGCTGGCATCTGCTTCCCGCTGTGCCGCGCGCGTATTGAAACAGACTGATAAACATTGTAATTAACAATCCTGGAGCGACGGTGTGCTTCGACAGTAAAAGCAGGTGACGACGGATTGGAAATGCAATTTGAACCTAATCATCTGGGTGAGGTGATTTCATAGTTGACTAATTTAGCAAACCATTCTTAAAAAGTGCTAATTAAAAATTGCCTGAGGTTATCAGTTCGCTGCCAGAACTGCAGAAAAATGGGCATGGAAGGGTTTCAGGCCAGCTAATTGTTGAACAAAGTGCAAGACTCGGTTACCACGTCAGAGAATTTTTTACGTGGGGAGCTTTGCGTTCGGAGTGCGTCTTGTTGTCTGGGGGAGTAGTTATTGAGACCAGAATGACCTGGTGTCTTATGTGGTTTCTTTTGTTCATTGGTGCACCCAGTGTCCCCGGGGCGAATCCGGTCTTACGCGCTGGACTGGGGGGGCCCTGGGTCCCGGGAGACCACACGGTTGTGGCGTTGGGTCCGTCGGCATCTGGGTGGCTTACCTAGAGGACTTCACGCACCGTGAGGGTGGCTGGTGCAATGCCTCTTGATGCTTTTCCGCTTTCCTCAGGGCATGCGAAAACTCAGTTCCCTCCAGGAAATCTCAGCAAGAATTAGACCGTGAGCTCCGAGGGAAGGAGCACCACGTTGGTTTCCATCCAGGCTGACTCCCAGTGCTGGCGCGTGGGATTCTCGCTAAGTCCTGGTTGAACGCAGCACCCAGCAGGCGCCAGGTGTCGCTCTAGGGGCTTGGATGCGACCGGGAATAAAACATTCTAGCAGGAGGCAGAGAGAACGTGGTAAGTAAGTAGGTTATGTGGTATGCCAGAAGGTGATGTATTCTTTGGGGAACAAAAAAATTAAAGCAAAGTAGCAGGGATACAAAGTGCCAGGGATGGGGTGGGGTGGGATAGGGCAGGGGGCATATTCCTTTATTCAGTAACACCCCCCAGGTGGGTCTGACTGAGAAGGGCAGATTTGAGAAAGGACTTGAAAGTGGCAAGGGTGTCGGTCAAGTGGGCACCTGCAGAGGAACGTCCCCGGCAGAGGGAACAGCCAGGGCAAAGTCTTCCGGCAGCAGTGGTACTGGGTGTGTCTGAGGGATAGCGAGGTGGCCCATGAAGCTTGAACGCAACGAGCAGGCGGAGAGTACAGAACGAGAGGGAGGTTGCGGGGGGGGGGGGGGGGGGGGGCGGGGAGATCATCTGGGGCATCGGAGTCCAGTGTTAGGCCTTTGGCTTTTCCCCGAAGCCACTGCAGAGATTTGCACAGAGAACTAGAACGGTTGGATGTGGCTACTGTATTGAGCGCAGTCCGGGGAAGGGACAGAGTAGAAGTAGGGGCCGTTGGGGGACATTTGCAGTGATTCAGATGAGGGGTAGCAGTGGCTTGGGCCAGGAGGATAATGGCTGGGATGGTGAGAAGCAGTCAGATGCGAAGTACCTTTTGAAAGCAGGGCTACCAATCGTGAGAGAAAGAGGAGACCGGAATGACTCCAGGCTTTGGGCGCCGAGGACCAGAAGGATGGGATTGCCATTGGTTGACATGGGGAAGGTGGTGGTGGCAGCAGGCGCTGGGGACAACAGCGCAGGGCTAGTGGTGGACGTGCTGATGTGAAGAGTCTTGGACGTCAGAGTGGAGACGTCAAGTAGACAGTTGGAGGGGCGAGTTTCCACGCGGACACCGTCTGAGGCCATGAGCGCTTCGTGAAATCGCTAAGGGGGTGAACGCACACGGTGCGAGAGAAAGGAGGGAGGACTGACCTGGCAGCAGCGCCTTCAGAGGCTGGAGGAGAAGCTGAGAAAGTGGCACAGGGTCTGGAGAAGGAGTGACCAGCGAGGCGGGGATGAAACCAGGAGAGCGTGCTTTCCCGGAAGTGAAGGGAAGAACGTGATCCTTGCGGTAAACAGGCCCGCGAGGTCAAGGCCGACGAGGACTGAGGCTTCATCACTGGCCTCACCCTTATGGGTGCCGGTGGTGCCCCTACTTAGAGGACCGTGGTTTGGTGGCATGGCGGGGCCAAGGCATCACTCCCAGGTGGGGTTTAAGAGAGAAAATGGCGGAGGGGGGTTTGGGAAAAGTGCCTTTGCTTGGACAGCTTTTGAGAGGAGTTTACCACAAAGGAAAATAAGTGAGGTGGTACGACAGAGGAAGCGGGGTCAACAGGAGGACTTAAGATAGTATTGTGTTCTGATGATGGCGAGGACGGTCCGGGGCAGAGGGGAAGTTGAGGATGTCAGGGTGAATGGACTGTGGACATGTGCTGGGCACCATCAAGGAACGGCGTAAATGTGTGTTGGTACATTTTTGATTTTAAATGCGGCCAGTCATCACGCTGGTGTGTTTTTCTCCATCTATTTTCAGGTGCAGGGGAGGCAGAGATTTGGATTTCAACAGGGGTTTGGCTTTGCCAAGTGAGCACGACGAGAGGGTTGAGGGTGTTAGGCTGGGCGTGACCGTAAGGATTGAGATGGAATTCAAGGAGGGGATGCTCCGCCGTGTTTGTTGAATGCAAAGCTGAAATTTCATTTATGAGAGAGAAAAAACTGTGCGTCTTAGAATAATAGAATAAATACTCTCAATGTCTGAGAAAATACAGAACAAGTCAGATGACGGGGGTTTCCATGCTGGCGGGCGTCCTGCACACGTACGTCAGTTTTTGCCCATCTGACTTCCTGGACCCGCCTGTCTGTGTGACTACTGTTTGTCAAGGGCTTTGAGAATCTGTGCCTGCCTCTGTGGGTCCCTTTAGGCCCCTCTGCTTGTGTGAATGTCTTTATAATGTTAGGAAGTGGCTTTTATTAATATGCAACAATTTATTTTTTCTTCCATGTAAATGTTTTAAATTGAAGGATACAGTTATGTTTCAAAAAGTACAACGTTCCTGTACATGCTGCTTATTTTCCTTAAAAATGTAGAAAAAAGACCGAAGTAGAGAGAGGAAAACGTTACCTGCAATTTCATTATTGAAAGCTAACCAGGGCAAAAGTGTCAATATATAGTTTCCCAGTATTGTCTAGTATTTACACAATTGTGACCAAGATGTTCATGGGCACTGTGTCCTTTTTGCTCTTAATATCAACCCGTCGGTACAGACTTCTCACAAACAGCTCTTACTGGAAACGTAAAAGTCCAGTCTTGTACACGTGTTCACAGGTCGTGTTCATGCTGGAAGTTGAGGCCCACCAGCATTCCTCCTGGGTAGACAAGGAAAGTGAAAGTCTCCTCGTTGCCCTCTTGTCTGCGTTCCCACGTGGCTTTCCTCTTGTGTGTCCCCCTTTCTCCCAACCCCCTCTGTCCCTCACCCATGTCATTGTAATGGGAGCCAGTGAGGGCATCCCTGTACCCCAGCGTCTGCCTTGCAGTAGACACTCAGATTTGTGTTAAAGGACAGCAGTGTGTCAGTTCGGAATATTCCCCTTAAACCAGACTTTCTGCATTATTGGAAGTTAACTTGTTATTACCATGAAGCGGCACGGGGCCCATCTCCTGCCCGGGACCTTGAACCGCTCATGGAACCATCCGGGTCCTTTCACGTGCGCTTCTACAGGTCCGACCCTTCCCCAGCCAGGAGCCTGCACCCAGGAGCCTGCCGAGCAGATGCGCTAGGGGTAAAATTTCAACGAGGCCCTAAGAATACATGTGTAAAAAATACAAAGTTAAGATTGCTTCTGATGGTTTTAATCAAGCAGCACAATCTAGAAAACAGATACATCCTCTCCCTCAGACTTCATGTAGGTATACGTGGGATCTCCCGGGGAATTACCCAACGTAGAATGTTGGAGCTTAATTTAGGGGCTAGGTCCCCAAGAGTGTTTGTTCAGCCTCGGACTGAACACTGGGGTGCTTGCCGTGGCCAGGGGGCGGGAGTGCATTCTGTGGTTGTCGGATGGCAACATGTTAGAAGATTCTTTTCTTTACGTTAAAATGGTACGTGTCTCGCCTAAAGTCTACGAGAGGTCCTGGCATCTGGAATGTCCCGAGAAGGCCAGAATATGAAATCAATGGAAACTACACAGTAACTTGGGGTTTCCGTTACTCCAAGTTTGTAGCCAATCTGTTCATCCTGTCCCCTTTGACTAATATTATTTCCTTGATTTTTTGTGCTGAGGTTCAGCTCTTATAAATTACACTCCTACCCAAGAGAAAGGTTAACCTCAGAGCAACTTGTGAAAAGCTATTTGTTCCCGAAGACGGGAATGAGAAACGATAGCATCGGTGTGACTAATGCCATTTATGTGCTCACGTGGACGCGGTTACCAGCAACATCTCATTTGGAGAAGAAATTACGAAAATGAGGTGTGTGTCCAGTTCTTAAAATTTACAGACCGGTTTTCTTTTTGTGGAAAATGTACTTTCTTCCTCAAAAATCTCCATCCTACCTCCATTTAGCCTTAAAAAGAATATATTGGCCTCTTCGTGATTTAATCTGTGACTTTTTCCTCATAAAATCGTTGTTCAGTGCCAGTGGCATACAAATATTCAAACTGACTGTGTTGCCTAACTCCTTGCAACGGAATCGAATAAAAACTTGGATTAAAAGGTCAACTTTAAAATACGCATAATAAATTCGCCGGAGAAGAGCTCTCCCAACTTTCTGCACCATTTCCCCTCATGTCATTACTCACGGAGGCTCCCCTGAATGTTAAGGACTGCAAATAAAAGAGAAGAATGTATAGACCAGTGGGGTCTAGGAAAGTTTTTTCATGAACAGGGAATGGAAAGTAGAGTGAAAAATATTTCTTGAACTAATGAAGTTTGGCACAGTAGAGAGAGAATTGGTGGACATTTAGTATTTCCTACGGTACACAAAAAAAAGCGAAACTTCTTTATTATTTTAAGAAATCCCTTACTCTATGCCCTTCACATATTTGCCCCCATAGCCATACTAATAAAAGCCTCAATATTTTTGAGATGGTTATTCTTCTAACATTGTAACTGACGATAGTAAAATTATTGGGGTTATCCAGCAGGGGCTGGTGGGACAGAGTATATGAATTTCTGTAAGGAACAGGTGAGAACGTCTTACTGTAACACAGAAAGCCTACTCGTGCATTCTAATTGAACGTCATGGTCTCTAAGTATTTCAGAGTAATACATATTCGCGTCCGTAGCCTCACAACCTCAGCATAGGACAGCCAGGGTCATTCCTTGAACCTCCAGAGCTGAAATAGCTCCAGCTACCAGATTCCTAACTCTGAATTTTCTTTATTAATCTCATATCCTTCCATTTTCTTCCCCCTGGCAATTTAGGCCAGTCACACACGCTCTTTACATTTATTTTGACCTTGATTCTTTCAGTCCATACCAGTCCTCCAAACCTTTGTCATTGCTTGGCCTCATGACTCTCGTTTTCCCTTCCCCGTTTCAAGCAACTTAAAGCTCCTTGGCCTTTCGAGTTTGTGACTAGCTGTGCTTTGCTTTGGATGATGTCTTTAAGCACAGTCTTGGTGCTGAACATTGTCTCCTTTTTCAGGTCTGTGAGTGAGCAAGTAAGTGTCTATCACCAGGTCTGTCCAGTCTAGAATTAGGGCTTTTATCATGAGGACTTAGAAACTATTTAAGGAAAACTTTAGCATTATCTACTTAAATGATGGATAGTTAGGGATCAAGGAGGGAAAAGAGTAAGTTTTCAGGGACTAGGGAAGCCATGCGCTATGTTCCTGAGGCACGGGTACAAGTGGGAAGGTGAATTCATGCACCAGCGATGCCATACAGGTTTTGTGCACCTGCCACAGACATGACCCTATTCGAAGACAGAGGATCTGGCGGAGAACATGAAACACAAAGTCCATGCTCCCAAGGGGCTTTTACTCTAGCATAGGACTCAGTGTTAAACAAGCGAGCACAAAATTAATTGTGCCACTCAGATGGGACTCTGTTCAGTTCTGCAGAATTTTATGCCCATAATTTCCCAGGTTTATTGCTCAAAATATACCTGGCTATTAAATATTCTCTATTCTCTAGGATTTAAAGGTTATTTTTTAAAAACATTTATTGAGAGACAGACTGTGAACAGGGGAGGGGCAGAGAGAGTGGGAGACAGAGAATCTGAAGCAGGCTCCAGGCTCTGAGCTGTCAGCACAGAGCCCGACGTGGGGCTCAAACTCACGAACGGTGAGATCATGACCTGAGCCAAAGTCGGACACTTAACCAACTGAGCCACCCAGGTGCCCCTAAAGGTTATTTTTAAAAGAAAAACTTAAGGTTTGATTTGTACTCTTTTATCCATGCTTCTTACTAATTAGTTTAAAACGCTTTTCAACCTTTGTACTCACGTTGTGTTGTTAAGTCTTAGATTTCTTTGTTCTCAGGGACCAGCTATGGGTCTGTTAGGAGAACCTTCTTAACTCTGAGTGATCTCAGGGTCGTTTCTGTTTTTCAAGTAATCTGCAGGGATGGCATTAGTCTTTCTTTCGCAGCCCACAAGTCTTGCTTTCAGGGGTAGAATTAAGTACACGGCAAACAAGTCCTTCATAACCTGGGAAGAAAACGATGCTGCCGTGACCTCTTCCTGGGCTGGGAAGTGTCGCTGTGGTGTGTGTGGTGGTGAGATCACGCATTGGCTTTCTGCCTCCGGGGGCCCAGCCGGTGGAGAACTGATGGTGGCTGCCTAGAGAATGGTTTGAGACGAGGCTCAGACTGGGGCTCATCTGAAGGGAAAACTACGATTGGTAAGTGAAATCTGTGGGCAAGGAAGGAACTTGTACCGTACGTGCCTGGAATTTTCCACTCTTTCCATTGGCTCCCTGGGAATGGCTTGACCCTGTGGCTTGGCTTTTAATCTTCCTCCAGGTGTAAGGATCGTTTTTTTTATTCTGAATAGAATGTTTTAGACACAACTTAAACAATCTAGCTCTTCTCCCCATTCTTAATGAAGTTAAATTGATGTTATTCCCAGTTAGGATCCCATTCAGCCTGCTGTCATCAGAAGGTTACTCCTCTTCACACACATAGAATGAAAACTGTTACTAAGGGGTAAATTATACTCATATTGTCTTAAACTTAGGAAAGAAGGGTTCTGCTCAGTGCAGAACTCTTGCATTTACATCCATACATTTTTAAAAGTTACTTTATGCGTTTCACTCTATCCTTTGGCGTTTTTTTTTTTTCCAATCTAGAATTTCTAGCTGTTTTTATTTCAATTTAGAATAAATTAAAGCATTCTGAGTGTGTGCACACACTGTTATGTGAGTCTAGGTCATATGATGGAATGTATTTCTGGTGGGTTGTGAGCGATACAATTTGAAAGTCACCATTCAGACCATACCCTTTTTATTTTTTATTTTTGAGAGAGAGAGAGAGCGGGGAAGGGGCAGAGAGGGATGGAGACACAGAATCCGAAGCAGGCTCCAGGCTCTGAGCTGTCAGCACAGAGCCTGTCATGGGGCTTGAACTCATGAACTGCAAGATATGACCTGAGCTTAAGTTGAATGGTTAACCAACTGAGCCACCCAGGCACCCCACACCCTTTTTATCATCGTAGAACCTTAGAGAATAAAATAGTTTCTTGCTGCTTACTGACTTGGCTTTTGTCATCAGTCTCCATCACGTCCAATCCAAGGGCTGCTTTGATTGTTCAAGTAAAACTTTGGAAGGTAGGAATCTGAGCAGGGGTAGTAAGCAAGGCCTGTTAAAACGCATGCCGCACATACGGAGCAAACACGAACGCTGTGCACTTACCCTCTGAGTGTCCACGCTGTCATGCCCTCCACCTTGCTCTGAGGAGCCTCTGTCACTGACATGGCCCTAGTTCCCATCCCGGGAGAACCTTGCTCTGAGTAAAACTGAAGGAAGAGAGATGTATTGCCCTGCCCGTCCTCCTCTGTCTGGGGGCGTGGCCCACTTCACACAGCTCACTCGGTCTCAGAGTCACCTGTGCCCCCCCCCCCCCCCCCCCCCCCCCGTGCTTTTAGTAGCTGCAGCCATTTTCAGACTTTCCCAGCTGCCTGTAGAGAAGAGCAATCGTAGCATGTTTTCACTGATCAGTGACTTAGGTAACCAGGATCCTGGACAGGATCCAAACTGGACAGGACGGTGGGAAGAGGGGCTGCCTGGGGACCCGAGATCATGCTGTCTGCAGACTCCTGCTGTTGGGACAAACGTAAGAGATATGTGTTTCAATGGTGTGGCAGGGAAGCACACGAAGAGAAAAGGAGCACTTGGGTAGCTTTAAGGAACGGAATGGGGTCCAATACCTAATTCTTCGGTAGCCTTGCAGGAAGTGGGAGAGGTGCCCTGTCCTGTAAGAGAAGCCCTTCCCTGGGCGTCCAGTGGCTCTGGCCCGATCCGTAGGTGGTGAGCGTGGGCTGTCTGAATGCTTTTCCCACCTCTGCTTACTGGGTTTCAGAAACTATATTCCTTTTGCTAAGTATCCACTTACTGCCACTGGTAAGATTTTCAGGGTCAGTAGGACATGCATTGCTTTCCTTTTTTTTTTGGTAGTAAAAATTCAAAACAGAAGACATTTATATGTCGTGAATTCATTTCTAGTAATGTACGTATAACGGCTGAGCCTCAGCTCCTAAGTGAAATAAAAAGTAGTAACAAGTGCCGAGAATGGCACGCGCTGTGCCCACCGGTCCTTTGCTCCTTCCTGGTTTCTTCTGGTGCAGGTATTGTTGGGGGCAGTGGTTTGGAGGTCTTAAGTACTAAGTTTTTCCGTTGGAGGTTCTGAGTTGAATGAGCCAATGAAGAAGCCGATGCGTGACCTTTCCTCCGGCTTCTGTGCCATCGTGTCTGCTGTTCTGAGTGGGAAGGCAGGCAGTACAGGGACAGAGGCTCTGGGAGCTGCTTGGCGGAGACGACGTGGAAGGCTCTGGAGGGAGCCTGTACGCGGCCCTGAGCGCGCGATCTGGGACCCTACCCTGCGCTCTTTCCCTTCTCCACTTTCCCAGGGCCCTTCCTCCCCCACTTGTCTTCACTTTCTCTGTGACAGCAGTTCCTTCCATTCTTTTTTCTGCAGCTTATAAAGACCTTTGAAAGCAGTCTCCCTGTCCTTCTTAAGTCTTACAAGGTAGACAGGTGCTACATAGGTTCCCTGTTTTACAGATGGGCAACGGATCCAGAGGTTGTGTGAACCCCTGGCACACGTGATCCGGTGGGTACCCTGCGTGCCGGACAGAGCAAGTATCAACAATCCTGGCTGGCCCTCCGACACTGGATGGGTGAAATAGTGTCACTCTTACTCATCCTTTGAGCAATTTTATTGTTTTGTACAGAAACCTTGATTATGAGACTGGTGATAACGAATACAACTGAGAAAATGGAATGTTATCTTAAAAGTGGACTACAAACATACGTGGGTAACTAATTTTATTTGACATCGGATTTCAATCTCATGTATTTGCATAATAACTAAAAATGACCTCTCAGGTAAGCTGTTTACAACTGCACGCTGGTTCAGCTGATCCCCCTTCTATTCTCCACTTCAAACCTGACTCTTGCTTTGTCTCAACACCAGGAAGGAAAGGGCTGCTGCTCCCTCGCAGCAGGATGGGGATGTGTGTACCTAAAACATGGCGGGGGGGGGGGGTGTTCCTATGTCATGGTTTGTATGGCAACGTTTGGTTTGGTAAATCATTCAGGAAAGGGTAAGAAGAGAGAAGAGGGTCTCGTTAGAAACACGGATGAATCCCAGGGCCCCAGGTGTTTAAACTGCTGAGTCAGCAACCCTGTGCATTCTCTGCCTGGTAATGGGCAGGTGTCAGCGTCTAGACTCTGACTGTGGGAAGGAAGCTCAGGCACCCTCCGTGCAGCCCCTTCCACTTTCTGGCTAAGGAGCAGGTTCAGGAACTTGGGTGAATGGCTGGACAGGGACAGGAACTCAGGCTTTCAGACCCAGATCCTCAGTACGCAGTGCTCGCTTATCCCCACGGGTTGTCAAACTCCTTTCCTGGTCCTCTGCATAAACTTGGGGTCTGTGAACCACTGCTTTTTCAGTCTGAGCAATGTCGGAAACCATTCAGTTTGCATGCGTCGATGTCCTCTGCACGTTTTCAGGCTTGGTTGTAAATATGACAAGGGCGGTTTTCACCTGTCACTCCGCTAAAGGGTAGCATGCTCACTGCGGAGCTGAGCTTGGGGTGACTGTGTCAGTGGGGCTTTCTGACCTCTCACCTTCCACGCTGTGTCTCCCTTCATGTGGAGCTTACATAACTGCCTGTTTTCAAACTTAATAATTAGGTCAATGCTTCTTGATTTACTTTTAAAAGATCATAATACCAAGACAGTAATGAGGCCAGGGTGAAATGGTGTGGTTCTAACATCCCAATCTGAAAGGAATTTTTTCCTATATTATACAGAGGAATCTAGCATGAATAGACACTCAGAAGTAGCCTTTGGGGTATGGATTTAAGGACAGGCAGAAGAAGGCTTACGTGTTGAACACCAAGAAACCTCAGCAGAGAACTTTCTCAGCTTCAAAATTAAAAAAAAATTTTCTAGGATAAATGTAATGATTAGTAACATAACAGTACTGAATGTTATAGTGGCATGATCCACATTAGTTTTCCAATTGAATGTCGCAGAGCTTATTTACTTGAACAAATAATGATTTTTTTCTCCCTCGCTGTAAAATTGAGATCTGCCATTTGTGTTACCTGGGTTATCTAAACATCAATATCTTGAAAACTAGTGGGCTTCCCGTGGAGAGGTTTCATTTCTGTAAACCAAGGTGAACTGTTCTTGTTGAGCGAGAAGTCGGTGGCAAATGAGGTAAGTCAGAGGCACAGCTATGGATGCCAGGTGCGGGGTTAGTTTTTGATGGCCATGGTCCAGAGGAGCGGATGGTCCGTTTCCACGGTCACGACACCAGATCCATCGTAGGTATTGGAAGTACTGACCAGTGTTCCAAAACCAAGCACGTTATTTGCTGTAAGAAAATGAGAGAAAGAAATGTTTAATGACAGCCAGCCTTTCTCCAGTGTAGAACTCTGTCAACAGTTACCAGAAAAGCAGTTAAGCATGTGCCTAAGATAGAAGCTATATAAATATATATGTGATAGAAGATATATAAAATGTGGGACAGGTGAAACATATGACATGGGATTTTAAAACTAAAATGTCTAGAACTTGCCATAACCACTTTTCTGGGAGTTGGTTATTGGTTGTTAACCATTCTGGGATATATGCCATTCTCTCACAAAATTTCATTAAATTTTCTAATTTTTTTTTCATTACCGATTGTAAAATCAAAACCCATTTTCTAATGTGCTACTTGCTTCCCTGCCTGGGTGCAATTATAATTTTTCTTGATGATTCAGAGTTAACATTTTACATAAGTTATTAAACTCTATAAAGATGCAGTCTTAGCGTCAAGTATGAATGATATGGGGCGGAAAGCTAATTACTCCAAAAAGGCATGGGATTTTGGTTATATTTTTCTCGTAAATTAAGAAAAGCCAAAATGAGCCAGGCCTGCTTTGTAAAATTAATAGGAACTCAAAGGTCAAAGCAGACTTCCAACGGGGTGATCCTGAGGAGGCCATAAGCCAAGCTGTAAACTGAGGCCAGGAGATGAGATAATCTCCTCTAACTACTTATCAAAGTAAAGGTTTAGGAGTTGAGTGATAGAATTTGCTTATCAATTCCACATACACATCAATATATACCTGTATGTATATGTTCTAACAGGTTAGCTGAAGTTAATGTCTTTGCACATGGAAGAACAGTTCACATCAAATGACTCTAAACTCGTGACTTGTCCTATAAACATTCCATGATAATCAATATTATTTTCCTTGCTAACGTTCAAAGAGAAAAATAGAGCCCATGCTGTCAAAGACAGAAGAGGACCCTTTTCCTTTAAACAAAAGGTACCTATGAAGTTACAGTGCTTTGGGGAAATAATTATATATAATGCCCACTGCCCACAAGAGGGAGCTTGTTATCTTTCTGAGGAAATCTTGAAAAGGCAATTCAGAAACAGCATTACAGGATAATGTATAACTAGTATTACCAGTTAACACAGTTTATTTACTTAAAACTCAAATTCGTTTGTTTTTCGGAGTTGTCAATGCGTTTACTGATGCAAACTGGAAGGTAAAACTAAGGGTACAGAGTGAACCTTGTGGGAATATCACCCTAATATATAATTCAGTAGGAGCTCTGGCCTTTTTAGTTAATTGGGAATTTTGAGATGAAATTTCTACAGGACATTAATACATACATGAATTTACTAACCCAGACACAAGTGTGAGGATAGTGAGTTAGGGGAGGTGGTCGTGGGTTCAAGGCCAAGTCTGCTTGGGATCTGTTGGAGAAAGAGACCTTGGCTCTCCTGCGGGGTGGCCACGCCTGCAGGCAGGTGCACACAGGGATGTCGGGACTTCTGGCCCAGGCCCAGGGTTTCACGGTTCTCTCTCGAACATTTCAAACCTTTATTCATGAAGACAACTTGGGATGCTTTCATGGGCCTGCCAGTGTAGAGTGCAAAGAAGGTGTACACGACCACCTGAATTTCATGCAGCACACTTTACTGTTTTGGAAACTGATTAGATTAAAATCGTGGTTTTCACATGGGCTCCAAGGACAAGAGCACAAGATTATTTCTCTAGCTTGACTTGCGTGTAAATTCCTTTCTGATTTTCTGAAAGCAGACTATCTGATTATCAGGGCTAGATGGACACTTAGGTTATATACATTGGTTTTCCTAAGACATTAATTCTTAATGGAGAAAGAATAAAAATCGTTTTAATTGATTACCATCATGAGGGCCCCACCCTCCTGACCTGATTCAACTCTAAACTCCTCCCAAAGATCCCACCTGCAAATACCATCACTTTGGGGGGTTATGGCTTCCACCTAGGACTTTTAGGGGAACACATCCAGTCTCTAACGGTACGGTCAATATTAATGAAAGGTTACACTGAAATATATTTGATTGTATTACAATGAAATGATAGAAAAGATGAATAAGCTGAAATACAAATCATGAATTTCAATTTACTACGTCACTACAATTATTTTGGAGTGTATTTCTTCAAGTCAAAGAATCATGCTTTTTGACCAAACCTTGAAGTCTTCCTTATGAGAAAGAAGTCCTTTTTTTTTTTTTTGAGGAAAATATTTGGAATTATGATTGAACTCCCCCTGCTTTGAATGTTTGAGGGTCAATCATGAAGTAAAATAACAAGACTGACAGCTTCCCACAGATAGAAGAAAAGCAAATGATTTTCTTCCAGTTCCACTGAGATACTGATGCCCAGGAACAGCATAATGACCGGATGTATATACATCCTAGGAAATGATTATCACAACAAACTTTGTTAACACGTATTACGAAATATTTTCTTTGTGATGAGAACTTTTGAATCCACCTTGACCAGCTCTATTCCATGAGGCATTGTTAACTATAGTTATGTACATTATGTGCCCAGTATCTCTGTATCTTGTAATTAGAAATTTGTGTCTACCTTCACCCAATTCCCCCCACCCCTGTAGCCCTGGCAACAAAATATCTGAGGTTTTTTGTTAAGTTGGTATTTTTAGATTCCACATATATGTGACATCATACACTATTTGTCTTTTTCTGACTCACGTCACTTACCGTAATATCCTAAAGGTCCATTCATGTTGCAAATAGCAGGATTTTCTCCTTTTGATGGCAGAATAATATTCCTGTGTGTGTGTACACAGTATATACACACACATGCACATACACACATACATGACTTCTTTATCCATTCATCCACTGATGGAAATAACACTTAGGTTGTTTCCATTTCTTGGCTATTGTGAATAGGACTGCTAGAGAACGTGGCATGCAGGGATCTCTTCAACATAGTGTTTTCGCTTCCTCCAGATATGTTCCCAGAAATGGAATTGCTGGATCATATGGTAGTTCTAGTTTTAATTTTTTTGAGGAAACTCCACACTGTTTTCCAAAGTGGCTGCTCCAATTTACATTCCCACCAACAGGATACAAGCATTCTCTTCTCTCTAAAACCATGCCAGCCATTTATTATTTTTTGTTTTTTTGATGATAGCCATTCTTCCAGGTGAGAGGTGACAGTTCATCGTGGTTCTGATATCCACGTCTCTAATGAGGAGAGATGTTGGGCACCTTTACGTATACCTTTTGGCCATTTGAGTATCTTCTTTGGAAAACTGTCTCATCAGGTACTTAGGCCATTTTTTATTAGATTATTTGCTTTTTTCTTCTTTTTGGTAATGAATTGTATGAGCTATATACTTTGGAAATTAACTCCTTATCAGATACATGGCTTGCAAATATTTTTTTCTCCTTTTCATAGGTTGTCTTTTCATTTTGTTGATTTTTGTTGTGTGGAAGGTTTTAGTTAGATGCAGTTCCACGCGTTTATTTTCTTAATCTGTTGCTTGTGCTTTAGGTGTCATATTGAAAACATTGCCAGGACCTTTTGTCCAAGCAGTTTTTCCCTAGTTTTTCTTCTAGGAGTTTCATGGCTTCAGGTTTCATGTTTAAGTCTTTATCCATTTGAGTTTTTGGGAGTGGTTTATGATAGGAGTCTAGTTTCATTCTTTCATATGTGATATCCAATTTTCTCAGTCCCATTTACTGAAGAGATGGTCTTTTCTCAGTGGAGTATTCTTGGACCCTTTGTCATCTATTAGGTGATTGTATATGTGGGGATTTAATTCTGGGCTCTTGATTATGTTCCATTGGCTCATGTGTATATCTTTTATGCTGGTAGCATTGTTTTGTTCCTATAGCATTATAATATAGTTTGAAATCAAGAAGTGTGATGCCTCTGACTTTGTTCTTTTTCAGGATTACTTTGGCTATTTCAGGGTCTTACGTGGTTCCATACAAATTTTAGGACAGGGATTGCATTAAATCTATAGACGCCTTTGGATAGTATGACATTTTAGGTACATTCTTCCAATCCATGAACATGGGGTATTCTCCCATTTGTGTCTTGTTCAATTTCTTTCATTAATGTAGGTTTAGTGTAGAGATCTTTGGCGCCTTTGGTTAAATTTATTCCTAAGTATTTTATTGTTTTTGATGCTATTATATAAATGGGATCATTTCCTTGTTTTTCAGATAGCTCATTGTTAGTATACAGAAACACTATTGATTCTTTTATGTTAATTTTGTAACCTGCAAGTTTGCTGAATTTGTTCATCTAACAGTTTTTTGGTGGAGTTTTTAGGATTTTTTTGTATAGAAAATCATATCATCTGCAAATTGACAGTTTTACTACTTCTTTTCCAATTCTGATATCTTTTATTTTGCCTAACTGCTCTGTCTAGGACTTCCAATACTGTGTTGAATAGGATTGGTTAGAGTTGGCACCCTTGTCTTCTTCCTGAGCTTAGGAAAAACTAACTTTCACCACTGAGTATGATGTTAGCTGTGGGCTTGTTATATATGGCCTTTATTATATTGAGATATGTTCTTTCCATACATTTGTTAAGAGTATTTATCATGAATGGATGCTGAATTTTGTCAAATGCTTTTTCTGCATCTACTCAGATGATTATGATTGCTTTTCTTTCATTCTAATGTGATGTATCATGTTTATTGATTTGTGTATGTTGAACCATCCTTGCATCCCAGAGGTAAATCTCCCCATGATTACAGTGAATAATCCTCCTAATATGCTGCTGAGTTTAATTTGCTAGTCATTTCATTGAAAATTTTTGCTTCTTGTTTTTAAATTTAATTTGTTTTTGAGGAAGAGCCAGCGAGCAGCGGAGGGGCAGAAAGAGAGAGGGAAACACAGAATCTGAAGTAGGCCCCAGGCTCTGAGCTGTCAGCACAGAGCCCAATGCGGGGCTCAAACTTACAAGCCATGAGATCATGACCTGAGCTAAAGTCAGATGCTCAATGGACTGAGCCACCCAGGTGCCCCTGAAAAACTCTGCATCTGTATTAGGGGTGTTAGCCTGTAGTTTTCTTGTAGTGTCCTTATCTGGCTTTGGTATCAGGGTAATACTGGCCTCACAAAAGGAGTTTGGGGGTGTTTCCACCACTTTGAGTTTTTGGAAGAGTTTGAAAAGGATTGGCACTAATTCTTCTTTAAACGTTTGTCAAAATGTACCAGTGAAGCCATCTGGTCCTGGGTTTTTCTTCACAGGGAGCTTCTTTATTATCGATTCAAGCTCCTTCCTAGTAATTCATCTGTTCAGATCTTCTATTTCTTCCTGACTCAGTCTTGGTAGGTTGTATGTTTCTAAGAATTTTTCATTTCTTCTCCAATTTGTGCAGTTTGTCGGTGGAATTTTCATAGTACCTTCATATGATGTTTCGTATTTGGTGGTTTGGGTTGTCATCTTTTTCATTTATAAATGTTGATTTGAGTCCTCTCTTTTATGTTTATCTTTTCATAGAACCTACTCTTAGTTTTTACAGTTTTCCTGTTCTCCATTTCACTTCCCAATCTTTGTTTTCATTTGAATCTTGGTTTCCTTCCTGTGCAGGCTTTGAGCTTAGATCTTCTTTTTCTAGTTCCATAGGTATAAAGTTAGGCTGTTTATTTGAAATCTATTTTCTTGATGTATGCATTGTAACTATGAACTCTCCTCTTAGAACTGCTTTTGTTGTATCCCGTAAGTTTTGGTATGCTGTGTTTCAAGATACTTTTTCTTTTAAAATTCTTTTTTGATCCATTGGTTGTTCAGGAGAGTGCTATTCAATTTCCATGTATTCATGAATTTTCCAGTTTTCCTCTTGTTATTGATCTTTAGTTTCATACTGTTGTGGGCAGAGAGGACAGCTGGCATGATTTTAATTTTCTTGAATTTGCTAAGACTTGTTCTGTGGCCTAACATAGGATCCTCAAGTTCCATGTCCTGGCTGTGTTCCCCGCCAAAGTGCAACTGTATGCTGGATGCCACAGTTGACTGGATTTGGTGGTCAGGCTTCCTAGACAGTTAGGACTACTACTATCCTCAGAAATAGGCATGGTTGTGAACTAGATTCCCTGCTTGGGCAGGGCGGGAGCACAAGGCCTACAGGCAACGTGGCTTGTTGTTTGGGGACCCAAATCAGGCAGGACTGTGTACCATCTCTGGCCAGGTGGGGTCACTCGCTTTGTTCTACAGACGGGGAGAGCCACTGGCTGTGTTCTCTGCTCGCGGGCCGCTTACAAGCAGGGCTGTAGGACGGGCTACCTGACTTCCATGTGCCCTGGTTAGGTTCCCTGGCTGGGTGGGCGGAAGGCTGTACTCGGCAGTGGTCAGTGCTACACATTATTTCCCTGCTCAGGTGGGGTTGCGGTAGAGGCCCCGAGGCTGGCAAGGCTCTTTTTCTGGAGACCAAACAGGCTGTGGCTTGGCTCGGCAAATGGTCAAGGCTGCTGGCTAGGCTCTTCAGTCCAGTGCTCCTGTAATTGGGATTGAAGGAGATATGTTTGGGTTTCCTGGTGAACCTGGGCTGGAGGCTGTATTGAACAGTGAGCGGGACTATAAATTAGTTTCCCTAGTCGGTTGGGGCCATAGGTCAGGCCCTAGAGCATGCAAGGCTCTTGTTTGGGGGTCCAATCAGGTGGAACTTTGCACCAAGCTCTCTGGCCAAACACGGTAACCGTTCTGGCTCTGCAGATAGGCAACACTGCTGGCCAGGTTTTCCACTTGAGTCCCACTGGGCTAAACAGCTTCCCAGGGTCTCAGGCCAGGCTTCCTGGGCTGGGAACTATACTCAGCAGTAGGTAGCCCTGTGAATTAGCTGTCCGGCCCAAGCAGTGCAAATGAACAGACTCCACAGTTGGCGTGGCTCATTATTTGTGGTCCCAAATCGGGCAGATCTGTGCCCCACCAAGTTCCTTGGTCCGACTGGGCCACAGTCTTGGCTCTGCAGGTAAGCAAATGCACTGGCTGAGATTTCTGTTTGGATGCCACTGTGAGTGGAGACTTGGTCTTCCAAGATCCAGATGTGGCTGCTATAAACCCCACTTCCCTTTTTTAATCACAATCTGATCCCCATGGTCAAGCTGCACAATCCCCCCTTGAGGTGAGCCCCGAGTCTGGGTCCCCTTCAGGTGAGCCCTGGTGTTAGGGGAGCTGGATGTCCATCTCGGGCTGTCTCTCCCGCTGGAGAAACTGGAGGCTCTACTTGGTGCAGCGTTGTGCTGCCCGGGGTGGGGGAGGAGGGGTACGGCCAGAGTGCAGCCGCTCCTCTCCTCTTCTAGGGCAGTCTCCCTCGGTCTTTGTGTTTTAGGTTCACGCCCATGCTCTGGGGTTTTCACAATGGTGTCTCATCTGTGGATAACTGTTACTTGGTTTCTTGGGAAGGGGACTGAAGATGGGAATGACCTAGGTTGCCATCGTGATGCCATCATTCCCTCAAAAATTACTTGTTCATACCTATCCCAGAGAACTTGCCCAAAACTTTGGCTGGCTTAACAGTTAGATTCGATTCAACATTTAGACAATTTAGATGCAGTTTATCTTCCCCCCTCTTTGTTTGCAGAGAGTAAACCATGGTTCTAAGATAACCAGTCATTCTGATCAAGTCCTGCTTTAATCAGAGACCAGAATAAAAGTTACAGCTATGTATAAAATTATAAGCAACCATATCATATGTGATAAACATAAGCTAAAGTTGCTTGCTCTGTCTAAATGTGAAAGTTCAGTCTCGTCTGTTTGCTTCAAAGCCACTGTCATCCATTGTTTTAAGGGCAGTTGGGGTCTAATGACAACAATGTAGTTCCTGTTCCAATGAAATTCAATACCGGATATATTAGGGACCACAGAGGCACAGCCCAACTTTTGGGTTTTCATATGCTAGAGACACAGAAGTACTTAAAAATAAGAGAAACATTAACGTTGATTTTACAGTTTTCATCCATGACCTCAAACGGTTTTCCTTCCCAAAGGTAAGGATGGAAGTGAGGCACTTAGTATTGTTTCCTTTCAGTGACACCCCACCAGCTTTCCTCTAAAGCTGCAAAGACTAAAGATTATAAAGCAGAAAGCTGGCACATTGGTAGAATTCAAAGTATTCAATCCTTTTGGTGTCACATGAAGGTAAGAAGGGCCATCCGTCCTGGATTCCTGCCTGCCTTACCTCTGTAAGCTGATGCACGGGGTTGTGGCTCTTTTCAGCGGGCTGACAGTGTGGAGGAGCACTGTGGGAGGACTCTGAGGCGTTAAGGCTTTGCAGAGCAAGATGGGGAAGCATTTGCTCCCTCTGCACCTGGGTCATAGGTCTGTTCTGATACTTTCACAGAGGAGGCATCTCTCTGTCAAAAATAGTATAACCCTCATCATGTGAGGTTAAGTCAGACGCGGGTTCAAACCCTGGCTCTATCTATGAACTCAGTTTTCTCATATAAGTGTTAAAGAAACCTTAAACGTCTTTACTTTCTTCTGTCAGTGAAGTAGGTCAAGGTTTTCTTTCCCCACCTTAGTAGTCTTTTTAAAAGAGAGAGAGAGACTGCCATGATTTGAACTATTAGCAAATGCCTTGATTCAAGTGATTAGTTTATAGTCAGCGGAGAGGTACAATGAGATAAGCTTGGCCAGACTAGTAAGTCATTTGTTTTATAGGTATTTACTAAGGCTATGTATACTCTTTGCTGGACACTAGAGATAGAAAGATGGATATACAACGAAGCCCAGCAGACTGGACAGAAGCATGGGGCAGGCGCTGATGAGTTGGCCAGGATGGGTTGTATATTCGAGTAGGAAGTGAATCCTTGGGTGAGGAGGGTGCCACATACATTCTCCCCAGAGGCCTGACCTCTGTCCTGGCTTCCTAGGAATCTGTGCGTTGACACGGGTTATTTTGTAAAAAAACATCAGTAAAATTCTAAAAAGGCAATGCAAACATTTCTCAAATTGATGAAACTGAGGGAGTAAAGAGAGGGAAGTGAATGAGCTTTGCCCAGGAGATGCTATGCAAAGAGGTGGTATTTGAGATGGAGTAATTCTCATTCATTCCACACACTGCCTGGGCACTCACAGCACAGCGCGTGCTCGAGGTACAGCAGGTTTTTATCTGCAATTTACACATGAGGAAAATGAAGTTCAGGGAGGTTAAATCTACAGGCTATGACGATAATAAAAGTTGTTAGACACATGTTACCAAGGGAGGGTAAGGCAACGCTTTGAAGAGCTTTACAACAAGAATCGAGGCTGGTCTGTTTTCCCTAAAGTATGGAACTGAAAGCAGCCTGATGGACAGTCAGTGGGCGATGCCGCGGAAATGCAGAAACCGTCCAAAGCCTTAAATGAATACCTTCTATGCCACACAGACAAATGCTTAATGAAGCCATTATGATGGATCTCAAGACTCCCCACCATCCCGGAACATTAGGTTAAACTCGAGGAGTGCAGTTAGACGCACTGGACATATCACCATTTCAGACATAATGGAACTACCGTATGCTCTACATTCATCATTTACCCTCTGAAGATGCTTGGGCTATTTGGAGAAACACTGTATATTAAGAAAACATGACAGATTTCATTAGCAGGAAAAAGCCAACTCTACTGCCTCTGAAATCCTTTCACTATGATTGGTCTCTACCATTGTAATTATTTGAACTACAGATTTAAAAAAGGTTTTTACAGATATGTATGATAGTCAAACTTTGTTTTAAACACTACTAACTTACTATTTCATAATAATAATCCTTCCCAGGGGCGCCTGGGTGGCTCAGTCGGTTAAGTGTCCGACTTCGGCTCAGGTCACAATTTCACGGTTCATGGGTTCGAGCCCTGCAACGGGCTCTGTGCCGACAGCTCAGAGCCTGGAGCCTGCTTCAGACTGTGTCTCCCTCTCGCTCTGCCCCTCCCCTGCTCGCGTGCTGTTTCCCTCTCTCTTAAAAATAAACATTTAAAAAAATTAAAAAAAAATCTTTCCCAGAGTTGCTGTTTTAAAGTGGTTTCCTATCAACTAGGCTTTATACTTATGGTCGTTCTTAAAAATAGTCAAAAATTAAATATCAGTATAGTCTTTTCACTTTCTTGAAGGTAGAATCTCAAACTAGTCCTAGTGTAGAGCTGTAGAATACATGCCTTTCATGTATATTTATTGGAATCTTAAAAAACAACAAGTTTGAGACCATCTGTCACAGAAATAGATCCAATTATCTTTCTTACACTGTTGAATGGAAATATGTGATCCACACATCTTTTTAAGGAGTAAAAATAGGTAAAATGTTTATACACACACATTATTTTTGTTGAGATGTAATTGACATATTGAATCATTATGTAGTATGAAACTAATATGGTATATATGTATATTTTGAGAAATGATCACCACGATATGTCAATATGCTATCCGTCACCACAGTTACAAATATTTGTTTATGTGATGAGAACTTTTAAGATATATTCTCTTAGCAACTTCCAAACAATACAGTATTAACTATACTTACTATGCTGTATATTACATCCTGATGACTTATTTTATAACTGTGGAAATTTCTTCCACTCCTAACCTCTAGCCTCTGCCAACCATGAATCTGTTTTCTGTATTGTGGAGTTGGTTTTGTTTTGAAGATTCCACATATAAAGAATATTATATTTGTCTTTCTCTGTTTGACTTATTTTCACTTAGCATAATGGCCTCAAGATCCATCCATGTTGTTGCAAATGGCAGGATTTCTTTATTTTTTGTGGCTGAATAATATTCCATTGTGTGTGGGGGTGTGTGTACCCTTCCCCCCCTTTTCTTTATGCATTCATCCATTGATGGGCACTTTTCAACTCAGTGTTTTTGTTTCCTTTGGATAAAACCCAGAAGTAGCATTGCTGCATCATATGGTAGTTCTATCTTTAACTTTTGTAGAACCTCTATAGTGTTTTCCATAGTGGCTGCACCAATTTACATTCCCACCAACAGTGTAGAAGGGTTCCCTTTTCTCCACATCCTTGCCAACACTTGTTATTTCTTGTCTTTTTGATAATAGACATTCTAACAGGTGAGGGGAGATATCTCACTGTGGTTTTGATTTGCATTTTCCTATTAGTGAGGTTGGACACCTTCTAATGTACCTGCTGACCAATTGACTATCTTCTTTGAAAATATTTAATCAATTTTTTTTTTGCTATTCAACTTTATATATTTTGGATATACCTTATCCAGTATAGGATTTTCTCCTGCAGTATAGGCTGCCTTTTTATTTTGTTGATGGTTTACTTTGCAGAAGAATTTTAATTTGATGTCCCACTTATTTTTGTTTTAGTGCCTACCTTTGCTTTTGGTGTCAAATCAAAAAGAATCATTGCCAAGACTGATGGCAAGTTACTTACCATCTGTTTTCTTCTACTAATCTTATGGTTATAGGTCTTATGTATAAGTCTTTAATCCAGTTTGAGTTTTTTGGTGAATCATGCATGATAGAGGTCCAGTTTCTTTCTTTTGCACATAGCTGTCCACTTTTCCCATCATCATTTGTTGAAGAGAGTATCCTTTTCCCATTGTATATTCTTGGCTCCTCTGTTGTAATTTCATTGACTATATACGCATAAGTTCCTTTCTGGGCTCTCTAAATGGTTCCACTGACCTGTGTCGGTTTTTATGCCAGTAACATACTGTTTGATTATTGTGGCTCTGTAATAGGATGCCTCCAGGTGTGTTCTTTCTCAAGACCGCTTTGGCTCTTCAAAATCTGCTGCAGTTTCAAGTTTTAGGATTGTTCTTTTGTGAAAAATGTCATTGGAATTTTGACAGAGATTGCACTGACCTGTAATATAGACATTTTAACACCATTCTTCCAGTCCATGAGCATGGTATATTTTTCCATTGGTGTATTTTTTACTTTCTTTCATCAAAGTATTAGAGTTCTCAGTGTACAGGTCTTTTACCTTCTTGGTTAAGTTTATCACTAGGTATACTTTCTGATGTAACTGTAAATGGGATTATTTTCTTAATTTCTCTTTCTGATAGTTCTCTTAGTGTATAGAAATCCAACATTTTTGTATATTCACTTTGTGTCCTGCCACTTTACTAAATTCCTTTATTAGCTGTAACAGTTTTTTTGAAATAGTCTTTAGGGTTTTCTCTGTATCATCTGTCGGGTCATGTCACCTGCAAATAGTGACGGCTTTCCTTCTTAGCAATTAAAAACACTTTTTTAACATCTATTCATTTTTGGGAGAGAAAATGCATGAGCATGGGAGGGGCAGAGAGAGAGGGAGACACAGAATCCAATGCAGGCTCCGGGCTCTGAGCTGCCTGCACAGAGCCCGACGAGGGGCTCGAACACACGAACTGCAAGATCGTGACCTGAGCCAAAGCTGGACGCTTAACTGCCTGAGCCACCCAGGCGCCCCTCTTCCTTACCAATTTAGATGCTTTTAATTTCTTGTTCCAGCCTAATCGCCCTGGTTAAGACTTCTAAAGCTATGTTGAATAAAAGTGGTGAGAGTGGCCCACTTTCTGTACATGTAATATATCTAAAATGTCTACTGACCTAAGTCTTTGAAATCCAGTGTGTATTTATAGCATATCCCAGTTTGCACAAATCCAGTTTTAAGTGTTTAACAGCCACATGTGGCTAGTGACTACCATACTGTTTGAACAGCAGAGATCAAGGTTCTTGAAGGAGAAACCATACTAATCAGTCATCTGTTTCTCCAGGGAACTTTACCTTTGGACTGATTCATTTGCAGATATGTATTCAGACAGTCTCATGTTATAAAGGGACTATTAAATTCAAATGAGCAGATCAAGTCATTTCAAATTATTTCAGCTACAGCAGGAATAGATCAACAAGGACCTGGTCATTTGGCATATGCTCAGCAATAAGAAAAGGACAGAGTCCTCTGCCATCCAAATTGAGGGCTGACAAAGATTTAGCAAAACTAGACAAGAAAACCAAAAGCACAAAACCTAAACAAACCTACGTTAAAATTACCGATAGAATTCGTCCTGGGTTTTGTAAGGAACTCAGTAAGCAGACTCCTACCAGAACATGTAGCAGGTGGTCTGCTAACGATACTCTTTCCTCCCAGTCATTCCCTCTCCCCCCATCCAACCCTGCCATTCCCATCTGAAAGAAAACTGAGGGAACCTAATCGCCCACAACCTCACTGCCCCCACCCCAGACACCTTGGCCTGGCATTTAAGGCCTTTCCTCAAATGGCTACTTTCTCCCACAGAACCTCCTTGCTGTTCCCTTAATAGATGAGGAACTTCCTACTCCTGTGAGAAATTCCGATGTTTCCCCTCCTTCTGGAACATATCCCATATCCTTCCGGTCTCAGGTCAAATGTCAGCTTCTAGCCTGTACAAGCTCTGATTCTCTACCCACTACAGCCCAAATTAATAATAAACACATACAAAGAAAGAAGACCAAATGTTAAAGAAGAATGTTAGCAGTTATAAATCTGGATGGAAGGTATAAAGATTTTGCTGTACTATTCAATTTTTCTGTAGGTTTGAGGTTTTTTAATATTAAAATTCAGTAATAACATTTGGGAGGAAAGTTAGGAAAAAAGACTAAGAACTCGTGAAGGAAAGTGCCTTCTCCTTGTTCACCTTTACTTCCTCAAAAGCTGAAGTAATGCTGTTAGGAGAATCAAATCAGTAAATGCTCGCTGATTTGGAATGTGTTAAAATAAATCTGAAGTGAAGAAAACGCGTGCTGAATTTAGGAAGCAGGCGTCTGGCCTGTGGTTTGTGCGTTAATGGCAGCACAGAAGGGCCCGTACAGGGGACGCTGAGCCTAGTGTGGAATATGGGAAGGGGTCCGTCCTTTGTCAGCCTGCTGAAGTTCACCAAGGACAGCCTTTACCTACACTCACTGATGCAGGAGGACAGAAAATTAACCCAGATTATGCCTCGTGTGCCTGGAAAAATGGTAAGAGCAGACGTCTTCCTTGTTACCCGGGCCTCTGATAACAAGCCCTCCTCTGTGCTTTCTTTTGGGAAGTTATCTCTGAAGCCCTCATGGACTGAGGCCTCCTCCCAAGGTGAGCGCTGTCCCCTCTCTATCCTGCCGGCTGCTCCCCGAGTGAACTCCCGTGTCTGAGGAAGGGCTATTCTAATTCCACTCGAAAGTGGCTGCATTCGTCTTCATCTCTCGGAAGTCACGTTTCCCTTGCCCTTGGGTTGAAGGCTTCTGATGTTCAATTACTCTTCCATCTCCACACTGCCTGTGTCTCCACTCAGCCTGCTGTCCCAAAAACAATTAGACCGAGAAAATGCTGCAGCTTGGAGGAACCAAGGCTAATGAGGCCAGTGAGAAAAGGTTTCCCAAGCACTTTCAAACGTTGAGGCTTTTCTAAAATATGTTATTTTTTTTCTTTGTTAAAAAGAATTCTCTAATGTGTTAGATCACTAGCATGTTCTACTCACAGGGTCAGTGCTGCAGTTAAAGAGCCAATCAGACAGAACTGCTTTATGACAAAAAAAGGACAGTCCAAACCCACAAAATGTGGCCTATTTAAAAATGAATGGTCTGTGTAGAAATGGCCCAAGATTTTCAGTGTGGAAAGTCCAGATCAGGTGTTTTACTTAAAAAAAAATTTTTTGTTTATTTATTTTGAGAGACAGAGAATCCCAAGCAGAGCCCGCTGTGTGCTTCGAACTCATGAACTGTGAGACCATGCATGACCTGAGCCAAAATCAAGAGTTGGACACTTAACCGACTGAGCCGCCCAGGAGCCCCAGCCAGTGTGTATCAGATTTAAAGGTGAGGGCAAAGAAGGGAATGTGAGTCTGTCCAAGGGCTGCTCTGAGCTGCTTTACTTTGCTCTACTTCCTTCCACTCCTGGGGCCCTGCCTGGCCTCCTGTGGACACTGGCCCGTCTCCCAAACATGCCCACAGGTGTGACAGCGCTGCACGTGGCAAAGCTGACAATCCCAAAGATTCCCATCCCAATCTGTGGCTGACTGGTGGGAGGACATTCGGCAAGTTCTTTTGTTCTTCCTGCCTCACTGCCCTCCCTGCAAAAGAGGCGAACTTCCCACTGCAGTATTCCCCCGGCTTTGGCTGACAGTTCTTCTGGTGACCTCAGCATGCAACAATACCTGTCTTCTGTCATCTCTGATACAGCTGTCGTGAACATGAATGAGTTAATGTCTGTGCCGGTCTTTGACTTCTGCATGAAAGCACTGAAAATTTGTTGTATTATTGTCATCATTTCACCTGCACTGAGGAAGCTCTAAAGTGGCATTTGCTTCTACCCTTCAAATACCAACAGAGATTACTGTAAGTACATCAAACAAATGGAAATGGCATAGAAGAGGGAAGAAAAGAAGATGGGAGGTAGCAGGGTATAATTACTTAATATCAGTCTCAGACCTGCAGGTGGCATCTACTCAGAATAAGCTAAGGAGACATAACCTGTGCTCTTTGAGATTTTACCAAGTCACATCAGATAACCCCAGACAGACAGATCAAAAAAACAAAAGAAAACAAAAAATCCATAAACATTATGCTCAAGAAAAGGCACAGATCTACTGGGAGGAATAAGGGGTCATGAAGGACTATTACTAAACATCTCACTTCTTCCTTATCCCTGGAGGAAGAGACTCAAAGAGTGGCATGTGTGGGGTTGGAAAAAAATTGGTGACCCCCCCCCCCCCAAAAAAAAAACCCCAGAAACTGCTTTGAAGGACATTACTCATTTAATTAAGATTAAGCTAGTCTATAAACCAAGCTTATTCATATTTAAGGCAGAAGATAACCTGTTGTAACAGGATATATGTTCAACTGGTGAAGGTACCTATTAACCTCATCTCTAACCAGATAGGTTTCAACCCACTGCAGTGTGTGACAGATGGGTAGGATCTGGATTACAGCTGTCACCTTGAGTGTGGACAGAAGTGGTGAAAGCATGGAAATGGTGAAGGGCAATGACATCAGAGAGTCCAAACCCCAGGGTGGCTGTGGAAATAAAGCTCTGAAAGGGGATGGAGGCCTGGCAAGTCTGCTCTACAGCTGACTAGAGCCACTCTTGGATGCCATGTCAGACACACGCTTTCTGACTTCATTAAAAATAAATTTCTAATATAAACTTTGGTGAACATGATGTAGTCATTAAAGATGACTGTGCAGCATTCCAGAAAAATTGCTGAACCAAGTAAAAGAAAAATCAACATTTCACACGAGATACACTGATCACAACTGGAGAAATGTTTACGCATGTATATTTAAAAAATGAAATAAAAACAATAGAATGACATGCATTTTCATATAAACCAGAAGGAGGAACCATATAAACCATATAGGAAAGACCGCCTCCTTAGATCAAAGAGCAGAACCACTTTGAAGAAGTATTTCCAAATTCTGAACATATTCTGAACATAAGGTATATTAAGCATGTTAGGTGACATGAGGTGATACATATAAGGTAATATGGGGTTAAAAAAAACTGTATGTTTACACATACCGCCACACAAAAACACGCCCATATATGAATAAAAAAAATCTATTTCCACCCCCTAGGCAGAATTATTGATAAGTTTTAGGAGTGAAGTTTACGATTAGAAGTTGATTCTCCATCTATTTAGAGCTGGGAAGGTCTAGTCAGATGCATCAGAGGACTCTGAGTCCTTGACTTTATAGAAGTTCTGGAAGATGGGCCACGTAAACCCCTCTGAGATTCTGGCTCTACCTTGGTAAATACACCCAGACCACTGTTCCTCTGAGGAGATGCTGTGAAATATCCACTTCTCTCAAGATGGCATCCTCCCTGCTGCCCGGGTCCCTGAACTGCCTCCTGACTTCCTCCACTCTAGGTCCTTGTCCACTCTGTCCCTCAGGAGCTCTGCCCCCGCCCCCCCCTCACGTCCTCCATGCTTTAGCCCGCCAGGGCTGTCAGTACACCTGGGTCGCAGCTCCTTAAATGATGGCTGATCTTTCTGCCATCTCTCAGCCTGAAACTGTGAGGCTCCCGAAAAATGGAATCCCAGTGGTCACAGTGGCTTTTTCCCTGCCTTGTTGAAAAAGATTTATAGGACAGGAATAGTAGATGGATGTTTACTATCAAGCAGAGTTCAGTAAATTATGTGGCTGTTTTTGAAACAGAATTTCATTTAATGAGAGTCTGACCACTGTCTTTTAGGAAAAAACAGCATTTGATTTAAGTCAAATGTTTTAGGATTAACAGATATGATTTGTTTTATCAATAGTAATAAAACAGTGTCTTAGACTTTGTCCATAAACCTATAAATATATATGCTTGTTCCTACTATATTTCATCATGACCTATTTTCATTTTTAATTTCCCCTTACTGATATACAATGATAATATTTCACATTAGGAATAGCTGGCATCTTACTATATGAATATTCTAATGAGCCTGAAAATATTAGCCATCTTTAAAACCAAGCTACTTTATTTCATAATTAATATATTTTCCCCTGCTTTAGTTACAATAATCAATCCATTTTTCAATATTCATACCATGGATCCCTTCCTGATGACAACCTTTTATGGCTGAACTTTCTTTGCATTAACTATTTGCATGCAAAGTTACATATTATCCAGGCCTCAGATATATAACTTTCTACTTAAAATGCTCAATATTACTTTGGTGTAGAGGCATGCACATTCTGTCGTATACATTAAATGATGTCTTTTTCTCCCAATAAGGCACATGACTTGATCTAACTTCTTTTATCACAGAATTTCTAATCCGAAAGAGACCTTTATCTATCTCGTTCAGCGGTTTGACGTAGATAATAGTGAAGCTGCTTCTACTTTAACCAATTAAGGTACCAACTTCAGAGTTCTGTCCACTAAACTGAGGTGACCTTAGGGAACTGGTGAGGGGCTGTACAGCTTCAGAGAATGTAGACCTAGAACAACTGGTCTGATATCCAGCCCCTTTATTTCAAGGCTGGGAAACCAAATTAAGATACTTTATCGATCTGAAGATGCACAGCACCAGGACCCAGGTCTCCTGATGCCTTCTGTAACAGACTCAAACTATGAAACTTGACATCTTGGAAGACTGTCCAGAACCCTTTTTAGCCAGGCTGAGCAAAGTTATGATTTGAGTTGTATGCCAAGTATTTAAATTGCTTGAAAATGTGGCAGTGCCACCTAATTTTTTTTTAGACCTTTGTTATGAAACAGAAGAAAGGGATTCTTGTAGACAGACCAATGTCACGGACTTTAGACCAGCAGCAAAACTGATTCAGAGGTTTCTCATCCCGTATCTTTGAAAGGCCACAAAACATGGGGCACAGACATAAAGTGCTTAACTGAGACACTTTGTACTGTATTTTCTTATTTCAAAAATGCATTGATTCCATTCCTAAAACACTATAGGACAGTGGGGGAAGAGAAAATGACCCGACAAATGTCCTTACTGCTAAGGACATGGTTCAATACTTGACTTTTAGCAAACACATTTTGCTACCTCTGTAGAAAACACATTAGATAAAAAGGTGAAAATTCAGGGGTGCCTGGGTGGCTCAGTTGGTTACACCTCTGACTTCGGCTCAGGTCATGATCCCACGGTTTGTGAGTTTGAGCCCCACCTCGGGCTCTGTGCTAACGACTCAGAGTCTGGAGCCTGCTTCGGATTCTGTGTCTTCTTCTATGTCCCTCCCCCAACTTGTACTCTGTCGCTCTCTCAAATAAATTTTAAAAAAAATTAAAAAGGTGAAAATTCAGCTAATCTACATTCACTTTTAATACGGGAATATTATTTCATGGTATAGGTGAAAGACAAAGTACAGACTTTATAGATCAATTTCCCTAGATTTACAAGTATTGTTGGAGAAAATGAAAAACAAGTTCATTTGTACTTAATTGCTATATTTGCAACTATCGGGAGGAAAAAACTTTTCAAAATATCTGACATTATTCCCCCAACATGTTGACTATACACTGTATACTGAAAAAAATCATTCTTCAAAAACAGTTATACAGTTTGTAGAAGCTAGATTTACATCAAAGCTAGAGGTTAAGTCCTATTTATTTGGCATGACATAGACCGATTTACGACTCTAATCTGTTTGGTAAAACAGTCATTACTGAAATTGAACTGATTTTTAAAAACGTAAGTCGGGTGTACATGTAGAAATAGCTTGAGAGCATCTCCGATTTGGCCCTTCGTGGTGCTGTGCTGAGCCACTCATTTCGGTACAGTCGGTAGTGGACCAGTAGTTACAATGGTGACTTCTCACTTTCCTACTCCTAATTAAAGACATTTTTTTAAAGAAGCAATCTGGGAGATGTCCCTCCCTTACTCCACATAACATCGCAGCCATTTGGAAAAGGTGAGTGTTTCATCTGGGTTCTTTTGGGTCTCGTTGATGAACACTCACCCAAATGTCTCTGAGGTCTTCCGAGTGTTAGCACATCCCTTGCCGCAGAGGTGATGGACACTGCACACTCAATAGGAGAGTTTTGCCAAGATGGGACTATAGATTGGCTTCTACTTGGGCACTTGAGGCCATCTGATGGATCTAGAGTAACAGCTGCCTCTGATCTTGGCCTTGGGGCAGCTTCACTTGCAAGTAGTGGCCATGAAGCCTCTTGTGCCTCAGTCTAGTAGCGCTGGGGTATCCCGCGTATCCCGTTTTGCACTCATGGAGGGATGACATGGCAGTGATGCCCGTCCCCTCCCCTCAGGATCAAAGGGCCATTTCCTACAATGTGTACTGCAGGGCTTTGCCAAGATGTAGGCATGAATCTGACTGACAAAATCTCTCTCTTCTGGCTCTCATTCCACAGAAGTCTTATCCTTCCAAATAAATCCAAGGATACAAACAACCTATCCCATCCCCTGTTTCCCTGTCAAGGGATGAAGAAACCATCGTGGATGACTGTGTCTTTCTTTCTTCTTTAAGAGAGATGTTTAGACCTGCTGGAGAATAAGGAGGAACATCCTCCAGATCTAAGCATAATTTTAGGCATCTGGTTACACCTCTGCCTGTGGCGCCCTCTTTGCAATTTCAAGTGAGACAGTGACTGGTGTCTTCTTGATTCATGACTTAAATATGCTTCAACATTCTGTACTAAATTGGCCAATTCAGTCGGTCTTTTTCTCCCAATGGTGACTGAATTTTAAAAAAAAATTTTTGAAATCAGAAAGGAATAGTTTTTTTTTTTCTTAATACTTGTTGAAAATGTAAACTGCCTTTTAAAATAGTAGTTAATCCTTTATGGCTCTTATATGCAATGCAAGAATCGTGGTGTGTTTTAGGATTAGTTAATGTGGCTTATGTAAATGATTTTATAGGTCATGAAAAAATACATAAAATCTAAGTAAAAAGGACTCTCTTTTTAATAAAAGACTCATGTATTAATCATATTGAACCTTATTAGATATCTACCAGGCTTAGAGATGTAAGCTCATGACCCTCAAACGCAGAGGTTTAATGCACCACTAAATTAATACACTGGTACACTCTGCAGGCAAAGACATTAAATTTTTAACAGTGCAGTTGACTGCATGTAGTTCAACCTTCAAACACGTTGCTTGTGAAAAACTGCAGAAGACACGCTCTGGTATGTGATGTATGTTCCTGGGTGCTCAAATGCTAACATAAAAGGATCTACTTTCTGTTTGGATTTAGCCGAAACCCAGGGTACAAAGGAGTTTACACAGCCTCAGCAACAGTTACAAAGCCATTCAGGAAATACAAAACCAGCAGAGTATGTTCTGGGCTAAGATCCTCCTGTACAGCTAATTTATGACATTTGGAGTTTCAGAGATAGTGGTAATTACAACGGGGAAGAAAAAGAAAAATGCATCATAAAGGCCTGTCTCTTTTTGTCAAGACTTTAGTAAATTTCTATTGGGTCCAGTGAATTACCATTTTAAGATGCTTAAAAAAATCTGACTCTTTGTATCTCACCCTTGAATTTTTTTTTTAACATTGTACAAAAATTATGAAAAAGCCCCAATTACTGTAAGCAACATGGACATTCATATGCTTTATTACATACAAGAGTACTTCTTAGGGTTAGAGTGGGAAGCTGAATGTATACGGCTTGAAAAAAATTCTTAAGGGGCGCCTGGGTGGCGCAGTCGGTTAAGCGTCCGACTTCAGCCAGGTCACGATCTCGCGGTCTGTGAGTTCGAGCCCCGCGTCGGGCTCTGGGCTGATGGCTCGGAGCCTGGAGCCTGTTTCCGATTCTGTGTCTCCCTCTCTCTCTGCCCTTCCCCCGTTCATGCTCTGTCTCTCTCTGTCCCAAAAATAAATAAATGTTAAAAAAAAAAAAAAAAAAAAAAAAAAAAAAGAAAAAAATTCTTAAAACTGCCATTGTGTTAATCTGTCTTTAAGTATAAAATTACTGTGAAAATCAGACATTAAGGGTGATCTTTTTATGCTTATTAAAAAGAGTCATGAGTTTAAAAAAGGTAAGAAACACTAGAATAAGCATGCATTCAAGAAGATTGTTGGAAGGGGCTGCTGCAATCCATTATTTGTGTGGTAATGGACTGGCTATGCTCCACAGTTTGAGACTCTGTGACATTATAACACATACTGGCAAGGCTCCTGGCTGGAGTTGAGGGTTCACTGTATGTGCAAATTCAGAGCCTCTGTGTTATTAGCAAAGAACTTTATTAAAATGAAATTAGGAAAGCTATTTTAAAGTTATGCTTTGGGTTATTCTCAATTCATAGAATACAGTTTGCCAATTCGAGAAACTCCAATAAAAATAAGAGATCCCCAAAGGTACCTCCCTAATTGTTTATACAATTATACAAAAGTATTAATATTAAAAATAATATTTCTGCAGTTTTCTCACTACTCAGAATCTTGTAAGCCCAGGAGAAACTACGTTTGTTTTGCCCTCCATTATACTATATACTTAGCATAGTGCCAAGTACACTGTGGACTTTCTATAAATATTTATTGAATGAATAAATGAATACATGAATAAAACAACCAATTTAAGGACTAAGAATGACTTTGGTACCTAGGAAAAACAATATCTGATCTGAAACCGGGTGTCTGTTCTACAAACATCCACCCAGGCCATGTGCCTCGCTGTCAGATGATTCATCCAGAAAGTCAAGACAGAGACCAACCACACTCCTTTGGTATCGATTCCCCCTGAACTTTCATATCAAGGTTGATCTTTTACATACTTCAAAAGAGACCCACCCCTTTCTGAGAATGCAGCATTTCCTTAAGTGTTAATTTACTAACTGAAGCATACCCACCCCAGGTTTTCCAGAACTTACTTGATATTGCTTCTAGGCCACCTTACCCTACTCAGGTGTGTGCAGAAGCACGGAGGTGGGGGGGGGGGGGTGGGGAACGCGCGCCTCAAAGGCAAGACCCTTGCTACCCATTCTCTCTCCCTCTCCCTTTGAGATAATATATCAGCAACTTCAGATGATCTTTGATCCATTAAGTACCACACGTCGAAGGATGGAACTCTGAGAAGTATTGTGTTTCTGATCAACTGAGTGTATTGTTAAGCTTTTCATTTTAGCACATTAATGGAGAAGTCATGACTCTTCCTTGCTGGTAACAAGGTGTTTCCCTCACTGGATGTACAAAGCACTTTCTCTAGGGCTCAGTGGTTTTACTACTGGAGGAAACATACCATTAAATTTTCCTGTCAGGCAGTAAGGAGAAGAGAGATTCATTATGTAAAGAGAGGCAAGGTAAAGGTTTACTATATAATCAATGTTAATACACCCTTGTTTCTCTTATCAGGGAAACTGCCCCTCAAATATCTTTTAGGAACAAGGAAATTTCTGGGATAGAAACAATAATCCTAAAAGTATGCACATGGTGACATACCATTAATCATAATGTTTATCATGCCCTATAGTTAATACATTTATAAGTTTAAATTCTCCTTAACTTCTCTTAAGCTAAAACAGCCAATATGAATAATAGGTATTCGTAATAGGTTTATTATGTTTCTAGATAGTTCCATGGAGTAATTAATGGAATGTCTGGGTCAATGTCCTGCATGATTTGAACTTTGTGATTCTAGATTTGAAAAGGAAATTTGCAGTGTGCTTGACATAATGGCTGGTTCTCCGATCAATGAAAACGGAAGTACACTGGGGTGACGTCCAGCCTGAGGTTGCTGTGAGAGCCCACGCAAGTCCTTTATCCTGTCTGGGCCTCAGTGTTAAGGGTGTAAAATAGGCAGTTTGTGTCTCAGGTCCCGATCCACTGGTCAGAGAGGCCCCGCTGGCGCTCAGCTTCCACAGCTTGGGTTTACCTTCTGGGAAGTTGAAAATGACGTCATACAATTTACTTTTTTTTAATGTTTATTTGTTTTTGACAATGAGAAAGAGAGAGAGAGAGTGTGAGTGAGTGGAGGAGAGGCAGAGAGAGAGAGGGAGACACAGAATCTGAAGCAGGTTCCAGGCTCTGAGCTGTGCTGACAGCTCAGAGCCTGACGTGGGGCTCGAACTCACGAACCCAGAGATCATGACTTGAGCTTAACTGACTGAGCCACCAGGCACCCCATGTGATGCAGTTTAAAAAGTAATTTCTTTACATTACAGTGTACACTTCCATTTTCATTCCCGAAATGTATTCCTACAAATTCCCTTACCTCCACTATTCTCTCCAGTCCTACATTCTTTTAACGAGAGGAACAATAGGTTCCAAATAGAAGGTCATTCTAACTTTCATAATAATAAAGTGGGTAAGAGACTGAATACATACACAGTCAACGGTCAGACCATATATAAAACAGAAGTCTGACCCACAAGCTGCAGAAACCAGCCCAGGGGGCCAGCCTGCTATACGGCAGGCTTGTAGGAAGTCGGAGTGCTGTTTCCATGAACAATCCAGGAAGCCGAACAATAACTCAGTGATAACTGGCCCCAAACGGGCAGGACCCGATTAATAACTGATAGCCTCCCTAATTTTTGCTTTAAGACCAAGCGAAGAAAGAGCCAAACATGCTCCTCTCACCAACCACACATGGGCCGCCCCTCCGGTAGTCAGCCCGCCTCCAGATTCTCCATACAGACTCTACGATCAGGGCAGACCTGAAGTCTTCCGTTTTTCTCATCTAATGTTTTCCAATTCCTCATCTGCCTTTGTGTCTGGGCCAAAATGAGTCACTCTGCAAGTGACTCTGAATAGTCTGCTTATTCTCGTTTGGTTGGTGTTCATTTATTTCCACAGTGAGAATTAAAAAGGACACAGAGAAAGCTCTCAACTTCAACGGGATTCTCAACTGAAGCAATCTTTCTGTGTTTCTTTGGTTAGTTACTAAGTTCTTGATAGCTACCATTTAAAAATGTCCACATATCTACGACGCCTTACATGTCTATAAACCTGACACTTACTTAATACTATACTAATCTACTCTGGGCCTATGACTCTACCCCAACCTCTCAGGGGAAAAAGCAGCCCAAACCAACTGCTTCAGCATCTTGTCAATATTCACTCCGAACATCAATAGTTTCATCCATGCAGTTCCTCCTTTTCATCCAGTCACGACAGAAAAAGAAACACTTCCCGGTCCAGGGCTGCGGATCCCGTCGTCCCGCACCTTCCCACAGCTTTGACCAGAGTTTGCCACTCTCTGTTTCTTCCAGCACTTCCCATCTCTTTCTTTCTGAGAGCACTCCCACGTGTTCAAGTCTCTACCATCATAAACTCCGTCACCCATCATTGTGTCTCTCTTCACCACTTTGGTAGAACCCCAACACAGATTACTTACCTGCCCTTCAGTTCCCACCCAGTCTACAATGGCAGGTTCCACACCCCAGTTAATCCACTGAAACTGTGCTAAGATTACCACTGACTTTGTCCTAAAGACAAAGTGTATTGTCGGGGCCTGCTCCTGTGACAGATGTGTGGTACAGACTCCTCTTTCTTGATTTTTTCGCTCTGAAAACAGCCCTGAGTTGTTGAACTGTGGTCTGGCATTTGCTTTACCTGAATCCTCTCTTCTCATCCTCATAACAACCAGATAAACGCCGGTCTTCTTACTATTTTGGAGATGAGGGCTCACAGAAGTTAAATCTGTCCGTGCAGAATGCACATCTAATGCTCGTGTTCCTCCCCACGGTTCATCCTTGCTTTCTCCCTCCAAGATAACAATGGCAGTAGACAGGAAAATACCTTGAAAAACCCAGATTTTTTGTACATTTCCCGCTGCATGCAGGAAAAAGCTCATTATATGTTGACTATTATTTTTCTGCCACTCCAAACCATGCCTTATCCATGGAATATACTCCATAAATTCTGACTAATTAAATTAAATGTGTCCGGAGAGGTCAGAACAATGATGCTGTGATAACTGTATCTGCTGAGAGGTGGGGCTTGCTGGGGTTTAAAGGCAAGCAGGGCATCCTCCGTGACCTCGAAGCCTCCAGAGGCCTTTACCTGGTCACACTGATTTTAGAAAAGAACAAGAGAAACCTTTGTATTTTTCCTTTCTCCTAAATATGCACTCACTCATTTCTAAAAAGGCAAAACTACAGACGGTGGTATTGGGTAGCTGTAGTTATATTTTTGAGAACAATATTTACCTTTATCTCATTATGGCAAATATCGGTTGGTAGGCGTGAACCGAGGGGGAGAGCGGTTAAGTCTTTCCTATTATTGAACACGTTTAAATACTGAAGTTCATGAGATTTAACTTTGAAAATGCGCTACTGTAGGAAAATGAAGTGTAATTACAGAGTTGAGCAAAACAAAAGAGGACGTAAGAGCATAGATTTACTGATTTACTATCTTGCCTTCCCTCCCACTGGAATCAATTTATGGCGGATAGAGAGGATAAAGACAGCTGGAGGAACAATAGGTCGTTAACACAAATGATAAGGAAAGGAACTCCCTTCACGTTTCAGGAACTGAGCCAAGGGAGAAAATTAGAGCAAGATACTGTGTTTACACCACACTGTGTAACAGTGCTCATGTAATTGTCTGAGCTCCTCAAAAATGCCTACTAAAATAAAGCATTAGTATCTGTCATTCTGTCTAAATATTGTTAAATGCTTACGAAAAAATCCCAAAAGACAGTTGCCAGTTTGCCAAGAAGTTCTATAAAGAATTGCTTACCAGCTGGGAGATGTTTTTCCTTAGTATAAGAGCAAGGAGATATGACAGGAGACATCCTGTTACAGACACTGTGTTACTTTAATGATGTTGCCCTTAAGGAAAGAAAATTATACCAAGAGGGGGGGAAAAAAACCCATAGGAAGCAAACAGTTCACTAGGTGCCGACTTTAAACAAAGAATGGATTTCTGGCCAGAAATGCAGTACAGGCAAAAATTTGGCAAGAAGCCTATAAATTAGATTAAAGGAGTTTAACCTCCAAAGTAGAGGGGAAAGGAAAACATCACCCAAACGAGCTGCCAAAGGCAGGTACCATGGACGGATGCGATAGCTTTCTGGATGCCATACTGACGTCACGCAGATGTTCTGAAATTCTCATGAAAGCTGGCTGAGAGCACTGCTTATGGATTAGGTCCTGTCTTCTGACAGCAAAGTACCTCCCAAACAGCAGGATTCTTTTATCATCACAGACTAAATATTGGGGTTTTTTTAAATGTTTATTTATTTTGAGAGAGAGAGCAGTGTGCATGTGTAGGGGAGGGGCAGAGGGGGAAAGAGAGAGAGAGAGAGAGGAGAGAGAGAGAGAGAGAGAGAGAGAGAGAGAGAGAGAGAGAGAAAGAGAATGAATCCCAAGCAGGCTCCAAGCTCAGCGGAGCTGAATCCCATGAACCACAAGATTGTGACCTGAGCTGAAATCACGAGCCAGATGCTTAATTGAAGGAGCCACCCCAGATAGCTCCGAGGAAGTCATAGCTCTGAGGAAGACACCTATTTCAGTGGATATTTTTAAAGACGGGAAGACGGAAAAGCTAAAGATCTGGAAGATCACAAAACCAAAAGGTGCTAAATTCAGTAACACAAGGGGCCCTGAAAGCTATGTTGGGAGCAAAGGGGAAAATAAAAAGACTGATTTCTGCTTGGAGAGGGTGATGCAGCCTCAGTTACTCAACTGATACTTTCTTTCACTGTCTTCACGAGGGCAACGGTCGTCTGTGCTGTCTGCGGGAAGGCGGCTCCAGGCTTGGGAGGTTATCAGAATCCGTCGCTAGGGGCGCCTGGGTGGCGCAGTCGGTTAAGCGTCCGACTTCAGCCAGGTCACGATCTCGCGGTCCGTGAGTTCGAGCCCCGCGTCGGGCTCTGGGCTGATCGCTCGGAGCCTGGAGCCTGTTTCCGATTCTGTGTCTCCCTCTCTCTCTCTGACCCTCCCCCGTTCATGCTCTGTCTCTCTCTGTCCCAAAAATAAATAAAAACGTTAAAAAAAAAAAAAGAATCCATCGCTGGACTCAGGTCTTTGAAAACAATGTCCAACAGTGACTCCTGACTAATGGTTCCCTTTCAGAGACCATAGTTTTATTTTTGTATACTGTCGAGAATAACACAGGGCAACATGGGCTAAGGATTACACAGACAGATTAATTCAGATGTGTTCAGTATCTTTCTCAAAGAGCACTGATTATTGGCTCCCCGGGAAGGCCCTGAATGATACAGGATTCTGTCCTTGCTGCTGTCCTGTTCAACTATGTATCATCGCCTTGGAATAAAGCCAGTGAGATTGATCTGTAGATGACAAAATACTCAGAGAGGTAAACTTAAAAGAGTCAAGATCCACAATGATCTTGGTAAGTTAAAGCTTGTACAAGCCAGAAGCAGTGGGAAGATTATATACTTTATGGTGTGTGAATTATATCTTGCTAAATCTGTTCTATAAAAAACAAACAAAAGCAAAGGAGTATGTTTAACTGGAAAATGTAAAGCCACATATAAGAAAACAAACATCCTGGACAGGAAAAGCTTAACTGGTGACAGTCCCAGGAGTTGGTGACAGTGCTGGGGGCTGAGTAGAATGAAATCAGTATCAGTCAGCAGCCTGGTCTCCTGCAGTCTAAGTTTCCTGAGGTGCAGACATGCGGTTAATCCTCAGCACTTAATATGTTTGCAAAGAGTAGATGCATAGCCAATACTTGAGGGGCACCTGGGTGGCTCAGTCGGTTAAATATCCAACTCTTGATTTTGACTCAGGTCATGATCTCACGGATTCGTGGGTTCGAGCCCCGCGTCAGGCACTGCACTGACAGCACAGACCCTGCTTGGGATTCTCTCCCTCTCTCTCTGCCCCTCCCCTGCTCATGTGTGCGCGCTCTCTCTCTCAAAAGAAAAATAAAAACCTTCACTAGTTGTTAAGTATGTTGCTTAAAAACACAACAAAACACAAGAAAAACAAAATCTAACACAGCCTTAAAGTACAAAAGCTTAATTCCAGAAGTTCTTTTCTAATTAAAAAATCTAACACAGTAAAAAGACTAAAGCAAACCCCAACACTTCTTACACTCTTACACTTAATAGTGTGTTAGAAGATTATGGGGAAATTGTGATATTCAAATTTTCTATTTCTGTCTTTTTCCTTGTATTCTGCTTTTGTAGGATGGCGGGGGCAGGGGGGAATCCCTGCTGTCCCCTTCCCCAAGGCTGTTTGACACCGAGTGCTATAGACTGTGTACCCCCAAAGTTAATATCAAGATCCTAACCCCCAAGGTGATGTTTTAGGGAGTTGAGGTTTGGGAAGTGATTAGGCCATAAGAGGCACTAGTCATTCATGGAGCCCTCACGAATGGGATTCGTACCCTTAATAAAAGAGACCCTAGAAGGGGTGCCTGGGCGGCTCAGTCAGTTGAGCGTCCAGCTTTGGCTCAGGTCATGATCTCACGGTTTGTGAGTTCGAGCCCTGCATCTGGCTCTGCATTGACAGCTCGGAGTCTGGAGCCTGTTTCGGGTTCTGTGTCTCCCTCTCTCTCTGCTCCTCCCCTGCTCGTGTTCTCTCTCTCTCTCTCTCTCTCTCTCTCTCTCAAAAATAAATAAATAAATATTTAAAAAAAATTTTAATTTTTTTAAAAAAAAGACCCTAAAGAGTTCCCTCAGCCTTCTGACCATCTGAGGACACAGCAAGAAGACTAGCTTCTGTGAACCAGGAAATGGGTCCTCACTAGAAACCAAATCTGCCAGTACCTTGATCTTGGCCATCCCAGCTTCCAGAACTCTGAGAAATACTTGTTTATAGGCCACTTATCCATAGTATTTTGTTACAGCAGCCCAAACTGAGACACAGAGTATGTTGAAACATTGATCCTCTTTAAAATTATGTATGCTACTTTAGGGGTGCCTGGATGGCTCAGTCGGTTAAGGGTCCAACTTCAGTTCAGGTCATTGTCTGTTTGAGGGTTTGAGCCCCACATCGGGCTCTGCACTGACAGCTCGGAGCCTGAAGCCTGCTTTGGATTCTGTGTCTCCCTCTCTCTCTGTTCCTCCCCCACTCACGCTCTGTCTCTCTCTCTCAAAATTAAACATTGAAAAAATTAAAAAAAAAATCATGTATGCTACTTTGTATTATCTTCATGTTTTTAAGTGTATATTTAGGTCTTTTCTCTTCCCCTAAACTGTGGTCACCCTGATTGCAGACGTGATATTTTATTAGCCTTTTTCACAGTCTGATGACAAGGACAACACACCTCAAGTTCCACCGCCTCCTCTTGCAAACGCTAATATAACTAAACTGGGGAAAAGGACAGAATTTGATGCATGTAGTTGCTCTTATGTCATCCTAATTTGATCTACTTGATGTATTTTCTGTAAAAAAAAAAAAACTGAAAAAATTAACACTAGGACTTAAAGTTTAGGCTAGATACAATTCTGGAAGTCTCCTCTTTTTTATTATCGGAGAGGAAAAATCATTCTGGTGGAACGCTAACTTTCCTTTTTCAGTGCACGTGACTGGTAATTTGTCGGATGTCACTGCAGTGTCCCTGATGGAGGGCTGTCTGTCATGTCTGAGTATCAATTGTACTGCACACGATCTCACCTGTCTCTCAATTACAAAAGTCGGCACAGCAATAAACAGATGAAAACAAAGACCACCTGCTTGGGTAGAGACACTGACCACAGGGCAATGGGAAAAAATATCCTAAGGTCTTTATTTCTGGACAAACTTAGAAGGGAGGTGGCTGTTTATCTTCCATAGTCATGGGTATTTTCTGGGCCGATGGCTGCTAAACAAAGCATATCCTCTGGGGCTTTAGGACTCCGTATTCTTAAGAGATTATATTTCTCCCACTGGTCATGAAAGAACCAGACGTTAGCAACTACCACCTCCAGCCTTGAATAGCTTGTTGAGGTTGTGGGTTTGTCTAGAAGGGCATTAAAATGAATCACAAAATAATGCAAACCCACAGCCAACCAACCCTATTCCCTTTCTAAGCCACATTTCATCTCTCTCATCTCCCATTTTTAAGACCTACATCCAGAAGAGCTTTAATGGGAGAAGGGGAGATGAATCCAAGGCCGGGGGAACCAAACCTCCATCGTCTTGGTATCGCTGTCAGACATGTTTCAGTTGAGCAAATGTGATAGCATGTGGCCATGTGAACAGACTGCTTTGGAGTGTCTTGACAAGCACAACCAAATCAGCTCAGAAAAAGGAGTCTAAGGAGTCAAAATAGAGAATTAAGGTTGCATGCGTAGGCCATAATATTCCTAATTTTGTGCAAAATATTCCTAATTACGAAGTTCTAAGGATGTATTTAGTCAGAGATAAATATTTAGTTTAAGATTTAAAAACAAAGCAAAATTAGCCAGGACCAATTTGTGGTAGGTGGAGTTGCAGAAAGGTATGATGGATGAATTAGAATAATTATAAATGAATTCATTTAAGAAAGTAAATGTACCCTAAAATACTTGAAAATGGTTTGTTTCTCCAAATAGTTTAAATGACCCATTGTTTACTCTGCTATGCAAATTCTTTCTCTTTAGATAATAAAAGGGTTGATGAGTAATCACACAATCCAAATTAGTGACATTTAATTTAAAGAATCATTAATCATACCACCTTCTAATGTTATAATCATAAACATTAGAAGCCACAAAGTCCTTTGTCCTATCCAGCCCTCATGACTTATTCTAGATGAGAATATAACCCTGTGTAATTACAGGTGACACATTCTGAATCCACTTTTGAATTTGAGAATTAGCACCAAAGCTTAGGACAAGAAACTGTGGCCTACTCAAGTTTCTCTATGTATCTGGCTATCCTCTATTTAATAGCCACAACATTTGTCCTGCCTTTGGCTGTTCTAGTCGTTCCCTAAAACCTACTACTCACCTTAAAGCAATTACAATCCACAATGCACCACTCACTGTGCTTTCGGTGCAAAATGTGTATTCTTGGGTGTGCAAACATAGGGAGAAGAGATGGTCTGTAAGCTCTTCCCTATTTAAGTCGTATTCCACCACATACACTCAATGTCACCGCTAATATTTATGATTTGGCAAAGTGATATTGTCTTCTGAGAGACACATTTATGGGCCTAGAGAGAACCTGATGACGAAAGATTTTAATTCCAGAGTATTAAGCAATAGGGAACCACTGTGTAAATTTTTATAAGGGCTGATTGGATGAAAGCAGTATTTTAGGAATATCTGACAACTATGATAGAACATACCAAAGTAGGAGCTGGAATAAAGTCCTTCTGCATCAAACCCAAATACACTGTTGCTCTGCTAAGATGATAACTATTTATCCTTTGTTAGCAAAAAGCTGAGGCTTTAAATGATTCTTCTGAAAGCATGAACTATTTATGTTGACTGATGTAGTCAAGTGCCCACATGAGAAAATGATGCTTGAGAATGTCTAGCTAGTAGTGTTTAATGGCTCAGTCCGGGAGCCCATGATTAGCAGAGCACTGATCTCCATTCTTGTGGCCAAGGTAGCTGCATTCATTCGTTTCTCCAACAACTGTTTTCTGCAAAAAGTGTTTTCAAATACCTACAGCTATAAGTGAAAGCTGATCAATTAAAAACAAAGTACCGACAGTGAAGAGGTTTCTACAACTTGATCATTTCTTGAGTAGAACAATTAGGGGACGGAGAGGTGAAAGCCAAAAGCTGTATCCGTGTCATACGTTAAGACTGTTGATACACGAGGTATTGAAAAACTAAAGCCTTTTGTCTTCAAAACGTTCACTTAACGACATTATAAATTTACCTATATTATTTTAAAAAACCTTTTTAATGTTTATTTTTGAGACAGAGCGTGGGCAGGGGAGGGGCAGATAGAAAGGGAGACACAGAATCCGAAGCAGGCTCCAGGCTCCAGCCTCCAGGCTCCCACAAACCGTGAGATCATGACCTGGGCCAAAGTCGGACGCTTAACCGACTGAGCCACCCAGGCGCCCCTTACCTATATCATCTTACTATCTATCACAGAGGCTTTCTTAGGTCCAGAATTTGGTACAATTCTGCAGGAACTTTCACCAAGAGCAGACTGTCCTTCTCCGTCCCTTGACGCAGGCTTGGCTGTGTGACTGTTTTGGCCGACGGTATGCAGACAGAGGGGACAGCGTGCCAGGTCAGGCCTTCAGAGGCTCTGCACGCTCGCCGTCTTGCGTGTCTGCCACTCTACTGAGAACGTGCTAGCACCAAGTCCACTGAGAGCCATGAGGAGCGTGGCCATCTGGATGTTCCACGGATCTCTTCTAAGAGGCCGAGTGGCGCCACACCAGGTGCCATGAAACCAGGGCCGTTTCAGATCAGCCAAATCGTACCTGAGATGCAGGTGCACGAGCAATAGCAATGATGGGGTTTTAAATCACGGGGTTTTGAGGAAGCATAAAACACGGCATGTTTGGGCCACAGCTAGTGCACCCAGGGGCAGATCACTGGAATCGAAGTTTGCAAGCTCATACTTGAATGGAAATGTTATCTATCACTTTTTGCCCCTTGTTCCACCAGGCAGGACACCGTCAACATATAGAACTTAAGTCTGTGTGATTTTGTGCCCTTTCTGTTTATCGTCGCTTTTTTTTTTTTTTTTTTTTTTCTGTCTGGTTTATCTACCGTGTCTTCCCACTGCCTTTCATGCTTCTTGTTGGTATGTGTGTAGTTTCCTATTTTGGAAATGTTTTTTCCATTTTTCTGACATTCTGTTTTCTTTTCTTGGAAACCCCAAGTCTTTCGAATAATGCTCTCTTTCTCTAACACTTCTTTCTACCTTAAGATCCTTACCAACTTTGAGGGGAAAAGGAAACCGTAATAATCTGTTATTATTCTTACTCTGACAATTTAGGAATATCTGCAGAAACTTGTGGTGTTTCTGTTGTTGTTGTTGTTAATAGAAGTTTATATATCAGAACACATGAATGAGAAAAGCAAAGTCAGAAACATCCCCCACGAAGTGCTTTGGACACTCTGACAGCTACAATTTATCAACATAAATTACTGTGCTTAGCAGCAAAGCTTTTGTCACAGGGAGACAGGGCGCTTCCTAAATTGCCCACTGCCCTCTTTAATAATAATCTTAGTTTTTACCATCCAGATATCCCAGGATAAAAGACACCTCGATGCAGCCAGAGATAGAAAAAATCAGATTTTATGGACATCACTGCGGGCATCCACTTGCTACTCTATTCGTCTTCAGATTAGTCTTTTCCCCTCCGTCTATGTGTGGCAATAGATTAGTACTTAGGCCAGAAGGGAAAGTTTAGCAGCAAACAGGTCGGCCTGTCTGTCGTCTCCTTTTCCTTTTGATCAAAGAGAAGACCTCACGAAATTCACGGTCAGTCTCTTAGTGGTGGCTTCCAGCAGCAGCAGGTGGAGAGAACCCTTTCATCTGCTAGCATCACACCAGCAAAGTGATTCTAAAATGCTGACCTTTACCATGTGCTCCTAAAGGCACTAGTAGTTGCTAAATAGTATGGCTAAGTGTATTTAAACTGCTTTAGACAATTTAAGCACTAATTTTTCTCATTTTTTAAAAAAAAGTATCAATCTACCTTTTTAGAGATATTTGAGATATATTACCGCACAGTAGCAGAGTTTCATACATATTCGTAAAAGTCTAGTTGGGGTTTTTTGGATACAGTCGAATTCCAGTGGACTTCTCTAACAAAGCAGGTGAGAGGAAACCTGGTCCTGGACCTACCACTTAACTCCAAAGCCCGTGCCCTACTGCGCCACGCTATCTTTGAAGGAAGCTCCTGCCCACATGATCCACTCCTTGAAAGCCAGTTTTAAGATTGCTATCCGTAATGCCAAATTTTGGAGCTACTTTCCTCCAGGATTACAAGAACAGAAACTTCTGGTTTAGGAACTGTAAAACAGGCTTATTAAGAATCAACAATCTGCATACTTACTAAGCTTTCTGCCCTTATAAGCTGTGCCACAACCCAAAGAGGGTTGTAGAGGTAAGAGCAAAGTTATTTATAGCCAGTTTCTGAGTACTTGCAATTTCATTAGCTGTCAACAGATGTACCACAGTCTCTAGCTTCAGTAAAGCACGGTCAGCAGCAAGGGGCTGATACACAGAGTAATAGCTGCCCCAAGATGTCCATCTCCTGAATCCCCAGAACCTGTGACTGTGCACATTACGTGGCCAGGGTGGGTATAGGCTGCAGACGGAACTAAACTTTCCAATCCACTGACCTTAAATAGAGAGATTACCTTGGATTATCCAGGTGAGCCCAGGGTCACTAGGGTGCCTTAAAAGAGGAAAAGAGAGAGGAGGTCAAAGTGACATACTGTTAGACTTGATCTAGCATTGGTAGCTTCAAAGATGGAAGAAGAAAGCCAGAAGCCAAGGAATGTAGGAGGCCACCAGAAGGGGCCAAGGTCAGAGACACAGATTCTTCCCCAGACTCTCCAGAAGGAAACATAGGTCAGCTGATACGATGGGCTCAGTGAAACCCACTTTGGATTTCTGAATTACAAACCTGTACAATGAGGAATCTGTGTTGTTTTAAGCCACTGAGTTTATGGCAATCTGCTACAAAATCCATATGAAATGAATATAGGTTACCATCTAAATTATGAGTAACTGAGAGACAAGAATGTTAAATGTAAAACAGCATCTTATTTCAATAAAAATAGCTTGATACAAGAATAGAAAAGTGCAAGCAGCCAAAGAAAAAATAAATTGGACTTCGTCAAAATTAAAAACTTTTTTCTTCGAAGGACAGTATCAAGAACATGAAAAGACAGCCTCCAGGAAAAAAAGTATTTCCAAAATCATATATCTGATAAGGGTCTATTAACCAGAATATATAAAGAACACAACAGTAAAAAGAAAAGACAACACAACTTTTAAGAGGGCAAATGACGTGAATAGGTATTTTTCCAAAGAAGATGTACAGTTGGCCAACACACATATGAAAAGATGCTCCACATCTCTGATCATCATCGTTGGGAATGCAAATCAACACCACAGTGAGATACCAACGGACACCCATTATGATGGCTATTTTTTTTTAAGGAAAATGTTGGTGAGGATGTGGAAAAAAATGGAACCTTTACACACTGCTGGTGGAAACGTAAAATGGTACAGCCACTGAAGAAAGCGGTTGGGCAGTTTCTTCAAAAATTAAATATGGAACTACTATATGATCTAGCAATGCTACTCCTAGGTGCACACTCAAGAGGAATGAAAAACGTAAGCTCACGCAAAATCTTGTACATGGATGTTCACAGCAGCATGATTCATAATAGGCAAAAAGTGAAAACAGCCCAAATGTCCACAAACATAAATGGGTAAACAAAATGTGTAGATCCATACAAAATGGAATATTACTCAGCCATAAAAAGAAATGGAGTACTCTTACATGCGACCATTGATTAAACCTTAAAAATCTTATGCTAAGTGAAAGAAGCCAGACACAAAAGGCCACACATTGTATGATCCTCTTTATATGAAATGTCCAGAATGGGCAGATCTACTCTCTGTCTCTAGACAGAGAGTGGGAGAGCGGTTGCCAGAAGGGAAGAGTGAGGTACTGGGACTGAACGCTGATAGATACACGGTTTCTTTTTGGCTGATGAAAATGTTCTGCATAGCACGGTGAATATACTAAAAACACGGAGTTTTACATTTTAGAGTGGCATGCTCTGTCTCTCTCAAAAATGAATAAACGTTAAATAAATACCTAGATAGTAACCATTACCTTGTCACCTTGAGTTAAACAGACACTGTTAGTGGAGTAAATCTGTGTTTTCCATGCACTTAAAACCCCCAAACGCTGTCCTTGATCTTACTATGAACCCAATTTCGATTGGAATAAGAACATTACCTCGGCGTTTTTAATTCCTTCAGTTGATCTGACTTTCTGAAGTGCTTTCTCCGTTTTAGTTTCAAGTCCTAACTCTTGCCGTTTTTGTATCTTCTTACGTCTGTTGTCTTCTGTCTGCTGTCTCATCCCCAAGAGGCTCTCCTGCAGCAGCCCCCTTCCTCTCTGGCAGAGACCAACTAATTAGGTATCTACCTGGGTATCTGTCTACTAGACTGGAAGTTAGATGCTGTTTCTAGTCTTTTAGTGATTACGCTAGGAATTTCAACATGCTTATGCTGATGATGTCTTCTAGTCTTCAGTAACTTTACCCTCATCATGGGGAATGTAAGAATCTCCGGACACTTGGAACTCCATTTAACCATCTCAACTTAAATGCCTGTATGGTATGGTTGTTGCCTATTTTAATTCTGTGTATTTCCCCTCACTTTAAAGAAAAACTTTTATTTTTAAATAACTAGAGATTTAAAGAGTGTTGTAAAGAAACACACAGGCAATTTCCACGCATAGATCATTCTACTGCTGACGTCTGTATCCCCGATCTATAATGATAAAAATTATTATAATAACTTAATTTTGTCTGCAGTGAAAAGTAAATGTAGAGTTTAAGGCCCTCTGCTTCTCTGTCAAAAAATGAAAAAGATCAAACAATACAGGTTGTGATAAGCGTGTAATATTTTATTACATTGTGCTGGTAGGTTCAAGGATCCATGTTGAAAAACCTGATTAATAAATTTATCATCTTTTTATGTTTCTTTTAATCTAGGAAGATTTAGGTTTCTATTTCACAAAGAGACATTTAACTTCCTCATCAGGTCATTCTCAAGTTATCTTTAAAACATAAGAGCTCTTTCTGCCTCTTAAGCAAAGAAAAGCCAAATATGTGCAGAATACAGAGGGATACAGAATCAGCGGAGTACAAAGCCACATGCCTTCTTTCCTTTCCCACAGAAGTGCAAAGATCAAAACGCAAGCTAGGACACGTGTTCAGATTTTTTAAGGGATGCAACAAATGTGCACATAATGAACAAGACCTTACTTTCTTTACTATGTATCAGCAGAGTTGTGAGCGTGTGTATAAAAATGTCAGATATCTAAACAGTTTTTTAACTGAAACTATAATAATAACCCTCGACGGTTCTGACTTATTTTCTCTGTTTATATTTTCTCAGTTACTTAAGTTTTTTATTTTAATTTGTCAATGCATTTATTCACACGAACTAAATGACACCATTTTTTCCCGTCTAATGAGCGATCTCCTTATCACTCAGGCTATGCGGCAGCCTTAAAGTCTGCGAGATGCTAATTGCACTTATTGGAAAGTATCTTGCTATTTATTTAGCACTTATTTGTGTTCTTTGCACTTTTATAGAGAGGGACCCAAACAATCATGACTAGTTTCGTATGTGTTGACGCGGTCTCCCAGCTAGATCCTGAGTGCCTAGAACACAGCATCACTTGGGTTCTCATTAGAAAAGCAGAATCCCCCGCCTCCCCTCAGACCGAAGAATGAAAGTCTGCATTTTAACAAGACACAGTAAAGAGTAAGAAGTACTGAGGTAGGCCATTCTTTTAAAAATTAGCCCCTCCTTTTCACATGCCATTATTCTCTCTTCTCCCCCCATTTCCTTTCCTTCCTTCCTTCCTTCTTGAAATCCAAGGTTCATTATTAAAAATAAAATCGGGGCACCTGGGTGGCTGTCGGTTGAGCGTCTGACTCTTGGTTTCAGCTTGGGTCTCGATCTTACAGTCTGTGAGTTTGAGCTCCACCTCGGGCTCTGTGCCAACAGTGCAGAGCCTGCTTGCGATTTTTTCTGTCCCTCTCTCTCTGCCCCTCCCCTGCTCACTCTGCGTCTGTCTCAAAAATAAATAAACAAACCTAAAAAAAAAAAAATTAAAAAAAAACCTTCTGGTCACCAATTCGGTCACTGATATCTTCTTTAGCGATCAAACTATCTCATTTTGCTTTCTCTGGTTACCCCATTCCTGGAATGGATTCTATACCCTTGCTCCCTTTAATTCACTTCTTTCCTTCCTAACATTCTGAAGCTTGACTTTCACTCCAGTGCGAAACACACACTATACACACACACACACACACACACACACACACACACACAGACACAGATGTAGATGATTAATTTGGGTAAGTTTACATCAACCTTATAGAATCTAGAGTCCCTGTATTGCCTGGAAAGTGAATTATCTTAGCATTTGTGCCTGATGATTTTTGAGTGCCCCTCCTATCATGCATCCGTTCAAGATCGTCTACATATCTGTGCTCCTGCTCCGCTGGCTAGATTGGCCTACACCAGCCAGTGTACTGACTGTCTCCTACAGTCCTGTCCCAACCTGGAAAAACAGAAATTTTCTATCTCTGCAGAGCTACCCCACAAGTATACACAAAGAATTCATGGCAATGAAACAAATGGGGCCTCGCACTTGAAGCTTATCTATTTTAGACGTTCTTCCTGAAGATGTCGGCCTCCTAAATTCTAGAATGCAAAGGCCCATCTATAGTCTAGTGTTAGAAACAGAGACAAGAAAAGAGCCACGGGATTCCTCCCCATCAAATGTTACAGAAGAAGCTCACACTGTGGAGGAATCAAACCAGAACAAAACTGAACCAAATTCTCCTCTTAATCTCAATGGCTTTCTTTTCTTCCTTCCTTTTTATTGTGCCAAGAACACTTAACATGAGACCTGTCCTCTTAACAAAATTTTAAATGCACAATGCAGTACTGTTAATTTTAAATGCACAGTGCATAACCCTAAGCACGATGTACAGCAGATCTCTAGAACTTCCTCATCTTGCGTAACTGAAACTTTATACCCATCGAATGGCATTTTATGCAAAGGTTTGAGTTGAGATGCTTTGAAATTTACTGGGTACCATGGCCCACTCACCTTCCAGATTTCGGGCAATCTGCTCCCTAGTGATTGGATGTTGTGTTATTCATCAGGTCCGCCTTTTATGAAGAAAAATGAAGAGCATAAAAGAAAAGAACCACAGTGAAAATGGGGGTGTACCGAAAGGTTAATGTGCTCTTCAGCCCACTCCAGATAGATCACTGAGCAGCCACACAATCTGTTTATCGGATGCATGCAGAAAGAAATGTTACGCTTCACCTTTGGAAATGGGCCATTACTCCTGTTGACAGATTATGAATTGTGGAATATGGCCGGCACCTGGCCAGACAAGGAAGAGTTCATAAATCAGACTCAAAACAGAAATACCTGACTAAAATTCTTGAGTTCTTTGAGGGCTCAGAAAAGGAAATGTAAGGAGAGAAGCAGTTAAACCCACATATGTGTATGTGTGTGTGTGATGGTTTTCTTAAGACTGTTGTGAGGGTTCTACAAAGAAGTGTTTTGCGCTGTTCTGTTTTGGTTGGCCACAACATTCTGGGTTCACCATAGAATTGGGTAGGAGTAGGGTTTGGCGTGCAGTCGGGATAAAGACTTTGGTCTTCAACAGGAAATTAGGTTGGGTCTTCCATTAGAAGAGAGAAGGGATCAGTTCTCCCAGCAAAAGGTATGAATGGTTGATTTTCAGGATGTTTGTTTACTTCACAAATAATCTGGAAAACAGGCCCATAAGTTTACAGACGTGGACAACAGCTACAACTTGGTAGAGAATATGAGGCAAATGGCTAAAGGGATGAGAATAAGCTAAGAGTATGTAAAGTCAGTAAAAACAGGCAGAAAAATGTCAACTAAAATAAAAGGATGCCATAAATGCCCTTGAAGAAAAATAATCTAAGCTACTTGCAAGAAGACTGGTTCAGAATATTTATTTTGTGATGTAGGAGTGAAACCCAAAAGTGACTTTTAAAACTATTACCTAAAAAGATGTTTCACTGAGCCCCAAAGCTCCGCAAATATCGATCATCCTCTAGAACAGTGCTAGTAAGACACAAAGGTAGTGTTCCACTGTTGTGTGATCCACTCACAATTCATCCTCTGCTGATGAAACGCTTATTACCGAGGACTTGGGATGGGCTGTTGAGTTTTCCACATGCCCTGCCTTTACTTCAGACAGCAACCGTGAGGCTGGTACCAACCGATTCTTCATCCGTGTAGCACTGTAAGAGTTTGTACTTTTTGATGAAGAGGGGGAGAAAAAAAGTCTAACCTATAAAACATTACTATGTCACCAGCATAATTTCTAAATGAGCTTATTTTAAAAATCATTATTTAAGGCCTGCTTTAGAATATAATATATAACATCATAAGAAGTGGAGAATAAAAGGTATGTCAAGTCTTTCTGGCTGTGATAAAGCACCATCTCTAATAATATACTTTGTTTATTGAAAGGCTTTTTAGAGTGCTGATAAATCAATGAATTATTTTCAGATGTGAAATACCACAACTTTTTCCTGTTCCTTATTAATACCAACAACTTCAGTTTGTCAGGCCAATTGAGTTTCTCCTGCTCTGGGGAGACAAACTTGTAGTCTTTTGGTGCAGTTGTTAGTTTGACCAGCATTTTTACACTAGAAGCCAAAGTCTTCCTCAGGCACTAAGTACCATTTCTTAGGCCACCCGAGGACTCCCTCTCAAGTGCTACCTCTGCCTGCTCCTGGCAAGGGAGTCCAGTCCAACTGGCAGGGAAGGAGCTAGATGGCTTCATCAGCAACTGATTAAAAACAAAAACAAACAAACAAACAAAACCTGATGCTCTTACGGGGATGGTCCATTATAACTTTCTATTCTTTTTTTCCCCCCTACTTAAATTTTGCCCTCAATCTTTGACTGATTTCCCTAGTATAAACTTTGTTAAGATGGGCACATATGTGTACATCCTTCTGTACACCTGCATCTAGGTCCAGACCTACAAATATCTGTATCCCAGTCACCGCTCAGCGTGTGCCCACTGGTGGATGATGGTGTCCAACGGGAGAAGCCCCCAGTGAGTGCAGGCTTTCCTGGAGGTTGGTCTGGCCAGCTTAACTGTCACACTCACTTTCTGGCTCTTAATTTAAAATGCTCTATTATCTGAGTGTTAAAACGAGTATGTACAGGTTTTCTTTGTCAAGATGGTTCCTCTGCGTCTAAGTTTTTTGTTCCTCAGTAGGATTCTAGTGCCTTCCCCCACTAGCAGCAACATTCTTTCTGGTATAAAGCACACCAGAACTTTAATTGCAAGAGTCCATTTTAGGGTAAGTACCATATCTATGTGAAGTGACTGAGATGCACAGCTTTTATGTTTCATCACACCTGGTACGAGTTTAAAGCCGCAGAAAATAAATTCCGGGCACCTTTATATTCAGTCTGTTGAAAAAGAATGTTACCAGTCTTGCCGTGATTTATCATTTTGATGTTATTTCACCATATCCTTCTAATGTTTCTCCAAAGGAAATGACTGTCAGACATGTATTTTAGGGAAACAGTGATTTAATAACTAATTGTCAGTGAATTGTCAGATCGTCAATAAGCTAGCCAAGAACATTATAAGCAATGTTTATCCTAAAATATCCTCAAATATCCTATAAGCAGTGTTTATCCTAAAATATCCTACCTCAGTGAAATAATTCTATTTTAAGGTTTCTTATGGAAAGCGGTCTTTCGGCACTCAAGCGTCAGTGACCGAGTTCCATGCCCTATGCATGAGGTGTGTAAGGCATCATGCCATGTGCTATCAAGAGAAGCCTCAAGATGCATGAAATGTAGAAGGTAAAATAAGGTCAATTTCATAAGAGATTTAATTAAATTCGGTAATAGCCCAATATAAATAAATAAAGACGAGTGGAAGTTAGTGTTTATCAAATTAACTGGAGAGAATAATTGCTCTAACATTTACTATATTGGCATTTTGTAGGAAAACTGCATCTAGAGACATGGAAAAGAGCCACAACTTGAAGGGAATCAGAACATGCCACCCAAAACAGGCCACTCTGACACACGGATTATTTTGAGCTGAAGGTACTTAAGAAATAGCAGGTGCAGGAAGGGCTCTCTGACCTCCGGCTTTGGACCTGAGAGCAGGGCGTACATTTCCCATGAGTCAGGTGCTCTCCCTGCACCGTGAAGAGAACATTCCTACTACTGGAGCCAAGGAGTTGATGCCAAGACAAATCTGTATAAACAGACCTAATAAAATAACCCTTTTCTTCCACTAGTTTCCCTCCATATATTTCCTAGTCACTCTCCCACAATTTACTGCCCTTAGCCCAAACGCCTTTTCCCTTTGTCTTGACAAGCCTCCACAATTTATTGTTCTTTGTTAAAATAGTATATAGACTCTCAGGCCTACGTATTTCTTTGGGTCTTCATTTTTTTTTTATAGGAAAGCTTCCATGTGCACATAAAAAACTGACATCACCTAAAATCTGTATGCTTTTTTCTTGTTCATCTGTCTTCTGTCATTTTAATTCTCAGGCTCCTGCCACAGAACCTAGGAGGGTGGAGGAAAGGTCCTTCCCCTGTAGAATCTCAAATGGATGCGTAGCATTTGACTAAGAGTTAAGGAGGAAAGCATTTTATGCACAACATCTCCATTTGTTACTCTAAATCTTAAAAAAAAAGAGAAAAGACAGGAAAAAAAATCCTTCTTTTGATGTAAGCTAATATAGTACTAATATTAAAATTTCAAAACATGTTATTATTTAATATAACTTGAAGAAAAATAGTGATAAATCTGATAAAAGATTACAGGAGATGTCAACAAAAATTATAAAACATTGCTGAGAGAAATTAGGTCCTAAACAAATGGAGAATTATTCGGTGTTCTTGGGCCAGAAGATTCAATACTGTTAAAAAGATCAAAGTTAGAGTATTTACACAACCTGATTCTAAGACTAATTATAAAGCTAGAATAACCGAGACACTATAGTAACAGGAGACAGTTATTCATAGAGATCAGCGGAACAGAATGGGGAGTCCAGAAACAACCCCACACATATATGAACAATTGATTTCGACAAAGATTTCAAGGCAATCCAGTTGGTGGGGGGGGGGGGGATTTCATTACATGACGTTAGAAACATAGGACAACCATTTGCAAAAATATGAACCTCAAGCCTTAACTCATCATTTACAAAAATTAACTCAAGATGAATCATGGATCTAAATATAAGAGCAAAATCTATGAAACTCAGACAATAATACAAGAAAACATTTTACTGACCTTGGGTTAGACAAAGATTTCTTGAATAAGATACAAAAAGCATGAATTATAAAATAAAAATCAATGTATATGATTTCTTTTTAAAAATGTTTATTTATTTTTGAGAGACAGAGCAAAAGCAGGAGAGGGGCAGAGAGAGGGGGAGACACAGAATCTGAAGCAGGCTCCAGGCTCTGAGCTGTCAGCACAGAGCCCGACACGGAGCTCGAACCCATGAACTGTGAGATCATGACCTGAGCTGAAGTTGGACACTTAACTGATTGAGCCACCCAGGTGCCCCTAAATTTGATTTCACTAAAATGTGAAACTTTTTATCTTCATCAGAGACTGCTAAGGAAATGAAAAGGTAGACACAGACAGGATGGTATTTGCAAAACAGATATCCAAAAAGGGGACGCATATCTAGAATATACATATGAAGCTCCCATAGCTCACTAGTATCAAGACCAAAAATCCAATGAAAAATAGGCCAAAGATTTGAACCATGTTTTTTTCTGGTTTGGTATTTACAGACAGTTTGGGTTGGATACTGATCACACACTGAAGGCTGAGTTGTACGTGCAGGGTGTTTAGCAGCCTCTCTAGTCTTGCCCAGTAGAGGTCAACACCTTAGCAGTGACAACCTAAAAGGTCTCAAGATGCTGCCAGTGGTCCCATGGGAAGCAAAACTGCCCCAGATGCGAACCACTGATTTGAAATAACACTATTTACCAAAGAAGATATATGGATGCAAACCTATACAACCTATGATAATCAACTAAAAACTACCGGAAACAACTGGAGTGTTTGATAAAGTTAAATAATATACAAATATTACCAAGACAGAAAATATGAAAATACAATGAAAGGTAAGATTTTACACTCAACTGCAACCAAAAATTTTTATACATGAGCTTGGGAAGAAATGTACTGAACTTATATGAAGGAAGCTATAAAATTTTACCAAAGGGGCATGAAAGAACATGCAAATAAATGAATATGTGCATGGAGAACAAATTAAAAGTATGAAAAATTCCCTTAATCATAGTTACAAATTCAGTGAAATTGTAATAAAAATAAGATTTTCTTTTAGGAACATGATAAAACAATTCTAAAGCTCATTTAAAGCATAACTAGCACAGCAAGGGAAGTATGTGGAAGAATGAGCTATACTTACCAAAAACAGTATAGGGACAGGAAAAACCGCATAGAAAAATCTCAGAGACTGATCATATGTACTTGGATACTGTATACTTGATAAAGGCAATGTTTTCAATTGGTAAGCACATGATGAACTATGAATGGGCTGGAGGCAAACCAGCCAGCACTTTGGAGAAGAAAATGACATCAGTTCCCTACCTACATTACTGCTAACCCTCAAATGAATTTCAAATGATTCACATCAAAATTTTAAATGAGAACAAAAAATAGGGAAAAAAAGAAGAAACTCGGATAATTTTATACTTTGACAGGAAGAAAGTCTATTACAGATAAGACATTCCAGACTACTAAATTTGGGTGCTTAAAAATTAAACATCTTTAGCTAAATTTATATATATCTAAAAGAATCAATCTCAAAAACAAGCTGTTCAGTAATAAAAGTCTGAATATTATATAACACTTGCCCTCATTTACAAGAGACACTTTATGCATAAAAACACATGTAAGCATTCAAAAGTACGTTAACAAGTTTTAGAGGCTTATGGAGCGCATTTTACCACTCAAGAAGATAGATAAATGAGGTCTGGGGTGGTGGTCAGGAGGACTAGCTTTTCTTGGCAATGTATGAAATGTTTTATTTCTTTAAGTTAAAACAAACGAAACTAAAACTTCAAGAACTGTGAATTCTGAATGGTAGAAATGTGAGAATTATTTTTCTACATTTGTGCATTTCAAAAAATTTCTTTAAACGATTCAAAACTTTCTGGGGTAAAATAAATGAGCACATAAATGCACCATGTCAGAACACAAACTACAAATAAATTTACACTACATGAAAGTTCAATATCCCTAAGAGAAGTCTGTTCACACAACTGAGATGAACAATCCAACAAAAAAAGGGGCAAAGACAATGAACAGGCAATGAAAAAATTTTTTACGCCTTATAAGAAAAGATGCCCTATTTCCCTGATAATTAAGTAATAATTTCCCAAATAATTAAAACGACAATTTCCTCCACTAGATTGACAAAGAAAATTCATTTTGGCAAGTGTGTATCAATATCTATATGAATATAAATGTAGATATATCCCATGATCCAACCATCCCACTTCTGGACATGGCGTCCTCTTGACTGTTCACACAAATACATGTACAAAGGTTGTGACTACAACACTGTAATAATAATAAAAAAAATCTAAACATAATCCACGTATATTTCAAACTGGAATTAGTTTAATATATCATGGTAGCTCTAAACAACATCATACTATGTGTACACTAAACCAATTTGTTGGCTCTCTTTTTGTAACAGGGCAGTATATTTAAGAATACATCACATGTTTTCAGTCAAAAAAGCATGTATAAAAGAGTATATGTATTATGAACATTTTTTTAGTCAAAAATATACATATAGACATCCAAGAAGCTCAGGGGATTCTAAGTAGGATGAAATCAAAGAGACTCACACAGACACTTCATGATCAAAATGAAGAAAGACAATGCCCAAAGGAAAATCTTAAAAGCTGCAAGAGAGAAATGACCTTTCACAATGTATCATACACACACACACACACACACACACACACATAGTAACAGCAATAAAGGCATACAATTCCAGGAAGAGAAATACCTAATTTTCAGAAGCAATAACCTATGGCAGTTAGATCATGATGGGACTTCATTTTCTGTGTTTCATTACTTTGACCAAATAGTGGTTGCAAAGATAGCTTTTAATGATGATTTAAAATTTTATATTTATTTTGTAGGAGTTCATAATCAATGACAAGGATGGTAAGTGGCATGGAAACCAGAATAGAAGATTTCTGAAGATTTTATTTGTGAGGTGGAAGAAAGTGATAGAGTAGTAAGTTTTTCTTTAAGTGATGCAATGTAATATTTTATCCTGGATGAAGAGATTTTGTGGTAATTACTAATGGTATAAATTAAAGCAGTGCTGCCTTAAGTTCTTGACTGTCCTTCTAAGTACAAGTAACTGTAAAGAAACAGGAAAAAAATGCTATACTTCTCTCCCTGAATACAGTATTTGAAATATTTATATATATGCAAAGTAGGTCATATTTTATCCAAGTTGTCATCAATTCATCCAATTCCTGACATGATATATAATTTTTAATGATGTGCAAAAATATTCTGAGAGTACTCTATCCAAAATCATCTAAGTATTAATAAGACCAAAAGTTATAATGACACACTAAATATAACCAAAACTTAGGGCAATATTTCCTCCTTTCTATCACAAAATAGATAACTCTCGCTCACAAAAACACAGGATTGGCAGCAAATGAGAATTTTCCGTGGCATCTTCAGATAAGTAGTACGGCTGCCAACCTCAACAAATTCCCAAGACATTTTAAAATGAGCAATTTAGTTGCCAGCTGCAAAATGAATCATTTTATTTATGAAAAGGCTAAGACAGTCTTGGATATATGATAGAATGTTTGCTTCCCTGCACGCTGTGCCAGAGACTGAAGCATCCAACAGTCATCCCAACTAATACCCCTGAAAGTCCAAGATCAGATTCATTCCCAGTATCTATCGCCTCTAGTGGAGTGCCCAAAGTGGTCGTCCGGTCCATTCTACTTCAAGGGAATTTAAGAAAGAATGCTGGAATTACTCCACTAGTTAGAGTCTTTCAGTTTACTGGGAAATGCACTCTGTTTCCCACAAAATATATGAATGGAGTTTGAACTGCTGATTTCTTACCTGAACTGCCCTCCTGTGAGGCTGAGGACTGCCCTAGCAGTCGGTAAAGAATAACAACCCAAGAGTATGCATTCAACTGAGGAAATGGCTGACTTGGGGTGGCTTATGAAGGAGTCACTTGACACCAGCTTCAATTTGCTAATGCTGAGGAGAATGCACTTTGTCACTTTACTAGGACAAAGCGGAGAAGTGTTCAAAATTTGGGCTCCTATACAGGAGACACCTTATTGTGTCCTGCGTTTCTGTTACACGAACAGTATTTTGGAAAGGCTGAAAATAAGAAAAATCACTCATAATCTTAGATATTTTCCCACTTTCAATCTTTATGCACGGATGTGATTTTTTGTTTTGCACAGTCCAGTCATAGCATGTGCAGTTTTATATCCAGCTTTAAAATTTACCTTCCAAATGAAAAATGGTTTCTCAATGAGCAGCTTTCTGCCTCATGAGAGAGTAGCCATTTCAAGAGAGATGGGAAGGGAAATTATTCTAAGATCTAATCAGACGTTTATAAACCTAGTGTCCTATTCTTTTTGGGATGTTTCACAATCTCAGCAGGTGTAAATCTACACTTCCTTCTCAATTCTGCTCTCAATAAAGGACTCTGGGCCTACCCCACAGGGCCATATTCTGGCTGCAATAAATACAACTTTCAATGTACCTGGTAGATGCTTGCACATTACTTTTTTCATTTAATCTCTACTGTAACTATGGTTGTCCTTTGACATTTCTGTTACTTTTTGTGCTTTCTCCTTTTGTTTTCTGATGGTCCACGGGCTCGGGGTTTCTTGTTCTCTATTTGTAAGAACCAGCTTTTTGACTACCTGAACAATTCTGTCATTTTTAATCTCTCCTTTGATAGTTTTTATTTCCTTCATCTGACTTCCTTAGGTACACTGTATTATTCTATTTGTAGCTTCTTGAGTTAGAAACAAATTCATTTTTATTTTTTTAATTTTTTAAAATTAATATTTATTCATTTTTGAGAGAGAGAGAGACACAGCATGAGCAGGGGAGGGGCAGAGAGAGAGGGAGACACAGAATCTGAAGCAGGCTCCAGGCTCCGAGCTGTCAGCACAGAGCCTGATGCAGGGTTTGAACTCACGGACTGCGAGATTATGACCTGAGCTGAAGTCGGACGCTTAACCGACAGAGAGCCACCCAGACACCATGAAAACAAATTCATTTTTAGAATGCAAGTGTTAAAAGCTATATATTTTCCTAAGCAAACTTTACTGTAGCCTGTGATATGCAGGGGATTTTTTTCAATTCTTATAACATATAAATATTCTTCTTGACTCAAGAGTTGTTAAAGAGTACATTTTTACTTTCCATAATGTGTTGTCATGAATTAATGAATTCTTATAAATTGTAGTTTTATTGTATTGTTTCAGAATGTAGAATGTATAATTTTATTTCAGGGACAAAAATGGAAATTTTTTGGCATTTAATTTTGTGAACTTCCAAAGTGGTTTAAAAAGTAGTTCTGGGGGCGCCTGGGTGGCGCAGTCGGTTAAGCGTCCGACTTCAGCCAGGTCACAATCTCGCGGTCCGTGAGTTCGAGTCCCGCGTCGGGCTCTGGGCTGATGGCTCAGAGCCTGGAGCCTGTTTACGATTCTGTGACCCCCTCTCTCTCTGCCCCTCCCCCGTTCATGCTCTGTCTCTCTCTGTCCCAAAAATAAATAAACGTTGAAAAAAAAAAAAATTAAAAAAAAAAAGTAGTTCTGTTATCATTATTTTAGTCATACGCTTATAAGCTGTGTTTGTATTTCATATACATACAAATAAACATATATTAATCTGTTATGTAAATCTTACTAATTATAATTCATATCTTTTACACCTCTTTTTGCTTGTTTTCTTGATCTGTCACAAGCTGACAGAGGTTAATTAAAGCCTCTAATCACCACTGTGTTTCTGTCAGTTTCTTTCACTTTCATATAATATATGCGTATGGATTTTGGTGCAGTGGTATTTGTGTATATACTTATACCTTAATTATGCCCTTAAATATTATAAATTCCTCATCCATCTCTCTTGACATAGTTTATCTTGAATCCAACTATACCTAATAGGAATTTCAACAACAGCTTTATTCCTGTTAGTGCTTTTAACCTGGTTTACATTTAACCTTTCTATGTCACTTCACTTTAAATGGATCTCTTGTAGTCAGTATACATATTTTTTACCCTATTTTTTTAAGTTTGCAATTAATTTTGTTTACTTCTATGTTTGGTTTTAGTTCTTATTTTTGGTTTGAAGTTAGAAATCATGCAACATACGTTCTTACAAAATATGTGTGCCCATCCCCTAGATTGGAAATTCCTGGATAGGACCGCCTTTATTAATTTCTGAATCCTTTACAATTCTCAGGGCTGTACGTAAGGGTTGGATTCAAAATACATTTGTTCACTGACTTGAACTGAAACGTCAGAATGAGTGGATCTCCAGAGGCAGAGTTGGGAGAATAACCGACAATCCCGTGGTGCTAAACGGGGCAGGAGGGAGTGTTCCTGGCCTTCCTAGAAGCACAAAACTCCAGTCACGACATCCCTCAACCGTGTGCACCTGCTGTTTCTGTACTTGGCACAGACTAATTGGACAGACACACCTGTGGTCAGGAAGAAACAAAGCACTCAGTTCCTTCTCTTCAGCCACCTTGCCATTGTTACCAATCTAGAGGCAGTTCCGGTCTGGTATGAGACTCTAAGTGCCCCATTTGCTTCTCCTAGATCAACGTGATAGCTGAAAACAGCAACAGAATTCAGACAAGTTTAAAATTCAAAGGAACAAGGGCCTGAAAAAGAAGTGCATTCCTTCCTTTCCGTGTTTCCCTTAGGCCCCTGGGATTTCTGCATCCTTTCCCAAAGCCCTTCTTCATTTACTTTAAATTGGAAGTTAATCTTCCTAAACATCCTTTGATAGATACATTTTTAAATTCTTTAAAACAGACTTTGAAATAATCAGACTGTAATCACTGGATGGTTATCCCAGAGCTGGGCTCACATAGAAACTTTAATGACAAATTATAAAAGTGACTCTAAGGGTCTGTTGGCTCACCTGTCCCACCCATAGTAAAAACAGTGTCACCTTCAGAATCCTTAAGGGGCGGGGATGTGGTAGAAACGGGGTACGGTGGTTTTGTAGGAGAAATGTTTATATTCTTTTAATCAAGGCCTTTATGCTTAGAAGCTACTTTGTTAAGTAATATATTATGCTCCTAGATACAAGCAGAAAAAAGCATCACAGCTACATACAGATCCAGGCTAGACCAGTGGAAGCCCATGCTGAATGCAGCTGAGCAGGGACAAGAATGCAAAAGGCACGGTTCTAGTTTTCAAGATTCTTTTCGGGTAATTTCTTCACAATAGGCTGACACTGTTTTCTGAACTAGTTATCAGATCAGCCAAGCTCCGCATACTCTTTTATGAATTACGATAATAAACTGAAACAAAAAGAGATAAAAAAAGGTGGTAGCAAGGTTAAAAAAAGAGAGAAAAATGTAGCAGGTGGCTGGAAGAATGTAAATATATTCTTCACTCCACATTTTAAGTGGTTTTACTCGCAACAAGTAGAGAAGACAGAAAATGTCCCTCACTTCTTGAACCTATTAGGCTGTGAATTTTGCTCTAGTGGCCGCGGAACAAAGACTGGAAAGAAACGGAGCCGTCTGGAGCTCCATCCAGCATAATACACACACGCACGTGATGGAGACGGCCCAAATTCACACCCAGGTAGGTGAGCATTTTTTCTTACTAAGTGTCGAAACGAAATAGCATTTGGTTTCCAGTTCATTTACATATTTTGCGTTTATTCTTCTTCCCAAGTTGAGTTTGCAGGTTCTGCAGAGTAGCTGTCAGGTCATCCGCCGCAGATGACAGAGGGTTGTGGGGCTCTGGGCCGTGAACCCCGAACCTGTGCCTGAACTGCCGACCAAGGGTCCGTCTCCCTTACCGGAGTTTTCGCATTCGGACGGGACGGACATCCTGACTCAAGATACAAGAGAAACCTGTCTGCCCCCAGTCTTTTCTTCATATTTAAACTAAGCAGGGAAGAAAAGACCCCAAATAAGTGGGAAGGGAAAAAAAAGTGTGAGTAGACATCTGACAGAGCCTGACAGGGGTTTCTGAGTAATGAGCGGGTGACTCACAATATCCAGCCAGATTATTAGGCTCTTATGCAGACGGCTCAACTCCCTCCCACCCATCTTCCCTTTACTTTTGCAAAACATACGGGGAGCTGAGAATCCAATTCATGTCACCAGGGCTTCACCTGGCTCTCGGGGTTTGGAGAATCCTCGCTTTCCTACTTTCATCCTATGTATATAGTGACTCTGTAGGAATCCTTTTCTTTCCTTCCTTCTTTCTCTCTCTTTTCGCGTCCCCACTCCTTCCTACACCACCTTCCTCTCATCGTACAGTGGTAGGTCTCCTGTGGAACAGAATACAACCCCCGAGACAATGGATCTGGATGGGCCCAAGTCTGGTCGGAAACAGCCGTCTGGGGTTGAGTTATAGAATCTGTGTGAATTCCAGCAGTTTAAATAGAGGATGGATTTAAAAATAAATGCCTCAAGTGGCCCAGGGAAAGTTGCCTACAGGAAAATACGCGGAGCCAAACTGTAAGTTCAATTCAGCAACTACCCAACGGTCTTCCACATTTCTTGTCTTGACCCAGGTTAACAACAAGCAAACATCTATGCCCCGCGTCATTCAGAGGCTGGGTGGAAACCGCTTATTGTCCCCTGATACACATTTTTGTCTTCATCCAGAATAAAAGAACCGCTGATTTTTATCTGGATTCACAGCTCTCGCTAATAGAGATAACATTTCTCAGACTCTCTTGCAAAAACATCCATGCAGAGGTTTTGTAGCAACTTAAGGGATATTTCCTTAAAAAGACAGCTGATGCCTTTGCTCCTTTACTTCTACCTTGCTGGCCTGGCACACTAACGGGACACAGTGCCAGCCGCCTGGGGTACCAGCGCGTCAAAGCTGCACCCAGAAATGGTGGAGTGGCAGGTGGAAGGAGCCGGAGTCCAGAACGACTGTGTGAATTGAAGTCACAGGGCTCTGTTCTGATTCAGAGTGAGGCACTAATTTTATACCCCAAATCAACCTTAAGATTTCTTTTGATCATCAATGACATTGAAAAATGAATTAAGAGGCTTGCAGGGTGCCTAAGTGGCTCAGCTAAGCATCCAATTCTTGATTTCAGCCCAAATCATGATCTCATGGTTTGTGGTTCAAGTCCTGCACTGGGCTCTGCGCTGAGGGTGTGGAGCCTGCTTGGGATTCTGTCTCTCCCTCTCTCTCTGCCCCTCCCTCGCTAGCTCGTTCCCTCAAAATAAACATATAAACTTAAAAAAAACTGACTACCTAACTCGGCAACTGCTGAATGATGTTTGTCTTACAAAAAAAGGTGAGATTTAGAATAAAATCCAGCATTTTTCGGCATCTTATTAACACTTCCCCAACCCCCATATGTCCATCTAGAGACACCTGTGCTCAGACTTCCCAAGGTTCCCTTGAACTCCATGCAAGACGTCCTGATGAACCTCATAGCCACAGATGGCCTAGAAACTCCCATTATCCCTCACATCTCAGAACAGTGAGCTGCAGTTTGTACAAATATAATGATGTTTCAATAATTCAACAAGTCTAGACACAGCAGAGGCCTGACACACTGGCCTTTGCTGACTTGTAGTCTTTTCACAATATGGCAGCCCAAGTATTTCTTGTAAAATGTCAGTCAGATAGGTTGTTCCTTTGCTTAAAATCCTCCAATTCAACTCTGTCCCAAAAAGTAGAAAGATGAACTGGAAAAGCACCAACGCTTCTCAGATCCTTAAGGGAAGGGAGGTCAAAGGGTAAACTGGTGCCCCCAAGTTGAGACCAATGGGTGAATACAGAGAATCCAATCTCACCAGGGCGGAACCTTCAAGCCCACACCTCTGTGGGGGCCAGTGCCGCATAAGAAAACCTGAACTATATCAGACGAACTGCTGGAGCCTCAGTGTGGACAAGGCTGAGGGATGAAAACTCTCCAGGGCGACCCAGTCATGGGGAGTCACCGTATTTTCTGTGAGTTTCACTTCCAGGAGCTTGACCAGATTCCCACAGTCAATACCAGAGAAAAGTCCCGCTGTGCTTCTGGCAGAGGGAAGGGAAAACGGGCCATTTTGAAATACAGCAGCGCACTGTTTTTTCTCTTCAACAAGGCCTGCCCTCAGGAGGAGCTACTTAACCAGAGCTTAGCCTGCGGAGATACCATCAGAGCCCAAGTGACCGGGAGGCAAGGGAAATCCCGAGCTCAGCCCGCATCAGCCATCCTGTCCCGCCAAAGTGGGGAGGGGGGGAAACATCTGAGGAGCCTGTGTGTGGAGTGCACAGTCCAGAGGCGCAGGCTCACTGACAGACTAGACTGACAGACCGAATCACTAGAATGTTCATCTCCTCCCACACCTCCCCACCACCTTACAGGCCTATTTACAGCAGCTCCTTTTACCCAGTATATCAGGTCATCAGGTCCAGCTATCAAGAAAAAATTACAAGGTATGTTAAAAGGCAAAAAACCAACACCAAAACCAAACAAAAATAGTTTGAAGAGACAGAGCAAGGATCAGAACGAGGCTCAGATATGGTAGGGGTGCAGGAATTTAAAACAACTTTGATTAATATCCTCAGACCTCTAAGGAGAAAGTCAACAGCATGCAGGAACAAACGGGCCATGTGCGGAGAGAGATAAAAATTCTAAGAACCCAAAGTAAGTAGTGGAAGTCAAAACACTGTGGCAGCGACAACGGAGGCTTCTGACGGCAACACTGCTGGACTGGACATGGCTGAGGAAAGAGTCTCTGAGCTTGAGGAGATATTACCAGAATCTTCCAATACTGAAAAGCAAAGCAAACAGGGACAGAAAAAAAAAAAAAAAAAACCCAGAAAGCTGAATACCCAAGCAGGAAAGGTGTAGCAAGCATTATGGGAATCCCAGGAGGAGGAGGAGAGAAAGGACCAGAAGTACTGAAAACAATAACCACTGGGCAGGCCAGACACCGAACACCAGGAAGCTCGGAGAATAACTAAGCAGGATCAAGGCCCAAGAACCACGCACGGGCAGGGCGTGTTCAAAGGATGGAGAATCAGAGATAAAGAGGAAGTCGTGCAGGAAGCCAGAGGAGAAACCAGGTCTTCCCACCTTACCCACAACAAAAGCCAAAGTCGTCAGCATCCCTGCAAAGGCCATACGGGGACCAGAGGAGACAAGAATCTACCGACTTCTGGTCGGAAACGGAAACCACATGTTTCCTTATGATTCTTGCTTTCTACCCACTAAAAAAAGAAATGTCCAGGCTTAAGAAAAATTAAAAAGTGGTTAGCAGACAAGAACGGCTTAGTGCATTCCTTCCTGATGGTTTTATTGCTTTCCTGCTGCCTTTCAGTGACCCTCGGTTTGAGCCCATGGAGTCCACTTCTCTACCTGTCTTTAGTGATGATTTGGATTTTCACTCAAATCAAAGTCCGCTTTTAGTAAGGAGGTATTGGTCAATTCTTTAACAACAATACCACCAACCGAAGACAAAACTTTGTAAACAGTAAGAGTCTATTGGCTCCAAGTTCTTGCCCCTGAATCTGTAACTATCCAAAATACCATGCAGTTAATACCCTTAAAAGTGTAAAGAGATTTCCATATATTATCTTTTTTGAATTTTGCAACATGCCTGCATTGTTAAAATTATGTGCTTTTTGTCCTACATATCTGCGTCTGATTTCTACTGGAGTTTTGACTTCTTCCTCTATTTTGTCATTTTATTTTAGACGACTTATTGTTAAGTTCTGCCTAACTCTTTGTGGAAAAAAGTTGACAGTAGAGAGAAGAAAGAAAAAAAGAAAAATAGTAAGATTCTCACCTTAGAAAAAGCTGGAAATACAGGATTCTTCAAGGTCATATAAACTGCACCAGGAAGGAGATGTGACCGGACGCTGGTCCTCGGGCTCCAGGCCTACTTCTGCTCTGGTCCCCCCAACCCTCCACTTCCTTCCTTCTGCCCAGGATGATTGGCTCCCAGATACCGGGAACCAGCAGAGAAAACAGTGCTGAATATGCAGTAGGTCCTCAGTAAGCCTCATTTCATAAATCGGCTTCTTGGCAATCTACATTCTAATTTTTCATCAGTTCATGTTTGTATTCTTGACAACCTCACTTCAGCTGCAATCTCTGGGGTTGGACAAGAGTTCAGATAGATGGGCCAAAGAGACAGGATTCATTCTCTGGATTCAGAGAGGAAAAAGAAAGGAAATCTTGAATATGTTGATGAAACTTCTGATGTACCACTGGAATGTCACAGCAGCCTTACTTAATTCCTGTTCATGCTTCTGTTTTTTTCCACCCTGATGTATATGTTGCTCGTGTTTTTGCTTCAGAAAGTCAAATGCACTCAATAAACATGATCAAAATAGGTCTTCCCCCCAACACACACACACACACACACACACACACACACACACACACACACACACCCCGTTTGGAGAGATGCCAAGAATCACCATCGTATCTGAACAGCATTAGATGATCTATTTAATGCGTTCTAAAATTTAGGAAATGCTATACTAAATTAAATATATGTGTATGTGTACATAGATTTATTATTATTATTTAATGTAGGCCTGTGATCCTTAAACCAAGAGCTACAGGCTCAGTACCCACCCCAGGCTGCCTAGCCGTCTAGTGCTGGATGTCTTTAATTCAGAAATCAGCAATGCGGTACTGGCTAGATTTTCTAAGTCCCCATGCTGAGACCCAGACCCCATCCCTGGCCCTCTTACTCTAACTTGCAGTGATCTGGCACACGAAGTAGTGAAACTGGGGACAGACAGAGGCCAGAGAAAAGCGCCCCAGTTTTCCCAGAACATGCCAGAGCTGCTGTGCTGCACACTCTTGCCTCCCCCCGACCCCAACCCTGCCAAGAAAACCAACTGGAGCCTAAGTTTTAGACTGATCATCATCCTCTGGTTACGGGCTACATTTCTGGGAGGCCAGGGGCTGCTTCCAAGGGTGCAGAATGAGACACACATAAAGGCATCATCAATCATTCATCAGTTACAATTACCATTTGCATCCATTTATCTAATCAGAGCCCGCGGCGACTACCACCCATGAGCAGTTCAAAGTCAGTTAACACAGAAACATTCGGGGTGATTAACACTATCAAATGCGTATGCCTGCCCCTGCGCGTGTTTCATTTACAGGAAGGATATATGCTCTCTCTCCCCCGTATCACGGCTGAAGGAGGGCAGGGGAATGACTGGAGAGCGGTGAGAACACAGGTTTCAGGGTATTTTAAGTAGCAGAGGGAGAAGGTGGGTTGTCTGGCTGCCACGATGCTTGTTCCTGCTTCCACATGTGTTTTTATGTTTTTCCTCCCGCCAGGAATGTTCATTTTCTCCTTTCTTACCTCCCTTTCCCCCCCCTAGTCCTCTTACCTAACTATAAAGGCCCAGCTCAACTCAAATCTGAATTGTGAGGTCTTCCCAGAGCAAGACAGTGATTTCTCCTAGATGCCCTTTTTTTTCCTTTTAATTTTTTTAAGGTTTATTTATTTTTGAGAGAGACAGAGTGCGAACAGGGGAGGGGCAGAGAGAGAGGGAGACACAATCCGAAGCAGGCTCCAGGCTCTGAGCTGTCAGCATAGAGCCCGACACGGGGCTCGAACTCACGGACTGCGAGATCATGACCTGAGCCGAAGTCGGCCGCTTAACCGACTGAGCCACCCAGGGGCCCCATCTTCTAGAGGTACTTCTTATTGCATATTTTCTGGAACACATAACAGAATTTTCCACACCCTGTAGTCTTCATATACATACAAGATCGTGTCTCTTCTAAGTGACGATAGTGTTTCTGAGATCAGTCGTACATCACCGCTATGCTAGTCAGGCTTATGGAAATGAATGATACTGGGGGCACCTGGGTGGCTTGGTTGGTTGAGCATTCGACTTCGGCTAAGGTCGTGATCTCATGGTCCAGGAGGTCAAGCCCCACGTTGGGCTCTGTGCTGACAGCTAGGAGCCTGGAGCCTGCTTCAGATTCTGTGTCTCCCTCTCTCTCAAAAATAAACAAACATTTTTACAAAATGAGTGATATTTAAATTGCTGTTTCTTAGAGTTTAATTTTTAAAAATTACTTATTTGGGGGCACCTGGGTGGTTCAGTTGGTTAAGCATCCAATTCTTGATTTCGGCTCAGGTCATGATCTCACAGTTCATGAGACCGAGCCCTGTGTTGGGTTCTGCACTCACAGCATGGAGCCTACTTGGGATTCTCTCTCTCCCTCTCTCTCTCAAAATAAATATTTTTTAAAAATTACATATTTGGGAGAGAAAGACAATGTCTTACGTCTTAAATGCTTAGACACTGGATATTTTTCTCCAGTCTTCTTTTCCAAGAAATAAATGAGGGGAGACTTCCTTTTCAGTTCAAGGCTAGCTCTTCCTGTCCACAATCTCATTTATCACTTCATCCTACACATTTAGGCTAGTGGCTTATTCTTTTACGAGCCTGCTCCAGCTCCTCCACTGCAGTCCAAGTCCTCTGGAGACAGATCCAGGATTTTTCCATCTGTTTGCAAGGCCTACCAACAGAGCGCCCGGTGTTAAGTATGTGCACATGATAGGAGGGAGAGACAGCTTGCCAGACAGACAAGGGCAAAAGTGGGAGACAAGAAGAAGGATGGTGAGTGATGACCAGGTTAGTGCCAAGTGTCCATAAAGACTGTGCTCCAACACCAGCTGGGAACTCGACAAACATGATCTCATTCATCGGCATGGCTATCTTTACCCCAGATCTCTATCCAGCCTTTTACTGAAAGTCCTTGGCCACTAGGCACACTTCTCTCAAAATCTTCAGGAAAACTCACAGGCAGGAAAGGCCCTTAAGTAGAAATATGGCACAGTGAGTTCTGGATTGTAGTGTTGCAGGGAAAGAGTACAGGAAGATTTATTTTTTTTTTTTAATGTTTATTTTTGAGAAAGAGAGAGAGAGAAAGAGAGAGAGAGAGAGAACGAACACACGAGTGGGAGAGGGGCAGAGAGAGAGGAAGACACAGAATCTGAAACAGGCTCCAGGCTCTGAGCTGTCAGCACAGAGCCCAATGCGGGGCTCGAACTCACGGGCCACGAGATCATGACCTGAGCCGAAGTCGGACGCTCAACCGACTGAGCCACCCAGGTGGGCCCCCTCCCCCCTTTTTGTATTAAAGGGAGGAGTTGGTCTAAGAGAGGGAGGACAGATGGAAGTAGAGGAAGACAGGGAGGTGGGAACAGGATGGGAGGTACAGGGAATGGAAGACAGCCTGCTGTAGTAAAAACAAAAAGCGCCAGGCAGACAGAGAATAGAGAGGAACGGGCATTAAAACAATGGAGGCCATGCCATAAAGAGCCCTGACAAGCTGGTTAGTGAGCCTGGACTTCAGCTCGTGTGCAGGTGAAGGGGATCCATCAGACGTTTCGGGAAACTGACAAGAGAGTTTGGACAGTCTGCTCTGGCAGTTTTATGAGGGACATATCTGAAGGGATAGAACCGCAGGCTGGGAGACAATTAATTAGTAGATGAGATATGAGATAAAAAGCTCAACTGAGGCCAGAGTATTAGAACTGGAGATGAGGGGAAATATTTTGGAGGTAAAATTACACCTCTGTGGGTCATCTCTGCCAAATGTAAAGCGTATGTCAGTATCACTCCCTGCTTAAACCCCTTAGATGGCTTCCTATTGCTCTCAGAACCCAACGCACACTTGTCCACGGCCTACAAGGCCTTGTTGGTGTTTCCCTCTTTATCTTACAGCCAAGGTCCATTCACCCACTGTCCCCAGCCCCAGGCCGCGCTTCTGGTCTGTAAGCCCACCAAGCCCCCTCCCCTCCCACAGTGCACTTGCTTCCCCTGTCCAGAATTCTCTTCCCCCAGCTCTCTTCATGCTGACTTCCTTCTCATTCTGTTCATCTCACCTCTTCAAAAGGACCATCCATGGAAACCCTATGTAATGTGCCCTTCCTCAATTACTCCCTATAGTTTTAATTTACTCCTTTCCTCCATGCCACTTATCACCGCATCTACTTGTCTTGATTGTTTATCATACTTGTATTTTACCTGTTCGTTATATTATGACCCCTTCCCCAAAGGTGTCACGGGAGCCTGGGGAATTCTTGAGCTTGATTTATCCTTGACGGGACCAGCATGGTGGTGCTTGGTATATGGACACTCCCACTACCAAAAAAAGACTATATAAATGAATATACATGAATAAGTGATAAAATATATGATTGCACATAATACTTAGAAGATGAATTAAAGGAGTACATCTAGTAATAGAGCCAGAATTTGCACCTAAGATGACCTGGCTGCCAACTCCACTTTTAGCCACTATCCAAAGCACTCCTCCCCTGTTTTAGAGTAAACATCTGATTTATTCATTGAGACTGTAAGGCAAGTGCTGTAGGGTGGATAATGACTCAGCGTACACTGTCCTCAAAACAAATATAAAATATAAACACTGAGTAAAAACATGTTTAACTTGCCTATGAGATATTTACATGCTATAAAAACAAAACAAAACAACAACAACCAAAAAAAAAAACCCAAACCCCTAAAAACCCTTTTACTTCCTGCATGGTTAATCTGCAAATCTGGTCACTTTAAAGATATGGCCTTTCCCATTTATTCCTTCAAAAAGGCTTAAAGAAGATGGCAGAGAAATAACCTCAATGCCAAGAAGTTAACTATTTTGGTAATATGCTAAAACATAGTAATAATATACTGTATAGCATTTTATATAAAGGCTAACAAGTGGCATTTCCTAGATAAAATTAAAAATCAGTGTAATAAAAGCTTTGCTCCCTTTTTAATTATTTTATATAACATTTGTATTCTATACTTGGTGGAATATCTGTAAAATTCTCTAACATTGGATACTTTTGATGTATTAAGGGAATCTTTACTTATGTCTAGATCCTTCTATTTACATTTTTATAAAAATTAGGTAGTATGCTACACCATAAACTGAATAATAACAGACTGATTCAGTTTTTCTGTATTTTCCTTTATGACAAAGAAATACATCTTATCAGAAACAACTTCCTATCAGGGAATAATTTAGGGAGGGGCAATATTAAAGGAGTGACTTTCATTTTGGATTCAATTTTCATCTTTTTCACGCCAGTAGTTCTGAAATTTTCGTGTACTTCAGGATTATTTAAATGTTTTTAAAAATGAAGACTGCCAGGCCTCCACCTATATGGTCTGGGGCCCAGATATGTACATTTTAAAAGTACCCCAGAAAATTATGGGGGAGATGGAGAGTCTTATATGGTCTGCATTGCTAGAATTCTACCAAAACAAAACAACAATACTTGGGGAAATTATGCCTAAATTATATAATGCCTTACAGGTTACAGTACTTTGCCATTCATTATTTCATTTAATTTTCATAACACAATGATAGGAAGAACAGGTATTGGCATCGTTTTTGTTTTTGTTGTTTTTATTATTTTTTTTTAAGTAGGCTTTATGCCCAGCATGGAGCCTGATGCGGGGCTTGAACTCACAACCCTGAGATCGAGACCTAAGCAGAGATCAACAGTTGAACACGTAAGCGACTAAGCCACCCAGCTGCCCCAGCGTCCCATTTTAAACACAAGAACCTAAGACTGAAAGAGGGTAACTGACTTTTCACATATGGTCCTCTTACTAGCAAAGTGATATTTACTCATCACATACGGACGTCTGAGTACCTGCTTTGGTGCAAGCATTGTTCTAGTTTCTTAAGAAAAATCAGCAAATAAAATAGATAAAAAATCTCTCATAGTGATTATGTTCTGGCAGGAAGTGACTGATGTAAGCAGTGGACACCATAAAAAAATAAATCATGAAACTAACATTAAGTCAAATACAACCCATGCAAAGTAACCAGAAAGTTAACTACTACCTCATACAAAGATTATCAAATGGACTTCTGAAACAAATGGGCTCTCTGGTTAATTAAATAAGAAACAAAATGAAAAACAACACTCTATTCCCTTAGGAGTCTAATAGGGACTTAAGTACAATAACAGCATTTTGCAAACACATAACCTTTTATTAATGTAGCAACAAAGTCTTCCTGTCTGTACACAGCTAACTGGAAACACATACACAGATTAATTCCCCTGTGGCTGCATTATCTGAAGCACACACGTGGAATGTACATTATTCAATCTATTCTGTAGATGGCACTGCAGGTCCAACAATGACAAGGCTTGGCTCACAAGCCTTATTATCACTGCCCCACACGGCAAAGTATTGTATCGGGTGCTTATGAAAACCACATTCGCTCTAAAAGCAGAAATCACTTTGCAATGGCAGGACACAAGTCTAATTTGTAATGTAATGAAACGTTCTTACTACGTATTGGGTCCCACAAAGGCTGAACTGCTGAAATCATTCTATTTATCTTGCTCTATCTATTTTAGTTTGTTGCCAGGTATAGTATAATGTCTGTTCTCGAAGTGGACAAATGATTCATTGATAAAGTGATTCATAATAAATCATTCCTGTGGATTCTGGGGCTGACTCAACCAAAAGAATACTTCTTATGGCACTTGAATTTTACTTCCCAGCCCAGGAAGTTAAGTCATTTTCTGCAAGGACGTAGATTTAGTATCTGCTGAAGGTAAAGGACAAAGGGTTGAAGACAGAGGCACCACAGCAGTCAGACCAGAACGCGAGGAAAGGCGTCTGTCTTCTTGGTCTGGAGCAAGGAACTGCTGTCAGTCAGCTAAAGCATTTAAAAAAGAGAAAGGTCAAGGCTCCTGTTCCCGAAACCCAGACTTTTATTTTATTTCACATTGACTGACTGATTGATTAACCTTTTCGCAAGGGTCACTAATGGCTGATGTGATGTAACTGGAAAAAGAGGGGCAAAATAGTTCCAACTATGCCGTAGGATCAGACTGCTCTCTCTTCCCATATACTTGAATTACACTGGCTTTTTCTGGCTCAACTACAAAGCTGGAAAACAAGTCATAGTTGAGCAGACATTCAATAAGCACGTTGCATTGGACTGGCCATTCCTTTACAGGTAAATCCTGCAACATACAGGAGGGATGGCGAGTCTGGCCGTTAATCATCCTGGCCCTCTGAGCGTCAAGATAACGTTTGTCCATGAAGAAAATTCTTTCTTCCATTAGACCGCTAAAAAGACACAGCTGCCCTGTAGTCCTCACCCTCTTGGCTATTTATGCTGTGCACTGAAGGAGAGGCCTTGCCAGACTCTTCTGGCTGATGAATACTAGCTCACCTATGCCCGCTTAAGTGGGTCATCTCTCCTACCCTTTGTCTGAGCCGGTCACTACTTTAAAGAGCTGACAGGGGAGAGATGAGGTGTTCTCATCTTTTTTTTTCCCCTTCCTTGGAGATGGTTGCTTCAAGCAGCCTCTCACCGTTCCCGTCCATCTGGCCAATTGAACTTCAGTGACAGAAATAAAGAGTGAGGAATAATACAGAGACAAATGCTTCAGGTCCAGAAACAGTGAGGATGCTAGAATGATGAGAAAGTAGAATGCCACTCTGGATAAAAAGAGAAAGAAAGGATATAATGTATCAATGCTGACCCCCAATTCCTCAAGCAGACCACAAGGATTTTATTTTTCAATTATCTAGAGGTTGAGGTATTGAAGGGAATCCAACGAGGACCCTAGGGCTCACAAAATCCTGGCAGGGTAACAGTCTGGGATCAGAAAATCAACAAATGAACTGTCAAAGCAATAACATTACTCTTTTTCCCCAGTGTCTCAGGCTTGAGTGGCCAGCTGGGAAGTTTGTTTTAAAGAATGTTCCGACTTTACTATCAGGTCAGTGTATCATTTTACATAATTATTTCACTATTGCATGCGATGCATTTTACTTGAAAAAAATAATAAAGTGAAGTACAACTCTAGGGATTCCCTGATTCAACACTAATTGTTCTGGGCATTTGGAGTCAGCACTTACTAAGGGGGTACGCGTCCAAGAGAGAATCTGGTGTTTTGCTCTCGGGTTGAAAAGAATACTGCTGGCAAATGGAAGGAATGAACTTTGATTTCAAGCACCTCAGTTATTTTTTCCTCCTCCAGTCGTGTTTTTTTTCTAGGCAAGTGTTTGTCTCCATCCTTCCAAGGATACTGTTAATCTATGTTCTCACAAAATCCTCAGAGAAGAAGAAAGCTTATCTACAGGAAATATAAAGTTATAACAGAAAAAAATTACAATTTCAATCTGAACACAGAGAAAAAAGGAGCAAACCACAATATAAATTTTAATTTATAATTTATAAAGGAGCATCCTTACTATGACAGCCTAAGTGAATTTATTGGAACTAAACAGTCATGGTTAAAAAAAAAAATCACAATAAACCAAAATTGGTAGTAGGGGGAAGAGGAACACATATCCATGTTTTGGGGCAGGTGGGGTTATGCCACTAAATACGTCTGTTTTGATGGCATATGATCTACTTTTAGTTATTTCCAGGAAAACAGAGGAATATATTGAATTACTCTAGAAGGAAATGCAATTGTTGGCACATAAATCACAAAAAAGAGAGCTAATCTATTTGCCCACCCTTGGCAAAAAAATTTAGTGACAGGCATGCAAATCAATCTCTTCTTTTTCTGCCTTCCTTCCCTCCCCATCTCTGTGTATGTGTACACGTAGGTGTGTGCATGTAGATGGATGCATGCCGGGCCCACGAGTTCCTCCCTCGATGAATCATCTGGCTCTGTCATGGTTCTAAGGGAGGCGTTACAGAGGACACGCCCTCTAGCTGAAAGCAGCAATGTGGGTTATTAAAGAAATAAGAAGAGCCTCCTAAGAAGAATAGGTTTTTTAACCACTACTGCTAATTAAACAAACAAGATGTTCCCTTCCTACAGAATGTTCCCATTTTCAGTCCTACGTTCTATCATCCCAAACAGTGTTCTTCCAAACTTGAGATTTGGTTCCTTTTCATGTCACAAAGGTGTAAAGAGAGGGGGTCATAAAACATATGTACAACAAATAGGACCCACTGAGACTGTTTTTCAAGAACCCATATGAGCATTTTTAGGGAATACTGGGTTCTAAAGAACTGTAGAAGAGTGGCTTAAGGACTATGGCCACGTGTTCCTATTATAGGGAGACTTGGAATGATTTGAATAGCCCATCCCACTCTGTCAGTTACAGCCATCTCGGTGATGTCCTACGTGAGCAGAGGCATGAACACAGTAGAAAGGCAGCTTAGCTCAATTATTTTTTTAAGTTTACTTATTTATTTAGAGAAAGAGAGAGAGGGAGAGAATAGGGAAAGGTCAGAGGGAAAGGGAGAGAGAGAGAGAGAGAGAGAGAGAGAGAGAGAGAGAGAGAGGGGATATCCAAAGTAGGCAGGCTCCACATTGTCAACATGGATCCCGATGCAGGGCTCGAACGCACAAACCCTGTGATCACGACCTGAGCTGAAATCAAGAGTCGGATGCCTAACTGACTGAGCCAACCAGACACCCCAGAAAGACAGCTTAGCTTTTTAATTTTTTTTTTCCAACGTTTATTTATTTTTGGGACAGAGAGAGACAGAGCATGAACGGGGGAGGGGCAGAGAGAGAGGGAGACACAGAATCGGAATCAGGCTCCAGGCTCTGAGCCATCAGTCCAGAGCCTGACGCGGGGCTCGAACTCATGGACCGCGAGATCGTGACCTCGCTGAAGTCGGACGCTTAACCGACTGTGCCACCCAGGCGCCCCAAGACAGCTTAGCTTTAAATGCAGCCCTTCTTAACTCTGACTGTAAAAGAAGCACTTGGGAAAGTTAAAAACCAAAATGGGGGGAAAACACCAAAAAAAAAAAAAAACCCAAAAAACCACCATCTACACAACAACTGAGATAGACCAGTTAAATTAGACCCTCCACTACCCCCAGGTTATTCCAGTGTGCAGTCATGCTTGACACCCTCATTTGCTTCAGAAATAGTTCAAGAGGTCAAAAAAGAAGGTATTAAGACAAAACCCTTGGCCTGTGGGATAATTTATCAGAAAACCAGAGGGCAACTAATTCTCTGCCCAATTCTCCTAAAGTAGGTCTGACAAAAATCTCTCTGTAGCAGCTCTGTGAATTCTGCGATCCCGGCGAAGGTTTAGTTTTGCTTTCGGTAGGAGCTGGTAGTCTGAGTGGTAAGCACGTGGGTTTAGAGTCAGGCGCTTACAGGCTTTGTGACTCCAAGCAACAAAGTTCATCCCTATACCTTACTCACCCTCCCTGTGAAATGGCACTTCACCCTGTTGGATTACAGGAGACAACTCACAGACATGCCTCAGAAGACTTTCTGACACGCAAGGAAGCAGTCAGTATTCACTTCGAATTTATTGGCTATCATTTCTTGCAGAAAAAATAAAGCAGAGGGCACACAGTTAGAAATGTATGTACAATGTTAGGAATTCATTTCAGTGACTTCGAAAAAAACCCCAACTACACGTGATAAGTCACTGTCTGTGGTAGCACTGGTTATCATACCTCAAACAAAACAGTTGTTCATCTACCTTTATGGTTTAAGGTTCTAGGTAAAATCTTGGTCAAGTAAAGGGTTTTTGCAATTTAAGGAAATGTGTAAAAATCCCTGTGTTAACATACTTTACCCTTATTTTGTAGATTTAAAACATATTGTTAGAAATAATCACAGGCAATGGACTTGTCTTTTCTGAGGCCTCTCTGATTTCTATTAATTTGATGGATGCCTACCATATACATATATATATATATATATATATATATATATACATACACACACACACACCCATATATATATATACCCATATATATACCCATATACATATGTATACCCATATATATATACGTATATATATATACCCGTATATATACATACCCGTACACACACACACACACACACACACACACACACACACACACACACATATATATATACACCCATATATATATGGGTATAGCTGTGTGGTCAAGCTTTTGGCTTTCAGTCGTGTACAAGGCAAGTTAGCTCGGTGCTGTGCCCAGCTGCCGACAGTGGTGCTGATGTAGAGGAGGCTGTTCCTGGCCACAGACTTCCACTGAGAACGCCAAGAGGGTTGACCAGCACAGGCTGAAAATGGCCCTGCATCTTCAGAAACTTCAGAAGTTTGTAATACTCAGGAGAAAAAGTCTGATATCCAGTTCTGGTGGGAATATCCGATTTCAGCTGTCCATCATGATCTCAGTGAAGACAGAAGTATAATTTATTATTGTTATTACACTGGCTGGTGATTGGAAACACATTACCAATGTACAAATTAGCACCTCTAATTCTAAGGTAATTATCAGCCAATTTTAGAGCTGTTAACACGATTAAAATTATGAATATGTTAGCTGATTCACCCTCGCAAATCAGATTTTGATTAGATAATACTACATGCAAATAGGTACACTATTCAAATTTCTTAAAGGTTTTTTTTTAGCAGAAAACCTTTGACAAAATTGTTCAATAATGTACACAGAGCTAGGAGAGGGAATGAATGATTGATGGCTTTCCCCCCATAAACCTTATTAAAGGTCCTGATTTGGTTGGTCTCCAACTGTTTTGGCTCAGAATTAGGAATTCTAGTTTTGATGACAGCTCATGTGCACTGATTAGAAAAACATCTCTCAAAGCTATTAGAAAGGCAAGTTAATCACCAGAAAAATAATGGTGATAGAACAGTATTTCATACCAAAAGTTCTTAACATGTCTGCTTTTAATTTATTATATGGCATATGCTCTTAATGAAGCATCAATGAACAGTTAGTACCTACAGAAGCATGGCTCTGCAGGTAATATCTGAAATCCACCTACAAGTATAATCTTTCTATAAATAGCAGCAGGCAGTGCAAAGTGCAGTATAGTGCATGTGTGGTTGTATGTATGGAACTGTGTCAATTTCCTAATATCTACAGAAATTCATTTACAGTACAACTGGTTGTCTAAATTGCATCAACTTGTTTTAAAAAAGGTGGTAGGTCATCTGGTTGGGAGAGAGCAACAGGACAGAATAAACGACACAGAGATTTGTCACATTTCACAAGGATAACAGACACTTCCAGTCTTGTTTTTGTTGGCAAGAACCAAGTCATTCCACAAATTATAGGCCTGAAGAAGAGAATACCCTCTTTCACAAGCAGACATGGAAGTTGAATTTGGAATTTCAATGGTTAACGGTACAGAATAAAAAAGATAATATATCTAATGTAGCCATCATTTCTTTAAAATGTCACTCAATAGATCTTACCCCTTTGGAATAAGTGAGAAATGCTTCTTTAAGTGCTTATTCGGATAAATGACATAAGGTTCTAGATTCGTATTTGGGCTGATTTTTAAAAAGAAAAACAAACACTTACTGTATCTTTGTCTAATCCGATTTCTACAGTGATTCCGGAGTCATCTTCATTAAACACAAAAGTGATCACCTCCCTCCTCCGTTTAAAATCTCTCCCCACTGCCTACAGAGAAATCTGACCTTCCTCTCACAGTCTGTGAGCCCCATTGGGATGTGACCCCACCAACACTTCTAACAGCATCTCTCACCTCCACCACCTCTACTGTGTACCTGAACTACATCGGTACCTTCTGACCTATCATCGCACACTCTTGTGGAGGCTACACCATCTTCCTCGAATGTGCTGTTTCATTTTATAGTTGCTACAAAAGATTTCTCTTCAAAGATTATTTGTAATTGTGACATATCATAGCTTACCAAGAGAACAAATTAGCATATAAATGACGAGCCTCTGGCATCAAAGGAAATATTCAACAATAGGGATGTGTACGTACACACACACACACACACACACACACACGTTACAAATTATTTAAACTGTGTGGAAAAGTGTTTCTCCCAACTTACAAAAAAAATAAACTACAACAAAAATTGATCTGACTTGATCCTATTCATAGCCCTATGGCAACATATAAATTACTGTAATACAGAAACTCACAATAATACATGGACATCATAACAGACTTAGAATAGATTTACTATTTCTCCATGTTGGGAAAATCAAGTTGAAGTATTTCATATCCCTATTCTCCTGGTTTTATGGTTCTTGGCAATTCTTTTCATTATTTTTCTTCTTCAGGCAAGGCTGCCAAATCCTTTCCTAGGCTTCATCCACCCCATCGCTCAGGGGTCCCGGGCTCCAGCCCCCACTTTGCTGCCAAGCTCCCTTTCACTGCCTTGGCATCAAAAATGAAGCCCTGCCCTAATAACCGGTGTGTGTAGGGCAAACAGTAATTTCCTTAAAGCCCCCTCCTTTCACAAATCAGAACATGACCTAGAATATTACAGTCATTTAGCTCATCATTTGCTTCTGCTTTTGATGTCTCTGCCCCCTCTTCCTCACACCTCTCCTTTACATGAAGGACCAGGATTTTCGTGTCTGTGGTTCCCATAATGAAAATGAAAGGATCTGACAAGTGCTGGAAATAACGGAGTGATAATTCTGATCAATATTCTAAATATACACTACGGTCTACAATGGCATATGCGGATTCTTGGGACCCAAACTGCTGTGCCACACAGTATCAGAGAGGCTGATTAAATGCTGGCACATATCTCAGGAGAAAGGCTGAAAAGTTTGAAAGTTGTCAAAGTTTCTGCAAAATTATGTCAGCCTCCCCAAAGCTCTTTCCTAACGTTTTAATCCGAATCCCTTTCCATTCCCTCAGGGATCCATCTATCCCTTGATCAACCTGCTGTCCACTTCTCCAAACCAATGAGACCAATCTGTACTTTGACTGCAATTTCCGGTTGTATCATCTAAATTGCTTTAAAAACAATCTAAAAAGGCAAAAGAGTCTAACCAAAGGTTCGAGGCACCAAGTGCAAGGCGTTATTAATCCTTCAGAACACACACAACAAAGGAAATCATTCAGCACCATTTCAGCATATTCCACCACTCAGGAGATTCATGCATATTTAAATGAATTAATTTATTTTCCGCAACTTGCTCTTTAAGAGCTTAAGTGGCCATTTGCTGTTGCTTATTTCAGGATTCTGTGCCCTTGTTCTCTGAGTCACCAACTTAGAGCTTGAGTGCTCCAGGTGTATTTATGCTCCCAAAGTATTTTAAATTACCCATTAGGAAATCCAATTTCCTATTTATAAGACTCAGAAGTGATTTTCCACTGTTCACTTTTTTCTTAATTAAGGATACAGGCCTGTATTCACAGCTGAATTTTTGGTATTCTATATTATTGGCTCTGTAACAGTCAATATTTTAGAATGTCATTGATATCAGAATCACAGAATCAGTTACGACTGGCCACTCGTGGGTTCTCTTAATATTGATATTTTGGGTCCCCATAAAAATCATCACCATCATAGTATCCATTACTCATTATACTCTGTGCCAAGCACTCGATGTACACTATCTCATTTAATCCTTTCGACAGTTCTAGGACATTGTTATTTTCTCTATCACTATTACAGTTTGATGAGAAAATGGAGGCTTAGAGAAGTGAACCACAGGGTCATATACCTAACAAGTGGCAGAACTGATTACTCAAACTCATCACTTCTTCCTTCCAAGCTTTACACTGATTAATGTCCAAGGCATGTAGACTGTGTATGAGAGGGTACCAGAATGATAGGACCCGGTTTCTGCCTTTAAGGAATTTATGATCTAGTGAGGGAAAGGGGCGAAGGAGATTACACCGACACTACAATCCCAGGCTATGAGTGCCTTAAAGAGACTTGCAAAGTGCTTTGAAGATTCTGGGAAACGAAAGATCACATCCAGGTGGGGGTATAAATCTTCAAAAGGCAATTGCTGCTCTGTAGAAGCCCAGAAAATAAGGTGGGATTCAGAAAATGGAAGTGTGTAGTTCAGGGCATCTATAACTGGCCCATTCTAGGCCGCTGGCCTTGAACCATGGGTGATTCACAACAAGGAGCCAAAAACTATTTGGTTTTCGCTGTGGACTGAAAGCCTGTCATCTAGCGGTGGAAGCCACAGACGTGGCAAACTCCCGGATTTCGGACACGGCAGAACTGGATCACAGTGATGGACAGGGTTCCTTAAATTTTTGTTTTGAGGGAGCTCTCAAGGCATATCTTATTTAATAGGACAGAAAGGAGAGCTTCCTTAGCGCAAAGTGTCATTTTATTTTTTTAACTTTTTAAAAAACGTTTGTTTATTTCTGAGAGAGGGAGACAGAGCACGAGTGGGGAGGGGCAGAGAGAGAGGGAGACACAGAATCCAAGGCAGGCTCCAGGCTCCGAGCTGGCAGCACAGAGCCCGACGCGGGGCTCGAACCTACGAACTGCGACATCATGACCTGAGCCAAAGTCGGACGCTCAACCGACTGAGCCACCCAGGCGCCCCAAAAAGTGTCATTTTTGAATCACCTCAGGTATAATCTTTGATTCCCTCCTCAAAACGGCCTCTACTGCATCCTCTATGTGGTTAAAAAAAAACAAATTCAACTGTGGACGTTTAAGGATCTAATTGACTTTATTCAAGGATTCAGGAATCCAGCAGCATCCCACTCAGCAAGTAGAAAGGAGCTGCAGGAGCTGAGCCAATGAAGGCTTTTAGAAGCAGAAGGGGCGGAAAAGGAAGTTTCTAACAAAGAGTGGATTGTTTCAGGCAAGGTTCCCTCCCTTTGGGGGAAGGGTGGGGGTCTATCTTGCGGATTACCTCACTAGAGCTGATCCGGAAATTCCAGATTGACTGGTTAAAGGTCATTCCTGGGAGAGGCTGAAAGTGGGGTAAAGTCTGGGTGTGCAGTTGTAGGGGCTCTAATTCCAGGCTGGCCTTGTTGTTCCTGACTTCCTTCCTTCCTGTCTTTCTCTAAACAATGTCTTCGGTCTGACACAGTCCTCTGGCCACACCACCGCGGCCAGCCCCATGCCGACCTCCTGCTCGGCCGCTGTGTCCACTGTTCCTAACTCCTCCTGGGAGAAGTCACCCCAGCTGAACCTCCAGATAATGATGCAGTTGGAACAGGAGGCCAAGCCTTGGGCTAATCCTTCTTTCTTGATTTCATGTTAGCACTTGCCATCTGACCCAACCCCACAGCAACTTTATATTCTGCACGTATCTGCTCAGGGCTTCCTCTGTGCAGGGACCACGCTCAGTGTTCAAGGTATAGTAGAGAGCTAGACAGGCGATAGCCCCTGCTCTCGTGAAGGTCAACGTTTGAGGAGAAGACAGACAGCAATAATTTAATGAGAGGATATCAAACAGGATGACTGAACTGAAGACAAGAAAACAGGGTGAGTGCTGGTGTGCTTTGTCAGGGCGGGCAGGGATGCACATCCTTTCGACCTGCTCATTAGAGAACACTCTCCATGAAGGAGTAACGCCCAGGCAGACACCTGAATTCTGCAATGTGGGAGGTCCACTGAAAGGTACAGGGAACAGTATTCCAGGAAGAGGAAAAGCAAGTACGAAGAACCTAAGACAAGAACCACAAGGGCAGGAACCAGGCCAGCTCTCAGAGCAGGACTTGCAGCCAGGACAAGAGCGAGGCGTTTATTCTAAACGCAAGGGCAAGTCATTAAAGGTCGGGGTGGAGATACACATTTGAGAAGCAAGGGCATTTGGATGTATTTAAAGCTCTAGGTGGTGATCAGATCAGTTAGGGACAGCTGACAGACAGCAGGGGACTGTGAAACAGACCGAATGGAGAGCGGCATTTTCTTAATGTGAAATGGAGTTGGTAAAATAGATCAGTTGACCTCTAGGTAACAAACTTGTCTTCAATTTGTTTGGCTCTATTGACAGGCATGACAGCATTGACCCCACCCATCCACACAGTCTTCAGGTTGTTTAGGTCAAGTACAATAAAGTCACTGAGACACTGGTAGCATTTTCTTCTTCTTTTTTTAAAGGTTTATTTTTTTTTTATTTTGAGCGAGAGAAAGAGTGTGCACACGCGAGTGGAGGAGGGGCAGAAAGAGAGGAGAGAGCCAGAACCCCAAGAGGGGTCTGTGCTGTCAGTGCTGAGTCTGACATAGGGCTCGAGCCCACAAACCGTGAGATCACGACCTGAGCTGAAATCAAGAGTCAGACGCTTAATCAACTGAGCCACCCCGTCCCCCTGCATTTTCTTCTTCTATTCCTACCTTCTTCGTTAAAAAATATATTCATGGGTAATGCTAAACAAGAAACATAGCGAACTGTAAAATTCCACCTACACCACTCCAACTAACTTAGGAGTTAGTTAGTTCCTAACTAACGTAGGAGTTCCTATGACTGCCATAGGAATTCATGGTAATCAGTAACAGCCCTGCACACAGCACGAGGCAGCATGAGATGATGGTGTGAGTAGCACAGGCCCCATAACCCTGGACCTCACCCACAGCTACCCTGTCAACCCAAGGAAACACACTAAATCACCAGTAAGGGACAATATTTTAAGAGTGACCTTGAACCTGCTTCAATGAATTTTTAAAACTCAATCAAAATCACTAGTACTTACATTCAGTTACAGATTACTTGTGGTCAAAGTTACAACCATGGTGACTTCGGAGCTGCTGCCCTAGGCCACCAGTGCCATGGTCACTGGCCCCAATGTGCCCTGTCCACTGTTCCCCTGGGGGATTCCAGAGAGGAAATCGGACCTGAGGAACCTTCGACAATCAGTCCTTGCCGTGGTCTGATTATTTACTCAGAAGTTACTCTTACTGGTAAAGATTCATGCCACTTACGATGAGTGCCTTCCCCCATAAGTGTCTCACCCTAACACCTAACTCCACACCTCGCATTGTGATCTTTGTTTCTGTTTTGGAAAGTGGGGCTAAACATTCTCCTCTGAAAAACCTCCACCCTCTACTCTGGATTCTACCCTCCAGCTTCCTCAGGGGTGTCCCCTGCCACCTGCACACCGTCCCTACCCCCCCTCGACTTCTCCCACCTCTCCCTGGATCTCTGCACTTTCTCGGCTCCCTCTTATTTTCAACATAGGCTGCTTGTGCCTTGGACATAAAGGCCTCTTCGATAACACAACTCCATGCCTATGGTTGTTCTTGAACCATTGACAAACTTCTTTAAAAAGCTTAACGTATCTGCTCCCATTGTGCTTTCCACATGCACCCCTTTGCAATTACCTCAAGAAGCAGAAATCTGGCTTCTGTCCCTACTGTGCTCCTACTATTCTGCATTCTCAAGAGTGACCAAATTATTCCTTCAGTGAAGTCCAACAATTTCATTCTTTTGGAAATGATCCCATTCACTATTCCCTCTTTAAATGGCAGCTTCTTTCTCAGATAACTTATACAATCCTTTCTTTTTCCTGCCTTACTCACTATTCCTTCGTTGCCTTTTTTTTTCCCCCAGAGTCTAGTATTTCGTACCAACCTGTAAATAAGCTCGTTTAGAAGGCTAGGTAACCACTTTATTAGTTACTTCTGGTTGGCAATGCTAGAGAAATGCATAAGGTCTGAATATGAAAAAGAGTGACTCTGATGAGTCTTATCTATTAAGTCACTTAAACACCTAGAGTTAAGGTTAAATACAATGGGAACAAACCTAACGAGGTATACAATCTAGTTACGTGGATAAAATAAAGATACAAAATAACGGGAACAAACATGAATGCACTTGTTACAGTTACAGAATATCGTAGGGCCGTGCCCTGTAGGACACGGTAGAGTAACACTGAGTTCTCTGATTTTCTTCTTTTTGCAAAGCAAATCTTGTAAGTTTCATGAGTGGACACACAATGAGAGAACCAATTTCAGTTGCCTTTGTTTTTACGATACTTGTCCTCAAATTACAGTTTTATATGATTTTCAACATCTGTAAGAAGGGAACGAAGAAAATGAAATGTTTTAGACCTTGCCTCATGCTCAGAGTGGTAAAGAAAGGGGCAAGAGAAATCACCTAGGGGAACAGGGAGATCCTTTAAAACTCCAAATTCCCCATAAGGTGAGATTTCTAGATTCAGGCCTCTGTGGACCATTCCTAGGTAGGCCCCTCTTCCAACATACACTCACTTACACTCAAAAAGGGTCTGTGGTGGGGCGCCTGGGTGGCTCAGTCGGTTGAGTGACAGAGTCATGATTTTGGCTCAGGTCATTATCTCATTCATGGTTCATGAAATCGAGCCCCACATCACTTTAAACCTTACCAAGTTCTGGCAGAGTTTACAGTTATTTTCACCACTAAAATTCAACTTATCCTTTATTATCCTAATTGTTTTAAAGGTTTGTGTTAAAGGTCTCTTGCTTCAACATCTTTCACTGTAGTGCAATTGACTCTTAGAGAATTCATGCGGAGAAAAATGCTCGTGCTAATTTAAACAAGGTTGCTAATGCATAAAACAAGCAAGACACTATTCTAGCCTACCAGGAGGCTGTGCCAGTAACAGGCACCAAATGTGAGGCGAATGCATTCTAGTAAAGGGACTAAGAAATCTGCACAAAGAATGACGCTATCAGGTAAATACACCGTAGGGCTATGCAGTGCACTTGAGGAATTTGGAGGAAAGAGAAAACAGATTTTGTTAGGAAATCTTCATCAAGGATATGATTTGAAGTGGCCCTTGAAGATAAGATTAGTGGGAGGGAGGGGAAGATGTCAACAGGAGAACACACTCTGGGAATACTGTGGGGTGGGGTCATGTCTCGTGGGAGAAAAGGCATGTGCTTTGGACCTCCAATGCTTTTTGCAGGCATTCAGGAGGAAAGAACAAAACGAACGAAGAGGGACAACGCTGGAGACTTAAAGAGACTGAGACGGTTTTGTTCAAAGTCATTCATTTTAAAGGAAAGAGAACCCGATCCAGAGGTAGGTGGGAGCGGTGGTCATATTTGTATCAAAATGACAGCTGAACCAGGAAGAGAACGAAGCCAGCATCACCCCCCTCATTCACTCTGTCCTACATGCACAAACCAGATTTCCTTGTGTTAGTAACGTAACATTTCTTTTCCTTATCTATACAATATCAGCCTCTGGCGGGATACAGGTCAATGGAAAACACCACAAGGGTCAGTTTGTATTTTTCTTAATTGCCGTTGCATTTAAACTGCCACTGATAGCTTGCAAATAAATACTTTTTAAATGGGTAAAAACAAAAGTTGGTTACCAGTTGTAGCTGGCAAAAAAAAAAAAGAAAGAAAGAAAGAAAGAAAAATCAGAAAGCCTTCTTGCTGGGATAATTTTGCCGTAAGCACATTCTTTAGCACACACCCATGCACACACACACACACACACACACACACACACACACACAGAAGGAAAACCGGATTTAGGGAAGGGTAGTTGAGGGAGACAAGTTGTTAATTTGCAATTATATGGGTCCAGCAAACAGATGAGTGAAGAAGGCCAAGGAGATGTGCCCAAAGGAAAACCGTGCAATTGAACTGAGGAGGCTGCCAAACTCTGACGTTGGCACAGGGCTGTGGGGAGACAGGATCGCTACTAATGAATCAGTATCAAAGAGCGTTTCATTGGCTGCAGCCAGACCTTCAGCCCCGTCTCAGTGTAAATGAGGGGCAGTAATTATTTCCCATTCCTGGCTTCACCGTGAACTTCTGAGGGGTGAGAACCTTCAGCTGGAGATTATGAACCGCAGTGATGCCACAGGACATCTTCCTCCTTGACGTTCAAAGCACTTCCAAGTAGCGAACCACATCACAGGAAACCTCTGAGACGGGTCTGCACGTGCAACATCAGCTCCCGACCCGGACACACACCCTCCGGTTCTGGTCCTGTTACTGCTTCCTTTAACTGCCGGCCCATAGGGAACGGAGGAGAAGGAGGTCTCCTTGAAAAACTAAGCCGTTGGCATTTATAACCTGGACTCTCCCAATTCTCTGTGGCTTCAGCAGCCGGTGCTCAAACTGAAGAAAGCCTTGACATCACCTACCCATCCTCATCATACAGACGAAGAATCCACCTGGAGTCCCAGTTCAGGATCTGAACCCTACTGTCCTGTCCTCTTTCCTCTGCATTGTTAACCCAAGTAAACAAAGCAGACATTTTTCTGCTGCATTTCAAGGGAAACTCAAGGTACAAGCTGTACAGAAAGAAGGTAACTTATGTTATATAATAACCTCCAGGGACTTATTTTGTCAAGGGCTTTTGTCAAGCATTGATGTATCCCTTTTTGGTCGTTTTTAATCTCAAAGCCAGAGGACTGCTACCCTCTCTTGCTAGTTCAGTTCTATTCCCTTCTGTGGGAGAGGAAAGAAAACTACAGGGTAGTTTCCTGATGCATAATTAAGCTTGAGAACTTGCCTCCTCTCTTTGTAAATTGCATCTCGAGTTTCCCTTGAACTACAGCCTCCCCCGCAAAAAAGCCCAAATATTTCTTCACTACAAACTTTACTTGGGGTACACAGTTTTACAGAAAAGCTCTTTTAAGTGGGATGCTTCTATTTTAGCCTGCATACTGGACATTTCCCCAGTTTGATCTCCCCTTCTTTTAATTTGAGCCCAGAGTTCTCCAAATATTTTCTGCTTTTTCACAGTTTGGCCTCCAAGCAATCTGGAGGACAAAGTGGCAGCTCGCCGCTGAGAAACCTGCAGGCTGTCTAAACCTCCTGCAACCAAGCCATCCTGCCCTTTTTATCACTGTTCTTTCTTTTTCATCCTTGAATCTTCAGACACTCAAAAATTCTCTTTTAACCATTTGTCCTCTTTGTGAATGCTAAATACATTTTTTTTCCACTTGAATCTTTATTACAAGTATCTTGAGAACCATGGTGACTGACATTTGGCTTATAATCACCCCAGAAATCAGAAATCGCAGTGACCAAAATTACACCTGAATTACCCACCTCTCCAAAGCTGTGTGGCTTATGATCTTACAGAGTGGAAAGGAGTTGTCTTTGGGGGGGGGGGAGGGGCTTGCAACATGATTTTAATTGCCAAGGTGTTAATTTCTATCTCCGATGTCTTTGATGCTGCCCAAACTTAAGGAACATTTCTTTCATTTAGAGAAAGGATTTTGAGATAGGTTATTTCACAATGTCCAATGCTTTTAAAAATAGATACATAATTCACCCGTGATGGATCCATCCTATGTGCACAGAGGACTAAGTTAGGCAGTATGAACTTGGGACAATTCATTTAACATCCTATGACTCAGTTTCCTCATCTATCAAATGGAGATAATATTCTGCATTAACAAGAGGGGTGAGGTGGAGTGTGGAGAAGATAGGTGGGAGATGTGAATGTACTATTCACAATGCAAAGTTTGATCATTTGGACACAGTAGAAAATTATACCCAGCGGGCTATTCCCATAGTAGAAGTTTATTCACCCACACCCCTTGATTCTTTCTCTACAACACATGTAATGACCAAAAGTTATCGCTTTCTTGTCTCCGTATATTAGCTGGATGGTTGAACGCACAGAGCGCTCTCTGAATCAGCACAAAAGTGCAACCTGGAGGAGGGGACATAGAAGGGGACTCCCCAGCTTACACTAAAGTCATTCTCATCCATCAACCTGCCCACATAAATACTGGGAAATCAACTCATTTAAAAACTTGGGAGGCAAACCTGAGTTATAATAGTGTTCTTGAATGCAGGTCAGTGAAAAATTGGTCTGCTCACAAATTCCCATTTGTCATATTGCCTACGAATGCACGTTAATTGTTTTCATATTTAAATGCCTAGAATCAACCATAATAAATGTGTGTTGTCAGGTTGTAGGGAGTTTTCTAAAAACAAAACAGGATGATTATGGCATATAGTAAATTATTGTTGGTTCCTTGTGCTCTCAGCAGAATCACAAAAGGGCAAGGCCTTACAAGAAGAAAAATCGTTCATGTCTGGTTCAAATCCTACAACACAGAAAACAGAATTGGAGCTGGGCTAATGAAGGAGGTATCTAATACAAGTTTGTATAGGCCATATGTTATTGGTCTTAAGCATCTGAAAATGTAATATTTGCTTATAAGTAGAATACTTGAAAATCCTTCTCAGTGACATAGTCTAAATGCTAATTCTGCTCCTCTCTTTGTCCTATTCTCTCCAGAGAAGTAATATCTACTGCTCATCAGCAACACCCCTAACGTTGCCTTCTTCATGAAAGCTAGGTACCAGAGCTGCCCACGACTGTCCCTTTGCGCAGTGTTTCCTCAGGGCTAATATTTAGAACATATCAAAAGTTGCAGTTGTGTGGTCTATAAGCCCAGACTGACCAAATCTAGGTACATACTAAGAAAACTCAAACTTGTAATATCTCACAGTACAAGTATGTGCACGTGGCCCAGGTGTCTGTGTGGGCGGGGGTGGGGGGGTGGGGGAGGGAGAAGGGTAGGGATAATGGTGATAGTGGCATAAATAAACCAGTAATGTGATGGAATATGGGTGCTCAGTTAATTAATTAATAAACACCTGCTTGCTCTTTAGTGACCTGGAGAGCCCGGAGACTAGTAATACGTGGCTATGTAAGCAACATAAGGAAAAGTCAAGCTTTCTGCCTTTTGCTTTTTTACCATCTTAATCACACATCAGATTGCTGCCTGTTTTTGATGGAACTATCAGTTTCTTATGTAAATACAGCTTCAAAGGCTAAGAAAAGGTAAGAAATGTAAAAAAGGACAAAAAAATAAACAGGAATATGTCTAATAAGAGACTGCCTACAACCCCACAGCTGGACGGAGCTTTGGCTCTGGTCTATGCAAACCTGACTCATTTCTCGGTTCTCAGGGATCAGAATATATTCTTGGCGAAACCTGACTTCAGCCTTTGGAGAACAAAAACCAGACGGATGGAAAGTGTTACTCTCGTTATCTTTGTGGGCACCAAATAAATCGTGCTCACACAGTCTGCTTTGTTTTTATGTTGTCTTGAGTCCTTATCACAAGTCATCTGAGGCCAGATGAAAGACAGCACTGAAATTCAGCTTCTCAACGGCAATATAAACAGTTCTCATACATTAATTTCCAGAGTAACTGTAAAGATTCAATGACCTAAAAACTGCACTCAGTAAGTATTATTTCAGAAAATTATTTAAATCATTGATTACAGACCTGATATGGGAGGCTGAATAATATCTCCACTACCTCCCCAAACGTCTACACTGCAATCCCTGGAAGCTGTGAATAAATTAATTATATGGCAAGAGGTGTTTTGCACGATGCGACTAAATCAAAATTTTGAGATGGATTGTCCTAGATCATCCAGGTGGTCCCAGCGTAATCACAAATTCCTTAAAAGCAGGAAGTTACAGAGCCAGAGTCAGAGGAAGAGATGTAACAACGGAAGCAGAGGACAGAGAAAGGGATTTGGTGATGCTATGCGGCTAGCCCTGAAGACCGTGGAAGGAATCACGGGCCAAGGGATACAGCCAGCCTCCAGAAGCTGGAAATGGTAGGAAAAGGATTCTCCACTCAAGCCTCCAGGAGGAAGGCAGCTCTGTCAACACCCTGATTTTCGTTTCTGAAGACCCATGTAGGATCCCAGTCTCCATGACCAGAAGATAAAGGACGCACTACTTTGGGCCACTGGTCGGTGGCAATCATTTGTTACAGTACCAATTTGAATCTCATATACCTGGAAACTTACATCATGAAAACTAACAAATATGGTTATTCTTAATCTATCAAACATCACACATTTTAGATTTATCTATCTTTCTATGTATTTAGTTCCCGTGACCAAGCATCAAAATTTCCTGCAGTGAGAGTAGTGAAGGAGATCGGGAGGAGAAAGCTCTATGCCCGGAGTTGAGACACCTGGGTTTTAGGTCAGCTCTAGTTCCAGGAAGCTGTGTGGTTTGTGCAAGTCATTTTGACACCTTAGTTATTTCACAAAATCACAGGTCTCAACAACCAATGACATTATTAGGATACTTTCATCTTGGCATTATGGTATAATAATTATTCCAGAATCTAAATAAAAGAGACAGTATTCATACAGTTTGGCTCATACATCATAGAAATTGCCATTTGCTGGTACTTACTATAAAGAATGCATTAAAAAAATCAAGATGTATCAACAAGATTTCTTTTTTTTAATGCATTCTATTAGTAAAGAAAGTAATATTCTGCTATTTCCATAATGTAGTCCCAAAGCATAAGAAATTGCTCACCAAGGCCTAGAGTAATGAAACTGGTAAGTGCTGTTATATTAAAGTTTTACCAAATACTTGGAAATATTCAGTACACTATAAATAGAAATGCAAGGCCTCCTTGAAAAACGTCTGTGAAAATATTTATTTGCAGTTATTATCCTAAATTATATAAATAATATAAATGTAATATTGTAGGTATGGCCATTATAAGAAATAAATCTTTCATCCCTGTATTACACGTGTACATTTACATAAATTTGTTAAAGAACTTTTTTATTTCTGAGTTTTGAAAAGATTCTTAGTGGAAAATTATTAATGAAGAAAAATCAATACTGGAATTTATAGCTAGCACATTCCATTTATAAATAAAAATGGGCTATTAAAACATTAATGACTTTTCTAAATCAATCATTAAAGGCACAGAGATTGAACGTCATTGATGGCTCACTGAACACAGAAGGGGGAAAGATTTCTCCTATCCATGTGTAGAGATGGTGCTTTTTGTTTATTTTTATTTATTTTTATTTTACTATTGTTTTTTCAACGTATACTTCATTGTCAAGGTGGCTAACATACAGCGTATACAGTGTGCTCTTGGTTTGAGGGTACATTCCCATGATTCATTGCTTATATACAACACCTAGTGCTCATCCCAACAAGTCCCCTCCTCGGTTGCATTTCTACACACCAATAATGAAGCAACAGAAAGAGAAATCAAGAAATCAATCCCATTTACAATTGTACCAAGAACCATAAAATACCTAGGAATAAACCTAACCAAAGATGTATAAGATCTGTAAGCTGAAAATTATAGAAAACTTACGAAGGAAATTGAAGAGGACACAAAGAAATGGAAAAACATTCCATGCTAATGGATTGGAAGAACAAATATTGTTAAAATGTCAGTATTGCCCAAAGCACTCTACACATTCAATGCAATCCCAGTCAAAATTGCACCAGCATTCTTCTCAAAGCTAAAACAATCTTAAAATTTGTATGGAACCACAAAACACCCCGAATAGACAAAGTAATGTCAAAAAAGAAAACAAAAGCGGAAGGCATCACAATCCCAGACTTTAGGTTCTACTACAGAGATAAGTGGTTTTTAAAATAACCTTTTTTAATACATAATTTTCATGTAAATGCAACTTCTTCCCCATAAAGCTGTGCTTGCCTCAATGTTCAGTGGCCTATACTCCTTAGAAAGGCCAGCCAGCCACTGCTGTTTATTAATTAGAAACAAGATGGCTCTGTAGGTCTCCTTCTCTCCCCCCTCCCCTCTTTGTGGCAGTGAGCACACAAATAAAAGAAGGCAAAGGATCAGAACACAGGCCAGGTATCTCCTGCAACCAGAGTCCCCTCTATGCTGTGTCCTCCCCAGATCTGCATCCTGCCTGCTAGACCTACTTTCCTTTTGTCTTGCCTTTGTTGCCCTGGTTGACTTCCCTAGTGTTTCCCTCTTGAATGCCTGGATTTTAAGAGTATCTGTCAGTACAGAAGAATGAACCTGGACCACTTTCTTACACCATACCAAAAATAAACTCAAGATGGATGAAAGACCTAAATACAAGACAGGAAGTCATCAAAATCCTAGAGGAGAAAACAGGCAACAACCTCTCTGACCTCAACCTCAGCAACTTCTTACGTGATATGTCTCCAGAGGTAAGGGAAACAAAAGCGAAAAGAAACTATTGGGACCTCAAGATAAAAAGTTCCTGCACAGAGAAGGAAACAATCAACAAAACTAAAAGTCAACGATGGAATGGGAGAAGATATTTGCAAACGACATATCAGATAAAGACTTAGTATCCAAAATCTATAAAGAATTTACCAAAGTCAACACCCAAAAAACAAATAATCCAGTGAAGAAATGGGCAAAAGACATGAATAGACACTTTTCCAAAGACATCCAGATGGCTAACAGACACATGAAAAAATGCTCAACATCACTCATCATCAGGAAAATGCAAATCAAAACCATGATGAGATACCACCTCACACCTGTCAGAATGGCTAACATTAACAACTCAGGCAACAACAGATGTTGGTGAGGATGCAAGAGAAAGAGGATCTCTTTTGCATTGCTGGTGGGAAGCAAGCTGGTACAACCACTCTGGAAAACATATGGAGGTTCCTCAAAAAATCAAAAATGGAACTACCCTATGACCCAGCAATTGCACTAGTAGGTATTTATCCAAAGGATACAGGAGTGCTGTTTTGAAGGGGCACAAGCACCGCAATATTTATAGCAGCACTATCAACAATAGCCAAAGTATGGAAAGAGCCCAAATGGCCATCAACTAAAGAATGTCTAAAGAAGATGTGGTATATACATACAATGGAATATTAGCAATTAAAAAGAATGAAATCTTGCCATTTGCAACATTGTGGATGGAACCAAAGTGTAGTGTATTATGCTAAGCAAAATAAGTCAGTCACAGAAAGACAAACACCCTATGATTTCACTAAGATACAAAACAGACGAACATAAGGGAAGGGAAGCAAAAATATGATAAAAACAGGGAGGGGGAACAACATAAGGTACTGTTAAATATAGAGAACAAACAGAGGGTTGCTGGAGGGGTTGTGGGAGGGGGGATGGGCTAAATGGGCAAGGGACAGCAAGAAGGACACTTGTTGGGGCGCCTGGGTGGCTTATTTGGTTGAGCATCCGACTTCGGCTCAGGTCATGATCTTACGGTTCATGGGTTTGAGCCTCGTGTCAGGCTCTGTGCTGACAGCTCAGAACCTAGAGCCTGCTTTGGATTCTGTCTCCCTCTCTCTCTGCCCCTCCCCCACTCATGTTCTATGTCTGTCTCTCAAAAATAAATAAACGTTAAAAATTAAAACAAAAAGGACACTTGTTGGGATGAGCACTGCATGTTAAATGTAAGTGACAAATCACTAAATTTAATCCTGAAATTTTTACGCTGTATGTTAACTAACTTGGATTTAAATTTAAAAAAGAAAAAAGAAAACTGTACTTGAATAATGAAAAAGAAAACAAATGGCAAAATGAAGAAAAAAAAAGGGTAGATGTTAGTATTATCCTGATATCAAAACAAGTCAAAGACATCACAAGAAAAAAAAAATCCACAAAACAATGTATTTTAGTTTATGGATGCAAAAATCATCAACAAAAAAGAAAACTGTGAACCAACAGTATATAAAAAGAATTATAAGTCATGACCCAGTGAGACTGATTCCCAAGGATGCAAATTTGGTTTCATATCCATAATCCAGTTAATGTAATATATCAATAGAATTAAACACAAAAATCACATAATCATCTCAACAGACAAGATTTAAACAAGCACAGCCCACACTATTTCATGATAAAAACACTCAACAAACTATGAACAGAATAAAATTTCCTCAATCTGATACAAGACATCTATCAAAAACCAATGGTTGGTGTCATATGTATGGTGAAAGACTGGATGCTTCCCACCTAAGATCAAGATCAGGACAAGGAGGTCCACTTTGCTGCTGTCAGTATTATTTGAATAGTTAATATTGTACCATGGGTTCTAGCAAAAACAACTTGGCAAGGACAGGAAATAAAAGAATCCAAATGAGAAAAGAAGTAAAATTACCTCTATTTATAGAGGACATGTTTGGATACATAGAACATCCTAAGAAATCGTCTAAAATACCATGAGTACTCATAAATGAGTTCGGCAAGGTTACACAAGGTCAACTGATACAAAAAATCAACTGTCTTTCTATAACTTGTACCGAATGATCCAAAAATGAAATTAAGAAGAGAATTTCATCCACTATAGGATTAAAACAATACAACATTTAGTAATAAATTTAATAAGTACAAAACTTGCAGGAAGAAGACAGCAAGACTTTGTTGAAAGAAATTAAACATCTAAATGAAAGTACCCTAGGTTCATGGATTGGAGGACTTAACATTATTATAAAATGGATTTACTTCTCAAACTGATCCGCCGAATCAACACAATCCTAATTAGAATCCTAGATGACATCTTAGAAGTCAATAAATTAAACAAATTATATAAACAAATTACGTCTATGCATATAATTTGATAATTAAGTTCTATGCTATTTGATCTGCCATATTTTATCAGTTCTAACATGTACATTTCTCCCTCATCTCTGCAGTTATAATTAGTATTTTTTTTCCTTAGTGAACAGAAAATAATAATGCATCCCACAATTGATGGCATCTTAAATGTGATGAAATACAGTCATTTCACCTATTTGTACACTTAAGAAAATGGTTTGGGAGTGGAAAACTTTCACTAACAGCTTCCTTGTGGCGGCGGGGGCGGGGGGGGGAACTGAGGCAAAAAAAAAAAAGCCATCCTTATTATCATGTTTGTTCTCTAATGCACATGTTTTATGTAAAAATTTTAACAGCATCTTCAATTCAAAGTAGGTCACTGGTTATCAAAGAATTAATAAGATATGAAAGATACTGTCCTTGAATCAGATAGGAAACACTGAAGTCCCAGTTTCAGGGTGCCCTCTTTTAAGCACCAGATTGGAAAAGCAATAGTTAATAACAAAGACACCAAAAAACGTAAAACACTTCACGTTAGTGGCACTAACTCACAGCAGGACCTCTGTGTTAACAACCCCCAAACTTCCCTCTCTAGCACAGACCTCTCTCCTGCATGCCAGACTTGTGATCCTAACTGAGGGGAATCACTCTGAGTCATAATGGGGTGAGAATTAAGGCTGTTTCTCACTGAAACTCCATCATTACCGCGTGAAAAATCTTTTCAAATGGGGTTCTCTTACTTTTTTTCTTTCAAAACTATTTCACTAGGGTTAGATTCTCGTCTCTTTCAGTCAGTGCTATGAAATTATCTCATTCTGCCATTTATTTCTGTACTTTGAAAAAACATATAAAAGAAGGAACGATGACGGCACAATTTCACAATCTGTGAGTGTTATAAACAAGAGGGCTGGGCGAATGGAGGGCAATTCCATTTGATATTTTCTTAGGCCAAAGTGTAGAGGAGTTAAAAGGTCTGTCCTGGAGAATTAAAATTCTTCTTAATCCTTTCCATTTCTTGCTCCTACCTCCTGCCTTCCCCTGTACATGTGCCTTCCTCTGGTTTTCTTCTCTTTATCCCGAATTCGTTTTAGTGCTTTCTTTTTAACATCAACTTATCTTATATGGAGTCTTTCATATACTAATTGGAAGCAAGGAAAAATAGCATACATGACCTGATTTCAAATTTTTAGTGCACCCATCCCTAATGATGTGAATTTGGGCAAATCACTGCCTGGAGCTTGGAACTACCATGTCCTTATCTGAAAAATGGGGACATTTGAAAATTTTTCACAGTCCATGAACCAATTATCAGAGCTGAGGAAAATTAACTAGAACCAAAGATAGGTCACACTTACACATGTGGTGGTAAAACTGTAGGACGTCAAAGAAAAACATAAGGTCCAAAGGACAGAGCTAAAAACATTATATACGAATGAGAATCAGTTTGCTTAACTGCAGATTCATCAGTCGCAGTAAGAGAAACCCGTAAGAGTATGGCCCAAAGAAAGTGAAAATAAGATTTTATTATATGAATAGCTAAACTGTTCATCAAGATGGCAGACGAAGAGAAGACATTTTTTTGACAGAAGAGCAGACTCCCACGCATTCTCTTCTTCCTCACTGACAGAACCGTGGTTTCACTCGGGATCCCTATGTTTTTAGAGGCAAAACTGTACATCCCAGCCTGTTTTGCAGCTAGGGTGGCCGTTTGATACTTCTGGCCATTGAGGCAAAAGATTGGATGCAGGAAGAACTTCTGGAAATGGTGGAATCCCTGAAGCCTGGTTTTCTTGCCATGTGTGCCAGCCCATCCTCCTGTCTTCCCTTCCCTCTCTCCTGAGGCTGACGAGGGACCACAGCGGCTGGAGCTACAACAGACACCTTAGGATCTGGAGGCAAAGGCTGAGGAAACCACAGAAGCCATGCCCTGTAACTGCTTGGCTCTGGACTTTGTCACATGGGGGGAAAGGAATAGGCCTTTTTAAAGCTACTATTTCAGCCAGTCAGAACTGAACACATTCTTATTTCTTACAGAGCAAAGAAGAAAGAAAACTTCATTACCACCCAAAATATGACTGTCCAGGGGAGCCTGGGTGGCTCAGTTGGTTAAGCGTCCCAGCTTTGGCTCAGGTCATGATCTCAAGGTTCATAAGTTCAAGGCCTATGTGCTGAGAGCTCAGAGCCTGGAGCCTGCTTTGGATTCTGCGTCTCTGTCTCTCAGCCCCTCCCCCCGCTCTGTCTATGCCTGTCTCTCAAAAATAATAAACATTAAAAAAATTTTTTTAATGACTGTCTATAGAAAACCTTAGTGAATCTCTACTCACATTTTTTAAAAACAATAAAATCATTCAGCAATAAATTGATAACAATATACTAAAAGTCAATTGTATGTCTATGTACTACCAAGGAACTCAGAAATTTAATTTTTTAAAAGGTATAATTTACAATAGCAACACAAAATATATGGTTCCTAGAAATAAATCTTATATGAGATGTACAGGATCTTATGGACAAATTTTTAAATTATTGAAAGCAATTAAAAAGTTCTAAAAGAGAGATATATTATGTTTATGGATAGGATGACTCAATTACACATAGGAACTTTCTTCCCCATTTGTTGTTTTCTCGCAATTAATCTACACATGAAAAATGATTCCAATAAAACATACAATGGGACTGTGTGTATGTGACACCTGTCAAGCTAATGCTAACATTTATGAAGACGAAAAAGCCAGGAGTAACTACAGAAAGATGCTTTCCCTCAGCGGTAACCAGAGACCGTAATGAAATATCACCGACATGCATCAGACTGGCAAAAATGCTGAAATGTGACAATATCGAGAATCGCGTGAGGATGCAGAGTGTGGGAACCCTTGCGTTCTCCCGGATTAGCGCACGGTGGCTTTCCCACTGTCACTGTCAGAGCAGTGTGGAACACTTAGGAAAAGTGAAGGCGCTCAGGTCCAGGATGCAGCTGTTTTACTCCTGAGTGTGCACAGCCTAGAGAAAACTCTGGTCCCAGAACCATGTTCCACAATGTTCCCAGCACACTGCGAGGAAATAAAACACTGTCTTACAGACAGGCAACTTCAGAGACAGTTAAGTTTCACTTCTAGGTGACTGGTACAAAGGCATCTTTCACACTCGTTTTAAAGACAGAGTGTGATGAGAGATATTGCAAATCGAAACAGGGAAATCGGGATGAGTTTCAGAACTTGTGACATCATATTTTAGAGCGGGTAAAGCCTGGGAGAGAGCCAGTCTCCAGACCACATGAGGGAGACATCGATCGGTTTCCTTAGGAGGACGTGCGTCCTCTCCTTGACCTAAGAAGTGATCAGCACCTGACTTGAGTTACTGCACCTCCTTTCTCTTCCCCCGGCCAGGCCACACTGTCACTTCGTGGGTGTGACTGACAAGTTGACACTGACCTCAGGCCTTGCCTTTCCCAGACAGTGACACCGAGTTAAGCAGAGGCCCTGTCCTCTCAGTGACAGAAATCTTGACACTGCTCTTCCAGTCAACACTGTGTCATTTCCCAGCTGGTATTACTACTTTTTGATGAAGTAATATTACCTGTCACAAGACCCCATTAGTTAGCACTTTCACCACAGAGAATTGATGAAGCGGTTTTTGTCTCAATTTTCTTGTTTTGCATACTCCATTAAGTTGCTATTTCCATATTTTACATAAAAATTCTAGACGAAAAAAATAATTATTTCAAAAGTTAGTGCCATCCGTACACATATAAGTAAGTAACAATACGGAGCGTTTCTGCAGGATTGGAACATTATCATGGATAAAAAGATTAAAAGCCACGTCATGCCCAAGGTCCCCTTCCCAGAGTCAACTTCATTTTACAGAATTAGGGAGCGCTTATTACTGTGGGACAGCCAGGTCACAGGATGTTCTCAGGAGCCTGGAAGAATCGACTGTCACCCTCTGTGTCCGTCAACCAGCCCTGCAAAGGGAGCTCACTGCCAGATCCAGAAGGACCTCACCAGTATCTAGACTCGGTCCTGGGAAAGAACGGAACTCTAAAAAGTGTAATTGGTTTAGGTTGCAGATGTTTTCACAGAAAGTTTCTAATGGGAACTCATGTCAGTTTTAGCTAAACAGCTTCAAAGCCCGTCACTGATTTCCCTGCCCCAGAGCGGATCTGTCTCACCATCCTTTCAAATTCTGATGAGCTCTCCAGACATTTGCCTCAAAATATCTCTCGTTTTTCCTAATTGTTTCAGCAGTGGCTCGCAGAAAAGGCTTTTAAAATATCTTTTTATCTTCAAATTATTTACTTCTTGAAATATTTATTTCCTTGTGGGAACCTAAGAGTTATACATGTTCTAAAAGAACATGGCTCCGTATTTTGGTTTTTACAACCTTAGAGGTACTGGTCAATCAGGAGACAATCCCTTTGACATTCAACCAAAGCTCTTTGATTAAACTGCCGTTTTTCTTAAAGAGACTGGAGTTGACTCGTTTCACAAGCCTGACAGTTTATTGTGGAATCAGCCTTTAATTCATGAAAAGATACACCTCATTTTTTGTTCCTTTCAAATCAGACACTTCAGTATAATTTGGACTTATTACAGTTAATAAGTACTGGGAAACACTTTAAAACTTAGTAAGAGCAGCTAATCTTACAAAACCTCAGAGGTTTGATTATGAAGAGAATTTACTACTTTGGTCAGAATTCCTGCTTATCTGGAAAAGTAAAGGGGGTTTCAACAACACAAAATCATGAAGAAGGTTTAGCAAACAGTTCTTAGATTCGGCACTAGAAGTAGAATCCATAAGAGAAAAAAAAATCAGACGTCATCAGAATTAAGTTAATGAATTTAGTTAATTAAATTTCAGGCACTGAAGAGATTAGTCAAAGACTCTGAGAAAGTATTTGTGAGTCATGAATCTGATGAAGGACTTGTATTTGGAATATATAAAGAAATCTTACAACTCAACCAAAAAACAAAAATAACACAATTAAAATACGAGCATGAGATCTGAAGACATTACTCCAAAATATACAAGTGGCCCCTGAGCGCCCGAAAAGGCATTTGGCATCATCAGTCATTGGGGAAAAAGCAAAACCACAATGAGGCACCACTTCATAACCACGAAGATGTGTGGAAACCAAACAAAAAGAAAATAACAAGTGTGGGTGACGGTGTGGAGAAACCGGAGACCTCACGCGTCGCTGGGAGGAATACGAAACGGTGCTGCCGCTTGGGAAGACGGCCTGGCAGTTCGCCGGCAGGCTGAACACAGAGCTGCCTAGAAGCCAGAAGCTCCACGGCTAGGTGTGTACCAGACAGAGGGGTATTTATCTCACCGTGAATTATATACGCTTAAGAAAGGAAACCTCCCTTTGGCAAGGGTTTTACTCACTGAGGTTCCACTTCAGGCCTGTTGTGGTGACATGATTGCAAGGCTGTCCGACAGGAATAAGGCCACACCAGTCGCCTTCCATCCCGGTATCTACATGCAATTTGTGCTTTCCCTGAAGTAGAGAAAGAATGATCATCGACACGGTGAAGAGAAAGGGCAGGGGTCAATGTACACTCAAGACCTGGGGAGGCGCGCGGACCGTCCGAGAACTTCACGTGGCTCATCGTACTTAATCCTAGCCACAATTTTATAAGGTAGCTTATTGTTACTTCTCATTCTTACATATGAGAAAGGTGAAGCTTGCAGAGATTAAATGTGTCCAGGCCCACACAGATAACAAGGGGGCAAACCAGGATTCCTATCTGTACTTGGCAATTCTGAAGACTGAACGGAATCCTCATGCTAATGATGTCGCGTTCTGTGTGACAGAATTCTAGGGTCTTAGTCAAACACTTGGTCAGGTGTAAGTAAAACATTGCTTCCTAAGTACAAGCTCTACTTTATCTCAGAACCGGGCTTCTAGCTTTCCGAATTCCATGTCAATCCTGCTAATGGTTAGCCTGCTTTCTACATTCGTGGTTCCTGTAGGACACGTCCAATAAGAAGTGCCTCTGCCCGGAAACGGTATCTACCCCAAGGAATGAGAATGCTTCCTCCATCTGGATTATGAAAACAGATATAATTTACCATGTTTTCGATTTTTCAGTTTATAAGAAGGCTAAAGTTAAATGTAATGTTCAACCAAGGCTACAATGGGTTTTTTTTTTTGGTTTTGTTTTGTTTTGTTTTAGTTTATTTATTTACTTTGAGAGAGAGAGAGAGAGAGAGAGAGAGAGAGAGAGAGAGAGGGAGAAACAGAGAGAGAGAGAGCATGTGCACAGCAGAGGAGGGGCAGAGAGGAGGAGAGACAGAATCCCAAGCAGGCTCCATGCTGTAAGCACAGAGCCCGATGTGGGGCTCGAATTCACAAACCTTGAGATCATGACCTGAGCGGAGATCAAGAGTCAGACGCTTAACCCACTGAGCTACCCAGGCACCTCTACAATGTTTGATTTTAAATAAAATATTTGGAAATTCCTCTTCTGCTGTAAAGTAAGGACTTTCCATTCCTATTCTATTCATTATCCTTAGAGTATATGGTCTTTGTAGAAGGACACCTCAAGTCCTTATGGGAAAATGCCAAGGCACATATCTATTCAATAATTACATGAAAAAGATATTTTCCATAATTCACAAAACTCTGAACAAGTATGTTCCAAAGGATATTTTTCTTTTTTTAATTTTCTTACATTTATTTATTTTTGAGAAACAGAGTGAGACAAAGCATGAGCGGGGGAGGGGCAGAGAGAAAAGGAGACACAGAATCTGAAGCAGGCTCCAGGCTCTGAGCAAGCATTCAGCACAGAGCCTGATGTGGGGCTCGAATTCACGGACCGTCAGATCATGACGTGAGTCGAAGTCAGACGCATAACCGACTGAGCCACCCAGGTGCCCCCCAAAGGATATTCTTTGTTTTAACAAAATATTACTTAAAAGTATATTTAATATATGATATAATAACAAAGTAAGGTAGTTAAGTCTCCTTTTATAGCATTTTATTTATTCCTTATGACTTTTGGACTCTATTTTAGGCTTCTGAGAACTTACTCTACTGCACATAAGAACTCAACGTCTGAGTAGGCTTTGTCTTTACTCAAAGGATTGCTTTTACTATGAAGACAACTCTCTAAATTACTTATCAGCTCTTGAAATTTAACACAAACTTATGCAGATCTTTATTACCCATACAGTTCATACATACATATATATTTGTGTATATATGTGTGTGTATTTATATTTGTGTATATACATATATATTTGAACGCTTAATCAGGAGGCATAAATTCAATTAAGCGGGCTTAAATATATTCAAACACAAAGAATATGTAAAGAAAACATAAAATATATTTGAACTTGGTGACCATTACTGGAAGAAAAGATAGGCAACACTGGAAATGTACAGAGGCACGCGGAGAAATGTAGGTGAACCGACAACATGATGCATTGTGAAAACAAGGCCCAATAAGAAACAGAATTGTGATAAATCACATAACCCATCTATGTAAATTAAAATAAATGCAAACAATAAGACACTTCTAATAATAAAATTTAAATATATATTAGAAGTTTAAATATATATGTATAAATACACACACACTAACCTGCTTGCCTATGGAAAGAGCAAGGAGAACGGGAATGTGGCACAGGGATACAAGGGAGGCAAATGGATGGACCAATCACTGAGGATTCCTGCCTGGACCAGAGAGGATAACGTGCCAGTAACCAGTGAGCGTAAGAGACTCAGCACTGAAATCTTATAAAGAGAACAATATCCTTTTTACTTATCACTTTTACGAAGTGATACAAGCCGGTAATTCTTAGACTCTTCCGAAGAGTCTCAAATAAAAATAGGGAAAATATTCTAGGAATTCTAAACAGTAATTCAAAAAAGAGGAATGACTGGGATATAGCCATGGAAGAAATTTACAAGGAAAAGAAAAACTAACCTTGTTCTTGAATAATGATCTTTGGGTTGTTTTTTTTTTTTTTTTAATATTCATTTTTGAGAGGGGGAGGCGTGCACAGGTGGCGGAGGGGCAGGGAGAGCGCAGGACAGAGGATGTAACACGGCTCCGTGCTGACAGCATAGAGCCGGAGGAGGGGCTCAAACTAAGGAACCAAGAGATCAGGATCGAGTCCAGATCAAGAGTCAGATGCTTAACCAACTGAGCCACCCAGCTGCCCCTGGTGTGTTTTAGATCAATTTAGAGCAAAAGCATAGAAACTGTTAGTATGGTTATAGAAACTTTTACATGTTATAGAGCAAAGCAGTACCTGTCAAAGGGTATGGTAAAGCGGAGTGGCCCTCATTTTCTCATCATTTTCGGGAAGAATCAAGAAATAGTGCCTGGAGCGGCAGATTGGGGGGAGGGGGGGCATTTAAACACTGCTCCAGGCCTAAGTAACTGGTGATGTGGATAACACGCCTAAGCAGCCGAAACGGGAGCGAGGAGGGAGCACTCCAATAGCTGTGTCCTTCTCCGGCCACAGTCCTCCCTCAGACACCTCCACACCGGCATCAGAGACGTCCACGCGAAGGCCGCGATCACTGCATGGAAGGTGCAGCACGGAAAAGTAGGAAACAGACTGATCAGAGACCTGCTCATGCGCAGAGGGGAGGGCAGAGCGTAGGCAAGGGGCTCCGTGAGGCTTTGCATGGGAACAGAAATCACTCCGTGCACAAGGCTGCGCATTTGCGGAGCTGTGGGGGGCGGGGGGGAGACACTCCCTGATTGGGCCACCAGGGTAGGGCGGACCGGTGGGGCCCAGGGATTTTCAGGCAGTGAAGCTCTTCCTTGTGACACCATTAATGACAGATACATGAACTTACGCATTTGTCAAGACCCGTAGAATCTCTAACACAGGAAGTGAACGCTAATGTAAATTTTATGGAGTTTAAAAAATAATACTATGCTATATTGCTTTGTCACTTGGAACCCATGTACCACACTAATGCAAAATAATAGGGGAAGTGTGAGCGGGAGAGGGGCATATGGAAACTCTGTGTCTAGTCTGCTAAGTGTTCTGCAAGCCTAAAACTGTTGTAAAAATAAAGTCTATTAATTAAAAAAAAAAAAAAAGTCCCCTGGTGACCTTTCAGTTTCTTGTCCCTTAAATGGGACTGGCAGCAATGTGACGGTAGGTCCGAACCCCATGCTAGCCACATGAAGGTCCTGCACAGAGAGTGTACATCTGGTCCTCAGCAACCAGTATAACTTACTCTACTTTTCCCCCCCTAAAAAACAGGATTTTTTGTTTAAGCCATGAGCTGCCTTAATTTCCTGGCATAGAAATTTTCCCTGAATTAATTTACATTGACTAGCTTTGCCAGACAAACGTGAGTCTTGTTTCTCCCTACCACTCTCCCTTATGGAAATCATTCTCTCTGAAGATATAGATGCTGGATAGAATACAAATTATCATCCATAGATGCCAAACATAACACACTTTACCAAATTCTGAAAGCGGTAACAAAGCCTCCTTCATGATGACAACGGAGGACCGTAGAAATTCTGATGCCCTTGCAATTGCTTTGGTTTTGGCAGCAAAGGAACAGAAAGCGGTGGTGGCTTTTCGTGTGGGTGGGTCGTGGCCTGATAAGGGCTGTACTCTCAAAAAGCGCAGCAGATCAGAGGGGATACAGGCAATCCATAGCTTCCTTCTGGAGCACTGAGTGGCAGACGGCTCAGGAAGAAGAAAGGCAGAACACTCACCTGGCCCAGATGGCTCTACCCCTGTCTCAGGTAACGGGGTCTCTGACAATGAGGCCTGATGTTAGAGACTGTGACCTCTTCGTCCTTCCTTATCCCAGAGGGATTTGTGTCCCATTGGGTTGTCTTATTTTCAGTGTGTTAGCTAATTCCTATCTTTATTAAAATTATTATTTAAATTTCAGTTAGTTAACATACAATGCAATATCGGGTTCAGAAGTAGAATTCAGTGGTTCATCAGTTACATACAACACCCAGTGCTCATCCCAACAAGTGCCCTCTTTAATACCCATCACCCTTCTAGCCTATCTCCCACCCACCTTCCTCCAATCCTCAGTTTGTTCTCTATTAATAAGAGTCTCTTTTGGTTTGTTTCCATTTCTTCTCTATTTTCCTCTTCTTCTCCTGTATTCATCCATTTTGTTTCTTAAATTCCATGAGTGAAATCATGAGATACTTGCCTTTCTCTGACTTATTTCGCTTAGCATAATACATTCCAGCTCCATCTATGTCATTGCAAATGGCAAGATTTCATTCTCTTTGATGGCTGACTAATATTCCATCATGGGTGTATTCCATCTTCCTTATCCATTCATCAGTTGATAGACATTTGGGCTCTCCATAGTTTGGCTATTGTTGATAATGCTGCTAGAAACATTGGAGTGCATGTCCCCTTTCGAATCTGTTTTTTGTACCCTTTGGGTAAATACCTAATAGTGCAATTGCTGCAACGTAGGGTAGGGCTATTTTTAGTTTTCTGAGGAATCTCCATACTATTTTCCAGAGTGGCTGCTGCACCAGTTTGCATTCCCCCCAACAGTGCAAGAGGGTTCTCCTTTCTCTGTATCCTCACCAACACCTGTTAATTTTAGCCATTTTGACATTAACAGTTAACATTCTGAACTTAATTAACATTCTGAACTTAATAATACAGTTAATTCCTATCTTTTAATTGAAGACTTTCCTCCTCCTGTTTGTGGTCTGCTTAACAGTTCAGTAGTGGTCAGCTATACACAGTATATTTGGTGTTCCAGATAACTTGGTAAAGGATGGTGAGGGAGGGGGTTGGCAGGGGTGACCTAGGTGATGGGGATTAAGGAGGCACTTATGATGAGCACTGGGAGATGTATGGAACTGCTGAATCACCATATTGCACACCTGAAACCAATATAACACTGTGTGTTAACTACACTGGAATTTAAAATTAAAAAAAAAAAAGAATTGGTGAAGGAAGTAAGGAATGATTTCTCAACTGGTGGACATTAACTCCCTAAGAGAAGATTCTTCAACTTGTATCATATAATGCAAAGGAAACAGCACATATACATGTTAAGTTTTATTATCCCAGGGAGAGGATGCTGTTATAAAATCCACTGATTTAAATGACACAGTGGTAAACTTTCTTTTCTAGCCTTGCTATATATTCATGGCTCTCCTCATTATTTTAGCATTCAACACACCTTGAAATTTTTAATCTGGGAATAAACTAGTTTGTGGACTTGAGAAGTCACAGATAGGTTTTAGCCTGCAGTCAATTAATATTTTTTCTTTTGTTCCAAAAAGATGTTTAGCCATACATGAATGGTCTCTGTGTTCATAAATATGCAAATTTAGCTTTGTTTGGTTAAAGGAGAGCAATATTATGCTTGTCTCCCATATCTTCAGTCTATGTGACATCTTTAAAAAATGAACAACAAAAGGAATTTTTGTTCATTCCTCAGATTTCTCCATTCATAATATATGCTAGCCTATATGTGATTTGACACGGGCAGGCATACAGCCTGACATTAAAGAACTTCCCCAAAGATTTATGCCATTACTGGAGACTAGAGGCACATGAACTAATCATTGACTTCCATCCACTCTCATGAATCACTGCACAGGCTCCTGTTCTGTCCTGGTTCTGAGCTAAGATAACTCGCTGAAATCAAAGGCAGTTCTATACGGTGAAGATGGGACAAAATTCAATCAGACAGTCTGTTTTTCCAGTCATGGCTATTCTTAACATATTAACAACCTCAATAAGGTATGAACTTGTAACTTAGTGAAAAGTAGCAAAGATATTGCTTGGCGCCTGTGCTGGAAAGCATACATAGGAGCATGTTAAAGGTGGGCATCATCATGAGATCACTTTTGCTAGACTGTAATGGCAACCTAGAGCAAAATATTCACAAATTGATACCTAATGAAAGGGTAAGAAATCATTGTCACTTTGTTATTATGCTTCCTCTTTGCAAAACCCTAAGACACAACGGACAGAAAAGATAAAGTTCACCCTAGCCTTTGCTTTTGCAAAAATATAAAACAATGAGGCATGTGAATTCTCTTTACACCTCTAAATCGTTACATACAATAACTATGCCAAGTTTTATGCCAAGATATCTTCGTGTGGATCTCACAAAATACATAGCAGTTTAACCAGATCATTCACAAAGCAACCAAACGCAGGAAGAACATAAGCGTACTTCCTATTTAGTAGATTTCTATTCAGTGGAAGATTCAGGAACCAGGTGGCCATGCTAGGTATAAAGTGGATGACCATTCATCACATTGCCATTAACGCTGAACTTACACCCTGTGGCCAACTGCAGTAAGATTTCGGGCACACAGAGCCAGTATGAATGAAATGCCATTGTACACTGATTAAACACAAGGAAAACCTTTGGTAGCTCTTTTTTTTTTTTTTAGTTTGTCCAGGTACTTAAAAAATTTATCAACAAACGCTACAGGAAATGAAATAGACTGCAGGAAAGAACAGTGAAAGGAGTAGATGGAGGTATCTACACTGTACCTGCTACCTCTCTCTCACAAACACAGACTTCTGTGATGGTGTATTTTCTGCTCACGTGACAGAAGGTACTCGTAAGAGAAATGGTCTCCCCGGTGAATTTGTAGTTCTACAACCTGAGAGCTAGAAGACTGGTATCTTTACTTTTATTTTGCTTCACAAGCAGAATTCAAAACCTAAGTGTATTGGTTTTATACAGAGTAGCCTACAATGAATGTTATATATAAATATATTTACATATTTTATGTAAGGCATTTTTTAAATTCACTAATACCTTATCTATAGACAGATTTTAGAGTTTTCAACTATGGAAGAAGCACAGTTTCCAAAGTCCACTGTACAGAACACGACTCCTAAGATCAGATAAGATCGGAAAGAGTGCGTTTTAGATTCTCCTCCTGGAAGTCACAACGCACAGCAGCATGGTTAGATGTTCCCAGTAGTTTTGCAGCAAAGAAATGCTGTTTACTTGAGCAAGAGCTCCCCACACTTACTAGACCAGAGATCTTCTTTCTTGCCCCTCAAATAACACCTCATAATTACCCATGGAATCTGCATTTCATGAAATTCACCTAGGAAAATACTGATTTGGAATAGAAATATTATACACAGCATCCAAAACTATAATACTTTGTGGTTTAATATTTCCACAGCCAGAACATTTCAATGGTATGTCTTGAAATTAATAACCTCCATCGGATTTTCATTTTGGAAATTATTTGATAACCTCAGGCTAAAATTGTGTGTGTTCTGACATAGGAGGTAGGCTTATTCTCTGATCAAAAGGTTAACGACAATACTGGATGGTTATCCAAAAAGAAAGCCTTCTGCATGCTACTTAAGCTAGTTTGTTTATTCAAAAGTCAAAAGTATGTACAATTGTTAGAGACAGTAGAATACTATAACAATAGGCTAATTTCCTTATTAACCCCCAACACTAGCTATTTCAAAACAAAACTGGTGAAATCAATGTTTATCCTCTCTTTTCTATCCCTCTGTATTGATGTTTTTGTTTCCTTCCTTCCTTCCTTCCTTCCTTCCTTCCTTCCTTTCCAATGCATCCTATTCTGTCTTTACACCTCCCTTGTATTCCAATCGGAGGAGACCATCTGGTGAGTGCCCTCATGCTAAAATGTCAGAAACCTACTCTTGGCTCCTCCCAAAGACATGGGATATTTTAAAGTACCATCTAAAGACAATACTTGCCCCAGAAGCAAGCATTTCTAACAGGACAAATTATGCTGAAAGATATATACTGAGTCAAAGAGTTATGGCAGAATTTTCAAATAGTTTCAGGTAAATGTTATTATTCTACTTAATATATGGAATGATCGGGATGTCCAAGTCCTCCTGTCTATTTCTATGCTACTTTTCCATCTTTAATCTGCAAAAACTTCACAGCAAAGGGCAAATTCTACTTTTTTATGAAAACGTCCTGTGTCTTCCAGTTAACAGAGATCACTTGCTTCTAATGGCTACAGTCTTTATACGACAAAGTGTAGCATTTTGTTACAGCATTGCATCTCTCAAATGGGTTTGTGTCGTCTCCTTAAAAAGAATAAAATTTATTTGAAGGCAAAAACTCCTGCCTTTTATTTCTGTTAGATTTCTAGCACAGTGAAGAAACATACTAAGTGTCTAATAAATATCTGATTGATTGATGGCTCGGAGCAGAAGGAAAAAGGCTTGAAAAAAGGGGTCGATGTGCTTAATAAAATCTTTATCAAAGTTTGAGTAGAGGAGGGACATTCTAGTTGAACTGAACTTACTACACACACCTAGAATTCTTTGTGTAGATGGTGTTTGCTTAGCTGTTCACTAGGACAGAGGCATGCACCCACCAATTACAAACACTTGCCAACAGTGCTCAAAATACACTTAAAGATGTATACAGAGTACACATTTTTTGTTGGTACATTAAATGCAGTTTACAATACTACCTCACTGGGTTATTTTGAGAAGTCAGTGAGCTAACACGTGTCGCGTGCCAAGAACAGAGCTTCCAACATTCACACGGACCCTTCTCTCTCCATCAGGTCCTTCCAGTTTAACTGGAATAGAAGTGTTGCCTCCACTCATTTCTGATCTTTATTTTATCAAAGCCTCGGCACTTTGTCCCAGTAATATTTGAAGGAAAATAAATGCGATTACTCCTGAGACTAATCTGAAATATTAGCAGGAAAGAAGTTTTTTTATTTAAACATTGTATGTTAAACCTTAAAGCACTGATTTGTCTTAAGAAAAAGAATCATACCTCCATTTGCTTTATAAAAGCTCTAGTTTTCAGTTAACTGTTTGTTGTTGTTGTTGTCCTACTTTGAAATAGTCCTTTTTAGGAATATAAACATGAATTTTGTGAATCAATTTTAGAACAGTTCTAAGAACTCCTTCTGAGGTCTCATATGTAGTCATCATATCCAAATGCAATTCTTTTTTTGTTGTTGTTGAAATGCTCAGTATTTATTGAGCCTACTACTAAATTACACGAGATTCTCTTTTTATTTTCCAATACAAGCAAATACTTTAAATACAATTCAATTCAGACTCTAAACCACTGGACTTACTTTTCAAGTTTTGTCATCATTGATCAAGGGTTGATAGGAATACCAACACTGCAATATATATTTCAACTTTCCTGCCTGGATGGGTAACCACCCCAACCTCCTGTCTATAAAAAAGCTGCATGAAGGGGCGCCTGGGTGGCGCAGTCAATTAAGCGTCCAACTTCAGCCAGGTCACGATCTCGCGGCCCGTGAGTTCGAGCCCCGCATCGGGCTCTGGGCTGATGGCTCAGAGCCTGGAGCCTGTTTCCGATTCTGTGTCTCCCTCTCTCTCTGCTCCTCCCCCGTTCATGCTCTGTCTCTCTCTGTCCCAAAAATAAATAAATGTTGAAAAAAAAAATTTTTTTTTAAATAAAAAAAAGCTGCATGTAGACGCTCTTCCAATAGACAATCCACTCCCCACAGTTTCTCAAGCACCGACATTCTCCCCTAGCTGGCCTCTCCTAGCTAAGCAATCCCCCAGGCACTTCTCCTTTCTGTGATCCCAGAAGCTGAAAGTCAGCAAGACTGGCAGGGGAGTGGAGGGGAAGGAGAGAATTCCTAGAAGGATCCTGTTCATTATCCTATCTAAACAGACTCCAGGAAGAGTTTCTGCTCGTGAAGATGCAGCATGGCTGATGTTCAGCATGTTTGGCTGAGTTGGGTGTCTTCCCCCCCACTCACATTCACAATGCTCATGGGATGTTGTTAGTGTTCCTGACAGGTGGCGGGGGGATGGGGGGGCAGTGGTGGTGAGAAAAAGACAATTTTGCCAATTATTTATGTATTTCAAACCCCAGAATAACTACCAAACTTTATAAACTGGAAGAAATAATGAGAAAGTTCCAGTAAAAGAAAAAAAGGGAAAAGTGATGTAACAATTTTTGAGTATCGGCTATATCCTGATAGTTTTCTGCGTACCATAACTCAACAAGCTTCAGTGGCAGAGTTACCAGAAGAGATTACAGACTCAGTGCAGTCATCAACTTGCTCAAGATCTCTCAACTAGTAATGGGTATGTGTAGGGTCTATACCCAAGTATGCCATCATTTGAAAGTCTACTTTTCACTACATTACCATGTTTTTCCAGGCTTCCGACTTTAAAGGCCTGTCAAAACTATTTCACTCCTTTGCTCTTCTTTTCATTATTACTTTTTGTTCCCTATCTTCAATGTCCAAGTTAAGCTTTTGCAAGAACCTCACCAAAGCTTATCGTAAATAATAAATACATGTGCACTAAATGAAGGAATTAATAGGTGAATGAATAGCTATCCTTCTTGACTTCATCCACCTATCTTCAACATTCCCCATTCTATTTACATGTCCCCATTCATTTACTTGTCCTTTGCTAGTGACTCAATATAGGGAGGGTGCTAATTAGAAGGTATGGGTCACAAATTTGTGTTTTCAAAACCCACTATTGGGTGTTTCAGAAGTGCACAAGGAACAGTTAAAGCAAAATCAATGACTGACCTAAGATTAAGAAGATTAAAGTGTTTTTAAAACAGATGGGACTATTTTTAGTCAGGAACCAATAGGACAATTTTGTTTCTCCCCTAGTTCCTATATTAATTGGAAAGAGTCAGGTTAATATTCAAATGGTACAGGTTCCAAGACTCAGTTCAGACATCATCTCCTCCACCATCCATCTCCAGGGTTCTCCCTGAACCTGCAACCTGGCTACTCGCACATCCTCAAGGCTCCACAGCACACGGTTTTATGGTTAACTCTCTTGCTGGAAAGCAAACACTTCAAGGAGAAAAGCCATGTCTCATTCATATTTATATCTCCAAAATTTTGTACAGTGTTAGACACATAGTAGGAATACAACAGATATTTATCAGAAAGGGGGCACTAAGCTTAGCCTTTTCCATATAACTACTCTCAACCTCTAATTTATGTGCTAGCTACCACCTCACCAGGCCATTTCTCTGTTCTTCCTTACACAACAGCTAGAAAGGGTTTTTGAAATTGACCATTTCCAATTCCTTGCCTCCAGTTTTCCTGCATTCATTCCAGCTAAACTTCTGCTTACACCTCTTTCCCAAATTGGCTTTCATCAAGGTAGCCAACGACCTCTAAATTGCTAAATTATTAGTCCTCACCTTCTGGTAGAACTCGCAATGGGTCGTCATCACTCTCTCTTCCTTTATATACCAACTTTACTTTGCTTGCAGAACACCACACTCTTGGTTTTCCCCCTGACCCACAATTTTTTTTGCTGTCTCCTCTTCTCTCCAGATCCTAAAGTTGAACTGTCCCAGGGCCCAGTCCCTTAGTCTCAGCTACATCCTTCTCTCCAATCTATTTACAGTTTGCCCCTTGTGAGCTCAACTGTCTAGATCTTGGCGAATCCCAACTTTGTATCTCTAGCTGAGAGTTCTCTAACTGTGGGCCCGAACATCCAGCTGCCTATTTGACACACCCTGGTCTTTTACCTCAAACCCACCATATATCGATTGGAGTTGATATTTACTCCATCTTTCCAACTGTTTGGGCAAAAAGTTTCTCTTCTTTTCTTATACCCATAAGGAAATCCTATTTGCTCTATATTCTAAATATATCCCAATTCCTATCACTTCTCATGATTTCCTTCACTACCTCTCTATACAAATCCCCATAACAAGATCTCCCATTGTCCCAAAAGAGTCTATTCTCAACTCAGCAGCTAAAGTGATCCATTGACAAAGTAAGTCAGACCTACCTACCTGCGCACTGACCCCTCAAGAGAAACACTCTGAAAGTTTTCCATCTTCTAGCCCCTAAGACATGTGGCTAGACTTAAGGTGCTGTCCATGGAGTGGTTCTAAGAGAAATGCTGTTATCAACGAATCCTTGTTCTGAGCTAGCCTCAGGGAGCCTGTTATATGCATAGCGCTGTGGTTAAGGGTACAGGTGCTGAAGAAAGACTTCACAGATTTGAATCCCTTTTCACCATGTTTGTGTTTCATTTTCCTTATCTATAAAACCAGAACAAAAGGACTGCCGAGGATTAAATGACTTGATATGTGAGGTACTTAGAATAGTGCCTGACAGAGAGTCAATGCTCTATACACATTCACTATTATTAAAAGGATTAAAATGGGCAACCAAACAATGCATTACTTTCAATTTCTGACAGTCAATTTACTTGCCTCTCATTTTTTGCGTCAAGAATGTTAGGACATTTTGTCTTCTGAGAGTAACCCAGAAAGCACCCCATTATGTAACACATCATCTGTGTTGGCAAAATGTAGGAATAAATACACCTTTCAAGTTAGATCACAATCTTACTCGTTACAGCAGTCTGATGTCGGTACCTCTTACATGTGAGGTAAGGGTCTTCAATAGGAGAAAGGTAAAAGCACTGCTGTTTGCAAAGAAGACTGGGTAGTTTTTGAGGTCTTGAGGTAAAATTACGGTGAGATTTCTGAGAGAAGTATCCTGGCCTTAATGCAGCTTAACTTTATGGTTCTGTGCTACAAAGGAGACGGTTGTCATGAAGGCACAACGAAGTGGGGGGGGGGGGTGCAGTGGGTGTGCGGTCAGTAACAACTGGTGTAATGGTGGCAGTCTTCGTGTTTGTAGCAAATCAAGCGTGTTGCACGATCACCCTCACAACGGAAGTGCCCAGTCCTTCACCCTCTCCTGTCTGTCCAAGTCTGTGTTCGTGTGGGTCTACCACCCTTTTCTCATGGTTCTCTGTGGCAGTCAGTCTCCAAAACAGCACCCAACGAACACCACCTCTTGGCATTTACGTCCTTGTACAGCGACTGCCCACAATGAACAGGACTAAGCTGTATGTACCAACTGGGTACTGTACAAGTGCTGGCATGTCACCTCTCAGCTAGATTGTAACAAATATGACTGCTGCCTCTTGCTGGTTTGTTCTTGCAGATTACTTGCTCTTGGGGACGTCAATCACCCTGTCATGAGGACATTCACTCAGCCCCGTAGGGGCCCACACGGAGAGGGATGAAGCCATCTACCTCCCCAACCAGCCAGCACCAGCTTGCCAGGTATAGGAATGGGCTGCCTTGGAATCCTATGACTGATATCCAAGACAACTGAACTTCATGAGACCCCCAAGTTTAAAGCACCCAGAAAAGTCCAAATACTAAACCTGCAGAGAAACTGAGAAATAATAAAGGTTCGCTGTTGTTTTCAGCTACCAAGATTTGGGGCCATTTGTTACACAGCAAAGGATAACCAACACACTCTCAATCTCTTGCTGTCCCCATCCAGGTGCGTGTGTCTGCTTTGCTTTATCTTCAGATCCCCAGGGCCCTTTCCCTTCTTATTTCCTGTGCCCCCTCTACTTCTTTTAATGTCCATAAAACAGAACAGGCATATATGTGTATTTTTTTACTTTTGTTCAGCAGGGTATATGGTTAAAAAGTGGCAGTATGAAACGTTGTTTCTAAAGGAAAACTACCAGCTTTCCTTTGTCCCCTTCTCTGTGGGTTATTGGGACTGATTTTTTCCTCATCTTTATTCCTCCCTAAGCTACCGACTGGGGGAAAGGGAAGGGTAAAGTTAGAAGCCCGAAACGTTCCCCGACAGTCATTAAATTTCATCTTAATGAAATTAAGATAACAATCATTAAAACAGAACATTTATGCTTAACAGCATTACATATATTCAAAGTCACTGTACTGTATGTGACTATTTAAAAAGGCTGCATCAAAGCAAAAATGAGCCCTATTTCCTAATGAACTTGGCACCATGAGGGAAAAAAGCATTAAACATTGTATATTAACTATCTCACTTCCTATCCCAAAGTCATTTACTTAGTATCATTTAGGTAAATGATAAAATGTGACCAAATAGTTATTTTAAATTTGATTTGGATACTATGAAGTTCCCAAAATTGGATCCTCCAATGCCAGATATACTTCAGGAGCAATACGCAAGAGGCTGCTTCCTGTGTTCTCTATCTTACACTTTCTACTCTTCTAATTTTTTTATACAATAAAAAAATTTGTTTTAGTTTTGTTGGTACCAATTTATGGTATCCTAGAAACTCCACAATGATGGAAAAGAACAGGTACTCACAACAAAGCAGAATTACCAACATATTTATGGCCTTATCATTTGACAGGGAAGGTCAAAGCTTCTCTGAGTTTATTCATGACCCTGCACCAGCTTTCAATTCTTTGAAAATTGCTCCTTGATACCCGGCTTCCATGAAATCACAGAGAGTGGCAGCTACTCTCTTAAGGCATAAATCAGATTCTCAATAACTGATAGCACTTTTTTCCTGTAGACCTGGACAAGGAAAGCACTGCATTTTCATTGTTGAGTGCAAGCACTTCGAAAACCCGGTGCACAAAGAATGTTTTCAGGGTTTAATTTCGGAAGTTATCGGTAAGAAAAGAATCTTTGGGTGGATACAAAATAAAGGTCCTGCTCTTGAATGTCACTGGCATTTTAATATCTCTTCTTTTATTCTCCATATCCAAGTTAAATACTGTCACAGACTTCGTGATTGTTTATCATGATTAATGCTGTCATGACTCTGTTGTTCCAAACTTCAAAAGTGAAAGATGTGTATGATTTGGGCACAACTATAACACAAGCCAAGGACACAGTGGCAAGTGAAATAGCTATGTGTATATGAAACTAGCTACTTAGAAAAAAAATAAGTAAAACTAAAGAGATTTTTTTTTAAAGTCAGGAAAAAATATTAATTTTTTTCCTGTATGATGTCAGCAATTCTTTATTGCAGGGAACATTAAGAAGTATGTTCTGGGAAGCCTTTATTCTAACCATCAGTAACAGTTTTTAAACATTTGGCATTTAACAGCTCAGTCGTGGTAGTTGGGCATTTTCTCTGAGATATATATATTGATGCACCTGGTAAAGGGCTGAAAACCATCTCATGTGCAAAATAGTTGAAAACTCAGGATCTTTAATGGGTACACATGGTTTTCAATGAACAAGCTATCTTTACTCATCTATGAAAATAATTAAATGTTGCTTTTTCATTTAGCTGTTTATCTTAATAAAACATTACTATTGTTCTACTAACGGCCATTCGGATGACTGTTCTATAAGAGAACGCTGGCATTCAGTCTCAGTCGCTGTATTTTAGCTTATATTTATCACTGTGTCTGCAGTAACAGTGCCAAGAGAGGCAGCCACAGTGGGGGCAGAATCAGTGTAGACTTAGGTCTGGTTATCTGGACCAGATGCTATTCTGCCGCTTACGGGCGGTGTGACTTTGGACAACTGAATTCATCTCTTTCCGTCTCAATTCCCTCACTTGCAAAACTGAGGAGATACTATCTAACATCACAAAGTTGTTGCAGTGGCTAAATCAATAGTAGGCACGAAGCACTTAGAATAGTTTTCAATAAATCTCAGCTATTTCAAAGTCATTGTTTTGTCATGGCAAACACAAAAAATAAAGGAGGTGGCCTTAATGTGTGAACAATGCACCTGTATGAGGAGACGAGCTCTGTTGCCCGTCTGTAATTATTTAATTTCATTAGATAAACCAATAGAGAAAACAAGAGGCAGAAGGCACATTATAATTTCCATGTGGTGCTTTTTATAAGAAATACCTTCATATAATTTCACCTCTGTCTACACCACTCCTTTTCAACCTCAATGTCCATTCTAAGGGCCAGTCTACACAGCCATGTGGGACATCACCTTCTCAGTGTCTCAAGGCTGCTGTGAAAACACAGACCAGGAAAGTGCACACAGAGGCTATCACATGAAAGAAAAACGAGTCTGACCAAATCATGATTTGTCTTAAAAATGCTGTAATTTCACTGCTTTGTTCTACATCCTAGCCCCTCCATAAATTCCACAATTCCGAGTGCTGCTTGCTTTGGACATACTAAGTCAAAATCGGAAGCCTATCTTCCGAATCCAAGTTGGACATCACAGCTGGTTTAAAAGTTATTGGAAAAATGTAATTTTGTGGTAATTTCCAATCCTCAATGAATCTTTAAAAGTCTTACTTAAGAAATGGACTGTTCATGGCACAAAAACAGACACATAGACCAATGGAATAGAATAGAAACCCCAGAACTAGACCCACAAACGTATGGCTAACTCATCTTTGACAAAGCAGGAAAGAACATCCAATGGAAAAAAGACAGCCTCTTTAACAAATGGTGCTGGGAGAACTGGACAGCAACATGCAGAAGGTTGAAACTAGACCACTTTCTCACACCATTCACAAAAATAAACTCAAAATGGATAAAGGACCTAAATGTGAGACAGGAAACCATCAAAACCTTAGAGGAGAAAGCAGGAAAAGACCTCTCTGGCCTCAGCCGTAGCAATCTCTTACTCGACACATCCCCAAAGGCAAGGGAATTAAAAGCAAAAGTGAATTACTGGGACCTTATGAAGATAAAAAGCTTCTGCACAGCAAAGGAAACAACCAACAAAACTAAAAGGCAACCAACGGAATGGGAAAAGATATTCGCAAATGACACATCGGACAAAGGGCTAGTATCCAAAATCTATAAAGAGCTCACCAAACTCCACACCCGAAAAACAAATAACCCAGTGAAGAAATGGGCAGAAAACATGAATAGACACTTCTCTAAAGAAGACATCTGGATGGCCAACAGGCACATGAAAAGATGTTCAGCGTCGCTCCTTATCAGGGAAATACAAATCAAAACCACACTCAGGTATCACCTCACGCCAGTCAGAGTGGCCAAAATGAACAAATCAGGAGACTATAGATGCTGGAGAGGATGTGGAGAAACGGGAACCCTCTTGCACTGTTGGTGGGAATGCAAATTGGTGCAGCCGCTCTGGAAAGCAGTGTGGAGGTTCCTCAGAAAATTAAAAATAGACCTACCCTATGATCCAGCAATAGCACTGCTAGGAATTTATCCAAGGGATACAGGAGTACTGATGCATAGGGCCACTTGTACCCCAATGTTCATAGCAGCACTCTCAACAATAGCCAAATTATGGAAAGAGCCTAAATGTCCATCAACTGATGAATGGATAAAGACATTGTGGTTTATATACACAATGGAATATTACGTGGCAATGAGAAAAAATGAAATATGGCCTTTTGTAGCAACGTGGATGGAACTGGAGAGTGTGATGCTAAGTGAAATAAGCCATACAGAGAAAGACAGATACCATATGGTTTCACTCTTATGTGGATCCTGAGAAACTTAACAGGAACCCATGGGGGAGGGGAAGGAAAAAAAAAAAAGAGGTTAGAGTGGGAGAGAGCCAAAGCATAAGAGACTGTTAAAAACTGAGAACAAACTGAGGGTTGATGGGGGGTGGGAGGGAGGGAGGGTGGGTGATGGGTATTGAGGAGGGCACCTTTTGGGATGAGCACTGGGTGTTGTATGGAAACCAATCTGTCAATAAATTTCATAAAAAAATTAAAAAAAAAAAAGAAATGGACTGTTCAATTTTTGGCAACACTGGCCATTGAAGTAACAGGAGCTAGGCTGCCATGTGTATGCTGTAGAGATAAATTAGGACTCATTCTGTAGGAACCCTCTCACCCAACTTTCTCTCTTTTCCTTAAGAGAGAACTTAACAAGAGACAGCATAAAAGGAGTTTTGGGGATGCCTGGGTGGTTTGGTTGGTTAAGCATCTGACTCTTGATTTCGGCTCAGGTCACAATCTCATGAGTTGGTGGGATCGAGCCGTGTGTTGGGCAATGCGCTGACAGCGTGGAGCCTGCTTGAGATTCTCTCCCTCTCCCTCTCTCTTTTTCTGCCCTTCCCTTCTTCTCTCTCTCTGTCCCCTCCCCACCTTTCAAAATACATAAACATTAAAAAAAAAAGTTTTTGAAACCAGGCAGTTTTCTTCCCATTAAAATTGCTTCTCTTTATGTCCTTCTTCTGAGAGCTGAAGGTTGATGTCTCAGTAGCACTGAGTATTAACAAACAACCTCATTCTATTCTTTAAGTAACTCAGGCAAAAATGCATTCTGAAAGGATAGATACCACTTCCTCAAATGAGGAAGGTTGGTATCGAAATGTTAGTATAAATACTGTACTTTTGCAAGTGCAAGAACGATATATAGGATACATATACTTTTAAACCAAAGTAGCCCATTTTAACCTTCTACTTCTCAGATACTAATGAATAAATAATATTTCCAGTCCTTTCGCTCCCAACCCAAACGTATAGACTAAAATAAAATCAATTAAAAAAATCAGAGCAACTCTGCTCTGTGAGAAGTCAGCATGGTGTGGCAGATGGAGAAAGCGCTGGGCAGAGCAGAAAGAGCACAAAATTAAGGCCAATATCATGTTTTATGACCTCACAGAAATCTTGTTCTCCAGGCCCGTTTGAATATAATAAAGTGCTCTTCCCAGGCTCATCGTGATTAAACTTGTTAATGCAAATGCAACATGCCCAAGTGCCCAATATGTTCTTCTGGTATTTCTGACCGAATGGGAAGCTTTTAGATTAATCTGGTTTTAGAAATGCTAACAACATTACAAAGTGAGGAGTGATGGGGTGGCGACATGCAAGAACCAGGGCAGAAGGGAAGACAAAGCTCCCGCATGTGGGGGCGCTGGATCCGGGGGTGCCCGGAGTTGCTGCTGGAATGGAGCGGTGTCCAGATTTACCACTGCAGACCTTAAGTCCAGGTTATGACAAGTCTTCTAAGCACACTTAAAACTTAAATGAATATGGAGTGGATAATGAGATTTTTTTTTCTCTAAAACCTAAGTCTGATGAATGACGCCTAGAAGTATCATTAGTCATTTTTATGAGTGCTCAGCTCAGCAATATAAGGTTTTTTTTTTTTTTTTTCATACCTAAAAGAAAGATTTTCTTTGTTTTGGCTTCTCAAGGATGGTGACACATCCCCTTTTGAAAGAAATGTCATCCCTATAAAAATAGCTAAGATCATATAGTTTCCTCCTAAATAATAAAAAGTACACTGTGAATGTATTTTAAGGTATAAAACCATGGATTTATGTTAATAACTGTATCCCCTAATTAGGTTCTTAGATATTATTTGCAACAACCAAAATGATTAGTTTTTCTTAAAATACATGTATATGTGATAATGAATTGGTTATAGTTTATAAAAAGATAAATGACAGATATACAACTGTGTATACTAGAAATCACTTTTACTTGATGAAAATAAAAAATAAATCAATCCTGTTACACAATTGTCTGAAGGAATCTAGAATTAATAATCATTATCACTGGGGCACCTGAGTGGCTCAGTCAGTTAAGCATCTGACTTCGGCTCAGGTCACGATCTCACAGCTCATGGGTTCGAGCCCCACATTGGGCTCTGTGCTGACACAGTTCAGAACCTGGAGCCTGCTTTGGATTCTGTGTCTCTCTCACTCTTTGCCCCTCCCCTGTTCACACTCTGTCTCTCTCTCCTTCAAAAATGAATGAACATTAAAAAAAAAAAAGCATGGATGTGCAAGTGTTGTTACAAAAAATAATCATTATGAATGAGCCTTAAAAAAAGAGATAAGAAAAAGTACATTATATTATTGTTTGACTCAAATATTTTTTCTATTATTTGCAAGCTCAGAAGTTGCCACAAATAAACTTCTCACAAGAACTATAAAGGGTCTTGTTTCCATTTAAAAAAGGCATTTAATAATTAAGGTTTTGCTTTTAAAAATAATAATCCTGAGGTAAAAACTGTTTCCGTGTTTAAAAAGATGCACATTTGCAGATGGACATTTTTTTTTTCTCATGGAAGATGGTCTTGAAACTATAATAGTCAGTACCTGATAACTAAATCCCATGAACATATTATAGGTTTGCTTAAAAACTATTTTCATATTCAATTTGAAGATGAGAGTCACCTTGAGTTATTTCTTATGACTTCAATGTGAAATGGAGGAAAAATCATTTATACGGTGAATAGTAAATGTTCTATGAAATACACCCAGAGAGCCCTTGAATCATGCCAGGAGAGTTAGAGGGGCAGAGGGTGAGTAGGGCTGGAACTGTACAACAACTCTACACAGATGAAATATTTGGGATTAGAAAAAAATAAAATTATGGTCAAAACTCCATATGCAGCAAAAATTACTATTAGGATACAAATAAAAGTACCTTCAAATTCAATTTCTTAACCAAAGATTTTATCCATAACTTTAAACAACACAGCTCCAAGTCTTAAAAAAATAAATAAAGGAAAGAAAAATCTTCAAGGAATAACGAAAACAATATAAAATATTAAGACTAACAAAATCTCATGTTCACTCCAGGCTCAGATATTCAACTGCCACTCAAGATCCCTAGGTGAAGGTTCAATGGCCATCTCTGACTTAACACAGCTGAATCAACCCTAGTTCCTACCCACAACCCACTCTTCCCCTCCCCACTTTCAGCGTGTCAGTAAATGGTACCACCATCCACCAAGCCCAAGACTAAAGTGATTATTCTATTCAACAAAGGGTATCATGAACAAAGCTAATAGATGATGTGATGAGAAAAGACATTTTGCAATGTTCAGAGTTGACAGCGGATTCATCTTTAAAATATATAAGAAACATAGCAATAAAAATTTGACACTATCCCCAACAGAAAAAATGAGTTAACACTAACAAGCGGGATTAAGGAGCGAGCATGCTTGTCGTGATGAGCAATGAGTGGTGAATCAGTATACTATACACCTGAAACTAATATAACACTTTATGGTAACTGTACTGGAATTAAATGAAAACAAAACAAAATAAATATATATATATATATATATATATATATATATATATATATATATATATATATAAACACTTCTAATGTAAAAAAAAATAACTAGCATATGAAGAGATGCTAATAAGACTCATTAGTAATGACAGAAATACAAATGAACATACCAAGATATCACCCGATTCTTATATACTTTATATCCAGAAGTTTGGATAATGTGAAGTGTTGGTGGGGATATGGGGATAATTTTTAAAACACAATAAAAATTTTAAAAAAAACCCTCACATACTGCTGGTTTGGTAAAAGCATTCTAGAGGGCAATCTGGAACCGGTTAAATAAAGTAAACATATACCCTATGCTCTAGCAATCCTTTTCTAGCTATATATGTGTCAAAGAAAAGCTCACTCAAGTCCATAAAGGTATATATGACGGGGGTTCCTTACATTATTTGCAGGGGTGGAGCTGGGTGGGATCGGAGGGGATGATTCAAGGTTTGGAAGCAATTTGGTGCCTGGTATTCAGAGTGGATGGGCAAATATACTCGATGTCCAACATACAATGCTATGAAAAACCTAAAAAGGACAGATGTATATACAGCAGCACAGAAATATCTTACTGAAAGATCTTGCTGAGTAAAAAGGTAATCAGAAAAGACATGGAGAAAATGCACACTGCTAAGCAAAACAAGCCAGTGTGAAAAACTACACACTGTAATGATTTCCATTATATGACGTTTAAGAAAAGACAAAACTTTAGCAAGAGTAAAAAATGAGCGGTTCCCAAGGGAGTGAGGAAAGGTGGGGGTCAGTGATTAGCGGAAACCCAGGGGACTAACAGCAGGATGAACCTATACTGCAAGACACTGTCACGGTGGATGCGTGACAGTATGAGTCTGTCATAACCTCCAGAACGATACCAAGAAGACAAAGAATGAACTTTATTGTATGCAAATTTATTTTTTTTTTAATTTTTTTTTCAATGTTTTTTATTTATTTTTGGGACAGAGAGAGACAGAGCATGAACGGGGGAGGGGCAGAGAGAGAGGGAGACACAGAATCGGAAACAGGCTCCAGGCTCTGAGCCGTCAGCCCAGAGCCTGACGCGGGGCTCGAACTCACGGACCGCGAGACCGTGACCTGGCTGAATCGGACGCTTAACCGACTGCGCCACCCAGGCGCCCCTTGTATGCAAATTTAAAGAACGACTTAGGAGGTTCAGGGGATCTTGGGGAAAACTGCAGGGTGTGATAGGAGAACCTCACTGTACTACAAATATAAGGAACAATCTCAATGAAGGCAGAAGGAAAAAAAAGGTGCTGACCTAAATAGCTTTGGAAATGAATGGTCTCTAAGAGTACAGGCAAAGGAACTACGTGAGCACTGTACTGGTTGATAAAAGTTTCCTATAGGTGTGCAAGTTAACAGTTCTATTAGTGCTATCCATGTATACTCAAGTTAAAGAATTAAATAAATGGTAGAGGGTGAGATCCAGGTTCCTCAGTGATGGAGTGGGGGATTACAGGCAAGCAAGGGGAATAAGCTAGAATGATCCCTGCAGTAATGGACTCGGGTTGGAAACATCAGCAAAAACTCATGTTTAATTTAATACAGATGCATATATAAATATGTATAAATGCAGGTATATACATAGGTTCATATACACACCTATATTTCCTGGCTGAGAGGATGTAGAGAAATGACACCCCAGTAGTAATAAGCACACCTAGCATCCAGAATTTGGTTTCTAATACCATTCCCTAACAAAAGGAAACAGAACTCCAAAGAGAAATGGATGATTCTAGAACTAGGGCAGGAAATATACAGAATGAGCCTATAGCATCTTGTAGTATGAAGAAAATCTACACATGCATGCATGTATGGGACAGATGGACACACACACAATTTTGGGGGCTAATTCAAAGGGGCACAGGACCCAAGTGAAAGAGTTCCCAACAGCCAAAACTGAAACAACTTGAAAAACCAAATAAATGAAATACTATTAGAATACAAATCAATATACAGAAAAAATATTCATTAGTCTGAGAAAAATAAATTACTGAATACATTTTTAAATGGGGGAAAAAGAGAGAAATTCCATACACAAAAATTCCAAATAAATTATGTTAACTACGCTAATGGAGTGGCAGTATAACTGTCCCCACCCCTTAAGTGCAAGCTGCACATATTGATTTCCTTCCAGAGTAAATATGGAAGGGGTATGGGTGGGAAAGGCAGGGCAACTTTAAAGTGGAAAAAGCTGACACACACTGCTTTTAGCTAGGTGATCAAGGTTAGCAAAAATAGCGGTAAGCCATACTGCTTATATGTACCTTTGGGCTAATGTGATAAAAATAGTACTTTAACTCTTCCTCTCTAAAACATATGGACCCAGTCTAATCATGAGAAAAACATCAGATGCATTCTATAGAGAGCATCCTACATTATGTCTGACCAGGACTCCTCAAAACTGCCAAGGTCAACAAAAACAAGGAATGTCTGATAAAAACGTCACAATCAAGAGAAACTTAAGGAGACATAACATCTAAAATGTTACATGGGATCCTCAGTGGGATTCTGGAATAGAAAAAGGACATCAAGTTAAAAAGTAAGGACCTATGAACAAACTATGGACTTTCATTAACAGTAAGTCAGTATTAAGTATAATAAATGCACCATACAATAGATTAGTAATAATAAGGAGAACTATGTGTGTGGGATAAGGAGACATATATGCAAATTCTTTGTATTATTCACTTAATCAATCTAATCTGTAAGTCTAAAACTATTTTTAAAAGTCAGTCTGTTACGGGGTGCTTGGGTGGCTCAGTCAGTTGAGCATCCGACTTCGGCTCAGGTCATGATGTCGCAATTTGTGTGTTCGAGCCCCAGGTTGGGCTCTGTGCTGACAGCTCAGAGCCTGGAGCCTGCTTTGGATTCTGTGTCTCCCTCTCTCTCTGCCCCTCCCCCACTTGTGCTCTGTCTCTATCAAAATAAATAAAATATAAAAAAAATTTTTTTTAATTAAGTCTGTTACTAAAAATATATAATTATCTACAAAGACAATAAGGTAAAAAAAAAAAGTCATTATGTAAAGTACATATACACACAACCCAAAATCAGAAAAGAAGAAGAAAAACAGAGAAGAGCATATGAAACTGACATTATAGACAAAGGGGAAATACCACTAATACATAGAGAGAGGGTCTAACAGTAACAGAAAAAAATTAGGCCAATAACTTTAGAGAAAAATGGACAGTCCAGAGAAAAAGAATTTAAAAATATAAGAATATGCTCAATCTCACTGATAACAAGAAAAATGTAAACCAAAACTATTTGGGGATTTTTTTTTTAATGTTTATTTATTTGTGAGAGAGAGAGAGAAAGAGAGAGAGAGAAAGAACGTGAGCAGGGAAGGGGCAGAGAGAGAGAGAAACACAGAATCCGAAGCAGGCTCCAGGCTCTGAGAGATCAGCACAGAGCCTGACGCGGGGCTCGAACCCATGAACCAGGAGAACCCATGACCTGAGCCCAAGTGGGACACTTAACCGACTAAGCCACTGGGATGCCCCTTTATAGATAGGTAAGGCTGAGAAGAAACAGGCACTTTTACCACCGCAGTGCACAACCCTATCGTGGAGCACTTGAAACATGTCAGACGCTTAGAGCCAGTGATCATAATTCTAGGGCTATAACCGAAGATACACTGGCAAAAATACAAAAAGGCACGTAAAAAAACAACAACAATTATTCGCTGTACTGCATTGCATCACTGTAGTCCTGGCTTACAGACAAAATGAAACATCAATGGAGTACATCAGAGAGACCAGAAACAGATCCACATGTACACAGATAGCTGATTTTTGACAAAGCTACAAAGGCAATACAGTGGGGACAGAATAGTCTTCACAACAAATGGTGCTGGAAAACTAGATACCTAAATACAAATAAAGGAATGTCAATCCATACCTCACATGGTATACAAAAAATAACTCAAAATGGATCACAGTTCTAATGTAAAACCTGAAACTACAGAACTTCTAAGAGAAAACATAAAAGGAAACTCCTGTAACCTTGGGCTGGATAAGATTTCTTAGACAAAACACCAAAAGCAGGATCCATAACCTAAAGGATGGATAAAGTGGACTTCATCAAAATTTTAAAACTCTGCTCATCAAAAGAGTATTTCCCTGTTGTCCTGAGTCTGAAAGCAAGTATAAGTAGGACCTCACGTTACCCTAGCTTGTCAAGTCAATCAATTTAGCAGCTACAAGCATTCCCTTTAATGCCCAGATTATGGTCTCTAACTATTCTTTCTTAATAAAAGGGCCCCTCGGAGAAATTCCAGGACTCAGCCGGGAAATGTACAAGATGAGCCAGGAACATACTACAGAGACAGAAAAGCAAGACAGTTATCAGACTGGTGGGTTTGTGTCAAAAGGATTCATTCAGGCACCAAACTGAATATGTTCCCGCTGGCCAAAGGTAGGACACTTTGAGTAGCAATAAGGATAAGAACTAGAATGGACCGAATGTACATATCACATATGCTAAAATCCACCAGCTCAAAGAAGACTAGCTGATCAGCGTTGAAGACGCTGGGGAATCAGCAGGGTGGCTGCGGGAGACGCCTTGACGGTGTGTCCCCAGCGCAGCGGGCAGGGGGATGGGGCAAGCCAGGACCGCTAACACCGCCAGGGACTGCGGTACGGCGCCTCCCACAGGGGGAAGTCCACATCAAACCTAGAAGGACAGATCACTGAACAACCCGGAGCATCAGCTGTATCCAAGGCGATTTCAGCAGCGTAAGGTCCCGTGGTGGATTTTCAGCCGGAACCGAGCCAGGCATTTTTAGCTGAGACACCAAGAGGCAGTTAAAGCAGGCATGGAACATCCAGGGGAGCTGATTTCCGAGGGAACCCCCGGGCTCCATATGCTCTTTGCAGCTTCCTCCCCAAGCTCGCATTGTTTGCAGGAGAACCTGCATCAAACCTTGATCTGCAGCCCTTCCTCAGGTCTTCAAGACCCTCGAACCTTACCGCAGACCTTGCATTTGGTGGAACAGCAGCCACGACTGTGGGAAAAGAGCCACAAGATGCCATGGCACACGGACGACAGAATGAGACGGGTCCTGCAAGATGGCCAAATTTTCACTGGCAACCTTAAGGCTTTTGACAAGCATATCTTTGTGATGCAGATGAATTCGGGAAGATCTGAGCTAAAGATTGCCAAGCAGCCACAGTGTGAAGAAAGGGAGTTTGGGGTCTGGTGTGGCTACATGGGAAAAACTTGGTTTCCACGACTCCCCGGAGACACGGGCATCGTGGCATCCCACTTGCTGGAGCTGCAGGAGGCCCTGGGGTCTGCAGGGCAGCTGGCAGAGGAGTGTGACTGGTGTTCCAATCCCCCAGACTCCTACTGGATGAGCAGATACTGTCTGAGGGGCCGGGGGCCATCCCAACAAGTAATGAGTGACTTCCCCCCACCCACTCCTGCGGGCCGAGCAACACCACCTCCAGGCATTATGGCTCCTTCACCTGGTATAAGACCTCCCGTGGGCCCACCAGCTGGGCTTCCCCCTGCTTGAGGGACACCAATAGGCATGCCCCCTCCAGGAACGAGACCCCCTCTACCAGGAATTAGTGGTTCAACATCCTCCCAGAATGCAGCCACCAAGACTCTAGGATACTATCAATCCTTCTTAAATCGCTTTTTTTCTCTGCACTGTATCTTGTGAAACTGTGTAGAGTGTTTGTGAGCCTTTGTTCCCTCAAACTGCATTAATATTAGCCAATAAATGCATATAACAATAAAAAAAAAGAATGCTAGGGAATCAATTCCTTATTTTGAAACATAGTAGATAAGAGAAAAAAGAATCAAGTGCATATCCTGCTTTCCTTTACAGACTATTCCGCAGGATAACTTAGTAGCTGGTCTGACGGAAGCTTCTCTTTATAGAGGTATTTCAGGCAATAAATGAAGTAATAATGGCAGAATAGTTTAGGATGACCATTGAGCAGCCACTAATAAGGAGGCGCATGATGACGACATCACAATAAAGACCTCGCCAATGTTGTCATGTAATGTCCCCTTTTTCAGAAGTCTCCCCTCAGGTTTTGCGTTGTTTCTGATCATAGCTCTAGAACTAACTAAAAATAACAAAAATTCAAAGGAAAATAGAAAGCATTTAATGACACCAAGCCACGCAATGAGCCCAGAATGTGAAAATTCCATAGAACAAATGACAAAGTTTCTTCAGCGAAAATATTGAGGAGGGGAAGAAAAAGAGGAAGGAGAAGAAAAAGAGAAATGGAGACAGCGACAGACAAGGGGACCTACTTTTTAAAAGAATGACAAAAAAAATCCATTGCAATGTACAGACCTTGTTTGGATCTCGGATCACACGGCAAATGGTAAAGACCCCTTACAACAATGGAGGAAATGGAAACACCTTATCACATTAAGTAATTATTTTTAACTTCTATGGGGTGTGAAAATGGGATTGTAATTATGGTTTTTAGGAGTCCTTTTCTTTTACAGATGTGTACAAAAATATTTTTAGTGGCCATGAAAACAATACACAATTTGCAAAGGATATACAAACAAAAAGATAAGTTATGTATTAGGAATAGTTCTTTATGTGATGGAAAGGGAATCCTAGAGGGGAACTGGATTTGAATCGACAAATCCTAACCAAATGGTGAAACAAAGTGACCAAGGATGACGATGTGCCAATAATGTGTGATTAATACAGCCCTTTCCACTTGAAGCACAAAAGGAAAGAAACCAAACAACAAAACAAAACAAAACCAGCTTTCATATACATGGCCTGGAACACTGTAACTTTCATGAAATGTATGTGCATTATCATTCCAGTTGCACATGGAGACACTGAGACTCACTCAGCATTCCCAGGAGCCGCGGCCAGTAAACACCACAGTTAGGACTTAAGCCTCCCACACAGAGCCAGAAGCCCTACAACACCTATGTACGCGTTGAGTAATTTGAAAATTTCAGACCTAACAAAGCACAGGATAATAGACACCACGTTGCTTCTGCATACATTTGCTCATTACATATCTATCCTATAATTAACTGTGATATACGGTCTCTTTCTAGTTCCCTTTGTAATGATTCTGAATGTTTCCTTTGAGTACAACTCCTGTCCCAAAAAGCCTTGTTGTAATAAACTTCTATTTTAGACATAAATGCATTTTTTCATGTAAAAGGCATTGTAGATAAAAGGAAGAGAGGACAAGATTTGTAGCATTAATTTTTTTTAATGTTGCACATCAACATTTTTATGCTAAGTAGTAAGTTAGAACTTGGTTCATAAAATTGTTTTAAATGAAGTGTGTGTTAAAGATAAGGCAGATTTAAAGAATTATGCACTATTTGGTTTTAGAAATGAAATTCTTTACGGCAGCCTACTGGATGGTATGCAGGATTAAGTGTTGCTGCTAATAATGTTGGGGCCATATTTAACACTATTTAAAGATCTGTTATGAACGTGGCTGCAATGAATTGGTGTTTACAAGGGCAGGAATACTTGCATCTAAGAGGTAAGTGCCATGAACAGAACATAAGGTCTGCCTATGGAGTTGCATCTATGGCCTATCCGTCTAGGTTTCTATCACTGAAAACAGCCTCAAATTGTTTTTCTCACGGACAGCAGAGTAGCAATTAACAAGAGTACAGAGCAGGCCATGTGCAAGCCAAGTGCCTGGGTGCATCTCATCCCTGCATGATACTAGCTGTATGTAAGACCGGTCTATGGCATGATATGTTCTGCTTCTCTAGGCTTCCATGATGTTCTGTAGATATATCTGGAACTTTATTTTATTGTGAAATCATCATCTACTTAGGGATGATACTGAGTAGCTCTTTGAGAGTAACTTCTTCCTCCTCAGTCTAGCAATTTGTTAATACCAGATACAAATAAGTCTTTAATAATATGCTGGTCAAATGAATGTATGAAAAAAAACTCATCCAAGTCCTTTTATTTTTCGTAAGGCTTACTCTGCTCTGGGAAATATTTTATGGTGTGAAATATGCTCAGAAAAAAATATTAAGCTCTATTCATAGCTTTTCAATTACTATTATCAAAATTCCAAAGAGTGCCCACTTCTTAATAGCCTAGCTTCACCCAGGAGAAAATAAATCCTTCCCCTGAGCGGCATTTTTGTACATTAACCTTCCCTGATAAAATAAGACCAATGTTCCATACTCTGTGCCTTTTACCTTGAGGGCTTCTGGTTAGGAGTGAAATTGGCTTCCTATCATCAGACAATTGGAAAGGCCAACGTGTATGTAATTAATCAATTTTGAGGCTCCTCTATCAACAGGACTTTTTCCAAAAAGAAAAGACTCTGATTCATTATCATTACTACCTCAGCTATGATAGAATATTCTTCTTCTTCTTTGATAAGAAAACTGATTGTGTCCATTCATTTTTATTTAAAAACACATACACTCTACAAAAGTCGGCAGTGAAGCCTATTACTCTGTTATAAAGAGTGATGTGATATTTATAGGTTATGTTTAATGAGTTTATCTATAAATTGTTTCTTCTACACCGAATGGCATCGTGTCAAGGTCACGAATCGTGTAACTGGAAACGTTCATGGAGTGAAGAAAACTCAAGGGTCAATCTGACACAGATCTGGAATGTGGCTTTTCTGTTAAGGAGTGGAATATAACCCTTGGAAGTCAATTCATCTTTTTAAGACCCAGTTTTTCATCTTGAAAATTGGGTCATATTGTCTCCACCTCATAAGGTGTTTTGAGAAGAAAATAGATCTCAAATGGGAATCACCTGAGGAACACTCCCTAAATACACATAATCACAACTCAAAGAACTACCTTGTCTGAACTTCTAGTATGTTCTTTCAAAAAGCTGCACATGGATAAATGATGGTACATTTAGATACATCCACACAATATTGTACTAACCAGTCATAACAAAGGTATGAGGATGATTTCTATTGCTGAATATGGTGGTTTTCAAAATATATTATTAGGTGAAAAAAGGAGATTGAGACAGATGTATACACTATGCCAAATTTCATATAAAAAGGGGGAAGTGAGAAAATGTGTACAGATCTGCCTTGTTTTGCCTTTTTTTTTTTTTTTGCAAGAATCTAGAAGATTCTGAAGGAGGGTAGTGGTGGCGAGGGAGACTGGAATAAACACAAGACCTCTCCTGAGGTTATCTTGTTATCAAGCTTTGCCTTTGGACTACGTAACTGTTGTAAAATATTTAAATAATTAAAAGATAAAGTCTTATAACTTCAAATAAACTACAACAAATGAGCCTAAGAGTATATTAAATTAGTAGCATAACCACAGGAAGAAAAATATTTAATATTTAAAGTGAGAAATTTTAGATACAGTGCTCTGACTGGGATATAATTTAAAGACAGACCTACAAAGAAATCTTAAATTTCACTCACTAGGTTCACTATTAATAGTAATGTGGGAACTATAAATTTGAAACTAGCTACTATATATCATGGTATAATACAAGCATGACATTTCAAGCCAGGATTATGAGGGGATTAAAGAAATAAAAATATAAAGTAAAAGCAGTTTAAAAACTATGTGTTAAAACTGAATTCAAAATATCAAAGTGACCTCGTGATTTATACTATACACACGTACACATACCTCTTTGTGTTTTTTTTTTAATGTGTATTTTTTATTTTGAGAGAGAGAAAGGACACGAGACGGGAGGGGCAGAGACAGAGAATCCCAAGTAAGTTCCACACTGTCAGTGCAGAGCCTGATGGGGGCTCAAACCCACGAACTGGGAGATCATGACCTGAGCTGAAATCAAGGGCTGATACTTAACCAACTGAGCTATCCAGGTGCCCCCTTTTTGTTGTTCTAGTTCTGTTCACTGAAAAAGTCTAACCACAGTAGCAATGGGCACACGTATGACCTAGATCCTGGTTTCTAAATATCATCCCCCATGCTGAAGTATTTACCATAATGTGATAGGACATTTGCAACTTACTTTCAAATGGTTACCAAAAGAAAAAAAAAGAAAAGAGTCTATACACAGAGTATACATGCTAAGATGCTTAAAAATTTAAAAATAGTTGGAATATGTTCATCATACTAGTCTTTCAAATTCTCTGTAAATAGGACTATTTCCATAATAAAAAAAAAGTTGACTGAGGAGAAAAATAAAGCTATGCAGGTGATTTCAGTGCATATTCCTCAGTGAGCCACTCTCGATACACAGAAAATGCTTGAGGATGGTTACTTCTCCTTCATTCTTTTGAAGACCTCAATATGGATTCAACGACATTCAGGGAGTAGGCACGGATTCTAACAGAGAGCTCTAAAGCAAATGGCACACAAATAGGATTCAGAAAATTCCTAGACTATTCATGGATGTACCACAGAACTCAATATTGTTCTATGCGTAGTTTCCTCATCTGAGAAGCAGAAACAATGAATGTGAGCGTTCTGCTTACAAGGACTGCTGGAGAGTCAAGTAAGAGCATGAAGACAGTATTTCATAAATGTAAAGGGCTGTATAACTCTACAGATATATTTTATTTTTTTAATGTTTTACTTATTTGGGGGGGGCAGAGAGAGAGGGAGACAAAGAACCCAAAGCAGGCTCTAGGCTCCAAGCTGTCGAGCATGATGTGGGGCTCGAACCCACAAACCATGAGATCATGACCTGAACCAAAGTTGGACTCTTAACCGACTAGAGCCATCCAGACTCCCCTATAGATATTAAAATATAATTTTCCAAACTTTCAGGATCAGAGGCTATTTTATGAGTCACACATGGCTCCCAAGAGATTTCAGTGGTATAGTAACCGTCAGTATGTCTTCGATACTTAGATTATCCTAAATTACTAGGTATCACATTAGTAGTCTCAGTCTGCTTCAGAAGGCAATACGGGATTGGGCCATCTTTAGTCTTATTCTCTGTCAAGTTTAACCCTCTCTCTCAGTCTATAGATCATCGTAGGTTACACTCTGCTTTGCTAACTTGGTTCCTAACTCTGATGCATTTTTATATATATCATTTAAACCATTCCATACGCATCTAAGTCAAATGTAATTCTGGTCATGACAAAGTTATGAACAACTAAGTGGAGCTTTTAAAAGACAAAGGTTTATATAGGACAGGTTTTTCAAAAGGAGAGGGAGGGAAGGAGCAGGGGGAGAGAGAGGGGGAGAGAGAGAGAGAGAGAGAGGGAGAGAGAAAGAGAGAGAGAGAGAGAGAGAGGGAGGGAGGGAGGGAGGGAGGGAGAATAAAAAATAGAAAAGAAATCCTGGTCAGTTGACCCGAGAGACAGAATACTTACTTTCCTTCCTCTCAGTAAGACAGGTTTACAAGTGCTGAGATTTTTGATGTGTCTATGCATGCACATGGATGTTACATGCAGTGTGTGTGTGTGTGTGTGTGTGTGTGTGTGTGTGTGCACGCGCGCGTGCACGTGCGTGCGTTTGTGTAAGAGGGCAAGGGACCTACACCATTCCATGGAAGACCTTCATAAGATCCAGGATGAATGTGCAATTTAAATAAGTCCCCTCAAATCCCAGCCCTCCTAGCTGAACTTTATTTGGAAACGTTTCCCACTTTTTCTTCACTTTCAGTTTTGATCACTTTTGGAACAAAGGAGATCAAAATGCTCCCAAATTCAGGGGGAAAAAGCCTTAATGGGATAAGAAGTAATACAACCCAGCTGGAGCTGTACGAAGCCCTTTATATAGAAACTTTCACTCGTGCCAATCTTCCTCCCAGAGGCTCATTTCATTTCCCTGCTGGTAACACTCAAATCACTTCACAGTTCATTGATACCGCATTGGCAACCTTTTGTTTTCAATCAAAGGAAGATGCTGAAGCAATGCTCAATTGAACTAAGTATACATGACACAATGTACTCGTGTCCTTGCCACAGAGGACCGTGGAAGGGGAGATAAAGGAAACCAGGACACCTTGCGTCCAATATTCCATTACTTTACCTACAATTGGATTATGATAAATTACGATGACAGAGCTCAGACAAACGCTGATGCGGTCTTTTCTATTGTTTTACCCACACACGGCACTCTTATGGATTGCATCAAGTCTCCAAAAATGATTCTCTGTCACCCATGGTTGAAAATGAAAAGGCCAATGTTCAAATAAGTTTTTAAACAGTTTCCCCAGAGACTGAATTTGCTATTTCCTCCCGTGCTCCTTTGGAATCACCGAGGGATCAACCGTAGGTTTTTGCTGATGGGCATCTTTCTATAACCCCTTCCCCCCACTCCCCAGAGTGAAACACTACTCTAAGGTCAAAGAACTTGTAAGCTGTATGGGCATCAGGGTGTTACTTCATGCCTTTCCCTTTGAGACTTCACCGTATATCCAGGTTGCCTTGAAACCTACCACCCCTGCCACCATCATCCTCATCCATTTGCTCAAGGGTAGAAATGCACCTGTAGCCTCTCAAAGCATCAATCATTCCCCCAAATGAGCTTTCAACCAACTAGGAAGAAAGTACATGTCAATAGGGAAGTAAGTGGACTCAGTCACAGCCTGGGATGCCCAGCTACGTGTATTTCACAAGAGGAGGGCATTATGAATACTGTTGATAATGGGAGTGGCACATTTCTACGTATTTGGATTTGGCTAGCATCAGATGAACTAGGTGTGATCATTATTTCTTCCTGGATCATAAAAGTGCAATTGTAAATTTTTTAAGGTTTAGAAAATGAGAGAAGTTATAACTTAGTAAATTCTGTTTTATGGATAGACTGTTTAGGGCCTGTAGGAGAAAAAAAGTCTTTAAAAAGAAATGAAAATGACCCAGATGAGGGGAGTGCATGAAGGCTTACTTGGAAATTCTGTGTAGGAGTCAGAAAATTTGAGTAGGGCTTTAAGTGAGTGACTTAAAGATCATGTTTGGCACAGGAAAACAGTGGTTGTGGTCAGTTTCCCTAGGCTGTATAACACCGAGAAGACGACAGACCAGAAAGAGGGACACTGATAAGTCAAACTCAAAGCTTCCTACTTGGGCTCAGACCAAGGTGCCCACACAGAGGAGGAGGGGAAGGGTGCCCCAAGACTGCAGAGCTGGGGACGGGCCAGGAAGAGAAGACGGACCTGAAATAGGTTGAAAAGTACTTTGCCAGCACAGAGTGATACAATCAGGGTCCGTCAATGTGTCAGCCATCTTATACAGCATGGCGGCTGCACCTGGGCTCATACCTGGAAACAAACGTATCATCCCCAACATGCACGTTCTGGTTTTGTTTAACTTGGAAAAGGCCTCACAAGAATAATTTTATAAGCCATCATTAGTTCCCAGGTCCGTCCCCCAAATCCAACTGCTCTGAGTGAACAGTGAAGAAGGGTAAAAACACAAGAGCAATGTGTTTCTACCTCCCTTCCTTCCCACTTAGTAGTCAACTCATGGTAATCTGGCTTCTACATCTATTTTGCCACGAAACCTGCCTGATTAAGTTTCTTCTCGGCTGTCAAACTTATTACTATATCTTTTATATTCTCAACACCTTAGGTGGTCATTCCCTTGTCTCTTGAAACTCTAAACTACCTTGGTCTCAATGATACGACTCTTTCAGTTCTCCTCCTTCTTTTCTTGTAAGGTATTCTGTCTCTTCTCTAGGGCTCTGTCATGGCTCTTTTCACTCCGTATCTTCTTCCAGGGTGTAAGGGTCCACACCTGACTTTTTAGTTACCATGAATATGTTGATGATTCCCAAGGTGTATCACTAGGCCAGGCTATATGTATGTGTGTGTGTATTTGTATAAATTCAGTAGAATCATGTGTGTGTGTGTGTACACACACACACACACACACGGAGAGGGAGAGGGAGGAAGAAAGAATTGCCTAAAAGGAGATATATTTTATAGATATCGATGTATCTATATCAAGGCACTTCTACACAGTTTCAAAGACAGATCAATCTCTTTATGTTCCCACGTCGGCTGACCAGCTTCCCGTCTTCACCTGTTCTTCTCATATTCTCAATTTCAAAGAAAGACAGCAACCAGTTGCCTAATCCAGAATCCTAGTCATTACATTGATTCCTCCCTCTGTGTTCCTCCAAAGAAGGCTTTGGGCCACACATCCCAAGAAACTCCATCAGCAAAGCAAAGTTGATTTATGCACCATGTCTATTTTGGATTTCAGAGTTGAATGACCTCCATCCCTTCCCTAACCAACTTATCCTCCATATTGCTACCAAACTAAACTTTCTAACTGGCAATCTAATGCCATTCCCCTAATAAAAATGCTTAATATTCTGAGCTTTGCCATCAATATAAAAGAGCATCTTCTTGAGAATGCAAACAAGTCCCTCGTGGTCTACACCTTTCTTACCTCTAGCTGCATCTCGTATGGCTCCCCAGGATCCAGCAACGCGGTGTTCCCCCAAATGTGCCAAATTCTCTCAGGCTGCCTTGCACATGAAATTAATCCCTTTATTCATCTCTTTGCCTACCTCTCCATCAGATATTACCTCCCCTGGAAAACTATCTACATGATCAACTTGTCCCCAACCTGTCCCCAATCTGGATGAGACGCTTTTTCCATGTCATCCCCACAGCAGTGTTTTGTTGTTTTTTGTTTTTTCAATTAAAAAAAATTTTTTTGGAGGGGGAGGGCAGAAAGAGATGAGAATCTTAAGAAGGCTGCATGCCTAGTGCAGAGCCGATGCAGGGTTTGATGTCACGACCGTGAGGTCACAACCTGAGCCGAAATCAAGAGTTGGATGCTTAAACAACTGAGCCACCCAGGCGACCCATATTACATTTCACTTTTTTTTTTTTTAACTCAGTGTTTTCCCCTAACAGATTTCTGAATCTTGCAATTTATACTGCTGGCTTTTCTGCTGAACCATGAGCAGAACAGAAGCAAGGGGTTTTAATTCCACACTGTCGGTGCCCACCACAGTGTCCACTACCTAATGGTGTTTGAAGAATGTTTGCTGTTGAAATATTCTATGCTACAAATCGACAAAACAGAGCACAACACCTACGAAATAAACTCATTATGAATGTGTGGTTTAACTCCTCAGTTACATAAAATAAGCTTAACTAAACAGGGATAAAACCACAGAGGAAATATTTCTATGGCAATCTAAAGAGGACATTAGGGCATTCAGAAAAATGAGAACTGTATAGCTCTAGCATTTTTTTGTCTTAGTGCACATTAAAATGTCATGTTTTCTTAATGACACAATAAGGCTAACCCAGTGTTCTGAACAGGATCGGTTTTTGGTTTATAATTTTAAACGATGTGGAGGGGCAGAAAATGAGCACACAGAGGAGAAGAGAAGAGAAGAGAAGGAGAGAATGGGCCCTAGAAAGCCAGGCAAGGTCTGAAGCGAGGGAAAAGAGGAGGATGCTCCGGGAAGATGTGTGTCTGTCTGCTTTCCACGTGGAGAAGGTGCCGCCTGCCACAGCAGAGCAGACAAGCCAGGGAAAACGAGTGAGTAATGCAAGGACACGGTTCGAAGGTATCGAGTGTTTAGGTCAGACGCTGAGTGGCAGAACTTTCCCGGAAAAGCAAGCTTAGGTGGGCGGAAGGCAGAGGAAGGAACGGGTGTTCGCAATTTGCCCTATGGAAGAGGAACTAGAGGGCTCAATGTGGCAGTCCATCCGTAGAAAGGAAATGCCTGGTGGCCCTTTTCAGAGCACTGCTGCCTGAGATGCATTTTCAGGATCATTTTTCCTTCAAAGAAACGCTGTGTATGACCTTGGGCAAATCACTTAAAGTCCTTGCAATTACTCACCCATAAAACGATCTTTATGGTTTTATACTATTTACGCTAATATTTAACGGTTCTATGCTACCATATAGCTTATATTCTGAGAATCACTTCTCTGGTGAGGACACTGATGAGATGATCCTGGACACGTGTACATGTGGGTGGACATCCCACACCCTCAAGTCCTCAGCAGAAACCACCATGCACGGCAAAGTCACATCACAGATATCCAGCTTCCATGAGACTCTTAACATATTTCTATCCTATTCATTACCAGCACTGCAAACGTCTAATGTGTAAAATGTCAGAAATTTAAACAGCAAGTGATTGTTCTAGTGGGAGAAAAAACAAGCAGCAGTAAACATGACGGAGATCGTGAGGAAGAAATATTTACAACATATTTAGAAGTCGGCTCTGTAACACCATTCCCCGGCATCAGATACTGGAATCCTGACTAGGAATCACCGAACAAGGTTTAGGATAATGTATAAGGCACGCCTTATTAACTCTTGGACATCTCATTTCTTGGTCATAAATCCTATTAACTTGTATTACCAACTGCCATAAAACTTGCAGATAAAAGATAATTTATGCTCAGTGTACAGAAGCTAATGTTTCTGTACTCCTGAGAAGCACAGGACCAGAAAATGAGAAAGTATGTATGAGAAACCCGGAACCATCCACACTGCATGGTTAGCATGACAAAGATGGCCGGGAGCACCCAACTGTCTTCATAAGGAATATAGTCTCGCTAGTAATTGGTATCAGTGGTGTTTCATGTAGAAAATGTCTCTCACTGATTTCATAAAACCTTCTGCTCATAAAAGGTCGTGATGCCTTATTAAGAAGATATTTTTGGAAGTAAAAGAGGAACGCTTACTTTTAAGGGAGGAGCCATTATGCATTCTATTTTTAATTTTCTATTTAAAAACTGGCAGGCTGAACATTCCTTCAAAGTAAATGCTCCCTACTGAGGCTTTCACTCATGATGACACTTTGACCCACAGCAAGTGAGGTATGTCAAAACCTAATATAAAAGACATTATATGTTTAAAAATCAACCAGCTAAAAAATTTCAAACATTTTCCCATATATATAAATATCTACATAAAGATCTGGAACTACAATATCGTCTCCTTGTTTTAAAATTCAATTTGTAGTAAGCAAAATGAGTCAGAGAAAGGGGACTCAAAAGAGAATGCAGACCAAAGACTTCAGGCTGGACCAACCCCGACAATCCTAAGGCAACTGCTCCTGGACACACAGGTCAGTCCCTAAAAACCATGAATGAAGGATGCTTACTTATTTATGTAACAGTCTCGAGAGTCTCACACGTAGATTATTACAGAAATGCTAAGACGATTTGAGGGTTGAGGATCTTTTAAATAAAGATCAAAAAAGGCATGTTTTAGTCCCATGGTCTAGGGCTATCCTAGCCACTTAACAGACACAGATGAGGGGCACCTGGGGGGCTCAGTCAGTTAAGCGTCTGACTTAGGCTCAGGGAATGATCTCAAGGTTCAGGAGTTCAAGCCCCACATTGGGCTCTGTGCTGACAGCTCAGAGCCTGGAGCCTGCTTCAGATTCTGTGTCCCATTCTCTCTCTCTCTCTCTGCCCTTCCCCCACCCACACTCAGTCACTCTCTCTCAAAAACAGACATTAAAAAAACCACACAGATGAGTTCTCTTAGCCTAGCACAGCACCAAAACAAGTATCAAAAAAAAAAACAAAAAACCAGTTCCATGTCTCATGTCTCCTATTATCTTCAATGTCAGACAATCTATAGTTATAGAATCAATTCTAGAAAACAATGCTCTGAAAAATAATACTCATAATAATTAACACTTACATTGAATTTTTACCATTTTTGATGTATTTTAGTAAAGCTCAAAGGTAATCTTAATCTTCTTAAATGACAAAAATTCTTGTTGTATGTAGATTTTGTCATACTTGAAGAAAATTCAGTTATTTTTAATTTAGGGGTACAAGGTGGGATATACCCTTAAAGTGTACCTCAAATTTATCTTATTGAAAATAATGTTGTGGATAATACACACACACACACACACACACACACACACACACACACACACAGCCATATATACACACATCAACTGGCCACTCAGTAAAACACTGTTTATGGATAATCACCAGCCTATGAACTGTAACTTGTTGTAAGAGTTCACTATTTGTTGGGGTGCCTGGGTGCCTCAGTCGGTTAAGCATCCGACTTTGGCTCAGGTCACGATCTCACAGTTTTTGAGTTCAAGCCCCACGATGGGCTCTGTGCTGACAGCCTGGTTCAATTCTGTTTCTCTCTCTCTGCCCCTGCCCCCCAACCCCACTGCTCACGCTCTCTCGCTCTCTCTCTCTCTCTCTCAAAAATAGGTAAACATTAAAAAAGAAAGTTTTTAAAAAGAGCTCGCTATTTGCATGTTAGTCCACTAGCCCCAAGAAAGAAGAAATGTAATGTAGTAGAAAGCATAGAGTCCTATCTGTCCTGCTTTCCTTGTGGTATTGTTATGAAGCTCAAATTAGATGCTTCTTGTAAAAGCCCCAAAGTTAACTTCCTTTTCAAAAACAGCTATTTGTTGACTTTCAATTAAAAAAATACATTAAAAAAATTTTAACCATTCTTTATTTGGCACTGAAGCATACCGGATTGATTTTCTTGGGCCCTAGTTCCACAATATTTGAAAACAGTTTCAATTTCAAGTTATGAGGTTTCTTCTGTCCATCGTGATGATGATTATGATCAATCCTGTTAACGAACAGTAACTGTAGACATCGTTTAATTTTTTTTAATGTTTATTTATTTTTGAGACAGGGAGAGACAGAGCATGAACAGGGGAGGGTCAGAGAAAGAGGGAGACACAGAATCCGAAGCAGACTCCAGGCTCTGAGCTGTCAGCACAGAGCCCGACGTGGGGCTCAAACTCACAGACTGTGAGATCATGACCTGAGCTGAAGTTGGTTAAGTAACCGACGGAGCCACCAAGGCGCCCCGAGTTTTTAAATTTTTTTTTAAATGTTTATTTAGTTTTGAAAGAGAGAGAGAGAAAGAGACAGAGCTCAAGTCAGGGAGGGATCATGGATACAATATATACACAATATATACAATACAACATAAGATTGTTCATATCCTAAGCCCTCAAACACACTCATTTTGACTTTTGCATTTATATCACTAAATTGTCTTAGTGGTCTCCTCCTAAAAGCAACTGAAAAGCAGGAACCTAGTATGTGTCTCTGGGAAGATTTCTCTGGAACTGAGTGCCAAACAGGAGCAAAGCCAGGACTGGTAAAGCAAGAGGCGAAGTCTATGCTAAATACCGTCACCCCTCCACATGACAGGGGGTGTGATCATGCAGAGCTTTGTGCCCCACACTATGTAATAATTACTTTCTTAGGAGAAGCAAATGAGACACAATTACAATGACCAGAAAGAGAATCCAGAAGGCATTGTTTTGGGGCACGTAGGCTATACAGGTACACTTGCAATGATAATTATGTTTGGAGAACTGAGGATTCTGTTTTCATTTTATTTTATTTTTTTAATGTTTATTTATTTTTGAGAGAAAGAGTGAGAGAGACAGAGCAAAAGTGAGGAAGGGGCAGAGAGAGAGAGGGAAACACAGGATCCAAAGCAGGCTCCAGGCTCTGAGCTGTCAGCACAGAGCTTGATGTGGGGCTTGAACTTACAGACCGTGAGATCATGACCTGAGCCACAGCTGGACGTTCAAGTGACTGAGCCACCCAGGTGCCCCAGGAGGATTCTGTTTTAACAACTAATCAAAGTTTAACATATCGTATAAATGAGAAAAAAATTATACTCCTAGAAATGATCTAAGGTCATGATTCCAGACTTTTCGTCCCCAACTTAAGTTGCTGGCGGTTTGAGAGAGACCACGCTCTGTGCTCACAAAGCGATTCCTTTCCCCGACCACCGCCTTCCTTTCCCAGAAGGTCTTGCAGTGGGCTGGGGAGTGTCACTGTATTCCCACCAAAGGTGATATAAACATGGCCAGGCCTGGCCTTTAAAAACATGCAGTGCCACTTTCTAGCAATCTTTTCCTCCAGATGCTGCAATTTCTTCCAGTTGGCTTAGATATAAAATGGAGGAAGCTGCCGAAACCAGACCAGATACTCCACTGATGAGAAGAAAAACTTTAAAAACTCAATCTCAGTTAAACCTCTGAGATTGGGAGTTAATTATTCCTGCAACACAGGCAGGGTAAGACCTGTCTTACAGAGACACTATGATAAATTAGCATCCTGACCAACTCAAAGCAATAAAAAGTGCTAGAAAAAAATTAAAAAGAATCTTTTAAAATGCATCAAACATCTGTGTTTTTTTTTTCTTTTGTTTTAAGAATACTCAGAAGCCAAAAACTAAGGTTGGACTGAACACCACATCTAACTTTCACCTCTGAAATACTTGGTGTTTACCAAAGCAGATGAACTTGAGCTTTGGTTTCCAAGACATCCAAGTACAGAAAGTCATCAGGAGACAAAGCCCAAGGCCTCTCCAAGGTGTGAGTGCAGGAGAGTGCACCAGATAAGGCAGAGACTCTCAGTGTAAGATGAATATAAATAACACTTCCACTGGACCGCCAGGAAAACCCTGACCAAACCCAGGCACCCTGTAGCTGAGAAGAGGGAGCAAGTCTCCCGTGAGCACCTGTAACCGGAAGTCAAACTCGCAACATACTGCCTTCAGAATTCACACCACCTAGATGGTCAAAAAGTCTCCAGCAAGATGTCCTGAGTTGTTAATGCCTGTGAATAACTGGGTTGGGAGTCTGCTCTAAACTCCCCCTTGGACTCACTTTTAACTCACACTTCAAACAATTCCCACAGGAAAGTTCCCAGAAATATAAGGTCATCGCCAAAATTCACAACACACAGAAGGAATCGAGTTGACAAAATATAGAAGCAAAAATGAATACAAAAGACAGCGGGCTTACAAAGAACTACAGGTACTAGAATTATTCTTGACCATAAAATAAGTATGATAATTATGTTTTAAGAAAGAATCTTGAAACAGTGACGAGAGGACAGGCATACAAGAAAGAAGAATCGTGGCAGGAATTTTAAACACCGTGGATGGTTTTAGCAGCAAAACAGACATGGCTGAAGCAGAAGGGTGATGTGGAACACAGGTGATGAGCTTCCGAGTGAAGCCCAGAGAGGTTACGGCATAGAAAATATGAAAGAGAAGTGCTGAGATGGACATGATACAATTAGAGCATCTTAGGTACAGTTAAGCAGAGTTACAGAGGAAGGGAGAAGGAGAATAGGGCAGAGACAATATTGAAAAAATAATGGCTGAGAGTTTCCCAAACGGATGACAGACAGCATCTGCAGAGGGCGGAAATCCAAGGAATCTCAAGCTGAACGCATTTTAGGAAGTCCAAAATTATACACATTCCAGTGATAGTAGGAATACCAGAAACACTGAAAAGCTCTTAAGAGCAAAAGTCATTTTTCAGATATGATTTTTTTCTATCAGTTAATCTTCCAATTTTATTTTTTAACTTGTTTTTTAATTTTAGTACAGCATCAACTAACCTGTAATCTAATAACTAGAATATCTACATACAGCCAAGTTACAGTTGACTACTTAAGCAATCAAATCATCAATATAGTATATATAATGTAATAAAGCTCAATGATTCACAATGGTAGAAACTTTCACCCTTCAGAAACTGTTAGGAAATTATAGGTATTTAACAAATATACAATTAGAAATCTAAGAGGCATATCTGCTTACGTCATACCACTAAGTGAAATCTATTAATGACATCCCATAACCTCTAGCGAAAAAGTCCACACTCCACTGTGTGGAATTCAAGGCTCTTCACAATCAAAGTAGTTTTTAGTCTTATCTTCTAGCATCTTCCACACTGCTGTGCAGAATTACCTGCAGATCCTACAATGTACCTTATGCCTCCACCTTTCTTTAGTGGCTCCTTTCTGCCTTAAATGACTTTCTCATCATCTCCCATAGCAAACGTCCACTCATCCTGGAGGATTCTGCTGCACTATAACCTCAAGAGAATGTATGTTCCATGAAAACAAGGGATTTTTGTCTCTTTAGTTGGCTTCTGTATCCCTGGTAAGTGCCTGGCACATAGCAGGTACCCAATAAATATTTGTTGAGTTAACGGAGTGAATAAAATGTGAGTGCCCCTGGGTGGACTTCCCTTACTGCACGTATGATCAAATTATATAATCTTTCATCTTCGTGCTTTACATCTTATGTTTTTATTAATGACGTCTTCACTGGACATGTGCTAGAGAGCAAAGATCATGTCAGTATTTTCTTTTAATCCTCTACTGCCTAGCACTGCAATAAACAGGCACTCCCGGGGCGCCTGGGTGGCTCCATCGGTTGAGCGTCCGACTTCAGCTCAGGTCATGATCTCAGTTTATGGGTTCGAGCCCTGCATCAGGCTCTGTGCTGACAGCTCAGAGCCCGGAGCCTGCTTCGGATTCTGTGTCTCCCTATCTCTCTCTCTCTCTCTCTCTCTCTGCCCCTCCCCTGCTTGTGCTCTGTCCCTGTCTGTCTCTCGAAAATAAATAAATGTTAAAAAATGATTAAAAAAAAAGCAGGCACTTCATAAACTGTTCGTTGACTAAATCCATGGAGAGTATGGAGTTTGAAAACTGAATTCTTCAGCTCCCTTTCCACACCTCTTAGGAAGTTTTCCAGAAAACAACAAAGCTAGGCAATACAAAGAGCCAGAAAAAAAAATGCAAAGCTGGCTGAACAGCAGGGAGTGTGCCTGATACCCACTATATTAACCAAACAACAATTTCTAGGTAACAGCATGCTGCAGAGGGAGACTGGCAGATGGGGCAGGAGCAACGCTGTAAGCAGCACATGACAGTGAGAGGCAAGGAAGAACAACTGTCTACTCTTTTAAAAACGTTACCAAACGATTACTTTTCTAGAGGAGCCCACTGATCAACCTTATAAAACTGGTTTATTTAATAAGGATTCTGTTCTCAGCACTGGATCGATAGAAAATTTCCATGATATTCATCAGGGGAAGTGAATGACATTGATCATTAGAAATGTATTCTGAAGCAGTGAAATTAATAAGCAGGCAACTTATGAAGAGTAAAAGCTAAAAAAAATTTTTTTTTAGTGCTTAACAAAATCAAATCCAGTTTCCAGTTATAACGACAGCACTGAAAATACATGAGAATTCCGTTTGAAATATTTGCCAAGCTTTGGGCTTCCTCTGTTGAGATGTTTCTCAAGTGGCATTCACATTCAGCTGCTCAAAATGTAAAAGGGCTAAATTTAATTCTTAGTCAATTTAATTAAAAGTTATGCGATTTTTTTTTCGGGGCATGATAAAATGAAGCAAACATGGTCAACTTCTCTCAGGTGTCAAATTCAAAGACACATGCTAGGCTCATGTTTCGTTCTAGTCTACTCAAATGTTAGAAGTTTTATGGAAGCAATGTGCTGACATTATACTTATTCTTCACTTACTGGTTGGAGCAGGTAGATGAGAGATTCCTCTTGGATTATTATAATCGGCACAGGAGTGATGCAAGTAACTTGGAACAGGGTGCTCACAGATGCCATGATCTGGTCAAAACGCCCACCGAGACCTCCCAAGGTCACAATTACATCTACCTAAGTAAGGCGAAGCAAAAGGGAGAGTCACGTATTTAAAGAGTTTTCAATAACTGGATAGTATCTAGTAACTAAAAAGAGCTCTCAATCAACTCTATTTTACTTGATAAGCCATAAAGAAATAGTAGATATCATTTCTGTTGTTCAGATGAAGGATTAAAGCTACTTGTGTATAGTCACATAATTGGTGGGTGGCGGTCCCATTTTGAGACCAACTCTTTTTAGCTTTTTCCCATCTGCCTGTTCACCCGAAAAACTAGGCAGTCCTTTCTTTAAAACTCTGTTCATGTGTTTCTTCCATGTGGAATCTTCTCTGGTTTCACAACTGGTGGAATCCCGTCGTGAACCTGTGGCGTCTTCCCTGGTAACACACGGCTCGTGACAGACACCACGCCTGTTTCACAGGTTTGTCACACCATTAGAATCCAAGTGTCTTGAGGATGGGTATCATCTTTTCACTGAACCTAGCAATGTTGCCTAAACTCTCAGTACTTCATTTTTATGCTCACATGGAAAAGTTGGATGGTGTCTGCCACCTGATAAGGTTGCTGTGGGGTTTGATGAAGTAATTAAAAGAATTAAGTGTAAAGCATCTAGAACCTGTTCGTGACATAGCGATTGCTTAAAAAATATTAGCTACTGGGGTGCCTGGGTGGCTCAGTCTGTTGAGTGTCCTACTCTTGATTTCGGCTCAGGTCAGAATCTCATGGTTTGTGGGACTGAGCCTCAGGTCGGTGCAGAGCCTGCTTGGGACTATCGCTCTGCTCGGCTCTTCTTTCTCACAAAAATAAACAAACAAATGAACAAACTTTAAAAATAAATAAAAATATTAGCTACTCTTCTATTGCCTTTATCATTTTTGGTATTATTACAGTTATATTAACACTTTCGTGATTGTTACCTGTAGTTTGATGTTATTTTTTCACTTAACGTTTTCAAGATAGCATTTTCTGTAACTAAAGTGTAATTCATTTAAATGGTCCCCTTTTGTTGAAAATATATTTCCAGGATATTTGTATATAAAATTACCGTGCTACTTTCCTTCTATGTAAGACTAAAGGTGAAAATGGGAAACGGGCTGCAAGGAATGAGAGGGGTGGAGTAAACTTCTTCTGCACAGAGCAGTTACCAAAAGGCTCCCGGAGAACAGAGCTGGAGGCACTGTCTCTTCCCTTGACCCTACTTGCCTTCTTGCGATCATCCTAAACTTATTATAATGCATCAACATAGTCAAAGTTGGTATATTCCTCATGGAAGAGGAAGTATTAAAGAACTTAATTAAAATATTGTAAGAAAACCTTATAAGCAATAAAAACTGACTATAATAATCACTCTATCTGGAATAAAACAGAAGTCGTTGAAAAATAGGGAGTACTGGGGGGCACTGGGATGGCTCAGTCAATTTAAGCGTCTGACTTCAGCTTGGGTCATGATCTCACAGTTCGTGGGTTTGAGCCCTGAGTTGGGTTCTGTGCTGACAGCTCGGAGTCTGGAGCCTGCTTTGGATTCTGTGTTTCCCTCTCTCTCTGCCCCTCCCCTGCTCGTGCTCTGTCTCTCTCGTTCTCAAAAACAAATAAACATTAAAAAAATTTTTTTTAATTAAAAATATTGGGAGTATTGGTTTTCAGGTTTTTACAATAGTTCATGAGAAAAAGGCTTAAATAACATTTCGTCAGAGGGACGTCATGATTTTATTTTTATTTATTTTAAAATTGATTTACTTTGAGAAAGAGCACATATGAGTGAGAGAAGGGGGAGAGAGACACAGAGAGAGAAAACTCCCCAAGCAGGTTCTGCGCGGTCAGTGCAGAGCCAGAAGTGGGGCTCGAACTCACGAACCTGAGATCATGACCTGAGGCAAAATCAAGAGTTGGACACTCAACCAACTGGGCCACCCAGGTGCCCCAAGACACCATGATTTTAAAAGAATAGTATGTTAACCAAGCACCAATATGACCTGTATGGTTCTTAGAGGAACAATAAGTGGTCTAAAGTCCACGAAGCCAAAGGCTGTGTCCTCCGGTTCCAATGTGACAGCCTGGGTAACAATGCCTAACACAAGACAGCGAAGTGCTTGATGAATAAGTAAGTGGAGACACTGTAAGAAAGGACACATCCACGTAAGAAAGAAACAGATTCACTGCCATACTGTGAGAACATGTAAATCAGAATGCGGTCCCACAAAAGCACAAAAGGAAAATTACATACAAGAGCCAAGACATTTGAAACGAATTTTCTATTTCTGACTTTACCGGAGTGCAGGAAGAACGGGAATTTTTACTTTAGATAAGGTGGCTTCATGCTCAAGTCAGCATATTTTAAGACAAGCGTACCACCCATGTGTAGGACCTAATAACTAGTTTTGGAGATCTTTCAAGAACTCAAAGAATTAGAGTTGGGGTCCAGGAAGACCATGGATCCTGGGAAACATGTATTACTCCGAATACAAAGGCAAAGATAGGGACATGCGCTCACCTTCAGAGGCAGGGGGTCACTGGTAAGCAACCAGGCATAGACCTGCCAAGGAGACAGCTTCTGTTTAGAGTATCGAGTCAGGTCAGTGGCTTCTAATTGTAACCAGGAGGCCTTCCTAGTACTTACATACTTAGTAAGACCAGTGAAGAAAGGCCCAGAAATCACATATGACCTCAAGAAACTAAAGAGAATTTGTTTGAAACTGAAGAAAAAGACATGAAAAGGAGTTACATGTGAAATATAGACAAAGCACTAAGGCTCCAGTGAAAAGCACATGGCATATTCCTATGCACATAATCCTAAATTCACATCAGACGCAAGGCCTGGCGAGAGTTTATTCACTATGCAGATTCTGGAATCCCTTTTTTAGGTTCTCAATTTTTCATTACCATACTCTAAGCCTTGAGGGATCCCACAACCTTTAAGGCTGAAATTTAATCCCCATCTTCTACACTGGGGTATCATGATGAATAAGCAGTATCTGTAGATCAGTGATTGAATTTTTCAGAATAAAGAAGCCGCAAGATTACTTCTCATCACTACTCATTCTCCCTACAGGAAGTATTTAGCAAGACTGATTAAAAACATTAGAGGTTCAATGCAGGCTGCAGGCTGGGTGGGGGAGGGTTCTGGCTCTGGCTGTAAGTAGGGCATCTGATATTCACAGAGATAGGAGGGAGACAGACACCAGCCCTGCATGCTTACCTAGGTTTTAAGAGGCCAGACTTCTGTCTTTAGGACTACAATGCCACTGGGAAAGCATTCAATCTGAAATGGACTGTTTACAGGCTGCCAGGGTACCTTTTCTCTGTGGATCCAAAGCCTTGTGTGTTTATTTCTAGTATCACCCAGTGTGTTGTAAATTTTTAAAACTTTTGATTTCCTGAGGTCTCCACCTTCTTACTAGACAGGCTGTGAGACCTGGCCCTGTCAACCAGGTGCACAGAGTGATAAAGGCTGGTCCCTGTCACAAGTTCCCCCTGCTTGCCCTCCCGTGATGGTGACATAGTGACATTCGAACACGCCAATGAAACTGACTCACTCTTTTGCTTGTGTACCCAACCCCGACCCCCTAGTAAGCCACTTCCCATGGGCCCTCGCTCTATCCTCCGGCTCCTGGACCTGTTTGATTGAGCCTGCTCACTTGGCACTCCTCCCATGTGGCCCCCTGCATGGCACGCCCCTTCCTCTCCAGGGCCTGTAAGTATAATAACCTTTCAATTCCACATGCTTCTCTGCGTCTGGATCAGATGGATCATCAACACTCCAGACTTCAGTAACGTAATTATCCTTTACAACACACCCAGTGCACTTGATTATAACTGTTGATATACTGCAGTAGCTCTCCTCCTAGAGGAGGCTCATGTATCCCAGATGCCAGCCGCAGTGTTTGCAACAGAGTAGACAACAAGTAATTACTGAGCTTCCCTTAAGCATATAAAGGCTTTGGGAAAAACTGAATAAACAACCAGAGAGGCAAAAAGCTAATGAGGCTAAGTTAACATCATCTAACTCCTATAAAACAGTACTTTCCTACTTAGCAAGTGTTCAAATAGTCTTCGGCTTTTGAAAAGAGTTAGCTTATTTCGTATTTGCTACTACTTCTGGTAATATTTACTCATCATCTACCACGTGTTAGGTACCATAATAAACATTCAGGACATTATCAGTAAAGGAGACAAAAACCCCTGCCTTCATGGAGTTCACATTCAGGTGGAGGATAATACGCAACTGACTGACATACATAGTCAGTCTATTAGTTAGGATGTGAAATGGTGGTAAAATTGGAGAATAACAGAGCAGGAGAAAGGAGACCAAAAATGACAGGTTGGGATGATGCTTTGTCTTTAAGTAGGAGCTAGAGCAGACTGTGTTGCACAAGTGGTAAGAGTAGCACAAAGACCCAAAAGAGAAGAGGGAGGTGGCCGTGTGCATGGATACCTGGGGCAGGATTCTCCAGACAGCAGGCTTTACTAAGGCCATGAAGCAGCAACGTGGCCCCAGGCATTTTCAAAGACTATCAGAGGGCTAGCTGCTAAAATTAAATGAGAAATTAGGAGAAATCAGAGTAAAACGTAAGTGTCGGATTCACAGAGACTCGTTAAGACATTCTTAAGCCCCTGATGCTTACTGGCATTAAAGGAGGAGCTATTTTGCACAGAGGAATGACATGATCCAATGTATTCCCAAAGTCAGTATGTATCCAGAATTTCTCCTCTTCTCAACGCTTACAACCTCATCACACGTACGGCTCAAGCCACCAAAATCATCAGAGGGGGTAAGCCACCATTAGACGGCCCTCGAAATACTACAAGCCTCCAACGTCAGGTTATCACATTCTTCTGCTCAAAATCCTCCAATGGTTTTACAGTATTTTCCATTAGGATCTATAAAGCCCTGCCCTATCTGAGATCCAGCTGTCTCTCTGATCTTACCCTCTACTTCTCTTCCCTTCTTCCTCTCTTCTCCAGCCTACTTCTTTCCTGTTTCTGGAGTACACCAGAGTCGCTATTACTCCAAGGACTTTGCATTTGTAGTGTTTTTTTTCCTAGAATGCATTAGCCCCAGATACTCACTCGGCTAACTCATTTACTTTCTTCGCTAGCTATCCTTTTAAAATTCCCCACCCCCATGCCAGCGGTTCGTATCCCCATTTCCTGACTTACATTTTCTCCTTGGCAGCTCTTATTATCCAATACCATGGTAAATATCTTACTAATTTAGCCTGTCCTATTATTTGTCACGCCAAGAGGACTAAAAGCAACATGACGGCAGAGATTTTCTATCTCTGCCACTCAGAATGAAGCATGGCACGTAAGAGGTGTCCAGTAAATATTTTTTGAATACATGGAGGACTGAAACAGGATGGACAGAAAGTAAAACAGCATGACCAATGAACGGACCAATGAATGGACCAATGAACGGATCAGAGTGCTGGTGGAGTCGAAGAATTGCTGGAGTCCGGGAACAAGAAAGGTAGTCGAAGGGACAAAATAGAGATGAGGGAGGGTTTATAAAAATTTGGAATCAACAAAGTGTAGGTATTGTCATAGTTAAAAAAAATAAATAAGTCAGACGAGATACATTTAAGGAAACAAGAGGTCTGTGTACTGGAAGGTTCATTCAAGGATATACGGAATTTACCATGAATTGAGACAATATTGTCGGAAAAAATATTGGTGACCTAGATGTTAACTTGATCAAGACATGAAGGGAAATGACCAGGACTGCCACAACGAGGACCACAGCAGTGAGTAATGAGGGTGATAAAATCTGATGCCATGAGGTTGAGAACTAGAGTTTTTAGGGCAAAAGAGGAATGGAATACAACAAGCACTGTCCAACGTGGATATAAGGGGAGACACACGGGCAGCTGTAAATGCTCTCACAGCTACATTTTTAAGAGTTTTTTTAAAAAAAGAGGTAATATTCATTTTAAAATAGACTTTAATGCAATATATCTAAAATATCATTATAAAATGAAATTTGTGTTAAAAACACTGAGGGGGCACTTGGGTAGCTCAGTCAACTGAGTGTCCACCTTTGGCTCAGGTCATGACCTCGTCGTTTGTGAGTCCAAGCCCCGTATCAGGCTCACTGCTGTCAGCAGCCCAGAGCCCTCTTCAGGTCATCTGTTCCTCTCTCTCTGCCTCTCCCCTGCTCTCTCAAAAATAAACAAACATTAAAAAAAAAAACACTGTGTTAGGAAAACTGATCAATGCAGGAGAATAAAATTGAACCCCTATCTTATACCTCTCACAAAAATTAACTCAAAATAAAGTGAAGACTTAAACGTAAGACTTGAAACTATAAAATCCCTAGAAGAAAACATAGGAAAAAAGACCCTTGATGTTGGTCTTGTCAACTGTTTTTTAGATAGGACACTAAAAGCCCAAGCAAAAAAAGCAAAATAAATGGGGTTACATCAAACTAAAAAGCTTCTGCAGAGCAAAATAAACAATCCACAAGAGGAAAAGGCAACATAAAGAAGAAAATATTTGCAACTCATTTTATCTGATGAGAAATTAAGATCCAAAATATATAAGGAACTCGTAACTCAATAACAAAAAAAACCCCAAAAAACCTGATTAAAAAATGGGCAGAGGAACTGACTAGCCATATTCTAAAGACGTACACACGGCCAACAGGTACATGAAAAGATGCCAAACATCACTAATCATCAGAGAAATGTAAATTAGTTCTCATTATACACCCAAAAAGAATGAAATCAGGATCTTGAAGAGGGATCTGCATTCCTATGTTCATTGCAGCATTATTCACAATTGCTGAGGTAAAGAAACAACTAAGTATCCAATGAATGAATAAAGACACACACACACACACACACACACACACACACAGAATGGAGTATTATTCAGCCACAGAAAAAAGGAAATCCTACCAGTAAGAATTACACGGGTGGACCGTGAAAGCATTATGTTAAATGAAGTAAGTCAGACTCAGACAAATAACGCACGATCTCCTTCATATGTGGAATCTAAAAAAAGTCAAACTCCTAGAAACAGAGAGTACAGTGATGGTTGCCAGGGGCTGGTGGCGGGGAAATGAAAGATGTTGGTCACAGGGCACAAACTTTCAGTTATCAGATGAGTAAGCTCTGGGGATCTGCTGTACTGCATGGTGACTGAAGTTACCAATATTGTACTATATACTTGAGAGCTGTGAAGAGAATAAGCCTTAAGTGTTCTCACCATATGAAAAACTCAAAACAAAATAAGAGGCAATTATGTGGGGTGATGGAGGTGTTAGCCAACTCTACTATGCTAATCATTTTGTACTACATGTGTGTGTCAAAATCATGCTGTACACCTTAAACTTATACATTATTATATGTCAGCTATATCTCAATAAAGCTGGTAAAAATAACAAAATATTTTACATTTTTTTTCCATACTTGGTCTCCAAAATTCTGAATGTATTTGACACTAATAACACATGTCAATTTGAATCAGCTACGTTTCAAGTACTCAAGTGACTAGTGGTTAGAGTTTTGGACAGCACAAATCTAAAAACAGCAAAAAGCAGGGAGGACAGCTACCACTATTTCCAGAGCCCATTCTAGAAAAAGTAGTGGGAGAAACCAAACAAAAGCACTCCTGTGGCTGCGGAGAATTGCGGTCCTCGGGGAAAAGCCCAGTTTGTGTTGGAGTTAGTTATAAAGACATAGCGAACATAGGAGGTTTTAGTGAGGATAGACCATGAATTTCAGAGGGCACTACCAGGCAGGGCATACAGAGTCTAGGGCCAGACATTTAGTTTTGAATATGCCTCCTATTCTCTAACGAATGGAAGCCAGTCCCAGAGGCTGACATGTTTTCTACTGGTTGTGATGTACCAAGGATCCAATAGCTGTAATTCTAAACAAGCGCTGTCACAGTCTTATTAGCAAGGGAGAGTGGTGTGAAATAGGGTTGCCTTTGGCTTTCATATGCAATCATGTCTAGCAAAAGGAACTGTGAAACCCTGGACTACTATATTGGAGATCTGACCATAGTGTGGTATATTCTTTTAAAAGCCAGGAAACCACATACAACTTACGAAACCTCCTTGTGATGTAGTGGCTCATCTATAAAGGTAAAGGGATAGACCAGATTTGTGGAACATATTTTTCAAGATTCCTTTCACTTCCAACAGCCCACATAAGGTTCTCTGGTTTCCACCATAACTGGTTAAATCATAACTGTATCTATTTTGTTTAGAAAATAAATGAACAGCTTAGCTTTGCGTGATTTGCCTTAATAGAATCATGACAAGACTGGTTGAGAGGCAGAGAAGAACTAAAAGGAAAAGCAACGTCATTTTCCTTTTATAACTTTAAAAACCTTTCAGTAAATAAACACTATGTTTTATCCATTTGTCCTCAAAAAAATCTTAGATACAGCACACATGAAGTCCATAGCAGAGACAGTGGCTGTCAGCACATTTTAATTACATTCACTTTTCATAAATTGAATTCTAAAATTGCACAAATGGACAATTTCTTTACGGCTCTCCCTGATATATAGGGTGTCCTTACAATTTAACACACAAACTGAGACACTGTTGAAAGCAAAAAGGGGACAATATAAGTAATTACACCAAGAATACACTCATAAACCAAGACCATGTCTTGTAAACCAAGATGTGTTTACCCTACTGTATGAGAATTACAACTAACATTAGCATAGCCAACTTAATAAAAGTAAACACTAGGGACTCAAAAAACATAGACGTGAATATTAAGCTTCTGTTCCCTTTCAAAGATCTGTACTGTACTACAGTTAGGCTTGAATAGAATGATGAGATTCTTTGGTCCAACTGTCTGATACTTTAAAGATGGAAAATCCAACACAGGCCATGAAGGAAAAAGTCAGATAAAGATAGAGCGAAAGCAATAAAGTGACCCAAAAAATCATCAATGCGAAAATGTTTTCATAGGCCTATAAAATAACTCCAATGATCGATAAAAAGTACAGGGAGACACCAAGGAAATTAAAGACCACAGATCTTATGGTATAAGGACATACTGTACTCACAAACATAGAATATACTTAGCTGAATGGAGGCTCATGAAAATACTACTACAGGGATCCCATTTAAATTTCAACAAGGATAACGGAGTCATGGTTTAATGTAAGCCTGTTGGAGGCAGAAAGAAATAATGTCACTTCCAATGGCGAGACCATGAGTTTTCCGTTCACAGATGAGAGGTCTAAGAAAATTCAGGGTGAAGTGTGTGATTCGTGTAAGCACTTTTCAAAGGATGCCTACTTCCACTTTCTAAAAAAAAAAAAAAGAATTTGTTTGAACAGAGTATCGTTTCCAATTTTGTCAAATTGCGAATATGCTCTTATTAAGACATGTCATAAAAATCAGGCACCTGGGTGGCTCAGCCGGTTAAGTGTCCAGCTCTTGATTTCGGCTCAGGTAGTGATCTCACAGTTTGTGGGTTCAAGTCCCGCATCAGGCTCTGCACTGACAGTGTGAAGCCTGCTTGGGATTCTCTCTCTCTCTCTCTCTCTGCCCCTCTCCTGCTCACACACACTCTCTCTCAAAATAAATAAACTTAAAAACTGTATTAAAAAAAGGAAATGTCATCAACATGTTTATACAAAACTTGTTTTTGAACATGTCATTTTAGAGAAAAGTTTTTTTAAAAAGGGAGGAGAAAAACATAGATTTATATCACTGAAAATTGATCAGTGTATCCAAGCTTGTCTGCATTTGAGGGAAAAACTATGGAGGCAGTGAGAAGGATGCACGTAATAAGACTCCTGAGCTATAACCCACAATCCCCTGCTACAAGTTTCAGCGTAAAAACCCTGGCCGTGTACACACTCATTGACCATGGCGACCTATGCCTTGCTGGAGAGCTCAGCACAGGGGACTCCAATGTCTCGTGCAGACTGGAAGGAACTCTTGCTGGTGGAGCTCTTGGACACACTGTCTGTAAGTGAGCAATGGAGGCGCCCAGGAGAGACTGATCCATCCCAGGAAGGGGAAGGGTGTGTGTGTGTGTGTGTGTGTGTGTGTGTGTGTGTGTGTGTGCGCGCGCGCGCGGTCTCCTCCCCTACTAGTTCGTTCTCTGTTGGCTTGTGTGTGATTAGTACTTGCACTGTTGTCTACCCTTTGACATCCCAAACCTACAAGTTTCACCCTTAACCTTCAACACTCATAATGGAACCCTCCCCTCACTCTGGCTAGCCCCTCATCTGTCTTGCCCAAGGACAGTGGACACCGGAGAAGGTTCACTCCCAACAGGCTCCTCGTGGGTCCCATCAGACTTCAATTACAGCATCACTGACAACATATCAGGATAATCTGCTTAACTAAAATAACTATTCTGAAGGCTGCACAGTATTAGAGTTAGAAACTACACCTCATTTAGTTTGCATTTTTCAACCTGTAATACTTAATAGAAGGGCTGGATATATATAACAGACTTTGGTTAGCCGAATGGTTACAGTTTTTAAGCTGTAACTCTTTGGCAAACAATTCCAAATCATTATCCAGTATCCACCTTGTCTATTTTTATGGCCCCTATTCCTTTCTCAAATTCTTGATGGGGAAAATGACTAAAGAGTTATTCTTCAAAGCATCCTTTAATTGGTTCTATTATTACTGTCCCTGTCATCTCTGTCCTTTAATTCAGCTTGCACACAACCACTACTCTATTTTTCTAAATTATCTTATGGCTTTCCGTTCAAAAGTTTTTAATGGGTTACCATTACCCATGGATCAAAATTCAGATTCCGTATCTAGAGACTAAAGATTCTCCATGTTGATCACAAACCATCTTTGTAACTGTAAATGTAATCTGACGATTTCTGTGAACAGTTCTCATCCTTAGAGCTCTTACTGTACACGCGGTGTGAATTTTTTTTGTTTACACTCAGACTGCCATTAAGAATGCGTGAAGCACTTTAATTTCAGGTACGCTGCTCATGAGAGAGTATAGGACAATAAGTGAGTTCATTCCCAGAATGATGCAATGCGTTTTTGGCTGGCCCTAGACAAAGCTTAGAATTTTTTTAGTTCAAACATTTCAAGCCTGGTTTTAGTAATAGTTCTGTCTTCCCTTACAGATCCGTACTGAGTACTAATATTTCCTTGATTAATTGGACTACAGGCTCAAGCCATATCAGGGAGATCCCTGGGGACGAGGCATCTTTTTCATACAAACAAAACAACACTGTGATATAGACAAAAATGTGGAAACATGTTATTTTTCCTTCCCAAGTAAATACACCAAGGGATGGCAAGAGCTAATTTGTATGTGTTCACATTTCTCTGTATCAGGAAGTAAGCGCCAAGGAGAGTTGGATGGAATAAACAAACACACTGATGGATATTTTACATGATTTTATTCTATTATCTCTGCTGAAAATTAAATTCTTTGAAGAGTCAGGAATATATTCACGAGTAAGTATAATTATAGAAAGTCACAGTTTGTATAAATAAGTACATGGGTATTATAAATCCAATGGAGGTAATCATGGTCTCCAAACCTCTCACACTATCAGGATATGAAGATTTTTCTCAGGAAAATGTATTCAAACGTATTCCTTTTGAGTTATGGGGTCCCGAGAAATGGAAAAATGAATTTCTTGTGGTTAAGAATAGCCAAAATACCGCACATAGTATCTTCAACATAGTTGATGTTTAGTGTAAAATAAAAAAATCAAAATATCATTTATATCATATTCAGAAACAATTAGCTATTTGCAAGTAGACTTTGAAAGGCTATTACAATTTGCATATTATCAATTTTGTCCAAAGAAGCTAAATGATTGCGTGGTCAATGAATAAAAAATTCCCTTCTGCATTCTTGAGCATCCTATTTGAAATGGATCAGATACTTTTCACTTGGGCTAAGAATTCTCTAACATACATGTTTCCCTACTGAAGATGGATATTTGAAAGAGCACTGAACTGTCATTCTTCCCACTCTGTGGAAACTCGGACGTGAACTTGTACCTACGTCCTGCACTTATTTCCACCTACTGAGAAAGGTGAGGAGACAGATAATTGTCCAAACCTTTTTGCAGACTGACTTTGGTCAGAAATGCTTTGTTCTTGGGGCACCTGGGTGGCTCAGTCAGTTAAGCGTCTGACTTCAGCTCAGGTTATGATCTCGTGGTCAGTGAGTTCGACCCCCGCGCCGGGCTCTGTGCTGACAGCTCAGAGCCTGGAACCTGCTTCAGATGCTGTGTCTCCCTCTCTCTCTGCCCTTCCCTTGCTCACGCTCGGTCTCTCTCTGTATCTCAAAAATGAATAAACGCTTAAAAAATTTTAAAAAAAATGCTTTGTTCTTAGAAGATGAGTATTTCTGCACTGGCAATCATTTCTTAATAGCAATTATCTTCTTTTGCATCATCAGGATTCTTTTTTACCCAACGATATTTCTTGCTTTGCACTGGCGATAAAAGAAATCTTCGCCGCATATTCTTGTCCAAAGTGATAAATGAAACCCTTGGTTTCCATGTCTGGATGGATTAGATTTAGCTATTTGCAGTACTTTGAGTGTATTATTTTCCCAAAGTTGAGCCATATAAAACTCTCTTCATTTTTTACTGACCAGTTTATAATAGGTGGCTATCAGACTTGCTGTAGTGCAATCCTTAGGTTTTGCAATCTGGAGCAGTATAAATAGTTTATGTTAATTATTCCCTTTCCACCTTCTGGGAGAATAGAGAACATTTTGATTGCAAATTTTGCACTTGGTCATTAACACTCTGGTTTCTAGATATGCATTCGACCATTTTATAATGCCAAATGAGAATGTTAAAACTCTTACTGCAGTGACATTAATTACTTAAAGCTTATTCTTTTTGTAAAGTGAGTAAGCGTGCTTTACCTAATACATGTACACAAAATAGCTGATCACCTCATCATCCTCAGGTTCACCTTACTGTTATAAGCAATGCTTCTGTTGACGATTTTGCTAAATGTATTCCATATCCATGAGCATCCATTCAAATGGAGTACCATCTAGGATCAAACATTTGTTCAATAGTAATGTCCTCTTTCTGAAATAATTTCCTGTATTTGTATGAATGCTTTAAAAAAATCAGAATACTGGGGCGCCTGGGTGACTCAGTCAGTTAAGCATCCGACTTCGGCTCAGATCATGATCTCGCAGTTCATGAGTTTGAGCCCCGTGTGGAGCTCCGTGCTGATAGCTTGGAGCCTGGGACCTGCTTCAGTTCTGTCTCCCTCTCTCTCTGCTTCTTCCCCACTTGTGCTCTGTCTCTGTTTCTCTCAAAAATAAACAAACATTTACAAAATAAACAAAAATAAAAAATCAAGAATACTTAGGGTCTATTTATAACCATCTAAAATCTCTAGTAGCAATGGATGAGGAAACAGAATTAAAATGTAATTGGTGTACTCTGAATTCAGATCTTCCTATTTCTTAATGTGTTCCCAAATATCTAGCCCTAGCTGCTCGTACTGGAGATTACATATATTCACATAGATGTTAAGAGGTGAAGGTACATCACGGGCCCAGGTACAATCCCCTCCCTTCTCCTCCAGCCGTCAGGATTTTAGCACACCACTTGCTGTCCTGGACCAGCAAGTTGACCACGGTATGCTAAGTCCAACTGGGAAAGCGATGGTCATGGAGACAGAATGGCATTTTCTACTAAGAGAAGAATGGAAAGTGAATATTATATAAATTCCATCTTCCCCTCTGACTTAAATGAAACTTTCTGAGATACCTATCCTTGTCGTTTAACACAAAGAAGAACGTATTTCCTATGGATGTATTTCTCTTCTCCTGATGACTTAATTAACTACCACTGAAAACATACTGATCTGATATGCACATCCCTGGGATAAGCAGTAACTTTCTTTTAGTTGTCAGTCATGACTTAAACTACATACAAATCACTTCTTATAAATGCAGCTATAATTATTATTGTGGACAATCACAATCATAGATGTGAGTACAGCCACGTAGGTCTTGCTAAGGGATTTGCAGAATAAGGGGAGATTTTAGAATCTACTAAGCATCTGCAGGATATTCCATTCTATGTGCATTTTTCCTACAGACGTCCTCAAGATAGTTTCTTCCTCCACTTTCTGCGCTTTCTGCATCTTCTCGATGCAGTAATTCAAAATAAAATCGTCCTTTCCACGTGAGGTCAGCATGCCTTCTGCAGAGGAGTATCACACCAACCGTATCTGCAATTCTCTGAATTAATAAGAAATTTTATCTGGCAAGTGAGTCACCCAACTGAGATTCCTGGTAAGCAGATAAACTTAACCCTTGTCCCGGGGCCTATAAAAGCATGCTTCTCCTGTGGCAGGGATGGATGAGGCTGCCAGAGCTGCTAAGGCAGTAAGCTTTTTATATCTGTAGCAACATCTCCCGAGTCACTTCAAAGCACTGGGTGTATCTATTTTCTCTTGTTACACAGCACTATAAAAAAGATTGCTGGTCTCTAAGAAGAAGGAAAAACAGAGATGTGAATTTCTCTTTTGAAGGTTTCTCCGAAATGATCTAGGAAACAGCCAGCTAGTTCACTCGATGCCCAGAACACTTTCCTTCTTCTTGATTCCTCATCTGATACTTAGCTTGTGCATTTGTTCCAGAACCTGAATGTATAAGCAGTTACTTCGGCACTTGACAAAGAGAACGATTCCGCTTATGTATTGAAAAACAAGACGTGTTTTGTGTAGACATACTTAAGTATAGCAGAATATGTCTGTATGCGGACATGTGTTACTTTTTAGAAATTCATAACAATTACTAATTTAAGTTTATAACATTGCTTTGAGGTAGACAGGCACAGTCAAGAAGGTAGAGGAAGTCGTCACAGAAGTCTTACATTGCCTCAGCTATACAGCAGACGCTGGAATTGAATGGTATTGCTTTCAGTATTACTTCAAGGAGGCAAGCAAGATTTATTCTTGTCAAGTTCACATTGGTAATGGCTTATGAGACAATCTCTATGTATTTTCATTTTTCAGCTCTCAACTTTTCCAAGCAACTTACAACTTGGAAAAAGAAGCAGGTCTCAGAAGTTACAAAACGCCGATTAAAAAAACGTAAAGAAGGCATTTCGTGTACCATTTTTAATTACACACAACACATATCTCCTCCTCTACCCCATAAAATGAAGAGAAAAACCAAAGGCATATAGGATCAAAAAATAGCTCCATGTCCTGCCAATGCCAAAAAATCTTCAATTATAATGGGACAAGAGCTGGAGCAGGGGAATAAGCCTTGTTAAAGTAGATTCCTTAATAAAATTTACCAACATTTGATAAAAAGGGCTTGCTAAAAAAGGATCCTTCCGTATATGTGCACATTCATTCGTCCAGTAAATATTTATGTTGTGTTCACGATGGGTCAGGTATTACTGGAGGTGCTAGGAATGTTAACAGGGAATAAACATGCACAGTTACCTGCCCACATGAAGCTTGCATTTCCATGAGTGAAGGTGTAATAGAAACAAATATCCTAAATACACAGGTGACAAATGTGTGAGGAAGATTGAGCAGACAGGGGGACAAGGATTGCTGAGCCAAGAGATCAAAGAGGAGGTGGGGTTGGGGTGGGGGTGTTTATTTTAAAAGGGAGGCTAAGGGGGCACCTGGGGGGGCTCAGTGGGTTAAGCGTCCGACTTCAGCTCAGGTCGTGATCTCGCGGTTCATGGGTCTGAGCCCCACATCCGGCTCTGCACTAACAGCTCAGAGCCTGGAGCCTGCTTCGGATTCTGTGTCTCCCTCTCTCTCTCTGCCCCTCCCCCGCCCATGCGCTTGCGCTGGCTCGCTTTCTCTCTCTTTTCTCTCTCAAAAATAAATAAATGCTAAAAATTTTTTTAAGAATTTTTATGGAAGGCCTCATCGATATGAGCTGCAATATCATCAGAAAACTAATTATATTATCCCATTTTCTCAAATACAAAGTTAAAGGGTGAGAGTTCCACGTAAACAATTAACTAAAAAAAAAAAAAAGCTGACTCTTTTCTGTAGAGGCAAGTTACAGCATTCACTATAGTCTGAGTTATTCTATGGTTACATGCACATCTGTCTCCTCTATGAGACTGGAGGGTTGGGGCCTTGAACTTAGGTGCCCAACTAAGCATAACAACCACAACAGGCACTCTGTACACGAGTTCGCTAAGCGAGGAAGGAGACCCTCAGTAGCTTCCACAGTGTATCTGAAGGGAGGAGGTCTGCCCTTCCAAGTCTAAGGGGATGTCTTCACCAGCCCCTAAAATTCTGAACCATCCGTCAGCGAGCGTAAGGCACACAGTGGTTACTGCGGGACTAGAGAAGTCCAATCACTCCTGTTTTCTCTCTGCACCAAGGCAAGCTACAAACGATGGTTGGCGGGGTTGTGCTGGGTTCCATTACCGAACACACACACCCCATTCTCACCAGTTCCCTGGGAATGAGGGCTGGTGAAGACATCCCCTGAGAAACATTTCAACACATAAGGAGTCCTCCATTTCCTTCAAGTTTCTGAGAGTAAAATAATTCTTGTGAAATCAGAATATGTCCAAAAGAACCAATGCTACTGGTAAGCGCATGAATGTGGGCAATAAACTGTAACTAGTTCAAGAGATTTCTAAAAACAGGGTCTAATTCTAAAATCATGTCAGTCTTTGAAATTTATCATAAAATCAAAAGATCACAATATATTTATCTTTTATGATATGCGCAAAATGTTTTTGTAAAGTGTATATAAATTATGTGTCTTCTATAATTTACAACATGCAATGCATTATGTAAATATATAAGTACATTATATAAAATACATTGCAGATCACAAGAACTAAGGTATAAAACAATGCATGGCTATTAATACTACTGTTGTTATATTTTTATTAAACATTTTCTATGTAGCAGGCAATGAGGTGCTCTGCCCCATAACTTGCTGATACGGGTAAGCTGTTATTCTCACTTTGCAGATGACAAAACTGAGGCTCAAAAACTAAAAAGCCTTCTATCACTATGCAGAGTGCCAGCCCTATTCCAAGCATTTGAATGCCAAATGTCTAAATTGCAAAGCATTGCATGGTGTTGGGAAAACTGGACAGCAACATGAAGAGTGAAACTGAACCACCATCTTACACCAAACATAAAAATAAGCGTAAAATGGATAAAAGACCTAAATGGGAGACAGGAAACCATCAAAATCCTAGAGGAGCAAACAGGCAGCGACCTCTGTGACCCTAGCCAAAGCAACTTCTTACTAGACACATTTCCAGAGACAAGGGAAACAAAAGCAAACGTGAACTATTGGGACTTCGTTGAGATAAAAAGCTTCTGCATAGGGAAGGAAACAGTGAAAAAAACTAAAAGGCAGCCTGCAGAATGGGAGAAGATATTTGCAAATGACATATCTGATAATGGGTTATCAAAAATACAGAAAGAACTCATCAAGCTCAACACCTAAAACACAAATAATCCAGTGAAGAAATGGGCAGAAGATATGAACAGACATTTTTCCAAAGAAGACATCCAGATGGCTAAAAAACACATGAAAAGAGGGGCACCTGGCTGGCTCACTAGGTTAAGCGGCCAACTTCGGCTCAGGTCATGATCTCGAGGCCCGTGGATTCAAGCCCCGTGTCGGGCTCTGGGCTGACAGCTCAGAGCCTGGAGCCTGTTTCAGATTCTGTGTCTCCCTCTCTAGCCCTGCCCCGTTTGCACTCTGTCTCTCTCTGTCTTTCAAAAATGAATAAATGTTAAAAAATAAAAACACATGAAAAGATGCTCATCACTCATCATCAGGGAAATAAATACAAATCAAACCACACTGAGAGACCACCTCACACCAGTCAGAATGGCTAAAATTAACAACCCAAGCCACAACGGATGTTGGCAAGGATGCGGAGAAAGAGGATCTGTTTTGCATTGCTGGTAGAAATGCAAGCTGGTGCAGCGATGCTGCAAAACAGTATGGAGGTTCCTGAAAAAGTTAAAAATAGAATTACCCTACCACCAGCAATTGCACTACTGGGTATTTACCTAAAGGATAGAAAACCACTGATTCTAGGGGATATATGCACCCTGATGTCTGTAGCAGCACTATCAATAGCCCAACTATGGAAAGAGCCCAAATGCCCATCGACTGACAAATGGATAAAGGTGTCATATACAGATATAACACACACAATGGAGTATTGCTCAGCAATCAAAAAAATTAAACCTTGCCATTTGTAATGACATGGATAGGGCTAGATGGAGTATATTATGCTAAGTTAAATAAATGAGTCAGAGAAAGACAATTACCATAGGATTTCACTCATATGTGGAATTTAAGAAACAAAACAGATGAACATAGGGGAAGGAAGAATAAAAAAGAGAGGGAGGCACACCGTAAGAGACTCTTAACCATAGAGAAAAAAACAGAGGGTTGCTGGAAGGGAGGTGGGTGGTGGGGATTGGGCTAAATGGGTGATGGGTATTAAGGAGGGTATTAATTGTGGCGATGAGCAGTGGGTGTTATACATAAGTGAGGAATCACTAAATTCTATTCCTGAAACTAATGTTATACTATACGCTAACTAACCAGAATTTAAATAAAAACTTGAAGCAAACAAAAAAACGAAAAGACTAATAATTTTAGTAATAAACATATTTCCTATTACAATGGTAGACACAAGGATGATAAATCATCTCAACATATGTTGCAGGAGAATTAGTAGGATATCCAGAATACTATTAAGAAAATCCCTTCAAAGAAGGACGGAGTTAAGGTTTGCTATGATGTCCTTGGGAATTTGCATTAATGTTACTGGAAATCTATTTATTCCTTGAACAAATATTTATTGAGCAAATAACTGGGAGACATTAAAGATCTCAAGCAGATATGCATTTAACATATAAGATAGGAGTTTTAATAAGAGACTAGAGGGAATGAGGTCAAACAGATGCTAATAAATAACCCAAATGAGAAATGATGAAAGTCTGAACTAACCAAGTAGCAGCAAGACTGGAAAGAACAAACGGGCACAAGACGTACCTATGAATTAAAGGAGCTGTGACCAACGGGTCAGGGACGGCAGAGTGAAATATAAGGATACTCTCAGGTTTCTGCCAGGCGAATGGATGGTGGTACCAGTGAATGAGAGAGAGAAGAAAGAGAAAATGGGATTCTGAGAGAAAAATGATGGATTTTGTCTTAGACACTGAAATGAAATTCTTCTGGCCTTCCTCTCAGCAGTTAGAAAAAGGCTTTGGAGTTTTGGCTGAGAGGTATAAATTAAGGAGTTAATGGCACAGGAGTGATCACTGAAGCCCAGGGAAAAAAGATACAAGTAAAAGGCAGGTGTGGCAGAGTATGGCCCTAAGAAGAGCCAGGTGAAAATGGAGGTGTTGATGGAGACCACAGGACTCTGACAGGTAAGGAGGCAGGGCAGGAATGAGGGTTACTTCTGGAGCCAATCGCGATAAAATTCTATCAAATCCCAGTTCTATTTGATTAACTAGCACCACCCTTTGCTGTCTTGGGAAACCAGGAAGGTTGAGGACCCGGGCTGTTGCCATAGCTTAACGATCTTCAAGTTTCCAACTAAGACTTTCAATCAGGCATAGTTTTCCCATTAAACAGTTGCCAAAATGTGCGACAGAGAAACTTTTGTGGCTATTTTGAAACTTTTTGAGGAACCACTTGAAAGGTGAAAGAGGTCATAGAAAGGTATTTGGATTTGCCTGGGTGCTAAGAAGTACGTGCCTTTTAATTCTACCTCACTGAGCCATGTCACAAAAAGATGACACCACCCTATAGTTAGAGCATATGTCAAACAGTGAACATCTTCCCCACCCCCCCCCCCGCCCCCAAATGAACTCTTTAGTTTGGAATAATTTTAGATTTAGTAAAAAGTTGCAAAGACAGTACAGGGATTATACCCTTCACTCAGTCCCTGAATATTAACGTCTTCTGTAACTATGGTGCACCTGTTCCACCTGAGATGGACACCAATATACTACTAGGAACTCACTTCCAGATTTCATTCACATTTTCCTAGTTTTCCACTAACACCTTTGCTCCATTTCAGGGACCAATGAGAATGCCACATTGCATTTCGTTTCCATGTCTCCTTCATCTCCTCTCAACTGTGACAGTTTTTCAATCTTCCCTTGTTTTTCAAGACCTTGAAAATATCGGTCAGGTATTGTGTAGAATGATATTCAATGTGACTTTCTCTGACTTCTTTTCAAAGATTAACCCGGGATTAAGGGTCTTAGGGAAGAACTTCCCAAGTACCCTTGTCACCCTTTATGTTAGAGATAGAGGGGCCTGGGCTATCAACAGGAATTACCACTGACATTGTTGATTCTGATTACTTGACTGAGTTGGTATCTGCCAAGTGTCTCTACTGTAAACTTTTTATTCCCTTCCAGAATACATGTTAACACACACAACACATTTATTAAATTCTGCTTTAGAGGAGACTGGAATCTTGCCAAAGATACTGGCTCACTGGAGTAGACTATACTGGAGACACCAGAGTCCCTTGGAAGTTAATGCTCAGAACACTATTATGGTTCCTCCCACAATCCTAGGAGTCAGAGCTTAGGAGAGTGATGAGTAATTACTCCAGTCAGATACAGTCTTAAGTGAGGACCAACAGGCATTTGTATAAACAGACAAAAGTCATCAGTCCATTACAAACAATAATGCACAAATAACCCAACACTGAAAATCAGTGGATACAGCAATAGCACTGCTAGGAATTTATCCAAGGGAAACAGGAGTGCTGATGCATAGGGGCACTTGTACCCCAATGTTTATGGCAGCACTTTCAACAACAGCCAAAATTATGGAAAGAGCCTGAATGTCCATCAACTGATGAATGGATAAAGATGTGGTCTATATATACAATGGACTACTACGTGGCAATGAGAAAGAATGAAATCATGACATTTGCAGCAACGTGGATGGAACTGGAGGGTACCATGCTAAGTAAAATATGTCAGTCAGAGAAAGACAGATACCATATGTTTTCCTCCAATGTGGATCCTGAGAAACTTAACAGAAGACCATGGGGGAGGGGAAAGGAAAAAAATAAAAAGTTACAGAGAGGAAGGGAGGCAAACCATAGGAGACTCTTGGATACTGAGAGCAAACTGAGGGTCAATGGGGGGAGGGGGAGAGGGGAAAGTGGGTGATGGGCACTGAGGAGGGCACTTGTTGGGATGACCACTGGGTATTGTATGGAAACTAATTTGACAATAAATTATAATAAAAAAAGAAAATTAGTGGATACAAATAAATATTCTAAAACTCATAATACTTGAAGATGTCTAAACATAAGGTAGCTATCTGAGAAATACCACGTAGGAATTAAGTAGAAAGACTAATATCCTTTACCGAATCTCAATAGTTGAGAACTACAATTCAGAAATAATCACATAAAAACTATTCTAATACATACAAATCACAATCTAATATTTGCTCAGGCTATTACAAGAATTAAAAAAAAAAACAACTTAATACAATAGGTCATAATCCCACAGTCCTTATTTAACTTGCAGTCATTAATATTTGTGTGCATGTATAAAGGTTGGGCACTTGCTCTCATTCATACAGTCCTTATTCAGCATACTGCATCATTTGATTGAAAAACTGATTGAAAAAGACATGGCATAAGGAAGCTAAAATGTATTAAAATTTTACCAAACACAATGAGTACACAATCGACAGTGTGAAATTAACGACAACTTCTCTGCCCAAATTGTGTCTAATGTTAAACCCATGCGCAAAATATCAGAGAGTGAAATAACAGATTCTGTTGTCATATAATACTCCTCTATTTTAGGAGGTCTGTTATTCTTGGGGCCTTACAATCTGGATGTATTTGTGCTTCATCCTGAACCACACACACCTTACATTTTTACAAAGTCAGAGCAATAGATTTTGATGTTTTTTTTACTGAATTCAAAGGTTTGAATCTCAAGTATGCATCACGGCATCAGAAGAAACATGTGCTCCCTGAAGATCCAGTCATATCGGATGGCATCCTGATAATGTATTATTCATGACTCAGTTCCAGATAAACAATGTGGTTACATAAAAGCAAAGCATTAAAAAGTCACATGTATCGATGAAGCCTTTTGCAAAAAAAAATAAAAGGTGAGGGTAAGCAGGTTTAAAATAGATAAATAAATAAATAGATCAGGTGATTTAGGGAAATTTTTTTTTATTTTTTTTAATTTTTTTTTTTAATGTTTATTTATTTTTGAGACAGAGAGAGACAGAGCATGAACGGGGGAGAGTCAGAGAGAGAGGGAGACACAGAATCCGAAACAGGCTCCAGGCTCTGAGCTGTCAGCACAGAGCCCGACGCGGGGCTCGAACTCATGGACCGCGAGATCGTGACCTGGCTGAAGTCGGACACTTAACCGACTGCGCCACCCAGGCGCCCCGATTTAGGGAAATTTTTAAATAATTTTTTTTTTCAACGTTTATTTATTTTTGGGACAGAGAGAGGCAGAGCATGAACGGGGGAGGGGCAGAGAGAGAGGGAGACACAGAATCGGAAACAGGCTCCAGGCTCTGAGCCATCAGCCCAGAGCCCGACGCGGGGCTCGAACTCATGGACTGCGAGATCGTGACCTGGCTGAAGTCGGACGCTTAACCGACTGCGCCACCCAGGCGCCCCTAGGGAAATTTTTAAAAATTAATCATATGTTCTGGGTAGTAAACTCCTTTAGCCTAAGGACAGACCCTAATTCAAATCCTATAAAGTTCTAATATGGTACACAGTATGGTTCCTTAACATATTAAATCTTACTTTAATTCAATTCCTTTATATTTTAATTAAATTTTACTTTTTTTTAACAATTTTTAAAATATTTATTTATTTTTGAGAGAGAGAGAGAGAGAGAGAGAGAGAGAGAGAGAGAGAGAGAGAGAGATGGCATGAGTAGGGGCGGGGCAGAGAGAGAGGGAGACAGAATCTGAAGCAGGCTCCAGGCTCTGAGCTGTCAGCACAGAGCCCGACAGGGGGCTCGAACTCACAAACCGTGAGATCATGACCTGAGCCGAAGTCAGATGCTTATCCGACTGAGCCACCCAGGCGCCCCTATAATTACATTTTAAAGTATATGCTAATAAGAGAAGATCTTACTATAAAATACAGACATTGATGACAACCTCATATTTATAATTTAGCAAGTAGAAAAACAGCAATGTATGATAATTTGGACTTATTAGGTGGAGAAGCATAAAGGATTCTTTTTATACAGTTTATGCAGATTTTAAGAAGAAATTTTTAATGGTCCTCATGATGATCTCACTAGAGGGTACGACAACGTGTGCAGGGGCATCTTCTATAATTTTCCTTGCTAATGCTTCTAATCTTGCTTTTCTCTTGCTATTACATTAAATCACATAAAATGATGTACTTTGAGGTTAAATGTAAAGACAGGTGGAAGCTCACAGATACCCCATTTTGTCAGATTTACTATAACCTGAAGGTTATATTAATACAACCACAAGGTTTTCATTGTGAGTAATGGAGCCTTTGGTTTATTCAATTATGCTTTTTAAAACACCAAACCCATCACGCTCACTGTCCATCTGAAAACGCTTTAAACTCCCTGCCATTGGTTCGCTGAAGCACTATCCATCCTCCCACGCCGAGGTATCTGTCCTTGAACGCTCTTCTCCCTCTGCCACCCACCCCCCACTTGTTTATGATGCCCCAGCCTTCTCTAAAAAGCCCTTCCCCTTTCTGTGTTGTGCTCGACCCTCCTGTGCGTTCCCACAGGCTCAACATTCATAGGCCACTTCTAACACTCAAGGTCCTGCTGTTCAGTCGTGAGCAAGATAGATCTGTCCCAACTTTGTGGGTCATACAGTGAAGCTGGGAAGAAAGGCTTCGAGCCAACAATTAGAAATAACCAACAAAATTATTAGAAGTGCTCAGAGTGTCTCAAAGGAGAACCAAGGGGGAACAGAAACGTAGAGTGGCAGACCCCAACCTGGAGGGAGGGGGAAGAGGAGTCCTCTTTAAGGACATCCCCTGTTCTGCCATCGTGATATAGACCAAGAGAAGGAAAAATTTGAAAAATATTTAAAAAATGTGTAAAAAGTTCTAGGCAGAGGGGCGCCTGGATGGCTCAGTCAGATGGGTGTCTGATTGAGGCTCAGGTCATGATCTTGTGGTTCATGGGTTCGAGCCCTGAGTTGGGCTCTGTGCTGACAGCTCAGAGCCTAGAGCCTGCTTTGGATTCTGCTCCTCCCTCTCTCTCTGCTCTTCCCCTGCTCATGCTCTGTCTCTCTCTCAAAAATAAATGAACACTGAAATAAAAATTCTAGGCAGAAAAGGCAACATACACAAAAATCGCTCAAGGCAGAGAAGACGGAACAGGCCATATTTTAGGAGCAAAGAGAAAAAGTAGTGCAAGATAAGCTGGACAATGCACTGGGCCTAAATCATGCCAGGGCCCAGAGGCATCCATGGAAGCTCACTGCTCCTTTTTCTCCCAGAAAGAACTCGCTAGGCCTGGGAGGGGGCAGCTGGCTGTCATGGCCCAGAGGCAACTCCTTCAGGATGCAGTAGCAAGTGCCATCAAGGTACAGCGGTCCCTAAGAGCGTCCAGCCCATGACTAAGCACAGTGGGACTGGGAGGGTCTGGTCCTTTCTACCCAACATGGATGCCTCCAACAGGTCCTCCTGCTTCCGCCCTCCCACTGGGCCCACCTAGACTTTACTAGATCTGTTTTGTGGATCACATACAGCTGATTACCCTCTTTTCCCCAGCTTGAAGCTCTCTCTGAATTTCACTGTTGATGAGTTTGAGATATGATTATTTATTTTCAGACTTAACGACCGAGCACTATATTACAGATACGATCAATTTGACACACATAATTTAATTTCAGTGTTGATGCTGGGAAAACTGAAACACAAGTTGTGAAGAACTTACAATTTTTTTTTTCTAAGAAACTCAAACTCAGTTATGTCCGGATGAAGCAATGGGCTTCTTTGGAACTCTCAATGGGCTGTGTTCTGTTTTCATTAAGCAAATATTTAATTATAGCAATTTATTGCCAGAAATAGCACAATACATTTGGTACCGTTCAAGCTACAACAGAGATGGGAAATGTCCACCCAATTACTTTTGTTCACTTTGCACAATGTGCTTCTCGTCAATTATGACAATTAACAAGGCTTGTCTTCAAAAAGAGAAAAGGATCTACTATGTCACCTAGGTAAATACATGCTAAAAGAAATCTCTGATAACCTTCTGTGACAGAGGAAGTTCTTCTCAGGGCTGCCTTGAATGTACAAGCAAGTTTTGCTAGTTTTCCTAGTTGAATGTTTATTTATTTTTGAGAGAGGGAGAAACAGAGCGTGAGTGGGGGAGGGTCAGAGAGGGAGACACACACAGAATCCGAAGCAGGCTCCAGGTTCTGAGCCATCAGCACAGAGCCCAACACGGGGCCCAAACCAATGAACCATGAGATCATAACCTGAGCCGAAGTGGGATGCATAACCGACTGAGCCACCCAGGCGTCCCGCTAGTTTTCTTAGTCTAACACTACATACACATCATGTGCCTCAGCTTACTTTCCTGCCCCTGCCAGTAAAAGAATGGTCAACTGTCATTCAGTGCTTCACATTTAATTTTGTTGACCTTCACTAAACTGGACTTAAAAAAGAGTCCACAAATGCAAAGCAGCGGACTCTTCACTGATTTCAAACAGAAGAGTTGATAACATTTTATTTATAGATGAGAGTTTGTAATGATGCCTCCTGGGCCAAATACAGGCCGTACTTGTTTGCGTGTTTTGCCCCCACAATATTTGAACACACTAGGTCTGCATGGCAACAATGAACAAGAGATGAAAAGCGATGACTTATTTTAGGCCAAAAATGTTTCAGCTGCTTTATACAAAGTCCACCTCCCCTCTTCTGTGACTTTCCCATGATAAAGCATCTGCATCTGTGACCTCTGATTTAAGTGAACAAATCAATACTTTGGCAGCTAAGTACAGATTTATTCAGTATATGGGAAAAATCTGACAGGGAATCTAAAAGATTGACAGAAAAGTAACCGATCACTTCCGATGAGTGAAAAGTTTAAGCGGGATTTTCACATCCTTGGTACCAAGACTCCTAACCACCAAAAAGGTGTGCATGTTACCTGTAGGTCTTTTTCCTCTATCTTTTTTTGGAGCAGTTCAAGGCACTTGGTGAAGTCAGTATGGTCTTGGTCAGGCGTTGATATAATCTCACATCCCTATGTGTTTAAAGAGAGAGAAAAGGTAAGAACACGTAATGAAGGCAGCCTTATTATGAACAGGATCTAAAACCATAAAAGATAAGGTATCAATAGACACAGCCAGTTATGCCTGTATTATATACCCCGATCATTAGTATCATTGTCATCATCTTTTTTTATCTCACATAACAAGACATCTCAGAAATGGTGTTAGAATATCACAATAATGGTCTGATTATGACAATCATTTTACTCAACAAAAGTGCAGCTTTATACTACGTTACTGGTCTTTAAGAATCACTGCTTGATGACATTTGAGACTAACATAAGGGCTCTAGTATAAGTATTACAAAATATATTCACAGTAAAATTACCTGAAATTAAAATGAAACAATCTCTAAAAAAAAAAAAAAGAAAAAAAAAGTCTGCATTTTTTTAAGCAGACCTCCCAAGTTCACTTACATGAATGGGAAAACTAATATTAATATTGAGCTAATGATAAAACTACATTTCAAGTAAAATCAAGTCTACTGTTGTATAAAATTACTTTACTGGACCTTCCTCACCCAATGTAAAAAGAAGCATGGAGAGCTACACCTGCATAAATATGTCTCTTGGATTATTTTTTGGACATAATGAAGTGAATTTATAAGGTCTTTGCCTCTTCTACACCAGATACCTAGTGAACAACTAGGAATATATTTATATATATGAAGTCACAAAAGTGCCAGCTGGTTGGCACTCGTGAACTTTGATGGCTAGAGAAACAATATTTCTGAAATGACACTTTCTCCTCCAATGTCTTACAGAGGCAAAGGTGTATAAAACCAGAGCGTGGTGGGACTGGAGACTTCTTAATTCAGGAACGTAACAATCCGTGGTCTCTCACAAACAGCTGAGTAAGGGGAAGTTAAATATAATCCAGTATATAAAGTTGCCATTCAAAGAGTTTTCAAGGATACAAAACACCCATACTGCCTCCTAAATTATTCTAAGAACTGTTCTCAGTAGATTTAAAGGTTCTTCTCAAACTTCAAGGTCTCTCTAAATGTGTCAAGTTCAGCCTGGGCTTCATTCATTTATGACTACTGTCCTACAAGGTAGCCACCAATGAAAAAATTAATTTCTCATAATTTAGAAATATGTTATACCCTAAAAGATGTATATATCATCTTTATAAAATCGTCTACATGTACTTTTCTGACCCTAAAAGAGCACTGAAATTTACTATCATCACCAAGCAAGGGCATAAAGAAGTTGACTTGTCTTAGGCTAATGCTCCTAGAAAAAAGATATAGGAATATGCCAGAACCTACGGGGATGTTAGCAGTGCTGAGATTAGACTGTCACCCAGCCAAACTGTCACTATACTGAAAGTTCCTTGAGGACAGGAATTATGTTGCATTCATGACCATGAGTGAATGAATGGTGAGTGGCACCACTCTGCCACATGGTAAGGGTTTGATAAATGTTTCACTAATATTCCTGAGGAATAAAAATGTAAGCTGGCAAAGGGGGGCAGGGGGCGTGTAACAGCATGGGATCTTACTGCCAAATACAGAATTTTAACAATGGGAAATAATCTATGCTCTTTTTAGTGCTGATAATACAATCACATCAGCAAAAGGAAACACAATGAAAAAGGCAAACAGAAGTAACAATAATACAAGAAACAATTAATAGACCCGTTTACCTTCACAGCTATCTTCACGGAATCAACACAGATCCATAGGAAAAATAATCGTGAATGAGAACCCAAGAAAGAATCTAGTCCCACTATAATATTTTGTAGATTAAGGAAATAAAAACAAGAGATTTTAAGGTTTAAAAAAGGTGGTTTTTTTTAAGGTTTATTTTTGAGACAGAGCATGAGTGGGGGAGGGGCAGAGAGAGAGAGAGAGAGAGAGAGAGAGAGAGAGAGAGAGAGGAGAGGGAGAGAGGGAGAGACAGTATCTGAATGAGCCCCCAGGCTCTGAGCTGTCAACACAGAGCCCAGCGCGGGGCTTGAACTCACGGACCATGAGATCATGACCTGAGTTGAAGTCAGACGCTTAACCGACTGAGCCACCCAGGTGCCCCTGAAAACAAGAGATTTAAGTGGACTTGCTAATCACTGGACAGCAGGGTGCAACAATGTCACATCTAGAAATCCTGCTTCTTTACTCTCAAGTGGGAGCAAATGCCTAGATATCAGACACAAAAAGGTTATAATAACATCTCCAGAGTTGGTTCCACAAGAATGGCATCATGAAAAAAGCTACCCCCGAAAAAGGAGCAAGGCTTGAATAATACCTGACTTTATCTCATCAATTTAAGACGGACACACAGAAAAGTGTAAGTCAGGACACGGAGACAGATTACCAGAACTGAAAAATTCAGACCGTATCTAAACCAAGAACTTCCAGAAACTCTGAGGTGTTGATCAGCCATCCGTAGCTTCTTGGAATCTTCCTAAGTTTAAATGATTCTAATCTCATCACAGATGGGCAACAAATTCACTGGAAGCAGAAACAGCTTCAACAGCCCTCACAGGGAAGCTCGAGACACCTAGAAGGACACCTGCAAAACGGAGCACTAGCCAAAGTGCAACACCAGGCCTTTGGCCAACTAAAGATGTTTTTACTGTTTTCTGGGCCTCATGATAACACAAGAAGGTCTAGAAGAGGAGACATATAAAACCAAAGAAATAATCAGCAAAATTCTGCAGAATAGGAAAAATGCAGAAATGCTATTAGGTATCAAGTGAGGTTCAACTATTTTATATTAATGTTTATTTATAATTATTTATGTATAGAGTAAGGCTCAATTTACTAGAGTCAGAAGCACTGGATACTGTGAAGAATTTTACTGGATTTGATGTTTAAAAAACAAAATAAAAACTCACAGTAATCCAAGGACCTAGGAGATATAAAAGCTAGGAAATCTGGCCAAATAATAAAGTACATCACTATTAGAAACCAAATAGATGGTTTCTAGTATTAGCTTCCTAATAGATGAAGGTGTACCTGACTTGAAAATATACGGAAAATTTCCAAAGCATAAACTAATAAACGTTTTAAGAACAGCTTTAACACATCAATGTTTGAGTGGAAACATTTGTTTTAACCATTACTGACTCTGATTTTTCTTAGTTGCTTAGAATATATTTTTTAGGATCCATATTATTGTTTTATAAGCCAGCAGGTGGCTCCAATCTCATTCTATGTGCTTTTCTTATGAAGTTTTTGTCATTATACAAATAGAAATTTAAATAACTCAATTCTAGTGGCACCTGGATGACTCAGTTGGTTAGGCATCTGACTTCAGCTCAGGTCATGATCTCACAGTTTGTGGGTTCCAGCCCCACAGTGGAGGCCCGCGTTGGGCTCTGTGCTGACAGCTCAGAGCCTGGAGCCTGCTTTGGATTCTCTGTCTCCCTCTTCTCTCTGCCCCTCCCCTGCTCATGCTCACTCGCTCTCTCCCTCAAAAATAAACATAAAAAGAAAATTGAAAAAAATAACTCAATTCTAATAATAAGCTCCACTGGTGGACACATGTTTTTAAGTGGATTATTATTTTTTAATATTACACTGTTAATTTTGTTTTATATTAGAATTCAAAGAATTGATGTCACGAATTTCAGTACGTGTAAATATCAAGGCTACTCTAATTTTGTTCTAACCCAAAAACAGTCTTCTGAAGATGAGAAAGCACAATGCCGCCCCTTCCTTCTAAACCCTAACCAAACACAAAAGGAAAAGCGAGGAGAACTAAGTTTGAATGAGTTTAAGAATTCTGTTCCAGTGTGTTGAATTTACCACAGACTTCCTCATCAGGTCTTTCTCATCCCATAAATCAAAACCAGAAAAAGACGCATGTAAATTTAATTATAAATAAATGACCAGGGGGTCCAGTCGACTACTTTTTAGAGTCTTACTCTACGTATGCTGTTTTATTAAACTGTACTGTGTATGGAAGAAGTAGGGCTCTACCAGATACTAAAGGGCCAGTGCTAAATAAAAACATGAATATCATAATCAGTAAACATGTAAATTATAAATATGTGTGTGTCTGAGTGTGAGAAAGACAGCCAGGTAAGGGGAGGCTCCTTTTCTTCCTCTTTCCATACCGAGAAACTCCTAGCCACACTTGCTTGTGATTGCTTGCAAGAAAGTCCAGTCTTCTATTCATCCCTAAATTTCTCCTTTCTTTTTGTTGGGTAGTAGGGATAGTGTAGGCATCTGAGATCCCATTCTGCTTTTGGACTAAAACTACACTCTAAAATAGAGCCAAGTGTCAATCAAAAAGAATGAAATTGTGCCATTTGCAACTACGTGGATGGAACTGGAGGGTATTATGCTAAGTGAAATTAGTCAGAGAAAGACAAATATCATATGACTTCACTTTAAGATACAAAATAGATGAACATTAGGGAAGGGAAGCAAAAATAATATAAAAAGTAGGGAGAGGGACAAAACACAAAAGACTCTTACATACAGAGAACATAATAGGATTGCTGGATGGGTTGTAGGAGGGGGGATGGGATAAATGCTTACGGGGCATTAAGGAATCTACTCCTGAAATCATTGTTGCACCATATGCTAACTAACCTGGATGTAAAATAAACAATAAATAAAATTTTTAAAAAATTTAGAAAATAAAAATATAAAATAAAATAGTCAAGTACAATACACTGGAATGAGACACCTACTCAGAAAACTGCCGATTATATTAGCTTCTGCTCCATAGAGGTATAATGAACATCCCCAAACTACAATGTTGAGAATCACATTGTAATAGAAAACATGTACTAGGAAAATGAAAGAATTCACAATATCAAGCAAATATCATGAATTCATATTAAAATGACAGGTGCCCTAAGGTTCAGGAAAACAAAACTGGAAGGTGCAGAAAGATGTAGAGAAGTTACAAATAAGGTAAATTAGGCCGGTTGCCAACATGCTGATTTAGCAGACTTGAGGAGAATGAAGACAAACAAGCAAACCTACTTAAGTAAACAAAAGCAGAACTTTACACATGAGGGAGTGAGCTCACGGAGCAAAGGAACCCAAGTGGAACACATCTCTCTCTCTCTCTCTCTCTCTCTCTCTCTCTCTCTCTCTCTCTCACACACACACACACACACACACGCATGCACGCACGCACACACAAATTCTCGTGTGGCCAATCTTTGCCTACAACTTTGGGAATTCTGGATGTCCGGTCAGGGAAGGAAGACTCAAGCCTCCTTGAGCAGCCGTCGGCACCTGCGTGTCAGTCGCAGGGACAGTACAGGTGCATTTCAAGCAGTCGACAGAAATTTGATGGACAGAATAACGATGGACGGATTAACACCGTCTCTCTCCTCATGGCACTAATGGAATGCTTCTCTAAAATACAAATGTGGATCAGCCTTAGACAATAAGCATAATACAGAAAAGCAACATTGCCAATTATTTTTCTGGGTATCATTCCACAGCTGCCATAAGAAAATCATGTAACACTTTTGTTTTAGGGCATGACTGACACAGATTCTTAAAGAGGTGACATATGCTAGTGCTTCATATGCAATTAAGGAAACTAAAATCCCACAATAACATTAACATAGTTAACATCCAATGAGGGAAGAGAATTACCAATTGTACATTAAGGCTAACAAATGAAGCACTACGAAAGTACTGCATAAGGAACTCAGAATATTTTTTTTTCCTAATGTTTATTTATTTTTGAGAGAGAGAGAATGTGAGAGCATGAGGAGAAGGGGCAGAGAGTGGGAGACACAGGATCTGAAGCAGGCTGTATGCCGTCAGCACAGAGCCCAACGTGGGGCTCGAACTCATGAACTGTGAGATCATGACCTGAACTGAAGTCGGATGTTTCACAGACTGAGCCATCCAGGCACCCCACCCCCCCGAAATGTTTTACAATGAGTTGTAATTTATTTCTTAAGAGAAAGACAAATGACAAGGAATCAAACTGCTATCAGGGACTCAATAAAAATTTACCAATGAACAGTTTGCAGAACATGTCCTAGAATGACAATAGCTCACTTCAGTTTCTAACACTGCCAACATCTAAGGTCATAGCAAACACAAAAATGTATGCAATATATGTAATGCATGAGCCTCATCACAATAAAATCACAAATCATCTAAAAGAGATAGGTTTATGTTGAGCGTGGTATACTTAAATTTTTAAAGAAAAAAGGTTTAAACAATAAGGGTTGTGCTAACCGCTTACATTAACCAAATAACTGTATTATTACATTAACCCATTTCATTATTTTATAAATAGCCTATGAGTATTAAAATATTTTATTCAAATGACCAAGTAATGTTGCTACATAAACACAGTATGTCCACCTTATTACTATTAAAATATTAACCCAACTCTTCCTTCAGGCTGTGAGCCTCATGAAGGTGTCTGTCGTAACTTTTGTTCACTCTTGGATCCCTGTACAAGAACCTACCCAAAGTGCATGGCAAGTGGTAAGCACTCAGTGATGAATGAAGTCACTTATAAAGTCCTGAGATAAATGATCAGTGTAGACTAGGGATCAGGAAAGTTTCCTGGAAAGGGGCAGACAGAAACTCCTTCTGGCTGTGCAGGCCACAGGGCCTGTGTCCCAACCACTCACCCTGCTTTTGGATCATGAAAGATCTACAGATAATACATAAATAAATAGGAAGATTTGCATTCCAACAGAACTGAAATTTCAAATTTGAATTTCATATGATCTTCACATGCCATAAAATATTATTCTAATTCTTTAGATTTCTTTTTTCCCCCAACCATTTAAAAATGTCAGAACACTTCTTAGCTTGTGAGCAATACAAAAACAGACAGTGGGCCAGATCCGCCTATGGGCTGACGTTTGACACCTAATCTCAGTTCCAGGACCACAATTAGTTTTTGTGACTACAACGAAACTCTCTACTCGCGCAAGGAATTTCATATAAGGAAAAAGATTCAGCCCTTTATCAAATCTTTCTGAACTCCCTTTTCCTCATCTGTAATGGAAGTAATGTTCACACCAAAACTGCAGCTGAGGGTCCATGTTCCATGCACATGAGGCCCCAGGCACAGTGATGAACACCCCAAGGGGCCACCTCAGCATTTCAGAAGACTCTCTAGAAACATCAGCTGCTGCAGTCAGATCACCGCACATCAAAGATTACTAGAGGAAGCACCATATCTGTAAATATTCTCCAAAGAACTTTGTGTGGGATGCTTACTGAACTATTTTTTAATTTACTGACAACTCAAAGAAATTATTACAAGGCAATGAGTATCAATAATCAACCTAACTGCAAAAGACCGATGCGGAAGCCGAGAGACTGTCATTCCTGATTACTTAATTTTCTGTTTGCCAATAATTTAACTAATGTAAGTTAATGAGTTTTTACATTTTACATTTAACACCTTTCAGGTGATACTATGCTGACTCCTCTAAAACTCTTTAATGGAAAAGGAAACAGATCCTTTGGGAAAAAAATCATAAGAACATATCAACTCATTTCATACACTATATCCACAGAGAGACTTGGCCTCATTAAAACAAGAAGCAAGGAGTTAAGTCTGGTGAAGGCATTCCCCAATCTGCTATTAGCTTACTCATTTTCGGTGAAGTCATTCGATGCCCATCCATCTACCAAGGACAAGAAAGGACTTGCACAAATTACCCTGAAAAGATTTTACGGGGCTCTGAGACTTCTACTGTAACTTTATAGGCTGAGTGTATAAGGTTAAGAATTCAGAAGTGTTATTTCCTCAAAGGTGCCATGCACACCAATTCTGAAAATTTATTTGGAGTGGCTTGCATATAGCCTCTCATCTAGCATAATTAAATGCGATGTGTAGGTAGCTATAAAATCTAAGATGCTTTTCAAGAAACTAAGAATTTTCCTAACAAAATACAACCCAATTCTTCGAAAAATCAGATTATTTTAAAAGTGTCCTTTTTTAAAATTTTTTAAAATGTTTTTTATTTATTTTTGAGAGACAGAGAGAGAGAGAGAGAGAGAGACATAGCATGAGCAGGGGAGGGGCCAGGAGAGAGAGAGACACAGACTCTGAAGCAGGCTCCAGGCTCTGAGCTGTCAGCACAGAGCCTGACGCGGGGCTCAAACTCACAGACTCTGAGATCATGACCTGAGCCAAAGTCAGGCGCTTAACCGACTGAGCCATCCAGGTGCCCCGAAAAGTGTCTTAAAATTAGAATGTTAACATTGCCACCTGCTGATAATTGTCTTCCTCATTAAATAACATTAATACAAACACATTGTTATGGCAGATATTTAGTCACTTTACCTGAATTACTGTCTTGAATCCCCACAATACCCTTTATAAGGTAAACGCAATGATCACATTTAATATATTCAGATTGAAGTTTAGAGGGATTAAATACCTTGCCCAAGGTCACACAAGTGTTGAGGACATTGTATGTGATCTGAAGCCCATACCTTTTTTTTTTCTTTTTTAATTTCTATTTGGGAGAGAGAGAGCAAGCAAGCGAGAGCAGGGGACAGGGGCAGAGGGAGGGAGGGAGAGGGAGGAAGAGAGGAAGAGAGAAAGAGAGAAAGAGAGAGAGACAGAGAGAGAGAGAGAGAGAGAGAGAGAATCTTATGCAGGCTCCACACTCATTAAGGAGCCCAACATGGGGTTCAATCCCAAGACCCTGGGATCATGACCTGAACCAAAATCAAGAGTTGGACGCTCAACTGATTGAGCCACCCAGGCAGAGTTAAGAGGCCTGTACTCTTAACCATGCTTTGTACTCTACCCTGCTTATTTAAACCTTGGGTATTTTGGCAGCTTTAAGCAGAAAAATTGCTTTATAATTTATTCTGACCCTTGATTTTGTTGGTTTTCTCCAGTTTTAAATACCTGGAAATGCTTTAACTCTTAGCAGACATGACTCCCGCCTGACTCCAAGCTACTCCCATAGTAGCCCAAGGCTTAGATATCTCGGAGGCCTCAGACATCTGAGAATGGGCAATGAATGCTTAGCGATCTCTCTCTCCTTTGTTCTGTTTTCCTAACATATAATATCATCATATAATATCATCACTATGCTTATCATTATATTCACAATTCGCTTTTTCTTCAGCTATTAAACTTACCCTTATGATCAATATCTTTGTATATAAGTGTTTATTTCAGTTTATTATCTTAGAATTAGATTACTAGAAAATGAAATCACTGGGAAAAATCTAAGAAAAATTTTCGTGATCTTTGATATACACACTGCCAGAGTGCTTTCGTTTCTAGGAAGGACATAAAAATACATATTCCCACTAGCAGTATAGGAGGGCAAAGAGTTTCTTCCTTTAAAATGTAAAAGTAGAAGGGGCGCCTGGGTGGCTCAGTCGGTTAAGTGTCCAACTTCAGCCCAGATCGTGATCTCACAGCTCATGGGATCGAGCCCTGCGTCGGGCTCTGACAGCTCAGAGCCTGGAGCCTGCTTCAGATTCTGTGTATCCTTCTCTCTGTGTTCCTCCCCTGCTCATGCTCTGTCTCTCTCATTCTCAAAAATACATAAAGATTTTTAAAAATTTTAAATATAATAGTAGGAAAGATAATTCATCACCAATTTCTTACTGTGAATTAATGTAATTGCCGTACTTGCTTCTTAATAGCAAAGAGAAGTCATTTTCCTTAAGAGGACATCCATGGGAGAGCAAGGAAAAGAAAGGAAAAACCTGGAGTGTGAAGCAGGAATGAGGCTGGAGGTGGTTCATTAGGTCAAGGAATGAAGGGATGAAGGACAGTATGAAAGAAACGGACATTTCTGGAAGGGGAGATAGGTGTCCATCAACACGGTCTAGGAAAGGAGGCAAGAAGCTACATCAGAGATTATCTTTCAAGTTGGCTCTGAAAATGTGAAATAACTTACTATCCCATCATATTAGACTACTGATGTGGATTTTTCTGTAAATAAGCAATGATAAGAGTTTTACTGACTCTTAAAATTCTGGTTCCCACATATTTTATTATCCCCTATTTACTGCTGAAGTTGCCTCTCTTGTTGTATGCAAGCCTGATACACAGTTGGAAATATTTTGGGCAGATATATTCAAGAGTATTCTAAAAATTGAGTATGTTAAAGTATTAATAATGAGTTTCCATAATTGGTCATTAAACTGAACTGACCAGAATTCTGTAATAAGAAACTGCCTGTCAGATTAACAGCAAGGCAGGCAGAGGGCAAAATGACATATACTCTGGATTATCAAAAATACAGTTCTAAAATTAGCCCAAACTTGTTCTCTAGATAAAGCCACTCAGAATCTAAATGATCTATGTTCCTTGATATAGGTATTAAAATTGTCTTCTACTCTGTAGAAATGTAATCACAAAATAACCATTTCCCACTTTCCTTTTGTACAAAGCATACTCTGGTAGATTGCTCCTTCCATTTTATTTACCAACCTTCTAAAAACATTTTTCACTTTTCAACCAAAAACGATTTTTTTTATCCTCAAATGACAGCGTATGAGTAATGATTTCTTCAGCAAGAATGTCACATAGTTACACTCTTAAAAACCCTAAGTAACAGGTTGCCTGATATAATTTAGTGTTCTCCTTCTGGTTTTCTAGATCATGCACAAAAGAAAAGAATAAATGCAATTTAACCTTGTCTCAATTCTCCATTCAATCACAAACATAAAGAGACATTCTAATCTAGTGCAATCTTCACTGCCCTGGGTGTTTGTTATAAAATAACCTTTCCTTTCAACATGGCATTGAATAAAAACTATAGCGTTACAAACAACAAAGTCACTAGTTCCATTAACGGAAGTCAAAAGTTTTTTTAGAACAGCATAGGGTCTTAAATGATGGCTTTCTTCCTAAAGGCAGAGCCAGAGTTCTTTTGGAAGAGAGTGCCCTAAAGTGTTAATATAGCACGCTTCAGACTGTTACCCTAAAAAAGGTTTGCCCGCAAGGTTGGCCCTTGGCTCACATCTGAGAACTTGAATGGTAAATAGTTCCCTATACTTAAAAGAAAAAAAAAATTTTTTAAAACTAGCAGTGGCTCACTGGGCCTAACCTGTTTATTCAATGTGGTTTATGCTGAGCTGCTGCTTGTTTTCTTCCTGGGAGTCTGGAATTTTGATACATGCTGTGCAGAGAGTGTAGGTGCCCTATATTGGTGCCCCAGTACAATTTGGGGCCTTGAGCTTCCCTGGTGACAATACCTCACACGTATGGTCACAATTTGATTAAGCACATCTTGTGTGACTCCACTGGGAAAGAACTCTTGAACTAGTGACTGGCTTTCTCTAGACCTTGTCCCCATGTCCCCCTTTTCCCTTTGCTTATTCTACTTTGTATCGTTTCACTTTAATAAATCACAGCCATGACTATCACAAAAAAAAAAAAAGAAAGAAAAACAAGCATTGGTGAGGGTGTGGAGAAAAGGGAACCCTCCTGCACCGTTAGTGGGAATACAAATTGGTGCAGCCTCTGTGGAAAATAGTATGGAAGCTCCTCAAATAATTAGAAATAGAATTACTATGTACTCCAGTAATTCTACTTCTAGGTATGCACCCAAAGAAAACAAAAACACTAATTTGAAAAGAGATAAACACTCCTATGTTAATTGCTACTTTATTCACAACAGCCAAGGTTATGGAAGCAACATAAGTGTTCACGGATGGAGGCATGGGTAAAGAAACGTGGCATATTTATACAAGAGAATGTTACTCAGCCATAAAAACAAATGGAATCTTGCCATTTGCAACAACACGGATGGACATTGAGGGGATCACGCCAAGTGAAATAAGTCCAAGACAAGTATCACATGATTTCACTTATAGGTGGAATCTATAAAACAAATGAACAAAACCAGAAAAAGAATCATCAATACAGAGAAGAAACTGGTAGTTGCCAGAGGCGACAGGGTAGGGAGATGGGCAGAACAGGTGAAGGGGATTAGAGCCACAAACGTATCCAGTATTGAAATAAATAAATCATGGGGCTGAAAACTACAGCACAGGGAAGATAGTCAATAATACGATCATAAATTTGTATGGTGACAGACGGTAACTATACTTATCATGGTGATCTCCGCCTGATGATACAATTGTCCAATCACTATGTTATACACCGGGAATTAATATAACATTACATGTCAACTATGCTTCAATCAAAAAATCACAGCCATGATTAGGACTACACGACAAGTCCTGTGAGTCAGTTCTCCTAGTGAATCACCCAACTTGGGGGGTGGTCGTGGAAACCCCCAAAACAAAGCACTAGAGAGACACTTCCTCAGTTAGGATGTTTGGATAAGCTACTATTTTATCACATTCCTGTATGCACCTAGACCCAGAGATCTGCTCTTGGCCTGGGTGCTGTTACTTCACAACCACTCTGTACACGCTAAAGAAAGAATGAGCTGCACCAGGGCTCTCTGTCAAGTAGCCCCAAAAAGCAAGGACACAGGGGGGCAGGGCAGGCAACCTGAAGGTAGCCTAGTTGGGTACTATTGCTCAATTACATAGAACAAAGTAGAACCAAGAAAGGAAAATTAAATGCCACAGAGAGAACTTCCTCAGCACATGACCCCACTTTGCTTTGAGAAAACTCCCTTTCAACTAGAGCGTTATGGCATAGTGGTTAGAAAACTGGATTCTGGGGCCAGAATGTCTGTTAGACCCCACTTCAACCATTTCTTAGCTGCTTATGTTTGGGCAAGTTGCATAATCTCTTTGCGCTTCTGTCATCTGTAAAGTGTGTCCAAGACTCCCGACCTGATAAAGTTTGCTACAAAGATAAATGCATTTATAATTGCAAGTACCTATAAAATGTTTGGCATATTGGAAGCACTTTAAAATCATTGGTGGCATTTACTATTATTTTGAAAGTCAGGTTGATTATTTTTTCCCGTCAACTTTTAAAAGTAGAGAAAACGTGAAACAAGATTATAAACGGCCAAATACACTTTAGTCTCGCTGGAAGCCAACGTGCACTAGGTGTTGGTAGGTCAAGGGTAAGTGTTCTGTGGTCAAACTCATTTGAGAAAAAGGAAGGCAAACAAAATTAAGATTTTTGGCAGACTTCCTTAAAATGATATTGCCCATGGTGAATTTTCAAAAGGGGCACACAGAATGTCAAATTTCACAAATCCATTTGATCAAGGCAATCTTTTTTGTATTAAGTGCTGTGTGGTGCTAGAGGTTGCTGTCTTCTAAAATTTTTTTTAATGTTTATTAATTATAGAGAGACATAGACATAGCAAGAGCATGGGAGGGGCAGAGAAAGGGCGAGACACAGAATCCGAAGCAGGCTCCACGCTCCGAGCTGTCAGCACAGAGCATGACGCAGGGCTCGAACTCACAAACCAGGAGATCATGACATGAGCCAAAGTCGGGCGCCCAACAGACTGAGCCACCCAGGCGCCCCATGTACTCTTCTAAAAGCAGGATGACTGCTTCATATCAACTGTAATGAGAGCCTACCACCTACTCGGGGAACCAGGATTAGTCACCCCCGGACGTCAGTTTGCAGAAGATCACGTACTAACAGAGATTGAGGAGGAAAATTATGACAAAATTATTTATATCAAACTCAGCAAGACAAGTACAAAGGAGGGAATCCCAACAGATACTATGGGCAAGGAGCCCAGAAGGGGAAAGGGATGGAGCAGGGGCGTCCCAGGAACCACATGAATGAATGGAGGGAGACCGAGTCCAGAGGCCCTGGAGAACACAGTAAGGTAAAGGACAGGCAGGCAGGGAGGGTGAGGTCATTTGTGAGGCACTTAGGAGTTCTTTAACAGTTATAAATGCCGTAAATATGTTAAACAAATCCAAACAAAACAGGCTTTGAAAAATGTCGACAATTTATAATAACATCAATTTGAAGGGACTATGATTGAGGAAAGCATTAAGAATTAAAGTAGATTGGAGACAGTTTCACTTAATGTCCCCTGCCTGTCTCATCGTTCCCTCGGTGAGATGCTAATAAGGATGAGCTCACTGGTTTTAAGAATATGAAGTGAAGAACCTGTCACTCAGTTGTCAATGGAAACTGCCTAGGGTTCCCTTAATGAAGCCTTTATACCTCAACATATGTTCATTAGTCTTCAAGGGGAGCCTAAGAATTTACTGTACTCAGGGTTTTTGTTTTATTTTTTATTTTTTAAATTTTTTTTAACATTTATTTATTTTTGAGACAGAGAGACAGAGCATGAATGGGGGAGGGGCAGAGAGAGAGGGAGACACAGAATCTGAAGCAGGCTCCAGGCTCCGAGCCATCAGCCCAGAGCCCGACGCAGGGCTCAAACTCATGGACCACGAGATCGTGACCTGAGTCGAAGTCGGACGTTTAACTGACTGAGCCACCCAGGCGCCCCTGTTTTATTTTTTTAAAGAAATATACCAGTCAGTGGAGTTGAGCTTTATATATTTATACAGTTTCCTCTGTCTGGCATAATAGTCAAACTTCCTAACAGCTTACAATTTCTAACAGTCCAGTTTGCCATCTCTAAATTGATTTCACCACATCTAAAAGTTGTTGGCACGTGGCTGGGCAGAAGTGGGAAAGAGATACAGCTCCAAGGAGAAAATACTGAGATTTATGAAATTACATAGATCAATAAAGATGTGGTTGTTTTATTTTGTTTTCTTAATGTTTATTTATTTTGAGAGAAAGAGAGAGAGAGAGAGAGAAAGGGTGGGGGGGGGGAGAGAGCGCACACGCAGCGGAGGGGCAGAGAGAGCAGAGTGAGATTTCCAAGCAGGGTCCACGCTGTGAAGATCCTGACTCAGGGCTCAAACTCACAAACTGTGAGATCATGACATGAGCTGAAATCAAGAGTTGGACACTTAACCAACTCAACCACCCAGGTGCCCCAATAAAGATGTTTGTAACTGGAGATTAAAAACATCTGTGGAGATTCCGTGACATTTCAATAGACCTGGACCCAAGCAATTATCAAACTGAAAAGGATATTTTCAATAATTTTTATTCTGATTAAATCTAGGTTCATAAATTGTACACTTACAGAAATAAATGGATTGGTGTCTTTTGAAAGGCAGTATTACTGAGAATAGTTACTAAAAAAAAAGCTCTAGAAAGTAAAACGAAATACTACGGCCTTATATTAAAATACTTCTTTAGCACTTTTAGAATACTGCCACGTGTATAACATTATTTGTTCATTATTACAAGTGTATGAGAAAGTCAGGGCTGACTTAATTTCACATGCCTTAGGAAGACTTCCATATGTGTAAGTGCACAACTCAAAACATAATTTGCATAGCTAGTTCAAGAAAATATAATGACTTTATTATTTGTAAACATCTAAAAACTAAAACCGCACGCTACTAATGGCCAAGACTAAGTGGTAGTGAGCCGACTTCTCTGAGTTCTAAACTTACCTTTACCTGCCATCCCAACTACTTGAGAATCAATGTCCTCATCTTTAAATTGGGATTGATACACTAGCATTTCTTGCTTAACATTGGTAGTCTACTTATGAAAAATCAGACATTCTATTCAAAGGTCAATGAGAAGTCAATTTCTTATTATTCTGACTGGAAAAAGTTATATTCAAACCCAAATTCCTGGTCCCCCCAAATATAACAGAAACATTTGAGGTAACAGCCATTAAGATGAGATGTAAAATGATAAGCAATTTTCTATTATATGTAACATTTCTTATATATTTATCAAAAGGAGCACAGGTTTAAAAAGTTTATACATACTACCCTTGTCTTTCAAGAGTAGACTTCAAAACTTTGGATATGGTCATGCTGGTGTTAGAGGACTGTGGGAAAACATCAAAAACACTGATTTAGGGGCACCTGGGTGGTTCAGTCAGGCATCTGGCTTTGGCTCAGGTCATGATCTCACAGCTTATGGGTTCGAGCCCCATGTCGGTCTCTGTGCTGGTGGCATAGAGCCTGCTTGGGATTCTCTCTCTCCCTCTCCCTCTCCCTCTCTCTGCCCCCTTCCCTACCTGTGCTGTCTCTATCTCTCTGAAAATAAATTAGTAAACATTAAAAAATTGATTTAATACAAGACATTCTTCAATAATTCATTTATTTGCTGAAAAAATAAACTTTCCTCAGTTCTGAGGAAGATATAATGAAAGCCAAGGAGACCATATGTCTGGATCTCTATCTCTGCTCCTGAATTTACAGTTCTGGTACATTCAGAATAGTCTAGAATAATAGCCTGGTAGCCTAGAATAATCTTGTTATGTCTGTAATAGCAAATTGGTGTTTTAGCATCAACTCAACCTTCCTGTTAGTCTCATTTCATCATATACACCAGGGTTCATTGTATCTTTTCAATCAAGTTCTACTGTGGTTTTACCAGTAGACCCACACGATGTTGTGTATTTCTGATCACTGTTTGATACCATATTGTGTTATTCCGGGACTTGCAAGGATTAACAGAGAAGATAAAACCAGAACTTGAATCTAGAGTCCTATTCCTGACTACAACTAGAGTCATTGTCACCACACGGTCTGAAACATGGTCTTCTGTTTATAGCAACACTTTCTGGAATGCCAAAATACTCATTTGTAGCACAAAGGAAGACATTCATAGACTTAGAGGCTACCCATGCCCTTGCTAATTTTCTATTACCAAATCGATTTGGTTCTTCAATGTTCTATCTTGGCTCAATCCTAGGACCTATTAGGGGCTTTTATGTAACTTAATAATTGATCAGTTTGTTTGGTCATTCTTGGTCTGGCCCAACTACTGCCACCTCAGAGTTGAGGGTAGGAGTGAGTGACAAGATAGAAATGTGAACACACTGACTGTTACCACTTTGATGGTGACACTGGCATTCATTCCCATGGATACTAAATACCTTGTGCAACCAACTTGCCCAACGGGCCAAGGATACAGTGTGTTGAAAACCAGTAGTATTAGCTGAGTCCCAGTTTTTTATAGAAAACATGGATATTGACCCAAGAGCTGCCTCTGACTAGCTCTACCATTTTCTTTTGAGTCATTTAAACTTTATGGGCCTGTTTTTTCATCAGGAAACTGAGCTACATAACACTGCTTAATTTTTTATTGTATTTAAATTTTTTTAACGTTTATTTAATTTTGAGAGAGAGCGAGCGTGTGAGTAGGAGAGGGGCAGAGACAGAGACAGAGACATAGACGGGGAGACAGAATTTGAAGCAGGCTCCAGGCTCTGAGCTGTCAGCACAGAACTTGATGCGGGGCTCGAACACATGAACCGCGAGATCATGACCTGAGCCGAAGTCAGATGCTTAAGCAACTGAGCCTAATAATTTAGGCACCCCTAATTATTGTGCAATTTTATCATTATATTTACCATATATTTACTTTTCTCCTACACACCTATGTATCTGCAAAAACCTTGTTATTCTTTGGCTTTTTAAGGCATTTAAAATACAGCAACCAGTTCTTTAATCTCCTGATACGAAGGAAGCATCCTTAAAAATCCCCCTTCCTATATCTAGTGAAGACACCATAGACTATACGTCAATCAAAGCGTCTAGGGAGTTACAGGAGATAACAGCTTCTTCAAAAGTTCTCAAGAAACTGAAATAAATGTGGGCATGACTGACTGGATAATTAAGAAGGTTGAAATAGGTGATTCTAGCCTTCAGTCAAGGCACACTGACTGAGTCAGAAAGTAATAAATAAACATAAAAATATCAAGGGGAAAATCTGTAAAAGACATTCCTCATTCTGAGCTAATATTCATGAACCATGCAAGGAAGAACTGAGCCAACACAGAGAAACACAAAGATTTTATAGCTCTATCTGAAAAGGAAAGCTGTATGGAATAAATTAAGATAGGCCTACCCTATGCATTCCTATGGGCCATATGGAATTAAGTGATGGACCAGAGCTTGCCCCCAACTTGTCTAAATCCCAAAGGAATAAATAATTAAGGGCTATGAACATAAAGACTAGTGTTTTGGTGGTTGAATGTAACTTTGCTTGAAGCAGGTTATGCATGTAAAGAATCAAACAGCGAATTCTAAAAGGCTAAGTCTTCTTCTTCCTTCTTATATATAAAGACCAAGAATGCATTATGACATCACGAAAACAACTTTGCCACCGCCTAACACTCAGGCTTTGCCAGAACAAAGTCAGTAAGATGGTGCAGTAATCAGCCTCCAAGATGGCTACCAAGGATTCCTGCCATCTGGTGTTGACAACCTTGTGGAATCTGATCCCACATTGTACCAGAGGTGGTCTGTGTGACTAACGGCACCTGGCAGAAGACATGGTAAGATGGTGAATCACTGCTGAAGTTCGGTCATAAAAAAGATAGCTACTTCTGTCCTGGGCTGGCTGTCTTGTATGTCCTTCCCTTCTCCTTGCCATGGTGTGAGCAGCCCAGCGGCAAAGAACTGACGCCTCCAATCAAGAACCAGTGACAAATAATAGCCCATGAGACCAGTCCACAACCACATGAGTAATCTTAAAGGAGAATTCTGTAGCCCCAGTGGAGCCTTGAGATGACTGAAAAACCCAGCTCATGAGAAACCTTGAGCCAGAAGCACCAAGCTAACTGACTTCCATATTATAGTCCTCACCTGGAGGAAGTATGGGAGATAAAAACAGTTTGCTGTTCTTAACTGCTAAATGTTAGGATAATTTATTCCACAACAGACAACTGATAAAGACGGCAAGATGTGGGATATATTATTTAAAAGCTGACAAATCAAATACTTTATATTTTAGGTTCTCGGAAATAAAGCAGGCAGACCAATTTCAAGTTTTATATAATCATGTAACGTTGGGTTTTTCGATACGTCAAAGACATATCTACTGGGGGAAAATTGTGTAAGTGTTGGCTACAAAACGCACTTTAAAATTTTAACAAACCTTTAGCATTCTAAATTTCTTTTTTTACTTTCTTTACTAGAGCCCCAGTTTCAGCTGCACTGAAAACCCAGATCAGGTGGGGTGGGAGGAGTGTGTTTGAAAGCCGAGATAACCTTCTTTTGTTTGTAAAAGAGCAGCTTCAATACTGCTTAAATTGGAGATAATGGCTTATATGAATCGCGAGATGCTGCATTAACTTGTTGTCATTAGCATCATTATTAACGCTGTAGCTAAACACTCACCATGTGTTGTACAGGGCACATTAGCTACATAAAAGACATCACTGGGACCCTCTGGGAACAGATCAGAACTGAGTTCCCATATATACTTGAAAAAACTGGATTGTACTAAACCAGTTTGTTAACTACGCAATGAAGGAATTAGAAAATGAGCTATGCTTACTTTAAAAATATCTTAACACATATAAATTAGCTTTGAAGTTACAAAAAATGAAGTAGGAAATATAAGAGAAATTCATCAAATAGTAATAAGTCAAAACTTTCCTTTATGCTTGACTGCAGTAAGAAATTAAGAGGCTGGCTTCCTCTTATTTCCTGTTACTTCCCCCATCCTGGATAGGAATCATCAGATGGACATTTCCAGTTGTTGCAAGCCAGCAGCATTTCAGAGAGGAGGAGGAAAGTCACATCTGGCCAGATCTTCAACGTGTTTCTAAGTCTGTTTGTCCCTGCCTCTCCTGCTGTTTCTTCTGCTTCCAAAAATATGATTAACGTCTATGAATTTATAACACTGCATTGTAAGCAAGGCTGAGGGCTGTCCATCCCAACGAGGGTGAGGTATGGAGTTAATGAGAAGTGAGACTGGGGAACGTACAGAAAGATGCCAATGTTAAAGTAATTGAGCATGAATATCAAATGCTGACTTGGGAACAGTCTTCATTTGCTGATAGAGAGTCTGATCAGCTGGTGGGCAGAGGGAACAAGCACAGACCCGCATTCGCAGCAGGCCCCAGAAATTCCCTATCACCACGGCGAATGCATTATAACCTGGCGACCTTTGTGTCCGGATCTGCAATCAAGTGTTTTCTTTTTCCCCTTCTTTCCTTCCCTCCCTCCCTCTTTATTTCTTTCCTTCCTATGACAGGTTTCCTCCCTTCTTTCCGAATTGATCTCATCCGTCCCCAAGCCTCATAAAGAATTTAAATTTTTGTGTTGGTAACTGCTGTTTTTTTACAAACACGTATGACTTGCTAATGCAAGTTCAGAATAACACAGATGGCGGTGTGCGGCAAGAATTGCTGAGGCTATAATTTTTATTTTCAAAACTCTGCGTTGTCCTCTAAAACCAGCGAAAGTTCAAATGATCAGTTACCGCAATACACTCCTACGTGTCTTCTTTCCTTTTCAATTAGATCATTTATAAGGGACAAGGATCTCTGGAATATTTGCACAATAGGAATGATAACATAAACATGTTAATAAGCTGTATGTCATTATTAATTTCAAGCTGTAATGAATAGTTTCATTCAGAACAGAGTAATAATAATTTCAAGAAAACTAAATATTACAGAAAAAAACTATGGTTCTCAAATTCTGGGACATGTAATTATGCATTTTTATGAAAATTCAGTTTGTAAGGATGTTTTTATTAGTTTACAATGCAAAAAAATGGATAAAACTTAAATATATACAAATTGGGAATTGGTTAAATTAAATATAGTGGACTCCAAACTTAAATATAAATAAATTGGGAACTGGTTAAATTAAATACAGTGGACTCATTAAAGGAAATTAAAAATGATTTGTGAGAAATATTATTAACTAATGAGGTTGTAGGCAAGAGTATTAAATGAGCCTATTATTAAATGAGCCTACATAAACGATAAACTCATTTAAAATATATATGCTTAAAGGACTAAGCATTCACGATCATCTGATGGTGACAGAATTTCTAAGACTGGGTTTCCACTTGTCATTTCTAAATTTCTATTTAAATGTGCATTACAATTGCTATATTTTTTTTTAATAACCAGTTTGTAAACCCCTATGCATACGTCAAGGACATCAGAAAGAACACAGGAAAAGCAATCATAAGAGATCTTAAATATAAAAAGAGTTTATAGTTTACCTTAACAGCATAATATTCTTTAACTTCAGGCCTAATAGAATCAAAGTCTCCACTGATGAATTCAGGCAAAAAGCTGAAAGAAAGAGTTCCAAGTAAGTCAACTAATTAAGACTACTTTTGGTTATCCTTGAAAAACTACGCCAATAGGATGTCTTACGCTCTTGGTTTCTATATGGTATGTTTAAGAGTAACTCTACATAATTCATCAACTTAGTCACACTATCAGTCAGTATTTATCCTGCTTTAAAAAATAGAGATTAAAGAAGATTATTGGTTTGAAAAAGTCCCAGTTCAAAAACCCTAACATCACGACCCCATCTTTATATATTACTTTCTACATATATACAAACTTTTACATTATTGTGCCCTCACACAAGTCCACAACTTCAACAAATTTAAACAGACGAGGAAGAGGATTAGGCATTCCCTTTAGAGCCGGAATCAGTTCAGACACATTTTCCAAATATCCTATTGACACATTTCCAGGAACAGGAGGCTTCCAGACAAGTTTGAAATACTACACAAGTCAGTTACTAGACAGAGGGAGAGAATTCCCCAAAGTAAAAGTTTTTAATTACATCATGAGTATCTTATTTCTCTTCTCTACCATTTACATTTTTTCAGAATTCATCCAGAAAGCCTACCTCACTCTACATACATTGCCATCGTTTACTTTACATAAAACATTCACATGACCTGGTAGAATTTCTTCCCGGTGTGGAAAAATTAAGCTTCCTTGGATTTAGCAGTGCTCTAACAAAAAGCCCTAGCCTCCTGAGTCTCTAAAATATATATAATGTAAAGAAGGGAATGTTTACTTTCATCCTACAGATATATTCTTCTTTTCACACACCATGAGAATTAGATGTGCCGGCATTTATCTAACTGTTCTGATTCAAAAGAATAATAAAACTTCCGTGTGTCTTTTCAAGAGGGCCAAGTCGCTATATCATGGACTAGATCTCTGGCTAAATGGAGACTAAAGTTTCATTTCGCTAAGTATTACATGTCAAAAGAGTTGAAGCCCCAGGACTTGGAGACATCTTTAAGTCATAAAAGCCAAGACAGAGGCTCCCGGAGAGATTTTACTGACATACCAGTGGGGTGGGGCTTAGGATTCAGGGTCATCAAATTTCCACAGAGACTCTTGCAAAAGGGGGAAGTAACCTGCCACAACCCACTTAATAAATTGAGGGGGAAAATCCTATTTCCTCCTCTTTCACCCATGGTGTGCAGCTACAAGCACAGGACAATGGACCTGGCCATCACTGCAGGGCCAAGGTGTAAGAATTAGAGCTTTGGGGACAGAGGTAAAACGAAACTAGACGCAGAACACCTTGTGTATGCCCTCAGGATGAAATGAATAAAGCTGAGAGGCGCCTGGGGGGCTCAGTCGTTAAGCATCCGACTTCACCTCAGGTCATGATCTCACGGTTTGTGGGTTTGAGCCCTGTGTTGGGCTCTGTGCTGACAGCTCAGGGATTCTGTGTCTGTCTCCCGCTCGTGTGCAAACAAATACACATTAAAAAATAAATACGCATTAAAAAATTAAAAATTAATAAAGATGAACATGAAAAACCCAATACTAACCTTGTTCTTTCATACAATTTTTTTTCAAGGTTTTAACGTAATTGGAAATAGGACTTCTTAGGTCTAACCTCATCTTACTAATCTGTGTTAAGTCTTCTCGGAGTTCTATGTCTTCCTAGAACAAACAGTAAGAATGTTCTACCACACTGGTCTGTACTGCGTAAAGTGCTGGGTTTTGTTTCCTTTTTGTTCTTGTTAACCAACGATGGTTAACTATTAAAATTTGGGGTATTTAATACAACTATTACATTAAATGATTCCAGACATATTCACTGAACATCAAGCATACAGAAAAGACAATAGTTTATTTCAGAATAAGGCAGAATTGGAAAGTACCTAAGTTTTCAGTCACTTGCCTGGTTTCAACATTTTCCTGTAAACTGGTCTCCTCAAAACGTGTATGCCACCACATCCATTACTTTCAACTTCATTTTAGACATATTTAGGTAAATACATTGCACCCTACCCATATGAAGACTAAAAATAGCCCGTTTCCTCTTTCTTCATTGTTTTTCCTGTTGCAAAAACTCACTGATTTTTTAAACTTTCTTTAAAATGCCTCCATCAGCCAACATTCAATAACTCATACAACAAAGCTCATACAGGTCACAGATTGTTTTAAGTGCTTGCTAAGTTCTGAATGTTTGTGTACCTCTGAAATGCATATGTTGAAGTCTTAACCCTTAATGCGATGATGCTACAGGGTAGTGAGGCCTTTAGGAGGTGATTTGCTCAGAACAGTGATGCCCGTGTGAATGGGATTAGTGCCTTTGTACAAGAAACCCCAGCTCTCTTGTCCCTGCCACCATATGAGGACACAGTAAGAAGACAGCCATCTATGAACGAGGGAGTAGAACTCATCATATGCTAAACCTTGACCTTGACTTCCCAGCCTCCAAAACTGTAAGAAGTGTTTACAAGCCACAAGACTGACTTATATGGCTCTACAAATTTTAGTCCCTCAGACATCTAGAATCAATTTGCCAGTTTCCAAATATCATATTGATTTTGACAATAATAAAAATGAAAAATAAAAACTGATACACACAGGCAGCTGAATCTCTCTCCCCTTAGGATATAGAATTTTAAAGACAATTAGATCTCTTTTTATTGTACACTGTGAATCATGAAGGAAAGCAATCATACAGATTTACTTGTATTTTCATATAAAATATTCACAGGAAAACAAACTTACATTGATAAAGGATGACAAACTTTGATTAACTTTTAATATAATTTTCTCTACAACAACATGCACGCTTTAAAAATGAACAAAGATTCTTATTTCTAAGAAGGCTCATGCCCAAAATACACCTGGTATACATGCTGAGATGACTGCAGTAATTGTAAACTTTCCTCAGAATACCGTAGTTTTTGAAACTTCCTGAAATGTGCTTTTGGACACAAGCAATTAAAAGCCCACCTCACATTTCTGAGGCACTGGTTGCCATGGTGCTTCGGCATTCTGAAGAAACACTGGGAATGACACTTCACAGATGTCGAAGCCTGATGTCATGATATAAAAGACAGTTTACACGGGAAGATTATTTTCACAACTCTCTGGGGACTGACTGCTCAAGCAACTGACTAAAGGTAGATGGAATTCTCTCTCCACTGACCACACCTCTGTTCACTGTTGTCATCGATCAGACCGGTACACCTCATCCTGGGATCCTCCCCCTCCACTGGCACTGGCCGGCTGGTACTAAAAGGTGTTCCGAGCGCTCCATAAATGGTGCAGCCTCCTTTGATTTTTACGTTTAACTCTCATCGTACTTGGCCACTCACTAATAACAAAATACAGAGTTCAAAAGGAGCAGAGATTAATTAATGAGCTAAAGATCCATCACATGTAATAATCAACAGGGAGGCTGATATATTTAGAAAACATCCCTAAACACGATGCATGAGCACCAAGTACAGAGCTGTTGATAAGAATATAAGATAGAGGAGAAGGCGGAGGGGCATGGAGAGGGGTAAAAAGAACAGGGTGGGGCAGAATGGGGAAAGGTGGTAGGAAAAGGGGGAGACAGGGAGGCAGAAGACAAGAGTGAAAAAGAAGCAGGAGGAAAGAAACACTTATTACCAACTTCCTATTATGCCTGGCCCACTATTTCCTAGCTTGTCCCAATGACTGAGCTTGTCTGAGCTTCATTTCCTCACATGTAAAATGAAGCTACTCTAGAGCAGTTGTGGAGATGATGAGTTAATCGATGTAAAGCACTTAGAAAACCCTGGTACACAGCAAGCACAGTTTAAAGCTTCCAGCTAAAATAAATGTTACTAGAGAAGCTAAGTAAGGAGCCTGTTATAAGGCTAATGAGAGCTAGAGCCAAAATTCAAACCCAGGCAGCCCCATCTTTGATCTTAGACAACCACGTCCACAGCCTTCCACACGTGCATGCACATTTAAGGAAACGGAAAAAGACTTCATCGTGGAGAAAGTTCTGTACACAACCACATCACTCCCCTAGGGTTTGATTCATCAGTGTTAATGTGGTCAACCCGTGGTCAACCTGTGTATGTTACAAATGGATCACCAAAGCGGGGGGGGGGGGGGGGGGGGACACTTAGCACTGGTTGCTAAAAAAAGGATGAGATTTTGATTAAAGGAGTATGTTAGAAGACTGTTTGAGAACACTGTTGAAAAAGAGTATGGCTGTAGATACAAGGGAAAAAATGGTACTCCATCTAAAGAAAGGAGGGGACGTAGAGGCATGATGTTATGATGAATGAGGTCATCATTCAAAGATCTGAGCTAACATTCTCTGCAAAACCGCATAACTTAAATAAGGGGAGGGGGGCAAAAAAGGGGGGGTCCAAAGTATAATAAGGAAAAATGACTGTGTATCTAGAAGCAATTAGTTCAACTGTCTTCATAAATAAGTCTCTAAATGTAATAAAGATGTCAAGAAATAATTAAATAGTTGTATAATTTTGGACAAAAGATATTCTGAGGAAATAGAAAACATACAATGACAAATCCTATTAAACTGTATAAAAATGTACCAATGTGCTTATAAAATAGTAATATTTTTATATATGCAAAATATACAATATGTGTGTGTGTGTGTATATATATATATATATATATATATATATATATATATATATGAAAATAGTATGTAATATGAAAACAGTACTCCAGGGTCACCTGGGTTGCTCAACCGGTTAAGTGTCTGACTTTGGCTCACATCATGATCTCAAGGTCCGTGGGTTTGAGCCCCGTGTCGGGCTCTGTGCTGACAGCTCAGAGCCTGGAGCCTGCTTCAAATTTTGTGTCTCCCTCTCTCTCTGTGCCTCCCCTGCTCGTGCTCTTTCTCTCTCTCTCTCTCGCAAAAGTGAATAAACATTAAAATATATACAAATAAAACAGTACTCCAAGGTGGTAAAGGAAACAAATCCAGTAGAAAAACTGTCAGAGGCTATTAACACAAGGAAAAGTCACACAACAAATACAAAGAGCACTAAGTATATGAAAACATGGTAACTAACTACTTATCAAGGAAATAAATATTAAAGCAATACTAGGATACTGACTTACACAAGAACTTGTCAAAAATTAGGAAGAACAAGTGTTGCTAGGCTAAATAAAAGCACAGACTACTGGGATCCTGAGTGGAATACAACTTACAGACCAGCAACCCCACTTGAGAATCTATCCTACAAAAATATACTACATAGGGTATCTGTGCGATAATAATGAGAAAAAAACTAAATGTTCAATAATACAGGAGAGGTCAAACAGAGTATCATGTACCCTAACAGGGAAATTAGGCAGCTTGAAGATTAGTTGACTTCATCCTAGAGTTGACAACTGTCCCAGAGGAAATGTCTACTCCAAGTAAAAAAAAAAAAAAACAAGTTGTAGAAAAATGTCTATATTCTTACCTTGTTTTTACATACAAGTTGCTTATCACTACTATATATAACTTGATAAATTAAAGATAAGGACGTACCCCTAAAGCCATGACCACAACCTACATCATCAACATACCCAACACCTCCAAAAGTTTCCTATTATTAAATTTTTTAAAGAACAGTTAACATAAGATCATTAACATTTTATCATTTTCAGTGTTCTAGTCTTTCACTTCCTTGGTTAAATTTATTCCTAAGCTTTTAGTTTTGTTTCTTTTTTTTTTTTTTTTGATGATTTTGTAAATGGGATTGTTTTCTTAGTTTCCTTTTCAGATAATTTTTTGTTTGTGTATACAAATGCAGCTGATTTGGGGGCACTGATTTTGTAATTTTGCTCTTTTTTTGTTCCAATAGATGTTTTGGTTATTTTTTAGTGTGTGTGTGTGTGTGTGTGTGTGTGGAGTCATTAGAGTTTTAGAGATATAAGATCATGCCATTTGCAAATAGAGCTCATTTTACTTCTTCCTTTATGATTTGGTTGCCTTTTATTTCTTTTTCTTGCATAATTGCTCTGGCTAGGACATCTAGTACTATGCTGAATATTGGTGGTGAGAGGTGAGAATCCTTGCCTTTTTCCGGGTATTAGAGGAAAAGTTTTCAGTTTTTCACCACTGAGTATGATGTTAGCTGTAGGTGTTCCACGTACACACTTTATCATGTTGAGGAAATTTGAGAGTTTTTAATCACAAAAGGATATTAAATTTTGTTAAATGCTTTTCCTGTATCTATTGAGATGATAATGTGATTTGTCCTTTGTTCTGTTACTGTGGTGTAACCTGTTGATATGTCAAACCATCCTTGCATAGCAAGGCTAAATCCCACTTGGTCATGGTGTGTGATTCTTTTCATGTGTTCTTCAAATTTGGTTAGCTATTCTGTTAAGGATTTTTTTATACATGTTCAACGGGGATATTGTTCCATAGTTTTCTTTTAGGATCTCTGGCTTTATACCAGGGTAATGCTGACTTGATTTTTAAAAAATGGAAGTATTCCTTCTACTTCTGTATTCTGGGAGAGTTTAAGCAGTATTTGTATTAATTTTTCTTTAAAAAAATAGAAAAATTCATCTATGATGCCATCCGTTCTGGCCTTTTCCAGTTGGAAGGTTTTTGATTACCAATTCAATCTTCTTATTTGTTACTGATCTGTTCATACTTTCTATTTCTTCTTGACTTAGTCTTGGTATGCCTTATTGTATACTTCTAGGAATTTATCTATTTCGTTTAGGTTGTCCAATTTGTTGGCACATAATTGTTTATAATAGTCCTTTATGATTTTTTTTTCCTGTGGCACTGAATTAAAATGTCTTCTTCATTTATGATTTTATTTGAATCTTGTCTCTTTTTTCCTTGGTTAGACTGCGTAAGGATTTTCAATTTGGTTTTTATCTTTTCAAAGAACCAACTCTTACTTTAACTGAGTTTTTAAATGTTTTTCTCTCTTTCATTTCTTCCTGTTCTAATCTTTATTTCCTTCCTTCTATTAACTTTGGGATGAGTTTGTTCTTTTTCTACTTCTCTGAAGTGTAACGTTGAGATTTTTTTTCATATAGAATTTTATTACTACAGACTTCTCTTTTAATACAGATTTTGATGCATCCCTTAAGTTTTAGTATTAACAGTGTGCTTTAAAACAATAAAATTCAAAAGAAATGCAAATACCTGTAGACATGTTCATACATTTTGGTATAAGCATGAAGGAAATCATGGTAGTGAATGAATTAAGCTGTTGACAATGATTGATCTCAGAGGATGGGTTTTTAAGATTTTAATAAAATAACTATAGAATAACTACATGAGATAACTGAAATACCTAGAAAAAACAAAGTAACAATAATGGAAATATAGATAAAAATCTCTGTATCACATAGTTAAAATAAAGATTAAGGACAGAGTGAGGAGAAAGAAATGATAGGGGAAAAATATAACTTTGCAAAAAAAAAAAGTTGAATTAGAGAAAAAGCCAAAAAAAAAAAAAGAGGTACAAAAAGGAGAAAGATCTGAGGGCTCTTACCCTAGAAGAAAACTTTCAGAAATATTTTTTGAATCCTTCTTATATGCCAGTCTCTGTATTTCATTCATGCAGTTTATACTTATTAATTAGTAAAATTTTACTTGATTTTCATAATAGTCCCATAAGGTTGATTTTTCTTTTTATTTTAGAGAAAGAGAAAGCATGTGCAAGCAGGGAAGAGAGGCCGAGGTGGGGAGAGAGAGAATCTTAAGTAGGGTCCATGCTCAGCACAGAGCCTGACATGGGTTCAGTCCCCCCAACCCTGGGGTCATGACCTGAGCCAAAATCAAGAGTCAGACACTTAACCAAATGAGCCACCCAGGTGCCCCAAAGTTGATTTTTAACATCCTAATTTTATGGTAGAAAGCCAAGTCTGAGAGATAGGAAGCAACATACATAGATGTCACACAGATTCATAGTTTCCTCCTCCTCCTCTTGCTACATTCCCTTCACAAGATGCACTTCTAGTTCTCCCAAAATCTTGGTCCTTATTGGAAATATGCCCAACCAGAGCTGCCTGATAATCAAACAGCAGTGTGAGTGCCGTGCAAAGTTACTCCACACCATATGCTATCAATTCCTAAGCACGCTCAACTTAAACTTTTAAGGCCTGTGACTTAATGAATAGAGAAGTGATAAAAAGAGGCACATTTACAAAATCATATGAGACTTCCTGAAAGTATATTTCATTCTAGGTAGCGAACAAACAAAAGATTTAATTCTGTAACTGACTGCTCTAATTCAGTATCAGCAATGCAAATTATGTGGGTAAAAAATTAAAATATACGGACTGCTATCACTGTCTGTGCTACGGGAATTAACCTGTAACCACTGTAACCAGTTAGAAAACCAGACAAAATATGTGAAACAGTGGTATCCGGACAGTAGAAAATAGGCAGCTCAGGATAGTACTTGCTGGAAAAAGGGGAACAGGGGAGATGAGCTGTATTATTGCCTCAGCTTTCTTTCTGGAGCCAGTTTCTAGCCCACCGCACAGTGAGGGAAAAGTCAGAGATCAGTGGTCTCCCCAAATGAGGGGACCAATTTTAACAGAAGATGAAAAGCTAGGATGATCACCAGAAACCAATGGTCTCGACAATTCCCAGAAATAAAACACAGTTGGGTAGAATCCATGCTCCGGTCATCAAGAGTACAGATACACAGGTCATAAACAGGTCATTAAGTAGAGTCTCACTTTAAAAGTAAGACTAAATTGGGGCGCCTGGGTGGCTCAGTCGGTTAAGTGTCCGACTTTGGCTCAGGCCATGATCTCACAGTTCGTGGGTTCAAGCCCTGCATCAGGCTCTGTGCTAGTAGCTCAGAGCCTGGAGCCTGCTTTGCATTCTGTGTCTCCCTCTCTCTCTGCCCCTTCTTTACGTATTCTCTCTCTTAAAAATGAATAAAATAAATAAAATTAAGACTAAATTATTCCCATAATAAAAGTTGCTCTGGACCTACCTCAAGAAAGTTTAAAATAAAGCTTCCAAAGTATCAGAGCCTGGAGCCTGCTTTGGATTCTGTGTCTCCCTCTCTCTCTGCCACTCCCCCACTCATGCTCCATCTCTCTCTGTCTCTCAAAAATAAATAAATTAAAAATTTATTTAAATTTATTTAAATTAAAAAAAATTTTTAAATAAAAAAAATAAAATAAACTGGTATAATGTATAAGTATATGCCTAAAAATCCCTAGTTTATGACATGTGCACACACAGCAAGAGAAACATGCTTACAAAAATATGAAACTGAAAAAGGTATGTAAAAATGTGAACAGTGAGAATCATGGTGTTTCAGGTTCTTTTTATTTTTTCTTTGCATCTTCCTGCATTCCCCAAGTTCATTATAATGAACTTGTATATTACTTCTATAAGCAGGAAGGTAGGTGAGGATAGGGGATGATATACCGTTAAGAAAAAAGAATAAAGTTCCATCAATAATCAAAAAAGGTAAAGGGGCGCCTGGGTGGCGCAGTCGGTTGAGCGTCCGACTTCAGCCAGGTCACGATCTCGCGGTCCGGGAGTTCGAGCCCCGCGTCGGGCTCTGGGCTGATGGCTCAGAGCCTGGAGCCTGTTTCCGATTCTGTGTCTCCCTCTCTCTCTGCCCCTCCCCCGTTCATGCTCTGTCTCTCTCTCTGTCCCAAAAATAAATAAACGTTGAAAAAAAAATTAAAAAAAAAAAAGGTAAATACTAAATAGTACAGATTTGGTTCATTTAAATGAATTTCTTTTTCTACTGCTATCATTTATAATTATGATTTCATCGAGATTGCTTGTATACAGTTTTGTTTAAAATTGAACAAGGGGCGCCTGGGTGGCGCAGTCGGTTGAGCGTCCGACTTCAGCCAGGTCACGATCTCACGGTCCGTGAGTTCGAGCCCCGCGTCAGGCTCTGGGCTGATGGCTCGGAGCCTGGAGCCTGTTTCCGATTCTGTGTCTCCCTCTCTCTCTGCCCCTCCCCCGTTCATGCTCTGTCTCTCTCTGTACCAAAAATAAATAAACATTGGAAAAAAAAAATTTAAAAAAAAAATAAATAAATAAATAAAAAATAAAATTGAACAAAAAAAGCAGTTTGGTTCAGACTTTTTGGCTGAAATTGCTGTTTTTGGTAACCACTGCCACCTATATCCTCACAACTCCATCCTACTGAAGCATGAGAATGCATCAGTGCCGTCCACGACCATCAACCCTTTCTCTGCACCGCATCAGAAGTGTTCGTTGGAGAACAGCTACTGCACAGAGGAAACTCACCACGAAAGCCCTATTATTGGTAATAGGAATCATAAGACCACACTACTAATGTGAAACTTTTCTTCTCACTGACTGATATAATGGGAAGATGACAGAAACTGAGGTTGTTTTTCTTGTTCCTAACACAAGGAACTGCTCTCTAGTTACTAATAACCTACTAATGTACAGCCTAGCAGGAACAAATTGAATACACACTAGAGGCCGCTAGTGATAAATAAGTGAATTTTGCATGAAGTAAAAAACATGATGAGAGCAGTACAAAGAAAACTGCATTCTAAGCTTCTAGCTTCAGCTGCCTTTTTAAGTACTATTCTTCAAGTCAGAAAACATTTTTTTCCATCTATAAACCTCTCCTAAATTTTCTTGAAATAAAAGAAATAGAGCTGGGCAAATTTCATCTTGAAACGACAAATCAAGGAAAGTTTTTAAATATCTGTATTACCATATTATTAAAGCAAAGCTGTCCTTTAAAGCAATGAATCCTTTTTATAGAGTACAAATTAGGAGAATAAGTTATTCTCTTAATTGTCACAAAGATTCAGATCAAGTAAAGAAAACCTTATGCTCAATGATGTAAATCTGTCTTGGTTATACATTCATGGAGAGGAAGATATATACACACACACACACACGTATATTTATATGTATATGTATATGTGTATATATATATATGTATATTTTTAAATTTTTTTTAATGTTTACCTATTTTTGCAAGAGAAGGGACAGAGCCTGAGCCAGGGAAGGGCAGAAAGAGAGGGTGACACAGCAGGCTCCAGCCTCTGAATTATCAGCACAGGGCCCGGCATGCGGCTCAAATTCACAAGCCCTAAGAGCATGACCTGAGCTGAAGTCTAAGACTTAACCAACTGAGCCACCCAGGTGCCCTGGGAAAGGAAGATATTTTTAAAAGCAAAAGAGATCTAAAAAATATCCCAAGTCCCACAGAAAAATCATGAATCGTAAGAGTGGGGTTTTAAGGAGTTTACTTAGAAAAAAAAACGCATGATACCATGAGTTCAGGGAAAACAAAATCATCTGATTAAAAGCAAGCTTTTCTAAAACCGAGGTAGTGTACATATACTATATACCCTTTTTAAAAAGTCTGTGAGGAATGTTATTAAATTTCTCAGAACGCACGGGAGGTATTTTTATCACTTCTACGTATGACAGGTAACCATTTAATTCCTCTTCACTGTCATCGAGAGTGTGAGGAATAAAAAAATCACAGATCGAGGGGCATTTTACATCACAGTAAACTTTAAGTTAGAGGAGAACCCAGGGTAGCAGAAGTGTGCAGATTACGAGAGACCCTGAGAAGATCCCAAACCATGATGATAGCACAGCAGCCAGAGAGAAAGCGCTGGGGGCATTTGTGGAAATGTCATTTGTGTCTGTATTTGCATCTGGTTGTCCCTACCCATGTTCACCGAAGCGAACACAGAGTGGATCCCGGTGCTAAGCACAGCCCCCTCCACTCAGGGGTCTCTGTATGTCAGCCTTCCCATCAAGGGCGCGGGCAGTCTTCCCCCTTCGCCCCCTCAGGGGGGTCAGTCACTCGTATGTCCTTACACAAGAAAAGACAGGCCACTGGGAATTCAGGGGCAGCACCCGGTGCCCAGCTCACACTTGTTCTTAGAACACAAATGCAACTGCGGATCTGGTTTCCAGATTCCGGCAGATTCCCTCGCAAGCCCAGCTTTCCAGTCCTTCCACTTACTCTTAGTTATAATATTTTCGACTGATTTTGTTGTTGTTTACATCGGTCAGAGTTGCTCTGTTCTTTACAACCAGGACCCCTCAATGAGACAAAAAGTTAAATAAGAAGTTCCTGACAACGTTAACAAAAGAGCTTTTAGTATCAGTCTCTGATTCTCCTCTTAAATAAAAGCAACTTTAAGAATTGCTTTACTGGGTCAGGAATATGCTTTCATACTTAATCTCTGAAAGTTGAAGACATTAAATTTTTATGGAAGAGCGTGTCTAATCATTCTTTAATAACTATTAAGCACATAGTGACCTAGTTCCTGGGGATGAGACGGTGAAAAAGCCAGAGACAGTACAATGCTTTCCACTGGGGTTATAGGCGGGTGGGAACATGGAAAGAAGTGGTTCCAACGTGTTGTGATAAGTGTTACGATAAGGGAAGTACCGGGTGAGAGAACATCTCAGAAGGACAATGAACTCCACTTGGTAAAGCAAGACATCTAGCCACCAAATACCCTCACTGAGGTTCATTTAGGATTTGTCATCTACGGCCTGTGGGGAAATGACTATTATTTTCAGGGAAAGCTATCTAAAAAGGAGTAAGACTGCTCAATTAAAAATATTTATTTATCGGGGCACCTGGGTGGCACAGTCCGTGTTGAGCCTGGAGCCTGCTTTGGATTCTGTGTCTCCCCCTCTCTCTGCCCCTCCCCTGCTCGCATTCTCGCTCTCAAAAATAAACGTAAATTTTTTTAATGAAAACAAAAATATTTATTTATCATCTTTCATTCGTTAAATTGGGTCCTATGTGCCAGAGTTATTTCCCAAGATAAATAAAACAACAACAAAGAATTGTGTGAAATTAAACAGAAACACCCACAGATAATTTTGACATAATATGCAATGATACGTAATTATTGCCTAGAAAATTTTAATTTATGCCTGAATTAGGTCTGAGGAAACAAAGACTTCTGGGGAAACCCAAGGGAACTGAGTTTTGAAAGGAGTGTATATGACTTGGAAGAAAGCAGAAGAGGGATTTTATGAAAGAATTTTAAAAGAGGGTTTTGTTATAGAATAGGGTTTTATAAGTTGGTCAGACATGGTGTTCTATAAAAAAGTATCTCCGTGTGATGTTAAAACTAATTCCTTGGCCTTTCAATGTATACTCCCATGGTTTTGAAAAATAACTGACCAAGTAGGATCAGTATTTCGATGGCACCAATATTTTTTTTAACGTTTACTTATTTTTGAGAGCGAGCACGTAGGAGAGGGGCAGAGAGAGAGTGCTCCAAGCAGGCTCCGAGCTCTAAGCGCAGAGCCCAAGCTAGGGCTCCAACTCACGAATGGGGAGATCATGCCCTGAGCTGAAGTCAGACACTTAACCGACTGAGCTACCCAGGCGCCCCTAGATGGCACCAATATTTTAAATAACCGTTGCTAAAGAGTGCTAGTGCTCACACAAGTGCTCCCTTCACGGCTGCTCCTGCCCCGAGGAGCAGGTCCCAGGTGTCAGGCACCCCAACACGGTATCCAGCAGAAATGGACGTAACCAAGCATCCAAAGCTGAAAACAGAGCTCATGGATCGAAATCCTGTGGGACCGACAACTTCTTCCCTACAGTTCAGGCAAAACATGGCGAATCTCATTCAAGAAAAGTACTAAGTGCAATTCCAAATCATACAATTTGGATTGATAAGTCAACATCTTTAATGTTCATGATTTTTTAAATTATAGTTCCTATGAGCCTGGGCATTTATACACTAGTGTCTCCTTGTTCATCACTTAAGTTCCCTTCCCCCGACCTTCTGAAGTGATAGAGTATCCAGAGATAAGCACATTAGACATAATATATACATACACCCAAATGATATTTACATCATATATATCATACACACATATACATACACACTTACATACACACAATGATTTTATTCTTGCAGTGATAAAATGTTTTTGGTTGTATTTTAAATAGCCTTTCTGAGACTCTTCGGCATATTCTCCAACTTCTGGCTAGAGACAAAATTGGAGTCTTCAAGGAACACAGTGTCAAACACCTCTCGGATCACTAAGCCAGGACTGTACGTAAAAGTCCAGAGCTTATCCTGGTGTAAGTGCCATTTGGATATATTCCCACAAAATTTATTAACTAGCCCTTGCTCCCACTGAATTCCAGCTGTCACTTTTCTGTCCCCATAGCTGGCACAGGTACAAATCCAGCATCCACTCAAATTTCATGTCTTATAACGACGTGTCAACGAATAGTACATGTGTCCTGTTGTTGGAGTTATTGTGCTTATTCTTGGTCTCATAATACAAAACCAAAATTTTAATAACGAGAAATAGGAAATATCTAGGTGCATGTGGGGGTGCGCTCCCATATGCGCACACACTGAAACGAGTCTGAAAAATCAGACAGCGTAGGACCATTCTACAACTTTTTAATCAACATATTTATACACATACACACATATGTGATTCTCAATTATTACTCCTAACTCAGCAATCTATAATATACTGAAAATAAACCAAAAAACTTGAAAAACATGAGCTCTTACATTGTACTGACAAGTGCTAAGACAATTCAAGTTCCTTTCTTTTTAAAAAGTAAAATTAAAAGAGCCATGTGTTACTCAGAACTTTTGACAGATGATCCAGGTTTCTCTGAAAAATCATCGGAAGGTAATTTATTTCTGAAGGCTCCATCCACAGTGCAGGAAAGGAAAAGGGTTTTGTCAGGAACATACTTTATGAAATAGAATAGCCATAAAGAACAATGCCTCTGATTAAATTTAGTTGTAAACTGACTTCCTGCGGCTGCTTAAAATGATTTCACTCTGAAAATTTATTTTGACTTCATGCATGATCTGACAAACAGCATCTTTGCATACATATTCTGTCTCCCCACATCCCCCCAAATGATTCAGAGCTATGCATGGATAACTTTGAGATCTCTGATTTATAGCATTTGATAACCAACAGACTAAAATATATTAGGAAACTAATTCAATCAGCAATTCAAGAAAAATATGTCCTCACAGTTTATTGTGTAGGGTTCTTTAATAAAGACTCCTATTACAAATTTTCTTTTAAATGTGCTAATCATTTTTACCTTCCATCATTTTAATTCAAAGGCCCAGTAATGTTGACACGCTTACAGACTTAGTAATTTGATGGCATAAATACTCTTTAATGGAAACTTGTCAAAGCAAATGACTAAATAATTGCTTAAGGCTAGGCTTACAAGAAATCAAGGTAAACCAGTGATCTTTGGTTTTCCTTAAGCAAGTACAAACTTGTTTCCTTTCTATATATGTTCACACATACTGAAGGTATATTTTTTTTAACTATGCCATGAAATGCGTGAGCATTAGTTAAAATGAAGGCCAATCACTCAGAAAATTACAGTCACAGGGAGACTGAAATCAATTGTCCTAAACATTAGACGTTATTGAGATCACAGTATCTGCTCAGATCCTTGACACCAACTTATTCCACAACAATTTTTATATTTGTTGTCTCATTCCATAAAAAACTAACAGTACTGAGCAAGCTTTTGCAAGATTTTCACTAAGATACGGCAAATATAGGCATTATATGAGTCTCTGCTACTCTTTATATCCCTTCCACGGTGGAAGTGCCAACTTTGAAAATTATGTTTGGTTCTGACTACAAGAATTAACATTCCTCCCAAAGAATCACTTGAAAAAAGTGGCAACAGATGCCAACTAAAAAGACAATTCTTAAGAATCAAGTCTATCAACTACCTTGAAGGAACAAACAAGATTGTTGGTGGGCCTATACAATGGAGTACCACTCAACAGTGAAATGGAACAAACTACTGATACAGTCACAAGCTCAATCTCAGAAGCATGTGATCAGTCACAAAAGTCAGATACAAAAGACAACAAGCTGAATGACTCCATTTATAGGACATTCCAGAAGGCTGCAGGAGCTAGGATACAGAAGTTGGGAACGGACGCAAAGGGACATGAGGGAACTTTTCGGGATGAGGGACATGTTCTGATCTTGATTGCCGGTGGATATACCTGTAGATTACTTCAAAGTTTGTTGAACTGTGTGCTTAAAATGGGTGGGTTTTATTGTATGAAATTATACCTGAACAAAGCTGACTAAAAACAAACAAAAAAAGGAATCAGAGAAGCTGAACACCATATTCCTTCATTTCAACAACAATATGAAAAGAGCTGGAAGCTATTCAGTTACCACATGCAATGCACTAACCATGAAAGAATATTTACAGCTATTATCGAAACCTATATCATACACGCATTTAACTTTTCTGTAATTCATCACATCATAGCTTTGAAGGGCCACCCTCCACCCTCTTGGCTTGTCCAATTCTTGTATAACCAGCCCGAGTAATACACTTCTTCATTATGATCTCGCTGAGTACTCCAGAAGATCCTGATCTCTCCTTGAAATGTCGCAGATAGAGAAACTACAGCTCAAGGAAGTGGAATTACTTGGCCAAAGTCTCATAGTAATGAAGTCGCCAGATCAGATTTTGAATCCTGACCTCACTAAGGAGTCTGTGCCCTCTCACTTCACAGTTCCCAATGTGGAAATCCTGCTATTGCGGTGAATGGACAGAGAGGACAAAATTGTTCAAAGGTAATCCTATGGAAACAGACAAGTCAATGCTTCCTTCAAGAGGATGTCTGATTCTTGCTGCCAGGTGCCTGGTTTAATGATAACAACAATGACTTTGGAGGATAATCTGTAACATCGGAACCTCTTATTATTCAGTTTATTTAAATCCCATTCTGAAGTAGGTTCAGCCAGGGCACAGTAAGCTTTAGAGTCAGGTCAGCTTTATTCCTACTTGATTGCTCAGAAAAGTGGTATTGATCTGCTGATAAGAAAGTGCGAGAATATATAAGGCTAGGAAGTCTGAAATTCTATGTGTGAGAAAATTAATGGTCTGATGGGAGTAAGCTATCAAGAATGAGCCCTCCTTTTCTGTGGGAGCCCCACAAGTTCCTCCTCAACCCACAACGTTAACAACTGTTTACGTGAAGGGTCATCTGTGTGATTTCAAGGAATTTTTACTGGATGCTGATCTTTTAAATTCAACAGAGAGCAGCCCTTAACCATCTGAGCTAAGCTCGAATAATGTTCATACGATCATCTGTAGGATCTCCCATTCAGGATGCTGGATTCATCAATTATTCTGAGAAAACTAACCAGGAAACCATACCACCACACCCCATTTCAAGTCCTTACACACTAACGATACCAAAATCCACAGCTATCCCTTAGACAAGTACACAGATGAGTTTCAAAGACTCTATGTCCTTTAAAATCACAATTCAAATAAATTATCACATTTAACATTAGATTCTTGATGCTCTCAGAATACCAATGAATTTAAAGGCAAGGATCTTCATTTCATGATAAAAGACTCAGTTAGATAGGGATTCGAATGCAATGTAAATATAAAATATTCTGAAAATAGGTGGGATGTATTCTACATGTGATTTCAGACAAAACATGAAAAATCTTTCTAGATAGAAGGCACTCTGGTTTATACATGCTAATAAATAACTATCCAAAGTTTCTTCTGTAGCCCAGGCAGCAAGGAGAAAGGACAAAGGAGAAAACAGAGGAAACAGCTTGGCTAAAATGAGAAGTAAAAGACAAACCCTGATTCTCAAGGTCAGGAGTTTAGATTTTATCCAGGAGACATGAGAACCTCCCCTTCTCCCTACTAGTCAACACACACACACACACACACACACACACACACACACAGACATACACACACACACCACTCTGTGTCCCTAACCTTTTACACTCCAGTAGGATCCTCGGGATTATTTCTAATACGCCCATTCTGGATTAACTGTCCATTCTCTGTGTTTTTCTTTGTCATAGAACCTATCGCACTGGACTAGAATTTTCTCATTATGTGCTTTATAATCTACATACTGCACACTAATTTCTTCTTTACTTGTATCACTCTAAGTTTTTTATGGGCAGGAATCATTTATTTATATATTCACAGTAACTATCAAAATAACCAGAGAAGTTATTCGATAAAAGTTTGAATGAATAAAATGAATGAATGAATCATAAGCTAGATGCTACATTCTTAATTCTGTCACTGGATTATATTTTTGAGGGATCCTGTCTCATTCAAAAGCTAATTTTATTTTTAACTATAATTTTATTTTATTTTTGATTACTTTACCTCAACTTTCTAATAGAATAAGGTCTACAAATGTTGACATCTCTTTAAAAGTATTTTTTTAAAGAATCATCAATATCAACTATTTTTTTCCGTACCGTCAAATAACTTTCATGTGGCATTGATTTTGTGATTCTAGTTGGTCTCCATACCTCTCCTATTCTACTTGATTCCCTCACTTCTTCCACCTCCTACCATAATTAGTTGTGACCACAATTCTAAGAACCTATAGCAACGTTTCTTAATCCATTTTTCGGGTTCAAAGAGCTATCAATTCTATATCCTAAAAAAAAAAAAGGCCACACAGTCAAAATTCAATATATTCCCATTTTATAAAGGCCAGAGATAGGTAGAATGAATCTAACATTAATTAGGTCAGACAGTGTCCTATGAGGGGAGATGGCAATTGGGGGTTGGGAACATGAAGAAGGCCTCTGCAATGCTGCTAATACTCTATTTACTGATCTCAGTACTGTTCGTTCATGTGCTCCCCCCCTTTGTAAAAATTCATTGAGCTATATCATTATAGTCTGTGTACTTCTCTATATGTTTGTGATATTCCCTCTGGTGGAAAAGGTGGTAATTACTAGTTATATAGTTAACAGTTATTATAGTTAACAACTTTTATATAGTTAACAACTAGTTATATAGTTACTAGTTATTATAGTTAACAACTTTTCCACCCTTGGTTAGGAACTGATGAGAGGAGAAGTGGTTCTCTTAGGTTATCTGGGAAAGATGCAGACACAGCAATGACTGGGTATGGGAGGAGGGCCGAGGTTAACTCTCCCATAATCCTTACTGTTCACCTGGTACCCATAAATAACAATCTTTTCATATTCTTTGACGTGGACAATTTACACTTTCCTGATCTAATTTAACGTTAATAAAACTGTCACTAGAAAAACAAAACCCTCCAAAGTCTATCAACAAGGGGCAAGAAGCAAAATCGGCTTCATAAAATCCTCCTAGAAAATCTTATTCTGCCTCACTCGTATTCGTTTTTTCCTTTCGGCCTCCTGTGATTATTCTGACAAGGCTGAGCTTTACCATGCTGAATCAGATCAATGGTGGGTTTGACCTACTTGCCAGAAAGCAGGAGGTGGATGTTATGAGGCCACCATACGAGTTTTTAATCACAGACACCTATCAAAATATAGACATGTGACTTCATTATTAGGCTGAAGCTGCAGAAATGGGGGTATTGGCCCACACATCTAATATACCACCATAGTACCCCACATTTCTAAAAACAGATATCTGGGATTTGGAAAACAGTCAGTTAAGACCATGGGAACAAGGGTGTCTGGGTGGCTCAGCCAGTTAAGCGTCTGACTTCAGCTCAGGTCATGATCTCGCAGTTTGTGAGTTCAAGTCCCGCGTCAGTCTTGGAGCCTGCTTCGGATTCTGTCTCCCTCTCTCTCTGCCCCTCCCCTGCTCACGCTCTGTCTCGTTCTGTCTCTTTCTCTCTTTCAAAAAGAAAATAAACATTAAAAGAAAAGTATGGAAACAGAGTTATGGAATCACTATGTTGCATAATAAAAGTAATGTAACATTGTGGATCAACTATATTTCAGCAATAAAAAATATATATAATATAGGATATAATATACCACTCTCAATATTACATTGAAATCAGAAATCAGTGGGGATAGTTCAGATGATTTAAAAAATAAGGTTGGAGAAACTGGCTAACCAAATAAGATTTTTTTCCCTCAACTAAAGAAAAAAAAAAGTATGGGAGTACAAAGATTGGAGTCTTCTAAAATGTATTCCTCTTTAATCTCGAGTCCATAACCAAAGCTAAGACCCCACTGTCATGGGCGGTGCCCATCCTACAATTCCCTGACTGGGTCTTCAACCTGCCTCAGTCTGATGTCCAGACTGAGCACACCCCCAAGTCAGAACCTGCCAGTCCTCAGGGCAGAGGTAATCCGTTCATCTAAAATGTGAGGGTCAATCGAAGTCACTCAAAACCTTATGGGAAGAGAGAGCAGAGTGACTGCAACAATATATTCATTTATCAACAAATATTTGTTGAATCTCTCATACTCCCACACATTCTCTAGGCACCACCGAGCTTCCATTCTGCAAGTTTATATTCACCTGAACAAGAAAAATTAGTCACATTTTCTGTCTTCCCAAAGAGCGGAACCAATAGGAAGACTCAATGTAACTCTTTACTACTTAGGAAGGAATAACAGATCTTTTTTTTGCCTCCTTTTTGTTTCTCTCAACCTCCTAACATATGCTCAAATCATCATGTATTATTTTCATAGCAATAAAAAACACTTCGGACTTCTTTATGAAAAGTCAACCCTGATAAATACAGAGTGGCCCCTCTCAGAGTTGAAACAAAGACCGACAAACATTTATGAAGACGGTGTAGACAGCTGAGTGCATTTGGTAAGGATCAGACATAAGGTCACTGGGGATGTTCGCCTCAGCTCTGTCCTTCCTCAGGATCTCTTCCTCCCCTTGCTCCTCTCTTGGTGTCTACATCAGTCTCCCTTCCTTCCATTTCAAATGTGTGAACAGCTCATTTTGTCCTCAGCTGGAGAAGATTCTCTACACATTCATGTTTTATTGCATAATTATAAGGTATTACATTGTAGATACGGCATTAAATAAACAAATACAAACCAACCAAGCAGTGGCCCACAAACCATACTCGGCTTTTCAAAACCTGTGTTTTCTCCTTTCTAATTCTGTTTTTCTGCTTTTCTGACAAAAATGTGAGAAAAAATAGGAATCACGTTTAGTCACCTATATCCAATTAGCATAACCGGTTATGGTTTGTATTTAATGAGATTTACTCTAAGGATTCAATTCCCACATGGGGCAGTTAGTTTACTCAGCTCCCTATTAGACACTCTACCCAGGCCAGCCTTGTCCCTAAGTATCTGAGTATGAATCATTGCAGACACATTATTAAAATGAGAAAAGTAACAGAAAGTACATCTTAGTATTGAACATCTTCATATACGGGCAAATGGTTCTTAGATAAAATCATGTAAATCTTTTTGGAAGTCTTCCATAAGATTACTGATAAATGTGTTAAGAATATTAGAAATGATTATTTTGAAATCTGGGCAAAAATGATGATACTCACTCCACCACCCTGGTCACCTGTTTTGCTTTTAAATGTGAATGAAAGTTCACATTTCTCTCTCTTATTAGTGTGTTCTAATGTTCTCTCTCTTATGAGCGTCCAACCCAATCCAATAAAAGCGATCAGCAGGGAAATCTGTACTTTTTTCACAAGCAATCTAGATGGTTCTGACGGTCAGAGCAGAGTTGGGAAGCACTGTGTTACTATCTGTTCACAGCTCTGGTTCATGTAATTATGTTCATGAGCTACACCTACCCGTAGGGAAACAGCACTCAGTACCAGATCCCTCGCCAGCAAGCCGGCTACGGGCATGAAATGCAATCTCCAGGTCCTAATCTTGGCCTCCTGGGTATCATGCTCTTCCCTGAACCAACTGGCCCAGGCGCTTTTTAGAGTATTTTTCATACACTGTCCATGTCAGGTCTTAGGGAATATGGTCAGAGGAATCCATAAAGTTAAAAAATAAAGAACCATAAAGTGTTAAGAATTTAAATTGTTTCCTAGGCTGTCTCTACTGCCATAGTTCTTGATAATTCATCCGGGCCCTAGACATTAGTATGCCCCGTCTCAAAGGAAACATGCTTTCCTCCTGTAAGCAACGGGCTGCTTTCAAAAAGCAGCTCCAATAGAAGGCTGAAGTTAAAAATTCTGATGCCATAAAGATGTATTTTACCTCATTTCAAACTACATATATTTAATTCACACCTGCGATTTGTTGAATCATAATATTTTTATTTTATTTTTTGCAGCAAGGAGGTGATTTCTCAAACTATAAACATTTCAGTACATTTAATAACACATATGATAGAAGCGGAACTAAATTTCACAGCTAGTCTACTCATATCTGGACTATAAATTCTTATGTTTGCCAGGAGGTTGAACCATAAACATGTTGGCAATGAGCTGGATTTAAATTTGCTTTCATCAAACGTATTCCCTTGTCTAAAAATAGCTCATCATGCAAAGATCTGGGAAATCAGACAGTACAGATACCAAATCATTAAGAAGTAAGTTATTGGGGTGCCTGGGTGGCTCAGTCGGTTGAGCGTCTGACTTCAGCACAGGTCATGATTTCGCGGTCTGTGAGTCAGAGCCGCACATCGGGCTCTGTGCTGACAGCTCAGAGCCTGACACTTGCTTCTGATTCTGTGTCTCTCCATCTCTTGGCCCCTCCCCTGCTCGTGCTCTGTGTCTCTGTCTCTCAGTAACAAATAAACGTTAAAAAAATAAAAATAAAATAAAAATAAAAATAAACATTAAAAAAAGAAATAAGTAACTTATCTCCTAAAATATGTGGGTGCATAACTCAGAAGTAATGAAGTTAAATTATATTTAGCTTTACTTAACACTAATACAAAAGTCTTGCTTCTACAACAGAATGTATCATTTGTTTACAAGGCCAGTTTTCATTCATTTAAACTGAATAACAACTCAAATAATCATTACTGGTTTTATTTTAGTCAATGTTCAAAGTCCCCCTAGATACAAATATTTGATAATGCTACTTAATGAGACTTTTCAAGTAGCAGAGTGAGGGACTGTTAAATAATACGATTGGCCAGGGCACCTGGGTGGCTCAGTCAGTTTAGCATCCAACTTCAGCTCAGGTCATGATCCCAGGGTTTGTGAGTCCCAGCCCCACATCAGGCTGTCTGCTCTCAGCACAGAGCCTATTTCAGACCCTCTGTCTCCCTCTCTCTGCCCCTCTCCCCCCTGTTCCACTCACGCATGTGCACGCTCTCTCTCTCTCAAAAATAAACTTTAAGCATAAATGAATACATAAATAAGCACATAAATAAATAACATGGTTGGCCTACTTATTCTAAGAGATACATTCAAAACAAAGAAATAATATTAACATGGCGGAGCAGGTCTCTCACTGAGGTGGTTTTCTGTTCACTTCAAAGTAAAATTAATAGTCATCATTTACCAAGGAGAGAAGAAAACCAACCCAAGAATAGAATTAGTGGTATTTTTGACACTGACTAGAAGAAAGCATACCTTTCCCTCTCTCCTTCCGTGGTATCGTACAGGCGGTTAGCACCTCCATCAGCACAGGCTCTTAAAAGAGCTTCAAATAGAAAAAACAAAGAGTATTTCAATATAAGAAGCTTAGAGCAGCACCACATAAATGATAAACATCACAAAGTAGGCACTCAGACATACACAATGTCAATGCTTCCTTCCCACTTTGGACTTGTCACATTCAGCCCGTGACCTCTGTACGACATACCACAAGGGATCCTGCATAGCACACGGTCAAGTTAGACAGAATCACCTAAGACAGTGTTTCTTTTTTGCATCTTTTTAAATTCCTCCTATAAAATCAAAGGGGAGGAGTGTATTGGGCGTCTTCAATCTCTCTCAAAGCTTATTTTTCCTTCTTTACAAGAGAAGATAGGATTCATGCTCAACAGGGGACAACAGGACATCGTTGTCACTTCGTTCCCTTCCTCAATTAATTTTACAGATGTGTTCTATTGATGGCAGGTATGGGTTTCCATATGTTGTTGTGATATAACCATTTTCTTTTAAAAATAAAATCATAGGGGCGCCTGGGTGGCACAGGCGGTTAAGCGTCCGACTTCAGCCAGGTCACGATCTCGCGGTCCATGAGTTCGAGCCCCATGTCGGGCTCTGGGCTGATGGCTCAGAGCCTGGAGCCTGTTTCTGATTCTGTGTCTCCCTCTCTCTCTGCCCCTCCCCTGTTCATCCTCTGTCTCTCTCTGTCCCAAAAATAAATAAACGTTGAAAAAAAAATTTAAAAATAAAATCATAAACATGATGTCATAAGGCTGTTTTGAAATATTAAGTAACAATCTAGGTAATGTGTGCACACAGTAAAAATTATGAGATGGCACAAAAGTAAAATTCGGGAAGAACCAAGACATTCGAGTAAGACTGGCTGTCTCTCCAGCCGGGACTTTTATGTCTTGCTTTCACTCTAGGATTTGGAGCTACTGAGCAGTTGTTCCTTGAAATTCCCTTAGCCCAGGAACTACCATTTTCTTGTCATTACTGCTCTCATTTCCAATTTTCCCAAAAATGTTCAGTATCTTATCATCAGTTCCTTCTTTTCTTCTTTTTTAAATATTCTTGGGGTGCCTTGGTGGCTCAATAGGTTAAGCGTCTGACTTCAGCTCAAGTTATGATCTCACAGTTCGTGGGTTCGAGCCCTGCGTCAGGGCTCTGTGCTGACAGCTCAGAGCCTGGAGCCTGCTTTGGACTCTGACTCCCTCTCTCTCTGCTCCTCCCCTGCTCATGCTCTCTGTCTCTCAAAAAATAAATAAACTTAAAAAATTTTATAAATAGATAGATAGATAGGTAGATAGATAGATAGATAGATATTCTTTACCAAAAGGTTTCAGATCAAATTTTATTTTTTATCCTGGGCAAGGACAGTGAATGCGGATATGTCCAAGATTCCAATTCCTCATCTCGAACAAACCAAAGCTTGTCTCTGTCCCCACACAGCTGTTAAAACCAAAGTCACGAGGGCCACAAAGACCAGCAAAGACCCTAGGCACCGGCACCTTCAGAAGAAACACTACTCTTTGGAGCTACTGCATCATTTTCTGGCACTTACAAAATCCCCTTCCCTTCTCATCTTACCAATTATTGACAATATATATTTCCTTAGGAGGAAGGACACCCAAATTCAAATAAGCCACAAACATAACTTCAAGAAGATCACAGAATATTCTGCACATTTTCTAAATAGCGAAACCCAAAAGTTCAAAACCACCAAAAACTACACTGGGTCTCATATATAAAACACGGCATACAACAATTGAATAGGAAGACAGAAGAGACTGATTAAAATAGAGACAGATGGTAAACTATCCGTAATTACCCTCTGAGTACATAAAACAATTATCTTTATACAAAATTAACATATATTAAATCTTTTTATATAAAAAGGGATTCGCCCAACTAATAAGGAAATCTAAGAAATAGTTTTGTAGTGGCTAAGGATTAGCAAATAGAGTGGATTGTCAACTTCACAGCATAGTATTTGTCAAGGATCGGTTGAATTCAACGTTCATACTTGTTATGTTCCAGGCCACAAACAGAATAATAAGGTGAGTAACCAACACACTTAATACCCCAGGCTCACAATTTGGCAGAAGAAAGAGAGACTGAAGCAAATGTACAGGATGCATTATAGATTCTCAGGGAACTATAATAAAGGCAACAAAATGTAATGGGAAGGCAAGGAAGGGAGAAGGAAGTTTCAGTGAACAACTCCGAACAACTGCTTATCAATAAATCTAGTTCAGGGAAGATTAGTGTTACTTTCACAATCCCAAAACTTTCCCTAATTTCTGTTACTTCTTACGCCTAAATTCAGACTGACATTTTTAGAGCAGTTTATGAAAAGAGAAATATTTAGATCATAGGAAGCAAAAGTGTCCATATCTACTCCTGTTTAAAATTTTTTTAACGTTGGGGCGCCTGGGTGGCTCGGTCGGTTAAGCGTCCGACTTCGGCTCAGGTCATGTTCTTGCGGTCCGTGGGTTCGAGCCCCACGTCGGGCTCTGTGCTGACAGCTCAGAGCCTGGAGCCTGTTTCAGATTCTGTGTCTCCCTCTTTCTCTGACCCTCCCCTGTTCATGCTCTCTTTCTGTCTCAAAAATAAATAAATGTTAAAAATTTTTTAAATTTTTTTAATGTTTTTATTTATTTTTATTTATTTTTTTTTTTTTTTTGAGAGAGAGAGACAGACAGAGCAAGAGAGGGGGAGGAGCAGAAAGAAAGGGAGACACAGAATCCGAAGCAGGCTCCAGGCTCTGAGATGTCAGCACAGAGCCTGACATGGGGCTCGAACTCACAGACCGTGAGATCATGACCTAAGCCAAAGTCCGACGCTTGACCCACTGAGCCACCCAGGCGCCCCTATTCCTGTTTTAAATGGCAAAGGGAGCTAAAATAACCCTGAGAAATTCTATAGAATTTTCTCTCATTACCTTTAAGTTGCAAGCGGGGGTATAATCCACCTGAAAGGAAAAACAAGTTCCCATCTAGCCTTAAAACAGTTTTGTTTTTAATAAAGTTTGACCAAAAAAAGATGTATTCTACCTTTTTAAAATTTTAGTAATAAAATGTTTTGGCTGGTTTGAAATACTTTCCACATATGTACATAAAGTTGCATTTGAAAAACAAAATATTTCAAGCATGAAGAATGTTGGCATAAATTCACTGAGAGGATGTGGAAAAAAGTTACAAATATACCTGTTGATGAAAGTAACAAACTAAAAGACCCAGAAGTAGAAGGTACTCTTACACATTTTTTTATAAGTCATAATGAATCAGCTTCAAAAACCTGTTCACTCCATCATTTAAACTGTTCCTGGGGCGCCTGGGTGGCGCAGTCGGTTGAGCGTCCGACTTCAGCCAGGTCACGATCTCGCGGTCCGTGAGTTCGAGCCCCGCGTCAGGCTCTGGGCTGATGACTCAGAGCCTGGAGCCTGTTTCCGATTCTGTGTCTCCCTCTCTCTCTGCCCCTCCCCCGTTCATGCTCTGTCTCTCTCTGTCCCAAAAATAAATAAACGTTGAAAAAAAAATTTTTTTTAAACTGTTCCAAACCAGAACAAATACAGGTTAGTCCATGACTTATCTCTTAATGTGAAATTTTCATTGGCATATACAGCTGAAGTTGTGTACATTTGTGAAATATTGTAACTTCAATGATTGGGCAATTATTTACTATGCATTGGGTTAATATGCAACTAAAGACTACAGTACAGTAAAATCATGACATTATCTTTATATATTGGTACTACCAGTAAGTATGTTAAACGTGTAAATGGCATAACGTGAGTTAATGTTACTGTCAGGAAATGAAGAGCTCCATTCAAAAGCACAGGTTAATTGGCTATTTCATTGATTTCTGTTGAATAAAGTTGGACAGAAATAATGTGACTTTCTCAAAAGGAGGCTATTAAATTTGTTCTAAGTATTAAAATGGAAAAATAAAATAAAACCAAAGAAGAATTTTGCAGTTCCAGCTGAAGTCAAAGAAAAGCAGACTATCAAAGGTTTCAACTCTAATCTAGATCCGTCACTTATTAGCCCTCTAACTTCAAGCTAATCCCAAGCCTGTTGATTCCAATGTAAAATAAAAATTACGATATATATTTTGCCAAATTCACAGAATTTTCAGGAGAGACAACGTGGAACTAGAAGGAAGCAGCAGAGGGAAGCATTCTCTCACATTCTGTTGAGGACACTACAACTCTGAAGGACAGTTTGGGAGAGTAATAAAAATTTAAATGTGCATCCCTTTGATCCAGAAATTCTACGTAGCCTATAAAAACACCTGCCCAAATTCACAAAGGCATATACACAGGGATTTTCATTGTGATATGATGTGTAATCATGAAAAACTACCAGCAAACCTAACCCGTCATCAGTCGAATAGGGGTAAGATACATCATAACCATAGTAGAGAACCATAAAAAAAAAGGTAGCTCTTATATGTATTTGTGTGCTCTTATCAGATACATTGTTATTTAAAACTTTAAATAACCCTTGGTCAAATCTTGCTTGCAATAGCGACTCAGAGAATGTGTAAGGGTATAACAAATCCAAGAAAACAAAGAGTCAGGCAAAAGTTACATTACCAAGAATGTTTATCAAGTAATCAGTACTCAGTTGATAAGATGCACTGCAGAACGGATGCTAACATACACCCCTGAGGAAACTCTAACAACCAGCAGAGGATAAAACCCCCGGGGGAACTGATGGCTTTTGTGGCCACCTGCATCCCACACATGGAGTGACCAGAACATTTCAAAGTCATTCCTAGGACATGACTAGACCTTCACTACTTCTGTTATCAAACAAACTTTAAGATCTGTCTTGTACCCTTCCTTAAAGCTAAGAACACTTAGTGCTGAGTAAAGCCTATCATGTGTTACTAGTGCGTTAATCCAAACCCAAGACCACCTCTGTATTCCACAGACCCAAACCCTTTAACAGTGATTATTAGTGAAGAATGGGTATGGCATCATGGAGAAGACTTGTTTTTTCACTCTTTACGTTAAACCCTGTGCTGTTAAAAATATCTGCACAAAAGAATTTGAATCATAGTGTAATTTTAATTTTAAAAAATCAGCAGTAGGAACTAAAAGGGGAAATACACATAAAGTAATGTAACAATTCCAGATCTAACCCCATTGTTAGAAGGAATCAAATATTTGGTCAGACTTTGTCAGGATTGAATTGCAGATGCCTACAGTTGATCTAGAGGAAAGAGAAGGTCCGAATCTTCTTTAGAAGTCTTACTGTATCCCTAGAGAGCTAAGTAACTCTACCGACATCCTGTTTCTTCCCAGCACAGGTCGTAACTCCTAGTACCCCAAGGATTCAATTAGCCTTTGCGTACGTGAAACCAATCTAATCCGTCAATACTACTGGTTTAAGCCAGGATTCTTTCCCTGCCTGACACAGCCATCCATGAGTTCATCCAGCTACGGCAGAAAAAGTATGTCCCTTCTGGATGAGACTCAGCAACAGTCCACTAATACACATTAATAAGGAAATGAAAATCGCTGACAACCACCGTGAGCACATTCACAACTACACTGATGCCAGCAGAAGGTTCACTATCAGGCACTACAGAGAAGAGTGTTGTTTGGTTTGTTTTTATTGTGGTAAGAACACTTCACAGGAGATCTACCCTCTTAAAAGCTTAGGTAAGCAACACAGTCTCATTAACTAGAGGTGCAGTGTCGTGTAACAGATCTCTAGAACTTGATGGTGTTGCGTAACTGAAACCTTAGATCCCTGGAATAACAACTCTTCATTTGTTCCTTCCCTCAGCCCCCCGCAACCACCGTTCTATTCTCGGCTACATGCTTGACTATTTTAGCTGCCTCACACAAGGGGTCCGGGCAGTACTTTTCCTTCTGTGGCTGGCTTTTTCCACTTCGCTTAATGTCCTTCAGGCTCATCCAGGTTTTCACGTATTGCAAGATTTTCTTCCTTTTAAAAAATTTCTTATTTCGGGGGGACCCCGGTCACCCATTTCTCCCATCTCACTCCCGCCACCTCTGGCAGCCACCTATTTGTTCTGTGCATCTATCAGACGGTGGTGGTGTTATTTTGGGGGTTTTGGTTCTTTGCAAGATACATAGCCTGCAAATTATTTTCTCCTATTCTGTAGGCTGCGTTTTCACCCTGTTGCTGTCTCCGCACAAAAGCTTTCTGGTTTGATGTAATCCCAATTATCTCATTTTGCTTTTGTTGCCTGTGCTCTTAAGCATCATATCCATGAAATCATTACAAAGCCAATGTTGTGACGTTTTTCCTTATGTTTTCTTCTGTAAGTTTTACAGTTTGGGGTTTTACATTTAACTCTTTAATCCATTTTGCATTGAAAATAAGTGTTTTTAACCAACTTTTATCATGAGAGACTATACTTAGCAATTATTTACACGTCGTACTTAAATCAGCCAAGAAGCTCTGAATGATTTAATTCTTCCAGAAATATCTCTTGCTTAAAAACGTTTAATTCACCTACAGTTATTCTCTGCCGGTATTAAAAACTCAACCATATAATGAAGCCTAGTAAGAAACAGATTCTGTATGAGGATTCACGGAAGCTTTTCTTTAGTGAACTATTACCTTTAAGCTCTTTTAGGTGTTATCCACTTTTGGCATTTCTTAAACACTTCATAAAAAAAAACAGAACATCTGTTTAAGATATTTCTGTTATTTAATAGAGAGTTAAAGGAACTTCCTTGGAGATCTTTCATATGTGGGGGTGTTGAATATATTGATGATCTCTGATAAAAGGAAAAACACATATTAAGACACAATCATCTACATATAAAATGATAGTTAATGATTTTTACATTTATACAACTTTAAGCACAAGATACTGCTTACAGTGGTACTTCTGCAAAAGAGGACAGGATTAGGAAAAAGATTGGTTTTTGTACTTTCAGTCACAGGAGACATTAAATCTATACCCAAATCCAGATATGACATACGGCCCAATCTATGCCAATCTCGTTCAATCCATTTAAAAATAATGACACTGAAAGAGACTTGCCACATTCCCTTTCCTACTGCCCTGCAACCAGAGAGACTCTGACCTGACCTTGAGAAGGCTGGGTCTATGATCTATCAAATCAACACAGAGAATGAAGTCAGCATAGTAAAGCTAGGCCAAGAGCACTGTTTGGGTCCCACAGCCATAGCAAGGGCCAGGCACTAGCCTTTTCAATTACATGAACTCTAAACGCCCTTTTCGGGCTCAGGCCAAGTTCACTTGAAACAGGAAGAGCCCTAACTAATACAAATCTTAATTTCTGTTTCAAAGACACTGAATCTTCCTTCTATCAGGTGGAGAAGACTACTTTTCAGGTCTCCAATCTGTGATGGACCAAGCCCTTAAGAGGAGAGGCATATTTCTTTAGAGAGTATATAGTAAAAATAGGCAGACTATCACCAGCACAGCTTTGATTATGATGCAAAGCAGTTAGTTCATGCACAGGATTAACAGAGACAGATAAGCATGCTTTTCCTATCAAGACATGATTTCATGTGGAAACACCTTCATTCAGAGGATGTCACAGAAATATATGCTCTGAGAGAGATAGCAACAATTTACTTTGCTCACAGACGTACTGCAATGCGTAATTATTTGCTGTTTAGATAACTCAGTTTTAGAGAAAAGGTTTTACAGTATATTTATGTACAATTAAGAAGGCTCATATTATTTGTAATATCTTACAAACAGTAAGTGGCATACTCTTTAAATTTTAGTCAAGTCAGTACAGAATTTTCCTTATTTCAAATAAAAACCAAGTGCTTATACTGAGCATCTATAGGCACAGTGCTGTGCTAGTCCTAATGATCTGGGTTCATGCCGCATAATTAAGATTTTTATTACCAATAGGTAAGTGTTGCAGTATAAATTCTATAATCCTTTCTGCCTGCCACCTTCTATCTCCCCGCCTCCTAGTTATACAGCATGGAGCTAAAGGATGACATTTGGTTATCCTTGATGCAATTTATAAAGTCTAAAATCAGGTACCCCCTTAACACCGAGTGATACCAAATACTTCATTACTAAATTAACAAAATCTTAAAAACAGCCAACTATCAAACTGTCTGCTTATCCTGAAGTACCCTCATAATGTGTAAAAAACGCAAAGCATGAAGCAGCACAGAAAAAGATGGTCTTATATACGTGAAGCTAGCATAGGCATGTCTGTACAAATGTGTCTTGTTAAAAACAAGGATGAGTCCATCCTCAATCATCACATCTTTACTAAAGTTGGCCATTCTTTAGGGCCAAGGTAGAAAATACGCATGCTTTATCTATGGCGAGTAAAACAACATACAACAGAGCTTTGTTGGTGTTGTTGTAACACAACACAACACTCGCTCAGCACTGGCACTATTCACATTCTGAATTTCTGTTGCGAGGGGGTCGCTTAGCACAGTAGAATGCTTACCAGCATCCTTGGCCTCTACACGCTAACTGCCAACAGCACCCCCAAGTTGATGATGCCAAATGTCCCCTCCAGGGCAAAATTACTCCCAGTCGAGAACCAGTGCCTTAACCAGAGGACCGCTTACGTTTCCGCAGCCTGCCCACAATCCCACGACATCCAGCGGTAAAGCAGATTGTTCGCCGCCATCTCTCAACTTCCAAATTAAAAGCAAGACTATCAACAAATAAAAATACAAGCAAGACTATTACTCAGAAACTGCATTCTACCCAGCTACCAAAGTCAGGTGAACTAACAAAGCAACTTATGTCCAAACTCAATCGACTGCCTTCTTATCTCTCCCAGATGCCAATCTACCTACCATCTTAACCTCTATTTTAGCATTCTGAACCTTCAATAAGATCTCTCATATGTTCTCTACACATACTGGGTATTTGTGATATTCTGGGTAATCTTCTAATCATGACCCCACACCGCATATGTGCTTCACACTCATTTGAGTCCCTATGACTAAATCATTTCCATAGTCACAGAAGTTGAAGTTAGGTCCTTTTGATGGTCTTCTGGGGAACTGCTGGGTAGTTCACATCTCCCAAGTCAGATAAGAACAACCACTGCACAGATGTCACCATGGATGGTGACATGAAAAGTGACCACTTCGATTAGCTCTGTTCACTTCCTGATATACAAAGACTGGTAAGATGGCAGTGACGAAATGAGGAGATGTGGCAAATCTGTGGGAAGGAGTAAAAATAACAAAATGCCTACAAGTATTAAGAAGAGTTGAGATAGAAAGGGAGAACAGCGTTGAGTGGGGGCTGCACCACGTAGCGAAAATAAAAGCCTTTAAATAAAAATCACTTTGTTGATGCAAATGCGTAACATAATAAAAGGCAGAGAGATTTGGAACCGATTCTCATCCTTTGCCAGTTTCTTTGGTACCAGAATTCCTTCACCTCTCCTTTTTTTATGAATCACTGCGAACAGACCTCATAGCTTATATACAAGACATATTTCAAATTAGAGATTCATTGGCGCATATATCACAAGTGAGGTCAAAATCAGATGTTTGTTACACAAGTGATATATTTGCCCTTTTTTGTAGATAAAGAAACGCACCTACAGATCATGTCTGTACTGTTGCCAGTACCTCTGACATCTTTATAAAAATATTCCAACACTATTTATTGAGAGTTTCTCGCAAACTAAACTCTTAACCAATCATCATGAAACCTAAGTAGCAATAATAGGTTAACTTCAGTAATTGGGCCTTTATTCAAAATAATTAGAAACAGAGAAATAAGTACATGTTATGATTACCAAATAAAGTAAGAATTCCACGTTATAATCTTCGAACTTGACTATGCTCTTTTTCTAAGTGAGCAGTTATAAGCTAATTCTCCTTCCTGCTTAGGGGGAAGAAAAGTAGAGGTAGGAGAGCTATTTGAAGGCTATGAGTAGAAAAAAGAGAGAAGAACTAGGGACCGTACTTCTAGAAAAAGAAGGAAAGAAGAGGAATCACTGCGTTCAGGTTAAAAGCAAGAAGTGACTACCCAAAAACTCCTTAGGCCAAGAGTCACCACCACATGGGACAAAGTGCAAAGATCTAAGTGCTTCCAGAAGATGGATGAGTGCTTTATTAACTACCACATTTCTTAGTTTGTAAGCTGTCTCAGAGCACTGTTAGAGAGAAATTCATCTTAATCTTTAAAGCATGATTTATCAGATATGAGAAGGCTTATTTTTAAAGTAATTAAACAAAGTCCAGTTGCTTTGGCCTTTCGTCAGGTACAGGAACAGCCGCTAAAGAGATGAAGGTGAGAGGTAGTCAAAGACCATATTAAGCAGGTTGTGGCCTAGACTAGAGTTTAAGCACAAAGGGAAGTCATTAAGGGCTTGTGTGAGAGTTTTCTATTCTAGCTTACAGAGGAAAGATCATTTTTTCTATGTTGGGAACAGGTTAGAGGGAGAAAAGAGTGGAAGTAATGGAATGAGTTGGGAATGAAGAGGGTGGCTTAGACCAGGAGGGCAGCATTTAAGGCAGGAAGAAATGAATGTACCTCAAGATATATTCAGGAGGTGGAAGGGACTGTGGGCTGAGAAACTGCCGGGGGGGGGGGGGGGGGGCAGTGCAAAAGGAACCAGAGATGACCTTTAGCTTCCTATCTTGAGCAACTGACCAAACATTGCCCAACTGCTTCGATATCCTGCAAGGTTGAGAGCAGCCATTCTCTTGTTCCCCTTACGCCTACTCTCTCCTGGCCACCCTCCGGCCTGACGCGGTACCTCGCACACGCGGGCGTTTGTTAAGCGCCTGTTGAACCCAACTGCACCACAGCCAAAACATCTTTGAATGGCTCTGGCTATTCTAGATTTCAAAAAGTACTTTCCACCTTAACTCAAGAGGCTACAAAAGGTCCTGCGGGACCCTGAATTTATTGGGTATTTTCCTATCGGGATCTGGATTAAAATTCTAGCCTGAAATATAGAACAAAATTCAGTTACAGAATGCACTTTTGTACATCAAAATGATACTTCTCCACCTGGGCACCCTTTTTCAGCAAGGGATCGGAATAATTCACATGAAGTGCACCAGGAAAAATATCCCTAGCCTTTTTAATCTGAAATCCTTACTTTCAAAAAAATATATACTACAGATAAAGAAAATCCTCTGGATGTATGGAAGACATCTTATAAATTGAGAACAATTTAAAATACAGCAAAGAGTAAGAGAACACCTCTGTCCCCTCCACCTAAAACTGCCAAGTGTTTCCACCTAGCACTCTGTGTCACCTAAGAAACTGTGGGAGTTTATATTCCCTAGATACCTCTCCAATGCCCCAACCTACCTCCATGCCCCTTACCGTTATTCTGAATAGAGGGCTTAGAGTTTTGTGTTTTGTTCTGTTTTGTTTTTTTTAAACTTTCTCATAGCATGCATTGGCATCAACGAGCCACATGCAATATTATGTGACATGGTTATCTTTAATTGTTGTGTTCCAAACCTTGTTTTCGTCATTTGACATTATATACTTGAGGGCTCCATTTAGAAATAAAAATCTAGATTGGGGCACCTGGGTGGCTCAGTGGGTTAAGCACCCACTTCAGCTTAGGTCACAATCTCGCGGTCCGTGAGTTTGAGCTCTGCCTCGGGCTCTGTTCTGACAGCTCAGAGCCTGGAGCCTGTTTCAGATTCTGTCTCCCTCTCTGCCCCTCCCCTGCTCGCACTCTGTCTCTCTCTTTCAAAAATAAATAAACATTAAAAAAATTCCTTTTAGGGGCGCCTGGGTGGCACAGTCGGTTAAGCGTCCGACTTCAGCCAGGTCACGATCTCGCGGTCCGTGAGTTCGAGCCCCGCGTCGGGCTCTGGGCTGATGGCTCAGAGCCTGGAGCCTGTTTCCGATTCTGTGTCTCCCTCTCTCTCTGCCCCTCCCCCGTTCATGCTCTGTCTCTCTGTCGCAAAAATAAATAAAAAAAGTTGAAAAAAAATTTTAAAAAAATTCCTTTTAAAGAAATAAAACTCTAGATTCACTTAACTACTGTACAGAGTTTAGGAATGTGTCAAAAACACTGATATGATCAATAGATGTTTAGGTGGTTTACAGATTTTTACTATTTAAAACAAATGTTACAATTATCATTTACCTGCCTCCCTCTGCACAAATGAAACATTTTCTCAATGGTACATACATGGATACTTAGCAGGTGACAGAATATGCACATTAATTATTTTACTACACAATTTTGAACTGTTATCCCACATTGACTTTATCACTTTATGTCAAGTGAAATTTTATTTTTTAAGTAGCAAACGGAAGCAGATGCATTACCAACCATTTGTATTAAATAGGTGTGCATAGGACTTGAGTAAGAATTTGATTATGGGAGCACCTGGGTGGCTCAGTCAGTTAAGGGTCCAACTCTTGATTTCGGCTCAGGTCATGATTTCATGGTTCGTGAGTTTGAGCCCCACATCAGGCCCTGAACTATCACTGCTTGGGATTCTCTCCCTCTCTCTCTCTCTCTGCCCCTCTCCTGTTCATGCTCTTTCTCTTTCTCTCAAAATAAATAAACTAAAAAAAAAAAAGATTTTGATTATGACTACTGGAAAGATGCTTCATCCACCGGTAAAAGTGAAAGGTGCTGATGGTCCAATGCTCTGGATCAGGGTCTGTTGGCTGGAAACTAGATGGTGGATAGAGACTGACCACCTTCTTAATTCCCTCACCCCACTGTCTTCTGCAATAAATCCTCAGCGATTTACCTCTATGAAGGCTGCCCCCACTACCCTAACCTGATCACTGGACACAGGATCTTTCTAGCCACGCGTGCCTAAGTTATCCTAACAGGAGGTACTGATATTATTCGGGAAGATGTCGATCTGCATAACCCCCCCAGTATCTTTTATTCATTCATCTGTAGGCACGTACTGAATGAGCACCAACTGTGGCCAGCAGTATGGCCAACAAAAGCAGACGTGGTTCCAACTGTCAAGAACAGTCTAGAGCTATACAATATGGTAGCCACTAGCCACCTGGGTACGCGAGCATCTGAAGTGCAGCTAGGCTCACTGGAGACGTGCCCCAGTGTCAAACACCAGATTTTGAAGACTCAGTACAAAAGAATATAAAACGTCTCAATAATTTTATATCAGCTTTATGTTGGAATCATACTCTGAATGTATTGTGTTAAATACGTACAACAGCATTACAATAACTACTTTCTCCTGCTTCTTTTTACTCTAACATGAATACAAGCAAATTGAAATTTTTACTTGTGGCTCATATTATATTGACCAGCACTGGCTAAGAAGGTATGAGACGGGTGCCTGGCTGGCTCAGTCAGAAGAGCATGCAACTCTTCATCTTAGGGTTGTGAGTCAGAGCCCCACGTTGGGTGTAGAGATTACTCAAATAAATAACTAAAAACTTATTTTAAAAAAAAAAAGGAGGAGGAGGAAGATGAAGAAGAGGAGGAGGAGGAAAAGGAGAAAAAAAGAAGAAGGCGGCATGAGAGATTAAGTAGAACACAGAGAGGTAGACTAAGTTCAAAACTCTATGGGAGCAGGCAGAAAGGACAAAGTCAATTCAGCTTTTGGTTTAAAAGAAAGCAAACCACAGGAAGTGAGACCACAAATAATAAAAAAATAATAATGTTTTATTATTATTATTATTTGAAAAATATGAGTTAGCTAGATATAAAGAGAGGAAGGGAATGAAATCATTCCAGGTAGATGCCCAGAATAGAGAGTGAACCAAAACTAGTCCTATCAGCAGACACTAGGCTAGATTGATTAGCCGCATTACCCCTTGTAACCCTGTGCAAGATCAGTATTTTTCATTTAAAATAACAATAACCGAGGTGCTTGGGTGGCTCAGTCGGTTAAGTATCCGACCCTTGATTTCGGCTCTGGTCATGATCCCAGGGTGGTGGGATCAAGTCCTGAACTGGGCTCCATGCTGTTCATGGAGCGTGCTTGGGATCCCCTCTCCTCTGCCCCTCTCCCCAACTTGCACGTACAGGAAAAATCAAAATAAAACAAAAATGACTTTAAAATATTTTTAAAATAATAATAACCGTCTTGTTGTATTATTTCTTCCCTAAAGACAGCAACTTTTAGACAACTGAAACACAACTTCATACAGAAAATAAGTGTTAACCCATTATTTACGTCACAGTACCAATTATTTATTTTTGTACTATCAGAATCACAGAAATCTAAAGGGTAAGCAGGGTGTAAATAACATCCATGATAAGGGAATACAGTACCCAGAGCAGAACGTATCACCACCCACGGCGTATCCCAACCTATTATACCCCAGAGGAAGATGAAGAAGACTTTACACCTTGAGGCTTTTATACAAGTCTTGGCTCAAAATCACATGAGAACAGTACGATCTTCATATCACAGCAATGAAGGCGGTGCAAAAGTAGAATGTGATCAACTCGGTGAATAACACAGTTACACAATGAGAAGAAAGCCTTTTATTTATTCTAGTTCTATCTCAAACACCAAGCACCACTGAAAACACTTTTATTAATGAGTGAAAATAAAAACAAAAGCCAATGGAAATGTAAAAGAGAACAAAAATACAAATGCCGACATTCATTGTTGGAGGATAGTTTCTCACAGGACTTTAAAAAGAATTAATTTCAACAGCTGGAAATTGCATTCGGCTCCTGTGAAAGAAACACTGCCATTGCTGTTTGTAAACATGATGAATGGAGAGCAGCTTGCAAGCATGATGGATAAAAAATAAATATTTCATTATGCAAAATGTGTTTCATTGTTGGGTTTGTAAATCTGAAACAAGTGTTAAGTGCTGCACGACAGCACATGCTGGTGTTTTCATGGACTGGCAGGGCTTCCTTCTTTCTTCCCTCTCTCTTCTCTTTTTTGGCTGCAGTGCTTGCAAATAACTTTTGGTATTCGATAGAAACTAAAATAACTCTCTCCTGTTCTAACCGTGGTTCTAACCATGCATTTTTTTCCCTCTCTTTGCTCCTTGGAACATAAACAACACCACTAAGTAGAATTCAGTAATAGGAAACCAGGGCCTCCAGATGGGATAGCAGGCAAATAAAAGTTACTCCCCTTCTTCTTAAAAGACGTATTCAACTTGTTTTAATAATCCATGGGATGCGCAACATCATGAGCGCACAAGGAAGTACAACAGAGCCCAGAGAAATGAACGGGGGTGGAAATATTGATCCCTACAATACAGTTAATAAATGCAATACCAACATGTGCCCTCAATGTTCACAGTACTGTGATGTCCCTCTTGTTCAGAGTTAACCCATCTGGGAACCCCCCCCCCCCATCGACAGTGAAATCTGGTGCTCCAGAAAAGTAATTAACAACCAGAAGAAACATCACCAGGAAATAAAAGAAGGAACGGAAAGAGCCAAGAGGCCAAATCCTAAATGGGACTTTCCAGAAGGCTTTTGTTAACTAAAACAAATTTACCGGAAGACTAAAAGATAACAGAAGACCATGGGGGAGGGAAAGGGAAGAAAAAAAAAGTTAGAGAGGGAGGGAGCCAAACCATAGGAGACTCTTAAAAACTGAGAACAAACTGAGGGTTGATGGGGGGTGGGAGGGAGGGGAGGGTGGGTGATGGGCACTGAGAATGGCACCTGTTGGGATGAGCACTGGGTGTTGCATGGGAACCAATTTGACAATGAATTTCATATAAAAAATAAAAATTAAAAAAAAAGACTGAAAGAAAAAAATATTTTGAAGATGAGAGCCTTAAGACAGTGGAGGAGTCTCTGTTCTCTCTCCATCCCAAAACAGCCAAATGAAAAAAACATAGGTCAAACCAGGGAACATCTGTCACCCAATCACAGTGTGTGTGAAAAGGCCACCAGAGGCAGTGAACTCAAACAGGGGATGGAAAGGTACTGAGAAGAGGTCTTTGACTAAAGATTCAGATACAAAAGCAGTGTAGACAGAAAACACGGTCGCTGAGATAAGGTGGAGAAAAATAGAAAAAACTGAAGTGGGAGCAGCTTTGTGGCTGCCTCTCGGCCAGCAGTGAGTCAAGGTCAGTGTCAGGAAGCCCTTCACTGTGCCTGAGGAGCAATCTCTGCTTATCCTTGCCCTCCCAGCTCCCACATAACTCAGTTTCAAGCCAGTTCCTTCGAAGACCAGGAACAAAAGAACTGGACCAAGAAGTCACAGGAGAGAGGGGGAAGGACAGAGAGAGAAAAACAGGAGGGAAGCAAGCAGGAAGAGGCAGTAAGAAGTCAACGGGAGAAACAGAGGACAGAGAGTCACCAGAAATACACTGCCACCAAGCGAATGAAAATCGTGACCGGAAATACCACCGTGGTTCAAAGAACTTAATGAAAAAGTAAGAAACATTCCAAGAAGAGATAAAAGAACTCTGGAAACACAGAATTACGATGATGATGAATTGTGAGAAAGATGAATTATGAGCCTAAAGAGTTCACCGAGGAAATTAACTCTCAACACTAAGTTGTCTGAGGCAGAGTAAGCATCACGGAGTAAACCACACGTTAGATAAAATTGAGAAATGAGCAAAATTAAATGGAAACAACGAAATTAGCGATGAAAAGAAAATGAGAAATGGAAGATTAAGAAAAAAATGGCACATGTATAAACTACTCACCTAGGAGAACACAGAACAAATCAAAGACCAATTGTCCAGATCTACAGGGAGACTTAAACCTATGGATTGAGGGGCACAGGCATGCCGAGAAAAACCAATGCACGCTGATGCTGAGTCAAGTCTAATGAAAATTGCTGTACTTACAGATAAAAGTCCAACTGTATTCTCAAGTCGGGGGGGAAGTCTCACTAGCCTCAGACTTCCCTCCAGAAACATTCAATATACTTGAGGAACTGAAAGGATCCCAATCAAGTCCTTAGTAAATGAAAGTGTATCCAGTCTCACTGTGTAAGTTTAAAGGAAACAAATACTCATCTTGAAACATTTTAAATCCATGAAATTTCATTCCCATTGACGTTTCTCGAAAACGCTACTACTAGAAGAAAAGCCTCAACTTAGCACACACATTTATGGAAACAGTACGACTGACTGCCTCTCACACCAAAGCCTTTGCTGTTTCACCTCTTCCTGCAGCATCCCTCTCACGGGCCCACTCAGCCACCTGCCTCCCTCCCTCCCAGCCAGTCTCCCTCCTTCCATCCCACCTGCCCCGTCTCCCTGCCCCCTCTCTGCCATCCTGCCTCCTTCCCTGTCTCCCTCCCTGCCACCTCATACACCAAGGTCCCTCTTTCCTTCCATGAAGAATTCACTCATGCATCATATCTTCCTTAAAATCTTTTCTGATGTCATTTGTCTGGACTTCTCTCTCCATTTCTAATGAATTACCCAACGGTGTGCTATAAATACTGTATCTAAAATAAAGTAACTCCAGAAGACTGAAAATGGGCAAAGGCATACTTTGTAAGTGAAAACAAAAAGAAAGCAACGGTCATGCATCAGTATTGGAAGGATCTCATTCGCCTTTCTCAATCCAAGAGGCTGAAGGACGTTAAAAAATAACGAGTAAGGCACAATTAAGTGAAGTGTATCAAATGCTGTGATCTGAATATAGATCTTTTCCACTGTCCATACAAAATTCACAAAAATTAGCTATATATCCAGGCCACAAAGAAAAGGTTAAATTCCTAATAAGAAAAGCAAGACAAATAACACTCCATGATCACTATGTAATAAAAATGGGAACCGTTAAAAAAAAAGAAAAAAAAAAAAGAAACCTAATCTCTCTTTGGAAATCTTTCATTCTTAAGTCAAAAGGGAGGAATTGAAGAGGGAAGGTGGGTACACAGGTATATTAAAATGAACTGCTGATCTGGGAAAAAGAGGGGATCTTTATTAACCTCATCAAGAACATAAAAAGGAGCCATTTAAAAGATATGGTATTCAATAGATGAACATAGTGTTACCGTCCAGTTAAGGACCACTAAATCATAAACCACTGCTATTGTATTTAGCAGCTAAGATTCGAGTTCAAAAAAACTGATTTTACTCTAGGTAACATAGCTAATAAATGGCAGGAATGGGGCTCAACCCCGCTCTCCTATGCCATAACCAGTGCTTTGTTCCCCTACTGGTTATATGCTTCACATGGTCAACTAAAGTTACTAAGCTCAAGTGTATTTTCACTAGACCAAAGACATCATTAACAGAAACACCCTTGTTCTACATACCACCAGGAAAGAAAAAAACATTATACTAATTAAACAATGACACAATATTTTCACGCAGAAACCACTATACTTTGTTTTAAAAGGTTTTTAGGGGCGCCGGCTGGCTCGGTGGGAGGAGTGTGCTGCTGTTGAACTTGGCATCATGAGTTCAAGCCTCACGTTGGGGGGTGTTGAGATTGCTTCAACAAATAAACTTTAAAAAAGTAAAAGGTTTTTCAGACTAGATTTTAAATAAATATCACTCAAGTGCTTTAATTAAAAGAAAGCAAAACAAACTGGATGTGACTTTACAAAAATATTTGTTTCACAAACATAAACAAACCTAAATTACTCTACTGCAGGCAACTTCAATCTTGGGAAGATCCTCAATTATTTGTTCCACAAGCATATATCTATTAAATAATTTACTATTAATGACTGAATGACTTCATCAAGCAAGAATATTTCCTGTGACTTAATAAATGTATGATAATGGGCAGATAGAAATATACTGTTTCATTGCAAATTTCATAATATTTCTTCACCCTATTTTACAATATTATGTCAGAATTCAGATGACTCAGACACTGTAAATATATCCTACCGGCAGCCAAGTACAGAGTCTGTGCAGGTGAAGCAAATTTAGTATCTGTCAGCAATCACAAACCCACCAAAGTTGATCTCTGGTGAATCCATGGTCAAATGGTGCTCAGCAAACTTGCCTCGTGAGAAGCATCCAGGGAACAAGATAGAAATGATGACTCCCTGGGCCTCCCCTGTAGATTATGATGCACTGTTTTAAGGGAGAGCCTTGGAGTCACATGCCATGGGTAAAATTTATCAGTAGACAAAACATAGGAACATTGTTACATAGAATATGTAAAATCTCAGAATATATAATTCAAGAGAACACTGGTCGTGAAAGAAAAAGACCTTTTTTTGTTTGTTTTAAATAAAGGCCTTTTAAATTCATTACAAAATAAAACACACATACACAGATTTTGTTTTTTATGTGCCTGAAAGCCCTGTAATATACATGTATATTCAGATTCCACTTGAGGACTCTAAATAATTGAAGAAAGCTACCCAGAAAAAGAACACATCTTGAAATGTGGAGAAAGAGAACTATTTGACACACTCGTCAACATTTTTCAACTGGGATGCACCAATTTATAAGTAAATTTGCCCTGTCCTTATTGTAACTGCAAATTGTATACTCAACATATGAAAATTTTATTCTGATCATGAAAGCAAAATATTTATCTATTTTACATCATACTTAAAAAACTCGAAGTTCTACTGGTAAGGCCTACAGTCTGGATTTGTCTAACAGAATTCTAGGTGAAGATGGAAACGTCTGACATCTACGATGATCACCTCTGAGCAGCACATCTGTGTCGATTACCTCTGTTCACATGTGGCCACTGGACACTTGACATGTGGCTATCGAGACTAAGAAACTGAATTTTTAAATTCTTTTCACTACAATTAATTTAAATTTAAATGGCCACATATGGCTAACAGCTACCATATTGGAAACAACACAGTCCAAAAGATGAAGTGGTTACACAACTAAACGTTTATTTTTGGTCCTTTGAGACCTGGATGGAGATGAGACCAGGAGACCAGTTGAGCTGTTTGATTATGGCTACACAGGTTAACTGCAAATGGGACAGCACACAAGTAAGCAATACAGAATAAACAGACAAAATCACCAACAGTAAAACGTTGAGATCTTTAATAATACAGTCTTTTTTTCCCCCAAGAGTTACTTCTGCTAACAATCTCTTAAAAGTTTTTATTACTTTTTTTCCTCCGAATCTCCTCCTCCTGTAAACAAGGAAAGTCGTAGCACTTATCTAACACCTCAGTCCCTGATGTCCCTGACAGTGAGGATGGTTACATTATTTCCCCTTCCAACTCAGGCCTCTGCCTCCAGTTTTTCTTTTTAAACTTTCTGCTCGTCTTTTCCTTTTCTTTTTCATAATCCAATGACCATCCTTCTCAGGCTTCCTCTCCCGACTTGAAACTGCTCTCACCACTCACTCTACTCTTTTTGTATTTCTTTTACATTCTTCACTTCGCATTTGCTTTTCTCCTATCCAGTTCTCTGTACAGCTATCCTTACTTTTCATTTCCTCTCCTCCCCCTACTTATAAATAAACACATGTCCCTGTGTAAAAAACATAAAGCATTTTGCTCATTTAATAAGCTGACTCTTTTAATTTTTTTTAATCTTTATTTTTGAGAGAGAGCAAGAGAGAGAGAGAGAGAGAGAGAGCAAGTGGGGCAGGGGCAGAGAGAGAGGGAGACACAGAATCTAAAGCAGGCTCCAGGCTCCGAGCTGTCAGTGCAGAGCCCAATGCAGGGCCTGAACTCACAAACCGTGAGATCATGACCTGAGCTGAACTCGGGCGTAACTAACTGAGCCCCCCAGGCACCCCAATAAGCCTACTCTTTTAAAAAGTATTTTCAAAAGGGCTTAATAAACCTGAGCCTTCTCCTCTCCTGGTCCCTGAAAAAGCAGAATTCGGTGCAGAACTGGACACAAGGGAGGCTCACTGAGCATTCCCAACACACCCAAGCACGGGCCCACTGCTCCGTAGAAGAGGCATCATGGTGATGGTGCTAAGGTAAGAGAAGTGTGCCAATGGCCTCTCCCTCTTGGATCACCTTTATCAGAAGCTAAAGGCAGGGCCCCTGGGTGGCTCAGTCGGTTAAGCATCCGACTCTTGATTTAGGCTCAGGTCAGGAGCGCACAGTTCATAGGATTGAGCCCCACATCAGCTCTGGGCTGACAGCATGAAGCCTGCTTGGGATCCTCTCTCTCTCCCTCTGTCATGCATGTACGCTCTCTTTCTAAATAAATAAATAAACGCTAAAAAAAAAAAAGAGAGAGAGAGAGAGAGAAGCTAAAGGCACATTGACTGGCACAATGAATCACAGCAAATACAACACAAAGAAGGGAAATCATTCTCAAAAAAAGACAAAGGAATACGTATTAAAATTAGATGGTTTGTCAAAACAACACACATATACATCATATTCAACAGATACATGGGAAGTGCATACCATGTGGCAAATACTGTTTTGAAAACTCCCTGCTTACAAGAAGAGATCTATCCAGTTTAGAAACATAAATCCATAGGAAAACTAGAATAATATAAGCAAATGGGCAACCGAAGAGTTCATTTTCATGGCACTGAGTAGTCACCGTCATGTAAATTCTGAAAAGGAAAGATCAGTACAGGCCTAGAGTCGTCAAGAAGGACTTGACGGAAGAGGAAGAAAGCAAACTGGACTTTCAGTCAAAGGTAGGCAATCGATCAAAGAAGACAGAGGACACATTTACAAACGGAGTAGAGTGTACATCAAAGCAGAGAGAGGCAGGAGTGAGCATGGCCCAGCACGTGCGAAGGGTATTCAGGAGAGCAGCCTTCAAGGTTTATGTTGGTAAATAAAAAAAAAAAAAAAAATTGAGGTTATGGCAGGGTCAGCTTATGGAAGAAACGGAGTGTCCGAGAAAAGGAATTTAAATGGGGTGGGATAAACACTACAGATACCGCAAGGGATACGGTGAAAGCTAGGAAGAGTGGTCCAGAGATGAACAGCAACAGACATGACATGCGATCAGAGCAAACAGCTTACGGGACTTAGAATAATCAGTGAAGGAAGATGGCAGCAGTGGATAAACGGAGTTAAAGGTGAATTAAGGAGACATATAAAGAACAACAACAACAAATCCATAGGGTTTGAAGACCTATCAGGAAGGGGAGAAGGAAAACAAGGAAGCATCCAAGATGATTCAATGTTTCCATCTAGGAAAGCACAAGGAAAGACTGGCAGCAGGTTTGATCACAACATCAAAACACATAAAAACTCCATCTGTTTTCACATCTTTCCGGGGCTTCTGCTGTAAATCGTGCATGCCAAATGAGGCCCTCCAGCATTTTTCAACAGAAGAAGCTTAAGTATATTATTAAGTGCAACCGCATAAAACACTTACGAATACATTTAAAACACAGTTTCCTTATTTGTGCATGAAAATGACATGATACCTGCTATTCGCTTCACAATAATCCAGTGGGGAAGAGTATATATGAAGCAAAAATGGCCACGAGTTAGTCATTGTTGAAGGTGGATGATGTGTACATGGGGGCTCAGTAAACTATCCTCTCCGCTTATTAGAGAGCTGACCACTTTTATCTGTTCACATGAATCTGACCATTCACTCAGCACTCCCTTCTAAAGGATATGATTGTGAAATCTGACCCTGTAACTTGTAAATGATTCTGACTAAAAGGCAAACCTAACGCATTATAACCATTACTAAACATAGCTGCAAAAAACATGGAACAAACCGAAAACCCTACCCCATTCACCCCTGCACGTTAGTGGACGTCAAGGAGAATTAATAAACAGTTCTAATTTTAAAAAACAGATTAGTATTTAATACATTAGTATCAACAAGATATAGAAAACAGCAAGCATTGGTGTTACAGTTCAGTGCTACACACATTGTATGGTACTTTGGGTAAAATACATTTAGGAAACTTTGCACCTTGGATAGCTAGATCTCTAAAATAGTAACCGATGGAAATATCTTATGTCTTGCCGTTGCATCCCAATAAAAATGTGGTGTATAACTGAGTACATGAACATCAAATATAAACTATTAATCTTAAGCTACATTTTGGAGTCAGCAAATTTTTCTTAATAAAGTGTAAATGGTTAACTAAGAACCTCGAGATAATTTAAAGTGCAACAGACCCTTAATGCATTTGCTTTCTTAGAACTGTTTTGGGATGCAGGGTATGTTTAAGCTCTTAGGGACGCACAATGTATTGGATCCCAAGCATGTATGCCCTCCTAAAAATTTAAACATCCAAGGACTCTAAATCCTGAAAAATATTTTATCATACTAAAAAGAACAATGTAACTAAACAAAAGTCTACGGTCTCACTTTTTTCCTTAAAAAGCTTTGTTAAATACCTAAAAAAGGTTTTATGTAGGGGCGCCTGGGAGGCTCAGTCAGTTCAGTGAACAACTGCGGCTCAAGTAATGATCTCATAGTTTGTGAGTTCGATCCCTGCCTCAGGCTCTGCACTGAGAGCTTAGAGCCTGGAGCCTGCTTCAGAAATATTCCTTCTCTCTCCCTCTCTCTCTATCCCTCTCAAAAATAAATAAATAAACATTAAAAAAATAAAAGTTTCATTAAAAAAAAAAAGGTTTTAAGTACTAAGAGTGTTTGAAGGAGGAGATTTTCCATAAAGAAAAAATGAAGGACCAGATGCCATTATACTTTGTAATCATTAACTTTTCCTAAGACACAAGGAAATGAATCACCAATGATGACTTATTAGAAAGTTTGGCATTAGGGGTGCCTCGGTGGCTTAGTTGGTTAAGCGCCCGACTTTGGCTCAGGTCTCGATTTCGTGGTTCATGAGTTCAAGCCTCGCATCAGGCTCTGTGATAAAAGCTCAGAGCCTGGAGCCTGCCTCTCCCTCTGCCCCTCTCCTGCTTGCACTCGGCCTCTCTCTCTCTCAAAAATAAAGAATAAACAGGTTTTTTAAATTAAAAACAAAGTTTTGCTTTATTTTAAGCAGGTACATGTAAATCAGGGGTTGAATTCTAGCTCAGCTACTTGTTTGTGGCGTTGAACAAGTGTGACTTCCTATGTGACCTTGACCAGATCACTCAATCTCTTTGTGTCTCTATTTCCACATCTGTTACATGGGGCACCTACTTCCTAGGGTAAGAATTAAATGAATCAACCTACGAAACGATGTCAGGAGCGTGCCTGGCACTTCATAAACACTGTGAACGCATTAGCACTGCTGCGGCTCCCAGCCGGCTCCAGTGAGCATGTCTATAGCTCCCACCTTCCTATACAAAAATGCACATCAGGCTTCTTCCCAGGGTTCCCTCCCCCCCTCCTCCTCCCCCCCCCCCCCCCATGGTAAATAACAGCCAGTTAGGAGCTGGGGACACACAATCCTTCTCAGCCCACAATTGAAGTTAACAGTCCACAACTAAAGTTAAAAATGAGAACAGCTCAGATTTAGCGTTTCTTTCCAAGAAAGTGAGGAAGTATGTGCACACACAATTCTTACGAAAAAAAACAACAACAACTTAAATCTTACTTGGGCTTTCATATACATATAACTCAAAATGTATTTTTTGTCTCACTTCAGTGAGAAATTGCGTACCCTCCTCACTGACTGGCCACCAGCCACAAATACCCTTCTTCCTGCTTCTCAAACGCACCAACCCCACTCCACTCGCAGGGCCTTCGTGCCTATCGCTACCTTAGACAGAAGTACTTTGCCGCCTGGCTTTCCAGGGCTAGTTTCTTCTTATGTTTAGATTGCGGCTCAAATCCTTTTCAGAGAGCCGCTCCCTGACTACCTCACCTTTTGATTTAATGCAATGTGATCACCGTTGGATATTCTCCTTCATTTTTTTCTTTTCTCTTTTATGATCTGTCTTCCTCGTATCCCTTTATCCCAATAAACTACAGGCTCCGTGACAACAGAGAGCACGTCTTATTTACCATTTCATCCCTGGACTGGCTGATGTGTAGCAGGCACCGAGCTAAATATTTGGTAAATGAATATTTTAATGTTGAACTTCAATTTTTTTTAAGTTTACTGCCTATTAAATTTTCAATGCACATGTATTAAAGAACTGCCTACATGCTAAATGATTAGTACCATTTCGTTTGACGTTATTCCAAAGTATCTTTGAGATTCAGTATTTCTCAGAATGCCAAATTTGTGTCCTTGAAGAGATTAGGACCTATCAATATCTCTAAGCTATGTTTTGAGCCAGAGGCTACCAATAAACCTGCTTTTGAAAAAAAAAATTCTTTTCTGATGCATGAGTTTAGCACATGACATGAAAAATACGGGGAAGAAAATCAGTGCAAAGGAGAAAAAAGACAAGAAGAAACTGGGCAGCAACGTTTCTGCTAAAGTGGTGCTTCTTCTAGAGACTAAAAAAATACTCCTCATTTATTCTGCAGAGCAGAGCCACAGAACTGTGTAAAGTAATTATGATGCATCAGTAAGCAAAGAATTTTCAAAGTATATGTCTTATTACAGTAAATACAATCTCACATACACATGCACACACACACAAAATGAGAAAGAAACACTCCAAGATGTTGATGGGATATCCCCTTGGTGCCCTTTTCTTTCCCAATTTATTTATCTCCTTCCCCCAAGAAAAGTTCACCTACCCACAACCCCTGCTTCTGGCAACCACCACACCATTCTCTGTATCATTAGACTTAGTGTTTTGTACGCTGTATGTATAAACGCATGGTATGTGAACGTATGACGTGTGACCGTATAATGTGCGATTATTTAGATTCCACGTGTAAGTGACATCATATGGTATTTGTCTTTTGCAGACATATTTCACTGGGCATAATGCCCCCGAGGTACATCATGTGGTCTCAAGTGGCAAGATTTCCTTCTTTTCACTGCTGAATAGTCCACCACGGATGTACTCCACAATTTCTTTACTCATCCACTGATAGACACCGAGGCTGTTCTCATACCTTGGCTATTGTAAATAATGCTGGAATGAACATGGGGCTGCACATCTATTCAAGTAAGTGTTTTCACTTTTTTTCCTGATAAATACCCAGAAGTAGAATCGCTGGGTGATACGGTAGTTCTATTTTTAATTTTGTGAGAAACCTCCATACTATTTTCCATAGCGGCTATACCAGTTTACATTTCCAACAGTAAATAAGGGTTCCCTTTTCTCCATATCCTCACCAACGCTTGTTAATTCTAGTCTTTTGATAATAGTCATTCTAACAAGTCTAAGGGGATATCTCATTGAAGTTTTGATTTGCATTTCCCCGTAGAGTAATGATATAGAGCATCTTTTCATGTACTTGTTGGCCATCTGTAGGTCTTTGGAAAAACGTCCCTTCAGATTTTCTGCCCATTTTTAACTTGATTAAGTTTTCGTTTTGCTATTGAGGGGCATAAGTTCTTTACATATTTTTAATAGCCCCTTATCAAATATAGGATTTGTGATCATTTTCACCCAATCCGTAGGTTACCTTTGGTGGTGGTTTCATTTGCTGTGCAGAAGCTTTTTAGTGTGATGCTGTCCTACTTGTGTGTTTCCATTTTTGTTGCTTTAGTTTTTGCTCTCAGAGTTAAAAAAAAAAAAAACTATCACCAAGACTTCTGTCAAGGAGCTTACTGCCTATGTTTTCTTCTAGGGGTTTTATGGTTTCAGGTCTTATGTTCAAATCTTTAATATATTTTGAGTTAGTTTTTCTGTACGGTCTAAGACAGTGATCCAGCTTTATGTTTTGCACGTGGCTGTCCCGTTTTCCCAACACCATTTACCGAAAAGAGTATCTTTTCTCCATTGCACATTATTGGCTCCTCGTCATAAACTAATTGACCATATATATGTGGTTTACTGCCGGCTCTCTATTCTGTTTCACTGATCTGTATGTCTATTTGTATGTCAATGACATATTGTTTTAACTACTACAGCTTGACAATATAGTTTGAAATAAGGGAGTGTGATGCCTCCAGCTTTGTTCTTTCTCAAGATTGCTTTGGCTATTCAGTATCTTTTGTGGTTCCACACAAATTCTAGAATTTTCCTGTTCTATTTCTGTGAAGAATGCCATTGTAATCTTTATAGAGAATGCACTGAATCTGCAGACTGGTTTGGGTAGTATGGACATTTTAACAATACTAATTCTTCCAATCCATTATCACATAATTATCTTTCCATTTATGTGTATCTTCAATTTTCATTATAGTGTCTCATAGTTTTCAATATACAGATCATTAAGCCCCTCAGTTAAACATATACCTAGGTACTTATTCTTTTTGATGCAATTGTAAATGGGACTATTTTCTTAATTTCTCTTTCTGATACTTCATTATTAGTGTATAGAAATATCACATGATTTTGTGGGTTGATTTTTGATCCTGCAACTTTAATAAATTTGGGCTTAAGTGACACATTAGACCAGATGGACTTTACAGATATTTACAGAATACCCCATCCAAAAGCAACAAGCACTCTTTTTAATTACACATGGAATATTTTCAAAGATCACATGTTAGGCCAAAAAACAAGTCTTAATAAATTTCAGAGGCTTGAAATCAATATTAAGCACCTTTTCCAACCATAATCGTATAAAACTATACATTAATTACACAAAGAAAACTGGAAAATTAACAAATATATGGAAGTTGAACAACAAGCTACTGAACTAGTGGAAAAAGGAAATCAAAACAGAAATGCCTTGAGACAAGTGAAAATGGAAATGGCACATACCAAAGTTTACAAAATACATCGAAAGCAGTTCTCAGAGACAAGTTCATGGTGATAAATGCCTACATCAAGAAAAGTCAGATATACAACCTAACTTTACACCTCAAAAAACTAGAAAAAGAATAAACAAGGCCCGAAGTTTGAAGCAAGAAGTAAACAATCAACCATTATAGCAGAATAAATGCAATGGAAACTAAAAAGACAATAGAAAAGATCAATGAAAGTAAGAGCTGGTTCTTTAAAAAGAGAAAACTGGCAACCTTTAGACAGACTCACCACAGAAAAGGTAAGAGGAGATACTACAACTGACATGAAAAAAATGCAAAGGATCATAAGAGACCACTATGAACAAATACATACCAACAAATTGGACAACCTCAAAGAAATGGATCAATTCCTAGAAACACACAACCTACTAATACAAAATCATAATGAAACAGAAAATGTGAGCAGATTGATTTCCATAAAGGAGATTGTCGGGAGGGATTTTTAACTACTGATTCAAACAGAAGTCCAAGACTAGATGCCTTCACTGGTGGATTTTACCAAACTTTTAAAGAAGAAATAATACCAATCCTTCCTAACTCTTCCAAAAAACAGAAGGGTAGGCAATACTTTCAAAAAGATTTTTACAAGGCCGCAATATCCTGATACCAAAACCAGATAAGGATGCCACAAGCAAAGAAAATTACAGGCCAATATCCCTGATGAACATAGATGTAAAAACTCTCAACAAAATATTAGCACACTGAATTCAATAATACATTTTAAAAAATCATATAGAATGATCAAGTGGGATTTATTCTATGGCAACAAGGACAATTCAACATCCACAAATTAGTCAATGTGATACATCACATTAACAAAATGAAGAATAGAAATCACACGATTATCTCACCAGATAAAGAAAAGGCTTTTGACAAAATACAACATCCATTTATGATAAAAACTCAACAAAGTGGTTATAGAGGAAATCTGTATCAGCTTAATAAAGGCCATATATGACAAGCTCATGGCTAATACCATACTCAAGAGTGAAAAGCTAAAAGCTTTTCCTCTAAGATCAGGAATAAGACAGTATCCACTCTCACTACTTTTATTCAACATAGTATTGGAAGTTCTCACCAGAGCAATCAGGCAAGAAATAAATGGCATCCAAATTGGGGGTAAAAAAGTTAAACTATCACTATTTGAAGATGACATTACTTATAAAAAATCCCAAAGAGTCCATCAAAAATGTTGGAATAGATGAAATCAATAAAGCTGCAGGATACTAAACCAATTAATAAAAATCTGTTATGCTTTTCTGTTCCTTTTTCTTTTCTTTTTTTTTTTTACATTATCTAAAATCTTAAATTGCAGTTGAAATTTTGATAAAAATATTAAGGTAAGATGGGTTGCCTTTTCTTTTGCTTTTCCCATTTGTTTTTGTTCTTAAGAAAGAACCAATGGAATACCGAATCGAGTTAAAGAAATAAGCTAATACAGTTCTTAAGTAGAATAAAGGAGGATAAACCTTGGCAAACGTCCTTACTGGACCAGAGACACACTACATTCCTGACACTCAAAAAAGCTAAAAGGATGGAAACTGTATAGTGTTAAGAATAATAATCCTAATAATGAGTACAATTTATCAAGTAATTACAGCTACCCAGTTTTAGATATTATCTCACTTTATCCTCACAGCAATCCAATAAGGTATATTTTATTGTTTCTATCTATAAACAACTGGGAGGCACACATGCAGAACCTCTCTGTCTCTCCCTCCCTCCCCCCCTCCCACCACAGATTTGCAATGGGGACGTTGTGCCATTCTCTCTGAAAATTTCATCATAAAAACTCTCACCACCATTTAACTCCTTCTTTAACTGCTTTTTAAAAAATCATGTATTTCTTTCGGTCATAACTCAAATTTTATACCAAGCTACACACCAATGCTGTGTCTGGAAATCCCACTTAGATTAGGGTAATAAAGACTAAATCTTCTTTCTTATAACACTTAAAAGGATAATAATGAAGCTTAATGATCCCAGAATAAAACTTCATTCAAATGATTAAAAATCATATATAAAGAACATTCACTGTTAACATGCTTCAAGAATACCAGGAGTGGCCCCTTCAGAAGAAGGATGGGCAGATCCACAAGCCAGTTATCCAAAATACCCACAAGACTGTCCCTTTAGTCTTAAAGCAACCTAGCCTATTTCAGTAAATCCTGTCCTGGCCAAAAAACAATCACATTAACAGACCATTCCAACTGACAAACACTGTATTCCAGTTATCAAAGGGCAAATATTGCAACCTTAATTATATCTAAAAAAAACATTTAAAAGTGTTAAGCAAACAATATTGGTTCAAACTTCACGTAGTTGAAAATACAAGATATGTTAAATTTACAGAACAATTCATTGCAAGCATCTATTTTTTTTTCCTTTTTCACTCTATCTTCTTACACAGCCAACATAAGGAAACTGGTTAACAAATATCAAAATGATAAAGCATAATGGAATTCTCTATATTTACTTTGGATTGATTCCATCTCCAAGGTTATTAAAACTTCCAATTCTCTAAAAATTAGTTTCTTCTCCAAACAGTCATGTTGCCAACAGTAATATCAGTCCATGAAGTAAAGCAAAATAAAGCAACTTTGGATCTATTCCATCCCAAATAATTAAAATACATCATTCAATCATTTTAAAACTTCCTTATAATCAAAAGGTAGTATCGACTTACCTATGGTGAGAAGAAAAAAGCCTAAGAAATAGCGAAGAAGACAACAGCAAGAATCCCTATACAGTAAAATCTTGGTTTGTGAGCATAATTCGTTCCAGAAACATGCTTGTAATCCAAAACACTTGTTAATCAAAGCAAGTTTTCAGAACGACTGTCTCAGGTGTGATCATGTGACATTTGGAGAGACGTACTACTCGTATTCCAAGACATCGCTCGTTTATCAAGTGAAACTTTATTAGAAATGTTTGCTCATCTTACAGAACACTCACAGAACAAGTTACTCGCAATCCAAGGTTTTACTGTGATTTTATAGCTTGTAACAGATCAGTGCAGAGATCTGGAGGTGGCAGGGGGAAGTCCAGTGGCCAGCACTACACAGGCCACCTCAACCGAAGGGCTAGCCTTTCATCTAGTACCTGGCCTTGGAACTCCCAGAAGATTTCTCATATATCATTGCCCTTGAATAAAATGATTTTGCAGGTAAAACAAAATTAAAACACTGTAAAAGATTATTCAATATATACATGTATATGCCTGTGTATTTGTACTGTGTGATCGTCAACGCATACATTTGCAATGAAACTGGACATGGCCCCAACCAACAAACACAATACAAAGAACAGGCCTTACTTGCCAGGGTCCAAATAAGGCCAGAGATATTTCTATTTTAACTCAAGCACGTCATTAAAAAACATTAAACATGGTCTCTGTATAACATCAGTCAGCGTCTCTCACTCTTGCTGAGGTGCTATAGCGAAGTGGAAGGAGAAAATAAACACTCTCCAGTCCTATTCATCAAGCTTGGATAATAAAATGTCATTACTGAATCATCATTATTCAGAACCAAATGGGAAAGAGCCATAAAACACAACATGGAAAGAGTAAAACTGCACATTTTTCCCTAAACTTGTTAAGGATGACCATTAAACTCCACTTGCCTCTGACAATTGTGATTTAGATGGTAACCAAAAATGCATGAAAATAAATCGACTCCTTCTGTCTCTTCTCTTCATGCTTTATTTATGGTGGTTGTAACTGCAACCGATAAAGAGCGGTAGTGAATACTGTGTGAAGGCAGCAAAGTCAACATTAACTAATAAAGGCAGGTCTTACCGGAGAATAACGAAGTTACTAGCAAACCTGAGATTACGGAGAAAGTGACACATAAATCCACAGCAAGACTTGAGATATGAATCCGTGTGAATTGACTGAGTTTACCTAATATATGCTTCTAAATAGAGGATTGAATAAGCAAATCAATATGTGTTAAGTTCATCTTAAATGTCATTAACTAGCTGTCCAAATCATTATGTTTAATTTACGTGTCTATTTAGAAGGGAATACACTGAATGATGGAGGCAAGTCTGATCAAGCTGACTTTTTAAAACTAAGCACATAATCAGAACAAGTTTAGTCTAAAAAATAGCTGACAGAGAAATTAAGCTTCAATTATTGTTTCCACATGTATCATGCTGTAAGTGAACTTCAAAATCATTATGCATCAGGGATAACTCATTTACTTAGAAAAATATTTTCTCTGGGCAGATGCTTTCTTTGTAAAGTTTTCTCCAAAAGTAAAGTTATATTTAAAGTGATATATACGATGTGGTTGAAAATCATAAAACCTCAAAAATCATTAAAAAAAATCTTGAAGATTTTGCCTAAATAAGAACAAAGTCATTTGTGTTTCATTATTTCCTATGGGAACAAACAGTGTCATTTTTCACATGAGGACTTCTTCAACTCCACATGAAATCCAGTCACATTTCTACATACTAACAGTGAATATGTGGAAACCAAAATTTAAAACAAAGTATTGCTTATAAACACTTGAAAAATATCAAAATACTTAGGTACAAATCCAAAAATGCATGGAAAGGCTCTGCATGGAAAAAAATTTACAAAATGCATATGTATGAAATCAGAGAAGACAAAAAAATGAATTTTTTAGGAGTGTCTAGTTATTAATGTTCAGGTAAATACTGTGTAAACAGTATAAAATATTATTATTAAAATTCACATCTAGGGCACCCGGGTGGCTTAGTCGGTTGAGCACTGACTACGGCTCAGGTCATGATCTCACAGTTCGTGGGTTCGAGCCCCGTGTCGGGGGCTCTGTGCTGATAACTCAGAGCATGGAGCCTGCTTCAGATTCTGTGTCTCCTTCTCTCTCTGCCCCTCCCCAGCTCGTGCTCTGTTGCTTGTGCTCTGTCTCTGTCTCTCAAAAATAAATAAATGTAAAAAAACAAACTTCACATCTAATGAGACTATTTCTTCTCCTGAGCAATCCTCTATAGTAGCTCGAAGCTCAGCATCGCAAACATCTCCTGTGGAAACTGGAATGCTCAGCACTTCAGACTTCCGGGGTCATTGCTAAATCTTCAATTTTCCTTATTCCAAAATGATTCTTCCACTTAGTCAAACAAGTTGGTCAAAATCAAATGTAAACCAGTAAGCAATGCTTAAAATCTCCATTATTTTCTTGGAAGACAAATTCAGACATCTACCAATTTTATGTTCATCTTCTCATTAGCTACACATCAAAAACTGGATCTACAAATTGGGACCTCATCAAGATAAAAGCTTCTGCACAGCCAAGGAAACAATCAACAAAACTAAAAGTCAACCGACAGAATGGGAGAAGATATTTGCTAATGACACATCAGATAAAGGGTTAGTATCCAAAATCCATAAAGAACTTACCAAACTCAACACCCAAAAATCAAATAATCCAGTGAAGAAATGGGCAGAAGACACTTCTCCAAAGAAGACATCCAGACGGCCGACAGGCACTGAAAAGATGCTCAACATAGCTCATCATCCGGGAAACACAAATCAAATCCACATTGAGATACCACCTCACACCAGTCAGAGTGGCTAAAATTAACAACTCAGGAAACAACAGATGTTGGTGAAGATGTGGAGAAACGGGAACCCTCTTGCACTGTTGGTGGGAATGCAAACTGGTGTAGCCGCCTGGAAAAGCATGGCGTTTCCTCAAAAAATTAAAAATAGAACTACCCTCTGACCCAGCAATAGCACTGCTAGGAATTTATCCAAAGGATACAGGAGCACTGATTCATAGAGACACATGTACACCAATGTTTTCAGCAGCACAATCAACAATAGCCAAATTATGGAAACAGCTCAAATTTCCATCAACTGACAAATGGATAAAGAAGATGTGATACACACACACACACACACACACACACACACTGGAATAATACTCAGCAATGAAAAGAATGAAATCTTGCCATTTGCAGTCATTTGCAATAATGTGGATGGAACTGGAGGGTATTATGTATGCTAAGTGAAGTAAGTCCCTTAGAGAAAGACAGATATCATGTTTTCACTCATATGTGGAAACTGATCAACTTAACAGAGGACCACGGGGGAAGGGAATGAAAAACAAATAGTTACAACAGAGAGGGAAGCAAACCCTAAGAGACTCTTGAATACAGAGAACAAACTGAGGCAACGTTGATGGGGGTGGGGAAAATGGGTGATGGGCACTGAGGAGGGCACTTGTTGGGATGAGCACTGGGTGTTGTATGTAAGTGATGAATCATGGGAATCTACTCCCGAAGCCAAGAGCACACTGTATATACTGTATGTTAGCTAACTTGACAATAAATTAAATTTCAAATAAATGCATAAAGCAAGCAAGCTCTGGGACTAAATTAAAAAAAAAAAAAAAGGCTAGTGAGAACTACCGGATTGGTCACCATCAAATTCATAACACAAAAATCGCAACATCCTTTATGGGTGATGTGACATTTTTTACTGCAAAGGCAGAACACTAAACAAAGCTAGAGAAATCATATTTTACAAATCTTTAATAGGGCTAATCTCAACTTGAACCACCTTAAGCAAAAGCGGTGGATTTATTTGCAAAAAGCCTTATTTGTTTCATACCTTTCTGCTGCGGATTTTGCCCACCCACCCCCACCCCGCAAGCCCAAAACAGAACACATGGCTGCAAGGGAAGCTGAACTCTTACCTTTCCTGCGAGGAGACAACTGCAGAGAGGCAGTTAGCCTGGCTACCTCCAGTTTACAAATATTCTCCAAACGATACTGACAGACTTAGTCATGACTCCATCCTTGAGGCATTCACAGTGGTCACCTGGATAACAGCTTGGGGGTCCACCAGCACAGTTCACGGCTAGGTAGGACTGGCGGCATCCCCTAAGACTGCATGGTGAGGGTGAGGGAGAAGCAATTCCCCTAAAATGTGTGGGATGTGGAACTATTACCCCCAAAAGAGAGAGCGAGAGCGAGAGCGAGAGAGAGAGAGAGAGAGAAAACTAGCCAAAAGGGAGTGTGCTGAGCCACCAAAAACAACAGCTGTAGACATCACTGAGTAATAACCACACTTTTTTTTTTATATTTTCACATTTTGAAATAAGGGTGTGCTCTAATGAACTTAATCAGCACTTGTGGGCCTGGTGGCAACTGTGACACAGTTGTCACTATCCATGCACGCACAAACTTGGTTTGTTACTCCCAGTGACCTGTCTGGACCATGAAAACTCTTCAACATTTCAATCAATAAGCCATTTGAGAACCATCTGAGTAAGGAAAATAAATCCTGATTGTGTTAATGGAAGTTTTTCTAACTTTCTGGTAAGGTCAAGAAAGGGCTGGCCTTAAAACCCACATTTCTGTTGACAGCAACTTGGAAACAAAAAACCTGGGAGTCAATAGTGTATCATTTTGTTTAAAACTCCTTCATCAGCAATCTTCTTAATCGCATAGAGAACAATATGTGTCAAAAGGTACAAAACAACAACTCCTCTGTAAAATGGTTGAGAAGAGGAAGACCATGATGAAGTTTTACAAAATAACTAACCATTTTGTCCACTTATACTTCCTTTTCCATATGTTGTGGTTTCCATTATGCCCATATATCCTGTGACCCTCCTCCTTGGATGCTTCAGAAGACAGAATCTAATTTCTCTGCCACTGAAAGTAGGCTGGATGTCGTGACTCGTTTCTAATGAATATTATAAGTGATGCCATGTGATTGCTGAAACTAAGTCATAAAAGACAGTACAGAATCCTCCTCACTCATGTTCATGGATCATTCACTCTGCAATGAGCTATCTGCCATGTTGTGAGGACACTCAGGCATCCCTACGGGGCACGAGGGATCCTCCTGTCAGCCATGTGAGGCAGCCGTCCAGAAAGTGGGTTTTCCAGCCCCAGTCAAGCCTTCAAATCACTATAGTCCCGGCCAACATCTTTTTTTTTTCCTTAATGTTTATTTACCTTTGAGAGATAGGGGGGGAGAGAGAGAGAGAGAGAGAGAGCGCGCGCGCGCGCACACACACACACACACACACACACACACACACAGTGGGGGAGGGGCAAAGTGAAGAGACACAGAATAGTAAACAGGCTCCAGGCTGTGAGCCGTCAGCACAGATCCCGATGCAGGGCTCGAACTCCCAAACCGCGAGATCATGACCTGAGCAGAAGTCAGACGCTTAACTGCCTGAGTCACCCAGGTGCCCCAGTCCCTGCCAACATCTTGAGGGTAACCCTCCTAAGAGATCCTAAGCCAGAACCATGGATGCCAAAATTGCTACTGGGTTCTTGAGAATTTCAGAACTCTCGGATCTCAGAGAAACCATGAGATACAAATGTTGGTATAATAGTTTAATAAGCATGTCTTTCTTTCTTAGTGGTACGTAAAATACCAATGCATCTTACAATCGACAGAGTGTTACAGTCAATAAAATGGAGCAATTTCCATTTACAGTCTCCTGCTTAGCTGATTGGTGTGCTCCACTGCACTTAACACAAAGAGCCACACGCCTTCTCGCGGTCTCTCCTGCTGCCTTTCTGCCTAGAACACATCTTTTGCTTCCAACTGGAAGCCTTCTGTGACCTCCCTTGGTCAAACTATATACCCTTGCCTCATACAGTGAGTGTGCCACTAGGTCCAGAGCCTATCTGTATCACACTCCAGTGTTATCATAATCCGTCTTTACCGAAGTAATGTAGTAATGTATACTATTTGGGGATGTTGTTTTTCCTCAATAAACTGAAAGTGCAGAGTTGCAATATAAAAGGGCATGCCAATCTCAGAAAGTTTTTTTCTAACACTAGAGATAAGCTTTTTGTAGTTCTCAAATGGCATTTTTCACACCATTACAGGTCTGCCCGTATCTTCCAGCCAAAAGAGATGTCCATGGTCAATTTCTCTGGCACACACATACCAGCTCCCTCCCTCTTTGAGACTGTTTTCACCTTTTTTAGATTTTTAAATACATGTATGTAGTTTACATAAATGTCTCAAAACTTACATATATAAATTTGTTCCTATCACAAATGCTTTTACTTATGCTATTCATACTCTCATTTTTGGTTTTCTGTCTCTCCTTCTCTTTTTTATTTGCATATAAACATCTCATACCCTTCCTTTAACCCCCTTGTCCAACACACATACTAGGGCTGTGCGTCTCTGTATTTATAAACAGACATAAATTTTCACATATATACACTAAAATATGCTCATATGAACTTTTCTTTTTTAACTTCTACAAAGAGAGGATTATGTAATTGGAACTTTTCTGTATCTTGCTTTTCTCAGTAATACATCATTGCAATTCCAAGGCAACTAACATAGCTAATTTTCCCCCCAAATGACATACCATTCTATGACACAGATACACCGTAATATATGGTAATATTCAACTATGGATAGGCATTTACTTTGTTTTCCAGATTTCTGCCTCTGTTAGGTCCTGCAATAAGTGTCTATATATGGGTACATAGAAATATTTTTTCACATATGTATTTCACATATTGTTCATATTTCTATGGGATAGTCACAATTGGAACTGCAGAATTAAAGGGACATGTATTTTTTTATGTTAATAGAGGTTAGCGAGATTATTTTCCAAAGAAAACATGTAATAGTTCCCATCTCTGTCAACAACAGCAGATTGCCCCATTTCCTGTCTCCAACAGCAAGACTGATTACTCTCATTTCTGTCACACTAATAGGTATAAAATGGTATCTCATTATGTTAACGTGCATTCCCCAAATACACTGAGCATCTTTGAGCATCTTTTCATATGTTTGGGGTTCACTGGAATTTGTTTTTCTCTAAAATGCTTACTTGTAGCTTTGGCAAAATTTTTTGACAAATTTGGTCTTTACTTATCTTTATTCATCTGTATAAAAATTCTCTTTATATTATAGGTAAAACCTTTTATCTATCATCTCTTTATACTTATTATTCCAAATCTGTTGTTTTTCTTTTAACATGGTTTATGATATTTTCAGCTGTAAAAATTTACTAGGTTTTGATATAGTCAAAATGCCTATCTTTGAAATCTCTGGGCTTCCCATCCCTAGTTAGGATGGACTTTCTCTAACCCTACATTCACATATATCCTAAATGATTGTCTTCCAAGATTTTTATTTTTTACATTTTAGTCTTTTATACATTTGGAAATATTTCCACATATGATATAAGAATCCAATATTAGTATACAGTCTTTATGGGGAAGATAAACATTTTATTAAACTGTATATGTATAAACATATACATTTTTAATCAGCAGTGTTGAAAAGGAGGCTAAGTTTAAATTTCCTTATTAAATCATTTTTGGAATAAGGTAAAAAAAGGTAAATATGTATTATGTACATATCCACCGTACTTATAAATTATTGACTAATTCACTTTAGCACACATATGGCCTCAACTTAAAAATCTGGCTAAATCGGGGCGCCTGGGTGGCGCAGTCGGTTAAGCATCCGACTTCAGCCAGGTCACGATCTCGCGGTCTGAGAGTTCGAGCCCCGCATCAGGCTCTGGGCTGATGGCTCAGAGCCTGGAGCCTGTTTCCGATTCTGTGTCTCCCTCTCTCTCTGCCCCTCCCCCGTTCATGCTCTGTCTCTCTCTGTCGCAAAAATAAATAAACGTTGAAAAAAAAAATCTGGCTAAATCAAGTATGTTCTCATAAAGTTGAAGTCACAGGACTCAAACAAGACCAATGCTAGCACAATAATAAAACAATCAACAAAAACTTAACTGTAATTCCATACACATACATACAACACCTATCATGCAAATAGGAATTTTTAAGTTAAATTCAGAGTTTTAAGCATATAATGTCCACCTGTGGCACATAGCATTCCCCATTTGGGTCTATGTTACTGTTACCATTATATAAAAGAGAGACCATCCAATACTTTGGCTCAGAATGGAAATTGGAAAGAGTTTTCCAAAGTCAGAATAACCTGAGATTTTTTTCTAACATTCAAACGCGGCAGATAAGCCCAAAGTATTCGGTTTCTAATACTCTCTATCATTATTGTATTTTTTTGTTATATTCCTACCTTTGTTCATAAAATAAAATTCTGCATTACTTATTCCAGCATAGTAAAACATCCTAAGTAAGCTGTTTGTTGTTTGGCTTCTAGATTTTTCTGCTCTTCCAGACGGTTCCCCAAACTATGGTGCCAGCCAGAGCCCCATATAAAAGGGCCTCTAACAACACAGTGGGCAGGAGAGGGGCACTAAACTGGCCAGAGTGAATCAGGATTCCTCCGTTTGATAGATAACAGCTGCTGCTTCCACACCAGCGCAGTAAAGAATTCTACATTCTGGCTGGTTGCTTTTTTTTTTTCTTTTTGAAACATCACTTTTGAGCTCCTTGCCATTTATTCTCAGATATGACATTTTTGCCTACAGCTGTTTTTCAGTGGAGTCCTGATGTGTGCGTCCACACACATCTCCAGCTCAATCCCCAGCGCCCCACTCTGAATTCCAGCGGCAAGTGCAGTCACCACCACACAATATACTACACGTGTCAGGTGGTTATTTCTTGTGCTGAGTCTCCTCTCGTAACAGGTTAAAAACTCTCAAGGGCAGGGCCTCCCTTCTCTGTCTCTCAGACCCCCTTCAAGCATCTCACACAGCACCAGTAAACCTCAGATGCTAAGTAAATCCTCACTGATTGATTTACAAGGCACACTACCAGACTGTAAATCCCTTCAAGGCAAGGGTCTCATTGTCTCTGTAATCCCAGCAATCTGCTAGATCCCCAGCCAATGGCTCATTCATTTATTAGTTTAGTAAGTATTTTGAACCATCACTAATTCTCTACATTGGACAAGAGGCTTAAGGACTTTATGATGACAGGATCCTAAGGATATTTCCTTTTCAGAAAATGTTTTGTTTGCTTGCATTAATTCAAGAAGATAAAGTTCCTCCGAAAGCAGTTTCCTTAAGCATTTGCCAATAATGGATGCTTTGTCATATGTTTCCACATAGAGCTTACCTAGTGAAAATATTTCAGATAAGAAAGCTCTAATTAAAACAAACTGAAGTCACCCTTTAATCTGGGAATCGAAACAAATACTAAGACTATAGTGAAGTATACCAAAAAATGGTAAGTGGCATTTGCATCTAGCTTAAGTGTATCACTTTATAAACAAACTGCTTTTCATTTCTTTCTGCAAAAAAAAATTTATTTTGTGCAGCATAAAGTTTCTAAGGCAGATTTGCAAAGAAAATTGTGCTACAAATGTGAAAGGAAATTGAGCTTAAAAAGTTGAATAGTAAGTAAGAACCTTTCATTCAGACATCAAGCCCCTTAGGCAGACCAGGGGAGAGGTGTGCTCATCAAAGGAAATCAGAACACTAAAGAGCTATGTTCTCATTGGTAAAAGAGATGCTGTATGAGAACAGCAGAATGGGAGAGATCCTATAGAGCTGAAATCAAGGTCTACCAAGGCCATTTGCTTAGAAGCTAATAAACATGCTAAACAAATGATGTTGTAAGACTTAAAGCACTAGGCTCAAACCGTACCAGGAGTTCTCATAAAATCTGTCAGGCAAATTCTTTTTTGTTTTTTTCAAGTTTTAAAGACAACACTAGCAAGTGAGGGGCAGAGAGAGTGAGAAAGGTAGAGAGAATCCCAAGCAGGCTCCGCACTATCAACGCAGAATGTCAGGGAAATTCTTGAGCCTGACGCCAGACATACGAAATCTGACCCGCTGGAGTTGGGTCCTCCCAAGTAACTCTAATGCATGTTAAATTTCAGAGCCACCAGCCCAAATTCCATGAATATATCCAGAAGTGAGGATGGAATGTGAGGCAAATGTGGGTGTAAATTAAAGCTTGTAAGAAAGGGGATATCCTAATCAAGATAAACATTAAAAGTTATTAGACTAATAAAGATTACAAGATCCTAAATTACACCTTAATGCGCATTATTTTTGTGACCGCTGACTGAGATGTAATCCCCCACCATCCCATTGATGCCATTAAAGAATTTTAACGGTTGCAGAATATTCAGAGAGGTATGCAACCATCATCACCATCAAGTTTAGAATGTTTTCATCCCTCTAAAGATAAACCCTATTCCTATTAAATAATTCTCCCCCACATTCCCATTACTGAGCCGTAAGCATCCACTAGTATATTTTCAGTTTCTGCAGATCCACCTGTTCTGGACATTTTATATGAGTGAAACTGTGAAATATGTGGTCTTCTGTGTCTGGATTCTTTCATTTACCTTAATGTTTTCAAGGGTCATCCATGTTGTAGCAGATTATCGGTATTTTATTCCTTTTTACGGCTAAACATTTTTCCAAGGTATGGACGTAGCATTTTTTTTTTCTCCATTCACCTGTTAATGGACATTAGGATTGTTTCCACTTTTTGGCTATGATGAGCAATGGTGCTGTGAACAGTCACATACAGGTTTCGGGTGGACATATATTTCCATTTCTCTTGGGGACACATCTCAGAGTGGAACTTCTGGGTCAAATGATAACTCTGCATTTAACTGCTTAATGAGCTGACAGATTATCTTCTGAAGTGACTGCAACACAGAGACCTGACATGCTACCAGGTGGCAGAAGGAGCAGGTCTGAACTGTCAAGAGTATTTGGATTCGTTGTTTAAATGTAAAAAGCAACGGTTCTGTGTCAACTTTGCCATCACCTGTAATAGTAACTTATCACTTTCACTGGATGCAAAGTAATCAGAAATACAAAAGATAATACAAAATGAAGAACTCATCTGCTTTGTACATTTTAAATTCTTTAAAATATTGTATACTCTCCAAGGGTAATTTTCCTTGGCATACAATATACAGAGTTCTCGTGTTATCAAGCCCCAGAAAGGCAACGTAAGGATGTTCTGTGAAAAAAAATTTGATTATTGTATCTTGGAAATCTAGAAAAAGAATAGAAACTGAGTCACATGTCTACTAAAAACAAAACAAAACAAAACAAAACAAAGGTGGGGTAGATGTCAGGTAAAAGAGATAGGAGACATTAGAAGAATTTTCCTCAAAAGGAAGTGCAGAACGTGAGACAACAGTAGACCAAATGGCATAGACAGAAGCAGAGACAGGAAGACAGAAGACTGACTGGCAGAAAGGCAAGCAGACAGACAGAGGGACAAATAACGGAGATTAGATTCTACCATCTCCAAGGGTCCACAACATGCAAGGTGCTATTTTTAAGAGATAAAAATCAAAGACCTCACCCTTGAAGTTAAAAGCCTACTTGTGACAACAGCACATGTAAGAATGAGGAGAGTAGGGGCGCCTGGGTGGCGCAGTCGGTTAAGCGTCCGACTTCAGCCAGGTCACGATCTCGCGGTCCGTGAGTTCGAGCCCCGCGTTGGGCTCTGGGCTGATGGCTCAGAGCCTGGAGCCTGCTTCCGATTCTGTGTCTCCCTCTCTCTCTGCCCCTCCCCCGTTCATGCTCTGTCTCTCTCTGTCCCAAAAATAAATAAACTTTAAAAAAAAAAAAAAAAGAATGAGGAGAGTAAAGAAGTGTGAAATACAGAAGCCTACAGGCTGAAGGAGTGGAAACTTGATCCTGTAGGCAACGGGGACAAAGCTTCTGAATAGGGAGAATAAATGAACCTAAAAATGGCAGACAGGAGAGAAAGGGAAAGCCATCACTGGTAGGCAGAGACGGCCCAGGCCAACTGGAAATAAGCAGCACAGGACTAGTACCCGGAAGAGATTAGTTGGGACACGAATGAATGGATGAGGACATGACAACAGTGTGAAGAGAAAACAGGCAACAGTTGCTATACTTCTGTGAGGCTGAAAGAAAGAAGGGTGGTGGCGAAGGATGGCTTCTAAGAGCGAGCCCTCCTTAGTGGGAAACAACGGATGTATACCCACAGGGGCTCGGATTTTAAGAGAAACGACAGGCGGTTTCAAATGTGCTAAGAGACGAATCCGGAAATTTCCAGGGGAAAGCATCTTTCAGGCCAACCATAAGAAAGGTAGCATCAGTTTAGCAATTTGAAAACACACCTTAATCCAATAACGGAAGGTATGAGCTCCAACAATTCCATTACATGCAATTCCCCATGGAAAAACTTCCATGCCGTTTAATTAAAATTAGGTATCACTGTTCTCCAAGCACTGGTGAAAAGCAAAGCCGGGAAGGAGGCAATACAGTTAAAAAACACTGCTTTATGTAAGTCGGCCAGAGATGGTAAAGGAGTCTGAAGCAGAGAAACACTGAAGCGTCCACTCCTGACATCAATGTGTCCACTTAAAACCTGGACTCTTTTTTTATGGTCACCATCCGTGCTGTGCTAATGAATTTAAATCTCAGGAAAAGCCCCCGGACTTTATCTGCTTTCATAGAATGCTTATCTCCAAAAGCTCAAAGCAACACTTCTTTATTCATCCTTGTAAAATGTGTTCAGGAAAGATCCCCTTTCCCTGAGACAATCAAATAAAAAGAACTGAAGGGATTTTTGAAATTGGAAAATCTTCTCTAACTCATCCAGACACGGAAATTTGGATTTTATTATTTTGGCATACTCAGAAATATGTGCATTTCAATCCCTTTGCAATACTGGTTACCTACAGACACATTTACCAAATGCTCTTGAGTAAAAATAGGTTTTGCGATTCTTTAATTCCCTTCAGTAGTATTAACATAATAGTTTTTATTTACTGAAGAAAGTTTCCAGTTGCTACTTAAAAAATGATAATTACCATCATCATCTATCGTATTGTCCAAATCGCCAAGTAGGATCATGTGAATATGAAGAAGCCAATTAGAAAAGCAACCAATTTCATAAATTAATTTTTAAAACCACACTTTTTGACTGATGTTGTGAGAAGGTGAAAACATGTAGTAAACAGGTATTAGAGTTTGTTTTGGAGCAGTGCTGCCGGAAGTTTTACCTAAGACACGAAAGGTGAAAATGTGCTGTCTGGAAAGGCCAAACGAAATAAGGACGATGACAGTATCCAATTAATCAATCAAAAAAATAACCTCCTAATCTGATGAAACCAACAACATCCATCAGATGACAGCTGAAGGCTATCTCCATACATCCCAGAAAGAAAAAGAATACAGGTAATAACAAAAACTTTGGTGATAAACGTTCTCCTATATTCATTTTTAAGTGCATTCAATTTACAATTTTTTATTCCACCGTTGTAAATAACTTGTTATATTTATCTCTGTAATGTTTCCTCCCTTATTTTGGTGACATATTTATTGGTTGGTTGCCACAAAATGAGTTACAGAAGTATGTTGGTATCATTCATTAACCTGAAAAAACAAATTCAATTAACTAATATTTTGCTTGAGATCCTACTTAAATTTACTGAAGTGACACTGTCCATGTACCACGAGGAATACATGGCCTTTTACTTTTGATTCAAAACTGAATATAAAATAGGTGAAATTACAATTAGTTCACCACTCAAAATTAGTAAGTTGCCACCACTGGGGGTGCCTGGATGGCTCAATCAGTTAAGCATCCGATGTGGCTCAGGTCATGATCTCATGGCTTGTGAGTCCAAGTCCCACGTAGGGCTCCATACTGACAGCTCAGAGCCTGGAGCCTGCTTCGGATTTTATCTCTGTCTCTCTCTCAAATATAGATAAACATTTTTGAAAATTAAGAAAAATAAGCTGATACCATCAACAATTGTGTGATAATATAAAATTGTTTACAAGAAACCCAAAATGCTCAGTAGGCAAAAGTAAATTTTACATTAATTCTGAAGTCGAAGTGCTAATGAAGTTATCTGTATGATCCTGAAATAGAAATGGTCACTAAGTAACACATAAACACTTCCAGTTTGTTCCAACCTGTGTTTAACAAGTATTCAAAATCTTCATATAAAATAATTAATGACCATTCCTGACACAGTACCGGTGGAGTAAATATAACTGAACCTCTTTCATGGCAAAGATCCCCAAGTACCAAGACCAACATTCAACATGGAGTCTCATTAGTGGAGAGATCAGAGAAATCAGAACACGGACAGAATCTTTACCAAGCTGTCTTCATACTGATTGGGAGTTTGACATTTAGGACTCGCAACTTCTAAAAGTAAAGTTAGTGGGGAAAAAATGTCCAGTGCGGAGATTCCCAGTTCATCCAAACTCGCCATAACTAGAGTTTTGTTTTGTTTTTGTTTTACAAGAAATACAGGAATTGCACAGCTCAGTCTTCCTTCCAGAAACTTAAATGCCAGTTGTACCTATTCAAGGATAAAATATACGCATTCATACCACAACCTCAAATCATTGGTAAACTCCATGAGTGGTAATGTTTCTAGTTACTGTCGAAGGCCTCAGGATTCTACTCAGCTGCAGCATTTCACAGTTGTGTGCTTACGAGAGTTAGAAAAATCATTTTCTGCAGGTAGAAACCTCCAAACCATTTCTATACCACATTTAACTAAACCTACATACCCAGCCTTTAATGCTTTCAAGTATGAAAAGATTACTTTCTATTTATAAAAACAAAAAAAAGAAAAAGTTTGCGTATATTTTCTATTTATTTTTCTCCTCTGGAGGAAAGGAGTGTTGCTTCTTTGAAACCTAGAAAGCATATATATCTCAAATTGTTGTTACTGTCTGAGAACATAAACAATTCACCTCTCCAAGAAAATATGAGTAAGTTATTAAGGCATGCTTACAATTCTGTTATGATTGGGGAAAGATGCCAGTTGTAGACTAACTTGTAACATTCACATGTTATAGTTTTGCTCTGCTATATAAGACAAAATATAAAAGGGCACAAAGGGACTGAAAGTTATTATGGAAGCCTCTGTTAAAAATATCCATTAAAAACCAGACACACTGTTCTGCGTTCACCATTATGACAATATTCCTATCCCACTTCCAACAATGAGAGATGGTATTTTATTCAAGCAGTGAGAGCTTTTGACTACAGCATGCAGAGGCCTACTGAAAATTATGATTAAAAGCTTACTTTCTCAAGGACATCTTTGATTTAGTAATAATTGGCATTAATAAAGTTAAAAAGTAAGGAAACCAAAACTAATAGTCCTGCCTACATAATCAAAGCAAAGGAGAATCTGGTGAATTCAAGCATTTGGAGGTAAGTGAAAATAAATCTATTAAGTTAAACAAATATATAGATGTTAAAGTTGGCATATTTATATTTCTCAAGATTCCTAAATTTTCTATTTACATTCATATCCACACAAATTCTAGTCTATATTTATCTCTGTCTCCTCTCTCCAAGATGACAAATCCTGCCTATTTCCAGCCAGTACAAAGGTAATACCCTTTTTATTATTTCTGCAATATTCTATACGCCATTGAACAGGAAGTTATGTGCAGTGCTGAGAATCATGAATGAGTGCCAGTGAAACCCCAAGAAAAGGCCTGAAATTACCAAATGCATTATAAACAAGATGTGCAAAGTAATCTTTAAGTAAAAAGACTAGCTTGGGTTTGTAACCACAGTAAGTTACATATTCAATAAATATCTGTCTAATGGGTGATCCAGGCTGGTAATAATTAGAACATTTTAAACATATGTTACCAATCTATTTTTTAACATAACCTGAAGTTACTGACTGCTGAAAAAAAAATCCATTATACCTGATTTATCCTCTACTGTCTCCTGTTCTTAACTTCCAAGAACATCCCAAAGACACGATCACATTAGTCAGCAAGCAAAATACTCCTATGTTCTTAAAGGGAATGATAGAATACAGGAGGGGAAGGTGCATTTTTTGACACTCTGATCTTCAATATAAAGTTACAGAACAGTTTTATTTAATGGCAGAATCAAAGACAAATATTCTGGATGATCCTTTTATTTTTCCATTGACATCACTACCTTGGAAATGTGTTTTACACATTGACCACTGATCTATAGAATAGATAAATTTCAACTGTAGAGTGAAAGAATTTAAAATATTTTATAATGCTCAATCCTTAGAGTTATTCATTTATTACTGATTGGGAAGAAATAACAACCAACACTGGTATTTTCCCCTTTTCACTATCTAAGTTGCTTAAGAAAGAAACTTTCTTAAGTCTCTTAAGAATGAAAGAAGAGAGAGGCAGGTAACTTTTTAAAAGAAAGTTTGGCAAACATATCTTGGCTGATTTCACTAATGTACTTTATTTACCATACTTGGACAGTCTGCTGCATATTTTTTCCAGTATGGCTCCATCAATGAGTCTACTCACCTCATAAAGACTACCCAAGTGTGTATGTGTGTGTGTGTGTGTGTGTGTGTGTGTGTGTGTGTATTAACACATGTTAACACATTATTAACATGGCAGGAATTGAGGGTGAAGAAAGAGGAGGTATTTTCCTCATGTATATATTAGAAAGAATGTAACATATCTGAAATATTTTTATTATAGAACTATATGTCTAGAGGCTCCTGGCTGGCTCAGTTAGTGGGGCATGACACTCTTCATCTCAGGACTGTGAGCTCAGGGCGTGCACTGGGTGTAGAGATGACCTGAAACCAAATCTTAAAAAAGAAAAAAAAAAAGAAAAGAAAAGAAAAGAAAAGAACTGTATGTTCCAAGTCAGAAACACAAAACTACAAAAAAATAAAATAAAATAAAAATAAAGCAGATACAGGAACAACCTTTCTTTATAAACATATTTACGTCTTAGTTTAAAAGCCACCTGCCCCCCTCATCTTAAACATCCTTTATCCCTAGGTGATCTTACCAAGCACCAAAAGATAGTTTCACCAAGAGTCCAGGGGTGGGATTAGCAATCCCTTATTTACCACTCAACAAACAAAGCTAATGTAAAAGGGCTGGCCACGAGACCACAGAAAAGACCACATTTTATAAAAACCACATCCTTTTATAAAAAAGGGAGGGAAAAGTCCATTTAAGGTTGGCGTGATGTCAAATGACCTACCAAATACCCAGACTGAAGTTTATAATGGTCCCAAAGTAATGCAAAGAACTAATTGAGGTTTTAGAAGAAAAGCAAATAATGTATATACAGGGTAATAAATAAATGCTGAAAATAATCAATGGCAATTAAGTTACTTAAATTTGTATTTTCCTCTATTTGGTCTACATTTTTTCCTGTATTTGTTTAACATGTCCAAAATTTATTTTCCAAATCTATTTATATCCATCAAATTAATATCTAATATATATGATTTTTTTAAATTTCCACTGTTCCTCTGAAGTCACTGAAATGTCTTCTCTAAACAAGGGGGCCAGGGGCGCCTGGGTGGCTCAGTCGATTGAGCATCCGACTTTGGCTCAGGTCATGATCTCGCAGTTTGTGAGTTCGAGCCCCGTGTCAGGCTCTGTGCTGACAGCTCGAAGCCTGGGGCCTGCTTCAGATTCTGTGTCTCCCTCTCTCTCTGCCCCTCCCACCCTTGTGCTTGTCTCTGTCTCTCAAAAATGAATAAATGTATAAGAAAAAATTTTAAATAAGGGGGACGATATCAGTCTGAGGCTATGTGGAATCGAATCAAAGGGAGTATCAATGCCTACCCGTAACTGATTGAAGCTACAAAGTACTAAGTAAGATCAAGACTGCCTATAAGAAAACCTGGCACCAGGCTTACAAATAAAACAGACCTTTGAGATAAATGCTATTTTACAGAGAAGAGAGAGCTGAACAATTCTCCACTTGCCCAGAGGCCTTATATGTAACTTCATTAGTTTGCTAGGACTTCTGTAGCAAAATACCACAGACTGGGTGACTTACACAACAGAAATTTATTTTCTCACACTTCTGGAGACTAGAGGTCAAAGATCAAGGTGTCAGCTGTTTTTCCTGAGGCCTCTCTCCTTAGCTTGCAGATGGGCACCTTTTCTTATTGCGCCCTCACATGGCCTTGACTCTGAGCACCATGCCCAGTGTCTCTTCCCCTTCTTGTAAGGACCCCACCTAAGACCTCATTTAAACTTAATTACCTCTTTAAGGCACTATTTCCAAATATTATCATATTGGGGCATCAGTATATGATTTGGGGGGAAACAAATCAGTCCACAACAACAATACACTTTACAGAGACTATTAAGATGTACACATTGGGACTGGGTACATTAGACACTAGACTGCAAGCACTTTACGGAAAGGGCCTGTGTCTTTCTCACTGGTATACAATCCTTGTACATTGCTTGCCACAGACAATGCTCAAAAAGTATGGATGAGGACACCTGGGTGGCTCAGTCGGTTAAGCATCCTACTTCAGCTCAGGTCATGATCTCTAGGGCCGTGAGTTCAAGCCCCACGTTGGCCTCTGTGCTGAGAGCTCAGAGCCTGCTTCGGATTCTGTGTCCCCCGTGCCCCCTCTCTGACCCTCCCCCACTCATACTCTGTCAAGATCTCTCAAAAATAAACATTAAAAAATTTTTTTAAATATGGATTAAAAAACAAAATAATGGATTTTTTTGGCCTTTTATTACACATATTACAAAATGTAATGCTGTGAAACTTGGTATTTAAAAATGACCTGTCTTTAGAACATCAAGTGCAGCAATTTACATAAAGTACCATGGAATTAGAAAGCATAGTACAAGATTTATAAATGCATTTCAAATATCAAGCACCAAAATTGTGGTACAAATTCCCGACATTCCCTATGACATTACAGTTACTAAAACAACACAAAGGCCTAAGAGCGGACCCTGGGAATAAAAATAACACAGAGGTCTTTAGGATCTGATAATATTTGTATTATAATACCCAGAATGATAAAAGATCTAATTCAGCAGAAATGGACCATCATCTTGGGGATGGGAATAGTAAAATACATCTCTGGCCTCATATCAAACAAAATGTATCTTGTTCTGTGCCACTAATATATTGAAATGTGCTCTATATTAAATAATCTTTTTGTAGTCTCCCAAATGTTTCCGTATGACTGGGACAGATCTTTTCTGCCAGCCTTATTTACAGGGACCACAGCTTGTACATAACTGTTTTACTTAATGGACCTGAACGAAGTATGCAAATTGCTCATCGGATCTTTGGCTCAATGTTCTCTTAAATGTGCTCAAAGCATAAGTTCTGCGAAACACTAAGCATAGAAAATGACACAAATGGTGTCAATTTGGTAGTTCAATAAACTGTGATAGGCTTAACTATTACAGGATTCTTAAGTCTAACGACTAAGCTGCTCATTACTAGAACAGATGCCTCCTGGATCATCCTAACTTAAAATCTGAATACCCTAAAGCCTAGCATGTTCCCAGATAACATATCTGCTAGGTCTTTGCCTCAATGTATTCAAATGACAGCAACGTACATGATATTCTACCTATCCAAGCAGTCGTAACCAGCTCATCCCTACAAGCTAAATCCATGGTAACTATTTAGATAGCAAGGAAGCCTTCCTAGAAGGTGTCACTTTCATTTCTGTAGACTCTGCCATTAGATGAATCAAACAATTCTCACTGTCCAGTTTCTACTAAACATGTTCAAAAGTAGCGTATTTCCTCTCAACAGTGTTTCTCTTCTAGTAGTTTAAACAAGTGTTTTGCACTACAGTTTCTCCTCTGGTATCTCATTCAAGTTGTACTGAACATCACCAGTAACCTCTAGACACAGAAAGAATGTAGACCAGATTTTCTCAGGGCCAGATATCTGTCTCTTAGCAAGGTGGTAAAGAGTGTGTTCGTTACACCCTCTCACTATCTTTTCTACTTCCCAGGGGCGGCTTCTTTCCAAAGACTCCAAGCAGCTATATTTGTAAAACTAAAATCTCAGAGATGCTCAGCTTCCACCAGAGACTAATACTACACAAATGTTACCCAAGTTACTTTTTAATCTACAATTGTACACAAATATTAACCAGTGGTCATCTATAATCAATTAAATAAAATTCCAGATGTAGCTGGCCTTGAAACACTCTATTGTAAAGAGAGGCCACTAAGCAAAGTGGACAAACAATACACACAGAGACAACAGAGCTTATCTAACACCTAACAGTATATAGGGTTTAAAGGAGGACCAAGGAAAAATAAATGCTTCTAGATCCTTAAGAGCACAACATACAATACAGTGTGGGAGAAAATGACGATGGACTGACTCCGCCCTGTTTCTCTGGCTGCTTCTCCCAAGCCTGCTCTCTCAGAAGTCTTTCACATTAAATGGGTTATTGTGTATTAGACTGAAATAGAGAAAAAACACCACAGAGACACATTTGCTTCTTGTTAACAGGTTGCTGAGAAGAGCTGTTGAGCGTGACAATGTCTGCACTTCAGAGAGGGCCATCTAACACCCGAGCACTGCGATCTGAAGGACTAGTACTATTAACTACAAGAAATGCAAAATGTCGAATTCACCCCTGGAGAGTTATCCAAAGGTGACGTTTGACTTCCGTTTTCCAGGTTTCAAGTGGGAGTCCACCACCTACTTACTGTAAAACTAGAACATTTTGAGACTTTTTTCCCTTCTACTTAGTTTCCCGTGGGTAGTTAGTGCTGCTTAGCCTCCTGAGCAAGGATAACTATCCACAATGTTCACGTACTCCTCTCACGGACCACACACCAGGCTCACTTACACTGAGGCTTAACATCAAGCAAAAACACTGTGTGTGTGTGTGTGTGTGTGTGTGTGTGTGTGTGTGTGTGTATGCAAATGCATGTATAAATTAAACATGGTACAAATTTAAATAATCATACATATGTATACATACATGTACACACATTTAAATACATATAAACATATGTGTGTGCATATATACACATATATACATACATATACATATACATATACATATATACATATATCCCATACTAACTTGGAATCCATTTTCTGGTCACATGAAAAACTGACAATACTTGTTAGGAAACAGGACTAAATGGCCTACAGAATGAAGTAAAACAGGCAGTGAAAATGCCTACTGCCATGAAGCACACAGTCACATGGCCTGGCACTCACCATTTCAGGAGGATTTTCCTATGTAGTAGTAATATTTCATCCATTACCCTGATAGTAAAAATACATTCAAAAATCATTTCATAGGGGATAATTAAAAAGCAAAAATTACAAGCATGAAAAAACCAATAAAGAGAATAGTAAATAGTCACTAGGGACTGATTTTTCATTATAAACTGATGTTTAAAATTTTTATAATGCACACCTATTTCTATAGTTAAAGATGGAAATCTAGAGAACAGGGCACCTGTGTGGCTCAGTTGGTTCAATGTCCCACTCTTGTTTTCAACTCAGGTCCTGATCTCATAGGCTCATGAGTTCAAGCCCTGCATCTGACTCCATGCTGACAGTGAGGAGCCTGATTGGGATTTCTCTCTCTCTCTCTCTCTCTCTCTCTCTCTCTCTCTCTCTCTCTCTCACACACACACACACACACACTCTCTCTTTGCCCCTCCCCACTCTCTCTCTGTCTCAAAATAACTAAATTTCTTTAAAAGAAATTTAAATAAAATAAAATTAAAATTAAAAAGATATCTAGAGAAAAACATTTATAATTCACAAAAATAAAATTAATTTACATTTCTCACAACAAAATTATTTTAAAGAAAGGAGCTTTATGAGTATTACAATGAGAACATATGATAAATTTCTTGAGAGATTGCCAAAAGATAGGAGTACTGCTTAACTGCATGATTTTATATCCTTCTGTACAACAAAAGATGTACCTTACCCATAATACCTTAATGAACAAAGAGGATATATTCCAATGACATATTTGTTAGTACCCCAACCATCAAACGCATAAAATCATAGATGCAAAAAAGGAATACATTGGCACATGAGCTATGTGAAAAGAATGAGAGATTAATGAAAAAAATCAGTTCTAACTGGTTGTACAAGGACATACCAAATAAGCATCTGGGAGTCACAGAGCAGAGGGGGAAGAAATGAGGGACAGGGCCCAAGTTTAGCATAAGTAAAAAGGGACTCAACGGAGGCTGAGGACCAAAAAACAATCAGAGAAGAGCAAAAGAGAGCCCACATGCATGCTCCTGCTAAGAAGTTCACATTAGGGGAAGAGGATTCCCAGGATCTAGAAAAGAAGCAACTGCCAGCATGACCTATAATCGCTATCCCCCAGGCTAGTCTCACAGGAGAGAAGAGGAAACACCATCTGAAAAGCACTTTATATCCATTTTCAAGGAGCTTATCCTCCAAGAGGGATAAGGGGACATTTATGAGCAATAGGAAAACAATACAAATACTATAAAGAAGATTCTGATAAGTGGGAGAGCTAAGGGAGCCCTCCTCCACAAGAGACAGCACTGGTGTCGGATCTTAAAGAATGAGAGGGAGTTTGCAATACACATAAAAAAATCTATGTTGCGCAAAACAAAAAAAAATCATTTTTAATTAAATCAATCATTAATAGCTCTGAGAGAGGAGGCCAGAGAAAAAACCATAGCGTATGTAGAAACACACTCTTTTTTTTTTAATGCTTATTTTAAGAGACAGAGAGAGAGAGAGAGAGAGAGCGCGCACGTGCACGCACATGCCCATGAGTGGAGGAGGAACAGAGAAAGAGTCCCAAGCAGGCTCCAGCACAGTCCATCGTTGGGCTCAAATTCATGAGATCATGACCTGAGCCAAAACCAAGAGTCGGACGCTTAACCGGCTGAGCCACACAGGCACCCCAGAAACACTTTTTTAAAAAAATGATTGGGGCCCTTAATGGCTCAGTTGGTTAAGCACCCGACTTCGGCTCAGGTCATGATCTCACAGTCCATGAGTTCGAGCCCCACGTCGGGCTCTGGGCTGACAGCTCAGAACCTGGAGCCTGCTTAAGATTCTGTGTCTCCCTCTCTCTCTGCCCCTCCCCAACTCATGTTCTGTCTCTTTGTCTCTCAAAACTGAATAAATGTTAATAAAGATAGATAGATAGATAGATAGATAAATAAATAAATAAATAAATGGGACCAGGACTAGCCTTCAGAGTGAGCTGTAGGAATAGCGTTAAGGTGATTTCAAAATTTCAAGGTGATTGTCAAAAACCATGTTTCCCTGGAAATCTAACAGGGATAAAGTACTCAAACAGATACAGTGGGATTAAAATGCGGGTTGATACCAAGCATATTAAAGTAAACCAATCAATTCAACCAATCTACACCTAAAAGTGGCTTTTACTGAATTTCATTTATTTGAAGGTGTCACATTGGACACCAAAATGAGGTAGAGGTCCCAGTGAATAGAAAAGGAAAAAAAGAAAACTACATAATATAAATTTGTTAACTTTGGTTGACCTTCCCCACAAATAACCAGGTTAAAAACAAGCTTAGAGAATACTGGAGTGCACAATTTATAAAGCAAAAGGTTGACACAACAAAACTATTATTGGAGTAAGTTGCCTTATAGCAGATTTCTACATCATCTAGAACTTTAATCTGATGGCATACTACTCACTAGCACAAGATCAGTTTAATTCATGGAGCACGTCAGGATTCTATTAAAAACTGCTTTATAAGCACTTATAAGTGTAAGGTATTTTTGTTTAAAAAAGAAAGCAAAAGGCATACAGACATGACCAAGTACATTTAATCACATACTACAATAATTTCAGCTACTTAAGAAACAAGGATGAGCAAGATCATCCTAAGGACTTGTGGCTCCCAGAGCCTCAGACCTGCCTTCATGAGGAAGTGTTCATGCCTCTGTGCTTCTGTGAATATCCTCAACAAGCAGTTACAAATGAACCAGAAGGGAAAACATGGATGTTTTTATAACACCAAAGACCTTGTTCTATTTTGACTCATGTATACTGCATGGGCAGTAACAGGTCTTTCAACCTAAAAGACCTGCCTGATTTGTCAAATGATGTAGGACTTAAAGCCTCATCAAAAATAGCTGGAGTACGGGGCCCATACCCCCGTACTGTGGCATGACCTGAAGCTTTGTTGCCAGAGAATTGAAAAAGAAAGAAATCAAGTGAAGAAAACTAACTCCTTTTACAGGAGAAAACAAATCACATTGGCATCAATGTAATCTGATAATCTACTCATAATATAATTAACATGGTCACGTGTTCTATGGGTCAAATGGAAAATAGAGAAAAGCTGTGAACTCACATTAAAAATGAAGATATTTTTGGGGCGCCTGGGTGGCGCAGTCGGTTAAGCGTCCGACTTCAACCAGGTCACGATCTCGTGGTCCATGAGTTCGAGCCCCGCGTCGGGCTCTGGGCTGATGGCTCGGAGCCTGGAGCCTGTTTCCGATTCTGTGTCTCCCTCTCTCTCTGCCCCTCACCCATTCATGCTCTGTCTCTCTCTGTCCCAAAAATAAATAAACGTTGAAAAAAAAAATTTTTTTTTTAAATGAAGATATTTTTGGGGCGTCTGGGTGGCTCAGTGGGTTAAATGTCTGACCTCAGATCTCCAGCTTCGTTGGTTCAAGCCCCACGTCGGGCTCTGTGCTGACAGCTCAGAGCCCAGATCCTGCTTCAAATTCTGTCTCCATTGTGCTCTCTGCTCCTCCCCCCCCCACACTCTCTCTCCCTCTCTCAAAAAAAATAAACATTAAAAAAAATTTTTTTAATGAAGATATTCTTTAAGAAGTCAAACTCCTAAAAACCTGATCTACGGTCTATCTATCACCTCATCTCAGGTAAGTGAATGTCTGTTAGATTTTTTATTTCTTCATTTGTTTTTTTAATTTTATGTAACTCAGGTCTTTCCAAATACCTTTAAGGATCCTGGTTAGCATGGTGACCTCAAGTGGAGAATAACTGATCTACACAACAAGAAATAAGCAGAATCCTTCAAACACAGACATCCTTATTTTTGTTCATTTAACGCATATTTCAGGATGAGAAAGACATTTACTGGAAGAGAAAGCCTGACTCAAAAAAAAAAAAAAAAAAGGTTAAGAAATCTGAGGACAATATCCATTTGCAAATGCCAATAACCTCTGAGAGTTAACAGAAAAGTTAGATACTAACTACATTTCTATCTGCCTTTTTATCCACCTACCTATCTATATACTTAGTTTCTATCCCCAGATCAAACTGGGTATATAAAAGGCTGGGACAGGTAGAAATAAAAATGACCCAGACCTGTAACCAAGAAAATCACTGAAACTTCATGAAGTATTAAAAAGAAAATACATTTAAAAACCTCCACTTTTAAATTCCCTTGAAGCTCTTCTTTAGTCATTTAATGTAAATTGCATAACCTGTCACATAAACATTGCAGGGGAAAACTAATAAATAAGCCTTCAAAATAGTCTTTCCCCTTAAAGGAATCTCAGGAAATACCTGCTCATCCTAAGTCCTTAGCATAAAGTTAAATTACCGATTTTATATAAGAGACTTATACTGTGCAGCAGCCTCCAAATTTGTCTGTGGGTTGATATAAGTCTTGATTTCACCCCTTCATTTCCGTTCTTCACAAATCTTCACATCCACAGAAGGAAGGTTCTAGAAAGTGTTGCACACACAGCACAAAGAGCACCAGACAAAGCTGCCTCTGGCCCTTATTTGCTGAAATCCCAAGCCACACCACTGTTCCATCGAGGCCCTCAAGGCTACCCTATACTTTTTTCTAGGCCTCTCACTTTTGTTAAGATCATCAACTCAGACTCAAGCTCAAAGTTTCTCTCTCTTTTTTTTTTTTTTTTTTTTACTTTTTATTGGAAAAATAACAATACAAAACAGGATACTACAAACAAAAGAAAATCACAGCTTCTACTATGAGAACCACAAAAACCTTACTCTACCTTTCCTCAGTACTTATTAACAGAGCTGCTTTCTACAATGGTTAATGGCTCCAGAGAGCTAAGGATTATCCTGAAGTATATAAGAAAGTACATTGCAATAACCTGAAGAAAAGGTATTTTGGGAAGGAGACTTACCTAACCAATTCAGGCCATGTCACACTTAGACACCATTAGTTTTCTCCATGTATACAAACTGACCTAGTGTTCAATTTTCATGCAAATCAAATAAATCCTTTGTCTATGTCAGACAAGAGACTTTTTCAAATCCAATTTGATGTGGGAAACAAAGGCAGACGTTAGTGGCAGATAAAATTAAACTTCCTTAAAACCTGCAGCCCATTGACAAATGCTTGAGGCAGGCAGAGTATAACGTTCCTCCAGGAACTCCCTACTGTCTTACTGTTAATGCTCTGCTAGAGGGAAAAACCTTAGCTTGATGATAGCTAGGCCTCCAGGATCCTGAGTCTTCTTCAGCATATGAAAATCCTTTTGGAAACTTCCTTTTCTTTACTTTGCCTGACTTCCAAGTATATAATCAGTCACTCCTCAGAGTCCTGGGGCAGCTCTACCTGCCCACAGGTCCTGTCCCTGTGCTTTAATAAAACCACCTTTTTGTATCACAGATGTCTCAAGAATTCTTTCTGGATGTCCCACCCCCACCCCACCTCACCATCACTCCAAAATCACAACATTTTGTCACCTAACATGGGGCTGAGCCTTCTCATCTGGACTCTGAGCCTCGGGGAGTACATCCCCTCTCCTTTTATTTTCATTTGAGGGGCTTTTCAAGGACTATTGTCTTATTGGAACACTTTCACATCTATTGCTCAGAATGCAATCCTCTAGTCAGTGGCTACTCCACAGGGAGGAGAAAGCCTGCCTTTTGGCTGGAAGTTAGTGCCATGCTCGGGATGGTAAGAAGACTCAGACTTAAATGCTTTCTCTTCATTTCTGTTCTTATACAAGGTGGTCCATCTTGGGCCCAGGACAGCTAGCTAAGTCACCAGGACAGCCCTTAATCTTAAGACTCCCATGGGAGGTTTCCTCCTCATTGGCCCAACGTGATCCCCTCCACATCTCTGGTTTAGCTGCTTCTGGCCAGGAGACCTCTGCTCAGAGCCGGTCGAAACCAGTACCCAAATGAATTAAAACCCAACCGGAGGCCCTTTCCCAGGAAATGAGTTTTAAAGGTTACATGTGTTGGAATGTCATTTACACAATGGGTTTCTATCTTTACTGTTTTTCTGTCATTATCCTCTACTGACTATTTAAGTTACAGAATTGGGTAATTTCATCTTGTAAAACTTTTCACTGTTTTCCATGGGTTAAAAACAGCAGGTTCTTCATGGTCTTCTCAGCAAGGCAGGCCAACGTACAGCTTGGCCTTTATGCATGGCCTTCTCAGCAAGGCAAACTGAGTGCACACACTGGAACCCACTGTAGTCTAGAATGGGGAAGTGTGGGGACCTTTATGTCAGGCGGTAACTTTTACGGCAGGTAATTCTGTTCAAGGGACACCTCAGCTTGTTTTGACACCAGAAACCTCTGACATATCCTACATGTGGGACACAACCTGGGAGTAGGGGTGGGGCGGGGGGAAGGGGTGGATTTTCTTGGTAATGGACCTCTGTCTTTAGTTCCCAAGGACTCTCCTTTAGCATGTCTCTTTGATCCACTGGAAATAAGTCAGATGGCAACATTTGAGAAGGGACTGATCTATAACATTGCATGGCCTCCTAGGATCTCAATTAGATCTTTTGCAGGAAACAGGGCAAATGAGACGGAGGTACCCTGGGTCCAGGCCTTCATAGCTCTAAATCAGCATGCAGACCTAACAGTCTCCTGCAGAACCAGGCTGATAAACTCCTTCCTGACATTCTGGATGATGATTTAAATAGGCCTCCTCCTAACAGAAGCCAGGTTGCTGGAAGAAACACAAGCCATTCCTAACGAAGGGGACACTATCCCTCACTGTTCCTCCTTCCTAATACACGTGGGGGCCTTTCCCACATTTATTTCCCAGGTTAATGGCTATGGTAAATGGAGTCCATTGTGGTTAGTCTATCTCAGGACAGGGACATGAAGGAATATTCCGAAGCATCTGCTGAAACTCCCTTCGTTTCAGGCAAGTTCCCTGTCTTCTCTTGCCTGACATGGACTGCCTAACTCCACTTCGGTCGGGCAAAAAAGTGGCGTCTGCTCATCTGTCTGAGCTGACCAGGTTTAGAACCAGGCATACTCTTCCTCTGACTTCTGGTGGCACCTCACCTCTTCTGCCTCCCCCTCCCCCTGTTCCTCCTCCTGTATAACCGGCTTCTATACCATCCTCATGCCTCGGGCACCACTGGCTACTTCTCCCGCCCTCGATGTCAGGAGCAAAGAGCACCCTATTCAGACTGTCCAGATTTCCCCACCAGTGTCCCAGGGAAAAACTGACCATGGGGAACAAATTAATTGTCTTTGAAGTGGACCCAAGTGGAACATAATTTAGTATTTAAACTAATTTAAGTTTGTTGGTTTAATAAAAAAGAGTTAACAGCATTAAATATATTAACCTTTTTATTCTACCTACATTTACTGAAGGTCAAATAAGCTGTTTTCTCTTTTGCAGTTTGTTAGCAAAAAGGTGACTTAAAATGATGGTTAATTCTGTCTCACAATTTTTCATGGGTAATTGTTAAGATTTCAAAGTTTTTGGTAACCTGAAACTTTAAAGTTTTGCTTGCATGACAAATTGGAATGGAGTCCATTGGACATCTAGGTCTTTTCCAAACAAGATAAAATACTAAAGTATTGATTACGGCATGTTGGTTTGTGTTTTGTACTTACTGCAGAGAAACTAAGGATATCTGGGTCTGATGGTATACTTGCTTTGTGCATTATAACGTCCTGAGGTTTTTAACAAACTTCCCAAGATTTAAACTGTAAGTCTTTTTGACCAAGTAGGCCTTTTTATTTAGTATGTTGTTACTCTGAAAGCACAAATAATAGTTGTAGGTTACATTTGGGTAAATACTGTAACTATACTGGAGATTATATGCAATTCTTAAAGTTTTAATATATTTTAGTATGATGTCATCATGTGATATTCTATGACTGAAGTGATATAAGTTACAGAAATAACTGGACTTCTTGACAGCTATGTTGTAATCGCTCATCAGATTTTTTAACTGTGTCCATTTTTGTCTTTTTGTCATTATAGTTTTTGTGACTCTTGTTTGAAATATTGCTGGTTCTCTAATGTTTGCTCTTCCAGATTAAGGAAACTTTCTCTTAAGATATCCATAATATACAGGGGTGCCTGGGTGGCTCAGTAGGTTGAGTGTCCAACTTTGGCTCACATCATGGTCTCACGGTTCGCGCGCTCGAGCTCCGCGTCAGGCTCTGTGCTGACACCTCAGAGCCTGGAGCCTGTTTCAGATTCTGTGTCTGCCTCTCTCTTTGCCCCTCCCCTGCTCACTCACGTGTGCGCTCTCTCTCTCTCTCTCTCTCTCTCTCTCTCTCTCCCTCTCTCTCAAAATACAACAAACGTTAGAAGAAAAAAAAAAGATGTATGATATACAGAAATAGGATAAAGTATTCCTCTGTGAACAAACTGAAGCATTTAACTTTTCTCTCTACTTGACCCCTGTGAAATTCAGAAAACTCTCATTGCGTGTTCTTTCTTTCATGGCAACTATAGTTATTTGCATAATTCAATAAGCATCTATTCTGATACCATTGGAAATACTGGTTATTTTACCAAGGCTTTGACTGGAATGTCATATTTGAGATACATGCATAGACTCAGATATGACCAGGCGGCTTTAAGAAACTGAGGTTGAATTTATGAAACATGCAGCCCATTGGAACTGTTGACCTGATACCTTGCTTACATAGCTCCCAGCAGCCTTACCAGGTAAGCAAAGAATGTCACTTCCTGGCAGGTGCAGGAACCTCAGGGTACTTCAGGGACCTTGAGAAGAGGAATTCACCCAAACCTATAGGTACTCTAGGCATGCCTAATGGCAAGCACTTGGCTCCTGACCCTGACTGGCTTTACTAAAAGTTCAATCTAGAGGTTCCTTACAAAAAAGCTCCGGCAAAGCACATTTTTTTTTTAATTTTAACGTTTATTTATTTTTGAGACAAAGAGAGAGCATGAACAGGGGAGGGGCAGAGACAGAGGGAGACACAGAATCTGAAACAGGCTCCAGGCTCTGAGCTGTCAGCACAGAGCCCGACGCGGGGCTTGAACTCATGGACCGTGAGATCATGACCTGAGCCGAAGTCGGACGCCTAACCGACCGAGCCACCCAGGCACCCCAAAGCACATTTTTAAAAGATCTATATGTTCTATCACTATTCTTGCTAAGTTTATGTAAATAATTAGGCCAGGTTTGTTAAAATTAGACTTGTTTTACAAACAAATTAGTCTTTGTTTGGCTATGGCTCTCCAAACTAAGGTTTCCAATCTTCTTCCAAAAAGCCTTTTCTTACTGCAGACCTATCAATAAATAGATACTAGAATGCTCTATTAAATTATTCATGTCAGGCCAGGTTAATTCATAAATCTCTAAATGAATATGCAAACCATATCCTCCCTAAGCCTGATCTGACAGTTACTAGCAACTCACCCCATGTAAACCCAGAAGACCTGGTTTATTTAAAGGATTGGAAACCTAAAACAGCAACGGATTTCACTCCATAACGGAAGGGCTCTTACCTGGCCATATTATGCACTCCTGGAAGGGCTCCTACGGGGCCATGTTATGCACTCCCACTACAGTAAAATTAGGAGGACATTTCTCATGGACTCATATATCAAGAATTAAACCGCTACCTTCCTCGTAGGAGTCTAGTATGTCAACTGACACGCCTTCTTATTCCTGTGAACCTGTGGAAGACCTCAAATTTCTCTTCAAAGGACAATGAAGGACTAACGGAAAATTCTGATTAACTACCAAAGGTCTTTTATTTAGGTTCTCTGTCTCATACTATTAACTTTATTTTATTGTCTTTTCCAGTGTCTCCCTGCCTCGTGCCAAGCCTCCTTCACTGCCATAACTTCTAGCTGACAGATGATCCTTTCTACTCAAGGAGGTTCATATAGGTTTTCTCCCTTGGACTGGCTGCCTCTGCCTTTGTAACTCCTCTATATAAATTCTTCAAACTGACCACTGTTGACCCATAGGTAGGGACACCCCTATGCCCCTAATAGCAGGAAGAAGTTACAGATGAGAAGACCTTCCACCCTCAGCAACCTTAAAGATTTAAGGATCAAAACTGTTCAAGGGGAAATGACATGGGAAACAAAGGCAGAAGGAAATGGCAGATAAAATTAAATTTCCTTATAACCTGCAGCTCACTGACAAATGCTTCAGGCTGGCAGAGTATAACATTCCTCCAGGAACACCCAACTGTCTTACTGTTAATGCTTTGCTAGAGGGGAAAAACAACCTTAGCTTGATGATAGCTAGGCCTCCAGGACCCTGTGAGTCTTCTTCAGCATATGAAAATCCTTTAGGAAACTTCCCCTTGCCTTTACCTCCCCCAGCTCCCAAGTATATTATCAGTCACTCCTTATAATCCTGGGGCAGCTCTTCCTGCCCATGGGTGTCCTGTCCCATGCTTTAATAAAACCACCTTTCGCACCAAAAGTGTCTCAAGAATTCTTTCTTGGCCATCAGTTTCAGTTCCGTCCCCCACCCCCCACCAATATCCAACCATCACTCCAAAACCACAGCATTTTTTAAAAAATGTTTATTTATGGGGCACCTGGGTGGCTCGGTCGGTTGAGCGTCCGACTTCGGCTCAGGTCATGATCTCACGGTCTGTGGGTTCAGGCCCACATCTGGCTCTGTGCTGACAGCTCAGAGCCTGGAGCCTGCTTCGGATTCTGTGTCTCCCTCTCTGCTCCTCCCCTACTCATACTCTCTCTCAAAAATAAAGATTTAAAAAAAATTTTTTTTAATTTTTTTTTAATGTATTCTGAAAGAGAGAGAGAGTGGAGTGCACGTGCAAGCAAGCACAAGCAGGAGAGGGGCAGAAAGAGAGGAAGACAGAGAATCCCAAGCAGGCTCCACACTGTCAGTGCAGAGCCCTATGTGGGTTTGGATCTCACAAATCACAGTGAGATCATTACCTGAGCTGAAATCAAGAGTCAGATGCTTAACCAACTGAGCCACCAGGCACCCCTCAAATTCACTTTCCTTTGTTATAATTACTAAGTAATTATGAGCCAGACACAGCAGTAGGCCCTGAAGTGACAAAAAAAAAAAAAGACCTTTTTTTAGCACCCCTGAGTAACTACCTAATGACAACCAAGTGAGAAGTGCGAGGAGAGTGAAGCTTCTGGTTAGACAACTTGCCAGCTTTCAGGGCAGTGTTGGTACAGTAACAGTGTGCCATTTTCAGTGGGCTCACATAAAGATAGCTAAATCTGGAATCAAGAATTTTCATGGTAATCACACAAGACAAGAACAATTCCTTACACAAAATCATCCATGATGATCTGTTCCCTCGAGTATTACAAGGACCCCTGTCCACAGATGTGAGCTTATTGGCCTAATAGGTTTGCATTCCAAGACTTGAGAGTTGGATGCTGAGAATACTAAAGAATTCTGCGATTAGAAGAGTCATCTGGAATACACATCAGCATATCAACAATCATGTGGTTCTGTCTATCTAATTTGGCCTGTAACTTACATTGGGAACCTTGGCAGAAGTATCCCTTTGGAAAAAAAACTCAAATCTCATGGAAGAGCAGAGGTTCAAAACACCAAATGGTATTTAATAATCTTTTCTAGCCTAGGGTTAATCCTATACAAATCAAAGAATGTAAAAAAAATAAATCAAAGAATAGTGTAAAAAAAAAAGTTAATAAAGGCTGCTTTTTACAGGAAAACTCAAGGAAGTATGAATTCTGTAAAACTACTGTTTCTATTTTTCAGCATTCCCTAGAGATTCTAATACCCTGTTAACATTTTTTTTTTTTTAATTTTGCAAATCTGGTTACCCTGCAGATATCTTATTGTTGGATGCTGGGATGAGTGAGGCTTGAGGATGCTTTTTGTTGTCCCTGGTGCCAAAACTATTCACACTTCAACAAACACCTAGCAAGTACTCAGGATTAACATCCACAGGGTGGATCAGAAATGCGGTATAATGATGCTACATTGTAATTCTGTCCTTGGGGATTCATGATGCGGAAACCACAAGTGGAAACTGGTTAAGAAAAGATTTATTCTCCTGGTAATTCAATAACTAAATCACTTTGCTAGGAATTACACTTTTTGGTATGAGTCAGATTTTGGAATATTTAATAGTCATGTTCATCCTACAAGGAGTAAAGAAGGTAAAGAAATGTGAACGCTAATTGAGATTACCTTTGCTCCAAAGATGACGAACACATTTGTCCACTGGCTGATTCAAAACCACAAGGCAGTATTTCAACTTCCCTATGGGAAAAAAAAAAAAAAGAAGAAGTAAATTAGTAGGTGAAGTCCTTTGTTCCCCTCATTTCAGCCTGGAATTACCCTCTACTGATCCAGATTTTTTTTTTTTAATGTTTATTTCTTTTGAAGGGGAGAGAGAGAGAGAGACAGAGAGACAGAGAGAGAGACAGAGAGAGAGAGAGAGAGAGAGACAGAGAGAGAGACAGAGAGAGAGAATGAGCAGGGGAGGGGCAGACAGAGGGAGACAGAGAATCCCAAGCAGGCTCTGCACAGTCAGTACAGAGCCAATGGGAGGGCTCAATCTCACAAACGGTGAGATCAGACCAGGAGCTGGATGCTTAACTGACTGAGCCACCCAGGTGCCCCAACTAACCCAGACTTTCCATCTACACAGAGCTAAATTTCAACCACAGCTAATTTCTTATACCTTATTTTTAAAAGACACCATAGTTTAACTAGATCTTCTTTATTCAGTATGTCTACCACATTACTATATTGCTGAGGACTTGATTATAACAACAATTTATCATAAAAACAACTGGGTAGGTTTCTTTTTGCAGGGGGTAAGGGGGAGAATACTCTTAAAATGGCATCCTTATGAGATACCACCCCTTTGACACAACTACTCTTCTGCGGGGCTGGTCTGGCATCCTCCCAACATTAGTTTCCAGGTGGTATATGGGCTTGGGCAGTGTGTCTTCACATTCATTTTTATTTATTCATATTCTCTCCCCCACTCCATCTCTCCCCACCGCATACAAAACTGCGTGTGTGTCTGCACAGAATCCCATAGCTCTTATCATGATTCTTTCATTCCAAGTTTTTAGATGACACTCAAAAGATGAAGACACTGAAAAGACAGAGGAAAGTTACTTCTCCAACAGTCATTCCAAGCCCTTTATAATGTACTAAAAATAGTGCAAAGCAAAATGCAATCAGGCTATCGAAAATCTGTCATTCGGCTCAGTCCAAGCACTCCATTTCATTTATGAAAGAGAAATGTTTGTTTGGTGATAAGAAAAATTAATTTTTAAGCAATCTCAGTATTAGAAGTGGAACAAGATAAGGAAATGCAAAGGGGAAGCCATCATCCACAGCACACGTTATTAAGTGCTGATTATATACTAGGCACTGCGAGTACAGAGAGGACTAAGATTACAGAGTATCTGTGAGATAAAACATTTATAATAAAGAGGATTTATTCTACAACACAATACGACACAAGTATACGAAGAGTGCCAGGTAACAGATAAGTGAGTACGGAGGGAGTTCAAAGCCCAGAAAGTCAACAAGGTCTGGTGTCACCCTAGAAATCTTTGTGAACTGCAGGTTTCCAAACTTGATCTTAAAAGGAGAAAGGAAGCTGAAAAGAATAAAGGAAAGAGCATTCCAGACAAAGAAAACAACACAGCGGAAATTGCTATCCTTTGCCATTAGGGTTACTTCCATAGATTCAGAAGTGACGCCCTAATGACAGGAGCCCAAGGCATTAGCACTGGCATCCCAAATTTCACACATACTGTTTAACTTGACAGAGGAGTTTAGGTTGAGGCACACAGGAAGTATTTAAAAGGATACAAAATGAGTAGTAAAGGCAATTTGTGTCTATTTGGTAATCACGCACACAGAAACAATAGCTAAGGTCAAAGAGCAACCTAGCGCCTAGGCTACTGCAAAGAAAGCAGAGAGAAAAGAACAAAGGATGAGAGCAAAATTATTCTGTTTTGCTCACCACCACAGAGCTGAAGGACATCAACAAAGGAAACTCAGAAAGAAAAGTCAGAAAGGTAAAAGAGTGAAGAGGGGATTTCCAAGAACATGCTGTCAGTAACACAGCGTGCTGCTGAGATGTCACAGAGACTGAAGAACCAACAAAGGTCAATGAGGAGGGCACATCTCAAAGCAAAATCTGAGAAGTCACAGAGAGAGCCTCAAGACAGTGAAGAGACAAGAAGTTAGTAAATCAGGAGGAGAGATGCCTCTTCTCACAAAAATAAAAAGTGAACCATGAGAAGCGTGGGGGAAATGGCAGCGAAGTCAAGAGCAAGTTCTTCAAACGAAAGTAATCTTATATTCTAAAGAGGAGAGATGTGAGAGGAAACAACGAGAGAACTCAGTCATTCCTTTAGCAGGCATTTAGAGAGCACAAAGCACTCCCGTTCAGGCCCCGCTGCGAAAGCAGCAAGCAGCAGAAGTGAGGTTCTGGACCTCCTCAGACTTCCATCCTACAGATGAAAATAGTTATTGAGATTGAGGTACGCGAAAACATGCAGAGGTAGAGGTAGAGTATGGTCGATTTACTTGTACGTGAACAAAAACGAAGCGAGAGTATGGAATTAGAGCAGAATGTGAACAATTTTCAAACAACTGCTCTAAGTGGATGACAGAAGCTGACGGTCCACACCTTTAAGACTACAATTTCACTGAAACTTGGCAGGCCAGAAAGGAATGGCAGGAGATCTTCAATGTGATAAACAGAAAAAATATGCAGCCAAGAATCCTTTATCCAGCAAGTCTGTCATTCGGAATAGAAGGAGAGATAAAGGTCTTCCCAAACAAACAAAAACTGAAGGAATTCATCACCACTAAACCAGCCCTACAAGAGATCCTAAGGGGGATCCTGTGAGACAAAGTACCAGAGACATTGCTACAAGCATGAAACCTATGGACATCACAATGACTCTAAACCCATATCTTTCTATAATAACACTGAATGTAAATGGACTAAATGCGCCAACCAAAAGACATAGGATATCAGAATGGATAAAAAAAACAAGACCCATCTATTTGCTGTCTACAAGAGACTCATTTTAGACCTGAGAACACCTTCAGATGGAGAGTGAGGGGATAGAGAACTATTTATCATGGCACTGGAAGTCCAAAGAAAGCTGGAGTAGCCATACTTATATCAGACAAACTAGACTTTAAATTAAAGGCTGTAACAAGAGATGAAGAAGGGCAGTATATAATAATCACGCGGTCTATCCATCAGGAAGAGCTAACAATTATAAATGTCTATGCGCTGAATACAGGAGCCCCCAAATATATAAAACAATTACTCACAAACATAAGCAACCTTACTGATAAGAATGTGGTAATTGCAGGGGACTTTACCACTCCACTTACAGAAATGGACAGATCATCTAGACACACGGTCAATAAAGAAACAAGGGCCCTGAATGAGACTTTGGATCAGATGGACTTGACAGATATATTTAGAACTCTGCATCCCAAAGCAACAGAATATACTTTCTTCTCGAGTGCACATGGAACATTCTCCAAGATAGATCACATACTGGGTCACAAAACAGCTCTTCATAAGTATACAAGAATTGAAATTATACCATGCATACTTTCAGAACAAATGCTATGAAGCTTGAAATCAACCACAGGAAAAAGTCTGGAAAACCTCCAAAAGCATGGAGGTGAAAGAACACTCTACTAAAGAATGAGTGGGTCAACCAGGCAATTAGAGAAGAAATTTAAAAATGTATGGAAACAAACGAAAATGAAAATACAACAATCCAAATGCTTTGGGATGCAGCGAAGGCAGTCCTGAGAGGAAAATACATTGCAATCCAGGCCTATCTCAAGAAACAAGAAAAATCCCAAGTACAAAATCTAACAGCACACCTAAAGAAAATAGAAGCAGAACAGCAAAGACAGCCTAAACCCAGCAGAAGAAGAGAAATAATAAAGATCAGAGCAGAAATAAACAATATAGAATCTAAAAACCTGTAGAGCAGATCAATGAAACCAAGAGTTGGGTTTTTGGAAAAAATAAACAAAATTGATAAACCTCTAGCCAGGCTTCTCAAAAAGAAAAGGGAGATGACCCAAATAGATAAAATCATAAATGAAATTGAATTATTACACCCAATCCCTCAGAGATACAAGCAATTATCAGGGAATACTATGAAAAATTATATGCCAACAAACTGGACAACCTGGAAGAAATGGACAAATTCCTAAACACCCACACGCTTCCAAAACTCAATCAGGAGGAAATAGAAAGCTTGAACAGACCCATAACCAGTGAAGAAATTGAATCAGTCATCAAAAATCTCCCGACAAATAAGAGTCCAGGACCAGATGGCTTCCCAGGGGAGTTCTACTAGACGTTTAAAGCAGAGATAATACCTATCCTTCTCAACCTATTCCAAAAAATCAAAAGGGAAGGAAAACTTCCAGACTCATTCTATGAAGCCAGTATTACTTTGATTCCTAAAGCAGACAGAGACCCAGTAAAAAAAGAGAACTACAGGCCAATATCCCTGATGAATATGGATGCAAAAATTCTCAATAAGATACTAGCAAATTGAATTCAACAGCATATAAAAAGAATTATTCACCATGATCAAGTGGGATTCATTCCTGGGATGCAGAGCTGGTTCAACATTCACAAATCAATCGTGATATATCACATTAATAAAAGAAAAGATAAGAACTATATGATCCTGTCAATCGATGCAGAAAAGGCCTTTGACAAAATTCAGCACCCTTTCTTAATAAAACCCTTGAGAAAGTCGGGATAGAAGGAACATACTTAAACATCATCAAAGCCATTTATGAAAAGCCCACAGCTAACATCATCCTCAATGGGGAAAAACTGAGAGCTTTTTCCCTGAGATCAGGAACACGACAGGGATGTCCACTCTCACCGCTGTTGTTTAACATATTGTTGGAAGTGCTAGCATCAGCAATCAGACAACAAAAGGAAATCAAAGGCATCGAAATTGGCAAAGATGAAGTTAAGCTTTCACTTTTTGCAGATGACATGATATTATACATGGAAAATCCGATAGACTCCATCAGAAGTCTGCTAGAACTGATACATGAATTTAGCAAAGTTACAGGATACAAAATCAATGTACAGAAATCAGTTGCATTCTTATACACTAATAATGAAGCAACAGAAAGACAAATAAAGAAACTGATCCCATTCACAATTGCACCAAGAAGCATAATACCTAGGGATAAATCTAACCAAAGATGTAAAAGATCTGTATGCTGAAAACTATACAAAGCTTATGAAGGAAACTGAAGAAGATATAAAGAAATGGAAAAACATTCCGTGCTCATGGATTGGAAGAATAAATATTGTCCAAATGTCAATACTACCCAAAACTATCTACACATTCAATGCAATCCCAATTAAAATTGCACCAGCATTCTTCTCGAAACTAGAACAAGGAATTCTAAAATTCATATGGAACCACAAAAGGCCCCGAATAGCCAAAGTAATCTTGAAGAAGACCAAAGCAGGAGGCATCACAATCCCAGACTTAGCCTCTACTACAAAGCTGTAATCATCAAGACAGCATGGTATTGGCACAAAAACAGACACATAGACCAATGGAATAGAATAGAAACCCCAGAACTAGACCCACAAACGTATGGCCAACTCATCTTTGACAAAGCAGGAAAGAACATCCAATGGAAGAAAGACAGTCTTTTTAACAAATGGTGCTGGGAGAACTGGACAGCAACATGCAGAAGATTGAAACTAGACCACTTTCTCACACCATTCACAAAAATAAACTCAAAGTGGATAAAGGACCTGAATGTGAGACAGGAAACCATCAAAACCCTAGAGAAAGCAGGAAAAGAAAAGACCTCTCTGACCTCAGCCATAGCAATTTCTTACTTGACACATCCCCAAAGGCAAGGGAATTAAAAGCAAAAATGAACTACTGGGACCTTATGAAGATAAAAAGCTTCTGCACAGCAAAGGAAACAACCAACAAAACTAAAAGGCAACCAACGGAATGGGAAAAGATATTTGCAAATGACATATCGGACAAAGGGCTAGTATCCAAAATCTATAAAGAGCTCACCAAACTCCACACCCGAAAAACAAATAACCCAGTGAAGAAATGGGCAGAAAACATGAGTAGACACTTCTCTAAAGAAGACATCTGGATGGCCAACAGGCACATGAAAAGATGCTCAACGTCGCTCCTTATCAGGGAAATACAAATCAAAACCACACTCAGATATCACCTCACGCCAGTCAGAGTGGCCAAAATGAACAAATCAGGAGACTATAGGTGCTGGAGAGGATGTGGAGAAATGGGAACCCTCTTGCACTCTTGGTGGGAATGCAAATTGGTGCAGCCGCTCTGGAAAACAGTGTGGAGGTTCCTCAAAAAATTAAAAATAGACCTACCTTATGACCCAGCAGTAGCACTGCTAGGAATTTGCCCAAGGGATACAGGAGTACTGATGCATAGGGGCACTTGTACCCCAATGTTTATAGCAGCACTCTCAATAATAGCCAAATTATGGAAAGAGCCTAAATGTCCACCAACTGATGAATGGATAAAGAAACTGTGGTTTATATACACAATGGAGTACTACGTGGCAACGAGAAAGAATGAAATATGGCCCTTGTAGCAACGTGGATGGAACTGGAGAGTGTGATGCTAAGTGAAATAAGCCATACAGAGAAAGACAGATACTATATGTTTTCACTCTTATGTAGATCCTGAGAAACTTAACAGAAACCCATGGGGGAGGGGAAGGAAAAAAAAAAGAGGTTAGAGTGGGAGAGAGCCAAAGCATAAGAGACTCTTAAAAACTGAGAACAAACTGAGGGTTGATGGGGCTGGGAGGGAGGGGAGGGTGGGTGATGGGTATTGAGGAGGGCACCTTTTGGGATGTGCACTGGGTGTTGTATGGAAACCAATTTGACAATAAATTTCATATATTGAAAAAATTAAAAAAAAATTTTAAAAAAGACTACAATTTCATTTGAGGCTAACCAGCAAATAGAGGATATCAGACCCATCTGTAACTTCAGCACTTTGCCCCCACTAATTCTGCTGGGAGGAGCAGGAACAGGCATAAACAAGATGATAAACGCTAATGGCATGTGGTTTGAAAATTGGCAAAATCACTGGTCAGGAGGAAAAGGGATCTAGGATGCTCCTGTGGGCAGCATGACCGTGAACGACTGTGACCGAGACCAGTAACCGCCTCAGGAGGCTCTTTCTCTTGTTTAACAACAGAATCCCTGAAGGGTGTTTTCATTTTGGTTCATTTTTGGGTTTTGCTTTGTTTGGCTGTTTTTTGTTTTACTGGACACATTACTGTCCAGGTGAAAACCTGTGTATCCCAGACTCCTTTGTAGCAAAATGTAGTCTACAGGTGAAGTCTGGCCAAGGAGATGTAATCAGACCTTTGTAAGTTACCTGTAGGAACCTCCTCAAAATGGAGGCGGCTCGGGGCGCCTGGGTGGCTCAGTCAGTTAAGCTTCTGACTGGGGCTCAGGTCAGGATCTCGCGGCTCCCTGCATCAGGCTGTGAGCCCCTGGAGCCTGCTTCAGACCCTCTGTCCCCCTCTACACCCCTCCCCCATTCACTCTCTCTGTCTCTCTCAAAATAAATACACTCAAAAAAAAAAAAAAAACGTGGCGGCTCTATCCTCTGCTTCTTTTCTTCTTCCATCCTGCCCTCTGCATCAAGGATTGAGGAACTGCTGAATAGAATTTCTGCAGCCACCTACGATCATCAAAAGCATCAAAAGAGCGAGCAACAGCCTGAAGGAGGCTGGGTCCCCCATGACTCCACAAAGCCTCCATTACACTACCTCATTGCCTGCCTGCAGAGTTCTTTCATGTGAAGAAAACTAGACTTCTATTTCAAATCATTACTATTTAGGGTTTCCCTATTCTACAGAAACTAAATTTTAATTAATGCAATGATCATGGTCCAGGCTGTGTTGAGACAATCTAGACAGGAATTGGAGAGGACGTTAAAGAGGAACAGGCATGCATCAGAATGGAGGAAGGAAAACTTTAACCCACTCATTCATTCAACATAGAGGGAACATCAATCTAAGAAATTCAAACCCTGGCACACGGCAGGTGCTCAATGTTACTGGCAAGGAGTTAATAATTTGGATCAACCAATGGTCCTTTAATGTTTGACAAGGTCTGCACGGCTAAAGAAGGCATTCAAGGATACAATATGTATATTTAAATAAACGAGTGAAACCACCTTCTGTCACAGATTCTTTGATATGTAAACTCATCCCTCAAAGGGAAAGGCTTTATTATCCATGTTACTGCTCCTCTAAACCAATACTTTCACCAAGGTGGGATCTGTGAAGTGATTCTTGAAAAGAATGACACAGTATGAAAATATACAATAAAGATTTACTAAATAAGTTATTAATAATCAAGAACCAACCACTTCAGCGACTTCTATATATCACATTTATGTTAAGCCGATTCTATCTACAGGTCCTCAAATACTGGGATCCGAAATTCTTAACTTTTCTCATCTAGTCTCCTCTGGAACTTTAACTCAATGAAGTCAGTTTGGCATTTATATCACACTCAAAGCCTTACTAATGCACGGGCTGCAGAAAAAGTAGCATCCAGAATTACATGTGGTAACTACACGGTTTATGGGAGTAGATCTCAAAGCAGACATTCTAAAATCGACAACTCCGTATCCCTCTGGGGTACTAAATCATGGGACACTGCCTTTGGCTCTAAATTTGGAAAAGCGTATATAAAGAGAGAAAGTCTTTATATGGAAGAAAGTGGACAGTATTATTTCAAGTATTTGCCCAGGGGTCACACTGATGTGATGTGCTTCTTGGATATGCAAACAGATTTCAGAGAAAGGCTGGGAAGAACTTCCTCATTATGCTATAAAGACTATAAGTTTTATATCAAGGGTCCCACGGCAATCTCAAAGAGAAATGTAAGAGCAGAGAACATGATTTCAAGAGTAAGAGAACTTTTTCTTTATACAATGCACTCCATTTTAAAGAACAGAGAACACAGACTGGTCTCAACTCTTCAAACATAAAGTCACAAGTACTAGAATTGCTTTCTCAAAAGGGTTTCATTTAAAGCAGAAGATAGAAAATCCCTGACCCTGGATATATCAAAACCAAAGTGCTCCAAAGGTGCCTGGGAATCCTGAATTAAGTACAAAGAGAAATTTCCAGACAACAGGATCCTAAGGAGACAGGACAATTAAATATATTTAAATGGTATGTGAAAGGGACCCAGGAACAGAAAATTAACACTAGGTAGAAACTAAGGAAATCTGAATAAATGATGCAATAATAATATATTAATACTGGTTCATTAATTATACAAATGTACCATACTAAAGTAAAATGCTAATATGGGAAAAATTGAACACGGTTGGGGGAATTATAAGGGAATTCTCTTTACTATTTCAATTTTTCTATAAATATAAAGCTGTTTTAAAAAAAATAAAGTCTACAAATGTTTTAAATTCCTGGAGCATGGGATAAAACAGAACTAAAAACTATCCCATAAAGTAATGATTCAGCAATTACTCCAACAAGGGTCATTTGAGCCCCAACGTCTGTCTGGACTTCAGGTATAAAGCCAAGAAAAAGCCCAGTGCAACAGAAGGCAAGGATAATTCTATTTCATTTTGGAAAACTATATTATATCAAGATTTTATTTTAATTAACAAAGTAAAGCAAGGACAACAGAACAGCAAATCCTAAGAAAACCAATTTCTTTTTATTTCAGAGCTCCAAAATGAAAATTAGATTTTTCCAAATCAAATTTAGGTAAACAGAAAAAGAAAACATTTCACCAATTTCCCCCACCATCCACACCCACCTCTGGCAACCACCAATTTGTTCTCTGCACCTATGTTTTGTGTTAGATTTCACATAAAGAAGACATCATCTGGGATTTTTCTTTCACTGACCTACTTTATTCAGCATGATGGCCTCAAGGTCCATCCATGTTGCAGCAAATGGCAAGATTTCCTCCTATTTTATGGATGAATAATTTTACTATATACATTATATATATATTATATATGTTTTGTATGTTATATATATAAATATACGCCCCAAAATTTATCCATTCATCAATGGACACAAAGCTTGCTTCTATATTTTGACTATTGCAAATGATGCTGCAATAAACATGGAGCTATTTTTAACTGTTTAAGTTATAAATTAGTATTTTTTTGTCTTCAGATAAATATCCAGAAATAAAATTCCTGGGTCATACGGTAGTTTTCTTAATTTTGTAAGGAACCTCCATATTATTCTCAACAGTGGCTGCATCAACTTATACTGCCACCAACAGTGCATAGGGTTCCCTTTTCTCCACATCCTCACCAATGTGTTATTTCTTATCTTTTTGATAAGAGCCATTCTAATATGCATGAGCTGACATCTCATGGTAGTTCTGATTTGCATTTCCCTCATGATTAATGACATTTAGCATCTTTTCATGTACCTGTTGGACATCCATGTCTTCTTTTGAAAAAGGTCTACTCAGGGGCACCTGAAGAACACATGGAACTCTTGACGTCAGGATCTTAAGTTCGAGCTCCATGTAGGGTGTAGAAGTTAAAAAATAAAATGTAAAATGGGGACGCCTGGGTGGTTCAGTCCGTTAAGCGTACGACTTCAGCACAGGTCATGATTTCACGGTTCGCAAGTTTGAGCCCTGCGTCGGGCTCTGTGCTGACAGCTCAGAGCCTGGAGTGTGCTTCAGATTCTGTGTTTCCCCTCTTTCTCTGCCCCCTCCCTGCTCCTGTTCTGTCTCCCTCTGTCTGTCAAAAGTGAATAAACATTAAAAAAAATCTTTTTAATAATAAATGGAAATGTAAAAACAGAAAAAAGAAAAATGTTTATTCAGATCTTCTGCCCATTTCTTCACTGTGATTTTTGGTTGTTTGTTTGCTAAGTAGTTGTAAAAATTAGCTCCTTATCAGGTACATAACCTGCAATTGTTTTCTCCTATGCAGTACATTGCCTTTTCATCTTGGTATACTACCCCAGTGTTGTGCAGAAACTTTTTAGATTCATGTTGTCCCAATGATGAGTTTGGTATCAGATTCAAAAACCCATCACCAAGACCCATGTCAAGGAGCTTACCACCTATGTTTTCTTCTAGGAGTTTTACAGTTTCAGGGCTTATGTTCAAGTCTTTAATCCATTTTGAGTTTGTTTTTTGTGCATGATGTAAGATAGTGTGGGTCCAGTTTCATTCTTTCACAGTAGCTTCCAAATTTTCCAACACCATTTATGGAAGAGACTATCTTTTCCCCATTTGTATATTTGCGGATCTTCTGTCATCAATTAATTGACCACGTAAGTGTGGATTTATTTCTGAGTTCTCTAGTGTGTTCTAATGACCTATGTGTCTATTTTTATGCCAATACTAGACTATTTTTTTTTATTTTTTTTCAACGTTTATTTATTTTTGGGACGAGAGAGACAGAGCATGAACGGGGGAGGGGAAGAGAGAGAGGGAGACACAGAATCGGAAACAGGCTCCAGGCTCTGAGCCATCAGCCCAGAGCCTGACGCGGGGCTCGAACTCACGGACCACAAGATCGTGACCTGGCTGAAGTCGGACGCTAACCGACTGCGCCACCCAGGCGCCCCAATACTAGACTCTTTAAATACCATAGCTCTATAATCTATTTTGAAATCAGATTGTGATGTATCCAAACTTTGTTCTTTCTCAAAATTGTTTTCGCTACTCGGGGCCTTTTGTGCTTCTGCAAATTTTGGGATTGTTCTATTTCTGTGAAAAATGCCATTGGAATTTTGACCAGGATTGCATTAAATCTGTACATTGCTTTGGGTAGTATGGACATTTTAACAATATTAACTCTTCTAGTCCATGAGCAAGGAGTAGCTTTCCATTTTTTTGTGTCTTCAATTCTTTTTATCAATGTCTTATATTTTTCAATATATAGATCGTTCACCTTTTTGGTTACATTTATTCCTAGGTCCTTTTTTTTTCATGTTTATTTATTATTTTTGAGAGAGACAGAGACAGAATGTGAGTGGATTAGGGGCAGAGAGAGAGGGAGACACAAAATCGGAAGCAGGCTCCAGGCTCTGAGTTGTCAGCACAGAGCCCGACACAGGGCTCGAACTCACGAGCTGTGAGATCATGACCTGAGCCAAAGTCGGACACTCAACCGACTGAGCCACCCAGGCGACCCGGTACTTTATTCTTTTTGATGTGATTGTGAATGGGATTATTCTCATTTCTAATAGTTCACTATAAGTATATAGAAATGCAACATTTTTGTGTACTGAATTTTATCCTGCAACTTTATTGAACTGGTTTATTAGTTCTAACAGTTTTTTTGATGGAGTCTTTGGGGTTTTCTATATATAATATCACACATTTGCAAATGGTGACAGTTTTACTTCTCCCTTTCCAACTTGGATGCCTTTAATTCTTTTCCTTACTTAACTGCTGTGTCTAGGAACTTCCAATATTATGTTGAAGAGGCAAGAATGGGCATCATCTTGTTCCTGATCTTAAAGGCAAAGTTTTCAGCTTCTCACAGTTGAGGTAATGTTACCTGTGAACTTGTCATATATGGCCTTTATTACGTTGAAGTATGTTTTCTCTAAACCCACTTTGAGTTTTTATATAGATGGATGTTAAATTTCAATAAATGTGTTCATCTTCATCTTGTTGAGATGATCTTATGATTTTTATCCTTCATTTTGTTCATGAGGTCTATCATGTTGACTGATTTGTGGATGTTGAACCATCCCTGCATCCCTGGAATAAATCCCACTTGATCATAGTATAATGATCCTTTAATATATTGTTAAATTCGATGTGCTAATACTTTTTTTGGTGATCTTTACATCTATGTTCATTAGGGATATTGACCTGCAATTTTCTTTTCTTGTGGCATCCTTGTCTGGTTTTGGTATTAGAGTAATGCTGGGCTTATAACAACATGAGTTTGGAAGAATTCCCTCCTTTAAGAAGGATTGATATTAACTTCTCTTTGAATGTTTTGTTAAAACTCCCCTGTGAAGTCATTCTGGTCCTGGACTATGGTTTGTTGGGAGGCTATTGATTACTGATTCAATTTATTACTAGTAATTGATTAATTCACATTTTCTATTTCATCATGATTCAGTCTTAGTAGATTGTATGTTTCTAGAAATTTATCTCTTTTAGGTTGTCGAATTTGTTGGCATATAATTGTTCACAGTAGTCTCTCATCCTCTATGTTTCTATGGTACCAGCTGTAATATCTTCTCCTTCATTTCTGATTTTATTTGAATCCTTCTTTCCTCAGTGAGTCTTTCTAAGGTTTGTCAACTGTGTTTATCTTTTCAAAGAACCAGCTCTTACTTTCATTGATCTTTTCTACCTTCTTTTTAGTCTCTATTTCATTTATTTCTACTTTAGTATTTGTTAATTGTTTCCTTGTAATAACTTTGGGCTTCACTTACTCTTTTTCTAGTTTTTTAAGGTGTAAAGCTCGGTTGCTTATTTCAAACTTTCTTGTTTCTTGAGGTAGGCTTTCATCACTATGACCTTCCCTCTTTGAACCTCTTTTGCTGCATCTGATAAATTCTGGTATGTTACACTTTCATTTTCCAAAGTCTCAAGGTGTTTCTCTTTTGACTTCTTTGTTCTTTGATTCATTGGTTGTTCAGTAGCATGTTATTTAATCTCTGCATATTTGCAATTTTTCCAGTTTTCTTCATGTAATTACTACTGTGATACCACTGTGGTCAGAAAATAAATCTGATATAATTTCAACCATTTTAAATTTATTAAGACTTGTTTTGTGGCCTAACATGATCTACCTTGGAAACTGTTCCATGTACACTTGAGGAAATGTGTATTCTGTTGCTTTTGCTTGAAACGTTCTATACATATATGTTAAGTCCATCTGGTCTAACATGTCCTTTAAAACCGATGTTTCTTTATTGATTTTCTGTCTGGATGATCTATCCATTGATGTAAGTGGGATACTAAATTCCCAAACTCTTATTGTATTGCCATTTTTCCCTTTACATCTCCTAATATATATGCAGGGGTAGATTCTATTCACATCTCTAAATCAATGATTTAAGAATTGCAGTCTTGCAGCTCAGGTGTAAAAGTTTTATGTATTTTTTTTTAATTAAAAAAGAAACTAAGACTTAATGATATTTAACATACAGGGGAGCCCCAGCACCTCACTCATCCTTGCAGTAGATGCCCATGAGTTATCGATTATAAAGGAGATTCCCAAGGAAAAAGGGAAGCGCCACACAGAGGCATCAGCAGTGCCCCATTCTCGCTTCTCTCTCAATACATTATGATGATGCAGTTTACCGTGCCCGGTAAAGTAAAATGACACGATTTTTACATAAACTAATCTTCACGAATGGCTGAGTGGCTTGAAAATATTCAACACATATTGAAGGTAATACAAATTCAGCAAAAGCCTAATTATATAAGAAAATGACAGTATTAATTATGCCTACCTCCTAGAACCAGCTCATAAGTTTCAAATGCAATCTCACCAGTTATGAGAGGAACTTAGTGGGTGGGGGGAGGGAGGAAAAAAGGAAGAGGAAAAGAATGATAGAAAAGGAAGGAAGGAAGGAAGGAAGGAAGGAAGGAAGGAAGGAAAAAAGTTAGATGGTATAAAACTTTGGGTTTACATCAATTATCACAAATGAATAAATCTACTCTTAAGTATATAGAGAAGTAGGTATCAGCCTCCTTATGTATCAGCATCACAGGGTTGGTTTTTTTTTTAGAAGCCAATTTCCTTCCCTGGAAATTCTGATTCAACATGCTGGCAATTGGGCTGGTGCATCATGTTTTCTTTTTTTAAAGTTTTTTTTTTTTAATTTATTCATTTTTGAAAGACAGAGACAGAGCGCAAACGGGGGAGGGCCAGAGAGAGAGGGAGACACAGAATCGGAAGCAGGCTCCAGGCTCTGAGCTGTCAGCACAGAGCCCGACGCGGGGCTCAAACTCATGGACCGTGAGATCATGACGGCCACTCAACCGACTCAGCCACCCAGGCGCCCCGCATCATGTTTTCTTAAAAACCATAAGACAGTCTAATACATAATCAAAGTTGAGAATCATTTGTACAGTGCCTTGAGATATTAACAAATGATAGTAGAAAGCCATTATTAATAGCATCATTATTTTTAAATACTGAGTTTCATATTTATCATAGTCTTTAATATCATCTTATTAATAATATTTTATTATCATAATTATTTGTAATTTTTTATTAAAAAAATTTCTTTAACCAATATGGTATAAGATCAAAAAAGAATTGAAGACCAGCACTGTAAATGAAAATACATTGAAATAAAACACAACTTAAAATATAAAAAATTTACTGAAATGCATTAGTAACTTATCAAGGATTTAATGATCTCTATTTTTTTTTTTAACGTTTACTTATTTTTGAGACAGAGAGAGACAGAGCATGAACGGGGGAGGGTCAGAGAGAGAGGCAGACACAGAATCTGAAACAGGCTCCAGGCTCTGAGCTGTCAGCACAGAGCCCGACGTGGGGCTCAAACTCACGGACCGTGAGATCATGACCTGAGCCAAAGACGGACACTTAAACCGACCAAGCCACCCAGGTGCCCCTATTTTAAAAAATTACTGGAAGACAGATATAATCAGTATTAGCCAAAACACATGCCATTCATTATATATAACAGCTAGGTTGTCAGAGGACCAAAGACCACTACTATGAATCTCTCATCCCTAAAAGTATTTCAGTTAAACAATAAAAACTCTAGGGCACTGAATTTCATTTTCATATTATACAAACTTGTACATTTAAAAGCAAGATTTTTTTTTTCAAGTGTGCACAGGGAAATCAAAACTCAATTCATTCTTTGAGAAAATAAATTGCATGTGGAAAAAGCAGAACTATTAAAGAGCTCTGAACAAATATTTCATATCAAAGTCTATTAAAATAATCAAATTACCAATGAACTAAGCATTGGTAAATCAGATAGAAGAAATTGCTTCAGAGAAAGTAAACAAAGAGTAGACATAAATAGATACATCCCTGAGAAAACTCTGGCTCCACCCACCAAGAATGACCAGTCAATATATCCCAGTTACACTAGCATATGAGTAAATTGTGCCCCCTTCCATTCGCAAAAGGTCCTGGTTTAAGTGGTAAGTTAAGATGGTCATCCGCCCTCGATCTTCAACTTTGACCCCATCTTTGTTTCAGTCTTCAGCAAAATTCACTTCAACGAGGTTTTCATCCCACCACCTCCATGAAATAGCTATTGTTTCAGTCATCGGTAACCATCTATTATAAAATTCAACAGCTAAATACAGGTTCTCATCTTGCCTGACGTGTCTCCATAGCATAGCAAACTACACCACATCTCGCCTCCGTCTTTCTTGAATCACGTTCTTCCCTTGCATTGTTGGAAACCACTCTCCATTGGTTCTCCTCCCATCGGCCTGGCCACTCAGTACCCACTGCTGCTTTCTCATCATCTGCATAAGAAGCACTCCCATATTTGTTGGGGCACCTGGGTAGCTCAGTGGGTTGAGCACAGCACTTGGGCTCAGATCATGATCTCAAAAGTTTGTGAGTATCAGCCCCATATTGGGCTCACTGCTGTCAGCACAGAGCCACTTCATATCCTCTGTCCCCTTCTCCCTGCCCCTCCCCCGCATGCACAGGTGTTCTATTGCACGTATGATCTCTCGAAAAAGCAGCATTAAAAGAAAGCAGTCACATTTTGGTGAGTACCTCTTCCAATTCTACTTTACATCCATTTACAATAAATTCACTCAAGCTACCTCCTCTAATAATCAAGTGAACTCCCCACCCCCAATTTGTCTGGGGATGAATAGGCTCCTTACCTAATAAAATTCCTCAGAGAATGAAATAACACCCTTGTAAAGCACAATGGCCTCTTCTAGGTCCTGGAGTCCTGAGTACTACTCTTAAATGAATGTTACACAAAATACTCCAGGAAGGATACTGGAAAAAGTAAGCAATAAAACCAATCATCTTGCCTTAAAACTGCTAAATGGTGCTTTTTAAATGTTTATGTTTGTTTTCTTAATTTCAATATATTTAAACTAAAAACAAACCAACAGTTCACTCTTTTCTCCCACCCCTCACCCCTCTGACAATTACCAATCTGTTCTCTGTACCTACAAGCTTAATTTTGTTTTTTTAGATTCCACATATAACAGAGGTCATGCAGTATTTGTCTTTCTCTGACTTACTTCAGTTAGCATAATGCCTTCAAGATCCATCCATGTTGTCACAAATGGCAAGATTCCTTTCTTTTTTGTGGCTGAATAATATTCCTATGTATATGAATGCCACAATTCTTTATCCATTCACCCATCAATAGATACTTGGGTTACTGTAAATAATACTGTAATAAACATGAAAAGTGTTTACATTTTTCTGAAATAGTGTTTTTGTTTTTGGATACATACCCAGAAATGGAATTGCTGAGTCATATGGTAGTTCTATTCTTAATTTGTGAGGAACCACCATACTGTTCTCCATGATGGCTGCACCAATTTATATGGCCACCAAAAGTGCACAAGGGTTCCCTTTTATCCACATCCTCACCAACACTTATTGTCTTTTTGATAATAGCCATTTTAACAAGCATGAGGGGACATCTCATGGTACTTCTGATTTCCATTTCCCTGATGATTAATGTTGAGCATCTTTTCATGTACCTGTCGGCCACCTGTATGTCTTCTTTTATAAAAATGTCTATTCGGGGGCACATGGGTGGCTCAGTCGGTTAAGCATATGACTTTTGATTTTGGCTCAGGTCATGATCTCACAGGTCATGAGTTTGAGCCCCACGTCAGAGTCTGTGCTGACAGCATGGAGCTTGCTTGGGATTCTCTATCTCCCTGTCTCTCTGCCCTTCCTCTGCTTGTGTACATACATTCTCTCTCAAAATATATATATACGCATATTTCAGAATGCTCTATTCAGTTCTTCCACCTATTTTTTCAATGGATTTTTTTTTTTGGCTGTTGAGTTGTACAAATTCTTTGTATGTTTTGGATATTAGCCCCTTAATATATGATTTGTAATTGTTTTCTCCCATTCAGCACATTGCCTTTTCATCTTGGTGATGCTATCACTTTGCTGTGCAGAAGCTTTTTATCTTTTAGCTTTTTTTAATTTACATCCAAGTTAGTTAGCATAGAGTTCAACAATGATTTCAGGAGTAGATTCCTTAATGCCCCTTACCCCATTTAGCTCATCCCCCCTCCCACACCCTCTCCAGTAACCCTCTGTTTGTTCTCCATATTTATGAGTCTCTTATGCTTTGTCCCCCTCCCTATTTTTATGTTATTTTTGTTTCCCTTCCCTTACGTTCATCTGTTTTGTCTCTTGAAGTCCTCATATGAGTGAAGTCATATGATTTTTGTCTTTCTCTAATTTCACCTACGATTATACCCTCCAGTTCCATCCACATAGTGCAAATGGCAAATTTCATTCTTTCTGATTGCCGAGTAATACTCCATTGTATATATATATATATACCACATCTTTATCCATTCATCCATCGATGGACATTTGGGCTCTTTCCATACTTTGGCTATTGTTGATAGTGCTGCTATAAACATGGGGGTGCATGTGTCCCTTCAAAACAGCACACCTGTTATCCCTTGGATAAATACCTAGTAGTGCAATTGCTGGGTCATAGGGTAGTTCTTTTTTTAATTTTCTGAGGAACCTCCATACTGTTTTCCAGAGTAGCTGCACCAGCTTGCATTCCCATCAATAATGCAAAAGAGATCCTCTTTCTCCGCACCCTTGCCAACATCTGTTGTTGCCTGAGTTGTTGATGTTAGCCATCCTGACAGGTATTAAGGAGGTATCTCACTGTGGTTTTGATTTGTATTTCCCTGATGATGAGTGATGTTGAGCATTTTTTTCATGTGTCAGTTGGCTATCTGGATGTCTTCTTTGGAGAAGTGTCTATTCATGTCTTTTGCCCATTTCTTAACTGATTATTTGTTTTTTGGGTGTTGAGTTTGATAAGTTCTTTATAGATTTTGGATACTAACCCTTTATCTGAAATGTCGTTTGCAAATATCTTCTCCCATTCTGTCGGTTGCCTTTCAGTTTTGTATGCAGAAGCTTTTTAGACAGACATAGTCCGAACTGATGCTTTTGGTAGCATATTCAAAAAATCATCTCTAAGACCTATGTCAAGGAGCTTACCACCTGTTTTCTTCTAGGAATTTTATGGTTTTAGGTCTTATGTTCAAGTCTTTCATTCATTTGGAATTTTTTTGTGTGTAAGTTGTTAAAATAGTGTCCAGTTTCATTACTTTGCATGTGGTTGTTCAGTTTCCCCAACACCATTTATTGAAGAGACTGTCCTTTCTGCACTATATACTCATGGAGGCTTTCTTTGTTTTAAGTTTATTTTGAGAGAGAGAGAGTGCAAGCAGGGGAGGGGTAGAGAGAAGGAGAAAGAATCCCAAGCAGGATCCACACTGTCAGTGCACACCCTGATGTGGGGCTCAGTGTCACAATCCATGAGCCAAAATCAAAAGTCAGACATGTAACCAACTGAGCCACCCAAAAGCCCCTATTCATGGCTTCTCTGTCATCAGTTCATCATATATATATGTATATATGTATGTATGTGTATGTATGTGTGTGTGTGTGTGTGTGTGTGTGTACATATTTGAGAAGAAAAAAAAAAGCTTGAGGTATCACATTCCCTGATTTCAAAATACGTAGATAAGAAAGCTATAGTAATCAAAACAGTATCCTATTAGCATAAAAATAGACACAAATAGACATACATACATACACACACACACACACAATGTCTGTGTCTAATAGGATACTGTTTTGATTACTGTAGCTTTCTCATCTATGTATTTTGAAATCAGGGAATGTGATAGCTCAAGCTTTGTTGTTGTTTTTCCTCAAGATCACTTTGACTATTCAGAGTCTTTCATGGTTCCATACAAGTTTTAGGATTGTTTGTTGTTCTTCTGTGAAAAGTGCCATTGGAATTTTGATAGGGATTGCATTAAATCTGTATGTTCCTTTGGGTAGTATAGGCATTTTAATAATATCAGTTCTCCCAATCTATGAACATGGAATATCTTCTCATTTATTTGTATCTTCACCACTTTTATTACAGTATTATAGTTTTCAGTGCACTCTTTAACCTCCTTGGTGAAATTTATTCCTAGGCATTTTATTCTTCTTGATAGGATTGTAAATGGGGTTGTTTTCTTAATTTCTCTGATAGTTCATTATTCATGTAAAAAAAAACAGATTTTTGTGTATTGATTTTATATCCTACAACTCTACTGAATCCTTTTATTATTTCTAACAGTTTTTTTGATGCAGTCTTTAGAATTTATATATATATATATTTATATATATATGTATATATATATATATATATATATATATACAATTTGTTATTTGAAAACTGTAATACTTTGACAGCTGCCTTTTCAACTTGGGTATCTTTTATTTATTTTTCTTGCCTAATTACTCTGGCTAGGACTTCCAATACTATGTTGAATAAATGGTGTCTTAATCATTATACATTAAGAAAAATCTAAAAAAAAAAAACTGAAGATGCTCTGCAGAAGTACAGCTAAATAATTAAAGAGTTTGGAAATAGTTTTTTATGAGAATAAATTAAGACTTTTTGAGTTAAATGGATATTTATATTTAGTACCTATTTAGGGAATAAAGAAATCCATGTATTATGCCACAGAGCCTGAAAAATCTTATTAACATTTAATCTTTAGGTTAAAAGTGTATTTAAGAGTCTGAAAGGTTTAAATCAATTCCTATGAAGAGCATTAGCTACTTCCCACAATGCAACCATAATGGGTCTCTCCATGTTTGATTATCCTAACATTATAAAAACTATGCCACTAAAAACCAAATGCTTCTGATACATTCTCACAAGAAGCCACTATGCCAGAAATGTATTTTACACCTGGCAAGTTTCTACTGTGTAAGCAGAGGGGAATAGGAAAAGGAAGTTAAGTCTAACAACGTTTTAAGTCTTTCTGGACAGAAGAAAAAGTCATATGAAGGAATTTTTCTTTTTTGACCCTTGTAAAGGTTAACCATCTACCTGTTCCCAGAAAACATCCTCACCATAACCCAAATGAAGGAAGCGGAGTTCTTCATGTTGGAACGCTGACATCTCTTGAGCTGCTGACAGAATTCAAAGCTGCTCCATCAACTGTCCTTTGCCCTGCTGACCTGGGCGACAATAAACTGTGTTTCCTGTCAATCAATAAATCAATCACTGCCTAGCAAACTGTAGACGTAGTGTCATAACCTTAAGGGTTCATCATGAAGTACTAAAAAATTATAGTCCCTCACACTGGTTTTGACATGTTGACAGCTAGGTCCACAATAGTACTCACACTTGAAAAGTCAATCCATAACATTTTCTGAAGGCAAAATCCATTTAAGTTTGGCACACGCTTCTAACACAGAAGGCCTATCTTCTATCCCTAGGCTACTCCTACAACCTCAACTATTCCTGATCACCTCAAAAAGCACAGCAGCCCTCTAACTGACCCACAGTGAGGGCCAAAGAGGTTCATCATGCCAATAAGCACTCCCATTTTTAATACCTTCTCTAGATCTTGTATTTGGGCTTGATTAGATATCATGAGAACTACTTGGTGTGGGGGGGGGGGAATAGGCAGATCTTCATATACAGCAATATTATACATAATGACAATATAAAGAACTTCAATTTCCTTACACAGGATTTTGACTCAAAAGGAATACAAATATTTATAATCAAAATTAAGTCCAAATTAAGCTACATTGGGATATATTCAAACCACACTCTGACACTCTCTGAGACCTCTAGTTGGTAAGGAGAAAACAAATGACATTTATTTGGAGTTCCAGGGTTTGCTAGGCACTAAGTCAATGTCCTTCTCAAATTGATACTGGTTACATAGTACACGATCATGTGATTGATCAAAGTACTTCTGAATAAAATAGAAGTCATTTTGTTCCAGACACCTGGGTGGTTCGGTCATTTGAGCATCTGACTTCGGCTCAGGTCATGTTCCCACAGTTCGTGGGTTTGAGCCCCACGTTGGGCTCTATGCTGACAGCTCAGAGCCTGGAGCCTGCTTCAGCTTCTGTGTCTCCCTCTCTCTCTCTCTGCCCCTCCCTGCTCACACTCTGTCTCTCTCTCAAAAATAAAATAAACATTAAATTTTTTTTTAAAAAAAGAACTTTTTTGTTCACCCTTAAAAAAAAAGTAAAAAGTACACAGATTTTAATTCCAAAGAACCACGTACCGTGAAGTAATTCTGATTATCTACATATGGTCCACTACAGGAAAAGGCAAACCCACAATGGAAGAAACCTTACTAAACTCAAGGTAAATAAACACTTTTAGCTCATGGGTACTATGGGCTTTTAGAGAATTTAAGAGCAACTTCTAGGAGTAGGCCCCAGCTTCTCAACAAAAGATCTGCCCTAGGACACTGGTAAACACTTTCATATGCTAACACCTAACACTTCAGTGGCCCTTACTCAGATCCAGGTCCAGGGGAACAGAACAGGTCAGGTTTTTCAACTTCTGGGTGATTCGATTTTGTTTTTCATAAGAATGATATATACACAAAACAGAATGTGAAGCAAGGCTCTCCAAAGGTCTGGTTTGGTTTTTAATAGAAAAGAAAGGAAACAATGCATTAGCATTGGCTTATGCTACATCCAACGTACCAAGCAGTCTCCAAGATAACAGTAAGTGCAAAAGCAAGGTTGCAAATGAATGAGTATGTGTCCTCATTTTATAAAGGAAATATTTACATATATTTTTACAAATGCCAAGAGGAAAAATGTTAGTTAGAACACAAAAATAGAAGGGAGCATTAATTTTACGTTAATCTGTTCTATCTTATGAATTTGGCACCCTGTGCTTATGGGATTAAAAAGAAGGTGAAAGAGAAGAGTTTAACATCCCAGCCAACTTGCCCAACCCCAAAGGTGTTGGCCAACAATCATTAAACACCACACTGGAGTAGAACAAAGAATTATTAACACGGTACATTGAGTTTCAGAGTGAAAGTTAAAAGCAGAGAATTTGTGGAACACTATCTAGCAATCTCTCCTCCCCAAATTACCAAGTAATTTACGCTATTTAAACAGTGTTTTTAAGTGTTTTTTAAGAAGCTAGGGAAAGTGACTTACAACCAGATTCTCGGGACAGCCAATAAAGATACAACTCACTCTATTTTTTTAATTTTTTTTTAACGTGTATTTGTTTTTGAGAGAGAGACAGAGTGCGAGTGGGGGAGGGGCAGAGAGAGAGGGAGACACAGAATCTGAAACAGGCTCCAGGCTCTGAGCTGTCAGCACAGAGCCCGACACGGGGCTCAAACCCATGAACTGAGATTACGACTGGAGCCGAAGTGGCACATTTAACGGACTCAGCCACCCAGGCGCCCCAACTCACTCTATTTTATAGAGCAGAATGTAGGGTTCCCCCACCATGCACTGTAACACATTGTAGAAAATTCAGGAAATACTTGTTCTTCAAAGGTTAGGGTAAGGTTTGTATAAATCGGTGTTACATTTCAGAATGTACCCAAGTCCCCATTCCCAATTCTGTCAGTATTTTCATACTGCTCCCACAAAGAACTTTTCCCTTCAATAGTTCCCTGAAATGAGGGCAGGAAACCTCGTTGAAAACGGAGTGGGGAACGCTTAACAGGACGCTCTCACATACACACAGCACTTGCAGCCTGCATCACCAGCAGAAAGGAATTATTTTGACAGGGAGTGTGCTTTTCACATAGGAATTTTATTTGCTGCCTTTAAGAAAAGGAAGGGAAGTTCCCTCCCTGCCCCAGCAACAAAGCAGCAATCACCTCCTGCAGCCAGTGAGGAAACCACCACAACTTGGAACTCCTGTCCTTCTCCAGTGAAACTCTGTGCAAAACAACCCTCCCCAATTTCTTCCCTAAAACTAGTCAAAGCTGACCTTGCCTGGGTCTCTTCGGACCTGCCCATGGTTCACCATAGTTTGCTTGTCCCCAGGTGCACTTCCTTTGCCATTCCCTGATAAACTCATTTTGCTAGTAAAGTAACTGGCTATTTTATTTTTAAGGTTGACATTTACCAGAAATGAACACAGAAGGTGTAACAAGCTAAAAACCAATTACCTTAGGAGAATGAGAATCACAAGGGGAGCAGGAAATCATTAACTTTCTCTGTATTTGCCTTTATATCATATAAATGCTGAAATCAACTCTGTACTCCATTTAAAAGCTCTTTAAGAAGGAGGTGAGGAGGGAGAATTTATGAGCAAAAATAGCACACAGAATCAGATTAGAAACTGAAAACAGGCTGGGGGTAGACCTCAAAATGTTAGTTCTGTTCTCTCAGAAAAGGAGAAGCTGACAAGGGCAGGGGTGGCAGCTGGGGGGGGGGGGGTGGTGGTGGTAGGAAACACCACCAGTCACATGCTAGTTAAAAGAAAGCATTTTGGTTCATTTATTCATAAACTCATTTAGTATTTGCCTACCTAACTTTATAAAGGATTTTAACAGCCTGCACAATGCATTTTTTAAGTCGATAGTTGCAGCACTGAAATTAGAGCAGCCTAGTTGTTCAACAGGGAGAAGAGGCCTCCTACTTCGATGAAAACTGAAGATACAGAAGGCATAAACTTTCTGCCTCACACCACACAGTAAAATTCTATTACACACTCACGCAACATGTATATAAACTTACATATAGTTATGAAACTGTAAATTTAATACAAAAACTAAGAAATTTCTCTCAAGATGGAGTGAAGAAAAATCCTTCTAGGCCGATGTGCACGGCAAGAGATCAAAACCAAAAATACCGGGATCATTACTATTCCTAGGCTCAGGTGCTCATCTCTGAACCTCCCACATGAGGCAAAATGCCCAGCATACTGTAGGTGCCCAGTAACACTGATCAAGTCTATCAGTGACTGAAACGCATATCCTATTTGGTCAGCAGCCGTGGCAATTTGGTCAGGTTTCCAACCTTCTCAACTCCTCCTACGTTCCAGTCTACAGGAAGGGTCTAGACTGGTTCACTGTCCTGTGGTCAGTCACCTTCCTCATCCCCGTATCTTTGTGATTTTCCTTCTGCCCTAAAGACTACTCAGAATAACTCAGTGCTTAACAACATCAGCTTTGGGATCACACAGACCTAGTTCAAATCCCAGCTGTGTCATTAGCTGTAGGACTTTGGAGATATTTGAGACATTTATTTAACATGTCTGAGTCCACAAAGCATGGACTATAATAACAGGAGATTCAATGAAAAAACATATAGAAAGAGCTTAGGATGGTGTCTGAACAAAATAAATCAATACTCAGCAAACGTAGTTGTCCGCCCTGGAAAAGACCTGCTTATCCTTCAAAACCTAGAGCAAATATTTTATACTCCTTTTCTCTACCTCTCTCTCTTTTACCCCTTTATTATTCTCACCTGTATATCATAGTATTTAATTCTTTCCACTAATAGTTATATACTTCTCTTTCAACAAAGTGTGTAGTCAAGGCATGTAGAAAAAAATAATGTACTCCTTCCTTTTACCTTCGAAATTGAGGATAGCTCCTGGCACAGCACGAAGAAGTCTTGAAATAACAGTTCTGTAACATGAACTTTAAAAACCATGCATTGTGTTGTTTTCCTGTATCACTAAATAGTTACCCCCAAAACTCAACACACGTACAGAGGCTCACAAACTTAACCATCATAATTTTAGAGTGTTCTAACTTTCCAATTAGTCTCTAAGACTATGTCTTATAAAATTGCTTCTAACAACATCATAACCTGTATGAACAGAAATCCAATCTTAGAACTTTTTTTTTAATGTAAAGAACAAACCACGAGAGGCTCAATATAGAGGTCCCTCACTTAATGAACCATATGGCCAAGTTCTAAAGCAGCTACACACTGAATTCTATTTTTTTCTTCAGCATTCATTATAAAAATAAGACATTGATGCTTAAACCTCTTCCTGTAAATCTACAAGCTGGTTAATAATCAGTAACATTTACGGTCAAGTTGTCAATGCCAAGAAGGTTCCGTGTGAACTACACCCCACCGCCGCTCCGCCCACACACACATCTGGAAATGATGTGGGCCAAAGGGAGGAAATGTACCTTCCCCCCACCCCCCCCCCACCCCCCCCCCCCCCAGCTTTCCCCTGCCAGGACACATAAAAAGAATGGTTCTAATATCCTGGGCACACATCCATGAACCTGGTTATAACTTTTCCTCCTTCCAGGACTTTAAAAAAAGCCTATCCAGGGGCGCCTGGGTGGCTCAGCCGGTTAAGTGTCCGACTTCAGCTCAGGTCACGATCTCACGGTCCGTGAGTTCGAGCCCTGTGTTGGACTCTGTGCTGATGGCTCAGAGCCTGGAGCCTGCTTCCGATTCTGTCTCCCTCTCTCTCTCTGCCCCTCCCCCATTCATGCTCTGTCTCTCTCTGTCTCAAAAATAAATAAACGTTAAAAAAAATTTTTTTTTAAAAAGCCTATCCGAATCTAAAGGAATACCATGACACTGTAAGTTGACAAACATTAGCAAATTCGCACCACAAACAACTAGCCCAAATAGCTGAAGGATGCATGAAGCCCTGATTTCAAGCACTTGCCAATTTCCACACAGCAAATGGCCATGGCCATTTACAACCTAATAAGTGGCTTGCACATTTCTTGAGTACTTAATAAGCATCTGGAGACTCTCTCTTGCAATCACTCCTCTTGAAAAAGGATACTTGAATCTCTAGATTTCTGGTAACCTTAAAAGACAAAGTATGTGAATTCTACCTTGTATAAACTCAATAAAACTGTAATCAACTACTTCATATTGTTGTATCTGAGTCTCAGCATGAATTAAAACCCTTCTAAAAGGGAAAAAACACAGTTCCCTAGGTCTTGACTGCAAATAAATAAAATTTAATCATTTTAATTTTAAAATTCTAATAGAAAAAATTTGGAACATCTATATTTGACCTGGAAGATATTTTAATACATCAGGTGTCTAATAATTCCTCTATCATCCCTAGACACAGAATGAAATATTCCAATAAAGAGAATATGATTTGCACCAAAGGAGAAAAAAAATACAATCAAACTAGTTTTTGTTTTGTTTTACTTGACAGAAAAATCTCTACTGACTACATTCAGTTGTGACAGCGAATCCCAGGGCCTAATTTTTATAATACATCTGGAATCTTTCAGTTTTATCTAATCACTGATTTAAATTTTAAAGAACTATTTGAGATCTATATGGAAACAATTTATCATGCACACAACACTTCATGATTCCACCTGTTGCAGACAAGAAAAGTAACCACAAATGCCAGTACAGTTTTATTCATTCACCAAGTATTACTCAACACTTTCTACACTCCCAGAACTGTTCTAGGAATAAGGGTTACAGCAATGAAATTCCTGCCTCACGAAGTTCACATTCCTTGCAAGAAGACAGAAAATATACAAAATAAATAAAATACACAGGATGTTGCACAATGATAAATGCTAAGGAGAAAAACAAGTCAGGGAAGTAAAAAAGGAGAGGTTAGGTCACTTGCAACATCTAGACTCTAAGGAGGTGATAAGTAGGAAGTGAGACAGATGGGGCCCAAGGCTCCCTGTAGGGAAAGGAATCCCTCGTGCAGAGGCATCGAGGCCACTGCTTCCCTGCAACGTTCAGAGAAAGATGGACAAAGCGAATCTGGCTAGAGCTAAGTAAGAAAGGGGAACAGTGGTGGGAATTAAGGCCACAAACAGAAGTTAACTTGGGGTTTAAAACCTGTGTTTCTGAACTTCTCATTTACACTTCTAATGGTTTTTTTTTTTATTTTAAAGTAATTAAATGGATTTGTGGTAAGGTTTTCACATCAATTGCTATCATTACAAAGAGAATGTTCTCAACGTGGGAAAAAGCCGGAAGTTTCATTGCTTTGTTCCTGAAAATGTGTGGAGGGCGGGAGTGGGGAGAGGGATGAATATTCTGTTTCTCTCACTCTTCAGCTCCATGATATTTTATACACCTTTTTTTTTAAACAGTCTTTACAATTCAGCAAACTGCTGGTTTCACAGTGTAAAATGACAATCTGAGTCCATGAAGAGAACGGGCTGAATATCATTTTCATGGAAAAGAAGCCAATATCAAAAGAACAAGGTCCAGCAAGATAAAGATTTAAACACTGTTGCCAGAAGTCAAGGTGACGCTATAGATTTGAGTCCACTACTCATGCCACCAGACGTTTAACTGCAAGTAGGGTAGTTCGTGCCACCCAGGTTGTCGTCTAGGACCGCGACATTATTACAAAATGATCAGCGAGCAGTAAAAGTACGACACGTAAAAAGCTGGCAAACCCTGAGAATAAACCAAACCATCTCCAGGGTCCCCTTCTCTGCACCTAACACATGAAGAACACTCCACATTAGCTGAGTCAAGGGAAACACAACCAGTGCGCTCATGCTCTTACTAACTAACCTTTGTACCCAGCAATCATGTGAGATTTTGAAGCAAGTCAACTCATTGCCCAATATGCACCCAGTTACCGGTTGTTCCACATCCCCACAGGGCAGCTGGTGCTACTTGCCGTAAAACGTCCTAGGACACAGTTTGTCAGACATGATGAGATACTTGTTCGTAACTTTCATGAACATACACGGCTAACCAATTATCTACTTATAACTCTCTTATTTTATTTGTAGGTTACGTTTAGCATTACGAAAGCAGATGATATAACCTGGTGGGTTCCCAGATCCCGTGTCTAGTCCTCTGGGAAAAACTGACACGACCGGAGCCATTCTCAGATGGAGCTGGAGTGGCCACTGGAGAGAAACTCCCTCACCCACCTTTGTTTGAACCGGGCCAAAACCCGTGGACGGGGGCAAAATGGCAACTGTCTGAGAAGTCAGCAGCACACACACATGGTCGCAAGACTGGCAGTTACGGACTTTCTGAAGATGAAGTCAGCAGTCACTCCACGTATAACCCCAGTGGCTTGGTTTGTCAAAACACCGACAGAAAACTTTTTTCCCTCTTATTTCACGGAATTGGCCCCACTTCCTTCTCCTCATAAAAGCCCCCTAAAGGACATCATCAATGCAATTAAAGCCAATATTTAAGCGACTCTTGCTATTACTTTACACCAATATCACGAATATTTATGTGAGATACGGACTATAAATAAATCAATTAAAGTTTGTGGAATTAAGGTGCCAGAATAAAACAAGTATGAATTAACCAGCAATGATCGTAATGTTCTCTGCTTTTCTAACAGAAACTACTCTTTATAGTTAAAAGTCATTATTTCCCTGTGATGCCATAAGGGGATGATGATATTAAGATGATTACTAATGTCTTACAGCCAATGAAGAAATTAAGTCTCAAAATAGACGACATGAAGAACAACAAATGAAACAAAGCCAATGTGCCAAGTACAATGAGATTCCATGTCAAGGGAAACCTAACCCCCCAGCGGGGGGGGGGGGGGGGAGGGTCACAGAAAACTTACTGGGGCACTCATGAAGGACTGACCAGCAATAGTGAGTCCTCCAGGTGGAAGTATGGTACTCAGATACAATATCATTTGCAAAAAGGGTCAAACACACACACTAACTGGCAATACTATGAGCGGGAAAAGGAGGGGTTTAACGAGGCCATCAGACTGGGGTGGCCCTAATGCCCTGGGAGCCTATGTGAGGAAATGGGAAGCTGAGCCAGTCTGCTATAAATGCACTGGCATCTTAGAAAATGAAATTCGGGGTGCCTGGGTGGCACACCCGCTTAAGTGCCCAACTCTTGATTTTGGCCTAGGTCACGATCTCATGGTTTGTGAGTAGGAGCCCTGCATCAAGCTCTGCACTGACAGAAATGTAATATATAATATAGATTAAGCTACAGCTAATCAAATAATTTCTTTGCCTTGCTGCCAGGACTGCCGTCTCTAAGTTCTGCCTGGGGCTCCTGGCAGTTGACCACTCCTAACTGCTTCAGTTTGGGGCTGCCCAAGTTAGACAGATATTTGCTCCAATAAACTCCTGAAAATTTTTATGTGTCCCAGTTTATCTTTTAACAGGGGTAATGGGAGGAGAGAAACCTAAAGACAGTGGTGGTAGCCACATAGCAAAATATATTTCAGACCATTTCAAGTAATGATCACCACCTTCTCCTCTCCATTAATTTCAGTTGAAGATTCTGAAGGCGCAAACAATTGATATTTTAAAAAATCTCCATTCTGATATGGCTATTATTGGCCTTATTGCTGACAGCAATGTCAAGGTGTTCCAGCTAGCTGTAAGACCGTGAATGTCTTCTTTAGACCTGACGTGCTCAAATTAAAATGAAATAGCTCTTAACATTATTTTGGCTAATCAACTCATGTTCTTCACCATTATGATTCAGCAGGTAGGGCTTCTAAAATTACAGACTGCTCGAAAAAGCTAAAAGGAATGTGATTAAGATTATGAATGAAATCTAAAGCGGACAGGTTCAATCTGCTCCCAAGTATAAAAGCCCAAGAATATATCCCGTCAGCATCTGAATAGTAAGTGCCAACACAGCAAGCTGTCATCTGGAACTCTTCGCAGCTCCTCCCTTTGAGCACTGATATGGCAGGAGCCATAGAGTAGGGCTGTATGAGGAGGCGATTAGAGCTCTCATCTCCAAGTACTGTCAGGCTCAAAAGAATAATAAGACGCTACTCTTTTATTATACTGTTACACAGACCGCTATACACTAACTTCCCATACAATAAGGTAACATTTACTGAATGCTAACGAGGTATCAGGTACTGAGAGTCTCCCCAACTACCAAAGAGAAGCTCAAAGAGGGCATGAATTTCTTAGAATGCACTGCTGTATCCACAGTGCCTGGCATAGAGGAGACGCTTTGTAAGTATTCATTAAATACAGAATAAAAAAGAAAACACAAGTTGGAAACCAAAGTATTGCATATGCACTACTTAATCCCTACAAAATAGGGGGGAATCCTGTTGCGTTTCCCATTTTGCCAAAGGAAAAACTAACACCTAAAACAGAAATTAATTTGCCAAATGGCAGCACAAGGCCACATTTTCCCACCAAAGCCTCAGTGGTTAACCTCCAAGCTTCTCCTTCCATATCTGTGTTAATTTCCTCATTAGGACAACACTTCATGCAAATCCCAAGAGGTCTGAGACTTAGAGTTCAAAATAGGGAGGAAAAAAACACCTCAGGAAAGGCTAAGTGGAAGATTCTCCATAATCTGTCAACAACCACTGAGTTTCCAGCCGAATTAACAGGCTGCTTCTAAAACCTTCAAAGAAGCAGAGAAGGCCTAAGAAAATTAAAGGAGTCTCTAGGATGAAGGGCAATTTTGATGGATGTTTCAGCATTAAAAGTCCTGCTGTTTGAATGTTTTAAATTTCCCTGATTATTAATGTAAGTAAAGTCTCTTTTTCAAACTATTATTTTTCCTTCTATCAGCCTTTTAAAATTGTTTCCCAGGCGTGCCTGGCAGTCTCAGTTGGTAGAGCACGTAACTCTCAACAACAGGGAGGGAGTTCAAGCCCCATGTTGGCATGGAGATTACTTAATTTAACAAAACATGAAGTTTTCCCAAATTATATACAATGAACGTATTGACTTTAAGTAATATTTTGTCAAATCTAAGTCAGAGCTTATCAGAATGTTTCCGGAATGATTTTTCATACAACTAGGTCCTGACTGTCATTTGCTGACAGTGACTGCAAGGTGCCATTCCAATTTTAGGAAGATTAAGAAGTGACAGAAACAGAACTCTTAATCCATGGAAAAACAAAGCAACAGCTAGAGAGTGTGCAAGAGTGAAAGTTTCTCAAGAAAAGAGGAATCTTGGGGCGCCTGGGTGGCTCAGTCGGCTGAGCATCCAACTTCAACTTTGGCTCGGGTCATGATGGCACGGCTCATGAGTTGGAGCCCTGCGTCGGGCTCTGTGCTCACAGCTCAGAGCCTGGAGCCTGCTTCGGATTCTGTGTCTCCCTCTGTCTCTGCCTCTCCCCTGCTCATGCTCTGTCTCTCTCTGTCTCAAAAATAAATAAAACATTAAAAAAAATTAAAAAAAAAAAAGAACAGAGGAATCTTATGCTTTGTCCAAAGAGCCTTAACACAAAATCAAATAGAATGTAGCAGTCCAAAAAATATCAACTAAAAATACATAGAACAATTAATGGTTTGTTTTTAAATTCTGTATGTAGTGTATTTCTTTAAAAAATATATCTGGGGCAGGGCGCCTGGGTGGCGCAGTCGGTTAAGCGTCCGACTTCAGCCAGGTCACGATCTCGCGGTCCGTGAGTTCGAGCCCCGCGTCAGGCTCTGGGCTGATGGCTCGGAGCCTGGAGCCTGCTTCCGATTCTGTGTCTCCCTCTCTCTCTGCCCCTCCCCCGTTCATGCTCTCTCTCTGTCCCAAAAATAAATAAACGTTGAAAAAAATATATCTGGGGCGCCTGGGTGGTGCAGTCGGTTGAGCGTCCAACTTCAGCCAGGTCACGATCTCGGGGTCTGTGAGTTCGAGCCCCGCGTCGGGCTCTGGGCTGATGGCTCAGAGCCTGGAGCCTGTTTCCAATTCTGTGTCTCCCTCTCTCTGCCCCTCCCCCGTTCATTCTCTGTCTCTCTCTGTCCCAAAAATAAATAAACGTTGAAAAAAAAAATTTTTTTAATATATCTAAAATAATATATGAAGTAAAATTTTCAACACAAAGGTATATTAAAACTTTTTTTTTAAAACCAAACAATGGATAAACTGGAAAAATGGATCATTTCTAAACCTCTGGGTGTGTTAACACGAAACACCGCATGTTTAATGTTTATTTGTTTGTTTGTTTATTTTGAGAGAGAGAGACAATACTAGCGGGGGAGGGGCAGAGAGGGAGGGACGGACACACACACACACACACACACACACACACACACAGAACCTGAAGCAGGCTCCAGGCTCTAAACCGTCAGCACAGAGCCCAAAGCAGGGCTTGAACTCATGAACCGCTAGATCATGACCTAAGCCGAAGTCAAGACGCTGAACCGCCTAAGCCACCCAGATGCCTTGAGGCTGCATGTTTAAATTAAAAAATAATAATAATAAGCAAAATAGAAAGTATGCATGGGAGGCAAGGATTATATCACACGAAGATGTGACTTAGTGTTTGGAGGCTCCTACAAATGCTTGAAGGTTGACAAGAAAAACAAAATAATGTAACTTGCATAGAGTACTGAGCAGATACTCATTGTAGGTAACTGTAATTGTCATGGTTGTTTTTTCACATTAATTTATATACTATTCCATATACATGGCAAATTAATCTTAATGTATATTGGATCTAAAACCAGCAGTTAACAAAACTCAGCTAACATAAAGCTTCAAGTCAACCTGGTTTTCTTCAAATGTAAATTATATGTATACATGTATATATGTGTATGTATGTATATGTATGTGGTGTGTATACGGCATCAAAATGGAGTAGAGCTGTAACAACTTTAAATTGTAAGTAAGAAAATACAAATGGTCTCCAGATAAAAATGGTACACAGCCTAAGATAAAAATTTTCTTTCTAACCAAACTCTACTCAGGCTATCCTGAACTCTTTTTCAACTACACCTGACCTTTGGACTTCCATGTTCATTTCACACCATCCAATTTTACCAAGAACCCTGCTAAGTCGGTGTAAACAGAACTGTCGCCCCTATCCCACACCCTCAGTACCTGATCAGCCTCCAGATCAGGTCAGGTCCCTTATGCTCCAGCATCCCCCAGGTGATCTTACCCTGCCTTCAGCAAGAATCCTGTCACATCATTTTAGCCAGAATCTTCCTACCCCTGATGCTTCCTCTTGCTAATACCCCATCTAATGATCCCTACCCCTGCTCCATGGCTACAAATGCCCACTAGCCCTTGTTGTGTTGAGAGCTGCATCGAATCTCCCACCATGAGACCCAGTGGGTGATCCCTGTGCCAAGTGCCATGGTCCATCCCTTGAATCAAACCTAACTGTGCTTTAACGAGTGTCACGGAATCATTTTTTTTTTAATAGTCTGAATGTTTAACACCGATCAGAGATGAGGAAGAGAGTAAAAATAAGAAATCCTAAAATAGTGGTTATGTTTATACATGGGACGACTTCCTTATTTTTCTGCACAGCTTTGTACAGAGGGAGAAACAAAAATGGAAGCTCATGTGACAAACAGTAAATGGCAAACAGACTAAACAGAACAGAAAGAAACTATGTGAAAGCCCATCCCCAGTTAAACATGTTATTTTGCAGCACCATGGGGCAGACCAGGGGGACAAAGAAAATGGGAAATGACAAACATCTATATTAGGAACCAAGGAGCAACATAAAAGAAACCATAGACCTAATCTTTATCTTTGCTACCAAATAGGAAAGTCTCATGAGGACAAATGAATGGAGTCTGGCCTCAAATAATATAATGGATTCACCTATTATAATTCTTATACACTTTCTCATTAATTTTTGGCTGAGCAAGGTAAAGTAGACCAAGAGGTAATATTGGACTTGTGTTCCATTTTACCGTACTTAGCTGAACACGGGCTCCCTAATGTCTAGAAGACAACTCTACCCGTAGCACTCAATAAATAAACTCAATATGTATCTGTAGCTTTTTAAAAGTCAGTTTCTTGGCCTCAATTTTCCCATATATCTGTTTATATAACCATATTTTCTTGTGCTTGGCATTTTTATGAGTTTGACATAAAGGTACTACAGATAGGAACACTGTATCTGTTCTCAAATATACCAGAATCTGGCAGAAGACAGATGACCAACATAAGGTTATGTGAGAAAAATAAAGTAAAAGTGTAAGAATAAACCTAAGATTAGCATGTGTGGACTCAGGGCCAAGATTATACTGAAAATTTTCACCAAAAGAAGTATTAATCTAAAGAATTAAATAACTGCTATCCGTCTCTCAATGTCTGCAATTAAAAATTCTATCTGAATTACAAGATGATTCATTCAAATTTAAAACTTCGCTATTTGAAAGGATTAGAGAAAAGGGGAAAATTCCATGTATTTGAAGCCTATCCGGGGCTCAAACACCCCACTGTTAGCTATGAAAATTCATGTGCCCTTTAAAATGTATTAATTTCTAATCATGAGGCCTGCATTTCAGAAGACTTCCTTCAGGGAAGAATCCATACGGATAAGACTATACAACCATAAAGGAAATCCAGACTGGCCTAAACCAATGAAGGAAATCTTTTACTGCTCAATGAAAAATTAAGAGATACCGGAGGATAAGTAAGAGTATCAAGGAAAAAGAGCAAGGAATCTCAGAATCACCACCTCAAGACAATAAGCAGAGATCAAAGGAGCGTCTCCTTGAAGACTATCTTCAGAGATACTATGAAGATACTATGGGGATAACAATGGAAGGAAGGGAGGGAGCAAGGAGGGAGAGAGGGGTGGGCAGGGGCAAATTATAATTAAATTCAACACGAGCAGTAAAAAACAATAATAGTCACTGAAAAAGACTTCATTATACATGTGAAAGATGTAGTAAGGAAACCTCCTAAAATAAAAATTACAAAGAATAATTACAAGAGAAAAGAGGCGTAAGGAAACCTATTAACAATACACATAATAAAACTAAGACAAAACACAATTCAATGTTTTCCTCTTGAGGAAAATATTACCAAAAACATGAAATGTAACTCCTTAAGCAAAAATGAAGATGTGGGTTTTTTTTCCTTAGAATCTGGTTCTAACGCCTTTTTTGAAAGCCTGTAAATACTCAATTATGTGAGTATCATGTTCAGAATTTTTCAGTCAACTGTGAGACCTGGTTTGCATTTACATTTCATTCATTCTTTCTGCCCGAATTCCATTAAGTAGTTGGCATTTAATACTGAACAGCTACAGTGCCCGTTATTTTTGGTGAAGATATTAGAACGAGTAAGACCGTTTTGTTCTTTGAAGACAGAGGTGAAGAAGGTGACCCAGCAGGGATGTCAGGGCTCAAGGTGGGAGGGATACGCCACCCCCACCAGGCTAGCGTGAGGGTTAAATGACGAAGGGCAGCAGCACAACGTCCAGCAGAGTACCAAGAACCGAAAGGCCGCACCTCGAGGGTGACTGCCGCGCAACGGACGCCCTGTCCTATTTGAACAAATACCAGCATAAAACCTTACTGAGTAAGGAGAATTATGGTAAGAGACGTTCAAAGGCGTTGGAGAAGTCCAGAAGGCACAGTGAGTAAAAAGGAAACCCGAGGACAAGGGGTTCCTCAGGGCAAAAGGGAAGGAAAACCTGAACACGCATCAAGCCGACGGAGCACACAGAACTGGCCGGCTCCTTCCTCAGGATCACTTGGACGTAACAATACTGAAGCATATAAATTTAAAGGAGAACAACATCAGCGAGTTAAAACTTTGCAAAGTGAAAAGACAGAAACCAGAGGGGATCACCTTCCAATAAAACAGAAGAGAGCGAGCGAACTCCACAGCAGACACGGAGCAGAAGGCGACCGCGCCTGGATGGGTTTTCTGTCAGGAGACGATTCTCCAGGAGTTGCTTCCACCTTCGTCCACCTTGGGGCACGGCACTGACCCCTTCGTTCTGGACCAGCTTTTCAAGGGTATGTGTACAGTCAAGACACTAAGGAGACAGAATGTCCCCCTCTGGAGCTGAGTCGGGGACCTTGCAGGGGGCTCTCCTAAACGCCGTGATGTTGCCTGCAAGTGTGAAAGTAGAAGAGGAGTTGTGTGTGAGATGCTTGTACCTCCCCGTCCCCTGGTGCTAGAGGGGATTTATCTAGATGAGGAAACACAGCACGTCAAGGAATTACGATCAAACGTGGAAACTGTCCCCCCTTTCTTTTCCCTGCAGCGGACCAACTGAAACAAAATCATAGCCTCGGTCAAGGACTTAAAGGAAGCAGTAAGGGAAAGAGTATCTCAATGTAATTAACAGCCACACATGGCCAGTGAAAGAGAAGCTGGAAGCTTAGAGTAGAATCAGGGCTGACTGAATTCGGTCGTTGCTCCAGATTACTCCAGCGCTGTGTCTATAACCGAATCCACTTCGGACTGATGCCATTTGGCTGCTGTCTTGGGCTTTACCAAACATTTCTTTCCTTTCCCACAGGCACCTGAGGTCCAAGAGCAATTTGCATTCAGGGGCAAGGCCTCCAGGTATATCCCTAAGAAAATCTAAACTCCTTAGCCTATTTACTACGGGGGGGGGGGGGGGGGGGTGTCAGAATTTAGTGTCTTCCGACATCGAAATTTTCACTATCAAGGAGATTCTGTTGGTTATGAGAAAGTGAAGCCTCATTCTCAACAGTCTGACTGTGGTGCTATCACACCTCTGCCCGCAAAGGCGGCTAATAGACTCTCACAAGATCCAAGGTCTTTCTCTAGTTAACAGTTTTTGGGATTCAGTGCACCGATCCATGCTCAATCTCTCCGGCAGTCAGGGAAATTCACGGGCTCTTCAGTTCCCCTACCACTACCAAAAGGGAGCCCAATACCTCACTGAACTCTGGTGACACTACGTGCCATGCTTGAGCGTTCTACTTGGTACTCTGAGTCAGCTCATCTACAAACCAGGAGCCACGGAGACCAGCCTGAACCAGGAGGCTCTATGGGAAATCATGCAACAGGCTGTGGCACGCGCTGAACCTTTGGGGCCACAGCCCGAAGGACCTTTAGACAACAAGTCTGTGTAACTAAGGGTTTTGCCAACTGGAGCATCCAGCAAGGTAGGGAGTGACCTCCAGAGACCTGCCTTGAGGTTTGGGATTCCTCATCTCTGTGCCATGGTTACCAAGTGCATCCCTTGTAAAAAGCAGCTATGAGCATGCTGCCGGGCTCTTTGGAATCTAACTGCGTGACCAACAGAAGCCTTCTGACTCTCTGGCTTGATATTGCAGTCGAGGACGGCTCAATTTGAACTCCATGACTATCAATGCGGGAAGGGCCCCTAAGTGCCCTGTGACAAACAGAAATGATACACTCAAGAATGAGCCAGACCGGTTCCCAGTTGGCATGTGAGATTTCCATGAGAAAGCAGCAGCTCTCCCTCTGCGGGAAACTCTATTCCTGAGGCCACCACCTGAAGCAAAGTCACTGGCTCATGTTGCTCTCGAATAAGCTGAGACCCAGTGTCCACTGGGCTGCTGCAGCTGTTCAATCTCAGCGCCAACTGTGCAGAAGCAAAATGGACAAGGTGTCTCTGTTCAGTACTCAAGGCCACTCCCATAGCTCTGGCCAACAGGGCCCTGATGAAGCTTAACATGTTTGTACTGACCCTTGGAGTAATAGCAGTGGGCCTAGCTCAGGCTGGCCTCATCCTGCTGCTTCAAGTATTACTGATAGTGCCCTTGGTTAAACTGCGTAGGACACAAATTGAACTGCTATGGTCTGAGTATTGATCTGATTAATCAGACTAGCTGATAGAGTGGGAAAATTCATGTGAAAATTCGTCAGAAGCCAAGACAATACAGAAGGTAGATTCTGTTGAGAGCTCATTCTCCAAGGGCCTCTCATGTTTCTATATGAGTTTCAAGTGAGATGTCAACTGTTTTTATTCCAGATAAAAGATATCTTTTCAAGGACAGTTTGGCAGACAGAGATGGTGTCACCTCTGGAGCCAAGCACAAGCATGCTTACTCTCCAGCAAAATAAAGACCTAGTCTCTTTCCAGGGCATTTACTTCTATTATAAAAAGCATGAGATTCTCAGGTTCTGGGTTCTAGTCTGTAATGTGACCCACAGCACAAACAGGTGTCATCTGACCCATCATCTCATGGGAAATGAGGTCCCATAAAATCAATAATCATGTGATAACTGCTACTGCTATGAGTAATAAACTGTCCTTCATCTCTGATCTAGAATTCTCATGTCTTTTACCTGTGTCCATGAAAGCGGTGCCAATTGACTTGTTAGCTTCCAAGTAAGGTAAAAACCTAAGGTAGTTAACAATTTATAGCACCAAAAAAAAAAAAAAAGTAATTTATAGTTTTAGGCACAAAAGTGGGTTGCATATACCCATTTACGAAACCCCTAAAAAGAAACATGTTATTGAATTTAACAAAACACGCACCGTACCCCACTCTGCTCGCCACCTTCCCCAACTACAAATATCATCAATACTTATAGGCACTAAATTTTATTACTTACATCATGCCATCAGAACTTTATAAATTCCCAACACTGTACTTTTAGCTATGAAATGAACAAGACTAAAACTGTACAGGGCGGAGGAACACTAGAAAACGACTATAAAGGACAGTTACTTAAAAATTTTTCAGGAATTAATAAAAGCACTGATTGGCATCTAAAATGTTGTCTCTTGGGAATTTGTAGTTGTTTTAATATGAATTTTTCTCAGAATTTACAACTCTAGTTTATGCTGTAAATAATATATCAACGGAGGATAAATATTATAGAAGTCACATTTTTAAAATGTTTAAGAATACCATAGTTTATAGAAACAGTAAATATGTCAGAAGAATACATATTCAGGCTTATGGGTGGAAAACATATGTCTATGTCAACTAGACTGCAGGAAACGATCACTGATTTCCTTTCCTTCCATAAGACAGTATTAACTATCCTATAAAGCACAAGATACTTTTGTTCACATCATAAACTACCAAGTCAAAATACGTGCATATGAACGTAACCACAGAATATGACTCGGTAAATGACAGTTATCTTTATCATAAATTTCTAACAGCTCATTATAAACAAAATCCAGGAAGAAGATCCAAAATTACATTATTTTAAAGGCAGGTCTTCATTCACGATTGAGGACTTTGTACAGGGCTGAGGTAGGGGGCTGCTGGAGGGTAATAACTTTTATACTCTAAATAAAAATGGTGTTCACATTCTTTTTTTTTTTTTTAACACAAAGGCAACAAAAACAATACTGAAGTAAATCCCAGACATTCTATCATTTCATCTGTAAATATTTCAGCATGCATTTCTAAAAGAGGTTTTTTAAAAAAGACACCCACCTTAACATAGTCACATCCAAAAATAAAAACAAAAGGAACAATGATCGCTTATTATCAATTACACTGTGTTCAAATCTCCTCCTGTATCAAAAACCAAAATTCCTTTTATATTTGATTCATTCCAGGGAAAATTTAGAAAAGGTCCACACCCTTGTCTGGTTTAATCCAGGTTTCCCTTCCATCTCTTTTGTTCTCCCAGCAATTTATTTGCTGAAAGAAATAGGTTGTTTATCCCATGCTCTAGAATTTGCTGATTGTATCTAATGTTACCACATAGAATACTCCTCTATCACCCAAATTTCTTGTAATCTGGTAGTCTGTGTCAGTTAATTTTCTGCTCGCCCCCCCATCCCCAAATCTACTACTATTCTTTCCTGCTCTGACAGTGCAGCTGAACATGGAACTTACTTCTCCCTTGCCAACTGGCCCAATGTTAGGCTTCATCAATAAAGGTTATACCCCATGTATATTTTTCGTGCTTATCTTTAAGTTTCTAAGTGATATGTCTACATAAAATATAAAGCTAACATTTGCCTACCTCCAAAGCAAATTCTGGGAATCTAAGAATACCTTAACTATCCAATTCCTTGTTTAGACTTGACTATTCTTGGTTGCTATTTTAGTTAACTTTTTTAAAGTCACAAATAACACATCATCAGAGGACCAGCAGCTACCACTTCCCTTTGGACAGCCTTCCCCAGAGGTGATGGCATTAGTAGCAGGTGGGACCTTTGGGAGGTGATTAGGTCATGAAGGTAGAGCTCTCATAAATGGGATCCAAGCCTTAGAGATGAGACCCCACTTCCACCGAGTGAGGACAGAGAGAAGGCGCCAGCTATGGGCCAGAAAGGGGGCCCTTACCAGAAGGTGACCATGTTGGCACCTTGACCTTGGACTTCTCCGCCTGTAGAACTGAGAGAAATAAATTTCTATTGCTTGTAAGTTACCCAGCCTGTGCCACTGTGTTACAGTAGCCCAAATAGACTCAGGTCTCTCCTTTTGGCATGGTCACCATCTACATCCATTATTTTGTTAGGAGTCGAAATTCTAATTCTATTGCTCTTTAATTCTATCACTGCTTATTAGGAGTTGGTGAGATTCTAACTGTATCATTACTCTTTTACTTAATATATGAAATACAAACTTCCTCATACAGATTATTGGTTTACCCCGATGTTCAGTTTGCTTAAGTATGGGAGAATAAACATTTGACTTTTTCCCCCTATCTACCAGAAAATAAGATTTCTAAAAACAACAAAATTCCTAGACAAGAAAGAGCAAAGAAAGTCATATTTGACACCAAAAGCGTGATCCTTGACAAGAAAAACTGGTAAGGACCTTGTCAAAATTGAGAACTTTGCTCCACCCATGATCCTGTTAAGAGTGAGAACAGACAAGCTACAGACTGGCACTAAGTATTTGAAAACCACGTATCTTACACTAAGCATTTGTATCTGAAGCATAGAAAGAACTCTCAAAATTCAACAATTAAAAAAAAAAAACCACAATCCAATTAGAAACTGGGAAAAAAAACAGTAACAGACATTTCACTAAAAGATATACAGACAGAAGTACATGAATAGATGTTCACCTCGAGCTATTAGGGAAATGCAAATTAAAACCACAATGATTATCATTACACACTTACCCAAATGTCTAGAATACAAAGGGTGACCATACCAAATGTTTGGGGAGCTGCAGAAAGAGTGGATCGCTCATACACTGCTAGTGAGAAAGTCAACTCCCAAAGAGTACATCAGTTTCTTAAAAAACTAAACATGCTTAGTTTTACCATAATCCAGCAATTACACTCCTGGGCAACTGTTATCCCAGAGAAATGAAGACCCGACCACACAAAAAGCAGAACATGGATGTGTACAGCAGCTTTATTTAAAATAGCCCCATGGGGCGCCTGGGTGGCGCAGTCGGTTAAGCGTCCGACTTCAGCCAGGTCACGATCTCGCGGTCCGGGAGTTCGAGCCCCGCGTCAGGCTCTGGGCTGATGGCTCAGAGCCTGGAGCCTGTTTCCGATTCTGTGTCTCCCTCTCTCTCTGCCCCTCCCCCGTTCATGCTCTGTCTCTCTCTGTCCCAAAAATAAATAAAAAAAACGTTGAAAAAAAAAAAAATTAAAATAGCCCCAAACTAGAAACAACCTAAATGTCCTTCATTGAGTAAATGGTTAAAAAACAGTTACATTTCTACCATGGTAATATGCTGCAGTAAAAGGGAATTAACTCTTGATATCCTCAACAACTCAAGTGGATATCAAGGGAATTATGCTGAGGGGGGAAAAAAAGAATTTCAAAAGGTTACATATGGTATTATACCATTTAAACAAAATTCTATAGGTAAAATGGTAGCAACAGTGAACAGATGAGTAGATGCCAGGAGTCAGTCTGGAAGGGGGAGAGAGAGAGGAGTAGGTGAGGCTCTAAGGAGGTGGCATGAGGGTGCCCGTGGTGACTGAACAGTTGCATATCTTGAATTTGGTGACAGTTACAGGTAAGAGAAAACTGCGTAGACTTAAATACATGCCGACATGCACACACATGCACTCAAGAGTACATGTAAGACTGGTGAAACGTGCATGAGCTTCCTGGAAAGTACTAATGTAAAAACAGTATTAAAACTAGGATATAGACACATACTATACTTACCCAAGATGTTACCAGGAGGGTAAACTGGGTTCGGTGTACATAGGACTTCCTTATATATTTTCTTTGCAACTTCTATGTCTATACTTACTTCAAAGTAAAAAATTAAAATACACATTCACACAAAAACACCCCGGCCAACCAGGGCATCACCCAGTAATCCCCAGAGGAAACAGCTGCATTTGTGTTCTCTGGCTGCATGGATTTAGAAGGCGGAGAAACGATGAAATGTGGTCCTCATAAATCCTACAATTTTATACCATCTCCACCCCACACCTCGAGGGCAGAAAGTTTTCTGTTTCCCTCACAGAGCTTGGCACTCAGCAGATGATCAACACTTCCTAACAAAATGGTTAAGAACCAGATCCAATATCCAGTGCTTTCCTGCTTTCCTAAAATATTTCTGCCAGCTCCCATGTCTGTCACGGCCCTGTGGCTCACTGAAACTCAGTTACAATGAACTATTTTACAAAAACGTCTCCCTTTAACAAGCACTTCTATTCTCAGTAAACAAAACATTTTGTGTCCAATGCAGTTTTACTCCTCTGGGGAACACCCAAAAAAAGGTCTTATTGCCTCAGAATATCTATAAATTCTTTGAATTTTTTAAAATATAAAAATTCTAAAGTTTAGATGAGGGTTCCAGTTTAAGGTATATATTTAGACTGTAAGCCCTTACCTACCCTCCCCCTAGCCCAAAAGCAAGAAACAGTTGATGAGGTGTTTTAACCAAGATACAGAGAATCATATCCATGCTTTTAGTTCTCCTTTATCCAGCCAACTCCCAGTGTTTGGCTAATTTTATTGCAGACCCATGAAGAGACATCCAGGAAGTATCTGTACCACCTGAACCTGTCCTGCACAACGAGGACGAGATCTTTACTGGAAGACACCAGTCAACTCACCATCACAAAGTGCCAGGTACTGTTAGAGCAGATTGGATCTGGGCCCACCTTACGAAGTGGAAAAAAAGTACACTTAAATTTGAGTTTCGCGTTTCTGTACACATTGCACATAAACCAGAGCATCTGAGAGAAAGAGATCCGACCCAAAACAGGTTACCTCCTTCCACCCAGGAAATTTTAAAAAGCTCATTCTACTGCAATGGGGAAGCAGAAGGGTGTGAATAATTGTTATTGGAACTGGCATTACCGGAGCCCTAACTGTTCTAAGTGCTTTAAGGGGCACACAGCACCGCGGGTAAGCACTCCTTCTGTTTCCTGTTGTTAGGATGAGCCAACTGAAGAGGTCTGAAGAGGTCAGGTCAGTTGGCCAGAATCACAGAACTAGCAGTGGGGACTCCGACCCCAGCACGTCCCCCTCCTGCACTGCACTGTTCCAAATCCTGCACATTCTGAATGGACTCAACGCTTGGGAGGACCCAGACTCAAAGAGCTTTTCTTCCAATTATTACAACAGCAGAGCTGCAAAACTTGGGGGCATCTTAAATACATTTGAATTATACACGGAGGTTAAGTTATTTGGTGACTAATGGGAATAACTAACCTCAAACCAAATGAAAAAAATATTCAGTCACTGACATGCTTCTCAGGGACAGAGAGACGGTCTGCCCAATAGGGGTGAGGGGACACAGGTCCACACAAGGTCCACACTCTCCTGCGGACTAGTTACTTCACTTCTCTCCCCTCCTACCTCCTTCTCACTCTGACCTTATAACCCTTCATCCCTCTTCAGCCATAAAAGTGAGTCCATTAACTTCCACAAAGTCACACAAAAACATCTGCCCACTTACACTGTCACTGCTCTCCTTCCTACACAATAACTGTTCAGCTTCTCCACCCAACTCCTTCTGTACCCCAGCCCCATTCCCTCTAGTAGCAGAGCTCATTATGAGATCTAACCTCTTCTATACTTCTTCCCTCTTTTATCCTACATAACCTTCCCATCAGCTCGCTTAAAAGCATGGAGAATTAACAGCATTAACACACACACACACACACACACACACACACACACACACACACACACACCCTCATGCTTCCCCAGGCTACCTCTCCATTTCTCTAGTCAACATTAATGCAGAATGCCTCAAAAGAATTTTTTTTGAGAATTCTAATGTTTTCTCCAACTCCTTGATATCCCATTCTCTCTAAACCCATGACACAATCAGGCCTTCGCTCCCACCCAATGAAAACGCTCACAGCACAGTCAGCAGGGACTCCACTCTGCTCAATCTAGAGACCTATGGAGGTCTCCACAGCCCTCTCTACACACAGAGCAACAGGATTTGGGTGCTGGTGACATGGGATGCATCCAACACGTACAGACTGACGAGGCTAAACACTTTTCCGGTTCTGGTTATTAACCTTCAATAAAGTTTCTATTTGTTTTGTTTTGTTGTTTTTAATAGTGAGTAGGTACAAATTCAAAAATTAATACTTAAATGTAAGAGGTTCATCTGGCTTATTTAAAAAAGATTGGCAAACTTCCTCTAGTTTTGAGCAAACATCGGTAGGTTGAACAAGTCAATAAAGGGTACCTAGAGTAACTGATATACTTTAAAACATGAGCAATTTGTTCTTGCTGATAAGTTAGACAGATGCTCTGAATTACATTTCATGCTATTTTCACAAACAGCTCATTTCCTGCTGTCAGTGCTAAAGCTCCCAGAACTACATAGCATTAACTTCATCTCCTTTTATCTTTCAAAAAAGGTATCTAAATACCTGCCTGCAGTTAGCTTTGGACATATCCACAGATATCCTCCCTCTTCAAAATATGACTGGCTAGAGTATTAATTTCACAACAAGTACCCTAAAATTACTAAACATGGGGCTGAAGAAAAAATGCCATTTTCCCTTCATTACAAGTTTTAATGTATTCTTCATTTTCCACATTTTAATAATTCATAATATATTTCTAAGGGGGGAAAAAAACCCACATAATTGTATCAGTCTTTTTGATCGCAAAAACCAATTTACGTTTTTACCTCTACTAATCAGCATGATGCAAATTTAACATAACTTGATGTAACATAACTCAATTCTAATAAAAATGAAAAGCAACAGACTTTTAAAACTCATTTTTCAAGAATAAGATTATTCCACTGTAACTACCATGAAGGAAATATTTCTAAAGTAATTCCAAAAACATACATGTTTGTATACACTAACTGTCAGTAATTCCAATCTGACATCATAAAATTCAAGGACTAGGTAACCACACAGATTGTTTCCTCAACAAGGTAAGTTCATACTTCTGTGTTTGTTAGTAAACAACCAATTAAATTTATGAAAGGTTGTTTTTAAAGTGAAATTTTACAGTAGTAATAAAAATTCTGAGTATAAAAGAAAAATGGTTAGCTGCTCTTTACTCTTGTGGTTACAACATTCTATTAAAATAATTCATGCTCCTGCAATTTGAGCCTCATTTCTGTGTCCTTTAGTTACATATGTAACTAAGTTCAAATAGATCCACACAAATACATATAAACATCACTGGGGATCCAAATGCAAATATTTTCACAGCAAATTATACTCATTCCTCTCTATGTACCCCGCAGTAGCAATGGAAATGTACTTTATTTTTGGCCTGTATATTACCATTAAGTTTCATAATTATATAAAAATTTCAAAAAATATTTTGAATCCTGAAGTCACTGAAAAACTCCAGCCTTACACGCAACTTCTATTAAGTCTTTTCCTTTATTTTTTTTTTTTTACATTAAAGAAATGTTTATTTTGAGAGAGAGAAAGAAAGAGCACAAGCAGGGGAGGGCAGAGAGAGGAGAGAAAGAATCCCAAGCAGGCTCCATCCTGTCAGCACAGAGCTCAACACGAGGCTTGATCCCACGAACCATGAGATCATGGCCTAAGCAGAAATGAAGAGTCAGACGTTTAACTGACTGAGCCACCCAGCTGCCCCAAATCTTTTCCTTTAATCATAGATCTCTGTAGACAATTTCATAGACTCTGTAAACATTTTTTTGTATACTCCTGCTCTCCAGGAGGCTTATTCAAAGGTTGAGTAACCAATGCCAAGATGATCTGCTATGTCTGTAACTTTATTGAATGAAAACTCCACCACTTTTTCACTCGAAAATCCTTTCTTCAAGCTGTTAGCTACTTCTTACTATTCACTCAGAGCAGAGGCCCTGAGCGACCGAGGATCAACTGAGCCCTTAGTTTACCACAAACTTTGTTATACTTCTCATCCTCTGATTTCTTCATCACCCAAGCCAAGCTCCTCAGCATCCCCAACTGCCTCCTTTGACCAGAGACCAGGCAGTGCACACTACAGAGGTGGACCAGAGCCACAGGCTCCTGGGTTCAAAATGAACATATCTAATCCAGCTACCCTTCCAATATGGCTCTATAGTTTCTCCCAACAAGAGACCATGAAGGTTATACTTGAACACCTCAAGAACAGTCAGAAGAAGTATAAAAGTAGAAAGTAAAGACAGAGAAGTATCTATCCTACAAGGATAAAAATGTGCATGGCAAAATCTAGACAACGGAAATGCCAAATCAGAACTTAGGGGACCATTTCAATGCTGTATCATCCAGAACCTAGCCAAAAATTACAGTCAGAATAAACTAGAACTGCAGCTGTCTAATCACTGTTAAACTGTGCTAAAGCTTCCTGGATGGCATTCACATCCCAAGATGGTTATTTCTCTCTATAACAAAGAAATCTTGTACTCTTAGGGATAACCAGACCATTACCCAAGCAGTCTGAGAGAGAGCAAAGTCTGAGGAAAGAAGAGATTTTTTTTTTTTCCCAAAAAAAAATGCAAAGTTTCTTCTTTGGAAGAAACTCCACTCCACCACTCTTCAGGAAAGTAGAAACCTGAGAGAGAGAAAAATCACAAAACCTTTAACTGCAGAGTAACTCAGCTTATTCTGTCATCCCTTAGAAACTATATACGGGAACTTTCAATAAAAATACAAAAACTTTAAAACTTTGGCACGTGCAAACTATCAGATCAGCTGCCTAGGTTTCAAGCTTGCATAAAGACTGAATACACCTGAAATTACAAGTGTAGGACCATAATGGCTACAGCCCACAAAAAATATCTGCATCATTCTACCACTTGTCTGACAGTGTTGCCGTTAAAAAAAAGAGACAATTGGGGCGCCTGGGTGGCGCAGTCGGTTAAGCGTCCGACTTCAGCCAGGTCACGATCTCGCGGTCCGTGAGTTCGAGCCCCACGTCGGGCTCTGGGCTGATGGCTCAGAGCCTGGAGCCTGTTTCCGATTCTGTGTCTCCCTCTCTCTCTGCCCCTCCCCCGTTCATGCTCTGTCTCTCTCTGTCCCCAAAATGAATAAACGTTGAAAAAAAAATTTAAAAAAAAAAAAAAAAAAAAAGAGACAATTACTTTTCAACCTTCACTGAAAATTTAGCCTGCTATCACTACGTGGGATTCTGACACGAGGGGAAAGAACAGCTCTTCTGAAAATTAGTTCTTATTTTAAAGGCGTAAGATACTGAACACAGATAAAAGAAATTAATTTTCAGAGAAAAAGCCGTCAATATATTCCAAGCTTCTTCAAGAACACTCAGATTTCAGTTTCATATTACCATTAGCTTTCCAATTCAAAGTTACAATTGCTCACACACAAGGACTATGTGAAAAAAGAAAACTAAAATACTATAACATAGCCTAAGATTTATTGGGCAAATGGAGCTTCAATACATGAAATGAGGCTCAAAGAAGAAAAACGAGTTGGACTATACCACACGGGCAGCAAGCATTCATCCAAGGGTTTAAGGGTCCCGATACGGAAAAGCCTCCGCTTCCAGAGCTGAAGGCAGCTGAAGCAGCAGGGGACCCTTCCTCCACTGCCTTCAAACCTGCCACCAGGGCCACTCCCAGAGTCCCCAGCTCATGTCCTGCCAGAATTTCAGAAGCTAGAAACAACATCTCATTACTACAATGATGACAATTCTGCTACAGTGATGCATTGAGTGGGCTTTTAAACACTAGTCTGAGACGGTGACCAACATTACAACTTCTTTTCCATGGAAAAAATACATGGAGTTCAGAACTCTGAACAAGCATCAGTTCTCTACACGAATTTAATGTTATTGTTAATTAAATCTAATCAGCTAAATAACATTCTTTTACAAGGTAAAATCTGACACTCTACAGGATCATCCTTTCGCCGTTAATTTTTACGAAACCAAGCCAAATATCCTTAGTTATGCATAAAACCCAAACACTGACAAAAATTCACAATAACTATATCCAGTAACTTTACAAAATGCTCACAACCCACGGCCCCTGCTTGCCCTTATGCTATTCTCTGGCAGGATAAAGCATTTAGCAACTAATTACCATGCGATCCTATTTGATAACATTGCATTAATTAGTTTTGGATGGGGTTTCTATGTTTTCAAATACTGTCTGGTTTTATCAAAAACAGAGTGAACATATTGGGATACATAATTTATTGACAGACTCCTACATAAAAAAGCCTGTCTATTCATAAAAGACTCTGATGAGGCAGGACTAAACAGAGCAGATGGCTGTTTAGACAAAAGGACAATTTAGATTTCTACTTTTCGAGACCTTGTTACATGCCTACATTTTACATGCATGTGTTATATGTATGTCATATACACATTTGTTATGTTTATCTCATACATATAATTCTCAAAGTCATATGCTGTAAATTATATACCTCTGTGACACACACACCTCTTTCCACTTCAGAAATCTGTATGAGTTTTCCCTTACTTCCTAGATTTCTCTAAGTCCTTAAAGATCAAGAACAGATTACAAAGAGGCCTGAAAGACAGTAAGAGGGAAAAAAATAGTAAACATTTTAAAGCGGAGAGGAGGGAAATGGGAAAAGGACAGGAACCCACAATCACTCATTTTTTGGTTTAATACTACTACTTGCTGTAACTGATCCTAAGACACAGGTGGCAGCTGCAGTTCTTTTAAGTCACGTCATTAAACCAATGAAATAATCTTTACAGCTTTTCTGAAATCCCGTTTTGTACTCTACATTTCTAAATGTTTATTTTTGAGAGAGAGAGAGAGCACACAGGGGAGGGGCAGAAAGAGAGAGAGAGAGAGAGAGAGAGAGAGAGAGACATAGAATCTAAAGCAGGTTCCGTGCTGTCAGTGCAGATCCCAATGCGGGGCTTGAACTCAAGAACTATGAGATCATGACCTGAGAAAAAAATCAAGAGTTGGATGCTTAACTGACTGGGCCACCCACACGCCATTAGTCTACATTTTAAGAGAACTCTTTAACAGATCCAAGTTTGATGAACTCAAACCAGCAATTACTCCTTACAGGACCCACTGAATTTTGTTACCTGGCCAACCCTCCCAAGAGATACGTTAAAACCTGATTGTTTCCAGTAGACCTAGAGCACACACTAATGAATACTTAGCATGTTTCTTAAGTAACATATGTAACATAATATACTTAGCATGTTTCTTAAGTAACATATGTAACATAATATAAACTAATATACTCTGGATTTTTTCAATAAACTGGCTATTTATACCACATTACCCAGATGCTATCTAATGGAGCTGTTTTTAATTGAACTAGAATGATACTGAATCCACAGACATTTTTCTTTAAGTTATGGCACACCTAAGAAATAGAAGTTAGAGTAAATATAACTATTGTTTTAAAAACACTTAACTATGTAATCATTATCTTTTCCTGCAAGGCTTTCCAATCTAATACGTTTCTATTTACAGTACTACCCAAACTAGCTGTTCCATTAAAGGTAAGGTATCTACTGGGCTCCAGTAGATAATTTGGCTACCTATATGTAACCAGTAGACAATCGTTCCCAATTTTTCTCAAACTCAGCCTCTTCCAGAAAACAGAATAATTTTTTTTTAATTTTTTTTTTCAACGTTTATTTATTTTTGGGACAGAGAGAGACAGAGCATGAACAGGGGAGGGGCAGAGAGAGAGGGAGACACAGAACCGGAAACAGGCTCCAGGCTCTGAGCCATCAACCCACAGCCTGACGCGGGGCTCGAACTCACGGACCGCGAGACCGTGACCTGGCCGAAGTCGGACGCTTAACCGACTGCGCCACCCAGGCGCCCCAAAAACAGAATAATTTTATCACTGTAAGAGATTTAATGCATTATCCTCCCACCATTCTGCAAGAATACTACAGTACTAGTAAAACTATCTTTAAAGTAAGAAAAAGTAGGGTACCTAATTATTTCAAAACAATTGGTGAATGGGATCAGGCTGGCAATACACCAGGTACTATTTTTATACTTGCTAGAACGTAACTGTTGGCATGCGTATGTATCAAAGGTGACTTTTAAAAATTCTTATTTATGTTTAACAGTTTTAATGTCAGTAAAATACACAAAGAAGTTTAAATATTGTGTTACTGTATTAGTTCACCTCTCTGGCAAACTGATAGTCGAATCAAAATTATCTACAATACTTCTTAGCAACTGTAGAAGTCCAAAAATGCGGGAATTCAGATACACACATATACATCCACTTACCTCAAAAAAAAAAAAAAAAAAACAAATAGCCATAATTCCTTCATCTATTACCTACTTCCCTATTTTTCTTCACTTTCTCCTACATTTGACAAAATCTAACAACTCTTTGATTTGTTAAAAGAGCACATTAAAAGTCAAATAGCACTTTGGAAAACAATATTTGGACTAGATACTGTAAGGCTCCCGACAAGAACGATGTGCAAATTCCGTGCTCCAGTAAGTGAATCTGTTTCTCACAGGGTTATGGGTCAGCAAGGCTGAGGTACATTATACACACACTAGGGTTGAACAAACAAGTCAACAATACTGTGGATAACGAGAACCAGGTTCTTCACTGTCAAAGAAATCCCAAATAAGGAACACGGGAAGGCTGGAATGAACCCTGTGATGTTGGGCTGAATTTGAGGTGCTGAGCATGAACCCACAATGCTCAGTTGTGTCCACACAGAGACATACAGACATGAACAGGTAAGCAGGTAGGAGTTACTGCACTTACTCCCCTGGCTCCTTACGCTCAGAGAGCCTTGACAAAACTCCTACAACAGTAGAAGTGCAGGAAGCTCCAAAACCTTGACTCTAAAGACCATTCTCCAATAAAAGGACCCAGAGCTCCTTAAGTGGGTTGATTCCAGGGCCGGGGCAGGGAAAATGCAAGACAAGCCTAGAGCATCCTGTGGTGCCAGAAATTAAGAGTGCTCAAAAAGGATGGAGATATGTCAAACGGGCTTAGGAATCAATCTAAGCTCTATGGTCAAAGCTATTGCAATTTAGGAAACAAAACAATACTGCTGGATTATAATCCATATAATAAAACATACACAAGTTCATATTGATATAAATAACTGTAAAAGGGAACAGAAATCACCAGTAGAACACCACGGAACTGTTGCAGACAAAAACTCACCAATGCATGCAAAACTAGTGAGCCAAAGCCTAAACAGTATTTTCATAAAAGTATCTACCTGAGGGGCGCCTGGGTGGCGCAGTCGGTTAAGCGTCCGACTTCAGCCAGGTCACGATCTCGCGGTCCGTGAGTTCGAGCCCCGCGTCGGGCTCTGGGCTGATGGCTCGGAGCCTGGAGCCTGCTTCCGATTCTGTGTCTCCCTCTCTCTCTGCCCCTCCCCCGTTCATGCTCTGTCTCTCTCTGTCCCAAAAATAAATAAAAGTTGAAAAAAAAAAAAAAAAGTATCTACCTGAAAACATTTATTAACTGAAAAGGAAAAAACAAAACTTTTTAGTAGAAAAACCTGGGAGAAACTGCTTTACTCAAGTGTGAACAAGATTCACAGCGCCAGTAATAAGATACACTGCCCGACACGAGGCATGGAGAAGGGCACATCATTTCTGTCGGACGCTTGCCAAAAAATGCCTTACCTAAACCTAGTTATGAGAAAACATCAGACAAGGGCAAATCAAGGGACCTTCTACAAAATAACTAGCCATTACTCCACAAAAGTATCCAGGCTATGAAAGGCTTGGAAAGATGGAGACATGACAAGTGAATGCAGTGTGGGATCCAGGAGGAGACTCTGGAACAAAAATGGATATTGGTAGAAAAACTGATAGAAACCAAATAAAGTTTGTAGTATAGTAAATAGTATCGTGTTGTGCCAATGTTAATTTTCAGTTTCCTGTTTAAGGCAAATGTTAGCAATAGTAGACGCTGAATGAAAGGCTGAATGAAAGGCATACGGGAACGCTATGTTGCAACTCTGTGGAAAAGTCCAGTGTTACCTCAAAATATGGTTGCAATTTAAAAGGAAGATACTTCATAGCAAAATTCATTACGTGCAGAAGGAAGTGGAATAAAATGTAGCCACTATGGAGCTGCTGCAGGAGATTATGTATAATGTATAGGTATACATATATACCAGTGAGCCTGTTACATTGATGGTCCCCAATGAAACACACCTGGTATTCAAGCCCTTGGACATCTGACTCTGAGCTGAGTCAGGTGATTGCTTCCGCCAAAGTGACATTAACAAGTACAACACAAGCAGGGTGTTGACAGGTGCTTCTATGATGGTGCTTGCTCTCCCGGGATGCACTTTCCTGGGGTTCTTAGAGACGCCCAGGTGCCACACTGGAGAAACCATGTGGGAAGAGACACTCAGCCAGGCCCTTTCCAGCCATTTCACTATATGCTTTCCATTACATGCACCTTATGTAGAGGTGAAGAAGCCACTTGTGTCCAAGGAAGGGGTAGTAATTAGAGAATGACCCCCCTCAGCCCAAATTGCAGAACTGTCAGGAAAAAGAAAATTATTATGGCCTTAAGACACTAAGCTAATGGTTAATAAGTACAATGGAAGATAAAACAGTGAGTTATCTGTAAAAGGCTTAAGTGTGTGTAAGATGCTCTGCTTAAAATAAGGAAGACATAGAAACATGGCAGACTAAACTTATACAAAGGCCTCTTACTATACACACCTCAAAATGCTGGATGAAACAGATTAAGTAAATAAGACTGTTCTAACTGTAGCTTGGCCTTACAAGAGAGGCAAATTCTCAAATGTGGGTGTTGGCGGGGGTGGGTATTGGTGGGTAACGTGAGGAAACTGAATGCCAGAACAGCAAACTCCTGATGCTGTTAGCAAAGGGTCAAGATAAGGAGTAGACGAAGTCTGGCCAGAGGCTGGGCCTTATTAGGCGCTTCTTAGCCTGGGTTTTGACACCAATGCAAGGATGGGAAAAGAAACCACGGCACATGCAAAGCAGGCGTGTGGAGCTGAGTCAACTTAAATGGCCTCATCCTCCAAATACATGTAGTTGAACACTTAGCATAGGAGATATAAAGATGAACAACTCGTGTCACTGAGCTCCAGGAATTCAGACAAGTGTACAGATCAGCTACAGTCGCACTCAGTGAGTGATACTGTCCTGTAACCTTTGCCCTACTTCCCTGATCTGAGGACCCTGCCCCTCATCAACTTTTGAGCTAGACAATCCTTTGAGACAAAAGAGATCATCAGAGAAAGTGGTCACCAATACCAAGGACTGGAATTCAGTAGGTGTCTTATACTTAAGATGCTCTGGAATGGGTAGAAAGCAGAGAAATGTCAACTCCCAGATCCAAAAAACTAGACTTCTTGAGAATTATAAAAAGGCCTTTGAGGAAGAGCGGTATTGAGCCCCTTCATCGGATAAAAGATGACAAGCACATCCCGGAAACCAGAGACTTTGATCCTCAGGACAAGCAAGATTACAAGGATTTCAAATCCTGATTAGAGGCCTGTAGCTCCTACAAATCACCCTACACTCGACTTCGTCAGCTGTCTCCCCAACATCTGCCCCACCCAACCTGCTTCCTTCTGTCAATACAACCTCAACTTATGTGGGTGGCAGTACGTCCCTGTGACTATCTCTGGTGACAAGTTGTGGCTGGGCTAAACCAGTCATGGTAACATGATTCCATGTGGTTGGTGTCTGGAACTGGCCATGTGACTAGTTTTAGTAATAAGACATAAAACAAAAATGTCAATTGCACAAATCTTCTGGAAAAGCTTTTTCTTTTTGGATATAGAAGCATGAACAAGGCTGGCTGCCACCTTTTAAAATCCCTCCATCCTTTTCTTTCTGCTTGGAATGCACCCTTAATACTTAGAGCTGCCAAAATTCATTCTGCCTCCGGGAGACTAACAAGCATGAAGCCAACAGCCAGTAAGTAAGAATGGAAGAGCACAGGGGTGCCCAGGGGGCTCAATTGGTTAAGCGTCTGACTTTGGCTCGGGTCATGACCTCATGGTTTGTGGCAGGTCCCACACTGGGCTCTGTGCTGACAGCTTGGACCCTGGAGCCTGCCTCTGATTCTGTGTCTCTCCCTTCCTCCCTCCCTCTCTCTCTGCCCCTCCCCCACTCATGCTCTGTCTCTCTCAAAAAGTAAGTAAATGTTTAAAAGAGCATCTGACTTCAGCTCAGGTCATGACCTCATGTCTTGTAGGTTCAGGCCCCGCATCGGGCTCTGTGCCGACAGCTCAGAGCCTGAAGCCTGCTTTGGATTCTGTGTCTCCCTCTCCCTTTGCCCCTTTCCCCACTCGCACTCTCTTTCTCAAAAATAAATAACAAAACATTTAAAAAATAAATAAAAATTCAATTACAAAAAAAAAAAAGGGTTGGACAAGCACAAACAAGTCTGAGTCCCTATCAAGAAAATTCAGCAGCTGCACCAGCTTTCAACCACCCAAATCCAAGACCTCTTGTTATTTAAGAAAAATCATTTAATCTACTGTGGGATTAGTGTTTCTATTACTTATCTCCAAATACACTCCTAACTGATATATACTCTTTCCCAACTAAGGACACTGGTGGTCTCACCAACTAGGATGAGACCCAATTTAAAATGATCCTAGAGAGAAGAGATATGGAGGTGGGAAAGCCATCAAAGGAGAGAAATAAAAACAGTATCAGGCATTCCACATGTATACGTACAGAATCACCATTGCACAGGGCCTATGTATCAGGCTTTGCAGCCAGACTGCCTAGGTCTAAACCATGACTCTCCCACTTACTAGATATGTGACCTCGGCAAGACAGCCAAGGCACTTCTGTACGTCAGTATTCTCAACTCTAAAATGGAAGTAACAATACATTCCTCTTAAGAATGGTCGTAAGAACAAACAAGGTAACACATGTGAAACTCACGGAATAACTCCTCACATACAACAAGCTCCCAGCAAATATGCATAATCGTCATCATCTTCACATCAGTGACACAAACACAAATAGCTCCTATGCCAACACAAACAGATAAAGATGAGTACGGTTTAGTTGATGCAGCTCACACACAGCTCCAACAGTGTGGTACAATGAGCAGAAAATCCCTCCTTGAACTCAACCATCTTGAAAGCTCTCATCTCAACTGAGCAGTTCTTCTGTGTCTGTTAATAGCTGCATCAGCAGTTCTAGTGTAGATTCCATAAAACCGATTCAATTTCCTAACAAGGAAATTGCCTAAACATAGGCCATTTACACCTCAAAAAGCAGTTGAAGGGCAAAAGTACAATGTCAGATTGTACCTCAAGTATTGTTCTTACCTGACGAGTGGAAACAATAACTCATCTCCTAACAGTAATAGAAAGGGTGAATTTATGATCGATTTCGAGTATACAATACTTCAATATGCATAATCCTTTCTTAGTTATCTAATATCACAGCCCAATGCACATTTCAGCTGAATTACTGGTTTCTATGAATGACATTAGTATGAGCTGGCATGCATATGGGCTCCCTTCACATGAGACTTTTTCATCCAGAGGAATCACTGAAGCCAAATCCTAACAGTCACTGAAGCAGGTAACACTAATTCAGTTGAGTCATTAATAGGCTAAGAAAACTTTCAACAACTAATTGTTCCTATGATAATAGTAATGTGGATCAAGAAAGAGAAAACAGAAATTAAAAAGGTAAACTATTCTATAGTTTTGAATAAAAAGTAAACACGATTTCCATTAGGCTTCTCACCCCCAAAGTAGTCTGGTTACAAATTTTACCTAAAAGCCTCAGGCACTAGATCCCTCATCATCACCTCACTTTCCCCCGGTCAGGTTCTGTTCCTAATGTTCCTAAATCAGTGATCCTAGCCCTTCCATTCTATCACAGATAAATCAGCTTCTTTTGCTTTCCATTCCTTGGATATCCCAATCCCAAATGCATCCCATCCTACTTCCAAATTTCAGTTATAATTTTAAAAACCTTAAAATTTGGGGGAAAAAGACATTTTCAGAATTAACTGCAACACTCTAGTGCAGGAAACAGAAAGTCATTCTCCACAGTCAACAGGTAATACCTAACACACAGGGATCAAGCATACATAACTTAAAATGTGTAAAATTCGTGGGCTTCTGGGAAGATGGCAGAGTTAAGAGAATCCTAAGGTTACCTTGTCCTACGACAGCCCCATCAGTGCATCCAACCCTGAAAAGGACTCCAAGACTAGCAGAACAGACTTTCCAGCTAACCGGAGAGAGGAAACATGGCAAACAAGGTAAGGACGGAGAAACAGTCGGGAACCAAACTTCTGGCAGACTCAGTACGAATGGGAGGGACACCACAGGCACAGAGAAGGCAGAGGAGCAGACCCCACACCAGGCACTCAAGACACAGGGGACAGACTTGCATTGAGGGACAAATCCCCAGACCACTCGGCTTTGAAAACCAGCAGGGCTTAACTTCCATGAGTTTTTATAACCAGCAGGACTTAACACCAGGTACTTCAAAAATGATTGGGCTCAGCTATAGGAGAGCCGGAGGGCAACAGAAAACTACATTCCCACTCTTAAAGAAACAGTGTAACAAACAACCCCACCAAGATACAGCAGTATTAGTAGCAGTTTGAAACTCACCTGAGTATAAATGTAGGGGACTCATTACTAATCCCAGAAAGTGTGCTGGAGGGGCAGGGACCTTTAGGAGACTGCTCCAAGAACAAAAGAACTGGTGGGCACGATTTCCTTCACGCCCCTGCCCCCAGCCTAGGTAGTCAGAAACCTGTGGGAAACAGCACTCTCCACCTACCTTGCTAAAACAGCGCATCGGCCCCCATGTTCGCCAGCAAATCTGTCCCATCCAACACACCCCGCTTTGCAGAAGTCCCTCCCCAGTGGCTCCTGCCCTGTCTCATCCAGCAAGCAGCCCCAGCAAGAACCAGCATCATTTCAAAGTGACTCTTATCCTGGGGAGAGGAGAAGAGAACCACACACACCAGAAATTCGTAAGTCCTGGCAGCCGAGTCTTACAACCGGCAGTGAAGAGAGTGCACCCTGCCCATCAGTGCGTCTCCAGCCCCCAGCAGGCCTCTGGGCTGACCACCAGCCTTCTCACCAACAAAAGCCTCTCAGGGGACAACCTAGGGAGAATTCCCTGTAGTTCAGTGCAACTGCAGCCCCAGTAAATAGACTAAAGGAAGGCATCTGGCCTGACTGATGACACCAACCAACTACAAGCCCACTATGGCCCCAGACTGGTCTCTTAACAGCACAGGGACCAAATCTGGCCCACAACAGACAAAGTGGGTCATTGCAGCCAAGTGGACTGAAGGCAAATGAAGCTCAGCCACAAAAGTAATGGTAGGGTACATGCAACCCACAAAGGAGACAGCCCTGAGCACCAGGTTCTGATAAACAGGGACATTGAGCTACAGGGCACCACAGGACCTATTCTTCAGAAGATGACTACTTTAAGATCAGGAGAGGTAGCTGACATTCCTAATACACAGAAACAGAGACAAAATGAGAAGACAGGAGCATGTCCCAAATAAAAGAACAGGACAATGCCACAGCAAAAGAGCTAAATGAAATGGACATAATCAATATGAGTGATGAAGAATTCAAAGTAATGATCATGAGAAAAGAATGAAGGATCTCAGTGAGACTCTCAACACAGACATAGAAAATATAAAAAGAACCAATCAGACATGAAGAGCTCAATTACTGAAATTAAAAATACCCTGGAGAGAATATATAGACTAAAGGATAAGCAAGCTCAAGGACAGAGGAATGAAAAGCAACTAAGCTACCTCTCCCCCGCTCATGCTCTGTCTCTCTGTCTCAAAAATAAAGCATTAAAATCAATTGTATCTATAAAAACTAGTCAAGGAATTCACAAAATAAGAGGATGCGAAGTGTGACATCATATACACAAAATGTGGTGGGAGGGGTAAATATTTAGTGCTTTCAGAATGAATTCAAACATAAGTGAACATCAACTTAACATAGACTGCTATATGCATATTATATATGAGCCTAATGGTAACCACAAATGAAAAAGCTCCAGTAGATAGGAAAAAATAAAGAGAAAGGAATCCAAACAAAACCTTCAAACCATAAGGGAAGAAACCAAGAGAACTTCAAAAACAACTGGAAAACAAATAACAAAATGGCAATAAGTACATACCTATCAGTAGTTACTCTGAATGTAAATAGACTAAATTATGCTCCAATCAAAAGACATAGGGTGAGTGAATGGATAAAAAAGCAAGACCCATCCACCAGCTGCTTACAAAAGACTCACTTCAGACCTAAACATACATGCAGATTAAAAGTGATGGGAAGGAAAAACATTTACCAGGTAAATGGAAGCAAAAAGAAAGCTAGGTGTCAATACTGATACTGGACAAAACAGACTTTAAAACAAAGACTGTAATAAGAGACAAAGACTGACACTATAGAATGATAAAGGGAAAAATTCAACAAGATTGAACAACTGCAAATATTTATGCACCCAACATGGAAGCACCTAAATACATGAAGCAACTATTAACGGGCATAAAGGGGGAACTGGGCAGTAGTAAAATAATAGGGGACTTTAACACCTCATTTATATCAATGGATAGATCATCCAAACAGAAAATCAACAACAACAACAAAAATAGTGGCTTTGAATGACACATTGGACTAGACAGACTTAACATAAACTCCTAACATTTCATTCAGTAGAAATACATTCTTTTCAAGTGCACCCGGAATATTCTCCAGAATAGATCATCTAGGCCATAAAACAAGTCTCAACAAATTCAAGATCAGAGTCATTCCATGTATCTTTTTCTGACCACAACACTATGAAACTAGAAATCAACCACAAGAAAAATTCTGGAAGGAACACAAATACATGGAGACTATATAACATGCTACATGACTAGGTCAACTGAGAAATCAAAGAGGAAAACAAAACATACATGGAGACAAATGAAAATGAAAACACAGTGGTCCAAAATCTTTGTGATGTAAGAAAAGCTGTTCTAAGAGGGAAGAATATAGCAACACAGGTCTACCTCAGAAAGCAAGAAAAATAATCTAACCTTATACCAAAAGGAGCTAGAAAAAGAAGAAAAGCCCAATGCCAGTAGAAAGGAGGGAAAAATAGTATTTGAGCATAAATCAAATAGAGACTTAAAAAACAATAGAACAGATCAATGAAACCAGAAACTGGTTCTATGAAAAGATCAACAAAATTGATAAAGCTTTAGCCAGACTCATAAAGAAAGAGAGAGAGAGAGAGAGAGAGGGAGAGAGAACTCAAAATGAGAAGTAAAGGAAAAATAACCAACACCACAGAAATACAAAAATTATAGGAAAATACTATAAAAATGTCAACAACTTGGGCAGCACAGAAGAAAGAAATGGATAAATTGCTAGAAGCATATAGACTTACAAAACTAGATCGGAAGAAATACATAATTTGAACAAACCAATTACCAGCAATGAGATTGTATCAGTAATCAAAAAACTCCCCACAAACAGAAGTCCAGGACCAGATGTCCTCACAAGTGAATTCTACCAAACATTTAAGGAAGAGCTAATACCAATCCCCTAACTATCCCAAAAAATAGAACAGGAAGGAAAATTTCCAAATTCATTCTATGAGGCCAGCACCATCCTGATTACCAAAAACAGGTAAAGGCATCACAAAACAAAAACAAACAAAAAACACACAAGGCCAATATCCCTGATGAACGTAGACACAAAAACCCTCAACAAAATAATAAGCAAATTGAATCCAACAATACATTAAAAAATCATTCACCATAATCAAGTGAGATTTATTCCTGGGATCCAAGAGTGTGCATTATTTGCAAAATCAATCAATGTGGTATACCACAACAAGAGAAAAGATAAAAACCATACGATCATCTCAACAGATGCAGAATAAGTATTTGACAAAGTACAATAACCCACTCATGATAAAAATCCTCAACAAAGTGGGTTAGAAGGGACATACATCAACATAATAAAGTCCATGTATAAAAAACCCACAATTAACATCATACTCGATGGGGAAAAACAGATTTTCTCCCAAAATCAGGAATAAAACAAGGATACCCACTCTCCCCATTTTTTTTTCAACAAAGTACTCTAAGTCCTAGCCACAACAATCAGACAGGAAAATGAAATAAAAGGCATCCAAATTTATAAGGAACAAGTAAAACTTCCACTATTTGCAGATGACATGACACTATATAAAGAAAACTCTAAAGACTCCACCAACAAACCACTAGAACTGATAAATGATTTCAATAAGGTCACAGGATACTACAAAATCAATACAATCCATTACATTTCCATACACTAATAATCAAGTAGCAAAAAGAGGAATTAAGAAAAAAAGTCCCGTTTACAATTGCACCAAAAAGAATACCTAGGAATAAATTTAACCAAAGAAGTAAAAGACCTGTACTCTGAAAACTATAAAACACAGATGAAAGAAATTGAAGACAACACAAACCAAATCCCTTTCAGTAAGATCCATGCTCATAGACTGGAAGACTGTCTATACTACCAAAGCAATCTAGAGTTAATGCAATCTGTATCAAAATACCGACAGCAATGTTCACAGAACTGGAACAAATAATCCTAAAATTTATATGGAAACACAAAAGATGCCGAGTAGCCAAAGCGATCTGGAAAAAGAAGAACAAAGCTGGAAGATCACAATCCTAGATTTCAAGATATACTACAAAGCTAGTCAAAACAGTATAGTACTGGCACAAAAATAGACACAGATCAAGAAAACAGAGTGCTCAGAAATAAACTCACAATTATACGGCCAATTAATCTGTGACAAAGGAAGAAAGAATATGCAAGGTGAAAAAGTCTCTTCAATAAATGGTGTTGGGAAAACGAGACAGCTATGTGCAAAAGAATGAAACTGGACCACTTTCTTAGGCCATACACAAAAATAAACTAAATGGATTAAAGACCTAAATGTAAGATCTGAAACCATAAAATTCCTAGAAGAAAACACGGGCATCATTTGACATCAGCCATAGAAACACTTTTCTAGATATGTCTCCTCTGGCAAGGGTAACAAAACCAAAATTAAACCATTAGGACTACACCATAATAAAAAGCTTTTGCACAAAGGAAACCAACAAAACAAAAAGGCAAACTACTGAATAGATATTTGCAAATGATGTATCTGGTGAGGGGTTAATATTCAAAATATATAAAGAACCTTTATAAATCAACAACAAAAAAACACAAATAATCCCATTAAAAAATGGGCACAGTCCTGAACAGACATTTTTCCAAAAAAGACATGTAGATGGCCAAAACACATGAAAAGATACTCAACATCATAATCAGCAAGAAAAGGTAAATCAAAAAAACCACAATGAGTATTACTTTACATGTATAACAATGGCAAAAATCAAAAACAAGATACAACAAGTGTTGAGACGTGGAGAAAAAGGAACCTTTGTGCACTGTTGGTGGGAATGCAAATGGGTGCAATCACTATAAAACTATATGGAGGTTCTACCTCAAAATATTAAAAATACAATTATCATGACATCTAGTAATTCTGCTAGTGGATCGTTACCCAGAGAAAATGAAAACACTAATTCCAAAAGGTACAGGCATGTTTATGTTTACAGAAACATTGTTTCCAATAGCCAAGCTATAGAAGCAATGCAGGTGTCCACTGAGAGATGAATGGATAAAGATCTGGCACATGCATGTGTGCGTGAGCACGGATGGACACACACACATCCCGGAATATTAGTTGGCCATAAAAAACAATTTGCAGCAACATGGTTACATTTAGAGGATATAATGCTAAGTGAAATAAGTCAGAGAAAGACAAATCCCCTATGATCTCACTCATGTAGAACTTCAGCAGCAAAACAAACAAGCAAAGAAACAAAGACCAACAAAAAAGCAGAGAACAAACTGGTGGTTATCAGAGAGGAGCTCAGTAGGGGGATGGGGGAAATAGAGGGGATTAAGAGGACACCTCCCTTTATGAGCACTTAGAAATGTATAGAAATGTTTAATCATTACATTGTACACCTGAAATACTGTATACTTGAATAAAATATGTAAAATTATGTCATTGTGAAGTTACTGACTACTACACCCATTTCACTTTTTTAGAAAACATGTGAGGAAATACGAATACAAGTCCACACGGCCCTGGAGGTTCATTCCCGTCATAGTTCTCTATCTCTAAAAGAAGCTAATTCAACAGGCCAGTTAACAACAAAGGAACTAGCTGCCAAGGAACAGAGGCTCCCACCACAAATGACTCGAAGTTCCCTTGTGTTAGAATAACCTAGAAGTTCCAGCAAATGTGCAACGTTACAGGGTAAAATTCTTCCTCTGGACCCATGTCCAAGGCAATCACAAACCAGCTGTGCCCAGCCCAAGATACTTCTTGGATGAGCGCCTGCGGAATCCTGTGTGCTCAGCCACGTCTCTGCTTCTAAGTATCCCCCCCACCCCCCACCAAAAAAAAAAAACCACAACTGCACAATTGCATCATGTATTATCAAGTTGTGTTTCCCTGTCCACTTTACCCATTCTCCTGCAAGGCTCTAGGCTATGTTTTTGCAGAGGCATTTTCACTTGTGACTCACACCCTTTGACAAATCACTTAAAGACAATGAAGCGGAGTTCAAAAAAATGTTTAAACTATCTACTTAGTTTACCTTTTAAATTAACAACAAAGTAAGAATTTACCTGGTGCTAAAGTGTAATTTTCAAAAGTTTAAAACCATGACTTTCATGAAAATATAAAATGAACAGATGCAAAAGCTATTATTCATTTCGTTAATTAATGAGGGGATCAGTAAAAATTCGAATAAAGGCAAACAGGATTACTAAAATGAATGTGCTAATAAAAGCAAAAAGATTGTGAATCTATTAGGAAAAGGCTTTGAAAACTGAGCACCAAGGCACTCAAAATGCCTCAGTGAACTAACAGTGCACAAACCACTACTAAGCTGTTTGGAACTAACTTAATAAAAGGAGCTTATGTTTTACTTTTGGCATGGTGGCACCACAAAAAAAAAAAAAAGCAGACACTAAAAATACCATAAACACAAAATCTATAACCCTCTGCTATACAGCAATGAAATATCGGAGTTTTCTTTAGAGCAACAATCATCTGCATCCCTCCTAGACAAAAACATTTTGCACTATTATGTAAGAGTCATTTGCACACTATTTAACTTCTACCCCTACAGAGTTGCCCAATAGCTCAAAGGAAAGAAAGTGAGTAAAAGGCTTACATTCCGAGTACCATCACTAGAGGATCCACTACACAGCACTTCGCTGAAAAAACACCCAGTCGTCTCTTTTGCTCATTTACAAGTCATGGACAGTATTTCCATCTTAGGTTACAGTTGGTTCTAACAGGAGTAGAGCAAAAAATCACACCAGGCAGGAGGAGGGATACAGGGGCAGCTACAAGCAACGGGTATTTTCATCAAGAACTGCAGAGCGGGCATTACCAGCAAAGGTACACTGAAGAGGACACTTTAATACACTGCTACTATGTAACTTGGTATAACATTTCTGGAAAGCCACCTGGTAACACCTACTAGAAACTGCAGAGGCTCGTACCTTTGAAAAAAAAATTTTGTATGTTTTTTATTTATTTTGAGAAAGAGAGAGACAGAGTACTAGTGAGGGATGGGCAGAGAGAGAGGAAGACAGAATCTGAAGCAGGTTCCAGGCTCCGAGCTGTCAGCACAGAGCCCGACGCGGGACCCAAACCCACAAGCTGTGAGATCATGACCTGAGCCGAAGTAGAACGTTCAACCGACTGAGCCACTCAGGCACCCCGAGCCACGTATCTTTGATTCTGTACCTCCACTCCCAGAAATTTTCATTCAACATACAATCAGATGTGCACCAAGATATACACCTACCTCACAGCATTAATTACAAAAACTTAAAAACGTAAAATAACTTCTGTAGATTTCCCACCTTAAAATATGTTTTCCAGAAGCCTTCACTAAGTCCCCAAATCCTTCCTATGTGATCCAGTTAATACCCACCATTCCCCCTAGGAGGTCTCTTACCACACTGCACTCTAATCTGATTTGCTTATCCACTTGCCCTATTAGGCTGTAACTTCCATGAAGGCTTGTGCCATAGAATTCAATTGCTTGAATTTAGCATAATGCCAGTCAGTAGGCACACAGATGCTGGCTCAATGAATAAAATATTATGTAGCCTAAAAATACATACACGAGTATGTTTCCTCTATAAAGATAAAAAAATAAGTATTAAACATTAAAATTATTATGACAAAAGCCTCAAGTTACCATCTCAACTCTATTGACAGAGTGTCAAGATCATATGCAGGTATTTGGAAAAGCACCCAGACTGCCAGCAAAGAGGACACGCACTTCCCATACTGCCGGTGCAGAGAAAGGCACTGCAGTGTCACAGTCAGGAGTGCCTCTCTCTCTCTCTGCCATGTGTGTGTGCGTGTGTGTCTCCTGGATGCGTTATCACACTATGCATCTCCAAAGAATAGAGCTCTAAAGAAAACCGCTCTATGCAATGATAAACATCCTTAATTGTGATACAGACTTTTTAAAAATTATTTTAAAAAGGAATCTGATGTTTCTTAGGTCACACTTCTCAAACTTTAAGACTCATACAGGGGTCTTGTTACAACACAAGTTCTTATTCTGTCAGCCTAATGTGGACCCAAGACTCTGCACTTCTTACCAGCTCCCAGGTAAAACCAATCGTGCTGCTGGTGGGGAGACTTCGATTTGGGTAGCAGCTCTTAGAAGGGCAGTTTATAAATGCAAAGAAAGGTATGTAGAGCTCCGTTTTCCTGTTTTTGTTGTTTTTCAGAATCCTAAAGCACCTGCTATCTCCCTGGTGATTTTTCAAAAACTTCCTGGTTCAGGATTCTCAATACTCTGTAGATACTACCATTTGAAAATAATGGGAAACACAAAAATAAAAAGAGGGGTCATCACCATAGATCCAATGGAAATTAAAAGGATATAAAAGGAATACTATGAATAACATTATGCCCCAAAATGGGATAATCTAGATAAAATAAATCAATTCCTTGAAAGACACAATCTGCCAAAACTCACACAACAAATGGATTATCTATCTGAATAGGCCTATATCTATTAAAGAAATGAGTCAATAATTTATAACCTTCCAAAATAGAAAGAACAATTTTCTGGTGAATTCCACCAAATATATAAAAAGGAATTATGCTAATTCCACACAATATCTTTCAGAGGATAAAAGCTGAGGGAATGTTTCCTAACTTATTTTAGGAGGCCAGCATTACCCTAATGCCAAAGCCAGACAAAATCATTATAAAAAAATTACAGACCTGTATCTTTCATGAACATAGCCTGGGTGGCTCAGTCAACTGAGCATCTGACTCTTGATTTCGGCTCAGGTCATGATCTCAGTTGTGAGATCAAGCCCCAGACCGGGCCCTATGCTGGGCATGGAGCCTACTTAAGATTCTCTCTCCCTCTTCCTCTGCCCCTCCCCAACTCCTGCTCCTGTGGGCACACTCTCCCTCCTCAAGGGGGGGGGGGAAATTAGCAGAATGAATCCAAGAACAGTAAAAAAAGAATTATACCTGACAACAAAGTTAGATTTCAGGTTCAGTCAACATCCGAAAATCAAAATGCAGTCCATCACATCAGTGACTAAAGAAAATTAACAGGATCATATGATTATGGGCAGAAAAAAACATATGAAAAAAATCCAACACCCATTCATCATAAAACCAGAAATAGAGGGGAACTTTCTCAACTTGATAGACTACCTACAAAGTACTTACAGCAGACATCATACTTAATGGTGAGAAACTTGGAGCTTCCCCAGTGTGATACTGGCAAAAGATTAGACAAATACATCAGTGGAATAGTACGAGAGCCCAGAAATAGACTCTCATATATACAGCCAACTGATCTTTTGACACAGGAGCAAAAGCAATAAAATGGAGCAAAGATGGTCCCTTCAGCAAACAGTGCTAGGACTGGACATCCACAGGCAAAAAAAGTAATTCAGACACAGATCTCACACCTTCACCAAAATCAACTCAAAATGGGCATAAACTGCAAAATTGTAAAATTCTTACAAGATAACATAGGAGTAAACTTGGAAGCCCTTGGGTATGGTGATGCCTTCTTAAATACAACACCAAAGGTACAATCCATGGAAGAAATAATCGGTAAACTGGTCTTCATTAACATTAAAAACTTTTGTTCTGGAAAAAGACAATGTCAAAAAAATGAGAAAAGAAGTCACAGACTGGGAGAAAATATTTGCAAAGGACACATCTGATAAAGGATTGTTCTTCAAATATACAAGAAATAGTTAAAACTCAAGAAAACAAACCACCCAATTATAAAATAAGCCAGAGACCTTAACACCTCACCTAGGGAGATAAGGCAGACAGCAAATGAGTATATGAAAAGATGCTCCACGTCGTAAGTCATCAGGAAAATGCAAATTAAAACAACATGATCACAGATACTATTACAAACCTATCACGAACCTACCAGGATGGCCAAAATCTCAAACATGGATACCACCAAATGCTGATGAGGATGTGGAGGAACAGGAAGTCTCACATTGCTGGAGGGGGGGATGCCAAACAGTACAGCCACTTTAGAAGACAGGTGGGTGGTGTCTTACAAAACTAAACATACTCTTACCACATAGATCTGGCAATCGTGCTCCTGGATACTACCTCTTAGGTCCACACAGAAGGCTGCACACGGATGTTTACAATAGCTTTATTCACAAATGCCAAACCTTGGAAGCAACCAAGAAGTTCTTCAGTAGGTAAATGTATAAACAAACCATCCTACATCCAGACAATGGAATTGTTATTCAGTGCTAAAACAAGGAATGCAATATCAAGCTGTGACAAAACAGAGAAACCTCACATGCATGGTAAGTTAAAGAAGCCCATCTGAAAACGCTACATACTGTATGATAGTATGATAGTCTGGAAAAGGCAAAACTATGAAGAAAATAAAAAACTAAGTGGTTACTGGGGGTGAAGGGATTTAGAAAACTAGGCCGACCACAGACGATTTTTAGGGCAGTGAAAATACTCTGTACAACACTTTAAGGATGGATATGTTTTATTATACATCTGTCCAAATCCATAGAATGCAGAACACCAGTAAACTATGAACTTTGAATGGTTATGTAGTGTCAATGTAGGGTCATCAATTTTAACAAATGTACCACTCTGGTTGGTGGATGTTGATAATGGAGGAGGCTATGCGTGTGCAGAGGGCATGTGGGAAATCTAGACACCTTCCTCTCGATTTTGTTGTATATCTACCACTAAAGAAGTTTAAAAAAAAAAAAAGAAAGAAAGTAAAATAAAATAAAGGAAAATACGTTCCCAGTAAGCATTCTTGACAAGATCATCTGATTTTCTGGGAGTAGATTACTGATACCCATACTAGGCTAGTGGATCTGGAAAGTATGAAACTAAAGGAAATTGCTCGAATGTCATCCAGTGCCTAGAAGAGCTCCCGGTACACGGCAGGCACTCAAGTAACTGTTGCACAAATGACTACAGTATTTAGCCTGGAAGAAGAGAAAACAAGAATCTAGTTAAGGTTTTTCAACATTTGAAGACAACTAACTAGAAATCAAAAAAAAAGTCTCCCATACGATTGTCGTTAGAAAAAAAGAATGAAAGGTCTATTTCAGCTTATTTTAAATACACATTTTTAAGAATCAGTTGCCCAACAATGGTATGTGTCTTCCCAAATAGAGTTGCCTGAATGTGTTCAAGCAAAAAAGCCCAAATGCTATGTTAGAGGAACATGAAGAAAGACGATACTCTGCCCTGAAAACACTGGGATTTCTGAGGTTGCCCTCCTGCCCTCTGCACATAGGATTCACTACTCACATCTTTACTAGATTAGGAATTCCAACAGCAGTTTTCCTACTTTGAATATAAAAAATAAAGTTGCCTCAACGAAAGTAGCAGTTGGGTGGAAGCCACAACCCTACACAGGACCTAAAAGTAAATCAAAAGCTTAAATTCTCTGGAAGTCATAACAAAGGAAATTATCCCACTGTGATAAATGAATACCTTCAAAGACGATGGTGTGATAAAGATATAGGAATACTCTCAGAATGAAATCCATTTGTTTAAGCATCTGTTTGCTACCTACAAAGAGTAACTCTTTCTGATGGATTTAACCAAGAAAAAAGATAATAAAATTCATCTGATGGGACGCTAATGCAGAAACACACCTCATTTTCCTAGAAAACCTCAAAAGACATCTGGTGTTGACGTATCAAAACCCACCGGTTTTTTGTTTCCTGGGCTTTTGGGGGGTGATCAATCCATAACGTTTTAGCATCGTGAATATTAAAACTGCCCTCGCAACTTCACTCGGTATTTTCAATGGTTTCACCTAAAAGAATGCCATTATTTCTGATAATGCTACCAAGTATCAATTGACAAGATTTTTTTTTTAAGAATTAAGATTATTTTTAAACTCACTTCAGAAGCTTTAGTTTCTAAAAGCATATAGCTATTAAAATGCTAATATGGAAAGACGATGCCACAGAGGCTTAACACCAGTAAAACACAGGAAATTGATTCTCTAGATGATGTGGAAAAGCTGGCTTATAAAGTTAATGAGATATTACTTAAGGCAAAAGAAACAATTTGGCCGTTAGCAATGAGGACAAGCCAAACATGTTTGTCATCAAATATAATGACACTAATTAAAAGAACGACAGAAACAAATATGAAAATCAATGAAAGTACAGGAAAAAATTAAGCCACCTCAAACATGCAAAGTTAAGTTAGAGCAGTAAATCTTATTAGCAAGTTAGAAATAAATAAAAGAGGCTAAAAAGGAAAAATCCCAACAATTGGGAGTTATACACCAAGGGAAGTGTGACTAGTCAAAAGAAGTAAATTTCCTATTCAATGTCCAACTACCCGGGATGGATTTCTAATATAGCAGAAGAATGAAGAGGATTAAGCCCTGAAACTCGAAAATCCACCACTTTGTCTCTTAGATGTCCTAGCTAGCCCCAGATGACAAAAATATCACAATCCTTAAGCAGCAGCTTTGCTAGAGATTTCTTTGCCATCCACAAAAAAAAAAAAAAAAAACACCTTGCCAAGTTTTCCAAGTTTCAAAGTAGGCCTAGTGCTTTGATTTACATAACAAAAAAGGCACCCAGATTTCAGGAAAAATACAGTCAGAAAACCAAGGTTTTAGTCCCAGTTCTATCTCCAATACCCATTTCCAAAGGCTTCTCCTAAGAAAAGGAATATTCTATTCCCGGTGTTGAAAGGTCATTCCAGAACTATTAGTCTATCAGCTGGCCCTTGACAATATGAATAAAATGTAGGACAACTTATCACTGTATATAGATCATATATTATCGTTAAATACAGATCAAGTGTTAATCAAGAAAATTTAGCATCTGAATTCAGATGTGCTCCAAGTATCAACTACACACTGGTGTTGGAAGATTTAGTACAAAAAATGTCAACTACTGCATTACTAATTGCTTATTCTGATTACACGTTGCAATAACATTTTAGATACTACGTTAAACATATAATTAAAGTTAAGTTCACTTGTTCTAGCTTTTCAGTAAGGCTACTGGAAATGTTTAAGTTACATGTGAAATTACATTTTTATTGTATTGCATGGCCTGCTGCAGGCTGAACTCTTTACAGTAAGGTTTGTAAATTCTTTATTCTTCTACAGCATCTACTGAAGTATGGCCCATAACAAATACTCAAAAAACATTAAATGAACAGAGAAAACTTTAAATAGAAGCATAAAACAGCAACAAAGTAAGATCAAAATTGACTTTTTGATTCATCTATCAGCTATATTCTGTTGGAGTGACACTAAAAACCTCCCTTATTTAGTAATTGTGGCAATTCTGAAATAAGGACCAAGACAACAACAAAAAACCTCTCAGCTGAATAAGTGAATTGGCACACCTAATTTGTTTAGGGCTGCATTATGTCCTCCCGGAATTGCTGTTGAAGTCCTACACCCGTACCACAAAGTCACTGTATTTGGAGACAGGGCCTTTAAAAGGCTGATTAAAGAAAAATGAAGTCCTATGGGCAGACCTAATCCAATAGGACTGGTGTCTTTATAAGAACAGGAGATTGGGGGGCGCTTGGGTGGCTTAGTCAGTTGACCGTCCAACTTCAGTTCAGGTCATGCATGATCTCACGGTTCGTGGGTTCGAGCCCCGGGTTGGGCTCTGTGCTGACAGATCAGAGCCTGGAGCTGCCTCAGATTCTGTCTTCCTCTCTCTCTCTCTCTCTCTCTCTGCCCCTCCCCTGCTCGTGCTCTGTCTCTCTCTCTCAAAAATAAATAAATGTTAAAAAAAAAAAAAATAGGAGATTGGAACGCAAGTAACACACAGACCAAGAGGCAATTCGTGACAAGTGAAAAGGCAGTCATTTGCAAACCAAGGAGAGAAGATTCATAAGAAGTCACAGCTGCCAACACTGATCTTGGACTTCTAAATGTTTTATCATTTATTTTTATTTTTGAAAGAGAGAGAGAGAGAGAGAGACAAAGCATGAACAGGGGAGGGGCAGAAAGAAAGGGAGACACAGGATCCTAAGCAGGCTCCAGGCTCTGAGCTGTCAGCACAGACCCCAATGCAGGGCTCAAACCCATGAACTGCGAGATCATGACCTGAGCCAAAATCAGACGTTCAACCGACTGAGCCCCCAGGCACCCCCTTGATCTTGGGCTTCTAGCCTGAGAATTATGACAAAATAAATTTCTATAATTTAAGCCACCCAGTCTATGGTACTTTGTTATGCAGCCTTAGTACACTAACACATTGTTCCAAACACATAAAGTTTTCCAATAACCAAGTGGAGTTTTGGCTTTTACACTTAAAATTCAGTTCCTCACTCACACTAGCTGTATTTCAGGAGCTCAAAAGCCATACGCAGCCAATGACCACTATATACTGTACAGTACAGACCTAGAGATGAGACCAAACCAAAAATTCCCAAAAAAAGAGTACTTAACTAGTTGGGAGAGGTGACCAAAAAGTGTGTTACTACTACATATGGAAGCATTTTTAATCTTTAATTTTAAAACAAAATGTAAATGCAAAGGACTGAAAAACAACACTAGGTTATTATTATATGCTGAGTAGATTAGAGAAGGGAGTTCATAGTCTAGAGCTATGTTTGTTACATCTGAATGTCATCACCAAGGTTTCCTGCAAATTACAGCTACTGATGTAGGTGGCCAGGATACATTTATCATTATGAACAGGTCCAACTGGAGAATGCTAATACTCATCTTTAGATTTTATTATACCTTTTGTGGCTTGATCAGCCATTTTCAATGGAAATCAAATTCCAGAAATATAAGAGATGGCATGAATACTATTCAGAACAGGATATTCCTGGATTCATTACCATTTAACCATGAGGCATCAAAAACTATGTCTACTATTAATAATTTCATGCATCTGTAAATAATAGTGTTCAAGAAGCATGGAAGAAAAACACAGAATTCAAGAAATGAAGAGAATAGTTCTGCTAGACTTGCCTAACAGGTCTGAACACATTTACTAAAATAAGTAGGTCTCTCCTTTAAGAATTAGAAAAATGAATGTAGAAATTCCAAAATGTAATTATCAGTATAATAAAGTTCATCTACTGGAAAGTATTTTACATTTGTGTAGTGTTCTACTTCTTAAAACTTGCTTTTTATACTTTATCTTTAATTTGCCCAAGAACTTCATGTTCGGATATATTCTTCTTTTATATAAAGAAACTAAGGCTCTAAGAAATTAAGTGACATGCCCTATGTCATGTAACTTGTAAAGGACTAAAACTCAAACCTTAGTCTTCTAGTTCCAAAACTTTGGAAGCTTCACCTTGTTAAAGCACTAAAACTATGACTAGAACAGTAGTATGTAAATGTTAGTTATAATAAAAATTGTTAATACAATTACAGTGACTTGATCAAGTGTGTACTGACAATACTTAAAATGGTAATTAAATTCAGCATAAATCTCAACCATGGTAATTCAGTTTAGAAGAAATAACTCCTGAGAGCATTATGGTAACAGGAATCTTTTTTTTTTTTTTTTAATTTAAATGTATATAATCTTTTTGCAAATTACCAAGCAGTAGATAGAAGGCTTTCTAGCATAAAATTTATTTATGATGATCAGGTTAAGTGGAGAAAATAAAATGGGGCTTTAAAACCAGAGTTTATTTTTAAGTGAATAATGTTTCATATCTAATTGCTTTATTTTTTATTCCATCAGATCCATTTAAGAGTGACATAAAAGTGATTTATTTAGAATGTCAATAGTCAACTTTAAGGGGGATTTAAAAAGTGAGAAACAACCAAACTAGATTTAAAGAGGGGCACCTGCTCAGTCAGTTGAGCATCCAACCTTTGGTTTCAGCTCAGGTCGGTTCGTGAGATTGAGCCCTGGGTCAGGGTGTCTGTGCTATTAGCACAGAGTCTGCTTGGGATTCTCTCTCTCCCTCTCTCTGCTTCTCTCTCTCAAAATAAATAAGCATTAAAAAATTCAAAATAAAAAGACTGAAGAATGCACAGTCGGTCCAAGTTTGGAATGAGCAACTAGAAAAGGTATTTTACAACAATGGGAGAATTTAAATATGGATGGGTACTATGAAATTTTATATGGGGAAAATGGAGTTATGAATTGAACAAAACAACTTACAGTATGTTCTCATTTAGGTTTAAAATACCTAACTGTATAATTATACACGACAAATATCTAGAGGGATATAAATACACATACACCACTTATACATACATGGTAGGAACAGTTATAATCTCTGAGAAGCTCGAATATGGCGTTTTTACTTCATTTTTGTTTATCTGTATCTTCTAAATTTTTATGATGCATATGTACTATGTTGTAAAAATAAAAATTTAAAAATAACATCAGTATTTTTATTAAGCCAAAAATGAAAAACCTCTCCATTGGCTGTGTCTCACGTTTGTGAATAAGCACATGTGAAATAACTATCTCGAAGATGGTTTGACTCTTGTTATTTTCGCTGTGAGGTGTTTAAAATAAATCAACTTTACTTTCAAACATATGGAGCTCTGAATATAAACCTTCACAATAAAAAAAAAAAATCAAATGATCACAGACACTGAAGAACAAAGCAAGGAAAAGTCCCTATTTATAAAAGTATTTTGAAAAGCCATCCCTCCATTTAGAGAGTTTAAAACAGCAATTGCATGCTCATGCCAGTTAAATATTATTCATCATGAATCTAAAACCTTTAGATAAAAAGTTAAGAAGGCAATGAAAAAATAAAAATGTTTGTATTCTTCCTATACAACAGCGTTAAAATGCTTTACAGGTATTCTCAATCTTCACAATCACCGTCCTTGGGAAGTCTCATTCTCCCTATTTCATTGATGAGAAAACTCAAGATTTAAAGAACTGGATCCAGAATATATTACCTATTTGGTAATCATTTTGCAATACTGAACACATACATCAAATTATTAAGCTGTACCCCTAAGACTAATACCATGTTATGTAAATTATACCTCAATTTTTAGAAAAACAAAAACTCCCCCACAAACTGATTTTTAAATTTTCTTGAAATGTTTATTTTTGAGACTGCGCACCCATGCAAGCTGGGGAGGATCAGACAGAGAGGGGTATAGAGGATCTAAGGCGGGCTTAGCGCTGACAGCAGAGCAGAGAACCTGATGCAGGGCTCGAACCAGCAAATAGTGAGATCAAGACCTGAGCCAACGTAAGTCACTGAACCAATGGAGTCACCCAGGCACCCCCTACAAATTGATTTTTTTAAAAAGGAAGGATGGGGTACCTGGGTGGCTCATAAAAATGAAGACTCTTGATCTCAGGGTCATGAGTCCGAGCCCTATGTTGGGTGTATGCTTAAAAATAAAAATGTAGGGGCGCCTGGGTGGCGCAGTCGGTTAAGCGTCCGACTTCAGCCAGGTCACGATCTCGCGGTCCGTGAGTTTGAGCCCCGCGTCGGGCTCTGGGCTGGTGGCTCAGAGCCTGGAGCCTGCTTCCGATTCTGTGTCTCCCTCTCTCTCTGCCCCTCCCCCGTTCATGCTCTGTCTCTCTCTGTCTCAAAAATAAATTAAAAAAAAAAAAACGTTAAAAAAAAAAAGCTTAAAAAAAAATAAAAATGTAAATAAAATTTAAAAAGCCACCCCCCACTAGAAAAATGCAAGAATCATAAATATTTCACAAAATATCTGCAAAAGGCCAGTAAACATGTGAAAGATTAGCATTCTGACATAAAGGAAATCTAAATTAAAATCAAAGGCATACCTCTACACACCCACCAAATGGATAAAATTTAAGACTAATTCCAAGGACTGGAAAAGAACATTCTAGAGGGTAAATTTAGCATGAGCTAAGGCAAGAATATCAAAGCTGGAACAAATGTTCACAAAAGTAAACAGTGGGTAGTTTACTTGGCTTGGGCACAGAGGGGGGAAATAAAAATGTATTCTGGAAAAGTAACTAGGATTCAGAACTTGGAGGGTCTTCAAGTCCAAGAGAAGGACTTTAACCCATACAGGATCAGCGAACCGTGACACGGATGACAGCATTGTACAGAATGCTCCAAGTGGGGAGGATACAGACACTTTCTTATCTTCTACCTTGCACTGAATTTCTCTCTCCTCACCAGTCTGGTTTTGCCCTCCTTGCTCAACCCCAGTCTCCACCTGCACTCTCCAATCTCATCAGACCTCTTTCCCTTCTCTCACCACCAGGTCAGAAGAGGCACGGAGCTTTCACTGAAGGCACATCACCTGCGCTGCTCTTCTGCTTACCTGAGCCTTCTCTCAATTAAAGCCAGTGCTTTTGTAGAGATGCAGCCGAGGTCTTTCCACCCCTAGGTTTCCTGCCTACTCCAAACTGCCCTCATCTCCTTCCCCCGAGCCCCAACCTTCCCTATGTAGGTTCCTGTAATACATAATTCAACATCTAACTAGAATCCATCTTGTTTTGTTCTCAACTCTCCAACCAGACCATAAATTCATGGATAGAAGGGATCACCCCTTTCCCTTTTGTACCCCCACAGCACCTACTACCAAAGAACATACACTAGCTAGTGGTTGGTGCCTCTTGATAACAAATGCAAACATACCCTTTCATCTAACAATTCCACTTCTAGAAATTTATCCTACAGATGTATTCATATATATGCAAAAACACTATGATCAAAGATATGCACTGCAGATTATAACAAAGACTAGAAAAAACCTAAATGTCTATTAAGAAAGACTACTTCATTGGAGACTGTACTGCCTATTAAAAAGCAAAACTTGGGGTGTTGTATGAAACAAGGTCAGCACTTCCCTCGATGAGGACGGAAGAGACCCTCAGGCTTAACAATATGCACACACACTTAAGGCACTCCCACCTACGTCTTAGCATCTAACCATCGTTTTTTCTTTTTTAATCCTTAGTTTCACACCTGAAACTAATTACATGTTAACTACACTGGAAATGAAAACAACAAAAAAAAAAAACTTAGGACATCTACATACACAGATCCTAACAAGTGAAAGTAAGTGAAAAAAAAGTTGCAGGAAAAAGGTAAAACAGGTCCTATCTTATATATATATACACACATAGACACATAATCTATAAAAACATGAAATTTTAGAATGATAATCTCTGGCATGTAGGATGGACTTTTTCACTTTAGAAACTTCTGTTTGGAAAAAAAAAAAGTTGAACAAGGAAGACATGCTACGTACGTAGGGAAAACTACCTATATATTTTCACTCACTGCCCCTTAACAGTAATTTATAATTTATACCATGAATCCATTTTCTCTAAAACAAGAGTAATAATATGCTGAAGTGTATGTACCAAAATGAATATTTAGAACATATGCCAACGGTTAGTAGTGGTTATTTCTAGAAGAGGGATTTCAGGAAACTTTCCTAATTTATATCAGAGGTTTTTCTTTAAGAAGCACTTACTTTAGTTACCAAAAAAAATTTTTTTTTAATTAAAATCTCTTTCTCTGAGCTAGGATCCCAGAGAGATCAGCATGTCGGTCCACTTGGCAATGAGCTGCGAGGCCCAGCTCAGCTGTGGGACTGCCCACAGCTCTACACCAGTAGAGAAGCTCTACACCAGTAGAAACTCACTCAGGTCTACAAATGAGACCCACAGAAGTTACCAACTGAAAAACTACTTCTCTACTAGGGAAGTACTAAATGTCTGTTTGATGAAGAGAATACCTCTCATGTAAAGTTAAACTTAAATAGTTACTGAATCGCTATAAAAGGCCAGGCAATGCACTGGTTCCTCATAATACACTCACTGTTCTGTTTTTGAAGATCTCTTAGGTATTCAGAGTCAACCGTAAACTTGCCTGATAAGGCAGAAATCCCTACATCCTTTCACCCTCAGTGGAGGAAGAAACTAGAACCACTAGATCACAGAGAATCTCCCAAGGGAACACTGGATTCCGTGAGGGCAGATCTGTGCTTCATAAAGATATTACAGTCACTGTCCATGCCCTTCTCTAGCAAGGAGCTTACAGGTGTCTGACCTGAGGAGTCCAGACCTTCTCCACTATACCTTTCATAAAAACAGAGCGAGCAGAACTGCTTGTTTTTCCTACAATTTATTGCTCCAAATTTTTCCCATCTCAGCACTGACCCTAAGATCCAACTGCCATCTTGTCCTCCCCTTAGACTTGCTCGATAGCAATAGCTTATCAGTATGGATGCTAAGTGCTTTATATGCATTAACACTAATTTATACTCCCAATAACCCTGTGAAGTATTTGCATTTCATCTGTGAAAAACCTGAAATACAAGGTCTGATAACTAGGGCTAAAAAGAAAACCACAGGCTCAAATGAGAGTCACTTAGGCTAGGCCAACCTAACTGCAATTTCGACCTCACCCAGGAATGTAGTCTTTGGTCAGTCAGGAATTATCCAGTGGGCACCCATGAGGTGATCTGTTTAAATGGGCAGTTCTCCATCTCCCAAAGGAAGGTGACATCATCCGCAATAATCCTTTTTCTGTTGACTTCCTTGTCCCTTTTTTTTTTAATTTTTTTTTTAACGTTTATTTATTTTTGAGACAGAGAGACAGAGCATGAACAGGGGAGGGGCAGAGAGAGAGGGAGACACAGAATCGGAAACAGGCTCCAGGCTCTGAGCCATCAGCCCAGAGCCCGACGCGGGGCTCGAACTCCTGGACTGTGAGATCGTGACCTGGCTGAAGTCGGACGCTTAACCGACCGAGCCACCCAGGTGTCCCATCCTTGTTCCCCTTTAAAATCCTTTCCCTTTCCATAGCCCTCTGGAGCTGGGATGCTGCCGAGAATTTCAGGAATTGGTTAATAAAGCCAATTACATCTTGAAAATTCACTCGGTTGAATTTTTGTTATTAAACACTAAGTAGTGGCAAAACTAGGGTTTAAACCAAGAGATTCAGATTCCTGGACTCAAACTTTACTATACTACACTATCTCTACGATCTAGTCCTTTAAACCTAGAAAACACGAGAAACGTTCAGTCAGCTGTTGCCACAAAACGAACAAATCTTTTCGAATTTCTAAAAACGGAGTTTTATTCAAGGCCAACTCAAAACAGTTGCCCTGGATACAGGACTGTCACAAAGAAGAGAGTGCTCCAGCAAAGGAACATTTGGTGTAGGGTTATCAGTATTTTTCACATAAAAGGTTACAAACCACCAGACAAAGGATGTTTCAGAAAGTTGCAGACCTTAAGTTTCTAGAATATGCAGGACTTTAATTTTATGGGGACCAGGGAAGGGTCTTCCTTTTTTCTTACCTTTTGTGTTCAGAACACTCCTTTCTGGTTTTACCTAACAGATGTACAATCTGTGCTTGGGTCACAAATAGAGCCCATGCTTTGAGGTTCTGCACAGTCTGACCTCAGTAAATGTTAAAGTGTAGCTTCCCAAGGAGCCCAGGAGCGGGGCCCAAATATATAAAAAGTTGAAAATTTCCTTGATCACAGTAAAGCACTTATGTTTTCACAACACAGCTGATCAACAAGCCACATGGATCAAGTGTCGACTCGTGGAAATGCTGTTGGTTTGGCTACTACTGAGTACTAAGAACTTGATTTTGCAAAATATTTGCCCACACCTTTTATTTTTTCTGTCAATGCTTTCCTCAAACTTTTGAAAAGCTGTTTACACAAATAATTCAACGCTCGACCTTTTAACAAGGGTCAAACAGATCTGGGTTCAGATTCTAGCTCTGCTACTGCTTTCCTTCTCTTGCAAGTAAGTTATGAGGGTCTATGTGAAAAACTCAGCCTAGTGAAGGAATGCAGAGTTAAGAAGTCAAAGTCCCCCACTTCACTTCTATTCTTTGTTCTACCATCTCAGTACCCTAACAAAGCCCATTTATTCATGTGTTTATAGTAAACTTTAAATTATGCATTGTGGGGGCACCTGGGTGGCTCAGTCCGTTAAGCCTCGGACTTCGGCTCAGGTCTTGATCTCATGGTCTGGGAGTTCCAGCCCGGGGTCAGGCTCACGTTAGGCTCTATGCGGACAGCTCTGAGCCTGGAGCCTGTTTCCGATTCTGTTTCCTTCTCTCCCTACTCCCTCCCGGCTCCTGCTGTCTCTGTCCCTCAAAAATAAATAAATGTAAAAAAAAAAAAAAAAAATTTAAATGAGATAAATTATGCATTCTGTTTAAATATATGAACTGATAAAAGAGAAGCTCTACACCAGTAGAAACTGAAATATATATATATAATATATATATAATATATATATATAATATATATATAAGGAATATATTAAGGTTAAGAAATGATTGGAGCACGTGCATGGCTCAGGAACCAGCTGAGTTGCTTAAGCATCCAATTCTCGGCTTTGGCTCAGGTCATGATCTCACTTTCCGTGGTCTGGAGGCCCGGGTCGGGCTCTGCAGCGGCACAGCCTGGAGCCCGCTTCGGAGCCTCCCTCGCCCCCTCTCTGCCCCTCCCCCACTCGCAGTATCTCTCAACCAAAACAAAGGTGCACGAGTCAATTACACAGACGCATGAACGCAGCCTCACAAAACCGCTGCTTTCCATCAGGCACCCTGTGAATTACAATAATTTTGAGCTTCAACATAATAAAAATCCTCGAGTGAGTGTCACGGCTTTAAAATGCTTTGTATGGCCACTTTCTAACCTTTTATTGGAGAAGGTGACTGCCTTCAACCCCCTCGGTGTCTCCTAATCTAGTTCCACAGCAGCTCAAGCGGTCAGAGGCCTAGGGGCTAACGTTGCAGGCGGCGCGCCCTCTTCCCCAGGGGGACCGCATGTAGTTAACCAAAGTCACTGGGTCCTAACAACGCCAGGTGGCAAGGACTAAGGTTTAGGCTTGTTTTTTTTCAGGTGGGGAAAGTGACGCAGAAGGGAGGCTGGCGGGGTATGCCTAAGGCTGACAACTCGGGAGTCCAAGGCCAACTGCAAACATTTCTGGTCTAGAAGCCTCTCTGGGCTCCGAGGAGGGGCGCGTCAGTGACACCGAAACGTGGACAAAAGTACAGTACCGGTGGGAAGCAGGGGTTCCAACGGGGTAAAGGCATGCTCCATACCGGACTAGAGGCCTCTGCGCTAAGAGAACAGAAACGCCACGTTAGTATGTCCCCTAGCTAATTAAACAGCGCGCGAATTCGCCACAGCGCCGGCCGCGTCCATCCCGCGCCCCGGCGGCCGCTTCCGGGCGGAGCCCCCGCGGCGCCCTGGCGCTGGCGGCCCGGCCCGCGCCGCCGGGCGGGGAGGAGCCGGGAGGGAGGCCGGGGCGGGAGGGAGGCCGGGGCGGGAGCGACGCGCGCCTCCGGGGGCCGCCGCGCGCCTGCCTCTCCCCTCGCCCCGCCACCATCCGGGCACTGAGGAGCCAGAGGCGGCCGCCCCCTCCCCTCGCCGCCCGCCCCGTCCCGCGGCCCGCGCGCCCAGGACGCGGGCGGCGCGCCGAGCGGCGGCCGCACTTACACAATGGCGGGTGGAGCCAGCGGCGAGCGGAGCGCCGGCTGCGCGAGCGAGAGCAATCGACCGCTCCGAGCTCAGCTGAGGAGCCTCGACGGCGCGCGGCAGGCGCTCGCAGGCTTAAGTAACGGGCGCGCGGGGCGGCCCCGCCCCCTTCCGGAGCCGGCGGCCAGTGCGAGCCGCGCGTCCCCGCCGGGCCGCGCGCGCCCGGCGTCGCCGGCGGTCCGCCCGCCCCCTTCCTCCGGCGGCAGTGGCCTCGTTACCCTGGTTCTGCCCTCCCGCCGCCTGTGGCGTGTCTGCCCGGCGTTCTTCGCCGCAGTTGGCAAGGAGGCCGCGGTCAGCTCGAAACCGAGCGGCAGCTTCCCCAACCTGGCTTCACAGCCCAGCACACGCGCCAGTTTTCCAGAGCCCGTTCCCCTGGTCCTCACGCTCTCTGACCTCCTGCTTGCTTGTCAGTATCCTTACGGAGCACGCCCGCGTTCCTCCCCTCCTGCTGCACATAATCAGAGAAAGTTGTCAAAATTAATAAAGGGAAACCTCACTAAAGTGGAGCCCTCAGGCTGTACCACTTCCTGCCAATTATGAGAAGACTTGCCAATTGCAGGGAGAATTGTCAATTACAGACCCCCACGGAAGAATCTTCAATGGGAAGGAAGCCACAGTCCCAGGCCTCAGCAGGAAAAGATGTTTGTCGCATCTCCTAGCAACCCCAGCAACTCAACCAATGAGAAACCTTCATCACTTTTCTCCCTTGAACTTCAGTGAACTTTCGGTTCAAAGCAACCCTCCCCAGCTTCCTTCTTCTTCCTGAAATAACGGTCCTCTCCTTTGCTGGGCTTGCCAATGGTTTGGCCACGGCTTGCACGTCCTGAATTGCGATTCTTTGCTATTCCCGGATAAGCGCGTTTTGCTGACAAAATAACTTCCTGTTTTATCTTTAAAGGTCAATAAAGATTTCGTTGGAAGAAATTTTGAACAGCATACTTACAGCTCCATTTGCTCTAATACTCCTAGGATGGAGAGCTCACTCTGTTGCCGTGCAGCCTTTTCCAAAACTGAGCAGCCCTAATCGCCAGAAAAAAAAAAAAATTCTTAGTGGAGGCAAAAATCCCCTCCGTGCACCTGTCACTGTTCTGCCCCACTCCCAGGCCCACCGTGGGTTAGAGGGATCCCTGGTTCTCATAACTATCTTGGAGGTATTGAAGAGAGTTATTACTACCGTAGAAAGCAAGATAGAGTCACTCGTGTCGCTGATCTATGTGAAGCAGTGATGTAAGCAGCCAAAGAGTAGCTAAGGCCGGATATGGCCATAAATACCACAAGCTGAGGATACCCAGAACTGATAACTAGCAAAAGCAAAGGAGGTCTTCAAAGGCCGAAGACTGATTAAACGCCTTTAAAAAGGGAGGATCTTTGCAGCAAACTGTCAGACTGTCTAGATAACGGTCCTTTCCTGTCTGACCACATCAAAAAGGCAACTGCCACAGAAGGCTTTACCCTACTGATCTCTGAACAGAGATTCTCCACGGCTTGAACATAATAAGCAGCACGTGCCAAGAGCACACCCTGACTGGTCCCAGCCCTTATCTCAACTGCACACTCCCAGACTGACTTTGACTTTGGTTTTGTTAACTTCCCACCCCTTGCTGTATCTCGTTTGTTGGGTGACTCTATCATATGCTTTGCTTTGTGTGACATGTGAGAAGCCAAGTCAAACAGGTAGCAACATGTCACTGACTTTGAAATCCTGAACCTGCTTTACAATTATGTTAATCTTGCTCTGTGACTGAATAAAGCCGACATTGTGGAAATTCATAACTCATGTGTGCACCTCCATAGCACACTCGCGACAACTACCTAGGCTTTGCCTTTTCTAGGCGAAGCCCAGTTCTCTCAAAGTTCTAATGGGATGTGGTTTTCAGACTCTGCTATCCTGGTTCCCATTCTCCGTGTTTAATGTTGCTCATAAATTGTGGGTCTAAGAACTAGTGAGAACTGCACATCCCTCAGCATACAGCAACTCCTGCAGACGCCTGCAACACTAAGACACCTGACCGACTTCTAGTGTGACTTCTACTTGCACGGGTCTGCCCCCAGGTTGACCCCCAGGGCTGCTACCCCAAACCCCAAGAAGTGTCTGCCTAAGAAAGCTGGTCAACAAAAAAACCTGGAATTGCAGGATTTGGTCAGAGCCGTTGGAAAAGCTTTATCACGCAGTTTGCAAATGGAGAAATGCCATTTTCACCTACAAAGAGTAGGCTCTAAAAGGGAAGGATTAGGCTCAGGTTAAATAGACAAAACACACAAATTCTGTGCCTTTTATGGAGACTGGTCAGACTCCTGTCTCAAACAACAAATCTCTGAAGCAGAATGGCAAGCAGGATACAGTTCGATATTTCCAGTGGTCGTTTCAGAATGTGGTGGCCTTTGGAGAGCATGATACAATGTGCTGCAGGGGTCTTTTTGCAAATTTTGCTGAATTTTGTGCAAGCCTTAGGCTGTGTGACTGGCTTTGTTCCTCATGGTCATTTGGCCCGTTTAAAATTTTAGTGTTTCCTCCCTTGGCATCAGTGAACCCATCCTGTCCGTCAGTTATTACTTTCTGATCACTGGGGTCTTTTGTTCCCAACCTCATGGCTACCAGAATCACTATTTGTTCCAAGCAAACCTGATGAGGCCCTGACCTCTCAAAGGGCTTACAACCGTGAGCATGTATCTCTAACTCAGAAGTGTCTCTCTCTCTCTCTCTCTCTCTCTCTCTCTCTCTCTCTCTCTCGGAACCTGAGAGTCATTTCTTTGAAATATAGTCCACAGGAAGGATAGGGCCTTTGTTTCTCAGTCTCTGTTGGGGGATAGAGCCCTAACTTTTGCAGCCACCAGCTCGCAAACACAGCGGCGGTCTTCATTGCATTTACACTGACCAACCCTTTGTAACTCTTCACTTCTCTGACTTTACCTCTAGGTCCCCATCATCTCCCTCCCTTCTTCTCCCTTTAAAACATCCAAATCACTTCTGCACAAATCAGAACGGAGCTCAGCTCTCTTACTGTCAGTAGTTCCTACAAAAAATCTGTGTTTAACTGCCTTGAATGTTTACCTTTGACACCGGTCACGATGTTCCAGGGGTGATCCCATCGTAGACGAGCTCACCACAGTCTATGTTGTCCACTTTCTTAGCTACCAGATCAAACAGAACCTCCAGGTATCTTTCCCATTAACCTCTCTTAAGCCAAGTGTACACCTATCTCATACACAATTTTAAACCCAAGTGCTAATTAAATATTATGCGTTTGCAGTCACAGTTACAGCACACAGGCCATATCAACTATGTCACCTACTATCTGGGGGACATTAGAGAGAGAGTATGTGCACATATAACATGGTGAGGTTTTGGGGGTGATGGGGGGTTGCTCACGGGGTCCAGAGCTGATGGCCAAGAAAGAATGCTTGAGACATCTTTGGTGCAAAAAGGTGATTTTATTAAAACACGGGGACAGGACCCGTGGGCAGGAAGAGCTGCCCTGGGACCTCGAAGAGACACTGGTGAAATACTAGGGAGCTGGGGGAGGTAAAGTCCAGGGGACGTTTCCAGTGAGATTTTTCACCTGCTGAAGACTCACAGGGTCCTGGAGGCCTAGCTATTGTCAAAGTAGGGTTGTTTTCTGCTCTAGTGAAGTATTAACAGTAAGACAATAGGGAGTTCCTGGAGGAATGTTTTACTCTGCCTGCCTCAAGTAGTTGTCAATGGGCTGCAGGTTGTAAGGAAATTGAGTTCTATTTACCATTTCCTTCTGCCCTTGTTTCCCACATCACTATGGAGGGATGATGCGGGGCTCCAGAAAACGGAGTCTATAGGTTTCTGGAGATCAGGCTATTGGTTAAGATTGCGATTTTCTTGTGATTTACTAAGATATTTGTAAATGGATGGAGACTCAGGTCCTGCAGGACTGTGATCTCTATCAGCTAACCATTTGTTTTTCCTCTTTGCTTTTCTCTTCGGCAGCCAGGAATGCCCGAGGAATAGCACACATATCCCACCTGGGAGGGGCCGAGGGGGAGGGGCAGTGTTTGCAGCCTGTCAGGGGGCCTTAGGCTCCCTCATCTTAACAGACAAATGCTCCTATATCCAGATCATATGAAGAACTACAAATCCATCAGCAAAAGGCGAACAAAACAGTAAAATGTTGACCAAGGATACATATAGGCAAATCACAGAAAATACTCAAATGGCAAATAAACACGTGGAAAACACAACTGTTGACACAAAATGAACAGACCTTTCAGAATTTCCTTTCCTTTAGAAAGGAGTTTTAGTGGAGCCCCAGTCAGGAGAGCCGCCCCAGATACACAATCTTCACAAGAGACTGCTCTGGCAAAGGAACATTTGCTGTAGGGCTATGTACGCTTTTTAACATAAAAAGTTACAAATCATTAGACAAAGGACATTTCAGAAAGTTGTAGATCTTCAGTTTCTAGTATATGCAGGGCTGTTTGACTTTAATGTATGGGAGGCAGGGAAGTTTCTTCCTTTTTTTTTTTCTTATCTTTTGTGTTCAGAATGCTGCTTTTCGGCTTTAACAAAGCAGATGTACAATGTATGCCTGGGGCACAACCCCATGCTTTGAGGTTTCGTGGAGCCATTTTGACCTTGGTAAATGTTAAAATACAATTTCCCTGGGAGCCCAGGAGCAGGGCCCACAAACACTAAAAGTTGAAAATTTCCTTTATGACAGCATTAATAGAATTTGGAAAAAAGCCAATGTGAACAATGAGATAAACTGACTTGCCAGACTGCAAAAAAAAAAACCTTTTAAATAATAATACAAATTTACATTTATTGAGCAATTATTTTGTTGCAGTCACTGTGTTAAGGTCATTTATATTTTATTTCATTACCTTAAATGTAGGCTCCAACACAACGAGCAACAACTTTTAATAGTTCACCTTGGAATCCTCATACTGTAGCTCCGTTGCTGGCAAAGAACAAGCAATGACAACTTATTGAACGTTCATAATGAAATTGTTGGCAAAATCCTGGAATGCTACTTCTCCAGTTCTTTTCACAGCTGGCTCACTCATTAAGACTGGGCATAAATCTTCCCCTAGTTACTATTTATCTCATCTGGGATTGTTTGTTTTCCCCCCGCGTAGCTATACTCAAAATCTGAACTTCTTTAACTCCCTTGTTTCTTTGTTTATGTCTTGCCTTCTCTCACTCGCTCCCTAAGAGTTGCAACCCTATCTGTTTTGTTCATTGCTATTCTCCAGGAAACAGGATACTTCACCCATAACACAGACTCAATAAACATTTATTAAATGGATTAATAAACAGTAATGGTAGGGGAATAGGAAATTATAGTGTATCATATGAGGATATAAGCGAAATCAATACAATAAATGAAATCAATATGCCCTCCTGTGGGAAATGTTCATCACAGAATCAATTTTATAAATGCAAATAAATGGCGGTAGGGCACCCGGGTGGCTCAGTTGGTTAAGCACGAGACTCTTGATTTTGCCTTGGGTCATGATCTTCTGGTGGTGAGATCAAGCCCCGCATCACCCTATGTTGGGCTCCATGCTGAGCAGGGAGCCTGCTTTAGATTCTCTCTCCCCTCCACCCCTCTCCCTCTTGTGTGCACTCATGTGCTCTCTCTCTCAAATTAAGTAAACATTTAAAAATAAATTAATAAATTAAATGAATGCAAATGGCAAAATAATCCCACTTACATTTTTAAATGCATTTGGATATCCATAGAAAGAAGGGTTAAAAGTGACCCCTGAGAAAAAGAGATGAAGAACGTAGGAGGCCATAGGCTGAGGGAAATAGTATTTTTTATTTCATATTTTGTATTTTATGCATTAATACTCTTGCAGCTTATTTAAAATTTTAAGTTTGTAAAAACGCATATTCAAGGAAAATTAATGATTCATTATTCTTTTTTTTTTTTTTTAAGTGTATTTACTTTGAGAGATAGAAAGAAAGCAAGCCAGCAGGGAAAGGACAGACAGAGAGGGAGACAGAGAATCCCAAGCAGGCTCTGCATGGTCAGCGTCGAGCCCTACCCGCGGCTCAAACTCACAAACTGTGAGATCATGACCTGAGCCAAAATCAAGAGCCAGACACTTAACTGACAGAGATACCCAGGTGACTCAGTGAGTCATTATTCTTAACAGTGGCGTACTTTGGGCTTCCGAAGAGGGCAACCCACATACAAACGTGGTACAATTTTCAGAGCAGTGAGTCCATAGCTTCAAACAAATTTCCAATGGATTCCAATAGAAAGAGCTCCTAATAGCAAGCTATATGGTTTTCTCCAGGGTACAAAGACGGCTCTTTATCTTCCTTACCAATTATCTTCCACTCCGCTCTCGTTTTCTTGAAAGGATGAAGTTCAAAATACATGGTGTATTGTTCCAAAAGACTCTACAGTAAAAATTTTCTGCAGTGAAATAACTTTTGAAAACATGGCACACAATCACCAACCTCCTTTGGGACTTATAACACATTATCCATCTTTAAACATATCTTAAAGACCAGAAGAAGCTGTTTATCTCCATACCCAGAATGTCTCAAAAACGCTGGAGCCAGTAACACTGTTTTCTTCGCGTATCTTTTTAAAAATCTTTTCAGAACAGTGTTGCTCCACACAGTGGCTGGAGAGAAGCTACAAGAGACGGTGAGCCCAGAGGCCAGCTCCACAGGCTGCAACAGCTGATCTTGCTACAGCCCCACGGGGTGGTGGTGGAGTTTCCAGTCTCCAGGCAGCTTCCACAAGCTCATCTACATCTACTCTCAACTTCAAAATGCATACCTTTTCCAATCTCACTTGAACAGCTCAGGCAGTGTTGCTAGCTGCCTCTAGGGAATTTCCACTTAAAGATTTGGCCATTTACTTACCTCTGATCAAGTGATTCATTTATTGCTCCTCCCAGAGTCTCCATTTCTTTCCCCAGCATCATTATTCTGGCCTCCTTGGTAAATAACTTTAATTTGCCTTTTATTTCATTCCATAAATCCAGCCAATCGCCAACTTTTGTTGTACTGATCACTTATTCCCACCTGTCGAGGTCAATTTGGATCAGATTCTATCATGCTCGTCATTTTTGCTCATCCATCGATCAAAAATGCTTGTTAAGACTTATATAAAGTGTCATCTCTGAGAAGTCTTCCGTGAGATTCACTCAGGCCCCTCACAGTTAATCTCTTTTCTCTCTGTAATTGCTTTACATTCTTTTATGGTTCTTTTGTAGCCCTTTCCACAGGCTGGTATAGTATGGTTCATTTATTTTCTTATTTTTTTTTAATTTACTTATTTATTTTGTGAGAGAACACGCAGGGGAGAGGCAGAGAGAGAGGGACAGAGAATCCAAAGCAGGCTCCATGCTGACAGCAGAGAGCCGGGTGTGGGGATAGAACCCACAAACCACAAAATCATGACCTGAGCTGAAGTCTGACACTTAACCAACTGAGCCACCCAGGAGCCCCAGTATGGTTGATTTTAAATGTATGCCACCTTGTGGCCCAAGAAGGCTGTCTGAGCTCCAGTCTTCAGCTTATACATTTCAAGCATTAGGAAGGAAGAAGGACAAGGAAGATGCACTATCTGCCTCATAAAAGGATGTGAAAGACAAAATGCATAAGACAAAGAAGGATATCATTTGGTTCAGGCTACTGCAATAAAACACCCTAGATCCTAAGGTCCCAGTATCATCACAGTGTAATTTTGCCTTAGATTTTCACAGGAGGCATAGACAAGTCTCAGGTGGGATGATTTAGAGCTGGAAACTTTTTGTAATCAGAGGAAATTTCAGTCAGCTGCACAGGAAACATTTGTCTCTATATTTAGCTCTTTTCAGGCAAATATTTCTAATCTCAGCTAATCATTCATGAGACAAAGACTGGGGCATTGGATACACCTGAAGCTAATATGTTATATGTCAATTCTATCTCAATTAAAAAAAAATGGGGAGTTGGAAGGACTCTGGCCTCCTCAGAGGTTCTGGTAAACACAGGTAATCATCTGAGAGTCTTATGAGATTCAGGAGAGATTGTGGAAGGAGTCTTACCTAAGCCATAGGGGGAAGGGCATTCCATTGAAGTAATCCTCTTCCTGGAACACACAAAGGTTGGGGGGTGGTGTTCAGCAAACAAGAGGGTGGGGGAATTTCTAAGCTATCACTGTCTTCCTGGAGGACAGACTCAAGTGAGTCTGACGTCATTAGGGGCTTCCTGAAAGTCTCACTCAATACTTAGGTCAAACCTAATTGGCCAGTACCTCATCACATGACCCCGCCTAGTTTGAAGGGAGGATGGAAAATGTAGTTTTTTAGATGGGATGCAGTAGAGCCCACAAAAGTGGGTGCTATTGCTGAACACAAAACGATTCAATGTTGAGAGCAAGCCAGCCGACCTCCTGTGTGCCATATCCAGACTTCATAATACCTGCTGTCTGTTGTCCTGTCCACCTGCCTGCCTCTCTCCTCTAGTGCCCCCAGCGTAGCCAAAGTTCTTCTAAACCGGAAACAGATCATGTCCCTGCTTGCTTAAGACTCACCAGCTGATTTAAAGATAAAATTCAAACTGAAAGGTGCTGAATAATATGCCCTTTGCCTATCTGCCTTATCTTATATATATAAGCATCTTCTCCTTACATGTGAAGATCCAGCCAAACTTGCCCCTGTCATGCTTTTTAAACAGAACGAGTCCTTTCTATCTCATTTTCCTTCTAGAATGTTCATCCCCCTTCTTCATATAATTGGCTCATTCCAAGCTCAAATGTCACCTCTTCAAAGAAGCCTTTGATTTTCTTATCTAAAATTATCTCCCCGCAGCTACTCTCTGTCTTAGCACCCTGTTTCTCTTCTTTAGAACACTTGTTCATTTATTTATTTACCTTCTTTTCCATGACAAGGCAGGGACTTGTCCTAATCTGTTCACATTCTCAGGCCAGACATAGTATATGGTGCATAGTGAGCTCTTTCTCTTTTCCTCTCTCTGTCTCTGTCTGTCTCTCTCTCTATATATATGCATTATTATGTATATATACACACTTTATATATATAACTTATATATACAGTCTATATATTTTATATATTATATATATGAATGTGCAGGATTTTTTAAAGATTATTTATTTATTTTAAGCGAGAGAGAGAGAGAGAGAGAGAAAGAGAGAGAAAACGAGAGGGGGAGGGCTGAGAGGGGAGAGAGAGAGAGAATCCCAAGCAGGTTCTGCACTGTCAGCACACAGAGCCTGATGTGGGGCTCAAACTCGTGAACCTGTGCGATCATGACCTGAGTGGAAACCAAGAGATGCTCAATCAACTGAGTCACCCAGGCGCCCCTATGTGCAGGATTTATTAACCACAAAAGGATTGACATATCGCTAAAAAATATCTGTTATGCCATAGAATACACATTATTTATTTAACCTATGGATAATACTCAATGTATAAAAGGCTTGGGGAACACCTGGCCACTCCATGAACTCCCAGGCATTGACATCCCACAGGCTGGAAGCCACCGGCATACTAGAAACCATTCTTGTTTCAGAAGTCAATAGAAGTCAACTTCCTTTTAGTACTGAGAGGGAACACACTCTTATCTTGTTTTGAACACTATCGTATTTGTATTTGTGAAAGAGCAATAAAGCTTCTATCTTGGTTAAGCCAATCTTATCTAGTAACCACCCGCCCCCAGACACACAACCTTTGGTTATACACTATCCGACCTTAGTCTGAATTGACACATCACCTAAGAAATGATGACCGCCCTTGAGGGATTGCAGTAGAGAAGCACAATAGTGAAAGGATTTGGGATATATTTGGGGATCACAATCAGCTCTTCTTGGCCAAGCATCAAATATGGGGCATCACAGATTTGGCTCCTAAAGTTTTGGCTTTTGTAGCGAGTTATATAGTAATTTTATCTACTGAGAGGGAGGAGGACTAGTGAAGGGGGAGAGAAAAGAATTTAAAAGGGATAATAGAGGGGCACCTGGGTGGCTCAGTTGGTTAAGTGTCCAACTGTTGATTTCGGCTCAGGCCACAGTCTCAAGGTTCCTGAGACCAAGCCCTGCGTAGGGCTCCATCCTGAGCATGGAAGTCTGCTTGGAATTCTTCTTTCTCTCTGCCCCTTCCCCTGCTTGTGTTCTCTCTCTAAACAAACAAACAAATAAACAAAAAACATTTTTTTTAAAGATTAAAAACATAAAAGGAGGGGCACCTGGGTGATTCAGTCGGTTAAGCATCCCACATGGGGTCAGGTCATGATCTCTGGTTGGTGAGTTTGATCCCTGCATCAGGCTCTCTGTGGTCAGCACAGAGCCTGGAGCCTGCTTCGGATCCTCTGTCTCCCTCTCTCTCTGCCCCTCCCCTGCTTGTTCTCTCTCTCTCTGCCAAATAAAAATACAATACAATACAATACAATACAATACAATTAAAAGGAATAATATAAATGTAGGATATATATGTATAAATATGGGCAGGGGACAAAATTTCACCTGTATCTTCTTAGGGTCTCCAGCTGGGCGTGAGAATTAACTTAACACAGATTAACAGGAGAAAAGCAGATTCATTGAATGTAAGTTTTATGGGACATGGTAGCCCTCCTAAAGAAATGAAAACCCAAAGAAGTGGCAAAACCCAAATGCTTTCAAACTAGGTTGAAGAAAGGCAATTGTGGAAAAGTAATGAAAACATATGGGGAGGCCAACAGAAGATGAGCTATTTTAACAAGGTCTATTTGTGCAGAATTCTCTCCGCCTCCACTCTGGGTCTCTGGTAGTAAGAATGTTTCTTTCCTCTTGATACAGAGAGGGCAGCTGTCACGTGCCACATTTGTTTCTTGCTTCCAGGAACACAAGGGGAGGTCAGCCTGCTCGTCTTGAGCCTGCTGTTTTTTCAAGTGCCTTTAGTTCAAAATGTTCCTTAAGCCACAGTGGCATATTTTGGTTGCATAGCCTGCCACTCTTCAGTACTTATAAGCCTTACCTTATACACTGTAGTCTTGATGATTATGTGTTTTTCAATCAATAAATTACAGAATTTGGGGGGGGGGGCTTAAGAAATGTTAAAAACTGGTCCTGTTTTCTGTAAAAGATTTTTTTAAATAGCAAGACATACATGGTCTTTTTTTTTTTTTTTTTTTTTTTTATTTTTTTTTTTTTTCAACGTTTATTTATTTTTGGGACAGAGAGAGACAGAGCATGAACAGGGGAGGGGCAGAGAGAGAGGGAGACACAGAATCAGAAACAGGCTCCAGGCTCTGAGCCATCAGCCCAGAGCCCGACGCGGGGCTCGAACTCACGGACCGCGAGATCGTGACCTGGCTGAAGTCGGACGCTTAACCGACTGCGCCACCCAGGCGCCCCATGACATACATGGTCTTAATTGAGAAGACTCATCCCTAAAAAGCAACTCTAATAAATTTAATGCAATAATAATTTTTTTTAAATGTTTATTTATTTCAAAAAAATTTTTAATGTTTATTTGAGAGAGAGAGAGAGAGAGAGAGAGAGAGACAGAGCATGGGGGGAGGGGCAGAGAGTGGGAGACACAGAATCCTAAGCAGGCTCCACGCTCTGAGGTGTCAGCACAGAGCCCGATGTTGGGCTCAAACTCGGGAACTCTGAGATCATGACCTGGGCCGAAGTCAGCCACTTAACCAACTGAGCCACCCAGGTGCCCCTATTTATTTATTTTGAGAGAGAGAGAAAGCACAAGGAGGGGAGGGGCAGAGAGAGAGAGAGAGAGAGAGGGAGACACAGAATCTGAAGCAGGCTCCAGGCTCCACATTGTCAGTGCAGAGCCAGACGTGGGGCTTGAACCCATGAACCATGAGATCATGACCTAAGCTGAAGTTAGACGGTTAACCAACTGAGCCACCCAGGGGCCCCAATAATAACTTTTTTTTAAAAGAAGGTCAGTAAGAAGAGACTTTTCCCAGTAGGTAAAGCAAAATGTGACAACACACTAATTTTTAAAAGGTAGCGTAAGCATAGAAACAGATACTTTGATAGAACAAAATAGAGTTCAGGGGCACCTGGGTGGCTCAGTCGGTTGGGCATCCGACTTCGGCTCAGGTCATGATCTCACAGTTAGTGAGTTTGAGCCCCACATGGAGCTCTGTGCTGACAGCTCAGAGCCTGGAGCCTGCTTCGGATTCTGTCTTACTCTCTCTTTGCCCCTCCCCCGCGAACACTCTCTGTGTGTGTGTGTGTGTGTGTGTGTGTGTGTCTCCCTCTTAAAATAAATAAACATTAAAAAAATGTTTTTTTAGGGGCGCCTGGGTGGCTCAGTCAGTTAAGCGTCTGACTTTAGCTCAGATCATGATCTCGCGGCTCGTGAGTTCCAGCCCCGTGTCGGGCTCTGTGATGACAGCTCAGGGCCTGGAGCCTGCTTCGGATTTGTGTCTCTTTCTTTCTCTGCCTCTTCCCTGCTCACCCTCTGTCTGTCTGTCCCTCTCTCAAAAATAAATAAACATTAAAAAAATATTTTTTAATATTTTTTTAAAGAACAAAATAGAGTTCAGAAACACAGTCATATATGTGGGAATTTGGTTATGATAAAGGTGACATTTTACATTAGACAAAAAATATAGTGATATGTTTAATAAATATCTTTGATGCAATTATCTATACATGCAAATGAATAAAAATAAATCTCTACTTCACACCATATAATTTTTAATGTAGTAAAAGCTAAATATAAAAGTCAAATCCTTTTTGAGTAAGAATTTTAAAAAATAATATTTGGATGAGGAAAGTCTTTCTCAGTAATAAACAAAATTAAGATGTCAACTCAGATTTGACTGAGAAATTTCAAACTTTTATAAAGAGAAAAACAACCTAAACAGACAAGCAGCACATAGGGAAGAAATATATGCAGCATAAATAATAGGCAAAAACCTACTATCCAGAACATAAAAAGAGCTTCTGCAAATCAATAAGAAAAAAAGAAAGCAGTTCATGGAAGAAGGAAAAAAAATGTCAATAAATACATCAGAGATGCCCAACTCTCTAATAATTATGGAAATACAAACAAAATCAATAAAACTTGCAAAATTCATGAATGGAGGGGCCCAGGTGGCTAGGTTGGTTAAGCCTCCGACTTCGGCTCAAGTCATGATCTCATGGTTCATGATTTCAAGTCCCACATCAGGCTCTGTGCTGACAGATCAGAGCCTGGAACCTGCTTCAGATTCTGTGTCTCCCTCTCTCTTTGGCCCTCCCCTACTCGCACTCTGTGTCTCTCTCTCTTAAAAATAAATACTAAAAAAATTAAAAAAAAAACCAGAAAAGATAAATACTATCTAGTGTTTAAAAGGACTTGAGGAAATGGGCAGTTTCATACACATTTACATATTATAAGGAGTTAATTCCTTTCCTGGTAGTGAATTTGATCATGTCTATCATTATTTGAAATGCACATACCTTGTCCAGTCTTCTAAGAACCTGCCTGAGAATAAACAGTACTTGCATACTTTTTAATAACATGTGCACACAGATATTATTGTTGCATGGTTTGAAATGGCAAAAAAGTTAAAAGTATCCAAAATAGAGGAATGACTGTATAAATTAAATAATACAAGACAATCTGATGCAGTGATTAAATGAAATGAAGCAGACCTTTCTATACTATAAAAAATGACAGAGTGATTCTACATTACATGTGGAATTACAAAGGACACAGGATAGCCAACACAATCTTTAAAAAGAACAATAAAGTAGGAAGAAATATCTCCAAAAAAGGCAAGGTACAGGATAATATGTAGAACAATAATTTTAAACTGTAACGTTCTTAAGATTGACCTGAGGAACTTGTTTAAAACTTTTTTTTAAATTTATGTATTTGTTTTGAGAGAGAGAGAGAGAGACAGCATGAGCAGGGGAGAGGTAGAGACAGAGGGGGAGAGAGAGAGAATCCCAAGCAGGCTCCGCACATCAGCCCAGAGCCCAATGTGGGGCTCAAACTCATGAAACCTTGAGATCATGACCTGAGCTGAAACCAAGAGTCAGACATTTAACTGACTGAACCACCAAGGTGCCCCAAGAGGAACTTGCTTAAAAATGAAGATTTTGTGTGCAACTGGGTGGCTCTATCAGTTAAGTGTCCGACTCTTGGTTTAGGCTCAGGTCATGATCTGGCTATTTGGTGAGTTAGAGCCCCATGTTGGGTTTTGCACTGACAATGCAGAGTCTGCTTGGGTGTCTCTCTCTCTCTCTCTCTCTCTCTCTCTCTGCCTCTCCCCCACTCATGCTGTCTCTGTCTCTCTCAAAACTAAATAAATAAACTTAAACAATTTTTTTAATTAAAAAAAATGAAGATTTTGAGGCCACGTTCTCAGAAATCCTGACAATCCAGGTGATTTGGATGTATTTACAACCAACATCCTTCAGAAGCATCATCCGAAAACCATGCTTTATTTTTTCAGTTGTTAGATATATGTGCATGCTCCAGGGAATAGAGACAGCTCACTTAGATGGTATTTATGTATATATATTTATTATATATTCATATGTACTTACATGTCCCCATGTTTATTTTTCAATGACTACTGGGAGCTGTGCTCCGTTTGAAACCCCAGATCCCACCCCCTACCCACCTCTATCTCCTGGTGACTACCAGACTCATTTAGGACATTATTCCAATTTATACTTTTTGGTCACTTTTAGTATTAAAATATGTTTTTATTTAATTAAAAAAATTTTTAATGTTCGTTTATTTTTGAGAGAGAGAGAGAGACCGAGCATGAGCAGGGGAGAGAGACACAGAATCTGAAGCAGGCTCCAAGCTCTGAGCTGTCAACACAGAGCCTGACGTGTGGCTTGAACTCACAAACTGTGAGATCATGACCTGAGCCAAAGTTGGATGCTCAACAGACTGAGCCACCCCAGTGCCCCCAAATATGTTTATTTTAATACAAAAATTCAATATTAAACTAAAAATCTAAATATTAAAATAGGCTCAGTTATTAAAACTCTGGGCTACTCACTGTACAACTTAGATCTCATTTTTTTTTTTTTAAACGTTTATTTCTTTTTGGGACAGAGGGAGACAGAGCATGAACGGGGGAGGGGCAGAGAGAGAGGGAGACACAGAATCGGAAACAGGCTCCAGGCTCTGAGCCATCAGCCCAGAGCCTGACGCGGGGCTCGAACTCACGGACCGCGAGATCGTGACCTGGCTGAAGTCGGATAGATCTCATATTTGATTAAAAACTTTCTTCATCTTCCAAATGACCCTTTCAGGGGTAGCAATTTTGAGTGCGGGAGAAAAACATCCTCCTCTCTCACGTCTTTTCCTTTCCCGCCTTTCTTTCTTTCTTTAGAGCGTGAAGTGGGAAAAAGTAGACAGACTGTGAAGATGATATCGCTGCCTCTTTGTCATTGGTTATGGACTTTTGACTGCTTGCAGACATTAATGGGAGCTGAAAGTGACATCATCACACGACATCGATGAAGGAATCATGATGCATCACACGCTGATAAAGGAAGCAATTCAAAACAGCTCCTATAGGCATTGCCCCTGGTACCGCCCACTGTAGAGACCCCCAAAGTCTGTAGTTCCTAACTTTACCTACTTACAGTCTGGGCTTGTCTGTAGGCAGAGGATCCATTTTCTATACTCCTCAGGATGGAGGCATCAACAGGTAGGGTCATGGTGACCTCAACTCCAGGCCAATGGTGTGGCCACATGATTTGGTTTGGGTTTCTCAGGAACAGAACCTAAAACAGGGATTTGGGGTAGACGTACAGCTGACCCTTTGACAACATGAATTTGAACTGCATGGGTCACTTATGTGTAGATTTTGTTTTTATAAATACAGTACAGAACTGTAAATACATTTTCTCTTTCTTATGATTTTCTTAATAACATTTGCCTTTTTTGAGCTTACTTGATTGTAAGGGTACAGTATTTAATGTATATAACATACAAAATACGTGTTAACTGTTTATGTTATTGGTAAGGCTTCCAGTCAACACTAGGTTATTAGTAGTTAAGACTTTAGGGAGTCAAACGTTGTATCTGGATTTTCAACTACACAGGAGGTTGGCACCTCCAACCCCCACATTGTTTAGGGGTCAATTGCGGTTTATTTGGAGGTACAGAAGCACTGGTCAAGGGTGGAATGATTAAAGAAGGGGCTACAAAAGGGTGCATACACCAGGTATCTCTACGGGAGACTGGAGCTACATCCTATGGGAAGTACTGGGAAACACATACTTTGGGGTTGTGCCACTTATGAGACATTTATACATCAACTGTTATACATCAATTATTTCTTGTTAGTATATAGAATATAATTTATCTGTTACCCTGGACTTGTATCCTGTGATCTTGTTAAATTTACCCTTTAGTCATTTAACTGTGTTTGTGGATTTAGATTAGAATCTCCAGATCATGTTGTGTGCAAATCTGATCATTTTTGTCTGTAATGTGGTTTTATGTCTTCCTTTCTAATCTGTATGTCTTTTATTAACTTATTTTAATTTTTGGCCTTATTGCACTGGATAGGACCTCCAGTATAATTTTGAAAGGAAACACTGAGAAGAGACTTCCCTGCCCTCTTCCAAATCTTAGGCATAGAGCATTTAGTCTTTTACCATTAATTATGAGGTTACGTATAGGTTTTTCATGAATGTGCTTTATCAGGTTGAGGAATTTTCCTTCTATTCCTTAGTTGGCTGAGATTTTCACTGTAATTGAGCTAATTTTGTGAAATGTCTTTCTTCCCCCCCTGGTTAAGATTATATGACTTAAGATTATATGATTACATGATTTAAGATTACGATTATAGATTATATGGTTTTCCTATTTACCTCGGTTAATATTATAATCATATTGCTTAATATTAAAATGTTAAACCAATATTAACTCCATTACTTGGTCATAATATATTATCCTTTTTATATATTACTAGATTTGATTTGCTCATATTTTGTTAAAGATTTTGCATCTATGACTATGAGGAGATATTAGTTAATGTCATCCCTTTCCTGTAATATGTTTGGTTTGGCAAGGGCCCTCAGCTGTGCTGCCTTGGGAGAGGGATGATATGGGTAAAGTCAAGTTGCCTCTCAACCATCCAAATTCATGTGTCCAAGTTCATATTTTTTTGGCTCTAATGGTGTGCTGGATCTTTTCCTTTGGAAACCTGTACTTCCACAAATGCTTTCTCAGATGTGAATGATTAACTAAGACAGTGTTTTCCAGGGGCTTCCAGATCATGGTTGAGTGGGGCTGGAGCTGGCTCATGAATGGATGCAGGGTCCACACCTGCTACTGGGGTCTGTCTGCCAATTACCCCATGCATGGGTTGGCAAGATTCCTCCCAGATCCCTTGGTATATGGTGCTGGATCCCATAGCTCCCTCAATGGCACTTTTGTCTGTGGATGGATGGTGAATTTTTGTTGTTCAGGGAGGGGGAAAAGTATGAGGGACATTGTAGCCATGATGCTGACATTACTGTGAATTTTTCATTTCAGGTATTGTATTTTTCAATGCTAGAAGTTTTGTTTTATTATTTTAAAAATATCTTCCCTTTTCCTATAAACCCTTGAGCATAATTGTAATAGCTTTTTTAAGAGTCTTTATCTGCTAATTCCATCATCCCTGCCATTTGGGGATCTCTTTATAGCCTCCCCTCCCTCGCTCCCTTCCAGTATGGGTCAAGTAATTCTGCTTCTTTGCATGTCTAGCAATATTTGGTTAGGTGCTAGACATTATAATTTTTGTGTAGTTGAGTGAATTTTGTTTTCTTCCTTTAAAGATCTTGAACTTTGTTTTGGCAGACAGTTAAATTACTTGAGGATCTGTTTTATCCTTTTTGAGGTTTGTCTTCAGGCTTTGCTAGAATGGGTCCACAGTACTGTAGCCTTTCGTCTAGGACTATTTGGTCCTAGAACTAAGGCATGACTCCTCTGAGGTCTCTAGTGAATGTCTTGTGTATTTAACAAGTGCATTCCTCTCTGGCTGATAGGAATTCCAATATCTCCCAACCCTGTTTGAAGTCTGGGAATTTTTTAGTTTATAGTTTTCCAGATGTTGTTTTGGCTGGCCTTGTAGAGTTCTTAATGCATGACTAGAATTGGATTCAGTCAAAGACTTGAAACAATGCCTATGCAGCTCTCTGGAGCTCCTTTTCTGCATGGTTCCCTGGTTCTTTGCCCTGAAAATCTCAGCCACCTTAGCCTCCCCAAATTTTTATGTCTGTCTTTTCATCTCAGTGAGGAAGTTGGTTTTACTTTTTTTTTCCTGTCTATGCTGTAATGTAGAAATTGCTTCCAGAGAGAAAACTGAAATGATCATAGAGCTCACCTTGTTTGTTTCTCTTTTCTCAGGCATCACATTTCTGCTCTATTTCATATATTTTATGCAGTTTTCTAGTTGTTTATGCAGAAAAGCAGATCTTGTGCCACATATGTCTATATGGGAGGAAGTTCTTTTCATTAAGTTGAAGATTAAAACTTAAATCCCACAAAGTTCTTTAGAAGTTCTGTGCTTCTGATGAAGTGCTTTTGACTGTTGATCCACATGATAGAATGGGTGATTGATTTCATTATCCTTCCCCATAAAAGTCATTACACATAGAACCATTCTTTTGGGCATCTCACTCTGAAATTCAATTATTCCTGAGTTCAGATCTTTTTTGGTAAGATGTCTCTAGAAAATAAATCTTTTATTTTCGATTAGGGTCCTCTAATACTTCTCTCTTCAATTTTATTTTTTTTCTGCTATTTAACCATATTCTGAAGATATTTTCTCTTAATTTTTTGATGTTTTCTGCATTGCTTTTTTCATTCATTTTTGGATACAACTGATGTTTTATTCATACCATTTTGTATTATTAGGACATCTATTCTTTCTTCTACTTTTTCAGTTATTTTAAGCTTATTTTATAGTCCTTTTCAGATTGTGAAGTCACCTGTAGTTTTTGTCTTAATTTTCCTATTGATTCTATCTACTGACTCTTTCACATTGTTTTTTGTTTCTCATGTGGTTTAAAATTTTTGATTACATATTAGCAGCATTTTTGTGTTTGCTTATGAAAATAGCCTTTGGATTTCAACATTTCTGAATTAGATTTTACTGTAGATTTTCAGTTTACAGTTTTTGCACCAACGTGTAGCAGAAATTTCAGGCTAGTTTATTCCTGGCTGGTTTTTAAATTAAAGTTACTTTCCCTTTAACACACTGACTAAGGTGCAAGGAAGCTTCTTCATGGTTTTCCTGGCTGAGTTCATGAATAGAAGTGGCATCATACAAAGGTTTGCTTCTGGCAAGCCCACCACCTGAGTCTCAAATGTTCTTCCGTGTACATTAAAGGTCCCCCACTGTAAGGTCTAAAGCAGGGTCTGAATCCTCATTAGCAGCAGCTGAATCATCTTGCACATGTATGTGTATGTGTATGTGTATGTGTATATATACATATATGTACATCCATATACATATTTACATGATATACATATACACAAACATACACAAAACAAATACATGAATACATATTCACACACTTGTATAATTAAATGTATTTAAAATTTCAATATATTTATCATGGAAGGATATGCCTTCTATATCGGTTTAGATGACGTATAACTAAAACATGCCTAAAATTCCTTTAAATGTTGGGATTTCTCTGTGCTTGGTGCAGCTGTATGAGTAAGGGAGAAGGTACAGTCGGGCAAGTTTTGTTTTGATTAACAAAGAAACTTACATGCCTCCTCTGCTTACATGATGAGTTTATTCCTATGTGCCTTCTAAAAATTTCTCCAACTCATCCACTCTCTCCTTATTTCAGGCCTCCGTCATATTTCACAGGACTCAGGCAATATCTCCTAAAAAAATCTGCATCCAGTCTTCTCCCCACTTGACCCGCACAGATGGCATAGTTATCTCTCTTAAACATAGTCTGATTATGTCACTCCTCTGCCTAAAATGACCAATGGTTTCCAACTACTCTGGAGATAAAGGCCCAGATCATTAACATGTCCTAAAAGATCCAGCATATCCTACCCATGCCTTATTCTCCAGATTCACATACCACATTTCTTTAGCATGCTGACGTCTCAGTTACTTTTCCGTAGCCCAATTAGGGTCCTTTACAACTACTACTTGCTCAATCTGTAATGTTCTGGAAAATTATAATTAAAAATACTTATTCTTGCAATTGTTTGTTAATCATAGACTGTTAAGTTCCATGAGGACAGGAACCAGTCTTGTTCCAGCTCTCAATAAGATACCGGAGGTACAGAATATGCTCAATAAATATTTGTTGAAGGAAGAAAGGAAGGCAAAACAGAAAGAAGACACTGAAATATCAAGAGGCTTGGGGCACCTGGGTGTGGCTCAGTCCGTTAAGTGTCTGACTTTGGCTCAGGTCATGATCTTGCGGTTTGTGGGTTTGAGCCCCACGTCGGGCTCTGTGCTGAGTACATGGAGTCTGGAGCCTGCTTTGGATTCTGTGTCTCCCTCTCTCTCTGCCCCTCCTTGCTCACTCTCTCTCTCTCTCTCTCTCAAAAATTAATAAACATTAAAAAATTCTTCTTAAAGAAATATCAGGAGGCTTAATCTGGATAAGCTTCTGTTAAAATGAAATCGACCCAGCTATAAACAAGAGCAAATTAGTGACCCTATATTACACTCCAGTTCTGATAAGAGAGGAAAAATGAGTATCTTTTCTCATCTCAGTAAAGAGAGGAGATATTTAGAAAGAGGAAATTGGGAGCAGAAGTTAGTGTATGTTCTTCACTACACTTCATGTTTTAACTCATTTACTTACCATGGAGTGAACAAAAGTGTTCTAACATGCGATCTGGTGATAATTACCTCTTGCTGTTACGAATATAACCAACTCTGCTTAGCGGGCTTTGTATTGTTGGAACATTTGTTTTTTAGTAATGGTGACTTAAAATAGCACCGTTTGTGGTGATTTACAATGAAAATTTACCACTTTTTTAAAGGTTATCTTTGTGCTTTCTTTCTTTCCATAGTAGAGCTTCTACTAGATATTCTGTTTTCAGTTAATAACAATAGCATCCATTCCGTCAGCCTTGTGGATATTATTGATACTTACAGGAGAGGGCAGTAGAGGAGCACATCATCTCGGGATGAAAATCCAGAGGCTTCCCAAGTCCCTTTGTTAGGACTCCCCTTGGAATGATATGTGGCTGGGTCACTTAAAGGAAGACTTAATCAATTTGAGAAGATACAAGTTGAGAAGATATATTAAGCATAAAGTCACTAAACGTCTCAAAATTTGGAAAACCTACAGAACTTTAAATGTGTTGCTTTTAACAGGATAAGCTTTCCATCTTATTCTCATGAACAGGAACACACATGCTATTACTGGTGAGAGCAGACTAGCTTTTCCTATTTTCCCCTTACTAATTCACTCTTTGCTTTTATCAAAAACACAAGAGTGAGGAATTTTAACCGACTGGGTTTTGTGTTCATTACAGAGAGGAAGGGAATTTACATATGAACCAGAAACACTTCTAATCTTTCCAAATATCACAGTGAGGGATTTATTTTTACATTAGGTGGTCTAATGCTTTTCTCATTTGGTTGAGTGAACCAGGAAGGTTACTGAATGTAGAGAGATAAATTCTGCGGTACTGTATCCTTGCATGATGAGTCAGGGGAAAGTGAATCGTAGAGGCATGTGCCAAGCGATTCCAAAGATACTTCTACTGACTGTGAGGTAGTTCAGTACAAGTGTTCAGCTAGGATAAGGCCATCAAGTTAGAATATGTAGGTTCAATGGAATTTATATAAAGCCCTAAAGTCTGTAAAGCTTGACAGAATGGAGCTATCGTTTTTTTTAAAGGTTCCCTGTCACGGGAGGAGGTAGAAATTGAAAGAGAGCAAGTAGGATAGCCCAGCTTGCACACTTGGGTGCCTGATGGGTCAGTCTCACAGGGAGTTATTGTTAAAAGCTACTCATGCTGATGTACTGAATTAGAGGGAAGTGTATTTGAGACTGGAGCTGTCCGTAATACCCGGAAGACTTTGATGGCTCTGAGTACAAAGCCAAAATATACAACAAGATAATTGTGTATCAGATTGTTGATAATACTATTCTTTCTTTCTTTCTTTCTTCTTTCTTTTACTGCATTGAGAATTATTGTGAACACAGAAAGTCATAGAAACAAATCTGACATATGATTAAATATATCTAAATAAAGCTAAAAACCAAAGCCCTTTCAATGAGTATCAAATGACAATTTCAAGGGTAAGAAAGTGTTATGCTATAGGTTATGGAGTATTTTGTTTTCCTTAGTTACATAAAATCATGGTGTATGTCACAATCAACGGTAGCTTAGATTTTATAAAATGTGACATTTTAATATGCATTTTATGAGTGGGGAATCCGAGGCCAAGAAAGTCTAAGAAAATTTTCCTACGGTACACAATGGAATATAGTTCCCCATCTATCATAAGTCACCACATATTCTAAATAGGCTAAAACCAACCACTTCCCTTCTTTATTCTTACCTTCTTTGCCGGTGAAAACTTCATTTGTAACTTTCAGTACAAAAAGAAACTTAAGCCTTTGTAAAAAAGAACCTAGAATGCCTATTTAGAGCACAAGAAGCAATTAGTAATGTCATGTCACTGGAAGTAAATTCTTAAAAAGCTAAGAATTAAAAAGGTTAATTCCATTAAACCTTAAATGAACACATTTGTTAAAACAAATCTACATGGATCTAGGAGGTTCACAGAGTGAGTGGCTTGAAACTCACAGCAAAGTTTAAACGTTAAGCCTGTCCAAAACCTGATTGCCTGAACATCTTAAGTGCCCTATAATTCAAAAAAAATGCACAGATATAAAAGAGAAAGATGGAATATTTTATTACAAACATTATATCCTCTTGTGTCAACAATTTCATGTCTCTTGGCTCTCAGGTAGTGTCTCGGAGTGTGGGATGAAACTTGGAAGTCAGTACACTTAGAAGGCCAATTGGCCCAGTGAAACAAACACCAGGCATATTTTATAAGACCACCCGACAGTTTTAATGTCCAACTAAGCATCGGGCTTTGGCTCCAGTTCAAATTCACACTTAGCCTTTACCTCTGGCAACCAAGTTTCGGCTGCAATCCTCATTTATCACATCTTCAAAAAGGAGGAGTTTTCAGGTGCTGTGGGTATGCATCATTATGTAAGCTGAGATTTTGTTTGAGTCCACACAGTGCAAACAAAGATGGAATTCAATTTTAATACTGGCATTTGAAAGAGAAAGACATTTTGCTATGGGACCTTGAGGATAAATTCCTGCCAGAGAGGTAGAAGCTATCCCACTGTAGGGTTTAGTGTTAAAGGCATTATTTCCCCACAAGGTGCAAAGTGTTTCACAAATAATATGTGGGTGTGCATTAATAAGCAATGCAAATAACTCTATGTATTTGACCCACCCCCACCCCCACCCCAGTGGCTTACTTGGGATAAATGGAGAGGAAAATGGTTTCTCTGAGTGGTAAAAAGTGCAAAAATATTCTACTCTCTATATTTCACCAATTGGATTCACTCGTTCTAACAAATATCTCTGGAATAACAATGTCATTTGCTTTCATCAGAGAGGAACCCAGCTGAAATCATCCCCAGTGGAAAGGAGTTTTAATTTAAAGGGAAGAATGAAGAAAGTAGAGGAAAGGCCACAGAAGTGAGAGAAAAGTATTCACAAATATACCTTTGATCTCTCAGATGCCAACAATACCTTTTCCTTCATATTAGGGCTTCCCTTGCTCACTGAAATTCTAGTAAATAGAATTACTTGGGAAATTCTTGTCCACCAATTGGGCTATTTAATCAAGGAATCAAGAAAACCAAGCTTGAAAGGCATTTTTTAAAATCATCTACAGTTTTATTTACCCCTTGAATTTAGACTGATTTAGATTTCTCTAAGAGGTAGAATGAACAGAAATTACTGAGTACTGCTTCTGATTAAACATAAGGAAGAATTTATCAATCCTGGACTCTTCAACAATGAAGCATTTTGTTCTCTGTGACTCCCCATTTTCCAGCAGAGGCTGAGCAGCTACTTGTCAGAGATGGGACAGAAGTTAGATGTTAGGATGGCTTGGGGCACCTGGGTGGCTCAGTCAGTTAAGCGTCCGACTTCGGCTCAGGTCATGATCTCACGGTTTGTGGGTTCGAGCCCTGAGTCTGGCTTTGTGCTGACAGCTCAGAGTCTGGAGCCTGCTTTGGATTCTGTGTCTCCCTCTCTCTGCTTCTTCTTCTTCTCTCTCTCTCTCTCTTAAAACTAAATAAACATTAAAAAAAAAAAGATGTTAGGATGACTTAACTTGTAAGACTCAGTATTTCCCATTATTTTATAAAACAAACAAAAAACGATGGATCATCTGAACACTATTTTATTTCATTCAGTAGTAAAACACATTTAAAATATGCAATTATTCCATTTGTAAAGAACCAAATCTTCGGGTGTGTTGGACATACAAAATCAGCTGTTGAATATTGTCTTGGTTCCATTAGAAACATGAAAGCTCTTTGTAACTTAAATTTTAATGTATACACTTCATGGATTTTCAAATTATTCTGTTTAGAATAACTTTCTGGGCTGAGGATTATATAGGTCAGCCCTAGAGAGAGATGTGCTTCACTAACCTGAGAAGATGAAGGAACATCCGTGCTCTGAGGATACAGAAAGCCTATTCCTTGCTTAAGTTTTCATTTTCCAACACACTATAAATAGCTTTACTTAAGCAAAAGGGAGCATCCTAACTCATCTGTAGCAGATGAAATCTTTAACACAGTGCATCTGCCTTACTGGTCTGGTTATTTCAGTTCCGCTGGAGGCTGACATATGAGAGTTCCCATTTAAATCTTAGAAGTAAAGAGCTTCAAAAGCAACCTTATTAAGGTTAATAGAATGAACTTACATGTCTGTGGTTGGGGGAAAGGTAATGAGACACTCAGTAAGTTGTTCACTAAATAGCTTGTCATGTCTGGGTCTGCAGTTGAAGCTCTACCAATGGATCATTTCATTGTCTGTAATGAGCACCATTTAACAAATATTAAGGTATTCAAATGTATACATCCTTCTATAATTTGTTAACTAGCATTTTGCAGGTGTCTTAAGTAAACATATTATTAAATATGCTTTATTAAACTTGTTACATGGATGGATGAGGTTATGGAAGTTAAATGTTTAAGCTCAGATGTTGATCACCAAACTTATTTAAAAAGTATACAAAAATTTGGAATTAATTTGAGATGTTTCTGATCTTTTGAAATGCAAATATTCTGGTCTATTTGCATATTAGATGAAGTCAAGTTAAGGTGCATGGCTGAAAAGAAATCTTGAAATAAGATGTGGAATTAATCACTGCCCTCCAGAAAGAAGACCTGAAATATTTAACCATATCGTTATTTTAATAACAGTACAAATAACTAAACATATCAAGGACCAAGTTGAAGTTCTGCAACTGAAAATTTTAACTAAATCACTTAGGCATTTCAACTGTTACTTTCCACATTGTAAAGGGGTTTGTTGTTCATTTTCAAATGCTAATAAACTCAGACTGCTCATTCATGGAACTCACTAATGAGTGAAGTTTATTAGTTTCACTGCAACCATTCAGTCCAGGTAAGTTGGTAATGTGCTGTCATTAATAACACCCTGCAAAGCCAAAGACTGGTGGATCTTGGAGAACCAGAATCTCAAAACAGTATTATTACTTAATAATGCAAGATGAAACCATCACACTTTCATGATCTTCAAGGGAATATCTGCTTAGTTCCTAATTTGAGAAGCAAAATGAAAACAGAAAGAGTACAAAAACTAAGATTGTCATTCAATATCATGAAGCATGTAGAAATAAGAAAGGAAGTAAATATAATGGGGACTAACTCAGAAAAGTCAAAAAACACACCTAGAAAAAAGTGTGAAAAGATGTGAAAAGAAGACAAACTGTTACAAAAGCTACTTAAAGAGAAAATTATTTTTCTCAATACCAAGAATCAAATACAGAGATATGAATAGAGCAATTGTTTCATTGTTATCTTCATTGTTAGCTTTTGAGCTACAAGAAGAATATCTTTTACGTGTTCAAAATGAACTTGTAATCTAATAGAATATCCCATTGACCTCAGGACAAAAAAGTATTGCTTTAGCGGGTATAATTGTAACATTTCATGAGCACAATTATTTGGCTATGAATTTCCACTTGGGGAGTATGATTTACCAGCAGCCGGTATGTAAAATTATCAGAAGAGCTATATCAAGTTGGGTTATTCTCAATGGAAGTTCGTTGTGTAGTGTTTGCCGCTGTGCATTTGTGAAAACATTCCAGAACATATCCTCCATACACCTCTATTCCTGTTCATCTCTTTTGCCTTGTTAAGGTCTCTACTGTCACCACAGAGCCAAGATTTTTTGGTGGGGGCAGGGGAGGGGCAGGGAGTCAAAGTTTCCTCTAATCTTCCCAATACACAAATATATACTGGGATATCCACAATGTAGAAGTTCCTGGAGTTTTGGTGCTATGGGTGAAAGTTTTGAAAATATAGCATATAATTGTACTTTCAGTGGGAAATTTAACTTTTATGCATATGAACTCATCGTTAATAATAAAGACAGTCAATTTTAGGTCCTGAATAGTGGAATATGCATGGGCAGATCACAATAGGTTGGGTACAGAGTCGTAGTAAACATCTCGGAGAAGATACACAGGAAATGGGCAAGCGGTTGCCAGCAGGGAAGGAAACTAGGAATTTGAAATAGAAAGGAGATTTACACTCTTCATTGTATACCCTTTGCATGGTTTTAATTATTTACTTGTGTTCATATAACTTTTTAAACAGAATTTTTTTTTTTCTGATGGTTAGTACAAAGCTAGATTGTGAAGAAAGCTGAATTCCAAACTAAGGAGTTACAATTTTTCTCTGCAAGCCCTGGGGACACGAAGATGATGGTGACGTGTTTAATATTAGAAAAAAATAATTGTGCTGCGATTCTGGAAATACTGGTGCAATGAAAACTTAAATGAAACTGCATAATGTATCAGGCATTTATAGCATGATTTTCTTTACTTTTCAGATTACCGATATGGTGCACTTCAAAATGTTTTAAAAACAGCTTTATTGAGATATAATTCACACACCATACAATTTACCCATTCACGGTGTACAATTCCAGTGGTTTTTCATAGAGTCACAGGTATGCTATCACTACAGTACACAATCACTAGAGTCAATGTTAGACCATTGTGTCACCGTAAGGCGCCTGGCTGGCTTAGTTGGTAGAGCACACGACTCTTGATCTCAGGGTTGTGTGTTTGGACCCTACACTGGGGCTTGAGATTACTTAAAAAAAAAAATCTTTAAAAGACAACACAAAGTATTGCATTATCTCAAAAAGAAATCCCATACTCTTTAACTCTCGCCTTTGTGTCCCCCCATGACCCCCAACCCCAAGCAACCCCTGAGCCCAACTCAACTACTTTCTGTCTTTCTGAAGACTGCCCTCTTCTGGAACTTCATATGAATGGAATCATGTCATATGTGGACTTCTACAACTGGCTTACTTCACTTATAGTAATGTTTCCAAGGTTCATTGGTGGTGTAGCAAGTATCAGTAGCTGTATGCCTTTTATGGCCAAACAATATTCTGTTGTATGGATATATTATATTTCGTTTTATTTGTCAGTTGATGGATACTTGTGTTTAGTCCCACGTTTTGGCCATTATGGATAATGCTGCTGCAATAATTCATGCACATGTTTTTATGCAGATATATTTGAATTTCTCTTGGATATGTACCTAGGAGTGGAAATGCCGGGTCATACGGTAATTCAATGTTAAATTGTTTGAGGAATTACCACATTGTTTTCTAAAGCAGCTGTACAATTTTCTGTTCCCACCAGCAGTGTACGAGGTTTCTGATTTCTCTACATGTTTGTCAGCACTTGTTTTTATCTGTCTTTTTGATTCTAACCATATCTGTGGGTGTAATATGGTGTATTGTGGGTGTAAATTTGCTTTGTTGTAAGTTTTGGAATTAGGAAGTCTGAGTTCTCCTACTTTACTCTCCTTTTTGAAGATTGTTTGGGCTGTTCTGTGTCCCTTCTAATTTCACGTGTATTACAGAATCAGTTTGTCAATTTCTGTGAAAAAGTCAGCTGGAATTCCGTCAGGGATTGCTTGAATCTGTAGATGAGTTTAGGGAGTATTGATTTTTTTTAATTTACATCTTCTTTTTTTTAAATGTTTATTTATTTATTTAAAAAAATTTTTTTTTTCAACGTTTATTTATTTTTGGGACAGAGAGAGACAGAGCATGAACGGGGGAGGGGCAGAGAGAGAGGGAGACACAGAACCGGAAACAGGCTCCAGGCTCCGAGCCATCAGCCCAGAGCCTGACGCGGGGCTCGAACTCACGGACCGCGAGATCGTGACCTGGCTGAAGTCGGACGCCTAACCGACTGCGCCACCCAGGCGCCCCAAAATGTTTATTTATTTTTGAGAGACAGAGAGAGCATGAGCAGGGAGGGGCAAAGAGAGAAGGAGGCAGAGAATCCCAAGCAGGCTCCGTGGTATCAGCACAGAGCCTGATGAGGGGTTCGAACCCACAAACTATGAGAACATGGCTTGCCTGAGCCAAAGTCAAGAGTTAGATGCTTAACTGACTGAGCCAACCAGGCACCCCTACTTTCAGTTTTAAATTCTGTTCTTTTTTTTCCATTTGATTCTCTTGAAACACTTTTTTTTTTTCATATTGCAATATTGTGGCTTGCCAAAAATGATCTGTGCTTCAATGTCTTATTTTTGTATTTGGTTGTAATCTCTTGGCAAAAGTATTTATCTGCCCTCCCTTCTTTCCTACTTAAGGCTTAGAAATCAACCCTGACCCTTTAAAAATATTCTTTATCAAATTTACAAGCAGATCTATGATTCCACTTGTAGTAGTTAGAATCATTTTTTTTTTCTGGATAGACAGGTCTGACTGGGAAAAGATCATTTTTCTTCTGTATTCTTAAAAGCTAAATTGGTAATATTCAAAGAAATTAAGTTACTGAACATTATCCCAAACTTCCACCTGTATTCTCACTTATTTTTTATTTTTTATTTCGTTAAGTTTATTTTACTTGAGACAAAGAGCATGGGAGGGGCAGAGAGAGAGAGAGAGAGAGAGACACAGAGAATCCCAAGCAGGCTCTGTGCTGTCAGCACAGAGCCTGCCGGACGCGGGACCAAACTCACAAACCGTGAGATTATGACCTGAACTAAAATCAAGAGTCGGTAGCTTAACCAACTGAACCACCCAGGCACCCCTATTCTCATTTATTATTTTTTTTAATGGGAGAAGGTCTGAGCGTGGGCCAAGCCATCAGAAACTGTAGAAAGCAAATGTTTGGAACAGAAATTCTGAAAAAACAAAACCCTGTCTTTAAAAAAATGGACAGAATTAACCAATGAAAAGCCCAATACAGAGTAATGGCAGGTGCCATCATGTCTCCACTCCTCTCTCCTCAAATTTCGGGAAAGGAAACTTAAGGAGAGATGGATGCCGGCCATTGAGGTGTTTTTGTTTGACTGTTTAGCTGTTGAACTCTTATGCGGGAGGGGAGGCCCATCTCAAGGTTTACACAATGTATGACAATGCAGTGAGTGAAATGTTATTTAGGTTTCTTGCTACCTAAACAGATAAAGAAAACAACGAATTAATCACTGCAAGTCTGCAGAAAGGTAAAGTATTACAAAAATATGAAGCCGTTAATGACTTGTATTCCCTCAGTGTTCCGACTCAAAGCTTTGGGGAAAAAAAAAGTGAGTTTTCTGTGTCTTTTAGAAAAGGAAACAGGCAGGTGGGTCTCATCCTATTTCTTTTTTTTCCCCCTGCTCCTTGACTGAAACAGAATTGGAGCCGGCTTGCTCTTCCTGGCTGCTTTGTCAGCTCAGTCAGCAGCAGACTTAATAGCTTGGGGGTGGGGGTGAGGTTGCGGGTGGGGGCAGGGGGTGTGGGGGTGTGGGGGGGAGGTGCAAGCACATGGCAACCCCTTCCCTGCATCAGCCAATTCCACGCTCCAGCTACAGCCTTGGGAACGGGAGAAATCCCAAACAGATGCTTTTTCTAAAGGTAAGGGAGAAAGTAGAAACTGAACCTGCTAAAAAAGAGATAAAAATAAAAAGTACGTCTGTGTATTTGAATCCAGCATTAGGAAGGTAATGCTGAAAATTTCATTAGCAAATTTAAAGACTTCAGTGCAAGCCCCTGATCACTTTATTTTTCTTTTCCAGTGACTTTATGCAAATTGTTCCTCTAGGTGTCTTTCTGTTTGTTTTTTGGGTTTTTTTTTTTTTAGCTTTATCGTTCTTTTTGGCTTTATTGTTCCTCCTGTCCAATAAGTACCATAAACTAATCAATTGGTGTGAATAACACAAGTTGACATACTATTCAATTTTCAGTGAAGCATTCAGCCAAACTATGACCACCTCCTATGTGCCATGTTGGGGGAAGTTCTGGGAGGAGGCTGTTCTAGAAAAAGTTCAGACATCAGCGTTGGCATCTTTGGATTGGAACCATGGCTTCACATCTACTTTCTTGTGTCCTTAGAAAGAAAGGGTTTTTTTTAAACAATAAAAAGAAACCGCCATAAATATTTGCTCCCAGATAAGCACTGAAAAGACCTTTGATGTGGGAGCTTCCTCTCTGCCTGAGTAGAAGGAAAACTTGGATATGCAACACGAGTGGTAGAATCCGCCGGGAATGAAGGATCAGACTATATGGTCTCCAAATCCCTGCTCCCAGAGAGAGACATTTTTGTGAAAAGTACTCTTATTCAGTGTATTTATTTTCTCTGGCTGCTGTAAAAATGTACTGTAGACCAGGTGGCTTACACAACAGAAATTTATTTTCTCACAGTCCTGGAGACCATGAAGTCCAAGATCAAGGTGCCAGCTGGGGCAGTTTCTGGTGGGGTCTCCTTTTTTGGTCTGCAGACAGCTGTCTTCTTGCTGTGACCTCACATGCCTTTTATTCTGTGTGCTTGCCTCTCTGGTTATCTCTTTTCCTTCCTGTAAGGATACCAGTCCTATTGGACCAGAGCCCAACCCATAGGACCTCATTGAACCTTAATTAGCTCCTTCAAGACTCCATCCTGAAATGTAAGTCACAATGGGGGTTAGGGCTTCAATATGTGAATGTTGTGAGAACACACTGCAGCCTATAAAATTCGAAAAAGCCGTTTATTCTATTCTACAAGGTACATGATGAACTGTGACTTGGCAATTATTGTTTATCCATAGTGTTTCTCCACCAATTTCACTCATGCCTATGTATGTGTATGTGTGTGCACACAGAGACACATAGACAGCCCTGCATATCAGACACACAGACAGACAGCCTTGGCTTAGTACCTCCTCCCTACTTCTCAATTTTATACAAGATTTTCTGACATTCATAATGCATGGCTAGCGAGTGATAGTTTATTTTTCCAGCACAATGGTTTTCTTTCTTGTACAAATCTGGTTGGATTATAATAACAATAATGACAAAAATGTTTATTGAGTACCAAGGACTGTGTTTATTTCACTTCCTCAACCTCCCCATCATTCGGCGGAGGAGAGGAGCTTTGAGAGACAGTGACTTGCCTAGGGCCCCAGAGCTAGTAAATTCCACGGTGTCTGACTCAAAATCCAGAGCTCTTAACCTCTACACAGTGGAAATTTAACACACTGACAAGATTCTGAGAGTCGTGACCAATCTCCTCTACCTTATCTTGCCACTGGATTTTCAGTCTATTTAATCTCAGAGCTAGAATTTCAGACTACCCCAGAGTGGATAGAGCACTGGGTAGGGTCTCATGCTTATACATCATTAAAGTATTTTATGGAAATATTTACTTCTAGTATGCTTCCCACTGTTCATTTGTAAGCTTTCCCCTCCCTGTCTGTCACCACGTCGCCTCTGAAGGACGAGGAAGGTGAATAAAACACAATTCCTGGGAGAAACTCAAAATGTAATTGAGAGGTAGTTGTATCCAATTATTTCAAATGCACCATGATGAACAGGGTACTTCCTATAGTCAGTTCAACCTATTGTGGTAGCATAGAAAAAATAGAAATGCCCAGAGAGGCCGTGAAATAGTTTATTAAGGAGTGGCTTTGAGGCATAAACGGAAAGTAAGTAAAAGTTTGCCAGGCAAGGCAGACGGTGTTCCAGGTTGGGGCACAGCATGCTTTTATGTTGTGGTATTTGTGTTTAACTGTGGTTTTTGTTCTGTAATGTTCAAAAAAAGAAATAATGCATCTCAGCCCCAGGCCTTCTGTGTCCTCACTGCCCAGGCGCCCGTTCCTCCCAACCCACAGCCAGTACTGGTGTTTCCTGTCCTGCAGAGATGTCCTCCAGGTGAAAATAAGGTGTTAGGTCCCGGCCAACTCAGGATTACATAAATTGGGTATGCGGTGACAACAACCCACCGGGTACTTTTACTTGACTTACAACATATACAAACTGATAAACATCCGAAGTTAAAGTATAATAATTGTATTATTGGATCAACAATGCGATTTGAAGCCAAATCAGGATGCCTCCTGCCACGATCACCCCTGGGGCAAACAAAATATCTGCCCACCCAGCATGAAAGGCCTCTCTCTAGGTCACTCCCTACTCACATCCCACCAGTTTGAGCTTTATCAGGATCCAGCTTCTTTCACAAATGAAGAATTTTATTTCAAACACCTAATCCTGCATCACTTCTAGCACAGCAAAGAATCCTCCTTTCGAGGTCATGGATTTCCTACTTCCTGACAGGTTGGCACAAGCCCCTTAACCACTCTCAACCTGAGTCAATAGATCTCTCTCTCTCCCCATCTATTTTCGTCAGTCCTTTCTCTAGTCTTCAAGTACAAGGTATCAATCTTTTGATAATGACATCTTTTCTACCTGCGCCCTGGTCCTCTCCCCTCTCCTGCTCTCATACAACCTTCCTGCCATTCTCTGCAATTTGCCAGCCTCCTGCTGAGAAAGCAGAGCCCGCTGGTGCCCGGAAGCAAGCAGCAGGGGATCAGCTAACTAGGTGACTTTAACTCTTTTTCTGGAATTCTCCTTGGCCCCCCCCCCCCCAAACACATCTCTATGGCCATTCACTGTCCGGGCCCCTCTGCAAGGGTCCAGGACATACAAGGGGACAAGGCAACTTAAATATGATGGTGAATTGGAAAGCAGGGTGAGCTGAGGGGCCGAGGCAAAGGTCTGGGCAAAGGGAACAGTGGAAAATGAGAATTGGGAATATTTCCATGGGAACTAACTAATATGGAAAACTGACAGAAGGAGAAAGATCTAAGGGGGAAAAAATCAATTTAAAAGGCAAATACCAGAGGTCAATGAAATATCTGCAGAGAAATAAACTTGTGGTTTTAGCTCAGTGATGATCTCAGTAGAAAATATATAGGTTAACAGTTGGACGGGAATCCTAAGATGCAAAGAAAGAAGCAAGACTAAGTCCAGCCGACGGCAGCGTTCCAAGCGAGAAGAAACGAAGCAGGGCAGAGGGCGGCCCTTTTCCGCGTGGCGTGATGGCAGGGCTCAGCGCCTTGAGCAGTGCTTCCCACAGCCGAGTGACTATCAGAATCATTGCAGGGGCTTTTAGGAACTGTGCAAGGTGTCCCTTCCCTGCGACGAGGGAACGTGGGGGAAGCTGAGGGCAGAGTACACGCTGACTGCACCCCACCCAGATGGAACATATGTGATATTCCTTGGACACTCCTGGCTATCCAAGAAGAAAGGAAAGGGGTTTAAGCGCTTGCCATGGTGATGTGGGAAACTAAGGCAGAAGAAAAATCAAACTCCCTTATTGTCTACAGCCCATTGACAAGTCCTTGAAACAGGCAGAGTCGCCTCCTTCTGGGAGCTCAGCTGCCTCAATGATGACACTTGGCTAGGGACAAAAGGATATCTTGGCTTAGCATTATCCTGCCCCGCCCTGTGCAAGGGTCTTGTAAGCCTACTTTAACATATAAAAATTCCTTTGGAAATTTCCTTTGTCTCAACTCCCCCAAGATATATGCTGGCAATCATACTCCAAGCTTATGGCCCCCTGATATACATCTGAAGGATCTTTGACTGAGGTTTTACTAAACGGTAATAAACGACGTTTCGTAACAACACCTGAGCCCCTCGAGGTCCTGGAAACCTTGCTTCCAAAATACCTTAGAGATTTACTCTATCCCTAACCCTCTCCCAACCTGAAGGTATACAGTTACCCATCACAACTCCAGTACAGCTCTTTCTGCCCATGGGTCCTGTCCCCATGCTTTAATAAAATCACCTTTTTGCACCAAAGACGTCTTCGAGAATTCTTCCTTGGCGATTGGCTCTGGACCACCCCACCATCACCCCCAAACCCCATCACCTGGACCTATTTAATCTGAATGTCTAGATGTGAGGCCCAGGAATTCGGATGTGTGTGTATATTATAAATCTGTCCTCTTGATCACTTGAGATGCTTTGTGAGTGATTCAGACCACCAGTGATTTTAGCACTCACACTCTCAGGTAATCTTTTCGATAAGCCAAGGAAGTAGGTTAAGAAGGGTAGCTTTGCTTCTTGGTAATGAGACACCTGTGTAGAAAGCTGTGGTGTCAGGGTTTCTGGAGCTGTGAACTTTCTGCATCATGGGTGGGGTGGCTAACGGGTAATAGAGGCGAGCAGGTTCACTGAGGCTCTCAGCCTATGGGGCCGCATCTGCCTTGTACTCAGTTACTCTATTCACAGATCCGCTTTGCTGGCTGCGGGCTCTGCCTAGAGAGGTAGTTACAGCCGATCAGTTTTGTAACAGAATGTTCCATTAGACTGACCATCCTTTACAGATAAATCCTGGGACATGGAATGCATATGAGAAGCCGTATGGTTTATTATCGTGGGGAACAGTTTGTCAGGATGCATTTTCGTACGAAGGGGAAGCACGCTGTAAGAAGAGGTGAGGGTCTAGGCTGGGAAGCCAGACTCTTGACTGTGAATCCTAGCTCCTCTTCTTGTCTCTGTGTGACCCGAGGCACATTCCTTAACCTCCAGATGCCTCAGATCCCTTAGATGTAAAATGAGGATTATGCAACTACCTACTTCCTGAATTGATGTGAAGATTAAATGGGAAAAATGCAAGTAAAGAGCTTAGAATAGTGCCAGGGACGTGTTATGTGCTCCGTAAGGAAATGCGTATTTCTTGAAGAATTCTCTAATGCATTTCTTTTTTTTTTTTTTTTTAATTTTTTTTTCAACGTTTATTTATTTTTTGGGACAGAGAGAGACAGAGCATGAACGGGGGAGGGGCAGAGAGAGAGGGAGACACAGAATCGGAAACAGGCTCCAGGCTCTGAGCCATCAGCCCAGAGCCCGACGTGGGGCTCGAACTCACGGACTGCGAGATCGTGACCTGGCTGAAGTCGGACGCTTAACCGACTGCGCCACCCAGGCGCCCCTAATGCATTTCTTAATGTGCAGTGGCAAACGGAAGGACCAGGGTGATTGCATAGCCTGAGATCACACATTCGGTAAGTGGTAGATTTAAGCACCTTAAGCTGGCGCTCTTCCTGCTGCTCAGTCATGAACCTCGGCCACGGGACATGAATGATCATAAGTCAGAGGTGGTCAAAGCACGGTGGCCCGAGTGCCCTAAGGAAGCAGTGATAGCATCCAGATAGAACTGAAAAGGATGAATCACGAAACTTAGCGCAGTTACCTCTGCCCTCCAGAACAATTCAGAAATCGAAGGAGATGGAAAGGTGAGAGAATGTTGCAATTAAAATAGAAGCTACTGAGAGTTACTGGTCCTTGGAAGAATATGTACTGTGAGCGAGTACTTGGAAATATTGTCAAATATGGAAAAGACAAATAGTGGAAGAACTGATAAAGAATCACTTTGAAGTTCCAGGGGAACAAAGGGTTTTACAAGAATGGAAAAATAATCACAATACACTACTTTGCTTTGTAATAAACAATAGTACATATTTATAGCAATGAAACCATGGTTTATTGATTTCACCTGAAGAATGATGCCGGTATGCTAGGCAGATGGGGAGAGGGAGACGGACATAATGTACACGAATTATATCTTCATCCACAGCAGAAAAGCAACGGGTAGTGCATACAAAGGAAAAAATAAGAGATACTAATATAAACATATTATGCAGAGTAAGAAGATAACTACAAGAAGAAAGAGATTAAGAGTCAAAATGTTTGTCTCTTGGGAAGAAGTTAGAGGATTAGCATGCTAGGGGCAAGGGATTTGCTTCTCATTAAAAACCTTTGAGTTGTATTTTTTCCCAAAATCACACTGTTATATTTTAAAAATAGTAATCAAAATATAGTACCCATTAAAAACAGTGTTTCTGATTTTCCAAGGATTCAGAACAACGGGCTTGCTTCACCGATGGGAAGATTTAATTTTGGCCCACCTTCTTTGTAAGATTATATGGGATTATTTGTTATTTTATAACATAGCATTGGCTTAATCTAGAGAAATAGGAAAGAATTACGTGCTTCAGAAAGAGCAAGTTTGGGTTCGAAGGAGCAGATGGGTGGAGAAATCTTAGGATGAGAGCAGGGAGCCCACTCCTCCCCCATGTTCTTGTCCTAAAATGGTGAATGTAAGGGGCGCCTGGGTGGCGCAGTCGGTTAGGCGTCCGACTTCAGCCAGGTCACGATCTCGCGGTCCGTGAGTTCGAGCCCCGGTCGGGCTCTGGGCTGATGGCTCAGAGCCTGGAGCCTGTTTCCGATTCTGTGTCTCCCTCTCTCTCTGCCCCTCCCCCGTTCATGCTCTGTCTCTTTCTGTCCCAAAAATAAATAAACGTTGAAGAAAAAAAAAATTTTAAATGGTGACTGTAGGACTGGTAGATCCTATATCCCCTGGAAGAACAACGAACATCACGAAATAATCGTGGCTAACAATTATAGAGCCTTTACTATGTACCAGGCACTGTCCCAAGCTCTTTACATACAAAATCTTGAATCCTCACAACTCTATGAGGTCATGTACAACGATTGTCTCCATTTTACAAATGGAAAAACTGAGTGAGAGGGAGAGGAGGTGATTTTCTCAAGATTACTTGGCTAGCAAGTGGCAGGGTCAAAATCGGAACCCACACCCTCTGGCTTCAAGTCTGAGTTCTTAGGTTCTCCACTACAGCACTTCTGAGTACACACATACATCTCAGGTTTGGGGGTTAGATGGAAAACATGGGAAAGCTCACCATAGTGAGTGTGGGGGTGGTAGGCTGGGGAAGCTTCTTGCTTCTGGGTAGTGGTTTCAGCTGGCTGGGATGCCATGTGCGTGCATCAGTTTCTAAAATGATCTGGGAAAGCTACAAGTGCAGTGAGCACCAATTTTGTGTTAAGGTGATGACAAAGAATCTGTCCTTGAGCAAACTTTGGTCAGGTCCCTCTGAGTAGGCTTGACCTAGGCCTTCTGTCTCTATCTTCCATCATCTCCGTCCTGTGGAATTCAGTCTTAGCAAGAATCTGCCCCGCAATTTGTTCCTTCCCTAGGTTCCCACTTGTCAACGCTATATTTGGAACTGAGCCCCACTCTATACCAAGGTCTCTTTTCCCCTATCGCAACAGTTCCTGAATAAAATCTGTTTTTACTGCTTTTACTACTGCCCAGCTCTGGTTTTGTTACAGCAAATACTTGGTGCCCAGAAAGACCCAAGTGACACGCACTCGGGAAATCAGAAAAGACTGTTTATTTCGCACTGGTCCCAGCCCAGCAGAGTCACTTCCAAAGGCTGAGCTGTAAGCCCTGGTGTGGGCCTTCTTTTATGCCTGGCTAGCTTCCCGGTACTTGGAAACATTCTATTGGCTACACGGTCGGGGCGGTGGGGCACAATTGGTTGTGCTACGTGGGCAGTTGGCTGATGCAAGAGGCAAGCAAGATTACAGAAGCCAAAAGCACACAAGGGTAGATCCAGCCTCGGACATCTGGCTGGCCCCCCCTTTTTTTTTAATCTGCTCTTGCTGACTTTCCTTCTCAGTTTCTTCTGATAGTGATCAAACCCCTGACTTCTATGGGTGGCCATGGTATCAGGAGACTGTTGCAGAAATTGTTTCTACACAATATCACCTTAGAAGGCTTCGCTCATTTGATCAGATAGCCCTTACTTACCCCTCACCCTGCACCCCTCTATTGTCAACCCTGTTCTGTACTCTCCTCTATCCCCCCACAGCCAGCTCACTGAAGCACAGATCTGGAAACGAGAGTTCCAAATGAGCGGCACAGTGGGCTTCCTAAAGCAAAGACAGCCAAATGGGCTGAAGTTGATAAAGCAGGAATATAATAATGGTGATACATATAAAAGGAGACTGTGCTCCTATGATTAAGTTGCCATTGACTATTTTAAACATTTAAAATATTCTGTTCTCAACAAAAAGATCTGATAACCCAATTTGGAGCAAGTCTAATGCAAACATACATGATGTGAATGGAAACTACTCAAGGAGCTACTTGGGGAAATTTCCCTGTTATAATTAAAATAGATCAATTCCTATACAAGTCTCACTAGGGAAATCCACTTTTTAAAATATTTTCTCTCCTATTCCTATTTCCTATTAATATGTCATTTGATTCTGCTATTTGGGGGTTATTTCCTCTTTTCAACTCCCAACCTTTCATTGATTAATAAAAATATTTTCTCTACTCTACAATTTCCAGTTTTCTTGATTTTTAAATGTTATTCATTTTTTGTTTCTGGTAACCTGATTTTGTTTAATAAAAGCAATTACCGTCTATCTCTTGGAAATCATTAAATACAATTTTGCTGAAGTTTTTCTAGTTCCTTTATCTCTACACTTCAAATTATTTTTCTATTTTTGTCACTGTTCTTTATACTAAAGCTGCCCTTAGTGTGTCTGGTGGTCCTTTGTCCGTGCATATTTAAAACAGAGTCATTCCAAAGACAGTCTGAGGGCAGGAGGCATTTTTGGCTTGAGGGTGGGGGGTTGTTCAACTTCACTTCAGGACAATTGCCTGGGGAAACTGTTCATTTGGTTAAGGGATATTCAAGTGTCAGTACTTTCTTTGGTCTTGGTTACTGTCATCAGAAAGGAATCCCCTCATCACTAGCTTAGGCGGTCCTGGGAGTAAGGGTAGGGAAGAAGGGGGGCTTCCCTGCCCACAAGGCTCACTTTTATTTAACCCCCTCATTTAAGCATGGCTGTCAGCTATGCCTGGAGTCCCAAGTCCAGGGACTTGTAGATGATTTAATCTCCCAAATGGGGCCAACTTTTTGGCTACGTGGATTGGGAGGAGATAGTAGGGTCTAATTGCTCTTTATCCAGACCTGCAGACCCTCAACTGATCCTTCTGCTTTCACTTCCATTTCAAAGCCTACCCCTCAGTTCAGGTGTGCTAGGAACCCTCCATCTCTTTCTTCGGGTTTCCCATGCCCTGGCTTGTTGGCACTTTAATATTAGCTATCTCTGCTCTGCTAATTCGGTATCTCCTTATCCCCTTATTTTCTTTGTCACATAATTTAATTGCTACCTTCTATCTACTGTTATTTTCCTTCATTTTTTTCTTATTTTTGGGGAGAGAGCTACATTTTTTTTGGATTTTTATAAATAATCTTTCACTGTTATTTTGCTGGAGTGTTCAGAGCAGAGATGAACAAATCTTGTGTGTGCCATGTTTATTTAGAAGGGTCATTATTCACTCTTTTATCTTTGGGCATTAGGCTAACAGTGGTATCGAATGAAATTAGAAATCTCATTAGCGTTTTTCCAAGTTATTCATGTCATTACCAAAGAACAAGTCCTCTTGAATGCATTTTTTTTCAAGCAAGTTTCTAGATGACTCATGCTAAAATTGGAGATCTATAAATTTATTTATCAGAGTCATTAAGTATTGAAAGTTAAATCTAATGCCATGGAACACTGGAAAGAACATTAGATTAGAAGTTGTAAGGTCTCAATTCAAGATTTATCTTTGCCATCTTGGGCAAAATACTTTCTCCCTTGGCCTCAGTAAAATGTAGGCAATTAGATTACATGGCTTCTAAGATTCCTTCTAGACTAAACATTCTGTGATTTTATTAGGTAATTTCAAATCCCTGGTTGAATTCACCACTCCTCCAAATGCTGTTACCCAAATTGTGAAATGCACGTCACTGGTGGTCAAGAAAATAATGTTAAAGGCACAAGAATTAACATTTTTAAATTTATTGCTATTTTTTATTTATCTTAATTTTTGTATCTGAGAAACTTATAACTGGTACAACAAAACTGAGGTTTTCTTTGTAAATAAATTTACTTAAACTTGAAACTATGTGTTGATTTAAAGAGACATTATAAAGCAAATAATGGAAAATGGTATGCAGACATGATGAAAGTTACAAAGATAGTGTGCAAATGAATGCTATTTCTGAAACCTGGCCCTCTTCTGACATGTCTTTTCATAACTTACACACATATATTCTCTACTTAGCAAAATCTTTCCATGTTCAGCTCAAAGATTGCTTGCTTACTGAGCCATTCAAAGTAGAAGAGTTTCATACTTGGAAACAATAGAGTTCATGTAACTGGTCTATTCATATGAACTAGGGTCTTCATCTTATTCGTTTTTGTTTCTCGAGGACATTGATGTGCTTAGCTTTATAGTAGATGCCCAATCAATATTTGTTGAAAAAATGAACCGAATCAGTATATTGCTAAATATGATGGGCAAATGTTTCTTGTAATTGATTTCTTTTCAGCATGTATCACTGACTCCATGTCAATGGACACTGTCTCTACTTTATTAGTTTCAGAATACAATGCCCATAAGAATCCACAGTAGGAAGAACAGGTTGATAGGAAAGATCAAAAATAAACCATTGGAAGTTTTTGAGACTAGTCATAGATCCTGTAAATTTTAGGAAGGAAACACTTCAAACATCATTGATTTCTGAGAGTCTAAGACACTGGGACACCGGGATCGATGGCTCTTCAGCAGAAGTGGATGACGTCTTCCATTAGGGCAATTTATATTTTGTAGACTTTACACTATAAAATCTAAAGTCTCCAGCAGTTTGAATTTACAAAGCATTTCTACACACTTCATTTAATTTTATCCTCACAATAGTGCTTTGACGTTGAAATAACAGAAGGGAAAGTGAAGTTAGAAAAGTTAGTTAAATGGTTTTCAAAATGTCACCCAGCTTGTAGTTGGCTAGACCAGGGGTCAGTAAACTATGATGGGGGGAGGGGCGAGTAGGGGAGGCAGGAGGGCAAGTCCAGCCACTGTTTGTTTTGACAAATAAAGTTTTACCATAACACAGACTTAGCCTTATGGAGGAGTTACTCTATTTCCTACATGAAGAAGAAATTGAGGCCACGAAAAGGTCATTACTTGACAATGTCACACAGCTAGAAAGCGTTGAAGTCAGGAGGATTCACACGCAGGCACCGGACTCCAGGGCCTTTGCAGTCACAACTGAGCTAGTGCTGGTTTTGGTGTCCAAATCCTGGCTGTAGCTCTGTGACCTTGGGGAATCTACTCCCTCAGTCTCTCGTAAATTAATGCTTGTCAAATGCTTCAAACTGAGTTTGGCACATTGTAAGTGCTCAACAACACTATTACTTTTATTAACATTCAAAGCCTTTTCATCATCCTGTTTCCTTCCAACAGGAAAAAAATCACAAAACTATGGGCTAGATGTTCTATATATGCTGTTTCATTTAAGTTTTTTTAGTAGCCAATTATTAATCTGTTTTTAGAAAACAATTAAAAAAAAAAGAGGTTCTCAAGGGTTAAGTAACCTGTTCTGATACCAATCCCGGGTCTGTCTGGTTTTTACGTCTATCTTCTCTACACCACTTTTCTAATCTCATCATTTCCCCTACATGAACTCAGTGCTTGAAAAACCAATGGAGGGAACATCTTTTTCCCCTCTCTCAACCAACCGACAAATTAATCAGCCATCAACAAAAGGCAGCTGCATTCACTCTACTCAAATGCATCATGGGCTTGCCTGCCTTGTTTCCTTTAAGTAAGCCATTTCTAGAATCTGAAATATGCTGTTTTTTTTTTCTTTTGCAACTCCCTTTATTTGAAATCTTATTTGTCCTTTGAAGCCAGACTCAAAAAGCACTAAATCCTTAAAGATTTCTCTGATCATCAAAGACAGAAGTAGTTTATTCTCTTCAGAATCCAATAGTATTTTTGTTTGTACCATGCTTATGGAGTTTATATGATATATACTGGCTTATGGTATTGTTTTCATCCATGCCTTAAAGTACCCTCAAATACTGATAACTTTAAACCCTTTTGTAGAGCAAGGTGGGATATGTAGAAACACTAAATTATAAGATGAAGGCCTCCAGTGGAATATTCTGGAATGCTTCTTTAAGAAATATCTCACATTATTATCTTGAATGCATGTATAAAGATATTCCCTCTGCACAATGCCTTGTCTTGCATCATTAAATGGTAGGCATTCAATAAATATTTACTCACTTTGGACTCCAGTTTTTTTATAAGGCTAATTTCATAGTTCCATTAGCTCAGTACAATTAATTTAAAAGCACCAAGATAAAGCTAAACAATATAGACAGAATAGATAATTTATTCTAACACCTTATCTCTGTGTTCCTCATTTGAAAGTGTCTACCTCTAATTCATTTTTCATTCTGCATTAGTAGTTTAAATATATTTTAGGTAATTTTAAAAACTAAAAATGACTTTTGGTAGATTTCAGCTCATCTTTGCAATACCCATGATATGAGTGATCTATCATTTAAAGTCCTTTTAAAAAGCCACAGCATGGTAATCTATTTATTTGTGTTCATACCTTATCAGCAATCTTACACATCTTAACTCAGTTTTGCAGCCTCTGCTTTATTTTTAATTTGATTTTGCCTAAAATCATTCTTAATTAGAAATGGAGAAGGCTACAACATTACAATATCACCTACTTAAATTAACATTATAGGGGTAGGAGGGGCAGTTTGAGAGAAAGACTCAGGCCGAATCAGTGAAAAAATGCATTACAGAAAATTTTTAAACAAAGAGATACATGTTTTCAAGTAACTGGTGACTAATTGCTAACAGAGTGTACAGGTTTCTATGCCAATTTTTGATTAAAATTTTGCCATTTATATGAGAATAATTTAATCTAAAAGTTACTCATAATTTAAGTTTATTCTTAGAAAACTTAAATTTGTTTAAAGTTTGCTATATAAATTGTTTCTCTTTGAAAGACAAATTTAATTTAACTCATGGTAAATTACAGATTCTGGGTTTATAGTTAGTTTATTGAAACACAGTCTATATGGAATGTATTCTGTATAGTCTGTATCAAATGAATCTAATCAACACAGTGAAGTCACATCATCTAATCAAATTAGCATGAATTATGGTTATAGAGGCTTAATCTTAAAACAAAATGGGATAACCCTTGTAAGCAAGCAAACAGAGAATTGTTCCCTACCCTCCATTCATCCTAGAGATTTTATAGTTATCAGAAAATAGAAAGATTTGGGGGCACCTGGGTGGCTCTGTCAGTTAAATATCTGACTCTTGACTTTCCCTTCGGTCATAATCTTAAGGTCGGTGGGTTTGAGCCCAACATCGGGCTTTGCTGACAGTGTGGAGCCTGCTTGGGATTCTCTCTCTCCCTCTCTCTCTGCCCCCCCCTCTCTCTCTCTCCTCAAGATAAATAAGTAAACTTAAAAAAAAAGTAGAAAGATTTGAATGACCAGATAATTTGCATATCAATTTCACTTGATCTTTCCTGTAGGAAATTTAGTGGTTCTCAACCCTTACTGTACACAAGAACACCACACAGGATTACATTTTTAAAAAATGAATACTATACTCTATGAACAATGTAAGAGATTGTCAAGGTCAATGTTAACTAAATGTAATTCTCACCTTTCCACTGTCTTTAGAACTTAACCTTCCTTATGTGTCCTCATCATCAGCTTTGCCCAATGCCTTTCATGGTTGAGTTTCCACTTACTTTTCAGTTCCATGGAAAGCTATATTAGGTCACATTGATGTGGTCTCAGATCTCCTTACATCAACAGGGCATACTTCTGAATTCTTCCATACCTGTACACATAAGAATTGAAATGTCATATTCCAATTAATGAACTTATCTTTTGAGACTCAGCTTAAACTTTACTTCTCTGAGACTTCTTCTCAGGCATGCCTTTTACCAATTACTTGTATATACTTCTAGGATAGTGTTATCAACTTGTGTATTGATTGTATGTTTTTGTTTTTTATTTTCTGTCTCCTACAATGTACTACAGTTTGGTAATGACCTGACTATAATAGACATAATGCTTGTTGATACATTTTAGAATTAATGAAGTTAAATATTTGTAATAATGAATAACTTGTGGTGCCATATATAATCCTTGAAAAAAAATTTTTTATAATGTTTATTTATTTTTGAAAGAGAGACAGAGCATGAGCATGAGTAGGGAGGGGAAGAGAGAGAGGGAGACACAGAATCTGAAGCAGACTCTAGGCTCCAAGCCATTAGCACAGAGCCCGACACAGGGCTAGAACTCACGGACTGCAAGATCATGACCTGAGTCAAAGCTGGATGCTCAACCGACTGATCCATCCAAGTGCCCCTATAATCCTTTATATTTTACTTGTCTTGACTGATCCCAAAGAGAGTTGAGAAAATATAGTATACATAGGTCCAAATAAATCTCAGATTGTTTAAATATATAATTTTAAAAGGTTGTGAAATATCTGGAAAAGCTAAATTAAAGATGCTTAACATGTTTCAGGTAGTTCATACCTAAAAATTCAAACCTCAATACAAGGACAGCTGCAGAAGTTCATAACGTGGAAGTAATATTATTCTTCCTTACAGTTAGGGTAGCTGTGTCCCAGGTTCCTCAGGATATGTTTATGGTTGATAGAACCTCCTTTCTTCTCAAAAGTGTCCTGGTTTGTATGATAAATTATATGGTCACTCTACATATAGTCTACAACAACAGATTTAAGACTAATGGGGAAACCAAAAATCCTTTGGAAAAATCACAAGAGTAAAACCAACACACTCTTTGGAACAATTCATGCGGATATCTATTATATTACCTATTTTAACATATTTTGGCACAAGAGGAATTCACAAGTGATAGGTCATAAATTCAATATAAGTGCCTGGGTTTAGGGGATCTAGGAATCTCTTGACATTATCATCTTTTAACTGAATTATAATTGCTTTTGCCAAGGGATGAAGTTACTGTGTTCCTTGGGATTAAGACTTGACCCTGATCTTCATTTTCCCACTTTATGGCATTTATAATACTTTTGTATAATAGCACTTTACAGTGTACAGAAGATGTTTATATACATTTTACATTTATATTAATAGAAGCATTCCATTTAAGTGCCGTGAGTTTAGTATTTATTGTGTCGGACAAGAAGTATTTGTTTTGCAGAGATCCTTGATGTTTCTCTGGCTTCTTAAGTGGACGTTTCCTCATTGCTTATACCTAGTAAAAAGGTTAACATGGCTAAATCTGCCACTTTGGTGATTCTTTTTAGCTATTATGGGCTAAATGCAGAGTAAAGTTTTAGAACTATTCTAACATTATGTTGTCTTGTCTATCCAAGCAGGTAAGTGTATCTCTTGTTATTAAATAAGTCCTGGGACATCTATGGTTCACGTCACTTGCTTCTATTCCTATCAGAGTGTGTTACATTGACTGAAAAAAAAGTTCTATGTGGACTCAAGGTAGTGAATTTCTGGGCTGAAGAAAAGCACAAATAATAATAATAATGCTGAAATTATTGAAGATGTAAAGGTAGTGGTATTATGATGTTTTATCATCGTGTAACCTTAGGGTAAAAGTGCTGGGAAAAATAAACCGAAGTCTACGATTTAAAAAAAAAATAGTATTTAATTTTAGTTTGTCCTTTAAGCATAGCATAATCATATTCCCATTATTTTCAACATATTTAAATGTTTTCACTATAAAATTATTATTCCTCTTAATTAAGTGATTACAAGGTTTTTAAAATGTTGCCAAATTTGAAAGTATGATTTTATTGTATCAGGGCACTTATTTTTCAACCCTAGGCGGTTTCCTTTCTGGTTTATCTGTTTTTAAATGATGATAATATTGTATAAGTTCTGAAAAATTTCCTTGATTGGATTACTGTTGGTGTATTGTTAACAACAGAAAGCTTACTAAACAAAAAGCAAAGCTTTTCATTTCACAATGAAAAAAAAAGGCTTAAAATGATAACAACACGTTCATTTACAGCACTCTTAAGTAATGGATAACGAAGTTTAGAAATTTTTATTAAAGTAGCTTTTGGTTGGGGAGAGATTGAAGCAAAACTCCTAGACTGTAGATGGTGGATCCAACCACTGAAAAATGGGCACAAAGAATGTCATTACAGATGACACCTGATTATTTCCAATTTGCCTGTGTTGGCTGTGGCCAATATGCGTTGGTGTGAAATCGAATTATGGAAACAACCCAAGTGTCCATTGACTGATGAGTGGATAAAGAAGATGTGGTACGCAAACACACACACACACACACACACACACACACACACACACACTGGAATATTACTCATTCATAAAAAGGAACAAAATCTTGCCATTTGCAACAACATGGGTGGACCTAGAAGGTATAATGCTAAGTGAAATAAGTTAGTCAGAGAAAGGCAAATACCATATGAACTTGCTCATATGTGGAATTTAAGAAACAAAACAAATGAACAAAGGAAGAAAGAGACAAACCAAAAAACAGACTCTTAACTGGAGAGAGCAAACTGATGGTTACCAGACGGGAGGTGGGTGGGAGGACGGGTGAAATAGGTGAAGGGGATTAAGAGGGCACTTCTGATGAGCACTGAGTACTGTTTGGTTGAATCGCCATATTGTACACCTGAAACTACTCTAATGGTGTATGTTAACTGTGATGGAATGAAAATTAAACAAATGAATAAGTAAACACAAGCACACACCCACACAAATCCTGTCAAAAAACCTCAAAGAGATTGAGAAGAGAGGTGGGAGTAGTGGTGGGGTCTGATTGTTACATTCTTGGGTGAGCAGCAGGGGGACCGCGTAGGCTAACAGTCTCCTACGCATGCCACAATGCCCCGTGTGATCTGGCTCTGCTCCCCTCTCCAGACTCATCTCTTGTTACCTCTGCTTCTGAAATACTGCGAGTTCCCTGAACACATGATGTTTCACATCTGTGATTTTCTCCATTCTCTCTGGAATGCCCTCTCTTTCCAATCTTTCTATCTATACAATGTTGTTGCCCTTTTTCTATTGATATTGGAGCCCCTTGTCTCCTGCTTTAATATGACCTGGTTGCTCCCCAGGTCTGTGCATAGCTTCCTTTAATGGCTGTTACTGGAAAGTTCTGTCTCCCCTTCTTTGTTTTCTCCTTCATTTTCCGGGGGTACGCCTTCAGGCATCTTTTGAGGAATGAATGTATGAGAGTAAATGTTAAGGTCCTTGTAGATCTAAATTTATCTTTATTCTGCCACCGTACGGATTAATAATTGAGCCAAATATACAATCTGTTCTTGTTTGACAATTTTTCCCTCCGAATTTTGAAGATGTGTTTCCAGTACTGCATTGTATTTAATGTTATTTTTGTGTGTTTGTAACAGGTATGCATTGCTTTACAATACTGGAAATAAAAAAAGATATATTTCTTCATTTTTTTCTTTCGGTGGCTGTATGTTTCGCATCTAGAATCTGTCTGATTCATTTTTAAGACTGTAGTCTTCACTCAAGGTTTACAATCCTAGCCCTAAATCACATATTTGGTTCTTCCCACGGACCATGTAACTTCACTGCTGCACGTGTTCTGTATGTGTCACCTGGGGCTGTTTTTTTTCTTTTTCTTGTTTTCTTTTTGAAAGCTTGCTTCTAATGAACTACTCTTAAACTGAATATTTGTGCTTACACTTATTTGGACTTGGAGCTGGGATGACAAGAAATGGTTTCCGTGAATTAGCTTATTTTGTCATGTTGATTAGAATCTTTATCTTTCTAAATCAGATAGATAAAATAATTAGAGCTCTCTTCCCCAAGAGTGGTGACAAATTGCAGCGGACTTTCTCCGTGTCCTGCCCGTAGCCCCCGGACCCATCCTGGGGGGGCTCCTGTAGATGATTTCTACATTCTGTGTGTCTTTACATGAGAGCATCATTCTGGCCACGTGAACAAGCTTGTGGGCAAGCTGAATGCGCGGTGGAAGTTAATGCTGAGGAGTGACCCTCAGTTAAAGAGGGAGAAGAGTTGGTGGATGAGCATCCAGAGTCCCTGCTGTCTGTTGTGCTGGACGCAGTCTCTCAGAGGGTTCTGAAAAGATCGGGCCCCTGTCCATAGCAGTAGCTTGCTCTTTACTGATACTTTCCATCCTTTTTCTAGTCTAACTTCCCACTTCACTTTACTTCCTGAAATCACCTCTAAAATAAACTTCTATCAGAACCTTGATTTGGGGGTGTACCCAAAGACTCCAGTCCAACAAAGTTGTTTTTGGGGACACTCCATCTCTTCTCAGAGCTATATGGGAGCCGCAGGAACTTCTAGATATCCTCAAACAGGGTTCTTCGTCCATGTTCACTACTCTGCTGGATCTTCCAGATGCCACGGTTTGGAGTTGGTCTTCCACGGGACGTGGTTTCATCTGAAATGAGCTTTTCTTATTCTGCTTCCTGCTTAGGTTAGTATGACAACTTCATCACAGGCATAAGAGGCTCTACCGGCAGACTTCTTTCTTCCACGTGCAACTCATGTGGGGGAGACCTTGGTGTGGGCTCCCGGGGCTTCAGCACCCAATGCCCATCAATGACTTCCCGGAATGAAGATCACTCCTCGCAGAGGGGTCCGGTCCTCTTTGAGTCCAGCCCTCATCTCTGGACAGGTGTCTGTAGAATCCTTTTGGCCAGTCAACACTACTTCTGTGGCACGTGACAGGTGTTTGTAATTGTCCATACCATCACACTGGGGACAGGCAGTTAGAGAAAGGAAGAGAGGGTTTTATACCAGTAATGAAGGAATGAAGAACAGGGAGAAACAATGGATGTCTGCTAGGTTTCACCTCTTGGGTTCCTGCAATATTGTGATTTATAAGAAATATATGTGGCACAAAACAGACACATAGACCAATGGAATAGAATAGAAACCCCAGAACTAGACCCACAAACGTATGGCCAACTCATCTTTGACAAAGCAGGAAAGAACATCCAATGGAAAAAAGACAGCCTCTTTAACAAATGGTGCTGGGAGAACTGGACAGCAACATGCAGAAGGTTGAAACTAGACCACTTTCTCACACCATTCACAAAAATAAACTCAAAATGGATAAAGGACCTGAATGTGAGACAGGAAACCATCAAAACCTTAGAGGAGAAAGCAGGAAAAGACCTCTCTGACCTCAGCCGTAGCAATCTCTTACTCGACACATCCCCAAAGGCAAGGGAATTAAAAGCAAAAGTGAATTACTGGGACCTTATGAAGATAAAAAGCTTCTGCACAGCCAAGGAAACAACCAACAAAACTAAAAGGCAACCAACGGAATGGGAAAAGATATTTGCAAATGACATATCGGACAAAGGGCTAGTATCCAAAATCTATAAAGAGCTCACCAAACTCCACACCCGAAAAACAAATAACCCAGTGAAGAAATGGGCAGAAAACATGAATAGACACTTCTCTAAAGAAGACATCCGGATGGTCAACAGGCACATGAAAAGATGTTCAGCATCGCTCCTTATCAGGGAAATACAAATCAAAATCACACTCAGGTATCACCTCACGCCAGTCAGAGTGGCCAAAATGAACAAATCAGGAGACTATAGATGCTGGAGAGGATGTGGAGAAATGGGAACCCTCTTGCACTGTTGGTGGGAATGCAAATTGGTGCAGCCGCTCTGGAAAGCAGTGTGGAGGTTCCTCAGAAAATTAAAAATAGACCTACCCTATGACCCAGCAATAGCAGTGCTAGGAATTTATCCAAGGGATACAGGAGTACTGATGCATAGGGCCACTTGTACCCCAATGTTCATAGCAGCACTCTCAACAATAGCCAAATTATGGAAAGAGCCTAAATGTCCATCAACTGATGAATGGATAAAGACATTGTGGTTTATATACACAATGGAGTACTACGTGGCAATGAGAAAAAATGAAATATGGCCTTTTGTAGCAACGTGGATGGAACTGGAGAGTGTGATGCTAAGTGAAATAAGCCATACAGAGAAAGACAGACACCATATGGTTTCACTCTTATGTGGATCCTGAGAAACTTAACAGGAACCCATGGGGGAGGGGAAGGAAAAAAAAAAAAAGAGGTTAGAGTGGGAGACAGCCAAAGCATAAGAGACTCAAAAACTGAGAACAAACTGAGGGTGGATGGGGGTGGGAGGGAGGAGAGGGTGGGTGATGGGTATTGAGGAGGGCACCTTTTGGGATGAGCACTGGGTGTTGTATGGAAACCAATTTGACAATAAATTTCATATAAAAAAAAAAAGAAATATATGTTCAGTCATTCAGATGACCCAAATACATTTCTCATGTATATTTGGTCTTTATCTACAGTTTCTGGGCCACAGCTCTCCAAACCCTTGTGATTTCCCGAGCGATAAGAGAAATGGGATCTTCTTTTGTTCCATTATTTGGTCTCTTGTCCTCAGTTCTTGAACCATAAAGGTGAAATGGGCACCTGGCTTTTCATAACCAGGCCCTTCCAACCACAATTGGGCTTAGGTTAATGAGGTGGCCTTTGGAAAACACTTAAGGATGGATGGGCGGGCAGGGGAGAGGGGTTGGAGGTCAAGTCAGTTACCAATGGCCAATGATGTAATCAATCACGTCTATGGAATGACGCCTCCATACACACCCCAAACGACAGGGTTGGGAGAGCTTCTGGATGCATGGAGCCTTGGGAGAGTGTCCTGCCTAGAGACGGAAGCTCTTCACCCCTTCCCCACACCACCACCTGGCTGTTTCTGAGTTCTATCCTTTTATGATAAACAGGTAATCTCATAAGTAAAATGTTTCCCAGAGTCAGGTGAGCTGCTCTGGCAAAGTAATCAAACCTAAGAAGCGGGTTGTTGGAACATCCAGTCCCTACCCGGTCAGTCAGAAGCACAGGCAATGAATGACCTGGACTCACGGACTGGTATCTGAAGTCAGGCGGGGGCGAGAGGCAGTCTTGCAGGATTGACCTCCTAAGCTGTGCAATCGGACGCTACCTCTGGGTGGATACTGTGAGAACTGAGTTGAACCGCATTACACCCCGCTGGTGGTGAGAATTGCTTAGTGGTGTGGGAAGCCCCTCGTCCCCCTCCACGTACCAGGGAACTGGGTGTGGAAACCTTTCATTCCCAACAGAGACAATACCTACACTTACGTCCACGACTTCGGACAGTTCCAGTAAGGCAGCTATCATATGCCTGCTCAGAAATGCACTCACCGTCTCCTCCAAGGGACAAATACCAAAGTCTCATCCAGTTCGAGCTCCTGGATTCTGGGCGAGACGCTCTTCATGGTTTGTGTGCAGATTTCTGTTCTACTCACATAGTACCTTATGCTTACGCTAGACACTTAGCCACCCGAACGCTCCTGGGAAACAGGGTAGAAAGGAAAAAAGGATCTCTGGCGGCAGAAAATATTTCCCTTCTGGAAATCAGAGAAGGGAAAACAACGTGCGGTCACCGCCCCCGGTGTTTGTGGCTTCTCTCCCTGGTAGGGCAGTGGGCTCCTGGTTAGACAGCTCATTCTCCAAGCCCTGCCCCACAGGAATCTCCCGTAGCATCATCCTCTGTGGCTACATCTGACAGGAGGTTTGGGGAGCGTTTCCCCAGGGGGTACCTGACAATAGTTCTAAGGGATCCTAAGTGTTGGCCTAAGTATTTGTTGAGCGAGTGCTAAATAAAGAAATATCAAAGCATGGCAGAATCTGTGAGATATAACTGCCTGAATCACTGAGCTTGCTAAGTTACCACTACCACTCTGAGTCACAGAATTATCCCCGGGGAGAAGTACAACACTGCATTTTAGGATTTTTTTTTTTTTTTTTGATTGAACAGATCCTTTTAAAACCAAACTGAGCTAAAAGGACTGTACTTGTTCTATTGATTGTCAAATATTCTTCTGTTTTTTCAATATACTGAGTGAGTTCACAGAATGCTCACCAAGCTGCTGGGGCTTGCCAATTAAAGCCCACATTGAAATGTTATAAAAAAGAACAGTTTATCGTAATCACAGATACTGTACATAACGTAGCAATTTGCTTCTTGAAAGCTAATTACAAAAGTTGTTTGAAATAATCATGCCCTTATTCAGCAGCTCAGGGATGAGAACAGCTGTATAAATACTCACTACCCCAGCAATGGCAAGAGAGAAGGGTGGAAAAAAATAGGTTAGTTAAAAGTTCAAACAAAGAGTGAGAAAACAAAACGGAAATGAATTCCCTTAGCCCTTTCAGCGACTGTAATGAACGTTCAAGGACATAACGTTCCAGGTTTTCAGCATAATATTGAAAGGCACTTTTGACGTGACAATGGATTCTATTAAAATTATAATGCTCCGAGTATCTATTTAATTAATTACCTCTAAACTTCCTGGAGCTCTTCCCTACTCACTGCGAACTCGTGTGGCATGTTGAATCATGTTAATTTTCTCCAGAGAAAGGGTATAAAATATGTCCCAACAAAACAGATGGCACTTTAAGTCGAACCATTCACTCAATGGAATAAATTGGCGTCTATAATATAATGTTGGGAATCCAGCCCCACCATTCCGCACAGATTTGTAACTGTAAGACGGGCTATTCCATCAGCGAGTGACGCTTTGCTCGGGGACCTGACTGTGCAAACCCTAGAAAGGCCTCCTTCTTGACTGAGCAAGCAGCTGTCCTCCCAGAATATAATTTAGCCACTTTGTCTTATCCCGAGATAAGGCCCCGTAACACTGTCCCCAAAAGGAATAATCACAATTTCACAAGTTGGTGGAGCCCTGACAGTCCGGAACAGGGGCCTTCTAGGCTTCAACAGCATGGCCGTTTCTGCCAGGCAGGCTTCTCACCCACCAGATTGGTAGTCAGATTTCAAATACACAGTAAGAATCACTTGATTTATAGCCTCTTTTGACCAACGATAAAGCCAGTTCCTACACTTAAAAACAAGTGTTCCTATTGTTCAAGGAAATTTATTTTTTTCCAAAAGAGAAAGTTATTTGGGCAAGAGAAAAATAAGGTTATTTGTTGAGTTAAAAGAGCCCAGTGGAGTTATAAATACATATGCGCACTGCATAGATAATCTCCACAGAGCTTCACTTCTTTAAACTTCTCGACGGTCTCTCTACACTCATAATAAATCCTGGCCAAGCCTAATTAAATTGGGGTTCAGGATCACTAGTATTTTATCTTTTACCGAACTTTTAACAGCCGCTTCATTATTCACTAGAGTGGGTGGAATACACATACAAATAGCAGGGAATAATGAGATATTTATTGTCTTCTTTCTGGTAGAATATTTTTACACGGTCATCACATTTTTTATCCCCAAATTAGAGTTGTATTTAGTATTTAGTTCCACACTGAGCAAATAGGATATCATGAGTATCTGTTGACAGATTGAAACTTAAATAAAATATTTTGAAGGATTTATATATACATATATAATATATAATATTTATAAAAACATAAATATATATAAACCCTTCAAAATATTTTATTAAAATATTAAAATATATATGTATATTTTAAAAATATGAAGGACTATACACAGACTTCTCACAGCACAAGAATTAAGTAGGTACCTTTATAAAGAAGGCAAGGCTTAAACATACCAAATGACTAAGAAAATTATAAATCTTACACTTCCCAATTCCATGCTAAGCATATACATAGCATGTTAAATATACTTGATTCTTTTTGACTTCTCTATAATATTTGGTAATGTTAACAACTTCGTATAGCTATATGTTTATCTAGAAATGATCACATTTGCTTAGAAGTATTTGTGGAAGTGAGGCTCCCTCCATTAGAGAAAACAATATTCTCATGGGGTGGTAGCTTTTTTTCTTCCAATATCCATCTACCAAGGTGTCAGAAATAGAACATACGGGCTATAAAAATTTATTGAATGTTTGATTAATTAGCGACTAGGCATATTAATGAATGAATTTCCTGTTTTCTGAAATGCTTTCCGTGTTGTGGCTTCTATGAGGATGTATTTCCATTCAATCAATAACACAGCATTTATTAGATATCTTCTATGTGCCAGGTACTCATGAGTATCACAAATATACCAGAGAACAAGAAAGACGAGTTCCTCAAGGAGCTTTATCTCGGAGGGAAATGCAAATATTAACAAATAATAGTGTAATAAACGCCACAAATATGGAAACATGGCATGCAATGAAACTTTATTACAGGAAATCATAAACCTACCCTGGGGGTCTGGCAAAGGCTTTCCTCAGGGAATGGGATGTTAGCTGGGACTTGAAGAATGAGGAAGTGTTAGCCAGGTGAAGTATGGGACGAAGACAGAAGCGAAAAGGGAATTTGGCAGAGGGATCGGAAAGTTCGAAGGACTCAACTCACCTCTCTTTTTCCAATGATTTTTTCTTATTCTATTTAAGCCTTCTAATGGTGGGTATTTCCAAAAATCTTGGTCCCTCAGAAAAATAATCCATATGGAGCACTTCAGTTATCTCCGGCAGCCTGATGACTATCAAATAGGCGATCTTGGTTTTGATGCGTTGTGCTCGGAGCTACAGGAGATGCGAAAGACAAGTAAATAAATATACCTTGTGGAAGGTCCAACAACCTTGCTGGGGGAAAAACTCAGAGAGAGGGTACACATTGAAGATAGACAGATAAAAGATTGAGAGCCAGAGACGGAAAAGTGGAGAGAAAATGGAAACACTGTCAATGGCAGATAAAGGTAGCGTTCAACCTGCTTTGTGTGGCATCATAAATTTTGTGTGCAGTAATTTCCCCAGTGTCTAGCACAGTGTGTTACTCTCAGTAGTCATTTAATATGTTCCTGGACACGGCTACCATATGTGCATGGAAGGAAACATATTACCTGGAGTCCGGTGACATGGTTCCATTCTTGATGCAGGTGAGCTCGACATTTAAAGGCTCTGGGCCTTTGTGTCCTCAGATATAAAAATTGTGAGGGCAGCATTCAAATACTGCCATGGAATAAATTTCCCAGTATCCCTCCAGAAACAGAATTCAGTTGTTCCTTGTGAAATAATATATTTTTAAGTTTATTTACTTATTTATATATTTACTTAGAGAGCATGAGCAGGGGATGGGCAGAGAGAGAGAGGGAGAGAGATTATTCCAAGCAGGCTATGCCCTGTCAGCACAGAGCCTGCCTCAGGGCTTGATCCCATGAACCGTGAGATCATGACCCGAGCAGAAACCAAGAGTTAGACACCTGCCCGACTGATCCACCCAGGCACCTCTGAAATAATGTTCATTCTAAATAATGAATAGGTTTTGTCAAGAGATGTTAACATTTATTTTCACACATTTTATTTTTCCTTATAGGACTATGGTGAATTGAATCTCTTCCATGATCTCTGCTTCGCCCGACCTGTTGGCTTCATGCTCATGCTTCGAAGATTCCCTTTCTCCACTTGGGGTGGGGAGACACATCCTTACTGATAGCTCCCAACAATTAACTTTCAGTCTTTAGCTTCTAAGTGGAGACTTACTCTGATTCCCTGGATGCCAAGCTCCAAAACTTTAGGGAGAGGACTCACTGGCCCAGCCTGGGTTAGGTATCCAGGTGAGGCCTCCCGAGTGTGATCAGGGTGGCTCATATAAGACCAGAAGAATCAGCCTCTTTGTCACCAAAAGAGCTGGAGTGGAGGTGGTGTTAATGAGCCAACAATAAAGGGGAATATGCTAGGAAGACATAGATATCTAAACCTTACTTATTCCAGAATCAATTTGGGTATGTCTGTGAAAACATATTTTTATTCATCTATTTATTTTTATTTTTAAATGTTTCTTTATTTATATATTTTGAGGGTGGGGGAAGGGGTAGAGAGAGAAGGGGAGAGTGAGTCCCAAGCAGGCTCTGTGCTGTCAGCGTAGAGTCTGGAAAACATATTTATTTATTAATTTTTATTTTTTTTAACATTTATTTATTATTTTTGGGAGACAGAGACAGAGCATGGGCAGGGGAGGGGCAGAGAGAGAGAGGGAGACACAGAATCCAAAGCAGGCTCCAGGCTCTGGGCTGTCAGCATGGAGCTCAATGTGGGGCTCAAACTCATGGACCGTGAGATCATGACCTGAGCTGAAGTCAGATGATGCCCAACCAACTGAGCCACCCAGGCACTCCCCCCCAATTTTTAAAAAAATTTTTTTTCAACGTTTATTTATTTTTTGGGGGGACAGAGAGAGACAGAGCATGAACGGGGGAGGGGCAGAGAGAGAGGGGACACAGAATCGGAAACAGGCTCCAGGCTCTGAGCCATCAGCCCAGAGTCTGATGCGGGGCTCGAACTCATGGACCGCGAGATCGTGACCTGGCTGAAGTCAGACGCTTAACCGACTGCGCCACCCAGGCGCCCCCCCCCCCAAATTTTTTAATGTTTTCTTTACTTTTGAGAGAGAGAGAGAGAGAGAGAATGAGCAGAGGGTCAGAGAGAGAGGGAGGCACCAAATCCGAAAAGAGCTCCAGGTTCTGAGCTGTCCGCACAGAGCCTGACACAGGGCTCAAACTCGTGAACCATGAGATCATGACCTGAGCCTAAGGCAGATGCTTAACCGACTGAGCCAGGTAGGCACCCCTCTGGAAAACATATATATTTTTTTAAGTTTATTTATTTTTATTTTGAGAGACAGAGTGAGTGAGTGAGCATGAGGAGGGGAGGGGCAGACAGGGAGAGAATCCTAAGCAGGCTCCATACTGTCAGCACAGAGCCTATCATGGGGCCTGAACCCACAAACCGTGAGATCATGGACTTAAAACCAAGAGTCAGATGCTTAACTGACTAAGCCACCCAGGTGCCCCTGGAAAACATATTTTTAAAAATAATGTAATTCTATTGTAGGCTGTCATCAATTGGTAACTGAGTTCCTGAAGGCCTAGAGAGAATGCCTAACCTAGTGCTTTGCATGTAGTATATGATCAATAAATATATCTTGAATTAAGTTGATTAAAGTAGCCATCTGTCTAAGATGCTATGTAAAACTGATTAGGCAGACATAGTTCTGAACTTCTGAAACTTATCCTCTATCAGGGACAAGATTAGCACCAAACAACAACAACAACAACAACAACAACAAAACCAAAAAATGAAAGAAAAAATAGCATAGTGGAAAAAGTGTTAGATCCAGAGAAAGAGGACTTAATTTGGTATCTGAATCATATATTTTCTATTTTGTTGGTATTTTTTTGGGCAAATTTCTTAATTGTTCTGAGCCTCAGTTTTAACATCTTTGAAATTAAACAAAATTATTTATGTCTTGGAGGCCTGACAAGAGAGAACTCTTTGTAAGCAGGAAGTAACTACACAGATTTGTAGGATATCAGTATTCATGCAGCAGATTGAACCAGCAGAGAGATACCTCCTCAAGCTTCCTCCCCTTTGTCAGTAGGTCCTTTTCAGAGTTCTTTTCAGAAGCTTAGAAAACAACCATGAAAACTAATGTTTGTGTTCTTTTAAAATAATAATTGAAATAGGCTATAAGGTCAGAGTTAAAAACAAATCTCCAACCAAAGAAAACAAAGCAGTGCTTTTCTAGAATAAATGAGACCATTTAGTACAAAGGATATGACAATCCCATGCTAATTGAGAAAATACTTTCTTTTTCTATATGGGATTGGACTATTGTCTTCTTCCACTCAGACTGCCATAACAAAATGCCATAGACCAAGAGGCTTAAGTCATGGAAATTTAATTTCTCACAGTTCTAGATGCTGGGAAGTCCAAGATCCATATGCAGGCCAATTTGGCTTCTGGCGAGAGCTCTCTTCCTGGTTTGCTGAAGGCCACCTTCTTGATGTGTCCTCACATGGCAATGAGAGAGTGAGCTCTCTGGTGTCTCGTTTTATAAGGCCATGTATCCCACTGGATTAAGGAGCCACCCTTATGACCTCACAACCTGAATAACTTCCTTACTCTAAATACAGTCACACTGGGCGGAGGTGGGGGGAGAAGGCTTCAACATGAGTCTTTGAGAGACATGATTCTGTTCACAGCATCTATGTAGTGTGAAAATGTTAATGAGAGTTTTAAGTACATGTGCTTACTCTAAGGAGGACATAATAAAATTTGAAAATTGGGAGACCTATAGCTCACATTGGCAAGAATATTAAAAAGAAGCTGAGACTGGAGGGTCGCATTCCTTCTTTCCAGTAGTATTGGAGGCCACTTTCACCTTAGCTGTTTAAATACAATGGGTGTCATTGTCCACTTGGCAAAAGCCTTCTTGGGAGCCTTCAAGCCTGCTTGGTTTACTCTTGGGCATGGCATGGGGCAAAGGGAAGAATGATTCACAAGAAGAGGTTTCTTTCTGTAGAAGGAGGTAACGGCTTCCCCACGGGAAAATGATTGGAAACTCAAACAGAAAGATTAAGGAGATAATTAAGGTGACACAATCCTGAGGATGGGAGGAAGGGGGCATTTGGAACTGGAAGAGTAGGATTCATACTTTACCTGCCTTTACTTTGGAACTGCAAGAAGTCCAACTTAGCTAGAGCTTTAACCTTTTTCTTCCTATTGCAATTCACTCTTGAAATTGAACTCTTCAGTAGAGCAACTCACATATACTGAAGGCTGATGTTCCATCAGCACACAATGTTATGGTCATAGTAGTTGTTAAAATACTTAAGTTCTTCCTTATTTCTTATTATGCTTCCCTGAGGTCCCTTAAATGTTCCTTTGCCTACCAACCCACCACTCTAGACTCATTCCTAGGACCACTGATGTCTTCAGGACACAACAAGTAGACAGTTGACTGCTGGCACATCAGGAGGCCTCCAGGACCCTACTCTAGCAATAAATACTGTCATCCTTTCTTACAGATTCATGCCTCTGCAGAGCCAGTTGATAAATATTTTGAATGTCACTATCTTGTACGTATACATACCATTGGTCCAATCTTGGAGATTCAGAAAGGCAAGATGGAAGGACAACTTGGGGGGAAAGGGACCCTCATCTCTTTGCAAGGTCTGCTGGTGATGGACAATACCTTATCATACAGGCTGCTGCTATTAGGTCACGGTTACATCTGTTTTCAGTGGATCAGTTCCAGTGAAAGTGGGAGCCGGAAGAAAGACAAAAACTAAACAACACTCCAGAGAGGACTGACACAAGAAAGATCACCTTTTGTTTACTCCTTAAATTAGAGGGTGGAAAGAAGGATAATGCTGGTTTATATTAGATAATGCTGGATGGAGACATAGGCACCCAGATGTCTATGTGGACAGTTTGCTCTTATGAGTCAACATGGAGTTGAGTGGTGGGGTGAACAGATTTCTGGTTTTGCTTTCCTAAGGCTCTATTTTCCAGTATCCAAATTTTCAATACAGTAGACAAAGGAATACTTGCTCAGGTTTAAGTAGCCTCCACCCATAAGAACTCTTATGGACAAGTTGCCCAAAAGTTCTAACTTGACATCAGAGTGATTAGGACCAGTATCTTAAACATATATTGATTTAAATAGTTAATTAAAACTTGAGAGATATAAATAAGTTGTCCAGATTATTGTGGTGACCAGAAGCTATTGCATTGCTTTGAATCACTAAAATTTGCTCAGTGTTTTAATTATATATATTTACTCTTTTCTCTTTATCTGAAGTATACATACTTAAGAATCAAATAATGGGGGCCCTTGGGTGCCTCAGTTGGTTGAGCAGCCAACTCTTGATTTTGGCTCAGGTCATGATCCTAGGGTTGTGGGGTTGAGCCCTGTGTTGTGTTCTGCTCTGAGCTAAGGAGCCTGCTTGAAATTCACTCTCTTTCCCTCCGCCCCTTTCCCCTGATTGCATTCTATCCAAAGGATACAGGAGTGCTGATTCATAGGGGCACATGCACCCCAGTGTTTATACCAATACTATCAACAATAGCCAAATTATGGGAAGAGCCCAAATGTCCATCAACTGATGAATGGATAAGGAAGATGTGGTATACACACACACACACACACACACACACACACACACACACACACACACATATATATATAATGGAATACTACTTGGTGATGAAAAATAATGAAATCTTGCCATTTGCAATGAGATGGATGGAACTAGCAAGTATTATGCTAAGTGAAATAAGTTAGTCAGAGAAAGACAGATATGTGTTTTCACTCATACGTGGAAGTTGAGAAACTTAACAGAAGACCATGGGGGAAGGGAAGGAAAAATAAGTTATAAATAGAGAGGGAGGAAAACCATAAGAGACTCTTAAATACAGAGAACAAATTGAGGGTTGATTGGGGGGGGGCGCTGGAGGGGCAGGGAAAACGGGTGCTGGGCATTGAGGAAAGCACTTGTTGGGATGAGCACTGGGTGTTGTATGTAAGTGATGTATCACGGGATTCTACTTCCGAAGCCAAGACTACACTGTATACACTGTATTTTAGCTAATTTGACAATAAATTATGAAAAATAAAAAAAAATCAAATAATGGTATATCTGGAAGGAAACTAGAGTTAATTTATTCCAGCTTTCTAATTCTAGAGATGGGCAAACCAAAGTCAAAGTGCTTTAAAAACCACTTTTCCCAAAACCAGATCTAGTGCTGTTTCTACAATTGCACCTATGCCAAGAGCAACATGTGAGTATTTCTATGACTGTTTAGATTAAAAAATAATAGGCTATATGAACAGCACCATGCAATTTTACAAAGTCAGGGGCATCATTCACTTGGTACATGAAGAAGGTTGATTTAAAATGGATTCATTTTTATTTATTTAAAAATTTATTTATTTTGAGAGAGAGAGAGAGAGAGAGAGAGAGAGAGCAAGGGAGGGGCAGAGAAAGAGGGAGAGAAAGAGAGAATCCCAAGCAAGCTCTGCACTGTCAGCACAGAGCTTGATGCTGTGCCCGTGAACTGTGAGACCATGACCCGAGCCAAAATCAAGAGCCGGACACTCAACCGACTGAGTCACCCAGCGGCCCCTATAATTGACTCATTAAAAATATCTGTTGAGTATCCATTATGTGCTGGGCATTGCGGTAGGCCCCATGCATATTCACCTTGGTAAGTCATGTATATACAGTATGAACCATGTGAAGACAGTGTCAGGACAAAGATAATATCTTAGATGGGACGAGAACTCACATTCCTGTGTTTAGTAATTCGTGCTAGCTGGGGCTAGTAGAACATGAAACTCTTACTCTCAGGACTGTGGTTACCATCCTTGGGTACCATCCTGTCCTGCAATTCTCTACTCTCCATGGCTCTTTATCTACTGCATGATTTCCCAAGGATCTGGGAATACACTGGGAAGGAAAAGTCCCGTGAACTTCATGGGGTTTACAAAAAGTGTTATACAGAGAAAAAGCGTTACAGGGGAAAGAGGCATTTAGCAGGTAATTAAACGTACGAGTATTTAATTACTGTTGTAATTATTCTACAAAACACAGGGACAAATAAAGCTTTTACGCTACTCAAAGTAAAAGTAGGTCTAGAAGTCGAGTAAGTCCTAAGCTAACTTCCACAAGGAGAGTAATAATTATGTTCATTTATCAATGTCAGACACTTCATGTAAATCATCTTGAATCCTTATGGCAATTCTGAAAAGTAAATATCTCCCCATCCTCCAGGTGAGAAAGGGGTTCAAAGAGTCTAACTAACTTCTTAATGCTTTTCAGCTAATAATGCCAGGGTTGGGATCTGAATGCCGTCTCTCCAGCAGCTGAACATGGGCTCTCCAGCATCCCGTTTCTTCTGGGGGCAGGGCTCATGCAGTGACAGGAAAGTTGGGAACTTGTTCTCTTGCCCGTAAGATATGATTGCTTTCAGCTTAGATTTTCAAGATTAGGTGATCCTGAAGCTCAAATACGTTTGTACTAGTTAACTGACGTTCAAGTTAGAAAAATGTTCTCTCCTTTTCACTTTTAAAACCCACACCTCTTGATAGGCTAAGCACGGCACTGGTGGGAGTCGTTATGGAAAAAAACTTGGCAATTCCTTTCGTCCGTTTACTAATTATAAAGCATTTTTTTCTACATCTCCCCCCAAAGCCAGAATCTCCTGTGTTGCCTTGTTAAAAGAACCGTTCTACTGAGCTGAACTGCTTTTCTCCTGTCAAGCACACCCGCCTCCATAACAGGAATCCAGTTGTCTGGCTTTGTTTTCCCATGATCCTCAGCTGGTCCCAGCGTTGCTAATTGCAAGTGAGAGTTGAACCCACTCATTGTTGCATGAACCACCTAGTAGCCCGCCACAGAGAACAAAGATGTAGTTTTAGAAATAACCATATAATTGAACGCTTCCTAAACTATGATCATCAAGCAGCACGGAGAAGCTGTTTTTCCCAAAGTAAAGGAAATAAAGGCAGGGCTAACAGGCTGAATATTTGTATTGTGATCAAATATACATCACATAACACTAGCCATTTTAACCATCATTGAGGGTGTAATCAGTAGCATTAGGTAATTCACAACCTTACGCAACCACATTCACCACCACCACCATCCATTTCCAGAAGTTTTCCATATCCCCAAACTAAATGCCGTACCTAGTTGAAATATTTTTTTGATGTTTATTTTATTTTATTTTTTTTTGAGAGAGAGAGCGTGCGAGAGCGACAGAGTGTGAGTGGATGAGGGGGAGACAGAGAGGGAGACAAAGGGTCTGAAGCAGGCTCCAGGCTCTAGAGCCCGATGACGGGCTGTAATTCACAAACTGTGATTCAAATGCTTAACCGACCGAGCCACCCAGGCGCCCCAACGCTGTACCTATTTAAAGAAATAACCCCTCCTAAGCTCGTGGCCAGCACCATTCTACTTTCTATGAATTTCACTGCTCGACATACCTCATGTATGTGGAATCATACAGTGTTAGCCTTTTTGTGTTTGGCACAAAAAGACGTGAAATATTTCCTCACTCTTTTTCCATATTTATTATGTGCTTTGGTGATAATACTTTGGCTACCTTGGGTTAAATAACATATATTATTAAAATTAATTTTACCTGTTTGTTTTACGTATTTAATGTGGCTCCTAGAAAAGTTAAAATTATCTATATGACCCGCATCCTGTTCTTATTAGACAGCACTGATACAGAGTCTTCTAGAAAAACTGTCCTCAGGTTTTCTTTACCGACTTACCCATTCTATCGTTATTATATTCTGTTAACAGGAGACAGAGAGACTTATCCAAAGGAATTACTTTCTAATTGTGAAACAGCAGGGAGGCAAGGGGAGGCAGTATTTTGAATGTCAGAAAGCCCTTATCTGAAAGGTTTACAATTTAGGAGACTGCATCCTCTTACTTAATCGTGAGGCTGTCATGATAATATTCCTTGCCTTCCAAATGGGCAATCATTAAGAAGAATGTGCAGGCCTTCCTCTCTTATGTTTCCCTCCTGTGTTTGCATTAGCCCTCTTCACTGGGAACTTCCTGGTCGCAGGGACTCACTTTAATTATTCGAAGATGTTTTTTAAGGTCCTGTTAGGCATTTGTTTAAAAGGTCTCCAGGTAAAAAGTACGCAGCATGGACACCGACTACTGTTTTGGTTGATTAGCCTCTTGCAAAAATAATACCAGTTCTTAAAAGAGCAAAAGGAAACACCTGGACCGTCTATTCAAATCAACTCTATGGACAGGGTCCGGACTCCTGCTGTCTCTCCTCAGCTCACACAATGCTCTCTCTGTCTCTAGAACAGAAGCCCCAAGGGTAAACAAGGTTAGGCCTCGAAGCTACGTCACTAAAAGAAATTGTAAGTCATAATTACTTAGGTAGGCAGAATATTACTTATACTTTTTTCTACTTCAGCTATTTTAATACAGAATCTTATTACTCTAAGGTGTTAGGGTTTTACCTCGCCAGCTACTTTATCTGACTGTGTCCTTGTTTGCAGCTTAAATTCAGCCCCAAAGAACCCTTTCCATTACCAGCGGCCATGTCTGTTCTGTTTGGTTTTACCGGAGAGGTAGGCTATTTAAAAAAAGGCTTCCTAGATATTTTGGGCACTTTTTATTTAAATATAAAGTTTTCTTCACAGACATATGCAGGTTTCAGCACCAGTTGTCCAGAATGCAAGACCCTCAAGGGCTTACAGTGGAAACTTCCCGCTTATGCTGCTTTGAGGTGAAATTTCCCTTGCGGGAGAAAGGAGGGACTATAGATCTACCGTGGTGATTCTATTTAAAGGGACTTCTATTTTGAAAAAGTCTAAAGGTGGGGGGAAAAGGAGTGGGGCTAATGGCCAGAGTAGGTGACTGGAGCACAGGGGGAGACAGGTGAGTGGCAAGGAGAAAGGGAGAGTCAACAGGAAAAGGAGGTGGGGAGGAGTGGCAGGTGAAATAAGAGGGGAGAGATGGAAAAACAGCTAGAATGTGGAGGAAAAGACAGGAAAGGGAAGGAGTAATTGAAAAGGTGAAGGAGAGGCAGAAGGAAGAAGCAGAGGAGGGAAAAGTTAGGGACTGAGGGTGATAAAGGCGGGAAGTCAGGCTTCCTTTGGTTTTATGTTTTATGGTTTTTATGTCTTATGCTTATGGTTTTCCAAAGCACGGGGTTTTATTTAAGAAAAAGACTCACAAAGGCGAAACGATAACAGTATCATATAGGCATTTATTATTTCAGTATTGTTGCCAAAATATCGTATGGGCTTTTTTGATTATCAAATGATTAATACTTGTTCCTTTCTTGGAAATATGCAGTAGCTATGAACTGCCCCACATCTCTCAGGGTGTAAACAATGTCACATTTTTCTTGCTTCTTTGCTTGAGTTGCGAACAGCCCCACAGGCTCCCTGCCCTCCGCCACCACAGACAGACAGACGCACGCTTGGCAAGACGTCCATCCGTTGTTTTGGTGGGATCTTTTCTCGTCTTTGTAATTTTGTGAGCATTCCCAGATATTTAAAGAGCTCTGTTATTATTTTTTTTAACTCCCTAGTAGGGAGGAGCTCTTGTCATTTTGGGCTCTGGCTGCCATGGCTGCTGAGGTCACTTTCGGTGCTAGTGTGAGCTGGGAGTGAGCTGGTCACCCCCCCATCACCCTGTGACCGATGCTTGGTGCCATCCCCAAGCTCTGCGCCCAACATTCAGCAGATTCTGTCTGCCAAGCGAAGCGTAGGGCTGGGGCAGCCACAAGGCCCCCTAAGCAGCCCCCAGCACGTAGTGGCATCCCTACGGCCATTCTGACACCTGTCTCCCAAGTGCTGCATCAGAGCAGGCCCTGGGCTCCACGCTCTAGGTTCCCCTAACCCTCCTTCAGACTCCACCGGCCCACCTGAGGACTGGCCGCCTTTGTCTTCTCGTCTTCCCTTCCTCCAGTGAAATAAAACAAGACGCTGCATTTCATTATACACACTTCTCCCTCATCAGTAGAACACGATGGCCCATCAGCTAGTGTTTGATTTCTTAAGAAGCTAGGTTTCAGGTTCTGGGAGCACAAAGGAGCCTGTTTACCCTTCTCACGGGTCAAGAAGGATAGTATGTAGAAACAAAATGCCTGTAACTCTTCTGGGAGGAAGAAGGTAAACTTTCCTCCCTTCCAGATTAGTCCAAAGCAGGGGAATATACGAAGCAAAATAATTATTCAATAGGTTACCCTTCCATAATATTTTTTGCTAAATGTACAAAAAATGTTTTTTTTAACATTTATTTTTGAGACAGAGAGAGACAGAGCATGAATGGGGGAGGGTCAGAGAGAGAGGGAGACACAGAATCTGAAATATCTGAGCTGTCAGCGCAGAGCCTGACGCGGGGCTCGAAGTCACGGACCGCGAGATCATGACCTGAGCCGAAGTCGGACGCTCAACCGACTGAGCCACCCAGGTGCTCCACAAAAAATGTTTTATATAAATTCTATTATTGAATGCTAAAAGATCTGCAGAGGTTCCATTTTTTATTTTTTTGAATGAAAGAACTGAGGTTCAGAGCCATCAAACAGCCTGTTGAATAATCACACCAAGAGTAGGTAATAGAGTCTGGACTCAAGCCTAGATCTGACCTCAGAGTCTGCACAGCATCAGACATTAGGATGTACTTAAGTCAGGTGGAATCCATGTAAACACTTGTTTGGAACCCCAGTCGTCCAAAGAACAATGTTAACACAATAGGGAATAATAGGCATATAAATCAGAGGTCTAGTTAAGCTTTGATATATAAACTTATAAAACATCAAAGCCATTTCTCCTTATTCCAATTAGAAATCTCTGAGAAACCATCTTGTTTTGAAAATAAACTTTCATCTACTTGTAGCTAAAATAACAGATAAGACCTCCAATGCTCAAAAAAGGGCCATAGGTTATGCGAAATAAACATCTAAAACAATGAAACAAAGAGTGCAAAAAAAAAAAAAACCCACCCACCTGGATAAAACAAGTAGAATGGGAAACACAGGAAAAGAGATAAAGAAAAATGAATAAACCCAAAGAAAAATAGATTTTGTGTGATCAGGTCCATGGGAATATATTTGAACGCCTTGGGTAGCTTAGTAGTGAGGCTAATATACACACCTATCAGGACGTGAGCTTTCATGTTAGGAAAATTATTTTTGTTTACCGAAAGGAAAAAAGACACTCTGTTTTCCTCCCAGCTCCCAGCAGCCTCACCGGAAGCTATTTATTCGTGGGATCCAACAAAACTTGAAATGAAGTGACAACTATTAATACGCTGCCATAAATTGAACACGTCAGTGTCAAAAATGCAAATGTTCCCTGAAATGAAATTTCTCTGCCAACCCAATTCCTCACTCCCCCTGCACACGCCATTTGGTAGATCCCTAAATTAAGTACCTGTCCCTGTGGCACTTAGCACAGGCGTGGTTTTATATTGATTTGTGTGCTTATTTGATGGATAACTTCTTCCTCGCTAGATGGTTAAGTCCCAAGGTAGCAAGGAATTTATTTGGTTTTGATTCAGAATTCAAGTTCTTTCCTACAGCCAGGGTCTGGCTACAGGAGATGCTCGGTAAGTGTATTTGTATTGAATCCATTGCCTAGTGTTCCTAAAACCTAAGGCGCATGATACTATAAGGAATTAATGCTCTCACATCCACAAGTGATTTCAGATGAAAGGGAGGCAATGAAGGTGGGGGTGGTGGTGGAGATAAAGGAATATATTCGAGAAATAACCACTTTGCAACTGAAATAAGTTCATAAGGTTCATAGTTATAAATAACCACTTCTAGGATAAATATATCCTATATTTAGGATATATTAGATAGGTAGATTACATAAATATTCTTTAAACTGAAGCCCATCTGTCTGACAAAAGCAAAATACATTTTTGAGTTGTCTTGCTGTTGGCTTTTTCTTTGGCGTTGAACTTTTGGCCAGATTGGCCAGATCTGCTTGATCTCCAAAGAGGGAGTTGAGAGACAGTGACGTAAATTCTCTGCATCCTTCTGAATATAGTTCTGGCATCTCCAGGTGACAGAAAATGAAGTTAAAAAATACCCACTAGAATGGCTAGAATCAAAAAGTCAGATTATAAGAAGTGTTGATGAGGATGTGGAGATGTTGAAACCCTCAGACACTTCTGGTAAAAACGTAAAATAGCACAGCTGCTTTGAAAAGTCTGGTACCTTCTCAAGTAATTAAGCAGAATTATCATATGGCCTCACGATTCCATTCTCAGATACGTAGCCAAGAAAAATAAAAATGTATGTCCACACTACAACTTGTATACAAATGTTTATCACAGCATTATTCATAATAGCCAAAGGTAGAAACCACCCGAATGTCCATCAATGGATTAACATGTAAGCAAAATGTGGTATATCCATGCAATAGAATATTACCCGACCGTGAAAAGGAAAGAATTACTGACACATGCTACGCCTTGGATGAACCTTGAAGACATTATGCTAAGTGAAAGAAGCCAAACACAAAAGTCCCCATGTTATATGATTCCAGTGATAGGACATTTGAGGTACAGAAATCCTAGAGACAGAAAATAGATTATTTCTTAGGGTTGGGTTGGGGTTGGGGGGACTAGATGGCACAATAGCTAAAAGGTATTGGGTTTCTTTCTGAGGTGATGAAAGTGTTGTAAAATAGACTGTGTGTCGTTGCCATATCCGTGAATCTACTTAAAAACCATTGAACTGTAATTCACATGCGTGAATTGTACAGCATGTGGATTACATCTCAACGAAGCTGTTTAAATAAAACAACTGGGTATTATTTCCTCTCATCTCTGCTCAGTTGTGATGTGGGGTGAGACAGTCCAATGTCAAGAATGTGGGCTTGATGTCAATTAACTGGCAATTGGCTCCTGTTGTCCCTGAAGTTCTCTGAGCCTCAGGTTCCTCATTTGTAAACTTATAAAACAGAGTAATAGCACTTCCCTTATAGAATTTCTGGGAAGGTTCTGTATAACATATGTTAAGTACTTGGCCGGTAATATGTACACAACAGAATAACTTATAAGTGCCTATCCTTGTCTAAATGGAGGAAACAGAAATATTTACCCATACAGAGATTACGGTTCAATTAAGGAGTCTACTACCCAAGAAAAACTTTAGAATGTTTTGAAGAGAAGTTCATTCTATCCTCATGGCGAAGCAAATGTGTTCCGTGTCAAAACAACGCTCAATATCTGCATGTTGTTTTTCACAGGTCAATCTGAACCAGATTTTTCACTTGGCATGAGGGTATTTGTCCCAGGCAAGACTTCCATGGAAAGACTTCCATGCTTCTACTTGTGCAAACGCGTTCTCTTCTGCATTGTTCATAATCGTGAATAACTGGAAATACCCTAAGCATCCAAAAGTAGGGGAGGTTAAGTTAATTATCCTCTTTATGTGGTTTATCCTCTTTATTGTGATTATGCATTTTGCAGAGATTTCTGTAGAGTTTCGTGGAAGGATAGAAAAAACAAACAAGATAGTATTAAGAGAAAAAAATAGAACATTAATATACATAAATACACATATAACAAATATTTCTGCAGCCTTCTAAAAAGTATATATTGTCAGATTTTTAAAAAAAGTTTGGGAAGGAACCTAATATCAAATACTTGTGGTTTTCTTATGTTGGTGAGACGATGGCTGCTTCTTATTTGAAATATTTTACATTGTTTTAAAGTTGGCTTGATAACATACAGAAACTATAACAGGTTAAAAATACCTCCTGGTGTTTGTCCTCTATTTTATGGACTCTATTCAGAGAGATAAAACAAAAGTTAATTATAAAGGAAGGTGGGCAGTATTGAAGAACTCCTGGTTCTCAGGAAAGGAGCTTTCTTAAGGGTAATAGGTTATACTTGGCAAAGTACTGAAAGGACATTTTAAGGTTGATGAATGATGTCTGCAAGTCTGCTAATTAGCTGTGTCCCCATGAACAAGCCATTTAACCTCTAAAGATCTCGATTCCCTCGTTTGTAAAATAAAAGACTAAAAAAAAAGAAGAGATGCATTTTTGACATACAGAGATGTCGAAGTTGGTGGCTTGAGTAGAAAGCTGTCATCTTCAATTCTCAGGGGAAACGTGTGTCTTATAAAACTATGTGATCTGCATTGCATACCGAGGAAACACAGCTCAGAGTCCTGTGACCAGGGACACAACAGACGTGAGGGGACCCTGCCTGCTATTTTCCCCACTTTTTAAAGGACTGCTACTTCTTGTCCTCTATCTTGGGGACACTATTAAGAGAGACTTAAAAAAAGTTTAATGTAAAGGCAGGTGAACAGTAGACCCCCCTAAAGGACATCAAGAAGAAATAATTCTGTGACATAATATTGCACATAATTTTTTTGATAATAAAAGGCACTTACTAAATACATTTACCTAAATGTGACACTGTGTTAGGTTGAATTTGGCAGATTCCCTCTCCTCTCCTAATCTACAACGTAAGGAATTTAAGGCATCATCGAGACACATGGATTTAAAGGGCAGAAAGGCCAATAAACAAAAATCAAATAGGCACATATATATAAAATTAACTTGTGGACACTCAAGCAGTAGGAGAAAATACAAAAGTATCCTGGCAGGGAGAAGGGGTCTTGTATATAATAGGGTAGGCAGCCATGGTTTATGTGAGAGATATTGAAAGACTGCTCTTTTGTCATCCCCTGATAATACTTTCTGAGCAAATATTGAAGGGTTCTATTAAAAATGCATATGTCTATATCCAAAAAAATTATTAAACTATTATTGGTTACTAACATACTTAACTTCAAATAATCTAACCAACCTGGCTGGCCTGTCAAAACACAGAAGCATCCTTATATTCTCTGGTTATTGGATATGGTGCGGGGGGGGGGGGGGCGGGACTTAACAAAGTTAGAGATTCTGACAGAGGATGAGAGATGAAGTTCACAGGGCAAAATAAAGGAGAAAGATTCCATATGAGATACACAGACTTTAACCCTGGCAAGAGATCGCAAGCACAGAAGAACAATTTTTTTTTTTTTGCACATCATCAGGGATATTTTGACATCTCCTGGAACCCAGATGAGAAAGTGGCCATGTAAACTTGGCATCTGGTCTAGGAGGAGAGGCCACGTACTTTCTGTTGTAGATGGGAAGGAAAATGTAGAGGTCCTCTTTACTACTAACTCTGAGCTCAGACAAGACAACTGGGAAATGAGACAGAGTTCGTCTGTAATCTATGTCTCAGAGTTAATTAAGGGGATGAAAGGGGACTGTGTGTTTTAATTTACAACTTTTTACTGTTCTTGTTCCGCTAGCAGCATCTTTCCGTTGACAGGACCACCTTATATGAATTCCAAAGATTCAGAACTAGGCTTGTAAGGATTTATTGGCTTGTGGGGTTGGATGGCAGGTCGGGGCGGGGGGGAGGCAGGGGGGAGAGGGTGGGGAGGGGAGGGGGAGCAGGTGGCATCATTCAAAACTGGATGCCTGCTAGGCCACAGATTGGGAAGCAGAAAGGTGAAATCCTTACTTGACTCTCCTCCGACGCTGCTCCCCTGGGGCTCCATGGGGCTCTTCCAGGGGCTCCTCTCCAGTCTTTCCCTTCCTGTGCACACCTAGGTTCTCCCATGCCCCCACCTCCGCGCCCCACGCCCCTGCCCCCAGCTATGTTCTCGCATTCTGTACTTGTTCTCCACCCAGAGGCTGACAACCCCGTTGGCATTTATCTTTTTGGGTCTGGACGCCCCTGCTAGCCTTCCTGCTCTTCCTTAGAAGGACTTCTTAGGATGCTTACACTTATCCTTAGGGGTTTATTTCATGTCTACTTTCCTGTCTACAATGGCTTTACCAGTTCCCATGGTCTCTCATGCAATCCTGAACAGTGGCACTAGGGGGCAGTAAAGAAGCCTGTGTCCCTTTTAACGTTGGATAACCCTCTACCAACCAGGTTCCCTATAGCAGATATTCTATAATACGTCAAAAAAAAAAATTAACAAAATACTGCAAAAGTTTTGGTAATTCATGGGATAACCACATATTTAGGTTATACTATGGTCTAGTCACAGAAAGTGTGACTTTATAAAACACAAGACCTGGCATTTTAAGAGAAACCCTGTGAATCTTGGTGATAGATTCTAAAAATGTTCCTCATGCCAAGGAAAAGGCTATTCTTCACAGTTAATACATAATTCTAGTTGAATAGTGATGAAAAAGCAGCCATTTTGATTGAATTTTTAATGTCATTTTGTCATTGTTTAAAAACACCATCAGCAGGAGGGGAGACAGGCAAGACATCATGCTGGAGAAAGAATAATCACTGTTTAAATTAAATTTAAAGAAAACCATGAAAGAAAACATAGAGGGTGATTTAAATAAATTAGTACTGTTATCTCAGGCAATCACCGGTTTCATAAAATCTTTCAAGATTTAAAATGAAAATCTTTGCTTCCTTCCCTATGGATTTCGCAATCTCACAATAGTCCGGACATTTCCTGCTTTGTCAAAAGACGCCACATAGAAGACCTTAATACAGAGGATGTGGGAACCACGGACATGAAGGCAGGAAGGGGACCCAAGTTCATTGCCAAGTTGTCCTGCAGGTGTTTCCACTGTGGCTATATGATGGACCCATGTTTGTCAACACCCTAGCATGATCTGCCAAGGAAATTATTTGTCTCCCCAAACAGAGGGTTAGGGTCCTAGAAATGACTGACCATGTCATATTCATGTTTATATCTTGCACATTCCCTATATCTCATTCCAAATCTTCTCCAAGCCCAGCACCTAGTACAGTCTCTGGCATATTCTATGTACATAATAACTGTTTGGTGTGACTGAAGTGATATGAAAAAGGATATTTCTTGGACACTTTCCTAGAACGTTGCCTTTTTGCTCCTTTCCTAAAAATACCCCGCATTTTCCAGCCATGTGAGTTAGATGAGAAGAAACCCGCTGTTAACCCCTAAGTTAGAACCCAACTGGCTTAAGCCAATCAACAGATCCCATCCCTTTGGTCACAATGGTTGGTTAGGACATTTGTCTCAAGTCTGGCCAAAAAGGTCCAAAGAGACTCAAAACCAGGAGTTTTATTTGAACTCTCCAAGCCACAGATTTTCTTGGAATTTAACCGTGGTGTGTGTAGCTCAGTGAGATGTGGAAGCTACTTTAGGATCTCAAGATCACAGTCTATCCAAAAATAGAGTCTATCTTAAGAAGGTAGTGGAGGGGCGCCTGGGTGGCTCAGTTGGTTAAGTGACTGTTTTCGGCTCAGGTCTTGATCTCATGGTTCATGAGTTTGAGCCCCGCATCAGGCTCTGTGCCGACAGCTCAGAGCCTAGACCCTGCTTCGGATTCTGTGTCTCCCTGTCTCTCTGCTCCTCCCCCACTCATGCTCTGTCTCTCTCAAAAATAAATAAACATTACAAAAAATTAAAAAAAGAAGGCAGTGGGGCGCCTGGGTGGCTCAGTTAGTTGAGTCTCTGACTCTTGATTTTGTCTCAGGTATCCCAGGGTTGTGTGATTAAGCCCGATGTAGGGCTCTGTGCGGAGCGTGGAGCCTGTTTGGAATTCTTTCTCTCTCTCTCTCTCTCTCTCTCTCTCTCTCTCTCTCTCTCTCTCTGTCGTTACGTCTGTGTCTCTCTCTGCCCCTCTCCAGCACTCATTCACTCTCTCAAACAAATACATACATAAATAAGATGATCTTTTAAAAAACGAAGGCAGAACAAAGAAATTGACAGAAAGAAATTGGGTCCAGTTCACATTTTTTAAGCGACTGAGGCTTCCCCGAAGCCTAGTATCCCCATAAGGAAGCTCTGCTTAGGCCTCGCTGCTCCCTAGATCCTGGAATTGGATTCTTCCCTGAGTGTCTTGTATTGATTCACATGTCATCCATTTCCAGAAGGGTCCTCTCCCTGAGATGGAATAATACCATGCCCTCTCATCTTGTTGGAACCTTTCTAATTTTTTTTTTTCAACATTTATTTATTTTTGGGACAGAGAGAGACAGAGCATGAACGAGGGAGGGGCAGAGAGGGAGGGAGACACAGAATCGGAAACAGGCTCCAGGCTCTAAGCCATCAGCCCAGAGCCTGACGCGGGGCTCAAACTCCCGGACCACGAGATCGTGACCTGGCTGAAGTCGGACGCTCAACCGACTGCGCCACCCAGGCGCCCCTGTTGGAACCTTTCTAATAAGTGGGTCCCAAGCTGTTTGCTTTCTCTGGCTACGTGCTGAAAATCTATTCGCATGTGATTACTCAGCTTTTATCATTTTCTCCATTATCGACATACCAAAAGCCCATCCATAGAAACATACAAAATTGATCTCTTGAGCACTGCAAAACTTAAAAAAACAAAAACAAAAACCCAAACCAGAAGAAATACCCTGAGTTTGTTTTGCATTGGCGCATTTTAGTAATTTGACAGTTTAGTTTTGGAGACAATTCTATGATGGCTCCATACCGCTCTCCAGAATGACACATATTTGAGTAATGCTGTTTATGGAAGAAGTAATTATGTTTTAGGTAAACCTTTTATAGCTATTATAGCCCTGCTCTGTATTTATAGATCAGCTGATGACTAATAATAGCAAAACTGAAGAGAAGATCCAGTCACTTCTCTAAGCTTTACACGAACAGGAACAAAGAAATGTATCATTTATTTTATATTTATTTAACTAACATGCTGATACCTCAAGAAATAACCAAGTCCTTTTCCAACTCTTACCTGTTTTACTCCATTTGCAAAGGTAGGTAAATCTGTTTTCATCAATTAAGATAGGAATGTTGTCTTCATTAAACTAGAGGGTGCACTGTGCCAGCCAGTACTGTGTGGATTCTGGGTGCGGGTTGAAGCCGTCCACGAGTTCATTGTAAGCCGAGCAACCAAATATAAGACTTCTCAGGAGGGGCGAACACTCAAGAATCTTTAGGTGATCTCTTAGGTGACTGTAATCCTCCTCTTTAAGGGAGCATCTGAATGAAAATGAGAATTGGAAATAGCCATGAATTTGGTAGTGCCTAAACCAGCCCCTTTCACATGAGCTTGTAAACATTATCTCTAAACCGGCTCACCAGTTTTTATGTGTTTGCTTTCTCTCTGGACTCCACACCATGCACTCTATGTCTAGGTGAGCTTTCCTTCTTGTGGTTTACCTGCACCTGACACTCTTTCAACTGCTGGCTTCTTCCTTTTTCTGCTCTCTCACATTGGCCTTATCTTCACCAGTACTGGTCTGTCTTTCCTCTGACTTGTTGAGAACTGACGTGCCAAGGGGTAGAACCTTATTCAAGACCGACATATTAGCCCTCTGGGGACTTTCAGTGGAGAGGGGATAGCCAAAGGAGCAAGTGGGCGATGGCAATTTGTGTAATAAGATCTTTAGAGGGTACCCTAGTGGATGGGAGACAGCCTGCATTGTGGGGCCAAGAATGGCATTCCAGAGGCAGAAACCTTTAATCTGACACCCAGGGAATGAGAAGGCCTTACCCGGGCCATAACACAGGAGCAGATTGTATTGAAGGTGGAGAACATATAAACAGAGAAGTCCCCAAATTATGTTTGATCTGAGGAATTCGAGGAAGCTCAGTATCACCAGGACGTAAAAGGAGAGGTCAGAAGAACAAGAAAGATTGCTGGAGGGATAAATTATAACCAGATAATCCAGCATCTTAGTAAGAAAAAGATGTTGGACTTTTCCCCAAGACTAATGGAGAAACTTTGAAAAGCTGAAAAGGGAAAATGTCATGACCAAGTTCACGTTTTGGAAATATCACTGTGTCCCTAGTAGTGAGAACGGATGAGAGTAGACCAGTCAAGGGGCTGGTGCATTATTACAGGTGGGAAGCACAAAGAAAGGTAAGTTCAGTTTGAAATGATGAATATGAAGCTGTTCTGGACCCTTTAAATGTAGAATTCTGGCTGGGAGTTCAACATAGGGTTCCAAGGCTAAAGATGCAGGTTTGGGAGTCCTTGCAAAGAGGTCATGAGCGGGATGAAGTCACTCTAACAGGGTGCTCAGAGTAGGAAGTGGTGAGGACCCGTAGAGAGCTCTGAAGAACACCGGCATCTGAGGGGTGGGCAGGAGGAGAAGCTAACACGACAAAACCCCACTTCACCTGTGTGTTCCTCTCTCCTTCACCACGTGAGTTTCCTTAACCTCGGCCGAATGCTTCCTCTTCTCCGAAGCCTTGACTTTCTCAGGCAGAGTTAATCCTTCCTCATCCTATTTACTCCTAATCCGCTATTATGATACGTATTACATTGTATTCTGATACACTTGTTTACCTGTCCTTCTTCCCTTTTAGATGACACATGTGTTGAGTGTAGCGAGCCTCCCCTACTTTTCTTGGTCTCCCCACCTACGAAATAGTACTCAGCAAAAGCTTCTCCGGGTTTGTTGAAAGAGTGAATGAAACCTAATGCATCTGTTCTTATTTATAAGATTATATTTATACTATTTCCCAGTATAAATGTGTAGTGAGATACTTGAAGTCACAAACCACATCTCTCTTAACTCCAGTTTCCCAAAGATCTAACAGAAGCCATGCATACCATGAATGCTAAGAAAGTGTTTATTGATTGATTAACATTGATCAGAGATCCTGGGATCTCATTTAACATTCAGTAAGTGGACAGGGAGGGGAGGCATGCTAGATACATACTCACCCAAGGGTAGGATGCAGGGCAGCCAAAGAAATGAGGTGGTGTTTGGTTAAGTGTCTCTGAAAGGAAAATCACTAAGAGCTCGGCTCTTTGTGACCCTGAAATATCGTTCACCAACAAACGAAATCTTTTATTTCAATAAACCCAAGGATGACTCTTTCCGATTAGGGTAAAGAAAGTTTTTTTATTTATCTCTTATAAACCAGTGACCCATTGAAACTAAATTAATTTTGGGTCTCAAACAAGTAAAAATAACAATTTAGTTGATTTTTAAGAGAGAAATACAAATATATATATAGTATATATGTATACATATATGTATATATATGTATATTGTATATACAAATGTACATATATATTATATATTAATCAAAATAGCACACTATGGACAGTTACAGCCATGAAAGAGAAGGTAGAAAGGAAAGAAAAAAGTAGAGGTGCTTGGCTGGCTCAGTTGGTGGACCATGTGACTCTTGATCTCAGGGTTGTGAGTTCGAGCCCCACATTGGGTGTAGACATTACTTAAAAATAAAATCTTTAAAAAAGAAGAAAGAAAAAGGTGAAGAGAAAGGCTGAAAAGAGAGGGAGGAAAAGGCAAAGAGACAGAAAGAGGCCTCAGAAGATTTTAATAATAATTACAAATAAAAGTTGTTGGTAACTTCCTTCGGGAGAATTTTCACCTCCATCCTTTGTTTCTCTTGATAGACCATGAGTGCTTATCCCCATTTTACAGAGGAGAAAATCTGGAGTCAGTGGCAAACGGGAGTTCGAACCCCTGCCTCCTTATTTCTAGTTTTCTCTGCTTATTTGGTGTTTCCTGGATGTAAATTACACTTGTTCTGCATTTTGCTTGGTTTGAGCGTCTCAGAGGAAGTTGTCACCTGTTATTTCCGCTCTTTGAAATCCTGATTACAGTGCCTCTGGTAGCATCGAGCCACATTTTCTTATAGACGAAAACAGCTTGTCTGTTTTTATTTCCCAACTTTAAAGTTTATTTTTGAAATAAATGTTTACTTCCCCATAGGCTTCTGAATCTTTTGCAGGTGTGTGAAGGAATGATTCCGGCTTTAGAAAATTGCTTTGGAACATTAGAGATATCTCTCCATTTACTAGCTATCACCTGTAGTCCCTTTGGCATAGAAAACTGTCAGATTGCTTTATTTTATTCTTTCAGTGATCAAAATCTTTTCATTACAGAAAACTTAAAGTGTAAATTTATAATTAGTGTCTATTTGCTTTGAAATGAAGGGTTTTTTTCCCCCTTTATTTACTTAAAAAAGTCTAAGCCAGAGATCATAGTCAAGCTATTTAATGAGAATATAGAACAGGCTACACCAATCCGAATAAATGGTCACCCTGCCTGTACACTGAGGCTAAGAATAGCAGCTCTGTTCTAATTCCTACCGGGGGTAAAACAAACAAGAGAACTTCAAATGCTGTACATTTTCCATTAAGAAAACCCTTTAGGAATACATGATATTAACCACACTATTAACTATTCTTACTCCTTCATCTGTCTTGCTCTGGCAAGTGGGCTTGAGAGAAAGGAAAGAGAGAGGCAGGGGAGTCGCGAGAAGCAGGGAGGAGAGGCAGAGGAAGGTGAGCATTTGGGTCGTATCGCCTCCTAGCCTCTGTTTTAGCATTTCCAGAGGCCAGAATGTTTGCGACCTTAAATTCTGTCAGAGCTGCTGTGCCCTTATGAAAAATCCTCCCCTGCTTTAAAATAAATTTTTGAATATAACACATATACAGAAAAGTACAAATCCTAACTGAACAGCTCATCAAGTTTTACAAAATGAATACACCAGTGTAACCACTACCCGGATGAACGTAAACCATATTACGCAGAGGTCCCTGTCTTGCTTCCCTCCCACTTGCTGTCCCATTTTTTTTTCAAAGGTAAGCATGATCCTGACTTCCAACATCATAGATTAGTTTTGCCTATTTTTGAATTTTGTTTCAGTGGAATCATACTGTATATTCTGTTTATGTTGGCTTCATTGGATTAAAGCTACGTGTGTGAGAATCATCATGTTGCTGCATATAGCAAAGGTTCATTCATTTTTAATTGCTATGTTGAATTCTATGGTATCAATTTACAATACCTGTGAAAGGTAATTATTCATTCTACTGTTGATAGATATTTGAGTGGTTTCCAGATTGGGTCTCTGGAGAATAATGCTGCAGTGAACATTCTTGAATATATGTCTTTGGTACACATGCATACACATTTCGGTTGGATATATAATAGGGGGGAAATAAAACATCCTGGATTTTTCAGCATTCATGGAAAAAGTCCTAGCTGTGGGAACAAATATGCTATAAATTTAGAGATGTTTCGCTTTCACTTGCCTTAGAAACTATTCACATACCATAAAGATTATCTCTGTAGCCATTTATTTTCCTAATGAAGGAGCTACTTGCTCTGATCCAAAAGGATAATCAAACTTCTCTTATCTCTTAGACCATTTGTTGTTATTCCTGCTTGGGGTTCACTGTAGATTTTCAACCTGTGGATTGCTATATATATATTTTTAATGTTTATTTATTTATTTTGAGAGAGAGACAGAGAGAGAGAGAGAGACAGAGAGAGAGAGAGAGAATAGGGGAAGGGCAGAGACAGAGAAGGAGAGAGAGAGAGAATCCCAAGCAGGCTCTGTGCTGGTAGCTCATAGCCCGATGTGGGGCCTGATCTCATGGACGGTGAGATCATAACCTGAGCTGAGATTATGAGTCAGATGCTCAACCGACTGAGACACATAAGTACCTCTGGGTTGATATCTTGATTTGGAAATTTTTGAAAAAGTTCTAGACTCAGATCCCAAATTCTCCCCATCTCCTTGCCTTCTGGAATTCCAGTTTTGTTGTGTCTTTCATGTATCTTATGCTGCTTTTCTGCATTTTTAATCTTTTTGCTTCTCTGTACTCCTTTTTGAATCACTTTCTCCTGACATATCTTCTAGTTCACTAAATCTTCTCTGTTGTTAATCTGTTTATAAGACCATTCATCCATTGAATTATATTAGCATTTATTGATTTTACAGTTCTGGAATTTCAATATGATTTTTATTTTATACTTTTCTACCCTTTATCATTGTTTTCTATCTTAGTAAATATATTATACATATGATAAGCATTTTACCCTTTATTTTTGAGAGAGAGAGAGAAACAGAGAGAGCATGCATGTGAGTGGGGGAGGAGAGAAAGGAGAGGGAGAGAATCGTAAGCCATGCTCAGCATGGAGCCCTATGCAGGGCTTGATCTGACAACCATGAGATCATGACCTGAACCAAAATCAAGAGCTGGATGCTTAACCAACTGAGCCATCCAGGTGCCTTCCTGTGATCAACATTTTAAAATCTCCATCTGGTAATACTAATATTGAACCTTCATATTTTTTCTTGTTTTTCTTAATTGTAGGTTTTTAAAAAAATTACTGATTATTTTTTTAATGTATTTAAAACAATATTATGAGGATAATTTTTTGGCTCTTGGCCTTATTTTCCTCTGCTAAAGACCTTCTTCTTTTTCTGGCAAACAATTGGGCTAAGGGCAGATCACATTAATCAGAAATTGCACCGGTGTGCCTGGGTGGCTTAGTCAGTTAAGCATCTGACTTGATCTCAGCTCAGGTCATGAGCTCACGGTTGGTGAGATCGAGCCCCATGTTGGGCTCTCTGTTGACAGTGCAGAGCTTGCTTGGGATTCTCTCTTTCTCTCTCTCTGCCCCTCCCCTGCTCCCTCTCTCTTTCAAAATAAATAAATACACTTAAAAAATTGCACCAAGTCAAAGCTGGTCTTCAGTCCTTGAAGGTGTTCAATTTCTAGTACACTCTTATTCCTAAGCTGTAGTTCTTTGTGCTGACAAATGAAAGCGGGGCATACTTAACAGGCTCTGTCTCCTATACTAGCCCTGAAGTAAAACCTCCCCCTGCCTCTACCCTCAGTGAAACTTCTAAAAGCTCTGCTCAGCCTCTGCTTTATTCCTGTCTTCTAAGTCTTTGCACTGCTGATTTAAATCAACAAATCCATCACGGGAAAAAGTAAAAAGCCAAGTTCACGTTTACCTCTCTGGATTTCCTTTCTCCCTAGATGCCCCATGTGCCCATCAGTTATCATGGTGAACTGGTTGGCACACTTGTGAGGGCTGCCTATGTAGTCTCCACATCTAATGCTTGAGCCCAAAGACCACAGACAGGATTTGGCAAGATTGTGAGCAGGCTGAAAACCCATAGGCATGAGGCAGAGCCCCAAAAGGACAAACTGAAGCCGTATCTGGTCGTGTTGCCTCTGATCCTGATGATGAGGGTGCATTGCTGAAGCCGGAGCCTTTCACCAGAGAACTTTACACACAAATATGGCCTATCAGTCAAGGAAACAACAAGGAAAGAAGATCCAAGCTGAAGAAAGAACAACTGTGGTCCCAGTTGCTACTTTATGCCTGTGAGGTGGCTTGGCAGGTGGGGAGGGATGAGGTGAGGGCACAACTTCCAGAATGTAGAGATTACTTTATAGTTTTTCTTCTCCCTTGCCACCTGGAGTCTCTAAACCTCAGGGAAGGGCTAGTCTCTTTAAATGGCTTCCACCCATCTCTAGCCCTGGCTATTCTCCCTTTTGAGTAACCCAAAATTTACGGGACTTTGATCACATCTGCATAAATCTCAGTACAGCAGCACCTGGACTGGTGTTTGACTGAACAACTAGAAGAATAGTCGCTTGTTATTCTTTTTTTAAAATAATTTTTAAAGTTTATTTGTTATTGAGAGAGAGAGAACACAAGCTGGGGAGGGACAGAGAGATGGAGACACAGAATCTGAAGCAGGCTCCTACAGACTGTGAGATCATGACCTGAGCCAAAGTCAGACGCTTAACCGACTGAGCCACCCAGGCACCCCTAAATGTTTCTTGTTATTCTTATGGTTGCCCCCACCCCCCAATTCAGTCTGCCAGTTAGCAAGAGAGAATCTCGCCTGTAGCCTATCCTACTTGGAAACATATGAGACAGGGAGTCCAGGGGAATGCAGTCTAGCCTAGTTGACACATCACAAAGCCATCAAAGTGTGTGCTTCAGTGAACTTCACATCTCATGCATACTCCCACTGATCCTCTGCACACCCTCCTCACACCCCCCTTCTTTCTCTGGTCTTTCCGTTTCTCTCCTTCCAGGCCCCTCCCCAGATCAACCAGCTCAATAACTCCCCATGGCCCACCAGCGTGCAAGCATTCTAACCTGCAATGACTTCTTCCACAGACTGGGTGTGAAGTGAACTGTCCAAGGTACTGCTCTCAAGGACAATTCACTTCCACTGATGTCTTTCAGGGCCATCTCTGTTTGCTTGAGGACAACCTGTCTGTAAAGGAAGCTAGCATTTTTCCTCCCCCATCAGTTGGTTATAAGGGACCACACGTATGACCTAGATGTCAGGTGAAGGAGAGGAGCTAGTGCACTAGTGGTAAATGACATCAGGGTCTTACTTGTACCTTCTAGTCCTGCTCAAGATGAATTCTGAATTAACTACTTATAATTAAGTGAATTGCTGCTATGCCCTCCTGCCTTTTGTGGGCCTGACAGAATTCAGCTTCACATGGGAAACTTTGGTTATATGGCTCTTTGATGTCCCATAGTTATCTGCTCTGTTTCTATTTAGCATGTTTTCTTTCCAAGGGTGTAAAATTCCTCACTGCAGGTGGCATGACCTTGCTTGGGAGTCCAAGGGATCTATGTTCAGATATGGAATGAAGATGTCTGAACTGATGTGCTTAAAATTCTTGAATCCCCTAAGTCCTCTTGTCTTGAGGAAGAGGTTCAGAGTCCCATTTCCCCCCCAACAGTTTGACATAGCAGATTTTTGGAGTTTGAGAATTCATTCACTCTAGAGGTCTGCTGCTTTTATAATTAAGCCTTGGAATTATTCTTCACTATTTTCTACCTTCTGGCTGTGGGAGAGTTTTAAAATGCTGACAAGGATGTCCACTAGCTTTCACACATTCCATTAAATTGTCAATTAATAACCCTCAGCCTTTCATTGTCTTTCTCTAAAATATTAATATTCCCCAGCAACAGCCACCCCAGCATCCTTATAATTTCTGTTTCCTTGCATTTCTCAATGTTGGATACATTGTTACCACCAGCGGATGTTTTTCTCACTTGTATCTCTTCCTAGCTCCTCATCAGTGGAAGTTTTAACAATAGCATTACCGCCACATGCCTGCAACTATACACTAGTGTGAAGCTAAATCTGAGATGTAGATTTTCATACCGTACATTTATTGGTGAATTCCTTGGGGATTGACACCTGTGGGGGCGTAAGAAGCAGAAGAAGTTGAACTACAATGCAGTTGCGATAAAGATCTGAGCCAACCTTACATGGTATTCTGCTGCAAGCATGGCCCTTTGGAGTTGAATCCCATTGGGGTAAAGATGCTTTTTCCTCCCTCATCATGTTGGTCATTGGATGAGGGCACGCTCAGGAAGGAACCTAGCCTGAGATGAGGTGGCTCTCTTCAAGTCCTTGAGAGGGACACAGTTGAAAGCTGAGGGCAGCCAACACTCTTAGCAGCCGGGATAATTAATGAGCGCTTCAGTGACAGAGCGGGGCAAATAGGGAGTGTAGTGTGACATCCCCTATAGTAGTTTCTGAAGCATTCAAACAGAATTTGAAGATATCTTTTTGATGTTATTGAATTATTCTTAGTGGAATGGCTGGTCACAAATAAGCCAGTTTGCCAGTGCCTAAAGCGGAACTCTGCTGTCTCTCCTTTGGTTTGCATCAGCCAAGTCAAGTATCTTTCGGTCTTACTTGCAAGCAATGATTGGATTTAATACAACCATAGAAAAGCCACCAATCTAACAGAAACATTATTTTCATATTTTCATCTTTCTGTGTGCTTTTCTACTATTGATCCTCCAGAACCACCTTGATCTCTGCTAGTATCCTCAAATCCTTTCATTTCTAGGGTTCACTCTTGACTTTCTTTCCTCTTTATCTGCCGCCACCCATTCCAGTCGTTTAAGCTGTTTCCTCCCCTTTTTGGGGGGGACCGTCTCCATTTTTGTTTGGGGATTATTGTTGAACTTCTACTTGTTCTTATTCCTTTGGATTTATGTTTTTATTTTATTTTTATTTTTAAGTTTACTTATTTTGAGGAGGGGGAGGGGCAGAGAGAGGGAGAGAGAGAACCCCAAGTTGGCTCCACACTGTCAGTACAGCCTGACATGGGGCTCAATCCCATGACTGTGAGATCATGACATGAGTTGAAATCAAGAGTCAGACGCTTACGCGACTGAGCCGCACAGGTGCTTCTCCACCAATTTACTTTTTTTTTTTAATGGTTATTTATTTTTGAGGTGGGGGGGAGGAGGAGGGGCAGAGAGAGAGGGAGACAGAGAATCCGAAGCAGGCACCAGGCTCCGAGCTGTCACCCCAATGTGGGACTCAAACCTACAAACCATGAGATCATGCCCTGATCTGAAGCTAGATGCTTAACTGACTGAGCCACCCAGGCACCCCTGTCCTTCCAAACTATTGATACTTGCTCAGTTTTGTGTCACTGTTCTCTTAGCTCTTTAGCTCAATATCCCCTCACTAGTTCCTTTCTTGATAATGAGAAAAAAAATACTCATGCCTTTTAAGTTTAAGGGTTATATTGTTTGGACTATGAGAAAAAAAATGAGATGAAAAGCAAAGACCTTGGAGATAGTACAAAGTTTTAAAAAAATCTAACAAAGTTTATATATTCATTTTCCTCTGTGGGTATTTTTTCCTTATGCTAAGATGTTAATTAAAATTCCCATCAGAATTCCTGCCTTTGTGTTTATGCCTGAGGTTGTAAGGTGGATGTTTGTTGGGTACATCCTAGTATCCATTTTCCTTTTTATCGTTTTCTCAACAACTCTGAGTTTCCCAACTGTGTAGTTTGGGCAGGACTGACCCCTAGCCTTGAGCTCTCAGACACAGGTGGTGACCCCTGATTGCCTTAAGCCATTCAGCTCATCTTAACACTTGGCAACAGTGACTGGTTTAGAGATGGAACTGGGATGCAATTAAGGCTAATGAGAGGCATTTGTTAGAGTCTTTTGGGAAAGAAACTTCCTTTCCATTCCATGAGGGCAATGACAATAACAACAACAAGAAAATAAGGACACATTCTCTTTCACTGGCTGCTCTTGAAGTAGGAAGTCTAAAGCACAGAGCGAGCCCCCATTATCACTTGGCAATCCTCTTACTGCCACCAGGGGACTCTTGTTAGGGTGACTTCGACATTGTATACAGTAGGACATTGGATTTTTGTGGCATTGTTGAACTATGAAATTATGGCATCAAAAGGTACCTGGACTATCTGTGCACTTTTGAGTTCCATGTAATAATACATTCTGTTTATTATTTAATATAGTTGGAATTGAATTTTATGCTGCTTGCAGTCAAAGGCAGTCTCACTAATATTGGTGGATCCAGTCAAACATTCTCTCAGCAGAAAGTACCCTGCCCATACCTTCTTGGTCCACTTGTGTAGGTCACCTGCAGCTTTGGTGGATTCCTTTCTCAAGAATCTGCAATTTTGGGGGATGCATGGGTGGCTCAGTTAGTCAGGCATCCAACTTCAGCTCAGGTCATGATCTCACAGGTTGTAAGTTCCAGGCCCATGTCGGGCTCTGTGCTGACAGCTGGGAGCCTGGAGCCTGCTTCGGATTCTGTGTCTCCCTCTCTCTCTGCCCCTCCCCAACTCTCTCTCTCTCTCTCTCTCTCTCTCTCAAAAACAAATAAACATTTAAAAAAAGAATCTGCAATTTTTTTGTTCAAGGGCTTTCTTTAGTTTAGAATCATGCTTAATGACCTAGTAGTCACATCTTAAAATGTATACAGAAACAGGCAAAATTAATTTAATAATATAGTATTTAACCCAATATAGCTAAATATTATAATTAGAACATGTAATCAATATAACAATTATTAATGATATATTTTACGTTCTTTTTCATGCTAAGTTTTTGAAATCCAGAGTATATTTTATATTTATGGCATGGCTCAGTTTGAACCAGCCACTTTACAGGTGCTCAACAGCTACATGTGGCTATGGGCTACCCTATTGGATATTGCAGCTCTAGAGCCTGAAAATAATTTCCTTTTTGCCATTAAAAAAAAATTCAATGTTTATTTATTTTTGAGAGAGACAGAGAGAGAGAGAGAGGGAGACACAGAATTTGAAGCAGCCTTCAGGCTCCCAGCTGTCAGCACAGAGCCCCATGCGGGGCTTGAACCCAGGAGCTGTGAGATCATGACCTGAGCCAAAGTCGGATGCCCAACCGACTGAGGCACCCAGGCACCCCATCCTTTTTGCCATTTTTTAAAAAATGGAGAGAAAATCCACAGGTAATGCTTTGATTGTTTTTGATCAATAACGCTCTAGCTTTCTCTTAAATCTGTGTGTAAGAGCAACATTTTGTATTTTTACTGACAGATGCGATTATAGTGAACATAACATTTATTATTGTGATATTTTCAATCATGTTAGATACTAAATAACCTTATATGAGACTATTATTTTCACCAGCATTATTTTAAATAATTGATATATGAACATTTTTATGATGCAATATCTGTTGTTGTACTGCTTTCCAAGGAAGCTTATAACAGTAGAAGGGTATATTAGTTTTACACAACTTTAACAAAATTAAATTAAAAAAATTTTTTTAATTAAATTTTTTCTAATGTTTATTAATTTTGAGACAGAGAGAGAGCATGAAGGGGGGAGGGTCAGAGAGAGAGGGAGATACAGAATCGGAAGCAGGCTCCAGGCTCTGAGCTGTCAGCACAGAGCCCGATGCGGGGCTCAAACTCATGGACCGTGAGATCGTGGCCTGAGCTGAAGTTGGAGGCTTGGCCAACTGAGCCACCCAGGCGCCCCAAAGTTAAATTTTTAAAAAATGTTTATTTTTGAAAGAGAGAGAGTGACAGACCACGAGTGGGGGAGGGGCAGAAAGAGAGGGAAACAGAATCTGAAGCACGCTCCAGGCTCTTAGAATTTCTTTTGCTAATTTAGTGAGGCAAAGTGATATCTCAAGTTTGCTGAGATCTGTTGGTCTTTTATTACTGTTTAGGATAAGATCACTTTGTGTCTTGTTAACAGATTTTATAATCTGTATATATATTTTTTCAGTGAATAAAGAAGGCATTCAGTGTTTGTTTGTTTGTTTTACCATTTGGAGTTGTATCTACATAGATTGACAAGAACCTTGTTTATGTCAGAATACAAACTTTTTATGTCTTTTAAAACATTTATTAGAGAAAGAGGAAATTTATTTATATACATTTCATTAAATCATTAGGTATGAAATGAAAGGCTTCATATACTTAGAAAACAACTCATGAAATTAGGTACATTTTTCAGAGTTGTGTTTATACTAGGGAAATCAAAAAATAAATCAATAGTATCTACATTTCCAAATGGCAATTTGGATCAAGATAGGGTTTACTAAATTGGTGTTAAATCCAAGAAAGCAGAAAAAAAACCCACTTGGTGGCTGCATCTATACAAACAAAATTATATAAAACATGTGAAAATCATATCACTTCCTTAAAACTAACATGGTGCAGAAAAAATGTTCTAGAATACTCTGTGGGCTATGATCTCCCCCAATAATATTAGATATAATTAATGGCATAAATAAAAAAGGTAGAGGATGAAAAAACCAGTTTTCATGTGGGTGAATAAATCAAAATTTCTGCAATTCTTATCCCCCTCTCTTATCAAAGAACTTAGCAGCAACATGACAGCATTACAATTTAGCTTCATAGTATTGTGGTCTAATTCACACACACACAAAAATCATAGCTCTGTCCTTTCCTTCTCTCTGTACCAGGTTCCACTTGTGTTATATCTGTGCAACAGGCTGACCCAATAAGCAAGCTAGAAAAGTGAGAGGGAACTGCTCATAGACATACTAAAACAAAAACCCACTTCTAATAACATAATTATTTTTAAATTTAAATTCATGTTAGTTAACATACAGTACAACACTGGTTTCAGAAGTAGAATTTAGTGATTCATCACTTACATAATGAAAACATCTAAATTCACATATTATTTGTTTTGATAAGTCAAATTTTGATTTATGGTATCTTTTAATATTTATTTTTATATTTTCATCAACTCACATGCATTAAAAACAATATTCTAGGGCCGCCTGGGTGGCTCAGTCGGTTAAGCATCCTACTTGGGCTCAGGTAACGATCTCGCGGTTCACGAGTTCAAGCCCCACACTGAGCTCTCTGATGTCTGCAAAGAGCCCGCTCGGGGTCCTCTTTTCCCCACTCTCTCTGCCCCTCCCCTCACTCTCTCTCAAAAATAAAATAAACATTAAAATATTAAAAAAATAACATTTTGGAAGGCTAGTAGGGTGTGATTGGGCTAGCCCAATTCTAGAAAGAAGTGTCAGGATCGTATTGCTTGGCATTTCCCCAGGATAACAGTAGTTGCTCAAGACTGAGCAACTGAAACTTCAGCATTATGTAGAAATTTTGACAATGTCCCATTTTCTTAAGAGTCCATTTTTTGAAGAACAGAAAGGTAAATGTGTTTGGTTTGCTTAGGCACAACCGGATGCTTCCTTTTCTTTTCAATGTTACCCAAATTTTCACTCTGATGTCGTCATTGTTCAATTAAACCAAAAATTTACAAGATAAAGAAAACTGATAATCAGTACTGGGGCCTGTGGCTGGAATATGGAGACCTACCTGATCACTTGTGGCATTTCAGGTGTGGTTTTGCTACTGAATGAGTTTTGGCACAAAATTGGGAAAAAGAATGAGTTTTAGTGGTTTTCAGAATTGTGGACAAGGGATTATGTATCTGTATCTGGAGACTGTTACCTCTGATCATTTTATTCTTATTCTGAAGAGAAATCCAAAACAAAATCATCTCTTGTTCAGAGGAAATAATAAAAACCTAGGGTTGGAAAAACCTTTGGCCATCAATCTTATTCAGATTTTTGGTCCCTTTAGTTTCATGCAATATACATTTCACTGGGCCCTGGGTCTATATCATAAGGAAATACGTAATTCCAACCCTCAGGTAGCTCACACCATGGTGTGGGAGAAGGAAAAAAGAAAAAAGAGTTATATGGATATAAAGAGGGGAACAGACTTGCAGTTCTGACCAAAGTAGAAATGAGTATCAGACCTGCTCCGCTGTCATAAACAACTACAATACGGCCCAAAACAGGCAAAGCAAGTGTCTTCAAGTATTTGACAACAAATGTGCAGGGTGTGGTTCTTAAGAGAAAGCAAGTCCACAAAGTCAGCGCTCTCCCTGGGGCTACTTCCCAAACTTTGACTTACACAAGTGACCCCCAACAGAGAGCGGGGGGGGGGGGGGGGGGGGCTTTGCGAGGCTGCTGAAAGGTTTGAAGGCTGGAGCTGGGATCTGTGGGCCAGTGCAGGAGGAGGGCATTCTCTTCCTGTCTCTGGGAGGGGGAGGGGGGCTGGGATAACATCTTCCCTCCCAGTTAGATCTTCTGTCTACATGCCCCCCTTAATGCTTAGCATGAAGGCTTCACATAAGCCCTCAGTATGTATTTTAAGTTCTTTGGAATGTTTCAGCAGCTTCCTGTGGCGAGATCCTAAACAAATGAGGAATTGTCACGTTCCAAGACTGCCCAATTAAATTTCTTGTGATCTTTGATTTCATCCCAGATATATCTGTCTGCATTTCTGGCCGGGGGTGGGGGGGGTGGGGGGGGGTGGGGGGGGTGGGGGGGGTGGGGTGGGGGGGTGGGGGGGGTGGGGGGTGGGGGGGGTGGGGGGGGTGGGGTGGGGGGGGTGGGGTGGGGGGGTGGGGGGGAGGTGGGGCGCGGGGAAGGAGGGCTCATAATGATTTGAGGAATGAAAAGAATTCGATGACATCAAAGCTAATTTTTGAAGATTTCTATTGAACACGCAATTTTGATAAAAGCTTTAAAAAGCTCGGTAAATTAAACTCAAAACTATCCAGTACTAAAATAATGGAAAATAATTTTTATCTCCATTATCACTTTTTGGCACGGAAGCCTTTCTCAGCATCTCATTCATCCATGTACTATTTTATAGAAATTCAAAAGACCATTTCCCAGATAGCAAATTATACCTCTCAGAAATCAATTACATTTCAGGACAACACTAACACTACACATCTTTTTATTAGGAAATAAAACCACAGGATATGGAAGCCAATAAAACTGGAATTATTTTACTGGCAAAGTCCATAAAAGTATCCAATAATTTCAAAATCAAAGAGAAAAACAAATCCAAGATCTGCCGCTGAACAATATTAGCTTTATTACTTCCCCCAAGTTCACATTAATTTCCTCTGTCCATTTCTGATAGATTGCACACACTTAAAAAACCATGTGTCATTTGCTTACTCCCCAGTTACGGAGGGCTGGAAAACTTTCTCGTATTATGCTACAGTTGGTATTTTAATTCTACTTCTTCTTAATTGATTAACGAGGGAGGAGTGAAGGAAACAATGTTAGAGAAAATTTCATTAGGTATAAATTGCTAGACATTTGTTTGAATGAACATAATATCTCAGCTCTATTCTGATGGGTCTTGGGGGAATGCTTTAAGGGTTACTGTAAGTACCAGAGCAACACTGAACAATTTAATGGTGCCGTTAGAGCATGGCCTTGTGGCTGGCTTTTGCTTCAAAATGTTCCCAGGGAAAACTTCACTGCTGGAGAACAGGGAACAAAAGAATTCTTCCAAGTTTATGTGTTACCAACAAACATTGCAGATGGGAGTTATTTAAGGTAAACCAACAAGACGTTTCTTTTTAAAGCTGAGGCCATCCTAATTTACCTCTTTTATAAAAAAAATGAAAATCTAGGTATCTCAAAGCTATATCTGACAAGCAAAACAAGATCCCCCAAATGACTTGTGACTTGTGATGGTATTTGCAATGACCCAAGATTTTCTCAGCGATTTTCCACCACCACAAATTTCTGTCACCTGTTACATACACATTGATCTTTTAAAGCTTTGAGATATGTAAAAAAAAATAGAGGATCAAGAATAATACACAATTAGTTTTTTCCACCCCAAATTGACAGATGTTAATATTTTATCGCAAATCTCTTTTAGTATTTTTTTCTTAAGTGAAACATAAATTTAGCTAAGCCACTCATAATTTGGAACTTGCAGTGAATTCTGTGATGTTTACTCTTGCATTCCTTAAATACAGACAAGCCAAATACATGCACACACATATACTATCTATTGTGTTCTATGTGTATAAGTGTGTATGTATATATATAAATACACAGTGTGTATTTATGTATGTGTATATATAAATACTTATTTTCTATTTGCTTGCTACAATCTGCCATTATGCTAATCTCCTACCATATATATATATATATATATATATATATATATATATATATAAATCTAGCTCATTCTTTTTATTTTATTTATTTATTAAGTTTATTTATTTATTTTGAGAGAGAGGGAGAAAGTGTGTGAGCAGGGGAGGGGCAAAGAGAGACAGGGGGAGAGAGAGAATTCAAGCAGGCTCCACACTCAGCACAGAACCCAATGCAGGGCTCAAACTCACAAACCATGAGATCATGCCCTGAGCTGAAATCAAGATCAGACCCTTAACCAACTGAGCCACCCAGGTGCCCCAAATCTGGTTCACGCTTTTTAATTGCTACAAAGTATTTTATCACAAGGATACTGCTATTTGGTCATTCTTAGGTTGAAGTATAATTACATTAGTCTCCTCTTTATTTTTGTTATTAAAAGTATGCTGCAAAAAATATCTTTGAATACGTTTCCTGGCGCAAAAATATACAACATTTTAGGGTGGAGGACTGCTGGATGGAAGAGGTTATATATCCAGAAATGAAATGGTAGGGGTTCAAGGTTATGAGTATTTTCAACGTTATTGCAAAATCTGCTTAATTATCCTCAGAAGTGGTTGCACTTGCTTTTACTCCCTCCTGCAGTGTATGAAAATTTCCTTTCCTCATATCTTCACTAGCACTTTGTACTATGGGACTTATTTATATTTGACTTGAAGGAAGAAGAGTGGTGTCTCATGTCTCCAATCAGTGGCTCCTTGATTATTGTTGAGGTTGAGCAACTTTTTATATTTACTTTTCATTAGGATTCCCTCTTCTGCCAATTATCTTTTTCTAATTTTCACCATTTTATTTATGTACTTTTATTTCCAAAACTCTTCCTATATTCTGGGTAATAGTTTTTTTCTGGCCTTTCCTTGATCTTGATTATTGTGTTTGTAGTTCCTTTTGCCTTAGAGAAATTTGGAATTGTGATATAGTCAAACTCTTCTACCTTTGCTTCCTTTTTGATGGCTGTATCTTAATATCTTCTCTACCCCAGTGTGAACACCCCCTATTTGTTTTCAATCCTAAAAGATTCTCTTGAGTTTGCACACACTTTAATTTTTTCCCTGTTTAATTTTAGGAGAAATTTCTATTGACATGCAATTGAATTTATAGATTAGTTAGAAGAGAATAAATGTATTCAGGATGTTTTTCTGGCAAACGTGGTACATGTCTTCATGCATTCATAATTATTTTATATTACTTTTAGTAAACTTGTATAATTTTCTCCACAAAGGCCTTACCCACAGAATCTCTGCTTAGCTCACAGCCCCAAGCTCATCTCCAGGAGCTGGTCACAACCAGGCCTCAGGGAGACTTGCTGTTTGCATGCACAGCATGCGATTTGGTGAAGAACAAAATGGCACCCCTCTAGCGATGCCCAGGACTTCTCCTCTCCTGCTCCCTGCCCACAAATTCCAGCTTCCTCAAAGCCCAACTTCCAATCTATTTCCTCAGTCCACCCAGACCATTGCATTCTGTTTGGGTTTCTTGCATTATGTCATGGTTTGAAAGTAGAGCTTAGTTTGCTTTTCCTTTCTCTCAAAGACCACACCTCCATGTCTGTTGCCCAGTTCTTGGAAACAGTTGCTTCATCCAGTTTGTCCAGGGTCAGAGTTTCTTATCAGTGACATAGCAAGACCTATACTTAGTTACACTTCCTGGCTTTAAGCGTCCTATTCTTATTTTCCTTCTTTTTATCTTATTGTATTGATTACTCTTTCCTAAAGAATACTGACTAGAAGTAATAGCAGGCTTTCCTGTTATGCTTCCAGCATTAATAACAATATTTTCTCAAGTTTCACCAACAAGTGTGGCATTTGTTCTAGGTTGTTGCAAGATTCACCTTATTATGTAAAGTAACTCTCCTGACACTCATAGTTTATTAAGCGTTTTAAAAATAATAAATGACTATTGATTTCTTCAAATAATTTTTCTCTGTTTCGATGATTATACAGTTTTTCCTTTAATCTTTCATTGTTAGAAACATTAACAGTCTAATATCGAATCATACTTGCATTCCTGGAAAAAATCCTACTTTATCATAATATGCTTCTTTATGTATCCTTATGTATAAGGAAATTGTACTCTAAAATTATAAATAAAATGGCTTTATAGTTTTCTCTCTTAGTAATGGTTTTATTTGGTCTTAGTTTCATGTTAATAATTGACTCATAAAATGCATTCGATGGCTTTCCTTCATTTTTACTCTCTGAAGAAGTTTTTAAATGATAGAGATTTGACATAACACCTTAGCCACCAAGTGAGCAAGGCAGAAATAGATTTAGTCGTTCTGTGGCCTGTGAATTTCTATATCCTTGTATCTCTGCAATGTCTTTTTTATCCTTACTCTGAAATAATAGTTTCATTGCTTAAAAATTTCAGATTCAAAATTATTTAACTTCAGTACTTTGAAAATATTTCTCCACTGCATTTTGGTATCCGTTTTTATTGACACGGTATCTATTTTAGTCTTTGGTTCTTTGATAGAAAATTGCCCTCTGGTCTCCAGTGGCTTTAAATAGTTTTCACTTCATCTTGGATGATCTGACTTTCCCTACATGGATCTGGGTGTAGATTTAAACATTTTCCTTAGCTGTGTTTGGACCAAGGGATTACCTCTTAACTAATTTCCAGGAAACTGTCAGCCATTGTTGTTTCATATACTTTCTCTCAGTCATGTTCTCTCCTCTCTTTCTGGAACTTCCCTTAGATGCTAAAACTTCTCATTCTCGTTGCTCTCGAAGCCTTGACTTCTCTTTCAAGTTTATTTCTGTATGCTCTATTAAGGGAGATGTACTTTGTTCTTCCAATGTACTAATGCTCTTTTTACCAGTGTCTGTCATGCTTTTTTACTAGTCTACTAAGTACTTTACTTTTATTTCAATGACTTTGTGTTTCAAGCTTAGGATTTCCACCTTGGCTCTTTTATATTTTCTCCTTTCCTTATTTTATAACTGCTTGTTCCTGTTGAAAGCTACTCTTTGGCATGGTGTCTCTGAAATCTTTAAATAATCCTATTGTAAAGTTTCTTTCTTTCTTTCTTTCTTTCTTTCTTTCTTTCTTTCTTTCTTTCTTTCTTTCTTCAGTTTGCTTTATTCTATTTGAATACATTTCTGTGAATTATCCTATTTGTATTTTTTTCCCCTGCCTAATATGGTTTTTTTTACTACTTCACATATTTTGTAATCTTTATCCACACTCATCATCTGAGAGAATCATTTTCAGAGGTTAACAGGTGAGGACGGCCATGAAGTTGTGCCAAGAGATTGGTCTTACATGGTTTCTCTCCTTGAAGTCAATTTAACATTACTGTTTTGGGCTTGCATTCTATGTGGAGAGCTTGGATTCAGACCACACAGGCATGTGCAGCACAAACTTGGCATTTCAATCTTTCTTTCAAGTTAGTTGTTTGGTTTTTCTTTTCCAGGCCCTGAGGCTACTGGCTCATTTATGACTATAACCTGAGGGTAGCAAAGAGATGTTCAGGTTTATATTCAGAGAAGGACAACATGTTCCTGGATATCTGCTTTCTAAATGAGAACAGGCATAAAATGTGAGCTGGTAAGGGCTATGTTTGGGCCTCTCCTTGTTGCTGCCCTCACCTCATTGGCTGTGAGTCTCCCTTAGATAACCCCAAGGGTGAGTTATATTCCTAACTGCCTTGCGCAGTAACCTGAACCTGGTAGGTCGTCAAATGGTGCTTGCCTCATTTAATTCGCTTTATTCTATAGACTACTTTATCATTTATTTTATGTGATGATGAAGAAAAATATATTCAATACAAATTTAAAAGCTGTAGAGAAGATAAAAAGAAAGAAAGAGAAACGAAAATGCCTTCTAATCCCATTTCCCAAAGGTAGCATTTTTGGATTTGTATTTCAACTTAGTAATTGGTTTGACGATAGTTATTGTGTGCCTCCTATTTTCCAACATTGCGCTAGGAGCTAGATATATCACACTGCCAAAATATTCCAATATTTAATGTATATATACATTTCTATTTGTATTTTTAACAATTTCTTTTTCTTTCTTCACAGGGAACAAGCTTCAAGCACACATCGGAAGTGTGCAATGTGATTGACAGGTTGTGATAAGCCACACATTGTTCCCATTGGTGATACTCTCTTAAGCATAATGATTTTTTTTATTTTTTTTATTTTTGGGACAGAGAGAGACAGTGCATGAACGGGGGAGGGGCAGAGAGAGAGGGAGACATGGAATCGGAAACAGGCTCCAGGCTCCAGGCTCTGAGCCATCAGCCCAGAGCCTGACGCGGGGCTCGAACTCACAGACCGCGAGATCGTGACCTGGCTGAAGTCGGACGCTTAACTGACTGCGCCACCCAGGCGCCCCCATAATGACTTTTTGACTTCTACATTTTGCCTGCATGGTATTTTAATAGCCAATCATAGAACTGCATGTTTTTATTTTGTCATTTCTTTATAAAACTACTGGGTGCAATCAATATTTTCCTACGACTAATTGTACTTTGAGTTTTCCATTTATACTCTTTTAAAAAATTGCTGCTTTAATAATCCCACATGGAACATCACTGAGCTGTTGAACTTATTATGCTATTTCTTTATCACTAATAAGTTCAACTGCAGCCCACTGGTTTCGTGTAATTTATAGATTCATTACACATAATTATTCTCTTTCCTGTAGTACATGTGGCACTTAAATGTGTTATATTATTAGTTTGACTAAACATCATAGACTAAATCTTATTAGTGCCTTATATGTTATTTCCAGGGAGACGGAATTAATGGGAGGAGTTCATGGTATAACTAAGTCTGTTTTGTTCTACTTAAGTTATGGTTTTAAATATTGAAGAGTACAGAGGACAAAAATTCCTGAAGAAATCATTTTCATTAAAATCACTCGGAAAGAGGCTAAATGTATAGATCGCCTCTATGGAAGCCTCTTTTCCATATAGGGAGAATATTCATGAAGAAGATAGGTGATAATTAAAACATCAAGAACTTGGTTTCCAAGAATTTTTTTGGGCAGTATCTTCTTTAAAAGATGCATGCAAATGACACCTGAATATGTTTTTAAAAACGAAATAAAATAAATGTAGTTAATCTTTCTCCCCACAGTTTATGACTGGCAAAAGTTTGGTACATCTTCTAGGCATTTAAATGTGTGTATATACAAAATACATTTGAACTTTTTCCATGTTGGTACGTATTTATTTACCAATGTTTCCAAAATGATTAGGAGACTATCTTTTTTTTCTGTTTTACTTTTGAGAAGAAAAAATGGCAGGAAGAAATCAGAAGAAAACTAGTTCCCTATGACCCATATATCCAGGTGATTAGTTTTCTTGCAGGTGAGAGTGGCCATGTGATAGAGTTCTGGCCAGTGAGAGATGTAGTCAAGCAGGGGTTTGCAAGTGTGCAATTTTGTCTTGTCTTGAAATGGATGCAAGGGCTGCGGCTGCAGCAGCAGGTAAATGGCCACCACGAAAGGCCGGGAAAATCATGGAAACATCACACCTGCTATCATTACAGCCACTGAACCAAGAACAGTAACCCCTTAACGTTGTCTGTGTCTTTTAAATAGACCCCTAGTTGATAAAAATAGACCCCCTTCAGCTCAAAGCATTCTTGGCTTTATCATAAAAGAGTATGCTCCTAGAGGTAGAGTTTCCAGAGTCACTGGACTAAGAGACTCCACTGGTCCTAAGGGAGGGATCCCTCCCTGGCCCAATGAAACCACGACACTACTGTGGTGGACCAACACTGCCAGCTCCCAAGGCTGATCGCGTTGATTGACATCCTGCTGAAGGAGGAGAGGAGGAGAGTGAAAGTACCGGAACAGGCAGGCAGGCTCCACAGTCACAGAGGTGGTTGTCTCTATCTTTTCAGAGAGAGACGCTGAAGGTATCCCATGATTTTGTGGCTCTAACCTCTCAGATACCTTCTAGTACAGTGTAGTGAGTGGGAAGCATCCCGGTCAATATATATATATATATATATATATATATTATTTTATTTTTTATTTTTATTTTTTGTGTGTTTTTTTTTTAATTTTTTTTCAACGTTTATTTATTTTTGGGACAGAGAGAGACAGAGCATGAACGGGCGAGGGGCAGAGAGGGAGGGAGACACAGAATCGGAAACAGGCTCCAGGCTCCGAGCCATGAGCCCAGAGCCCGACGCGGGGCTCGAACTCACGGACCGTGAGATCATGACCTGGCTGAAGTCGGACGCTTAACCGACTGCGCCACCCAGGCGCCCCTATATATATATATTTTAAATCAGATCTTGTCTTAACTGTGGGATGTAGTTTTCTCTGAGACTTCAAGATAAAACAGTATTTGAAATCAAGAGACGGGTTTATCCCTTTGCTGTTTTTCATTTAACAAACAGTTTTCGAGAACTGACTAGATAAGATTTAATTTCGTATTCCAATAAACATCAAACTAATGACTTCTCCCAAGCTCAGTTTTATTAGATGTCAAACAATGACAATGACATCCGCTCTTGCTACCTCACAAAGTTGTGATCCTCGCATGAAGTAATGCTACCGGAGGGCTTTGGAAATGCAAAGTGTGGTACCGTGGTTTGTGTGGGCTGTAAGACGAGGGTGGTTTTTCTGGCACTACTCACCTCCCAGTGTGGGAGCAAATGAGATAATATACACAGATGTGGTCAGATAACCGTAGAGGACGATATGAATGTAAACCATCATTGTATGGTGCAGAAGGTTGGTCATTTAAGAGATGATCACGGCAGAATACCTTGTTGCCACAATGCGGTACTTGAGCACGGGAAGTATTTTCTTCCATGTCTGTGTGAGGAAGGGTGAGGAGCATTAAATGGCATTTACTATGTGTCTGGTTCCAGGATAAGTGAGTCGATTGACCTTACGTGATTTCATACCAACTTCTCCACGAAATAAGAATTATCTCCATCTTATAAATATGCATCATTATGTCACTTGCTCAGAGAGAAACATGTTTGCTTACCCTAAGTCATTGATCTTTCCATCGTTGTTATGTAGTGGCTGCTTTGAGTTTGAAGTATCGGTAGACACACATTGCCCAAGTTGATAAAGTACTGGATTAATGCTAACCCTGAGTAGTTGTATTACACGGGGCAAATTCACTGACCCACCATGAATCACTGCAAACTGAGGTTTTAAAACCAGAATCCTTTTACTAAGGGAATTTTCGACTCCCAAATTATGATGAGGACAATACCCTGGAAGCATGGAGGAGTAGCATGAGGGAAGGAAATTGGCTGCCAGAATGACCTCATGAAAAAGAGCTGTCCTCCCCACCTCTTCAGGTCCCCTGGAATAGACATGAAAGAGAAATAAACTTCCATCTTATTTAGGCCATTGTATTCTAGGGCCTCCTTATTATAGAAGCTTGACCTTTTCCTTAAATAATATAGCTGTCCCAAATCACAGAACAGTAACTTAGGCTAGGAAGTGAGTTCATTCATTTTAATGGAGAAATATGGTGCCAGGCAGACCAAAATTCTCATGTTAAAGATCAGCACATAACCAAGGAGAAATTCACTCACTTCGTACATCATGGAAATGAGCTTTTGGTCCTCTTGATTATAAACATGACAGCACATATAATTAAAGAATTAAGGAATATTGAAGCTTGCAAGGATTTGAGAGACAGAGGAAGAAAATGGAGGCCCAGATAATTTAAGCAATCTCTCCAGAATCACATTATTAATTAGACAAAGATCAGGGGCTAGCTCTGAGCAGTGCTGGTTTATTCCCTGTCCTGTTTTTTGTTTTTGTTTTTTTAATTTTTAATTTTTAGAGAATCTTTTAAACTAATCTCCATTGTAATACTTACAGGATGTTAAATTTGCTCATATTTTAGTGAAAGACATCTTCATTTGTGATACAAACTGCTTCATCCCCACATGTACTATATTTTGAAAAATTTGTCAAGATAAGACATCGAGATTTTTTGCTGACTGATAGTGATATATTTAGCCATGCCAATTTAACTCAAGATATGCTATAGGAGATAATCTAGGATCTCCCCGTGGCAAACTTGCAAGTTAATTCCTAAAGAGAATTATCTGTTTTGCAGGGAAGTGATAATGTTCTTTAGTACCACGTATCATTTCTAAATATAGATAATGATATAGCGAGGTTCAATATTGTGAGCGGTGGCATTTTCACTGGAAAAATGGTTTGTCATCTTATCTTTCTATCATAACAGGAATGGCTCATGATGAGTGAAAGTTATGTCGGTGTACAAAAGTTATCATTAAAATAATGCTATTATAATTACTATGCTTTCAAAATTGAAATGGAAATAGTCATGTCTGTTGTTAACATTTTTTCCTTTTATTTTTTTCTCTTTAATCTAATTTAGTTATTTGGCCCTTATTACTCCTAAAAATTTATTTATTTATTTTTAATTTTTTTTTTCAACGTTTTATTTATTTTTGGGACAGAGAGAGACAGAGCATGAACGGGGGAGGGGCAGAGAGAGAGAGGGAGACACAGAATCGGAAACAGGCTCCAGGTTCTGAGCCATCAGCCCAGAGCCTGACGCGGGGCTCGAACTCACGGACCGTGAGATCGTGACCTGGCTGAAGTCGGACGCTTAACCGACTGCGCCACCCAGGCGCCCCTATTTATTTATTTTTAAAGCTTAAAAAAATTTTTTTTTAAGTAGTCTCCACACCCAACATGGGGCTCGAACTCACAACCCTGAGATGGAGAGTCACGCACTCTACCAAGCGAGCCAGGCTGGAGCCCCCTAAAAATTTATTTTTAATAACAAAAGCTCCTAGGTGCAAAATATCTTTATCAAATTGAGGGAAAGAAGCCCACACTTTATACGAAGAATTAAAAACTTTAAAGTGTTTTTCTTTCTACATTACCCCTTGTCCTGTTATCAGATCACGTACTTGTATACCAACATAAAACCATCCAGTATGTTTTCTGATATTAACCTTGCCATCACATATCCTTAAGGCCTGCTTTCTGTTTTTAGGTCTGAGCTGGATGAGAGACAGTTGATTCCAAGCTCCAAATTCAGACATTCATCAGCCTATTTGAAAAGAAAATTCTCCCAGAATATACGGCACATATAAGAGTCCCCGGTTTTGGGGGAAGTGACTGCTTTCCAGCAGGGTTTTTCACTGTATGAAACAGCACGAGTTCACCTGTAAACTAGTCTAGGTCTGTACATTTCAGGTATTTATGGGAGGATGCAACCCAATTACGTTGGAGTCTCTAACGTTGAAATTGTGTCCAGATCTGGAGACCCGAGAGCTCTCAAATTGAGTAGCCCAGCTTTATAGCACGTTGCATCGCAGCGAGTCAGATATTCTGATTTACTCTGTGTGGGTGGGGCTTGGGAATCGGTAATTTTGAAAACCTCCCTAATGATTCTACCATGAAGCCAATATTGAGAACAACTTAATTGGATGACAGGAAATGTCAGCAGGTAACTTTTTCAAGTCAGACATTTTTTTTAAAGGGAAGTTGCCATATTAAAAGCCATCCCTTTTTTTGGAGTCAATATTTTCTGTGCATTTAACATCATTATTACATTCTGTTTCCTGAGATCTTATTATATGTCAAATCTTTACTTACATTATCTTGCTTAATCCTCACAAAATATCACTTCATACATGTAGAAACTGGGGCTTAGGGAGATTAACTAACTTGGTCAGGGTAATTTAGTAAGTGGAAGTGATCATAGTCAAACACATGTGTCTTCTGATCCTAATCTCTGTATTTATTGATCACTGTATTTAATTCTGCCATGATTAGTATTAAAAGCAGACTGAAAAGAATAGAATGGAATTAAACACTTTTTGTTTGTTTGTTTCCTAATCTGTGTGGCAGAATGATGCTAGACCAGACCCAGGCTGTGCCCAGGTAGCTTGGCTGTATTTTACTTGAAAGTATATGGAAACAAGGCAAATTGGTGAGGTCTATATTTTCAACTGCAAATAGAAAGAGCTACTTTTGCTTAATGCCCTTATAATTTTGTCCTGAACACTGATCTCTTAATGCCTGTTTTCAAGAACTTTCTGTGTTGCACTGCAGACAGCAGTTCTGGAAACGCTGGGGTAGCTTATTAAAGGAATGTCTTCAAGACATAAAAAGTCAGGGCTTGAGAAAACTGAGAGGTCGTCTCAGGTCAAGTTCTTCACCTTGCAGGGAAAGATAATGAAGCCCAGTTTGGGTAAGGCAGTCGCCCAGGTTACAAAGCTCTGGAGTGGCTGCTGAGCTGAGAAGCGAACTCTGTCCTCTGTTCCAGGCTCTTTTCCACCACAGCCACAGTTGCCTCGGTTCAGCAGCAGAGAGGAAGAGCCCTGAGCATGAAGTGACAGCCACAGACACAAGTCCCAAGTCCTCAGAAGGCGACACCGAAAGCAGAGATGCTGCTGGGTCAGAGCGGAGTCAAAGAGTTGGGGTGGCTTCTGAGCAGTAAATTTATTCCGCTTGCTGGGGGAGGGAGACAATCCTCAGAACAAGGACATTAGAGGATTCTCTTGTGGCTGGTGTGATATTTTATAGGACTTGAGCAAGTGCAAAATTACATCACCGGATCCAATCTTTCAGTGCATAATTTGTAATACTTTTTCCTAAAGCATCCTGGATTCTGAAGGTTTCTTCTGGGTGGTTTTTGTTTGTTTGTTTGTTTGTTTTTGTTTTTGTCAATGCTTGCTTATCAAACCAACAAAATTTTTAGGTAGCTCAATGGTTTCTCTAATAACATCCTAACTAGGCAGACTGGTTTTCATGATCCCCTGAAGTCCTACATAAAACCTATGATGAAGCCAAAGAGGTTACCTTTTGATGTTTTGGTCATGTCTTCTATTTTCCCTATTCTATTAATTTTCTCAGTCGATTCCGATTCCTCTGACCCCTGCTCTGCATCCCTTAAAATCTTATTCATAATTTAAGACCCAGATCAGAAAACCTTTCCTGCTCTCCCTTAGCCAACAGTATTTGCTCTGAAATCTAAACTTTTAATTGAATTTCGCATATATCTGGATGGGCTTGCCTGCCCTACCCCACCACACCCGTGGCGTCTGGTGTTGCTTGCATGCTTGTGAGAACCTAATGCTCTCCCTGGTTGTGACCTAAGAAGGGTTGATTTCCTGTTACTACAGGTATGTTCAATGTGTATTTTACCATCATGGATGAATTTTCAGTAAGAAAGAATGTCCTGGAGCTAACTATAATTAAATTACTTAATCACTTTTTATATAGTAGGGTAAAAGCCATTAAAATTTTTTTCTATTCTATTCTATTTTTATTTTAATGAAACTAAGTTGAAAACAATTTTCTGTATAAATTTTACAACAAAGATTAAATCCATCCATTAGTCCAATACTGCCATTTTCTTTTGAATCTACTATTTCCTGTGTCCAAAAGTACCCAATTTTCTTGAGCTAAATTTTGAGATCGAATTTTTCAAGAAATGTTTGATATTTCCAATATTATGTAGTCATTAGTAAAAATTAAAGATACAACTTTACTCATTAGTTTTATTTTGCACTGATTATTACTATCAGAAAGATTCATTATGAATTGCGTATAAGATTAATAATTAATCTTATTAATAATTAATAAGAACAGAGAGAATTAGTAGGTCAAAGGTATAGAATCTAAGGCATACAGGTATTAAATTTGGGGGTCAACATATTCTGCTTTATATAAGACTGAAACTACAAAACTCCTAGAAGAAAACAAAGGGGAAAACCTCCTTGAAATGGGTCTTGGCATGTTTTTTTTTTTTTTATTTGACACCAAAAGTGATGGCAACAAAGCAAAAATAAACCAGTGAGATTACATCAAACTAAACAGTTTCTGTATAGCAAGGGAAACCATCAACGAAATGAAAAGGCAACTGACAGAATGGGAGAAAATATTTGCAAATCATATATCTGATAAAGAATTAATATCCAAAATATATAAAAAAGTGCACACAACTCAAAAGAAAAAAATCAAAACCAAACAACTTGATTAAAAAATGAGCAGAGTAACTGCATAGACTTTTTCCCAAAGAAGGCATACAGATGGTCAACAGGTACATGAAAAGGTGCTCAACATCACTCATCATCAGGGAAATGCAAATCAAAACCACAATGACATATCATCTCACACTTGGTAGAATGGCTATTACCAAAAGACAAGAAATCACAAGCATTGATGAGGATGTGCAGAAAAGGGAACCCTTATGCCCTGTTGGTGGGAACGTAAATTGGTGCAGCTGCTATGGAAAATACTATAGAGCTTACCACAAAAATTGAAAATAGAACTACCATATGATACCACAATCACACTCCTGAATATTTACCCAAAGGAAATGAAACCACTATTTTCAAAAGATATATGTACCCATGTTCACTGCAGCATTATTCACAAGCGCTAAGACATGGAAACAACTTAAGTGTCCATCAACAGATGAATGGATAATGGAGGTGTAGTGTGTGTGTGTGTGTGTGTGTGTGTATGTGTATATATATATATATATATATATATATATATATATATAGTGAAATATTACTCAGCCATAGAAATGAAGAAAATCTTGCCATTTGCAACAACGTCGGTGCACCTTGATGGCATTAAGCTAAATGAAATAAGTCAGAGAAAGACAAATACTGTATGATCTCACTTGCATGTGGAATCCAAAAGAGAAAAACAACAACAACCAGAAACCCAAAAACCCCCACACTCACAGATACGGACAATAGACTGGTGGTTACCAGAGGTGGAAGATGGGGACGTGTGGTGGGGAAAAGGGTGAATGAAGGTGTTCAAAACATACAAACTTCTAGTTAAGAGATCAACGAATCCTGACGATGTAATGTACAGCATGTGACTACAGTTAACAATTACTCTATTGTACATTCAGAAGTTGCGAAGAGGGTAGATCTTAAAAATTCTCATCACAAGAAAAAGTGTTTGTAACTATGTATGGTGATGGATGTTAACTAAATTTATTATGGCAATCATTTTATAATTTATACATATATCAAATTATTATATTGCACATCTAAAACTAATACAGTAAAACCTTGGTTAGCTAGCATAATTCATTCTGGAAACGTGCTTGTAATCCAAAGCACTTGCATAGGAAAGCAAATTTCAAGAACCACTGGCTCAGTTGTGATCATGTGACGTTTGGCGACCTGTACTACTGGTATTCCAAGACATCACTCGTTTATCAAGTGAAAATTTATTAGAAATGTTTGCTCATCTTGCAGAACACTCGCAGAACAAGTTACTCGCAATCTCAGAGGTTACTGCGTATTGTTATATGTCAACTATATCTCCACTCAAAAAATATTCTGCTTTGGTGAATAAATGGACAAATAATTTAATGAATATTATACAGTAATTACCGACCAAAGAAAAGACTCTCTCCCCTGGAGGAGGGCTTGCTTCTGTTACTGAGGGCATCTTGATTCATGGGGTAGACCATTAGTTTCAGGCTTTGCTGGTTTCTCTTTCAGCCTGGACAACACTGAGCCTATACTCCCGGCACTGGTCCCCTTGCTTTCTTTTAATACTCCCCTGCCTGCCTCGTCAGTTCCAAGCCTTACTCCCATTTTATGTAGTTTATTTTACAGTATTTCATTCATTTTGTTTATTTTCCCCTTTCCATCCTATTCTTCACTCACCCTCGCCTGCTCTACCCCAAACGGGCATATTCATTCTATTATTTCTTGTTATGTGTTCTTAGAAATATATGTATCTTTGTATACTTGTACTTTAGTTTTGGGATATACATGTTTTTTAAAAGTTTATTTGTATTTTTTAATTAAAATTTTTTTAAATGTTTATTTATTTTTGAGAGAGAGAGAGAGACAGAGCGTGAGTGGAGGAGGGGCAGAGAGAGAGGGACACACAGACAGGGAAGCAGGCTCCAGGCTCTGAGCTGTTAGCCCAGAGTCCGATGTGGGGGCTCGGACTAATGAACTGTGAGATCGTGACCTGACCCCAAGTTGGATGTTTAACCGACTGGGCCACCCAGGTGCCCCTTTTAAGCTTATTTTATTTATTTTGGGAGAGAGAGAGAGAGACTGAGCATGTGCAGGGTAGGGACAGAGGGCGAGAGAGATTTCCAAGCAGGCTTTGCGCTGACAGAGCAGACCATGACCTGAGCTGAAACCAAGAGTTGGACGCTTAACCAACTGAACCACTGGGGTTTATGTGTGGTTTAAAATTACAACAGTGCATTTAGCTCAAAGTCGCTTCCTATTTCTTATTGATGGAGGGTAACTGGTATCATGTAGTGGTAAAGAGCATGGATTTTACAGGTAGGTGGCCTGGGTCTAAATATTTTCTTTACCACTTATTAACTATTTGATCTTGGACAAGTCAATTCATCCCTTTGTGCTTTAATTTCCTCACACGTAAACAGGGGACAATGACAGTGCCTATGTCGGAAGGTTTTTGCAAGGAACACGTGAGTGAATGAGTATAGAGTGCCTGGAACAGTGCCTGACACATAATAAGTGTTACCTAAGTGTTAGCCATTACACTATTTTATTTGTGTTTTCTCTCAACTCTCTGTTTTTATGATCAAACCCTGTAGTGTGACACACATGTAAGTTCTTGTTCTGTTTCCTCACTCTGACGTATGTCCCTACATTTATCCAATAAACTAATAACGAATGCCTAGATTGCTTTCCAATTCGTGCTATTACAAACCAAGCTGTAATGAGCATTTCCTCTTATAAGACCATGTAAGAATTGCCCTCATATTAAGGGATCATGAGGTGCACCCACTCTTTATTTCACTAAATATTGCCAGATGTTCGTAGAATGACTTATCAACTTACACTCCCATAATTCTATGCCATCGCGACTCCTTGTGTGGTTAGTTTTCACCGCCTTCTACCCCAAGTTCTCACACGGCAACTCCACACATATGCAGTCACACAAGTGGGCCCCCAGTCGTTTCTCAGACTCCTCGGAGGAATCGCACATTATGCTCAGGACACATGTTCGTTCTGCCACCTTGTTCGTTTCATGCCTTCTCCAGCCTATTCGGTGTGGTTTCCAGCATTATGCAACTGCCTGCAAGGGCGGGATAGCTGAGACGCTCTGTTGACAATTGCAAGAAGCTTTATGCCTGTGCACGGGGCCACTGAGTGCTTCCAGACATGGTGCTACAGGCTCCCACCTTTGTTTTATTTTGTTTACTTAAGAAAAAAAAATTTTTAGAGAGAGAGATCAAGTGCAAGCTGGGGAGAGGGAACGAGGGAGGGAGAGAGAGAGAATCTTAAGCAGGTTCCACGCTGAGCCTGGAGCCCAACCTGGGGCTGGATCCCACGACCCTGGGATCATGACCTGAGCTGAAATCAAGAGTCAGATGCTCAACCGACTGAGCCCCCCAGGCCCCCCCCCCCCGAGTTCTGCCTTTCTCTGCCACCCAAGTGCCATCAGCACCCCTCCCTCCCCTACCATCGCTGCCACAACGAGACCCTTCACCTCCACTCCTGATAGTCTATGTGCTTGACTATCTTATGTTTCTGGATCCCTGAGTCCTCCAAATCCTGGCATTTCCCATGCGGAAGCAGCAAGAATGCCTGGTTCCTGTTCCATGTGTCCCTGTTCTTAGGCAGAGACAGGCACGCACACACACAGTGTGTGTGTGTGTGTGTGTGTGTGTGTGTGTGTGTGAGAGAGAGAGAGAGAGAGAGAGAGAGAGAGAGACGTGTTGTACAGAAAAGAGTCCCCTTGGCTGTTGCATTACCTGTAGCAACCCTCTAACTTCTAACCCTCACAACCTCCAAGCCTCAGCTGCCCTCTGGCACAGTCTGTGAGCCACCCGTGACGTGCAAGATGACGGTCACTCACCTTGATGAGTGCCAAGGAAGTGATGTGCCCTTCTCAGTGCACCTTGTCAGGGAGTGCATGATGACTGTGTACCTTATCACAGGTGACGGTAGTGTCTGCCTCCGAGGTTACTGGCTTTCTTTTTTAATGAATAAATATCTCGGGAAGATCGTTTGAGGAATTACCATTTCCCTAAACTTCATCCGCTAATTTTACCATCCACGGGTGGATCTGGCCTGCACAATTACTGCGGGGTTGTGATGGTCTATTTTCCTCACGTCTTCCCCATTTCTTAAAAAGGATGCTGCTGTAGGGGTGCCTGGGTGGCTCAGTCGGTTGAGCGTCCGATTCTTGATTTCAGTTCAGGTCATGATCCCAGGGTTGTGGGATTGAGCCCCACGTCGGGCTATGCAAAGCACGGACTCTGCTTAAGATTCTCTCTTTCTGGGTGCCTGGGTGGCTCAGTTGGTTAAGCTTTTGCCCCTTCCTTGGCTTCCACTCAGGTCATGACCTTGCAGTTGGTGAGTTTGAGCCCTGAGTCAGGCTCTGTGCCGACAGTAAGGAGCCTGTTTGGGATTCTCTCTCTCCCTTTATCTCTTTCTCTCTCTCAAAAGTTAAAAAAAGAATTCTGCCATAAATAAGAGCTATTTCTTCTCCCACATTTATTAATTGATACTTATTTTATTTTATGGGGCTATAATCCCATCCACTCACTCATTCACCTCAAAATGTCCCAGTTTGCGCTATCTGGAGCTTTTCAGGTGGTTCCTGTGCTCTTTCAACAGGCACCCCTAGTTTTGCAGAGAAATTCCTTGCTTTACAGCCCCTCAGGAGTCTCCAGGCTCATTTTGTGTTTTCCCTGCCCCAGCCCTGTAATTTAACCACTTGTCTAAATGTTTCTTTTTACTGGGGAACAGTGTATTTAAACCAAGATGTGGTGCTAAGATGTGTTTATTTCTACTGGGTGTTATTGCACCTGGCACTCCCGGCAGACAACCTTAGGGGATGTACGAATCCGTACCAACCATGTGCATAAAAAGATCCTGTCTCTCTGCCTTTCTCTCCGTGTCATCTAAAGACCACGAGTTCATGCCAATATGTCCAGTCCTAACCCAGAAGTACCTGACTCATTCCAGTCTGTTCCTTACTGTACTTGAAACTTCTTTCTCCAACTGGCTCCCTTTATCTATAAACTATTTCCTTATTTGTTTAACACTAGTATATACTTAAGTAGATTCAAAATTGCTAACCATGCCCGGTAAGAAACAAATTTACTAACTAGAGTACTGTGTTTGTGTCCTAATTCCTTTAGTCTCAGGCCTAAAAATATCCAGTTAAAATACTGCTATAAAAATTCACAGAAATTTGTTCTTTTCTTTCCTAATCCCCTCACTGTGGTTAGGAAGGATATTTTGAAACACAAACCAAAGTCCCCAAAGATTTTTAAAAGTATGAATTCTTGGGGCGCCTGGTTGGCTCAGTTGGTTGAGTGTCTGACTTTGGCTCAGGTCATGATGTCACAGTTTGTGGGCTAAGCCCTGCATCAGGCTGGCTGCTGTCAGCGCAGAGCCCACTTCGGATCCTCTGTCCCCTTCTTGCCGCCCCTCCCCGACTTGCGCTCTCCCAAAAGATAACTATTTAAAAAAAAAGTATAAATTATTTCAGGTGAGCAATCACTGAGACTTATAGCAAACACTCCTGGTCTGCCTCCCATACCTGGCCTGTACATTGCCTCATGGCCTTTACTTTTCTCCCCAAGGACATTTAAGACATTTTTCATTCTTACGTAGCTTCATAGAGATTCCATCCGGGATCCATGTTCAGTCTTCCACGGACTCTCAAGGAAACAGTAGTCAACTGGTTAGTTTTGTTTTCTCTAGAGCTCCATATTTTGGTACAGTCAGCTTCCATGACTCTTTGAATGTTTTTCTAGTTTATGTGAGAATCTCAGGTAAGAGAGGAGCTATTATATTGGAACTCGTATCTTGAGAAAGAAGAGAACAAAGAAGGTTTAAGGAGATTCAAAGGATTCTGCCTCCACTGGCATCTTGGGTGTGGCTCTGGGTTGGCTAGGGTGACTAGCACCCGGCATAGACCCAGACAAAGTTTAATTAGATGAAAATAAAACTACTCCTCTGGGCTTCGGATCCTTCTAGTGAGGAAGAAGCAAGGGGATGTCTGTCATTTCTTCAGATGAATCAACTACCACGTTGAACTATGGAAACAATGAGAATTCGTGGAAAGACAGAACTCCGGTGTCTTCTCAGATATCTTTTGCTGTTTTTACTTCTTTGACAGTGATCCCTTCAATCCCCAGCTTCTCGACGCTTGTTTGTGACTCCACTCAAGCCTGTTGTGTCTACTCACTTCCTCTGACACCTAGTCATGAGCCCACATCCATGTCTGTTCCTCTGTTCTACTCTCGCTCAGGTAACTGCTCTGGTGGTAACTGAAGCTGAGTGTTCCACTTACTGAACCCAAACAGAACCTTCTAGCCAGGGCCTTTCTCCAGATCTTGTTTTTGCTTTGTTTAACTGTGCTCTTCCTGCTTTACTTCTGGGTCAGACTTTTTCATTTGATCTATTTTTTCCCATGGAATTTTTGTTTTATTTTTCTGGGAAAGAATAGTAAGATCTCTTGCTTACCCATTACCACAGAAGTTTTACCTATAGCTCTCTCTCTGTATCTCCATCAGAATATACACCTAATAAATCCTGAGCCTGACTATGAAGAAGATGTGACCCAGTATGATCATTTACACCATCATTAAAACTAAGACTTTGAACTCTACTCAATAGCTTTTGCTTAACAGATTTTCATGCTATTTTATTGACTCACACAAATCTACATTTCTGATTCTTTAAGCATGTATTTGTCCCTAAAGGGAGAGTTGAAGATTTTGGTCTTAATGAATCACAAGCCACAGCTCATGTTGTGTAAAGTATTTCTCTCAGCTAATCCTGTGTTCCTCCACTTTGATAAATCTCTAGAAACTTCCTCAAGTGAATCTTGAAACTTATTAATTTCACTCTGTACAAAAAAAAAAGATTATTTACAGTTTTTTGTTACTCTGCCCTACTCATTAGAACTGTTCCTGGTTACAACCCAGCAGTTGTACTACTAGGTATTTATCCAAAGGATACAGGTGTGCTGTTTTGAAGGTAAACATGCACCCCCATGTTTATAGCAGCTCTATCAACAATAGCCAAAGCATGGAAAGAGCCCAAATGTTCATTGATGGATGAATGGATAAAGAACATGTGGTATATATATATATACACACACAATGGAGTGTTACTCGGCAATCAAAAAGAATGAAATGTTTCCATTTGCAACTACGTGGACGGAACTGGAGGGTATTATGCTAAGCGAAATTAGTCAGAGAAAGACAAATATCACATGACTTCACTCATATGAGGGCTTTAAGAGATAAAACAGATGAACATAAGGGGAGGGAAACAAAAATAATATAAAAATAGGGAGGGGGACAAGGGATACAGGAGTACTGATGCATAGGAGCACTTGTACCCCAATATTTATAGCAGCACTCTCAACAATAGCCAAATTATGGAAAGAGCCTAAATGCCCATCAACTGATGAATGGATAAAGAGATTGTGGCTTATATACACAATGGAGTACTATGTGGCAATGAGAAAGAATGAAATATGGCCCTTTGTAGCAACGTGGAGGGAATTGGAGAGTGTTATGCTAAGTGAAATAAGCCATACAGAGAAAGACAGACACCATATGTTTTCACTCTTATGTGGATCCTGAGAAACTTAACAGAAACCCATGGGGGAGGGGAAGGAAAAAAAAAAGAAGTTAGAGTGGGAGAGAGCCAAAGCATAAGAGACTCTTAAAAACTGAGAACAAACTGAGGGTTGATGGGGGGTGGGAGGGAGGGGAGGGTGGGTGTTGGGTATTGAGGAGGGCACCTTTTGGGATGAGCACTGGGTGTTGTATGGAAACCAATTCAACAGTAAATTTCATATATTGAAAAAAAACCAGGGAGGGGGACAAAACATATGAGACTCTTAAATATGGAGAACAAACAGAGGGTTGCTGGAGGTGGGGGGGAGGGGGGATGGGCTAAATGGGTAAGGAGCATTAAGGAATCTACTCCTGAAATCATTGCTGCACTATATGCTAACTAATTTGGATGCAAATTAAAAAAAATAAAATTAATAATAAAAAAAGAACTGTTCCTGGTAATTAAACGTCTAGTGAGAAACTGTCCAAAGAAAAATAAGTTGAATTTCCACCCCCCTCCCCTTCATCCCTTTTCAGACATGGTTTTGGACATGGAGTAAGTACAAGGAAAGAAAATGTGTGAGTAGATAAGAGTTTAGCCTTTTGCAAAGGGATTTTTAGTGCTACCACTCATCAAGCTTTATTAGGCTTCTGATCAATTTCTAATTAAAGAAAACATGAATCCTCGTATGACAAGGTGAAAAGGTGATTCCTAAGTAAGGTACTGAATGTCTTATCACTGGAGTTTGCAATGTGTCAAAACAAATCAAAACACTCCCTGGTAATTTTAATCTAGCTTTTTTACAGGTCTTATTTTTGTGTTTAGTCATGAGAAATCCTGAAAGTTCTTCCTGAGTTTTTACTCTATTGCTTCAGATCATTTTGGAACAAGAAATATGCTTCAGATCAATCGTGAAGGATGACTAATGTTAATTTCATTTCAGATTCTATAAATACACTTTTATATTGTTCATTTGAGATAGATTAATTGCTTTCAGATTTTTGCTCTTGTATAGCATAATAATTGATCCCATATTTCTCAGATAAACCAGTAGGGAATATATCACTTTGATACAGTGTTAACTCTCTAAGAAAAGAAAGTATTTCTCTGTCAAATACTAAACATAAATTTGTTTAGCCAAATACAGTTGGAAGGCAGGTGAGAAGGGAGAAGGAGAATGATTGATGATGAAATAATTAGACAAGTTCATGTCAATGACCAATTAATGGAAATGCCATCTTATCAGATGACAGTTGTCTCCATTTGACATCATTAAGTTTGTTTCTCAAACTAGATCCTCATACATAAACTCTGGGTTTGTTTTATGTTTTCCCTCTATCGTATAAATTATGTTTATGGTTAATCCATTCACAGAACTACCAAGCTGGAGGCAACCTTAAAAATAATTCAGCTAACTCCTCATTTTATATACAAGGAAACTGAGGAAAATGATAGACAGCATCACAGTGTCTTTGGTTACTTTTCAGCCTTCTTTAATAATCTCTGCCTAATTCAAGTCATACCTTATTCATTCACATAGCTTTGTTTATACCCATCCCTGCTTTTAGGCAAATGTTTATATGAATAAGGTGGAGACTAGAAGAAATGCTTACAAGTAGGCCACTACACTTTGCCATGAAGATTTTGTGAGCAGGATGAGAATCACCTATTTCCATTATTAGTAGGGTCCTCTGTCTCAAGACTGTAAAAACTATCGGGGCCCCTGGGTATCTCAGTCCGTTAAGCGTCTGACTTCGGCTCAGATCATGATCTTGCAGTTCACGAGTTTGAGCCCCACGTCAGGCTCTGTGCTGATGGCTCAGAGCCTGGAGCCTGCTTTGGATTCTATGTCTCCCTCTCTCTCTGCCCCTCCCCTGTTCCTGACCTCTCTCTTGCTCCCTCTCTTTCTCTCTCAAAAATAAACATTAAAAATTTTTTTTTAAAAGATTGTAAAAACTATCGGGTCATCAGGTGATTTCCATTCCAGCCTTTTTTTTTTTAACTACTGCATGCTACCTTCTGTCCAACACATATTTGAATTTATGCTTTCCATTTTATCGTTCAAGAAAAGAAGCAATAGAAAGTGTTGTGACATAGGCCAACAATATAGTGCCAAGTGAGGCACATCGTTGAAGGGTGTGTTTTCTTTCACCAAGTTATCCCAAGGTGGGATTTAACAAGTGGGGAGAAGAGTTGGAAGGGGGACTGCGTATCCGTGAGTGGCACGGCCATGCACGTGGGCTAGAAGACCAGTCTGAGATCTAAGTCAAAATTTGTTATTGGTTATGGGAAACATTTTGCTGGGAGAAAATAAAAACACCTGTTTGTGGACTTCTGCCTAGAAACTGCCACGTTGCTGTCCCTGGGTTGCATGAGCTCTACGATCCGCTTCAGCTCTAATTGTCAATGATTGTTTGAATAAGAGAAAAATAAGGTGAAAATCTGGGAATAGCAAAGTAAAGTTAACACCAACTTTTATGGCCCGGTATGATGATTGCCAATGGACCCACTAACAAGAAAATGATACTAACTATAAAAATTCTAAATCGCTGTGTCAAGTCCTGACTTTCTTTTCCTGAAAGCTATGGCTACCTTGTGCATCGTAACACTCACTGTAAATTAGAAACCTAATTTTACTTCTTTCATCTGCAGAGACCGGTACTTAAAGAGGGTGTGCTTGCAATGGGTTCTACAATTGAAATTCAGTTGCACAAAATCTTGCCGCTCTGAGCAAAAATGGAAAGCTTCCCTCTATTATACGGTAATCAGAACAATAGTCCGAGTTTACAGATTTGCTCCCTGTAGCCACCGCAACCAGAGTGATTCGAGTTAAAATCGGATTCAAACATGTCAGAAATTTAGGAACGGGTGAAATCAGCAGCACTGTGAAACTTGGTGGGAGGGAAAGAGTTGTCACCACATTCAGCAGAATATCACCTCCTTCCCACAGATTCCAACAGTGACAGAAATCCGCAGTCACACTTGGTAAGAAATTAGAGGACTGAGTCATCGTACCTTGGCATTATTCTTTCTTTTGTATAAATATGGCCTCTACATGAAGAAAAACATTTGAGAAGAAATAAGGAAATAACATTTACTGAGCTCATAACATGTATCCAGGATTTTAACTTCTACCTCTCACTTAATTCTGAAACACCATCTCCACGTTACGGATGATGAAAGAGCCTCAGTAAATATAAACACCTAACTCCAGGAGGGACACCTGGACTCACCCCGGCGGGGTCTGACTCCAAAGCCTGTTCTCCTTCCACAGGCTCCTTTTAAGGAAGGGATCCCGTATTTTGCTCTGTTTTTAGAGTCACCCCACCGTTTTAGGTAAATGCTGAGTTACTGGTATAAAGGCAAGACCACAGATTCAGTTTTGCAAGAAAAGTATCTCTCATTTGCTATGAACCAATGCCATGTTAGCTTTGCCCTCCTTCTTCGGTTTGGTAGAAATTTGACCTTGGTTAATTAAAGATGTCCTCACTCCTGGGTGTCCCCATCCCTGAGGCTGCCCAGAAATCTTGGGAGATGGCTGCGTATGTGAACTGCTTATTACCGGTTCGGACTGGCTTTGTCCCATCGCATCAGACCACATGGGTTGTAACGATGTCATGCAGAGTCCGGGACATCCTCAGGTCTGGCTCCTATCTGATAATTCCTTGATCCTCCCTAGGACTCAGGAATATTTGTTTGCTTTTCTAGTATATACTAGGTCAAGGGAAGCCTGGGAGGCTGTCTCTGGCCATGCTGCTACTTTTCTCTAACAATCCGTAACACCACAGGACTGCATATATGTGGATGGGGGGTGTTGAGAACAGGGGGACGGCTTTGGATCTTCTTTCTTTCAAGCCCTCTTCTCTTGAATATTTAAACTTCTCTGGGGGTTCTGTCCTTTCCCCTCCTCATCCTTAGTACACAAACTTTGTAGTCTAAGGAAATGAGAGTGGGTAAAGGTAAAGGGAAGGGAAATATTCTCTCTGTTAAGCAACACATTCTCTCCAATCATTTTCCTATGATATGGAGACTTAGGTTGGCCCTCTTAAACTGGTTTGCCCACAACAACTCTCCCTAGAGGCAATGAATGCCCACTTTGGGTTATGGAAAAACTGGGGTCGTATACAGAGTGAAATGTTAGATAGATTATCCCTCTAGGCTAAGCATATAACCAACACTCAGTAAATATTTATTTAATTGAGTTATATGAAATACTATAAAAGAGGTCGTATATTTGCCAGCCTAGAGAAGGGCGGAGCAGGGTCCTAAGACACATTTTGGTGGCAGAGGAAGAGATGAACTGAAACTTAGTAGAACATGTGGAAATAGACAATATGAAACTTCTGTGAATAAATTTCATTTGTCTCCGTACAAAGGAATGAATTCGGGGCACTGGCAGCCCTGTTTCTTCAGAGACTCAATGCCTTCCCAGTTTTTAGTCCTTTCCTCATGTTATAATGTGATACAATTTACCTTGGCAATAAAATTAATTTGCATGAATGCGTTCACTCCCAAATCATTTGAATGTCAGCATTTTTTTCCCTCTAATATTGAAAGGTTTGTGTCTTAAAAGATTTTCATAAGTTGGAGAGGTAGTCTGGGAGATGTTTGTAGGGATGGAGTGGCCTTCTTGTTTCAAAAATCATGCTGTACCTGAGATTGGCTTGACAATTAAATATACTTCAGTAATTTTAGTTTCTATGTGGTGGTACTGGTGGAGGAAGAAGAGGGAAGAAGTAGGAAAGCCTAGAGCAATCCTACCTGCTTCTTTCCTTTCATGTCAGTTAACTGTAATTTCTATCATTCACTCATTTATCCAGGTACTTATTGATTTGTGTTGTTGCTAGCGTTCAGAAACAAGATCAGTAAGTGTTGGGTTCAACTCACAGGCTAGTGAGAGACACAGACGTGTGCACACGCGTTTCAATAACACATAAGTCGCAGGAGAGAGATCTGAACCGAGTCCCACACCATCCCGTCAGACATGCAGCCATGTTTTGGGAAATTATGGAACGATTTCTAGATGCATCTGAATGGAGTCTTGAAGGATGAATCAGTTTCTGGGTGAGGGAGGGAGGGAAAGAGAGTGGGGGCACCCCATGAAGAAGAAACTGTGTGCCAGGACAAGGGTTATGAAAACGAATGGTGTGTGTTCGGGGAAAGTATAATTACTTTGATGTGGCTGGACCACGGGAAGTATAGCAGGACCTAAGACCAAAAACGTAGGTTGGTGCGAACGTGCGAAGGGCGTAATGGTCCACATCAGAAATGTTAACTTCATCCTGCCGGCACTAAGGAAGACACCAAAAGTTTTTGAGCCGAGAAGTGACACGAGCAGGTGTACATTTTAGAGAACAAAGTGTACTCAAAGTACGTAGGGAATGGTTTAGAGGGAGAAGGTGGTGGAGACAGTAAGACAAGGCAGCACGGGAGCCTGAAGATGAGTTCTCGAAATAAAACAATGACAGAGGAGTGGGGAGGAAGACTGGGGAAGAAAGCACAGAAGGGGAGTCGACAGGGCTTCGTTTGAAAGCATCTCTTCTCTCGGTTGGGGTTCTCTGCGAAGCAGACCTGAGACGAGGACCCGAGTGGGTGAAGAGAGTACATTCCCCAGAAGGATCACACAGGGGAGGGAGGGACTGGCGCATTTTATGTCTATTTCCCTTTGCCTTCAAGTGGGAAAATGGAGAGGCAAAAGTCATATCGTGCTGGTCTAAAAAAGAAATGGGATGCGCAAAAGTGTCAAAACAAGTCGAAAAGCTGTTAAAGCTATTGCTGAGGACAATAGCGAAAGCAGTCCCTTGAGAAAGATAGAAAACAAAAAACAATGTTAAAAAATATTTGGGTTAAGCATCTGACTTCGGCTCATGTCACGGTCTCACAGTTTGTGAGTTCGGGCCTTGAGTCGGGCTCTCTGCTGTCAGCACGGAGCCTGCATGGGATTCTCTCTCTCTCTCTCTCTCTCTCTCTGCCCTTTCCCCACTTGTTCTCTCTCTCTCTCTCTCTCAAAATAAATACAAATAAAACTTAAAAAATTTTTGAGAATGTCATCCAAAGGGAATAATTGGTTGAGAGGGAGATATTGAAGATGAGACAGAGGCTTGTAAGAGCTAAGAGAAAAAGAATGTCCAGAAATGCTGGAAAGTGCATGGGATCAAAGCCAAGGCTTTGGCCGCTGGCAGTGGATCCAAGAGAAGAGGATGGACATTTCTCCTTCTGAGATGAAACAGGAGGAAAGATGGGCAGCTGTAAACACATTTCGACGGCAGGGAGGTCAGTTGAAGAAGCTCGTGCCTGGTGGTTTCATTTTCTGTGCAGTAAAGAAAAGAATATGGACGAACCTAAGAAGAGAGACTTGTCTTCCTCACAGACAAGATCTATGAGGGCTGAACATTCATCTGTTCAACACTATATATCTTCAGCATCCAGCAGTGTGGGTGGAAAATAGGAGATTCTGAAAAAGATCGTTACTAAGTTGCATGAATTAATTAAAAGTGGGGCAAACGATCACAGTAGGAAAAGAGTCAGAAATATGTGGGCTCAAATCTCACCTTGCTGCATCACGTTGGATAAATTACTTAAGTGTTATATTACAATGAAGCAAGAGCTAATTATTAGAACACAAAGAATTTTCCATCCTAAAGTGAAATATGCACGCATCTATTTTCTCATCCTATTAGGATTAAATACAGTATCTAAAATTTGAACAGGAGGCACTCTGTGTGTTAGATTTCAAAACCTCCCTAAACATTACCCAGTGCCAGGAAGGACAGCTACTATCACAGAAAACAGAATTAATACATAGCAGGTTTCTGGGAAGTTCGAGAAAGGGCAAAAATCAATAGCGTGAGGTTGAATCAAGATAAATGGAAACCAATTCACTAAGGAAAGACTGAATCTGAAGAAAAAGAAAAAAAAAAAGAAGTGAAATCCAGAAAATTATAGGTTTAGAGTCACTAACGTGGGGAAAAAAAGTGCTGAAGTGCTCATCATCAATGAATCTGATGTGAGTTTACAAATGAGACACTATTATGAGAAATTATAAACTGACATGTCATATATAGGACCTGGGGAATCACAGTCCTTTTTTTGAAAAAAAAAATTTAAATCACAATGCTGCATCCATATGGAAAATGCAATATTCAGTTTTTCTAAGGCCCTGAGTTTGTGTTCCTTGAAATGACTCTAACATATTTTAAGAAATGCAACAAAACTAATCCACCCAACTGGACAGTTGTAAGGCTTGTCACATCACCCTGGATCACTGCTGTTCCTCAAACATGCCCCGTCTCATCGTCCCTTTTGTACCTTTGCTATTTGTCTTGCCTCCGCCCGGACCTACCTTACTCCATTCTCTGGTTATAGAGATTCAATTCAGTCATTCACCTAGGCCACCCTCAAATGTGATCGCACACTGGTGAAGCCTTTTTTGATTTCTGCTGCTGTTTTCATTATGCATGCTGCTTTCTGTTTGATTTCCCTGTCAAGCAGGACTGGGTTCGGGGAAAGTACTAGAACAGGAGGGAAAGTGGAGAGGGCAATGGTTTTGACCTGGACCAGACTGGGTCTAGAAATTTAGATTTCAGAATCATCTACATTTAAGAAAGCCCTGAGTATAGACACGGTCCTGAAGTAGAGAGCTCATTCTGTGAGTGATGTTCTGCACGATATGGAGATGGCTGGGGACATGAATGGCCTCCACAGACGTCCTTGAAATTATGTTACTAGATCTCTGTGCCACTTACCGATGTAATGCCTGTGTCAGCTTCAAGTGCTGGAAGAAGGGGGCCAGAACGTAAGAGGAGGCAGCTAACACTATCTGCTCAGCGCCTCTTTCTTGGAACGTGAATTTAATACTTTATCAAGGACCCTAGTGGATGGGGTCCAAGAACACCAGGAATTTCACTCCTTCTCAGACACCGCGTGGTGTGGAAAGTGTCAGCATTGAGTGGCGCACATAACAGAAAAGGGCTCTGAGGAAGTTCAGGCCACCCTGGCACTTGGGTCATATGATCCAAAGACCCTATGATGTTATAGGTGTTAATGGTAGGAAAAGACTCAGTGTGAATTTCATGGTGAGGCCCAGTGAGAAACTACTAACCACTAGCCCTGGGGGCTCAGTCGGTTAAACATCCGGCTCTTGGTTTCAGCTCAGGTCATGATCTTGAGGTTCGTGAGTTTGAGCCCCACATGGGACTCTGTGATGCTAGTGCGGAGCCTGGTCGGGATTCTTTCTCTCCCTCTCTCTGCTTCTCTCTCTTTCTCTCGTTCTCTCTCTCAAAATAAACTTAAAACAAATGTACTAACACAGTGCCCTGGAATTTGTAGCAAGGCCATGCCAAATGCAGCAAAGAATTATATCATTTTAAAGACAGTTCCTGGCTTGTTACTGGGACACTTGATCACGAGGCATCAATGGCTCCGTATCTAGACCTGTCCACCGCGAGCTGCGTTATGTTGCGTCGGCAGAGTCAAAAAGGCTGGTGAGCCCAGCAGCAGGCGATCGCAAGATGGGGACGACACCCCCGGGGTAGAGTCCAGAAAGGGCCAGAGGCCATGAACAAGCTGAAAAAGCAGGTTTCCCAGACACCTGCCCCAGGAACACCACTGCCCTTCCTCGCCCCCTCCCCTGGGTCTGGTATATTGGAAGAAGGAAAAAGCCCAAGTTTGGCTTAGGAAGCTTATGAGGGTGAAAACTGAAATGGATGGCAGCTACGTTACGGCCATATTCAAAGGTGGCTTTGAAGACAGCACGGAGGGGAACATCCTCCCTCTGGGCAGAGCCGTAAGCGTGCATTCCGCTTTGCATGTTTATTTAGGAGGTTAAAGCTCCTTTGTGTATTTGCAGTAGTTTGGCAAGTTGATGTGTAAAGAATAATTACATTCTCTCTACATAACAAGCTCCACGCATTTCCTGGAACTACATTGGACTTAAGTAGCACAAAGTTACTTAGGTAGCTTAAGTTAAAGTTGAAGATGAAGGTGCAGAAGTGTATCTTGGAAACGAATGAGCGACAGGAACCACTGGGCCAGGGATAAAATACCACTGGGACTTTCTGTCTCTCCTCCTCCTCCTTCCTCTTCCTACTCTCTTGCTCCTCCCCCTCCAGTTTTTTCCCCTTCCTCTCTCCAACCCCTCCTCCTGCTTGCTAACTCCTCTTCCTCTCCTCCATCCTGTTTTCCCTTCCTTCCCCTCCTCTTCCTCTTTCTAATATCCCTTCCCTCTTCCTCTTCCTTTTCCAGCTAGCCTCCTCTCAGCCACTCAATTCTGCTATTAGAGCTAGTATAGTCTAAAACTGGGGTCATTAGCTCTCAAAGAACCTCTCTTCTGTGATGAGGCTTACCTGGCTGATCTGAAATCGTATTCCCAAGTCCAAATAACCTAGGGAAGAATATTGTCCCGGCTATTGACCACCCCCCCCCCCCCCCCCCATGGTCTAGTGGGCTGCAGTCCATGACTGGAGTCATACAGTATCAAAGTCATTGTTACCATGCAGATTAGGGGAGAAAAATGGTCCTCAGAGACGTGTATGCTGTTGGTGTCGGGATGGGGCCAGGGCCCAGGGCAGCTGGGGTATATGGCTGTCCAGGAACTCCGTTTACTAGATGTCTATTTGCGTTCATCTGGGGTGAAATTTCCACCGAAATGCCCGGCTCTTCACAAATATAAACGAATCAGAAGATAGAAAGTCCGGTTCTCAATAAACATGGCTGCTAAGGCCTTGGTTTCTATGACTGCCCACCTTCCCGCCTCCCACCTGCTGGAATCACAGCTCTCAGTCCTGCCACTGCTAACTCCCTCCACTTGCTGCTTATCTGTTTGCTGGAATTTGGAGTTTCTAACCAGATGGAGGGAATGAATTACCGGGGGGTAAGTATGTCTTTGGCAACCTCAGAACTTTGCAGGATTTGGAGTCATTTTCTGGTTGTTCAAGACACGGACAAAGGGGGTGAGGAGGAGGAGTATTTGTACTTATTTCCAGGTGGTGGGGGCATGGCAGAGCTGGCTCCCAGGTCTTCCGTCCCTTCTGTTGGCCTTGCCATGGAGGGAGATTGATTACAGATTTAGTTAACTTTCACTGCTTGTTCACAATAATGTGAGTTTCCATCCTCTTATTTTCTTAATGCTGTGAAAGTGGAAATGAGGCTGGTTTCGGTCCCTGACATGAGTTGTTTAAAAGTAGGTATTGATTGGGGGTGCCTTGGGTGGCTCAGTCAGTTAAGTGTCCTATTCTTGATTTTGGCTCGGCTCCTGATCTCGCATTTCATAGGATCCAGTCCCGTGTGGGGCTCCATGCTGGTAGTGTGGAGTCTGCTTGGGATCCTCCCTCTCTCTGCTCCTCTCCTGCTCATGCTTTCTCTCTCTCAAAATAAATCAATAAACTTAAAAAAAGAGTGGGTATTGGTTACAGTCACCCTTAAACAGCAGGGGCTTGAGGTGCGTGGGTCCACTTAGATGTGGATTTTTTGTTTTTGATAAATACAGTAAGTACCCTTAATGTGTTTTCTCTTCCTTATGGTTTTCTAAATAACGTTTTCTTTTCTCTAGCTTACTTTATTGTAAGAATATAGCACATAATACACATAAAATACAAAACAGATGCTAATTCATGGTTTATGTTATTGGTAAGGCTTCCAGTCAACAGTAGGCTATTAGTAGTTAAGTTTTGGATAGTGAAAAGTTATATGTGGGTTTTTGACTGGCCCGGGAAGGGGAGGGGTGGGTCAGTGTCCTTAAACTCCACGTTACTCAAGGGTCAAAGGTACCGTAATTTCTTGACCAAAATATTTTTTTTCCCCTTTGAAAATAGAGATTTACTATTTGTTTTTTTTTAATTTTTTTAAACGTTTAATTTATTTTTGAGACAGAGAGAGACAGAGCATGAACGGGGGAGGGGCAGAGAGAGAGGGAGACACAGAATCAGAAGCAGGCTCCAGGCTCTGAGCCATCAGCCCAGAGCCCGACGCGGGGCTCGAACTCACCGACCGCGAGATCATGACCTGAGCTGAAGTCGGACGTTTAACCGACTGAGCCACCCAGGCGCCCCGAGATTTACTATTTGTACTGAAGAGTCAGCAAATACTTCAATGGGTACATAAAAAACAAAACAAAACAAAAAACAATGGAACAATGATCACACTGTAAAGCCAAAGCTTTAGACTATAGAGTTTCTCTTCTCTCTACATTTGTGAGAAATGCTCAGCTAATTGGAAGAGACTGCTTATTTTTTTATTAACCTGATATGGTTTTTCCTTATATTTAATTTCTGAACAGTAGAGCACCTTTAGACATTATAATTAGAAATAAAATAGGCTAATTCAAAAATCTACATATTATTAAAAATAACCAGAATATCCATCTGCTATGATTAAATACATAATTTGTTTTAAAATATGAATATAAGAAATACAGTAATTTGGAAAACCGGCATGGGAAATGACTAAAAACATTACTTCAAATAGGCTTTCCCATCTGACTATTATGCTTGAAACGCTAGCAGGATATAAAAGGAAGTTAGTAATTAATAAAGCATTGGAAAGAGTGGGTAGAGATTTAGTTAAGTAAACCAAGGAGAGGATTTTGAAATATGAATGAAACAGCATCAACAGTATTTTGTAGAAGAATATTAATAAAGTCTACTAAACGAGTTCGGTAACATTTTGTGCATTTCAAGTGCTGCTGATTCTTCTAGGTAATGATGCTCCATTATAAGAACAGTCAATATTTGGATGACACAAGATTAAACAATAGATTGTCTGAATTGGCCTTGCTCATTTGACTTGCAAGATAATGTCCCTTGAATTGAGAAGCATATATTAATATTCATTTTGAGTTTTGAACTGCTAAATTAGGCTACAAATCCAGACTACAATATAGTAATGGAAATTTGGAAGCACAAAAACCATTTACAGGGTCAGGAAACAAATAGTGAAACCCATAATAGCCAGCAAGTTTTAACTTCAATTGCTCTAGTGGAACACCACTTTATAATGGGAATGAGAAATCCAGAAGAGAGAAAAGTTGTAAGTGACATATAGGTAAAGGAGAAATCAGGTAGGCTTTGACGGAGAGATGTCCAAGTGCGTATGAAATAAAAATGAAAATTGGGAAGCATAATAATAAAACAACCATTTCTGGAACCACCACCCAATCTTAGCAAAACAGTTTTGCCAATGCCATTCACTGAAGCTCCAAATTCTCCTCCCAGTTAAATGCCTCCTTTATCTTCTATCCCAGACTGAACTGCATTTTGTGATTATCATTCTCTTGCTTCTCCTTAGAATTTTACCAGATACAAATGCATCTGTAAGCCATGCATTATTTGGTTTTGTAGTTTCTGAATTTAAAAAAATGATTTCATAATAGATGTGACATTTAAATTGCCTCTTTCACTCAACATTTTAAAGATTCATTCATTGTTGACGTACGAACCTATAATCCATTAATTTTGCCATTGTGTGGGGTTCTACTTTATGAATAGGTCATAATTTATTTATCTGTTCTTCTGTTGATGGGCATTGTTTTGTTTTTACAATTAAAAAATGTCATGAACGATGCTTCTATAAACATGCTTATTTTTATCTACTGGTGCACATTTGTAAGAGTTTCTACAGAGCAGCAGCATCTAACCAAACGTTCTGCAACGATGGAAATATTCTCTATCTATGGTGTCCAGTAACACCCAATGCCAATGCCCACATGGGGCTTTTGAATACTTGCAATGTGGCTAGTAGGACTGAGAAAAAGGATTTTTTATTTAATTTAAATTTTTTACAGAATTGGTTTTATGTATTTAATTTTCCAAGAAAAATCAGTCCATGGAGTGTTGAAATAAATTTGATGCAAAGATTAGTGCCAAAGGAGGATAGCACATGTCATTAAGAGTTTCCTCACACATTTTTACTGGTGTTTTATTTCTCTGATCATATCTCTTTTTAAAACAGACTTAAGTTTTTAGAACAGTTTTAGATTTATAGAAAAATTATAAAGGTAGCACAGAGTTCCTGTATGTCCCTCACCCAGTGTCTCCTGTATTCAACATCTTATGTCAGTATTGTGCATTTGCTAACAATTATTGAACATTATTATTAACTGAAATCCATACTGGACTAATACTTACCTATATTATAATTTGCTTTTGATATTTTTTATCTAGAGCCCCTTTTCTGTTCTAGAACACCCTCCAGGATACCACGTTAAATTTAGTCACATTTTCTTAGGCATTTTATGACTGTGACAATTATAGGGACTTCCCTTGTTTCTGATGACTTTGGCAATTTTGAGGAGTACTGGTCACGTATTTTGTATAGTGTACCTTTATTGGGATTTCCTGATGTTTTCCTCATGGTCAAACTGGAGTCACGGGTTTCGGGGTGGAAGACGACAGAGGGAGAGTGCCATTTTCATCAGATCATATCAAGGGTACATACTACGAATACTATCAACCAGACTTACCACTGCTGTTGTTGGCCTTGATCACCTGGCTGGGCTAGTGTTTGTCAAGTTTCTACCCTGTAAAACTGACTCTCTACCCTCTCTCCCTGCCCTACCTTTCCATGCTGTATTTTTTGGAATGGAGTCACTATGGGTAGCCCACAGTTAAGGAGTGGGGGTCCTTTGGAAATTCCTCTACAAGGAAGATTTGTCTTTTCTCTCCCATTTATTTTTCATTCAATAAATAATTTATACCAGTATTAGCTCATATGGCTGCTTATTTTCCACTTTGGGTAATCATCTAACTTAATGTGTTGCTCAAGATTTTCCGTCTTTGGCCATCAGGGGCTTTTTTTAGTTGCTTCCTGGATCTCTGACACACCCTCATTAGAAAAAGAGACAGTGTGTGCTCCAGGCTCATCTTGAATGTTTTCTGCCCCAATTCTAGAACCAGCCATGTCTCCAAGGAGCCCGGTTCCTTTGATTAGAAAATAGTATTAGAGGTCAAGATCTGGGCACTAGGTCTTCTCATTCCTACTGGGTATTTTATTGTTTAATTGAAAATCAAAATGGTAGCCATGGCAGCTACTGGCTTCTGTACTGGACCCTACAACTCTAGGCTACACCCTTAGGAACGGACTTACCAAGTTGTTGGATATGGGAGTGCTCAACCTTACAAGGGAGCTTTTGTTTCCTGAAGTGTATGTGCCAATCTACACTACCAACAGCAAGGTCTGAATTCATGTAGCTCCACTTCTCACCAATATTTTGTATTCCCAGATTATCAAATTTATGGCAGTATGGTGACACCTTTGTTTTTGTGCCTTTTCTCCCCCGCCCCCAAAAAAAAGCAATTGAGGAAGGAAGTCTTTCTGGGTTTTTTTTTAATGCTTTTGGATACAGATTTGTACATCAGCGATAGAAACAGGGATTTTGAACTGCATGTTCATATGCTTGCTTTATTTTGATAAGGAATTAAAGCAATTTACAAAATGGCAGGAAATAGAGAAGTATTTACTTCGGTCCAATCTGCCTCCACGGGGAGCACCCTTTTCTTTAGAGAAGTAATTGTCTTCTGCAATAATAGCCTTATGTCAGTGGTATTTTGAAGCAATGAAAAAAATCAGTGTTGCCCTACATTCAGTATTGCTGCATAGAAAGTGTCAGCACCATAAAGAAAGCAAGATTATCTATAAACTGAATTAATTGGCTAGAAACAGAAATTGAGAGGCATCCTTGTCGTAAGGAAATGGAAGATTTTGTATATCTCTCCACTTCTTTTTCCCCATCCTCCAACATCTGGAAAGGGTGGGAGGGAATGTTTCCCACAGCAGGCTGGGTTGGGTTCTGAGATAATAGTGTTTGAACCCTCACATGATGTCAGCTGTCATCGTTTTAAAAAGATACACTATGACAAGATAAAACAACATCCACAATAAAACTGTTGAGGGAAGAGAGTGAACACTGGAGTGGAAAAAATAAAATAAAACAAGGATGAGTGTACTTTCTACACAAAACCTGGAAGCCAGGTTATGCATTTATACGAAAAGTAACCAACCTGAACAGGGAACATAATAGATTACACAGTTAGTAGTGTCTGTGACATTAAGACAAAACAAAAAAACAACACAAAATAAAAAACCAAACCATAAAAACCCCTCTGGCTGCTCAGGAAGAGCACAACTTTTCCAGGTGGCACAAATATTAGAAAATAAAAGCCAAGGGGCACTTGGGGGGCCCAGTTGGTTGAATGTGCGACTTCAGCTCTGGCCACGGTCTTGCAGTCCGTGTGTCGGCCCGTGCGCCTGATTTGATCCCTGTCTCCCTCTCTCTCTGACCCTCCCCAGCTCGTGTTCTTTCTCTCAAAAATAAATAAACATTAAGAAAATTTAAAAAAGAAAAGTATGATGTTAACTGTAGGTTTTTCCTAGATGCTTTTCATCAAGTGAGGACAGTCCTTTCTATTTCTTGTTTGCTGAGGTTTTTATGAGGAATGACTTTGAGATCTTGGCAAATGCTTTTCTGTCTCAATTGAGATGATCATGATTTTCATTTTTAGTTTGCAAATGTCGTAAATTACATTGGTTATTTTATTATTATTATTTTTCTTACATTTATTTATTTTTGCTAGAGAGAGACAGAACACAAGTGGGGAAGGCGCAGAGAGAGAAGGAGACACAGAATCTGAAGCAGGCTCCAGGCTCTGAGCTGTCAGCACAGAACCCGACGTGGGGCTCGAACTCACAAACCGCGAGATCATGACCTGAGCCGAAGTCAGATGCTTAACCGACTGAGCCACCCAGGTGCCCCTACATTGATTATCTTTTAAAGACCTTTACTTATATGTTGTATAATTCAATTTAATGATTTTTACATTCACAGAGTTGAACAACCGTTACCACTTTTAGATAATTTTTACCACTCCAAAAAGTCCTGTACCTATTAATGGTCACTCCCCATTCCCTCCCAATTTCCTCTCCCCTGTGTCCCCAGCCCCATGCAACCACTGATCTATTTTTTGTGTTTATGCCTTTGCCTATGTGGAATCTTAGTGGTCTTTTGTAATTGGATTCCTTCACGTAGCCTAATATTTTTAAGTTTCATTCATGTGGTAACATATACTCCATTTCTATTTCTTGCAGACAGTCCACTGTATGGATATACCACGTTTCATTTACCATGCATCTGCTTATACATTGATTGACTTTTGAACATAAACCAGCTTTGCATTCCTGGGACAAACCCTACTAGGTCAGGATACATTACCCTTTTTACATATTGCTGGATTCAATTTTTCATCTGTGCCATGGGGACATTAATCTGTAGTTTTCCTTTCTTATAATTTTTATGTATAGTTTTGGTATCGTGATAATGGTGACCTCATAAAATAAGCTGGGAAGTGTTCCCTCCCCTACTTTTTTTGGGGAAGAGTATATGTAGGGTAGGTATTATGTCTTTAAAATTCCTGGTCCAATTCATCAAGTGAAACTATCTGGATTTGGAGTTTTATTTATGGGAAGGACTTTAATTTCTTCAGTAGACACCATCTTACAAGGCTTGTGGGAGAATGATTAGGATTCTTACATGATTTCTTCTTAACCCTGACATTTTTGTGATAGTCAAGCATGAGCCTTTATCTCTTTGAATTTCTACATGTATTCTAATTAAAGACTAGGGTTTCCAGGTTCCCCATACAACTTGACCTCTCTTGCAGCAAGTCAGTGGGGCAAAGTACAAGGACCAAAGGATTTGAGCGATCAGTCCCCCCTTCAGTCATTCTGACTGTAGATCAATAAGTTGGTATGTTTATTTTATATGTTAGTTTTGTGAGCTTGGTTAATGTGACTGCCCCCATCTTTGTACTGATAACTCAGCACCATCAACCTGCAAGACCTTGGGCCGCGGCAAATTGTTTAAGGGCGTGCAACCTTGTAAACCACTTGGGAGTTGGGGGTGTCTTTGCTTAGCTTATTCAACTCCTTTCCCTCTAAGTTATTGTGACACAACCTCTTACCTACTTGAAATTCCAAACCTATAATGTGAAATACAATTCTGAGGGGAAAATGATTTAGCCCTGTTCAATTGGTATGAAGGAAGGGGACAATATATGTAAAAGTTTTGGAAATCAGTATTCAACAGATAAAAATTCAAATTCTTCTTGGATCTCTGCTCTGCTTAAGGCATTACTACTTGAAAAGATATTGCACTGGAGAGGGAAATCAATACTAGCCTGTGAAAAACCCAGTGAAAACATCCTGAATGAAGTCTGGCATTCAAGAGAAAGTTCACAGTTATGGACCTCTAATTGTCCAGGAAAAGGAATATGGATTCCTGACCTTCTTTAGATCACAGACCATTAGAAGAGTTTTGTTACTGTGAACAAGAAAGGAAGGATCAAAACGAGAAATGATTAAGCGTCCGACTTCAGCTCAGGTCATGATCTCATGGTTCCTGGGTTTGAGCCCAGAGTAAGGCTCTGTGCTGACAGCTCGGAGCCTGGAGCCTCCTTCAGATTCTGTGTCTCCCTCCCTCTCTGCCCCTCCCCTACTCACACTCTGTCTCTGTCTCTCAAAAATAAATAAATGTTAAAAAAAATGAAAAGAAAAAAAGAAAAAAGGATTTCATCTTGGAGAGTCCCTTTGAATTGCAAAGGGAATTCATAATTCCACTGATGTCAAAATCCTTAAAATGGATGTTTAATATTTCGTTTTTTATATTTAGATGTCTTTCAAAGTTTTATCATTATTATTTTTTATTTTATCCCAATTGTGTCCAATTTCCCTTTTCATCTCTTTTACGTGTTATCTGCAAAATAGAGTATCAGAAGAAAAAAAAACACAACCCAGACTACATTTCATTACCATAATACCTACTTAAAGAAAAAGAAAACTAGCTATTTTAAAATTTAGAAAGTTGGACCCTACCATGTATTGGTGAGGATTTTAGAACAACAGAAAATCTCTTATGTATGTGAGTAGGAGTGTAAATTGGCAAATGAGTTTGAAGAATAATTGGACAATACCTAGCAAGGTTTCAGATGCACATAACCTACGACCAGCAATTATATAATTCACGCCAGGAGCTGAAGGAGATACAGAGATACCAGAATATTATCACTGCGTTGTTTGCAATTCATCTGAAAACAACGTAAATACTCATCATTATGAGAATAGATAAATTATCGTATGTTCTCATGAGTGAATAATGCCAAGAACAGTTTAAACGACTAGACCAGAACTACATGTATCAGTATGTACAAATCTCAAAAACAAAACGTGAAGCAAATAAAGCAAGTTGTATAAGGCCATATAAAGAGTGATACAATTGATATATAGTTTGGATACTTGCAACCCATACTACACAGTTTAAGGATATAAACTTTAGAGTCAAAGTATAAAAACAGGGAAGGACTGAATAATGCCAGAACCGGAGTACTGATTAGAGGCGCCACATTTCTATACGTAATGTTTCGTCTGTTCATTTTGGGGAGTACACCTGGTTCACTGTGTTATTTTCCATACATTTTGTATATGACTGAAATTGTTGAATAGGAATAAAAATCTCTTTGAGGCTATTACTTCTATAGAGCACGTTGCCCAAAGTAAAAGTATTGGCTTCATAGGGAGTTAATTCTCTGGCTCTGAAATATGAAAGACTGACTTCATTAGGAGATTTCCCTCAGTTGCCATTTCTATTTGTAGTGAAATGCACAAAACTCGAAAATGTAACTCTGAAATCCACTACTGGAAAAACAGTTCATAATATTTCAATGGTCTTCCTTAACTGAGGTACAAGGGAGGCCAAGGAAGTATGTTTTTTCCCCAATCTGCCGCTCCCTCCCTTTATTGCTTGAGACGTCATAGCTGTCCGTCATACACATGTACCAAAGTAAACACAAGACATTATTTTTAAATGACAAGATGCAAGTGACATTAAAGAAGAGCTAAACAGATGAACTCTGTCTCTGGTCCCAGTATTCTGATTTTCTCCCTCTCTACCTCAATCAACCTTTGCCTTCTTAAAGTTTAGGCAATGATGGTTCTCAGACTTGCACACTTTCAAATATTCCATGTTCTCAACTTATCAACCCTTTATGTGGGGGGGCTGACCTCCAGTGCTGTGCTGGGGGCTGCTCCTCACTGCTGGACTGAAGCTGGGCTCCTTCAGACCCGGGGGTTCCTCTTTCTCGGGTCACCTGCCAGGGCTTATGATTCTGAATCCTGGAAGTCGTGATTTTATGTGATGACTCCTAGGAGTCCCCAGCCCCTGGAGTAAGAACAGGGCTGGACCCCAAGTCCCTTTCTCTTCCATGGAGAGAAAGGTGATCTGGCTTTTCCTGGTACTTCTGTGAATATTTATTCTACTTCTGGTTCTGAGGAAGCATGTTTGGTGAAGGAAACCCTGGGTACTTTCTGCCAGTGTTGGAGTGGCTTCCTCTTGCGAACCTGGCTCAGGGGGCTGAGACTTTGGTATATTTTCTAATAAAGAATTTTGTCTCCCCTCTAAAAAACATAAAATAAACCTAAAACCACTTTACCAGGAAATGAAGCTCAGTGGCGTGAGTTACGTGGGAAGATTTCCTAGGAGAACAAACCTCAGTTAGCATCGAGACAAAGTACCTTGGGATATACGCTATAAATCTGACAAATGTAATGAACTAATTAACATGACAAGCAATTGTTCTCTTAGTAGTGAAATTGGAAATCAGTCTAGGTAAACTGTAAGATATTTTCCAGCTGTATAATTTGCCTATTCTACTTTATTTCCCCAATCTGCAATATTCCAATATATTACCAGGTGGTGGTAAGTCAATATGGCAGAGGTGACAGAGATTTAAGAGTATGAGTCACAAAATCTTTGTGTAAGGGACTTGCGTCTAGGAACCAATGAATGAAACAAAAGATATACAACAACACACAATAAAATATGTGATATACTGTTAATTCTCTGATGTGATTTGCTACGATTAATAATAGATGTCATAAACCGGGCACTTTTATGTACGTTGCATGAGCCTTGGAATACCGAAGGACACATATTAATTAAGCCCATTTTATATTGATAAAGGGAAGACTTGGCTAAATGTAAGCAGAGATCACTTACCCAGATAATAGGATGCCAAGCTGAAGTTTAATTCAGGTTGTCTGGATACGGACAATGTTTCATTCACTACAGTATTCTGCCTGCATCACACACTGGCTTCCCTGGAGCTCTTAAAATTATTATTAAGAAAAGTAATCTGGGAGCACATGACTATTTCTATGAAATATAAACAACGCAGGAGTCCACCCTTCCCACTTTCTTCCTTCATATTTTGGGATCATGCTACACATCTTATTCTGTGACCTCTTTCTAGTGGGAGAAAGAAATACCTTCTGGCTATCTGCTATTTGCTCATATATACCTGTCTCCATATTCCACATCCTAATTTATTCACATAGTTCCTTATTTTGGGACATGGGCAGTGTCTGATTTTTTTCTTACACATAATGCTGTAATGAACATTTTTGTTTATGTCGCTCGGATTTCCTTGTGCAGATATCTACGCAGACATTTTCCTGGAAGTGAGGTGCTATGTCCTGTGATCACATGACCTCCAATCCTGTTCTCCCATCTTGCTCATCCCAAATTCAATTATTTAATTTTCCTGTTCTTTTCCCTCCCTCCCTCCTTTATTCCCTCACTCCCATCCTTCTTCCCTTTGGGAAGATTTCTCACTGAGGTCTTGCTCTAAAATATGCTTTCTTGCTAAATTCAGTCTCAGTGTCATCAACTCTTTAAAAATTGCCCTGAGGGGCACAGGGGTGGCTCAGTTGGTTAAGCACCTGACTCTTGGTTTCGGCTCAGCTCATGCTTTCATGGTTCGTGGGTTCAAGCCCCACATTTGGGTTCTGCACTGACAGCGTGGAGCCTACTTGGGATTCCTTCTCTCCCCTTCTCTGTTTACTCTCTCTGTCTCTTCTTGTCTCTCAAATACACTTTAAAAAAATTGCACTGGGATGAATTGCTACTTCCAAACATCAGTCTTAAAATTTAATATTAAACAGTGGTTATGGAGCAAATGAGTGTTGTGTAGTAATGCTTTGCATTTCTTTATTATATAAACAAGATCCGATAATTTGTCTCCCCTTAGGGGAATTATGAAGAGTCAATAAATGAGGATTTTTGCCTCGAATCTACAATATCCATTGGTAGATGTGAGTTTCTTTGAGTTTACAGAATTTCAGAAATGACCTGGAGAAGAAAGCAGATGGTGGGAGTGATGAAAACAAAGTGGATTTCTGAGTCGGAATTTTAGCTCTGCACCCCACTGGGTTGTGTGGCTCTGGGCAAATCATCATTTTTTCCAGTACCTTGTGCCCTCTATTTACAGCAAGACTGGGGGCGCCTGGGTGGCTCAGTCGGTTAAGCGTCCGACTTCGGCTCAGGTCATGATCTCACGGTTCGTGGGTTCGAGGCCCAGGTCCGGCTCTGTGCCGACAGGCTCAGAGCCTGGAGCCTGCTTCGGATTCTGTGTGTCCCTCTCTCTGCCCCTCCCCCACTCACACTCTGTCTCTCTCTCAAAGATAGATAAACATTAAAACAAGTTTTTTAATAAAGAGTAATAGTAACAATATCAATAATAATATTAAATGTTTTCAAATTTGGCTTAAGGCAGCATTTTCCAAAGTGATTTCACTTAAGCCTAAAAGTTTCATGATCAAATCAACATAAGAAATTCTGGGGAAAATAGTTTTTGCAGTGTTTTGCTTTCACTGTAGATTTTCTCAGATGATTTAATATGTGAACGTGTTTGGGGAATCAGAAAGTCAAGATACAGTGTGAAGCAGTTCCTAAATTACCTAATCCCCAAATCCTATTCTCTGAAAAGAACATTTTGGAGGACTTGGGCTGCCAAAAACATATTTTTGGGAACTGCCTGTGTAAGACTTAAAAATAATGCATACAAAATTTCTGGAATATTTTAGATACTCAGTAATGGTTTCTATTACTACCATAAATCACCTTTTAAGATACAAAACAAAGGACTCTCTAGGAGAGCTAAAGGGCACCAGAGAAGGGGAAACACAAAGAATAATAATTAATAAAGAATCCCTCTCCCAGAAGGTTTCAAGAAAACCTTATCCATAAATGCGCCTGAAAGGGTGGCGAAGATTTAGAGAATTTGGGAAGTGAATGTCACAGGTGTTAGTCTTTAACACAGACATATTGAATTCCTCCTGTCTTTTCCATCATGGTCCCATGTGTAAGCATATTAGCCTGAGAGTAAAGAGTTCTAAATTGTCTGTAAGCACAAAGAACAAGGTCAGAGAATGATGGCCTCCATGACAAGGAACAGAGCAGATATTACAAAAACAGCCATGTTGTGAAAGGGATATTGAAGAAAGAAATTCTAGGTGCAATTTATTCTGAGGGGTTGATATATTTTGTTGTTGTTTTTTTCACACATTGACAAATTCTGGGGAAATAATGATCTCTGTTGATAATTTATTAATTCAGGGCATATGCTTTAAATACAGTAGGAGTCTATGGATTATTTCTGGTATCTTCTAATTGTCTGGTGCCCCTGATATTATTCTATTGATTGCACGTTTCCATTGTGTATCCCAAAGGCAGAGAAGGGCAAATAGCAATCATGAAATATGAATGAGATGCCTCATTAACCTTTGGGCTTTTGAGTGCTTGGAAGCATCTAATCTATGTCATTGGCAAGAAGAGTCTGGAAGCACGGTGGGGGGTGGGGGGGGGAGAGAGGAAGGGCAGTTTACTTTGTGGTTGGTAAACTCTATGCTAGGCGCTGGCGTGGTGCCTCTTTTGACACAACAGGATCCTGCACTGCACTGGAGAGGTAGAGATTTTAGCAAACATAAAGGTAATATAGGAAGCTTGCTGAAATCCAGGATATCAGGCTCCTCTCCAAAGATTCTGACTCAGCAGCTCAGGGTAGATTTCAGGCATCTGCACTTTAACAAGCTCACAGGGGTTTCTGATGCAGGTGACTTGTGGACCGCACTTTGAGAAACATCACATTTGACCTATTCGACAAAGAGGGAGTAAGCTGCCAAAATTTAGATTTCTGGTAGTTTTCACCAGAACACATAGACCTGTTTTTATTTTCAGATATTTTTTTATTTAGAATAAATTTCCAGCGAAAGGATGTGATATTTGCATTATGGCTGCTTTGTCAACAATGAGGTTGTCATTTAGACGAGGGCTTTTTTCTGCCACATTTAAATTTTTTTTTCAACGTTTATTTATTTTTGGGACAGAGAGAGACAGAGCATGAACGGGGGAGGGGCAGAGAGAGAGGGAGACACAGAACCGGAAACAGGCTCCAGGCTCCGAGCCATCAGCCCAGAGCCTGACGCGGGGCTCGAACTCACGGACCGTGAGATCGTGACCTGGCTGAAGTCGGACGCTTAACCAACTGCGCCACCCAGGCGCCCCCTTTTCTGCCAATTTAAAGTGTCCTTCTAGGTCCATGTTCATAATGATATGATGTAAAGAGACACTGTCTCTTTACATCACATAAAATACTATAGGCAGAGGACTCGAGGGTTTAAAATTTGCAAATGTTAACAAGAATGCCATATGACTCTGAAAGCTGACTATATGTGATCATTCATATATATAGTAGATCAGAAGTATATATAGAGCATTCATATATATAGATGACTAATATATGATGTATGATCGTTACACACTAATAGTAGATAACATTATTATGATTCCATGAGGTGACAGACCACAATAACAGCACAAGGTGCAGGAAGTCCAACTTCATAGGGAGCAGGTGGAAAGGCTTAAAGAACAAAAAAGAGAAAATTATTTCCAATCACCTGTCCTGAAGCCACTCTACCTTTCCTTCTCAATATCTCCTTCCTCCCTTCTCTCTTCTTTGTCTTCAGTAATCCCATCGATTCCATAGCTATTCTTTCTATAGCCACAAGTTTAGTTAATTCCTTGTAAAGGGTTACTTTCTTATACCACCAATACAAACTGTGACTGTTGTCTTTAATTCTCTTCCGCTTTGCCCCTCACATGCCTGCCTCACGCCTCTGGACAATCTGTAGTCACCTTTATCTTTCTCTGGTCAATTGAGAAGGTCAAAGAAAACTTAGCAAGACTGTTAAGCACAGACATTATGACAGAGAGGTACATTATCACAAGAAAAAGAAAATTCCTACATTTAGAAATATTAGATGTAATAATACTAAGCAAAACGGTGTCATCAAAGGCCTTGAAAATGCTCAGAACATTTTCAGAATTCCTAAAATAGTTTCCATCTACCAGCTCATTCTGCACTAATTAAAATTACTTTGCCTCAAGGAGCTGCTTCCAAGATAAACTATGTTTGGTTAGATAAGCTATGTTCAGTTTTATTATTTTTCAGTTTTATCCAATTCCAGAGTTGTATTGCTTGGTTACACACACACACACACACACACACACACACACACAGGGGTTTCTTTTAATACATTAAGTTCAGGAGAAACCAGGCTTTCTTGGGACAGTTGAGAGATTTTGCTTCGTTTGCGAACATTGACTGTGCAGGAGAAAACTTTCAGTCCTAAAAACTGTCTTACAATGAATTTGTGAATACAACATAGGAACAAATCTGAGCGGTTAGGAGAGGACATGAGAACTCATCTCGCTGAGCTCCTTCACTCTATACAAAGTGAGGATCAGAAAGGTTAAGGTCACATCACTAGTTAGTTGCGGTCCTGGCAGTAGAACCCATGATATCTTTCTATCATGCTTCACATTGTACACTGGTTTTCCTGTCGAGGAATCGTGTTGGTTAATTATTTATAGCATACATCACACACTGATTGTGCTACTACTGCGTGCATGGGTCTGTGCTGAGCATCCGAAACGCCAGGATGGGGAAAACAAAGAAGTTTCTGCTCTCATATTTTTCACGGCGAGATTTACTATGTATATTTTTTCAGGTAAAAAGTAATCTGCATTTGAGTGTGTTTGTTCTCAAGCAACCACTTCCAGAGTCCGATGATGAATGAGTCCAGGTTCTGACAAAATTATAACCAAAGCCTGTGGTTTAGAGATTTTTTTTTATGTTGCTTAACACCTCTTTTAGAAATTATTTCACCAGTGAATTAATAATCCACCTTATTCTTGAAATGTTGTAGCTACATACAAACATTACTTTTCCTTCCTTTTTATACAAGTCCAGTTGTTACCTGGGAGAAATGTGGAGGAAGGAGGTCAGAAGATTTAACACAATGGTTTTTAGTTTCGGTCGCTCATGTCACAAAGAACTTATCAAGTGCTTATTATATGCCAGAAGCTCTTGTAACCATGAAGACACCCCCCTGCCCGGCCTCCGTGGAGCTCGTATTCTAGAAATGGGGACAATTAACAAACAAGGGGGAAAAAAACGCTAAGAAATGAATAAGCAAACGAGGTAATTTCAAATTCTGATAACTGTGGTAAAGTTACTAAGCAAGGTAATGTGGCAGAGAGAAGGGAAAATGAGCAGAATCTGCTTTAGAGTAAATGTTAAGGAAGGGTGTCTGAGAGTTGACAGCAGAGTCGAGAGGTGACGGGTAAGAGGAACCCACCAAATAAAGACCTGGGGAAAAAGATGTTCCAGGAGTTTGAGGGCAAGTGCGACAGCATGCAATGGGAAAGCGGTGCGTGGCTGGAGCGTCGTGAGCACTGGGGTGAGGCGGGAAACCAGAGGCAGAAGAGGTGTTATCCTCAGCTACGGGACATGGAGATGGACTTCCATGTGTGGTAGAGTCTATCGGAAAGGTTTTTGTTTGTTTCATTTGACTTTAGATACAGTGAACTATATATACTCTCTGTGGCCTTACAGTCGTATGGAGTTTGGCAAAGGCACGACGTCGTGCATCGCCCACCAGAGCCATGAAGCAGAACACCGCCCCATCCCTCAGATCCTTCAGACTGCGCATTTGTCATCAACTCCTTCCTACTCTCTCAACCAATGACAGCTCTGACCCTACCTGCGGTTTTGTCTTTTACAGAAAGCCATATAAATGGAGTCATACAATATGTAGTCTTGTGGATATGGCTTCCTGTTCTTGGCATGATGTATTTGAAATTCATCCGTGTTACGCGAATCAAGTCCATTCTTTTCAATTGTTGAGTAATATTGCATTGAATGGACGTCTTGCAGTGGATCAATTTACCATTTGAAGAGTATCTGAGTTATCTCCAGGTTTTGGAGTTTAAAAACAAACACTATGAATATAAAGGCATATGTATGAACATTGTTTTCAGTTTTCTTAAGTAAACATTAGAATTGGGATTGCTGGGTCGTATTGTAAGTACACATTTAACTTTAAGAAAATGTCAAAGTATTTTTGAAAGTAGCTATGACATTTTACATACCCAATACATGAGAGTTCCATTGCTTTTCATCCTTCTAAGTACGTGGTATTAACAATTAAAAAGATTTTTTTTTTAGCCATTCTAAAAAGCGCTTGGTGGTATCTCATTGTGGTTTTGTTTTACCTTAAGGGATACTGAGCATCTTGGGGCACCTGGGTGGCTCAGTCGGTTAAGCGTTCGGCTTTGGCTCAGGTCGTGATCTCACAGTCTGTGAGTTCAAGCCCTGTGTCAGGCTCTGTGCTGACAGCTCAGAGCCTGGAGCCTGCTTTGGATTGTGTGTCTCCCTCTCTCTCTGCCCTTCCCCTTCTTGTGCTGTCTCTTAAAAATAAACATTAAAAAAAAATTTAAAAAAGGATACTGAGCATCTTTTTATATGCTTATTTGCCATCTATATATCTTCTTTGGTGCAAGGTCTAAATCTTTGGCGCATTTTTTATTGGGTTGTTTGCTTTCTTATTGTTGAGGCTTTTTATTGACTTATCTTCAATTTTACTAATTTTATTCTTACTTGTGTCATGTCTACAAAGGCATTCTTCACTGTTGTTTCTTTTTCTCTCTCTCCTCCACCTCCTCCTTTTCCCTTCTCCCCTCCCTTCCTTCCTTCCTTCGTTCCTTTGTTCGTTCCTTCCTTCTATTCCCTGGTGACATCTGCTATCTGATTTTAATTAATAAGAATATTTTGGAGCCATTGACATATAAGACTTATTTTAAATTACCTGTCAGGTAGATATAATATGTATGTCATATTCGAGTATGGTTGTATTGATAGCTTTGTATTTTGGCAATATGTTGTTCCCTGTTGCCTTTTTTTACGCCTCATGGTTATTGTTGAGAGCTGGATATTTTGGTTAGGACAGGGGAGAGTGAAATAAATAGGTCTGATGCCCAGTAGTGAGTATGCCTTTCCTTCCACACCTGGTGGGTTTGATGCTATGAACTTGAAGTTGCTTAGCTTTTACATAATATAAGGATGGGAGTGATGATCTTTCCAGGTCTTTACATCCAAAAAGAAACCCAGAACCCCCATATTGGAATATTTTAAGCATGGATGTTACATGATTTGGTTGATTTACATTTAAAAAATTATACTGACTCCTGGGTGTTGACTGGATAGGAGGAGGGCAAAAGTGAAAATAAGAACACCAATTAATTTAATTAACAACTACAGTTGTTAAGATGACAAATACTCATCGTTTGGGCTCAGCAACCTATTGTTTGCAAAATATTTGTCTGTTTATCAAATTGACTTACAGCATTGCATAGGATTATTAAATACAAACCAGTTGAATGTTGAAGGATGTCTGCCAAAAACCCCATGATTCCATTTTCAGAATAGTTGATCTGTAGCCCTTATTCACAGCAATAATTACATAGGACTAAGCTGTCTGTTAAAATCACTCCTAATTAGCGAAAATAAAACTATGGCACCTGTTCCAAATCAGAATTTATCAATCCCCCCTCCGCATCCCTCCAGGGCTGCTCATGGCAGTTCAGATGGTATCCAAACACTTGGTCCAGAATTTTGGCCCCTGTCTACCTCTCGGCACTCATCTGTCACTCTTCTTTTGTTCACCAAGCCCCAGCCACACTAGCTTTCTTCCTAGGCTTGCAACACCACAAGCTAATTATTGCTTTAGAGTCCTTGAAGCAGCCAACCCTTTTGCCTGGGCCAGTCAAACCTCTGACTAAAGATACTGAGATTTATAACATATCCAGAAGAAACTGGATACGAAATTTCCATGACACATCTCATTAGCTGATGAAGCTATAATCTGGAAGCAGTTATACATCACCCTCTAGGCAACATTCTTTATCCAGTCATAGATGACCATGAGCATATTGTTGATGAAAGTAAACAATCTGGAAAGAATTGATTAGACCCATCAGTGACAGTGGTTCCTGGACCATTCTGGATCTTCTCCAACTGCTTCATTTAGCTGAGCTTTTTGAAAACATAAACTATACATTAGGAGGGACTGTTGCAGTGGCTTAATCAGAATGTATTCTGTAGACCGGTTACAGGCAGTTGAGCTGGGAAAACCTGAAAACACAGGAAAATAATGGTCCCTCTCGTCTTCTGTGATCTCAGTTTTCATGATCTCCTTCATCATTCTTATCTCAGTATTGTGTTAGTTTGTGCTGATTCCTGACCCTCATGGATAAAATCAAGATAGAGGGTGTATGTATTATGGCAATAAAATTATACCTTTTTGCATTTGGTAAAAGTTAGGTTGCCTCTTCCTGTGACTGTTTCCTCTGCCTCCCCGACCCCACCTTCCTTCTCGAACAGGAGGAGCACGAGTGCTGACTATGAATGGCTAATGGCTGGACTGGGTATATCCTAAGTAGCACACATTGGGCTCCCAGAAAAAATCCTCATCACTCCATTCAATTTCAAACAATCAACAAATACTTTTGTAGTAAAATCGTGTTTCAAATATGTAAATGTACATACTTATAGTAAAAAAAAAGGCAGACAAAGAGTTCAGTTCTCTTTGGGGTGAGATATTTTCAGGACAGTTATAAAAATCAGCAAAAAAAATTCTCCACCAACAAAAATGTATTCATTGTTTATCTGAAACTCACCTTTAACTACAGGCCCTGTTTTTGTATTTGCTAAATCTGGCAACGTTAGCCACCTACACGGTCTAACCTGGCTTCAAGAAAGTTACCAAGCAAGAATCCTTTAAGTTTAGCTTTCTGTTATTTCATTAAAACAATTTGTGCATAAATTACATTGTGTATTCAATAATCTAAATTATGTCAATTAAAAAATTAACTTATGATTCTGCTGTTCTAATAAAGCAAATGTTTAGATTTCTCATGTCCCCATTTATTTCCTTATATATTTATTTATTTTGGGAGAGAGAGGGCATGTGCACAAGTGGGGGAGAGAAGAGAGAGGAAGAAAGAGAATCCCAACCAGCCTCCGCAATGTCAGTGTGGAGCCTGATGCGGGGCTCCATGTGGGGCTCGATCCCACAAACCTGTGAGATCACGACCTGAGCTGAAGTTGTCAGGTGCTTAATCGACTGAGCCACCCAGGCACCCCTCTCATGTTCCCATTTAGATCCAGAATATGGCCATACATAATTCCAATACAGGTATAATCATACTGTAGAACTTGTCATATCCTATTTTTTCAATTAACATTATATTGTAAACATTTTCCACTTAGCTAAATGGTTTTCATATTTTCAAATGTAATAGCTCAGTGTTTTATGATTTTTGTATTTAATGAAAAATCCATTGTTAGATATCCCAGTTCTTTGTATTATATACTATTGCAAATAATAGTACACAATAATATTGCATACCATAACACTACTATTGAAGTTTTTATGCATGTGGTTTGTTTTCACTTTTGGATAATATATTCAGAATACCAACAAAGGTAAATATTTGATCCAAGGGTTATAAATATTTTAATAACTCTTTCTAGATTAGCTCCTAAAGTGTTATGCTAACTTTTACTTCCATCTGCATTATATAAGCATTTCAGTTCATGTATATATATTTTATCAGCAGACTCGCTGATGTTATATATATTTTGGTAATTATAGTTTTAAGATATTTCTGCATGAAATTTAGGGATTTAAGTACTTTTATTTACATTTTGATGAGTGTGTACTAAATATCAGTCTAATGTACTGTAAATAAATTTTCTTAAGAAGTTGTCTTTTTATTTAGATTTTTTAAGTGGTAAATATTTTTATATTATTTCTTTCAGTAATCTACCTACAAAGCTAAGAAAGTTGTCTTTTTAAAGATTGGATAAACCTTAAATGTATCTACCTCAGTGTAGGATTTTAATTTTCATGTTGATTCAACTTTTTTGGAGTTTACTTCTGTATGAACTCCTCTCTCAATGCCATTTTCAAATGCAAAGACATTTCTGTAGAGTTTAGAAAAATAGTATTTTGAAAGTAAGAAGAGGTTTATTCTGACATACACGAGGTGTGGCTTGAATGAGTAACAGTAATTTGGAAATGGCAGCTTATTGTACATGTTGACATTTATTAAGAGAAGGTGGATAAAAACAAAAAATCCCAGAAAAACTTGTTTGTACTATTACAAACAAATCCACGCATAAAAATTATACCTGCAGTCCTCAAAAATCTTTTCAGAAACCCCTTCCTTCCTTCCTTCCTTCCTTCCTTCCTTCCTTCCTTCCTTCCTTCCAAAAAGAGTTTTTTAATGTTTATTTATTTTTGAGAGAGAGACAGAGCACGAGCAGGGAAGGGGCAAAGAGATAGAATTGGAAGATTCCCAGAATCCGCAGCAGGCTCCAGGCTCTGAGCCGTCAGCCCAGAACCCTATTTGGGCTCAAACTCAAGAACTGTGAGATCATGACCTGAGCCAAAGTTGGATGCTTAACTGACTGAGCCACCCAGGTGCCCCAGAAACAACTCACTCTACATGGAGTTTTAAAAACAGTTTCACCATTATATTTAAATGTGCTTCTCTAAATGTCAGCAAGAATTAGCCTAAATGAAAATCACTGTTAAAAAAGTTAATAATTTTTAGAGCATGTAAGGGTAAAAAGAAAGGAAAAAATTATTATGGAATCTAGAGAAAATGTAGTTGTTGAGTATGAATGTTTTTTTTTGAAGCATCATCATACATATATAGTTCCTTCCCTCTTTCCCTCCCTGCCTCCCATCCTTCCTCTCTCCTTCCTTGTTTAATGTTTATTGACAGCCGACTACCTACCAGTGTTACAAGGCATGTAAATGAGGGACACAGTCTTACCTTCAGAGACCTCATAGCCTACTTAGGAAAAGGCAAGTGAACGGAAAATCACAGCACAGTAAAGCAAACATAAACACCAGGCAATGAGTAGAGAAGAAGATGGGCTAAGAAGGCTTTTGGGAGGTTATGCCTAATGTAGCTTTGAAAAAGCATGAAGAACATGTAGAAACCACGCAGGAAGGAAGGGTAAATCGGATCTCTATCATCCCATGTTGCCCAGAAGCCAAGAATCACTTTCATGATCAGAAAATTGAATTAAAATGAAATCACTTTTCTTATTTTTCCTACATTTTTATTCACTGCTTAGCTTTATTTACTTATTTATTTTTCATATATTCTTTGTTTTCTGGCAAAAAGACAGGACTGACAAGATTTGGGAACAGAGACCTTTCTCATCAAGAACAAATGTGTTCAGGTTCTAATTTATTAATCTTTTTTTTTTCATTTTGTTGTTGAGTCAATGAGTCCATGAGCTCTAACTATTTTATGTGGATTTAAATACAGTTTCTTTGCGGGCAAAACTATAGGTGATATTTGGTGGGGGGGGGGGTGGAATTCTACATCTGATGGCCGCTGAGCCTCTCCTTTAATCTCCTAGTATCACCTACTTAGTAGATTCTATCATGAGTATAGAAACTCTTGAGGAAAATGCCTTCAACACAGAAAAGCAGAACATCTGAGCAGCTTGAGTTAAGGGACTGCTATTCTATCCATAACTGAGACAAAAAGGGAATGTAATCCTTCCTTAAGAAAGAGAGCTGAGAGTTATAGGCTGGAGAAAGTCTTGAGGGAGGAAAAATCTTTAAACTAAAAATAATTCGATTTAAAATCCCATGTTGAGCAAGTGAACAGACGTGGAAAAGGCGAGAGGCTCGAACAGGCAGGTTATGTGAATGAATACTTTATAAGCCTTGCTGATCAAAAAGGTAACTCCTCGTTTCAACCTACTGGCAGAATTGAGAGTCCCACAATTCAAAAAGGAATCTTTTCAAGATATTTGGACTTGAGTAAAATATAAAACAGTTTTTCCATTCCCATGCTCTGTTAGGGCAAATCGATTCACTTGAACATAGCCTCCTATTCCTCGAAGTTTTGATGTCCATTTATTGGACAAGTGGTCCTCATCTGCGAAGCCAAAAGGAACAAGTAGCAATTGACCTCCTTTCGTTAGGAAGTTCTACATTGTGGAAGAGGCATAAATGAATGCTACGTTATTTCTTCTTTTTGAAGCAATGATGTGCTGTAGAAGCATCATTAGTAATTAACTGAATCCTGTACAGGGCTTGGTAAATAGTAGCATTCAAAAGTTTCTCAAATGAGTCAGTATGCGAATGAATGCGAATCAAACCTAAGTTCATTTCTTTGAGTTAATTATTATTTTCCTCACCTAGAAAGTTTATCTCTTTATTTAGGTTCATAAAAAAAAATTGTTAAGTTACGTAAAGTACAATGTAATACCTTGAGGACCTTATTAGACATCTCACCTTATTTAGATTTTATTTAAAATTATATTGCACTTAAAATAATTGCTTTAATTTTTTTCTAGGAAAAGTTATGTAGATGACTGATGATATAATCTTTCCCCAAATCTCAATTAGCATTAAGGTGTATCTATTTTAATTTTGATATATAAAATGAATTTCTACTAATTTTGATACACATTTTTTTTTACATTTTTGATGACCTATTATTATGGGAGCTCACTTTTCATTAGGCAGTTATTGAATGATTTACTGTAGTTATATTTTATACTGCAAATCACTAGTATAAGTGGACTGTCTAGGTAACTGTAATTTGGTCAAGGGTCTATCCCTTAAAGATAGAAACAGTGATGTTCAATTTACTTAGCTGGTCTGATAATATGGGAATTAGCAGTTCTATGAACTCATTTTTTTAAATAAAAGCTTTATTGAGATATAGGTCATATACTGTAAAATTCATCCTTTAAAAGTGTATCATTCAGCATTCTTAGTACATTTTGCAAAGTTATGAGTTCTAGAACATTATCACTCCCAATATAAAGTCCATACCCACTAGCAGTCAATTCCTAGTCCCCACTCCCTCCAGCCCCTAGCAATCAGTCTCTATCTCTATGGGTTTGCCTATTCCGGAAATTGCACATAAATGGAATCATAGAATATGTGGCCCTTTGTCTGGCTTCTTTCATTTAGCATAATGTTTTCAAGGTTCTTCCATGTTGTAGCATATATCAGTACTTCATTCCTCTTTATGGCCAACTATCCCATTGCATGGAATTTACCAGGTATAAGGGAGGATTTAAAATCAACTATAAACTCATATCTAAGATGAAAGATACTGGCTATGTTTATATACTATAAACTTTCTCCTTGGAGTTGAAGGGGAAAATGGTGGCTTGAGGTTTTCCGAGTCAGAAGAGATGTGATACAGAGAACAGTAGGGGGAAGCATCCTTGCACTGATAGGAAAATATTCCATCCTGTGAGAGGGATAGAAGAAGGTGTGCATGGGAGGGAATCAGAAGGGCAGGAAGTTGAAGTGGTTTAGCCTAATGGCCTCTATTTCTCTATGATACAGGAAGCTTAATGTTTCTCTGAGAATACAAAAAAGGAGAGTTGAGTAAGTGGCTTTGAAATTACTGTCGTGGGGAAACTTGGAGTGGCCTGTTGGGACAAGGCACCATATACTGAGAATCAAACTAATCTGCCTAGTTTTGAGTTTTTACCCAGCAAAGCTCAGTACGCAAGTACTGGGGGCAATGAAGGAATATTACTTGGTTGCTTCTAGTTTTGTTGTTTGTTGTTATTAGAAATAGAGTTGTGTGAGGGCTTGGTTCCAGGGATTTGAGATTACTGGCAAACGAGAATCCCGTAGAGTTTCATGGAATCTGGGGTAAAAGAGAAAGAATGGAAGACATTGGGAAGGTGTACTGGGGGAAAAAAATAGAAGGAATTAATGACTTGAGATGTCAATGACTCTAAGAGGACACGCAGAGAGAAAGAGAATCCAAGCTTTGAAACGGTTGGAAGTTTGTGACCATGGGGTTGGGTATTGGATTTAAGGTTTCAGAGCAGTTCAGAGTGACGGCAAGGTCAACTGTGCAACCAAAGGAATGGCTGACTGAGGTAGAGCGCTAAGTGAATTCAGTTAAGTTAAGGAAATTAATAATGGTAGGTATTTGGTGGAGTCATCCCAATGAACCTTGAATTTTGGCAATGTAGATTGGTAGGATGAACCCGTTGTCATTCTCTACAGGTGCAGGTCCTTACTTATTCTTACAAAGAATACTGTACTGGTCATTAGGAAATCCAGTTCCACCACTAGCCATTATATAATCTTGTGAACTTTACTCCAATTCCATAAAGATCACATGCCTACCTTTTAAATGAGGAAGTTGAACCATCTGATCTATAGTGTTGTCATATTCTAAGTGTTTACGTTCTTTGTACCTAAACTTTTTTTTCCAATTTCACTAATCTTATTGCTCTAATTTTTCAACACTTCAATAATGAGTTTGAAGAAAATCCTCAGTTTAATTTATGCCTCCTAAATCTCATTATATTTACTTTCTAAGCATTTCATAGCATCATAGTGGGCAATTTGCTTAGGAGAGCTATGCTGAAGGTAAGAGAAGGGGAAAAAAAACCCCCACATCTGATTGTTCACTTTCTTGTAAAGCATTTTACATACACTGTCTCATTTCAATATTTAAATATTCCTATGGAATATTATCATCTCTATTTTATAAATGAGGAAATTGGGGTTTAGTAAATAACTTATCCCACATCGTATATATATATGTATGTATATACAGAAAGTGGAAGAGTCCTTATTTAAACCCTGGTGTTCTTGAATTAAAAATAAGTTTGCTATACTGTCTCAATTCTTGGTCAAAGATGCTTTTATGTGGTCATTAAAAAATACTGTCTTGCCCCATCTCCCACAAATACTCCATCTAAGGTTATTATTTGGACTCAAGTTTCTTAAGGCTCTGATAAGACTATCCATTTGCACCCTAATGAATGTTTCATTCAAAAGGGTTTAATACAAAAGATTTGTTTAATAAACAATACTGGGCACTTATGTGGCACATCCTGAGCCTTATGTGGTGAAAAATTGATGGTAAGATATGGTACTAGTTCTCAAACAATTTCAATTCAATTTAGGTAAGTTAGGTAAGTAAATTCAAGAAGATATTATGGATGATAGTAACTTTGGGGTATCTTTTCTGCCTAAAATGTTGTCCATTTTTCTGAAAAGTTTCCTTTATCCACAGAGTTTGGGGCCTGGCACTCATGCTGTAACTTTGCTGTTTAGCTACTAGTGGTTGATCCTTGGGTCCACCTGATTCTAGCTGTGTCAGTCATCCTTTTTCAATATGGCATTGAGCTCTGAATGCTATTGAATCTCGGCATGTGGCTAGACTGTAAAATTAACCACTAGAACTCTGTGGCAGTCACAATCCAGTATGTAGACAGAGACAGAAAAAAGAGAAGACTGGTCTGCAGAGACAGAAAATAATAAAACAAAAATGAAAAAAATTAGCCAAGATGAGAAAGAGACTTTAACGTCTTTCTTTTCAGTTCAAGTTCTATTTTGAGGATGGCTATGTTCATGTCCTTTCTATTTTTATAGTTACTTTTTACATTTTTCTGGAGCTGTTTTCAGACAATGTAATTCAAAAGCCTCAAATAATACATGCTATGATTAAAGGCTTGTCCTGGATATAGAAGACAGTGAAGTCTGGGAGATGGGCAAGATTCCTCAATGCTAGGTGAGTTCTGAACAATGAATAGTGTTTATCAGTTGGACAGATTGGGAAGTTGGGAAGAGAATTCTAAAGACAGCTGGACAGAAACAAAGACGCAGAGCTTGATGTAATGATTTAGTGACTTCACTCTGCTAGCTGCTAATCCTTAATATCCTCAACCTGAATTATTATGTTCCTGGGTATGTTGACAGGGCACTGAAAGAATGGCTGTAAAAGACAAAAAGCTCCAGTCATTCATTACATGAAAGTGCTGACCTGAACCTGAACGATGAGTTCTGGTAAGGCACAAAATCCAGGAAATAAATCAAATGACCATAGTGAGTTGAAAGGTGAGTGAGTTTTTCCCTCCCTACAGGAGAGGGGAAAAAAAACCCACATAGGTGTTTTCCATTTATGTCCTCTGCAGATCTAATCATGCTTTGACATGTCTTGTTTCCCTTCAGTATCTGTGGAAAACATGCATTTTAAAACAAAATAATTTTCAATTTACCCCACTACTGTCTTCATTGTTGGAGCTTAAAGTTATTCTATGGAGGTTATTTGCCTCAAAGAGTGAGCAGAGTGACTGTTATGAAATGGGTCCTTTGCTGTATTTCTGTCCCTCTTCCCATCTTTTACCATCTGTTGAGCTGTTGTTCCCAGATGAGAAGAAATCATGGCAACCCTTCCACAGTGAGCAATAATCTAGATCCTAGACTGTATATGACATTGTCCTTCCAGGATTCCCAGATTTTCCTTAGTCAGTACCTGGCTCAGTTACTAAATAGAAGAATATAATTGATCATTCTGGAGCCCACAAGTTTTTTTTTTTTTAAACAGCAGGAGCTGAGTTATATAAAAATAGCTACAGAAGAACAAGATTCTGGTCTCTATTTTACTGTATTTCAGAGTATGACGTGTCAAGACAAGGATAATTTTCACTTCTCCTCTCCTTCCCCATATTCATTCCTGAAGTGAGGAGCACTTTGGAATGAATATGCAACATTTTTCAGTAGAATAAATGTAGTTGATTTATGCTGTGAAAGGCTGTCAATAATAATTTAATGTCTTATAGATGTTGTACCCTCAAGAATCTGAGTATCTCATTCTATCCAGTGATTCGCTGAATGGATTCAGCAGCAAAGCCCCTTAGGTAAAACTCCTTCAAATGCAGCCTTGAGTCTGGGGTTGAGGAAATAGTAGGAAAGACCCAATGAACATGAGGGAAGGAGAAAAGAGAAATGATTTGAGTGAAGTAAATAACACGTAGGCATTTGTATGGGCTGAAAAAGATACCTGCATATTCTCATTACTCTTGTGTTCCCATGACTATCTAACAGCAAATGTATTTGTTCTTCTGGTAATACGCTGTACCAAAGGTTCTTCCAGACATTAGCAACTGAAAAGAAATAGACCTCTCTTCTTCTAGTATACAGTCTCATTCCTGTCTATGTCTTCAATATTGTGTTTCACCTTGCCCTATAGGGATGTTTGTACTCTGATCAAGCCGATGGCGACCAAGCTGATGTTAGTATCAATTGACATAAATTAAATTTAAATGGAATTTGCCATTAAGAGGGCCCATGAGAGTGTCTCAGTTTTATTGCTGTCTCAAAACTATTCAGTTGCAACCTGTGAAATGTCTATAAGTGTGATAGCAATTCATTTTAACTTGCATTTCTTTAATGTCATGAGTTTTAACATCTTCTCAAATGTTTATGGGCCATTTCTGTTTTTCTTTGTGTTTGCCTTTTGTAGTTACCTTTTCATATTTTTTTTACAAGATTTCCTGTTGCATTTTTTCCTTTATTGGTTTGTAAGAGGTTTTTATGTGTTAAGAAATGTATTTTTATCTGTCATTTTTGTTATACTTATTTTTTTCTCCTAGGTTGCTTTGTCTTTTGACTTACTATGAACATACACTCTGGCCTAAACCTAGTAAGATTAATAACAGAAGACGGTAACCTTGTTGAATAGAAAATAATCTTACAAAATTCATTAGGTTTTATCTGTACTGGAAATAATTTGTACTGAAAATATAAAAAATAAAACAATAAAAGTGTATAATACTCTGGAATAAACTTAGACTGCTTAGTATCTCTATACAAAACTCTTTGTATTAAGAAATATAAAAAGATCTGAACAATGTTCAACTCATACTATGTTCCAGGATGTAAAAAATTAATTTTCTATCCCCAAATATATACATTTAATGAAGTGCTACTTTACATGTTTTTCTTTTTGAGACAGAATATCAAATCTACAATTCAAATGGACAAATAAATATTGGAGAATAGCTCCCAAAGTTATGGAACAATCAAATAGTGAGAGTTCTTGGCTTATCAGATACTGAAACTGTCTTCAGAATCGGGATAATAAAGAAGTATGATAACAGCAAAAGAATAGATAAATAAGTCAGTAGGAGAAACAATACCCAGAAATATATCTAGTGTATACAGACATGTAATGTGTGACAAATGTGTTACTTTAACTCAGTTATTGAAGAGGCTGATTTATTTCCTAAGTGGTGCTGGCATCTTTCCTAAGATGGTTATCCATGAGGAAGAATACATGCATAGACTCACATCATGGAGAAAATGAAATGTAGCATAAACAATGACATTAATACGAAAAAAAAATCCAAAAGAAAACACATAAAGACACTGAAAAATTGTGGAGTGAAGGATACCTTTTCGAGCAAGAAAGCAACCCTCAAAACTTTAAAACAAGAAGCAAATTTGACTGCACAATGACTACAAATTGTGTAAACCCAAAGAAAATATAGGTTAAGTTAAAAGCAATAGTGTGGGGAAACATTTACGGTATTTATGTCAGATTAAGGTTAACATGCAGAATTCATAAAGAGTTCCTCCATACTGATAAGTAAAAGAGAAGTAATAGAAAAGAGGCACAGTATATAAACAGGCAACTCAGCCAAGAGGAAATGCAAATGCTAGTAAATTAGAAAAAATGCTTATGCTCCATTTTCACAGAAAAATGTAAATTAAGAACTACAGATTCTACTTTTTGCCCATCAGATTGTCAAAAAGTAGAAAGTGATAAAGCTTCATGCTGTGAAAAAGGTGGGCAAAAGGCACTCCTTTATCACTGGTAGTGGTGATTGTCAGGGAATAACAATTAAAATTAGTAATTAAAAATATCTATACCCTTTGGTTAAGCAATCCCATTTTTGGTAGCCATTTCTTATAGAAATAAAGACACTGACTGTAAATGCTAATTAGTAGATAACTCCAATTTCATTCTGTAAAAGGATGTAAGGATACTACTCTACAATACAATTTATTGAATTTTTTTTTGTGGTGACAAAAGCCCAGAAACATTAATATTCATTCACAGGGAAATGGTTAAAAATTGCTCAGCAGGTTTGAGAGTCAATCTCAACTAGGGTTGAGAATAAACCAGGGTTTCTCTCTCTCTCTCTCTCTCTCTCTCTCTCTCTCTGTTTTGTTTTTGCTTCTTTGTTTTTCAGAGCAGAAGACTAACTGATCGACATCCAGAAAACAAAAACAAAAACAATTTTTCCAGCTTTGAGCTACAGTTGACATATACCAATTATTAGGTATTTTTAATGCCATTGGTAATTCTATGGGACATCACATGGTTATCACAAAATAAGTCTGATCCATGTTTATTGACCCAAAGGGATGACCATAACATGTTTCTGAATAGGAAACGTAACAGGGATGAGTATCTTATGATCTTATTATGGTTCAGACAGAAGATAAAAAGAAAACTAGATGTAATTAGAGATGGGGCCCAGAAAAAGACAGAGTGAAGAAAGGAAAAATACTTTAGCCAAAGGGAAAAAGTGGCACAATGTTAAGTAGAGGAAATTCTACCTATGGTGTTACTCCTTATGCACACATGGACAAGAGCAGGAGGTATAAAATGAGGGGGTACATGGAGAAAGAACTTTAGGGTGTTTAGAGCTCTGAGTTCTTTCGCACATTGAAAACTCCAACCTAACTTGATTTTACCCAACATTTCTCAAATTTATTTCACTATAACTTCTTCTTCTTCTTCCTTCCTCCTCCCTCCTCCTCCTCCTTCATCATCATCATCATCGTCATCATCATCATCATCATCAAATAACATTTAACATCTAGTTGAAGGGCATGTGGTGTAAATGCTGCTCTGGAAAGTGGTGACTATGTGGCAACACTTCCCCCTATGACCACATTCCAGGACAAATCCCCTAATAGGCATTTGTTACTATTTCTTAGCTTATAAACTTGCATTGGCCTTTTGGCCTCATAGTGACTCTCAACCCTAAAACAGGCCATGCATCAGTCGTTTCCAGCAATGGCAGTGCAGCCTTGGGGTAAAGAGCCAAGCTTTAGTTACTAAACCTCTTCTAAGTCTTAGTTTCTTCATCTGTAAAATGGGGATGATAATCCCTTGGTTTTGTTGTAAGGACTCCATAAAGTAACGTATATAATTCTCATGACACATAGAAGTGGTCAGTGAGTAATAGCATTATTGAGACCTGTGTTTCCTCTGTCTCCCTGGTTGTATTTTTTTTAATGTTTATTTATTTTTGAAAGAGAGACAGAGAGCTGCGTGAGTTGGGGAGGAGAAAAGAGAGAGGGAGACCGAGGATCTGAAGCAGGCTCTGTGCTGAAATCAGAGAGCCCGATGCAGGCTCAATGCAGGACTCAAACTCATGAACCGTGAAGTCATGACCTGAGCCTAAGTCAGATTCTTAACCGACTGAACCACACAGGCACTCCAACCTGGTTGTATTTTCAACAATTTCTTGGATGAGGATTCAGGGAAAGCCATTATTACTCCCCCAGCAAGGCTCTCCATGATACAAGTTTTAACGGCCAGGCATTACATGAAGGAGAATACACTGAATACCTGGGTTGGAAATCTCACAGTGATGGGATTGTTATTTTATTACTGGTATTTATTTTATTGATAACAACCTGTGGCAGAGACTGCCATTTGCTCCCTAATCTCTGTCATCCCCTTCTCCTTAATAAAATAATTCCAGCATTTTTCTGGATGGGCAATGTGCCCGGCTGAATGACTACACTGCCCTACCTCTCCTGCAGTATGGTAGACTTGTCACTACATGGAACTGTTATGACTTCCTGGAGGCCACCTAAAGAGAACTGGATCATCTGGGGGTAACATTTATCTTGCTTTCCCCTCCTTACCAAACACTGAAACTCCAACAATATTACACAATGAGATAATCTTAAAAAATAGAAGCCACCTGCTAGAATGGTGTAACAGAAAGGTTCAAACACCCCATGTTCTTTATTACCATGGAGCCGCCATACCAGCTCTGAGATGCCTGTCTCTGGATGTTTTTTACCCAAGGGAGAAATAATCTGTAGTGTCTGGGCTGTTCTTATTTTGGGGTTCTTGTTATACGCAGCCATACCTAATGTAACTGATATATCACCACCTCCTGAAGTCCTGCAGTTTAAAGGCTTGTCAGGAATGAGGAAGAGGTTTAAAAAATGGTATTGTGCTATTTTCTGAGAAGAGTTAAATAAAATTTAAAATTACGGTATCAACCACAATAATTCCTGGCACAATTTTGGTAAAATTGTTGGATATGCCAGAGCAGGGTCTGGGTCAATTTCACCACAAAATTTCCTAGGAATGCACAAGTCAGGTCAAGGCTTTCAAGGCAAGTGCAGAGGTAACACAGCAAAGATTATTGAATAGACAACTGTCTAGGTTGCAAGGGCTGAAGCTGTAATGTTTCCTGAAGCTCCCAGGGACTCAGGGCTCAGGAAAGGAAAGTGAAAAGGACATGAGAAGGAAACTGAAGGCTTGTTGGAGTGCATCAGCTTATACCTATCATCAGACTGATTCACTTCCAACAGCACCTTCGACAGTTACAAGGAATAAACGGATACTTGGATCCTAGAAAGCAATAAAAGAAACTTTTATTAAGCTAATTGGTTACCCTTACCCATCAGAACCTCTGGTAAGAGGTTAAGAACACAGCTCCCTGGGCTCTAAGCCAGATCTATTCAATCAGAATCTCTGAGAACAGAGTCTAAGAATTTTAAAGTTTTCCAGAAGACTTTGATGTACAACCAGGTAGAGAATCACTTAGCTAATGCACAATTTGCCTCTGGTACTTTAATTCTCTTGTTTAAGCCTTACGAAAACCACATGAGGCTGATTTGTTTTTTTTTCCATTTTGGAGATAAAAAAAATAGAGCCCAAAGGAATTATGTAACAATTCTAATAATCCAGAAAAAAGTAGCATTGCTCAGGTTCTTTCCATGGATTGTTTGCTTCTAGAACCCTTCTAGAGTAGGTTAAAGAGTCGTAATTTAGCTGGGCTTATATCAATTTATTAGGTTTTTAGGGGAGAGGGAATTCTGGGTCTGTTTTGGAAATTCAACTGTAAAAATGCACTTTTACCAATTTTAGCACTTTTTTTCAATGAGGCTTGTCTCATATCATTTTCTGGTAGGCTTTCAGGTTCTGGTGAGGGCTATGATTAAAGAGAGCAGGAAGCAACATAATTTATGGAAGAAGGCTTCATTGTTGCATATTTGTTACTGGGAATTATGAAGCAAAGAAATCTCAGTTTAATAAAGAGATTTTACTTTGTCTTATGACCTGCAATCTGATAAAGAAGGAAGAAACAAACATATGAGTATGCACAAGAAAATAAGGCCAATATCATTAAACATCCAAATGGGCCTAATGAGAATAAATACACTTACAAATATATAACGGATCCTTGTAACTAGGAACTGACAGTAATGGGGAAGAGTTCAATCAGACATGCTCAGTTCTCATAAACCCCACTGAGACAATTGTAAATTGTTTTCTATTTCCTTTTAAGGGGTGTAAATGCCCAAGTGTGTGAAGTATTTTCATCAGAGATGTGCTCTGACACATGTCAGCAATAAAACGTCTTTTGATCTGAGGACTAATATTTCAATTGCCTGAAAGTCTCACTCCTATTGAGTTATATTTTAACTATTTTCATAGAGTCTCTTAGTAATCTACTGATGCATATGTACTGTGATCACCACTGAGAAAACTACGAGTGAAACTCTAGATGTGCCTCTGCTATTCCTGAGGGCCTGGGATGACCTTGACCATTCAACCTGAACCCAAACACAAATGCCTGCTCTTCCCAAACATGAGCCAATTACTTTGCAAATTTGAACATTAGATCAAATTTAAACTCATACTTGATATGTTTTTTAAATCAATGTTGACCAGTAAGCAATCCTTAGGGAATTATGGACTAAGAGGGAAAAAATATATATATATTGGGATTAAAGTTTGCATAAAAAGAAATTCATATATGCAGAATTCTACTGTGTAATATACACAATAAGAAGAACAGAAAGGAGGATGTAAAACTATAAATTGACATAAACTCAAGAAACAAAACACATTCATGTAGACACATGTTTATGTAGCAAAACAAACTAGAAATCACTAAAATGAGAAATATGTCACACATTTTAAAAACAGAAACTTTTTTTCATAATGTAATTAATTATCTTCTTTTATTTTTAGACATATGTGTTTCTATTTATGGCTATAGTTTTAGAGAAAATTGCCTCTGGCATTTTAATCAATTAGCTTTTTTTCTTTGATTACGACTCTTGAATGATTACTTTCCATTCATGAAGCCAGTTTCTTGTTCTTATTACTTCATGCAATATTCTTCCAGTCAAAAAAAATATTCTTCAGGTCAAAGTCTTCAAAGAAAACTTCGCACAAATCAAAATATGTTTTCTAATTTCTTTGGCCAAATTAAAACATCTGACATCATTTTATATCTAATGTTAGAAGAGATTATTTTACATAATTTTGAGAATGGCTACATGGCAGTTAGTAAATATCAGAAGATACTGGAAGTTTTACTGCAGTGAAAATCAATGGGGCGGTCTTGTACCTTTCCAGCTTTATCGAGATATGATTGACATATAACATGGTGTAAGTTTAAGATGATTGGATAGATGAATATACTGCAAAATGATCACCACAATAAAATTAGTTAATACACTCATTATCTCACAAAATTATCTTTTTTTCAGTGGTGAGAATCTTTAGGATCTATTCTCTTAATAACTTTCACGTATACAATATAGTGTTAACTATAGTCATCATTCTGTATACTAGATCCCCAGAACTTATTCATCTTAGAACTGGAAGTTTACAAACTTTGATCAACACCTCCCATTCCTCCTGACCCCCCATTCCTCCTGACCCTCGGCTCCTCACACCAATCTACTCTTGTTTCTAGGAGTTTGGCTTTTTAAGATTCCACACGTAAAGCAGATCATACAGTATTTGCCTTTTCTTTGTCTGACTTGTTTCGCTTAGCATAATGCCCTCAAGATTCATCCATGTTGTCACAAGTGGCAAGACTGCCTTCCTATTTTTGGCTGACTAATGTGGTTGATAATATTATATATTTCATATATTATATATTATACACATAATCACACTTTCTGTATTTATTCATTGTCGATGTCTTGACTGTTGTGAATAACATGGCAATAAATACGGATGCAGACGTCTCTCCGAGACAGTAATTTCATTTCCTTTGGATATACACCCAGAAGTGGGATTTCTGGATCATATGGTAGTTCTACTTTTAGTTTTTTGAAAAACCTCAGTACAGTGTTTCTCAGTGGTGATACCAATTTGCATTCCCACCAACAATGCATAAGGGCTCCATATCCTCGCCAGCACTTGCCTTCTCTTGTCTTTTTCATAATAGCCATTCTAACAGGTGTGAGGTGTTATCTCACTGGGGTTGTGATATCCATTTTTTTTGATGACCAGCGATGTTCAACACCTTTTCATGTACCTGTTGGCCACTGGCCACTTGTCTTCTTTGGAAAAATATCTATTCAGGTTCTTTGCTAGTTTTTTATTTGTTTTTCAGCTATTGAGATGATGAGTTCTTATATATTTTGGATGTTAATCCCTTAACAGATATATGGTTTGTGAATATTTTCCCCATTCTGTAGGTTGCCTTTTTGTTTTGTTTCTATTGCCGTACAGAAGCTGTTTAGTTTGATGTGGTTCCAGTTATTGATTTTTCCTTTTGATGCCTATGCTTTTGTTTTTGTATCCAAAAAACCATGGCCAAGACCAAAGTTGAGGAGCTTTACCCTAAATTTTCTTCTGAAGTTTTATAGTTTCAGGTATTACATTTAAGTATTTGATCTACTACAAGTTAATTTTTCTGATCGGTGTTGAGATAGGGGTCCGTGTTCTTTCTTTTGCATGTAGATATCGTGTTTTCTCAACACCATTTGTGGAAGAGACTATCCTTTCCCCATTGAGTATTATTGGCTTCCTTGTCAAGTATTAGTTGACTACATATGTGTGCTCTAGATTCTGTTCCATTGGTCTGTTTGGCAATATCTGTTTTCACTTATGTCTTTTTTGTGTGTGAGTGAGAGAGACAGCAGGGGAGAGGGACAGAGGGAGAGAAAGAATCCTAAGCAGGCTCCATGCTCAGTGCAGAGCCCAACATGGGCTTGATTCCACGACCCTGGGATCATGACCTGAACCGAAATCAAGAGTCAGAGTCTCAGCCGACTGAGCTACCCATGTGCCCCTTGCCTATGTCTGTTTTTATGCCAATACCATACTGTTTTACTTGCAATAGTTTTATAACACAATTTGAAATCAGGAAGTGTAATGCATCCAGGTTTGTTCTTTCTCAAGATTGCTTTGGCTATTCAAGGACTTTGTGGTTACATATGATTTTTTAGAATTGTTTTTTTTTAAATTTCTGTGAAATATGTCATTGAAATTTTGATAGAGATTCCATTGACTCTATAGTTAGCTTTGGGTAGTATGGACATTTAAAAATTTTACCTCTTCTGATCTATATATGTGGAATATCTTTCCACTTAATTGTGTCTTCTTTATTTCATCAATGTTTTATATTTTCTATGTAAAGATCTTTTACCTCCTTGGTTAAATTTATTCCTGAGTGTTTTATTCTTTTTGATGTTGTTGTAAGTGGGATTGTTGTTTCTATTTATTTTTCACATAGTTCATTGTGGGTATATAGAAATGTAACTTATTTTTGCCTGTTGATTTTGTATTCTTCAACTATAGTGAATCTGTTAGTTTCAACAGTTTTTTGGTGGAGCCTTTAGGGTTTTCTACATAATAGATCAGATCATCTACAAATAGAATTTTCCTTCTTCCTTTCCAATTTGGATGCCTTCTATTTCTTTTTCTTGTCTAATTACTCTGGCTAAGAATTCCAGTACAGTTTGGGCATCTTTGTCTTGCTCCTGATCTCAGAGGAAAAGCTTTCAATTTTTTACTACTAAGTCTGTCATATATGGACTTTACTACATTGAGGTACATTCCCTCTATGACCACTTTGCTGAGTTTTTATCACAAATGGATGTTGAATTTTCTCAAATGCTTTTTCTGCATACTATTGGAGTGAACATATGATTGATTTGTGGATATTGAACCATACTTGCATCCTTGAAATATATCCTACTTGATCATGGTATATGATCCTTTTATTGCACTATTAAATTCAGTTTGTTCATACTTTGCTGAGGATTTTTGCACCTGTCTTTACTAGGGATATTGGCCTGTATGAATAAATATAAATATAAATATAAATATAAATATAAATATAAATATAAATATAAATATAAATATAATTTTGTAGTATCTTGGTCTGGTTTTGGTATTAAGGTAAGGTTGGCCTCATAAAATGAGTTTGGAAGTGTTCTTTCCTTTTCAATTTTTGGGAAGATCTTGAGAAGGAATAGCATTAGTTCTTTAATGTTTGGTAGAATTCACCAGCACAGCTGTCTGGTTATGGATTTTTCTGTCTTAAGAGGTTTTTGATTACTGATTCAATCTCTTTATGGTCTGTTCAGATTTTCTATTTTTTCATGACTGAGTCTTGGCTGGTTGATGTTTCTAGAAATTTGTCCATTTATTTTAGGTTGCCCAATTTGTTGGTGCAAAAATTTCCACAGTAGTCTCTTAAAATCCTTTACATTTGTGTAGTATCAGTTGTAATGTCTCCTCTTTCATTTTTAATTTTGAGTCCTCTCTCTTTTTTCCTTGGCTGGTGTAGCCAAAGATTCATCTGTGTTGTTTGTTTCTAACAAAACAGCTTCTCATTCGAATGATCTTTCCTATTGCCTTTTTGGTCCTTACCTCATTTATTTCTGTTCTGATCTTCTGATCTTTGTTTTTTTTCCTTCTATTAATTTTATGCTTAGTTATTCTTTTTCTAGTACCTTTGGGGTGTGAGTTTATGTGATCTAATTGAGATAATTTTTTCTTTAATTAAGCATTTATTGATATAAAATTCCCTACTGTATTGCATAAGTTTTGGTTTGTTGTTTCCACTTTATCTGGATATTTGTACCTTATGCTTTACCCCCTTTTTAAGGTTTGATCCTGATCTAGGACATATCCCACATTCAGGGATTGAAAGCCTCTTTTTCTTTCTTCCTGTGGAATAGAAACTTAACCTTATATCATATTGTTAGTTATTTATTTACCAATTGAATCTGTGGTTAATTACCTAAGTTTTTATTCTTGGTGTATAAAAACCCAGCCATGTAGATCCTAGAAAAATATTTTCTTTCCCTGAAGTCTAGCTTTCTAGACTAGTCTCTCTCTCTGAAATTAAAAGAACGTAACGAAAACTTTGTGTTGTGATTTAAGACATCCAGTGGTTTCTGCCATCCTCTTTTCTCATATCAGCTTCATATCCTGGTTTTAGTAATGAGGAGGCCATATGGGAAAGAAAAAGCTCCAGTTATAGAGAAGGGAAAACATATCATGTTGTAATTCAAAACATTAGTCTATTATTAAAATATGTGATATCTATATCCTTTTACATATTTATGAATTGACAAAACATTTTTTAAATCTATTTGGTTGTTTACATATACCCTTGTAGGTAATGTCATATGTCTCCAAAACAGCATATCATGGAGATTTTCCAAGTTATTAAACATATATCATCAATTATGTTTACAGCACAGATTTATACTCCATGGATATGATTATTTAATTCATTTCCTGCTTATAGCTCTTTAGGTTTCATTTAGCTTTTCATTATATAATTTTTATATTATAAACAATGATGGAACTCCTTCAGTTTACTTATCTTTCCCACTTGATGGTTGGAACACTGTGTTCTCTTTATATATCCACTTTTATATTCTTAAAAAGTTAAGCCGTACCTAGTACGTATTAGGAACTCGACTTATACATGTTTAATAAATGAATGAATGAATTTATTATTCTCACATACCTGATAAACTCTGTTGAGTATATTTTAACTGAATGCTTAATGAGACAGAGATATAAATTGATATGTGAAATATAGAGAGGAAAAGAACTTATACTCTATGATACATTGATTTGAATACGAAGAGCATAAAAAGAACAAAAATCTGCTCATGGTACCATCAGGTATGAAAATATTTTTTGGTCATACGTGCACATTAAACCTCTTGAAAAGGGGAAGTTCTTCAGCAGTTTGGTAAATACATATACAATCTGCCAGGGTATGTCTGTACGGAAAATAGAAGTAAGTAGGAGAGCACCAGGTTAATCTCAAGAAGAGAATGATTTACCAAGGCTTGCAAAAGCAAACTCAAGAATGTATTTCACATTGACATGGTTTCTATTCACCCAGATGATATGATTTTAAGACCTTGGTAATACCACCCCCCCTCATAGAAATATCCCACCAATAGCTTATCAATGGTGCCTGACATTCCACTGTTGTCAGTTAATCCCTTTAGGTTACTAAAATTATTTCTGAAATGTGTATACTCTTGAGAAATCATTTTAATAACTGCAAGACATTTCAAATGAGAGACATAAGGATGACAGTCGTGGAGGATATAGGAGAGAAGAAGAAAGGTCATTTGTACCAGAGAACGAAGAGTCAATGGCAGTACTTATGCTACCAGATTCAATAGGTCTAATGAGACCATGGATCTATGTGCTACCTTACTAAATGGACCTTTGGTGTTCACCTCTCAGACTAACTATTCACACTTTTTTTTTTTTTTAATTCAAGTTAGTTAACATATAGTGCAGTATACTATTCACACCTTTTAAAGTGTTCTGGTCACAAAAGAGAAGTACATGCTGATTTCTCACAAATCCCTAGCTTCAGTTCCAATCTCCCAAACTCTACGTGTCTCTAGATAGTCTTCATGATATCTCTGTTGGGATGATGCACAGATCGCTCAAGCTCAAATTTCTTTCTACGAACTTCACATTTCAAATGTTGTAATCAATGCTTTTTACATCATACTTGCTTCATAACTATTTATTGAATGAATGAATGTAGAATTTTTGTGTAAATCAACCTGCTAATACCACAGGTTATTATTTGAGACATGTAAACCTGGTAAACGATAGATTGCCATATCTAGAGAAGATTTTAGCCATCATCTAATTCAGCTCCCTCCTTTCATTTGTGAAGAAACTGTGCCCTTGGAGGCAAGTATATTTTACTAGGTGGCAGTCATGGGAATAGAACCTGGATCTTTTCATCTAAATCACAAGTACATTCAAGTCTTAATTCTACATAGTCATTGGGAGCATTCATTGCCTAATTACTTTCTGACTTAATCCTTCCTTTATACCCAAAAGCATTATTCAGCTTCACAGCTGCTTTGTATCAATATCAACTTAAGTTATTAATCCCTTTGCTGGTTTTAGATTCAATTTATATCATGAAGTCTTATTTTTTTTTACACTATTTCCCTTTTCAGAAAAAGTACAACTGAAATTATTCAAAAATGTCCCTTAGTTAACATGATATGATTTGGGAATCCCCCAGAAAATATGCTCATTTTAAATGGTACTGATTTCATCTCAATGCACAGAAGCCCTTGTCACTTTGTAAAATATCTTGTGCAGTGGGAATCACTTTTTAAAAAGGTCAAAAATCTTTAGGGTTTAGTGAATCAATACCATCTATTCAGGGGTGAACCAGCGCTTGCCTATTCATGACAGAAGATGGACACATTTGCAAAAGCAATAGAAGGTGATTCTACGAGACTGGTGACACATTTTAATTTCATGTAGAATTGGATACAAACTTGCTACACTTGAACAGATAAAGAGACAAAATGTCAACCTAAGAATTTTGGAGAACAGGACGCTTGAGGTCAATAGCAACAGAAAGATAAGTGTTATAAAAGAAAGCTGATTAAAAACTCACTTCAAAATCTGTGATCACTTCTTCTCTGGAAGCAATCTAAAGGTCCAGGCACATGCTGGTGCCATGTTCTCTCAACGCTAAGGTGGGCTATCGGTGAACTCTGAATAATATATTGATCAAATACATAAATGGAGGTATAAACGATTTAAGACTGATTCCTATCTAATTCTCTAAACTAATCTATGAAAGTCTAACTTCTAGCAGTTTGTCTCAAGAGGGTGTGTTTAAACTATTTTAATTAAAAATAAAGCATGAAATTTAACAGACATGTTGGAAGTAAAATGTTTGTTTTCACTTTTGTAGTCTATTGCACACATTGACTGTTATTTTAAACCTCTTAAAAAACACCTTCCTTTTAATTCTTCCGGTGGTTATAAACCACAGTAGTATTTTCCTCAGAGCTAAATTCAGGCTTCGATATCCCATCCTAAACCTTCATCCCATTAGACAGGAAATAGAACAATACTCATAGGGTAATGTCAACATGTTGGGGTAGTTATTCTTTTATGGTTTACAATTTGGGGTGCACAGCCTTCTCAAATCACCTAATGTTTTCTGAATGTCAACTCTGTGCACATGAATTACACTTTTTTTTTAAAGTTTATTTATTTATTTTGAGAGAGACAGGGATAGCGTGAGTGGAGGAGGGACAGAGAGAGAAGGAGACAGAATCCCAAGCAGGCTCCGCACTATCAGCAGAGAGCCCGATGAGGGGCTGGAACTCACAAAACCATGAGATCATGATCTGAGCCAAAATCAAGAGTCAGATGTTTAATCTACTGAACCACGCAGGTGCCCCCATGAATTACACTTTGATTGAAGGGTGTAGGCTGCTTCCTTTCAGGTAAAGAATGGAACTGCATCTGAGCCATACAAACATTAAATTAGAATTACAGGCTAAATAGAACTCAGTGAACTTTATTTTGATTTTCTTAATGTTCACATAATCCCCAGCTTTAATAATCATAGGACACATGAGCTGACCTCTGTGGTTTGCCCCCTTTCTATAATCTTCTAGCTCAGTCATCCAACTTCTGCATGGGACACCTTTAGTGATGGGCACAGATGATTTCTCAAACAGGTTCTTTCCTGTTCAATTTGCATTTCAGAACTTTCTGCCTTTACTTTTTAAAATCACTGACCAATGGCATCTAATTGGCATTCTGTTTAATACCAAATTCTCTGGGACTGAACTGAGATGCAATGAAAAGAAGAACTGGGATTTCCCAGAGGATAGGATATATAGTCAACATTATAATGTATAAATAATGCTAAATGAAACCAACAGGTTTAACCAAACATAGCTTCCTTCCCCCCCAAATGGCAATCTAGACATTAGAATACAATTTACAAAGAAATATCTGTTCCAGCCAATCCAAGGATACCCCCAAGAGACCAAGCAGCCACTGATGCTTTCTGAGGGCTCTCAAACTCCCCTCCTAAGACAGTAACCTCTTCATCACCTACTGGGTGAGCTATCTGGATGCCTACTGGCCACCCCATGGAGCTCTGTCATCTCCACCTGTGCAATCTCCTTATTTGAGTCTTCTTTTTCATGGTAGACCCATTTCTTTGTTCTTGAGCAGAGAGAATGGACTAATGCATGTACACACATACCAGAACATCACTCTACTTCTAAGATTAATCTGCTCTTCAGGTTTACTGTTTCCTCCACATTGCCCATTCTACTAGTCTCTTCCATCTCAAGACAGTAGAAGTCCACAGCTTGGGTCCAGCAGGTGCTGGTCTGAAGGGGCTGGGGCTGACAGGCAGGGAACAGGTGATTAGCAAGTAGTGACAGGATCGTAGAGCCACAGGGTTCCAAAGGCTTAGCAGGAACCCTCAGGGCACAAGAGAAGCACCCACGAGGGTATGGAGGCTGCAGAGGGAATGGGGGTGGGAGGCTTGTACAGTGCTGGCCCTCTTAGAGGGCTCAGGTTCCTAAGGAAAGGTCATATCATGCGGAGGCTGTAAGGTGGATGAACAAGGACACACTCCATATCTTTGCCTCTGGTAGAGCTAGGCTGATGTCCTCACACCCACACAAAGACCCCAAGTGGCCGCTGGAAACCACAGGAGAGCCCCTTCCTCCTGCAGCATCCCTCCCGCACCCTCGGATGCTGTGCTCCCTCTAAAGGAGAAGTACTCAAAGAGATAACAATAACAATATCACAGAGAAGATACTGAAGCAGATATCACTCGGCACAAGCTGAGAGTCACTGATTTGATGACTGGCATGGACAGTGAGACTCAAATAGATTCAAGCCAACTTCTGGCCATGAAGTGTGGTCTTCATGGAATCAGGGCTTTCTGCTGGAGATGTTACCTCCCGCTGGAGTTAGAAGGTCAGCAGAAAGCCAGAATTGGACAAAGTGGGAGCAAGAAAGATTGGAGAAATTTAGAGCTAGAGAATGTAATATGAGAAAATATGAGGCATTTCACTTTGAGTTTGAATACACCTTATTGAAAGAAGTGTGCCTTTGTTTGGCTGTTGAAATAATATCAACAAGAGACCCTAATGATAGGGGATATAGGTACGTGGTAGTTCTGGTTATAACACATCCACTTCTAGATTGAAAGTTGACTGTGGATTAATCAGTGAATCAACCATAAGTAACAGTGTTACTATGACAAAATAAATTGTTTAAAAATGATCAATTTGTAAATAGAACGTAGTCAGTTTTAGGCTGGGGAATGCCTTTTGTTATCAATTAAATATAGGGTTTATATGGTTCAAGTTTAAATCAAAGCTATCAGAATACAATAATAATGCAGTAAATACCAAGTTGTTAATCACTACAATTTGATTTGGGGAAATATCACTCATTGTTTTCCAATGGCGCAGGTTCAAACAATAACATAATTGTAATGATTGATAGCGTCACCATTAAAACTGCAGAATGACTTTTCTTCATAGAATAAAGGTTCTAAACTTCTCCATAAAATGTTGTTGTGATTCTGAGCATTGCTGCCACCTTTTTAACAGTCTCCAGCCAAAAACAATAAAAGAAAACAATCTTTCAAGAAGTAATAAAACTATATGACAAGTAATAAAGAAAAAAAATGCAAAATTCTAAGGTGCATATTATTGAATACAGATATTCAAGTTTAAAGCATTAAAAAAAACACCCTGCCATTTCAACAGGAAGAAAACAAAAAGAGGCACAAATTTAGAAATTACGATTGAAGCTAAGTTCCGAATTCAATTAGAGATTATGGCATATAGATTCTCAACTTGTAAAAGTGAATTGCACCAATCAGGATGGGGAACAAGATGTAGTAAGATAAAACACATTTGTTCCTACCTGGAATCTGGGAGTTTTATTACCTCTCTTCATCGCTAGACACAATAGAGCACAAGGTACCCACAACTGATGGTACATTTCAAAGTGATTGCTAATGTCTACATTTCAGGTATTTAAGTTTTAACTATTGAAATAAACTGATTTCTTTATTCTCTCCCAAAAAATTTTACAAAAATATTTTGAAATTATTTTATGTTCACAGGAGATTGGAAAGATCGTACAGAGTGTTTCTGGTACCCTTCACCCAGTTTCCCCCAATGGTCCCATCTTACACAGTTATAGTACGGTAGCAAAAGCAGGAAATTGAAATTGGTATGCTGTGTGTGTACAGTTTTATATCATTTTACCACATACATAGATTTGTGTAGCCATCCACTGCAGCCAAGATATAAAACTATTCCATCAGCACAAAGATCTCTCTTTTGGTACCTTTTAGACTTCCACCTGCCTCCTTCTTCCTGCCCTCCCTAACCCTTGGCAACCATGAATTGTTTTTCATCTCTATAATTTCACCATTTGGGGGATATTATACAATGGAATCATACAGTATATGAACTCTGGGCGTGGCTTTTTGTTTTTACTCAGCATTATGTCTTTGAGATGCATCTAAGTTGTGTGTAGCAACAATTTGCTCATTTTTATTGCTGAGTATTACTTATTCTCACAATGCCTTTTGACTGATTTAGATTTTGGTTGCTGGCATGGTCTCTCTTGCTCTAATGAGCTGTGGGAAGATTTATCCAGATATCACTAGCACATCAGAGGAGTACAATAGCCAGCAGAAATGAAATACTAGGAGAAATGGAGATGTATTTCAAAGTCTTCCAGGCTTGTGAGGCAAGAGTACTGGAGGCTAAAAAAAGCCATAGGTAAATATTTAAAACTGATATTGCTTTGAAATTTAGAATTCAAGAAGGGTTAGAAGGAATATTCTATATGATATTCACATAAGGAACACGGTTAGATTAAGCTGGTTTTGATAACAAAGATTAGTGAGAAGGATGTGATGTTTCCCTTAGAAATTACTTATCAAAAAACCCCCACTCAGCGTCAGTTGTATTCCTTCCTAGAAAACATTTGAACATGTACACTTTTAAATAAAAAGATTTCTTTTCATAAATAAGATGCATAGAAACATTAATGAATAAACCTTGAATCTTCTTGAAAATTTCCAATTTATAGTTGAGACATTAGGAATGATACCAAGATCCACCACCCGGTGGCAGTATATCCCAACTGCATACTTCAAGTGGGTGAGTGTTGTGAGTGGGGTAGGAAAAGATGGCAGCTTCTTCAGATCTAAACCTGCCCACCCTGAGGTTTAGAGGCGGCACAAAACTTCACACCAGCTAATCTGTGGCTGGCTAGGTTGTTTCTATCTGTGATTGGACAAAGGGTGTTGGACACATAGTATACTTTCCTGCAAAAAACAAAACAAAACAAAACAAAACAAAACAAAACAGACTTTGAAACCTCTTCTGGCCTGTATTCCTTTTCCAAATTCCAAACTGTACCCAGTTGTGTAATTAATTAAAGTCGAGCTAGAAATTTACACAGCATTTCTCAACATACATGTATGGCACCACGCCAAAGTATAACAGTAAAAGAACTTCTAAAGAGTGTAAAAATAAAACAGCTTTCTTTACCCCAGCAGAATACTCAAGATTTCTCCAGTGGGTAAAATAGAGTGTTTCTGCAACGAGGAACACCAGTTACAAGAGAAATGGAGAATCTATACTGAACATAGTTCTATTAAGTGAAGGTAGGCATATGTGATACTGATAATTTCGAGTCCTGTTCCCTTACGTGGCTTAACAGCCAGTCTTTTATCCTTAGAACAGGAGAGTGGAAGGGTCTCCTCTGGAGATCTGATCAATCAAGAGGAAAGCTCTAAAAGTACAGACATCACTGATTCTTCAATGAACTCATTCAGTCTGCTCACCCCATAATAAAATTCATGCTTCAGAGTCTTAATCCATATACTCAGTGAGTCAATTCTTACTTTCTTACTCTTAAATAAAAACAGACAACTGAGAGTTGCCAGATAGCTGAGGAAAACCTCTTCCATTAAAAAAGAGAGAGAGATTTGGGGCGCCTGGGTGGCTCAGTCAGTTGGGCGGCAGACTTCGGCTTAGGTCGGCCGACTTCAGCTCAGGTCATGATCTTGTGGTCTGTGAGTTCGAGCCCTGCATTGGGCTCCGTGCTGACAGCTTGGAGCCTAGAGCCTGCTTCGAATTCTGTGTCTCCTTTTCTCTCTGCCCCTTCCCTAATCGCACTCTGTCTCTCTCTGTCTTTCAAAAATGAATAAATGTCAAAAAAAATTTAAATAAAAAAATAAAAAAGAGAGAGAGATTAAACACATCAACAAGGCAAAAAGGAAACTTGGAGGAAACAGAGAAAATGATTAAAAATACATATAGAGAGGAGATGATTTTAAAAAATACCATCATGAATATCCTCAAAGAGCTAAAGAAGGTGTTATAACCATGAGACAGGAACAGATGCAGTTAGAAATGGTGATGCAGAAAACAAAGACCTTTTTAAAATTAAAAAATATGACATGACAGCAGAAAAAAGTAACTCAATAGAAGGGGTTGGGAAAAAAAGATAATTAATTTCCCCAAAACAGAACCAAGAAATTGAAAATAAGAGAGATAAATAAGTAAGTTAGAGGACCAGGATAGCAGATACATTAAATGAATAATAGCAATTTCAGAAACAGAACAGAAAATGAAGGGAAAGAACTATCAGGCAATGATTTAAAGAATTTGTCCTGAACGGATACACATGAGTTATTAAACAAACAGGCCCAATGAATGCCTAGAAAAATGGGCAAAATCTGGCCCTCATTGAGGCAAATTATTAAGACATATCAGAATACTGGAAGCAAATAAATAAAAAAATAATACCCAACTAGACATTAGAAGCTAAAAAACAAAATTGTGAAGGGAAATGATTTCCAATATAATTCAATACTCAGGTAAATTATCAATTAAGTGTGAAAAAAAGTAGATATTCTTAGATATGTAAGTTCTTGAAAATTTACTACTAGTGTATCCTACCTTGGAAGATACTGGAAAATATCCTTTACCAAATAAGGAAATAACCCAGGAATGAGGAAAGTATAGGATAAAAAAGAAGATGAATAAACCCATAGAAAGGAGAGAAAAAGGGAATCTCTAGGAGGGAGTGAAAGCTTAGCCAGCAATTGGTCCATGTGGAAACACCTCAGATGACTCTAGAAGATATTTCTTAAAGAAGGTGAAATTGATAGACTACCTTATGCATTTGTTATTTACCAAGGGGAAATGCAGGATTGGCTGAAAGTTTAAGGTTAAATTGATGATAATTACCTAGAAAATTAGACACTTATGCAATCATTAACTCCAGGAAAAACAAAGAGGTGTGCAGAAAACTTGAGTAATCATAGTTTACTGTGCAACTCAGCTGAGAATAGTGTTTACATAGTCTCATAAATGTAAGTGTTGAATACTGATTTAAGTTATGATAGAACTATATTAGGAGGATAAGGAGATGAGGAACCGACAAGTATAGAGGGGTAGGGGAGGAAATAAGCTTCATTCTCATCCTCTGTAATGGGTATTCTTTTGAAAAACCTAAAAGTGAATAATCAAGAATTAGCAAACATGTTGTTTAATAATATCAAAGTAATATTTTGGGGGTTCCTGGGTGGCTCAGTCAGTTAAGTGTCCGCCTTTTGATTTTGGCTCAGGGCATGATATCATGGTTTGTGAATTTGAGCCCCATGTCAGGCTTCATGCTGACAGTGCAGAGCCTGCTTGGGATTCTCTCTTTCTCTCTCTCTCAAAAATAAATAAATAAAATTAAAAAAATAATACTAAAGTAATATTTTCAAATTCCAGGTTGGAAAGAATTAAATGTGGCTACTTAAGGAGAGGAGGAAATGGTGCAAAGGGGAATTGGTCAGGGAAATTATTATTTTATATAACAACAGTACAGAAAAATTTAACTTTAAAACATAGGACTATAATTTTGATAAATATAAAAACTTACATTTAAACAAAAGGTAGAATTGGGGTCATTTGAAAAATACCCACATCCAAAGTCTTCATGTAGTTCTAATGATCCATATGCCTGAGAAGGCCCAGCATATTATTTAACAAGGAAAACACTTGCATGAATTTTAGATAGATTATGTAATAAAATAAAATAATGAGTCTATAATTTTGGCAGAAGGAAGTACCGACTTGCCCTTTTAAAACTTGGGATAGACTATCCTTTGCATCTAGGTAGCTGGAACCATGCCAATAGTGTGGATAAAAAGAAATGACCAGTTCTTAGGTTAGAAAATCTTGCCCGTGTGTGTGTGTGTGTGTGTTTTTCAATTAGGCCTTTAAATATAATTTTATAAAATGAGAAAGCATTGCAAGAACTCAGAAAACTACTTGCTTCTATATTATTGAAAGAATATGCATTTGTCTCAGTTGAGGAGAAACTCTGCATGTATCATAAAATCTCTCTCTGTAATGTAACAGTTTCTTGGTAAATAATAAGTTTCAATTTCCTTTAAAGTTAATTGTTTAGGAAACAAGATACTTTTCAGTGATTTGGGTACTGGTTTAAATTAGTAACTGTGAATATAAGTAGAAGTTCTTTCAGATCATTAGGAGACATTTTAATAAACTTTGTTTTTAGAGGAAAATAAATCCAATAAGTTGGTTAGAAGCATTAGGCCAAAAAGGTAGATTGAATCCATGTATAGGTCACTTTATGTAACCTTTGTATCTACCTAGCAAGTTACTTCAAGGGGAATGAAATGGAAGAATACAAATGGATCAGCACAAATTTATCAATAGTCTTTATGGATTAAGGATGTTCTATTAGAAGGTGTGTTCTTATGTAAATGAGAATAACACTCAGGTCATTGTTATGGTCTTAAATGAGTGGTTCTGTTAGTTCAGCAAAATTCTGTGCTCACGCATAAACTGCTACTTTATAGTACTGGCCCACTGAAATTTCTGCAAAACTATCTTTTTTCCTTCTATTAAACTTAATTTGTTTACATAAGGGTCGATGCTTTAGCACAGTAAGGGATTTTGTTTGAAATATTTATTTGTTGCATTATAAAAAGTTAAAAAAAAACAAAGGGATTGCTATTAATACTTGAGCCTTGTAGTCTTTTTTCCATGTGGGAAATTGCCAAGGAGGTTTCTCCTTAAGAGTCAACATAGTAATTACAGATTTCTGCCCCTCCTCCACTATAAACTCTTGATGTATGGTATGTTTCTCAAATATTCAGTGGAGTATCTGCAGGGAAAACTCTGCCCTTATCATGGCTTATTGGAAACAATGGTGGAATTAGAATCAAGCTGGTTTGCTGTGTGATCCTACTCAAAACACATAAACCTCTCTGGATTTCTAAGAAAACGAAAAGCCACAGATTGGAAAATATATTTTCCAAATGTATATATATAAATACATATATATATATATATGTATATATATACACAAATCGTCTGTGTTGAACATTAAAAACTCATACCTCAATAATAAGAATATAAAAAACTCAAATAAAATGTGCAAGAGATTTGAACAGACACTTCACCAAAGAAGATACACAAATGGCCAAATAGCCCATGGAAAGATGTTCACTGACATTGGTCACTGTATGGAAATCCAAGTTAACTCCATGATAAGACAATGATGACAGAGTAGGATTCAGCGGGAGAGATATCAAGTGAAGAAAATCTTGAGTAATTTGACTTTCATCTAGGACTTCATAGATTAGGTTGTCTTTCTGAAATTATATTGTCCCCAGAAGAATATTCAGTGATCCTTTAGGAAGAACCTCTCTCTACCCATTGTAATACAGAATTTTCCTAGAGAGAAGCAAAAAAATGTGGTCTAAAGCAAAAATGTTTCTCTCTTCTCTTTAGGGTCTGATATGTTTTTTATCCCGGGATTGTCCAGTATAATTCCTCACATAAACAAAACACCCATCTTTCAGAATCTGGATCAAATTCTCATTGGAATCTTCACCTTAGCCCCTTGAATGAGTGAAGGGGGTCAACGGATTCTAACACTGGGAGAACTCTTAGGTGACCCTTCTGAGAAGGGAATTGGCACAATCCAGAAAATTGATTGACCACTCAAGTATAACTAGAATTTTTCTCTGGTTCTATACTATTTTACTAATAAGAAGTAACCACAGTAGGTTTATGACCACCCAGTGTCTTCAGGTTTCAGGCCAGGTACAATGAATTGAGAGCCCTGCCTTAGCTGTGTATTGGCAAAACCTTCAGGCTCATGGTGCATGTGTATAATATATGCAGAGGCTATGAATGTCAAAGTGTGCCTCTTTCTGCATAAGGTGAGAGACTGTTATGAAGAAAAGCCCACCTAGGAAGAACTAAATCTTTTAAGGATTAACCTATAGGTTAAACTGAGTGTCTCAAGTTTGTTTTTGAACATTTGTCATTAGAAGTGTGCGGTCTAGGAGATCTGGCTGGAAAAGCCAGAGAAGTAAGCATAAGGACAGCTGTAGAAATATTCTGCACCCTCCTCGATTTTTTGATAATTTAGACACATTATGCAATTGACACAGAAGCAGACCAAGGTTCTCACCAAATGTGATGAAAGGAAATAGACAAGAATAAAGAGGAGAGGCCTAATTGGGAAAATAAATTAAAAAATTTGTAAGAAATGTAAAATGCTGAGAAGAAAAGTTAAACAGATGGGGGTATGTTAGTGACTCTTCTGTCCCCATAAACATACGAGAATTGAGCTCTAATATGAAAGTTAAACGTTAAGGCTAAGATTTAAAACTTCAGTTAAACTAGATTCAATTTGAAATAAAGGCTAAGATGAAATCCTAAAAACATTAGTATAGAAGCAGTAAAAATTTTAAGCACAATGATAAAAAGCAATGGCATGGAAACCTTAAACTATTCTTCTAGATGGAATTGAGGATAAGGAAGAGTTAAGAGCAAAAATATGAAAGCAAGGGAAGAGAAACTTAAAGAAGGGAAATGATTGTGAGGACGTTTAAGATGAAACGGAGAATAAATCACTTGGGCATATGGCCACCAGAATTATTCTTCAAGCTGGAATAATTCTACAAGGATTTGTAAGATGGCGAACCTCTTGGGGCGCCTGGGTGGCGCAGTCGGTTAAGCGTCTGACTTCAGCCAGGTCACGATCTCGCGGTCCGTGAGTTCGAGCCCCGCGTCGGGCTCTGGGCTGACAGCTCGGAGCCTGGAGCCTGTTTCCGATTCTGTGTCTCCCTCTCTCTCTGCCCCTCCCCCGTTCATGCTCTGTCTCTCTCTGTCCCAAAAATAAATAAACATTGAAAAAAAAAATTAAAAAAAAAAAAAGATGGCGAACCTCTTCAAAATGTCAGAATGCTATTACAGAAGGATGGAATGAGTCACTCACTGGTTTGTGAATGGCAGGTCACAGGTGTCATGGCGCTCCAATGTGTGCAGCCAAGACAGAAGGATCCAGGTGGAGGAGCCATCTGGAGGATAGAGGGAGCACCCGGGAGTCCTGCCGGAAAGGCTGACTTTGTGATCTCTTGATCAATTTTATATTTTGGTGGGTCATTAAAACCCAACTGTAAGGCAAATACAGATTCCATTTCTCTCTATATTGGATATGCATTCCATTTCTGAGTTCATGCCACGGAAAGAAAAATAAAAAAGAACATAAAGAACACACCCAGAACAAGGTTGGGCTTGCCCACACCTGCCTCCTTTTCTGTTATTATGCCCTTTCGGAGCTGTGCTCTAAACTCCAGACGTTTTGTGAAGACAGAAGAAGCCAATTCCAGACCTCATGGATTGCCAATCTTCAACTGAATAAGCAGAGAGTTTGAAGAAGAGAGACAGAGACACAGGCTGTCTGACAGAGACTGATGTGGAGAGAGAGAGGGAGAGAAGTGAAGAGAGAGAGAGGAAGTGTTAGAAGGGAGGAGAGGAGGAAAGGGAGAATAATAAAATCTCTGGGAACAGAGTTGGGTCGAGAGTTTATAACCAAGCTCCTTGGGTGCATTTGATGTGTACAAGCAGAGAGGTTTGTTCAAGTAGAAAGACCAGAGATCCCCTAGGGGTTTTATGGCCTTGCTTTCTTCTTAGAGGCTCCTCGCCCTCAGCAGCAGTTACTTATAAGGATAGGGGCTGAGGTTCTTTGGGAAAATGGAGGAGGGGCGGGGAGTGGCCTTGGTGTCTCAATACAAAGAACCAAAGGGGGGATTTTCTGGTAGCTTTACCAGGGAATTACAATTTTTCAGTTCATTTACAGAACTTGCTGTAGAGAAGTGACCAAAATCTAAATACTTAGTGTACATATAGAAACAACAACAAAAAAATCAAGCGTCAATAATGAAAACATGTTTTTCCCCCCTGAAAACAGTGAACAAGGAAAAAACCAAGTAACTATGTTATTAGGACAGCTCTGTGTAAAAAGCAATTAAAGGGGAAACACGCTTGAGGAAAATTATTTAAATCAGGCTGTCTTGTACAGTGCTATTTCAAAGAGCTTACATTTTCTGAATTGGCCTGACAAGATTGTGAAACCTAGGCAGTTGGTGTTGAGGTGCTCTGATCTTGCCTTTCTTTAAAGCTCCTTTGCTCCCTTGGGGTATCTCGTCCTCCCCCCCCCCCCCCCCACACCCTGTTAGGGCGCCCACTGCCCTGAGTGCTCAGTCTTTTGCAGTTCCCACTCACAAAACCAGGGAATCCCTTTATACTTTTGTACAAAGAGAATGAAAATTACCGTCTCGACTCTCTTTTTTTTAAGCAAAATATTTTTTGTACGTAAAATATTTGCTTCTGCTAAAGAGCTTTCGCTCATCTATGAGGAGCTGAGCAGATGCAATTTCAGAAGGCTGAGGGCATTTCTATCCCTCCTAAAACTCTGCCTCAAAGAGCTTGTTTTGCAAATGATGAAGGCTGGCAAATGGGACTTCGATTTTCTGAAAATAAAATGAAGGAGAACTATCAGAGGATATTAAATAGAAGCACATATAAAATTACACAAAACACATTTGTTATGTATGTATATGTATGTACGTATGTGTACATATATGTATGTATGATGAAATGTTGATCTTCTTCCAAATGGTTTGTACAGATGCTAAAATTTAATAAGTTGTTTGGTTTCTCTGGGTCATCGTAATGGATCACCGTGTTCTGCGGAGGCGAGGGGCTTAGATGAAGAACTGTCTGAGTTGCATCTGGTGCCGGGTTTTGAGTGGCTCCACCCCCATCTGCACTATTTTGGGACGTCAGTTGGTTGCAAGGCACAGAGTGAGGCTGAACTGAGAGTGTGCAGTCAGAGCATGGTTTACAGAACAGGACAAACTATGGAATGTCTATGAAAATACATTAAAAAATAATATTGTATCTGCAAATTAAAAAATTAAGGAAATGGAGTTAAGAGAATTTTATCATAAGTGCATATCTTTGTTATGTGGGAATCTGCATGAAATCTCTCTGCCTGGGGCATATTTGCACAATTATGTTCCCCTCCATCACCCCCCCCCCCCACACACACACATTAACTCAGCTTCTTATTATGTCAATAAGTCAGTGAATCAGGTATTTATCTAAGGCTTATTACAGGGCCAGGGCTGTGCTGGGCACTGTGGAGGCATTTTACAAAGTCCGGTGACAGATTTCCTTGCCAAAGAAATTACAAGAATGTGAGGGGAAGAAAGAGCCATTACTAGACTCATGTATAGATCTCATTTTGCATATCAACCTCTGGGAACTTTGTGACATTTCAGCTGCTCTTCAACGTCTATTTCCACAATTGTTCCTTGCTCTAAGGGCTTTGGGAAAAGTTACATGTCAATTTCCCAGGGCCCTGCTTATATGCAGGTTGACGATTACTTGTGGGGAGAGCTGTGACCAGTTTCCTCTCAAAGGCACCTTTGCCTTCTTGGTCTGCTAGGACCTGGGGCTGTTTCTATCACTGTGGAAAGAAACGCCAGGGACTGACTCTCCTTTGCTTGCATGCTGGGGATTCTTGAAAAGTGATGTTGCAATTTCTGATCATTATTCTGTCACTCTCGCTATTCTGATCTTCATAAAGATCACATTTGGGGTCTCACCAAGTCTGTTTCTACATGGTGCCTCGGCCTTCAATGGCTTTAAGACAGAGGTTCTCAAAAGTGTGGTTTGCAGATTCCTGGGGCTCTCTGGGACTCTTTTAGGGGTCTACTGTTCCCAATTATTTGCATACTAATATAAGGTGTTATTTTTCCTATTCACTCTGTTGGTATTTGCGACGGTGATGCCAAAATCAATGGCTGGCAGTGGTGCTGGTGCCTTGGCACAAATTAGTTAAGCATCAACATGTCCCTGTATTCTCGACTGCCACACACTCAGGGGAAAGGGGAAAGGGGAAAGGGGAAAGGGGGAGGGGAAAAAACGTTAAGGATGTCTTGATGAAATAGCTTCAGGACCTAAGACTGTTCTGATGAAACTATTCGTTTCTGATCTGGTAAAACTATCATTCTGTTCGCTAAGTTTTGAAAATATAGTTATTTTCCATAAGACGTTATTTGGGTTATAATTTATGGAGTATTTTCAATGTCGTGTGGGATGAAATGGGAGGTGTACACGAAGTAAAGATCTTTGTCAGGAGATTGATGGTGAGGTGAGTGAATGTGGTTTTTTTGTTGTTTTTTTTTGTTTTTTGTCTTTTTTTTTTGCTATTGTCTAATGAAATGGGTTAGTAGTTAGAAGACATTTTAAAGTCAAGCATGGCTAAAAAGATGTATTTAAAATGTAAGGCAGACACATGGATTATTAAGTAGCTAAGTATGAAAGGTTCACTGATAAGGTTTCAGATTCCACATTGCAACTAACATTTATAAAGCCACTACTTGTTGAATTTTGGTGTAGTATTAAAGAATGACAATTTTCTGGGGCGCCTGGGTGGCGCAGTCGGTTAAGTGTCCGACTTCAGCCAGGTCACGATCTCACGGTCCGTGAGTTCGAGCCCCGGGTCAGGCTCTGGGCTGATGACTCAGAGCCTGGAGCCTGTTTCCAATTCTGTGTCTCCCTCTCTCTCTGCCCCTCCCCCGTTCATGCTCTGTCTCTCTCTGTCCCAAAAATAAATAAACGTTGAAAAAAAAATAAAAAAAAATGACAATTTTCTAAAAAGGATATGAAACATCTGCCTTTTCCAATTACATCTTTCTGTGAAGTAAATTTTTTCTAACTACTTCAACTAACACAGCAGATTGAACAAGGGAGATACGGCACACATCAGGGACTTGCAGTCCTTTCTCCCTTAATGGCTGTTCCTGTACAGGTCTGGGTTGGGCCAGATCCTAAGTACATCTATTCCAGTTATACGTTGGGGGACTGGGGAAAAGGCCACACGACAGGTCTCTAAATCCACTGACCCACTGTTGTTGGGTCAGGATTTCATTTATCCTCTGGACTCCATTAGCCCTTCCTCTAACAGGCAATATGATGGCCTCTTGAATTCCTAGGGATTGGTATCGGAGCAGATGGTATATTCAATAACCCTTAACATGTTTGGGTATTCCCCTTCTCCAGGTGCAGTTACTGTGGGAGATGCCTAAAGGTCCCTTTGGGGGAAATGACTGGGGCACTATTGATTTTGTATACTTGTAGAAACATTTCAGGGTTTTTTCCTTAAAGGAACTTTGCCTCCTCATCAATTACGGACTCTGGGTCTGTGAATGTGATCACATTTGGAAACGGAATGAGAGATCGCAACTTTCCAGTATGGGAGACAACAATAACACTCTGCTAAACAATTCTCAATTGTTTCTTAAATAAGGCACATGGTTGGTTTCCCATCATTTTGATCCCTGGAATATTGCCCTTGGTCACAGACCTTTGTGGCTTAAAGTACCCTGGTTGCCACTTAAGTCTTGCTGCCCATTACAGCACTGCATGCATCGTACCTCAGTCAGCTGAGGGCTTCTACCTGGTCTCTGCCATTTCAGAATCCTAGCATTCCCATTGGATACTAGCAACTTTAGTTCTAGGACAGCCATCATCAAATCATTAAGGTGGATGAGCCATCTGTTCTTGTGCATTCTTTACTGTGTTAGTCAAGGGCTTATTCTCTGGGCCCTCCTGGAAAAAATGATCAGATGGCAGTTTCTCCAATCACATGTAATAAATCCACGCTAGCATTCCCATGCCTCTGAGGTGCCCCTTGGTACTCTGCTAGGACAATTTTGGCATTTCAAGAAAATTTGTTTTGGCCAATGTTATGTCCTAACTTCAAGGAAGAAAACCAAACATGTTTAGGCTGGCACGGAGCGTTCTTGCCAATACATCCAACTCTGAATCATGGGAGAGTCTTCCTATGTCAATACATTATTGCTGATCCAAATTTCAGTCCTTCTGAATACCTCAAAAGCCACAGCCACTCTATTCCTGTTTGCTACCAGTGCATATCTGGCCAGGTCTCATAATTGAGGGAAATGTCTATTTTCTCTTGGAGCAAGCACTGTATTTCCCTATTGAGGTTATGCTATGTTCCAAGCACAATGATTAGCCTGGAGGCCATGGGGCTCCACATGGGTTGCTCTAGAGAAGGACAAGCATCATATAGCAAGACACCTGATTCAGGTAAGGTATTTTCAGGGTGTACAGACAAGGGAAACTCTCTCTGCCAACAGTGGGGAGATGGTTATTTCTACCTAGCCTAAATGGTGTTCAGAAAATCCCAGCAGTTCAAGAATTTTAATTTTATCCACCCAAAAGCCTCATATCAGGGACCTGCTACTTTCTTATCAGCTGTTGAACTTATGCATGCAGTCTGCTTTGCAGCTCGGTTACCCTCACAATTATGTCCCGGGCATGATTTTCAGCACTGTTTATCTCATTGAGTCCACGCCATATAGGTTTCTTTTCACACTGCTATAGATGTTTTCTGACTTTCACAGCACGCTTTGTGTTTAAGCAGACCAGTTCTGAGCCTGCCAATTTCTTTTTCAAGACTTTTGAAGTAGTTAACAAAAGCAGCCAACTTCACTCTCTTAAAATTACTTTGGCCGCCATATTACTCATTGCCACAACTATCACATTCACCTTCCACTTGTACCTCAACCCCATTCACCACCTCTAAGAATCTTAGTACTTAGCTGGCTTAATACTTAGTACTTAATACTTAGTACTCAGTGCCAGGGTTGTCAGTGTCCAAGTTATGACTGGTCAGTTGCAGAATTCCTTCTTGAGGATATGCTTTCCAGGGACAGTTTTGATACGAGTTTGCTCATTCAGGGTTTCTATCAGAAAGCAAAAACTAAGTCAAGGGCTTGAAGGCAAGTAGTTAATTTTGGGGAAGTGCTTTCAGAGAACTGGAGTGGGGGCCTGGGAAGCGAGCCGGAGATACAGGGAAAGCCAACGCGGGGTACGTTCTGCTGTGTTACCAACTGTGGGCAACTGAGGCTAGACCTTCTAAGGAGCTCTGGACCATGGACCTCCGGAGTTTTCACTTGAGGAACAGGACACAGAGCCAGTTATGCACTGTCACTCCCCATGGATTTGGACTCGCTAACCCTCCTTGAGCCTCTCACACAGTTTCCCCCTGAGGCAGGTCTCCGACTCTGGAGCTGAGGCAGAGTGGACCCCAGCAGAGACAATGTGCTGCCCATCACCCGTCTTAAGAATGGCAGCGTCTGGGGCGCCTGGGTGGCGCAGTCGGTTAAGCGTCCGACTTCAGCCAGGTCACGATTTTGCGGTCCGGGAGTTCGAGCCCCACGTCGGGCTCTGGGCTGATGGCTCAGAGCCTGGAGCCTGTTTCCGATTCTGTGTCTCCCTGTCTCTCTGCCCCTCCCTCGTTCATGCTCTGTCTCTTTCTGTCCCAAAAATAAATAAAAAAAACGTTGAAAAAAAAATTAAAAAAAAAAAGAATGGCAGCGTCACTGCGGGCTGGAACACGTGGCGTAACGAGAGAATGTGAGACGGGGCACAGTCGTGTCCAATCTGTGACCCCAAATTTAACACTTTTTAGATTTTCTCCACTCTGTCTCCTGTGCCCCTGGCCGCCGACTGGGCGTTGCCTTCATCTATAACTTCTCTATTCTGAAATATCTAGCTCCCATATCTCACTCTTTGATTATTGCAAAGGATTTTTAACCAATATGGCACAGTATGGCATCTCTTGGCAATAAAAAGGGAGATAATAAAAAAGTAACATATACAAGTTGGCATCAGAAACTCTTTAGGAAACATCTCTAGACCTCCCTCCTGTATTCTTTCCAAAGCTGTAATTTAGTGAGCTTGACTTTAGCTGTTCATAACATTTTAGTTCTGAACCTAATAAAGGCCAGGCACTGTGCCAGGCACACGAGAGTACGAGACAAATGGAATAAAAACTACAGTTTGCAGTGCTGACAATAGCATAAACATAAATGTGGGCAAATTATTTCAGAAGAGTATGAAAAGCTCTACTATAAAAATATACAGAGCAGTGTGAGATGATAGGGGAAGGAGGAATCAATATTGGTCAAAAAGGCAGAAAGAAGGTTTCATGCAAGAGTTGAAGTTTCGGGTGGATTTTGAAGGACGGGTTGAGCCTGGGTAGATGGGGAAGTAACAATATTTGCAAAAGCACAGGAACATAAAGAAGGCATGCCGTATTCAAAGCGTAGGGGTTAAAGCAGGATTTTTTTTGGGGGGGGGTATCTGGAGAGGGTAGAAATATGAGATTTAATATAAGTAGGGCAAGGGATGTTAGAAGTCAATTGTAACAGATCTTGTATAGTATATTAGGGAGTTCTTTTATTGCCAGGAAATGAAAGATTTAATTAATTAATTATTTATTTATAAATGTTTATTTTTGAGAGAGAGAGATTGTGCATGTGCACATGGGGGAGGGGCAGAGAGAGAGAGGAGACAGAGGATCCAAAGGATCCTCCATAAGATCATGACCTGAGCCAAAGTCGGACACTTAACAGACTGAGCCACCCAGGTGCCCCTGCCAGGAAATGGCAGATTTAAGTTTTAGTTTCACGATAGGAAGATAAATTGGCAAAGAGGGTTGGAGCTAGGAGATGTGTTAGAAGATTACTGTGATAAGCCAAGCAATACAAGAGATATAAACTAGGTCATGAGCAGAAGGAACAGAACTGATGGATGGACTTCTGAGACTTACACGAAATGTAATCAACAGAATTTGCGTAATTGACTTGGGCTCCCCTGGCTCCCTTTTGTAAGGACTATTGTCCTTACCTTGCTCCCTTCTTGGTAACTCAACAGGGAAGGAGGAAAGGGAGCAGAGTCGACGTTTCTCTTTGGATGACTGGTAGGTGGTTCCATTAATTAAGATAAAATTGTTTAGGTGAAACATGTATTTGCAGATGATGGGAAAAAATGAATCCTTTCTCATCGGAAATGTTGAAGTGCAAGTGGAGAAACCTGTCTCCAGGTAAGGGAGTAAGGGGCTCCACGCTGTTTCTCGAAGAGCTCATCTACATCCATGATTCTGGTTACCAACCACTCCATTAAGGCTGCCATATTTACATGTCCAGGACTAACTGACCTCTGAGTTCAACACAGTGTTTCCAAGCATCTGACTCATCATATCCCCAAACAAAACCTATTTCCCTCCAAATCCTCTCCTTACCCAGTGTTATGTACATCAGAAAATGGCATTACCATTCAACAGTTCACTCATTTTCTACCTTTATTCAGGAAGCATTTACCACCATGAGCCAGGCACTGTTTCAGGACTCTGGAATGCAGTGGTGACCAAAAGCGAGTCTGCTCTCATCAGCAAAAAAATTACAAAGAACACAGATGCCTAGTAGGTCAATTAACAAAACAGCTCTTAAGAAAAATAAAGCAGACTTAGAGGGACGGAGAGTGAGAGGATTATTGTAGATAGGATGGCCACGAAAGGTTTCTTGAATGAGGTGAGATTTCAGCAGAGCTCTGGAGAAAGTGAAAGAGTGGCTTGTGGGAAACATGGCATATAACTGTGTTACCACTGCTATACAAATTACCAAAAATTTAGCAGCGGGTCTGGAGGTCAGAGTCCAAAAAGGCTCTTATGGGGCTAAAATCACTGTGTGGGCAGACCTGCTTCCCTTCTGGAAGGTGAGAGAGAATTTATTCCTTGCCGTTTCCACTGTTAGACATGGGCCACATTCCTTGGTTTGTCTTCTCTCTCTTACAAGGACCCTTGTGACTATATTGGGTCCACCCGAATAATCCATAGTAAACCGCACCTCCCCCATCTGAAAATCCTTAATGTAATCACATCTGCAAAGAACCTTTGTCAGGTTAGGTGTTCACAGGTTCCAGGGACTAGGATGTGGACATCTTTGTGTGTGTGTGGGGGGGGGGGGTGGGGAGCATTCTGCACACAGTAATATACGTCTCATGCAGTGGGAGGATACATGTCAAAGCTTTGAGGTAAGAGCACATTTGGGGCTAATGCTATGATTCTGGGTGTCTCACGTCTCATCAATCATTAAGGCTTTTCAATGAAAACTTCTAAACATTTCTTGATTATATATATATACATATATATGTATATGTGTGTGTGTGTGTGTGTGTGTGTGTGTATATATATTTCTCCATCTTGACTGCCAGAACCTCTGATCCAAACACAACAATCTCTTACGTGGACTACTATAATCATCTCCGAAACCACTTCCTGAATCCAGTCTTGACACTTCTACTCTACTCCCTTCAAAGTAAGGATTTGTCTTGCTTTTTTTTTTTAAGTTTTAAAATTTATTTATTTTGAGAGAGACAGAGGCAGTCTGAGACGGGGAGGGACAGAGAAAGAGGGAGAGAGAGAATCCCAAACAGCCCCCACACTGTCAGCACAGAGCCCGATGTGGGACCCGAACTCACAAAAGCGTGAAATCATGACCTGAGCTGAAATCGAGGGCCGGAATCTTAACTGACCGAGCCATCCAGGCGCCCCAAGTAAGGGTCTTTTCAAAACGCAAATTGATTCATGTCAACCCTCTACATAGGTTCTTATGTGAATTTTCAGTTGCTGCTGAGTTAATTGGCCATCTGTATCCAAATTTCTTTGCATGTTTTCATAAAAACCGTGCACATTAACAAGAAGCACATGAAATTCCACTGTACAAATAACAAAAGAACTGTCACTGAGCCACTGATGTCAGTGCTGGCCTGCACGGGTGTGCACGTGCATGGAACCCACCGGCGGATGAACTGAGTGACTACAAATAGCAGCCTGAGTTTGCAGACGAACCACAGTCAAAATTACCCCCAGAAAAAGCCCGACCCTGTGTGGTGAGATACTAGGCGTAGCTCTGGTTACAGGGAAGGATCTCAGAAATGTGTGGACCTGAGCGGCTGCTTTAGAAAGCAATGTTTCTAGGGGAACCTGGGTGGCTCAATCGGTTGAGTGTCCGACTTCGGCTCATGGTTCATGAGTTCGAGCCCTGCGTCTGGCTCTGTGCTGCCAGCTCAGAGCCTGGTGCCTGCTTTAGGTTCTGTGTCTCCCTCTCTCTCTCCCTTTCCCTCAAAAATAAATAAACATTAAAAAAAATTAAAATAAAAGAAAGCAATGTTTCTAGGGAAGGTAAATAGAAAGTGGGGGGCATCTTATATAAACATGTCATGGAAGGAAAGAGTGATATTCAAAGAGGAAATGAAGGGTATTATAGAACTTGATAAAGACCCACAAGACAAAGCAGCTTGCCCCTACCACTAACGGTGTTATCCAGGAATGAAGGTGCACTTTACTCTAATTGAAGAGGACACTTTTGAACAAGGAATTCTGTCCAGAAGATGAACTGGGATGGGAAAAGCAGATCACACACCCATCCAGAGTTACTGTAAGAAGAGAAAATGAACATTGAAACACTACAGCTGTCGAAAACTTTTCCATGGAACCCAATCACAAAGCAGAAGAAAACAGCAATGCCATTCTCTAAACTGCCTTCAAAAGCCTCAAACAAGCATTTCATGATTTTCACCCTAACTAAACATAACTAATAACTAAGTTACCAAGGAAATAACTACTTAGGAAGGAACAGCTCTTCCTAAAAGGCAGAATGCCAAATAACAAATATGTATTGACGGATGAAGTTAGAAAACTGTAGCTTTGCAGCCATCATACTTCTAATTCAGGCAAGAATTTTCAACAGGTGCTAAAACCCGTAGAAGGACAGTGTGTGAGGAGCAGGATATTTGCACAGAATCAAGATATTGCTACATAAACGTGTTTATTGCGAAAGAACAATTGTAACAACGTGGTGCGGAAACCTAGTGGGTACGAGTTTAACCCAGTGATGAAGCTGGCATCCCTGATAATGGTCATGTGATCGTCATGTGTGTCCTGAGGCGACGTGTACATCGGTTATTCAGTACTCCAGCCCCAACGCCCAACCTGTCTCTACTCAGGAGGAAACATTAAATAGACTCAAATGGAAGAACTATTTCCTCTAAAAGTGTCAACGTTCTTGGGGGTTGGTAATGGAATTATGGAAATAATGGAAATAATGGTAATGGAATTATTTCCAATGAAATGAGATAAAGGGGGCGTGACAAATACATAGGACACTACTGGATGTCACGTGCTCGAGCAGGACTTAAGCAGCAGCACAGTGGCTGCTGAGGCAGAATCAATATTGCAGGTGTTGAGCCGACCCCCGCCCCGAGCTGCCGTGGATGTGGCCAGTTAGGAGACAACAAGCCCAAAGGATCCAGGCAGTTTCTTGTGTCCACACTGCAGACAAGATCACCAGGTGTCAGCTCCCCGTGCCCCTCACCCCACAAGATGACACCAGCTGCAGGGGCCGAGGAACAGGTGGCATGGGTGGCGGGTCACTGAAGAGCTAACCGTAAGCTGGAGCTGGGTAGTTACGCAGACTTACTCAGAGGCCTGCAGCTGGGTTGTAAGGAATGAGGGAGCAGAAAGCCCAGTGTTCAACTAAAACCAGAGAGAGGGATGAGAAACAGCTTCGTGGAAGCTTCTTCCGAGGATGCACATCTCTCCTCAATCCAGGAGGAAACTAGGAAGTCTTCCAGGACTCAAGTCAGTCTTGCCTAGATGGACTATGTGGAGACATGCAAGGTGTTAGGGTCCCAAGTGGTGGAATGACTGCCCTGTATTTCAGGCAGAATAATACCCCTGCTGGAAGATGTCTATGCCCTAATCCTGGAACCTGGAAATATGTTATCTTCCATGGCTAAGAGATTTTTCAGATTTGATTAAGGCTCCAGATGTTGATAAAGTTAGATCATCCTGGATTATCTGGGTGGGCTTAACATCATCACAAGTCCTTAAAAGTGGAGAAACTTCCAGTTGTTGGGGGGTGGGGTGGGGAGAGAGAAAGCAAGAGTGAGATAGAGAGAGAGAGAGAGAGAGAGAACAGTTCTTGACCCATCCTAGCTGGCCTTGAAGATGGAAGAAGGAGGCCACAAGGCATTATATGCAGTGCCCTCTAGAATCTGGAAATGGTTGTCAGCAAGGAAACAGGGACATCCTACAACATCAAGGAACTGAATTCTATCAACAACTCAAGTGAGTGAGGTAGGAATCCCTCCCAGAGCCTCCAGAAAGAAACTCAGTCTGCTAATGCCTTGATGGTGGTCCGGTGAGACTTGTACCAGATTCGTAACCTACAGAACCACGAGAAATAAGTTTGTATTGTGCTAAGCCACTACATTTGTGGTAACTTGTTACAGCAATGATAGAAAATTAGCATGGCCCAACGTGAGTTGATTGACTCTGAGCCACCAAGGTGCCCCTCAAATAAAAAGTTTTTAAAAAAAGCACTGGGTAGCTTCCTTCTGGTTCCTTCTACATAAGCCCTAACATGCCCTGCCTGCTACATGGGATACGGCTCTGGCTTACCTCCCCAAGCAGCAGCTACTTTATTCTTCCCCTTTCTGACCATGGCCCTGCTACCCTGCTTTTCCTCAAACTCCTCACACAGGCTGATCTCTCTGCCTGATACACACTTTGCCCTTTTTTGACAGCAGTGATACCGAAGAAAGCTAAAGCAGAAGAGAACACAGCAAAACCCTGTCGACCATTAATGCCCTATGCAAGACAAAAAGTAATAGCATATCAAAAGACTAAATAAAATTTTAAGTGCATGTAAAATATTTAAATTCCTGATGTCATACATAACTAACATAAGGAACAGATGGTTTTCCAATTAAAGACTTGCATTTTTCTCTCTATATACAGAGTTTTTAGTTTTCCTATTATCTGAGGTCACCTACCATTATGCCTACTTACAAAGTTCAAGTTCCAATCTCAACACTCTTTGGAGAGCCTCCTGCCACATCCCAACGTGGTTAACAGTGTCTCATTTCCTGCTATCCTTATTCACTGAACAAACACTTCCTGGTAGCATTCTGCCTACAACACACACTTGCTTTCTTATATGTCTCAAGCACGACGCATTGTGAAGGAATCAAGTGAGGAGGAAACCAAGATAGGTGAAAGTTACCAGAAAATGTCAGCAAGTTGTTTTCCTAAGGTTAATGTTTGCCTTTGCTATTTTTATCCTGAATGCACACGTGAGGTGTCCTGGATCAGAGACTGAGGCCTTATTAATTACCTCACAGCAAATACTAAGTGCTACATGCCTTTCTCCTTGACCATGCAATGACCATCAATGGAGAATCTTCAGATAGGAGAATCTTCAGAATGGAGAATCTTCAGATACTCCATGGGTGAGGAACAGAGAACAGAGGATTAACAATGGATCCCCCTTTACTCCTGAAAGGAGAGGGGCAAAAAACCCCAAAACCAACAAACAAAACAAAAACTTTGTTCCTTTGAGAAGAGATGAAGATCTTGGCTTCTCACCCTAACCCATTTTATGGCAAATATGTCTTTCAAAGGCCAAATAAACCTTGGGTATCTCTGACTTATATTGACCTAGAGGTATCTCCCAGGTCTGGATTCCATACCTTTTGAAATGTAAATATTTCAGGAGATAGCACCGGAGTCTTTTCCACACCTTGGGATCTACTTCAGGTTGTAAGAGGGGCTGTATCCTCCCTGATCTCAGAACAACTCAGAACAATTAACTAAACCAATGAATATAGATCTCATCAGATGGGAAGACCCTAGGCTTTATAGACAAGCACCGAGAAATCCAAGTTTTATTTCCCCACAGAAGTGAAAAAGAAGTTCAATGGAAAGAGACATACTGAAGGATTATGATAATATGATATGCAAGTAAAATGCAAAAATCTTCATGGAAAAATTCTTTCAGCTGAGGGTTGAATAGTGAATATAATTTCAATAAGTGCAAATAGGAGATGGTGGTGATTTCTTCTAATTTATGAATAATAAAGGTTCTCATGTATAAATTATAAGGGTTCTATTAATAATTTATACAGGTTGGAAACAATACAATGTTTACAAGGGGTCCATTTTTGGGGGGTTATTATATACCTGAATAAACTTTGCAAAATTCAGAATCTGAGTGGTAACACATTATCAACCGTGTATATAAAAGAAATGATTTGGAAATGATCACTGAATTTGAATTTATTTGATAAAGATCTCCGGTGAAAAAATTTACAATTTTATTCTCCTGTGATTATCTTTTGTCAGCTCATCCAAATGAACTCTTGTCTTTTATTTATTTTTCCACTTAGGATCAGATTGAAGCAAAGCAGAGAATTTTTTATTTTCTAAAATAAGTAGCCAGAATGAACTGTCTTCTAGCTAACTAGGTTTTTCCTTCCCTCACTTACCCATTCGTTTGGATGACGTAGGGAGTGAGAATGTCCCCTGGATTTGCTGGTAAAAACACTTGGGACAACAAGGCATACGTGATGAGAAAAGACCTATGTGAGAATGATCGGTGAAAATAAAGATCTGGGCACCTGGATGGCTCAGTCGGTTAAGTGTCCGACTTCAGCTCAGGTCATGATCTCACAGTCTGTGAGTTCGAGCCCCGCATCGGGTTCTGTGCTGACAGCTCAGAACGTGGAGCCTGCTTTGGATTCTGTGTCTCCCTTTCTCTCTGCCCCTCCCCTGCTCATGCTCATAAATAAAAACATTTTAAAAAATTAAAAAAAAAGAAAATAAAGATTCATTTTCCCCCAGAAATAGATGAAAGTACTGTATATCATTACATAATATTTAAGAAATTTCTTATGAGTAAGTCATTATCCAATGGCTGAAGACAGTTACAATTTTAAAGTTTACTTATTTAATTTGAGAGAGGTAGAGAGAGCACAAGAAGGGGAGGGGCAGGGAGAGAAGGGGAGAGAGAATCCCAAGTAGGATCTGTGCTGTCAGCTGTGGGGCTCGAATTCATGAACTGTGAGATCATGACCTGAGCTGAAACCAAGTGTCATACGCTTAACTGACTGAGCCACCCAGGTGCCCCAAAGATAGTTATCATTTTAAGCAGTCTATAGGAAATATTTCTACAGTAGAAATGGAGGATGAACATAATTTGAAAATGAGCATATCATGAAAAATAAAATATATGTTCTTAAAGATGACCGAACATGTATTATGAAAGACATTTTTTAATACAGTATCATGAAGTATTCAGTTAGAGATTCAAAATCAGAAACATAACTACATTACTATTCATGTATTTTGTTCCTTCACTCCTTAAATATTATACACACGCACACACACACACAATATATATATATATATATATATATATATTGTTTAATATATAGCAAAGTCATAACAGATTCAGAAACAGTGGACTTTGAGAAAAGACTTCTAAACTCAGTTTCTTAAATATTATGTCTAGATATTTAGTTAAAAATCATTTAAAAACAGAATAATGTTGATTTATATAATCTGATTTTAGGGGGCACCCTATAGTAACATTCTTTAGCCAACCAAAATTCAACTATTTTGTCCAAAATATTACTTAATACTCTTTTAAAAATGGAATTATATTGCCTTGTGCATACATTATAGTAACACTACTGTAATTCTTTTTGTAAGCAAGGCATCCCTTATCTCTAAGCTGAGAAACAAACTTGAACATGAACTTAAATTTCCTTCTTATAAGGTGCTTTTAAATGCAATCTTAATGTGTAAAAGTTACCCGGAACACCCAACATACACAGAGGAATGAACAGTGAATACAGCACATCCTACAGGGTGTTGAATACCTGTCTTCCGCTCACTATGTGACTTTGTTGACCTTACATAAATTACCCATTCCACAGTTCATTCATAAAATATCAGTCTTTTGCAGGTTGTTTCTAAAACCTGAATGGTAATACAGTGCGATGGCTACATTTGCTCACTGCTATGCTTGCCTTAAAAAAAAAATCCCCCACTAACCGGGAGATCTAAACTGCCTAAATCCCAAAGACTGTTTGATTTTAAACTGTATTTAATGCTGAAATGAAACATATTCCACGTCCAGGGAAATCATTCTCGTGATGAAACCCTTCGAAGCTTAAAAGAGTGTTGAATAAGAAACCTGCCTGCCTTCTAGAATTAGACTGTGTGAAGGTAATTGAGCCAAATGGCAGTTTTATCCCCAAGTGAAATTACTTCCATTGCATAGAGTGTAAGGCATTTGAAGATTTATCTGACATTCCTGATACCTCGGCAGTGACACTGATATTGGATGACACATTTGGCATAAGGAAAGGATCATTTCTCTTTAGAATCTTCTCTATTTGTTAATTAAATGATCATTGCTGGATGCATCCTCTTCATGAATATAAATTACTAGCCCAGCAAGGGACTTACATTTGTACGGCATCTTTTATTATGAAGCATTTTCCAGGGTGCAACGAACCCATTTTACATTGCCACTTGACATATTTAGGGATTGCTTTATCTGGCACTGCAGCATCGTCCTTAAGTCACTGTGTTACATGCAGGATGTAGTTCAGTAAATATAACCGCTCTCCTCCTGACTTGTGAAGGTTAATTTTTTTTTTTTTCCTAACTAGGCACAAACTTCCAGCAGAATTGTGCCCTCCCAAACTCTTGGGTAATGGGCTATAATCATTATCCATATTTCTTTCAACACCATATTGACAATTGCTACCATATCATATGCTTACATTTGACTATCATTGATTTTTATTTCCAATTTGGCACTATTATTCAAACTCAGTGTGATTTCTGAATAACACAGTATGCTAAGTTTCTCACTGGAAAAGAAGTTCCACGAGGGCATATTTTTGTCTATTTTATTCCTTATGTAGCTCAATGACTCAAACAGTGCCTGGCACGTGGCAAATGGTCAATAAATTTCTGACTGACTGTATCAGTGGTATAAATAATAAAAAATGTATAGTTATAGTATCTTATTCAAAATAATATATAATAATGAACTAATTCCAAACTATAAGTTAGAAGTAATCTGACACCTCATATGGAATATGTTTTACAGGACTACAGATAACTGGGCAAAATATTCTAATAACCTCTCCATCTTAATGGACATTTTTTTTTGTCATCTAGTTTCTTTTCAACATCCATCTTACGTTGGAAAGATTCTCATGCAGGAATCTTATTTCTGATTTTCTACAATTTGAGTCCTATATCCCTTCATTTAGCTTTTATTTTATTTTTTCAGGTATATTACCAGGGTCCTGTTTTTCTATAGCATACAGATTATTCATTACCTCATTCACCTCATACACAACATTTTGAAATTTATAAAAATTTTCATTATAGGCATTAATTCCAAAGATAGGCAACTTATGTACTTATTATAATAATTTTTACAAAAGCATTAAATGGGCTACTGGCAAATTCTTCCAATGCTTCCATTATGTTCCAAAATGATGTTTGCCTTAGTATCCTATGGATAATTTTTATCTGGTTAGGAATGTTTTCTTCCATGTTTAATTGGATAATTAAGGAAAATCATGAATAACTGAATTTCATATAATAAATTTTCCATAGCTCTGAAATAATCATATCGTCATTCATGAATTATATTTTTGAATTGTTGGGTTTTAAACACTGCTGGAAGTCTTGGAATAAACTATTTTGGCGTTATATATTTTATATGCTGCTGAATTCAATTTGCTAACATTTTTGTTTAGGAATTTTGTGCCATGTTCAAGACAGACTGGCTTTCAACGTTCCTTTTCCATACTGTCTGTGTCTGAAGTTTCTGTTTTGGTTATACCAGCCTCACAGACTGAGTTGGGTACTAGTCCTTCTTTCTATATTCTTTTACAGAATTTGGGGGGAGGGTGAAAGAGAAGCAAACCAAAAAACAGACTCATAACTGTAGAGAACAAACTGAGGGCTGCTGGACCAGAGGTGGGTGGGGATGGGCGAAACGGGTGTTGGGGATTAAGAAGGGCACTTGGGAGGAGCACTGGATGTTGTATGGAAGTGATGACTCTCTAAATCTACTCCTGAAACTGATATTACAATGTATGTTAACGAACTGGAATTTAAATCAAAACTTGAAACAAACAAAAAATAAAGAGTTTGAGGAACTCTTTGATCTTTTCCTTATAGGTCTGATCAAACTGATCTGCAAAACCATCTGACCTTTGGTATTTTCTCTGAGAAAAGATTTTTTTTAAACAAATAAATTCAATGAATTATTAGCTTTAAGTTATCTAGACTTTCCACGTTTCCATATTAGTCTTTATCCTTTGTAGTCTCCTAGGAATTTGCCTACTTTGTGTAAGTTTTGAAACATACGGGCAGTAGGCGGTCAAAATTTCCTTGTCTTTATATTTTTGTTTTTACAACATGAAGTCTAATGATTTCAATTCTCTGTATGTATTCCGAGTGTACAATAGTTGAATTTTGACATAGGTTTACATCTTGGAAACCATCTCCATAATCAAAATAATGAACATTTCTTTTGCTCCCCAAAGTGACCTCATGCCCTGCACAACTCTTGTCAAATTCCAAATAAGAAAGTAATAATAACAAAAAAAATTTAAAAAGCCTATGAGGATTTTGATTGGGATTGCATTGAATTGGCAGATCAATTTGGGGAGAAGTGCCATTTTAATGATTTTGAGTTTTGCAGTCCATGAACTTTTATATCTGTTTCTCTAATCTATCCCCATTTACTGTTTCAGAACGTTTTGTCACTTTCAGTGTAAAAGTTTTGCACTCCTTTTATGAGACTTATTCCTAAATATTTAATGTTTTTTTGTGTCAATGGAATTACTTTTTGAATTTCATTTTCAGTTGTTTGCTACTAGTAACTATGAAAGCAAGTGATTTTTGTTAAATTCACTTATTAGAACTGGTAGAGATTTTGAAAATTCTCTGGCATTTTCTCTATATACAACTATATCATTTGCAAACAGCAACAGTTTTAATTTCCCCCCTTCCCTTATTTTTGAATCTTTTATTTCTTTTATTACCTTATGGCTAGAACCTCCCAGTACTATGTGAAATAGAAGCTGCAAAAGTGGCCATCTTCCTTTGTTCCTGATTTTAGAAGGAAAGAATTTAGTCATTCCACCTTGCACGTGACAGCTATAGGTTCTTCCCGTTTGACAGTTTCTTACTATATCCCAATTTGGTCAGTGTTTTTATTTTTATTTTACCATAAATCGTTAATGAATTTTGCCCAATGCTTTTGCTTCATCTATTGATATGTCTGTGTTTTCTCCTTTTTTCTGTTAATATGGTGAATTCCATGGTAGCTTTAGAATGCCCAACCAACTTTGGGTTCCTGGATAAATTCGATCTGGTCATAATGTATTATTCATTTAATGTAATAGTGGACTCAATTTGTATCTTTTGAAACAGGATTTTGTCATCTATGAGTGTTCTTGGTCTCCATCTTTCTTTTTTTGTCACGTCTTTGACAATCTTTGGTACTAAAGTTTACTTTCTTTCCTCTTTTTAAAATTTTTCCACAAAAGTTTGCGTAAAACTTTCCCTTGAATGTTTGATACAATTAGCCACTGAAATCATCTGGCTCTAAAGTTTTATTTGGGGAGTTCTATTTTTGGTCTCTTTTGGTGAATGTACTACGTGCACTTGAAATGGATGCATATGCTGAATCTCTCTCAATTTGCTGAGAGAGTGGTATTATAGGCTTCTGCTATGTTTATAAAATAGCCCATTTATCTCTTTAATTCTTTCATTTTTATCCTCTCTGTGATTTGGGCTCTTTTATTAGGTGTACACATTTATAATTTCTATGATTTTCTTATCAATTATACCTCTTATGGTGACTGAAAGTTGCTCTTTATATCTGGTGTCCTACTTTGTATGGAAGTCTATTTCAGTTAATATTAACAAAGCTATTCCAGCCTTCTTACAGTTATAGCTTGCATGGAACATCTTTTACTATCTATTTGCCCTTAACTTTCTTGAATTTTTATATTAAAATGTGTCCCTTGTCGGCAGCTTGTGAATGAGTTTTGCTTTTTAAAAACTCTGCCAATCTATGCCTTTTAATGGAAATATTTAGACCAAAAACATTAATGCAATTTATATATATACATATACATATACATATACATATACATATACATATATGTGGTTATATATATACCATTAGATTTATCTACCATTATTGACTTTCCATTGGTCTCCATTTTTTTTCTTTCCTTGTTTCCATTTTCCTGCCTGTTGGATTATTTGAATAATTTTGGTATGCTAGTTTAGCGTGGATATTTTTGCTAAATATTTTTTGTGTTATAATATATATATAACATATATATATGTATATACATATATATACATATATATGTGTGTATATATATACACATATGTGTGTGTGTGTGTGTATATATATATATATATATATATATATATATATGGTGAATTACATGGTAGCTTTATATATATAAATTTGTATGTTTACTTAGCATTAATTTTGTACCGCTTCATTTAAGATGTAAAAACTTTGCAACCACATAGGTTCCTTTACCCCTATGCTCCAGTGACTTTATTATAGTTTTCATATGTATTACATCTACAAGCACCATCCACCAGATAATATGTAGCCATACTTACAAATAGAGGGAAAGACAGTATTTTATATTTAGCTGTTAGTGGCAAAGTCTTTTGGTTTTCCAAAGACCAAAACATGTCTTTACTTTGCCTTCATTTCCAAAAACATAGTTTTGCTGGATACAGAATTCTGGATTGAGAGTGCTTGCTTGCTTTCTCTTTCTTTTCTTTTCTTTTCTTTTCTTTCTTTCTTTCTTTCTTTCTTTCTTTCTTTCTTTCTTTCTTTCTTTCTCTCTCTCTCTCTTTCTTTCTTTCTTTCTTTCTTTCTTTCTTTCTTTCTTTCTTTCAGCACTTTAAGAATGTTATTCCATTGTCTTCTGGCCTCTATGATTTCCAGTGGCAGTCCACAGTCATTGAAACTGCCCCTTCCCCTACTCCCCATGCAATGTGTTGTTTTCTTGTTACTTTTAATGTTTTACTTTTAAAAAACATTTTGACTTCAGCGGTTTGATTATGGTGTCTCTAGGCATTTTGATTTTATCTTGATTAGGACTTGCTGTGTGTTTTGAATTTGTAAATAGAACTTGATCACCAAATTGTGGGAGTTTTAATCCATTATTTCTTCATATTTTGAGGGGGTGATTACCAATCTCTTTCTCCTTTTTTTGGAGCTCCGATTACGTGTACATCAGACCACTGATCTCATCCTACAGGTACCTTAGACTTTGTCCATTTCTGTTCTGTTTTCTCGTTCTTCAAATTTTTTTCTTGTTTTATCTTCATGTTGTTGCTTATCTGGCATGTTCATTCTGCTAATGGGTGCATCCAGTACGTTTCAAATTTCAGATTTTATTTTTATGCTCTAAATTTGCATTTAGTTTTTCCTTATATTTTCTATTTTTCAACTAATATTTTCTTTCTTTTTATTCATTTGAAGTGTTTTTTTTTCCCCTTTACATTATGGTGCGTATTTATAATAGCTGATTCAAAGTTTTTGCCTGATAATTCTAACATTTGAATCATCTTGGTATTGGCATGTGCAGATTGTCAGCTATATTTTTCCTGGTTATTTGATTTTTTTAATGTTTATTTATATTTGACAGAGAGAGAGAAAGAAAGCGAGTGAGAGAGGAAGCAGGGGAGGGTCAGAGAGAGAGAGGGAGACACAGAATCCAAAGCAGGCTCCAGGCTCTGAACTGTCAGTACAGAGCCTGGTGCAGGGCTTGAACTCATGAACTGCGAGATCATGACCTGAGCTGAAGTTGGACGCTTAACCGACTGAGTCATCCAGGTGCTCCTATGTTTCCTGGTTATTTGAATGGTGAGTAATTTTGGATTTTATACTGGACACTTAATGTTTCACTGTATAGAATCTGAATTTAGCTATAACCCTCTAGATAATACTGATATTTTGTTTTAGCAGGAAACATAGTTAGGTTTATACAGTGAATTCTGTCTCTCATTCTGTGAGTGGTGTTCAAAGCTCAGTTAAGCTTTTACTTTTCTCATTTGGGTCCGTCCCATACATTAGTGCAGTCCAAGAGTTAGACTGAATACTTGTACAAATTCATATATATAATGAGGTAGTGTTCTCTGGATGTATTTCCTCAGATATTTTCTCCTCTCTCTCCTGCTTTCAGGGGTTTTCCTTGATTCCACTCACAAGAATATGGGGGCGTTTCTATTAGGCTATCAGCTGTTTGGGGAATACTCTTCGTAACTGACCTGCCCTTGTGGAAGTCACACAAAATTCATTCCCATGCAGGTTGGTTGTCCAGGTTTTGACCCTTTTGATCAATCTATTTTTCTTTACCTTTCAGAGTTTTCAGGTAGTTTATTTGGGATTTTGTCTAGAATTTATGGCTGACATTAACAGAAGGAATGGATAGTCAGAAGCTTATACCACGACAACCAAAGCTAAACTTTTATGTCTTGTCTCTTAAACTTCTGTCATAGCTATAGCTTCGTCTATCTTTTGAGTAGAGATTTTATATTTCCCTGCTTTTCTTTTTCTTAATGAAACTTGTAAGGTGTTTGCTATTTTATCAGTTGCTTAAAAGAACTAAGTTTGATTTTATTTTTCAGTTGAATCATTGGTTTCTATTTCTTATATCTGACCCAGTAGTTATTATTTATTCTATTATATTTCATTATTTTTCCCTAAAAGGTAAAAATTCCTAAAGTGAGATTTTAGCCTCTGAACTCTAAGCCCTGCTTATGTTAAAATATAACCATTTAAACTATACAGTTCTCTTTCTTAAAAAGAAGCTTACTGAGGTATGACTGATATGCAAATATCTGCCTGTATTTAGCGTGCACACTTTGATAGGTTTGGGCACATGCAAACACCTGTGATATCATCACCATAATCAAAGTATTAGACATACTCTTACCTCCCAGAATCTCCTTTTGTCTCCCTGAACCCATTTTTTTTGGTGGTGGTAAAAAACACTTAATACCAGATCTACCCTCTTAACAAATTCTGAGGTGCCCAGTACTATATTAACTACAGACACTACGTGGTACAGATCACTAGAACTTACTCACCTAGCAGAACTGAAACTTTAGACATGCCATCTGCCAGCTCCCAGAAACTGTGGTTGTGCTCTCCATTCCTATGAGTTGGACTATTTTAAACCCATCTTATAAGTGGAATCATGGAGTGTTTATACTTCTATGAAGTCTTCTTTAAACACCACTTTCATTGTATGAAATATATAAAGCAAAGTATTTAAGAATATTACTTAGCTGTACTTTTAAATTAAGTTTATATTAATTTTTTGGTTCAATGAATTATTTACAAGTGTGTTTCAAAATTTCCAAACGTAATTTTTATATATTTCATCTTTTCATTATTATGTCTAGTTTAATTATCTTGGGGCAGAGAAAGTTGCTTCTTTGAAGCTTGCTTTATGACTTGGTGTGTGGTCAATTATTATAAAAGTGGGGAATATCTTACTAACATAAGGAAGCCTAGTCAGGCAGAAGGAATTAATCTTGATAGTTATGAATTTAAGATGAAAAAAGAAATTACAGTGGTTTTACTTGTCAATAAATGTTTTGGTTTTAACTGAGAAATCTAGAGAAAAAGAAAATTATATATAATCCATCTTAAATGAATAACAAGAAAGGAGAAAACTATAAACAAAATTTGAGAGTGTTTGTAAAGGGTAACAATATGGTGGTTGGTTGGAGCATAGGATCTACACTAGTTAGGAGGAAGGTGATAGTGTCACGACAGGCGAGGAGAATAGCTTTGTTTCTAAAGGTGGAAACAATGAATTGGAAACATAGCCATCAGTGATCAAAGAACTTGATGTTTCAGAGGGGATGGATTTACCATGATTGTACTGGGGATAGATGGGTTGAAGAAAACACAGATCGGAGGTGAGTTGCTCATTGAACTGAGAGCAGGCAGGATGGGTAGGTCATGTGAGTGCATATTTAAGACACCAAGAGTGGAACTTTGTGTAATAAATGTGTGTTGTTTAAGCCACCCTAAGAGCTTCAACAGGCAGCTCTAGCAGACTAATACAATGACAAAAGTAAGAGACATGTCAGGACATATAGCTAGGTGGCATGGACTTTAGGAGAGTTTGGATTTTTAAGAAGGAATGAAGAAAAAGGGAACATAAGAAGCAAAGAGTGAGCCATGAGGGATTGAGCCTCACTTTCTGTGAATGATCTGGAATATAAGTGAAGTTGCCTCAAATTGAGAGAACCACAGTTGAAGCTGTGTCTACAAGGGGGCGTGAGGTTTCCATTCATGGAATTGGTGGAATGGCCACTAAGAGAGGATAACCATTCAATGGAATGTGTAATCACAAATGTGCTTCAGAGTGCACAATGAAAGGGGGCCATGCCTCTACCCACACATATTCCTTTGTCTTTTACTTCTGCAACTCTCTCGCACACACCTCTGAATACCTGTCAAGCTTTCCCTTTGAGCCCACGGTGGGTTTTACTTCCGTAGTTCTCTACACACTGTAGGAGCCATGTTTTCTATCATGTTTTACCTAACGATAGTAATTCAGGTTTGTTGATATCTACAGCATTTTCTTTTCCTTTTATTTTAATCTTTAATTATTTAACGTTAACCTATCATTTTGGAGTTTGTGCAAAGTTATATCGCCAAATGAGATCTAAGAACACTGATTTATGAGTTCAAAATGTATGCCAAAGATACAATAATCAAAACAGTATGGTACTGGCATAAAGACAGACATACAGGCCAACGGAACAGAATTGAGAGCCCAGAAACAAACCCACACATACATGGATGAATGACTTTTGACAAGGGTGTCGGGACTGTAATGGTGAAAGGAATCTCTTCAACAAAGGGTGCTAGGAAAACTGGATATCCGCAGCAAAAGAATGAAATTAGACTCTCACGCTGCACTGTCCGTAAAAGTCAACTCAAAATAGAATAAAGACTTAAACATAAGACCTGAACACGTGAAATTCCTAGAAGAAAACGTGGGGAAAATGTCATAACACTGGTTTTACTAATGATTTCTTGGATGTGACACCAAGGCATATGCAACAACAGCTGAAGTAGGCAAATGGGGCTACAGCAAATGAAAAGGCTTCTGTACAGCAAAGGAGACAATTGACAAAGTGGGAAAAGCAATCTTTTTGCATTTTTAAATATTCTAAAAAATATTTTACAATTTTTTAAATGTTTATTTTTGAGGGAGACACAGTGCAAACAGGGGAGGGGCAGAGAGAGAGAGGGAGACACAGACTCTGAAGTAGGCTTCAGGCTCTGTGCTGACAGCTCAGAGCCTGATGTGGGGCTTGAACTCATCATGGACAGGGAGATCATGACCTGAGCCGAAGTCAGATGCTGAACTGACTGAGACACCCAGGCACCCCTCTAAAAATATTTTAAAGAAAATATTTGCAAACCAAGTATCTGATGAAGACTTAATATCCAAAATACTTAAGGAAGTCCTACAACTCAATCACAAAATAAAGGCACAAGTAAACAAATAACAACATGATTTTTTTTAATGGGCAAGGGACCTAAATAAACATTTTCCCAAAGACATATAAATGGCCAACAGGTATATGGAAAGATGTTCAACACCACTCATAGGGAAATATAAATCAAAACCACAATGAGATACTTCATCGTACCCAATAGGATGGCCATTATTAAGCAACAAAACAAAACAAAAAAACCCCTAAAACCCCAGAAAATAACCAGTGTTGGAGATGATGTGGAGAAATTAAAACCCTTGTGCACTGTTGGTGGTTATTTAAATTGGTGCAGACACTATGCAAAACAGAATGGAGGTTCCTACAAAAATTTAGAATAAAACTACCATTTGATCAAGCAATCTTCCTTTGAGTTTTTATCCAAAAGAATTGATACCAGGATCTTTGAGAGCTATTTGCACCCCCATGTTCACAGCAGCATATTCACAATAGACGACAGGTGGAAACAACCTAAGTGTCCATTGATGTATAACTGGATAAGGAAATTTGGTTTATACATACAATGGAATATTATTTATCCTTTAAAAAAAGAAGTCCTGTTATTGTTATGTGCTAAACAAACATGGATGATTTGGTTAGGTGAAATAACCCAGTCACAGAAGGACAAACACTGCATGATTCCACTTACAGGAAGTATCTATAGGCAAAGTCATAGAAGCAGAAAGTATAATGGTAGTTGCCAGAAATTAGGGAAGGGGGAAGTAGCTGTTTAATGGCCATAGAGTTCCACTCATGCAAGATGAGAACATTCTAGGGATCTGCTGTTACACAATCTGCATATAGGGGTGCCTGGGTGGCTCAGTCGGTTAAGTGTCTGACTTTGGCTCAGGTCATGATCTCACGGTTTGTGAGTTCAAGCCCCGTGTCGGGCTCTGTGCTGACAGCTCAGAGCCTGGAGCCTGCTTCAGATTCTGTGTCTCCCTCTCTCTCTGCCCCTCCCCAGCTTGTGCTCTGTCTCTCTGTGTGTCTCTCTCTCAAAAATAAATAAAATGTAAAAAAATAATCTGCATATAAAACAATACTGTACTGTATACTTAAAATTTGTTAGGGGGCTAGATTTTATATTACATATTTTTTAACACACACACACACACACACACACACACACACACACGATCTAACAGCACCGAAGGAAATACCATTACTATATTTTGCTATAATTTTCATAATACCTTGGATATTTTTCAGCATATATGAGGTGCTACACAGATATTACAGAGTTCTTAGAGTTTATAAAAACACTTTTTAATGCTGCCATATTTTATTAAAGTAGGCACAGATCCAGAGAGCTAAAGAGCTTTTCTCTAGATCCTACAATTAACCCTAGTATTCTAGGATCTTCATCTAAGCTCAGTACAGTTTTTTTTACTATACCACGCGGTTTCTCTTCTTTTGAATTACTTCAAATGAAGCAATCTAATTCTCCAATTGATAAAAGTAAAGCATTCTGGTATCGCTTTCTGCATCAATTACCATCTTGAGGTATTGCAGAGAAAAAAGTACAAAGAAAAATAGAAACTGTGATTATAGGCTTGCAGAATAGCCTCAATATGAAAAGAAAACCACCTAAATTTTGTGTGTGTGTGTGTGTGCTGTGGTGGTGAGAGTTGGCAGAAAGAATGTGAATACAGGAAATTAAAACATGTAAATGAATTATGAAGATATCTTTTTTTTGGTTTCCTGAGGACAAGGAAAGCAGAAAAAGCATTCAAGCTATTATAAAAGTTTTGGATTTTCAAGTTGTAGATCATAAAACTTATTCTGATGACAGACATGTTAGATAACAAAGATGACTCTTGTCGTATCAAGAAATATGATCAGTAGAGTAAAAAAACTATCCTTTGATGTTCATTGTATTCACTGGTTTCTGGCGATAGTGATGACATCATCTGATATGTCACTCTGATTTTTTTTTATGTCTTCGAAGAAAGATTCAGTGGTTTTAAATCCTTCCTTTCTTATATTTTCATATGTGCATCCACAGATTAGGCTAAGAACTGGCAAATGTTTCTGGAAAGAAGAAAGCACCCAGGCAAACCTTTCAGATTGATTTATAACTCATATACAACCACAGTGATTCTTATGAGGCTATGTCTACAGTCCTTTTTGTATTAAAAAAAGTTTCATTTTAGAGGCTAAATAATATTCTGTTGCATATATATATATATATGTATACATAATATGTATATATATATTTACTGCCATTTGTGACAACATGGATGAATCCAGAACACATCATGTGAAGTAAGGTAAGACAGAAATAGCAAATAATGTGTGATCTCACATCTATGTGGAGTCTAAAAAATGTCTAATTCATAGAAGCTGAGTGTAGAACAGTCGTTACCTGGGGTGGGGGCAGTGGGGGAGAGAGATGTTGTGGGCCAAAGGGTAGAAAAGCAGTTACGTAGGATAAGTTCTAACGATCTAATGTACAGCATGATGACTAGAGTGTATAATACGATATTACACACTGGAAAGTTGCTAAGAGAATATCTGTTCAGGTGCTCTCATCAAACACGTAACACGCACAGAAAGCGACTATAGCTGGGTATAGTAATTAGTTCGACTATAGTAATCTTTTCACTCCATGTATGTCTATAAAGCACGGACACGTGACCAATTTTTATAAATAAATAAATAATGGGGAAAAGTACCCTTCCTACCTCCATTTTAAGGGCAAGCCAGTGATGCTCTGACGACCATGGGCCGTGACTACATACGATGGGGTAGAATTGAGAAGGTGGAAGGGGTTTTCTGGTATGACTTCCCTGCCCTCTTTTGTTCAAAGGGCAGGGTGAAACCCAATGTCGGGGAGAGCGGTATTTCCCAGCCCTGTACCAGCTGCCTGAAATGTTATGGTCAATAATGCTCTGGTAGGATTCTCTGGCTTCATGTAGCTGCCATGCCCCAAGTAATCTGGGCTCCCTGCCAGCATTGGCTTGACTTACATGAACAAGCTAGCACTGACACCTGGGGACAGAAAAGCATTGAACATATGTGCAGTTACCAAGGCATGTTACTTAGTAAACCAGTAGCACCTAAACATGGGAACTTTCTGGAAATCACAGAAGGTAACAGTAAGTAGAGAGCAGAGGTATCAGGATTCGCTGAGATACAGAAATGTATATTTATATGTACATCTATACATATATATCAATATCTACATATAGTTAAGAGATAATAAAGAAGAAAAATAGTTTTTCTCTTTCCCTCTTGATGACAAGGAAAGTGGTCCAGATGTATGCATTCATCTCTAATCTGAATGAAAGATGTGGATATATTTTCAGGGATAAAGCGTATTTTATCTCAAAGAGCACTGCCTTATCATTCATACATTTATCCTAGCGAAAATAAATCACACTCCCACTTAAAATTCAGTGTATGTGGTAGAAATTATAGAATTGATGATCATCAGAATTTTCTGCAAATTTTAAATCTTTCGTTGGATTGGTACATGCTATTCCTGGTGATGATAGCTGCGTCCCCTTCCCTCTTTTTTTGTTAAACAGAAAAAAGATTTGTAGAGACATGTCTAACTGAATTACTCATCCTGAAAGCATGTCTACTGGACAGAATTTCTCTATTATGAACACATCTTTTACAAGGTTACATTATGTGGTAGAAACCAAATTCCCATAAGCAAGAATTTCTGTGACATAGAATGTGACTCTTGTCAGAAGGCCTGATTGTATAAAAAATACTGTTTTTCATTTACTGATAGTTTACATGTTATTATTGACAATTTTGGCCATGGCCCAAGGAATGACAAAACAACTGCATTGCTTTTGTTAACCCAACTCAGAGCTAAGCACACATAAGAGATATTCAAAAAAAGTTGAATAGGATATATTCTTATATTTGATTTCATTAACAGTAAGTATATAAAAATAAAACCACATAAATCACATAAAAATAATTATAGTGGAAAACCATATGGACTGAATGAGAATATTTTGCTGTGACTTTGGGAAAATCTAATTTTGGGGGCACCTGGGTTGTTTGGTTGGTTAAGTGTCTGACTTTGACTCAGGTCATGACCTCGCAGTTTGTGGGTTTTAGCCCCACGTCGGGCTCTGTGCTGACAGCTCAGAGCCTGGAGCCTGCTTCGGATTCTGTGTCTCCCTCTCTCGGCCCCTCACCCTCTTGTGCTCTCTGTCTTTCTGTCAAAAATAAACAAACATTAACAAAAGGAAAATCTAATTTTTATCAAATAATCAATCCATCAGCATTTATTTAGCACCTTCTGTAGTGAACAAAAAGCAGCATAAGATCTTGTTTGACCCAAAGGGAACTTTTAGTTCAGTTGACCTAAGTAACCTTGCATTATTATTTAACTTTTCGTGTATTTTTGTTATTCTATTTAATTGCTGAGATGAATAGGAAAAAGATGAAAGTTACATTCTATTTTTTGAGGGTAAACTTAGTTGACCTAATCAAAAGAAAATTAGTTGGAAAATTCTAGTCAAATTTAGTCCGAGGATCAAGCATTTTCACGAGTAATTCAGTTGAGCCTTGAACAACACATGCATGAACTACATGGGTCCATTTATACATGAGGGTTTTTTTTTTTTGGACAAATACAGTACAGTACTATAAATGTATTTTCTCTTCCTTATGATATTCCTAACATTTTATTTTCTCTAGCTTACTTTTTTATAAGAATATAGCATACATCCAACATACAAAATATGTGCCAACTGAACAATTTACATTATTGGTAAGGCTTCAAGTCAACAGGTTATTAGTTAAGTGGGATTTGGGGGAGTCAAAAGTTATACACAGGTTTTTGATCACACAAGGGGTTGGTGCCCAGAAACCCTATGTCGCACAGGAGTCAACTGTATGTATATACATGCATTTTAATTGGTTAGAGTAATAATGTTTTATTAGAAAAAGAAAGTACTTTGCATAGTACAAGCTGTTAGAACTTGCTGTTTTATATACAACTATATATGAAGACATATATTATAATATATAAGACCCATATATAACAATATATTATAAAAAGATATATGTTGTTATACTATAAATATGTACTTATTTACAATATATAATATACCATACACATGTTATTTATTATATATTATATAAGTACAACTTATATTATAAATATATCTTATGATATATTGCTATATGTAAACAATAAGTTTATGTAGATTGTTAAATTGTTACATATATGTATATAACAGCAAATTCATGTTTAGTAGTCTGCTACGGAAAGCAGTTTCTCTTCACTTATAACACTCTTGCAATCGCAGTATTTTTACTCTAAATTTACAGATGAAGAAACTGGGGCATGGCCTTGATAATGAGCCTATAGTCCAGTATGAGGTCTGTTTACCACTATACACACGTGTGAAATATTTAGGAGTGTTGAGAAACTTTTTGTTAGCCTCTACATCATGATTTGTAATTCAGAACCAATAATTGTCCCTTTGGGCCATGCCCATTTTTTCAGGTAATAACATTACCATCAGCTATCCTAAAGCACAATTTATATTATATTATTATATAGTAGATCTTCATTATTCTAGGAGCAACAGCTGTTACCCCTAAGCATAATTTCACTGTTGGTTTTCTTAATAAATCTAATGGTAAAAAAGTTTCGCTAGTGGCCAAAAGTGGCTGGAAATATATGGGACCTGAAGTTTCTTCCCTGGATTGGTTAAAATACTAGTGGTTAGACCATACAATCTTTGTTATCACCACTTGATCTTCTTGTTATCATTGAAATTAACTTTTGGTTTGCTTAGTGTCTTCGTCTTTCATTTCTCTTTGGCTCAATGTAAAAAAATACAATAGAAATTTAGTCGTAATCGATTCCAACCTCCTCATTAAACATCTTGTCTAAATATTTTAAACAATTTGTAAGTTACTCTAATTGTTTCGAGATTGCTCTTAATAAAATTATTCAACTTTAATGAGCGATTTCTGCAGAGACTGTTCTTTAATTATAATCCTAAGAGTGATTGGGGTAGATTGTTATTATTCTACTTTTAGGCAAAAACTATCCTCACTATTCAAAAACACAGTCATGGATAGATGATATACTCCAAAAGCAGAAGGGCTGTATCCTCAGTGTGCATGTAGTTTCTGGCAAACAGTAGCTGTTTATTAATTCATTGAATAAATATCAGACATCAGCCACTATGTGAAACAAGATACCCGGTAATCTCTGTCTCTCCTACTAAACTGTGAACTTTATGAGGCCAGGGTCTTTTTTTATCTCATTCATTGCTGTGTCTAGCACCTAGGAGAGTGCTTGGCACATAAACTGCTTCTCAACAAATATCTGTTGAATAGGTGAGTGAACTCTGAGTAGCACCAGCAGTCTAGTAGATGAGATAAGTGAAAAGAAACATTAATGAAATATATGAGATGACTTGTAAAATTATAGTAATTGCTCTAAATAACTGCTGACAGAGAAGAACAGAGGGAGGTGTCCTTTGAGTAATATGGTCAAGGAAGGCTTCTCCAAGAAGAGAATGTTTCATCTGGAGCTTGATGGTCCTAGAAGACTGAGGGCGAGAATGAGCCAGCTATGGAAGAGCAGGGAAGAGCATGAGAGAGGATGACCGAGGAGAAAAGCCTGGCCCACTAACGTGGCAGAAAGAATGCTGGTTGGGTAGAATTCGGTAGTGAGGGCCAGAGAGGTTCAAAATACAGCTGAAGAAGAGGGCAGGGGCAGGTTATTCAAGGTCCCCACTTTGGAGGCCATGAGAAAGAAGGTGGATTCTATTGTAATGGTACCAGAACACCAGAGACTATTGCTAGTTGCCAATTAATTACACATTCTCCAACTTCCTTACTGAAAAAATATTGATATTGTTGAGGGCAACAATTTGCCCAGTTATTTACAAAAAATAAAAAAAGCAAAACCCACTGTCATCATAGCCATCCTTGCATTCAGGAGTACCACATGGTATGCTGCTGCCCAACGAGATACAAGTGGAAGATGCTTCAGCAGCATTGGGAGGAGAGTTTTGCTTTCTGGTAAAAAGTGCAAAAATGACCATGTCCTTAGCTCTTCCTCTTGCCTGGAAGGCCTGTGATGCCAGAAGCTAAGCTGTCATCTTGCGATTATTAAGAGGATGCATAACTGTGGATAAGACAGTCTTCACATCCTTGAGCTGCTGAACCAAAGTGAGAGCAACCTCCCCCACCCCTCTAACTTTAGAATTCTGAAATGTAAGAAAAGTAGCCTGATATTTTAAAGCAACTGGTATGCTTTATCTTGCTTATAATTTAATGCATTTATGATTGATACAGTGACAGGTGAACAAAAGTCACCAGTTCAATGGAACACACTGAAAATATATTTAAGAGAGAAGAATTTTTTTATTCTTATAACATAATTTTATTTTTAATTAAAAAAATTTTTTAATTTATTTTTTAATCTACATCCAAGTTGGTTAGCATATAGCGCAACAATGATTTCAGGAGTAGATTCCTTATGCCCCTTACCCATTTAGCCCATCTCCCCTCCCACAACCCCTCCAGCAACCCTCTATTCTCCAAATTTAATAGCCTCTTATGTTTTTGTCCCCCTCCTGTTTTTATATTATTTTGGCTTCCCTTCCCTTATGTTCATCTGTTTTGTCTCTTAAAGTCCTCATATGAGTGAAGTCCTATGATATTTGTCTTTCTCTGACTAATTTCACTTAGCACGATACCCTCTAGTTCCATCCACATAGTTGTGAATGGCAAGATTTCATTCTTTTTGATTGCCGAGTAATACTCCATTGTATATATACCACATCTTCTTTATCCATTCATCCATCGATGGACATTTGGGCTCTTTCCATACTTTGGCTATTATTGATAGTGCTGCTATAAGCGCTGGGGTGCATGTGCCCCTTCTAAACAGCATACCTGTGTTTTTTGGATAAATACCTCGTAGTGCAATTGCTCTGTTTTAGGGTAGTTCTATTTTTAATTTTTTGAGGAACCTCCATACTGTTTTCCAGAGTGGCTGCACTAGTTTGCATTCCCACCAGCAGTGCAAAAGAGATCCTCTTTCTCCGTATCCTCACCAATATCTGTCGTTGCCTGAGTTGTTAATGTTAGCCATTCTGACAGGTGTAAGCTGGTATCTCATTGTGGTTTTGATTTGTGTTTCCTTGATGATGAGTGATGTTGAGCATTTTTTCATGTGTCGGTTGGCCATCTGGATGTCTCCTTTGGAGAAGTGTCTATTCATGTCTTTTGCCCATTTCTTCACTGGATTATTTGTTTCTTGGGTGTTGAGTTTGGTAGGATCTTTATAGATTTTGGACACTAACCCTTTATCTGATATGTTGTTTGCAAATATCTTCTCCCATTCTGTCAGTTGCCTTTTAGTTGTGCTGATTGTTTCCTTCTCTGTGCAGAAACTTTTTATTTTGATGAGGTCCCAGTAGTTCATTTTTGCTTTTGTTTTCCTTGCCTCTAGAGACGTGTTGAGTAAGAAGTTGCTGTGGCCAAGGTCGAAGAGGTTTACCTGCTTTTTCCTCTAGGATTTTGATGGCTTCCTATCTTACACTTAGGTCTTTCATCCATTTTGAGTTTATTTTTGTGTATGGTATAAGAAAGTGGTCCAAGTTCATTTTTCTGCATATTGCTGTCCAGTTTTCCCAGCACCACTTGCTGAAGAGCTTGTCTTTATTCTACTGGATACTCTTTCCTGCTTTGTCAAAGATTAGTTGGCCGTACGTTTGTGGGTCCATTTCTGGATTCTCTACTCTGTTCCATTGATCTGAGTGTCTGTTTTTGTACCAGGACCATACTGTCTTGATGACTACAGCTTTGTAATACAGCCTGAAGTCTGGGAGGGTGATTCCTCCTGCTTTGGTTTGCTTTTTCAAGATTGCTTTGGCTATTTGGGGTCTTTTGTGGTTCCATACAAATTTTAGGATTGTTTGTTCTACCTCTATGAAGAATGCTGGTGTTATTTTGATAGGGATTGCATTGAATATGTAGATTTCTTTGGGTTGTGTCGACATTTTAACAATATTTGTTCTTCCTATCCAGGAGCATGGAATCTTTTTCCATTTTTTGTGTCTTCTTCAATTTCCTTCATAAGCTTTCTATAGTTTTCAATGTATAGATTTTTTACCTCTTTGGTTATGTTTATTCCTAGGTATTTGATGAGTTTTGGTGCAATGGTAAGTGGGATGGATTCTTTGATTTCTTTTTCTGTTCTTCATTATTGGTGTATAGGAATGCAACCGATTTCTGTGCGTTGATTTTATATCCTGCCACTTTGCTGAATTCATGGATCAGTTCTAGCAGGATTTTCATGGAATCTTTTGGGTTTTCCATATAGACTATGATGTCATCTGCGAACAGTGAAAGTTTGACATCCTCCTGACTGATTTGGATGTCTTTTATTTCTTTGTGTTGTCTGATTGTTGAGGCTAAGACTTCCAAACCTATGTTGAATAACAGTGGTGAGAGTGGACATCCTTGTCTTGTTCCTGACCTTAGGGGGAAAGCTCTCGATTTTTCTCCATTGAGGATGATATTAGCATTGGGTCTTTCATATATGGCTTTTATAATCTCGAGGAATGATCCTTCTATCCTTACATTCTTATGAGTTTTTATCAAGAAAGGATGCTGTACTTTGTCAATGCGTTCTCTGCATCTATTGAGAGGATAATGTGGCTCTTGTCCTTCCTTTTATTGATGTGATGAATCACATTGTTTGTTTTGTGGATACTGAACTAGCCCTGCATCCAGGTATACATCCCACTTGGTCGCGGTGAATAATTTTTGTAATGTATTGTCAGATCCGTTTGGCTAATATCTTGCTGACAATTTTTGCATCCATGTTCATCAGGGAAATTGGTTAGTAGTTTTCCTTTTAGTGGGGTCTTTCTCTGGTTTTGGAATCAAGGTAATGCTGACTTCATGGAAAGATTTTGGAAGTTTTCCTTCCATTTCTTCTTTTTGGAACAGCTTCAAGAGAATAGGTATTAACTCTTCTTGAAATGTTTGATAGAATTCCCCTGGAAAGCCATCTGGCCCAGGACTCTTGTTTTTTGGGAGGTTTTTGATTACTAATTTGATTTGTTTACTGGTTATGGGTCTGTTCAAATTTTCTATTTCTTCCTGTTTCAATTTTGGTATTTGATATTTCTAGGAATTTGTCCATTTCTTCCAGATTGCCCATTTTATTGGCATATAATGTTTATAATATTGTTTTATTGTTTTTATTTCTGCTGTTTTGGATGTGATCTCTCCCATTTTATTCTTGATTAATTTATTTGGGTCCTTTCCTTTTTCTTTTTGATCAAACTGGCTAAGGGTTTATCAATTTTGTTAATTCTATCAAAGAACCAGCTTCTGGTTTGGTTGATCTGTTTTACTGGTTTTTTTTGGTTTTTCGTTTTTTGGTTTTGATAGCATTGATTTCTGCTCTAATCTTTATAATTTCCTGTCTTCTGCTGGTTTGGGGTTTTATTTACTCTTCTTTTTCCAGAACTTTGAGGTGTAAGGTTAGGTTGTGTATCTGAGACTTTTCTTCCTTCTTTAGGAAGGCCTGGATTGCTATATACTTCCCTCTTTTGACCACCTTTGCTCCGTCCCAGAGGTTTTGCTCTGTGGTGTTATCATTTTCATTGGCTTCCATGTACTTTTCAATTTCCTCTCTAACCTCTTGGTTAGCTCATTCACTCTCCAAGTAGGATGTTCTTTAGTTTCCAAGTATGTGCTATCCTTTCAAATTTTTTCTTGTGGTTGACTTTGAGTTTCATAGCATTGTGGTCTGAAAACATGCATGGTATTATCTCGATCTTTTTGTACTTGTTGAGGGGTGATTTGTGTCCCAGTATGTGATCTATTCTGGAGAACGTTCCATGTGCACTGGAGAAGAATGTGTATTCTGCTGCTTTAGGATGAAGTGTTTGGAATATATCTGTTAAGTCCATCTGGTCCAGTGTGTCATTCGAAGCCATTGTTTCCTTGTTGATTTTCTGTTTAGTTGCTCTGTCTGTTGCTTTGTAAGTGGGGTGTTGAAGTCCCCTACTATTATGGTATTATTATCAGTGAGTTTCTTTATGTTTGTGATTAATTGATTTATATATTTGGGTTCTTTCACATTTGGAGCATAAATGCTTTCAATTGTTAGGTCTTCTTGGTGGATAGACCCCTTAATTATGATATAATGCCCTTCTTCATCTCTTATTACAGTCTTTATTTTGAAGTCTAGATTGTCTGATATAAGTATGGCTATTCCTGCTTTCTTTTGTCAACCATTAGCAGGATAGATGGTTCTCCATTTCCTTACTTTCAATCTGAAGGTGTCTTTAGGTCTAATGTGGGTCTCTTGTAAACAGCATATAGATGGATCTTGTTTTCTTATCCATTCTGTTACCCTATGTCTTTTGATTGGAGCATTTAAGCCATTGATGTTTAGAGTACTGAAAGATATGAGTTTATTGCCATTATGTTGCTTGTAGAGTTGGAGTTTCTGGTGGTGTTCTCTGGTCCTTTCTAGTCTTTGTTGCTGTTGATCTTTGTTTTCCCCCATCTTTTCTCCCTTCAGAGAGTCCCCCTGTAATTTCTTGCAGGGCTGGTTTAGTGGTCACGAACTCCTTTCATTTTTGTTTGGGAAACTTTTAATCTCTCCTTCTATTTTGAATGACAGTATTGCTGGATAAAGAATTCTTGGCTGCATATTTTTCTGATTCAACACATTGCATATATCCTGCCACTCCTTTCTGGCTTGCCAAGTTTGTGTGGATAGGTCCACTGCAAACCTGATCAGTCTTCCATTGTAGATTAAGGACTTTTTTTCCCTTGCTGGTTTCATGCTTCTTTCCTTGCCTGAGTATTTTGTGAATTTGGCTATGAGATGCCTTGTTGATGGTTGGTTTTTGGTGAATCTAATGGGGGTCCTCTGTGCTTCCTGGATTTTGATGTCTGTGTCTTTCCCCAGGTTAGGAAAGTTTTCCACTATGATTTGCTCACATAACCCTTCTATCCCTTTTTCTCTCTTCATCTTCTGGGACCCCTATGATTCTGATATTGTTCCTTTTAATGAGTCACTGATTTCTCTAATTCTTAAATCGTGCTCTTTTGCCTTAGTCTCCCTCTTTTTTTTCTGCTTCATTATTCTCTGTAAGTTTGTCCTCTATATGGCTGATTGCTGTTCTGCCTCATCCATTCTTGCTGCCATGGCATCCATTCAAGATTGCAGTTCAGTTATAGCATTTTTAATTTCATCCTGACTAGCTTTTACTTCTTTCATCTCTGCAGAGAGGGATTCTCATCTATTTCTGACCCCAGCTAGTATTCTTAGTATTCTTATTATCATGATTCTAAATTCTTGTTCAGACATCTTGCTTCTTTCTGTGTTAAGCCCCTGGCTGTCATTTCTTCCTGCTCTTTCCTTTGGGTGAATTCCCTTGCTTCATAATTTTGAAGGGAGAAAAAATTGATAAGGTAAAAAAAATTAAAATTAAAAAATAATTAAAAACAACACACACACACGAATCAAATAAATGATTCTAGATTCTAGGTGTGTTTTGGTCTGGTTATTGAAATGAGGTTGATAGATTAGAGAAAAAAAGGGGGGAAAATGTTTGAAAATTTGAGAAAATGAATACAATGAAATAGAATAAAATGAAATGATGGAAGCAAAATAGAATTTGAAAAATTTACAAAAAGGTAAGAAATATAGTAGAAAAAATTAAAGGAAAATATTTTTAATAAAAATTGAGAATAAAAATACATTTTTTCTCTTTCTGTATTCAAGAAAAAGAAATGAAAATGAAGAAAAAAAAGAAAATTGAATAGATGGACCAACGAACAGACCAAAATATGATTGCAATTACATTGGTTTCCCCTAGATGTCAGACTATGAAGAGTTTTATAGCCCATAAACTAACCAGGCCAAGTGACTTATGTTCCTGAAGAGTGAGGTTGACTTAGTTGGCAGGACTTAGTGTAACGGCTCTGTTCTCCACTAGATGGCGCTGCTTAGCTTACTGAGGTGGATTCTTGTGGCGCTTGTAGGTGTGTATGCACATGCACAGAAGAGGTGAAAATGGTGTCACCCAGCTACCCAGTCTCTAGTATTAGAACTCTGTTCTCTCCGACCAGTAATCGCACACCCGTCCTTTGTCTCTGGCTTCCGTCCACTCCCTGCTTTTACACTGTCTGCGACCAAGCCATCAGGTTGTCAGGTGGCACTTCCCTCCTGAGTTTTATCTCACATGTGGCTGCGTTTCCCAACCCCTCACTTCTGAGGGACTGTGACCTGCTGATCTTCTGGGGAAGGGTCCCACCGAGCAATGGTCCAGTGCCAGCTGCACCCAGGAATGTTCATGGGACCATGCTGCTTCCAATGCCCAGAGACTGCGGCTGGGTGCCAGCCTGTCCCAGGAAAAGTTCACGTGATCGTGTGGCAGCAGCATTTCAGGGATTATGGCAAATCACAACATGCATCTGGCACCAGGCTTCACCCTTAACGACCTTGTTCCAGCACCAGCGAATGTGGTTGTTCTCTGGGGTCTGCTGGGACTGGGTGGCCCCACAGCTTCCACCAAATGTCCTTCCAGCAGGGGAACTGCTTCTCCTGTGTGGCCCAATGACCCCCAGACTTTACCCTGCTCCTGGGGATTCTCCCTTCTCACCAAAGCGCCACCAGGTATCCAGCTGTGGAGTGTCAGACTCTGTGCTCCCCATTTATAGAGTCTTAAAGGAATTTAACCCCTCTCATTTCTCCTTTCTCCCTTTTCTGTTCAGTCCCTGTGGCTGTTTCCACTTTTCCACTTTCTCTCCAGCTGCTTTTGGTGGGGGTGCTTTTCCTGAACTCTACCCCCCCCCCCCCATCTCTGTCCTCTCTCCACAAGCAAAACAGCTCCCTGCCCTCCATGGCTTCTCTCTCCCCCAGTTCACCTCTCTGCACAGTGAACCTGCTGAGTTCTGTAGTTCAGGTTGTTCAGATTGTTGTGTTAATTCTCAAATCAGTTTTCTAGGTGTGCAGGATGGTTTAGTGTCGACCTGGCTGCATTTCATGGATGCGAGATGCAAAAAAAACCTTCCATACTGTTCTGCCATCTTGGCTCCTCAAGAGAAGAGATTTTTGATCAAGCAGCATCTTGCAAAGACAGGAGGCAACAGAAGTAAACAACAGGTGTTTTTTAATTATAAAAAGAATGAATTAAAAGGATAATGAAATACACATTCCTGGGTCTTTGGGTTTCCTGGCTACACCTTTCTTGGCTTCAGGTTCATCACCTGTGAGATGAAAAGACTTAGACTCAATGACCTCCAAAGTTCCTTTTATTTCTATGAGGCTATGAATATAAGGATAGTTCTATTCTTTCCCTGAGCCTGGAAATTATATAAATGTAGGGACATTGATTCTTGGATGTGAAGAAGAGAGTGTATGTGGGCCCAGTTTTTTGCCATAAAATCAATGAGAGCTGAATGGAGGAATCTCTGAGAGCCAGAGAAGGTCAGGCTGAAGTTGTACAACGTGAATTATTCATGGTGTAGGGCTGTAGTGTTCTGGTCATTTTCCAAAAGTGCTCTTCAAAGAAGATCAAAATTGGAGAGGTGAACCGCATAAGGGATTTGTTGACAAACATGGGTGTAAAACAAAAAAAATCAAAGTACAGGATGGGAGGGTATGTATACAACAAAAATGAATAAAAAGTATCAGAAATATCTACCAGTCATGTCTAAAGTTTAAAAAAAGCAAATTATTCAACACTTGAGAATATCAAAAGTAAGAAAAGTTGATTATATACTTTATAGTTCTTTATAATGCAGTAAGACCAATGAAGAAATGGTAAGTAGCACAATGTGTATAGATTTATTTAACACACGTATATATAGTATTTAACAAAACCCAACAGTGTTGACAAAGAGAATGTAAAAGTAATAGACTTTGGTTTTGCTTCTCTTTAATCCACTAAACAAAGTGATTTTCAAATAAGAAAGTTTTCAAACCTACATTTATAAAAAGTAATCAAATAGCAAGATCATGCAAAATATACTAAAAGCAAATTTAATCCATTTTAATTGTTCCTTTGCTAAGCGAAAGTCCATCATATAGAAGAAATCCAAGATTTTAAACATGCGATTTCAGAAACTCTTGAAACCTGAGATCATGGTAACCAGAAGTGGTTTGTTCCCCCCTGTACTGGAAATAATTAAATGTTCTAGTTTGTAAAATTACCGATTCAAATTGGAAACCTTATCAAAATCATCACACTCAACTTGGAAAATGCAAATTAGGAAACCTTAAGATCAGTACCAACCAAATCACATAATAGATTATCCCATAAATTCTGTGAAAACAGATGGAAAATGAAGAAGGTAAGGTTAAAAACTATCACGTGCTCACTAGGAACAAGCATGGATCCTAGGAGACAGTGAAGATCATCCAAAAGACGGGGCAAGGAGGATCAGGGCGGGAAAGAGCAGTGACATAAGGTGAGTCCTGGCCCCTTGCTGAATGGATCTCTCTTAGTATGAATTGGAGATATGGCGAGTTTCAAAGACCTTCCTCACCTGGTAGGTAGGACACACTTTGAACCACAGCAGGTAGACTGTGGGATTATAGATGAACCGTTCCGCTGTCTGCCCCAGAATCTTTGGCATGTGTCTCATCGACTATAGCCTCATGGGCCCAGCCCTATACGGCACTCATAAATTCAATTCCAAACTTTTTGAAGGTATCGTGTCATATCTTTAGGAGACTATTTATTTTTCTATCTAGAGCACAACTGCAGCTTGATAAAGTTCCTTGTTGTCTTCCTCGTGAACACACATGCACACACGCATGCACACACACACATGGGTTGTACATACACACATATGCACACACATTCCTAATTCATCCTTTCCCTGACAGTGTATCCTTGGGAGAATCCTCCCATTTTGTGGGAACGTTAGGTCAGATGCCTAACTTCTGTAGGGGCAATCAAGCCCTTTCATTAAGGAAATGATCAAACATCCCAAGGTCAAGGGACAGCAAAAGCTGTCACTGTCTCATTTACCATTTTGGTTTCCTTTTTCCTTCTCTTTTATAGTTTTTTTGTGGATGTCTCAAATTTATTGTAATGTATTTATAAGGAGATCTGTAATATTATTTCTAACATTTTTAGCAGTTTTGTATTAGAAGGACTTCTTTTCTGAAAAACGATTTCAACGTACTGCTGAAATGGCAATGTTTAATAAATTATTTAGAATTATTTTATGAAGTATAGTATGCACATTATATACATGCAGAAAAGTGCATGTCATAAATGTACTACTGAGCAAAGAATCAAAAAATGAACCTAACCATGTGATGTGATCCAGGTTAATAAATGGAACATTACCAACTCTCACTTCATGCCCCTTATAACTACAACCATTTCCCTCTACCCAAAGATTACTAGGATACTGATTTCTAATACTACAGATTTATTTTTGCATAATTTTAAATGTAATCTACTGTATAAATTACATTGTGCCTAAATTCTTTTGTTCAATATTAAGTTTAGAAGAACTATTCATTTTGCTTCATTTAGCTGTATTAATTTTCATTGTTGTTGTTTTTTAAGTTTATGTATTTTGAAAGACAGAGTGAGAGAGTGTACATATGCATGAGAGGGAGGGACAGAGAGAGAGAAAATTTCAAGCAGGCTCCATGCTATCAGCACAGAGCTTCACATGGGGCTCGATCTCACGAACTGATCTCAGGAACCATGAGATCATGACCTGAGCTAAGAGTAGAATGCTTAACTGACTGAGCCACCCAGGCCGCCCCCCCCCCAATGCTGTTGTTTCTGTTGTATGAATATACCACAATATATTTATCAATATTACTATTGGGCATTTTTTTAAAGTTTCTGATTATAAATAATGTTGGTATGAACATGGTTGCATGTGGCCTTTGGGTGCATATGTAAGAGTATTTCTGTTAGGAATTACCTAAGAAGAAATGTGAAAATATTGGATCATAAGATATTTCAGTGTTTGTAGATAACAGCAAACAGCTTTCTTAAATGTTTACACAAATTCACCCTATGATCAGAAGTAAAGACTTCTTCTGACTTAGTGTTTGCCAACTCTTAGGAATTCAATTAAAACATTTTAAAGTTATTTTTGGGGGGCATGTATTGGTATCAAACTGCACTTATAATTTGCATTTCCCTGATGACTAAAGAAATTGAACAATTTTAATAAGTCTATTGGATGCTAAATATCTCTTGTGAATTTCTAATTTAAGTAGTTTGCCTATTTTTTATTAAGTTGTTTTCCTTATTTGTTGTTTAGTGATTAATTTATATGTACTTGGATAGGAGCTTCTATGGTTACATGTCTTGCAAATATCTTCTATTATGGTTATTTTTATACTTTGGATTTCATAACTTTTCATGAGCATGCATTTTCATTAATACAGTCTGATTTATCAAATTTTTCTTTATAGTTAGTGCTTTTGGGTTTAAGAACTTGGCCTATTCCTGTAGCATGGCAGTATCTTATCATTTAGATTCTAATTCTGGAAGTTTTATTATTTTACTTTTTGTAATTATATATAAAATTGACCTGAAATTGGTTTCTATGTGTGGACATTTCCTTCTTTGGTTGTTTACTAAGATTTTATTTTTGCTCTTGGCAAAAACAGATATTGAAATTCATCAAATGCTTTGTTTGCATCTGTTGAGATGATCATACTTTTTCTCCTTTATTTTCATAATATAGCAAATTACATTGTCTTCTAACATCTAACACCATTTTATTCTTGGAGTAAATCCAACCTTGGTCATAATGTATTATTCCTATATTTTCTGGGTTTGATTTTCCAGTGTTTTGCTCAATATTTCTGTGTATGTCAGTTTTTATATTCAGATCCTGCTGAAATTTTAAAATAAACGGAGAAATACTCCCTCCTTTTCTTGTCTTGGGAGAGTTTGTGCAAGAGTTGAATTATTTTTTCCTAAATGTTAGTGGAATTCACTGATGAAACAATTTTGGTCTAGTTTTCTTTGAGGAAGTTGTATAATTATGGGAATAGAGGTTGAACTGTTCAGATTCTCTCTACATTTTTGTGCTAGTGTTTGTAAATTGTGTTTTCTTGAAATTTTCTCATTTTCTATAAATTTTCAAATTTGTTGGGATATATTTGCTATTGTGCTTGTTAATTTCTAAATCTATGGAGATTCTACGGTTACTTTTTGTTGATTTCTAACCTATTTCTCTGTGATCAGAGAATATAATCTACACAACTTAAATTCTGTTTACTATCCCAGAATTTGATTATGATTAATGTTCTGTGCGTATTTGAAAAGGACGACAACTTATAAATGAGTTACTATATACAATTTAGTTGCAGAGTTAATCATGCTATTCAAATCTTTTATATCCTTACTGAAATTCCGTTTCATTGAAAAGCTTCCCAAAATGACTGTTGATTTAATCATTTTCCCTCCTACTTCTGTTGCTTTTTTACTTCTATTTTCTGAATCTTAGCTAATATGAATTTAGGTCTATTTTCTGTTCCTGTCAATTGAAACGTTCCTTTTTAGGAAGTATACCCTTTATGTCCAGCAATGCCTTTCAGATTCCCACCAGAAAGACCGCCCTCTGGGGTTGGTTCATCCAGGGGTGAGTGGAGAGTGCATCCAGCTTGCAGTCACCTGTCTCTGTCTTTACCACTGCACGTTTCCCCACTTATTCCTGCCTGATCTTACCTACTCTTGCTGATAAAACTCTTCTCAGTTTTCTTTCTGACTTTTAAAGATATTTTGAAAAGAAATCCTTCCTATATACCTTAAAAAATCACATCCTATATTTTGTTTATGGTTATGTGCTCAAAAATATTATTTGTACTTTAATAGACTAAATTTTTATCTTCAACTTCTAAGTGAGTTTACCTTTCATATGTGGACAGGTAATCAATCTACCCATTCTCTTTCCAAATAACTATACATTTTGAGTTAAACTATTTCAAATGTTTTTAATGTTTATTTGTTTATTTTCAGAGACAGAGAGAAAGAGAGAGAGTGAGTGAGAGAGAGAGGGGAGGGGCAAAGAGAGAGGAGAGACAGAATCCCAAGATGGCACGGAGCCCAAAATGGGGCTCGATCCTATGAAATCTGAGCTGAAACCAAGAATTGGATGCTTAACTGACCGAGCCACCCAGGCACCCCTAAATTAAAATATTTCAAATTAAGCATATGCATGTCCCCAGAAAAATTAACTCAGAAGGAAACTATGGACCAACGCATGATCTAAGATCACCACGTTTACTTGGTGAATTAAGCCCAATTATTGCCTTTGCACAACTAAATCAGGAACAGAGTCATTACTTAAACTGAAAAATAAAACCCAGTAAACCTCAAAAACCCAAATCTTACTGCATTACCAAATACTTCTGAAGAACAGGCAATGAAACAGAGGTCACAGTAAGGCGATCATTTCCCTCCTGGTCAATGCATTTCCGAGCTTATCGGATCTTGAATACAGCATAGCCAGACCCTATTTTTAATATTTCCTAATTGTGTGGTGAGAGAGGCTCCTGTAGTTTGAAATGTGTTTCCGTAGCATCTCAGAGAACTTTTTACACTTTGAGGATTTGTGAGCTCACATATTGTAAATAGGCAATTGTACACCTTTAGGTTTATTTTCCTCCCCTCGCCATAAATATCAGATGCCATAATTAACGAAAGGCATGAAAATGGAGTACAAAATAGATGATGTGTCTCCCAAAAGTACAACTTTGAAAGAAAAAAAATCCCTGTAAAGCAACGGGAACGTACTCTGTGATTATGTGCTCTGGGGCAGTTACACAGCAAGCATGATGGGGATTACAAATTTGCTTGCTCTGGCAGGAAGGATATGCCTATTAACAGAAACCAGCTGTTCAGAAAAAATGCTATGCCCAAAGTAGTGGGAGGATGTCTTAATTTAGCTGTGGGCCACATTTATTACTGCCGAAAAAAAAATCACAGAAACCATCACCTCTATGCAATGAATAACAACATTCTTGTGCATGTATGCGACACAAAGGAAATATTAAGAATAGTTCGTCTAAAGCAAATCAATCTCCATGGTTTAACCACTCTTTTCTTTCACCACAGGATGTCTCTGGGCTTTCCAACTTGTTATTTCCATCCAGGCCTCTGCAAGGAGGGAAATGAATCAACTTAGAAAACCTTCGTGCTTTCCTTTTCAGAGTGACCGATGGACTTAGATAGGTCACTCAGAACATTCCCTCTGCACTGAGGACAGAAGAAACGGCATCTAGAATTCGCTGAGCATCAAATCGCTCTGCTTTTCTTACTCTGTGACTTTCGTGCGAATTTCTGGTCTCTTCCTAAATTTGAGTGAAGTTATGTCACAGCTTATCAATATATGGCTTATGGAAATATTTAACTCAAAGATGTAAAAGGCACGAAGATAGAAAAAGGTCTAATTGAAATATGTAGGGTCCAGAATTATTTCAAGTTCTGAAACGTCTTCATTTCCAGAACGCCCCCCTTGCTGTTTTGGCATCGATTATCACGTACGGATTTTTAAAAAATATTTATTTATTTTTGAGAGAGAGAGACAGAGAGACAGAGACAGAGACAGAGCACGAGCAGGGGAGGAGCAGAGAGGGAGGGAGACACAGAATCCGAAACAGGCTCCAGGCTCCGAGCTGTCAGCACAGAGCCCGACGCGGGGCTCCAACTCATAAACCATGAGATCATGACCTGAGCCAAAGCTGGACGCTCAACTGACTGAGCCACCCAGGCACCCCTAATGTATGTATTTTTATCGAGGACCTATCAGTGGCCAGATGAAGTAGAAAGTGCTATATATGTAACATTCGGTAAGATAAATTTCCTCTTGCAGCTTAGTTGAGGCAAAACAATCAATGATTACAAACCTGAACAACAGGCACTATAGAGACGCTCACAGTGGAGACACTATGGTGATTATAAGAGCATAGAGAAGGAGCACTGGGGAAAAGTGGGCTTGGGGTGTGCATTTGTGTGTTTGTGTGTATGTGTGTGTATGTGCCTATATACGCTCTTCCACAGGAAGCTGACACTGAAATCAAGAATTAAGACAATTTGGACTGGTACAATTTTCCTGGCGGATAATCTAGGGAAAGGCATTCCAGACAAAGGGATCAGTATGGGCAGAGTCTTCGGAGGAACTAAGTAAATGATGGTGCTCTCCCAAAAAATGTGACAGCATGGAGTATGGAGGCGTGCAGAGAGAGGCTGTAGGGTTTTGTGAGCAATGCCAAGAAGCTGGAACTTTACCCTAAGAAACACGGGCAAACCTTGAAGGATTTGAAGCAAAGGAATGACATTAGATTTAGGCATAGAGACTTCTGAGCCAAATTATAGAAAGAGCCCAAATGTCCATTAACTGATGAATGGATAAAGATGATGTGGTGTGTATATACAATGCAGTACTTTGACCCTTAACGACGTCCTGGAGACCAAGGACTAACCTGACATGCGCTAAGTATCCAGGACTGAGGATATTTTCTGGGACGCTGGATGAGTTTGGTAAATATTTGTTTTGCGTGGCTGAATAAAGTAGTAAAAAGCCTGTGAGTATCTAATCGTCTCTCTTCGCCAGAGATAATACAGAAGCTGACGTCTTGCCTGACCCTGACCTACAATATCTGTCTTTTGCCTCAGTACTGTTCTGAAACAAGCTCTCAAATGTCTCAGCGGTTGGGTTTTAGCAGTCACAAATGTGGTTTATTACAGCAAACGTTTACCGAAAAGTTCACGTGCATGTCAGCATGGCAGGTGTGAGAGAGAAAATTAAGACAGAAATGCCAGGTCTTTATCAACAAGCAGCTTATAACCTCACTTCCCTTCTCCTATACATAGTTTTCCCCAATCTTGTATCCTACTTTTTGCAATTGAACAGAATCTTCATTGCATCAGGGTAATTCAGGAACTATCATCTTTATTCCATGTCTCTCTGTATCAGTTTTGTAACCACTTGAGGGACTTGATATGATTTTACTCCCCTAAGTGTTTGCCAACTCTCTGTTGTAATTAGAGGAAGGTTTCCCTTTAAGTTTATTTTACAAATAAGTTGATCATTTGGAACTTGATCATATTTTGCTGCTATCCACAGTATAGCATGAAACACCCAAAATTAGTTCCATTATTTGTACCATATTAAAATTTGATTTTAACAGATGGCTACTGACAACTCTGCATTTGCAGGGAAAAACCCATTTGTTGTTGCAATTTTAATGTGCACGGACTGGGTTTGCTTCATACATGAATAAGCTGAAACTGTTCCACCATCTTAAATTCTGTTCTAGTCATTCTGGATTTCTTTTCCACATTCCGTTTTCTTTTTTTTTTTTTTTTCTTTTTTTTTTCAACGTTTATTTATTTTTGGGACAGAGAGAGACAGAGCATGAACGGGGCAGGGGCAGAGAGAGAGGGAGACACAGAATCGGAAACAGGCTCCAGGCTCCGAGCCATCAGCCCAGAGCCTGACGCGGGGCTCGAACTCACGGACCGTGAGATCGTGACCTGGCTGAAGTCGGACGCTTAACCGACTGCGCCACCCAGGCGCCCCTCCACATACCATTTTCTTAACTGCTCTGTAAACTCACAAGTTTGAAAGTGACAGATCCTAATAATATAGTCTTCTGGAAAGACTGTTTGATACATTTCTTGGTAATGCTTCTACAGGTTAATTTCTGGTTAAGAGAAATAATTGCGTTAAATACACTGATAGGGAAATTGTGAAAAAAAACCCCCACAAATGTTAGAACAACAAAATGCTTGGAATCCATTGTTTTGACTCTTCCATTTTGGAGGCATGAGGTCAAACAGTCTAAATCTGTAGTTTTAAATTTACCTTAAAAGCTCACATTTTTAACGCTCAGTCCTTAGGAAATTCAAAATTTTCACTTTTTAGATTGATACAAAATTATCTTTATTTCAGAAATTATATTTAATATGACTAGACTATAAATTGTACGATTACTGCCCCCATTACTGTAAAATTCTTAATGCTGGATGCTTAAGTTTTGCCCATTTTCAGTAATTCTTTTTTTTTTAATTTTTTTTTTTTTCAACGTTTATTTATTTTTGGGACAGAGAGAGACAGAGCATGAACAGGGGAGGGGCAGAGAGAGAGGGAGACACAGAATCGGAAACAGGCTCCAGGCTCTGAGCCATCAGCCCAGAGCCTGACGCGGGGCTCGAACTCACGGACCGCGAGATCATGACCTGGCTGAAGTCGGACGCTTAACCGACTGCGCCACCCAGGCGCCCCCAGTAATTCTTTTTGTATTCATTTTCTTTTCAAGTAAGAGAAAAGAAACATTTAAGTGTGTAAGAAAATTACACGATGCAGTCATAGTTCTCAATTTCTGGGGCAATTTGTAGTGTTTTTCAGCTACGCCATCAAATAAGCATTAAACACATTTATGAATTGAAAAAGAGAGAGTTGAAAACTTTGTGTGTTTGGATGATCTCCCACAGACTTTTTTTTTCCTGGGTGATAAATCCTGATGGGCTTTTCATACGGGCACAAAGGAGACCAGGACATTTAAGAGTCTGGGGTTGGCCATCCCTCTGGCTCTGAGCTAGAGCACAGGTATTAGGCTTTTGAGGACTCTGCAGAGAACACGGGAGGTCTCGAGGGTATTGAGGAAGAGTCTCCCTTCTGCTAGACTTGGACCCAAGCATCTCAGGTGAGTGCTTCCCCCGCCCCCCCAGGACAACAACAATGAAGGCAATTAACATGAACTGATGGCTAATTAGGTACCAATCTCCGGGCTGCTTTATAAGCACCACCCCCTTCAATGCCCTCTGTGAAGTAGGTTTCAAGTCTACAACGCAGAGATGAGCAAAGCGGAGTTTACGGGAATTAGGGAATTTATCAAAAGTCATGAAAGGAGCAGAGGGTGTGGTAGATTTAATCTCACAGCCCGGGTCTTCGCCCGAGGCATTCGGTCTCTCTCTGGTTCCCACCTGTACCCGAGCAGCCCCTGTTGTGAAAAGCAGGCACAGGCTCTCCATCCTACGATTCTTAGTACCTGTGTCCTCATGGACTTTTCCATCTCTTTCTAGCATAACCTGCTTTCAAGTGATTCCAAAATATAGCAATTGATTATCTCAGTGTTAAGGACGGAGACACCCCACTTCTCTCCGAGGGAATCTGCCCTCAACTCTTGGACCGTGCCAGCACATCTACTAGAGAAGTCTCTGAGCTGATTTTGTAAGAATATCAGCAGAGGGCGGCGTATTGCCCCCACTCCACTGATGTTTTAAGGTTTTGGAGGTGCTTTTCAGAGCTTGATCTACATCTCCTCTCTCCTAGATTTCTGATGCTATTATCCATCTGAAGGAGGAATGCCATCCTGGAGAATCGCCATGTGGTCTGATGCTGTTGCCATGGGCATCCTTCGAGCTGAGTAAAGCAAAGCAAATTGTTAAGACGCTGCTTCTTCCCACCTGGAATGTTTGACTATGGAAAAGTATTCTTAACCCAGTTGCGTTGGGAAGATCAACCGACAGGTAATGACCAACCATGCTTTTCTCAAACAACAGCCAGACGGTTGGCTTCCATGGAATGGATTTCCTGGGCAGCTTCAGCCTTTCAGTGACTGACCCCCTCATTCACAGCCATTGCTAAATTTCTCCCAGGGGCTAGGATGTAAAAACTTCCCTGTGTTTATTTCTCTGCTTATGCTCCCCTCTGGAAGCCAAACATTATGAGTCCCTTCTTTGATGCAGGCAAATATAAAATCAGAAATACGATTCTTTCTTTAAAAAAGAATCAGCCTTAATTAAAAGAAAGCCAGGCAATGTCCTGGGGGGGAGAATACTTGTATATTCAGTTTCCATCTTAGAAATCCCTCTGAGTGCTCATAAGAAAGCTGAAATCCTGACCTAGTAAACTAGATAAAAAAGCATTGGTTGGGTAACCAGATTGGAAGTAAATTTCTCAAGCAAGCTTAAGCTTACCCGTGCTCTGCCTTTGGGAGGGTGATGATTTTTGTTATGTTTCCCAGCCAGCGTAAAGAGATAAGGGCATTCCTCAGTTAAAATGTAACATCTTAAACATAAGCCTTGGTATTTATGTTGCAAGTTTGTGAACTGCATTTCAGATAATTGGGGAGAGTCTAACTTGACAGCAGGAGGGAGGGAAGCAGTGATTGTTTACAGTTTGCATTTATGGTTAAAAAACACAGATAGGATCGCCTTTAATGAATGTGTTGTTTTTTAATCATCTCTTCACTCTAAGGCTAAGTTCTTTATTAGGAATACATACAGAAACCTCAGTAAAATTTCCAGTATTTGGAAGCAGTTAGATTTCCTGTCTCCTAACTGCAGACATTTAGAATAAGCTTGAAGTGCTTCTGACATTTTCAAATCCAAATCATAACATATAACTCTATTCATATTTTAAAACATACTTTCAAGCTCCCACAGTATTTCACTTTGTAAAGATGTATTAATTTCAATTTCGTCTAAAACCTAAACTAAATACATCTTCCCTCCAGTGTGCAGCTCACTTATTCCACAGAACAAACACTGGCCCATAACCCATTATGTAATCTTGAATTTGGACCCTTTGTTAAGGTCTAACATCATCAAGTGGTAGGATTTCTATATGGGCCTCCTTGGTACTTCTGAAATCACATTATAGAAGTAGCTAACTTTTTTAGCCCTGTGAAGGACAGAATGATCAAAACACAACATTAAAACAGCATGCTTTTGAACAATTCTAGACCAGGCACTGTGCTAAAAGTTTTCTGCCCATGGTGTCACTGAAGAGTTACAAAATCCCGTTGAGGAAACAAAACCTGATGTTACAATTGGCCCGATTACAAGGTCTAAGAGTAGGAGGCATATTTATTTTGTTGACTGTTACTTTTCTAGTGCCTGACACAGACCTGTACTCGATTAATATTGATCTAACTGTTGAAAGACCACTAGCACCCCTATTTTACAGATACAGAGATGGGGGCATCACAGAGGTTACATAATACACAAAAATCGCACAGTGTGCGAGCACCCGAGCCAGGATACCTGACTTCAAAACTCAGGCTTAGATCATTATGCTTAGATCTTGCTGCACTAATGTAATTAGTATTTCTGGTTCTGTTAAAATGATACAAAATCAGAAGAATGGAGACCCTTAGGGATTCACAATACAGAGGCAAAAAAAGTCAATCTGAAATATAACCCGAATGCACAGTTTTCTCTCATAACAAGACAGGGTATACTCATCTTCACAGGGCATAAAACAGCGTATCTTAACAGTATTTAGCTCACAGTAATGGCCTTAATTTGGTGGGAAATGGACTTAGCACGTGGCAAGGGGATGTGCCTGTGCTGTTGTTAAAATTCCCTAAATCCAAGTGGTGGATTCTTTTTTTTCCCAATGTTTATTCATATTTGAGAGAGAGAGAGAGAGAGAGAGAGAGAGAGAGAGAGAGAGACAGACACACCATCTACCAGCGGGGAGGGGTAGAGAGAGAGGGAGACACAGGATCTGAAGCAGGCTCCAGGCTCCGAGCTGTCAGCTCAGAGCCCGACGTGGGGCTTGAATTCACAACCTGCGAGATCATGACCTGAGCCAAAGTCAGCAGCTTAACTGACTGAGCCACCCAGGTGCCCCCAAGTGTGGGGTATTCTTTATTAATCATTCAAGATCTCTGCCATGGAAACCTGAAAACAGTACAACAAAAATATTTCCTCAGCCATGAACTTCAAGATGGCCTCCTGCTGTCCCTCCCTCAGAAGTAAAGTATATCAAGAGTGTACAATTTTATTCCAGTGATTTAGTTTGTTAGTTTTACATCCACCACCCACTTAGATTATACTCTTCCCTATAAGAATCCAAACTCCTAATAGCCCCAGAGTTTCTCTCTGACACTCCCTGTCACCTATCCATCTTACATTACAAAGAGACAATTACTCTCTTTCAAGATTTCTGCTTTCATGTTCGCTCAAGGACATCCTGGGGGAAAAGGTCTTTTTTTATGGTTTTATTTAAAGTCTAGTTAATTAACATACAGTGAGGGTAATATTAGTTTCAGGTGTATAATACAGTGATTCAACACTTTTATACAACCGCCTGTGTTCATAACAAGTGCATTCATTAATTCCCATCATCTGTTTAACTCATCCCACCAACCTGCTTGCCCTCAAGCAACCGTCTTGGTTTGCTCTCTGTAGTTGAGTTCCCCACCCCCACCCCCCATGTTCATCTGCTTTCTTTTTTTTACATTTATTTTTGAGAGAGAGAGAGAGAGAGAGAGAGAGAGAGAGAGAGAGAGAGAGAGACAGCGCGCACAAGCGGGGGAAGGGCAGAGAGAGAGAGGGAGACAGAGAAGCTGAAACAGGCCCCATGCTGACAGCAGAGAGCCTGATGCGGTATTTTGATAGGAATTACATTAAACGTGTAGATCGCTTTGGGTAGTATAGACATTTTAACAACGTTTGTTCTTCCAATCCATGAGCATGGAAGGTTTTCCATTTCTTTGTGTCCTCTTCAACTTCTTTCATCAGTGTTCTGTAGTTTTCAGAGTACAGATATTTTACCTCTTTGGTTAGGTTCATTCCTAGGTTATTGGTGCAAATCTAAATGGGATCGAGTCCTTGATTTCTCTTTCTGCTGCTTCATTATTGGCATATAGAAATGCAACAGATTTCTATATGTTGTCTTTGTGTCCTGTGACTTTACTGAATTCAGGTGTGAGTTCTAGCAATTTTCTGGTGGAGTCTTTTGGGTTTTCTATTTCGAGTATCATGTTGTCTGCAAATAGTGAAAGTCTGACGTCTCCTTGCTGACTTGGATGCCTTTTGTTTCTTTTTCTTATCTGATTGCTGAGGCTAGGACTTTGGTACTATGTTAAATAACAGTGGACATCCCTGTCTTGCTCCTGACTATAGAGGAAAAACTTTCTATTGAGGATGATATTAGCTGTGGGTCTTTTGTATATGGCCTTTATGATGTTGGGTTATGTTCCCTCTAGCCCTACTTTGGTTTTTTACCATAATGGATATTGCACTTTGTCAAATGCTTTTTCTGCATATATTGGGAGGATCTTATGATTCTAACCCTCTCTTTTATTTACGTGGTATTTCACGCTGATTGATTTGCAAATTTTGAACCACCCTTGCAACCCAGGAGTAAATCCCACTTGATCGTGGTGAATGATTCTTTTAATGTACTGTTGGATTTGATCTGCTAGTATTTTGTTGAGAATTTTAAATATTTTGTAAAATAATATTCTCTTATAGTTGTTTCTTTATGTAGTGTTGGTTGTTATTTTTCCTCTCTGATTTGTGATTTTACTTATTTGTGTCCTTTCTCTTTTCTTTTTGGTAAGTCTGGCTAGGGGTTTATCAATTTTAACAATTCTTTCAAAGAACCATCTCCTGGTTTCATTGATCTGTTCTGTTATCTTGTTTCTGTATCATTTATCTTACTCTAATCTTTGTTATTTCCCTTCTTCTGCTGGCTTTATGCTTCATTTGTTGTCCTTTTCCTAGTTCCCTTAGGTGAGGTGAAAGGTTAGGTTGCTTATCTGAGATTTTTCTTGCTTCTTGAGATAGTATATTGCTATATACTGTCCTCTTATGACCACTTTTGCTGCATCCCAGAGATTTTAAACTGTCCTGTTTCCATTTTTATTTGTTCCATGTATTTTTTTAATGTCTTCTTTAATTTCCGGATTGACCCATTCATCCTTTAGTAGGATGTTCTTTAATCTTCATGTATTTGTGGTCTTTCCAAATTTTTTTCTTGTAGTTGACTTCAAGTTTCATAGTGTTGTGGTCAGAAAACTTGCATGCTATGATTTCAATCTTTTTATACATGTTAAGGCCTGACTTGTGATCCATTATGTGGTTTATTTTGGAGAATCTCCCCTGTGTACTTGAGAAGAACCTGCATTCTGCTGCTTTAGGATGAAATGTTCTGAATACATCTGTGAAGTCCATGTGGTACAGTGTGTCATTCAAAGCCATTCTTTCCTTGTTAATTTTCTGCTTAGATGATCTGTCCATTTATGTAAGTGGGGTGTTAAAGTCGGCTACTATTATTGTATTATTATCAGTGAATTTCTTTGTTATTGTTTTATATATTTGGGTGCTCTCAAGTTGGCAGCATAAATATTTACAATTGTTAGCTCTCTTTGTTGGATAATCACCTTTATCATGATATAGTGCCCTTCATTATCTCTTGTTATAGTCTTTAAAAACAAGTTTGATGTAAGTATCGCTACTCTGGCTTTATTTTGATGTCCATTTTCATGATAAATGTTTTTCCGTCCCCTCACTTTCAGCCTGCAGGTGTCTTTAGGTCTAAAATGAGTCTCTTGTAGACAGCATACATGGGTCTTTTTTTTTTTTTTAACTATTATAAGAATTTTCTTTTGATTGGAACATTTCTTTTGATTGGAACATTTAGCCTGTTTACATTCAGAGTGATCATTGATAGATATGTATTTAATGCCATTTTATTACTTGTTTTGTTGCTGTTTCTGGAGATTTTCTCTGTTCCTTTCTAGTGTTTGTTACTTTTGGTATTTCTTTCCCAGAGAGTCCCCTTTAATATTTCTGGTAGGACTGGTATAGTATTCATGAACTTTTGAAGTTTTGTTTGTCTGGGAAACTATCTCTGTTTGTATTCTGAATGATAGTCTTGCTGGATAGAATATTCTTGGCCACAATTTTTGCCATTCAGCACACTGACTATATTATGCCATTCCCTTCTGGCTTGCCAAGTCTCTGTGGAGAGATCTGCTGCTAACCTTATTGGTATTCTCTTATAACTTACGGACTTCTTTTGTCTTGCTGCTTTTAGGGCTTTTTCCTTTATATTTTGCGAATTTAACTACAGTATGTCTTGGCGTTAGCCTGCGTTAGTTGATTTTAATGTGTACCTCCTGGATTTGGAAGTCTGTCTCCTTCCCCAAATTAAGGAAGTTTTTAGCTATAATTTACTCAAATAAACCCTCTGCCCCCTTTTCTCTCTCTTCTTCTGTGGCTCCTACGATACGACTGCTATTATGCGTGATGGAGCATACGTCTCTACAGGCATTTTTCAGGTCACTGATTTCACACTGTGTGTCTCTGGGTCTCTTGCTTGCCTGGAACAGCATGGCACACCTTGGGGTCTACTCTAGCGAGGACTGCTGACTTTTCAACTTCCAAATTTCAGGGACCTGCACTGATTCTCTGGGAAAGGGTCACAGTGCGCTGGAACTGGTGCAGGCTTGACCCAGAAGGGCAGTCTCACCAGAGCACAGGGGCATGGGATTTGGAACAACCAGACTAAACACGAGTGTCCCTGTTAGCTGCCCTCATCGAGGATCTCTGCACCTATGCTGAGGGGCTGGGGGTGGGGGGGGGAGGGAAGTGCCCCCAATGCCCCCAATCGTTCTTTTGTCCCTAAAGAGGCAAGGCTTCCTCTCACAGACACTCCGAAATTTAGAACATTCTCTCCCTGTGCCCCTCAGGTGATTACCAGATGGCACAGTCTGCCCTGGGGTTGTTTGCCTGCCTCTGCTCCAGGATTAGGGCAGCATCCTTAGGTCTCTATCACAGCCACCCCTTTGAAGTCTGAAACCCTGTCTTTGAGCCCCGCTGGTTGCAAAAACTCATGAAATTCAGCCCCTCTCCTCTTCCTAGCCAATGGCTTTGGGGAAGTGCCCTCCTTGTGCTCATCTCTATGCACTCCATTCTCTCTTGCCTTTCTCTGCAACCAGGGCTCCCTCTCCCCCTTAGCACCTGTGATCTGATTCTTCCCCAAACCATGTCTCTACACATCCTACCTTCCAAGAAGGAGTCTCTTTTCTCCCTCTAGTTGTCTGGTTTGTTCTATCAGTCCTCAGGTCTATTTCTTGAGTATTCAGAATGATTTGATAGTTATCTAGCTATGTTTGAGGGATGAGGCAAACCTAGGTTCCTCCTCCTTTGTGGCCATCTTGGTTCCCCGCCCTGGGTCCCAGAACTTTTAAAACATGCAACCCCGTTTAGAAGTCAGCATCACTGTGAGATTTAAAAAGTGCGGATTAAGAATCTTGCCACGGTTACAGTCTGACTACGAGATGCTTCATAAATGCGAGAGAGGACAGAAAACTGTAATGGCATCTTTTTGTTTTAAACCCTGTTTTTTTTTTTTTTTTAAGGAGAGTTACCTCCTTTCCCTGTGCTGTCAGAAGGTTAAACTGTGGAAATCCGCTGCTGTGAATTAACCAGCTTTCCCAAGATATTAAAAAAGGGATTAAGTGCCCTTGGAGGCTTTCTATAAAATGAAAAAGACCAACTGTTTCCCGAATCGAGATGATGATGTTATTGAACCAAGTGGGCTCTTTGGTTGGATAATGAGAAGACATGAGTGAACGTGAAGCATGAGTACCAAACCTTTGGTTTCCAGCAGTGCTGCAACAGAGCTCTCTCCAAACACGTAACAGGAAAACCAAAGGTTCTGTCTGGCTTGGGCACCATCTGTTTAAAGGACTGTCCTTTCCATACACTCATGGGGTGTCTTCACATTGTTTTCTTATGTAGGCTAACACACTTACTCACACAGGTCTTCCTGGCATTCAAAATATTCACATACTTCATCAAATTGGTGAGGGGATAGTGTATCCCCAAATCAGCCTTGTATGAATTCTGCTGCCTTGATTAATTTGTCCCGGGACCTGGTGAAACTGAGAGACGCTCATTTGTTCGGTTACCTTGCCTAAAGAATTGGTTAATGAACAATGGCACATGGAGAGATAAGAGAAGGTTGACAATTCCTAGACATTCACCTGTTTTTTTGAATCTCAACCACAGATGAAGATACAGATAATTCACTGTGAAGCATTTACTCTCTATTTTAAATGAGTATTTTACAAAACTTTAGATAAGTCCCAAAGCAGCCTAGCGTTAGACTCAGGTGAGGAATAAGTATAGATTAATTGGAAATCTTTGAAGATATTAATCATTTATTATAATCCTGAGTTTTTAAAAAAAATATTCTTTTTCCCAGGCTCTAAAACCATTTCAGGTATTTCTGACAAAATAAAATAAAGTATATGCAGAATATGAGACACTTAACTTTCTTAGTGTTTGTGGCCCAAACTCTTTATTGTCCCTGGCATTGATTTTTTCCATTTTCCTTTTTAATAATTGAAACCCTAAAGTTTTAGGTGGAAACATAGCTGGCTGGCTGGCTAGAGATAGTACCCAAGGAGACAGTAGACACAAAATGGAAGGAACCTGGTCCCTGAATGTCCTAAATGACCTCATGGAACACTACTTTTTATTCTCTTTTGTTATAATATCTTAGCTTGTACACTGATACCGTGTTGAATACTATTTATGAACACAATTATTTTGTTATCTTTGATTCCTACATTTTAATTCAATACAATTTTTATTTTTATTTTTATTATTTTTATTTTTTTAATGTTTATTTATTTTTGACACATACACACACACACACACACACACACACACACACACACACAGAATCCAGAGAAGGCTCTGAACTTTCAGCACAGGACCCAATGCGGGGCTCAAACCCATGAACTGTGAGTTCATAACCTGAGCCAAAGCTGGGCGCTTAATCACTGAGGTGTCCCTCAATTCAATTTTTAGTGAGAAGGTAACAGACTTCCACTTCCAGTTAAGATGGAATAATAAAGACTTGATTTACCTTCCTTCCTAAAATACCAAGAACACCAAACACAATATGTTAAACAATAGTGTTTGAAACAATGGCCATCAGGCAACAAAGAATAGCAATCTCTGAGAGATAGGAAACAAATGAGGTGAGCCTTGTTACTGCCCTAGCTTGCTCCTAGAGGGAATGTCCATGTCCTAGGGCTAGGACAACAGGGTTCCTGAGTTGAGGAGACCTATCTAAGAGCCCAGGGAGATCAAGGTGGCTACAGCTGGCAGGACAGAGTGACAAAAAGAAGAGAGAGAGAAAAACCCTCAGATTTGCAGAGGGTCCCCCCTGTGTATTCTAGATGAGTACTATATACCATACAATATATATGTACTATACTTCATACAGAGAGAGTACCCAAGGCAGGAGAAAGAACCCCCAGAAAGGATTAGAAGCAGTGCCTTATACTGAGAACCAAGAGTCGTACCCATTGCCACCAGTCAAAATAGGAAACTTCATGATTCACAAGGTATTGGATAATCAGAAGTATCTTGCCTCAGTAGTAGGGTGTTTTGACCCTTTACTATGAACAGTACTCTTATCCCACCTAACAAACCTAAAAACAACACTTGAAAGGATCAAACTGTTTTCAGTTAATATAATTAGCCCAGAACAAAGCTCAAGAATACCTATAGCAATAAAAAAAAAAGTCGGCAACTCATAACAGAATATTTAGTCTGGCATCCAATCATCTTAGCCAAGCAAACAGAGAAATATGAATAAGGAGAAGAATCTATTGAAAGTTACCCAAATGTCAAAATTAGCAGAGAAGGGCACTGAAACAGTTATCATAAATGTGTTCCATATGTTGAAAAACTTAAGTAGAGGCAAAAGATATGGAGAAGACCCCATATTTAATCAGTTGCCAAATAAATTAATACCTAGACTGGATGGAAAGCTAGAGATGGGAGGAATAAACCAGGTGGGATATTTATCCAGGGCAAACAGAGGCAGAATGTGTGAGGTAGAACGCAGAATTTTAATAGAGAGGAAATCAAGATCTCAAACTGGAACAGGAGTTCTCAACTTGAGTTCATGAGACTCCTAGTAGACTGTTCCCATATTCTTATGCCCTCAAGTCCTCTATTTTATTTCTTTACATGTATGTTTCTTTATAACTCATGTAATTTTTATGTAGATGAAATAGAGCTGAAGGTAAGCTTCTAATCATCTCAATGACCAAGATATAACCAGGGAGTGCTGTTCCACTTTGGTATCATTGAAGCATTTGTGTCTGTGACTCCGTCCTTAAGTAGTAGCTTAACTGGGGTCTGGATATCTGTGTGTGCTTTCAGATACATTTGGGGTATCTCCAAGTTCTTTGGTTCTAAATTACTAAGGTATTATTGAACACCAGTCTTTGTGGAATGAATGAATGTATAAATTATGCAGAAAGTACCACTGTAGTGTGCTAGGAACTTAACATTTTAAAAGATAATACATTTTATTATGTTAGGGATGTTAAAAGCATATTGTTAGTGTTGTACAGATTCTTGAAAATGTTCAGGGAAGCAAAAATTTGCAGCTCCACAACTGGAATGGAAAAGTTCAGGAAGAAGCCACAAAAATATACTGAGAATTCAGATTTGGGGGAGTAGAGCAGAATTCATCTAATTAGACTGCTAGAGTTACAAAATGACATTTATTTCAGCTGCAGAATAATAACCATTTTTTGGGTTAACGGGACAAAGTATATATCCTTAAGACAAAAAGGGAAGAAACCAAATTTAAGGTACTTCAAAGAAAATAACTGAGTTTACAGGAAGGAGATAGATAATAATATACCTTCTATCATATTGTGTCTATTTCATTTCTATTTATACTGGGCAAACATAGTGAATTGGAACATTTGTTGCCATCATTTTATTTATTTTTATTTATTAAAAACAATTTTTTTAACGTTTATTTATTTTTGAGACAGAGGGAGACACAGCACGAACAGGGGAGGGTCAGAGAGAGAGGGAGACACAGAATCTGAAATAGGCTCCAGGCTCTGAGCTGTCAGCACAGAGCCGGATGCGGGGCTCGAACTCACGGACCGCGAGATCATGACCTGAGCCGAAGTCGGACACGTAACCGGCTGAGCCACCCAGGCGCCCCTTGTTGCCATCATTTTAATGGTCTTCTTTTATTTTGATGTTTTAAAGTTTATTTATTTTAAGAGGGAGAGTATGAGTAGAGGAGAGGCAGAGAGAGACAGAGAGAGGGAGAATCCCACTCAGGATCTGCAGGGTCAGCACAGAGGCCAATGTGGGGCTCAAACTCACAAAACTGTGAGAACATGACCTGAGCCAAAATCAGGAATTGGACCTTTAACCAACTAAGCCACGCAGACACCCCAGTGGTCTTTCTTTTTTAACAGCAGATTTATATTGTCTGGACCTTATATTATATTTGGGATCTTGGTTCCCTGTGTGTAGGTATACTTTCTCTTGATCTGACTTGCCTAATAGCCTCTTAGCGGTCATTACTATCTCTTGATAGAACTTGTATATACATGGCTAGCAAACTTACGGAGTGCCTGGGTGGTTCAGTTGGTTAAGTGTCTGGCTCTTGACTTCAGCTCAGGTCATAATCTCACTGTTTGTGGGTTCGAGCCCCACATCAGGTTCTGCACTGACAATGGCAGAGCCTGCTTGGGATTCTCTCCCTCTCCCTCTCTTTCTGCTCCTTCCCTGCTCATATGCTCTCTCTCTCTCTAAATAAACTGTCTCTCAAAATAAAAAAAACCCACCAAATTTATGAAATCACAGTGAATGATATAGGGCTTCAAATTAAGAGGCCCATGAATATAGAAATCTTATGTTCAATACAGAGAAAACATGGAGTTTCAGTGGATTTTTGTTTTTCTCTTACAAAACAGATCAATGATATTTAAGTTATTCACATTTGGAGAAATTCCCCAGGACTTCTGTGTTCAATTATTAAAACTAGGAAAGAAATGAGACATTACAAATATTTGGTTATCATATTCAATTTTTATTTTTGCATCCAAAATAAGCTCAATTCTTAGGCTGTCGGGATTTAGGAATTTCTGGATATGTTTGTCTTAAAAAAATCTAAACCTAATATTCATTTTGTTTTCTTTGGTCTGTGCCTAGTAATTTGACCTAAGAACGGAACTGAACATTTCTTCAGCTTTGTGCCATTTACTACCTCTTTCAATTTTGTCCATTCAAACCTTTAAAAAGCCTATAAATTTACACATCACATCTTCACATCTGCTCATTTATTTATCTCGTTTCTTAGAAAGGACTAGAATAGCCACAGAAAATCATTGAGTACTAGCTTTAGAACAGATTCCTATAGGATAAATAAGTATCTTCTGTCAAGAATGCTACTGCAGGGCAGAACACTAAAGAGATGGCTTTAGACATTGGGAGTCATTAAGTCAGTTATTTTCTGTCTGTAAGCATTAATCCAGGACTTAATCTGGCCAGTGTTTTAGAACAGATGATGACTGGTTGTAGTCCATCTGTGTACCTTGTGATTTGTACACTACACTGTACTAACACACATACACTTGCACTTTGATGGAGAGTATTACCCTTGCTATGTCAACGAGCGACCTCCTTCATATAACAACACGGAGGCATATATTGTATATGTGTGTGTGTGTGTGTGTGTATACATAAATACACATATATATGTGTGTGTTTACATATACACATATATATACAAATAGTGTATATATACATATACATACACATATACATATACACATACACGCCCACACACACATATATACACACACACACATATATACACATACACACATACATACACATACACATATATACACACACATACACATACACACACATATATACACACGTATATAAATACACACACACATACACACATACACACATATATACACACATACGCACACATATATACACACATATAAATACACACACATATACACATACACACATATCTATACACACATACACACATATACACACATACACACATATATACACATACACACACACATATATACACACATATACACACGTCCATATATATGTGTGTGTTTATATATACACATATATATACAAATAGTGTATATATATATATATACATATACATACACACATACATATACACATACACGCCCCCACACACATACATACACATATACGCACACATATATACACACACACATACATACACACACACATATACACACACATATAAACACACACATATATATACACATACATATACACACACATATATACACACATATACACACACATACATATATATATACACATACACACACATATATACACACATAAACACACACATATATACACATATCTATACACACACATACACACATACATATACACACATATATACACATACACACACACACATATATATACACACATATATACACGTGCATATATATGTGTGTGTGTATATGTGCATATATATGTACATATATATGTGTGTGTGTGTGTGTGTGTGTGTGTGTGTGTGTGTGTGTGTGTAATTGCCTCACTGCAGTGGGTAAACAAGAGCTGTCTTCCCCAGGGGAAATCAAATGGCTCTGGATGGAGAGATCTATTTATCCGAGATAAACCCAGAAATGTAGACTGAAGGGAAGAGGTCACATGGAGAAAAAGTTCCCACTTCTGAAAACACTGAAGAACAAAAAAGAAAGCTTCTGGAGTAGTCCGGGGAGGTGGGTCAGTTCCGAAGGGACTGAGAAGAAGAGCAAACGAGAACAAGGGTTGGCCTGTGGTTGGTAATGGCCAAGCCAGGCAGCCTGCTGGGCCATGCTGACTTCCTGACTCGAATACTAACATTTTTCCTAATTTCCTCCAATTCATCCCTCTGCTCCTTTGGCTTCAGTCGACCAGATGTATCTAATGTTGCCCTTTCTTCCATAATTCCCTGTATTCCTATAATCTTGTAACATACAAAGACAATGTCTTTCTAGTTTACAACAAGGTGACTAGAGTTTAAGAGAGGAATCATAATAATAGCTTACAGCTCTAATGAGCTTTTTATTTTTCTGAACAGTTCATATTGATGAGTTATTAGTTTACTGGTATCTCACAGCAACCCTGGAGCTATGTGGACAGTTATTAGGATTTCTATTAGATAAATAAGAAAACAAAACATTTGAAAAACTCTAGAAATGGAGGAGAAATTGGTGAAAATACAGCTGGTAGCAAATAAGTTGAGCTACCTGATAAAGAAAGGATATTAGATGTGTAAGGGAAAAAATGAAAACAAAATATGGAAAAGGATTGTTTTCATGAAGTTTCTTTGATATAGGGGTGGGCTATTCAATTTCTAGGGAATTTGTGCTTACTGATTCTCTATGCCTTTCAGCAATGTTCTTTTATGTATTTTCTGACTATTTTTGATCTTATATTCTCAAACAATAGTGTAAAGATTCCTGATGATACCTTTGACTCTTGGGATACCCTGAGACAGGGTTCTAAGGTGGTTAAAAAGATACCTAAGAAGGTATCTCACAAACAAAAGAATAACTTTAGTCTCAATTAGTCAATTAGAAAGCAATAAGAAAAATCATAATATGACATTGTACTTATGTTGCCCTGTACCATTAATCTCTAACTGTGAATTTTGGGGGCATATTGATTCAGATGGAATTACCTTATACATAAAATCATGTTTGGGACCATATGATTATTAACACTTCCTTCTAGGCCTAATGGTCTATAATGCTCTCTAAAATTGTTCTCAGAATTGTGGTGGATTATATTTGTACAAAAAGCAAGCAAAGTGAAACTATGTAATTTGAATGCCCTTTTAAAATTGAAATACAGTTCTGGTACACGGTGAACTAAGCTCCTGATATTCCATTTTTAACAGAAATAACTGCAGGCACTTTAGTCAGACTCAAGTGATGAACTTGTATATTGTAAATGTCTATAAATTCTAAAATTAAGTCAAACAAGGCAAGGTAGAAGCCGGTTCCCCAAATTTAATTTAAATTGTAAATACTTTCTACAAAAGTGTTTCTCTGTGCCAGAGAACAACTTCTTGATAGGGCCAAGCATGAATTCTAGGATCCAGAGATTCTTGAGTATAGAAGGCTGTTTGAGATGCTAATTTGATTTGAATAGTAAAAAAACATGGTATTAATTGACACGGGGATTTGCTTTGAGAAAAAAAAAAAAGATGGCTGCCAGAAGATGGTGGTAGACAGAGAGCTGGTGTCCCAAGTAAAAGCCAGGAAATTGAGGGTTGCGATGAAAACATATTTCTCCTTAACGACATCAGTGAAAATTCTTTTTGTTCACTTAACAAATAGTCACTGAGTGAGTAGTACATGATGAGTGCTGTGTTGGCTGAAGGGGACACTAAGGAAATGTCAGGTGTGACTACTATCCTCCTCAAGCATTTTGAAAATAATTTGGAAAAGACAAATTACCGACTCCAATTAAGTATTTAGCAAGGTCCAATACTATTCTGTCTAAATGTATAGGCAATAATTCAATTAGAGATCAGTTATTGTTGGGAAAGCAAAAGAATATTGTGTGGAGAAAATGAAAGGAGCTTCAACTGACTTGAAAGAAAAGGATAGATTGGGGCTAAGGATAAAAAATGGCCATTTTAGCACGGTAGGCATGATAAGTGAATGTTACAGCCTCTAACGAGTGTGCTGTGCGCAGGAGATAATGATTCTGGAATGAGAGGTGTGGAGATCTGTGCTGAGGCTTTGGGGGGGAATAATGGCCGGTTAGGTAAGGCTGGATAACTGAGAGCCTTCAATGACGGGGAATTTGGATTGTATTTTCACACAAAGCAGAACCACTGGCAGCTTCTGAGGTGTTGAAATTAGTGTTTGAAGAAGATAAATCTGAAATCAGAATAATATATAGGTTGGTTGTGATGGAAAGGTATTGCATTGTCAGAGAGATTTCCTTGGTTATGATTTTCATTTTAGAACTTACTAGTTGTATAATGTTAGGTGGTTCACTTAACTTTTCTGGGTCTCAACAGAATCATCTGTAAGATTTGTATGAAAGTGGGAGGTAGAGTCTTTATTAGATAATTTTTTTTCAGGTTTGCTTCCAGCTTAGCTGAACCAGGAAGACCAAGTATAAAATTACACTATTTATTCAAGCATGAGTAAATCATGAGCTGGGGAAATAAATACATAGGAAAAAAGAAGTTGTAAGGGTCAGAGAGGGCCTTGTTTCTGAACTTTTTTTTTAAAAGTGTATTTATTTATTTTGAAAGAGAGAGAGAGGGAGAAAGAGAGGGAGAGGGAGAGGGAGAGGGAGAGGGGAGGGGAGAGGAGAGGAGAGAAGGGGAGGGGAGAGGAGAGAAGGGGAGGGGAGAGGAGAGGAGGGGATGGGAGGGGAGAGGAGGGGACGGGAGGGGAAGGGAGGGGAGAGGAGAGGAGAGGAGAGGAGAGGAGAGGAGGGGAGAGGAGAGGAGAGGAGGGGAGAGGAGAGGAGAGGAGGGGAGAGGAGAGGAGAGGAGGGGAGAGGAGAGGAGAGGAGAGGAGGGGAGAGGAGAGGAGAGGAGAGGGAGAGAGAATCCTAAGCCTTTAGCAGGCCCCAAGCTGTCAGTGTAGAGCTCCACATAGGGCTCAAACTCATAAACCTGTGAGATAATGACCTGTGCTGAAAACAAGAGTTAGATGCTTAACCAACTGAGCCAGCTAAGTGCCCCCAAACTGCCTGATTCTTAAGTACCTTGAATAGAAGTCTATTAATTAGAGGGGTATGGTATGAAATGATTAGAAACAAGGAGAAATCTCAAACTCATCCATTGATTGTGATGTCTGGATATCCAATTCTATCTGACCTAAGGTAAATGAACAAATAGTATTTAAGCCCTTGAACAGTGGTCTTCCTTTAGGTTATATTCTTTTCTATCCACTCAACTTTCCCTCTCCCAATATCCAATCTACTACCTAATTATGTTTTCTATCCTATAATATTTGTAATCATCAATTTTCTCCACTCTACTTTGCCTCTAGCTACTTGGATTACTGCTGCAGACTTGGAGATAAAGTGGCAAAAAACCAGCTTTATGAAGGGTGATAGCAGCAACTGAAGAAAATTAAGCTAGTTGAATTCAAGTTGTTTTCATATTTCAAGCAATTTGATAATCTTAAGCAATTCACCGGTAAGAGGACGATGGTCAAAGAATAGAGTCAGGCATTTTACGACAGCATCCATGAACCTGAAGGATTTACCCACAGCTCACTCAGTCCATGGTTTTATAGGTGATTAGGCAACACACAGCTTGGGAAATGGGAAGGGAAATGAATTCAATTTGTGTAGTTACACCATACAGAAATGGCTGGTCAAGTATGATCCTCTGGACCAGCTCTGTGGAACTCATGATCTCAAGAGTGATTCTTTTTCAGTTGGTGCAGAAAGCCTTTAGAGAACTCTCCCAGATCACCAAACAAACTATGGGATGGGTGCATTCATCCACGGGAACCGAACCATCATTTTATTTATCAGTGAAGGGCAACCTGGCGAATGAGGCCAAACATAAACTCAGTTGGTTTGCTTACTACCCACAGTGCTCACTTTCAGTCCATTCCACCAGTACTGATGTTTTTAAAAATATAAGTATCATTACATCACCTTTGCTCAAAACATGTTTGTGGCTTTTCATTATTTTCAGGATGAAGTATAAATTGCTTCGTAAATACCTGCGTGGCTCTTGCTTACTGCTGTAGCCTCAGCTCTTGTCACCTTGTATCTGGCACTCAGACTTATAGAAGCTTTTTAGAGTCTCCAGGCATGGAATATAGCTCTTTTGCCTTTACACATGTCTCCTCTGCTCTGTCTTTCCTCCTGCCCTACTGTACTTCCTTGTTTCATTAGGCTGATTCCCAGTGCAGTCTTAGACTTCATTGCCTTTGGGAGCCTTGTTAAGGCCCTTAAGAGCCTGCACCCTTTTATGTGTCCCCATCATCCCATAAGCCCCCCATCACATGAACACACTACTGCAATTTCCTTCTTTCCTATCTGTCTCACCTCTTAGTCTCTAAGCTCTGTTAAGGCAAGGACTGTGTCTATCCTGCTAACTTTGTACCACTACTGCCTGCACAATATTTGGTATACAGTAAGCAGTAGATACATATTGAATGAATGAATGAATGAATACCATGTACTAGGTACTATATAAAAAAATATATATATTTAGGTCTATTTATTGTTAAATATAATAATTAATAATTATAGTATTTATTATATATTTATTTAAATATATTAATATACACTTAAATATATACTATAAATATTTATTATATATAACTAGGATATATATTCTGTATATATGATTTCAACTATATACAGTTGAGCTGTATATATATAGTAACTATATATATATATATATATATATATACACGATTTCACTAATCTTCATATAACATTTTTTTTTTCAACGTTTATTTATTTTTGGGACAGAGAGAGACAGAGCATGAATGGGGGAGGGGCAGAGAGAGAGGGAGACACAGAATAGGAAACAGGCTCCAGGCTCTGAGCCATCAGCCCAGAGCCCGACGCGGGGCTCGAACTCACGGACCGCGAGATCGGGACCTGGCTGAAGTCGGACGCTTAACCGACTGCGCCACCCAGGCGCCCCCATATAACATTTTTTTATGTACATGTATTTTCCCCACATCCAGATAAAGAAACTTAGATTTAGAGAGAAATTAACTCACTAGCCCAGGGTTGCACAGTCAACATATTGCAGAGCTGGGATTTGCATCTTGTTCCAAATCCCAATATCCATGCACTTGTCAATACATTAAACTACGACAGAAACCAGTTGAAGATGTAAGACTGAATCTCAGATGAATGTTTGTGGTTGTCATTGGTCGTATATTAAGGACACTTGAGTTTAAGGTTGTAACTGAAGATTTAAAACAGAACTATTTTGTTATGGAAAAGGGAGCAGAAAGACTGTAGGAGAGGGCTAAGAAGTGTACCCCAGACTTGTTCCATTGAACCAAGGAACTCTGTACTCTTAAAGCCTATTATACATATCTGACAATTCTCTGTATGCCTCTCATTTCCTATAAGATTCTCCAGAATGACAGTCAGTCTTCCACAAGATCCTATCACTTTTACATTATGAATCGGTTCTTGCTTATGGTTAACATGAACTCCAGATGAACATCTTCCCTAGTACTGCTGTGACTTCTGAGAGACTACATTCCCATCTCTATCTCCGTCTCTAGCTATATCTATATAAACCATACACACACACACACACACACACACACACACACACACATACGTATGTGTGTGTGTGTGTGTATTCACCTGGGATAAATATGGCATCGGCAAATCAAAATAACCACAATTTCTATGTTTAGAAGAATATATCTCTAATCTCTTTATATTCTAGGTTCTTCTGTAGGCTGACTCCATCACCTTTCATGGAGACACTATATATGCTTCATTGGAAGCGTGGTTTTAAAAACCACGGGTGGGTCTTCAATTTTGTAGGCCCGTCTTTCATAAACTTTTCCCTTATTTCACATCATTATGCACTGCTACCCATAAATCACTTCCAGCAGTGCTCTGAATTTAGGCTCCATGCATCATCTGAAAAACTAGAATTCTGAGCTACATTGGCACTGCCCGACAGTCAACAGTTCTGTTTTGTCAGAGTTGCCAATTTTCCCAGTAGTGTTTCTTCATCCTTTCACCAATTTATTGCCTTCACCCTTTTTCATTTACCAAAAGGAAGTGATAAATAGAAAAAGTGATAATCTGAGGTCTCGTACACTTCATAAAATGGAGACAAAGATTGGCATAATTAGCTATTTAAAAAATGGTGAATTTTTGGTTCCAGTTGAGCACTCAGTTAATTGTGCGCTCAATTATAAGGAAAAAGAATAAAATTAAAGAACATGCATAAAATGTTGGAAATAAATTGTCAAAATTCAGTCTTGGAATTCTAACTTTTTTTTTATTTTTTATTTTTTTAACATTTATTTATTTTTGAGACAGAGAGAGACAGAGCATGAACGGGGGAGGGTCAGAGAGAGTGAGACACAGAATCCGAAACAGGCTCCAGGCTCTGAGCTGTCAGCACAGAGCCTGACGCGGGGCTCGAACCCACGGACCGTGAGATTATGACCTGAGCCGAAGTCGGCCGCTTAACCGACTGAGCCACCCAGGCGCCCCGGAATTCTAACTTTTAAATCATTTGAGGATAGATCTCTACTCTCAAGACCTAAAATTTTCACTTTACTTCTGCCATTTGAATTTTTGTAGGAAAAAAGTTGTCATTGAAAGATGAGAGTTGCCTCTTTTGAGTTACTTGCTTACTCCTTTATCCTATTAACCTCTTAATTTGCTGTTCTTGTAACTAGGAAGGAATTAATCCTAATTCACAGAAACATTACACTCACTAGAAACTTTCTATTTCTCTACATTAGAAATATAGATATCCAGTATTCCGCAATATTCTGTTTGTTTCCAGACCTGTTTAGCGTGCTCACATGGGGAGTTGTTCTAAGTTACTTAAAGTCCAGTAACAGCATACAACAAAACATGTTCTGTTATGGAATCAAGTTATTAGATTTTTGTTATAACCATGTCCCGTTGACCCGCACTTGATTTTCCTGAGTGTAGTCTTGGCTAGTTGGGTTTGATTCAGTGCAGTCCAACTGTTCTTTCCTCCCTTACAAATATTTTCTTATAATTCACTCATTCACGGGAAACTGAAATAAGTCTCCCTAGTCTCTTCATGGGCTGTCACTCTGTATACTTTTTCCAGAAAAATATCGTTACAATATTGTTTTCATCATGGTGCCAGGTCTATTCAAAATACCCTAACCCATTCCAAATCCCCAGATCTGGATTTTAATACACTTTATCTATTTCTTTCTCCTCAGTCCCTCCCCCACCAGCCTGAATTTTTATTATTCTTTTTCTTTGATTCAGTCATAAAGTCATACTCAAGTTCTTGGCACATCCACATGATGTTCCTTTTAGCATTCAAAGGGAGGATAGGGTAGGAAACAGGACTGAGAAAAGGAACAGGCAGGGGGAAAGAGGGAGGGGAGCAGGAAAGACAGAAGGAAGAGAAGGAAAGAGGAGGGGAACAGTGGGAACAGCAGGGAGAGAATAGGACAGGCTTCTGCTATTACATGTGGTATCTCAGTACAGATTTGAAGTCATCCTCTTCTTCAGATAGAGACAGCCCCAAGCTGAGTATGAGCACAGCAAGGACTAGACTTCCTCCAACCACACTCACACACGCATGCATGCGTATGCACATACACACCACACCACACACACACACACACACACACACACACACACACACACACACCATTAGCGGTGCAGGGAGTTTCTCTGTAGGTACAATTTTGCACAGCTGCCCAGGTCATGCATCCTGAGAATTTCAGAAAGCAGACCGGCCCTCATGGTGCTCATTCCCTCTTCCCAGATAGCGAATCAATTTTGCACTGCTATGAACCTAGAACTCCTGGAATTCCTGCCTTTCCTTCCCTCTACAAGCGCTTCGACCTTGTTGGCATGGCTCTCATAGCATTTGCCCCTGCATCTCTAAGAACTGTCACTTCACCATTAGATGCCAAGGCGAGGTGTCCCTGCTCACTGAACTCTGTCAAAACACAGACTTTCTTTTCAGACGTGCAAAGTGAGTATGTTTCACTTAATACTGGTAGTGGTGAGGAGCTAAGGTAATGCATACAGCCTACTTAATTTTATCATACTGCTATGGATCAGCCAGAATTATGTTGGTGGCTTTCCCTCGTTTTATACCCATGTGGCATCCCACATTTGCGTAAGTGGGTTGTAATTAAATAAAAACACTAAAACAACATTCTTACATAAGGGATAAATTAGAAATCACAGCACTCCTTTAAATCTGTATTGTAAAGCTACACTTAGGTGATCATTTATAAAATTCTGAAAGTGCCACAAGCAATTTAAAAAGGAGAAGGAGTCCTCTTCTTGTGGGGAAAATACAGAGGTATATACAATCACAATTCTTTATGTTCCTCTCTGGTATCTTAAGGATTGACTTCTCATAGAGGACAGACAGGGTTCTGTGAAGGGAGAAATCCAGTCCTGTGATGTCAGGCTCACATTGAGTTTCTTAAGTCTCAAGAGAACATTTTTTTTTTACTGTCAGAATATGAACAACTAATAACCCAAAAGATTTTCCTCTGACAGCCCCTAGAGCCTAAAAATCTTGTCAGAGATGTATTTCTAGTACATCAGGAAGTTCATTCTTATGACGTGACCCATTCTCACTCAAGCTTTTCCAGGAAAAATGGTTTTGTAGATGCCATGACAGTCTCAGAGTCTGCATCTTTCTACATATTGTCTCCAACTGCACAAGTGGGAGATGGAAACTAAAATTATTCAGCTAATATGTCCGCATATGATCTATTTGAGTTTCTTAAGGGAATGCATTAAAAAGATCATTCAACCAATAGACTTTATCTTAATATGGAACACATTTTACCAAATGTTATTTTCCTTTTTCTTTTCTTCAGGTGCACCTTAAATGTGTATGGGCTTTCTGGAAGATAATTTTAGATATTGTAGCTTCCACAATGGGGAAGATACATGACATCACCAATTTTCAGAGAGAAGAAATATTCTCCTTGTCCTACAGATGCTTATATTAATGCAAAGAAAAAAGAAACAAAGATCAAAGAGGAAAATAATTAGGATAGGATTATAAGCCCCGGTTTTGGTTCGAGGTTAGAATAGATAGAACACGGATCTTAATGACAGGACTCTAAATAAACATACAGGGAGTCTGTGAGTTTTGATAATTTATATTGTAGATGCAATGACCTGACAGATGGAACAAAGGCAGTGTGGAACCCAATAAAAGAAAACAAGTCAGAGCAGAATACAAGAGCCTATTGAGGAAGAAGGGCAGGACTAAAAATCTACCTCTAATTACACCTGATTATCAGAGCGTTACTTGTCCCTACTGAGATGTTATCATCATCTTAAAACTGAAATCACGTCTGTGTATACCCATAGCTCAGTTAGCCAGGCAAAGAATACTTGCATATGGTTGATCCAGGATGATGTCTGCTTTACTCAATAATGGCATTTTGTCTGACGTCTCATTTAAGAACTCAATCTCTAGTATTCAATCAGAAATACTAGCCCCAGGTAGATGTTAGTGGCCAACTTTATGCCTGGGTTGAGTCTATCATTTCATATTTAGTTTATAACAGAAAAATGACTTTGCACTTCTGCTTCGGCCATGATAGCATGATCAATATCAAACTTCCTTTCTTGTTTCCAAATACCATAAAGACAGAGAAAAGACACGAAGGAACTGTGTTCGGTCATTTTACCTTCGGCATCCCAGGACTGTGAGCCCATGTAAAAGAAGTACATCAGGTGAGTTTCTATTGCTCCAAAAGCTCACCTTAGTGCTTGCCGCTATGGACCATCCCCGGCACAAAGTGTCACAGGCTGGGTTCCCTGGGAAGCCGACTGAAGCTAAGATTACCACGTAGGGTATGGCATTTATTAAGTGAGATTACCACACAGGGTATGGCAATTATTTATAAATAAATAATTATTTACTATTAATAATATGTTTTTATTATATAGATCTTGAGATCGATACGGAAGGAAAGGAGGGGGAGAAAAGAAGGTGGGACAGAGAGTACAATTCCAGCAAAGGTCTCCACTGATTTCCCAAAAGTTTTGCAGTTGGGGTGACCCTTTAGAACTGTCTAGGGTTGGGACTAGGGGGCTGGGTCTTTTGAAGGAAACTCCATGCCTACTCCTTGATCAGTCATTGAGGGTAGGCATACCCAAAAAGGAGGCTGACCTTAGCTGAGGCAGTTCCCACAGGAGCTGACAGCTATGGGTTACCATTGGATGGCTCTCCCAGCAGCCTAGAGAATGGGCCCTTCATACCTGCCCAGCTGGTTTTTTTTTTCAAGTTTGTTTATATATTTATTTAGAGAGAGAGAACACAAGCAGGGGAGGGGCAGGGAGAGAGGGAGAGAGAATCCTGAGCAGGCTCCGCATTGTTAGCACAAAGCCCTACTTGGGGTTCGATCTCATGAACATGTGAGATCGCGACCTGAGCCAAAATCAAGAGTCGGACGCTTAGCTGACTGAGCCACCCAGGTGCCCCCTAATAGGTGCTGTTTCAATAAAGATAATTTAGTGGAAAAATTACTTCCCCGCCTCAACTATAGTTTCTTATGCGACTGTTACCAAGATACTGCCAAACACTTGGGGACCATAACTTTTAGTTTCAGATTCAGATAACGGAGGAAATTAACAAATTCAATCACGCTTGTATGTTATAGCCAAATCTATTATAAGAGGCCAATATTATGATTACGCCGAGGAAAGACAATCCAGCAACGCAGAAGGATTTATTTAGAAATAGTTCAGTAATGTTCGTATTTATCTAGAACACATATAAGACGCAAGCAGCTGCTTCTAACAGCCAACATAGAAAAATGAATGTCTATAAAGACAAATTACAGGTTTTTTTTTTAAAGCCTTGTACAGATCTCCCAGTAGACATTTCTCAAAACTCAGTGGATTTCCTTCACAGTTTTATCTAAGTCCTCCCTGCCTCTTCCTTGCACTGGTCCATAACTCCATCCAACCACACGTGCAACCCGGTTCAGGTCTCCTGCAACTCTAGAGCTCAGACCCGTTTTACTCACACCCTCTGTTGATTCTCCCCAGATCAACTTTCTCATGGAGCCAGCTTTTCTTGGCTGATTCTAACAGCTGCTCCTAAGACTCTACTGAAGGCAATTGTTCGATGACCATTTGCTGTTCATCACTGCGGTTACCCAGGATGGAAATGCCAGAGATTGGTAGCTCAGCTTTGTTTCCTAGAGGTCTAAGTGTTCAGACTAACCCAATCATTCTAATGCGCTCATGGGGGACCTGTGCTCGTCTGGCTTCCCACTGATCCATTGTGAGGACCCTGAATCCCTTTTAATCAGAGACCAAAAAATTCATTCCATTTTTTTTTTCTCTTAACCAGAGTGCTTATTGCAGAAACCTGGCCAAGGTTCTACTTGGGTGGCCCCAGCTGAAGTTGGTTTGGGGCCCTCTGCCCAGGACAGAGCAGGTTAAACAGGAAAGGAGAAAGTCTGGGCCTGAGGTCTCAGAGCTGCCGGGTGATTCTGGAGGCAGGCTGCCAGTGAGGTCTGTGACACCTGGCTCCATATTCAGGGGCTGTACTATGCCATCCTGCACCGCCACGCAGAAACTTCGGCGCCATCCATTCCCAAAGAGGGGCACCAATGAATCGTCTAGTAACAAACCGGTCGCCTTCCCAAAGGCCCCGGTGGGATCAGCCAGGAGCCGAGACTTGCCTTCTGCGTTATGGACTCATCCCACTTTTCACTCAAAGACACTGCTAACAGACGGGCCACCACCTGGAGCCCCACCCCCGGCCTTCGGAGCCCCCCATGCCCTGCTCCACTCACCTGGCAGAAGGGTCTTGAGCAGAGGAGAAAGGCCTCAGGGGCTCCAAACGGCAGGCTTTTCTTTCCCTGAAACTCCACCAGGTTCACCTTTTTCCCAGGCTCCCTTTCAAAGGTCACCACCGACTGGTTGGCATCTTCCTCCTGCTCAGGGCGGGAGAGCACATGCTTCTGAGACCCGGGGCTGCAAGCACGCGGTCTGCACCCTGGTCACCCGCACGCTCAGGCTCCAGCACAGCACCGACTCCTTCTGGGCCCCTGACTGCAGACGGCCAGCCCACGTGATCCCCCGCTCCGTTTCCGCTTATGCTGATTTTTTTTAAATCAATCAGGGCTGTGGTGAAGGAGATAAGGCAGTGTGGGGCTTGTGGGTGTAGGGAATGGGTATTTTGGATCCATGATGGATATAATATTTGTAACGAAGTACCAGTACCCACAGTCAGGTAAGGACCTTCAGCCCCCAAACAAACATACTACCTTGTACGGATCATTTTATTATTTCATTTCTTGCACAGGCGAGTGGTTTTGCCCGTTCTCTAAGCTTCACTGCTCAGTAGCCGGACTGGGTATGGAGCTCATTAGGCACTTTTTAAAGCCAGAAGTATTTTCTTCTTTTGCATCAAGCCTAATTTTTAGTTATTTAAAATAAAAAAAAAAAGAGGCAGAGAATTCATGAAAGTCAAGAGACTTAAAAAAAACATCTTTCCCTTTGTTTTGTTTTGTTTTTTTTAAAATTTTTTTAAACGTTTATTTTTTTGAGAGTGAGAGAGACAGAGCATGAGCAGGGGAGGGGCAGAGGGAGAGAAAGAGAGAATCTGAAGCAGGCTCCAGACTCCGAGCTGTCAGCACAGAGCCCGACGCGAGGCTTGAACTCAGAAGCTGTGAGATCATGACCTGAGCCGAAGTCAGACGCTTAACTGACTGAGCCACCCAGGCACCCCAAGACATCTTCCCCTTTGTAAAAATGGAAACCCCAACGTTCATAACTACTTGGCTGTCTCCTTGTTCAGCGGACTATCTTTTCCAAATATCTACACAGAACTGGACTCCTGATGTGCCAGGGGTGGGCACAGAGGAATTTTCCCATCACCAGGCGTCTGCCTCAAGGAGGGGGGGTTATGACCCCTCTGGATACAGAAACCACCGACATCGTGATAGCCCAACATTGCTCTGTTCCTTTATCGGCAATGGGTTTGAGAGGGCTTTCTATTCTGAAGCAGCAACCACAAAGAGCGGTGGAGAATCTCGGCAGGCATCAAATGTTCTCACCCTGGTGTGCGGTCTTTGGAAGGTAAATTTGCATGTTTGTGGCCAAAATATCCAACCATACAATTTCGCTTTCTGAGAAAGGCGCACGCAGACCTGAGTGTCACTTAGTTGAGAATGGCAGTTAACGGTTTCAAATGGGTCCTGGTTATTTTTCCCTCACTTGAGAGCAAACCGTGACTCTATCTGTAGTAGGCATTGAGGGGATGGTAGGCCTGGCGTATGGTATTTGATGAAGTATCTACTGACGCAGAAATTACAAAAATCGAGCGTGAAGTGTTTGACACAAGTTCAGTTTCAGAAGGCTTGTGTTTACATCTAAAATCTTGTGGGGCTTTGGGTGAACAAAAAAGTACCTATTTTCTTTCTTTTTAAAATTTATTTAGTTTTGAGAAAGAGAGAGAGAGAGAGAGAGAGAGGCAGAGAGAAAGGGAGACACAGAATCTGGAGCAGGCTCCAGGCTCTAGGCTCTGAGCTGTCAGCACAGAGCCCGACGCAGGGCTTGATCCCATGAGCTGTGAGATCATGATCTGGGCTGAAGTCGGACGCTTAACCGACTGAGCCACCCAGGTGCCTAAAAGTACCTATTTTCTGTAAAGAATTTGTTTATTTATGTATTTGGTTGGTGAAATCAAGAAAATAGTTATGTTTTTGGGATTTTTTAAGTTTACTTATTTTGAGAGAGACAGACAGTGGGAATGGGGGGAGGGGCAGAGAGAGGGGGAGGGGGGGGAGAGAAAGAGAGAGAGAGAGAGAGAGAGAGAGAGAGAGAGAGAGAGAATCCTAAGCAGGCGCCATGCTGCCAGCACAGCACAATATGGGGGCTCAAACTCATGAATCACGAGATCATTGACCTGAACCAAAACCAAGAGTCAGACACTTAACCTACTGAGCCACCCATGCACCCCAAGAAAATAATCATCTTAGGAGGAACTCAAACTTTACAGTTAAGCTCCATGTAGTTTGAATATGGGCTTTTTGGGGCAGTCGCCAATAGTGTTATTGCTGAATGCTGCAAAGTAGCAATTAGAATCTTTTTCTGCTCCTGGACTGGGCAGGAATTGCAGCAGAAATAGCATACTTTGAGAACAAAGGCACTAAATTCACTATGGCAGAGTTCTAAGAAGGCCTCATTATAGATGTGCACCGTCTCAAATCTCCCATGAGTGACAGAAGCTTTGGTCACTCTACTGCAGGAGAGATACGAGGGGAATAGTACAGGGTGGCCTGCAGGAGTCAGCTTTTTGGAGCTCTCAGTGTTCATAAAGAGAGACTATCCCAGGATGGCTACTGATTTCTACCAAAAATAACCTGCTTGTTCTAAAGGTCCAAATATGCCGAGGTTGCTTGTCTCCATAGCTTTCAGTGCCTTTCTTAGACTTGGCTTCATTGTAAGATACACCTGATAGTGATATTGTGGCGAAGGGGGCCTGTAGCCTTCACCTGCTTCTACTCCAGGTACCGCACGTGATGGGGGCCAAGCTAAAGACTGCCATTGATCAAGGGTGTTTGGCAGGAGGGGAGAAGGACTCTTGGTTTCAGTGGGTTGATTCAGGGGCTTGGCATTACCAGAGGAGCTTAATTAGCTCTGGGGAGAGGTGACAAGAGCCAGCCAAGCTTGTTGTTGGATCAAGAATAGAATATGCAGAGATGTGTGCTAAACTGGCTCTTTGCACCAAGAGTGCTCCCTGATATGAGCAGGCTTCTGCAATGACCAAATTTCATGTTCCTACACGTGGAAGGACAGAAGTGCCTGCTCACTGTATGTAACCCACTTTCCTTACAACACTGATTTCAAATGCTAGTTATGGGATCCACCAGTGCTACTCAGATGACGATGGCTGATGTTTATAGAGGCTACCTCTGGCACCTGAATGCCTGATTAGGGTCCTTTATGTAATAATTAATGTGCTGTGGCATATACTTCTCTTGACTCTATAGTCAAATGGTAGCTGTCCTGGGGTGTGGACCAAAATTTCCCAACCTACTGACTTTTGGACTGAATAATTCTCTTTTGTGTATGGGGAGCTGTCCTGTGTACTACAGCACGTTTCGAACTATCTCTGGGCTACACAATAGATACTAGGAGCATCCTCCCCCAACTGTGACAACCAACAATATCTCTAGTCACCACCAAATGTCCCCTGGGAGCAAAATTTCCCCATCGAGAACCACTCGTGTAAATGAAAACTAATATACCCATGCGTACAGCACATTGTTTATGTTAACATGTTTTCAAAGTTTATAGACACAAAACAAGAAAATATCCACAAGCAGCTATATTCAGCAGGTATCTCTTTTCCTTCTTTCTCTTCCCAACCTCAACTCCAAAGGGATCAGCTTAAGGAAGTTTTTGTTGACCTGGAAGAAAGTCCCTCCTGATTACTGAGGCTTTGGCATTTGACACTCCATTACTACTCAGCTGGAGTGAATGTCTCATTTGGTCTTACCCTAGTCCCAGGCTGTGCACAGACCATCAAAATGACCCTCTGGCTTTGACACCTGAGCTTTGACTGGCTTTTGTTCATCTCAGCTTGTCGTCTTTTTGTAGCACACCAGCCCATCCTTGGCTGTTACCAGTAGCCATCCAACACTGCTTGCTCCATATGTTTCAATGCTTGATGCATTGTGCCTACAGATGGATTTCCTTCCATTACTACCCAGTCCCAGTTCAGCATCCGTGAACATGTTCACAGTTGGACCATCGCCCTGTGCTGGAGACTGTCTGCCTCCGTTTACCTCATCGCAAGCTTGGCAGTGAGGATTCTACTCCCAAACTCCATGGCGCTTTCTCAGATAATTTCCTATACCAACAGTCACAGTTTGGGTTTTCTGGATGCAGAAAAGATGAGGTTTGGGATAAAAGAAGATGTTTTATAGGGATCAGCAGTCATGAAAAGAAGGGAGAAAGACCAGAGTGGGGTGGTGGGAAGCTGAATTGTGATGGAGGCTTCACACAGCCTCAGGAAGCCCAGTGGGGAGTCTGGGGTAAGCACTCCACCTATTTCTACCTTGCTCAGCCTCCCGAAGTGGGTTGTCCTGGGGAAAGAACACCTTGAAGGGAGGTGGCTCTCTGCACCTAGGGTGTGCTCTGAAGGAGCTCGGTAGTTCAGATTGATTTTTTTTTAACAAATAAAAATTATATATATTTAAGGTATAACATGTGATGTGATATCCATTGTGAAATAACCATTACAATCAAGCTAATTAATGTGTCCATCACCTCATATAGTCAGGCAGTCTGGTGCCTGCCAGTCTTTCCAGGTTCATTTCGCTGTGTAAGAATGGGCTGTGTGTTTAGGACACTTCCTTATCAAGAGATAGGGGGTCTGTAACAGGCTTATCACTTTGTGTGGGGATCTTTCCCTGTTTGAGGCTCAAACATTGCTCTCTTGTCTTTGCTTGTGCAGATGTCATATGGCATCTGGCCAACCGAACTGTTCCATCAATCCGCCATGGGGAGGGGACCAGGAATTTCTACTGGGCCACAGGAAGGGTGTGAGTTGGCAAGTTGCACATTGGCCTCTAGGCTAAGGCTTGCTAGTTTCCAGGGAGCGATGCTCACTGTTGCAACTGATCTTGCTGTCTCTTTTCTATGGAGGTGAAGCATTGTTTCATCCAACTCTTTAAAAAATTTTTTTTAATTTGTTTTTTTAATTTACATCCAAGTTAGTTAGCATAGAGTTCAACAATGATTTCAGGAGTAGATTCCTTAATGCCCCTTACCCATTTAGCCCATCTCCCCTCCCACAACCCCTCCAGCAACCCTCTATTTGTTCTCCCTATTTAACAGCCTCTTATGTTTTTGTCCCCCTCCTGTTTTTATATTATTTTAGCTTCCCTTCCCTTATGTTCATCTGTTTTGTCTCTGAAAGTCCTCATATGAGTGAAGTCCTATGATATTTGTCTTTCTTTGACTAACTTTGCTTAGCATAATACCCTCTAGTTCCATCCATGTAGTTACAAATGGCAAGATCTCATTCTTTTTGATTGCCAAGTAATACTCTATTGTGTCTATATATACCACATCTTCTTTATCCATTCATCCATCAGTGGACATTTGGGCTCTTTTCATACTTTGGCTATTGTTGATAATGCTGCTATAAACATTGGGGTGCATGTGCCCCTTCTAAACAGCATACCTGTGTCTTTTGGATAAATACCTCGTAGTGCAATTGCTGTGTTGTAGGGTAGTTCTATTTTTAATTTTTTGAGGAACCTCCATACTGTTTTCCAGAGTGGCTGCACCAGCTTGCATTCCCACCAACAATGGAAAAGAGATCTCTTTCTCCGCATCCTTGCCAACATCTGTTGTTGCCTGAGTTGTTAATGTTAGCCATTCTGACAGGTGTAAGCTGGTATCTCATTGTGGTTTTGATTTGTGTTTCCTTGATGATGAGTGATGTTGAGCATTTTTTCATGTGTCGGTTGGCCATCTGGATGTCTCCTTTGGAGAAGTGTCTATTCATGTCTTTTGCCCATTTCTTCACTGGATTATTTGTTTCTTGGGTGTTGAGTTTGATAAGTTCTTTATAGAATTTGGACACTAATCCTTTAACTGATACGTTGTTTGCAAATATCTTCTCATTCCATCAGTTGCCTTTTAGTTTTGCTGATTGTTTCCTTCTCTGTGCAGAAACTTTTTATTTTGATGAGGTCCCAGTAGTTCATTTTTGCTTTTGTTTTCCTTGCCTCCAGAGACGTGTTGAGTAAGAAGCTGCTGTGGCCAAGATCAAAGAGGTTTTTGCCTGCTTTCTCCTTGAGGATTTTGACGGCTTTCTGTCTTACATTGAGGTCTTTCATCCATTTTGAGTTTATTTTTGTGTCTGGTGTAAGAAAGTGGTCCAGGTTCGTTATTCTGCATGTCGTTGTCCAGTTTTCCCAGTACCACTTGCTGAAGAGCCTGTCTTTATTCCACTGGATACTCTTTCCTGCTTTGTCAAAGATTAATTGGCCATACGTTTGTGGGTCCATTTCTGGATTCTCTGTTCCATTGATCTGAGTGTCTGTTTTTGTACCAGGACCATACCGTCTTGATGATTACAGCTTTGTAATACAGCTTGAAGTCTGGGAGGGTGATGCCTCCTGCTTTGGTTTTCTTTTTCAAGATTGCTTTGGCTATTCGGGGTCTTTTGTGGTTCCATACAAATTTTAGGATTGTTTGTTCTACCTCTATGAAGAATGCTGGTGTTATTTTGATAAGAATTGCATTGAATATGTAGATTGCTTTGGGTTGTGTCGACATTTTAACAATATTTGTTCTTCCTATCCAGGAGCATGGAATCTTTTTCCATTTTTTGTGTCTTCTTCAATTTCCTTCAATGTATAGATTTTTCACCTCTTTGGTTATGTTTATTCCTAGGTATTTGATGGGTTTTGGTGCAATGGTAAGTGGGATGGATTCTTTGATTTCTTTTTCTGTTCTCGATTATTGGTGTATAGGAATGCAACCGATTTCTGTGCGTTGATTTTATATCCTGCCACTTTGCTGAATTCATGGATCAGTTCTAGCAGGTTTTTCATGGAATCTTTTGGATTTTCCATATAGACTATCATATCATCTGCAAACAGTGAAAGTTTGACATCCTCCTGGCTGATTTGGATGTCTTTTATTTCTTTGTGTTGTCTGATTGTTGAGGCTAAGACTTCCAAACCTATGTTGAATAACAGTGGTGAGAGTGGACATCCCTGTCTTGTTTCTGACCTTAGGGGGAAAGCTCTCAGTTTTTCCCCATTGAGGATGATATTAGCATTGGATCTTTCATACATGGCTTTTATAATCTCGAGGAATGATCCTTCTATCCTTACATTCTTACGAGTTTTTATCAAGAAAGGATGCTGTACTTTGTCAAATGCTTTCTCTGCATCTATTGAGAGGATAATGTGGTTCTTGTCCTTCCTTTTATTGCTGTGATGAATCACATTGTTTGTTTTGCAGATACTGAACCAGCCCTGCACCCCAGGTATAAATCCCACTTGGTCGCGATGAATAATTTTTTTAATGTATTGTCAGATCCGTTTGGCTAATATCTTGCTGACGATTTTTGCATCCATGTTCATCAGGGAAATTGTTGATAGTTCTCCTTTTAGTGAGGTCTTTGGTTTTGGAATCAAGGTTAATGCTGGCTTCATGGAAAGATTTTGGACGTTTTCCTTCCATTTCTTCTTTTTGGAACAGCTTCAAGAGAATAGGTATTAACTCTTCTTGAAATGTTTGATAGAATTCCCCTGGAAAGCCATCTGGCCCAGGACTCTAGATTTTTGGGAGATTTTTGATTACTAATTTGATTTCTTTACTGGTTATGGGTCTGTTCAGATTTTCTATTTCTTCCTGTTTCAATTTTGGTAGTTTAGATATTTCTAGGAATTTGTCCATTTCTTCCAGATTGCCCATTTTATTGGCATATAATTGTTCATAATATTGTCTTCTTATTGTTTTTATTTCCACTGTTTTGGTTTTGATCTCTCCTCTTTCATTCCTGATTTTATGTATTTGGATCCTTTTTCTTTTTGATCAAACTGGCTAAGGGTTTATCAATTTTGTTAATTTTTTCAAAGAACCAGCTTCAGGCTTCATTAATCTGTTTTTTTTTTTTTTGGTTTTGATAGCATTGATTTCTGCTCTAATCTTTCTTATTTCCTGTCTTCTGCTTGTTTGGGGTTTTATTTGCTCTTCTTTTTCCACCTCTTTAAGATGTAAGGTTAGGTTGTGTATTTGAATCCTTTCTTCCTTCTTTAGGAAGGCCTGTATTGCTATATACTTCCCTCTTTTGACCACCTTTGCCCCGTCCCAGAGGTTTTGGTCTGTGGTGTTATCATTTTCATTGGCTTCCATGTACTTTTCAATTTCCTCTCTCACCTCTTGGTTAGCTCATTCATTCTCCAGTAAGATGGTCTTTAGTTTCCAAGTATGTGCTATCCTTTCAAAATTTTTCTTGTGGTTGATTTTGAGTTTCATAGCATTGTGGTCTGAAAACATGCACGGTATTATCTTGATCTTTTTGTACTTGTGGAGGGCTGATTTGTGTCCCAGTATGTGATCAATTCTGGAGAACATTCCATGTGCACTGGAGAAGAATGTATATTCTGCTGCTTTAGGATGAAATGTTCTGAGTATATGTGTTAAGTCCATCTGGTACTATGTGTCATTCAAAGCCATTGTTTTCTGGTTGATTTGCTGTTAGATGATCTGTCCATTGTTGTAAGTGGGGTATTGAAGTCCCCTACTATTATGGTATTATTATCAATGAGTTTATGTTTGTGATTAATTGATTTATATATTTGGGTTCTTTGTGTTTGGAGCCCAAATGTTTGCAATTGTTAGGTCTTCCTGATGGCTAGACCCCTTATTTATAATATAATTCCCTTATCTCTTGTTAAAGTCTTTATTTTGATATCTAGATTGTCGGATATAAGTATGGCTACTCCGGCTTTTTTTGTCAACCATTAGCGTGATAGATGGTTCTCCATTCCCTTACTTTCAATCTGAGGGTGCCTTTAAGAAGAGACTGTCTTTATTCCATTGGATACTCTTTCCTGCTTTGTCAAAGATTAGTTGGCCATACGTTTGCGGGTCTCTAAAGACAGCATAAAGACATCTAAAGTGGGTCTTTCCTAGACAGCATATAGATGGATCTTGTTTTCTTATCCATTCTGTTACCCCATATCTTTTGATTGGAGTATTTAGTCCATTGATGTTTAGAGTGAGTACTAAAAAATATGAATTTATTGCCATTGTGTTCCTTGTAGAGTTGGAGTTTCTGGTGGTGTTCTCTGGTCCTTTCTAGTCTTTGTTGTGTTTGGTCTTTTTTTCTTCCTTTTTTTCTCCTCTTTCATCTTTTCTCCCCTCAGAGTGTCCCCCTTAAAATTTCTTGAAGGGCTGGTTTAGTGGTCATGAACTCCTTTCATTTTTGTTTGTCTGGGAAACTTTTTATCTCTCCTTCTATTTTGAATGACAGCCTTGCTGGATAAAGAATTCTTGGCTGCACATTTTTCTGATGCAACACATTGAATATATCCTGCCACTCCTTTCTGGCCTGACAAGTTTGTGTGGATAGGTCCACTGCAAACCTGATCTTTCTTCCCTTGTAGGTTAAGGACTTTTTTTTTTCCTTTGCTGCTTTCATGATTCTTTCCTTGCCTAAGTATTTTGTGAATTTGACTATGATATGCCTTATTGATGGTCGGTTTTTGTTGAATCTTATGGGAGTCCTCTGTGCTTCCTGGATTTTGATGTCTGTGTCCTTTCCCAGGTTAGGAAAGTTTTCTGCTATGAATGCTCACATAACCCTTCTACCCCTTATTCTCTCTTCATCTTCTGGGACCCCTATGATTCTAATGTTCGTTTTTAATGAGTCACTGATTTCCCTAATTCGTAAATCGTGCTCTTTTGCCTTAGTCACCCCCTTTTTTCCTGTTTCATTATTCCCCATAAGTTTGCCCTCTATATCACTGATTCACTGCTCTGCCTCATCCATCCTTGCCACCATGGCATCTATTCGAGATTGCAGCTCAGGTATAGCATTTTTTATTTCATCATGACTAGCTTTTACTTCCTTTACCTCCACAGAAAGGGATCTAATCTATTTTAAACCCCAGCTGGTATTCTTATTATAATGATTCTAAATTCTGGCTCAGACATCTTGCTTGTATTGTGTTGATTAAACCCTGGCTGTCATTTCTTCCTGCTGCTTTCGGGGGTGAATTCCTTCATTTCATCATTTTGAAGGAAGAAAAGGAATTAATAAGGTAAAAAAAAATTAAAAAGTTAAAAACAACATGCACCCCTCAAAATCAAATAAATGATGCTAGATCCTAGGTGTGTTTGGTCTCTTTGTATAAAGGAGCTTGATATATTAGAGAAAAAAGGGGGAAAAAAGAAAAAAAACCAGGAAAATGTTTGAACATTTGAAAAAATGGATAGAATGAAAGCAAATAAAGTAAAGTGACGGAATTAAAATAGATTTTGAAAACTTTACAAAGAAGGAAATATATAGTATACAAATTAAAGCAAGATATATATTTTTTTAATGTTTACTTATTTTTGAGACAGAGGGAGACAGAACATGAGTTGGGGAGGGGCATAGAGAGAGGGAGACAGAGAATCTGAAACAGGCTCAAGGCTCTGAGCTGTCAGCACAGAGCCTGATGCGGGGCTTGAACCCATGAACTGTGAGATCATGACCTAAGCCGAAGTCACATGTAAAGCAAAAATTAAAAATACATTTGTCTCTTTCTGTATTCAAGAAAAAAAGAAACAAAAAAGAAAAAAATTGAATAGATGGATCAGTTAAGAGACTGAAATATGATTGAAATTACATCATTTTCCCCTTCTAGTCAAACTATGACACACTCAATAGTCCATAAGCTGAGCAGGAGCTGAGACTTGTGGTGTTCTTGAAGAGCGAGGTTGGCCCAGTTGGGCGGGAATTAGTGTAACAGCTCTGTTCTCTACTAGATGGTGCTGCTTAGCTTACTGGGGTGGATTGTTGTGGCACTTGTAGGTGTGTATATGCATGCATGGGAGGAGTGAAAATGGTGGCATCCAGCTACCAAGTCTCCAATATCGGAACTGTATTGTCCCCCATCAGTAATCGTGCACCCATTTTTGTCTCCACTTTTGTCCACTCCCTGATTCTACACAGTCCTTGACCAAGCTGTCAAGTTGCCTGGCAGCACTTCCTTCCTGAGTTTTATCTCAGATGCATTTGTGTTTCCGGACCCCTCACTTCTGAGGGACTGTGGCTTTGATCCGCTTAGATCCTCTGGGGGAGGGTTTCACTGAGTAATGGCCTGGTGCTGGCTGCACCCAGGAATATTCAGGTGACATGCTGCCAATGCCCAGAGACTGCATTTGGGTGCCATCCTGCCCCAGAAAATGTTCATGCGATCATGTAGCAGCAGCATTTAAGTGATTAAGGAAAACCACAACACACATCTGGCCCCAGGCTTCACCCTTAACGTCCTTGTTCCAGCACCAGTGAATGTGATTGTTCTCTGGGGTCTGCTGGGACCTTTGTCTGTGGGGTGGCCTCACAGCCTCTACCAAATGTCCTCCCACCAGGGGAACTGCCTCTTCTCATGTGGCCCGAGGACCACCCAGACTTCACTCTGCTCCTGGGGATTTGCCCTTCCCACCAGAGGACCACCAGTTATCTGGCTGTGGAGTTTCAGACTCTGTGCTCCCCACTGTGTATAGAGTCTCAATGGAATTTAAACCCTCCCCTTTGTCCTTTCTCCCTTTTTTGTTCGGTATCTGTGGCTGTTTCCACTCTTTCCCTTTCTCTCCAGCTGCTTTTGGTGGGGTGCTTTTCCCGTACTCTCCCCCTGTCTCCATCCTCTCTCCAGAAGCAAAAACAGCTCCCTGCCTTCCACAGCTTCTCTCTCCCCCCATTCACCTCTCTGTGCCATGTACCTGCTGAGTTCTGGGGTTCATTTTGTGCAGATTGTTGTGTTAATCCTCAAATCAGTTTTCTAGGCGTGCAGGATGGTTAAGTGTCGATCTGGCTGTATTTCATGGACTCTGGACACAATAAAACTTCCATGCCATTCCACTTTCTTGGCCCCTCATGAGGGTTCCATGCTAAAGTTTTGCTTTTTAACGTTTATTTATTTTTGAGAGAGACGGTGACTGAGGGAGGAGCAGAGAGAGAGGGAGACACAGAGTCTGAAGTAGGCCGGTTGTGGGGCTTGAACTCATGAACCGTGAGATCATGACCTGAGCTGAAGTCAGGTGTTTAACTGACTTAGCCACCCAGGTGCCCTGGTTCCATCCAACTCTTGATTGTGTTGCAGTTTTAGTGACTCTCATAACAAGATATAATGGGCATAAAGGTTTAGAATCCTCTCCTGGGCTTGGTAATTGGTGCACAGTAACCTGCTCAACAGTTACCTTTTTCTTTCTTTTCTTTTTTCTTTCTTTCTTTCTTTTTTTTTTTTTTTGGTGAGAACTAAGATTTGCCTTTTAGCAAATCTCAAGTGTACAATATAGTATTGTTAGCTGCAATCACATTACTGTACTTTATATCTCCAGAATTTATTCATCTTCTGTGAGTTTTTTGTTCTTTTTTTTTTTTTAATTTCAATTCTTGTTAGTTAACATATAGTGCAATATTGCTTCAGGAGTAGAACTGAGTGATTCATCACGTATATACAATGCCCAGTGCTCATCGCAACAAATGCCCTCCTCAGTGCCCATCACCCATCTCTAGCCCATCTCCCACCCACCTCCCTCTGTCAATCCTCAGTTTGTTCTCTATCATTAAGCGTCTCCTGTGGTTTGATTATTTTAGATTCAACGTGTGAGATCATGCAATCTTTGTCTTTGTGTGTCTGGCTTATTTTACTGAACATAATGTCCTCCAGGTTCATCCATGTTGTCAAAAATGATGGAATTTCCTTTTTCTTTCTGAGGCTGAGTAGTATTCCATTGTATATACATACCATATATTTTCTATTCAGTTCTCCATTGACAGACATTTAGGTTGTTTCCATATCTTGACTATTGTAAACATTGTTGCAGTAATCATGGGAATGCAGATATTTCGTTGAGAAACTAATTGCAATTTTTACCCAGAGGAGGATTACTGGATCATAATGTACATCTGTTTTTAATTTTTGGAGGAACTTTCATACTGTTTTTCATAATGCTATTCACACCAACAGTGTACAAGGGATCTCTTTTCTCTACATCCTTGTCAACTGTTGTCGGCTGCTTCTTTTTATTTTTTTTAATTGCCTACTCACCTACTCACTGCATTCTCTGTGGTGAGGCAGAAAGTCCTTCCTTAAAGGGAGCTTTCAGTGAGAATCTCTTGTTTACTACCATAAAATGTGTTTCTCTTCAAAACCTGGGACCAGGTGGGTAGAGACTGAGGTCTGCTCTGATGGTACTCTTTGCTTTCAAACTGAAGGTAGGACTAAATTGGGATAAAGAATACTCGACTATCACCACACAACAACATCCTACATGTGGAACATTAATCTGTCCCTTAAGTCTCCTTCATCTGTGTACTTGCCTTTGGACACCCTTTCCTCCACCCCCCACTCCCCACCCCCACCCCCGTTTTTGGTTCTCTGACTGACTTAATGGATCTCTGTCTGTGTTGATGGCTTTATTCTGGTCTACAAACTCTGGTTTAGCCATTCATGGGTCAATTTCTCCCCCGGAATGTGACATTTCCACCCTCCACCCTTGACTCTCAAAATACTTTTGGGGGCACCTGGGTGGCTCAGTTGGTTGAGCATCTGGCTCTTGATTTTGGCTCAGGTCATAATCCCAGGGTTGTGGGATCGAGCCCTGTGTGGGGCTCTGCACTGAGCATGGAGTCTGCTTAAGATTCATTCTCTCTCTCTCTCTCTCTCTCTCTCTCTCTCTCTCCCCTTTCCTCCCCTCCCCTCCCCACTTGTGCTGTCTCTTTAAAAAAAATACCTTTGGAAAAGAAAAGGATTAGATGATCTCATCTTGCATACATACTTTTTGTGTATCCTCTCTTATCTGTAGTTGTTCATCTAGTTTTCAGGAAATTATTTTATACAACAGTCCCTTTGCAAGATGATTCTTAATCGAGGGAAAGGATTTCTATTTATGGAAACTTAGACATTGTAGAAGGTTAGTGTGAGTGAACTTTCCTGACTTTTCCATATATTTGTAATAACTTACCATACAGGCTTATAAAATGGGCGCTGTTCACATTATCTAAGTGAAAAAGGGGGAATACAATCAGATGAGGGCATAGGATTCTGGTAAATTATTTTAGAGCTTCTCTCATTATTTTGTGTTACCTCTTAAGAGGATAAATTTGTGTGTGCAGCTCAGATTTTATCTGAACAATGCCAGGCTAATGGAAAAGTAGCAATGATAATTCTTTCTTTTTTTATTTCATGTTTTAATTTTTCTATATATTTCACATTACATTTTTTCCTCATTTTTTTTTAAAGTTTATTTATTTATTTACATAATCTCTACCCCCAACATGGGGCTCGAACTCATGACCCTGTGATCAGGAGTTGCACACTCCACTGACTGAGCCACAAGGCACCCCCTCTTTCTTACACCATTTGAGAGTAAGTTGCAGAATGGATGACCCATCACTCCCAAAAAGCGTTAATATGTATCTTTTCTACAGGAAGTTCTCCTGCATAACCACAATATAAACATCAATGGGGTGAAGATGTAAAGAATGTGCCTCCTCCTGAGACCACATTAACTTTTGCTTTGTCCCAATAATGTCCCTGTAACAAACGGATTCATAACTGTTTCATCTGTTTCTTTGTTCTCCTTCAATCTGAAAGCATTCCTCAGTCTTTCCTTAATTTTCCCAGTCTGACACTTTCGGTGATTACAAGGGAATTGCTTTTAGAAGTCACCTGATTTTGGGTTTTCCTGATACTTCCTCGTGATTAGGTTTAGTCAATGCTTCTTTGGCAAGGATATCACAGAAGTGCTACTATGTTCTTTTCCTATTAAGTAGCATACAATCTTGATCAGTCCCATCACCGATCATAAGTTTGGTCAGTTGATCAAGGCAGTGTCTGCCAAGCTTCTCAATAAAATACTCTCTTTCCTTTGTAATGAATAAGTATTTTGTGGGAAGTTACTTTGAGACTTTGCAAATATCCCATTCCCCATCAAACTTTCAATTTATTTATTTCAGTACAGATTCATAGTTTCCTATTATAGGTTTGGGTAATAATTCATGATTATCATATATTTTGATGTTCAACTCCCTAGGCTATTGATAATCTCTTCAGGAAGCTTCGGTACCTTCCTGGCATGGATCCATTTTTCCTTGAGCACTTCATTCCTTTCTGGCACAGCAAGATGTTCAAAGCTCATCTAATACTTTCCTTACATAAGTTCTGGAATCAACCATTTCTCCAAGGAGATCTGGTTCCTTTTAGTGCAGAGTGGGAGAGTGGTATTCAGAAACTGAGATCTGGACATCGGGATGTGTCATTGCTATTGGGGTGTTGCTGGATAGAGCTACGAATATGTGTATGAATATATATATATGCACATATACATTTACAACTATATTCATTTCTGTATGTTTCTCTCTCTATATAGAAAAGTATGTACTCACAGAAACAATTCAATTTTAACTCAACACCACAGGATTTATTTGTTTTTCTCTCTTTCTATATGTATTCTCCCCTCCCAGATGGTGATAAAACTGTCTCCCTTTATATTGAATATATTTACTTATTTGGTTAAACTCTCTCCATCTCCCCATTGCCCCATATTCAGTCTTCTGCTGCCGCCACTGCCTTTTCCTCCATATGACTGTCCTCTCCAGCTTACTTGGGCTCTGACATCCTGTGCTAGGCTGTCTCTGTTGTCCCCCCTTGGGGGCACAATCTCCACCCTACCTGTGCTCAGACATCCAGGGCTTGACTACAAACTCCCCCTGTTCCCCCCTACTTGTGTTGCCCCCAAAATATGGGAACCCTCCTTACCTGAGCTCAAACATTCTGCACTGGCTTCCCTGTGTGTGGTCCCTCTCTTCCCCTCGATGGACTCCAATACACCATGTTAGGATGCCTCTCCTGTGGCTGCTTCCTCATGCCGGTTGGCCTGTGACATTCCCTCTCATCTCCAGGATTCACTTTCCCTTTGTTCCCCTACTCTTGCACAATGCCTCTCTTGCTTGGTCCCCTCAAATGGCTTTTGTGTTCAAAAGAAAAAGGAGGGAGAGGGAAGAAAAAGTGGAAAAAGAGGAGTAGCTCGGTGTTTAATCTTGTTCTACTGTAGTTCACAGAGTTTCTAGTAATTGGTATCCAATCTGAGTCCTTAGGCTTAATCTTTTATAAATTGTATTTCACCATAATTTAACTTGAACATATCATAAATATGCTAAAATCTAAATAAGCTCTATTTGGATTCATTGGCTCAAATTGCAGGAAAATAAGAAATAAGATGTGAAATAGAGCTTATTAATAGTTAAGTATGAGAATGTATTTTTTGCAAAGATTTTGATTTTCATAGTACTCCTTTACCAATCATTACTTATGTCTGTATGAACATAATATGTATTTTAGAATGGGTAATGAGAATGCATAAACTCTAGAAATTTACATGATTGATCATTTAGGAATATTGTGAATTGTATTTCCCAAGTAAAAACTACCTTGAGCATGATCTTATGAGCATATACTGAAACACCTAAAACTAAAGAAATTTGCCAGTTTTTGTTTAGAAATTGTACAACACATATTTTGCAATGTTAGGCTCTCTGCACACAAGAAATCTCTTTAACTGAACTGCTTTGCAGCTGTTGAACAATAGCTCTCAAACTGGCCCAACCTAAATGTCTTTGTAAAATCATGATTTCAATATTTGCTTAATTTTTTTTTTTAAAGAAAGCTATTAGTTAATAGCAAAGTGGCAGTGACTACATGTCAGTTGAACTATAATATCATGCCTTTTCTCTTTAGTGAGGTTAGGTGGTGGGGAGGAGGGGGGCAGCCTTTCATTTCTGTTCACCCCAAAATCAATTCCGAGCAAACTCACCGAAGGTCTGGAAATGAAAGGGTTTGACATTGTAAAGGAGAGCAGCAAAAAAGATTGACTGCAGGTTTGCTTTCTAAGAAGTCACTTCTTATTCCCCTAATTTTCAAATTAAACACCACTGAACGTTGCTGTGAGGCTGTAAAACCCTGGTTTTCCATCAGGAAGACTCTTACTCATCAGCTTCCTGTCAGGCAGGAAGTATGTAAAGCCTCACTAAAGGGGTCTACTCTTGGTCCTCATTTTTATGTCTCTCATAGGCAGCTGTCATCTTTAAGACCAAATACAACCTTGCCATCACCACCAACAGCACCCAAGGCTCATCTTGGAAACACTATTTTAAATTTCATGAGTATTTTCTCTCCTGTCTTTTTAAATTAAAAAAAAAAATTTTTTTTAAATTTTATTGTGTTTTTTTACAACCTGTTCACCTGTTCATGGACATTTTAAAATATTCAAGTATAATGAACATACAGTGTTATATTAGTGTCAGGCATATAGTATAATGAGTCAGCAACTATCCATTTCTCAGTTCTCATCAAGGTAAGTGGATTCTCAGTCCCTTTCATTTATTACATCCATCCCCCCCCTCCCACCTCCCCTTTGCCAGCCACCAGTTTGTTTTCTGTATTTAAGAGCCTGGTTTTTTTTTGTTTCTTTTTTCCTTGTTTGTTTTGTTTCTTAAATTCCACATCTGAATGAAATCATGATATTTGTCTCCTCTCTTTTCTAACTAATTAACAGTCAGTTAAGGAACAATGTATTGCTCACAATGGTGATGAGAACCATGAGAAACATGGAAGGGCAGAAGACATGCCTGTTAAGTCATCATTTAATGGGGAAAGAGAGCCAACATACGTGCCACCAGGAGGAACAATAATAGAAAAGGTAGTAGTTTCAGGGCGCCTGGGTGGCTCAGTTGGTTAAGTGTCCAACTCTTGATTTGAACTCAAGTCATGATCCCAGGGTTGTGAGATGGAGTCCCACATTGGTCTGCCGCACTGTGCATGGAGTCTGCTTAAGATTCTGTCTCTCTCTCTCACTCTCTCTCTCTCTCTCACCTCCTTCCCCCCTGCCCTTCTCTCCCCACATGTGTGCTCTCTCTCTCAAAATAAAAAAAAAGAAAAGGTATTAGTTTAGAATTGAGTCTGGACTAAGATTTTTATGGCCAGGTATAATAATTGCAAGTTCTTGAGGCAGGAATTACAAATGAATATTTAATTACCATACATTAAATGTTCAATTATTATAGGAAAAGCTAATAAACTATGAAGACATACTTTTCCTTCTTTATTGGCAACATGTTTTTTGTAATGAAGAAATAAGGACATTTGTGTAAAGCTTTGGATTTCATATGACTAAAAGTTGATGAAATATCCAACAATAACTAATTTTATTTATTTTATTTATTTATTTATTTATTTATTTATTTATTCAATATATGAAATTTATTGTCTAATTTTATTTTTTATTATCGAGTATGCCCCAGTGTTGTTTTGATAGTCAAATCACTAATCACTAGTGAGTTTAGTAAAATCACTAAAAACTGTTAAATTTTGTGGTTAATATTTGCATATTTTTTCTCATTACAATAATGACTTGAAACACTAATAAATAAATATAATTGTATTAGAGTATACTGAATTTGAAATTATTTTTATTAAAGTATAAATCAATTTTTAAAAATTTATTTTCTACTAAAATATTGAAAGTTACTCAAAATTACCTATTACAATAAGTGGATGTGTAAATTTTACAAATTATAATTAATAAATATAAAAAAGTACATCTAAATAAAGCTAAAATTTTAATTCATTTAAAAAATTTTATTTACTTAAGACGTTTGTTTTGAGAGAGAACATGATGAGAGGAGGGGCAGAGAAAGAGAGAGAGAGAGAGAGAGAGAGAGAATCTCAAGTAGGCTCTGTGCTGCCAGTGCAGAGCCTGATGCAGGGCTTGATCTCAAGAACCATAAGATCATGACCTGAGCTGAAACCAAGAGTCAGACCCTTAATTGACTGAACCATCCAGGTGCCCCTATTTTTTAAAAAAAATTTCAATTAAATCGTATTGAATATTTTCAGTTCTAGTATGCAAAACTGCAAAAAGCTTCTAGTCACACTTGTTAACTATTGCAAATGCCATGCTAAATTATGAATACTTCCACAACTGTAAATCACAGCAATTAGTAATTGAAGCAAGAAAATGGACACTTGGCAGTTCTGGGAAGTATTTTGTTTTGCAAGGTCCCACTGCGAACCTTCAAACTGAGAGTAAAGGTTGGGAAAGTTGATGTGTCTTGTCTTTTACCAAAGCCCGTCTTGCACCTGTGCTCCACAGCAGTGTTCATATGACCCATTGGCAATACCAACCCCATATCCCTTATGTTTTTCACCAACAGTTAAATGTACTGTAGGAAAACAAGGTGAAGAAGAATGTCTCTAGGGTCTGAAGAGTGTTAGTTGCCAAAGTAGATGTTTAGGATATGGGTTGCCCTTTATTAGTGCTGACTACTGGACTCTGAATGACAGAGAAGTATCCATGTGTTCTGTAGCAAGCGGAATGTGTGTGTGTGTGTGTGTGTGCGCGCGCGTGCGCACGCATGTGTGAAAGAAAGAGATCTGGAGAGAGAGAGACAGAGAGAGACATGGAAACTCAAGGAATCCCAGGCAAGGGGTTTTCTCGTCTTCATCTTAGGGAATTAGCAAAATAGGAAACCAATTAAATTAGGATAGAAATGTGTAGAAAGGCTAGGAAGTAAACCCAGCCTTGGAGAATGTACAGGATTTAGGTGGGAAAAGAGAAGAGGAAAAGGGCATCCTGGGCGGAGATTGTGACATAAATACTAGAACAGGCTTGTTGGGACAAGTCATAGGACCCGCCATATTGGACGGGAGAATTGTTACAGGAAGGAAGTGGCGTGAGCACATGCAGGTGGACTCTGTGAAAGAAAAGAAATTTGATTTTATGTATTAAGTGGCTGGTTCATGACCTGGCCGTGACATGCCAGGAATGGTGCTTTGGGGAAATAGAGTAGCTGGAAGTGCAGAAGATACTGACCAAAGAAGATACTTGAAAAAGAGTAGTTAGAAATCTACTCCATAGGACTGATGAAAGCTAGGATAGGGCGCTGGCTCACAATGAGGCCAGAGAACATACGGGAGACCTTAGGCCGGTCACAAGAAGAGAATAAACAGGGTTTGGTCTGTTTTTATTTTCTTTCAAATTCTAATATTAAAATAGAAAAATCTCGTAAAATCCCTTTAGCTGAAGACCTACTACTTTTCCATGCTTACATTTTGGACACAGAAGATGTGTGGACCGCTGGAGAGGGACAAATGTGGGGCTGACTGAAGCCAGAGACAATGGGAAAAGCTTCTTTTCCACATCTCTCAGTGGATTTCCTATCATCTGCTTAAGCCCTTCTATTGCCTCACTTCTTGGCCAGCTTTGCTAAATCTTTTGTTTGGGCTGTCGGGTCCTTCATGTTACTTGGCCTTTAAGACAAAGCTAAAAGTTCCAGAAGGCAAATTTGAAGAGTATAATTTAATAGTTGGGAATAAATGCTGCTCTAAACCAGTTTTTTGGCCCAGGGATAAAAGGAGAAAATGCTTCATCTTTAAGGTAAAATGATTAGATAGCTCAGTTTTGCTACCTTTCTAATTTGTATCCAGCAAGTCAAGTTTTCTTAAAAGGACTCAGTCAGCCTACATGACATTGCAGGCCCCCTTATAGGGCATATATAGGGTGGTGTTAAATATTTTATTTATTTAGTAGAACGTTCTATGTAACGGTGTGTCCTTGACCACTCTCATACCATACAAAGGGGTTTCTTTTTCAAAACAAGGATTTTGTTTGTCCTGGTCTGTGGACGAGCCTCTGTTAGGAAGCCATAACTCAACATGAGCGAGCAACTTATACATATATGCCTCTCCTCCACGACCCTTATATTGTTTTTATCATTCCACAGGTTGGCTAAATGTGGTGGTGGAATTATTTAAATGTGTATCCAACTTGAAATTTGCACATCCATATTTCTTATATTGGAGCCCCAAAAGATGTACTTAATTATTTTGAAGTAAAGGGTGTTTCAGAATTACTGCCAGAAATCTCAGAAGACTTTTAGGACATTAAAATAAACAATGCGAATATGAATATGAAATAAATCTGTTCAAGGTAAATTATGTAGGTTAGTTTGATGTAAAGTTAGAAAAGAAACATATATACATTTGTGTGTGTATAAATATATATATAATTCTTATATGTAATATACACATACAAAGAAGCCTCATATATTTGTGTGTGTATATATTTTGTATATTTTTATATGTATACACACACATACACACATAAATATAAAAGAATTGGAAAGAAGTTATATAATAAAAAGAAGTTATGCAATTCTTAAGCAATATTATTTTCCAGCTGCTGTTTTCAGCAATACATTATCTTCTCCAGAGGAGCTCAAATCAAGTCTACAGATACTTCTTCAAGGCTTTATGTGCAGTGGCTTTATGCTGGGCATTAGATCACTTTATACAACCTATATAATATGGAAATAATGGAAGACATGTGTATTATGTTAGAACTCTTCGTATTTGGAGGATATATGGTGAACAGCCTCCTAGTCATGACCCTTCGGTGGCAAGCTTGTGTGTGTATTCACGCTGATGGGTTGTGTATGATTGTTAAATAGATCATTTTTGAGAAAGCAATTTTTAAACAATGTACAACTTCCAGACTTCTCTAGGAGAGATAAAATTACTCTTTGTCTTAGGAAGTCACTGATGAAAACCCTAGTCCCATGGCCTAGTGAAAGGCTGCCCACTATTGCTGGGTAATTATATAATCACTAGGGAAAATTATAGAAAGTATTTTAAAAACTGTTGTTATAGTGACCATATTTTCCAAATCAAGAATGAAAATAGGTTCCGATAACACTTGGGGGATGGGGAGAAGAGGGTCTTGAACTCACAAACTGTGATATCATGACCTGAGCAGAAACCAAGAGTCAGACGCTCAACTGACTGAGCCACCCAAGTGCCCCATGTTTGTACAATATTTTTAATCAGACTATGCATATGCATTTTATACCTTTTTTATACCTTTGATGTCACTAAAACAGCATTTTGAATGATGTAACACAGTTTTTTTTCATACCACTTTATCTTGCTGTCTAGTGTGAGCTATTGCAATTTTTATATCTGTGTATGGTGCTGTCGCTAGAAATTTTATCTCAAGTCCCAGCTTCAGAACATTTGGTTTTTTATCCATCCTGAGTGTGCGTATATGTGATCTCTATTGCTGTTTCAATAGATCTTTAAAAAGCTATCTAAAATGACAATTGCAGCAGAAACAGTTGGTATCCACTAAAAATTTGTGCTTTATCTTGTGCTGTTTAGAATTATCACCAGAAAGTAGCTTCCTAGCCCAAGTTACACTTTTGAAGCCCCTCCCAAGTAGGTGGCCTCATCTAGGTGGTACTATGTGACTAGTTCTTGCCAGAGAAGTATCAGCGGGAGCAAGATGTGTCTTTTTGGGATGGGGCTTATAAAGGGTAGTGCCTTTACAATAATCGTCTTCTCCAGGGGTAGACTGTTGGCGAACATTTTTATTGAGGACCCGATGGTAGTATTTTAGGCTTTTCTGGCTATGTGGTCTCTGTAGCAAAGCTGCTCTTGTAGAATGAAATCAGACATAGTGCAATCAACAAAAATGTGTGACTGTGTTCTGTGCACCGTACTCTGCTGACCTTCCCGCCAGAAGTTCGTGGAGGCATCAAATAGGCATGAAACACTGCTGGTGAAGAGTCTCTGGCCATCTGGAAACGACTCCATTTGTTATTAATCCAACAAGAACTAAACCTTCATTGTATTAAGACATGGAAATTTGGGGATTTGGGAATTGATTTGTAACAGAATCTGGTATCGCGCTAACGAATATAAAATTGAACACGAGATTTGGAGACATCCCCACAGAAATGATGACTAAATGTGCACTGTATTTTTATTTACTTATTTGTTCATTTGTTTGATTTTTTTTTTTTTTTTAGAGAGGTTCTACCAGATGGCCATTAGAAGCACTCAAAGCTAGAAGGTTGGTTCAGGTTAATATGTTTTCTCTAAACAATACTTTTACAGCTCAAAATAATGTAAATGGCAGTTTATTCTGTAATGTAATAGATTTTGTTGAGGGTCAAGTATAAGGTGACCCCTTTTCTGGGAAATAATTTTAGGAAAAAAATTCACACTACATTTCAGGAGGTGTGGCTGATTACTTTTTCAGTTTTTATGGTCCCACGTTTTGTGAACTAAGGAGTGTAATGGCAAGAAGAAATGTATCAAAGTCTGGGTGAAATTAAATCTTTTCTCTTTCTCAGTGAGAATCTGTGTTTTACCGTGGGAAGTACATAAACTTTGAATTTGGACAGACCTTGGTTTAATACTGGCTCTATCTTTAGACAACTTGTTTTAACCTCTCTTAGCCTAACCTTCTAGCTAGATGTGGGTAACCTCACCTCATGGAAATGTTTTGAATATCAAAGAAGGTAATGTGCACATAGTGTTTTGTTAAGCTTTAACAAAACAAAACTGACCCGTTCTCTTCCTCTCTACCTGTACTAGGTAACATACCTTGCTATTTGCTGCTGTAGAAAAGCAGACACAATAAAAATTTAAAAACAATCTGTGCATCAAAAGACAACATGAATAAAACTATAAGATGAGCTCTAAGAGGAGAAAATGTTTTCAAAATGAAGACATGAGCCACAGACTAAGAAAAACTATTCAGAGTTCATATAGCTGACAAAGACTTGTATCCAGAATACAAAAATGAACCCTACCATGAATGGTGAACAGACAGACAAAGCAATTAAAAATAGGCAGAGAGGCGCCTGGGCAGCATGGTCCGTTGAGCATCAGAGACACTTGATTTTGGTTCAGGTTATGATCTTGGGGTTTGTGGGATTAAGCCCTGTGTCGGGCTATGTGCTGACAGCATAGAGCCTGCTTGAGATTCTCTCTCTCTGTCTCTGTCTCTCTGTCTCTGCTTCCCCTCTCAAAATAAATAAATGAACTTTAAAAAAATAGGCAGAGACTTGAACAGACACCTCACACAGTAAGGTATACAAATGGTCAGCAAATACACGAAAAAGTGTTCAGTGAAATGGCATCTAAACCACCCACAAGAATGATTAAAATTCAAGTGAGTGGAAACGCCAGCCATGGTTGAGGCTGTGGGACCATTGAAAGTCATACGCTGCTGGTGAGGACATAAAATGGTGTGCGTTCTGGAAAACTTAGCAATCAGAAGGAGTGAACTACAGATCTATGGAATAGTAAAGAAACTACACACATACCGTGTTATGCAACAGGACCAGAAACAAAGGAGTTCAAATGTATGGTTTAATTTATATGAAGTTCTAAGACAGGCAAAACGAATTTATGGAAATAGAAATGAAAACAGTGCTTTCCTCTGGTAGGAGGGATTGAGCAGAAAAGGACCAAGGAAACATATTTAGGTAATGATAATGTTCCATTTCTTGAGCGATGTGTTGGTTCCATGAGTACATAAGTTCATGAGAACTCACCAAATTGCACTCTTAAGATCGGTGGTTTTTAGTGTATGTGAATATTCTTCAATAAAAAGTATACTGAAAGAAATTAGGTGAGTTCTGTCTGCTCTGTATAAGCATGAATTTAACACAGTGGAGATGCATTGCTCATTCTTCCACTGTTGGTACATTCATTTTAAGATTAGATTAACTGATTCCCAATCAGATCTAAAAACTGCATTTCTTAACTTTAAATTGCATTGATTGTCATTATATAAAATACTGTAATATTATGATGCATACTGAACATATACTAAATATTTTCGTTATTTGACAAATTTCTATTTACGAAGTTTCCCAAGTTGCATAAAAACACGCAAGCCATTTTCGACTTTTCTCCAAACCACTGCCCAATATGCAATCATATAAACTTCACATCATCAATTAAAAGAAGGAAAGTAGTTGAATGAGTGCTTTAGTTAAGAACTGTCACCTCCAAATCAAAGTATCACATGGAGGTGGAAGATGACTGGGAAGGAAGCCCTGCTTTTAGTCACCTTGAATAATTTTCTGTTGTTTATTCCATATGGCTCAGCAGAATACTTAAAATTCATTTTTTAATCAAAATTCCCTACTTGGTGGTGACAGCAAACATATTACAAATTAAGAAGTAGATACACCCTCATTCAGGATTTTACGCCGTAGACTTTGGAACAGTATCTCAGTACCTTTAAGGACAGGCGTACCTCTAAACCATGCATAGAAGACACCCAATGAGTACATATTGAATGAACAAAGGAATAAATAGTTTTCCTAATTCCTTATAACCCTCACCATCTTGGCATCCACACTCTTCTTGGGCCAGCAGTGCTGGCAATGAGGTGATATACTTCGTTCATTAAACCACCATCTAGATACGAGGCAACATAGGGGAGATGTAGCTCATTCACTTTGTCTCTATCTTATCTGGTCATCTTCATGACCACTTGCTCTCTGAGAATTGGTATAGTACAGACACCAACTGGTCAGAGGGCAAACCCTGAGGCAACAAAGTGATGCCAGTCCTCAAAAACCGGGGCAACCAAGAGAGAGGTGGTAGCCAGCTGAACGTCCATCCTCTCTTTAGAGGGTTTGCGATAGAGGTCAAAATATGTAGGCTTTCAGATTCCTATCACCATCCTTCAGTCCTCCAAGATGGCATTTTACTTTTTAAATGTTTGTTTTAATGAGAGAGAGATTGTGCTTGGGGGAAGGGCAGAGAGAGAGGGAGAGAATCCCAAGCAAGCTCTGTGCTGTCAGCACAGAGCCCAACTTGGGGCTTGAACTCACAAACTATGAAATTGGGGTTCAGACACTTAACCAACTGAGCCACCCAAGGACCCCTCCAAGATGACATTTTATGCAAGGGTTCTGTAGGGAAGGCTGTGGAGATATTGAAACTACTTGCTTGACCTTCAGGCTACAAATCTGCTTGCATTTTCTGCACGTGCCTTTAGGTTGGGCTGTTTTTTTCTTGGATTCTTCAGAACTAGCTGTTTTCTGCTGACTCAGCACCACCTCAGCGGTCATGGTGTTTTTCTGTTCTTTCACAGTGTTCCGTCTTTAATGAAGATCATTGGGGATCTTCTCTGAGGTCTGGTTGTGTCTTCTCATTGGCCCAGCCCCAGGTGGTATAGCAGATATCTACAGCAGCTCACCCCGGCAAGGTCTTCCTCACATTGGCACATCTCTCTGATTTATTCTCATTTTACAGTAACAAAGGACAACTTGGTTTCCCTTTGTGTAACCACTAGTGGTCAGCAGGACCATGGCAGCAGAGTAGGTTAGGGAGCAACAGCTCTCAACAGACGTGTGTTTGGAGCACACCAAATAAATCAAAGCAAAAGCATCCGACTTTGAAGTTCCCCCAACTTATCTGAATGTTTCTAAAGCCACTCTTTACTCTCTCTCCAGGCTGAGAGAAGGGAATAAAGAGAAAATGCCAACTTGTGTGTGTGTGTGTGTGTGTGTGTGTGTGTGTGTGTGTGCTCCTTCCCCTTTCTGTCTCCCCTCTTCTGCCTCCCTTCCTATCCCTCATTTTCCTAGATCTAAATGTGAGTATCTTTTGCTTCCATTTTGTAATGGCCTCTTAGTTCTATGTTTGTTTTCATATTTTTTTAAGTTTATTTATTTTGAGAGAGAGACAGCATGAGTGGGGTAGAGGGAGGGAGGGAGGGAGGGAGAGAGAGAGAGAGAGAGAGAGAGAGAGAGAGAGAGAGAAAGAGAGAGAAAGAGATTCCCAAGCAGGCTCTATGTTGCCAGTGCAGAGCCAGACATGGAGCCCAAACTCATGAAACTGTTAAATCACTACCTGAGCCTAAACCAAGAGTTGGACGCTTAACCAACTGAGCCCCCCAACCCACCCACCCCCACCCTTAGTTCTAACTCAAGCTTCAGGTCTAATCAATTATGAAAGGAACTCTACAGATTGTTTTGCCTGGTTCAGCCTTTATACATTATTAAATGGCAGCTAGTGGAATTTGTAAAATACTTTCTTTAACAAAAAGTCATCTCCTAAACCTGTTATCTTACTCTGGCATGCTGTTACAAATATTGTCGGTACTCTGTTCTCCCTCTATCCATCTCTCTCTGTGTCTGTGTGTCTCTCTCACTCTGACACTCTCTCTTTCTCTTTTATTGTTCCTAAAGAGCCATATTATACTTTTTTTTCCCTTTCCTAACTTGGGTTCCTTTCGAAGGCTCATTTGTCCACTTCTATCATATTCCATCCTTCTTGCCCACTCCTGGGCATGACACTTGCCATTCTCTCCTCTATTTCTTTACCTCATTCATTTTTCCATTTACTGGAATATTCAAATCAACATGCAAAAGTGAGGTTAATTTCTTCTCTTTCAAAGCCATTCTCTTTACCCCAGTTCCCCCCTGCCGATGCCCCATTCCATCACTTGGTACAGTTTTTGGTAAAAATTCTCTGAGGAGTTTGTTATTGTGTGTCTAATTCCTCTCTCCCCCATTCTCTCTTAAGTTAGCCTTTGGCCCCACATCTTTACTAGAATTCTCTTTCTTTTCGCTGAAAAATCCCTTTCCAAGGTCTTCAGTTACTATTTTAGTACTGAATTCAATTGTCGATGATCAGTCCCTACTAACTTGATTTACCAACAGCATTGGGCGCAATCCACCCCTCTTCTGTGAGTTTTTTTCACATGGTTTCCAGGATCCCATATTCTCCTAGTGTTCCTTCCACCTCACTAGCTCCTTCTCAGATCTTTTTCTGTGTCTTCCCTTTCTCTCTGACCTCTTGATACTGAAGTGCATCGAGCCTAATCTCTAATCCTCACCCTTCTGGGAATCTCATCCAATCTCGTTGCTTAAATGTCATTCAAATGACAGCAACTCCCTGGGTTATATTTTAAGCCTAGACCTCTGGAATTAACTCAATACTTCTATAACTGTACTTTAATATCTAAACTTAATGTTTCCATTAGGGGAAATGCAGAGTCTGCCATTCATCATCTCATGTGAGGACAACTATAGTCTGCTAGTTGCTCAAGCCAAAACCTTGGCATCAGACTGTGACTTCTCTCTTACTCTTACACAGAACGTTCTGTCTGCTAGGAAAGTCCTTTGGCTTAATCACCAACATATACGGAGATTCCAGCCACTCTTCAGCATCCTCATTGCTACTGCCCTGGTAAAAGCCACCATTATCTTATCTCAAGTTATTGTGATGGTCTCCCTGTTCCTAAGCCTTCATTCACAATATAGCCTATTCTCATTACACAAGACAGAACGATTACTGAAAATATAAATCATGTTACTCCTTCTTCAATGTCCGGCCAAAGCTCCACATTTCAGAGCAAAAATTAAAGTTCTTCAAGCAGGCAAAGCCCCTCCATAACCTGACCCCCTTTTCGCGTCCACTCACTCAATTTGCTCTGGCTACGGTGACCTCCTCAGACACTCCTTCAACAGGCTAAATACACTCATGCCTTGTTACTCTTCCTTAGGCAATTCCATCTGCCTAAAATTCTCTTCTCCCAAATATCTACATGAATATTTCCCTCTCTTTCAAATCATTATTTCTGAAATTACCTGCTGACCAAAGCCTTCCCTGACCACCCTCCTCAAAATATCAACCTGCTCACCACTCAGTGCTCACGTACTCCTAATGCCCCATTCACTATTCTTTATTTATTTCATTGCATTTTAACCTTGTAACACATTAGGACAGAGACTCTTAGTGTTCATCAAATGTCTGTGTGCCGCCCTAGATTTCTCAGGTTCCATTGCAGTTAGCGTCCAGACGTATGACCTGTTTTGGCCAGACACACCAGGGCAGAAGTAATACATGCCATTTTTTAGGTAAGGCCATGTTGCCTCCTCTATTTTTCTCTTCTTTTGCCTTTTCATGTAGTGACTTTAGATATCACATATCCAGACGGGATAATCACAAAGTAGATGAGGGCAGCCAATACCTAACGGTCTGTGATATGAGGGAAAATGAACCTTTTCGGTTGAAGCATTGGAGATACTAAGGTGTTTATTTTGCAACAGCTAGTGTTAATTACTCATCTTAATACAACTCTATAACCTATTTATTAATTTTTTTGTCTTTCCTTCTCAGCCGGAATATAAGTACCATCGTGATGAGTGTATTTGTCCCTTTTGTTCATTGATTCATTCTAAGTGCCTAGATCGGTACCCGGCAGATAGTGGATACTCAGTAAGGATTTGTAGAAGAAGTAAAGTAAAATGTATTTTTACTTTATTTGTAGAGCGGAAGAGCTAGAAAAGTGCGATTTTTCTGTATCCTTTCTTCTTTGCTCCAAACCTGCTGTATGTTTTTTTCCCCAACTGTTTCATGTAGGTTTGTTTCGTGTAGTCATTTGATTAAGTGGGGTCTTCTGGAGGTGATTAGGATATTTGAAATGAGATGTAGGGGATGAGGGGATCCACAGGTAATTTTAGCTTTTTTCATCTCTTCCCATCGTGACTATTAAAAAAAACTCTCAGCTCAGTATAGGCCTGGTGGTTTAGAATGGGCCACAGACCTTGCATTTGTAAACCAACCACGGGTAAATATCCAAGAGGAGTTTATACTTCACATTCGATGATCTCTTGCAGCAAACCCCGATTCCCAATTAGTGGCATCATGCACATAGGTGAAATCCAAATACATGTACCAAATTCTATCAAAAACAGCAGCGCAAGGTTTTATTGTAAGGCTTGCCCTGAAGTCACTGTGAACATGTTGGCTCCCTGTGAGGGGCACTAACTGCTCTATCAGCTTCGCTTCCAGCTAAGACACAGCTGTACCCTCTATAGTTCGGCGAACCTCAGACATTAATGGCGGGACGTTGCCTTGAGTTTGACTCTGTTACTCAGTGTACACTCTCATGAACTTTTCAACTCTCAAGACTGAGGTCTTTGTGATGCAGCTATAGAACAAATCGGCCCTATCCTTCTGTTTCCCTAACAACCTAGACCTTAAAGCAAAAGAGCGCTTTTGTGGTTATTACGAGTAGCGTTAAAGTCACCAGATGAAGCCCATGATGGAGTCATTCATGTTAAGCCCCATGTCAGCAAACCAGAACTTAACTACATTCCTCTGTTGGCTCTCTCAGAAAAGGAAGGCCCGAGCCTGCTCAACACAAGTTAGCTGACCCAGGTCCAAGCCTCCCCTTTGCTCCATAGAAAGCTCAGCTTTAACCAATCAGCAATCAGCAAATACCCAGCGTATTTGCTTCTGCTCACTTTGGTCTGTAAGAATCTCTCACCTTATACGGCTCTTTGGGGCTCCTTTCTATCTTCTAGATTGAATGCTGTCCAAGTCATGAATCACTGAATAAAGTGAATAGTGCCTTTAAATTTTACCCAGTTGAATTTTGTTCTTTAGCAGTGGAGATAATACCTTGTCTATAATTGCATGATACATGAGAAAGCACTTTGACATAATACTGTCACTTTGATCCTTGATCTGGGGCGCAGCACTGTTCCTGCAACATTGTCAACACATAATAATATTTGTTGAAGAAATGAATAAATAAGCAAATGAAAGTCTTTTAAAGAAACCCTCAACATAAAATACAGGAGAAAAAAAAGCAACTTTGCCTTCAGATCTTCTGTTTCATCATCTGGGGTCATTCTTGGCATTTTCTTTCTTAACAGAGTATATGCACATTTCCCCTCCTATATAATCTTTCTTATTTCTTTATAACAACGAGGACATCCTTAATACCTTTAGTACCAGTGATACCTAAAAAACTATTAGGAATGATTATGGGCATGTGTAGTGGGTTAGACAGAATTTAAATTCATTTTTGCTATTATTATTGCTGCTGTTGTTTCTTTTACCAGGAGGCAGAAGTCATCTCAAGTAGAATTTCTTTGTTCTGGAAAGAATTCCCTGAATGGTTCCTTTTAAGTTATGCAGATGTCAGTAAAGAACAATTAATTGCTCTAAAGGAGTGATAGTATATTACCTTTTTCTTTATTTTAACTTGAAATGCGAAACTTCCTGCCCTTCCCAGTAGCCTTATGTGTTTAAAACTTGTCCTTTGGGACAAAGTAGCCAATTTGCTCTTTAAAATTTTTTTTTTCAACGTTTATTTATTTTTGGGACAGAGAGAGACAGAGCATGAACGGGGGAGGGGCAGAGAGAGAGGCAGACACAGAATCGGAAACAGGCTCCAGGCTCTGAGCCATCAGCCCAGAGCCTGACGCGGGGCTCGAACTCACGGACCGCGAGATCGTGACCTGGTTGAAGTCGGACGCTTAACCGACTGCGCCACCCAGGCGCCCCACCAATTTGCTCTTTAAAGGAAGAGAAATGAGTCCTCCAGTCTTCTCTTTCTTTCTTTCTTTCTTTTTTTTGAGACTCACCACGGATGGATAGATGTTTTGTCCTCAGGCTGATTCTGACGAAAGTACACCAAGACCCTCCAGGGGGAACTCACTGTGAAAGCAGAGAGGTGCTATTTGCACTGCTACCTGGTCTTACTGTAAAGGCCATACCTGCCATAAGGGCCTCACTGTCTTGAGCACCTCACCTGTGCTGAGTGCTTCGCCTGTCACGAGGGTAGGATCAACCTCCTGGAATGGAGGGAGAGCTTTGGAAACTAGGTGAATTTAAACCAAACTAGTGTAACCTTGGGAATGACAGAAGTACAATATACCAATAGGCCCACAGTCCAACACATAGGCCTTTGAAACTCTGGTTCTTCTTCCTCTGGTTAACAGAACGTTAACACCAGAAGTGACTGGAAGGTTGGCGGAGTCTACAGAGAAGATATCATTACATGTGATCAGAGAGAACCTATCCAGGAAAGCGCGTATTGGAGTCCAAGTGAGAAAGTGGGAGTCACTCACAGGTATGACATAAGGGGAGGTCTTTGTGCCTCTTAGCTAATAAATGTTGAGTGTAGAAGAATTTATTGGAGACTTGTTGACTTGTCTCCTGAAATCTGCTAGCAAGCATATCTAAGAGGATGCTGTAGCAACTCTCTTCTTGTAGTTAATGGAGGTGACTCCTATTTAACCAAGTGATCTGCCAGCTGTTGGAGGCACCGACTGCCTCAAGTCATTTTGCAATATAGATATTAAAGAATTTAATGATCATAATTGTACTAAAGAGTAAGGAAGCAAAATATGGGTTGTTGTGGAATCTAACCTGGTATGTGAATCGGGGGAAAGATTGCCTGAGGAAGCAAGGTCATGGGATTAGTTTGGTAAAGAGAGGTGAAAATAGCACTCCATGCTGAAGTTACTGAGGGTTTAAGAAAAGTCATGGATTTATGGAGTGAGGAGTTCTAGAAAGGATATGAGATAGGGCTGGAGAGCCACATTAAGGATTTCTGGTTTATCCAAAAAAAAAGGAAAGCCAAGGAATGAGTGACCTGGTTAATTACATTTAAAAGAAGAGTTACTTTTCATTAAAAAATATAATTTGGCTAAGGGTGTGTGTGTGTGTATGTGTGTGTGTGAAGGAGCTAGGAAAATTATAGGTGAATGGATAAGTCCAACTGAGGTTATTACTAAAATCCAGGTGAAAATTCTTGGAAGCTTGAACTAACAGCAAAGCTATAGGTTAGAAAGAGGTGAATGGGTTAGAGATAAATACTTAGAAGGAAAAATCTTTAGAGGTTAGTGATTTGATGGAGTTTAGGGAGGGATTTTTACAACGAATGTTTCCAAGGTATTCTTCCCTAGCCCTATCTAAATAGAGATTGAATATTAAAACTGGAAAAGACAACAGGGAATATTTGGCACAAATATCTCTTTAATTATAGAGAAGCTTACACAGCTCATAGTAGCAACGGGAGTTGTCCCTCTCCATGTAGTTGGTTAGTTAATGCCAGAATTTAGACGTGAACTGAAGTCACCTGCTGTTTGCATTACATTTCCTCAGCTCAATGGAATAGCATTTCCCCTTCCAACACCCAAATATTCCCTTATGGATACTAAATAATTTTCTAAACATACATGTAAATCACACTGGATTTTTCTCAACAGTAAAGTCCTAACATATTTTTTCTTCTTTGTTTCTTCTAAATGGGTTGGATATTTACTAGTAAATGATGATTTAGCTGGCCAGTGGACCATAGTCTATAATTATTCACATGAATGGCATATATGGATTTAAATGCTCTACTGAAAAGCCAGCCCTCAACTTATTGGGTATAGCTTAGATTTAGTGTCTGAAATCTAAAAAAAGTCATACCATGTGTACGTATAATTTGACAAAGATATCACATAGATGTTTAGTTGGATGTGATCTTGCTCAACCAGAGTTTAGTTGAACTGGTCCTATTTTCCATCTTTTGGGAATATCTGCAGCATTGCAGAAACTCAGACATCGTTACCGCGAAAACGTTAGTATTTCCCTCCTGCTATACTGAATAAATGCCAAGAACTTTAGAACTCTTTTCTGGATAATTCAGCCTCAGTACAATCTACTACAAGTTTAATCAAGGGAAACCAAGGGAAAAATGAAATAGATGTTGCTATTCAAATGGCAGCATTTAGATAAAGGACTGCATAAACATGGACATTTAATTTTATTGAAATTTAAATGAGTTTACTACTCATTGGATATAAGGTCTGTTAATTAAGGCCTGAGTGCCTTGTAAATCCTGGACGAGTGCATATTTGCCACATCCAGTTGTGGCTGACAACAGTCCTTTGTACAAAACGGAGAATAAATCTAAGCCAATTAAGATACTGTATGTGTAATTATGAATATTGTAAATGAAATGAGGTGACTATGGATTGTGCATTTTAACATGTGTTAGAAGGAGCTATGTTGCATTAATTCTTAGTAACTCTTTGCTGATTATTGCATTCTGCTAGATAATATGCTACTAACTAATCATCTTCTGGACAGGTTAGTATAGCCTCCAATAAAGAAGTGTTATATAAAATCATATGTAAATCTGGTCTTTGTTCACAACCGATGATGATGATTTTAGGGAGCATATTCTTCAGTGTGTTAGAAGGATTTGGGGATATTAAAATTATTAAGCTATAATCTTTGTATCAGAGAACTGACAATCTTGTCTGGAGACAGACACAGAAATGAGTTATGGTAAGTGAGATTGTAATCACAAGGTACAGAGAGTGCAAAGGGGGTAGAGATTCATTGTAATATGGGGGGTTATGGAGATTCTTGAGCTGGGTTTTCAAAGATGGAAGGCATATCTCAGATGGTGAGATGGTGAAGGGCATTTAAATCACTACAACTTCTTAAAAATCACCTTTTAAGAAAAGCTAGAGAGCACTTCTTTTTTTTTTATTAAAAAAAATTTTTTTTCAACGTTTATTTATTTTTGGGACAGAGAGAGACAGAGCATGAATGGGGGAGGGGCAGAGAGAGAGGGAGACACAGAATCAGAAACAAGCTCCAGGCTCTGAGCCATCAGCCCAGAGCCCGACGCGGGGCTCGAACTCCCGGACCGCGAGATCGTGACCTGGCCAAAGTCGGACGCTTAACCGACTGCGCCACCCAGGTGCCCCTAGAGAGCACTTCTTGAGAGGAAATCCAAGTTATTGAGATCACTTAGATGATGTTAAGAAAAGTTATCTAGAATTTACAAACAAAGCAAAAGGATAACCGCTTGTTTTCCCAATGCTGTAAATAAGAATGCGGTCTTATTTAATAATTTAATGGATGTACCTCTCTTTTGACCATTTACTATTTGTTAGATGTAAGCCTGTGTAAAATTATATGTTGTTAACTTGTAGACTTTATCCTGTAGAGATGCAAATGGTTTCTGTTCCATAGAAAGATGACTCTGAAACTTGGGGTGTTTGTTATTGCACGGTGGGGCATGAAACGGTTTTGCACATAATCTAGGAAATGTATTCCAGCATTGTCTCTCTTTCACCTATCACCACTCAGTCTTCCAAATTCTGCTTTGAGCCAGCTTCACCATCCTGCTGGTTTTCTCATTAATGAGTTAAATATTTCCTCAGCATGGCATGTCTATATTCTATATTGGAAGGAGAGCTATATTTTTCATTTATTAGAAATTATGGTTTGGCAAAACATCTCCTGGAATTAATAAATTTAAGGCTATTTTCCCATCTTATATAGGAGTGGGTATCATCCCGCCAAAAAGAAAAGAGGAGGGCCTTCTTCCTCTATCCTTTCACTTCCTTGGATCTCTGGAGAAGCCTCTGAGAAATGATCAGCCCTTCACTAGACTTAATAGGACCCTCTTCTTTATAGAAGGGTCCCAGATAAAGAGGTGAAGCAGGTTCCAGCACTGTCTTCGTCACCGATGAAGGGGAGAATGTGAACAAGTGGATTTCAGAGTTTCCTTTCTGTTGTTGGAGTGTCCTTGGCAAAGCGTGTCCCATTTGTTAGCTCTAGAAATCTGGAAGGAGAACCATTTATTTTTTTAATTTAAAAAAGGCTTATTTATTTATTTTGAGAGAGAGAGAGAGAGAGAGAGAGAGAGAGAGAGAGAGAGAGACAGCATATGCAAGTGGGGGAGGGACAGAGAGAGAGGAGAAAGAAAGAATTCCAAGCAGGCTTCCCACTGCCAGTGCGGAGTCCGATGCGGGGCTCCATCTCGTGAATGGTGAGATCAAGACCTGAACCAGAATCAAGAGTCAGATGCTTAACTGACTGAGCCACCCAGGCAGGTGACCCAGAAGGGAGAACTATTTAAAAGACTCATCTGTGTTGCTTCAGCTCTGTTTTTTCAGAAATATTTGGATCTGAGGTGGAAACGTGGACCTTTTTTTTTTTTTAGCTCATTTTAAACATATCTTTATGGATTGAACATATAATCCATTTCTTAGGAGAAAATAGATGCCACTAGAAAGCCTCTTACAAGCTGATCAAGAACAAAAATGGCATTCCAGTCCTCTTGTCTGAGACGTGGAAACGTCTTAGGACTTTTGTTTACTCCCGCTTTCTGTTCCCTATAAAATAAACAAAAGATGCTTTGATTGAATGTTTACCTTGGGTATGGACTATATTAAACATTACATTACACACACACACACACACACACACACACACACACACACACACACACACACTGCATCTTATCCTCAAATATAGCTCACGGGGGCCATATAAGTTTTTAGAGATGATATACTACCTGTCTGGATTTTGGATAACGTCTTTCTTCATGAAGTAGTTTTTCAGGAGAGACTCATCAGTGATCTCCTCCAAGGCTGAGCCCTACGGGCTAACGAGGTCACAGTCAGCACATTTTCTACCTTCTCTTGTGGCCTCAGATGTGAGAGAGTCTCAAATCAAGTCCAGATAGAAGTCTAGATATGAGCATAGCCTTTTCTCTTTAAAAAATTCCCGAACATGTGAAATCCAATATCTTAATGAGGAGACATGCAAAACCATTTATTACATGATGGGTGTGCATTTAAATTCTCCCCATTACTTCTTGCTCCTGTTTTTCACAGACTTCATTTTGCTGTTCAAAGCAACAGTTTGCTCAGGGCACATTTTATCAGCATGTGGGTTGATAATGTACAGTATGCAAATTGGCTATGAGAGCTGCTGTTGCAAAAAAAAAAAGGCCAATCTAATTTGGGAATCTGATCTCTATTTGCAATTACTTACCCATGTCATTGCTGCCCAACATGCATCCTTGGGCCAGATGCATGATGCCCTGTAGAGGATCGTAACATTCAGTGGTTAATTTTACAGTCCACTGTAGCACCAAAGAATGGCAGGGGCTGCCCACAGCAGAAGACAGCCAGCTGTGAAGCAGTTAAATATTTGCCTTCCCCTGTGAATGGTAAGAGAAGTCTTTCTAAGGCAACCAGACTGACTTCAGAACTTGAATATTTACGCTACCAAGTAAAGCAACCATAAATTTCCATTTTTAACAGCCAGACCGGAGTAGGGACGAGAAGCAAGAAGCGTGATCTTTTAAAAGGCAGTGGACGCTCGAATTGATTCTTTACGAAATCTGGCCCAACTTTAATAGGTAATGATTGAAAATGGAAGTCCCTTGGCTCCTAATTAAAGCAAGGGTTGTTCTGAACACTAGTTGCTCTTAAATCCACTGTTCATCAGATTTATTCGGGGTTTAATGCTATTATTATAACAATACCTTATTTATCTGACTATCAGGGGTGAGCTCTTCCACCCAAGTGAATTTCACGGATCACTTCAGCACACGTCCTTAAGTGCGTAAACCTTAAAAGAACACTTTTGATGGAAACACAGCTAAAATGTATTACGGGCCACCTGCTAGCTTCAATAGTGTATTTCAAATAATTAACACTTTTTGCCAGTGTCATCAGCTTTTTCCCCAGAGCTACCTCATGGGACCACATGGGAGTCTGGCAGGAAATGAAAATACAGTAAGGGCGGTAAACACTTTCTTTGATGCTAACTGCCGCTTGTTACTGCGGGATTCTCCCCACCTCTGTGATGGTTTCTAAAAGTACCTAAAGGCTGTGTCCTACATGCTGACGGAGAACAGGTAATTATTTTCAAATACTCCATGATGGCTTTTTTCTGCTCCTGATCTCCTAAGTGATCAAGACTCCTCACCTCTGCCATCGCTGCTGCTTCGGGCAGCACAGATGTCTATATATCTGTCCCCCAGACACGGTCACCTAGAACTCTCGAATCGTCCAGATGCACTGAGTGAATGTTGCCTACTGATGCTTACTAGCCAGCCACCTCTTCTCCCACCCATGAAAAAGTGAGGGCCGTCCCACCTTTTCCCCCCCCCAGTGGACGCGCTGAATCTGCCACCGTGTCCTGGGATGTCTGCAAGCTCCTCTGTGGCAGGGTCACATCTCTGCAGCTGCGGTTAGTAGGGAGGAGGACATTTTCTGTCACTTCGGAATGACTTTGCTCCTAGGAACTCCCAGAAAAAAACTGTATGTGGAAACAGTCCTCTTAACTGCAGCCTCATTGTTCCTTAGGAATGGACAAATTCGTGGCGATTTAGCCAAACGGATATACGAGTAACAGATACTGTGGGGTGTCCCAAGTATTTTCCGTGGGTTGCTCTAAGATTGTTCTTTAAAATAGGTAATCTGTGTGTAACTCACCAGCCCTTCTGATATGCCCACACCGGGCTGAATCTCAGTGGGAACACAATTTAGGCTCGAGGAACTACAGAAACACCCGAGAGTTGCCATTGTTACGACGAATTAGCTTTTTACTGGGTAGCGAAATAGTAGTTAGACCCCTACTTCCTCGTGACCGGGCTGTCAGCTGTCAGTGTGGTTACCCCTCAACCCTCCCCTTCTAATTGCCTGTTTTAAATCTATCATGATTTGACAACCCAGCTAACCGAGGTTGGTGGTACTTTACCGACCCAGGAATCTATAAAGTGTGATGGAAGATCTTATTGCAATAGTTTTCAACCTTTTTGAGATCATATCATTTTTAGCAGCATATGCCAAATGATCAGACGTCTTCCAAAAACAGTTTTAAAGATTAGGTTTAATTACAACACCAACACAATTACAAAATACTAACAATTCTCTCTCTGTTCTCTTGGGCCCATTTAAACACATTGTCACTGTATTGTTGCTTTTCTTTTTTAGAACTGTTTTTTTCCCCCCCACCATGGTCTCATATACTTTGTCATATTTTGGTAAATATAAGACCGTTCTTTGAAACCTACAGTTTTAAATAACTCACATCCATGGCACAGGACCCTTCTATTTGAAAGACATCTCTCAAGCAGCGTGACTATGACCCAGTGAGACCAAAATGTGGTTCGGGCTAGAGAAAGCCACAGCAGTGTGCCACAACACATCGATGGAGAACCAGGATGCTGCCTTTTTTTTTCTCCCTATGAGCCTCTCCCCCAGCTCGTGGGGCACGCACATCAGTGTTGTGCATCTGTCCCCATGGTTTCCACGCCTCGGAGGCCTGATCTACATATGTTCACATTCTAGGCATGCTGAAAATCTGCCCTACATTTTGTCTTGGGATAAATACTATGTCTCTAGACTACATAGTATCTGAGATCTCTTTCACATCCAACAGTTTCTGTGGGCAACTGCTCCCAGGCCTCTAGCCTCTGTGTTGCTAATAAATTTGCTCCCTGGCCTTCCTTACAGCCTCTCCTTGTCTGTTTCGTCCTTTGGTAATTAATAATGGTAATACTCTCTGGGTCAAGAGAAGGAAAACTCAATATTTTTTTAATGTTCATTTATTTTTGATAGAGACAGAGAGACAGAGTGTGAGCGGGGGAGGAACAGAGAGAGAGGGAGACACAGAATCCGAAGCAGGCTCCAGGTTCTGAGCTGTCAGCACAGAGCCTGATGCCAGATGCGAACTCACGAACCATGAGATCATGACCTGAGCCTAAGTCAGACACTCAACTGACTGAGCCACCCAGGTGCCCCTATCTTTTTTTGTTTTTCTTAACATTTCTTTTTGAGAGAGAGAGAGAGAGAGAGAGAGAGAGAGAACGCACACATGTGAGAAGGGGAGGGGCAGAGAGAGAGAGAGAGAGAGAATCCCAAGCTGACAGCATGGAGCCCAATGCAGGGCTCGACCCACAAACCTATGAGATCGTGACCTGAGCTGAAACCAAGAGTTGGATGATGAACCTACTGAGCCACACTGGTGCCCCGCATATCTTTCTTTTGAACTATCTTTAGATCAATTTTTGATACACAAGGTTTTATTATGGATCTTGGAAATGTTGAGGAAATGTGAGTAAAGTTTAAAACTCTTTTTAGAAAACCACATCTCCTCTGGATTTCCAAACATTCCAAAATGGCACAGAAGATACACAATTTCTAGGTGTCATTAGTATTTTCCCCCACAACGGGGAGGCTGGTATAAAGGACGTACTGGGTGGCTATGTGGGTTTCCCTGTGTGGCCCTAAAAAATGACCACGAACTGGGTGGATTAACACAACAGAAATTTATTCTCTCATAGTTCTGGAGGCTAGCAGTCCGAAACCCAGGTATCAGCAAGGGCGTGCTCCCTCGGACGACTCCAGGGAGAATCCTTCCTTGTGTCTTCCTGGCTTCTTGGGTCCTTGGCGATCTGTGGCCTAATGCTGCTCCCATTCCCAATTGCAGACTCTGTTGTCTCGTGATCATCTTTCCCGTGTATCTTCTGAATCTTGCTCCTTTTTAATCCAGGCAGGCCGTGTTGATGCTGACATAAAATTCTCAAAAACCTTGTCAGTTTTTTTCTGTGCAAATAATAGGGTGTAAGCCATCAGGCAAGTGGACCCTCCCCAAATCTTTCCTGGATAAGCTTGTTTTTATTCCTGGATTCTGTTGAGGTGGTTGATTGGATCCACTTGTCACAAGCTTATTCTTTCCAACAGAAGATTGTTGGGCTACATCCTGGGAAATTGAGAATTTGAATTGTGTTATAATTTAGCCACTTGTAATATGAGTCTCTGGCTTTGTTTGTTTTTGTTTTTGGTTTTCTTTCACAAATCCCAGCCCCTCAGCTATGGGAGGTAAGAATTTCAGGGCAGACCTAGTACATTTTCGGCCATTGGTGCTGCAATTGAGCTAGAAATTTGAAGCCCTGAACTCATCCATTTCTTTCCCCACTTCCTCCAGTACAGTTAGGAGCACTGAGTCACTTTCATTATTATATACATTGGTTTGACCAAAACATTCTAAGGTATAAATACATGGTTAGCCAGAACCTCAGCTTTTATAGATTTTTGATTAGTGGTATCCACTGGTGATTTTCCATATCTCAATTCCCACGTTATGCCACAGACCGTCGGCACCCTGCTGAATACTGGCAATGGAATCATCAGTGCTCTTAAATCTAATTAGCTTAGAGAACCAGTTCCAGAATCCCCAGAACCGATTCTCAAAACTCATCCTTAAGATTCTGTTCCTGCAAAAACACTCCCAGTACCGAAATCTGTATTAGTCAGGGTTCTCCAGGGTAACAGAACCAGTGGAATATATATATTAAAAGATGTATTTCAAGGCATTGGCTCACACTGCTTGGGGGATGGCTGGTGTGAATGTTGTAAGGCAGGCTGGCAGGCTGAGACATCTCGGGTAGGATCTGGTGGTATGGTCCCGAAGCAGAATTTCTTCTTTCTCAGGGAAAGCCTAGTTTTTTTGCATTTATAACCCTTCAGCTGATTAGTTGGGACCCAACCACACGATGGGGAATAATCTCCTTTTCTTAAAGTCAACCGGTTGTCTGTGTTCACCACATCTAGAAGGGTGTTTGATTGAATACCTGGGGACTCTGGCCTGGCTAAGCTGACATGTGAGACTAAGCACAGTTGCAGAGAAGAGAGTAGGGCCATCAAGGGGAGAAGGGGCCGTCCCACGGCCAGCCAGGCTTCCTGCCACCCTGCTTATAGGCTGTCACTCCTGTCCCACGTGGGGCACAGCATAAAAAGGTGATGTGACAACAGAGCACAGAGCTTTTGGAACTCTATTGGGGGAAAGGGAGTGGCTGTAAGCATACGTTGGCCTTTATCTTATAGACCATTTTGGAATGTTTTTTTCGCATAACGACATCGCAGAGGCTCTATGGAAAGTACGATGGAAACAACAAAACCCCCAACGTGTGGCAAGCATATCATGCGATTCCAGTTACAAACGCCTGCCAGATTTCTGCTCACACAACTCTGTGCAGAAATGTTTGGTTTATCAAGCCTTATGTATGTTCCTTTTTCAAAGTGCTATTTCGATAATGGCCCACATTCTGTGGATTTTTTCTGAAGGACTATGGGTGATCATTAAAAGATTTTTAATGCACTGGCTCCCAGGCTCCCCAGGAAATGTGTCCTTGGGTTCCTATTACACTCCCTACGTGTGTATAGCGCATTTACCTTGCAAAGAGCTTTCGTGTACATTTCCTGCTCGATTATCCTTCCTCTCTCCTTGCTGCCTTGTATTTCTCTCCCTCCTCCACCTCGGTCCTTCTGCCCCCCACCCCACCCGTGGCTTCCACTTCTTCCTTTGCACCTCTCTGCTGGTCACTCTGCCCTGCTCATCTCTTTCCTTGGCTCTCGGTCGCTGTCTAAACTGACCACAATGAGAGTGTTTTGCTTTTTAGCCAATGTTGGTTTGGGTTTCTAGATATATATGTATTAAAGCGTCTGAGTCAATGTTTTAGGTTCTATTTTAAAATTAAATTTATAATATTTTATTGATTTTTCTTGTCTGTGTCGGCCACCTTCTCTTTCTTGTAGTCATAAAATAGTTTTCTATTTTATCTTGACTAAAATCTGTTCTCTCCTGATAAGACCTGCTTCATGCACGGGGCAGAGTAGGCACAGAACTGAGAGTCCATGATGATTTTAGGGGCTCAGGAAAATGCTTTAATATCAGAGAGAAAAAAATACAGTCTAGCCTGGATTATATGTATTCACCTTTATGCAAACCCAGTGAGATAGATAGATATAAATAAAATGAAATGTGTGTGCGATTATATGTATGAATTTGCATATAAAATATATAGGAATAAGTGAATACAGCCAGGATTATATAAAATAAACAAAATATAGCCCAGCCTGGGTTATATTCATCTTTATACCGACACAGTAACAAAACATATATACGTATATTTATACTTTGTGTATAAATACACTACTTCATAGGTATACTTTTTTTTTTTTTTTTTTTTAATTTTTTTTTTTTTCAATGTTTATTTATTTTTGGGACAGAGAGAGACAGAGCATGAACGGGGGAGGGGCAGAGAGAGGGAGACACAGAATCGGAAACAGCCTCCAGGCTCTGAGCCGTCAGCCCAGAGCCCGACGCGGGGCTCGAACTCACGGACCGCGAGATCGTGACCTGGCTGAAGTCGGACGCTTAACCGACTGCGCCACCCAGGCGCCCCCATAGGTATACTTTTTATAAAAATACAATAAAATATATACACACATAAAAATAATATATTTTGTATAAAATAAATATATAAATAAGATATAAAATGGAGGAAGGTGTCCATAAAGGCACAGGTGTCTAGAGCTCATGGAAGACTTAATACAGACCTGGATAAAACAAAGTAGTTTAAAAATACAGGGGCGCCTGGGTGGCTCAGTCGGTTAAGCATCCGACTTCAGCTCAGGTCATGATCTCACGATCCGTGAGTTCGAGCCCCGCGTCGGGCTCTGTGCTGATGGCTCAGAGCCTGGAGCCTGCTTCAGATTCTGTGTCTCCCTCTCTCTCTGCCCCTCCCCCGTTCATGCTCTGTCTCTCTCTGTCTCAAAAATAAATAAACGTTAAAAAAAATTGAAAAAAAAAAACATAGACAGGGGCTTCTGGGTGGCTCAGTCAGTTAAGGCTTCTGGCTCTTCATTTCAGCTCAGGTCATGATCTCTTGGTTCGTGAGATCCAGTCCCGCATCGGGCTTTGTGCTGACAGCATGAAGCCTTCTTGGGATTCTCTCTCTCTCTCCCTCTCTTTCTCCCCCTGCCCCACACATGCATTCTCTCTGTAATAAATAAATAAACAAACAAACATTAAAAAAAAAAAACCCTTGGGGCGCCTGGGTGGCGCAGTCGGTTAAGCCTCCGACTTCAGCCAGGTCACTATCTCGCGGTCCGTGAGTTCGAGCCCCACGTCAGGCTCTGGGCTGATGGCTCAGAGCCTGGAGCCTGTTTCGGATTCTGTGTCTCCCTCTCTCTGGCCCTCCCCCGTTCATGCTCTGTCTTTCTTTGTCCCAAAAATAAATAAACGTTGAAAAAAAAAAACCCCTTAAAGACAGGATTGAGTTCCTGCTCTGTAAAACCTCTTTAGTGACTCTGTTGCATTTAGAATAAAAACCAAAATCCTTCCATATAATAGAAGCTTTTCACACTTGAGCCTTATTTTTACATCTTTCTCCCTCAAAATCACTATTTTATTAAATCTGTACTTTCAGTTTCTGGACAAACCTAATCTTTTCCACCTCAGGCTCCTTCTGCCTGGAACATTCTCCCTTTTTCTTTTGGTCATCTGACTATTCCTTTGGTTTTGGTATAAGTGGTACTGGCTTCGGGGATCCTTTCTTATCACCAAATCTAAATTAGGGATTTTTTTCACCATCTCAGACACGTAGTTTGAATTTTTTAGTATGGATCACCTAGTTATTTGATTATTAATAACTTAATATTCACTCTCTCATTCCATTTTGGTTTATGAAGGAAAAGATACTCTCCATTTGGTCACCACTGTAATCTCAGAGCCTCGAACACTGCCAGGCATGAGCATTCAGACAATATTTGTGGAACAAATGAGTAGCCTTGAATTGATTCAGTGCACTAAGACATTTAAGAATTTATAAGGAAAAATAAAAATGTCTCATCATATTTAAATTGTTATGTGAATGACCTCTAATTTCCTCTTGTTTACTCCCTCATTAGAAAAGGAATTAAACACCAGCTGAAAGTTTAAAGGCAGAGTTGAAAACTCAAAATACATGAAAGTGAGTTTTAAAATCTTTTTAATTTCAGTGGAATTTCTAGTATAATCAAATTAAACTTTTTCCTTTACTTTGCAGAGAAAAAGAAAACACTTTTCTTTTGGTTTGGGTCAATTACTTAAGCAAGTGTCTCTCTTTAGGCAAAGGGTATAAAATCAGGCACCTGGGTGGCTCAGTCATTTGAGTGTCCAACTTCGGCTCAGGTCATGATCTCATGGCTCCTGAGTTCGAGCCCCGCGTCCGGCTCTGTGCTGACAGCTCAGAGCCTCGAGTCTGCTTCGGATTCTGTATGTCCCCCTTTCTCCCTTCCCCTCCCCAACTTGCACTCTCATTCTCTCTCTCTCAAAAATAAATAAATAATCATGAAAAAAAAGAAAAATGTTGGGGCATCTGGGTGGCTCAATCAGTTAAGCGTCTGACTTTGGCTCAGGTCGTGGTCTTGTGATTCTAAAGGGTTTCTTTTGGTGGAAACTGTTCACTCGTCGGAGCAAATTCAAAGGGTGTTTCCTTCCCCACCTTTTACTGAATTTTATTTTATTGTGATAAGAACATGTAATATGAGAGATCTACCCTCTTGGCCCATTTGTAAGCGTACAAGATAGTAATGTACAGGTCCAGGGCTATACAGTACATTTCTGGAGTTTATTCCCTGTAGTTTTGAATGACTTTATTCTGATTTTTCTTGTAATTTATCTCCATCCTTTAAAGGGAAGTTTTTAAAACAAAAGCCCAGGATTCGTCTCAACCCTGTTGTATTAATTCAAGCTGGGAAAGTCCGTTTCATCTACAGGTGAACACACATCAAGTCATACTAGATGATGGAGTTAAGTGTTGGGGATCTGAAACTTTTAGAAAGAAGGCCAAATAATAAATGCTGTGATAGCTCTCAAAAGCCATTCTTGGGGATAATAAAGCCTGAAGCTACAGAAAGAAGCAGTTTGTTCGGGACCGACACAGATACAGCATTTCTTTTGCAAGGTGTGGGCTGGGAGTTAGGTTATTTCTCTTTTCAAAAAGAGGTAGGTCACTGTAAGCCCTTTGGTCTGGCTTTGATTTGCCTCTGGGGCTCAAGGTTGAAGGGTTTTCTCTTTGATTGTGGAGGTTCCTGTGTATTTCTGCCTATGTTAGGTTTGGATGGGAATATGATCCCATCTCAAGGGTCAATTACTTACTAAAAATCTATTCAGCAACACAAAAATCCGACCAACTCAGTTGATAATATTGTCAAAAATATTGATCTCATGTTTATTATGAATGCTAATGAAGAACTGAGTAAATGATTTCATTTATTATCTGTTTTATCTGTAAAGAATATTATAATCATAAGACCTTAGCAAATAGTATTTCTAAAACAGAAGATGCTGAGTTTTCTCATTTTTTTTATAGGGTTTGAAAATAAACTATGCTTTTGTAGCACCTAATCTAAGGCAATATACATTACTGGCTTCCTTAAAAAAAATGAAGTAAACTCTTCCCTGACAGATTAGTTCTGTAGAATTAAGCAATTCATTGGGACTCAGTTTCCTCAGCTGTGAAACAATAAAGTGAGGAGTCAGAATGAGAATTCCATTATATCTTCTCTAAATTGCCTTCTAGCTCATTCTGATTCTTAGTAACATATCTACATTTCAACTTAATTTCTTCTCATCAATAAAACACGTAACTGCTCATTTTATAAATATAACTTAAGCTTTTTAAGCCAGTACTGCTAAGAAAGCAATGAGAACCCAATTTGATGAAAGTGAACAAAAATATTCAAATTTGATATATTGCCTTTATAAGTATTAATAAAGAATCAAATATTATACAATTCCCCACTCTTCAATGATGACAGATTAATAAAGTGCAAATACTGCTTTTCATGCATGCTACTTTTCTCTTTCCAATTATTGTATGAATTAATAGCAAAAAAAAATTGCCTTTCAGCAACTTCCCTCTGTTTTATTTATTTATTTATTTTTATTTTTTTTATTTTTTATTTTATTTATTTATTTTTAATATATGAAATTTATTGTCAAATTGGTTTCCATACAACACCCAGTGCTCATCGCAAAAGGTGCCCTCCTCAATACCCATCACCCACCCTCCCCTCCCTCCCCCCCACCTCAACCCTCACTTTGTTCTCAGTTTTTAAGTCTCTTATGCTTTGGCTCTCTCCCACTCTAACCTCTTTTTTTTTTTCCTTCCCCTCCCCCATGGGTTTCTGTTAAGTTTCTCAGGATCCACATAAGAGTGAAACCATATGGTATCTGTCTTTCTCTGTATGGCTTATTTCACTTAGCATAACACTCTCCAGTTCCATCCACGTTGCTACAAAGGGCCATATTTCATTCTTTCTCATTGCCACATAGTACTCCATTGTGTATATAAGCCACAATCTCTTTATCCATTCATCAGTTGATGGACATTTAGGCTCTTTCCATAATTTGGCTATTGTTGAGAGTGCTGCTATAAACATTGGGGTACAAGTGGCCCTATGCATCAGTACTCCTGTATCCCTTGGGTAAATTCCTAGCAGTGCTATTGCTGGGTCATAGGGTAGGTCTATTTTTAATTTTCTGAGGAACCTCCACACTGCTTTCCAGAGCGGCTGCACCAATTTGCATTCCCACCAACAGTGCAAGAGGGTTCCCGTTTCTCTACATCCTCTCCAGCATCTATTGTCTCCTGATTTGTTCATTTTGGCCACTCTGACTGGCGTGAGGTGATATCTGAGTGTGGTTTTGATTTGTATTTCCCTGATGAGGAGTGACGTTGAGCATCTTTTCATGTGCCTGTTGGCCATCCGGATGTCTTCTTTAGAGAAGTGTCTATTCATGTTTTCTGCCCATTTCTTCACTGGGTTATTTGTTTTTCGGGTGTGGAGTTTGGTGAGCTCTTTATAGATTTTGGATACTAGGCCTTTGTCCGATATGTCATTTGCAAATATCTTTTCCCATTCCGTTGGTTGCCTTTTAGTTTTGTTGGTTGTTTCCTTTGCTGTGCAGAAGCTTTTTATCTTCGTAAGGTCCCAGTAATTCACTTTTGCTTTTAATTCCCTTGCCTTTGGGGATGTGTCGAGTAAGAGATTGCTACAGCTGAGGTCAGAGAGGTCTTTTCCTGCTTTCTCCTCTAAGGTTTTGATGGTTTCCTGTCTCACATTCAGGTCCTTTATCCATTTTGAGTTGATTTTTGTGAATGGTGTGAGAAAGTGGTCTAGTTTCAACCTTCTGCATGTTGCTGTCCAGTTCTCCCAGCACCATCTGTTAAAGAGACTGTCTTTTTTCCATTGGATGTTCTTTCCTGCTTTGTCAAAGATTAGTTGGCCATACGTTTGTGGGTCTAGTTCTGGGGTTTCTATTCTATTCCATTGGTCTATGTGTCTGTTTTTGTGCCACCCTCTGTTTTATTTAAATAGCAGTAACTCTTCATCTTAAATGAAAGACCTGAAATAAATATCACTTAAAGAACTTTAGCATTGGCACTAAAAATGGGCTTTTTAAAGATAGATACAAAACACATTGGAGTAAAAAGCTATGTTTGGGACAGCATAGATTATAATTGAGAAAACATGTACATGGCCCTTTTAGTGATCCCAGTATAATAAAATGCTAGATCATTCTCGGAGCTGAAGGAGTCAGTCTTTGTGGGTGGAGAAAAAAAAAGTGACAGTTTGACTGCAGTGATCTGGGAGAGATGACAATTACAGGTAAAGAGGAACTATTTCTGTGCTAAATAGGTTAATTTTTGGCAGAGAGGCTCTCTGATCTAGTTAAGTTAATGAGGCTTTTCCTGAATTAAACCAAGTTGGTGAGCTTTGCTAAAGCTTTAGAAGCTGTCAGAATTCTGCCAACAATAGACACTTGCAAATATTTGAAAAGGATAAGCATCTCTTGAATAATCAGGCACTGCTTTAAGAAATATTAAATGTCTAAATGAACAGAATGAAGGACTTGAATATGTATTTTAATGGCTAGGCAAATTTTTCAGCGTCTGATGAAATATTTTTCTCATTTTTTTCATAAGCCTTAACTCTCCTATGGATTAAAGAGAAGTGTGAAGAAGAGAAACATAAAAAAACTAGCAATCGATGTCACAAACCTATAAAACCTAAGAGGTAAGAAGAGAGTAGGAGCCACATTTAGTTACCTGGGCCTCTGCTACCCAATGTTTGTCTTTCCCAAATTTGTCTCTTGTTGAAGACATGCCCATAAACCTGTGCTCACAGATCACCGTGCAATAAAAGGCCAAGTACAGGCCCATCTCTAAGCAAAATTGTGAATCAGTCTTTCCTTGGGCTCCCATTTCAGCTTCCCTTCCCAAATTCCAGCAATGCATGCTTTCCCATTTCTCATGAACCAGCCCTCCCGGCCCCACCACCAGCCACCCCTTTCTCCAGCCTAGCATCTCACCAGTAGCTGCGGGCCTGTTTCTACACTTCGTAATTAACAGATTGTGCTCATATTGGTGAGAGACCAAAGGGACTAAGGCTCTGAAATAGCTAATTTCTTTCACATTCTGTTATTTTCATTGACTGTCTCAATGGTTCCTAGATTTGTGGATTATATAGTTCAGTAAAAATTCAACAACAACAAAAATGGGAATGTGTATGTGGGACAGTAGATGGAGCTACCACTTTGGTGTGAGATTGATAGGAAGAGAATATGGATACACACACACACACACACACACACACGCACATGCATGTGCTGTAAGATCCAATGTATTTGTCCAGTGGCACAGATATTAATGGATAAGGGGCAGCGACACAGAGCAAGAGTAGATGAGGCATGATTCAGTGTAGCTCTTCCCTTGGCTCTTGTTTCTCTATAGAGCAACTATATCCACCTCTCTAGAGTGTCTACTGGTACTTTCCAAGCTGGTAGAGACTTGTCAGAATGGAGAAGAAAAGCCCAGTTCTTGCTTCACCATAACAAACCCTTGTGGAATTTTTATTACCATTCAAGAAGCAGTTACAGTAATTGTCTATGCACTGCCACTAAGGAGCTGGCTACACCACATTTACTGTTTTCCAGATTCGAGCCAACTCAACACGAGTGAAGTCCTGTCCACACGATGCGGAGGACAGAAAGCAAGAGTGGTGCCTAAGCGTCAGAACACCTCTCTGAACCTTCTTCAGAAGCAGATTGCCTGCCCCAGAGTTTGTTGTTGTTGTTGTTGTTTTGCCAGGTAAAGTAATCAAAATGACGATGAAATAAGAATGATACCTCTTTGCCCTGATACTTTATTAAAATATACTTTAATACCATTACAAAAAGTCCTAATCCCAAAAGGAAGCTCTTCTACGAGTCTCTGAAGGCCAGAGCAAGCCGTATTAGCGAATGGGGATGCTCCTTTATTATATTTGCAGCTCATTGAACTACATCAAAGGTATTTGCTAATTAAACTGATGAGTCTACAGCTTTGATCTCGCGATGGGAAGTTAGTTGCCTTCCATGTTGCCTTTCCCTTGCAATCTATTAACGGACACCAGGTGGCAGTAAGGAAGCATACAAAAGCTAATGGATTCATCTGAAATGAAGATTCATGAATTTAAAACAACCCTCTTATTAGGTCTCAAAATTCAATTAATGTGATTATTGAGAAAAGCTAATCGCTATTATAAAATCAAGTCTACAGAGCAACACCCAAAAGCACCTTAACCCTTCAAAATAAATGTTTGTTACCTTTTTTCACTGAACTACTTTTTGGTATAGTTTTCTCTGATCTCCCTGTTCTCTCTTCACTGTTTTTTTTTCCTTTAATATGTAATTTACCCAGAAGTTAGGCTTTATCAAAAGCCCAATCACCACCCTTTAGCCTGTCGCCATTTCTGCCTGTTTGTTTGTAGTCCCAGGTGCCTGTGCTGTCTCAGCTCACCCTTCAGGACATTTACCTATGTGAGGGGATGCTTGTTACTCCTACCCCTCACGCACAGCCATGAGTTCTTCAAAATGACGCATCTCCCAGCTGGTGACCCCACAGAGGGGGGTCTACCCCCCACAGAGTGAGTTGTATGACTGACAGAAAAGTTTCCAGAAAAGTTTCTGGAGTGACCCATCTCACGTGACATTGGCACATAGGAACTGTTAGAGGACCTCAGCAGCAGCAGCAAAGGAGATTTGGGACTTTAAAGATGTTCTTTACTTAATCTGCAACAGATAATGGTTGTCAGCTCTGGATTATGAAGATGATGAGGAGAAGATTAACATGGAGTTTAGAGGAACGTCTTGGCTCAGGCCGTAGCCTGGGTAGCTTAAACAATGGAAATTTAATCTTCACATTTCTGGAGGCTGAAGGACTGATAGCAGGCTGCCAGCATCTTTAGAGTCTGGTGAGAGCTCTCTTTTCGGCTTGCATGCAGGTGGCCACCTTCTCAAGCTCTGTCTTTTCCTCTAACCCCATCATGGGGCCCCTACCTCATGACCTCATCTAAACCTCGTTACCCACTAGAGGCCTCCAAATGCCATCACCTTGGAGATTAGGACTTCAACATATGAATCTTCTCGAGAGGGCAACACACCGAGTCCACAACAGCGAAGACTATAGAGGCATGGGATTAAAAGGGAATGTTGAATCAACAGTGTTTGCCATCACACTGATCAGTTTCTGTCATTGGACTTAACTGGATACCCAGAGAATGGTGACTTTATGTTGGATCAATTAGTCTAATTGTTCTCAGCCCTGCCCTGGACAGATTGAAAATGCTGATAATCAGTACGACCCTTTATATTCCGAATTAATAGTTTAGAGCGAGGTCAGGAAATTGTTTTACTTCTCCAGGTGATTTTAAAGTCAAGTAAGGGTTGAGAACCACTGATTTAACCACGATATGAAGGGATGTCCCTTCCTTTGTAGTGCTCCTTGCTTAATCGTGGTAAGAAGAATTAGGATATAAGCTGTACGTGGCTCAGCGAGAAAATGAGACAAGGCATCTAATTTCTTTTCTATTGGTTTATGTTTTTGTTAAATAAATTATTTTTAATGTGTGCATTATTAATTTAAGAATTTGCAATAGGTATCTATGCTGTTTTATTAGAGTTGTCAGAGAATCTTAGGAAACTATTTCTCCTCCACGAATTTATCTGTAAATTTGATAATATACACATGGGGAAAACACCCAAATATGCAAAAGAAATCCCATATTTATATATGATCATAGAGCATTAGAATGGGGGCAAACCATAAAGATCATCAACATCAGTGTTTTCCGAATTGGGGTTATGATCGGGTAGAGTGTTATGAAATCAATTTAGGGTTGCAACCATAATTTTTTTAAGGAAAAAATACAGGATATAATAGGACATATTGGGAGGTAAAATATCAGTGTCCATCATATGCAGTAAGAGTTAAGTGTTAGCAGTGCGGAAATTTTGTGCAACTTCTTTGCCAGGTAAAGCCTCTTTTTTATAGGGGGTGGTCATCAAAATGTTTGAAAGCCACTAATCTGAGTCAGTTCTCTGTCTTTACACATGGAAACAATGGATCTTAGAGAAGCTAAGAAAATTGCTTGCATTTACACAGCCAGTTTGTGGAAAAGACTGGTTTGAAACCAGGATTCCTGAGGAATTTCATTTTTTATTTCCTTTCAGAGAGTATCAGGCCAGGTGAAACAGAGTCTCTGGAAAACATGGGGAGTTGGGTGAGTGAGGACATGAGGTATGTCTGTATACATCTGGTATTTTTGCCGTAAATATCTTTGATGTGGACGTCTTTGTTGGAAGCATTTTTGCCATAAACGTTTTCACAGCATAACTAGTTGGCTGTGAGGCAATTTTGCCATAAAAGATAAAATAACTGGTTGACAGTTGCTTTCATTTCTTCATTGACAAATTTCCCATTTTTATATTATGTAAACCTCAGTAAGCCCTCATAATGGTCCATACGGTGATGAGTAGACGTGGTGATCTTAAAATAGCACATGGTAACAACCACGTAGATCGACTTGATGGGAAATATGGTGATTAAACTCACTGTGAGTGCGAAATAAGAGAGTGTAAAGCCAGATTGCATACTAGACGCTACCAGAAAGCGGTAATATATCAGTTACAATGAACAAACTCAGTTACAAATGTAGTACAGTGCTAGCATTTCTTCCACATTTCCCATGGAACTTTGGAACAGCCATCAGTGGATACATGACAATATGCCAAGAACAGACAACAGTGTAGAAGACTTTTGCAGCACCCTACAAAAGCTCCCTCACAAATATGAATCCTAGTGTTTGGAAAACTGATACCTCCCTTAATGAAGGAAGAAATGGAGAAGTAATTTTATTAAATTATGTTTCATTGTACCCTTTTTAGTGCCTCTCTTTTATTCTTCCTTATTCTTATCTTTTCTGGCAAATTTGCCTCATGGGCAATTAGTTATGTGGTGAACACGTTTGTGGCAAAACGTTATGCTGAAACGACCGAGGACCGCGTTGGGGGGTGGGGGCAGTGTTTGTAGTTTGGTATATAAGAGGAAGAAAAGAAATAGGATTCTTTTTCAGGTCAGATTAAGCAAAAGACTTCAGGTTTGAAGAGGTTAAACCATAGAAAAGATAGAATTCACGTCTATAATTCAAATATAAACATATAAACTTTGCAACTTTTTGTAGTCATTGGACCATTTTCCACACCAGTTTTTGGCCTTCTTTCATTCTGTTTTACTATTCTATCAGAATCATAGTCTATCTAAATTAGACAGAAATCATTGTATTGGGAAAATGACATGGCTTAAAGAAAAGCATGGGCCAGGATAGGGAGAGTTCCGAGCTAGAAGAAACAGACCCATGACTGTTGGGTGAGGAAGTCTAAATTAAGTCAGTGGCAATGGTAAGGAAGGCAGAGAGAATCCGTGAGACTGTTTTAATATGCAGTAGACTGGATGTGGGAAAAGGTGGACTATAGGGTAGTATTTCTCAAAAACAAATGTCCTCACATAATAATCACTTGGGATCATTGTTGAAATTCATATTCTTTTATTGTTTTTTACTTTTTAATTGTGGTAAAATACGCAAGACATAAATTTTACCATTTTCATCATTTCCAAGTGTGATGTTGAGTAGTGTCACAGATATGTATGGTACTGTGCAATCTACAGAACGTTCTCAATTTGTGAAAATGAAACTCTATACCCATTAAACAATTTCTGCATCTACCCTCCCCAGCAACCACCATTCTATATTCTATCCCTATGAATCTGAGTAGCCTAGATACCTCAGAGAAGTGTTTGTCATTTTGTGAATGGCTTATTAAACACTGTATTAATACAGTGTTTGTCATTTCGTGAATGGCTTATTTCTCTCAGCATAATGCCCTCAGGGTGCATCCATGTTGTATTTATGTCAAGGTCTTCCTTTTTTTTTTTAAGGCTGATAATATCTTACTGTATGTACATACTGCATTTTGTTTATCCATGAATTAATGGACGGAAATTTGAGTTTCTTCCATATTTGACCGTTGTGACTAACACTGCTTTGAATATAAGTATACAAATATCTCTTCAAGATCCTGCTTTCACTTCTTTTGGATATACAGGCCAAAAGGGAATTGCTGGATTGGATGATGATTCATATTGGATGATGATTCTTGGATTCTACTCTGGCTGTACTAAAATGAGAGAGATCTAAGAATTTGGCCAAGGTGATTCTTATGCTCGGGAAAGCTTGAGAAGGACTGGGTTCAGATGTGAGAAATTTCGGCTGTCGATAATAACTGAACCATGTCTATCCTAATATTGTTATCATGTCTGTTAGTGAGGCATGATTTCAAAAGATGGTGGGAGTGGAAGTAGTCCATTTGAAAGATGGTTGTGATGGATCCGGGAAATAGATTTCCTTACTACTTAAGAGAAGCCCCAAATTTCCTCCTGGCTCTTTAATTGCTTTATTCATTTAATCCTTTGACACTGAGTGTTTCCTATGCCTGGTACTCCGCTAAGCTCGGTGAATGCAAAGGTGAATGGAAGATTATATTAGACACATAAGTCAATTGCCTGTCATACCCAACTTCTCTTTTAGTGCAATGGTCTCTCCCTCAGTCCTTGGAAACTGCAAGCCCCGTGACACATGCTCATTTCCCCAAGCCACCACTGAATGGACCAGGACTAGCCACCTGCCCTAGGGCCAGTCAACCAATTGACCAGAGGCTGTCTCTCCAGAATTTGAAGAACAAGACATAATGGCTAGAGTCAGTAAATGGTTGCGTATGATATATGAATTATAACTTTGTATCCCAGTGAGGGTCACAGCATTTTTCCAGCTAAGTCTCTCATACCTTTGTTTATAAGTCACTTCCTAAAGAGGCCTTTTCTGACCTCCCAGGCTATGTGAGGTCCTCCTGATACTTTCTTTTTCTTTGCATTTTCCAAGTGGAAGTGCATTTTGGCAAGCCTTAGATTTCAACACTCACTAATGGTTTTCTTTCATTTTTCTACCTGCAGATAGAGGAGTTGTCTCTGATTCCACACTGTCTGGATTTCTCATATTTATTAGCAAATCCTGACAACTCTACCATCAAAACCTAAATAAGTCCATCCAATTATCTCCGTCTCCAGGGTTTCCATCCTATTTAAGGTTGCCACCATGTCTCATCTGAGCCATCCAGCAGCCTGCTAACTGGTTTCCCTCCACCTGCTCTTTTCCCTGAAAAATTACAGCCAAAGTAACATTTTATAAACAGGAACAAGATTTTGTCACATCCACACTTAAAGCTCTCTGGTGGTTTCCTAAGGCCCTTAGAATAAACTCCAAAATCCTTTCTCTGACGAACACATTCTGGCCCTCCAATTTTTCTAACCTTAAATTACTCCCTTTTCCCAGCTCTTCACCATCCCCCAGACACAAGGAATTGCACTCAGGTTCTAGGTCTTACCTAGCTCGTTTCCACATAAGACTTTTTCTTTGGCTTTCGTTCCTTCCCAGGATGCTCTTTGGTTTCCTCTTCCCAAGTTCCTTCTTGCCATTTACTTTGAAGGCCGCCTTCCTAGAGACCCCTTCTCTGCATACCCCATCTAAAAATCACCCAGGCACAGTTACACATCATCATGGCTATGTTGATTTTCTCCCTGCTCTTACATTATTTGTTATGATTCTCGTTTTTTAATGTTTTTATTGTTAGTCTCAGCACCGCCCCCCCCCCCCCCCCCCGCCCCAGAAAGTAAGCCTCATGAGAATAGGACTTCGAGTCTCAGATTCACTTTAAATCCCTGGAGTCTAGGGAGCATGATGGGATCTCAGTAAAGTCTTAGAAAATAAACAAATTGTTTCAGGAGGATGTAAGAAGTCTAATGTGAAACTCCTCCACCGGCTGCAGATTGGAAAGTTTACCCATATGTATCTACCCTAATTGAATAGAGAATCTCACCAGGATAACATTTCATTCTCTCTCTTTCTGTCAAGTACACTCTTTTTAAAAAAAGTGTTTGTTTATTTATTTATTTTGAGAAAGAGAGAGCCTGCATGGGGGAAAGGCAGAGAGAGAGAGAGAGAGAGAGAGAGAGAGAGAGAGAGAGAGAGAGAGAATCCCAAGAAGGCTCCACACTGTCACACAGTATTGGAGGCCAACAGGGGCTTGATATTATGAACCATGAGATCATGACCTGAGCCAAAATCAAGAGTTGGACGCTAAACTGACTGAGCCACCTAGGTGTCCCAACATTTAATTCTGTACCACTAGATGTGTACAATCTCCAGTCTTTCTGGCCAGAAAGAAGTGATGCCAGAGAAGAAGAAGTGTTTTCTTTATTACATATGTCAGCCAGGATAGGAGCAGCTTCAGACAGAGGAACTCTAAAGTTGAGACCTTGTCCTCCACTGATCTCCTTGGAGGGAAGGATGAATCACTTAACCTTGGGGAACTCCAGCTCTGCCTTCAGGTTAATCATACTGACCTTTCTGGCAGGGATCGTACTGTTAACTAATCAATGTCTATAAAGCATTTGGATAATGAAGAAGGCAACAAAATAATGACCATAATAATCTGTCTTTTGCTGACACATGGTGTGAGCAAAGAAAACAAAGCAAAAGAAATGTTTATGCTACAGAAGCTTTTATGGTTATGGGCAATTATCTCACAACCTTTACCTTGTACAGCCTTTTATTCTTTGGGATTTAGACCCTCAAATTGTTGCTTTCTTTAAGGCAGCTATCCTAATATTATTTTCAAAAAACCTGTTCTGCCAGGTTGGAGTAATTTTCTGCTTTTCACTTGCCTGCAAGTGGCAAATTGTCACCTTTTTATTGCAGTCCTCTTCTGTGTCAGAGAAGACATAAAACGTGCACTTAAAATTACTATAGACTGAAACCATCCAAGTGGGTGTTCCGTTCAGATTTAATTTGATGAAAATGGCTGGGCATATTGGCCCTGTGTCTGTATTTCTAAATGAGAAGCCGGCTCAGTAGGTGCCCAATTCCCTTCTCCCATCCTCAACGGTTACACTGAGGCTGTAGAAAGGCAAGAATCTTAACCGTTCACTCTCTCATAGGGCTGCCTCTAGGATAAACATTGAAAAAATGGATTTAGTGTGGTTTGACAGGCATTTTCCTCCACTTAGGTATCCTTGCCTGCTAGTTTCTATAAAGAAAATGTGTCCTATTTTCTATAAAGAAACTTGTGTCCTATTACTCAAGTATCCAAGAGACAAGTGCTGCCTAGAGTCAAAAGGATCCATGTTCCACACGGATACACTTTCACAGATGGTGCTCACAGGTAACTGTGGGGATAAAGTAACATGTAACCCAAAGGAATGGATTACTACTGGAGCATCTATGAAAAGGTTTGTGTTTTGATCAGGGAAGTTCTAGCTGTCTTGTGGATCGTGTCATATGATACTGCCTTATCTTACCAACGTTGTCGTGGTTTGAAGCCGGCCTTGGTTCAAGTTCAATTATTAGGTCAAGGTTGAATTCAAGACCATACCTTTCTCTTTGATCATGCTATTTTTATATTGTCAGGAAACTTAACTTCATCAGAGGCAAGGGAGAATGCTCTGTTAAACAGTACATACTGCTAGATTTCCTTTGCCCTTGTTTTTAGGAGGGTTGTAAATTATGAAGAGTTGCTGTTGGACCAAAGTTAGATTGAAGAGAGAGAATATCAAGAGAGTAAAGGGAGTTAAGACCTACAGTGACATGATGGGGGGAAAAAGGATCACATTTCGAATATTCCCAATTTGAAAAGACACCTGTAAACTTGAAACTCTTGCTAGCTTCACAGAAGCTCTAAGAAACAATTTTCTCTGAGGTGTTTTGTGCCCTTTAACACATCCAGAAAGTCACATAACTCTGTGCTTCTATTCAAAATGCGGAGATGATGAAGCTTTGCACGTATGAAACTCTAAGCTGGTCAGAATATCTCTGTGTTACAGAAATTCTCAGAAGCTGTTACTCAGGGAGGGGCAAAGTGTGCTTTTTAATGAATCAAAAGTCTCAGAGATGTGTTCATCACGGCTGTTTGACATCTTTGATCATGCTGTGTCCAGGTTCCCTTTCATAATTAGAAGTACAAGAAAGAAAACTCAGCCTTCCCAAATTGCAGGGAATGCTTCATATAACAATAAAGGGCTGCTCCCATATATCCTCAGTCGACAGACAATAAAAGAGAAAATTGGTCTACTAAAAAATGATAGTAGGGCTTAGGAGACAGGAATGGTGGTGGTAGATATGTTAAACAGTTATTTTGGCTCTAATCTTCCCGAGGACAAAAGGGATGGGGAGGATCTTGTTGTTTTTTCTTCTTTTTCCCAAAGACCCCATGTTGTGAAAAATGGTATCTATCAAAACCAGAATGAAACCAAACGCTAATTTTGTATAAATAATGTAGCTATTCATGAAAGAAAAACAGGTAGGCAGTTAGCAGCCAAAATGAGGTCAAGAGAGCTTTGGCAGCCTTCTTTCTGTTCTTGGGAACTTTCCACTTGTTACTCTTCTTGATCTCTCCCCACATGGCCACACAGCTCACTCTTACTTCTTCTGGTCTGGTTCCAGGATCCCCTTATCAGAAAAGCCACCTTATCAAATAGTGCCACATAAAATGGAACGCCTCCCCTCCACCCCCGTCTTTGTTCCCTCTTACTCTACTCTGTGTTACTTTGCGACTCAGGGCATAAAGGCATCTCCCAAACCATTTCCCCAGCATTATTTCCAGTTTGTTTCATGTTTTTATTCTACAATCAGCCGAACTGGGCCATTGTATTCATTGTTTCCAAGTATACCCTCTAATATTGAGGGAAAAAATACTGGTTTTAGATTTAGACGTGTTTATAACGTAGTTCTTCCTACTTGAGCCTTGCTTCTTCTACATATAACAACTCAAGGAAGAGTTAGATAAAGCTCCTAAAGAATGGTGGTCTTTGTGAAGGTGCTGCCTCAGTTAGCCTGTGATTTCATCTACGTGTATAAGGGGTTGGGACATAAAGAGGAAGTGTCCTTTCTCTGCTGTCATTACTCAGTTTTGGTGGCTTCATGTCAGAATAGGCCTGATTCCACATGCTATTGGTTTTCTGGGAACTTCTCTTCAAAGAGCATGGATCTGGATCTGTCATTTCCTGTGGACCACCTGGAGGGGCAGGTCAAAGCAGGCTGTTGGTACAAACAACTCCCTTCAGATGCGAGGAGGGAGCCCTCACATTTGTCGTTCTTGTATCTGAAAAACTGTTCATCATCCCACTCCCCGTCTGCGAATGATCCCAGGGTGTAAATGCGCTATTTGGGTGACGGAGGCTCTGCCACCATTGCTGTTACCAGCTGGATGGTGCTTCTAGAACTTTTGCCTGCTTCCACATGCCTGGGGGCAGTTCACCCTCAACAAAAGATTCACCCCTGGAATCTTCTCTAGTGCCCAGAGTTCTGAAAGCCTGCTTGAATTTTGCCTCAGCACGACTGATCGTGGGGGTAGTTGCTGGCTTTCCCACAACATCTCATAACAGGTAGTACAAGACAGTAGATTCTAGCATCTTTGCATTTCCCTATCCTATTGTGGTTTGCATTTGTCCATAGTCCCGTTATGATAAGCAACATTACCGAGTCTGGAGAAAGAGTGGGTCATGTTGGAAAGGTGATGGATTTGGTCTGGAAATCTTGAACATGAAGACTTCTTGTCACTCTGCCTACTCTTTCAGTGAGAGCTCACCCAGCATGTGATGCCGTCTTCCGTGTCCACCTACCTGGGCTCTCCGTTGGCTGCACATCTGAATCACCAGAGGCGGAAGGACTTATGATACCCTGTAATATTGAGAGGGACAGTACTAGACAAGGACATTTTCTAATGCTCCTCGGTGATTCTGATGCACAGTCATGGTTGAGAAACACTGCCCAATGTGATGATGATTCCCAAAATTCTTTCTCTGGCTCACACTTCTCTACTGAGGTTTAGAACCCATCTAAAACTGCTTGGGTGCCTTCAGTTGGATAAAAATAAAGAAAGTAAATAATATTACCAGATAACACGTACATATAAGGTCTGGCCTTATGAACCTTTACATATTAGCTCATTTAGCACTTGCATTCACCCTATGGGAATTTAACTTGCTTTAATTAGACAAGCACTATTACAGTTGACCCATTTAATGGAAAGTTTGCTTTCTTTAGCCACTGTTCTTTGCTATCCCCCCTCTCCAGGTGATCCGATGGTGTAACTAAACTCAGCGCATTTAGATCTCATCAATTTTTTCTCTCATTATCTACTAAATTTACTCTTCCTCTCCTATCCTTTCTCCTAATGAAGGGCAGCAGGATCCGCAGCGATGACCAGACCAGAGTGGTAGCAGACATAACTGTTCTTCCATTTTCCATCTGATTTCATAACCAGTTTGATGTCTTATTTATCCCATATCTGCAGTACCTCCTAGAATGCTTTCTCCTTCCTTCTCTACTGTCACTGCTTATCATATAGGCCATCATTGTTTTTTCTTTTTTCCTCTGAGTCATTGCAGTGTCTTTCACTTCCCTTCAACTCAATCTATACGTTGTTGTTGAGGAGTTCTTCCCAAATCCCAATCAGTCCTATTAGTTCACTACTTAATAACTCTCAGCTGTTTCTCATAGCCTTCCTGATAAACTCCAAACTCTGTACTTCGGTCAACTATTTTTGGGGGGTGGTCTGCTGTTCCAGTCATTCACCCCACCTCTTCCACGACCCTATCCCCTCACCTGTGTCTTCATACACTCTGCCTTTCAAGTTAAGTTACTTGAAACGTCCACCATTAGTGTTCTGCATCTTTGGTAACGTGGCACCTACCCCTCTCCTTCTTGCCCATTCCTTTCTAACCTGAGCACTTTAAGGCACTGCCTCTTCTTCCACCCAAGGCAGGTGTACCCCCTGTGGACTCTTCTAGGGAGATCACACTCTAAGTGATCAGCTCTGTAAAAGAAGTAGAGATAACCAGTGAAATTACTGAGCACCAGCTTGTCTAATGATGATCTAAATAAGTCCCGACGGTCAAGAATATTTAACTAAGAGTAAGCCTGTAATTTAAAATTCTCTCTACAGAGGTATTGGAGTGAAATTCACTTCTGGGTTGAGTGAAGTCTTAGGGAATTTATTAGCTTTGAATTAGGTTTTATAAGACAATGCTGACTTAATTACAAACTCGTCCCATTGTTCTGAAGCCCTTATATGTGGCGAAAAATGAATTGTCTACCTTATTTTTTTCTGTAATGCAGGGAGCCACCAGCCATGTGGTGGCAGTGACAGGAATCACAGTGTGGATGTGTAAGAGGTGCTTGTGGCCTCTGGGATGGCAGCAGAGATAGCAGGGTGATTTGACCTCACCTGTCAGTCACAAGGCCATTCTGCAAGACACGCTCAGTAAGGAACTGAAGAAGCTTAACTGGAGCCTCAAATTTATTTGATAGAGAAGAAACACGTATGAGGTGTCCAGGTGAGCTGACTTTGTTTATTTAGCAAAAATGTTGTCTACAAGAAATGCAAAATGAACAAAGCCCACATGAGTCTACCTTTTCAGTTTGTGGAAACCTAATAAGCCAAAGAGGAATGATATCGTAGCATTTTTAGTAAATATCTCAGAGTTCGTTTTACCTATTTTATATCTGAACGCGTAATTATATCCCACCAATCTGGTTCCCTCGGCCTATTATTAATCACATCACTTAAATGATGGTCTTGGTTAAATTTTACAAAATGATCTTAGTTCCTGCACAGTAGAGGAATAGGGAAATAGAAATGGAAAAACAGAGAAATAGAAAATACCCGTTTAAGAATCAGAAATAATGTCCAAAACTGGAACATTGTCCCTAAGATTCATTTGAGTTCGGATATACGTCAGCATTAGGAACACATGTTAGAACGCGTGTTGCTTTGATACAAATGCCCTTGTGTGGATGTCTTTCACAGACCAAACACACCTGATCTTTATAAAAATATTCCCCAAATTCATTTAAAGCCACATGGCCAGGTTCTGGTTAGGAACATTTTATGTATTGCTACAGACTTCTTTGTGAATTATTAATGCGTGTATTCCGCATTTCTAAGCATTTCTTTTTTTAGGACCAAATTTCTGTTCTTGGTGAGTCTTTTCAGAAACTTTGACTACATTTCATTTCCAGTGCTGTTATGTCCTGAGCCACTTCTAAATAATCTCATCTTTGAATATCACCTTGATCTTGTTGAAGTGAAATTTAAGACAGAAGTATATCTTCTAGGAACTAATTTCTGACAGATACTTGGATAGCGGGGAAACCATTTCTCCTGTGCCTAATAGAAGGAAGGAGAGAGTACAGGAATAATTTGCATACAGCTTGTGAAGATTGTTATAGTGCTTCACTATACATCCAAAAATTCAGATAAAGTAAGTTGACTATCCTGAAAATTCCCCAAGAAATATAGCATGGGTCAGTCGTGTTTGATTGAAGTCAGCTTAAGAAATATTCTGACGGTGACACTATGATTAAGCAAGTGCATTCTCCTGCTGGACAACCTGGGTTTGAATCCCAGCTCTGTACTTCTTACTGGTTATGCTATCTTAGGCAAGTTACCTCTCTGAGCATCAGTTTCTTAATCTGTAACAGAGTACTGTTTCATTTTACAGACTTTATAACCATCTGTTTTACAGGCTTATTCTGATTATTAAATAAATTAGTACATTTGGAAAAACACAGGTTTGAATTGCCGGGTTCACTTATACGTGGATTTTTTAAAAAAATGCAGTACAGTACTGTGAATGTGTTTTTTCTTCCTTATGATTTTAATAGCATTTTCTTTTCTCTAGCATACTTTATTGTAAGAATACAGTACGTAATACATATAGCGTACAAAGTATGTTTTAATTGTTTATGTTATTGGCAAGGCTCCTGGTCAACAGTAGGCTATTAGTAGTTAAGTTTTGGGGAGTCAAAAGTTATATGCAATGTTTTGCTGTATGGGAGGGTCAATGGTCCTAACTCCTTTGCTCAAGGGCCAACTGTATTTTTTAAAATTTAAATCCAAGCTAGTTAACATATAGTGTAATAATGGTTTCAGGAGTAGAATTTGGTGATTCATCACTTACATATAACACCCAGTGCTCATCCCAACAAGTGTCCTCCTTAATACCCCTCGCACACTTAGCCCATCCCCTGCCCATCTCCCTCCAGCAACCCTCAGTTCTTTTTTGTATTTAAGAGTCTCTTATGGTTTGGTTTCCTCTCTGTGTTTATCTTGTTTTCCTGTCCCTTCCCCTATGTTCATCTTTGTTTCCTAAATTCCACATATGAATGAAATCATATGATATTTGTCTTTCTCTGACTTATTTCACTTAACGTAATACACTCTGGTTCCATCCATGTGGTTCCAAGTGGCAAGATTTCATTCTTTTTGATCACCGAGTAATATTCCATTGGATATATATACCACATCTTTATCCATTCATCAGATGGCTCTTTCCATACTTTGGCTATTGTTGATAGCACTGCTCTAAACATTGGGTTGCATGTTCCCCTTCAAATCAGCATTTTTGTATCCTTTGGATAAATACCTAGTGGTGCAATTACTAGGTCATAGGATAGTTCTATTTTTAACTTTTTGACTAACCTCCATACTATTTTCTACAGTGGATGCACTAGTTTGAATTCCCACCAGCAGAGAAAAAAGTTTCCCCTTTCTCAGCATTCTTGCTGACATCTGTTGTGTTTAGCCATTCTGACAGGTGTGAGGTGATATCTCATTGTGGTTTTGATTTGTATTTCCCTCATAATGAGTGATGTTGAGCATCTTTTCATGTGTCTGTTTGCCATTTGTATCTCTTCTTTGGAAAAGTGTCTGTTCATGTCTTCTGCCCATTTCTTCACTGGATTATTTGGTTTGGGGGTGTTGAGTTTGATTTGTTCTTCATAGATTTTGGATACTAACTCTTTATCTGATATGCCATTTGCAAATATCTTCTCCCATTCCATGAGCTGCCTTTTAATTTTTTTAATGTTTACTTATTTTTGAGAGAGAGAGACAGAGCATGAGCAGGGGAGGGGCAGAGAGAGAGGGAGACACAGAATCTGAAGCAGGCTCTAGGTTCTGAGCCATCAGCACAGAGCCTGACGCGGGGCTCAAACTCACGAACTATGACATCGTGACCTGAGCTGAAGTTGGACGCTCAACCAACTGAGCCACCCAGGTGGACCTCCATAGGCTGCCTTTTAGTTTTGTTGATTGTTTTCTTTGCTGTGCAGAAACTTTTTATCTTGATGAGGTCTCAATAGTTCATTTTTGCTTTTGTTTCTCTTGCCTCCAGGGACACGTCTAGTAAGAAGTTGCTATGGTCGAGGTCAAAGAGGTTGTTGCCTGTTTTCTCCTTTAGGATTTTGATGGTTTCCTATCTTATGTTTAGGTCAGGGTTAACCGTATTCATAAAGTATTTAAATGAGTGCCTTGGACATATAAAAACTTTGTAAAAATTAAAATAAAAAACCTTTTAAATCTTGTTCATTGTGACTGTCATTTGTATGCTTGAAAATACTTTCATGCATGTTCTTATGTAAATATTTTTCTGATGAGCTTCTTATAGCGGAAGGAAACTCAAACTTCAAACAAGGGAGAGAGAAACTGTATGAGTCAGAGCTTTGTTTCTATTTGTGTTTTTGAAATTTTGCAGTCACTTGACATGGAATGGATCAATGTGGGTAACGAATCCTTGGTCTTATACGTAGGAAGGAAATTGAATGTTATAAGCTAACAGAAAGTAGAATTTTTCTGTAGTTCTCTAGTTGGGCACAAACCTCAATTCACAGGATCTCTTTCCAGATAGTTTCTTTCAAACAACCAGAGTTAGATCAAATGTGCATCATTTATTGTTTTGACTGGAATAAAAGTAAAAGTATTTCTGGTTGGATTGGAGTGTGTTCATATGAAATTAAAAAAAAAATAAATGCAGCCAATCAGCAGGATGAGAATTCCCTTCCATCATCTCACTAATTCAGCATGGAAATACATTTCAAATTTAGAGAAGACTACGGTGTTTGAATGTGTAAATTCTACTTTTAAAAAATGAATTCATGAACTTGTTTGCATATGGACCAAAACCTCATATCCTCTCTGGCGTGGGGCTGTGTCCATGATGACCTGTCATATGATCCAAAAGCAAAACCGTTCCGCTTATACCTTCTCACAGACACAGTGTCCAGAGATATTAGCTGGATGTAAGAATTGAGAATTGAGTATGAAAAGGTGACATCAGGTTTGTGGTTTGAGCAATTGGGAGAATGATGTGACATTTAATAAGAACAGGCCACACAGAAGAAGCAGGAACTCTGATGAGTTCAGCGTTAGGTAAATAGCATTGGAGGTGCTAGTATCACATCTGATTGGAGATACCTTGCAGAAGGAAGGGGTGCCGCTTTGGACAGATACGAGCTGGAGATGTCGAGTAGCAGTCATCGATGCGTGGATGGCCCTTGAAACCCTGTGTGTGGATGACTGACTGAGAGGATCGTATGGAGTGACTGGAGCAAGAAATCTAGGACAGAGCCCTGAGGAATATGAATATCGAGGGCAAGGCTAGATGACGAACTAGAAAAGGGCACCTGAAAAGATAGAGTGTATATCATGGAAATCAAAGACGAAGTGGTCAACATGTCAAATACATCACCTATATTATTAAAAAAAATAGAATACTACATAGGGTCTAAAGGAAATACTGTCAAGTGAGAAAAACATAAGGTAAAGATTAAGTTAATCTCAACTTTAAACCCTTCTCATTTTGTAGCTAGGCGTGTTAAACTTTGCAGGAAAGAACAAGTGGTTTAACACCACTGAAGGGATTTCACGAATTTAGAGAGTGTTGTAATTGACTATTTACAGTAGATGGAAAACTAAGGCTCAGAAAGGAGAAGTGATTTGCCTAAAGTGACACACGCAGTAAATGGAAGGGCGGGACAAGAGTCAAAGATTCCTGAGTCTCAATATTTGTTTTGGGGAAAAATCATTAAAGCAAAAATGCAATAGATTACAAGAGTGAGGGTGCATTAACATTACTCAGACAGTAATGATGACAGGAGTGCATAAGAAAAGCAATTGCCTGTAAAAGAGAATAAGCAACTCACAATATCCCAGCAGAAATGGGTAGAGGAATTTGTTACCTGTTTGGGAGTGATTGAAGTATTGTAAGGTCTGTCTAGAGGTAGAATGATGACCTTATTTTCTCCTTTTGTCACGTTGAGGGGTCCCTGTCACAGAAAATCACAATCATCTAGGCCAGGGCTGATCATCTTCCTGAGCATTGTTTTAGGCATTGTTGTATTCAGTGCAAGATAAAAAGATGTGACCTTCAGGTATGATCTATACCTATTATTGAAGATGGATAGCACTGATATGCAAGATAATGAAGAACACACAATCAACTAAATGCACATGGAGAGCTGATTGCTTAATCATTAATATTATATAAGAGGAAGTATTTCATTTGGAAGATCATGAGTGCAAGAGGGATCATAGAAATCGCGTGTTTAGGTGTGTGAAATTGAGAGGCATCATTATTGCTTTTAATAAGCAATAACAGATTCCATCATGTCATCCCAGGAACAAAATTCATAAAAAATGTTTCATCTTGCCATGTGTCAGCACTGACATTTTGAGATGGCTTACATCCAATAGCTTTGGAAAAGCTATTGGATGGCTATTCCCCCTGCTCCCACTCTTTATGAACACTATACATGAAAAATCTTAATACTTCATACTTACAGAGTATTTGCTATTAAAATATGGTCTCTAAGTTTTTTGATATTGTACCCCAATAGTAAAACATTTAGGTGAGATCAGAAAGGTTGCTCTCGAAGGCTGACGTTACCTAACCTGCCATCCAGTTGGCTTCAATTTCTCCCGGTGGGAGGGGCTGTTAATTTTTTTTTTTTTAATTTTTTTTTCAACGTTTATTTATTTTGGGGACAGAGAGAGACAGAGCATGAACGGGGCAGGGGCAGAGAGAGAGGGAGACACAGAATCGGAAACAGGCTCCAGGCTCTGAGCCATCAGCCCAGAGCCCGACGCGGGGCTCGAACTCCCGGACTGCGAGATCGTGACCTCGCTGAAGTCGGACGCTTAACCGACTGCGCCACCCAGGCGCCCCGAGGGGCTGTTAATTTAAACCCAGATTCCATAGTCAAGAAGCTTGGGGTGCTGGGACTTCCTGGTATATCATAAAAGAGAGATAAACAAACTATGTCCCTCAGGCCACATACGACATGTTGCCTGTCAATAAAGTTTCATTGGAACACCACCATGCCCATTCGTTGCTTGTCTATGGCTGCTTCATGCTATAATGGCAAGGGTTGAGTAGTTGCAAAAGCCAGAATATGGTACACAAATGTAAAATATTTACTATCTGGCCTTTTAAAGAAAAGTTTGTTGACCTCTGCCATAAAAGAAGATATTCAAAAGTTTAATGAGGAGAGAATTTTGAAGTGAATATTTTATGTGCGACTTGCTTAGCCACACACAAAAAGCTATTGATCCTCGTCTCTCACTTTGTGGGTGGTATTTTGACATGTTTTAGAACACTGAACCCTGGCAATATTAGTGATATGGCAGACGCCTGACTTTTCATGGGATTTGTCATCACTTGCCAATATACATGTGTCTTCTGAAGTCTTCCTAACAGAATACTGCTTTCCCAGCTGTAATTAGCATAATGCAATTGTGTTCAATACTAGCACAATGTTTTCTGGGACACAAGGAGGTCTCTGCAAGGCTGCATTATGACAGAGATGAAGAGCATATAAACAACCCCGGGGGGAGACAGAGGGGATGTACTACTTCCTGTACATGCCAGAGAAAGGCCATCTTCTTCTGATTGTCTTTATTAATTAGCATTAAGAAGAAAAGAGTCACAACCTCAATAGATGCATAAATGCATACCGGCTGCAAGGGACTTCGGTGATTTGTACCAGTAAACATAACCACACTTGCAATGGGAGCTGTGACTGATGTCATTTTCTAAGTAAGTTTATGATAACCTGTTGTTATCCTCCAGGGTCCATTAGGCCCCTATGTTAACTGCAGAGTTGAGTTCCTCTGGGATACGATGGGAATTAACACCCCTGCAGGTTCAGGTCTTTGCGCTGAGCATTAATTTCTGAAATTCCTCCAGAAATGCATTTCACTTTTGTTTATCCTGGGAAAAGCACTGTCCTTGATATTTTCCATTATAATAGCTCCCCCCCCCACCCCCCCAAACCTATGAAGATTTTGACAGTTCTGAAGTGGGCTTTTCCAAAGTAATGGAAACTCAGTATTGTCTCTCTGGTCCACTGGACTCCTTGTAAGATGGATTATTGGCAAGACTCCAAATACTTCAAATTTCTTCTGTTTTCCACACTTCCCCACTCTGACTCATGCACCAGTGTCGACGTTTCCAGTCCCTGGATATTAGCGTCAGCTGAGAGCCACAGCTAGTCACTCCTCATGGAGGCAATACATACTATGTTTGGTTGTCCTGCTGTGACCCATTTACCAGTAGAACCCATTAAGTAACCAGTGTTGGAATGAGGTCTAGAGATGTGGTACCAGCTGGAGGCTGTTCCTGTCTTCCGTCTTTTCATTTTTAAACTCACATTCTTTCTACTTTGTTAAAAACACACTGTCTGTTGATCTGTATAGGGTTTTGAGGACAGGCAAAGAAATTACTATTTGTTGAAACGATTTTCCTTGAACTTCCAGAAATCTTCCAACATGCTTTTAAGAGTCACTCTTTCTAAAATTTTTTTTAATGTTTCTTTATTTTTGAGACAGAGGGAGACAGAGCATGAGCAGGGGAGGGGCAGAGAGAGAGGGAGACACAGAATCAGAAGCAGGCTGCAGGCTCTGAGCTGTCAGCACAGAGCCTGACGCGGGGCTCGAACTCACGAACTGTGAGATGATGACCTGAGCCGCAGCTGGATGCTCAACCGACTGAGCCACCCAGGAGTCACTCTTTCTAAGACACAATACTTCCTTGTTTAAAAAATACCAGTTATTCCCTAAAGCATAAAATCACACCAATAATCCTTGTCTTGGCATTCTGTTTTCTCCATGGCATTCTAAAGAAACTTCTACTTAATCTGAACAAGTCTACCAGGAAAAACAAAAAAACAAAAAAAAAACACAAAAAAACACAACACATGGATGTTTCAGTTTCTGTAATAACCTAATTCTGGAATAATCTGGCTATTGCTATTGCTCAGTCTAGCCCATCTCGTGGTTAACTTCTACTTCACATATTTAATTTCTCGCCTTTCTTACAGACCAGTTACAGTTTCCTCTTTTTCCCTAGGAAATCTTTCCTTAGTATCTGGGCAAAGAATAGTTTTTTGTGTGTGATCTATGTGTCATCCATTTATATACTCATACACAATAAAATGTTTTCGTTATCGCTCATTCTATGTGTGCATAAACAAGAATATATGTTTAATTATTAGTATATACTAGAATAGTTGTTTTTTCTCAATCCAGGCTCTCAGGCTCCAGAGCCTGTGCTTTAACCATTATGCATACTACCTATCCATGTGATGTCACTATTCTTTCCCATGCCAATGGCACACTTCAATAAATAAAAATGGCGGCCCTTCCTGTAAAGCTTTGGCATTATATCAGATTCCTTTACTATATCTAGCACCTCAGGAAGCTGTTATAAATTAATTGTAGTACTCATGGTAAAGCCCATCTCTTATCTCTGATTGCTCAGCTTTAAGCTCAATAAGGAAAGGATGCATTTCGTAAATCACTTTTTTGTCCATGTGCTTGCACATAATAGGTATTTTATTTATATTTGTTATCAGGATGTTGATAATGATTTAAATTTGCTCAAAGCTAAAAGTTATTATACGGTTCCATCAAAATTCATCCTGTAAATTATCCTCCCAATATTTTTTTTTTCTGAGTAAGTTTCCGTTCTATTAAATTCCACAACTGACTGCTTTATTTCTTCCTACCCGCCTTTTCTATCACAATATCCCAAAGTGAAAATCACAACCTCCTGTTCTTTAATTAGCTCCTTGTCCTAAAATCATAACATATTGTTTGATTTTTGTTAAAAGACCAATGTCTTCCGAGTTGATACTTGCATGTAATAAATTACTAGTTTCTTTACAAATTGAGAAGAGATGTATTTTACAGCTGATACCTATTATAAGAAATATGTGTATTATTTGATGTTACTAGTCACTGTACTATGTGAGAGGTCTTTTATTTTTTTAAAAAGAGGTTAACTTTATAAAAATCACCAAGTAATTTAATTTTTTTATTATAAATATTTTTAATGTTTATTTATGTTGTTTGAGAGAGAGAGAGAGAGAGAGCCCACGTGCACAAGCGGGGGAGGGGCAGAGAGAGAGGGGGACATAGAATCTGAAGCACTGAAGCAGGCTCCAGGCTCTGAGCTGTCAGCACAGAGCCTGCCGCGGGGCTTGAGGTCACGAACGGTGAGATCATGACCTGAGCTGAAGTCAGACGCTCAACTGACTGAGCCACCCAGGCACCCCAGTAATTTAATATTTTTATGTAAATATTTCAGAACAAGGTTCATTGTTCTATAACTGGTTAGTTGTCTGTCTTTTCCAGTGAATGGTACATGAGTGGTTTTCATCATCATCTTTTTTTTTTTTGAGGGAGAAAATAAGAGCTTCTTTTTTAGATCTTGGCAAAAAGAATGTTAAGTCTCTTTAGGGAACAGATAAACCCAAAATATTCATCTAGTTTCAAAAATACATACAATGTTTGTAACAGTTGCTAACTGTCTGGTTGGAGAGAATGCAAAACTTTATGTAGTATTTTTTGGTCTTACATTATTTAAAAAAATTTTTTTTTACTGTTTATTGATTTTTGAGAGAGACAGAGACAGAATGTGAGTGGGTTAGGGACAGAGAAAGAGGGAGACACAGAAGCAGAAGCAGGCTCAGGGATCCAGGCTCCAGGCTCCAGGCTCCGAGCTATCAGCCCAGAGCCCGACACGGGACTCGAACTCGTGAGCTGTGAGATCATGACCTGAGCCGAAGTTGGATGCTCAACCGACTGAGCCCCCCAGGTGTCCTTGGTCTTGCATTATTTATCTTCCCCCCCCCCAAAAGAAAAAAGTGAAAATCATAGGTATGACAGGCATATAAAAATTTATCATTGTTTCAGTTCATTAAATTGACACCCAAATGTAGCTGTATTATATCCATATTCCTTTAATTCAGGATGTATAGATATTATCCTAAGATTTGAAATGACACTGTAAATTATATGGTAGAGTGAAGTCAGGAGATGGGTAACTAATGTATGGTAGGGGATGATCTTTATTCCATTGTTGATAATCTGGGTTTTTTCAAATAAATAGAATAAGGGTGTAAAATCCATCTCTTGGAATTTATTGCCAAAATTGTTCAGTTTGAATTTGGTTTATCTGGATATTCTTTTGGGGGATATATATTATTGGGGCAAAAATATATGCACTATTTTTCAGGATGTATGAAATCCTTGAAAAATCACAATGACATTCAATTCCCTTAAATGGGTGATCCTTAAGCGAAAGGGTCTCTCTGTTCTTTAGAAGTAGAAATAAAGTTTAGAAGATATTGAGCTAACATTGTACAGTTGCTTTTTAAAATCTGCTTCGTGGAAGAGATAACTCACCATATCCTGAGAGAACATTCTTTTCTTGAAATTGGTGTAGTCATTATAAAGTTCTTTCACAGGTAAAACAAAAATGTGCTTCCTTCTAACTTTCTTTTACCTCCTTTCCAGAGCATCAAAGAGCAAGTCTCCTACTTTCTTTCTGATCTGGGTAATTGCCAGTGTATGCATCATTTTAAAATGCATTTAATGTGGCACTCAGATTGAATCTAGTATTGTAGATGTGGTCTGACCAAGTGAGAATGCAACCGGGCATTCTGCCTTTCGTTTATCTCTACGCTATGTTCCTATTAACCCAGAATAAATCAGACTCAGGTAATCTTGATAACAATATTATACTGTAAAGTTTCCCATGATTGTATACTCCGGCCAATGCAAACCCAATCCCCTGACCAGTTACTCCAAATTATATAATTCCTCTTTTGGAAAGTAAATGTAGCACTTCTTATAAAATTGATTAAATGTTGCCTTGTATTAGACAATCGAAAATATTTTAATAAATTTGGTGGCTTCAGTGCATAGTAGAGTATCTAGTACATATGGGGTGCTCAATAGATATTTTTTTTTGAATAAATACTGCTGGATTAGATATCTTTGAATTTTCCTTTAATATGTAATTTATTAGTGCTATTTTAATGGGGCATTTATTGCAGATTTTATAGGTACAATTGCAGGCTCCATTCAGTTCACTGATATAAATATCACACTAGACAAGGTCAAGGATAGGGCTTGATGACAATCCATCAGGGACTCCCGAGGATTTCAGTTAAATTCCACGAGCATTTTTCAGTGCTAAATATGTGGCGGGACTGTGTAGGTCTTAACAATATGTTGCCTCCAAAAAATATTCAGGCTAGTTTGACATAACCCTATTAATCAACACTCATTGAGTACAGTGATTCAACTAGCTGTTAATTCATCTATCTATACCATCATTTATATCTTATTTCTTCTTATAAAGCTATTTGAGATAATTTGATGCATCAAGATAAACTATGCTTTCAGTATTTATATAATATGCCAACCTGAAAATGTTATAAAAAAAGGATACTAAATTTGATTCTAATGATTCAGTCTTGATAAAAACACAAGGGACTGTATTGTTTGGCATTAAAAAGGCCTGTGTTTTATCAGCTACTTCAACCATTATCCTAGTGATCTTGGACAAGTTACTTAAAATTTCTTTATTTTTTTTATGTTTGTTTATTTTGAGAGAGAGAGGGAGAGAGAGAGACAGAGAGAGAGAGAGAGCATGAGCAGGGGAGGGCAGAGAGAAAGGGAGACACAGAATCAGAAGCAGGCTCCAGGCCCTGAACTGTTAGCACAGAGCTCGACATGGGGATTGAACCCACAGACCGTGAGATCATGACTTGAGCTGAAATCGGACGCTTAACCGACTGACCCACCCAGGGGCCTTGAGTTACTTAAAATTTCTAACCTGCATTCTTGTTTTGCTCATATAACCTAGATACTAGCATAACAAACCTTAGAGAATTGTTTGGTGGGCGAAATAAGATAATCAACTATCTCAGATCCATTTCCTTGGGAAATAGATTCTGACGCTCTGATATTTGCATGCAAGAGGTTAATTGGAGAAACTTCTGGGAATCAACACCTTCAGGAGACTGAAAGATTGGTTAGGGAGAAATGTGGATTCCTCTGTGGTTGCAGCAGAAGAGTCAGATGCTTCCACAGGGAGGTCAAGAGGTGGAATGTCTGCAGATGTCTCCATCAAAGCAGGGTGGGGGCGTCTTTGTACTACTGCCTGGACCAGTCTTTGGATGTGAAAAACCTCTCAGGAAAGAGGCCTAGCCTTGGGTGGGCAGCTTCCTTTGACACAGGGCAATGCATCCATGAGCTGTCAACAGTCAACATTGCTGCTACCACAGACTACACTACATGTACCAAGGTAATTATTGCAATTAACTGAATAATGTGCATTAGCTATTCTTTGTATTGTAATTATGCCTTAATTTCTTTTTTAGTGTTTATTTATTTATTTTGAGAGAGAGAGAGAGAGAGAAAGAGAGTGCAAGCATGGAAGGGGCAGAGAAAGAATCCCAAGCAGGCTCCACTCTTAGCTCAGAGCCTGATACAGGGCTTGATCTCATGACCATGAGATCGTGACCTGAGCTGAGATTGAGTCAGAAGCTCAATGGACTGAGGCGCCCAGGTGCCCCTTATTCCTTTATTTCCTAATTCCTTTATCTATTTACTTATTTAGATCTTCCATTCTGGAATTTTTTTGATCTTTTATTCAGAATTTTTTTCATGTATTCCATTAATTTCATCAGTTTTCACTTCTCTGAGAAAATCAAGTTACCTTTAAAAAATTAATTGATTTGTAATTGACCTATGATAAACCACAAATGTTTGAAGAATACCTATTGACATTTTCACACACACACAAACATACACATCTACCTGTGAAACTATCACTATAATCAAAGAGCGAACATCTCCACCATTTTCAAAAAGATTCTTTATGCCCATTTGTAAATGATCTTTTCCTGCCCCTGATCCCCCAGTAGAACGGATCTGTGTTCTGTCACTATAGATTAGTTTTCTCATTCTAAAATTTTATATAAATAAATTCATCTGGTACGTACTTTTTTTTTTTTGGATCTGGCTTGTTTTACTCAGCATAATTATTTTGAGATTCATCAATGTTACAGTGTTCACCAACAGTTCATTTCTTTTTATTGCTGAATGGTGTTCCACTGTATGGATATACCAGAATATGGGTATCCCGTCACCTTTCTGTAGACATTTAGGTTGTTTCAAGTATTTGGCTATTATAAATAAAGCTGCTATGAACATCCAGGTGTAAGCTTTCTATGGATGCATGCTCTTTTTTAAAACAATTATTTTAGAGTGGGGAGGGGCAGAGAGAGAGAATCCCAAGCATGCTTTGTGCCATCAGTGCAGAGCCTGAAGTGGGACTTGATCCCACCAACTGGAGACCATGACTTGAGCCGAAATCAAGAGTAGGAAGCTTAACCAACTGCATCACCCAGACACCCCTTGATGCATGCTCTTATGTCTCTTGGGACAATATCTAGGAATGGAACTGTTTGGTCAGATATGTGATTTGCAAATACAGTAAACCCATGGCTTGGGAGCATAAGTCATTCCGGAAACATGCTTGCAATCCAAAACACTTGTCTACCAAAGCGAATTTCAAGAACTGTTGGCTCATTCGTGATCGTGTGACGTTTGGCATCACATACTACTCGTATTGCAAAACGCGGCCTGTTTATCAAGTTATAATTTATTAGGAATATTTGCTTCTCTTGTGGAACACTCTCAGAACAAGTTACTCGCGGTCCAAGGTTTTACTATATTTTCTCCAAGTCTGCGGTTTATTTTTTCATTCCATTAACAATGTCTCTTGAAAAGTAGAAATTCTTAAGAGGTCGTCGATGAATTCTTATTTATCAGCTTTTGTGGATAATACTTTTGCTGTTTTATCTAAGAAAATTTTTTGCCTAGCCCAAGGTCACAAAGATTTTCCAATATGTTTTTGACTAGATGTTTTAAGGTTTTAGGTTTTACAGTTAGGTATGATCAATTCTGAATTAATTTTTTCGGATGGCATAAAGTATGGATCAAAGTTCATTTTTTTTGCCTGTAGATATCCAATTACTCCAGCCCCACTGATTAAAAAGACCATGGTTTTTTGACAGAATTTGCCACTTCCCTTTTGTCAAAAATCAGGTCATTGAATATGTTTAGGTCCATTTAGAGGTGGTTCAGTTAGACTGACTGAATGTTTTTCTACGAAGTAAAATAGCCATGCATTATTCAGGTTACATTTTTCTTCTTGAGTGGGAATTTGGTAGTGAATACCTTTTGAGAAATTTTTCACTTCATTTAGGTTGTCAATTACCAGCATAAAATTGTTCAAAATTGTCATTTAATTTCCTTTCCTATATATACAGTCTGTGGTAGTGGCACCTTTCTCATTTTTGTTATTAATAATTGCATCTTCTAGCTTCTTTGTCCAGATCATGGTTACTCTAAGTTTATCTACTCTATTGACTATCCCAACACAAAAGCTTTTGTTTTATCAGTTCCCTTCATCATTTTTCTGTTTTCTATTTCATTGTTTTCTGCTCTGATCTTTATTTCTTGGATTTTCTTTGAGATAAATTGGTCTTCTAGCCTCTTCAAATGGAAATCAAGGTAACTGATTTGAGACCTTCTTTCTTTTCCAATATAGGCATTTTGTGTTTTAAATTCCTTTTCTTTTCCATGTTGTTTCTTTCTTTCTTTCTTTCTTTCTTTCTTTCTTTCTTTCTTTCTTTCTTTCTTCCTTTCATTTTTTTTTTTTTTTGAGAGAGAGAGAGAGATTGAGAGTGCAACTGGGGAAAAGCAGAGAGAGAGGAAAGAATCCCAAACAGGTCATATGTTTAGTAAAAGCCTGACACAGGCCTGGGTTCCATGACTAACCATGAGATCATGACCTGAGCCAAAATCAACAGCCAGACGCTTAACCAACTAAGCCATCCAGGTGCCCCTTAAGTTTTATTAAATTCCAGTTAGTTAACATACAGTGTAATATTAGTTTCAAGTGTACAATATAGTGATTCAACACTCCCATACACCGGGTGCTCATCACAATAAGCATGCATCCTAGTCCCCATCACCTGTTAACTCATTCCCCCCACCCCCACCCACCTCCCATCTGGTGACCATCAGTGTATTCTCGGTACTGTTTTAGTTCTGCTCCCCACATTTGGTTATGTTGCCTTTTCATTCTCATTCAGTTCAAAGTGTTTCCTAATTTCTTTTTGGATTTCTTCTGAAATCTGTAAGTTTAGAGGAACGTTTTCCGAATATGTGGCATTGTTCAGATATCTTTCTGTTATTAAATTTTAATTAAATTCCATTGGAGTCAGAGAACATATTTGTACAATTTAAGTTCTTAAAAAAATCAATAAGTCTTCTTAGTGGCCGAGAAAATCATCTATTTTGTTAAGTATTCCATAGACTTTCCGACAGAAAAGATTGCATATTCTGGTGCTGTTGACTATTTTATAAATAGCAATTAGATCAAGTTGATCAATATTCAATAATATTGAGTACTGTTTATTCTGTCCAATGTGTTATTAATTTTTTGTTAATTTTCTGTCCAATGTTTTATCATGTTTTGAGATTTAAATCTCCAATTATAATTGTAGATTCTTCCATTTCTCCTTCCAGTTTTATCAGGTTTTGCAATTCTATTATTAGATGCATAAATATTTGCAGTTATTGTGTTCTCTTAAAGTATTGATTCATTTATAATTACGAAATGATACTCTTTATTTCTGTTAATGTTCTTTTTTCTTAAGTAAACTTATCTGATATTAATGCAATCACTCAGTCTTTCTTTTTATTGTTGATAGCATAATATGTCCTTTTACATTTTATTTCCTTTACCCTATTTATGTCTTTATATTTTATATGTAATTCTTTAGGCAGCATCTAGTTTATTTTTGCTTTTTACTCCAGTCTGATGATAACCTGCTTTTTAAAAGTATATTTGAATTATTTACATTTAATATGAATATTAATATGGTTGGTTTTAAATGTAACATCTTGCTATTTGCTCCCCATTTGTCCCATCTGGTTATTCCCTTTGTTCTCCTTTCCTGCCTCCTTTGGCATTAATTATTTTTCTTATGGTTCCATTTCATTTTCTTTGGTGTCTCATTAGCTACAACCATTTGTTGTGTTATGTTAATAGCTGTTTTAAAATTTATAGTATATGGCTTTAAATTGTCAAGTGACAATTAATACCACTTGATGTACAGCATGTGAAGTTTATCATAGCGTGTGTCTGTTTCCCTTCTTGTCTTTTGTCTTGTCTTACACTTTCAATGTGTAACTGACATTTCATTGTCACTATTTTCACTTGAAGCAGTCACTTACCTTTTAAAGATCTTTAAGTAGGGGCGCCTGGGTGGAGCGTCCGACTTCAGCCAGGTCACGATCTCGCCGTCTGTGAGTTCGAGCCCCGCATCGGGCTCTGGGCTGATGGCTCAGAGCCTGGAGCCTGTTTCCGATTCTGTGTCTCCCTCTCTCTCTGCCCCTCCCCCGTTCATGCTCTGTCTCTCTCTGTCCCAAAAATAAATAAAAACGTTGAAAAAAAATTAAAAAAAAAGATCTTTAAGTAATATGAAACATAGTTTAAAATATTTACACAGGTTGTTACTCTTTCCACTACCCTTTCTTCCGTGGTGTAGCTCTGTGTTTGTATCCGTTGTTGTTTTTCTTTCCATTGTGTAAAGGAATTCCTTCCCTCTTTCTTATAGTGAAGGTCAACTGCCAATTATTCTTTTTGGCTGAATTTTTATGTCTGAGTCAAATATTATTTTGCGAAGGTATTTTTTTTGGCTATAGAATTATATGGTGAAAGTTTCTTTTCCCTCTCGGCATTCACTGTCTTCTGTTCTTGTGTGGCTTATAAGAAGTCCTCTTTCATTCTTATTTTTGTTCCTCTCCACACAGTGTCTTTTTTATTTAAATATTTGTAAAGTGTTCTCTTTGTCGACTGATTTTCAGCAATTGATCATGATGGGTCATGGTGTCCCCTCCCCCTCCTCCCCCTCCTCCTACCTCTCATTCTTCTTCTTTGACATTCATTGTACTTCTTGTTTGTAGGTTTAGAGTAGTCATCATGTTTCAAAGAATTGGGGGCATTATTTCCTCAAATATTTTTTTTCTCTTCTCTCCTCTCTTTCGGGGATTCGAATTAGATGTATGCTAAGCACCTTGATTTTTCAGCAATGATCACTGAAAATGTGGGTTCCCCCCCCTCTGTTTCATTTTGAGTAATTCTATTGCTAGGTGTTCAAGTTCACTGAGAAATTGTTCTGCAATGGCTCATCTGTTGTCTATTGCAATTGCCATGTTTTTAATCTTGATTTTGGTCTTTCTTATACCTTTTCTGTCTCCACCTATAATGCTTAATATTCCCTTCAGCTTCTTGAACATATAGATTACAGTTATAATGTTCTAGTAATCGCATCATCTCCTCCAGGGTTGTTTTGATCGATTGATTTTTCTCCCCATTGTCATCCGTATTTGTCTGCTTTTTTTGCATTGCTGATAAATTTTTACCGAATGCAAGACATTGAGGCTTTTCTATTCTTGGGCTCTGGAGTTTTTTCATTCCTTTCAATATTCTTCCACTGTGGTCTGAGATTTAGTTAAATTATGTAAAAACAGGCTGTTCCTTTCTGGCTTGGTTTTAAGCTTTGTTAGATGGTAGCAGGGAAGTGTTTGTCTTGGGCTATGTTTCTTTTTTTAATTTTTAATTAATTTATTTATTTTGAGAAAGAGAAAGAGAGAGAGAGCGAGCCAGTGTGCACACAGCAGGAGAGGGACCAAGAGAGAGAGTGAGAGAGAGAGAATACCAATGAGGTGCCGGCTGTCAGCACAGAGCCCATGGTGGGTCTCCATCCCACAAACTGTGAAATCATGACCCGAGGCCAAATCAAGAGTCGGCCATTTAACCCACTGAGCCACCCAGGTGCCTCTTAGACTGTTCCTACCTTACTGAAGTAGAATTTTTCTGGGTACTCTCTTCGATGCCCTGTCAAAGATAAGAGTTTTCGTTTAGGTTATTGTGAAGAGAAATTCTTCTTGGTCTGTGCCAAGTCTCAGAATTGTTCCCTTTCAACTTGCTGGTTGGTACTTTCCAGACTTTGTGTGGTTTCCTCACACTTATTCACTGATGAATTCCAGGCAGGAATACTCCCAGGCTTCACCTGCATTCCTTTCCTTGCAAGATGGTCACGAGCTCTCTCAGATAACAAGCATTTGCTGTCCTAGAGTTTATCTCAGGCCTGTCTCCACCTCTCATAGATCGCTTTCCTTCATGGCCTGATGTCCTTTCCAGGAACTATTTTACATATTTTTGTAGTTCTTTAGGTGCAAAAATAAAGTAGGAAGATAACTCTAGTTCCTATTACTCTATTGGCCTGAGGTTGAATCAGCAGTGTCTTTATCTTTCTTTTTTTCTTAGTTAATAGACTTTTTCTTTTTATTATTTAAAAAAAAATTTAATGTTTACTTATTTTTGATAGAGACAGAGCATGAGCGGGGGAGGGGCAGAGAGAGAGGGAGGCTCAGAATCCAAAGCAGGCTCCAGGCTCCGAGCTGTCAGCACAGAGCCCGACGCAGGGCTCGAACTCACAGACCGCGAGATGATGACCTGAGACGAAGTCGGATGCTCAACCGACTGAGCCACCCAGGCGCCCCAAGACTTTTTATTTTTAGAGCAGTTTTAGGTTTAAAGAAAAATTGAACATAAAGTACAGGCAGTTCCCATATACCTTCACACAGATTTCATTCTTCTTCTTCTCCTCCTCCTCCTCCTCCTCCTCCTTTCTTCTTCTTCAAATCTTTGCATTAATGTGGTATATTTGTTACAATGGATGAATCAATATTGGTGCATTATTATTCACTAAATTCCATATTTTATCTCAGGGTTCACTCTTGCGTTCTACAGTTTTATGGATTTTGAAAAATGCATGTCATATAATTACCATTACATTATCATACAGAATAGTTTCACTGCCACCAAAAGTCCCCTGTGCCTTTTCTGCATGTTCTATGCATTCTCCCTCACTCCCTCAAACTTTGGTCAACCTCTGATCTTTTACTGCCTCTGTAGCTTTGCCTTTTCCACAATGTCATAGAGATGGAATGACACGATATATAGCCTTTTCAGATTGGCCTCTTTCACTTAATAATATACATTTAAGGTGCCTCTGTCTTGAATGACTTGATAGCTCGTTTTTTGTGTTTTTTTTTATTTTTTTTTGCCGAATAATATTCCACTGTATGGATGTACCACACTTTATCTATTGATCTGTTGAAAAACATCTTTTTTGCTTTGGCAATTATGGATAAAGCTGCTATAAGCTTTTAGGTGGACATAAGTTTTCAACTCATTTGGGTAAATACTAAGGAATGCATTGTTAATTCTTATGGTAAGGCTACACATAGTTTTGTAAGAAACAGTAACTCGGCCTTCCAAAATGACTACCATTACACAATCTCATGAGCAGTAAATGAGAGCTCCTGTTGCTTTATATCCTCACCCACATTTGTAATTGTTACTGTTTTAGATATTAAACCATTTTAATATGTGCATAGTCATATCACATTGTTGTTTTACTTTGCAGTTCTCTAACATATGATGTTGAACATCTTTTCATATGCTTATTTGCCATCTGTTTTTTTGTTTGTTTTGTTTTTGTTTTGAAAGAGAGAGAGAGAGAGAGAGAGAGAGAGAGAGAGAGAGAGAGAGAATGCACAATTGGGGAAGGGGCAGAGGGAGAGAGTGAGAGAATCTTAAGCAGGCTCCACTCCAAGCACTAAGCCTGACTCCGGCCTTGATCTCCTGACCATGAGATTGTGACCTGAGCCGAAATCAAGAGTTGAATGCTTAACTGACTGAGCCACCCAGGTGCCTCTTTATATTTGTTGCCTTTAGTGATATGTTTCTTCAGATACTTCACCCATTTTTTATTTGGGTTTTTTGATTTCTTAGTATTAAGTTTGAAGACTTCTCTTTTGAATATACCATATTATTAGGTATGGGTTTTTCCAATGTTTTCTCCCAGTCTGTAGTGTATATTTTTTCATTCTCTTCACAGTGTCTTACACCAAATAGTTTATAATTTTAACTAAGTGCAATTTATTCTTTTTTCATGAATCATGCTTTTAGTGTTGTATCTTATGTTTTTAAATGTTTATTTATTTTTGAGAGAGAGAGAGAGAGAGAGAGAGAGCGAGCTGGGGAGGGGCAGAGAGAGAGGGAGACACAGAATCTGCAGCAGGCTCTAGGCTCTAAGCTCCAAGCTGTCAGCACAGAACCCAACGTGGGGCTCAAACCCACAAACTATGAGGTCGTGACCTGAGCTGAAGTCAGCTGTTTCACCAACTGAGCCACCCAGGTGCCCCTAGTGTTTTATCTTAAATGTAATCTCAAACCCATGGTCACCTAGATTTTCTCCTATGTTACCTTCTAGGAATTTACATTTTTTGCACATTACATTTAGATCCATGATCCATTTTGAGTTAAATTTTTTGGACAGGTATAAGGTCTGTGTCCAGGTTCGTTTTTTGTATGGGGATATTGTGTCAGCTATATGGGGCCTTTTGTATATCCATAAACACTTTAAAATCAGTTTGTTGATATGTCCCAAATAATAGCTGGTCTTTTGATTGGGATAGCATTGAATCTATAGGTCAAGTTGTAAATAAATCCTATCAAACATAAAATATATCTCCATTTATTTAGCTCTTTAATTTCTTTCATCAGAGTTTTCTCGTTTTCGTCATATAGATGGTACACATATTTTCGTAGATTTATACCTAACGTACTTCATTTTTTAGGACTAATATGAGTGGTGTTGTATTTTAAATTTTAAATTCCAATTATTCACAGCTAGTATATAAGAATTGACATTTATATATTAACCTTGTATCCTACAACCTCACTATATTCATCTATTGGTTTTTAATAGCATTGTTGTTGATTCCATCAAATTTCTACAAAGACAATTATGTCATCTGTGAAAATGTCAAAATTTTTTCTTATCTTGCAGTCTGTATTATTTTTATTTCTATATCTTTGATTTATTCCATTGGCTAGGACCTTTAGTACAACAGTAAAGAGAAGTTCCTTGCCTTTTCATCTGACCTTAGACAGAATGCATTCAACATTTCACTGCTAAATATTATGTTTGTTCTATCACTTTTGTAGATACTCATTGTCATATTGAAGAAGATCCATTCTATTCTGTTTATTGTATTTTTTAAAGTTAAGCATACCATTGAATTCTATCAAAAGATCTTTCCACATTCAAATAATATAGTATTTTTTTATCTTGTTAATATGGCAAATTACATTGGTTGATTTTTTCAAATATTAATGAAACTTTACATGCCTAGGGGAAAATACCATTTATTTGTGACATACTACTTTTTTTATATTGTCAGATTCTATTTGTTAATGTTTGGTACAATAACTGCATCTAAGTTCATGAGGGATATTGGTCTGGAATTTTTCCTTCTTCTAATGTCTTTGGTTTTGCTAACATAATGTTAATCTCATTAAATGATTTGAAGCATATTTCCTCCAATTCAAGTTTTTAGAAAAGCTTGTGTAAAAATTGGGATTGTTCCTTTCTTTAACGTTTGGCAGATGTTACCAATGAAGGCATGTGGGCTTAAGGTTTGTTTTTCTTATTGAGATATAATTGACATATAACATTGTACTAGTTTTAGGTATACAACAGAGTGATCTGGCATACGTATGTATTGCAAAATGATTCCCACAGTAAGTTTAGTTAAATTCATCGCCACACATACGTTTTTCTTCTTGTGATGAAAACTTTTAAGATCTACTCTCTTAACAACTTTCAAATGCACAGTATAGTATTGTTAACTATAGTCGCCATGATGTACTTTATATCCCTAGGACTTAGTTGTCTTATAATTGAAAGTTTGTGCCTTTCGGCCACCTTCACCCATCTCACCGACCTTTCGGCCCCTGCCTCTGGCAACCACCTGTGTCTTTATATTTAAAACAGATTTCCTGTAGAGAGCACAGCTACATTTTAGGCCAGATTTGTGTAGGGTGCTCTTCTCTGCATCATAGGATGTTTGCAGCGTTCTTGGCCTGTACAGACTAGATACCAATACCCGAGTCCCACTCCTGCCCCCCATGTGACAACTAAATGCATCTCCAAACATTGTGAAATGTTGGCAGGGAGGCAAAATCATTCCTGATTGAGAATCACTGGTTTACGCCTTGTAACTTTTTTTGCCATCATTGGCACATTCGAGTTTAAATCTACCATTTTATTCTTTTCTTTTTGTTTCACTTGCGTTTCTTCCCTTGCCTGGCCTTCTTTTAAACTGAGTAATTTTTAGAATTCCATTTTAACTGCTGTATCAATTTATTAATTATACCTATTTATATGATTTTTAGTGGTTTCTCTAAGATACACTGAATACATCTTTAACGTAACACCGTCTACCTTCAAATAATATTATAACTACTCAAAATGTAGTACAAAAGCTTTACAGCCGTGCATGTTCTTTTCCCCATTCTTGGCTCTTGTTGTTACCCAAAGATTGTTCTCTTGCTTCTTTTTGCCTCAATAGATTCCTCATATGCTTGCGTTGATCAGCACCTAGCTGAAGATTTGAAAGGAAATACATATTGATCGGGTTATTTTGGCTTCTCTAAAGATCAAACTCTGTCTCCTCCCCTCAGGGCGATTTCTAGAATCTGCTTGGGTTCTCCTTCTCACACTGTAGGAGACAGAGTGATGGCCTGATGATAGTTTTATCCATGGAAATCCTGGCATCTCTCCCATTTTCCAACTTGCTTTTCGGGATTACTCACAGTTACTTTATTTTTTTAATTAAAAACTTTTTAAATGTTTTGTTTATTTTTGAGACAGCCAGAGACAGAGCGTGAGTGGGCGGAGGGGCAGAGAGAGAGAAAGGGAGACAGAGAATGCAAAGCGAGAGATCATGACCAGGGTCGAAGTTGGACGCTTAACCAACTGAACCACCCAGGTGCCCCTACTTTGTGTTTGTAAGTGTTATCAGACGCGGGATGATATCTTTCTGTCTCTCTGTGATCTACATCGTAATAAACTTGAGGCTTTATCCTGTGACCTAAAGAAATCCAAAGACGTCCTCAATATTTCTGAGGGTTCTGGAAAGTACGTGGATTTGCAAGATCAGCTCTGGCTCTTGCCTCTTCTCCATGTTCACTTTCTTCGCTCCATATGATGACAACAGTGTGTAGCAATTCAAACCGTCCCTGTTGACACACATCCACACCCCTACCCCTTACCCCCAACTCCCTGTCCACGTTTAACCCTGTGCACCGTTTTTTAGTTTTGTAGACTGATAATCTGTGGGACATTAACAAGTTATGTATTAACCATCCTTCCTCTCAAAAGATTTTTGGGCAATTTTGATAACAGGGAGAATTGTCATTGTCCTCTCACTCCAAGAAAATTCTAGCTTTTCACGGTCTTACTAGAATCTCTTTCTCCTTTTTTCTGTCCTGTTGCCTTCTCCCTGTGATTGCCCCTCAAATTTGAAATCTATCTCCCTTTATTACCCAGAGCCATTGAATTATGTCCTGGCCCTCCTTTCAAGCTTGAACACCCTGAAGTATCTGTTTCAGTCCCCAGGCTAGATAGTCACCTCCGTTGCATGGGGGAGAACCCCAAATCTCACAACCTTAGTTAAGAAGGGGGTATATTTTCCTTATGGAAGCAACCTTGGGAAGAACAGGGATATCCCAGGGGTAACTAGAAACAGAGATTTGAGCTCCTCAGAATTTTTCCCGAATCTCCTTTCTGATCTCCTTGTATGGTGACTGAATTTCCTCACACTGATTTCCTCCAAGATGCTGCATCCTGACTGTATCATTTCCCAGGCATGGCCTCCAGTTCACCGCAGTTCCTAATCTTTGCTGCATATTAGAATCACTTAGGGAGCTTTCAAAAATTCAAATGCCAGGTCACATCCCATACCAATTAAATAAGGACGTCTGGGGGTGGGAGCCAGGCATAAATGTCTTATTTAGGGAAAAAAACAAGAGCCTGAGCCTTTTATAATACTGCCCATGTATGTGTGTATAACTTGTCTCCAAATCTAATTCAGAGAAACATTTAATGCCTAGGCTGGAATTAGGGGTTCCATGAGCAAGTCTATAAGAATACTTAGTATGTGAATTCATTTGCCCATCAGGGACATTCATGCTTTACCCAAAGAACTTGGAGCCCGAGTCCTTAAAAAGTTTCTGTACCTTAAATCAGCCATCAATAGCAAATATACATTTGCTCCCACTGGAAGGCCTACAAGGTGCTTACATTCTTTTCTTTTCTTTTTTTTTTTTTTAACCTAAATTTCTAAAACATTTTGATCTGTTCAGTCTGGCTTGGGAATGCTACAGAAATGAGTAGAAAAGTGGATGTATATGGTTCACATACAGGATTTTGTAATCTCTGTATAATGTTCCTATAAGCTTCTAGCTATTCCAATTATAAGGTGCCTGTGGTTTTTCTTAACTACAATGTGGTTCTCTATCTCTGGAATGTTTTGGTACTTTTGTGACAAAACAGGAATTTATCTGATATATGTGAGCCTCCTGCGCTTCTCAGACCAAGTTTGAAAAATGTACATTCGTGCAGGGAACCCTTGACTTATTGAAGGTGCGTTATTCCTTCTCAAGCCTTGTAAATTGAATGTTTCAGAAGACACACATAGTTGCCTATAAGAGGTAAAGCATTTTCTTGGGTTTACAACTATTTTGTAATCTCAGTGGCAGATATTTTAGTATTTACTAAGGATCTATTTTGAAATGGCTTCCAGCTTTTCGAGTTCACTCCATCCAACTCAAAGTGATTTTCTCCTCTCTCCTTATTACACTTCACTCGGATCTGATTTACTTTGTAAAACAGCAGAGATTTCTAAGGGTGGCATTGGTGCTGCCTTGGCCCAATGAAATAAATCTCCAGACTTGTTCCATTTATTGTGCTCTGTTGTTTATTGAATTAACTCCCATGAAGAAGCGTCATGATACTTTGGAAGAAAAGTTTTGGCAATAAAATTTGCCTTTATAAAATGCAAGCAGTTTGTTGAAAAGCCCCATTGAACCTATGTTGAGCCAATGACCACTGAAATCACTTCATGTATTTATCCATTCATCAAATGTTTTTTAACTGCAATACAGTTACTGAACTGCCTGGCTACTATGTTTGTTAAGACACAGAAGTCTTCTCAGTGATTTTAGGGGCATAGGACAGGTCTGTGGGGGTACAGGCAAGCCCTGGTGTAGATTCCAATAATTTTTATCCCTGAAAATCCTGGGAGAATTTATGTGGCATTTCCTCTGCCCACTAGTTCTTCCGCATCTCCCTCCCCTCAATACCACTAAAACAACAGTCGCCTCGGCAATGAGCAAAATCACCCTACCTTTCTGGTGCTAACTGATCTGCTTGTTGAAATGTTCACGATAGAACCCCTCTTTAATACTTGGACCCCAGCCCCTGATATTGTGATCTAGTCGGTGGGGCTCGGTTATCAGGTTGTTTTTTCAAAAGCTCCCAGGCGATTGCAGAGTTAGGCTAAGCTAAAACCCCTAGGGAGATTGCAAAGGGTGAGTGAGACACTGCGGCAGAACTGGACAAGTTTCCAGGGAGACAATTGATTTCTCTTGCACCTGTTGCCCTGTGGGTTGCATACGGCTCTGGATTCAAACATGAGTATTTATTTTTGCACCTTTGCTTTTTGTTAACTGTAGTTCAGAACATCTTGCTTGGCCTCAAACAATCTCAGTTCAAATTCTGTGTATGCCATCTATTGTTAGGGGGACCCTGGATACATTCGCCTAAACCTCCTGAAACTCCATTAACTGATGGGTAAAGTGGGAAGAATGGAATTGTGTCTCAGAGTTCTTGTGCTGTTTAAATGAGTGAGATCAGTATATCAAATCCTCAGCAACCTCCATGACAGAGAAAACACTCAATTAATGGTGGCCTCTGCTGTCACATAGTAGCAGACAATATTTACCTGGCACGTGTGACTTCAGGTTCCTCTAAGGCAAAATTGGGACAAAAAATTAGTCTTTTCAAATTTGACAAGATGTTCAAATATTGTTGTGACTCCTAGAGAGCATTAAATGTAAAATATTCTATAGGTCACCAATTTCCAGCTTCATCAAGCTCTAAAAAGAAGAATTTTGAAGCGAAGGCTCTCTGCAAACATAAATCCAAAACACTTCAATGCTTTCTCCTGTGCACAAATGGCAGAAATCTGAAATCGTCTGCCAAGATGATTAACGGGGAGAGATCTGATTTCTGAAGTCATCAAAAATAATCAAGGCCAAATTTCATCTAGTGGAGAGTGCTGGGGTCCGTTTACTTCCAAGTGCTCCAGATTAAGATAAATGCGCAGGGTCCTTGGAAGCATGTATTCTAGAAAGGCAGCGCCAAGATGTACCGTTCAATTTGCAGTGAGCCTGGGCTCAAGAATCTCTCCCAGCTGCTGTTCAAACATGGCCGCCACTGCAAATTTAAGTCACGGGCAGAATTATTTAGAGATTTGTATGTGTCTCCTGTAATTCAAATCCATTGCTGGCATTTATGACTATTTATGTGTTTATCAAATTGTGCCGTAATCCAGATTTATGCAAGAGGTGAATTACAGATAATTTTTCACTTTATAAAAACGTTCTACCATATAAAATGCCATCCACTACAGATTACCTTAAGTGATGAGAGATAATAAGAGTGTAGAATGGAATAAACATTGGAATCAGACAGACTCCATGTGAATCCAAACTGTATCACTTACGAGCGAATTATTTAATTTCTCCGAATCTCAGTTTTTCCAGTCACCAAAGGGAGCTTTTAATACCTGTTTCAGAAATGTGTTGAAAAAATCCTTCACCAAGTTACTTTTGTAGAGTGCCCAGCATGATTTCAAGCATGTAGTCAATTTCAACGTAGATTTGTTTCCATCTCTCTTTTGCCCTTCTTTCTTTGTTTGGTCCATATGCAGTGCAACATTCCCCATCCCTCTTCTTTTTTATTTCAAAGCTCATTTGGAAATAATTCCGGTACATAATATTTTAGGCAAGAGGGTTAATCCATGCGAACAGTGATATTGTTGCCAGTAATAACTGCTGCTGAAAGTCCCTCATGATGTGCTGAGGAAACAGTGGAAGGAAAAATAAAGAAAACTGAGAACGGCCTGTTCAACTGTGAAGGTTTTCCATAGGGTCTGATTTTTGTAGATTCTAATTTGATCTGATACCCATTAGTCCTTGTATGCACAGGGCAATTGTCTGGGACATTAATATCTTGGAGGGAGGTTTTTTTTTTTTTTTAATGTTTATTTATTTTTGAGAGGCAGAGAGACAGAGCATGAGCAGGAGAGGGGCAAAAAAACCAGGAAGACACAGAGTCTGAAGCAGGCTCCAGGCTCTGAGCTGTCAGCACAGAGCCTGATGCGGGGCTCAAACTCATGAACTAAGATCATGACCTGGGTGGAAGTTGGATGTTTAGCCAAGTGAGCCACCCAGATGCCCCTCTGGGAGGAGGGTTCTAGGCACCAGTGAATCATATGCAAATATTGAGTTCCTTGGTCTAAGTGATCTGGGAGTGGGAGGTGCTGGGGTGTGAGAAGCTCCAAAATCAACAGAGGTAAAAGAAGGAGAAGGTGAGACCATATTGGGAGCTTCCTAACAACTTTGCCAAAGGCTGATTTCCACCATATGTGCGTGACTCTGTTACTGACAAAGTCATTTTCTGTAAATAGTGCCCATACAACCTCCTGATTTTCCACAAGAATGGGCTATTGTTAGGTAGCAGGAACCCTTCCATAAGGAGGAAGGTAGACAGCATGGAAACTGCACGTGGCCATTGTGATCAAGCCAAAGAGCTGAGTGGTCTTCCCAAAGCATAAAATAATTCAGGATTAGAGCAATTATCAAAGACAGATTTAGCTTATCCACAGCTTCACACAGAACCAAGTCTTTGGGCCAGGAGCCAAAGGAATTTCAGATAAAGTTTGGCCTGTTGGTCCATAGGCATAGGATATTTGAAATGGGTTTATATGTGTGACATACTAGGTAGGAAATATATATAAAATTTCAAAAGATGTATAATTTCTAATGTTTGTAGGCATTATCTAAAGTGAATTACATACCTGGGTCACCACTGTGTTAGTGAAACATTGGGCCTTCGTACCGTTCGTTAATTTGTCTGCTCTCGAGCAGTGATCCTACATCTGAGATTTGAGACACAGGATCCCTTTGCACACCTTTTGCCCGTTGTAAGAATGACAATATTTTTTTTTTTTAAAGTTTTTATTTATTTTTGGGACAGAGAGAGACAGAGCATGAACGGGGGAGGGGCAGAGAGAGAGGGAGACACAGAATCGGAAACAGGCTCCAGGCTCTGAGCCATCTGCCCAGAGCCTGACGCGGGGCTCGAACTCCCGGACCGCGAGATCGTGACCTGGCTGAAGTCGGACGCTTAACCGACTGCGCCACCCAGGCGCCCCAAGAATGACAATATTAATGAAAATAACAATGATAGAAACTTCACAAACGTTTCTTTTGAGGGCTTCCAGTGTATCAGTCATTCTGCTGATTTGATCCTCACTCATTTCCAACTCCCAAAACTCTGTGAGAGCAATATTGTTACAAGTTTAATTTTACAAACAATGGAAAAGAATGCTTAGAGAAATTGAAAATCATTTCTGGCACAATCAGGCTTCAAATTCCAGTCTGTTGATCTGCACAGCCTGAGCTACAACCCCCTATGGTAATCACCTTCTAGAACAAGGGCTGGCAGACCTTCTCTGTAAAGAACTAGAAAATAAATATTTTAGATTTTTTGAGGCATATGGTTTCTTTTGCAACTACCCAAGGCTGCTGTGATAGCACAAGAGCAGCCATAGACAGTGCCTAAAGGAATTAATATGACTGTGTTCCAATAAAACTTTATTTACAAAAACACATGGTGGGCTGGCTTTGGTCCATAGGCCATAGTTTGCTGACTACTCTATAGCATCCCTTGTCCCCTAAAACCTAACCCAATAAGGTCCTTGTTCTATATCTGCAGTGCCAGATATAGTAGCCATTAGCCATGCACAGTTACGGAGCTCTTAAAATGCGGCTGGTATGACTAAGAAACTGAACTTTAAATTTCCATCTCATATTAATTATTTAAATTTCCTTTTAAATAGCCCCATGAGCCTAGGGGCTGCAACATTGGGCAGATTAGATTATAAGTTTTGGCACATACACCAGTTCTAGCCATCATGGCATAGATTAGACATGATTAGCCTGGACTTCTCTTAAAAACATGACTTCAGGGGTGCCTGGGTGGCGCAGTCGGTTAGGCGTCTGACTTCAGCCAGGTCACGATCTCGCGGTCCGGGAGTTCGAGCCCCGCGTCAGGCTCTGGGCTGACGTCTCAGAGCCTGGAGCCTGTTTTCCATTCTGTGTCTCCCTCTCTCTCTGCCCCTCCCCCGTTCATGCTCTGTCTCTCTCTGTCCCAAAAGTAAATAAACGTTGAAAAAAAAAATTTAAAAAAATGACTTCAAAGAACAAATAAAATTATCAGTTATAAAGCATACAGGGCAAATAAAAAATCAGAAAAAAATAATTTGCGAGAATTATTATCTCAGCTTCTCTTCTCAAAAACCATTTTTAGATTAATGTAGAAACGGAGTTTTCTCTTCATTTGTTCGGGCATACACAGCTCTTTCATTAAAATTTTCTCTCTCTCTCTCTCTCCATCTTTTCTTCCTGGGGATATGTAGACCCAAGGGATTATCTCTGCTCCGTTTCCCTTGGCGGTTCAATAGCCTGGGGTTCTGTTCTGAGCCCCAGAAATACCAGCTCTGTGAACTTTGGGCAAGTTATTCCTTTCACTTGTCCTTCTGCCTCTGTCCTAATTTATGTTATATTGTTAATTCATTTCCCACCATTGTAAGCTTTCGCCCTAACCAAATCCACAATGTGGATCTTCTTTGCCATTTCGGCTGCCCATACTTCTTTCAAGGGCAGGTTATTGGCATTTATCTTTTTTTCTGGGATACCAAATTCTGACCATATACAAAACCAACACTCGGCAATTAGTTATGACAATGATATACAAATGAACACAACTCATTTCCTTCCTGTTGTTTAAATTGTTTGCAAAAAGTGACAGATCTGCTAAAATGGATAAAGACATTAGGTCCTGCCGTGGACTAAATTTTGTCCCCTCCATGTTCTTATGTCGGAGCCCTAATCTGCAGTGTTAGGGTATTTGGAGATGGGGCCTTCATGAGGTTATCAGGTTTCCATGAGTCATGAGGGTGGGGCCCCTGTGATGGGATAGTATCCTTTTAAGAAGAGGAAAATAGAGACCTCTCTGTCTTTTGGCTACACAGTAAGAAGGCCACCATATGCAAGTCAGGAAGAGAGTTGGTACCAGGAATTCAATCTGCTGTCATGGTGATCTTGGTCTACCCAGACTCAAAAGCTGTGAGAAAGAAACATCTGCTGTTTAAGATAAGTCTCCAGACCTACACTATTTTGTTATAGCAGCCCCAGCTGACCGAGACAGGCCCTCAAGGGTCTGGCTCTGTTTGAGAATGCATACCTCAGCCATATCTCATGCCCAGCCACACCATCACAGAAAAGAACAGGTTACGTCCCTGTTTGAAGAGGTTTGCATATGTGAGATCCTATAAAACTTATCTTTGTATGCACCATGACGTCTTGTATATGTCAGGGAAAGTTGCATGCCCTTAAAACCAAAATATTCACCAAACTGAGTTCAGTAAAACCGTGGTTTGCGAACATAATTCATTCCGGAAACATGCTTGTAATCCACAGCACTGGTATATCAAAGCAAATTTTCCCATAAGAAATAATGGAAGCTCCGATGATTTGCTCCACAACCCCCAAATATTCAGAAAAATGATCACAACACTGTAATATAAAATATGAAGAAAAGTAAAGAAATTAACCTGCACTTACCTTTGAAAACCTTCGAGGCTGGTGTGAGGGAGACAAGAGAGAGGAAGGTTATTGTGTAGGACGACTTTCACTATCACTAGCAGATGTTGACTACAGTACGGTATTAATAAGCTCTTGTCATAGACTGTATTTAATGTAACTGGCAATAAGGCAGCAGAGGAAAGGGTCTGTGTCTACAGGCAGCCTGACCTAGAATGAAGCAAAGCATTCCTAGGCTTACTCTTGTATGGAAAAACAAAGGACTTTGTGCTTTGAAGTGACAAAATACACTCATGCCAGTTGTGGGCACCTTCCAGCTTTCAGAAAAATCACTGATTTCTGCCAAACGCTGTGGCATGAGACCGAGCATCTGAGCATGGGAGAGGATCACCCATAATCCCTGAGAGAGAGAGAGAGAGAGAGAGAGAGAGAGAGAGGGAGGAGAGCCATTGGCTCAATTGTGATCTTGTGACATTTAGCATCACATCATGTACTACTCGTATTGCAAGGTAGCGCTCGTTTGCTCGTTTATCAAGTGAAAATCGATTAGAAATATTTGCTCATCTTGTGGAATACTCGCAGAACAAGTTACTCGCAATCCAAGGTTTTACTCTAGGCATTAAGTTAGCTACTAAAAATGTAGCATTGTAATCCATATGCATACTGAAATCGTTTGAAGTTAAAAAGAAGAAGTACATTTGAGGCTTTCAAAGTAATATTTCATTGCCCATCAATTTCCCACTACTCAGCATTTGGTCACTGAGATATACATATACTCACCGATTTAATACAGAATTTAAATATATCTATAACTATCGATGTATAGATACGTATATAGAATATCTATAGAGATTCACATGTCATCATGCACCGGGATCTGAAAGTGTGAATGTGTACACTTACAGGCTTCTGGAAAGCTTTTCTGATTTGCTGTGCTAAAGATGAAACCCGTCATTCAATTGCCAATACTGAATCATGTAATGGGAAAACTGTCTTGAAGTTTTGAGGCTACAAAGAAGAGGCAGCATCATTTCATATAAACATTGTCTCAACCTCCTTGGCTGCTTTCGTGAACATATTTTTCTGCATATTTAAAGTTTATAGCAGAGCACAAGGTTTAGAGTTTCTTTCCATATTCCAACTTTATAGCAAAGCCACAACTACATATTAATACAGCTGCTGTAATGTATTTCTAGTTAAGCTGCCATAAAGTCTAGGGCTTTCCACATCATCACTTTTGAAGGTCGGTGCCACAGAGAAAAAAGCCATTTGTACTGGATCGCCATGGTGGTTTGTAATATACATGGTAATAAATATCACAATATATTTCATTTTTATACGTTTTTGATGAAGAGGTAAAAGTGCATCTTCTACAGTTGCTTTTCAGAAATTGCTCATCTGTTTGGAACGAGGGGAAAAGACACTGAAGCTAAACATTATTTATCGAGACATCCCCGCTCTTCACTCACACTGCAGCAGAAATGAGGAGACGATGCCAATGATATTTCACTTATAGTATTGATTTCCAGAGCTCGCCCCGTGAAAGCCCTGCGTGTGTATTCGAGATAAATGTGAGAAAATGGAGATAGTCTGACAAGCACCGTTTCCGTTGTTTTTTATTTTTATCATTCTGATAATTTACATCCTTTTGAAGTGTAATTGGAAATGTCTTTCAGAAGGCACTTCACGGCTTTCACGTGGTGCCTGATACTTGTGAGTGCATGGGAAACATTTAATTGGTCATGGGTCTCAGGGTGTATCCACACACACACACGTGTGTATATATAAAACATAAATTTAGTTTCTTACAGTAATAAGGAGTTCAGCAAACAATGCTGTTGTGTTCACCTGTGAAGGCTGACCTAGGTGAGGCGGAAACAGGTGTCTCCTTCCTTGCCTTCCTTCCTTCTGTTTGGCTCTCGTCTGGTTTTCCTCTTTCAATCAGGGGCTAACTGCACTCATCCCTATTAGCTAAGCTAACTCTCTTCCTTTTTCCTTTCATGTCGTCCTGACCGGGACAACTTTTTATGCAAAGTCACTCCCAATATAGCCTGTTGTATTTCTCATTGCCATGAACATCTACCAGGATGAGAAGAGTGATCTTCAGAAGGGAGACAGCCGTGAACATGCAAATCAGCTCAGTGCACCCTGCGTGCAGGAGAGGAAGGAGCGGGAGGGAGGCTTGCTCCAGCTTTTGTGTGCTGTGCTCTGCTCTCGATTCTCTGAACCAGATCAAAGGGCTCCCAGAGCCCCACTTCCTCTGCTCTCGTCTTCCAGCCCAAAGTGGGAAGCCCTACAGTGCGGGGGCCTTAGCAAGGTCTGAGACTGGAGGTCACCATTCTGATCTCTTACCCCTTTTGTTTTTTCCTTCTCAATTCCCAAACTAGGTCCCTGCACTTAGTCATGTTTCTTGTGTCTAAGCTTTAAGGGTTTCTTTCTTTTATTAAGAATGATAGACAGTGAGCAGCCATGGCCTTACAATTAAAAACTCCCGAGAGATCCAAGTGTGCTTGCGTAGAGTTTCAACAGTTAGCAAAGTACTGTTTCATAAAACAGAAATTAACGCTACCTACTAATAAGGCACATCCCCATTGATCTCAGCAATTTCTGTGAAACCTTGGAATATTCGTTTAATTTCCAATGAGCGCAGTCCATGTATACATTTCTTTGGACGTATACTCATACAAAAGCAAGGGAGTAATAAAGATAGAAATACACTTCTTACCTATAATTTTAGAAATAGTGTGGGGTTTTCAGCAAAGATGCTCATCACATAATAATATAGTTGACACAGAATGTTACATTAGTTTCGGGTGTACAATGTAGTGATTCAACAAGTCTATACCTTATACTTGGCTCATCGCGAGCATAGCTACCATCTGTCACCATACAATGTAGTACAATCCTATTGACCATATAAGGGCATATACTTTTTCATAACTAGGATTTTAGACGCATAGAATTGAGTTACACTAGTTGGTGAAATGAGTGATTTTCAGTAAAATACGTCTGTGCTCATATATATGTACATGTGTGTTGACATTTCTGTGTCTAGAGAAAGAATATAAGAGAATACAGAGAAAGAGATACATTCTCACTTTTCATACGTAAACTAGACCGGGGTTATTTCCAAAGTTGGAATTTCTCAGTGTTACTTCAGAGCATATCATCAAGAAGACACACGATGAACACAACCAGAGTCAGTTTCTGAGGATCAAGGGAGGACCTTCTGTCGAGGTAAAAAATTAACGGAATGAAAAATTAAATCTATTACAGCTCACTGATGTGATTAGCTTTACGATGTATGTAGTTGTTCAGGATGATTGTGAACACAGATTACATATAGTGGAATTCTATTTTTATTTTTATTTTATTATTTAAAAAAATTTTTTTTAACGTTTATTTATTTTTGAGACAGAGACAGACAGAGCATGAACAGGGGAGGGGCAGAGAGAGAGGGAGACACAGAATCTGAAACAGGCTCCAGGCTCTGAGCGGTCAGCCCAGAGCCCGACACGGGGCTCGGACTCACGGACCGTGAGATCATGACCTGAGCTGAAGTCGGACGCTTAACCAACCAAGCCACCCAGGCGCCCCTGGAATTCTATTTTTAGAAAAGCATCTAAAATCCACATTAGTGAGAACCTTGGAGGCAATCCACAAGAGACAGTTTACCTGCCGAATTTGTACAGATCATTTTCTTCGTTATAAATTTAATTTAAAATGTTTCTTTTCAGTTTTATTGAGAAATAATTGACGGACATCACTGTGTAAGTTTAAAGTGTAGTGATATAGGAGTTACATTTTTGTGAAATGACTACCACAATAGGTTTAGTTGTCATTTATCAGATGAATAGACAGTCTGGCAAGCTAAGAGGAATACAATGGGGAGAGGGAGATTCTTGAGAAAGTTCCCTACAGGTTGCTAGTTGATTAGTAGTTAGTAGTAGTTAGTTGATTGATTCGTTTATCAGTATTGTCTGTTCAGTCATTACTGGTATGTTTCGATTACAGTATCTTTTTTACGCTGTGTTCGGAAGGCATGATTTAGCAGTACCATTTACTAAACAAAAATTAATCAAATCAAAAACCCTGAGGGCTTTAGTTGAATTCAGGCTGGAAATGGATCAATTGGCTATCTTGGCTATACTTCTCTCTCTCACAGTGTAATGATATTAGGCTCTACCAGTTGGCTTTTAAGTAAACTTACATTGCTCTGTTCATATCTCCACTTACCACTGTAACTAGAACTTCCAGTGCTATGTTAAAGAGAAGTGGTGAGTAGGTACGCTTGTTTTTCTCCTGTTTCTAACTAGAAAACACTCACTCTTTCACTATTACTATGATGTTAGCTGTAGGCTTTCACTAGACCCCAGTCTCAATTTGAAAACATTCTTTTCATTCGTAGCTTGCTGAGAGTTTTTATCATGATGATCGTGAAATTTTGTCCAGTGTATTTTCTTCATCTATTAAGGCAGTCAAATAGTTTTTAGTTTTAATAACACAATTTGGTGAATTCCACTGATTGATATTCAAATTGTTAAGCCAACTTTGCACTCTGGAGATAAATTCTAATTTGTCATGATGTATTGCTTTTAAAAAATGCATTTCCCGATTTCATTTGCTAAAATTTAAAAAAGATTTTTGTGACTCTCTTTATGGTAGATAGTATAGGCTGAAGTTTTTGTTAATTTTTTTTTGTCTGGCTTTGATATCAGGGTAATGCTGTCCTCTTAAAATGAATTGGGAAATGCTTCCTGCTATTCTAGTTCCTGGATCAATTTGTGTAGGATTAGGATTATTTCTTTGATAAATGTTTGGTGGAATTCAACAGTGCAGCCTTGTGAGCCTAGAATTTTCTTTCCGGAAGGATTTTTAACCCCAAGTGTATTTAAAATGGTATTTGGGTTACCTATTTCATCTTAAGTGAGCTTTGGTTGTTTAGGTCTTTAAAGGAATTTGTCCAATTCATCTAAGTTTTCAAATTTATTGGCATGAAGTTGTTCATGATATTTATTATATTTTTAATGTCTATACATTCTGAAGTGAAGCCCCTCTTCTCATTTATGATGTTAGAATAGGAACATTAATTCTTTTTGTTTTCAAATGTCTTACTCTAGGTTTCTCAATTTTAATGATTTTTCCCCCAAAGAACCAACTTTTGGCTTCACTCATTTTCTTTATTGGTTTTCTATTTCTTGGATTTCTATCCTTATATTTGATATTAACTTTATACTGCTTGCTTTGGGTTTAATATGCTTTTCTTTTCCTACTTTGTTAGGGTGGATGTTCCTTAGGTCACTGATTTGAGATCTTCCTCATTTTTATTACAAGCATTTATCGCCATGATGTCCCTTATAAACATTGCTTTGGTTATACCCCCCAAATTTTAATGTATTGTGGTTTCATTTTCTTTCATTTCAGAATATTATCTTATTTCCTTGGATTTCTGCTTAATCCTGTATTAATTTAGAAATATGTTGTTTATTGTCTCTATCTCTGTGGATTTTTCCTAGCTCATTCTGTCATTAATTTCTAGTTTAATTTCATTTTGAATAGAGAACACACTTTGTACGTTTTCAGTCCTCTTACATTTATTGAGGCTTGTTTCGTGGCTCGGTGTATGCTCCACTTTGATGAATATTTTAAGTGTGCTCAAAAGCCCATATGCTGGTATTTGGGGAAGAGTTAGCCATCAATATCAATTAGGTCAAGTTCGTTGATGGAGTTGCTCAAGTCTTTTATATTCTTTTTTTTTTTTTAATTTTTTGTTTTCAACGTTTATTTATTTTTGGGACAGAGAGAGACAGAGCATGAACGGGGGAGGGGCAGAGAGAGAGGGAGACACAGAATTGGAAACAGGCTCCAGGCTCTGAGCCATCAGCCCAGAGCCTGACGCGGGGCTCGAACTCACGGACCGCGAGATCATGACCTGGCTGAAGTCGGACTCTCAACCGACTGCGCCACCCAGGCGCCCCGACAGTGGCATGACTTTTTTAGAGACAACTTATAGTTGTTTTAGCTTTCTTAATTCTGTCTAAAACTTTCTGATTTTTTATTCAGTGTTTAGACTATATTTAATGTTAGTTTATTTTATTCATCAATATAATTTGATTTAAATCTATGAGCTTATTGTTTATATATGCCCCATCTGCTCTTTGTTTCATTTTTTTCTCGTCTTCCCTTGTATTAAGTTTATTCTTATGATTTCATTTTATTTCTACTTTGTGTCTTATCAACTATACCTCACTGTTTTCTTTCATTAAAGTGGTTTCTTTAGAGATTTTTTTAAATTAAAAAATTTGTTTATGTTTATTTATTTTTGAGAAGGAGAGAAACAGAGTGTGAGCTAGGAAGGGGCAGAGAGAGGGGGAGACACAGAATCTGAAGAAGGCTCCACGGTCTGAGCTGTCAGCCCAGAGCCTGATGTGGGGCTTGAACTCGTGACCTGTGACACGACCTGAGCCAAAGATGGACGCTTTAACTGATGAGCCCCCCGGGTGCCCCAGTTTCTGTAGGAATTTTAATACATATCTTTAACTGCTGGGTCTCCGTTCAAATAACATTGTATCACCCGTGGCAGGGCAAGAAATCTGCACAAACATACCCCCATTTCTTCCTTCCCATCTTTTATGCTATTGTTATCATGCATTTTATTTCTAAATATGTTAAAATACCCACTAGACATTGTTACTATTTTTGCTTTAATTAGTGGGAGTTTAAGATTTGCTTGTAACTTTTTGAGCTTCATCTACTTTTCATTCTCTGAAGTCAGACTAGATATCCCCTCAGTTACTGGCTTTTATACTCAACTGGTCAGTAAGTATCCAGACAACGACATTTTCTCTAATATCTTGCATTTATATTTTCTAATTTAGATTTTTATCACTCTGATAATTGAATCACTCATTTGAATATTTTCTACATAGATATTTGTTGCTTAGATATGTATGCATTTTGTTCTTCTGAAGGTCACTCTAGAATTTCTGACTTTCTGTATATTTCATAAATGTTCCCTTAGTTACAATATGGTTAGTTTTATACGGTTTACGGTTATAATTATAATTTTATAGCATGGTTAATTTTATCATATTTTGCATAAGTTTAATTCTAAACTAAGGCCTAATCACACCCTATCTACACGTTTTTTCCCCCTAATCTACTGACACTCAATTTGACTTCTTCCTTTTAGGTTGTTGAAATATTTCAACACCTACCATTTTTGAGCGACACTGTTTCTGTGGCGGTAAGGGCATAACCAGAATGTACAAATAATTAAAGTAGAACTAAAATATGAATATACTAATTACTAAGTGCTAATGTGCTGCTTTTAGGTAAGTATCATGGAGTCAATATTTTTAGGAATTTAATGCTTGAGTATAAATGTATATGATTTTAGTTCTCTGAAAAGTGAATTAGTTTCTTCAAAAGTGCTGAGCACATTGATTTGAAAATTTGTACCTTATCCACCAGCAGCTGCAGTAAAACACTTCATTGTATAAAAGTCAAGAAAAACATTACCTGAAACCATGTTTAAATGAGGTAATTTTTCATTCAAACTATAGCCTGGCCATAAAAATCTAGGGGTCACATTTACAATACGACTCTAGATCAGGATTTAGTTCAAATAAAGACCCTAGTTCTATCTGGGCATCTTGCTCAAACTGACCATGATGAATGTAAACCTCTTATTTTCAATAGTTAGTATATTTAAGGTAAATTATTTCAGGGCATTGTGAGCTAGTATGGCAGCAGGAACATCAACATTTCATGGAATATAATACAAAATTAATTCTATTACATCTGAATCTGATTCTCTCAGGTACATGAAAATCACATAGGGATGGCTCCATACTTTCAGGTTCATAAAATTGCTATAGGGGGTCATAAATTGGCTCTATGAAGTTCACTTTGCCCCCAGGAGAAACCATGAAGTGCAACATGATTCGAGCTATGCTGTGTGTGGTAGAGAGAATTAATGCAGCAGGGAAAAAAATTCCACTTTCAGCTTGAATTTAGTTTCACAGGAGCAAAAAGTACAATGCGTGAAGAGAAACTAGACATCCACAGTGACTGAAAATATGACTGTTAGCCCCTCCAAAGATAACTATCAGCCTAAGAAGCAATTAAAATGCAAAAGAAGAGTAGTAGTTACATCAAAAGGTAAATAGAATATTTAGAAATCTTTAGAGACCAAGATGGAGGAGAAAACCCCTCACTTCTAGTCTCCTTGCTTATACTTGACTAATTCTTCATTAGAATTTTCTTTTTTCTGCCTCTGGGGACCTCACAGTAGGTAGGACCCGAAGGATAGCATTTCTGACCCTTTCATACTCTAATAAATGGGAAGGAAATATAATGCAGCAACTTTTATTCTAAAGTGGTGACTGAACTTTGTTATTGTTGAGTTCAGAAACCTGTAGGTGTGGTTATTTATCTTTTATCATGGGAAGTTCCTTTGACACTATCAAAAGCTCTCAGATTTCCTTTTTATTTTATTGTAAGGTTTAGAAATATGTAATTATTCAGTCTTTTCTTTAAATTAAATACAATTTGGGGATACAGTTCCTGAAACATCTCTTTTCAGTTTCCTGCAAACACCCTTTGAATGGACTCATTCTGCTACAAAAAAAAAATGTATGTTCCCATTGTCTGACTTTCAAGGCCTCTGTGTTGTGTTATTTCCATTTTTCCAGTCTTATTTTTAACTACTTTTCTTCCTGTGTCTTTTCTTTCCTAAGTCTCAGCAAAGGTGAATCATGTTCCCTGAACTTCTTCTTCTTTATGCTTCTTCTTTTTCTATTTCTGCCTTCAAACACCTCTGCTCTTCTCCAGATTCTTCACAGAGTCCTTCCTAATGCCTTCAAGCATAAGGAAATTCCCTCCCTAACTCTCCAAGGCACAAATTGGTGACATTCTATTGTAGTTTGGATTTCCGTCTAATAGAAATTCTGTTAGTGTATCTACCATGGTGTTTAACATGTAGTATGGACTCAATAAGTATATTTTGAGTGAGTGCTAAATAAATTGATGACTAAAATAACACATATGAAAAAATAACCTTAGGACTACGTGGACAGAAAGTACCTCTTACAGTTTTTCTGGTTGCTTTTCTAACTAGTATTAATTTTTTGTTTCCTCGCTGTAAAACATGATGCCATAAAACCGAGATACATCTATAGGTGGTTCCAGCTCATGTCTGGACGGTTCTTTTCTTAGTCTGTTTGGACTGCTATAACAAAATATCACAGACTAGGTAGCTAAGAAACAACAGAAATTAATCTCTCGCAGTGCTGGAGACTGGAAGTCTGAGAACAACATGTCAACATGGACACATTCTGGTGAGGGTCCTCTTCCTGGTTCATAACTGGTACCTTCTTGCTGTGTCCTCATGGTGGAAGGAACTTGGGAGCTCTGTGAGGCCTTTTATTAAGGTGCTGATGCCGTTCATGAGGGTTCTTCCCTCATGAACAAATCACTGCAAAAAGCCCCCAACTCCTAATACGATCATATTTGGAGGTTAGGATTTCAACGTATGAATTTGGGAGAACAGAAACTTTCAGACCGTAGCAGGAATGAACTTTTAAACCTAAATGCAATAAAAAATTCTGAACAAAAGAGTGTACTTGCATGCATGAAAAACTTCAAGAATCATTTTTTGTTAGAATATCATAAAGAAAATAAGGAAAACAAAAACAGATTGGGTGATAATAGCAATACATATGGTAACGAGATGACATCCTTAATCGAGAGAGCATTCACACAGTTGACTCTATTGATTATATCACTGTGGTCATGTACAATGATCGGGCACCCCTTTGGGGCTTGAAGAGACATCTGCTTTCTCAGAAACACATGAATTCAAAAATAAGACCAGAGGTTTTTAAGAAGTAGGAACGGATTCTGAAAATGAAATCAGTGATTTCCCACTACAGTGGGATTGAGATTGATTTTTATTATCATTCCTGTTCTTTTCCAGGTTTCCAGATTTTCTATAATAACCATGAATTATTGCTTCTATGATCAAAAAAATAATTCTGTGGGCATGCATTATTTTTAAGAAATAAAATAAGCTCTACTGAATGCGAACCAGCTACAGGAGCCTCTGTAAGAAAGGGGAGAGTTATTCTCTCAGCTGTAATAGAGACCAAAACAAGGTAGCCTCAGGTCACCCAGCTGAGGGCTATTAAATTGAGCTGAGGGTCTCTCAGTCTCTGATGCCTTTTCTGAAGTGTCACCCTTACTCCTGTTCCTCGTGATAAGCAGTCTCTGGGAAAACTATTTCTTAGAGAGATACTTTTGACGACAGAAAATGTAGGTGAACCGTAAGCTAGAATAAAAGGATCTATGCTACCTTTCCTGATAGAAACACCTTCAAATAAATAACAAAATATGTGAGGATATGGAGAATCCTCACATATCATTGGGAAAAGACTTTGCCTTGCAAAGAACACATGACATTTTCTGTGTCATTATTCAGTTGTACCTGTGTGTGTGCAAGCCACTTAAACTCAGGGACCTCAATTTCTTCTTCTTCTTCTTCTTCTTCTTCTTCTTCTTCTTCTTCTTCTTCTTTTTTTAAAAAAAAATTATTTATTTATGTTGAAAGAGAGAGAGAAAGAGATTTCATGCATTGGGGAGAGAGGCAGAGAGAGGGGGAGAGAGAGAGAGAATCCCAAGTGGGCTGTGTACTGTCGGTGTAGGGCTGGAACTCATGAACCTTGAGGTCATGACCTGAGCTAAAATTACGAGTAGGTTGCACAACCTACAGAGCCATCCAGGGGCCCCGGTACCTTGATTTCTTCCTTCATATGAATAGTTGAGTTAGATGATCTTTGAGGGAGGTCCTCTTCAGCTCTCAAATTTCTAAACTTCTAAAGCATATGCATCAGGTATTTTTCCTCTCTGGGTTTCTCCTGTTGTAAATAGTGAGTAGACCCAAGAGAAGAAATAATTTTCGCCCAACTATTGATAATGTTGGCTAAGGTGGTACAGCCTCTGTTACAGTCATCTCTCCTTGAACTTTTCACTGAGCCAATAGTAAAAATAATTAAGAGAATTTCTCACTTCCAAGTTTTGAGCCTTTGAGCGGGCAAGCCTCTGAGTAAAATTAGCAATTTTCAGAGAACGAGGCAAAAGTTACCTTTCCAAAACAAAATTCAGGTGCCTTTTCAAATATTGCTCTCTAGTTTGCAAGGAGATCATGTTCCAGGCTAACCAGATGGTGCTGTTACACTCATTGGAATGCCTGTTCCTGTAGCCCAAGGCCTCAGGGTAGCTGATTGCTCTGGGGGAGGATTTCTATAAGCATTTTTGATGAGGCTTTAATATTTAGGTAGCAGCAATATGGTTTTTTTGAAACTTTCATTTTTTAATATACATACATACTCATGTTATAGTACAGCATTATTAAATTAAAAAAGTCACCTCGATACACTGGGAATCATAATTAAACACCATTATCTTAAAGTAGCTTTATAATTTATTTCAGCCTATTTAAGGCAAAGTAGTAACAAGTCCAGAATGATCTTGAGAAATAAATTTGACTCTCTGTAACCACTGAGAGGTGGAAAAGACATGTCTTTGGTAAATGATGGCCAACGTTTCCATTTTCTTCTCTTAAGACGGCATTTCTCAAACTTCAGTTTGTGTTGCTTTGTTTTGTTTTTATAAATCCCTTCAAATATTTGCCATCATCTCATTCCATTATCATGTTAGTATTTTATTTATTTATTGAAAAAATTTTTTTGACATTTATTTATTTTTGATAAAGAGAGACAGAGCACAAGTTGGGGAGGGGCAGAGAGAGGAGACACAGAATCCGAAGCAGGCCCCAGGCTCCGAGCTGTCAGCACAGAGCCTGATGCAGGGCTCAAACCCACAAACCACGAGATCATGACCTGAGCCGAAGTCGGATGCTCAACCGACTGAGCCACCCAGGCACCCCTATCATGTTAGTATTTGAAAAACATTCTTTTTGCACTTTATTTATAATAAAGTTTATAAATAAATAAATAATAAATAAAGTTTATTTATAATAAACTGTATTTCCATGAATAAAATAACTATTTACCTGTGACATATATAGGGTAACCATGAAAATGTGTAGGTACCAAAACATGTTATACATGTACAACCAAATACAAACAAGTGTAAGCAAAGCTGACTATTGACTTTAAAAATTAAAAACAAATAGGTAAATCAGAACAATAATGCATGTCAATTATTGACAAAATTTCTGAGCTGCAAAACAGGGTTTGTTTAGTCACTAATAATTATGCACTGCATTGTCACTTTGAGATGAAAATGAGGTTTGAAGTTAATTATGCACAACTTTTCCAAAAATTTTAATACCAATCAGCATATATATTATGTAGCAGGAAAACATACAAGGTATTTAACAATCCCTCCAATAGTAAAAATTAATTTTTTATCAATCATAATGGTATAAGTATTTTTTCTTCAACAAGATTTGAAGAAGTCATCTGAGAGGCTATTCTGGATCTGCTCTTCAGACCGCGTTTATTTAAATAACTCCATTTTGTAAATATCAATTCATAATGCCTAGGATATTCACAACCATTTTTTTCTGGTAAGTTAATAACTAGGTAATTCAGGCAATTGTATTGGTTGATTGGAAGACTGAATGAATGGAATGAGGGGATTTACAACGAGGGTTATCTCCCTCCTCCCTTTTTCTTTTCTTTCCTTTCCTTCTTTCTTTCTTTCTTTTTTTCTTTCTTTCTTTCTTTCTTTCTTTTCAGCCAGACTCTCAGACACTGCACCCAAAGACTCCTGGGTTAGTACTCTTTACTCATACCATGTGATTGAATCCCAGAGAGGTGATATGTCATGGAGGCTCATATAGTTGTGAGTCCCAGCCAAGACCAGAATCTCTCTCTCTCTCTCTTTTTTTAAGTTTATTTATTTTTGTAAGAGAGAGAGAACGCGTGAGCAGGCCAGGGGCAGAGAGAAAGGAGAGAGAGATCCCAAGCAGGCACCATGCTCTCAGTTCAGAGCCCGATGCAGGGCTCCATCCCACAAACCAGGAGATCACGACCAGAGCCGAAACCAAGAGTTGACCGACTGAGCCACCCAGGCACCCTGACCTGAATACATTTCGAATAGACTCCCGAGACTGTCTTTTCGTAGTTCAGTTCAGCTACCTCTGCAGGAGCTGGAATGGACTAAGGGCCTCAGCCTTAGCTTCTTCAAGAGCTGAGTCTTGGGTTCCAACAGTACCTGGCAGGAGCTGACCTTGCTTAGATGAGGGCTATTCTTCTGCTCTCTGATCATCCAACCTCTCTGGCCTAGCCCTGCTTTAAAAACTCTAAAGCAGGATTGTGGGCAAAAACTTGGTAGGAGTTTGGGGATATGTCACGTGCACACACTGAGTCAGAATAAGTCACACAGAGAAGTTTTAGCAGCTGTAGGACTTTTGTCCTATACAACGTGCCCGTCTCTTCCTTCTTATCCATTGTTCCTCTGGCTGCTTTTTCTCCTAGCTTGCACAGCTGGGGCTCCCTCCCTCTCCCAACACATAAGTGTGTCACCTGTTGTCAAATCAGCTGGCTTACCACAGTGGTGCTCCAACCACACTTCGGCAAACAGCCATCTTGGTGCAAATTCAGTGTCTAATTGAAACACATGTAAAAATTGGTGTGTAAATCTGTGGACTGACAGTTGTTTCTTCATCCCTTTCATTACATATATGTGACCACTTTCTTTTTAAAGATAGTAGTTTCATTCCATAAGGGAACTGTAGAAAGGATGACATTACACATATTTCATGACTTGTTAACAGCTATGGATGTAAAATAAATTAGTAGATGAAGGAAAAGAGAGAAGATTGAGATTCATAGTCAGCCTGGGGATTGGGACTATGCCAAGTTTTATCTATCTCTGCTGACCCAGGTCTTTGCTAATAGGAACAATAAGGAGTGTGCTCTATTTATGAGCCTGAAGGGCCAGGGTCAGACAAGTTCAGCAGTATTTTAAAACATCACTTTTCAACTTATGGCTTCTCTCTCGTACATCATGAGTCCTCCTTGCTCAACCACTTCATCCCCATCAGCGTATACACATGTTCTGGAGACATCCATCTTCAAACGAATAAAACAAAACCAACCGAAAGAAAAAACAAAATCTCAAATGTCCTTTGACTCCACGAACCCTCCAGCTAACACCACATACTTCTTCCCTGTTTTATAGAAAATGCCTCGTAAAAATCCTGACATATCTTCATTGCCTCCAACTCCTCCCTCTCTCCCTCCTCCAGTCTGCCTCTTCCAATATGACTTTCATCCCAACTACTCAAATCCTCATGAAAAAGTCATCACATTTCTCCATGTGGCCTAAGTGCACGGGGACTTTTTTTCCCTAAAATTATCTAACTTCTCAGTAATATGTAGCCCAGTCTACCATTCCTTCTTTCTGGCAAAACTCATTTATTGGTTTTTTTTGTGATACCACAGCCTCTGGTTCCTCATTTCTTATTGGCTGTTCTTTCTCGGTGTTCTTTCATGGCCCCTCTTCTGTCAGACCTTTAAAATTTGGAAGTTTCAGGGGCAAGTTCTCATCATTCTTCTCTTCTTTAACTACTTTGCCTTTTAGATGATATCTTGTCTCATGGTCTTAAGTAGCTTCTCTTGCCAAAAATTCAAATCTATGTATTCCTCATTCATATTTATCTGCCAATATAAAACATTAGTCAATAGTCTATAGTCTTGAAATAATGGAACCACCCCCATCAAAAACTTGTTCCTTTCCAAGCCTCCTGTGATCTCAGTAAAAATGGCTTCTCCATCCATCTGTATCCAATTCATCATCAAGTCCAAGTCTTTAAACCTTTAAAATATTTCTCAAATGCATTTACTTGTCTCCATATTGGCAACCTCCACCTGAGTCCAGCTAGCATCATCTCTCACCCAGAAAACTAAAATTAACCTCAAGTCTTGTCTTCCAGTTTCTACTTTCTCCTTGTCTATCAATTTTTTACACATCAACCAGCATGATCTTCCGCAAGAGTAAAAAGAAAACACGTTCCTCACTAGTTTCATATCCATTCATTGACTTCCAAACTTTCTTAGGAAAAATCCAAACATTTTCCATGTCTTCTAAGCTCCTTAGTGGTCTATATACTTCTCTAATTCTGTCTCATACCACTCTCCCTCTCCAATTATCTCCACACAACTCTTCGACTTTATGATCCTTCAGCATACAAGGCCCTTTCTTCTGTCAGAGGCTTTGTATTTGCTGTCCCTTCTGTGAGGAATGTTCTTCCCTTAGCTCATGTCATGGTTGGCTCTTACTCATCTTATATTTCTTGACACAAATATCACCTCCTAAGAGATTCCTTTACTGATGACTGCAAAGTTGACCTCTTCTACTGCTTCATACTACCTCTTATTGTTTATTTTCTTTATGCACTAATCAAAATTTGAAAATATATCTTAGATATTTATTTATTATTTGTCTTCTGTTAGGTTTTTTGACCATTACATGCAGACATCTTGTCCCCATAATGCCTGAAATGTAGTAGGCATTAGTAATTTATTTGCTGAATCCTGAATCATAGGGACTTATAGCTGACTTTGGGAAATCAAGACATATGAAAATGTCCATATGAACTCAAGAGAAACATCAAGTAATATTACAAAGCATCACCTACTTAAGTTCTAGATGAAATGAACAGCAAGAAGTTCTATATGCATTCAAAAGAAGTAGAAAATATTTGTCAATGGGAAGGAAATATGGGTACTAAGTAGAGGGAGCTGAAGAAAGCCAAAGTATAGTAGGAAAATCAAGGGTATGAAGACTTGAATTAAGTAATCAGTTTGTCTTGATGCACAATTCAGAGATGAATGGGCTGCAAAATTGGGATTAGGTTATATTTCTTAACATTTAAATTTACTAGGTTGAGAAATTTCGACTTTTAATGAAATGAGGAAAGAATCAATGAAGTATTGGATCTAAGGAGCAGGAGTTGATGTGATATTAAAGTAGTATACTTTAATGAAGGAGTCAATTATGAGTGAGAAAGGGAGAGATGATATAGGAGGAATGACTAAGAAACTATTATACTTGTCCACACAAAAACTGATGAGAAACTGATGAGGAACATGTGTAGGAGACATTTCAAGGAGTAACAAAAGAATTGATGGTTGGATATGAATTGAATAATTAGAATGAATGAAAGATTACTGGGAGATTATTGTTGACATTGGGGAAAAAAGACAAAATTGAATCTAGGTAAAAATACACACACACACACACACACACACACAAGTACTTCAAAAGAAAAAAGTATCATTACTCACAGGTGACCTGGTTGTGTATCTAAAACATCCAAAAGAATTTATAAACACACAATGAGAATTAAAAGGTGAATTTAGTAAGTGTGCTGGATGTAAATTCAATATAAAAGAACCAAACTTAAAATGCATAGCAGCAAGCAACAACAGTAAATATAATTTTTAAAAGATCTGGTTAAAAATAGCATCCACAAACATCAAATACCTAGGAAAAAATTGCATGAAAGCTGTGCAAAACTTCAACACAAAAAACTATAAAAGTGTATTAGAGAGGGATTAAATAAATGAAGCGATAGTGTATGGTCCTAGACTGTTACACTGTGAAGACATCAGTTCTCCCCAGAATATACATAGGTTTAACACAATCTCAGTCAAAATCAATTTGTGGGAATTGATAAGTTAATTCTAAAATTCATCTGCAAAGGCAAAGGAGCCAAGGATAGGCAGGGTGATCTTGAAGAAGATAAAGAAAGTTGGAGGGTTTATACCACAAAATATTAATCTCCATTACAAAGCTATAGTAATTAACATAGTGTGGATATTCACATAAAGGTAGATAAACTGACTGATAAAATTAAACATAAAGTCTGAACTCAATCACACACACGTTAATAACAATCGTTGCTAAATTTTATATGTCTCTTTTACGTCCATTTAGATTTATATTTGCATATATATTATAGGAATATGTATTGCATAAAGGAAATTTGTGTAGCTACAAACATAGCTATGTGTTCTGCACATAGTATACAATCAATATACATTTCATTGTTATGTTACAGAAGCTAAGTTTCATTCTGTTCTTCAACAAATATTTATGAAGCCTTCATTATGGGCCTAGCACTCTTCTAAAAGATTGTGATAGGTTGATTATATCAACAGTCTCCCTTCCTTACACCTCTGTATCCAAGGCTTTTGATAGTATCCTGGCACACTGACTCTGGGCTTGGCCAATGTGACCCGATTGGGCCAGTGTAACAACTGCAAGGTTAATGTTAAAGGGTTTTAAAAATGCTTGCACATTTCTGTTCCCTTTTATGGAACCCTGCTGCCACCATGAAGACAAACGGAGGCTAACCTGCTAAAGGGATGTGAGACACGTGAAGAGAGGAGCCAAGTCATTGCAGCTAAGGTCATTCTTCCTAGACCAATGAGCCTCCAGCCTATCAGCCAGCTGGCCAACAACTCATGAATGAAACTGGCAAAGATTAGCCAAACCCAATACAGATCTGCCAGGGGAACTGCCCACAGGGGACTGCCTATAGACCCATAAACATGTGAGAAATCATAAACGACCATTGTTCAGAGCTTTAGGGTGGTTTGCTGATCAACAGAAGCTGAATGGTCTAATGAAGGTGGTATAGCATTAAATAAAACATACAGAAACTCTGCCCTCATGGTAATTATTTCAAGTGATAAATCTACATTGTATTAGATGGGGATAAATGCTATGGGGAGATTTGCTTTGACATAGCTAAATTATGTGTAACCAATAAATATGTCCTATTTAAATAACAAAGGAAAAAAATCAACTGTTTCCACAATTTTCTTTCAAAAAATAAAATTTTACTTTGGAACAGCTGTAGATTTACAGAAAAAAATGTAAAGATATTATAGAGAGTTCCATACATCTCACACCCAGTTTTACCTGTATTAACATTTTACATTAGTAGCATACATATAATTAAGGAACCATTATCGATAACGCAATGTTAAGTCCATGCTTGCTTCAGACTTCCTTGGTTGTTACCTAACATCCTTCACCTGTTCTGGAATTTCATCCGGAGTGTCATTTACATTGAGTAGTCATGTCTCTTTGGAATCCTCTTTGATTTGGCAATTTCTCAGAATTTCCTTGCTTTTGATGACCTTGACAATTTTGAAGAGTACTGGTCAGGTATTTTGTACAGTGGCATTCAGTTTAGTTTTGTCTGTCTTTCTCATGGTTGAACTGGGATTATGTGTTATGGGGAAAACCACAAGAGTAAAGTGCCATTTTATTCACATCATATGAAAGGTTCATATGATCAACAGGACCTATTACTGTTGATGCTGACCTTGATCACCTGACTGAAGCAGTGTCTGTCATCTTTCTTCCATTATAAAGTTACTCTTCCCTTCCTTTTTCTATTCTGTAATTTGTGGCAGGAAGCGACTGTGCGCACCCCTGGATTAAGAGGTAGGGAGTTATGGTCAACCTCACTGAAGGTAGGGTATCTATATAAATCCCAGTAAATGGAAAGATACTTTATATCTCCCAGAAGTAATCCTGAAAATTCCACATTTAGAATAAAGAATTTTCTTCCCCATGTATCATCTTTATTAGTGCTTGGTTCCTGATTTTTTTTTTTTTTTTTTTTTTTTTTTGCCTGATAATGGTATTACAGTTCAGTGGAGGTCACTTATACTGGAATAATTGTCACCAATTTTCTGATTTGAAAACCACATGTTCTTTTGTTTAAAACCTAAGAAAAAAATCTGCTAAGCAATCCACTTTGAGTAAGTAAGCCTATTCCATGCTATTTTTAAAAAATATAGTCGCTTTTATAGAGCGTTGAGCGTCCGACGTCGGCTCAGGTCATGATCTCACGGTTTGTGAGTTCGAGTTCTGCCTTGGACTCTGCTGACAACTCAGAGACTGGACCCTGCTTCATATTCTGTGCCTTCCTCTCTCTGCCCCTCCCCTGCTCATGCTCTCTGGGTCTCTCTCTCAAAAATAAACATTCAAAATTTTTTTAAGGAGAAAATTTGGAGAATACAAATATATTCACAAAGTTTTAAAATAAGGCTAAATACTAAAGAAATACAATGTACTTTAACTGTATTTGGCAAATCAAACATGAAATGTTCCACATAAGTGATTGTCTCTGGTAACAGAAAGCACTATAAGCATTACAGTGCTCTAGCTCAAAACCTTAACTTTGTTTTCTCCCTGAGATATGTTTAAAATGTCTTTAGATTCTTCAACAGAAATCTGTTCTAAATTTAATTTTTCTATTTTGTATCAACTTGATAATTATTGCTATGTGCATGAATTTTTTTTGCTGCATGCAAACTATTGATACATTTATAGATACTAATTTGTATAATTCATTTCTTGCCCCTATTAACTTGCCCCAGCATGTCATGTTGCTTGAGTTAAAGTGCCTAGTTTTATGATTTATGATATATCTTAGGTACACAAAAATCTATAGAGTAATATAATGAACATATTTGAAGCCCACCCAGAGTTTAAGAAGAGTTATTACAGGAATAGTTGGAACCTCTTGTTTTTCTTCATGCCGTAAGCTTTCTGCAACAGCAGAGTTGAGTAGTTGTGACAGAAACTCTATGGCTCTATGAGCCTAAAATATTCACTACCTGGTCTCTTACAGGAGAAGTTTGCTGACTCCTGCTCTAGATTATTCAGCTTGTTTACTATATAGTAGTCTATTATATGAATAGAATGTTATGATAAACGTTAGTTTTTCTCCACTAGGTAATTATACTTTTTCTGATGTAAATGTTTCCAGCTTTTTTGTTTTTCCCTGTGGTTTCTTTCTTTCACAGATTGACTAGTTTGATGATTCTAATCTTATATGAAATGGGAAATTATAAAACTAGGTTTATCAACACAGGGTGTAAATAGAAGTATGAGAATATTGAATGAGAGTTTTGGAAATTCCCCTAAACATTCCATGTGTTAATTTACAGCTTGCATTATGGCATGGAGGTCTTGTGTTTCTGTTTATTTCCATTGCTCAGCGATATCCTTGATCATTAAGGTTTCTTTTGGGGCAGTGAGGCATTCCTGTATTTATATTCAACCAAATATGGCAGAGGCCACAGAAAATGTGAAACTGGAGAAATATAGGTTGATCCCTCAGCACATAACCCATTGCTCTTGGCAAAATCTCGTCTCTGCTATAAGAAAAATACAAAGGTGTGACCTTCAAAAGAAACCGATGAAATACTCCCTGAGACAGATGCCCAACAAAAACACTTCCTGAAATGAATTACAGATTGATGATGGAATTGGAAAGAGAGAAGTTAATGCTGGAAAAATCCTTCAACTGTTCTTTAAGGGATCAAGGGAATGAAATACACCTGCCTGCTGGTAAACATGCATAGCAAGACATTTCCATCTATCATTTCGTGTTCTGAAAGTCAGCAACGCCATTCTGATTTCAGCATCTCGAATTTCCTTAATGAGTTCTTTGCTGGAATATCACAAGCTGTTCTATTAAATCAGTTTCAGGAGACATAAGCAGGATTTGTATTAAAGCGATTGTATATCTATCATTTTGGTAGAAGAAAAGGGAAGACTGGCTAAAAAGGAATGCATTGTGGCATCCCCACACCTGAATTTATTCTAATTTTCAACTTTCTCCTCACACAAGTGTTTCCTAATGTGGGCTGAAGCCATCCATTTAAGCATGACTTATTCATGCTCAAAAAATGATTGATTTAGACAGCCAATGAAATGCTGAACTCCCTATTCCTACTGCTTGACATACTTACGCTGCAGATACTGATGGTTTAAAGCAGCAAGATTGACTGTATGGAGGACCAGCCGGAATGCCAAGATGGACCAGTGACAGCCACGGTGACTTTTAAATGCAGTCAGAACCATAAAAGTGACTGGGTGAAAATGGCACCGTGGGAGTCTATCTGTCCCTCACAGTGGCTTCCCTAGAGGATCTGGGGAGTTTTCAAGCCACAGGAACGTGCTGCTTTCTCGCCACGGATGGGGTTAGTAAAGGTTGTGCTGACACTAGGTAACTGAAGTCTGAAATATCACCACTAGCTACAAGGAGTGAGCAAATACTCAAGCACACGTGAAGGTCTTAGGACACAACGAAGCTGATTTTTCCAAACCTGTACTACTAAGGCGTCGTTTCTAGGGCTCAAAATGTTTCCTTTTTAACCAAAGTGAGGACAACCTTATCCTAACACCGAAGCCCAAGGTGTGGATAAAATGGTGTCCTCTTTGTAAGAAAAATTAACCCTTTTCTTGACACGAATTTTAACGTTTGCAATTGATCCATAGGCAATATTAACCCCCTTACAAGGAAATTTGAAAAAGCTTTTTGCTTTTCTTCCTTTGGGACTTCCGTGTGGAAATTGATATGTCAGCCAAACATATTTTAGAATTGTGAAGAAAGTCTCATTTCTCTCCCTCTCCTTCGCTCCTTTCTGTCTCCTTTCTTTCACATTTATTCCAGTATTCATTGGACACCAGTAAATAAGCACTAGGCCCTAGAAGTGCTGATAATCATATGTAGTGTGCAATTATACGTATCCAGCATCTGTTCTGATTGGTTTATTCATGTATTTTATCAGTGGCCAAACGTTCTATCACCACTGATAATGGACATATGAATCAATGAGGTACTCAGGATACCTAGTTTCTGCCCTCATGGAGTTGTGCCTTATCATTTTCCCATGAACTTTCTCCTTAAATAAGTGTCCCAGGGGAATTATTTTAAGGACAGTAAGCAGTTCCTAAATAATAATTGCAAAAACCAACTGAGAAGCTATGTAGCATAAGCTTTTCATCCTGTGTGTTTTGAATCTGTTAAGATACCTTTTGAGTCTTCAGAGAGACGTGCTAAATTGTTATTCTCAGCATCACAAATTCTGGTCCAAGGTGCGGAGCATCACAAATTCTGCTCCAAGGATACCAAGGTGCGGTCGCTGTTTTACAAGCTATAGAAGGGAGGACATGAAAATCTAAACAGAAATACGACAATTTGCTAGTAAGGATTGGGGAAGTTAAGTTATAATCATAACTAAATATAGTTATAGCAGTTATAATTCTGAGCCCCAATTTATTTATCTGAAAGATAGGGTCAATAGTATAACCAACTTCCATATGAGTTTTGAGCATTAAGTAAAATAATCCATACAAAATGCTTATGTCATAGTGCCTGTCCAACTGTAAGTACTCAATGAAAGTTATGTATTACCAGTCAACTACCATCACTAACACTAATGTTAACCACCCCACAAATGTAAATGAAGAGTAACTTCAAACAGAGTATAATGTAGATCTAAGGAAGCCAGGAATAACCTAGATGTCCACTTTCCACTTTTATGTGCTGGTCAATTACTTCCATCCTACGTCAACCAGTCAATGTCAATTCTGGTTTCTGTAAGATATTGAGTTATACCAAGCATCCTGCAATTTTTATGTTCTTGATCAATGGCTTAATGAGATTAACAGGAAGAATCATGTCCTGGAGCACACAAAGTTTTACTAAAAAAAAAAACCCATAAATATTTTTAGATCTCCAATTCCCTGTTTCTTGCTCTCTCATTAAGGATTCTTTCTCTTCTTACTCCACCCAGTGTCGACACTGTGGGTTTCGCTCTTCACTCCTGTGCAGAACAATCTTGCCCTGGACCCAAATTTGAATATCACACTCACCTAAATTTTCTGTCCAACAAGCAACCTTACAGTCAGTAGAATGTCCTCAGTTTAGAAGAAACTTCTTTTCTTGTTGATCGTGGTTTGTTAAAGAATCACATACAAATAGAAATGACGATATTTTCTCCATGATAATTTCAAGCCAAGAATATATAATTTTCTCCATATCATTCTGTCAAATAAAAGAAATTCAAAAAGAAGTTAATCAGTGATGGTGAATGCCATACAGAAGATTTAAACTAAGAAAATGCCATTGAATTTGGTGATGGGATAGCTGATCTTTGGTGGAATACTTTCAGCACAATCCTGGAGGCTGAAAAACCAGATCATGACATTCCTTCAGCAGAAAGATGTGTCTTTACTGCTTCCAAATATATGTGATTATATTGCAGTTTCAGCGCGAAAAAAGAAAATGGTTAAGGAATGAACAGATGGTAATTAAATAGAGACAGGAGACAAAATTACTCTTTAAGAAGTTTGTTAGTGAGAAAAAAAGAGTGGACCAAAGATTGCATGGTATCATAGAACAGCTTTTTAAAAAAATATTTATTTTGAGAGAGATGGGAGAGAATATGAGTAGGGGAGGGGCAGAGAGAGAGAGGGAGAGAGAGAATCTCAAGCAGCCTCCGTGCTCTCAGAGCAGAGCCTGATGTGGGACCCAGTCTCATGAAATGTGAGATCATGACATGAGCAGAAATCAAGAGTCTGATGCTTAACTGACTGAGCCACCCAGGCACCCTGAGAAACATCCTTTTTTTAAAAAAGAAACATGAATAGAAATGATGATAACGACGATGAGGGAGAGAGAGAATGATGAAATGGAAAGCAAAAGGGAAAATTTTTGCAAAATATTTCTTATACTGATCTAGAAGGGAAAAATATGAGAAAGGATAAATATGTGAAGGAAGTTTGGGGATGGTACAAATAATGGAGTTACGGAGAAGTATTGAGGTGGCAAGATTGCTGAGAGAAATTGGCATCAAGTTTTCTATATTTTCCAGACCTTAGAGAGAATGGAGAAGATTTTTATTTTATTTATTTTTTTTCAGTGTTCAATTTTTTTTATTGTTAAGGGATGACTTATCTTCTGTCAGTAATTTTATTTTTTTTAAATATTGACTTTTATTTTATTTTTCCTCCATGTATTTTTTAAAAAATTTATTAGTTGTTTAAATTACATCCAAATTAGTTAGCATATACTGCAACAATGATTTCAGGAGTAGATTCCTTAATGCCCCTTACCCATTTAGCCCATGCCCCCTCCCTCAACCCTTCCAGTGCCCTCTGTTTGTACTCCATATCTGAGTATCTTATGTTATTCCCCGCCCTGTTTTTATATTATTTTTGCTTCCTTTCGATTATGTTCATCTGTTTTGTCTTTTAAAGTCCTCATATGAGTGAAGTCATATATTTGTCTTTCTCTGACTGACTAATTTTGCTTAGTATAATTAGTTCCATCCACATCGTTGTGAATGGCAAGATTTCATTCTTTTTGATTGCCAAGTAATACTCCATTGTGTATATATATACCATTTCTTTATCCATTCATCCATTGATGGACATTTGGACTCTTTCCATACTTTGGCTATCGTAGATAGTGCTGCTATAACCATTGAGGTGCATGTGCCCCTTTGAGACAGCACACCTCTATCCCTTGGAGAAATACTTGGTAGTGCAATTCCTGGGTCATAAGGTAGTTTTATTTTTAATTTTTTGAGGAACCTCCATACTATTTTCCAGAGTGTCTGCACCAGTTTGCATTCCCACCAGCAGTGCCAAAGAGATTCTGCTTCTCTGCATCCTCACCAGCATCTGTTGTTGCCTGAGTTGTTAGTGTTCACCATTCTGACAGGTATGAGGTGGTATCTCATCGTGGTTTGATTTGTATTTCCCTGATGATGAGTGATGTTGAGCATTTTTTCATGTGTCTGTTCACCATCTGGATGTCTTCGTTGGAGAAGTGTCTATTCATGTCTTTTGCCCATTTCTTCACTGGATTATTATTACTTTTGGGGGGGTGTTGAGTTTGATAAGTTCTTTACAGATTTTGGATACTAACACTTTATCTGATGTTATTTGTAAATATCTTCTCCCATTCCATTGGTTGACTTTTAGTTTTGCTAATTATTTCCTTTGCTGTACAGAAGGTTTTTATTTTGAAGAGGTCCTGATAGTTCATTTTTGCTTCTGTTTCCTTTGCCTGCAGAGACGTGTTGAGTAAGAAGTTGTTGTGGCCACGGTCAAAGAGGTTTTTGCCTGCTTTCTCCTCTAGGATTTTGATGGTTTCCTGTCTTACCTTTAGGTTTTTCATCCATTTTGAGTTTATTTTTGTGTCTGGTGTAAGAAAGTGGTCCAGGTTCATTCTTCTGCATATTGCTGTCCAGTTTTCCCAGCACCACTTGCTGAAGAGACTATCTTTATTCTGCTGGATGTTTGTCGCTGCTTTGTCAAAGAATAGTTGGCCATACATTTGGGGGTCTATTTCTGGGTTCTTTATTCTCTTCCATTGATCTGAGTGTCTGTTTTTGTGCCAGCACCATACTGTGATGATGATTACAGCTTGGTAATATGTCTTGAAGTCTGGGAGTGTGATGCCTCCAGCTCTGGATTTCTTTTTCAAGATTTCTTTGGATATTCGGGTTCTTTTCTGGTTCCATACAAATTTTAGGATTGTTTGTTCTAGCTCTATGAAGAATGCTGGTGCTACTTTTATAGGGATTGCGTTGAATATGTAGATTACTTTGGGTAGTATTGATATTTTATTTCATTATTTAAAAAAATTGTTTAATGTTTTATTTTATTTTTGAGACAGAGAGAGACAGAGCATGGACGGGGGAGGGGCAGAGAGAGAGGGAGACACGGTATCAGAAGCAGGCTCCAGGCTCCGAGCTGTCAGCACAGAGCCTGACGTGGGCTCAAACTCATGGACTGTGAGGTCACGACCCGAGCCAAAGTCGGATGCTTAACTGACTGAGCCACCCAGGCGCCCCATGGTAGTATTGACATTTTAATAATTGCTCTTCCTATCCAGGAGCATGGAATCTTTTCCCACTTATTATGTCTTCAATTTCTTTCATAAGCTTTCTATAGTTTTCAGTGTATAGATTTTTCACCTCTTAGGCTATGTTTATTCCTAGGTATTTTATGGTTTTTGGTGCAAAAGTAAGTGGGATTTATTCCTTGATTTCTCTTTCTGTTGCTTCATTATTGGTGTATAGAAATGCAGCCTATTTCTGTGCATTGGTTTTATATCCTGCCACTTTGCTGAATTCATGGATCAGTTCTAGCAGGTTTTTGGTGGAATCATTTGGTTTTTCCATGTAGACTATCATGTTATCTGCAAAGAGTGGAAGTTTGACTTCCTCCTGGATGATTTGGATGCCTTTTATTCCTTTGTGTTGTCTGATTGCTGAGGCTAGGACTTCCAATACTGTGTTGAATAAGAGTGGTGACAGTGGACATCCCTGTCATGTTCCTGACCTTAGGGGGAAAGCTCTCAGTTTTTCCCAATTGAGGATGATATTAGCAGTGGGTTTTTCATATATGGGTTTTATGATCTTGAAGTATGATCCTTCTATCCCTACTTTCTTGGGTGTTTTTATCAAGAAAGGATGCTGTATTTTGTCAAATGTTTTCTCTGCATCTATTGAGAGGATCATGTGGTTCTTGTCCTTTCTTTTATTGATGTGATGTATCATATTGATTGTTTTGTGGATCTTGAACCAGCCCTGAATCCTAGGTATAAATCCCACTTGGTTGTGGTAAATAATTCTTATAATGTATTGTTGGATATGGCCGGCTAGTATCTTTTGAGGACTTTTGCATCCGTGTTCATTGGGGAAATTGGTCTATAGTTCTCCTTTTTAGTGGGGTCTTTGTATGGTTTTGGAATCAAGGTAATGTTGGCTTCGTAGAATGAATTTGGAAGTTTTCCTTCCATTTCTGTTTTGGAACAGCTTCAAGAGAATAGATGTTAACTCTTCTTTATATGTTTGGTAGAGTTCCCCTGGAAAGCCATCCGGACCTGGACTCTTGCTTTGGGATATTTTTAATTACTAATTCGATTTCTTTACTAGTTATGGGTCTGTTCAAATTTTCTATTTCTTCCTGTTTCAGTTTTGGTAGTGTATATGTTTCTAGGAATTTGTCCATTTCTTCCAGATTGCCCATTTTATTGGCATATAATTGCTCATAATATTCTCTCCTTATTGTTTTTATTTCTACTGTGTTGGTTGTGATGTCTCCTCTTTCATTCTTGATTTTATTTATTTGGGTCCTTTCCTTTTTCATTTTGATCAAACTGGCTAGTGATTTATCAGTTTTGCTAATTCTTTCAAAGAACCAGCTTCTGGCTTCATCGATCTGTTCTACTGTTTTTTTTTTTTTTGTTTGGTATTTTTTTTTTTGATTTCGATAGCATTACTTTCTGCTCTAATCTTTATTATTTCCTGTCTTCTGCTGGTTTGGGGTTTTATTTGCTGTTCTTTTTCCAGAACTTTGAGGTGGAAGGTTAGATTGTATGTTTGAGACCTTTCTTCCTTCTTTAGGAAAGCCTGGATTGCTATATACTTCTCTCTAATGACCACCTTTGTTGCATCCCAGAGGGTTTGGGCTGTAGTGTTATCATTTTCATTGGCTTCTGTGTACGTTTTAATTTCTTCTTTAATTTCTTGGTTAGCCCATTCATTATTTTGTAAGATGTTCTTTTGTCTCCCAGGTATTTGTTACCTTCCAATTTTTTTCTTGTGGTTGATTTCGAGTTTCATAGCATTGTGGTCTGAAAATATGCACGGTATGATCTCGATCTTTTTGTACTTGGTGAAGGATGATTTGTGTCCCAGTATGTGATCTCTTCTGGGGAGTGTTCCAAGTGCACTAGAGATGAATGTGTATTTTGCTTTAAGATGAAATATTCTGAATATATCTGTTAAGTCCATCTTGTCCAGTGTCATCCAAAGCCATGTTTTCTTGTTGATTTTCTGTTTAGATGACCTGTCCGTTGCTGTGTAAGTGGGGTGTTGAAGTCCCCTACTACTATGGTATTATCATCAATGAGTTTCCTTATGTTTGTGATTAATTGATTTATGTATTTGGGTTTCTCCATGTTTGGAGCATAAATGCTTTCAATTGTTAGGTCTTCTTGGTGGATAGACCCCTTAATTATGATATAATGCCCTTCTTCATCTCTTGTTACAGTCTTTATTTTAAAATCTCAATTGTCTGACATAAGTGTGGCTACTCTGGCTTTCTTTGGTGACTATTAGCATGATAGATGGTTCTCCATCCCTTATTTTCAATCTGAAGGTGTCTTAGGTCTAAAGTGGGTCTCTTGTAAACAGCATATAGATGGATCTTTTTTTCTTATCCATTCTGTTACTCTGTGTCTTTTGATTGGAGCATTTAGACCATTGATGTTTATAGTGAGCACTGAAAGATATGAATTTATTGTCATTATGTTGCCTATAGAGTTGGAGTTTCTGGTAGTGTTCTCTGGTCCTTTCAAGTCTTTGTTGCTTTTGGTCCTTTCCCCCCCATCTTTTCTCCCCTCAGAGAGTCCCCCTTAAAATTTCTTGCAGGGCTGGTTTAGTGGTCATGAACTCTTTTAATTTTTGTTTGCCTGGAAAACTTTTTATCGCTCCATTTTGAATGACAGCCTTGCTGGGTAAAGAATTCTTGGCTGCATATTTTTCTGATTCAGCACATTGAATATATCCTGCCACTCCTTTCTGGCCTGCCAATTTTCTGTGGATAGGTCTGCTGCAAATCTAATCTGTCTTCCCTTGTAGGTTAAGGACTTTTTTTCCTTGCTGCTTTCATGATTCTTTCCTTGCCTGAGTATTTTGTGAATTTGACTCTGATATGCCTTGCTGATGGTTGGTTTTGTTGAATCTTATGGGAGTCCTCTATGCTTCCTGGATTTTGATGTCTGTGCCTTTCCCCAAGTTAGGAAAGTTTTCCACTATGATTGCTCACATAATCCTTCTACCCCCTTTTTCTCTCTTCATCTTCTGGGAACCCTATGATTCTGATGTTACTCCTTTTTAATGAGTCACTGAGTTCTCTAATTCTTGTATCATGCTCTTTTGGCTTAGTCTCCCTCTTTTTTTCTGCTTCATTGTTCTCCATAAGTTTGTCCTGTATATACTTGATTTGCTACTCTGCCTCCTCTGTCCTTGCCACCGTGACATTCATTCGAGATTGCAGCTCAGTTATAGCATTTTTTTATCTCAACCTGATGAGATTTTACTTCTTTTATCTCCACAGAAAGGGATTCTAATCTCTTTTCAACTCCAGCTAGTATTCTTATTATCACGATTCTAATTTCTGGTTCAGACATCTTGCTTGTATCTGGGTTGATGAATTCTCCTGGCTGGCATTTCTTCCTGTTCTTTCTTTTGGGGGAATTCCTTCAGTTTGTCATTTTGAAGAAAGAAGAGGAATTAATAAAGGAAAAAAATAATATTAAGCAATTAAAAAGAACACAAAGAAATCAAATAAAGGATGCTAGATCCTAGGAGTGTTTTGGTCTGTTTGTTGGAAGAAACTGAATAGTTTGGAGAAAAAAAGGGAAAGAAAAGAAAAGAAAGAAAAGAAAAAAGTGAATAAAAGAAAAAAAGGGAAACGATTGAAAATTTGAAAAAATGAATATAATAAAATAGAATAAAATGAAATGAAAATAAAGTAGAATTTTAAAAATTTACAAAAAAGTAATAAATATAGTAGGAAAAATTAAAGTAAACATTTTTAAATGAAAACAGAGGGGCGCCTGGGTGGCGCAGTCGGTTAAGCGTCCGACTTCAGCCAGGTCACGATCTCGCGGTCCGTGAGTTCGAGCCCCGTGTCAGGCTCTGGGCTGATGGCTCAGAGCCTGGAGCCTGTTTCCGATTCTGTGTCTCCCTCTCTCTCTGCCCCTCCCCCGTTCATGCTCTGTCTCTCTCTGTTCCAAAAATAAATAAGCGTTGAAAAAAAAATTTTAATGAAAACAGAAAATAAAAATAAATATTTTCTCGGGGCGCCTGGGTGGTGCAGTCGGTTAAGCGTCCGACTTCAGCCAGGTCACGATCTCGTGGTCCGTGAGTTCGAGCCCCGCATCGGGCTCTGTGCTGATGGCTCGGAGCCTGGAGCCTGTTTCTGATTCTGTGTCTCCCTCTCTCTCTGCCCCTCCCCCGTTCATGCTCTGTCTCTCTCTGTCCCAAAAATAAATAAACGTTGAACAAAAAAAAATTAAAAAAAAAAAATAAAATAAATATTTTCTCTTTTGTATTCAAGAATAAGAAAAGAAAAAGGAAAAAAAATGAATAAAAGAACCAGTGAACAGAGTGAAATACTGTTGAAATTACATCTGGTTTCCTATAGAAGTCAAGCTATGAAGCACTTTGTACTCCGAAAACTAAGCGGGTGAAGAGACTTGTGTTTGTCAAGAGCGCTGTTGGCCCATTTGGGTGAGGTTTAGTGTAAACGGCTTTGTTGTCCACTAGATGGAGCTGCTTAGTTTACTGGGGTGGATTGCTGTGGCATGTAGGCGTGTATGCACATATGAGGGTGGGGTGAAAATGGCATCATTCAGCTACTCAGTCTCTAGTATCAGCACTCTGCTCTCCTCAGCCAGCAATCAAGCACCCGTCCTTGTCTCTGGCTTCCGTCCACTCCCAGCTTCTACACTGTTCATGACCAAGCTGTCGGGTTGCCAAGTGGCACCTCCCTCCTGAGTTTTATGGGGCTGTTTCCCAACCCCTCACTTCGGAGGGACTGTGGCTTTGACATGCTCAGACCCTCTGGGGGAGGGTCTCACTGAGCAATGGCCGGCTGCCGGCTGCACCCAGAAATGTTCATGAGACCGTGCTGCTGCCAATGCCCAGAGACTGTGGCTGGGTGCCAGCCCACCCCAGAAAAAGTTTGTGCAATCTTGTAGCAGCAATGTTTCAGCGATTATGGAAGATCACAATGCACATGTGGCACCAGGCTTCACCCTGGTCCTTGTTCCAACACCAGGGAATGTGGGTGTTCTCCGGGGTCTGCCAGGACCTTTGCCTGTGGGGAGGCTGCACAGCCTTTACCAGCAGGGGAACTGCCTCTCCATGTGTGGCCCAAGGACCCCTCAGGCCTTGCTCTCTGCTCCTGGGGATTCACCCTTCCCACCAAAGCACTGCCAGGTATCCAGCTGTGGAGTTTCAGACTCTGTGCTCTGCCTGTTTATAGAGTCTTAATGGAATTTAAACCCTCTCCTTTCTCCTTCCTCCCTTTTTCGTTCAGTCACTGCAGATGTTTACATTTTCCACTTTCTCTCCAGCTGATTTTGGGGGTGATGCTTTTCCCATACTCTCCCCCTGTCGCCATTCTCTCTCCACAAGCAAAAACAGCTCTCTGCTCTCTATGGCTTCTCTCTCCCCCAGTTCATCTCCACGTGCTGCATACCTGCTGAGTTCTGTGGTTTAAGGTTGTGCAGATTGTTTTGTTAATCCTCAAATCAGAGTTCTAGGTGTGCAAGATGGTTTAGTGTTGATCTGGCTGCATTTCAGGGAGGAGAGATGCAAAAAATCTTCCATGCTGTTCTACCATCTTGTCCCCTCCCCAGGAATGGGAGAAGTTTTTTAAAAATCTGGTGCAAAGAATAAAAGCTATTGTGAAGGAAATTCTGTTGGTTGCTTTAGGGGCCCCATCCACATCCCTTTTACTGATAGTGTGCCCAACCTTGCCAACTGTGAATACTGGCAGCTAAATGCTCACAGCTGCACCCTCTCTAAGGTATGGCTGTCCCTCCAGTGCAGACCCCAGCCAGGCATTGACACAGAAGTACAAAAACACCAACTGCCTTGACTCAAGTTGGGACCATCTCTGTGGGTGCGGTTTCATGATCCAGAGCTTTGTAGTGGAACAGAATCATCTCCAGGTGAAACAGATTCTTCCTCACATTTTGTCCCCATACTCTACCCTCCTTCCTCACTACTCTACTCTTGAGGGCATTATGTTTATTAAATCACTGGGACAGTAATCCCCACATTGGACAGGGGTGTATGAAAGAATCAGGGAATGGCAAAAATGATTTGATTGCTGTCAGGCAGGGCTAATTTGTGGGGGAGTCTGTCAGTATGATGGCGGTGGTTGAGTTTTTGATGGTTTTACCTTATTTTTTAGCTGTCCTCAGCAGTGAGAAATGGAAGCAGTGGAAGCAGGTCGTGGGTTAACAGAATAAAATGAGAAGTAATTGATGGTTCTAGAGAGGGTAAGTAAAAAATCTGGCCATGGGATCAAAACTGGAAGGGGTACATAAAATCCAATGGTAGAACTGATAAGTAAGGGTGCAAAGATGATGAAACAGAAACGCTTTCCTTCACATCAGTTATATTTGCTCTTTTCCTTTTTGTATGGGTTCTCTGTAGTTCTTCAAGCTCTGACCTGAACGTCAAATAATGCTGTATAGCCCAGAGAAGCAGGGTTTGGGGTATGACAGTCTTGGCTGCCTTCAGCAAGTTTAAAGTCATTCTTTACCCTAGGAAAGATGAAGGTGCATGTTATATCATGTTGTAAGTATATTTGAAAACAGCTGACAGTTAACTGGACCAGTGACCAGAACACAAGAAAATATCAGCATCAATCCTTGCTCTCATTCTTTTATCAATTATATTAAAGGTTTGATGATTGAATGTGATCCTTACATTGGGTTTAGTTTCTTAGCTACTCTATTGGACTCTCCAAAGAAAGTGTAGGCTATTCAAAAATATATTCTCCCCACCCTTACCTCTCAAGTCAGGACTGTTGTAGGAGGGGAAAAATGGATCTGGTTTGACTGAGGATTAATAGTACTTCCAAAAATGTTTGTCAAAAGGAGGTCCATATTCTCATATCTCAATGTCTATACAAGGATCATTTTCCTTTCATTGTTTTTTTTTCCTTTCATTGTTAAGAACACTTGTGTGTAAGATTATACACTGTGGCGTGGATGTTTTGAAAGCCTATTAGAACAGGAATCCGATCACAGTGTTTCAGTCTCAGGTTAGATGGGTTACCTCTCTCTTTTGGCGACGAGGATATCATCCTAACTATTGAGCATTGCTCCTTCATCTGCTACAACTAGTATAAATAAAAAATAGAAATGTGTACTTTCTATTGAATTATGTTTCTCACTGTGATTTTTTAAATTTACATCAAATTTACAAGTATTTATCATAAAACACAATTGTAGTCTTCTCTTTTTTATGCATTTTTGAAGGTGCACATTTTACTCACCACATTCAGGGAAAATAGAGCTTTCATTTTTACTCCAAGGGCTGGGTCATATTGTGTGGTAGAATTTTTTCTTTCTTTTCTTTTTTTTTTAATAAATAGGAACTCTGTTGGTAAAATGATATCAAATGGACATGGAACAAAAAAAAATTAACATTTGGAGACAAAACAGGAAGTGATGCTGAAAAGTTTTTGTTTGTTTTACATATGCCTACACCTAGGCATTCAAAAGGGCTTGAGAAATTTGAGACACCAAATTGTGTCCTCCAGCTTAACATGACTGAATTGAATGGGAATGTTGTATGATCTATTAAGAAAATTTCAAAAAGACACAACTTATTTAAACTATCACAAAGAGAATTCTACCTTTCCATGGGTTGAATATGGTGTAGTTTTGGTAAGAAAAGAACATGAAGTTCATTCAAGTTAGACCAGGTAGAGTGAGGCAAACTGGGCTAGAAGAGAACGCTATTGTCCTTGATGTGTTTATGAGCTAACGGAGGACAGAAGTGTTTGGGATGTTCTCAGATCTCATAGCTAACAAGTGATAAGGCCAGAATTTCATTTTAAATCTGTCTGGCTCCAATCTTTTTTTTTTTAATTCTATGGTTTCTCTTTGAAGATTCTTAACCAGAGTAGAGCTATGTATTGGTAGTTAGGAAGGATTAATTTGTTAGTGATGTGGATGGTGAGTTAGAGGCAGAAAAAAAGACTACAGATAAGGATGTGGAATAGAGTAATTTTGCTATCATTCTTGCATTTCCACTTAATTCTTTCTTACAGATCCATCTCTGGTAAAATTACCTATGTTATCTTGCTGGGAGTCTACCTTTCCCATCAGAGCCTTTAACATATTAATCATAGTTATTTTAAATTCCCTGGCTCATAATTATAACTTCCGTGCCACCTGAGTCTCGTTCTGATTGAGGTCTTCAGACTGCATTTTCGTGTCTTTTTTGCCTGCCTGTGGATATTTTTTTTTGTGTGGCACGTATAGGGAAGTAGATACTGAGATAAACAGGCCTTCAGTGTAGGAATTTATGGGTTGTTTTTAAGTTTATTTATTTTGAGAGAGGGGTTGGAGGGGCAGAGAGAGAAGGACAGAGCATCCCAAGAGGGCTCAGCGCCGTCAGCACAGAGCCCGACCCAACAGTGAGATCATGACCTGAGCTGAAATCAAGAGTCCGAAGCTCAGTCAACTGACTGAGCCATCCCACGCTCCCAGGTGTGGGAATTTATGTCAGGATCAAGTCAGGAGGTGTGTTGTTTGAAGTATGTTGTTGCTGTAAGCACCAGAAGCTGCCAATTCCCCTAGTGGCTTTCTTGTCTTTTGCCTTTGAATGCTTATTTAGTTTTGAGAGAGACGGAGAAAGAATGTGAGTGGGTTAGGGGCAGAGAGAGAGAGAGGGAGACATAGAATCGGAAGCAGGCTCCAGGCTCTGAGCCATCAGCACAAGAGTCCGACGGGGGGCTCGAACCCATGAACCGTGAGATCATGACCTGAGCTGAAGTTGGATGCTTGACCGACTGAGCCACCCAGGCGCCCCCCCTCCCCTTTTGACTTTTGATTTTCCCTTTGTGCATCAATCCCATTTGAACTGGAGGCTTGTTAGCATGGTGGCCAGCTGTTCTGATTAAACCTCCATCTCTGGAGTGCACATGGGGCATGGCCTTCATGGGCTTCTGTCCTTCTCTGGGGGATAGAGGTTCCCCCCTCTGCCCAAGAGAATAACCATCTTCCAGAGTAAGCATGTTCTCGGCCAGTCCTTGAGACACTCTCCCACGGAGATTAAGTCATTTTGATTTCTTCTTAGGTAAGACGGGGCAATCAGGGTTGGGCAGAGCTCTCTTCTAGCTGAGATGGAATGTCACCTCTGCCTTCAGGTGATATAATTTCCCTGTAGATTGATTCCTTTTGCTCCTTGATGGAGAAGAGTCTGGATGGATTTTCCAGTGGCTGCTTTTTCTTGTCCACTGCTCGTACCACAAGCGGAGATGTCTCTTGAGAAATGAGAGCCTGGAGGAGAAGCCTGGAAAAGGATGGGAACCTCCCTATGACTTCAACCGCCAGGCGTTTGACATTTTTACTTGAGCCCAGCAATTCCGCAGAATTGTTAATGTTTCTGCCACTTCACACGATGTCCAGCAGTAGCTTTCTTGACACGTAAGCAAATGCTTGGTTCCTTTGTTTCCCTGCAGGTGTCTGTCTTTTCAGGATGGCTGTTTGTTCCATTTGTCCTTTGTCCTATGGGCTCTCTAGTGGGGCCACGAAAAGTCATTAATTTGCTGAATGCCCATCTTGTTTGCTTGTTGTAAAAATGGGAGCTTTTCTTTTTTAGCTCACTGCATATCTAAGTTGGAATTGAAGTCCTCCATGTATCACGATTAACCTATTTGAGCCCTCTATTTAAAAAGGATTTCTCTTAGATGACATACAGTTGGGCATAGTTGTTTTTTTTTAATTTTTTTAAATGTTTATTTATTTTTCAGAAAGAGACAGAGAGTGTGAGTAGGGGAGGGGCAGAGACACACACACACACACACACACACACACACACACAGAATCCGAAGCAGGCTCCAAGCTCTGAGCCGTCAGCACAGAGCCCGACACGAGGCTCAAACTCATGAACTGTGAGATCATGACCTGAGTTGAGGTTGGCCACTTAACAGACTGAGCCACCCAGGCTCCCTCGTTGTTGTTTTTTTAACCCAGGTTGACAATCTGCCTTTTAATTGGAGTGTTTGGACTATTAATATTCATGAGGATTATCGATAAGATTAGGTTTACGTCTACCACCTTCCTAACTGTTTTCTTCCTAATTTCTCTCCTTAGTTTCTTCTGTCTTCCTTTTCTGCCTTCTTCTGGATTAAATACATATTTTATAGTGGTTCTAAATTTTACCTTGTTTGCTTATTAAATGTAATTCTTTGTTTTGTTATTTTCATGGTTTCTTTGGAGTCCGTATTCTTTCATTTACCATAGTCTCTCATCAAGTGATATGATAGTAATTATAACACTTCACATACCTTTTAGGAACCTTACAATGCACATCAATTTCTTCCCTCCTGGCCTTTTTGCTGTATTGTCACAGTTTTTAATTCTACGTAGGTTATAAATCCAGCAACTTATTGTTATTTTGCTGTAGGCAGTTTTATTTTAAAGGTAGTTAAATAATAAGAGAAGACCCTATATATTTATCCATATTATTATCCATTCTTATGTATCTTGCTGGGTAGGGGATTCTAAGTTAACAGGAGTTAAAATTTTCTTTTAGTACTTTTAAGATCCCGTTTCATTGTATTTTTTCTTGCATTGTTGAGAGAATTTACTGTCGTCCTGATTTTTCTGTTGTTTTTTTTTTTTTTTTAATTTTTTTTTTTCAACGTTTATTTTTGGGACAGAGAGAGACAGAACATGAACTGGGGAGGGGCAGAGAGAGAGGGAGACACAGAATCGGAAACAGGCTCCAGGCTCTGAGCCATCAGCCCAGAGCCTGACGCGGGGCTCGAACTCACGGACCGTGAGATCGTGACCTGGCTGAAGTCGGACGCTTAACCGACTGCGCCACCCAGGCGCCCCGTGTTGTTTTGTACATGATGAGTCTTTTTTATTTTGAGGCTGTTTTAAAGTTTTCTCTTTGTCCCTGGTTTTAAACAATTTGATTATGAAATGTCCAGGTGTTATTTTCCCCAAGTTTCCAATGCTTGCAGTTAACTGAGTTTCTTAGATTTGTGGATTCATAATTTTCATCAAATTTGGAAAAAATTGACCATGATTTATTCAAATGTTTTTCTGTGATCCCTTTACATTCCTCTCTTTTGAATATTCCGATTCTAGATCTTTCTTACAGTTTCTAGTCACCTCAGGAACTTCACATTCAGTGCCCTGTTTCAAGGTCCAGAATGCGCTTCTAGGCATACAGTTGGGCCACGTATAGGGCTCAGTGTTCTTGCTTCCCTTTCTACAGAGATCACAGCTCTGTGCTGTTGCTTCTGAAAGTCATATGTTTTGCCCAGTTTTGATTTGTGTGTAGTAATAGAGCAAATCTGGCGTGTGTCGCTCTGTTCTAGCCAGATGTGGAATGAAAAGCAAATAAAAAAATAGTTCTCAACAAAATTTAAAAATTGAAAAGAGATTTCAGAGCACATATATTTATATCTCTATGGATAGCTAGTGTCGATGTTTTTCTAATCGTTAGTGTTTTTCCAGTCATTGATATTTAAAAAAGAATTCTAGCCTTCTCAATTATTTTTCTAATATAAGTACGTGAAGTTGTACATTTATCTTTAGATCATCTCATACATTTTGATATGCTATAATTTCATGATTATTCAGCTCAAAGTATCTTCTAATATCCTTTGTAATTGTTGTCTTTGGCCAATAGATTTTGTAGGGATTTTCTAGGGTTCTTACTGATCTCTAGCTTAGCGCTGTTTTAATTAGAAAACATAATCTGTATGATTTTGATCACGTTAAACTGCTTTAGACCTATGTTTGGTCCAACATACAATCTCTTCCAGGAAATATGGTACATTTGAGAAAAATATGCCTTCTGTGGTGGCCAAGGACAGTGCTCTCCACGTTTCTGTCCATGAGGTCGAGCTGGTGATTAGCATTGCTCAAGCTGTCTGTAACCTTACCGAGGTGTTTTCTATCGCTTTATCCATTTTTGAGATAAGTGGGTTAAAATCTGCAGCCATGAATATGGCTGTTTCCTATGTCCCTATCAATCTTTCCCTAGAAATTTCTATCAGTTTTTGCCTAATGTAATTTGGGAGTTTTTTTTTTTTTTTTTTTTTTAATCAGGCTGATTGACTCTTGTAAGATATCCTTCTTTAACTCTGGTGTTATTGTTCCTCTCAAAGGCTATTTTGTCTGCTCTCAGTATAGCCACACAGGCTTTCGTGCGCCCCTGTTTGCATGGTATCTTTCCCCACTGTCTTGTGCTTATAAGTTGTGCAGTGTTGGAAGGTGTCTCTCAGGTCCCACGTTTCACTTCCAGACTTAGGCCGGTCGAGTGCCTGTCAAGTGAGGGAGGGGACTCTCTGCCCTTTGCTGATTCCCAGCAGTAGGCGGTGCTTGTCTCATAATCATTGCAGGGCCTGGCGTGTGGGAGGCTTTCTCTTTAAGAGCCCTGGGCAAGCTCCCTCTGTCGCTGGGCTTTCTAAGTACATCTCTCAGCCCTTCTGGTTCATTCTTGGGTGAGTACCCGCCTGCCTCACACATAGTGGCAGCAACCAGAGTGGGAGAGTATTTTCCTTAGGTTTCCTAGTCTGCCTGGAGTCACAGGCCGGCTGGCACCCTCTTGTCTCAAAGTCAGTCTCTCGGATCGTGTTGCCCTGCACCAGCCTTGTTCAGGAGCACCAGAATCAGCACAGCATGCAGACTTTCCTCTGTGGGGGGCTCTCGGGGCTTTTAAACTGCCAGGCAAGGTTACAATTGGCCTTTAAAAAATGTGTTAAAAGTTCAGTTGCTTTCTTTCCGTCCAACTCTCTGGTGACTTCCTCCTCCTTTGCCAGCTCCACGAAACCAAATATAGTTCCCATTTTTGCCGAGAGGGCTGTCATTCTTCTGATGTTGGTTCCTTTGTTTACTTGGTGACATCACCTATGGGATGGGCTCCAAATCATCAGGGTTTTGTAGGTTTTCCAGCCTGTTCTTGTCAGAGTGAGAAGGATTTTCTTCCATGAATATCAGCACAGCAAATGGGAGCAGAACTCCTCAATTGCCCTACTTACGGTCCAGTCATTAACCCATCACCTTGTCGAGCTCTACTCCATAGGCATCTGTTCTGGATTTTCTCATTATCCCTCCCCAGATCACAAGGAAGACTGCTGATTTATTCACCCGTTTATCAACTCAGCAAATTTTATGAGTGCCAAGGCTCTGTGGATGCAATGCTGATCAGAACAAATAAATAGGCAATCCCAATCAATATTAAGTGCTGTAATTGAGGAATCTCTCGATACTATCAGAACAGCCTAGAACTCAATGGAAACAACATAGAGCCAAAACATTTTACGTCAGGCGTGACTTTATAGAGGAAACTACATATAAACTAATATCTGAGTAGAAATGACTCAGGTGGGAAGGTATTGGGTACAACGTCATGGCATATCTAAAAACATTGCTGAAGCCTGGACGTGGGGGAAGATAGGACTGTTTGCAAACGGAAACGAAATATGGGTGGAGTAAAGCATATTTGCAAAAGAAGACCAAAGGGTAGCAGAAGTATGGTGCTGATCTGTAACCACAGGCCAAATCCTAAAAAGGGCAATTAAGCCAAATTTAAAAAGTTGGCTTTACCAACAAGGAGGACACCTTTGAAGTTTGGCAGTATCTGGGCCCATTTCTTCTTGCCAGATGTTTTTCGTCTCTAGTCCTTACCCTGCTTCTGATTGGAATCCACAGTGACTTTTCTTTCCCAACGAGGAATGGTTTAAACTCAGAAAATAGATCAGAGCACTCCAAGCTGAGAGAAGAGTATGTGGGAAATAGTTTAGATGTTTTCAAATGACCCCTTTGTGTAGTGACCCTTAGAGGATTGAATGTATGGTGGGACTTTTGTAAAAGAAAATTGGAAAAATAGGTTAGAGGAAATTTAGAGAGGGATTCTTTCAAATTGTGGTAAGAAACACATGAGTTAAATTTACCCTATGAATGAATCATTTTTTTAAAGTTTATTTATTTATTTTGAGAGAGAAAGAGAGAGAGAGATCAGGGAAGGGGCAGACAGAGAGGGAGAGAGAGAATCACAAGCAAGATCTGTGCTGTCACCACAGAGCCGGAAGTGGGGCTCGAACTCATGACCCATGAGCAGAAATCCAGATGCTTCACCGACTGAGCCATCCAGGCACCCCACCCTATGAATCATTTTTTTTTTTTAATTTTTTTTTTCAACGTTTATTTATTTTTGGGACAGAGAGAGACAGAGCATGAACGGGCGAGGGGCAGAGAGAGAGGGAGACACAGAATCTGAAACAGGCTCCAGGCTCTGAGCCATCAGCCCAGAGCCCGACGCGGGGCTCGAACTCCCGGACCGCGAGATCATGACCTGGCTGAAGTCGGACGCTTAACCGACTGCGCCACCCAGGCGCCCCTATGAATCATTTTTAAGTACACATTTCAGTAGTGTTATGTATATGCATTGGTTTGAATTTTTTGTCTTGCACATCTGAAACTCTGTGCCCATTAAACAGCAACACTTCCTTTCCTCCTCCTCCCAGGCCCTGGTAACCCCCATTCTACTTTCTGCTTCTATGAATTTTACTATGTTTACTTGTCATTCTGTCACTGGCTCATTCCCCTTAGCATGGGGTCCTCAACTCTCATCCACGCTGACATGTGACAGGATTTCTTTCCTTTTTAGGCTAAATAATATTCCACTGTATGTAGGCAGCACATTTGGGTTTCTCCATGCATCTGTCAGTGGCCACTTGTATTGCTTCTGTCTCTTGGCTTTTATGAATCGTGTTGCTATGAGCATACATTGATGAATATTTCTTTGAGAACTTGCTTTCAATTCTTTTGGTTAAATACCCATAATAATCTCTATTAGTTCTATTTTTAATTTTTCCAGGACCCTACACTCTGTTTTTCATATTGGTAGAACCATTTTATAATCTTATCGATAGTGCACAAGGGTTTCAATTTGTCTATAATGTTGTCAGTACTTGTTACTTTGTGAATATTTTTTGATACTAGGTATGCAAATAGGTGTGAAGTGATATATCTTTACAGTTTTGATTTACCTTTCTCTGATGATTAGTGATGTGGAGCATTTTGTATATGCTTATTGGCTCTTTGTAGGTCATCTTTGGAGAAATGTCTATTTAAGTCCTTTGCCCATTAAAAAAATCAGATTATTTGATTTTTGTTGTTGAAGTGGAAGAGTTCTTTCTATATTCTGAATATTAATCCTTTATTAGATAGATGATTTGCAGATGTTTCTTCCCATTCTGTTGGTTGCCTTTTCTCTCTTGTTTTGTCCTTTCAGGCATAAAAGTTATTAACTTTGATAGAGCCCTATTGGGTTAATTTTGCCTTTTTTTTTTTTGCCTGTGCTTTTACTCTCATATCTGCAAAAGCATTGTGAAGTCCAATGTCATGGAACTTTTTCTCTATGATTTTTTTGTAGAAGTTTTGTAATTATTTATTTTCAGCTTAAAATCTTTAAAGCCTTCAATCTATTTTTAATTAATTTATGTATAAGATATAAGATAAAGGTTTGACTTTATTTATTTATTTTTTGCATGCATATATCCAATTTTCCTAACACTACTTATCAAAGAGACTATTCTTTCACAATAGAGTGATCCTGGCATTGTTGTCAAAGATTATTTGGCCATTTACATGAAGGTTTATTTCCAAGCTCTCTGTGGTATTGCACTGGTCTTTGTCTTTATGATAGTCCTACACTGTTTGGATTACTATAGCTTTGTAGTATGTTTTGAAATGAGGAAGTGTGAATTCTCCAACTTTATTCTTCTTATTCAAAATTGTTTTGGCTATTTGGGGGTCTCTTGAGAGTCCACATGAATTTTTAAATGGCTAAATGGGTTATAGGTATTAAGGAGGACGTTTGTGATAAGCACTGGGTGTTATATGTAAGTGATGAATCACTAAATTCTACACCTGAAATTAATTTTATTATATATTTTAACTAGCTAGAATTGAAATAAAAATTGAAATGAAAAAATAAATTAAAATTAATTTTTCTATATTTGCAAAACATGCCATTGGGAATTTGATAGACATTGCATTTAATCTATACATTGCTTTAGGTAACATGGGTATCTTAACAATACTACATTTTTTAATCCAAGAGCTCAAGATGTCTTTCCATTTTTACTTTTCTTCTTTTAATTTCTTTCATTACTGTTCTGTATCTTTTACCTCCTCAGTTAGATTTATTTGTAAGTATTTTATTCCTTTGATGCTATTGTAAATTTTTTTTAATTTCTTTTTTTGGATTGTTAATTGTTAGTGTATTAAATGCAACTGACTTTTGTATGTTGGTTTCGTATCCTGTAACTTTACTGAATTTATTAGTTCTAAGTAATGTGTATGGTTTGTTTTTTCTTTTCTTTCTCTCTTTTCTTTTTTTTTTTTGAATCTTAAAATTTTCTTTAAAAGATAGTATCATTTGTGAATAGAGATCATTTTACTACTTCCTCTTCAATTAGAATGGCTTTTATTTCTCTTTCTTGCTTAATAATTCTGGCTAAGACTTCTAGTACTTTATAGAATAGAAGTAATAAGAGCAGGCAACATTGTCTTGTTCCAGATCTCAGAATTCACAGTATTTCACCACTGAGTGTGATGTGAGCTGTGGGCTTCTCACATATGGCTTTTATTATGCTTAGTTTGCTTCTATTTCTAGTATGTTGAAAGTTTCTAACCATGAAAAGGTGTTGAATTTTATCAAAATGCCTTTTCTGTGTCACTTGAGAAGACCATAAGGTTTTTGTCCTTCATTCTGTTAATGTGGGATATTACGTTGGCTGAGTTTTGCATGTTGAACCATCCTTGCATGCCAGAACAAACCCCACTTAGTTATAGTGTATAATCCCTCTAATGTGCTGTTGATTTTAGTTTGCTAATATTTCCCTGAGGATTTTTGCATCAATATTCATTATGGATATTGGTGTGTAGTTTTGTTTTCTTGTAGTGTCTTTGTCTGGCATTTCTAGGTTTTCCAAATTTTTGCATAGAATTGTTCATAGTAATTTTTTTTTCTTTTTTGAGACAGAGACAGAGAGAGAGAGGAAAGAGAGAAAGCATGCACAAGTCAGGGAGGGGCAGAGAGAGAGGGAGAGAGAAATCTTAAGCAGGCTCCATACCTGATATGGGGCTCAGTCTTACAACCATGATGTCATGACCTGAACCAAAATCAAGAGTTCGACACTGAACCAACTGAGCCACCCAGGTACCCCCAAGTATTTTTTATAATCCTTTTTATTTCTGCAGCAGTGGTTGTAACTTCCCCTCTTTTTTGTTTCTGGTTAGTTATTTGAATCTACTTTTTTTTCTTAGTTAATATAGCTAATGATTTGTCAATTTTGTTGATCTTTTAAAAAAAGCATTCTTAGTTACAGTTTTGTTGATTTTTTTCCTATTTTACAATTTTTCCAATGTTTTTTCTTTGATTTCTGTTACTTCCTTCCCCTGCTAGTCTGGGTTAGGTTTGTTCTTTTTCCAGTTTATTGAGGTATAAACTCAGGTTGATAATATAATTCTTTTTATTAATGTACATATTTACAACATATTTAACAGTTTCCTTTTAGCACTGCTTTCACTGTATTCCATCAGTTTTGGTATGTTGTGTTTTCCCTTTCACTTATCCTAAGGTATTTTCTAATGTCCCTTGTGATATCTGTTTTGATCCATTTGTTACTGAATAGTATGTTGTTTAATTTCCACATACTTGTGGATTTTCCACTTTTCCCTGAGCTGTTAATTTTTAGTTTCATTTTATTGTGATCAGAAAATATACTTTGTATGATTTCAACCTTTTTGAATTTGTTAGGACTTGTTTTGCGACTTAACATGTAGTCTATCCTGGAGAATGTTTTATATCCCTTTGAGAAGAATGTATATTCTGGTGTTGTTGGGTGATGCGTTGGGTAAATGACTTAAGTTCAGTTGGTCTATCGCATTGTTCAAGACCTATATTTCCTCATTGATGTTCTGTCTGGCTTTCTATCCAGCACTGACAGTGGAATATTGAAGTCTCCTACTACCAATTTGTTGCTGTCTACTTCTCCCTTCAATGCTGTCAAAATTTGCTTTACAGAAGTTCTGTGGTTTTGTGCCTAAACATTTGTAATTATTATATCTTCTTGGTGAATTGACTCATTTGTCACAAATAATATCCTTCTTTGTCTCTTATAGCAATTTTTTAGGTAAGTCTGTTTGTCTCATGTTAGTGTAGTCACTCCTGCTCTACCATTTGCATGGAGTATATTTTCTATACCTTCATTTTCAGCCTCTGTGTGTATTTCAATCTAAAACGAGTCTCTTATAGATAGCATATAGTTGGATCCTGTTTTTTTGTTTTTTTTTGTTTTGTTTTTATCCACGCAGGCAATTAATGTCCTTCACTGAGAGGTTTTACCTACATACAGTAGGTATCCCTTAACTGTAGTTTTGTTTCCCAAGGTTTCAGTTACCTGTGGTCAGTCATGATCTGGGAACAAGGATTACCTTATGACATATTGTCAGAAGGTGAATAGTAGTTTAACACTATGTCACAGTGCCTTCCTCATTCACCTTACTTTATCTCATCACATACACATTTGAACATCTCGTATCATCATCACAAGAAGAGAAAGTACAGTAAAATAATATATTTTAAGATACCGCATTTATTAGAATATATTATTATGATTGTTGTATTTTAATATTAGTTATTGTTAACCTCTTACTGTGCCTAATTCATAAATTAAACTTTATCAAAGGAATGTATGTATAGGAAAATACATTATATATATATATATATATATATATATATATATATATATATATATATATATATATAGGGTTTGGTACTATCTGGTATTTTAGGCATCCACTGGAGGTTTTGGAACATATCCTGCATGCATAAGGGGGACTCTTGTATATTGAAAATAATTACTGAAAAGGAAAACTTACCCTTGTGATTTTATTAATTGCTTTCTATATGTCTTGCAACTTTTTTTTTTTAACAAAGCCCCTTTCTTGCTGTCTTCCTTTGTGCTTTGTTGATTTTTGGCCATGATGTGCTTTGATCCCCTTTTCATTTCCTTTTGTGAATATTCTCTAGATATTTCTTTGTGATTACCATTGTAATTACATAGAACATTGTAAAGTAATATCACCTATTCTAAACTGAGAACAACTTCAATTACATGCAAAAACTCTGCTCCCCCCACTTTGATATTGATTCACAAATTACATATTTATATTTTATACCCACTAGCAAAGATTTATGTTATGTTTAACCGTTTTTGTCATTTAAATTCTATGCACCAAAATTACAATAGTATAGGTTACTATTTTCGCCCATGTATTTTCTTTTACTGAAGAAACATATATTTATGTTAAATATATATTTATATAATATTAAATTGTTAAATATATTAAATATATATAAAGTATTAAGTTATTCATTAAATATATAACTATTTATATTAAATATATTTTTTTAAAGTAGGCTTCATGATCAGCTTGGAGCCCAACGTGGGGCTTAGACTCACAACCAGGAGATCAAGTCCTGAGCTGAGATCAAAAGTCAGGTGCCTACCTGACTGAGCCACCCAGGTGTGCTGAAACTTACATTTTTGTATGGTTTTTGTTTTGCTGTCTACCAATGTTTCATTACAGATTGAAGGACTCCCTCTTGCACATGTTGTAGAGCAGATCTACTGGTAATGAGCTCCTTCAGATTTTGCTTATCTAGAAAAGTCTTCATTTTTCCTTCATTTTTGAAGGACAGTTTTGCCAGATATAGTATTCTTGACTGAAAGTTTTTTTCTTTCAGTATTTTGAATATATCATCCTATTCCTCTCTGGCCCACAAAGTTAAGGGCAGGAAAATCTGCTAAAAAAAATCTGATAATCTTACAGGAGAGTCCTTGTATGTAATGAGTAGCTTTTCTTTTGTTGCTTTCAAGATTTGCTCTTTGTCTGTGACTCTAGACAGTTTGATTATAATGTGTCTCAGTGTGATTGTCTTTGAACTTATTCTGGTTGAGATTTTTGAGTTTCTTGAATCTGTAGGTTCATTTCTTTCCTCAGATTTGGGGAATTTTCTAGCATTGTTTCTTCAAATAAATTCTCTTTTCCTTTCTCTCTTCTTCATCTGGGATACTCATAACATGTATACTGGTCCGCTTGCTGTCCCATAAATCCCTTAGTCACTCCTCACTTTTCTTTATCCCTTTTTGTGATTGTACTTCTGACTCAGTGAGTTAAAATGACTTATCTTCAAGTTTGCAGTATTTCTTTTGCCTGATCAAGTCTGATGTTGAACCCCTCTGATGAATTTTTCAGTTCAGGTATTGTCTTTTACACGAACAGAATTTGTTTGGTTGATTTTTATAGAGTCCATTTCTTTGTTTATATTCTCATTTTGCTCCGGGTTTGTTTCCTTGATTTCACTTAGTCTCGTGTCTGTGTTATTTTTTTTAACTTGGGCATTTTTATGACAGTTATTTTAAATTCTCTGTCAGACGGCTCACAGATCTGCATTTCTTTAGCATTGGTTTCTGGAATTTCATTTTTCCCCTTTAATTGGCCTATGTTTCTTTGTATGCCTTGTAATATTTGTGGTAGGGATTGATGTGGGCATTTGAGAAAACAACCACCTACCCCAGTCTGCATACTAGCTTCATGCAGGGGAAGACCTTTACCAATCAGAAGATTGCGGGTTCTAGGGTCTCTCAAAACTTTTGTGTTCTATTGTTCTCTCTTGTATCTGCTCATGGAATTGCAGGTCTAACATGCTGCATACCCCTGTTTGGGTCTGGCTCTGACCCATTAATGCTGGGGGTCATATGAGTTAGAAACCATTTCCTTGGGCAGCCCTGACACAAGCCTGAATGTTGAAATTAGGATCCACTCTTTGGTTTCTATCATATGAGAGGAGCCTCAGAATGGAGGATTTCCTCCTGATTGCTCCACTCCACACTATGCCACACAGGGGAAGGGGCATGAGGGGTATGTCAAACACTGCAGATTTTCTTACCACTTTCATGGAAATTCCTTCGTGGTTTTACAATGGCCAGTGTATTGTAGCTTCTCACCCTCTCTCTAGAGTCCTCACAGAGATATTCTGGCCCATATATTGTTGTGAACGTGATGTCTCTTTGGGGGGAAGTGATGGCCTATAGCTTCCTCACTTGCCATCTTGCTGATGTCTCCAGATGGACTTTTATACTTGAGTAAGAAGCTGAGTCATATTCCTGTGAAAATAAAAGATCAGGAGAAGGTCCTATACAATGAAGTAAAAAGATTCGATCATAATTACAGAATGGGAATTCTAGTTCAACATTCAAATTTTAGATGGGGACATGAAGGAAATTGTGACTTTTCCAACATGGTTAGTGGCAGAGGCAGTTACGTTTCTTCAGTGTTCTTGTTTTTCTTTCTTTGATTGCACGTTGTATAGTGATCTAAATAATGCTTTGTGTATACTGATTGTACTAAGCAGTCTATAAAGTTTAGGAAAACTTTGGAGTTTTCATTACTTATTCAAAATGCCCTGTTAATTATGATGATCATATATTCAAATTATAAACTGTATCTCATTCACGTCTCTAGAAACCCCTCTATTGAATCATCTCAACAATCGCAGATATTAGATTTTCCATTTGAAAAATGCATCTTTGAGTTTATTTATCTTAGACATTTGGAACTCCCCTTACTGATATGTTTAGTATTCCTTAGTATTCATTACAAATCATTGAAAGGTATAGGGCTGGAATTGTAGGATGCAGACATGTCATCAGATGTTTGGAACTCTCACCACATTTTTATAAAGCTGCTTTTACAGAGGAAAACTGGAAATACTGAAAATCTTGTATGGAATAGCATCAAAAGTCATGACGTATAGCGAATAGAGGCTTGGAAGGGCAAGATAGGAGAGCAGACATTTGGAAAATCCTCACAATCACGTGTTTTAGAAAAGTTATATGTTCTGTTAACCCTACAGTTGATAAATAATAAGGCTCATTTCAGTCTTGGAAAGGTAATTTGCATACAGGAAAATTGCAGCACACGGCAATATATTGGAGGTTTTGTTCAATAGAAGCTTTCAAAGGCATGGTCCTGTTCAGCAGAGTAGAGATAATAAAAAAGAGAGCTCCACCCTGATGAGAATCTTTAGGGAAGATGGAGCGGGTGAAGCTTGAGCTGGGTCATGAAAGATGGCTTGTATTTAGACACCAAGGAGGAAAGAGTGCTGGCCATTCCAAATATAGAAAGTGAAGTGACTGATTAAAGGTATCAATTAAAAACAGTTTTGCCCGGGGTGCCTGGGTGGCTCAGTCGGTTAAGCTTCGGACTTTGGCTCAGGTAGTGATCTCATGTTTGTGAGTTTGAGCCCTACTTCGGGCTCTCTGCTGTAAGCATGGAGCCTGCTTCAGATCCTCTGTCCCCTTCTCTCTCTCTGCCCCCCCCTCTCAAAAATGAATAAACATTTAAAAAGTTTAAAAAATAGTTATTTCCCTTGTGAATGATGACATGAACACTAGCCTCATGTGATTGGAGTATTGGGAGTATATAAAGAGATGTATAGTAGGAGCAATAGAAAATTTCCAGGCTAAATGTGAGAAGTTGATATTTTTTTTCAAATGTTTAGAAGGGCCCAAACCTTTATATTCAAAAAATTTCCCAGAGAACAGGGCTAAATCAATTAAGATTTGATGATGCACACACACATTCATATACACATGCAATCAGAACAATAACTGATAATATGGGCACAGGAGTAGTAAGGGGTTGGCTCCCTTAAAAATGTTGGGGAAAAGTCCAGTGTTAATGAAATAATCAAATTGGAATAGGTTACGTTGACCCCACATAGTTGTTGAAAACACTAGTGTTTATTCTTGTTGTATTTGTAAGCTAGACAGTTTTTGTAGTAATTCAGAAAAGCATGATGTGAATCTGAATTAAGGTGGTTTTTTTTAAATTTTTTTAATGTTTTATTTATTTTTGAGACAGAGAGAGACAGAGCATGAGCAGGGGAGGGGCAGAGAGAGAAGGAAACACAGAATCTGAAGCAGGCTCCAGGCTCTGAGCTGTCAGCACAGAGCCCGACGTGGGGCTTGAACTCACAAACCCCAAGATCATGACCTGAGCTGAAGTCGGATGCTTAACCGACTGAGCCACCCAGGCACCCCTGAATTAAGGTTTTGGAAGTGGGGATTCAGGAGCTTAGATAGATATGAAAATCACTCTTAATTGTGTCATTTATTTGCATTATGATACAAATCAATTATCTTCCCTATATTTTACCTCAATCTATTAACTGGTAGAATGTATATAATCATAACACCATTTTTCACTTTTTAATATACACAATTTTGGTGACTTTATGTGCTGACATCTGTTATAAGTTGGTAAAATGAAAGCATAATCATAAATGACAGTACTCTTAAAATATAAAATATAGGCATGCATTAGTTATGTCATAACTATTATTCTCAACATTGCAAAACAAATATGTTTATTGTGAATGAAGATTAATAACATTTCTAGCTACATTACAAATGTTTAGTTCCATCTATAGTTAAACATACTCTAGCTGGCTGTTGATACAAATGTTCTCCCCTATGTTCTAGTTTATTGAAGGATTTCTCAGCACTTATTTCATTATACAGTTAACAGTAGCTCAGTTGGCTATAGTTTGGAGTGATTGGGGAAATGCAATTACAAACAAAAATCTCCTCCCAAGCCAGAAAATTTCTCCACAAAGTTAGAAGGGAAGGAAAACAATTTTTATTATTGAATGAGTATTAAACAAAAATGTGACACACATTATTATAGGTAATCAATCCACTACAAAGATCAAAAAGTTAGAAAGAGTTCTTACTCTTTGATGGAGCCAGGCAGGTGTACCCATTGTATGCGTTTTCTTGAGAGAAACAAAACTAGTCCTTAAATAAGACTTGTCAGCACAAGTTATTCATTATAATTTTATTTGGTAATTGAGGTGACCTTCTATGTTAGTTAATTGACTATAGGGAGAATAAAGCTTTCATTCCTTTAGGATAATTTTGCAGTTGGGAAAGAGTCAGCCTGAAGTTGAAGTTAGGCTCCTGTGCTCCTATGGGACAAGGAGACCTCTTCCTTGGTGATTGCATTTCAAAGAGGATCCTTTCCATGAACTTGAGAAAGGCAGTCTGAGATTGTGAAGCTGGTAAGAGGCTTACTTAGATTTAAAAATGATTTGCATACATTTCAAAGGAAGAGTGAAAAAATTCACAAATCCCCCCCCCAAGTAAGTGCTCTAAAAAGGGGGAGGGGGAGCTCAGTCTCTTCCCTTATTTTTAACAGGGAGAATTAAGACTCTTATTCTTAATTTTTATTTACCATTAACCTATCTAGATGTTAAAATTTTGTCATTTATAGCTAGTTTCTGGTGAGGACCAACCAAGAAAAGTCAAATCTTACAATGAAACATTAGTTATACAATAGAACAGAAAGCCCTATGCTATATGTTGAAGAATGCTGATTTCAAAGTCATCTAACTGCTAGCTGAAATTGCTTCACAGTGGGGTTATTATCACTCAAGTGAAAGCAGAGTATTTAAAGTACAATGAAAACAGGTATTACTTATTCTTCTAAAGACATTTTAACTTAGTAGCTATCAACATTATCTACATTCTTGTCAAAATACATATTTTAAGATCGAGGGTAGTCCCAGGTAATGAAAAATACCTGGATCAACTCTCCCACAACAGACAATAAGATATGCCAAAGGAAATGTGTTTTTAAAAACTCATTTTATAAACTAGAGTCAGAAGACAATGGGGGAACTCTAAGACCAAATATTTAAATAAAAGCCTGTTAGCAGAGATCTAGATGCTAAGTCTATGTTTGATTGGGGGTATGTGCTGATAAAGTTCCCTTAGGCTGTGATTTGATAGCATTAACAGAGTAAGAGAGACAGAAGTTAAGGCCCAGGACCTGACCAAGGCCCAGAGCCCTATAGGATTCCCTGTCCCAATGAGGTTGGGAACTCCAGATCTCTATCTTTTGGATAATGGTATATCAGATTTAATCTTACTGTAGCTGCACCATATTCTAAATCCCCAGGGACTTCAGAGACGTCTGAAATGGCTCTGAGGAGGGCAGAAGAATAGACTGGAAAGGAGAACATTAGAACTTAGGACCAATGACATGCCTTTGCATGGACTTTCTGAGTATACCTAGCCTGGAGTGGCCAAGGAATCTCAACACATAAACTTCATCAGAGGGGATCCCAGACTTGTAGTTACAATGCACCTGGCAGAAGTAAAAGTAAAGTCTTTTTGAAAAAGGGTTCATGCATCCTAGGACCAAGGAATGCTCACAAATAGTATTTCAAATGCAGTAGCTCTTAGATTTTAAAATATTAACTAATTACATTTAGAAACAAAATGTCATGAATATGAACTAGGAGTACAAATCAAAAATCTTAAAATAACTGCGCTTACTCTATCTATTTAAGTACAGAATGCCAAACATGAAATCACCTGTGGCTAAGATTTTGTAAATGTGACATCGTAGGTTTGAAAAATAAGCACAAATACTTTCTTTAAATGAATATCAAGATAACCTAACTTAAAAACTTTATGGTTGTACCCTGAGCTCGAATATAGCAGAATAGAGAATTGGAAACTGGAAGAAAGATAAAAATAAAAAAAATATTCAGATGTAGCACATAGAGAAAAAGAATAGAAAATCCAGTTGAGAGGGTCAAAAGCAGAAAACAAGTGTTAATCACAATTTGGTTTCTGAAGCAGCAACATCTGTATCACCTGAGTACTTGTCCAAAATAGAAATATAATTTTTTGCTTCTTGAAACATACCTCTAAAACTGTGGTCTCGAGACAGCAGAATCAGCATTACTCAGAAACTTATTAGAAATGCAAATTTTCTCTGCCCCCCACCTCAGACCTACTGAATCAGAAACTGTTGGAATCCCCATGGATATATACTCCCTCTCTACCAGATCATCACGGGGAAATAAATAGCTGTGGCTAACAATTCAGTCTACTCTATAAAAAATAATGAAAAGTTGAAAGTAAAAATTCTAGAGAGAGATACTGGGTGAATATTCATTCAAAAAGCTAGAGAAGTTATATTAATATAGGACAAAAATAGATTTCAATTTTAAGTCATAAATCTGGAAACAAAGTTCAATTCACTTGGAACACATAACAATTCTGAGTATGCATACTTTAATAACATAGCCTGAAGTTTACAAGAATCAAGGCATTAGGGGTTTTGGTAAGAGAAAGAATATGAAATTTCTGCAGAGTTATGAAACATGACACACAATTTATCATCCATCCACTTATTCATTCATCAATCATTGTATAAACACTGTATGTCAGGCATTATCCTCAATGTTAGAGACATAAAGATGTACACATGATTTCTATCAGTAACGAGTTCATTGTTACATGAGTTTGTGTGTGTGTGTGTGTGTGTGTGTGTGTGTGCGTGTGTGTGTGTGTTCTTTCTATTGGTAATATATTTTAAAAATCTTAATATTTTAGAAGTCAGATTATTTCCTCTTTCCACCTGCCAGAATCCCCAACAAACAGTGGCACGTCCTTGACTAATATCATGCTCTTAGAAGACAAAGACCCATGGCAGTGTGCCAGAGATGAATATGGGAAGTTAGTAAAGAAATTGCCTAAATGGGAATGGAAAACCATAGGAACACTTCTCTCTACGAAACTGCTAAGCCTCTCTGACTCCAAGTGTGACTGTTCATATGCTAGACTCAACTTCTGAATGGTTTGAAGAGCATGTTCTCAAAGACAAATTGGAATGCAACATGCCTATCTGGTAGTAACCTTCCATTATTACCTCAACAAGTGAAGAAGTGACTGTCTTTTTCCCACTGGATATTCTTCCTGCTTTGCCAAAGATTAAATGACCGTATAGTTGTGGAATATCCCATGGGAAGAAGACAGTCTCTTCAACAAATGGTGTTGGGAAAACTGGACAGCAACATGCAAAAGAATGAAACTGGACCACTGTCTTACACGAAACAAAAATATAAATTCAAGATGGATGAAAGACTTAAATGTGAGACAAGAAACCATCGAAATCCTAGAGGGGAGCACAGGCACTAACCTCTTTGACGTTGGCTGTAACAACTTAACTAGATAAGTCTCCTGAGGCAAGGGAAACAAAAGCAAAAATAAATGATTGGGACTTCAGCAAAATAAAAAATTTCTGCACAGTGAAGGAAACAATAAAACTAAAAGGCAACCTATGGAATGGGAGAAGATATTTGCAAATGACATATCTGATAAAGGGTTAGTATCCAAAATATATAAAGAAGGTATAAAACTCAATGCTCAAGCAATGAATAATCCAGTTAAAAATGGGCAGAAGACAGGAATAGACCTTTTTCTAAAGAAAACATAAGGATGGCCAACAGACACATGAGAAGACGCTCAACATCACTGATCATCAGGGAAATACAACTCAAAACCGCAATAAGTTATCACCTCACATCTGTCAGAATGGCTAAAATCAACAACCCAAGAAACAACAGGTGTTGGCAAGAATGTAGAGTAAGGGGAACCCTCTTACACTTCTGGTGGGAATACAAATTGGTGTGGCCATTGTGGAAGGCAGTATGGAGGTTCCTCAAAAAGTTAAAAAATAGAACTACCCTACAATCCAGCAAGTGCACTACTAAGTATGTACCCAAAGAATACAAAAATACTAATTCAAAGGGATACATGGACCTCTATGTTTATAGTAGTATTACCTACAATAGCCAAAGTATGGAAGCAGCCAAGTGTCTATAGATAGATGAATGGATATAGAATATATGGGGTGTGTGTGTGTGTGTGTGTGTGTGTGTGTGTGTATCCCGTCTCTCCCTTTCACTGACCCTCCCCTGCTCACTCTCTACTTCGCTCTGTCAAAACTAAATAAATAAACATGAAGAAATAAAGATTTCTATAACTGAATATAGATTTCTCATTCCTCTTTGTAGTTTCATAATGTTTCATTGTGTTAAAATACTAATATTTTATTAACTTGCATCCTATTGATGGCTGTTTTTTACCAATAGTTTTCTATTGTAAACAATGCTTTGAGTTTATGTATTTGAGACAGGAAGAGAGAGAGAGAGAGAGTGAGGGAGAGAGGGAGAATGAATTCTTTGCATTTCCAGTGCAGGGTGCAGCACAAGGCTTGAACTCAGGAACTGTGAGATCATGACCTGAGCCAAAACCAAGAGCTGGAAGCTCAACAGACTGAGCCACCCAGGTGTTCCTATTATAAACAATTTTGCAACAACAACAACAACAAAAAAAACCCTGTAAGATACAACAGATATATTTTCTTAAACATAGTTGCAAGGTGTAAAAAAAAATCATGACGGGGATGCCAGCGTAGTTCAGTCGGTTAAGCATCCAACTTAATTTTGGCTCAGGTCATGATCTCATGGTTTGTGGGTTCAGGCCCTGCATCGGGCTCTGTGCTGACAGTGTGGAGCCTGCTTGGGATTCTCTCCCTGTCTCTCTGCCCCTCCCCTGTTAGCTCTCTCTCTCTCTCTCTCTCTCTCTCTCTCTCAAAAATAAATAAAAAACATTAAAAAAACCATGACTTAGGTTAGTAAATACTTTATTCAAAACAATTGTTGCAAATATTGCTATTGCAACAAGGGGGAAAATGTTACTACAATAGGGAGAATAATCTAACCAAAAGACATGCAAGTAATTTGAGCCTTCTCCCTTTTTAGTCAATCTAGTTAAAATTTTGTCAATTTTATTGATTTTCAAAGCACCAGCTTTGGGTTTAAAGCAGTTTTCTCTATTGTTTTCTGTTCTCTATCTCATTAATTTCACTTCTAATCTGTATTATTTCCTTCTGTCTATTTTCTTCAGGTTAAATTTTCTCTTCTTTTTCTGATGTCTTACTTATGGTGTAGGTTAAGTTATTGATTTGAGATCTTTCTCTTCCCTCTGATCTCCCCCTGATCCTTTTAACATAGGCATTTACACTGTAAAAATCCCTCTAAGCATTGCTTCACCTGCATCCCGTAAGTTTTGGTAGGCTGTGTCTTTATTTTCATTTGTTACAAAGTATTTTCTAATTTCCTTTTTGTTGGCCTCTTTGACCTTTTGGTTATTTATGAATGTGTGGTTCAATTTCCATAAATTTGTGAATTTCCCAAATTTCTGTCTCTTACTGTTTTGAAATTTTATTTCACTGAGGCTTGGAGAACGTATTTTATAGTCACCATCATATTCAAACAAATAATGGCTGAAGCTTCCCAAATTTATTGGCAAACATTAATTTACACATCTAGGAAACAACAAACTCAAAGTGACAGAAATGCAAAGAAATCCACAAACCTACATCTCAGCAAAAATGCTGAAAGCAAACACCAAAGAGAAAATCTTGAAAGCAGTAAAATAAAGATGAATCCTCACAAGGGGATGAGAGCAAGATACAGGCATTCCCTATATAAACAAAAACTGGGGAAGTTTATAGAACAACTAGGCAGAAGGTCCAACAGGTAGTGGAAGTCCAGAAGAACACTGAAACCAACTAGATCTAAAAGACATCCATAGAACATTCCATACAACAACGAGAAAATAGATCTTTGTGTCACATGTACATGAACTATTCACCAGGATAGATTCAATGGTAGGCCTTAAAACAAACCTCAGTAAATTTGAATATGTTATTGACTTTCTGCCAAAGAAAAATAGAAAGATGGTTTCTATTTGTTCAAGTGTCCTTTTTTGTGTCAATATTGCTTAAAAATCTCTTCATGTATGACTTACCTATTTCTTGTTAAACTTCTTCACAGATATTTTATGTTTTTGCTTGCCACGTGAATAGTCTTTTCTCCCTTCATGTCCTCTTAAAAATTTCCTTACTGTGCTTTTTTTTTTACTAAAATATTAATTTTTAATTTTATTAATTATTATTTATTATTTTATTATTATATAGTTATCATTTATAATTAATTAATTTTTAACATTAATTTTTACTAAAGTATTTTGCTAAAATATTCTTACCTTTACTGGGCTTTAGTCATCTTCTGAAACTAGAAATTTCTTAGTCTTTACTAATTGCATTGGCTCATTTCCTACAGTACAATGTTAAGTAGTACAGAGTAGAGGTTGTTTTTTTTTCTTTGTATTGCAGAGGTAAATGCCTCTACTATTTTATATATACATCCATATATAACACATAATTATATATAAACTTATATGTAAGTATGTAATTTTAAAGTTCTCTGTTTTCCCTATATCACTGAATGATTTCTACGTAGAATGGGTTTTCAATGGGTTTTCAATTGAAAAGAAAGTATCTTTTCAGTATCTGTGAAGACAGTCACATAATTTTTGTGCTAGCTCTATTACTAAGGAGATTAATATTTTTACTTCTCTTAATATTAGCTCATCCTTGAAATCTGGGAATGAATTCTGAATATTCACACTTCCATTTTTAATATACAGCTGATTTTTGCTCAGAAATATTTTATTTAGCATTTTTGCATCAGTATTTATAAGTGCGATTAGTTGATCACTCTTTCTGTATGTGAGAATCCTACCTCAAATTTTAACACCTGCAAAAAGACCACCACCAAATACACAGGCGCCCCCACAGGCACTTAAAAAATAATTCAAAACATGGGTTTCTTGGTAAGGGCTGAGAAATGGAACAGAGTGATGTTATTTTGCTTTACTACTTTATTTTGGGAGGGGTTCTGCAAAGGGAGGTTAAGAGCCTGCTTTGGAGTCGGTGACAGGTGATGGGAAATTTGTAAGGTGGAGGAAGGGAAGAGAGAAGGAGAGGGTCCTGGTGGTTTAACAAATCTCAGGATGTCTAGTCTGAAGGAAGAATCTGAGTGGGTGTGTGGTAACTGGGGAGAATGGAGGTACTTAGTGCAGCTTTTATTTATTTTTTTTTAAGTTCATTTACTTATTTTGAGAGAGAGAGAGAGTGTCAACAAATGGGGGAGGGGCAGAGAGAGAGAGAGGAGGGGGCAGAGAATCCGAAGCGGGCTCTCTGCTGTCAGCACAGAACCCAATACAGGGCTTGAACCCATGAACCATGAGATCGTGACCTTGGCTGAAGTCTAATGCTTCAGGTGGCCCAGTACGGCCCTTAGCTTTGAATTCATCTCACTCACTCCTTCTGCCACATCGAGCACTTCTCCCTCCTCCATGGTGCCTAACCTTTCCAGATCTGCCAACACAGCAGCCTGGCATTAGTTATGAGGCAAACTAAGGGCAGGGAAATGGGGAGAATTGCAACACACTCCACTAGACCCACTTTGGAAGGAGAGCCTCCTTGTAGAAGAATTTCAGGGCAAGACCAGCCATGATGTGGAGCCCGGGACAGAGAGCCACCCTTAGGAGTAGGCGTGTGAACTGGCTTTAGGAATGTGTGTGAAACAGACCCTCTTAATCTTGAAATACTACAGGCAGGTGACACTTGAAAGGCGAAGATGCAAAACTGTAGCTGTATGATAAGCAGTCTTCTATTGCATAGTGTTTAAAATTGGAATGTCACATTCATATGCATAATTTCATGTGAACTTTATAGGGATTGGGTGTGTTAGTCAGAGCACGCCATATTATTATTTTCTAGGTGAATGTTATGAGAGGGATGTTTGTAGCCCAAGGTCACGCAGCCAGGAAGAGGTGGAATCAGGTTTACATCCAGGTCTCCTGAACGTCTTCAGTTTATTTTTCAGAATAAAATGGGCATCTCTACACCACCCAGGCCTGAGACAGCTCTCCCCGCAGTCACCTTTGCCTCTAGCCTGAAGTGGGATGTGTTTGGCAGTATTCAGGTATCATTAAATAAATGCAATTCTTTGAGACCCGCCCAGTGGTTATTGAGTAAAGCCAGCTGAACACCTAAATTAAAGAATGGAATTGCTCTGCGAGAAAGAAGTTGGATTTTGATTTGCTAAAACACTGATTACACTTAAAGCCCCATTTCTGTGCAAATCTAATGCCATTAAAGATATTTTCAACTGCAATCAAAACATATTTGTATGCTTTCTTGCTTTGGAAAAGGACGACATTGCTAAAAGTAATTAAGATCTCTGATCATTGCCAGTTTGAAAGGTGTGGATCAAAGTATGCGTCTTTTAGAGAAAGTCAGTTGCTCAATGACTCAGTAAGCTGAACTTTAAAATGTGCTGCTGGTAGTCTGAGAATATAATGCTAGGCATGGATGACACCTTAGGTTTCCACTTGGCCGCTTGCAAAGATTAATGACCAATGTCGCAGCCATGAAAGAAAAATCGTACTGATTCTGGATAAATGCACAGCATACCATATAGTTTCCCTAAATAGCACTTAAGGTTTTTTTTTTTCTTCTTGTGTAAAGCTATATATATTTTTTGTAAAGCTATAGTTTTAATCCTCCTGATAAAAGAGAGCATATTCTAGACTCTCAAAGAACTTATCCAAAATAGAGTGTGCTCTTGTATTTTTGTCTCGGTAAGCCCCATCCCCCCACCCACCGCTTTTAAATTATGGTTAACATCTTGCATTCCAAAATGCTTTCCTATTTACAACAGGGTATATGTGACAAATGTAGTCTCGACATATTATCAAAGACAATCCTAGAATGCAAGTTTTAAACTTTCTGATTCAAGAGGCATGGGGTACTCTAAAGCTTTTTAGGCCTTTGAGAGGACTAAGAATCATCCTCTAAAGTCCACCACTCTTTTTAGAAGTATAGTCTTAGGAATTATGTAAGGCCTTAAGGTGAATAGGCAAATTCCCTTTACATAATGTGACACTCCACTGCTACCTCTAGGAGACTTGTTGCCATTAAAATAATGTTCCCCTGTTATTACAGATTGGACTATAGTAATGGGGTTCAGCCAGTGATAGTAGCTAGTTCAAATGATGCCAACTAATTCTGCCTGTGTCGGGACGAAAGCATTTGTAGGGTTTACAAAAAGTAGGATCTACAGGAGCCTACTTTCCTAACTTTCTGTACTTGGCCAAACTAAACGGTTGCATGCCAATGAACTTCACATACAGAAGGCCAGATGGCTGAAATAATCATTTCATTCTCGGCTAAGAAATGAAGAGATTTTAACTAACTCTCCTTATTTATCCTTGAATTAACTTTTCTCGGTCATGGAAATTTCACCCCGATTCAATAAACTCTATATTATAGTTGATTTACTTAAGGCTCAACTCCCATTGCTGCTAATTATAATGAAATATTTTGAAATAACTGCTGTAGAACGAATACAATTGCTCATTTTCATAAAGTATTCTTTTGTTTTTAATGAAAAATTTAAAATTGAGTAAGTTTATGTATTAATTCATAGTAAGTCTCTTGAAGGCAGGAGCTTTTGAAAAGTTTCTTGTAACGCTTATGTAGCTTAGAACTGCATTTTGCATTTGGGTCCATTGCTGTGGACCCACATCCTGGCTGTGTATGCTGAGCCATAGAAATGAATCCACCTTTGAAACACAGCCCTTTCCCCCAATGCTGCTCCATAGGAAGGATTCCTCGGCAGGATTCATACATTTACAGCTATGTCATTTTCAACACAAAGATAAAAATGATTGTTTATTCTTGAATTATGTTCAGGACAAAAACTGCTGCTCCTTGCTTGAAAAAATTTGTGTCCCTTCCTTCCTTCCTTCCTTCCTTCCTTCCTTCCTTCCTCCCTCCCTCCCTCCCTCCCTCCCTCCATTCCTTCCAGCCTGCCTGCTTGCCTGCCTTCCTTTTCTTTCTTTCTTTCTTTCTTTCTTTCTTTCTTTCTTTCTTCTTTCTTTCTCATTTAATTTGAAAATGCTTTGTCTTTAAAATTATTTCTTTTTCTCTTAGTGTTGACATCTGTACGCAGAATGAGCTAGTAAAACCCTACCATTTAAAATAATGTATCACTTCAGTGGATTGGGGTTTCCCTAACTATAAAATGAAGAAAAACAAAACTCCTTTCAAGAAGGAGTTGACAGATGGATTTTGCTTACAAGGAAGGTTCACAAGAGAGAAGACAATTGTGTCACATTTAGAAAAGTCCCATTAATACTTTATAGCCATTAATAAATATTCTTCACGAAGAAGAAAACCTATTTCTTATGCTACATTTTGGAGAATAATTTTTTTAATTGAAATAGGAATACATTTTTTAAAGGCAACTATTCAGAACTTTCTGAGTTAAGTGATAAGATTTCACTATTTTCTTTATCGTGGTCATTTTACTTAAAGACACACAAACTTTTGGGGAGCCTGGGTAGCTCAGTGGGTTGAGTGTCTGACTCTTGATTTCAGCTCAGGTCATGATCCTGTGACATGATCTCAGGGTCGTGGGATCAAGCCCGCGTTGCTGAGTTTAGAGACTGCATAAGATTCTCTCCCTCTCTCCCTCTCCCCTGCTCATGCATACACTTTATCTCTCTTTCTAAAAAAATGTAGATATATATAGAGATATAGATATAGATATATACACATACATACACACATAAACTTTTATTTCCTACTTTGTTGTCATTCCCTCCCTAGGCCAGTGCAGCCCATCAACGGGTAGTGAAAACTGTCATCTTAGAGGATAAACTTCTGAGCTTACCTGAAATAGATCTGCGGGTAGGATGTTGTGCCCCACTCACATTGCCAATGGACCAGCAATCAACTTTGCTCCCCTAGGAAAATGTGCTGATTCAGGAGCCTCTGTGCTCACTGACTGTCATCACGCTGCCACCAGTTTCTCCCAGCCATGGACTGCTGCGTGGTTTCCTATAGATTTCTGGTTCTATAGAACTGGTGCCATCTTGGATGGTGTGCTGATCATTCTCCTCGTTCTTGCTAGCAACTTTTCTCGGAGCAAGACTTGGGCGTTCTATCCCAGCCACTGCCTGGGGGTGCCAAGTCAAACTTGGTAAATTGCACGGAAATCTAGCATCTCGCTTTTTAATTTTAGCATTATGCCTGATTACGCACTCTTACTGATACATTCCAAATGAAAATTGGACTTTCTGAATATGGCCAACAACTTGGATTTATATTTTGGTTTTTGTTTTAGATTCATGATGCAAAGTTGGAAGCACAGAGCACCTCATCGAAAGGGCTCTCTTTGGCTACCTTAATACCATTTCCTTCGAGGGATATGGTAACAAGTTGATACCCAAATTAGAATTCCTGATCCCAGATGGGGAGCTGTTGTGGTAGGCTGACTTAAAACTGTGAAAGGAAAATGGGTCAACTATAGGAAATGCCCTGGTGCTGTGGAGGTCAATATATATATATATAATGTTTATTTATTTTTGAGAGAGAGAAAGCAAGTGGGGAAGGGGCAAATAGAGAGTGGGAAAGAGAAAAATCCCGTGCGGGCTCCATGCCGTCAGCACAGAGCCAGACATGGGGCTCGATCTCATGAACTGTGAAATCATTCATTACCTGAGTTGAAATCAAGAGTCAGAAGCTTAACCAATGGAGCCATCCAGGTGCCCAATATTCAATATTTAAATATAAGTAGAGGAGAAGAACAATATCTATAAATCTATATAAAGAACAAGATCTATGAATATCTATAAATCAACAAATACTATATCTAAAGGGGGTTTGTTATCTGACTTCCTTTATCTCATTACCTTTGATCTTCTTCCTCATGGGAAAAAGCAAAAAAAAAAAAGCTGAGAACATTTCTGCATCTCTAATATTATATGCATCAGGAGTATGGGTCGTCTATGAAAAATGCCATTAACAACATAATTGCCACTTCCAACAATAGATGACATTTGCAGTGTGACCTATGTATCAGGCACTGTTCTAACTGCCCTGTATATATCAACACATTGTGTCTTCACAAAAACTTGTCCATTAGGCACAGCCCAATTTTATACTGAGGAGGGCATATTTCCTATGGTCATGCAACTGCTAAGTAGTTGGAGAGGGTTTGGGCACAGCACGCAACCAAAGATCGTGCTTAGTAGTATGTTGCACTGCCTTTGAACTTAGTCTGTTGGGATTCTGTAATCTTTATTCTCAGCTACAAGACGTTCCTTCTTATAACGGGGAGGGGCACACTTGAAGCTGAACCAGCAGATGACGCGACATGTAGCCGGTAGCAAGAAACAAGATTTCATTGATCTTTCTTATCACCATGATAGGAGCCAGAACACATCAAAAGCGCAAACTGTCTTTAATTCAGGTCAAAGCCTCCAATGCAATACCAGCCTTGTTTATGCTTTGAGGTCCAAAGTCAGCAATGAGTGGGGGTAAGCTCTTAATACCCTCAAAATGATTATGTTGAGCAAAATTGATGTTGAATAAACTGTTGAGACACACACAACCATTGACACCTGCAGAATAATTATGGCAAGTAAAAGAAGCCAGATAAAGAAGTGAGCATTCTGCATGGGTTAATTCATATAAATGAAATTCATATACAATTTTAGAAATGGCAGATTAGTCTCCAGTGACAGAAGGTAAATCACTATTTGCTTGGTGACAGGAGGACCAGAGGATGCGGGGGGGATGTAGGAAAAGGAATACGAAGCAGCATAAGGAAACTTTTTGGAGTGGTGCATATGTTTGTTGTCACGGATGCATATGTCAAACTCACAAAACTGTGCAATATGAGTGTGTGTGATCGTATATTAATTATACTTTCAGTAAACATGTTAAAAGTTAAAATTAAAAAAAAAGATATTGAACTTATCCTCCAGAACGATGCAGGCTTCGCTGAGTCCTCTGGACTCCTCTGCCGGAATCAGAGCTGATTCCTGGCGAGTTAGCAACGCCATGGGGGGAATCTCGTGGGATAGCCTCTCCAATGAGGGGGCTTTCTAAACTACTTGAAATCTTCATGGTTTTTGGGAACAGATAGGGAAGGATGGCAAAACATTCTATTTTACTGTGATTTCTGGTCTCAAGACTGCATTTATGGCTCTTATGACTAGCTCCATAACCCCTTCAAACAATCCATTCCTTTATGTGACTGTTCTGGCTAGATGCACTCTGGTGAATTACTCCTGATATCAACAATGAGTACACAGTGTATATACAGTATAAACGGGCCAGCACAACATGGTCCGTTGCTTCTTAATGCTCTATATCTAGCCGTAATAGGTGCTTAGCAGTAAAGCCTCTGGAAATGATTTGTATCATATCATTTTTGCTTATTGCACAAGAGTAACTTCCTACATTTATGTTGTATACTTATGAGTCCAACTCAGGTAGGCAGATTTTTTGGTTTTTAACCATAAGGGGGAGAGCATCTCAATTTTATTGGTGTTGCTGATGCTATTAACAGCTGTCCTGACAATAGCTTTTATGAGAATAAATGCTCTCTGACAAAAAAAAAATTCCTTAGGAGCACACTCTGGAGAAACCCTACATCAAATAAAACTGAACCAAATTTGTCTCCTGCCTGATCCAGCATCCCCTGTGCAGACTTATTTGGATGTCTGGCTCTCTCAGGACAGTCTCTTGCTTTTAGCAGTAAGTGTCCTGTTCAAGCAATCATAGTCAAAACTTCCATACAGGTACACTTCCCACCTGGTGGCTCTTAATGCATGCAAAAATACCCACAGGAAAGTGGCATTGTGCTGTATGTCAAGAAAGTGACAAATCCAACCTTTGTCTCTATTAGCTTTGGTCATTCTTCCCAAGGAGGAAACTGGACTGGGTATTTTTCCTTAGCGGCTGCTTTATTATTGCTGTTTATCATTTTCTTGACTTCGTGGTACATCAAATTATCCGTCACTGCAAACATGGAAGAAAGCCTATGTATTTTTTTTTCAGCAGGTATAAGAAAAGAAAAATTTTGTTCTTACCTCTTTTTCTTCCAATTCTGGCAAACATAGAAAGTACCTCATTGAATGTGGAGCATTCCTGTTTGCCCTGTGTATTTTCAGCTGTCCTTGAATTCTTTGTTTTCTGTTCTTTAGTTTTGGAAGTTACTAGCGATGTTATTTCTGAAATGTTGTTCGTGATTCATTTTTCAAACTTATTAAGAGGAGTCATGTCAGCGTGGGCACTTTATGCATTAAGAAAAGGGATTTCAAGATGGGGTATTCACAAAGCGCTCCATAATAAATTTTCTTTTACTATAAAATCAATTCTTCAAGCGTATTGTTTTAAGTACCTAAATAAAAATAACCCCCAAATGAGCAGTCATAAGCTTCCAATATGGTACAAATTAAGACCCAGAAACAATGAAGGGATGAATAAAATACAGCTAATAAAGTGCAAATATCTTAATAGGAATACAAAAACAAAAAGAGTAGAACAATTAACATATTATGAAAAGGCAGAAGTTAAAGGTAGAACATTCCAGAGAGATTCCCTAGTGAGTACTAGTAAGAGATCATTAAACCAGATGAATGTAATGTTTTTGAGGACTGCAATAGTCACCATAGAATAATGAGTCACAGTCTCTTGGTACCTCTATCACTCCCTGAGTTTGAGTAAAATACTTTTGAAACTGGAATCAATTGTTTTAATGTGCGGAAACCTCATTAGAGCAATGTTTACTATTCAAAAGTGTTTCATATGAAATGGGACTTTCTTGGCTTCTTCCAGTGAGGTTTAAGTAAGAAAGAAGTGAGAGGCTTTTATTAGGAAACATTGTAACATATTAAACTATCCCCATGCATATGCCTCATGTACAGCTTGCATATCCACTATAAAGTAGAACATAGTAAATTACATGTTTATAATGTGAAAGAATACAAAATAGCCTTAAAGTATCAGTGTCTTAATGAGATAAAAGTTTTGAAAGACTTATACTTTTTATCATGTATTTTTAAAATGTCACACGACCTAACAATCCCCCAAAGAAGGTAACTACAGAATAAACCTTGTAGAACAAATAACTGTAAGGAATTCTGAGCTGACAGTTAATTTATTAAATGTTCTGTTCTCTGTTATAGAATATAAATGACAATAATACACCCACACACTAATTCTTGACTTTATAATTTATTATTCGTATTGTACCATAGTCATGTTCTTGCTTTAAATGTCTTGGAAAGTAATGATCTTTTGAATGGGAGTGTTGTCTTTCTAGACCTGGGTGAACAGAATCATTTTATTAGAACAGAACCATTGTTGTTTGTAAATGCGATTCTATTTCTTGTTAATCCCTTCAAGAGGCGTATTGCTTCCATTAATGTTCCTTTGGCAATTTTTTTTTTTTTCACCACTGAAAATCTTTTCCTCAACGTAGCCTAAAGTAATTCGGTTTTAAGTATGCAAATACTTAAACTTTAATGGCAAAATACTTGGAACCCTTTGGAAGCCATTTTGAATAAAACTCCACATTTTCTTAACATTTAATGGTTATTGATGTTAAAATACCATACCGTGTCATTAATAGGAGATCATAAATAAAAGCATTTACAGAGGACAGAAGAAATAAAATTAGAAAAGGGTTTCAGTAGGAATTATTGGGTAAAAATAGTATCTTCTTAGACTACATCAGAATTTTCAATGGAAAATCAGATTTTCTTTCTGTTATTGAAATTCTTGAAATGTGTTAAAGATGCACCTTGCCAAAACGTTCAGGGGCAGAGGACAGAGGTAGGCTTGTGCAATTTTGATGCTTAATAAGCAAGTCCATTACCAGGGTCCTCTGCCCTTCTTTCTCACCTTCATGTATCTTGTACCTCACTTGCATTTCCTATCTCATCTAAAATTGCCTCCTCCCTTTTCTTTTACAGAAAAAAAAAATAAGTACAATCTAGAATCTCTATTATTGTTTAAAGCTATTGAAAGAGTCCTAAAATATGGGACATGTTGCCAAAGGTTGCTCAGTAAATCTAAGGTGCCAGATACACACATCTTCTCCATCGGTACCCACTTTATTCGAATAGAGTTAGTTCAATGTCTTCAGCGCGTTGGAGAGAACATAATGGGTTGTTTGAGGGGATATAACAGGGTCTTTATTGTATTTATTTTGCCGGTCTCAAGATTAAATGGTATACTTTCTGGCTGTCCTTTGAGAGATGGCCCGCAAATTAAATTTATAATATACATGTGATTTACTCATTTGGAGACAATTATGAATAATTTAATCATTGCATTTTCTTCCATTATTCTTTTCCTTACGTGTTAGAACACTGATGTAGTTTCAGTCGGAAAATCCACTGGCCTGGATCACTCCGAGGAAGTGTTTCAACAGCACAAGTCACGGCATGCTGCCAGGACCCAGTGGACAAGCCCAGTTGTCACTAACTACCTTAAAACAACAATAATGAAGCCCTCAACATCTATTGTTGAGCTCCCAGTAATATGTACATCCAACCATTAACATACTCCTATATGCAGAATGACAGCTCTACTTTTCAAGACTTTATTCTCCCTTCCAGAATCTCAGGAAGTCCTCTGAGCTCTACAGCACTCACTTCATGCGGTCATCTTCCTGGGCTTCTTCCTCAGTGTTTCAGCCTCTGCTCAGGACTGCTACCAAGCAAGCCTTCTGAAAGGGATTGTCAAACACCTCACTCCTCCAGAATTGACTCAGGTAGAGTCATGTCCCCGTAGGGATGCTTGGGCTCTGTGGTGTCATCGTCTATATATTGTCTGAGATAAAGGCCTGATAGAGTAAAACCAAGAATAATTTAAGTTCCCTGTATTAGTCAAGTTCCAACCAGGAAAGGATTCTGTTAGGATCATTCAAGGAAGGCTTATCTACAGTGGATCTTATGACAGGTGTGGGCAAGGTGTGAAGGAGCCACAAGAGGGGAGGAAGCTGGGCTTGGAGCAGGTAGCAGAGGCTGCTTCCACTCCTGGGACCAAAGAAACATGGCTATAGAGTCCCATCAGGCAGGCTGCCTTGAACAGAGCACAGGCTTCGTTTCGTTGGAGGCAGCCAGGAGGAGGCAACCTCTCAGGGAAGGACTCGGTGGAATTTATGGTTTGTGAGTTGATGATTCTAGACTAGAGATAACAGAGAATGGGAGTAACTAAAGAACTGATGTTCCCGCTCTGTCTCTGATCATTCTCAGGCTCCTTATTAACTGACCTCAATTGGAAGCAAGAGAGTGTGGTTGTCCTGTTGATGTAATCCATGCAGGTAAGCCTCAGAGGCCCAGAACTGGATGAAGAATGTCCGAGAACAGTTCTAGGGTAGAAAACACAAATATTTGGTGCGGCCACTCTTGACTATATGTTCATATCTGCCAGTTGTCAAGTAATCAAATACACTTCTTTTAATACTAACATTTGCCACAGACATTGGAGTGCCATGAAAGGCTGAATTTCACAGTGATGCCCTTTGAATTCAAGAGAAAATGAAAATGTTACCTCATAAAAGTAATAATGGGTCACACTTTGCATGACAATATTTCTAATTACTTTAACATGTTTACCTTCATTTAATAGATATTCATAAAACAAAAAATATCCACTGGCCCCATATTATATTCTGGATGCTGTTCTGAAAGACTTAATTCCCACAATTCCATGAGACAGGCCACTCTATAGATTAGGAACGTGAAACACAGGGCTTTAACTTGCCAAATAGCAGAGTCTAGACATCAACCTCAAAGCCACAATGATATACTATTACTTTTTTTAATGTCTATTTATTTTGGAGAGAGAGAGAGCAAGTGAGCAGGGAAGGGAGACAGAGGAACAGAGAGAGAGGGAGGACCCTAAGTGGGCTCTGTGCTGACAGCAGACAGCCCAATGCAGGGCTCGAATTCATGAACTGTGAGATCATGACCTGAGCTGAAGTTGGGTGCTTAACCGACTGAGCTACCCAGGTGCCCCTACTATTCCTTTTGATAACTACAATGCAAGTGGAGAGTAAATACGGATTAATATAGTCATATTTGCATAATAAAACCCTAAAGCTTAAAGAAAATAAAGTGGAATGCTTCAGGTGCTTCTGAGTAAAGAGTCTAGCAATGGGACAATACTCTCCTCTGAAGTTTAGAGAGTTCTTTTCGTTATTTATCATTTGTAAGAAACATTTCTTTCATGAGGGCCTCATGTTTCAAGATCATGTTAGAGCTAATGCGAAAAAAAAAAAAAACCCAAAACAAATATAAGCAGCTAAACATGATATGGTGTTTTTTAGTTTTCATTTGACATGTAAAAATATGAATTTGAATTTATTTCATGTAGATAAACTTTAGTAGGTGTCAACGTCAGAGCTCCTCAGCTAATGTCTCTACGTTTCCTGTGGTGAGTGGCCGTCATGTGACTTTTATGTCCTAGGTCTCGCTTTCCTTGGAGAGTGTAGATGGCATTACCAAGCAACATAGATGCCTAGTGCTGCAAAATCTGTGATGTTTGGATGCACTATGTGTTGTGTTTCTTAATATTTCACGTATGGAAATATTTTCCACTATTTTTATAAGGGCCATTGTTGATCCAAAGTTTATTGTCTTCAGAATGACCATGGAAAAGCTTGAGCTTATATTGGGTACGTATGTTCTTTACTTATTAATATTCTCTGTTGTGTCCAGCCCAGTATCCTGAGGATTCATATTCCTTAAGATGATGCATGTATATCTTGGGATCTTACAGCCTCAGTGTGTGTTTTTCAATTCACTTAATTCAGCACATCATGTTTTTATTTCTTACTTATTTTTCTTATTTCTTATTTATTTTTTATATTTTATAATATTTTTATATATTTTATATATTTATATATTTTATATATTTCTTATTTATATTTTTTATTTCTTATTCATTTTTTTATTTTTGAGAGACAGAGAGACAGAACATGAGCAGGGGTGGGACAGAGAGAGAGAAAGACACACACACACACACACACACACACACACACAGAGAATTCGAAGCAGGCTCCAGGTTCTGAGCTGTCAGCACAGAGCCCAATGCAGAGCTTGAACCCAAAACCACAAGATCATGACCTGAGCCAAAGTCAGATGCTCAACAGACTGAGCCACCCAGGTGCCCCATGTTTTTATTTCTTGAAATGCCAACCCATCTTGATTTCTTTCTCAGACTATTATGGACTTCAAAAATTGCTATGGTCTCACCTTGTATTGAAAATTAGTATTTATTTCTTAGAATAAAAGTCCACATCCTTAACATGAATGAGTAGATGATACCCAGCTCTGTAAAAGTCTCTCCTCCCACTCTCCATTTTGCTCACTGTGTGTTGCCCATTCTGGCTTTCTCTCAGCAACCCAACTAAGTAAGTTATTAGCTTCTAAAGATAACTTCCATAAGCTCTGGTCTTAACATTGAAATATTGTTATAACACCAGAAATTATATTTGGCAGTCAAGCAATTTATGAATCTGTGTCAGTTTTTCTCATCATCTGTGGCTCCCATGGACAGCAAGCCCCATGAGACCAGGGATCACATCTCATTTGTTCACGCTATACAGCTTGTATTGGGCACAGGGTGTCGGCACATGGGAGGCATTCAATAACTAAAGGCTGAGTAACTGAATGGATTTTGCTCATCAGCTAGATTTCAATATTACGTGTGGCATGAATTTGGGTTCCCCATAATGTCTAGAGCATTTTAACTTCCTTTACCTTCATTCTATGTCCTTTTCTCTCTTCCTTTCCCCCAAATCTTACCCACACTCTCTCTACTTCCGTCTACCTGATATGTGGGCGCTTTCTTGGACTACACCAATCTTCTCATCTCTGTTCTATTTTAACTTGTCCTAAAATTTCCTACTTAGTTTATCTTCTTTACTTTCTTATTTCATAGTTTAACTTTATTATTCAAGTCCCTCATTGATTCATGTCCTTTCCATGGACTTGCCCTTTGAACATGGATGTTACGTCCTTGCCTCCCTTCCTTTTTTCTATTTCTTCTTCTTCTTCTTCTTTCCTTTTGTTTAAAGTCTGGGACTTTGCACACATCATCACCCTCCCATCACGCCCAGGCCCCACATTCACTTAACAAGCTGGGGATACTCTTTCACAATTACACTTTGAAAGTGCTCACTTTTATTTAAAAGTGTGTAAGTTCATATCCACAATGTCTAAGTCACCTTTCCTCTCTAAAACCTCCCTCCCTCTAGCAGACACAAGTGACAAGCGACCTGTACTAACGAATTAGGGACTTTCTCCAGGATCCGTCTTTTGTTTACATTTCTAAAACCAACTGTGTCATATTACCTACCTTCTGTGATAGCCTCTTTATTTTGTGGACAGTTTCCTCTTTCTCTCCCTTTGGATTTGACTCTTTTATTTTAGTGTTAGTTCACCTTCCATATCCAGATCTTTGATTAACTAAGTTTTTCCTTTAATACTAGTCTGTGCCCTCTAAACCTCAGCCACATCAGAGTTCTGGGTTTGAACCCTAGGTTTCCTGCCTGCTTCAGATAAGCATTCACATCCCTAACATGACAGTCTGTCTTCTTTGCTGGTGTGTAAATACACATGCATGTGGATAAAACACATGAAAGCTGGGAGAAATGGGTAGAAATGGAAAAACAAAATGTAGATTCTGCATGCAACTGATACAATTCTACAATGTCTGAACATTATAATTAGGTTTGGTAAATTTTGTTCTCCAATGTAACTGAGTGACAGCCCTTGTTCTGTCCCACACTGAGAGATCCTGTGCATACATGTGTGGACATAAGGCCCTAGCTCTTCCCACACTTCTGCAACTGTGGCTCCTTGAACCTAGGGATGCCTACATCTGTGAAAAGGGCCTTTCTCAAGAGAATAGACCTTGGGTATAAGTTTGTATATGTCCTACATGCAGGTTTGGAACATTTAGCCAGTGGTTTATGGTTCTAAGGAATCTAAATTATAGTCAAGAAAGGGACAGGAAAACTTGGAGTCGGCATATCATTTTGATTTATAAACTCCTTATTCTGTTGGGTGGAAGGAATATAGCCAGCAGAGGGTTTATGCCAAAGTCAGGCCACCCAAATTTCAAGGATCAGGGCAGGGACCTCCCTTCCTGAGTTTAAGAGTGAAGGGGCATTTAAGGTTTATTAAGAATTTCTGCTTTGCACATAAACCAAGAAATATATTTTTTCTTCACCTAGAGCAAGAATTCAATGGAGGGACTTTAACTGAGTGTAATCATTTAAAAGATGTAAAAAAAAAAGCAGTATGTTTTCATTTCATAAAAGCTTCTAGAAACTTTGTGTTTATCATCAAAATTAAAAGACCTAGAGTGAAATTAGACACAGCTGAGTCCCCTGAAGATGTAGCCTACGCTTCAACAAGGGTGTGATTAAATTTCTTAAGGCTTGGTGATAGCAATCTTTCAAAGAGGGTGTAGAAAATTCAGTATTAGTGTAAAATAACACTAGGTTCAAAGGCAGAGCTTTTGGGACTACTTTTAAAAAGAATCTTCACAACCAGATGACCAGCAAACACATGACGAGATGCTCAACATCATTCATCATCAGGGAAATACAAATCAAAACTATAGTAAGGTATCACCTCACACACCAATCAGAATGGCTATAATTAACAACACAGGAAACAACAGATGTTGGCAAGGATGTGGAGAAAGGGGAACCCTGTTGCACTGTTGGTGGGAATGCAAACTGATGCAGCCACTCTGGAAAACAGTATGGAAGTTCCTCAAAAAGTTAAAGATAGTTCCTCCCCATTTATGCCACCTGGGTGGCTCAGTTGGTTGAGCATCCTACTCTTGATTTCCACTCAGGTCATGATCCCAGGGTCAAGGATTGAGCCCTGTGTTGGGCTCCATGCTGAGTGTGGAGCATGGAGCATGCTTAAGATTCTCTTTCTCTCTCTTTTCCTCTCTCCCCAGCTTGTGCTCTCTCTCTCAAGGAAAAAAAAAAGAAAAAAAAGGAAACTTAAAGATAGAACTACCCTAGGACCCAGCACTTACACTACTAGATATTTACTCAAAGGATAAAAAAATACTGATTCGAAGGGGCACATGCACCCCCATGTTTATAGTAGCATTAGCAACAATAGCCAAAGTATGGAAAGAGCCCACATGTTCATTGACTGATGAATGGATAAAGAAGATGTGATACACACACACACATGCACACACACACACACACACACACACACACTGGATATTACTCTGCCATCAAAAAAAATGAAATCTTGCCATTTGCAATGACGTGGACGGAGCTAGAGTGTATTATGCTAAGCAAAATAAAGTCAGTCAAAGAAAGACAAATACCATATGATTTCACTTATATGTGGAATTTAAGAAACCAAACAGATGAGCATGGGGAGGTGGGGTAAGTGAGAGGAGCAAATCATAAAACAGACTCTTAACTCTAGAGAACAAACTGATGATTACCAGAGGTGGATGGTGGGGAAAATGGTGGGTATTAAGGATGGCACTTATTGGGATGAGTACTGGGTATTGTATGTAAGTGATGAATGACTAAATTCTATTCCTGAAACTAATATTACACTGTATGTTAACGATCTGGATTTAAATAGAAACTTGAAACATAAATAAATATACAAGTGAGTGAATGAGCCTTCATCAGTATTAGATCTAAATTCAGAGAAAAACTGATAGGGCCAGAAAATTGAAAAGTGCAGTGAAACTCAGGATGGGAGGTGATACGGAGGTCACGTTTAGAGAGATCAGGAAATATAGCATGGAGGAGACCGAGGTTCTTGGTAGACGTCACAACAGAGCCCCTAGAAGTCGCTTCATGTTAGAATTTGGTCGGGCAGGACGAGGAAAGAAATTGGTAGTCCCTGTAGGGAATCTGGGTCCCTGAGAAACTGTGCCAACCATGAAATCTGTTGCTAGACTTCTGTTACAAATTTAGAAATCTTCCCTGTAATTGTTTATTCATTTCTATTTTAATTCCTCTATAGCGCTCCTACATCAGCCAGAGTTCTTTGTTGAAAGCAATAAAATTTGACTCTGGGAAATTTTAACATAAGCTTAATTTATGAAAAGGATATTTTATAGCTTGTAGAAATTTAGAGAAAGTTGAAGAACCTGGATCCAAAATGGGTAGGAATTAAGCAAGCCTAGGGAATCTGCAAGAACCTTTGGGGAGGAACACTTTTATCTCTCTCTTTCTGATACTTGCTCCAGATTCAGTCCCGGGTGAGATGGTATTCTTGCCCGATCCGTGGTCCCATGCCTACACCCCAACAGCCAGAGGGGCAAGAGAACAAGCTTTAGACATTTTAGCTTCTTTAGGAGGTCATGCATTGGGCCTCCCACAAGATTCATACATTCAGATGCTGGGTAATTAACTTAATAATGACCAACATTGCTATGAGAAGAATAAATCTGGATGCCTGCAGAGAAAAAAAAAGTTACAAGATAATACTTGGGCACACATAGATATCAGAGTTTCCAGAAAGTCAAAATAAAGATTTGTCAGGGGATATGGCACTGAGAAACTTGGGAAAAGTTAAGGGAAATAGCAGTTAGTGAGGTAAAACCTTAGAGTGATCACTCTAAGCGGATCACTTAGCCATGGTTACTTTTCTCTTTCCATGGTGTATAGTACAAGGCTAACTCACCAGGTCTCAGTTGCCCAAACGTTGCATGTTCCATAGATCTTAGGGACTGGCCTTTGACTGGCTCCTGGGAGATAACCTCTGAGCTAGTGGGAAATCCTGCTTGATAAGAATGTCTTTGCATACTTGAGACCTCAGGCCTTGCTGGATAGATTAGGTTAACAGTGTAATTTATGGTAAATGCCTATCTTTACATGGATGCTTGCCGGGCTTTGAGCCAGCTACATTTGGGGAGGTGTGAGTCTGAGAATTGAGGTTAGTTACACAGGCACTGAATACCTAGGTGGCTAACTCAAATGAAATGCTTGGATCCAGGGCTCTGGTGAACTTTCCTGACTGGCAGGACTTGGCACCCGTTGTCACATGTAGTTGGGAGAGTTCATACTGACTGTGTGGCTCCATGGGGGGAAACAACCCTGGAAGCTTCTGCCTGGTTTCTTGTGGCCCACCCTATATATACCTCTTCCTTTGCTGATTTTAATCTGTATATTCTTGCTATGATAAACTGTAATCGTGAATGTAACAGCTCGGCTGCTTCCTGTAAATTCTTCCTTCTAGTGAGTCATCAAACCTGAGGGTGGTCTTGTGGACCTCCAACGCACAGGGGATACAGGATTTAACTTAGATTTCCATAAAATCTTGAGTTAAAGAGTAGAATCCGTTCCTTCTCGCTACTTATCAAACCTTTTCTCAGGGACCGCTGTCATAACGCATTATGTTCCGTTTGTGTTTAAGGATAAATACGATGCCCATCAGACAGAAGGCAGAAAACAATAAAATGGAGGATTAGTACCTGACCAAATGCTTCCCAAAACGTTGTGTAATGATATGAGAGGCTAGGAAAATAAGAAACAAATGAAAGATGCCTGGAGGTTTCCATTATTCATAAAAAGCAAAGCGACAGTACAATACTTTACATCATTTCTTTCTTAGTATGCAGTTTTGCATAAATTGTTTTTGTTCACTCCCCCACCTTTTGCTACCTCCTGTGTACGTCCCTTTATTTCTTCCTGAGGTTGAGCTGGCAAGATGTGAGTTATAGTGACAAAACGAACATGATAAATTTCCGCTGCCCCGTGAAATTTGTTCAGTGTGGAGTTCTTTTGCTGTTTAGAATCCTAATGTTGTGCTCATGCTCACCCCTTTCCATCCATCGGATAGCATGCCGCCATCTGTAGAAGTGCCATAGTACTAAGATTTATGTGTTACTATTTAAGGAGTTTAGGTTTGGCAACTTCATGCTGTTCATTTGGCCAAACAATAATATGCTAATTAACCTGCTTGACCTAAATTATACAGCACTCAAGGATGTTCAGCCAACCCAGTTGCTCAATTGGCTGAGCATTTCTGACCCTATGGTTTTGCCTATAAGGAGCTTTACATCATAAAACAAATGGTTATTGGGCTGCTCCATTTCATCATCTGAAAGGGAATTAATTATCTTCAGCTCACTAAAGGAAATTTATATTTCATCTGGTTTGTTATGATTATACCAATATTTCACAATTAATGTGCATCGGCAGGGACCGAAAAAACTTTCACTTTCTTTCCCAGAACCATCTGTATTTTTTAGCTGGCTGAAACACTGATAAGGAAGTGTAGACATTTCTGTTTATTTTAGCTTGAGCTTAGGATATGAGATCCAAGATCCGTATGTGGGTTTCAGAGTATATGAACGCCCAGAAGCTATTTGCAAAGTTTTACATGCATGTGCTTAAAAGTATTTTACTAGGAAGGGTTTTCTTAAGTTCTCGAATTGGATTCATGTCCCCCCAATAAAAGTTGAAAATAGACATTAGGTGTTCAAGACTAATGATCCCTTTTTTAAGTAACCTCATTTCATGGACTCATCAATCTGGTTTCCTTATGGTTATTTATCATGCAATGCTGAAAATCTTTAGCAATATCTCTCTCCAACCCCCTCCCCACCAGTCTGCCACGTCAGCAGAATTCAAATAAATGAAACTCTAATAGTCAGAAAGAAGTTAAAACAATACACGTATTGAAGAAACGTATTGCATAGATGCTCTCTTAAAGGATTAACTTTTCTAGCACACGTCAAAACAATGCGAGAATTGCTGAGATCCCAAGGACTAAAATCTCTTGATATCTTGATCACAGAGGAACAGGAAAACTTAGAAACATGGCAAAAGACAAAGATTCAGAAAGGAGAAGAAAAATTAAGAAAGAAAAACGTGACAAATGGAATAGGATGTAGAAAACTTTACAGGGAACTTAAGAAACACATGTAAATACTGTATATATTTAATACAGGGAAGCAACCTTTAAGAAAGATGGGTGTTGTATCGTCCTGTAAATCAGTGTTTCTCAAACTTCACAGGGCACAGACACAATCGGGAGCTCTTATTAAAAATGCATATTCTGACTCTGTTGTCCTGGGTTGGAACCTTTAATTCTGCATTTCTAGCAAACTTCCAGATACCGAGGGTGTCTGCAGACCAAACTTTAATTAGTAAAGCTGTAAGCTGAGGTCACAGTTTACCCACTGCCTGAATTCCATAATATAAAGTCACATCAACGCTGAGACGCCTTTTGAGAAGTTGTGCTAAGAGCCAAAAAGAATTATTGGATCTGTGCCTGTGTCTTGAAAAGGAGTGAGGATAACTAAGTTTAGCGGAAGTTTAGTAGAGGAATGGAGTATTGTCTCAATGCCAGTGAAAGCATCACATAAGGAGGCTTGCCATCTTCACTTATATTGTATCAGGTGAAGATGATAAGCATCTCTTATTAGTGTGATTGAATCAGCACATATGGGAAATATTATTTAAACATTTCCAATACAGTGACTAGGTGAATGTACATATTGTTGACCTAATGCTTACTAAACAAGCATTGCTATAATGATAATAATAATAATGATAATAACAACAACAACAATAAAAATAATACAGGCATGGGGCACCTGGGTGGCTCAGTTGGTTAAGCATCCAACTTCAGCTCAGGTCATGATCTCCCGATTCATGAGTTCGAGGCCCACGTCGGGCTCTGTGCTTACAGCTCTGCTTTGGATTCTGTGTCTCCCTCTGTCTCTGCCCTTCCCCTGCTCGCACTCTGTGTGTGTCTCTCTCAAAAATAAATAAACATTAAAAAGTTAAAAAGTAATAATCATAGAGGAAAAGCAGTCTACCAAGCAGTGTAGGTGGCTTGAAGTTCTGTCCCATATTCCTAGGATTCCTGCTTTCTTCTTCATTTGAATATTTCTATTTCCATTCATACACAGATTCCTTATTCAAATATAAGCAGAGAAATATTTATTTTTATTATTTCCTCATAAAATGTTGCATATGTTTTACACTCTTCTAGACTTTGCTTTCTTTGTATATACCATATTATATACATCTTCGTGTATCATTATATGAGATAGGATGCTTTTATTCTTTTTTGTAGTGGGATATCAAAATGTTTCTTTTTAACCAGTTTCCTACTGACAGTCTTTGGGGGTATTTCTTCACAATTAATGACATCTTACCCAAGATGTTTTTGTCCTTGTGCAATTATACTGCCGGAAAACGCTCATAAATGGGGTTGTTGAGTCAAAATGTATATTTATTTGTAATTTTGATAAATACTGGGAAATTGCTCCCCTTAGAGGTTGGTAGCCATGTTACTGATCATGTATTTTTCCATAGCCTTACCACCAGAGGATGTTAACAATTTCTTGGATTTCTGCTAAACTCATAGGGGAAAAAAACATTTATCTGTGTAGTTTAAATGAGCATTTCTCATGTTATGAGCTAAATTCAGCAACTTGTCATCTGATAGAGAATCACTTGAAGTTCCTTTCTGAAGAAAAGTTTCTTCATGTGTTTTACTCATATTTCTATTGTGTTACCAGCCTTTAGTGATTGATTTCTGAAGGCTTTTGAATGTATTAAAGAGATCAACTTTTGTGATATGAATTGCAAATATTTTTTCCAAATTTAGTATTTATGTATTCATTCAGGTTTTCACCTTGCATATTTTTTTTCTTATAGAAGTTTTTAATTTTTATGAGGCTGATCTTATCAATCATGATCATATGGGTTCTGATTTTGTCTCAAAGGAAGAAAAGCCTTCCCTACTTCAAGATTATAAACAAATACTCACATGTGTCCTTGTAGTTCATTTGTTCAAGTTATATATTTAAATTTTGGGGGCACCTGGGTGGCTCAGTCGATTAAGCGTCCAACTTCAGCTCAGGTCATGATCTTGAGCTTCGGCAGTTTGAGCCCCCGATCAGGCTCTGTGCTGACAGCTCAGAGCCTGGAGCCTGCTTCGGATTCTGTGTCTCCCTCCCATTCTGCCCCTCCCCTGCTCACGCTCTGCCTCTCTGTCTCTGTCTCTCTCCCCAAAATAAATGAACATTAAAAATAAATAAATTTTTGATATATTTAGGGTTTATCCTGGTTTTATGATGTGGTTTTGGTGATAAGATAACCTTCCGTTGAACAATGGACCGTTCTGTTACAACTTTGAGATGCCAAATTTCCGTACGTATATATATTTTTAGACTAATTTTGATTTGTTTTCTTTTTTTTTCCCATAACACCGATCAGTCTATTTGCGAATTGGTGCTATATTACTTCAAATATCGAGACTCTGTCTCGTTAAATTCCTGATAGGTTTAGACCTTCTTCATGAATCTTTTACAAAAATGCACTGAATATTCTTATATTTTATGATAATTTTAACACACTTATATAGGTCTAAAGAAAGTTAATTTTTATTTGAATTTATTTTAAGCGTATAGAATCATTTATAAATAACAAATGTTTATTTGATGTGTCATATGTACTAGATGCTATTCCAGTGCTGGGGATCCACAGTGGTTAAAAAAGAAAAAAAGAACTTCACTGTCCTGAAGGAACTTACATTTTGGTGATAGGGGATAAACAATGGGTGATAATATAATGTACTAAAAGTTTCCAGTGCTATAGAAAAAACTAAAGTAACGAATAGGGATAGAGAGGGTCAATATGTATGTATATATGTATGTATGTATGTATGTATCTATTTAATGTTGAGAATTCTTATAAAAAAACTGGTACATTTTCTCACTTATGCAACCTTGTTTTGTGTCCATCCATACTAGTTAATTGAGTATTTATTATGTACCAAGCCATGTCTAATTGATGGAGGTCAACTGTGCTTATGGAGCTCATACTTGATGATAGTAGAGATATAATGAAGGAAGCATAATAAGCAAATGATGAAGTATATTCAAAGGTGAGTACATGAAGCAAAACAAGGCAGAGAAAGAGGATAAAGCTAGTGTGTGCATCTCTGTGTGTCTGCGTAATTATGCAAGTGAGGGGGCCGTAGATATATTTTATGATGCAGTGTTTATAAATTAAAAGTCGTACATACAATGTGCATTCTCATTTGTTCTATCTTTATGTCTACCAATACTGTTTTAAAATATTCTCTGTATTGGTTTTGTGTATTTCATGTTCAATCTATAACTAGGCATTATATATGAGAGAGAGAGAAAGAAGGAGAACCTAATAGAAAACAAAATGTAAAATGTCTCTGTATGGTAAAAAAAAACTTTATTGAAAAGCATTGAAGAATATAGCAATAAATGAAATGATATACTATATTTCTGGATCAAGAGAAAGACATGCCAACTATCTCAATTATTCTGTAGTGTTAACACAATTTCAAGCAAGCTCTAGCAGGTTCTCAGGGCACTTAGTATTTCAGATGGGAGAGCAAATACCAAAATATTCATAAATAAAAGAATCAGTCAGTGACTCGCTTTATCACATATCGAGACATAACTTAAAGCCACAGTAATTAAATAGGGTATTTGGTACACAGATAGATAAAGTCATTTATAGGACAGAATTCAGAGCCTGGATACACATCTCTACATACATGAAATTCTGATATAAGACACATCAGTAGAACTCGGATAAAATTTTCAGTAAATGTGCTAGGATAATTGGTGAGTCACAGAGAAGGAAATAAAATTTTCTCTATGTCCAACCATATACAGAATTCAATTCAAGATAGATAAAGAACTTAAATGTGGAAAACAAAGCCATCAAATTTTTGGAACACAATATGGAAAGCTATAACCTGTGATTAAGTAAAGATTTCTTAAATACTTAAGCAGTGCAAACTAAAATAGAACAGATTGAAAGTCTTAATTACAACCAAAATCATCATAAAAAAGAGAAATAAAATCCACATACTCACGGAGGATATTAACAATATATTTAATTAACTAACAAAAGGTAAAGAATCTAAAACATATGAAGTACAAATCTGTAACTTACCAGCCAAATGATTAGAAACGTGCAGAGGCAAACTGGAATTATGAAAAGGGAACAAATGCAGCGTTTCGCAGTGACCTCCAACTATAAGTTGACCCATAAAGAGATACTATTTAAATTCTGCAAGAGCATCCAAATGTTAAAAATCTGAAAACACTAAGTGTAGACAAAGATGGGAATCAATGGCAGCTCCAATATATTATTGCAGCAAAAGTAAACGGGAGACTTTGGGGCACAATTTGCGATTCTTGTATAAAATGAAACATGTGCACACATATGACACTACTTACAACACTATAGTTATGATTCTCCGACAACAACATGAAAGCCATCTGGAGAGTCGTCTGAATTCCACGACTTCATCACAGACCATGTGGCTCAAGAATCTCAGGGATGATGCCTAAACATCAGTATTTCTAAATGGCTCTGTGTTATTACTATGTACAGGGAGGTCTGAGAAATACTGCCTTAGAGAACGTCTCTCATATAGAAGTAACCCAAGAGCCAGGAATGAGAACGTTCACAGCAATATTACTTACGACAGCAAAATCTCGTCACCCGCTTAGGTGTCCGCAAACTGTGGGGTTAAATCAACTGGCCATACGAAGAATGCTGTAAAAAAACGAACAAACTGCAGGCATGTATTTCAGCAGAGATTAATTAAAACAATATACTGTTGAATAACGTAGGGCGGAGTCCTCAGAAAACAGACTGTGACAGATTCGTGCTTAGGAAGACAAGCCTGGAGGTGTTCTTGGGACGAGCACCTGTGAGCAATGAGAGATACTGGTTTGGAAAGAGAGAAATTGGACTGTGATGGTATAACAGAGGCCTCAGCCAATGCTGTGGGGGAACTTGGACTGGGACGGCTCTTCAGCATTGTCCCAACTGAGGCAAAGGGGCTGGACTTTTGTACCCCACATCAAGCAGATTGGGCATTGTCCTTATTGGCTGCTCATCTCGCTTGCTGTGTTCTGTGGACCATCTGATAACTCGTCGGGGTTCAGATGCCCCTGCTGACACTCTGAGATTGCCGCCCAGTAAATAATTATATCCACTTTGCTTGTAATAATTACTGAAGAGGTCCATAATAATATAACCAGGATCTTTAAAAGCATATTGTACCTTTAGCCGTGGCTTAACAGAGAACAGATAATTAATGATGCTAGTACCCTGATCACCAGGACAGTTTTTATCACTGTGGTGAATGGAACATCCTCCAGATTCTCTGGTGGGCTTTCTGACTTTAAAATCCCCAATTCTCTGGGCCTTTTGATCTCTTCCACTACCATTTTTCATGGAAGTTCTGGATTTCTACTTTCCTAAGTTGGAATCATTGTTTTTTGCGAGTTTTTCAGTGCAAACCTAGACGAATATTAACACTGTATTCCATGATCCTGGCCAGAATGTTTAATCATGCGTCGTGGGAGAGAACACCCATTTCAATGAATGTCAACTCCATATCTCATTTCCTTTAATGGGAGACTATTTCCTTTAAATAGTCTCTATACACTCTCCCAGCTCCTGCTGGTTTGTCTGAAGTAGGTGTTACAACTACTTTGGGATATAAATCCCTGTTTTTTTTCCTTCGCAGACCCAGGCATTCCCTGGCCAGATTATGTTATGACTTGACCCTCATGATTGGTTTGTTAGCCAAGAAGGTAGAGAGAAGTGGATCTTGAGGGGCTGATGTTGTCTTGCAAAGCAGAAGATTACGATATCTTCAAGCAAGAATCAAATTCTTGTTTCTGACCGGAAGGAGGGAGTTCCTTACAAGGTCCTGAGTGTTCAGGAGAATCTGAGATTCTAGATACTGGATTTCATTGACCCAGATATCCCTTGGAAAGCCTTTGTATCCCATCCCTTACACATCGGAGACTTGATGTTCATATAGCGATCCTGATGGTGTTGAGTTCAACCTTCTCTGGAGTGTTGCTGCCAAATAGAGTCTTCTGCTTGATCCTCAGCTTCTCTACCCACCCCCCACCCAAGCTATGGGAGATCAGAAGCTCTTTATATGCTGTGGAGAACCTCCTCTAGCTTTCACACTGTTTTTTAGATTGGTGATTCTTTTTTATTTTTATTTAAAAAAAAATTTTTTTTTCAACTTTTTTAAATTTATTTTTGGGACAGAGAGAGACAGAGCATGAACGGGGGAGGGGCAGAGAGAGAGGGAGACACAGAATCGGAAACAGGCTCCAGGCTCTGAGCCATCAGCCCAGAGCCCGACGCGGGGCTCGAACTCACAGACCACTAGATCGTGACCTGGCTGAAGTTGGACGCTTAACCGACTGCGCCACCCAGGCGCCCCTTAGATTGGTGATTCTTAACCTTTAGCCTCAGGTTATCTTCTTGCAGTACACTGATGGGCCCCAGCAACAGCTATCCTAGGCCTTACTCCTTATAATTTCTGTTTTCCCTATACACGTTGAACACCTGAGTAATTGCACCTACCAGTGAATTTCCTTCCTCTAGCATTTCATTCTGGTTCACTGCTGATAAAAGCTTAACAAACTCACTGTGATCACACATCAGTGACAACCAGTGCTCCACTTAGGACAAATAATGGAGTTTCATTCTCACCTAGTTGTACAGTGACCTACTCCGGAATCTTTGAGTCTGCTTCCTAAGTCTACCATTGGCACCAACGTTCTAGATTATGTTCCGTAGAAAGCAGATCTTGTGTGCATGTCTGTTTATTGGGGAGTGTCGGTGAGATCAATACCTATCAGGCTTGAGCGAAGCCATAGGGGACAGAGGTAAAAGTTGACCTGTCATGTAATTGCGACAGGTACTGTGGGGACAGCTGTAGCCGAGATGTCTCTTCAGAATTGTTCTGTCCAAGGCAAGAAGGCCAAGCATTTGGTCCTATGGATCAGCCAGTCATTGAATACAGGTTGCTTCCAGGAAGGGGTGTAACTTGGTATGACTGATTCCATCATTTGAGGACGATTCTTGGTGAGGACAAGCTAGATACTAGCGGCCAAGATTCCTAGCTGCGGTGGGAATGGCACCTCTGTCCTGAGGGGGAAGCTGAATAGCACACCACAATGTCTACTACATGCTAAAAAATCTAAATTTTATCAAATATGGGAATATTTTTAAAAATTTGATATAAGTTAAAAATTAAATTATTCACTTATTTATGTATCTAGCTATCTATGACATAGGTATGTGTATATACACATTGGCATAGATGGAATAACAGTGGAGATAAAAAAGAATAATTTGCACAAAAATCACTATGCTAGTTACCTGGGTGGAAAGAACAATCGGTTGTGTGGGAGGGGTCACAGGAGGCTAATGGAAGGGATATTGGGGCGCCTGGGTGGCTCAGTCGGTTAAGCATCTGACTTTTGATTTCTGCTCAGGTCATGATCTCACGGTTTGTGGGATCGAACCCCATGTCTGACTGTGTGCTGACAGTGAGGTGCCTGCTTGGGATTCTCTCTGCCCCTCCCCTGTTTGTGTGCTCTCTCTCAAAATTAATAAATAAACTAAAAAAAATAAATAAAGGAAGGGATAAAGTTCTATTTCTGAAGTTGGGTTGTTGACATGTGTGTCCATTTTAGTTGTCTCTTTGACATATACATTTAAACTTTATATACTTTTATATATATCATATTTTATATTTTAAAGGAGAGCATAATGAAAGTATTTGTAAATGACTGCTATTTTGTGTAGCATTGAACCTAAAATAAGTCAAGAGAATGATGTGAGTACTAAAGTGTTAAAGGAATGGGTTCATAGGACCTCAGATGAGGGAGAGAGAGAATCCTGTCCTATCTGCATTATACACTTAGGGGAGGTGATCTCAATGGAGATAAAAAATTCTAAATTTAGCAATACATATCTTATCTAGAGCAAGAAACACTATCTGGACATTAGTGCTTCCTTCAAAGACTCTTTTTGAGAAAATTCTGTGATTTGGGAAAGCTTCGACTAGTCATGATATGAGGGAGTCGAATCAGGATCGATAGGATAACCAGAAACTCAAGAGAGCTGGTCTTGCAATAGAGAGAAAGTTCAAGCCAAAACCCAAGATAGAAGTAATTTATCTTGTATGTTTTCTCTTACAAGAGATGGATGGAAATAAGCTGGCCCACTACATGGTCTGAATATTACAGAGGTCATTTAAGAGTTAGAGGAGATACCCATTCCTTCACTAATTCAAAAGATACTTACTGAGCTTCTGTGCAATGCCAGGCACCATGTCAAGTGCTGGGGATAGAATGATAAACACAAAATACATGGTTCCTGCCTTATTGTCCTAAAACTCCAGTTTTCATACTTTTAATATCCTAAAGATCTTGACTTAAATGAAACATACAGAACCACAGTATAAAATAGAGATAAGGGTTTTGCACCCAAATTCAACATGTGGAATACATGTGGAATACCCCATACCTCCATGAAATTCTCCGACACAAGCTGGTATCCTACAATTCAACTAAATTCTGCTGCCGTCTACTTGGAAAGAGCCTCAGATCCCACAGGTTAGGACTTGGTCCCTTAAGATTGCCCTCCACCTTAAATGACAATTCCAGGTTCAGATTGTTACCTGTGCTTCTGACTGATCGGCTATAAATCAGAGGTTTCCACAACACCTTCCTTGGGTATGATTAATTTGCTAGAGCAGCTCACAGAACTCAAGACAATAGTTTATTCACTAGATTACTGATTTATTACAAAGGATATTAAAAGAAACCAATCAATAGCCAGATGAACAGATGCATAGAGTGAGGTCCCAAACAAAGGAGCTTTTGTCCTTGTGGAGTTTGGGGCTTTGTTCATGGAAGAAATCTGCTTCCCTAACCTGGAAGCTTTCTGAACCTTGTCCTTTTTGTAGTTTTATGGAGGCTTCATTGCATAGACAGGGTTGATTAAATCATTAGCCGTTGGTGATGGATTCAACCTCCAGCCTCTCTCTCCTCCCCAGAAATCAGGAGGTGGGACTGAAAGTTCCAACCAACCATCTGTTAAAGGTTGGTTTCCCTGACAACCAGCCCCCACCATTAGGTGCTTTTCAAGAGTCACCTACCCGATTGATATAAACCCAGTTGTGGAAGAAAGGGGCTTGTTAGAAATAACAAGATATCTATTTCACATTCATGACTCCCAAAGATTTTAGGACCGGGTTTTAGAGACCAAATATTATAACAGAAGTTCCCATTGCTCTTCTCAAGGATTTTGAAAGCTATGAGCCAGGAACTGTGGATGAAAACCAAATGTATACTTCTTATAAATCACAATATCACAAGATATAAATGTAAAACTACTTTGATTGAGGTGGAAACAGTGATTCAAGAATAGTTCCCCAAATTAGGACTTCAAAAATATCTGTTTGAACTAAAATACTAGATAATATTTAAAATTCTTTTCTAGTTGATACAAAAGTTGTTAAATATATCTGTGACATGCTCACTCACAGAAAGAGTTTCACTACTTTTGAGTTGAATACCCATTGAGCTGAATTCCCTGAGGATCAAAATATATTTTACATTTTGTTTAATTTCCTATGAAATGAAATATTTATATTCTTTGTGCATAGTTAATAAAAACTTAAACAGATTAACGATAAAAAATTTTCATTGCTGCTTTTGCAAGCTGCATGATAAATCTAAACAAATTTGATTAGTTGATTATTAAAAATTTGAAGACTACTTATTCAGAAATCACAATTTCAGCAATAAATATTTGTTCTAAATAGAGAAGAAATCTGTGCATAGATGTTCCATTATATTTAATAAAAATTTAATAGAGGTATAGAATAGATTGCATACAAATTTAACACTCTAACATCTATGTTGTATACTTGTTTATTTAACCACAACAAAAAAGTCATTCTTCATCACAACATACAGATATTCATATTCTTATGTCCCTTTCCTCTTTTTCCTCTACATCAGAGGAAACTGGGGATAATCTTTACATCTTGAAGCTTAGTTCAGGCCCTGGGTAGAAAAGCAAAGTTGTTTGAATACATAACAGGTGCCACCAAGAGTCACCATGGCAACACGAAAATGAATGTTTCTATAGAAACCCTAAGACTCCCTACTTACATTTATGATGGCATCATTTTATGATAATACTAATACTTACTGTTTTTTATCATATATAACAAAGATCAGAGGTAAATCATGAGAGCAAAGTTGGGGCCACAAATACATCCAAAATATGACCTGATGAGTATGTATCCATCTAGGTGGCTAACCATCTAACTATGCATGCATTCAACACATATTTAGTAATTTCTGCTTTTACGAGGCACTATTCTCTGTCCTACAGATGTGATAGTGAATAAGAGATAAAGCCCATAAGTCCTGAAAACTTTGATATCCATAAGAATAAAAGTAAAATAATATCAAAATTCAATTAAATGTTTTCCCATGGAGCTAATAGCTCAAAATTAATGTAATTTTGGATATGCTACATGGGCACTGTTAAGCCTTTTTATCTTTCTCTTTTTTCCCAGCACCTCCTGACCAATTAATCTTAATTACCTATTTAAATACCTACTTTTCAAAACCAGGGTTGTTTGTTGGAAATACTTTTTTTTTTTTTTCTGTTTCACACATGACTCTAAGGCTATATGTTAATATTTCTTCACCTTATTTTCTAACACGGTGTTTCCTTTTTTGGTCCATTTTTCACAAGAATGTATAAGTTTATTTCTTTGAGATAGGAGAGGGTGTGGGGATCCCAGGGTTAATGAAGAGAAATACTTTACCCCCAGTGCTGAATATAAGGGCAGCCCTTGGATAAACAACAAAGAATGTTAAGAATTGGAACTGATAGCAGAGTCATTATTACTATGTTTAAAGTGCAGCTTTGCATAGATATTAGGACAATATGCGCAATGTATAATAACCCAGGATACTTTCAATAGTAATTTGTAATATCTTGGAATTTGTTTACATTATTTCATATATTACTAGAATATTAAGTTTATATTATCATCCTTATTTTAAAAGTTAGGGAATTCAAACTCAGGGAGGTTATCTAATTTGCCCGAAGCAACACTGCTAAAAGTTGGAAGGAGTTAGTATCCAAACTCGTGACTACAAATCCTGATCTTTTTCACCATATTATTTCCCTAGCTTGGAGTCACAGGTGGAGAAAAACAATCTTTTCTTATACATTATCCCTTCCATCTGCATTCTCTGCCTAGATTCGGCAACTCTCATTGATATGCATACAAAATAAGGTATAGATCTAATGACAAAGTCATATTCTTGAGGTTATAATCTAAATGGAAAACATAACACAATAGGGCTTACTTTCCTTTTGAAGATGGACCTGTTTTGAAGAGGCGTGCCATGACACTTAAACTATGGCTCACTGACCAGTTTAAATCGTGTTCTTGGGGTGGATAACTGTAGGGGATTTTATTGTAAATGATATTTATATGTAAGGAGTCATATTTTAACACTTTACGGTTAACTGAATTTGGATGATTGAAAGAATGGATGAATTTTCTTAGAAACTCAGATTGTGTGACAACCATAAAGAAATCAAATAATTGAGAGACTGTCAAAAAGTTAACTTTCACTTATAACTAGTGTATGCCAGTAAATTACATGGTGACAAAGCATTTCTTTTGTGTTTCCTTAGCTTTAAAAAAATAAACCCACAGGGGCGCCTAGGTGGCTCAGTCGGTTAAGCGCCAGACTTCGGCTCAGGTCATGATCTCACGGTTTGTGGGTTTGAGCCCCACGTCAGGCTCTGTGCTGACAGCTCAGAGCCTGGAGCCTGCTTTGGATTCTGTGTCTCCCTCTCTGTCTGCCCCTCCCCTGCTCTCTCTCTCCCTCTCAAAAACAAACATTTAATAAAAAAATCACAAAGGAATTTCTACTGAGATTCAACCTGTTAGTACCCATCACTGAGTAAAGTGGAGTATGCATAGAAGGAAATAAAGTAAGGAAAAAGAAATAGTTTATTTACAATGATGTATGTTTTTGCCTCACTAATTTCTGATGGCCTCATAATAGTGAAATATTGGAGTATTCTCACACACAGACACACACACACAGATGCACACGTAAACACATAGGAACACACAAATAAATACTGCTCTGCTATTGTATGTCATTAACATATACACAAAGGCCTAAACTCCTGTTTGAATTTTGCAGATTTACCCTTGGGACATAAGGCTTTATCTCAATGATGAAATTTAAGAACATTCTAGCTCTACAAGGGTTGCTTTTAAACTAGGGTTGCCATTTGCACAGATGACGTATTTTTCTCCAGCATCATGCATTGAACTTCCAAGGGAAATAACTACTTAAGTAATTCCCCCAAACATCATTTACTGGTACACCATAATCCTTCTATATTACTGAAGACAAATCGTTTCCAGCCGTGTCTAATAGAAGAGTTACCCATCCATAATAGTTACAAAGTCAATTGATATCTTGACATTTTATCTTCATTACTTAGAAATATACCTTCCGCTAACTGAGCAAGGCTACCTCTGACCACAAAGGTTAACTTGTTTTTCTTAGAATAGAGTTAATGCAACCTCTGAACCCATGATTCATATTTGTTAAGGACAACATTGAGAGAGGCTGGCCAATGACCAGCTGTAATAGGAGAGGCAACTCTACCATCAAGGCCATAGTTCACAGCTCACTTTTGGAGGCAACAAAGTGATTTTTATACGGATAATGTTATTGTGGGAGGAAAGATTTTCCTGACCTCCTTTCATGGCAGCTGATACATCTGGGATTGTCAGAGGGATTCTCAAGCTGTAGGAAGAAGTCTAAGAAGTAATTTTTCAAAATTCTTACAGAATTAAGAAACTCTAAAACATATCAAGTCTTGGGGCGCCTGGGTGGCTCAGTCGATTAAGTGTCCAACTTCACCTCAGGTCATGATCTCACAGTCCATGAGTTTGAGCCCCAAGCCAGATTCTGCATCGACAGCTCAGAGCCTGGGGCCTGCTTCAGTTTCTGTGTTTCCCTCTCTCTCTGCCCCTCCCCAGTTCATACTCTGTCTCTCTCTCTCTCTCAAAAATCAAATAAAAACATAAATTTTTTAAAAAACATATCAAGTCATATAATTATCATAATAACTATGGACATTTAATATATTCTATATGTCAGAAAAATAGTATTTCATTTCAGTGAGTGCCTCTGTGTGCATTTACTGATTGTTTTTTTGTAGTATTCACTAAACTTCTATCTCACTCTTTTTTGCTGTTTCTAAGAATGAAGGCCACCCTTATAGGTCAGAATTTACCAACATTAAGAGAAGATACTGAGGGTCCTAAGGAAATGGTCACTGTCCCACCCCTTTTACAAGAACTACTGGTGTTATTGGAATGGATGTAGAGTTTACCATTAACATTATACAGTTAACATTATACAGTTTGTAAAATCTTATACATAATTTGACCATGTTACCTTGACCATGTAACTAAGATAGTTACGTATCTTAGCTGGATTCTTTCTGGTTAAGTAAGGTTATCAACTTTTCTTTACACTTCATCTTAGCCAAAAGGCCGAGAAGCGATATCAACGTTTCTTTAAAAGGTTACTTCAGTTCCACGGACATTGGTTTTGGTAATGACAGAGGGATAATTCAGAAGCACGTGCTCCTAATGCTGGTAATTGTCTGTTCTCTTCACGACTGAACTCGGTATTATTGAATTTTTAACCTGGTTTTCCAGACTTCCTTTTTTAAATGATGAGTGCCAAGAAAAAATGACCTATTTGACAATAAGTGTAAACTGTAAAATCCTTAAATTGCTTTCAAGTTACCATAGTTTGGACTGTATGCCCGACTCGGCATCTGGACGTCAAGGAGAGTTGACTGTGGCCTCTTAGCCACTAATGTGGAGTCACCTCCTTATCACAAGTGAGGCATGCTGGGAATACAGCTGCAGGTCAATTGGCAGCGTGTATAGAAATCAATGTTGGTATCCCAAGGAAGAAAAAAACATTCTTTTTGAAACTACTAAGTTTCAATGAATATCCTTGATCGCATATTGCACAGATGAGAATCTTTGTCACTGTTGTTTTCTTTCCTTCAGTTAACTATTAAATATCGAAATGTGTGGTGTTTGCAACTATTCGTCAGGCAGGCTCACTGTCAGGATCCTCCCACTGTAAAATAACGAGAAATTTCTTTGGACAGGAGAACTCAGGGCAGAAGGCCTTTATTACCAACATTGTTTGTGACACTACAAATTTGAGTGGCCACCAGGATCATCCCTAATGGCAAATATTAGCACAATGGTAAATATTAAGTAAGACACATCCTTCTAACCATAAAACCATATATTTTTTTGTTTTTCTTCAAACATTGTGAATTTTGCAGTTCTCTAAGACATAGGCCAAGCCACTCAAATGTACTTGGATGACAAATGATATTTGATTGACCTTGCTATGTAACTATTCCCCCCAAAATCCCTCCATGTAAGGGAACTTACTGCCTATGTCTGGTGTATATCTCTATGTACACTAAGGAAGGAAGGACTGTTTTCATGTTTACTCTTGTATAGGAAAATTTAACAACAGGACTTGAGATATTGGGATGTTTTAGAAAAGTCAGGAAAATAAGCACTGGGAAAAGCCATGCAAATGGTAAAACATCGTCAACACTATTCGCTCTTTGGCTTATTTGACTAAGAAAATTCTTATTAAATCTAATATTCACATATAAGACTTTATGAGATACTTTCCAAACTTCAAAAATTATCCAACTCATTTAAGCTATTTTTTCCCTGTAGCTTCCGTATGAATTGCTCTTCATTTTATTGTGAAGCAAACTAGTGTTAAAAATTTCCATCTCTTTATGTATAATGTATAAACCCATTTGAGATAAACTCCAAGATAAAAGATTTTGCTGTCATCTATTAAAGGTTGTCAGATTCCGTATAATAGGTTTTGCTAAAATAGAAACCTATTTTCATTGCTTAGCTTTTACATATGTATATATCCTGTCTTCTCAGTAAGGTTAAGCGTCGGGAGAGGGGCCTCCGACTTACCTTAATGCATCTGTAACAAGTCAGTTAGGTACATGGATGGTTGTGTTAGAGGGGTCTGATGACCCAGCCAGTTTCTCGGAGTGGGTGGACCACCCAGCCTCAGCTGTTGCAGATGTTTGCTACGGTTGGCCTTCTGCTGCACCCCTCTCTGGAAGATGGCCTTGAGCATTGGGCGAGGCCTTGCCTGATGATCATGCCCTCACACCCTGGGGAGGTAACGGTTTAGACTCCCTGCTTGGAGCGGTACAACAGTGTGCAGCCCAGGCTCCAGAACTCTCTGTGGGACCAGACTGATCTTGATTTCTCCGATGGCGCCTGGGTGGCTCAGCTGGTCAAGCGTCCAACTTCAGCTCGGGTCACAATCTCACAGTTTGTGGGTTTCGAGCCCCGCGTCGGGCTCTGTGCTGACGTCTTAGAGCCTGGAACCTGCTTTCGATTCTGTGTCTCCCTCTCTCCCTGTCCCTCCTCGCTGCTCTCAAGAACAAATAAACACTAAAAAAATTTTTTTTTTGATTTCTCCTAAAACCACATCCTTTTCCTAGCTTCTTCCCCAGTTATGCTGTTTTTCTCATTCACTTATAAATGTCTTTTGAGAGTAAATTGGAGTCATTATTGACTCTGTATTCCCTAGCACAAAAGCGATTAATTCTTGAAGACATTTAAAAAATGGAAGCCGGAGCATGAGGCATGAGGCATCTAGTGATGGAAGCATGGGTTTAAGGAGGACAAAGGTTAAAATCAGCATACAGTGTTTTTAGCTTTCCTGAAGTTAATGCTGTTTTTCCATTGGCTATTGTCTTTGTAACCCTCTTTTCTCTTACTGTGTAAGAAGAATAATAATTAAGACATAAGTAGATCATACTTAAGCTTATTATCCCCAGTGGTGGCCACATAAACAATGTTGGTGTTTTTCTGTTGGTCAGAACCTAGAATGGTAAAATGCCCCTTATTTTCCTGAGAGTACATTTCCTGACTTTTCCCAGAAGATGCTGCCTAAGCAGGCTGTAGTTACTGGATTGGGGCAGATTGGGTACCTAAAGGAGGGCACTTTGGGAGTTATGTTAGTTAACTCCTTCAGGCCTTCAGGGTAGTATTTAGCATAATTTAGGGCCAGTCTTGGTGAATTACTCTAAAATACATGAGAGCCTTGAATGTGTTAACGTAACTTCCAAACATGGTTACCTCAATGAGCAAGTAGCTTGCACGTAGGAAGGGCAGGTGACAGGATCCAGGACAGGACAGTGCTAATTAGCTCCTTTTAAGCCCTGAGTGTTGGGGGCTGGCTTCATTCCTAGTATACTCCCTCCTTTGCCCCCGTGGAGGTTAATTTTACTGAGTGATAATCTGGGAGTCGGAGGGAATTAATGGAGTTTCCATTTGTTTTCCAAATAGATGAGACACGGGCATAGTGTGGATCTGTGATCTGAAAAAGGAGATTCATTATTTTCAGTCTTTCAACAAAAGCCAGTGTATTCTGCATCTTAATGCAGAGCATTTGTGTCAGTTTCCTAAGGCTGCCATAACAAAGTACTACGAGTTGGGTGGCTTAAATAACAGAAATGCATTGTCTCACAATTTCAGAGCCGTGCTGTTTGAGATCAAGATGTCAAGCAGGCTTCCTTCCTTCTGAGGGATGTGAAGAAAACCATCTCATGCCCCTCCCACCCCGCCCCCCACCCCGGCTTCTCCCTTTTGCTGGCAAGCTGGTATTCTGTGGCTACTTTTGCCTTCATGGTCATGTGGCGTTCCTCCAGTGCCTCTCTATCTCCAAATCTCCTATTTTTATCATGCCAGCCATAATAGATTAGAGTCTTCTCTAAATATTTCATTTGAACTCGAGTACCTCTGTAAAGACCTTATCTATAAATCAGGTCACATTCGGAGGTAGTGGGGTTAGTACTTACCACATATAAACTTTCGAAGGACCTAATTCAATCCATAATAGAATTATGAGGAAGTGCTTTTGTGTTGGTGGATGTTATAGTTTGAAATCACAAGACTTCACAGAACTTCAGTAATTAAGGATACATCTGATGTAACAGACACAAGATCGGTCAACTGAAAAACAATACCCTGATGAGAGAAATTGAAGAATATCTAAACACATAGGTATCCCATGTTCACAGGGTAGGTAATTAAATGTTGCTTAAATATCGCTTTCCCCCCAAAATGACGTACAGATGTAACATAATTCCAATTTTAAATAAGTCACAATAAAAATCATAGCATGTTCTTTTATAGAAATCGATGAGCTGAATCTAAAATTCATACAGAAATGTAAAGGATCTAGAATAGACAGATCAGTTTTGAAACAAATAATAAAGTTGAAGATTTTGTATTGGAACCTGTACAATGAAACAATTCAGTAAAATAGCAAGGTATGAAATTACCACACAAAACCCGAGTACTTTTGAATCCATAATTAAGAGTCAGAGCTGGAACAGAAGATATCACCCTGTTTACAATAACCACAGGAAGTAAAAGTCGTATGTTTGCTTAGAGTGTATTCAATAAAAAACATATAAAACCTAAACAGAACAAAAGCAAAATAAACAAAATAATAAAAGCAAAACCCCAAATCTTTAAAACACCAGTAGGAGATACGAAGTAATTCTGAAATTAAATGAATTCACCATTTCACTACTAGGTTTACACCTAACATAAATATTTTGAAAAGAGTGTTCACAGCAGCACTATTTGCAATGCCTCTTAAATATAAGCCATCTAAATATCTAGTAACAACAGAATAGATAATTAAATTGTGGCATTCATCTGAAGCTCTACAGAGCATTTAAAATGAGTGCAATATAGTTACCCAGAATATGATTCCATTTCAGAAGTAAAAGGTTGAGGGATGAAAAACAGGAAAAAAGGGTTTAGGAGGTTTGAATCCTTTTATATATGTAGTTCAAAATAATCAGACAAAATTAAAATAAAACGCTATTTTTAAGGATGCACATTTAGCTGATAGACTGTAAACAAATTAAGAAAATAAATACTATCCAAGTGAGGACAGTGAATAATTGTATGGGGGCTATGAAGACTTGGTAAGTGTGAAAAGGGAAAAGGGTGGTGACCAGTGTTCTATTTTTTTATTTGGATGATGGTAATTTCTCTGTAATAATTGTGATTAAATAACTGAATCATTGGTGTTTTGTGTACTTTTTAATACGTGCATTATATTTTGAAATAAAAATATACAAATAAATTTCAATACAAAGATTACTATGTTCTTCTCACATCACAGAGGATCATCGTGTGTGCTCCCTGAATTGTGACAACTTACTCTGAAGACGAATGGATTAGACAATAGACAAAGGTAACCACATTTGTACAGAAATGTGTATTTTACCAAGATGATTCTGTTTGAGACAAATGCAATTTGTCTTCATGATAATGATCTTTTATTATATCATTTAAACTTTCTCTCTATAGTAGAGGCTTCTTTTTCTTCCGAAAAATAAGTAAAGTCTTAGGAGAATGTATGATATTAAGAAACAATTGAAATGAAATCAGTACCTTAAAAAAATTTTTTTAATGCTGTATTTTATTTTTGAGAGAGAGAGAGAGAGAGACAGAGGGCGAGTGGGGGAGGGGAAGAGAGAAAGGGAGACACATAATGCGAAGCAGGCTCCAGGCCCCGAGCCCTCAGCACAGAGCCCGACATGGGGCTCGAACTCAGGAACCGTGAGATCATGACTTGAGTCAGTTGGACACTCAACTGACTGAGCCACCCAGGGGCCCCGAAATCAGTATCTTTTAAAACAGCACCAATTTTTATTTTAATATATCTGAAAAACAACAAGAATAAGTACGTTTTATTTTTTTTTTAACGTTTTATTTATTTTTGAGACAGAGAAAGACAGAGCTTGAATGGGCGAGGGGCAGAGAGAGAGGGAGACACAGAATCCGAAGCAGGCTCCAGGCTCTGAGCCATCAGCCCAGAGCCCGACGCGGGGCTCGAACTCACTGACCGCGAGATCGTGACCTGAGCTGAAGTCAGACGCTTAACCGACTGAGCCACCACCCAGGCGCCCCAAGAGTAAGTACATTTTAAATGTACATGAAACTTAGGTATTTGTGTTTAGATGTTTAAGAATTAAGTTCATCTTACTCTTCACTGTTAGTCTATTAATATCATTGGTCCATGGAAGGACCCTGGCTTATTTTGCTTTATGTAATTTTAATTTAGTTTAGTTTAATTTAATTTAATTTAGTTTAATTTAATATAATTTAGTTTAATTTAATTTAGTTTAATTTGATTTAATATTATATATTACTATTTACCTTTAGCCCTCAAATAAATTACTATCCGGTTATTTATTTATTATTTTGGATCCAAAGAATGATACCTTATTATTTTTATTCACAATATTTCCATGAAGTAGATTTTATGATAAGGAAAATCATCTCTAGCATTATCTATGACCATGTGGATGTGTATATTCATGTACCTTTGCCACTGCAAAGTCTTCTAATATTTTCCTTCTTTTTCTCTTGTTTTTTACATGTTGTGTAGCCTGGGCCATGCTTTTCCTATGTGATGATTTTCTAGTCAAACAGGGATTTTGGCCCTTGGCTAGAGCGCAGGGTACAGTTGAAAGAATTCTTACCTGAGAAGCAAAGAGCTAGATTGTAATTCTGGAGATGCCAAGAATTTATCTGAGAATTTGGGCAATGCAGTTCCTCATTCTGGACCTATGGCCTCATTTCTCTTATAAACTGAATGGTCTATAGAAGTCTGTTCCCGGTAGTTTCCAGATGTTAGGGTTTTAAAACCTCTTAAGATCAAGAAAAAATGTAGACCAGAATCGCAATGCCAGTTTACAAAACTTTGCCACGTGAAAAAAAATTTTTTTTTCCAAAAGTATGCCCTATACCAGGATTCAAACCTATATCTTCCCTTCTGCCTTATGTTCATCCATATTCATTCGTTCAGCAGCTCATCCAACATCCACAACTGAGTTCTATGGGCTCCTAACACAGGATCTGCCTGAAACTAAATTCAGTTTCTTCACCTGTTAAGTAGTTCCTGTGTCCCTGGTTAACTAATAATGTGACCATTTTACATTATCTAATTTACACTATCTATTTTACTTCTCAAGGTTGAAATGTCCAAGTCCTTGGCTTTTTCTTTCTTTTCCCATCTGTTGAGAACTTCAACCAGTCATAAAACCCCCCTTTCTAAAAAAAAATTAATGTTTATTTATTTTTGAGAGAGAGAGAGAAAGTGTGTGTGTGTGTGTGCGCGCGCGTGCGTGTGTGTGTGTTTGTGAGTGAGCGAGTGGGGGAGGAGCAGAGAGAGAGGGAGACAGAATCCGAAGCAGGCTCCAGGCTCTGAGCTGTCAGCACAGAGCTCCACGTGGGGCTCGAACCCACAAAGCCCTAGATCATGACCTGAGCCGAAGTCGGATGCTCAACTGACTGAGACACCTAGGTGCCCCATAAAATCCCCTTAATGTGAAATAAAATATAGCCCCCAAGTCACCTCGCTGGAACTGTCCTAACCTTCCCACTGAACATTTTTCAGCTCCATTGTTGTAGCTGCTTCCCGAGTTTTTCTGATACTCTCACTCCTCCTCAAGTGCACTTTTGAAGCTGTCATTTTTCTGAAAGATGGGATATGATCACGTCACTCATAGACCTAATTTTTTTTTGCCTACAAATCAGTAAGAAATAATATCCAAACTCTGCAGGGTGGATTAAACCTTCCAAAATAGTTTCCTAATTTACCTTTCCGGTTTTAATGACCAGCTTCCTGACTGATACCACATCCCTTTCCCATATCAAATGTTTTCCTATTGTTGGAACATTTGCTGGCCATCCCACATCTTTCTCATTCTCCTAGGAAGTGTCTTTTTCTCCTTCTTTCCCTGATAAATGTTGTCTCACTCAGTAGACCTTTAGACCCTCTCCATGATTAATCATTCCCTCCTTTATGTTCCACTTGCATTTAGTTCTGTACTGTTTTGAGGGAAAGAATAATATCTTAGTCATCACCCTATCCCAAGAGCCTTGTATTAAGCCTGGAAAATTAGTTGAATTAAAAAATATATTGATGCAAAATGATCCTTTAACTGTTGGCTTTCTACATTTAAAAGAGTAAGCCTGAGTATTCAGGTGTATGAAGTTGATTAAATACCAATTAGACAGTGTTACCTCCTCTGTATTCAAAATAGTTTCTGTCGCATAATATGCACAGTAAATATATTTTGAGCCAATGAATTACTAAATGAGAATATACTTTGGTCATGACACAATACGGAAATACTTAATGACAGCTGACTTGGTGGGCTCCGAGAAGTCCCTTTGCCCTCAAATCCCACAGCCACCGCCAGATGGGAAGGCTTACCTAACAAAACTCTGATGTTGACAACTATGTTCTAACACAGTCTATGGTCTGGACCTTCAGTTGGCAAAAATATCAGTACATTACCATGTACGGTAATTGATTTGTGAATGCGTACTATTATTTTTACCTTACCTTCGATATTAATGAACCATGTCCTTTGATAGAACCTGCTGGAAGAAATACCTTTCCTATAACGCACACAAGAAGGAACTTTCTATGTATGAATAGGTAGGTATAGATGCTGGAGTCAGGTAGCTTCCTAAGAGAGGCAGATCTATGTGGGGACCATAAATATCTTTCCAAAGATGCCAAGGTGATTCACATGCACATCAAAGATTAATAACCACAATCTAAGGGACTGGGGTGAGAAATATGTCCCTATGCTGAGGTAAATCCCAAAGACTGTATTTTCCTTGAACAAGTTTTGGAGTTTCTTTTCCCCAATCGCGAAGTACTCTAAGCAGAGTCAACAAATGTCAACATAGCTTTGAATATATTTAATTGGAATAAAGGAGTAATAAAATGTCTCTCCCATTGTTTGTAGAACACTTGAATTAATTATCCTTTAGTCTCGTGGGAGCTCCACACGTACCAACGTTCAAATTTTATGTGGGATTGATAGTTTTACAGACACTTTTTTTTAGGGAGAAGTAAAACAAAACACCCATGAAAATAGCAGGCTCATGCCCAAACTCTAGAATTTTGTTGGCACCTCTTTGCAGTTTATAACATCTGTCTTTAGCAACTAATTAACAGTTTATCAAGAACCATTGATTTAAGTGTGAGCATGGAAGGAGTTAAATATAGTAAAATACTTAAATGTTTTCTGATCTATCATGTTCTCTTTTGAAGAAATACATGTAAATTTTCTCAGTCAATAACAAGTAAATTATAATGTCATCAGAAAGAAATTGCTTCATAGTTTGTTTCCTAGTTAAGGGCAGGATAATATGTGTAGTTTTTTTTTAATGTTTATTTATTCTTGAGACAGAGACAGAGCGTGAACAGGGGAGGGACAGAGAGAGAGGGAGACACAGAATCTGAAACAGGCTCCAGGCCCTGAGCTGTCAGCACAGAGCCTGACGCGGGGCTCGAACCCATGAACTGTGAGATCATGACCTGAGGTGAAGTCAGACGCTTAACTGACTGAGCCACCCAGGCGCCCCAATATGTGTAGTTTTAACCTGAGATATCAACTTCATTTGAAAATTTACTTCCCAAAAAAATTTCCTTGGAAACTTAAAAAATTTGTTAAGGAGATCATGCTAGATCTAATAACCTACGATGGATCCACTTATAAACTTTTCCTTACAGTGGTGGGCAGGTAGGGAGGAAGAATTTTATAAGCTCCCACAAAGTCTTAATAGCTAGAAGCTTTTGTCATTACTTTAGTGGAAATAGATGTGACATAATATTTCCAAACTCATTACTTTGATCTATAATTAACTATAATTACTATATATAATATATATAATATATATGTATTGTATATATATTATATATATAATATATAATAATATATTATAATAAATATTATAATAATATATATTATAATATATATTATATAATATGTATATATGTATATATAATATATATAATATATAATATATATTATACTATATAATATATATAATATATATAATATATAATAATATAATAATATATTATATTATATATTATAATTACTATAATTAACCAGCTTTAATAAATTATTTTTCTGTGTTATGCTATCTCCCCAAGTCAGTCTTTCCAAGATCTCAAACTGAAGAGATTCAAATGAACACTCTTTACATCCATTTTATTTAAGGGGCTTGATTTTTCTTGTTTGAGAGTTAGGGAAAGTTTGTAAGAAGAGGAAAGTTGCTTCTTGCTCTGGAGAGTTTTGCAAGATGCTGAACGAGATACTTCAATTCACAAAGAAAGATTGAGCTTCTTCCGTGTGGACTCTCTGTGCTAAATGCTGTAGTTAACCCCTGGCTTTTGAGCTGTTTATGTTTTTGCAAATGAGAAAACTGCTTTCTGAGAAATTTGTATCCATGTCTATAAAGGGCAGCGTTGGGACCCTGAGCCGAATCAGTCTCAAAATTGTTTCCTCTCGGTCCTGTGTTTTGCACACCTCTCAAAATCGTATTTCAGTGAATTTTCTCATCATTTCTATACCAGAATCCCTTGATAACTGTAGAATTTCTAACATCAAATCTTCATTCAGAGAGTTATAGAAGAATCAGGATTAGATGCACTGTTGCACATCATTTGTCCTAAACATGTTTTCTTTGAACTAAACTAAAAAAAAGAGGCTGTGTTACTTTTTTTTTAACCCCAAACAAAAGGAAACCAGAAAGAGAAATGCTATACTTATGTGTAGCAGGTATTTCCATAGTAGGGGTTTTTTATAACCTTTTTCCAAGAGCTATTTTCACAGGGAGAGGAGAGAATATGAAAATACCAGGAAAGACATACTGGGGAAGATAATCACTAGAGGTAAGAAGTATTGAAAATAAAGTATTGAAAATAAAATGGAATCAACATGTATTTTCCAGCGTTATTTTTTGCACAGTAATTTCTAATCCTAAATGTAGGACCCAGGACTTTTTTTTTTTAAACCAAATTTCCTTATCAACACATTGAATAAAATTGGCTCACAAGCTACAATGTTTATGGAAATTCCTATAGTGCTTTTAAGGTGGCAAGGACTTCTTTGTATAAGGCAGAATTAAGAATTGCCTTATGTGGTTAGTAATAACAATATATAACTGCCCAACCTTATGAACACTTGTTCATTCTATTTATAACCGGATTTCAAATGCAGCTAGAGACTGTCTCAATTTTTAGATGAAAAGTTACATAAATCCTTCAAGAGTAATATAGAGTTGCTAATATCCAGTCAAGAAATATAAAGAGGGAAAAACACAAGCTATATGGAAAATCACGCCAACCTTTCGAATGCTTTATTGACAAGAATCCATTCCTAAATTGTGTATTTAATAGAGTGGACAATTACAGAAACAATACTAGGTTTAGAAGAGAGAATTCAGCTGTGAAATTGCAAAAACAACTTCACATAATTTAGTGCTCATTTTCCCCTCACAAAATACCTCGTAAAGAAGTAAACATATGTAACTATCCTCATTTTATAAAAGAGGAAAGGCGTTTTAGAGTGGTATATTAAATCACTGGCCAAAGTAGCTACCGTTAGTAAAAACGTAAGCCACTGCTGGTCAGAAGCCAATTAGATTTTGAATTTAGATATTCTGATTCTAAATCTGATATTCCTTGGACTGTATGAAAATGAAGGTCTTAATCCATTCTTGGAAAGATAAAGAATAGGGAGCAGACTTATCTTCCATCTGAAACAATAAAAAAAAGCACACAAAACATACAAAACTATGATTTCTAGGTATTAGACATCAGACAGGGGAGAACAGTGATCCCTCAGAGAGAGGAAACAATGAGGTAAGTCTCTGATTGACACAGCTTACTGCAGCCCAGTGGACTCACTGAGTTGAGGAAAACAGGAAAGACCAAAGTAATTACAACTTACTGAGAGTACTAGATGACAAAGAGAGACAGAGAGACAGGGACAGAGACAGAGAGAGACACAAAGAGAGAGAGATGGGGAGAGAGAGAGAGAGAGACAGAGAGAGAAAGATACAGAGACAGAGGCAGACAGACATACATAGACACAGAGAGGCAGAGAGAAACACACACACACACAAACACAGAAATATGTGTGTGTGTTGGAGGGGGTGGGGAGAGTTTGAGCATCTACAGTTTCTCTTTCATCTTTGAGTACTGATCAATGCATGTGAGACTAGGCTACAATTAGGGATGAAGGCTACAATGTCAGAGATGACAAAAACTCTGAGTGGCTACAAGGGCAGGTGAGACACAGACAGAAAGAGTGGGGACATCGACATCAGGGCTAGCAGCTATCCAAACTGGAACACAGAAAGGAAAATAAATCCAGCAACAACTGTGGGGACATTTCAGGGAGATTTATGTGCCTGTGACTGCAGCCCATGTAAGAGAGGAGAGAGAGGGAAAAGATACAATGACCAAATGTTATAATTTTCCAAATTTAGCCAACACTATAAACTCGCTAAGAAGTTCAACATATCAGAAGCACAAGAAATATGAAGAAAACCACACTAAGGCACATCAAAACCAACTGGTGAAAATTAGTCATTAGAAAAAAAATTAAAAGCAGGAAAAAAAGGCAGAAAAATATAGTATGTATAGGAGAATAAAGATAATGACAAGCAGCAGTGATGTCTTTAGAACTGCTGAAAAGAAAGCCCAAAATCTCTACACCTAGAATTCTTTACCCAGTAAAAGCATTTTTCACAAATTAAATAGGAACATGGGTTTTTTTCACTCCTACAAAAGCTGAAAGAATTCAGCACCATTAAACCTATACAAAAGAAGTCACCTGGGTGACTCAGTTTGTTAAGTGTCTGACTTAGGTTCGGGTCATGATCTCGCGGTCTGTGAGTTCGAGCCCCGCCTCAGGCTCTGTGCTGACAGCTTGGAACCTGGAGCCTGCTTCGGATTCTGTGTCTCCCTCTCTCTCTGCTCCTCCCCTGCTTGTTCTCTCTCTCTCTCTCTCTCTCTCTCTCTCTCTCAAAAATAAACATTTAAAAAAACCTATACTAAAGGAAATATTAAGGAAATTCTTCAGCCAGAAAGAAAGTGATACTAGATGACAATAGAGATCTACATACAAAAATGAGAAGTACCAGAAATGGTACATAAGTAGATAAAAAGTCATTTTTGAAATCTGAAATATCTCTAAAAAGATAATTAACTGTCTGAAACAAAAATAATAACAATGGATTGTTGGATTTATAACATGTATAAAAATGTACAACCATTATAGCACAAAGGAAGAGTAGAGGGTTTTTTTCCACATTAAGTGGTGTAGTATTACATCAATATAACTGTGACAAACTAAAATGTGTACTATAAATGCTAATTCAACTGCTAAAGACACAATATTTTGGCTAATAAACCAACTGACATTAAATAAACTCATCAGTAATACTCAATACAGATTGGATAAAAAGCAAGATCCAAGAATACACTGCCTAAAAACCCCCTAATTTAAATAGCAAAACACCAATAGGTTAAGCATTCAAGGATGGACGAGAAGATACCACACTAACACTGAACAAAATATGGCTACATTAGTATCAGACAAAGTAGATTTCAGATCAAAGAAAATTATCAGGAGTAAAGCGTCCCCATCTAGCGATAAAGGAATCAATTGATCAAAAGAACATGAGCGTCTTGAGTGCTTATTGGACTTAATAACAGAGTTTCAAAGCACACAAAGCAAAAACTGATGGAAGAGCAGAAGAAATAGATACATTCGCAATTATAATCAGATATTACACTTCTCTCCTTAAAGACATTGTTAATCAACTTTACTTGACGTTTATAGAATACTTCACCCAACAAGGGAAGATCACATATGCTTTTCAAGTACATTTGGGACATTTTTCAAATTGGACATGTTCTGGGCCAGAAAATAATTCTCAATAAATTCTGAAAGGTCTCAAGTCATACAAAATAAAGGGTGAAATTAGAAATCAATAATAGAAAGGTAGCTGGAGAATCTGCAAATATTCGGAAATCAAAGAGCACAATTCTAAATAACTCATGGGTCAAAAAGGGAATCAAAAGGGAAATTAAAACATATTTTAAACTTAATACAAATGAAAAAGAAACTTACCAAAATTTCTTTTATTTTTTAATTTTTTAATTATATATATATATATATATACACACACACACATATATAATTTATTGTCAACTTGGTTTCCATACAATATCCAGTGCTCATCCCAACAGGTGCCCTCCTCAATGCTCATCACTCACTTTCCCCTCTCTCCCACCCCCCATTAACCCTCAGTTTGTTCTCAGTATTTAAGAGTCTCTTATGGTTTCCCTCCTTCCCTCTCTGTACTTTTCCCCCCCCCCCTTCCACTCCCCCATGGTCTTCTGTTAAGTTTCTCAGGATCCACATATGAGTGAAAACATATGGTATCTGTCTTTCTCTGCCTGACTTATTTCACTTAGCATAATACTCACCAGTTCCATCCATGTTGCTACAAATAGCCAGATTTCATTCTTTCTCATTGCCAAGTAGTATTCCATTGTATATATAAACCACATCTTTATCGATTCGTAAGATGATGGACATTTAGGCTCTTTCCATAATTTGGCTATTGTTGAAATCGCTGCTATAAACATTGGGGTACAAGTGCCCCTATGCATCAGCATCCTGTATCCCTTGGGTAAATTCCTACCAGTGCTATTTCTGGGTCATAGGGTAGATCTATTTTTTAATTTTTTGAGGAACCTCCACACTGTTTTCCAGAGCGGCTGCACCAGTTTGCATTCCCACCAACAGTGCAAGAGGGTTCCCGTTTCTCCACATCGTCGCCAGCATCTATAGTCTCCTGATTTGTTCATTTTAGCCACTCTGACTGGCATGAGGTGATATCTCATTGTGATTTTGATTTGTATTTCCCTGATGAAGAGTTGACGTTGAGCATCTTTTCATGTGTATGTTGGTCATCTGGATGTCTTCTTTAGAGAAGTGTCTATTCATGTCTTCTGCCTTTTTCTTCACTGGATTATTTGTTTTTTGGGCATGGAGTTTGTTGAGTTCTTTATAGATTTTGGATACTAGCCCTTTATCTGATATGTCATTTGCAAATATCTTTTCCCATTCCGTTGGTTGCCTTTTAGTTTTGTTGATTGTTTCCTTTGCAGTGCAGAAGCTTTTTATCTTGATGAGGTCCCAAAAGTTTATTTTTGCTTTGAATTCCCTTGCCTTTGGAGATATGTCAAGTGAGAAATTGCTGTGGCTGAGGTCAGAGAGGTTTTTCCCTGCTTTTTCCTCTAGGGTTTTGATGGTTTCCTGTCTCACATTCAGGTTCTTCATCCATTTTGAGTTTATTTTTGTGACTAGTATAAAAAAGTGGTCTAGTTTAATCCTTCTGCATGTCACTGTCCAGTTTTCCCAGCACCATTTGTTAAAGAGACTGTCTTTTTTCCATTGGATATTCTTTCCTGTTTGTCAAAGATTAGTTGGCCATACATTTGTGGGTCCAATTCTGGAGTCTCTATTCTATTCTATTGGTCTATTTGTCTGTTTTTGTGCTAATATCATGCTGTCTTGATGACTACAGCTTTGTAGCAGAGGCTAAAGTCAGGATTGTGACGTGTCCTGCTTTGGTTTTCTGCTTCAATATTACTTTGTCCATTCAGGGTCTTTTCTGGTTCCATACAAATCTTAGGATTGCTTGTTCTAGCTTCAAGAAGAATGCTGGTGCAATTTTGATTGGGATTGCACTAAATGTGTAGATTGCTTTGGGTAGTATTGACATTTTGATGATATTTATTCTTCCAATCCATGAGCATGGAATGTTTTTCCATTTCTTTGTAGCTCCTTCAATTTCCTTCATAAGCTTTCTATAGTTTTCAGCATACAGATCTTTTACATCTTTGATTAGGTTTCTTACTAGGTATTTTATGATTCTTGGTGAAATTGTGCATGGGATCAGTTTCTTTATTTCTCTTTCTTTTGCTTCATTATTGGTGTATAAAAATGCAACTGATTTCTGTGTGTTAATTTTGTATTCTGCGACTTTGCTGAATTCATGTATCAGTTCTAGCAGACTTTTGGTGGAGTCTATCGGGTTTTCCATGTAGAGTATCATGTCATCTGCAAAAAGTGAAAGCTTGACTTCATCTTTGCCAATTTGGATGCCTTTGATTTCCCTTTGTTGGCTGATTGCTGATGCTAGCACTTCCAACACTATGTTAAACAATAGCGGTGAGAGTGGACATCCCTGTCATGTTCCTGATCTCAGGGGGCAAGCTCTCAGTTTTTCCCCATTGAGGATGATATTAGCTGTGGGCTTTTCATAAATGGCTTTTATGATCTTTAAGTATGTTCCTTCTATCCCTACTTTCTTGAGGGTTTTTATTTAAAAATGATACCGGGGGCACCTGGATGGCTCAGTTGGTTAAGCGTCCGACTTCGGCTCAGGTCATGATCTCACAGTCTGTGAGTTTGAGCCCCGCATCAGGCTCTGTGCTGACCGCTCAGAGCCTGGAGCCTGTTTCAAATTCTGTGTCTCCCTCTCTCTCTGACCCTCCCCCGTTCATGCTCTGTCTCTCTCTGTCTCAAAAATAAATAAACGTTAAAAAAAATTTTTTTTTAAAATAAAAAATAAAAAAAAAATAAAAAATGATACTGAATTTTGTCAAATGCTTTTGCTGTATCGATTGACAGGATCATATGGTTCTTTTCTTTTCTTTTATTAATGTGATGTATCACATTGATTGATTTGTGAATATTGGACCAGCCCTACAGACCAGGAATGAATCCCACTTGATCATGGTGAATAATTCTTTTCTATGCTGTTGAATTAGATTTGCTAGTATCTTGTTGAGAATTTTTGCATCCGTATTCATCAGGGATATTGGCCTGTAGTTCTCTTTCTTTGCTGGGTCTCTGTTTGGTTTGGGAATCAAAGTAATGCTGGCTTCATAGAATGAGTCTGGAATCTTTCCTTCCCTTTCTATTTTTTTTGGAACAGCTTGAGAAGGATAGTTTTATCTCTGCTTTAAATGTCTGGTAGAATTCCCCAGGGAAGCCATTTGGTCCTGGACTCCTATTTGTTGGGAGATTGTTGATAACTGATTCAATTTACCAAATTTTCTTTTATACAGATAAAGCAGTGCTTAGAGTACAATTTACAGCATATGTGTATATGTATGTGTATAGATAACTAGGGAATATTATGGAGATATCTATATACATATATATAGATATTATGTAGACTATATTAGAGTAATATATATTAGACTATATATATTAGATATATTATATATAGACTATATAGATATATATCTCCATAATATTCCCTAATATGTATTAGACTAATATAATATATATAATGTAATACATGTTAGAAAAAAAGCAGTGGCCTCTGCTCCATCTTAAAAGTAAGCAGAAGAGAAGAGAAGAAATAAGAAATTATAAAAACAAGAGAAAATTAAACAGACTAACCCTCTGATTCTTTGAAAAGATCAATAATATTGGTGAATCTCTAGACTACCAAAGGGAAGAGATGAAACAAATTACCAGTATCAGAAATGAGAGAAGAGACAATACTACAGAGGTTACAGAGTTTAAAACCATAAGGGGATATTAAGGACAACTTTATGCCAGTATATGACAACTAAGATGAAGTGAAAAAATTCCTTGAAAGACATAACCTGCCTAAATTTCTTCACAAAGAAATAGATAACTGAATTGTGCCTTTTCTATTAAACAATTTGAATTTTGCTAAGCAAAGAAAATTATAGGCCCAGGTGATGACTTCTATCAACTATGTGAAGATGAAATACTGCCTGTAATATGTTAGCAAACAACACAAGTAGAACATGACCAAAAAAGGTGAACAGATATTTCACCAAAAAAAAAGATACATACTTCAAAAATTAAAAGACATTCAATATCCCTAGTCATTAAGAAAATGCGAATTAAAAAAACCTATGAGATGTCATTACACACTTATAGAATAGCTAAAATTAGAAGCCTGATGAAAACAATTTTGGCAAGAATGTGGAACCCCTTCCCCTTTTATAGCTTGTTACTGGGAATTGTAAAAAGGCACAATCATCTTAGAGAACATCTATATACACACCTATGGCATGACTTGGCTATTTCACTCCTAGGTATTTACCTAAGAGAGATAGAAGCATGTTTCCACACAAAGATAAGTATACAAATGTTTAACAACTTTACTTGTACTAAAAACTAAAAATGACCCAAATGTCCACCAATAACTGAATAATTAAATACATTGTAATACATTCTTATTATGGTATACTACTGTGTCATAAAAAAGAATGGACTTTGGTGATATCCAACAACATGGGTGAATCTCAGAATATTTATTCTGGAAAGAAGCTGGACCAAAAAAAAAAAAAAACCACTTTATACTCTATGACTTCATTTACATACAATTCTAGAAAATTCAAGTTAATCCATAGAGACAGAGAGCAGATTTGGGGTTGCCTAGAGATGGGACTCAGGAGTCCCAAGAGGCAAGAAGGGTGGGTACAAAGGTACATGTGTAAACTTTGGGGAATGATAGATATTTTTATTATCTTGATTTCTGTGATGGTTCCACCATGTGTGTATATTTCAGGACTGACCAAACAATACACTTTGTACATATGCAGTTAATTTTATGTTAGTGATATTTCCATAGGTTAGGAAAAATTATTCTTGCCATCTCCGTGATTAGAATACAAATATTCTGTTTCTGTTGTTGAAAATGTGTCCTATTTCCTTTCTCATATGAGACCAAGATTGCACTCTAATAATCATGTAGCTTTTCTTTTCTTTTTCCAAATATTTATTTATCTATGTTGAAGGAGACAGAGTGCAAGCTGGGCGCAGAGAAAGGGCGAGAGAGAGAGAGAGAGAGAGAGAGAGAGAGAGAGAGAGAATCCCAGGCTGGCCCCATACAGGGCTCGAACTCACGAACCATGAGATCGAGCCCTGAGCCGAGATCAAAAGTTGGTCACTTAACTGACTGAGTCACCTAGCTTTTCTATTGGGAGCTTAGAGACTACATTCTTTCATTGGAAAGCAGTTTGGGCGAAAATACCATTATTCAAAGATTTATGTTTCCGGTTAGAATGGGCAACAAAAGAGATTCTTGAGTATGGTTTGGAGGACAGAATTAAGGCAGCAGCCACTTTGTAACTCATCCCTATCGTAGCTGACCTGCTAGCTCATGGCACTGGTATGAGACAGCTCCACATCCCGCAAGCATTCATTCTTCCTTTGGGTCTTCTTTTAGCTTTCTCTACCTCTGGTCCAATGGTGTGTTCACCTCCATGAGGAAAGGCACAGGCTTCCCCCCACAGGACTCTCTTACCCTCTAAATCACAGGCAACAAGAACTGACACATATTTCAATCCATCCCCGAGGATTCTAGCTCATGCTGTGATTTCAGGTTATCCTCGCTCTCCTATATTTATACCCATCTTCCCTTCCCCAATGCCATCCTTGTGGGTTTAAATCCCAAGCCACAGACTCTAAATTTGTGCGAGTCTGAATTTTAGATAGGTAGATTATGAAGCTTCAGCCACTTTGTAGAAAATTTCCTTTTCATCCTAGGTCCTTGATCCTGTTTCTTGACAGGTGAAAATTTTGAGTATACATTAATGCCACCACCCATGGAAGCTTACCTTAATTATTTCAAAATTCACTTGAGGGTGAAAGCTGTGTCAAATACAGACCCCTAGACCCTTACATCTAATGGAGGAGATTTAAAGAGGGCACATTACTGTGCTATTCAGAACCAATGCTTTGTATTATCTCTCCATCACAAATACATAGGACTCTCCAGTAGATTCGTGGTCTTAAGTGAATCGTTGACTTTAGTTACCCCACAATACGAGACGCAAGTGTTCATGAGAAAGGATGGTTTTTACTAACGTATGTTAATTTCCCCCTTATTCCCCATGAAAGGCTTTAGAACTAGCCCTCCCTCTCTTTGTGATTTTGCCAGCAGAGTGTATTTTTCCTTTTGTTTTGCAGTCTTTACAATTTTAACCTCGTGCTAAACACGATGAAATCTACCTTCTACCAGTTCTGTCCCTTGTGCCCATGCAGATTACCATGTTTATGAAAGAAGAAACCGTGTCATGCATTTAATTTGTGTTTCCCACCATCCAACCTATCCCAGGATTCAGCATTCCTCGATGTGGGTAAAACACAATTCCAAGGGGTAGTGTTTGTGTCTGAATTCATTCTCTTCCTCTACCCCGTAGGGAACTCTTGGGAAGAAGCGAGCAGTTGTAGACACAGAAATTAACCTACCAATTAGGACTCTTTGTTGTAAAGCCAGCTAAATTCAACTTAAGTTAAAAAAAAAAAGAACGTATTTCCTCATGAGGAGTATGTCAGTATTTGAGTATGTAAGTGTGTATGTAGGTGTAATGAAAATGGAGCTTTTGTTCTAGGAGAACAATTGGCTTTGAGGACCTCCCTCACCTCTCCACGGTCGTGTGCATATCTTGAAAGGTCTCAGCTGTCAGTTCTACTCTAAGAACATGAAATCACCAAAGAGAAGTACACACTGCAGAAAGGAATTTCATTATGAATCAAGACTAGAGAAAGGCTAAGCTGTTTGTCATAAGTTGGGATAGAGTCAGATATGCCTGGAATTTCCCTTGACTAATTATGTTCCTTTCCATCTTGTTTTATTAAAGATAGGAACAAGGGAAGCTCTCCTGGATCTACTGGCATTTTTTACTACCTGATTTTGATGGTAATATTGGTAATATCAATAACTGAAGGACGTAAATGTCACTATTCAATTAGTATACTTTTTTCCTTTTTGGACATTTGAACTTTGTTATAAATCATTTCTATCTGGTAGAGTGTATGTAGTATACAAAGATGGGATCCGTAGGGATAGACTCAAATTTCAGTTTTTCTGTTTGATTTAAATGCAACTATTACCGTGACTCTTTATTCCTCTGTTTGCATGGCTGTGAATTGAGAGACGAAGTTAGATTCTCAGAGTTATGTTCTCTATCTAAAAACTAATTATTATTTAATTCTAACTCTTGTCAAATATTACCCACTTTTAGTTATACCATTATATCATTAATATGACAGCCAAATTAATGCTATCAATGAACGAATTCTTCTATACTTGGTTTCAGGTGACTCCACATCCAAAAGTGTTTTGCCAGCTCGAAAAACTTTTACCTGCTTTCTTTATACTTATCAGTGTTGTAACAATGAAACATGGCTATGTGAGAACACTGGTAGCCTGAAGAAGTATAAAAGAGGGAGATAGGCTGTATTTTCAATTTTATTAAAATACTTATTTTCAACTAGCTATGTGCTTTTTATGCTTGGCCTAATTTCCTTTTGGCTGTGGGCAACTTTTTGTGGGTTTTACAATCTCTTCATAAAACACAACCCCATCCCATTATCACATTACATACCTCCATAGGCACATAATATTTTGCTCAATTTAGAGGTGGGGAGATAAAGGCAAGAGCAGTTTTCAAGGTTTTGAACTTTTCATTACAGTGTGCTTTATTGGGCTTTGCACCTAGTCACATAATAGCCAATATGCACAAAAATATTTGAAACCTTTTTATTTACTGGTGTCTATATATCTCTTAGTCTAAGAATTATTTTAGACAAATTATTTTCACATGTCGTTTTAATTTTGTTTTCATTTCTATAAATTACACACATGAATTGATATTTACCATGTTCACATAACAAGGTAGAAAATTCAATGCACTCTACGAATGTGAAGAAAGTTTAGGTCTTTTTTCCAATAATTGCAACTTAGCTCTGCTGTATGAAAAGGAAACTCTTACGTACTCAGATCTCTGTATTTCCTGGGCTAATGAGTTCTTTTTTAGTCTAAGTGGTTAGTCTGCTTAAATTTTAACTTCTACTTAATTCCCAGAATTGGTAATATGTGATAGCCTTTGTATTAATCATTCTCTTTTTCATGCCTTTCCCTGCTATATCTCAGGATCATGTCTGAGTGAATGGGTGAATCTATGTCTGGATGGATAGACAGCGGCCTTGGTTTGATGAATTGTCCTCTGGATTCTGGTTGATGATAGAGTTGAGTTCCTTGCAGCTGGAAGATGAGGTCTCCTTCCTCATTGGCTGTTGGCCAAGGCATCTCTCTCAGCTCTGTAAACCTGCCCAAGGTCCTTACTGTGTGGCTCCCTCCATCTTCAAACCCAAAATACCAAGTTTTTCCATACTTCCAATCTTTCTGATGATTTCTTCTGTTCTTCCAAAATCAGGCTCACCTGAATTATCTCCATATTTTAAGTCACTTAACCTGGGAATTTAATCCACAAAGTCCCTTCAAAGCAGTACCTAGATTAGTGTTTGAAAAGCCAAGGGAGTGGAATCTGGGGAGGGCCATCTTACGAATTCTGCCTACCACAGTCTACTACTGCCTTCTGGTCCCCATAAATTCATATCCCTTCCCAAACAAAATATATTTACCCATTCCATGGTACCCCAAAGCTTCATTTTATTACAGCATCATTTTCAAATCTAGAATCTCATCTATATCTTATCAGTTCAAGATTTTAAAATCTCATCATCTAAATCATCTAAGTTAGGTGTAGATGAGGCTACCTTTCTTCCTGGAGACTCCGGAAGAAACTTCTTCCAAGTCCATTCAGAGTGTTGGCACAGTTTAGTTCTTCATTGTTGTAGGACTGAGGTCCTCTTTCCTTGCTGGCTGTGAGCCAGGGGTGGGGCTCTGCTCCTAGAGGTCAGTTGTATTACATCTGCAAAATGCCTTTTGCCATATAACACAACATATTCAGGGGCATGTTGTTGTTTCATAGTCACAGTTTTCAAAGATTAGGGCAGGATAACTTTGGCAGCCATTTAAGAATTGTGCCTACCATGGATTGGATGTTCTATGGGCTTTCTGGAGCCCTTCCTACTGCTTTTCTCTCTCTGCTACTCCTGACTATCTAAGCCTCAAGTCTGGTTATTCTTTAGTTTCCTCATACATTTCTACTGCCTCTGAAAGGCAGGTGAAGCAAGGACCTGCTGTCTGATTTATTTATACTACCAAGATAAGCTTTACACTTGTTCTTCTTATTTTATTATGGTTTTTTCTTACTATGAAACCTTGCAGTTATGTTCGCCAACTTTGGTCTTTTTTATGGTTGTCATAGGACAATTTGAATCCTGGGGTTATAGAGTTCAAATGTAATTATACACTCATTCATTTAGAATATTGGTGAGGGACTCTAATGCTGCCCTACAAAATGCACAGGAAGTATACAAGAGATAAATGGACATTCATAAGATCGAATAAATACTGAAAACTAGAGAGAAATTTTACAGTGTTGGCTACCAAGTGGTTAAATTCAAATTTGGATTATTGATTCTGTGGTGAATAGATACTCCTTTAAATTTTTATCTTACCATCATAGGCATGTGGTTAGTGCTACCCTGGTCTAGTGTCCAGGAGAGCCAGTAGAATCTGAGAAATATCCTAGTGAACACACAGATTAAAATAAAATAAACTGTTCACATGTCATTAGTTTAACAAATATTTATTGAGTACTTACTTTATGTCCACACCTACTATTTGTTCACTGTTCTAGTGAATGAGATGCGTGAATAAACAAAGCAGATACAAATCCCTGTACTCAACAAAATAAGTAAATTATATGGAATTGTTGGAAAACAAATACTACTTACAAAGATAGAACAAAATAAAAGAGGTCAGAAATATTGATTCTGGAAAGGAGAGCTTCAATTTTAAATAAATTTATGGAAAAAGAATGTACCATTTGAGCCAAGACTTAGATAACAAAAGGGAGATTGCTATGTGAGTATCTAGGAAAAGAGAATTGTGGGCAGAGAATAGTTAGGGCAAAGGCTCTACAGTGAGACAATGTTTAGAATGTTCTAGGAAACATAGCAAAGGAGCAGTGGAGCTGGGATAGAGGAAATAAGGAGGAGGGTGAGAGAAAAGGAGGGAAGAGGGGAAGGCAGCCTGGGAGAGAAGGCAGTTAGGGGGATACATAGTTATTGTAAAGATTTCAGATATTCCTCTGAAAGGAAGAAAGAAAAATTTTGTGACTTTTGGCTAGGTTTGACATAAGAATATGGCTCACATTCTAAAACAATCATTTTAACTGCTTTATCGAGAGTACTTGTATGGGGCAAGGAAGGAAGCAAGGACCTAGTTAGGAGGCTACTGCAATGATCCTAACTGGAAAAAACCACCCCTTCCCCCCTCACAAACAAAACAAAACAAAACAAAACAAAAACAAACAAAAAAAATATGGCTTGCACTAGGGTGTTAGAAGAGAAAATGTGAGTAGTGGGCAAATTGTTGATGTATTTTGAAGATATAGCCAAGAGAATTTTTTGAAGGGTTGGCTATAGTTGTAAGAGAAAGAACTCAAGAATAAACCTAATTTTTTTTTCGCTTGAGCAATTAAAAAGATGGAACTGTCAACTAAGATGAAGAATGCAGGTGTAAACAGTTTAGGGAGATATCAGAGGTTTAGTTAGGATTATGTTAAATTTGAAATATTTGTGAGATATCCAAATGGAAAAGGTTATTAAGTATTTAAGTATAATTTTTTAGATATTCACATACAGATATTTACTAGATCCCTAGGTAGAAATGAATCAAGAATTGAAATAGGAGTTTGGAGTTCAAAAGAGAGGTATGGACTGGTGATGTAAATTTAGGAGTTATTCCATAAAGACCAAGAGACTGTATAAAATCACCAATATAGTGAGTATAGACGCAGTAGAGGGTAAAGGACTGAGTCCTGGAACAGTAGAATTTTAAGAGGGCAGGTAGAAAGGAAGAATAAGAAAAGGAGACTTGAGAAGAAGAGAAGAGCAGAATAAGAGAACATCAAGAAGGTGTAGTGTTCTGAAAACCAAAGAGAAGGAGAAGGAAGGAATCAAGGAGAGTGTGATGGGTCCCAAGTATTGCTGGTGGGTCAAGTAAGATGCAGAATAAGAACTGACCACTGGATTTAAGAAACTGGAGGTTATTGGTGATTTTGACAAAATTAGTTTCATGCAGGTATGAGATGAATAGCTCACATGGAGTGGGTCTAAAGAACACTGGAAAGAGAAGACCAGGAGAAAGTGAGTTTGGATAGCTCTTTGAGGAGCAACAACAGGGAGCTGCAGCTGTTGGGGAGGTGGGGTCAGAGGGAGTTTTTCCTTCTTTTTAATTTTAACGTTTATTTATTTATTTTGAGAGAGAGAAAGAGTGTGTGTGTGTGTGTGTGTGTGTGTATGTGCGCATGCATGCAAGTGGGGGAGGGGCAGAGAGAGAGGGAGACAAGAGAATCCCAAGCAGGCTCTGCTGACAACACAGAGCCCCATGGGGAGTTTGATCCCACAAATCTCGAGATCATGACCTGAGCTGAGACCAAGAGTTTGATACGCTTAACCAACTGAGCCACCCAGGTGCTCCAGGAACTTTTCCTATTTTAATGAGAGAAAAGCACAGCATATTTCTGTGCTAATCAGAATAGTCATAAAGAAGGAAAAAGTTGATTATGTAGGAAGTGAAGGAAAGACCTACGGTTGTTCATCTATTCTGTAGGCAAGATGGCGGATCACAGGGGTACAGATCCTCTAGGTCTGAAGGTAGATGTGGTGGTATTGGGCTTCAACTTTCAAGCAAGGCAGAATGAAGTAGATGGAAAAAATGGAAGAAAATTGAATGTGATTGAAGAGAAATTCGGTAGATATATATAGAATTTTTATTGTTACTTTGTATTATGTGATTTTAATGAAATGCTTTTACATCTTGTTACCTTATTCTTGTCATCTGTTGGTAGAAATTTGAGCCAACACACTTCTTTTCTAAGAGTTTTTTCATGTGTCCTTGTGTGCTGGAACAATAGTGCATTACCTCCAGAAGTGATAGCATGCTCCGTGCTAGATATTTACTTTTGGGCTATGATTTTCGTAATTTATTTTTTGTTGATGACTTTCAGTCACTTGCATTAATTTTTGTTTTTAATGTAGTTTTTCTTTTGGGGGACAGAGCACTTTTGCAATGAAATTCTGAAATATTTTACATAAAGAGAAACCAAATCTATGAATGAATATCAGATTAATCAGTATATTTACCCTGGCCACAGATCCACACTGTGTGATGACAGTGAGTGAGAAAAAAGAAGCTTACTATCACAAAATAATGCCACATGAAAATTAGCCAAACCGTTAAATTCAGCTCCCGTAGTATAAAATAAGAATTAGCGACTTCAAAGAAATGCTGGAATAAAAAGGCAAGTTGTCCTAATACACGTTAAACTCCTGAGAACAGACGTCAGGGACATAACTGGTTACGCATTTAGAAACCATGCAGAAATGTTATCTTTATCTCGCCTCATTTTATCTCACTCTCATGTACTATTCTCACATTTACCTCACATCATAGGCTTTAAACCTAAACAGCTGTATTGCAAGTTTATTGGTAAACTCAGACACTGTTATTTGAACACTACAGGGGCACCCAAGTGGCTCAGTTGGTTACGCGTCCTACTCTTATCTCTACTCAGGTCCACGATTGCATGGTTCATGAGATCGAACCCTGCATGGAGCTCTGTGTTGACAGTGCAGAGGCTGCTTGGGATTCTCTCTCTCCTTCTCTTTTGCCCCTCCCCTGCTCATATGCACATGTGCGCTCCCTCTCTCTCTCTCTCTCTCACAAAAATATAACTTTCAACAAAACAAAACAAAAATCCACCACAGATCAATAGTTCAACTTAGCAGTACCATTTGAGTGGGGGAACAAATCCCTATATGATTCTGGAGGTATGTGTGAAGGAAACTGCATGTTATTTAAAAGCTTACTAAACAAATAACATTAAATAGAGAAAACCGAATTCCCTCCTCAAACCTGAAAATGTGTTTTGCTATTATAAATAATGAGTACACTTCTAGGTTGTACTCTTCTTTTCTATGATGTATTTTCTTTAGATTTTCCTCTGAATCAGAAATTTGCCAACATAAACAAATGTATCCGTTTAATACCCTATTTATAATTTATAGTTTGGCAACTACTTTCCCTTCCACCCCCTAGGTTGGTTGGTTATTTATTTATTTATTTATTTATAGAATTGTTCTTGTTCATAGAAACACAATGTAGGTCAGTGCTGAAGGAAAGCCAAACTTAAGTAAAGCATGAATATATATCCAACACAATTATAGATTCAAAGGGACTTAGATATCTCTACCATGTAGAGGTAAGGCAAAATATTTCTAGAAGGTTGTCCCCAGTTTGAGTCTTAGTAATGTGAGTACTTTAAAAATGCTATGCATATAGCAAAAAAAAAAAATCAAAACAAAAGCCCAGCAAACAAACAAACAAACAAACAAAATGACACAGCAAATAATATGTACTTATACTAGGTGGTATTTTTCTGGGTCATCTATGAGGTGATTAGTAGAGCTTACAAGATGTGTAGGGCAAATAATACAGTCAGAAATGTTTAAGCAATTTAGGATTTTCCTGGAAATATTTATTCTTTTAGTGACTACTGAGCACCTGCTGATCAAATTGCTATTAGAAATATTTCTTGTGCATAGCATTTGTATTATTCCCTGTCATGTCTGGTAGCCAAGGTTAACGTTGATTATGCTATGATAATCTAAGTCAATTCATTTGAAGTTGTTTCTGTGCATGTCTAATAACAGTATGAAAACCATTGCAATAGAAGGAAACATGTATTTTAGCATAAAATAAAAAGATTTACACTATATTTAAAGAAAATCAATTCTACTGACCTTGACCTCTATGGGTCTCAATTTCTCCTTTTTGTTCCTCTGTTTTCCATGTTAACTCCGTATGTATCTTTAAGCATATGTTGTAATTGTTTGCATGCCTGACTTTGTTATTAGGCTAAGATGTTCTTGAGGGCAGACACTAGGTTTGTTGATTCTGATATCTTCATGTGACATATTCGTAGGCTTTCACATGTTATACAGGGGTAGTAATCTGTGGCACAGATTCACCAATGGCTAGTAAACACCTGGGTAATAAACATCTAAAAAGGCTTTGAAAATTGAACACATATTGAAACCGCAGCATACAGAAGGCAGGTTGGAATTGAAGGACCGAACTTAACCAGATGTTGTTTGTCAAAACAAAAATACCATGATTCTCTATAAAATTTCAGTACAACACAGAGCCTTGATATAATATGCAAATGCCCAAAATGAAATAAAGAAAACACTGTGCATACAACAGGGAAACAAGCCATGAAAATCTCAATGGACATAGAAAAGACAATTAGCACATGCTACTTTCAAGATGGCATAGATGTTGACATGATCTGATATAGGCATTAAAGCAACTACTGTAAAAACGCTTGAATGACACTTCTTAAACATAGGCTAAAATAGGTAAGCTCAGCAAAGAATGAGAACAAATGAAGGACGAAAGACACTGCAAACTATAATAATCAAAACTTAAAAAAAACAACTCACTGGGAGGACTCAAGAGGAGAATAAAGATGGAAGAGAAAAAAAAGTGAGTGAACCTGAAAATAGATGAATAAAAATTATCAAATATTAATAGAAATTGAAAAACTGAAAAACGAACAGAGCTGGAAAGACCCGTGGGATAATAACACAATGTCTAACGCTCATGTTGTTGGAATTTCAAAAGGACTATAGTGTTGACAAAATGAAGAAATAATGAAAATCTTTCAAATTTGGCAACATGCATAGAACTCTAATTCAAGAATCTGAGCAAACCATCAATAGGAAACCCAAATGATCTATGCTCATACATAATAATCAAATCACTGAAAACTAAAGACTAACAAAAAAGTCCTTGAAAGAAAACCCCTGGAAGATGACACCTTATTTATGAGGGGACCAAGATTCTAATGAGTGAACCATTCTAGTGGTTCTCATTGGAAACCAGGGACACCAGAACAGGGTGGCACCACAGTTTTAGGGCAGAAAAAAACTATGAAGCCACAATGCTAGGTCCAGTGAAAGTATCCTTCAGCAATGAAGATAAAATAAAACATTCTCAGATGAAGGAAAACTAAGAGAATATGTAGCCAGCCGAACTGACTTACAGTAACTACAGAAGAGAGCTTTTCAGGCAGAAGGAAATAATACTGGAAGGAAACTTGGAACATCATCAAGGAAGGATTGCTCAACAGAAAAACTGAATATTGGGTACGCATAACAGTTATTCTCTCAAATTCTTTAATATGAGTTTAATGGTTCTGGCATACGTAAATGTAATTTATATGACAATTATAGCATAAAGGGACCTTGAAAGTGATAGTATTTCCTCATTACAATTAAAGTGGTAAAATATCAGTTCTAAATAGACTGTAAAATTAAGTATGCATTTCATAATCATAATGGAATAAACAGAAAGCAATTATTTTTAAAAATTGTTTTAATGTTTATTTATTTTTGAGAGAGAGAAAGAACGCAAGAATCTGAGCAGGCTCCAGGCTCTGAGCTATCAGCAAAGCCTGACATGGGGCTCGAACACACGAATCATGAGATCATGATTTGAGCCAAAGTCAGACTTTTAACTGACTGAATAACCCAGGTGCCCCAGAAGGCAATAATTAAATGATAGAACTAAATCCAAACATATAGATAATGGCATTAAAAGCCACGTGACTGAAACACCTAACAAAATAGGAGATTAGAAGAATGGAATTTTGAAAATATTCATCAAGATTGACAAGTTTTCTACCATTAATTTTCAACTTTTTTTGTTGTTGTTCTTTCCTTCTTTTCTCTTCTCTTCTCTTCTCTTCTCTTCTCTTCTCTTCGACTCCCATTACATATATGTTTGTACACTTGCTGTTATCCCACAGGTCCCTGAGACTGTAGTTTTTTACAATTTTGTTGTTGTTCCTTAGATTGAATGATTTCTATTCATCTATGTTCAAATTCACTGATTATTTCTCATGTCATTTAATGTCTGTTATTGAGTCCATCTGGTGAATTTTTCATTAAAATAATTGTAATTTTTACATCTAGAATTTCCATTTGTTTGTTTGCAATGTTTCTTTTGCTTTTTTTATATGCCTTATTTGTTTTGTTATTATCATATGTTTCTTTATTCCTTAAGCCTTGGTTACCTTTAATTCTATAAATGTTTTTGTTGGATCTGCTTTGAAATATTTGTCTGAAAAACCAAATATCTTGGTCCATTCAGTGACAACTTCTGCTGATTGCTTTTTTCACTGGGAAACGGGTCACCCTACTGGTTCTTTGCATTCCTTATTTTGTCAAAAACTGGACATTTTCAATAATTTAGTAACTCTGCGTTCTGACTTTTTTCCCCTTGAGTGTTGTTGTTGTGTTTCCTTTGTTGTTTATATTAAAAGAAACTTGACGGGACTTCAATGGATTCTTTCTCTTCTGTGTTATACAATCATTGATGTCTCTCCTTAGATGATGATGATGATGATGTAGTTGGATTTCCTAGATGTATTTGTGACCAGCCAGTGATTCATAATAGGTTGTGCTGTTGTGCTGAAACACCTTGAAGGGTAAAGTTCCATCTGCTGATAGATTAGTGCGTGGGTTTGAAAGTGCACTCAAAGTTCAGGTAATTTTTAAAAATCGCCTCTGTTTTATAGTTTTGCTACATTCTTTCAGATCTTCCCTACACACACCTAAGATAAGTGCCTGTGATGAATGGAGAGATTATGACGCCTCTGTGGGTCCACCAGCTCCAGGATCTCCTTGTGAAATTTCTGGCACTTCCTCTAGTCTACTGTGTAACCTAACTGGGACTACAGTCTTAGGCTAAGGTTGCTGAAGTTTGTCTCTATTCATTTTCTACTGGGTTTGCTGCTTGTACTGATAATGCATCTGACTGTAGGGTCTCCGCCTTCCAATCCAGACTGAGTCAGCCCCCTTTGGCCACTTTGCCTCTGGTGGTCATAACCAGCCATGTCTCCATAGAACAACTGTGCTGTTCAAGATGATGTAGGCGGTGTGGAAGCCCCAGGCATACATAATGTAGACACTCTCAGCTCTTACCTAAAGTTCAGCATTTCTGTATTCAAGAATGCTTTTCAGTTTGATGTTTGCTTTTAGTTGATTCCAGATCCCTGGTATGGTTGTTTGGGGAAGTTTTCATGTAGTTTTATAGTTTTTTTGTGGGAGAAGATTTGTCAAACTCTTCACTCATTCATAGACGGAAGTCCCATCCTTTTCCATGTTGGTTTTGTCTAGCATTAAGTTCAATCTCATTATTAACTCTTTATTTTTGTTATTATTATACTTAATGCTACTTATACTAATGTTAATTTAGGCTTATCCCCCATAATTACCAGTTATTTCCACCATTGCACTTCTAGGCATTTATCCTAGAGATATGAAAGCATATACTCACACAAAACCTGCACGTGAATGTTCATAGCACCTACAGCCTCAAACTGGAAACAACTCAAATGTCCTTCAAAGAGTAAACGGTTAGACATATTGTAGTACATCCATCCAATGAAACGCTACTCAGGAATAGAAGGAAGCAAACCTCAGATGCACAGTACAACTTGGAAGGATTTCAAGGGCAATATGCTAAGTAAAAATAGCCAATCACAAAAGTTATATATGGGCCAATTACTCAAGACCAAATTCTCAAGTTTACATATGAAATTGAGGAAATTTAGTACCGAGTGAGGTGCCATGTTTTTGACTTCCCATATATTTGTCAGAAGATATAAACCCTATGCAATTATTACTAGGATGTTGGCTTCCCATCTGGTTGTTGGAGTATTAGCAGGAATATGTAGGAATTTACTCCTTCCTATAGCATCTTTACCATTGAAATTAGAGTACATTAGGACATTTTCATATGTGTATGTGTGTTTCAGAGAGAGAGAGAGGAGAAAGAGAGAGAGAGAGAGAGGGAGAGAGAGAGAGGGAAAGAGAGAGAATCTTAAGCAGGCCCCATGCCCACCATGGAGCCCAGTGCAGGACTTGATCTCATGACTGTGAGATCATGACCTAAGCTAAAATCAAGAGTAGGATGCTCAACCAACTCAGTCACCCACGTTCCCCCACATTAGGACATTTGAATATAAAATCAGTGAAACAAAACTAAAGCAATAATTTTCCTTAAAGAAAAAAGGTTATATGCTGCATGAATCCATTTATATAAGGTCCTTGAAATAACTAAAGGGTAGAGATGAAGGGCAGTTTAATGGTTACTAAGACAAGGGGAGGGGAGTTACTTTGTGCGATGGCACAGTTCTGCATCTTTACTTCGGTGATGGTTACATAAGCACATACATGTGATAAAATAGTGTAGGATTGTACACACACATTCACACTAAGGATTACGTGTAAAACCTGGCAAAATCTGAATAAGATCTACAGTGTTTGTAACAGTATTGAGCCAGCACCAATTTCCTGGTTTCTACGGTTAGGTGACTTGTTAACATTGGGGGACCTGGATGAAGTTAGGCATCTGGCTCTTTATTTTGGCGCATATCACGATCTCTTGTTTGGTGGGGTTGAGCCCCGCAAAAGGCTCTGGGCTATCAGCACACATTCTCTGTCTTCCTCCTTCTCTGCCCCTCCCCCACTCTTCCTCTTGGAAGAAAATTAAATTTGAGGCAGATTTCAAACATTTCAGGTTTTTTGTTAATATTATAGAAACCTCAGAGATGTTTTTCTTCTTAGGCTTTAGTTGCATATTGAAGGTACTTTCATTCACCATGCTATAGTTATCCATAATTTGGTTTATATTTTACAATCGCCAGAAAGATATCTCCGGCCAAAAATGCATTGTCTTCAATGTGAATTTTATTTTTATTTTTGCTTAATATTTATTTATTTTTGAAAGAGAGAGAGACAGCATGAGCGGGGAGGGGCAGAGAAAGAGGGAGACCCAGAAACTGAAGCAGGCTCTGGGCTCTGAGCTGTCAGCACAGAGCCTGACACGGGGCTCGAACTCCTGAACCCCTGGATCCTGACCTGAGCTGAAGTAAGATGCTAAACCAACCGAGCCACCCAGGCAGCCCTTCCATATGAATTTTAGAAGGCAGTGTTAGTGGTTAGAATTATATCCAATATAAAAGTTCTCAAAATACAACAGAATACATTTACAAAAATAGGAGCAATTACAACTCTTTGCGTGGTTATAACAAAAATAAGCGTATTTTATATATGATTGTATAAAGTTTTAGGCTTGTTCAAATATGAGAATTTTTACTTTAAACTTTCTGAAAAATTACCTGAGAGGCATTTAAATTACATATATATAATTTACTCCACTTGTCCCCAGTAAAACTGCACTACACCATGCTTTTTCTCTCAGAATATCAGCTGCTTACAAAGGACAGCTGTAAGTAACAGCCATCTGGCTGGTGCACCCTGTAGCTCATGACTCTTCTGAGTGTTATTCAGTTTGCACGTTTCCTGTTGTGTAAGGTGTGTTAGGTCACTAACACCCCGTTTCCAGTATATTCCACTAATGTAGAATTGCCTATTGGGAAGCTACCGCTAATTTAATATTTAATTTGGGTCTGCTTTCTGCCCTTCATTGTGTTTTTTTTTTCCCTTTGCCCATATTTACACCATGACATTCATTGTCCATTGGGTCCGTAGTGGACAGAAAGTATAATGGCATGAACCTGGCCAAGTTATTTTCAAAAGATAGTCACTAACTTTGGGTGTCCCAGAGGAAAACTACGGTTAAACCTGAAGGAGTAAACACCTGGCCTAGTACATAAATGATGGCATAGTTGTCTCTACGACTCTACCAAATTGTTGTGATTTCTAGAGATTCTGGAAGTTCACAATTATTTTGTGACAAATTGTCAGCATGCATAATTCTCAAGAAATAGGAGGCAGTCTTGTCCAGCCACTTACTGTGAATGCTGCAGTTCTCTCAGGGGGTACAGGACCATTGCTTCTGAGGCGTTCCACCTTTACCCCGAAAATAAATGAAGTTACAACAAAGTGGAAAACTCAGGTAGTAAAGACATAGTCTCATTCAACATACACCATCTGAACCATCCCATTTTCACTCGAAACCCACCGTTCATAACACTCAAGAAAGACTGGATCACAGCCCAAGTCTACCAGAACACCTGAGCAGTATAATTAGAAGAGGGTTAAGAAACCCCAGGGCTTGAGGAACCTCCATATGGTTTTCCAGAATGGCTGCACCATTTTGCATTCAATTTCACTACTGGATATCTATCCAAAGGATACAAAAATGCTGATTCGAAGGGGCACATGCACCCCAATGTTTATAGCAGCACTATCAACAATAGCCAAGTTATGGAAAGAATCCAAATGTCATTGACTGATGACCAATAAAGAAGATGTGGTGTATATATATATATATATATATGAAATTGAATACTACTTGGTGATCAAAAAGAATGAAATCCTGCCATTTGCAACAGTGTCGATGGAACCAAAATATATTATGCTAAGTGAAGTAAGTCAGGCAGAGAAAGACAAATAGCATATGATTTCACTCATGTGGAATTTAAGAAACACAACAGATGAACATAGGGGAAGGGAAGGAAAATTAAGATAAAAACAGGGAGAGAGGCAAACCATAGAGACTCTTAAATACAGAGAACAAACTGAGGGTTGCTGGCGGGGTGTTGGGTCGGGAGATGGGTCAAATGGGCGACAGGCATTAAAGAGTGCACTTGCTGCGATGAGCACTGGGTGTTATATGTAAGTGCTGAATCACTGGGTTCTACTCCAGAAATCAATCCTACACTGTATGTGAACTAACTTGAATTTAAAAAAATAAATTAACAACAACAACAACACCAGGGGTTGTCCCCTGAATTTCCCTGTGAATGATGACAAGAAAAGAATGAAAGGGGTAAAGAGTGCCTCAGGGCTGATAATTTAGCCAACCAAGAGCTTAAATTACCTCCTTCCTATTTTAGTGTTTAATGGCTGCTAAACTTGAGTGACCCGTGGCTACTACAAGCACTAACTGACAACTCAGCAAATGCTCGCCACCTCCAACACGTGTTCTGGAAGGATTAGAGAACTAGCAGAAGCTTAGGAGTGATTGTTCTAAAACTTCCTGACCAAAAACCTGCATAACACTGCATCTTCTTTGGGGTTCAGGGCATAATGTGAATAAGAAACGAAGAAAAGCAAATGTCTTGGAGACACCTTGGATGACTAAGCCAATACTAATGGAAAGACTTAAATATATATACACACATAAACGTATATGTGCTTTATCTCTGTGTTGGAGAGGATTCTGTCATGTATGCAATTACAAGCAGCAGTCCGTTTCATGGGTTACCAGTCTATAGCATACGCTTTTTTTTTCCTTCCCTTCCCCCATGGTCTTCTGTTAAGTTTCTCAGGAGCCACATAAGAGTGAAAACATACGGTATCTGTCTTTCTCTGTATGGCTTATTTCACTTAGCATCACACTCTCCAGTTCCATCCACGTTGCTACAACAGGCCAGATTTCATTCTTTCTCATTGCCACGTAGTACTCCATTGTGTATATAAACCACAATCTCTTTATCCATTCATCAGTTGATGGACATTTAGGCTCTTTCCATAATTTGGCTATTGTTGAGAGTACTGCTATAAACATTGGGGTACAGGTGCCCCTATGCATCAGTACTCCTGTATCCCTTGGGTTATAGCATACACTTCTGACAGTCTTCAACACCCCCCCCAAAAAAACCCCACTTTTTTTCTTTTGCGAAGGTGCCAGGCAGCTGTGAAGCAATCGCAAAAACTCTAGTGATCCCTAAACATACTTTACAGGAAGAAAATGTTTTTCCTTTAGGGGAAAAATTACAATTAAAATCAATTTTGTTCCTGCACTCTCCTTGGACTTATAATATCTTAGTTGTCTTCCTTTTTATTAAAAAAAAAACCTGAATTTTTATCAGCTGAAAAAATTGGAGCATAGAAATATTTTATGCAGTATTTGAATTGCTAATTAAGTGTGGGATTTATTTTAGGGTTGGAGTTTCTGAAATAGTGAAAATAACAGCTGTGACTGTTTCATGTTGTGCATCTGAGACTCCATACTCTTAGGCAAAATGAGTAGAGTATAAAATAGCCCATCTCTAATATGGGACACTTGAATTTATTATACATTTCTCTCTACACTGAGAGAAATTGACTGATGCTCTCATTCTGCTGTTAATAACCAAACAGTTCTGTCTCCCTTCCTTCTTCCCTCTCTCTCTCTCTCCCTCCCTCCCTTATCTCTCTCCTTCTTTCTCTTCCCCCCCCCCCCCCCCGCACCGCCACTCTCTTTCTCTCTCAATTCCCTATTGAGGGAATGGTTTTGTGGAAAGCAGTTGGGTATTCCTATTTTCAACTTCAGCCCTGTAGAAATGGATTGTAAAAACAGAGTAATTCTGCGAGACAAGTTTAAACTGTTCTGTAACATTACCTACATTTTAAAAGGAGTTCTACTTTTCAGGAACATCTGAATATTCCTAAAGCTTTCTTATACTTAGATAAAAACAGGCAATAAGTAGGACACGGTGATGGAATCTGCAAAAGACATCCGCTTGATTCTATTTTTGCCACTCTGGGTTCACGGGAATTCCTTAAACTCTGTTCGCCTTAGTTTGGCCTTATCTGCAAAATACGAATAATAATAACTATAATGCCGGAATATTTTCTGAAGATTAAATAAAGGCCCTGCATATGAAAGTCATTTTGTAGACCTCTCCTGTGTTCTAAGTTACATACAAATGCACAGTAGCAACAGCACAAACCTGTGTATGAGATAGAAAATGTGATTCCTCACGGCAGAGGAGACAAATGATATCGGGAGGGTCCAACGCCCTGAATAATGTTTTATTGATTTAAAAAATCTGGAGCCGTTTTGCCAGATGTCAGGATTAGGCAGAGCAGAATGATGGGTACTCCAGTGTTCATTTTATTCATCTGTCCATTTTGGGATGTTTGGAATATTTCAAAATGAAAATGGCAAAAGGAATAAAGCAGTTGCAGAGAATCCGAGATCGGGCCTTGGTAAAGGGCTGACTTTTTTTTTTCTTCCTTCCTCTTGCTTTAAATTAACCTTTTTACTGCCTTGGTGATGAAAGAGTACATTTAGCTTTATGTGAAAGTGAGCTATAATGAAGATATGGAAATAAGGGAAAGGAAAGTGCTTCCATAAAATTAAATTGTTGACCTCAAAGTACCAGTAAAGTAAATTTTCTGGCAGCAGCATTTTTTGTTTTAAAGTAGAAATGGCTACCTGTAGAGAGAAAGAAGATGGAGGCGAACTTTTAAGAATTTTACACCTTCTCCCTCGAATGGGAAAGACCATCCTGTAAACCCTGAGGACGATTAATGAAATATGGAATATAGGCCATTATGTTAAATTTTGATCAAGACAGCAAGAAAATGGTACACGGTGGTCATCTGTTTGTTCATTGCTCAAATTTCATTTGGAAACCTGCATGGAAATGGCTTTAGCCATAGAATAGAAAACCATTTCTCCTGAGTAACCTTGTTTTGTTTGTTTGCCTTTCTTTGTTTTAAGCGGTGTCACAAGCTAACAAGAAGGAGACAAAGCAGTTTGGACAAGGCCTCTTGGAAATTAGAGATGGGGGCAAAGCTTTCGAATACGTAGGATGCGCCGTCCCGGGGCTTTATGGGTGAGGGAGGAGAGGAAAGACAATTCTACACAAATACAGTGTGGCGTGTGGCCCAGACACACAGCCTTGTAAGAAACGGGACTGATCACTCAGTCATGTGCAGAGTTTCCAAAGAGGAGAGAGGGATGTATGTCAGATGCTTTCCAGATCCGGATGTTGGCTAAAATGTGCACGGTAGGTAGGCACTTCTTTGCGTTCCTTGGGTTTGTCAGGTGGCCTGGTGGGCGGCTGCTGAGGAAGCCGGAGCACCTGCAGGGGTTGCTGGTGGTCCGGGTGCTCCTGGAATCCTGTGGAAGCATCATCTCCATGACGTGGAGAGTTGGAGGAAGCCTGGAGTATGAGCGGATGAGGAGACAGCGGACAGGAGCGACCGGGGTTCTTCGAGCGAGTGGGTGAGACTGCGGGGCACAGAAAATGTTTGGGAAGGTGTAGAACTCAAGGAGACTTCTGAGAAAACACTTTAATGGACAGAATGTACCTGAGCTTAATACTGAGTATGTGGTAACACTCTGCCTAAGCAGCATGTTGTTTCGGATACAATTCACATATTGTAGAATGAGAAAGAAAAGGGACAATAGAATGAATCTGGTTGAAGCCAGAATACTTAGGCCAAGGAAAAAAAATAATAAGTTTCTGAGAATTCTCTAGGGAAGAAGGGTTGCATCAGGCTGGGATTCCGTAAAAACCAGCCTAGTGTATGAGTCCGACTAGATTCCTGTAGAGCTCTTTGGAAGACTCAGGCAAATTATACATAATTTCTGCGAGATGAGGTCAAGAGGCTTTTTCTCTGATATCATGGATTCTTTTCCCAGGAAGAGTCTAGAAATGGTCATGTGAGCTTGCCCAAGGCCGCCTTTGAGTCTCCTAGGTCCGCCTCAGGGTTTTCTTCTTCTTTTCTTTTTTTACATTTTTCCAAGTTTGTTTATTTATTTGTTTTGAGAGTAACAGAGCATGAGCGGTTGAGGGGCAGAGAGAGAGGGAGAGAAACAGGATCCCAAGCAGGCTCCAGAGCCTGCTGTCAGCCCAGAGACTGAGGCAGGGCTCGAACTCACGAAATCATGAGATCATCACCTGAGCTGAAACCGAGAGCCGGACGCTTAACCAACTGAGACACCCAGGTGCCCCACTTCTAGTGTTTTCTTGCATGATCATCCAGCACTCCCTGTGAAGAGGCTTCACTAAAATAAACTGAGCCAGGGGCGCCTGGGTGGCTCAGACGGTTGAGCGTCTGACTTTGGCTCAGGTCATGATCTCGCAGTTTGTGGGTTCGAGCCTCACAATGGGCTCTGTGCTGACGGTTCAGAGCCTGGAGCCTGCTTTGGATTCTGTGTCTCCCTCTCTCTCTGCCCCTCTTCCGCTCATGCTCTGTCTCTGTCTCTCAAAAATAAATAAGCATTAAAAAAAATTAAAATAAACTGAGCCCAAAGTTTAACCTGGGCATTGGCATTTTTGTCTTTGGCAGGCTGCCTGAGAAGAACAATTCTGGATGAATTTGTCTCCAGAGATTCAACAGTAATATTCTTTAATGGGGTTAGAATCACATATTTAAGAGATAATCAGCAGGGTACATAGAGTATTTTAAACGCTGAAAGGAGAACAGCTCGGTGTAAAGGCTTGGGAGTCCTGGCTCCCCATCCCTATGTGACTTTGTGCAAACGGCCTTCTCCGTTAACTACTGGGAGAGGATGGTCATACTTCACTCATATGTTTATGTGAATTTTTCTTAAATTATTTTATTTTCAAGTTAGTTAACATACAGGGTTGTCTTGGCTCCAGGAGTAGAATCTAGTGATTCATCACTTATGTATAACACCCTGTGCTCATCCCTTAATGCCCTCCTCAATGCCCATCACCTGTCTAGCCCACTCTGCCCCCACCTCCACTCGAGCAACCCCCAATCTTTTCTCTGTATTTAAGAGTCTCTTGTGGTTTGCTCCCCTCTCCATTTTTCTTCCCTTCCCCTCTGAACACCTGTTAAGTTTCTCAAATTCCACGTATGCGTGAGATCATGTGATATTTGATTCATATATAATGGCATGTACAAGTGCTTGAGATGAGTTGCTTCTCTATATGAAACATTGCTTCTCGGTAATTCTTCGTGCCTTGGGGTAATCTTGACCAGTTTTAATCTTTTACATCATGTTATTTTTTTTCATAGAAACGTAGAATGACAAGGTAGGGAGAGCCTTTAGGGTAAATTGGCTCATCTATTATTATACTCAAAAAATTCCCATTTCTTTATTAGGACATTTTTGGTGAGTGGTCATCTAGTCTCTGAATATTCCTCGGGGAAATAAATACACTACCTTATATGGCTGCTTGTTTCTCCGTTAGGCACATTTTCTTCAACCACAAGGAATTAATGTTATGTCTGTAACGTGAGTTATATTGTGATTTCCAGGGAATGGTAGTCAGCCACATTATATTTCATCTGATTTGTTCATGACCGCTCCCAACTGGCATCTGAAAAATAAATTAAAAAAATTTTTTTCCCTGATAATAGAGACAGAAAAAAAGTACCAATGACTTAAATGTTAGTCTCTTATTCTTATTTTAGAGATTATCACTAATCTCTAAAAATGTTGAAACACCTGGAGTTGAGAATAGGCCTCTACAATTGCATTATGGGTTCTACTCTGCAAAATCCTACAAACCTTGGGAGGCTCTTCTCAAATGAACACCAACATCACCAAGATCACCAGCAACAGCAGTAAAACCTGTCACACTGAATCACAGCCACAAAGGAAAACTTTCTATGGCTTTGTCTTATTACCTGATAAGTCCAGAATATACTGCCTTGATTGCTTTCATCCAGTGTCTACAATAGGAAGATAAAATGAATATTACTTTCTTCCACGTGTCAAATGGAATTAGGCGAAATAACTTGAAGGAATGCCTTTCTTCACATTGCCACATTTTTCAGCTTGCATTACCTATTCTCTATGGAGATGGGTGGTATATTTTTCTTCTAATAGAGGAGAGAGCATTGACAGCCCATTGTGCTGCAGGTTTCATTGTTAATGATTGCTATGAGGGTTGCAGAGAAAGGAAGGAAAACTTATACATATCAATGTAGTAAGTGTACTGTCCTTTCAATCACCAGCAGGTACCAGGGGCCTGATAATGTAATTGATTTGGACAGGAATTAAAATGCAACCGTAGCATAACTTCAGCAAATGGTTCAACCATTTGTGTTTTATCTCAAAGCCTTTCATCTCTTTATGTATCTTAAGAAATATAGCACTCACACAGGGGAAAAAAAAAGGCACGCTGAATGCTGAAAGCAACTATTAAATCTTGCTGAGTATTCAGATTAATGCAAAGAGAAATAAAAACATGAATACTAATCTATGGACTGGGTATATCTGGCAATAAGCAAACCTGCCTATTCACGAAAGAAGACCTTCTGGATCCATACCTTAAACCACATGTATTTTATTTATTATAATTATATAGATAATGTAGATGTGGAGGGGAATACTGTGTTCATAATTATTTTCCTTTCGTATGAAGAGTTATTTCTTAGAGGATCAATGAATGTCGTTCAGTGGAGCTTCCAAGGAAAACCTATGGATACTGGTAGCGTTGTTCTCTTTCCAACCTCTCCTTCTACTAGTCCTGTGAAAGCAATCCAGTCACCCAACTCTGAGCCCCCTTCAGTGAAATAAAGAAAGATTATAGTCTGTGCTCTGCTTATATCACTGAGCTTTTGAGATCAGGTAACATCCTGTATGTTAAAGTACTCTGGTGTTGACAATGAACCTCAATGATACGACGCACCATTTTGATACTAAATGAGATTTGTCTAATTGAATGTTTTCTTTGAAGCAGCTAGACTTTTGGAATTTTATCCCTGCAAGTATTGTTGAAAGTTAAATATTTTTTTTTTAATTTTTTTTTTCAACGTTTATTTATTTTTGGGACAGAGAGAGACAGAGCATGAACGGGGGAGGGGCAGAGAGAGAGGGAGACACAGAATCGGAAACAGGCTCCAGGCTCTGAGCCATCAGTCCAGACTCTGACGCGGGGCTCGAACTCGCAGACCGCGAGATCAGGTGACCTGGCTGAAGTCGGACGCTAACCGACTGCGCCACCCAGGCGCCCCGAAAGTTAAATATTTTTAAGTGAGATTTATTCCCTCTAGATTATGTTGCTATAGACAAAAATGAGTAACGTTTCTAAATATTTTAATACTCAGCTATGCCTGTTACAATATAATATATCAATAGTTGGGATTGACGCTGGTGTGATAGACAGCAGTTCTTTTGCCCACCATGTTTTCTGTCCTTTATGTTAAAACCATCTATTTGCATCTTTAATTCATTTAAAATTATTAAAAGTCTATGAATAGACTTAATCTGCTCACTATATTGCAGATTATTCAAGACATACATGACTTAATTCTCATATAAATATTATAAAGTGGAATATAGTTTTTGTAGATGAGGTAGTTTGCAGATAAAGATACTATGGTTTATATCTTTACTCCAAAAATGAAAGGAAGTAGAATGTACCATGAGCACTTACATAAGATTTATACGGAGAAAATTTCATTTCCACTTTAAATAAAGAACATGGTATTGTTTGCACTGTTTGATTTTCTCAGATGATATACAGCATATAATCATAAAAATTTTTGAAAAATGAAGTAATATAGTTACAGTTTTTAAAAAGCAGTCAGAGTAACTAAACACGATTCAACAACACTAAAACATAAAGACAATTTTCTTTGTAAGATGAATATATACTGATGGTATCTTTCAGATGGTAAACTTAGACAAAACAGTTCTGATTAAAGAATTATAAGAAGTAAAAAGGATGAACCTGAATATTTCAATGGAAAAACCTTAATCTCCTTCTAAGCAGTTCTAGAAGAAGAAGGTTCAGAATGAAAACACTGACCCAATAGTTATACGTAAACATCTGAAAAGTATGATACGTAAAATAGATGATCCCCTTTAATCTCTCATGGGTCCTTTCATCCGCTTCCCCCCACTTTTATATTTCTATATGTCAAATAAGGATATGACTGTTAGTTTACAAGAAGGTAATACTAAGACCCAAAATATAAGGATTTTTAAGAAGTCCCAACAAGAAAATTACTAGAGAACTTTTGTTCAAAGGTGGCCAGACTTTCTTCTCTAACATTGTTTTACTGAAAAATTTTTAGCTTTTTTGAGGCAAGGGACTAGGAACAATCATCAAATATGGTCAACAGCTTTCATATAAAAATTTGGGGAATGTGGATAACGCTATCTGTCAGAAGTTGAATTTGTTCATATCCTAAATTTGGGGGCAATTTTAATTGTTAACCTTGAGAGAATATTAATTAATACAACTTGATGAGAATAGATTAACTACTTACATTGTAGGAAAATAATAGGAATAACAACCATGTAATAAGGAAGTACAGGTCCCAGTATTGATTTACCTTTTTATTTTATTTTTATTTTTTGCCAGCAAACACAGAACATTTTTTGAAAGTTTATTTATTTTGACAGAGAAAGACTGTGTGAGCAGGGTAGGGTCATAGAGAGAGGGAGACAGGGAGAATCCCAAGCAGGCTTCGTGCCATCAGCACAGACCCTGATGTGGGGCTCAAACTCACGAACCATGAGATCATGACCCGAGTGGAAATCAAGAGCTGGATGCTTAGCTGACTCAGCCACCCAGGTGCCGCCAGTACAGTTTTAAATTTATTATTTCTGTAAATTTTCAGCTAAGAAGCTCAAAGTTTCCTTATATCATTCAATTGAGGGTAAATCTTTTTATATAATTTCCAGAAACTTCTTTATAGCCACTTTATATATACACTATATCCACTTACAGCCCAGAAAACACACACACATACGGAGACTTCTTTGTTGAGTCCTTCTGAAGCCCACATGAGTACTCTAGGAAACTTTAGCCAAGTTAAAGTTCGATTCCTATAACAGTGCTGTAGTTGTAGAAAGACTCTCCCAAGAGTTTCCACAGCCTGAAGCCACACTAAAGGACTTCTGACTTCTGTTAGTGGTCCAATGTCTTGAAGCAGGAGCTGTAAAACAGAAATTAGGAAGACATAAATTGCTTTAAGCTGGATAGTCAATTTGGATGGCAGAGTAAACCAAAATCCAGAGGGGACGTAGCAAGACAGGTCACGAAAGGACAGCAAAAAGGTCAAGGTCACGGGTGAGAGAAAGGGTGTTTTGTGGTTTAATGCCGCCCATAGCATTCTTTTCTATTTGCAAAGACAGCAAAGTTGTCTTCAGGGCAAGAACTCTACCAAACCTTGCTCTTGAGTTTTGGTTCAAGAGGTTTAGTGGTTTGTACTAAACTGACTCACAAGTGGCGTAACGTGGTGATAAAGAGTTTGATTTTTGTACTCAGCAAGCTCTGCATGAATAGAGAAGAGTTTGTATAGTCCTTAATCCCAAAATGCTTTGCAACCCATAACCAGATGTTCCACTACCCACTCTGACCATTTCTTCGCTCCTTTTTGCTTCGTATTACTGAATTATATTAATCGCCATCGCCTAATGCTTTACAAATGTTTTCTAGTTACATTTTAAGCTCTGCTTATTTTTTTCTTGCACTGGATTATAAATTCTTTGAAAGCAGAGATGATTTCCACTTTTTTTAAAGTCTCACCAAATAGATTCAAGTAGTGTTTGCCGTCTATGAAATAATCAATACTTTTTATTTTTGTTAGTAAATTGCCATTACTTGCGACTCCCAAATGAATCATATGTTTAGATTTAAAATTTAATTACTAGTGAGATGGTTTTCCTTATAATTAAAAAAAAAAACTCCTTAAATTTATATATTGAATAGGCAGTTAATCAATTCTCTGGCTCTGCTAAATGATATATAAAACATGGGAAATATTTAAATTCTGAATATTGGCGGTCACTCTGGGTATATTGTGATATTAGAACTTGTTCAACAATGCTGAAGGTGTTCAGGACATTCAGGAGGGTGCTTTGCGATTGACCGTTTCCATTGTATTCCATACTTGCGTTCATATGCATCAAATTGGATCTTGCAGTATGGACTTTCTTTGACCATTACTTACTTGTGACATTGTACTAAGTCTTATCTCAGGCCTGGCGGAGTGAGTGCCGAGCTGAATACTGCAGCAACAGCTTTTTCTTTTCCTTGTCCTGAAATATTGATGATCACACAACTTTATTTATTTATTTTTTTTTTTTTAATTTTTTTTTCAACGTTTATTTATTTTTGGGACAGAGAGAGACAGAGCATGAACGGGGGAGGGGCAGAGAGAGAGGGAGACCCAGAATCGGAAACAGGCTCCAGGCTCTGAGCCATCAGCCCAGAGCCCGACGTGGGGCTCGAACTCACAGACCGCAAGATCGTGACCTGGCTGAAGTCGGACGCTTAACCGACTGCGCCACCCAGGCGCCCCGATCACACAACTTTAATGTTGTGTTTAGTCTTCAACGGTTATCACTGACTCCTCCAACTGAAGCTTCACTGGCCAAAGGGCTTATTGACCAGTGGGAAGGGAGTGCCTATCAACCCAATGACAAAGTTTGGGTTTCTGAAAAGTCATATTACAAATGCAAATTAGTAATACGTTTTTGTTTTGTTTTGTTTTTTTTTTTTTGGAAAATTCACCCAGAAAGATGTCCAAGATAACTTTTTTCCCGTGGGAAAAAATGTGGAGGTGCCATCTTAAAAGAAAGCGGCACTCACACAAATCAGGAATGATTTCAGTGTGAACAAACAAGAATTTAAACTGAAGCTGGGAACTTTATTCAAATGCTGGTAAATTTTAGCAGGGGAAGAAGAACGTAGAGCAGATGTAACCAATCGAGCGGAGCACTGCTGCCAATGCCAAAATGCTGCTCATTCAGGATCAAGCTAGCGGTAATAGATGGAGTAGTGTATTAAGTTGAGCAAATATTGGAAAAAGTGCCTGAAGAAGGCAAATTCAATTTATTCAACTGTTATATACAACCCCAGCCCCCACCCTTTCGGTTACATTCTTGGACCTTTAACGGATACTTTTTGAGTGAATGAAAAAAATAGACAAAGTACACTCCGTACATCAAAGAATGTGCTATTTATTTTTGTTTCCTTTACTTGGAAAATGATTCTATGCATCTAAAGACAATGCATCCACTTATAAAAAGTGATATTACACAAATAAGAACAACTGTTTATTACTTAAACCATGTAAACTGCTGAAGAGACACATGCGTATTTTTTCCTTTGTGTTTCTGTTTCCAGATCTACTTTGTATAACATGACCATGGTTAAGGTGAGCTTTCAAGATATCAATCCTCTTAGGTTTTTAGGCTGTTCTGTTTTTGATCATTATCCCTGATTCATATATTTACTTTTATACTGTAAAACATGCAGAACAATTTAAAACCAAGGAAATGTCTTTCTGGGAGCTTTTCTTTACTCCGAAGAAGCTTTGTAAGCCTTTTGACAAGTTTAGTGTCAAAAAAGAATTTATCCGTTAGGAAATAATTTTAGTGGACAATACAGAGGCCACTGAAGGATCTGAAGTAGAGTTTGGAGTGTTGAATTTTATGAGCAAGGTACATAAGTGCCATTATAGAGGCTAATTCTGCACTATAGATGTCTTGAAAATATATTGCCATTAATCTCCTAAAATGAATTTTACCAGAAGACCTTGGGAAGGTGTATAGGAGCAAGAAATAGGAAAACTTGCAATTGAAGTTTCCTTGGGTTAGTATTCTCTGGAGACAGCAGAGACTAGCTTACTTTCCTTGGATGGCCCCTGTTAACAAGCCATTTGAAAACAAACTAAAAATGTAAAGAAATGCTTACTAATATCAATCTTAGTAGTCTATTAAATTGTCAAGTTTTAGCATTGAAAGAAATCTCTTTCTTTAGGCGCAGATTTCTTCCTTGCATTCAATGCAGAAATCCTTTTTATTATATCTTTGGTAGAGTCAACTGATCTTTGGCAAAGGGCCATGGGAATGTAATGGAGAAAAGACAGTCTCTTTAACAAATGGTCCTGGAACAACCTGACCTACACAAGAAAAACCAAAGGAAACCAAACAAAGCAATCCAGTCACAGAACTCACAAAAATGAACTCCTCAAAACGGATCATGGGCCTAAGTATAAAACCCAAAACTATAAAATTCCTAGAAGACAACATGGGAGAACAATATAGATAAACTTGGGTGCGGTGATGGCATTTTTAGCTACAACACCAAAGGCACAGCGTGTGCTTAGGTAATGGTTTATGTTTGTTCTGACTTGCACGTGAATAACTTGAAGACAAGCTGGCTTCTTGTCCCTTAATTCCTCGACAGTATGTAAGCCACTCTAAACCTTAGCCCCGGAGGATAAGTTTAATGTCATCACCAACCCACTGGGATCAAGTTACTAAGTTGAGATAATAGAACATAAGTTTCCATTTCCTTCACACCTAAGTCTGTTGACTAAGAGACATAGCAGCTATATTGCCAGCCGGCTTTTGACCTATGAATCGACTGGAGAAATTTAGATAAATTTTGCATATTTATTTTTGGGTAGATCTTTTTTAAAAAGCACTGTATGTTAAGTATAAAGTAACCATGGAGAATCATACTGAAAAGATAATTCAAGCTTTCGCCATTGTTATCAGTGATTGGGTTGTATCTGTAGGTTTACGGCGCTAAAGGCTTGTTCAGTCTAAGGACACAAGCAGCTACTTTAGAAAAATTAACATGGACATTAATATAATAACATCACATAATCATATAGAGAATCCAGGAGGTTCGGTTGTCTCTAATGTACGGAAGCTGGTATTCGTCCTGGGCCTTCTCTATATCTTCTGATAGTTGACCCACTGTAATATATGCTATATATTTTTGACACTAAACAGAAGTACACTCCATTATGGGTAAAGTTGAGCACCTGATTACTAATTTTAAAATGTCCTTGGACAAAAGAATGAGGATGAGTGGAAATCGTCTCCACCAATTCCAAAAGAAGGGAAGGGTTGTTATGTAGGGTCAACAAAGAAAATCAAATTAGGGTCATGTGAGAAGAGAATGGACTGCCTACAAACCTTTTCTGTAATCTTTTTCTGTCAATGTGTTTCTTACACTTTTAATAACATGTTGATATTGAAATACTTTGGAATCCTTCTTTAAAAAATAACACTTTCATTCTCTGTGCAGTTTCCTGTTTACAAGTGGTGTATCGGGTGCCTTTGCGTGGCACCTGATATTTAAAAGGCAGTGGGAGAATAAGAGATGCAAACAGTTGAGTGACCTTCACCCGAAGCAGGTGTGGGTCTTTTACCATGGCACCACTTAACCCTAGCTGTCCCTACTGTAAACAGGAAAAAAAGTCCAGTTTCATTCAGAACTCCTAGAATAATGATTGACATGGGCAATTAAATATGCAACTCTTTCTGATTAAAGAAGCAGTAGAGAGTATGGTAAAAGTCAGAAGCTGTTTCATTTAACCTCTAAAAATGTAAGTTCCGAGGTAATGAGTACTATAACTATAAACATCTCTGTCGTTTATCATATTTTCGATTATAATGGATAATCCTTCAGATTTTCACATTCTACATGTGGGCTGTATGGCTCTGTGGACGTATAGTATACATATACACAAGTACTATATTGTCTTGCAGTAGGACTAAGTCACAGGGCGCCTGGGTGGCTCAGTCGGTTGAGCGTCCGACTTCGGCTCAGGTCATGATCTTGCGGTCTGTGAATTCGAGCCCCACATCGGGCTCTGTGCTGACAGCTCAGAGCCTGGAGCCTGCTTCAGATTCTGTGTCCCCCTCTCTCTCTGCCCCTCCCACTCTTGCACTCTGTCTCTCTCACAAAGATAAATAAACATTAAAAAAAAAAACACAAGTTACTCACAAAGGCCAAAGCAGGTCTTGTGGAAGGATCCTCTGTAACAATTCCCCCCAGAAAGGCAAATGATTCTAAGGGAGCAAAAAATAACATGCGAAACAGCAAAGAAAGGAGCTTTTTAATGGCATTTAACTTGTAATTATAAATAGAGAATCGATTTCTAAAGTGATCTGGTGGGTTATGAGCATATTTATTCACTCTCAGTGACTTTTAAATTGAATGTTCTCAGTTTATAAATCAAAAGATCATTTTCACCTGCCAGTGTTGTAAATTCCACCTGCAATCTATTAATCAAGCTATGTTCCTTTTCTCTGACATCATCCACAGTAATAAAGATTCTGCAAATGGAACTCAGCCGACAGTGTTGTAGTTGATGTATGAGACAAAAAGAATCCAGCCTGCTCTTTCATAACTGCATTGGCTCAGCAGGACATAATGGTGTTAAAAACTTGTTTTGTGTTACTGAGGTAAGTAGACGCTGGGCCAAGACACCTAGGGAGGAAAAAAAAAAAAAACGTGTTGAGTAAAACTCTGCAAAATTCGCCATCTGGCCTCAGCCATCCTTACTGTTTCCTTCCGTTCATGTGGCTCCCTATTCATTAAATTGTATTTTGTTTCATTTTAACACAAGTGCAGATGGAAAGGCTGATAGGCAAAACAAAGTCACAGGATTTCCTTCCAATGTGTAGATTCATAATTTCTTATAATGGTTTGTCTCTTCTCTGTTGTAATTGAATAATCAACCAGCACAGAATGTTCATTATGGGGCTCAAGAGAACGACCCAACCCAAACTCCGATGGAATGTCTATCCTTTAAAAGATAATAAGGTATTTGAAAAGAAAAGCAGGTAAAATGTGTGCGGTATCGAAATAGAATCACAGAATATCTTTCGAGAATGCCCAATTCAAGTTCTTCATTATAGATATGCAGAAAATAACAGTTACATGCCTCAAGTTCAAAAGTGAGCTAGTGGGAAAGTATCCAGATCCGAATATTCTGACTTCTTTTTCCAGTGTTCACTTTGTCACTTTTTTTTTTAGCCATGTAAACCTAAATTTCCATCCTGCCTGGATCATTTATTGGCTTTATGACCTTCGACAAGATTTTTTTTGAGAGTCCATTTCCTCATGTCTCAAACGAAAATAAGGTAATTCATGACATTACATTAAGAATTACATGTGACTACTCATTCAAAGCACCAAGAATAATTTGTGAGACATTTTAGGAGCCACATAACAGGTACCATAGTACACGCCATCACTGTGATGCTTAATTTGATGTGTCAACTTGGCTAGGCTATGGGCCCAGTTCTTTAGTCAAACACTAGTACAGCTATTTCTGTGAAGGCAGAAGTGATTAACATTTACAATCGATTGACTTGAAATAAAAAGGAGGTTACCCTGGATAATGTAGGTGGGCCTTATCTAATCAGTTGAAGGCTTTAAGAGAGGCAAATGAGATTTCTGGGAGAAGCAATTCTGCCTCAGGAATGTAACATGGGAACCCTGGCTGAATTTCTACCCAACCCGCTACCTGTCTACCCTACTGATTTCGGACTTGCCAGTCTCCACAATTATGTGAGCCAATTTTATCTATGTCTCTATCTATCACCTATTGTTGTTTCCCTGATAATATTAATTAACAGAATTGGATAAGAGAATGAAGCAAATAAGTCCTGACTCCTATAATATAAAACATTTTGTTATTCTGAAAACAATGTCTAATTTTGTATACCACATAGTTACATAGTTGCAACGAGGCTGCATTGACATATTTAAATGTAATTATTTTATCCTCACTCTGACATGAAACGTTAGAGTTGTATCAGGAATTAACTCCCTTAATTCAAGCTCTTCTCTTTGCAGATCAAGAAACAGTTTAAGCAATGTTCTCAAGCTTCTTAACGGAAGAAGGAGACTAGAATTCAGATCCTCAAACTGGCGTTTAGTAAGTTCACACTTTGAAGCATACGTTTTAGTGCTTAGATTATTTTTTCAACGACTTGATGTGGCAATTTGAATGTGTCCTGTGTGCAACACCTGCTCATTATATTTTAACAAATGGGATTAAGTACATTTTTGTATCTTTAAATTCGGGGCATTGTTTTGATCTCAAATGATAAACAACGATAATTTTATTTTATTTTTATTATTTAAAAAAAAAATTTTTTTTCAACGTTTATTTATTTTTGGGACAGAGAGAGACAGAGCATGAACGGGGGAGAGGCAGAGAGAGAGGGAGACACAGAATCGGAAACAGGCGCCAGGCTCTGAGCCATCAGCCCAGAGCCCGACGCGGGGCTCGAACTCCCGGACCGCGAGATCGTGACCTGGCTGAAGTCGGACGCTTAACCGACTGCGCCACCCAGGCGCCCCTAACAACGATAATTTTAAATAAAAGTAGATAATTTAATGATTACTAGGCAACTGCATAAATACTATTGTCGTAGTTATGTATCCCTTCATGCTTCCATTATTGTCTTTCTTGAGAAAAAATGCTGACTCATTAAGGCTATTTCTAAATACTGACATTTATGCCAGTGAAGAGTTATCCTCATGACATACATCTTTTTAAATTTTCTGGTCTTTGTTTTTACCTATTTTCATGGATTTATTGAGGGGCGCCTTGGTGGCTCAGTCAGTTAAGTGTCTGACTTCAGCTTATGATCTCACAGTTGGTGGGTTCGATCCCCACGTTGGGCTCTGTGCTGACAGCTCAGAGCCTGGAGCCTGCTTCAGATTCTGTGTCTCCCTCTCTCTCTCTGCACCTCCCCTGCTTGTGCTGTTACTCTCTCTCTCTCTCTCTCTCTCAAAAATAAATAAACATTTTTAAAAAAGAAGAAATCACAGGAGGTGGAAATGTTTAAAAATTGGCTAAGGAGTATAAATTTGTATGAGTCAATAATCTTCAGAAAGAAGCGAGCTGTATTAAATTTATAAATATTTGGAAATCTGTGTTCCACTAATAGGAGTCAGGGAATTGCCTCCTCCATGGTCAGAAATCTTCCCGAGGCTGCCCACGCTTGTCCAACAGAATGAAACACTCCTCTCTTGCCCTCTGGGTTAGTGTCAGAGAAGGCCTCGTGGGTACTCAAGACTCTCACTACTACCCCAGCCTAATGGTAAGGCCCTCCTTCCCACCCTCCCATCATGCCCCTGTGATGTCCTTGGAGGTCAGGTAGGAAACTTGGATTTCTACTCCAAGATGGCGTGACCCCTTCCTTCTTTAGGAGCAGTGTCAGAAGAAGCCAGATAAAAACAGGGTTAAGGAAGGACCAGGGTCTCATAACATAACACAAAAATGTTCAGATGCCAGTCTAAAAATCACTCAGCATATCAAGAACCAGGAACATCTCAGCTTGACTGGAAAAAGAAGTTAAGAGACATCACCACTGAGGTGGCAAGGATAGTAATCTTACGAAAAAGAATTTAATCATCACAAGATGCTGTAGCCAGCAGTTGCAAAAATGCTCTAAACAAATTGAAAATAACAACAACAACAACAACAAAGTATTGCCAAAAAAATAAAGAAGAGTAAAAAAAAAAAGCAGAAGCTACAAAAATAAAAAAAATGAAAGTTTTTTTTAACTGAAAAATAAAATAGCTGTCATAAAAAAACTCGATGGATGGCTCAGAAGCAGAGTGGAGGGGACAGAAGGAAAACATAGTATAGAGAAACTACCCAATCTGAACTGCAGAGAAATACACTTTAAAAAAGAAAGGAAGAGGTCCTCTGGGATCTGTGGGAATACAAAAAACTTCTCACATTTATTTCATCAGCATCTAGAAGAAGAGCTGAAAAAGGGTGTGGCTGAAAAACGTTCAAAATAATGGCTGAAAATCTCTCAAATTTATCAGAAGACATGAATGAACTTAAAGATTCAAGAGCTGAGAAAATCCCAGATAGAATACACCCAAGGAAATCCACACCAAGACATATCACAGTCAAACTTCCGAAAACTAGAAACAAAGAAAAAAAAATCTAGAATACATAAAGACCTCTCAAAAATTACCAGTAAAATAAACAAAAAATACAATTGGAAAATGGACAAAAATATGAAGAGACATTTGACCAAACTGTTGAAAGCTGCAAGAGAGAAATGATGCCTTACCTATAAGGGAAAAATAATTAGAATTGCTGATGATTTTTTGTTATAAACCAGTGAAGCCAGAAGGAGGAGGCAACTCATTTTCAAGTGCCACCTGGGCCCTTCAAAGTGCCAAGGAAATATCAGACAAGGAAGGAGTCACAACTTGGCAGGTGTTATTGACCCTGATTATTAAGAAGTGATTGGGCTATAGTTATATAGTGGGGATCAATGCCCAAGCAATCCCCTGGATGTATCTTCATTTTCTAAAGCTAAATATTGACCGTAAATGTGTAAGTCAATATCCTCAGCTTGGGGAGAGCTTGGTGATCAGAGGGTTCAGGAAGCCTCAGAGTTCTGGTCTAGGTCAGACCCCCAGGTAAGACACCAAAGTCAGTATAGGCATAGCTGAAATCGAGGGGTTTATATCTAACAAGGTGGGTTAGAGCAGATGTGGATATGCTTATTGTTTGGGCATAAAGGGAACCATAGAAATTAGGATGAAGAAAGGAACGAAAGAGTAGAATTATCAATTTCCATGCTTTAAAACTAGGCAGATTTTTGTTTTTGTAACGATGATTGTTTTTTCTCTACATGATAACAGCAGGGGTTGAAAGAACAGATCCTATACTGAATAACAAGCAACAAAATAGTTCTGTTAGTGTAGTTGAAGGGGACAAATCAGGATGAGCAGAGATTGCATCATTAGCATGGTGGCTGGGAGTAGAGAGGAGGCCCCGATGGTCTTTCTCATAGATTGGAAGGCGGTCTTTCTCCTTGTCGGGGACTGCCAATTGTGGCCATTGACAACAATGGCCTTTCTGCTTGGGTTTGTTGGTGAACAGGGAAATCTGAGTGAAAAAATAGACCTTAGGGCTACCTGGCTGGATCAGTCAGTAGAGTATCTGACTCTTGATCTTGGGGTCATGAATTCAAGTTCCACTTTGGGTGTAGATAAGGATAAATAAGTAAATAAACAAATAGGCAAATAAATTTCTTGAAAAAGAAAAAGAAAAAAAAACAGATGTCATACCTTATTCTCCAGAACTTTTTTGTTCGGACTTGAAATCTGATTAAATTATGGCCAGATTGTCTAACAAATGATGATTACTGTAATTAACGAATTAATGTAAAGAAGAAAAGGAAGAGGGAAGAAAGAAAGAAAAGGAAGGAGGGAAGATTAAAAAAGTAAGAGAGAAAAAGAAGAAATGAAGAAAGAGGGAGGAGGAAAGGAGAGAGAAACAGGGAGAAATTGAGAGTGGTAAAGAGAATGACAAAAAAAAAATAGAAAAAAGGAGAGGTCTTTTCCATACAGGGAGGCCGCGATGAAGAATATTTTTTAACTTTGGGCCCTTAGACATCTATTTCACTAAGTTTTAACACCTGATTTGAAAAATCAGAGAAAAGTACAGTCCCATCACAGATCAGTTCATAAAGGTCTCTGAAGTTAACATCGTGGCTAAAATTTTATAGAGAAAAAAAATCTCAGCTCTGGCTTGCCCCTGACCTCCAGCTGTCAGAGAGACGGAGAAATGGGGAGTCTTTATAGGGATGTTCAAGGCTACAGAGGTTAAGAAAGTCTGCATTACTTACTCCTTACCCCCGTTAGTCTTTCAGGTTTAAGAGGATAGAGGACATCATGTTGATAATATTAAGGCTTTTTCCAAAAGAAAGTGCAGTTAATACAAAGTAAAGTGGGAAAATACTTCTATCGAATTTTCTGTTAGTGGATATGCCATAGTTTCTACTGATGGGGTTCTGACACGAGCTCTTCAGAGCTATGGGAAGTGGTGGGTACAATCATTGTCTAATTTGAATCCGCCAGCACACTGAGCCCCAAAATAGCATGGCCTGTAGATGAGGGTCAGGAGGCTGATATGCCAAATGTAGGTTCACGAACAACGGGTCAAGCCTCCAGCAGGGGGAAGGAACTGTATGATATGTCCATGTACAAACTGGGTAAAGTGAGGCCGGAAAAGATGAGATCATCCTCAAACTGTCCTCAGGCACCGTGATTCTCTGACCAGCTGGCATTTCCTCCTGTCTTGTATAAGGAGGCAAAAGGAAGTTGGAACATTTTCCGGCAGAGGCAGCTCCTGAAGGTGGAAATCAATGTTGTCTGGGAGGGAATGAGAGACTGAAGGCTTTCTTTGGGAAACGTCGGAGAAAGACAGCTAACTAGTCAAGCAAGTGTTAACACGGTGCTAAGGATGGGGAGTCTGGATTTGATCAAATAAGTACTCAAAGATTGCGGCGAGGAGGAAATGAAATAACCTGTGAGAGCAGTTGGTAAATGGAGAGACTCTATGCTAATGTGAGGCATTAATAGTATTATTCTCATCCACTACAGGTTCCCGGAGCAGGGGAGTGGCATGATAAAAGCTTTACTTTAGAAGATTAGTGTGGGAGTGATGTGCTGAATGGCTGTAAAGGCAGGGAGTGTGTGTAGGTAAGGAGGTCTGCAAATTCTGCTGAGCCTGCTCAACTGGGAGTTTGAAAGTACTCCTTAAGAAGCGAAAGTTCTCCGTTCTCTCCTCTCCCCTCCTCCCCACCGTGCCCTGAGGGAAGCCTTCTTTTGGCCTGAGAGCCAACTGGCCATCAGATCCTGCTTTAGCCCAAAGATAAACCCAGAAAGAACTGCAAAGGATGCTTAACCATTACAAACACTGGTGGATCTTGTAGATGTATCTGTGATTCTATTCCTGTTTCCTCTGGTTCGGGTTCAATACTATTTCCCTTCTTCCCTCACTTCTCATCAGAGAAACAGGTGTCACTATGCTGATATAAATCCATATGTGGTTCTAGGGAAAGGAAACCGCCCTGAAGAACCGAGGCCTCTGATTTTGGCTTCCTCCTGGCTTCACGGCTTTGGAAGCCACACCTCATATTACTAGCGTAATATTAAGGTTAAGTGAGTAACTTGTTCCTACTTCCTCAAAAATCAAGCTTCAAATTCGATCCCCTTGTGTGCCTTGTAATAAAGTGTAATACCTCATTACCAAAAAAAAAAAAAAAGAAAAGAAAAGAAAAGAAAAAAAATGAGGAAACATGCATTTTTAAACAAGATAAATCTTTAGGGAGGGAAAAAGGCCCGAGGCATAGAGAAAGGAGATAACATTGCTTAGAATGAAGGATCCAGATGGATAATATGAAACTTCAATTCACAGAAAGAATGATGTGTCTTACAAGTGAGTGATGAACTGCCAGCAACAAAATTAGAAATCAATATGCTGTATAGAAATTAGATGGTGTAAGACCAATGGCAAAATACAGTAATCATTTTTAGAGATGGGGTTGAAAATAAAAACAGAAGTACTCGGATCAAATTGAAAGCTGCCACACATTTGTCAAGGGAAAAATAGCAAAGGCTGTCAAAATATCATGGCCTTTTGTTCTTTCTTTCTTTCTTTTTTTTTTTTTTTTAGCTTAAATAAACAAAAATTCCCCAAATAGTCAACCCATCCAAGTGAGCCAGGAAAAGTTAGGAGAGTAGCATTTGCTCAGAGACAATGTTATTTATAATGTTATTTGTTGTTTATATCATTGTCATAAGCATGCTGGCAGGCTGTCTTGGAACGCTAGAGTCTGGTTATTGTGGGGTGCTTAGTGGCCTTAACTGGGGACCCAGTTAACCTCCAGAGTGGAGGTGCTGATCTCTAGCAAAGCAAGTGCATGTGACATGTGACCAATAAACACACACACACAGACACACACACACACACACACACACACACACACAGCCAACGACTCAGTCTATCCTTACTCAAGGCAAGTTTGAAAAAGACATAAGTTTAAGACTTCCTTGCTTCCTCATGGGCTTATATCTTACTAACATTATATTTATTTACGAGTCAGCAAAAACAAGAAATGCCAAGGTTCCCCACTTTAACCAGAGGGATGTTACTGGGCTAGGGAATTGCATATGTATGTTACAAGGGGCAAGAAAATGCATCCAAGATCAGAAGGAAGAGAAAGATAAAGGAAAATAATGAATCACTTTACAGTGGAAGAACAGTATATATGCAAGAGTGTAAAATATGAATGTGCTTAAGAAAACATGACTTATAATTTATGGATCTTACAAATGAGCAGTTGTTTTGTTTTGATAGTTTTCTCATTATTTCTTCCTGGATTCATCTGGCACTGTGGTTTGGGTAGAAGAAAGGATGAGTCTAGACCACAAGAAAAAGGCCTTGTTACACGTGGAGCTGTATCCGTCTCATTCTAGGGAAAAGGATCCTCCAGGAAGAAATAAGTTATCTCTAGTTTGAAGTGGCAATTCTTTTCCCTAATTACTTATGTTTGTTGTAGTAGCAATTTGAATATAAAACTAGGGTTTAATATATACAGGTACAATATCTGATTATTGGGTATGGTCTAAAGAAAAGGGTTGATAAGAAAAGGACTGATATATATAGGTAGATAGAAATATACATGACATTTATTAGAGGAACCTCTAATACATGACGTTTATTAGAGAAACTGGCTTACACAGTTGCAGAGGCTGAGAAGTCCCATGATTCTGCTGTTTGCAAGCTAGAGAACCAGGAAATGCAGGGATGTAATCCAATCTGAGCCTGAAGGCCTGAGAATTCAGGGGCTGATAGTGTATGTCTCAGTCTGTGTCCAAAAGCCTGAGAACCAGGAACACAGAAGTCTGAGGGCGGGAGAGTCTGGGTGAATCAGCCCTAGCAGGAAGAGTCAATTCAACCAGCCTCTACTTTTTTACTCTATTCAGGCCCCCAAAGGATTGGAGATGTCTGTCAGTATTGGTGAGAGCAATCTTTACTCAGTTTATGGGTTCAAATGAAATCTCTTCCAGAGACACCCTTCTAGGCACACCCAGAAATAATGTTTTACTGGCTTCTGGTTGTCCCTTAGCCCAATCAGGTTGATGCATAAAATTTATCATCACAGGGGTGACACCACCCCTTGTCACCTTGGCCCCCATCTCCTTAAGATATACTTAATCTCCAAATAAAGACAGTAACAAGGTCATAATTCCACCCAACATGATACAACTATCCCACTTACAACCCCAAATGCACTAATCTCTTCCTCAGAAGAGGAGATAAAGTCCTTCAGGGATGTGGATTCCTCTCCTGATACCCCACTTAAATAATATGATGTAAAATTAACAGTGCTTAAATACTATTATAAAGTCAATACATTTTATGTTATATGGTAAGAGAGTAAGAAAGGAAAGAAAACAAACATTTGTTTAATATATGTTATAGTTGCTTAGTGTGTATGTGTATATATATATAGTATATAGAATATACTATATATATAAACATAATCATTACAAAATATTTGTTTAATATATGTTATAGTTGCTTAATATATATATTATATATACATTATACCAAATGTGTGTATATATATATATATATATATATACACATATATAGTACACATTTGTAGAATATGTACACACAAACATAATCATTACAAAATAAGGGGAAATACTCTTGATAATTATAGTCTTCATTTCCATAATTGCTTACATGGTCATAGCTGGTGTTTATAACTACCTCCTTCCAGTACCCATTCTGTATTCCCTTTGTCTTTAGCTAGAACCTCAGTTGATCTTGGCTCTTTATTGATGGTGTGACTCAAACCCTCATTCCTGAAGGTTCTGGGCCATTAGGAGTCCTACCTGGATTGAGTTGTTGTAGCTTTCCATTGACTTCAATCACAGGACATGGTAATACTCAGAGATGCCCTAAGGGATCTGCTGTATTCCAGACATGGTCTTCTATACCTCTGTTATAGAATAGTAGTCCGATTTCCCCTTAGTAGTCAGGATCAATTACCCTGGCCAACACTGCAATTCCTTCCTTTTCCTGTTGATTCGGAAGCACGAGTCCCAAAGTGGCCATGTGGCAGTCTTAACTTCCAGCTCAATGGAATCACTGTTGTGTTTCTTGGTGAAAGCATTCCTCCCTCTGGAACTAAAATATCTAGGCCAGTAGATGATAACATTTATGAGAACAGGGAGCAAAAACTTTGCTTGTGGGTGCTAGGGGTAAAAGTAAATAGTTCCACTCTCATTTTCAGCCCCTTGATTTCTGGATTCCTGAATCCTGGCTATCTGAGAAATAGCATCATATATCAGATGCTGATTCAGAGCATATATAGCCTTCTGGAGAACCCTGCCTCAGCCCTGCCAGGTATTGACGCCTAGCTGACTCTGTAACCGAGTCTTCAAAAAGCTGTTCTATCAAACTGGCAGCTTCAGGATGGTGGGGAACATATTAAGCTCAGTGAGCGTGGCCTATTGTCCCACTTCTTTTGCTATAAAGTGAATTCCTCAGAGCAATGCTGTGTGGAATACTATGATGGTGGATATGACATTGTACAAGTTCATGGATGATAGTTTTGGCAGAGGAATAGTGTGCAGGGAAGGCAAGTCTGTGTCCCACGTGTCTGTTCCAAGAAGGACAAAATGCTGCTCCTTCCACGATGGAAACAATCCAATATAATCAACCTGCCACAAGGAGGTTGGTCTCAAGGGCACTCCAACAGTAGCTGTAGTTGGGTTAACCTTGGTGTGTCCAAATCCATTATGCTGAGCCCATGCATAATCTCCATATTTGTGTCTGATATGAACACTCATTGAAAGCATCCTTCAGTAGAGGCTGATTTTAATAACCAAGTGGATAGGATGACTCATTCATTGGGCAGTGACAGGAGTGGCCGAAGAAGAGGCTGACTTGTATCCAAAGGACATCTTCATGTGTGTTGCCCATTCCGGCAGATCTGACCATATACCTTTTCCCAAAATTTATTTGTCACATATTTTCCATTCCTATTCCTTCCAAGTCCCTGATCATCCAGCCAAACCATTGGCCGTAGTCCAAGAACATCGGTCTTCTCAATTTTAGGGTTCATTACATTCATTTGATATGAGTGGGTCAGAGGCTCAAACAGTAGAGATGGTCACGTGAGTCCATAGAAAGCAAACAATCATAAAAACTGGTGAAATGTTGCATGCCCACTGTGGAAACACGTTTACTTTAAGTGAATGGTCTTGAGGTTTGTAACTGAACTATAAAGGGATCCTACATGAACTATAAAGGGATCCTACCTTACTAATACTATCTAACAAATAAGAATCTTGGGGTCTTTCTAACTCTATTGTTATCATGTGCTATTGTTAGGATATGGGCCTTTTGGATATGATTAGGTCAGGAGGGCAAGGCCCTCGTGGATGGGATTAGGACCCTGATGAAAGACGCCTGGGAGACTTCCCTAGTTCTTTTCAGCCCACAAAGACACAGTGAGAGGTTGCCCACCTGCAACAATGGAGAGGTTCTCCTACGTGAGAATGTGGCCATGCTGGCACCTTGATCTTGGACTTCCCAGTCTCCGGAACTGTGAAAAATAAATTTTGGCTGTTCATAAGCCACCCAGCCTGTGAACATTTTGTTGGAGCAGCCCAAATAGACTGACACAGATCCTAATATATATTTTGCATGTTTCTTAACTTTTTAAAAGAGTTTTCCTTTTTATTGCTGAAAATGGTTATGCTTTGTGATAGTCTTTTTTTCCTCCAACAGATTTACTAACAGTATGGGCAAATTAACTTTACACTATGGCACAGTTACAGATTGTAATTTAATATCAGACAGCTGTTTTGGAATTATGTACAGATCTAAAGAGAGGAGTAAGACAGAGTACAGATGGCTCCGTGTGCCAGTCCCCAAATGCCACAAAGGCAGCTCAGAAAGCACAAGGCCTTTTGTGTATTTGTGTGAATCACTAGTATCATCTCTATTAAAAATAAAATTGGATTTTAATGATAATAAAAACTTCTAACTGCAGAATGAAAACCTTGCATTCTTTAACATTTATTTATTTTTTAATTTACATCCAAGTTAGTTAGCAGATTGCGCAACAATGATTTCATGAGTAGATTCCATAATGCCCCTTACCCATTTAGCCCATCTCTCCTCCCTCAACCCCTCCAGCAACTCTCTGTTTGTTCTCTGTATTTAAGAGTCTTTTATGTTTTGTACCCCTCCCTGTTTTTATATTATTTTTGCTTCCCTTTCCTTATGTTCATCTATTTTGTGTCTTAAATTTCTCATGAGTGAAGCCATATATTTGTCTTTCTCTGACTGAATAATTTCACTTAGCATAATACCCTCTAGTTCCAACCATGTAGTTACAAATGGCAAGATTTCATTCTTTTTGATTGCCAAGAAATACTCTATTGTGTGTGTGCATATATATATCACTTCTTTATTCATTCATCCGTTGATGGACATTTGGACTCTTTCCATACTTTGGCTATTGTCCATAGTGCTGTTATAAACATTGGGCTGCATATGTCCCTTCGAAACAGCATACCTGTATCCCTTGGATAAATACCTAGTAGTGCGATTGCTGGGTCGTAGGGTAGTTCTATTTTTAATTTTCAAGAAACCTCCATACTCTTTTCCAGAGTGGCTGCACCAGTTTGCATTCCCACCAGCAGTGAAAAAGAGATTGTCTTTCTCCTCATCCTCCTCACCAACATCTGTTGTTGCCTGAGTTGTTAATGTTAGTCATTCTGACGGTGGGAGGTGGTATCTCATTGTGGTTTTGATTTCATTTCCCTGATGATGAGTGATGTTTAGCATTTTTCCAAAGTGTTGATAGTCCATCTAGATGTCTTCTTTGGAGAAGTGTCTAAATTCATGTCTTTTGCCCATTTCTTCACTGGATTATTTATTTTTTGGGTGTTGAGTTTGATAAGTTCTTTATAGATTTCGGATACTAACGCATTAACTGATAGGTCTTTTGCAAATATCTTCTCCTATTCTGTCGGTTGCCTTTTAGTTTTGCTGATTGTTTCCTTCACTGTGCAGAAGCTTTTTATCTTGATGAGGTCCCAATAGTTCATTTTTGCTTTTGTTTCTCTTGCCTGCAGAGATGTATTAAGAAGTTGCTGCGGGCAAGATCAAAGAGGTTTTTGCCTGCTTTCTCCTCTAGGATTTTGTGGCTTCCTGCTTTTGTTCATGTCTTTCACATTTTGAATTTATTTTTGTGTATGGTGTAAGAAAGTGGTCCAGGTTCATTTTTCTGCAAGTCGCTGTCCAGTTTTTCTAGCACCACTTGCTGAAGAGACTGTTTTTATTCCATTGGATATTTGTTCCTGCTTTGTCAAAAATTATTTGGCCATATGTTTGTGGGTCCATTTCTGGGTTCTCTATTCTATTCCATTGATCTGAGCGTCTGCTTTTGTGCCAGTACCATATTGTACTGATGATTACAGTTTTGTAATATATCTTGATGATTACAGCTTTGTAATATATCTTGAAGTCTGGGATTGTGATGCCTCCAGCTTTGGTTTTCTTTTTCATGATTGCTTTGGGTGTTCGCGATCTTTTTTGATTCCAACAAATTTTAGGACTGTTTGTTCTACCTCTGTGAAGAATGTTGGTGTTGTTTTGATAGGGATTGCATTGAACATGTAGATTGTTTTGGGTAGTATTGACATTTTAACATTATTTGTTCTTCCTATCTGGGACCATGGAATATTTTTCCATTTTTTTGTGTGTGTCTTCTTCTATTTCTTTAATAAGCTTTCTATAGTTTTCTGTGGATAAATTTTTTGCCTCTTTGGTTAGATTTATTCCTAGGTTTTTGTGGTTTTTTTGGGGGGAGGGGTGCAACTGTATATGGGATCGATTCCTTGATTTTTCTTTCTGTTGCTTCATTATTGGTGTATAGAAAAGCAACCGATTTCTGTGATTTTATGTCCTGTGACTTTGCTGAATTCATGGATCAGTTCTAGCAGTTTTTTCATGAAATCTTTAGGGTTTTCCATATAGAGTATCACGTCATCTGGGAAGAGTGAAAGTTTGACTTCCTCCTGGCCAATTTGGATGGCTTTTGTTCCTTTGTGTTGTCTGCTGAGGCTTAGACTTCCAATACTATGTTGAATAACAGTGGCGAGAGTGGACATCCTGTCTTGTTGCTGACCTTAGGCAGAAAGCTCTCAGTTTTTCCCGATTGAGGATGATATTAGCAGTGGGTATTTCATATATGGCTTTTATGATCTCGAGGTATGATCCTTCTATCCCTACTTTCTTGAGGGTTTTTATCAAGAAAGTATGCTGTATTTTGTCAAATGCTTTCTCTGCATCTACTGAGAGGATCATGTGGTTCTTGTCTTTACTTTTATTGATGTGATATATCACATTGATTGTTTTGTGGATATTGAACTAGCCCTGATTCCCAGGTGTAAATTCCACTTGGTCATGGTGAATAATTCTTTTAATGTATTGTTGGATCTCATTGGCTAGTATCTTGTTGAGGATTTTTGCATCCATGTTCATCAGGGAAATTGGTTGATAGTTCTCCTTTTTAGTGGGGTCTTTGTCTGGTTTTGGAACCAAGGTAATGCTAGCTTGATAGATAAGAGTTTGGAAGTTTTCCTTCCATTTCTATTTTTTGGAACAGCTTCAAAAGAATAGGTGTTAACTCTTCTTTAAATGTTTGGTAGAATTTCCCTGGAAAGCAATCTGGCCCTGTACTCTTGCTTTGGGGAGATTTTTGATTACTAATTCAATTTCTTTACTGGTTATGGGTCCATTCATATTTTCTATTTCTTCTTGTTTCAGTTTTGGTAGTTTATATGTTTCTAGGAAGTTGTCCATTTCTTCCAGATTGCCCATTTTATTGGTATATAATATTTCATAATATTCTCTTATTATTGTTTTTATTTCTGCTGTGTTTGTTGTTCTCTTTCATTCTTTATTTCATTTATTTGGGTCTTTTTCTTTTTGATCAAACTGGGTATGGGTTTATCAATATTGTTAATTCTTTCAAAAAACCAGCTTCTGGTTTGATTGATCTGTTCCACTGGTTTTTTTTGGTTTCGATAGCATTGATTTCTGTTCTGATCTTTATCATTTCCTGTCTTCTGCTGGTTTGGGGTTTTATTTGCTGTTCTTTTTCCAGCTCTTTGAGGTGTAATGTTAGGATGTGTATTTGAGTCCTTTCTTCCTTCTTTAGGGTGGTCTGGATTGCTATACTTCCCTCTTATCATCACCTCTGCTGCATCCCAGAGGTTTTGGGCTATGGTAGTAACTTTTTCATTGGCTTCCATGTACTGTTTAATTTCCTCTTTAACTTCTTGGTTAGCCCATTCATTCTTTAGTAGGATGTTCTTTAGTGTCCAAGTGTTTGATATCTTTCCAATTTTTTTTCTTGTGGTTGATTTCAAGTTTCATAGCATTATAGTCTGAAAATCTGCATGGTATGATCTCAATCATTTTGTACTTGTTGAGGGCTGATTTGTGTCTTAGTATGTGCTGTATTCTGGAGAACGTTCCATGTGCACTGGAGAAGAATATATATTACACTGCTTTAGGATGAAATGTTCCATATGTAACTGTTACGTCCATCTGGTCCAGTGTGTCATTCAAAACCATTGTTTCCTTGCTGATTTTCTGTTTAATTGACCTGTCCATTGCTCTGTGGTGTGTTGAAGTCCCCTACTATTATGGTATTATTATCAATGAGTTTCTTTATGTTTGTGATTAATTGATTTATAAACCTGGGTTCTGCCACGTTTGGAGCATAAACATTTATAATTGTTAGATCTTCTTGGTGGATAAACCCCTTAATTATGATACAATGCCCTTCTTTATCTCTTGTTACAGTCTTTATTTTAAAATATAGGTTTTCTGTTTTAACTATGGCTACTCTGGCTTTCTTTTGTTGACCATTAGCATGATAAATGGTTCTCCATCCCTTATTTTCAATCTGAAGGTGTCTTTAGGTCTAAAACGGGTCTCTTGTAAACAGCATATAGATGGATCTTGTTTTCTTATCCATTGTGTTATCCTATGCCTTTTGATTGGAGCATTTAGTTTATTGATGGTTAGAGTGAATATTGAAAGATATGGATTATTGCCATTATGTTGCCTGTAGAGTTGGAGTTTCTGGTGGTGTTCTCTGGTCCTTTCTAGTCTTTGTTGCTTTTTGTTTGTTTGTTTGTTTTTGTTTTTGCTTTTTTTTTTGTCTTTACTCCCCTTAGAGAGTCCCCCTTAAAATTTCTTGCAGGGCTGGTTTAGTGGACATGAACTCCTTTAATTTTTGTTTGCCTGGAAAACTTTTAATCTTTCCTTCTATTTTGAATGACAGCCTTGCAGGATAAAGAATTCTTGGCTGCGTATTTTTCTGATTCAGCACATGGAATATATCCTGACACTCCTTTCTGGCCTGCAAAGTTTCTGTGGATAAGTCTGCTGTGAACCTGATGTGTCTTCCCTTATAGGTTAAGGACTTTTTCTCCCTTGCTGGTTTCATGCTTCTTTCCTTGCCTGAGTATTTTGTGAATTTGGCTATGAGATGCCTTGTTAATGGTCAGTTTTTGTTAAATCTAATGGGAGTCCTCTGTGCTTCCTGCATTTTGATGTCTGTGTCTTTCCCCAGGTTAGGAAGGTTTTCTGCTATTATTTGGTCACATAAACCTTCCACCCCTTTTTCTTTCTCTTCATCTTCTGGGACCCCTATGATTCTGATTTTGTTCCTTTTAACGAGTCACTGAGTTCTCTAATTCTTAAATGGTGCCATTTTGCCTTAGTCTCCCTCTTTTTTTTCTTCATTATTCTCCATAAGTTTTTCTTCTTTATTACTGATTTGCTCTCTGCTTCATCCATCCTTGCTGCTGTGTCCTATTCCAGATTGCAGCTCAGTTATAGCATTTTTGATTTCATCACGACTAGCTTTTACTTCTTTTATCTCTGCAGAAAGTGATTCTAATCTATGTTCAACCCCAGCTGGTATTCTTATTATCGTGATTCTAAATTCTGGTTCAGACATCTTGCTTGTATGTGTGTTGATTAAGTCCCTGGCTGTCATTTCTTCCTGTTCTTTCTTTTGGGGTGAATCCCTTCATTTCATCATTTTGAAAGAAGAAAAAGAATTAGTTAAGTAAAAAAAAAAAATTGAAAATTAAAAACAACCCCCAACAAGCAAATAAAAGATGCTAGGTCCTAGGTGTGTTTTGGTCTGGGTGTTGAAAGAAATTTGATAGAGGAAAAAAAGGGAAAGATAAGAAAAGAAAAAAAAATGGAAAGAAAGGAAAATGTGAAAATTTGAAAAAATGAATACAATAAAATAGAATAAAATGAAATGATGGAAGTAACATAGAATATAAAAATTCTACAAAAAAGTAAAAAAATATAGTAGAAAAAAATTAAATATCTTTAATAAAAATGGAAAATAAGTTTTTTTTCTCTTTTCTGTGTTCAAGAATAAGAAAAGAAAAGAGAAAAAAATTGAATAGATGGGCTAGCGAACAGAATCAAATATGACTGAAATTCCTTCCGGCTTCCCCTAGAAGTCAAACTCCGAGGAACTTGATAGTCTGTAAACTTAAGCAGGTGGAGAGACTTGTGGTTGTTCCTCAAGTACGTGGTTGGCGCAGTTGGGCAGGGCTTGGTGTAATGGCTCCATGCTCCACGAGGTGGCGCTGCCAAGCCTTCCCCGGGCAGATTGTCATGGCACGGAGAGGCGTGTATGCGCATGAGCGGGAGAGGGGCGCATGGAGTCAGCCAGGACCCAGTCTCTAGTATCAGAATGCTGTGCTCTCCCCGACCTGCAATCAACCACCCCTCCTTTGTCTCGTGTAGCCGCAGCGGTCAGAGATTATGACAAATCACAACACCCATCTGGCACCGGGCTTCACCCTCAACATCCTGGCTCTAACACCAGTGAATGTGGCCGTTCCCCGGGACTCATTGTGGCCTCTGCCTGCGGGGAGGCTGTGTCGCACCGCCTGTACCAAGTGTCCTCCAGGCAGTGGAGTGGCCTCTCCCGTTGGGCCGGAGGACCCCCGATCTTCACTCTGCTCCTGGGGATTCGCCCTTCGCACCAGAGCACCTCCAGGTATGGAGCTGCGGCGTTTTAGACCCTGCGCTCGAGCTCTTTATAGAGTCTTAATGGAGTTTAAACCCTCTCCTTGCTCCTTCCTCCCTTTTTTGTTCAGTCCCTGTGGCTGTTTCCACTGTTCCCTTTTCTCTCCAGCTGCTTTTGGTAGGGGTGCTTCTCCCCCCCCCCCCCACCTCGCCCCGTGTGTGTCCTCTCTCTGCAAACAAAAAACAGCTCTCTGCCCTTTGCAGCTTCTCTTTCTCCCCCAGTTTACCTCTCTGCGCCAGGTAACTTGCTGCGTTCTGTGGTTCGGGTTGTGCACATTGTCGTGTTAATCCTCAAATCAGTTTTCTAGGTGTGCAAGATAGTTCAGTGTTGATCTGGCTGCATTTCAGGGACGAGAGCTGCAAAAGAAGCTTCCATGCTTTTCCACAGTCTTGCCGCCCCCCCCCCCCCAAACCTTGCATTCTTGATTATAGTAACACCTAACTTTTTAGTGACTTCTAATTTCGACCTCAGTTGTTTGGAACTTAACCAACAACCCCGGAATGAGCAAGAAAAAGCATAATCTGGAGTCAGTAATTGAAAATAATTAAAGTTCATTTAATTTTGGTGGGAGGATAAACTTGTAGAACTGCTGAAGAAAGCATTCGGCCCTATGGAACTAGTAACCTAAATTGTCCATAAACTTGGACCTTGAATTCATAACTAGAAATCCAAGGTTGAGTTTTTGGTTAGACAAAAGTGAATTTCACATAGAATTATAGCCAAAGATGAAAATAGCAACATTATGTGGAATGAAGGAAAAGGGCTAAATAAACTGTGGCGTATTCACATCATAAAGTTTATATGGAAATCAAGATTCATGTGTTTGAAAATTATTTACATAGGAAAATATTCCAACTTAAATGCTAAGTGAAAAAAGCAGGGATACAAGCTGTTCTATTTTCTAAAAATAATATCATTAATGATAGTCACACTAATAGTAATAATATTAAAGCATGGAGCAGTAGAAAATGCACTAAAATATCGAGCTGTTTTCTGCCTGCCAAGATTAAAGATGATGTATTCATTCTTCGTAGTGAAACCTTTCTACATTGGGTTATTTTTTAAATAATGAGTATGGGTTAATTTTATACTCAGAAAAAAAAATTATAAAGACCAACCAAAAGTCTCCTATAAAATGCAAGCTCATACTATTTACTTTTCGATGGACTCTCACAGCCAGCAGATTTTTTATTTTAAACATTTAATGATTGGATTTCAAGCCAAAAGCAAGTTGGTAGCAGGAATTTAAAAGGAGGGATAATGGGGAGCTACTATAAAAAGCCACAGTGACAAAAAGAGGAAAGTAAGTGACAACTTCCTCCCTATGGGAGGAACAGAAATATTATGGGAAAATGTGCAAGTCCTCCAAAATCAGAGCTTAGTGAGGCCATTTTGAGTAGGGGCTAATGAGCTACCCAATCTCAACGGGCTTCCAGAGAATCCATAATATGCGGAGGAAAGAGTTCTGCATCAGGAATTAAAATTACTTGATATGAGTCCCTTGTCCTGGCACTCCTTAGCTTGTGATCGTTAATAAATTCATGTAACATCTTTAAGACTCAGAATTCTCAGCTTCTAAATGGGGACAGTCAAGTGTTTTTTTATGGTTTGCATTGTGCCTTCTTTGCATGTATCCTATAAAAGTGTTTTGAAAATAATGATGTGCCATGCATATGTGCATGATACCAATAACAGAATATATGATATACTGCCACTACCAATAAAGATGATTCAATAGAAATTTAAAAATCACCTACTTTCAATGTAGTCTAAGAAATTTATAGAGGTGCAATGGGTTTTAGAAATACGGCTTTACAGATGGGCTCTAATTCATGTTTACATTTAGTCCATCTCTGGCGTGTCTCCTGTCCCGGGAGATAATGTGGCATGGTGGAAAGAACTTGGGGTTTGGGGCCAGGCATATGTGGCTCAGGTCCTGAGTAAAGCATTTTCCAATAGGCCAAATATCTACTACACCAGAAATTGCAGAGCGCAGGTAAGGCGTGCTGACCTCGTTTGGTTTAATTCTGCAACACGGTGGGGCAGAGAATGTGCTAGTTTCCGAACGCAGGCTTAGCTGGAGAGGGAGAGGCAGCTGACCATCATGACTGGCAGGTCAAAACCTGATGTGAGATAGAGATTCTTCACTGAACGGAGCAGGCTGGAGTTGACTTGAAAAAAGGCACTACGCCGATCGAAAAGGTGGAGGAATATGGGTAATGGGCTCAAGAGCTAAGCAAAGAGTTAGAAGAGGCACAAGGGATGGCAAACACATAAGGGCCAAGGGTAAGTTGTCCTCAGAGTAGAGGATGATGTTAAAGCATGCTGCAAACATATTAGAATTTTAAGCGGTACAGCTGGGAGTGTAAAAGGCCTGTTTTATCAGAGGGCTTTGATTTCTCTGAGTCAGATGCTGCATTTCCCTCTGTCCACAAGCCTATTAGATTGTCTCTGAAGTCAGTGTTTGGTTCCTAATGCTCAGCCGGGAAACCTGCTTCCTCAGAGGCACAATTATCTGCCTCTCAGTCTGAGATCCTCTCTGGGGAGCAAGTGGTGGATGCTCTGACAGTAGAGATCTGGAAGCATTTTGGAAGCTGGGCAAAGCTGAATATCTGCATTTGCTTGGTTTGGATTTATCTGGAGTCATGTGGCCCACCCACATTGTGTGAGGGACAAATGAGATCCTGTCAACAGTAAACCTATGTATTTATTTAAGAGGAAATTAAGGATATTTATTGAATATCATCTCTATGCTTTGATTATTTTGAGATGCATATGTAATTAAGGAGCCAGGCCTTACAAGAGATGGTAATGAGAGTGATTTTACTTGGGGCCATAACATTCAGGGTGGATTATCTTCCATTTTGCAATAGTTCTGCTTTTCCCCATTGAACTAGAGATCCCATCAAATATTCCTGGTCACTGGTTCAAGAGAGAGTGACTGTCTAGGAGGTGTTGTTTACAAACAACACTTGACAGTGACTAATACTGTTGATATGAAATATGTTTACTTATGGAAATAGGTATTTGTAGCTCATTCATATAGACATCTCTCTCATGACCATGTATCTTTATACCTATACATGTGAATACGCAAAATATGCATCTGTTAATTAAACAAACATTGATTAAGCACGTTCTAAAGACCTAACAAGGACCGTGATAAAAAATGAAAACCAGATTGATGTAATATGTGATTAGATATGGCCTTATTTTTAGTTAACATCCGGAGAAAGACAGTGGCACCTACAGGGATTTTAAAAGCTTGATTGGGATCAGGGTTAGCTAACCACTGATAGGACGTTCTTATTCTAAATAAATCAATACTGTATTAATATATTAATACAATAAACATGCTCTCATTTTATATTAGAAATTTTCATTTATTAAAAAATAACACTGTGACATCTGCTCTATTAATTCACTTAGGGTAGTGTCCTAGTCCCTGAAAATTAGTTCCTGGATTAGAGCAATTGAGGCACCATATTCCTAGCAGCTATAACCAATTTCAACAATGAGAAAAAGAAGGATTTCGAATATCTGATTCAAACCAGAGTCAACATTCTGAAATTAAATTAGTGCAACTAATTAGTGAGACTGATCTCACTAATTTTCCAAGGTTTGTGAAATATTAAGTGGCATTAAGATAGAATTGTTTAATTCACATGTTATCAAACTTAGAAGGATGTTTCAAGAAAATAAATTCTCACCTCATTTCAATTAAAAAAAGTGTTTTTCAGGAAAGCCACACTCATGCTAGATATTTTTCAACTGTGTCTAGAGTTGAAAGTTAATTACCTTTACAAATTTGACATGAAATTTTACTAAATAAAAAGGAATTTGAAAGAATACACAAATTTGCAATGTAAAACTGTCTTTCTCTTATAAGTTAAATTTTTATATTTAGCCAGGTCCAATTCTGCTCCTGTAAGACAACCCCCCCCCCTACTTTCTTAGGTACAGGCCCCTCATTTCTGCTTATTTTTATTTGGGCCAAAGGTACTAGCTCAGTGTTTGTTTATTCTCAAAAACTTGTTGAAGTTATGGTAGTTTACACAGCATTAGAAGTTTTGGCAATATGGATCAGTCATCATGAAACCAAATAGCAGAGAAAAAAAGACTAAAACATAAAGTTTAATAAGATAAGATTTGGGATTAGTTTTGCATTCAAATCCCTGCTCTGCTTTAGTACTTTGAGAAAGAGAGTTAACCTCTATATGCCGCAGATTCTGCAAAATGGTGATAATCATTTCATCCTCATATAACTATTTTGAGTATTAAATGGGATAACATAAAATACCCAACACAATTCCTGGAATATTTATGTGCTTAATAAATGGCAGTTATTTTTTATTATAATAGTAAATATGTTAGACCTCGACCCAAGGTTCTGAAGTCATCATCTGGGAGTCACTCAGGCTATAGAAAGTAGTGACCAAAGTTGAAAAATTTATAATTGATACAGGGGTAGTGAGTGTCTGTGCACAGTTTAGGTAACTTATACAATGATATTGTAGTTACAGATGGTCTGTTAATAACAGCATTAGTAACCCATCTTTCTGGTCATGAAACAGCCTCCTTCACGATGAGCATACTGGGGGAGGGAGCGAATGGGACAGGCTTCTCTAGAGAGTGTGAAGGAATGCAACTGACCCCTTAGTTTCCTGTCACTGAAAGCCAGCTGTCCCCTTCAAAGAAGTTTTAAAACAACTAAAGTCCAAACAGTCAATATTGGATTCTGGGTAGCATATCTTTGGCAAAATTAGTTTCTTCATTTCCGATTCAAGAGAATAGTCACTCATAGACAAAGTGTCAAAGAGAACAGTTTACAATCTTGTCCTTTTGTGCCTTACCTTTCTGCCTATATGGATTTCTAGTCATCACATACATTTTCCTAAAAGAAGCAGATAAGAAACAACTTTTAGAAGGGTCTAGAAATTATAGACCAGTTGTAATGAGCCTTCTTGCAGCTTTATAGTGTTGGTTATTCCCCAAGTACCTACAAAAAGCATCTACAGGCAGAATTTGTCTGCCCCAGAAATGCAGCAATGTGTGTGATAAGAGGAGAAATAGGATGTATTGTGGGCTCAGTGAATCTACTTCCCCATTATTGACTGGAAAGAAGCACAGTTGAAACACAAATAAGTTAAGAGCAAGTTGGATTGGAGAGGTAAACATTGCGAACATTTGATGCTCTCCGTAGGTCTTAAGGAAAAGTTCTCTAAGACTTTTGTGGCCAAGAAAGTCAGAAATCCATTCTATGTTGAGCTCATTGGGTAGCAGTTCCCAACATTCAGGGAACATGTTGGTTCTGTCGATTCGTCCAGGCAGTATCTCCTTTTGGAAAATAGAATGGAAAGTTTCAGAGGACACTCAGTCTGGCCCCACAGGTTCAAATTGAATCGGTGAAACTCAGTTTCCTATCCTGCTGGTGTTTTTCTAAAATGGCAATTAATTGACCTCTGCATTGGAAACATATTTTTGAGTGCTTTTAATACAGCTAATGAGGAGCAGAGGCACAACAATGGATGAGGTCTTTGTGAAGCAGGGGATGCTCAGCAGTTCAAATTTCTGCTGTTTTGAGTTTCAGGATGGAATGGTAGGTTTTTCTTAAATTGTACAGTGACTGGGTAAGACAACAGAGAACAGAACGAGTATCTTAAAAGTGGAATGAAAAGAAAATAAAAATGCATAGATAATGATAGTGGAGGAAGAAAAAAGTTGTGTGATTTTGAGGATAGAGTAGGCTTTTTGAGATTTTGTGAGTGATTTCAGAACCAACGTAGAAACTAACAGAGACATAAATAGAACTTAAAAAGTGTAGTTGGATGTATGAGAATTTACTTTCTTTCCCATTTGAAAAATTATCTTCAGTCAAAATAAATTTGACCATTTCTCCTGTGGTCATAATAAATTAAACTTCTTGAAAAAAAAGAGACAATGCTGATCTATGACAAAGAAGATCCAAATGGTTGGTGGAACTTAATCACAGGTCTTGCTTGATCTACAAAATCACAGAGCAGATGACTGAGTAGTTTTCACCCTCATTCAGATACATGCCGTATGTTAGACCAAACCTGAGTTTTCAGAGAGTTCTCCCCTAATTAAAAATTTTTATTTATTTCAACTGTTCTTGTGGGCCATACTAATCAGTAAGTAAAGAATTGAACTTGAGTCATTACCATAGAGAGATCAGTTATGAAGATACTGAGGACAGATGGTGGGAATACCTCTTTAAGAGCACTGTCCAGGTCTTTGCTTAGAGAAGCTTAGCAAACCATTCTGTAGCTGGAACTTTATTAGAAAACGTTACTTAAAAATAACACTGCCGTGGACTTGGCAAAAGATAACTCATTGTAAGTCCTTTCCATTCACTGGAGGGGATGGTGGAAGGTGGAAAATAAATCCAGTGTGTTAGAACTGGAGAGTAAACACTTTGAGCTTTGCCCCAGAATATTAGGGACTTCATGTAATGAAAAAGAATATAAAGTCACTACAATTCTCCAGATGGCAACCGAGATGTCTAAACCTTAGAGAGATTTTCTTGCATAGCCTATGTTAAATATGATGCGAATTTAGACGTCTGATATGGCAATGAAAGTGACTTATAGCAGGGAAAGTGACTAACTTTAAGACATTATAAGGAACATAATTACATAAATATATTTTTAAAAATTCAAGTATTTATTACCATTTACATATGTTACATTTAAGACTCAATTTGACCAGTGCTTTTGGTTTAGAATGACAACTCTTTTATATTCGAACAAATTATAAAGATGTCCTTAAATAAGAAGGAAATGGTTAAGGTTAGGAAAGTTTATGAGGAACCAAATTCAGAGGGTAAGGTATGGACAGACAGACTATAGCCCTCTGAAATTCATGAGCATGACACCATGAATTAGAATCTCACCTTGATACCTTCTGTGATTTAAGTTACAACTTTATTTTTTCTAGTTTCTCTGGAGCGGTGTTATAAAGGGCTAGCTCATCATACTAGCCATTACTTCATCCCAGAATATGGGTACAAAAAAAAAAAAAAAGAATTATAACTCCTATGACTGGTTGCCTCCTTGATACTAAAATGAACGTGTGAAAAGTAGCCTAAGGAAGAATATTTTATTAGATCAATTAATATTGTAGAAGAGTTTTGTTCCCGGGTTAATCATTGGTATGATCTCTTAGCTTGTAGTTAAGGTTTGGGGCTAGTCATAAAAGTGACTTGGAAAGGACACCTCTGTTCTTTATTTTCTATCAAGGACTTTAACTCAGATTTATTCAATTTGGTACCCGCAGATTTCTCAAATAGCACATTTGCCAAAGGAATTGTAAGAAGAGTGTTGAGTTACCTTTCAAGGGTGTTTCACGTGTTTTGATTAGAACTTTTTTGCAGACGAAGAAAGCATGAAAACAGCTAGGTATTCTCTAAGGTTTATTGATCATAGCTTCTTAAGTGAAAAATCATATAGATTTCATTTTAGTAGAAATGAATAAAACCTATATATATACTATTCCCTCTAACCCTTCTCTCTCTCTCTCTCTCTCTCTCCCTCTCTCTCTCTCTCTCTCTCTCTCTCTCTCTCTTTTTTTCCCCAAAGTGTCTCTTTTGCTAGCCCAGGGGTTGGACTATGAGCTAGTTTCCATATATTGTGTCTGTTCACGTAGAAACTTGTCTACAGGATTGTGAGACTCTGTGGATGGCAATAACTCTGTGTTCTAGGCAACCCATTGAACCCAGGGCCCTTCTCTTCTGGAATCCTGCAAAAAATAAGATATTTGGTGCAACACATATCCTGTCCATACTTCCCTTGCCTCACCAACCTTTTTGTTGAAGGTTTAGTGTGATGTCACAAGTGACTTGAAATGTGAAAGGGACAGAAATTACTGGCCCTACCAAGTGTTTCCAAGCTGATGTGGCTGTGTGTTCTTGAGCCACGGACTCAATGTTGTGTATTGTGACCAGTTTTTTAAAAATTAGAAATAAGAAAATAGAAAATATTGGAGTTCATCGTACAGAGCAAGGCTACATTTTGTTCTTGGAGGATTTTGTTTTGGTTTTTTTCCATACGTGTAAAATGGATTTCTTACTGTGGGTTTGTGCTGGATTGAGTAGTGTTCCCTCAAAACTCATGACTACCCAGAACCTGTGAATGTGACGTTCTTTGGAAATAAATTCCCAGCAGATGTCATGAAGGTAAGATGGTGTCGTATTGCATCAGAGTGAGTCCTACCTAAATGCAATATGACTGGTCTCTTACAAGGAGAGAGAAATTTGGACACAGACACACAGGGAAGAAGGACAAGGAAGCAGGGGTTGGAACAATACAGCTGCAGCAAAGGCACACCCAGGGTTGCACAAGCTAAGAAAGAGGCATGAGGCATATTTTCCCTCAGCACCTCCAGGGAAAACCAATCTTGTTGGTGCCTTGATTTCAGACTTTTTGTGAGCGCATAAATCTCTGTTACTTTTTGAAGCTCATTTTTTCATTTTGAGAGAGACGTACAGGGCGAGTGGGGGAGGGGCAGAGAGAGAGGGAGAGAGAGAATCCCAAGAAGACACTGCACTGTCAGCGCAGAGCCTCATTGGGGCTCGAACTCACAAACCACGGGATCACAACCTGAGCCAAAACCAAGAGTTGGATGCTTAACTGCTCCATAAATTTCTGTTGTTTTAAGCCAGCCGGTCTGTAGTACTTTGTCACAGCAGCCGTGGGAAACTAATACAGGGGCATTAATGGAAACTTGAAGTCTCTGGACTAACTCGGACTTTTCTTATAAATGCTCAAGGAAGGCACCTGATGTTTTGAAGTTTGCAAAAAGGAGGGACTCGTGGAGGTTCCTTCCGGTCTTTCCCTGCCTCTCCTGCCTTTCAGGTACAGGGTTTTGCATTGAATAAATCCCTTCTTAAATCTTTCCGTGCCAAAACCTCATGCCCTCCCGTAAGGAAGAGGGACCAGTTTTTTATTACAACCTAAGGAACATCATCTCTCTTCCGCAAGAGAAGATCTTACCTCCTTAATTGTTTCTAGACTTTCCAGTAGTGCCGCAAACTCACGTGTGACCTGATTAATATTTGCACCACCACTGCCTTCCTGGGCTTCTGTCCCATGCGAAATGGTGAATAAGTGCCAATTCTAGTTCAACTTTCTCAACAGAGTCACAGACTTGTTAGTTGTTTTACTAAGTGATATTTTAAGGTAGAACATCAAGTATTATTTGTTTCTCAAAGTCAACACACTCTAAGTTGATAGAGAAGAAATATTTTCCTTAGTAATGCAGTGTTGCAACAGACTATAGAGTAATTGTTTCCTTTTTCTTTTCCAGTTCATTTACAGGTTTGGTGACATTATCCTAAATATCACAGATTTTGATGTCTGCCCTCTCTGTTTCTAGGGGATTGACGCTATCTTGGATTCATTTGTTTTTCCTTTTCATAATAGCTCTGATAGAAGATTGGGGGAGTGAAACAAGCTACTCATTCTTTGCCACAACATAAAAATAGAATCCTATTAAAATTCTCGCTGCATCTGGTTCGGTGAAACCTACTCAGATCTGCTAGCAATGTGTAAACACAACTTCATAAAACCTGAGAGAAAATATTTAACTAATTTTCTTATGAATTAATCCTGATTTTGTTCAGAGGAAGAAAAGGACATTAAAATCAACGGTTATTTTATTTTTTAAGTTTAAATAACTTGTATTTTGAAATATTTCAAATATTAGGCATTGTTAAGTATTTTGTTTTGAACTGAAACAAAGCACAGTCATTTTTGAAGACATCCTAACAACATGATAATAATTTCATACAGGAAAGTAATAGAAACTGCAAATCTCAAGAGATACAGGTGGAGCAAAAGAAATAAAATAATTGCTTGTTTTTTAATGAAAAGAATAATATTGGCTTCATTCTATTTATACTCACATGAAGAAATATTGGCTGCCTACCATATACAAGGGGCTCTGTTGGTGCTGAGAAACAATTGTGAAGAAAGCAGATGAGGTTTCTGATTTCTTGGGAGAGATGGTTATTAAAGCATTCTTCTTTCATGTTTTAATATTATAATCTTCTGGATTTTAATATAGATGAAAAGAGCTTTGAGGCCAAGAGATGTTCAACACAATTTGAAATTGTATGGAATTCAACCTCCTGAATGTTGATGGCAGGTGCAGAGTCCATCCCATTGTATGACCTGGGTCACATATGTATCTTTTACATTTGAAAATGATTATGAAAATTTGCAGCCTTTTACAAAATTATGGAATAGATAGTTTCATTCTTTCACAAGTGAATTTCTATCTTTCTCGATTACTGCTTCTTCCCCAACGATTATTCATGAAATCGTTAATAGTTTCAGCGTAATCTTTTATAATTGCTGCCTACTGTTTAGAAATGGAAACACAGCTTGATGTATTTAAATGTATATTTAAGTTGTTTAAAGTTCTATAGTACTATAAACAATTCCACAAAAAAATATATCCTGTAATGAACACCCTTGTGTATATATCTTTGTACACGAATGCTCATAATATTAGTTGGCTCTATTCCTGCAGGTGGAATTATTGAGTCAGGAGATTTCAGATTTTGGCAAATGGTTATAAAATGTTCTCCAGCATGTCCTCCAACTTGCAGACTGACCAACAGTATCAGAGAATGTTTATTTTCTGATAAAATACTGGACGTTATTAAAAGCTTTTAACTTTTGCTATTCTAATGAGTGATGAATGATTTACCATTTTTTTAAAATTTGTGTTTCTTTGATTACCAACTAGGTTTAATTTCATTTTATTTCTTAATTAATATTCATACATTAAACAGCCCTTGTATTTTTCCCCTGTGCCAGTAGCATATTTTTAAGTTATTTATTTATTTATTTTGAGAGAGAGAGGGAGAGAGAGGCAGAGCATGAGCAGGGGAGGGGCGGGGAGAGAGAGAGACAGAGACAGAGACAGAGAGAAAGAAAGGAGTTGGACGCTTAACTGACTGAGTCACCCAGGTGCCCTCCACAGAAGTATATTTTTAATACAACAGTTTTTATGTTTTTAGTGAAGAGATTCATTATAAACTGTATATGAATATTAGAATTTTGGTATAAATGCAAATATTTTCTTTTAGTCAATTGTGTATCTTCTAACTGCACTCATGATCTTATACTTTAGCTATATATTTTGAAGGTACAAACTTTATCACATTCTACTTTTTGGCATTAGGATTTTATGCGTTTAACGAATTTTGTTTGCTTTTTAGTATGGTTGGAGTGAGCGATATTCTCTTTTGCACTTAGTGCATAAGTTTAGCTGTTGCACTTATGTGAGATGCCATATATATTTCTATAGTAGATGGGTTACTCTATGTACTCACTATTCTATGCTCGTAATATATTTGTTCTTCGTCAGTGATATACTGTTTTAATTGTGATACTTCTTTCTAGTATTTTATTATTTGGTAGGTCAAAACGTTAGTCTTTGTTCTTATCCATAATTTTCCTAGGCATTTCTGTACATGTATTTTTCTATATGGATCTTTGAATCAGCTTGTCAGGCTTAAAAAATGCCATTGGTAATGATTTCAAGGAATAGACTAATGAATATCCAGGTGTTTCCATTTGTTAAACATTCCTTTGTAGGTTTCAATAATGTATTTTTATTTTTCTTGTATGAAACTTCAAAGATCTTGTTGGACTTATTCATGGGAATATTATAATTGTATAGTAATGTATCTTGGTTCATTTTTGGTTTTTGGTAGGTCGGTTGGGTGCTGAAACATCATTTTTTCCCTACATTTACTTTGCTGTTTTATTGAATACATTATAGTGGTATTCTTTTTTCACATAGATGTTGGATGCTTTGGTGTGACAATTAACTATAGTTCTCCTTTAATACGTTTGTAATCCCGGTGATTGCAGAGAGGAGATTTAATTATTTTTAATCACCTTTATTAAGCATGAGTTTAAATTGTAAAATGCAGCTTGAACCTGAGGCCAAAATTGAGCTCTCTGACCTTTTCCCCCTTAGTGAGACCAGTTTGAGAGCTGCGTGTCTCTCCTGAAAATAAAGTGAGTACCCCATGGGCACCGGAACAGGACTTGGAGGAAAAAACACACTTGGTCTGACAGGGGGCACAATAAACCGAGTTTAGGAACGTCAGGAGGTGTAGCACAGATTTGAATTTCTTTCTTTCTTTCTTTTTTTCTTTCTTTCTTTCTTTCTTTCTTTCTTTCTTTCTTTCTTTCTAGTTTGGGGAGTCATGGTGCGGAGAAGAAATTAGATACGAGATAGGTTTGACAGATGTAGGGGCCTTTGTGTGATAACGTCCAACTGTGTTGGAATAACCCGAATCGCCTCCCGCTAAACCCTCCGTGTCTGGCATCATGGTCTCCTCTCCCTCTGAACAAAGAAACGGTTAGCGCCTTGTCAGAGGAGTTTACCTTTCAAGAGGAAGTTAATTTTCTTCATGTTCCTTCCCCATCACTCTTCATTATCTCTAGACCTATAATTAGAATCCAATTCCAGTATGTGTAGGAGAACCAATTACGAAGTCAAACATGTAGGGAAAAGGCTCACAAAACAAAGGATTTCAGAATTTTGCTCATTTTCCTCTTCTTTTTTATTCAACCTTTCCTCCATTATTGTATGTAGGATTTGTTTGTGGAGGTTAATTATGCATTTTGGTCTATAGATAGCTGGTTGTTGAAACAGAATTGCAAAGGAAGCAGAAGGAAAAAGAGACATCAGAAATTCTCAGAGCTGAATTAGAAGAATTTGATTTTTTTTTTTTTTGTGAGTGCGTTTCAGGCTACATAATGCAGAGTTGCATTAAGTTAACCTGGGCTTTTAAAATTTTTATTACCAAAAAAGGATATGTATGGATATTAGAACAGTACCTAGAATATAGTAGTGTTTCAAAAAACATTTGTCAAATGAATAAATACATGCTGGGCACCTGGTGAGATGGATTGAGATTATCTAAATTTTAAAAAGTTTTAACTTATTAGCACCCAGATCTCTATCCATATTACATGAAACTTGGTGAGGGGCAATGCGTGCCTCTAAATTCTTTCACTTTGCTCTTTGCAATTCAGCTGTTTATAAACAAAATTTGCTCATTTGAAATATTTTCTGTGTTCACTTTCTTTGATTTCGGCTAGAATTCTTTTTTTCTTTTTTCCTCATCTTGCTTTGGGTTTAATTTACTCATTTTTCTAGTTTCCTAAGATGAAAGCATAGATAATTATTTTTCAATATTTATCTCTTTAAATCAGTGCAATCAATGCTATAATTTCCTTCCAAGCACTGCTTTCACTGCTTCCCACAAATTTTCGTAAGTTGTGTTTTCATTTTCCCCTAGTTCAGAACATTTTAAAATTTCTCTTGAGATTTATTCTTTGACCTCTATGTTATTTACAAGTGTATTAAATTTTTTAAATGTGTATTATTTATTTTTTGAGAGAGAGAGAGAGAATGAGGAAGGTGGGGAGGGGCAGACAAAGGAGAAATCCCAAGCCAGCTCTTTGCTGTCAGCACAGAGCCCAACATGGGGCTCGAACTCACGAACCTGAACCGTGAGATAATGACCTGAGCTGAAACCAAGAGTCATACGCTTAAGCGACCAAGCCATCCAGGTGTCTCTAGAAGTGTATTTTTAAATCTCCACATATTTTGGGATTTTCCACTTATCTTTCTCTCATTTATTTGTAGTTAAAATCCATGTTGGTCTGAAAACATTGTATGATTTGTCTTCATTTGTTAAGGTGTGTTTTTTGTTAAGGTGTGTTTTATGGCTCAGAGTGTGGTCTGTCTTGGTGAAAGTTCCATGTGAGCTAGACAAGCATGTGTCATCTGCTGTTGTTGGATGAAGCAGTCTATAGAGTCCCATTATATCCCTGCTGATTGATGGCAGAGTTGAGTTCAACCATGTCCCTGCTGATTTTCTACCTGCTGGATCTGTCCATTTCTGAGGGAGGTGTGTTGAAACTTCCAGCTATGATAATGGATTCATCTCTTTCTCTTGCCATTCTATCTGTTTTTGCCTCACCTCATTTGATGGTCTGTTGTTAGGCACATGCACGTTAAACATTGGTATATCTTCTTGGAGAATTGACCCCTTTGTTAATATGGTAATGCCTTTCTTTATCCTTGATAACTTTTCTTATTATTTTTTCTTTTTTAAAATTTTTATTTAAATTCTAGTTGGTTAACATATAGCATCATATTGGTTTCAGGAGTAGAATTTAGTGATTCATCACTTACATACAGCACCCAGTGCTCAATACAAGTGCCCTCCTTAATGCCCATCGCCCATTTAGCCCATCCCCCCACTCACCTCCCTCCATCAACCCTCAGTTTTTTCTCCATAGTTAAGTGACTCTTGTGGCTTGCTTCCCTCTCTCTTGTTTTTTTTTTCCCTACTCATATGTTCATCTGTTTTGTTTCTTAAATTCCACATATGAGTGAATGATACGGTATTTGTTTTTCTCTGACTGACTGACTTTGCTTAGCATAATAGTCTCTAGTTCTATCCATGTCTTATTAATATCTGCTCTGTCCGAAATATAGATATTCTGCTTTCTTTTGATTAGTATTAGCATGGTATGTTTTTCTCCATCCCTTTACTTACTCTCAATCTCAAAGATATGCATCTTTGTATTTAAAGTGGGTTTCTTGTAGACAACACATGATTGAGTTGTGTTTTTGATTCCCTCTGATGGTCTTCATCTTTTATATGATGCATTTAAACTGTTGACATTCACAGTGATCACTGATATATTTGGGTTATTATCTGCTGTACTCATTACTGTTTCCTATTGCCCTTCTAGGTTCCTATTTTGGTCTTCCACTCTTTTTCTGTCTTTGTGGTTTTAATTGAGCATCATATGGTTCCATTTTCTTTTCTTTCCTAGCACGTTTGTTATACTTCTTTTTTGAACTTCTTTTTGTGGTTGCCCTGGAGTTTACCATATACATTTACAACTAATCCAAGTCCACTTTCAAAGCCATTATTCCACTTGATGGGTGATGTAAATTCCTTATAAAAATAAAATAATCCTAATTGCTTCTCCTGTCTCTGCCTAGATCTGTACTATAGTGTCTGATATTAATCTGGGGAAGTTCTCAGTCATTATTGTTTCCAGTACTTCTTCTCTCCCTTTCCCTCTTTCTTCTCATTTGGTGTTCCCAGCATATTTTGTTATCCCAGGGTCTTTATTGTGTTCCTGTTTTCCAGTCTCTGTTCTCCTTGCTTTTCAGTTTTTGAGGATTCTATTGATACCTTCCAGCTCAGAGATTTTTTCCTCAGCCCTGTCCAGTCTACTAATAAGCCCATCAAAGATATTCTTTATTTCTCTTACAATGTGTCTTTATTTCTAGCATTTCTACTTGGTTCTTTCTTAGGGTTACATCTGCTTACATTGCCTGTCTGTTCTTGTATGCTACTTCAAAGATCAGAACCCTTAGCATATTAATAATCGTTGTTTTAAATTCCTGGCCAGATAATCCCTACATTCCTGCTATGTCTGGTTCTGATTTTGGCTCTTCTCTTCCAACTGTGTTTTTGTTTGTTTGTTTTGGCCTTGTGGTATGCCTTGTGATTTCTTTTTCAGGTAGTCAGACGTAGTGCACCAGGTGAAGACAACTGCTCTAAGTAGGGCTTCAGGTATGTGGTGGTGGTGTGTAGGGGGAGGGGAGGCATTCTAAGATTCCTGATCCCTGGTTAGATGTCAGTCTTTTGGGGAGCCTGTGCCTCTGGGCTGTGACTTCTTAGCTCTCAGAGTTGTCTGCACTGAGCCTCCAGCAATTGGGCAATTCCAGTGCAGATTTCCCTGCCCACGCATGTGCTGCAGTGGTTTTAGCTTATGAACCTGCGTGGATAAGTCTGGAGACGCTATATTTGTCTGTCTCCAATTTGGGGGACAGCAGTGGCCCTGTGTCCTCCCTCTGTTATGGATCCAACAAGAGTTGTTGGTTTTTCAGTCTGCTCAGCTTTTTTAGCTGTTGTTAGGATAGAGCGGCATCTTCCAAGCTTCTTACATGTGGAGCCTATAAGGCGAAGTCCTTCATCTGCTTTTTATTCATTTTCTGTGAAACTACCTTATCCTGGTCCAGTCTGCAGGGATTTCTACCTTTGCATTTTTAAGGTCGTTTTAGTTTCACATGCTGCTTGGGGATATTTGTCATAGTGTTAAATTGAATGGTAATTTTTCCTGTATATTAGGGTTTTTAGAATTCTGATTCCCTAAATATTTTTTTAAGTTTTTAAAAAAGCAGGGAATCTGTTGCTTATTGAGAATACTCTGTGCCATCCCCAGCAACTATAATTCAACCTCTGATAAAGATTGGAAGCCTGATTCTCCAATCTTTCCTTTGAAATCTGTTTCTACTGCTTCCTGGAATACCTTATGCCATGCATTTTCCACTCAGTGCAACATTTGTTTTTGCCAGGGTATTGTTCTTGCCTTATTCTTTCCTATTGGGATTGGGTCAGGCCTCACATCTCACACACACGCATACACACACACACACACACACACACACACACGCACCCACACGACGTAAGCGTTGCCAATTAATATAATTTGCCCGCTGACCCGCAAAAAATTAGTTCAGTAGTTTTCATAACCTCCTCGGTTCCTGATACTAGTGTCTTCACTGAGACTCTTGTAGAGGTGCTGGGAAAGAGGTTTATGCCCACCAGAGGTGTAAGATCGACAGGTGTGTGTATTGCCACTGGCCTCCATTCTCCCCACATGGAGACAGCCTCACTGAGAGCTGGAGGCTGGTGTCTGATGGTTGCATTTGAGCCCCTAGATTCAGCACCTTAATTGTAGGAAGCAATACAATTTATTTGTTGACAAAGTCATTTTAAGTGGGGATCAAGTAGTTGAATTAAAAAAAAAATTCTGCCAATATATTTCTCCTTCATGCGTCTTTACCCGTGTTTTTCTACTGGTTCATTTCCAAAGCATATGCTTACTTTTGAGTACCTCTCGCTATACAACAAGCCATCCAAAGCCCATTTTAGGTGGCTTGGCCCTCTCTTTTCTTCCTCCGTTCAGCAATGCTTCTTGAAAGCCTATTCAGAGGTCACAGTATACCCTCTACTCCCCATTCACGGCAATGCTGATTTGACTTCTGTCTCTTCCACTCTTGAAAGAGCTATTGCTAAAATCACTAATGCTTGCACATGGGTAAATCCATTGATTATTTCTCTGGCTTTACATTATTCATTATTTCTGTCACATTTGGCATTGGCCCTTCTTTCATTCACATACCCAGCTTTCTGCTCATTTCCTCTGATACCGTTTCATTCTGGTTTTATTCCAAATTATCTACTGCTTTATTTTTCATGGACTTGTCTGTCCAACATTTTGACATTTTCAAAGGTTTACCCACTAGCCTTTGATCTCTCACTCTATTTATACAGTCGCCCTCTTTAGACCTATAGCTTAGTATATATCTACCTGCTAACTATTTGGAGATTGAGAATTCTAATTTCTGATGACAGTAGGCTAGGTAATTGAGACCAATTGTCCCACTGAAAACCATTAAAATAATTGAGACCAATTGTCCCACTGAACACCGTTACAAATGCCAAAGAGAAAATGAAAATCACCTTGCTTAGGGGCACCTGGGTATCTCACTTGGTTAAGCAGCTGACTCTTGATTTTGGCTCAGGTCATGATCTCAGGGTCATGGGATCAAGCCCCATATCGGGCTGTGTGCTGACAACATAGATCCTGCTTGGGACTCTTTCTTTCTCTCTCTCTGTCCCTTTCCTCGCTTGCTTTTGTGCTCAATCTCTCTCTCTGAAAACAAAAGACACAAAACAAAAAAGGAAAAATCACTAGCTGATCTTTAAAAAACAGGGATGCTTGGGTGGCTCAGTCAGTTAAGTGTCCAACTTCGGCTCAGGTCATGATCTCGCGGTTCCTGAGTCTGAGCCCCGTGTCAGGCTCTGTGCTGACAGCTCAGAGCCTGGAGCCTGCTTCAGATTCTATGTCTCCCTCTCTCTCTACCCCTCAGCTGCTAGCACTCTGTCTCTCTCTCTCTCTCAAAAACAAAAAAACAAAAAATAAATAATACCTTTAAAAACTAAAGAATTCACTGTGCTTTTACCAGGACTAGAGCTAGACATCTTTAGAGACAGCCACTTTCCCCATTTCTCTGTCTAATCCTGCTTTTTCTGCTCACCAACTTCCTACATCTGATTTCTCCTTACAAGCTCCGCTTCCACAGGATTTTGGCTTTCTGTGACTTTTCATTTTATTTGACTTTTGGTTAAGGACATTTTCAAATGCACATAAAGAGAATAATCCAACAAACTACCATCTGTAATTGCCTTCCTTGAACAATTATTGACTTTTCCAATACTTCACATTTCCCTTCCCATTTTATGCATGTAAGCATGCATGTAGTTCCTGCAGTAGTCTATTAAAGCTAACCCCAGTTATGTCTGAATCAGAACTTTTTTTTCTGTAGCAACTACCATGTCATTATGAATCCTTGAGAATTAATAGTAGTTCCTTAATAGCCTCTAATACTTAGCTCATGTTTTAATCCCCCAGATGGTACGAAAGATGCTTTTTAATTTGCTGGTTGTTACATCATGGATATGTTTATTTGGTTCTCTTTTCCTAGTACTTCCTGTAAATTGATAGATCCGTAGACTTGATACTTAGGCAGTAATTCTTTATGGATGACTCTGTGTCTCTAGTATTTTATCATTAAGATAATGATGAAAGGGGGCGCCTGGGTGGCTCACTCGTTTAAGCGTCCAACTCTTGAATTCAGCTCAGGTCATGATCTCACAGTTCCTGAGTTCCAGCCCTGCCTTGGGCTGTGTGCTGATGGTGTGGAGCCTGCTTGGGATTCTGTCTTCCTCTCCCTCTGCCCCTCTCCCACTTGCTCTCTATCTCTTTCTCAACATAAATACAAACACACTTAAAAAAAGATAATGATGAAAGGTTTTAGCACACAGTTATGACTTTCAAGTGGAAATGTGCTAATACTATCTTCCTTCTGTCATTATTTACTGGAATTCTCTGAAAGGGAATTTACCACGTCAGGCTCTTGGTACTCTTCATCTAAACCTAAGGGGAAGGGAGAATAAATACTTTGCAGCAGTGAGTTGGTATCCTAGCAACTTCTGTGGTGTCCAGTGATACTCATTTTTTTTTTTAGTATCATCTTAGGAATTTTGTTATAGTTACTATATTTTAATTCATCATAGTCGTTAATTTTTTTAATGCTGTTAAAACTGTCCAGTTGGGGCTCTTTCAAATTCTTTGTCCTTTTGTGATAACATCATTGGACTTTTATTGCTCTCTTGCATTCTGCACAGAAAACAGCCAGATTCATCTTTTCCCCTCCAGGTATTTAACATTTTGTAGATCAAACTATTAATATATTGAGGAGAAATAGCATGCATGTATTCATTCTGGCATTTCAAATGCAAATCTGCTATTTCATATTTTACTTAAATTCTTTGATTTTATACTTTTTTTCCCTCTTTTGATGAAAATATTGGTTCTTAACAATATTAACACAACTCTTTGCTTTTTTCTACAACATACCTGTAGTGGTTTCAGAATAATAATCCAAGATATTTTAACCATTTCCTCGAAAATAAAATAACTATTTCTGTCTGTGATTTGCAGCCTTTGTTATAATGTTAGATGTTATTTGTTCCAGTCTCACGAACCCAATATTTAGGTATTGTTTTATGGTATGATTTTTAATGTATGTAAGATAGTTACCTAGTTCCAGTGTCCAATTGTATAATAAGGTATGTTTCCATAAAACATTTTTCCTATTCTTCCCACCTATTTTCTCCATTTAGCTGTAGATAATTATTTTGATTATGGTTTTTCTATCCTTCCATAATGATACTCAGTACATAATTCTGGGATATTAATTAGCAATTTATGTATTTCATTTTAAATGTTTATTTATTTATTTTTGAGATAACATGAACAAAGGGAGGGACAGAGAGAAAGAAGGAGAGAGAATCCTGTCTTCTGCTGGTTTTGGGTTTTATTTGCTCTTCTTTTTCCAGCTCCTTAAGGCGTAAGGTTAGGTTGTGTATCTGAGATCTTTCTTCCTTCTTTAGGAAGGACTGGATTACTGTATACTTTCCTCTTATGACCGCCTTTGCTGCGTCCCAGAGGTTTTGGGTTGTGGTGCTTTCATTTTCATTGGCTTCCATATACTTTTTAATTTCCTCTTTAACCGCTTGCTTATTAGCCCATTCATTCTTTAGTAGGATGTTCTTCAGTCTCCAAGTATTTGTTACCTTTCCAAATTTTTTCTTGTGGTTGATTTCAAGTTTCATAGCATTGTGGTCTGAGAATATGCATGGTATGATCTCGATCTTTTTGTACTTACTTAGGGCTGATTTGTGTCCCAGTACATGGTGTTTTCTGGAGAGTGTTCCATGTGCACTGGAGGAGAATGTATATTCTGCTGCTTTAGGATGAAATGTTCTGAATATATCTGTTAAGTCCATATGGGCCAATGTGTCATTCAAAGCCATTGTTTCCTTGTTGATTTTTTGATTAGATGATCTGTCCATTGCTGTGAATGGGGTGTTGAAGTCCCCTACTATTATGGTATTACTATCGATGAGTTTCTTCGTGTTTGTGATTAACTGATTTATATATTTGGGTGCTGCTACATATGGCTCATCAATGTTTACAATTGTTAGGTCTTCTTGGTCTATAGACCCCTTGATTATGATATAATGCCCTTCTGCATCTCTTGATACAGTCTTCAGTTTAAAGTCTAGATTGTCTGATATAAGTATGGTTACTCCGGCTTTCTTTTGTTGACCATTAGCATGATAGATGGTTCTCCATCCCCTTATATTCAATCTGTGTCTTTAGGTCTAAAGTGGGTCTCTTATAAACAGCATATAGATGGATCTTGTTTTCTTATCCATTCTGTTACCCTATGTCTTTTGATTGGAGCATTGAGTCCATTGATATTTAGAGTGAGTACTGAAAGATATGAATTTATTGCCATTATGATGCCTGTAGAGTTGGAGTTTCTGGTGGTGTTCTCTGGTCCTTTCTAATCTTTTGTTGCTTTTGGTATATATATATTAAGGGGGGACTCTGAGGAGAGAAAAGATGAAAATATATTTGTAAATATATAAATTAAAAATATATAAATAAATAAATTTAAAATATATAAATATATTTTCATCTTTTCTCTCCTCAGAGAGTCCCCTTTAAAATTTCTTGCAGGGCTGGTTTAGTGGTCACAAACTCCTTTAATTTTTGTTTGTCTGGGAAACTTTTAATCTCTTTTCTATTTTGAATGACAGCCTTGCTGGATAAAGAATTCTTGGCTGTGTATTTTTCTGATTTAGCACACTGAATATATCCTGCCACTCCTTTCTGGCCTGCCAAGTTTCTGTGGATAGGTCTGCTGCAAACCTGATCTGTCTGCCCTTGTATGTTAGGGACTTTTTTTTCCCCTTGCTGCTTTCATGATTCTCTCCTTGCTGGAGTATTTTGTGAATTTGACTACGATATGCCTTCTTGATGGTCGGTTTTTGTTGAATCTAATGGGAGTCCTCTGTGCTTTCTGGATTTTGATGTCTGTGTCTTTCCCCAGGTTAGGAAAGTTTTCCACTATGATTTGCTCACATAACCCTTCTACCCCTATTTCTCTCTCTTCCTCCTCTGGGACCCCTATGATTCTGATGTTGTTCCTTTTTAATAAGTCACTGATTTCTCTAATTCTTAAGTCATGCTCTTTTGCCTTAATCTCCCTCTTTTTTTCTGCTTCATTATTCTCTGTAAGTTTTTCCTCTATATCACTGATTCTCTGTTCTGCTGCATCCATCACTGCTGCTACTGCATCCATCCGTGATTGCAGCTCAGTTATAGCATTTTTAATGTCGTTCTGGCTATTTTTTACTTCTTTTATCTCTGCAGAAAGGGATTCTAACCTATTTTTGGCTCCAGCTAGTATTCTTATTATCGTGATTCTAAATTCTGGTTCAGACGTCTTGCTTGTATCTGTGTTGGTTAAATCCCTGGCTGTCGTTTCTTCGTGCTCTTTCTTTTGCGGTGAATTCCTTCGTTTTGTCATTTTGAAGGGAGAAAAGGAATTAATGAGGTAGAAAAATTGAAATTAAAAAAAATTAAAATTAAAAAAATACTAAAATTGAAAATTAAAAACACACAAACACAAAAATCAAATAGATGATGCTAGATCCTAGGTGTGTTTTGGTCTGGGTGTTGAAAGTGGCTTGACAGATTAGAGAAACGAAAAAAAAAGGGGGGAGGAACAAAAAAGGAAATCGTTTGAGGATTTGAAAAAATGAATACAGTAAAGTAGACTAAAATGAGATGATGTGGGTAAAATAGAATTTGAAAAAAATATACACAAAAGTAGACAGTAGAAAAAATTAAAGAAAAATATTTTTAATAAAATTAAAAAGAAATATGAATTTTTTCATTTTCTGTATTTAAGAAAAAAATGAAAAAGAAAAAAAATAAATGAAAAAAGAAAAGAAAAAAGAAATCGTTTGAAAATTTGAAAAAGTGAATGTAGTAGACTGAAATAAAATGATGGGAGTAAGATAGAATTTGAAAAAATTTACATAAAAGCAAAAAATATATCAATAAAAATTAAATAAAAATATTTTTAAAAGAAATTGAAAGTAAAAATGAAGTTATTCTTTCTGTATTCAAGAAAAAAAAGAAATTAAAAAGAGAAAAAAAAGGAAATTGTTTGAAAAATTGAAAAAGTAAGTACACTGAAGTAGACTAAAACAAAATGATGGAAGTAAAGTAGAATTTGAAAAAATTTACACAAAAGTGAAAAATACAGTAATAAAAATTAAAGACAGATATTTTTAATAAAAATTGAAAATAAAAATGAATTTTTTCTCTTTCTGTATTCAAGAAAAAGAAAATAATTATAAAAGAGAAAAAGGAAAAAGAGAAAAAAAATGAGTAGATGAACCTGCTAACAGATTGAAATAGGACTGAAATTGCTTCATTTTCCCTTAGAAGTCAGTCCATGTAGCACTTTATAGTCCATAAATTACGCCGGTGGTGAGGTTTGTGTTCTTGAAGAGCCAATTTGGCCCAGTTGGGCGGGGCTCAGTGTAACAGCTCTGCTCTCCACTAGGTGGCGCTGCTAGCCTACTGGGGTGGATTGTTGGGGTTCTCGTGCGCATGCCCGGGAGCGGTGAAAATGGCGCCACCCAGCCACCCAGTCTGTTCTCCCTGATCAGCAATCGCGCACTGGTCCTCCGTCTTCAGCTCTCATCCACTCCCTGCTTTTCCACTCTCCGTGACCAGGCCCCAGGCAGCACCTCTCTCCTGATTTTTGTCTCAGATGCGGCTGTTTTCCCCGGCCCCTTACTTCCGAAGGACTGCGGCTTTGACCCGTTCCACCCCTCTGTGGGAGGGTCTCACTGAGCAATGGCTGAGTGAGCAATGGCTGAATGTTGGCTGCACCCAGGATTGCCCGCTGGACCCTGCTGTTGCCTGTGCCCGAGACTGCGGCCAGGTGCCAGCCTGCCCCCGAAAAACATCGCAAGACAGTGTCGCATCAGCATTTCAGGGATTATGGTAAATCGCAACACAGCTGGCACCAGGCTTCACCCTTAACAACCTTGTTCCAGCACCAGCGAATGTGGCTGGCTTCTGGGGTCTGCTGGGACCAGGTGGCTTCAACAGTCTCTACCAATCGGCCTTCCAGCAGTGGAACCACTTTTCCCCGTGTGGCCTGAGAATCTCTCAGACCCCACTCAGTGTCTGGGGATTCACCTTTCCCACCAGAGCACCGCCAGGTATCGAGCTGCTGAGTTGCAGCCTTTGCACTCCCCTTGTTTACAGTCTTAATGGAATGTAAACCCTCTCCTTTCTCCTTTCTCCCTTTTTAGTTTAGTCCCTGTGGCTGTTTCCCATTTCCCACTTTCTCTCCAGCTGCTTTTGGGGAGGGGTGTTTTTCCTGTATTCTCACCCCACCCCTGCCCCAGTCTCTGTCCTCTCTCTGCTCACAAAAGCACCTCCCTTCCTGCGCCCTCTCGCTCCCCAAGTTCATCTCTCCACACCGCCTACCTGCTGAATTCTGTGGTTCAGGTTGTGCAGATTGTTGTGTGAATCATCCAATCAGTTTTCTAGGTGTGTAAGATGGTTTAGTGTTGGCCTGGCTGTATTTCATGGAGGCGAGACATACAAAAAGCTTCCATGCTGTTCAGCCATCTTGGCTCCTCTGAGAGAGAGAATCCCAAGCAGGTTCTGTGCTTACAGCATGGGGCTCAAACCCACTAACCATGAAACTATGACCTGAGCTGAAATGAAGAGTTGGACGTCTAAATTAACAATTTAGAAACAAAAATTTTATGTCATGTTATACATCTGAATAAATGCCATAATTGGTGAACAGATACACATAAAAATTAGATACTTAAACTTTTTTTAAATGTTTGTTTATTTTTGAGAGGGAGAGAGTGCACATGTGAGCAGGTGAGGGACAGGAAAGAGGGAGACACAGAATCGGAAACAGGCTCCAGGCTCCAAGCTGTCAGCACAGAGCCCGACGTGGGGCTCAAACTCACAGTCCCTGAGATCATGACCTGAGCTGAAGTCAGATTCTTAACCAACTGAGCCACTGAGGTGCCCCCAAAATTAGTTACTTTTGATCAAAAGGCATTTAATGTTGATTCAAACTCTGAAAGAGGGAAAAATATCTCAAAAGCTCTGTAGCAAAGACTGGAGTGAAAGATCTATTTCAAAACAAATAAGTTAAACAGTAAACATTATCATGGGAAAGTTTTACAGTAAATGTATCAAAAATAAATTATAAAAAATAATAGATTATCCTGTATTACCTATTCTATTCCAGTAAATGTTTCTAAACCATCTTATTTGACACTCAGTACTTTCACAATGTTGATTTTAGCATGCTATTGTATAAGTAAAGAATGTTTGTAAGCAAGGGATCTCACATCTCCTGTGTCTCACATAAGCAAGGAGTTTGATGGGATAGCCTGGTTCTATGGGACCATCTGCCTCAGTGGTCTGTCTCATTAGGATGCCATCCGAGGCTTGGTTGATGGCCATGGTGTGAATGCACTTCAGAGGCCTTTGTTTATTGGTGAGGAATCTTACCTTTCTGCTGCTGAATTCTTTGCAGCTGGCTCTGGAAATCTGAAAACGAGTCACCACTTCTTGGAAACCCTCCCAGGAAGAGAAGCTTGAGGGGTTGGGTGTCGGGAGATGTCCACAGGATCATAGCTGTGGTTCTGATCTCAGCCCTCAGATGTGCCTCCCACCACATCTTTCTACAAATACATATTCATACACGTACTTGGCTATCCTCATGGGCTCTCCTAGAGTTTCACAGCTTAAAAGTGAAACAAGGAAGAAGCAAACTTGGACTCATCTGGCTCTAGATTTCATATCCTTTACTATTGTACCTTGTATAAAACATTTACTAAATAGAATGCTACAGATAGTAAATAAAAATAGAAGAACATTTCATGAACAGTTACACAAGAAATGTCAGAAAAAATACATTTGAGTGGGCACACATACGTTATGTCATTAGTAACAGAGTAAACAAGATGTTTCTTTATTGAATAAATCTGACAGGTAACATTATGCAAATTTAAGGTGTATGTTGCTCTACTTTGATATCATACGTTATAATATGGTTGTGGTTGTAATGATATTTTATCACATTACATATTTATTACAACTTAGTACAAAATAGTACAATATTACTGGCCATGTTCAGTAAATGTGCATGAAATCTCTACAGCTATTTTAAGTTTATTTATTTTGAGAGAGAGTGTGTGTGTGCACAAGTGGGGGAGGGGCAGAGAGAATGGGAGGGAGAGAATCCCAAGCAGGCTCTGCACTGTCAGCGCTGATCCCAATGCCGGGCTCCATCTCATGAACTGCCAGATCATGGCCTGAGCCAAAATCAAGCCCAATTTATTGAGTCTTAATGGACTGAGCCACTCAAATGCCCTACAGCTATCCTAATACTTGTTACACCATTGTACCCTTAAGCACCACAAGTCTTATATCCCCACCCCATCTCCTGGTAACTACCATTTTATTCTTCATCTTTTTTTTTTTACATGTTTGATTTTTTTTATTCCACATATGAACAATATCATACTGTACTCATCTTTGACTGTTTTCATTTAGCATAATGTGCGTACGATCCATCCATGTTGTCATAAAAAGTAGGATATACTCCTTTCTCATGGGTAACTTACATTCCACTGTGTATCTATACCACATCTTTTTATCCATTGATGGGTATTTGGGTTATTTCTTCATTATGGCTACTGTGAACAGTTGCAATAAACAAAGGTGTGTGTGTATCTTATACTCAAAGGATATAAAAATAGGAATTTGACATTCCCACAAGTGAAATTGATGAATTGTATGGGAGGTCTATTTTTTAGCTTTTGAGGAACCTCCATAATGCTTGCCATGGTGGTTGGACTAATTTACATCACCACCACCGTGTAGAAGGGTTCCCTTTTCATCACATCCTCACTAGCACCTGTTGTGTCTTGTTTTCTTGATGATAGCCATGTGAGGTAACATCTCACTGTGGTTTTTATTTGTAGGTCCTTGATGATTAGTGATGAGCACTTTTTTAAAAATTTTTAAATTTTTTTTTTTTTTTGAGAGAGAGAGAGAGAGCGAGAGAGACACAGAGTGTTAGTGGAGGAGGGGCATAGAGAGAGAGGCAGACACAGAATCAGAGGCAGTCTCCAGGCTCTGAACTGTCAGCACAGAGCCTGATGCTGGGCTCAAACTCATGAACTGTGAGACCATGACCTGAGCTTGAAGTCTGACGCCTAACCAACTGAGCCACCCACCCAGGCACCCCAAGCGTTTTCTCATGTTCCTGTTGACCATTTTTATGTTCTTTTTGAAAAAATGTCTCTTTAGTTCTGCCTATTTTAAAAATCTGACTGTTGGATTTTTTGTTGTCATGGTCATTGTTCTTATTATGTTAGCCCTTAATATATTTTGGATATTAACCCCTTGTCTGATGTATGGCTTGCAAAATTTTTTCCCATTCCGTAGGCTCATTTTTCATTTTGTTCGTTCTTTCTTTTGCTGTGCAGAAGCTTCTGAGTTTGATGTAGCTTCACGTGTTGGTTTTTGCTTTTGTTGTTTGTGCTTTTGGTATTATGCCCCAAATATTGCCAAGGCCAATTTCAGTGAGCTGCTTCCGGAGATTTATAGTATCAAGTCTTAGGTCTACATCTTTGATGCATTTTGAGTTAATTTTTCTGAGTGGTGTGAGTTAGGGATCCAGTTTCATTTATTTGCTGTGCTTCTCCACACTGGCTATACGAAGCATATAGTTTGTAATTAGGAAGTGTGATACCTCTGGTTTTGTTCTTCTTTTTCTCAGAATTGCTTTAGGTATTTGGGGTCTTCAGTGGCTCCACACAACTTTTCTTCCATTTCCATCAAGAATCCTGTTGTTGTTTTGTTGGATATTGTATTGAATCTATAGATGGCTTCTGGTAGTATGGCCATTTTAACAGTATTCTTCCAACCCATGAACATGAAATGTTCTTTCCATTTGTTTGTGTTTTCATTGATTTCTTACAGCAAAGTCTTGTGATTTTCATTGTGCAGATGTTTCATTTCCCTGGTTAAATTTATTTCTAAGCATTCTATTGTTTTTATACTATTGTGAATGGAATATTTTTCTTTATTTGTAGTCTGATTCTTCATTATTAGTGTCAGTGTTGCTGGTTTCTGTAAGTTGATTTTATAACCTAATATATTGGAATAATTTCAACAATTTTTTTATTGATTCTGGGATTTTATGTATAAGATCATGTCATCAGCAAAGAGTGACAATTTTTCTTCCTTTTTTGGATGTCTTCTATTTCTTTGTCTTGCCTAATTGCTCTGACTAGGACTTTCAGTACTATATATTGAATGGGAGTGGTAAGAGGGGGTGACCCTGTCTTGTTCCTGATTTCAGGGGATATCTTTCTATTTTTCTCCATTGAGTATAATGTTAGCTGGGGGTTTAATGTTAGCTGTGGGTTTGTCTTATATGGCCTTTATTATGTTGAAATATGTTCCTTTTATATATTATCTGTTAAGGGTTTTTATCATAAAAGGATGCTGTATTTTTTTTTTTCAAATGCCATTACTGTGTCTGTTGGGACAATCATATAATTTCTAACTTTCATTTTGTTGATTTGATGAATTATATTTATTGAGTTGTGTATCTTTGAATCATCCTTTCATCCTAGAAATAAATTCCACGTGCTCATGGTGTATATGGTCTTTTTAATGTGTTCTTAAATTTGTTTTCTTGAGATTTTTTTGCATCTATATTCATCAGGGGTATTGGCCTACGGTTTTCTTGCCATATTCTTACTGGTTTTGGTATCAAGGTAATGCTGGCTTTGTGTGAGTTTGGAAGTGTGTGCTCAAGAATTTGAGGGAGATTGGTGTTAATTCTTTATTTGGTAGCATTTACCAGTTAAGTTGTCAGGCCCTAGTGTTTTCTGTCTTGGGAGATTTTTAATTACTGATTCAATCTCTTGACTCATTATTGGTCTGTTCAGATTTTCTATTTCTCCCAGTCTTGGTAGGTTGTATATTCCTAGAAATGTACCCATTTCTTCTAGCTTATATAATTTGTTGGCATGTAACTGTTCATAGTGGTCTTTTAAAATTCTCTGTATTTTTGTAGTATCAGTTTAATGTCACCTTTTTCATTTAAAATTTTATTTATCTGAGCCATCTTTTCTCTTAGTCTAGCTAAAGATTACTCAATTTTGTTTCATTTTTTAATCATTTTTTATATTGTGGTCTTATTTATCTCTATTATGATTTTTATTATTTGCTTTCTTCTGCTACCTTTGAGCTTATTCTTTCTAATTTCTTGAGGGGTTAAGAGGTATAAAGTTAGGTCGTTTGAGATCTAATTTAGTAATATATGACTTATTTCAATAAACTTTGCTCTCAGAACTGCTTTTGCTGTATTCCACAATATTCGATATGTTTTATTCTCCTTTTCTTTTGTTTTAAGATAATTTTTTAGGGGCGCCTGGGTGGCTCAGTTGGTTAAGCATCTGACTTTGGCTCAGATCATGATCTCATGGGTTCGTGGGTTCAAGCCTCGCATAGGGCTGTGTGCTGGCAGCTCAGAGCCTGGAACTTGCTTCAGATTCTGTGTCTCCTTCCCTCACTGCCCCTCCACTGCTCGCACTCTGTCTGTCTGTCTCTCTCAAAACAATAAGTCAATATTAAAAAAATTTTTTAAGATAATTTTTTATTTCCCTTATTATTTCTTCTTTGATCTTTTTGGTTTAGAAATGTGTTGTTTATTTTCCACGTATTTGTGGATTTATTCACTTTCCTCTTGATGTTGATTACTAATATCATAGCATTGTGGTTGATTGGTATGATCAATCATTGTGGTTGATTGGTTGAGTTGGTATGATTTTAATTTGCCTAAATTTGCTAATACTTATTTTGTGGCCTGTCATATGACCTATTCCAGAGGACGTTCTGTGTGCACTTAAAGAATTTGTATTCTGCTGTCGGATGGAATATTCTATAAATATCAAGTGTTTGTTCTGAAGTGTGGGTTCATTTCCAACATTTCCATGTTGATTTTCTGTCTTGGTGATCTACTCATTGCTGATAACGGGTTATTGAATTCCCTTGCTATTATTGTATTTTTGTCTATTTTCCCCTTAATATGTTAGTATTTGCTTAGTATACTTAAGTACTCAGATATATTGATATATCTTCTTGATGTGTTGATCTCATTATCATTATATAGTTACCTTTTTGTTTCATGTTACCATTTTTAGCTTGAAATGTATTTTCTCTGATAAAAGTGTGGCTACACACGCTTTGGTTTGCTTAAAGTATCTTCTACCCTTTTATTTTGAGCCTACATGTGTCTTAAGGCTGAAATGAGTTTCCTGAAGGCAGCATGTAGTTGGGTCTTGTTTTTTAATCCGTGCAGCCATGTGGTGCCTTTTGGTTGATGAGTGTAATCTATTTACACTTACATTTATTAATATGTGAGGACTTACTGCTAACATTTTATCTTTTGTGGTTGTTTTATATCTCCATTGTTTGTTTTTCTTATTGTTTCTGTCTGCTTTTTAAAGTTAGTTGTTTTTTATGATGATTTGCTCAGTTTTCCTTTTTTTTTTGTCTGGTGTCTCTGCTTTAAATTTTTGTTTTGTGGTTACCATGGGTTTTGCATAAGATGTTTCATAGATATAAGAATCTTTTTTTTTTTCTGATAGCAACTGATTCTCATTTGCCTATGCAGTTTCCATTGTTTCCTTCCTCCCCTTTTATATTTTCGTTTTCACAAATTATCCATTTTTATGCTGTCAGTTCATTACCAGATTGTAGTAGCTATAGTTTAATGTTTCTTTTTCCTTTAACCTTGGTGCCCTAAATGTTTAACAGTATATTCTAAAATAGTTACACTTTTCTGATTCTAATTATCACCTTACTCAGAGTTTTGTGTACTTTTGTCTCTTCATTTTAGGTAAAAGAGCTCCTTTTTTAAAACTTTATTTATTCTGAGAGAGAGAGAGAGAGAGAGAGAGAGAGAGAGAGAAGGTAGGGGAGGGGCAGAGAGACAGAGAGAAGGAGAGCAAGAATCCCCAGCTGGTTCTGTGCTGTTAGTACAGAGCCCAACACAGGGCTCCATCTCACAACCATGAGATCATGACCTGAGCTAAATCAAGTGTAGGATGCTCAACCAACTAAGCCACTCAGGCACCCCTGGAAGACTTCCTTTCTTATAACATTTCTTAGAAAGTGGGTCTAGTGCTGGTGAGCTACCTCAGCTTTTGTTTTCTAAAAAAGCCTGTATTTCTCCTTCATAACTGCAGGATAACTTAGCTGGATACTGTATTCTTGGCTGAAAATTTTTGTATTTTTAAATATTTTCAATGTGTCATTCTACTGTCTCCTGGCCTGTAGAGTTTTTGCTGAGAAATCTGCTGATAATCTCATGGAGGTTTCTTTGTAGGCTACTTACTTTTCTCCCCTGGCTGCCCTTACTACTTCTTTATCATTGCCTTCTGACAACTTCATTATAATGTGTCTTAGAGAAGGTCTTTTTGCATTAAGATAGTAAGATGATCTAGTAGTTTTATAGACTTCCATGTCCAGTTCTTTCTTCAGGTTTGGGAAATTCTCAGCTGAATTCTTTAAGCTCCCTTGCCCCCCTCTCTTTTCATTCTCCTATACCCATTATTATGTTGGCTTTTCCAATGGAGTCTCATAGCTCTTGTCAGATTTCTTTACTTTTTTACTTTTTTTTAAGTCTTAGTTTTCTCTATTCCTCCTAAATGATTTTTAGATTTTTAACTCTAGATTGCTTATTCTCTCTTCCCTTTGGTCTGCTGTATTACTACTGACTTCTATGCATTCTTCTTCATCTCAATTAACTGAGTTCTTAGGCCCTAGGATTTATGAGTTCTTTTTTTTTTTCTTTAAAATTTCTATTTCTTTGGTAAAGTATTCCTTCAGTAACTTTGTGAACTCAATGAACTGCTTTCCTGAGTTTTCTTGTAGCTCGTTGAACTTTTTTATAATAGCTATTTTGAATTCTCTGTCAGACGGCAATCTTCCATGAGTTTGAGTGGTTTCTGGAGGATTTTTTTTCCTCTTTCTTTCTTTCTTTCTTTCTTTCTTTCTTTCTTTCTTTCGCTACCATGTTACCATGATTTTTCGTGGTGTTTGAGATGTGCCTCTGCTGGAACATTTGAGTAGTGAACACGCCTTTCTTACTTAGGTGGAGTTTTATTGACTGATTCTAGCAGCCCAACAGGTTGTCAATTAGAGTCTGTTCTTTTGTTTTACAGCAGGTGGCTCTGTACCACAAGTTTTGGGTTTCTTTTCACTGAACTGCTTCATGGTAATATTTGGGAGCTCACATGAAGAAAAAGAAAAAAAATGGGGGGCAGATAGGTGGCAACAGAGTAGGGAACAGTGTGCGCAACAGGGTGTGCTTGACTTTTGGGGCTTTGAGTGTGCCCGTGCCCTGGTAGGGAAATCCTTTAGTGAGGGAGTCCTGGGTGGTCCTCTTGGTGAACTCCAGGGGCAGGCAGCAGGTAATGTTTCTCCCTGTCTCCTTCTCTTTCTTTTCCCTCCCCTTCTGCTGATGTCTCTGCTCAAAGCACCGGGCAGGGCTGAAGTGCGACAGGACCCTCCAGCTGCTGCCTGCGGAACTGCATAGACGTTTCCTTACCACTTTCCACCCCCCACCCCTCTGCCAGAGGGGTGCTAGTGCCTCTGCTGCCCCGTCCCCCGCAGGCCAGCAGCCTCCCCCTACTCCCACATCGCCAGCCTCCCCCCAGGTTGGCTTTAGTTGTACACGTGTGTGTATATCTCTGGTGTCCTGATGTGCTGTACAGAGGACCTTTGTTGGGTTATGGATATCTACTAATTATAAATGGAAGGGGATGTACAAAGGGAATGATTCACACCATCATGATGTTCAAGATAATGTTTCTTTTCAATACAGTTAAGTGACAGCATGTGTTCTCAAAATTCTGTCAATTATTTTTTGGAATTTGAATTACTTTTTAAATGTTAGAAGTATACTATTAAATATCTTCCTATTGATTGGCACTTTGATTCTTGGAATCAACCACAAAGGAAGAATAATACCAGATTTTCCCCTTGAATTTGTTAGTGATGACCTTCCTGAACTTACAATTGTATATAATTCAGCCATTTGAGACCATGTGGAAAATAGTAAGACTAGGGAACCCCATGGAAAATGTAAACAATAAAAGTACTTTCTTCTCCTTTCCAACGCTGAGGGAAATAAGTAAATAGATTGCAGAATAATTGCATCATAATTAAGGAATTAAATCCAGTATTTTCCGTTTACTACTGTCCCTTGCTACCTATAGTCGTTTTTGTTTAATGAAGATAATAGGCATATGAAGAGTTATTTTTCTGCCTGATCCTTCTAATAGAATTAGAAGAGAAGCCTTTGTATTGTATCTATACATGTCCATTTCTATGGCTCAGGCAGGGTGATCTAACAGTTTAATAGGCTGTGTGCATTTCGGATCTCTTCCTGGAATCCAGGTTTCAAATCTGACTTCATTTGACATAGTTTCTCCTAGAATATCTTAATCTTTTTTTGGTTCACAAATACCTTTGAGAATTTGAGAAATTCTTACTTCTTTGTCCACCAAACTAATATCTTACTATGGATAATGAATGGCCATGGCATGAGCTAAGGAATAGCTATGTCTATGAAACAGTTGTGTTATTGGACATAGTGTCAGAAGAACCATTGTTCTGTTTAGTGATGGTGCGAATTGGGCTGACTCACATATGGATCGTCCCACGGAAATTCCCATGGAATTTTTTTTTTTTTTTTACTGATTCTAATTTGTTAATTATATCAGCTAGGATAAGATAGGCTGTGTGTCAGGAAAAGAAGGCCAGTTACAGACTGTTGCAGGCAGGTGGCCTACATATGGAGACTCCTCATTCAGAGCTATTAAACTTACTGCAACACTGTAGCACCATGTTACAACAACTAGGAAGTGGAAGAAGGGAAGAAGATTATGTTCCGGCTCTTACACAGTTCAGCACAGAAATGAATAATGCCACTTCTCACATTTTGCTGGCCAGAGTCAGATACTTGGCCATGTCCAAATTCTAGAAGTTCAACTCTCACACTTAATGTTAGTAACACAGCTGCTTAAGTGCCAGTTACGGGAAATCTGATCAACAGAGCAGTGGTTTGTAGGAAAGCAAAGGAAGACAAAAGCTTAGTGGGTCATTTAAACATATTCGATATGAGTCAACAAGGCCTACTTAAAAACAGTAGAGAGGGGCACCTGGCTGGCTCAGTTGGTTCAGTGTCTAACTCCTGATTTTGGCTCAGGTCATGATCTTACACTTTGTGAGATCGAGCCCCACATCGGGCTGCACACTGACAACGTGGAGGCTGCTCTGGATTTCTCTCTCCAACTTTCTTTACCCCTCCCCCTTCTCTCTCTCAAAATAAATAAATAAGCATTAAAAAATAATAGGCAATTAGCTTCTATACAAGTAAAAGTGAATTATGAATAGTGCCATAATATTTTTAAAAGAATAAATAACAAAAGCTTGAGAAATACAACAAGAGTCTACCAGCAATATAACATAGTAATAGGTTAAATTAAAACCAAAAGCATGGGGCGCCTGGGTGGCTCAGTTGGTTAAGTGTCCGACTTCGGCTTAGGTCATGATCTCACAGTTCGTGAGTTCGAGCCCCTCGTCGGGCTCTGTGCTGACAGCTCAGAGCCTGGAACCTGCTTCACATTCTGTGTGTCCCTCTCTCTCTGCCCCTTCCCTGCTCATGCTGTGTCTCTCTCTGTCTCAAAAATAAATAAACATTAAAAATAGTAAAACTTAGAAGATATCTCTCACCAAAAATAGGCAATGAGGAAGCAACTTACCCTGAGTGGCACAAAATAGTTTGATTAAGACTGAGAAATGGAAGTTACATTAGCCTGAAATAAAGAAAAGGTGTCCAACAAAAGGATCAGGCATCTAGAAAAAGAAATTCTCTTTTCCAGTTTATTCCAGGAGGGACTCGGTGACTGTCAAGGAGCCTGCAGAAATGATCCTTACATCAGATGACTCTGTGAACCTCAAACACTTCTGTTAGCTCTAAATTATGCCATGCAGCCCTATGCCATCATTTTAAGTTATTCTCAGGGCCATATTATTTCTTGAGTGAATTGTTTTATTTACCTTTAAACATTTCATCCTGCCAGTGTCTTGTAGAATAAAATCTTTTCCCTTAACTCAGTTTATGGTTGTTAGTATTTATTTAACCTGAGTTCTCTGTTCCTCCCTTTTATTTCCTCTCAATCCTCTGCCTCCCCGGACCATCTGTCATTTGTCTTTTCCAAAGGAAAACACATTTTCATTTTGTGGATATAAAGATTTGGGGGTATAACTGGACTATGAAAGTGAAGGAGACAGATATTGTTTAATAGCTGTTTCTAGACCAGAAAAAGGACTCGGTTACTCTCCTTCTCCCTATAGATGTTTCTTCACTTAACTGACTTGATATTGTATATATATTTCATCTGAGGCAAAATTAGAAAGACCAAGAGACAGAGCAGAAATGATGCCTCTGCCAGTTCATCTTCACTTGGACTTTTTTCATCGAGCCTGTCAGATGCTACAGGGGAAAAGAGACAAAGCTCCAGTGTGACAAATAGGCCCCGTGATTATTTTCAACAAGCCACAGAAAAGTAGGACAAAATATCTTAATGTTTTCCTCTTTCCTTTCATCTTTCACTCAACAGAGATTTGCTGTCATTTATAAAGGTCATTGGGCCTGTAAGGAGTCAGACAGAGAAAAAGTTGGGTCCATTCCTCAAGTACACTTTAAATAGTGACTCTACTGAAATACTGTAAAGTAAGGGATTGGAGCCAGAGAGTATCTACATCTTTAAGGGGAATAGATTTTGTTAGGCCACCCACATTCTTCTCTCTACTTGGGGTTATTGTGAACATCAGATAATACAGCATTTTCATGTGGAAGAGATGGAAATGTTTAAAAACTCATTCTTCCTCTTGTTTGTCTGTAGAAATAGTAGATTGGTTTTGCACATGAAGTCCTAAAGAAAAAAAAAAGTTCACATGGGATACTATTTGGCACTTAATATATATATATATATATACTGATTTATTTAGTAACTTTTTTCTCCTCTTGGGAGGCATCTGGAAGTAATAGACTCCTCACACTATAAATGTGACTACAGCTAACATGAATAAAAGATGGACTAAAATGAATATCTATAGTCACTTAGCCACACTCACTTTGGTCTTGGAAATGGGCATCGTACCTGAAGGATTTATACTAATAGAAGAACTTTTAGAGCATGTATTCGATGCAGTGCCTCCAATTACTCCTGGGATAAGCCAGCACTGTACTTATACTAGGGAACTTGTCACTATAAATCTTATACAACAACAAGATGCAGCAGTGACAAAAAGAGACGGCTAATGACTGTTGATTGAATGCCTACTCTGTGAACGGCACTGAGGAGGGGGTGGCAGGGGGTCAGAAAACTGAAACTATTCCAGGAACCTGGAGCCATCAGTATTTCCATTAGTCATGATCTCAACTGATGCAGCGACGTTCGAAACTATTCCATACTTCTGGAAAACGTTCACTGGGCTTCCTTCCTACACAGCTCTCTTCATGCTTCTGTACTTCACTAGCTTCTCTTTCTCAGTTTCCTTGACTGGTTCTCTCTAACTGTTGGAGTTGCTCAAAGGATCCGTCTGGGATCTTGTTTTCTTTGCCCCTGCCTATTCTCCTCTGCCTACTGACGTCTCCCAAGTTCCTGTTTCCAGCCACGACCTCTGCCTTCAGCTCCATGTGTATGGCAGCCTGACTGATCCTCACTCCCTCGTAGAGGTAGAATAGGAATAGCCACGTAAACATTTTCAAAATGATTTGCCATTTGTCCCCCAAATCACTGCCCTTTCTTTCAGTCTCCCCCACTCCCTTTATAACTGGGTCTTCATCCTACTACTTTCTCAAATAATAACCTGGAAATAGCTTTGAAACTTTCCTTTACCCTCCTACTCTAATCCATTCCATCCAAAGGTTAGAACTTTGCCTTCAAATGATGTCAAAAGCCTTGGCCTTGATTCCCCTCTCCAGTACTGCTCTCAGTTGAGGTCTTCATCTGTTCTTGCCTGGTTACCTGCACAGCTGGATGGCTCCTGTCCTTCAGATTTCATCTCAGATATCCTTCCTCCCCTTAACTGTATGTTGCTGTATTAAATTTTTTTTAATGTTTATTTATTTTTTGATAGAGACAGCGTGAGCAGGGGAGGGGCAGAGAGACAGGGAGAAACAGAATCCAAAGCAGACTCCAGGCTCTGAGCTGTCAGCACAGAGCTCGATGCGGGGCTCGAACTCCCAAGCCACGAGCGCATGACCTGGGCTGAAGTCGGACACTCCACCGACTGAGCCACCCAAGCGCCCCTCCGTTGCTGTATTTAATATAGAGGGCTTCGTTAGTACTATTTGGCTCTGTTAATACAAGTTCCGTGAGGATAGGACCTTTTCTGTTTCATTCACTATTCTATTTCAATACACAAAGTAGGCCTTACATATTTCTGTTGAAGGAAAAGTTGAGTGATTTAATGAGAGCGTTATAACCATCAACTACTGGTGTAATACATGATCCAGGGATAGTGGTGCCAGAGTAGACAGGATCTTGATGGTGTTTCCCTTGATACAGGTGTGCCTCCTACTAAATGTTACACACAGGCCAAGGAGGAAACAGGCATTCTAAGAAGGGATGTGAAGAAAACCCGAGTTACAGAGGCTTAAAGTGCAAGGGCATTTGAGAATAGTGGATGGACGATTACAGTGTATTGAAGAGAGGAAATTAATGTCAGAATGTAAGTCAGGGTCAAATCATGGATAGCCTTAAAATCAAGCAGCATGAATTTTATTGTCTCAAAAGGCTTTAGGAAAAGTTTTAAACCAGAAGGCATTATGAAAGCCATATTTTAAGCTGTTTAATCTGGCTAGATGAGAGTGAGTCTGCTTTCAGTGAAACAAGCCAGTGCAAGCTAGGTCATAGTTGAGTGGGAAGTGGAAAGATACTAATCTGCGTATTGGTAGAGTAAAATGAAAAGGATGCAGGAGGCATTACAAACTAACAAATGAGTGTTTATCTAATAGGACTTCTAACAATTGGATGTAGCAAATAAAGGAAAGAGGCAATGCTTACAGTAAAATTTTAGACAACTAGACTTGGGAAGATGGCAGTCTGGTTAACAGAAGACAGGAACTGTGTGGGCAGTGGGCCTCGAACATGACTTCGAATTTTACGTGCTTTGAACTTGGGTAATTACAGAAAATAAGAAAATCTAGTCTCTGGCCCCTGAGTTAGAATGAATAAGCCTCAGATTGCTAATAGAAATAATGCTTTAAATACTGAGAATACATAAATTCTTTAGTAGAAGATTTAGAAAGCCAAGATTTGACTTATAACATCCCAGTTTTGAATGCTAAATCTATCGGGTTAACTAAATACAAAAAGGAAATGAGAAAAAGAGTGGTCAAAAAAAAAAAAGAAAAAAAAAAAAAGGATGGTTTGTGTAATGCCACAAAAAGTTGGAAAAGATTTTCAGGGAGGAAATGAAGAATACTACCAAATGGTGAAACATGAGCAAAGAATAAATGCTTTACAGAAAGTTTTTGTATTTGGAGTCTGTGGATCATAGCTAATATCCTGGTTTTTGGTATGCTATTCAGTGTTAGAGGAAATCAGTTTGATATAAGATCCTAAAAGCGAGAAAGTCATGACAAAACAAATGCAATAGATCTGATAAAATTTGCTAGAGAAATTTGTCAGTGAAAAGGACAGAATTAGGTGAGCTCAAGATACTTATCCAAAATTTGGAAATGGGAAAAAATAGGGATGACTTTTTAATTTAATCTTGTGCGTTATCTAACAAATCCTACTATAGGGCAACCCACATATAGGTCACCTGAGCCTAGAGATAAATAAATTTATTTGACTTGCTGTTTATTGTTGATTATACATATTTTCTTCTAATAGTCTTAGAAAATACATATTGTTGATACTTTGCAACTCTACAGAATTAGAGGTAAATTTATAAATAACTGATAAAATAGCTATTTTCTTTAACCTGATAGAAAAAATAATTCCCAAGAAGTATGTCTTTTTTTTTTTCCTCCCTGTAGGACATTAACCAGTTTTGTCTATCATAGTTATCTTACTTAAACATTTTCCCCCCACTGAATGTAAAATACAGCTTTTCTAAATTTCTGTTTGGACTGCATTTGTTTCTCTGCTATGCTCTCATTCATGAGTTACGTAAAAGTTGACTACATCTTTACTGCTCATTGACATGAAAATTATGTCTTGAAAATTCTACCATGACAGTATCAGGGTTTTAATTCTTATTTGATTCCTTTTTTTTTTTTTATTAATAAAGGGGGAACACCGTTTCACATTGAAATATGAGGGGGAAGCCAGGAGATGGCGGGAAGTTCTGTCTGGAACTGAGACCGCCTTGCCTTGTCATTGGCAGGAGGGTGAGTTGTGTTCTGTGAGGAGGTATTAAAGGTTGATGGTCCAAAAACAGGCCCACGAAAAGGTGTTCCATGGTTTAATGTTATTAAACAACTGAAGGAAGTCCAGGAGAAGTCGGAACCCTACATTTCAGGGTTTAGAAAGAAAAGTTACATTAGGGGTTCGCAAAACTTATGCAGGCATTGATTAAAAAAAAAGAATATAACCCTTTAAAACTCTTCCTATTCCCTATCTCCTGGTTTTTTACTCTTCCTTATTAGTTTGATTTCAGAATATTTGGACAAAGAAAAATCAGGAAGAAAGCAGAAAAATAATGGAACAAAGTATTAGAAGAACCCAGAGAAGATAAGATAAAGATTTCAGTGTGAAGGTTCTTTCTCTGTGGCAAAGACATGCATTCAGGAAGTAAGTCAGCAGATCAAAAACCTTGGCCTCAGTTTCCTCTTATATCAAATAAGGGCATTGGCATTACTATAATACTTTTGCCACTGTAAATTCAGTTTACTATCTTAACATGGTAGTAAGAACCTATGTATGGTTTTTGTTAAAAAATGTTTTTTATTTATTTTTGAGAAAGCGCAAGCAGGCAAGCAGCAGAGAGAGGGAGACAGAGGATATGAAATGGGTTCTGGGCTGGCAGTAAGCAGCAAACCTGATATGGGGCTTGAACTCACAAACCACGAGACCGTGACTTGAGCTGAAGTCGGACGCTCAACTGACTGAGCCACCCATGTGCCCCAATGTATGCTTTTTTAAATTCATCAAATACATATATTGCATCTAATATTGTATCCACCTTAAGAAATAGTACATATAAAAGATAGTCTCCAGAATTTGAGAAATCTACATTTATACATGAGAGAGTTTATTTAAGAATTGCCTTATCACTTAATGAATGGTTGTGAACCTCTCTACTCCGGCAAAGATGAGAGTCTGGAGCACTGTGGATAAAATCTGACAGTGTTTCTGTGTTTAATGAGCTTTTCTTTATCTAAACTGATATGAAACAGTGCTGGCACCTGGTAGGCACTCAGTACAGACCAGTTGAGTGAATGATTACCCAGATGAACAAATGGGTGAATAAAGTTAGGAGTAAATATTTATTGTGCACCCCATATTCCCAATTGAGAAAACATCAAATAGGTAAGCAAAAAAAGAAGTGGAAAAAAATACAGATACGGTAAGTGCTATGAAGGAGATAAACTGATGAGTTAGACTCACTGGAGGACTCCCCCAAATACACACCATCAACTATGACACATATATATATTACACGTGGTCAGAAAGCCAAGGAGATGGGGGCTCTTAACTTCTGCTTCATTCTGTTACTGGTTGAGGGCCTCTAGGGTGCGGGCAACAGATGTAAACTCCCAGGCGCTTCCAGGTCTCAGTCCACAGACAAAGAAACTCCTGTAGCCCATGGGAATTCTTCACAAGAAGCCTGTCAACTGCAGGGTTTGGGAGACAAAAGCTTTGTGACGCCAGGAAGAGGTACACAGAGTTAGTAAAGGGATCCGAGGGAATTTGGGCTGACGTTATCCATCCAAACGGGCAAACTTGTCCGTGAGTATCCTTTGTTGTCAGTTACTGCTAAGAGGATCCTGATAACTTGGTGAGATATTTTGGAAACACCATGACAGCCAAAGCTGTCCTTGGAATTTAATCACCAATAGAAAATTTCAAGAACTGGTCCAAATATTTAATCTGATCGTGAAATGAAAATAACTTTTTCTCTCCTGATTGAAGGCTGCTCTTCTGCACTGCAAAGTACTCTTTAAATCTTTTTTTTTTTTTCCCTTCGTGTTTATTTTTGAGAGAGAGACAGAGTGCAAGCTGGGGAGGGACAGAGAGACAGGGAGACACAGAATCCGAAGCAGGCTCCAGGCTCCGAGCTGTCAGTACAGAGCCCGACACAGGGCTTGAACTCAGAAACTGTGAGATCTTGATCTGAGCTGAAGTTGGGCACTTAACCGACTTAGCCACCCAGGCGCCCCTAGAGGTGGCATTTTTAAAGATGTTTAAAATGGGATATTTTGTGGGATTTTTTATATCTGTGGAGTTTTCTTCAGTGTTTTTGCTTTACCTTTGTTTTTCACTATAAAATACAGAGCCCTTAAAATTAAGATCACATCAAGTAAAATTTATGTTAATAAAAGTCACTTTAGTCTTAAGATGTAAGTTAGCATTTGGGTATATTTACTTTCTGAAGGTCTCTGGGTTTTAACTTCAATCGGGATAATTATATGTAAAGAGAATTATGAATCTGTTTGCCAGTGCTGCCTTAAGCAGACACTTTCCAAAGGTATTTCTTGAGTCTAATTACAAGGTAACATAATAAAGTTTTAAAAATCACTGGAAAATATGTTGATTTTAATCTTCTGTCCATGTGGAAGACTTACAAGATACTGAGTAAGATGCTAAAAATCTTGAATCATGGTTGAGATTTCTATAAAATGGAGATAATAGTGATAGCCTGATGAGCTTGTGAGCATTAACTGTGTAAGGCACATCACAATGCATGAGAACATAGGGAATACTTTATAAATGGTAATTATATCATTAGGAACAGTGTCAGCAGCAGCAGGAACAGTAGTGATAATGATTATAGTAATACTAATGGTAGCAGAAGTATGAGGAGGTAATCCCAGCAGTAATGACTAATAATAGTTTAAACTCTTTCTTTACCTGTACATCCCTGTGTGTTCAAATAGTTTTTGGTCTATTGCTACTTACATTGCAATTGACCCACCTCCACATTTTCTGACATATACCCTTCACTTTTTCTATTTCATTGTTCTCGTAACACCCATTACTCTAACATATCACATAGTTTGCTTATCTTTTTTATGTCTACTGCTTACTTTTTGTGTTTTTTCTACACCCATCCCACTGAGTATGCCAACCAATGCCCGCATGGTGCAGGCAGTGAGAAACTACACTTTTTGAGGCTGTCAGTGAATGAATGAGGTTTGACAGCATGCTGTTGGTTTCAGGGTGTATTTCTGATGGCCCTATAGGAAACGAAACAAGTATTTTAAGTGAGTTGTTTTGTCAGTTGGTTTTTATTTGAGGGAGGGAGGGAGAGAGCACAGGGCAGAGGGAGAGAGAATCTTAAGCAGGCTCCACACTCAGTGCAGAGCCCAATGTGGGCAGGGCTCGATCCCAGGACCCTGGGATCATGACCTGAGTTGAAACCAGGAGTCGGTCGCTCAACCCACTGAGCCACCCAGGCGCCCTGAAACAAATATTTAAAACATTTTTACAATTATGACTTTGCTTATTTTGAATTATATTTCAGATGTCTTATAATACATGTCTTCAAAAAATTTTCTCCAAGAGGGAACAGGACACATTTTGGGGGATCTTCCAGATAGGAAGATATTTTTGCTGCTTTTACATTGTCACTAGTGGACTACAGAACAAGCTGGGTCTAAAATTACTGGTCACCAAATTTTTCCTAAAAAGCTATAGGCGTTTGTTATATTGCCATCTGTAATTTAGTTTTGCTGAGAGGTCTAAGGCTAGTCAGTAAATCTATATATAGTGATACATATAGGATATATATAGTAATGTATATAAAATATTATAGATTTTATAAAATTATATATTATATATAATATATTCACATATAATAAATTATATATATTTTATATATAATAAATATATGATATATATTTATATATATTTATATATAATATATAAATATATAAATATATAAATTTATATTTATATAATTTATTTTTACATATTTATTATATATAAATTATATATTACATGAAAAATTATGCACCTTGATAAATAGAACTTAAATGTATTACATTTTGATTTAGGAGATGTTATTTTTTGACAATTGTGTTTAATAAGCCAGTTATGTAAACATACATAAACTATATATCTCTTGAAAAAGATAGATCTGTCTAGAAAGGTATTTGTTAACAAGTCAACCATATAGATTCCCTTGACTTGCTATTTCTTCACTGTAAAGATTTGGAGCTACACGCTGGGTCAATGTGCATAGGTATTACTTTTATTCCCAGAGAATGGCAGCCTTTAGTTGACTGGGGTTCTAGTCAGTTGAATCGTTTCTTAGACCACTTCCTGGCTTTTTGATACTCAAAAACAAACAAACAAACAACATTAAAACTTGTCTCTAGTATGCATTTCCACCAGGCATCTCTTCTGTCTTGACACTCTTACTGTGCTCTGTACTTGTGGGGATTAAATTGCAAGTATGTGGGGTGTCTGGATGGCTCAGTTGGTTAAATATCTGACTCTTGATTTCATCTCAGGTCAGGCTCAGGTCATGATCTCATGAACCTTGTGATCAAGCCCCTGTCAGGCTCTCCATGGTATCAAGCTTGCTCAGGTTTCTCTCTCTCTCTCTCTCTCTCTCTGTCGCTCCCCACTCATGCTTTTGTGCACACTCTCCCTCTCTCTCAAAATAAATAAATCAACTTAAAAAAAAAACCTGCAAGTATGTAACAATACATAGGTGCCCATTTATTTTGAGACAGATTGTATATGTGTGAAGGGGGTGGTGGTTGTCTTTTTCTGGATGTTGAAAAAGAGATATCATTATCAGATATAGAGGTATGTGGAAATAATTAGGCTGCCTTAAACCATAGCACCAGTATCATGGGTGGTGATTACTCAATTTTCTGATGTGAAGAAAAACCCCAGGTTGGCAAACCCAGGTAAGAGTGATAAACTATATTCCTTTATAGTATCGCGTACGTTCATCAGCAGTTACATTTCTTAATTTTGTTACAATAGGCCATATTTCAGAGAAAACCTTCCATATTTGAAAGGTAATGACTACATTTGTAATGGTGTTACAGGTTTTCATCTTTTCTTTGCCTTTATGTTTATTTTACTGTGATGTTGTGACAATTGCATCAAGCCAATGTTGCCAAATCAATTCAGAGGCTATATTTATCTTTTGATGTGATTCAAAAGATTCATGAAAAACTAGCTAACTATTTGAAGGTTGGAAACTGGTTTAAAAAAGAGACTAAGAAAAATCGGATGAATATTTTATTGCTTCTTTCTGTATAAAGTCCTTTTTTAAAGGTGATAAAAATGGGGCTCCTGGGTGGCTCATTCAGTTAAGCATCAGACTTCAGCTCAGGTCCTGATCTCATGGTTTGTGGGTTTGAGTCCCGTTTCTTGTGCTGACAGTGCAGAGCCTGCTTGGGATTCTCTCTCTCTGTCTTCGCCCCTTCTCTCTCCCTTTCTTTCAAAATAAATAAAATAAACTTTAAAAAAGAAGTGGTAAAAGTGTTTTACATTTTTACAGTAAGCAAATCATAAAGACTTATAAAAATAATAAAACAGTAAATAAAGACTGCTCAGCTATCGAGCCTGTTTGAAACTCAACTACATTAGTTGTTAGGACTTACAGTAGTACTAATAACAAATCAAAGAAAATAATTAAATAGAAAAAAAACAACAGGAAAAATAACTGATTATGGAAAGTAACCAATATCCATTTTGCTTATTGTTTTCCTAAGTATGAGGTCAAAATAGAGCATGGTGCTTTTAAAAATAATTTGTATTAAAGGTTTATGCCCACAGTGGATTTTCTTAAGTACTCATTTTATAAAAGGAGAAATGCATATTCATAACGAATTAGGAAGTGAAGTCTACAAGTCAGATATTCAAATAGCTCTTTTCACTGGAAACTCCCTCAGGCCATTGTGATTGATTACTCCTAATTTCCTTTTGGAGGAAAATGTCAGGCATAGATGCTTAACAGAATTTGAGCTTTAAGTGTTTTGAGAGATCAGTGACTAGAGCTAAAATAAAATCTCTAGAGTTTGCTACAGAAAAACATTTTAGGACCAGCTAAATTTTTTACCCAACGCTTCAGAAAATATTATAATAAAAATTATTTATTGGCAGCTTAAATGGCTTAAGGTTAAGTGTGTATTGGTAAGTTTGTGATTGTGTATAGGGGGAGGAGGAGAAAGGAAGGAGAAGTGAACTCTCCCAATTTATGGCTGATTTTCTGTGCTATCACATTGTGAAGAGCTGGTACATCACTAAGTGCTCCTTGGGAAAATAGACTTAAATAACGAAATTTCGATTTCAGTAGCCAATCTTCATTGAAAATCGTTTTGCATAAAAATGACAAAAATAGCATTTTTTCCATAAAAATAAGATGAAATGAAAGTTTTTTAAGGGTTGTTTAGAAGTCAAAAATCACATAAGAAGAATTCTGGCTTTGTGAGCTAACCACCCCCGTCCAGATTTAATAGTTTTATTTTTGCCTTCAGTGGAAATTAGCTCATGAATCTTTCATTTGAGTCTACTTCCTCAGATCTGTGTTCCATGCTGGTTCCCGATGAACTTGTCAATTCTCTGAACTTTTCTTTCCCTCTGCTTCTGGCCTCCCTGCCCCACTGCCCCCCTTTCATGACTGGCACTGCATATCCAACTCAGCCATTCTTGAAAGTTTCATTGCCTCTGCCTTTTATGTACTGACATTTTTCAAAAGTTGTGTCCTCGCATTAAATCCCCCAAATCTTACCATTAGGCCTCTGTAAGTACTTCAGCGTGAGGACTCCAGTTAGTACTGACAGTAGGACATCATCATCATCATCTTCATCATTATCTTTGTCAAAAAAAAACTTATCTGACTAAATTTTAAAGATCTTACTAGCTTTATTCAAGGACTCATGCATTGGCCAGCATCCGATCTAGCAGATACAATGAAGCTTCAAAAAGCTGTACAACACAAGAGATTTTGTAGGCAGAAAGGAGCAGGGACAAGGCAGTTAGACTAGGCTAAAAAGTGGTTGGGTTATTGCAAGGTTATTTTCCTTGTCCTGGGTGGAGGCATCGAGCAGGCAGATTAATAATGCAGATCAGGTGGTTCCCGAGAGTCTGTTTAAAATTCCATTTCTGGGGGAACTAAGCAGAAAGTAAGTTAAATCTCAGTTTGCCGGCATAGGCCTTAAAATAAGTGATTCCATTTAGGGCCTGATAACATCATCAGTGTTATCATTCCTATAATTTAGTGAGCTTAATATATGGCCAGCACCTTCTAAAATACTTTATATGTATTATTTAATTTAATGCTTAAAACACCCTAGGGAGGATTATTCTCATTTCACATATGAATGAAGATATTAAAGGGTGTTATTGCCCAGATAGGTAGAAAGCTGAAGTCAAATCTGAGCCTCTCTGTTGCAGAGCACAGACTTATCTGTGAGCATTGTGCTGTAGTTTCATGGCTTTTAAAAGTAATCGCTAATGTAAATGCTGAATTGGGATAAAAAGTGAAAATAGTAAAAATTTTAATCCTTAGTTTACCAGTGAATGAGTACCCAATTCTTTGCTAATAGTCGCTCAAGTAGGTTTTTCAGTATTTCGTCTTCTAGCTTACATTTTGCAAAAGCTATGTATTCCTTTTTTTAAAAAAATTTTTGAAATGTTTTTATTTATTTTTGAGACAGAGAGAGACAGAGCATGAGCAGGGGAGGGGCAGAGAGAGAGGGAGACACAGAATCTGAAGCAGGCTCCAGGCTCTGAGCGGTCAGCACAGAGCCCAACACGAGGCTCCAACTCACAGAGTATGAGATCATGACCTGAGCTGAAGTTGGACGCTTAACCAACTGAGCCACCCAGGTGCCCCAAAAGCTATGTATTCCAAAATAGTTTCCTATTCATAAGTTATAGAAACAAAATTTTAAAATAATCAAATAACAAACTATTAAATTAACTGATAGTTTCCTCTTACTTCTGTAACAAATTACCACAACCATAAAACACATATTATTGTATGGTTTTAGAAGTCAAATGCTTACAGTCAAGGTGCTGGCAGGGCTATATTCCTTCTGGAAGCTTCATGAAAGAATCCCTCTTCTTGTCTTTTTTAGCTTCTCGAGGCCACGTGATTGTTTGGCTTGTGATCCCTCCTTTCCTCTTCAAAGCCAGCAGCATGTAGCGTCTTCTATCTTCTCTGACCTTCTGCTTCCCTTTTATAAAGATGCTTGTAATTATACTGGGTCATTTTGGATAATCCAGGATAATCCCTCATCTCAAGATAATTATTAATCACATCTGAAAAGTTATTTTAAATTTAAGGCACTATGTGATGTGAAATGTTGGGTTTCGGGAGCGAATGTCCAAGAAAGAATTCTTGAGATGTCTTTGGTGCAAAAAAGGTGGTTTTATTAAAGCATGGGGACAAGACTCGTGGCCAGAGCTGTTGTGAGGTGTGATTGATTATATACCTTAAGTTGGGAGGGGGTTAGGGATAGTGAAAGTCTTTAAGGAATTTATTTGGAAGCAAGGTTTCCAGGACCTTCAGGGACTAGTAACACCTGTCTAGGTCTAGTAAACTGTTAGTCATGAGCCCCCTCAGATGTGTATCAGTGGTCCACGTGTTTAGAAGATGATTGCTAACATCGTATCTTGGGGGGGGAGGAGGGTAGAGATAAAGGAAGTTTCCAAAGGGATTTTTACATGTTAAAGCAGACTTACAGGATCCTGGAAGTCAGGCTAATGTCAAGCTAAGGTTGTCTTTTGCCTGTAGCAAAGTACTAACATCGAGGCAGTTGAGCTCCCTGAAGAAGGTCACTCTGCCTATCCCAAGTACTCGTCAATGGGCTTTAAGTTACAAGGAAGTTTAATTTTTTTCTGTCTTTCTTTTGTTTTCTTTGTTCTCCATGTCACTATGTTCACATGTTCCGGGGATTAGGATGCAGACCTCTTTGGAGACAGGCCCCCTACAAAAACATGATATAAACAATCCTTTAAAAAGATGATTTTGTTTTTATCACGTATGGTGTTGATGGTTGCTATTGTCTAAATCCCTCTTTGCATACCAGATAACAAGGTAACTGTATTTATGCCCATCATGAATGAATGAAGACTGAGGCACACTATAGAAAAATAAAGAATTCTGATATATTTGTCTTTTCTCTCTGCTACCTTATTGAATTTGAAAAATAAATCTAAAATATTTATAAGATTTCATATTTGCATTTAATTTTGAATTAGGCTGAGAATGTACTTGAAATAATATCAGCCATGCCAAATACTTTAATAAGTTCCCTCTTTCATTTAGTTTGTTATAGACATCTCAGAAGTATTTTTTCCCAAGAAACATATTCATGAATTAGTACCAATTATCCTGATGCATATTAAGATATATTTAACAGATTTTTTAGATATATTTAACAGATTTTTTTTAAGTTGGGAGAAGACAAATTACTGTGTGATAACCTGGAGGAGTAATATTAATAAAAGTAATATTAAAGTGTTCTGAAACTAATAAAATAATATTTTGTACATACCCAATATGGGCAGTAAAAAAAAAAAAGCAAAAATTAGTTTCTTCGTGCTTTTACTCTGCAAAGATTTGGAGATTATTTTTCTAGTACCTTAGACTGCTTATAAGGACAGTGTTGTTTCTGTTACAATAAGCTTTGTCACTGTTTCATAAAGAATATTGTTGTTTTATGTTTAGAAAAAAACCACTGAGTGGTTGGGAATGCAAATCAGATAACCTGCTTAGAAAAGTGTGGACATTCCAAATATTCTTCTCTGGAGAAAGTGAAGACAGTTTTCAAAGCTTTCAACATGGTATTTTCCTTGACACTAAAACTTAAAAATCCTACATTGTAAAGTAGGAACCATATAAAAGAATGTATAAATATTATCATAACTTCAGTAAATGATAGTGTTCTTATATGTTGTCTTAGTGAGACTAGACACTCTATTTCCATTATATTTAAAAATAAATTTTCTTTGGAGATAAATTCATTCACACAATAAGTCTACAACTGGAACTTTAAAGCACATTTTTTAAAAGCTCTTATTTCTGAATGGAATGTGTTTATTTTAAAAATAAGCCATTTTTATTTCTCTTAATCTTTATTCTTTCAAGATTATTTATAAAAGATATTTGTGTTTGTATATGTGATTATAAGAACCCAAAATTCGTTTCAAACTAGTTTTACTTTGAACAGTTGAAGAACAATTTCTTCAACAAAGTAAAATTTTCTCTAAATTGAGACTATGTCTGATGCTTAATTGAGAAAGGCATGGAAAATACCAACTATCATCTCACATGTCCAGGATTACAACTATGAAATCAATGCTAACAGAGTTCAGATTTATTCCTATCTGCTTACAAGCATTATTTTTTATTATCATTATTTTTTAAGCTTTTAATTTTAATTCTAATAGAGTTAAAATACAGCATTATTTTAGTTTCAGGCATACAGTATAGTGATTCAACAATTCTATACATTACTCAATGCTCATCATAAATGTACTGTTAATCCCCATTACCTATTTCACCCATTCCCCCATCCACCAACCCTGCTGGTAAACGTCAGTTCGTTCTTTATAGTTAAGCATCTGTTGTTTCATTACTGGTGTATAGAAATGCAACAGAATTCTGTAGACTGGTTTTATATCCTGCGACTTTACTAAATTTGTATATCAGTTCTAGCATATTTTTGGTGGAATCTTTCAGGTTTTCTTTCTTGCTATCTATCTATTTGTCTATTTATTTTAGAGAGAGTGGGGGAGGGGGGAAGAGAGAGGGAGAGAAGGAGAATCCCAAGCAGTCTCTACAGTGTCAGCATAGAGCCCAACGTGGTGCTCGAACCCATGAACCATGAGATCATGACCTGGGCTGAAATCAAGAGTTAGATGCTTAACCAACTAAGCTATCCAGGTGCCCTTGTGGTTCATGGGTTAGAGCCCCACATTGGGCTCTGCACTGACAGCTTGGAGCCTAGAGCCTTCTTTGGGTTCTGTCTCCCTCTCTCTCTGCCTCTTGCCCACTCATGCTCTGTTTGTCTCTCTCTCAAAGATAAATGAATAATAAAAAAAAATAAAAATAGAACTCTCTTACCCAGTAATTGGGCTACTAGGTGTTCACCCAAAGGATACAAAAATACTGAATTGAAGAGACACATGCACCCCAGTGTTTATAACAGCACTATCAGCAATAGCCAAGTTAAGTAAGGGCCCAAATGTCCCTCAACTAATGAATGAATAAAGAAGATATGACATATATATGTATATATATATATATATATATATATATATGTATATGTGTATGATATATAGTGTATATGTATATGATATGTATATGTATATTATATATATATGGGTGTATATATGCATATACATATGGGTGGATATATATATACACATATATACATATATATAATGGAATATTAGCCATGAAAAAATGAAATCTTTCCATTTGCAATGATGTGAGTGGAGGTAGAGTGTATTATTTTAATGGAAATAAGTCAGTCAGCAAAAGAAAAATACCATATGATTTCTCTCATACATGGAATTTAAGAGACAAAGCAGATGAACATAGGGGAAAGAAAAAAAAGATGGAGGCAAACCATTAGAGGCTCTTAACTATAGAGAACATATAGAGAGAGGGTTGCTGGACGGGAGATGGGTGGGAGGATGGGCTAAATGGGTGTGGGCATTAAGGAGGGCACTTGTGATGAGCACTGGGTGTTTTATGTAAGTGGTGAATCGCTAAATTCTCCCAAAACTAATATTACACTGTATGTTAACTATAATTTAAATAAAAACTTAGAACATAAAAAATAGAGTAAATATGAAAATTCCAATACTGTACTAATCAGTGTATTTGCTACTCTTTAGGTATACAAAATAAACTTGAAATGGTTTTAAAAAGAGCCCATTTCTTGGTTTGTCTGTCTCTTTTTTCCTTTTTTTTTTTTAAAAATTCTTAAATTCTACATATGAGTAAAATCATAAGGTATTTGTCATTCTCTGAATGACTTATTTTGCTTAGCATTGTATTCTCTAGCTCCATCCATGTTGTAGCTTTGGCAAGATTTCATTCTTTTTTATGGGTGAATAATATTCCATTGTATATATACCACTTACTCTTCATACATTCATATATAGATGGACATTTATGCTGATTCCATAATTTGCTATTGTAAATAATGCTGCAGTAAATATAAGGGTGCATGTATTCCTTTGAATCCATGTTTTGGTATTTTGGGGGTAAATACCTTGTAGTATGATTCCTAGGTCATAGGGTAGTTCTATTTTTAACTTTTTGAGGAACCTCCATAGTGTTTTCCAGAGTGGCTGCACCAGTTTGCATTCCCACCAACAGTGCAAGAGGGTTCCTTTTTCTTCACATCCTCACCAACATTTGTTGTTTCTTGTGGTTTTTATTTTAGCCATTCTGATAGATATGAGATAATATCTAATCTTTGATAGTTTCCTTTCCCGTGCTGAAGCTTTTTATTTTGATGTAGTCCCAATAGTTTATTTTTGCTTTTGTTTCCATAGCCTCATGATACCTATCTAGAAAAATGTTGCTATGGGTGATGTCAGAGAAATTACTGCATGTTTGCTCTTCAAGGATTTTTTATGGTTTCAGTTCTCACATTAGGTCCTTAATCCATTTTTTAGAATTTATTTATTTATCTTTTTTAGTAACCTCTAAACCCAACATGGGACTCGAAATCACAACCCCAAGATCAAGAGTCTCAGGCTCTTCTGACTGAGGCAGCCAGGCACGCCTAGGTCCTTAATCCATTTTGACTTTATTTTTGTGTATGATACAAGAAACTAGTACAGTTTCTTTTTTTTGTTGTTGGTTTTTGTTTTTTGCACGTAGCTGTCCACTTTTCCCACACCATTTGTTGAAGAGATTGTCTTTTTCCCATTGTATATTCTTTCCTGCTTTGTTGAAGATTAATTGGCCCTATAATTGTGGATTTTTTTATGGGTTTTCTGTTTCATTGATTTATATGTCTATTTTTGTGCCAGTACCATGCCGCTTTGATTACTACAGCCTTGTAATATAACTTGAAATCTGGAGTTGTGATACCTCCAGTTTTGTTTTTCTTTTCAAGATTGCTTTGGCTCTTTGTGGTTTTTTGCTGTTCCATACAAATTTTATGATTGTTCTAGTTCTGTGAGAAATGTTATTGACATTTATTAGGGATTGCATTAGATCCGTACATTAGTTTTGGTAGTAGGGACATTTTAACAATATTTGTTTTTCCAATCCATGAGCACTGAATAGCTTTCCATTTGTTTGTGTTGTCTTCAGTTTCTTTCATCAGTGTTTTATAGTTTTCAGAGTAAAGGTCTTTCACCTCCTTGGTTACGTTTATTCCTAAGTATTTTATTCTTTTTGGTGAAATTATAAATGGGATCATTCTCTGAATTTCTTTCTGCTGCTTCATTATTTGTATATAGAAATGCAACCAATTTCTTTACATAGATTTTGTATTCTGCAACGTTACCAAATTCACTTATCTCATGGTCTTTCTTTTCTGAGTCCCCTTTGATATTTCTTGTAGGACTGGTTTAGTGGTCATAAACCCCTTCAGTTTTTGTTTGTCTGAGAAACTCTTTATCCCTATCATTCTCTTTAGCGAATGATAGCCTCGCTAAATAGTTTTTGGCTGCATATTTTTCTTATTCAGCCCTTTGTGTCATGTCACTCCCTTCTGACTTGCCAAGTTTCTGCTGAAAAATCCACTTATGGCCCTATGGGGTTTCCCTTGCATGTAATTGTCTTCTTTTCTATTGCCACTTTAAATGTTTTATTTGTTTATCAGTACTTTGCCTTTTAATTACTATGTGTTGGTGTGGACTTGTTTTGGTTGATTTTGCTGGAAGATCTCTGTGTCTCCTTGATCTGAATATCTGTTTCCTTCCCCAGATGCAGGAAGTTTTCAGCTATTTCTTTAAATACGTTTTCTACCCCTTTTTCTCTTCTTCTTCTGGGGTCCCTATATTGCAAATACTCTTATGCTTGATGGAGTCACTGAGTTCCCTGAGTCTATTCTCATTATGCATAATTCTTTTTTTTTTTTCTCTGATTTGCTCACCTTGATTACCTTACATTACTCTGTCTTCCAGATCATTAACTGATTCCTCTGCTTACTCTAGCCTGCTACTGATTCCATGAAGAATATTTTTATTTCATTTATTGTGTTCTTGATCTCTGATTTGTTCTTTTTTTTAATCTTTTTGTTAAGGGTTTTACTGATATCCTCCAGTCCTTTCTCAAGTCAAATGACTATATTTATGTTCATTACTTTAAATTCTGTATCAGACATGTTATTTATATTAATTGTGTCTAGGTCTCTTGCTGTGATTTTGTTCTGTTCTTTCATTTGGGACATATTCTTCTGTCTCCTCACTTTATCTAACTCTCCATGTCTGTTTCTATGTGTTAGGAAAGTCAATTATATCTCTTGTTCTTGAAGGTAATGACCTTATGAAAAAGTTTCTGTGTTTCCAGCATAGGATCTTGCACTTCAGGAAGTGTTTCCTAGGTGTGTTGTGTTTGCTCTACTGTTTAGTCCTGGCCATTTTTTCCATCAGCCCCATGGTCTGCGGAGGGTTTTTTTTTTTTTTTTTTTTTTGCCTGTTGTGGGCAGTATTTCATCCTTGGCTGGGTGGGGCACATTTTAACATGGTATGAGACCACCCACTGCTGGCAGAATTGAGGCCCTGCAAACCATATGGGTCAGGGATGTGGTGTTGGTGCGATTTGTACCAGTTTTCTTGGGGAGGGGGCCCACAGCGCTGGGACTGAAGCACATGTGACGAGAAAGGTTGTATCTACCGAAGTGTAAGGGGGTAGGACTTGGGATAAGCAAGTTAGGTAGCAAGTGTTGGTGCTTTGCTGGTTCCTGCAGGTGGCTGTGAGTTTATGCTGGGAGGCAGGGAGGGAAATGGCGTATGCCAGCTTCTTTTTTTTCCAGGAGATCTCCCTGTGATCCCTGTCTCTCCAGAACACACTCTGAGGTAAGTAAATAACTCTCCCTCCCATTTGCCCCCAGTGTTTTACAAACTACTGTTTCCAGGCTGTATCTCTATCCAGATATCCATCTCTATCAGATGTTTGTCATTTCGTCTCTTTAAGGATAATGATCTTGCTTCTTAAGTCTTCCAGGCGCTCTGAGAGCTGAGCCTGCTGATTTTTGAAAGTCCAGAATTTAAATCCTGATGACTGTAAGAACTCATGAATTTTGGCCCTCTTGCTTTCAAAGCCAAATGTTACGGCATTCGTTTTACCCATGTGGGCTATCCAGTGCGAGTCTATTTCTTGCCCTTCTCTGCAACACTGCTTTCCTCCTGACCATGGATGGGTTTGTCTGTTTCACTCACAAACCACGTCTTTGCCCTTCCTACCTTCTTCATTGTGGTCTCTTCTCTAGCTTTAGTTGCGAAATTTGTTCTGCCAGACTTTGGATCATTTTCTGGGTTATTTACACTGATGTTACTTAGTTGTATCCATGGGGCTAGGTGAGCTCAGAGTTCTCTTACTCTGTCATCTTCCCAGAATCCTGATACAAGGATTATTTTAACATTATATAATCAGGTGGATATAAGAAGAAAGTAAAAAATGGTTCTTTGTTGGTGGAAACATTAATGTATTTTCTATTTAAATTTTCACCACCTAATCAGAAATTATTTAGCATTTCCCATTTTATACATTAGAAGAGCAAGGTACAGTGTTTAAGTTTGCAGAAGTAATAAGTGATAGGGCTGGTATTCAAAGTCTTACCCACTCAGTTGAAACTATTTTCACCACTCTGTAGTGACACAAACAAAAGCTTCAGTTTTGATTCCAGCCCTCCATTATACAAATAGACAAAAAAGAAAACAAAATGTCTAACAAGGCTGTGTGTCATATAATAGTTGGGTAAGTTGTTGGAACATCAGGGGTTTAGAGAAGTACTACTTTGGTATTTAATAGGTGAAAGTGTGAAGGGAAGATTCTTTTGACATCATTGGTTCTTGAGATGATCTCTAGGAGTTAGAGAGGAGTTGGATAGTCATTGAGGATGGTGGAAAGCATTATGGGAAAAGGGAATAGCTGAAACACAGTAAAATTGAGACCTGGATGTTTGAAATTAGAGGAAGCACCAATCTAACCACAGAAGATATTTGTTGAATTTAACTCTGGAAAGGAAAAATGGGCTCAGGCATGGTCAGTTACAGATGGAATAAAAATATAGGTAAACAGCCAAACTATTTATTACAGTAGAACTCTGACCCCAGTCTGCAGCAGTCACCTCTAGAAGCCACAACACAACCTCTGCAGCAATCAGCCCCAAAAGGCCAGGACTTGATCAATAACATCTCCCTAATTGTTGCCCCTGTTCTAACTCTGCGTCAACCAGAGAAGGCCAAATATCTTTCCCTAACCAATCACATAGGAGTCTCTACTTCTGGTTAACCCATGTCCACCTTCGCTATAGCAACGACCTGAATGAAGTCTTTCCTTTTTTCCTCTACAAAGTTTCCCCCCTTTGCATGATTTTGAGTCTCTTTCAAACACAAGTGATGGTGGCTGATTCTCTTGCTGTAGGAAGCTCTGAATAAATAGTTCTTGCCTGATCTCATTTGTGTGATCTTTGTTTCCACACCAGTTATGTTGGGTTGTAGGTAGTAGACAAAGGCATACTTTAGAAATACAGTGACCTGCAAGATTGTTATTATGGAAGGACGAATGCAAGGAGAGTGAAAAGTTTAGACTTAAGTGAAAACTGAACGATTGAAAAGCTATTGCAAAGTTTATGTATGAGATGAGAATCTGTGACTAGAGCAAAGAAATGGAAATAAAATAAAACAGAAAAATAAAATAGAATCATCAACAATCCATTCATTCATTAAAATTCATTCATTCATTAAAAAGGAACTATAACTGAATGAAGAACTTCAGATAGAAACTTTCTCTCTTAGTCCTGATCACAACTAAGAAGTCAAGATATCTGAGAACGAGTTCTAGGATATCACGGGTTGAATCATATCCTCCACAAGAAAAAAATGTCTTTAAAAAATGGGGGAGTTGTAGCTAATTTAAGACAATGTATACAAACTCTGGGAGCTATATGGTGCCTATATGCCAGGCTGGTGACTGGTTCTTTGACAATGAAGATGAATACTATAGTGTAATGGAAGTTAAGAGATTATAAGTCAGGACTGTGAAATGCAGTGATAAGAAGGGTCCTGAAAATTTCTCCAGTTAATAGTAAGTGGAGAAAAACATATGGATAAAGTGTTTGTCATTTTGGAAATATGTACTGAGCAGCAAATATTATTGGAGAATTCTTTCTCTCCAATGTGAGGGTCATATGTTAAATTTTTCACAAGAGAGGTCATTTGGAGAGGAGTTAAGATGTATTTAAGGCTCTTTGATTTAAAAAAAAAAGGGATAAAAGGAAAATTTGTTTAGGTTAGATGGAAATCTTCTCCCCAAAACTGTAGTGCTGTTCCACAAACCAAACAGAAGAAAGGAATAAATTGCAATATTTAGCAGAACAGAAAGAAAAAACCAGGAGAGGAAAATGGATGACTAAGGGATTTGAATTACTTTGTAGTAATTATGGGTGAAGGATAGAGCCTCCACTCTGTCTCATATCCACTATTAGTGAATCAACCCAAATACGCCATTTTACTTATAGAGTATTGACATGTGTGTAATCTTTATCTGTTGGACATGAAAAGAGGTACTCCTAGGTTAGAATAAGGAAATGAAATATTTCTGAAGATACAGTCAATAAACAGGCTTTAAGGAAAATGGATTAGTTCTCTTTATACCCATTTTTAAAAACTCATTTCTCTCTGCAATGATGATTTCCTTTTGAATATTTCTAATAGTATTGAATCTTTACTTGGGATTATAAGTACTTATTGCAAAAATATTGATGTTAAACTGAATATTATTAAGATATTTTGGATTCTTCTCCATTTTGTCTTCTTCTCTTAAGGAGTTTTTCTTTTTACTCACTTTCACTCAGTATCAGACTCCCTGTCATTTATCATGCTACATTTACTGTGAACTGAATTCTACCAGCCGGTTCTTGATGACTCCTTCTACCTGCAAGACAGTGCAATAAATCACAAGGAAAGCACTCTTATTAAATATATATTTTCTAGGGAATTTTGGAAAACCATAAATTAAGTTTTTTTAAGTTTTAAGGTTTATGGGCACAGGAGTTCCATTCCCAGATATCTCCCACTGAAAGAAACTTGACATAATGCATCGAACAGCTGTTTGAAGACACAGCATCACCAAGCTTGCTGTGAGTTTAGCATCACTTTTCCTTCCAGTATACCTTGTTCTGGACTCAAGCTCACCCAAAATCGGGAAGTTGGCATTGGCAGGACAGAAAGAGTTCCAGGAGAAGCCATCTAGTTCTGGCTCAGAAAAAAGGGGGGTGGGGGGTTCCACAGAAGGTGGGAAGATTCTCCCATATTTTACAGCTTTCAGCCAAAGAGAAATGATACCAATGAAAACGTTGGATGTCAAAGTGAAGAAGCAACTCAATTGTAAATATCTAGGTATGTTTCCACTTCTGCTGTAATCAAATCACTACAAACTTTGTGATTTAAACAACAGAAGTTTATTATCTCGTAGTTTCTATAGGTCAGAAGTCTGGCACAAAGTGGCATAGTCAAGACTGTTCAGAGTCTCACCAGGCTGTGATCAAGCTGTCACCTTTTGTTGTGACTCTGACCCTGAGGTTGGATCCTTCTCCTCCAAGTTCAGTGGTTGTGGACTGAACTCATTGCCTTCTCTTGTTTTCCATGTGGCCTCTTACATCTTCAAGTCAACAGTGTGTTAAGGTCTTGTGGTTCAAATCCCTCTGCTTCCCCTTTCAGAGAAAGACTTCTGCTTTTCAAGACCCATATGATTACACTGGGCTCACCTGGATAATCTCCTTATTAAGAATTTATTACCAACTTTGGGGTGCCTGGGTGGCTCAGTCGGTTGAGAGTCTGACTCTTGATTTTGGCTCATATCATGATCTCATGGTTTGTCAGTTTGAGTCCCGTGTTGGGCTCTGCAGTGACAGCACAGAGCCTGCTTGGGATTCTCTTTCTCTCCCTCTCCCTCTGCTCCTACCCCACTTGTGCTTGTGCTCTCTCTCTCTCTCAAAATAAATAAACTGTAAAAATATTAAAAAAGAGAATTTATCATTAACCTTAATCACATCTGAAAAGTCCCTTTGCCATGTAACACAACGTAAACATAGAAGTGACACCTGAGAGCCAAAATTATGAAGGCTAAAAGCCTGCTTACCACACTGGGTAAATAGGATAGATTATTCACCTTTTGAGTTATTAAAAATATATTTAAGAGTTGAAAACCAAGTATAGACAAAGTTTTGTGCCTCCTTTTATAGCAACTGCCTTTTATTCCTCATTGGAAATTGCCAATGGCTGAAGTTTCTCAGGATATTCACCTAGTATTGATCAGGACTCTTTATTACTTAATTGTAGTCATGAACGTATATAAAGGCTATTAATTCAGATTTTGTGTGTGGGGGGAGAGGGGAGAGGATGTAGCAGAAAACTGAGTAAAAAATGCGGTATGGAATATGAACATATATTTCACATGGCAATAGTTCAGGAGGTACATTATTTTAGGGTGAAATAATTCTGTGATTTAACTAAGACACCACACACTGGTGTGTATCTTTCTTCCCTTTGATGACCACACTATGATAATTATGTATGACAGTTGTTTTATATATTATTGTGTGGGTGGGTTATTAGACTCTTATTAGAAAATAGACTGTGAGGAAAGAGACTATGCCCGTCTTTTTTATCCTTGAATCTATGGTGCTTAGTATAATAGTGGCCTGCAGTAGTCATTAAATATATTTTTAACATCTATTTTTTAGATTTGTTGAATTAATGAATAACTGAATCTCTTCACTTTAATTCTGACAAATAGAAACTGAGAATTCTGTAAATATAGGTTTCTATCCTCTGATTTTAAAGACTAAGATGCTTATAACCAATGTAGATAATTTATTTTGCTCTTTCTCCTTTGGCCTGTTTTTATGTAAGAGGTTTATAATGCTCAGATCCTGGTGCTAGTTAGTGTTGGTAGGTTTCAGATTCATCAAATAATCGTAACTTGGATTCATGACTCTTAGTGATTTCTCTGTGCCACATACTCTATCTTAACTAAAAATAGGGATAAACATATATAGATATCAGGATACTAAGGGGATGAACAAATACAGATACTGAATAATAAGTGTTAAATAAAAGTACTCCCATGAAGAAGAATCAGTTAAGGAGTCATGAAAGGCTTCTGGGAGGAAGTAATATCTGAATTAAATTCAAAGAAGTAAAGTGGGGAAATAAACGTTTTAAATGGGAATGTTTTCTGTGTGCAGGTATGGAGGTATGACATATTCTTGTAAAATCATCCACTTAAATATGACTTGTTGGGTTCTAGGCAGGAGATATATAAATGACAAGATTTTAGGACGCTTTAGATTTTATTTTAAGTTAATATATGTAACATAATTTTCCTATACAAATTTCCTGCTTTTCCCTTCTCCAATGCCATTCTTTTCTTCTCTCCCCAGGTATTTTCATTCCCATGTCTGTTTTTATGTTATAAATGTGTTTATATTTACTATATATGTGTATACAGTGTATATAAAATGTATACATATATATTTAAAATAGTTTTGCACATTTAAAAATTGTATATCATCCTATATCATACTTATAATTTCCTAATTTTCTAATTCATGAGATCTATGTATTTTCATAAGTATTTTTATATTTTCTTTTAGTGCTTTATATAATACCATTAAATGAATATAGTATAATTTAATCTAATATCAGTGAAATTTTAGGCTTTTTTTTCTATTTTTATTCTTTTAAAACAGTACTTCTCTGTATATGTTTTAATGTGCATATGAACAGGATTTCTTTAGCAAACATGACTAGGAATGTAACTGAATGACTGATAGCCGCGATATGAACATGTCTTAATTCCCTAGACCTAAATGATATGTTTCTCAAATGTGTTGTTACAATTTCCATGCCTACTTACAGTTGCCATTTTCTTCATACTCTTGCCAAGAACTTCTATTTTCAGAGTTAAAAAAATTTTAAGTCAGGTATGAAACACTGTATCATTGGTCTTAAACTTGTACTTTTCATGCACTTTTCTGGTTATTAACCAGGGTTCAATAATTTGACTAGGGGGTATTTAGTATAAAAACCACTTTATCTAGGTAAAATGTGTTTAACAATAAAAAGGTAGGAAGGAGTTTGCTCCAGAGTGGCTATTCACCCTTGGATTGTGGGGGAAAGTTAACAAGAAAGGAACCCCGAAACTCAAAGGAGAGAGAACAACAAAACCGAGATTCACACCCCTAAAGGGAATATGGTTGCCACAGAAACATTCTTGCCACTGCTATGCCACAAGAGCAAGACCCACTGCAAATGTTGTGATGATAAAACCATTGGAAGAGTTTCAACTATTGAGCTGTGAGAGCCAGGAGTACCTGTCAGTGTGGTAACAAAGAAACTAACTTGTTGAGTGGACTTTCACACTAAAGTGCAAAATCAGCCTGCCACTATGGTAATCTTGCTGGGACTTTGGCATGCCTAGTCACTCAAAGTCACATGTGAAAATAGAATACTTAAAAGTCTGTTCTTCATTTTCTAGTTTGGCAATGTCCTTCTAGAGTTCTCTCTTGTGGAGCCAATATTGATCCAGCTGGAAAAAGGGTAATGTCGTTTCTAGCCCAATTCCAGTATCACAAAGCATGATACAGAAGAGTAGGTTTGAGGCTGAAAGGAAATGAACTATAATGGGCACAGTCCACCCCTTTGACTACTCAGCATTACCACATTGCATCATATATGAATATGGACTTCTCTACAACAACAAAACAACTGATTCCACCTAACAAGGTATACCTCTTCTTTATAGGAGTGATGGACTCAGCCTTTCCCCAAGATGAGAAGACACGTAGTTTCAAAATTTTTGTTGATGGCTGCCTCAAATGTAGTTACAGTCCCATCAAATATTTTCTTACCTAAAGACTAAATTGTCAAGTTAGCCACCCACAAATTTGTATAAAATAATAAATGTGTACTTTGCCTTAAAATGAAACCTAAACTGGTCAGGGTTTTCTACATAGTGGGTAATCCAAACATTCATTCTTGAAGAGTCAAAACCTTCAATGGTTCCTTCCTATTTTGACTACTAAAGTTTTCTGTGATACTTAACTAATGAGAAGGAACTGCTAGGAGTCACCCAGAGAGCCCTCTGGGCTCCAGACACAGTCTTTCTTCTCCTCTGTGTTAGTAGCAACCCAGTGTCTTCTCTTTTCCAGTTGGTTCACTGGAAAAAGGAAGCCCAGGATATTCAACCAACAGTGTTGAATGAAACCATTGTTGTATCCTTTGGTGAAAGCATTCTTCCCTTGGTAATAAAGATCTGTAACTGGGCATAGTTGAAAGTTGCTAGGGCCTGAAGTAAAAATTCTACAAATGACTTACTAGGTAATATTGTTAGAAATCACTTCCACTTCCATGCCTTGATTTTCAGACTCTTGTATTTCTGCTAGAGGGCAGATAGCATCTTAACATTGTCTCTGATGGGAAGCATATACCTCATCCTATAGGATGTCTGTCTTATCCCACTTTCATAGGTACTTTAACTGGTATCGTGACTCTATCTTCATTAAGTCATCTCATCTTGCAATTAGGACTGGAATTTCTTTGTGAGGGGTTATGTGGTAAGGCCATTTAATTACATAGCCGAGAGCCCATAATTGCACTTTCCTGAAATTGAATTCCCTGATCAGAATAAATGTATCAGTACTGTGGCATATATTCTGGGATATGAATTCTGGGATATTCTGGATATATTCTGGGATATGAATTTACCTTTCCTGTCTGTAATGTTCTGTCACTTCCACCATCCAGGGACTCATGGCATGCTCTATCTATCATCATGTATTATCCTTCCGTTAGGCTTTCTGGGCTACCCCTTGAGTGGAGAAGTCACACCCAAACTGTCCACTTTCAGGAGGCACCCGTATATCTTGCAGAACCAAGAATTTAGAAAATCAGAGGAAGGGGTGTCTCCATGCTGACAGTCACATCTCTGCGAAGAGAGTAAGCACGCATGCGTTGACTATTGATGAGATGAAGAACTTGGCCACCCTGTGCCACGAGAGCCCGGTCACCACCAGTGTGGCAAACATACTGGCTGGAAGGGTGCCAGTGACTACGCTGCAGTACATGGCGCCAGTGTCACACCCCCAGTCGGATTACTGCAGTCTAAAGGAATGAGGTGCAAGAAAAAGGAGTTCCTCTTCAGCTTCTGTCTTCATAGAGTCCCTCCGGTACCTGCTACGGGGGGTGTCAAACCAGCCAGCTTGCAAAGGAGATACACAGCCTACAGCTTCATGTTTCAGTATCTCTACTCAAGGGTCAAGAGGGTTGGTCTGTAGCTGAAAAGTAATAACTTAATAACTGGCACATCTGGATTATGACTTAAAACACCTTCATGATTTTCTTCTTGGATTTTCAACTTGCTTCTTTTTATTAGCTTTTCCCATTATCCGTTCTTTTCTTTTTCTTAATGATTTTTATTTCTCTGAAAACATGAATATTAGTCCTTCACCTGTTACATGAGTTGTGAGTATTTTCTCCCGAGTCTGTGTCTCGTTTCCTCATGGTTGGTAGGTATTTTTACTTATTTCCTTCTCTCAAATTACGGATACTAATTCTTCATCTGTAATAAAGTTTGCAAATATCCTTGTGTCTGTCTTGTATTTTTGTTCATATATGTGGCTCAGACATTAGAAATTTAATGTAGAATAAAGTTATTCTTTTGTGTTTTTTTAAATGAATGTTTTATTTTGGAATAATTTTAGATTCGCAGAGATTTGCACAGACAGTTTAGACAGTTTCAGTATAATACCTACCCAGTTTCTCCCATTGTTAATATCTTATTACCCAGGGGCATCTGTCAAAATTAAGAAATCAGCTCTGGTATATCGTTATAAACTAAACTTCAAACTTCATTTGGATTTAATCTATTAATGTCCTCATTCTGGTTCAAGATCTGACTCTGAGGACTACATTGCATTTAGTTTCCATGTTTCTTCAGTGCGCTCTGGTTGACAGTAGTTTTTACTTTATTCTTTTTTTTTTTAATAATTTTGATGACCTTCAAGAGTATCGGCCAGGTATCCTGTGGAATGTCCCCCAATCTGGGTTTTGTGTGATTTCTATCAGAATGAGTCTGCGATTACAGGGTTTTGGAGATAATATCACAGAGTTTAAATGTTCTTCTCTTTATATCATATCAGAAAGCACATCCTATCCATATGCCATTATCGGTGATTATTTTCCTCACTTGAGTAAGGCAACTTTAGCCAATTTCCTCAATGTAAAATAACCATTTTTTCCCTTTCCTTACTCTGTTCTTGAGAAATGAGTAAGCCTAACTCACCCACAAAAGGAAGGAAGGGCCAGGGATTTAACTTCACTGTTGGAATATTTACATGGGTTATTTGGAATTATTCTGTAAAGAAACTCTTTCCCCTTATTTGTTTGTTTTTTCAGTCATTATTCACATTAGTATGATTTAGGGGTATTTATTTTAGAATTTGGATGATAATCCTTTGCCACTTTATTATGTTGATAAACTTGTTCCAGCTTTGGACATTAGGACCTTCTGAGGTTAGTTCCTGTGTCCCTTTGGATTGCCTTTATTCATTCATTCATTAATTCATTCATTCATTCATTCAGCTTTGCTTTACTTCCTGATAAAATGTGATACTCAAGACTCATCTTGTGTTTTCCATGTCCTAGCCCTAGAATCAGCAGTCTATAAGGATTCCCATTCCTTCTATTTAAGAATAGTATTTGGAAACTAAGGTCTGGACTCTGGGTATGCTCATTGCTCTAGGGCCTTTCTGCAGTCAGTGCTAAGTAATATATGTATGAATACCAATCTGTATCTATAACTGCCTATTGGACTACCCTCTGTATTTATATTTTTGCACACACAAATATTTCATGTATGTATGCAGTTGAATGAATTCATTCTTTCTCCTATTATTACTAATGATCCTCTTTTTATATACTCAGATCTCATGCAGATATAACAAATATTTCACGTATGTATGCAGTTGAATGAATTCATTCTTTCTCCTATTATTACTAATGATCCTCTTTTTATATACTCAGATCTCATGCAGATATAGATATAGACAGATATAGAAATAGATGATGGTCTATTTTTATGCTTGCTTTTGAGTCCATTTATCTATTTGATTTTTCATGTACTGGTCCACAATCATAATTATTACATCTATGCAAAAATTAAGTATACAGCAATTAAAATTGCCACATACTATTATTCTAAATTTCAGAAAAGTCTTCTTGATCCTTTGCTCTTTCATATGAATTCTAGGATACGCTTTTTGAAGAAAACAAAAAACCAAATCTGTGGGACTCAATCAATTGAAATTCTGTTTACTTAGGGATTAATTTGAGGACAATAGCATTTCAATGTTCAGCATTCCCATCCATATTTCCATTCATCCAGGTCTTTTTAAGGTAATTTAAAAATACCTGTAATTGTCACAGTAAAGATCTTATACATGTTTTACGTAGAATCAAGATGCCATCCACTCAATTTATAATAGTAAGAAAAAATATAAGGAGATCCTTGACTTTTTTTTTTATTACTACTTTCTCATAAACAGATTATGATAATAATTGGGTCTCAAGGTTTAATTTTCCTTCATCTGCTTATATTTTTGAACTTATGAAATAAAATTGTCACCTGTTTGCAGATGTTAACAGTAAGTTTTGGTGTTGCTATCTCAGCTCTTTGTGTATTTTTATAGCACAATTTGGGAAGATTTAAAAATGATAGTAATAACTCCATTGTCACTGGTTCTACTGTGTTGGGTTAAGTGGGGCAGTATAAATATTAGTGCAGAAAATCCAGGTCATATTCTCTACACAGTGCTCGTGGTCAGTGATTTTGTCAAAGTTTTTAGACCTTCAAAGGAAAGCCTGCATGAAGTAGCATTGAAGAAACTATAGACTGACATGGTTCATGTCTGTAAAAGCCTGCCCTCCCTCACACTAGGATCCATTGTTTACCTCCGTGGTTTCAAAGGGGCAAAAGGTTGATTTTTTGCTACTCGCCTGGTAGCATCAACTTCTGCAGCCCTGTGAGAAATTTAAGAGGCGACTTCTTGAAAAAAAAAATCCCCTTAATTAAAATTAGACACCATCATTTTTTGATTTTTGCCAAAAAGAAAAATATCTTAGTTTTCTGCCTTTATTTCCTCACGCTAAAAGCCCTGTCTCTTATTGCACATCAATAATGATCACAGTGCCTGATAACTTAAGTAAAATTTGATCTCACGCATTTGTTGGTAATATTTAATTACATACTAGATACTTTGCAAAGTGCTTTGGATATAATAAGGAATAAGGAATAACATGCTACCTCTTATTTGATCAAAGAAAATATTAGGAGATAAATTACAAAAACCTATAAAGCATCAGGCCTGTAGTCACCGACATGCTTTTGCAAGTCTTTGCTCACTACTGATTTATTATGCAATGTCATGGGTTCCAAGTCTAACTTATGTCTGTGTTCAATGTCTGTACCTCTTACCCTAACCCAATAAATTGTAAGCTACATGAATCAGGGACTTAGTTATCTTTGTCTTTTACTAGTCCTAGCACAGGACTCAAGTATTCAGCGTCGGCTGGACTGTTCAATTAACGTAAAGGAAGCAGCAACATACAGGAGGAAAGATGACGGGGAACCAGAAGCAATGGGTCTTAATGTTAATTCTACCGTTAACTTTTTCTTAGGTTAACTCGTGTAGCACCTCTGAGGCTAAGCTTATATATCCATTAAAAAAAAACCCACAAAACTGTCTCTGAGAACCTTCTGTTACCATTATTTGACTTGCGTCATTACTGTTTTTTCATACTTGGGGAAACCTGGATGAAGTCACCAAAATCATCTTCATTTGATTGCTAAAATGAATTAGGAGAGAGAGTTAATAAAATAAATAAAAGCAATAATTAAGATAATTCAATTTTAGTTTTAGTGAAATAGCGAAATTATATATGTTTGAAATGTACAACATGATGATTTGATACATGTATATACTGGAAAATTACCAAATGAAGTTAATTAATATCACCTCACAAAGTTACTTTTTTTTTCCTGTGGTGAGAATGCTTAAGATCTACTCTCAAGATGCAGTGAATTTCAAGTAAACAATATAGTATTATCAACTATAGTCAGCATACTGTAAAAATAAATAGGATAAAATGTATTTGTGTAGTTTGATCCACATAAAAAAAAACCACATTTTACAAATATGGGTTCTGGGACAGATTAGAATTGCCAAAATTTTATGCTATAAAGAACATTTAATTATAAGGGACTGCAGACCTGTGTAACTCCAGAATTTGACTTTGCAGCTGAAAGTATTTCTTAGCCCCTATAATGAAGTAGGCACTTGCGAGGTGTTGAAGCACAACATTAGAAATCTGACATTCAAACAAGGGAAAAGAATGACTTACCTTGAAGTTTTTCTTTACTATTTTGGAAGGAGAGGGTTGTATTGACAAACTAAAAGTATGCTTCCTGGAAGGAATTGCTGGATGTATTTTTTATATATAAAACAAACAGATGAAGAATGGTAAGAAGAGAGGCAAAGTTTAAGTGAGGATTTAATTTAAGTCTTATTATTTGAGAGAGAGAGAGAGAGGGAGAGCGCCAGTGAGGGAAGGTCAGAGAGAGAGGAGAGAGCGAGAATCCCAAGCAGACTCCACCCCACCAGCATGGAGCCTGACATGGGACTGGAACCCACAACCGTGAGACCATGACCTGAGCTGAAGTCAGTCACTAACCTGACTGAGCCACCCAGGCACTGCAGTATTTAGTATTTTTAAATAATGTGTCATATAGAGGGAGAATAATTTGGTGTATTAATATTCTAGTAAGAAAGCTGTTCAGTGAATGCATCTTTAGGAAATCCTATTTCCACTATTGAGGATACAAAAAATAGAAAAGGGTGTATAATGAAATTTATCTTAATTAAATGTTTCTGGCAGGGTTTTAACAGCCATCTTGTATGAAAGGCTGCACTGTTGGTGATGACTCAGGTTCTCTCTGAAGTCCCTTTTATATTTCAGTCTCAATGATTATAGAATATCATCAATTTTTATTCTGCATACTTCTCTGACATTAAATGTTGCTTCATACATGAAAAGCCCATTAACAAATATATCTTCCAGGACAAAGAATATACATGGTAATATAGTATCCTTAATGCATAAAGTGGCCTTAATGTAGAGAGAACCTCACTAAAAATAGAAGAAAATTGCTGATTTTGTCTCCGAATGACATAAATACCAACACACATACAAGCACACAAACATGCACATATGGTTTCAATATTTTTCCCTCTGAAAACATCAGGAGACTATCTTCTCACTGTATTAGCTGGAGCTGTAGCACCATGGCTATACTTAAAGAATAGCGATAATTAATAATGACCTGGAAAGATATAACTTATTTTTATGAGGGTACACACAAGAGTAGCATCACATTACGTTTTTGTGCATTCCATGTTGATCACATTCAATCATCCTGAATAGGATTAACATATGCACACATTTCTATTAAAATTATTTTAACTTTCCAGCCAGGGATTATAGCTTACATACTCTTACAAGATATTTTGGCTATTTTTATTTCACTTGAGTAACTTTACGTTCTGTAAAATATTAAAAAGAACTTTAAGATAGCCATTGTTTATAGGAAGAAAAAATATAGAAGAAGATAAATGGAAGTTTAGAAAAACAATCAGATACATACAAGGAACACAGGACAAAGAATAATCTAGACTGTCAGAAAGCCAAGATATTGCCTTTTTGTTTCTCCTTGAGGATGAATACATTATCAAGGATTAGTAATGCTATAGAAATTAAATACGAGGGAAAATGTCACCAGTTCTTTGGCAATAACTACCTTTCAGAGCTGAACAATGTGAAATCTGGATTCTGTGTATATGTTGAAATGAGCTGTGGAAGGGGTATCACATCATTTGCTTTCTTTTTTGTGACTTAGTAAATTGACTCTGCCTGTAGTAACTGACTGTTGTTTTTAATTGAAAGAGGTATTCACTTGTGTTCATAAAACAGAGTAAATGTACATCTTGATTTTGTTAGCGTTGGACATCTCAAAAAAAATCTATTTTTAGTAATGGTTCCTGTTTACCTAAACATCTGCCAGGAAAGCTATAATTACTGCCCCCCAAAGCTTTAGCAAAACTGATTAACAAAACACTATCCCAGGTAGTTTAGTATGTCTTTAAATATCAACATAGTATCTGTCTTATGTTTTAAAAATATTTAGCATCCAACAATATACTTTTCTCTAAAACAATCTATTTGGAAAGAAAGAGCAGGAGAAAAAAACTGACAAGAAATAGCAGGTGTTGATGAGGATGTGGAAAAATTGGAAACTTTGCGCACTGTTTGTGGGAGTGTAAACTGGTGCAGCCATTTTGGAAAACAATATTGAGGTTCCCCAAAGAACTAAAGCTAGAGCGCTATGATCCAGCAATCTCACTTACGGGTATCTACCTTGGAGAGATACATGCATCTTATGTTCATTGTAGCATTACTTACAATAGGCAGGCTAGTAAAGCAACCTGTTTATCTGTTAATGGATGAATAGATTTAAAAAAATGTGTGTGTGTGTATATGTATGTGTATATGCATGTATATATATATATGTGTATATATATATGTGTGTGTGTGAATATTATTCAGCCTTTACAAGATAGAAATCCTGCCATTTGTAATAACATGGATGAATCTGGAGAACATTATATTAAGTGAAATAAGGCAGATGGAACGATAAATATTCCTTGATCTCATTTATATGAGAAATCTGAAATGTTCAAAATCATAGAAGAGACTGGAATGGTGGGTAACAGAGTTGGGTTGAGAGAAATGGGGAAATGTTGGAATTGTGTGGGATGAATAAATTCTGGAGATCTTACATACAGCATAGAGACTATAGTTAATAATACTGTATTGTATACTTCAAATATGCGCAGCAGTAGTTCTTTGGCATTCTCATCACACACACAAAAACATTGGTAACTATGTGATGTGATGGGTATGTTAATTAACTTGATTGTGGTGAACATTTCATAATTTATATGTATATGAAACATCAAGTTGTATATCTTAAATATGTACCATGTTCACCAATTATACCTCAGTAAAACTAAAAAATAAGTGTTAGGTGCAGCAGCTTACTCTATTTTAGGTATATATCAAATGTCAATATTGCATGTAGTTTTCATGTCTGTCTAATATTGCTATAAAATAATTTTTTTCATTGAATACTATTTTGCATGTTTTATTCAGCTGAAATTCATTTATAAAATTTATTATGGTAAGAATACTTAACATGACATCTGCCTTTAAAATTTTTAAGTGTATAATATTTTTAACTATAGGCATTGTGTTTTATAGCATATCTCGAGGATTAAATTTATTAAATAAGTTTTTATTTTTAACTGATACTACTTTTATGAAGTAATAGTACAGTTCAGAGTTGATTCATTTGATGAGACTGTGAATTGTCCCTTGAGTTTTCCAAGTGAACATAAATTCCATAGTTTCATAGATTTCATGCATTTAAAATTTTGAATAAGTATAAGATTTGTTAGGAACAATATAAAATATAAGAAAAATGACTTACTCTAGACTTATATAGGAGAGTTCATCTTCTTGCTTATGTCATCGTCTCCTGATTAAAAGAAAAACAAAACTTTTGCGCCAGAATCAGGTCTATCTTGCCACCCTGCATTTCATCTCCCCTTGGGATTCTTCGCTCTAATTACTCCTGCCTTCATCACATTGGTACCCAGAGGCTTGTTCATACTTTCAAAAAGTCTGAATTCAGGGTGGACACAAATATCTTACATTAGTTCTGTTAGAACAACTGAGTTGAAAATATGCTTTTCAATAAATTTAAATAGTAAGGAACAATAGGAAGAAAGTAAAGAAAATGCAAGAAACATTTAAACCATATACTTGGGCTTTTCAGTTTCCAGCCTGACTCTCAGAGAAAGATCAATCTTTCTACTTGTCTTGGAGAATTCCCTTCCTCTCCATCTGGGGCTCCATCTGCAACCTCAACACTGACCGAAGGCAAATGTTATTTCCAATACTGTTTATATAGGCTTCCTGACTCCAGTCTTAGAATCCCCTTGAATTCAGACCTGTTTGATAGCTCCATGCTAGAGCATATTTCTCTGTTTGGAAAGCCCTTTACCTCTGGTCTTCTTTGCTAAGTCCTACTCGCTCATCTTCAGTGTCGTTTTATTTTCACCTTCTGTGAGACCTTTTCTGAACCTGACGTAAGTCAGGATTATTTATTTTTCCATCCTTTATGTATCCAACATACGTTGAACACACTCTCTTATAGACTACATAGGCCAGTGACATAATATTTCTGCATTTTAGTTTTTCTCAGAGATTAAATGTGGATGCTAATAAAATCCATCTTATTGGGTTGTTTTAAAGATTGAACCATGAGAAGTCACATAAAGTGTTTCCACTTCTTTTTTTTTAATGTTTATCTTATTTTTGAGAGAGACAGACAGAGCTTGAGTGGGAGAGGGGAGGAGAGAGAGAGGGAGACATAGAATCTGAAGCAGGCTCCAGGCTCTGAGCTGTCAGCACAGAGCCCAATGTGGGGCTCAAACCCACGATCTGTGAGATCATGCCCTGAGCCAAAGTCAGCCGCTTAACTGACTGAGCCACCTAGGCACACCAAGTGTTTCCACGTCTTATTGCTGCTTATCTTACCTTTAAGGAAAAACCCATTAAAACCAAACCTAAGACACCTATACATAACAAAACCAAACCTAAGACACCTATACATATCAAACACATACAGGGATAAATTTAGTAGTCTTACACATGGAACGATTATGTTGCCCTCTACCCATGAAATCTAGCAAAAACAAAATATGTCAAGTTGTTAAGAGATTCTGATGGTTTATGAGGACAAGCACTGCATTTTTTTGTTGTTATTGTTGAGTGTGTCTTTTAAAATACCAAATAAGAGGTAATATGTAAAAGTTTCTCTTGCTTTTTTTCTCTCTTAAAATGTTGATGCCCGAGTGCCCTTTTGATCTATCTTTGGGGTATTTAAATACTGTATATTTCCATAAAAATACTAGGAGATTTATATATATAAAAGGTTTTAGCACACCTCTTCCCCATTGTCCAAGTAATGAAGGCCCACAATGTTCTTCATAATTTGATGGTATTGATAAATAGTAGAATGTGTATTTTGTGCAAGATTGAAGTACCAGGTGCCCTCTTCCTCTTCTTTTCAAGAACAAAACTGCTAATGGGAAGCAGGGGGATGTGATCACAGAGGCCAAAAGGAAGAAACGCCCTGAGGAAGAGAGAGGTCAGATTACCATGTGTGTATGTGAAGAGAAGCAAAACCAGAAAAAACCCATCTTCTTTACTCTGTTACTGAAGGTTGTGGCCAATTATTGTGTATCCAGCTCCTTCCCAAAGTGGAGGAGGCTTACGTGTGACATCACATTGCCTTGGGGGTATGGATGCTGCCCAGATGGTAGCCTTCCTATCACTTAGGATAAAGTTGTTTTAGGGATTGAGGACACCCATTAGTCATGGTAGACTAGACTGGGGAATGTCAGGAAAATTTTTTCTGATTTGAAAAGAGAAATTGGGCAGGGTCGAGGCTCAGATAACTGTATAATGTTTTGGTTTTGGTTTTTTTTAACCTTACTGACCTATAATCGATACACAAAACTGCACATATTTAATGTCTACACTTTGTTGAGTTTAGGTATGTGCATACACCCATGAAACCATTACCACAAGGCAGTAGACATACCCATCACATTCGGGAGTTTCTCTTTGTTGTTGTTGTTTTGTGTGACAAGAGGTTTAACATGAGATCTATTCTCCTAAGAGATTTTAAGTGTGCAATTCAGTATTGTTACCATTAGGCACTGTATCTGCACTCCCACATTTACTGCAGCATTATTCACAATTGCCAAGACCCAGAAACAACCTAAATGTCCATCAGTAGATGAATGAGAAAGAAAATGTGGTATATGCATATCATAGAATATTATTCAGCCTTTAAAAGGAGGAAGTCCTGCCATATGCACCAATATGGATAAATCTTGAGGACACTCTGCTAAGTGAAGTAATACAGTTATAGGAAGACAAATACTACATTACTTCCATTATTCAAGGTAACTGTAAACTTTTCAAATATTCTGGATCGTATTCTTAGATGAGTGGTTTTCTGATGCATCTACTAAATTTAATATATGCAAGAGTCTTGAGTTTTCATAGCACAAAAACAAATGAAGTGAATCAGTATAACAACCCTATTTATCTCAGATTTTTAAACAAAACTTCATTTGACACACTCCAGGGAGAATTTTTTTTTTTAATGGTGTCTCTGTCATCTTACTCAGGACTGCCAGCTATAATAAAGCCGCATTCAGTGGAAAGAATGTCTACAGACAGTTTCCTAAAACCAGATTTCATTCATTAATGAATATTCTATTTCTTGAGAAGGTTAGAATGACTCTGAAGCTCGGGTCAGAGCACATCCAGTCAGTGCCTGGTGACCAGCACACATGAAGCAAATCCTGATGTGCTGAACTTGCACAAGCCAGATGTAAGCTATTAGACACAATTAGTGATTCAGATTCCAAGGAGCTGCTTTCCATGCCCATGGCAAAAATGGAAGATATTAATTGCAACGCTTATAGTTTCAGCCTCTTCAGCTGAATGAGATGTTTTGTGATTTCCCCAGGAGCATAAGGCTTGAAGCTGAAATATATTTCGTGACAGATTGACAAATAGGGCAACTTTTTAAAACGTATTTTAGATTCTGGACTCTAAAACATGAACAAATAATTTTTAAAAAGGGCTTTATTTATTTTCTCTCCCCAATCCAACTAAATTATTTTCAAAGGTTTACTTTCCTCTTTTAACATTTCCATATTTTTTTTGCAAAAAAAGGGAATTTATTTTTCCTCTATTTTGCTTATCTATGGAAATACATTAATATATTCTATGAGAGTTGAGGCAATCAGCTATAAATTATACTTTGAGGGTATTCAGATGGAGGTAAGTATGGTAAATAGCCAAGTATTTTAGTTTATATGTTACTGTGTCTCCTCTCACCCCCCAAAAGATATCCACAAGCTAATCAGTGGAACCTGCGAAGGTGTTACATTTTGTGGCAAAAGGGACTTTGCAGATGTAATTAAGGTTATGGACCTTTAGATAGATTATCCTAGTTTATCTAGGAGGGCATGACCTAATCACATGAGCCCTTTAAAGCAAAGAAATTTCTTCGGCTGGAGGCAGAAGAGATGTGGTAGAGGAAGTCAGAAAGATTTCAAGAGTAGTAACAGTCGGAAAGACCATTGTTGTCTTTAGGAAGTAGAGGTCCAGGTGGCAGGACCACAGCTTGGCCTCTAGAGATTAAGTGTGACCCTCCCAGATGACAGCTGGCAAAGTAGTTTCTGCCAACAATATGCATGGGCTTGGAAGCTGATTTTTCTAGAGTCTCTTATAACAGCCCAGTGGTGTGGATGCCTTGATTTCCTATAACCTGTGTAACCACAAGTAGAGAAAACCAGCACAGCCACCCCTGGCTTCTGCCTCTAGGGCTGGGAACTAACGAATTAATGTTGTTTTGAGGTGTCAATATATTAACCTTGGAAAACTAATATACTAATTTATGTCCTAACTACTGTCAAAAAAATGATTTGAGGTAAATTTTAATATAAACAGAAGTACTAATATGTTATAATGAAATGTTTTAATAATTTAAGACTACTAGAATATTTAACATCTATGTAGTAAGGATTAATTTATTTAATGTAGAGTCGGCAATAAATCCGGATAACTGGAAGCATACCAGTTTTTCAGAAGAATATATTTTTTTCCTAGTTTGAAATTCCAAAAGGATAGATTTTATTAATTTTAATTATTTAATTTAATTAATTAATTTTAATACAGTTGTCAAAGAGCATCATAATGGGCTTTTCCTGTTTGTAAAATAACAGAAAATTCATAAAATGGTTGCTTCTTATAGTTTCTCAGTAAATTTAAGGAATGATAACCAAATTTTCAAAGATATTTCTTCATGATATGTAAAATAAATGAGTATGATGTGTATACTTTCCTAGAGACCCAGAAAAAGATAATAATGTAGAAACTGTTACCGAGTGCTTTTATCCAGAGTTTCCTATATAAACTGAACCAATTTAATAATTAAAAAATTCATAATTAAATAGGGAAACATACATACGATTATCATTTTTAGTGAAATAAGATGGTAAAAACAAGTTTTCATTGACTATAATTTTTCATGAACAAAAGAGATATTTTTAGCCCCAAAATGTAGAAAGGATATCCTAACATAAAGGTTAGTACTTTAATTTTCATAACTTTAAAATATTTGAATGTATATATTCTATTTATTTGTTTGTTTGTTTTTTGTTTAGGTAATATAAGCACATGATTAAAAAAAATAATATGACCTAAAAAGGTATAAACTGAAAGGTCTTCTCCCTCTCCTATATCCATACACCCCACTGTCCCTTTTCTTAGGGTGTAACCTCTTCACTGTTTTTCTGTGCAGACTGAGACAAGTACAAATATGCCACACGTACCTTCGTTTCCTCCTCTCCCATCTCTCACAGAAGACAGAACTCTAGAAACCTTCTGTACCTTGCCTTTTTCAGTTATCATTTATTTGTTTCATATAAGTATGCTATAGCTTTCTCAGGGGTGCTTGGGCAACACAGTTGGTTAAGCATCCAACTCTTGCTTTCGGCTCAGGTCACGATCTCAAGGTTTGTGGGTTTGAGCCCTGCATTTGGCTGTATGCTGACAGTGTGGAATCTGCTCAGGATTCTTGCTCTTCTTCTCTCTCTGCCCCTCCCCACTTCTCAAAATAAGTAAATAAATATTAAAAAAAACCAGCTTTCTCGGGTCTTTTCTAGAGCTGCATAGTATTTTACTATGTGGATGTACCTTAGTAATGAACAGGAGTTATTTTTAATCTTTTATCATTATAATCAAAACTAGAGCAACTATTTTGTATATATGTTAAGTTTTTTGTTTTTTTACTCATACTAGTATATCTGAAAGTTAAAGCCTTAGAATCAGGACTGGTGGGTCAAAAGATAATTGGATTTGTAATTTTGATACCAGCTTCTCCAGTTACCTCCAGAGGTGTTTATGTAGAAATGGTGCACTTCTACCAGCATTGCAATAGAGCATCTGACACACTTTATGTTGATATTGTCAAACTTACACAGTTTTCCCTCAGACTTGCGAGAAATAGTATCTCAGTTTTGTTTTAATTTCCGGTTTTCTCTATTATCAGTGAAGTTAATCAACCTTTCATATGTGAGAGAACTGTGCATTTTATAGTTTCTCTGTGATTTAAAAATTTTTTTGTTGAATTTTTTTATATTCAGAATACAAGTCCCTTCATATATGTGTATGTATATGTGTGTGTGTGTGTGTTAACATATACATATATATACAACGTAAATATGTCTATGTACATGTATATACATGTAAATATGTACATAATATATACAATATATATTCAAAACAAATAACATCTTCTCTGTGGCTTGTGTGTTGCGTAATTAACTTTTTTTTGTGGGTGGCTGAAATTTTTCTTCTAAATATCTAGGACGCTTTAAAAATTTACAATGCCACCATCCATGTACGAGAATTTTAATTGCTCCACAGCTTCACCAACACTTGTCATAGTTTTTTATCACTTTTTCTTATTTAGCTATTCTGTTGGGTATGTAGTGATGTCTCATTGTGGTTCTTATTGGCCTTCTTGTGATTAATAAAATTGAGATTCTTTCTTTATATGGTCAGTGACCATGTGGAAATTCTTTGTTATGAAGTACATCTTTCATCTATTTCTGTATCAGGTTGCTGGTCTTTTTCTCACTGGTTTGTAAGTGTTGTAAATGCAAAGACTTTGTCGGATTTAAGTACTACAAATATCTTCTTTCAGTTTGTAGCTTGACTTTTCACACTCTTAATACTGTCTTTTGGTCAACGGATGTTTTTCTAATGAGGCCCAACTTTTCAGTTTTCTTACCTATAATGTTAGCATATTTTCTGTGTATTGTTTCTACATAGAAATATAAAAGAATTTTGAATATTGACCATATATCCAAAGGTCTTGAACCCTTTTAGGTTTTTAATATTTATTTTCATTTGTTTTATCCTTTGTATGCACATAAGGTATACTGTATCAGAGAGATTTCTTATTAAATATCTAACATTGCATAAGTGTGTCAGTCTTCTTTTGTCTTAGAATTCACTCTTAGTGTGATGGGATGAAAGCCAGATCAATTTTTCTAACTGAGGAACTGGATACCCCATAATTAAGCAATTAAGGATAAGTGATTTTTCTCTCCTATAAAGGCAGTTGTCCCTATCCCCTTTGGTATGCAAATAAAATCTCTCCAGGAGTCAGTTAGCTCACCTTGTCTCAGTTTTTACAACTTAAAGATGTCTTCAAATTCTGGGTTTCATCTCTTTGACATGTGAATATCCAGGGAGATAGTATTGGAGTCTTCTACCACTATGGGGCTTCTGGTAGAGACGATATCAGGGTGTAACCATTTAGCCCTCTCAAAAAATAAGGTAAGTTTTATGATCCCTTAGATCAGAGCAATTAACTAACCAAAGGAGTGTATATCTTATTATCTTGGTATGTGAAGAGATTTAGGTGACTAGGACTTTTTGCCAGAGCACTAAGAAATCCAGGGAGATTTTCTTTTTCTACAGATTCAAGTATAAATTCTAAAAGTTTGTCTGTGGAAACTTAGCCTTTTTAGGAATTCAGTTATACTCTCTGTGTGAATAATTTCTATTTCAATCTTTCCAGTCCTATGTCTGATTTCTCTTCCTTGCTTTATTGTAACTTGTATTTAAAGTACAATATTGAATAAAAATGGTGACAGTGGTCATAATTTTCCTGATCACAGAAAACTTTCTGACAGTGCGTTGGAACTATTCTGTATCAATTTGAGAGTTTCCTTATTTTGCTAGTTTGCCGCAATTTATTGACCATTAATGAGTGTTGACGTTCATAAAAATTTTTACATCTATTGAGGCGAATCTATTTTATTTCTTCCTCTTCCTCCTCTTCTTTTTCTTCTCCTCCTTCTCCTTCTTTCTTCTTTCTTCTTCCTTTTTCTTTCTTCTTCTTTTCTCCTCCTTCTTGTTAATGTGGTGAATACTACAAATCAATTTTCAAATGTTAAATCTGGCATTACTGAAATAGAACCCATTGAATCAGATGTATTAGCATTGTTGCATTTCCCAAATTTAGTATAATATTTTTGAAGGAGTTATTATATCCACATTCATGAGCTAGATTGCTCTGTAATGTTCTTTTATTTCTGTCAAGTATTGGTGTAAGACACCAGTCTTCTGAAACACTTTGGAATTGGTCTCTGTTTTCTACATTATAAAACAGTTTGTGTATAATGTGTTATTTATTTTTTTAAATATTTGTAAGAAATCACTGGGTAAAGTCATATAGAATTTTCTCTTTATGAAAATATTAAAGAAATTCCATTTTTATTTTTATTTTTTTAATTTTTTTTTTTCAACGTTTATTTATTTTTGGGACAGAAAGAGACAGAGCATGAACGGGGGAGGGGCAGAGAGAGAGGGAGACAACAGAATCAGAAACAGGCTCCAAGCTCTGAGCCATCAGCCCAGAGCCCGACGCGGGGCTCGAACTCACGGACCGCGAGATCGTGACCTGGCTGAAGTCGGACGCTTAACCGACTGCGCCACCCAGGCGCCCCGAAATTCCATTTTTAAAGTAGGTATTGTACAATTCATTTTGGGAAAACTGTTCTAAAAAATTTGGACATTTCATGCAGTTTTTCAAGTAATTTAACACAAGTTGCTCACAGTATTTTCTTATTAACTGTATGATATTTAGGAACAATAGTGACATCCTTATTTTCATTCTCAATATTGGTAAATTATATTCACTTCTTTCTTGCTATAAAATCTTCAAGGATTGGGGCGCCTGGGTGGCGCAGTCGGTTAAGCGTCCGACTTCAGCCAGGTCATGATCTCGCGGTCCGTGAGTTCGAGCCCCGCGTCAGGCTCTGGGCTGATGGCTCAGGGCCTGGAGCCTGTTTCCGATTCTGTGTCTCCCTCTCTCTCTGTCCCTCCCTCCCCCGTTCATGCTCTGTCTCTCTCTGTCCCAAAAATAAATAAACGTTGAAAAAAAAAAAAAAATTTAAAATCTTCAAGGATTAATTGACTTTTTAAGAATAAACTATTTTTTCTCTTATATCTTTGATTTTCCTCCTATAATCTTAAAATAGGTCTCTACTGTTTAGCTTTTTATTTTCTAACATGCATTTAAAAAGACTTGTTTTCTTATTTCCTAGTTTTAGCAAGATCCATGAAGTGCAAATTGTTTATTTCTTAAGTTGTGATTTATTTTCCTATTTGACAAACATCCTTTACATTCTTTTACTTTCTTGCCTTCTTTTGGACTAATCAATGTCTTAATATTCTATTTTTCTCCTCTATTAGCTTGATGTTACTTATCTCATATGTTATTTTAGAGGCTTCTTAGAGATTCGAACATTAATCTTAGACTTCTTACAATCTAATACAAATTACTTCATTTGGCACAACTTTTCTATTTCCTGATGACAGTAGAGTTAGAAGACTACTTAATTATCGCCCTTTTTGGGAATAATTATGTATTTTTTAGTGTTCCATTTTATATTCACTCGTGGAAATTTAACTGTTTTTTTTTCTTTGTTGCTCCAGGGTTAAAATAAATATCTAATAATTTGTCATGGTCTAACTTCAAATTATATCACTTCATATAAAGTTAAACTCTTACAATAGTCATTTTATGATTCCTACCTCCTGTGCTTTGTGCTGCGTTTGTCATACTCCATATGCTCTAATTGTTATGTTATTAACATTTTTGCTTTAAATAGTCAATTATCTTCTGAGGAAATTTATGTGGGAACTCTTTTATTTACCACATTTGTCACTTTTCATTCCTTTGTATAGATCCAAGTTTTTTTTTGCAATATCTTTTTTCTAACCACAGGTCTATTGCTGATAAATTCTTTTAGTTATCTATGTCTAAAGAAGTCTTATTTGGTACTCATTTTTGGAGGATATTTTTCCTGGATAGAATTGCTGTCTGATTTGTTTTCTTCTTTCAATATAAAATTATTCTATTGATTTCTGGATTGCTTTTTTTCTGAAGAGTAGTCTGAGGTTTTTCTTCTTTCTTCCCTCAGATGAAATGAATCTTTTTTTTTTTCTCTTGTTGCTGTTTAGATGTCCTCTTTTTCACTGGTTTTTCTAATATACTTATCTTGTGCTTTAGTGTGTTTTTCTTTCTTTCTTTCTTTCTTTCTTTCTTTCTTTCTTTCTTTCTTTTTTGTGTGTGTGTTTTTCTCTGTGCTTATTTTGCTTAGGTATCCTTATCTTTCCCAAATTATGGGATGATAGTTTTAATTAAACTTGGTAATATTTTGTCCATTATTTCATCAGATTTTTTTCCTTCCTCTTTACTTTGGGACTTCAGTTTTAATGACATTACATCAGTTAACTTTTCCTACAGTTATTTGGGGCTTTTGTTTTGTTTTGCTTTGTTTTTGTTTTTGTTGTTGCAGAGCAGAGCCTGATGCAGGCCTCAAACTCACAGACCATGAAATCATGACCTGAGCTGAAATCAAGAGTAGGTTGCTTAACCAACTGAGCCACCCAGGTGCCCAGTGTTGTTGGTTTTGTTGTTGTTGTTGTTGTTTTCCTCTTATTCTCAGTTTGCACATATGCTGCTGTCTTTACAAATTTACTGAATTTTCCTTTCATGCATCATCAATTGTTAAGACCATTCAGTGAACTTGTCATTTTTGTTTATGTATTTTTAAGCTGTAGACTTTTCATTATATCATTTTCACATGATAATTCCATATTCAGATGATAATTCCATCATCTCTGATTTTTCAGAAATACTCAGAGTATGTTTTGTTGATTGTTTGCCTCGAGACATAGTTTTCTGCTTCACATATTTTGTGATTTTTTTTTTAATGCTGGCTATTATGAAGGTTATATTGTTGAATATTGGGATTTTGTTGTTGAGTTGGAAAAACTCTCCTGTGTTTCTCCTTTACTTCACATTACTGTAACAGTTCACATCTGATTACCAAATGTGTGGGTAGGACACCAGTTGGGCGTCCTACAATTTACCTTATTTCTGACTATTTCTCTGGAAATAGAATCAGATCCCACAGGTTAAAGGGCTCTGTTGCAGAAGAATTTACCCTGCCCCCACTCTAGATGGCATCCAGATTGTCACCTGGACTTCTGGATGACCAGCTATAAACTGGGGTTCCCACAACTTCCTCCTTGGGTTTGATAATTTGCTAGAATGGCTCACAGAACTCAGAGAAACAGTGACATTTACCAGTTATTACATAATAGAGGGTATGATCATGGATGCAGATAAACAGACACATAAAGAGATACGTAGGCTGAGGTCCAGAAAAGTCCCAAGTATAGGAGATTCTGGTCCATGGAGTTGGGATGTGCCATCGTCTCAGCACATAGATGTGTCCACCCATCTCAAAGCTCTTCTAACCCTGTACTTTTGGGATTTTATGGAGGGTTAGTAAACTAGATATGATCAATCATTCTAAGCCCTCTCCATTTCTCAGAGGATGGGGGTGGGGCCAAAAGTTCTAAGCTTCTAATTATGGTGTATTCATCCTGTCACTAGCCCTAATTTTAAAGGTATCCAGGAGCCAATCAAGGGTAGTTTCATTAGAACAAACACAGACCCACCACCCAGGACATTCCAAGGTATCAGAAACCTTGTGTCTCAGGAGCTAACACCAAAGACCAAATATTAAAACAAAAGATGATATTTGTGCTCTTATCACTTAGGAAATTACAAGGCTTTAGAAGCTCTGTAGTCAGAAATGGAGGCAGAGACCAATATATAGAATATATTTTGATTGTTTAAGGAGGTTTCTTAAAAGCATAGAACCCAAATGGACTGGCAGTTAAGATGGTTTACTAGTGGGTCAGTTTTATATTTTTCAGGCTTTTTATTAGTTTTGCTTTTTAAAGTTATGATGAGTCTGAGGTTACCTTTACTTTAGGACTTATTTAACCATACTACTCTCAAATAAAAAGAAAAAAAACCCAATAAGATTGTATTCAAAAAGAATAATGCAATGGGAGAGCACTCTCACCTCAGGATCTGTAAGCATCAGAAAATAAAATGGAGAAAGTATTTTCTTTTATAAAGGAGGTCTGCATTAGTTTCCTAGGGCTGCCATAAAAAAATTATCACACACTTGGTTGCTTAAAACTACAGAATTTTATGTTCAAAGTTTTGAAGCACAGAAGTTTGAAACCTAGCTTTTCAACCAGTATGTGCTCCCTCTGAAGGCTCCAGAGAAGATCTATCCTTTTCTCTTCCAGCTTCTGGTAACTGCAGGCATTCTTTGGCGTAGGTCTCTGCCCCTCTCCTAACATGGGCTTCTCCTCCTCTTTGTATCTTCTCTTCTGTTTCTTCTGAGGATGCGTGTCATTAGATTTAGGGTGTAACCGGATAATCCATGATGGATTAATCTCAAGATCCTGGATGTAATTACATCTGCAAAGACCCTTTTTCCAAAAAGGTAGCACTCACAGGTTCTGGAGGTTAAAACATGGGCTTATCTTTTGGGGAAGGGCAACATTCAACCCACTATAAGGAGTTAACAAGAGTAGAGGGACTGAGACAAGCAACTGGGAGTGAACAGAGAGCATCACTGAAGCGGATCCGCAGGACATGTTCTTTGTAGTCAGCCAATTTCCAGAATGATCTGATAAGGAGAGATGTTCTGCATGTTAGTACTTGCTTAAGCTTGAGGGTGAACCAAAGTTCAGGGGGTCTGTGGAAGAAGTTAGGTCAAGCCAAGTCATTGGATACATTGTGGGCAATTGTGGGCACATGGTGACTGCTAGACTATAGCACTTCTGGAGTCTCTCGCTGAATGCTCCGGATGTTCAGTAAGGTCTCTAGTTTGTCTGGTAAGAACTCAGCTATCTCCTGGTGTTGTGTGAGTTCTGGGGATTATTTTTTACATCTCCCTAGCAGTTTGTTCTCTGGCACCTTTCATCCTAAATATGTATAGCTTATTATTCGATAACACACTGAAGGGGAGCCTTTTGTAGGTTTTGGGATCTTTTTTTGTATGGTTCCTTTTTTTTTTCACAATTTTTCCCATCAGTTCTAGACACTTTCTCCTCTTTTAATTTGAGGATTGGGTTCCTCCACTCAGTCAAACACTATGTCTGTCTGTTTCTCTTCTACCTGTGCTACATTCTAAAAGTGCCTCTATGAAGAAATCCAGTGATCATAAATCTCACCTCATTTCTTTTGTATCATGGATCAAAATTGTGCAGTACCTCTCATCCAATGCCTTAAATAGTTTTTCCGTAAAGTTTTCCAGTTGATGAATTGTTTTGTTTTTTTTTACTATGTAATAAAATCATGTTTTTATTTTTTTTTTAATGAAATTTATTGACCAATTGGTTTCCATACAACACCCAGTGCTCATCCCAAAAGGTGCCCTCCTCAATACCCATCACCCACCCTCCCCTCCCTCCCACCCCCCATCAACCCTCAGTTTGTTCTCAGTTTTTAACAGTCTCTTATGCTTTGGCTCTCTCCCATTCTAACCTCTTTATTTTTTTTCCTTCCCCTCTGTGGGGGCTTCCCCTTCTGCCATGATGTGGTAATGACTACAGAACTTTCCCACCCACAGTAAACAATTCATCAACTGGATGAATTGTTTACTGTGGGTGGGAAAGTTCTGTAGTCATTACCACATCATGGCAGAAGGGGAAGCCCCCACAGCAGGGTAATTTTTAATTGGCACTTTCCACAGTTTCTTCACTGAAATCATTTTTACATCATCATACCCATCATACCCGCTACATCATACCCAGGACTTTGTTCGTGCTGTTGCCTTTTCCAAGGATGAAAAATGATGAATAGACTAGTTTTTGACATTTATATACACCTTTCCAAAATCTTGACAAACACATTCTTGAAGTAGCCAAAATATTTTATTGCCGTCATGATTAAAGTGTTCCATTGTCTACTGGGTAGAACAGAGACTTAGGTTCAATGGAATCGTGATGGCAAATGTTTTGACTATAAACATGAGGAAATAAGGAAATGTGGAAGAAATGGAAGCATTATATATCAACTATTGCTTTTATAAAATTTTTTACAAAAATGAAGGAGGGTGGTTCATCTTTATGGGATATTTGAAGTAACAGGATTGAAGAAAAAATGGTTTTGTTTGAGGTGAGAGGACGTGTATATGCTTTTAGACGGAGAGAATACATCATATGGAAGAAAGAGGTGAAGAAAATATTTGACAGAAAAGAACCCAGTAGAGTTAAAAAAAAAAAGATGGAATTACAGGAATAGGGGTTATGGGCGAAACTCACTTTGAAAGGAATAGGAATAGTGTTTTATCTAATTCAAGAGAAAGAAACACAGAAAAGGAAATATTTGTTGCCAAGATCTTATTATGTGTCAGACATGCTTACTAATTCATTCAATGCTCATGGGACGAACTAGGTAAACATTATTATTCCTATTTCAAATGTGAGAAATTGAGAGTTGGGAGTTTAAATAACTTGCACGTTCTCCAACAGCGGCCAGTGTGAGCCTTTTACAGCAAAATTATATTCAGGTCATTTTCTACTCAGTGTCTCCAGTGATTCCCCGTCCTCCACAATCTCACAGCGTGCTCTGGCTTACAAGGCCTGCGGTACCCAGCTTCCACGTACGAGTTTGCACTACTCTCCTGCCTCGTTTGCATGGCACACCCTGCTTCAGCCCCTTGACCAGTGCTTTCTTCTCTAAAGTCCCAGAGCTCACTCCCATTCCAGAGCCTTTGCATTCGTATTTCCCATACTAGGAATTACCATTAGCTTTCTTATGCTGTTATCTCAATCATGCCTCTGTTCACATGTTTTCAGAGAGCTTCTTTCTGCCCATTCTACTGAATATTATGCTTCTATTCTACCATGATACTCCAGTGCATACCTCTGTAGCTGCCCATCTAATGGCTTTGTTTAATTTGTCATATCCACTAGAATGTATATTCCATAGGCAAGGCACTCTGCTCTGTTTATTACTATTGTAGCCCCAGAATCTAGATGGGTACCTGTCACATGGTAGCTCCTTAATGAAAATTTGTTGGATGAATAAATGAATGAGAGAAGAACCATACGCCTAATAAATCACAAGAACCTTAGTTCCATTTTTCTCTGCTTATTTCAGATAAATAAGAGAAGATGAGGATTCTTATATCACATGGTTTTAAAGTTCGAAGTGGAGAGCAAAGTCAGGCGGAGAAGTTACTAAGGCAGATCTTGATGTCTTGACTTTTTAAAAATTTTTTGTGGTAATGAGAGTCACAGTGAAAGCTAAGCTTGATTGAAGTTCTCGTGTAGTGTGACCTTTAAAATGATAATTAATAGATACTCAAGAAAATATTAGCTTTAGGACTGGAAAAGAAGTAAATGAAGAGTAGAATCTAGTCTTCTAAATATAAAGGCTGTATTCTAAATTAATGCTGTGTAACATACAAAAATTATTTAGAATTTAATTAAAAACAATCAAAGCTTTTGTTTCAATAAACATATTTTTCAATTTGGTTAATTTGTGGTATTCTGAAGTCTATCTAGATTGCTTCATGCTTTTTTTTCTTTTTTCAGACATTTCTTTACACAGGAAGATACTGCTTTGCAGCATAATGTATTTTCCTAGATAGTGTTTATTACATTATTTGAGGGTTTATAGAGGACAGGTTAGGATTGACGAATAGAGGAGCTGGACTAGATTATACATTGGAAGAAATCAATACATGCATAAACAAAATCACCTTTAGAAACTAAGCAGATGCGTTGAACACTTTACCACTTAATTTACATTACAGCTTTTGTATGATGAAGTTTACCCTGTGGCACCAATTGTTTCAATAATCTTTTCTACTTCAGAAACAAAGAATTTGCTTGGCGGATGAAATAAAATTGTTTTACTTTTCATGTGCTGTGAATTTTTTTGAATTTGGGTCTTATTGATTATAGTAGATAAACATTGAGTCACAAAGCAGTTTATACACGGGCACAGTAATTCCTCATCCTGTTTATTGAGGGCAGGTTTGAAATTGAAATGCCATCCGCCATTATGAGGAACCGGTAGTTTATGCATGAGGGCAGCTTAGAATAGTTTGCTGGAACTAATGTCATGGAAACTCTTGGAAAAGCAAATGAAACTCTGAGGTTATTTGTAATTTTTCTCCTTACCGTTATTCTATATGCATTTTAAATCTTGATTTTTAAAATTTAAACTTAGGGTTAATCATAAATATGGTAATATTAGATTAATGGTAATTCCTGTTATTTCATAAAGTTAGCAAGATAAAGTTAACGCTCTATCTGTTGACTTCTTGGGCTCATAAAAAGTGATATTCATATAGCCATATAATCACCATAGATATCAGAAAAAGTTAAGTAAATCAAAAATGGGACTGAAGTCAATGCGATTTGATGGAAATTTTCCTTTGAAGTTTCAAAGGGTTTTTGATTTTACCTGACCTGGTTTACCAAAAAAGCTGATATGTTTCTCCATGCATAGGAGATTTGACATACATATGTATACATAAGACACCAAACTTCGGGAGGAAAATGTTGTTTCTAAATAATGTTCTTGTTTCTGGGATGCCTGGGTGACTCGGCCAGTTAAGCGCCTGACTTCAGCTCAGGTCATGATCTCACGGCTTGTGGGTTCGAGCCCTGCATTGGGCTCTGTGCTGACAGCAAGGAGCCTGCATGGGATTCTTTCTCCATCTCTCTTTGCTTTCCCTCCCCCACTCTCTCTCAAAATAAATAAATAACCTTTAAACAAACAAAAGTTTTTTCTTCAAGTAAATGACTATCCAAACTTAAGGAAAGGAGAGCAGGAATATGTGTTCATTAACATTAAGCTGAAAAGGAATCTTAGGTATTTAATTCCATCTGAGAAACAAAAAATTGTTAAAATTGAAATATAAACTCTAGTTTTCACTTGTTCAGGTCAAATTTGGTTTCTTCAGTGCTAGTCATCCTTTATTGAATCCACACTCAAAAAATTCTTTAAATTATTTTTTTAATGTTTATTTATTTTTTGAGAGAAAGAGAGAGTGTGTGAGCAAGAGAGAGGCAAAGAGAGAGGGAGACACGGAACCTGAAGCAGGCTCCATTCTCTGAACTGTCAGCACAGAGTCTGATGTGGGGCTTGAACCCACAAACTATGAGATCATGACCTGAACCCAAGTCGGACGCTTAACTGACTGAGCCTCCCAGCTGCCCCTCAAAAACATTTCTGAAACATAAAAGTGTATTCTATCTGCTTATGAATTGATTCTGACATCATATAGGTATTCTAAAAAGTTATATTAATTGGATTACGAGTGATAAGTCATAGGTATAAGCTTTATCAATAAATCCAGAGATAAGAGTTAGGAGACCAGGGATATAACCTCCTTTTATTTTTTTATTTCTGAGAATTACTTATTTTTCAATTTTAAGTATAATTGACATATAATATTATATTAGTTTCAGGTATATAACAGTGATTCAGCATTTATATACACTATGAAATGCTCACTGTGATAAGTGTATAACATTTTAAAAAATACTTGATTCCCTTTTCAAGAGCTTAGAAAAAAGTACTAAATGTCTCTATACCAGTGACCTCGTTTGAAAAATGTGTACAATAATATTTTTTCCATTTCAGTGAGATTTGTAGGAGAATAAAATGAACTTTTTCAGAAGTTGTAAGTGAATGATGAGTCTTGGAATGAGGACATAGCTAGAGCAATGCTGATACTGTGTGTAGTTTTGAAGGTGTTATTGCAGTGACAGCAGACAGACCTGTGGTCTTGAAAGAGAAGTTCCTGAAAGAGAACATGCTTCTAGAACAATGTCTGTTAGCCATGAGGAGGAAATGCGAACCTGAAAGGGTCAAAGCAGAAGAGAGAGAATTTAGTCAGGATGGAGGAAAGGAAGAAAACAGGAATGGGACAGTGGCTAGCAAATAAAAGAAGATCGTCCTTCTGAGGATGGTTGACTGAGGGAGAAGTGGGAAATAGAGCTCACACTTGGCAATGTTGATGAGCAACCAAGAGTCTGGGATCAGTTTTCTGAAAGAACTATGGTTGGTCTATGACCGTGATAAACTTGCCTTGTTTTGCATGATTCAGGCCACCACCGGCTTCTGCAGATCTTAAGTTGTTTCAGTGTCGGTAATGTCTGGATTACATCCCAACACACTGCAAATTAACATATTGAAATGGGCTTATAGACCCTAGGGTAAATCCAGGTGGTAGAAATAGTCTCAGGAGAAAAAGGGTCGAACTACAGACCTATGTTTTGTGGTAGAGTCCTAAGGGCAGACGGGGTGGAAGTGGGAAACTGTTATGTTTTGTCCTGGTTTTTGCATATATTACCTACTCTTTTGCATAAACACCTTAATCTCACTGAACCTCAGTCTTGCCATGTGTAAAATGAGATCGTGCTTTATGTGTTCTTTATAGGCAAAAAACATGACGTGTAGGCAAGTCCTTTGTAATCTATGGAACCCTAAATGCATATAAAATGACATCGCTTTTCCTGAAGGAACTTTGTGGTGCTTCTATGCAGAGGCCATACTAAAAAGATTTTCTTGATCTCTCCAGCATGAACTAGTTGCTATAGGACATTCATATAATGCCTTGAAAAAACAAAAGTGATGTTCTGATACTGTAGGAATTCCAGAGAAAAGATAAGAGTTTGAGATTTGAAATGGAGATTATATAGAGGAAAAGAGAATTCTGGAAAGTGGAGGAGGGAGTTAATCACCTGCCAGGTACAGTTCACATAAGCAGAGAAGGATTATAACTCTGTAGGGGACAAAGACATGCTGGAAGTGTGAGTCAAGAAATCATTTGAGTGTGAACGAACAGTCGAAAAAAGGTGTGGTGTGGAGGTCAAGGGCACAGCTGTGCTTTCAGTAAGAGAGACTTGCCTAACCTCTCTGAGAAAGGAGGAAGAGCATAAACAAAGTATTCAAAACTTTATTATAATTACCCTTTCTCTGAAAACGTCTCGTGTAATGGATTTCACTTCTCGAAGACCCTGTTTTAATTTACATTGGGCGGTATTAGCTATTAAACTAGGGGGCACCTTTCACTGAATTGCAAATTGGCCAACCAAATTGTAAGTGCCAACGACAATTTAATGTATTCGTCTTCGACTCTTAGTATCTGTTTCCACTGTGGGATACTTTAGGGCCATGAGTGCCAGGCCTGTGCAGAATTTAGGCAAGGCAATAGTCAGATGCGTATACCAACTTTTCCTCTGTTCTCTGTTCGATAAGAGTATAGGTGATGCCTTGTTTACATTTAGTGGGATCTCCAAGTATTTCTGTAATCTGAGTCTCAGTATTAATGCCATGAAGGTCAGCCAATTGATCTATTTTGGCAGATGTTAAAGTTAAGTCTGAACCTGTGTTTTAAAGATCCTTTTAAACTTTCATTGTATAACTTCTTTTAGTAAATTTTGGATATCTTAAACTGAATTGTGGCTCTCTCACGTTGTAATTTTCTGTTTGTTTTCTCCCTCTATACCCAGATTTCACGTCCTCCCACCCCACCCTGCCTTCTCTCTCTGTCTCTGTCCCTCCCTCTCTCTCTTCCTCTCTCTCTCTCTCTCACTCACTTTTTTTTTCTTTCTCTGTTGTGGTAATTAGATATACCTTAGGGGTGGGGATAGAGGTTCTCTGTAACCTGCTTACATTTAAATATTTATCCAGAGAGCTCCAAGTCAGTACCATCAGGGTTAGGGACCTCATGGCAATGGTAGTATTAACTCCTAGGGTGTTTTTTTTCCTAGAACTTTAAAAATCAGAATCTTCACTTTGACCAAGACATCAGCAGCATCAGTAGCAATGAGGACATTTTGTAGGGTCTACATACCAACCAGCAACCCTACTCTGATGTTTTCCACATGAAGAAGGTGAAAATATTGGTTCGCCTAAACATTTCTGTGCAAGTATTCTTCAGTATTTATATTAATAAAAAAGAAACTAGAAACACTGCAAATGTCCTTTAACTAGCAAAGGGACAAGCAAATTTGGCAAATGGGTATATTGCTACTATGGAATATTACTCAGCAAGAAAAGAGAAAATATTAGCCTTCACAAGAGTATGTCTAAGTTTTTAAACATTATGATAAATGGAAGTAATCACATGAAAGACCATGTCTTGTGTGATTCATTCATATGAACTTCTAGAAAACATTTGCTGAGGCAGAAAGCACATTGGTGGTTGACTGAGGCTGAGAGTTGAGAGAGGACATTATCTGCAAAAGACCATGAGAAAACTGGTAAGAACAATGGAACTGTTCACGTTTGCATGCTCTCTCTCTCTCTCTCTCTCTCTCTCTCTGTGTGTGTGTGTGTGTGTGTGTGTGTGTGTGTGTGTGTGTGTGAGATGGCAAGAGTTAAGCGTCAGGAACAATTACCAAAATTCTGCAAACTGTACTAAAATGGGGGAATACAATACAATTTAAACAGTTCAAAAATAGGGATAGAATCAGGTTCTAATTTTGACTTGGCTAGTGTTTACTCTTGTGGCTTCAAGCGAGTTCTGTACCTTTTCTGGTTTTTCTGTGTAAAATGGAGAATAACACCTACTTGGCACGGTTGTTGTTATGATTAGTGTAACAGATACAACACGCTCAGACTTGCTCAGGTCACATAGTTTATGGCGTAAGAGAAAATGAGACTGATTATTTTTATTAGTAGCAAAAAGACATCTTGAGTTAGAGGAGAAGACATTAAATTGTTTTGCATATCAAATTATTTGGTCATAAAATCCAAAGAATTTCCATATTCATGAATTAAATATGAAGATTGTTTAAATGCTCTTTAAAGTGTAATTATTTTTAAAAACTTAAATTCGACTGGGAGTTTTTTTAGACCAAATGCATTTGATGATTACCTATAAATTCATGGAGTATTTAAACTCCACGTGTAGTTGGGATGAGCACTGGGTATTGTATGGAAACCAATTTGACAATAAATTTTATAAAAAAAAAACCCTCCAAGTTTTTTGTTTGTTTCAACAAACAAAAGGTACAACTGAACGCTACCCAACAGAAAATTTGACGACACAGGAGTGCACAAATATGGGAGAGGTCATTTAGGCTGGTTTTCCATGGAAGCACCATCTCTAAGACAGTGATGGCAAAGCTTTTCAGTTTGTTTTTTTAGGTGCAGGATCTTAGAGTGGTTCTGTTTGTTAGATTATTTATCCAGGGGGCGCCTGGGTGGCTCAGTCGGTTAAGCCTCCGACCTCGGCTCAGGTCACGATCTCACAGTTCGTGAGTTCGAGCCCCACGTAGGGCTCTGTGCTGACAGCTCAGAGCCTGGCGCCTGCTTCACATTCTGTGTCTCCCTCTCTCTCTGCCCCTTCCCTGCTCATGCTGTGTCTCTCTCTGTCTCAAAAATAAACATTAAAAAAAATTTAGATTATTTTATCCAGGATTTTTTAACTCCAGTTCCAGGGGGAAAAAAAAATGTGTCTAATTGCATCACTCGGAAAGAATGTATCTTTGGCTAGATGTATCTGAAGGTAAATGATCAGTAACTTACAGAAAAGAGAAAATCGATGATCAAGAGAGAATAATAGTGATAAAGTAAGTAAGGGAAAGGGAAAAAGAATGAAGACATAGGGGATTACAAATGGAAATAAATGATACCATTAAAATGTGCTCAATTACTTGTTCTGTAATTAGTAGTGTTTCAATACTTTAAAAATAAGCCCTATAGCAGCCTTAATAATATATGTCTTGTCACAATTGATTATTTAAATGGACCTTATTACTTAGTATATGTGAATAACATAATATTTTCTGGTAGTTAAGGGGAAATCTCCATAAAATCCCTTACGATTACCCTCTTGTATGGAAGTGTTTTCCCTCTTTTTAGACAATGGAGCAAACTTTTTTTTTAAATATTAATATTACTACCCTTAATTTATCTCAGCTGCACGCTGGATAGGATTTTTTTTTTTCAATTCTGTGCTCACTCACAGATGCTGCAGTAAACTGTTAGTCATTCTGAAATCTTTTCTTTGCAAACATCTGCCTCTGCCCTTAATGCCTTCTTTTTCTTTCTGCTTTCTTGTCACTCTTTCTCTGGATGCCCCAGTAATTTTGAAGTTTTATTTTCTTAATTAAAAAAAATAAAGCTACTGTCTTCTTCCTTTGTTACTCCTTCTTTCCCCATAGCATAGTGTAGAATGGAGGGGAAAGAGTGGAAGTTATGGGGAAAATAGTTTATTTTTCACAGAAAATTCGTCCAATTTGGTGTTTGACTAAATAAAAAAATCACCCCATTCCCAAAACATATTATTCTACTTCCTGGGAAATAGACTTGGTTTGGGTCAGTGTTTGTTTTGAACAGTGTGTTTTTCTTTCTCATCAGTCACACAGTGATTTGGTGAAACTCCGTATTCCATAAACGCCAATTAAATGAAACTCTGTTTCTCATCAAAGCAATGGCAAATTATAAAATTCAGTGCTGGCAAGGGGGAGATGAGGTTTGCTCACTCATCTGCGGCTGTTAGAGACATAAAACATATAATAACGGTCCTATTGTTAATCCCAATTTATGGATACAAAATGGATGAGTGTGTTCTTTTTCCTGTTTCCCCTGCAATGTTATATTCATCTTTTAAAGTCTGCTAGTCAGATAAGTATAAAATGTAACTCATTATTTTAATTTATATTTCTTTCAGTCTTTTGTTTAAGTTTTCAGTTTTTATTTGCATTTACTCTTATACAAGTCACTCATTCATATATTCTAAACTTTCTTTTGTCTTTTTTTTTATGAAGTAATGAGGTTCTTCATATATTCTAGTCTTCAGCTTTTTGTTGGTCAAATTTACTACAAGTTTTTTTTCCGCACCCAGAATATCATTTACTGTGACCTCATTTATTGTGATTTGTGTATTCTGCCAAACTGTTGCACCAGAAAACACAAACAGCTATACTTTCTACAATTTCCTGGGCTACTGCTTTTTTAAGATACATTACAGACTGTGTCTGAGCTCTAACGAGTACAAAATGTAAACTCACCACACATGTAAATAGGTGCAGAGGAGGAGAAAGGAAAGTGATTGCCGTAGTTTCACAACAAAATTTGGGCCCTGGAGGACAAATAAAAAAACTTCGAAATATAAGTTAACGAATATACATACAAACAAATGTATATGTATATTTTATAGGTCTACGTATATATATATGCACATGTGCATAAAACACTTAGGGATTATCATATATGGCATGAATCTGAATTTCTGAAGTTAAAATTACTCTGTAATTTCCAAATGTAACACCTTGAAGTTTGAATAGAAATATCCTTTTATAATGAGCAAAAAATAGCAAATGATGAAAATCTTGTGCATAAGTTCAGAAGGCTTACACATGTATTCATTTGGGGAGAGAGTAAGAGAATAAAAAATGCATTCTCATGTGTGAGATATGTTTTTCCTTTTTATCAAATAGTAATTTGGTGAAACTCAGTATTCAACAAAGAAATACCAATTTAAAAAAGGAAACACTGTTTCTCATCAAAACAATAGGAAATTGTCAAATTCATTGCTGGCAAGGGTGAAATGGGGAGTGTTGGCCAATTTATATCTGTTAGGTACACACGGGAGAAGGAAATTCTATATGTATTTATGTCTCTAGAATTTTGTATCAAATTAATATATTGTTTAGCCAAAGGAATACAATGAAATTTAAGTCAAAAGCACTAGGTAAATCCATATGAATTCACACTCACGTTCAACCTAACTGAAAAGAGAGTGAAATCTTGCCATTGACAACAATGTAGATGAAGCTGGAGTGTGTTATGCTAAGTGAAATAAGTCAGTCAGAGAAGAGCAGATACCATATGATTTCACTCATATGTGGAATTGAAGAAATAAAACAGATGAGCGAAGGCGGGGGGGGGGGGGTGAAGAGAGAGGCAAACCAGGAAACAGACTCCTAATTACAGAGAACAAACTGATGGTTGCCAGAGAGGAGGTAGTGGTGGGAGGCGGGGAATGCATTAAACAGGTGATGGGGATGAAGGTTTGCACTTGTGATGAGCACCCGGTGTTGTATGGAAATGTTAAATTACTATATTGTACACCTGAAACTACTATTATATTGTATGTCAACTAACTTGAATTCAAATAAACTCTTAAAAAAACCAGCATGAGTAGATAATCTCAATATTGATAAACTAAACTCAATCATGTCAACATTTCCAAATGAGCATCCATTTAAATTCTCTTCAGATGAGAATATGCTTGAGAATTTTTCTTCAACTTGAACAGCACTTGGTGTGAGAGACTTTTGCTTTTTGACAGATGGGAAGGTTTGTAATATATCATTCATGGTTAGGCTTTGATATTTCTGCTTAATAATGTTAAGTACATTATCATATAACTATTAACCAATTGGATCCCTTGGTGAAATAGATGCTAGCTAATCATTGATTTTCTCTTTTATTACACCTATGTCTTACACTACTAGTCAAGGAAGCACTATATAATAATGTGACCCTACTGTGTAATCCAGAACTACACTCATAAAAACTCAACTTAGCAAAATCTGTGCCATCATATGTACCTTACAAGATGGTGGTGGCTGGGGACATAGGGTGAGTGGCAGATGGTGAGAAGTTGTTTGGTACTGGGTATATTTTGAGATAGTAGGTCAAGATTTGCTAAAGAAATTACATACATAATTTGAAAGCAAGCAGAATCTGTGATGAGTTCAAGATTTTGGACTGAGGGACTGAGTAATTGGAAGAATATGGTTGCTGAAATGGAGAATAAAGTTAACTGAAATGGAGAGGAACAAGCAGCATGTATGGAGTGAGAGCGGAAGAGGAGGAGTTCAGTTTTACAGATGTTAATTCTGAGATATTTATTAAACAATGTGATAGAGGCAGTTGCATATAGGAGACTGGTAATCGGTGGAAGGATATCAGCTGGACAAATAAATTTGAGAGTCCTCAGTGAGTGGATATAAAAATACACAATACCTGCTTTATGGATAAGTGTTTAGAACATTGTCTGAATTATTTTAGTGTGTGCTCTCATATATTAAGTAATTTCCTTAAGATTGTGGAGTTTTTATGAAGTGCTAGGACAAAATTCACTTCATTATAAAATGGAAAAACTATTTGCTTATATATAAAAATGGCATGGCTTTTATGGGGCGCCTGGGTGGCGCAGTCGGTTAAGCGTCCGACTTCAGCCAGGTCACGATCTCGCGGTCTGTGAGTTCGAGCCCCGCGTCGGGCTCTGGGCCTGGAGCCTGTTTCCGATTCTGTGTCTCCCTCTCTCTCTGCCCCTCCCCCGTTCATGCTCTGTCTCTCTCTGTCCCCAAAATAAATAAACATTGGGAAAAAAAATTTTAAAAAAATGGCATGGCTTTTAGAATGCTTTGATTGTTAAGATCTTATTGTGATCAAGAACAACCTAAAATTTTAGAAATTTATGAAGACTCTGTTACTTTCATTGAATTTAAAATTTCAGTTGTATTCAATTGAGTTACCAAAATTCATTTGGAAGCATTAGGCATTTGGCAGAGAAACTAATATTTACCAACTTAAAATACTGAAAATATAAGATACCTAACTAGATAGCCCATGAAAGCATTTTTTTAAAACTGTGTTTTATAATAGCTCATGCACCGGGAGTTTTTATAGGAATTTCAGTGCCTGTGAAAAACTCTAAGAGGAAGTTATAAATAAGAATGGCACTGAGTACAACTAAAGGGAGTGGGGCAGATTGAGCCCTGATAATACTTCATTTACTGTGTGACTGGGAATCCAGGGGATTCCACATATTACTTCTCTGTCTCAACAGTTTATAAAACAGGCTGTTACAACTCCAGTTAGTCTCCTACTTTCCAGAGCACATCTCTGAAGAAATTGTCAAATAAGAAGCTGCTTGTTTTGCTTGCCAAACACTGTGTGTTCATTTTTTTCCTACATGTAACATTAGAAAAGAGTAAAATTGACGTTTCGTATAATAATTGGGTTTGTAGAACTTGGAAAAGAAAGCTCATTTCTTAGTAATAATTTTAAATCACATTGGACACAGTTATACATCTAAAACAGTAGCTTCTCAGTTCCACTCGTGTCTAGCTATGACATCTGTCTATTTGAAATTCAAATCCTTATGAACACACATTTATATACTTAAAAATTTTTTTTAATGTTTGTTTATTTTTGAGAGAAAAAGAGAGCATGAGCAGGGGAGGGTCAGAGAGAGAGGGAGACAAGGAATCCAGAGCAGTCTTCAGGCTCCAAGCTGTCAGCACAGAGACCAATGCAGGGCTCAAGTGCACAAACCATGAGATCATGACCTGAGCCAAAGTCAGATGCTCAACCAACTCAGCCACCCAGGTGTCCCTATATACTTGTAAACATAGAACAATCTACTGTGTTTAGAGAAATAAAGAAGTTGACTTTATGGTTTTCACAAAGAGTTTGTAGTGTTTATGAACCAGTAGAAAGTAAATAAGAAAAGATGAACATGACAGTAGGAAGATATTGAGTATCATGAGCGTGATTAGGCAATGAAAAAAGAAGTCATTACTAAAATTTGAAAAATATTTGTGTAACATTTGAAATTGCTCATAGAGAATGAATTGCAACTTAATAGACAGGGTCAAAAGTTCTGAGAATATTCCACATGGGGGGAGAATCATGCATAAAAGTATGTGCATTAAATTGAATGTGGAACAACCAATAAACCAATTTGTCTGAAATGTAGTGTTATACAAGAATATAATGGTAAATAAGGATAAATGTAGGGTTTAATTGTGATTGACCTTGATTGCCAGTTTTTGTTGTTGTTTGTTTTTGTTTTTATCTTATGTTATATGTGTTGAGGAAGCACTGAAGTTTTTTTGGAACAAGAATGTAATGCCTATAAAGCAGGCTGAGGTAGTTTTATCTGGTATAAATTATAATCAGTGAGGTAGTAATTAGAGGCAAAAAAAAAATTAGAGACTTCTGGCAGAGGGTCTCCTGGGGAAATAAAGCCAACATTCAACTTGAATGGTCATGAAAATGCAGAGGGAGGGAACAAACAAAAATAGATTTAATATTGATAAGTGAGTGATTGAATGTGGAGAGAGGCATATCAGAGGTGAATCCAAGAGTATGACCCGGAGCAAAATGCCAATCTGACCACAAGAAATAGGCATTTGCAAACTTTACAAAATAACTAGTAATGAAAGGTTACTGCAGGTGTACATGGGAATGGGGGATAGCAAATGATGGCTCCTGTTGTCATGTTTATCTGGGACTATGTGCTGCTAGGATTGTGATGTATTGTGAACTTCATGGAAAACCAGAATGATTACACCTCATCTTCTGGAATACAACTTAAATTCCCTTGGTTTTAGCCAGATTTAGATGAAGCTAAAGAAAGTTGAGTTTCAGTGTCTCATATTTAAGCTCCTCTTTCATGAACCCTGCATCTAATTTCATGAGCCCACACCCTTCCCTCCCCACAGGATATTACCAATATTTGTGTTCACTCTTAGAAATTAAACTCTTTCCTCTCTGTTGACTTCTTAATAAAGCATTTAAAGATGTCAGTATATTCCTCACATACCCAAAAATTACTTTCGTTGTTTGTTCCACTAGCTACTTCCTTATGTTCCTTCTCTCCTAAGTCTTTTCTGAGGTTCACACCAGAGACCTCAAGGAAAGATTAATAGTTGCCACCTCAATTTCTGCACCTCCTGCTTCTAAACTCCCATCAATTGCTTTCAGGCTTAAGTCACTACCACTCCAGTGGACCACGCCATCCGGTGCTATTGATGACGTTACTATATACCAACTCCATTGGGAGTCTTTCCATGGCTCATCTTCTTTTAAGATCTGATCTGCATTGGTCAACAGTATTGACTTTTTTTTTCTCAACTACTTATTCTTTTGACTTTTGTAGATTGTTTAAAACAGGTTTCCTTTTTACTCTTACAATTGTTATTTGACAGTATTTTTGTAGGTCATTCATCCTCTGCCCACTGTTAGAAGTTGTGGTCTTCAAATTTCTCTTTTTATTTAAACTTTTTCCTTATTCTCCATATGTATTCAAACTGGGTGATCAGATTCAATAGCATGGAATTTTATTATAAAAATCTAAAAAGCTGTCCTTGACACGTGTCTCTTTGTATCGGCCTCACTTGAGATTGGCTTTCTTGTCCTTCATCCCAGATCCAGTTATGTCTACTGGTAACTCAGTTTTATTGATCTCTTTCCAAAATATTTTACCTATGGTTTTCCTCTGCTTTCTTACATGATACCCTCATTGTTTTCCGTGTAAAATAGCTTCATTTTATTTATCGTTGCCTTCAGTTATTTATCCCTTATACCATCTGTGTTGTAGCCATCTTTATCCCTGTGCTTGAAAAGCTTTTTTAAGTGTCCATGTCAGTTACACAATATGTCTTTAATATGATCCGGCAGTTTATACCCTTCACAGTTTGGTCCTAACATAAATTCGAAGATAGATTTGTGTGTGTTTCTGTAAATATAAATATAATACCCCCAACACACATAATCATTAATGCAATTTTGTGGTGTTAAGAACTCATTCAGGATAGATTCACAGAGTCATAGAATCTTACAGTGATAGAACATTAGGTCAGATGTTGAATACAATCAAGATGAAACACTAATGCTCAGAAATGTAACTTGGGTTGTCTAGGGCATGGAATTTGTTATTGACAGAACAGGAACAAAAATGTTAGTCTATCTCATTTGGATATTAGTCTCTTATTTGGCAGTGCAAATATCCTACTAGCCTATGGAACCATGGCATCACTGAGTAGCTATAGATATTCTAGGCAACAGAAACACAAATGTATATTGTTATCCTGGTTATATTGATCCGCTTGTTGCTCCTTGGCAATTGCTAACTCTGTTTTGTATGTCTGGCTTTGATCTAGATCCTCTCTGGGAATATGTGTAGTTAAAAATTCTCATGGATAGCAGCTTAGTTTTCAACTTTTAATGGAAAATGAGGTGTTTATATGATTGCAGTTTCATAGAAGGCACTGAATATTGACCAATATTAATATTTTAAGTAAGGGCAGTAAACAGAGAAATTCATGCTAATTATAAAATGTTTTAATATTAAAACAGAGTGAGGAAAAAAAGACAGAGATATTGTTTCTTCCTTCTCACCATTCTCTTCCAGCAAAGGACATAATGTCTTCAAGACAGAATTACCATAAATGTTCATATATTTTCCAAATGTGTTTACGTTTGTTCCCTTGTTTACTAGATAAGGGTTATGTGGTTGTGTTAACACAGAAAACCAAACTCATTAAGGCTTCTGGACATAAGAACCATTAGATACCTGATGACATGATCCTTTGGTTATAATGATAGAAGGAAGCATAGCTTAAAGATTTCTTAAGACTTTGTGATTGCTTTCTTATTTTGAATCAAGTTTGGGCAAGAGCCATCTCCTTATTTCCTTGGCCAAATAAATGGCATATGGCCAATACTATTTCCTAGTCTTATTCAAAACAATGTAATCCATTTGTAAAGTTATCTGTAGTTAATAGGTTTGGGGGGAAAGGCATATCCAGTCATCAGCGATAAACCATTCATCCATTTGAAAGACTTTTAAAAAATAGTTCTAGTAAACCCCATATTGAGTTTTGAAGCATCTCACAAAAAATAACTTCTCTTCCATCTCTCCTACTCGACTAAATCCTTTCTGATGTTCACGTCAGGGGCTTCTAGGAAAGATCAATAGTTGCTACCCCAATTTCTGCACCTCCTGCTTCTGAATTGCCATCAATTGCTCTGGCTTAAGTCACTATCACTCCAGTGGGACCACACCATCCAGTGCCACTGATGACTTGACTACTAATGCCATTGGCTTCTTTCCAGGACTTATTTCGTTTTCAGAGAAATAACCCCTCCCTCTCAGTTGCTTAGAGGGAGGGAAATTAGAATCTTTGTGCTTTGGATATTGGTATGTACCATAAGATTTGGTTAACAAAGCATTGGGAGTTAAAGAGTTCATTCTTTCTTCTGAATCAGTTAATAACTGATAGACATAGACTCAATGTGCTATTTTCCTTGCATGGATTATGCATTTTGGAACTCTTTGCTCTTTAATTTAGCATTCTAAATTAACTCGTATCATAGCTATTATCGAGGAAGATGACCACCTGCCACCCCCATATGTTCACCTTAATTATAAATATTTCCATTTGAAAGTCACAAAATTCCACACAATCTTCTGTTCTGTATAAGTTCAAACAAGGAGGACCACAATTTCATAAAATAATATCTTATTATAAGGATCCTCACATCAAAAAAAAAAAAAGAAGATAACCTATGAAAAAAGTAATGTCACAAACTAACAGATGGCTTTTGGTAAGAGATTTGTTAATCCAGTTACATGAAGCTTCAAAAATCTTTGACAACTAATAACATATGGGGTTGCTTTGTTTTGTTTTGTTTTTTGTTTTTGTTTTTTGTTTTGTTGTTCCTGCTGCTCACAGTAGCTCTAATATAGAGTTGCATTTCTGTTAGCTTAGCTTGGTTTGGGGTGATTCCTCCCCTCCCTTCCTTCTTGCTTTGCATGTTATATCAAGCAACAAATAGCCTTAAATAAAAGTTAGTTTTACACAAATTCTCTACATAAATTTATGATTGGCACTGGAATTTCTGGTTCCTTGTCAGCAACTATCAAGAAGCAACTATTTGCCTTCTGGTTCATTCTAGAGCAAGCATTTATTCTCCTTTTATGTTCCAGATATGTCATAGTTGCCATATATACAAAGCATATTGGAACATGGTGTTTTCGTTAATGACCTCTCAGGGTAGGACTGGGACAGACAAGTCAACATGTGATAAGTGTACAAATAACCTATATTGTTATCACTAGTGGGAAGAATTTCCCTACCTGGAAATAACAGGAAATTATTTTTAGCATGGATAATGTATGGGCAGCAATTTGCAGGATCCGTAAGAATTTACTAGGAGGAGTCATCCTGGTAGAGATGGGGAAGCGAAGGAAGAATTGTCAATTTCCTGAAGCTGACACTTCCCTGCATAACTTATCTCTGCCCCATTTTATGGGAAATCATTGTCATTTTTCTCAACTTAAATCTTAGCTAAGAAGCTTTTCTTAATCTTCCTCAAACGTATTTTTGTATACAGTGTCTTTCTTTGAAAACCGTAAGTCATCATATAAAAGAAAAATAGTTTCAGGGGTTGTAGAAAACAACATGTTAAAAAACTTACTAAAGTGTAAGCATTTTTCTTGTGCTATTTTATTTAAGCCTTTCTATACAATTATTATAGGTATTTGTTATAAATGAGTAAACTGAGAGGTCGGTCTAGCATGGCCCACATAAAGTAAGAGATTATGTCAGAGTTTGAAATTAAACCTCTATTACCTGCTTTACTAGAATGGAAGAACACAGTAGTGCATTGGCCTTTGATTCTGTTTTTTGTTGTTGTTGTTCTTTCATTCTTATTAAAATTCATCAGAACCTCCCAATTCTCTTTTTTATGTATGCTGTTCTCCCATCTCTGTCACTCAAATTGCTTCCGATACTTCAAGGCTCTGATCAAATGCTTTTTCTCTCTGAAATCTTTTCTGATTACTTACTACAAAATGTGAGTTTCTAAACGATTTGCCTCCTTTGCCTCATAACCATTATCAGGGCCTTGATTAGATGAATACTTTCGTGAATTCTAATTCCACAAATAAAAAAACTTGGAAATGTGGTTGTTATCTAATTTCAGTCAGTGTTTTCTGCACATTACAAATCCATAGCATTGCCTCCTTCATGGAACTGGAGACATCCAGCGTTCAAAGACATGACTTGTGTCGCCATATAGCTCGATGGACCTGGCTTCCTTAAGATAGCACTTGGCAGCAAATCTCCCGAACAACATCCAGTTCTCTTCGGAACAATCTTGGTTGCAGTTTCTAACATTGAGGTAGCCTCCACTCCTACTCATTTAAATTTGATAATCAGTTCTTTGTCCCACCCTCTCAACTAAGGCAACATGGCCCTTCTTGTACTAAGTATATGCTGCTATAGCTGATTCTCTACTTGACTGAATATCCTTTCATATTCCAATTCCAAAAGGAGTTGAGAACTGAAAAATTTCCACTGCTGATCATCACATCGAAATACCTTCTTGACTAACCTATCCTTGGATGCCTGCCTTGTATCAGTGTGATCCCGGTTAAGCATTACATCAACCACAGCTTAGTGGCAGGAAATCGAAACCTCTTTATTTTAAACATAAATGGATGTGGGAGTCTGCCACTGAAATTACTGTCATAGCTATAATCCAGGATCTGCGACTGCTCCTTCACACCCTTGTTATATCGACTGGATACTTAACAGTGACAAAATTTTTTCGCTGGCATGTTGGTCTGCAGTTCTCACAGGAATACGGCATTGTTTTTGCTTTACTCTTTTGCTAGGGAGAGACAATTTCAGAAACTTCCACTTGGATCTTTCTATCAAATTATCCATGGATCAGGGTTCTGATATTTACCCAAGTATGTCTTTTTACAACTAAACTTTCAGGAGCTGGGAAACGAATTGCAGAATAAGTTTGTGGACCCATTGTTTCAACGCGTTCTTACTTCTTCGCCTTTGAGACACGAGACTTAAATGGAGGAAACTCACATACAAAATTATGTCCTTTTAGTCCCACAGAAAGCTGAGGACCTTTCACATTCTTTTTTATTTTTTTGTTTGGCAACTCTTTATTGAGATATAATTGGCATATTAGTTTCAGATGTACAACACGACATGGTATGTGTACGTGTTACAAAATGATCACAGTAAATCTAATTAACAGCCATCACCATGCACAGTGAAAACTGTTTTTCTAATGATGAGAAATTTTAAGATTTACCCTCTTAGAAACTTTCAGATATGCAATACTGTATTATTAACTACAGTCACCAGTCTGTACATTACATTCCCAGGATTTATTTATGACAGGAAATTTGTACATTTTGACAAGTTTGATCCATTTCACATCCCCAACCCTCCCTTTAGCAACCACCAATCTGCTCTCCGTATCTATGAATTTGCTTTGGTTTTAAAAATTGTTTAGATCTTTTCAATTTATTTTTGAGAGAGACAGAGTGCGAGCAGGTGAGGAACAGAGGGAGGGAGGCACAGAATACAAAGCAAGCTCCAGACTCTGAGCTGCCAGCACAGAGCCTGATGCAGGGCTCAACCCAAGAACCATGACATCATGACCTGCGCCAAAGACAGATGATTAAGCAACTGAGCTACCCAGGCACCTCTGAATTTGTTTTTAAATTCAACATAAGTGTTATCACAAAGTATGTGTCTTTCTTTGTCTGACTTATTTCACTTAGCATAGTACCCTCAAAGTCCATCCATGTTGTTGCAAGAGATAAGATTTCCTTCCTTTTTATGGCTGAATTATAATCCATTGTGTGTATATATACCCTCTTTTCCTTTCCCAATTTCATTGAGATCTAATTGACATATAGCATTGTGTAAGGTTAAGGTTACAGCATCATAATTTGACTTACATATATTGTGAAATGATCAACAGCATTTAGTTAACATCCAGCATCTCATACAGTTCCAAAAAAAAGGAAAAGAAAAAGAAATAAGCGTTTTCTCCTTGTGATGAGACTTCTGTGGACCCCTCTCTTAACACCTGTCAGCTATGTCAGAAAGTGGTGTTAACTTTAATCATCATGTCATACATTACATTCCTAGTACTTATTTATCTTAAAATTGCAAGTTTGTACCTTTTGCCACCTTCATCCAATTCCCCCACCTTCTACTCTGATAACCACAAATCTGATCACTTTTTCTGTGAGTGTTGTTACATTTTTTATTCCACGTATTAGTGATACATAGCATTTGTGTTTCTGTGTCTGGCTTATTTTCTTAGCAAAATATTACCCCAGTCCATCCATGTTGTTGCAAATGGTTGAATTTCCTTTTTTTTATGGCTCAGTAATATTCACCTATTTGTCTCATAACTTCTTTATCCATTCATTTGTCAATGGACACTTAAGTTGTTTCTATGTCTTAGCTATTGTAAATAATGTGCTATGTACGTGGAGGTGAAGATATTTCTTTGACATGGTGTTTTTTATTCCTTTATATATAGTCCCTACGGTGGAATTGTTGGTTCATCTAAAAGTTCTGTTTTTAAATTTTTGAGAAACCTCTATCCTGTTGTCTATAGTGGCTATGCCAGTTTGAAATCTTACCAGTGTGCAAGGAACCCCTTTCTCCATGTTCTTACTAGCATTTGTTATCTCTTGTCTTTGTGATGATAGCTATTCTAACAGGCATAAGGTGCTATCTTGTGGTTTTGATTTGGATTTCCCTTATGATTAGTAATGGTGAGCATTTTTTTCATGTGCCTGTTGACTATATTTCTTCTTTGGGAAAACATCCATTCAGGTCCTTTGTCCATTTTTTAATTGAATTGTTTGGTTGGTTGGTTTTCTTTTGTTTTGCATTTGTTTGTGGGGTTTTTTTCCTGTTGCGTGAGTTCTTTATAATATTAACCCCTTATTAGATATATCATTTGTAAATATTTTTCCCAGCTCATAGGTTGCATTTCATTATGTTGATTATTTTGTTTGATGTAGTCCAACTTGTTTACTTTTTATTTTATTGCTGTGCTTTAAGTGTCATATCCAAAAAAATCATTGCCAGAAGTCATGACAAGGAGTTTTTTTTCTTGTTTTCATCTAGGGCTTTTGTAGTTTTTGGTGTTATATAAGCCCTTAATCCATTTTGAGTTAATTTTTATGAGTGGTATATGAGTCTAGTTAGATTCTTTTACATATAAATATTCAGTTTTCTCAATACCATTTATTAAAGAAATTTTCTTTTTTTTTTTTCAACGTTTATTTATTTTTGGGACAGAGAGAGACAGAGCATGAATGGGGGAGGGGCAGAGAGAGAGGGAGACACAGAATCGGAAACAGGCTCCAGGCTCTGAGCCATCAGCCCAGAGCCTGATGCGGGGCTCGAACTCACGGACGGTGAGATCGCGACCTGGCTGAAGTCGGACGCTTAACCGACTGCGCCACCCAGGCGCCCCAAAACTGTCTTTTTTAATTGAGTATTTTTGGCCCCCTTATCAAATATTAAATATATATATATATATATATATATATATATATATATATATATATGGATTTACTTTTGGGATCTTGATTCCGTTTCATTGGTCTATGTGTCTGTTTTTATGCTAATACTATACTGCTTTGATTACTATCACTTTGTAATATAGCTTGAAATCAGGAGATGTAACGTTTCTGCTTTGTTCTTCTTTCCCAGGATTGCTTTGTCTATTCAGGATCTTCTGTGGTTCCATAATAAAATTTAGGATTTTTAGAAAAAAATATTCTATGAAAATGCCATTGGAATCTTTATAGGAATTTCATTAAGTCTCTTTGGACATTTTCACAATATTATCTAATCCATAAACATGGGATACCTTTTCATTTATCTGAGTCTTTAAAATCTGTCATCATTGTCTTGTAGTTTTCAGAGACTTTTTGCCTCTTTGGTTAAATTTATTTCTAAGTGCTGTATTGTTTTTGATGTTATTGTAAATGGGATCATTTCTTTTATTTCTCAGGGAATTCAGTGTTATTTTATTAAAATATTACTAAATTGTGTACATTAATTTTGTATCCTGCAACTTTATTGAGTTTCTTAATTATATCTGACAGATTTTTAGTGGAGTCTTTAGGAATTTCTGTATATAAAAGCATGTAATCTGCGAATAAAGACAATTTTACTTTTTCCTTTTAGATTCCTTTTAGGTAGTGTTTTTTCTTTCATTTATATTAAAAAAATTTTTTTTTTGCCTGATTGCTTTTGACTGTATTTCCAATACATGTTGAATAGGAGTGGTACAATGGGTACCCTTGTCTTGTTCCTGATCTTAGAGGAAAAGCTTTCAATATTGAGTATGATGTTAGTTGTGGGCTTATCATCTATGGCTTTTTTATGTTGCAGTACGTTCCTTCTAATTTCTTAAGAGTCATTATGAATAGATAATGGAATTTTGTTGAATTCTTTTTCTTTGTCCATTGAGATAATCATATAATTTCTTTTCTTATATTCTATTAATCTCTTAACACATTTTTTGATTGGCATGTTGACCTATGCTTGCATCCCAGAGATGAATCCAACTTGATCATGGTCAATGATCCATTTAATGTGCTACTGAATTTGGTTTGCTAGTACTTTATTGAGAATTTTTACCTGTATATTCATCAGGAATATTAGCCTGTAGTTTTCTTGTAGTGTACTTTTCTGGCTTTGGTATTAGGGTAATATTTTTCTCATAAAATGACGTTTAGAGTTTTACTTCCTCTGTAATTTTTGGGAAGAGTTTGAGAAGAATTAGTATTCTTCTTTATATGTTTGGTAAAAATTCACCAGTGAAGCTATTTGAGCTTGTCTTCATTGGGATAATTTTGATTACTGACTTGATCTTTTTACTAATAACTGGTGTATTCACATTCTATTTCTTCCTGATTCAGTGTTGATAGGTTGTATGTTTCTAAAAATTTTCCCATCTCTTCTAGAATTTCTAGGGTTTTTTTTTGGGGGGGGGATCAATAGTTGTTCATAGTAGCCTCTTACAATTCTTTGTATTTCCATGGTGTCAGTGTAATGTTTCCTTTTTCGTTTATATGTTTGTTGATTTAGGTCCTCTTTTTTCCTTCTTTGTTAGTCTAGCCAAGGACATGTCAATATTTTTATCTTTTCAAAGAACCAACTCTTGTTTTTGCTTTCTATTTCACTTTTGCTGTTATCATCATTATTTGTTTTCTTCTTCTAACTTTGGGATTAGTTTGTTCTTTTTCAAGTTCCTTAAGGCATAGAGTTAGGTTGTTTATTTGAGATCTTTCTCATTTTTTGATGTAAGCCTTTATTGCTATGAACTTTCCTCAGGACTCCTTTTGCTGTGTCCATACAATTTAGTATGTCATGTTTCCATTTTTATTTGTCTCAAGATACTTTTTATGCCCCCTTTAGTCCTTTGGTTGTTCAGGAGAGTGTTGTTCAATTTCCATGTATATGTGAATTTTCCAGGTTTCCTCTTGTTAATGATTTCTAGTTTCATCCCATTGTGGTCAGACAAAATGTCTGATAATGTCATCTTAAATTTAATAATACTTGTTTTGTGGCCTAACATAGGATCTATTCTAGAAAATGTTTCACATGTGCTAGAGAAATGTGTATTCTGCTGTTGTCAGAATGTTCTGTATATGTTTGTTAAGACAATTTGGTCTATATTTTTTTGCACTATTTTCTTATTTATTCTATAGGGGTCTATCCATAGTTATGAGTGAAATATTAAAGTCCCCAACTATTAGTGCACTGCTGTTTCTTTTTCTTTTCTTTTCTTTTTCTTTTTTTTTTTTAGTTATTTTAATTTTTGCTTCATATATTTAGGTGCTCTGATGTCAGGCACATCAATATTTATAATTGTTATATCTTCCTAATGTATCAACCTTTTATCATTATATAGTGACTTTCTTTGCCTCATTTTTAATTTAAAGTCTACTTTTTCTAATATAAGTCCTCTTATATTAGCAAACCTGATTTGTGTCATTATTGTTACCATGTGCTTGAAATATCTTTTTCTGTTCTTTTACTCTATGTGTGTCTTTCAGGCTAATGTGAGTCTTTTGTAGGTAACAAATTGTTGCATTTTATTTTTGTTCAGGCATTTTATATTTTGACTGGAGAATTTAGTCCATTTACATTTAATATAATTATTGATAGATAATGACTTACTAGTGCCATTTTGTTAATTGTTTTCTGGCAGTTTTGTAGATCCATTGTTCCTCATTTCTTACCTTGATGTCTCTTTTTCTATTATGATATCTTTTGGTATCACTATTCTTTGGCTTCTTCATCGTGTTATTTTATAGATTTACTGTGTGTTTTCCCTTATGATTTCCATGAGTTTTATTTACATAAAACATCTTAAAATTATTACACCCTATTTTAAACTAATAACAACTTAACTTAAAATTTTTTTAATGTTTTATTTATTATTGAGAGAGAGAGAGAGAGAGAGAGAGAGAGAGCGAGCAGGGGAGGGGCAGAGAGAGAGGTAGACACTGAATCTGAAGCAGGCTCCAGACTCTGAGCTGTCAGCATAGAGCTTGAGACAGGTTCAAACTCACGAACTGTGAGATCATGACCTGAGCTGAAGTCAGACGCTTTACCCTCTGAGCCACCCAGGTGCCCCAATAACTTAACTTTGATAGCATTCCTAAACTTTAAATTTTTACTCTTCCTCCTCCTTCATATTTTAGGTTATTGATATTACAGTGCATGTGTTTTTTTATATTTGTATCCAGTAACAGATTTTCATTGCTAAGGTTACTTTATGTTGTATTTTAACTTTTTAGTTTTTAAACTAGAGTTGTAAATTGATTATAAACCATCATTACCTTCCTATACAATCCTAACTTAGATTGTATATTTATCATCACCAGTTTTATGCTACCTTCTTATGTTCTTACAATAAATTAATGTACTTTTACTTCCACTCAAAGAACTCCCTTTAGTATTTCCTTTAAATCAGCTCTAGTAGTGACAAACTACCTCAGATTTTGTTCTGTAAAGCCTCTTTTCTAGTTGATTTCTGAAGGAAAGCTTTACCGGTTATAGAACTTTTGGTTGGAAGTGTTGTTCTTTAAATATTTTGAATGTATCATTTCATTATCTCCTGGCCTGAAAACTTACTATTGAGTAATGGGTGTTTCCTTGTACATAACTTCTCCCTTTTATCTAGCTACTTGAAATGTCATTATTTGAGTTTGATTTTTACACTTTTATATGTATCTTGATTTAACCTTATTCAAGTTCCATCTGTTTGAGGTTCTTTAGATTTCATGGATCTGGATTTCTATTTTTCTTTCCAGGTTTACATTTTCAGCCACTATTGTTTTAAATATACTTTTTGTTTCTTTCTCTTTCTGGAATACCCCTAATACAGATGTTCTTTCATTTGGTTGTGGACCATAGCTCCTGTTGCTTTCTTAACTCTTTTTCACTTTATTTTTTCTTTTCATTCCTCTTACTAGATAATTTTAAATGTTCTGTCTTCTTGGTCATTGATTCTTTATTCTGTTTGATTAAGTCTGCTTTGAATCTCTCCACTGAGTTTTTCCAGCTCAGTTATGTATTTTTCAACTTTAGAATTTTTTATGTTTTCTGTTTCATTATTGAACTTCTTTGCTTTGTTCATGCATTGGTTTCTTAATTTCATTCAGTTGTGTGTGTGTTCTTGAGTTCACTTAACTTCCTTAAGAGAATTACTTTGAATTCTTTGATAGTTAATAGATCTCCATTTCTTTTTTTAAAAAAAATTTTTAATGTTTATTTTTGAGGAAGGGAGATAGAGTGTGAGTGGGGAGGGGCAGAGAGAGAGAGGGAGACAGAGAATCTGAAGCAGGCTCTAGGCTCTGAGCTGTCAGCACAGAGCCCAATGTGGGGTTCAAACTCCTGGACCAGGAGATCATGACCTGAGCTGAAGTCAGACGCCCAACTGACTGAACCACTCAGGTGCCCCGTAGATCTCCATTTCTTAAGTGTCAGTTAATATTGGAATTTTATTCATTTCCTTTGGTGGTGTCATGTTTACCTGACTTTTCATGATCCTTGGGTCCTTATGTTGGCATTTACACATTTGAGTAAGCAGTCTCCTCTTCTAGACCTGACAGGTTTGCTTAGGCAGACACAGCTCTTCATCACTAAGCTCAGTTTGGCTTTCTGGATATCCACTGGTAATATCTTTGGGCAAGGGGGGCTTGCTGTCATAGTCTGTTTTTGAGAGATGTCCCTGCCTGAGCTCTGAGGTCAGAAGGGGGTTGTTGCTGTCTGAGAACAGTTGGATAGGACTGCTGGCTTGGTTCCCTAGACAAGTGAGGCTGTAGGATGGGCTCTACAGTTGCCTGGGTTCTTTGGTCAGGCTTACCAGATGGTTGGGACTGGGTACTACACTCAGTATTAGGAGGGGCTTTGAAATAGTTTTCCTACTCTGGTAGGGCAGTAGATCAGGGCCTGCACAGCTCATTGTTTGGGACCTAAATCATAAAAGATTATGCACTGAATTTCCTGGCCAGATGGGGCCATCAGTTTTGCTCTGTAGACAGAGAAATCCACAGGCTGTGCTTCTGTTTAAGTGCCACTGTAAGCAGGACTGTTGGATAGGCTACAAAACTTCCTGTGTAATCTGGTTAGGTTCCCAGGTCAAGAGGGTTGAAAGCTGTATTCAGTAATGGGCAAACTATAAATTAGTTTCCCTGCCAGAAAAGATCAGAAAGACTGTGTTTTTTTAAAGTTTGTTTTATGTTTATTTATTTTGAGAGAGAGAGAGAGAGAGAGAGAGAGAGCGAGCACAAGCAGGGTAGGGGCAGAGAGAGAGAGGGAGACAGAATCCCAAGCAGGCCCACAGTGTCAGCATAGAGCCCAATGTAGGGCTCAAACTCACAAACTGTGAGATAATGACCTGAGCCAAAATCAAGAATTGGGCGCTTAACCAACTGAGCCATCCAGGCAACCCCAACTGTTTGTGGTTTTGATTCAAGCTGACCATGTGACCATGGCACAAGTTCCCTGGACAAATAGTGCCACTGATGACTCAAATAATTGACTCTGGCTGCTGTACTCTCTGCTTGAGCATCGTTGAGCTACTACTAATCTTTCAGCTGTCTGGCCAATCTTTTTGTTCACATAGGGCTGAGAGCTACAGTCAACAAGAGGCAAGGTGTGCTTCAGTTCCCTTGCCATGGTGGGGTTAGATCAGGTTCCAGTGCTAGAAAGGCACTTTTCATTGGAGACCCACACCCCACCAACTTCCTCTGTCAGGTTGTGCTACCATCTTGGCTCTGTGCATAAGCAAACCCATGGTTTGAATTATCACTTGAGCCCTTCAGGTAGGAAATCTGTCTGCCAAGATCGAGGTGCTGGTGTTGCAACCCCATACCCACTTTTCTTTCACACTCAGATTCCCTCTGGTCAATCCCTGTAGGATGAAGCCAGAGTGGAGACTCCCAAGAAGTTACCCACAACAATTACATGAACTGGATGTCCACCATGGGACCTTAGGCTCAAGGGAGAGTTCTGGCCTCTTGGCATGGTGCTCTGGCCAGAAATGAGGTGGGGACAATTCAGTCAGTAAATAGCTCCCCATCTTATCCTTCTAAGGTTTTGTGTCTTGGCCTTGGTACAGGCCTGGGGGCGGGAGCTTCAGCCTCACCTCCATTTTATAAGATTTTCTCAGTGGTATCTTGTCCATGAATAGTTGTTAATTATTGTTCTTCTGAGAGAGTAAAGTCAGAAAATGACCTATGTCACCATCTTGATGATGTGGCTTTCAGTTTTGGTTTTCTTTTGCTCTAACAATAAAACCTTTGTCACTTTGATTAAGTCCTTGACATTTCTCCTCTTCTAATGTCTCATATATAGAGTAAGGGAAGTGATCTGGATGACCTCTGATGTTCCTTCTAACTTGAACATGATGCTCTCTCTTCTTATATTTACTTCTCAGTGCATCCTCACATTAAATTAACATACTTTGTCCAGTTTTCCCTGCACAGGCCTATTCTTTCCCCATTATAATATAGGCTCCATGAAGATAAAGAAGATAAATGTTTTGCTTGTTGATAAATATCCACAATGCTTTTTAACAAATATTTATTATGTAAAATGATTAATACTTGATTATGCATTCACACTATTCTGCTATATTTTCTTTTCATTCATTCATCCATTCATCATGTACAAGTTCCTTAGCAAATATTTATGATCATCTTCTTTTTGATTCTCTCAATCCTTTTTGCCTCCCAAGCCAACTGAGCTTCAGTTTGTCCACTAAACTCTGCTAAACTTTTCATCTATAACCAATCTCTATTTTACTTGAATTCCTACCACATACACAGTGTTTATCATATTATAATGAACCTGAAAATATAATCTCTAGAGACTTATTAACATGGTATTTGTTGATACTATGCTACATATTAACATACTGTCCTTGAATGGTTCTGACTTGCTAGGTCTGTGATATTTCCAAGACAGGGATGTTATGTTTTCTAAAATTTATCCATGGCATGTAATACCATCTAAATATAGAATCTGAAAACTGTAATTTAACATATTATCTCCCCCTGCCCCTTTTCTCTATCCAGTAACACATGTGCAAACACACACATATACACACAAAATCCTGAATGGCCCTTCACTATCCATGTATGTATTCTGGTAGAAATTGAAATAGGAAAAAGGGGTGGAAGTGATACATCCTCCAGGAAATGGCCACTGAATTTTGTCTCATTTATGGGGATAATGCTCAATCCATAATTACTTGAAGTGTAAGTGTATCATCCCACTTCCTAGTTGTGCCCATGAGGTGGAAATGCTCTTTCTTTTCTTGTCTTTGTCACCATTTCTTGTTTTGTTATGAGAGAAGCCAAGTAGTCTGAAGTTATGCTGGTGCACAAAGCATTCTAAAATAGCCTTCATTTATGAGCAATCATCTATGAAGGACTAACATTTAGGGAACCTTGCTGTGTCCTTTTTTGAGATTATAGCTTCTGTATAAGTGACAAATATATTTAGATGGAGCATGAAGTGTTCTCTGTACAGTTTTCGATTTGTAGAGTTAGCATTTGTATCTTTTAGGATAAAATGCCCAATGGGAAAATGTTGAAGAATACTAATAACTACTAATAAATAACTAAAATAGATGTTGTCCCAGAAGGGCAACAGCAGGCTATACTTCAAGGGAATAAATTTGGGTAAATGATTTATGATTCTTTTCTGAGGATATATTGTTAATAGTTTTTCTGATTGTACGTTTCCCTTATTCATGCCAAAAATTCAGAAAGAGATGACAGAGGAGAGAAAAAGAAAAAGAGAGAGATATTTCTAATTGTTAGGCTTATATTTACTTCTATGTGTGAGAGATCTCACAAGAAAAATAAATTTATGGTAATCCATCAATAATTCCTTATTTTATATATTTCTTCTGGCCAAAGCCCCACTGATCCAATAAACCTCTGATAAAAAGAACATTACATAAATTATTCCTAATTAAGAGGGTTACAAATACAGAATTATGTACAATATATATAGTTTCTTGTCTAGGAGAAAGTGTCTTGTTTAAAAGTCTGCTATATGACATCTGTTAAAAATGTAGACCAATGGCAAAACTAGAAATAATAATTATTGCCTTAAGCATAAGAGATTGCTGAATATTGAAGATGGAGCATGAGAAAAAACGATTAGTGCTAAATAGAGACTTAGAAATCATCCTGTGACTCATTTTATTGGTGATGATACTGAAACCCAGGCAGGTGCCAGCCGGAGACAACGACCTAAGAATCTAGAATCCAGATTTCCTCATTCTGAGGATTTACAGTGTCCTTTTCTTTGTATGTTTAAATTGATAAGTTGAAGTACAGTAGGTATTTAAAAGTATGGATATTTTTCTTAATAAAAATATTATATTCCTTTTTTAAAACAATTGAAAAGTAAATTAAATGGTAAATTTAGTGCACCCGCTCAAAGTTCACCAAAAATAAACTCCTGATACAGCTTTTGTCTTGTGTTTTATTGGTGGTGTTGTAATAAAATATACATAACAGAAAATCTTCCATTTTAGCCATTTTCATGTGTACAGTTCTGAGATATGGAGTACATTCACATCGCTGTGCAGCCATCACCACAGTCTCCAGAACTTTCTCATCTTCCCAATTGAAACGTTGTACTCATGACACCAGCTTCCCATTTGTATCTCCTCCCAGTCACTGGAAACCATAATTCTTTCTATTTCTATAAATTTAACTGCTCCAGGAACCCTACATAAGTGGAATCATACAACCTCAGTCCTTTTGTGACTGGCTTATTTCACATAACATAATGTATTCAAGATTCATCCCTGTTGTAGCCAATATATATATATATATATATATATATATATATATATATATATATATATTCATTTACATAATATATAAATATAAAAATTATATAAATATATATATATATAAATAACACATCTCTTGATTTCCCACCTTTCAGAAGGATAACTGACAGATGAAAACTGTATATATTTAAGGTATACAACTCCATGTTTTGATATATGTATACATTGTAAAATAATCACTATGAACAAGATAATTAAAATAGCCATCACCTTGCATGGGTTACCATTTTCTTTTCTCTTTCTTTTTTGTTTTTGTAGTGGCAACACTTAAGATCTATCCTCTTAGCAAATTTTAAGTATTTTTTGCTGTAGTCCTATTGCTGTACATTAGATATCCAGAACTTACAAATCTTGCATAACTGAAACTTTGTACTCCTTCACCAGTATCTCCTCATTTCATTTCTTTTGGATATATATCCAGAAGTGGGATTGCGGGGTCATTTGAGAAGTCTATTTTTAGTTTTGTGAGAAATGCCCATACTCTTTTACCATAATGGCTATACCAGATTACATTCCTATCAACAGTATCAAGGGTTCTTTACTCCACATCTTTGCCAACATTGTTGTTTTCTTTTTGATAATTGTCATGCTAATAGGTGTGAAGTGCTAGGTAATTGTGATTTGATTTGCATTCCTCTAATGATTAGTGATGTTGAATTCTTTTCATATGTATTAGCCATTTGTATGTCCTCTTTGAAGAAATGTCTATTCAGATCATTTGCCCATTTTTTCACTTAGATTATTTGGCTATTGAGATTTTTTTGCTATGGAGTTGTATGAGTTCCTTGTTTATTTTTGGATGTTAACTTCTTTTTTTTTTCCATATGGAAGTAATGTACTGAGATTTTATTTTATTATTTTTTTCAATATATGAAATTTATTGTCAAATTGGTTTCTATACAACACCCAGTGCTCATCCCAAAAGGTGCCCTCCTCAATACCCATCACCCACCCTCCCCACCCTCCCACCCCCATCAACCCTCAGTTTGTTCTCAGTTTTTAAGAGTCTCTTCTGCTTTGGCTCTCTCCCACTCTAACCTCTTTTTTTTTTTTCCTTCCCCTCCCCCATGGGTTTCTGTTAAGTTTCTCAGGATCCACATAAGAGTGACTATATGGTATCTGTCTTTCTCTGTATGGCTTATTTCATTTAATATCACACTCTCGAGTTCCATCCACATTGCTACAAAGAGCCATAATTCGTTCTTTCTCATTGCCATGTAGTACTCCATTGTGTATATAAACCACAATTTCTTTATCCATTTGTCAGTGGATGGACACTTAGGCTCTTTCCATAATTTGGCTATTGTTGAGAGTGCTGCTATAAACATTGGGGTACAAGTGCCCCTATGCATCAGCACTCCTGTATCCCTTGGGTAAATTCCTAGCAGTGCTATTGCTGGGTCATAGGGTAGGTCTATTTTTAATTTTCTGAGGAACCTCCACACTGTTTTCCAGAGTGGCTGCACTAGTTTGCATTCCCACCAACAGTGCAAGAGGGTTCCCGTTTCTCCACATCCTCTCCAACATCTATAGTCTCCTGATTTGTTCATTTTGGCCACTCTGACTGGCGTGAGGTGATATCTGAGTGTGGTTTTGATTTGTATTTCCCTGATAAGGAGCGACGTTGAGCATCTTTTCATGTGCCTATTGGCCATCCGGATGTCTTCTTTAGAGAAGTGTCTATTCATGTTTTCTGCCCATTTCTTCACTGGGTTATTTGTTTTTCGGGTGTGGAGTTTGGTGAGCTCTTTATAGACTTTGGATACTAGCCCTTTGTCTGATATGTCATTGGCAATTATCTTTTCCCATTCCGTTGGTTGCCTTTTAGTTTTGTTGGTTGTTTCCTTTGCTGTGCAGAAGCTTTTTATCTTCATAAGGTCCCAGTAATTCATTTTTGCTTTTAATTCCCTTGCCTTTGGGGATGTGTCAAGTAAGAGATTGCTACGGCTGAGGTCAGAGAGGTCTTTTCCTGCTTTCTCCTCTAAATTTGATGGTTTCCTGTCTCACATTCAGGTCCTTTGTCCATTTTGAGTTGATTTTTGTGAATGGTGTGAGAAAGTGGTCTAGTTTCAACCTTCTGCATGTTGCTGTCCAGTTCTCTCAGCACCATCTGTTAAAGAGACTGTCTTTTTTCCATTGGATGTTCTTTCCTGCTTTCTCAAAGATGAGTTGGCCATACGTTTGTGGGTCTAGTTCTGGGGTTTCTATTCTATTCCATTGGTCTATGTGTCTGTTTTTGTGCCAATACCATGCTGTCTTGATGATTACAGCTTTGTAGTAGAGGCTCAAGTCTGGGATTGTGATGCCTCCTGCTTTGGTCTTCTTCTTCAAAATTACTTTGGCTATTCGGGGCCTTTTGTGGTTCCATATGAATTTTAGAATTGCTTGTTCTAGTTTCCCAGAAGAATGCTGGTGCAATTTTGATTGGGATTGCATTGAATGTGTAGATAGCTTTGGGTAGTATTGACATTTTGACAATATTTATTCTTCCAATCCATGAGCATGGAATGTTTTTCCATTTCTTTGTGTGTTCTTCAATTTCCTTCATAAGCTTTCTATAGTTTTCAGCATACAGATCTTTTACATCTTTGGTTAGATTTATTCCTAGGTATTTTATGCTTCTTGGTGCAATTGTGAATGGGATCAGTTTCTTTATTTGTCTTTCTGTTGCTTCATTGTTAGTGTATAAGAATGCAACTGATTTCTGTACATTGGTTTTGTATCCTGCAACTTTGCTGAATTCATGTATCGGTTCTAGCAGACTTTTGGTGGAGTCTATCGGATTTTCCATGTATAATATCATGTCATCTGCAAAAAGCGAAAGCTTGACTTCATCTTTGCCAATTTTGATGCCTTTGATTTCCTTTTGTTGTCTGATTGCTGATGCTAGAACTTCCAACACTATGTTAAACAACAGCGGTGAGAGTGGGCATCCCTGTCGTGTTCCTGATCTCAGGGAAAAAGCTCTCAGTTTTTCCCCATTGAGGATGATGTTAGCTGTGGGCTTTTCTAAAATGGCTTTGATGATGTTTAAGTATGTTCCTTCTATCCCGACTTTCTCAAGGGTTTTTATTAAGAAAGGGTGCTGGATTTTGTCAAAGGCCTTTTCTGCATCGATTGACAGGATCATATGGTTCTTTTCTTTTCTTTTATTAATGTGATGTATCACGTTGATTGATTTGTGAATGTTGAACCACGCCTGCATCCCAGGAATGAATCCCACTTGATCATGGTGAATAATTCTTTTTATATGCTGTTGAATTCGATTTGCTAGTATCTTATTGAGAATTTTTGCATCCATATTCATCAGGGATATTGGCCTGTAGTTCTCTTTTTTTACTGGGTCTCTGTCTGGTTTAGGAATCAAAGTAATACTGGCTTCATAGAATGAGTCTGGAAGTTTTCCTTCCCTTTTGATTTTTTGGAATAGGTTGAGAAGGATAGGTATTATCTCTGCTTTAAACGTCTGGTAGAACTCCCCTGGGAAGCCATCTGGTCCTGGACTCTTATTTGTTGGGAGATTTTTGATGACTGATTCAATTTCTTCGCTGGTTATGGGTCTGTTCAAGCTTTCTATATCCTCCTGATTGAGTTTTGGAAGCGTGTGGGTGTTTAGGAATTTGTCCATTTCTTCCAGGTTGTCCAATTTGTTGGCGTATAATTTTTCATAGTATTCCCTGATAATTGTTTGTATCTCTGAGGGATTGGTTGTAATAATTCCATTTTCATTCATGATTTTATCTATTTGGGCCATCTCCCTTTTCTTTTTGAGAAGCCTGGCTAGAGGTTTGTCAATTTTGTTTATTTTTTCAAGAAACCAACTCTTGGTTTCGTTGATCTGCTCTACCGTTTTTTTAGATTCTGTATTGTTTATTTCTGCTCTGATCTTTATTATTTCTCTTCTTCTGCTGGGTTTAGGCTGCCTTTGCTGTTCTGCTTCTATTTCCTTTAGGTGTGCTGTTAGATTTTGTATTTGGGATTTTTCTTGTTTCTTGAGATAGGCCTGGATTGCAATGTATTTTCCCCTCAGGACTGCCTTTGCTGTGTCCCAAAGCGTTTGGATTGTTGTATTTTCATTTTCGTTTGTTTCCATATATTTTTTAATTTCTTCTCGAATTGCCTGGTTGACCCACTCATTCTTTCGTAGGGTGTTCTTCAACCTCCATGCTTTTGGAGGTTTTCCAGACTTTTTCCTGTGGTTGATTTCAAGCTTCATACCATTGTGGTCTGAAAGTATGCATGGTATAATTTCAATTCTTGTATACTTATGAAGGGCTGTTTTGTGACCCAGTATATGATCTATCTTGGAGAATGTTCCATGTGCACTCGAGAAGAAAGTATATTCTGTTGCTTTGCGATGCAGAGTTCTAAATATATCTGTCAAGTCCATCTGATCCAATGTCTCATTCAGGGCCCTTGTTTCTTTATGGACCGTGTGTCTAGATGATCTATCCATTTCTGTAAGTGGGGTGTTAAAGTCCCCTGCAATTACCACATTCTTATCAATAAGGTTGCTTGTGTTTATGAGTAATTGTTTTATATATTTGGGGGCTCCGGCATTCGGCGCATAGACATTTATAATTGTTAGCTCTTCCTGATGGATAGACCCTGTAATTATTATATAATGCCCTTCTTTATCTCTTGTTACAGACTTTAATTTAAAGTCTAGTTTGTCTGATATAAGTATGGCTACTCCAGCTTTCTTTTGGCTTCCAGTCACATGATAAATAGTTCTCCATCCCCTCACTCTCAATCTAAAGGTGTCCTCAGATCTAAAATGAGTCTCTTGTAGACAGCAAATAGATGGGTCTTGTTTTTTTATCCATTCTGATACCCTATGTCTTTTGGTTGGCGCATTTAATCCATTTACATTCAGTGTTATTATAGAAAGATACGGGTTTAGAGTCATTGTGATGTCTGTATGTTTTATGCTTGTAGCGATGTCTCTGGTACTTTGTCTCACAGGATTCCCCTTAGGATCTCTTGTAGGGCTGGTTTGGTGGTGACAAATTCCTTCAGTTTTTGTTTGTTCGGGAAGACCTTTATCTCTCCTTCTCTTCTAAATGACAGACTTGCTGGATAAAGGATTCTCGGCTGCATATTTTTTCTGTTCAACACATTGAAGATCTCGTGCCAATCCTTTCTGGCCTGCCAAGTTTCAAAAGAGAGATCAGTCACGAGTCTTATAGGTCTCCCTTTATATGTTAGGGCACGTTTATCCCTCGCTGCTTTCAGAATTTTCTCTTTATCCTTGTATTTTGCCAGTTTCACTATGATATGTCGTGCAGAAGATCGATTCAAGTTACGTCTGAAGGGAGTTCTCTGTGCCTCTTGGATTTCAATGCCTTTTTCCTTCCCCAGTTCAGGGAAGTTCTCAGCTATTATTTCTTCAAGTACCCCTTCAGCACCTTTCCCTCTCTCTTCCTCCTCTGGGATACCAATTATGCGTATATTATTTCTTTTTAGTGTATCACTTAGTTCTCTAATTTTCCCCTCATACTCCTGGATTTTTTTGTCTCTCTTTTTCTCAGCTTCCTCTTTTTCCATAACTTTATCTTCTAGTTCACCTGTTCTCTCCTCTGCCTCTTCAATCCGAGCTGTCGTCATTTCCATTTTGTTTTGCATTTAGTTTAAAGCGTTTTTCAGCTCCTCGTGACTGTTCCTTTGTCCCTTGATCTCTGAAGCAAGAGATTCTCTGCTGTCCTCTATACTGTTTTCAAGCCCAGCGATTAATTTTTTTACTATTATTTTAAATTCACTTTGTGTTATATTATTTAAATCCTTTTGATCAGTTCATTAGCTGTTGTTATTTCCTGGAGATTCTTCTGAGGGGAATTCTTCCATTTCGTCATTTTGGATAGTCCCTGGAGTGGTGCGGGACTGCGGGGCACTTCCCCTGTGCTGTCTTGAATAACTTGCGTTGGTGGGCGGGGCCGCAGTCAGACCTGATGTCTGCCCCAACCCACCGCTGGGGCCACAGTCAGTCTGGTGTGTGCCTTCTCTTCCCCTCTCCTAGGGGCGGGATTCACTGTGGGGTGGCGTGGCCCGTCTGGGCTACTTGCACATTGCCAGGCTTGTGGTGCTGGGGATCTGGCCTATGAGCTGGGGTGGGTGGGCAAGGTGCACAGGGGCAGACGGGGCAGGCTTAGCTCACTTCTCCTTAGGTTATCCACTTCAGGAGGGGCCCTTGGCAGCGGGAGGGAGTCAGACCTGCTGCTGGAGGGTTGGCCCCGCAGAAGCACAGCATTGGGTGTTTGCGCGGAGGGAGCAAGTTCCCTGGCAGGGACTGGTTCCCTTTGGGATTTTGGCTGGGGGATGGGCGAGAGAGATGGCACTGGCGAGCACCTTTGTTCCCCAACAAACTGAGCTCTGTCCTCCCGGGGCTCAGCAACTCTCCCTCCCTTTGTCCTCCAGCCTTCCCGCTTTCTGAGCAGAGCTGTTAACTTATGACCTCCCAGATGCTAAGTCCCGCTTGCTGTCGGAATACCCTCCGTCTGGCCCCTCCGCTTTTGCCAGCCAGACTCAGCCAGCTCTGTTTGGCCGGCAGGCTGCCCCTCCGCCCTGGCTCCCTCCCGCCAGTCAGTGCAGCACGCACTGCCTTTCCACCCTTCCTACTCTTTTCCGTGGGCCTCTCGTCTGCACTTGGCTGCGGAGACTCCATTCTGCTAGTCTTCTGGTGGTTTTCTGGGTTAGTTAGGCAGGTGTAGGTGGAATCTAAGTGATCAGCAGGACACGCGGTGAGCCCAGCATCCTCCTACGCCACCATCTTGGAAGTTAACTTCTTATCAGATAGGTGGTTTGCAAATATTTTCCTCCATGTTTCCATGATTTTCTCCATTTCTCCCATGGATTGTCTTTTCACCCTGTTGATTATTTCCTTTGCTTTGCAGAGAGTTTTTAGTTTGATGCAAGCTCACTTTTCTATTTTGTCTTTTGTTGCCTGTGCCTTTGGTGTTTATCTGAAAAAGCAAGTCTAGACCAATGTCAAGAATCCTTTTCCCTATGTTGTTTTCTAGTAATTTTAAGGTTTCAGGCTTGTGTGTAAGTCTTTAATCCATTTTGTGTTGAATTTCGTGTATGAGAGATAAGGGTCCAGCTTCATTCTTCCACATATAAATATCCAGTTTTGCTAACACCATTTACTGAAAAGACTGTCCTTTTACTGATGTCCTAAAGAGTCTGAGGTTTTATATTGCTTAGAAGCTAACAAGCTGGTTTGTTAAAGTCACAGGGATGTTGGTGGAAGACACTAGAATCCTGAGATGGAGATAAAGGAACTGCAGAACTGCTTACTCTTGGCACAGTAGGCACATGAGTATCATGTTTGCAGCACCCTTGCCTCTCAAGACCCACAAATTCAATGTGAAGGTATAGATGTATTGCATGCACATGGTTATGCATTACAGCGGAGGAACCCTGAACTTAGGAAATCCAAACTTTTTTTCCTGACGGCCCACAAGCAAACTTGCTTATTGCCCTGAAAGGAGATACCTTGTTTTACTGGACTGTAAGTAAATCTGTCCTTTGTTTTTCTGAGATCTCAATTTTCCAAGACTATTCAATATACAAACATCCTTAAGAAGATAGTAGAAAAAGAGGGGTAAGGGGCATTCAGTGTTTCACTCACAAGACATGCAGCAGTGGGATAGAAATGGAAACTGTACCCAAAAACCTTTTATTAATTGATTTTTTTCTTCACTTACTAATGCAATTATTCATTTAGTCATTCATTCTTCTATTTACTTTTTCTACTATTTATTCAGTGAACATCCCATCTCTTTGCAAGAGACTGTTCTAGTCTTCCATAACTCTCCATTTCAATCAAATGGCATAGATCTTTCTACTTTCAATCAATCAGTCAATCAGTCAATCAACCAATCAATCCATGGACTTTCCTAACACAGTGACATTTTTTTAATGCTCTTCCTTCTACTCAGAAAATTGTCTAACTTATTTCTACTAATTGAAATCCTTTGTTTCCCTCAAGAAAAAACCATATTCTTTATCATTATTTTCTGATTCCTAGGATTACAACTAAAGCATCTACTTTGGTTGAGCCCTTTTACAATGGCAGCTTATATTTGTATGACTCTTTTTGAATTCTTGATTTCTTTGACATTTGCTAGAGTTACTCACATTTAGTTCTAACTCCCTATCTTGGGGTGCAAGTTCCAAGGAAAGAGAGTCTCCTTCAGCCTCACTTTTTTGTTATACCTATAGTGCCTTTTCACTCTCTTGCTTATAGTTACAAACTGCATATTAATTAAAATTGACATTTTTAAAACTTGGTCTGTGTTGCAGCTGGGCTTTTATTTGGTATGCAAAATTATAGTGATTAACAAAGTAGTTACATCATTTAATCCACTTTTTTTCAATGCATTTGTACTTACATAGAATGAATATATATACATATATATGTATATGTATGTATATATATTTATATGTATATAAAATCACCATATGAAGCACATATGAGGCATACACATAAAATTCAGAGACCAAGTTTTGCCTACTATCTATTGATTGGTTACAGTTAGAAAAACAGGTATATTGCCTCACAAGAAAAACAAAACCTCACAACAACATGTTAGAAATGAGGCTCAGAGGCAAAGTGACTAAAAGTATAATAACTAAAAATGCCAAGTATTTTCAAAGATGTTGAGCAGCTGGAACTCACATTGTTGGAGAGAGTCAATCAGGGCTAAATATACATATTTCTGTGACCAGCAATTACTCTCTTAGCTATATACCACCTCCCACTACATAAATGCATATGCCCACCAAAAAGCATGTACAAGAATGTCCATAGCATGTTTATCTGTAATAAAAATACCAATGGAAATCAAACATACACCAACAGAATTGATGGACTATAATATTCATACAATGGAATACTCTACAGAAATTAAATTTTGCTACACATAACAGTATTGATGGATTTTATAACACAGATTGTTGAGTGAAGAAGCCAGATTCAAAGAGTGTTTCGTATCATTAGTATCTTTCCATTATGAGAAATTCAAAACCAAGCAAATAGAAATAAGAATAGCATTTATGTTTGTGGAGTATTAACTATTAAGGGGGCTGCTGGCATGTGATAAATTTTCTGTACTTTGATAATGTGGTATTTGTGTGTGTATGTGTTCATATGTGTACACATATATAGCATGTGTATATTGCGTGCTTACGGTGTGTATGTACATTGTGTATATATAGTATGTATATATGTGTGTGTGTGTATGTATATATATATATATGTATACATTCGCACTGCACAGTTAAGATTACCGTTTTTCATAGATAACGTTTTGAAGGAGGAGGATCAGGAAATGAAATTATGTTATTGGTAAAATAAAGAAGGCCTGATATCTGGGACTTAGAGAATGAAAAAAAATCTATGTTTATAGAACATATTTTTGCTTGTTGCCCAAGGTAACAGGTGGGATACAGAATGGGAAAGTACCGGAGAGCTATGATTTACATTATAAATGGTAGAGAGCTATTCACAGGAAAATAGAATATATCCTAACTCTAAGGGTGATAAAAGATATAAGGTAAAAAATACTGGAATATATTTTTGTGCAATTCAGGGAAATAGATGTGTGTGCTAAAATAATGGAATAAAAATTCTCATATGAATCTCTGAGTTTAGACTAAAAATAGAACTCTCATTAGCAAAAATGAAAACCAGCAGATAAAGGACTAGTATCTTCAATAATTAGATAATGCAAGTCAACCTAGAATTTCATATGGAATAAAATTACCAAGATATTTTCAGAAAACAAACGGTAATTAAGTTTACCATTAATTGTTCATTTAAAAAATACAAAGAATACATTAAGAAATGAGATCATAAATGGAAAATCAGAGACACAAAAAATGGCGAGCAAAAGAAATGATAAACAAGTAAAAAGTCTGAGCAAGTATTAATGAATTTTGGTTATATAAAATAATAAATTATGTCTAAATCATGGTATTGATAACAGCAGACATAAAACATAGTTTGAAAGTAGGAAGGACTATAATAAAATTTAAAGCATTCTAAATTTCTTGTATTTTTAAGGAGGAGAGTAAAAGGTTGATTAACATTTCATCATATGTAATGTGAATATTAAACTGAAATAAAATAACCATTTAATAGATTAAGTTCCAGTGATGGTGTAGACATTTAATAATACAAGAAAAATAATTTTACCCTAAACAAAGTAAAATGAAAATGAAATGAGAAACAGGATAAAATAGGACAAAAAGAAACATATATCATAAGAGATATAGGTTTCAATATATTACCAATCACAATAAATGTAAATAGATAAAACTCTCCCATTAAAAAATCTATTCAGGTTGGTTCAATAAAAAGCACACAAATTTCTAAACACCTCATGAATCAAAGATGAAACATAATTGTCAATAGAAAATACTTAGAAATAAATATATATAAATGATCATTTATTAAATCTCATAGATAAAGCCAAACCATTTTATACAGGGAAATATTTAGCATTAAATACTTACCCTTAAAATGGCTTATAGTTAATCAGGTGATATGTCATATTATGATATTAGGGGAACAGATAGGAAAAAACGGTCTAAAATGGAAAATACAAATAATAGGAATAAAAAAAAAACAGCATAGAGAAAACCAACCAAATGTTATGCTAGTACTTTGAAAAGATTAATAAAAGAGGTGAAAATACTAATAAATAAAAAAGAGAGAAAGAACATAGCTACATTTTATTCTGTAAAAGATAGTAGCTACAGATGTTGAAGAGAGAGAAAAGTCAAAAAAGTTACAATGTATACCAATAAATGTAATTATGAGAAAAAAATTAAAGCCTTGTAAAATAAAACTTGTCTAAACTGATTCTAGATAAAATAGAAAACACACAATCTCTAGCTACCAATAAAATTTATTATTTCAAAATGTTATCTCAAGAAAATCATAAGGCTAAGAAATGTTATTTCTATGAGCCATTCTTGAAAGTTAAAATTAAAATCCTAAATAAGTTATTCCAGATGGTAGAAAAGGGGGAAACATTCTCCAATTTGTTTTAAAAAGCTAAGATAACCTTGAGCAAAATTTAAATAGGACAGTACAATAAAGGAACAAAATGGATGAGTTACAAAAACCTAAACCAAAAAAGTAAATAAACCAAATTACCTACCATAAAAAAAGGAAGTACCTCTTGACCACTTTGGGTTAACTTTGATTTAGTACTGGATAATCAATTTATGTAATCAACCACATTAAATGATTAGGTGAAAAAGTCAAATGATCATACTAAAATAGAGAAGTGTTCAACAAATTCAAAATGAATTTAAAAGTTAAAAATTTAGCAATTTAATAAAACAAGGGAAGTTTCTCAGTCTGATAAAAGGAATCTATAACAAATTAGAGCAAATATGATATCTAATGGGAAAATATAGCAGCCTCCTTTTGGTCATCAAGAAGACAAATAATGCATCGACCCACTTCTATTTAACATTGTATTGACTTAAAGAGGAAAACAATAATGGCATAGAGAAAATATAACATGATACAATCAAATATGGCTTCAGAGAGAAGAATCTAATGAATTATATGCAAGTGATATAATTGTTGATGGAGAAACGCAAAGAGATTGAAATATTTTTTAATTAGTAAAAGCTCACCATGATAGCTGGGTGCAAAATCAATATACTAAAAATTGAATTTTTATGTAGAAGAAAAAAAAAAGCGAAGCCAGAAACTCTAATGAAAAAGGTGCCGTTTAAAATAATAGATTGTGGGGGTGGGGACATCAAATGGGAAACCCAGTTGTGTTTTGTTTTGTTTTTTCCATTTCAGAAACTCAAATGCCCACCCCCCAAAAAAGTAAAATAAAAGCACTAAGAAGTTTGTTTGGGTTAATGGCCTCTGGTGGACTTTCCCCCACAAACGGGGAAGGAACAAGTGATAGGTAGACATTTCTCTTTGGACAGAATGCCGTTGGAATAATAAATCTTATGTGGTGAAAAAAAATAATAGATGATTTAAATTACCTGAAAAAAATTTTTGACAAAAGATGTTAATACCTTTATAGAAAATCTAAAATTCTATTTTATGAAAAAGACTTTAATAGATTAAGAAACAGAAGGTCATACATAGATGGGTATATTCCATATCATGACAATATAATTCTCCCCAAGTTCATCTACAGATACTGCATTTTATTTAATGTCCCAATTTTATTTGTGATTTTGAGGCTGACAAGGGTGCTGAAAATTCACATGTTCATTCCTAGATCTATGTAGAAAAGCAAACAGCCAAGTATCTGAGGAACCCATAGGATAAAAACAAAATTTGGGGGATTTCTCTTAAAGACTACAAAAGTTTTCAGAGGTTTTAGTAAATAAGACAGATGTCGTTAGGGGAATTGACAAATAGACTACTGAAACAGATTTGAGAGCAGGGAAACAGATCACACAATGAGAGTCCAGGAATAATTGATAACAGAGCTAGATCACATGGCCAATCAATGAAGTAATGGGCTTTTCAATAATAGATGGTCCTGGGTCAAAAGACTATGTACATATGCAAATATGCACGCAGTTTCAATTTCATAAGATGAAAGGAGTTTGGGAATTGTTGGCACAACATGAATGAGCTTAACCTTACTGAACTGTGCACTTAAATGGGTCAAGTTGGTAAATCTTATGTGTAGTTTACCACAATTAAACATTCTTTTTAATTTAAAAATCAAGAAAATCATTAATATTAAATTCAGGACAGCACTTACCTTGAGGAGGGGCATGTTCCAAAGTAAAGATAATTTTCTATTTCCTAATCATCTATGACTATTATTATTCATTAAACTGTGGAAATCTATCATGTGAAATATTACATAATAGAGGTTTTTTAAAAATTTTTTTAAATGTTTATTTATTTTTGAGACAGAGCCAGAGCATGAGCCGAGGAGGGGTAGAGACAGAGAGGGAGACACAGAATCCAAAGCAGGCTCCAGGCTCTGAGCTGTCAGCACAGAGCCCGATGCAGGGCTCGAACTCACGAGCTGTGAGATCATGACCTGAGCCGAAGTTGGACACCTAACCCACTGAGCCACCCAGGCACCCCTAATTAATAGAGTCTTAAAAATAGTTGAAGATGAGGTGTCTCGGTGGCTCAGGGGGTTAAGTGTCTGACTTCAGCTCAGGCCATGGTCTCCTGGTCCGTGGTTTTGAGCCCTGTGTCAAGCTCTGTGCTGACAGGTCAGAGCCTGGAGCCTCCTTTGGATTCTGTGTCTTCCTCCCCATCTGCCCCTCCCTAACTCACGCTGTGTCTCTCTCCATCTCTCAAAAATGAATAAATGTTTAAAAAATTAAAAATAAATAGTTGAAGATAGAAATTGGTAAGCTGCACCTGCCTCCCTGGAATTTGCTCCAGGTAATTTTTGGCTACTTTTTTGAGATGTTTATTTACATTGTTTCTGGAACAGTCATACCATACTGAAAGGGACTCTGCAGTTGGATATACCTGGATCAGTTTACCTCATTTTCTAGTCATGCAATCTGGAAAAGTTACTTAATCTCTTTGTACCGCAGGTTTTTCAAAAGCGGAATGAGAAAAATAATACCCATTCTTACATGACTGATTTCATAACAGTCACTTAAGAGGACTGACAAGAACTGTAGTAACTTTAGGTGTGAGGGAGTTGCCACGCGTATCTCAAATATCTGTATTGCTTGTATTCCCTTCCCTTTATGACTTTGGAATATCATGTTTACTAGTGCTTCATATTTTCTTATAATATCCAGAATTCTCTTTCCTGCAGCACGTTTATATGGTCTCCTGTCTTCATGGGGTATTATCTACCTGCTTGTTAAGCAGCAGATCACTGACTTTAGTGCCTGTGACTAGTGATGGTTCCACATGGTTCTGAGCTCAGGGCTTCTGGCTACCTTGATCCGTATTGAAGCATCGGAGACTTCGTGGCCAGAGATGCTATGAAAGCACCAATGGTAAATGCTCTGAGGGAGGGATGATGGTGATGTGTGGGGCAAATCTCTAGACGTGTTCCCTCATCTCTCCAGAGACACGGTTGACCCTCTTGGGGTGGTTAGGGTTCTCATAGTACTGAGAGGTCGGTGAACTGCGGAAAATGGCAGAAGTTAGAGGAGTTTGGTGAGAGGCTTAACCTGTGGACGTTTTTGTGGAATCACACTTCTATGGGAAGTGCTGGAGATTTTATATTTTCTCCTCACAGAAGCTAGAATCTTAGATCAATAAAGTCACTGGAGGTTCTGCAAGAGAAGCCACACGTGTTCATTATCTTTCCCATGCAACTCCGCAGAGCTCACTCCTGCTAAAGAAATCTTGATAATAAGAACTTTCCCAGTGTTGGGAGAGTCAGATAAGATAAAACACGCGAAGATCGCTCTCAGAGCCGTCTTGCACTCGGTACTCATTTTCCCTTGTTATAAGATGAAATCCAATTATTTTAACCTAATGTATGATCTATGGAAACAGAATGCTGAGCTATTGGCAAAACACTTTTATTTTTCCCTTTCAGTCCTCACAAAGCCCCATGACATGGCCACACATTCCTTGTGTCTGGAGAGGGCAGAAGTTAGTGATTATAAGTGGCTCAGCGAAGTCATTATAAAAAATAGGAAAAAAAATCAAAGCTCCTAATGCTGCAATCTTTTGTAATCTTATAGTTGTATTAAGGGATGGAGACTATACAGGTGCAATGCACATCCTGATAAGATGCAATAATGCATTTGCACACACACACAAAACATTTTTGTCATTGAAGGAAATAAATCCAACATACTTTGGCTTTCTTGAAATCTTTATATTCTCTAGCCCCCCAAATGGTTTTCAGCCGAAGATCATTTGACTCTGAAATCCCATCCATCAGTCATCTCCCTCTGCTTAGAATTACACCAGGGGTGGGTAGTACCATGCAACTGTTCAGAGATCAGTGTCTGGACAAAGACTCACCAGGTCGCCTGGGTCATGCTCTGTGTTCTAGTAGCATATGACACGGGGTGAACCCCTTTACCTCTGTCTTCAGCCCATCATCTGTAAAATAATAATGATAAGAGCAACTTCTGCACAGGGCAGTCTTGAGAACAAAGAGACAGTGTGAATAGAGCCCACGGTGTGTGTTCCATCCATTTCCCTATTCCTATTACTCGGTGCACAGAAACGTTGGGCAAGCTCTAGGAAGAGCCTTTCTCATTACAGCTGCAATCTTGTTCCCATAACTTCTCTAGTTCCTCAAGTCACTTCGGTTGAGGGTATTAATCTATTTCAATTGATTGACAATTGCACAGTAGTCAGTTAGTTGATTTATAATTTGCACCAGGTTATTGAATTTATAATTTGGACTGAGCTCTAAATGCGTTTTTGATTTATGTGTGTCCCCCACGCAGTTACAACAAATCATTGATGGTTGAGCAACATTTACTGTAAGACACACACATTTGGCAGTTGGATTTTAAAGGGCAAAGAAATTTATATTTCTTCATGTAAATGTAGAGAATCAATGCTTCAAATAATTGCAAAAGAAGCCATGTGATCAAGTGAGGAAAGCCATACCACTTAATAACCAGAAGAAAAAAAAAACACATTCTGTTTATAATGTTGTCTCTGTCTGGGCTGCATTACAGACTGAGAGTTATGTCAGACATCAGTGAACATCTACTTCAGCAGTTTACTTTCCACACAAGAGGGCTAAAGTGCTCGAGGCCATCAAGTTGTTAGTGGCTAAGCTGGAAATTTAACCAGCTTTCCTGACTCTTGTCTAGGCAACTTTCCACTGTATCTTACAGTTTTTCTGTGATTCATTTCTTTCTCTAAAAATGCAAGGATAATAATATAATGTTTGCTTCTCAGTGGAGTATGTTTTTCCTTAAATACATGAGACAATAGACTTGAAAGACATTTACAGCATAAAAGTATTGTACAAACTTCCACCTACATCCCAGCCTTGGTTTCTTAGGCATGGAGTAAACATAAGAGTCAAGTGTACCCATTTATCAAGGGGCCACTGTGAGCAGAGGGACTCTATCACCCACATATTTTTAGCTTTAATCCTCAATAACCCCTGTTATTTTCAGATGATAAAACTGAGGGTCAGAGCAGTTAAAGAAATATTCGAGCCAGGATTTCAAATACCCACGGCCTGTGTATGTGTCACTGCTGCTGGGCACACTAAAATAGGATCTCCCAGGTTCCTTAATGCAAGACTGTGAATTTAATATTTTCTGGCAAAGGAAAAACACCTGCCTCTTTAAGATTTGACCCTAATTGTAAAACAGTTTTCTTCTTGCTGCAGTATTAGGTGTCATATTAATCTTTCTTTCTGACCTCATTCTGGCAAATCGTCTTGGAGAGAGGAATAAATAATGTTCTTGTAAATTGATTTATATGAACTCTAGAGATATAGCACTAGCAAAAAATACCAGGCCACGTCTGGGCCCCAGTCAGTAGATCAAAGGTGTCTCTGCCTTATTATTTGCTCCATATCAAGTTCAGAATGATTACTGAAATGCCCATTTTCCTAATGTCACACCTCCCGTCAAGTATTCTGAACTTTGACCTCCACTGATCTAGTCTCAAACGTAATGCAATAACTTCTTGCAATGGCCAGGAAACTGGTTGTAGGAATCTGAACCTGCAGTGGAGGGTCAGGCCGGTGCTAAAAAGATGAGCAATCAGAACAAAGAGGAGATACCATTAGACTTCCAAGCACTAAAATGAACCCTGCAAAAATACTGTTTTAGAGCATCTCAGGGCCTTATCCTTTTCACTCTGAGCTGGATGATTAAATCCTGATGATTTGTTTTCACTTTTAAACTCCCCTTTGATTATTACGGAATGCAACTTTCATTCAGCACAGCAGATACGCAAAGCAGGGGAAATGGCTGTGCCCATACCCTCCCACACTAGTTCAATCGTTTCCTTCTCAGTGGAAATTGACACAGTTTATTCTAAGAGGTCATTATCATTCAATTCCAAACATGCTTATTGAATGCCTGCAATTTGATTAGCACTCAAAAAAAAAAACAAACCAGGACCTATTTACTGACCTCAAAAATATTCATATTTTCATTGCTTTAAAAAATGAAATGCTGTATATGATTGCATCTTAAAGTGGTTGTAAACAGGGTAACTCCGATAGAAGAGTAATTGCAAAGAGGATGAGAAAGTACAGGAGAGCATCCAAGAGATGAACTTTGCGTGAGAGCTTGACAGGGTAATCACAGCAGAAGAGGAAAGATATATAAGACACAGAAGTAGCATGGCCAAAGTGACGGAGATAAACATATTTGGAGTGAGGCACTAACTTGGAGAATCAGTGGAACAGCAGTTGAACAGAAACATATCCCCTGGTGACAAGGTGCCTGGAAATTAAGCTGAGAAATTTGGACTTGATCATGAGTGGACTGGAGAGCAACAGAAAATTCCAGAGTTCCAGAGGACACGATAAAAGGCTTCAGAGGACAAGCACAAATATGTCCAGTGACAAACCGGAGACAGGGAGCGTATGTACCAAAGGCACTGCAGGGGTGACAATATAAATAGAAAGGACCAAGCAAAGTAGCAAAGGGAAGGATGTGAGGGAAAGAGGACAGAAGAAAAACATGAAGCAGAAACCTTTGGGGAAGCCTAATGCAGCCTTGGGAATAGTTTTCTGGTTGTTCCATCAAACATAGCATGGAAAAATACCAGAGGCCCAGTTGCCTTTGATTTCCAAGTAAATGATTAATATAGTTTCCATACAGGTATGACCCACATATGTATAATTACACTAAAAGTTATTCATTATTTATTTGAAATTCAAATTTATCTATGTATCTAGTAATTTTTTCTTTTTTCTGTCAGCCCTATCTGGGACATGTACCTGTACCAATATTTACCTTACATTTTGGAAACAAAGAACATTTGTTCTTGTGCTACAGAAATATGTGGATTCCTAATATTTGTGTAATGTCAGAAGTACAGACATGTTTCCGTGAAAAAAATGTTACTTAGATAATAAATACTGTGTCTTGAGACTAAATTTAGTTCGGGAAAGTTGTAGCATTAATCTGGGTAGGACTTTCATGAAAAACACACATTTGACCAGGAGTTCTGAGGGGAAAAAAGTGAAAACTGTAGAGTTTTAAAGGGAGAATATGCAATTACCTAGAACTTGTAGTTTCAAAATTATAATGAAACATTTTAGTGTTTTGAGGAGACTATATGAATTAGAGCAAACAGCATACTTGGATGAATTGCTATACCATATGATGCCAATTTGATGAAAATTTAAAGCTGGCCAAGTAAGGAAGAAAATAATTTGTCATACAGTTCTCCTATTTTTGGAAAAGGAATGATGATTAAATACAGGCATTAGGGTAACAGGTACTTAAGACTCGCTTGAAAACTAAGATTACACTAACACATCTAAGAAGCTCAAGAATTTATGTCAAATGTTAAAAAGTGGTCATAGAAGCAAACAAAAGCATTGAACTACTTTTTTTTAACCTTCAGAAAGTTTTACTTTATTTATTTATTTTTGAGAGAGAGAGAGAGAGAGAGAGAGAGAGACAGAGACAGAGACAGAGAGACAGAGCACAAGTGGGGGAGGGGCAGAGAGAGAAGGAGACACAGAATCCGAAGCAGGCTCCAGGCTCCGAGCCGTCAGCACAGAGCCCGATGGGCTCGAACTCACAAACCGTGAAATCATAGACCTGAGCTGAAGGCGGATGCTTAACCGACTGAGCCACCCAGGCTCCCCAAAAGCATTGAACTTCTGATCAAAGCGCTGGATAGAAGAAGAAAAAGATTACATAGATTTTGTATGATTTATATAAAATCGAGGAACAGAGGAAAACCAATAAAATACGACATGTAGAAGATGCACGATGAGAAGAGTGGCTGGTGGCAGAATGTATGGTTGGTATTAGGGGTTCGCTTAGAAGGGCTTGAAAAGTCCTTGACAGATTTGGTTGTACCTATGAAATGTCAACATCTGTATTTCCTTACCCCCTTCAGCATAACCAAATTCTACTCACTCAAAGCACCATCTTCTCATCATGTAGACTTTCTAGATTGCTCTCACTACCGTTTCTCCCTCCTTCAAAAACCCTTGTAACCTATTTGAATCATTTTTTTCCTCATGACGATACACGAGTGTGGAGGCTTCGTTTTTTCTACATCTTCTCCCACCTTCATGAGAACAGATGTAATGACTTTATTTTCTGTATGTGTTTCTAAACACATAACAGGTGCTCAGTAAATACTCCATAAATTCAACGGAAACATGTAAAAGAAAACATCATACAGCCTTGAATAGGAAGACAGTTCTGATTGACAGACTAAATACAAAGCTCATTTGTTGGCTGGCTTGCAACATGGAGGCTTGATTTGGCCGCAGATTGTCCACGTAGACTTCTTAGAGTACAAAGCATTCGGGGGGTTCATGAAGAAAGGGTCTCACCTAGTGAAAAGCAATATGAAACAAATGGTTTGAGATCCTACTCCTTGTCTCTTTGTCAAGGCAGTTTTTAAAAATCTAGAATGACTGCCATATCTGAAGTTCAAATGAAGGACATTTCACCTTGATTGTTGTCAATTATTTAATATCTATCACTTTCATAAAAGGAAACAATAGACTAGTGGTAGCAGTTAGAGCTTTATGTGAAATAAAGTCTGTTACCAGGAAGAACCCAATCGTTCTTTTATATCTCTAATATTCAGAATCATTTGAAACAGACAAAAACGACAGATTTCCAGGATCTGCTGGTCATAACATGTGTGAGTGTGTGTGTGTGTGTGTGTGTGTGTGTGTGTGTGTGTGTATGTTTAAAATCTCACTGTTCCTACCTAGGAATGTAATATAACTTAATGTAACTTCCCTAATTGCATTTTAGTCTCAATACACAGTATTTTATTTATATGTATTATTTTTCATTCAACTCTATATTTTTGATATTAGGTAAACATTAAGAATTCCTATTTTTCGGGGCGCCTGGGTGGCGCAGTCGGTTAAGCGTCCGACTTCAGCCAGGTCACGATCTCGCGGTCCGGGAGTTCGAGCCCCGCGTCAGGCTCTGGGCTGATGGCTCAGAGCCTGGAGCCTGTTTCTGATTCTGTGTCTCCCTCTCTCTCTGCCCCTCCCCCATTCATGCTCTGTCTCTCTCTGTCCCAAAAATAAATAAACGTTGAAAAAAAATTAAAAAAAAAAAAAGAATTCCTATTTTTCTGTAGCACCAAGCTACTTGTTCCTTGGCTGTCTCTATTTTGTAAAGTAATCGTTGGCATAAGGAAATTCCCTAGATGTGGTTGCCAGATTCATTAAGTCTGGGGTGGAGTCCAGGAATCTAAAATTAAAAGAAAAAAAAAACTGAAGGTGATTCTGTTCATCAGTTTTATTTGGGAATCACAAATCTATTCTATTGTCATGACTTCATATTTAAACAGATTGAGGTCTCAGAAGGTTAAAAGAGGCTTCTGGGTGTCATAAAGCTTTTTATTGTTGAAACAGGAAGAGCTCAGATGTGCAATTTCAGTGTACTGGACGTTGTGTGTCTACACTTCTATTGTGGTCATCTCCTTGACAGTCCAGGTCCCTTTTATGTAAGTATGCCTGGGACTTAATTTGAGGAAAACCATGGCAATCTGCCCCTGGAAACTATATTTTTGAAAACTGAGAAATTCAAAGGAATACTGGAAATCAGGCATCAAAGAGAGTCATTTAAGTGTGAGATGAATATTAACCTCTTTCAACAATTTTATAGAAGAGAAATGGGCAATATTTTCTCACAATGTCAGATCAAAATCCTGTACCCCGACTAAGGGTTCACTTTATAAAGCTAAAAGCATTGATAATAAACTAATATAAACTAATATATATATAAAACTAATATATATACAAGACATAGATATTAATATATATTAAACTAATATATATATAACTAATATATATATTAAACTAATATATATATATTAAACTAACATATATATACATACATATATATATATTCATTCATTCTCAGTGGAGTATTTTTTATCATTGATTAATTCCAGAATGTAATAGAACCCTATGATTAAAAAATATCCCCCCAAAACAAAAAAGATTGTTCCTACAACACTATGGTGTATCATGTTCATTTCACAGACAGGGAAATTCAAGGGCAGGGATAGGTAGCACAGTGAGTAATAGATCCAAGAGTAAAATTTATTTTTGTGTCTTGCTATCTCTAATATTTTACTTGTTGCTTCATTTTGTGTTTTCTTCTTTAACAAAATTGGGTAAACTCATATATATGTGAATATAGAAATGAATATATATATATATATATATATGTTCTGAAAAGTCTAAAGTATGTACATGCAAATTTTAAAAATCCGGTTTAGGTGGCCAGTATTTGACTACAAAGTGCACTAAGTGTTTTGTCTGGGCTGGAGCTGATAATCAAAATACACCATTAAAAGAGATAGGTAACCTAAGCATGGTTCCTTCCGATATTCTGTACCAAATCAACCAAAGCAAAAACAAACAGACCAAAATATAACAGCAAAAAAGCAAACAAAGGAGGGGGAACCCTTCTTAATTTTCACATAGGAAGACAGATGTTTCATTATATTTTCTTATGGAGGGCTCAGAAATCCCGAGGAAGAGAACTTGATTGTATCCAAGATACAGATTCAGACATATACACAAATAATTGACGAACCTGACATAGAGATTAACATGGGAAAAAAATTATTTCTCTTAGACCAACATTTGCACATAGAAGGAAGGAGTTCTGTATAGTGGGCAACTTTGTTTTAAGTTTTTATTTAAATTCCACTGAAGTTAACATACTCTGTAATATTAGTTTCAGGTGCGCAATATAATGATTCAACACTTCCATGTATCACCTGCTGCTTATCACAAGTGTACTCCTTAATCCCGGTCACTTAGTTAACCCATACCCCCACCCACCTCCCCTTTGGTGCACATCAGTGTTCTCTATAGCTTGGCATCTGTTTCTTGGTTGATGTCTCTCTCTCTCTCTCTCCCCCCCGCCCTCTCTCTTTTTCCTCCATTTCTCATTTATTTTGTTTCTTAAGTTCCATATGAGTAAAATCATATGGTATTTGTTTTTCTCTGATTTATTACACTTAGCAAAACACTCTCTAGCTCCATTTATATCATTGCAAATGGCAAGATTTCATTTTTTTATGGCTGAATAATTGTTCCATTGTATATATACACCACTGCTTCTCTATCCATTCATCAGTTGATGAACACTTGGGCTGTTTCCGTAATTTGGTTATTGTGGATAATGCTGCTATAAGTATTGGAGTACATGTATCCCTTTGAATTAGTATTTTTGTATCCTTTGGGTAAATACCTAGTATTGCAATTGCTGGATTATAGGGTAATTCTATTTTTAACTTTTTGAGGAAACTTCATACTGTTTTCCAGAATGGCTGCACCAGTTTGCATTGCCACCAGCAGTATAAGAGAGTTTCCCTTTCTCTAAATCTTCATCCACACCTGTTGTTTCTTGTGTTGTTGATTTTAGCCATTCTGACTGGTGTGAGTTGACATATCCTTATACTTTTGATTTGTATTTCCTGGATCATTGATGTTGAGCGCTATTTCATTATAGTGGGCAAATTTACAGACAGGAAGTAAGTATTGGGTAGAACAATGCTTCTGAGTTGTACTAATTCTTCCTAAATATACTTCACACCTATCACTGCCATCATCCACACACCCACTCCTGGAAAGGAGAGAGCTATATGGTAAAAGGAATAATTCTTTTTTCTAAGTTATACCACCCCTAAAGAAGTGAAAAGAGAAATGAATGTTTATTGATATTAGAGACAGAAGCACAGAAGAGCAAGAGGAAAATTGATGATAAAGAATTGCTAACTGTAGAAGCTGACTCAGGGAGGTACTCACTCAGCTGCAGACTGAAGGCCTGAGCCATGGAGAGTGCCACCCAGAGGCAGAGGATACCGGTGAAGAAGGGACCCAAGTGATTGCAGAGCTAGAGTCAAACAGAATTATTTGCAATGCAAGTCCCTTTTGCATACCTTCACCTTTGCAAAGGTGAGAAGGCCACCTGGAACAGACCTAGAGATCTAAGAGTTGGCAAATAAGATTACCCTGTTAAATTTCAATTTTATATAAACAGCTTTTAAAAGAATTCCATTATAGTTAGCATACAGTGTCAAATTAGTTTTGGCTTACTATATAGTGATTCATCAATTTGATAAATTACTTGGTGCTCATCAGGATAAATATACTCTGAATTCCCCTTCACCTATTTCATCCGTTCCCCCTACCCACCTCCCCTCTGGTAAGCATCAGTTTGTTCTCTATAGTATAGAGTCTGTTTTTTCATTTGTCCCTTTCCCCCCTTTGTTTTGTTTCTTAAATTCCACATATAAGTGAAATCATATGGTATTTGTCTCTCTATGTTTTTCTTAACCTTATACTCTCTAGTGCCATCCATGTTGTTGCAAATAGCAAGATTTCATTGTTTTTTTATGGAAGAATATTATTCCATTGCGCACACACACACACACACATATAATTCCATTGCATGCATATATCTCTATACATTTATTTGTTGATGGACACTGGGCTACTTGTATAAACTGACTTTTGTAAATAATGCTGCAGTAAACATAGGGTTGTATATATACTTTTGCATTAATGTTTTCATATTCTTTGGGTAAATATCCAGTAGTGCAATTCCTGGATTATAGGGTAGTTCTATTTTTAATTTTTTAAGGAGCCTCCATAGTGTTTTGCACAGTGACTGCAATAGTTTGCATTTACACTCACAGTGCACATGGGTTCTTTTTTCTCCACATCCTCACCACCCCTTTTTGTTTCTTGTGTTTTTAATTTTGGCCATTTTGACAGGTGTGAGGTGATATCTGATTGTAGTTTTGATTTGCATTTCCCTGATGGTGAGTGATGAGCATCTTTTCATGTGTCTGTTGGCAATCCGTATGTCTTCTTTGGAGAAATGTCTGTTCATGTCTTCTGCCCATTTTTAAATAGGATTATTTGTCTTTTGGTGTGTGTTGAGTTGTATCAGTTCTTTATATATTTTGAATTCTAACCTTTTATCATATATGTTATTTACAAATATCATCTCCCATTTAGTAGGTTGTCTTTTAGTTTTATTGTTTCCATTGCTGTGCGTATGCTTTTTATTTTAATGTAGTCTCAGTAGTTTATTTTTGGTTTTGTTTCCCCTGTCTCAGGAGATATATCTGGAAATATGTTGCTATCTCCGGTACCAAGGAAATTACTGTGTGTGCTCTCTTCTAGTATTTTTATGGTTTAAGATCTCACATTTAGGTCCTTAATCCATTTTGAGTTTATTTTTGTGTATGGAGTGAAAAAGTGGTCAAGTTTGATATTTTACATGTAGCTGTCCAGTTTTCCCAACACCATATGTTAAAGAGATTATCTTTTTCCCATTGCATATTCTTGCCCTATTCATCAAGACCATAAAATCTTTAATTGACCATAAAATCTTGGTTTATTTCTGAACTCTCTTTTCTGTTCTTTAGATCTACATGTCTATTTTTTTGCCAGTATCATACTGTTTTGATGACTACAGCTTTGTAATATAACTTCAGATCTGGAATTGTGATCCCTCTAGCTTTGTTTTTCTTTCTGAAGATTGCTTTGGCTCTTCAGGGTTTTTTTTTTAGGATTATTTGTTCTAATTCTGTAAGAAATGCTATTGGTATTGTGATAGGGACTGCATTATATGTGTAGATTGCTCTGGGTAGTATATACATTTCAATGATATTTGTTCTCCCAGTCCATGAGCATGGAATATTTTTCCATTTGTTTGTGTCATCTTCAGTGTCTTTCATCATTGTCTTATAGTTTTTAGTGCATAGGTCTTTTACCTCCTTGGCTAAGTTTATTCCTAAGTATTATATTAGTTTTGGCACAGTTTTATGGGATTATTTTCTCAGGGTTTTTTTTTTCTGCTGCTTCATTAGTAGTGTGTAAAAAAATGCATCTCATGAATAAATTTCACTTCATCATGGTGAATCATTTTTATAATGTATTGTTGGATTTGTTTTGCTAATATAGTGTTGGGGATTTTTGCATCTAAGTTCATCAGAGATACTGGTCTGTAGCTCTTTTTTTTTGTACTATTTATCTAGTTTTGGTATCAGTGTAATGCTGGTCTCATAGAATGAATTTGGAAGCCTACTTTTCTCTTCCATTGTTTTGGAATAGTTTCAGAAGAAGAGGTATATTAACTCTTTAAATGTTTGGTAGAATTTGTGAAGCCATCTGGTTTTGGACTTTGTTGGAAGTTTTTGATTACTGATTCAACTTTTTTGCTAGTAATTGATCTGTTCAAATTTTCTATTCCTTCCTGATTCTGTTTTGGGAGGTTATCTCTTTCTAGGAATTTATCCATTTCTTCTAGATTGTCCAATTTGTTGGCATATAATTTTTCACACTATTTTCTTACAATCCTTTGGTTGTTATTTCTCCTCTTTCATTTCTGATTTTGTTTGAGCCCTGTTTGTCTCTCTTTTTATTTATTTATATATTTTTTAGAAAAATCTTTTAGAGTTTATTTATTTTGTGAAACCGAGAAAGAGAGAGCACGAGCAGGGGAGGGGCAAAGAGAGAGGGACAGAGAGAATCCCAACCAGGCTCCATGCTGTCAGCACAGAGCCCAATGTGGTGCTCAATCTCATGAACTGTGACATCCTGACCTGGAAATCAAGGCTGGCCACTCAACCAACTGAGCCACCCAGGCGGCTCGCTCTATCTATCTATTTATCTATATCTATCTATCTAAAGTCTGGCTAAAGGTTTGACAATTTTGTTGATCATTTCAAAGAACCAGATCCTGGTTTCATTGATTTGATTTGTTCTATTGCCCCCCCCCGCCCTTTTTTTTGGTCCCTTTGTTTTCCATATCATTTCTTTCTGCTCTAATCTTTATTATTTCCTTCCTTCTGCTGTTTTTTTTTCCTTATTATAATTCCTTAAGATTAAAGTTAGGTTTTTTATTTGGGATTGTTCTTGCTTCTTGAGGTAGGCCTGTTTTTCTGTGAAATTCCCTCATGGGACAGCTTCCATATCTCAAAGATTTTGGACTATTATATTTTAATTTTCATTTGTCTCCATGTATTTTCTTGGATTTCTTCTGATTTCCTGGTTGACCCATTCATGGTCTAGTAGCATGTTATTTAACCTTCATGTATTTGTGTTCTTTCCAGAATTTTCCTTGTGGTTTATTTCTAGTTTCATAGTGTTGTGGTCAGAAAAGATGCATGGTATGACTTGGATCTTTTTGAATTTGTTGACACTTGTTTTGTGACCTGATATGTGATCTGTGCTGGAGAATGCTACATGTGTACTTGATAAGAATATGTATTCTGCTGTTTTAGGATGGAATGTTCTAAATAAATCTGTTGAATCCATCTGGTCCAATGTGTCATTCAAAGCCATTGTTTCCTTGTTGATTTTCTGTTTAGATGATCTATTGATATAAGTGAAGTGTTAACATCCCTACTATTATTGTATTACTATTGATCACTTCCTTTATGTTTATTATTAACTGCTTTATATATTTGAGTGCTCTCAGATTTGGAGCATAAATATTTACTATTTGTTATATCTTCTTATTGGATTTTTCCATTTGTGACATACAGTGTCCTTCTTTGTCTCTTGTTGCAGCCTTTGTTTTAAAGTCTATTTTGTCAGATGTAATTACTGCTACCCTGGTTTTCTTTTCACTTCCATTTGCATGATATATGCATCTCCATCCCTTCACTTTCAATCTGTATGTGTGTTTAGGTCTGAAATGAATCTCTTGTAAGCATATGGATAGGTCTTGGGTTTTTTTGTATCCATTCTGTCACAGTATGTCTTTTGATTAGAGCATTCAGTCCATTTACATTCAAGGTAATTATTGGTAGGTGTGTATTTATTACCATGTTGTTACTTGCTTTATGGTTGTTTTTTCGTTCTTCTCTGTTCCTTTCTTGTTTTGTTTTCTTTTCTCATGGTTTGCTGACTTTCTTTAGTGATATACTTAGATTCCTGTCTATTTTTGCATATATTACTGGTTTTTGATTTGTGGTTACCATTAGTTTTGTATATAATATCTTCTGCATATAACATTTTATATTAAGTTGATGGTCACTTAAGTTTGAACCCATTCTCTACTCCTATCCCCACTCCAACCTGTGTTTTAGGTATATGGTGTCATTCTCTACATCCTTATATTTTCTAAGTCCCTTGACTGATTTTTACAGATATACTTACTTCCTTCCTTATTTATTTTCACTGATTTTGTGCTTCCTACTTTTCTTACTCTTATTAATGTTCCTTTTTTTACACTCCAAGAGTCCCTTTAACATTTTTTGTAGGGCTGGTTTAGTGGTCATGAATTCCTTTAACTTTTGTTTTTCTGAGGAACTCTATCTCTCCTATTCTTTTTTTTTTTTTTTTTTTAATTTTTTTTTTCAACGTTTATTTATTTTTGGGACAGAGAGAGACTGAGCATGAACGGGGGAGGGGCAGAGAGAGAGGGAGACACAGAATTGGAAACAGGCTCCAGGCTCTGAGCCATCAGCCCAGAGCCCGACGCGGGGCTCGAACTCACGGACCGCGAGATCGTGACCTGGCTGAAGTCGGACGCTCAACCGACTGCGCCACCCAGGCGCCCTCTCCTATTCTTAATAATAGCCTTGCTGTGTATAGAGTGTTCTTACCTACAGATTTGTTTCCATTGTGTACTTTGAATATACCATACCACTCCCTTGCGGCCTGCAAAGTTTCTGCTGAAAAATCAGCTTATAGCCTTAGGAGATTTTCCTTGTATGTAACTTTTTTTTCCCCTTGCTTTTAAAATTCTCTCTTTACACTGATTTTTGGCATTTTAATTACTATGTGTTGGTGTGAACCTCCTTTGGTTGCTTTTGTTTTGGGATGCCTGTGCCTCCTGGCTCTAGGTTTCTGTTTCCTTTCCCAGATTCAGGAGCTTTTTAGGTATTATTTCTGCAGAGAATAAATTTTTCTGCTCCCTTTTCTTTCTCTTCTCCTCCGGAGGTTTCTAGAACGTAAATGTTATTGTGCTTGATGATGTCACTGAGTTTCCTGAGGTTATTCTCTTTTTGCATTATTTTTTGCTCACCTGTTCAGCTTGATTACTTTCCATTACACTGTCCTTCAGGTTGCTGATTCAATCTTCTGCTTCCCCTAGTCTACTATTTATTTCCTCTAGTTTATTTTTAATTTTATTTATTATGTTCTTCATCTCAATTGGTTCTTTTTAATCTATTTCTTAAGGGTCTCACCGATGTCCCCCACTCTTGAATCAAGTCCAGTGAGTATCTGTATGATCATTATTCTCTATAAGACACATTACTTATGTCCAGTTTGTTTAGCTCTCTTGCTTTGATTTTGTCCTGTTCTTTCATTTGGGACATACTCTTTTGTCTCCGCATTTTGTCTCATTCTCTGTGACTGTTTCTCTGTATTAGGAAAGTTAGCTTCTTCTCCCGCTCTTGCAAGTAGTGGCCTTATGAAAACAAAGAGTTCCTGTCGTGTCCTGCAGTGCAGTGTTTCCTTTTCACCGTAACCTGGCTTTATGGCAGTTTCTCCTACATGTGTTGTGTGTACCCTGCTATTGTTGCTGAGCCACTCTTTCCCTCAGTAGTAGTGTCTCTCTTTGCCTGCTGTGGGTGGTGTTTGGTCCCCGTGATGTAGTGGGCCAGTCTGGGACTGTGTTGGTCTTGAGTCAGACCGCATGTTTGCAAGATGCAGTAGCATCCGGCCACAGGGCACTTTCCCTGGGCTGTCCCGTGAGACACCTGCATTGGTGGTCGGGGCCTGCCGTCAGACCAGTTGTCTGCCCCTAGCCCACTGCTGGGGCTGTAGTCTGGATGACCGGCATGTGTTTATCAATCCCTCCCTCCAGCAAAAGAGTCTTTTTGGATTGGTGTTTGCCCCTGCTTCCACACTGTCAAGCTCATGGTATTGGCTTTGAATGGGCTTCAGCCAAGAGAGTATCGGAGTGGGTGGATCTGCAATGTGTGAGGGGTGGAGTGTGCAATGTTGGCATGATCATCACTGGTCCTCTGTGAAATGATTCCTGCAGGGCTGGGACTGGGGCACGCCTGGCTGGACGGAGCAGAGCCATCAAAGTTGGGGGGGGCACACCAGCAGTGTTAGCAAGTTAGTTAGTGAATGTCAGCTCTGTGCTGGTTCCTGCAAGTGGCCATGTGTTCAGGGGCTGTGGGTGGGGCAGGGGTGGGGTAGGAAAATGGCATCTGCCAACTGTTTTGTTGGAGGAGTCCCCCAAAGACCATGTCCGTCCAAGACATGTTCTGAGATGAGTAAACAACTCTCCCTCTAGTATGCCCCAGGCAGTTTTCAAACTGCTACTTCTATGCTTTATCTCTGTGGGCTATTAGCTGGGCTGTCTTTTTAGGGGATGGGGCCTCAGTTTTCTCTCCCAGGGAGGAGCCTGCTGATTTTTTAAATTCCTGTTGGTTGTAATAACTGTGAAATTCACCCCATGTGGTTTCCAAAGCACACGTCATGAGGATTTGTCTTCCCAGTGAGGGTTCTGGGGCTTGAGGGTTTTTTTCTCTCCCCTCTCCCTGCCCACAGCATCCCTCCCTTCTATGGACAATCCAGTGGGTTCATTTAGCTCCCATAATATACCCAACTTTCCTCTTCTCTTCTATGTAGCCTCTTCTCTACATTTAGTTGTGGAGTTTATTCTGTCAGTTTTTGCATTGATTTGTGGGTTACTTACCCCGACGTGACTGTTATCTAGTAGTAACCATGTGACGAGTTGAGCCTAGGGTCTTCCTATCCACCATCTTCCTAGAAATCTCTATCTGGGACACTATTATATTAAAGTATTATTTGTTTATATGAAGTTAAAATAGGTGTACCATATTTGTATTTGCTTATCTGGTAACCCTACCCTAGGGACATGCCAAGAGTCAAGCTTGACAGAGGATGAGATACTAAATTGATTCTTCTAAGATAGTGACTGTGAGTTTCCTTTGAAATAAAAATATGTAAGTGAATCATAGAAACTCTACTTTATCTAGTCATATCAGGCAGTAGTGGGTACAAATGGAGCTACATAAAGAATAATCATCATCATTTCTGTGGCTTATGCCCCCCCCCTTTTTTTGGCTTATGCCCTTAATGATAAACTTCCAGGTTTATGAAGAACAACAACCCTCCTCCATTAGCACCTTTCCACACACACCACATGCTGGTTGACTGGTACTTAGAGCTTTTTTCTCACCCGATGTCCTGATGCTGTTCCTCACTTGCTCTCAATGTCACTAATTTTCACCACCCATGAAAGTCGCCTCATCACCACCACTGCTGCTGGTGCTCACGTACTGACATCTAAGACAAAACCCTCACGATGTCAAAGCAATACTGCATGTCCTAGAGGCTCTATTGTACCACAACAATAAAAAAAAATGCCTCACACATTCCAGATACGAGGAGAAATTTTCTGCCTCTTCAGATTCCCACATTGCCCTATGGCCATCTAAACAGCCCTCTTGCTGCCCCATGATTTACAAAGCAAGGACTTTGTTCTGCTTCAAGCCCTCAAGTATCTCTCCAGGCATAATCTGTGATGCCAGTCCCTTAGGGAGATTCCATGATGCCTTTTCAACATGGCCGTCCATACGCGCTCCTTTGCGCTTTTTTCACACACATCCCTAGCTCCCTCTAAGCCTTCGTAAAAATCACCTCACCAAAATTACTCCACTAATTTTTGCAGCAGCTCATTTGAAGGCTGGGAACACTTTTATAAACAGAAATAAATTTCAAGCAATTTCTAACCAGTTGCTATACTTTTGAATATTCAACAACAAAAGATTAACATTCTTTAACATGCTGAATTTATATGAGCGCCAGCTGAAGCAATAGTCTCTCAAGGGTCACAGCTGCCTAATATCATTTTCTGGAATTGGAAGGTGTCCTGGTCACCTCAGATTTTACATACAGACATAGTTCATTCCAGGTCATTCATTCACTCGCCAAATGTTTAATGAGGACTTTTGTATGAAAGGTTCTACCAGCAAAGCAAGGAAATACATGACAGTTTTTTTTCCTTTAAAGCTCTTGTCTCTGTCTACTCGTCCCACCTTACCCTAAGTTACTCAGTCATTATACTTTGTTTCAGAGGAGAAATATGATTGCATGACAGCAAAGAAGTGGGAGACTTTTTTTCTGGCCTTTTAAAGTTCCCAAATCTGTTCACACTAGGGAGCTAAGATGAATACACATTTTTAAGGAGGGTTTAAAGATGGTAAAACTGGGTAGGGTTAGATAGCATTCCCTCCCTCCCCAGTTCCGTCCCCTAAATATTTGCTGTGTTAAGAGTATAAATTAAGCAAAAAGAAATAATAAAATGTAGTTTAGACGTTGTTGGGTCCCAAAAGAGAAGATCTGGCAAAAAGAAAATACATAAATTTCTACCTAAAATTCATCTTGCTACTTATGATGATCATAAAATGTGGCATATAAATTTTGGCAATTTTGAGTGACGGATGACTTTAACAAGATTTGATGTCAGGACAACGGGATTAAATTCTGTCAGAATCTATGCCAGAATCTATGATCAGCTCACTTATAACTTTTTTTTTTTGTCCTGGAATCCTTACCTCTGCTGTGACTGGATCAGAAAACTTAGAGAGGATATATTCCTTTATTGTATAATTTCTTCAGTTATTGGCCTTTCCTATCTTGGTCCATCTTAAGATATTTTATTTCCCCGTGAAACATTTTGAGAGGACAAGAGATTGAAAGTTGCCTATCTAGGGAAAAAACAGTGACCACTGGGAAAATTTAGAAAACCTTGATACTTCAGGAAAGAATTAAGAATTAAGGACGTTTCAGTGAGGAGAATTAAAGAGGAAAATGTTGGGCTGACCACTCCGTCCAGTCTAAAATTCTGTTATTTTTGTGGCAAAATCACGAGATTTACAGTGATTATCAGAATATGTCAGCAACTACAAATTGGGGATACAACACAACTGTGAATCCACTATTTCTGGTAAGATTTAAGCATATATGTATTTCCCATTATTACATTTCTCATTATATTCCTTAATAAGAATGGCACAAGTGAACGTCTATTATTTGTGGTCCTCCCACCTCTACTCCTTTGTCAAGAATCTGTCTAGGAGTCAAGAGATTTTCATATTCCCGGTGAATTTCTCTTTGTGCTTTTCATATCATTAGAAATTACCAGAAGTTCCCACTAGCTGATATTAAGGCACTTATCTGAAACTATTCAAGTGATAAATGGCAGGTCATTGTTAACACAGAAGAGGTTTCGAAATCCATCTTCTCAAGTGCTACGTTAATCAAATTGCTTATCCTCATGTGAACCTAAGATCAATCCTCTAGACGCTCTCCTCCTTCAAAGAGAGAAGGATAACTCTGAATGTATGGCGCCAGGGATGAATGTGCCTGGCGAGAAAGAGCAGTAGAGAGGAATATGGGAAAGGAATTAAGGACACAGTTACCACAGCCAACGACAGTTGTCTCACTTCGGGAAAGTCACTCCTAGTATTTGGGTGGTTGATGTGTCTTTAGCATACCAAAAGGAAGATTTGACCGCATCACAGGCTTGCTTAAAATCCTTCATGGGCTCTTGGATAATGTCAAATGAGTAACAGATAAAATTAAACTCTTTAGTGGAATTTTCCTCTCTGCGTTCATTTTGTAACATTTTTTTTTCTTAGGATTTCCTTTATGGTCTACCTAATTTACATTTTAATCTTTATTTCGCACTACTCTCTTCTAGTCTACAGTTCTGCCATGTCTTGGCGGTTCTCAGATTTTCCACAAGCCCAAAATCACTTAGAAGAAAAGTTGTTTCATAGGACAAAGTAATGCTAGTGAATGAGGTAGAATTAAAGGAGGAAACCAAATTATTCTCTTGCCATTTAGGTCCAACAACCAACACTGCTTAAGTTGTATCTGCTAATAGAGGCCCTAAACCATCTGCAATGAAGTCTGTTCCACTAGATGGCAACACAGTAACTAAAGGAATAATTTTTTTATTAGGTATGGTCTTCAAAAGATTAAAGAAGAAGTAAAGTCAATGCCTAGGTATTAATTAGTGATTTAATTAACACAGTTTGTAAGAATCCATACACATGTCCTGGTAGGAGCTACACAAGTAAAAGAAGCTTACTGATAGAAGACTCTTCTAGGGGACAAAGGATTAAAGGCTATGTCCTGCCAATGAATTGCAACCCTTAAAAACATGTTATTAAAAATATTAAGTTAATGATAACTCATTTTCATACTGTCCCAAAAGCATGAATCCTAGGTTTTTGAAAACATTTGGTGGATAAACTTAGCAGATGTAAATTTAATAATGGACAGAAATTCATTCAAAGATGAATAAAACTATAAAGATAGCTACAGAAAGAATCCAGTGCAATTTGAATTCTGAACATATTCATCTTAGAATCTTGCAGGGAAAATGCTGCGGAAAAAAGTACATGAATTTTTAAAGTATGTTTATTTCAAGTTGATTCCTCTTTAATTGATGCTTATACTTTAAAAACTCTGTGGTTCAGAGATGATGTTATACCATTAAACACAAACCACTGAAAACAACCACTTCGTGTTTTCTGAACACTTGTCTAGAAACCACATTGGAAATACTCTAGATATATTTTAAAAGTCTACAGAAATGGGCAAAATATGTCAATAAGTAATCCCCAGTGACCTCTAACAAAACTCTCATTTTACACGGAAGAACAGTGGGAAAATAAGATTCAGTATACACTAAAATTCTAAAGTGCAATGGTGAAGGTTGAAGTTATTTATAATCGTTTTATAAATAAAAAAAATACTTCAACTTACTTTCTAGAGTTCTTTTTTCCATCTAGCTTTCAGGCCAGACTAGCCCTCCCACTGTAAATGCTGAGAAAATTAAAACAAATATGTGCGTGTATATGCATTTAGATACGTATAAGTGTATGGGCTGTGTTACAGCATTGGACAGCAGCCAATGCAAGAACTTTATTCTTGAGAAAATGGACATGCACGATGGAAGTCCCACTTTCAGCACTACTCTTGCTATGGGGACAGAATTCTCACCAGTACACAGTAGAGTCCAAACCATGTGATCACGCTGAGTGGAGAAGGCAAAAATCAGGGTTTGGGACAGATGAAGCAGCTATAATCTACACAAGAGAGCAGTATACAATAGAGAAGTCCCAAGAAGTCAGGGGAAGTTACCCAAAGTACTTAGGCGTATAGGGCTGCCTATACTCAGAATGAAACTATACAGCCTTACCAGAAAGCAGCAGCTATGAGATTCATAGTGAAGAAAGAATACTAGAGGCTGTGACATGGACATTGGAGTTTTGACAGATCCCTACTACACTGAATATCTAACAGGGATTCCTGTGAGGCCATGCTTTAGGAATTACATCCTCATTCTAGAAAAAGACTTCTACAGACTGATCATAACGCAGTCTAAAACCTTGTAGAGAGGTCTGAGAAACACAGTGGGCTTTCTCCAGGCATAAAGGACATAAAATCAAGCCTATCCAAGTTCACAATGATCAACCAGTAATGGAACTGCCCACTAAACTAGAAACAAACACTTTTAGAGGACAGTAGAAGAACCTAGAACCTACACAATGTATAAGCCACGGTGTTCAATATAAAATTAAAAAGAAATTACTAGTCACTCAAATATGAAAATGTGTTCCATACTAAAAAACATGTAGTCACTAGATGCCAACCCAGTGATGGCACAAATGTTGGATTTATCAATTGCCTCTATTATAAAATATTGAAATAATTATGATAATATATTAAAAGGAAATATGGTCCTAATGAGTAAATAGACCATTTGAAAGGAACAATTAGAAACTATAAATGAGAACCAAATGGGAATTTTTTATCTTAAAATTATACTAATTGAAATAAAAAGTTAACTGGATGGCAAACGTAGTATTAGATTATAATCAAAAATATAAAATTAATATCCATTACATGATACTAAAAATATTTTTGAGAAAGGAATAGACAAAAATTCATTTGTTAAACCTCTGAATGTTACAGAGTAGAGTATATCAAGGTTGAGTCTTTCCCTCTTAGAAAGTATTTGGGAATTTATTCAGTAGGGTGGGAATTATTGATAACACTAGGCATCCTAATATTGGATTAATTATGGGACATGGAGTACCATGGTATACATAAATCTTACCAAGTATTATAAAGCTGTTAGTTATAAATGCTAATTGAAGCAAAGTAGCCGAGGCTATAATTTAAAAGTAGATGTGGGGAAGAGTATTAGGTTATTGGATTCATGATGAAAAAAATGAAGGATTATTAAGGCAGGTGAAGCACCTATTTCATTATTGTCTGTCACAGGCATATAGTTAAGAACTAATAAGCTATGGTTTTGTTCAGCCATTGAGATGATCTCCAGAGAAGTGATCGAAACTTGTTTTTTCCTATATTATGTACTAAGACACTATAGAAATGATTCAACCTTTATCATTATCTCTTTTCTATTAATACTCATCTATTTACCATGTACACTTGTTGAAAAAACTTAAGAATTCAATGGTTCCCGGATGACACCAGCTTGACGTTTATATTTCCCAGTATTCATAGAAAGCTCATACTATCTTTAAGTGCTTCACTGAGGCAGCAATGCCCTATTATTATAAATTGCTCAACTCCTTGATAGATTTGTAGGAAAGGGCAGCAACATTCAGAAACCTTCTCAGTGGCATATTTTCTCCCCTCCCCCAACAGACAGTCTAGGGTGGAAGAAATCCTTTTAGTATATACTTCTGCTGCCAAATAGCTGGAAGTTGGAGAAGGCTCTGTCTGCACTATCCTGGGCTTTTTAAAAATATGTTAATTTTCCATAAGGTTTCCATTCCTCATTTTCCCAGCTGGTTGAGTGGCTGCTTGTTACCTCTGGCACTAACCCTGAAAGCTGATCCATTCACATTATAAAATAAAAAAATACAGTCTCTTTTTAATCATCTTATTTAATACCGCTTCACCCAGAAAGGATTCAATCATTCTGGGAACCAAGCTGCAATCCAATCTTTTTTCCATTTACAATAAGCAAATTCAATTTCCCACATCTCTGTTTTAAAGGACATTTAATTGTTAATGAAGCTGAGGAGCTCGTAGTTTGACACTTGGATGTTGCCTCCAGTGGACTAAAGATGACGAATCAGTATTGATTTCCATTGAACTGGAAAAAATGTGAATGTTTCATCAGGGATCAAACATTTTCAAATCATTCAATGACAGCATATGAAGATATGGTTCTAATTTTAGCCATCTCTTATTTACCAAAAATTAACAAAATCAATAAAATTATATAATCTCTATTACTAGGATATGAATTATTTATATTTATTACTTAGAAAACCATATTATGAGTTAAGCAGGTGAATAGTAAAAACATATACATTTTCCCCATTCAGTTACTAATAATCTAATTGAAGCTTCCAGTATCTTTGCTCCAAAGCAGAGAGGTAATTAAAATCAATGTAATAAGATTGCTTTTGATTATGTCACTGCTATTTTTAAACCTAAAAATCTTTAATAAAATAATGTTTGGCTCAGTCATTGTAAAGTGTGAATAAATGTTTAAGTCTTAGCTCTGGCATTGGAATCACATATGGATTATAATGTCAGTCCTGTTCCTTACCAGCTTAGTTTACATATCTCTACCTCATTTTTCTTCATTTGGAAATTGGAAAGCTTGCCTTAAAGAATTTTGCCAATGTCAAGTGGAAAATATACATGTGCATCTTGTGTTTCTTTGTGTGTGGGGTGTGTTTACATGCACAAATCCTATTGTCTGCTCAGTAGGTCTTATAAATATGTTCTCTGAAATATTTTCCTCTTTTCCATTTGAGTTATCTTTTTTGGATAGTTTGATGAGTATAATATTAACACCATTTTTGGATGTCACAAGCCCCAATTTTGACAGATGTTGAATGATGGTACTTAGAAAAGGAATTTTTCCTTGACAATTAAAATAATACCTCATTTGGATTTACTTGAGTGCTTTACCATCCAGTGAATCTTTCTATGCTATAATCTTGAAGGCCCCCAATGACTGTGGAATATTGACATCCTTGTGCTTAAATACCTTTATTTCACATAGTAAAAGTAACTGATCATTGAGAATATACCAATTTGACTACAGTTATCAGATACTAAGTGATGGATCTTAGAATAGAGACTACCTTTTCAACATAAATTGAAAGTTGCTTGGAAAGGCATCAGGCAACTATGTTTGGTATGCACTAGTAATTGTGAACCTTTGTCAGTCCTCTTCTTACTTTTATTTAAAATTTTTTATGTTTATTCATTTTTGGAAGACAGAGAGAGAGAGAGAGAGCACAAGCAGGGGTGGGCAGAGAGAGAGGGAGACACAGAATCTAAAGCAGGATCCAGGCTCCGAGCTGTCAGCACAGAGCCTGACACAGGGCTCAAACTCACAAACCGGGAGATCATCACCTGAGCCGAAGTCGGATGCTCAACTGACTGAGCCACCCAGGAGCCCCAATCCCCTTCTTACTTTTAATGGGTACCTAGACACCCAGTCAGGGACTATATTACCGAGACTCCTTGAAATACCAGATACTTCCATAACTAAATCCAGGGAAATAAAATGTAATCAGACTTGATATGAGCAACTTCTGATTCATGCTGCGAACAGAAATGGGGTGTACTATCTCTTTTTCACTTTTCTATTTTTTAGCTATTTATTATATTTGTTTATGATAAAAACTGAAGAGTGTATTTCTAAATATTGAAAGCTTTTCCAAGTGAAGTAGAAGTACCACCTTGAAACTGTGTAGGCTTACGGTGGTCTTACTGATGCAAAGGCTTTGCTTTCAGATTCTAAAAGAATGAAAGCTTAGTAGATCTCAGATTAATTAACTCAGCAATACTGAAGGGAACTGACTCAGCAGTGAGATTTTGCTGGAGAGAACATGAGGATTTTATTAAAACTAGATATAGAGGTGAAAAGTTGGCTTTTAGTTTAAAAACATGAGGCAACAGATTTGTATCTTTGCCCAAATAGCCTTTCAACTCTTCATGAAGTAGACTGTAGAGTTAAAATTTTCTCTGGGAAACATCTTTGAACCTGCTCATGGGCCAAAATCTACTGTATTATATTTTTATTATTTTCTATTGGGGCCATGTCCCCTCTAGAGATGCAAAAAAGAAAAATGCTTCAAATACTAGAGAGGTTTAGATTTACATTCTACCTTCTATCTACACCAACTCTCACACACCAAAACAATAGCTGAAACATTTCACACCTTACCTACTTAAAGTGTAAAATAAATAAAAGTATTACCTGATTAGGCATTTGGGAGTTTTTGATAAACTGAAAGTCATCAGAAATAATAAATGTCACTCACTGAGAGCAAGATTGTATGCATTTTGATATTTATATCATAAGCGTCCCAACTCTAATATTAACATAATGTAAGTTACATGTATAATTTAAAATTTTTATTAGACCTATTTTTTTTATTTATTTAAAAAAAATTTTTTTTTCAACGTTTATTTATTTTTGGGACAGAGAGAGACAGAGCATGAATGGGGGAGGGGCAGAGAGAGAGGGAGACACATATTCCGAAACAGGCTCCAGGCTCTGAGCCATCAGCCCAGAGCCTGACGCAGGGCTCGAACTCACGGACCGTGAGATCGTGACCTGGCTGAAGTCGGACGCTTAACCGACTGTGCCACCCAGGCGCCCCAGACCTATTTTTTTTTTAAACAAAACACAAAGTTAATAGGGCACCTGGGTGGCTCAGTCAGTTAAGCATCCAACTTCCGCTCAGGTCATGATCTTGAGATTAACAAGTTGGAGCCCTGCGTCGGGCTCTGTGCTGACAGCTCAGAGCCTGGAGCCTGCTTTGGATTCTGTGTCTCCTTCTCTCTCTCTGGCCCTCCCTTGCTTGCTCTCTCTCTCTCTCTCTCTCTCTCTCTCAAAAATAAACAAAACCATTAAAAAATCCCCCACAAAGTTAATATAATACTCTCTGTAACCCAGTATATCCGATGATCATTTCAACATGAAATCAACATAAAAATTATTAGCGATATATTTTACGTTCTGTGTTCTTTCTCCCAAGTCTTTGGAAAAAGTTATATTATACTTAGAGTACATTCAGGCTGTACTGGCCACATCCTAAGTGTTCAGTAGTTGCATGTGACTAATGCCTGCTGGATTGGACAATCCCACCACACATGGTTTAATATAGTTTTTCAAGGTATGTTTTCATTGAATAATGACCAAAGTTACAGATGAAGTAGAGGATGGTGAGATCAAAGCTATTTCTCTTGGCCAGTACTTTATTTTACAGGACATGATACATAATTGAAGTGGAATATAACAACGAGCAGTATGTAATTTATTGATAATGGATAAATGCTTTACTATTTTGAACATGATCTTAATCAAAATGGATTTTAAAGTATACATTATTAACTACATATAAGTAGGCTAACATGTCATTCTCTTAGAGCATACATTGGAGGACCAGATCTTGAGTGAACCAATCAAATGGTTTTCTAAACCTCATAAGTTAACTATAAAATGTTAAGCTCCAGAGGTATTTCTTTTATTCTGTTCATTTCCATGCTCCCTTTGGTCTATTTTTATTACTTAGAGTAGGGGCATATTGATGACAATACACATTTATCATTTCATTTACAGATCTGAGAATTCTCTAACTTCTATAAATTCAGACTATCCCTGTGCGTAACGTGCAACTTTCAAGCGTGTACGTTTGGGGAGCCTGGGTGGCTTAGTCGGTTAAACGTCTGACTTCAGGTCATGATCTCATGGTTGGTGAATTCAAGCCCCACATCAGGCTCTGGGCTCTCAGCTGTCAGCACAAAACCAGCTTTAGATACTCTGTCCACCCCCCTCTCTGCTTCTCCCCTTCTCACACCCTTTCCCCCTCTCTCTCAAAAATAAATAAACATCACAAATAAAATAAGTAAAGCATGCATGCTTTAATTGCAAGGTAAATGAAAGATTTTCTCCATCAGGCAGCTACAAAATTGCTTCTCGCTGTAAACAATCCCAGATTAAAGACGAAATGAATCTTAAAACATTGTCAGTGGAAGTATCTATTACCCCTGAGGGGTAAAAAATGGCATAACATTTGTTCAGATTTCTAGGAGATTACATATATTTTATCTTGCTCTGGAGCTTTAGTAAATTCATTAAAACCTAAAACACAAGTAAGACATAATAATTACTTGTGCACTATTTTATGAGAGGAATCAGAAGCCGAAATTAAGTGAAAAAAATTAGATTGATGAGATGTTCCCATAAATTAGCCTGTTTGAAATAAAAATATAAAATAAATGTATTAGCTAAATACCATCAAAATAGTTTAGAAAATAAAAGAAAAACATTCTATTAACAAAAATCAGTGGCAAAATATAAGTATCTATGAATTACTTTATGGTATTTCATGAATAAAGCCACAAACCAAAAAAAAGAAAAAAAACCCCAAGATGATATATATATTTAATAAGAGAAGATCACATTCTGTTCTTAGATGAGGCACTAAATATTAGAGATTTTCATTATTTTTGAATTATTTTGAATATTTATTTCAAAATGACTTAAAAATAATAGAGGTTTCTGAAGTTCCTTGTGAAAATAGCTAAGAATATATGGAAAAAAATGTTAAGGGAGAAATTAATCTACCACAAATTGAAAAATTATAAAGCTATAATAATTAATAGTGTCATATTTGTCCCAAAATTCCAAGAAATATTGCTGAATTTGTATAGTCCAGTGCCTACCGAACATATTTTAGGTAAAGCTGATATTTTCAGTGGAGAAAGGAAGGAATATTCCATATGCAGTGCTAGAATAGAATAACAGTGTTTTCAAATTATTTTTCACCTCTGAGCCTACTCTTTAAAGAGACCTTAGGTCAAAGTTTAATGCATAAAAGTAAGGGTAGCAGTGGAAGGCCTGGAGACCTGCTAATTGCTCTCTCTTTTTTTTTTTTTTTAATTGTTTTACATTTTTTCCTCCCTATCCGTCCTGAAGCTACTCAGAATAACTAAGTGTTAGAAAAGCACAGTAAATATTGTCTGGGCAAGTTACTTGAGGAAGTTTGGTCAATAAATTGTTAACGGCCCTGATACAAGAAGAGGCTTGATATGTGCTTGCCCTGTGTGTTTGCTCATTTGTGTGTCTTTTTTTTTTTAAGTTTATTTCAAGAGACAGAGAGAGTGCATGCATGCATGTGTGAGCAGGGGAGGGGAAGAAAGAGAGGGAGAGAAAAAAATCCCAAGTAGGCTGTGTTTTGTTAGTGTGGAGCTCCACATGGGGCTAGATCTCACGAACCCTGAGATCATGACCTGAGCCGAAATCAAGAGTCAGACGCTTAACCGACTGACCCACCCGGGTGCCCCATGTGTTCCTACATTTTATCGGGAGAAAAACATGCTTTGGAGAATTGAAGTTACAGCTGTACGTTTAGTTTTCTACATTAAAAAAAAAAAAGATTGGCAACAAAATTTTATCAGGTACATTTTTCTGCATCTTTCAGGGGACATAATATTTTTTTCTTTTTCAATCTGGTAATCAGATGAAATACATTGATTCTACCTGCCCTGTATTTCTGTAATAAACTCCACTTGATTGTGTTTATATTCACTGGCTTCCATCTACTATATTTATTTAATAAGTTTTACATCCATATCTGTGAGAGACATTGGTTTGTCATTTTCTATTCTATTTCCTTTGTCACATACTGGTAAAAAAAATATTCTTCCTCATAAAATGAGTTGTAATGGACTCTTTATTTCTTTCTCTCCTTAAGAGTTTGTTGAATATTTCTATTATTTCTTCCTTAAGTGTTTGGAAGAAACTTCTGATGAAACCCGAGTTAAGTTTTCTTTGTGGGAAGTTTTGTAATAACATTTTCAACCTCTTGAATTGACATCAGTGTATTCATATTGTCTATTTCTGCTTCTGTGAACTTTAGAAAATTGTACTTCATTCAAGGATTTTTTTTCCCATAAGATTCATATTGTTGATTTTTTGTAATTAATTCTTTAGTGTTTGTGAAATCGGTGGTGATACCCTTTTTGTGTTTTTGGTATTGATAGTTTTTATTTCTCCTTTTTTCTTATCAGCTGTGCTAGGAATTAATTAATGTTTAAATTCTTTTCAAAGAAATAGCTTTCAGTTTTTTTGTTCTTATTTGCAATTCTATTGATGTCTATTTTATATTTATCCTTTTACTTAAAATTTTGTCAGTTTTTATTATAGCTTCTTTTGATGAAAGTTTATTAAATCACTGATTTTTTTTTGCCTTTCTTGTCTAATATATGCCTTTAAGGCTATATATTTCTAAGCACTGCATTAGCTCTTGTAAGTTTTGATATGTCATATGCAACATATTTTAATTATAATTTAAATTATTCTCTGATTTTTTTAATGTTTTATTTATTTATTTTGAGAGAGAGAGAGAGAGAGCAAGAGCAGGGCTGGGGCAGGGAGAGAGAGAGAGAGAGAGAGAGAGAGAGAGAGAGAGAGAGAATCCCAAGCAGGCTCCACACTGCCAGCGCAGAACATGATGTGGGGCTGAATCCCACGAACTATGAGATCATGACCTGAGCTGCAATCAAGAGTCAGATGCTTAATCAGTTGAGCCACTTAGGTGCCCCTATTTTCTGATTGTGATTTCACCTTTCACTTTTTATAATGTAGAACACTTACTCAAATTCAGACTTGTGGGATTTTTCTTGTTATTTTAAAGTTATTAAATGCTATTTAACTTTATTAAATCTCTTGTGATCAGAACCCTATTTACTCTCAGGATTTCACTTATTTGAAATTTATTGCAGCTTCCTTTATATCCCAACATATTGATGACAGTAAATTTTCAAAATCATATTATGTGTAAATAGAGATATTTAATTTTTTCAATTCTAAATGGAGCACCTTAAAAAAAATTTCTTGCTGAACTATTCTGTGTAGAACTCCCAGAACTGTGGTGAATGACAGTGTGGAGAACACATACCTTTATTCTATTCCTGATCTTAGGGGGAAACATATAACCTTACTTATACCATTAAATAAGATGTTAGCTGGAATTTTTGATAAATAGACTTTTTGGGTTAAAGAAATTCTCTTTATTCCTAGTAACTTTTCTCATGGAAGGATATTAGATATTCATGAAATGATTCAAATCCATGAGAATCAATTGAGATGATATGTTGTTTCTGTCTTTATCTTATTAATATTATATGTTACTTGAATTTATTTTCAGGTACTAAGTCAGCCTTGAATTTCTGAAATAACCCATTTGATGATGAGGTATATTCCTTTTTATATGTTGCTGAATTTAGTTAGCCTTGAACCAACAAATCTCTCAGCCACAGCTGAGAGGTGAGAGGTTCTGTATATGGGTGTGGGGACATGCTTTCATTACAATATACAACTCTGCCTTAGCCTTCACTTCTTGCTTCTACAGAGCCTTAAGATAAACCAGAAATGAGAGATTAGGACCGTCCGACATCTTTCCTGGGCATATTCACAGTTCTGCATATCTTTTCAGATAACCAGAAATGTGTGACCAATGTTCAAACCTCTATGAACACATTAGTCCCTAGATTTTCCTTTTAAGTTTTCCAGTCAGCCTCCTATTTGCCCAAAATTATGTTGACACCTTTGGCAGATGCCCTGTTGAACAACCGGTGCTATTTGTTTCCTTTTTTTTTTTAATGTTTATATTTTTGAGAGAGAGAGAGAGAGAGAGAGAGAGAGAGAGAGCGCACAAGAGAAGGAGACACAGAATCCAAAGCACGCTCCAGGCTCTGAGCTGTCAGCACAGAGCCTGATGTGGGCTCCTCACTCATGAATGGCGAGATCGTGACCTGAGCCAAAGTTGGATGCTTAACTGACTGAGCCAGTCAGGTGCCGCTAATTGTTTCTGATAAATACCCTGGGGTAAGTCCTCAGTGACCTCTGAGTTAGGTTAAATAAAGACAAACTGTGAAGAGGGAGCAAACAGATTAAAAGTAACATTTGTCTGGGAATGGGGCTTTGAGCGAGCTCTGATTAGCTATGTGTCAGACCGTATGACCAACGGTCTAAATCGTTTATGCTGTGTTCTGTCTTGTCCTTCTTCCTGCTTTCTGTACCTCAGTATGGTCATCTTTTATTGATGTGACTCTTGCTTCATCAATGCTGTGTCATGCTGTAAACAATCTGCTATTAAAACCATCCACTGAGTTGTTAATTTCGAATACTTCCCTTTTCAGTTCTAAAATATTTATATGAGGATGATGATAATTTAGATTCTATTAGCTGGTGAAAATTTCCATTCTTTTCTCTCAGTTGATTATTTTTTTCTCTATTTTGAACGTATCAGTTATAACTTGTAAGCTCTTCATCTACTACTCATCATTACACTAGAATTCTGTAGTCCTTCAGGACTTTTAATTGAGCATCTTATGGGTCTTTGTCTGTATTAAAGATTGTGAGGGTGTAGTTCTTGAGATAATTTTTTAAAGGTTTTTCTCTGTAGCTTCTGCCCAATAATATTTCAAAATTTGGCAAGTGTCTTGAGGGGAATTTGCTCCTTGGTTTTGACAGGCTCCTCTATCCTCTGACCTGATCACACTTGCACACATGGAAGATAAAATCTTTGATGGTTTCTCTATTCTACAGAAGCAACCTTCTGACACCATACTTGTAACCTTCATTGAGTCCTGAATCAGTGCTCCTACGTAATATTGGCTGTAAATTCTCAGTGTGAATTCATCACTCATTCCAGCATCTTAATCGCTGCCTTATTTTGTTTTGACTTAAATCCAATTTATTTTTGACAGGAGAAGCTCTTAAACTCCCCAACAGTGAAAGTCTATAGGAGAGTTCACTTTCCATTTCAGAGCTCTCCTCCTAACTCCTGAGACCAGCACTCAGTCAAGGTTGTGCAGGGGAATCCAAGATGATAGACCAGTCCTCAAAACACTTCACATGTGGTCATTCCAATCCCACACACCAATTAAAAGCTTTGCACGTTTCCCCTTCTCTCACAACGGTCCACTGTCTCATCCTAAACCTGTGCCCCAAATCTGTAAATGCATTCATCCTGAAAAGCAGCTGATTATCTATCAACTTGCTTCTGAATGGTTCTTCCCTCTCTGTGATTTTAGCCTAACTAGTCTTCTTAGCTTCAACAGGTTGTCTCATGCCTTGAAAAGTACAATTTGTCTGTTTCTTATTATTAGCAATATTAGAAAACAGAAAATTTCCAAAGGAAAAAAGCTGCATAACACACAAAAGAAATACAAATAGCATATACTCCAATGAAAAAATAACAAATCTCACTGTAAAAAAAGAAATGCAAATAAATCAGTAATGTATCATCCTTCATCTATTAAACTAGCAAAATAAAATTAAAAGGAAAGAATGTTTCTTGCTGCTATGTGTGAAAATCCATAAAACTTAAAATAATAAAGCAGTATGTTTTAAGAGCTAAAAAGATTTGTATTCAAGTCAGTAATTGTCTCTCAAAAAGTCTTAGAAGTAATCTGATAACCATGAAAATATTTTCTTATAAGGATTATCATTATGTAGTTATTTAAATTACAGAAAAATTGATAAGAACTTAAATGGACAAAAACAGGAGAATGTTTATATAAATTATGCAAATTTATAAAGTGATTATCCTAGTAGTAAGATGGTGTTTTCAAGATATTTTTGTTGTCATGGAAAAATACTTGCTGTACAATCCTTACTTTAAAATATGTTACCTAATTAGCTCTATAATAATTTCAGTAAAAAAATGCAATAGCATCTTAAATCTAAAATCAAGCTGCCTAAGGAAAACAATAAGCTATAAATATGCTAATATACTAACAGTGTTTGCTTTTTCATCATGAGATTGTAGATTATTCTCTATACTTTTTCTCTGATTTTTGAGTTTTCTATAGTAAGGTATGTGTTGATCTTGAAATCTGGCAAACAATAAAAATTATATTAAAATACCTCGGAAGATTTTAATATAAATTAGACAGTTTATGATCTATATAGGAGGCCAATTATATATACTTATGTCTAATGCTTTTGGTAGGGGCCTTCATTTTGAAAAACTATGCAACTGACAGAAATGAACAGATATATTTTTATATCCTACACAATTTTTCATTTTTATAATAGCTATTATCTTGATTTTGGTTAAACTTAAACTATGAAACTTTCCTTTCAAAAGAAGGCATCTACTCTAGTATAATATTTAAAACAAGATAAAAAATTGATGCGGCTGTGGTTGTGAACCTTGAATCCTACCCACTGAATTCCCTGATACCTGCTTCAAGCAGTTCCCAAGGAACCTCCCACGCAAGTCTAGTATCTGTGAGGATAGAATAAATAACACTAGTTTAGAGTAACATTTTTATAGAGAGAAGTTTAGTGAATGCCTTATTTATTTATAATCTACCTCTACTTGTTAGAATTGTTCTTACTCCACGAGAGTATATTCAATGAAGGCAGTAGAAATACTAAAAATTACGGGCTACATTTAGACAGTTAAAAAATATATATTTTTAATATAATGACTCAGGGCATGTTTTATTTTATAATGGAGTTATAATTTAAAATTACTTCAAAATATACACGCAGATTTTTTTCATCGTGTTTAAATTTGTGACGGTAATAAAAAAGAAAGTAATCTAAGCCCTAAACTGTTTGCAATGTTATCAGATGCAAATAATAAAAGTAGGAGCTACCTCTCATTGAAGGATTACCCAGTGAAAGGTGCTGTGTTGAATAGCTTACATATTTTTTTTCTATAATTCTAACATCAATAAATTTAAAAAAACCCTTAAAAGTACAGCTTTTCTACTTTTTTCAGGGAAAGGGTTTTTTTAATGTAAAAAAAATCATTTGTCTTATTTTTTTACTGCCTGTTTTCATTGGGATTTTAGCATGAAACAGATGGTACAGTTAAATTGGGATAATTCAAAGAGAGTTTTAAAAAGGGACTGTTTCTAAAGTGTGGGCAGAATGTAGGGAAACCCCAGGAGACAGTGCAATATTAAAGAGCTAACGACAACAGCTGCTGTTACCACCCCGCGACCTGAAGCAACGTGGGGAATGGTGGCTTACCCATATCTAGTAGCGCATCATGAGGGACATAGGGTCAATTTGAGGGGACTGTGACCCTTAACCCAGAGACACAGCCATGTTGAAAGGACCCTACAAAGAGGGAGTGAGGTTACATTAACCATCCTGACCTCCTATGCAGGCTGCCCAATTGGTTGAACACAAATCGAAGCCAGCAGCCTTGAGTCCGCTGCTAGAGTCCGTCAAGGTAGAAAAGGGTGGGAGGCAGTTCCACAGGAACAGACAGAAGGTATTATCTGCACACACATGCAACACAAATGAAGACAATTCTTCTATAGTAACTTCTAAATTTTGGAACGTAATATGAATTTTAAACATATCAAAATAAATTTTGCATCCTACTCTTCTTAAATAGCTTTTCAATCACAAAGTGCTGATATTTCTTAGTTTTAATTGTTTATTTCAATGAAAATTTTATGTTCAAACAGACCTAGCCTTATTATAAAAAGCATAAAGAAGATAACCTAGTAAATATTTAATTAATCTTAAGCAAAATTAGTCTAATTTACTTAGTATTAAGCAAAAATGACAGTGGAATTTTTAGCACAAAGGTTTTCACTGTGCCAGCAACATTTGAAATATAAAACTTATCAAAACAGAGGTGTCTTGGTGGCTCAGGTGGTTAAGTGTCCAATTCTTGATTTCGGGTCAGGTCATGATCTCATGGTTCGTGAGATCGAGCCCCACATTGGGCTCTCACTGTCAGCACCAAACCTGCTTGGGATTCTCTTTCTCCCTCTCTTCCCTTCCCTTGCTTGTGCTCTCTCTCAAAATAAATAAATAACCTTAAAAAAAGTTATCTGAACATTTTAATTATTCATTCACATTTTGGGTACAGTCACATAGAGGCCAACACTAATGGCTAAATGAGGTATATATCCAATACTACTGCCAGAATATTACATGCATAACAAAAATATGAAATAAATAATGATTACTGCATATAGGACACTTCCATAGCCCTTTTCATTCACCATGGCAATGCTTCCATCTCAAGTCATATTAGATACATGGTGCCATTAGCCTTGTTTTAAAAGAGAGAAATGAGGGCTTAGACTTAATGATTTGATCACATATAACTTATTCATGTCTTCCTTATTCAAAATACTGTGATACTAAACTATGAGCAACGTGAAGGCAGGGACAGTGCCTTTCATCTCTGCCTTTCCTTCTATCTGCAGTGCTTGGTACCTTAGAATGAATGGTGTTTTCCATCAAGGAATGGCTCATGCTTTTCAGAGGCAAAGAACTGCATTTTTTCTTCAAGTGTAGGATCTTCACAGGATCTAGGAAAACCTGGTCCACTTGACCGAGAAGTCTCTTGAGGTTTCTGGAGAAGCTCAGCATTTGCCCCCTGGTAAAAGTTATCTCAAAGGACTGTGGTGGAATTTTCCCAACATATGAGACTTGCTCACAGTTCCTTGACTGGAGTCCTCCCCTGTGTGAATGGCACTAAGGCCTTAGGAGGCAATGTTTCTTTCTGGCAACACTTTATTTTAACACAGACCTGTAGTCTACTTACTTGAGGGGAAATGAAACTGGACAAAAATACACAGGCCCTGTATAGAGACAGATCAAGGGTCTCTGGATCTTTCCCTGAGTGTCTGAGTTGTCAGCTGCTGAGGGTTCTTCCACAGGGCATTCAGTCATAGAACAGCTGCCGTTTTAGGAAATAAGATGGACTATCAGAGAACCCTTCCTTTTATCTGCTTGTAATTAGCACCCTACGTAATGGTGACCGAGAACATTCAGGAAGGAGAGCTAGTTCCACTTCACTTATAATTTGCAAGAACTTAAAGTAGGTTAAGAACATCACTGGCACGAGCACTGCTTTTAAAGATCAAGGCCATTCCTTAAATGCAGGGTTTATTAACACAGTGAATTAAATGCATGGACCAGGATACAGGCAGCATGGAATTAATTTAATCCTTGTTCTAAAATGGCCAATCTCTGGGGGCGCCTGGGTGGCGCAGTCGGTTGAGCGTCCGACTTCAGCCGGGTCACGATCTCACGGTCCGTGAGTTCGAGCCCCGCGTCAGGCTCTGGGCTGATGGCTCGGAGCCTGGAGCCTGTTTCCAATTCTGTGTCTCCCTCTCTCTCTGCCCCTCCCTGTTCATGCTCTGTCTCTCTCTGTCCCAAAAATAAATAAACGTTGAAAAAAAAAATTAAAAAAAAATGGCCAATCTCTGAATGGCCAAAGAGGAGAAGAAAGGACAAACATTTTTATAGTATTTATGATGGGTCACTGTCTCTTAGCATTTATTAATTTATTTCCTCTACAAAGCATGAGGTTAGTATTATCATTATCTCCTTTTAACGAATGAGGAAAATGAACACAGAGAGATTGAAGGATTTGCCCAAGATTATGCAACTGGCAAGTAGTGGGATGGATGGGATTCATACTCTGGCAAATTCTTAGTCCTTTCAAACGAGGTTAGATTGCCTCTCAAATACCTTTACCCCCATAAAGGATCCTCTGAGTCCCAGTGAAGAAATGTGTTTTGGTGTGTCCTTTATTAAATAAGACTGATACCTGCCAGTAGGAGACAATGTCTGAAGAAACTTTTTGGTGTGTAAATTACCTACAGAAATCACGAAATGACCAGTGGCCATATCCCAAGTTTTACAGAAATGTAATTAAAATTCCTTCTTTAAATTTTCAGAAGCCTCACATAAATTTCCACATATCCACTTTCTCTGGACCTGTGTCCTCATTCAGATTGATAACACCCCTGGTGTTCGGTAGCTGCCATTTAAAAATGTACCATTTAAACATTGATATGTTTATTAATATACATACATTCATTCTGTATTATGTATATGATACAAATAAGAACTTAGCCTAGTAAGTGATATAACCACTATTGGACACTAGTATATCATATGAATGAGTGATTGATGTATACATTAATGATAAAAGAGAAGACATTTTCCAGTTCTTACAGTGTGCCAGATACTCTTCTAGGCATTTAACACGAACTGACTAATCCGATCCTCTCAATAATGCTGTGGGGCATGTATTACTCAGTATCTGTCATTGAGGGGGAGAGAAATTACTCGTCTAAGACTCCCAACTGGAAAGTGGGAAAACCAAGATTTGAACTTTAACAGTGTTATTCATGAAACTTCTTACTATAACATAATTTTGATGATTTAAAATTTTCAATATTAGGGTTTATTTATTTTTTAATTAATTATTTTAGGGAGAGTGATTGGGGACAGGGGCAGAGGGAAAGAGAGAGGGAGAATCCCAAGCAGACTGCACACTTAGTGTTAAGCCTGACACAGGGCTCGATCCCAGGACTCTGGGATCATGACCTGAGCTGAAATCAAGAGGGTGACACTCAACTGACTGAGCCACCCAGGGGCTCCTATATTAGTGCATTTAAATCAGTATAAAGCACATTTCCCATGCTAGAATTTCTGAGACAACTCAGTCCTTTCAAGGAAAGAATCAAGTTCTATTAATGTCTGCCTCTCCCTTCTCTCTCAAAGTCTGATGTACAGTCATGGTTTGTTTTTTTAAAGTAAATGGCTAATTGAATGGGGGAATAAATAAAATAATTTGAAGCTGACAAACCTGAGGGATACCACATTGTTGGGAATAAGATTCACAATAAGAAAAAATGAAATGTAGGAATAAACTACGGTTGCTATGTTTTCGGAGAATTATCAAAGTCCCCTCATTAATTATTTCAGGGCTCTTTAGGAATTTTGAGTTTGTTTCCTTATTTGTATGGAAATAATAATATCTGACCTATCTCATAGGGCTAAGAATGTCCAGGCACTAACACCTGTCAAGTATGATTTAGACTATAAGATAGAGTCCTCCAGATTAAAAATTGAATACTGGACACTTGGAAAATTGCTTTCTGAATTTACATGATATAATTTATATACTTTTCAATAAGCATATGATAGACAAGTAGAGATGGATGGTTGCATGGGTAGAAAGAATAAAACTAATAGGAGTTATTTGGAATATTCCAATAATTAATTATTATAAGCCTGTACACTGTCAACTAATGTCTCTCCTTTCTCATTATCCAAACTTAAGCTGCTGAAGTTTCCTACTACCTCATTAAACAATAAATCCTATTCAAATTCAAGAATTCTAACATAGTCCTTATTGCTCTTTATTATTTAAAAGCCTTTCTTGCCCAGACTTCTATTTATGTGAAGCCTTTCTTAGGTCTTTATTGATAGCTCAGAGTCCATTATCCTGTAAACATCATTTAGAATTCAATCCGAGCCTATTTACTTGTTCTTACTAACCCTCCCTGTTTCCTAGAGCAGAGAGTTCACTCTCTGTAGCCCTACACTTGAGTACTTAGGAAAGTATAGGTCAACAAAACATTTTCCCATACTCCCGCTTTCCAGACATTTTGGAAAAGAGGAAACACCACTATCTCTCTCTCTGTGTCTCCCCTGCTCCTTAAGTGGTGCTTATTTATTCTGGTCTGTTTTTCTTAATTCATGTGCTAGTTCTAAAAATAAGACAAGATTTTCCTTTTCTTTCTCAATTATGTGATAAATTACCATGCAACACATTCCTCCTTGTAGAAGTTTTCTAAAGCATTCTCTCAAAGCTTTCTAAAAGTCAAATACATTTGTATAGAATTTTCTTCTTCCATACAATTACTTATTCCCTCATATAACTTCAGTTGCCAAAAAAGCATGGTGTCCCAACCTAAGAATGAGTTTAAAATCTGTGAGCTAAAAAAGCTGTCAAGTTTATGCATTTGCTTTTGTGTAAAGCAGTGTAAAATGAAAGGTTTTTATGCAGGAAATAATTTTGATTTAAAAATTATTAAATTGGAAGTTGATATGATGTTCATTATTGAAAAAAAGGTCTTTCACAGCCATTTTGTATAATGAAGGGGTTTATGTTTCAAGAACAGAAAAATGAATACTTGTAACCTCAATTGTAAACCTGAGAAATTGCATTAAATATTAAATGATTTTTCTTTTGTAGAGAGAAAAAAGTGCATCAGAATTTATTGCAGTCATTAAATAATGCATTAACATTACATTAAGGAACTTAGTTTTCCTTCACCCAAAGTCTGAAATACTCCAAACTCTGGATACCAAAAACTTCCCTCAAGTCACATTTAGACTAAACCATCATACCATCACAACATCAGCAACGTGACTTTTAAAAAAATACTTTACTCCATCAAGGGCAAGTACAATAGCACTGTAGTTAACAAACAACGAAAAACAAGAATGAACTGAAGGCAAACAACAATAAGAATTATCAAGCTGATGAATTTGATTAGTTAAAAATTGCAATTACTGAATAGTGTGCTAGGCTATAAAAAAGGAATCAAATGGTAAGCCAAGTATCTTGGAATTACAGATGCAAACTACTTTTTTAGAGTATTTTCTTCGTTCGTGCAAATTCTTAGGTAAATCATGACGTTGCCTTGGTCTACATTATACTTCTGCTAATATATTCTCAAACACACAAAAACACCTGTAGGCTTCAGGATAAAATAAAAATGAGAAAAGTAAGTTTTTATAAAAGTTTATATTAAAAATAAAAAGCATAACTTTTCTATATTGCATTATTAGGCGTGCTCAAATTAAATAGCTCTCTGGAAGGTCTATCTATGCAGGATACCTCTGTTTGGTGCTACCTAGGCAGTGCGGATCTGCCCTCAGTCTCAACCCTGCTCCTAGGGAGCTCCAGTCCCCCAGACTGCATGGGCTGGGCCCGGGTGAGCCAGACCACCCCAAGAGAAGTCTTGGCAAGGAATAGCCCATTTTCTGCTGACTGCTGATTCATAGTCAGTCATTTGGCTATTTTGAGTAATTCAAAAGTAATTCAAAAGAAAAAAATCAACCACCACCACCACCAACAACAACAAATACCCCACCATTAAAATAGTTAAGTTACCTTAAAATGGAAAAAAAAACAAAACAAAACAAAAAACAAAAAACAAAAAAAAACGCCAGGAGAGTGAGCATCAAGAATAAGTGTATTGTGTTGTAGGCTTAGCTCCTTGAACCATTAGGACAATTCTAAGGATTTAAAAAGGCATAAGAAATAGCAGCCAATACGTTCTTAATGGTATGGTGATCATAGGAAATAAATTACCAAGTGTGAGAAACACTTCCATGGAGACTATGCTAAATGGCCTAGTATAGATCTACTTCCATTAGCATTTCCATCTCCGCCTATATTTCCAGCACCAGGAGGCTTAGGGCTTGTGGAGGGGAGGTGGAGTCAGGACCCAGAAGTAAAAAAACACATAAAGCTCGTCTACGAAAAGAAGGTGAAAACAAAAGCAACAATTGCTATATCTTTGGACAACAGGGCTCAGAAAGATGTTCCTGTAATTTCTGTAAATATGACAATTTACTTCAACGTTTGTAGCGCTTCCCCAGCCGTAAGTTGAAAAATTATTTGAAAACTAGGCAAAAACCCTCTAACAACACGGAAATATATTTCTTCCGTCCCCAATGCTCTTGGTTTTCCACAAAAGTAATCTCTATCAAAGTGTATGCCCATCCTACTACTACTTCTCTATGGGCACACACACACGTGCGCATGTGCGCTGATAGGCATAATTAGTTAGGAATAATGTGTATTTGCACATAAATACAGAATTACTTTCAATAAAGTCACAAATACACTGTCTAGTGAACTACAGACTTCTGTTCATATAGAGCTTTTTTATACTTTTCTGGACTTCCACGTTATTCAAGTATGCATATCCCATAATTTGTTAATCATTAACCTACTGATATTTAGTTTCTATTTTTTCATATTGCAAAAATGGTACCAAAAACATTCTTATAAATATACATTTGTATTTATGAATATTTTAGTACGGTAGACATAAGTATGCATATTTTCAGTTTCGACAGATTACTGTCAGCTTGTCAACCTTAAAAGCTGTACCAGGGAGAAAAAAGCTCTACCAATTTTTACTTCCATCAACTGTGTCTAAGAGTACCAATTTTAGTAGTGTGTTTTACCATTGCGATTTATTATATTTTCATTTTCAGTCCCATAATCTAATTAATGAACATTGAAATCTTAGGGTCACATTTACTTGCATTACTGATTACTTCTTTTATAAGCTCATTGGCCATTAGCATTTTTTAACTCAGAATTCTCTTGTCCTTTATCATTTTTTCATTTGTTATATTTTTTGTCTCATGAGATACAGGGCCTCTCTATATGAATAGTAAACATTTTATTACGACATAGATTATTTTCAATCTCTTATCTTTTAACCATGCTTATGATGTATTTCATGTAGACAAGGTATATAAACAGGTTTAATTTTCTATCTCATTTAGGAAAGCCATAACATAGACTTCTCTTATACTTTGGATTATTGCCCAACTCCTGTTCATCTGATTCTGGCATCCTAGTTCCATGAAGGAAATCACCCTGACTCTATATGGTTCAGGTGGGCAGACTCCCCTCTGACTCCAAAGATGAGCATAAGTAGTGGATCTGGCTGGAATGAACTATATCCCAAGACTCACAGATGGGGAGCACATGACCCAGGTCACGGAACATAAGGTAACGTGGGAACTTCTGTAGTTACATTGGGAAAACAGACAAAAAAATTGTTCCTTCACTGGAGTCCTCATCTAGTTGCATATAAGCCTAGAACTTTCTATGGCTATCTTGTCAACCTTCAGTAGACCTTGTCTGAAAATAAATCCAACACAAAAGGAAGGAATACAGAAAGATGTGAAGAAACACATTCCTGATGCCCTGCTTCTTGGGTGCTAGTATCAGCAGCGCTAAAAGCCCAGGCAACTCTGGCACCTTTCAAGTATGTGAGTGAATAAATTCTTAAACTGTTACATTTTTGAAGCGTTCGTTTGGATGGTTTCATGCTTCCTTGGAAAAAAAAAAAAGGCCTAACACATGTTCCGCCCAGCTATAATTTTAAAAAAAAATCTCCTACACTTTCCTCTGTAGTTTCATATACTCAATAGTTTTCTTCCTGTATTTATAATACAAAAATCTCTGTAAAAATATTAAGCAATAAACAAAAATATAAATGAGGAATTATGAAATGCGCTCAATACCCTGAAAGAAGTGTCATTAATATTTTTACAACTTTTTAAATACATCCTTCTGGATGCATCCTGGTCTTTCATGCACCCACATATTTTCACACATCTTACCCTAGGGGTGTTATTTTTTAATTGGAAAATGGACATCCTTGTTTTTATAGCATTTTGCAGTTATTTTTACTTACCCCCCTTTGACCTGGTTTTCTTTCTCTCCCTACCATGTGATGGAGGTTAACAACCAGGTGTGAACTTGACCCCACCTTCACAATGTCATTATTGATATACATGAGCACACGTAAAATGAATTTCTGCCATTTTGTCTAACAAATATGGAACACTGTATATACACCTATTTGCATCTAGCTCTTGTCACATAATAGTATCCAAGGAATCTTTCCAACTAGTGATCTAAATTATTTGGTTTTTCACTTGTTATAGTTTAGTAATTAGTACCACAATTTATTTCCACATATGTTGCCCATATAAGAGATGCCTTTTTGTCTTTATTTCAATGTGTATATTTGTTTTAAATTTTGGTAGATACATTTGAGGTTGCTTTTCCAAAAGACTTTAAATAAATGTTTTCATGAGTACTCAAGAGCAAGCCACTTTCCCTCCATCTGCTACCTGTCACCACTTTCAATAACTATTGTTACTTCTGTGTTTTCTTTTTTTAAAAAAATATGAAATTTATTGTCAAATTTCACCCACTTTCACCCACTTTCCCCTCTCCTCCACCCCCCATCAACCCTCAGTTCTCAGTTTTTAAGAGTCTCTTATGTTTTGGCTCCCTCCCTCTCTAACCTTTTTTTTTTCCTTCCTCTCCCCCACGGTCTTTTGTGGGGGAGGATCCACATAAGAGTGAAAACATATGGTATCTGTCTTTCTATGTTTTCTTAATACTGATATTGGACATATTTACATATATCTCTTATATTTTGAGTTGAAAAATAAACATATTGATATCTTTTACCAGTTTTCTTTTAGATGTGTTGATTTTTCTTACGAGTCCTAGATCTTTATTTTTAATACATACCAAGATGCCATTCCTTTATATATAATGTGTTTATAATTCTTCTTAAACTTCGGGTATTTAACTTACATGATTTAATTTCTTCCATTTTTTCACTTATTTTTTTTTCTTACACAAGTTTGGAATACTTAGAGGTTTTTTTCAGCCCTTGTTGAGATTTGGGGATCGTAAGTAAGGTCACCTCCCTAGGATATTTCCTTTGACTACTCCACATGCCTTCTATTTACCTCTCTGTACAAGTCTTTACGTGGATATATGCCTAGGAGTGAAATGGCTCGTCATATGGTACATGCATATTTGACTTTTCAAGCAAAAGGCAGGCTATTTTTGAAAATATGTTTACCGTTTTACATTCTCACCAGTAGTTAATAAAATTTACAAATGTTCAACAGCCTTCCCAAGGATTTGTTTGGCTAGGCTTTTCAATTGTAGGCATTATAGAAGATGTAGAATAGTATCATTATAAGATTTTAATTTGTAATATTTAAATAGATAATGATGAATGCAGTTCCACATACTTATTTACACTTACATTTCTTCCTTAACGGACAAAAATATATTTGCATTCAAATACTTGGCTTAACTTCTTTTTTTAAAATTTTTTTTTTCAACGTTTATTTATTTTTTTGGGGACAGAGAGAGACAGAGCATGAACAGGGGAGGGGCAGAGAGAGAGGGAGACACAGAATCGGAAACAGGCTCCAGGCTCTGAGCCATCAGCCCAGAGCCCGATGCGGGGCTCGAACTCACGGACCGCGAGATCGTGACCTGGCTGAAGTCGGACGCTTAACCGACTGCGCCACCCAGGCGCCCCTTAACTTCTAATCTGTTGTCACTTTCCTTATTATTGGGGTTTGATATTTATATAATCAGAATAGGAGTTCTTTAGCAGATACATGATCATTTTTCCAGTTGTGACTTACTTTTATGTTAATAGACACTTCCAGAATCCAGCAACTCTTACTGTAATAAAACACAATTTATCAATTGCTTTATTTACTTATTACGCTTCTAAGAAATCTTGGCCAAATACTAGGTCACAAATACTTTCTTTTCTACTTTCTTCCAGAAGTTGGGTTTCATATTTAGGTCCACAATCCTTATTACATTAATTTTGTGAGTGATTCAAGGTATAAAGTGTGGATTATTATGCTTCTATATTACTGGATTTAATTTATTAAAGCAAAGCCATTTGATCCTGGGCCTTTCTTTGTGGGAAGGATTTTAACTACATATAATTGATATAGGACTATTTGGGTAACATATTTCTTCTGGAATGAGTTTTGGTAATTTCTGTCTTTTAATTTGTACACTGCATCTAATATTTAAAGTGGGAATCTGTAAGAAGAATAGTCTTGCTTTTATCCATGTTGACAATCACTGTGTATTCATTAAATACTTTATATCACTAAAAAAATTGTTTTTTAATTTTTTTTCAACTTTTATTTATTTTTGGGACAGAGAGAGACAGAGCATGAACGGGGGAGGGGCAGAGAGAGAGGGAGACACAGAATCGGAAACAGGCTCCAGGCTCCGAGCCATCAGCCCAGAGCCTGACGCGGGGCTCGAACTCACGGACCGCGACATCGTGACCTGGCTGAAGTCGGATGCTTAACCGACTGCGCCACCCAGGCGTCCCCTAAAAATTTTTTTTAAGTAGTTTATATCATTTAGCATGATGATTGCTGCAATATGTTCCATATCTATTTGCTATTTGTTTCTTTTTGTCATATTTACTCCTGTTCCACCTTTTTGCCCACTGTGATGCTTTCTTTTGGGTTAATTTAGTGCTTTTTATGATTCTATTTTTCTCCTTTAATTATTAGCAGTAACATTTTTGTTTCAATGTTTGCTTATATTTGTATTTTACATTTTTAACATATCATGGTCTCCTTTTAAACGATTTTATACCATTTTGTGCACAGCGTAAGAACTTAACAGCGTACACTTGTGCATTTTTCCCGACTAGCCAGTGTGTCTTTACTGTCAGACATTTATTGTCACACATGTTATAAAGTCCACAATATATTGTTTTTTATTGAAATAGTTAATTATCATTTGGAGATTTTTTTTTCCACGTTTTTTTTTTTTTATTTATTTTTGGGACAGAGAGAGACAGAGCATGAACGGGGGAGGGGCAGAGAGAGAGGGAGACACAGAATCGGAAACAGGCTCCAGGCTCTGAGCCATCAGCCCAGAGCCTGACGCGGGGCTCGAACTCCCGGACCGCGAGATCATGACCTGGCTGAAGTCGGACGCTTAACCGACTGCGCCACCCAGGCGCCCCTATCATTTGGAGATTTTTAAAGAGCAAGAAAAACCCATTTTATATTTATCCACATAATTACCATTTTGGTACTCTTAATTCCTTTGTGTGTATTATGATTTTTTGATGTCATTTTACTTATACTTGAAAATTTTCCTTTACCATTTCTTGTATTTTAGGTTGGTAGATGATTAATTCTTTTAGCCATTGAATGCATGAAAATGTTTTTATTTCACTTTTGTTTTGAAGATATTTATGTTGGGTATATAACCCTACACTGATTGCTTTGATTTTGTTTTTCTTCCATTACTGTAAAGATGCTGCTCTAGTAACTGCTGGCTAGCCTTATATTGTATGATAAATCTATTCTTATTTTTTTATCTTTTTTCCTATGTATGTACTGTTTGCTTTTCCTCGGACTACATTTTGATGTTTGTTTATCACAGGTTTTAAGCAAAGTAACTATGATGTGGCCTTCAAATAATTTTGGCAAGTCATTGTGTTTGAAGTCCATTTACCTTCAAAAATCTGCAGCTTTTGTTTTCATTGAATTTGGACTATTTTCAATCTTTATTTTTCCTATTATTATTTCTGTCTTCTCTCACTTGCTCTTTCTGAGACTCTAAGTTACATTTATAGAATGCTGATCGAATTTGTCCCACAGCTCAGTGATGGACAATTTTTTTAACTTCTTTTTTCCCTTTGTTTTTTTTTGTTTGTTTTGAGTAGTTTCTATGGCTAGGTCTTCAAGTCCACTGACCTGCAATTATTTATTATTGTGAAAAGTCCAATCTACCATTAATCCTATCCAAAGCATTGCATATCAGACATCATAGTTTTCATCTCTAGATTAAATTTGCATCGTGTTACATTTCCATATTTCATTTAACATGCTCTTTTCCTCTACTCTAGCTTCATATATATATATATATATATATATATACACACACACACACATAAACACACACACATATATGTGTAACAACACTAATATATATATACACACACACACATATATATACATATGTGTATATATGTGTATATATATGTGTATATATATGTGTGTGTGTGTGTGTATATATATATCATACAGTTATAATAACTGTTTTAGTGTTGTTATTAATTCTCCAGTCTGTCTGTGCTTGGTTAATTTTGATTGATTCGGATTTTTTCCCCTCGTTAGGCAGGACCAGAACAGAGTTTATATCACGTCTAGTTTATTCTCCACTGCTGGAGCAAATCCCTTCTGAGTAGTCTACCCAATGACCTATGAATTAGGAGGTGAGGTTTTCCACTCTGTGGGAATAGGAATTACATTTGGCTGTGTGAACGCTGAAGGATTTTTCCCTCTGTTTATTTCATATGCTTGTTTTCTTAGTCAAGTAGTTTCCTCACCGGATAAGTACTCAGCGGAAGACTGAAAGAGAACCTTGTACATATCTCCGCAGTGCTTTCTCTGTGTGGCTTTCTCCTCTCAGGATTCTGCCTTGTGAACTCTAGCCTCTTGTCCTACCCAGATTCTCAACTCCTCCTCAACCCAAAGCACCATCCTCATCCTGGGTTTCACCTATTGTAATGAAACCTGAAACTTTTTTTACTGTGGCAATCATAGAGCTCACCTTTTTTGTTCACCATCTGTTAGGAAACACTGTCCTTAGTTGCGGAATATCCAGTGCCTTGAAAAATGTTGTTTTACACATTATGCCCAGATCTTTAGTTGTTTAAGCTACAAGTTTAAATTCAGATGCTATTACTGTATCTTGGTCATAAGCAGAAATTATTGTAGGGATTTTTTTTTCAAGATTGAAAGTTGATAAATCACAAGAATCATTGTTGGGATGGATGGTACTCTCATTGCTAAATATGCATGTAGATTATGGTAAAGAACCCTAATGAGTATATCTCACTTACAACTCCTATAGAGTTTATGTACAGTGTTCTTATCAGCCAGTTAGTTGGAGTCAGCAAGGAAAATCAGTATTTTAGTGTAACAAAAATGTAAATGTGTATTCTACTGAAAAGAATAGGTTTGTAGCAGGAAATTTGGGAACTATGTAAGTGGAAAGACTAAAGGGTATTTTCCTCAAGCATTTTAAGGAAAAGGAGAAAAGGAGATGAATTAAGGGTAATGAAAAAAGTTAAGCTGTGATTTTTCCCCCCAAAAGTAAGCCATTAAAAGAAAAACACTTAATTTGAAAGCTTTTTCTAAATATGCCTGCTCTTCCTCTAGAAATTGTCAAATTTTAATGTGTTTTTTTATTTAATTTCATTAATACATATTTTTAACAAAAGAAAACTGAAAATGAACCTACCAGGTGTTTATTATTTTATTTATTTTCATGGTTTTATTTTTTCTTTTTATATGCTGGGCTTCTATTCCATAAAATTTATGGAAAATTATGCAACTGACATTAAACATGGAACTATATTGTTCTCTAGCAAGACATATACTCATATAAAGGACAAATCATTTGGTATTCCTTTTGGCATTTCAGTTTTTTTATCTGCTTGGTAATTTAATTTTAGTACTCTGTGGCTAGTGCTTTGTGTTTTCCTTAGTAAACAATCCATTTATCTTTATTAACTTATTTATAGAGAATATATTTTCACAGAAAAGACCAAGAAAATAAGAGCACTCGATTTCATAAAGTTTAGTTGTTAAGTACTTAAACTTCCTAAAATCAAAATGGTATCTTTTGTTTGTTTTAGGACTATTAGAAATACTGAACCAGGAAATTAAATCTCCAGAAAGATGATTAACTAATTAAAAACTAGTTTTACTTCTGGATAAAAGGAGACATTTCTAATTATCCATAAAGTAATATTTGTTTTCTCACTATTGTGACATATAACAAAAGAGTAAAAACAAACAACAGCAGATATTCAGATTCACAGATAATCTAAAGCCAGAATATAGAAAAAGGTCACAATTTTATCAAAAGTGAGATGGAGTTGGATTGATGGGGAAAAAACATAGTTTCAATGTATGGTAAATTTGACCTTTATTTTTTGAAAATAGACTATCTGAAAAGGCAAAAGTTACTAAACTTGCATAATTGGTCCTTTGATGATCTGATGCGAGATTTAAGATATACACCAGGAATTCTCAATGAGGAGAGAAGGCTCTAGCTTTCACCAGAATTGAGAGGTTTTATTTTTCTAACTATACTCACCTGCACAAAAGACAACTCAATATAGTAGAGGAGGAGCATTGCTTTTGGAGCCTAATTATGTAGGCTTGAATCCTAACTTTTCCACTAAGTTTATATTACTAGTCAAATTGCTTACATTCTGGACCTAAGGATCTTCAGCTATAAGTGGGAATTAAAAGTAAATCATAAAATGTTTTGAGGTTGAATAGATAATCTATGTAAACTGCTTGGCACAGTGTGACCTATAAATCTTCAATAAATGTTGGATAAATATTAGCTATTACATTAATGGTAATTATCGTTATCAGCCATTCAGAGCTATAATTATTTTTTTTTTTTTCAATGTTTATTCATTTTTGGGACAGAGAGAGACAGAGCATGAACGGGGGAGGGGCAGAGAGAGAGGGAGACACAGAATCGGAAACAGGCTCCAGGCTCTGAGCCATCAGCCCAGAGCCCGACGCGGGGCTCGAACTCACGGACCGCGAGAGCGTGACCTGGCTGAAGTCGGACGCTTAACCGACTGCGCCACCCAGGCGCCCCCAGAGCTATAATTATTAATGGAAATGCTTCATAACTCTCAAAGGTGAGGGACAGAGAACCAAGTGAGAATTTCAATTATCAGTAAGGAAACTGGACATCCAATCTCTACAGCCCACCAAAGGATAAGTTAGGAAAGATGTCAAGCGTGGATTCTTCTTACCCTTGTATTTATCTTGCCCTAATGCCTCCTAGTTTTTGTACCTTCATGAGGTGATGGTCTTTTTTTTTTTTTTTGATGTTTATTTATTTTTGAGAGAAAGAGCGAGCAGCGGAGGGGCAAAGAGAGAGGGAGGCAGGATATCAAGCAGGCTCCATGTTGTCAGCACAGAGGCCAAAGCGGGGTTCAAACCCACCAACCATGAGAGCATGACCTGAGACAAAACCAAGAGTTGGTCGCTTAACTGACTGAGCCACCCAGGTGCCACTGGTCTTTATCAGATTAAGGAAGTTCTCCTGTACCCCTACTTTGCTGAGAGTTGTATCATGGATGAGTATTGGAATTTGTGAAATGCTTCTTCTGCATGAATTGATCTAATCAGATGAATTTTCTTATCCTCTTGATGTGATGGATAAACTTAATTGATTTTTGAATGTTGAACAGTCCTCCATAACGGAAATAACTTGTGCTTGGCTGTACAATTATTTTATGCATTGTTGGATTCTATTTGCCAATATTTTGTTGAGGAATTTTGTATGTATATTGATGAAAAATATTTTTGGTCTTTAGTTTTCCTTTTTTCAAGATCTTTATCTGATTGCATTATTAAGATAATCCTGGCCTCCTAAATGAGTTAGAAGATGTTCCCTCTGCTTATATCTTCCGGATGTGCTTGTGGATTATTGGTATCATTTCTCCATCAAACGTTTGACAGAATTCGTAAGTGAAATGATCTGGGCCTATTGCTTTCTATGTTGGGATATTATTTATTATTGATTTGTGGCCCAAGAATATACTTTGTATGATTTATGTTCTTTCAAATTAAAGTTTGTTTTATAGCCAGGATGTGATCTCTCTTATTTAATGGTCTATGTGAGCTTTACAAAATGTTTCTAATATTATTGAATAGAAAAAAATTTTTAATGTCAATTAGATCAAGTTAACTGATAGCACTTTTCAGGTCAACTTTTATTTTTACTGGTTTTCTGCCTACTTGCTTTATCAATTACTAAAAAAAAAAAAAAGCTCAAAAACAGAATAGTGGGTGGGTCTATGTCTCCTTTCTGGTTTTTTGTTTGTTTTTTTTTTTTTGATGCTCTGTTGTTAGATGCATAGAAGTTTATAATTTTCTTGGAGAATCAATTTTTTTACTGTTATATCATGTCCTTCCTTATATCTGAAGATTATACTTATAAATTCTTGTATAAAAATAATGTAGCTACTCAACCTTCTGTTTACTAGTATTATCATGTGATGTTTCTCTATCCCTTTATTTTAACTTCTGTGACTTCGTATATTTTAAGTGTATTACTTATATGCTGTGCTGTTTTTTAATAGTGTCATGGATGTAATATTCTGCTTAAAGAAACATTTAACTGAGGTAAATATGAATAGAAGAATTTTCTATATGAAATGACAAAAGAGAATTGAGTCTGCTTAATGAAGTGTTCAGTCAATTCCTATGGAAATCCTTTATGACATCCAATCTAGAAAAAAATATTCTCAATTGAAGACTTTTTTTTTTGCCTATTTCATCCATCTAATCATCTCCATTTAACTGAGAATTCAAAATTACAGAGTTATCTCCTTTTGCCAGTATCAATCTCACTATTATTGTCACCTATATTATTATGTATATTAACAGTTTGACACTTATAATACTCAATTTTGTCACCTTCCTTTGTAATTTTGAATTGTCATACTCCCCTTAATAAGAGCTCTATGCTTTGCCTTAAAATTCCTGTGAGTTTATGAGCTTATTAATTGGCTGCTTAAGAATGCTACTCTAGAGATTATTCAAGCAATTTTATTATATGGGAAAATAATTCAAATTATTAAACTATGAAATTTGGATCTAGAAGCATCTAATTTTTATATATAACCAATTTTACTGATCTTATCAATCTTGTATAAACTCACCATACAAATGTACCATTACATTGAGCTTTTATAAGAAATTAGATTTTCATTCAACTATCGGGGAAAAAGTGGAATTTTAATTTTGTTCTTATTAGTATTATCTTCCTAGGTAATTTTATTTTCCCAAGTTAATTTATTATCATCTTTCATGTTTCTCTGAAGATTTCCATCTTTTTGGTTTGAACAAAGATCTCTAATGCAGATTGCCTCCATGGTCCACTAGAGATTGCGAGAGTTAATCTCTATTGAGATTAAGTAAAGATGTATTTGTACATGACATTTTCAGTATTTGAACTACATATATCTCTTATAGAAACCAATAAGGAATAGAAATTCCTTGTGATATTGCTCTACATTTGTTTTTCTCCTAGTTAAAATGATGGCAAGATAGTGTTTATCCAGTTGAATATTAAAAAGTTTCCACATGTTCTGCAGATATTACCACCCATTAGAGCAATCCCATTGATCTTACTTTTCGTCATATCTCTGTGTTACCAAGAACTGAAGTATGGGAGGTGAGAACTTTTTGATCTGCAGAATTTTTGTCTAAACGTGGAGTTTGTTTACTTTCTAATAATGTTGAAAGCCTAGGCATCTTTATGTTTACCCTTGAAGATGATTACTATCATAGTATTCTGATAACATAATCAGTTTTATTTTCATGAATTATCTTCCTTTTTTGAGGTATAAGTGACATTATATTAGTTTTAGGTATACAACATAATGATTTGATGTTGTATATACAGTTGACCCCTGAACAACAAGGGTATGAAATGCTTGGGTCCACTTTATATACCAAATTGTTTTCCGCTACAGTACAATACCATAATTGCACTTTCTCTTCCTTATAATTTTCTTAATAACATTGCTTTTCTCTAGTTTACTTCATTGTAAGAATATAGTATATAATACATGTAACATAGAAAATACATATTAATTGTGTTATTAGTAAGGCTTTCGGTCAACAGTAGGCTATAAGTAATTAAGTTTTTGAGGAGCTAAAAGTTATAAATGGATTTTTGATCTTGTAGAGGGTTGGGGGTCAACACCTCCACATTGTTCAATAAGTCTAGTTGACATATATCACCACACATAAATACATTTTTTTTCTAGTGATGAGAACTTTTAAGATTTACTGTCTTAACTTTCAAATATATAATACAGTATTAAATGCAGTCATCATGCTGGACATCATATCCCATGTCTTAATTATTTTATAACTCAAATTTTGTACCTTTTGACACCCTCTTTACCAATCCCCCATACACAACTCTGGCAACCACCAGTCTGATCTCTGTATATGTGAGTTCTTTTTTTTTTCTTAGAGTCCACATCCTCATGATATCATATGGTATTTGTCTTTTTAAAAGATTTTTTTAATGTTTATTTATTTTTCAGAGAGAGTCAGAGCGCAAGCAAGGTAGGGGCAGAGAGAGAGGGAGACACAGAATCTGAAGCAGGCTCCAGGCTCTGAGCTGTCAGCACAGAGCCCGATGCAAGTCTCGAACTCACCAACCATGAGATCATGACCTGAGCTGAAGTCGGATGCTTAACTGACTGAGCCACCCAGGCAGTATATATACCTTATATATACGTGTATATATATATACACACACACACACATACACCACATTATCTTTAACAATTTATCTATCAGTGGACACTTGGGTTTCTTCCATGTCTTGGCTAATGTAAATAATGATGTTATGAATCCATAGGTGCAAATATCTTTTCAAACTACTGTTTTTGTTTTCTTCAGATATATACCCAGAAGTGGAATTGCTGGATTACAGGGTAGTTCTAATTTTATTTTTTTGAGGAACCTCCATACTGCTTACTATAGTAGCTGTGCTAATTTACATTCCTGTCCATAGTGCACAATATTTACCCCCTCTCCACATCCTTGCCAACACTTTTTATTTCCTGACTTTTTATATTAGCCATTCTGACAAGCATGAGGTGATATCTCATTGTTGTTTTGATTCACATTTCTTTATCATGAGTGATTTTGAGCGTCTTTTCATGTGCCTGTTAGCTCTCTGCACATCTTTGGAAAAATGTCTATTCAGACCCTGTCCACTTTTTAATGGGATGTTTTTGGTTTGTGTGTGTATGTCTTTTGTTTTGCCTATTGAATTTTGTGAGTTTTTTATATATTTGGATATTAATCCCTTATCATATATATCATATATATTTGATAATCCCTTATCAAATATTTTTCACATATTGGCTCTCATTCATAGTTTGTCTTTGTTTTGTTGGTTTCCTTTGCTGTGTAGAAGTATTTTAGTTTGATATAGTCCCACTTGCTGATTTTTGTTGCCTTTGCTTTTAGTATCAAATCCAAAAAATCTTTGCCAAGACCTAATCAAGGAAATTACTGCTTTGTGTTCTTCTAGGAATTGTAAGGTTTCAGGTTTTTTATTTACTTTGAGTTAATTTTTGTGTATGGTGTAAGATACTGGTCCAGTTTCATTGTTTTGTATGTGGCTGTTCTGTTTTCCCAACACGATTTATTGAAAAGATTGTCTTTCCCATTGTGTCTTCTTGGCTCCTTTGTTATAAGTTAACTGATCATATATGCATGGTTTTAATTGCTTTGCTTATGGGGGGGTTGTGGTTCCATACAAGTTTTAGGATTTTTTTTCTATTTTTTTGAACAATGCCACTGGAATTGCATTCAATCTGGAGATTTCTTTGGGTAGTAAGGTCATTTTAACAATATTAATTATATCAATCCATGATGATGGAATATCTTTCTATTTGTGTCTTCTTCATTTTCTTTCAATGATGTCTTATACAGGTATTTTACCTTCCTGGTTAAATTTATTCCCAGATATTTTACTATTCTTTATTCAGTTGTAAAGGGGACTATTTTCTTAATTTCTCTTTCTGATCATTAGTGTATAGAAACACAACAGATTTTTGTGTACTGATTTTATATCCCACAACGCTACTGAATTCATTTATTCCAGTATTTGTTTGTTTTGAGTAGAGTCTTTAAGGCTTTCTAAATATAATACAGGGCTATCTGCAAATGTGACAGTTTTACTTCTTCCTTTCTGATTTAATCCTTTCTGGATTTTATTTATTTTTTCCCTAATTTCTCTGGTAGGACTTCCTATTATATTGAATAAAAGTAGCGAGAGTGAGAAATTTTGTCTTGTTTCTGACTTTGAATGAAAGACTTTTAGCTTTTCACTCTTGAGTATGATGTCAGCTATAGGGTCATATATATATATAGCCTTTATTAACTTGAGGTACATTCTGTCTATACCAACTTAGTTGAAAGTTTTTATCATAAATTGGTGTTGAATTGTGTCAAAAGTTTTTTATACAACTATTGAGATAATTATTTTATCCTTCATTTTCTTAATGTCATCTATGACACTGATTGATTTTTTGACGTTGAGCCATCCATACATTCCTAGAATTAATCCCACTTGATCATGGTGTATGACTGTCTTAATCTATTATTGAATTTGTTTGTAAATAGTTTGTTGAGGATTTTTGTAGTATTTTTGCCTCGTTTTGGTATCAAGGTAATGGTGGCCTAACAAAATGACTTTGGAAGTATTCTATTTTTTTAAATTTAATTATTTTATTTTGTTTTGTTTTTAAGAAGATTTATTATAATTACAGTAGATAATTCTCTGTAAGTTTCACAGATTTTGATGTCCACATTGACACCTTTGCTGCTTTTTTTTTTATATGAAATTTATTGTCAAATTGGTTTCCATACAACACCCAGTGCTCATCCCAACAGGTGCCCTCCTCAATGCCCATCACCCACTTTCCCCTCCCTCCCCACCCCCCATCAACCCTCAGTTTGTTCTCAGTATTTCAGAGTCTCTTAACTTTTTTTTCCCCTCCCTTCCCCCATGGTCTTCTGTTAAGTTTCTCAGAATCCATATAAGAGTGAAAACATATGGTATCTGTCTTTCTCTGTATGACTTATTTCACGTAGCATAACACTCTCCAGTTCCATGCACATTGCTACAAAAGGCCATATTTCATTCTTTCTCATTGCCACGTAGTATTCCATTGTGTATATAAACCACAATTTCTTTATCCATTCCTCAGTTGATGGATATTAGGCTCTTTCCATAATTTGGCTATTGTTGAAAGTGCTGCTGTAAACATTGGGGTACAAGTGCCCCTATGCATCAGCACTCCTGTATCCCTTGGGGAAATTCCTAGCAGTGCCATTGCTGGGTCATAGGGTAGATCTATTTTTACTTTTTTAAGGAACCTCCACACTGTTTTCCAGAGTGGCTGCACCAGTTTGCAATCCCACCAACAGTGCAAGAGGGTTCCTGTTTCTCCACATCCTCTCCAACATCTATAGTCTGATTTGTTCATTTTAGCCACTCTGACCGGCATGAGGTGATGTCTCAGTGTGGTTTTGATTTGCATTCCCCTGATGAGGAGCGACGTTGAGCATCTTTTCATGTGCCTGTTGGCCATCCGGATGTCTTCTTTAGAGAAGTTTTTATTCATGTCTTCTGCCCATTTCTTCACTGGAGTATTTGTTTTTTGGGTGTGGAGTTTCGTGAGCTCTTTATAGATTTTGGATACTACTAGCCCATTGTCCAATATGTCATTTGCAAATATCTTTTCCCATTCTGTTGGTTGCCTTTTAGTTTTGTTGATTGTTTCCTTTGCAGTGCAGAAGCTTTTTATCTTCATGAGGTCCCAATAGTTCATTTTTGCTTTTAATTCCCTTGCCTTTGGAGATGTGCCACGTAATAAATTTCTGCAGCTGAGGTGAGAGAGGTTTTTTCCTGCTTTCTCCTGTAGGCTTTGGATGGTTTCCTGTCTCACATTCAGGTCCTTCATCCATTTTGAGTTTATTTTTTATTTATTTATTTTAAAAGATTTTTCTTAATGTTTATTTATTTTTGAGACAGACAAAGACAGAGCATGAAAGGGGGGAGGGTCAGAGAGAGAGGGAGACACAGAATCCGAAGCAGGTGCCAGGCTCTGAGCTGTCAGCCCAGGAGCCCGACACGGGGCTCGAACCCACCGAATGTGAGAACATGACCTGAGCCGAAGTCAGACGCTTAACCGACTGAGCCACCCAGGCACCCCATTTTGAGTTTATTTTTGTGAATGGTGTAAGAAACTGGTCTAGTTTCATTCTTCTGCATGTTGCTGTCCAGTTCTCCCAGCACCATTTGTTAAAGAGACTGTCTTTTTTCCATTGGATATTCTTTCCTGCTTTGTCAAAGATTAGCTGGCCATACTTTTGTAGGTCCAATTCTGGAGTCTCTATTCTATTCCATTGGTCTATGTGTCTGTTTTTTTGCCACTACCATGCTGTCTTGATGATTACAGCTTTGTAGTGGAGGCTAAAGTCTGGGATTGTGATGCCTCCTGCTTTGGTCTTCTTCTTCAAAATTACCTTGGCTATTCGGGGTCATTTCTGGTTCCATACAAATTTTAGGATTGCTTCTTCTAGCTTCCAGAAGAATGCTGGTGCAATTTTGATTGGGATTGCATTGAATGTGTAGATAGCTTTGGGTAGTATTGAAATTTTGACAATATTTATTCTTCCAATCCATGAGCATGGAATGTTTTTCCATTTCTTTGTATCTTCTTCAATTTCCTTCATAAGCTTTCTATAGTTTTCAGCATACAGATCTTTTACATCTTTGGTTAGGTTTATTCCTAGGTATTTTATGCTTCTTGGTGCAATTGTGAATGGGATCAGTTTCTTTATTTGTCTTTCTGTTGCTTCATTATTAGTGTATAAGAATGCAACTGATTTCTGTACATTGATTTTGTATCCTGCAACTTTGCTGAATTCATGTATCGGTTCTAGCAGACTTTTGGTGGAGTCTATCAGGTTTTCCATGTATAATATCATGTTATCTGCAAAAAGTGAAAGCTTGACTTCATCTTTGCCAATTTTGATGCCTTTGATTTCCTTTTGTTGGCTGATTGCTGATGCTAGAACTTCCAACACTATGTTAAACAACAGCGGTGAGAATGGACATCCTTGTCGTGCTCCTGATCTCAGGAGGCAAGCTCTCAGTTTTTCCCCATTGAGGATGATATTAGCTGTGGGATTTTCATAAATGGCTTTTATGATATTTAAGTATGTTCCTTCTATCCCAACTTTCTTGAGGGTATTAAGAAAGGATGCTAAATTTTGTCAAATGCTTTTTCTGCAACGATTGACAGGATCATATGGTTCTTTTCTTTTTTTTTATTAATGTGATGTATCACATTGATTGATTTGCGAATATTGAATCAGCCCTGCAGCCCAGGAATGAATCCCACTTGATCATGGTGAATAATTCTTTTTATATGCAGTTGAATTTTATTTGCTAGTATCTTGTTGAAAATTTTTGCATCCATATTCATCAGGGATATTGGCCTGTAGTTCTCTTTTTTTACTGGGTCTCTGTCTGGTTTAGGAATCAAAGTAATACTGGCTTCATAGAATGAGTCTGGAAGTTTTCCTTCCCTTTCTGTTTCTTGGAATAGCTTGAGAAGGATAGGTATTATCTCTGCTTTAAATGTCTGGTAGAATTCCCCATGGAAGCATCTGGTCCTAGACTTTTATTTGTTGGGAGATTTTTGATAACAATTTCTTCGCTGGTTTGATTCAATTTCTTCGCTGGTTATGGGTCTGTTCAAGTTTTCTATTTCTTCCTGTTTGAGTTTTGGAAGAGTGTGGGTGCTTAGGAATTTGTCCATTTCTTCCAGGTTGTCCAGTTTGTTGGCATATAATTTTTCATAGTATTCCCTGATAATTGCTTGTATTTCTGAGGGATTGGTTGTAATAATTCCATTTTTCATTCATGACTTTATCTATTTGGGTCATCTCCCTTTTCTTTTTGAGAAGCCTGGCTACAGGTTTATCAATTTTTTTATTTTTCAAAAACCCAACTCTTGGTTTCATTGATCTGCTCCACAGTTTTTTTAGATTCTATGTTGTTTATTTCTGCTCTGATCTTTATTATTTCTCTTCTTCTGCTGGGTTTGGGGTGTCTTTACTGTTCTGCTTCTATTTCCTTTAGGTGTGCTGTTAGATTTTGTATTTGGGATTTTTCTTGTTTCTTGAGATAGGCCTGGATTGCAATGTATTTTCCTTTCAGGACTGCCTTCACTGCATCCCAAAGCATTTGGATTATTGTATTTTCATTTTCATTTGTTTCCATATATTTTTGAATTTCTTCTCTAATTGCCTGGCTGGCCCATTCATTCTTTTTAGGGTGTTCTTTAACCTCCATGCTTTTGGAGGATTTCCAGTCTTTTTCCTGTGGTTGATTTCAAGTTTCATAGCATTGTGTTCTGAAAGTGTGCATGGTATGATCTCAATTCTTTTATACTCATGAAGGGCTGTTTTGTGACCCAGTATGTGATGTGTATCTTGGAGAATGTTCCATGTGCACTCGAGAAGAAAGTATATTCTGTTGCTTTGGGATGTAGAGTTCTAAATATATCTGTCAAGTCCATCTGATCCAATGTATCATTCAGGGCCCTTGTTTCTTTATTGATCCTGTGTCTAGACGATCTGTACATTGTTGTAAGTGGAGTATTAAATTCCCCTGCAATTACCACATTCTTATCAATAAGGTTGCTTATGTTTTTGATTGTTTTATATATTGGGGGGCTCCCGTATTCGGCGCATAGACATTTATAATTGTTAGCTCTTCCTGATGGATGTGCCCTGTAATTATTATATGGTGCCCTTCTTCACCTCTTGTTACAGCCTTTAATTGAAAGTCTAGTTTGTCTGCTATAAGTATGGCTACTCCAGGTTTCTTTTGACTTCCAGTAGCATGATATATAGTTGTCCATCCCCTCACTTTCAATCTGAAGTTGTCTGCAGGTCGAAAATGAGTCTCTTGTAGACAGAAAATAGATGGGTCTTCTTTTTTTATCCATTCTGATACCCTGTGTCTTTTGGTTGGAGCATTTAGTCCATTTACATTCAGTGTTATTTTTCAAAGATACGGGTTTAGAGTTATTGTGATGTCTGTAGGTTTCATGCCTGTAGTGATGTCTCTGGTACTTTGTGGTCCTTGCAACATGTCACTCACAGAATCCCCCATAGGATCTCTTGTGGGGCTGGTTTAGTGGTGATGAATTCCTTCAGTTTTTGTTTGGGAAGACCTTTATCTTGCCTTCTATTCTGAATGACAGACTTGCTGGATAAAGGATTCTTGGCTGAATATTTTTTCTGTTGATCACATTGAAGATTTCCTGCCATTCCTTTCTGGCCTGCCAAGTTTCAGTACATAGGTCTTCCACTAATCTTATGCGTCTCCCTTTTAAGTCAGAGCCTGTTTGTCCCTAGCTGCTTTCAGAATTTTCTCTTATCCTTGTATTTTGCCAGTTTCACTATGACATGCCATGCAGAATATTGATTCAAGTTACGTCTAAAGAGAGTTCTCTGTGCCTCTTGGATTTCAATGCCTTTTTCCTTCCTTAGATCAGGGAAGTTCTCACTATGATTTGTTCAAGTACACCTTCAGCCCCTTTCTCTCTCTTCTTCTTCTGGAATTCCTATGATACAGATATTGTTCCGTTTGATTGGATCACTTAGTTCTCTAATTCTCCTCTCATACTCCTGGATTTTTTAATCTCTTTTTCTCAGCTTCCTCTTTTTCCATAATTTCATCTTCTAATTCACCTATTCTCTTCTCTGCCTCTTCAGTTTGTGCTATGGCCACCTCCATTTTATTTTGCACCTCATTTATAGCATTTTTAGCACCTCATGACTATTTTTTAGTCCCTTAATCTCTGTAGCAATAGATTCCCTGCTTTCCTCTGTGCTTTTTTCAAGCCGAATTAATTTTATGGCTATTATTCTAAATTCTTGTTCCATTATGTTGCATAAACCATTTTTGATCAATTTGTTAGCTGTTGCTACATCCTGGAGTTTCTTTTGACGAGAGTTCTTCCATTTTTGTCATTTTGGGTATTCCCTGGGGTGGCTCCAAACTGCAGGCACTTCCCCTGTGCTGTCCGGAGTAACTTGCATTGGTGGGTGGGGCCGCAGTCACACCAGATGTCTGTCTCCAGCCCACTGCTGGGGCCACCGTCAGACTGGTGTGTACCTTATTGTCCCCTCTCCCAGGGGCAGGACTCACTGTAGAGTGTTGTGGCCCCTGTCTGGGCTACTTGCACACTGCCAGGCTTGTGGTGCTGCTTCTATGGGATCTGGCCTATTAGTGGGGGTGGATCAGCAAGGTGCACAGGGATGGGAGGAGTAGGCTTAACTTGCTTTGCAGTAGGTGGTCCTCTGTGGGAGGGGCCCTGCAGCACGGGGAGGGAGGCAGGCCCGTCAGAGGGATGGGTCCACAGAAGCACAGGGTTGGGTGTTTGCGTGGTGCAAGCAAGTTTGGTGAAGGGAACTGGTTTCCTTTGGGATTTCAGCTGGGGGGTGGGAGAGGAAGATGGCGCTGGCCAGCACCTTTGTTCTCCGCCAAGCTAAGCTATGTCTTCAGGGGCTCAGCCATTTTCCCTCCTGGTGTCATCTCACCCTCCCTGCTCTCTGAAAGCAGAGCTATTCACTTTTAACATTCCAGTTGTTAAGTCTCCCTGGCTGTCAGAACTCACACAGTCCCGCGCCTCTGCTTTTGCAAGTCAGACTGGGGGCTCTGCTCTGCGGGGGGGAGGGGGGGCTGCCCCTCCACCGCCCAGGCTCCCTCCCGCCAGTCCGTGTAGCGCACACCACCTCTCCGCCCTTCCTACCCTCTGCCGTGGGCCTCTCCTCTGCACTTGGCTCTGAGAGTCCATTCTGCTAGTCTTCTGGTGGTTTTCTGGGTTATTTAGGCAGGTGTGGGTGGAATCTAAGCGATCAGCAGGACGAGCTGAGCTCAGCATCCTCCTACGCTGCCATCTTCCTTAATTTAATTATTTTAAATATTTATTTATTTTTGAGAGAGAGAGAGAGAGAGAGAGAGAGAGAGAGAGAGAGAGAGTACAAGCAGGGGAAGGGCAGAGAGAGAGGGAGCCACAGAATCTGAAGCATGCTGCAGACTCAGCTGTTCGCACAGAGCCCAACACAGGGCCTGAACTCTCTGTGAGAGTGAGAATCTGTGAGACCATCACCTGAACCAAAGTCAGCCACTTAACAAACTAACCAACTGAGCTCTTGAAGTATTCTCCCTTTTTTTTTTTTTTAGAAGAGTTTGAGATAAATTAGTAATACTTCTTTGAAAATTTGGAGGAATTCACCCGAGAAGCCATCTCTGGTCCTGGACTTTTATTTGTTTTGAGAGTTTTTTGGTTACTAATTCAGTCTGTTTATTAAAAATTTGTTAAGATTTTCTATTTATTTATGATTCAGTCTTGGTAGGTTGTATGTTTCTAGGAATATACACATTTCTTCTTATTTATCTAATTTGTTGGTATACAATTGTTCATAATAGTCTTTTATGATCCTCTGCATTTCTGTGTTATCAGTTATAAGGTCTCTCATTTTTATTTCAGTCATGTCTCTTTGTGAATCTAGCTCAAGTTTTGTCTATTTGGTTATCTTTTTAAAAAGCCACCCTTTAGTTTTATTAATCTAGTCTACTGCTTTATGAATCTGTTTTTCATTTATTCCACTCTGATATTTGTTATTTCTTTCCTTCTAGCTTTGAACTTTTTTTTTCTAGTTCCTTGAGGTATAAATTAGGTTGTTTATTTTAGATTTTTTTTTTTATTTCTTGATGTAGGCATTTATCACTATGAAATTCCCTTTCAGAACTAATTTTTATGTTTCCCATAAGTTTTGGTATGTTTTATTTCCATTTTTACTGGTCTCAAGGTATTTTTTTCCAAGTTAGTTAACATACATTGTAGTCTTGACTTCAGTAGAACCTTCTCATTCATCTCTTATATATGACATCCAGTGCTCATCCTGAAAAGTGCCCTCCTTAATGCCCATCACCTATTTAACCCACCCCCAAAACTCCACTCCAGCAACCCTCAGTTTGTTCTCTGTATTTAAAAGCCTCTTATGGTTTGCTTCCCCATTTTTATCTTATTTTTCCTTCCCTTCCCCTATGTTCATCTTTTGAGTTTCTCAGATTCCACATATGAGTGAAATCATGGTATATTCCTCTATTTCACTTAGCATAATACCCTCCAGTTCCATCCACATTGTTGCAAATGGCAAGATTTCATTCTTTTTTATCACTGATATCTACTAATTGAGATATGTGTGTGTGTATATATATATATATATACACATATGTATATATATATAGAGAGAGAGATTAGATATAGATATAAATAAACACACACACACCTCAATCTATTCATCAGTTGTTGGACCTTCAGGCTCTTCCCTTAATTTGGCTATTGTTGATAGCACTGCTATAAACACTGGGGTGTATGTGCCCCTTTGAATCTGCAGTTTTAAAGTTTCTTCTTTAAACTGAACAACCAATTAGTTGTTTAGTAACATGTCATTTAATCTCCATGTATTTGTGATTTTTTTCACTTTTATTCATGTAATTGATTTCTAATTTCATACCATTGTGGTAGGAAATAATGCTTATCATGATTTTCAGTCTTTTTACATTTATTAATACTTGTTTAATGGCTTATCATGTGATCTATCTTGGAGAATATTCTGAGAAGAATCTGTATTCTTGTTTTGGATGAACTGTTCTATATGCCTGTTAAGTCCATCTGGTCTAGCATGTCATTTAAGTCTGATTTTCCTTATTTTCTGTCTGATGATCTATTCATTGATGAAAGTAGGGTATGAAAGGCCCCTACTATTATTATATTGTTATCTATTTCTCCCTTTATGTCTGCTACTATTTGCTTTACTGTTGGGTACATAAATATTTACAAATATTATATCCTCTTATTTAATTGATCTCTTTATCATTATATAATGACCTTAATTCTCTCTCTTGTTATGATCTTTGTCTAGAAGTCTGTTTTGTCTGATATAAATATACCTACATTGGTTCACTTTTCGGTTCCATTTGCATGAAATATCTAATATCATTTTCGGTCCCTTCACTTTCCGTGTATGTCCTTACAACTGAAGTGACTTGCTTGTAGACAGGATCTAGATTTTTTTTTTTAAATCCATTCAGTTACTTTGTGTCTTTGATTGGAGAATATAGTCTGTTTACATTTAAAGTAATTATTTATAGGTACATATTTGTTCCCCATTTGTTAATTGTTTTCTGGCTGTTGTGTAGTTACTCTGTCCCTGTTTTCTTCTCTTGCTTTCTTTTCTGATCTGATGATTTTTAGTAGTGGTATACTTAGAATTCTTGCTCTTCATGTTTTGTGTATTCACCAATGGTTTTTGTTTGTGGTTACCATAGGCTTACATAAGACAACTTATGTTTATAACAGCCTATTTTAAGTTGATAATTTAAATTTGAAAACATTCTAAACTTCTACATATTTATTCCCTTCCATGAATATTTTGTTTTTAATGTCACATTTACATACTTTTAAAAAATGTGTTTCAGTGTTTATTTTTGAGAGAGAGACAGGGCATGCATGAGCAGGGGAAGGGGAGAAAGAGAGGGAGATACAGAATCTGAAGCAGGCTCCAGGCTCTGAGCTGTCAGCACAGACCCTGAGCGGGGCTCCAACTCACAAGCAGTGAGATCATGACCTGAGCCGAAGTCAGACACTGAACCAACTGAGCCACTCAGGTGCACCACAATTTACATACTTTTAACAAATTATTATTGTTACTTTTACCTTTTAACCTTCAGATTAGTTTTGTATGTGATGAACTTGCCACCTTTATCAGTAAAACTTACCTTTCATATGTTTTTCTGGTATTTAATTAGCACCCTTTCATTTCTGCTGAAAGAAGTCCCTTTAACATTTCTTGCAAGGCCAGTCTAGTGGTGATTAAACTGTTTTAACTTTTGCCTGTTTGGAGAACTCCTTATATTTCCTCTAAACCTGCAGAACTTTGCCAGATAGAGGATTAGGGGGAACATTTTTTCCCCCAGCACTTTTACTATATTAGCCACTCCCCCTGGCCTGCAAATAGTCTTATGACGTAGCGGGTTGTCTCATACGTAACAAGTTGTTTTTCTCTTGCTGTTTTTCAGATTCTCTCATCTTTTTTCATGTTATGTCTTGATGTGGATTTCATTTGAACTCTTCAAAATTACTGGATCTATATGTCGGTTCCCTTCCACAGGTTAGGAAAGTGTTTAATTTATTTCTGAAATAATTTTTCTGCCCCTACTCTCTCTTCTCCTTCTGGAACTCCTGAAATGCCAAAGTTTTCCCCTTAAGCTATTTTCATCTTTTTTAATTCTTTCTTTTTGCTGCTTTGATTGGGTGAGTTCTGCTGCCCTGTCTACTAGGTCACTGATCCTTTTTTCTCTTCTTTAGTCAGATGTTGAACTCTTCTTATAGTATTCAGTTACAGTATTCTTCAGCACTATGACTTCTGTGTAGTACTTTCTTATACTTTCTGTTTGTTGAAATTCTCACTTTGTTCCTCCACTCCTCCTGTGCTCAGTATGCATCTGTTATTTGAACAATATATCAGTTCAATCACATATCTCCATTTCATTAAAGTCTTTTAATGAGGTTTTATTGTGTTCTTCCCATTAGCGTATCTTCTTCTGTTTCTTCATTTTCCCTGATTCTCTACATTGGTTTCTAGCCATTAGATAAAACAACCTCCTCTTCCAGTCATGAAGGAATGTAAACCTTATTATTAAACCATGATTTTGCCCTTTCAAGTTGGCTCTCAAACTTGCATAATTATCCAAGCATTCTATTTTATTTTTAGTGGCTACTACTAATTCAGTGTTTGACAAGATTTGTCAGTGTCCTCCCAAAGGGGAGGATCTTGTGTAGCATCTAGTTGCAGGCTGTTTGGAAGCCAGACTCTTAGCAAGTTTTAAATTATGCAAATGTATCTTTTTCAGGAGAAGACTGGGATATTGGCGTTCATATCTGCACCCTCTGCATGGAACATTTAGGCAATAGCCAGTTATGAATGTTTCTTTCACTTCTGGGGAAGGTGACAGAATAGGAGGATCCTACACTCATGTGATCCCATGGATACACCTAGATAACACCCACATCAGTGTAAGTAACCCAGAAAATTCCCCAAAGACTGGCAGAACAGACTCTCCACAGATAAAGAAGAGGCAACATCAAAAATGGTAGGAAGGGCATAAACATGGTCAAGAACATAACTGACCTATGCGACTATCTAGGGGAGCGAGGGACATGGCCAGCACAGAGAAGGGAGACGAACAGATTGTACCCCCACCATGGGGGACCCATACTGGGAAGACAAATCCCTATAACACTGGTGTTGAAATTCAGAGTATCTTAAATTCGTGAGCTTTTACAATTAGTAGTCTTAGTTCTGAGAGATTCAGGGGTACACAGGAAGGAGTCCCGGCCCTTAAAGAGTAAGCATAGTCTCCAAGTATTTGTTGTCTTTCCAAAATTTTTCTTGTGGTTGATTTTGAGTTTCATAGCATTGTGGTCTAAAAGTATGCATGGTGTGATCTCAGTCTTTTTGTACTTATTGAGGGCTGATTTACGTTCCAGTAGGTGATCTATTCTGGAGAATGTTCCATGTGTACTCAAGAAGAATCTGTATTTCTGCTTTAGGATGAAATTGTCTGAATATATGTTAAGTCCATCTTGTCCCGTGTGTCATTCAAAGCCATTGTTTCCTTGTTGATTTTCTCTTTAGATGATCTTTCCATTTCTGTAGGTGGGTTGTTTAAGTCCCCTACTAGAATGGTATTTTCAATGAATTTCTGTATGTTTGTGATTAATTGATTTATGTATTTGGTTCCTCTCCATTTGGGGCATAAATGTTTACAATTGTCAGATCTTGGTGGATACACCCCTTAATTATGATATAATGTCATTTTTCATGTCTTGTTACAGGCTTTATTTTAAAATCTACATTGTCTGATATAAGTATGGCTACTCCGGCTTTCTTTCAGTGACCATTAGCATGATAGATTGTTCCCCATCCCCTTACTTGCAATCTGAAGGTGTTTTTAGGTCTCAAATGGGTCTCTTGTAAACAGCATATAGATGGATCTTGTTTTCTTATCCATTCTGTTACCCTATGTCCTTTGATTGCAGCATTTAGTCTACTGACATTTAGAATGAGTAATGAAATATATGAATTTGTTGCCATTGTGTTGCATGTAGAGTTGGAGTTTCTGATGGTGTTCTCTGGTCATTATTAGTCTTTGTTGCTTTTGATATTTTTTGTTTTGTTTCATCCTTATTCCAGAGAATCCCCCTTAAAATTTCTTACAGGGCTGGTTTAGTTGTCACAAACTCCTTTAGTTTCTGTTTGTCTGGGAAACTTTTTATCTCTTCTTCTATTTCGAGTGACAGACTTGCTTGATAAAGATTCTTGGCTGCATATTTTTCTGATTCAGCACATTGAATACATCTTGCCACTCTGGCAGAATATATCTGCCTTTCTTGCAGACACTTAGATCAATGGAACAGAATAGAGAACCCAGAAATGACCACCACAAATATATGGCCAACTAATCTTTGACAATGCAGGAAAGAATATCTAGTGGAATAAAGACAGTCTCTTCAGCAAATGGGATTGGGAAAACTGGACAGAGACATGCAGAAAAATGAACCTGGACAACTTTGTTACACCGTACACAAAAATAAACTCAAAATGGATGAAAGACCTAAATGTAAGACAGGAAACCATCAAAATCCTAGAGGAGAAAGAAGGAAAAAAACTTCTTTGACCTCAGCCTCATCAATTTCTTAGTCAGTATGTCTCCAGAGGCAAGGGAAACAAAAGCAAAAATGAAGTATTGGGATGTCATCAAGATAAAAAGCTTCTGCACAATAAAGGAAACAATCAGCAAAACTAAAAGGCAACCAACAGAATGGGAAAAGATATTTGCAAATGACATACCAGATAAAGGGTTTGTATCCAAAATTTATAAAGAACTTATAAAACTCAACACCCAAAAAACCAAAAGAAATGAGCAAAAGACATGAATAGACACTTTCCCAAAGACATCCAGATGGCTGACAGACTCATGAAAAAATGCTCAACATCACTCATCATCAGGGAAGTACAAATCAAAACCACAATGAGATACCACCTCACACCAATCAGAATGGCTAAAGGTAACAACTCAGGCAACAACAGAGGTTGACAAGGATGAGTAGAAAGAGGACGTCTTTTGCACTGCTGGTGGGAATGCAAACTGGTGCAGCCACTCTGGAAAACAGCATGGAGGTTCCTCAAAAAACTAAAAATAGAACTACCCTACTACCCAGCAATTGCACTACTAGGTATTTATCTAAGGGATACAGGTGTGGGATTTTGAAAGGGCACATGCACCCCAATGTTTAGAACAGCACTATCGACAATAGCCAATGTATGGAAAGAGCCCAAATAAATGTCCATCTACAGATGAATGGATAAAGAAAATGTGGTGTGTGTACACACACACACACACACACATACAATGGAGTATTACTTGGCAATCAAAAAGAATGAAATCTTGCCATTTACAACTATGTGCATGAAACTAAAGGGTATTCTGCTAAGAGAAATTAGTCAGAGAAAGACAAATATCATATGAATTCATTCATATGTGGAATTTAAGATACAAAACAGATGAACATAAAGGAAGGGAAGCAAAAATAATATAAAAACCAGGAGGGGAACAGAACATAACAGACTCTTAAATACAGAGAACAAACTGAGTGTTGCTGGAGGGGTTGTAGGGGGGATGGGCTAAATGGGTAAGCAGCATTAAGGAAGACACTTGTTGGGATGAGGACTGGGTGTTATACACAGGGGATGAATCACTGGAATCTACTCCTGAAATCATTGTTGCACTATATGCTAACTAACTTGGATGTAAATTAAAAATAAAATTAAAGAGCAGCATAACATAACCCCATTGAGATACATCATACAAGCAGAAGTTTAAAAAACAACTGGGGTATACAGGAAGGAGATTTATTTACTAATGTCAGAATAAGCACAGGAGGGTCAGGAGTCTTTAGAGACTTCTATAAGAATAAAAGAGCTGGCAGGCACAATTTTCCCCACCCCAACATAGATATACAGATACCTGTGGTAGCCAGCACAAGTATTCTTCACCCAACAGCATATCCAGCCCCATCCAATCACTCACAACAGGAGAAATCCAAGGCAGCTCCAGGTCCCGTCCCACAACAGACTGTTACATGAATAAGGTGTTACATATCACAAATCAAACCTCATTAATAGATATGCAACAAAATAGAAAGGTATGTAAGTGTATCACTAAAGAAATCCAACAAACCATGAGAGGATAAGAGAAGGAAGGAACAGAGAACTACGATAAGAATGAATGGGTAAAAATGCAAAACTCATCCATCCATTGCGTACAAGAGACTTGTTTCAGACCTAAGGTCACATGCAGCTTGAAATGGAAAAACATTTATCATGCAAATAGATGCCAAAAGAAAGTTGGGGAAACAAGACTTCTATCAGACAAAATAAACTTTAAAACAAAGACTGTAAGTAGAAAAAAAGAAGGGCAGTACATAATTATAAAGCAAACAATCCAGCTAGATATAACACTTGTAAATATTTATGCACCCAACATGAGAGTGTCCAAATATTTAAATCTATTAACAAACATAAAGGTAATAATTGATAGTAACACAAAGTTAGTAGGGGACTTACCATACTTAATGGATAGATTATCCAAACAGAAAATCAACAAGGAAACAATGGCTTCAAGTGACCAATCGGACCAGATGGGTCCAACATATATTCAGAATATTCCATCTTAAAACAGTAGAATACACGTTCTTTTCAAGTGCACATGGAAAATTTTCCCGAGTAGATAACATGCAAAGCAAGTCCCAGTACACAATGCACACACAAAAAAATCTCAACTAATTCAAAAAGATCAAAGTCACATCCTGTATCTTTTCTGACCACCATACCATGACACTAGAAATCACCCACAAGAAAAAAACCTGGAAAGAACACAAATACATGGAGGTTAAATAACATGCTACTAACAGTGAATGGGTCAACCAAGAAATCAAAGAGGAAATAAAGACAAATGAAAATAAAAACACAATGTCTAGGATACAGCAAAAGGTATTCTAAGAAGGAAAATTATAGCAATATAGGCCTACCTCAAAAAAGAAAGAAAATTCTCAAACATCTAACCTTACACCTAAAGGAACTAGAAAAAGAAGAACAAACAAAAGCCAAAACCAATATAAGGAAATAAATAATAAATATTATAGCATAAACAAATAAAATACAAAGTAAAAAAACCAATGGAATACATCAAACCAGGAGCTGCTTCTCTCAATAAGTGAGCCAGATTAACCCCCCAAAAAACTGAGAAGACTCAAACAAAATTAGCAATGTAAGAGGAGAAGTAACAATTGACACCACAGAAATATGAAGAATTATAAAATTATGACAAGTTACATGCCAACAAATTGGACACTTATAAGAAATAAATTCCTAGAAATATGTAACCTCCCAAAACTGAATGAGGAAAAATAGAAAAGTTGTACTTTTTTCCACATTTCTGTGATTACCAAGAATAAAATTAATAACAATAAACAGGATGAGACAGTTTCAGGGGTGAATTCTACCAAACATTTAAAGAAGAGTTAATACCTATTCTTCTTAAACTATTCCAAATAATATAAGAGGAGGAAAGCTTCCAAATACGTTCTCTGAGGGCAGCATTAACTACACTACAAAAAAAACCAACAAGAAAAAAGAAAACTACAGGCACTGTTGCTGATGAACATAGATGCAAAAATCTTCAATAAAATATTAGCATACAGAATCCAATAATACATTAAAAAACCATTTATCACAAGCAAGTTGGATTTATTTCCAGGATGCAAGTATGGTTCAATATTCACAAATCAATCAGTGTGACACATCACATTAATAAAGGAAAGGAAAAAAACTATACAATCTTTTTAATAGATGAGAGAAAACATGTGACAAAATATAACATCCATTCATGATAAAAACTCTCAACAAAATTAGTTTAGAGGGAACATATCTCAACATAATAATTTTTTAGAAATATTTTTATTTTATTTTTGAGAGAGAGAGAGAGAGAGACAGTGTGTGCGGGGAAGGGGCAGAGAGAGTAGGAGACACAGAATCTGAAGCAAGCTCTAGGCTGTGAGCTGTTAGCGCAGAACCTGACATGGGGCTCGAACTCACAGACTGTGAGATCATGATCTGAGCTGAAGTTGGATGCTTAACTGATTGAGCCACCCAGGTGTCCCTCAACATAATAGAGGTCATACTTGAAAAACCCATAGCTAACATCATACTCAATGTTGAAACACTGACAGCTTTCTTCACAAGATTAAGGATGTCCATTCAACGTTGTACTAGAAGTCTCAGCCACAGCAATCAGATGCAAAAAAGAACAAAAGGCATCTGAATGGGTAAGAAAGACGTAAAACTTTTAATATTAGCAGATGACATGATACTGTATATATGAAAAACCCTAAAGACTCCATCCACAAACTACTAGAACTGATAAATGAATTCAGTAAAGTCATAGGATACAAAATTAACTTATGGAAATCTGTTGCATTTTTATATACTAATAATGAAGTAGCAGATGGAGAAATTAAGAAAACAGTCCCATTTACAGTTGCATCAAAAATAATAAAATGGTTGGGAATCAAATTAACCAAGGAAGTGAAATACCTGTACTCATAACTATAAAACACTGAGGAAAGAAACTGAAGATGGTATGAACAAATGGAAAGATAGCCCATGCTTATGGATTGGGAGAACAAATATTGTTTAAAATGTCCTTAATACCCAAAGCAATCTAAAGATTTAATGCAATCCCTATCAGAATACCAACAGCATTTCTCACAGGACTTTAGCAAGTAATCATTAAATTTGTATGAAAATTTTAAAAGACTGAATTGCCAAAGCAATCTTGAAAATGAAAAACAAAACTGGAGGTATCCACAATCCCAGATTTCAAGATATACTACAAAGCTGTAATAATCAAACCAGTATCATATTGGCACAAAAATAGACACATACGTCAATGGAACAGAATGCAAAACCCAGAAATGAACACACAAGTGTATGGTCAATTAATCTTCAAAAAGGAGACAAGAATATGCAATAAGGAAAAGACAGTCTCTTCAATAAATGGTGTTGGGAAAACTGGACAGCCACAATGCAAAAGAATGACAGATCGCTATAATACACCACATACAAAAAGAAAATCCAAATGGAATAAAGACCTAAATGTGATGCCTGAAACCATAAAAATCCTAGAAGAGAGCACAGTCAGTAATTTCTTTGACATGAGCTGTAAGAATGTTTTTCTAGATATGTCTCTTAAGGCGAGAGAAAGAAAAACAAAAATAAACTATTAGGACAACTTCAAAATAAAGACTCTGCAAAGCAAAGGAATTAATCAACACAACTAAAAGACAGGTTACTGAATGGGAGAAGATACTTGCAAATGATATTTCCAATACGGGGTTAATATCCAAAATATATAAAGCACAGATACAGCTACACACACACACACACACACACACACACACACACACACACACACCCAATTACATGGGCAGAAGACATAGACATTTATCCAAAGAAGACATACAGATGGCTAACGAAATCATGAAAAATTCTATAAATCCCTAATCATTACAAGAATGCATATCAAAATCACAAAGACATATCACTTCTACCTGTCAGAATGGTTAAAATAAGAAACACAAGAAACAAGTGTTGGCAAGGATGTGGAGAAAAAAGGACCCTTGTATACTATTGCTGGGAATGCAAACTGGTGCAGCCATGGAGAAAAACAGTATGGAGGTTCCCTGAAAATTAAAAATAGAATTACCATATGATTCACTAATTCCACTACTGGGTATTTACTCAAAGAAGACAAAACACTCATGATTACAACAGCCAAATTAAGGAGGGAACTCTAGAGTTCATCCACAGATGAATGGATAAAGGAGAGGTGGTATATATACACAATGGAATATTACTCAGCCATAAAAATAAAGAAATGTTTTAATTTGCAACCACACGGATAGATCAAGGGGGTATAATGCTAGGTGAAATAAGTCAGAAAGACAAATACCGAATGATTTTACTCATATATGGAATTTAAGAAACAAGACAGAAAAAAAAAGATAAAAACCATTCAAATATAGAGCACAAAGTGATGTTTACCAGAGGGTAGGTCCAAGAAATAGGTGATTAAAATTACACTTATTGTGATGACCACTGAGTAATGTAAAAAACTGTTGATCACTATATTGTAAACCTGAAATTTATGTAACACTGTATGCCAATGATACTGGAATAAAAAATATATTTTTTTTTGCTACTACTCTACTGAATCCATGAACATGATCACCACTTACTATTCAAGCTAAGCAATCTAGAGGTGTTCCCTGGTGAGAGTCTACAAATATTCAGGGGCCAGATGAGTATACCAGCTTTTTTCTCAAGGTGAGTGAGGGAGAGTACAAAGATGGTGACTTCAGACTGAGCTTTAGGATATAAAAATCAGCCTCTTTTACGGAAAGTCTTGGGCACTTTTCAGTCAGTTGTTTCTGCAGTAGTCCCTGGGATAGCTGAGTCTACGTGCATGAACTCTTAAGAAGTGATTCTCAGTTTATGACAAGACCCATTGGCTTTCAAAAATAGATGACTTGGAGGCTCGTCTCTCAGGTACAAATCTTAAAAGTTGGGGAGCTACCTGTGGGGTTCAAATCCTTTACTCCTCAGGGAGAAGCTCCAGTTTTGTGTTCCTTCCTAATTGTGGGTCACCACACTGGGGATAGAATTTATGATGAGCTTTTGTCTTAGCTTATCTAACTCCCTTCAGTGTGGGTTATTTTTCTTTGCATAAATGGAAGATTCACTCAGCTAGTTTTTTGGGTTTTTCAGAGGAAACTGTTCTGTATGTTGCTGTAGATAAGGTGTGCCCATGTGAGGAGGTGAGTTTAGGATCCCACTAAGGTTGCCATCTTGAACCAGAAATCATTGAATTTTTCTTGTAGTAAGTGGTTCCATTCCAGATTCAAATACCTGAAATATGTATTTGACAGTTACAAGCAGTTAGTTATTTTGCCAAGTCACAGAGGGTTTTTTTTTCAAATTTTTATTAAAATTCTACTTAGTTAAAATACAGCACAATATTGGTTTCAGGAGTAGAATTCAGTGATTCATCACTTATGTAACAACACCCAGCGCTCATCATCACAGGTGCCCTCCTTAATACCCATCCCCAATCTAGCCCATCCCCCAGCCACCTCCCTCCATCAACCCTCAGATTTTTCTCTCTTGTTGAGTCTTTTATGGTTTGTTTTCCTTTATTCTCCCCCCCCCCCCATTTTCATATGTTCATCTGTTTTGTTTCTTAAATTCTACCTATGAGTGAAATCATGATATTTATCTTTCTCTGACCTTTTTAACTTAGCATAATACAATCTAGCTTGATCCACGTTGTTGCAAATGGCAACAAGATTTCGTTCTTTTTGATGTCTGAGTCATATACACATACACCACATCTTCTTTATCCACTCTTCAGTTTATTGACATTTGGGCTCTTTTCATAGTTTGGCTATTGTTGATAATGCTGCTAGAAACATCAGGGTGCATGTACCCCTTAAAAACTGTATTTTTATAACCTTTGGGTAAATACCTAGTAGTGTAATTACTGGATCATAGGGTAGTTTTATTTTTAACTTTTTGAGAAACCTCCATACTATTTTCCAGAGTGGTTATACCAGTCTTCATTCCCACGAACAGTTTAAGAGGGTTCCCCTTTCTTCACATCCTCACTAACACTTGTTGTTTCTTATGTTCTGACAGGAGTGATGTGGTATCTCATCATGGTTTTGATTTGTATTTCACCATGTTGAGCATCTGTTCATGTGTGTGCTGTCCATATGGATGTCTTCTTTAGAAAAACATCTTTCATTTATTCTCACTTAACTGGATTATTCATGTTTTTAGTGTTGATATTGAGAAGTCCTTTATAGATTTTTGGATACTAACTTTTTATCATATATGTCATTTGCAAATATTTTCTCCCATTCCGTTGGTTGCCTTTTAGTTTTGTTGATTGTTTCCTTTGCTGCTTTTTATCTTGATGAAATCCAATAGTTTATATTTTCTTTTTTTCCTCTTCCCTCTGGTGATGTGTCTAGTAAGAAGTTGCTATGGCTGAGGTCAAAGAGGCCATGATGATTTCCTGTCTCACATTTTGGATGTTCATCCAATTTGAATTTATTCTTGTGAATGGTGTAAGAAAGTGGTCCAGTTTCATTCTTCTGCATGTTGCTGTCCAGTTTTCCCAACACCATTTGTTGAAGAGACTTTTTTTCCATTAGATATTCTTTCCTGCTTTGTCAAAGATTAGTTAACTGTATAGTTGTGGGTCAATTTCTAGGCTTTCCATTCTGTTCCATTGATCTATGTGGCTGTTTTTGTGCCAGTGCCTTACTGTGTTGATGTTTATAGCTTTGTAGTGTAGCTTGAAATCTGGAATTGTGATGCCTCCAGCTTTGCTTTTCTTTTCTTTTTGAGGATTACTTTGGCTCTTCGGGGTCTTTTGTGGTTCCACAGTGTTCTGGATCTGTGAAAAATGCTGGTGGTATTTTAATAGAGATGGACTTAAGTGTATAGATTGCTTTGGGTACTATAGACATGTTAACAATGTTATTCCTATCCATAAGTGTGGAATGTTTCCCATTTCCCATTTATTATTCATGTGTTTTATAGTTTCAGACTAAATATCTTTTACCTCTTTGGTTAGGTTTATTCCTTATATCTTATGGGTTTTGGTGCAATTGTAAATGGAAATGATTCTTTGATTTACCTTTCTGCTGCTTGATTTTTGGTGTATAGAAATGCAACCGATTTCTGTACACTGATTTATATCCTGCAGTGGTTTGAATTCATGTATTAGTTCTAGCAAATTTTTGGTGGAGTCTTTCAGGTTTTCTACATAAAGTATAATGTACTCGGCAAATTGTGAAAGTTTGACTTCTTCCTTGCCAGTTTATATGCTTTTTATTTCTTTTTGTTGTCTGATGCTGAGGCTAAGACACGCAGTTCATGTTAAATACTATTGGGGAGAGCAAACATCTCTGTTTTGTTCCTGACCTTAGAGGAAAAGCTCTCAGACTTTTCCCATTAAGGATGTTATTAGCTGTGAGTTTTTTGTATATGGCCTTTATGATGTTGAGGCATGTTCCATCTATACTTTTGTTGAGGGTTTTTATCAAGAATGATGCTGTATTTTATCAAATGCTTTTTCTACATCTACTGAGTCATTTGGTTCTTCTAATTTCTTTTACTGATGTGATACACCATGTCAACTGATTTGCTAATACTGAACTGTCCCTGCATTACAGGAATAAAACCCACTTGATTGTGGTGAACAATTATTTTAATGTACTGTTGGATTCAATTTGCCAGTATCTTGTTGAGAATTTTTGAATCCATGTTCATCAGAGAAAATGGTCTGTAATTCTCCTTTGTAGTGGGGTTTTTGTCTGGTTTTGGAATTGAGATAATCCTGGCCTTGTAAGAATGAGTTTGAAAGTTTTTCTTCCATTTGTAGTTTTTGGAATATTTTGAGAATAGGTATTAGTTCTTCTTTAAATGTCTGGTAGAATTCCTCTGGGAAGCCATCTGGCCCTGGATTTTGTTGGCTGGGAGGTTTTCATTAGTGATTAAGTTTCCTTGCTGGTTATGGGTATGTTCAGATTTTTTTATTTCTTCCTGTTTCACTTTTGCTATTTTGTATATTTGTAGGAATTTGCCCATTTCTTTCAGATTTCCCAGTTTACATAAAACTATTCATAATTTCATTTTCATAATTTTCTCTCACAATTGTATTCCTGTGGTATTGGTTGTGATTTCTCCTCTTTTATTCATTATTTATTTGGTCCCTTTTTCTTTTCTTTATGATAAGTTTGGCTAGGAGTTTATCAATTTTATGAATTTTTTAGGACAAGCTCTTAATTTCATTGATCTGTTCTACTGTTTTGTTTATTTCTATATTGTTTACTTCTGCTCTAAAATTTATTATTTTCCTCCTTCTGCTGGTTTTAGGCTTTATTTCCTATTCCTTTTCTAACTCTTTTAGGTGCAAGGTTAGGTTGTGTATTTGAGACTTTTATTGCTTCTTGAGGTTGACCTGTATTGCAGTATACTTCCCTCTTATGACCACATTTGCTGCATTCCAAAGGTTTTGGACTGTTGTCTTTTCATTTTTATGTGCTTCCATTTACTTTTTTATTTCTTCTTTAATTTCCTGGTCAACCCATTCATTCTTTAGTAGGATGCTCTTTAACCTTCATGTGTTTGTGATTTTTTGAAATGCTTTATTGTGGTTGACTTCAAGTTTCATAGCATTATGGTAAAAAAAATATGCATAGTATGATCTCAGTATATTTGTACTTGTTGAGGGCTGATTTGTGACCCTGTATATGATCTATTCTGGAGAATGTTCCATGTGCACTTGGGAAGAATGTTTATTCTGCTGCTTTAGGATGGAATGTTCTGAATATAAGTTAGGTCCATCTGGTCCAATGTGCCACTGAAAGCCATTGTATCCTTGTTGATTTTATGCTTAGATGATCTGTTCTCTGCTATAAGTGGGTGTTAAAATCCCCTACTCTTATTGTATTATTATCAATGAGGTTCTTTTTTTTTGTTATTAATTGATTTATATATTTGGGTTCTTACAAGTTGGGGGCATAAATATTTATAATTGGTAGATCTTGATGGGTAGATCTTTTAAGATGTAATGCCCTTCTTAATCTAGTTAGACTGGTTTAAAATATGGTCTTATATAAATATGGTTACTCTTTCTTTTGACTACCATTAGCATGATATATGGTTTTCCATCCATTCACTTTGAATCTTCAGGTGTCTTTAGGTCTAACATGAATCTCTTGTAGGGTGGATATAGATGTGTCTTATTTTTATATTCATTCCAATACCCTATGTCTTTTGTTTGGAGTATTTAGTCTATTTACTTTCAAAATGATTATTGATAGATATGAATTTAGTGCTTTTTTTGTTACATGTAAAGTTGATATTTTTGGTGATGTTCTTTGTTCCTTTTGGAGTTTTCACCCAAATCGTGTTCTTGAATATTTCTTGCAAGGGTGGGTTAGTGGTCATGAGCTCCTTTCTTTTTTGTGTTTGGGAATATCTTTATCTCTCCTTCTATCATGAATGACAGCCTCGTTGGATAAAGTATTCTTGGATGCATATTTTTCCCATTCACCAGTTGAATGTATTATGCCACTCCTATCTGACCTGCCAGGTTTCTGTGGGCAGCCCTGCTGCAAGCCTGATCTGTCTTTGTGGGTTAAGGACGTTTTTTCCTTACTGCTTTCTTGATTCCGTCCTTGTCTTTGCATTGTTTGAATTTGAGTATGATACATCTTGGTGGTGGCTGGCTTTTGTGGAATTTAATGGGAGTTCTCTGTGCTCTTTGGGTTTTGATGTCTGTGTCCTTCCCAGGACATTTGGATATTTTCAGCTATAATTTGCTCAAATAAACCTTCTGCCCTTTTTCTCTCTCCAGAAATTCTTCTGGAACTTCTATGATATGAATGCTTTTATGCTTTAAGGGAGTGCTGAGTTCCCTAAGTCTACTTTTGGAATCCAATCTCTTTCCCTCTTCTTTTCAACTTCATTATTTTCCATGATTTTATCTTTTGTATCACTGATTCGTTCTTCTGCTTCATCCATCCTAATTATCGTGGCATCTATTCAGGCTTGCATCTCAGTTACAGTGTTTTTAATTTCAGTCTGACTAGATTTTAGTTCTTTTATCTCTGCAGAAAGAAATTCTAGTTTATACATCTTACTTATATCTGTATTGATTAAGTCCTTGTCTGTTACTTCTTCTAATTCTTTATTTTGGGGTGAATTCCTCTGTCTTGTCATTTTGTCAAGGTCACTGATGTGTGTGTGTGTGTGTGTGTGTGTGTGTGTGATTATTAGGAAAGCCCGTTAAATTTCTGTTCCTGTGAATAATGGCTTTATTAAGAGCAGCTCAAAAAATGTGTGTTTTGGTCTGCCCATTAAAAGAAGCTAGGGCCAGGGCACCTGGGTCTCTTAGTCGGTTAAGCATCCAACTTCGGCTCAGGTCATGATCACACAGTTCATGAGTTCAAGCCCTGCATTGGGCTCTGTGCTGACAGCTCAGAGCCTGGAGCCTGCTTCATATTCTGTGTCTCCCTCTCTCTCTGCCCCTCCCCTGCTTGTAATCTGTCTCTCTTTTAAATACACATTAAAAATTTTAAAAAATAAGAAGCTAGGGCCAAAAAATAAAGGAAAAAAATAAAAAAAATATATTTAAATATTGCTTTTTCTGTATTCCACCACACACACACACACACACACACACAATGGAAGCTAGATCCTATTCTCCTAGGGCTGAAGCATTGCAGCACTTTATGATCAGGAGATTTGGTGATTGCCAGGGTTTTGTGCTGGTCTTCTGGAGGTCAGCCCTGCTGCATTGATTCTCAGGTGGGCTTGCCCTAGTGAAGATGCACCGCAGGGCACAGGGAGGCAGAGCTTGGTGTAAGCAACTCTGGCTTCCACTTGGTGGCACTGTTTTTCCCACTGAAGTTGGTCAGTGTTGATGCAAGGTGGTGGGAGAATGAGCAGGTGGAAAGGGCATCACCCACTCTCTTGTCTCAGGAGCAGGGAGCGCATGCCCACCACTCCTCAGGAATCCCTCACAGAGGAGCAAAGAATCACTCCTCTTTTGTCCCCAGATCCCTTCTGTCATATTCCTGCCTTTACCCTGTGTTAGAGCTGTCCATCTGCCAGGCTGCACAGCACTTCAATATTTTATCTCTGGCATGGTTGGGTTTCAAAACTCCAAACTTCAGAGACCCCTGCAGCTTGGTCCTGTGCTGGTTTTCTGGGGGAGGGTGTTGCCACGCTTTGGCAAGGTGCTGGTTTGTCCGAGAAAATGGTTGCATGACAACATAGTGTTTTGAAATTTATGTTAAAGCACGGCAGAAAGCCGGCACCAAGGCTTGCTCTCCTAATCTGGTATCCCCATTCCTATGCTAGTTAATGGGGTAGCTCAGTGGAGTCCACCAGGTCTTTTGTCCTTGAAGATACCATGCCACCTCTCCCACATGCACTCTGAGGAGGGGAACTTTCTTCCCCCGTGTGACCCAGGGGATTCTCAGACCATGTTGCCTACTCCTGTATCTTTCCTCCTTCCCCATTGGAGAGCCACTAAGCCTGCCCGGTGCAACCCTCTAAAACTTAGATTCTTGTACTCCATGCTTATAAAAACTTGCAGTATTTAGCCCCTTTCCTTTTCTCAGTCATTGGTTTTGGGGAAGAGTTTTTCTTCTTCATTCCCCTACACGTGCTTTCACTCTCTTGGTTCCTCCATGATCAGGGCTCCCTCCCTTCTGCCACACCCACATCTCTTTTCTCCTCAAATCAACTCTCTACAGCTCCTATATTCCACAAAGTGTGTATTTATTTTTTAACTTTTAGATGTGCAATCTTGTTCTCTGAGCCCTCAGATCAATTTCTTGGGTGTTCAGAATGATTTGATCTTTAGCTGTGTTCAAGGGATGAGGCAAGTTTAGGGTCCCCCTACTCCTCTGCCATCTTAACTCCTCTAAATTTGCAGAGTTTTAAAGGTGAAATAAAACTATGATTTACCCTGAAGGATTTTGAAGTCTTAGAATTAGAACCATATAAAAGAAGAAAAACTGAACTGGAACAGAATGGGAACAGGGATCCTGAAAAATAGGTTGCTATTAAGTGTAAGAAAAGAAGTTTGTCAAGTGGAGAAGGAAGCTTATCCTGTTCTTGGATTCTTCTGCCTCACTATTGCCAAAGGCAGTCGACATGGTAACTGAAAGCACAGGTCATAGGGTTCAAATCTCAGTCCCCGCAGACATTAGTTGTATTGACTTTCTGCAAGCTACTTAACTTTCCTAAGGTGAATTTGTAATCGCAAGGGTTTAAAAGAACTTTGTGTATCTTGCATTGCATCTATTATTTTATCACTCTCCTATCTCTTAATTACCTAACCCATATGTCACTAGGAAATTAAAATTATTTCATGTACACAAGTTATTTTGCAATAGAAACTCACAGGCAACCTGTCAGAAATTCACATTCTTGGACCTATCACAAAACCCATGAATACTCAACCATGTACCTGCACAAGCCTCCAGGTCCTTAAATTACACCTTCCTTCGTAGTCCTGCTGGTGGCTGTCTCTGGTGGTGAGCTCCCAAAGTATATAGATAATTTACTAGACATACCTATTTTCATATTGATGATTTCTTCTGCTGTTCTCCTGATTTGAGGAGGGTATGCTTTTTTACATAATCAATCATAGTACAACTAAGTCTAGGCTGTGACTTTTAGAAAGCTTTCCTTATGTTTTGGGATTAAGGGAAATTTAAATGGAGAGCAATGTAAAGCTTCTATTAAAAATAGTTCCTTGAGGCGCCTGGGTGGAGCAGTCGGTTAAGCGTGGGACTTCAGCCAGGTCACGATCTCGTGGTCCGTGAGTTCGAGCCCCGCGTCAGGCTCTGGGCTGATGGCTCAGAGCCTGGAGCCTGTTTCCGATTCTGTGTCTCCCTCTCTCTCTGCCCCTCCCCCATTCATGCTCTGTCTCTCTCTGTCCCAAAAATAAAATAAAAAATGTTGAAAAAAAAATTAAAAAAAAAAAGTTCCTTTTAGGGTCCATAGGCCCAAACATAATGTGGGAATTCTTACTTTCCTCCTCATTGGGGGGTCCACTTTAGTCCTTGTCATTAGCCTTCCCCAAATACCTTCACAAATTTTATATTAGGCCCTGAAACATGCAGGCGAACTCCCCTCTCTCATTGCAATGTTTACTTCATTCCCAGACCCTTAGTAATTAATATTAGATATGTGATTACTCCAGTTCTTTCCCACAGAATACTTCCACTGCCACGATATTCCATAGAGTGAATTCCAAATAGTGTTAGAGTACACTTTCTGAAAGCCTGCATTATCAACCCCCATAAATCTGTACTCCATATTAGGCATGAGTAATCCCATTCAGAGTGTATTGAACCAAAGTCAGAATTTGTTTTCCAGTCTTCCAACATTTCATTAATATTTTGAAAAGCATGATCTTAACATGCGTCTTTGAATTATCTTGAGGGATGTATGAATGTTTAGAATATACACAAACACACATACCATCATAAAACAAACACTTTTGGCCTAAGACAAATATTTAGGAGGGATTCCTTAAATTCACAGTAGCATTTTATGCTTTTTTTTTTTTCTGAAATTTATTGACAAATTGGTTTCCATACAACACCCAGTGCTCATCCCAAAAGGTGCCCTCCTCAATACCCATCACCCACCCTCTCCTCCCTCCCACCCCCCATCAACCCTCAGTTTGTTCTCAGTTTTTAACAGTCTCTTATGCTTTGGCTCTCTCCCATTCTAACCTCTTTTTTTTTTTTTTCCTTCCCCTCCCCCATGGGTTCCTGTTAAGTTTCTCAGGATCCACATAAGAGTGAAACCATATGGTATCTTTCTCTGTATGGCTTATTTCACTTAGCATCACACTCTCCAGTTCCATCCATGTTGCTACAAAAGGCCATATTTCATTTTTTCTCATTGCCACGTAATATTCCATTGTGTATATAAACCACAATTTCTTTATCCATTCATCAGTTGATGGACATTTAGGCTCTTTCCATAATTTGGCTATTGTTGAGAGTGCTGCTATGAACATTGGGGTACAAGTGGCCCTATGCATCAGTGCTCCTGTATCCCTTGGATAAATTCCTAGCAGTGCTATTGCTGGGTCATAGGGTAGGTCTATTTTTAATTTTCTGAGGAACCTCCACACAGCTTTCCAGAGCGGCTGCACCAATTTGCATTCCCACCAACAGTGCAAGAGGGTTCCCGTTTCTCCACATCCTCTCCAGCATCTATAGTCTCCTGATTTGTTCATTTTGGCCACTCTGACTGGCGTGAGGTGATACCTGAGTGTGGTTTTGATTTGTATTTCCCTGATAAGGAGCGACGCTGAACATCTTTTCATGTGCCTGTTGGCCATCCGGATGTCTTCTTTAGAGAAGTGTCTATTCATGTTTTCTGCCCATTTCTTCACTGGGTTATTTGTTTTTCGGGTGTGGAGTTTGGTGAGCTCTTTATAGATTTTGGATACTAGCCCTTTGTCCGATATGTCATTTGCGAATATCTTTTCCCATTCCGTTGGTTGCCTTTTAGTTTTGTTGGTTGTTTCCTTTGCTGTGCAGAAGCTTTTTATCTTCATAAGGTCCCAGTAATTCACTTTTGCTTTTAATTCCCTTGCCTTTGGGGATGTGTCGAGTAAGAGATTGCTACGGCTGAGGTCAGAGAGGTCTTTTCCTGCTTTCTCCTCTAAGGTTTTGATGGTTTCCTGTCTCACATTTAGGTCCTTTATCCATTTTGAGTTTATTTTTGTGAATGGTGTGAGAAAGTGGTCTAGTTTCAACCTTCTGCATGTTGCTGTCCAGTTCTCCCAGCACCATTTGTTAAAGAGGCTGTCTTTTTTCCATTGGATGTTCTTCCCTGCTTTGTCAAAGATGAGTTGGCCATACATTTGTGGGTCTAGTTCTGGGGTTTCTATTCTATTCCATTGGTCTATGTGTCTGTTTTGGTGCCAATACCATGCTGTCTTGATGATGACAGCTTTGTAGTAGAGGCTAAAGTCTGGGATTGTGATGCCTCCTGCTTTGGTCTTCTTCTTCAAAATTCCTTTGGCTATTCGGGGCCTTTTGTGGTTCCATATGAATTTTAGGATTGCTTGTTCTAGTTTCGAGAAGAATGCTGGTGCAATTTTGATTGGGATTGCATTGAATGTGTAGATAGCTTTGGGTAGTATTGACATTTTGACAATATTTATTTTTCCAATCCATGAGCAGGGAATGTCTTTCCATTTCTTTAAATCTTCTTCAATTTCCTTCATAAGTTTTCTATAGTTTTCAGCATACAGATCCTTTACATCTTTGGTTAGATTTATTCCTAGGTATTTTATGCTTCTTGGTGCAATTGTGAATGGGATCAGTTTCTTTATTTGTCTTTCTGTTGCTTCATTGTTAGTGTATAAGAATGCAACTGATTTCTGTACATTGATTTTGTATCCTGCAACTTTGCTGAATTCCTGTATCAGTTCTAGCAGACTTTTGGTGGAGTCTATCGGATTTTCCATGTATAATATCATGTCATCTGCAAAAAGCGAAAGCTTGACTTCATCTTTGCCAATTTTGATGCCTTTGATTTCCTTTTGTTGTCTGATTGCTGATGCTAGAACTTCCAGCACTATGTTAAACAGCAGCGGTGAGAGTGGGCATCCTTGTCGTGTTCCTGATCTCAGGGAAAAAGCTTTCAGTTTTTCCCCGTTGAGGATGATGTTAGCTGTGGGCTTTTCATAAATGGATTTTATGATCTTTAAGTATGTTCCTTCTATCCCGACTTTCTCAAGGGTTTTTATTAAGAAAGGGTGCTGGATCTTGTCAAAGGCCTTTTCTGCATCGATTGACAGGATCATATGGTTCTTCTCTCTTTTTTTGTTAATGTGATGTATCACGTTGATTGATTTGCGAATGTTGAACCAGCCCTGCATCCCAGGAATGAATCCCACTTGATCATGGTGAATAATTCTTTTTATATGCCGTTGAATTCGATTTGCTAGTATCTTATTGAGAATTTTTGCATCCATATTCATCAGGGATATTGGCCTGTAGTTCTCTTTTTTTACTGGGTCTCTGTCTGGTTTAGGAATCAAAGTAATACTGGCTTCATAGAATGAGTCTGGAAGTTTTCCTTCCCTTTCTATTTCTTGGAATAGCTTGAGAAGGATAGGTATTATCTCTGCTTTAAACGTCTGGTAGAACTCCCCTGGGAAGCCATCTGGTCCTGGACTCTTATTTGTTGGGAGATTTTTGATAACCGATTCAATTTCTTCGCTGGTTATGGGTCTGTTCAAGCTTTCTATTTCCTCCTGATTGAGTTTTGGAAGAGTGTGGGTGTTCAGGAATTTGTCCATTTCTTCCAGGTTGTCCAATTTGTTGGCATATAAGTTTTCATAGTATTCCCTGATAATTGTTTGTATCTCTGAGGGATTGGTTGTAATAATTCCATTTTCATTCATGATTTTATCTATTTGGGTCATCTCCCTTTTCTTTTTGAGAAGCCTGGCTAGAGGTTTGTCAATTTTGTTTATTTTTTCAAAAAACCAACTCTTGGTTTCATTGATCTGCTCTACTGTTTTTTTAGTTTCTATATTGTTTATTTCTGCTCTGATCTTTATTATTTCTCTTCTTCTGCTGGGCTTAGGCTGCCTTTGCTGTTCTGCTTCTAGTTCCTTTAGGTGTGCTGTTAGATTTTGTATTTGGGATTTTTCTTGTTTCTTGAGATAGGCCTGGATGGCAATGTATTTTCCTCTCAGGACTGCCTTTGCTGCGTCCCAAAGCGTTTGGATTGTTGTATTTTCATTTTCGTTTGTTTCCATATATTTTTTAATTTCTTCTCTAATTGCCTGGTTGACCCACTCATTCGTTAGTAGGGTGTTCTTTAACCTCCATGCTTTTGGAGGTTTTCCAGACTTTTTTCTGTGGTTGATTTCAAGCTTCATAGCATTGTGGTCTGAAAGTAAGCATGGTATAATTTCAATTCTTGTAAACTTATGAAGGGCTGTTTTGTGACCCAGTATATGATCTATCTTGGAGAATGTTCCATGTGCACTCGAGAAGAAAGTATATTCTGTTGCTTTGGGATGCAGAGTTCTAAATATATCTGTCAAGTCCATCTGATCCAATGTCTCATTCAGGGCCCTTGTTTCTTTATGGACCGTGTGTCTAGATGATCTATCCATTTCTGTAAGTGGCGTATTAAAGTCCCCTGCAATTACCACATTCTTATCAATAAGGTTGCTTATGTTTATGAGTAATTGTTTTATATATTTGGGGGCTCCGGTATTCGGTGCATAGACATTTATAATTGTTAGCTCTTCCTGATGGATAGACCCTGTAACTATTATATAATGTCCTTCTTCATCTCTTGTTACAGCCTTTAATTTAAAGTCTAGTTTGTCTGATATAAGTATGGCTACTCCAGCATTCTTTTGGCTTCCAGTCGCATGATAAATAGTTCTCCATCCCCTTACTCTCAATCTAAAGGTGTCCTCAGGTCTAAAATGAGTCTCTTGTAGACAGCAAATAGATGGGTCTTGTTTTTTTTATCCATTCTGATACCCTATGTCTTTTGGTTGGCGCATTTAATCCATTTACATTCAGTGTTATTATAGAAAGATACGGGTTTAGAGTCATTGTGATGTCTGTATGTTTTATGCTTATAGTGATGTCTCTGGGACTTTGTCTCACAGGGTCCCCCTTAGGATCTCTTGTAGGGCTGGTTTAGTGGTGACAAATTCCTTCAGTTTTTGTTTGTTTGGGAAGACCTTTATCTCTCCTTCTATTCTAAATGACAGACTTGCTGGATAGAGGATTCTTGGCTGCATATTTTTTCTGTCTAGCACCCTGAAAATCTCGTGCCAATTCTTTCTGGCCTGCCAAGTTTCAAAAGAGAGATCAGTCCCGAGTCTTATAGGTCTCCCTTTATATGTGAGGGCACGTTTACCCCTTGCTGCTTTCAGAATTTTCTCTTTATCCTTGTATTTTGCCAGTTTCACTATGATATGTCGTGCAGAAGATCGATTCAAGTTACGTCTGAAGGGAGTTCTCTGTGCCTCTTGGATTTCAATGCCTTTTTCCTTCCCCAGTTCAGGGAAGTTCTCAGCTATTATTTCTTCAAGTAGCCCTTCAGCACCTTTCCCTCTCTCTTCCTCCTCTGGGATACCAATTATGCGTATATTATTTCTTTTTAGTGTATCACTTAATTCTCTAATTTTCCCCTCATACTCCTGGATTTTTTTATCTCTCTTTTTCTCAGCTTCCTCTTTTTCCATAACTTTATCTTCTAGTTCACCTATTCTCTCCTCTGCCTCTTCAAGCCGAGCTGTGGTGGTTTCCATTTTGTTATGTATTTCGTTTAAAGCGTTTTTCAGCTCCTCGTGACTGTTCCTTAGTCCCTTGATCTCTGTAGCAAGAGATTCTCTGCTGTCCTGTATACTGTTTTCAAGCCCAGCGATTAATTTTATGACTATTATTCTAAATTCACTTTCTGTTATATTATTTAAGTCCTTTTTGATCAGCTCATTAGCTGTTGTTATTTCCTGGAGATTCTTCTGAGGGGAGTTCTTCCGCTTGGTCATTTTGGATAGTCCCTGGCGTGGTGAGGACCTGCAGGGCACTTCCCCTGTGCTGTGGTGTATAACTGGAGTTGGTGGGCGGGGCCGCAGTCAGACCTGATGTCTGCCCCCAGCCCTCCGCTGGGGCCACAGTCAGACTGGTGTGTGCCTTCTCTTCCCCTCTCCTAGGGGTGGGATTCACTGTGGGGTGGTGTGGCTCGTCTGGGCTACTTGCACCCTGCCAGGCTTGTGATGCTGGGGATCTGGCGTATTAGCTGGGGTGGGTAGGCAAGGTGTTCGGGGGCAGGAGGGGCAGGCTTAGATCGCTTCTCCTTAGGTGATCCACTTCAGGAGGGGCCCTGTGGCAGCGGGAGGGAGTCAGATCCGCTGCCGGAGGTTTGGCTCCGCAGAAGCGCAGAGTTGGGTGTTTGCGTGGAGGGAGCAAGTTCCCTGGCAGGAACCGGTTCCCTTTGGGATTTCAGCTGGGGGATGGGCGGGGGAGATGGCGCTGGCGAGCGCCTTTGTTCCCCACCAAACTGAGCTCTGTCATCAGGGGGCTCAGCAGCTCTCCCTCCCTTTGTCCTCCAGCCTTCCCGCTTTCCGAGCAGATCTGTTAACTTATGACCTCCCAGATGCTAAGTTGCACTTGCTGTCGGAACACAGTCCGCCCGGCCCCTCCGCTTTTGCCAGCCAGACTCAGGGGCTCTGCTTGGCCGGCGAGCCGCCCCTCCGCCCCCGCTCCCTCCCGCCAGTCCGTGGAGCGCGCACCGCCTCGCCACCCGTCCTACCCTCTTCCGTGGGCCTCTCGTCTGCGTTTGGCTCCGGCGACTCCGTTCTGCTAATCCTCTGGCGGTTTTCTGGGTTATTTAGGCAGGTGTAGATGGAATCTAAGTGATCAGCAGGACGTGCGGTGAGCCCAGCGTCCTCCTAAGCCGCCATCTTGCCGCAACCTCCGCATTTTATGCTTAATGTATTCACATATAATATTATCAGACATAAGTGGTAACAGATCACTATCAAAAATCTGCCCCTAGAATACTTCCCTGTATTTAGGTTATTCAAAGAACAATAGCAGGTACTATACTTTGACATTTACATGTAAAGTTATAATAAAGAGATGTTTTTTTATACATAGCAACTCTTGGCTACCAAAATTAAATTTCAGTAATAATTACTCTAAAATGGGAACCATGCACAAACTCTTAGTAGTATCTTCATTGTATTTAACAATCACTTCTCATCAACAGTGTTACATTATACACATACCGGTTTCTGTTCCCAATGTCTTCTTTTGCTTCTCAGTATTGCTTTATTTTCTGCACTGCAGATCCTTACATAATCATTTATCACTTAATACGAGGTATCATCATCAACTGAAAGTGTACTACATTAAAGATAACATCTGGAAATGTAGAGGGAAACAATTATAGAGCAACAACAACAACAAAGGGAAAATATAACACAAAGGACTTAGCAGATAGCTTAGATACCACCTATCTACCACCTGATATCATAATACTTTAATACTTTCTACCGTTATGTTTATAGCTCCTCAGTAAGTAATTTAATGAAATTCTGTTCAGCAAGCATGTGCCCATCACTTACTGAGGGTGTATCACTGTGAAATGGGTTGTACTCACACAAATGACAGAGATATATGGTTTACCATAAAGGAGAGCACATTGTAAAAGGGGATATGATTATAGACAAGTAGTAACATATAATTACATATTCAAACCCCAGGGGAAAATACTAGTGGGAAGTATAAGCTATATATAGAACAGCATATACAAAAGACTATAGCAAAAGACTATAGCATATCAGGATAAGCAAATTCATTTCTAATGTTCACAAGCTTTTGTCAGTTCAATATTTCATATTTTTCCATCCTCCAAAAAGAAAATAAACTGTGTGTGTGTGACACTAAAGAGAAAAAAAATAGCTATCTTCCTTGAGAATTCATATACTAGAGGTGAGATGCTAGAGCAATTTCCATGATTCTGTCTATTATGCAAAACACAAAAGTTGTGAAGGGACAAACATATTAATACAAAGATGTTTTGGATGAAAACAAAATTATCATTTTAAAGTAGGAACATCAGAGTCACCAGAAATTTCAGATACCAGATAATTAATAACGTCTGCTTTATGAAAGAGTGGCTGTGTGTAAACAATTGGGCTATCTTAATTGTTTGAATAATATTTGAACCTTGTCTATGATCCATAAGAGTTAAAATGTGGTATCATCATGAGACTTAACTACATAAGCCATGAAATTTGAGGTGTTTCAGAAGCATGAGTGGACATGAAAAATGCATCACTGACACATACATTAGAAAGATGTATGTGGAAGGAGTGGTGAATATATACGATGGTGATAGAGCACATGAGCAAAGCAGAAGTATCTCTGAGACTCTCCACTGAGGGCGTTACAGTAAGTCTTCAAAATCTGTGGGCAGTGCCACAGAATGGTAAGAGATCTATCAAGATGTGGAAAGATGAGAATAAGGATAGGGAGTAAAGGAAATTCCCTAGTGATGTAAAAACTGATAACTATGTTGTAAAGCAGAAGAATTACCCATAATTTGCAAAGCTGACACCTGATCTATGAAAAAAACAACAGATGTCTAGAGTCTTACTGGTTCTGAGATCTGAAGTGCCTCTAAAGAAATGTTGTAAATCATGACTTTAAAATATTCACACCTAGTGGTCAAATGAATCCAATTAAACCTCCAACAAAATTTAAATCCAAATCACTGCAGATTAACTTTACTCAGCAATCTGCCTAGACCTGTGACATGACAATACTAATGTCTTTCCTGAAAATAAATATTACTTAAGTTTCTATTACTCTTTTACACAGAATGTCAAGCAGCTAGACAAAATTAAAAGTCATGATAAAAGGTAAGAAAATGTTATACATGATAAGGATTCAATAAAAGCAGTCAAAAATAGACTTAAAAAGACATCCAGATGGCCAACTGACACATGAAAAAATGCTCAACATCACTCATCATCAGGGAAATACAAATCAAAACCACAATTAGATACCACCTTACACCTGTCAGAATGGCTAACATTAACAACTCAGGCAACAACAGATATTGGCAAGGGTGTGGAGAAAGAGGATCTCTTTTGCATTGTTGGTGGGAATGCAAGCTGGTGCAGCCACTCTGGAAAATAGTATGTAGGTTTCTCAAAAAACTAACACTAGAACTACCCTACAACCCAGCAATTGCACTACTAGGCATTTATACAAGGGATACAGGTGTGCTGTTTCGAAGGGACACATGCACCCCCCTGTGTTTATAGCAGCACTATCAACAGTAGCCAAAGTATGGAAAGAGCCCAAATGTCCATCGATGGTGAATGGATAAAGAAAATGTGGTGTGTATATATATATATATATATATATATATATATATACACACACACATACACAATGGCATATTACTCAGCAATCAAAAAGAATGATACTTTCCATTTGCAACTCTGTGGATGGAACTGGAGGGTATTATGCTAAGTGAAATTAGTCAGAGAAAGACAAAAATCATATGACTTCACTTATATGAGGACTTTAAGAGACAAAACAGATGAACATAAGGGAAGGGAAACAAAAATAATATAAAAACAGGGAGGGGGACAAAACATGAGACTATTAAATATGGAGAACAGAGGGTTGCTGGAGGCGTTGTGGGAGGGGGGATGGGCTAAACAGGTAAGGGACATTAAGGAATCTACTGAAATCATTGCTTCACTATATACTAACTAATTTGGATGTAAATTTTAAAAAATAAAAAAGTTAAAAAAAATAGACTTACAAATACCCAGATTAGATTGTCAAGTATCTATGATAAATGCCAAACAAATTAAATATAAATTAACAGATGGGATATTTCATTAAAGATAAGTGAAACTGCACTCTCGAAGAAAAAGAAAAAAGAGAGGAAAAGAAAATGTTTCTTATAAAAAATAGTGTACCAGAAATAATTCATTTGATGGTCTTAACAGATTGAACACAACAGAAGAAAGAGGCCATGAATTAGAAGAAAGGTCATTACAAATAAAACTAAAATAAGAAAATATAACATAGACTCTGAGATTTTTGAAATAAAACTGGAATGCCAGAAAGAGAAGATAATGACTAAGATTTGAAAAATTAATCAAAGGGGCACCTGGGTGGCTCAGTTGGTTGAGCGTCTGACTTCGTCTCAGGTCATGATCTCAAGGTTTGTGAGTTCGAGTCCTGCATCGGGCTCTGTGCTGAAGCTCAGAGCCTGGAGCCTGCATCAGATTCTGTGTCTTCCTCTCTCTCTGACCCCCCCCCCCCATTCATGCTCTGTCTCTTTCTGTCTCAAAAATAAATAAACGTTTAAAAATAATTAACAAAAGAAAAATTAATCAAAGAAATCAATCCTCAAACCAAAAAACCAAAGAAATCCCAAGCAGGATAAATTCAAGGAAAACCATAAAAAAGCATATTGTAGTTATACTTGTGAATATAAAAGATAAAGAGTAATTTTAAAAATTGTTTTAAGTTTTCAATGTTTATTTTTGAGAGAGAGTGAAAGAGACAGAGACAGAGCACAAGACGGGGAGGAGCAGAGAGAGAGGGAGACACAATCTAAAGCAGGCTCCAGCCTCTGAGCTGTCAGCACAGAGCCCGATGCAGGCATCAAACTCATGAACCATGAGATCATGATCTGAGCCCAAGTCAGACGCTTAACTGACTGAGCCACACAGGCAACCCTAAAATATTTTTTTAATGTTTATTATTTTGAGAGAGAGAGAGAGGCAGACCATGAGCAGGGGAGGGGCCAAGAAAGGGAGACACAGAATCCGAAGCAGGCTCCAGGCTCTGAGCTGTCAGCACAGAGCCCAATGCGGGGCTCGAACCCATGAACTGTGAGATCATGACTTGAGCTGAAGTCACATGCTTAACTGACTGAGCCACCCAGGAGCCCCAAAGAGTAACTTTAAAAACAGCTAGACTGAGGATAGTCATACTACATAAAGGGATACAATTATAGGACAGATGTATGATGTCTCAATCAAAATGATTGAGGATAAAAGATTGCTAATTCAGAGTTCTACATATGGCAGAAATCATCTTCAAATGAAAGAAAAATTAAGACATTTTCAGAAACACAAAAATGAGAGATATTGTCTTCAGCAAACTTCCACATCCACATATAGTATGAAAGGTTTTTAGGGAAAAGGGTGATGATATCACATTGAAGCCTTAACATAAAGAATAAAGGGTGATTATATATGTGTGTGTGTGTATATATATATGTGTATTAAAAATATTCTATTTTTTTTTCAAAAGCAAGTTACTACTTAGGCAAAATACCATCATTTTATAAGTAAAACAAATGACAAAAATAGCATAAAATATATGAGGTGTGTAGACTATTGTATTACTCATTAAAAATTAGAAGTGCAAGATGAATTTTTAAATATTTAGAACAGTGTTAAATAAATATAGCTAAAATGACAGAATATAAAATAGAATACTAAAAACATATTCAATATACCTAAAAGAAGTCAAAAACATAGCAATAAAGGAACAAAGCACAATGAAAAAAATAGACCACAAATACACCAACATAGTATATGTATATATGTATGACATATGGTGTATGTATGACTTAAACTGAACAATGTCAGCCCTTATTTAATTTTAAAAGGCTGTATCATAATAGACAGATTATAACACAGGGAGAAAAATGCCAGCACTGTTTATAGTATAAATTTACATATAAACGTGTGAAAGCAGAGAAGTTAAAAGTAAAATGATTTAAAAAAGATACACGGTGACAATACTTATAACTCTAAACACTAAGTGTACTATTCAAGTGCTACAGATGGAATGTTTATGTCTCACCAAAATTCATGTTTTAATTATAATCCCAATGTGATGGTATTGAGAGGTCGGCTTTTGGATGTAATTAGGTCATGAAGGAGGACCCCTCATATGTAGTATTTGTGTCCACATAAAGGAAACCCTTTCTTCTTCTGCCATGTAAGGATAAAATAGGAAAATGACCACCTATGAACCAGGAAGTGGGCACTTACCAGACAGGGCATCTGCCAACACCTGGGTTTGGACTTCCCAGCCAAATAAATAATTGAGAAATAAATGTTTGTTATTTAAGCAACCCAGTGTATGTCATTGTTATAATGTCTGAATGGACTAAGAGATTAGGATTCTCTGGAGAAACATAATTGAAGGGACACGTATACACAATTTGGCATATGTTTGACATATATATTATAAGGAATTTTTTTTTTTTTTAAATTTTTTTTTTTTTTTCAACGTTTATTTATTTTTGGGACAGAGAGAGACAGAGCATGAACGGGGGAGGGGCAGAGAGAGAGGGAGACACAGAATCGGAAACAGGCTCCAGGCTCCGAGCCATCAGCCCAGAGCCTGACGCGGGGCTCGAACTCACGGTCCGCGAGATCGTGACCTGGCTGAAGTCGGCCGCTTAACCGACTGCGCCACCCAGGCGCCCCAGGAATTTACTCACAGAATCATAAAAATGGACAAGTCCAAGGATCTGCAGTTGGCAAGCTGGAGACCCAGAATAGCCAATAATATACCTCCAGTCTGAAAGAAGCCAGTCTCAAGACCCATGAAGAGCTAATATTTCAATCCTAGACTGAAAAGAGGCAAGAAAAAACAATGTCTCTACTTGAATGCAGTTAGGCAGGGGGAGGGTCCGCCCTTTGTTCTATTCAGGCCTTCACATAATTGAGGCCCACATTTGGGAGAACAATCTGCTCATTCAATTAGTTAATATATTAATCTCATCCAGCAATATCCTCACAGGCAACCAAGATTAAGGTTTGACAAAATGGGCACCTCAAGTTGACAAAAAAAAACCCATCCCAATAAGTATAAAATAAGCTATGGGGGACCTGGGTGGCTCAGTCGGTTAGGCATCAGACTTGGGCTCAAGTCATGATCTCACAGTCCGTGAGTTCAAGACCTGCGTTTTGCTCTGTGCTGACAGCTCGGAGCCTGGAACCTGCTTCAGATTCTGTGTCTCCCTCTCTCTGACCCTCCCTCGTTCATGCTCTTTGTCTCAAAAATAAACATTAAAATTTTTTTTAAAAATAAAACAAGCTAATATAGCTATATTAGTATCTGATAATGTAGATTTCAAGACAGTATTTTCAGTGATAAAAATGGACATTCCATAATGATAAAATAATTCACCAAGAAAGCTTAAGAAGCCCAAATAAATACGCACCTAAGGCAAGAACTTCAAAATATATCTAGAAAAGGCTAACGGAATCAGAGAAAGATGTATACACACCTACAATCATAATTGATGTTTTAACATCCCTTCCTCAGCAATGATGGAACTCAGTAAGGATATATGACTTGAACTATACTACCAACAAATTTGACAAAATTGATATATAGTGATAGCACCTCTATCACTCTATCACATCACTAATTTTTCTGTAGTGTGCCTAGGATCTACTCTCTTAACAATACTGATGCGTATATTTTACAGTAGATCTCCAGGACCTACCTACTAGTTGTAGATTCATACCCTTAAACAACATCTCTTGTACTTTCCCACCCACAAGCATCTGGTAACCACCATTTTACTCCACATTTATGAGTTTGGCTTTTTTAGGTTTTATGTATATGTGATATCATAGACTGTTTATCTGTCTCTAACTTATCTTACCAAAATGTCTCAAGGGCTATCAATATTATCACAAGTGGCAGGATTTCTTTCTCATGGCTGAATTTTACATTTTATACACACACATACACATTCACAAACACCACATTGTATATATTTATCCATTGATTAACACTTATATTGTTTCCACAAAACTGATATTTATAAATCATTAGGACCAACAGCTGAATAATATATATGCTTTTCAAGTGCACATGGAATATTAAGCAGTACAGTCTGTTGGCTGGGCCAAAAGACAGATCTCTGTATTTTCAAAGTAACGAAGTCATACAGAGTAAGTTTTCTAACAGTTAGAAATAAGTTAATAACAGTATTAAATTATAAATAAGAATATCTGTAAAATCAAAAATGTTCCAAAATTAAGCAGCACACATCCAAATTCTACAAAGATCAAAAAAGGAATCACAAAGGAAAACAAATATTTTCAGCTTGCTGAAAATGAAAATACGTCCTATAAAAATTTGTAGATTGCAGCTAAAGCAGTCATTAGATGGAAATGCATTGCAATAGAAGTCTACTTAGAAAGAAAGATTAACATCAATCATTTATGATTCCACTTCAGATGCTAGAAACAGAAAGGAAAATTAAACAATCTCAAAAGAGCAAAGTAATGCAACAGATAACAGATCAAGAAAAAACCAATAATGCCAAAAGTTGGTCTTTGAGATTTTAATTAAATTTATAAACTCTTAGAAAGGATGTTTGGAAATAAAAAATAAAGAGAATTTATCATTGTATCAAATGAAAGATAATACCATTGTGGTGCCTGGGTGGCTCAGTCGGTTAAGTATGAAACTCTTGATTTCAGGTCAGATCCTGGTCTCACAGTTTGTGAGTTTGAGCCCCGCCATCAGGCTCTGCATTTGATAGCACTGAGCCTGCTTGGGATTCTCTCTCTTCCTCTCTCTGCCCCTTTTCCTCTCATGCTCTCCCTCTCAAAATAAATAAACTTAAAAAAAAAAGGAAATAAAATGCCAAAAATCCATTAGTCATTAAAAGAAATGTAAGGAAGTATTTTGAGAGCTTGCTAACAGTAAGTATGCCAACTTGAATGAAAGACTATTCATCTAAAACAAAATAAAAACAAACAAAATTGAAATAGGAAATTGAGTAATTTAAATATCCTCATATCTATTAAAGACTGCTCTTGGTTAAAAAATCTTCCTAATAAAATTCCGCACCAAGAGAGCTTCAATGGTAAGTTTTATCTATGATAAATGGAAGAAATTATACCAATTTCACATAAATGCTTTAATAAAACAGAAGAGTCCAAAACTCTTTTGAAATCATTTTGTATATCCCATTGTTACCCCCATAGTAATGCCTGATAAAGACATTGCAAAAAAAAAAAAAAAAGAAAAAGAAAATTAGAAACATTATCTTTGTGAACATAGGCATCAGAATCCTTTACAAGTTAGCAAATCAAACTCCGCTTCCTACTAATGCCATATATAAAACTCAATGTATTTATTACTGGAATACAAGCTTGGTTCAGCAGTTAAAAATTAACTGTAAAGCAGGATAATGCAGAAATATTATATGATCATTTCCATATGGGTATTTGAAAGTATTTGGAAAATTCAATATAAATTATAATAGAAATCTTATCAAATTAGGAATTGAAAGTATTTCATTCATCTGTTATAGGATATCTATGAAAAACCTATGTCTAACATTGAACTGAATGGTAAAATATTGAGTGTTTTTTCCTAAGATAAAGAATATATTTATATGTACTTTCACCACTTCTATTCCATATTGTACTGGAAATCCTAGTTGGCAGTAAGAAAAATACATAAAAGGCATGAAGGGCAAAGGAAAAAGTGAAACTCTCATTATTGAAAGATGACATGACTGGATAGACAATTCTATGAAATCTATACATAAACACTGTCATGGGTTGAATTATGTCCCTTAAAAATTCATATGCTGAAGTCTTAATCCCAAGTACCTCAGAACATTAGGTTACTTGGAGAGAGGGTCATTGTAGGTGTAATTAGTTAAGACGAGATCATACTGGAGAAAGGGAGGCCCCGATGCTAAATGACCGGTATTCTTAAATAGCTAAAATGATATTCTAAGAGAGCAACAAAGGTGTAAGGCCAACACTATTTCTAGCCGAGATTTTCTATAAAGCTACAGTAACTGAATCAATGTGGAATGAATGAAAAGATAAAAATACAGAGAAAAGAGATTGCAGAAATAGACCCATTACCACTCAAACAACAAACCCCATTCGTTTGCTATATTTTTGGTTTAAATCAATGATTCCCAAAATATGCTCCATAGAACATTTTTCTGTTCCTTTTATCAAGAAAGGATGCTGTATTTTGTCAAATGCTTTCTCTGCATCTATTGAGAGGGCCATATGGTTCTTTTCCTTTCTTTTAATGATGTGATGAATCACATTGATTGTTTTGCAGATATTGAACCAGCCCTACATCCCAGGTATAAATCCCACTTGGTAGTGGTGAATCATTTTTTTTTAATGTATTGTTGGATCCAGTTGGCTAATATCTTGTTGAGGATTTTTGCATCGATGGTCATCAGGGAAATTGGTCTATAGTTCTCCTTTTTAGTGGGGTCTCTGTCTGGTTTTGGAATCAAGGTAATGCTGGCTTCATAGAAAGGATTTGGAAGTTTTCATTCCATTTCTATTTTTTGGAACAGCTTCAAGAGAATAGGTGTTAACTCTTCCTTAAATGTTTGGTAGAATTCCTCTGGAAAGCCATCTGGCCCTGGACTCTTGTTTTTTGGGAGATTTTTGGTTACTAATTCGATTTCTTTACTGGCTGTGGGTCTGTTCAAATTTTCTATTTCTTCCTGTTAGTTTTGGTAGTGTATATGTTTCTAGGAATTTGTCCATTTCTTCCAGGTTTCCCATTTTATTGGCATATAATTGCTCATAATATTCTTATTGTTTTTATTTCTGCTGTGTTGGTTATGATCTCTCCTCTTTCATTCTTGATTTTATTTATTTGGGTCCTTTCCTTTTTCCTTTTGATCAAACTGGCTAGTGGTTTATCAATTTTGTTAATTCTTTCAAAGAACCAGTTGTCTGGTTTCATTGATCTGTTCTACTGGTTTTTTGGTTTCGATAGCATTAATTTCTGCTCTCATCTTTATTATTTCCGTCTCCTGCTGGTTTGGGGTTTTTCTTGCTGTTCTTTTTCCAGCTCTTTAAGGCATAAGGTTAGGTTGTGTATCTGAGATCTTTCTTCCTTCTTTAGGAAGCCTGGATTGCTATATACTTCTCTCTTATGACTGCCTTTGCTGTGTTCCAGAGATTCTGGGTTCTCTGTTCCTTTTAACAAGGAAGCTTCTTTCTCTGTTACCTTTCAACAAGATTTCAAAAAATCTTATGAGCAAATAGCTTTGCAAGACTGGGGTACAATAGTAACATAGGTTTCCTTATTATGGGGGTTCATAGGACCTTAATATGTAAATGTACTGTTAAAATCTCTAAAGAATGTGTAGAGATTCCCATATTTATTTGGCTTTGGAAAATGTTCCTGTCAGCTTATCCCATGGGGGAGTATTTCAAGGAAAACTGTTTGAGGAACAATGGATTAGCTTTGTTAATTATCTACAAAGGGGAAAAGAAAATCTCCTCAATAAATGGTGCTGGGAAAACTGGATATTCACATGCAAAAGAACAAAATTGAACCCTTATCTCACACCACACACAGAAATCAACTCAAAACAGATTAAAGATTTAAACGTAGAACCTAGGGGCGCCTGGGTGACTCAATGCGTTAAGCATCTTATCTCAAGGTTCCTTGGTTCAGGCTCCACTGGGCTCTGTGACTATAGTAGCTCAGAGCCTAGAGCCTGCTTCCGATTCTGTGTTTCCCTCTCTTTCTGCCCCCTCCTCTGCTTGTGCTCTGTCAAAAATAAACATTAAACGTAAAACATAAAACTGCAAAACTGCTAGAAGAAATTTCAAAGAAAAGCTCCTTGACAGTGGGCATGGGAATGATTTTTGCATACAACACAAAAAGCTCAGGTAACAGAAGCAAAAATAAATGAGTGAGACTACATCAAACTAAAATCTTCTGCACAGCAAAAGAAACAGTCAACGCTGTAAAAGGGCAACTTATGATTTGGGAAGAAATATTTGCAAACTGTGTATCTGGTAAGAAGTTAATATCCAAAATGTATAAAGAGTGCATATAGCCTACGGCCATACCACCCTGAACGCCCGATCTCGTCTGATCTCGGAAGCTAAGCAGGGTCGGGCCTGGTTAGTTTTTGGATGGGAAGGGTGAATATAATTCAATAGCAATAATCAAATAATCCAATTTTAAAAAGTGAACCAAGGACCTAAATACATATTTTCCAAAAAGACATACAAATGGCCAACAGGTATATGAAAAGATAGTCAAGGAGCGCTTGGGTGGCTCAGTTGATGAAGCATCCAATTCTTGATTTTGGCTCAGGTCATGATCTCGTGGTTCACGGGATCAAACCCTGTATTGGGCTCTGCGTGGACAGCATGGAACCTGCTTGGGATTCTCTCCCTCTCTCTCTGCCCCTCCCCTGTGTGTGCATGTGTGTTCTCTCTCTCTCTCTCTCTCTCTCTCTCTCTCTCTCTGTCTCTCTCTCTGAAAGTAAACTTTTTAAAAAGTAGTATCACTAATCATCAGGGAAATGCAAATCATAGCTATAATGAGGTAACACCTCATACTTGTTAGGATGGTTATTATAAAAAAAAGACAACAAGTGTTAGGATATGGAGAATTTGGAACACTTGTACACTGTTGATGGAAACATAGATCTTACAGCCATTATGAAAATGAGTATGTCAGTTCCTCAAAAAACTAAAAATAGAACATCATATGATCCAGCAATCCCACTGTGGATATATGCCCAAAGGAAATGAAATCAGTACTTTAAATAGATATTTGCCCTTCCATGTTCATTGTAGCATTATGCACTATAGGCAAGATATAGAAACAACCTCAGTACCTGTCAATGACCAAATAAAGAAAATGTGGCATATATATGTACAATGGAATATTATTCAGCATAAAACAAAAAATATACTGCCATTAGTAACAACACAGACAACTCTGGAGGACATTATTTTAAGCGAAATAAGCCAGACACAGAAAGAGCTGCTTGATCTCACTTCTATTTGGAATCTAAAAATGTTAAATACATAGAAGCAGGAAGTAGAATGGTGGTTATCAGGAGCAGGGAGAAGGGAAAAAATGGGAACATTTTGGTTAAAGAGTACACAGTTGTAGTCATGTAAGACGAGTATATCTACAGATATAATGGCCGTCATGATAATGTACTGTACCGAATACTGGGAATTTGCTAAAAGAATAGATTTCAGGTATTCTCATACTGCAAAAAAAAAAAATGTATGTGAGGTAATTGTAATAATGATATCACTATATATATACATATGTACACATATATATACATATCTATTTATATACATATACATATATATCAAACCATATTTTACTCAAGTATATATTTTAAAGATTTTTTTTTCAACGTTTATTTATTTTTGGGACAGAGAGAGACAGAGCATGAATGGGGGAGGGGCAGAGAGAGAGGGAGACACAGAATCGGAAACAGGCTCCAGGCTCTGGGCCATCAGCCCAGAGCCTGACGCGGGGCTCGAACTCACGGACCGCGAGATCATGACCTGGCTGAAGTTGGACGCTTAACCGGCTGCGCCACCCAGGCACCCCTCAAGTATATATTTTATTAAAATAAATACACATAAACTACTCAGAATGTTACAAAACATTGCATAAAAAGCTAACCTTTATTAATGAAGATACTGTAATAACAGATTTTGAATGCTGATTCAATTTAATTTAGGAATCCTTTTAAATAAGCATTAAGGGAAAATTATGACATGGGTGAAAATTTTATATTATAGATTTTATGCCTACACAGTATTACTACCTGTCCTTTCTCATTACTATAGGTTATGTATTAAAATAGAACTTGTTCAGAGTATTGCTATTTGATATTAGAGGAGGCAGAAAATCAACCATAATGTTACTTATGCTAATAATGTCAGAGATGGATTTTTAATTAGTGTAATAATGATTTTTCTATAAATGATACTATAATTCATTGAGATGGTATTTAAATCATTATTGCTTTTGAACTAATTTTTAATAATAAAGACTACCTTATGTCATATTTGATTAAAGACTAACATAATTTGAATAGAGTGTGCTTAATCAAGTGTGCTCACTTGGTAAATACCAAATCATATTTTGTTAGGTCAATGAATTACACAAAAGCATTCAGTTGGTTTGAAAGAAGTATCACTGAAAACTCTATATTTAATGACCTCATGTATTCATACCCTAGGAATGGTAAAATTATTATCAGCACTCTATTGTCTCAGCTAGTAAACATTTCTGATCTTAGAAATTTCAGAGTATTAAGAGCCCATATAGACCTTTATAAACATTTCCAAATGTCTTAAACATTCCCCATTCATGCACATTATTTGGACAAGTTCAAGTAGAACACTTTAAGAACTAATCGGCAGTGTGGTCTGCTTTCAGAGTGATTGAAGTGTTCTAAGATTATATTGTGGTGATGATAGCAAAGCTCTGTAAATATGAAAGTTAATCTTTGAAATGGATTATTTTCAGGGCATGTAGATTATAGCTCATAAAGCTATTGTTAAAAATAAACCAATCATGCAGACTTTGAATAAATGTGCTTTTAAGATGCCTTTAGAAACACCAGGAAAGGGATGTCTGGGTGGCACAGTCGGTTAAGTGTTTGACTTTGGTTCAGGTCATGATCTCATGGTTTGTGAGCCCGAGCCCTGCATTGGGCTTGCTGTCAGCACAGACCCGCTTCAGATACTCTCTCCCTCTCTCTCTCCCTGCTCCTTTCCTGATCACTCTCATGCTGCCTCTCTAAAATAAACATTAAAAAAAATCAACTACACCTCTCTTAAAAAAAAAACAACTAGGAAAAATAACAGTCAAAAAATGAGGAGAATCTCATTGAGCATAAATATTACTGCTTGTATTGTCATTCACAATATATCCCCTGTCAAATATCTTGTTGTTTTGAATGTTTTTGCTATTGTTGCTACTGTTATTCATATTGGTGTTGACGAATATACTGCTACTGCCAGAGAAATGCTGAGAAGCAAGCTAATATTCTCTGCTATTTCATTATGAATAAGATCAACATGCTGACAGGTACTGAAAAGTGTTGCATAGGCATCAATTAATAGAGACACTTATGCATCTGAGAGATTTTTCCTTTAGGATTTAATTATCTTTTCCATATTTGTTATGTAAACAACAGATGACATGATAGGAGAAATGTCAGTCTAAAATTGTCCTTCCTATTTATGAATTATCACATTATTTTATCTATATTTATTTCTTGATAGTGAGGTACCTTTAATTTATGTTTATTTACACATTTATCTTATTTCCTCCATGATATATGAACTCATTGAGGGAAACAGATGCATTCTGTTTATCTTTATGCCTTTTAAAAACTCCAGAAAATTTTGCAAATAGAATACTCAGTAAACATATGTTGTATTAATGTAAGAAACTCTTTATAAAGAAAGCATATGGATCATTTCTGCTGCAATATGCTAAGATCTTTAAAACAACAACAAAAAACAATAAATTCACAACACTTACTCTTGAACTATATTATTATTACAATACTTTTGTGACATATAAATGATTTGATTAGCCTTTATTGTGGTTTGGTTTTAAATTTTGGAATATAAATATTTACAAAACCAATTTTTTCCTTTCTCCTAATTATTAAAGAAATTGGGTCACATATCATAGTCCTTTAAAAGGAGCTTTAACTTAAAAATAGTAATACACTGATGCTAGAATATGGAAATTTTAAAGTAATTTAACCTAAGTTAACTGTCTTATGAATTTAAATGATAGGAAAATTATTTCCCTATTCCAATTCTAGCATTATATTTTGTGTGACATCTAACAGTTTATGTTAATTCAGTAATTTTGATTTGCATACATCAAATTGATTTATGAAATGGTTGAATACCAGAAAAAATCATGTCAGCAAATAGCCTATAATATGATTTAGTAGGCTTATGAACTAAATTTCGAATATAGATTCTACATATTTCAATCAAAGATGAAAAAGCAATACAATCATTATTATAGATACAAATGCCTAATCCTTGGGAGTTAAGACTTTACCTATTTTGTGAAGGCACATAGAGTGTTCTACTCAAAAGACAATATCCTAGAGCTATATAAATAAGTTTATGAGAGCATTTTGTGGAACAGCCCATACATTGATAATAATTAGGTATTTTACAATTATGTTTGTGTGTAAGGATGAGTGGATTCAGTGGTTTACCTAATGTCACATAATGTGTCACACACATTGTAAATTTTACTTCCTACATTTCAAACTAAATAACAAAATCATAGTTTCAGTTAGTATTTTCACAACCAAAATTTCAAATTCTGGGTCTTAAACCCATTTTGAATATTAATAATTCCATGATTGCCTTTGAATTTAATAAAGCGGTATTATGTTCCTCATCCGTGGCTATGCATATCACTAAGAAGAAAAGCCAGTTCTATTATGGCACTGAAATAAAACACATTGGTGGACATTATTATTTAATTGTAAGAGTTATTGTAATGAAAGTAAAATCATTTTGACATAAATAATGAAATTTTATCTGGGTAATATTAGCTATGTACTATAGACTTACTTTCTGCTAAACTTCTCATCTTTTGTTTTGCTTTAATATCCCATTAGGTAATTATTTAATTTATATTAAATACTTGTAGGTTAGTTCTACTTTAGAGAATTTTATGTAAAATTTCCAAGTTGTATTTTTACCGCTGCTTTTGACCAAAAAGCACACTTTAATGCCCTACTAAAAGTGGATGAATACATTGGGTTTATTTACACATTTTTAAATTATGTGTTTAATCCAAATGATGTTAAAATATGAAAGATAAAATTCTTTAGTAGTTGTGTTTTAAAAGATGAGTAAATCATGAGTGAAACCTTTATTAAAACTTAAATGATTAAAACCATCTTTCTTTTTTGGCAGTTAATAGAATTAACAATAAAATCTGATCTGTTTGTTCCAGCATCACATTTTTTAAAGTGTTCTCTGAAAAAAAAAAGTATTCTTTGAATAAAACAAAATCCTATAAATACAAACCTAGAGTATAGGACACAGAGATATAGAAAAAGAAACAATTCCTGTTTATTCTCAGTTTTCAGAGAAAGAAACCACAATGGACCTTACTGTCAAACACACACATTTAATTCATGGACCAAATTTATGTCTCCTTTCATACGATGGCAATCTGGGCCTGAAAACTTAAGTAGGAATCTTGTATCTCTTTCCCTTAAGGATACAACCATGTGAGAGAAAGAAAGAGAAAAATACCTTAAGTTCTCCTTCTTGAATCTCCTCTTGTTCTTTCTTTTCTTTTCAGTAATAAAAGCAGCCTCAAAGTGTGTGACATTGCTTTCTTTAAATGAACCTCCAGGAAAAAGGGCTTCTGGATGCACAGTCCTATTTACCTTTCTCAGGTTAAAATTAATTTCATTCCTGTAGCAAAAAATGTCTCCCTAATATTTGTGGTGCCTTCACCTGGATACAGAAAAAGGAAAGGATAAGATGTATGGCCTTAACTCTTCTCTTTTTTCTGGAGATAAGTGTATAGCCATGAGACTACCACCATGATCTATGCCATAAAATTATCCATCACCTTCCAAAGTTTCCTCCAACCCTCTTTATTATCTTTTGGGTGATAGGAACACTTAACATAAGATCTACCCTTATAGATATTTAAATATTCAAGACAGTACTATATAGACTCTGATGTACAGTTGATCTCTTGGTGTAGCCACTATGGAACACATTATGGAAGTTCCTCAAAAAAAAAAAAAAACAATTACCGTATGATGCAGAAATCCCACTTCAAGGTATATAATCCAGAGAATTGAAATGAGGATCTCAAAGAGATATCAACACTCTCACATTCATTGAGCATTATTCACAATAGCCTAGAAAGAAATAGAAACAAACTAAATGTCCATTAGTGGATGACCAGGTAAGAAAATGTGGAATATACATACAATGGAATATTATTCAGCCCTAAAAAAGAAGATAATCCTACCATTTGCAAAAAAAAAAAAAAAAAAAATAGATGCATCTGGACATTATGCTACATGAAATAAGCCAGATACTAAAGGACAAGTGCTACTACATATTACCACTTAGCTCTTTTTTATTGTTTCCAGTATAGTCTTTCAGATTTTTTGTCAGATTTCCCTCTCAGGATTTCATACTATAGATATTATTATAAATTGCATAATTCTGTTGATTTTAGTTTCTAATGATTTGTTATCATTATATATAGTATTTAGGAGTGCTTGGGTGGCTCAGTCAGTTGAGCATCTGATTTTGGCCCAGGTCATGACCTCACAGTTCGTGAGTTTGAGCCCTGCATCAGGCTCTGTGCTGACAACTCAGAGCCTGAAGCCTGCTTCAGATTCTCTGTCTCCCTCTCTCTCTGCCCCTTCCCCACTTGTACTCTGTCTCTGTCTCTCAAAAATAAGTAAATGTTAAATTTTTTAAATTAAAAATATATAGTTGATATTTTTTTAAATTTTATATCCTATAACCTTACTAATATCACTTTTTAGCTTTTAATATATTCAGTTGGATCTTATATATAGAATATTGCCTACAAATAAAGATAGTATGTTTGTTTGTTTCTATTCTGGATAACTTTTATTCATTTTTCTTACTGCACCAGCTATAATGTCTAGTGCAGTGCTCAGTAAATGTGGTGAGAGCACATATTGTAGCCATTCTCCTTATCTTAGAGGTGACAGTCTCCATAATTAAATATTATGTACATAAATAGATGTCAGATTTTGTCGAATACTCTTTCTGCATCAATTACAATTACCCTATGGTTTTTCTTTTGCAGTCAATATGGTGAATTACATTCATTAAATGTTTAATGTTTTAAGACCCTGTATACCTGGGATAACTTCCAATGGGTTATGATGTATTATCCTTTTTATATATTGTTGAATTCCATCTGCCAGAATTTCATTGTAGAATCTACTTATACATATAGGATTATATGACTTTATATCCAAACTCACTGTTCATTTTTTTAATTCTTGTTTCTCTCATCGTTTAATTTTAAATACTTCCTGCTGTGATGTCTTTAAGTGGATAGTCCGCCATGAATATACCATTCAGTGAACGTTTCATCTCACAGATTACAGTTTCAATTTCTAAGGGTTTCGAGTCACTGTTTGTATCTTCCACTTGTTTCCACTTAATTTTTTGAATATGTTGAATACAAAGAAACTGTTATTACATTCTTGTATGTAAATACTAAAATATATTTTAGTTCAGAGTTTGTTAATAGATTTATCAGTCTTTTCATTATGAATGTGCCCTTTATGCATGGCTAGTAAAGTTTGTTGAGTTTAGACTTTATTTACTTATTTATTTATGGTGCAGGATAGTTTTAGAATCCTATAAATGTCCGTGCGCTTTGTTTGGAATTCAGTAACTTAGTTAGAAAAAGCTCTATCCGGGGCGCCTGGGTGGCGCAGTCGGTTAAGCGTCCGACTTCAGCCAGGTCACGATCTCGCGGCCCGTGAGTTCGAGCCCCGCATCGGGCTCTGGGCTGATGGCTCAGAGCCTGGAGCCTGTTTCCGATTCTGTGTCTCCTTCTCTCTCTGCCCCTCCCCCGTTCATGCTCTGTCTCTCTCTGTCCCAAAAATAAATAAACGTTGAAAAAAAAAATTAAAAAAAAAATTTAAAAAAAGAAAAAGCTCTATCCTTTGAATCTTGTTTCAAACATTTATCAAGCGGTACCAGAACAATGCTTAGCCTCAGGCTAGTTATTCCCCATTCATCAGCTAGGAGTCTTTGGTATATTTACTCAATTCTTTCTTAATCTTGAGGCTTTCTATTCTAGCTGTTGGGAATTGACCATATTCCTGGCCCCGTGTGAATTCTAGGCACTCTGTATCCCCTAATAACAGCTAATCTCTCGAATCTCTCTAGCCTCAAGTAGCTTCTTGCATTCACAAGTCATCTGTTTTCTGCGAATCGTTAAGAGTGCTGTTTCTGTGCAAGTCTCTGTATTGCAGGTCTTGGGAGTTCTAGACCTTTCAATCTACCTGTACTCTCAGCTTTAATTCTTCATCTCCCGAGCAGAGCTGGGCTTTGCCTGGGTTCTCTGCTTGTCACGACCTAGGAATTCATTCGAGATAGTACATTTGGCTGATCATAGGGTTCACCTTGTTTGCTTTCTACTTCATCTCATGGATCTCTGCCCTTCATTGCCTGATATCTAGTGTTCTTAAAACCATTGTTCTGTTAATTTGGCTCATCTTTCTGTTGTTTCAGATAGTAAAGCCAACCTAGTCCCCGTTATTTTATTCTTAGTGGAAACATTCTTACTATTAAAAAAGTTTTTTTTGCTTGAAAATATATTGATTTATACAAAGACTCAGAGTATTTAAATATAAGAACATCTCTGTCTCAAACATAGTTTACCAACAGGACACTTCAAAATAATGACTTTGAGAAAAGAATTTGTTTGAATTTATTTTTAATATACTTTTAATAGTGTAGTCCAACCATGACAAAATATATGATAGCCCAATAAACTCAACTTATACTTAAAAAATATCCTAGGGTTGGGGCGCCTGGGTGGTGCAGTCGGTTAAGCGTCCGACTTCAGCTCAGGTCACGATTTCGCGGTCCGTGAGTTCGAGCCCCGCGTCAGGCTCTGGGCTGATGGCTCAGAGCCTGGAGCCTGTTTCCGATTCTGTGTCTCCCTCTCTCTCTGCCCCTCCCCCATTCATGCTCTGTCTCTCTCTGTCCCAAAAATAAATAAACGTTGAAATAAAATTTTTTTTAAATATCCTAGGGTTATACATAGATTTTGTTTTAGTGACTAGGTTTAAAATAGACAAGGGAATATTGTCCTTTGTTAAAGGTAAAAATCATTACAAAAGTAAAGTGCTCTTAATAATATGACTAAATTTATCTATTTTTATCTAACTTTATGAAAAATCTTTAACTTTCTTCCCTTAAATGTTGTTCCAAAGTAAACAGAGTACATACATGGAGGTAAAACTAAATTGTTTTTTTAATCTGAAACAGATATTCCTTGCAGAAATTTTAAAGACAAACCATCTTTTAATATTTATCATTTTAGTTAGACATTTATTTGGCTTTTTCAGGATGGGGAAAAAGTAAGAATTAGAAAGTACTTTCTTCTCCTGATATGAAGTTATCTCTATCTGTAACATAGAAGAAAGAAGCTGTTGTATCTTTTGAGTAGTGACAGCACAAAAAAAGATTGCAAAGCAGGTGACATAGGTGACATTAGGTTTCAACCCTTTTTATCACCTTTTGCCACGACTACTTTTTACCACCTATTTTTACTCTTTCCTTGTTGGGTATCATGTACCCGGATCACAATCAGATCTTCCTTTACTTACAGTGCAGAATCAAAACAAGGTACTAAATAACCACTTGCAGTTCCATTGACAGTAATGCTGTGCAGAAAAGAAACTTTTAGGTCACAGTAATAACACTGAAATAGAAGTAGATGAAATTGACAAGGGTGGAGGAGATGGCTTTTAGTTGCCTTTTTTCTTGTATATATTCAAGTGAAGTATTATATTTAATTCAATCCTCTATTATATGAAATGGAATATAAATATAAGCCATAGGATTACTTCTGTTACATCCCAAGGTTTTACAGAATTATTTACAATAATCACAATAAGGTATTCTATTCATTAATTCTAGCCAATAATTTTTTTTAATGTTTATTTATTTTTGAGACAGAGACAGAGTGAGAGCAGGGGAGGAGCAGAGAGAGAGGGAGACACAGAATCCGAAGCAGGCTCCAGGTTCTGAGCGGTCAGCACTGAGCCTGACATGGGGCTCAAACCCATGAACTGCGAGATCATGATCTGAGCTGAAGTCAGAGGCTTAACCAACAGAGCCACCCAGGCGTCCCTCAAGCCAATAATTTCGAATGAATCATCTTATACAGAAGAAATTATAGAAGAAACTGTTAAACATTCTGTATGATATTTTGTGATATTACAAATTCTTACATTCTTAGAGACTATCTGGGGGACAATTCCTTTTTCAAAGCTCACCATATATGTTTTTCTTGATTTCACTATACTCTGCCTCTTGTAAAATAATTTTCTTAGCAAATCAGGAGCTAAATAAGAATTTGAAGTTATCCTAAAGCAGAGACTCCTCTTGAATATTAATATACAAAAATATGTAACTCAGGCTCTGTCTCACTTTGAATTTTTCCTTGTGGATTTTTTTAATCCATGTTAATATGATATAGATAAAATAAATGAGATACTTTATATATTTAGTCAAGACTTCCCTATCACCTCTCATAAAAACTTAGCTAATATTCTATGAAAAAAACACAGAAATTATTAAATATCCCTCAGGCACCTCTGAACATGTGCTTTCCTATTTGTATTAACTATCTCAGACACAGGCTTCCAGTTATAATGAAGAGCATCTCTTCCTTTTTTTTTAATATGTAGATGGAAATTTCTGAGAAGCCAATTAATCTCAGAAGATACAGAGTGGTTGTTTTAGAATTGATATTGAAATGATAAATTCATTCCCCAACAGCTATTTAAAAAAGACATATACCTTTAGGAACAATGGCATAGTCTAATCTCATTTAAGATAAATTTTAGGTTCTATTATTTCAGGTTCATCACATTTTTCTATAATTTAAATGATAAAATATGCCCTGGAGGAAAACTAAGTTCCCAGTCAAATAAGACAGACCAGGCTTTTGAAACACACTGTTATGTTAATATTTTCTCCATAAATTTATTATGAATAATGATTCATTTTCTTTGGAATTAAGGAGCTATAACACAGTTCCATTTGTCTTCCTGGATAATATTCTCTTTCTCTTGCTTTTCAGCCTTAGTCCTCAGGCTATAAAGAGACACTACATAATGAATTTTTATTTGGTAACTCTAAAAACTTTTGAAATGGTACAAACTAAATTCATGTTACTAGGCAAAATGCTAGATGCGTACATACATATGGATCTATGCTTTATAAGCTAGAGAGAACTCCTATTTCCTCTGTCATTTAAACTGAAGGTGGTAAACATTAGTTGGATGACTTGATTTTATAAAATCTGGGTTTCTTGGAGATGGCTAAAATTTCATTATATTTTATCACCTTCCACCAGGTTAAGATAGAAATTCATAATTGTCTTATATTAGAAACTGTACTCCTGACATAAGCTTATTTCTGTGACCCTACTCTCAGAGCTGGTAGTACAGTTGATGTAATATTTATGGAGACAATAGAGAACCAGCCTCTTTTGTATTGAGTTTTCAAGTTGAAGGATAGTAGCCCTGACAGAAAGAGCAAGGCTCAATGGCAGACCAGATATTAGCCACGTGCAACTTACCATGTACAAGCTAAACTCACACATCATTATCTTTCAATGAAGCCAACAGTGAGGACAGAAGAAATGTGTACAATGTTCTCTACAATCAACCCAAATTTACAGATTTCCTTTACATTGAAAGTGATTATCAATGTGATTTTCTTGACCATTTCTTTCTCAAGAAGCAATTACATTTTTATGTGTAACTTCCATCTCTCTGGTCACTTTAATTTGAGTGTTGTATCCATCCTGTAAACTGAATCCATCCTAAAATTGAGGTGTTATAAATTTTCCATCCAATCCCATTAGCTCTTCCTTTCCTGGGTTCTCTGGCAAACCAAACCAACTTCTATGTTTTCCCTAGTAGCATCACTCTCTTAGTGCCTGAAGTGAAAAGTCACAAATACATGTTATCCTTGTACTAAATTATCCAATGTGTTTCCAAATGCTCTACGAATCAGTCACAAAAGAACAATGGAGAACTCACAAATACATGGAAGTTAAACAACACATAATTATACCACCACTGAGCCAAAGAGAAAATCAGAAGGAAAAGTAGAAAGTATTTCGAGCCAAATGAAACAAAAACATAACAGAGCAGTAAAAGTAGTACGGAGAGAGAAATTTATAGTGAAAAACACCTACATTCAAAAAAAAAAACAATAAAGAACTCAGACAACCTAACTTTACACCTCAGGAGTTAGAAAAAGACAAACTAAGTCCAAAGTTATCAGAAAGAAGGAAATAAAGCTGTGAGCAGAAAGAAATCAGAATATGAAAACAATAGAAAAATGACAAAACTAAGACATAATTTTTGAATAAACAATTTTGATAAACAAAATTGACAAACCCTCAGCTAGACTAATGAAGAAAAAAAGAGAAAAGACTCAAATAAAGTCAAAAATGAAAGAAGAAACATCACAATTGATGCCACAGAAATAACAAAAAGCCAAAAGGGGTTATTATGAACAATTATACACCAACAAATTGAACAACCTAAAAGACATGGATTAATTCTTGGAACATGCAATGTACCAAGCCTGAATTAAGAAGAAATAGGACACTTTAACAGACCAATAACAAATAAGGAGATTAAGTCAGTAATCAAAAGCCTCCCAAAAATGAAAGCCCAGGACCAGACGGCTTCACAGGTGAATTCTACCAAACATTTAAAGAATAATTAATACCAGGGCACCTGGGTGGCTCAGTCTGTTAAGCGTCTGACTCTTGATTTCAGCTCAGGTCATGATCTCTCGACTTCATAGGTTCAGGCCCCATGTTGGGCTCTGTGCTGACAGTGCTGAGCCTGCTTGAGATTCTCTCTCTCTCTTCCTCTCTCCCTGTCTCTCCCTGCCACTCACTATCTCTGTCTCTCTCAAAATAAATAAATAAAATATAAAGAAGAATTAATACCAATCCTTCTTAATCTCTTCCAAAAAAGAAGTAGAAGAGGAAAGTACACTTCCAAACTCATTTTATGAGGCCAGCATCACCTTGACAAAGACACCAAGACACCAGAAGTAAAGAAAACTATAGGTGAATATCCTAATGAAGGTGGATGCAGAAATTCTCAACAAGATATTAGCAAACCACATTTAATAGCACATTACAAAAATCATGCACCATGGCCAAGTGGGATATATCTTTGTGATGCAAGGATAGTTCAACATATACAATGAATTAATGTGATATATAACAGAATTAAGGATAAGTATCACATAATCATCTTAATAGATGCAGAAAAAGCTTTTGATAAAATTCATTACCGTTTCATGAAAAGAAACTCTGAATAAATTAGGTATAGAAAGAATTTACCTCAACACAATAAAAGCCATATATCAAAATCCCACAACAAACATCATACTCAATGGTAAAAACAAAGAGTTTTCTCTAAGATCTGGAACAAGGCAAGGATGCCCACTTTGCCACTTCTATTCAACATAGTACTGGCCGTCCTAGCCAAAGCAATTAGATAGGAAAAAGAAAAAGAATCCATTTTTTCTTGAAAGTTCTTATATGTACCCTTCCCTTTGTATTCATTACAACTGCCACTGGCATAGTCCAGAATCTTAATACTGCCTACTCAGAATACTTCAGTGTCTCTACACTCGTGTTCCCACTGCCAATCCTTAACTCCTAGGGTCTCTTCCCTCCCCTGGATTAGACTTATAAATGCTAATGAATGTCATTACATCCATCCTCTGCTTTTAAAAGGCTGTCATAGCACCTATCATGTCGCAAAATAAAGGCCATGAGATTTTGCATTGCCTCGATGGTATGCAATAATCTCTCCTTATCTTCTCTATTTGCCTGCCAATTTGTAAGGTGGCCTTGTAATATGAGCAACCAGAAACAAACCAGATCAAACCATTAGCCTGTCTCCTGCCCAGTGCCAGAGACAATGTAAATCTGTCTACAGATATAACAGTGTAGCATTATTATGAAAACAAAAGTTCATAGAGAAAAATGCAGTGTTTATAATCTTCCACTATTCTAGTTTCTTTTTGTGCTGTAAGTATATTTTTTGAAGACTTTGAACTTAATGTGTGGGCTGTCAGTTTATAGAATTCTAAAGGAGAAACTGTGACAAATAATGTGTATGTTGTATGCATATTTGAAAACTGAAATGTGAATGGGATAATCATGTTCCTTTGAACATCTTTAAAATGTACATATACCAGGAAATTCAGACTTCTTTCTTAAGTTCTGTAATTCTACTCACGGCAATTTTTCATGCTGAAGATTCTAAGGTAAAAATAGACATCTGATGACTTAAGTAGAAGGCGTATTTTGCAATAAATTTCAAAATCTCTAAATTCATAAATATATTCCAGTAATGCTATTATTGCATATAAATATTCAGTTCACATTAATACTATAGTAATTTTGTAGCGAAATACTGTTTAAATTATAAATATTATGCATCCATAAAAATAGCCATTATAATCCATGGTTTTGATATTATAAATTATATTAGTAAATCTTTAAGTGATATTTCGCACTCATCTGATCACTATAAAGTTTATTTCAGGTTAACAAATTGTTATAAAATATTTTGTATATTTAAAACATGGTAAACTAGGTATGTATTAAAAGGTATATAAGATGTTCCTTATATTTCCCTGTTCATTTTCTATTTGATATTTTAATAAATAAAATACTGGCATTTGAATACATTGTAGCAATTCCCTTAAACTAAGGTATTAAAACATAAGACATCTCTCAAATATTTGATTATCTCCCTCACTACACTGACACATGTTAAACTGTAATATTTGAACAATGTACTAATAACATTCTGGTGAGATGAGTTGTTCATAAGACCTTGTTAACAATTTCCCTGCTAGAAATAGAATAGCAAGGAAAAGAAAATGGGGGGGGGTGGTGCCTGGGTGGCTCAGTCGGTTGAGTGTCCGACTTCAGCTCAGGTCATGATCTCGTGGCAGCTTGTGAGTTCGAGCCCCACGTTGGGCTCTGTGCTGACAGCTAGGAGCCTGGAGCCTGCTTTAGATCCTGTGTCCCTCTCTCTCTCTGCCCCTCCCTCACTCAAGCTCTGTCTCTCACTCTCTCAAGAATAAATAAAACATTAAAATTTTTTTCATTAAAAAAAAAGAAAATGGAAATCCTACCACATAGCCATGTTTTCTAGTTTGGAATCATAAACTCCTATCTTTATCAAATACAGATACGACCCACAGAATGTCACGCTTATGAACACACAAGTACATAATTATACACTATATTAAATCAGATACAAGGCCAGATATGTGGCCTTATAAATACGCTGTATTTTGTGTGCAATGTGATTTTTTTTTTAATAGAACTCACAGCAGTGGAGACCCTCTGTCCTATCTGTGGTGGAAATTCTGCTCCAGATTCTCTGCTCAGATGCAGTGACTTTCAGTCTCTATGAATTTGATTACACTGAATATCTCATTGATGTGGATCATACAGTTTTCAGCTTTTTGTGAATGCCTTATTTCACTCAGCATAACATCCTCAAAATTAATCAATGTTGAAGCATGGGTCAGAATGTCCTTTATTTTTTTAAGCTAAATAATGTTTTGTTGCATGTATATGCCACATTTTGTTTATCCATTCATCCATCATTGGACCCTTGGGGTGCTTCCATTTTGGCTATTGTGAATAATGCTATGATCGTAGGTGTTCTATCCTTAGGAAAATATATTTTTTTGTTAATTCTACACATGTATGCACCCTCCTTGTCATGAAGATGAATACATGAATGCTGTGGTAGCAGATGAATAAGGGACACTTGTTTTCCAAACTTCCCCAAATCCCAGTTCATCATATGAAACGGTTGATCAATTGTGAATTTTATTATTATGGATTATGGATGGGATATTTTCTGTTTGAAACTTGGAAACATGGAAAGTGTCTAATATTATACTGACTTTTACTATTAGGGTCAAGTAGAAACACACACACACACAAAATAATGTTTGTGGGGGCACCTGGGTGGCTCAGTCGGTTGAGCATCCGACCTCGGCTCAGGTCATGATCTCAAGGTTTGTGAGTTCGAGCCCTGTGTCGGGCTCTGTGCTGACAGCTCAGAGCCTGGAGCCTGCTTCTGTGTCTCCCTCTCTTTCTGCCCTTCCCCCATATATTAAAAAAAATTAAAAAAAATTTTTTTAAATAATAATGGTTGTGTATTTGACCACAGTTACTACTATTTAACAAATAAGATTCTTTTTTGCTTTTAAAATATTGCTTTTGCAATACAAATATTGCTTTGTATTTGATTCTGTTTTGAACTTATGCTATATATTTCCCCAAGTTGTATAGCAAGATAAAACTTGATGCAGTGCAAAATATGAGCACTAAGTGAGCACTATTCCAGCAGTGAGAGGCAGTGTTATCTTTAAAATATATTAATTCTAATGTGTAAAATTTGTTTCATTAAAATAGCTTAATCTTGTGAGTTGTTTCATTGTTTCAGAAAATTCCATTAAAATATAACAGAACCAATATAAAAGCAAAATCTAATCTAAAATTTACTGCCCGGCATTTTCTTTTAAAGCCATATCTGTGTCTGTTACTTGTCATAAAATAAAAAAATGGGAAGTGGACTCCATCTAGAATAGTAATGTACACTTATCAGGAAATTAATAGATTGAAACATATACTGTGTTGTGGAATTTGCCAATATTCACTTAAGCAGAATTCCGAAGAAAAAGTTTTATTAGAGGTAAGCCAACATCAACACATCCTCATTCTTAACGATTATATTCTGGGAGCCCATAAAGTGTAACATACCAGTTACATATCAGAGGATTATAGTTACTAGCATAAGATATATTCTCCATTATTTTTTTCCTTTGGGAAACTAACTAAAGATGTGGACATATCTTAGATTATAAAGTTCTATTTTCAAACAGAAACTGCTGGATTTTGCTTCCCAGGAATCTCCTTAAAGAGCGAGAACTCTGTTGGGTACTTTGTGTTTTATGCTTACTTCTCCCTTCTTGCTTCTGACAACATAGGTTTGATGACTAGAGTCACATTGGCTGTCTCATGAAAATGAGTCAGTTCTTGTGTTTGGAAACATCACAAAAACCGTAGTACAGGTTAAAAAAGATAGGATTGGGGCGCCTGGGTGGCGCAGTCGGTTAAGCGGCCGACTTCAGCCAGGTCACGATCTCACGGTCCGGGAGTTCGAGCCCCGCGTCGGGCTCTGTGCTGATGGCTCAGAGCCTGGAGCCTGTTTCCGATTCTGTGTCTCCCTCTCTCTCTGCCCCTCCCCCGTTCATGCTCTGTCTCTCTCTGTCCCAAAAATAAATAAACGTTGAAAACAAAAATTTAAAAAAAAAGAAAAAAAAAGATAGGATTCCTGATGATTCTAAAGACTGCATAAAAACCATATCAACCCTGTTCTCCCTACATCTGGAATCCTTTTACTTAAGCAAAACATCACAAATATACTTATTTTGTGTGTGTGTGACTGTTTTTTGATGTTAAGTGGAATGAATTTAATTGTAACTCATATAATTTCATACCTAGAAGTGTGTATTGCAATGAACATATCATCAACCACAGAACTGACTGGAGATATGATAAGGCAAATACTGAGCATTCAGACATCGTGAACTAAAGAATTAATAAATCTTGTGTGATAGCAAAACATTTGTTCAAATGTTGCATCATGTACACTTAAAGGAAGAGATAACCTGCAAAACAGGGCTGTAATATTACAACTTCTGCTATCATAGAAGAAAATAAAAGTATAACACATGCTCAATTTTCTATGTTACTTTCAGTTAACAAATTGAAGTTAGAGCTAGAAGGGAAAGTAAGCAGAGATCAAATAAATAACACAGAATCTGTCTTCCAATGGCTGCCAGTCTAATTTCACTAGGCTTCATTAATTTGGAATCTAGCTGGGGCAAAAAAGGATGAATTCTACTGTATTTGAACCTGATGGATTTATCAAGTCCAGATGTTAAAGGCCAAACCCTTAGAAACAACATTCTTAGTGTTCTCTTGCTATACAACAGGAGTAAACACACTGATGGAGGGTAGAAATTAAAGGCATTCCAAACTAAGCCTGCTTTTTCAAGTGGATTCAAAATAGTCCGTCACTTTAATGAATAGGAGATGGGAATAATATAAAACTTGGTAAATAAAAAGTGAAAATGTTCAGGCTTCACTATATCTGGACAAGAACTGCAGCTATGATTACTAATACGGGAAGCTGATTAGAAGGAATACACGAGACAATTTCTAATGTTTGTAAATACTTTTATAGCCAATAAAACAACCTTAATTTTTCTAAAGAGAATCCACACTCCCCTGAAACTTCCCCCAGAGGAGGTGTAAAGCCCCTAAAAAGAATATGTTTTCCACTGTCTGTGACAGACATAGTTGTAGATAACAAAGAACTTCCTTGATAACAAGCCATAGTGTGTGTGTGTGTGTGTGTGTGTGTGTGTGTGAGTGATCAATACATAGGGAAGGAGAGAGACAGGGATGGAGAAAGAATACAGAAGATGAGATGCATTACATAATTTATCTCACTGTGACAAAAACCTATGAAATAATTAACATCATCCTTTTTTTTTTCTTTTTTACAGATTAAAAAAAAAGTCTTAGAGAAGTTAAATAACCCAAAGTAAAACTGCATATAAGTGGAAAAGTTAGTGCTGGCTAACTGCATAAGCTATATCCTTATATATGTAAATTAAAGTGAAAAAAAATAAGAATAGTACATATTGCTGATGAGATTATAGGTGATATTTTAAAATTATGGAGTTTTCTTTAATTCTGTAATGAGTATGTATTTGCTTTCACTATCGGAAGGAAAAGGAATTCAGAAATTATTCTAGTCAAACTTTTATGTGCAAACTTACATATACTAGTCAAACTTACATTTCACTGTATGAGTATACTACTATTTATGGTCAGTGATGTTGCATATATGTATATATATGAACATAAGTTATTCCAGGATGCCTAGAGATAGAACTACTCACAAAAGAAATGTTTCCATATTTAAGTATACTAGACAGTGTCAGATAGATTTCCAAAAAAAGATAGTTGTTCCATATTATCAACTATTGTTAGAGTTTTACCAGTTACATAGGGATAAAATAGCATTTCTTGTTTTTAAAATTTGAATTCATATGGCAAAAACTGAAAATATTTCTTAACAGTTTTATTTTTTATGCATGATTCTTTTTATGTTCATTATTCATTTTAATAGTGACAATATTTTTGTGTGTTTTAAAGAAAATGTTATGTATTCTGCCATCAATCATTTGTTGCAATTTGTTGGTCACATATGGGTCATTTTGATTGCTTTTTTTCCTTATTCAGTGTCTGGATTAACAGAACTTAATATTTCTTAACCTTAATGTCATCTAATATATCAAGTGGTTTCTTTTTGATTAGTACGCTTTTGCATCTTGCTTAGAAAGTCCTTTTCAAGTGAGTATGTATATATTTTTTCCAAAGTATGCCTAATTCCCCTAGCAATAATTTGTAGCAACTCATATGAAATGTTATCTGCCAGAGAAATTGATTAGAGACTCAACGCCCAAGATTTTTACTGAGAACTGTTTACATAGACACCCTATGCTTAGCATTTATCAAAATTCCAGACTCCCAGAGGAAAAGGAACGTGTGTACGATGTAGGTACAGGGAGCCATTCCTGTTACAGAATGGTGGGATTCCTCCCAAAATTCAAGTTCCCAGACACCAGCCAAAGTCCAACTTGACAAGCATGCTTTTTAAGGGTGGCAGTCTCAGGTCAGCTAGGTTAATTTTTTTTGTACATTTGGTTTTTAGCAACTTAATAAAAATTATATTTTTTTCTTACCTTTCTTCCTCACGTCCTCTCCTTGGAAGCATCTGTCTTTCCTTAGATTTTAGGCTAGTTGATTGCCCTGCAGCCCCAGTGCTCTGGTTGGATGATGCAAGTTATAAATTTGTACATTTTCAGGCTTTTTTGCGATTACAGTCAGATTGATACTCTTTCTCAGCTTTCTACACCCTAAGTTGAATCCCAAAGCCCCAGTGGATTTTAAATTTTCTAATATATATGGACTTTTTAAATGTTACCTGGCAAATACTGCCTTTTGTTGCCCTATATTCAGAGATCAAGGTTAATAGAGCATTAATTCACTGAATTTTTTTAAAACTTTCTTATGGTTTAATAGGTGGATAGTTTTTGATATGTAGATTTTTTAATTTCTCAGTACAGAGTGTGATATGGCCTATTAAATCAAACTGTTAGTTGTCTTGTTAAAAATTATTTCTATCATTTGCATTTATACAAAAATTAAATTATACAAAATTATATTAACATTAGTAAAATGTCAGTTATTGACACTCTTAGTTATTAATGTTGAGTAGACACTATCCGTGTTCATAATGATAATATAGTAATACTATAAAATAATATGGAGTCAATTCTCATTATTTGTTCACTTAACATATGCAACTCGCCTATTCACTAAAATTTGTGTCCCCATATCTATACTTGTGCCAATCTCATCATTCATGGATATGCACATGCACAGAACTGCAACGAATTTTAGTTATCCAATAGGTATGTGTGTTTCTCAGCTAAGGTCAAACAAGTCAATGCTCTGTTTTCTTATTTCGGTTTTGTATTTAGTGCAATTCTTTTTACATTTTTGTGTTTATTGCTGGTATTGCTGCTTAAAGTGGCCCTTAAGCCTAGTGCTTAAGTGCTGTCTATTGATCCCAAGTATAAAAATCCTATGATGTATGTTATGGGCAAGATATGTATGTTACATAAGCTTCATTCAGGAGTGAATAACAATGTGTTCACTATGAGTTCAATGTTAATGAGTCAACAACATATGTTAAATAAGGTGCTGTTAAGTAGAAATACATGTAAAACAAGATTAGAGATTGATCAGTTTATGAAAATATTATGACCAGAAGCTTTCAGGAACCTAACCCTCTATTTCCCCTCAGAGCAATGTGTCAGTATTCACCAATTCACTGTTTCCTGTAGCTACATAGAGCATACATTTATGTTCTGTAAACTTATGAAGTATTCCATCATAACGGTTGATTTATTAATTTGTACACTCTCAAAGAAGTAGGGAACCTCTAGTCCCTGACTGCTCTTGACCCAGACAACTACAGAAAGAGATCAGTGTCATTTTCAGACAAACTTCCTCACCTTCTGAATCCATACGTCATTTTAACAACTGAAAATTAACCATTAACCTCTTGATTTCAAATAATAGCCGGCCCGTATTCAAAGTTGTCCCAAAGATATCTTTAATAATGATCTGTTGGACCTTGACAAGATCGAATTATTATCTATATAAGTTCCACATGCTGAATTGTTTTTCATAAATGTTACGTTCTTTTTAATCTACAGCACTCCTTCTCAGTCATATTTTTGAATGTATTGAGATTTTGAAGTTCCCAGGCCAATTTTCCTTTAAAAAATTGTCAAGCTGGGTGGCTGAGTAAGTTAAGGGTCCAACTCTTGCTTTCAGCTCAGGTGATGATCTCATGGTTTGTAAGTTTGAGCCCCACATCAGGCTCTTTGCTGACAGTTCAGAGCCTGCTTGGGATTCTCTGTTTCCCTCTGTCTGCCCCTCTCCTCTCATGCGCTCTCTCTCTCAAAAATAAATAAATGCATTTAAAAAAAATATGCCAAGCCTTCTGCACGTCTCTTATTATTTCCCTGTGGTAGAGTTTAACACATTTAGTAAATCCTGGTAATGTCTACATAAACGTGTCGCCTACATTCAGAGTAAGCATGAATCTAGCTCTTATTTATGTAAGGATTTAAGACACACAAGAATCAATTCAGTTTCCTCACTTGTGGAAGCTACATTAATTAAGATAGTTTTGCAATGTATGAGTGAGTTCACAACGATTTTTTAAATTTTTATAATATGAAAATGAATTACTTTTTTTTTTACAGGAATAAACGTCTAAAATGGACTGTCTGGTGTGCCAAACCATAGGTAATGAAAAATTAAAATTGAAAATTACAATGAGGCTAGAAAATTGATTCATTAAAAAGCTTACAAGTTTCATCAAATTACACAATGAGGGAAAAATTTCTGTGTTGGGTCAGTAATTTGACAATGATATAATGAAGAAATCCCACAAAACCCAATAATATGCAATATTTATTATATAAAATAGTATGCTTCACAATATAATTTAATTGAAGGCTTACAGAGAGAAACACACAGCAAATAGAGTAATCATAAGCTTACAAAAATGAGAAAGGTTGAATTCCAGAATCCATGTAAAGCAATTCCTATTTCTAATATGAAAATGTATTTAGGGAAGGAAGAAGATGTTTTTCCTTAGAAGAATAAAGAGGTGCCTGGGTGGCTCAGTTGGTTAAGCATCCTACTTCGGCTCAGGTCATGATCTTGACCTTCCAGAGTTCGAGCCCTGCATGGGGCTTTGTGCTGAGAAGTCAGAGCCTGGGCCCTGCCTCAGATTCTGTGTCTCTCTCTGCCCCTCCCCCACTCATGCTCTGTTTCTTTCTCTCTCTCTCAAAAATAAATAAAAAATTTTTTTAAGAAAAGAAAAGTAGAGCAAAGATGGGGCACCTGGTGGCTGAGTCAGTTGAGTGTCTGGCTCTTGATTTCAGCTCAGGTCATGATCCCAGGATTGTGAAATCAAGTCCCACATTAAGCTCCACGCTGAGCATGAATGAACCTGCTTAAGATTCTCTCTCTCTCTCTCTCTCTCTCTCTCTCTCTCTGCCCTTCTTGCCTGCTCACATTCTCATGCTCTAAGGAAAAGAAAAAGTAGACCAAAGAGCCATTTATTTCCATTTTGTTGGGGTAAAAAATATCTATTGGTAATTGTAGTTTTAATGGAAGATTAAGGAGTTTCACCTGATAAATTGACAAGCTGCCTGTCTCTTCAAGGTCGCTTTCTCTTCTCTTTCAGAATGTTCCAGATGAAGAGAGACAAACTCTCTCCACTTCCTCTCTGTATTTTCTCAAGCTTATGACTGTCCTTTTTCTTGCTATCAATTCCCAATGATATCAAACTTGAATAAATGGCAATTAACTTCTGTAAAATGTTTATTTTTGGCAAATTAAGACAATAAAACATGTCCTGTATACCTTCCGAATTACAAGAGCTCAGATGTCATAAGATATAAAATTATTTCTTAAACTTCAGTGTGACAGAGTCTACTATATGCAAATAGAAGGTTTGATTATGGAGGGAAGGGGGGAGAAAGGAAGGAGTAATAGAGACATACGCATACAGAGAGATAAACAAACTTAGAGAAAACATTTCTTGCCCAATGGATGACATACGTTCTCATAGCTTTAAGATACTCAAATGAATAAACAGTAATGTTTTGTGCAGTTCATTTCAATATATAAATACCTTGTTTTGTTATTATAGTCTCTTACTTTCAAGGAATTAATTTTACTATCTTTATAATGTAATTCAATATTTCTCTGTTGGTTTATATTAATGTTTTAAAAAGTAAGAGCATTTAACACTGAATATCTGTGTGTGTGTGTGTGTGTGTGTGTGTGTGTGTGTATACAGTTTTTGCTAATGACATGATGCTTTTCCATCATTGTTTTTCTCTAAACTTGTAATTACAGTGTAATTTTTTACTGAATAACTATTAAATGGATTCTGTACTTTCTAAGATTTTGGTTAATATTTCCATCATAAATTTTATGAATTTCTAGTCCCATTTTATTTTGATAATTGATTTTCTGCTTTTTGTGATTAAGTAAATTTTTATTATATGTATCTAAAATTTTACAAATGCTTTAGTACAATATTTATTTTTTGCAGTGAAGCAAAATTAATTACTAATTAATTATAACTAAAATTAATAAATGCAAAAAACTAAACCAACCATAGTATTTAAATAATTTAAAAGTCTTATGTCTACTTTTGAAGGTTGTATATGAACATTTCTAAACATGTTTTTTTCTTATTACTTTATGTTTGTAGTATGTAATTTTGTATACTTTAATAACAAATTTAGCTTATTTATGAACTCAAATTTTAATATACACTTTTCTATGAAATAATTTTTAAATAATATTTGGTAGTAGTATACCTTTCTCCTTTGTTTTTGTTCACCCAATATTTACTTTCTGTGAAACTATGTTTAAAAGGGTCTTGTACAAACATCCAAATGTGTTTTATGATAGGAGTTATCCATTTTGGTCATTTAATAGATAAGTTCAGTATATTTATATTGAATTATGTAGCAAATTCCTTTTAACTCAGTTATATCTTGCATCCTTTCAGGTTTTGATATTTTCTTTTTTTAAACATATATATATATTTTTAACATTTATTTATTTTTTGAGACAGAGAGAGACAGAGTATGAACGGGGGAGGGTCAGAGAGAGGGAGACACAGAATCTGAAACAGGCTCCAGGCTCTGAGCTGTCAGCACAGTGCCCGACGTGGGGCTTGAACTCACGGACCGCGAGATCATGACCTGAGCTGAAGTCGGCCGCTTAACCGACTGAGCCACCCAGGCGCCCCAAGTTTTGATATTTTCTTACTGCTTCTTAGTTTTAGTCATATGGAAAGACTTTATGTTTTTGTTTTCTCTAGTGGTTTGGAAAAATGCTGTAAACTTTGTGTAAACTTGCTAAACTTAATTTTTAAAATATCTTTGAATCTTTGCATCTATATTTTCTTTAATATTTATTCCAGAATTAAATATATGTATTTATCAATCTTTCAGTTCGATAATCACTTTCTGACATGAGAACAATGTCTGGTTATTATTTCCTAAACTCCTAATCTACCTCCTATTTTGTATTATTGTGTTTAAAGTATATGAGTGTTTTATGTTTGCTATTATTTTAAGCATTCAATATCCTTTTATCTATAATTTAATACCTTTTGAAATTTGTCCAATGTTTTCAATTATTTAGACTTAATTTTGGAGAGGTCTCCTACTTAATCATACATTTTTAAGTGCTACAATTTACTTTTTCCTGTATTTAGAGTCTGTACAAATAAAGCCATACATTATATATTCTTTCCAATTCATTTTGTTTAAATTGCATTCTTGAAAAGGTGTTCATGTTGTGTATAGTTGTAGGTTATACTTGTATATTTCATTTTATATTTTTCTATTCTTGTATTAAACTTTTAGGTTGTTTCTAGATGTTGATTATTATGCATAATGCTGCTATGAACAGTGTGTGTGTGTGTGTGTGTGTGTGTGTGTGTGTGTGTTTAAGTAGGCTCCATGCCCAACATGGGGCTTGAACTCACAATCCTGAGATCAAGCATTGCATACTCTACTGACTGAACCAGCCAGGTGCCCCTGTCTGTCTTTAATAAACAAGTGCACAGGCTGTCCTTTGGATTTATAACTAAAAATAAGATGACTGAGGGAAAAGACCTATTTATTTTCCAAAATGTCCTCATTTTGGACTGTACCAATTTTTATTTCTACCAATAGCATGTGACAGTGCTGCTATTCCACATTTTCATAATAACTTAGTTGAATACCTATTTATACTTTTGATAATTTAGGTGTCTTCTTTCAATTGCACACTTAAGCATCTTTCAATATTATTGAGCTAGTAAGTTTATGATTGAATCAATGTCTACCATTGTCTCTATTTCCTACTTGTTACTTCAGCTTCTATTTCTTTTACTTGCTTCCTTTTGGATTGAGTATTTATTATGACTCTATTTTATCTCCAGTATTGGCTCATTATTAATAACTCTTTAAAAATAATTGTTGCCTAGGGTTCTACAATACACCTTTAAAATTATTCACAGTCTACCTTAAAATAACAATCCATTGCTTCATATGTTGGGTGTCTAAGTCTTGGCTTACAGTTTTTTTAAATTTCCTGTCATTTCTTTAAAGATGTCACTCTTTATCTTTTGTTGTGTGTAGTTTTACTACAACTAATAGTTATTTTAATCAAGAGTGCTGACTACATGTGATAAAAAAATAGTCATATTTTTATGTATTAGCAATAAACATTTAGGAAATAAAAATTTTATTTTAAAGTTTATTTGAGAATGAGTAAACCACCAAGTGGTGGGGGGGGGGGTGGAGGCAGAGAGAATCCAAAGCAGACTGCACTGTTGGCATAAAGCCCAACACGGGCCTTGATCTCATGAAATGTGAAATAGGCCAAGATCAAGAGTCAGATGCTTAACTGACCAAGCCACCCAGGTGCCCCAGGGATAAAAATTTTAAATGTCCATATATAGTAGCAAAAAAAAATCAGAAAAGAACTCCTGCATACATGGTCATTTAATTTATGACAAAGGAATTGGGAGTAAACAATAGGAAAATGACTATCTCTTCAATAAATGGTGCTGGGAAAACTAGACATCCACATACAAAAGAATGAAATTGGATCACTGTATTACACCACATTCAAATATTAACACAACGTGGATAAAAACTTGAACATAATACCAGACACTCAGAGAAGAAAACATAGGTAGTAAGATCCTTGATACCATTCTTGGTGATGATATTTTGGATTCAACACCAAAACAAGTGGGACTACATCAAACTAAAAAGGATCTGCATAGCACAGGAAACCATCAACAAAATGAAAAGCCATCATACCAAAGGGGAGAAAACATTTGCAAATCATATATGTGCTAAGGGTTAATATATAAAAAAACACATACAACTCAATAGCAAGACTAGATAGTTCAATTTAAAAATGGACATATGACCTGAATAGACTTTTTTCCAAAGAAGACATAGAGATGGCCAATAAGTCCATGAAAAGGCATTCAATATCACTAATCATCAGGAAAATGCAAGTTAAAACCACAATGATATATAACCTCACACCTGTTAGAATGGCTAATATCAAAATGACAAGAAATAATATGCTGACAAGGATATGGAGAAAAGCAAACCCTATGAACTGTTGGTAGGAATGTAAAGTGGTACAAATACAGTGGAAAACAGTATGGAATTCCCTCAAAAAAGAAAAGCAGAACTACCGTATGGTCTAGCAATTCCATTTCTTGGTATTAATCTAAATGAAATTTTTAGAAATGAATATCAAAAGGATATATGCACTCCTTTGTTCATTGCGGCAATATTCACAATAGCCAAGGAAACAACCTAAGTGTCCATCCATAGAGGAGAAGATACACACACATATAATGGAATGCTATTTAGTAAAATGGTTATTATTCCTATTATTTCGTGAGAGAGAAGGAAATCCTGACATTTATGACAACAGGGAAGGACTTTGGAGCATTATCCTAAGTAAAACAAATCAGGGAAAGACAACCGATGATCTCACTTATAAGTGGAATGTATAACAAACAAAAAAATGAGAGTTCATAGATTCAGAGAAGAGACTGACGGCAGAAGTGGGGAGTACAGAGTAAGCAAAATGGGTGAAAGTGGTCAAAAGGTAAAAATTTCTAGTTATAAAATGAAAAACTCATGAGGATATCATGTATAGCACTGTGACTATAGTTAATAATACTGCTACTGTCTTGTTTATTTCAAAGTTGCTAAGCGAGGTCTTAAAAGTTCTCATGACAAGAAAAAAAATCACAATTAAATGAGGAGATGGATATTAACTAAACTCATTATGATAATCATTTCACTATATAAACATTAAATCATGTTCTACCCCTGAAACTAAGGTAATATGTCAATTAAATCTCCATAAAAAATAGCGCACATACACACAAAACAACTTTTATATAAATTTAACAAAATATGTTTGGTGATACCAAGACCTATTTGCAAACCTTAAGACTGAAGACAGAAATCCAAGTAAAGCTAAAAAATTAAAATATATCTGAGATTTCTAAATTTGAAGAATCAATGTTTGTAGAATGTCAATTTTCACCAAACTAGTCCATAAATTTAACAGCATCTCAATCAAAATCTCTACAAGCATTTAAAAACAATTTGCTTGGGTTTTTGGTAAAAAACTAGCAAATGGATTTTAAAATTTCTATGAAAAGGAATGGAACTAGAATAGCAAAAACAATTTTGTTCAAAGAAGCACAAAGTCAGAAAATGGGCAGTTCATGATTTCATGATGTACTAAATTATTACAGTAATCAACATGATGTGGTATTTTTGAAGGTATAGACACAAAAATAAATAGAATAGAAAGTCCAGAAATAAACAAATTAACTTATGGCCAATTGATTTTCTACAAAGTTCAAAAACCAATTTAATGGAAAACGGAGAGCCATCAAAAAATGATGCTGGAGCAATTGGATATCAATATGCAAAATAATGATCCTTATAAAAATTAACTCAATATGGATCATTGACCTAATAAATAATTAAAATTCTTTCAATTTCTAGAGGAAAAATACAGGAAAAAGTTCATGGTTTGAGCAAAGATGCTTTAGATATGACAAAAATGGATTTTTATTTAAAAAAAATAGTTTGGACATCATAAATTTTTTTTTAATTTCTGCTTTTCTAAAAACTTAAGTATATTTAAGTAAAAAACAAGCCACAGACTTATATGCAGTATTAAAAAATACTTATTTTTGCTTCAAAAACTATCTCAACTTGTATTTTTAGAAATAACATATATATAAACACATGTACATAAACCTAATTCTTCTGTTTACAAAAAGCTTCATGTTGAAACATCCCATCCCAATACACAATTTGCTGGTTATTATCTAAAGCTAATTCATCAGAATTTCTTTTGAATTCTAAACAAACGCTACATATTGCTGAAGGAAATATTCATGAAAAATAATTACATATGGTTTTAGGTATGTAACCTGTTAAGTCATAATAATGCATTTGTAGTTGTTATTATAGTGTCCTAAATGTGTTCAAATTTTTCCGCAAGTACGTATCATTTTTATGTCGTGGTTTCTATCCGTGGTGGCTTCTCAGAAACATTTTACTTCCCTTATTTCAGATTTATTGGCTTTTCATTTTAAGAAAGGTTAGTTTGTTGCATGAATGACTTCTGGGTACATAAAACATTCTCCTTTTTGAAAAGGTTATAGTTAGCATCTGTGTCTGATTTCTTAAGGAAACAGTTTCATAGAAGCAATACAATCAAATATGGTGATAACCAAAATAATTATTTCAAAATAATTAGAGATATATCTTCTTTTGTCTTTTACATTTTAACTTCATCATATAGTCTCCTCATTGACTATATAATAATTTAGAACTAATTTCCACAAGCTTTCATGAATTATGTAGCTAGTTATGGTAAAAAAGGATTTAATTAATTTCTGGGGTAAATTCCAGATCATCATAAAAACTTGGAAGGGGACCATTTGTATATTTAATTAATAAACCGAAGCATGCACACTATTGTTTCTATTCAAAATGAGCACTATAATACTGATCATAGCTCAATGTAAAATTCCTGCCAAGTGTAATCATGGGGAAATTCTCAGTATGAAAAATGAGTATAAGAAAATATCAGTAGTGTCTTAGAATTTAGTGGAAATAGTAACAATAACAACAGATAAGGACTAGATATATTTCCACATGGTTCTTAGAAAATGCTTGCTGAAAATAATCAGAAACAAATAAAAACTGATTCTAAAATGATAAAATCCATGGAAAATCAGACATATATTTAAATACCTTGTTGGGATTTAAGTAAATTCACCTTACTGAAGCCGTTAAATACTACATAATTTGTTCTGATATTTTTGGTTACTGGTGCATACTTCTTTCAGGTAATAAGTCCCAATAGGTCAGGAAATAGGCGGTTTTGTTCCTTTTATTTTATTTTTGCTTTAACATGTAGCTCAGAGCCACAACCTACAAGACTATGATATTAGGATATTTTATTAATTTTAACAATATATGTATCAAACACTGTATGCACTTAAAAGATTATGTTTATGTATACTCCACTGAACCTGTGAAGTCTCTGCCTGAAAATTCATTATTTGGGTAAATGGCCTTCATTTGGTTCCTTTTTACTTCTTATAGTACATTATGTAACCTATTATTCTCTCCTGGGTCTTCATGTACTTCTCTCAATGGCTTCATTCTTCTGCTATGAAATGTACTTAAATTTCTCCATCAGTGGACACTTATTAATCCTTTCAGGACTTTTCATGGAAACACACACACACACACACACACACACACACACACGCCTTCACTTAACAAATATTTATTGACCATCTAATACATTATTAACTATTCCAGGTGCTTGAATTACATCATAAATAAAACACAAAAATCTCTGCCTAACTTAGCTAATACTGTTTGGTGGAAAGACATAACACATTAAATATAATAAATAATTCAAAGATATGGTATATCAATAGTTAATATGAGCTTCCTAAGACAAAAGTGGGGGAAGGAGTATAAAATATATGTAAATGGGGGGTTGGTAACTTGCAATTTTAACTAGGGTCATCAATACAGGCTTCACAAAGAAAGTGGTATTTCTAAAAATAATTGAAGGAGGTGCGAGAGGCAGCCATTAGGACAGTTGGGAAAGAACATCCCAGGAAGGAAGGATGCTGTGGCCAAGCAGAGTGAGAAAGGGGGAAGAGTATAGGAAGGGGTGGTCAGAGAGGTGATGGAAGCCCTCATCTGGTGGGGATTTTCAGCCTATTTTTTGGTTTTTGGATTTTTCTGAGTGAAGTGACAATCCAGTGAAGAATTTTGCACAAGGAGTGACGTGAGTAGACTTATTTTTTCAAGGATCTTTGTAAATGATGCAGAAATAGGCTACAGAGTATCAAATGTGGTTACGTGGGGACTCGTTGGGATGCTCTTGTGCTAATGATGGTAGATTTGATGGCTTGGGCTGGATGGGGAATAGAGGTTGTAGAGAAGTAGCCAGATTAGGGATATATTTTTAAAGGAGAGAAGATAGCTTTGGATGTGGTAGATAAGAGAACAAGTACTAAGAATGTCTACAAAGTTTTCAGTGCGAGCAACTGGAAAGAGTAAGTGGCCAGAAACTAGAAAGGGAAGAGAATTAGAGTGACTTTGTTGGTGGGAGAAATTCAGCAGTTCAATTTTAGACATGCTAAATCTAAAGTGTTTACCCCGAAATGGAGATATCATATAGGTAGTTGGGCATAGGAGTCTAGAGTTCAGGAAAGGAGTCTATGTTTTGAAGATAAGTTTTTATTGTATCCAAAACCAATGGCTGGATAAGATAATCAGAAACATGAGTGTAGATAGGCAAAGGGGAAAGTCATGTACTAAGAACTGGGGTGCTTCTACATTAGGTGGTTATGAAAAAGAGGAGCAAGCAAAGAAATTTTACTTACTATAGCTTCTATTAGACTGGGTTTCCCCAGAGAGAAGATTCAGGTGTAAGTAGCTTACTTGTAAGATAAAGGAAATACTGGTGGTGGAGAGGGAAAATAATACAAAGAAGGAAGATAGAGGACCCCATAATTACATGCTATTAACTTAATTGCCATAGTGGATGACAGGAGCTTCATTTCATATGTAAATCTTGAAATCATTGTAAAATAGATGGCTCATAATTTTCGCACTGGTGGCAAATCTAAATTTCTAAGCAGTGAAAAACAAAGTAAATCTACACGTGCATGCTTAATAATGAAGCAAAAAGTAGGAAGAGCAGCCACAATCTTAAAAGCTACCAAATAACCAAATGATTATCTACAGTGGGACAATGATTAATCTTAGGCCATTTTTCAATGCATAAAGATACTAGAAGATAATCAAGGCATCCTCAAAGTATTTTCAAAGGAAAATAACTCTACTAGGAATTTTCTATGCAGCAGAATTATCATACAAGACTCTGAGCGATATAAAGACATTTTCAAAACAAATAGTGACAAAGTATTCTATGTGTAAACCCCTACTTAAAAAAAAGAAAACAACTATTAATGAGGACTTCTAGGGAAGATGACAGAATAGGAAGATCCTATGCTCATCTTGTCCCATGATACAACTAGATAACACCCACATCAGTGTAAATAATGTAGAAAATAACCCCCAGACTGGCAGAACAGACTCTCCACAGCTAAGTGTAGGGAAGAGATCACATCATAGAGGGCAGAAAGGGCAAAGACCTGGTTGGGGCCTAAAGGGATACACAAGACTCTGAGGAAGGGATGCCCTGGGCACAGAGACAGGAGAAAAACAGACCCTCTAATCGAGCACCCCATGCAGGAGGACTGCGTAGAGAAGATGAATCCCCCTAATATTTTGGTTTTGAAAACCAGAGGGACCTAATTTTGTGAGTTATTGCAATAAACAGGGTTTCTTTCAATTTGAATTTAAAAAACTTTAAATTTCAGCCTGCTTCTCTTTGGGAGAGCCTGACAGTGGTAAGAAACTGGGTCCCCATCCTTAAAGACACAGTGCAATGAATAGCTCCTTGGAGATACAGTATTGAAGCAGCAGTTTGAAAAAACGCCTTGACTATATAAGAAGGATATTTATTTAGTAAGATAAGAGCACGTGCTGGAGGGGCAGGGGTCATTAGAAGACTTCTCTAGGAACTAAGGAGCTGGCAGGCTCCATTTCTTATTCTCCTGCACCCTCTAGCTTAGATACCTGGACACCTGCTAGAACCAGCACAGCACCAACTCTCTACCTACCTTGCTAACAGTATGCCTCACTCTCACATTCTCCTGTGGACATGCCTCCTCCAGCCAGGCCGAGGCTCCAGATCTCCTCTGACAAAGACTCATACAAACCTTGTTAACACCACATTCATCACCTCAGCACTCTCCTGTGAAATCATCCCCTCCTGCACTGTGACAGAAGTTTTCTAAATCAACTCTAAGTCCCATCCCATAACAGACCTACTTAAACCTTGCTAACACCATGCACCTTACCCCCAGATTCTCCTGATGTCTGGCCCACTACAGAGTGTTCATGGCCAAATCCCATCCAAACCAGTGCCACAAGCCTAGCAGTGATAAAGAAGCCCTGATAGAAACAAGCAGCACTCCAAAGTGACTCCTGTCCCTGGGGAGAGGAAGATAACCACACACACAAATCTGACTGCAGCCCTAGGGTTGTCTAAATGAAGACATCTGGTCTGACTGCACCAACAAAAGCTTCTCAGGGGACAACACAGAGAGAGCATCCTATAGTTTGGTGCTACTGCATCTCTGGCAAATGCCTGGTCTCACTCAATTCAAGTCCAAGGCGCCCCCAGACTAGCCCACTAACAACACAAGGACCAAATCCTGCCCACAACAGGCGAAGAGAGCCATTGCAGATGAATGCAATGAAGGCAAACATGGCTCAGCCACAATAGTAGGGCATATGCCACACACATAGAAGACACCCCTGAAGCACCCACTTCTGGATAACAGGGGCTGATGCTGTGCAGGGCACTATAGTACCTTTTCTTCACCACTTTCAAGACCAGGAGACAAAGTTCACTTTCTAAAAATAGAAACAGAGAGTTAGACAAAGTGAGAAGACAGAGGAATATGTCTCAAATGAAAGAAGAGGGCAAAATCACAGCAAGAGACCTAAATGAAACAGATATAAGTAATAATCCTGATAGAGAATTTAAATTAGTGATCATAAAGATACTCACTGGACTTGTGGATGTCAATGAGACACTCAACAAAGAGGTAGAAAATATAAAAAAGAACCAACCAGAGATGAAGAACTCAATAACTGAAATTAAAAATATACAAGGGGGTATAAATAATAGACTAGAGAAAGCAGCAGAATGGATTGGCAATCTGGAGGACCAAGTAATGGAAAGTAATAAAGCTTTACAGGAAAAGGAAAAATAAGAATAATAAATGAGAATAAGGAAATTCAGTGACAATATCAAGCATAATAATGTTCGCATTATAAGGATCCCAGAAGGAGAAGAGAGAGAAAAGGGGGCATAAAACTTATTTGAAGAAACAATAGCTGAAAATATCCTGAATATTGGGAAAGAAACAGAAATCCAGATTCATGATTCACAGACCTACCGACAAAATCAACCCAAGGAGGTCGACACCAAAACATACTAAGTAAAATGGCAAAGGGTAGTGATAAAGAGAAAATTTTAAAAGTGCTGAGAGAAAACAGTTACATATAAGGCAAACCCCATAAAGCTATCAGATGATTTTTCAGCAGAAATTTTGTAGGCACAAGAAAGTGGCATGATATATCCAAAGTGCTGAAGGGAAGACATGAAGCCAAGAATACTCTATGCACCAAGATTATCATTCAGAACAGAAGGAGAGATAGAGAGTTTCCCAGAAAAACAAAAGTTAAAGGAATTCATGACCACTAAATCAGTCCTATAAGAAACAGCAAAGGGGACTCTTTGAGTATAAAGGAAAGACCATAAGTAGGAGTAAGAAAAGTAGGAATACAAAAACAATAACATTAAGTACATCTATAAAAATCAGTCAAGAGTTTCACAAAATAAAAGGATGTAAAGTATAACAACATATACCTAAAACATTTGGTGTAAAGAAGAATGGGTTCAAATTTAAGCAACCATCAACACTTAATATAAACTGCTTTATGGATAAGATGTTATATACAAACTTAACGATAACCACAAATCTAAACCCAGGAATGAAATGCAAAAAAAATCAAGAGAAAGAATTACAAGTAGATCATTAAAGAAAGCCAGAAATTGTGAGAGAAGGAAATAAAAAACAGAGAAGATATTAAAAAAGAACCCTAAAACAAGTCACAAAATGGCACTATGTATATATCTATCAATAATTGTTTTGAATGTAAAGGAAGTAAATGTTCCAATCAAATACATAGGGTGACTGAATGGATAAACAAAGTTAAGACCCATCTGTAAGCTGCCTACAAGAGACTTTTTTTCAGATGTAAGATGAATGCAAAGTGAAGGGAAATAAAGGGATGAGAAAAAAAAAAAAACACCTCTTACACAACACAGGACTGAAAAGAAAGCTGTGGTAGCAATATTTTATGAGAAAAAAAACAGACTTTATTTTTATTTTTTTTAAGTTTATTTATTCATTTTGAGAGAGAGGCAGGGGAGAGAGAGAATCCTAAGCAGACCCTATGCTGTCAGCACAGAGCCCGATGATGTGGGGTTCAATCTCCCAAACCCTGAGATAATGACCTGAGCCAAAATCAAGAGTTGGATGCCTAAGCCACACAGGCACCCCAGAAGAAAATAGACTTGAAACCAAAGACTGTACAAGAGATAAAGAAGGACATTATATAATCATAAAGAGAACAATCCAACAAGAAAATGTAACAGTTGTAAATATTTAAACACGGAGCAGCTAAATACATTAAGAATCTAATATCAAACATAAAGGAAGTAATTGAAAGTAATACAATAATAATAGAGGACTTTAACATCCCATTTATATCAATGGATACATTATCCAAATGGAAAATCAATAAGAAAACAATAGTTTTGAATGACACATTGGATCAGATAGATCTAACAGATTTATTCATAACATTCCATCCTAAAACAGCAGAATACATATTCTTTACATGGAACATTCTCTATAAAAGATCACATATTAGATCAAAAAACAAATTTAAAAAGATTGAAATGATACCATGCATCTTTTCTGACCACTTTCCATGAAACTAGAAACCAGCGAGAAGAAAAAATATGGGAAGAACACAGATACATGGAGGTAAAATAACATGCTACTAACCAATAAAAGAATTAACCAAAGAATCAAAGGGGAAATAAAAAATAAGTAGAAGCAAATGAAAATGAAAACACAACCATCCAAAATCTCTAGGATGCAACAAAATCTGTTTAAAGAGGAAAGTTTATAGCGATACAAGCCTACTTCAAAAAGAAAGAAAAATTTCAATAAACAACCTAACCTTACACCTAAAGTAGCTAGAGAAGAAAGAAGAAAACCCAAAACCAAGAGGGAAGAAAGGAAATAATAAAGATTAGATCAGAAATAAATGAAATAGCAACTAAAACCATAATATAACAGATCAGTGAAACAAAGAGCTGCTTCTTTGAAAAGATCAAAAAAATGATAAACCTTTAACAATATTCAAAAAAGAGAGAGAGAGAGAGAGAGAGGACTCAAACAAAATCAGAAATGAAAGAGGAGAAATAACAATCAATACCACGGAATTACAAAGGATTGTAAGACAACATTATAAAAAATTATATGTGAACAAAATGGATAACCTAGAAGAAATGGATAAATTCCTAAAAACATGTAACCTCCTAAAACTGAATTAGGAGAAAAATGCGAATTTTGAACAGAGTGATTACCAGCAGTAAAAACTGAATCAGTAATCAAGAAATTCTGCCTCCCTTAAAAAAAAAAAAAAAATTGGACCAGAAGGTTTCACAGGTGAATTCTATCAAACACTTAAAGATGAGTTAATACCTGTTTTTCTCAAAGCAATCCTAAAAGTAGAAGAGGAAGGAGAGTTCCAAATTCATTTTATGAAGCCAGCATTATCATAATACCAAAACCAGATAAAGACACTACAAAAAAAGAGAACTACAGACCAATATCTCTGATGAATATAGACACAAAAACTGTCAACAAAATATTAGGAAACTGAATCCAACAATACATTTAAAAAAATCATTCACCATGATCAGGTGGGATTTATTCCTCAGATGGAAGGATGGTTCAACATTCACATATCAATCAGCATGATATATTACATCAACCAGACAAAGGATAAATACCATATGATCATTTCAATAGATCGAGAAATAGCATATGATAAAGTACAACATCCACTCATGATAAAAACCTCAGCCAAGTAGTCTTAGTGGGAACACATGTAATATCACATAGGCCATAAATGAAAATCCTACAGCTAATATCATACTTAATGGTGAAAAACTGAGAGCTTTTCCCCTAAGGAACAAGAAAGGAGTTCCACTGTTACCAGACAAAATAAATAAGTAAATAAAAAATAAAAAATAAAAAATAAAAAATAAATAAATAAATAAATAAAAAGTCATCCACATTGGTAGGGAAGAGTAAAACAGATAAAATGTTATACATAGAAAATCCTACAGACTCCAGCAAAAAACCCACTAGAATTGATAAGTGAATTCAATAAGGTCTCACTATACAAAAATCAATATATAGAAATCTGTTGCATTTTTAAACACTAATAAAGAAGTAGCAAGAGGCACCTGAGAGGCTTAATTGGTTAAGTATTCAACTCTTGATTCCAGCTCAGGTCATTATCTTATGACCCATGGGATCAAACCCCACATGAGGCTCCACACTGACAATACAGGCTGCTTAGGAGTTTCTCTCTCAATTTCTCTCTGCCCCTCTCCTGCTCACACATTCTCTCTCTCAAAATAAGTCAACTTTATTTTAAAAAGTAGAAGAAAGATAAATTAAGAAAAAAATTACATTTACACTTGCACCAAAAAGTAATAAAAGTATCTAGGAATAAACTTAACCAAGGAGGCAAAAAACCTGCACACTGAAAACTGTAAGACTTCGGTGAATGAAATTGAAGATGACACAAACAAATGGGAAAATATTCCATGTTCATGGATTGGAAGAACAGATACTGTTAAAATGTCTGTATTACCCAAAGCAATATAGATTTAGCAAAATTCCTATCAAAATACCAAGATTATTTTTCACACAACTCATCCTAAAATTGGTATGGCACTACAAAAGACACCAAAAAGTCAATGCAATGTTGAAAAAGAAGAACTAAACTGGAGGTATCACAATCCCAGATTTCACGATAGACTACAAAGCTGTAGTAATCAAAACAGTATGGCAGTGGCCCAAAAATGGACACAAACATCAATGGAACAACAAATCCCATGATTATATTGCCTAGATAACTATCAAATCATTCTAAATACCTCAGAAATCAACCTGAAGACATACAGAAAAACTCTACAACCTAAAGCGAGAGAAGAAGCACGTAGGAGTGTGGAAGTATGTTTTGGGGGAGAAACAGATCATGGGTGCAGTGGAGGGGAAGGAACAGTGATCACAAAAAAGGTAAGAGACATAGGAGGACACAGAGGAATGCACAAGGAAAAAACTTCCCCCAAAGCCATTGGCTGGGAAAATGAAAGGGGCTGCATTTTGTAAGTTCTTGCAAACAGTGGGGCTTAAAGACTGGAGTTATAAAGGTCCTCAGGTTTGACTGGGATAGAGACCTGAGGGTGCTGCCCTATTCCTGGAGAGAAGGCAGGCAAACAACCCATAGTTAGATGGCATAGAAACAGTGATATGAAGAATGCCTGGGGCACACAGTGGGGAGTTTATTCCCTCTTCATGGAGAACTTCCCTGAGAGGTAGAGTCACTGAGATACCCCTCCTGGGACAAAGGAAACAACTGGTGCTATTTCCTTCCCCTGTCCCTCAGCATAAACACAAAGCTACTTGCAGTAAGCAGCACAGTTCTGATACTGGCTACCTAACCCACTTACATGAAGTTCCACATCCCTGCACTCTGGTGGTACTTCCCTTCTCTGTCAAGCTTGCCTCAGTGGAGCACATCAAGCCCCTTCCCAAGAAGACTAGCAGGAACCCCTACCCAAGCAACATCTCCCAAACAGAGGGTTCTGCAGGGCTTTAGATCTAATGGAAGTAGAATCGGTTCTCACTTAACAAGCAGACAAGAGCACACCTAGTTAAAACTCACTACATTCTGGCCAAAGACAAAACATTGCCCGGAGAGCGTCTGTAAATAACTGGCCTGAGGGACAGAGAAGACAAAACAACAGCAGAATGCACAATGCACAATGCACACACCAGAGACACTCCCTGAAGCACCAGGCCCTGAACACCTTTTGACTTCTTTATATGACTCTCAGGAGCAGGAAAACATAACACAGAGAAGAAGACAGAGACTTAGAAAAAAGGCAAAGATAGAAGGATTCATCCAAAATCAAAGAATGAGATAAGGTAGTGGCCAGAGATTTAAGCCAATCAGATATAAGTAACATGTCTAATGGAGACTTTAAAGCAACAATCATAAGACTACTCCCTGGAATTGAGGAAAAAACAGAAGACTTCTGGGAGGTCCATACCACAATGTTAAACGAGTTAAAAATCAGTGAGAAATGAAAAATACAATAATGGAGACTCAAAATATATTGTATGCAATGAACACAAAGATGGAAGAAGCAGAGGGATGAATAAATGAGAAAGAGGAAAAAATAATGGAAAATAATGAAGCTGAACAAAATAAAGAGTCATAGAACACAAGAACAGACTTAGGGAACTCAGTTATTCCATCAATCAGAGTAATATTCATATTATAGAAGTCCCAGAAGAAGAGAGAAAAGGTGCAGAAAACTTATTTGAGAAAATAATAGATGAAAGCTTTCCTAATATGGCAAAGGAAACAGATATCTAGATCCAAGAGGCACAGAGAACTTCCATCAAAATCAACGAAAGCAGGCTAACCCCCAGACATATATAATTAATTATGCAAAACACAGCGATAAAGAAAAAATCTCAAAAGCAGCAAGCAAAAATAATTCCCTAACTTACAAGGGAAGACCCATAAGGCTAGCTGCAGAACTCTCAACAGACAGTTTGCAAGTCAGAAGGGAGTGGCATGATATATTAAATGTGCTGACTGGGAAAAATCTGCAACCAAGAATATTATAATCATCAAGGCTATCATTCAGAATAAAAAGAAAGATAAAGAGTTTCCCAGACAAAAACTAAAGAAGTTTGAGACCGCTAAAACAGCCCAGCAAGAAATCTTAAAGAATAAAAAGAAAGATAAAGAGTTTCCCAGACAAAAACTAAAGAAGTTTGAGACCGCTAAAACAGCCCAGCAAGAAATCTTAAAGGGGATCCTTTGATTGTAAAGGAAAGATCAAAAGTGGCAAAGACAAGAAAGGAACAAGAAAATCTCCAGAAAAAAAATGACAAAACAAGCAATAAAGTGGCACTAAATACATATCAATAATTACTCTGAATGTAAATGGACGAAATACTCTAATCAAAAGACATAAAGTATCAGAATGAATTTAAAAAACAAAACAAAACAAGACACATCTATCTGCTGCCTGCAAGATGTTCATTTTAGACTTAAAGACACCTGCAGATTGGAAGTGAGGGGATGGAGAAACATTTATTATGCAAAACCTCAAAATAAAGCTGGAGTAGCAATACTTATATCTGACAAACTAACTTTAAACTGAAGACAAATACTGAAGACTAGACTTTAAAACTGAAGGTAAAGAAGGGCATTATATCATAATAAAGGGGAAAATCTAACAAGATGATCTAACAACTGTAAGTATTTATGTACCCAACATAGGGCCCCCAAATATACAAATTAATAACAAATATAAAGGACCTCATTGATAATAATACAGTAATAGTAGGGGACTTTAGCACCACAGTTACCTCAATGGACTGATCATATAAGCAGAAAATCAACAAGGAAACAATGGCATTGAATGATACACACTGGACCAGATGGACTTAACAGATATATTCAGAACATTCCATCCTAAAGCAACAGAACACACATTCTTTTCAAGTGCACATTGGACACTCTCCAGAATAGATCACATGCTAGGTCACAAACCAGGCCGTGACAAGTACAAAAAGACTGAGATTATGCCATACACATTTTCTGAACACAACACTAGAGGTCAGCCACAAGAAAAACTTTGGAAAGACCATGGATACATGGAGGTTAAGCAGCATGCTACTAAACAATGAATGTGTTCACCAGGAAATCAAAAAATAAATTTAAAAAAATACATGGAAACAAAAGATAATGAAAATGGGATAGTCCAAAACCTTTGGGATGCAGCAAAAGTGGTCATAAGAGGACAGTATAAAGCAATATAGGCCTATCTCAAGAAGCACGAAAAACCTCAAATAAACAACCTAAGCTTACACCTGGAGGACCTGGAGAAAGAATAGCAAATGAAGCCTAAAGCCAGCAAAAGAAGGGAAATAATGAAGATTAGAGAAGAAATGATATATAAACTAAAAAACCAATAGAAAAGATCAATGACACCATGAACTGATTCTTAAAAAAAATTAATAAAATTGATAACCCCCTAGCCAGACTTAACATGAACAAAAGAGAAAGGACCCAAAAACATAAAATCATGAATGCGAGAGATCACAACCAACACAGAGAAATACAAACAATTATAAGATAATATTATGAAAAATTTTATGCCAACAAACTGGGCAATCAATAAGAAATGGATAAATTCCTAGAAACACATAAACTACCAAAACAGAAACAGGAAGAAAGAGTAAACTTGAACAGACTGATAACCAGAAAATAAGTTCAATCATTAATCAAAAATCTTCCAACAAACAAGTCTAGGGCCAGATGGCTTCACAGGAGAATTATACCAAATATTTAAACAAGAGCTGGGTGGCTCAGGTGGTTGAACATCTGACTCTTGGTTTTGGCTCAGGTCATGATTTCATAGTTCCTGAGTTTAAGCCACATGTAGAGCTCCATGCTGACAGTGCAGAACCTGCTTGGGATTCTCTCCCTCTTCCTCTCTCTCTGCCCCTCCCCCACTCATGCTTTACCTCTCAAAAATAAATAAACTTTAGAAGAATAAAGAAGAGCTAATACTTATTCTTTTCAAACTTCCAAAATATAAATAGAAGGAAAACTTCCAAACTCATTCTACAAGGCCAGCATTACCCTGATTCTAAAACCAAAGACTCTACTAAGAAAGACAAATACAGGCCAATATCCTTGATGAACATGGATGCAACAATACCCAATAAAAGACTAGCAAACAAAATCCAACATTATATTAAAAGAATCATTCATCATGATCAAGCAGGATTTGTTCCTGAGCTGCAAGTGTGTGTGGTTTAATATTTATAAATTAATCACCATTAAACATAACATTAATAAAAGAACCATATGATCCTCGAGGCACCTGGGTGGCTCAGTTTGTTAAACATCTGACTCGTGATTTCGGCTCAGCTCATGATTTTACAGTTTGTGAGTTTGAGCCTGGTTGGGATTCTTTTTCTTTCCCTCTTGCTCTGCCCCTCAACCACTTTCTCTTTCAAATATTAAAAAGAACCATATGATCCTCTCAATAGATGCAAAAAAAATTGACAAAGTACAGCATCCATTCTAGATAAAAACTCTCAACAAAGTAGGGTTGGGGGGAACATGCCTCAACATCATAAGGGTCGTATAAGAGGACCCACAGCTAATATCATCCCCAATGGGGAAAAACTGAGAGCTTTTCTTCTATGGTCAAGAACAATACAGGGATGTCTACTCTCACCAATATTATTTAACACATTACTAGAGGTCCTAGTCTCAGCAATCAGACAACAAAAAGAAATAAAGACATCAAAATTGGCAAAAAAGAAGTCAAACTTTCACTATTTGCATAGATATAATACTCTATGTAGAAAACCTAAGAGACTCCACAAAAAAAATTGATAGAACTGATAACACAAATTCAGTAAAATCACAGGATACAAAATCCACATACAAAAATCTGTTGTATTTATACACACCAGGATGAAGCAGCAGGAGAAATCAAGCAATCAATCCAATTTACAACTGCACCAAAAACTGTAAGATATCTAGGAATAAACCTAACCAAAGTAGTAAAGGAACTATATTCTGAAAACACTGATGAAAGAAATTGAAAGTGACACAAAGAAATAGAAACACATTCCATGATCATGGATTAGAAGAATAAATACTAATATGTCTACACAATTTACTCATTTACTGCAATCCTTATAAAAAATACCACCATTGGGGCACCTTGGTGGCTCATTGCTTGAGCGTCCGACTTCAGCTCAGGTCATGATCTCACGGTTGGTGAGTTCGGGCCCCGCATTGGGCTCTGTGCTGACAGCTCAGAGCCCGGAGCCTGCCTCGGATTCTGTGTCTCCCTCTCTCTCTGCCCCTCCCCCACACGCACTCTGTCTCTCTCTGCCTCTCAAAAATAAAGAAAAATAATAAAAAAATTTTTTTTTAAATACCACCATTGGGGTGCCTGGGTGGCTTAGTTGGTTAAGTGTCTGACTTTGGCCAGGTCATGACCTCACAATTTGTGGGTTTGAGCCCCATGTCGGGCTCTGTGCTGACAGCTGAGTTGAAGTCTACTTCAGATTCTATGTCTCCCTCTCTCTCTGCCTATCACCTGCTTTCTCTCTCTCTCAAAATAAATAATAAAAACACATTAAATTTTTTAAAAAATACCACCATCATTTTCCAAAGAGCTAGAAAAAACAATACTAAAATTTGTATGGAACCACAAAAGACCACAAATAGTCATAGCAACCTTGAAAAAGAAAGGTGAAGCTGTAAGCATCAAAATTCCAGACTTCAAGTTATATTATAAAACTATAATGATCAAGACAGCATGACACTGTCACAAAAATAGACACATAGACCAATAGAACACAATAGGAAACCCAGAAGTGAACCCAAACTATATGGTCAGTTAATCTTTGACAAAGCAAGAAAGAATATCCAATGGAAAAATATGGTCTCTTCAATAAACGGTGTTGGGACAACTGGAAACCAACATGCAAAAGAATGAAATTGGACCATTTTCTTACACCATACAAAAAAATAAATTCAGAATGAATTTAAATGTGAGACAGGAAACCATCAAAATCTAGAGGAGAACAAAGGCAGTAACCTCTTTGATATTGGCTGTAGCAACTGCTTACTATATATGTCTTCTGAGGCAAAGGAAGCAGCCAAAATGAACTATTTGGACTACATTGAAATAAATTTCTGCACAGTAAAGGAAACAATCAATAAAACTAAAGGCCCAGGGAATGGGAGAAGATATTTGCAAATGACCTGACAAAGGGTTAGTATTGAAAATACATAGAGAACTTACCAAACTTAACACCCAAAAAGCAAATAATCTAGTTAAAATATGGGCAGACAACACAAATAGACATGCTTTCAAAGACGACATGAAAAAGATGGCCAAAAGACACATGAAAAGATGCTCAACATCACTGATCATTGGGCAATACAAATCAAAACTACAATGAGGTATCACCCCACACCTGTGAGAACGGCCGACATTAACAACACAAGAAACAAGAGCTTTGGTGAGAATGAGGAGAAAGGAGAATCCTCTTGCACTGTTGGTGGGAATGCAAACTGGTGTAACCACTCTGAAAAACAGTATGAAGTTACCAAAAGGTTAAAAATAGAACTACTCTATTATCCAGCACTGGCACTACTAGGGATGTACCCAAATAATACAAAAATACTAATTTTAAGGAATACATGCCCCACAAAATTTATAGCAGCAAATGTCCATAAATTGATGAATGGATAAGGAAGAAGTGGAATATGTATGTATGTGTGTATACATTTGTATATGTGTGTATACATCAGTACATACATATATACATACATATACATATGTGTGTGTGTGTATAATAGAATATTATTCATCCATAAATAATGAAATCTTGCCATTTGCAACAACATGGATGGCACTATAGAGTACTATGCTAAACAAAATAAATGAGTAGTGAAAGAAAAATACACCATATGATTTCACTCAGAGGTGGAATTCAAGAAACAAAATAAAGGGTCATGGTGGGGGGAGGGAGGAAAGAAAGGAAAATCAAGACACAGACTCTTAACTATAGAGAACAAACTTATGGTTACCAGAGGAGAGGTGGATAGGAGGATGGGTTTAATAGGTGATGGGGATTAAGGAGGACATTTTTTGTAATAAGTAACAGGGGTTGTTAAGTGTTGAATTGATAAATTGTACAGCTGAAACTAACATACACTGTAGGTTAAATAATTGGAATTTAAATAAAAAGTAAAATAAAAAAAGAAAGAGAGGGAGGGAGGGAGAGTGAGAGAGAGATGAAGGAAGGAAGGAAGGAAGGAAGGAAGGAAGGAAGCAAGGAAGGAAGGAAGGAAGGAAGCAAGGAAGGAAGCAAGGAAGGAAGGAAGGAAAATTCTGTCACTTCTAACAACCCAAATGACTCTGGAGACCATTACACTAAGTGTAATAAGGCTAACAGAGAAAGAAAAATACTCTGTGGTATCACTCACCTGTAAGAAATTTCTATGTAATTTTCAATGAAAAGGAGTAATTTGATTGGAGAGGTGAGACTATAGAAAGATCACTCTAAGCTACGTTATAAGAAATAAATTCAAAGTAGATTACTGTTGCTTTTAGTCGTACAGCTAAATTATTTCAGTAACAGCATAGGTTTAACTGAGGGACATTATAGGTTTTTGAGCAGAGAAACAGTCTGAGAAGACTCAAAGTTCAGATTCAGGGCACATTCTTACTTTATTTGTCCCAGTCCTTTAATGATGTCACCCATGACTTGGGTTCTTGTCAATTTTCTGATACATCATCTGAAGTATACAGTTTTGCTCCCTCAGGCTGATTTCCCTCAAGGTTATGGGATGGCTTCAGAAGTTCTAGGCTTTATATCCAGATATGAGAACATCCAGAGCAAAGGAAATCAAGTCCTATTGATCACTTTTCACCACATCTGACGTTATTTTCTGCACTATTTTTTCCAGAGATTTGCATATGGCATTGAATTGGTTTTAGCTTGAGAAAAAATTCTATTGATATATTGCTATTAAACTGAAGCCTTAGAGAAATATTAGAAATGTGTGCAGTAATATATCAATCAACAATAGGCTCATAAGATGCCAAATAAATCTTTGTGTTTAATCTTTTGTGTGTGTGACAAAAACTTGGCCTCAGCCAATGCCTGCATTGCTACCACTTAATCATCAAAACATTTATCTTAAAATGTAGTTAATATAGAAGATTAGCAGGGAGGAAAAATGATGAAAACTTAAAAGTACTGAAAACAAGCCATAAGTGGCAGTGATTATGCTGATGAAAAGTCTCCTTTTTGTACACTCTGTTCTAGCTCCTTTGAATATTTTTATGATATATGTAGGAGGCTGATTCACCCAAGTAATTAATCATGTAATGACTACACTTGTGTGTTCAATTACAGTCTTTATGGTTGATTACTCTTTGTAATAAATACCATTACTAGCTCTTTTTCACTCCTTTTGCCCTGGGCAAGAAGGCCAGGACATAAATGGAAAAGACAAATATAACCAATGTGTAGATGGAATGCTTTTCCTAACGCAGGATGTAGGACATATTAATTTTCAATGTCAGAAATATTAGTTTGTTTAGTGAAGCTAAAAGCATATAAACATTCACTAAATATACGACTTCATTGCAATAACATCAGCTCTTTACCACTACATTTCAATTTTGTTAATATAAATAATTTTAAAATGATTTTTTTAAAAGCCTCTACTTTTTCTCAAATGGTAGAGAAAACATTTTGTGTATTCCCACAACAACAACAAAAAAAATGCTTTTAATGTTTAAAGCCAAAACCATTTGTTAGGTCAACATCATTTTTCTTAGGATAACCTCTCATGCAAACATCTTATCAGACTTTTAAAATTACATATATAGTCTGAAAAATATTGAGATGATAATTTGTCCCAGTTATTTTTAATTTTTTTAATGTTTGTTTATTTTTTGAGAGAGACAGAGCGTGAGCAGGGGAGGGGCAGAGAGAGAGGGAGACACAGAATCTGAAGCAGGCTCCAGGCTCTAAGCTGTCAGCACAGAACCTGATGCAGGGCTCAAACTCACAGACCGTGAGATCATGACCTGAGCCAAAGTCAGACACTTAACCAACTGAGCCACGCAGATGCCTCATTTTGTCCCAGTTCTAAGAAGGAAATCCTAGCCCTTACTCTCCCCTAACCTCTGTGACCCCAAATTTTACAGGAGGCACTCTTTCTTCATTTGGAAAGGAGTCTATTACATTTCTTTGATAAATGTTTACTGAGAACTGCCATACCTCAGGCACAGTTCTTGGTGATGAGAATAATGCAATGAACAAAACATCTCTGGCATTGTGGAGCTTAAATTTTAGTGTAATAAAGCACAGATAACACATAAAAAATAAAATATCTATTTGAGTAAACAGCAGAGAGAATTTTGGAGGAAAATAACTCAAGTGATACCTAGGCAGTACATGAGGTTGCAATTTTAAATAGAGTGTTAAGAGGACGCTTCACTAAGGAAGTTATATTTTAGTAAATCTCTGTCTATTCCAATTGTTAGTATGGCTTCTCCCTTGTGATAGGATCCTGACCAATATAGAAATGGTGCCAGTAGCTGTCTTTCGAGGCCGTCCCTCAATTGTGGAATTTTTGGAATAGTTATGGTCCTGTTGAACATCTTGCTAACGGAAAATGAGATAGTAATAATCTAGGGTGTGAACTAGCACACAATGAATCAAGCTGTTACCTGTGGTTGACTGTGATATATGACAAATGAAGCAAGTTCCTAGGGACTTTGGATGATTAAATTATCATCTCAAGTCATGATCTTGAAACTAGATGGCTTTCATGATAATACTAGAATGATTTCTTAGTTTTTGCAGCCTCGGAGCAAGGTTTTTGACTATCAAACAAAATTTGATTGCACTGGTTACAGAATTAGAATGCCGATTTACTTTATAATCTTACCTAGTTTCTTTGATGAAAGTTACAACTTTGATTGAAAAGGATAGGGACCTAGACATTTAGAATGAAGGCATCTGGTGGGTCTTCAATGAAACTGAGAATCCTGCGCACCCAGTCACTCTGAACCTCCCTTATCAGTGGACTTAGCTGTCCATCTTTGTCTGAGAAGACCCACCTTTCTTTGCTGGAAACTCTTTGTTAACCTGGATCATATGTCTAATATGAAGATGCTTATTTTCCTCAAACTAATCACCATCACCCCCGTCCTGGCACGAGATCCATAGCTAAAGTCAATTATTGGCATGATCCTTGGGCCAGGTATAAACTATGGCTCAAGGGGAAATAGCTTACACATGAAACAATTCCAAGATTTAACAAATACATGTCAATAGAATCTTGGGAATAGATGGGAAAGTGAATCTTAAGGCTTCAGACCAAGGTTAGAATAAAAACCACTAGGACATGCTTCTCGCTAGAGATTCTGGATTCAGTGTGTTAGCTCGTGCAGTTGATAGTAGCTCCAACAACGACTCACTTCGTTGACTGAAACTTGGGTTTAAAGGCGGCATATATTTAATGAGCTTAGTATGACCTAACTTCCCAGGCACAATGTGGAAAAAAGAACCAAACAACTCCAGGAGACAAGAATGCTGCAACGGATTTTGGCAACCTTCACACCAATGCTCATATCCATCTCAGAGGAGTAACCAATATAAGAGCACAAATAAATGAACTAAAAACCAGAAAAGCAGTAGAAAAGATGAAAAAAAACCAAGACCTGCTTTTTAAAAGATAAATAAAACTGACAAACTTTAACTAGACTTATTAAGAACATAAGAGAGGTTCTCTGCCCCTCCCCCGTTCCTGCTCTGTCTCTCTCTGTCCCAAAAATAAATAAAAAAACGTTTGAAAAAAAAGAAAAAAAAAAAAAATTTAAAAAAAAAAAAAAAAAAAAAAAAGAACATAAGAGAGGAGACTCAGTATATAAAATCAGAAATGAAAGGAGTGATCTTATAACTGATAGCACAGAAACGCATAGGATCGTAAGAGACTACTATTATTAATAGCTACACAGCAACAAATTGAATAACAAAGAGGTGGATAAATACCTAGCAACATGCAACCTACCTAGATTGAATGTTGAAGAAATAGAAAATCTGGACCAAAAAAAAAAAAAAAAGAGAAAAGTTTGAATTGATAATCAAAAACACAGGACAAGATGGTATATTCTAACATTTAAGAGTTAATTCCAGTTCTTCTCAAATTCTTCCAAAAACTTGAAGAGGGAAGGAACAGTCCAAACTCATGTTACAAGGCCAGCATTACTATGATAGTGAAGCCAGACAAAGAGACTACAAGGACAGAAAACTACAGGCTCATATCCCTGAAGAATATAGATGCAAAAATTCTCAACAAATATTAGCAAACTAAATTCAACAACATATTAAAAAGACCATACACCATGATAAGTGGGATTTATCCCTGGGATGCAAGGATGTTCAACACATGCAAATCAATAAATATGATATAACACATTAATAGAATGAAAGATAAAAGCATATCATCTCCACCAATGCAAAACATAGTCTTTGATCAAACAGAATGTCCTTTCATGATAAAAATTCTCCACAAATGGGATATAAAAGGGACGTACCTCAACATAATAAAAACTAATTATCGCAATCCCATAGCTAACATCATACTCAATAATAAAAGGTTGAAAGAGTTTCCTCTGAGGTTAGGAACAGGACAAGTGTGCCCCAGTCCTACCACTCCTACTGAATAGAATTGGAAATCCTAGCCAGAGCAATCAGGAAAGAGAAAGAAATAAAAGGAATCCCAACTGGAAAGGAGAAGTAAAATTACCTGTCTAGATGATATGCTCTTCTGTGGAGAAAATCCTAAAGGATCCACCAAAAAAACTCTTTTTGATCAACAAATTCAGTAAAGTTGCAGGAATCAAATCAACATGCAGAAATCTGTTGTGTTTCTTCTGGACAACAGCAACAAAATATCTGAAAAAGAAATAAGTAAAACATTATCACTCACAAAAGTATAAAAAAATAAAGTACATAGAAAAAAAATGTAACCAAGGAGGTGAAGACCTATACAATGAAAACTGTAGGACTTTGGTGAAAGAAACTAAAGATGCAAATAAATGGAAAGATGACCTATCTTCATAGATCAGAAAAATCCACAGTATTAAAAAGCCCACACTACTCAAAGCCTTCTATAGATTCAATGTAACCTCTATAAAAAATTCTAATGGCATTTTTCAAAGAAACATTAAAAAAATTAAAATTCATATGGAACTAAAAAAGACTGGGGATAGCTAAAGCATTTCTAAGAACAAAGCTGGAGTCCTGATTTCAAACTAGTTTACAAAGCTTTTGTAATCACAACAGTATGACACTGACATAAAAATAAATACATAGACCAATGAAACAGAATTGAGAGCTCAGAAACAAATTTATATGGTCAAATAATACTTGACAAGGGATCCAAAAATACTCAATGCGTAAAGGATAGTCTCTTAAATTATGTTGGGGAAAGTTGATCATATGCAGAAGAATGATTTGACTCCTCTCTTATACCACTCACCAAAAATAACACAAAATGAATTAAAGACTTAAACATAATGCCAGAAAACGTAAAATTCCTGAAAGCAAGTATAGGAAAAGAGCTCCTTGATAATGGATCTTGGCAATGACTTTTTTGGATATGACACCAAAAGTTTAAGTAACAAAAGCAAAAATAAAGAAGTGGGACAGTATCACATTAAAAATCTTGTGCATAGTAAAAGAATCAATCCACAAGATAAAAAGGCAACCGATGGAATGGGAGAAAATATTTGCAAGCTATCTATATAAGAGGTTAATATCCAAATTATATAAGCAACTCAAGAGCAAAAAAGTCCAATTTAAAAGTGGGCAGAGGGGGCGCCTGGGTGGCGCAGTCGGTTAAGCGTCCAACTTCAGCCAGGTCACGATCTCGCGGTCCGTGAGTTCGAGCCCCGCGTCAGGCTCTGGGCTGATGGCTCAGAGCCTGGAGCCTGTTTCCATTCTGTGTCTCCCTCTCTCTCTGACCCTCCCCCGTTCATGCTCTGTCTCTCTCTGTCCCAAAAATAAATAAACGTTGAAAAAAAAATAAATAAATAAAAGTGGGCAGAGGATCAGAAAAGACATTTTTCCAAAGAAGTTGTACAAATGGCCAATAGGTACATGAAAAGATGTTTAAGCAATGCATATCAAATCAGAGATTGCAAATCAAAAGCCACAATGAGGTATCCCCTCAAACAAGTTAACATGACTTTTTTTCAAAAAAATAAAAATAAAAATAAATAACAAGTGTTGATGAGAACGTAAAGAAAGCCCTTGTGAACCCTTGGCGGGAGTGTAAATTGGTCCATATGCTATGGAAAACAGTATGGAAGTATCTAAACAAAATTAAAAATACAACTACCACATGATCTAGCAATCCCACTCTGGGTGGATATCTCAAGGAAATGAAATCAGGATCTCAAAGAGATATCTGCACTTCTTTGTTCATTGCAGCAATATTGCAAATAATTAATAGTATCAGCCTGCCTAAGTGTCTCTTTACAGATGAATGGACAAAGAGGTGGTGTGTCTATTCATAGAATATTATTCAGACATGAGAAAGAATGAAATCTTGGCATTTATGACCATATGGATAAACCTTGAGGACACAAAGCTAAATAACATAATTCAGAGAAAGAACGGCAAATGGTGTATGATCACTTCTATGTGAAATATAAAAAAGCCAAAGTCATAGAAACAGAATAGAGTGGTGCTTGCCAGGGACTGAGAGAGCTGGGGATAATAGGAAGATGTTGGTCAAAGGAATAAACTTCCAGTTTTAAGATGAATAAATTCAGGAGATCCGATCTACATTATGGTGACTATAGTTAGCAATACTGTATTATATATTTGAAAGTTGCTGAGAGAGTAGAACTTAAATGTTGTCACCACACACACACACACACACAGACACACAAAAAGTAATTATGTGAGGCAATGGAAGAATTAACTAATCATATTGCAGAGATCATTTGACAACAGACACATGTATCAAATCATCGTGTTGTATAATGTTACATGTTAATTATATATTAACGAAGTTGGGGGGTCAAGTAGATTCCTAGTTCTGTTTTTTGGTTGGTTTTTCGTTGTTACTGTTGTTTTTGAAACCTAAAGAAACAAAGGTGAAATAAACAAGAACGATAGAGAAAATGTGTAGCTTCTGCAAAAACTACAGCAAACATGAAGCTTAGCTTAGCTTCTAGCCAGATCAACTCAAAGCCTCTTATTGAAGGCCTATTTTCCTCATGTAAAATTACTTGATATATTACATGTGGCTTTCAAATAAAACATTACAAGGAATACTAAAAGCCAAGAAATACGAAGTCTGAAGAGACAAAAGAGTCATCTGAACCAGATTCCAGTATCACAAAGATTGGAATTATTAGACAGGGAACCTAAAATAATTATGATTAATGTGCTAAGGACCCTAATGGCCAGATGCCAGTGGGCAACATGAAAAAACAGATGAGGGGGGCGCCTGGGTGGCACAGTCGGTTAAGCGTCCGACTTCAGCCGGGTCACGATCTCGCGGTCCGTGAGTTCGAGCCCCGCGTCAGGCTCTGGGCTGAGGGCTCGGAGCCTGGAGCCTGTTTCCGATTCTGTGTCTCCCTCTCTCTCTGCCTCTCCCCCGTTCATGCTCTGTCTCTCTCTGTCCCAAAAATAAATAAAAACGTTGAAAAAAAAATAAAAAAAAAATAGATGAGGAACCCATGTCAGTATACAGATGGAAACTCCAAGAAAGAACCAAAGTAATGCTAGAAATCAAAAACACTTCAAAAAAATGAAAAATACATTTGTTTTGGTCTTATCAATAGACAGCACATGGCCAAAGAAAGAATCAGTAAGCTCAAAGCAAATCAGTTAAAATTTCCCAAACTGGTATGCAAAGAGAAAAAATAATATTTAAAAGGAAAACAGAAAGAAATGTGCAAGAAGAGTGGGATAATTACAAAAGGTGTAATATTTATGCAACAGAAATTCCAGAAGTAAACAAATGAGAAGAAACATTTGAGGTAGTAGCGACAGAGAATTTTCCAAAATTAATTGAAGACATAAGCCATGGATCCAGGATATTCACAAAATACCAACCAGGATAAATACCGACCATGTTGCATCTGGGTCTATCATATTTATACTTTAGAAAATGAAAGACAATGAGAAAATCTTGAAAGAAAGTGGAGAAAAAATTATACTTCACCAATAGTGGACTAGGGATAAGAATTACATTGGACTGAATGTGAGAAACCACAAAAGGGGGTTAGGAGAAAGAGAGAGAGAAGTGTTTATCTCTTAACACATCTCTTAGCATTGTCTATTCCTCTCTAACTTCCTCATCATCACCCAAGTTCAACCTACCATTACCTTTCCCTGGACCTCTGCAAGTCCCTTAATTATCCTTGTTTCTCTTCTTGCACCCTTCCAATTTATTTTCCATACTCAAGGAATGACCATTTATTAAAGAGAATGTGGTTACTGCTCCCCTGCCAAAAACAAAAAAAAAAAGTCCCACAGTTTTAACCTTTCAATGGTGCAAGGCTTTTCATTGTTTGGGGGCTAGGCTTCCTAGGCTCTTTGAGCTTTGAAACTGACCTCTTTAGGAGCGCCTGGAATTACCTACCTACTTGATATTTGTGCTTTTATCACACATTAATTTCTTAAAAGCATCATTTCACTCCTGCCAGAGGCCTCCTGTGTATGTATATTCTAACATTCCCCGCCCCCAACACACATACCACATAGCTGCAACTAGTTAATTACTATTGATCCTTCAGATCTCAGAATCACTTGCTCAGAGAAGTATATTCTGATTTTCCAAACTGCCTCAGAATCTTCTGATAAAGGTTCTCACGAAACTGTACCACTTTCTTCTAAGAGATAGCAGAGTTTTTATTGCTTTACCAATGCATAAAACAAAAACAAAAAACAAAAAAAATATGGAAAGCAGAAAAAAGGAGAAGATAAAAAATAAATAACATGAAATTAACAGAAAACTGTTAAAAAACTTGGTAGATATTAATTTAAATATATCAGTAATTAAGTGTGAATGCTGTAAATGTATCAATTAAAAGAGAGACTATAAGAGTGTATTAAAAATTTTACAACCCAGCTCTGTGTTTCTGTAAGAAACTGAATTATTAAAGATATAGCTAAAGTACACAGCTATATCTTGATGGTAAACAATATTAATCAGTTTGATCTGTTGAGTGGATTCTCCCACTCAATGTCACTGATATTTGCATCCCCAAGGAAGGCAGGAAGGCAGGAAGGCAGAAAGAAAGAGAGAGAGAGAGAGACAGAGAAAGAAAGAAAGAAAGAAAGAAAGAAAGAAAGAAAGAAAGAAAGAAAGAAAGAAAAAGAAAAAAGGAAGGGAGGGAGAGAGGGAGGGAGGAAGGAAGGAAGGAAGGAAGAAAAGAAACAAAGAAAGAAAGAAACAAAGAAAGAAAAAGAAAGAAAAAAAGAAAAACATTATAAATTTGGCAAATCATGTACAGAATCTACATGCAGGAAACTATAAAAATTTGATAAAGACATTTTAAAGATCTAAGCAAATAAATGGGTGTTCCATGTTTATGGGTAGAAAGACTCTTTATTAAAATGTGAATACTACCAATCTTAATGCAGAGATTCACTGCAGGTCAATCAGAATCTCAGCAAGCTGTTTTATGTTATAGACAAACTGAGACTAAAAATTATATGGATTTGCAAAGACCCAGAAAAATAAATATATTACTGAGCAAATTCAGAGGACTGATACCACCCAACCACAAGATTTTTCATGCAGTTTAAGAAGTCAACAAAGTTTGGGATTATTTAAAGAACAGACACACAAAAAACAATGGGGAGCCCTGATTTAAACCTATGCAAACAAAAGCAAAAAATGAACTATTGGGACTACACCAAAATAAAAAGCTTTGACTCAGTGAAGGAAACAATCAGCAAAACTAAAAGGCAACCTACTGAATGAGACAAGATACTTGCAAATGACATATCTGATAAAGGGCTAGTATCAAAAATATATAAAGAAGAGTTTAAGAAAAGATGGCGGCTTAGGAGGACGCTGGGCTCACCGCACGTCCTGCTGATCACTTAGATTCCACCTACACCTGCCTAAATAACCCAGAAAACCGCCAGAGGATTAGCAGAACGGAGTCGCCTGAGCCAAACGCAGACTAGAGGCCCACAGAAGAGGGTAGGAAGGGGGGCGAGGCGGTGCGCGCTCCACGGACTGGCGGGAGGGAGCCAGGGCGGAGGGGCGGAGCCGGCCAAGCAGAGCCACCGAGTCTGGCTTGCAAAAGCGGAGGGGCCTGACGGACTGTGTTCCGACAATAAGCGCGACTTAGCATCTGGGAGGTCATAAGTTAACAGCTCTGCTCGGAAAGCGGGAAGGCTGGAGGACAAAGGGAGGGAGAGCTGCTGAGCCCCCTGACGACAGAGCTCAGTTTGGTGGGGAACAAAGGCGCTCGCCAGCGCCATCTCCCCCGCCCATCCCCCAGCCGAAATCCCAAAGAGAACCTGTTCCTGCCGGGGAACTTGCTCGCTCCGGGCAAACACCCAACTCTGCGCTTCGGCGGAGCCAAACCTCCGGCAGCGGATCTGACTCCCTCCCGCTGCCACAGGGCCCCTCCTGAAGTGGATCACCTAAGGAGAAGCGATCTAAGCCTGCCCCTCCTGCCCCCGAGCACCTTGCCGACCCACCCCAGCTAATACGCCAGATCCCCAGCATCACAAGCCTGGCAGGGTGCAAGTAGCCCAGACGAGCCACACCACCCCACAGTGAATCCCGCCCCTAGGGGAGGGGAAGAGAAGGCACACACCAGTCTGACTGTGGCCCCAGCGGTGGGCTGGGGGCAGACATCAGGTCTGACTGCGGCCCCGCCCACCAACTCCAGTTATACACCACAGCACAGGGGAAGTGCCCTGCAGGTCCTCACCACGCCAGGGACTATCCAAAATGACCAAGCGGAAGAATTCCCCTCAGAAGAAACTCCAGGAAATAACAACAGCTAATGAGCTGATCAAAAAGGACTTAAATAACATAACAGAAAGTGAATTTAGAATAATAGTCATAAAATTAATCGCTGGGCTTGAAAACAGTATACAGGACAGCAGAGAATCTCTTGCTACAGAGATCAAGGGACTAAGGCACAGTCACGAGGAGCTGAAAAACGCTTTAAACGAAATGCATAACAAAATGGAAACCACCACAGCTCGGCTTGAAGAGGCAGAGGAGAGAATAGGTGAACTAGAAGATAAAGTTATGGAAAAAGAGGAAGCTGAGAAAAAGAGAGATAAAAAAATCCAGGAGTATGAGGGGAAAATTAGAGAACTAAGTGATACACTAAAAAGAAATAATATACGCATAATTGGTATCCCAGAGGAGGAAGAGAGAGGGAAAGGTGCTGAAGGGCTACTTGAAGAAATAATAGCTGAGAACTTCCCTGAACTGGGGAAGGAAAAAGGCATTGAAATCCAAGAGGCACAGAGAACTCCCTTCAGACGTAACTTGAATCGATCTTCTGCACGACATATCATAGTGAAACTGGCAAAATACAAGGATAAAGAGAAAATTCTGAAAGCAGCAAGGGGTAAACGTGCCCTCACATATAAAGGGAGACCTATAAAACTTGTGACTGATCTCTCTTTTGAAACTTGGCAGGCCAGAAAGAATTGGCACGAGATTTTCAGGGTGCTAGACAGAAAAAATATGCAGCCAAGAATCCTTTATCCAGCAAGTTTGTCATTTAGAAGAGAAGGAGAGATAAAGGTCTTCCCAAACAAACAAAAACTGAAGGAATTTGTCACCACTAAACCAGCCCTACAAGAGATCCTAAGGGGGACCCTGTGAGACAAAGTCCCAGAGACATCGCTACAAGCATAAAACATACAGACATCACAATGACTCTAAGCCCGTATCTTTCTATAATAACACTGAATGTAAATGGATTAAATGCGCCAACCAAAAGACATAGGGTATCAGAATGGATAAAAAAACAAGACCCATCTATTTGCTGTCTACAAGAGACTCATTTTAGACCTGAGGACACCTTTAGATTGAGAGTGAGGGGATGGAGAACTATTTATCATGCGACTGGAAGCCAAAAGAAAGCTGGAGTAGCCATACTTATATCAGACAAACTAGACTTTAAATTAAAGGCTGTAACAAGAGATGAAGAAGGATATTATATAATAGTTACAGGGTCTATCCATCAGGAAGAGCTAACAATTATAAATGTCTATGCGCCGAATACTGGAGCCCCCAAATATATAAAACAATTACTCAAACACAAGCAACCTTATTGAGAAGAATGTGGTAATTGCAGGGGACTTTAACACCCCACTTACAGAAATGGATAGATCATCTAGACACACGGTCCATAAAGAAACAAGGGCCCTGAATGAGACATTGGATCAGATGGACTTGACAGATATATTTAGAACTCTGCATCCCAAAGCAACAGAATATACTTTCTTCTCGAGTGCACATGGAACATTCTCCAAGATAGATCATATACTGGGTCACAAAACAGCCCTTCATAAGTTTACAAGAATTGAAATTATACCATGCATACTTTCAGACCACAATGCTATGAAGCTTGAAATCAACCACAGAAAAAAGTCTGGAAAACCTCCAAAAGCATGGAGGTTAAAGAACACCCTACTAACGAATGAGTGGGTCAACCAGGCAATTAGAGAAGAAATTAAAAAATATATGGAAACAAACGAAAATGAAAATACAACAATCCAAACGCTTTGGGATGCAACAAAGGCAGTCCTGAGAGGAAAATACATTGCAATCCAGGCCTATCTCAAGAAATAAGAAAAATCCCAAATACAAAATCTAACAGCACACCTAAAGGAACTAGAAGCAGAACAGCAAAGGCAGCCTAAACCCAGCAGAAGAAGAGAAATAATCAAGATCAAAGCAGAAATAAACAATATAGAATCTAAAAAAACTGTAGAGCAGATCAACGAAACCAAGAGTTGGTTTTTTGAAAAAATAAACAAAATTGACAAACCTCTAGCCAGGCTTCACAAAAAGAAAAGGGAGATGACCCAAACAGATAAAATCATGAATGAAAATGGAATTATTACAACCAATCCCTCAGAGATACAAACAATTATCAGGGAATACTATGAAAAATTATATGCCAACAAATTGGACAACCTGGAAGAAATGGACAAATTCCTGAACACCCACACTCTTCCAAAACTCAATCAAGAGGAAATAGAAAGCTTGAACACACCCATAACCAGCGAAGAAATTGAATCGGTTATCAAAAATCTCCCAACAAATAAGAGTCCAGGACCAGATGGCTTCCCAGGGGAGTTCTACCAGACGTTTAAAGCAGAGATAATACCTATCCTTCTCAAGCTATTCCAAGAAATAGAAAGGGAAGGAAAACTTCCAGACTCATTCTAGGAAGCCAGTATTACTTTGATTCCTAAACCAGACAGAGACCCAGTAAACAAAGAGAACTACAGGCCAATATCCCTGATGAATATGGATGCAAAAATTCTCAATAAGATACTAGCAAATCGAATTCAACAGCATATAAAAAGAATTATTCACCATGATCAAGTGGGATTCATTCCTGGGATGCAGGGCTGGTTCAACATTCTCAAATCAATCAACGTGATACATCACATTAACAAAAAAAAGAGAAGAACCATATGATCCTGTCAATCGATGCAGAAAAGGCCTTTGACAAAATCCAGCACCCTTTCTTAATAAAAACCCTTGAGAAAGTCGGGATAGAAGGAACATACTTAAAGATCATAAAAGCCATTTATGAAAAGCCCACAGCTAACATCATCCTCAACGGGGAAAAACTGAGAGCTTTTTCCCTGAGATCAGGAACACGACAAGGATGCCCACTCTCACCGCTGCTGTTTAACATAGTGCTGGAAGTTCTAGCATCAGCATTCAGACAACAAAAGGAAATCAAAGGCATCAAAATTGGCAAAGATGAAGTCAAGCTTTCACTTTTTGCAGATGACATGATATTATACATGGAAAATCCGATAGACTCCACCAAAAGTCTGCTAGAACTGATACAGGAATTCAGCAAAGTTGCAGGATACAAAATCAATGTACAGAAATCAGTTGCATTCTTATACACTAACAATGAAGCAACAGAAAGACAAATAAAGAAACTGATCCCATTCACAATTGCACCAAGAAGCATAAAATACCTAGGAATAAATCTAACCAAAGATGTAAAAGATCTGTATGCTGAAAACTATAGAAAGCTTATGAAGGAAATTGAAGAAGATTTAAAGAAATGGAAAGACATTCCCTGCTCATGGATTGGAAGAATAAATATTGTCAAAATATCAATACTACCCAAAGCTATCTACACATTCAATGCAATCCCAATCAAAATTGCACCAGCATTCTTCTCGAAACTAGAACAAGCAATCCTAAAATTCATATGGAACCACAACAGGCCCCGAATAGCCAGATGAATTTTGAAGAAGACCAAAGCAGGAGGCATCACAATCCCAGACTTTAGCCTCTACTACAAAGCTGTCATCATCAAGACAGCATGGTATTGGCACCAAAACAGACACATAGACCAATGGAATAGAATAGAAACCCCAGAACTAGACCCACAAACGTATGGCCAACTCATCTTTGACAAAGCAGTAAAGAACATCCAATGGAAAAAAGACAGCCTCTTTAACAAATGGTGCTGGGAGAACTGGACAGCAACATGCAGAAGGTTGAAACTAGACCACTTTCTCACACCAGTCACAAAAATAAACTCAAAATGGATAAAGGACCTAAATGTGAGACAGGAAACCATCAAAACCTTAGAGGAGAAAGCAGGAAAAGACCTCTCTGACCTCAGCCGTAGCAATCTCTTACTCGACACATCCCCAAAGGCAAGGGAATTAAAAGCAAAAGTGAATTACTGGGACCTTATGAAGATAAAAAGCTTCTGCACAGCCAAGGAAACAACCAACAAAACTAAAAGGCAACCAATGGAATGGGAAAAGATATTCGCAAATGACATATCGGACAAAGGGTTAGTATCCAAAATCTATAAAGAGCTCACCAAACTCCACACCCGAAAAACAAATAACCCAGTGAAGAAATGGGCAGAAAACATGAATAGACACTTCTCTAAAGAAGACATCCGGATGGCCAACAGGCACATGAAAAGATGTTCAGCGTCGCTCCTTATCAGGGAAATACAAATCAAAACCACACTCAGGTATCACCTCACGCCAGTCAGAGTGGCCAAAATGAACAAATCAGGAGACTATAGATGCTGGAGAGGATGTGGAGAAACGGGAACCCTCTTGCACTGTTGGTGGGAATGCAAATTGGTGCAGCCGCTCTGGAAAGCAGTGTGGAGGTTCCTCAGAAAATTAAAAATAGACCTACCCTATGACCCAGCAATAGCACTGCTAGGAATTTATCCAAGGGATCCAGGAGTACTGATGCATAGGGGCACTTGTACCCCAATGTTCATAGCAGCACTCTCAACAATAGCCAAATTATGGAAAGAGCCTAAATGTCCATCAACTGATGAATGGATAAAGAAATTGTGGTTTATATACACAATGGAATATTACGTGGCAATGAGAAAAAATGAAATATGGCCTTTTGTAGCAACGTGGATGGAACTAGAGAGTGTGATGCTAAGTGAAATAAGCCATACAGAGAAAGAAAGATACCATATGGTTTCACTCTTATGTGGATCCTGAGAAACTTAACAGGAACCCATGGGGGAGGGGAAGGAAAAAAAAAAAGAGGTTAGAATGGGAGAGAGCCAAAGCATAAGAGACTGTTAAAAACTGAGAACAAACTGAGGGTTGATGGGGGGTGGGAGGGAGGAGAGGGTGGGTGATGGGTATTGAGGAGGGCACCTTTTGGGATGAGCACTGGGTGTTGTATGGAAACCAATTTGTCAATAAATTTCATAAAAAAAAATATATATATATACATATACATATACATATACATATATATAAAGAACTTCTATAACTCAAACTAAAAAAGAAACAATCTGATTAAAGTACGGGCAAAAGACGACATTTCTCCAAAGACATACAGAGGGGCAACAGACACATGAAAAGATGTTCATAATCAAGGAAATGCAAGTCTCAACTACAGTGAGAGATCACCTCACATCTGTCAGAATGCTTAAAATCAAGACAAGAAACAACAGGTATTGGTGAGGATGTGAAGAAAAAAGAATACTCAATGAACCTTTGGTGGTAATGAAAACTGGTGCAACCATTCTGGAAACATTATGAAGGTTCATCAAAAAGTTAAAAACAGAACTACTTTATGATCCAGCAATTACACTACTGGGTATTTACCCAAAGAATATAAAAACACTAATTCAAAGGAATATATGCACCCCTATGTTTATAGCAGCATTATTTACAATCGCTAAGTTTTGGAAGCAGCTCAAGTGTTCAACTGATGAATGGATAAAGAAGATGTGACATGTGAGATACACACACACACACACACACACACACACACACGCATATATGTATATGTATAAATATACACACACAAAATGGAATATTATCTATCCATAAAAATGAAATCTTGCCATTTGCAATGAGATACAGGTAGAGAGTAAATTGCTAAGTGAAATATATAAACCAGAGAAAGACAAATACCATATGATTTCACTCATAAGTAGAATTTAAGAAATAAAACAAATGAAGAAAGGGGGAAAAAAAGAGACGAAAACCAAGAAACCGACACTTTAACTATAGAGAACAAAGTTATGGTTACCAGAGGGGAGGTGAGTGGGGGAATTGGTGAAATAGGTAATGGAGATTAAGGAGGGGACTTGTTATGATGAGCACTACGTGTTATATGGAAGTGATGAATCACTAAATTCTATACCTGAAACTAATATTACACTGTATGTTAACGGACTGGAAATTAAATAATAACTTGGGGGGAAAAAAGAGACCAAAGGCATTCAGTAGAGAAAGGATAGTCTTTGCAACAAATAGTAATTGAACAATTCTCCACAAAATTAAATAAAAATATATAATAGATCTAAATGTAAAATTTAAGGGGTGCCTGGGTGGCTCAGTCAGTTAAGCAACCAACTCTCAGTTTTGGCTCAGGTCATGAGCTCACAGTTCCTGAGTTTGAACCCTGCTTTGGGCTCTGAGCTGGTAGCATCGAGTCTGCTTGGATTTCTCTCTCTCTCCCTCTCTCTGGCCCTCCCCTGCTCACCCATGCTCTCTCTCTCAAAATAAATAAACAAACATTTAAAAAAATAAAAATAAATGTAAAATAAAAAAAAACTATAAGCTTCCAAAAGAAAACATGATACAGCATAGATGTCCACGGCTTTTGCAATGACTTTTTATGTACAACACAAAAGCACATTTAATGAAGAAAAAATTGGTAAATTGCACTTAGCAAAATCAAAAACTTCTGATCTGTGAGAGATTTTAAGAGAATGAAAGGACAATCCACACTGCGCAAAAATACCTACAAAACGTCTCTAATAAGGACAAGTATTTCAAATTTACAAAGCACTTAAATTTGTTTCCTATTTGTATTGAAATTCCAGTCACCTAACATATAGTATATTTCAGGAGTAGAATTTAGTGCTTACATCATCACTTACATCTTACACCATATATAAAAATAAATTCAGAATGGATCAAAGACCTCAATGTGACATGGGAAGGTATCAAAACCCTAGAGGAGAATACAGGCAGCAACCTCTTTGACCTTGGCCACAGCAACTCACTAGACATATCACCACAGGTAAAGGAAACAAAAATAACAATGAACTATTGGGACTTCATAAAGATGAAAAGCTTCTGCACAGAGAAGGAAACAATACTAAAGAGGAACCTTCAGAATGGGATAAGATACTTGCAAATGATCTATCAGATAAATATAGTATCCAAAATCTATAAAGAACCTGTCAAAGTCAACACCCAAGAAACAAATAATCCAGTTAAGAAATGAGCAGAAGACATGAATAGGCATTTTTCCAAAGAAGACATACAGATGGCTAAGAGAAACATGAACTGATGCTCAACATCAGTCATCATCAGGGAAATACAAACCAAAACCACAATGAGATACCACTCCACACCTGTCGGAATGGCTTAAATTAACAAAACAGGAAACAAGAGGTGTGGCCAGGATGTGGAGAAAGGGGAGCCCTCTTACACTGTCGGTGAGAATTCTAACTGGTGCAACAACTCTGGAAAACAGTGTGGAGGTTCCTCGAAAACTTAAAAATAGAACTACCCTATAATCCAGCAATTGCACTACTAGGTATTTACCCAAAGGATACAAAAATACTGATTGAAAGGAATTTATGCACCCCGATGTTTCTAGCAGCATTATCAACAATAGCCAAACCAGGGAAAGACCCCAAATAGCTATTGGCTGATGAATGGGAAAAAATATGGTATGACAGTTTACTAGAATGGCTGTACCGTGGGGAGAAATGGATGCTCTTACTTTTCAAAGATGCCTAGACCCCGGCTCTGAATGGGCACCAACTCCTGAGCAACAAATATGCTACAGCAGCTCATTAGACAAAGTGCATACATTTGGGGTTGGGTGATAGATGGCATCTTGGTTCAAGCTGAGCTCAGAGTGGGACCAGGAAGTGACTCATCTTGTGGTTATGTCCTGAATGTATAGTTAAGATAGACATATTTCAGGACTCAGAATTTTCATATTGGCTCTCTGACCCACAGAGAAATGGACAGTGTTATAGGAATGCCTAAGTGGAATCTCTTGGAATTTTTTCACTCTAGCAATGGCTTAAATCAGAAGCATATCTCATTCCTACAGCATTGCAGAAATTAGTACCACCCTCAAGGGACCTTAGGAAATGTGCAGTGATTTGGATGAAATAACCTACAGGTCATATGCATAACTTCTTAGAATTTTAAGATGCTTGTTTTCAATAGACAGCAAATATTGTGGAAGACAGGGACAGTGCTTAAAGTTCTGGTGTGAAACTGCATGGGTTTAGAGATGCCATGCTGGAGAGAACAAATATAAATGTCAAGTAACAGTGGGAAGTGTGACTGGAGAGATTTTTCTGAGAGTAAAGAGGCTTTACCTGATGCATATTTCGAATGGCTACTATATGTGAACAGATCATATTGTGTCCTTTATAGGAGTTACCTGCTAAACCTGCCCTTCACCCAGTTTTAATGGAATATGCTAATTGGAAACTTTTAGAATTGCATGAGCCCTCTTTGCTAGTAGATATTAAGCAGTATCTTAGTCCATTCAAGCTGCCATAACAGAATACCATACACTGGATGGCTTTTAAACAAGAGAAATCGATTCCTCACAGTTCTGGAAGCTGAGGAGTCTGAGATCAAGACACCAGCACATTTAGTGTCTGCTAAGAGTCTGCTTCCTGTTTCAGAGATAGCCACTTTTTGTTGTAATCTCATATGACAGAAGAAATAAGATTGCTCTCTAAGATTTCTTTGTAAGGACACTAATGCCATTCCTAATCACCTCTCAAAGTGATCATCTCCCAAAATCCTCCATCTCCAAATACCCTCACATTGGAGATTAGGTTTCAACATATGAATGGGGGTGGGGGCAAAAACAGTTAGTCTATATAGCAAATAGAATTCCACGTAAGCCTTCAGTAGTTTCATAGATACTAGCAAATGACATGATATTTGTGGGTCAGAGACAAAGGAACTTATTACTCATATTTGCATTGTTTTCCACTTATGATGCATAGCAGACCAGATGGATGTTGCAGTGGTTGTAATGAGTTCTCATCATAGCTGAGGAAGTCCAAGCTTAGGAAACTCTCATTTTTTTTTTATAATAGGCTGCAAGAACAGCTATTCAACCTTTGCCGTGGAAGAAGACATTATCTATCTAAGAATATTTGATTGACAATGTACTCAAAAGAAAATTTAAAAGTAGAAATGTATGTGCACCTTGAGTTAGAAAAATTTCTGCTGACAAATGAGGACTAAAGAATACAACCAATTTCCAGAATTGAAAAAAAAAACTATAGAAGTAAAATAATTATCTTTTTGGGGAGGACAGCACAGTTGCAACAATGAAATTGGAAGTATTATTGGCAGCTGTTATAATATTATTATGGTCATCAATACTGAAAAAATTCTGGTGTATTCATACAGTGGACTATTGAACATTAAACAGTAACAAAATACTGATACATCTGAACACGAAATGTACATACTGTGTAGGGACATGTGGTTACAGGATGAATAAATGGAGTTTATTTCAGTATGCAATTCCTGATTCTTCTTCAATAATTTATGGAGTCAGATGAGAGAGAAATTGATCACAGTGGGGAGAGCCAGAATAGGATTACAGTGGGAAAAACACAGTCAGGCAATTTAAAAATATGGAAATATAAATAAATGACTGATTAATATACTTTTCAAGTTTAACCTCACAAACTCAAAACCCCCCAAATATAGCCAAGTATGACCTGTAACTTTCACCTGCCATATTAATGAAATTTCTTTTAACGCTAATGGTCAAATGGTATAACATTTCTGAAAAATTATTAATATAAATCAAAGTTTTTAACTGTACTCAAATTTTGAGCAAGGAATTATACCTCTGAAAATCTATTCTATCATTTTGTTGTATTTGTAAATGAAAATTTACACATAAAACTGATCATCACAACTTAATTTGTATGGTAAAAAAACATAAAATTTCCAAAACGAAGGAAACGCTAAATAAACTACTGTGTATCCAATAAATTACTGTGTATACTGTGTCTACAAGACACATGTGTATCTTGTATCCAAGAATAATGTGCACCAGTTAAGTAACTTTTAGTAAGCATTTTAATAGCATTTTATAATGTTTGTGGTATGGTAGTAAGTGGAAAAATATAAAATAAAATTGATATTGAATTGCATCTTTAACCTCATATATTTTCCAAACAAGATTTGACATAAAGGAATTTTTAATAATAAAATTCGAGGCATGGGCTCAATTGGATAAAAAGAAGTGTTCACAAAAGACTGTCTGAAAATATATGTAAAACTCTACTTGAAATTACCATGTTTACTTTTATTTTCATATTCATGTATTTTCGTTTTTTAGAAAAAGTTAATCGCAAAACATTATAAAGGAATTATATTATTCCACCTTAAGACCATAATAGTATTTAAAGAAAAATATCTTAAAGTCAACAGGTAAGGACTTCTTGCATTATAAAGTACTTTTTAGTGCAAAAACTAATTATATCAGGATATATAACATTTAACAAAAGTAGCTCTATGAAATTAAATAATAATTGACTATAATAAAAAGATACATAATAATAGCATCAACTTTCATTCATATGCAGGATTTCTACTTGCACCTATTTTCTCTGAGCCTTGTTAAAAGCCATAAAGGGCATGATATACATATTTTTTTATTTTAGAGAGAGAACGAGAGTGCATGCAAGGTGGGGAGAGGGGCAGAGGGAGAGAGAGAATCCCAAGCAGGCTCTGTGCTCAGCATGGACGCAGGTTCCAATCCCATGGCCCTGGGCGTGGTTATGATCATGACCTGAGCCAAAATGGAGAATTGGACGCTCAACTGACTGAGCCCTCTAGGGTCCCTGGACATGATATTTTTACATGACACATAAGCTAAAAAGTAAGCTTTCAGTGGTTGCACAGACGCCCGCAAATGATATGACAGTCAAGAGTCGAGATGAAGGACTCTGTTACTCACGTTTGCGTTGTTTCCCCTGGTGTAATGGAGCAGCACAGGTGGATGCTGCATGTGCAGTGGTTTTTTTCATCATAACTGAAGAAATGCAAACTAAGGAAATTCAGTTTTTTTATAATGGGCTACAAGAAAACCTGCTCAACCTTTGCCCTGGAAAGATATATTATCCTCATTATACATAGCAGTACACAAATCTTCCCTCTCTGCTCCAAAGAAAAATGCTATCTTCCAAGATTGTGCCATACAAACATCTTTGAGAAGATAATCCAGGACAAAAATCCAGTGCTTCTGTTCGTAAGATGCAGAAAGGTGAGGCCCATTCACTGCCTTTTAACAAACCTCAATTTCCCTAGCTACAAAGTTGCTTTAAAATTTTGTGATTTTAAAGCACAAAATGTGGAGTAGGAAGATCCTGGGCTTTATCTCATCCCACTGATACACCTAGAAAGCACCCACATCAGTGTAAATAATGCATAAAATAATCCGAAGACTAGCAGAACAGACTCTCCACACCTAAATGTAGACAAGAGGCCAAATCAAAGAGTGTAGGAAGGGTGAAGATATGGTCAGGAGTCAAAATGACTCATGGGACTGTCCTCAAAAGGCACGGATGCTGCAGGCCCAGACTGGGGAGAGGAACAGAATGTACACCAGCCAGCTTAGGCACGGCGAACTTACACTGAGAAGACAAATCCCCATAACATTGGTCTTTGAAAACCAGAGGGGCTTAACTTCATGAGTTCTTACAATCAGTGATGTCTAACACCTGGAACTTTAAAAAAAAAATCAGTGGTCTCAGCTCTGGGAGAGCCAGCAGGCAAGAAGAAATTGAGTGCCTGCCATTAAAGAGACAGAATAACAAACAGCCCCTGCTGAGGTATAGCATAGAAACAGCAGTTTGAAAAAATGCCTAGAGTATACACAAAGATTTGTTTACTATCTTAGGGCATTTGCTACAGGGGCAGGGATCCTTAGAAGACTTCTCCAAAAATAAAAGAGCTTGTAGGCACTATTTCCCTCCTGTGCCTCTGAGCCTGGATATAAGGACACCTGCTGGAAAAGCACAGCCCCAAAACTCTCCATCTAGCTTTCTACAGTACCACCTATGCCCTTCTGCAGATCTGCTCCCTCCAATCTGCCCTCAGCAGTTTTCCAAAGCAGGTACGTGTCCCCTCCCATAGCAGAGGGGCACAAACTTTCTAACACCATATGCTTGACCTGTCTCCTGTGGATCTGTATCCTTCAACACTCCCTTGGAATAAACCCATTCAAAGCAGTGCCACAAGCATGGAAATGTGCAAGTAAGCCCGAAGGAGAGAGCACCACCACAAAGTGATGCCTGAAGCAGGGAGAGAGGAAGAAAACTACATACATCAGTTCCACTGCAGCTCCAGCAGTGGGCTGGTGGGGGAAGACATAATGTCTGATAGCAGGCTCCACCCACTGATGAAAGCTCGTGAGGATATAACACAGGGTAAGTACTGTGAAGTTCAGGGCTACTGCATCTCTGGCAAATGCCTGGTGTCACTCACATCAGGGTGAAGGTGGCCCCAGATTGGCCTATTAACAATGTAGACCAAACCCTGCCCACAATAAGCAAAGAGAGTCATTACAGATGATTGGACTAACGGCAAACATGGCTCAGCCACAAAAGTAGGCAACACACATTGGAAACCCCTGAAGTGCCATGTTCGGTGAGCAGGGGACATTGCACTGCAGAGCACTACAGGACCTCTTCTTCAAAAGGCCACTTATTTCAAAAGCAGGAGACATAGCTGATTTTCCTTCCTAACACAGAGAAGCAGACACAAAGAGTTAGGCAAAATGAAATGGAGGAGTGTGTCCCAAATGAAAGAACAGAACAAAATGACAGTAAGGGGCCTAAACAAAATAGATAAGTAATATGCCTGATTAAAAAATGTAAAGTAATGGTCATTAACATCCTCACTGGGCTTGATAAAAGAGTGGAGGACTTCGGTGAGACCCTCAACAGAGAGAAAACATTAAAAAGAACCAATCAGAGATGAACTCAAGAACTGAAATGAAAAATACACTGGATGGAATAAACAGTAGACTAGAGGAAGCAAAAGAATATTAGCAATCTGGGGGACAGGGTAATGGAAAGCAATCAAGCTGAATAAGAGAGGGACAAATATAAGAAGAAATGAAAATAGACTTGGGGAACTCAGCAACACCATCAAGTATAGTAACATTCACATTATATGGATCCCAAAAGAAAAGAGAGAGAATGGAACAGAAAATTTATTTAAAGCAACAATAGCTTAAAACTTCCCAAACTTTGGGAAGGAAACAGGAATCCAGACCTAGGAAGCACAGAGAGATCCCAACAAAATCAACACAAAGAAGTCCACACCAGGACACATAGCAATTAAAATGGCAAAACACAGAGATAAAGAGAGAATTAAAAAAAAAAAAGCAAGAGAAAAGAAAACACTTACATACCAGGCAAACCTCATAAGACTATAAGAGATTTTTCAGCAGAAATATTGCAGGGCAGAAAGAAGTGACATGATATATTCAAAATACTGAAAGAAAAAAAAAACCCTACAATCAAGAATACTCTATCCAGCAAGGCTATCCTTCAGAACAGCAGAAGAGATAAAGGGTTTCCCAGACAAACAAAAGTTAAATGAAGACATCACCACCAGTCAAGCCTTACAAGAAACATTAAAGGGGACTCTTTGCATAGAAAATGAAGACTGTAAGTAGGAGTAAACATATAAGGTACAAAAGCAGTAAAATTAAGTATATCTATAAAAATCAGTCAAGGGTTTCACAAAATAAAAGGATATAAAAATATGACACTATATATCTTAAATGGAGCACAAAAAGAAGTAGAAATTTAGTGCTTAGAGAAAGGTTCAAACTTAAGCAACTATCAACTTAATATATACTGCTAGGCATTCTATGTTATATATAAAACTAATGGTAGCCACAAATCAAAAACTGGTAATAAATATTTGAAAAAATAAAGAGAATTCAAGTACATTAGTTAAGAAAGCCAGCAAGTTGGGGCGCCTGGGTGGCGCAGTCGGTTAAGCGTCCGACTTCAGCCAGGTCGCGATCTCGCGGTCCGTGAGTTCGAGCCCCGCATCGGGCTCTGGGCTGATGGCTCAGAGCCTGGAGCCTGTTTCCGATTCTGTGTCTCCCTCTCTCTCTGCCCCTCCCCTGTTCATGCTCTGTCTCTCTCTGTCCCAAAAATAAAATAAAAACGTTGAAAAAAAAAATTAAAAAAAAAAAAAAAAAGAAAGCCAGCAAGCTGTGAGAGAAGACAACAAGAGAGGAACAAATAACTATGAAAATAACTATAAAAGTAGTAACAAAATGGCACTAAGTACATATCTTGCATTAATCACTTTGAATGTAAATGTGCTAAACGCTGCAATAAGAAAAATATAGGGTGACCAATAGATAGGGTGATAAATATAGGGCACCTGGGTGACTCAGTTGGTTGAGCATCCAACTCTTGATCTCAGCTCAGTTCACCATCTCATGGTTTGTGAGCTCAAACCCCATGTCAGGCTCCTTGCTAACAGTGCAAGGATTCTCTCTCTCCTTCTCTCTCCTGCTCCTCCTCCACTCCTTCTGCTTCGCTCTGTATCAAAATAAATAAATAAACATTTTACAAAAGCAAAACCCATCTATATGTTGCCTATAAGAGACCTTTTTCAGACTTAAGGGTACATGCAGAGTGAAAGAGAAGGGATTGAAAAGCATTTATCATACAAATGGAAGTGAAAATAAAGTTGGATAACAACACTTAGACAAAATAGACTTTTAAATGAAAACAGTAACAAGAGGCAAAGGAGGACACTATATGCTAATAAGGGACAGAATCCAACGAGAAGATAAAACAGTTGTAAATATTTATGAACCCAACCTGAAAGCACCCAAATACATAATGCAGCTAATAACAAACATAAATGAAATAACTGATAATAATAAAATAATAATAAGGGAACTTAACACACACTTACATCAATGGATAGATCATCCAAACAGAAAATCAACAAAGAAACAATGGATAACACATGTGAATGAAAACTGGACCAAATGGATCCAACAGATACATTCAGAATATTTCATCCTAAAACAGCAGGATACACTTTCTTTTTAAGCACACATTGAACATTCTCCATAATAGATCACATATTAGGCCACAAGACAAATCTCAACAAATTAAAAAAAAAGTTATACCATGCACAACACAAAGCAACAAGCAATCAATAAGACAAAACCTGGAAAGAACACATACATGGAGGCTAAATACTCCTAAACAATAAATGCATCAAGCAAGAAATCAAAGGAGAAATTTAAAAATACATGGAAGCAAATGTAAATGAAAACACAACTGTCCAAAATCTCTAGAATGCTGTTATAAGAGGAAAAGCTGTTATAAGAGGAAAGTTTACAGCAAAGAAGGTCTGCCTCAAGAAGAAAGAAAAATGTAAATAAAAAGCCTAAGCTTATACCTCAAGGAGGTATAAATCCAAAACCAGTAGAAGGAAATATAATAAAGATTACAGCAAAAATAAATGAAACAGAAACAAAACAGATCATTGAAACCATGAGCTGGTTCTTTGAAAAGATCAACAAAATTGATGTATCTTTAACAAAGCTCATGAGAGAGAGAGAGAGAGAGAGAGAGAGAGAGAGAGAGAGAGAGAGAGAGAACTCAAGCAAAAACAGAAATGAAAGAGGAGAGGGGCACCTGGGTGGCTCAGTCAGTTAAGCATCTGACTTCAGCTCAGGTCATTATCTCATAGCTCATGGGTTCTGGCTCCATGTCAGGTTCTGTGCTGACAGTTCAGAGTCTAGGGCATGCTTTGGATTTTTTGTCTCTCTCTCTGCCCCTTTCCCATGTGCTCATGTGCACATTCACGCTCTCTCTCTCTCAAAAATACATACACATTAAAAAAAAATTAAGAAATGTAAGAGGAGAAATAACAACTGACATCAGTGAAATGCTAAGAATTATAAGAGAATATTATAAAAAACTGTGTGCCAACATATTGGACAACATAGAAGTAATGTATAAATTCTTAGAAACATGTAACCTCCCAAAAGTGAATCAGAAAAAAATACACAATTTGGACAGATAGAATACCGGCAGTGAAATTGAATCATCAATCAGAAAACTTTCAACAAATAAAAGTCCAGGGCCAGATGGATTCACAGGTGAATTCTATCAAACATTTAAAGAATTGTTCTCAAACAATTCCAAAAAAAAATAGAAGAGGAAAGATTGCTTATGAATTCATTCTACGAGGTCAGCATTACCTTGATACCACAACCAGATAAAGCCACCACAAAAAAAAAGAGAGAACCACATGCCAATATCTCTCATGGACATCAACACAAAAATCCTTAACAAAATATTAGCAAACTGAATCCAACAATTTATTATAAAATCATTCACCATGATCAAGCGGGATTTATTCCTGGGATGCAAAGATGGTTCAATATTCACAAATTAATCAATGTGACACATCACACCAACAAAAGATAAAAACTATATGATCAATTCAATAGATGCAGAAAGAGTATTTGACAAAGTACAACATCTATTCATGCTAAAAAAACTCTCAACCAAGTAGGATTAGAGGGAACACACCTCAACATAATAATGGCCATATATGAAAATCCACAGCTAACATCATACTCCATGGTGAAAAACTCAGAACTGTTCCTTATGGTCAGGAACAAGAAAAGAATTTCCACTCTCATTGCTCTTTTTTTTTTTTCAACACAGTCCTGGGACACCTAGCCTCAGGTATCAGACCAGAAAAAGAAGTACATACGATTCACATTGGTAAGGAAGAAGTAAAGCTTGGAGTATTTGAAGATGACTCAATACTATATAGAAAGAACCTTAAAGACTCCACCAAAAAACTACTAGAACTGATAAATGAATTCAGTAAGGTCACAGGATACAAAATCAATTCACAGAAGTCCACTGCATTTCTATACACTAACAATGAAGTAGCAGGAAGATAAATTAAGAAAACAATCTCATTTACAATTGCACAAAAAGGAGTTAAATACCTAGGAATAAGTTTAATCAAGGAGGTGAAAGATCTGTACTCTGAAATCTATAAAGCATTGATGAAAGAAACTGAAGATGAGACAAACAGAATATTCCATACTCATAGATTGGGAGAACAAAAATTGTTAAAATGCTTATACTACCCAGAGCAATCTACAGATTTAATCTAATCTCTATCAAAATACCAACAGCAACTTTCAAAGAACCAGAAAAAATAATCCTGAAATTTGTATGGAACCACAAAAGATCCTAAAGAGCCAATGCAATCTTGAAAAAGAAGGATTAAACTAGAGGGAACACAATCCCGTGTTTCAAATTACACTAAAAAGTTGTAGCAATCAAAACAGTATGGTAGTGGCACAAAAGCAGACACATAGATGAATAGAACAGCATAGGGAACCCAGAAATAAATCTACAACTGTATGGTCAATTAATCTTTGACATAGGAGGGAAGAACATGCAAAGAGAGAAAGACAATCTCTTCTTCAAGTAGTTTTGGGAAAACCAGTATGGTTACCTGCAGAATAAAACTGGACTACTTTCTTACACCATACACAAAAATAAACTCAAAATGGAGTAAGGACCTAAATGTAAGAACTGCAACAATAAAAACAGTAAAAGAGAGCACAGGTGGTAATTTCTCTGACATTGGGCATAGCAACATGTTTCTAGATACATCTCCTGAGGCAAAGCAAAAATAAACTATTGGGATTACATTAAAATAAAAATCTTTTTCACAAAAAAATTAAATAATCAACAAAGCAAAAGACAACATATTGAATGGAAGAAGATATTTGCAAATGGCATATCCATAGGGGTTAATATCCAACATCTATAAAGAAAGTATAAAACTAAATACAAAAAAATAATCCAATTTAAAAATGGGCAGTAGACATGAACAGACATTTCTCCAAAGGCAACATCCAGATGGTCGACACAGGAAAAGATGCTGATCACTCATCATCTGGGAAATGCAAACGAAAACCACAATGAGATATCACTTTACACCTGTCAGAATGGCTAAAATAAAGACACAAGGACCTTAAGGATTTATTGGCTAGGTTATGGAGAAAGAGGAACCCCTGTGTACTGTTGGTAGGAATAGAAACTGGTATAGCCGCTGTGGAAAACAGTATAGAGGTGCCTTGAAAAGTTAAAAATAAAACTACCATTTGCTCCTGTAATTACAGTATTGGGTATTTACCCAAGGAATATGAAAACATTAATTCAAATGGTATATGCACCCCTACATTTATTGCAGCATTATTAAAATAGCTAAATTATGGAAGCAGCCCAAGTGGACATCAATAGATGAATGGATAAAGAAGTGATACACAGACACACAAACACCCTCACCCACACACACATATTTAAGCAATGGAATATTACTCTGCCATAAAAAAGAATGAAATCTTGCCATTTGCAATAACATGGGTATATCTAGACGGTATAATGCTAAGTGAAATAAGTCAATCAGAGAAAGACAAATACTATATGATTTCACTCATATGTGGAATTTAAGAAATCAAACAATTGAACAAAGAAAAAGAAACAAACCAAAAATCAGACTCTTAGCTATAGAGAACAAACTGTTTACCAAGAGGGGAGTTTGGTGGGGGGGGGGAAGGGTGAAATAGGTGAAGGGGATTAAGAGTACACTTATGGTGATGAGCACGGAGTAATGTGTAGTATTGTTGAATCACTATATTGTAAACCTGAAATGAATATAATACTGTATGTTAATTATATTGGAATTACAACAAAAAAAGAGAAAGATTCCAAACCTAAAAAAATAAAATAAAATAAAATTATACAATATTATCCACAGTTTGAATCAAGTAGGATAATGAGTTTCAAAATATCACATTGGCATAAAGGAAAAAAGAAATTCAACTTTTAGACTTATGGTGTGTTTTTTTTAAAGCTCATTAACCTTAGCTAAATAGTAGGCTCTCCCAGTCAATGACAATGTGAATTTAAACAATATCTGAGTAGTTTTACAACAGGCCTACGAAGGCTGTCTTCATAATATTTACCATTGTGGTAGCGAACTATGTTAGTATCAAGAAAAAATACAAAATGATAAAAATTTTGTAAAAGTTGTTTATGTCTATTCAACATCATATTACCATGTTGTAGATTTTTTTACGAATATTTCTCACAATTCTAATTTTATACACCTTAATAGAAATGTGCTTATAATAACATAAGAACACCCACTTTTACACTAATATAACCATTAGCAAAGAACACAGAGAGAATAATTCTGTTCAACAAATTTATTGTCCCAAGACATGAATTCTATATGCTATAGAAATATAATTCCAAACATAGAAGTTGTTTTATTCTCCCACTATTATAATTAACATGCTTTCCCTAATCCATATGCCCACCAAGAACAGAAAGAAAAAAATAAATTTTTCCAAACAGAAATGTCATTGCTGTAGGGAAAAAAATCCAAAATACCATTCTCTTATCAATGTCTAGAATTTGGGGAGAAAAATAAAACTTTTGGTTTATGAAAACATAGGGATGAAGGAGTGTTTAAACAGCAGTCTTACAAAGTTTAATTTTTTTTAATGTTTTTTTAACTCTGAAACAAAGAGAGAGATGGCAGGAGCCGGGGAGGGGCAGAGAGAGAGGGAGACGCAGAATCTGAAGTAGACTCCAGGCTCTGAGCTGTAAGCATAGAGCCCGACGCAAGGCTCAAACCCACAGGACTGCGTGATCCCAAGTTGGACGCTTAACCCACTGACCTCCCATGCACCTCTTGCAAAGTTTAAACAATATAAAAAACATAATAAACTGTGACATTGATATTTACTTATTTCAGTCTGTAGGAGAGAGAGATGGGGTCTTTAGAATGTTTTTTAAAACTGTCTTTTCCTCTGTGAGCAGTGAATTTGCACAGGCATTCTTGAACAGAGAGCGTGTGAAAGATTCCAAGACAGGAATTTCTTGTAAGAGTTTCATCAGTGAAAGAATGGATAGGTAGCTGATATATCCATTAAAAGAAAAGGTAGGAGAACTAAACTGGCCAAACAGATAACCCTGTTCTTTCCTTTGGAGAAGGAAATTTGGGTTATAAGAGGTACTGTAACATGAAAAAAGAATTATTATGGTTCAGACAATATATGTCAGAAAACTTAGGAATTTTGATGTAATCAATAAATTGCAAAATGGGTAGAATCAATTCAATAGTAAATTTGATTAAAAAAATAACTTGTAGGGGCGCCTGGGTGGCGCAGTCGGTTAAGTGTCCGACTTCAGCCAGGTCACGATCTCGCGGTCCGTGAGTTCGAGCCCCGCGTCAGGCTCTGGGCTGATGGCTCAGAGCCTGGAGCCTGTTTCCGATTCTGTGTCTCCCTCTCTCTCTGCCCCTCCCCCGTTCATGCTCTGTCTCTCGCTGTCCCAAAAATAAATAAACGTTGAAAAAAAAATTAAAAAAAAAACTTGTAAAGGGGAGACTATTCTTGATTGCAGCTTGTACTTGCATTGTATTTATTTTTTTAGAGGTTAAATTTCTTTTTTTTTTAAATATGAAATTTATTGTCAAATTGGTTTCCGTACAACATCCAGTGCTCATCCCAACAGGTGCCCTCCTCAATGCCCATCACCCACCCTCCCCTCCCTCCCGCCCCCCATCAACCCTTCTCTTATGGTTTGGCTCCCTCCATCTCTAACTTTTTTTTCCCTTCCCCTCCCCCATGGTCTTCTGTTAAGTTTCTCAGGATCCACTTTTATGTGGATCCTGAGAAACTGCACTTGCATTTAAAAAAAAATTTAAAAAAAGAAGTACATAGCTGCATTTTACACAGACTAGTTGAGAGAAAAGAGCCTAATGCACTCACCTCCCTAAAAACATAATTAATATGGGAGTAGTCATGGCTGAGCCAGCTTTAAAAGAAAAAAAAAAAGACAAAGAAAAAAAAACCCAGTACCTCCTCTCTCTCTTACCCACACCTACTCAATCCTATAATTACTTAAAGGGGAAGACTAAAATCTATCTTCTCACTGAGGCTTTCCTGATGACCACATGTGGAGGTGGTCTCTTGACTGCTCCTGGCTATTTCCACCTCTGCTTTCTACTTTGGGTTTCATTTCTGTGAATAAACCATCTTTCACAGGAGACTGCAGACTAAAAATTCTTGTAGTGCAGGGACCATGAGAGACTGGTAGTTTTCTCCCTTAGCAGTACCTGGCATTGCACATTGATAGCAGCTAGGAGCCCCACAAATGACCTTTGAGATAATGCAGTTTAGACACTAGAGTGACCAATATAAGGAAAAAAAAAGGATAAGTAAAACTAAATAAATAAAAACTAAAGGAAAGGGGAAGAATGGTATAGAAGGAAATTTCACATGTATGTGCATATAGTGTGCTACAACAAAACATCGTGTCTCTTTGCTCCCTGGGAACCATGTATGGCTCTAGCCTGATTACCATTAGCACTAACTAGAGAACCATCTAAGGATTGGTTGTTCAACTGCCCCATACACATTTAACCTGGAACAACAGTAAGATTAAGTAAAGAAATTGGTAATATTAGGAGTGTTGCCAAAGAAATCTCTACAAATAGTAAAATATGTGACTACTGTCCCCACATAGAGTGAGTGCGTAAATAAATTGAAGTGACAAAGTTAAAGGGGAAAAGGTACCAGTCTATTTAGGACCTTCCTGTGGCTATGTCCTCTGAGTTTGCTCATAAATAAGACAATTTAGTATATTTGAAAGATAAAACTTCTGATAAGCAGATAAAACCTCAGGTAGGCAGAAGCAAATTAATATTTATAATATAGTATATATTTACATAATTATATAATGTACAACTATATTTTATAAAATATATAATACATTATATATTATTAATATAATATAAATATCTTCCAATAAGGAAAAAATCTATTAATTATCTCTTCCTCTGTTTAATTCCCCTTTCATAAGCCTGCATTTGACATTATTTACACTGCCTTGTAATTTCTTCCCATTCAGTCTCCTCTGTATATATTTAAGTTTTTCTAGACTAGAAGGTGTAGACAAGGACACTGCCCTAGGAATGAATCAGTCCTATGTTCAAAACCAGTCTTTGCCCTTCAGTTGTTCAACTTCTCTAAGAATTAACTACTTCAATTATAAAGTTTAAAAATTGGACAATTATATTCCAGGTTTTCTGAAACATATAAAAGGTGCCTAGCACATAATTTCTCACTTAGTAGGTGCTTACAAACAAAATATCACTAAATATAACAATGCAAATGCACAGTATGTAGGCATAAAGCTGAAAACCAGGGTAATCTCCTTATGGGGAAAAATTGTAAAATGCAAAACACTAACAAGGTCCTGAATAAATGGAGAGACATGGAAAGTTCATAAACAGAAAATGCAACATCATAAATATATCAATTCTCAACTGATAATAAACTCAATCTTGTTCCACTAAAAATCTCAATAGCATTTTTGGTACAATTTAATTGGAAGTTTAAATGAAAGAAAGTAGCAATGAAACTCAGGAGACAAAATGCAGGAAGAGGATAAAAGTTACTGATTTGCTACAGTGTATATCAAGAATTTTTACAAAGCCATGGTAATTACACTGTGTTACTGATGCAGGGAAAGACACTAGAACAGCATAGAGAGCACTGAGGGATACACATGCATAATAAATGGAAATCTGATTACTGACCAGTGACCACTGCAGACCAATGGTACTTATGCAGTATATGGTGATACTGCAATTGGCTGTAACTACAGAAAAATAAAGGTAAACAAATCCCTACCTCACACCATATACCAATCATCTTCCACCTGGCATATGTGAAAACTAGGAGCTTAAAAGGACTGCTTAAGTCTTACATAAACACAGGTAGTTTGAAGAGAAAAACATTCTCAATTTTTAACTTCAATATCTGTTCTTCCATAAAACTATTCTGCCAGAGAATACACTTGACGTGAAGGCATCATTTATGGTTTGCTTTTTAAATGTCCTTTTCATTTTTGCCTATCTCCATGTTTGCAAAAGAGGGCCATACCTCTCACTCGTCCAAAATCATCTTGTGGTATAAAACTGCCAAAGTACCTGATAAAGGGAGAAGTTAAAATGTTGATATCATTGGACCAACACACAGTATCCTTGCCATGAGGCTGTCTTATTTCCTCTCTCTTATGTATATTTAAAAAAAAAAAGCTTAGCATAAGAAAGGTAACATTTTTTCTCTATTAAGATATTCTTCATCAGATTATTCCCATGTGGAGTACAGAAGTGATAAAGTCCAAATTATTTCCAAATATTTTAAAATTAGTGTCAAATATTAAATGCATCACTCCTTTGGGAAAGTCTAGCAGTACAAAGGAGACAGAAGGAGAGAGAGAGGGAGGAGAGAGAGAAAAACGGATGAGATTGAATGAAAATTTAAGAAATGCTGATGATGTAGCCAGCCCTTTATTTTATCCATACCACAAAATCATGCTAAGAATCTATTTTAGAGTTGGAATTTAGAAGTTCAATGATTGCCAAGGGGAAGCTTATTAACACATTCATGTTACTTTCTAATGGAAAGTAAATCTCACTTGGGTGATTTGTCTGACAAGGATTGACTTTGCCAATTAGGTTATAGGACCATCATTTCCCATAAAATGAGCGAGTTTAACTATGGTTTCATGATTTTTGCTCAAATATATTTAAAATGTAAGGTAAGATAAAAACATTGATTAAAATATATATTGCACTTATAAGGGTATATTTAAATCAATTGTATTTTTATTTTCTTCTAATAAGCTTTTAGTATATCAGGTTCAAAGGTTGCCTCTAAGTTGAGAAAGAATTATAAGAAATAATTAATGGTCTTTTGAAAAGTCTTAGCAAAGCCTTTTAGGTTTAATTCCTAGAAACAGTATGTGATTGATCTTCATGACTAGGTAACAAATCTTTTTGAAAGTGAGGTCATTTCCAATTTCTTGCTATCAATAAAATTGAAGGGGGAAGTAATCAGCTTGTCAGCTGATATAACATTAAAAATAGGTTTTATGAGAAACCACTATGTTATTTGCAATATAATTTGAAGAGTTTAAAGCACTGAGTAACAATGCGATTTAAGCAGCTTCTTTCATTTGTATCTATTTAAATACACAAAATTTCTCATCTATAATAAAGAAAACTAGGAAAAGTTCTCATTCTAACAATAAGTAATAATCAGACATATATGAACTAATGGAAAAAATTTAAAAGTTGCCTTTGTCTCACAAAAGATTTAGATTTTATTTTTTACTTGCTATCTTTAATAATTACTCAGATAAATATCAACATGTTTATTTGTTCATTCTTATACTCATACCTCATACTAACTCAAATATAATGAAAAAATTCTGAAAAAAATTTAAATTATAGAGACCTTTGGAAACACAAAAATTCTCAAAATAATATTTCAAATTATGTTTACATTTTTGTGGCAGCTATATGATAGGTGATTAGAATAATTTGAATCATAAAAGATATTAAATGTTGAACACAAGGCAAAAAAATCTGAATGTTAAGTATGCTCTAACTGCCAATTTTATTAACTGGATGATTGTGGGTATCAAATTGCCATAATATTTTGATTCACTGGATACTTTTTAATGGTTTAATTTCATTTTTTTATTTTTTGAGAGAGAGAGCAAGTGGAGGAGGGAGAGAGAAGAAGGAAGGAGAGAATTTTTCTTGTCATTTTTTAAAATTTACACCCAAGTCACTTAGCATGTAGTGCAATAATGATTTCAGAAGTAGAATCTAGAGATTCATCCCCAACATATAACACCCAATGCTCATCCCATCAAGTGTCCTCTTTAATGCCCCTTGCCCATTTAGCCCATACCTTCACCCACAACCCCTCCAGCAACCCTCAGTTTGCTCTCTATATTTAAGAGCCTCTTATGTTTTGTCCCCCTCCCTGTTTTTATTATTTTTACTTCCCTTCCCTTCTGTTCATTTGTTTTGAATTTTAAATTCCACCTGTGTGAAGTCATATGATATTTGTCTTTCTCTGACTAATTTCACTTTGCGTAATTTATTCTAGTTCCATTCACTTTGCTGCAAATAGCAAGATTCCATTCTTTTTGATTGCTGAGTAATATTCCATTTGTGTGTGTGTGTGTGTGTGTGTGTGTGTTTCTGTGTGTGTGTGTGTACGTGTGTACATCCATCTCCTTTATCCACTCATCTGTCAATGGAAATTTGGGCTCTTTCCATACTTGGGATACTGTTGATAGCACGGCTATAAATATTGGGGTGCCTGTGCCCCCTTTGAAACAGCACACCTGTATCCTTTGGATAAATACCTAGTAGTGCAATTGCTGGATTGTATGGTAGTTCTATTATTAATTTTTTGAGGAACAGGAGGGAGACAATCTTAAGCAGGCTCTACACCCAGTATGGAGCCCAATGCAGGGCTCAATTTCATGACCTGACCATGAGATCATGATCTGACCCAAAATCAAGACTCATATGTTTAACTAACTGAGCCACCCAGACATCCCTCAGTGGATACATTTTTCAAGATGACATAAGCTCTCTGTTGAAAGCCAAAAGTGACAAATACCCAAAACTTTATTTTTGCAACTATTTACATTTTTTGAACTATCACACATGTCAAATTAAAACTTTCAAAGCAGTATATAATTTTTCAAGGTTTTTAGGAAATCTTGAAAAATTTTAAGACTGTGGGCATTTCCAAACGTCAATTCTAATTTGAAAAGCAGGAGAACATCTTTATAACTTAAGAAAAGGAATAAAATGTTTTATATAAGCAAAAACAGAGCAACTGGGAAAAAGACTGGTCATCTGAAAACAAAACAAAGCAAAATGTACTAATTTCTGTTAAAATGAAAATGACAACCAAACATGAAGAGAAAATAGTCACAACATATATAACTACCAAAGGAAAAATAATCAGAATAAATAAGGGACTTCTATAAATCAATTCTAAAATTTCAACAAATTGAGAGTAACCGAGATGAGGACACACAAGTTGCCAATAATTATTTGACAATTAACTTAACTTTAATCAGAAAATGAAAATTAAAAGCATCAGATTGGGAAAAAAGTAAGAAAACCAAAAAGGTAACAATGGAATTCACATTTACATGTATTTAATTACTTTCAAAAACAATTTGGCTTTTCACATATCTCATAGCCTAGCAATTCCACTCTAAAGATTCATTGGCATGTGGGCAAGAAGAAACACATATAAGAATATTCATAATAAAAAAATATACTGAAAACAAACTAAGGTCCATCAAAAGAAAAATAAATTGTAGTATGTTCAAGTAATGGAATTATAAATACCAGTTTGCCACAAAGGTAAATCTCAAGTGATTTCACCACAAAAGATAGAATAGAAAGTAGGAAGGGATAATAATGAGAGGTGGTGGACATGTTAATTAGCTTGATTGTGGTGATTACAGCACAAAGTACACATACAAAGTACACATACTTAAACCATTAAGTTGTATGCCTTAAAATATATACAATTTTTTATTTACCAATTATACCTCAGTCAAGCTGGGGGAAAAAAAAACAGCAGTAATAAGGGACTCAACTACATAATTAGATGTCAACCTAATGGATCTCATGATTTTTTTTTTGATCTTGTGATTTGTTTAATTTTAAAGGAAAAGAACAAATAAAGCTATTTCATATTGCATTTATATAAAGTTCAAAATTAAGGGAAGTCTGAACATCGTATTCTTTAGTCTTTCATATGTATGTGTTTATACCATAAAGAAAAGCAAAGAAAATCACAGGGAAAGAACATGTGCTTTGTTCTATTAAAAAAATTTTTTTAAACAGTTTATTTTGAGAGAAAGAGAGAGAGAGCGTGCACACACAAGTGGGGAGGGGGCAGAGGGAGACAGAGAGAGAGAGAATCCCATGCAAGCTCCATATTGTCAGCACAGAGCTCAATGCAGGGCTCGAACTCACAAACCACAAGATCATGACCTGAGCTGAAATCAAGAGTCTGTCACTTAAGCGAGCCACCCAGGTGCCCCTATGTTCTATTTTTAAAACTGTGTTGAGTTACATGATCAAGATGGTGACACACATTGTTTCTGACTTCAGTCCTCCTCCAGAAGATCAACTACCAACTATCCACAGACAAAACACCAGAATGAAAATCCCAGAACACAGGTGTGGAACTGAAACACCCCCCTGGATGACAGACTGAGAAGGACCACAATGGAAGGAGGAAAATGGGACCCAGAGATATACATGGAACATGGAAGACAATGTGAACACACACAGGGAGAAAATGGCCAGCTAGAGCCAAGGAGAGGTCTGGAACAGATTCTCCCTCACAGTCCTCAGAAGCCAATCTTGCTAACACCTTGATCTCAAGACTTCTGGCCTCCAGAACTGTGAGAAAGTAAATTCCTGTTGCATGAATCCCACCCTCCCTGCCCCCCAATTTTTTTAAATCCCCGTGTATTATGTCTATGAGTGTTTATATTATCATTAATCTTTCTAACATGTTAGGCATATTTTAAAACATTTACTATTTCATGAAATAATTCAAATCAATTGTATAAAGGAGGAAAAAAATAAAGAGAAAATATTCCTCCAGCATGGGCTCAAGGAAGTCCTATGTCAGCATTCAGTGTCAACTCAAAAAAGTAGAATGGTTCTGAATCTGCAAAGTGACAGCAAAACACACAGCAACATGTCATTGTTAGACAAAAGGAGACAGGTGAGCAAATTAGCCTCCAAAGTCTAGGTTTTAGCTCATTACTCCATCACTTTTGTGGAATATTTGTAAATGGATAACCTCCTTACTTAGCCCTCAAGAAGAAATTCAAAAGAAGAAATAACTCTCAACATCTTTACTGGAGGATCATCTCTGAAGAACAAACATCATGTATTATGTCTATGTGTTCACATTAAATCACACACCAGTGTATGTAAGCGGATTTAAATAAATATTTTGATTCTTCACATTACTTCCCCCCCCCAACTCTGTTCAGCCACCTACTACAAATATCTGTAAATACTCTGTAAATTCTAAATGAAATTTAGCTCCCTCTTTTTCGAAGCCTAGATCAAAACCGCTCTTGGGCATCTACTTGAAAAAATTTAAATCTCTGTTTTGAATGAGGAAAAATGCTTCCTGTAAAGTTTATAAAAATTCTTCATGACAATGTGTATTAATTATGTATAGGTAGGCTAGATAGTATTTTTGTGGATGCCATGTAAAAGGTAGATGTTATGCCCATTCTTCAAATTTTGAAAAGCTTCGAAGTTTATTTCAAACACCTGTAATCCTTCCTAACTGCTTGAGCATTGGTTCAGAGACAGTTCTCTTCTCTTCAAACAACTCCAACATTGATTTTGAAATAAAAGGTTCCCAATGGGATTCAGAAGGTTTTACAGTGACTCAGGGTGAAGCAATAAACCTGAACTTTTAGGAATTTGTTTTATAACCTTGAGGTGTCTTAGACATACATGCTTGTAACCCTGGTTGATAGCCCTGTTGACATTGAAACACTCAATTTGTTTTATCTTTTTTCTTCAGGGGACCAAGCTGACTCACCCTGAGAAACAAGTTTATTTGATTTAGTTGGATCCTATTGTGCCTTCTATTTACAGGTCCACACACACCAACAAATGCCTTTTAAATAATTGTGCCCTTTCAGACAATTCCTTTTGGTCTCAACTGCTTTAGCAATGCAAGTGTATAAGAAAAAAATGAAACAATCGTCGAGATTATTATTAGCATTAAATTCATTTGAGGAACATGCAGCTATAAATTATCTTTAAATGTTTATTTAAGCTGATACATTTTATATTTAAACCATATGTATATTATTTGTGTCATGCTAAAACTAAAATTTGTAAAGTGCTGAAGACTTTTTAAAACACAGTAAAAAGAAAAAAAGCAAGATTTCCCTCTATCATGTTCTTCATTTAATATAAAATTTTATAAAAGAAAAAAATAATAATTTATAAAAATATCATCTGGGAGCACTATGTTAAAAAAATATACTAAAATGGATAACATAGGCATATACTTTGATATATAAATATACGTATAATATATATGTTCTCTACGCCAATGAGTATCAGCTAGAAAGTCTATTAAAAGGTCCTATCTAATTCTTATTATCTCTATCACATTATTGTAAAAAGTAAAAACTAAGAACAATTCAAAAGTAATGGGCAAGAATGATATCAATAAAAACAGGACATGAGCAACTGGACAGATATGATGGTAAGATGTGAGATGTCTATAATTTAAGTACAACTTCAACAAAATTTTGATCAATAACAAATGAGTAACACCAAAAAAAAATTCTGCAAAGAGATATAAAACACAGACAAGTAGGGGTGCTCGGGTGGCTCAGTTGGTTAAGTGTCTGACCCTTGATCTCAGTTCAGCTCATGATCTCAAGGGTTCATGAGTTCAAGCCCTGCACCAGGCTATGCTCTATCAGTGGGAAGCGTGTTTGGGATTCTCTCTCTCTGCCCCTCCCCTGCTCATGTTCTCTCTCTCACTCTCTCTCTCTCTTAGAATACATAAATAAACTTACAAAAACAGACACATTTTAGAAAAAAAATACACTTAAAGATAAAATGTTATTCCAGTTAAAGAAGAATACCAAATGATGATAAAAGAGCCCATAATCTCATTAAAAGATCTCATGAGAATAAGGTAATTATATCAAACTTCCACAAAATTTAAGCGAAAGCTTCACAATATGTAAAACAAAATAGGTACAGATACTTTGAGGAATTGTCAAATCTACCATCACACCCAAAGATTTCAACACTAATACTCTCACTTATAATTATATGCTAAATATACAAAAAGATATTGAAGATATGTAAGACTTGAATAACACAATAAACAAGCTTTATCTGTTGGCCATAAACAGGGCTAATTCCAGCTGCCATCACTGGGTAAAATGTACATGCCCCTAGCTGTTCTGATTGATTCAAGTTATATTCTGGTTATTTGGACCAACACAGCATTGGTTTTCACATAATTTTTTATATTGCTTCTGAGCAATATATAAAACCCAATATGCAAAGATTATATTTTTTAATGAATATATAAAATGTCTAAAAATATTAACACATAGGTCATCAAGCAATTATCAACATTTCACAACATCAACTTATCTGTATTGTCAGACTATGTTCTCTGAATAAAATGCAATAAAATTAGAGATGAATTTGAAAAAGAACACTGAATAATTATAAAATAAAAACACTTCTAAATGCCTCATAAATTCAAAAATAAATCATAAATATAATTTTAATTAAAGAGTTTACAATAAATGTGATAATTACTGGCAATGGAAAATGTTTATAAAAGGGAAAACAGAGGCATAGTAACTAACACAATCTTTAGAGATCAGAGTATTTTTATAAGTATTACTTTAAGAACCTCCCAAAGGAAGAGTAGAGATTGCTCAGGAAAGGGGTGGAACATTTATAAGGCACAGATTACAGAATATATGGCAAGATAATTGTTTACTTGCTTTTTATTTGTTTTCTTTTTTTTTTTCTCATCCAGAAACAATTCTTTTATTGGGGAAGATCAAATTTTTTAGGATTAGAATAAAAAGGAAACTTCTTTTTTTGTTTCTGCTTGGAAATTTAAAAAAAATGTTTTAAAAACTAGATTTTTAGATTATAAGACCTAAGAATTCAAAGGTTAAAATGCATTCTTTATTCTAAATATTAACTCAAACAGTAAAATTCAATGCTCAGAATATTGAACGTGTTTTTTTTCCCCCTGTAAGTCATGACTCAGTGGAAAACAGTGATTATGTTGTTGAATTATCAAGAAGATGCCTGAAGTCTGGACACAGTTTGTGGACCATGCAACTGGATGTCATAGCTAATGCTGTGGACAGGACAACAGCAATATATGCCTATTGTCAACAGACACAGCAAGACACAGCACCAGCAGATGGGACAGAAGATGAACCAGAGATTAAAATAAATTTATCAAGATACATTAGAGAGGCCACCACTGGCCCTTGGTGACAATTCAGAACTCTATACCCCCTTCTAATGCCACAAGGTTATAAACATTTCCCCTGCAGCTCAGACAGAAGAATAAAAAGAAAGTCTATTAAGAGGGGACACTATCCCTGATAGGAAGTTTAAATTTTAAATTGACTAAGCTTAAATGCAATACTGATTGAGAAATTAACCTTAAGAGACTGTTTTAACTGGAATGGCATAGAGTTTCCTTAAAGAGGCCAGATTCTATTTTCCTCCGTTGAGTGGAAATAAGAATTTAGGAGCGAGTTGATTGCAATCATAGGGGAAAAAAAAAACTAAGAAAATTGCAGTTCTGCACATCAGAGATGTAGCATATAAATTTAAAACCCATGGCTCACGTAAAAAGTGGAGTGTGAATGCTTGGTGTGGAAACTGGCTATTTAAGCTGAGCTGAATGCGGGATTTGGTTAATAAATGAAGAAGGCAAACTTAGAAAAACTAATCAGAGGAATTAATAAAAGATGTATGTTATATGGTGGAATATGAATTTCATTCTTTGGGCAATGTAGAATCATTTAGGATTTTAAAGAATGGAATAACCACATTATTTAAGAGCCAAGTTTATTGAGATATAACTTCCATAATAGCACATTTTACCCTTTACTGTACATTTTTATGAGCGTGGACAAATAGAGTCAGACATACCCCCAGCCACAATCCTCAAGAATTCCATCACCCAGGAAGTTCCTCGTACTCTCTTCTATCCCCGGGTCTTAGTAGCCAGTGGCCCATTTGCTGTCACTAGAATTCTGCCTTTTCCAAGATGTCTTATTAATGGATTCTTACACTACGTAGCCTATTTAATCAGGTTGCTTTCACTCAGCATGACGCATTTGAAATTCATTCATGCTGCCCGTGTGTATTCTCACTGGTCTGTTTCTTTTTTCTGCCAAGTCGTTCTCCAGTGTAGTGATATACCATGAACTTGTTTCCAGTTTTTGTGATAGAACAGACCTAACTAGAAACATGTATGGGGACACAAATTTTCATGTCTCTTTATTAAAATAGATGGATATGGCTGGGTCATAGGTTGGTTATGTATTTATTTTTACTAGCAACTGCCAAAATATTTCCCGACGTGGCTGTGCCAGTTTGCATCTGCACCAGCAGTATATGAGAGTTCCAGTTGCCCTGCATCCGTGCTGTTTGGGTGTGTTTTTGATTTTAGGTACTAGGCCTTCTAATAGGTATGTAGAGGTATTTTATTGTGGTTTTAATTTGCATTTTCCTAATGACTAATGATATGGAGCAGCTATATTTTGTTATCATTTTCCCTCCATGTATAGTTGCGATATTACCATTATTAATGTGGATGCTATTATATGCCATCCACATAGGGTTTTGCTGAAGTATCTCCACACCTTTTGCATACTTTATGGGGTTCTTTGCATTTCCTGTTACTGACTTTGTTTTTTTAATGTTTTATTTATTTATTTTATTTTTGAGAGAAAGAGAGAGAGCACGAGTGGGGGAGGGACAGAGGGAGAGGGAGATAGAGGGTCCCAAGCAGGTTCTGTGCTGTCAGTGCAGAGCCTGATGCAGGGCTCCAACCTATGAGCGGTGACATCGTGACCAGAGCCCAAGTCAGAAGCTTAACTGACTGAGCCACCCAGGCGCCGTCCCTCTTGTTAGTGAGTTTTTAGAGGACCTTATATATTCTGGATGCAAACCCTTTTTCAAATTTGCCTTCAGCCAAAACTTTCTCTAAGTTTGTGACTTGTCTTTTCAGATCAGCTATGTGTGTTTCAAAGAGCCTGGCTCCAATTTACAGAATCAAACAGAATGGACAAGATTGGAGGCAGGAAGACTGTGTGGTTGCATTTAATTGAAAAACTAAACTGAATATAGTGATATTAAAGAGAGAGAATCAATAGAAGCTATCAATTCAGACTTCCCAGGAGATGAAGGAGGAATAAAAATATGAACTAAGCTTTTTCCCCAAGCAAATGAAAGAAAACTTATTAAATCAATAAACATTCTGGAAAAAAGATATTTTTTCATTTGTTTATTCTATCTTAGTTTCATTTTCAAAATGTGAGCTATCATTTACTAGTGTCTAACTTTGTTTTTATCATGAGGCTTGATATGGTCAGATTCAGACATGTGCCGTGGTTATTACCCTCTTCCAGGAGGTGAAAACTCCCTAGTCCATAAAATGTCATTGTCTTGATGGCCACTCTTATTCACACATTTCACCTCAGGGTGCCAGTTCTAAGAAGAGTACTTAGCACAGAGGAGGTCCTATGTGATTAATGAAAATGTGGATCTATGATTAATGTCATGTATTGATGTGTCTCCATACTCTTGACCATGTCCTAACCCATATTCTATCTCAAGCCCAGCTAATTCCATGACCAGCCCCTAGCCTATTTCTTCAACTTGGCTCAGATTTACATAATCCTTGCTCATCTTTCCAGTGCCACTGGATCCATATAGTGTCCCAAACTAAAACTTAATTATAGCTCCTATTATTTGCTTTTATCGATATTAAGTACAGTTTTAAATCTGAGATGAATTTTTATCAGTTTCTGAATACGTTAATAATTCCACCTATAACAAATTTTATCCAGTGCCCAAACTAATTCACTATATCCTGTATCCAAAAATCAACTCACTTGGGGCAGGATACAAAAGTTAAAAAAGAAAAACACCGAACCAAACACTAAAAACTGTTGCATGCATTACTGTGTGTTTCTGTCTTATCAGAAAAAAAAAATAGTCGTTGCATTTTATTCATGTCAAAGAAGCTAATGTTCCAGGGTAAGAATTATGACCTACTCTCATGGACTGTCTACGTTTTATTTATTTATTTTTATTTTAACATTTATTTATTTTTGAGAGACAGAGTATGAGCGGGGCAGGAGCAGAGAGAGTGACATAGAATTGGAAGCGGGCTCCGGGCTCTGAGCTGTCAGCACAGAGCCCGACATGGGGCTTGAACCCACGAACCATGAGATCATGACCTGAGCCAAAGTCAGAGCCTTAACTAACTGAGCCACCCAGGTGCCCTGGACTGTCTACATTTTAAAGAGTTGGTTGAAATCTACTTGCAATATATTTTTGTATTATCAGAGCATACTCTATGTAAATGGTACATATTTTGAGAATTTTATAGAAGGAAGTTCTAGAACAGTTTTGAAGTCACAGAAACATTCTCTGAAAACACTAAAACTCTGACTCAAGAACAATCAAGTAATGACAGAACTTTCCCTACATTCTTATCTCTTAAATTAGTTCTTTGATCTATCTGATCAAACTAGAAATTATAACATTCAAGATGACAGACCAAAATCAAATTAGCCAAGTAAATTCAGTGGAGACTAGAAACATAAACGTGCTACTTAATATGTAGTACAGACTAAAAAAAATGATTATCTCAGAATCTATGCATAATCATATTTTATTCTGTGTAGTCTAGTATCTGTAGCCCAATCCATACTGTGGAATATCATTGACACATTTAACATTAAAAGAAAGAAGAAAACACATAAATATTCTGTGGAATTATCCCACTATTTTAACTTGATGGATTTGATAAATGTTCCCCGTTAAAACTGTAAAATTGTGTTTATTCAGCTTTCCAGTCAAAATAAATGTTGTTCTCAAGCCTACAGGTTCAGTGAAGCTTAGGGAAATCAAACAAAATCTTGCCTGCTTCATAAATTATAAGCAAAACCTGTGAGGTAATGGAACCCATATCTTATTCTGGAATGATGCGCGGTGGAAATGGGAAATGCCCATGCAAACAGAAGTTGAAAAAGAGCGAGGTTTTACTTTCATAAACTAGGTGGGCCCTCTCAGGGTAAGGATAAAATAAAGCAAATGTAAAATGACTCCCTATTTCTTTCAGCCAAACTAAGCGTGACCACAAAATGGTGAAGATGAAGAGAAGAGTTTAATGGTGCATCAGTCTTTATGCCCAATTCCTTACATTGTTTTATGGGAGAAAAACTAAAACCAAGTTGTATTGGCAGAGTATCAAAGTCCTGAGTGGATCTATCTTTAATCATTTGTTCAAACCTCTTTCCAATCATCTGCTCTGATACTTTTCAAGTGCATCTGTATTATATTGGTAAATTTTTACAATATAATTTTTTAATGTTTATTCATTTATTTTTGAGAGAGAGAGAGAGAGAGAGTGAGCAAGTGCACACAAGCGGGAGAGGGGCAGAGAGAGAGAAAGGGAAACACAGAACCCTATGCAGGCTCCAGGCTCTGAGCTGTCAGCATAGAGCCCGATGCAGGGCTCGAACCTGGGAAATGTGAGATCATGACCCGAGCGCAAGTCAGACACTTAAATTACCGAGCCACCCAGGTGCCCCTACGTTGGTAAGTTTTTAGTTCATCAAGTATAATGACTTTTATCCTTGATATTCTAGAATATGCTGTAAGGAACATGAATGCCAGTGTAACTTATTTATTTCTAATGCATTTCCAGACTCTGGAACTATGTCTGGTGGATAGAAGATGCTAAATGGAGTTGACTGGGTGGCTCAGTCAGTTAAGTGTTTGACTCTAGATCTCAGCTCAGGTCTTGATCTCAGGGTCACGATTTCAAGCCTTGCACTGGGCTCCATGCTGGGCCTGAAGCCTATTTAAAATAATAAAAAAACAAGGTCTTAAATAATCATGTGATAATGAATGAGTGAAATTTATAATGATTGAGGAGTCTTAAAGAAAATTTCCCTATTTTTTTTATTACACATCAGGCAAATATTATTTAGTTTACTATGTCAGGGTAAGTTTTTCAGTGTTTGATTACTTTTTTATCAAAGAGGCAAAACTCAGTTATCAGTGAAAATGTGAATTACTACTAGGCACAGCAAAAGTACGAACCCCTGAGTATATTCATTTAGGTGATTATTTATATCCATGTCAACAACACATATGTAGCTATGGAAGTACAATTTTTTCCATTTTTAATAAAACTGCCTCAAAGTTTCACAATATTCTAATGGTCTCTGACAAATTTAACAAGTTATTATAAGAATTGAAGCTGAATACTGAGCTAAATTTGTTCCTGGTGCCAATTCCTACTAAAAAGTCTAGCATATATTAGAGTAAATAAAAGAAATGTAACTATATGAATAATTAATGGATTTTTAATAGAAACAATAGATATTTGAACTATAAAACAGTATTTCATGGGCAAGAATGGATGAACAACCAAAATTCGGAATGTGTGCAGCTTAATTCATTTGTGCCAATTGATTAATTTACGTAGATTAATTTGTGCTGAGTAATGTATCTGGGAGAAGAAACGTAGGAGAGAGCTCTGTGCGACAGTTTAGGCCTTAGCAAAATTGTAAAGATAAATAGTTGTCAGGTTTGGAAAATTAGATATTACGCAATATTGCAAGATTAGACATGGAAGTAGGAAGAAATTGCCCTGGAGTCTAGGCGGTAGGAAGATGATGTAGAAAGTTACTTATCGAATTACAAGATATGGGTTTTCAGTGTGGTTGTTTCATTTTCAAACACTTCACATAAAAGCAACTCTACAGGCTACTAAAAGGAGGCGAAGGCCAATGAGTATGTTTCTATCAAAGGAGATCAGGGAAAGGTGAGTGGACCACACTAACGGTTACAGTCTTCATGTACAGATTAAAATTGTCAGAAGGTGGATTCAAGCAGGTCTCGTTGACAAGGTGACATTGACCCCTGATAGGAAGAGAGGGGGCTTAGCTGTGAAAATGTCTGCTGAAACAGCATTCCAGAAAGAAAGAGCAGCAAGGGCATACTGCGAAGAACACAAGTTCAAAGTCCCCAAGGTCAGCATGTGCCTGGTGTGTTTTTAGGGATAGCAAGGAGGCTTGGGTGGCTGGAGCAAAATGAGTGTGGTGTATGAAGTAATCTGTCTTAATAGTAGCAATGAAGCCAGATCTTGTGGGATCTGGTAAGCAATGGTAGATATGTAGGAATTCATTTGAAATTCAATGGGGAACTGTTAGAGGTTTTGACTAGAGAATGTTTAGCTTTTGACTTCAAAGGATTACTCTGCCATGTTAAAAACCAACATAGAGAAGCAATTCTAAAAGTGGGGGGGGGGGCATTTAGGAGGCTTTTGCAGAAATTCAGGGGAGATGATGGTCTCTTTGGACCAGGGTGTTAACAGTGGAGATAACGTGAAATGTTTAGATTCTGCCCCATTTAGAAGGTTGAATCGGAAATATATTCTAGATTGGATGTGATGTGTTAGGCACTAGAAAGAGTGCCTATGAGTACAAGGTTTTTGAGCACCTCCAAATGAAGGCATGGAATTGCCTTAATTGAGTATGAAATGTCTGCAAGTAAAATCCACTTGGAGTTAGAATATCAGCGTGGGGCACGTGAAGTTGCAAAGATCTATCCGACATGGAATTAGAAAAACTGAATAGGTACTTGAATGTCAACGCACAGAGGTCCAGAGAAATCTGAACTGGAGATAGAAATTCCTGGGTTACATGCACATGGCTGACAAGGCTGATGACATTACCAAGGAAGTGGACAAAAATGTGAATAGAACCAAGGTCTGAATACTAGGCACCTCAACATGAAGAGGTCAGGGAAGAGAGGAAGATCCAGTGAATAAGTCTCAAATGGAATAACAGGACAAGAACCACGACAGTGTGGTATCCTAGAAGCTGACTATGGAATGTGTATGAAAGAGAAAGGAATGCTGCTAATATATCCAACTCGAAAGGATTGGACTCTGGCAGTTGGATTTAGCAGGTGGAAGTCATTTCTTCCCCTGGCAAAGCATGTTTTGGTGGAACCCTATGAGTGAAATATTATTGATTTGGATTTAAGAACTAAAGAGAGGTGTCCCCTTCCCTTCCTGAACAATTCAAACCTGAAGCCATCAGGAGGGGCTTGACAAGGTATCTCCACTGGTGGGAAGACGGTTACAATGGCTCAGAGCAGGGTGGTCGATCCCGATCAGATGGAGAAGGGAGAAGGGCATGGAAGCACATGCAGTGTTTGGAGGGCATTCTTGAGAAAAGGCATCAAGCGTTGAGTGTCAGCCTCAGGGTGGATGACAAAAACGTTTACATGTGTGACAGTAGAAATAGCCCAGGCAGCCTAAAGTCATATGTCATGAGGAGGGCATGTATGCAGGGGAAGAGATAATGATGGTTATGAGAGATAGGACACATACAAGGAGACTGCTAAAATTATATTTGTGTGTGTGTGTGTGTGTGTGTGAGAGAGAGAGAGAGACAGAGACAGAGACAGAGAGACAGAGAGAGAGAGACAGAGAGAGAGAGAGAGAGAGAGAATATCTCAAGTAGGCTCCATACTCAGAATCTGATGCGGGGCTCAATCTCAGACCATGAGGTCATGACCTGAACTGAAATCAAGAGTCAGATGTTTAACCAACTGAACACCCAGGCACCCCCTAAAAAATACTTTAATGTTCATGGGAACCAGGTTTCTATCAGAAAAAGGAGTAACAAGCAACACTAGAATAAACCCTGGTATTAGACTGAAATGGGAGGTATTAGTGTGAACTCATGCTTTTCGTTTTATAGCAATAGATAATAGAGAAATAAACAGGCATAGAAAGGTATGTGTGCGCACACACCGCCCCCCCCCACACACACACCAGTTCTGTCTGCTAAGAGGGCTCAGGTAGAAACACCCCTATAGCAATGAGCAAAACTAGCACCTGGATCTTGGTTTCCTAACATTACTTTGTACTGAAAAGCAAACAGATACCTTGAAGAACTAGGATTCCAGGCCAGTTGAAGGACAAGAGGAACCTGGAACAGGAAAAGTATCACTCAAAGAAGGAAAGGAACAGGTTAAAAGGATACAGAAGCCAAATTGAACATGCTCTCATTGGCTGATCTGGGACAATTTGAAGTTAAAAATAATGATAGTAACAAATCACAACCCCACCCCTTTTTTTTAAATAGGAAGAATTGGGTTAATGTGACTGTATTGAGTTGAATATATTGAACATTTGTAAGAGACAAGATATTTACATAGTCTCAGTGTAGTTTCCCACAAAATAGTTACTGACTGACAAGTAAAAAGTCTGACAGCTGAGATCTCTGACAAAGGATTAGTTAGTGTAACCAGTAAGGGGAAAGATCAAATTCATGTGCATCTTGATAGGATGTAATGATAAAAACAGTATCACTTTCACAGTAGAAGTAGCCAAATTGAAGAAATACAATTTGCAACTGACCAGGAGAAACATCACACAAGCACATGTTGAAAAACATTCTGTAAGATAACTCCCCTATTCATTCACAAGCGCCCAGGTTACCAATATTAAAGAAAGAATGAACAACTGATCCAGATTGGAGAAAACTAGAGACAGGAACACTGAGCAATATTTGCAATTCTGAATTAAACACTTTTCCTATAAGGGCACTTTGAAACTACTGGTAGAGGAGCGCCCGGGTGGCTCACTCAGTTGAACATCTGACTCTTGATTTCAGCTCAGGTCATGAGCTCACAGTTCATGAGTTCAAGCCCCATGGCAGGCTCCGTGCTTACAGCATGGATCCTGCTTGGGATTATCTCCGTCTCTCTGACCCTTTGCCTCTCCCTCTTTCTCTCTCTCAAATAAGCATTTAAACAAACAAACTACTTGGAGTGCCTGGGTGGCTCAGTCAGTTAAGCATCTGGCTTTGGCTCAGGTCATGATCTCGCAGTTCATGGGTTCGAGCCCCACATTGGGGTCTGTGCTGACCGCTCAGTCAGTTAAGCATCTGGCTTTGGCTCAGGTCATGATCTCGCAGTTCATGGGTTCGAGCCCCACATTGGGGTATGTGCTGACAGCTCAGAGCCTGGAGACTGCTTTGGATTCTGTGTCTGTCTGTCTGTCTGTCTGTCTCTCTCTCTCTCTCTCTCTCTCTCTCTCTCAAAAATAAACACTTAGGGGTGCCTGGGTGGCTCAGTCGGTTAAGCGTCCGACTTCAGCTCAGGTCACAATCTCACGGTCCGTGAGTTCGAGCCCCGCGTCGGGCTCTGGGCTGATGGCTCAGAGCCTGGAGCCTGCTTCCGATTCTGTGTCTCCCTCTCTCTCTGCCCCTCCCCCGTTCATGCTCTGTCTCTCTCTGTCTCAAAAATAAATAAAACGTTAAAAAAATTTTTTTTTTAAATAAACACTTAAACAATTTTTAAAAAATAAAAATAAAACAAAACTATTGGTAGAAATTGAACGGCATCTGAAAATTAGAGGGTAATAACACACCATGGTAAATTTCCTGATTTTGTGGTTATGCATAAAAATATCCTGCTTTGTATGAAATACACATTAAACTATGTAGAGGAGATAGTGCCTCCTATCAGCAACTCACTATCAAATGGTTCTGGAAAAAACTGTTTTGGTATTACACCAGCAACTCCATGGTAAGTTTAATGGAAAGTTCAAGTAAAAATGGAAATAAAAACGGGCAGGAATTAGAAATAGCAAATATAGATACTCATTGGAAGAGTTGCAACCTGCATATAAAAATTAGGACAAATCATTGGCGGGTGAAAATAGTAAAGCTCTTTCATGATGATGGTGAAGATGAGTTGGAGATGCTGGAGGTATTTTAGGAAAGATTTCTGGATTAAAAGATACATGTTGCAGTTACAAAAATACAGTAATTAGAATCAGGGAGTGGATAAGAGTTATGTTATTGATGATTCTGACTTGTCAAGCAAAACTCATTTATTGATTTTCTAAGGTAGGTATACATAAAAGGTAAGGGCGAGAGTAGAGAAACAGCTCAGCTCTGTGTCATGTTTCTGGTTTTTAATCCTGGCTTCACACATCCAGGCACGATCGATGACATGTGTCGTAACCAGTCTGTGCCTCACTTGTTACTCCCATAACATGGAGCTAACAATAATAGAATTTTCTGAAGTGTCCATCAGTTAATATATGCAAAACCTGTAGGTACTCGAATGGCCACGGTGTGAGCCCTCAGTCTTAGCTTACCACAGTTGTGATAATCATCTGGACTAACAAAAATCCTTTTCTTGTAGGGAGTGAGTCAGTTTTCAAATATACTTGGTGATGACACCATTTCAAAACTTGTATAAGAGTAAACTGGCTAGGGGCGCCTGGGTGGCGCAGTCGGTTAAGCGTCCGACTTCAGCCAGGTCACGATCTCGCGGTCCGTGAGTTCGAGCCCCACGTCAGGCTCTGGGCTGATGGCTCGGAGCCTGGAGCCTGTTTCCGATTCTGTGTCTCCCTCTCTCTCTGCCCCTCCCCCGTTCATGCTCTGTCTCTCTGTCCCCAAAATAAATAAACGTTAAAAACAAAATTTAAAAAAAAAAGAGTAAACTGGCTATATTTTCTGTTTATCGGCAACTCCTTAGAGACATCAAGTGTTATTTCTCTGTACAGAAATAGAGCAGGTTTTGTTTGCTTCAACTGAAAATGAGCCACACACGGTAACAGCAAAGGACTGTTTCTTCCAACTGCGTCAGTGGACGTCTGCTAAAGGAATTGATGAAAAAAGTACTTCAAGTTGGAATCGGAGGAGTGATGATGATAGGTGCATCTCCAAGTAAGCACAGATAGGCTGATCTCCGGATGCATTTTCACCAGCATGTCAGGGACTATTTACATATTGGAAACCTTGAAAGGACTACAGAGTTAATGTGGACGAACAAGCTGGGAATTAGAATAGCGCGTATCTCACAGATATGGTGATTTACTCTGTGTCCCATTGGTGCAGGCCTACTTTTGAAAATACATATGTATGGGGCGCCTGGGTGGTTCAGTCTGTTGAGTGTCCGACTTCAGCTCAGGTCACGATCTCGCAGTCCATGAGTTCGAGCCCCGCGTTGGGCTCTGGGCTGATGGCCCAGAGCCTGGAGCCTGCTTCCAATTCTGTGTCTCCCTCTCTCTCTGCTCCTCCCCCGTTCATACTCTGTCTCTCTCTGTCTCAAAAATAAATAAACGTTAAAAAAAAAATTAAAAAAAAAAAAAAGAAAATACATATGTATTTTGCTGGCAAAATGTCCATGTCTATTTATCAGCTGTATGCCCTACATTTATCATTGCTATGTGAAATTGTAGCCAGCATTCATTTAAAGTGCATATGATATGTGTATTTAATTTTTTTAATGTTTATTTTTTGTTTTTGAGAGAGAGAGAGAGAGAGACAGAGTTTGAGTGGGGGAGGGGCAGAGAGAGAGAGGGAGACAGAATCAGAAGCAGGCTCCAGGCTCTGAGCTGTCAACACAGAGCCCGACGTGGGGCTTGAACCCGTCAACTGCGATTTCATGACCTGAGCCGAAGTCGGACGCTCAACTGACTGAGCCACCCAGAAGCCCCTGATACGTTTATTTAAATAAGAACAAATTTCAAAATTATTACTTCTACATTTAAAAATATTAGTATAAAAGGAATACTCATATTTTAGTTTTCTTTTCTTATAACATCAGCTATATCTAACATGCTAAATCAATATAATTTTTCTTTGAAAGCATATTTTAACCTAACTAGGAAAAATGTAATTAATAGAAATTAATATATTCTGACTTTAAAGGGAAACGTAAAGAATATGCATTAGTTGGGGCACCTAGGTGCCTCAGTCGGTTAAGCCCAACTTCAGCTCAGGTCACGATCTCACAGTTCATGGGTTCCAGCCCCGCCATGAGCTCCGTGTTGACAGCTCAGAGCCTGGAGCCTGCTTCGGATTCTGTGTCTCCCTCTCACTCTGCCCCTCCCCCACTCAAGCTCTGTCTCTTTCAAAAAAAATGAACATTAAAAAAATTTTTAAATAAAAATAAAAATAGGCATTAGTTAATTTTCTACATAGGTCACACGTAAAACAAATGAGTTGTATTTTCTCGGGAATGTCTTACAACTTTGAGACTCTACTTCCAGCCAATGTGTAGTAATAGAAATCAAATTTAGCCTCCTATCAACAACAGCAACAAAACCAGACAAAAATATATGAAATGGTGGCTTTCAAGACAGAGGACATCGGGCAATGAATGACACTAATCCCCAACAGACAGGAAACAAATGAGGTTGGCTCTATTGTTGCCCAGTTCACAAATTTTAGAGAATTTTCAGGCAGCAGGGAAAGAAAAAGGCAACAAAAAGCATTTGAAGCAAGAGCGATCAAAACATTTTCAAAATTGATGCAAACCGTGACCTCACAGATCCAAAAATCTGAATGGACTCCAAACATAAGAACTATGAAGAAAACTACACCAACCATACAACGTACCCGATTTCTCAAAATAAAGTGATAAAGTCTTGAAAGCAGGCAGAGAAAAAAGGCATGTTACTTACACAGAACAAACAGAAGAATAATAGCAGATTTCTCACTGGAAACAGTGTAAGTGAGGAGACAGGATACTAAAATCTCTAAAGTATGAAAGAAAAAAAATGTCAACATTCAATTCTACGTATATACATTTCAAAAATTTCAAAAATGAAGGCAGAAACGTTTTCAAACATAAAAAAATCTGACAGATTTTTTTTTCCTGACAGGTCTGCACTATGAAAAAGTTTCGAAGAAGTCATTCAGGCAGAAGAAAAATGATACCAGATGGAAAGAGGAATCTTCCCCAAAGAATGGGAACCACCGGAAATGGGACCTATAGGTTTATGGTGACATCTGGTTAAAGTTTGGTTACATCTGTGGTTAAATTTTATGTTTATTATTTATATTTCTTTGAAGTAGGACTATATAAACAAGTATTATAATGTATGTTCTACAAGAGATGTAAAATCAAATCGTATGAAAACAGTTGCACAGTAATTGAGAAAATACAAACGGAGCTATGGGTTTGATGTGAAGTAAAGCACGAAGCTAATTTTTCTTTCTCTGTGGATATTTACGCGTCCCAAGCACCACTTGCCGAAAAGACTACCGACTGAATCACTTTGAGCACTTTTTCCCGATTTCACGTAAATTTATGAATTAGACCAGGGACACCCAATGTCTTAATGATGTTGAGTAACTTTATTACAAAATCTTGCTTTTCCCTTTATGTCCAATTTTAAATTTTACATTTGCTTACATAGGGCATGCATGTCGTTAGCCTATCCCCATGTTACCTAACGTTGTTTTGCTGTTGTGAACATGTCTTATCATCAGTGATATTTTTCCATCAGGTTGGTAGTAACGTGAAATCAGTTGCTACCTATTCATAAATTTTGCATGTCACTGTGTGCCATCCAATTATTCTTTGTACTGCTTTTAAGATAAATCTCCTACTCTCTAGGGTTTTCTACATAAATGACTATCACTAGCAATTTTTTTTCTATTTCTTACCTTTTATAATGTTTCATTTTACTTCTGTGTTCAACTAAGTGTTAATACTTCCAGTTGAATTGTTAGTAGTTTTGACAGAGACAGAGGGCATTTTTCTTTTTTTTTAAAAAAAATTTTTTTTTTCAACGTTTATTTATTTTTGGGACAGAGAGAGACAGAGCATGAACAGGGGAGGGGCAGAGAGAGAGGGAGACACAGAATCGGAAACAGGCTCCAGGCTCTGAGTCATCAGCCCAGAGCCTGACGCGGGGCTCGAACTCACAGACCGCGAGATAGTGACCTGGCTGAAGTCGGACGCTTAACCGACTGCGCCACCCAGGCGCCCCTAGAGGGCATTTTTCTTAACTTGAAAGTGAATGACAGCTATTTTCCCCATTAAAAATGATCTGAGGGGCGCCTGGGTGGCTCAGTCGGTTAAGCGTCTGACTTCGACTCAGGTCATGATCTTGCGGTCCGTGGGTTGGAGCCCCGCGTCAGGCTCTGTGCTGACCGCTCAGAGCCTGGAGCCCGTTTCAGATTCTGTGTCTCCCTCTCTCTCTGACCCTCCCCCGTTCATGCTCTGTCTCTGTCTCAAAAATAAATAGACGTTAAAAAAATTAAGAAAAAAATTGAAAAAAAGATCTGAAATAGGTAAGTAAATACATACAGTTGATGGATTTTTTTAAATCAACAATACTGAATTTTTTCAAATGCTTTTCAGCACCTAGGGATATAATCATCTGATTTATTTTTCCTTAGAATTCATTGGTATATTTTATGGAAGAGAAAGTATTATTTTCTAACTATGGATAAATCCCACTCTACTTTATGCTTCCATAATAAAAGACTAACACACTTAAAATGTAGTAATTTTATGGGGCGCCTGGGTGGCGCAGTCGGTTAAGCGTCCGACTTCAGCCAGGTCACGATCTCGCGGTCCGTGAGTTCCAGCCCCGCGTCGGGCTCTGGGCTGATGGCTCAGAGCCTGGAGCCTGTTTCCGATTCTGTGTCTCCCTCTCTCTCTGCCCCTCCCCTGTTCATGCTCTGTCTCTCTCTGTCCCAAAAATAAATAAACGTTGAAAAAAAAAAATTAAAAAAAAATGTAGTAATTTTAGGGACACCTGGGTGGCTCCGTTGGCTGAGTGTCCGACTTCAGCTCAGGTCATGGTCTTATGGTTTGTGAGTTCGAGCCCCACATCGGGCTGGCTGCTGTCAGTGTATAACCCACTTTGGGTCTTCTCTCCCGCTCTCTCTCTGCCCTTCCCTGCTTGCACGCTCGCTCTCTCCCCCCCCCCCGTCTCAAAAATGAATGCACATTAAAAAATAAATAATATAAAATGTAATAATTTTAGTTTTCTCTTATTTTGAAAATATTTTTAAAAAGGTTTTGTTTGGCCAAGCTGACACAAAATGTTACGTTAGTTTCAGATGTACGACAGTGATTCAACTTCTGTGTACATTATGCTGTGCTCACCACAAGTGTAGACACCATCTGTCACCATATGGCGCTATTGCAATATCACGGACTATATTCTCTGTGCTGTACCTTTCATCCCCACGACTTAGTCCCCAACTTAGAAAGCTGTACCGCCCACTCAACTTTCACCCATTTTGACCATCCCTCCAACCCCTTCCCCTCGGGCATCCATCAGTTTGTTCTCTGTATTCATAGGTCTGATTCTGGATTCTGTTCATTCATTTGTTTTGTTTTGTTTTGTTTTGTTTTAGAGTCCACGGGAGTAAAATCATACGGTGTTTGTGTTTCGCTATCTGACCTGTTATTCCCCTTTCATCTAATTCTGCCATCACCCCACCCGCTTCCAGACATATTTTTGAAAATTATTTCCCATAATATTTAAACTGGTGATATAATTCCATATACTGCTTAAACTCCAAATTTTAGATATACTTATGATTTTTCACATAAAGTGTCTTTCCCAAACAGGATTCCTAGATGGCCAAGATACACGGGACATTTCACAGTCTGGAAAAGCTGCCTCTGTTGCTCTAGCACTGGCCAAAGTCTGCTTTGTAGAGGAAAGGATGTAGGCTTGATGTTCCTGAAGGCACCGAATTTGGGTTCTGCTCTTTCGTAAATGCATACATGGGGTCAGTTTACTTACCTAATGGCGCTAAGCTGCAGTTTCCTAGGGTATTAACCAGAGAAGCAAACACATTACGTCATGATTATAGTTGTCTCATTACCAAGGTCGTGTGGGTTCCTGTCTTTGAGCCTGGCGTCAATCACGCAAGCCTGGTTTTTGCGGTTTTCAAAATTCCCTTTTCTTTTCTCTTGCAAAATCCTATGACAGACTTTTGACAGAAAATGCTTTCACAAAAACTGACAAGCTGTGTCTCAACAGAAAGTTCACGGTTACAACATCTGGCTTTGTTTGTGTTTCCTTGAGCTAAGGAGGAGGATTCAACCACCCGGAGGGTTGTCTGCCTAGTCAGCAGGCCAGTGGGAGCCAAAGGCAGAGTGAGGAACACAAGGTGTGAGGGAAGAGACAGACTGTCAGTCACCAGGAGAGGAGAACCCTGGAGAACAAGGACCTAGAGAGAGAGAGAGAGAGAGAGAGAGAGAGAGAGAGAGAGAGAGACTGTAGCAACATGGTAACATAAGGACGTGCGGCACAGGTAGGCGCTCCCAGTACTTTGTATATGAGAGACTTTAAGGCAGTAGAAAGTCAGGGGGAAGTGGGCCTTTTAATTTTCTTTGAAGTCCTCTAAAATCACACACAAGCAGACACACACTGGTGCCATTTTGTTTGTCTTCTCTTTTTTTCTTACAAACGTAGGTACTGAATTGCCTTTTCTGTATCCGTGTAAGCCGCTGTTCTTCCCGTCAGCCGTTACTGCTGTTCCAGTAACTTTGGAAACTGCTACTTTGCAGTGATCTGACTTTTTAAAAATCATGGAGGAAGGGGCACCTGGGTGGCGCAGGTGGGTAAGCGTCTGACTTCAGCTCAGGTCATGGTCTCGCAGTTGGTGAGTTTGACCCCTGCATCGGGCTCTCTGCTGTCAGGGCAGCGTGTGCTTCAGAAATTCTGTCCCCCCCTCTTTCTGCCCCTCCCCACTCTCTCTCTCTCAAAAATAAACAAACATTAAAATCATAATAAAATGAAATAAAATCGTGGAGTAAATTACTTGCGAGCAAACTAGTAATCACAGATACAGGAATTTCACTAAAAACATGTGGGAGAACTTACAATAGGACCTAGCTCTCTTTGCTCATTGAGGAATAAAAAGTTATTTTTCCCATTTGTCCCCTGAATTGGTGAGAGTGATTTAAGACCAGGTAACAGACCTTACTCCACGTTTTCTTACCCTTCACACATGGAAAATCATGAATCAGTATTTTCCTCTCAACGTCAACAACAAATGCTTATTTTTAGACGAATTAGAATAAAGAGTGGTGTCCCTCCAGATTCCCCTCCTTAAAACCAGGATGAGTGTTTAATTTTCTAATGACTGTGACTTGCCGTGGATAGTGGCACCTTTTGGACCATGGCTTAATCACTATTAGGTTCCCATCGTTGGTTGTTTGGGCAGAGGCGGAAGCCAAGGAGTTCAGTCGTAGCTCGATGAATATGTTATAAAAGCAGGCAGGCTATGATACCGCAACAGTCTCCCCAGACCAGGAATCAATTCTTGTCCAACGTTTCTCTTACCCCTCCCTCCTACCGTTGCTCCAAGATCATTGACATAAGGGATGAGGTTTTATGTTTCTATGGGTTTACTCACACCTAAGTTCAAGTCATTAAAAGTAGCTGCCTAATTCCCATTAACTCAACCATTTTAATTTGCTAACTGAGACGATATTTACTAATCCTTGGATTAGCAATGCTCAATACAACATGATTACTGTTTGCTAATCAGAACTTTCGCGTAATAACAGAAAACTGACAGTTGCTTGTGTGCCTTCTCCGCACTCCTGCTCCAGAGTGTTCATTAGCAACTCAGGGAAATATCTTCCAAAATTGAAGGAGACATGATGATTTTCAGATAGACAAAAACGGAGAATTAATTGCCAATAGATTTGCCCTGAAAGAAACATTGAGGGAGACTCTCGGGCAGATGTATTAACAAACACGTGACAGAAACTAGGATTCACACAAAAATATGGAAATGAGGTAAATAAAAATAAAACATATTCTGTTCATGTTAACTGTCCTAAAAGGAAACTATTTAAGACAGAAGATGCACTGTGTACGTGTGGCACAAAGGAAAATAAAACACATAACAAAAAATGCATATAGGATGGAGATAGGCATTGGGAATTTACTAATGTAAGGCCCTTGCCACTGCATAGGAAGTAGTATAACATTATTTGTAGATTCTTATTGTCTATAAAGATGTAGACCATAAGCCCTGGTCTTATTTATTAATAAACATTTAAAATATTTACAAGCTAAAAATAAATTAACAGTATACATAAAATTGAATTTTTAAGAGTCTTATTAACCAAACATGTCAGACAAGGAAAAAGAAACAAAGAACAGATAGAAAAAAACAGGAAGCAGCTGTCCAACTGGTATTTTTATCCAACCTTATCAATAATGATATTAAACAATCTATTAGGCCCAATGAAAATACAGAGCTGGTTGAGCGAGATGAAAGAGGAAAAGAGGAATACCCAACGTTAGGCGGTCTGCAACTCATGTTAAAAATAAAGGCATGAATAGGTTAAAAGAAAACTGACTGAAATGATCTAACATGACAACACAATTTTTTTTAACAAAAGAACCAAAACCGCTATCTTAATTCAGACACAATAGACTTCAGAACAAGGAACTTACCAGAACTAAAAAGGGATATTATGCAGCTATAAAGGGGTCAGCTCTCCAAGAAACTTAAACACTCTGAACACGTATGCACGAATCACAGAGCTTTAAAATATACAAAGCAACATTTGCTACAACTAAAAGGAGAAATATATCTGTCCATAATTATAGTTAGAGACATCAACACTTTTTCTCTCTCTAATTGATAGAATATGTATACTGAAAATCTCTCTGCCAATGAAGATTTCCTATTTCCATTTACTCAGACACAAAATCTCATGTCACCTTTAATTTCTCCCTTTCCCATATCTCATCTCTACAAAGCATTTATATATTAAATAAGCCCGTTCCTACTTATTGGAGGAATAGGTGTAATCTCTGAGAATCGTATAAAGTTGGAAAGCCACCCCTGCATAATAACACCTGCACACCTGGGGATAATAACACTATCAATATCTGTTAAGGATAAACAACCAACAGATATATTAAGTAGCAATTATTAGAAAACAAGACTTGAACTTGGAAAGAGAAAGCACATTTCTTTCAATCTATTTCATCAAGATTATCACGTAGAGAGTAATGCATACGAAAATATTACTAAGCCCTCCTCATAGGAGAATTGCTGGTGTCTTGGGAAAACTTCACAAAAAACTCACTACTACTAAAATCGAAAGACCTGCCTGTATTCCAGGTCACTTTAAACTGTTTTACTGACATCAGCAATGTGTTCGCATTAGATATGTAAGCTTCCTCAGCTATCTGTAATAACATGTCCTACAAGACAAGAACACTGTCATTTTATTTTTCTTAGCTGTATACGCTATAAGGAACAGAAGCAAAAGATTAGATTAAGCTGTTTTTACTTAAACACATCACTGATGACTCATTATTTTAAAGATTTACTTTTTATTTTTTTTTGTCTTTACCATTTAGAAACTAACAGCATACCTTTGATTATGACCATGTAATTTCTTCTGCTTTGAAATAATGTGATAAATGAAGGTGACAAATCACTCCGAATTTATAACTGAAAGATTTTTAAGGAAAATCTGTCCATGATTTGGCTGTTGTTGATAATGCTGCTATAAACATAGGAGTGCATGAGCCCCTTTGAATCAATATTTCTGTATCCTTTGGATAAACACCTAGCAGTGCAATTGCTGGATCATAGGGTAGTTCTATTTTTAACTTTTTGAGGAACCTCCATACTGTTTTCCAGAGTGGCTGCACCGGTTAGCATTCCCACCAACAGTATAGGAGGGTTCCCGTTTCTACGCAACCTCTCCAACATCTGTTGTTCTCTGTGTTGTTAAATTTACCCATTCTCACTGATGTGCTGATGAATGGATAAGGATGTGGGGTGTGTGTGTGTATACACACATATTTTATATATACATACACATACATATACATATACATATACATTATATATGTATATATAATGGACTACTACTCAGCCATAAAAAACAACAAAACCTTGCCATTTGGCTTGACGTGGATGGAGCTAGGGTATATTATGCTAAGCAAAATAAGTTCTAGAAAGACAAATACCATATGACTTTATTCATGTAGTATCTTAGAAACAAAACAGAGGGACGCCTGGGTGGCACAGTCGGTTAAGCGTCTGACTTCAGCCAGGTCACGATCTCGCGGTCCGTGAGTTCGAGCCCCGCGTCAGGCTCTGGGCTGATGGCTCAGAGCCTGGAGCCTGTTTCCGATTCTGTGTCTCCCTCTCTCTCTGCCCCTCCCCTGTTCATGCTCTGTCTCTCTCTGTCCCAAAAATAAATAAACGTTGAAAAAAAAATTAAAAAAAAAAAGAAACAAAACAGATGAACATATGGGAAGGAAGAAAAAACTAAAGAGAGGGAGGCAAACCATATGAGACTATTAACCATAAAGAATGAAACTGAGGCTTGCCAGAGCAGAGGTCGTCAAGGGATGGGCGAAATGGGTGATGGGGGTGTTACATGTAAGCGATGAATCACCGGCTTCTACTCCTGAAACCAATACCAAGCGGTATGTTAACTAAGAAGAATTTCAATAAAAACTTGAGACAAAGAAAACAAAATCTTGACAGTTTAAGTTTTAAAAAAAAAGACCTTGCAATATTTGAGACATCTGTAAGAAGACTGGTTTCCTTCTGAAAGCACAAGTATAGAGTGGTTAAAGAACAGAAGAGCTCATAAAACCCGTCTACTGTTGACCTGGACAGCATGTTGACAGTGGGCTAGATGTTATCATGAAGTGACTGAAGCCAGAGCAGTTTTCACGTATCGAGAGAGAGTACAGGGCAGGGGTGCCTGGGTGGCTCAATGGATTGAGAGACTGACTCTTGGTTTCAGCTCAGGTCCTGATCCCAGGGTCATGAGATCTAGTCCTGTGTCCACCCGTGCAGCCTGCTTAAGATTCTCTTCCTCTGCCTTCTCCCCAACTTGTACTCACTTTCTCTAAAATTTTTTAAAAAAACTAATAAAAATATTTTTATAAGAGTACAGGGAAGCCACGTAAGGCAGTAAAAGCTAGGCAGATGACAGATAAATAGGACTGTCCAAATCTACCATCCAAGTTTCTAATCATTTAACTGAGCGATGAGCATGTGTCTGTTGGCCGAGTTAGATACAGGCATGGAAATGACCGCATAAAGACGGAGCTTTTCAAGGGAATAATGTAGAATGTTTTTCCCTATCACCTATACTTGTGAGTTGGCTGCAGTTGGAAGTGGGGAGTAGTACTGAGTTTTGTAAGATAAGGAATAAAGTTGAAGCACCAGTTATTCACCACTGCTTAAAAAAAATAAAAGCCACCTGCGATTCCACCTCTCTCTCTCTTCATCTCCCTTACTTCATTCTCCGGTTCTCTCCTGGTCTACTCACATCCTGAGCTCTAACTCTTCTCATTCACAGTATTGCTATGTATTGCTTAGCAGACACCTATTCACTTCTCAGCACTCAGCTTGAGCTTAACACTCCCCACCTGCTCCGGCCCTCATTCAGAGCTCGCTGAAAACTTCATAGTCACTGGCCGCACACTTTTTAAAAATTGAATCTTAGGAAGAACATATTTTGACACATATGTAAACAACTGTGGCGAGTTACCCTGTGTTTTATTGAAAGTGTGCAGCCAATTTTTGTGCGGTTCAATTTTTTAAAGTCTACGATTCTTTTATTTGTCTATTTCCTGGTTCTGGAACAATACCTGGCATATAGTAAGTACTTAATATCTGTTGAATGCATTTAAATATAGTCAAACGAGGAAGAGGGACTCTTGCTTGGAAACAGAGGTATTCTGAGATAGAAGACACAGTCTTGGAATATGAAGCAGGTACCAATTGGCTTGATTTCATTGCAAAATTCAGGGATTAGCATTTATTATCTTTAGGGCTCTGAAGTTTTACATCTACCTGTTTGTCCTCCACACACATATTTAAATATGCACCTGGTAATTTGAATCTACAAATTGAAAAAAACAATGTCATAATTTTTAGAATTACAATATATGATATCAGTATACCTATAATAAAATACTTGGCAATTTTACATTTGCAAGATAAATCCTATTTTATGTTAAAATTAAGCTGAATTTTATTCCATTCAATAAACTCTTCCTTTTACTCAGAAAAGGGTGCTAGCTATAAAATAACTTGTAACTTTTACCTGCACCTGTGATGATGTCTAGTTTTATGAGTAAAATAATCATAGTGCTATTTGAATATTATTTCCTTAGACAGGAACTAATGTTTAAACTTCATGATATCATTTTATATCATGATATTTGAAAGGTTTACATTTCACATTATTATTGCCACGATATGGCTCTCAATCTCTGTTATGTAACATTTAAAATCTATGAGATTATTTAAAATAATAGGGGGGAGTGTTCCCTTGTCTCAAGTTTCACATTACAGAGTTTATCTAACATATTATATTTTAAACTACCAGTGTCTTGCGTCTAAGCCTCAAGAGATGTTATGCATGCATTACCACATTCACGATCATAAAGGAATAGAAAATGTTCAAAGACGACTTTGTACACGTATATGCGTGCTTGAATGACACCAGGGCTGCCGGCTTCCCACGGAGTGACAAAAGTTTTCTCTTGGTATTTTCACATCTAAATAGTAACACCCTCAGTTGGTTTAGAAGCAGCTTCAGAGACATTGTGACCCTTTTGAAATTATGAAAATAAGTCCAGTATTATAACATCCCAGTCTTTTTGCCTTTTATTCTCGAGCCCTTCTACAACTTAAATTGTCCAATATCTATTTGAAATTTTGAAATTTTTGACATCATACTGAATATAAAATTGTATATATTATATTATATTACATTACATTATATTATAATTTCTTCCCTAAGGTCAGATAATTGTCTGGTTAAATCCAGGAGATAGTGATACACTAAGAAAATCGCTTTCATTGTGAATTCTATTTTCTTTGATTTGTTTATCTGAGTGACGTTACTTTTTCCTCCCATTTGTTTCCTCTGTATGTGATTCTTTACGAAAACGACGAGAAAAGGAAGCCAGGATGGTTCATATTGGGCTCCAGACTTCGCCTGTCACTCTCCTTTTGGTCACACCATTATCATCATTAGGAGGTAAGCTTGACTTCCCTTTCTGGCTTGATTATCTTTTTCCTTTATAGAGACAGCATTTGCATGAGAGTTGACAGGTTTATTACAGGAAAAAAAATCTAGGAGGGAAAAGATAAGCATAGCAGACTATAATGGCCCCCTAATATAGTTCTATTAGGTCTGCAGACTCTGACTGTTTAAATGAATGGAGTTACCCTTAACAGGTAGAATTCTAAATTTCTGTGCCCTCCTTTTTTTCTTGTTTCCAACCATGAAGGGAAATTTTTAATCTATGTATGGAAACATTTAAATTCTTTCTTAATAATGTGAGTCTACTCTATGCGCATTAGTTTCAAGGGACACTAGCATTAGTGTTCTCATAGGGATGAGTATTCTCTACTTTCTATAACTGAGCTATCCAAAAACTCATTCAAGGGGCGCCTGGATGGCTCAGTCAGTTAAATATCCAACTTTGGCTCAAGACATGATCTAGCGATTCATGAGTTCAAGTCCCACATAGGGTTCTGTGCTGAGAGTTCAGAGCATGGAGCCTGCTTCATATTCTCTCTCTCTCTCTCTCTCTCTCTCTCTCTCTCTCTCTCTGTCTCAAAAATAAACATTAAGAAAAAAAGCTCATTCAAGCAGAGGTATGGTTATATGCATACATGGTAATGTAGGTATTTCAAGTCATTAAATTTGCATTACAGATAAAGTGAGGAGAAAACACAGCTTAAATATATTGCCACTGTACTAAGAATAGTAAATTTTAAACTGATTTATTGGCCTAGAATTCAGGTAAGTATCACATATAGAAGACAAACAAAAAACACAAAAATATCTTGAGATATTACAAGGGTATATCAAAAGAGATTATTCAGAAAAAGAAGCTTATGTATTCTTAATAGAAGGAGTTTAAAAGAAACTATGATCCTACATGAGTGTTAGAAAAACTGGAGAGAAGTTCAAGGGGCAAGTCAGTTAAGTGTCCGACTTCCACTCAGGTATAGACCTCATGGTTCATGAGTCTGAGCCTCACATCGGGCTCTCTGCTGTCAGTAAAGAACCCACTTAGGATCCTGCCTGTCCCCCTTTCTCTCCACCCCTCCTCCACCTATCAAAAATAAACATTAAAAAAAAAAGATGAAGTTTAAGAAAGGTACCTCTGAAGATGTGGATAGTGGTTGCTCAAAGTCAGATATACCCAAGTGTAGGTCTTGGGCTAGAGCGTAGGGATGCAGGTTGAAAAGGGAGTTTGTGGGGAAATCTTCAGTGTTCACAGCAAAGGCAGACTGGAAGCTGGGGGATAAGTCCCAGAAGCTCCTGCATTTGCCACATACGAGTTTGTGAAGCCAACAATGAAATCGACAAACTGATGAATTTTCTAAGCTTCAGGACCTCCCAGTGATTACAGTCTCACTTCTGTTTTGTGAATCTCAAGCAAATTTTCATCACTGGACGTTTGTAAGTAAGAACTACACATGGGGCGCCTGGGTGACTCAGGTGTTATGTGTCCAACTCTTGATGTGGGCTCAGTCATGATCCCAGGGTGGTGGGATCAAGACTCGCATTGGGCTCTATGCTGAGTGTGCAGCCTGCTTAAGACTCTCTTTCCTTGGCCCTTCTCCCCCACTCACGCTCTCCCCCTACCCCCTAAAAAAAGAACTACACAAAAGCCATGCCTGTCAGGGATGGAAGTAGCGGTTATAGAGCCAACTTGACCATGAAGGCTACAAAGAATCTAGCATTTATTTTTTTTGTACATTGCAATAACTCTAGTAGCAGTAGGGTTATGAAAAGTCTAACACAAACCTGAAACTTTCATAATTACACCAAATAGACTTGGAGGTGAGACTGATTAAGTAATCACAATTGAAGTCACTAGAGAGAAGTGTTTTACAGAAAGAATTAAATGAAGCAGAAACCAAGAAAAGCAGACGTGAGAAGCCAGATTATCCTGGAAAGAAAGGAAAAGGGTGGGATTAGTGACTCATGCAACTTCACTGGAAATTGTACTCTGGGACCAGATAAATTTTGTTATAGCCTTGTGGCACATTTCTCTCCTTATTCTCTGGTAAATGTAGATATATGATACTTTCAACAAAAAGTACACTGACCAAGAAAATGTCCTGGCTAAATTATGTTCTTTTTTCTGTCATGCAATTAACTAACAACCCTGTTCTGTTTGTAAAAGGAACTGATCAATCAGCATAAACTGTAAATGGACCCACTGTGGACACAGACTATGTAGACATTTTAGCTGTGCCACTCAGAGAGGCTCAGGGAGAATTACCTACTTACCTTGCCTATCTGTGCCTAAGGTTTTCATTTATTAATTGAGGATGCCATTATTGGAAGGTAGTACAAGGCTCAAATGATTAACTATTGATACAATTCTTAAGAGACTACCTGGCAAGCTTCAAGCAATTTTTGAGCTAATAATGACAGATTCAGAGATGGGCCAAAAAATCATTTTTGAACAATTCTATCTCCAAACATACCAGAGTCCAGGATCTTTATCATAAGTATTCCAAAAGAATCAATGAAAAATAATAATGAACAGTGGGAGACCTCATAGTAACTATCTAGAATTTGTCTTTACCATGTTGATGGGTCTTTCAAGTCTGATGCGTATTATCAGTTAGGAAGAGGCCACTGAAAAAGACCTCGGCCAACAAATTTCCTCCCTTCCTTGAATCTCTATGGACGATCCGTTCTACATGTTAGCAAAACAACAAAATTGATCTCTACGCCAGAAATCTGGGTAGTGAAAAGGTATGAGAGATAATAAAATATATTTTGTGGATACTTAAGTTTCACAATAGATAATTATTTTATAACGTCATTTCTTGTGAAGTTCTAGATTCTAACTGAATAATAAGGACATCTGTGAACCCTTAAGCATATGATGATTAACACTAAGAACTAGCAGTATACAAATATTATAAAATAATGAATAATCAATCTAAGTATTATTATGTACTTGGATACAATGCACATGTACAAGTTCAGTAAATTGTACACTTAAGAATAATACCTTAGGGGCGCCTGGGTGGCGCAGTCGGGTGAGCGTCCGACTTCAGCCAGGTCACGATCTCGCGGTCCGTGAGTTCCAGCCCCGCGTCAGGCTCTGGGCTGATGGCTCGGAGCCTGGAGCCTGTTTCCGATTCTGTGTCTCCCTCTCTCTCTGCCCCTCCCCCGTTCATGCTCTGTCTCTCTCTGTCCCAAAAATAAATAAACGTTAAAAAAAAATTAAAAAAAAAAGAATAATACCTTATATTTTCACTAGGTTCTCAAAGTTGTTCTAAAGGTTACTATTTTTCACATGTTTTATTTAGGATATCAGCTTGTTCTCAGTGGAAGGACCCATTCATGTCACTATCACACATATTATTGGAACCAGAACCATTTACTTTGTCTCTTTGTTTCTTTCCTCCCTCCTTTTCTTTTTATTTTTGATCCATAAGATTGTCAAACAGATAAACTCAACTTTTCCAAATTAGTTGTGAACCTGCTGATGTGTACTAATAAAATCAACACTTTCCCTTTGTATGGGTTCTTTTTTTTTTAAGTTTATTTATTTTGAGTGGGAGAGAGGGAGACAGCATGAGTGGGAGAGGAGTAGAGACAGAGAGAGAGAATCCCAAGCAGGCTCCACACTGTCAGAGCAGAGCCTGATGTGGAGCTTGAACTCACACACCGTGAGATCATGACCTGAGCTGAAGTCAGATACCTAACTGAATGAGCCACCCAGGTGCCCTTCTATGGGTTGATCCTGTCTTGTTCATTGAATTGCTTGTAAGTTCATGCCTGATTTTGTTGTTTTTGCAGATTCTTCGAACATTTCCTGTTATTCTTTTACTTTATTCGTATTCTTCACCTTAGATTTCATATTATGATATCAACATTGCTAAACTGGCTTTCTTTATTTGCTCAAATTTCAAATTTTTAACTCTTATTCTTTTTATCTATTTTTAATTTTTTTTATTTTTTTTAATGTGTATTTCTTTTTGAGAGGGAGAGAGAGAGCAACGGAGGGAGGAGCAGAGAGCGACGGGGACAGAGGATCCGAGGCACCGAGCCTGATAGGGGGCTCTAACTTGCCAACGTGAGATCGAGACCTGAGCCAAAGTTGAACACTTAGCTGACTGAGCCACCGAGTCACCCGTATCTATTTTTTTTCATTTGGCAGTTGCAAAGACCCCCAAATTTATTTTTTTCTCCTCTAGAAATCTAACCTGCGAGTTTCTCATTCAGCGAGCGGGTTTATATTTGCTCTCTTAGATTGCATAAGGCAGACATTGCCACCACTGTGTCGCCAGCACAGTGTCCAGCACCAGTGAGAATGTTAAGAAACTCTGGGCTTAGCCTCTTCTCATTTACCAAAATTATTCCACTCATACTCGATCTGTCTTACTTCCCTCACCATCTTTACTTCTGTCTCAAATGGAACTAATCTTTTTTGCTCCTCTTTTGTATAGAGTGTGAGCTTAATGTACATTACCTTTATTTTTGTATTTTCTTTTTAGTGTAGTTGACACACGTTACCTGTTACATTAATTTCACGTGTACAACATAGTGATTCAACACATTTAGACATTATTCTATGCTCCCCACAAGGGTAGCCACCATCTGTCTTCAGGCGTCACTATTACAACACTAATGACTGTATTCCTTATGCTGTGCCTTTGATTCCCGTGACTTAGTCCCTCCAGATCATTTACGCCTTTTTATCCAACCAACATCTCCACGTATTTCTTAGGAGCCTACATCTATGCTAGCATATTAAATTTAAAAACCCGGAAATATCTGTACTTCTGGGAGTCTCAAACTAGGGAAAGAAAGCTAAAATACAAAATTGCCATAATTTGGGATACATTCTGTAGTAAAAGAAGCTTCGAGGTACTTTTGACATCAGAAAAACAAAAAAGGCAGCTGTGGTCTTTATGCTGCCTGGGAATTTAATGAGGTCGGAGGAAAAATGGGTAGGGGAGGCTTTGCCTTTGTTGATTTGTAAATAATTAGTGCAGTTCTAACGGGCAGAAGAAAGGAAGTCTCCCAGGGAAAAGGCCAGTACATGCAAAGAAGATGAAAGAAACCAGGGAAAGATGCATGAACTGCAATTGGAGACTTAGAAGGTAGATTCAGGACTATCTAAAAGCCACCTCATTGGGGACGGGATTTGTACAGTTATGGCCTTCATTTAGGTCAGTTGGTGGCTTGAAGATCAGAGTTTGAGTAATTATAACACTGAAATAGGCAAACACTACAAACCAGGGCTTTTTATCCCAGGGATCTAGTTGCTCAACATTTGATGGCACACTACTGACTTTATCTCAAGTGTAATGAGGAATCATTAGAAGATTGCAAATTAGGGTGTGACATCTAATTTCCTGTGGCTGCTGTAACAAATTACCAAGCTATCATGGTAGCTTGAAACAACATTTATAAACATACACTTCTGGAAGTCAGAAATCCAAAATGGCTGTCAAGGCTAAAATCAAAGTACCTGCAGGTCTGCTTTTCTTTGGGAGACTCTAGGGAAATACTCTAGGCTTCCTTGCCTTTCCACCTTCTAGAAGCTGACCATATCCCTTGGCTCATCAAAACTGCTACCTCTGCACTGTCAGCACAGTGTCAAGTATGATTTCTTATTCAAAACCACCAAGGTCTAGAAGAGTTTCTTACAATACATCAGTCTGACACTCCATCCTCCCTCCCTTTTCCACTTATAAGAATCCTGTGATCACTCTGGGCTTGCCTGGATAATCCAGGATAACCTCCCCATATCAAGGTGAGCTGATTAGCAAACTTGATTCAGCCCTCAATCTTTCTCTTGCCATGCAATATGTTTATAGGTTCTGGGGAGTAAGACATGTACATCTTTGGGGAACCATTCTATACCTACTGTTGCCTTCAATAAAATTTTTTTCTAGAAGTGGTACAGAAGATGGCCTGGATGCCATGTTAGAAGGATGAGACAATATCTCGGTGAGAGAAGATGAGAGCTTGAATTAAGTTAATGGAAGTTACAGTAAAAGTGGTGAGGATAACTGATGACTTCTTTGTTGGACATAATGGTATGGAGAAAATGAAAGAAGGTGAAGCATTAATACAATGCAAAACTCTATCAACAAGGAATGATATTATTTCCATTTCCATTACAAACAAAAGTTATCAAATGGAGTTTATATTTTGGTAAAATTGTCTATTTTGTATTAGATTGCAAACCAAAACTGCAGTGTAATAGAAACGTTGTGTAACTTATCAAATCCTAGCAAGTAAAAGGCAGTTACCCTGATTCTTCAAATTTTTCCTCTGTGCCTTTCCTCTTACTCTATAACATTCTGTCCATGGCTTTGCAACAAGTAACAATGGATTGGAGAAACAAATATTGCTTACTTCTTTATATAACTATACTCTAAAACCCACTCTTGAAGAACTCATAATAACTTTAATTGGTTCCTGGAGCTGGGATAATAGCCTATATGCTTTATATCTCCAAAACAATAGCAAAAACTACCTATAAAACAGTTATGGAAATGAAATATTTGCTACTGTTATAAGAAGGCACAATTGTACATATTCTTAAAATAGTGAGATAAAAATAATTTAGTGTATGTCAGGGGAAGAAGAAAGCCATCTAACTTGTGTCTGGCTCTTACCAGTTATCAGGGGGAAGGGTTGATTAGGTAATACCTGTTCTTCTAAGCCTAGTTAAAACCAACCAACCAACCAACCAACAAAAAATGTTCTTTTTATGATCAAAAAATTGCCAGTTATAGTATTCCTAAATTTTTCAAAGCGACAGAAAATGACTATGTTGCCAGCACAAAGTAGATGTTCAACAAATATTTACTGAAGAAATAAATTAACATAAAGCCAAAGAAATATTTCCCAAAAATCTTTAAAGCTCCAGAAATATACATTGATAACTCTTATAATACCATATATTAACACTTGTGGACATTGAACTTTGGTCACAGAACTAACCCAAGTCACTGTCATATCTACAACTGTCACACTGTCCCCAAATTTTCTCCTTGCTGCCATTCTTGACCCTCTTAAATCCACACCCATGTAACATCATCATTAGTAAAAACAAAATACAGTCACACTTCTCCTGCATGAAACCCTCTAGTGGCTTCCCGCTTCACTGAGAACAAAATTCCCAACCTGTGGTCTCCAGGGTTTATCCTGACTGGCACCTATTTAGACAATGAGCCTCAGAACCTTCCTGGAATGTGCTGTCCCCAGATCCTGGCCTGTCAACTCTGAAGAAAGGCTCTCCTCCTTATCTAAAGTAATTCTCTTTCTCATCCTACCAAGGTAATCACCTCATTTCATATTATTCATGGATCTTAAATATCTTAAACCTTTTAGATTAGATCTATCATTATTAATCTATGTTTATCTCATTTCCTTGTTTATCTCTGGTTTACTGCCTCCTCCCCCCCATTAAAATCCAAGTGTCACGACAGCAAGTTGTGTTTGTTTTTGTTCATTGTTCTATCTCTAGGTAAGCCCTCAGCAAATATTTTTGTGTGATTTAATGCATGGTATTCCCTTTAAGTATAATAAATGCAATCTTACACAGGCACCAATTCATACTGTCTGATGAATTTAAAACTGACATCCATATATTCACCTCCGTTAAAATTTTACATAAATGAGACTCTTTTCACTGTTCAGGCAAGAAATATATAAAGCACGTTTTTGCTCATTTAGTTCTCTCTCTCCACATCATCTTAACCTTCAGCAAATTCTCTGGGCTTTATCCTCAAAATATATCCAGAATGTGACCAGACTCCCCCTATACCTCTAGTAACATGATCCAGGGAGCATCAACTCTTGTCTAGACTCCCATAAAGGAAAAAATATATACGTATCATGTAGGTTGAGAGTTATACAAGACTGAAGCTTAATGAAAAATATATTAAGATATAAAATGGGAATTTTTATCCTGACAGGTATAAAATAATATCTCATTGTGATTTTGATTTGCATTTCCCTGATAGTGATGTGGAGTATCTTTTCATGTGTCTGCTGGCTATCTGCATATCTTTTTTGGGGGGAGAAATGCCTATTTATGGCTTTTCCTTTTTTAAATGGATTATTTGATTGGGGGAGGGGGAGTTGAGTTGTATAAGAATGAGAAAGACAAGAAGTAACAAGTGTCAGTAAGGAAATGGAGAAACAGGAATGCTTGTGCACATACGTTACATAACGTGAAAATGTAAATTGGTGAAACCACTGTGCCAAACTATGGAGGTTACTCTCAAAGTTAAATATAGAAATATTGTGTGATCTAGTAATTCCGCTACTAGGTATTTACCCAAAGAAAATGAAAACACTAATTTGAAAAGATATACGCACCTCTATGTTTATCACAGCATTATTTATAATAGCCAATATATGGAAGTAACCCGTTTCCGTTGATAGATGAATGGACAAAGAAGATGGGAGATACACACACACACACACACACACACACACACACACAGGAATATTACTCAGCCATAAAAAGAATGAATTCTTGCCATTTGCAACCAAATAGATGGATCTAGAGAGTATAATGCTAAGTGGAATAAGTCAAACAGAGAAAGACAAATACCCTATGATTTCACTTATATGTGGAATCTAAAAAACAAATGAACAAAGAAACAAACAGAAAACCAGACACTTAAATACAGAGAACTGGGGGTCACCAAAGGGAAGTTTTGTGAGGCGGACAGGCAAAATATATAAAGTGGATTAAAATGTACCAATTTCTAGTTATCAAGTAAGTCACGGGGATGAAAAGTACAGCATAGGGAATATAGTTAATGATATTGTAAAAATGTTGTTTGGTGATAGATGGTAACTATACTTATCTTGATGAGCACTGAGTAATATAGAATTACCCAATAACTACGTTGTACAACTGCAAATTGTATAATATTGTATGTTAATTATATCTCAATAAGAGAATTGGGATTTTTCAGCATACACATGGTGTTAAAGCCATGAGTATCTCTCTTAAGAGATTTAGTTTAGATTGGATGCAATGCTACTAGGCTTAGGTTTGAAAAGAGGAAGAAGTACCAGAAAGAGATATTAAGAAGTCAGATCCAGTGAGATTTATGAAACGCCAATAAAATGTATTCACCTAGAACCAAAATTAGCAAGAGTTTCAAGCAGGAGCGACTAATCAACTATATTACATGTGCTGACAGACCAATTAAGATGAGGGCTAAGAGTTGAACATTGGATTTAGCAACTCTGACAAAAATAATTTCAGTTTAGTGATCAGAATCAAAGCTTGAATAGAGTGAATTCAAGAGAACGTTAGAGCTTAGTCATCTTGCATAACTGAAAATTTACATCAGTTGAACAGTAACTCCCCATTTCCAGCTTCCTCCAGCCCCTGGCAATCGACTTTCTATCTCTTCGTGATCCTGATTTCAATTCCTGTAGACATATATCTTGAACAAATTCTAAATATCTGTTGTATAAAATAATATCTATAGTCAACAATACTCCATTTGCACTTTAAAAAAACTGTTAAGAGACGGGCACCTGGGTGGCTCAATGGGTTGAGTGTCTCTTGATTTCGGCTCAGGTCACCATCTCGTTGTTCATGAGCTTGAGTCTCGGTTCTGAGCTGACACAGTGCTCCTGCTTGGGATTTTCTCTCTCTCCCTGTCTCTGCCCCTCTCCTACTTGTGCTGTCTCTGTCTCTTTCTCAAAGAAAGAAACATTTTAAAAAATTATTAAGAGAATAAGTTCTATGTTAAGGGTTAACAAGCAAACAAAATCAAAGGGCTATAAAGAAACTTTTAGTTGTGATGGATAGGTCTATCACTTTGATTGTGGTAATGATTCCCTCCAGTATATGCATATGTCCAAACTCATCAAACTGTAAACATTAAATATATGCAGTTGTTTGGGACACGTAGGTGGCTTAGTCGGTTGAGATTTGGGCCCTTAATTTCAGCTTGGGTCATGATCCCAGGGTTGTGGGATTGAGCCCTGTATTGGGCTCTGTGCTAACAGTACAGAGCCTGCTTGGGATTCTCTCTCTCTGCCCCTCCCCCACTCGTGTATGTGCTCTCTCAAAATAAACAAACATTAAAAAATAAAATAGACATATACAGTTTTTATCAATTATATCTCAATGAAGCCAGGGATAGGGGAGACAATTATGGGAGAGAAAGCTTAGTGGTTTCTATAAAAATATCTTTTAAGTACCTTGCTATAAATGGGGTTATATTTACTCTAATTTCTCCGTTTTTCACAATGAATGGACAATGGTTTTAATCGGCTTTAGAGTAAGGATTGAGGTATTTGTAATTTTACTCTCTGGCCTTTTCTTAAAAGTGTAAAAGCAGTTAGTTGACTCTAGAACATCCATTCCCATTCTTTGAAAGTTCCTTAAAGGGTCATCAATCCTGAACTCATCAGATACTATTAATGCATGTCAACAAAGCTGTATAGCTTGTGCTTATCTTTAAAAGTAAGGCTTTTTTGTTTGAATATTCAAAAATGAATATACTATGAATAATTTAATGTCTTATTTTCTTTTTTAGTATAACAATAGATAATTATTTTATTATTCAGCCTCTGTTCCACATTCAATGGGGGAAAAAACACATTTTCCCCTAGTTTTTTCTTTTTCTTTTTTTTAACTCTTTGAAATTATATGTGCTTGGTCGTACAGCTATTAAAATGTGTCTTTCCTTCATAGCCAAAAAACAAACAAGAAAACCATAAAATTTGGGGTTTTTTTCCCAAGAACTATTAAATTCTATTTGAATAGTAAACTCACCTTGCACATTATTCAATCAGAACTAGAATTTACAGGACTGATTAACCAGGAAATAATTGTTCGATCTTATCAAGAAAAACTCAGAGGTGAGTAACTTAGGATCAGTATTTATCCAAGTACTTTCTCTTCCTCCTGTAGGTCAGAGGATGAGCTGGATTATACCAGGTGTTTTGTGAAGCTTTTTTATAACATAGCTATGCATCCAAGATATTTACTTTCTTGAGGATCTTAATCTTGCTATCAATAGTCAAAGAAAGGCATTATGTCTTTTTTACATGTTTATTTTGAGAGATAGAAAGCACGAGTAAAGGAGGGGCAGAGAGAGGAGAGAATCACAAGCAGACTCTGCTCTCTCAGCTGTCAGCAAAGAGCCTTATGGGGCGGTGGGGGGTGGGGGGTTCCATCTCATCATGAGCTGAACTGAAATCAAGAGTTGGATGAATAACCAACCGAGCACCCTAGGTGCCCTGAAAGGCACTACATTTTTAACTCAGCACATACTAAATGTAAGATGTAGTACCAGGTGCTAAGCAAATAACTATATAAACTCATGGGTAATCATCATAATATTCATGTTTCTATGCTAACTACACTATGTAATACACTAGTTGTATTTTGAATATGTAAAAATTGGCTCAAACTAAATTAATGATGTCTGCTGTTAGAGTTAGTAATCTAAGTCATGAAACGATATGACATTCTCATCAGTAATAATCATTTTCCTAATTCTACATTCCATTGAAATGGGGTAATTCAGACAAGTTTTGTATCTTACTATTTTTAAAAATAAGCATCATTTTACCTAATTGTTTTTCCTAACGGGCTGAACTGTTTCCCCTTCCTGTTATAGGTGGGAAATAAGCTGGATTAGACCTGGTGTCCTTTGAGGTTTTTCTTTAATATGGTCATAACCATGAGGCACCTGGGTGCTTCAGGGGGTTGAGCCTTGGATTTGGTCTCAGCTCATGATCTTGCAGTTTGTGAGTTCTAGCCCCACATCAGGATTGCTACTGTAAGTGTAGAGCCTGCTTCAAATCCTCTGTCCCAAAGTCTCTCTCTGCCCCTCCCTTGCTTATGCTCTCTCTCTCTCAAAAATAAAAATTAAAAAAACTCATATATGGTCACAGCCATGTGTCCAAGCTATTCAATTTCTTTCTGATCTGTAACATTTTTCATGAAGACCTGCTTAAAATTATATTTTATACTCACTGGGAAGAGATATTGCTAAATAGATTCCATTACATAGATGTGCTGCTAATATTTACGACTTATCCTGAAAATCAACAGCCAGAAGCTAAGAGGAAAAATTTAGTGTGCATCTACCAATCAATTAAAACTTACGTGGAGTCTCAGGAGAATATGAAAAAAAGGCAGGAGATACACTAACCTTCAGAAATGTTGACAGTGAGGAGGGAGACAGTCTAAGTCCCAGAAATACTTAGGTCTTGATTACAATGCATTTCAGAAAGACTCTAGATTGGCCCAACCATCAAGAAGAAGTGTCCCCTGTAAGGACTTATTAGTGTTTCTTGTTGATGATCGGTATGATTTTGCAGTCATCCTTTATAGCAAATAGTAATATTTTAACATTGTTACAAATAAAGACTATAGAAGATCATTTTAGGATTAAAAAAATTTAACCTTCCTTTGAACTCTTACCTACATCACCATCATCAAAATGGGAATCAGTACTTCAATGGATCAAAACAGGATTCAAATCTATTACATTTGGGGTTTTATCTTCTCTTTATGATGATAAAGCATTATAATGGAGAAGATATCTTCATTGTTATCTTCCCCAGTTGACTAATCATGTAATAATTCTTTAATTCCCTCATCTACTCGGTCCATCTGTGCTTCCTGGATTTAATACCCTCAAGTTTAAATGTTCTTGCTTTCCTCACATATTATGGTTTAAACAACCTGTTAAACAAAAGTTTAATATTGCTCTCTCAATATCGATAACAACAGAGGGACAAAAATTGTCTTTCTCACAGTCCAGAACAATTTGGTAAACTTCAATTAACCAGCAATACCATCATTTCAAATTTAAGAGTTATATTACTTTAATTAAATGATCTTAGCCAAAAGTTTCCTGTAGTTACTACTAGATATAACAGTTCTACAAAGGTGTATATCAACATTTAATAATTTAATTAAGCAGGGGATTAGTAAATTGTCACTGTTGTATAAAAAGTATTCTTAAGTAAGCCTGACCCCTAATGAAAGACTCTTCTGTTTTTGTTTTAGTTTTGGAAACAGCATGAGTGGGGCAGATGGGCAAAGGGAGAGAGGGGAAGATGGGGGGAGGAGGGGAAGGAGGGAGGGAGGATCCCAAGCAGGCTTGACACTCAAATACAGAGCCTGACACGGGGGTTGATCCCATGACCATGAGGATCATGACCTCAGCCAAAATCAAGATTTGGATGCTCCACCTACTCAGGCATGCAGGAGTCTCAACATTCTTCTGCTGTAAGACAAAATTCTCCAGAAAATGTGGACTTTCTATCAGTTCAGACTAGTCAGATTGCAGTTGACAGTGTGGCAAATTGCAAAAATGACCATAGCTCGCCACCAGTCTTCTCCTTTACAGTATGACTTAGCAGTTCTTTGCATCAAGAAACGGAATTTATTTCTCCACCCCTTGAATTTGGGTTGGCTCTGTGACTTCCTTTGCCAAGAGAATGGTGGCAGATGGCATAGTGTAGAAGTTCCAAGCCTAGACTGCAGAAGGTCCTGCTCTCTTCCTTTCCTTCTCCTGGAGACCTACCTGGCTGCCATTTGAACAAGACTGGACTAGCTTTCTGAAGGTAGATAAACCATATGGTGCACAGAAAAGGCACCCACCTGAAGTTTTCCTAGTCTAACTGAGCATTAGCTGGTATGGTACCTGACTACAAAGATGTGCAAGGCAGTACAGCCAACATCATACACCTACCTAACGTTACATCAGCAGACTTGCCTAGTTGACTCATAGACTCTTAAGCAATAATAAAATGTTTTAAGACAATTAAGTTTTGTGGTGCTTTGGTAAGCAGCAAAAGCTAACTGACCCAGGTAGAAAGAAACCCAAGAAAAAGGGAGAAATTATTGTAATCTTAGTGAAATACATCAGGACAGCTACAGGAAAGTCAATGATGAAAGCCCCGTAGGAACTACTAGAACCCAGGGGTCAATCTTATGCTTCTTCTTCTATATATCACTCAACTAAGGCTAGGGTTACATTGCACAAAAGGACAGCTCTTTAGCAACACTACTGAGAACACTGTCAGAAAAAGAGGTTTAGGAAAGATATCCATCGCAAACTCTTGTTCAGTTGTGAGAAGACCTGTGGTTTTAGTCATAGATAGTACATTATCCATTAATACCCATCCCTCCTACTACGAAGACCACTTCATGACTCCTAATGTATATTCTGAAACCCCATCCACTGATGTGAACCTGTCTGTGTATCCAAATTTCCTCTTTCATCCTGTTTTATACTTTAGTACCCTAACTCCCAGCTGATTTTGGCAAAATCATGTAATATTCTTTCACAGTAACAATATCTAGAAAGTAGAAGAATCCCTTTTTAATATTCAAGAGTCTGAGAATCCATGCAACTCAAGGAACCCACTAAGTGCAAGGTAGCGTAAGCAGGAATATACATTCTTTGAATGTCAGGTCAATTCATGTTCTGGCACAATCACATTATGACTGATTTTTACTAAGCATGTGTTCATGAAATTCATGTAAATTCAGGTAAAATAAAGACTTTTTGTTTTAAAGTCTGAGACCTGAATCACTGACTACATTTTTGTTGGAAATAAGTGAGTGATCTTGCTGAAAGTGATATGACCTAAAAAGTATGTTAAAATGTTTTACTAGAAAATATATTTGTTAAGCAAAACCAAGTGAGAATAGAAAGATATTTTTTAAATTCTCATTATTCATGAATGTTAGGTTTGAAAATTTTTAGATTAAAAATTATTGTTAGACGTAGGTCTAAACTTAAATACAAAATCAAACCTTTGAATCTATTCAGTTTTTGAAAGGGTAGCATTTTGGTGGCTCCATCAATGATAATCAATGGTAGTCAGTCATGTCAATATAATCTTGTGCAAATGGAGGATGGTAATCAATTTTCAAAAGAATAAGGTTTTACTAGATTTGGTGGCTCTGAAGAGATGCATGTTGTGTGCGTTTTGCGTTTCATTTTGGAATTGAACAGTCTACACAATTTTGTAACCATATATATGATATATATTGTATACACACACACACACACACACTCTGGAGGGTTCATATCATGTTATTTTCAAATGATCCATTTCATCTAATGTCATTGTTTTTACAAGATGAGTTTTATAATGTATGGTAATTTAAAATTGCTTGAAGAAAATATGCTGAGAATTTTGTGACAAAAATATAATGTATCATATACATTGTAAAATGCTACATCTAGCTTAATCATATATATATTTACAAAATGAATTATTGGACACCTATTACTTAATATTGCTTTCTTCATTGTAAATGCTTTCTGTTTATGTCTGTTATCCATCCATTTATAAAGAAATAATTGAATTATCAAAACATATATCCTTCAAGCAACTGTGGACAAAAAACAAATGCACTTTTTAAAACCAGTGGCATTTCTAATGAAAGGTATTTCACTGAAGAGCCCTGGTGAATTTTATCTAAAACAATAGTGTTTAGAAACAAGTATTTGGTGACTGGATGTGCTCAATGTTGTTGAATACAACTGCTTCTAACCTTCTCAGCAAACAGAGCTAGGAAATATACATTTGTACATACAAGACATCTATACTTACCTATCTCTTTATCAATACCCAACACCGCGAGTTCATACCAATAACTCCAATTTCAGTTCAAATTTAAAAGCTTCATTTAATTTCCCCCCCTTGCTTTATTTGTTGTGCTTCTCTCTCATTGTGGTACCCAGTATTCAGAATAAAATAAATTTGCTTGATCTTTTCAGTCTTAGACTATCAAAAGACAAATGCATCTGCGATTTTTTGGGATGTTCTCAGACACATCTCCACAAGAATTCTTCAACAAGGACTTCATTTTGCCTTCATTCCTGAGAGTTGCTATTTTTGGGGTATGGAATTCTGGGTTGAACTATTTTTTTCCCCAGGAATTTTGAGATGCAATTTCATTGTCTTTTGGCTTCCATGGCTTCTGAAAAGAAAAAACTATTGTAATTCTAATCCCTATTCTTCTCTATATAAATTTTTTTCTTCTAACTTCAAAATGTTTTCAGCTTTATTGAGGTATGACAAATAGAAATTGTATATACTTAATATGTACACTTGATGTTTGAGTATATGTAGACACTATAAAATGATCCCCCCAATAAAGCTACCTAGTATTTTTATCACCTCACATAACTTTTTTTTATGGTGAGAGCACTTCAGATCTACCCTTTTAGCAAATTTCAAGTATACAATACAGTATTGTTAACTGGAGTCAGCATGCTGTATGTCATATTTCCAAACCTATTCATCTTTCATAACTGAAACTTTCTCCCATCAAATAAACATCTCCCCATTTTCTTCATCACCCAGAGTCCTGCCAGCCCCATTCCTCTTGGTGCTTCCAGAAGTTCAACGATTTTAAATTCCACATATTTGTCTGGCTTATTTCACTTAGTGTAATACCCTCCAAGTTCAAGTAGGAGTCCAATCGCAGACAGGTAAGGACGTTTGATATTGTCCAACAGCTTTTGGATGTTCTGGGGTTGACTGTTGCTACTGTTAGTTCTTTTCTCATTTTGTGTCCTTTCCTAGGATGTCTTATATCTACTGACAAGCCTGCCAAAACCTTTTTTGTCTTTCTACCTGTTATTGTTGTTAGTGTTTCCATTGACTCTTTCCTCTGCTTTCCATCTTGCTCCTGTTATTGGTAAAGGATGTCCATCCTGTGCACTCGATGCCTTTACATGGTAAGCATTGTTATTTTAACACCCTTATCTGATATTGTCAACATCTGGTTCTTCGGTTGAGTATATGTTTATTGTTCTGTCTCTTGGCATTGTGATTTTGTGTTTGCCTCAAATTTTTTTTTATCAAATCACGGTCATCATGCAAACACAGGAACACTGAGTTATATAGCATTTACCTCTGAAAATGGACATACCTGTTCCTGTGCTCAATTTTTAGTTTTAGCTGGAGTTAGTTGAATCAACCTCTTCCAGAGTTGGGCTGGTTTTGATATGTGTTGTTAATCTGGGTAACTTCTACGCATCCACTTCCATTTGTTTCTTGCATTACCTGGGGTTAGGGTGTTGGCTTGGTTGCTGTAGGGGTTTTCTTCAATGCTGCTGTTCCATGTTTAAGTTTCAAACTTCCTGGTGACTGGTGCCTAAGAGGGAAGCTCTAAGTATGTGTCCCTCTCCCAATGGCAGTCTGTGGCTGCTTTTGACTCAGTGTTTGCTGCCATGCCAGTGGAGTCAGGTGCCAGGGGAGTCTAGGTTGGGGTCTCAGAGATGTGTCTTTCGTGGTGATATAACTTTTACTCCTATGGAGGCCAAACTCCACCTTTTTTGGCAACTATTTTGTGGAAGAGGATTTCTTGTCTTTTCTTCGGAAGTAGGGAATCTCTAAATTTTCCCACCATTGGCCTGTTGTAAAGATTTTTTTCCTTTTTGTTTTGTCTTTAGTTCCTCTCCACTAGCCACACAGGATCCTCACAGGTGCTCACAAAGATTGCCGCCCGTCTCCAGTAGCTTAAGATGCTTGTTCTGCAGAACAAAAAAATTGTCCCTGTGGACCACTTTTTCTTCCTTCAATGGCAGCAACTTTTATCCTTCAGTTCTGTACCACTCATGGAGGCTTTATTCAGTAAGTGCCTCACCCCTAATCATCTTCGTAGCCAGTAGAGGTCTCTGAAGAAAGCCTGTAAATGCATCCTAACTCTCTTTGTGTCTGAAGCTCAGAGGGGCCATATACACTCCCCCTAGTGCACGCTCAATGTTTAGCACATTTTTAAGTATTGTAGCTCAATTATTTTTATCCACTCATGTGGTGCTTGGTGTCCATTTTGCTCATGTTATGTCAAGGTGATCCAGGGTTTGTATTCCATTTCTCTTTGGAGGAGCTGGTTTTTCCAAAGAGTTCAGGCTACTTGCTTGCCCTGCAAACTCTTCTCTTCAATAACCTGAAGAAAATTTATGAAAATGTATGCTCTTGTAGTTTATCCACTTTTCCTTCTTGTGAGGACAGCAGCGACCGGTGTTATCAGCTTTCCACCCCGTTCATGGGAGGGGTACCCAGAAAGACGATTTTGAAACTTATTCCACATGCTTTCTTAGAGGACCCCAGTAACGTTAAGCCCCTACTGCCCACAGCATTATACCCACTCCTCAATGACCCTTTATTGATTTTTCGTACTTTCCTGTCACCTTCTCCTGCTTTCTCTACTCTGCACATCTTTCTGGGATTTACTCCTAAATAAAACCACCATCACTAAAGTCTTTTTAATACTATATTCCAGAGGGACTCAAAATAAGACACATGTGTTTCACCTCATGTCAAAACTTAGTTGTCCTCATGCAGCTGAAGTCATGCCTAGAACTGGGAAATAAATGTACTCATAGATCTAATGTATGTTTGTTTGTTTTTTTGCACTTAATTTTTCTATTTCTCTCCCCCTCTCTAAAGGAAGGAAAATCATCATTTTTATGAGGCATAATGTATAACCTCTGTGTATAATTTCTACTGCTTAAGAAACCTACCCTTTCTTCCATGCAACAACTTGCCATATTCTGGATAATTCTAATACATTTTTTAAAACAAGTTTGGTGGAAAGGACTTCACTTAGTATCAGCAGTAAGGTAGTAAGCTATCTTTCTAACATTGTTCTAAAATCATTTGTTTTGGGGGCACCTGGTGGCTCCATTGTGTCTCACTTTTGATTTTGACTCAATTTACTATATCACAGTTTGCCAGGACTGAGCCCCACATCAGGCTCTGTGCAGACAGCATGGAACCTTCTTGTGATTCTTTCTTTCTTTCTTTCTTTCTTTCTTTCTTTCTTTCTTTCTTTCTTTCTTTCTTTTCTTTCTTTCTCTCTTTCTTTCTTTCTCTCTCTCTCTCTCTCTCTCTCTCCCTCCCTCCCTCTGCCCCCCCACCCACACACACTTTCCCTCTCTCTCTCTCTCTCTCTCAAAATAACTTAAAAAAATAAATATAAAATCACTTGTTGCATATATTGCCCTGCCCTCTATATTTCTGAAACTGTGTACTATTTCTTATAAATTCTGTCATGAATTATATGTTTTTGTTTAAAATTATCCATGTACAAAGACATTTAGAAAAGATATTTCTAAGTTAAACAAGAATTTCATTTAACTATACTGCACAAACCTTAAAAACATCTCATTCCAGGGGTGCCTGGGTGGCTCAGCCGGTTGAGCGTTGGACTTCGGCTCAGGTCATGATTTCGGGGTCTACGAGTTCGAGCCGTGCGTCAGGCTCTGTGCTGACAGCTCAGAGCATGGAGCCTGCTTCGGATTCTGTGTCTCCCTCTCTCTGCCGCCCCCCCCCCTACCCCCACCGTTCATTTTCTGTCTTTCTCACTCTCAAAAATGAATAAATGTTAAAAAAAATTTTTTTAATCTCATTCCAAAAAATTCACTTATAAATAGCTAGATCAGAAAAAGGTTATGCACGTGGAAAATACCATATTTTCTATGAATTTCTTGGATTACGAGATTAACTGCATAAATATGAGTTCTGGTGTTGCATTTTTAGACAAGAGGCTCAGAGCTCAACTCTTTATCTGAAGTTCTCTGGCCTTAAAAATATAGTCCTATTGTTTTCTGAGAAAATAACTTCTCAAAATGCTGTAAATGCATTTTGGCTTGAGGCAGATCTGGAAAGGTCCAGGAATGGATTGTCTGAGCTTTATAATTCTATTCTTGAAGTTAGGTAAAATAAAGAATGGGAAACAAAAATAACTTTTTAGAGTTAAAAAAAATTATTTGGGTAAAGTAGAACTTTAAAAGTTAATGTAGAACTTTTATTTAAAACTAAGATTCATTTAAAATGAATGTTTTAAGATTCAGAAAATATCCCACTTATTTCTAATTTAAAATAGTGTATGACTACAATAATTCACTAATATATGACCAAATTATGGCTATACCTTTCATCTACATTCTGCCTAAAATCATGATATGATCGTAATGTACTCATTTATAAGATGATTAAGAACAGTATGGATTTTATTTTGCTTGGTTTAGTTTACAAAGTAAATCAACAACTTTTAAGAGAAGATTATTTTATTGCTCACATAATCGAGCATTTCCATGATAATGAAGTATGTTTAAAGTCACAGGGGAAATTGGCAGTTGATCATTCAGGGAGGAAGGGATAGATCTCTCTTCCTTTATCATTCAACTTTCTGTGATTTAAAAACAAATAAATTTCCTGATTTTTAGAGAAAATTAACTTTTTTGGCACCACAAACATTATTTGCATCAATTTTTCAGAAATAAAAATGTTTCTTTGTCATGTGAATAAGTTATACGTTAGAGCTCTTTTAAAAAGCTCCAAAGAAAAAGCTTTTAAAAAGTTGGAAAATTTTTAAATGTTTTCAAGGAACTAGAAGATAATTAATGAATATATTTTATAATTTTAGAATATGGCTTTATTATTAATTTCCCTCCCAGTGTGCATCGTATTTCACATGAGTTAAATATATGATCCAACCATATGTTAATCTTTCCCTTGAAACTAATGATGAAATCTAAATAGACACTGAGCATTCTGCTACCAAGAAATGAAAGTTAATATCACAATAGAAGAGCAAAAATACATGGCAAAAACGTGGATGTTTTTCACCCTCTATGTCAAGCTATTCCTCACCTGAAGACAGATTTTGTAATGTGATTTCTTGTCTCATCAAAATAGAATATAAAATTTGTTTAATATTATGAATATTAGTTTCTAATCTTAGACCAGTGGAGATTTAATTTTTGCCCTTGCATTATTATACTAATTTTAACTAGTCTAATAATGAATTTTTCAAAGAAGACAAAAAAGGATAACACTAATAATGGTGATAGTAGTGCATAAAGAGGTAGAGGGAAGCAGAGAAACAAATTTAAATGGCTATGAAAATTACTATGTTGCTTACCCACATACATTAAAAAGTGGATTACTCAAAAATAGTTGACCTTCATCTCACAAAATCTCTCTGCATTACATTCTGAAAATCATGTTCTACAAATAAGCTAGTACACGTTCCCATAGAATCCTTATGAAGTAGGATAAGCAATATAAAACAAAACAAAAAACCACCTTGAGTATTACATAAAAAGGGATTGATTTATAATTAGCTAAAAATAAAAAATGCTATATCCAATTTTGTAACTTCTGTCAATATTGAAAGAGAAGTTTCTTTATCACATTTGTGTTTCACAGCAAAAGGATGATTAATAGGAAAGAGAAGACTGGCTGAGCCCAAGAGCCTAGCACTGAAAAGTTTTGCACACATAAATACATGAACACACACACACACACACACACACACACACACACACACACACCAGAGACCCACACATGAAATACTGTCTTGGGATTTAGGTATTAAACCGGTTTGCTAACTACGTAAAGATCATCTATGTCATAATACCTAAAAGATGTTCTTTAAAGTTATGCATTAAAAATTAGCTCTCTTTAATATTTTTCACCTAGTAACAGGTATGTGTCTCTTCATAGCACTTGTCACACCTATAGTTTTAAGTTAGTTTTTTGTGCCTATTTGCCTAACATCTCTTTCTCCATACAATCATTGATGATATGGATCATAGTCATGTTTGTCCATCATAAACTCAGTGCGTGACACAGTGCCTACAACGTGACAGACACTTAATACCTGTATCTATTGAACAAATGTGAGTGTTTAAAGCAATGAAAGGATGCATTCTTGAAAACATCACAGTTTTCCAAACAGTGATAGAAATAATTTTCCCTTGGTATAAGATCAGTACTGAGCTCTAGGTGAAAATTCGAGATGTTACTGCTCTCAGAATACCTCACAAGTCAAAGCAATGAAGTGAATAGAGCCTTGGACTAGGTCTATGTCTCAAGAAAAATTAAGTTACCGTTCGACTTACACGGTACGGTGTAAGACCAAATGTTGCTACCAAACCAAAATGAGTCTTTGTAGGTAATGGGTATCATACTCCTTTAAGGAAATCTTAGGACAGTCCCAATGGACTAGGAGCAGGCTTTGAAGTCTGGTCCTGCCCAATGTCCCCAGGGAAGCTGTGGAAGCCCTCACTGCCTCAAGTACCTCAATGAAAAGTGAGTGACCTAACATATCTGAGGAATAGGTATTACTTGTAAACCTCTTAACTGAATGCCTGGCACATATCAGAAGTTTTGGTATAGGTTAGTTTTAATAATTTTGACGACAATTTAAAGTTACGTTTTATGCCTTGCATTTGTATATGAACGGTGCTTCAGGAGGCAAATTTTCTTTTGATAAGAAAGGACTAGAAGATAGTCAAGTTAACCAACAGCTCAATAATTCAATCATATATATATATGATATATATATAATATATATATATCATATATATACATACAATATATATTATATATTACAATATATATTGTAATATATATATAATATTATTCAGTGACCAAAACACAAATATATAAATATATATTTATAATATATTATATATAAATATATATAAATATATATAATATATTATATATAAATATATAAATATATATAAATAAAATATAAATAAAATATAAATAAATATATATAAATATATTTATATATAATATATTATATATATTTGTGTTTTGGTCACTAAATATATATAATATGTAAAATAATATTTGTCAATAATTCAATCATATTTATACACAATATAGGATATACATTAAAATATATATTATATATGGTATACTATATAATATAGTATAGTATAATTATAATTATATAATATATAATTATATATTATATAATTTAATTATCTATGTATAATTCAGTGACCAAAACACAAATATATATATTATATATATAATATAAATAATATATAAATAATATATAATATATAATATAATTAATATATAATATAATATAAATACATACATATTAATATAATATAATATAATATAATATAATATAATATAATATATAATAATATTCAGTGACCAAAACACAAAAATCCTCTAAGAATAAAGTTTGACTTCTAGTAGATGAGGCAGACAGTGACCAATAAACATAATAGTTACATAGTATGTTAGGGGATGTCAAGTACTATATAAAAAACAAAAGACATTAAAATGGAGTAGGACTGAGGGTTCAATATTGGCAGAGGTTAGGCTACAATTTAAAAAAAGATAGTGAATACATCTTCAAGGTTCATTGGCACAGACTCAAAGGTAGTGAATGTGTTAGGCATGTGGAGAATATGCCAAGTACAGGGAAAAGCCAGTGCAAAGGCCCTGTGACAAGAGTAACCATGACGTAATCAGGGAACATCAAGGAAGCCTATGTGGCTGGAGTTGGGTGAGTGGGGGCAATCATATAGGAACTTCTCTATTTTTCTTAATCTTCTGATATCTTTCCCTTAGTTGCTAAGATGTTGAATGAAATATATTTTAGTGTAAATTAATCAGTTATATATTTTTAAAATTATTATTTAATAGTTAATTTTGTTTGTCTCATAGAGCTTATAAAACACCAACATCTTACAAGAACCTGTGTCTGATATTTTTTCCGTAAGTGACCAGGGGTTGATATAATTTTCTTTCACATCATCAGGTCTCTTAACTGGTACTATCTTCAATCAAACTTACATTCTTCTCTCCCAAACCTATTTTGTTTCAGCATTTCTTATTTGGTGATGGTCACGTAAGAATCGAACAGCATAGTTGTCCTTTGCTTTTCTGACTCCCTGATTCCTCTTATGTATTGAATCATCAAGACTTGCTCATCTTTTCCTTTCAACAGTCTTTCCATTCTCAGTTCTACTTCTTCAGCTCGGGGGCGATGGGAAGGCTTCTAACCTACTTTTTATACCACTGTCAAATTAAGTGTGGTGAGTGTGCAATTCTCCATTAAACTGTTCTAGCAGGACAAATCGATAACTGGTGGATGGGGTTACAGCAGCTCTTGAATCTCTCCATCCCTCGGCCCCTCCTTGTCTGTCCCATATTAATTGGGTAGTAATTTAGCCCTGGCTCCAAGTGGGACTAAGTATATGTTAACAGGCACCAGCGTGGTATTTTTAGTGGCTTTCCAATACCGTTAAGCCAAAATGCTCCTTCTAGTGCTGACTGAAGCAGCAGAAAAAGTAATGAGAAACCTGATTTATGACCTTATTTAAAAGACAAGTTTGTAAAGATAAGGGTACTCTTAGGGTGGGGAATTCGCATGATAGATGAAGTTAGGGAGTAAAGGTTGCTGCAATACCCCCAAAAGGCGACAACATCGTCTTCCAGGGAAACCGAAGAAAGCAAGCCACCCAGGTGCTTCAGAATAAAAGACAAATTCTTTTTCCAACAAAGATTGGATTATATTTGTTTGCAGTGATTTTATGAATTTATATATTATACATTATATATATACATATACATTATATATACATATATACATAAATAATAGTGTATAATTTATATATTACACATTATATATTATACATTATATATATGTATCATCCCATAGCTTGAAATGTCAGAGATATAAAAATATCAAATTTATGAATAGTCTAAAATGCAAAAGGTATAGTTGTGTCATTGTCATATTCCACTGAAATTTCACTGAACTTGGATTCAATGTCTAAAGAAAACCTAAAATGAAGTAAGAAATGCAACTTAGACACAGACAGACTTTCTATTTATATAAAAAAAATCAGGTTTCAACAAGTGGATGATTTTTCTTAACGTGACATCTTTTGGCCCCAAATATTCACCCATTCAGTGTCCTAGAACTTAGCACATGATTTATAACCCTCAAATAATCTGTGCTATATAGCTATAGTTACAAAATTGGATGACTGGATGAACGGAGACACACAGCCTAGATTTGAGACTCAGGTCAATGCAATTTTAGGCAAGTAAGTTATTTTATCTTCATAGGTTTCACGGATTTTACAACTGAGACGATGATGTTGACTTGTTGATCTCTAGGACCCAGCTCAGTAGAAAGAATGGCCTTGAGAACAAAGAAAGAAGATCTATATCTGTATCTACCTTTATCTGTATCCATCCCCATCTCTCAATTGAAAAGCCACATAATTCAATTGGAAAGTAAAATGTAGCTCACTTATTTCCATTATTTCTATTAAATCATGGATTTCCATTATTTCTATTAAATCATGGCTATGTGGTCAGGGCGATTCTCCCAAGGGCACTCTTGCACACAATGTTCACTTTATGTGAAACCAAAACAATAATTTAAGGAGCTCCAGAAGGTACGTGAGTCCATTACAAAACTCCACTTGGCTGCATCCCTTAAAATTAAAAATGAGTAAAAGTTAATGCTTCCCGCAGAACTTTAATTTCTGAAAATGCCAAATGCACACATACATCTGTTCCTTTTCCCATCCTATCAACATGGTCATAATTGAGTTACTGCCTCAAATTCAATATGGCATGTATATACATGAAAAGTGATCTAAGTGCCTTCAACAGAAGGATAGAATATACATCTTATAATTCTTTGTCAATTATTAAGTTAAATACATTAAAAATAGACATGTATAGATAGGACATTTTCTTAACGGGGGTAAAAACTGTGTAAACACAAATATTGCATTGTATCCCTGACTGTATTATAAAGTTACAATATAGACTTTATAGTGATTATTTTAATATATATTAAATGATTTTCGGAAGCACTCGGTCAGAGCCTCTTTCTCTCTCTCAGCTCTTTAAGGGGAAGATTCAAACAAAGCCATGAAGAAAATATAAAATAATTGCGTAGCAAACACATCCCACAGTACACTTCTGTGGCAAGCAGAATTCTAAGATGACCCAATGATCCCCACCCTCTGTTATTACATCCATAACTAGGATACACTACATGATAAAAGATATTTTGCAGATGTAATTACAGTTACTAATCAATTGACCATATTATCAGTAGATTATCCAGGTGAACCAAGCCTAATGAGGTGAGTCCTTTAAAAACAGTGTTTCCAGGGTGCCTGGGTGGTTCAGTCGACTGAGTATCTGACTTCAGCTCAGGTCATGATCTCACAGTTTGTGGGCTTGAGCCCTGCATCGGGCTCTGTGCTGACAGTTCAGAGCCTGGAGCCTGCTTCAGATTCTGTCTCTACCCCACCCCCTCTCCAAAACAAAAACAAATAAAGATAAAAAAAAATAAAAATAAAAACAGTGTTTTGTTGCACTATATGCTAAGTAACTTGGATGTAAATTTTAAAAAGTAAATTAAAAAAATAAATAAATCAGTGTTTTCTCAGGATGATAATAAAAGAGGAAATCAGAGAGATCCAAATGCAAAACGGATATTATGAGAAAGAGAGAGAGAGAGGCAGAGAGGGAGGGAGAGAGATTTCATTGCTGGTTCAAAGATGGAGAAGGTTTTTAGAAAGGACATGAGAGGATTCTAGAAGCTAAGAATGATCCCAGTTGACATCCAACAAGAAAATCAAAACCTAGTCCTACAACAGCCTGAACTGAATTCTGCCAAATAAGGTGAAGGAGCCTGAAGGCAGATTCTTTCCCAAAGACTCCAATAAAAGGCTATTCCAGTGACACTTGGATCTCAAACTTGTGAGACACTAGGTAGAACCCCCAGTAACGCCCATCTCTCACCTACAGAAGTGTGCAATAAGTGGTTGCCTTAAGCTGCTACATTTGTGGTAACTTGTCCTGCAAAAAATGGAGAACTACTAGCACTTCTAAGGCCTCAGATTCATCTCACGTATCAAAATAAACTGTAAATGAATTTGAAACCTAAGGGAAAAACAAAGCTCCAATTTTTTTTAAATATAGGAAAATGTCTTCTGACCTGAGATCAAAAAAAGGACATTTTAAAAAGAAAAAATAGGAAACACAAAAAGTAATAAAAACATTAAATTTGGATCCACTGAAAATCTCAGAAAAAAACTTGCAGATTCAGGGGCGCCTGGGTGGCGCAGTCGGTTAAGCGTCCGACTTCAGCCAGGTCACAATCTCGCGGTCCGGTCCGTGAGTTCGGGCCCCACGTTGGGCTCTGGGCTGATGGCTCAGAGCCTGGAGCCTGTTTCCGATTCTGTGTCTCCCTCTCTCTCTGCCCCTCCCCCGTTCATGCTCTGTCTCTCTCTGTCCCAAAAAAATAAATAAACTTTGAAAAAAAAAATTAAAAAAAAACTTGCAGATTCAAAGTAGAAGGACAATAAATAAATGTTAAAAAAAAAAAAAAAAAAAAAAAAAACAAAAAAAAAAAAAACAAAGTAGAAGGACAAATTATACACTACAAGAAGATAATTTTTAACATATATTACTTAAAATGATCATTTAATTATAATACAATAAATTTTAAAAATGACAACTCATTAGAAGTCAATCCAACAGAAAAAATTAGAAAATCATGTAAAAAGAGAAATTATATAAAAACTGAAATGGTTTATACATATATGAAAAATACTCAATCTCAGCAGTAAGTAGAGAATTGCAATTTTCCTAGAAATCCATATACTATTTCATGCCTATCATATTGACCAATGTAAAACAGTCTGTATAGCAATAAAAGGGAAATTTGTATGAGGCTTTGGACACTAAATTGCTGTACTTTGGAATCTAATTTGGGATTACCTAATAATGTTGAAGGCTCCAATTTCCATTAGTCAACTATCTTATTTCTAGGTTACTCCTAAGAGAAACTTGCACATATGTTCAGGTGGAGAATTACAACTTGCTTCTAGTGAAAAACTGTAGGCTACTTAAATTGTGGTCTTCCAGCAGAATGTGTAAAATAGAAATGATGCTAAGTTACAGGCACTAGATACTATTCATCTTAAGTTAAATAAATCCCAAGATCCTAAATTTCTAAATACATTATTTTCTAGCATTACATGGGAGTTTCCCATTTCTAAGTACAACTTTTATAACACTAAACCACACACATAAACACACACACACACATACACACACACACACTTCACCAACTGTCAATTTCTCATTTATCTGGCAAATAAAAATACATCCATCACACTAAATAAATTTTAGGGTAAGTTCTGGGAGGGGTCTCCTCTAATCATGAGTCATGTCATGATTTATCAGGGCTTCCTTCTTTCCTTGGTTATTCCTAACAGATAAAGGATGACACTGGATATGGGTTATATTGGTCTTTATTTGGGTTATCTAAGTTAGAAATATTATACACATGGTCCATAACAGTAATGGCAATTCTGGTTTAGCAACCTCCAATCTTTAATAACTTAAATATTACTAACAAAATCTTGTCTTTGAGACAGGGTCTTATTAAAGAAAAGTAAATTTGGAAAGAAAGTTTGAAAATTAAAGAGAATTTAAAAATATAATTAAATGCAGGGCAAAAAACACCAGGGACCCAGGAGGGACACGCCATTCCTGCTGTTGCATGCACTTTCAGGGAGTCTGTGCTCTTTCTTCATTTTGGGACCTCCTTCATCAGTTTCTACTCCAGGGGAGGTATTTTGCCCTTAGTCATCCCCCACCTTTTCATAGAGTATCACTAGAACCAAGGCTGAATACCCCTATGTGAAGTCCGCCAGACTCATGTTCAAGGACCGAGGCTAAGAGTAAGAAGAAAAAGAGTAAACAGAAGAAGAAAAGAGAGAGGATGAAGAAACAACTTCATCTTATAATCTGGTGGACAGTAACAACCTTTGGTGAAATACCAGGAACCATAGCAATTGAAATGGATAAAGGAACCTACATACATGCACTTGACAATGGACTTCTTACACTGGGAGCTCCACATAAAGAAGATGAGAAGAGCCCTAGTACCCCAGAGCACTTGACACCCGGTTAATTGCCTGATTCCAGAATTGTGCTGAAATCTGGCTATGGAAAATACCTTGGTATCAAAGCAGATGGACTTTTGTGGGGTGTTTGGAGCAACTAGACCAAGAGAACAAGGGGAACTAGTCTTTCAAGAGGAGAAAATGGCTTTATTGGCCCCAAATAGCTGCTCAGATGCCATGAAGCAGGCAATATAGAAAAAAAAAGTAAAACAGCAGGAGAAAAAGAAATGATGAAGATTAGATCCTGGGCTGAAAGAGAAATTAAGAAAAAGGATGATATTCCAGAAGAAGACAAAAGAAATGTTAAGCAGTGTGAAATCAATTATGTAAAGAAATTTCGGAGCTTCCAAGCCCACAAACTTAAATAAAGATGACAGTGACATTCTCAAAAAGGCCTGGAGAGATGGGTTTTTGCATCAAACACTTCTGGACAGGAGAGCAAAATTGAAAGCTGATAGATATAGCAAATGACCAGAATTTGTGTCTCTGACTTCTCCTATTTTTTTTTCTGAATAGTCAGTGGAATGAAGTGTTTTTGCAAAATACATATAACATATAAAATTAAATGCAAACACTTATTTATATGCATCCTTATTTTATTAGTTGGGCCACCAATTTTTTTAAGTTACCCTAAATAAAATTCAGAGTTCAAAACTACATGTTTTCTTTCTTTCTTCCCCACCATGGAGGGTTCTTCAGTAAGGGTAGTTAAGATCTATTTTATGAGAATTTCGACTCTTAGAGTAGATGCGTTTCTATTTCTCCTGACGACTACCACTAAAGCCCTTGGAGACACATATATTATTTCCCTGGGTTTACAAAGATCTTTAAATATAAAGGAAACCCAAGAAGAATTTGAAAGGTGGAAAGAAGAAGGCAGAAAGGCTAGGAATCTTGAACCCTGAGAAATGGTATGTGATGATTTGACTGGGCTCTCATTACAACATGTGTAAATAAACAAGGCTGGTTTCTAGGAAAGCTGGCAACATAGAAAAATCAAGGAAAAATAGATAAAAGCAATTCCTCATGGTGTTACTTGAGTAGTATGGAAAGTCTGGATTCTACCCCCACGCAACAGTAATAAAGTAACCCTTCTCTCCCCCACTGGGGTAATATCAAGGAGGCTGAGTAAAGAGGCAGGACTTTCCCCACATTTCTGGAGTAATGAGCCCCATTCACACATCATCAGTGGAAGCAGCGCCCAAAACAGTAACAAAGGACCTCTTCCCTTCATAGATGTGGTATGAAGAGAAGCCTAGCAGGGGGTCTGAACTCTTACTCCTGGGTCAACAAGTAATGATAGTCCTCTTCCCTCCACCTCAGGGTATCAGTGGAAGCTGAATAGGAAATCTGGACTTCCATTCCCATGTGAAAGTAACAGACATCTTCTTCCTTCTTAAAAGAAGTGATTTAAAAATTAGAATGTATCATAAAAGAAATAGAAAGCCTTAGTAAAAAAAAAAAAGAACCTATAAAGAAGAACCGGATGGAAACTTAAGGACAGAAAATAAGGTAACAAAAATTTTAAAACCCGATGGATGTATTTCACACAACGAACTGGACAGAAGAAATATTAGACTGGAAGACAGAATAGAAATTACCTGAACCTAAACAACAGAGAGAAAGTACACTAAAACAAAAACAAAAAACAGAGACTGAGGGACATGTGGGACTATAACAAAAGATCTAAAATCCCAAAAGAAGATGAGGCTAAAAACTTTTAAACTACTTAAATTTGGCAAAAAACATAACCTATAGATCTAAGAATCTGAGCAAACTCCAATAAGGATAAACCATGGCAGATTCATTGTAATTAAACTTGTGAAAAATTAAAGACAGAAAACAAACGTTGAAAGCAGCCAGAGAAAAAACAACACATTACCTACAGTAGAAAATCAACTCTAATGAAAATAGACTTCTTATGAGAATAAGTGAAGGACAGAAAGGAGAGGCACACTATTTCCCAATTATGAACAAAAGAACTACAATTTCAGAACCTTATATTCAGTGAAAATATCCTTTAGTAATGAAGGGAAAATCAAGACATAATCAGATGAAGGAAAACTAGAATTTGTGATATACAGAGAGAGATAGAGATAGAGATTGGCTAAAGAAAGTTCTCTCAACAAAAAGAAATCATTAAAGAACAAACTTTAGAACATCAAAAAGAAGAATATGAAGAATATGGTAAATAAACATATAGATAAATGCAATACTTTTTCTAAGTATTCTTGATATTCCCAAATTATACTTGATGTAAATATATTTTATTTTTTTAATGTTTATTTTTAAGACAGAGAGAGAGCATGAGCAGGGGAGGGGCAGAGAGAGGAGACACAGAATGGGAAGCAGGTTCCAGGCTCTGACCTGGCAGCGCAGAGCCCGTCACGGGGCTCAAACTTGTCAACCACGAGATCATGACCTGAGCTGAAGTCGGACACTTAACCGTCTGAGCCACGCCGGCGCCCCAATATATTTTCTATATGTATATACACATACGTACACATATGTAATAGAACATCCAGAGCAACTAAACATGGACAAATGCAACAGACTTCCTACGTCTTAATGTTCCTAAATTATATTTGAAAAATATACTATATACAATATATAAATAAATTAAATAGGCATGTGTATGTGTGCGTGTTAACACCTCAAGCACCTACTAAAAATACTACACAAAGAGATACACTCAAAAACAACAATAATAAATAAAGGAACTGTAAATTTGTTCAAGGAGCCCACAGGAAGGCAGAAACAATAAAACAGAAACCAAAATACATAAGGAATAGAAAGAAAAAAAAATAGGCATGCCAGATGGCTCAGTTGGTTAAGTGTCTGACTTTGGTTCAGGTCATGATCTCGCAGTTCACAAGTTCAAGCCCCATGTCGGGCTCTGTACTCAGAGCCTGGAGCCTACTTCAGATTCTGTCTCTCTCTCTCTCTCTCTCTCTCTCTCTGTGTCTCTCTCTCTGCCCCTCCCCTTCGTGCGTTCTGTCTCTCAAAAATAAATAAGAACAGGGGCGCCTGGGTGGTTGGTCGGTTAAGCATCCGACTTCGGCTCAGGTCATGATCTCACGGTCTGTGAGTTCGAGCCCAGGTCATGATCTCACCGTCTGTGAGTTCAAGCCCTGAGTCGGACTCTGTGCTGACAGCTCAGAGCCTGGAGCCTGTTTCAGATTCTGCGTCTCCCTCTCTCTCTGCCCCTCCCCTGTTCATGCTTTGTCTCTGTCTCAAAAATAAATAAACGTTAAAAAAAATAAGAACTTTAAAACTTTTTTAAATAAAATGGTAGACGTAAGTCCTAAAATTATCAGTTATTACATTAAATATTAAATATAGATGGTCTAAATACAGAAGGGAAAGGACATAGAACTGCAGCATGGTTAATTACATGACGCAACTAAATGTTTTCTATATAAGAAACTCGCTTCAAATAAAATTATACAAGAAGGCTAACTATGGCAAAGGATAGATCATGAACATATTAACCAAAAGAAAGGCTGAGTGGCTATATTAATGACACATGAATTATACTTCAGAACAAAGTAAATTACCAGAGACAGAGAGGGACATCACATTATGATAAAGAACCTATTTACCAAGAAGATATAGCGATCCTAAATGTGTATGCACCCAACAGGATATCATACACATTACAGAAAACTCCACCCAACAACATCAGAATATACATTCTTTTCAAATTCCTATTCAACAAATGCCAAAAACTATCATACTCTGGACCATAAAACAAACCTCAATATATATGAAATAATTGAAATCACTTGGGGTATATGCAACTACAAATGAATCAGTCTAGAAATAAATTAGAGAACAGTAACAGAAAAATCCCAAACACTTCACCATTGGACAATATGTTTAGAAAAACAATCCCCTGATCAAAGAGCAAGTCTCAGAGGAAAATTGTAAAATTGCATCAAACTGAATGAAAATGAAAACACAACCTATCAAAAAAGGACACAAATAGGACAAAAATTAGGACACAAATAAAGCAGTGCTTCAAGGGAAATTTATAGCACTAACTGCTTACATCAAAAAAGGAAAGTCTCTAAATAATACTCTAAACTTCCATCTAAAGAACCAGTATGAGAAGAGAAAAATAAATCTTAAAACAAGCAGAAGGAATGGAATAAGATCTCAAATCAATGAAATTGAAAACATGAAAGAATTGAGAAAAAAAATCAATGAAACAGAGCTGATTATTTGTAAATATCAATGAAATTAACAAACCTCTAGCCAGACTGACAAAGAAATAGAGAAGACAGAAATCAACAATATCAAGAATGAAATGGGATATCACTACAGACCCTTTAATATTAAAAGCATAAGGGAATACAAACAATCCTACATATGTAGATTTGACAACTTACATGAAATGAATTCCTTAAAAAAAAACTATACCAAATCACCCATTATGAAATAGATATTTTTAAAAGCTCTATGACTACTAGAGTAATTGGGATTCATAATTTTAAAACTCCTAAAAAAATTCTAAGTCCAGATAATATACCTGAAGAATTTTACCAATATGTTAACACCAATTCTACTCAGTCTTTTGCAAACAATAGAACTGAGAACATTTCCTAATTCATTTTATGAGTGATCATTACCTTAAAACCCAAATGAACCAAAGAATAAAATAGAATAAACTATGGACCAATATCTTTCCTGAATATAGGTGCAAAAGTCTCTAACAAAATATTATCCAATAGATTTCAGCAACCTATAAAAATAATCACACACAATATCAAGTAAGGTTTATTCCAGATGCAAGGATGGTTGAACATTTGAAAAGCAATCATTGTAATACACCTGCCATATTATCGGGGTAAAGAAGATAGAAAAAGATCATGTTAATTGACGCAGAAAAAGTACTTGACAATATTCAACACTTATTCATGAAAAAAAATCCCAGAAAATGAGAATAGCCAGGAATTTCTTCAAGTTAGTAAAGAACATCTACAATAAACCTATAGTTAACAGCACACTTAATAGTCAAGGACGAAATGCCACCAAACTGTTTTATACAGTAGTTGCATCACTTTACATTCTCACCAACAATATATGAGGGTTCGAATTTCCCCATGTCATTACCAACATTTGTTATTTTCCTTTTTTTTGCCTATTTTTTACTACTCATCCTTTTCTACTTTTTACGAATCATCAAAAAGTGCTATCTTGTGATTTTGGTTTTCATTTACTTAATGACTAATAACGTTGAGCAAGTCTTCACGTACTTATTAAAGCTTTGTATATCCTCTTTGGAGAGATGCCTATTCAAGTTCTTTGTCGATTTATAGCTGATTTTTTTTGAGTCGTAAGACACACACACACACACACACACACACACACACACACACACACACACTGGAATATTATCAAGGTATAAAAAGGAATGAAGTACTGATATATGCTACAACAGGATGGACCTAACTAAAAGAAGAAAGATACAAAAGATCAGGCAGTATATAATTCCATTTATATGAAATATCCAGAAGAGGTAAATCCATAGCAACTGAAAGCGAGTTAGTAGAGGCTGGAGGGAGAAGAGAGTAAGAAGTAACTGCTTAACGGGTGTGGGGTTTTTGGGGTGGTGACAAAAATGTTTGGGTATTTGATAAAGGTGACTTCACAACACTGTGAATGTACTACCTACCAATGAATTGTATGTTTTACAATGGTTAATTACATGATATAAATGTCACCTCAACTTTAAAACGTGGCAAGAAATAATAGCAGCTAAACGAGAGAGGAGGTAGAGACTGGCAGGGAGCATCAAAAGGGCTTTTGGGTTCCAAGTGAACGCACGATTTCTTCAACTGGGTACTGGTTTTCAGAGGAACCAATTTCTTAAATGCTCTATGTTAGTGATAGATGCACTTTTATAGAAATGTTATACTTTAAAAGTCCATTAAAAAATAGCTGGGGGTGCCTGGGTGGCTCAGTTGGCTGAGTGTCAGGCTTCAGCTCAGGTCACGATCTCATGATCTCCTGGGTTCCAGCCCTGTGTCAAGCTCTGTGCTGACAGCTCAGAGCCCAAAGCCCGCTTCAGATTCTGTGTCCCCCTCTCTCTCTCTACCCCTCCCCTGCTCGCGCGCGCTCTCTCTCTCAAAAATAAAGAAACATTAAAAAAAAAACAAAAAAAGAGAAAATACTACAAGGTAGGTATGGCTATTTTCATATTTTAAATATTGAAATAGCATTGTGCAGCATCATACTACCAGTAAATGTAACACAGAAATTCTAATATAATTCCTAAACTCTCACCATTGCATGATGCACTGGAGCTCAAAACAGATACTTGTGGCTATGTTATCATCTAAAAATCTTATACTGAGTATTCTTCTCAGGTGGGTACTCAAAACCTAAGCCAGTTTTTGTTTTTACAGCTTTCAAGTTACTAGTAAGTCTTGATATGTCCAAGTGAGGATGTACACCATGAGTTATGAATGTTACAAAGAAACAGCATATGAATTGATCTTAAGATAATTTAAAATAAACTAGAATATTGACTGATGAATTTAATGTACTAATTGATCTTTTAGCCATTGTTTCAACAAAGCTAGAGAATGTTAAATTTCTTTCCGTAATGGATTATCACCTTGCTTCAAAAGCCTTAAAAGAATTCTTTTGGTAGTTCAATTATTCCATTGTTTTTTAAGGAATGAAACAGTTGAGGTAATTAAAAATCGAAATGCAAAAATTATCTCCTCCCCCCAAAATACACTGCCCCTCTCTAATTGAGCACTCTTTCTCTTTAATGCACTTGTTTAGATGAAAGTGCTATCATATTAGCAAAATCCTTTTTGTTTCCTTTGTGTTGATTCCCATCACCTAATCTTAGTTGGTAATTTCTCTTTTTTTCCCCGAGGCGGCTCAGAAAAAAGTAAGAGCAGCTGACAACTTTCTTGAATTATTTGTATTAAATCCATCTTTTTCCATTTCATCTGTCATACATCTGCCTTCAGGAATGGAATTGCAGTTCTCTTTGACATGCTCTGCCTTAGCCAGTATTCTTGTGTGGTGATGAGTGGAGGGTACCCTAAGAAAGAGGACAGTTACGAAGTCTCTAATTTCTGTGCTTACACAACCAGCTTGTGGGACACACACAAACACAGACGCCGAGGTGTATGCGTGCACATGTGTCTGTGAGTACAGAATCTATCCTCTTTTTTTTTTTTTAATGTTTACTTTTGAGAAAGACAGAGACAGAGCACGATCAGGGAAGGGGCAGAGAGAGAGAGGGAGACACAGAATCCAAAGCAGGCTCCAGGCTCTGAGCTGTCAGCACACAGCCTGGTGGAGGGCTCGAGCTCATGAACCTCAAGATCGTGAGCTGAGCCGAAGTCAGTTGCTTAACCACTCAGCCACCCAGGTGCCCCTAGCCTCTTTTTTATGAACATCTGTACTTTTAATATGGTATAAACGCGCTTATAAATTTCTATAGTGTTTTTGACTATGTATTAATGTTCCTACTGGTGTTACCCACAAATACCACCCACAAAGGCAGATTTGCATGAGGATTTTAAACTATTAAATACCATGTCAGAGTGATGATAAATAATTCACATGTAAGACTAATAATGTTTTGTAGTACAGAAATAATATTACTCGGGCAGGTCAATTTCACCTGGAATTGTAACAGTAAGAACTGTTTCTGGGGCACCTGGGTGTCTCAGCCGGTTGAGTGTCTCGACTCCTCATTTTTGACTCAGGGCTCATGATCTCACAGGTTCATGAGATCGAGCCCTGTGATGTCTGGTTCTGTGGTGAGATCGTGGAACCTACTTGGGATTCTCTCTCTCCCTCTCTTTGCCCGTCCCTAACTTGCACACTCTCTAAATAAATAATAAGTAAATAAGTACGTAAGTAAATATTTAAAAAAAAACATTCAGGGCACCTGGGTGGTTCCCTCATTTAAGGGTTCAATTTTGGCTCAAGTCATAATCTTGCAGTTTGTGAGTTCAAACTCTTGTGGGGCTCTGTGCTGACAGCTCAGAGCCTAGAGCCTGCTTTGGATTCTGTGTCTACCTCTCTCTCTCTCTCTGCCCCTCCCCTGCTCTTGCTCTCTCTTTCTCTCAAGTATAAATAAACATTAATTTTTTAAAAATAAAACAATTATTTATCATATATGCAAGAACGTAATCATTTGGACTCTCAAGGACTCAACAATCTGAATCCTGTAGGTCAGAAATGTTGTTTTTTTTCTCTTTTATTTACAATGCCTGGAACACAGTAAGGACTTACTGATATTTACTCAGTGAACACACACAAGAGTTCGAGCAAGTATAAAGTGAAAATTGATTTTATCATTAATTTATATGTGTGTATTATACCACTGCACACAAATGAAAATAAATAAAACGCAATATTGAAGGGAATTCTAAACAATGCTGACGCAATTATACATAAATATATATGTAATTCATATATATAATTATATACTTTAAAATTTTTTAACTATATATTATAAACATGATTGATTTTTTTTTAATTTTTTTTTCAACGTTTATTTTTGGGCCAGAGAGAGACAGAGCATGAACGGGGGAGGGGCAGAGAGAGAGGGAGACACAGAATCGGAAACAGGCTCCAGGCTCTGAGCCATCAGCCCAGGGCCCGACGCGGGGCTCGAACTCACGGACCGCGAGATCGTGACCTGGTTGAAGTCGGACGCCTAACCGACTGCGCCACCCAGGCGCCCCAAACATGATTGATTTTGTAAAAATTGCCACTGGTTTTTAATGCCCCTGTGTCTCTTTATTAACTCTTGAGGGTCGTGAAAGTCTTTAACACCCAGTAAGTAGATTGTACAAAGATATGATGCAACTGTACAAACTAGTCCCATCTTCACTTCACCTGAGGTTATGCAAATATACCTGGATTCTCCGATCTGAGCTACAACAATGGGAGTGGGGAGTTTACATCACCAATGGAATTTAAAGCAGTAAAAGAAGGATCAAAGACAAAGAAACCACATTATATTTAAGTGAAAACTATGTACCTGTAATGTTTTCTCACATGGAGCCATAACTAAATCCCAATACTATAAGAGAAAACAGATGTGTTTTATTTGATTCTCTTATTTAATCTTCAGATCCCTCAATAGAGTGATTCTCGTAGTGAATTTTATTCATGGAAAACATACATACAAAATTCAGTATCCATGAATGCCTCACTCCATTCATTCAGCCATATAACTGAAGATAGCACTAAGAACAGTATTACCCACAGCAGATTTACTGCCAGCTCAATTTAATAAAAGTGTTATGAAACTTTAAACATTCTCCCAGATGTTTAAGTAGTTGACATGGCTCATCCCTGCTAGAAGTTACAATATTGTGGGAGAAAAAAATGGAGACAAAACAAATACCTGACATTGTTCATCCCTGCATGAGGTTACAAGATTTGGGGAAAAAAATGGCACATTAGGCGTTTAAAAATTAGGGAATAATGCAAAATTACAGCAAGAAAGTGCTAAATGGAATATAGTCAAATATCAAAAAAAATCAAGTAATCCAAAGAATAGCTACAAGGAATCTCAATGGGGCCTTGTGTTACAGGAGGAAGCCTCCTGAAGGAGGTAGAGAACTAGAAGTTTTAAAGAGGTTGAAGAATGGAGACAGAGCTCTAAATCTTGGGCCACATACAGAGAAGGGGAGTATTTTTAACTGTGAGAAGCCATCTTTTCAAACTTACTTTCTGAAACCCTATTAAAAGCATCAAGTTTCTAGCAGTCTCTGGTGGGCCTCCTCTATACAATGTTAGGAAATTCGGAATACAGGACAGAAGGAAAACAGTGGTAATGTGTGCAGAGTATAACCCCAGCATCCAACAGGGGACTCTCTTCAACTCCCTCAAAACAAAACAAATGGAGAGCTTTAGGTCAGCAACGTTTGCATAAAGATATATGTGCATCCCACATACTATGTGTATTAGAAGATTTCTGGAATCCCATCTCTGAAAACCAAATTATGGATAACATCCATGTTAAAGAGGGCAATTAGCAAGTATATCGACATCTTTTGTGTAATTCAATTATAATGTAGAAGTAGATATTGACTTATCTATGTAATTCCTGAATTTGGTGCCTTGCGATTAAAACAAGAATCATTAAATTCAAATATGCTTGCGTAGTTCAAATGAAGTTCCATAGTAATAGCTGTTACTGAACAAAAGTATGGCAAACCTCTAAGTAAAATTTTTAAAGCTTTTTTATTATTACAATAAAGAAAAATAATTGGGGCGTTTGACAAGTATTTTTCCCTGCTAATATTTATCGTAATATTTATCAGTCATTCCTGAAACATAATAATGAAATTGTGTATTTCTGTTCTGATAGTAAGATAACTATTTTTCTCCAAAAGAGCATTTTCTCAAAAAAAAACACAAACATTAAAGGTAATTTTTAATAATTGTCACTCAATATCTCTTCATCATAGCGATCAATGTTTGATATTGAATTGTGTAGTCAGCGTGTACGTGTTTTTGCTTTGAAGAATTTCCTTCTTTTCTATTTTTCTTACACAAAGCACTTCAAAGATACTTAACAAGACCCATAGTCATCTCTTTATGAAGTTTTCACCCTACTTATTTTCATAGATAAAAGTCAGCACTATTTGGTTTTAACTTATGTGTCTGAGCTCCAGAGTAAATATTACCCAATGAAGAAGTTCCACATTGGATGCAAATGGCTAGAACGTTTTACAACTGCCTTGCTCAAATACTGAGTGCGGTCCATCCTGGAAAATCAAGTCCTCCACTGTGCCATGTTGCTCAGTCATTGGCAGTGCTGTAAGCAAAGTTAAGATCTCAGCCTGTAAGAACTGAAGCAAAATCTAAAGCAGTTAACAGCTGGGGGCTATCAGCTAGCCCCTCCCTTCTTATAGCTGGCTTAATATAAATAGAAAATATTTCCATAAATTTTAGTAACCCTTTATTTGTAAACAAAAAAGCCATCCTTTAAATACATATTTCAATAACATTAGTAAAAAAAAATCCTTTCACTTTTAAGTAATTCAGAATAGCTCATCCTTCATTTCAGTTCCTACATTCACCCACTGAAGTCCTATTCTATTATTCTTCTATTCATTCTATGTCTTGAAAAATCCAACTATTTCAGATTAATATGAACAAGGAAGAGGTGAAAGACAGGAAAAAAAAAAACATCTAGCATCTAGCATACCCAAAAAAATCATGCATGTAAGATTTGAGCAGTGCATTGCCTTGAATTGTAGAAAAATGTGAAACTATTTTAAGATTAATTACCTTAATCAGCTAGGAAGAAAATGTGATCAAAATTGACATGAATGTGAGTGATGATTTTAACAGAGTTTTCAATTTTTATTATTGGGAATGTCATCCCAACCTAGCATGATCTTTTCAAGTAAGCTCTAAAGGTCAACAGCATCTTCAAAAGGTAAGCATGTTGTGTTAACACTGACATTTACTGTTTTCTATGAAGGACCAATAATCTTCTCTATTAAACTAGCCCTCAGTAATTAAGTATCTTTCATTGAAAACACACAAATCTGTCAAAATAGTATGCTTTTTTATTAGGAACACTGCTAATCAAATGAGATCATCCCCCTTCCCCCTCAACCTTCACAGCTATGCCACTAAACTAACGGAGAGATGTTAAATTAACCTCTGCTAAAATATCACGATCACTACTAAAAAAGGAATCGATTTACTTACAAGGGAAAAGAAGGAATGTACTGTGTTTTGGACATTAACATGTTGAATGTTATTTTGAAACAATTTAAGAAATAAAATACATGAAAAATTCCTCTAAGAATAAAATCTTGTACAGTAGATTCCAAAGGGGGAATCCCTTGTGGTGGGACATGCAAACGACTGCTCAAAAGTTCCTTCATGAATCCTATTTAGGGAAAATTACATAATGGAAGAAGCAGTAATACAAGATGCCAATACACAAAACGATTTGGAAGAAGTCGGTAGAGCGAATATTTGTATATACATAAAGGTCAAAGAATTACAAGTCAGGTATCTTTAGGACCATACAAGGTGTTCCAAGGAAAAGAATGTTGGTTCTGGTCCTAACTCTGTCATTTCTCATTGTTCTATTTGTATATATTATTGTCCAAATCACACTGTGTAATAAGTGATGTTTTAGAGTAGGTCTTGGTATCTGGTAAACATTTCAAGATTATCATGTTTTCCTATGTTTTGCAATTCATTTTTCAATTTCCAAAAAAGACTGGCTTAGATTTTTGTTGAGATTTTACTGAATTTACAGATAACATTGGGGACAACTGGTAACATTACGTCTTACAGGTTTCCAGTCCAAGAACATAGCATATCTCATATAAATTATATTATTTTCTCCAATTTATAATTTTACAGTTGTGTCCTATAAATTTAGGATTTGTTCCTTGGCATCTGAATTCTCTTATTATTCTAAATAGTATCTCCACAGACTGGGAGAAAAAAAATACCTGCAACACACAGAGCTAATAAAATCTGCATTTTATGGTATATAAAGAACTCCCATAAATCAATAAGTAAAAAAAGTAGCTGAGTCAATGGGGAAAAATGGAAAAGTTATTCAAACAAGACATGTTTTAAAAGATATTCTAAATATCCCAATACACATACAAAAAGGTGTTCAACCTTATTAGTCTGAATATAAATAAAAATAAAAATTAAAACCAAACATAGATAACCCTACACATTTGCCAGAATTAGTCAAGTCAGGAAGATACATGGTGGAGAATGTTTGCAAGAACATAAACAGGCGCTGAAAGACACTGCTAGTCACAGTGTAAATTTGTACAACCAGCTCAGAGAACTATCTGGCCTAACATACTAAGTCGAACTTACACTTACGATTTGCTGGCATCTCACTTCCCATTGGCAAGGAGCCCAGTGCTATGCTCAAGCACATACACATGATTAAGCTAATTCCAAAATACCCTATTTTAGGGGTTATCTCCTGAAACTTTCTCCATATCTATCCTGCATCAGAACACAGCGATGACACAAAAACACCAGTAATCTGAACAAGGAAATCATTCATTGAGAACATAATATTAATTATGAATAGGGGAATGCCTAGAAAGGCTGATTAAAACAGAGTGTTCGAGAAAAGCCTAAGCCTGAGAGAGCACAGGCAAAGAAGCAGCAAAGAAGGAAAAGGACTACCTTCCCAAAGCTGAGATTCAAGCCTTCTTGGGCAGGGTGTGGCTACAGCCCATTGATGCTGGAGAAAGTTACGGAGTTCGTCCAAAGCTGTGGGGTCAAGGCTGGAAACTAAGAAACAAACCAAATGGGAAGATGGAATCTAGGTGGTCCCCTGCTAGAGCTGGCCCACAGATACTAGATAAAGCCTGATGAGCAGGAAGCTTCCTGCCAGACCGCTGGTAGGTTGAGGCTGGTGAGTAGGAAACCATGGGACAGGATGGGCAAGGAAACGTGCTAGAGGACAAGCACTCCCTTGGTGCGCACGCCGCTGGCTCCAAGGCTGGCTCCGTGTACGTTGCCAGGGCTTGAAGGGAAAAAGCACACCAGAACCAGGAGAATCCTTTTCTCCATCAGTTTCCCTCCCGTTCCCTTTACTGACCAAACATAACATCTCAGCTGGCCAAGAAGAAATGTTCACGGAGTCTAGGTCCAGTATCGCAAAGCAAGGCAAGCAAGGCTGGATTGGGACAAATTAACACGTGGCACAAAAAAATTAGGTTACTTATAGTAAGAATTTCAGAAAGAGGAGCACCTGGGTGGCTCAGTAGGTTGAGCGTCTGACTCTTGATTTCAGCTGAGGTCATGATCCCAGGGTTGTGGGACTGATCTCTGCACTGAGCATGGAGCCTACTTAAGATTCTCTCTCTCTCTCTTTCCCTCTGCCCCTCTCCCCTGCTGATGCTCTCTGTCTTTCACTCACTCTAAAAATCCATAATAAAAAATAAATTAAGGAAATAATTTCAGAAATAATGTAATTAGAAGAAACTAAGTAAACATGTATGGCTGTCCAACGTGAGAAGCCTAGCCGACTGATGATCACATAAGGACACGCTTAATACTACTTGGACATGAATTGATTCATCTCAATACTGCTACTAAAATAGAATTAAAAAGGAAGGGTCAGAGAAAAGGGTGAGAGACCGGTAAAAGACAGTGCCACAGAAGTGGGGAAGCAATAAATTTTTAAATGCAAGGGACAGTAAAAGTGTCAAAAACTCTAAAGACAACAAGGAGAATTAGGACTGAAGAAATGCTTCTGGTTTGGGACAGAAATAAATCACTGGCGTCTCCTCTGTTACTTGTGAATTCTGGCCAGATTTCCGGTGATTAAGAAAGAAATGACTGGATACTCAGGAAAGTGAAAAATGGGAGATGGCATGACATTAGCAGTTAGCATGCATCTCTTAGATCAGACACCGTACAGACATTTGAGGTACAATATATTTTTTAATCTCCTCTGTCTCCTGTCATAATAATTATTATTTCCATTTCATAGTTGAGAAAACTGAGGCTGAGAGCAATTAGGGAAATTGCTAATGGATTTGAAGGTCCTATGTGACAGAACCGGGACTTAAATCCAAATTGATTGAATATCTGCCAGAAGGGATAAATGAATCAAATGAAAGTCAGGCTCATTATTAACATGAAGCTGCCTGTGACTATTTGATTTGCAAGGGATGGATTTCATGGGAAAAATAATGAAGCTTCTAAGAGATGAGATGTATATTCTTGTGATAAAAATATTAGTAGCCTAAATAGCAAGTGTTGAACCTAGAGGTTATGGCAGATGACATCCAACAGAAAGAAAACACTTTAAGTTCATTAAAATCAAAGACTTTTGTGTCTGCTGAGACTTTTGTGTCTCTTCCTATCTGTATAATCTTAGGCAAATTACTTTACCATCTGTCTCCATTTCCTCATCTACACATTTACTTTCGTTATTATGAAAAGTAAATAAATTCATATACATAATGCATGCACAAGTTCCTGGCCCATAGAAAGTGCTTTATGTATTAGTTTTGCTATAATACAGAGACGCAAGAATATATCATATACTCCTTTTTTTCCATTTCTTTAAAAGTTGACACTGGGGCGCCTGGGTGGCACAGTCGGTTAAGCGTCCAACTTCAGCCAGGTCACGATCTCGCGGTCTGTGAGTTCGAGCCCCGCATCAGGCTCTGGGCTGATGGCTCAGAGCCTGGAGCCTGTTTCCGATTCTGTGTCTCCCTCTCTCTCTGCCCCTCCCCCGTTCATGCTCTGTCTCTCTCTGTCCCAAAAAATAAAAAAAATAAATAAATAAACGAAAAAAAAAAAGTTGACACAATGAAGCTACTTTAAGAATATGTTCAAAGAGACAATTTATAATTATTTATTATTGATGAATAAATTATGGAATCTAGGCGAGATTAAAAGAAGAAACAAGATGTTTATCCTTCTAAGCGTACTCTACCCTGTCTTACCATTCTTACAAACAGCACAAATCTCACTTTCTTCCTCACTAGTCCCCTGACCTTCATTCGAAGCTGGGTGAGCACTCTTCTTTGACATTCATCAAAAACTGCCTTAGGGGCGCCTGGGTGGCGCAGTCGGTTGGGCGTCCGACTTCAGCCAGGTCACGATCTCGCGGTCCGGGAGTTCGAGCCCCGCGTCAGGCTCTGGGCTGATGGCTCAGAGCCTGGAGCCTGCTTCCAATTCTGTGTCTCCCTCTCTCTCCGCCCCTCCCCTGTTCATGCTCTGTCTCTCTCTGTCCCAAAAATAAATAAACGTTGAAAAAAAAATTAAAAAAAAAACTGCCTTAAATCAGTTAGCTATTGCTGTGTAACAAATGGTCTCCAAGCCAAACAGCTATAAACACCCATTTTTTATTCTATGGATCAGGAATCAGAAAGGTTAGCTGAGTCCTCTGGCTTTGGATTACTCACAAATAGGGTTCCTAGACTGGACAGATAAAATATATTATGCACAAATAAATTTTTATTTTAAATAAACAACCGATAATTTTTAACGTATGTCCCACTTATGTATACTTACAAAATATTTCATTGTTTATCTGAGCCTCAAATTTAACTGATCTTTTTATATGGCAACTCTACAAGACTTAAACCATCTCAAGCTTCAACAGGAAAGACACTGTTTTCTAGACCACTCACAAGATTGTTCACAGGATTTAATTCCTAGTGCAGTGTTGGCTGGAGGCCTTGACTCCTCATGACCTGCTGACCAAAGACCTTTTTCAATTCCTTGCCATAAAACCTCTCCATGGAGCATCTCACAACACAGCAGCTGGCTTTTATCAGAGCAAGTAAGCAGGAGAGCAAGAAAACGTTCCAGGAAGAGAGAAATCACCAGCAAGGCAAATGTCAGTCTTTTGTAACATAATCATTGAAATGATCCCTCATCAAGTGTAGAGTATTGTACTTGCTAGAAGCAACTCACTGGATCCATCCCTCATCCCTCACTGGATTCATGCCCTACACAAGGCATGAACTCCAGAAAGTGGAGAATCCCTGGAGCCACATTAGAAGCTGCCAGCTACCACAATGATTTTCTCTCTCTCTCTCTCAATCCAGCCTTTTCTTTCCTTATCACCCATTCTATCCCTACTGTCTACATTACTTTTGTCCCAATGGTTCCCCCACTGGAGACACACCTTGAACACACCTTGAACACACCAAGAATGCCCTTGTCATGGGGTTTTCTACCTACTATCCTTCTGTCTGAAATGGTCTCCAACCATGACAACTCCATCACTGCATTCAAATCTTTTCTTAGATACATCACTCTCAGTAAGCCCTGCACTAACCTTTCCATGTAAAACAGCATCCCTCCTCACCTCTAAAATCTCAAGCACTTTTCCTGCTCTTATTCTACACCCAGCATAGCCATACTACATTCTAGCCTATCATTTCATTATGGATTGATTCTCATACTATTTATCGTCTATCTCTGCTTGCAATATAACTGTCTTGAAGGCAAGAATATTTGCCTTGTTAACTGATGTGTCTTTAATGCTTAAAGTGTTTGGCATAGGGAATGTATTTTATCAACATAAACTGTTGAATAAATGAATAAATAAATATGACATTTCGTTTCTACCTTATGAGATTTCAAACACACTAAGGGTAAGCTCTGGAACTTTGATTTTTTTTTTTGTATTCTTAATAATTAGCACAGTGACATGAAAATCACTACAATTACAAAATATTTTTTAAGATAATCTTTGTACTTTGACCTAAATTTGCAAGCACTGCAGAATCACTCCTTTTTGCCTGTAACAATCCTATTGACTTCAAAGTTAATCAAAGTTGTTCTGTAATGGGAAAATTGGGGCTATCAAATTTGGCATAAAATTTGGCATATTAGCTGGAAAAAGGCAATTTAGAAAGCCATCATAAAATGAATTAATAAAATTTGAAATTCAAAGCCATGGGTTATGAATTCAATTATTTAGGAAAGGAAATCTTTTGATTTATGCTTCAATTCTGGTATAGTACCTAATGGCAGTCTTTGGTTTATCACACCACTTAGTTCAAACTCTGCCTGGATTTAAATACGTAGAATTTTTCCATTAGGAAAGTAATAATCTTTCGCTTGGAAAAGAAAAATCAATAAGAAGTAAGCTTAAAACATATTTTTCGAAGGTTATCTCTTCCTCTCCACCCTCTCCCCTGCTCCTTTCCCCACCCCCTCCCTCTTTTCCCTCCTCCCTTCCTCTTAGAAACCTGCTCTTGTTGAAGTACCAACATGTTGAATCTTGCTGGTGCAAATATCTTAATTCCAGTACCCTCTCTAAAGAAGTTAAGCGTGTCTTACAGAATAACCTGTTAGAGAGCAGAATTTTGGTTCAGTAAGATTATTCTGTCTCCTAGGGGCGCCTGGGTGGCTCAGTTGGTTAAGCGTCCGACTTCAGCTCAGGTCGTGATCTCACAGTCCCTGAGTTCGAGCCCCGCGTCAGGCTCTGTGCTGACAGCTCAGAGCCTGGAGCCTGTTTCAGATTCTGTGTCTCCCTCTCTCTGACCCTCCCCCATTCATGCTGTCTCTCTCTGTCTCAAAAATAATAAATAAACATTGAAAAAAAGATTATTCTGTCTCCTCATTATTTTTCCCTATTTCACCTTCTTTCTCATGACAACAAATACATTCTAGTGATTTTATCTTCACCATGACCACAATTTTAATAATTTTTTTTATCTAACTCATTCTAGAATAACACTGATTGTGAATTTAACTAATTTTCATATGACATAAATATAGGAAGAATAAAAAAATTAAAAATCCATTACAGATTGAAATAAGATGACATTTAATGGGAGCATGAATATAAATGTCAAGTGTGAGATGGTAAGGCACGCCTTAACACCATGATATATGAAAACAAAATACAGGGAGTTTAATTCACTGTATATTAAATATGAGTCAAAATATTTAGAAATGATAAAAATAGAGTTTAGAACACTTTCCAGATTATAATGTATACAAGAAGAGAAATACTCATCACTTCTCTTTGGACTAATTAGACTGTATTTTATTTATTTATTTTTTATTATTTTAGAGACAGGGGGAAGAGAGAGAGAGAGAATCCCAAGCAGACTCTGCACCATCAGCACAGAGCCCAACGTGGGCTTGATCTCATGAACCTTGAGGTCATGTTCTGAGCCAAAATCAAGAATCCTGTGCTTAACTGACTGAACCATCCAGGTGCCCCGAGAGTGTACTTTTTAGTAAGTTTGTTTAGGCTTAGAGGTCATACCTGTTAGCTGTCAACAAATATACAAGATTTAGACAAAGAAAATGAGTTACTTTGGGTTGTTTGAAATGACGTAATTAAAAAATAGTTGACAAAATGGGAAAGATTTATCTTGAGAAAATAACACTAGAAGGAAACCAAAGATCTGACAAATACTTAAATCTTTTCAATACGAGAAAGCGAGTAATGTATTCTAGGTTAGCCCAGATAATTAAAGTGGATTTAGTGAATGTAAGTTATAGGAAAACAAATATAGCTTGGTATAATGATCAATTAGCTCCTTAACAATTATTATTGAAATCTGTAAGATAACCTTTCTATCAGTTGGTTTCATCCATTGACATATTAATAAAAGTTTAGCTGGTCATTGGTTGAGGGGTAATTTTTGAAAATATTGGTAAATGGCTGGGTAGCCCCTTAAGAGCATTTCAACTCAAATATATTCTGATGCCATTATCTCCTAATGAAAACTTAACTTTAGCCCAAATCGCTACCTTGTAAGTTTTCTACTCTTCTGAGATGATGACATGTATACTTTTCCAATCATTACTGCTTTGTTTTTCTGGGCACCACCGCCATTTTCTCCCTTCATCAGCTTTTTGCGATATTCACATGCTTCTCTACTCAGCCTGGGCTACATGATCAGAAACATCAACTTTCTTCTCACTATGTTAGAGTATTTACTGGTTTTAATCTTACGGTTTTGTTCTTTCCAATACCAATAACCTGTACTCCAACCCCAACAGTGCTGATAGAAAATTTATGGTAAGAATAATTGAGACATAATCTGTGAAAAATATATTGGGAGATTTTTTAAGACCACACGATTTTCCTCCCCTCCACATTATGGATGCAAACTATGTCTCAGGCAAAGTTCAGTCAAGCTTTTACACCGCTGTTTCCACTCCAAAATAAGACTGACTTTCTAAGTAACCATGGCCAAAGTTCAACCCTTTCCAACATAACACTTGAATGTCTACCTTCAGTGGGGGAGGCTGGGTGAAAGGAATGTGATTGCATGAGGCAGCTTGACACTGCTAGCAAGTTCCCATGCTCTAAATAAACTGGTCCACTCGGGTCTGTACTCCAGTTAAGCCACAATCACACTTTTTCGAGAGCCATGCCAAATCCTAAACCCCCTAAATATACTTACAGGATAGGATAAAAACCACAAACACATGCAATTCACATTTTACAACAGCCAGAAAGTGGTCCAATCCCGTTTGTTCCTTAGGTTCATTGATTTGGTTTCTAATCACCAGAAATTATCTGTAACTCTCATACATATACGTAGATATGTATGTATACACGCATATACGTATGGGAATATATACATGTGTATATATCTGTCTTTGTATATAGGTATACGTGTATATACATTTATATATTAAAAGTGTCTTATGCAGATGTGATAATTTGAAGCTTTTCTATTATTAAATATTACCTGGCAGTAAATAAGAGAAAACTCATTTTACATTTTCTGGCCATAGATAGTTTATTACTAAGATTTCTTTGACTTTATACTTTTAAATGAGTGAAGTCTTATATCGTATCTCTTCGGCATCATTCTTGACAGCGTTTAGACCCTGATAAATCTATTTTGCTCCTATATCTTGCCTCCTTTGGGCTTCAGAGCTCTGAAAAAATTTGCTAGTATAATGATACCAAATGGCTGCAATCACTCCAACGTATTTTTCTACCAATTAATCTCTAACTTTTTTCCTGCTCTTAGTGAAAATTAGTTTCCACAGCCTACAGTTATTGATTTCTTGCTAATTCTGCATTGCTGTCATTCATGTAACAAGTGTTTGTTCTCTTCCTATCAATCCTACTCACTCACACTTACCTTAAGAAAACAGCGTGTATTCAAGTAAGACTTCCTTCACTGCTCTTCATTCCTAAGCAACACGAAACTACATCTCTATCCTCCCTTCCTCATTAGCGCTCTTGCTAAGCAAAACACTGTCATTTTCAATTTTTAATTCTTCAGACTTCAAGGATTTTCTTCTGTGCACTGTTCAATGATTCTTCCATTCTTCAGACTTCAAGGATTTCCTTCTGTTCATTGTTCTATGGTCTGTTCTATTGTAAGTCCCTGGATTCTGTTGCAGAATTTTAAAAACAGGCCAACCCATATTCATATTCAAATACACCTTCTCTTGGTCCTCTTCTTTTTGTCCTTTACACTTTTTTCCTGCAGAGTAACAGGATCGGAAAATGTCTATTTTTTTGATTCCTGTTTAGTGCAATAATATAAGGAGCACAGGCTGTGTTGTTAAATTGAACATCAACTCGAACACATGTGTTCCTAATTACTTTAAATCACCAAAATGCCTTTCCACTTGTAAATGGAAATACTAACAGTATTTTGAGAATTAAATCAATTTATAGATATAAGACTCTTAAAACATTCAAAATATATTATGGCTAAAGGTATGTTAGCCACTATTAACTTTGTTAGAACTTCCTTATAAAATGGGTTTTTATTACATCTTCTAACAGAAATTAATCTGTGTAATTGTAAACATTAGCCTTCTCTTTCTAAAATCAAAACTCTAGGGAGAAAAGCAGACAACAGGAAACTTGGCTTTGTATCCTGCTTGTTTAACCTTTTAAAAATATAATACCTGAATATATAAAAGAAACATGTTAATTAGCAAAATTCTATTTTGAGTGCCTAAAGTAATGGAGATTACTTGAACACTGTTAAAGAGTTTCCATATAGGAACCAGGAGCAAAATATCAAAGAGCTCTTCAGTTTCTAGACATCTAGCTTTTCATAGCTTTAATGTTTTTCTAGATCCCCAAAAATTATTTAAACAATAGCTAGGAGGGGCGCCTGGGTGGCTCAGTCGGTTAAGCGTCCGACTTCGGCTCAGGTCATGATCTCACGGTTCGTGAGTTCGAGCCCCGTGTCGGGCTCTGTGCTGACAGCTCGGAGCCTGGAGCCTGCTTCAGATTCTGTGTCTCCCTCTCTCTCTGCCCCTCCCCTGTTCATGCTCTGTCTCTCTGTGTCTCAAAAATAAATAAAACATTACAAAAAATTAAAAAAATAATAGCTAGGAAAGTGCATGGAAAGCAAAAAGTGGTATCTCTACACACTGAAAACGTATACAACAAAGGAAATTATTTTTTCATAACATATAAAGGAAATATCCCAAATCTACATGTGTAGACATATGTAAACACACTTCTATTTTCCTTATATATCATTTAGAAAACACAATGCCTGAATTAGGCTTTTAAAATGCAAAAAATTAAGAAACATCTATAACTTAAACTTAAGAAATATTAAATGAACATGCATATTTTCATACTATTTAATTCTGTTTTAGTAATTTTATAAGGCCATTTTAATCTTTGAAATCTAAGTGATGTAGCGGCACCATAAAATTTTCCCCCATGCGTTTTTTGTTATAATTTCTAACTTTGTTTCTAATACCTTTACATGTTTTTTAAAACACTTGTTTATATAATACTGACGTTTTGAAATGTGTTCATGTGTATATTATTTCCCTGTATTTCAGGTAGATATTATTTTATATAGTCCCTTTTTAGGTTTTCCAACCATTTTTTCCTCACTTCACCTTATATTTTTACTTCACATTTCCTTTTGAAGTACTTTTTTGAAGTTATTTTTGAACTTTAATTAAGTTCTAAATGTAATACTAAGTTTTATTATATATGTTGAGAATATTATTTCACACTTCTTCTTAAACAACTGTGCTGGCTTGAAACCTATATTCTGTCAATACAGTTTGTTGGCTTCTGGTGTTGGCTTTCCTCATGGCTTCATTGGTGTCCACTGAATAGTCTGCTGTCTGCAGTTGTCAATTCTGTGTACTGAATCTAGCTTTTCTCCCTAGCCACTCTGATTTTGTTTGTTTGTTTGTTTGTTTGTTGCGGCTATTGTTGTTTCTGTGATCTGAAGTTTAACCACTTTAGGTTTGACCAGTATTTAGGTATGTGTTACTTCTTATACATCTTCACTTTTTTTTTCTGAATCTGAGAATTCATGTCTTTATTAATTCCAGAATATTCTCAACTGTATTGCTCTTGAACTTGCTCATTTTTCTTGGCTAAAGGCTCAATTATTACTTTATTTTATGCTCCTTATGAATCTTTGACATTCTGCCATATTTTCCATCCAGTTTTCTTCTGTGATAAACTTCCAGTAATTTCAGGTCATCTATTTGCTATACCAATCATTTTTTTTCCAGTGGGTCTATACTGTTGTCTTATCCATCCCCTGACATTTTAATGTCAACAGTTTTTTCTTAAGGCCCCTACATTATTGTAACTATAGAGAACTCATGGTTACCAGACGGAGGCGGGTGTGGGATGGGTCATACGGATGGCTGAGGTTAAGGATTGCACTTGTGCTGAGCAGCAGGTGTTGTATGCAAGTGTTCAATCACTACACTGGACACCTGAAGCTATTATTACACTGTATGTTAACTAACTGGATTATAAATAAAAACCTAGTTTTTTTTTCTTGCTTTACGTACTCTTTGTTTTAAAGTACACTTTCCTGTTACGCCTTGTCCATTTCACATATTTTTATTGAGACACAATTAAAATACTTTGTATTTGTCATCTGAATATTTTGGTGTCTGAAATGTTTGAGGAATAATTCAGTTCTCTGTTGGCTCTGCTTACTTTCACTCCTAGAGGCTATTTTTTCACATATTGTGATTTTAAGTGCACGTGTGCACGTGAGTGCATGTTGTGTTGCGTTGCAAGTTAACCATATAAGCACCAGAAGTTTGTAAGGCCTTTCTATCTAATATAGAAGTGTAATTTATCAAACTACATTAAAAAATTGCTTCACAAAAAAATACCATCTGGAAAGTCAAACTAAAAAAAAGAAGTATGTGCAACTTAACTAAGAGACAAAGCATTAACATCCTTAAGGTATAGAATAATACTTTAAAAGTCAAGTAAAAAACGACTTGTTAAAAATCAATGTATGAACAGATAGTCTAGAAGGTGTATATGCAAGACCCTTAAACACCTAAAATATGCTCACCATTATATGCAACAAAAATGCACATCAAACTCCATAGTGTTTTTCGTTACTTGATTAAAATACAAAAGTTTGGGGCGCCTGGGTGGCGCAGTCGGTTAAGCGTCCGACTTCAGCCAGGTCAATCTCGCGGTCCGGGAGTTCGAGCCCCGTGTCGGGCTCTGGGCTGATGGCTCAGAGCCTGGAACCTGTTTCCGATTCTGTGTCTCCCTCTCTCTCTGCCCCTCCCCCGTTCATGCTCTGTCTCTCTCTGTCCCAAAAATAAATAAACATTGAAAAAAAAATTTAAATAAAAAAAAATACAAAAGTTTGAGGATACATCCTTTTTAACAAAATGAGTGGAAATACAAACATTCTTACATTGCTGGTGGGAGTAAAAAATAGTATTTTCCCATATGGTTGGAAATTTGGCAATGCATAGCAGAATTACTGATGCATGTACCCTGCCCCAGGCGTCGGTCGGGTATTATGACAATAATGCCTTAGAAAAGATTGCAAAATTTAACTTAGATTTTCTCATTTGTTTTCCCCAAAATTAAAATGCATTGTGCACTGGCTGTGTGCATTAGCTGTGGCTGTTCTAAGTTGCTGATTACCTCAGATCAAGTGCAGGCTATGAATTGGATGCAGCTCTGCTCTAGGTAGGCCTCGTTTTCCTTTAACTGAAACCTATCCAAGCCGTATGCTCATTACAAATCAACATATCACAGTAGACAAGATGCAGGATACGAATATGTTTAAAGCTTGCGCTTGCATATCTGTTCATGTTGCACTGACCACAACAAATCACATGGCCAGCACCAAAACAGGGGCTGGAGAATATATTTTGCCCCAAGGAAAAGAAAGAATGATGAATGGATATTTGCTGAGGATGACTTCAGCTTATCAAAATTCGCCCTCTTGTTCACAAATACTTACGCTCATTCCTCCTGTGTAAAAAGAATCTAGGTCTGGGACAGGTCAACTTGGGCCATCTTGTAGTGGCAGGAAGCAAGAAACTGCTCAAAGATGAATGGAGCTCTGTGAAAAGCAAACAGGTTACCATGCACGAATTCTTACTGGGAGTCCAGATACCATGCAACAACATTTATAAATTTTTCCTGCCCAAGGTGCACTTGAATCTAATCAAGCCTGTAGAACTAACTTCCAGTTTGCACGAAACATAGGGGCTAAAGGAACAAGGGAAATGAAGAAAATGAACAAATAAGCAAACATATCAAGTATTTGTAACAGAGTTATGAGAAAATTGATCTGGGCTCTTTAAGAAAAAATCAGTGTTATTCAAAAAACTTTTAAAGCATGAGTTTGCCTCTGGATTTAAAATTTGTACCAACCGAATGAAATACGGATCCTTTATGGAAGTGGGGACAATCAACTGTGGAGGCAGGTAATGTGAGAAAGTTGAAGATGGACTATTAGACTTTATTAGTAAATTACTGTCAATTTACCAACATTTTATAAAGACAAAAAGCATTTTGATTGTGTAAGAGAATATTATGTTCTTACTAAATGCAAGCCAAAATATTTAGAGTTGAAGCTCCATACTGTCATCAAATTGTTTTTAAAATGGTTCTCTATGTATTTATAGAGACAACGTGAGAAAAAAAAAAGTAGGAAAATCTTAGCACTTCTTAAATCTTTTTTTTTTTTAACGTTTATTTCTTTTTGGGACAGAAAGAGAAAGAGCATGAACGGGGGAGGGGCAGAGAGAGAGGGAGACACAGAATGGGAAACAGGCTCCAGGCTCTGAGCCATCAGCCCAGAGCCCGACGCGGGGCTCGAACTCCCGGACCGCGAGATCGTGACCTGGCTGAAGTCGGACGCTTAACCGACTGCGCCACCCAGGCGCCCCTCACTTCTTAAATCTTAAATACAGATGTTTACTGCATGAGTCTTTCCTCTTCTCCATTTGTGAAATATTTCCAGTAAGAAATTGATGGAAGAAATTGTATATAGTCAACCTGTTCCACACCACTGTCCTAAGCATCTTCAAGTATTTTCCTTGATTACTTATAATTTTCAAGCTTTAGAGAAACTTGGGCCCACCTTAGACAGCCACCACTCATAAAAGGTTTCCTCCTACTTGAAATGTGTTTAAAAACACACACATTTGCATCATGACAAACCATCTTTTGTATTTTACTTAGGTCATAGCTGATACAACTTATTTCAGGTTTAGAAAAAGTCTCAGTAAATTTTGAATTTATTTTCCTTCTATGTTCCATACATATAACATCATGAGTATAGGACTGTTGATTTACTTAATTTTCTCAATTTTAATATTAACGTTCTCTTGCTTTCTTTTATTTATCTGTGTATTTTGGGAAATTCTTTGCCGTGAACAAGAGGGAATGTTTCTCTTAATTCTCTAAGCAAATAGTAATCTCTCATTTTCAACCCTTCTGGTTATTTTTTAGAGTTTTGTTTGTCTATGTATTAATTCCTCAAATGTTGCCTCAAGAAAATTACTGTAAGGACATCCAGAAAACAGCTTTTTTATCCTCCCCCTCTTTAAAAAAAAAAAAAAAGTCCTGTCTTTTCAAAATGAAGTCTCAGGCTGAACATGATCTGGATCCCTGCCACATATGTAAATAATAGATCATATAAAAATCTTTATTTTGGGGCTGGGGTTACAAGGACATGGCCGCACACCTCAGGATAGATTGCTGAGTGCCGCTGTTGGTGGGGACCCTCAGAAGCCCAGGTGTTCTCCCGGGGAACCCTCTTATCCACTCAAAGGGGACTAACTCTGAAACCAACATCCCTTCTCCCCAATTGCCTCCTGCTCTAAGCAGGCTGTTTCTCATACCTTCTACACGTGGATTGCAACATAAGGGTGCTGGGCAGGGTGGTCAACTGCTTTAGAACTCCACCATGCTGAGATCAGCATGGAAGTTTCTTGTGGAAGAGATAGAATGTTCTATTTGGGGGGCACTGTTTCACAGCATCTTTACACTGCTTGAGGCTGCTGTGGGCACTCAACAAATGGTCTTGGCCAACTGAATCACTTCTGTTCAGATCAAGGAACATAGAAGAAGTTTAATAAGAGGTTCCTATGGAGATGCTGATGCTTGATCTCCCCAGTTACCTCCATATTCAATTGCTTATGGTCTATCGCAACTTGACAGGGCTACTCCAAGGAACAAATCAAAGAACACTTGGTAGAAGGTTCAAAATATTACTACGAGTAGGGTAATAAAATAACCAAAGTCACAATAACAGAGAGCAAGTAACAATCCCCAAAAAAACACCTCTTGAAGGGCCAGACCCTGGACAGTCTATGACCCATTTTTAACAAAGCAGTGCTTGCAGGTACAGAACACACAACAAGATTTTAAAATGCCTAAGGGACAGAAAATTACCAAAATGATGAAACAGAAAAATTCTCCTCAAAAGAAATTCCAGAAAGTAGCAACAGCTAATGAATTGATCAAAACAATTTAAGCAATATAATGGAACAAGAATTTAGAATACTCATCATAAAATTAATCGCTGGGTTTGAAAAAAAAGCATAGAGGACAGAAGAGAATCTATTGCTACTGAGATCAAGGGACTAAAAAAAGAGTCGTGATGAATTTTAAAAATGCTATAAATGAGATGCAAAATAAAATGGAGGTGGCCACGGTGTGGATTAATGAGGCAGAGGAGAGAATAGGTGAATTAGAAGATAAAATTATGGAAAAAGAGGAAGCTGAGAAAAAGAGAGATAAAAAAAAATCCAGGAGTATGAGGGGAGAATTAGAGAATTAAGTGGTGCAATCAAATGGAATATCCATATCATAGGAAATCCAGGAGAGGAAGAGAGAGAGAAAGGGGCTGTGTACTTGAACATATCATAGCTGAGAACTTCCCAGACCTGGGGAAGAAAACAGGCATTGAAATCCAAGAGGCACAGACAACTCCCTTCAGATGTGACTTGAATCGATATTCTGCATGACATATCATAGTGAAACTGGCAAAATACAAGGATAAAGAGAAAATTCTGAAAGCAGCTAGGGATAAACAGGCCTTAAAATACAACAGTAGACACATAAGGGCAGTAGCAGACCTATCTACTGAAACTTGGCAGGCCAGAAATGAATGGCAGGAAATCTTCAATGTGATGAACAGGACAAATATGCAGCCAAGAATCCTTTACCCAGCAAGTCTGTCATTTAGAATAGAGGAGATAAAGGTCTTCCCAAACAAACAAAAACTGAAGGAATTCGACACCACTAAACCAGCCCTACAAGAGATCCTAAGGGGGATCATGTGAGACAAAGTACCAGAGACACGACTATAAGCATGACACCTACAGACATCACAATGACTCTAAACCCATATCTTTCAATAATAGCACTGAATGTAAATGGACTAAATGCTCCAACCAAAAGACATAGGGTATCAGAATGGATAAAAAAACAAGACCTATCTATTTGCTATCTACAAGAGTCTCATTTTATACCTGAGGACACCTTCAGATTGAAAGTGATGGGGTAGAGAACTATCTATCATGCTAGTGGAAGTCAAAAGAAAGCTGGAGTAGCCATACATATAGCAGACAAACTAGACTTTCAATTAAAGGCTGTAACAAGATGAAGAAGGGAATTATATAATAATTACAGGGTCTATCCATCAGGAAGAGCTAGCAATTATAAATGTCTATACACCAAAGTCAGAGCCCCCAGATATATAAAACAATTCGTCACAAATGTAAGCAACCTTTTTGATAAGAATGTGGAAATTGCAGGAGACGTTAATACTCTACTTACAACAATGGATAAAATATCTAGACAGAGAATAAATAAAGAAACAAGAGCTCAGAATGATATACTGGATCAGATGGACTTGATGGATGTATTTAGAACTCTGCATCCCAAAGCAACAGAATATACTTTCTTCTCGAGTGCACATGGAACCTTCTCCAAGATACATCACATACTGGGTCACAAAACAGCCCTTCATGAGTATAAAAGAATTGAGATCATACCATGCACACTTTCAGACCACAATGCTAGGAAACTTGAAATCAACCACAGGAAAAAGTCTGGAAAACCTCTAAAAGCATGGAGGTTGAAGAACACCCTACTAAAGAGTGAATGGGTAACCAGGAAATTACAGAAGAAATTAAAAAATATATGGAAATGAATGAAAATGAAAATACAACAATCCAAATACTTTGGGATGCAGCGAAGGCAGTCCTGAGAGGAAAATACATTACAATCCAGGCCTATCTCAGGAAACAAGAAAAATGCCAAATACAAAATCTAACAGGACACCTAAAGGAAATAGAAGCAGAAGAGCAAAGACACCCCAAACCCAGCAGAAGAAGATAAATAATAAAGATCAGAGCAGAAATAAATAATATAGAATCTAAAAAAACTGTAGAGCAGATCAATGAAACCAAGAGTTGGGTTTTTAAAAAAATAAACAAAATTGATAAACATCTAGCCAAGCTTTTCAAAAAGAAAAGGGAGATGACCCAAGTAGATAAAATCATGAATGAAAATGGAATTATTAAAACCAATCCCTCAGAAATACAAACAATAATCAGCCAACAAACTGGACAACCTGGAAGATATGGACAAATTCCTAAGCACCCACACACTTCAAACCCACACACCCAAACTCAAACAGGAAGAAATAGAAAATTTGAACAGACCCATAACCAGCGAAGAAATTAAATCAGTTATCAAAAATCTCCCAACAAATGAGAGTCCAGGACCAGATGGCTTCCCTGGGGAATTCTACCAGACATTTAAAGCAGAGATAATACCTATCCTTCTCAAGCTGTTCCAAAAAGTAGAAAGGGAAGGAAAACTTCCAGATTCATTCTAGGAAGCCAGCATTATTTTGATTCCTAAACCAGACAGAGACCCAGTAAAAAAAGAAAACTACAGGTCAATATCCCTGATGAATATGGATGCAAAAATTCTCAACAAGATACTAGCAAATAAAATTCAACTGCATATAAAAAGAATTTTTCACCATGATCAAGTGGGATTCATTCCTGGGCTGCAGGGCTGATTCAATATTCACAAATCAATCAATGTGATACATCACATTAATAAAAGAAAAGATAAGAACCATATGATCCTATCAATCGATGCAGAGAAAGCATTTGACAAAATTCAGCATGCTTTCTTAATAAAAACCCTCAAGAAAGTTGCGATAGAAGGAACATACTTAAACATCATAAAAGCCATTTATGAAAAGCCCACAGCTAATATCATCCTCAATGGGGAAAAACTGAGAGCTTGCCCCCTGAGATCAGGAACATGACAGGGATATTCACTCTCACTGCTGTTGTTTAACATAGTGTTGGAAGTTCTAGCATCAGCAATCAGACAACAAAGGGAAATCAAAGGCATCCAAATTGGCAAAGATGAAGTCAAGGTCAAGCTTTCATTTTTTGCAGATGACATGATACTCTACATGGAAAACCCGACAGACTCCACCAAGTCTGCTAGAACTGATATGTGAATTCAGCAAAGTCTCAGGATACAAAATTAATGTACAAAAATCAGTTGCATTCTTATACACCAATAATCAAGCATCAGAGAGACAAATCAAAAAACTGATCCCATTCACAATTGCACCAAGAATCATAAGATACCTGGGAATAAACCTAACCAAAGAGTTAAAAGATCTGTATGCTGAAAACTATAGAAAGCTTATGAAGGAAATTGAAGAAGATACAAAGAAATGGAAAAACATTCTGTGCTCATGGAATGGAAGAATAAATATTGTTAAAATGTCAATACTACCCAAAGCAATCTACACATTCAAAATTGCACCAGCATTCTTCTCGAAGCTAGAACAAGCAATCCTAAAATTTGTATGGAACCACAAAAGACCTGAATAGCCAATGTAATTTTGAAGAAGACCAAAGCGGGAGGCATCACAATCCCAGACTTTAGCCTCTGCTACAAAGCTGTAATCATCAAGACAGCATGATACTGGCACAAAAACAGACACATAGGCCAATAGAATAGAATAGAGACTCCAGAATTGGGCCCACAAATGTGTGGCCAACTGATTTTTGACAACCAGGAAAGAATATCCAATGGAAAAAAGACAGTCTGTTTAACAAATGGTGCTGGGAGAACTGGACAGCAACATGCAGAAGAATGAAACTAGACCACTCTCTTACACCTATCACAAAAATAAACTCAAAATGGATGAAGGACCTGAATGTGAGACAGGAAACCATCAAAAGCCTAGAGGAGACAGCAGGAAAAAAAACCTCTGACCTCAGCCACAGCAATTTCATACTCGACACATCTCCAAAGACGAGGGAATTAAAAGCAAAAATGAACTATTGGGACCTCATGAAGATAAAAGACTTCCTTTCCCACAGCAAAGGAAACAATCAACAAAACTAAAAGGCAACCGATGGAATGGGAAAAGATATTTGCAAATGACATATCGGACAAAGGGCTAGTATCCAAAATCTATAAAGAACTCACCAAACTCCATTCCCAAAAAACAAATAATCCAGTGAAGAAATGGGCAGAAGACATGAATAGACACTTCTCTAAAGAAGACGTCCAGATGGCCAACAGGCACATGAAAAGATGTTCAACGTCACTCCCCATCAGGGACATACAAATCAAAACCGCACTGAGATACCACCTCATGCCGATCACAGTGGCTAAAATGAACAAAGCAGGAGACTATAGATGCTGGAGAGGATGTGGAGAAAAGGGGACCCTCTTGCACTGTTGGTGGGATTGCAAACTGGTGCAGCCGCTCTGGAAAACAGTTTCCTCAAAAAATTAAAATTAGATCTCCCCTATGACCCAGCAACAGCACTGCTAGGAATTTACCCAAGGGATACAGGAGTACTGATGCATAGGGGCACTTGTACCCCAATGTTTATAGCAGCACTCTCAACAATAGCCAAATTATGGAAAGAGCCTAAATGTCCATCAACTGATGAATGGATAAAGAAATTGTGGTTTATATACACAATGGAGTACTACGTGGCAATGAGAAAGAATGAAATATGGCCCTTTGTAGCAACGTGGATGGAACTGGAGAGTGTGATGCTAAGTGAAATAAGCCATACAGAGAAAGACAGATACCATATGTTTTCACTCTTATGTGGATCCTGAGAAACTTAACAGAAGACCATGGGGGAGGGGAAGGAAAAAAAAGAGGTTAGAGTGGAAGAGAGCCAAAGCATAGGAGACTCTTCAAAACTGAGAACAAACTGAGGGTTGATGGGGGGTGGGAGAGAGGGGAGGGTGGGGGATGGGTATTGAGGAGGGCACCTGTTGGGATGAGCACTGGGTGTTGTATGGAAACCAATTTGACAATAAATTTCATATGAAAAAATAAAAATAAAAATATTTACTTCAGGGGTGCCTGGATTACTCTGTTGGTTAAGCATCTGACTTGATTTTGGCCCAGGTCATGATCCCTTGGTCATGAGACCAGCCCTGCCTTGGGGCCTGTGTTGACAGCACTGAGCCTGCTTGAGATTCTCTCTCCCTATCTGCCCCTCTCCCGCTCATGCTTGCTTGCACTCTCTCTCACCAAATAAACTTAGAAAAAAATTTTACTTCAAAATGTAGAATAATTTATTGATCATCGCTGCAAAAATACAAGCATCAAAAAAGTATGTGTCTGCCCCATAACCCCTCATCATCCTAAACACTTTTTTAAAAAATTCTCCCACTGAAATCAACTGGTGAAGCTCTATCCAAAAATTCCCCTGAAATAATTTTCAGTTGTCAAACACAGACATTTCATTGTTTTCAACATCATTAGAATTAAAGTTTATAAGAAAATAAACTGACAAAATTAAGAAAGAATACTATTCCCCCAACCAAAACATATTCTGAGTATGGAATGAAAGCATAAATGTCAGAATGTATAAATTATTCAAGAACTTCAATACATTGCAATTTATGTACACAAGTCACCTAGTAAAGCTCTAGAAACTCTGTAGTGTAATTAAAGCAATATAAAATGAAATAACTTATCTTTAAGGACAAGCAGTACATGGGTACTATATAATATCAATATAAATATATATAGTTACTTCAAATAACCACTTGAAAATTATGTTACACACGTGAAAATATTTCTGAAGAAGGAAGAATAAAGGAAAAAAAAACTATGCGCATACACCTCATGCTATATGTTACGTATTTGATGTTATTAAGGACAAAACTTCAGGCTATATGACTCTATACTTCAAGTACATGATCTTATTTAAAAAAAAACTAAGATATTGCCTTACTTCAATTTCTTAACATTTCTCAGATCATACATACTGCAATAGATTCAACCAATCCGTTGATATTCCATAGCAATACTGAAAGACTAATAAAGTCTATTTAGAAAATAATCTGAGCTCTAGGAAAGACAAAGAAGATATTAAATATTGCCAAGTATTCTGTCCCAGTTTTCAGTGACAAGCAGAAACTTTAAAATTGTGTTTAAGTTCATTTTTAATGCCCAGATTTTATACTATTCTTTAAACTGTGTCTCACTCATAAACAAAAGCCAAATACTTCCACATGAGACAGACATGTTAATATTCACCTGAGCTGGTGCATCTAATTCTTTAGTAAGTAATTGTAATTTTAAAAATCTGTTTGTACAGAATAAACAGCAAATATTTTCAAACATCAAATAAACTAAGAAAAATCAGCTATTTTTATTGGTCAAGAGTATAAAATCTAATCCAACATCCTTATCTGACAGCTGCAAAAATACTGAGGCTCAAAGATACTGAGACCTGAACATGGCCATGTGATGACACAGAGAAGAAAGAAGGGTCTTGGCTTTCAACCCGGTTCTCTTCGTTTAGATAATAGATAATTAGTCCTTCTAGAAGATGGGTACTGTTCTAGGGACACCAAAATGACCCTGCACTCAAACTACTCACAGTTTAGCAAAGGTGAGCTCATTTACAAGTAAGTAGGATAAAGAGTGACAGAGGTATGAATATTTTAAGTATGACCTCCAACATGTACCTGTTTTGCCTTGAGGATACAGATGATATCTCATATTCCCTCACAGAGAGATCTTTATCGATACAACTAGATTTTGGAAGCTGAGTCATTGATGACAAGATACTCCCATCGGAGACACAAGGTGGCGACAACCAGGCTCACTCTACCACTGGTTGTACTCAGGCAATGTCACTGTATAAGGTACATATGAGGGAGGCTAAGAATGAGATTAGATGGGAGCCTTGAAGTAGGAGGGTTCTTGAGTGCTATCAAGAGTTTACCCTTCATTTTGTACACAATGGAAAAACCACCAGATTTATGCAGAGAATAAATATGGTGATAAGGCTTATAATTTAGGGAAAAAAGTTTTAGTAACAGGAAGGTTGGTTTAAAGGCATATTCAAACATAACCAAGGTGCCTGGGTGGCTCAGTTGGTTAAGCATGAAACTTCAGTTCAGATCATGATCTCATGGTTTGTGGGTTTGAGCCCCGTGTCAGGCTCTGTGCTGACAGCGCAGAGCCTGGAACCTGCTTGAGATTCTGTGTCTCCCTCTCTCTCTCTGCTCCTCCCCCACTCACACTCTCTCTCTCTCAAAAATAAATAAACATGAAGTATTTTTTAAAAACCCACATTACCTAGTTATAGATAACTAAATGTAGTCCTATGTTATAGTGATAAGAATGAAATTTAATGAATAAGACTTAAGAAACAAGCTGGATGAAAAAATTAACTAATTGTTAACAAATGTGCGAGTCGGTTGCATACTAATTGACCAGGTGATTAACAGATGTAAAGTAGGATAGGAAGTTTTGACAGAAAATGTATACATTTAGTGTTGTATATGTTGCGTTTGAAATTTCTTGGTCACATTTGTTTGGGTAAGCCTGATAGGAAACTAAAAATAGCCATCTAAAGGGGGAGGAGCCAAGATAGGGGAACAGCATGGAAGGTTTTTGTGTGTCTGGCATCCATGAAATACAGTCAGACCAATACTAAACCCTCCTGCACACCTAGAAAACTGATCTGAGGATTAACACAACAATCTGCACAACCTGAACCACCGAATTCAGCAGGTACATGCAGAGGAGAGGTGAACTTGGAGAGACAGAAGCTGTGGAGGGCAGGGAGCTGGTTTTGCATGTGGAGAGAGGATGGAGATGGGGGGAGGGAGGGAGAGAATATGGGAAAAGCAACCGCCTCCAAAGCAGCTGAAGAGAAAATGGAATATTGGAAACAGCCACAGGGACTGAACAAAAATGGGAGAAAGGAGAAAAGAGAGGGTTTAAATTCCAATAAGACTGTAAACAGAGGGAACACAGAGTCTGAAACTCGGCAGCTCGCTACCTGGCAGTGCTCTGGTGGGAAGGACGAATCCCCAGGAGCAGAGTGGGGTCTGGGAGGTTCTTGGACCACACGGGGAGAAGTGGTTCTACTGGTGGAAGGCCATTTGGTAGAGGCTGTGAGACCACCTGGGCCCAGCAGACCCCAGAGAGCAGCCACATTCGCTGGTGCTAGAACAAGGTCATTGGGGGTGAAGCCCAGTGCCAGATGTGTGTTGTGATTCTCCACAACCCCTGAGACGGTGTTGCTACACTGTCTCGCAAATTTTTTCTGGGATGGTCTGGCACCTGGCCACAGTCTCTGGGCAGCAGCAGCAGCACAGTCCTGCAAGCATTCCTAGGTGTGGCTGGCACCCAGCCATTGCTCCATGAGACCCTCCACAGAGGGGCGGAGCAGGTCAAAGCTGCAGTCCCTCAGAAGTGGGGGGCAGGGGAAGGCAGCCTCATCTGAGACAAAACTCGGGAGGAAGGTGCTGCCTGGGGCTTGATCACAAACAATGTGGAAGCGGGAAGTGGATGGAAGCTGAAGACGAAGGACAGGTGTGCAACTACTGATCGGTGACAACAGAGTTCCGGTACTAGAAACTGGGTAACTGGGTGATGCCATTTCCACCACTCCCATGCATGCGCATACACCTAAAAGTGCCACAACAATCCACCCCAGTAGGCTAGTGGCACCAACTAGTGGAGAATGGAGCCATTACACTAAGCCCCGCCCAACTGGGCCAATCTCACTCTTCAAGAACACAAGTCTCACCACCTGCTTAGTTTAGGGACTATAAAGCACTTCTTAGTTTGACTTCTAGGGGAAAACGAAGTAATTTCAGCCATATTGCAGTCTGTTAGCCGGTCCAACTATTCAATTTTCTTTTCTTTTTTTTTTCTTCTTTTTCGTTTCTTTTCTTTTTCTTGAATACAGAGAGAAGCCATTCATTTTTGTTTTCAATTTTTATAAAAAATTTTCCTTTAATTTTTTCTACTATATTTTTTACTTTTGTGTATATTTTTTCAAATTCTATTTTACTTCCCTCATTTCATTTTAGTCTACTTCAGTCTATTCATTTTTTCAAATTTTCAAGTGATTTCCTTTTTTTTTCTTTTTTTCCCTTTTTTTCCTCTAATCTATCAAGCCACTTTAAACATCCAGACAAAAAAACACCTAGGATCTAGCATCATTTATGAGATTTTTGTGTTTGTTTGTTTCTAACATTTTAATTTCAATGTTCTTTTAATTTCTTTTAATTTTGATTTTTTCTACCCCATTAATTCATTTTCTCCCTTCCAAATTATAAGATGAAGGAATTCACCCAAAAAGAAAGAGCAGGAAGAAATGACAGCCAGGGACTTAACCAACACAGATACAATCAAGATGTCTGAACCAGAATTTAGAATCATGATAATACCTTTATTGCTTTTGGTATGTATGTATGTATGTGTGTGTGTGTGTGTGTGTGTGTGTGTAGTCAAAAATAGCTGGAGTCAAAAATAGATTAGAATCCCTTTCTGCAGAGATGAAAGAAGTAAAAGGATGAAATAAAAAATGCTATAACTGAGCTGCAATCTCGAACCGATGCTGCAGTGGAAAGGATGGATGAGGCAGAACAGAGAACCAGTGATATAGAGAGCAAACTTATGGAGAATAATGAAGCAGAAAAAAAAGAGAGAGATTAAGGCAAAAGAGCACGAATTAAGAATTAGAGAAATCAGTGACTCATTGGAAAGGAACATCAGAATCATAGGGATCCCAGAAGAGGAAGAGAGAGAAGTAGGGGTAGAAGGATTATGTGAGCAAATCATAGTGGAAAACTTTCCTAACCTGGGGAAAAACACAGACATCAAAATCCAGGAAGCACAGAGGACTCCCATTAGATTCAACAAAAACTGATCATCAACAAGGCATATCATAGTCAAATTCTCAAAATACTCAGGCAAGGAAACAATCATGAAAGCACCAAGGGAAAAAAAAGTCCCTGACCTATAAGGGAAGACAGATCAGGTTTGCAGCAGACCTATCCACAGAAACTTGGCAGGCCAGAAAGGAGTGGCAAGGTATATTCAATGTGTTGAATCACAATAATATGCAGCCAAGAATTCTTTATCCAGGAAGGCTGTCATTCAAAATAGGAGAGATAAAAAGTTTCCCCCCCAAAAATTAAAAGAGTTTGTGACCACTAACCCAGCTCTGCAAAAAATTTTAAGGGGGACACTCTGAGGGGAGAAAAGGTGAAAAATACACACACACACACACACACACACACACACACACACACACACACACACACACACCAAAAGCAATAAAGGTTAAAAAGGACCAGAGAACACCACCAGAAACTCCAACTCTACAAGCATCATAATGGCAATAAATTCCTATCTTTCACTACTCACTCTAAACATCAATGGACTCAATGCTCCAATTAAAAGACATAGGGTAACAGAATGGGTAAGAAAACAAGATCCATCTATATGCTGTTTACAAGAGACCCACTTTAGACCTAAAGACACCTTCAGATTGAAAGTAAGGGGATGGGGTACCATCTATCATGCTAATGGTCGACAAAAGAAAGCCAGAGTAGCCATACTTATATCAGACAATCTAGACTTTAAAGACTGTATCAAGAGATGCTGGGGCGCCTGGGTGGCGCAGTTGGTTAAGCGTCCGACTTCAGCCAGGTCACGATCTCGCGGTCCGTGAGTTTGAGCCCCGCGTCAGGCTCTGGGCTGATGGCTCGGAGCCTGGAGCCTGTTTCCGATTCTGTGTCTCCCTCTCTCTCTGCCCCTCCCCTGTTCATGCTCTGTCTCTGTCCCAAAAATAAATAAAACGTTGAAAAAAAATTAAAAAAAAAAAAAAAGAGATGCAGAAGGGCATTTTATCATAATCAAGGGGTCTATCCACCAAGAATACCTAACAATTGTAAACATTTATGCACCAAATGTGGAAGTACCCAAATATATAAATCAAGTAATCACAAACATAAAGAAACTCATCAATAGTAATACCATAACAGTAGGAGACTTCAAAACCCCACTCACAGCAATGGACAGATTATCTAATCAAAAACATTAACAAAGAAACAATGGCATTGAATGACACACTGGACCAGATGGACTTAACAGATATATTTAGAACATTTCATCTTAAAGCAGCATAATATACATTCTTCTCCAGTGCACATGGTATGTTCTCCAGAATAGACCATATACTGGGACACAAATCAGCCCTCAGCAAGTACAAAAAGATCGAGATCATACTGGGCATATTTACAGACCACAACGCTATGAAACTCAAAATCGACCACAAGAAAAAATTTGGAAAGGTAACAAATACTTGGAGACTGAAGAACATCCTACTAAAGAATGAATGGGCCAACCAAGAAGTTAAAAAGGACATTAAAAAGTATATGGAAGCCAATGGAAATGGTAACACCACAACCCAAAACCTCTGGGACGCAGAAAAGGCAGTCATAAGAGGAGAGTATATAGCAATCCAGGCCTTCCTAAAGAAGGAAAAAAGATCTCAGATACACAACCTAACCTTACACCTTACAGAGCTGGAAAAAGAACAGCAAATAAAACCCAAAACTAGAAGAACAGGAAATAATAAAGATTAGAGCAGAAATTAATGCTATTGAAACAAACAAACAAAAACAGTAGAACAGATCAATGAAACCAGAAACTGGTTCTTTGGATAAACCACTAGCCAGTTTGATCAAAAAGAAAAAGGAAAGGACCCAAATAAATACAATCAAGAATCAAAGAGGAGAGATCACAACCAACAGCAGAATGAAATGAAAACAATAGTTTTCAACAGCAGAAATGAAAACAATAATAAGAGAATATTATGAGCAATTATACACCAATAAAATGGACAATCTGGAAGAAATGGACAAATTCCTAGAAACATATACACTACCAAAACTGAAACAGGAGGAAATAGAAAATTTGAGCAGACCCATAACCAGTAAAGAAATCAAATTAGTAATCAAAAATCTACCCCCAAAACAAAAGCCCAGGGCCAGATGACTTTCCAGGGGAATTCTACCAAACATTTAAGGAAGACGTAACACCTATTCTCTTGAAGCTGTTTCAAAAAATAGAAATGGAAGGAAAACTTCCAAACTCTTTCTATGAGACCAGCATTACCCTGATTCCAAAACTACAGAGACCTCAAAAACTAGACAGAGACCCCCTAAAAAGGAGAACTATAGACCAATTTCCCTGATGAACATGGATGCAAAAATCCTCAAAGATATTAGCCAACCAGATCCAAAAATACATTTAAAAAAATCATTCACCACGACCAAGTGGGATTTATACCTGGGATGCAGGGCTGGTTCAATATCCACAAAACAATTAATGTGATTCATCACATCACTAAAAGGAAGGACAAGAACCACGTGATCCTCTCAATAGATGCAGAGAAAGCATTTTACAAAATACAGCATCCTTTCTTGATAAAAATCCTCAAGAAAGTAAGGATAGAAGGAACATACCTTGAGATCATAAAAGCCATATATGAACGACACAATGCTAATATCATCCTCAATGGGGAAAAACTGACAGCTTTCCCCCTAAGGTCAGGAACAAGACAGGGGTGTCCACTCTCACCGTTGTTATTCAAAATAGGATTGGAAGTCTTAGCCTTTGACATCAGACAACACAAAAAATAAAAGGCATCCAAATCAGCCAGGAGGAAGACAAACTTTCACTCTTTGCAGATGACATGATACTCTATATGGAAAACCCTAAAGATTCCACCAAAAAATGCTAGAACTGATTCATGAATTCATCAAAGTTGCAAGATATAAAATCAATGCACAGAAATCGGCTTCATTCCTACACACCAACAATGAAGCAACAGAAAGAGAAATCAAGCAATCGATCCCATTTACAATTGCACCAAAACCCATCAAATACCTAGGAATAAATCTAACCAAAGAGGTGAAAAATATGTACACTGAAAACTATAGAAAGCTTATGAAAGAAATTGAAGAAGATATCAAAAGAATGGAAAAAGATTCCATGCTCCTGGATAGAGAGAATATTGTTAAAATGTCAATACTACCCAAAGCAAACTAATATTCAATGCAATTCCTATCAAAATAACAACAGCATTCTTCACAGAGCCAGAAAAAATTAATCCAAAAATTTGTATGGAACCAGAAAAGACCCCAAATAGTCATAACAATCTTGACAAAGAAAACCAAAGCAAGAGGTATCACAGTCCCGGACTTCAAGCTATACTACAGGGCTATAATCATCAAGACAGTATGGTATCGTCACAAGAACAGACACTCAGATCAGTGGAACAGAATAGGAGAACCCAGAAATGGGCCCACAAACGTATGGCCAACTAATCTTTGACAAAGCAGGAAAGAATAACCAATGGAATAGAGACAGTCTCTTCAGCAAATGGTGCTAGGAAAACTGGACAGCGACATGCAAAAAACTGAACCTGGACCACTTTCTTACACTATACACAAAAATAAATTCAAAATGGATGAAAGACCTCAATGTAAGACAGGAATCCATCAAGATCCTCAAGGAGAAAGCAGGCAAAAACTTCTTCGATCTTAGCCTCAGCAACTTCTTACTCAACACGTCTCCAGAGGCAAGAGAAACAAAAGCAAAAATGAACTACTGGGACCTCATCAAAATTAAAAGCTTCTGCACAGCGAAGGAAACAATCAGCAAAACTAAAAGGCAACCTATAGAATGGTAGAAGATATTTCCAAACGACTTATCAGATAAAGGGTTAGTATCCAAAATCTATAATGAACTTATCAAACTCAACACCCAAAAACCAAATAATTCAGTGAAGAGATGGGCAAAAGACATGAATAGACACTTCCCCAAAGAAGACATTCAGATGGCCAAATGACACATGAAAAAATGCTCAACATTACTCATCATCAGGGAAATACAAGTCAAAACCACAATGAGATACCACCTTACACCTGTCAGAATGGCTAACATTAACAACTCAGGCAACAACAGGTGTTGGCAAGGATGCGGAGAAAGAGGATCTCTTTTGCATTGCTAATGGGAATGCAAGCTGGTGCAGCCACTCTGGAAAACAGTATGGAAGTTCCTCAAAAAACTGAAAATAGAACTACCCTATGACCCAGCAATTGCACTACTAGGTATTTATCCAAGGGATACAGGTATGCTGTTTCCAAGGAACACATGCACCCCAATGTTTATAGCAGCACTATCAACAATAGCCAAAATATGGAAAAAGCCCAAATATCCATCGATGGATAAATGGATAAAGAAGATGTAGTGTGTATATATATATATATATATATATATATATATATATATACACATACACATATATGTATATATATATGTATATATATATACACACACACACACACACACATACATACATACACACACACATACACACAATGGAGTATTACTCAGCGATCAAAAAGAATGAAAACTTGCCATTTGCAACTACGTGGATGGAACTGGAGGGTATTATGCTAAGCGAAATTAGTCAGAAAAAGACAATTATCATATGACTTCACTCATATGAGGCCTTTAAGAGACAAAACAGATGAACATAAGGGAAGGGAAACAAAAAATATAAAAACAGGGAGGGGGACAAAACAGAAGAGACTCATAAACATGGAGAACAAACAGAGGGTTACTGGAGGGGTTGTGGGAGGGGGGATGGGCTAAATGGGTAAGGGGCACTAAAGAATCTACTCCTGAGATCATTGTTGCACTATATGCTAACTTGGATGTAAATTTTGAAAAATAAAATTAAATAAACATAGCCATCTAGAACACAGGGGAGAGGTCTGAGCTCCAGGCATATATTTCGAAGAAGTTAGAATGTAAATAGAGATAAAAATCCCTTGAAGCAAGCAAGATGGGAAGAAGGGAAAAAAGACAATAGAGAGAAGAGAAATTACAGATAATAATTCTAAAAGAGTTTAAGTTTCTATTACCAAAGTGTGAAAATTCAATTTAATTAAAGTTTTATTAAAACCCACAACATTATGTTTTCTGAATTAAAATATATGGCTAAATCAGTCACCCTGTCTTTTCACTAAATCTAATTTGGGAACTAAAGGAGGGAAAAATTAAGATATCCTGTATCTGGAAAACATAGAAATTAAACGGAGTATCATATTTTAAAATATTGCATTACCCATTTTATTTTTAAGTTAAACTTAGTAAGAGCAGTGCTCATTTTCTATTTCTTTCAAGAAACACCCTTCCAGAATAACAGAAAATCTTTTTTATCAAAAGGGAAAAAGACAAGTTAGAAATAATTTTTAAAACATTATTATTGGAGTGCCTTAATCAGTCTGATTCACTACCCCAACAAATAACCAATTTATCCGGTACAAGTAGAGTTTTTCATTACTCATTTACTACAAAGTATCTTTTTTGGTGGGGCACATGTCAAAAGCTAATTAAAACGCATGAGCAAATAGAACAAAACTGTCACATCCAATACTCTCTCCTTGATGAGTACACTAAATGAATTACTTTAAGGACAAATAAGTTTGTGCCACAGTTTGCATTATATACCCGTAAACATTCCCAGGTAAAGAAAAATTCTATCCCTGAATATAACATAATTGAAATTCCAAATAAAATCTAAGGTCTTCTCTGTTTTTAAATGGAAACATTTGCATAACATCTCTCTAAGTCTCTCTGCAACCTGTTAGGGTACAAATCATCACCTTCCCCACACTGATCTTCGAAAGAATTCTTACAAAACGATTCTTAAAATTGTAGACCAAATGACTCATGAAATTAAAACGATTGCTTAATACTCGTTGTTACCAGTAGTGGTCAAAATCATGATGATGGCAACAGCAACATTGACTTGACTGAAAACTGTTCCGATTCACCATGCGCTCAGATGGGACAGAACTCCCAGTCCTGCACACTGTTGTCACATCCTCCGAGATCCTCCATCCTCCATCGGCATTGCTCTCACTTGTAACATCAACTCAAGCAGAGTCTATGACGGGAGCCCAGGGATGCCACTTTCTATACCTGAATGCCCCACTTTCCCACTAGAGTTTAAGTAAAATGAGAGAAGAAAATATATCGTTTTCTGTTCTTTGCACTGCTGTCTTCCCATCACCTAGCACATCTCTGCTACGGCTGCTGATACCAAGCCCACGCACCCGGACTGGAGACACGCAGGGATAAATGAACTGCTACCCAGTTCAGGGCCCTGGAGCATCTCAGCGATCTCTCCAGGCCACAATCACTCATGTGTCAGGCAAGGCGGTTGGATTTTTCAAAAAAAATGAGAAAGCATCTGCCACACTCAGAAATATTATTATGACGCTAGCTATGTATTTCTGGTTAGGGAAAAATTTAATAGAATAGTCGAAGAAAATTATAGTCTCAATCTCCTTCTCCGTGGGAAAGAAAACCTGTGACATAAAGAACGAGTTAGGAGAAAAATGCCTATTAATGAATGGAAATAAGCGTATCATTTCTCCGCAATCATTCCTATCTTTGCCTGGTCTTCAAAACTGGGAAAGTGCAGATACAGAAAAGAAGACCGTAGACGTCATGCTGCTTAAATAAAAGTTTTGTCTGTCTGCAACTTGTATCAGATGAGGTTAATATTCCTAATATAGAAAGGTTAATGAAAAGCTTAATATTCCTAATACAGAAAGAACCAAAACTAGAAAGAGAAACAAATCAGTACCCTGTGAGAAATAAGCTCACTGACCCAATCATGGAGGGACTTGGAGCACCGCGAATCGAGGCTTTAAAAATATGTTCCCGCAAGAGCAGGCGTCTGATGGACAGGCACACTCAGGGAATTACAGCAGGCAATTGATCCCCTGCCATTCAAGTCCCTCCCCTGATTCCTCATTGGTGAGTCCAACAGAGCTTACAGCCTCACCTGGAAGTCGCTTATGCCCCCCGTAAAGAAAAAGCAGTCTGATTGGAACAAGTGTCCTTCCCTTGAGGTCATGCAGACTTCAGTTCTTTGGTGCCTGCTCGAGGGGAAGAAGAACCAGGAAACGAACGCTCTAATGGTTTGGGTCTCCACTGTGGGGGGAGGAGGGGGGTTCTGACATATTTCCAGTAGGTTGATAAACCTACTCTTAACTAAGCAGCACATCTTGTATTTGGCATGTCTGAAAATGAATCATCCGCCTTGCTTCTCACAACCTTAACCTAAGTGGGCAGGAAGTAAATACACAGCATGCACACACATATTCAAAATTAATTCAAATACCCCGTGACGTTGATGATGAGATGGTCAACCTTGCGACAGTAAGAAACAAATGTACATTTAAACATCCTGAGGTCATTATCACCGATCCGATTAGCAAAAATTCGTATGTTTGACAAAACACAATTGCATAAAGCTGTGGCAAAGTAGGCATTCCGGTGGAGCTAGTTACAAAATGATGCAATCTATAAGCAGAGGAATTTGGCCATCTCTAGCACAATTAACTATTTATTGACTCTTGGATCCAGAAGTCCCACTTCAAGAAATCTATCCTAATAATTGTACTGGAAAAACCATAAAATACCAGGTACACAGACTGTTCATTAGGATACCTACTGTGTGGACTAGCAAAGAAGAACTCTAAATGTCTATCAATAGAGAATTGAATGCACTTATAAAATGTGTAAGTAATATAAAATAAGGCAGTCATGACCATGCGGTCTTCAAAATGAAAGAGAAATATCTCTGTATACAGCTATGGAGATCGCTCTATATTTATATCGTTTATTTAAAAAGTGAAGCGATGAGACTTTCAGTTTCCAGGCCAGCATGTAAGGTGCTTAGAAGTAACCACTCTCAACTAGCGACAGGTAAAATGTTCAACACTGCAAAATCAACGGTTCTTCTTAGAACTGTGGGCAAATGAGAGCACAGGGTCAAGTGCTTCCCCCCAAACTGGAGAGAAGAAAACAGGAAAATACAGGTAAAGGTAACTTACCAGCAGAAACCCAAGGGGCAGGAACGTCTGCAGGAGATGGAAATTTTAAGTGAGACGTTGCTGGAGGCTCAGTGTAGACAAGCCTGAGGTGTAAAAACTCCTGGGAGGCCCAGCCCCCTGAGGGAGGGAGGAGGGCCTCTAGACTTTTGTGGGTTTTGGCTCCCGGAGCTCTACCAAGTTCCCTGGGGGGCTGAGAAAACTCCCTCTGCACTTCTGGTGGGGGGAGGGAAAATGAACCTTTTAAAAACCTGCCAGGGCAGCTGTTATTCTCACAAGGCTGGCCCTCAGGAGACACTACGTAACCAGGGCTACCCTGGGTTTTATCAAAGCCTAACCTGAGGGAAGGGAAAGACCCCATCCCAGCTTTCCCTCATCTTCCACTTGAAGGAAGGGAAATACCAAGCTGCAGCCCATTGAGCCAACCTGACTGGGGAGGGAAAAGATGGGAAATACTTGTGAAGGTTACAGTTCAGAAACGCAGGCTACTCAAAGACGGAGACTTAGGATAGGACCACTGGATGCTGCTCCCCACCCCCAATCCTCTTTGCATTACTAAAGACCTATCTACAGCAGTTTTATTTTTCTTTTCCTAGCACATCATAGCTGGTTTACAAAAAAACATACTCGACATACTAAAAGGCAAAAAAACCAAAAACAAGACTAAAAAACAGATGTCTTCAAAGACAGAGCATGAGCACAAGGCACAAATATGACAAGGAAGGTAAAATTATCAGACCAGGAATTGAAAACAACTATGATTGAGGGACGCCTGGGTAGCTCAGTCAGTTAAGTGTCCGACTTCGACTCAGGTCATGATCTTACGGTTCAGAGAGTTCGAGCCCTGCATCAGGCTCTGTGCTGACAGCTCAGAGCCTGAAGCCTGCTTTGGATTCTGTGTCTCACTGTCTCTCTCTCTCTGCCCCTCCCCGGCTCATGCTCTGTGTCTCTCTGTCTCTCAAAAATAAATTAACATTAAAAATTGTTGAAACAACTATGATTGAGACACTAAGGGCTCTAATGGAAAAAGGAGACAGCATGAAAGAATAGATGGGCAATGTAAACAGAGAGATGAAAACCCTAAGGAAAACAAAGAGAAATACTACAGATCAAAAACACGGTAACAGAAATTAAGAATGCCTTTATTGGGCTCATTAGCACACTTGATGTGACTGAGGAAAGAATCTCTGAGCTTGGGGATGTCTCAATGGAAATCCACGAAGTTGAAAAATAAACAGAAAACAGACTGAAATCCCCAGAATATCCAAAAGGTGTGGGACAAACACAAAAGGTACAATATACATGTAATGAGAACATACACCGAAGAAAGACGGAAAGAAACAGAAGAAATATTTGAGAATTTACCGAAACTAACGTCAGACACCAAACTCTAGATCCAGGAAGGGACATCAGGAAGGCAAAGATAAATGTAACAGAACAGAGAGCCCAGAAATATACCCCCATAAAATATAATCAACTTTTTTTTCCTCCTCTACAGAGGACCAAATGCAATACAATGGAGCAAAGATAGTCTCTTCAAAAATGGTTGTATCACAACTGGACATCCACATGCAAAAGAGTCTAGGTAAAGACCTTATACCTTTTACAAAATAACCCCAAAATGTGTACAGACCTAAATGTAAAATGCAATATTATAAAACTCCTAGAAGGTAACATAGAAAATCTCAATAACCTTGGGTATGGCAATGCCTTTTCAGAAATGACACCAAAAGCATGATTTATGAGGGAAAGAATTGATAAGCTGGACTTCATTAAAATTAAGCAAATTAATTACAAAACACTGTCAAGAAAATGAAAGATAAAAAGACACAGCTGATAAAGGACTGTAATTCCCACCTCCCAAATATTCTTAAAACCTACCAAGAAGGAAATAAACAATCCAATTAAAAAATGGGCAAAAGACTTTGACACCTCACCAGAGGAGTTGTAAAGATAGAAAATAAGCAAATTAGGGGCGCCTGGGTGGCGCAGTCGGTTAAGCGTCCGACTTCAGCCAGGTCACGATCTCGCGGTCTGGGAGTTCGAGCCCCGCATCAGGCTCTGGGCTGATGGCTCAGAGCCTGGAGCCTGCTTCCGATTCTGTGTCTCCCTCTCTCTCCGCCCCTCCCCCGTTCATGCTCTGTCTCTCTCTGTCCCAAAAATAAAATAAAAAACGTTGAAAAAAAATTTTTTTTAAAAGATAGAAAATAAGCAAATTAAAAAACACGCCGTAACAGAGGTCATCAGGGAAATGCCACACTATAATAAGACACCACTACTCACCTTTCACAATGTCTAAAATTCATAATATCAACAACACCAAATCTGGGCAGGGATCTGGAGCAACAGGAACTCTTACTTTTTGTAGAGAGAATTTAAAATGGTACATTCACTTTGAAAAAACAGTGTGGCAGTTTCTTACCTAATTAAGCACGCTCTTACATATGATCCGACAACTGTATTCTTTGGTATGTACCGAAAGGAGTTGAAAATTCATGTCCACATAAGAGCCTACAGATGGAGGTTTATTCATCACTGTAAAGTGTTGGAAGAAACCAAGATGTCCTTCCGTAGGTAAATGGATAAATACACTGTGGTACAACCATACAGTGAAATATTATTTAGCACTAAAAGGAAATGAGCTATCAAATCATGGAAGATCCTGGAGGAAAAGTTAATGCAGATTATTAACGTGAAAGAAGCCTGTTAAAAGGCTGCATACTGTATGATTCCAACGATACATCATTCTGGAAAACGCGAAAGCACTGAGACGGTAAAAAGATCAGTGGTTGCTATGGGTTGGGGAAAAGAAAGGATGCATAGGCAGTGTACAGGGGAATTTTAGGACAGTGAAACTGACCTGCATGATAGTGTATGATGTATAATGACGGATACAGGTCATTCTACATTTGAACAAGCCCACAGAGGACAGAGTGCATTCTAATGTAAACTAAGGACTCTGAGCGATAATGATGTGACATGTAGGTTCATGTCACATGTAGGTACCTACATGTGGGTAGCATATATATGAATCAGGTGGGGTCTGTTGATCATGAGGAGGCTGTGCATGTGTGGGAGCAGGGGATCTGTGGGAAATCTCTAGCCCTTCTCCTCAAATTGCTGTCAATATAAAACTGTTCTAAAATATCAAGTGTATTAAAAACAAAAGCAAACAAAAAAGCAAAAGGGAAAATTTTTGATTACATTAAGATTAACATTAACCATTAACAATGGTAGGCTAAAGCAAAATTAACTAATTTCAATAATAATTGCCTATGGAGAGTGGGGAGAAAACAGGGGTTACATACAGGGATAGAAGCTATACTACTTTTATTATACCTTGTTCCATTGATTTGAGGTTATGAGCATGTAAACATTTTAGGTAAATCTAAAATAAAACAAGTAATCTCTAAAATAAACCAGAGGAAAATGAAGTAAATGAACTGACTTGTAAAATGAACTGGGAGTATAACGGAAGTTGGAAATTATTTCAGTTGAATTTAAAATATAATTATTTTTACATCTCTAGAAGAATACCAACTAAAAAAAGTAAGAACCCTAAAAGAGATTCTTATCATTTAACCAATAATATAATTTGTGGTCAAAATGGTATTATTAGTCTCTATCTGTTCTAAGTACATCTATCTTAGTATATATATCTAAGTATAGGGTGAAGAAAAGGGTAATTATGGGATTTGTTCCTGGGAGAACCTAGGATTTCTTCCTCAGGAAAAGCTGATATAACTTAATATGATAAAACAAGTAAATTGTGAATAGTACAACTTAGGGTGTCTGTACATAGGTATTTACAGTAAACTTTTTTTTTTCAATTGTACTGTATATTTGAAATTTTCTGTAATAAAATTTGGGGGAAAAATTTTTTTTCCTACCCAAGGTCATGAAAATATTGCCCTATGTTTTCATCTGGAAACTTTTTTGTTTTCTTTTTAGTTCTAGGTTCATAATATATCTTGAATTAAATTCTGTGTAAGGCATGGAGGTTTGAGTTACAGGGAGTTTCGTTGTTTTGTTTGTTTTGTTTTGTTTTGCCAGGAAGATATCCAGTTAATCTGGCCCCACTTATTAAAATTGCCTTCTCACAGAATTGCCATGGTGACTTTGTGCTAAATCAGACCTCCATATATAAGAAGGTCTTTTTCTGGAATCTTCTATTCTAGTCTATTCTATTCTATTCTATTCCATTCCATTCCATTCCATTCCATTCCATTCTAGTAATGTAAGTTTTCCTGGTTTTTACTTTTTTTTTCTCAAGATTTTCTTGATTTTATTAGGTCCTTTGCACGTTCAAATTAATTTTAAAGTTGGCCTGCCAAATGCGGAGAAAGAATGTGTGAGAACTATGACTCTCAAATTCAATGACTCCACTACTATGATTTTAGCAGCTTGAAGGAGTTTACACAAGGTCTGATTTTTTTTCCCTGTTGCCAGGATTTGAATCTGGACCTTCTGATTTTGGACTTTAACCTGGTCTTGTTGAGAAGCAGCAAAGATCCCGGTACGCTATCTGAATGCGAAAGTAGGAGATCCACACAAGTGAGTTGTTACTAACGACACTACATATTTGGAAGAAAGAAATTAGTTCTAATGGCCGTGAAGGGACAACATGCTTTTTAAACAATGTTGGGCAAAATGCTTTTTTTCTGTCAATTTCTCTTCTTGAGTCCTACTTAATTTGTCACAATATCTTTTCATTTATTTCCCTGTGTCCTCAACCTTGCCTAATTTTTAAACTATCTACTACCTTTTTCTTTTCTAGTTTCTTGATTTTTGTACTTATTTGATGCTTTAGCTAAGCAAACTTTTCCCTTACTTCTATTATTTATCTTTTTTTAATTTTCCCCTTAATATTTTTCCATTTTTCTCATTATTCTAGTTCATTTATTTATTAACAAATATTCACTTAAAAAATCCCATCCACAAAAACCACACAAAAATAAACAATGAATTCGAGTACACAGATTTTCATATTTGAAGAAAACACAAAAATTAAAGGCAACACGTATGACAATCGGCTTAATGAAAAGAGCTCTTATAGACAAAAATGAAATAAACAGAAGATGAAATGAAAAAAATTTTTTTTCCAGGAAGGAAATACAAAAGACCCATAAGCAACTTCAGAGAAGGAATACCTGGGATCTTTGAGGTAAAAATGCAGAACAGCAGAGATAGCTGCCCTCTCCCCTTAAAAATGGCCAATTAACCTATAAAACCACACCAGATTGCAATCACAATTGGAGAAGTCTCAAGTAAAACTAGACACCATTGCCCACCTCTTAAATTGTTGAAACTGAAAACATACTGAACAGTGTTAGGGAAGAACAGAGGGGTGTAGGAACACTCATTCATTCTTAGAGCTAATGTAAATTGGCACAAACTTCAGAGAGCACTTCGGTACTATGGATCTAAATTCAAGGATCTTGTGTCCATTAGCTTATCAAGTCTGCATCTTGGATTTAACCTTATAGATATAGTTAAAGGAGTTCACAGGTGCACCCAGATAGCTCAGTCGGTTAGGTGTCGTACTCTTGATTTTAGCTCAGGTCACGATCTCACGGTTTGGTTCATGGGATCAAGCCCCATGTCAGGCTCTGCCATGACAGACAGAGCTTGCTTGGGATTCTCTCTCCCTCTCTCTCTCCGCCCCTCCTCTGCTCAAGCTCACTCACTCTCTAAACAAACATTTTTAAAAAAATAGGAGTTTGCAAAGAGACACAAGTTCATTACCGTGAATTGTATACAATAGCAAAAATATACATATTTTAAAACATAAAGTCTACCACAGGGGAATAGTTAAATCATGGTAAATCAATTCAATAAATTATGTTTTCATGAAGACAGCTTTAAGTTTGATTGTGAAATGGTGTCATTTCCAGATACCCATCCAGTTGTAATTTTGAGAAATTACCTCTAAAATTTTTATAATGTCTAACATATACAGGCACTGGGCACTGAAAGAGCAAGATAATAAAATTAGAACAATTCTATTGCCCGTCCCTTTCTCTGAAATGACAGAACACACTGTATTAATAACAATAACCATACTAGGAACATACAAGGAGCTAAGTCTTTCCTGAGCTTGAAATAAATACAAGACAAGATTTGCAGATAACTGCTAAAATTAAGATTATTTCCTCGGAACAATCTTAGGCTCCTTCTAAACCCAAGGTACCGCCGTTACTCTTTTTCATTTTTCTTTTCTTTTTCCTTTTGAATGCATGATATAGTTTTATTCATTCCTGACTGGCAGAAAGAAATCTCAATAAATTATGATTGCCACTTTATGAATTTTCAGAACATCTGAGTAATGTAAAATGATATATTTCAACAGAGAAAATGTCTCAGGTACTGTGGAGACATTTTCAATAGGTTTAGAGGGTAGATGAAAAATGATATTTCAAAGACTTTGCAGTATGAAATATCCTTCAGAAAATGACTACTCAAGTGAAAATTTCTCTCTGTATAACTAAGATAACTTTCTTCAGGGGTCATCTAGAGAAAAAGATTAGCTGGAAAAAAACTTGTGTGAGATGTAAATGTTAACTACGCTCTCTTTTTAAGTAGTTTTTAATCCCAACAGAAGTCGTGGAAAAGAAAAATGGTTTTGCTTTTATGTACTTGGTAATGTGTGTTCGCTACCAGTATTTATTTCCACGATTGTTCAAAAGGGAAAGAGAGGAGCCAGGGGCAACCTCGATCTTTCTGCCCTCTCTTACTGTGCTAACTGTGCCAGCGCGGTTGAGAACCAAGGATCTAGTGTGACCACATTCAGAGATAAAGATCAGAAGTGGTATTGCACGAGATTTCCTAAGCCAAGTGGATACCAGACACTGCTGGACACCGATCCCAGATGAGCATCGCAAGCAGTATTAAGAAAGAATAGAGAAAAGGCAGCAGTGGAAGATTCTGACAGCTCGCTGACTGTATCATCAAGTCCTTTTGGAGCACATTACAAATAGGAGTCAATTGTAATTATAGTGGATTTACTCAAAACTTCCTGGCCCTCCAAAATCCCACCAGAAGTTATTGGGCTATATTTCCTTATATTACAAATGCCAACTTCTTCTATGGGTCATGAAACTAGAATTTTAACACTTTTGAGAAATTTTGAAAATAAGACAACTTAAAATCAAGGAAAACTCAATGGAGAAGGATGGTTACTATTATTTAGCTATTTGTGTATTGGATTATTCCATGGTTTAACAAATCAACTGACAAACAGCAATACGTGTGTCAAATAAAGTGTTTTGGGTATGTAGAGTGCAAATAATACATATGTAGGGGAGCGTTAAGTGTGCAGGTCCCCTGCTGTTAGCCCTTATGCTGCCTATGGATAATTGTCTTTTTCCATATGAGTTTCAAGAAATCTGCTTGAATATGCTCTGCTGGGCTTCTAAAATACCATACGTGATCATAATATAGTTAATTCTTGGGAAAAAGATGAATTCGCCTTGTTATATTCTCTAAGTTCTGACCTTGTAAATTCCCTCCAAATTAAGACTTGGCTATTTCTGTACAGCAGCAGGGTGCGAATAAAACAATAAAATGTCTGTTGTGACTTTTTTGGTTTTTTTGCATAGTGTCAACTGAAAGTCTATCATACTGATTTCTTTCCCCTTAATTGTAAAGCAATACAATTATTTAAAAAAAGAGAATGGGCTCCTTGTGAAGCTTATTAGATCTCATTTGGTGTATCCTTAAAGATTAAATATTTTAGGGGCGCCTGGATGGCTCTGTTGGTTAAGCATCCGACTTCAACTCAGGTCACGATCTCGTGGTCCGTGAGTTCGAGCCCCGCGTCCGGCTCTGGGCTGATGGCTCAGAGCCTGGAGCCTGTTTCCGATTCTGTGTCACCCTCTCTCTCTGCCCCTCCCCTGCTCATGCTCTGTCTCCCTCTGTCTCAAAAATAAATAAACGTTAAAAAAAATTAAAAAAAAATAATAAAGATTAAATATTTTAGTTTGGTAATGGTACAAATGCTGAAATTTACTAGAATTTCACTAAAAATGAGCAGTGAGATTTCCAGATTCTTAAACCATAGCATATGGTTCATTAGACACGAGAGAATATTTAGAAAGGAGCAGGGTTAGAAATTTCGATGATGGAGAAAATCTATTTGATGTGCTTCCACGGCAAGCTGAATGATAGAAATGTATTTTGAGAAATGAAAATTGGTGAGAAAGTGTCACATTGTCATTTTGAGAAATTATTTCCTTTGTTTATATAGATAAATTAAATGTACCCAGTTAAAGAGAACAGTAGGCCAGAACTTGAAGAATAATTCTAATACCAGGCTTATAAAATAGAAATTGTAAGGGTTTCTCCTCAACTTTTGTAAGAGTGAAAAACATCCCACAGGAGAAAAACTAAGTCCAAATGCTTAGGGTACAAACACTAAATCAAAGAAGATTAGCCTTAGGAGTGACTTCTAACCTGCACTGTAAAGGAAAAAAGGAAATTCTTTTCTCAAAACAGAGGCTGATACATTCTGAAAAAAAAAAAAAAAGGAAGGGATTATATGTGTGATCTTTCACAAGCAATTAATTTATGGGTGCCTAATTAACTGGGTCAGTCGGTTGAGCATCCAACTCTTGATTTCAGGTCAGGTCATGATCCCAGGGTCATGAGATCAAGCCCCAAGTCAGGCTCCATGCTGAATGTGGAGTGTGCTTTCAATTCTCTCTCTCTCTCTCTCTCTCTCTCTCTCTCTCTCTCTTCTCCCTCTCTCCCTCTCCCCTGCTTGTGTGCTCTCTCTCTCTCTCTCAAAAAATAAAATAACTACATAAATATATAAACAAATGCATAAAAATAAAAAGCAGTTGATGTAAAAAACGTTAAAAGGCAACTTCTATCACATGTGGATTTCTGGGAAGGTAACAACTCAAGCAAAGGTTCCATCTCTTGGAGTGGCCAAGTGGGTAAGTCTACTAGTGGACACTGTTGGTGCAGGGGGAGAGCTGAGGTTTTCAGAGGTAAAGTAGAGAGCTCTTAAGCCAGTCTTTTTCACGGCTGTGCTGCATGTTATAATCAACGAGAGAGCTATAAAAAGATTTGCTGCTAGTGCTTCAAACCTAGAAATTCGGATTTAATGGGTCTTGGATGTGACTTGAGCATTGGCAATTTTCAGGGATCCCTGATTTATTTTCACCTGCAACCAAAATTTAATTTATTTATTTTGAGAGAGAGAGTGTGAGCAGGGGAGGGGCAGAGAGAGAGAGGGAGAGAGAGAATCCCAAGCAAGCTCAGCTCTGTCAGCACAGAGCCCGATGTAGGGCTCAATCTCATGAGCTGTGAGATCATGACCTGAGCTGATACCAAGAGTCCGACACTCAACTGGCTGAGCCACCCAGGTGCCCCAAGAACCACTGCTTCAGGCAGACCTGATGCCTTCCTGACTCCCAGCAGAGTCAGGTGGCAGAGTCTTGCGAAATCTTCTTGGGAACGAGTCCCAACAGTCATTTTAAGGCTGGTGCTTCCAAAACAAGTTGCCAATTATGCCAAACCTGGGATGAAGAACTGCCTGGAAGACTAGAGAGAAGACTTGCTTCCGGTTTCTGAGGGTGGCAGGAAATCTTGGCTCAACAAAGCCTGTCTATTACTAGTAATCCTGGAGAGACCAAATCATTGTGCTTTTAGCATCAGCTGACTGAACTCTGGTCAAGAGACTGTAGCAAAATGATATAAGCTGGCCAAAAAAACACAAACAAAACGAAGCCAAACACAGCCCCACGTCTAAGGGAATCAAAAACACGCAGGATAAAAATCAAGCTGAACATATGGAAGAGGTTCCTGCAGGACTGAAGGAAAAGTCAGATTAAAACCTAAAATACAGGGGCACCTGGGTGGCTCAGTCGGTTAAGCTTTTGACTTCAACTCAGGTCATGATCTCACAGTTTGTGAGTTTGAGCCCTGCATTGGGCTCTGTGCTGTGCATTGGGCTCAGAGCCTGAAGCCTGCCTCAGATTCTCTGTCTCTGTCTCTCCCTCTCTCTCTCTGCCCTCCCCTGTTTACATTCCATCTCTCTCTCTCTCTCTCTCTCTCAAAAATAAAAAAAATTAAAAAAAACACACCTAAAATATAATACTGTCAAGGATATGTGGTTTGAGCCAAAAGAAAGACTTTACAGAAAAATTTTTTAATGTTTAAATTTTTTATTTTTATTAATATTAAATATTTTTTATTATTAAAATATTTTTATTAATTAAATATTTTTATTTTTATTTAAAAAATTTTTTAATGTTTATTGTTGAGAGAGAGAGACACACAGAGCATGTGTGGGGGAGGGGCAGATAGAGAGGGAGACACAGAATATGAAGAAGGCTCCAAGCTCTGACCTGTCAGCACAGAGCCTGATGCAGGGCTTGAACCCATGAACCGTGAGATTGTGACCTGAGCTGAAGTCAGACGCTTAACCAACTGAGCCACTCAGGCACCCCAAAATATTCAAATGTTTTAAAATAAAATTTCTATGGGTGAACTGGAAAGAGCACTGTCATTATTTAAAATATAATTACTGGTAGATTGAAGGGGAGGGAGACATCAGAAGGTTGTTTCATGAAAGCTGAAAAAAATCTCAAACAGACAATTATGGACATGAAGAGAATTTCCAAAGGGGAATTCCCAAAGAGTTCTCCAAAAGAAAATAAAATGAAGAGAGAGAACAGGGTAATGATCCATAGTAATAGTTGAACACTTCCCTGAACTGCAGAATGGTGTTATCAGATTGAAAGAGATCCCTGAGCAAGAGAATTAATGATAAGGCGCACACATATCAACACATTCTGGTCAAATTCAACACATGGAAAGATAAGGGAAAAAGTTTTATAAGTTCCAGACAAAATGTGGAAATGCTTTTCCACAGACAGTGGAAACAGAATCAAAGTTGGTTCAGACTCTTTAAATGCAACATATGGAACCACAAAGCAATGGAAAAGTTTGAAGGAGAATGAAAATGGTTTATGAGAAAAACATAAGAATCCTGCAGTGCCCCAAAAACAAATTCATTTCTTTGGGTGCTTAGAAAGTTATTTATGTCTATTTAAGGATTTAGAAAATGCACGTACCCGTATTTCACATCTTCAAAGTCTATTTGAGAAAGGACTTGAACAAAACGATAATTTGATCCAAAGAGATACCTGAAGACAAAGGAAGACAGACTGTGGCAGGGGTGGGGAGAGGTTGGGGGGGGTGGTGAAGCATTGAAGATAATATAATTGTGAAGTTGTATTAATATAATTAAAGATTAGGGGTGCCTGGGTGGCTCAGTCGGTTGAGCATCTGACTTCAGCTCAGGTCATGATCTCACAGCTTGTGAGTTCGAGCCCCGTGTCGGGCTCTGTGCTGACAGCTCAGAGCCTGGAGCCTCTTCAGATTCTGTGTCTTTCTGTCTCTCTCCCTGCCCCTCCCCTGCTCATACTCTCTGTCTCTCAAAAATAAATAAACATTAAAAAAATCTTTTTAAATATAATTAAGGATTAAAAACATGTAATGTTGTTTATTTGAAAACAATTAAATGATCTCATGTAATCCCAGGAGTTGGAAGGAAGTGTCTGAAGAAATAATAGCATTCCCATATTGTCAAGGGCTTGCCAGAGTAGAAAGAATTTGTGGTGCAGGAAGGGGTGGACTATAGCCACATTTTGGAAAAAAAATATTTCTAATCACTTTAAATATCAAAAAATATAATTTATCAGTGAGTAGGTCTTTTAAAGTATGTTGAGTCATAAAAAAAAATTCAGAGAAATACAATGGCAATTATTCAGGAACAAAGGAGTAAAATATTCTTTTAACCTAGCACTTAACTTTCAAGTATTTTATTTATTATTATTTTTAATGTTTATTTATTTTTGAAAGAGAGAGAGACACAGAGTGCTCATGGGGAAGGGGCAGAGAGAGACACACACACAGAATCTGGAGCAGGATCCAGGCTCCATAATGTCAGCACAGAGCCTGACGCAGGGCTCTAACTCAAGAACCGTGAGATGATACCCTGAGCCAAAGTCAGACATTTAACCAATGGAGCCTCTCAGGCGCCCTAGTTTTCAAGTATTTTAGCATATATTATTTCAATACCATACAAATCTGTGAGGGAAACATGGCTGTTCTTGTTTTATTATTTTGCAAGAGAGAATACTATAAATACTCAAAGTAAAATAATTTTCTGAATGTTACAAAAGCTAATATTTAGCAGCTCAAGAATATATACCCAATTCCGTATGACATTCAAAATTTTAATTGCTCAAAACCTCTATTCATTCCTAGGAGGCCCTCGAAGACCGAATATTACATTTCCTGAGAAAGTAGGAAATTAGGAAAAGCATGAATTATACAATCCCTTAAAACCTAGTTCCCTAAGGAAGGGAACATACCAGATAGATACAACACAGTTTTAGCTTAAAAAGGAAGTTTGGCAAATGTTATTGACCGGATGACCTAGGTTCTGTTTTACTATATAATAATTATTTGTTTTATCGTTTTGGCTATTTAGTACAGTCCTGAACTTGCAGCATGCTCATAGAAATGACCCTCATTGGGGTGTCCCCTTGATGGCTCAGTCAGTTAGGCATTCAACCACTGCTTTTGGCTCAGGTCATGATCTCAGGGTTCATGAGTTTGAGCCTCACATCAGGCTCTGCGCTGACAGTGTGGAGCCTGCTTGGGATTCTCTGTCTCCTTCTCTCTCTCTTCTGCCCCTCCCCACTTGCTATCTCTCCAAAATAAGTAAACATTAAAAAAAAAAAAACAAAAACAAATGACCCTCCCATTTGCTCCCTGAATCAAAGTTAGAGTGACTGTTATGGACTAAATTTTGGTCCCCCTAAATTCATTCAAAGCCTTAACCCCCAGTGTGACTATATATGTAGATAGGGCTTTTAAGGAGATAATTATGATTAAATGAGGTCATAAGGGTGAGGCCCTCAACCAAGAGGAGTGGTATACTTCAAGAAGAGACCAAAGCCAGAACTCACGCCTCCTCCCCACTATCTCTGACTCTGTGTCTCTCTCTGCACACACAGAGGAAAGGCCATGTGAGGAACCAGCAAAAGGGTGGCCATCAAAAAGCCAAGAAGAGACACATCACCGGGATCCAATGCTGATGGCGCCTAGATCTCTGTGATTTCCAGCCTCCAAAACTGGGGACACTTCTCTTGTTCAAGTCACCCAATTTGTCATACATTATTATCGTAGCCCTAGCAGATTAATACAACCACCAACATTCCATTAGAACAGGGATCTGCAAACTTTTTCTACAAAGGGATAAATAGCAAATATGTCCACCTTGGTGGGTCATAAGAAAAATGTCTACTATTCATGTCAGCTATGATATTGTGAAAGAAGCCATAGATAGTATGTAAATAACTAGGTATAGTTGTCTTTCAATGAAACTTTATTTAGAAAAACAGAAGGCTGAGGCCACAGTTTGCCAACCCCCGCTCAAAAACAGAAAATTTTTTTAGTAATAATACCGTGAATCCATAAATCTCCAGAATTTGCTTCTGGTACACCTGAAATCCAATTACCAATATTAACACGGGAACTTGAATATTTTCTTTCCAGTAAAGTGTGAGGCACTAAGGGACTGAGAACATTTTACTGTGACCCTCCTGTGTTACTGTTTGCAACATCTTTTCCTCCATACGTGCTTTTTCACATGACTTTTTTTTTCTATCCTATCATCATATCTTATGATGCATAGTTATATGTTTATCATAGATTATTAACAAATTCCTTCTTGTTGGACATATTTTTTTTCTTTCTTTTCTTTCCTTTTTTTTAATATGAAATTTATTGTCAAATTGGTTTCCATACAACACCCAGGGCTCATCCCAACAGGTGCCCTCCTCCATACCCATCACCCACCCTCCCATCCCTCCCACATGACTTTAACCTCTAACTGTTCTATACCCAAACCCAAATTCAACAAGTATCATTTCTGTCTTGAGAAACATCTTTAACCAACTATATGCAAAACAAACTCAATTTTGCCTGAATCTTAACATCTCTTGCCCTATAAAATATTTTGCCTGCCTTTCAAGTTAGAATGCTCCTTCAGAGGCTTCTCAGGCCTAGAATTCTCAAAAAAAAGTTGAGGCTGGCTGTCTTCTGAGAATAGGGACGTCCACAGGTATTTTTGCTGTAATGTCAGGCCCAAATGTCTTCAAGTACATTTTTTTTGAGCTGACTTAATTTTCTTTAAAATAATTTCTTGTCATAGAGTTCCAGTTTCTAGCATCAAAAGCCTGACGTTCTTTCGACATCCTGAAACCTATGGCCTGTACTTATAGCCTGAGCTAGGCCAGGTTGGCAGAGGCAGACTAATAGAAAAATCTGGGATTGAGAGATACTAAAGTTGTGTTTTCTGTGGGTTAATTATGCTTATCACACATACCAATCCATCAGATTTCCTCCACATGAATCAGCCTGAACTATACCAGGCCCTCAATAAATATTTATTGAATGAATGAATTGGAGGCACAATTTCATGTTGTAAATGATGGAAGATCTGTAGTCCAGGAAAGATCACTTTGCACTTTGAAATAACTCAGGCACAATTGCCGCTGGAGAGAGGAATTCTTAACACAGAGAGCATGACTGTCAACCATGCATTCTTCTGAGAGACAGGATAGATATATAGGGAGGGAGAGACTGTCAGATACTTCTCCACAAATGTTTACAAATCAATGCTTTTATTCTTACTAACAATGCTGCGATGAATAACCTTGTAGGTATTTCTTATCATCAATGGGCAGGCAGGCATAATCTCTGATGCTCTGCCTCCTCACTGTAATAGGATTAGATACAAGGCCTTTGCCCATGTGGCTTTGCAAAGTTTTCCTGGTGGGTAGAGTATATTTCATTGCCATCATGACTTTGGTCTTAGTCTTATGATTTCTTCGTCCAAAAGAATGTGGGCAGAAGCAACAGTGAGCTAATGTCAAGTACAGACTTTAAGAAGTCTTCTGTGTTTCCACCAGCCCCCTTTAGTTTGGGTCCTGTGGTAAGAGCAAAATGTCCCAGATAGTGGGAGCTATTTCAGCCTGGCCCAGGAATGAGAAGCCACCAGACAGAACAGAAGCTAACCTGTGGCCCCTATGTAATATGAACATTAAATACATGTGTTTGTTGAGACTTCAGAGTTGTTTATTGCTGCTACAAAAACTGACTTGGCATGGGGCACCTGGGTGGCTCAGTTGGTTAAGCATCCAACTCTGGATTTCAGCTCAGGTCATGACCTCACAATTTGTGAGTTCAAGCCCCATGTTGGGCTCTGCACTGACTTCTCTGTCTCCCTCTTTTTCTGCCCTTCCCCTGTGCTCACTCCCCTTCTCTCTCTCCCTCTCTCTGTCTCTCTCTCTCTCTCAAATAAATATATAAATAAACATTTTTAAAAAACAAACCAAAAAACTCCTCAAAACTGAATTAGCAGAGTTAAGTAATTTCCAGAAAAGGGTAAATGCAATTTTTATTTTGATAAATATTGCCAAATTTCATTTTACAGGAATAATACCATTTTACACGCCAAGAATATATTAGTATGTCTATTTCCCAACAGCCTATGCAACTGATAATGTTAAACTTCTAGATTTTTGCCAATCTGCTAAGTGAGAAATTATATTTTAGTCAAATTTGTATTTGCATTTCTCCAGTTAAGAATGAGACGGTTCCACTTCATAGTTTGAGACCCCTGCATTTCCGAGAACTCTCTTTTAATACCTTTGCCCATTTTTCTGTTGGTTTAATAGTATTTTCTTCTCAATTTCTAGATGCCCTATGTGTAGTGAGATTAGTCCTTTGCAGTACACTTGACATATTTTCTTTATTTGTCTCTTGTCATTTGACTTAGCTTAAAGTGTTTTTTTTACATTAAATTCAACTATGTCTTATTTTACTTTATTTTTTTATTAAGTTTATTTATATATTTTTAGAGAGAAAGAGAGAGAGCAGGAAAGGGGCAGAGAGAGAGGGAGGAAAAGAGGATCCCAAGCAGGCTCCACACTGCCAGTCGAGCCTGATGCAGGGCTCAAACTCATGAACCATGAGATCATGACCTGAGCCAAAATCAAGAGTTGGATGCTTAACCGACTGAGCCAACTAGGAACCCCTTATTGTACTTTAACCCTGAGTCTGTGTTCTCTTCTTATGGTTCAACTGACTTCTTACAGATCCAGAAGTCAGTTGGATCTATCCAACATGTCACCAAGTAGTAGAAGAAGCAAATGTGGTAAAGTATATTTGATAAAGCTATCTTCTGGATGTATTCTACTAAGGAAAGACCATTTAATATATGAGTTATATATTTCACAATATAACAATATTGCAGTTTGATAATCCTACTTAACTGTTAAAATCAAGATTCTTTGTCTCTTTTTGAGTGTTGAGATGGATGAATGGGTAAAGAAGATGTGGGATATATATGTACAATGGAGTATTACTCGGCAATCAAAAAGAATGAAATCTTGCCATATGCAACTACATGGATGGAACTGGAGGGTATTATGCTAAGCAAAATTAGTCAGTCAGAAAAAGACAAATATCATAGGACTTCACTCATATGAGGACTTTAAGAGACAAAACAGATGAACATAAGGGAAGGGACACAAATATAAAAACAGCGAGGGGGACAAAACAGAAGAGACTCTTAAATATGGAGAACAGAGGGTTATTAAAGGGGTTGTGGGAGGAGGGATGGGCTAAATGGGTAAAGGGCACTAAGGAATCTACTCCTGAAATCATTGTTGCACTATATGCTAACTAACTGGGATGTAAATTAAAAAAAATTAAATTAAAAAAAAGATTCTTTGTCTCAGGATAGTCAAACTAGGTTAAAAACAAAACACAGACACGTTTCTTATAGAGTAATAAAAAGTAAAAACAAACAAAAAAAACACAAAAAAAACAAAACAAAAAAAAACATAGCCAATTCTAAAAAGAATTAAGTGGAATAGGAGTCATTTTATATGGAAAAACAAGAACAAAAAATAATCAAAAAGATACAAAAAATGCTCCAAGTAACACAATGTAACTGAATAATCTGATAATGAATATGCACATCTAATTGTTTATTGTTATTGTCATCACCAAAGAATAAGAAGTATATTAGACAATTTACCTATACCTCATTCCTGCTCCACATTGACATCCATAGATAATAACCTGGTCTCCATTTTCCAGAATAGTGGTTTTCAAAAATTTTTGCTAGTTTGTACTTTTAAAAATTGCATTGTGTGTCTTCTCACATTTTTAAGTTGGAATCTGATATTATTCATGATTGCAATAGATTTTTAGTTTTTAATAAATAGATAGTTTAAATAGCTTTAAACAGTTCTATGAACAAGTTTAAATTATGTTGGATAGAATTTGTAGAAACTTCTACTTTATCTGTAAGTGAATTTATTAATTTGCAGTCATCCTGTTGCCAATTTCTTAAGACTATGCAAAAAAAAAAACACCTTCACAAACAAAAATCTTACTGAGACTTAACAAATGCCTCTTAATTATATGTTAATCTTTAACATTGACACACCTCAATTAACTCAATATACTCAGAAATGTTTGGGAAGATTGAAATGTTGTTCATTTTAATATGTCTTTGCCAATAAATGTTTTGGATAAAATGTTTCCTCTTATCACACTCTTTATTATATATGTTTGTCAAAACCTGGACCTACAGATTCAATTTGAAAAGTGTCAGCTCTGTAACCTAATTGGCAAAGCCAGTCAATATTTTCAAACAAATCAGCCAGGTCAGAATTTTTACTGTCAGGGAAAATCTGACTCCATTTTTCAATTCAAATAAACATATTAATATGCATTTCTATGACAACCATCTAATTTCTGAATTCAGTTCTAAGATGGAGAGACAAGATAATCTTCCCACGAATATCTTGGGTGGATGAAATAATGCACGGCCATCTTCAATATTTCCTCCTGAAACTCCCTTACTTTGCTTCATGGGAATCCCCCAGGAGCAATTAATTTCTCCACAATAGCTGGTGAATGAAAGAGGCAAGTTCTCTGGATTAAAACAGCCATTGTCCTCCTCTAAAATGTATATACATCCCAACAAAATACTATGTTTCTAAGGCCATTACAGAAAAAGAAACCTACATGAGACAGGAAAAAACAATCATGCCTTAATTAAAGGAATCTTTCTGAAACCTAATTTCAACTATTGCTTTGTTTTACATTCCAGCAAATCCTTTCTTTGGTAAAGTAGGATGAGCCACAGGAAAATCAGCATTACCTCTCTTTGGATGGTACAGTCTCAGACTAATGAATTTTAGGAAAGAATGGGTAGGGAATTTGAATTTCTGGAATGTGATTTACTTGAAATACTCTTATCTATACACCTCTTGAATTGTTTTTGTGTGCTGCAAAACGGTGCCTCAAAAATCAGTGCCCTAGTTTGCAGTCTATTATCCCAGAGGGTGATATTCTTTACTCTAGAGGAAATATAGCAGAACCTTTTTTTGAAACTGAACTTTTCTGACAAACCAGATTATCTCAGAAGGGGAAAATTTCCCATCTTGAGCAGACAGAGACTGGACGGCCCAAATCTTTAGAGTAGTTGGATTCCGTGTGTACTGAGTTGCATAGCAACTTTTCAAAATTCACGTCTACCCAGAACCTAGAATGTGACCTGATTTGGAAATAGGGTCATTTCAGATTGTATCAGATGAAGATGAGGTCATACTGGAGTGTGGCGGGGGTGGGGGGGGTCTTGTATCCAGTATAATTGTTTTCTTTATACGAAGAGGGGAATTTGGGCACCAAGATACAGACGCCCAGGGCAAGGTGGCCACGTGAAGAAGCAGGCAGAGACTGCAATGCCCTCTGTCACACACCAAGGAAGGCTAGCCAGCACCAAAGCTAGAAAAGGCCAGACAGGGTTCTTCACTAGACCCTTGAGAGAGCACAGCCAGGCCAACGCCTTGATTTTGGACTTCTGGCCTGCGGAAGTGTGAGACAATAGATCTCTATCATTTGAAGCCATCTAGTTTGGGGAGCTTTTATTACTGCAGCTTTAGGTAACTAATACACACTGAGATTAGGATATCTTAGAAGCTATTAAATTTTAAAAGGCACCTTTTAAGTGGCAGGACTTCTGATAGCACTGTTGGCCTTGAAAAGCAACAAATGTCTAGTGACTGAACACATATGCAGTGTGGATTCTGACCAATACAGTTTGGTTTTGAATAGACCTTGAGGATTTAGAGATTATGCAAATGTTTCAATGGCAGTCATGGTTGACCTAAAACCCAAGTGCCATTCTCAACATTGGGGGATTATTTGCTTCTGTAGGACCAGTAGAAAAGTAGAGCCCCTACTTTCATGACTAGTTTAAATCTCCCCCCTGCCTCACCAGGATAAGTTCCCAGTTGGGAAGATTAGTATGAAATCAAATTATTTGTTTTAGAAAACAAATAAGGAGGGGCGCCTGGGTGGCGCAGTCGGTTAAGCGTCCGACTTCAGCCAGGTCACGATCTCGCGGTCCGTGAGTTCGAGCCCCGCGTCGGGCTCTGGGCTGATGGCTCAGAGCCTGGAGCCTGTTTCCGATTCTGTGTCTCCCTCCCTCTCTGCCCCTCCCCCGTTCATGCTCTGTCTCTCTCTGTCCCAAAAATAAATAAACGTTGAAAAAAAAATTAAAAAAAAAAAAAAAGAAAACAAATAAGGAGATATTTCTTACATATTTGTTTCATGGAGGAGATCTATAATGTTTACATTAAGGGAAAAGAATAGTTATCCAAGATTGTGGACAATCCATGAAGAGGAACTATCTGGCATACTTACTAATGTCCAGTACTTAACCCAAGTGACTTTTTTAGGTACAGTAGACTTAGGGAACATGGAAAATTGGACTCAGGAAAAATACAAAGATTCTCAGAATCTCATGGAGAAAATAGTGGACCCAAACTGAGTTTGAAAGTGTACTATTTTTTAAAATTTTTTTTAACACTTATTTATTTTTGAGACAGAGAAAGAGCATGAATGGGGAAGAGTCAGAAAGAGGGAGACACAGAATCTGAAGCAGGCTCCAGGCTCTGAGCAGTCAGCATAGAGCCCAACGCGGGGCCTGAGCTGAAGTCGGACGCTGAACCAAGTGAGCCACCCAGATGCCCCAGAAAGTGTACTAATTTTTGAACGCTTCAAAAATCTTGGGAAGTTTCAGAATAATTGGTAGACATTTAAAAAAAAATAAGCAAGGGCCAGTGAAGTCATAGTGAAATTTGCAAAATTAATTTCTCAGGGATTCCTAGAAATTGGTAAATGGTGTGAATTGGGAAATGGTGGAATGGCGTGAATGCCACCCAAGGTGATGTTAAGACCCTTATCTCAGTTTCTTATTTTCTAAAGCAAATGATATCTCTCCTTATACAGAAAAGAGTACATAGTGGCTAATGATATTGAGTCAGGTTGTGGGGAAGGTTGTGTACCTTCCAGAAAATGAAACGATGGGTTGTTAGATACAGCAAATGCCTTCCAGAGGCATTTGAGTACCAGGTAAGACACAATACCAAGATGCTTCAGGACTGTTTTGATGTTCAGAAGATTCATTCAGAAGAAATGGCTGATTGGCTCCCTTGAGGTCTTTTGCTCACTCTAGGTGAATTACAACTCATTGTGACTACATGTCAGAGACATTTAGAGAAGATTTGGGGAAACATTTTTTAAATATGTATTTATTTTTGGGAGAGAGAGACAGACAGAGACAGAGTGTGAGCAGGGGTGGGGGAGGAGCAGAGAGAGAGAGGGAGACACAGAACCTGAAGCAGGCTTCAGGCTCTGTGCTATCAAGACAGAGCTCAACGAGGCTAGAACTCTCACGAACTGTGAGATCCTGATCTGAAGTCAGACCTGACTGAGCCACCTTGCTTCCCAAGGAAGCATTTTTTTTTTTAATCAAAGGGGAAGGTTTACAGATCAGCTTTTTGAATCTCCTCCAGGGGGTTAAATGTATGCCCATACTGGAAAATTGGTACAGAGTGTGCTGATTTAGAGATATTTAAATCCAAGAAACATGGATCTGAACTATTAAAGCAGGAATGTGGAGAATAAATGCAGAGCAACACTCCAAGCTCATTCTGACCACAGATTTAATTCCCTTCTCCCCCCCCCCCACTTTTGCCATCTTCTGAAGCTGGCGAAGCAGAGGGGAAGGAACGAGGGACATAGTGTCTCCGTGAGTCACGGGAGCCAGCAGCAAGAGTGGGTTCATCCCTGGAGCTAAAAGAGATTTGGAATTCGCCTAATAGTTAAGACTCTAATTTTGACTTTATAGCATTTCAACAAGGGTGGTGTAAGCATTTGTCCTTGGGCACGGTGGCACTATCGGGTGCATGGAACCTTTCATAACAATAGCCATGATACTAAAGATGACAGCAAATGCTTCTCTGGAGTTTATCCTGCGCCAGGGACTCTCTAGCAATTTTGCATAAATTACCTCCTTTAATCCATACGACAACCCTGTGATGTGGGTGCAAACATGCCACATGGGCCCGTGTTTCTCATCTGCTGCCTCTGTGATGGCCTCAGACACACACAGAGAAACTGTCACATGATGTAGATGATTGACAGCTGCAGCCAAATTTGGACTACCTTTGTCAAGTCAATGAGAGGAAAGGTTTCGAAAATAATCATGCTCAGTTTAGGGAGATACAAGTGCTTCTTTCTTCTCTTTGCTTATGAGGAAAATGAGCATCTTATAGCTGCCAATACCCCGAAGAGAGCCTATTATTAGGTGAAAGGAAGGGCTGTCTGGAGGCCCCCCTCTTCCACACAAGCCTAGGCAGAGGAGGCGTTTTTAAACCTTTTGTGGGACACGCTGGCCTGGATCTTGGAAGTGAAAGAGAATGATTTCAGAAAGAAAAGAAATGCATTTTTTTTCCTAGCCGGTTCAATCTCTTCAAGCCTCTTTAGGAGTCAAAGGCTAATATTATTTTTAATTATTCATGAGAAACTTATGAAATTTGATTAGATACTGGCCCAGAAAAAAAATTAATTGTAAAAAGTTTAAATTATTCAGATCATAATCTTTGATGAAAAAAACAACAACCAAAAAACAAAAACCCAGCACACATTAAACTACTATTAAAGATATCACCACTGAAGGAAGTTTAACTGCAGACTATCAAAGAATAGTAATTCTCTCTAAAATTCAAAGAGTAAATTCTCTCAAAATGAACTGATGGAATTTTAAAGCAAATCAATTTAACAGATTCATATTCATATGTGATTAATTAATGCCCCAAAACTAGTCAATAAAATCCACTGGAACATGCAATCAATACCATTTGAAACTTACTAAAAGGTACTCTGATCATAATACGGGAGACTACAAGAGAATTCACATAGTGTTCCACTGAAAATGAAAGAAATAAAATTCTTTTCTTATTATATACCCCTCAATGTAGGCATCAATATTTCAACAAGTATGAATTCTCTTCTCACTATTTTATAGTCAATTTGGGATATAGAGAGTCTCCCGTAAATCATAGACAAAGACAGTAACAGTCCAACGGCTAGAGTTCTGTTTCTAGTCTGTTGATTAAATACTGTATATCTCCGATTCCTTAACTGGACAATGTCAGTTTTAACATGACTAAATAACTACCAATAAAGCAATTAAGCCCACATTCAATAGACAGAAAACACAAAAGCATCATACACTGAGGCGTCTAGCATGTGGAAATAAGAGTAGTGGGAAATAAATTGAGGACAGGGGAATACACGGAGTGTCATTTCACTAGTTTTGTGGGTGCTTCCTAGCTTCACGATAATCTTGAAAATAGCCCAAGAATTCCCTAAGGCATTTTAAATTTGTTATAAAAATTGAAGATCCTTGTCTTCTTCGTTCCAGACCTCAAAAGTTAAATAAAAAGCAGCAGCATCGGGGGGCGCCTGGGTGGCTCGGTCCATTGGGCATCCGACTTCGGATGGATGATCTCCCGGCTTGTTAGTTCAAGCCCCGTGTGGGGGTCTGTGATGACAGTTCAGAACCTGGCGCTTGCTTCAGATTCCGTGTCTCCCTCTCTCTCTGCCCCTCCCCTGCTTGTTCGCTATCTCTTTCTCTCGAAAATAAATAAATGTTAAAAAAAAAAAAAAAGCAGCAGCATCGGGGAGAAATTAACTACCACATAAAAGACTAAATTTGGAAATATTCCATTGAAAGTGAACTGATTCTTTCCCACCAAACATTTTAGTGTGCTGTTTTTAAATCTCCATGATAGAGTTTTCTAAACAAGATTTCCTAATTTGTTTTCAACTGATTTGAGTCTCATTTTAAACACTTTCCCTACATTCATGACTACAACTATGAGAACCTATGTGTATTTTTTTACTTAATTACACAGAAAAACCAAAATCTAAGTAATAGGACTCAATCTATTTTTAAAGCACACTACTAAGTCTTTACTTTCACAGCCACTTCAATTTAGCATTTTGATCATTGCAATATCTGTCATTGAACAAAATAAAGACTCTACTGCTGGAGTCAGTCCAGATCATTTGGGACATGACCGTGACTCGTATTAGCTCTTTGCAAAATTTTAAACTATTCCATCCATATTTCATACCGATTTAAAAAATTTTTAACTATGTCAGCAATGGCCCATTTGTTCACCTAATGAGACGAGTCATATCTTCATGCATAGCAATAGCTAAGAATATTTTCAAAACTAGTGAGGAATTGTTTTTCTGACTACTATATACGGTATCTCCATCCCCACTACAAAAAAATGTGGTCATGCTTAATTGACACCTATGATAGGCAAAGTCTTCATTCTTAAATAGTAGTCATCCGAGGTTGTTCTGAGAGTAGCTCATTATGATATGTTTCACTATTAATAGATAGTATCGAAAAACAAGTCTTTGAACAGTTTACGCTAAACTCTTATTGTTAATATCTGGCATGGGGCAAACCAGTAAAAATGTTGTTCCCTTTGGAATAGATAAAAGGATTGTATGTCTGTATTACCGAAGCGAGTATTCAGCATTAAAGGCAAACAATTAAAAAGCCTTTATAAAGGCGGCTGGCTGGCTCAGTCAGTTGAGCATGCAATGCTTGATCTCAGCGTTGTGAGTTTGAGTCCCATGTTGGGTGCAGAAATTACTTAAAAATAAAATCCTAAAAAAAAATTTACAATGAAAGAGTCTTTATATATGCATATGCATTGTCAATATCCAATATGGAGCTATAACGTGAAAGTACTTTTCAAACTCAGAGTTTTTGGGTACTGCTGTTTTTATTTACATCTGTATGTGTATACTTTTAAGGGACTAATGTTGAAAGAACTGTACTTTGGAAAAATCTAACCTGAAATTTTAGAACAGGGATTTTGACCTTGATTCAATTAACTCCATCTATGGATGGGCTTTAAAGGATCTGCAATTCTCCATATTGTGACATTCCCATGCCATTTTGCTCTTTTACTCTTCTTGGATATTTTATCTCATCTCCACAGCTTTTGAACCACAAACAACAAGCAAAATATAAAATGTACACACTGCACCAAAGGGAGAGAATAGGTGAGGTATATAAAATTTCTTTGTCAAAAAATAGTCTTCTGTTTTGCAAACTTTTTTCTACTAGAGAATACAGAAGAATCTCACTCATTTCCTCGGCTGAGAAAAGACACTCATCATCAGTTAGGATCAACAAATCAGCTTCAAATAATGTTAAAAATGATTGGCATATGATTTTCAACTGGAGGAAGTGATAGATGAAGGCAAAACGCCTCTCCCCTTTGGTTCTATCTCTGGATCTTGTCTCGAGGTCTTGGCTGTGTCTGTCTCTAATTCCATGGCAGCCTAGGATCCTGAAATTTTGGATCCCAGAAAACTTACTTTTAATAGCAGGCTGGAAGAATTCCAGATAATATGTGAATGTTGTTTAGCAAGGGATAATTAAACTTGGATTAATTTCCTTCTACCAGTGTCTTGAAATTTCCACTTACTGCAATTAAAAGAACATTCAATAAGAGAAGCACCTCCATGTTTGTAAATCTCCAAATCCTTAACAACGTAGGCATACTTTTATTTTAGTGTGACTTTTCTGGCAACAGGGTAATGACACTCCATAGAAAATCAGTCTCAGAGACTCTGAAAAGGCTCAGAAATAATAGGTTTGAGGCTCGGTGAAGATGAAACGGTCAAGAGTGAACAGATTATAATTCAAAGAAATACAACAGGTGATCAAGTCAATGAGCTGATGTCCGTTCAGCTGAGCTGTGAGAGAGAGTTGGGCCGTCGGGTGTCAGAGGAGTCAATTAAAGCAACAGCCAAAAATGAAAGAGTTAAGCCTTTAATCACTTACTGCAATGGTTACAGGCGGAAGTCTAAAACCAGAGCAGGTACTGAAGCCTCCTGTTCCCTTTCCCTCCTGGAGTGGTGCACTGATCAAGGGTCAGATAGGTCAACAAAGATGTAGAGGCCATCTACTTGCTGCAGGAGCCCCAGACAAGAAGCTCTGGCCATTTGTTGGACCCCAGCAGTTCTTTGACACTTTCGAAGGGAAAAGGCAAGAGGAGGGCGCTAGGCTGAGCTGACTCAGAGTGGGGGAAAGTGTCATCAAAATTTCCCTTCCTCTCCTAATTTCCCTTCCGCTCATAGAGTTCCTCTGTCTAAGGGCTCAAATAAAGAGACCTAAGGAGGAGGTCTCAGGGCTAAGAATGCATATTTGTGACAGAGTGCGACCAGCCAGGGATGCCTGAGTCCTTGACCGCAGCTCTCTTCAGAAACTGCAGTGCACTGGCTGTGCACCGGGACTGGCGTGGGAGTGAAGCTTTCCCCCCATGAGGCCCACCATGTAAAGCTTTTGAAATTGCCAGGCATCAGGCATGAAAAATTGCAGATAGGCTTTTAACCGGGAACTGGGCTCCTCAGTTGATCTTTACCTTGGGTAATACTCAGTCTCACCCAAATCTACCATATATTTATATTTATATAAAGGCTCCATAGCTTATCTTAAAAATATGCTGACTTGATAGAGATCTGGTGGTTACTTAGAGTGAGGTGGGTGGAGGGTGGGTGAAATAGGTGAGGGGGATTAAGAGAACACCTAACCTGATGGGCACTGAGTAATGTACAGAATTGTTGAATCACTATATTGTACACCCGAAAATAATATAATGCTGTATGCTAAATATACCAAAATTAAAATAAATTTAAAAAAATTATATCATAAACTATGAACTATTTATGTGCTATGATTTAAGGAGAAGTTATTTTGACTTGAATTTTGATAAAAAATAACCTAGAGTACAAAAATATACTGAATTGTTACTAAAATCCAAGTCCACTGTAAATTTTAAAATGTATAACATTCTAAACTTCATTTGCTTTCTATTTTCGTCTCTATGTTGTAAAAAATAGACAATTACTGATAATTGCATGCTTACCCATTACGTTAAATGTTACAAATAGAATATGTGACATATTAAGATGACTTTTTATATAACAACTGTGAGATCTAATTCACATAGTATAAAACTCACCTGTTTAAAGTGTATAACTTAATGTTTTTTAGTATGTTCACAGAGTTGGGCCACCACCACCACAATCAATTTTAGAACAATTTTATCGCTCCAAAAGGAAACCATTAATCTACTCTCTCTCTTATAGATTTGCCTATGCCACAAATTTCATAGAACTAGAATTATATGATATGTTCTATCATGTCATTGGCTTCTTTCACTTAGGATAATATTTTCAAGGCTCCTCCACATTGTACCATGTACCAATATTGCACCACTGCTCCAGAGCTGAGGTGGGGAAGAATGGCCTGCTTCTCTCTGTCCCTCTGTCCTCCTTGGTTTGTCACTCCTAGATTGGAACATCCATCCCATGAACGAGCGAGGGCAAGGGCAATCAGGGCTCCATATTCTTGATCCCTCTGAATGATGGGTGGGTCGAGGAGGGGCTCTTCAGATGTCTCATTTGCACTCACTGGATATTGATCCTCTGCGAAATGGAAGTGAGGGAAGAGAAAGAAAAATTTGGGCCACGTAGACCTCCCAGGATAAAACTATATCCCTTCATGGGAACTTTGGGGAAAGGGAGCCCCATCTTCTTGGTCATACACAGAGTAGAGCCTTCTGTCATACTGATATGGGTTGGATGGGAAGGAATAGGTCATGGGTCAAGGTCCGTAGACTGTTACTATTCTTCTGAGAATCAGATTTTCTTGAATAAATGTCTTGTCCTTTGCCATATTGGATAATTTCCAGAGACTTTAATGGTTGATTTTCAAAATAAAATTCACCAGTGATGGTTGTTTGTGAGGAGAGGATCCATGAAGTTTCTCATGCCACTAGTTTGCAAATCGCCCCCAAGTTTACATTTGTAACCACTGAAAAAATATCAATATTTTTGATACAATCCAAATTGACCACTATTTGGGTATGGTGAAATAATTCATTGAGTGTTTTTTTATGGGTTCTTCATTTCATTAATGCCTTATTGTTTCTCCCACACTCTCACAATACCACTAAACAAAATCAATTGCTTTAGCACAGAAAAAATAAATGTAAAAAAGTTCAATTTTTTGAATTTATAACAATTATGTTTTCTCAGGATTCAAAAAGTAATCATTATAGTCACAAATTGCAAGAATATGAAATCCATCATTCTACATTAAAATATATTTATTCTTTTGGATTAACAGCATTTATCTTTTGGTGTAGGTTTTTTCCCTTAATGAAAATACAATACTGACATGTATAGGATTTTATAGCCCCTACCAAAAAACAGCAATTCACAATCAATCAGTTTTATTAGAAAATCAACAAGTATCTATTAGTATCTGTCATGTACTCAGTAAAATGCTATAGGAAAAATATGAGAATTATTAAGTGTAAGTCTACTTTCAGGGAGATGAGCTAACTGAAGAGAAACTACAAACATGCATTTTTTAAAAATTGCATTTATTTCTATTATGTTTTTCTTTACACTTCAATTTTCCACAATACAAATCAACTGTCTCAAACCTCTGACTATAGTACACCCTACTCTTTTTCAAGAAAAGAACCTGCTTACTGCCTTAGATTGGGTTTTCCTCAAAGTTCTACACAAGGAGCTGTGTGCAGAAAGTCCATATAAAGATAGCAGAGAGGAAACAGAAAAATAAGGAAATCAGGAAAAAACAAAATAAGAGTATATTACAAAGTTCAAAGCTTTGGGCAGCTAAGACTTGACCCTGCCTGTGATCTTGAAATTGTCCACCCTATAAGTGAATAAGAAAAGTGTGTGTGTGTGTGTGTGTGTGTGTTTGGTTCTCAATACATTGACTAAGGGGTTATTGGTAGGGTTGTTAACTATCCTTACCTTTTAGGACTGGTCGGTGTGCTTGTCTAGCCTCTGCCCATGGCCACCTTCAGAGCTCATATTTGGGACACCGTCAGTGTAACTAAACCCAAGCCCACCCATGCCTCTGCCAAAGCTGTTGGCTGGTTGGAGGTGATGACTACGTAATGAGAACTGGACGCTGCAGAGGTGTCTAACATTCCTTCTATTTACAAGATAAAAGAATTCCATAAGAGACTCTTAAAAACTGAGAATAAACGGAGGGTTTATGGGGGGTGGGGGTGGGGGGAACGTGGGTGATGGGCACTGAGGAGGGCACCTGTTGGGATGAGCCCTGGGTGTTGTATGGAAACCAATTTGACAATAAATTTCATATTAAAAAATAAATAAAATAAAATAAAATAAAATAAAATGATAAAATAAAATAAAATAAAATAAAATAAAATAAAATAAAATAAAATAAAATAAAAAATAAAATAACACAGGAGCAAAGTAAGTGGATGCAGGCATGGAGTCGGCAGGACTGGCCCGGATGGTTGTCTGGGTGGGTGACAGGTATGAGAGAGGTCATTTCACTATTCTGTTAACTTTTGTATATTTTCAAATTTTTCCACAATAAAAAAATAAGTTTTTAAGTGTCAATAAATAAATAAATAAATAAATAAATAAATAAATAAATAAAATAATAAAATAAAATAAAATAAAGCAAAATAAAGCAAAATAAAATAAAAAATAAAAGCTAAGCCATTGGATAGGAACTATCTCTACTTAGTTACAGCAAGATTTCCCCCATTTATTCACAACCTTTTCCCATTCTTTCCTGAGTAAATATAGACACTATTTGAAAGCCAGGATTCCAGCCTCTCCAGGTTCCATTCCCATCCATCCTTAGGCAACTATGCGAAATCGCTCACACGCTGGTTATAACAAGTATGACACCCTTTGATCAGTGCCCTAATCCACACGTGTAGCAGCCTTTCAAAACACAAATCTAACATGATTTCTCTGTGTAAATCACCCAGTGTTTTCCCATTTCTAGTAGAAAGAGCAAAATTCTTAACATCGTCTAAATAACCCTACTGCACAAAATCTTGCCTCTCTCTCCAGCCTCACCACGGAATGTCATGCTAACCCTTGTATACTGAAGTCACGGTGATCATTGTGCATTTCTTTGTTCCTCCCTTCTCACCACAGAGACTTCCCCACTGTTCTTTATTCTTGAATTTCTCTTTCTCTTTCTCTTTCCTCTTCACTTAGTTACCTTTTAACTGTAACTAATCTTTCACATATCAACTAACATTTCCTCAGAGAACCTTCCCTAACTCAAAGGTGAGGTCAGCTCCATATTAGCTGTGTGTTTAGGGCACTGCACGCTCTTGTGGAAAGAAATTGCCCAGTTATGATTATATATTTAGGTGATTATGTTATTAATATACCCCTACTCTACTAAATTATGAGAGGCAAAAGAACACTGTCAATTTTTTGTGTGTTTATGCCCACCGTTGTATCCCAGATCCGTATCTCAATGCCTGTCACATCGTGATAGCTGGGTAAATATTTGCAAAATGAAAGGAAAACACGAAACTACGCAAACTGTATTCTTCTAAGTATACATAAATGGAGACTTTAAGAAAGGGAGATACCTGTTTGAGTAGTAGGGGAAAGCTTAGAGGAGCATACTTTAATTAAATTGAGCATTGGCTCTATATCTGTACATGCAAACCAATGGAAAAAGAAAATTTCATGTTTGGGATTAAAAGAGTAGCAAATCTGGGGCGCCTGGGTGGCTCAGTCGGTTAAGTGTCCGACTTCGGCTCAGGTCATGATCTCGCAGCTTGTGAATTCAAGCCCCGTGTCGGGCTCGGTGCTGACAGCTCAGAACCTAGAGCCTGCTTCAGATTCTGTGTCTCCCTCTCTCTCTGCCCCTCCCCTGCTTATGCTCTGTCTCTCTCTCTCTCTCTCTCTCTCTCTCCCCCTGTCTCAAAATAAACATTAAATTTTTTTAAAAGAATAGCAAATCTAAAGATTCAGAAATGAATATGCCATACGTAAAAAATGCAAAGTAATAAATATTGGAAATAAAGATACATATTCACAGTAAAGTTGGATAAGGTAGAACCACATCATTAAAAACAATCTCAAAAGCTAGAAATCTTTAGAATATCTGGCAGTATGAATGAGAACAGCTGAAGGATTCTGGTCAAGAGAGAGGGATAATTAAAGTAGCAGTAGAACAGGATGTTAATCAAATAATGGGTAAAATTGGGAGAAATTAGTAAGAGAAAAGCCAGATATGAAAGTCTTGTGCAAGTGGATTTTGCCACATTAAATATAGAAAATAAAAGATAAAAAGGAATGAATACGATCTCCAGAATGTTTACTATGAAAGATAAATTTAAAATTATTAATTTTAGTGGTGTCTGGGTGGCTTAGTCGGTTAAGCGTCCACTCCGGCTCAGGTCATGATCTCATGGCTCGTGAGTTTGAGGCCCGCCTCAGGGTCTGCGCTGACAGCTCAGAGCCTGGAGCCTGCTTCGGATTCTGTTGTGACTAGGTCTGACTAAGTGAATGACCGAAATTGTGCAACTTGCGCCATTACTATGACTGAATCTTACCACGATGTAGCTCAGCCAACACCCACTGCCACACACGTGAGTGAGGCCATCACAGACTACCCAGCCCCATGGATGAGCTAGATGGTCACAGCTCCACGAAGTGCAACAAGACCAGCGGGGGGACAAGCCGTCACGAGCAGAAAATAAAATAGTGCTTGTAGAGGCATTAAGTTTTAGTGCAGTTATTGCAGAGCAATAGAAAATTGGTTATATATCCCCACCAGTGGAGCGACACAATGAACACCAAAAATGTGGCACTGACTTTGGATCCAAGCAGTTAGAGGTTAGGCTGAAAGTCAGAAAGGATATTAAAATTGTGGCTTAGATGATTGCTTTGTTTATGTTCGCCTGTTTTTCAGAGGCATCAAAGAATTGCTAATTTAATGAGAAGAGAAAATGGCATTTATTTAGGGGTCCTTAAAAAGACATCGAAGTTTATTTTCCAAGTAGCATTGTTCTCTATGTCCTCCAAGGAAATGAAAAATTGGGGACTGTCCAGGTGGCATGGAGGAAATGGCTTGCATCTGAGAACAAGTTAATTATCACCATAATTTGACCTTTTTTTTTGAAGCTCGATGATTTCAGAGGTTGGAGTTGCCCTTAGTATTTAATTATGAGATGTGCCATAATTAATAAAAAGAATTTTTAAATGTCAATATGTATGAAGAAAGACATTAGTTAACTTATGAACCTTTCGTTCTTTACTCCGTATTTCTCTAGATAGAAAGTTCTTGAAATGCTAGCTCACAGCAGAGGTGAAGCTAGGAAACAATTGATCATAATGAAAAAGCTTTTGGCTGCCTCCTGTGATGGTAATTAAGTGATTATTTCCACTTGGAAATTATTTTATACAAAGAAAATTATTAATACTAGGAGGGCTATGGTTTACCAACAGAATCTTGTGTTATTGTTATGGCGGTATTAATACGGCAATAAGGGAAGGGGTGATTTTAAAAACAGATTTAGGAGAGAACAGACTTTTGCCCCAACCACAACAACCCAAAATGTGTAAAAGTTAAATGTACCATTTTGATGATTATCAATACATCAGAGGACCCTCCCTACTCCTTGCTTTGAGGCCAAGTAGAAAAGCTGAACAAAATGTGAAATGAATTCTTCTGAAGATCATTAAAAAGATCAACTGATGATGAGGGCTTCCCAGCCTGGCATTAGGAAAGGAAAATGACTCAGGAAAGCCAGAAGTTAAGGGATTCATTTTTAGGAGTATATTTCCTGTGTGTGTGTGTGTGCGTGTGTGTGTGTGTGTGTGTGTGTGTGTGTGTTTTAATTTTATTGTGGTAAGAACACTTAACATGAGATCTACTCTTTTAAATTTTTAAGTGTACAATACAATGTCATTAACTATGGGCACAATGTTGTACATAAGATCTCTAGAACTTATTCGCCTTGTTTGACCATAACTTTATGCACATTTATTAGCAACCCATTTCCTTCCCCTGCCAGTCACTGGCAATCACCATTCCACTCTTTGATTCTATGAATTTTACTATTTTAGACACAACATATGAGTTTAAGCATGCACAATATGCCTTTTTGTGATTGGATTATTCCACTTAGTCCAATGTCCTTCAGGTTTGCCCATGTTGTTACGTATTGCAGATTTTTTTTAAAGCTAATATTTCGTTGCACGTTTGTACCACATTTTCTTTATCTGTTCACCATTCAATAGATATTTAGGTTGCTTCAATTAACTGGCTATTGTAAATAGTATTACGATGAAATGGTAGTGCTAACATCTCTTCAAAATCCTGATTTCACTTCTTTTGGAAAAATAGAAGTGAGATTGTTGGATCATAAGGTAGTCCAGTTTTGGTTTTTTGAGAAACTTTCACACTGTTTTCACCATTTTTGCAGCCACACTATTTTGCATTCCCCGGATGTATACAGGGTTCTAATTTTTCCATGTCCCCTTAACACTTGTCTCTTGGTTTTTTGTTTTGTTTTGTTTTTTATAATAACCATCCTGAGGGTGTTCGGTGACACCTTAGCACGGCTTTGATTTGCGTTTCCCTGATTACGAGTGACACTGAGTTTCTTTTCATATACTTGTTAGCCAGTCTGTGTGTCTTCTGTGAGAAATGTTTATTAGAGACTAGCTCGTTTATAATTTGGCTATTAGGTTTTTGGTTTTGCTTTTATTGCTATGGGATTGTAGGAGTTTCTTATATATTTTGGAAATTAACATCAGATACATGGTTTGCAAATATTTTCTCATATTCCTTAAGGTTGCCTTTTACTCTGTCAATTGTTTCTTTTGCTGTGCAGAAGCTTTTTAGTTTGATGTGGACGCTTTTCTCTAATTCTGCTTTTGTTTCCTATGCTTTTGATATCATATCCATGAAATCATTACCAAGTCCAATGTCATGAAATTTTTCTCTATGTTTTCTTTGAGGATCCTAACAATTTCAGTCTTACATTTCGGTCTTTAAGTTTTTGTGTATAATGTAAATTAAGGGACCAAATTTATTATTTTGCATAAGGATATCCACTTTCCCCAAGACTGTTTATTGAAGAGACAATGCTTCCCCTATTGTGAATTCTTGGCACCCTTCTCAAAGATCAATTTACATTTATGTAAGGATTTATTTCTAGGTTCTCTATTCTGTTCTCTTTGTCCATATATCTGTGCTTAGGCCAGTATACTCTTAATTGCCATAGTTTTGTAACATGTTTTTTTATAAAACAGGAAATGTGATGCCTCTAGCTTTGCTCTTTCTCAAGATTGATGTGGCTATTCGTGGTTTCTTGTGGTCCCATAAGAACATACAATTGGTTTTCTATTTCTATAAAAATGTCCTTAGAATTTTGATAGGATTAAGTTGAATTTTCAGATTGATTTAGGTCGTATGGATATTTTAACAATATTAAGTCTTCCAGTCCAGGAACCCAGTATGTCTTTCCAACTGTTTGTGTCTTCTTTAATTTCTTTCATCGCTGTGTTGGAGATTTCAGTGTAGAAGTCTTTTGCCTGTTTAGTAAAATTTGTTTGTAAGTATTTTATTATTTTTAGTGCTAGTGTAGATGGTAAGAGATCCATAAACCAGGAAAATATAACAATTATAACTATAAATGCACCCAACAGCACAGTGATTGTCCAATATCTGGTAATTTGACTATTACCATGCAATATTGGAAGTCTCAAAATTTTTTTAGTTGATAAATAGGAAATGTGATAGGATTAGGTACTAAAAAGAGAAGTGAGCTACCTCAATGCTCAATTCCAAGTAACAAAGATATACCTTTGTGCAAAATTATTTTTTTTAATGAGGTAACAATGCTTTTTAAATATATCCTGATCTCCCTTCCTGCCTTGGGATTTGGATCTGTGTTAAATCATTCCTCCATCCTCCTCTGATCCAAGAGGTTCAGTTATTGTATACTGTTATAAACTTTAGGCTGCAAAGTTGTTAGAGGCCTGGGAACCCTGGGGTTTAGACAAAGCCATGGATAAGAAGTGCCTTCCAAGGAGTAGGCATGGCCTTTCCATCTGGAACAGAGAATGTATTAACTACTTAACAGGGAGGATGAAAAGGCATGAGAACAGATTGTAAGGAACTACCCAAATACATATCTAAGATAACAATAGGACAGGAGAATTTGGTAGAAGCTGGAAAGAGTAATTTAAAAAGCAAGAGCACAAACTGAATGGGTTTAAGGATTTAATGAACTCCCGTGATTTAGGATAAGTGATGGAAGGATGCTACACGTGAGAAAGAACTCTGTGGATTACACAGCCTAGTTCCCAACACTGTAATCTTTAGCCCGAGCTACCTTTAAAATCATTTTTGCTGTTAGTCAAGTTCATCGCCTGACAGCCAACACTGAGGTGGTTATTTTCAATGTATGTGATTTAAACACTTAAATCACCAAAAGGTTACTACACACGTTTGTAATCTAATCACAGAGATACACTTTAAAGGGTCTTTCAGCTTTTCACACTTCTCTGTTTTTATCTGTCTCTCATGATATCTCCTTTCAACCCAGTGAATTATTTTGAGCCCGGAAAGTCGGACTGAGCCGACTTTCAGCGGCAATTCCAGAAAGAAAGGACGGGGTGCATCACACCCTGTCAGCTACCGAAGGTTAAAAAAGAAGAGGAAAGCGGGAAGAGTAAAGAATTGAGAGACAGAGGGGAAAAGGAGAGAAGGAAGGAAGGAAGGAAGAAAAGGAGGGAGAAAACCAAGAGAACAGAAAACTAATAGACAACTTTAAAAAATACATGTTAGGGGCGCCTGGGTGGCTCAGTCGGTTAAGCATCCAACTTCAGCTCAGGTCCCGATCTCACGGTTTCTGAGTTTGACCCCACATCAGGCTCTGTGCTGACAGCTTGGAGCCTGGAGCCTGCTTCGGATTCTGTGTCTCCCTCTCTTTCTGCCCCTCCCTCGCGCACACTCTGTCTCCCTCTCTCAAAAATAAACAAACCTTAAAAAAAAAATACAGGTTAAATTGTACTATAGCCATTGTTAAGACTTTGTTTTAAAACTCAAAATTGTAGACTTTATGTTGGACTCCAGAACATTTGGAGATAACGTTTTTATTTTTTTCACCTAGGATAGTGTATGAAACTATTAAAACATAAATATTTTCAGGCTAATTTATTATGCACATCTAGTCCTGCATGGAATACATAGTGGCATAACTCTACTTGGTGCCGGTTTATGTTAATGTCTGAGTTGGCAGCATTTTAAAAAGTGAATTTTATGAAGTGACTCAGTGTTATCTTCCCTACAGTGAAGCTTAAACTCATGACAAAATCCAGTTTAACCCTTTACACCTTGATTTATTTTATTTTACTTTTTTCCTTTTAAATTCCTTGACCAAAGCTTGTTGCCAGAGGCACCTCTCTTGGTTCTGGTTTTTCATTGCAGGGTTTTGTTCATTTGTCATATCACAAAACCAAAGGTTATTCCCCAGGAAATGAAGAAGAGGCAAGCTGGGGTAGGGGCTCAGCATCTCCTACATTTCGGTTCAATTCTGCTCAAGCCCCTCTCTTTTGGGTACCTTGAGCTCCATTAATAGTCAAAACAGACTTATTCTCAGTGATACTTGGTAACTATGACAGCAATTTTTGTTGCTGTGCAATCTACAGACTAACACCTGCTAGGCCCGGAAGGTGTTTGAAGACATGAGCAGATGGGTGTTGCTAAAACCCAAAAGGAATTGGCCAAACTCTCTTCAAGTGTTCCTTGCTAACCGCAGCATGCTGTTTTTTTCCGTTGCTCTCCGGTAGCTCCTGGACTGAACTCGCCTTCATTTCAAAAACTGTACATTAGGAGTAAATGGAAATGAAATATCATTCCTCAAGGTTGGATTGGTTTACCTAAATGTTTTCTCTTTGATTCCTACCTCCACAAAGAACTATAAAGCCATCCTGCAATCCTTAAGATAAATCTTTCCATCATTACTACTTACACATAGATAAATGTTGACAATCAGCCTGAGGCAAAATCAAGAAATAGGTGTTGCTGGGGCTTTTACTTCACTCTGTAAAGTCAATGCACTGTCTCTGTAGTTGTTGTTAGTGCCCGAGGCAGGGCTCAGGATGCTCGGCAGTGGAAGCATCCTCTGGTCTCCAGTGAATATACTGCATATGCCTTCTCATTTAGAGAATATCCCTCCCTTGATTCACTGGGATGCCTCAAAGTCCAATAGAATAGGAAGTTGATGGAATAGTGCCAGAACTCTAGATTTCTCAATATGTTTGTATTCTGTACTTGGACTTTTCTGGTCCTGAGTCACTCATTTCTTAATCTCTCCAAAGAAGATGGCCCAACAGAGGATTCACCTAGAAATAATTTTCCTGCTAGTCTATCTTTGTTGCTATTTTGGTAATTTTATCAGTGGGGAAAATAGGATGGATTTTAAGAAGTTCTCAAAGGGATGTGCTAGACCCCAATGTCTTGGTCAAGTCTTACATGCAACGTTTGAAGCAGCTAGCCTACCAATGTCTCAGTCTATGCTCCAGATGTTTCAGGCAAAATGTAAGAAAAGGAGTGGTTTCCAATGAAATATAATTTTAGATGTTGACATTATTTTTGGCATTGCCTTTTTTTAAATGTAGAAATAGCCACCACAGTAACTGGAACTACAGAACCAGAATGCTAATATGTGGGTCTCATAACTTTGAATTGTAATCATTCAATAAAACAGACTATAAAAAGCTGAAATGTTGGAATATGGTCAAATAAAATGTCACAGTATATTGAATAATGGCTTTTGATGAAAATTAGTTAACTGAGTAACTGAAGAAGTCACAATGAATACTCTTAACCCGGGTAGAAACACCTCCATAGAATCATGGAGTCTGTTTCTTTCCTACCTTCAGAATCCCATGCAATTTCCTCTCATTCATAGATTTTAACATTAAGGAAAACAGACTCTGAGATGCGAGTTGCCAGCTTTCTCTTGAAATTGTCCATAGTGAGAACATTTCTTCTTAGGGAACTAAGACCTCTAACTCATCAGAAGCCAAAGTTGTATTTTATTATGTGTAACACTAAAAGGAATGACCCCCCCCTTTTTTTAAGATTCTAGACTCACAAACTCCAGCTATAAAAGAAATAGAAGAACATATCGGTATAGGAGATTCAGAAGTAAACTCTATAAGATATAACCTGAGATTCTTGCAAAGTAATCTAAATAAGTCTTCAGAAGCCCACTCCACCATTCTTTTGGGCTACTAGCTCATTCCACCATTCTATCAGGCAGGGGATGGGTATATGGAAGGAACCATGAATTGCACGGCCTTTGGCATTTTGTTCTACTTGACTTGCTCTAAAAGTAGTGTCTGGTTCACAAGAAATGCTGTGGAGAATTTCTTGACAGTGATGTCGAGCAACTTCCAAAATCATGAAAGGTGGCTTTGGCAGGATCACTATTGGCAATGAAAGCAAATCTATCTCCAGAACATGTCCATTCCAAAAAGAACAAATTGCTTCCCCTTCTGTGATGGAAGTAATTGAATACAATCAAATTGTCACCAGGTGGCTGGCTAGCTCATTGGGAAACATTACCATATTGTTGACTCAGTGTCGCTTTCTGTTGTTGACATGTTGGGTACTCACCAATAGTTATAGCCACATCATCTGTAGTGAGTAGAAGCCATGTTGTTGAGTCCATGCATGACTGCCATGCCTGCTTCCATGGCCAATTGGTTCATCAGCCCTTTTAGCAATGACTGGAATGGCTGGGTGAAGAGATTTACTGGCATCCACGTAATGGGCCATCTTGTCCACATGATTATCGAGAGCCTTGTCTGCTGTGTTTGCTGTTTGGCGGACAATTACACAAGACAAAAATATCCTCAGACTTTGTGCCCATTCCTTGAGCTCTGCTCAAGCCTCTTCATCACCAGTTTTCTAAAACTTTTCTAGGTTCATAAACACTCAGCTAAATCAGAAGTCACTGATCAAAAAAATCAGTGTGAATCTCATATTTCTCTACTTTTTTCAGAAAAAAGTAAACAACCAGATACGTTCCTCTATAATCTGCTCCCTAGATTTCTCTCCACCTACATTCTTATGCATCATGCCTGAGTAAGGAGAATGCTATAGTCACCCACTTTTACGTGTTCCTAGTATATGATGTGTAACCATTATAAACTAAATATAATTTTTTTGTTCATCAGGTAACTTGTCATAAGAAACTCCTCATACAACCATACATGTGAGTTCATAGAAAGGAGGTAGTGCTTTCAAAGTAGATTCATGAGAGTCTAAGCCTCTTGCTCATGTAACTTAATTGTGCCTTCAGAATCTGTTCATGCCCAGTATATTTCTTCCACTTAATGATGGAATGCTACTGAAAATGCCAAATTTTATGGCTTCTGTGATCAGATAACATCCAGGTTATGATAGGTGGCTCAGATGGCATGATATATTGGGGGTCCTGGTCAAATTTTCCTTCTCTACTTTTGTTGTTTTCAAACAAAGAAGAATTATCTTCAAAATATGGAGTGGCTTTGCTTCAAAATCATGAGTATGTGCTATAGTTTCCTAAAGAGTGCTTGTTCTATAAAATAACCTTACTGCCACAGACACTCTAAGTGCCCCTCAATCTCTTGATTCATATTGCTTACTGGTCATGCAACTTTTTTTTTCCAGAATTCAAGAAACTTCTATTTTTCTCATCACAGTCAAAATGGTAAGCTTTACGGTTATTTGGTAAATGCATTGCAGCTGCATGCTCTTATATATTTGTGTTACATATTACCTTTAAAATACAAAAAACAGTATGCCAGATACAGCTTTGCCATTTGCTTATTGTTTCTTTCCATGGCCCAGACCAAAGAAAACCCTGAAACCTAAAGTGTCGGAGCCTGAATTTTCATGGAGTTTTATTTCACATCTTTTTTTAATGTTTATTTATTTATTTTGAGAGAGAGAGAGCACAAGCAGGGGAGGGGCAGAGAGAGAAGGAGACAGAGAATCCCAAGCAGGCTCTGTCCTGTCAGTGCAGCGCCCCATACAGGGTTCGATCCCGTGAACCACGAGATCATAATCTGAGCCAAAATCAAGGTCTGGATGCTGGATGCTCAACTGACTGAGCCACCAACGTGCCCTTATTTCACATCCTTATGCAGGCATGTATCTTACCAAGGCTTCTGTAGCATTCAATGCATCAGAATGGGCCATCATGAGGTCTTGTGAAATAGTAAAATCATAGAGCTCCCTGGATGCTACATTTTGAAAAAGAGATGGGGAGTTGATATATCCTTGAGGAAAGTGAACTCAACTCTTCCTTTCTAAGTGAAACCAAACGGGTCTGGTTGTCTATAGTTACAGGAAAAGAGGTAAAAAACCATTCACTGGACCATTAGTTGCCTACCAGGTACCAGGGGCTATCTTTATATCATATAGAAAAGTGACTACATCTGGGACAATGGCTGATTGGACTCACCAGCTGTATAAGTTTATGGTAAATACATGGTTATTTCAAAATCCATCCCAGCTACTTTATCCTTAGTCTAGGTTAGTTACTGCCTTTTAGTCTGTAATATTATCACCGCTTTGTATTCCTGTCCTATCACTTAACTGCATCTAATTGTCTCTCTCACCAGACCATGAACTCCCTAACACAACATATGCCTTATCTGTATTTTCCATGTTCCTATAACATAGTAAGCACTTAAAAGCATTGATTTCAGTTTAATTAAAAGCTTGTCAAATGCATTTTACTGGTAAAAATAACTTTTAAATTTTTTCCTCCATATGAAATGTTTAAATATATAAAATGTTTTCTAAAACATCTCCAATATGTCAGAATCTTTAAGTGTATGATGACCTTTCAAAATTCTATGCTTTTAGAGTATGAGTATATATTAAATTGAAACAAAATGTTTCCTTGCTTGCTTTGAGTTTTTCAAATAACTGCTTAACTGTGAAAAATCATGAAGTGTTAGACATAGATCTATTAGACAGATTCCATAACCTAATGTAACACATTTTTAAGCAAGTTTGAAAACTGAGAAAAGAAATATTTAAGTCTTTAGGAAGGTCTCAAGCTTCTGAGAGTCAACTGATGCATCACTATTTCTGTGATTTTAATTCCATTTTAGATATACTCAGGTAATAATGCTGAAATGAAAGCATCTAATTTATATCTAGGTAGTATTTTTATATTATTAGCCTCTGGACCACTAATTTTTATGACGTCAACCATGAATATAATGCCTTAAATACTAGAATAGGAAAAGGAACTATATCACAAAATATTCAAACTATGATAGTCCCCAAAAATACCCATAATTTTAATGACAGTTTGACAGGTATTCCAAGTCATTTGAATATATATCATCTTCTCCAAAATATTTTTAGAAAATGATGAATATAGCTTTGATTCATAGAAATCTACCTTGTAAGCATTAGTACAAAACCTACTTTTAATATCAAGATCGAAACCTAGTACGAATGTTGACATAAATTTGTATTTGTGTTAATTTGTTTGAATTATATATAAATATAATGTCCTATTTTAAAAGTATATTACTATATAATGTATATATATTTTGCTTATCTATCACTTTTCAATTTCTCTACTACACAAAAGATAACCATTTGAAGCATAGTAAGTGAGGCTTGGTTAAATTGAAAACAACAGTAAACAATTCTCAGTGAGCCAGTGTTGATTCTGCCTCATCAGGTGATATAACACAGAAGTCATAAATATCATGGCAGTGTTTTTAAATGTAGCATGCACATTTAATAGTTTACTAAATATTTTTAACAACTTTTATACCACTGCATTTGAACCAGCATTTACAATCTTGGGCTCTGTCATTACTAACAAATATACCTTTGATATTAAAGTCAATAATAGTGGTTATATTATAATAACATATATTTATAAATATAAGTATATATATATATATATATATATATATATATATATATATATACACACACATACACACACATGTATAGAATACCTAAGTTATTTATTTATTTTTAAACAAAATTCACATTTTATTTAGGCTGAAATAAACTATACAAACTTGATTTTCTTCACAATAACTGCAAGATTTTCTGTCTGATTCCTAGGTAAACCACAAACACTTATTTTTGTAGGTCTTCCAGGTTTTGTTTATCAGTCAAGGCAGTAGATACAGTCGTGGAAAAAGAGAAAAACAGACAAATAAGTTGTCAGTATCCATGGCCTCTGATCCTGTGTTGACCATGAAACAGAGGTGGGTTCAACATATACCTGCTCAAAGTTTACGAAGATACAAGCTCAACAAAGGAAGGTAACACAGCAACAACCCAGTGTGGAACAACAATGCCAGGCTCACTGATTCAAATTTTAACTGTAACTGGTTCCTTTAAGTTCATTTGATAAAGACAAAATCTACACCGAAATCCCTGCTTGGCAAGCTCGCGTGCTTCTCTGTCTCACTATCTGATAACTCCCTTAATTGTCCATCACAGATTTTATTTTTAATTTTCTTTTTTAACATTTATTTATTTTTGAGACAGAGAGAGACAGAGCATGAATGGGGGAGGGACAGAGAGAGAGGGAGACACAGAATCTGAAACAGGCTCCAGGCTCTGAGCCATCCACCCAGAGCTTAATGCAGGGCTCAAACTCACGGACCGCGAGATCTTGACCTGAGCTGAAGTCCGACACTTAACCGACTGAGCCACCCAGGCGCCCCATCACAGATTTTTTAACATACTTAACACTCCTACTATTCAAAGGTCACTTGTGAGCTTCATTGTAACATTTTACAAAATGTATTCCTTCCTCTCAGATCTCTTCAAAATCTATTTCTTTGGGGCGCCTGAGCCGTCCAACTTCGGCTCAGGTCATGATCTCACGGTCTGTGAGTTCGAGCCCTGCATTGGGGTCTGTGCTGATGGCTCAGAGTCTGGAGCCTGCTCCCGATTCTGTGTCTCCCTCTCTCTCTGCCCCTTCCCTGCTCATGCTCTGTCTCTCTGTCTCAAAAATAAATAAAAACATTAAGAAAAAAAATTAAAAAACCAAAATCTATTTCTTCTAAGAACTGATAACTCAATACCTGACAACTGGATCCAGTGATAGTAAATGTTATATCTAAAATGACTTAACTAGGGGCGCCTGGGTGGCGCAGTCGGTTAAGCGACCGACTTCAGCCAGGTCACGATCTCACGGTCCGTGAGTTCGAGCCCCGCGTCAGGCTCTGGGCTGATGGCTCAGAGCCTGGAGCCTGTTTCCGATTCTGTGTCTCCCTCTCTCTCTGACCCTCCCCCGTTCATGCTCTGTCTCTCTCTGTCCCAAAAATAAATAGACGTTGAAAAAAAAATTAAAATGACTTAACTAAAGGGGCACCTGGGTGGCTCAGTTGTGCATCTGCCCTTTGATTTCGCCTCAGTTCATGTTCCCGGGGCTGTGGGATCGAGCCCCGCGTAAGGCTCTGTGCTGAGCGTGGAGCCTGCTTGAGTTTCTCTCTCTCTCCCTCTGCCCCTCTGCCCCTCTGCCCCGCTCATGTTCTATAAAATAAAAAAAAAATAAAATAAAATGACTAAACTGAAACAATTCCAAAGTGCCCTTAGCAGAGATCCCATAGAAGTATAATGTGGCACTTTCAATGCTATATTCTGGAAGAACAGTTAAGTAGGTAGATTATCAATGGCTAATGAACTCAATGAGAGGTCGATAGGTCATAATTGGCCAACATCCGCCTGACAGCTTTTCCGTAAGATGTTCCCAAATTTCTTAGATTTTTCCAAATATTAAACATAAGAGAAAGCCTACTTTAAAAGTCTCCTAGGTATTTTAAACGGTTTCTGAGTTATCTGTAGGAAGCTCTTACTTGTACAGTTTGATATATGTATCTGCCGTTAAATACGATTATGTTTTATATCAAAATTTATGTTAAGCAAAGCCAAGTTACTTGGCTTTTGGTCTGTCAAAGTGTCCCTCAGTTATGCTTTGAGACACTTCTGCCCATTTTCATAGCATTCATTCTCAACTTTCATCACGGGAAGATCTTACATAGGACTTTCAGCAATGCAGAAGCATCAGAAAAAAAACTTGATGTCTGGCAGATGCAAGGCTTTGTAAGTCGTAGGTAGAAACTCTTTATCTTTCCCTCTGTTTCCACTTGATTCTCCAACAATGAAACTCAGCCGAGAGTGTGTTGGGACTGGGTAAGTCACTTCTGTACACATCAGCACGGTGCTCCTCCGATGTATTAAATTTGAGCTGTTCCATGACAGAGGGTACCAGAGATGAGCCTTTAAGAGCTTTGAGGTGCTGTTCTGAGAATATATCTTTCAGTACCTGAATAATGTGCTCCATGGTTGGAACACTTAGAGTTTCTTTATAGTAACTCTCAGAGGTTAGCTGAGATCCCAGGTTACCTTGCTGGGCTTTGTGGATTTTCCCAGGGAGTTTCAGCTGAGTGTCAAGTTTCATTGCCAAATCTGTGGCTTCTTCAAACCAAAATTCATGATAAACTTCAATATATTCCATCATTTCATTTAGTCAATGCAGCACTGGAGTTAAGCTACTGACTGCAAAGAAGACATTGGACGTTTGCCCCTGAAGATTTTCCAAAGGCTCTTGTAAAAAGATAGAACATTCTTAAGAACATCAATGGTAACCATGAAATCAGAATCTGTTTCTACACTAGAGTACAAATGCTCTACCAGTTATATAGTCATTCCAGCTAATATTTTTGTCACTATTTATATCATTGAAACACAAAACAAGTGCTTGTAGGAGGTCCCCCAAAATTTCGAAAGCATCATGCCTGCCTGTCCACTCAGAATGGCAAGTTTCCTTCAGTTCTTTTACCCTTTTCCTCATTGCTCTGAAAGAGGACAGAAATTGCATTGCCAAGCTCTAAAAGCAGTTGTAGAGATGGATGGAAGGAAGAACAAACGTCCTCTATCGTTCCTAATGCAACAGATGCTCCCACAACAAGCACTGAATTCGCCAACCACATATTTAAGACGCAGGAAGAGCAAAGTGTGTAGACAGCTTGGGGATATTTCTCTAAAGGTCTAGAGGCAACAACTTGTGTTTTGGAGGAAAATCCACTGGACACAGTGTAAGCCTGGCCAGGTTCAGTCCCCACTTCTCAGTTACCGTCGCGTGAGATTTCACAGGCAAAATGTCTGCAGCAGCTTTGTAAGGCAAGAGGCCCATAAATTCCTCTCTCAGGTTATGAGACAAATCAACAAACCTCACCAACACAGGCAAGTGTTTTTCCCCTGCCACGTCCTCTACGTCGTCAGTGATGAAGTGAGATACTCTCATTTCCCTGAGCGGTTTCCTCCCGAATACCGCTCTCACAGACCTCTAGCACCTGTGTCTGCTGTGTTTTTGAGCAGAACAACATGTTAACCACTGTTGTCTGAAAGTACTTTCTCAGAACCTCTTTCCAGAATTTACCCAGCATGCCAGCAGTGCTTGAAAGTTATCAGGAGTAAAGAGACCCTCTGGGAGTTCATCAGTTTCACGCTCATCCAGAAGTATGTTTTGTTTTCACGTATGAACCAAAATTTCAAATAAAGATTTTAAGTTTTCTTTGTTTTCTTTTTTACTCAAGGGTTAAAGGTAAAATTTCTTCAACCTGTTCTTTGTTACCTTCTCCAGCACTGGGGTTCTGAGCATTGCTGTTGTTTCTTCCTTTACGTTTTGTTCCTTTTCAAAGGTTTTATCAGTCTTTTTCTATTTCAATGTCCTGATTTAATCTTCATTCAGTTGTTTTGTTTTCTGTATCACTATTGGATTGCTCAAATGGCTGGTAAGATCAAATATTGTTGGTCTCACATTATCTTGAAGAACTATCCTATACGGACCCTCCCAATGACTTCACAACTATCTGCTTTGATTTTGAGAAATAAAATGACCCAATCATTCATTAGTTATCTGATGCCTCTGAAAAATATACGGTTCTGTAGATCTTAGAGGTCTCAGAGTGTCTGGCATATAATTGATAAGTTATTTACTTGATCAGGTGTTTTATCCTCTAAGTCTGCTCTCCTATAATTCTCCCCCCACTTCTGGAATCTGGCCAGATCCTGGGGGAGCCTGAAGAAGGCTAGATCCCACTATATGCTCTTCCTTTTGGAGTTGGCAGCACTGCAGAAGTTTAGCATCATTGTCCACCTGCTCACTGGCCCATTCCCCTCCTGTCCTACAGCCCTACCTCCCCCTCAGGGCTGGAGAGGTAAGCCAGGCCCCAGTAATGGCAGACGGGTCCTCTAACTTATATTTTAGATATAAGTTTTTATATGTAACTCTCATGGCAGCCACAAAGCAAAAACTATAGTAAAAACACAAAAGCTAAAAAGGAAGGAATAGGGGCGCCTGGGTGGCTCGGTCGGTTAAGCGTCCGACTTCCGCTTAGGTCATGGTCTCATGGTCCGTGAGTTCGAGCCCCGCGTCGGGCTCTGTGCTGACAGCTCAGAGCCTGGAGCCTGTTTTGGATTCTATGTCTCCCTCTCTCTCTGCATCTCCCCTGTTCATGCTCTCTCTCTGTCTCAAAAATAAATAAACGTTAAAAAAATTGTTTAAAGGAAGGAATATAAGTCTAAAGAAAGTCATCATACTATAAAGGAAGAACGCAAGAACAATAGAACTACAAAAAAAAAAGCCAGAAAGCAATTACTAAAATGGCAATAAGTACATATCTATCAATAATTATTTTAAACATAAAAGAACTAAATTTTCTCATCAAAAGATATAGAGTGGCTCAATGGATAAAAAAACAAGATCCATCTAAATGTTATCTATAAGAGAGTCACTTTAGATGTGAGAACACACAGACTGAAAATGAAGGGATGGAAAAATCTGTTCCATGCAAATGGAAACCAAAAGAAAGCTGGGGCAACTGCACTTATACCAGACAAAATAGACTTTAAAACAAAGACTGAATGTAATAGGAGGCAAATAAGGGCATTGCATAATGATAAAGGGGTCAATTCAACATTTATAAACATTTATGCACCCAACATAGAAGTACCTAAACATACAAAGCAAACATTAACAGGCCTAAAGGGAGAAGGGCAACATAGTAATATTAGAGGACTTTTTTTTAAGTTTATTTATTTTGAGAGAGAGAAAGAGGGGGGGAGGGAGGGAGGGAGGGAGAGGGAGAGGAAGAGGGAGACAATCTCAAGCAGGCTCTGCACTGTCAGCATGGAGCCTGTTGTGGGGCTTGAACCCATGGACCATGAGATCATAACCCGAGCCAAAACCAAGAGTCAGACATTCAATTGACTGAGTCACCCAGGTGCCCCACATTAGAGGACTTTAATACCCTACTTTCATCAAAGGATAGATCATCCAAAAAGAAAATTAATAAAAAAAACTTGGCCTTAAATGCCATGTTAGACTAGATGGATGTAACAGATATTTACAGAACATTCTATCTAAAAGCAGAATACACATTCTTCTAAAATATGCATGGAAATTCTCTAGGATAGATTATCTGTTAGTCCACAAAAGAAGTCTTAATAATTTAAGATGGCTGAAATCACGTTAAGTAACTTTTGTGACCACAATGGTATGAAACTAAAAATCTATTACATGAAAAAAAACGGAAAATTCACAAATATGTGGAGGCTAAGTGACATGCTACTCAACAACTAGTGGGTCAAAAAGAAAATCAAAATATAGAAGAAATACCTTGAGACAAATGAAAATGGAAATACTATATACCAAAATTTATGGATTCAGCTAAAGCAGTTCTAAGAGAGAAGCTCATAACAGCATCAGGCTACCTCAACAAGCAAGAAAAATCTCCAATAACCTAAATTTACACTTCAAGGTACTAGAAAACAAAGAACAAATGAAACCCAAAGATAGTAGAAGGAAAGAAATGACAAGTATTAGGGCAGAAGTAAATAAAATGGAAACTAAAAAGACAATAGAAAAGGTCAATGAAAGAACTGGTTCTTTGAAAAGATAAACAAAATTTAAAAACCTTCCGGGCACCTGGGTGGCTCAGTCGGTTAAGCGTCTGGCTTCAGCTCAGGTCATGATCTCATGGTCTGTGAGTTCGAGCCCCGCATCGGGCTCTGTGCTGACAGCTCAGAGCCTGGAGCTTGCTTCAGATTCTGTGTCTCCCTCTCTCTCTGCCTCTCCCCAACTCATGCCCTCTCTCTAAAAAATAAGTAAAACTTGAAAAAAAATTAAAGAAAAAAACCCTTCAGCTAAATTCAGTAAGAAAAATAAAAATGGAGAACTTAAATGAGTAAAATCAGAAATAAAGAAAAGCTATTTCAACAGATACAAAGGATTATTAAAAACGATTTGCAATTATAAATCAATAAATTGAAATAAATTCCTAGAAACATAAAATCTACCAAAGTGGAACCATAAATAAGTAGAAAATCTGAATGACAAATTACTAGTAAGGAGATTGAATCAGTGATCAAAACCTTCCCAACAAATAAAAGTCCAGGACCAGACAGCATTAGTGGTGAATTCTACCAAACATTCAAAGAAGAATTAATACCAATCCTTCTCAAACTCTTCTAAAAAACTAAAGAGGAGGAGACACTTCCAATCTCATTTTGCAATACCAGCATTATCCTGTATCAAAACCAGACAAGAATGCCACAAGAAAATTATAGGGCAATATTCCTGATAAACACAGAAGCAAAATCCTCCACAAAATATTAGCAAACCAAATCCAACAATACATTAAAAGATCATATCCCATGATCAAGTGGGATTTATTCCAGGAACGCTAGCCTGGTTCGACACCTGCAAATCAGTCAATGTGATATATCACATTGACAAAATGAAGGATACAAACCATATGATCATCTAAATGCAGAAAAAGTATTTGATAGACTTCAACATTGATTTATGATCAAACCACAACAAAAGCAGGTATAGATGGGATGTACCTCAACATAATAAAGGCCATATATGACAAGCACACACCTAATATTGTACTCAAGATCAGGAACAAGACAAGAATGCCCACTCTCATCACTTTTAATGAACATAGTATTGGAAGTCTTATCCAGAGCAATTAGACAAGAAATAAAAGGCATACAAATTGGAAAGAAAGAAGTAAAATTGTCACTATTTCAGATGACATCATATAACATAAAAAATACTAAAGACCACCAAAAAACTATTAGAACTAATAAATGTGGGCAACTGGGTGGCTCAGTCGGTTAGGTTTCCTGTTATGTGAACTTCCGCTCAGGTCATGATCTCATGGTTAGTGGGTTCAAGTCCCACGTTCAGCTCTGTGCTGTCAGCTCAGAACCTGGAGCCTACTTTGGATTCTGTGCCTCCAACTCTCTTTCTGCCCCTTCCCCCACTCATGCTCTCTCTTTCAAAAATAAACATTAGAAAAAATTTTAGGGGCACCTAAGTAACTCAGCCAGTTAAGCGTCCGACTTCAGCTCAGGTCATGATCTCGTGGTCCATGGCTTTGAGCCTTGCATCAGGTTCTGTGCTGACAGCTCAGAGCCTAGAGCCTGCTTCGGATTCCCTGTCTCCCCCTCTCTCTGCCCCTCACCCACTCATGCTCTGTCTCTCTCCATCTCTCAAAAATGAATAAACATTAAATTTTTTTTTAATTTTAAAAAAGAATAAATGGATTCAGCAAATTTAAAGGATACAAAATCAATACCCAAAATTCTGTTACATGTTTATATTAGAAAGAGAAATTGTGAAAACAATCTCATTACAATTGTATCAAAAAGAATAAAATACCTAGGAATAGGGGCACCTGGGGAGCTCAGCTGGTTGAGCATCCAACTTCGGGTCAGGTCATGATCTCATGATTTGTGAGTTCAAGCCCACATTGGGCTTCCTGCTGTTAGCATGGAGCCCACTTCAGATGCTCTGTCCCCTTCACTCTCTGCCCCTCCCCCGCTCATGCTTTCTTCCTCAAAAATAAATATTCAAAAAAATACCTAGGAAAAAATTTAATCAAGGATATGAAAAACTCATATACTGAAAACTATAAGACATTAAGGAAAAAAATTGAAGATACAAATAAATGGAAAGACTTCTGTAAATGGAAAGGTACCAATGGATTGAAAGAATTATTATGGTTAAAATATTCACACTCCCCAAAGCAATCTACACATTCAATGCAATCTCTCTCAAAGTTCTGATGGCATTTTTCACAGAAATAGAAAAAAAAACAATCTTAAATGTGTGTAGAACCACAAAAGATCCCAAAGAGCCAAAGGAATCTGGAGAGAGAAGAACAAAACCGGAGGACTCAGGATCCTTCATTTCAAACTCTATTACAAAGCAATAATAAATAAAACAATATTGTACTGGCATAAAAACAGACACATAGATCAAGGTCATGGGATACAGAACACAGAAATAAACCCATGCTTAGAAAGTTAATTTTCAACAAAGGAGACAAGAATATAAAATGCGGAAAGTTTTGTCTCCTCAATAAATGGTGTTGGGAAAACTGGACAGCCACATGCAAAGAAATGAAACTGGACCTTTATTTTACACTATGCTCCAAAATTAAAATGGATTCAAGCCTTAAACATAAGACCTGAAACCCTAAAACTCTAGAAGAAATCATGGGCGGTAAGCTTCTTTATATTATCTTAGCAACGATTCTTTTTTTTAATTTGACAACAACATAAAAGCAACAAAAGCAAAAATAAACTATTGGGGCTATATCAAACTAAAAATCTTTTGCACAGTACATAAAACCATAAACAAAACAAAAAGGCAACCTACTTCTTGGGAGTGAATATTTGCAAACCATGTATCTAATAAGGGGTTAATATCCAAAATATATAATAAAAGTCATACAACTCCATAGCAATAGCTCAATCCACTTTAAAAATGGGCAGAAGTTTTGAATAGACATTTTTCCAAGAAGACATACAGCTGGCCAACAGGTACATGAAAAGATGCTCAATATCCCTGATCATTAGGCAAACACAAATCAAAATTGCAGTGAGTTATCACCTCACACCTGCTATCAAAAAGGCAAGAAATAACAAGTGTTGGGGAGGATGTAGAAAAAAGGAAACCCTTGTCCACTGTTGGCAGGAATATAAATTGATGCAACCACTAAGAGAAAAAGTATGGGGTTTCTTCAGAGAATGAAAAACAGAACTACTTTATAATCTAGCATTTCCACTTTTGCATATTTATCTGAAGAAAACAAAAACACTAATGCAAAAAGATATATGCATCCCCAAGATGATTGCAGCACTATTTACAATAGCCAAATATGGAAACAACCTAAGTGTTCACAGATGACAGATGAATGCATAAAGAAACTCTGGTGCGCGCACACACACACACACACACACACACACACACACACACAATGGGATATTATTCAGCCATAATTTAGAAGAAAATCCTGCCATCTACAACAACATGGATGGAACTTGAGGACAGACATTATGTTAAGTGAATAAACCAGACACAGATAGACCATATGGCATGGTATCATTTATATGTGGAATCTGAAGAAAAGTCAAACTCATTGAAACAAAGAAAAGGGGTTGCCAGGGCCTGCAGAATGGGCAAAAGAGGGAGAGGTTAGTGAAAGGTGCAAACTCTCAACTATTACAAAAAAAAGGTCAACAATAGTTGTACATACAAACTTCTAATTCTGTACATAGCATCTTAAAAACCTTGTGTCATTTTAAACATAAAGATTCTAATTAATCAAGCTGTTTAAGTCCAGAGATTATGACCTAAATCTTTTTATTCATTTATTAGACCTATTAGTGTATTGATGGAAACCAGTATTTTGAAATCAAATTTGAATTCAATTTTAAAATGTTAAAAAAAAAACCATATCTAAGCAACATCGTGAGCTGTTAACATCAAATGAATAAATAGTTTGGGATTATCCCAATTTGTTTTATAACTTTCTTGCACATCTTTGGATTCCCACATAGCTCACAAATCCCATATTCGCTGTGTGTTCTAAAGGTTTCTGTATGACCTACTGGTCAAACAAAACAAATCTGGAATTTGGGTTTAGACAAATCTGAGCATAAAGCCTGTGACTCTGGGCACCATCCTCTATTTCTAGAGACCTCATATTTTCATTGTTGACATAAAATAAATATTATGCTACTCCAAATCAGATTCAGTGGAGTTATACATGTAAAGCACTTAGCACAACATTCAGCACAAGATAAATGCTTAATAAATTTAGTTTCTATTATATTCTTTATGAGGTGCTACTTTAAGGCACATTCACATACCAGACATCTCACAATTATTAATATCAAAACAAGAAATAAAATCCGTAACAATGTATCATCCATATCTCAAGCATATTATACTAAAATGAGGCCAAATCAACATCGGAAGAAATAGAAGAAACAAACAAATGTTACATATGGTCTGGAGGTGCGGGTGACCCATTGCAGAAAATGGAGTATTAATAGAAGGGAAATAGACTCCCTCTCAATCCCATGACTTGGTGATGACTGAGAGACATAGAGGCTGGTCGTCTTAGTAGCAGCAGGATGAAAACGAACCACTCTTTCCCATAAGTCTTTGTGCTACATGCCAACCACCTGACTCTTAGAATTCCCTAGTCAGGTGAGAGATTCAGGATTTGCATTAAGTACCCAATTTGTGCCAGACAAGGTTGGCTGCTTCCCCCTGAGGGAATCCATGATAGATTGCTTCACGCTGCCAACCTTTTTACAAAGGAAGTTCCCACTGCGGATACAGATTTGGGTAATTACTCTTCCTGTTGTATACACTTGTTATTGTGTAATGCTTATTTAAAGGACAGAGCTTCTATACAGAAATACATATCTGTATCGTTTAATTAAGGGCAGGTAACATTATCCTCAGTTTATAGAGTAGGTATGTGGGTTTTAGAACCATTAAGGACCTTTTAGAAAAAATGAGTAATGGGTCTAGACAGAGACTGGTACAAAAATGCCTTTACTGTGATCTACTTTAAACAGGGTAAAATTGAACTACTTTAGTCATAGAACACTTTTAAGAATCGATGCATAAATGATACAAATATATCTTTTTAATCACTGTTTTTTAATAATAAACTTAAAAGCTTAAATTGTGTTCAATTCTCTGCTTAACATTTCTTGGTGCCAGAAATTGTGACATACACACTCATACAACTTTAGTAATCTTTTTGTTATCAAACTAGAAATGGATCTAGACACAAAGTCAAAAGTAATTCTTATCTGATGATCTTATTGTGAAAAAAAAATGGAAGATTATTTTCTTGATTCTTTTTTTCCAGCCCAGAGTCCAGCACTGTCTTTCAAGCTGTTCTTATAAATTTATTGTAGTTTATAATCTCTGTCTTTTAATTATCGTGATTGGTCTTTGGTATTTTGATAAGAAAACGGGACTCAAAGTAGCCCTTCCTAAAGGGTTTCAGGGAATAATTATTTTTCTAATGTGTTAAACACACTCACACATACTTCAGAGTTAAATAGGTTTGAGGAATATTCAGTTAAAATAAGTCCAGTAAATTTTGCCTACTCCATGATAATGAAGAGAAATTCCTATATTATCTTCGAGGTTATTTATTGTTTCGCTTCCAACATTTAGATGTACAATTGGCTTGAAATTGTGTATAACAGTTTGACATGGGATAAAAGTACCATTTCCCCCCCAACTTTTCCCATAGCTATACAGGGCTACGATTGTTATAAATCATGTGTCCATATATGCTAAGTTCTAGTTGTAGGCCCATTTTATGTTCCTTTCGTTTTTCCTTGTACTGACTACCTTATTACCTTAATTATTATAACTTCATTATAATTACAGCAAGGCCTCCCACCTTTAGGATACTTGGTTATCATTGGCCATTTACATTTCCACTTAAAAATTAGAATAAGCTTATCAATTGCCATCAATATTCAAATATTCAAATAAGCTTACATTACTGGGGAAATGTTTATTGGGTTTGAATAGAATTTATTAATCAGTTTAGATTTTAAAATATTATCATCTCTGAGACTTGTTTTTTCATTTACTTAGTTCTTTAAATTTGTTCTAAAATTTTCTGTAAAGGGCGATTTAACAATTTTAACATCAGTCCTAAGATGTTCAATATATTCTGGGGATATTGGTATTATTGTATCTATCTATATATTTAATAATATTATGGTTATTATAAACTTTCAACATTTTTTAACTTGAAGGTGGTAAACAGAAATTTAGCTCATTATTTTTGTATTTTCCCTTTATACAGCAACTTTGCAAACTATTAATCATTAATTCCTATATTTAATTAGATATTCTTTTAGATTTTTTCAAACACAGCCATATAGCTTGCTTTATAAATAGATTATATTGGAATTACTTTATCTAGATCATATATATATAATATTTCCATTTTGCCTTTATGCATTATTATTACAATAAGAAAAAAGTCAATGGGAAATGATATATCAGAGTATGTAAATATATATCATAGAGCATATAGCAAATATTTCCACAATCATTGAATATTTGAAAGCCTATTTTTTTCTTCATCTTTTCCATTTTTTGGCTGAGCTAAGGCCTACATAGAACTCCCCTCAAAACTCCAAAATGGCAATTGATTGAAGGTGTTCTGCAATAAAAGGGATCTGGATAAATACTGAGTTGACTTTACAAGGAATCTGGGTTCTTAGGGAATCCAAGGGACTTAAATTTCAACTGCTCATCCATGAGATGCTAAGTTAAAGAAATCTGTTAGGAAGAACCAGAGTGCTGAATGAATTAAGGCTGATGGGTGGCTCAGTCAGTTGAGCATCAGACTCTTGATTTTGGCTCAGGTCATGATCTCATGGTTCATGAGAACAAGCCCCACATTGAGCTCCACATCAAGCCCCACTTCAGGCTCTGTGCTGACAGCGTGGAGCCTGCTTGGGATTTTCTCTTCTGTCTCTCTGTTCCTCCCCCTGCTAGTTCTCCCTCTCTCTCGCAAAATAAATAAATAAACTTTAAAAAAACGTTTCTCTCTCTCTACATCTGCCCCTCCCCTGCTTATGCTCTTTCTCTAAAACAAATAGACAAACTATTATAAAAAATAAAAAATCAGTGCATCTCACATTTTTACTAATATCAATTTTTTCTTCTAGATTGAAAACTTTTGTGTTTTCATTTATTATGACCATCCATATTTTCATTTGGTCTATTATCCTCCCTCAAATTCTTGTATTAATAAATAAAACTTAAGTCGAAATTAATAAGACCAAATGTAATCAAATAATGTAAAAAAAATTATGATAAAGTAGAAATAACTGAAAATTATTACAAGAATATTGAATATACCTATAAGAAATGTATGGCTTAAAATTATGTGTGTCATATTTCATTGAGATAGTATCTCATTAGAGGTTTTTTCTAATTTTAATATTTATAATAACACTCCATTGAACATCTTTATAACTATGTATCTGGAAAAAAGTTAATCTCTAGTATAAATTACTAACATAAAATTACAAATCCCAACGGCATTTATAGTTTTAATTATCTTGATAAATAACTTTCTTCTTTTGTACCAATTTATTATTAGAAATAATATACTTTACAATTTCAGAGAAATATGGCAGACCAAGCAAATGTGTTAGTCTAACCTCCATCCTCAAAAGACACTATAAGAATTATGAATGATTAAAATGAGGATAGGGGCACCTGGGTGGCGCGGTCGGTTAAGCATCCGACTTCAGCCAGGTCATGATCTCGCGGTCCGTGAGTTCGAGCCCCGCGTCAGGTCAGGCTCTGGGCTGATGGCTCAGAGCCTGGAGCCTGTTTCCAATTCTGTGTCTCCCTCTCTCTCTGCCCCTCCCCCGTTCATGCTCTGTCTCTCTCTGTCCCAAAAATAAATAAACATTGAAAAAAAAATTAAAAAAAATGAGGATAAGCCCATAAGTGTAAAAAGAATACAATGGATAGAAGTTAATATACCGGGGAAGCTCTATGCTTTTTGTAAAAGTAAAAGCAGATGGAATCATATTGGTAAATTTGAAGGAATATGTAACTCAAATTCCAGATTATGGTAGATCAGAAATATAAAGGGCAACTAAACTGTAGAGCCGAAACCTGAAAGGATATAGTAAGTCTAATATAGTAGGTATAATAAAACTTAAAATTCTTGGGCGCACCTAGGTGGCTCAGCTGGTTAAGTGCCGACTCTTGGTTTTGGCTCAGGTCATAATCTCATGGTTCTTGAGTTTAAGCCCTGCATTGGGCTCCATGCTGACAGCGCAGACCCTGCTTGGGATTTTCTGTCTCCCTCTCTATCTGCCCCTCCCCTGATTATCTCTCTCTAAAAATAAATGAATAACCATTTAAAAAAATAAAAATAAAACTTAAAATTCTGGTGAAATGCAAGGTGGAGCCGTTTGTGTTTGCCCTACACACACATACACGCACACACAGAGTTGAACTGTCAATCCATCTCCAAAACAATTTAAATGAACACTTTAGAAAGAATTAACCTGTTAGACTGTATGTTATTTTTCCAGAAAAAAAGTGCTTCTGATTCTGACTTTGTGGCATCTCTCATTTTAAAGATAGTTTCCCACCATTTAAGTATGAAGTAAAGTTTACCAGTCAACAAGTTCTGTACCATATATAAAATATTCTATTCAAAAAAGAATGCTAGTGAAAAATTCTAGCCTGCGTACCCCACAGTTGAAGAGACAAGATATGTAGAACTCTAACTTATCTAAGATTTTATTCCTTAGCTGGAATGAAAAAACAAGGATTCATTGATATGTAAAGAAAACCAGCAGAATTAAAGGGGAAAACTAAGTCAAGTACACAAAAATCTGACCAAAAGAGGAAACAGAGATCATACACAAAAGAATTTTTAAAAATTTAGTATCAGGGCCCCTGGGTGGCTTAGTCAGTTAAGCAACTGAGTCTTGGTGTTCGCTCAGGTCATGATCTCACAGTTCATGAGGTCAATCCCTGCATCAGTCTCTGTGCTGACAGCATGGAGCCTGCTTGGGATTCCCTTTCTCCCTCTCTCTCTCTGTCCCTCCCCCAGGAGTGCTCTCTCTCAAAATAAACGTTAAAAAAATTAGTATCTTCAGAAGAGTTATAAATGATGTTCCTATGAAACAAGAGTCATAAACAGAATTGATTGAAAACTCAAACTGTGAGAAATTTTGCAAACTAAAAATATATTGACAAGTCAAAACTAAAAATTAAAAGTAGAAGATAAATTTGAATATTGAGAAATTTTGGCAATGAAAATGTATCAACAAATTAAAAATTAAAAAAAGAACCAGAAGGTAAAGAAGTTATTTTTCCAGAACATATATGTGAAATCACAAAAAAGAAAGACCATAAAAAATAAATTGGTCAAGACTATCCATATAGAAAGGCCAAGATCCGATAAACAGGACTTTCAAAAGCAGAGCACTCATGAAAAAATTGAGGGAAAGTGCTAAATAAGAAAATCTCCCAGAACTAAAGAGATACCTGTCTCTAGATTTAACAGTGTCCACTGAGTGCTGATCCCAATAGATGAATAAGGCACAGCATCCAGAAATTTCAGAAGACGAAGTATAAAAAGAACATTCCAATAGCACCCAGAGAAAGCTAAGAAAAAATATTATTATAAAGTAATTAATGTCATAATTACTTCATAGTTTTCAAACAGCAATTTTTGATACTCAAGAAAAGAGTAATAATTATTTCAAAATTCTGAGGCAATAATATTTTGAACTTATAATTTTATATCCAGTCAAGCTTACCAATCAATGGAAAGAGCAAAATCAAACCACTTGAGAAGCTCGAGAACTCAGAAAATGTACCTTCCATATACCACTATAGAGAAGGTAAGGTAACGATATTTACACAAAACAAACTTGGCAATCACAGAAGATGAATGAGTGATTAAAAAAAATAGTGGATTTGAGTAAAATGCCTAAAGCAAATAAATCCTCTTTAGGCTGGTAATAACCAGGATAAATGAGAACAAAAAATTCCTTAGCTGGAAGGAAAATATCTCGCATATAAAGAATGGAATGGATTCTATTCAATGGACAAAATGTTTCCTGAGCTGGAATTTAGTGAAGAAGACATATCTTTCTTCTTTCAACAAGGTAATAAAGGGAGTTAGAGACCAAAGAAAACAAAACAAATCTTTTCCAGAATATAAGGTATGGATATAAGGCAAATTGAAATGTGCTATGTTCTGAAGGTACCAATGTTGTGTAAGAAAAATATTGATATTGACAATATACAGTTCTTCCCTGAGTCGCACCGAGATTTTGCCATACACTACATGAAAGAAATGTAATACATGTGTGCTACTTGGCTTTCCAGTGAAAAATGTCTGTCTGCATGATTACAACAATGCAAACAGTAGTTTCCAGCTTTTACAATCAATCTGTAGACAAACACAACAAAATGTGGTTTTAAGATACAAATAAAAATATATGCAATTTTGAAATATTTTAATTTTCTTTTTTTTTTTTTTAAATTTTTCACAGAGAGAGAGAGCAAGTGGGGAAGATGGGTAGAGGGAGAAAGAGAAAGGATCTTAAGCAGATTCCATGCTGAGCTTGGAATGGGGATTGATCCCACAACCCTGGGATCATGACCTGAGCAGGATTCAAGAATAGGACGCTCAACTGAATGAGGAGTCAGGTGCCCCCGAAATATGATTTTAATTATAATTAGAGGATGTTTAGATGTAGAAGGTCAGAATGAGTCAAGAGTAAGACATAGATTTTTATTTCATTTAGAAGATAGGAACTCAACATATTAGAAGAGAACAGTAAGTAGAAGTATTATTATCTTACTGAAAGTTTTAAGGGGGCACTCTAAACATGTAAATAAACATGAAGTTGAAGAGGGGAGAAAATGCAGATGTAAGATTAGTGAGACTACATTTACTGATTGAATAATCTTAGCTGAAAACAGTGATATGTTCAAATGGATAGGGGTGCCTGGGTGGCTCAGTCGGTTAAGCGTCCAACTCAGGCTCAGGTCATGATCTCACGGTTCATGAGTTTGAGCCCTGCATTGGGCCCAGCGTTGACAGCTCAGAGCCTAGAGCCTGCTTTGGATTCTTTGTCTCCCTCTCTCTGTGCCCCTCCCCTGTTCAAACTCTGTCTCTCTCTGTCTCTCAAAAATAAAGGTTAAAAAAAAAAAGAAGGATAAAAGCACAACAGTTAAAAGCAGTGAACAAATCAATATGAATATCAATATGAAAATAATAGTTGGAAAAGCAGTTACAGACCTCAAATTAGACCTTCTAGAAATTAAATTCTTTCACCCTTTGGACTCAGATAATACTGTGTGAGAAGCAAAAATCTCAACAGCATGTTTCCTACCAAAAGAAACAAATTGAAATTAAACCCTCATGTTAGCCCACCATTTCAAAAATATTTTTTTTACATGGGGAATGACTTTCCTGTTAATAAAAAAAGTAAGCCAACTGAATGAAGGAGATCCCTGAGTAATGTAAAATGACAAAATATCAGTTGACATAGGAGACTAGAGAAAGTTTCCTTATGAAACTTTCTTTATGACAAAGTACAGAATTCAGAAAGTCAGTGCTTAAGCGAAGGAGTTGAAAAGTGTTGCTAACTCAAATCCTGAAAGTGATAGGGTCTAGCAGAGACAGAGTAAGACACAGATTCCACGATGAGCTATGGCAACTATCCCACCATGTCAAATGGAACACAAACTCAAAGTCAAAGACAACATTTTAGGCATTAATTTAACTTGTCTTCGATCATTCTGTGCACTTTGCGTGATGCAGAAGCAAAAACTATAAAGGTTCTTGCCCTCAATTAACTATTAGGAAAGAGTATCTCAAACAGATGGGATTTCTAAAACAACCACTTGGTCAAATTCTGTATGGGAAAGACTACTACTTATTTAACTAATGATTAATTTACTCTGAATGATATTACTTGATGGTAAATATACATTAAGCATAATAAAGATAGATGGCCAAGATAACATTGTCAGAGAAATGTTCAATGTTCAACTTCTTTATTTTTCTGGGACTAACACTGCGAACTTGATACAGCCATAATGTGCTTTTATACTATTATGAGTGAAACTGATTTTGAGAGCTAATGAAATGGTCTCAATCAAATCTTAAGTATCTAAACAATGGCCTGTGCGACATCCTCCCACTTATGTTGATGTGATTAAGTGCAGATATTGAAAGTATTTTCTGCCCTATCTTTGCGTGACCCTGGAAATGCCAAAACCTCTTTTGCTTTTTCCTATTTAACTTGAAGAGTAATACTATTTAAAATGTTTTTTCGTATATTGCTTTTTTATACTATTAACGTTGAGTTCCATAGAATTGTAAACTTTTAAAACCGAACCTCATTAATTCATTTGCTCATAAACCTCCATTTCTGGCTCCCCAGACAAAAACGGAGCCATCCTAGGTCATGGCTTTGTTTTTAACCACTGGAAAGAAGTTCATTTTCCTACATTAGTGGGGTGGGCGATAGAAGAAGACAATGTCTCTTTGTCACAGACTGGCAGAAAATATTTGCAAACCATACATCTGATAAAAAGAGAGAAGATTTGAATATGTAATACACATACTTTAAAAACTCTCACAACTGAAAACAATTCAATTGATACATGAGCAAAAAGTTGAACAGCCACGGAGGCTCTACAGACCACAAAAAAGAACAGTAAATATGCTCAACAACATTAGTCATTAATGGGTTACAAAATAAAATCAAAGGGATACCACGGCAACTCTACTAGGATGACAATGAAAAAGACTGAACACATCAAGTGTTGGGAGGAATGTATATGAATAGAACCCTCTTACATTGCAATTGTACAAATACTTTGGAGAATATGTTTTTTTTTAATATATACCAGCATATGATACGATCATTCCATTATTGAGGATCTACCCACAAAAAGTAAAGCATTTACCCATACAAATATCTGTCCAAGATTGGTCATAGCACCTTTATTTGCAATGGCCAACAACGGGAATCAACTCAAGTCTCCATCAACATTGAATGGATAAACTGTAATATATTCATATAATGGAAGAATACTCAGAATAAAACGGGGACGGATTATTGGTATGCCCTACAATATAAATTCATCCCACAGTTATGCTGAATGAAAAAAGACCAAAAATACATGATATGTGAATCACAATATAACATTTTAGGGGTGCCTGGGTGGTTCAGTCAGTTAAGCATCCAACTTTGGCTCAGGTTATGATCTCACGGTTGGTGAGTTCAAGCCCCGGGTCAGGCTCTGTGCTGACAGCTCAGAGCCAGGAGCCTGCTTCAGATTCTGTGTCTCCCTCTCCCTGCCCCTTCCCCATTCACACTCTGTCTCTCACTCTCAAAAATAAATAAACATTTTAAAAGTTAAAAAAAATTACAATTCTAGGAAATGGAGACTAATACAATGACAAAAAGGAGATCAGTGTTTGCCTGAGGAAGAAGGGGAGGGAGGGGTGCTGAAGAGGCAGGATTCTTTTTTATTTTTGATTGTTCTGTCATCTTAACTGTAGTGAGGATGTTACCCAAACTTATTAAATTCTACATTTTAAATACATGGAATTAATTACATGTCAGTTGTACTTAAACAATACTGCCAGCCATTATGAATAGTAATGCTTAACTGAATGACACCTGAGACTTACTTCAAAAGGCATCCAAAGAACAGATGTGTACCTGCACATGTGTGAGTTTGTAAAGAAAATCTAGAATATTAATTATGGAATTTATGTGGTTATAATATAATGACGCCTTACATTTTCCAACCTTTTCATGATATTACGTTGAGAAGTTCTATTTAACCATTTAAAAACATAAACCAGGAAAGATGATCTTCTGATGCTTTTACACTGAGCCTAACAAGGATACTGAATCATGAAAATATTGCTCACAAATAAAACCAAAAAAATCCTCAGATGCATATGAAAGCAATATAACTAAATAAAGCATCAGCGAATACAACCTAGGAAAAGTTTTAAATGACGGTTTATTCCCAATTAGAGTTAATTCTAGAAATGAGAGGATAGTTCCATTTTTAGGGAATTGCTTAATTAAATTTTAAGAAGTCATGTGACTGGGGGACCTGGGTGGCTCAGCTGGTTAAGCATCCGACTTCCACTCAGGCCGTGGTCTCACAGTTCATGGGTTTGAGCCACGCGTCGGGCTCTGTGCTGTGCGGAGACTGCCTGGGATTCTCTCTCTCCCTCAAAATAAATAAATAAGCTTAAAAAAGATTTTTTAAAGTGTATCACTAGACGTACGCTGAAAAGATATACTAGTACCACAGAATTGATAAAAAACTTCCTTGACCTGTTACACCAAAAGCCAGCATTATATTTAAAAGAGAAACGATACTTTTAACAAGGACAAAAAGAAACAAAAGATAAGAAAATATGTTGCACCACATAACTATTTAAATTTTTAGTGCAAGTACAAGGCAACACTATCAAAGAGGAAAACGTAATGATAGTCATAAAGACAAAATTCTAAAAATGGGGAAGAGTAAAAGTAAAATATTCTTTTTGTGTGTGGGGGACCCCATCATACGCCTGGAAAACTCCACAAAATACGTAAAAGCTACTCTGCAGAATAAATAATTTGGTTACATTATATGATACAATAATAACAGAGAATAAATCACTTAATGTGTATGTTATTGATAAATTAGGAGATACAATGAAAGATATTATTCAGGGATATGGTAAGTAAGAAGTATATAGGGCTTATATAAGAATAACATCAGCACAACACTAATTTTTTGATAAATAAGAAAACGATGTTTTTAAATGCAGCTTATTTTTAAATTTTTTTTTTCAACGTTTATTTATTTTTGGGACAGAGAGAGACAGAGCATGAACGGGGGAGGGGCAGAGAGAGAGGGAGACACAGAATCGGAAACTGGCTCCAGGCTCTGAGCCATCAGCCCAGAGCCTGACGCGGGGCTCGAACTCCCGGACCGCGAGATCGTGACCTGGCTGAAGTCGGACGCTTAACCGACTGCGCCACCCAGGCGCCCCTAAATGCAGCTTATTTTTAAAATTTTTTTAAAAATTTTTTTTTAAATGTTTATTTCTTTTTGGGACAGAGAGAGACAGAGCATGAATGGCGGAGGGGCAGAGAGAGAGGGAGACACAGAATCGGAAACAGGCTCCAGGCTCTGAGCCATCAGCCCAGAGCCCGACGCCGGGCTCGAACTCACAGACTGCGAGATCGTGACCTGGCTGAAGTCCCCAGGCGCCCCTAAAATTTTTTTTAATGTTTATATATTTTGAGAGAGAGAGAGAGAGCATAAGCAGGGGAGGGGCAAAGAGAGAGGGAGACAAAGAATCTGAAGCAGGCTTCAGGTTCTGAGCTATCAGCACAGAGCCTAACACGGGGCTCCAACCCACAAACCATGAGACCATGACCTGAGCCGAAGTTGGAGGCTTAACTGACTGAGCCACCCACATGCCCCAACTTTTTTTTTTTATTTTAGAGAGAGAGAGGGTGAGCAGGGGAAAGGAGAGGTGCAGGGGGGAGGGGAACAGAGGAGAGAGGGATAGGGAGGGAGAAAGGGAGGGAATCTCCATGCTGAACTTGGAGCCAGACACAGGGCTTAACACAACCCTGGGATCATGACCTGAGCTGAAATTAAGAGTTGGATGCTTAACTGGCTGGGCCACCCAGGAACCTATAACTTCAACTTTTAACATTAAATTTAGTGCCAGTTTTCCCAATTTAAATGATACATTTAATAAAATCTTTTAAGTTTTTAAGTTTTTAAAAAATTTATTTTGAGAGAGAGTGCACAAGTGGGGGAGGAACAGAAAGAGAGTCAGAGAGAGAGAGAATCCCAAGCAGGCTCCACACTGTCAGCATAGAGCCCCATGCAAGGGCTCGAACTCACAAACCCCAAGACCATGGCCTGAGCCAAAAATCAAGAATCAGATGCTGAACCGACTGAGCCACCCAGGCACCACAATATATTTAATGAAATCTTAATAAAATAACATGTCCTAAGATTATAAAAGGTGATTTTAAAGGTAATATGTAAATATCCAGGAACATTCTAAAACACAAGAGTAATAAGGAGGGATTCTCCTATCATATATTAAAACATACCATAAATCTTAAGTCATTAAAACATTATAGTATTATTTCATGAATGTATACACTATCAATGAATTGAAAAATCCAGAAGTAGACTTTATATATGACAAAGGTGGCATTTTACATCTTTAAGTCAGTGGGGAAAAGACAGAATCTTTAGTAAATGATACTGGGACCAAGGGAAAGAAATCTAGAAAAACGAATTCAATCTATACCTCTGTATCTCCAAACTCTACACTTGAATAAACTCCAAATATATCAATGACTTAAATAATGAAAGATGAGAGAAGTATGTTATCACTTCATAGTTAAATAAAATTATCTCACCATGCCACAAAGTCCAGAAGTTCTATACTGTTTTAAAAAGTTAAATCAATACATCTTAAAATATTTCTGCATACAACACACACACACACACACACACACATACACACACACACACACACACACACAAAGATGAAAGAGAATTCATAAACTGCATGGTATTATTTGCAATTCATATCACATAGTGAAAATTCCAAATCTCATGAATATCAGTGAGAAAAAAAAAAGAGAAAGAGCCAAATTAAAAACTGGGTAAGTGGTATAAAAGTGGTTTTAACGATATTAAATGATTTTTAAATAAGATAGATGCAAATTCAAGCTGCACTTAGATACAATTTTCCCCAATCACACTGGCAAAAATATAAAATTTGAATCACACGTTACACTGGTAAAGCAGTTCAGAAAGAAATTTATACATTAATGGAGATAGTGTAAATTGCTCAACCCTTACGTCAATATTTCTCAAAAATTGCAATGAATATACAGTTTTCTCCAGCTATTTCACTTCTAGGAATTTGTCCCACAGATATCATTCCGCATATGGAAAATGTCCTGTGCACAAGATTATTCAGTTAAGAACTTTTATAATAGCAAAAGTTTGGAAACAAATGTATGCCAATAACCAACTGTTTACAAATGTCAGGCATATCCATATTATGGAATGCTACTTAAATAAAAATGAAGATCAACTTGGAATAAATTGCTTTGGAATTAGCAGCACCTTAAGTGTAACATCAAAGTGAAAATATATTTTACAAGTGTTTCTGTTTGTAAAGAGGGAATAGAATATAAAGCTGTACTGGTATAAAAATATCCAGAAGGGTAAACAGTAACAATAGTTTCCTATAAGGAATTATACAAATTAAATACACCAGTAATAAAGAAGTGAGGGCATCTTACAATGCATTTCTTTTTACACTTGTTTTAATGTAAACACTTGGCCATGTAAATGTACTGTTTAATCAAAAAATAAACATGTTAAACTAATCCCTTAAAATTCCAGTGATGAGAACTTCTGGTTACAATTCTGATGTGCGAAAAGCAATCATTGATTGTTCTTGGACGCCTCGGAAAACTGAGGTCACAAGGCAGAGTGGCACTGAAATTTAAAAAGACACATGGGGCGCCTGGGTGGCTCAGTCAGTTAAGTGTCCAACTCTTTATTTCGGCTCAGGTCATGGTCTCACGGTTCGTGGGTTCAAGTCCCTCATCGGGCTCTATGCTGACTATGGAGCCTGCTTAGGATGCTCTCTCTCCCTCTCTCTCCCTGCCCTTCTCCTCCTCACCCACTCATGTGCTCTCTGTCTCTCTCTCTCTCTCGCTCTCAAGAATAAATGAAAACAAATTGTTTTTGAAAAAAATTTAAAAAATAAAAAAGGCAGATGAATCCAGCGAATCACAACAGAGATCGGTGTCCCTGAAACAGAAGCGGCTGGAACCAAAAACTGGTGGGAACATGTAAATGACAATTTCGATGAATTGCTGGGGTCTGAGTGTGGACCAGCATGAATGTGAGAAATTCCTAGAACTGCAGGCTTAGGGGCCCCCTAACCTTCCTGGATTTGTATCTACAGGGCCCCGACCAGTTTCTCATGGTGAAGAACCAAGAAAGACTTCTTGTGGCTCGGACAGAGGGAAAGGAAGATGTTTGAAATATTCCCAGAACATCCTCCATAACAGAATTTTAAGCTTGGGAGAAAAGAATTTACCAGAACCTTATCCCACTCGAGGGAAGAACCTTCTTCCTCTCCCTCTCACACTAGCCTCCTTTAGCCTTCTTGTCTTACTTAAGGCATGGAGGGCCCCCCCCCCCAAACACCACCAAAACAAGATTGTGAAAAGTATATCCCACCAACACAAGCCCCATGAAATACTAAGGTTTAATTGAAAAATTAAGTGTAGAATGTTCCCGCTCTCCCACACCCTACTGACACACCAGCACAGCAAGTGTTTTATAGCTGAAAGAGGTGCAAGATGCAGACTGGCTGAGGGGTGCTTAGGGAGGCCCAAAGCAATAGAGAAAAAAGGGGGTACAAGAGGAATTTGGAGCTTCGGGCACCAAGAGCCACAGCAAACGTTAAACACAGCCTGACTCCTGGCCAGATTCACATAAACTCTCGCACGGAGGCCCGATTTACTTCAGTTTGTATTACCTGATACCTAATGTCCAGGTTTTGACAACAAATGCAAGCCATGCCAAAGGCAAGAAAAAGTACAGTCTGAAAAAAAAAATATTATAACCGGACTCGATAGATGACACAGATGCTGGAATTATCAGACAGAATTTAAAATAACTATGATCGTGGTGTCTGGGTGGCTCCATTGGTTAAGCGTCCGACTTCGGCTCAGGTCATGATTTCGCAGTTCATGAGTTCGAGCCCGCATGTCAGGCTCTGTGCTGACAGCTCAGAGCCTGGAGCCTGCTCTGGCTTCTGTGTCTCCTTCTCTCTCTGCCCCTCCCCCATTCACTTTTTGTCCCTCAATCTCTCTCTCTCTCAAATAAACATTAAAAAAAACTGTTTAACTATGATTCATGTTAAGAGCTCTAAATGAAAGGAGAGACAACATACAAGGATACACGGGTAATGTAAGGGCAGAAGAGGGAACTCTCATCAAGAATCAAAGGGAAATTTTAAACATCAAAACCATCAGTAAACTTGACATGGCCAAGGATAAAAACCAGTGAGAAACACTCCCCAATTCCTTACATGAGGTTTTGTCCAGGGATTTCCTTCCCAAGAATATAGCCTGGAAAGGTAGTACAAAGAACAGTTTTACAGTGGAGAAACCCGAAAGCAGTCAAGATGCCCTTCCATAGAGGAGCAAATAAATCATGGTACATTCAGGCAGTGGAACATTATTACCCAGTACTAAAAAGAAATGAGCCATCAAGCTGTAAGAAGGCACACAAGAACCCTAAATGCTTATCACTAAGTAAGAGAATCCAGTCTGAAAAGCCTACACACCATCTTATCCCAACCATGTGACATTCTGAAAAGGACAAAACTATGAAGATCGTGTACAGACCAAGATGGAGTCACTCATGTCAAGCAATGACCAAGCAGCAAAGGGCACTGCAGCTAAGACCAGACCCAGCTGATGACGCACTCAGAACGGACAGCCAGCAGACGCAGAGGGAGTCTGCAAAGGCTCACGACTGATTAAATCCCCTTAAAAAGGGAGGATTTTTTGCAGCAAACTGTCAGACCCTTCAGACACTGACCCCTCTTTCTGAGCACTTCAAAGAGGCAGCTGCTGTTCCCAAAGGCTCTGCCCAGTTGATCTCTGAGCAGAACAGAGATCCTTCACTGTCTGGACATAATAAGCAAGAGGTGCGGAGAAGTGACCCTGACCGGACTGAGGCCTTATCTCGAACTGCATGCTCCCAGACTGACTGACTTCGCATCTGGTCCCTTAACTGCCTGCCCTCTTTCATCTCATTTGTTGCAGGACTTGTCTCGTGCTCCGCTTTGTGTGATACGTAAGAAGCCACGTTAAGCAGGTGGTGAAAGGTCATTGGCTTTGGAATCCTGAATCTGCTTCATGTTCGCCTTGTTTTATGACCGAATACAGCTCAACTTGTAGAAAGACACGACTCACCTGTGCGCCTTCATAGTGTGCTTGGGGGAGGAGATGAATTGGCAAAGCACAGAGAATTTTAGGGCAGTGAAAATCCTCTGTATGATACCATGACAATGGATAAACTTATTGTGTTTTTGTCCAAACCCATAATGTACACCAGCCACCAATGTAGGTTCATCAACTGCAACAAATGTAGCACTCTGTTGAGGGGGGTTGATAATAAGGGAGCTACATGCATCTGTGGGGGCAGAGAGAGTGTAGGAAATTTCTGTACTTACCCATTAATTTTGCCGCGAATCTACGCCATCTACATGAATGAACGCAACGTTGATCTATGGACTTGGGCCATTATGGTGTGTCAATGTAGGCTTATCCTTGGTAAAAAACATCATTCCTGTGAATGATGTTGGTAATGGGGGAGGCCCCAGGGAGCAACAAAGGGTATATGGGAAATCTTGTACCTTTATCTCAATTTTGTTGTAAACCTGGAACTGCCTTGAAAATTTTTTCTTTTTTACAAAGAACTTCAAGCATAAAACTAAAAAAAAAAAAAACATTTAAGAGAAGAAAGTAATAAAGCTGTGAGAAAAATTCCTATTTTTGGAGTTGATAGTTCATTTGGGAAAGGGAAGATTTTAATATCCTGGATCAATATTTAATATAAATCTTAATGCATCAAAATTCGGAAAGGATAAGAAGGCATTAGCCAGTCAAAAATCTGTGAGAAAACCAGAACCCACAGAAGTACAAGGAGTACCAACGCCATTTTTACCTTGAACCAGGCACAATTAAACTTTAGGTTTGATGGCTTTATGAGGCAAGTAGGACAGAAATTAAAACAAAGTACCTTTTCCCAAAGATGTAGTTGTTGTTGTTGTTGTTGTTGTTGTTGAAGATCAGGAGATGAGTCCTTCATTGTTCGTTGAACCCCAGGTAAGTTCCTCAGGCAGTTACAAAGAAAACTGAGTTGTTACTGAGCCAGGAAAACAACTTCCTGGAGACATTGTAATTATAAGGTGGTCCTTGCAAATCAGCCTCTTGAGGTCAAGCCTGCATTCCCGACACCTGGGTGGTCTAAACAGCCTCAACATGTTTACCAAAGAGCTAAAAGGACCAGTCATGGTCCAATAGTAACATGGAGATAGTAATAGATAGTTATATGTCTCTCTGAGAAAATTACAGAATAAACAAACAAAAATTAGAAAAAGATTTATGTGGTCTGGAAAACAAACTTAATTCATTAAATTCCTTCTCAGGAGGATGGCCTTTCAGAGAAGCCAATGGGATGATTCCAGGCAGAGAAGTTGTGCGGAACAGGTAACAGCTGAAACAACAGAGGCGCTAGAAAGACTTCAGACCAAGATTATAAATCAATAATGCTTAATAGGCTTTATGTGCTTTATCTTCAAATACTGCATCTTCCACCATTTTTGTTTACTACTTAAGGACTCTGGTAACGTGCGATTTCGATTTTAAACCCTGTCCCATCTATTATTCTTTTTAAAATTTATATCTTTTTTTGTCTTCCATGCATTAATCTGAGTATTTTCTTCTGATCTTTTTTCCAATTTACTCATTTTCTCTTCAAATGTGCCTGATCTACTATTGAAACCATCCTTGAACTATTAATTTTATTTTCCATTATAGAAATCATATCTGATATTTTATATTTTTAATTTCTCTGGTGAAAGTCTCCATCATGCCATTTAATGCCTTGGATATATTAAATATAGTGGTTTTAAATGATTACTGATAACTCCAATGTAAGGGTCCTCTACACTTCTATTTCATTATGGATTTTTTTTTCTTCTGTATTTCTATTTTATTTTAATGCCTACTTAGGTTTAATTGAGAGATAACCCCATTTTATGAAAAAAAAATAGACTCCTTTGAGGCTCTGGATGATGTTATTGTCCCCCAGATGGGGTGTAATTTCATTTTTGCAGATGATACTGCTAGGAACAGATGAATTTAATTAATTCAGAAATTAAGCTGATAAGAAACAAGGCTTCCGTTCTTAGAATGTGGGTTTGCTTCTGGTGCATCCCATGAGATAGCACTGTAGGGTCACGACTGGAAGCACAGATTTTTTTTTTCTGATGAAGCTATAAGTTTCTTCTTATCAGATTTTTTCTTATCAAGCTACAAACTCCTATGGTTGTTACCTTTTCCTTGTAAAATTACTGAGTTCAGTTTAATATCTCGTCTTTTCCCTGCTGCTTTCAGCTAGTCCCTCAGACGTGATTATTTTATTTTTAAGTTTATTTATTTATTTTGAGAGAGAAGGAGCCCGGGAGTGGTAGAGAGAAAGGGAGATAGACTCCCAAGCAAACTCCGCACTGTCCATGCAGAGCCCAACGCAGGGCTCGAACTCACAAACCATGAGATCATGACCTGAGCTGACACCAAGAGTGACACACTTAACTGACGGAACCACCTGGGAGCCCCTCAGACATGATGCTTTTAATTTTTTTTAATGTTTATTTATTTTTAAGAGAGAGGGACAGAGCATGAGTAGGGGAGGGAAAGAGAGAGAGGGAGGCACAGAACCTGAAGCAGGCTCCAGGCTCTGAGCTGTCAGCTCAGGGTCTGACGCGGGGCTCGAACTCACGAACTGCGAGATCATGACCTGAGCCAAAGTCGGAGGCTTAACCAACTGATCCACCCAGGTGTAACATGATGCTTTTAAATGGTAGAACATCTAGCGGGGAAAATTGGCCTCAAACATGGGGTTCATCTCTCTGGAATTCTCTTTTATCCGTACTCTTGGCCTTGAAACTCCTCCAATGTCTTTAACGTTTACTTACTTTTGAGACAGAGAGAGACAGAGCATGAACGGGGGAGGGGCAGAGAGAGAGGGAGACACCGAATCGGAAGCAAGCTCCAGGCTCTGAGCGGTCAGCCCAGAGCCCAACGCGGGGCTCGAACTCACGGACCGCGAGTTCGTGACCTGAGCTGAAGTCGGACGCTTAACCCACTGAGCCACCCAGGTGCCCCATCCTCCAATGTCTATAAATAGATACTCTTTATTACATATTTTATTCTGCTATTTCAGTTGCTCACACTGAGCAGGTTTGTGCTGCATCGGCTAGTCTCTCATTGCTGGAAGGGCAACCCTTCAGGAGATTTCCTTTAACATTGGCTGCCAAAGGTTTGTGCAAATATTTCACCCATAGTTCATTGATAAGAATTTAGGCACATGACCCCATATCGCTGCCTTCGAAGCTGGAAAATATAGACTGTCACTGACAGATACACTCCCAGACGATGAAATAAATATTGAGGGGCAATTAGGCTCTAGTACATGCATGATACAATTTTCTTAATCTGTTTTGTTCATTTTCTTAGTAAACCATTGAGTCCTGTGTGCCTAGAATATTCTCGTACAGTGTAGGTACTTAAATATTTGTGATGTGTGAAAGGCCTTTCTAAGCATATTGCTAAATGGCAAAAACTATATGTCTTCAGTGTTTTGGAGAGCGGTTTTCCACAATTTTAATAATGTTACAATATCAATGTGTCATTATTAGATAATAAAAATACTTTAATAATACGAGCATCAACATTCAATAACAAAGCCAATTAAATAGAGAAAAATAACGTGTCACCCATTTTTTTTCCAAGACAAAACACTTGTACTTGCAACCAACCTTTTTCAAAATATAATTGCCAGACCCACTAACTCCATTGTTCATTCCCCTTTGGACATACTTACTCTCGAGTGTGACTCTTTCCTAAATGTAATACTCCAAAATAAACACAACGCAAAACAAATGATCTGATCAGTGTTCAGGTTTAATGAAAGATAAAGTCCCTTTGGCTCATGCATTCAGCATATTCTTGATCCATGCTACTATCAAAAAATTGAGGTAGCAAAAATTTCGCCTGAAGATATAAAACCAAGAAAACATGTAAGGAACTGTTAACGAATAATTAACTACTCCCGAGATTCAGGGTAGAGGAACACGACCAACACAAAATGTTATACATGTATTCTATAGGGATGAAAAAATGAGCTATCCAAAGATAAAATGGAAATCAAATCTATACTTTCAAACATTCAGTAAGATAGTACTGTGGGCAACCATCCTTGAGAAATTGTCACAGAACAATAGATTTTCAGGCAGACCTTCTTGGGTGGTTGCACCAAAGCCTTGCATCATTAACTAAGAAATACTCTCCAGGATCCACATGTGTATTGCAATGTAACTTTTACTCTGAAACGAAAACAAAACAAAACAAAACAAAAATCACAAAAAAAGCTTTCTTCACATTCAGCAGCTATCATAGTTCTAGAAATTATTAGCTATAAACATTATTTCCTTTAAATTGTAGAAATTAGAAGCACCTATGGCACAGTTGATAAAATTGCAATGAACTTTGACCATGACTCATATAGTCAGTCTCCATATCTGATACCTTGTGTAGGTTTCTGTTGCATCTCTGGTTCCTTATCAATTTGTTATGAGAATTTTAAGCCAAAGTACAAAATGTGACCAATATCATCATCATCATCATCATCATCATCATCATCATCATCCCAAAGTTTTGTGGTCAGTATCTGGATTGACTATTGCTGCTACTGATATTGGGAATTACCAGATATGGTAGGTTAAAAAGATGATGTCCACATCCTGGTCCTGGAAACTGTGAATATGTCATGTTACAAAACAAAAGGGAGTTAAGGCTACAGGTGGGATGAAGTTCGCCAATCCACTGAACTTAAGATACGGAAATTATCCAAGTGGCCCCAATGTAATGACATGAGTTCTTAAAAGCAGAAGGTGGGGGAGTAGCAGAGAGAGGCACCTTGACAGGAACTCTATCGCCTTGTCTGCTTTTGAAGATGCAGAGAGGCGACGCTGAACCAAGGCACTGTGGTGGCTTCTAGAAGCTGGGAATGGCTCTCGGCTGAGAGAGAGCCAACAACCTCTGTTAGGGACCTCTGTTCTGTGGCCACAAAGATCAAAATTCTACTAACATCTCAAATAAGCACAGAAACTAACCCTTCCTTGGAACCTCTTGAGAAAAACACCTTGGGATCCCCATTTTGGGCTTACGGAAGCCACACCAAGTTTCTGACCACCAGAACTGTAAGATAGGAAACTTGTGTTTAAATTGTTCAGTTTGTCGAAATTTGCTACCGTTGCAATGGGGAACTAGCCAAAGCTTACGGACCCCATCTCAGGCAAGGGTAAAAAATACCTATTCCAAATAAGCCATAAATGAGCTGAAAACACGCATGTGCACACACCTGCTGAACACGAGAAATCCTTGTGATTACTGGTCCACTTCATCTTAACTTTAATGTCCCTCATGAAAACCTTGGGAGTAAAAATAATTTAAATTTAGAATAGAAAATACCTCTGGGGCTTTCTATTTATTGAAATAGAGTAAACACTAATATTCTCTCATTTCAACTTAATAGCGGTCTTCAAGTGATTGCCGTATTAGTTTAACCTTTATTAGGTCATTTTCAAAGATCTTGGGAAATTCATGCTCTTATACAATTCAAACTCTCACTATCTTCTACTTTATTGTACTTAAATGAAACCAATATTTGATTGTAAGGTTCTTAATCTTTAAAATAAAGCAATCTGTTACTGTAGGCTTTGTATGGCATGCTTTAATGTTTTCTGTATTGTTCCTGTCCCAGTTTTTAGGTCAAAGACAGAATTATAACTACCTGAAGGCTAGAAAGATTATTGTTGACACAAGACCCCAGAATAACTTACTGCAATCATAAAAATCATAAAATGATACCCTGTGCAGGTATCATTGGGAAAAAACAAACTATGTCGACGGTAAACTTATCCCATTATTTTTATAAACTAAAATCATAGACATGAAAATAAAGCTAATGCCATTTTTTGAGTGTGCGTGAATTTTTGTCCTTACATTGTTCTTTCACAAATTGTAACACTCTTAAGAGTGAAGAACCTCTCAGAACACAATCTGTGAGGCAGATTGGGTAAAGTGGTACTCTGAATAAGCACCGTGAAGCACCCATCTGGTACCTTACAAAATGCACACAGGGAGGCTCGCATATAATGGGGATGTACTTTTTTTTTCTTTTTTAATTTTTTATTTAATTTTCTACAGCAAGAGAGACCAAGCACGAGCAAGGGAGGGCAGAGAGAGAGGGAGACACAGAATCCAAAGCAGGCTCCAGGCTCTGAGCTTGTCCGCATAGAGCCCGATGCGGGGCCTGAACTCATGAACCACAAGATCATGACCTGAGCCGAAGTCGGACGCTCAACTGACTGAGCCACCCAGGGGCCCCGGGGATGTGGGTTTCTTGACAGATTCTTTTCACAGCCATTTTCTGAACGGTCTCATAACAAACGTGCTGTGCCTAATTTTTGTTATAGTACACATAATTATTCATAGAATGTATCATGCTCTAGTTCTATGGTATTCCAGAATCCATTGTCGTGATCAGAAACAGCCAGTTGAAGACAAAGGGTCTTCACTGGGAAGTCAAGGTCAACTTCACCGACTGGACTCTATCTTTATTTATTTATTTTTTAATGTGAAATTTATTGTCAAATTGGTTTCCATACAACACCCAGTGCTCAGGGAAAAAAAAAAAGGCTAGAGAGGGAGGGAGCCAAAACGTAAGAGACTCTTAAGGACTCTATCTTTAATAAGATACAATTAATGCAAGTGCCTCATCAGGTACATTTTGTAGCAAGCCTCACAAGTAAATCCTAGTGCCCTAACTCAAAAGTTGTCAAACTATGGCCAAGAGGCCGAATCCAACTGGCTGCCCATTTTCATAAATAAAGTTCAACCTGAACACAGCCATGAATGTTCTTTTACATATTGTTTATGGCCGTTTATTGCTTGTGGCTTATTATTTACACTACTGTGAAAGTTGAGTAGTTGTGACAGAAATTACATAGCCCACAAAGCCTGAAATATTTGCTCCCTGGCCTTTTATAGAAAAAAAAATGCTGACCGCTGATATAACTGAAGGTAACTTTTGCAGGTAAATAAATAATAAAAACAAAATATTAATATTATATTTTACCACATAAAATATGACAGAAAAGGGGTGTCAAGCTTTACCTAAGAGATAAAGGGAATTTTCCTAGAGGAGATGATACTTCAGTTGAGTCTAAGGTATAAGCCAGAGTCTACTTGGTGAATAAGAGGGGCTAGGGCAGAGAGCATCACACATAAAAATGCATAGAAATGTGGTATGTATGCACAATAGAGCACTATTCAGCCTTAAAACAAGACAGAGTTTCTGCCCTTTGCAACAACATGGATGAACTTGGAGGACATTGTGCAAAATGAAATAAGCCAAACACTTACTTGCGGAATCTTGTGGAATCTATAAAAGGGCAAATACTTTGAAGCAAGAGTGAAAAGTGGTTACGAGGGGTGGCGAGGTGGGAAAAATGGGGAGATGTTGATCAAAAGGAACAAAGTGGCAGTTATATAGGATGAATAAGTCTAGGCATCTGATGAACAGCACGGTGACTATAGTCAATAACACCTTACCAAATACTGGAAATTTCTTAAGAAAGTAGATCTCAGGTGTTACCATCACACGCAGAAAAAAATGATAATAAGGAGACAGTATGTTAATTAGCTTCACACTACTAATTATTTCACTGTACATATGTATATCCAAGCATCATGTGGTACACTTTAAAAATACAATTTTTATTTTAAAAATAACAAAATAGTTCCCTGTTATGAGCATCTTGACATGTGTCTGTTAGCCATCTGGATGTCTTCTTTGGTAAAATATCTATTCATGTCTTCTGCCCATTTCTTTTTTTTTTTAATTTTTTTAAAGAAAATTTTTTTAATGTTTATTTATTTTTGAGAGATGGGGGGGGAGGGGCGGAGAGAGAGGGAGACACTGAATCCGAAGCAGGTTCCAGACTCTGAGCTTTCAGTACAGAGCCTGATGTGGGGCTCGAACCCGTGAACTGAAAGATCATGACCTGAGCCGAAGTCGGATACTTAACCGACTGAGCCCCCCAGGCGCCCCAGTCTTCTGCCCATTTCTTAACTGAATTATTTGCTTTTTAGGTGTTGAGTTTGATGAGCTCTTTACAGGTTTTGGATACTAACCCTTTATCAGAATTTCATTTGCAAATATCTTCTCCCATTACAAAAGTTGCCTTTTAGTTTTGCTGGTTGTTTCCTTTGCTGTGCTGAAGACTTTTATCTTGGTAAAGTCCCAATAGTAATAAATAATCTTTAAAGGACATAGCATTCCTGTATTCATAGCAGCATTGTTTACAGTAGCCAAGACATGGAAACAACCTCAGTGTCCAATGAAGGATGAATAGATGAAAAGTTGTGGTATATATAGTATACGTAAAATAATATTGTTCAGCCCCACCCCCCAAAGAAGGAAATCCTGCCATTTGTAAAAACATGGATGGACCTGCTCAGACACAATCCTGGGGCACCTGGGTGACTCAGTCAGTTAAATGTCCTACTCTTGGTTGTGGCTCAGGACATGATCTTGCAGTTCATGGGTTCAGGCCCCACATAGGGCTCTGCCTGGGATTCTCTCGTTCTCCCTTTGTCTCTGTCCCTCCTCTTCCCACCTTCTCTGTCTCTCTCTCAAAAAAAAAAAAACAAAACAAAACAAATAAACTTAAAAAAAAAGTTTAAGCAATCAATAAAACTCCTAGAAGACAACACAGGAGAATAAGTTTATAGCCTTGAAAGAGGGAAGGCTTTCTTAAACAAGACACAAAATAACACTAATAATAATAGAAAACATTAAAACATTAATATAATTAAAATTAAGAAATTTATTCCTAAGGGGACATTATGAAGTAAGTAAAACTATGAGTCTCAAATATGGAAAATATATACATATACAACAAAAGATGTATATTGAGGGCAAAAAATTTTTACAAATCAAAAGATAAAATACATTATTTCTATGTCCTAATTTAAAAAATGGACAGAAAAACATGATTAGACATTTCACAAAAGAAGAAATCCTTGGCTTGGAAAACTAGATATTCCTTCACACATTTTACATTGACAGATAAACATATTCATTGAGTATAGTTACCAATGATGTGTTTTGGGCATAAGTGTTGACATTTAGAAACAGAACTGTGACATCAGTCTTTCAAATATATCAACTAGCTTTTAAATTCCATAATGATTTGATACCCTTCATCCACCATTTTTAAAAACTATATTAAAAAAACTATTCTCTAACCACAACAAATTATATAAACAAAAAGAAACAAACAAAACATGCCATAGTAAGACAATTTATGAGAGCTCTGTCTGTAATAACCCCGAATAAGAAACAATCCATTATATCCTTCAAGAGGAGAAAATATACACACATCATTCACTACATACAGTAGAATAGAATACAGTATAGTATTGACAATAGAATGTAGTTACGGTTACTTTTTTAATGTTTATTTATTTTTGAGAGAGCGTGTGTGTAAGCAGGGAGGGGAAGCGAGAGAGGGAGACACAGAATCCAAAGCAGGCTCCAGGCTCTGAGCTGTCAGCACAGAGCCCAATGTGGGGCTTGAGCACATGAACTGTGAGATCATGACCCGAGCCGAAGTCGGAAGCTTAACTGACTGAGCCACCCAGGCACCCCTGGAATATTATGATTTAAGTCACCCTTTCTATAGACTTAGTTGAAGTATTTAACTTGTCCTGCTTAAATTACTGTTTTTAGCTAATTTGTGTAGGTAATATTTGCACATGATAGGACATGTAAACTATAAAAATGTGTGATGTGAAAAGTAAGTCTTCTAAAATCTGCACTGATCAGATTTCCCTTCCAAGAGTCACCATTCTTAAAATGGTCTATGCATATATAAATACATATATGAATGTTGTTCACACATTCATATAGAGTGAAATATACACACTGCCCTGCAACTTGCTATTTTCAGTTCTCAGTAACCAACATATGTACAGCTGCCTCATGGCTTCTAAAGAGCACAGTGTATTGCTTTTATGTTTGTGTATTGTAGTTTTTCAAATACGTAGGTGATGAGATTACTGAAGTATCGTATCAGGTAAAAAAGCAAAACATAGAAATAAGAGAGAATTCTAGGAACTATTTTAATTACCAAAAAATTAAAAGAGATAATGCAATATGAAACAGAAGATCTCTTTCAAAATAAAAACAATACTACCAACAATATATGGCAGAGCTTTTTTATCAGAATAGGGAAAAGCAGAAGCAATGAGAATGCGGTGCCTGCCGAACACTTAGGAAGTGGCAGAGACGCTGAAAAAAAAGTCTCTGTTTCTCCAAGCCCCCCAGTAAGCACATAAGAGTCACCGCCCAATGGTGGACGAATTTAAACACTGCAGCACTGACGATAGCTATAGTAACAACAACAAACGACTCCAAATCGGACAAACTAATGTCTAGATTGGCTCAATTCATCATAGTAACAGCCTGAGGGAAGAAGGGAGCGTCCGTTGCCAAGCAAAACTATTATACCTCACGTTCTATTGTTCTTATGCACGTGATGTTGAGCATAAAGTAAAAAACCGTAAGACACAGGAAAGAGAATAAAGCATGTTTAGATGTGGTTCTGCTGACGGCTGTCAAGACATAAAGGAATTCACAGAACTAGCGCCAGAAATGGCCCCAGTGATGGAACAACTAAACTGGGATTGTAAATAATTATGACTGTTTAAAGGCTATAGTGCAAAAGGTGGACAATGTCCATGAACAGATGAGAAATTTGAGAGCACGGATGGAAACTATTTTCTACAAGTCAGCTACATATGCTACCAATAAAAAAAAAAAACCATGATATCATAGATGAAGGATTCTTTTGATGGGCTCTTCTGCAGAATGAAAACCACTAGGTAAAGAACTAATGAACTTGAACAATGAAAATCAGATATTACACAAACTAAAACACAAAGAAAAAAAATAAAAGCAAAACAAACAAGCAATAAAACCAAAAGCAAAATAGAACAGAAAGGAGTTGTGGGACAATATTAAAGTATCCAGTACCCACATTGGGCTCTGTCCTCATGGTTTGGAGCCTGCTTGGGATTCTCTTTCTCTCCTCTCTCTCTGTGTCTCCTGTGTGCTCTCCTCTCTTGAAATAAATCAAATCAAGTTTTTTTAAAGAAGTATCCAATACCTATGCATTTGGAGCCCCAAAGGTAAAGAGAGAGGAAACAGAAGAAGAAATATTTGAAGACCTTATTATGGACAAGAATTTTCCAAAATTAATGATGGACAAGAAACCAGAGATGCAAAAAACTTGGATACACCGTAGAGAAAAAGTACAATGAAAACATAGCTATACCTATATGTAAACAATTACCTTACCTAGCACCATATGTAAAACTTAATTTTAAATGGACCACAGAGTTAAATGTAAGTGCTCACTATACAGCTTCCAGAAGAAAAAGTAGGAAAAATCTTTATAACCTCCAGATAAGCAAATATTTTTATGAATGATAAAAAGAAAAGCATGAAACATAAAAGAAAACCATGATGAGTTCAACTATATCATAATTTTGAAATTCTGTTCCTTAAAAGACATTCAAGTCAATAAAAGATAAAACTCAGGCTGGGAAAAAATTTTTGCAAACGACATTTTTTTCGGAAAAACATAACCAGCATACAGAGAACCTTTAAAATGTAATAAAATGAAGTCATCAGCCCAATTTCAACAGTGAACAAAAATAAAATAAACATCATTTCACTGAAAGAAGTTATGCAGGTAACAAATATGCACATGAAAAACGCTTAGCATTATTAACCACAACCGCAATGCTAATTGAAATGACAGGGTCTACTCTACACAGAGTAGATTAGCTGGCATTAAAAAGACTGTCAGTACCATTTTCTCACAAGCACGTGGAGAAATTGAAACTTTCATACCCTGCTGATAGAAATTCACAACAGCATAGTAAGTTTGGAAACAAACTTGGCAGGTTCTTGTATATTGAGATATCTTCGACCATGTGCTATCACACATGCTACTGTAGTTAGTTCATCCCTAGAAATTTATCCCAAAGAGGAAAAGCACACATTCACATAAAGACAAGGGTGCAAACGTTTATAGCCATTTTATTCATAATCAGAAAAACTGGAAACAACCCAATGTCCCTCAACTAGTGAATGAATAGAAAATTGTGTAATATTCATGCAAGAAAATAATATTCGAAATTAAAAAAACAGACACATGCAACAATATGAATACATCTCCAAAGCATTAAACTATGTCAAAGAAGCTGAACTGTAATCATCCAAGTCTCACATTAATTTCCTTGAAGGCAATGTCTAATAGATTATCTGACACAAAATATGCTTCAATAAAAAATATTGAGAGAACTAATTAATTATCTTATCTCTCTAGATGTCAGATATTTTGTAAATGACTGCATAAAAAGCTACTAGGTAAGTCATTATGAGACCTTCCCTCTCCCTACAGTGAATCATTCTACAAGGAAAAACCCAGGCTCTTTGTTTCCAAATCTCTTAAGATATAGAAGATATATGCAGATATTAGAGCAGATGGGAAGAATATTCTGTATAAGATTGATAACAGGTTAGAATGACACAGAAACAGCTTTTTATCCAAACAAAGACACACACACACACACACACACACACACACACACACACACCAGGCTCTTGCCCAGGTTGCAGTTTTTCTGAGATTGAGGCTTACAAACTGAAGTCATATATAACCCAGGCAGATTTGCAATTAGGATTAAAGTAGTCCATGAAGGAGATTTAAATCTGCCAAAATAGTTAGTGAAAATACTAACAAATGCAATAATTCCACTAATGGAATATCAGTTAGTTTTTAGAGTCACAATCTAATAATATTTGTAAAAATGTGTTTAAATTCATTTCGGATTGATTTGGTTTACCTCATCTTGATTGTGAATTGTTTCTCTATTTATTCTAGTGTTTGCAAATACTCTAATTCTATTCTCAATTCCTCCAACTCAAAATGTTGACCAATTTCAGGGAATTTATGGGGAAAATACAAAACGATGAGGAAAATATTTGAGTTTTCAAATCTGTGGTCAAGTGGAAGTCTCATTTTGTAGATGGAATGTCAAAAAAAATCATAATATTATCTGTCTCAGGGCGCCTGGGAGGGTCAGTCTGTTGAGCTTCCGATTTAGGCTCAGGACATGATCTTGCAGTGCGTGACTTCAAGCCCCGCATCTGGCTCTGTGCAGATGGCTCAGAGCCTGGAGCCTGCTTCAGATTCTGGGTCTCCTTCTCTTTCTGCCCCTCCCCTGCTTGCGCTCTGAGCTCTGTCTCTCCCTCTCTAAAATAAATAAACATTTAAAAAATACTATCTGTCTCAATTAGCACAAGTTCAGCAAGCAAATACAAGAAAAATAAGCAAATAAACAAAAATATATTTTGCAGGAGGGAAAAAGATATGCTCAGCTGAATTCAACGTAATTTTATGGTATTGCAGCAGTGATTTACAGTTATAAATTAGGGTACTGGTGAGTGTTGAAAAAGTTACAGTTCCTTAATTTCAGAGTGGAGTTTCAAACCAAGAAAGTTTTAAGCCTAACCTGTAAAAACAAATACAGTGTTGCTTACTATTCATAGAAACTAAGGGACATTCTAATTATATGATAATTAGGCAGGTGCAGAGATGATATAATCTGAAAAATCTTCTAAAGTACCTTCCTTTCTAAAATATTACAGCAATTTTGATATGTACCAATAGGTAGACTCCTAAATTATTGATATACTGAACTAGATTAGAATACATGAGCTTTTTCAAAGCCCAGTGTGAGTGAAAAACTTACTTAGACTTTATTCATTATTTTAAGCTTATGTTCTTGGAAGTCATCCAATAAATGAAGTAAGATACATAAACCAGATAACAATGCTGGTGAATGAACAAGTCTCCCCATTGTCTGCACCATTTCCCAAAGAAATGCACCTGAAGGTCGGTGGTCTTGGCAGCTTTGATAGACTGAGACATTAATGAGCTTAAAGAATCATGAGCTGTGTGCTCACTGCCATGTTGTTCCCAGGAAGAACGTAGACAGTCATCTACAAGAATAGTTCTGCTACTCAGTGAGCTGTTTCTCTATGCTGACCATATAAGTGGAACTCTTGCTATAAAAAAGCACTGGGGCCATCCCCCTTGTCTACTCTTGCACTTCAAGATTTAGAGGATGTCCAATAGGGCCAAATAGGGGAATCTGCAGTGACCTAACATACTTCCATTTTCTCCTTTACCCTTATCTTCATTTTACAGATCAAGAAATTCAAGTTCAAAATGGTTATATATATATATTTGCCAAGGCCATAGAGCCAGTCAGAGCATGACCCATTTTCCCGTACAGGTCTTTTGAGGCTTCAGCAACCATTTTTAACCACTCTGTGGCACTGCCTCTTGCAGTAGATAAACAGATCACTTGCCCTGGAGAGTCAGAATAGCCATAAGATACTTTTGGTCCCTGGAAATGGTAGCCAACTAAATGAAGGAATTTTCCCAGGTGACCTTGGGAAGGTTCTGTGAACTCTCTATACCTTGAGCGTCTCACCTGTAAAATGGAGATATTGATAGTGCCTACCCCATAAGGTTGCTGTTGAGTCAAATGAGTTAATAACTGAAATGTAGCTGAAAGAGGGTCTGCCTCAAGTGTACTGTGTCTGTGACCATGATTACAAGGACAGTTCTGATGATGGTGGTGATTTTTCCTTTTAAGAATGGAAGGAGAGATTCACCTGTCTGTGGTGCCCAATTATGGAAAGCAAGTATGTATCTCAGATAATCTGGGAACATTGTCTTTGGAGATCATGTCTTGAGTTCACCAGAATCTCAGGTTTTAGCAGAGACTTGAGCCTGTTGTCAGCAAAGGATATGACTCTGTCAGTGGCTGCTACAAATGACTTGAGTTTTATATACCAATAACCACTATCTACTATCCTTATAAAAGTCAAGTTTCCTACGCACTTCCATATGCTTACCTAATACTGTTTCCCTTCTGTGATTTCCTTTTTCCTTCAATTTCAAATATTCATTTAACTTGATTTTACTTTCATGAAAATATATGATGGAAACAAGAGAATATGCTATGATATGCCTAAAAGTTAAAAACCCTTAGGGATTTTTCAAGTCTCATTCTATAAACCCACCCCTTCCACTCCACTCCATGCCATGGATTTGAAAAGGCAGCATCTAAAGACAAACTTTGCATATTTTGAATTTTGGCCTAAAGTCAGCCTGCTTTATTACTCACAGAATGCTTTGAAGGCTGAAATTTATTTATTCAGGCATAGACACAAATGCAGCAGCCCCACTTTTTCTGTAGACTGAGTGCTAAGAACTAACAGGCTCGTGTGCTTGTTCATTTAACTTAGGATGTTCACATTTCATAAAACTCAATTTCTTTTTCAACTAAACAACGAAAGAACAAAAGTCTATTAGAATTACACCTAATCTTGTGTTTTTAATTACACCTTTACAGTAATGACTGCCAAATAGACATCTATATCCCCGACTTCTCTTCCAAGGTTCAGATTTTTATGTCCGTCTTCCTCTAGGATGCTTATTTCTAAATCTGCCATAATAATAACAGTGGTAAAATAAGAAATAATCCATAACTACCTTTTATTCCATGCCTACCACTTAGCTGGCGCTCATGGTTACTTATCTCATGCCCGGTATCTAGTTTAATAACCCTTTGAGATAGATATTTATTGCCAGCTTACTTAAAAAAAAAAAAACACTGAGCCTCAGAAAGACTAAGTAATTTTGGAAATCTATATTTAGCAGAGACAAATGTGTTCTCACCACCTCTCAATCAATCTCAATCACATCTCGTACCCTCAATCTCTACTAATGTCACCATTGCCCCAATTTCTAGCCCCCATATTTAATTGTAAATTCTAATTTAGAAATTCCTATCAAGCCTGTCCTTTTCCTTCCATCAGCACTGTCCCACCTCAGGAAATGTTTGTATTATGTCTAAAATTGGTATGTTATTTATACCCCAAGTATTCCTTCACTTCAATTAACCTTCAGCTCTGAAGATAACAGGGGTCATCTCAAAAAAAAAAAAAAGACTAATCATGTTTTTTCTTACTTGAAATCTTTTTTGCTTCTTTATTTCCTACAGGAGATGCAAATTCAAATTTATTAGCTGGCTTACAAAGCAATTCACAATTAGGCTACACACTCTCCCCGCTGACACACATTCAACACCTCGAACCAATTCATTCAATGTCTGATGTACATTAGGCTGCTCGTATTTTCAACCACACTGTGGTCTTTCGTGGTTCCTTTCCTCTGCACAAGATACTTTTGGATGGAAGGTCCTCCTTTATCGCCCCCATCTAAAACATCAAATATTCTTAATAATAAGCTCAGACCTATCCTTCTTGTAAAAATTTAACTGATTACCTTCCAAAAATGACCTGGCTTCTACCAAGTTTTCCCTAATGCTTTGATATATATCATTGTTACACTGGTCACACAGTATCATCGTTTCCTAGATCCTTAGCTATTGCCCTACCTATATCCTTAGATCCTTAAAAGAAAGTGAATTGAGTAAATAAATGAATAAAAAAATAAGTGAATCACCAAATCTAACTTTACATCACTTTATCAAGAAGTTACAAGAATTCATACATCAGGAGTCCAGAAATCTAGTTCTAATTCTGTCTTGTCTACTTTATGGTCTTAGGAAATGCTATAAAACAGTGTGTGGACCAAGGATATTAATGCCTCACCTGCTTGGGAGCTGGGGTTTTGCAACAGATTATTATTCCACATGCCTTTTAGCTTTAACACCTATGATTCTATAAAATAGTAATTTGAAAGATTCTAATAACCCAGAAGAAAAGAGTTATATTGAATAATTTTTATCTAGAAAATTTCTATCTGCACCCTGCCTTGTCATTTACTTTTTGCTTCACCTCTATTATAGTCCAACTCTTTCATTTTGCCCTGGGCATTCATTGTAAAATGTTAGGATAGTCACAAAAATGCTTAAGAGAAACACATTTTGCCCCTGGATAGTAATAAGAATCTATTAGTGCTTTATCATCCTGGTAGACAAGTATACATAGGCAATGAGTGAAATGTTGAGCCAGTTCCAGTATTAATCATGTGAAACAGCTAAAGGATTGCTTCATATTTAACCATACACAGACTCCAATCACCTAATCTCTAATACAGTAAATCAGCAATCTATGAATACCCAACATTATTCTAACTCACCATCAGGTGCAGATGATTATTTATAAAACATGCAACCTCTCCTGATAATTAGAAAATATAAAATTTCTGGTTTGGAAAATGTCATCGCTTATGCAGAAGTATTTAATTTCTGACTTAGAGAACATTCCAGATCTATTTAGCTTCAATATTCCTTGTGATCTCTTAGTATTATTATAAAGTAGAGGCAACAGGGCACACTTTGATCAGTTCAGCAGCATCACCAAGAGATTCACATTACTAGTGAATTTAACAAAGTGGAAAATTAACGTCTCCTTTACCTAAGAAGTCTGGGTAGACCATCTAGACGGGTAGTATCACTACAGTCATTAGAGCCCAGATCCTTCTATCTAATTGTACTGCCAGACTATCTTGAGCTCCAACTTCTGGGCCAAGATCACTGATATGGCTCTGTGATAGTGTCTCCCCTGCAACCAGTGCATAAAGAGAAAAAGAGAAGCATTGAAAATAATCCTTAGCTTAAAGAATGCAATCTCATAACAGCATGAATCACTTCTGTTTGCGTCCTATTCGTCAGAATTTGTAGGGCATGTGACAACATCTTTCTCTAAGCGGAGACATAGAATGAAGTGAATATGCAAAGAGAGTTTGGGCCCAACTTATTGAGATATTCTATTACTAAAGCAAGAAAGGGGGAATGGAGAATAGGTGACCATCTCAGCTGTAGGCATACTCCACAAAAAAACACAGGTCGCAAAACATTTGATAAGGCCAGCATATGAAGACAAACATATTCTTCCACAATCCAGAGGTTGATTAGTGTATATTTTATTTGATTTTCAGGAAAACTTCAAATAGTAAATGCGATTTTCTTAATTATATGTTTTAAAAGGTATTTTCGATGATGACCAAAATAATTAATAAATACCATGAGAATAGGAATGGAAAAGCCTGAAAGAGTTCATTGTACCTATTTTCAGGGTTTGACTAGTTTCTCTCCCATAGTAGAAGCCTGGGAGGATTTAACCAGGCATTCTGGATCCTGTAGAGGACAGCCTATGGCAGTAACAAGCGGTTCCTAGTTCAGTACACTTGGTGTGAAAATGCTGGGTGAAGTTAAGTGTTAGTTGAAGGTAGGGGCACCTGGGTGGCTCAGTCGGTTAAGCCTTGGGCTTTGGCTCAGGTCATGATCTCTCAGTTCGTGAGTTCAAGCCCCACATCTGGCTCTGTGCTGACAGCCCAGAGACTGGAGCCTACTTCGGATTCTGTGTCCCTCTCTCTTCCTCCCCCCCACTTGTGTTGTCTCTCTCTCAAAAATGAATATATATTAAATTTTTTTTTAAAAAACTAAAAAAAAAAGAGTTAGTTGAAGGCCAAGTTTAATGACTCACAGAAGCAAATGCAATTGATGATAGAACTGATAATGGCTCAAATATGATATTTAGAATAGGAATATATCACTAAGGGTTCAAAAAAGATGGGGAAGATTAAGCAAAAAAAACAGTGCTTAAGAGAATGGGTAAGGTATACCCATTAACATGGATGCCCATGGACTTTCCATCTACCCCCATGGGGGTATTTCCCAAGTAATCCCTTTCTTCATGTGAATAGTTTTTTTTTTTGTTTTTTTTTTTTTTGTTTTTGTTCTCTTCTTCATTTTCCTCTATTATGCTGCCTAGGATCCACAGAACAATAATGAATACATAACGTATACATCATGAGTTTTTCATGCTCTGCTTATTACAATACACACTTATCTTCCTGATTCTACTCCCCTTTCAACTACTGATCCATTCTTTGCTTCGCTGGACTCCTCAAACATTTGTCTATAGTTGGTCTTTCTAATTCCTTTTCCCCAATTCTCACCTAAAACCACTTTAAACTAAGCTTTCACATCATATCACCTGGTGAAACTGTGTTCTTTAAGATGCCAATAATCTGAATATAACATCAACCCCTGGTGCTCATAGTATTCAACCAATTATTAGAACTTAATACACGTAATTCATTATTCTCTCTTCTAATTCACTTTCTTCAGTTGTCTCCATTCTCATTTTTCTTTACTGATTGCTTCTCTTTGCATTGGACTCTGATATATTTTATCTCCTCTCTATTAATATGTATCCCCTTGTTAATATCATCCAATCCAAGAACTTTAAATGCTTTTTTGCTTTGCTTTGTTTTGCTGTCCACTGCCAATTTACAGGTCTAGCACAGGCTTCTTTCCCTAACTCCAGACTGATTTACATTGCCAACTAATTATTCAATATCTCAACTTGGATATACAATATTCATTTCTTTTTTTTTTAAATTTTTTAATGTTTATTTTTAACAGAGAGAGAGAGAGGGAGAGAGCGCATGAGTAGGGGAGGGGCAAAGAGAGAAGGAGACACAGAATCTGAAACAGGCTCCAGGTTCCGAGCTGTGAGGACACAGCCCGACGCAGGGCTTGAACTCCCAGAGAGCGAGATCATGACCTGAGCCGAAGTTGGATGCTCAACCAACTGAGCCACCCAGGCGCCCCTACAATATTCATTTCAAACGAAATATATCCCAAACTGAACTCCTCACCCTTCCCACGTGACTGACTCTCCTTGCAGAATTTCATGTCTTACGTGTTCACAACTCTTCGTACCTAGTTTCTCAGGCCGACAGTCTTTGAGTCACCCTTTTTCTCATACCATAAGTAATCACGTTGACTCTGTCTTCGACATATATCCGGATACAATCATTTTTCATTATTTCCGAGTGACCCTCTTGTCTGAGTTACGAAGATGACTCATCTGGATCATGCAAACACTTTCTAATAAACCTCCCAAACGTTACTATGTTGTTCCTCCTCTGGTCTGTTTATAGCGAAGAAGCCAGAATGGAGTGATCTTACCAACGCAGAATTAAAATTGTGTAACTTGCGAATCTTGCTCCTCAATTCACTTAGAATAAAAACCAAAGTCTTTAAAAATGGCTGGAAGCCCCTTTGTGATGTTATGGACTTTTGAACTACTTCTTGCTCATTTTACTCCAGACTGGCCTCTATGTTTAAGTTACAGAAGCCATGTTTAAGGCCATTGTTTCAGTTTTTCAATCTGCCTAGAATCAAGTGGCAAGATATCTACATTCAAGGATTTCCTCAATGGCTACTTTCTTGAGGAATCTGATACCACAGCCTGACCTAATGTTGCATTTTCTCCCCTCTCCCTGGGAATTTTGATCCTCCAATTATCGTTATTTATTTGGGGGGGGGGGTGGATAACTGGTCACTAATTTAGTTCATTGTGTACAGAGAGAGTTGTTTTCTGCCTGACAAAACTCTGAAATATGATGAGCTTTTCTTCATACCCCAGTATGTGGTCATTTTTCATAAACCCTCTTTCAAGCTTGAAATGGATTCTATTGTTGAGTGTAATGTACACTCCTCCACTAGATCAAATTAGTTGATTGCATTATTCAAATATTTTATGTACTTAGCAATTTGTTCCTGCTTACTTTATCAATTACCAAGAGAGGTATATTAAAAACCTGCCATTCAAATGGTACATTTGTCCATTTCCCCCCTGTATTCCGTGACTTCCTTAAATATTTTTAAGGCTGATAAGAGGCGCACATAAATTTACAGTTTTTACATCTTTTTTTTTTTTTTTTTTTTTTTTTTACTTACTGAACTTCTGATCGGTCTAGAGAGATCCTCTTCATTTCCAATGTTTTCTTCCTTCAGGCAGAGGCTAATCTTTATGGACACAAGGCTTAATAAGCTCCTTGAGTCTAGCTGCATTTTAGATCCAATCTTTATGGATACAAGGCTTAAGCTCCTTGAGTCTAGCTTTGTTTTAGATTCAACCAAATGAAGGCACCAGAAATAGATTCAGGGCAGGGTACTCCTTCTCGACCAGAGGCCACAACTACTGCAGAGTAGTCTTCTACAGTCCAGTGTCACTTTCGCCCCCTACCGCTTCAGGCGTGGCATTGGTAATGCCTCCCTGCTATTGCTCTCCTTGGAATGCTTTATCGTTGTTCTTCCTTAACATCTTGGTAAATTAGTCCCTTCATAAAGTGCTCCTCAGTCACCTGGTTTGAGTACACCACCTGTGTCACGCATCCTAAGACACAGTAAGAAAGAGTTTGAGAAAACATTTCTCCACTTCGTATCCAGGGCTATGGATTTCCCAGCTGGAACAGATGAACGGGCTCCTTACCAACGGTACACAACTACTTCCAAGTCTTAAAGGATGTTAACCCAAAGCACACTGTTCCTATGTACCAATTTTGGAACCAGTTCAGGTACATTTAACTACTAGTGACATTCATCCATATAACTATGATTTAAACACGTGACATCACAATTTTTGAACAGAAACCATGTAAAGAAATATTTTGTATGAAACCTGATGTATTAATGTGTACATGTATCCAGACATATAAACTGAAGTAAATGGTTCAAAAATTGTGGTTCCACACATTACGTGCACTACACTCTGATATTTCCTTTTTGTTCTTTCTTTTCAAAAAATTCTGGTTGCCAGCCATTACATTTATTTCATATTACACTTACGATTTTGAGTTTGAAAAATATTGACTAAAACCCTAAGGATATTTACACAAAGCCACCCATAGATGCAAGAGAGCCTAGGAAAACGAATCACTAATTTTAACCTGTATACTGGGAGCTAGAATTGAGGGGTGGGAAGACAGCTTTGGAGAGAACTTTAAAATAAGCTCTCGATGGAATCAAACAAAATATTTACCCAGAAAGGAAAAGTAAGCACCATCTTAAGTGGAAAAATACCAAAGCTATTTTTGTTACTGTTATAAACGAAGTCAGAAATCGCTATAAGCACTACCTTTTTTTCCAATATAATTTTTCGAGTTGATCTTAATTATTCCCACCACAAAAAAGAAATCAGAAATATGATTATGACTTTAGAGAGGTGCTATCACTACAATGCCAATCATATTACAATATACAAATACACAAATATACAAATTACAAATATACAAATACACAAATATACAAATTACAAAAAAAATTGTATATTACAATATACAAATCTGATCAACATGTTGTGCTCCTTAAGCTTACATAACGTTATATGTAACTATCATATAACGTCAACTATCTTTAAATTAAAAACTAATGTTTTAAAAATTTGAGCATAACAGTATTTTTATTAACAGTTTTGTTAATAATATAATGAACACATTGTGTCATATTTTACTATGTAAATTGAGTAAATATTAAAAATGAGGTAAGACAGATAATGCAATAATCTAGAGAGTATAGTATTCTAATGAGGATGAATGAATGAATGAACAGAATACAGACAAAGCCCCATCCATAGTTAATTGATTTTTGAAACAGGTGCCAAGGCAATTCAATGGGTAAGGAAGGTCATTTCAACAAATGATGTTGAAACAACACCCATTAGGAAACTAAATAAATAAACCTTGCTCCCTACTACATATCGTTTATAAAATTAATGTGGACAGATCATAGATTTAAAAGTTAAAGCTAAAACAATAAGCCATCTGTAAATGAATAAAAGTGAATTTGTTTTTGACCTTGTGATATGTACAATTTTCTTAGAACACCAACAGCACTAACCACAAAAGAAAAAAAATGATTCATTGTATTTCATTATAATTAAAAATATCTGCTCTGCCAAAATACCGTATGAGTTCCTCATGTATTTTAGAGATGAACTCATTATAAGATGTATGATTTTCAAATATTTTCTCCCATTCTTTAGTTTGCCTTTTCAGTCTGTTGACTGTTTTCTTTGCCATGCATTGGCTTTTCAGTGTGGTGAAGTTCTACTTGTCTGTATTTGCTTTTGTTGCTGGTGTTTCTTGTGTGATTCACGAAATTATTGCTAAAATCAGTGTCATATAGCTTCCCCCTGTAATTTCTTCTAGAAGTTTTTATGTCAGGTCTTATGTCTTAGTCTTTAACCCATTTGGGGTTTATTTTTGTGTATGGTATAAAATAAGGGTCCACTTTATTCTCTTACGTGTGGATATGGAGTTTTCCCAACACCATATATTGAATAGACTATCCTTTTGCCAATGGATATTCTTGGCATTTACTATATAGCTGTAAGGAGATTTATTACTGAAATTAGATCAGATGGTTATGGGTTGAAAAGCCCGATGATTTGGCATATGCAAACTGAAGAACCAGGAAAGCTGGCGGTATAATTCTGTCCACGTCCAAAGGTCCAAGAACGAGAAGCTCTGATGTTCAAGGGGAGAAAAAACACGTATGTCCCATCCTCAGAAGAGAGAGATGTTGCCCTTTTTTCACCTTTTTGTCCTATTGGGCTCCCAAATGATTGGATGATGCCCACTCCATTAATGAGAACGAGTCTCTTTACTCAGGTTACTGAAACAAATGCTGTATCTTCCAGAAACACCCTCACGGACACACCCAGAAATAATGTTTTACCCACTATATGGGCATCTCTTCGTCCACTCCAGTTGACAAACAAAATTAACTATCACATCATGTATGTGAGGATTTACTTCTGGGCTCTCTATTCTATTCTATTGGTCTATCTGTCTGTCTTTATGTACCATATGTACCATAACATTTTGATTACTGGAGTTCTGTAAAATCGGGATATGTGATGCCTCCAGCTTGTTCCCTCTAAAGATTTATTTGGCAACTCATAGACTTCTGTGGTTCCATTTGAATTTAGGGTTGTTTTTTATGACTGTAAAAAAATGCCATTCAAGTGTTGATAAGGATTGCATTGAATCTGTAGACTGCTTTGTGTAGTATAAACATCTTGAGAATATTAAGTTCTCCAGTCCATGAACATGTATGTCTTTTCATCTGTTTACACCTTCTTTAATTTCTTTTATCAATGTTTTGTAGTTTTCATTTCAAAAGTCATTCACCTTCTTAGTTAAGTTCATTACTAAGCACTTTATTCTTTTTTAGAACTATGGTAAATAGGAGTGTTTTCCTAATTCCCTTTTCAGACAGTTCATTGTTATCGTATATATACACACCGGAATTTGGGGAGTTTTGGGGGTTTTTTTGTTCTTTTATTTTTTTTAAATAATTTTATTTTTTCTCATCATGATAGTGTACTCTTTAATCCCCAATCCCTATTTCACCCATCCCCCATCCATCTCCTCTCTAGTAACCACCAGTTTGTTCTCTATAGTTAAGTCTGTTTCTTGGTTTGTCTCTCTCTCCTTTTTTTTCATTTGCTGATTGTTTTACTTCTTAAACTCTACCTGGATGAAATTATATGGTATTTGTCTTTTTCTGATTGATTTAGTTCACCTAGCATTATCATACTTTCTACCTCGATCTATGTTGCTACAAATGGCAAGATTTTATTCTTTTTTATGGCTGAGTTATGTATGTGTGTGAGTATGTGTGTGTCACACACACACACACTCACACACACACACACACACCATATATATATTCTTTACTCATTCATCTGTCGATGGATACCTGGGCTGCTTCCATAATTTGGCTATTGTAAATAATGCTGCAATAAACATAGGGGTGCATGTATTCCTTTGAATTAGTATTTTTGTATTTTTTGGGTAAATGCCCAGTAAGTGCAATGACAAGATCATAGGGTATTTTTAATTCTTTGAGGAAACTTCATGCTGTTTTCCACGCTGGCTGCACCGGTTTCCATTTTGTAAGTGTAGGAGGATTCCCACAGCGTAAGAGGGTTCCTTTCTCTCTACATTTTCACCACACCTGTTATTTCTTATGATTTTGAGTTTAGCTATTCTGACTTGTGTGAGGTGACATCTCATTGTAGCTTTGATTTGAATTCCCTGATGATGAGTGATGTCGAGTGTCTTTTCATGTGTCTGTTGGTCATCTCTGGTGTCTTCTTTGGAAAGATGTCTGTTCACGTCTTCTGGCCATTTTTAAATTGGATTATTTGTGTTTGGGGTATTGAGCTGTATCAGTTCTATGTATATTTTAGATACTAACCCTTTATCAGATATGTCACTTGCAAATATCTTTTCCCATTCCATAGGTTGCCTTTTAGTTTTGTTGGTTGTTTCCTTTGCTGTCCAGAAACTTTTATTTTGATGTAGTCCTAATAGTTTATTTTTTATTTCCCTCGCCTCAGGAAACACATCTAGAAAAATGTTGCTATGGCTGATGTCAGAGAAATTACTTTTCAAGTATTTTTATGGTTTCAGGTCTCACATTTAGATCTTTAATCTATTTTGAGTTTATTTTTGTGTATGCTGAAAGAAAGTGGTTCAGTTTCATTCTTTTCCCTGTGGCTGCTCAGTTTTCCCAATATCCTTTGCTGAAAAGACTACCTTTTTCCCACTGTATATTCCTTCCTCCTTTGTTGAAGATTAATTGATCATATAATTGTGGGTTTATTTCTGTGTTTTCTATTCTATTCCATTGATCTATGTGTCTATTTTGATGCCAGTGCCATAATGTTTTTATTTCTACTGCTTTGTAATATAACTTGAAACCTGGAATTGCAATACTTCCAGTTTTCTTTTTCTTTTTCAAGATTCCTTTGGCCACTCAAGGTATTTTGTGGTTCCATCTGAATTTTTGGATTGTTCGTTCTAGCTCTGTTAAAGATGATGTCAGTATTTTGACAGGGATTACATTAGGTCTGTAGATTGCTTTTGGTAGTATGAACATTTGAACAATATTTTTGCTAGGTTTCAACTGAGTTTTTGTGAGTTGAATTGTATCCTGAAATTTACTCAAATCATTCAACAGTTCTGTCTTTTTTTTTTTTAACAGAATCTTTACAGTTTTTGATATATGAGATCACATCATTTGCAAACAGAAACAATTTCACTTCTTCTTTTCAGATTTGGATGCTTTTATTCCTTTTCCTTGCCTAATTGCTCTGCCTACGAAATCCAGCACTATGTCGAATAGAAATGATAAGAATGAACATCTTTGCCTTGTTTCTGATCTCAGATGCAAAGATTTCAGTTCTTCCATCGAGTATAATGTTAGCCACAGGCTTGTCACTTACAGCCTTTTCTACGTTTAAGTACCTTACTTTTATTTCTAGTTTGCCGAGAGTTTTTGCCACAAATGCAAGTTGAATTTTGCCAAGGACTTTTTCGACACATATTGAGATGATCGTGTCATTTTTATCCTTTATTCTGCTAATGTGGTAGATCACATTCATTGATTTTCATGCACTGAACCATTCTTACATCCCAGAAAGAAATCCCACAGTGTCAGGATGGGATTTTTCATGTGAATTTAACGTTGAATTTGACTTGCTAGTATTTTGTTGAGGAGTCTTGCGACTATATTCATCAGGGGTATTGACCTGTAGTTTCTGTGTGTGTATGTGATGTCCTTTCAATGCTTTGGTGGTATCAGGGTAATGCTGGCCTCATAAAATGAGTTGAGGAATACTCTGTATTCTTCAATGATTTGGAAGAGTTTGAGAAGGATTGGTGTTAATTCTTAAAGGTTTGGTAGAATTTACTGATGAAGCAGTAGGGACCTAAGACTTTCTTTCTAGGAAGTTTTTGTTTACTGATTCAATTTCTACACTAGTTATAGGTCTGTTCAGACTTTCTATTTCCTCATGATTCATTCTTGGTAGGTTACGCAGTTCTAGGAATTTATTCAGTTTTTCTAGATTTTTCTAGATTGACATTGGCGTGTAGTTGTTCATAGAAGTCTTTTATAATTCTTTGTATATTTGCGGTATCACTTGTACCGTTTCCTTTTTATTTCCAATTTTGAGACTTCTCTCTTCACATTTTGCCGGCCAACTACGGTCCCTTTCGTATACCTTTCATTCTTTACTTCTGTTTGTTTTTTAACAAATCCTGTAAAAATTGAAAAGTGATTCTTAGGTCATAGGCTCTACAAAAACAGGGTGAAAGCCAGATTTGGCCCATGAGGTATGGTTTTCCCATCCCTGCTTTACATTAAGCTTTCTTATCCAAAAACTGTGTGGTTTCTGTTTCCTGGTTGGATCTGGAGTGATAGAAAATAGATAAACTCTGAAAGGTGAGATTTGGGGGATTTTTTTGATTGTGGCTTAAGTATAGTGCTCTGCCACTTGACAGTGGGAAAGGGGTTCTGGTAACCTACGAGATGCAGTGGCATCCTAATTAACTATGCTATTTCCTGTGGTTGATTGTGGTGAGGTGCTAATTGTAGAAAGTGCCTTGGGAGTCCAGCTGTCTGCTGCTCTAGACCATAATAACAGTAATAATGACCATCAGGACTGTAGCATGAAATGGATATCTTTCAGGGCACTCAAGCACATACAAAAAGGAAATGACAAGTCCAGATCTGTCACTTTTCATTCGAGTCATGTTCTGAGAGCCAAAACCAGAACACGTCCATGGGAGCCAAAATGAATCTCTTATTTCTTGTAGCTGCAGGATTGATATTGCCGCACATAAAACCCCTTTAATTGTGCAGTTTGCTAGATTACAAAAACAGTTGAATTCAGAGGCCCACTACCACTAATTCCTCATGTGAAAGAGTAATGACTGGAAAAAAATGTGATCCTGAAATCTGGAATGAGGACATCTGGTTGGATCTAGAAGATAGTATTGAGCTTCCAAATCACTCTGAGCCTTCCTTACCTTTCCCTCCAATGTATTCGGAGACAGGACTTTTTCTGCTTAAAAAACAAACAAACAAAAACTGTTACATTCAACTGAGGTAGATGCCTTGAAAGAGAATGATCATTCTACCCATGATTCCCCATAACTATTCCTGTGGTCACTTTACCTGTAACTTCTAGTTATGGTCCAGGAGACAAGTAAACAAACTGACCCCACCAAAAAGAGTTTACACATCAAAAAAAAATTACCCCAAAATCTTAATGATGTATCAGCAGAAACTTAGAGAACATACATGAGAAATGATTCCAAGAGTGTTAGATCAGGCTTAATTTATTAATATGAATGAACGTAACGGAGATTCCAGATTTAAAATGCTGACTCATTCATCTGGAGGGGGCTCTAACTACTAAACCTTGGGAACAAAGCTGGCTTATATTTAATGAGTCAGGAGCCAGATCTTTCCTGGAAAGATGTGGAGGAGATAATCCAAAGATAGGACTTGTCACATATAATATGCATACCCATCTTCCAGATACATTTCGTAAATAAATAAATAAATAAATAAATAAGTTCCAAAAGAAACATCTTCCAATAAGGCATTGAGAAATTCACTCATGCGGAGAACATTTATATCCTTAAAAAACTCTGAGATTGTTTTCCTTTTTTAGGTGAGAGAGTTTAAGGGATGCCAGCATTCAGATGAGTTCACTCAAGGAAAGCAAGGTTGTAGTGTTCCACAGAATGCCTTGACCCTTACAGATTTTAGCAGTGGTTAGTTGATCATAGTATCCATAGGAATGTAATAGATGAAAAAAACATAGAAAAGCTTCACCTGAAAAGCTTCACCAGCCACTCAGCTCCTGTAGGGTATGATTTCTCCAACAACTATCTCCTACTAAAATGAAGGGCTTCTCCAGACTCTATTTCCTGCAGTTTCCTCAGGCACACCCACCATCTTCTTACGGAACGCCACAGTTGAAGGACCACGCCACAAATAGCATTCCTTTGGGTGGCTTTCCAGTGGGTTCTCTTACGTGGGATTGGAAGGAACATTCAAAGCAAGTTCCACTGGCACAGTACCTTGCTGATTTCTCCACATACAGTGAACAGGGGGTGCCTCCTCTGAAAAGGTGTGGATCTCAACCCACCAGGTACTCCTTTTTAGGCACTTGCTTCAACCTTAGGGAAAGTGGATGTTCTTTATATCTGTGTTTACTTAACTCACTACAGTTCTCATTGCTTCTTTTTATCCCATCCCCTAGGACTTCAAGCCCTGTTATAGTTACTTTTTGTTTTCAACTTCCTGTTCCAAATATCGTGTGGTTTCTGTCACCAGACGGGCCCCCGGCTTATTAGATTACATGCAGTTTAAAATCCCTTCTATGCCTAAGAGCTAATTATTCTCTCATATACAAAAACAAACTTCATTTTACTTCAGTGAGCTGTATTTATAAAGGATTTATCACAGGATTTATAAAGACAGAGGAATTAATTTTTTTAAGTTTTTAATGTTTATTTGCGTATTTATTTATCTCTCTATTTATTTTTGAGAGAGAGAAAGCATGGGAGGGGCAGAGAGAAAGGGAGACACAGAATTCGAAGCAGGCTCCAGGCTCCGAGCTGTCAGCACAGAGCTCGACATGGGGCTCTAACTCACCAGCCATGAGATCATGACCTGATCCTAAGTCAGACACTTAACCAACTGACCCACCCAGATGCCCCCTAATTAAAAATATTTTTGATCCATGCTACAAATAGTATTTAATATATTGGACACCATTACTTTACTTAAATTAACTGCAGTGTGGTATTCAATGTTTTCTTAACCATGATATAAATTAACATTGCTATAAACATATACTATTAGTATTCATTTTAATGTTCTTCGAATTTTTTTTTTCAAATATAAAGAATTGCCAGGCCCTTTAGGAAAGAATCATGTTTCTTAATCTTAGTTAAAATATTCTGCATTAGAGTGATGTTTCCTCTTTAAGCATTGTATAATAAATATATGTTTGCCCTGTAGTCACATTAAAACAGGCTTTCTGCAATATTACAGTTTATTGTTAATTAAAATAAGTTAAGAAAAATGGAAAGTGCTGATGAACTCATTAAATTCACTTCGAAAGAAAAATATTCTACATTTTGAGGGGAAAAAAAAAACAAAGAAATATTCCAGATAGTATAATAAAATGTCCAAGGAAGACTCTATACCATTTATGATATATTTAGAAGTTTTTAAAAATATTTAATGTAGGCCTTCCTGAATGACCACTATGAACCATGATATTACTGCTATTATACAACTCATTGCTCTATCTACCAAAACAAATGCACCTCAAAAACAATGTCAATGATCAATCTCACATATTCCATGAGGTCCCTGAAAAGTATAATAATGTTTTGTACATTAAAATATGCATTAGCTTAAATATCCTGGAGATAAGAGAACTTTCAGTCCGGAAAGAAAGATCAAAGCAAGGCCACTTTGGGATTTTCAGATGATGAAGAGAAACACTGGGAGAAAAGTGAAAAAAAGGAAGCTTACAAAATGTCAATGGGAATAAAAGTTAGTAAATTGATGCCACAGGAAATCACAAAGTTTTAGCAATTTATTTCAAAGAAATATTCTGCTGTATAGGCTGGAAGGACTTATTAAATTCAGAATTGTGCAAAGGGTAAATGATTAACTCAGAGAAATCTAATGGAAGCATATCAGGCTATTTGATTAATTTCTAAGATAGCGTATTTTTTTCCTGAGTTTTCTTCTGGCAAACATTTAATGAATGTTTTAAAGGTATGGTAGGTCTCTAAAATAGTGCCGAGTAATCTCTGCCTCTTGATACTCATGCCATTCTGGAGTCTCCTCCCCTTACTGTGGGCAGTTCTCATGACTCACTTTTAATGATGGCGTACAAAAGAAATGGCAGATGTCAATTCTCAGATCAGATCTTAAGAAGATTGAAGCTTTCGTCATGGGCACCCTCATTTACTCTTTACCCTCTTCGGGCTCTTGCACTGAGGGGAAGAAACGGGCCACATGGCAAGGAACTGATGTGTTCAGTCAAAAGCCAGTGAGGACGTGAGACCTGCCAAGAGCCACGAAGGTGAACCTGGAAGTGGATCATTCCCCAGTTGAACCTTCTGATGACTTTATCCCTGGCTGACCCCTTGGTTACAGTCTCTTGGTTACAAGAGAGATCTGGAGTCAGAGCCACCTGCTTAGCCATTACCAGGATCCTAACCCACAGTAACTACGAGAAAAGAACTGTTTGTTACTTCAAAGTGCTAACTTTGGGAGTAATTTGTCACAGGGGTATAGAAAAACAAAAAAGAAGCGACATGAATATGAATGATTGATTCAAATTTACAGAAAAGAATATGGTAGTGATGATAATTTGAATATTTAAAACATATAGGAGATCCTTGCTGGAGAAACTAAATTTACTACCTAATCTTGTTGAAACTGTGGGCGACCTTCAAAATCGACAACATCCCAGTTTTTCTTAATGCATTCATTCTGTATAATAACTATTAAAAGGTTTGATCACAATATTGACTACAAATTTGTGAGCAATACTTTGTATTGCTTGCCCCTACTCTGTCATAACAAATTTCTTGCTGTTGACAGGCCATCTGTCAGTTTATGAATTCGAGAATGGCCTAACTATAACCATGAAATAAATTAATATACACATTAAAAGGAATATAGAATAGGGGCGCCTGGGTGGCTCAGTCGGTTGAGCGCCCGACTTCGGCCCGGGTCATGATCTCACGGTCCGTGGGTTCGAGCCTCGCGTCGGGCTCTGTGCTGACAGCTCAGAGCCTGGAGCCTGTTTTGGATTCTGTGTCTCCCTCTCTCTGACCCTCCCCCGTTCATGCTTTGTCTCTCTCTGTCTCAAAAATAAATAAACGCTAAAAAAAAATTAAAAAAAAAAGAATATAGAATAGAATGATAGGTAGGCAGGCAGATAGACATATAGGTAATAGAACTATTAAGATAAACCTCAGAATGTCTTCTCTACTTGGAAAGAATACAGTCATAGACCATGAATATTCCCAGTTGTAGAGAAAACTAAATCTTCAACGAAACATTCTCTTCTTCCTTCTAGGCACTCAGCCGCGTTATTTCTCTGGCTTCCTTTGGAATTAGGAGTGCTCGTGTGAAGAGCTTTGGGTGATGATGTGTTCTACCTTCAGGCCTGCCTAGTGTAGACATGTGATTCTACTACATGTCCTTTTCTGTTTCTGAGTTCCTGGCATGCAGACAACCCCCGGAAGAAATTGTGACAGCTGTGAATTGAAAATGGCCTGGTCACATTATGGAAGAAATTACTGAACTACTGCTCGGATGAGCACCCCCCACCAGGAACACCTCATCGGAGCAGAACTTGAGCACTAAATACAATTGCTAAGTTATATTACTGTGAGTGTTGTTTTTTGATTGTTTGGTTTTTTGTTTTTGTTTTTTTCTTTTTTAGATTTACCCATGATAGCAGCCAGTATTTCCTGTTACTATACTTACCAGGTAAAGGGTCTTTGTGTGCTTCTTCAGGGGAAACCATTGATGTCAGCAAGAATATTGAGTGGATTCTGCCTCTAAAGAGAGTGTACTGAGAGGGTAAGAGCAAAAAATCCTGCACTGAGTGTGAACCCAGGCTGGACCACTTAATAGCTGTGCCATCGTGAGCAATTTGTCTGCAGTCTCTAGGTCTCCACTTCCTCATGTACCAAATGGAGTTGACCACGTTGCTAACTTTCATCATTGCTGACGGGAGTGTGCAAAGACACGTAAAGCACATAGAATAGCAAGGGGCACACGTGTAACAATCTAATACTCTAAATACTCCCCCCTCCTTATCCACCTACCTCTCCTTTTTCTTATTCTTCCTAAACCTCTTCTTTGATGAACAAAGTCAGGTCACAGTTTGTGGGATCAAGTCCTGTGATGGGCTCTGCGCTAACAGCACGGAGACTGCTTGGGATTTTTTTCTCTCCCTCTCTCTCTCTACCCATTCCCCGCTAGCGCACACATGCTGTCTCTTTCTCAAAAATAGATTAAAAAAACTTTAAAAAACTCACTTGAGCTTATAAAATATTTCTTTTTATCTATATGTGTGTGTATAAATGTATGCATATTATGTATATATGCAAGTATGTATTTTTTCAAAAACTATGTTATAATCCTACTGTGTCTGTTTTGGAATAAGACTTTTTTGAAAATGTTGAGATTACAGATCCAGGCAATTAGAACCCAGAGTCATCACACTGATCTTAAGAAAGCTAGGGGCGCCTGGGTGGCGCAGTCGGTTAAGCGTCTGACTTCAGCCAGGTCACGATCTCGCGGTCCGTGAGTTCGAGCCCCGCGTCAGGCTCTGGGCTGATGGCTCAGAGCCTGGAGCCTGTTTCCGATTCTGTGTCTCCCTCTCTCTCTGCCCCTCTCCCGTTCATGCTCTGTCTCTCTCTGTCCCAAAAATAAATAAACGTTGAAAAAAAAAAGAAAGCTACACTTGTGATATTGAACATGACAAAGGCAACATTTTATTATTTATAGTATGATAAAAACAACAAAAACAAAAACAATAATAGCAAAAATGCCATGTGTTTAGTTATGGTTCTAAGGGCTTTATATACACTAACTCATTTGATCCTTACAAAAATCCTATGCGGTATAAGCTACATTATCTCTATTTGACATGTGAGAAAATTCAATTGTACTGATGAGGCTAGATAGATTTCCTAAAGTCATATATTCAATATGTGAAAGATCTTGGATCCAAACCAAGGAAATGTTGCTCAAAAGTCAGTGGTCTTAATGGATGCCCTATACCACTGAGGATATATGAATTGTCACAGCTAGATGTTTAGCTTTAAGAGTTTTAGGTTTTCGTCTATAAGGAAAAATTAATAGGATTCATTCTTTGAACTAATTTTAAAAACTATTCCATAGTTATCATTTCTTTGAACTAATTTTAAAAACTATTTCCCCAGAGGTTTCAGAGTCCACATAGGAACACAATTTTGTCAACTGGAGAGAGAGGTAGGACTCGTGACTATGCGGCAGATTTGTTCACTAAAAAGTTAGCTGAGTTCAAAGGATCGGTTCTCTGACCTTACGAGCCTTGTGTTCAAACCAGCTGAAAATCTAGTCCAAGGATCAGCTTAGACTGAGCACTGTAGCATGAAATGAAATGCAAAGGACACTTCCTAAGCAAATTTCATGATGAATGGCAGTACACTGCATTTTAAGGAAATTTCTAGTAAGACATGCATGGATCAATGCTAGGTCAAGTCTTGTTCAACAGCATTTATAATTAGCTGGGACAGGAGGTAATGGTTAGATTAACGACTCTTACAGGTGGTGTTAATTTGAGAAGTAAAACAAGCCTCTAGATATCGATATGTCATTGTATATAGAAACTAAAAAGATGATGATGATGATAATAGATAGATCAATCGATCGATCAATCTAGATAAATAGATATTGCCCGGTAGTATGGAAAACTATTCTGACTCTGATGATATTTGGTTTTCTAAATAAGCTCAACATACTTAATGTACATAATTTAATACTTACATGATGATTCAGTTTCTTTATAAATGTGACTCATGGTAATGGTTGAGGTAATTTAATGACATGCTTAAGACTGTTTGAATACAATTCTTGCCTCTGATTCTAGAAAAGCCACATTTAAAGTTAATTGACTACTCTTACGGTTTATAATTCCTTTACCTTCAGGATCTTTGCTGTCACTTATGGTTCTTTTATCTCTTAACTGTCTCTCAGATCCATTATAATTTGTTATAGCTGTGTACATTTTTATGTTCAGGCTTATGAGAATTGTATACAAATAGTCTTGGAATGAGGATCTAATGATTGTTAGTCTCATGAGTAAGATAATGGAACACTGTGCAATATATTTATTAGACTTCTCTATTCTCCTTAGTTGAGGTTTCTAGACATGATTTCCTGACAGGTGAAGTGATCTTAAGGTTTCAGACGTCATGTTTTGCCTTGCACATTCATGCTTTTATATCCCTATGACATCACTTCATAGATTAATTTGGTAGAATCTATTTGCAAGGCTGAAATATTATGGAAAACTATTTGAAGATAAATTGGAAGAAAGAAGGAAAATTAACTTCAGTATAAGTATAGTTTCTCCCCCCAAAAATGCTTTTACAATATATCCTTTCAAGTCCTCCTGTATAAATCCTCGTGCCCCCCAGCAACTATTCCCAACTATTCTTCTCTTGCTTTCTGTATTCATGTTGACTATGGCCCATAATAAGCATGATAAACTGGAAAGTTAAAAAGAAAACAGTGCTTATCTGAGGCCTCCTAACAAATTGCAACTACTTAGCTCCCAAGATGCATATGAGCTCTTGCAACATTTTAAAGTACCACACAAATTGTCTTTAAAACTTTTTTCACCGAGTACTGGACCTTGCTTCAGATTACTGAATAATATTAACATCTTAATTCTACTTTGTCTGAATTATCTTCCTCCCCTGGCACCTGGGCGGCTCAGTTGGTGAAGCATCCAACTTCCCCTCAGGTCATGATCTCTTGCTACGTGGGTTCGAGCCCGACGTCGGGCTCTGTGCTGACAGCTCGGAGCGTGGAGCCTGCTTCGCATTGTCTCCCTCTCTCTCTGCCCCTCCCCCACTCGCACTCTGTATCTCTTGGTCTCAAAAATAAATTAACGTTAAAAAAAATAAATTAAAAAATTACCTTCCTCCCCAATGTGGACATGACATAAGCTGTTTAGATATGTTAATTAAGGCATATTGTCTAGATCAATTTACAGTTACAAAATGATATATTTCTGATATAAAAATACTGATGAATTAGTCAAATAAAGTTAACAAGCAGGTGAAGAAAAATAATAATCGTTACATAAATTAACTAATAATCTGAGACCCAATTACTTGCTCTTTTAAATTTCACAAGCAACTTATTTTATTAAAAAAAAAATTACATTCATCTATTTTTTGAGAGACAGAGCATGAGTGGAAGAGGGACAGAGAGACAAGGAGACACGGAATCCAAAGCAGGCTCCAGGCTCTGAACTGACAGCACACAACCCGACACGGGGTTCGAACTCACGGACCGTGAGATCGTGACCCGAGCCGAAGCTGGACACTTAACTGACTGAGCCACCCAGGTGCCCCTAAATTTCACAAAAATATTTTAATTCAGCATTCTGAAAATTTTTAGCACCATTTATTTTCCTCAAAGTGGTTGAGGAAAATTAAACGTGTCCTAATCATTGAGATAGGTGACCCAAATGATGAATTTGCTGTTATCAGTGTGAAATAATCCTGTCATTGGTATAATAGTGCACACTTTAGAATTCTTGTGATTGTTAATTATCGCATTCTAGCAAATAAGATATGCCTACTTGAGGATTACATTTCTGCAATTATCCCTTCATTCTTCTGTATTATCTCTTTACTACCTGTATGAATATCTAAACCTGCTATAATATCCTCATCTTTAATAATTAAATAACAGATTCTATTTCTGTTCAGCCACTACTCTATTTGCTGCAATTTGGTCTCATTTTAGTGCTAATATTGTTTTCCTTCTAGCACTCTCGTTTTTTAAACAACGCCAACAGAGGCTTCTCAATTGTGTTAGTATTTCCAAATAACCCATTTGGGGTGGGTTGATCCATTATTGATCCTGCTTCTTTGTTTACTTACATTATTAATTTTTAATTTTAGCTGGATTGTTTCCTGCTACTACTTTTGACTTTTTCGGCTGCTTCATTTCTAGCTAAATAATACAGAGGGTGTTTAGCCTTTTCCCTTTCCTATTCAAAGTGTTGGCTACTCTAGTTTTTCTGCTATAGCTTTGTCTCACAAGCTTTGATGCATATTTGTATTATCTTCCAAGACATTTCTCATTCCCGTAATATTTCTTCTTCTCTTGTTTGCACAAGTTAATTACTATTGCATTTTATAGTTTCCAAGTGTGTTATGCTTTTAGGGGGCTGTTATTATTTATTCCTCACTTCATTTTTATTTTGGTCAAAGATGTGATTTCTAATGATAGCGATCAATGGTAAAAATCTTTAGAACTATTTCGGACTCTGGGGGCGCCAGGGTGGCCCGGTCGGTTAAGCGTCCGACTTCAGCTCAGGTCATGATCTCATGGTTGGTGAGTTCAAGCCCTACGTCCAGCTCTGTGCTGACAGCTCAGAGCCTGGAGCCTGCTTCGGATTCTGTGTCTCCCTCCCTCTCTCTCTGCCCATCCCTTGCACATGCTCTGTCCCTTTGTGTCTCAAAAATAATAAGTAAACATTAAATTTTTTTTAAAAAAAGAAATATTTCTGACTCTGGCTTTACAATCAAGTGTAGGTTCTATTTGGTTGTTTATAATATTTCAATAGTGCTTGAAAACTTTTTTTTTCCATTTGTAATACAAAACTATAAAAGTATACATATATTAGACCAAAATTATTTTGTTCTAACATTTTATGCTTTTATAATTCCTTTTCCTTTGTTCTATCCCTGAAAACTTGTTTTGAACTATCACTATGATGGGAAATTTTTATTTCATCTTTAATAATTCTGTCAACTTTTGTCTCAGATGCCTTCAGGTTATATTATTGTTGGTTATCTGTTATTTTCCATTATTGCACCTTCCTACAAAATTCCTCTCAATCTAGAAATGCATTGTGTTTCCCAGTTTTTTCTTGTGTCGTGTTTTGTTTTTAATCCATATACCATATTTCTTCTGGTTAATAGTCGCCTATTATGTCATTTTTCCATCCTTTTATTTCAAATTTTCTGTGTCCTTATTACTTCATTTTGGTAGAAGCCCAGAGCTGGCTTTGTTTTTATTTCTAATTCTATCCATCTCAAACTTTTAATTGGAAAGTTGAGTACATTTTCACTCACTATGATTAATCCTGTATTGGGGATTATTTCTACTATTCTGCTTTACTTTGGCTTAAGTGTTTTCATATTGCCCTATTTCAAAATTCTTTTCTATTTTAGAAGTTATGTTTATTCTTTTTATGTTTAGCCTTTAAAGTTTACTATTCAAACTTAATAGTATCCAAAAGGAACATCTTTCCCTCTGCTTAACATTACAAAGTCCTAGGAAGACTCAAAATCAGATCACAATCCTCACCAATTATATGTTACAACCTCTCAGAATTTTAGTTCTATATTATTCTTTAACCCCTGCAGTTAGAAAATAACACACAGTTATTTACAATTATTAACGTTCACTGATTTCCTTACTGGGTTGTTTCTAATTTTTCCTTTACCTTGTCATTTTATGTTTTAATTTATTTGTCATTTCTAGAAGCCCTTTATGGATTCTTTTCAAATCTTCCCCGCCTTTTCTTTGTAGTCTCTTGTTCTCCACTAATATTTTTGATATACATATATTTTTTAATCAATAAACAAACACTTAAAATACATTCTCAGTTTGAAGAGTTACACTCCCAAGGGTACTCTGAATTTAGCGACAAGTAGTCAAGCAACAAAGTGACAAGTAGGCAAGCCCAATAGGGTCTCAGTCAAGTTTCTTTTTGTTTCTCGCTGCAGAGGACCTAGCACCCATTCCCTTAAGACATAGCCATTCGGCACTCTGACTTTCATGTCAACACTTGGCAAGCCTTAGGCATTAATCTCCTTTCTCCATGCTTCCAAGCCTCCTTTCTCAAAAACAAACAAACAAACAAACAAACAAACAAACAAACAAACAAAAAAAACACACACACATCAGTAGGGGCAGGAGAAGGCCTGTCCAAACTATATGCCTTTTATTTCCTAATCTTGCCTTATTACATTCAGTAGGACTTCCAGCACTATATAAAATAACCGCAGAAACAACGGATATCTTTGCTTTGTGCCCAGTCTTAGGGCTAGGGCAGATAAACTTTAGTTGAGGCTTGTTTTTTTTTTTTTTTAATTTTGTTTTGTTTATCTTACCCACATTGGAGTTTCTGAAATGCTAGCTTCTTTAGCTTCAGGTGTGGGTCCACTGGGGTCCATGTGGGTCCATATGAGGCCAAATGAAAACCCAGGGAACTGGTACCATGTACCAGCTCTGTGGCTCCTGATATCTCTCACCAGGCTGCCTTCTTGTCCCTACCTGTCAGTATTCTAGTATTTGTTTTGTATATAATTTTCAGGGATATTTAACTAACTGCACTTAGGAGGAGGAACGGGGAACTGTGTCTAATTTCGCTTCCCTGCTTTTCATATTTTAACTCATAACACAGCCTCCAACATCGCGGTGCTACGGTTTTAGCTGCCTTGCTTAAGCTAAGAAGTCATGGCCAACTTTCTACATGTAGAATATTCTGCTATTGTGCGCGGCCAGTGAAGAGTTCATCCTGATTAGCATCACGGTCAGAGGAGTTGTTAACTTCCTATCCCTTACCACTAGGCCAATAGATGCCATGATTCTTCCTAACAACATTAAACAAACAATCTGATCCCTAGCTGCAGGTGTTCACAGGATTGTAGCTGCGCGAGCATTTCACACCCAGCATATCTACATTATCATATCTTAACCAAATAGTCTCAATTTGCACATGTATGTCAAGAACATAGATGCACTGTTAATTCAACTTGGAACAATATATAATGTTTCCAGAGGATAGGGGAAAATGTGAAAATGTCTCCTCTGTTTGCCAAATTGGAATGACCAAGATACCGTTAATTTATTTCAACCTACTTCTCACTGACATGGAATCTGGCAGGAGAATTCCTGTCTTGTGACTCCCTAACAGTTGGTTTTATTGCAAAGTAAGCGTTACTTAATTCCTGGGATCAACAGGGCTAGTATTAGAGCATTGTATTTTTTTCCAGGATTTTAATAACCACAGCTGTGCTTACTCATGGGCAGAGAAAGGGTAGAAGGAGAGAAATTTCCTAGGATTTGTGTGATCATCAAAAATACCGTTCCTGAGGGTCACCACAATCCTAAAAGCCATCTATTCATATTCTGCAGATAAACTGCATGATTAGCAAGATGTCTAGCTCAATGACTCAGAAATAATATTCAGAGAAAATTAAATAGCTGACTGATGTAGATACTGAACAAATTACTGGTATACAGATATTTGAATTTGTTAAAGTGTGCTAGAAATCTTCAGAATACAATTAGAAATGTAACAAAGTAATACATTTTTTGAAAGCCTACTTCAAAATTGTTATGAATTTATATTATTTTCCATGCTTAATTAGACTAATAGAGAAAATAATTCAAAAGGTACTGTTACAACTAGATGGCAAATTTCAGATATATTGCTATAGTGAATCTCTTCAAGTATCCTATATTCAAACAGTATTTTAGAGTGCTATGTATCTTTTTTTTTTTAAATTTATTTTTGAGAGAGAGAGAGAGGAGGCGGGGCAGAGAAAGAGGGAGAGGGAGGGTCCCAAGCAGGCTCCTCACTGTCAGCACAGAGCCCGACATGGGGCTCGAACTCACAAACCATGGGGTCATGCCCTGAGCCAAAATCAACAGTCCTCTGGCTGCTTAACCGACTGAGCCCCCCAGGTGCCCCAGGAGTGCTATCTGTCTTCAGAGTGGGTCTTTCTTCATGGACTACACCACATCTTGGAATGAAAAACTTTCATCTCCAGGAATATAGGTATCTTTGCAGACTTGGTCACGTGTTATAAATAGTACAAGAGACGACAATTGTATTTTCAGTTTTGTTTCTTAATGTGAACTATGCCCACTAAGCCATACATTTTCGTATTTATGATATTAATTTAAATTTCATATGTTATACAAGACACAAGAAGTTCTAAATTTTATAATAATGTCTTTCTTTTCAACGTGCTTGCCAGATTTTAATACAATCTTCTTTTATACCTACATGCGGATAAAGATTGCTCCTTAGTTACAATTTAAATACCTTGTCTTTTCTGGAAGTAACTGAAATAATAACAAAAATGGGAATAATTAAGCAGCAGATGTTCACAAAGCGTAAAAAAAAGTGTAATAGCTTTGTTTGATCCAAAGTGAATTTAAAAAACCCCTGAACAAGAAAGATTAATATCATTGGCTTGAGACAAAATACATCATGAAGTTATCACACAACTGGGTAGGTTTTTGACTCATTGACTAATACGAGTTTTCAACAACTTTTTGTGTTCAAGTTTCTTTGAAGCAAATACTGTTCCAAATTTGTTAGTGAGGCATAAATGAGTGAGACATAAATGAATAGCCACTAGACTTACAAACTTCTCTTTTTCATCTCTTTACTCTTATAAATATCTACATAAGTGAAATTACCATTCTCTTTTGTTGAAAAATGCAGTCAGAATACCTTTTTCTTTCTGTCTCTCTGCCTCCCCCCCCCCCGCCTCCTTTTTTGCCTAAGAAACAAAAACAGAACTCATATACTCTTATCAAAGTACAAGACCCCACTATAGTTGCCTATAGTTGGGCAAAATTATCTCACACAAAGCCTGTTTTATAATAACATATTGACTATCTCATATAACTTATTGAATACAGTACTGAACGTGAAAACCAGAATGTTCGTGTGGGTACAGAATGGTTGCAAACTTATCGGCTGTTGCCCCTTCTGACCCTGCGGCTGACTGGGAGCTGCAGCTTGCTATCGCTGTCTCACTTCACAAGAAATTATCCTACCACGTATTTCTAGCCTGGGATAAGACCAAAATTCAAAGTTAAAAGTGCGATTCCCCCTAAATGGTCTATTTTTTTCACACCATTTTCAAGTTGAAACAGCCTAAGTGGAGCCATCACAAATTGGGGGTCATCTGTATGCATATACAGAGAGAGAGAGAGAGAGAGAGAGAGAGAGAGAGAGAGAGAGATATTTATTATAAGGAATTGACTTACATGATTTTGGAGGCTAAGGTGCCTCACCATCTGCCACCTGCAAACTGGAGACCCAGGAAAGCCAGTAGTATAGTTCCAGTCCAAATTCAAAGGCCTGTGGATCAGGAAAATCAATGGGATCAGTTCCAGTCGGCGGGCAGGAGAAGGCCAACGTCCAGCCAAAGCAGGCAGGCAGATACAGTCAATTTTCCCTTCCTCAAACTTCTTGTTCTATCAGGTCCTCAACAGACTGGATGATGCTCACCCACCTTGGAGAGGGCAATCTTCTTTTTTCAGCCGACCAATTCAAATGCTAATCTTAAATAGAAACATCCTTACAGACATATCCAGAAATGTGTGATACAAACATCTGGGCACCCTGTGGCCCTGTTAAGCTGACACACAAAATTAACCATTACAGTAATCCTTGTTACTATAACGGCTAGAAGCCCTTTCCCCCATCCCTTCATTATGTTACATTTTTGTAAGGTCTTATATTCATTCATTCATTCATTCATTCATTCATTGGCTTTACTTTATTATGTTCAGATACCATGCCACATTCTGAGGAATGCAAGGTTGAACATGGAAGTCTTCCAACTAGCAAACAGTTTGGGTCCAGCGGAGAAAAGAAAGTTATCAGGCCACTTTTATACAGTGTGATAACTGCTCTATTTATCTTTGAGCCCAAATTATAATAAAAACAAGCAGGCAAGATCAAGTTTTCCCGAGAACATCAGGGGTGTCTTACAGAGGAGGTAGTGTGGTAACTGGGTCTTACAGAATGAACACAATTTCACAAGAAAAGAAAGGACAAAGCAAGAAAAGGGAATAGTCTATGATAAGGCACAGAGGTCTGAAGGGTCATGCTCTGGGTGTTAAGATGGGAGGATTCTATGCACTGAGGTTCATATCAAGATGCTACCGGAGACAAGAAAGAGATTGTACTATGAATCCTCTGAGAAATTATTATCTTTCGTTATCTAGCGGCAACAACCACATCAACCACTTTCTTCTGAAATTCTCTCTATAAATGCCTCTTCTCTCTACCACTTGGAGATTTAGGAGAGTAAATAAGTGTGGTCATTCTGTGAAATGCTTTCATTAGTCTCATCCTCCAATGGTACTGTAATTCCTTCAGGTTGACCATATTACTTGGGATTGGTATTGTAGATAAATATGATTTCTCAGAAGGGCAGTAAAATGGACCATTAAAAACTTAGCACAAATTAGCTTTTTCAGTGTAATTGACTGCACACAGAGGGACCATAAGGGATTTGGGACATGACGCAGACCCATTTCAATGCAAATGAAAAGGAACAAAAGTGTGCAGATATGAGATGCTATTCAGTTAGGGCAGATCTCAGCAGAAAACCAAAATAGATTTTTTTGGATAATCTAAGAGGCAGCATGAGACTTTTAATTATCAAAACACAGGAGGCTACTAAGGCAGTGATTGACAGGTCCTGAAACAAAATATGATGCAGTCAAAGGAGACCAGTTCCAAGCTCTTCCAGGTTTAAGAACTGGAGAGAAAGACAAATGGCCTTAATTTTAGTTTACTATCAGCCTAGCACACAGGAAGTGCCAAAGACTCACATAACGTTAAGCTTAATAGAGGTGGATGTGGCTCACTGCTGTTTTCCTTTATTCTTCATAAAAACATATTCAATTTTCTCTGATCTAAGCAGGCTTTACGGAACCCTTATCCACAGGTGAAAGAGCCCAGAAGTACAGACCCGTAGCTTTTGCTTTTTATGCCACCTTTGACTACATGCTTGGAGAGATACGGTAGTACTCAAGGGACCACACTATTTCCCATGTAAAGAGATATTTACGGGGCCATAATTGCATAATCCCATTTTATATTTTACTAAGTCATTGTATCAATTCAAGGTACCCGTGTGGCGACCCTGGCCATGGTCCACCACAGTTGCATGCCTCCATCTATGTTTCTGCCTAAGGCTGTTCAGTCTATAGAAAAGAACAAATAGTTGAAAGAAATTCTTTTTCAACAAAAATTATTTTATTTAACTTCACTTACATTTAGATTTTTATATGGAAAGAAATTGTTGTCCAATTTCTTACTCTACGGGACGTCACATAATTTGAGAGCGTTCTCTCTCTCTCCAAAATTAAAACTTAAAAAAAAAAAACTTTGAAGCATAAATAATATGGAATCCTAAAGGCTCAGATTCAGAGACAGAGAGGTTTCTCTGATCCAGCGTTACTGGCCTATTCATTCTTAAGAAGTAATACAACCATTTCAAGAATACAGAATATTCTTTTTATTTCTAAAGTGTATATTTCTCTTTTAATCCTCATCTCCAATCCCAACCCCCTTGCTCCTATAAGTAACTCCTGCGATGTTATAAAGTGGGTTTTTAAAATCCAGCTACCATGTATTTATTTGGATGTAAATCTTTTTTTTTTAATGTTTATTTATTTTGAGAGAGAGACAGAGAACATGAGCAGAGGAGAGACAGAGAGAGGGAGACACAGAATCCAAAGCAGGCTCATGGCTCTGAGCTGTCAGCACAGAGCCAGATGCGGGACTGGAACCGACAAACTGAGATCATGACCTGAGACAAAGTCAGACACTTAACAGACTAGCCACCCAGCACCACTGGATGTTAATCGTTGAATGATATTCTCCTCTGCTGTATGGGTGCTTTAATATACACATGTGCTGGGGCACCTGGGTAGTTCAGTCGATTAAGCTTACGACTCTTGGTTTCAGCACAGGTCATGATGTTGCAGTTTCCTGGGTTCCAGCCCCATGTTGGGCTCTGCGCTGGCAGCATGGAACCTGCTTGGGATTCTCTGTCTCCCTCTCTCTCTGCCCCTCCTCCACTTGTGCTATCTCTGTCTCTCTCAATAAACAAACAAAATTTTAAAAAATATATACACATATGCTATTATATTACAAATAAATATATTACACACATTTCAGTTTTGTTAAACATTTATGCATTTGAGATCTACATAATTTGCTTTAAAAAATGTAAATATGTAACTGTTTTCTCCATAAAATTTTTGTGTTTATTTTAGATAATTTCCAAGATATGCTATAGATTTTATTGTTATTTGAGATGGTTTTCTATTTTTTCCTTATTTTTTATTTTATTACTGATAGAAAGGAATGCTATTGATTTTTATGTGTAAACCTATATATTAAAAATAACATAGGATCCTCCCTGCTAATCTTTTTTTCTCTTATTTCACTTTGCTTGCTTTATTGTTTAATCCGGGATCTCCAGCTTCTCATTAAACACGGGTGATGACAGGTAAGAAGGCAACCTTATCTTCTTTTAGTAGTTAAAAGGAATTCATCAACATGTCTACATCTAAAATGATCCTTGTAGTAGTGTTTTTATATTCCAACTTTACCAAGTTAAGAAGTCCCATTGTATTCTGACTTTTCTGGATTCATTTCTTTAATGATGAAGCAGAGTTGTATGCTCATAAGCTCATCTCCCACTTGAATTTTTTGCAATTGAATCTCTACCCCTTCCTCTAAATAACAGGGGGTAAACTTATTGTGTTTTATTTTTTACTTTTCCAGCTGGCTCTACTGCCTTTTCCTCTGTATTATCCAATGACCAGCAATGATCTGACTAGGACTGTGTATAAGAGACGAAGAGTAACAATCTTAACACTTCGCTTTTCCCTCCTATTCCCATTCCATGGTTCTTGGCCTTTTTCACCTCCAAGCCAATGTCTCTCCATACCAATCTCTGCAGATCCTCTTTCTTTCTCCCTGGCCAGTGCTCAAGTGAAGGAGTGACTTTGAAACAGCCATGAGTTTAGTCATGCACTGTGACTAGAAAATACAATCCATCCAGGAGGCTTATGAGGATTTAATTAAGCCTCCTTAATAGATTTTTAGGAGAGTGCTCTTTTTGCATTATTTTTGATATGTAAGGTTTTTTTCATTATGAACCATTTTAATTGTCCCTAAATCACATAAAACATTGATTACAGACTGAATTATTCATATACTTACTCTATCTATAAAGAAATAATTGAATATCTACATTATGTCAAATAATAGGCTAAATTTGAGGAAATAAATCAACAAAAACCAACAGGGACCTTGTTTTCATGAAGCTGTTATTCTAATGAAGCACGAAGAGGAAAATCAATCAATCACATTAATATAAAACCTGATATAAATATTCAGAAGTAAAGGAACATATATGTTACCATAGAACAAAGAGATTTTACTAGATATGCTACCATGGAAATCATTCTCTATGAAAATGATGATTAAGTATAAGCTTGATGGGTAAATAGAAATTAATTAGGCAACTGAGGTTGATTGATGGGGTGGGTAGAATAGCACATTCTAGCAGAAAAGAAAAAAATAGGGGCAAAATACCTGCTTGGAAGAAATTAGTGTATTTGAAGAATGGGAAGTTCATTGTGGCTGATATGAAATGAGGTGGCTAAACCAAGATGAAGCTGGCAGGGAAGGACTTTGCAAACTTTATTCAGAACTTTAAAATCAATGAGACAACATTAAATGGTTTCTAAAAACTGGGAAATAGGATTGGATTTGCATTTTAGAAGATTACTCTGCCTACTTGTAAGTAATGGCTTTGAAGTGACTTCCTGTTAACAGGAGAGCCAAGTAGGGAGATCATTATAGTGGTCCATGAAGAGATGATGACCTAGAAACCATAGTGACAATGGGGATGAATACAAGTAGGTGGATTTGATAGACGTAATATAGGGAACCTAGGCAGTGTATTGTTTGATTGTTTGCTTGACTCTTTTGCTGTTTTTGAGAGAGTGAAGGATTGAGGATGCCTTCTATTAACTGAATGTGTATTACCCCTCCCATCCACATTTATTTGTGAAGCGGTAATCTCCAATGTGATGGTATTTGGAGGTTGGACCTTTGGAAGGTAATTATGTCCTGAGGGTGGAGCCCTCAGGATTGGAATTGGTGCCCCTGTAAGAACAGACTAGAGAGAGACGATCTCTCTTCCTTCCATGTGAAGAGACAACAAGATGGCCATCTGCAAACAGAAGGACCAGGAAGTGGGCTTTCATCATATACTTATTCTGCCAGCATCTTGATCTTGAACTTCCCAGCTTCTGGAACTGTGAGAAAAAAATGTTTGTTGTTTCAGCCACCCAGTCTATGGTATTCTCTTATAAATTGAGAGTGGTCTCATTCACTGAGCTGAGACACATTTGAAAAGAATCTTGTTTTAAACTACAAGACATTTGGATATTAGCAAATACTTGTTGGACATGTTGAGCTTGAGATCACTGTGAGATATCCAGTGGGGCTAATAAGTAGGATTATTAGCAGAGAAAGAATATTTGAAGCTAAGGATTCAACGCAATCTTATAGGAAACAAATGTACACTAAGAAGTGAAGACGGCCACTGTACTTAAATTTCAGAGAAAGGAAAAAAATGAAAAAGCAGGAAATGCACACTTCTAGAGTATGGACTACAGCAGGGTTTCGAAAAGACATGGTAGCAGTTGTCCACAGGGTTGGAAAGGTGTGTCAGCCCTCAAGAATCTAGATTATTCCTATTAAGAAAATATTTACCAGATCATAATTATTTAATCACGCATTTTTCACTGAGTCTCCATATGTATTAGAGCTTCCCATGTGATTAGCCTGGCCATGGCCCATCAGTTATACAACCCCTTTAGGTGAGGAATCTGCAAAAGCAGTTGAAAAAAATATACAGCAAATGTTTGAAAACATATGCCAATTCTTCAATATGAATTCTCCTCGATTTTAGAAAACTTAAGAGTCATTCTCATAAATTGATGTCCCATCAATATCACATTTCTTAACTCCACATAAATGTCTGTCCTATCAAAATCACATTCCTTACTATTTTCATCAGGTGGAAAGATAAATTTTTACAGTTTATCTAATTATATTCATAATCACTTCAAGTCATTCGGAAAACTTTTTTTTGGTTCTGCAAGTTTTGGGAGACGCATATTGCACCCTTGAGACTATCATTCTGACCAACTTAACTGATAACACAGAAAGCTGCCTACTTGGATTAAGGTACAGAGCAAGACAGGGCTCTGCAGGTATGTATGTAAGTTGCTGTATCAATGGTGGAGAAAGATCCAGAGTAGAGTTTACGGATGCCCAAATGTAGAATCACAATGCAGACTCACAGCACACTAAACTAGGGTATACTATTCTTAGTAGAAGATTCACATCAATTGACAAATAGTTCCTCACTGGCCCCGGGAAGAAGGAAAGTGCCTGACTGTGGGACTCGACAAGACCATGAGTTCACCTGTTAACGTTTCTTGTGTTGATTTTCCCAGGAAAAAGAAACCAACTACATCCTGAAAGAGCTTTTTCCAGAATGCATTATTTGGAGTAAGTGGATCAAGTGAATATTGTGGCACCGCCCCCAGACCCTTATTTAAGGACTGGTTACCCATTGTTCCAGTTACTGTGGATTGTGACTGAGAGTTCTCAGCTGGATCTCTCTTTAGGGATTGCGATCAGCCTAAGAGTACCACCTTGCTTAAGGTCATGTCACCTCTTCTGAGGCTACTCTAATAACATCACTACTAGATATAGAAAGTATAAAAAGTCTGGTATGCTTGCCTGAATATGGGACAGCTATGAAGATATTTTAGCTCCAGAGGACCCTGAGGTATCAGCTGTATTTTTTTTTTTTTGTGATTGAATAGCAGTTCACTCCACCTGGTTCTACTTTCCTTACTCCTTCACAGGTATTAACCCCAAGGATCATCTTTACTAAACTTTCTACACCTGAAGCTCTATCTCAGCTTTAGCTTACTGGGAATGTAACCTAAGATAGGGTATAATTTGAGAATGACTCTTAAGTTGTTCTCTAAAATCTAGGATAATTCTGGGAATGCAAGCTGGTCCAGCCACTCTGGAAACCAGTATGGAGGTTCCTCAAAAAAAAGAAAAATAGAACTACCCTACGACCCAGCAATTGCAGTACTAGGCATTTACCCAAGGGGATACAGGTGTGCTGTTTTGAAGGGACGCATGCACCCCCATGTTTATAGCAGCACTAGTAACAGTAGCCAAAGTATGGAAAGAGCCCAAATGTCCATCAACAGATGAATGGATAAAGAAGATGTGGTATACAGACACACACACACACACACACAGACACAGACACACGCAGACACACACAGACACACACAGACACACACACACACACACACAGTGGAGTATTACAAGGCAATCAAAAAGAATGGAATCTTGCCATTTGCAACTACGTGGATGGAACTGGAGGGTATTATGCTAAGTGAAATTAGAGAAACACAAAAATCATATGACTTCACTCATATGAGGACTTTACGAGACAAAACAGACGAACATAAGGGAAGGGAAACAAAAATAATATAAAAACAGGGAGGGGGACAAAACAGAAGAGACTCATAAATATGGAGAACAAACAGGGTTACTGGAGGGGTTGGGGGAGGGGGGAGGGGCTAAATGGGGAAGAGGCACTAAGTAATCTACTCCTGAAATCATTGTTTCACTCTACACTAATTTGGATGTAAATATAAAAAAATAATAAAACAAGTTAAAAAAAAAAGAAAAAAGAAAATCTAGGAGAATTCATATTGAAGAATTGGCGTATGTTTTCAAACATTTGCTGTATATTTTTTTCAACTGCTTTTGCAGATTCCTCACCTAAAGGGGTTGTACGACTGTGGTGGGCCACGGCCAGGCTAATCACATGGAGACTCAGTAAAAAATGTATGATTAAATAATTATGATCTGGTAAATATTTACTTAATGGGAATAATCTAGATTCTTGTGGGCTGACACACGCTTCCAACCCTGTGGACAACTGCTACCATGTCTTTTCGAAACCCTGCTGCAGTCCATACTCTAGAAATGTGCATTTCCTTCTTTTCCCCCCGATATTTCCAAATCATTTCTTTGTATAGTTCAATCTTTCTTCCAGCCTAAACCCTTCATTAAAATAGCTCTTGCTAAGGACACTAAAGTTCATTTTCAGTTCTCATCTTTACTACTCAGAGGCATTCCATGGTATTAACCTTTTCCTATTTCTTGAAGCAATGTTCCTTTATTTTTTGTGATACCAGATACTCATTTTACTTCTTACTTTACCGCTTAATCTTGGGTGCTGTTTTTCCTTTCTCTGGAATTTAAGTACAGTGGCCGTCTTCACTTCTTAGTGACAGGTCATGATCTCACTGTTGGTGGGTTTGAGCCCTGCCCCGGGCTCTGCACTGGCAGTGGAGACCGTGCTTGGGATTTTCTCTCTCTCTCCGTCTCTGTCCCTTCCCCGCTCGTGTGCATTCTCTTTCGCTCTCAAAATAAATAAACTTTATTAAATACAAGTGGCCTATGTAGGTCCTGTTCGTGACATATCTCTTCCAACTCAAGGCAACCACCCTCCTCAATAAATCCACATACTTGGCTGCCTGATCCAGGATTCATCCCAGAACAAATATTATAACCTTAAAATACAGAACAAAATGGGTAAGAAGAAAAATGATCTTAAATTCTTTTTGAGGCACTTTATTCATTAATTTCCCCTATTCTCATTTTGTGAAAAGTAAGTAAGGCAGTATGTCCTTCTTAGAAAAATTAACATCAGATCCTTAATGAACTGCATGAGTATATGTTTAAGCTGAACCCGTAACATTTTGTGCATAAATGGGTTTATATTTGAAACGAGGGGAAAATGGCATATCAGAAGCACTGAGCTAAGATAATATAAGCATAGAACTGAGCCAAAATACCTATAGTGTAAACGTTTTCTATTATTTGTTCCCTTACATATTCCACCTAGAAGATAAAAAATTTGGACTTTGTGACCTTGATTTTTTTCACAGTTGGTTTCTATAATTATTAAATGGTAGAACAAACAGTAGAAATGATAGAATTAGTGAATATATTGCATAGTTTCATATGGGATTTCTTGTTTACTGCATAAAGTCCAATAGCTTTCTATTGATCAGAAAAAAGTCTGAAGGCTGTGTAGAAGCAGGTTCATTGAAAATAAAGCCATAGTTGTATTTCACTCATAAGATGCATACACATGTAACTCTAAAAAAACCAAAGCAGAGATGATTTTGAAACCATCAAAAATACGATTTCAATTTCAATCCTCACAGAGATGTGGAACTGTTAACTCCAAATTTTGAGACTCAGGACTTCTAAAAATGGAAAAATTCTAGAGCACAATTTTTGATAAAATTCTATGCCGATTTTTTTTTATCACCTGGAAGTCATTAGGAAGTTTAAGAAAGATGGCAGAAGTCACCTTCTTCCACCCTTTTAAGTGATTTAAGTGGAAACAGGTGTTTGCACCTTATCACATGTAAATGACCCTTTGCAAACACCTGCCAACTAAAATCTTCAGTGATCCTTGAGCTTCGGTTTGCTATCAAAGCTTATCAAAAAAAGTTAGTTTATATTTAGTGTTTTCCAGTTCATCTAACTCTGTACAGATTTTTATCAGGTATATATGAGAAAAATAGCTAACCATCAGTTAATGCATGAAGTAGACTCTGGGGTCATTGAACATGTCTAGAAAAAAAAACCTTTTGTCTTCAGCAGCCAAAAACAGAAGTTGTTGAACATGTGAATAAATCATTGGTAAAGTGCATTTGATTACAAATACTGAAGTGATTAATAGGCCACATATTTAAGTTTGTACACATCTACTCAGTACTGAAAAGAAATTAATCAAGAAATAGTCACTGAACCACTATAGGTAGATTGTGGAACTCAAAGTCAAAATGTGTTACGAATAGGAAAAAATAAACGTGTAATGTCAAAGAAATTCATAGGAAACTTTTATCTTTGATCCAATGTTTCTTCTTCCCATGAATCTCTCAATCATGGAAATTTACATATGAATAAAGGTATTGATAGAGTTATAGGTATAAATATAGAGATAAGTGTACCTAGAGATACTATCTAAATATATCATTTTTCTACAGTCTGCTTCACCATGCCCCATAAATATTTCAATCTTTTCAGTCACCCTTGGTTATAATAATGGTTTTTTAGCCCAGTAAGAGGATATAAAGGTCATTTTTTAGCTATATGATTAATCAAAATCATTGTGCCATGAAAATAGAGAAGTTATCACATTTCAAATTTTAAACTCCACATGCCCAATCCCAGTTCATTGGTAATTTTATTTTTGATTTATTAATTTTGTTAATTGTATTTTTTCTATTATTTTTTTAAGTAGGCTTCATTCTCAGTGCAGAGCCCATCTCAGGGCTTGAAATCACAACCCTGGGATCAAGACTTGAGCTGAGATCAAGAGTCCAATGCTTAACCGACTGAGCCACCCAGATGTCCCAATTTTTTTTTATTTTAATATTGGATCTTTATATGATAGTGCTGATGTATTTCAATATACCTAAGGGCCCCTTCTAGTCAATAGCTTCTCTCTACATAGACAACTACTATTCAAATTTCTGTCCCCAATATAAAATATTTGCCTATTGTTGAACTTTATATATGTGGAGAAACATAATATGTACTCTTTTTTGTCTGCCTTCTTTCACAATTTATAATGCTTTTGAGATTCGCCATGTTTTTGCATATATCAGTGAATCATTTTTGTTATTGTAGAATAGTATTCCATTGTATAAGTATGCCACAGTTTGTCCGTCCAATTCTGCAATGGATGGACGTATGGGTTATTTCCAGCTTAGGTTCTTATGAATAAGGCTAATATTTTGTATCATTCTTTTTGTGGACATAAGCTTGGTGACTCAGAGTGGAATTGTTGTGTCATAAGGTTAGCGTAAGATTAAACGCATTAGAATTAAACAATAGTATCCAAAAGAAGTTCCATTATTTTAAATATGAACCATCAACTTTTGAGATCCATGCTTGCAACCGTATCCTTCCTAGCAATGGGTATGGTCAGTGTGGGTGTGTGCCTGTGTGTGTGTGTGTGTGTGTGTGTGTGTGTATGCGTGTGTGTGTTTAATTTTAGGAATTCTAGTGAAAGTAGGGTGGTATCTCATTGTGGTTTTAATGTATATTTTCCTGATGACAAATGATGTTGACCATGTATTTATTTATGTATTTGGCATTCTGGCATCTTTTTCTATATAAAGTACCAGTTGAAGACTTCTGTGCATTTTTAAATTAGGTTGTTTGAGTATTATAATTTGTAAGGCAACTTTATATAATTTGCACAAGAGTCCTTTGTCAAATAGATGTGATACGTATGCCACAGATATTTTCTTGCCTTCTGTTGCTTTCATTTTCACCTTCTTAATGGTGCCTTTTGTTGATGTTTTTTTTCAATTTTTATAGGAGATCTAATTGATCATTTTAGAGTTTTCTCCCCCCTTTTATGGTTAGTACCTGTATTAGTTTGCTAGGGCTGCCATAACAAAGCACCACAAATTGGATGATTTAAATAAGAAAAATTTGTTGTCTTGGAGTTCTGGAAGCTAGAAGTTTGTGATCAAGGTATCAAGAAGGTTGATTTCTTCTGAGGCCTTTCTCCTGGCCTTGTGGGGAGCTGTCTTCTCCCTGTGTGTTTACATCATCCTTCTGAGTAAGTCTATTTTGAAATGACCCCTTCTTATAGGGACATCAATAATTTTGGATTAGGTCCCGCTTTAATGACCTCATCTTAATTTAACCAATTACATCTGCAAAACTTTACTTCCAAATAAGGTCATAGTCTGAGGTCCTGGGAATTAGGACTTCAACAGGAGAATTTGGGAAGGGGGACACAATGCAATCCCTAACAGCACCTTTTGTGGCATAACACTCTTTGCTAACCACGATGTGAAAAAGTATTCTCCCGTGCTTTCTTCTAAAAGTTCCGAAATTGTAGCTCTCGTGTTTAGGTCAAAGATTTATCTCTTGCAATTTTTTCCTTGGTGCCAGTTTGAAATCAAACTTCATTCTTTTCATAAAATATCCAGCGTTACACCACCATTTTGTTGAAAATAACTCACTTTCCTCATTGATTTCTTTTGGTGCTATTGTCAAAAATTAAAATTGGCCATATATTTATAAGGCCATGTCTGGATTCTCTGGTCTATTCCTTTGAGCTGTTTTTCTATTTTGATGCCGATAACCACCTTCTCTTAATTATCACAGCTTTATACACAGTAGCTTTATAGTAAATCTTGAAACCCTCCCAGTGCCATGTCTTGCAAATTCCAGCTGCCTTGGCAATTCTGCACTCCATTCTCTGTTTTCTTCATCTAGTGAGATTGGCTTTTGTTCTTGTACTTTATTTCTCTGCATCATAGTTTAGAAAATGCTCCCAGGCAAAAAGCTGCAGTAAATGTGGAGCTTCATTTCACTTCAGACTAGCAGTCCTTCATGATCTGCTGCATAATAACTGTTTCTCCATAAGTTTTTCCAGTTGCATAATTGTTTACTACGGGAGGGAAGTCTAAAATCAGCTACTCCACTACGTCAGGATCATGTCAGTTAGCCTTCAGTTACTTTGACCACCAAGTATTCTGTTCCAGCAACTTAAGGAAATAGATTGTGTTTGTTAACAGATAATAGGTTTTGTTTGCTAACCCTGCATCCTTACTTCCTACCTGGAATAAGAACCCGAGTGATATCTCTTATCTTTTGGCATTTATAGGACAAAAACATGAGTGTGGTTATTAACCAGATGGGTGTGATAATACAAACTCTCAATGGGAAAAGTCAGCCCAGGCAGAAGCACACCCATAATGATCATACTGTAGACCTCAGCTAACAGAGAGGCCGTATAGAGAGATGAGAATCTGAAGAAGCTTGCAAGAGCTGTTTTTTGAATTATGTTTTCCCCATGAGTGATAATGCAAGGAAAGGGCAAGTCTTTGCAGATGTATAAACCCAGTAAAACCTGGTTCAAGCCCTGATTATTCTATAATATAACCACTCCCACTATCAATCTTCTCATGGGTTAACATGATAACATTGCAACGCTTTTTAAAATGTTGTTTCAAGGATTAAAACAGCTAAGGCTTATAACATGTTTACCCAATATCTGGCTCTCACTCTTTACTTAGTAAATGATGGTTGTTATTATTTTAACTGATGGTGAATGCAACTATCTTCGGCTGGATGCTAGAAGCCCTCAAATGCCATCACTTCCTGGCAAATATTCACAAGTGACCTGACCATGTAATGATGTGCACCAGCACATTAACAGATAACAAAACGAGGGGAGTAGAGGCTTGGGGGAAGTGAAGGAGAAAGGACAAAATTCACATGGGTCCCAAACAAACGCTAGTGTATTTTGAGAAAATAATTCACCTGAAATTGACTCTTCTAGCATAACCTAAATTCCTTCGTTTCCTGTATGGCTCTAATCCAGTATATGTGGATATTGAATGAAAACAACAAGGGACATTTAACATACTGAGTGTGTGTAGTATCTGCATAAATATGCATAGAGTCAATAAATGACTAATTTTACATTCTAGTTAGTTTAATATTTATCAACTGTCCCACCTCAAATTACTATAATTTAATCTTTGAATACAGTATATATTAAGAATCACAATTTTATTTAGTGGTTATGAAAATTCTCTATTTCATACACTGTTGGAAAACTTCTACACAAAAAATAATAAATATATACCACATTGGAATTTTTGGTAAGATTTCAAGAAGCAGCCAATGAGAGGGGCACCTGGATGGCTCAGTCAGTTAAGCATCCAACTGTTGGTTTCAGTTCAGGTCGTGATCCCACATCTTGCTATGCATTGGGCATGAAGTCTGCTTAAGATTAAGATTCTCTTTCTCCCTCTCCCACTGACTCTCTCTCTCTCTCTTTCTCTCTCTCTCTCAAAAAAATCAGCAGACGAGAGACATTTTCTAATCACTTGCCATTCCTTGTTAATAATATTAATTTAACAAAGATTTACTAAACATTTACATTTTTCTAGGCACTTTTACATACACATACACAAATATAAGATACAATCCCATGTCCTGAAGACCTCATACTTTGCAAAAACTCACCTGTAAAACCATTGTGAGATATATTGCTAGTGTAAAAAGTAAAAGTTAAAATAACTGTGAGGGTATCTATTTTCTTTTCCAGAAAAGTTGGCAAAGGCTCACAGGGAAAGTGGCATTCCTGCTGTGTTTTAACATGTCAATTATATTCTCTTAGGAGGTCAAGTAGGAGGTAGAATCTTCTAGGTCAAGGTAAAACCACAAGCAAATACGTAGAATTATAAAAATATATGTCACATTTAGAAAATAGGTTACATTAAAGCGTAAGTCTTATGGAAGAGAATAACAGAATGTGGTACCAAAAAGATAAGTTGGGAACAGATTACGAAAGGTTTTAATGCCATTCTAAAAAGTTAGATTTTATACTTACATAGTTCAAGAGCAGGTAAATTGATTAGTTCTTTTAAAAATATGAAATGTGAAGTAATCTGTAGGTAATATATAACATAAAATACAACATATAATATTACTTCATATATTGCATATAATATTAATAAATTTATTATTATATAATATTTTATATATTTAACGTTCTATAAATAATTGCTGATACTAAAAAAATGTTTTAAATTACTAGCATCTGAGCAAAATGTATTCATTTACTGCTTGGAGGAAACCGTAAAATAATGACTTTATGCCATTAAAATTATACATGCATATGTTTCTTAAATCTGAGCTCGGGTATTTTTCTAATTTTTACTGATCAGAAATCATTTCAATATGTTCTTCCATATTACCTCGAATTTTGTTGCAGCATGTTAAAGGTAAATAGTCAATATTCATTGTCTTTATTTCTCCATATTCTATGAACCATCTACTTATGTTTGGGAAATTATCCATCTTCTAAATTTTGAGCCTGCCACCCATTAATAAAGCTACATTTCCTGAGAGCTTGGATAAAGACATGACCTAGATACCTGCCTAAAATGTTGCTTCTGGAGTCAGTAACCCCCCCCCAAAAAAAAAATTCAGGAAAGCAGGAATAGAGAGTTTTTGTTACTGCTGCTGTTTCTTTTATCGGAAGAAGTATATTCTCTAGAGGAACAGTTGCAAAAGTGCACCATCAGTGGTGTCCTTACTGGGCTGGTTCATGTGCTGTGACTTTTAATTCTGGGTCTGACTTGACAGCTTCTCTTTTTCTCTTCTCTGAGCCTGGTTCTTCCAAGTGCCGAGGCTTTCAGAAGTTCCATGAGCCACCCCAAATCTTCTCTTAACATTTACTTCCAACACATACCCTGCATAGACACATCTTTTTTTTTCTTGCAAATCAGATGTCAAAGGCAAAGTATGTCAATTCTTTGAGAGCAGGTGTGGTGTCTGCTACCTTTGAAATCTTTAGCACAGAAATGACAGTAGTTGTGCAAGTGTTATTAAAAACATATATTTGACTCTTTTTCGTGGTGCCTCGGAGGTGGTAGGATGCTTCGGGCTGAAGCTGAACATATCTCTTTCCCAGCTACTGTATGCCAGAAACTCACTGAAGTGGACAGTGAATGCAAACTTCGTACTTTTTATGAGAAGCATGTGGCTGGAGACATTACTGCTGATGCTCTGGGTGAGGGATGGAAGGCTTTCGTTGTCCGGATCAGTGGTGGCAATGACAAACAAGGCATCTGCGTGAAGCAGGGTGTCTTGACCCACGGCCACGTCCTCCTGCTGCTGAGTAAGTGACATTCCTGCTACAAAGCAAGGTAGACTGGAGAAAGAAAGCAGACATCTGTTCTGAGTTGCATGGTGGATGCCAGTCTTGGTGTTCTCAAGTTGGTCATTGTGAAAATAGGGGAGAAGGATACTCCTGGACTCACTGACACTACCGTGCCTCATAACTCTGAAGAAAAAACAGACTAAGGAAAATAAGAAAGAGGCTGCAACTTGGCCAAGAGAATGGAAGAGGCCAAAGAAAAATGCCAGGAGCAGATTGCCAGACGACAGAGGCGATTCTCTCTGTGAGCTTCTACTTCTAAGTCTGAGTCCAGTTAAAAATGAAATTTTCTGAGAGTGACAAATAAATAAGTTCAGACATCAAATCTCAAAAAGCCCATATATCTGATAAATTAATGATGTTAAGCAGGAAAATGACACTTATGGTTTGAAAATCATAGATAACTTTTGCAGGCTGCCTTACTAGAAACTTGACGTGCTTTCAATAAAAGAACGTAGAAAGCACTTTTGGGTCCAAGGAGATATCTAAAAGCTTCCCGAATTAAACAGCGGCATCTTACAATGGAAGACCTTTTGATGAACTATTTAGTTTTGATTAGCCTTGTTCTACATAATTTGAGTATCACTGTGAGGCAGTGCCATATGGTATCAATAAATAAGTCTTCAGTGTGTTCACTTATCCTCCAAAATGTATATAAAAAGGTCAATTATCTCTAATTAAGTCCCTATTTTCTTTGGTAAGGATGTGTGTGTTTTCCCAATCAAGCACGCAGTGAGGTTACCGAGTGTTTCTACATGGCTGATTAAGGATATGTCAAAGATAGGACTCAGGAGAAAAGTTGAAATGCTTTGCTCTCTTAAACGACATCTATTGGGGGTGACTTGCACATTATTATCACTCTTTTATCTTTTCTATCTTCTGCCAAAATCTTCTCAAATTCCCATCACCTGAGTTGATAGCGTATAAGCATAATCCAGAACAGGGTCATACAGGGTCTGTTTCCCAAGGACTTGACATACGAGGGCTCAGCACAAATGCATAGGAGTTCATGGCATGAAGTAAGGAATAGCTGAGAAAGGGACACAGGTGCAGGCTGCTGGGAACTCAATCACACTGATGCTGGGGAGTGACTCGAGATCCAGTGCAGCACTGTCATTATCTGCCACACTCCCTTCCTAAGCACGTAGGGGAAAAGACTCACTTCACTTCAACACATGCGATAGAAAATAGTTACATTCAAGTCTCATAATAAATTAGCATAAGAAGCAAAAAATGAGCAGGAAAGTGTATACACAAACAAACGAAGAAATACCAGAAAAACGTGCTCCCACAACAAATGAAAGCTGTGAACTAACATTTTAAGAAAGGAGCTAAAATAATTTTTTTAAAAGGTATGAAAGCATTGCAAAAATCCTATTTAGATAAGAAACACAAATGGGCGAGAAGAAAAATTGGAAAGAGAGCTAAGAGAACACAGAGAAAGAAGTGGAAATAAAAATTCATGTAATAAACTTAAAATACTTAGGTAAAAAATAAAAATATGTAACAAAGGGTAAGCCAGAAAGAACATAAGAGTGGATAAACGTGACAAACAAAATAATGCCATAAAAAATGCAAATTGGAAAAAAGGAAAAAATCGACATTAACAAATGAAGAGAGACATAGAAGGGTTAAGGGAAATATATACAAATAACTTTTTGAAAGAATGAAGGGAGAGAGCATAACCAAGGAACTAAAATAAAACAAACAATAATACTACAATTCAAAAAAAAGACATTCTGAAATAAAGAAGACTTAAAGGTGTATATGTATATAAACAGTAGAACCTTTTTGTTGAAAGAAGGAAAGAATAGAATGGAAGGAACAAAAATAGTAGCTAGAAATTATTGAATATACCTTGCTTGCAGATTTGACTTTGGACATATGTAAAATACATTACAAAATTTAAGTAAAACAGAGGAGTCTCCCCAGTGTTGGGGGTAGGGACTGGAGTAGGTGGATGGTGGAGTAGGGAGATCCTATGCTCACTTCATCCCCTGAATACAACTATCTAGCACCCACATCAATGTAAATAACCAGGAAACTGGAAGAACAGGCCCTCCACAGCTAAATGCAGACAAGAGTCCACATCAAAGAGGGAAGTGGGGGACAAAGACATGGTCCAGAGCTAAAGAGATCCATGGGACTATACATAGGAGGGAAGGACACCACAGACAAGGAGACAGGAGAGAAATAGAGCCTCACACCAAGCACCCCAGACCCGGGGAACCCACACAGGGAAGAAAAATCCCCATGAGATTTGGCTTTGAAAACCAATGGGACCTAATTTCGCAAGTTCATACAATCAGTGGAACTTAACACTTAGAAGTTTAAAAAACAATGAGCTCAGGTCTGAAACAACTTGGAGGGTGATAGGAAACTGAGTTCCTGCTATTCGAGATATAGCACAACATCCCCACTTAGATACATCACAGAGAAGCACTTTGAAAAATGCCTGATGCATACCTGAAGGAGATTTATTTACTAATCTCAGAGCATGTACTAGAGGGGCAGGTATTTTTAGGAAACCTCTCCAGGAAAACAGAAGCTGATAGGCACAATTTCCACACTCTTTACCCCAGCCTAGACACATGGACACCCGCAGGCACTAGCTCAGCTCCAACAATCACTACCTAAATTGCTTACAGTGTACCCTGCCCTGTGTTCTCCTATGGTCATGTATCCTCCAATAAGCCATTGGCTGGAGCCTATCCAAAGTGGTACCACAAGACGGGAAGTGTGCAAGCATTCCTAATGGGCCAGCACCATTCCAAGTGATTCCTCTCCCAAGGAGAGAGGAAGATAACCACACACACTTGTTTCACTATGTCCCCAGCATGGGCTGGGGGCAGACATCTGGTCTGACTGCAGGCCCTGCCCACCAACAAAAGATTCTCAAGAGACACAACAGAGAAAGACCCAGTACTTTGTTGCTATTGCATCTCTGGCAAACACCTGGCCTGACAATTCAGGCCCAAGGCAGTCCCAGACAGACCCACTAACAACAAGAGACAAACTCTGTCAACAACAGGCAAAGAGAGTCCAGTTGCAGACTACTAGATCGAAGGGAAATGTGGCTTAGCCAAAACAGCAGGGTATAGGCAACACACACAGGAGACACTCCTGAAACACCAGGTTCTGGTGAACAGAGGATATTGCACTGCAGGGCACTACAGTACATCTTCTTCAGAAGGCCACCTCTTTAAGGAGCAGGAGATATAGATGACTTTTCTAATACATAGAAACAGACACAGAGAGCAAGCCAAAATAAACAGATGGAGGAATATGAAAGAAATGGAAAAACACGACAGAATCACAAGCAAAAAAGCTAAATGAAACAGAGATAAGTAATATGACTGACAGACAATTTGAGGTAATAGTCATAAAGATACTCATTGGACATGAGAAAAGAGTGGAGGACCTCAATGAGACCTTTAACAAAGAGATAGAAAATATAAAAAAGAACCAATCAGAGATGAAGAACCCAATAATTGAAATTCAAAATACACCAGATGTAATAAAGAGTAGACTAGAGGAAGCAGAAGAATGGATCAACAACCTGGAGGACAGAGTAATGGAAAGTAATCAAGCTTAACAGGAGAAAGAACAAAAATAATAATAAATGAAAATATACTTAGGGAACTCAGCAACACCATCAGCATAATATATTCACATTACAGGGATCCCAGAAGGAGAAAAAAGGTCAGAAATTTTATTTGAAGAAATAATAGCTGAAAACATCCCAGTTCTGGGAAAGGAAACAGATATCCAGACCCAGGACACAGAGACACCTGCCAACAAAATCAACCCAAGGAAGTAGACCAAGACACATAGTAATTAAAATGGCAAATATGATAAAATGATAAAGTAGAATTTTAAATGCATCAAGAGAAAGAAGATATTTATATACAAGGGAATCCCCATAGGCAACGAGTTATTTCTTCAGCTGAAATTTTGCAGACCGGAAGGGGGTGGCATGATATATTCAAAGTACTGAAAGAAAAAAAAAACTGCAACCAAAAATACTCTAACCAGCAAGGCTATCTATCATTCAGAATAGAAAAAGAGAGAAAGTATTTCCCAGACAAACAAAAGCTAAAGGAGTTGATGACCACTAAACCAGCTCTACAAGAAATTTTAAGGGAGAATTTTTGAGTTGAAAGGAAAGAACATAAGCAGAAGTAAGAAAAGTAGGAGGTACAAAAGCAGCAAAATTAAGTATATCTATAAAAACTGGCGAAGGGATTCACAAAATAAAAGGATGTGAAGTATTACACCATATACCTAAAATGTGGGAGGAGGAAGAAGAGTAAAGAATGGGTTCAAACTTAAGTGACCATCAACGTAATATAGACTGCTATATGCATAAGATGTTATATACAAATATAATGGTAACACAAATCAAAAACAAGTCATAGATGTGCAAAAAGTAAAGAGAAAGGATTCCAAGTATATAACTAAAGAAAGCAAGCCAACCATGAGACAAAGGGTAAGAAAAGAAAGGTACAGAAAAGACCCACAAAAACATCCATAAAACAAGTAACAAACTGGCAGTAAGTACATACCTATCAATAATTACTTTGAATATAGATAAATGTTCCAATCAAAAGACATAGGGTGACAGAATGGATAACACAGCAAGAGCCAGGGTTCTTGGGTGGCTCAGTTAGTTGAGCATCCAACTCTTGATTTTGGCTCATGTCACAATCCCAGGGCTGTGGGATCAAGTCCCGCATCAGGCTCCACATTGAGCAGGGAAGATTCTCTCTCTTTCTCCCTCTGTCCCTTCCCTCGCTCATGTTCTGTCCCTCTTTCTAAAGTAACATTTTTTAAAAAAGCAAGACTCATCTGTAGGCTGCCTACAAGAGACTCATTTCAGACCTAAAGTCACCTGAAGATTGAAAGTGAAAGGATGGAAAAGCATTTATGATGCAAATGGAAGTGAAAAGAAAGACTGGGTAGCAATAGTTACATCATGACAAAATAGACTTTAAAACAAAGACTGTAACAAGAAACAAAGAAAGACACTATGTAGTCATAAAGGAAACAAGCCAACAAGAAGATATAACAATTGTAAATATTTATGCACCCAACACGCAAGCACCCAAATATGTAAAGTGGCTAATGACAAACAAAGGAGCTAATTGATGATAATACAATATTAGTAGGGGACTTTAACACCCCACTTAGATCAATGGATAAGTCATCCAAACAGAAAATCAACAAGGAAGAGTGGCTTTAAATGACATATTGGACCAGATGAATCTAACAGATATATTCAGAACATTCCATCCTAAAACCAGAACCATCCTAAAACAGAATACACAGTCTTTTCGGTACACATAGAACATTCTCCAAAATAGATCACATATTAGGCCACAAAACAAGTCTGAACAAATTCAGTAAGAATAAAGTTATACCATGCATCTTTTCTAATCACAATGCTAAAACTAGAAATCAATCAAAGAAAAAGTCTTTTTTTTTATTGTTTATTTATTTCTTTTTTTTCTTCTGAAATTTATTGACAAATTGGTTTCCATACAACACCCAGTGCTCATCCCAAAAGGTGCCCTCCTCAATACCCATCACCCACCCTCTCCTCCCTCCCACCCCCCATCAACCCTCAGTTTGTTCTCAGTTTTTAACAGTCTCTTATGCTTTGGCTCTCTCCCATTCTAACCTCTTTTTTTTTTTCCTTCCCCTCCCCCATGGGTTCCTGTATGGCCTTTTGTAGCAACGTGGATGGAACTGGAGAGTGTGATGCTAAGTGAAATAAGCCATACAGAGAAAGACAGATACCATATGGTTTCACTCTTATGTGGATCCTGAGAAACTTAACAAAGAAAAAGTCTTAAATAACATGCTACTCAACAATGAATGGGTCAACCAAGAAATCAAGGGGAAAATCAAAAATACATGGAAACAAATTAAAATGACATTACACTATTGTGTAATGGTCCAAAATCTTTGAGGTGCAGCAAAAACTACTCTAAGAGGGAACTTTATAGCAATACACCCCTACATCAAAAAGCCTGAAAAATCTCAAATAAACAACAAAACCTTTCACTTAAAGTAGCTAAAAAAGAGAACAAAATCCAAAAACAGTAGAAGGAATATAATTATAAAGATAAGAGCATAAATAAATAAATAGAAACTCAAAACAAAACAAAACAACAACAAAACATCAAAAAACACTACAATAGATCAATGAAACCAGGAGCTGGTTCTATGAAAAAGTAAACAAAATTGATAAACTTTTAGCCAGATTCACTAAAAAAAAAAAAAGAAGAGATAAAGCTGACTCAGAGAAACAAAACCAGAAATGAAAGATGAAAAATAACAACTGACACAACTGAAATAAAAAGAATTACAAGAGAATATTATGAAAAATTATCTGCCAAATAATGGGCAATCTAAAAAATGGATAAATTCCTAGAAACATATAATCTACAAAATTGAATTAGGAAGAAATAGGAAATTTGAACAGACCATTTATCAGCAATCAAATCGAATCAGTAATCAAAAACTCCTAACAAACAGAAGTCCTGGGCCAGACTGCTTCATAAGCGAATTCTACCAAACATATAAAGAGAAGTTAATACCTATTCTTTTCAAACTAGCCCAAAAAACTTGAAGAGAAAAGAAAGCTTCCAAATTCAACCTATGAGGCAAGCATTATTCTGATACCAAAGCAGATAAAGACACTCTAAAAAAGAGAACTATAGGCTAGTATCTCTGATGAACATAGACATAAAGATCCTCAACAAAATATTAGCAAACTAAATGCAACAATACCCTTAAAAATATCATTCACCACAATCAAGTAGGATTTAGTTCTCATGTGCAAGGGTGGGTCAATATTTACAAATCAATCAATGTGATATAGAGTATCAAAATAAAGGAGAAAAAAAATAATCATTTCAAAGGAGGCAGAAAAATCATTTGACAAAGTACAAAGTCTATTCATGATAAAAACCCTCACCCAAGTAGGTTTAGAGGGAACATACCTCAACAAAATAAAGGCCATATATGAAAAACCCATAGCTAACATCATACTCAATGGTGAAAACTGAGAAATTTTCCCCTAAGATCAGGAACAAGACAGAGATGTCCACTCTCACCACTTTTATTCAACATAGTACTGGAAGTCCTAGCTACGGCAATCAGGAAACAAAAAGAAATAAAATGTATCCACATTGGTGAAAAAGAAGTCTAATTTTCACTATTTCCAATGACATGGTACTGTATGTAGAAAACTCAAAAGACCACCAAAAAACTACTAGAACTGATAAATGAATTCAGTAAGGTCATAAGATACAAAATTAATATACAGAATTTCATTACATTTCTATAAACTACTAATGAAGAAGAAGATAGAGAAATTAAGAAAACATCCTATTTACAATTGCATCAAAAAATCATGAAATGCCTAGGAATAAGCTTAACCCACACTGGTGAAAGAAATTGAACATAACAAAAACAAATAGAAAGACCTTCGATGCACATGGATTGGAAGAACAAATATTGTTAAAATGTCTATACTACCCAAATCGATCTACAGATTTAATTCATCCTCTATCAAAATAGCAACGGCATTTTTCAGAAAAATAGAAAATATTAAAATTTGTATGAAACCACAAAAGACCCCGAAGAGCTAAAGCAATCTTGAAAAAGAACAAAACTGGAGGTACCATAATTTCAAATTTCAAGAAATACTACAAAGCTCTAGTATTCAAAACAGTATGGCAATGACACAAAAACAGACACAGACCAGTGGAACAGAATAGAGCCCCCAAGTAAACCCATGATTATACGTCAGTTAATCTTTGACAAAGGAGGTAAGAATATACAATGAGAAAAAGACAAGGCTTTTCAACAAATGATGCTGGGAAAACTAGAAAGTTACATGCAAAAGACTGGACCACTTTCCTCTACCACACACAAAAATAAATTCAAAATGAGTTAAGGACCTGAATGTGAGATTAAAACCATAAGAATCCTAGAAGAGAGTACAAGCAGTCATTTCTCTTACATCAGCCATTAGCAACATTTTTCTACATCTCCCAAGGCAAGGGAAACAAAAGCAAAAAATAAACTATTGGGTTTATATCAAAATAAAAAGCTTCTGCACAACAAAAGTAACAATTGACAAAACTGAAAGACAACCTACTGAATGGGAGAAGATATTTGCAAATGATAGATCCAATATGAGATTAAATCAGAAATATATAAAGAACTTATATAACTTAACACTAAAATAATAATAATAATAATAATAATAACAATAATCCAATTGAAAAATGGGCAGAAGACATGGACAAGCATTTCTCCAAAATGCTAAAATTGAAACACAATGAACGACAAGTGTCGGTGAGGATGTGGAGAATAAAGGAATCTTTTGCTTTCTTGTGGAAATGCAAATTGGTGTAGCCACTGTGGAAAACAATATGGAGGTTACTCAAAAAATTAAAAATAGAATTACTATATTATCCGGCAATTCTACTACTAGGCATATAGCCAAAGAATACAAAGGGACTAATTTGAGAAGATATATGCATCCTTATGTTTATTGCAGCATTATTTACAAAAGCATTACTTCCAACTATGGAAGCATCCCAAGTGTCCATCAATAGACAAATGGATGAAGAAATTGTATAGCTACAATGGAATATTATTCAGCCATAAAAAGGAATGAAGTCTTGCCTTTTGCAACAACATTGATGGATCTAGAGAATATAAATGCTAAGTGAAATAAGTCAGTCAAAGATAAGTATCATATGATTTCACTCATATATGGAATTTAAGAAACAAAACAAACAAAACGGAGAGATAAAGTAAAAAACAGACTCTTAACTATAAAGAACAAACTGATGATTACCAGGAGGAAGATTGGTGGGGTTGGCTGGGTGAAATAGGTGAATGGGATTAAAAGTACACTTATGATGAGTTCTGGGTAATGTATGGAATTGTGGAATCACTATATTGTACACCTAAAACTAACAGAACACTATATGTTAACTATACTGGAGTTTAAAAAATAGTTAAGTAAAACAATCAATCACTAATAATAAAGACATAATGAAAAAAATAAAATCTTTTATTTATTTAGTTGGTAGCATACCCCCCAAAGAAGAACTATGCCAAGTGAACTTACAGAAAAGAAATTTTACTATACATGTCTTAATAGGATATGCTTTATGGATAAACAAGAAATACTGAAAACAAATTATGCTACTTTCTCATAATATATGATTCATGGTATTTTTGATAGATTTAATCCGAGACTCTTTTGTGTGTATTATAGAAAATAGCTAAAGGGGACCTGGGTGGCTCAGTCAGTTGTGCGTTGGACTTTGGCTTAGGTTATGATCTCACAGTACAGTTTGGGAGTTCAAGCCCCGTGTCAGTCTCTGTGCTAACAGCTCAAAGCCTGGAGGCTGCTTTGGATTCTGTGTCTCCCTCTCTCTTTCCGTCCCCTGCTTGCGCACTGTCCCCCCCCCCCCGCCTTTCTCTCTCTCTCTCAAAAATAAATAAACATTAAAAATTTTTTTTAAAGGTAGCTAATAAGTACTGTGTTTATTTCATTGAGAATACTCTTAAGGTCATGGGAAAAAGGGAGTACAAATGTAAGATTGATGAAATCAGGTAAAAAAAATTTTTAATTTTTCTGATTTTGCATCAGAAGCATTATCATGAACTCATACTGTATTTTATGAAAAAAAGAAATCCACATATTTCCTTGCCTTCTCCACTAAAAACATTTAAAAATAATGACTAACACATGAAGCATCCCAACAGCCATATTTCCGATCTGAATAGTGGTAAATGAACAAAGAGTCATCGGACATGTGTCTGGTTCTACATTTAGTGAAGGAAATATATAGGATGATTCCAGAGTATTTTTTTTTCATTTCAGGAAGCAAGAGATCTCAAAGACAACACAGATAATATCAAAAACATTCTAGGACCAACTTGATGCTCCTACTAATCAATGATGAATCAGTTCGAGCATCATTAGGAAGAAGAACTGCAGTGTATTGAAAATTATCAAAATGTTAAACACATGATTTTGCCATAATTTTGTATATATAGATACATTTAGGGTAGAAAGATGATATATGGATGATAAATAGGTAGGTAGATAGATAGATAGATAGATAGATAGATAGATAGATGATACATACATAGTAATAGGTCATCATTTTCTCATGATTTGGGGGATCCAAACCATTATTTTGAAAAATGATAATTGGTGGAAATGATTTTCCTGTAAGAATTCAAAATAACCAAATGGTTGAGGAGGTAAAATATCCCTTTACAGATGTATAGCAACTAATGAAATGAAGAGATGATAAAATCAGATCGCCATTTTGCAATCCCTAATGAGATCACTGATGTAGGCCATGATCACGAACGGTTTCTAGCCTTATAGTGAGAGTAGACATCATATCCTTTCTAACAAGTGTGCTCTACACCACCTACGGAGTGCTCTTGGAGAAAATCTAACCTGACTGTAGAGCTAAAACCACCCATCTGTAGGCAATACAGCAGACAAAGGAATGTGTTAAATGCCACCACAGTGAAGCAATAACAGAATTTGGAGTGAGGAACTCTGAAATTTGTTATTGTCACTGTAACAAATTAATTGAAAAGAATGGGATGTTTGAAAGGTTAATCAAAAAATTAGAAATATTTATGATTTTACCTTAAGTAAGATAATAGTATTATGACTATGACATGATTGTACATAGAAGGTAATATACATGTATAGATAGATAGATAGATAGATAGATGATAGATAGACATATACGTATACACATGCATATATGTGGATACATAGGTAGGTAGGTAGGAAAGTAGGTAGGTAGGTAGGTAGATAGATGATAGATAGATAGATAGATAGATAGATAATAAAGAAACGAAGGTACATTTCATAATACAGTGATGAAATAGTGAATGACTTTTCTTCCTTGTGATTTCTACTTCATGGTTTCAATATGTTTTGTTCAATGAAAATATATTACTGCAATAAAATAAAATCATAATTAATTGACTTTTCAAGTCTTTGCATTGATTAAACTCCCTTTCATTGAGGATAGCACGATGTGAAAAGAACAGGGTTCTTGAAGGCTGTCTTATCTGGATACAAATCTCAGACCTGCCATTATTTAAAGCCTAGGGTTAGAAACATCATGGTATCATTTAGCCCTTTAATCACAAGGATTTCTTTAGGAATTCTTTGGCAGTTCGTGTGCATTTTATGTCTATACATTTTAATCCTCTTTTGTTCTTGTTCTCTCTTTTGAAACTCAGAAAAAAAGTTTGAGAAACTTCTATTAGTTTTTACCATTTACAAAAATGTGTTAAAGCCAAACCAAGTTATGTCTGAGATTCAACTACAAATATTTGCATTCATTCCTTTTTTTTATTCACAAAGCATTTATTGGTAATTTATTATTTTCCATACCCAGACTTATGCATTGTCTATAATTCATTTTCACCAGGTTCCCCTTGCAGACTTTCTGATAATAGGAAACATGTTAAGAAAATTTACGTTTTTGGCATTCATTTTCTGTGGGTGAAAATCCAATTTAGTGTCTAAATATGGTCTTTTGATTCTTTATCATTTCAGTGCTGCGTAAATTACAGCTGTCCTCATTCTTTTACCACATTAAAATCTCTCAGCCTGTCCCTTTTAAAGGACAAATGATATTTTGAAACACAGGTTTCGCTTTGGCCTACAATTTAATCAGGCCTCTCCATCCTGCCAATCACCTTTGGACTGAAACAGCTCTGCTGTTCAGATCAAAATATCACCTTTAGTGCTTGTCTGTCATTTCAAGTTCATGCCATTGTAAGTCAAGACGGTGTCCTTTGTAACTCTGCCCTGAGATGACTTTAAGGAGTTCTCAATTTTATTCTGCTTCTCATATTTCAGACAACTTTAGACTTTCAATGAGTCTACCCTGAACTCATACTCTCAGACTTCTCTAGGCTCTGTGAGCTGTCCAGGAGACTTTGAACTCATCCTTAGAATCTCATTATCTTCCTCTCCGTATTTAAAGGCCCACTTTCAGATCTGCCTCGGAATGCCATTTTGCAAAAATCCCGATCAGCGTATGTTGCCTTTACTTACATATTACATCAGAGCAGAGTGCCCTAGCTGAAAAATTGGCCCATACGCATTGATTGCTGTTAATTAAAATAGATCGACACAGCTTGTTCCCTTACTTATCCTACTTCCTACAAGGTCCTGAAAAATCTATGTTTCTAACTAAATTTAAGAGTCTAGGGGCGCCTGGGTGGCGCAGTCGGTTAAGCGTCCGACTTCAGCCAGGTCACGATCTCGCGGTCCGTGAGTTCAAGCCCCGCGTCAGGCTCTGGGCTGATGGCTCAGAGCCTGGAGCCTGTTTCCGATTCTGTGTCTCCCTCTCTCTCTGCCCCTCCCCCGTTCATGCTCTGTCTCTCTCTGTCCCAAAAATAAATAAACGTTGAAAAAAAAAATTAAAAAAAAATAATAATAAAATTAAAAAAATTTAAAAAAAAGAGTCTAAATCGGGACGGCTAGGTGGCTCCATTGTCAAGCAGCTCACTCTTGGTTTCCACTCAGGTCATGACCTCACAGTTTGTGAGTTTGAGCCCTGTGTCAGGCTCCACACTGATGGCTCAGAGGCTGCTTGGGGTTCTCTCTCTCTCTCCCTTTCTCTCTGCCCCTCCCCTGCTCGTTCTCTCTCTCCCCCTCCCTCCCTATCAATCTAAAAATAAATGACTCAAATTAAGCATAGAGTCTAAGTTCATAGAAATAGATGTTCACAGGTTAACTAGTAATCGTTCTTTCTACATAACTTGAATATCTCTCCTTCTGCCTGCACCACCAGGCCTAGCCTGATCTACTTGTCTCTTTTCCGTAGCATCTAGCGAACTTCACATAACAGATACTGCCGTTCTATTAGGCTAATTTACATCTTCATCTGCTTTATTCACTGATACATGTCAAGTGCCTAGAGCAGTGCCTGGTGCATCGCATGTAGTCAACAATCCCTATAAATGGAATCGATACAGATTTTTCTATGTTTTGTTTGACAGGAGAGAACTTAGAGAATACTGCAGGGAGACACTGTGACTTTTCTTTCACTGAGGTGATTTGGTATTTTTCTTTCTGTCCAGTACTAAATATGTGTATAGGCAGGTTATGCTCACATATATACCAGAACCTGATCAGATGACTTCGTCACATGAGATACATGGTTTGTAGTTACTGAATTAAACTGGATAACATAATCAAATGACACACAGTACAGCATCCTTGCTAATCAATGTAACCCACTTTATATAAAGGAGGTGACTAACTCAGGTAAAGCCTTGAGCAAAATTTTAATGTGCCTTGTCTTGTCCTATTTAATCCTCCCCTTCTCTGGTTCTTTATCGCTTTGGTAGTGTCCTCTTCTCCCACTCTTATACATTTCATTTGTCTTACTGTAAAACAGGATCTCAGAAAATGGTATTCGAAGCGCCATGCGACACAAAGCTACAAAAATTGTAAAATTTTATCTGTAGCATCTGCAAGAACTGACTTAATTTGCCCACAGAACAAAGCCTTAACCAATAGAAGTTGAATGTGATACAACTTAAAATATATAGATGGGGAAACTAACAATATTTGGGCAGGATGGCTACTTTTTTGACTCTGAAGTCATTTATATTAGAGTTCAACTATTAGGATTATGATCCTACTGGGGCACCGGGGTGGCTCAGTCTGTTAAGCGTCTGACTCTTTATTTTGGCTCAGGTCATGATCTCATGGTTCGTGAGTTTGAGCGCTGTGTGGAGCTCCACGCTGACAGTGCAGAGTCTGCTTGGGATTCTCTCCCTCTCTCTCTCTACCCTCCCCCTGCTCATTCTCTCTCTCTCTCTCTCTCTCTCTCTCAAAATAAATCAGTAAACTTTAAAAAAAGATTATGATCCTACCAATTCTCTCCCCTTCATCCTCAATGTGACTTATAATTACAGCAAAAACTTGGTTTATGAGCATAATTCATTCAGGAAACATGCTTGTAATCCAAAGCACTCGTATATCAAAGTGAATTTCAAGAACCATTGGCTCAGTTCATATGGCATCATGTGTCATTTGGCTTCACATACTACTCATATTGTAAGTTTATAAAGTTAAAATTTATAAAGTTAAAATTTATTAGAAATGTTTGCTTGTTTTCACAACACTCACAGAACAAGCTACAATCCAAGGTTCTACTGTATTATGCTCTTATAGACTCCTCTGGTTCTTATATTTGGCCATTTGTGTGTCTTCTCTGGAAAAATTCTGGTTTGCCCAATATAAATATTGTTACTTTGGCTTTCTTTTGACATACATTTGAATGATAAATGTTTCTCAATGTCCTCACTTTAACCTGCAAGTGTTTTTTTGTTTTGTTTTGTTTTTAGCATTTATTTATTATTTTTGAGACAGAGAGAGACAGAGCATGAACGGAGGAGGGTCGGAGAGAGGGAGACACAGAATCCGAAACAGGCTCCAGGCTCTGAGCTGTCAGCACAGAGCCCGGGGCGGGGCTCGAACTCACAGACCGCGAGATCATGACCTGAGCCGAAGTCGACCGCTCAACCGACCGAGCCACCCAGGCGCCCGTGCCTGCAAGTGTTTTTAGGTGTAATGCGAGTCTCTTGTAGGCAGCATATAGATGGGTCTTGGTTTCTATCCATTCTGACATGCTATGTCTTTTGGTCGTAGCATTGAGTCCACTTACATTCAAAGTAATTACTGATAGATATGTATTTATTACCATTTTAATTTTTGCTCTGTGGTTGCTTCTAGAGATTTTCTCTGATCCTTTCTTGTCTTTTTCTCTTTCATGTTTTATTGATTATCTTTGGTGATATATCTGGATTTCTTCCTTTTTATTCTTTGCATGTTTATTAGTGGGTGTTGATATATGGTTACCATTACATTTGTATATAACCTCTTCTGCAAATCAAAGTCTATGTTAAGTTGATGATCATTCAAGTTTGAACATATTCTTTTCTCCTCCCACATGTAGGTATATGGTACTATATTTTCTATCCTTTTTTGTATGTTCGTTCCTTGACTGTTTTTACAGAAATATTCATTTTTATTGCTTTTGTATTTCCTTCATTTATACTGTCACTCTTAGTTTCTCCTTTTCACTCAAAGGATCCCCTTCAATATTTCTTGTGGGGCTTGTTTACTGGTCATGAATTCCTTTAGCTTTTATTTGCGTTGGAAACCCCTGATCTCTCCTTCTAGTCTGAATGATACCCTTTCTGGATAGAGTATTCTTGGCTGCAGATTTTTCCCATTCAGCACTTTGAATATATCATGCCACTATCTTCTGGCTTGCCAAGTTTCTGTTGAAAAATCTCTAGTTAGCCTTATGGGTTTTCCCTTGTAAGTTAATAAGTTATTTTCTCTTGCTGCTTTTAAGATTTTGTGATTATCACTATATTTTGCAAATTTAATTACAATATGTCTTGGTGTTTGACTGTTTTTGTTGATTTTGATAGGAGTTCTCTGTGTCTCCTGGATCTGGATATCTGTTTCCTTCCCCAGATTAGGGAAGTTTTCAGCTATTATTTCCTCAAATAAATTGTCTGCCCCTGTTGCCTTCTCTTTTTCTGAGAGTTGTATAATATGAATGCCATTACATTTGATGAAGTCACTGAATTCCTTGAATCTATTTCTCATTTTGCATAGTTTTCTGTCTTTTGTTCAGCTTAATTGCTTTACGTTACTTTGTCTTCTAAGTCATTAATTCCTTCCTCTGCTTCTTCTACTCTACTATTCATTGCATCAAGCCTGTTTCTAATCTCACTTATTGAGATTAATCCCTGATTAATTAAGCCTTTCATCCCTGATTCTTTTGTAACTATTTTATCTCTGTGGTAAGGTTCTCACTGATGGTTTCTTTTTCTTTAATATTATTTATTTTTAAGAGAGAGAGAGTGTGTGTGCATGAGTTGGGGAGGGGACGAAAGAGAGAGGAGACAGAAAATCCCAAGCCCAATGTGGGGCTCAAACTCATGACCTGCAAGATCATGACCTGAGCCAAAACTAAGAGTTGAATGCTTAACTGACTGAGCCACCCAGGTGACCCTCACTCATGTTTTCTATTCTTTTCTCAAGCCCAGTGAATATCTTTATGATCATTGCTTTGAACTCTCCATCAGGCATGTTACTTATATCTGTTCTGCTTACATCTCTGGCCATGGCCTTATCTTATTTTTTCATTTGGGATAAATTCCCGTCTTTGCATTTAGTCTAACTCTCTGCCTTCTTCTCTTAGAAAAGCCAGTTATGTCTCCTGCTCCTGAAAGTTATGGCCTTATGAAGAAGCAGTCATGAAGTGCCCTGGGCCTGGCACTTCAGCGAATGTCTCCGGTGTGTGCTGCATGTGCTCTGCTGTTGTGTTCTGGCTGCTCTCTCCTTCAGGACAGTCATCTGCAGAGGTTCTTCCTTGACTGCTGTGGGCAGTGTTTGTTCCCTAGCCTAAATGTAGCAAGTTTCAGCTGGTGTGCTCGGGGCTGCTTGTGAAATGAGACCTGACACCACCTCCCCTGGAACTGAGACCATGCAAAACTCTCTGGTCAAGAGATGTGATAGGGGAAGGGGTTTGTGCTGGTCTTCTGGAGTAGAGGCCTGCCCTCCTTGGACTGAGCAAATGTGACTTAGAAGGGCAGTTCCACTGGAATGCAGGGTGTGGGGCTTGGTGTAAGCAAGTTAGGCAGCCAGTGTCAGCACTTCACTGTTACCTGCAGGTTGTTCTGTGTTTATGCTGAGGGGCTGAGGGTGGGGGAATGGCACCAGCCAGCTCCTTTATTCCCAGAGAGTGTCTCCATGAATGCTGCCTCTCAGGTGGATCTTATAATTTGATCTGGCAGAATCGCTTTACTCACACACACCCAAAAACCCATCTCTGGCAAAACCTGAAAGGAAACCATCAAATTTCTGCTACCTTTATACTGACCCTTTTAAGGTCTACTTGGAAGAGTGAATGGAAGAAATTCAAAGTGCTCTGTGTTGTACTCAGCATCCTTACTTCTTTGAATAAACCTGTTTTTCTGTTAGCAGACTGCCCAATAATCCATTATTAGTTAAAGGCATTACCTTTCAGGGGCACCTGGGTGGCTCAGTCAGTTAAGCATCTGAATTTGGCTCAGGTCATGAGCTCACAGTTTGTGAGCTTAAGCTCTGTATTGGGCTCTGTGCTGACAGCTCTGAGCCTGGAGCCTGCTTCAGATTCTGTGTCTCCTTCTCTCTCCACCCCTCCCTCACTCATGCATGCGCTCTCTCTCTGTCTCTCTGTCTCTCTCTCTCAAAACTAAATATACATTTAAAAAAGTTTTTTACTTACAATTTTACAGAGAAATTTGAACAAGGAATTCATTTTTAACACTGAAATTTTCCGAAATGAATACACATTTGGGGTCAGAGTATTTATAGGAGGAAAAAGGACTATTAAAAATTTATTCTCTGCATCCAGAGAAAATATTTAAGATCAATGTATAAGGATTCTCTCTCATCTTAAATCAGTGAAGGAATTACCTTAATTCTATTAAATGTAAAACACTATATACATGTTGGATAGTATTATTAACAAAATTACAATGTGTCTATAACTTTGTAGTATTTTCTCAGCTGGGAATATCCACTGTACCCCCTTTTTTGCCCCTTTAAAGAGCTCTCTATTCAAATACTTTTTCTTGCATAAAAACTCCTCAAACAGACTTATCTCTCATGGCACTGTACTCTTATTTCTTAAGTGACCCCTTTGGAATTTTATCCTGGGTTATTTTTATTAAAATGTAATGGTTCTAAGCAAACTAGGAATGATGAACGTACTTAAGATATGTCCATTGCTTCTGCAAAATTGTTTTGAACATAAGAGATACTTAATAGCTATTTAATTATGATTTAATTATGTTTCTGTATGTTTGATTCCTGTATATATAGGTAAGTTTTTATTGCACATATGCTACATCTCATAACTAGATTATATTTTCATTCCAGAGACATCTATTATATATTTTTGTATCCACATAGCGACCAACTCAGTAATGTATATATAAACATAATTAACCTCTAGTGAGATAATGGGGATGTGGTTATTCCTAAGCAAAGTATATCTTTAAGTTAATTTTCTTTAATGGAACAGGGACCACAAATTGTTACCACACCAGAGTCCTGTGAAACTAATAATCTAATGCAGTACCATGTAACTTCTTTATGACTTTGTTTACTCTTAGATCTTGTGTTATCAGTATAGTAAGTGGGGCTATGTAAGACTGAGATAAATTATTAATATCCTTCCCATCAATTTCCTGCTTATAAATTACTTATAATGTCATTGATCTGATGCACAGAATTTATTAATATGGATAGCTATAAATCTATGATCCCTGGACCTGTAGACATCTGATTGAGGAGAGGTCCATTCATGGTCTGTTTTTTGACCATATGATACAAATTGCTTAATGATTTTATAGAACTCACAGTTTTCCACAAATACCCATAGGGACTTCAGATTTTTATGAGCTCATCTTTATGTTTCATAAAAGTACATAACATTATATTCTGTGATGCTATGTTCAATGCAGCTGTCAATCAATCAACAAGTATTTTTTTATTATTATTATCTAGAGTACCTACTATGCTTCATGTTTTGTTCTAAACAGGATACATCTATGATCTAAAGCAAAGATTTGTCCTTATGAAGCACCATATGAGAGAAGACAAACAACACATTTAAAATGCTATGTTAGGTTGCCAGGGAATGATAAGCTCCATGAAGAAAAGAAAAAAGAAAAAGAGACAAGGATTCGGGATAGGTCTGGGAAAGTGATGTTTGAGTAGAGACATGAAATCTTTTAGGGAGTGAGCTAAGTGAAATCTGGAAGAACCTTCCAGCAGAAGAAATAGCTCTAGTTGTGTTCTTATTTGGAATAATGGTAAAACAGCCGGAGGCTGTAGCTGGAGTAGAATAAACACAAGAGAGAATGTAAATTAGCCAGGGACCAGAACATAGAGGTGTATAGACTATAGATAGAGATTTGGGTTGCATTCTGAGTGTAATTGGGAGACACTGAACTGAGAAATCAAGGATGGATTCCAAATATTATTTTGACCTTACCAATGCAGTCAATGGATGTGCTATTTATTGAAATAAGAAACACTTTGGGAAGAGCAGGTTTTGGAGGAGAAATCAATAGTTTGATTTTGAACATGATATAGTTGAGATACCCAGCTGAAGATCTCAGCAGGCAGATAATAATATTGCAAGACCAAAATTCTGGTGAGGTAAATGAGGCACTTGCCCCAGATACAAATTTTAAAGGAGCACAAAAACACCCAGTAATCATGATAAATAATATTGTAATGTCATATTTTTTATAAACCAAAATTAATGCAAATAATACATGGTGAGCAAAATAGCAAAATTTTAAAATTTTTGAATGTTTATTTATTTTTGAGAGAGAGAGAGCAAGCGAGCATGAGTGAGGGGAGGGGCATAGAGAGAGGGAGACCACAGAATCTGAAACAGGTTCCAGCCTGCTCCCAACTGTTAGCACAGAGCCTAACATGGGACTCAAACTCATGGACCGAGAAATCATGGCCTGAGCAGAGTCAGGTGCTAAACCGACTGAGCCACCCTGACACCAACCCCAAATAGCAAAATTTTAAAATAAAAATAGTTTGGTAGGTAGGATTTGGGTCCCCATGATCTTTATCCCCTAGTGTTATGCCTAGAATATCTTACCTTACATGCTAAAAAAGACATTGTAGATGGTATCAGGTTCCTAATCAGTTACCCTTATAATAGAGACATTACCCTGGATTGTTAAATGAGTCCACTATAACCTCATGAGCTTTTTAAAGCAGAAAAGGAAGCCAAAAGAGTCAGGGATGTGTGGTGGAAGAGAGTCAAGAGAAATTAAAAGCATGAGAAAGATACAGTTGGCTGTTGTTGGTTTTGAAGATGAGCCACAGTGAGTCATGAGCCAGGAAATGTCAAGGGGAGGATGCTAGAAGCTAAGAGTAACCCCTGGGCAATTGGCAGGGAAAACAGGGACATCAGCCTTATCATTTCAAAGAACTGAATTCTTTGAACACCTGAGTGAGCCTAGAAGCTGATTATCCCCTAGAGCCTTAAGAAAAGAGCTCAGTCCAGCTGCCATCTTGATTTCAGTCTTGTGAGACCTGGAGCAAAGAAACAAGATTAACCTACCAGACATTTGACCTACAGAATTATGAGATACTAAATTTGTTCGATTTTGGTTTTTTGTTTTAAGACGCTAAGTTTGTGGTGATTTGTCACAATAGCAATAGAAAACTAATACAGGCAGGATCAATATTACTGATTTTTCCTTTTGCCTCAAGCTCCAAGATGGTTTGGTCCAATACTGTAAATCTGTCTGGAGATTTAAATTTGAGATTTATGCTATAATACAGTATTTCAAAGCAAGATTCTATGTAATCACTAAGAAGTGAATATAAGTATAAAAAAGAAAAGTTCTGAGGACTGAGCCTTAGAACATAACAAAAGCAGTAATTCAGCAAGTGAAGAAGATCCAGGAAAGACCTAGAAGCACCACTGAGGAGGGTAAGGGGGAAAACCAAAATATTATATTGTCCCAGAATCCCAGAGTAAGGATGAAGGTTCTACTACACCTTGAAAGTCAATTGTTTCTGCCTCTGATATCCCTTCTGCAAATCAAATCTAATTTCTGGTCTCTTTAATCATGAATAATGTTGAAATATGTAGTTATGAATTTCCATGGAGGATTAAAATATGTAATGTGAGCCATTAGTTTTTAACTGATTTGGGGGGAGGAAATCACCATATAGAATTTAACCCACCCATCCCTACATAATTTATATTGTTACAAAAATTAGTTATCTGCTAAAACATACTTGACCAAAGGTAAAGTAGATAATTGGTTCTTACTTAATCTAGGTTGACTTCTAGGCATTTTTCTCTAAATGATGTCACTAGACTTGAATGTCCTTAAAAAATATGTATACAGTATACATTTAGTGCTCCCTAGAAAAAATCTATTTGGGCATTAGATTTAGTCACAGTTACACATTTTCACGAGAGAAATTCATCTAATATAAATCATGGAATATGAAAGAAGCAGACCGCAATTGTTTGAAAGAACATGATCTCTCTCCAAAAACCGACCTAATACTATATTATTTTATGTTTTGTCATAAAGTAGATATTACATCAAAATACTTTTAAGATAGCCATATGTCACTTAAAAGCTTTAATGAGATGTAAGTTGCATACCATGAATTTTCTTAGTATATAATTCAAGTGTTTAGTACATTCACAGAGATGTGCATTCACCCTCAAAATAATTTAGAACATTTTCATCATCCCTCCCATGAAAACTACAAAACTATCCGCAGACACTCCCCGCCCTGAGCAGCCACTGTTACTTTCTCTATAGATTTGCCTATTCTGGTCAGTTCATATAAATCGAATCGCATAATATATAGTCTTTTGTGACTGGCTTCTTTTACTTGGCATATGTTTTCATGGCTCTTCTATGTTATAGGAGCATGTATCAGATTTCTTTTTTAATGATGATATTGGCATTTATTTAGCAAATTGTTTGCAGGATTCTTTTTTAAATAATAAGTTTCATATTTTATAGCAGCTTTAGGCTTACAGCAAAGTTGAACAGAAAGTACAGAGAATCCCCACTAATTTAAAAAAAAAATAATGTTTGTTTTTGAGAGAGAGAGAGAGAGACAGAATGCGAGCAGGAGAGAGGCAGAGAGAGAAGGAGACACAGAATCCGAAGCAGGCTCCAGGCTCTGAGCTGTCAGCACAGAGCCCGGCACCGGGCTCGAACTCACCAACCACGAGATCATGACCTGAGCCAAAGCCAGATGCTTCACCGACTAAGCCACCCAAGCGCCCCTCTCCACTATTAATAAAAATTTGTTTGTTTGGTTTTAATGTTTTAACTTGGGTCTGTGCTGCTGATAGATCAGAATTTTATGAAAATAGGGTCTGGATGGCACCTGCTAAAGAGGCACCAGCCTCTGCCTTCCTCCAAGGTACCCCAATAGTATTTATTCCACAAGCTTTCAAAGGTTGGGTAGGTTAAGGGAGAATACATTTAGGTGATTCTACAGAGTAGAAGGATTTTTATGTGATGGTATACTGGAGATACTTCTTTCATAAAAATTCTCCAAGGAAGATCCCATAAGTTAGCCATTGATGATTCTGGTTAGGAGCGACCTTTAATCTAGCTCAACAAGGGTTCACTTGAAGAGGTTTATCTCCCCAAGGAAGCTTGCTTCTTCTCCTCAATATGATAATTGCTACATTGTCTGGGTACTATGCTTTGCAGACCTACAAATTCAAGTGTACCACTACCTAGAAAAAGAGTCCTTACCCTCAGAAACGACTGGGTTAAGATGGGAAGCGTGAACTCAAGTTATTCAAAATAGAGAATTCCCTAAGGAAACATTAGGGTTAATTTAATAAAAGAGTAAAATATAAGTGCCAGTCAACATTGCATGATAATGCTGGCTCAGAGAGTGGGTATTGACTTACTGACATTAATCCCAGGATCGTGTGGTCTTGTGTTTAATATAAGATTCTGTACTTCATAAACAACCATATATTAACCAACTTTCTTCATATTTTTCACTTTTGGGACATTCCTGTGATCCTGCAAAATGTCATTCTTCCTCCTGATTTAAACCCTGATCATTGAGGTTTTATCAATACCCTAAACATGGGAGTGGGAAATACTTTAGCCAGTCAAATGTGACAAGTTAATTTGGTTTTCACATTTATAGCTATATCATCAAAAAAAAAACCTGCTTTAAACTGTGAGGGAAATGGCAGTTTACAATTGCATTAAAAATACCAAAATGAATGAATCCCATTACTCAAGACACAGTCATGACAGGTCTGTAGTCGCTTTTTATTCAAGGGCCTGCCAATGTTATCTTTCCCGGACTTGGACTCTACTGTTTACCGGTAGTATTAACTCTTTCATTGTCAGTTCCAGAGAAACATTATTTCTAAATACAACTGTGCTCAAAATTACAACTTTCTTCTTTCTAAATTGTAGTTAATGGTTATTCAAATAAATGCATGTAACAAATGCAATAAATGATTATTCATTAAAGAGAGACTTTCCCAATCCTGTTCACCTTAAATTAGACCACATACAATAAATAGGGTAATAAAAGATTTAAAAAATAAAATCTGAAATATGCCTTTTGGATTGCTTAACAGAAAACAAAAACACACCTCTCCAGAAGAGCCATAAAGCTGTGCCCTTTATGTGAAGTTTTTGTTACTTCTTCCACATACAAATAGGTTTCTTAAGGCAGCTTTCAAAAAAAAAATTCTGTTCTGGAGTCATACTACTTTGTATCAAATCCTAGCCCAGCACTTTTCAGTTATGTGATTATTGACAAGTGATTTAACCCTCAGCGGCTCATAATCCTAATCTGTACTTCATAATTATCTTGTAGGGTTTTGTTTCAAATACAAATAGTCAACACACCTGGAAGAAGCATATTCTAAGCCTCAATCTATGTTTTTTAAAATGATGCCGTCTTGGAGCACTATGGTGGCTCAGTCGGCGGAGCATCCGACTTCGGCTCATGTCATGATCTCGCGTTTCGTGGGTTCGAGCCCCACGTCAGGCTCTATGCTGACAGTTTGGAGCCTGGAGCCTGCTTTGGATTCTGTGTCTCCCTCTCCCTCCCTCTCTGCCTCTCCCCTACTTGTGCTCTCTCTCAATCTCTCTCTCTCTCTCTCTCTCTCTCTCTCTCTCTCTATTTCAAGAATAAATACATAAACTTTAAAAAAATGAAAATGATGCAGCCTGTTTTAAGGTTTATCAGGCACAATATTTGCAAATGCCTGTTTTGAATTCTTGATATATTTTGTCTTATTCTAATAGCCCATTAAAATATGTAACATTGGTAGAGCTTTTATAGTTTACACACTGTTTCACATAATCTTTGTTCCTCTTAATGTAATAATCACGACCACTCTGGGAGATAGATATTATTATAATCCTATATTACAAAAGAGAAATCTGAGACCATGGGGAGCTCTAGCATGAAAGTGTATCAAATACATCTTGCCTGGTTTGCTTTGGTTGTCCATAATAGGGCTGTTTTTTAATAAGAAAATGCAACGAGAACCATTAATAATAATTACTATTGACCAAATTAGACATTAAAATGCCTTATCATTCATCTTTGCAGCAATGCGGTCATATTATTTATTTTGATGATTACCTTCATACAGCTGAGGAACATGAGGAATTAGAGAGGGTAGTGCGTATATCCAGGGAATGACTGAACCGCAGTAAGACCACAAATATCTTGATTTGAGTGCAGTGATCTCAACCTCCATTTTCCATGCACCGAAATGCTTTCTAGTAAAGAAGATCAAAGATTGTATTAAACCGGTTTAAAAGTTCTATTGCTATCCCAGCTTATTAGGTATACAGTTTATCATGCCAAAGCATATTAAGTGTAATTCTAAGTCACTAAATACATTTATCTTACATAGAAGAATGGTTTCCAATATTCTTGAACCTCTATTCCCTGCTATTCTGATATTAATTTTGGGAATTGGGATCCAAGACCTTTTCTAATGTTTCCCCTCAAAAATGCAAGTATCAACCACTCTCTAATATACACATGATGAAATGCCATCAGCTAAATATATATGCATAATTATATGTCATTTGCCCTATTGTAATATATTCATAACGCTTGTATTATACATTCAGTGATGCCCTGTAGTTGTAATTCTAGGTCTATGTACATATAAGCGATAGATGGTACAGATTAACTATTAACGTGGCATATCCTAATAGCCTCAAGTATTCATTTTCAAGTACCCCCTGTATATTAGCACTAAAGAGCAAAACTTGTAAAATCAAATAGTTAGAAAGAGTGTTTTTGAAGAGGCTTAAACAAGGGTAGTACATATACTGACAAAATCTTTACTTCAATTGATTAATATTGAACATTGATCAAGACAGGGTTCAGGACACCTTTAGTTTGAAACAGATCTCTCAAATTTCAAATATCTATCATTTATCAAAACAGTCCCAAGAATGAAAGGAACTCCAAGCCTGAAATGTAATATTTTAATCATGACATAATCTAAGTATGTTAAATTCAGTAGTAGGTGATAGACCATTTTAGCCAATTTCATTAGTGAAAGAGAATTACAGTGTTTCATTTATGCATCCAGTTAAATGATTGGTCTTGCCATGAATAATGCTCCTATAACCATATCTTATTGACTGGATTTACATTTTTAGACTCATAAAGACAAAGCAAAGATCTAACTCTTGTTACAGAATAAAATGTAAATGCTGCTAACCTTGACGTTTTGAAGACCTTAAAATTGACAACATTTTTGAGGAGAAGATGTTAGAAATTGAGAATAATTTCTTCATCTTTTAGACTTGGGAGTTGAAAACACAATATCTCGAACTTGATAAATTAGAAAACATTTAAAAATCATAAAATGTACCAATGGAATAAAATGATTTAAACAAAAAATGGAGAGGATTAAGTTAATGATGAAATCATATTTAATTTCTATTCTTAAAAGTGAGGAGTCAACCAAACTCAACTCGAGAAATTGACATAGAGATACGTTATGGAAATTTATATAGCTGACTACTAGAAGAGCCCTAACCTAGCCATTAATAAAAATGGTTACTTTTGATGAAGCAGATTGGAGGAGGGGTCAAAAGTTTGCTATTCAATTTAGACAGCTCCGCACGGATTTCTGTTGTTCTTCCTTTAGTTTTAGACAATGGTAGGTAACTTTTAAATTAATCATAACAGTTTCTCCTTGCACCTCACTCTCTCCACATGAGTTAAACCACATTAAATAAGATTTTTTTTTTAATTCCCCAAATACCCTCTTTACTGGGCTCTATGGAGAAACACACAGTGAAATACTGGTTTGAAATAGGTCCCTTGTAAATATCAGAATACTACAGGCAGGATTTTCTTTACATGCATTGTTATTATGTTTCAATTACCAGTTACCACAATAAGTCCTTTTCCTTAAAGTATCCCTGGTAGACATATATAATTTTGTGGCTATTTAATAAAGATCATTTGAATGCCCATCAGGCAACCTAAGAAAGATGCTGATAAACAAGCTCACCCCAAAAATAATTCTAACAGATTTTGTTTAAGGTGGAATTCACGGAACATAAAATTTGTCATTTTAAGGCATACAACTCAGTGGCATTCAGTATATCCACAATGTAGTTCAACTGCCACTTGTATCTAGTTCTGAAACCTGCTATTCACCCCCTACCAAAGTCCCCATTCTCATGAAGCAGTCACTTCTCATTTTTCTGCTCCTCCCAGTCCCAGGCAAGAAACAATCCACTCTATGTGTCTATGGATTTACCCACCTTGGACATTTCCTATAAATAGATTCAAACAACATGTGATGTTCTGTGTATGGCTTATTTCACGTAGCATTATATTTTTGAGGTCATTCACATTGTAACATATCACAGTACTTCATTCCTTTTAATGGCTGAATTGTTTCCCATTGTACAAATGTGCCATATTTTGATGAACATTTGGGTTGTTTCCTCCTTTCGGCTACTGTCAATAATGCTGTAATTACTGTTTTTGTACAAATGTTGGGGGTATATACCTGAGAGTAGAATTGCTGGGTCATGAGATAATTCTGTACTTAGCCTTCTGAAGAAATGTTTCCACAGAAGCTCCAACATTTTGCATAACGAGCAACAATTTACTAGGTGTCCAAATTTTCCACATCCTCACCAACATATATTGTTCATTTGAATTACAGGCATTCTAGTGGGTAGGAAGTGGCTCCTCATTGTGGTTTTGATTTTTATTTTCCTAATTATTAATGTTGTTGAACATCCTTTCATGTGCCTTTTGGCCATTTGTATATCCTCTCTAAAGAAATGTCTGCTCAGGTCATTTACCCATTTTTTAAAATTGGGTTGTGTGTCTTTTTGTTATTTATTGTGTTATTAAACTATTTTGGATATGGGAACCTTATCAAATATTTGATTTGCAAATATTTCCTCCCATTCTTTAGGTTGTCTTTCCACTTTGTGGATAATATCCTTTGATACATAAAAAGTGATAATATCGATGAAGTTCAACATATTTATCATTTTATGTTGATCATCCCTTGGTGTCTTTATAAGAAACCATTGCTAAATCCAACTCATGAATATTAATCCCTATGCTTTTTCTGAGAGTTATAGTTTTCGGTCTTACATGTAGGTTGTTGATCCATTTTAAGTTAATTTCCTATATGGTGTGAGGTAGGGAGCTTTGTTCTTTTGCATTAGGAAATCCAGTAGTCTCAGAACTATTTGTTTATATATAGTTCCCCTAGTTTCCTTTAGTTATTTGCTGACAGTTTCCTTTTGCTCTTTGAGCATATATAAGATGGTTGATTTAGTTTTTGTCTAGTATATCCAAGGTCTGGGCTTCTTCAGGGAACAGGAGGAAACATTTTTTTTTCTAGTGAATGGACCATACTTTCCTTTTTTTTTTTTAATGACTTGTAATTTTTAAAAATTATTTATTCATTTATTTATTTTGCTGAATACTAGACATTTTGAATATCATGATACGGTAACTCTGGTAATCAGATCCTCCCTCCTCCCAAGTGATTTGTTGTTAAATTGTTGAAGTTTGCAGCCACCTGTTTTTTCAAAAGTGACTTTTCCACACTATTTTCACAAAGTGTTTCCCTTTTCCTGTGTGGTCACAAAGTCTCTATTGATATATCTGAACAGTCGCCCAGTAACTTGACAGAGATGCTGTTAAATACCAACATTTAGTGGCCACTTTCCTCATTAAGCACTCACCTGATGCTTTGAATTCTTGGTTAATCTCTGGGATTCCGATAAAGCTTATTCTTTTGTTTGTTCATTTGTTTTAGATTGTTTTGCCTTGTTTTGTCATTTTAACTTTTACTTCTGTGGAGAATTGTATTCTTAGAGCTTCCTCCTCTACCATTTCCATGACGCCATTCCCACACAATAGTTTGGGATAGAATGTTGGCAGGCAGGTAGAGAGGGTAATGAGAAGACTTGTAAAAATTCCATTCCCTTTTTCCTTGCTCCCTTTGTAATGAACTCTTCTTTTAGGCTTCTGAGTTTAATTATTCAGGGAAATAAAAACAGAGAGAGAATAGCATAAACTTACAGTGTAGCACTTAAAAACGAAAGGTTTGGTAAGTAATGACAACATTTTCTGGGAAATATTTTTGTGAACAATTTATGTGTTTATTCCTCAAATATTTATTCAGCATCTCTTATGGACCAGGCAACTTTTGGAGTACAGCAATGGAAAATATTTTTTCCTCATTTTATTTACACTCTACAGGTAGGAGATAAACAATAACCAAGTATAAAAGTAAAATATTGAGGGTGTCAATTTAGTTTAAATACAGGTAGAAATATAAGCCAATGAGGGAAGTTAGGGAGTATAAGGATAAGAGAAAGGCTACTTTAAATGACTAAGAAGGTTGGGGTGACTGAGTGGCTCTGCAGCTGAGCATCCAACTGTGGCTCAGGCCATGATCTCACAGTTTATGGGTTCGAGCCCTGCCTTGGGCTCACTGCTGTCAGTACAGAGCCCGCTTCGGGTCCTCTGCCCCTCCCCAACTTGCACTCTCTCAAAAATAAATAAACATTAAACTAAATAAATAAAAAATAAATCACTAAGAAGGTGATTTGGGACAAATATCTAAACAAGATAGGTGAAGAGCTAAGTCATGCATAAAGAGCACCTCAGGTTGAAGAACTCACAAGTGCAAAGGCCCTGAGGGAGGACCTTGCTGGTGAGGGTGGAACAGCAGCAAGAAGGTGAGTGCCTAGCATATGAAGAGTGACATGGGGACTTAGTTTCGAAGTTAGATGGAAAGAGATTTGATCATATGGCAATGTGTAAGCCATTAAAACATGGCAAGAACTTTGGTTTCAATACAGGTGAAATGAGAATCCCCTGGGGGAGTCAAAACCCTTCAAAACAAAAATGTAATATAATCAGATTTTTGGTTTTAAAAGATCACTCTGAATGAAGGAATTGACAGCAGAGTTCAATAACATAAGTAGAAAACAGGGAATATATTTGAGAAACTACTGAAAAAATCTTGAGAAAACTGATAGCGCTTTATTCCAGAGTAATAGCACAGGGGCTGGAGAATCTGGATATATTCTGGAGCACAGAAGTACAATTTACGCTGGCATAGTAATTTCATTTAAGGAATCTATTAAAGAGAAACAACTAGATTTCTTAAAAATAAAAACCTTATCAGGAAATTTTTTTACCAATTCTTATTGAATCATGACTTTGACTAGTAAACATGGTAATGGCCTAAATAAACAATACACATTCATTCAATGTAAATTAGACATTTCTACATGATAAAGGAATAACTTCTCACTCATGGATTGCCTTTGATCCATTGTCCTCTTACTATCGGACTTATAATGACCTTTATTAAAAGAAAAGTCTTCCCTTGGATCCTCGGCATGGAAAGACCCATCCTAATATCAGACTTTCTTAACATGAAGACAGTTTCGCCACTGATGGTACGAAGGTCAAAGAGAGCACGGGCATTGGAAAATAAAATGTTGTTATTGCTATAGATGATTATATTTAAATCCAAGAACCAGCTTGTTAAAGATTCATGACATTTCTGAAGTTTCACAGTAGGATGCTGGAACTGATTAGCGTCTGCTGGAGAAGGCCAGTTGTCAGATATTCAGGAACTTTGCAAGCCAGTTGGGAGCACGTTGGTAGCTTGAAAATCAGCCTTGGTGAGAGGATTTATACCACAGAAATTGGTAAGCCCTACAGATCAGATCGGCAGCCCCCTACAAACCCAGTTGCTAAGTATTTACCGGCATATTACTGCATTTAACTTCTTAATTCCAAGGAGTACGAAGATTGACAAAATACACTGAGCACATAAAGTGCATTGGATCATAATATAGTTCAAAATAAATGCATGCCGATGGTTTATGTCTTAAAACAAGTTTATCCAAGAATGTATTAAAGATATATCATGTTTTTGAGAGATACATTAAGTATTTGCTGCTGCACCGAATCTATCAAACACTTCTGGAGATGCCTCCCTAATGGAAGGAAAAGTAAAATTTATGCAAGGTCTAGATAGTTAGTGACATGAGAAGAGAAATTAGCCAACCCAAATCCAGAATTTGCAACACATTTTTTTCTTCGAAATATTTTATGCAGCAGCATACAATATACCGAAATGCCTCAAGATGTTTTATTTATCCAGATATCTGTGTTGATCTTTTCAAGATCGTGTGGCAAAATTGCTTACCAAGAGGATTTGAGGCAACCAAATCTGCCCACGCTAGAGGAGAGCAGATACAGCAGTTCTTTCGAAAATATCCATCATTGTCACCTGCTTGCTCTTGCTACAACTTTCCTTTCAAATTTCACTTTCGGAACATATATCTAGTGTCTCTCTTGTTCAGTAGTAAATTGTCTTTGTTCCATTAAATTTACGAGATTTTCACCACATAAAATAGTCTCTGACAGAATCATTTTTGATCTGTCCATTAGGATTTTTCCAGATAGATCCGCGGTAAGGTTCAACCAGCCATGCTCAGCCTGGCAGATCATACCTTCACCACAAGGGGCATTATAAAGCAAATCATCCGTTAGTTGTTTTCGTGGAGAGATTTAAAATACGGATAGTGGCTCTTTCATAAACTGTTTTAGAAGAATGCCACTTTTCAATGCTTTGAAGTGTTTCGACTTGGAAATAAACAATCACCTATTGTATTTAAACCATACGTCAAAATGTTTACATTATTTTTCTACGTAGCTTTGCAGATCAATTTACAGTAGCATCTCTGAGACAGAAGTGGCTCTTGCAAACTGTGAATTCTTTGTATTTGGGGGTAGCTGGATGTATTCCTTCACTCTTCATGTAGGGACTGTCTACTCACTCATAGCATCATGGCAGTTCACAAAAAGCTGCCTGGCCTTGACCTGAGAGCTTTCTCTTATGGACCAGGATTGCTATAGCGTGGATAGGACCAAGGATGCCAGAGGCACTCTGTATGTTCAAGTACCGGCTTTACTTGATTTTAGCTATAGGAACGTGGGCAAGATACTCAACTCCTTTAGCCTCAGTTTCTTCCTCTAGAAAATTCACACAAAAGTGAGATCTCCCTCGAAGGATTTTGTTGTTCTTGTTGCTGTTTTGTTGGTGGGGGGCATTAAAGGACGTCACAAATATAAATTATATGTGCAAGATGTAGTTTTATTATTGTTACTAATATCGTTAAGGCAATGAGAAAACTGTGCTCTGGGAATAACTGTTATCCAGCTCCTCAGTGCCTGTGGATGTTTCCTCTGTGTGAATTACCGCGTGATTTTCTTTTCCTTCCATAGTTTATAGTTTTTACCCACTCGGCTCTGCTCCTACTCACTGAGGATTCACCGGCCTTGAGGGCATAAATGAGTTCCTAGAGTTCACTTTTATCTCCTATGCAGATATCCCAGAACTACACCCCGTAGTTGCTTATCCATTATGATAAATACAACTGGAACCAGCATCACAGATCATCTTGTTGGCACCAATTTACGAGGAACATTGCAAGTAAAGTCACAACTTTATTGAAATGACTTGGGAGGTACATGTTGAAATCCACGTTCCTTGGTGCTGGGCTATCTGCCTCCATTTCACTTGACTTTGTCGTTAAAATCAGATGTCATGGCTCCATCTCAGACTTGCTAAATCAGAATCTTGAAAGCAGAAGCCCGGGAATGCATGTGATCCAAATCCCCCCAGTGATCACCCCCTTTAAAGTTTGGAAGTTTAGTTTCATACCCTCTACCTTTTCAGTGAAACTCTTGCGTCCACTATTGGGTCCCTCAGAATTTTCTTACTTATTTAGAAAAACAAAAACGCTCAACTATTTGGTCTTCTCTGCATTCCCTGAGCTCCACTCTCTGAAGCTCACTTTATGGGTAAACAGTGTTATTGTATCTGCTGATGAGTTATACCAAAACAATGATGCATAGCAAGCAGCCACAAAAATCCTCGAAGCATAAAGCAATAAGCTTTTGTGTAACTCATGGAATCGGGGTTAGCTGGAGCTTGGCTGGTCTAGGCTGGGTTTGACTGGGTGCTATAGCTCTGCTACACATTTCTCTTAGCTTCGTCCTGACATAAGTGTGTTGGCCCAACGCAAATTCTTCTCTTAGCAATAGTGGAGTTGCCAGAGACCAATCCCAAGAGCATAGATGATCACAAGCCGTTGGTGAGTCATTTCTGCTAACATTCCATCGGCCAAAGCAAGCCACATATCCACGTCCAACGTGAACAGAGCATGGAAAAAAGTGCTTTCTGGAGCGATGGGAGGGTGCAGTGTCTGAACAATATTCCAACTGGTCATATGGACTTCAGTCACTTTCCATTACTTTATTTTCACAGTACCCCTTTGGGCCTCTAGCTTCTCCCAGTTAAGGAGAAACACTCTCAACAAATAAATCCTGAAGTAAGACAGTCTCACGACTGGTACTGCATTCACCATTTGAGAAAGAAAAATGGAAGAACATAAAAGCACAATTATTGCTATCAAGTTCTAGAAAAAACACTTCCTTTTTTCCTTTTTTCCTATTAGAGTTCTCATACCCTTTAGAGTCTAATTGTGAACGATATCCTTCCTCATGGTGTGAGGCATAAGGATTTGAGATTTATGTGTGAGATGGTGCTCAATCATAGCTTTCAGTTACAGTGCTTTGCGTTGTTTATATACAATTGCTACAGTATTTAATACAATAAATGAAATGCTTTGGGGAAAACATTTTAAACGTGAAAAACCCAACATTAACTTCACCAACTGTAAAGAGTCCCTCAAGACAATTTGATAAATAAGAAGGTAGTAAAAATACCTTCTTTTTATTTCAACGTAAATCCTTCTTTTCAAATGTCCATGTTGATCAGAAATGTTGTGTTCTTTAATCTGGCTTAAAATGCACTCAAGATTTGGGCCACCTGGGGGGCTCAGTCGGTTACGTCTGGCTTTGGCTCAGGTCATGATCTTACGGCTGGTGAGTTCAAGCCACACATCCACCTCTGTGCTGACAGCTTGGAGCCTGGAACCTGCTTCTGATTCTGTGTCTCCCTCTCTCTGCCCCTCCCCCGCTCGCGCTCTGTGTGTGTGTCTCTCTCCCTCTCAAAAATAAATAAACGTTAAAATTTTTTTTTAATAAATAAAATGCACTCCAGATTTTGAAGCTCATCTTTTGGCCTCTTTTAAACACTAAAATACTATTTGAAGTGCGACATTTTAAACTATACTGGCTTTTATTGCAAATGTTTTGTCATATAAGGAAAAATCAGAGCAATAGCCTCAATAATTCAATTTAATTCAATAATTACTAATCTTCCAATCGCCATTCAGAGATTTGGATAAGTGTAGATTATTCCAATTGAGTCTTTTTTTAATCTTATGGGAAGACAAAGATGATTTTCAAATTGTCTTCTTCATTTTTATATCAATACCTAATTGAGGTATTGCTCTATAAACATTTGTTGAATGACTGTTGATTTTAATGTAATAAAAACTCTACTAGCATTATGAACATGTCATGCAATCCAAAAGAAAAAAAAAGCTTTGGCTAAAAACTTGAAATGTATTCATACTGCTTCTAGATAATTAATTTTCCGTAGGTGATTTATCCATGAGAAGAATGCAAATCCCAAGAATAAGTTTAGGCTACTTGTTATTTTCATGTTCTTTAGAAAAAGTAATCAGAAAAGAAGTGTGTAGTCTTTTGTGACATGGGGGTCATCACCCTTCGAAAATCCAACCAAACCTGTGGAACATTTCCTAAAATGAGCAGATATACATGCAATTTTCATGGAATCCCAGGGTTCCATGACACCTTCATGCCCATTCACATGTCATAGGGACCCTAGTTTAAGAAAATCTGGGTCATAGTATTATCCAGCTTTAGTTGGTTGGCTCCTGATGGTGTGTAAAATATCTCATAATCATCCCCAGATTCCTGGGGCACTGCAGATTCCCATGGGAATGGGAATAGTACTATACTAGTGTGAAATCCCAGGAGTCTCTATCAGACAAAGTTTAGACCAGGTATGCTATGTCTATTATTAGTACTTGCCTCAGATAGACATACTCTATGTGGGCGCTCACATATTCCAGTTACCAGGTTGTAGCCTTGTTTAAGAACTGGGAAGTCAGCAGAGGAGGAAGACACAATACAAGTATTAAGAACCTCAAATAGCTATGTCACCTCAGTAAGAAAACTGGAATGAACCATTTAGTTCCGGTTTAGTACAGACACCAGACAAAGGTATTACCCTGTATAAATGAGAAAATTTAGATGCCGTATAAAACGCAAATCCAATAAAAATTTGTAGTTACTGAAGCTTCTGGAATTTTGTGGTCCTGTATTCTAGCTAGCATTTGAAACCCAGAGCATATAGAAACCATCATTAGAATTCCCTCAAGTGACTTTCTACATTATCTACAAACCTTGCCCTCACCTTCTCCATCTTTCTTATGACAGGGGAAGAAAATGTCCCTTTCCTATCAAAAGCTGACCTTTCTCATTTTTCTGCACACTTTCCTTCTTCACTGGTCCATTTTCGTCATATCATCACCCTCGAATCTATTCTCCTTTTACAGATAAATTCTCAAGGAAATCTAAAAGCATTTGCATATATACATTCTACACCCTCCCACCCATCCTGTTTGCTCCTTGGTAGATTCTGAGGCAAATTCTGCCTCTCCAGTGAACCCCAAGACATGAAAACCCGTGGAATTTGTCATTGTACCTGAGCTCTTGTTTGTTTTAACCACAATAAGTATTCCTTTTCTCTCCAAACATGCATACAAATTACTATATCTTTTCCTCTTTATTTTTTTTCCTAGTAATCATCTCCTTTGCAGGATCATACTCTTCTTCCTGAACATCAGAATCTGGCTTTATTCAGAGTTTCATCCCTGGCCCTATTCTGGTTCCTACCCTTCTGTTTTCCTAGTCTCTCCACTTTTCTTCCTGAGTAACCTATCTGTTGAAGTGACTTCAAATACCGTCTATGGTTTGATGTCTCTCAAATGTATCTCTGCCTAGATCCCTACTCCGGATCCAAGCCCACGTATCCATCTCTTCTGAGAATGTCTGTGGTTGCATGACTCATAGATATTACAAATAAAATTGTCCCAAATGATGGCTTCTTAACTCCATAAAGGTTGCCAAGAGCCATATAACTTTGCCTTCAGTAGTTAGTCATTACTAAAAATATGATAAACAATTACAAAAGATTATGAAACGGAGTAAGTATGTAAAATTCTGGAATCATATAGAGCATGAGAACTGGCTCTAGCAAAAAGATAAATCTTGAACAGAGCAATAAGCTTTAAATTGAAATGCTAAACCAGTACATCCACTCACCCTTTTTGCCAAAGAGATGCTCCTCACTCCTTAGCTTCCAGTCGCAATAACCCATCAAGCCTTCACATGCACCAATCTCAATCTCGTCCCTGCTGCAGGACCTTGACACTTGCTGTTGTCTCTCCCTGGTATACCTCCCCTCTTCACTTGCCCCATCTCTTTCATGCCCCCCCCAAGTGATTTCACATGGTACTTGCCAAGGGAAACTTGCCTCCATCCCTATGGTATGTTCCCCCCTCTACATCTACCCCAAATACCCCTTCTTCTTCTTTATCACAGGTTACAACTGTTGTTAAATTTTTATTTGATTTATCTCCGTGAGGTATTTCATATATTTGATAACTGGAATGTCTTTTTCTCAGTAAATTCCTGGTGTCTATTTCAGTACCTGACATAGAGCACACAGCCAGGAAAGAGTTATCAGATGATCACATGAAGGGATTACTTTTATAATTTTATCCTTTGTTTCTGTGCTACGTTCATAAATATATGTACCCGTTCAGACTTGCAAGTCATTGAAATACTCCCTGAAATTTTGAGAGCTCAAAACATTCTGCTCGCTGGATAGATGTTCACTAAGCAATAAAGATAATCTTAACCTGTCCTCAACTGTGTTGAAAAGAATGTAAAGATAGACATAGAACTCTACATGATATCTCATCTTCCCTTGCCTTGTGAATTTGTACTGTGATGTACTCTATTGATCTGATATCGATTCCTTCAAAATATGTTTCTTTCAATTTTTGTGGGTTGTTGTTTTTTTTTTTTTTTTGGTTGGTTCATTGGGGGTTTTGGCTGGTTGGTTATTTATTTATTTATTTATTTATTTTACAAGTGAAATGATTGCTATTTTATTCTAAAATCTCAGGAAATTTAACATTGGCTTAATCAGTATATAATTTCCAAACTCATTTTAAAATTGCTTTCATATATGTATATATATGTGAATGATACGCATCCACATACCTACCTACAACTTTTAATCTATAATCTTGAAGCCATTTTTGTATCTTCAGTGAGCTGTCAGAAATAACTAACGGCTTAATAATAGCAGCAAATTCTTAAATGCTTTCAATATATGTCATTAAGTTGTTTGTAAAGGCACATTTTTAAAGTAATCTGAAAACACTTCCCTTCTGTTTGCCTCCCATTGCAAGTAATGGGCTCTGATTACGTGATCACACTTATAAATAAAGCCCGTATCAGTCAATGAGATAAACACATATAAAAGATTCCATGTGGTAGTTATGGGCAAATGTCTCTAAAAACAAAATCCGCCACCACCTCAGAAAACATCTCCACAAAAGTAGAAGAGAAAGGAAACACTGTCGTTACCGAACAAGCATTAAACCGAAATGCAATGTGCACCACAGACAATCTGCTAAAGAGATTGCAGAGGGAATAAATCTCACCCTGTTAGATAGCCAAGCAGATAAAACCCATTATACACATGTTCTCAGAATAAACAATAACATGTCTTCAAGTAAGAGAACTTGATGGCACCATTTGTCACACACAGTTCATGCTAAATCCATTTGGTAATTGGGGTAATCACCTGTGTTTGCTGTCTTGAAACAAAAAATAAATAAATAACTGCCCCGGGCTTTATGACCGGAGGTGGGTTGGCACTTTGGGGCCACACGCCAGCTGAAGTTAGGCTCCTATCATCTCAGGAAACTGGGAACTGGGGGGCTCCCTTCTCCTTGGCGATTACATTTCAGAGAGATGTCTCCCAGCTTCTTGAGGAAACAATCCTGGGCTGCATATTTAGCCTTTAAAAAGATTTACACGCATTTCAAAGAGGCAGAGAAAATACCCAGAAGCTTTCTAAAGCAATTTGTCTAAGGAAAGGGAGGGGAAAGGAATCTTCCTGTATTGTCAACAGGGAGAATTCAGCCTCTTATTTTTAATTTGTATTTGCCCTCATGGTAGACTCAAAGTTACAACAGAGGATAAGGTATTAGGGTTTTTTTTTTTTAAATGTTTGTTTATTTATTTTTGAGAGAGAAAGGGAGAGAGGGAAGGCCAGAGAGAGAAGGAGACAGAGAATCCCAAGCAGGCTCCACTGTGTCAGGGCAGAGCCCAACGTGGGGCTCAAACTCACGAACCATTAGATCATAACCTGAGCCACCACCAAGAATCGGATGCTTAACAGACTGAGCCACCCAGGCGCCCCAGTTATTCGTTTGAAGTAAAGATTTTCTTTCACTGATTTTAAAGATGACTTCAAAGGTAGAAGAAAGAAGGGAAGATATTGAAGAGAAGTCTACGGCGGTGTGTACAACTATCCTCTTGTGCCAAAGAGGTGAAACTTACCATGCACAAATCTGGGAAAAAAGAGCCAGGAATAAATGGCTACAACCTGTAGGGAGACAGGTTTCAATGTCATGTAGGGACAGAGCTGGCTAACCTACCACACTGTGCAATAATGTCTCCTGTTTGGGGCTTACTAGAGACTTCCAAGCCCTGAAGAATGTTCGCTCAGGAAGGAAAATACTGAATTCATCCAACATCCGTTGAGTGATTGGACCTCAAAGAGGTGATTCAGGGCCTCTCCCAATACTGAGATTTTATGATATATTTCCATGCTTTATAGACTAGAAATGTGCCCATATTTCTCAATGTGTACTCAGAGAAATAGTTGGTACAATAATAGAACTCTTGCGTTTTTGCATTTCAGTCTGAAACCACGCTTCCTGAGTGATCATCCTGTAGACAGGGTTTATTTAGCTCACAAGATCTGTCGGACTATGTTAAAGACTGGGTGTAGAGCTAGCGAGAAAATGCTTTATTTAAGTTTCTTTTATTGAGCAGGCTGTGTGAGCCGTTTCTAGAATTCGGGAAAGTGTCTAGGCCTAGAAATTGTTACGGTGGGCAAGTAGAAAGACAAGAAACTGAGCAAAGGCAGAGAAGGCTATTAGCACTGACATGAAAGAGGAAAAAGAGGGGATGAAATAAAGACCAGGTTCAGTATGCCGTGAAAGTCATATAAAAGAACAGTTCTGGAAGAACTGAAGGGAGTGAGCAGGGAAGGTGAAAAGCATCTTAAGGAGGAAAAAAAAAAGGGCTTCTAAATAAAGGAAGCAGCCAAGAGGTTACTTCAGGGCCAGTGCAAATCAAAGCAGGGAAGGCCTTGATCAAAGGATATTTGAACAGCTGAAAAACAGATGAAACAATTCTAAAAGCATTTGATGCTTATATGTGGAACATTCCCAAATAATCATGCTAAGCTTTGTTAAATCATGCTAAGCTCCAGTTAATAAATTAAAAGTCTAGATAGTTCATTGTCATATTTGGTTAGCAGGATTTACTTTATATTTTCGCTGGTTCCAGAAGCAAAGACTGCTCATTGTTGAAAATAATTTGAAGGGCGTAAAGGTCAAAGAAAAAAAATTAATCTGCACTGGGTTGCTCATCATTATCACCGTTAAAATTTGGTCCTTGAAGTTTTCATACAAGAGTTTTGCCTTTGTTTCTTTTAAGTATAATTTATTGTCACGTTGGCTAACATATAGTGTATACGGCGTGCTCTTGGTTTGGGGGAGTAGATCCCGTGATTCATCGCTTACATACAACACCCGGTGCTCATTCCAACAGGTGCCCTCCTCAATGCCCATCACCCATTTTCCCCTCTCCCTCCCCCTCCCCATCAACCCTCAGTTTGTTCTCTGTCTTTAAGAGTCTCTTATGGTTTGCCTCCCTCCCTCTCTGTTTGTAACTATTTTTTCCCCTTCCCTTCCCCCATGGTCTTCTGTTAAGTTTCTCAAGATCCACATATGAGTGAAAGCATATGATATCTGTCTTTCTCTGACTGGCTTGTTTCACTTAGCATAATACCCTCCAGTTCCAACCATGTTGTTGCAAATGGCAGGATTTCATTCTTTCTCATTGCCAAGTAGCATTCCATTGTATGCATAAACCACATCTTCTTTATCTATTCATCAGTTGATGGACATTTGGACTCTTTTCATAATTTGTCTATTGTTGAAAGGCCAAAAGACACATGAAAAGATGCTCAACATCACTCATCATCAGGGAAATACAAATCAAAACCACATGGAGATACCACCCCATGCCAGTCACAGCGGCTAAAATTAACAACTCAGGAAACAACAGATGCTGGAGAGGACGTGGAGAAATGGGAATCCTCTTGCACTGTTGGTGGGGATGCAAACTGGTGCAGCCACTCTGGAAAACAGTGTGGAGGTTCCTCAAAAAATTAAATATAGAACAACCCTAAGACCCAGCAACAGCCTTTTTTTCCTAATGCAGTATATTTTCATAGTCAATTACATAGGGTCAAGACAGTTTTAAATTCTTGAATTACACAGAGAGAGGCTTCCATCATTTTTTTACCAAGCTATGGAAGCCTATCTCCTTGTAATTCATAGTAACAACATCTGGGTTTGGAACATCTAACTGAATTTTGACAATATCTGTACTCCGTTTTATATTTTTAATGTTTTTTTTTTCTGGTTAGCCCTTTTGTTAACAAGAAACGCCATCTTCAAAGTTGTATTGTATTTCTCCAGCACGTTATTTATGATGAACTGAAACAGAGGCCATCAAAAGGAAAGATGTCAAATGGTCTAGAGCTACAAAGGAAAGAGACAGAGGGTGCCTACTATGTGCCAAATGCTTTAAAGGCATTTTTTATTTTATTTTCACAGAAGTGCTACAATTATAAAACTGAAGCTCAAGAGATCAGTTGTCTGTTAAATTTTGTTTAAAATACTTAATGGAGTAAGAATCACAAATTACTTCTTCTAAGGGATCAAGTGGGTGTTGCCAAAATACACTTAAAAGCTTCCACAGCAAATTCTTGGAAGTACCATTTCATTAAAAATAACAATAAAGGGGTGCCTGGGTGGCTCCGTCGGTTCAGTGTTCAACTTCAGCTCAGGTCATAATCTCATGGTTCCTAAGTTCAAGCCCCACGTCAGGCTTGCTGCTGTCAGCATAGAGCCCCCTTCAGACCCTCTGCCCTCTCTCTCTGCCCTTCCCCTTCTCTCTCTCTCTCTCTTTCTCTCTCTCAAATATAAACATTGAAATAATAAAATAAAATAAAATAAAATAAAATAAAATAAAATAAAATAAAATAAAAAATAACAATGAAAACATACCAAAAATGCCCTCCCAAACCTGCTCCTCCCACATCATTCTCAACCGGTGATAGCATCCACAGCCTTCCAGAATGGCTCAGGCCAAACACCTTGGAAGTCATCCTTGATTCTAATACACCAGCAAATCCTGCCAATTCGACCTTCACATCGCAGCTCAAATTGCACCACTTAGGCTGGCTTCTGGAGCTCCCTGCCCGGTTGAAGACCCCATCTTTTCATCTTTTGTCCCCGGGGACAGGGCCATTGTTTTTCAGTGGGTGTCATTGTTTCTTCCGCCGTCCCACCTTGCTTTAGTCCGTTCTCAACACAGCAGATACAGTGATCATTTTAAAATCCACGTCAGATTGTCACTCTTCTGCTCAACACTTTACAATAATTTCCACCTTGCCCCAAGATGAAAACTGAATCTTCACCACGACTGACGAGACCCCATTTGTATGCCCAACACCATACCCTCCCTCCCATCCCCCGTCTCAGAACTCAGCTTGTGGCCCATCACTCACTGGCCTCAGCCAGGCAGGTATGTTAAGTACATCATTGTCTCAGAGCCCTTGCGTTTGCTTTTCTCATGCCCGGAACTATATTCTCCTGCTCACTCATCTCTTAGGATTTGGTGATCTGCTCTTTCTTTTCCTTTACGTCGCTGATAAATGTCACATTCTCAGTGAGAATGAGAATGAAATGAAAATATCTTCTGAATCTCCTAATTAAATCACAACTCAACATCCATACCCACATCTTGTAATTCCGTTTCCGGTTTCATGTGTTAATAGCACTTGCTACTCTAATTTACAATATTTCTCTGTTACGTGCCTCCCGCAAGAGAACATAAGCTTCATGAAGACAAGGTTACTTTCTGTTTATGTATTAATTTATTTACATTGCCTAAAACATTTCGTCTCATAGTTGGTCATCAATGATAACGTGTTGAACATATAAATGAATATTCATTCACATAGGAATAGTTTTTAGTTGGCTAAAATGCCTTAGCTGAACACATGTCCCAAATTCTCAAAGAATAGCCACACCATTTTCTCTAAAAACATGTCAAAAACAAAAGAATGAAAGAGTTTGATATTTTGCCTTTCCCCTCAAGGTTTACTGAACAGATAAAAACAAAGCTGAATAGGTAAATCACAAATAATGAAAATTAGAATTACTGTAAACCTACTTAACTCTCAGTTACCCAGATAATCAAATTATCCAGAATACTCCCAGGCTCAATGAAGAAGTTGGATTTTTTTTAAGTTTTCTTTAACATTTATTTATTTTTGAGAGACAGAGACAGCATGAGTGGCAGACGGGGAGAGACAGAGGGAGACACAGAACTCATAGCCAGTTCCAGGCTCTGAGCTGTTAGCACAGAGCCCAATACAGGGCCTGAACCCATGAACTGTGAGATCATGACCTGAGCTGAAGATGGATGCTTAACTGACTGAGCCACCCAGGTGCCTCAAAAAGTTGGATTTGATTGTACATGTTTATAGTGGCCCATTGGTGAACTAGGAAATGTTAGCAAATCATCTGCGTGGCCATTTTCCTTTTGCAAGAAATAAATATGTTTCTCATGGTGACAGATTATCTCAGCCTCTTTTTGTCTAAAATCATCTTTTTTTTCCTTTATTCTTGAGGGATATGTGGGTGTAGAATTCTTGGTTGATAATTATTTCAGCAACTTGAAGAAATTCTGCCTGTCTAGCTTCCATGTTTTTGGTTGAGAAGTCAGCTGTTAAACTTCCTGTTTCTCATTTGAAGGCATGATTTTTTTTTTCTAGCAGTTTTTTTTTTATTTTTAACATCTTCCCTTTAATTTTGGTTTTCAGCAGTTCTTATGGTATGTCTATGTATTTTCTTTAGATTTGTTTTTGTTTTGTTTTTGAGGCGTGTAGTTCTTCTCAGATGTGAGAATTGATATTTCTCCTCAGTTTTGGGAAATCCTTCTCAAATATTTTATCTGCTTTTTGGAGACTCCGATTACACTGTGTCAGTCTTCCACTATATCCCCTGCCCCTGTGTTCCTTATGTTCTTTTTCACAATGTTCTCTTTTTTGTTGTCATGCTAAGCTTCTCTCTGCATGTTTTTGGGATCTTTTAGTTCACTAGTAATCGCTTGAGCTGTTGTCTCTTCTGCCATTACACTCTTTAATTTCTTAGTTTCACTTATAGTATCTTATGTGTTCTAAGGTTATCTTTGTATGGTTCTAGTTATCTGACAAATTTCCCCATCTTTTTTTTTTTTTTTGAGAGAGAGAGAGAGAGAGCGAGAGAGAGAGCATGTGAGCATGTGTGTGTGGGGGGGGGGGGGTGAAGGGGCAGAAAGAGAGAGGGAGACAGAGGATCCCAAGTGGGCTCTGCACTGAGCAGAGAGCCTGACGTGGGCTCCAACTCACGACCTGAGACATCGTGATGTGAGCCAAAGTTGGAGACTCAACCAACTGAGCCACCTGGGCACTTCTGCATCTTGTCTTTTAATCCCTTGAATTTATTTCTGTCTACTTTAATAGGTGTCTGATAAATCTGTTATTTTCATTTCCTGTGTGACTTTTCTGTTTTCCAATACTCCTTTGTTTTTTTTGTTGTTGTTGTTAAAATTTTTTTCTAACATTATTTTTGAGAGACAGAAAGAGAGAGAGAGAGAGAGAGAGAGAGAGAGAAAGAGAAAGAGAAAGCATGAGTAGGGGAGGGACACAGAGAGAGGGAGACATGGAATCCAAAGCAAGCTCCAGACTCTGAGCTGTCAGCACAGAGCCCAACGTGGGTGCTCAAACCTATGAACCACAGATTATGACCTGAGCTGAAGTCAGAAGCTTAACCGGCTGAGCCGCCCAGGCGTCCCCTGGTATTCCTTTGTTTTATTTCAGGTCTTCTCTTCTTGTATGTGTTTTCTACCAATGCTGGATAAAGCATATTAACATTTCTAGAGATCTGCTGAGGTTCTTAATGTTATTAACTTCCCCTGGTGAGGAAGACTTTTGTTTCTAGCAGACAGTGGACTAGAGGATTCAGTCACCGGGAACGCTGTTCCATGCTGGGTGTCCTCTTGGACTTTGGATGTTATCCTCTCAGGAAATAACGAAAAGCTGAGGAACCCTAAGCCTAATCCAAGGCCCTAAATTCTAATTTTTATCACCCTGGCCCTGTAATATAATAAAATATAATAAGTACTCTTTCCAAATTCTTTTTCTGAAGAATTCACCAAGAATGCATGTTCATCAAGAATGCACCTCAAATTATGACAATAATTGATATAGCAATGTAAAGCTGTTTGAAACTAGAAGTATGCAGTAAGTGGCCAGTGATATTATTTAACTTTAGAAAGTAGTGTTATTGTCACTTTGTGTTACCGTGAACAGCTGTGAATGACTAATACATGATGGGCACGACATGGACACTGTGTTTTCTTGTGTATCTTTTTGTGTAATTGGGATTTCCCAAAAAGCAGTATCTTCTTAAGCACCTTTTGAGAAACTCCATTTTGGGCATTGAATAGGGTATATGAAAAAATACATTGATTGTTAATTACTTCAGAAAATATGCTACAGGTTTTAGTTAGCGATAGTCCATACAGCTTCCCACAGTAATGTAAATGTGATATTCTCCTAAAAAGAATAAATTCTTATGTGAAATCTACGATTTTTCATTAATCTCTCTGATGCTCTCTCCACCATGTGACCAATATCACCTTGCATACATTTCAGATAGATTTCCAACAGTTGTCCTCTATAGAGTCAATGTCATGTAGATTTCCTTCGGCATAGGGAATTCCTCATGAAAATAATTGCACTAAGATAATTTTTAAATCATTGAAATAATAAATATTTAAAGTAAGATTGACATTACCTTTGCTACTCCGTCCTGTTCTCAACCTATACAGCTTTACGCGGACAACAAAGGGCAAACAGGGTTCAACTCCCGGGTCGTCTCCAGTGGACAGTGGGTGGTGGCCTGGAACCGCGTCCGAAGAGAGTATCTGAAGTTTTACTCATATATCTGTCAAGGATGCAGGAAAGAGCAGTATTGAACAAACAAAAAGGTGTTTTTCCACCGCTGAAAGAGTCTCTCATGCACTTCTTCCCAAAGAGCTGGGTCATTTGTCTTACTTCTTCTATCAGGCTGCCAAGGACCTCGTCTCGTGCATTTCACCAACTGTCATCTCTACTTCCTTGACTGCCCCCCCCCCCCCCGCCACCTCTCTCCATCCCTCAGAGAGGCTGCTGGTGACGTCGGTGTTTGCATTCTGTGTGGTTGACCCCTAAAGGACCTTTGAAAGTGGAGGCACATAATAGTTCTAGAGCTCAAGCTCAGCTTCCTACTGGGCTGTCTCCACCGTTTGAGAATTTCACCTCTGAAATTCATTCTTAAAGATTGCTTTCTTCTTATCTGAATAATCAGGCACATTAAAGGGCTCTAAGTAATTACTTGTGAAAGGGAACCTGCAGATAGCGAGTACATAGGAGCGTGGCGAGAGAGAAGCAGCTGGTTTGACAAAGAAAGATGGAATGAATTCACTGGAGACTCGTCCCCCTGCCCATGGCCACTGCCACTGCTGCTCCCGCCTAGAGTGCTGTCTGCAGGGTCTCTCTCCCCTTTCTCTCCCTCTGCCTGTGTCTTCACCTTTAGTAAAATCACAATCATTCATGTTTCCTTTGACGGGCTCTGCATATATATATATATATATATATACACACACACACACACACACATATATATATATGAATATGAGTGAATCTCATATTTGTGATATATCTCATAGATAGGAGCATATGAACATATCATATGTATATCAGAATGTCCCTATAACTTATTTGTTTGATTTACTAAACAATTCTCCATTTGACATTCTTAGGTAAAGTTTCTTATTGTATTTTTGTTATTTGTGTTATTTTGTGGCTGATATGATTAGGTTTCTTTCTTTTTTTTTTTTTTTTTTTTTTTGCTTTTTTTGTCCCTCAGTATTTTAGACTGCACTCACATTCCAAAACAGCATAGTTAAACAAATTTAATAGTTAATTCTTCAAATACCACTAAGACAACTGTGTGTGTGTGTGTGTGTGTGTGTGTGTGTCCATGGGACAAATCACGGGGTAACATAGCTATACTTTCAGAGATGTACCCTCCAAAAGGCAGTGGAAGAAAATAGAGTTAAATTGGGGTGCCTGGGTGCCTCATTCGGTTAAGCATCCACTCGATTTTGGCTCAGGTCATGATCCAAGGGTCATGGGATTGAGCCCCATGTCAGGCTCTGCACTGAGCATGGAGTTTAAGATTCTTTCCCTCTCTCTCTCTCTCTTTCTCTCTCTCTCTCAAATTAAAAAGTAAATAGAGTTGAATTACTACAGCTGGCTAGACAGATTGTGAAGAAAAGCTTCTTGCAGAATAAACAATACAGCAGGTACAGACTTGGACATTCTTCTTTCCAATCTGAGAATACTTGTGTTTTGCTGAGATAATCTTCTGTTTTCCTACAAGGAGCTACTGTCTATTTTTAATTGATAGCAATAGAAAATACTAAGGCTATAACAAGCAATATCAAGATTAACTGACCTTTCTTTCTCTATTTTCTTTTCATCCTCTAATTACTTTGCTCCTGATCTCACTGATCTATCTTGATTTCCAAATATGTTCTCTGGTAATTTGGCTCACTTCATATTTCACGTCTCCTGCTCTAGAGGAAATAGCTCCGTCCCTTAAAGCAGAATGTGCAATGACATTTTAAAAACACAAAGCCCAGCAAAGAATTAAATATTCTGAAGAGAAAACTCATTGTCAGTGCTCCCGAACATCTGAAGTATATTTCCACGACCAAGCATAGGGTTTTGACTTTTTCACCAAAAAGTCAGGATGGGCGTTCGGGCAGTGCACCCTGCAAGGGCTGGACTGGTGGCTTAGGGTTGAAAAGCTTCCATATTTGCTGCTAAACAGGCCGTCCCCAACCACCCAAGTGTCCCCCGCCATCTTGCAGCCCTGCTAATTCCTCGGTATAACCTGACCTCTTTACCAACCAGCAAGGAAAATGTCAGCGAGGGGCCCCCAGGGCGCCATCAGGTTTTACCAGCTGGAGCTTACTGTACTTGGTCAGAGACTGGATAACTAGCTGTTAAATAATTTGAACGTGAGTCAGTTCACAATATTTAGCCCCTGGGCTCCTTCAGCTTACTTGGCACACGTGGAATTTAACATTTTACCGCCCCCATGCCGTTGCATTACTGCATAAATTATTCACACCAGATCACTTTGATTAATTAGAGCATTAATGGATTTTTAAATTAAAGACAACCTTGATTGGAAAAAATAAATCATCCTCTGTCACAGGATGAGGAACTGAGTCTACACCATATTAGGCCATGTCACGTAAGGGCCACTGGATTTGCTGATACTTCTCACACACTCCTTCTGTCTTAACACTCAGGCTGCTGTCTTCAGATGCTATTAATTGGGGACGGATAAAACAGAATGAAAGGAAAATGCATCGGAAGCAAGAAGCACGTGAGAAGATCCAGCCTAAAGCAGATACTCCTTAATTATAGAATCTGATTAAAATACGAACCCTATTCAAGGCAATAAAAATAAGTTTCATTTAAAACGGAAGGATTTGGGGCGCCTGGGTGGCTCAGTCGGTTAAGCGTCGGACTTCAGCCAGGTCACGATCTCGCGGTCCATGAGTTCAAGCCCCGCGTCAGGCTCTGGGCTGATGGCTCAGAGCCTGGAGCCTGTTTCCGATTCTGTGTCTCCCTCTCTCTCTGCCCCTCCCCCGTTCATGCTCTGTCTCTCTCTGTCCCAAAAATAAATAAAAAATTAAAAAAATTTTTTTAAAAAACGTTGAAAAAAAAATAAAAAGGAAGGATTTGAGGGAACTTAGTGACCAAAAGCTGTGTTTGGATTAACTTTTGGAAGGTAGTTCAAGCTGTTTGATACACGTGGTGTGTATAATATCATTAAGTGAAGTATTTAGTACCGTGCTAGGTATCCATGAAGCATTTTTGGAATACACACACACACACACACACACACACACAGAGCTTTGGCTCAGAAGTAGTTTTAATTTGAGCCATAAAAGCACCTGAGCCAAAGAACTTTAGTTAATTATGCATAAGTTGAGAAATTTGGGGGGAGGTTTACTGATGTCTGCAATTCACTTTGCAGTGTGCCACAAATAAGATAGATTAATAACTGGGTAGGGAAACGGATAAATGGATATTTGATAAAGCATTTATTGAAAAATATTAATTTTGGAATCTAGGTGATGACTTCATTGTAAAGTTTTTTGATTTTGCTATATGTTTGAAATGTTTTCATAATAAGATGCTGGAAATAATCTAGTTGCTGCATGAGATGCCAGTGTTCCTTAGATTAATTTTTATGCTACTTTGCTTCCATGGGACTGATACCGAAAGATGGGTTAGGGGTCACTCTGGTTGGGTTAAAACACTTTCTTTATACCCTTATAAAATAAAAGTTAAAATAAGGATTGGGCCCAGAAAAAAAAATAAAGTTGCTCAAACCTGAGATTTCTGTAATTTTCCCGATAACATTTTTTGTGATAGGACTCAGAAGGATTGACTGTTGATAGTATAGGAGATAAGAATTTAGGGAATTAGTATTTTGGTTATTTTTCCATTTAATATTATTAACATAGAGTGTTCAGGGAACATTATAAAGACATATTTCTGCTTAACGATTCGGATACTTATAAAAAGCAAGTATGATACTTTAACAAAAGAAAATGAAACAGGGATATTAACAGTTAAATAAAGGGAAATGTTTGCCATTTTTGAGATGCACTTGAAAATTTAAAAAATGTTTATTTTTATTATAAATTTAAAGAAATTATTAGTAAGCCAGCATCCAATTAACTACGCAAGTTCCTTTTTTTAAGCGTATAACCTCTAGAATTATTCTAATTCTGTAATTAAAAGCCGAAGGGGGGGCGCCTGGGTGGCTCAGTCGGTTAAGCGTCTGACTTCAGCTCAGATCACTATCTTGCAGTCCGTGAGTTCGAGCCCCGCGTCGGGCTCTGGGCGGATGGCTCAGAGCCTGGAGCCTACTTCCGATTCTGTGTCTCCCTCTCTCTCTGCCCCTCCCCCGTTCATGCTCTGTCTCTCTCTGTCTCAAAAATAAATAAACATTAAAAAAAAAATTTTTAAATAAAAAAATAAAATAAATAAAAATAAAAGCCGAATGGGTGAACCAGATACGAAACACTACACATTTACAAACCCTAGAGATCTTCTACGAGTTGAAGAGTCAAGTAGGCTTATATCATAGATTTTGAGATAAAATGTAACACTTCCTCACTTTGATTTTGCCATTACCTAAAATTCAAGATGATTTAGAGTAGTTTTTACTCAGGGATTCATCCCCATTAATTTTCACACCTCCTTCCCAAAACCCTCTTGCAAAATCCTCTACGGCACTTGCTAAAATTCTCATTGCATTAGAAATTTTGAAAAGTCCACAACCATAGCTTTTTCACAGAATTCTCCCTCTAAACCCTGGTCTTAACTGAAATCAGATTCTTCCCCCAAGGACACCGCTTTCCTTTCATGAAGCTACTTTCTCCTCTACTTCATGAGACATGAGGGAAAAAAGGCACCGACATCCTTCTAGAAACCTAGACCATTCATCTCTCTTCCATTTTGATGCCTCTTACCTCTCATCTGAGCGTTCTGCCACGCAGGTAAAAGTCCCTGTTGTCATAATCGGAAGTCACGCTGGCCACTCGCTCTCAGTGGCTGACCACCTGCTTCCCCTAAGGTCCCCTCCACTGCATGTTCTAGTACCACGTTGAACCACCTCGGTTTCAGTGTGCCCGCTCCAGCAGATAGCTCCGAGCCAAAGAGTTCTGGCTCTTAACGAATGCCCGCTTCAGCCTCAAACTCTCATGACCATACCTTAGAGCTTGTCATTTCCCTGAACTGCAGCTACTTTGAATCTCTATTTCCATCATAGAAAATCTCATGTTTTTACTCTTCATCTCACGCTACTTAGAAGACCCTCTTCTACTGAACATTACTTTGCATTAGGATTTTATTCTCTTACACAGAATACCCATAGCTAGTACCCATAGCTCATGGGGCTCATGATTCTTAAATTCAACCACTTATTATCAGGAGCTTAAAAAAATTTTTTTTAATGTTTATTTATTTTTGAGAGAAAGAACAAGAGTGAGAGCATGAGCCAGGAAGGGGCAGAGAGAGGGGGAATCTGAAGCAGGCTTCAGGCTCTGAGCTGTCAGCACAGAGCCTGGCACAGGGCTCGAACCCATGAACTGTGAGATCATGACCTCAGCTGAAGTCGGACACTTAACTGACTGAGCCACCCAGGCGCCCCAGAGCTATATCATCTTTAAGTTCACTGTGCTCCAGCCCTGGGAACTCACTGCTAGATTTCAAACCTGGGTTTCAGAAAGACTGATAACATTAAAAAGAGAAAAATTTTGAGTATAAATAGGACATTTAGGTTTCGTCACCTAAATTTGAATCTCAAATTTTGAGCAATCTATTATTTAATTTTCCTGAGAGAGGGCTAGACAAATTAAGAAATAATTTAAAAATAAAGTTTCGAAGTCAGATTGTGATTGTGTTTCATACCCGTATGAAAATACACAAAACTTAAAACATTTTTTTTAATTTTTTTTAAGTGTATTTATTTATTTTGGGAGAGAGAAAGTGTGTGTGCCAGTCGGGGAGGGGCACAGAGAGAGGGAGAAAGGGAATCCCAAGCAGGTTCCACAACGTCAGCGCAGAGCCTGGTGCGGGGCTCGAACTTACAAACCGTGAAAACTGCGACCTGAGCCAAAGTTGGATACTCAACCGACTGAGCTACCCATGTGCCTCAAAACATGTTGTAATATCCCTGGTGTCCAGGGCGTTGGCATATTGCCACCGTAGCGGGAATAAAATTGACTTCAGAATGCAACTCGGATTTTTGACAAATTTCGGAATTTGGGATTAACATTTTAGTCATAGGCGGCATCGCAATTAAGAATACAGGTTTTAGAGCTTGGACTTTTGATGGCAAATCCTGTCTTTGACTATTCCCACAGTAGTAAGCAATGTGACAAGGATAAGCTTACTTGAGGAAAGTTATCTAATTGTCCAACTCGTATACCCTGCCCATAAAAGAAGGAAAATGAAATACCCATATCACAAGGTCGTTCTGAGGTGTAAATTCGTTGTGTGTTACACATGCAGTACAGTGCCAGAAGCAGATTAAAAACTCAGTGGATTATAGCTATTATTATCAACACTTCATTGATTTTACCAGTTACTCAAACCAAGGTAATAGAATCACTTTTGTATCTAAACTTGATATATAGGGGCGCCTGGGTGGCGCAGTCGGTTAAGCATCCGACTCCAGCCAGGTCATGATCTCGCGGTTCAGGAGTTCGAGCCCCGAGTCAGGCTCTGGGCTGATGGCTCAGAGCCTGGAGCCTGTTTCCGATTCTGTGTCTCCCTCTCTCTCTGCCCCTCCCCCGTTCATGCTCTGTCTCTCTCTGTCCCCCAAAAAATAAATAAACGTTTAAAAATAAAAAAATAAAAAAAAATAAACTCGATATATAAAGAGGGCTTGGATGGCTCCGCCATTTGAGAATCCAACTTGGGCTCCGGTCATGCTCTCACGGTTTGTGGGTTTGAGTCCCGCATTGGACTCTGTGCTGACAGCTCAGAGCCTGGAGCCCGCTTCGGATTCTGTGTCTCCCTCTCTCTCTGCCTCTCCCCTGCTCATGTTCTGTCTCTCTCTCTGTCTCAAAAATAAATAAATGTTAAAAAATTTTAAACTCAATATATATTAATGAGGAGTGCAAAGCAGTATTTCTCATTTGAGGGATGCAAGTGTTCAGTATTTTTATTTATCAAGCTAAAATGACTTTTTAATATGTATTTTTCTTCTTTGTATTACTTTTACTCTTTCAGTTGAAAAGTCAAGGTTAGTTGAGATTTGGAAATGTTTTAGATTTATTTTAGATTTTAGATTTGTTTCACAAATTGACTTTAATATCCACCAAAATAGTCTTTTAAATAATGCATTCTCTAGTGTAAAAAAAACAAGCACTTTCTTGCGATTGGCTTACCCCTACATGGTTGACTTTGGCTTGATGACATTACATAATTAAATGTCTGCTTGTACAATGCAACACAAATCTCCGAGTATCTTCTAATACTTAAAAGTTTTCCATATGGGGGCACCTGCATGGCTCAGTTGGTTGAGTGCACTACTCTTGATTTTGGGTCAGGTCACGATGATCCCAGCGTTGTGGGATCAAGCCCCACGTCAGATTCCATGTGAAGCGTGGAGCCTGCTTGGGACTCTCCCCACCCCCCACTCTCTCTCTCTCTCCCCCATTCATATTCTCTCTCTCTCTCTCTCAAAAAAAGAAAAAAATTGTCATTTTTTTAATCTAAGTGCAGAAAAACGTGGTAAAATACTTATAAACTCTAAAGCTCTGTACTTTCGATAAACATTATTGTATTGAGGATCTTTCGGAAAAGATTATTACCACATGGAGAAGTTATTACAATATTGATAGAGGGGCTGAATAATAGCAACAGAAACTATCCAAAGAGAAGCCCTACAATTTGAGGATGAATTATAATTGAAAGCATGTGCGCCTCAAAAGAATCCATGATATGACGATATATTAACAAGCCAAAGCAGATGGTCCATTTTTGTTTAGAGCGGTCAGATGAGACCGCCGGAGCTAAAAATCATGGCATCCATTTCCAAACCAGAATTTCCAGATATTATCTCTTATGTGGTACATAAAAATAAATGCTTCCTTTTATAGACCAATGCTCTCATGTGGAAATAGCTATTACAAATGAAATATTGTCTCTCATCATTGTTAATTATAGCACCCTTTCCATGATTAGTTTTCTTATTTTTTTATGTAGTTGCCACTAGATAAACAATGGGATATCGGCAAACACGTCTGACATACGACTTCAAAATTATCATAAAAATGTTTACCTATACCCAACTAAATATTATAAAATCGCTTGGTATAAAAACACACAGAGGGAGGAGTTAATGTTAAAAACGATGAGGGTACTTTCTACTGAGTCAGGAAGATGAAGTTATTTAAACATAATTTACATCAGAATCATAAACATACACATATATACAAATCATTAATATTATCTTAATGAGACAATAGCCTGTTTTTATCCAATTCTTCTTCTTTTGCTGTTTAAAGTCTGTTGCAATTATTTTGTGATAAATTAAGGGAGGTATATTTATGATGCACCAAAGACGTGGTCATACTATATTGCATATGATTTTATACCAAAATAATAATGAAAGTATTATTATTCCAATTTTATAGATTGGAAAATTAAAGGCAAGGAAGGTGAAATAATTTGAATGTATTCCCAAGGTTATTAAATGTCCAGTCTATGCTTCTAACTTCATTCTGACTTGAATTGTCTGCTTTATATTATACTCACCAACGTCTGGTTGTTCAATGGAACAAAACTAGAGTAAAATGTGAACATGCAATTAGGTGCCTCAAACCAATTGTCATTAAACAGCCTCATCAGGCCGATGACACTCTGTTGCTTTAATATATGGAATGTAACACCATATATATCCCATATAATATACATCCCATATAATACATCCCATACAATATATATCCCATATAGTATATATCCTATATAATATATGAAATACTCAAGTAATCTCTGCTGTGTTCATTCTTTTCTTTTTTAAGAAGTTTAACTTCACCTCTGGGGAATCCTCCTGTCACCCAAGGCCAGCCTGGTGCTCTGCGGATCTCTTTGTCACCTCTGTCGCGGCACTTAGCACACTTGGGTGTGATTTCCTATCGGCTCGTTTCTCTCCCACCCTACGCTATGTGCAGCGTTAATGTGAGAGGCTTCATCAGTTCACTCAGGGATGGCAGGAAGGCAGAAGTTGTCCTCTCCTTACAGTAATGGCATCCCTCATTTCACAGAGAGGAGCAAACCTAGACTTTTGATCCTTTACAGAGAGTTATTTGGCGATCAGAAAAATTGTTAGACGACAAAAAAAGACCAACAATGGGCTCCCTTGGGGCAGCTTTTGGTTTGAAATTTCTGGGTGGCGCCCATGACGCTGCAGCCACGCCAGGATGCTCTTTGCTCCTGGCACCAGACTGAGATGAATGCACGTGACGCTGGTGCAAGATCGGGTCTGGAATGATCCCCGCAGACTGTTGCTCTGCTGTTTGTGGGAAAGATGTACAGCAGCACACGCTAAACGCATCCTCCTCGAAGTTCCTGCTTCCGGCTTCACTGCGTTGTTTTTGTCACGATAGACGTGACTACCCAGCGGCTCGGCGCTAAGCGTCTTCACATTCAGTATGATGTCGATGATGTCGGGCTTATGAGGACCTTGTGTAGGCGGCAGGGTTACGACGCAGAAAACCACTATGCTAAAAACCACCTGGGAGTGGCCCTCCCAACAAAACGAATAAATGAACGCTGGTGTAGGTATGGGCTGTAGAATGTTAGAAAACTGCTTCAGTGGCATGGCTGTTAAATATTTGTGACATGGACGTCAAAATGATCAATTATTTAATAAAACGATGGCCTTCCGTCTGGTGGTCCACATTCATTTGTGCAACATGTGCAGTGAGCCAAAGCAAGCTATTGTCTCTTAAAAGGGATTTACAAGATTATTTTTAGTGTCACAAATATTTCCCAGGGGAAGAAATGTCCATCATCTTATAGATCTTTCTCATTTTCAAGGTACGTTGACTTGCGATGTTAATATTGTCCACTGTATTTCCCACTAGATAGTCTAGAAGGAACTTACCTTTACCCAAAATTAGACTCCGTGATTATATCTACCCAAACTAGGGCTTTAAGTGTTTATGCTTTGTCAAGATTACAAGATTATAATTGTGCATTCATCAGGTGACCAAAATTAGATTCTTCTGGGTTTTTTTAAATATATGAAATTTATTGTCAAATTGGTTTCCATACCACACCCAGTGCTCATCCCAAAAGGTGCCCTCCTCAATGCCCATCACCCTCCCTCCCCTCCCTCCCACCCCCCATCAACCCTCAGTTTGTTCTCACTTTTTAAGAGTCTCTTATGCTTTGGCTCTCTCCCACTCTAACCTCTTTTTTTTTCCTTCCCCTCCCCCATGGGTTTCTGTTAAGTTTCTCAGGACCCACATAAGAGTGAAACCATATGGTATCTGTCTTTCTCTGTATGGCTTATTTCACTTAGCATCACACTCTCCAGTTCCATCCACGTTGCTACAAAGGGCCATATTTCATTCTTTCTCATTGCCACGTAGTACTCCATTGTGTATACAAACCACAATTTCTTTATCCATTCATCAGTTGAAACTTCTAAATAAAGTCATAAGTGCAAAAAGTGTGGTGTACTGGAGATTACATATTTTTAGTCTTATAGAGATTTATGTACTGGACAGACGTTTTTAAGTTATTAAACTAGAGGATCACAATAACTGAGATAAATATTTTTCTAAGGATTCTCCATTTGGATTTTTAAAATATAAGATTTAAAAATTGGTTTGGAATATATATAAAAAGTATGTGTGAGTTTGTAAATATATAATTTGTATATATATGTGTGTATATATATACATATATATAATGTTTCAGCAGAAAATTAAAGTAACATTAAAAAGCTCAAAATATACTAAAATCATGAAATACTAAAATATACTAAAATGTACCAACTAACATAAATTAAATAATTTCTGCAATTTAGAGCTTAGTAATTTGGGGCTTAGGAACAGACAAAAGGAAAAAAACTAGTTCGTTTAATACTCATTTACCGATACAGAAAAGAAACGCCTTTTTCTGAAAATATCAGTTTCTTGACAGATAATTCCAGGAAGAATTAATTTCTAAATATCCACATAAGCCACATTGCATCATATGTTGGGCAATATCTTGGAGCGAAGTACAATTGTGTATTTATGTTTGTATATTGCTTGTTTCTGAATGGCCAGGTTATAAGAAAGTACTGTCTTTAAATTTTAAAGAAGTATGCAATATTTGCTATACGACAATCCGAGTTGGAAGTCACTTGGGTGCTCTGTAAGTCCAACACCAGTGCTTTCTAATTCTAGGGTGACATCTGTTTGCGGGGCAGCTAAGCTTATAAAATTTGGAGAATCTTCTTAGCAAACAAGAAACAATTAAATCTCGCTTATGGAACTTTTACAAGAATATTGCTATGTGGCCACCTAGGGTTTGAAAGGGCAGAGAAAGTTAAGCTTTCTGTGGTCCTTGGGCAATCTGCTTCTGTCCCCACTTCCCAAACACTGCCATCTTCCTGAATTACCCCGGATAATCACCCAGCTTCTCAGAGAGATCTGGGAGTCATCATAAATAGATTCTTCCCTCTCGAGTAACCCCAGCTCCCTCCCTCCATTCTCACTCTGCATCTGATCTCCAAAACTATTGCGAATTGCAGTTCTCACTACTTACCATTTTCTTCTCCGAGTGAAGGCAACAAACTCCTTCCAACCCTTGGTGACTCTGCATGTTCCTACTCACCTGACCTGCGTAGTCAGCACTCTGCTGTCATGTGACCTAAGAGGGCACGTGCTCTCAAAATTAGCGTATTATAACCACCTGCACAGGTCTTGCAACATCTAATACATCTGGGATCCGTTATCAGAGATTCTTATTGATTGGCTCTGGCTGGTATCCTGAAAACTTTTTTTTTTCTTTTTTTTTTGTAAAACCATGTGGCACAACTCACGATACTCGGGGAAACTTTGTGGGAAAGAACAGTGCGCTTTGTGTCTCTTTCCCCTCTTATAAGCCACAGCATCTTGTATATCAAAATTGCTCAGTAAATACATAATTAATGTGTAAAATGGTAAACTTTGACATGAAAAATAGTAAACCTCGTGGAAAAGAACGACACACCTTGTGTCTTTTTCCCCGTTTATAAGGCACAGCATTTTGTGTATCACGAGGGTTTAATAAATAATTAATATGTGAAATTGTAAACTTTCAAATACTTCAGTGACACAATTTCCAATGCGGTAAAGCTTCTAAAGATTGAGACTGATACTTTAATTTGGTATCAAAATTATAGACCCTATTGTGGTCTGGCCATCACTAGAAGGGTTTGCTAGAATTTCGATTTCCAACATTACCCAGATCTGCAGGCCACTCTGGGTAATTTACATATTCATTAGTTCTCTGCGCAGTATTTTCATATATCTGGTTTTGTGAATCACTATCCTAGATTTCGTATTCTGCATTTACACTTCCTAACGTATTTTTCCCAAAGGCAGTTTTCTCACGCAAGCCATTAGAAATCGTCACAGATAACATTGTGGTTAAATTCAGAAATTATGCTTCAGCTATCACTTGTAAAATGAATTGATAAAAGCTTATGTTAATACCATTTTAAGGAATTACATACTCTCCCTCATAGAGATGTATCTCTCCTATCATCCCGTTACTGTGGAATGAGACCATGCAAGCGAGTGCGTAGGTAGACTTAGAGGAAAAAAATTTTGTAATTCCTAAAGAACTTTGATAGGAACTCAGTCGCAACCCCAGAGTTCTGAGAAGAGTTTACCTTCATAATGGGTAGGTCAATAGCCCTTTTAAATGATCTGTTTGTTTGTTTTTTAATTTAGAATTTCGTTTACGATTTCAAGTAGCCTTGATGCCAAAGACATAGGAGCTTGACACATTGACCAGAATACATAAAATATAAAGCGTATCCTGACATAACTGAAGGATTTGAGTGTTTTGATGTAATTTAATACATGACGTTGACGTTTTCAAATTTTCCCTTGACGTTCCAGAGCCCAGTTTAAAATACGAAGAGTGGGGGCGCCTGGGTGGCTCAGTTGGTTGAACGTTCGACTCTTAATACTGGCTCAGATCATGATCTCAGGGTCCCAGGCTTGTGGGATGGGCCCCTCATCGGGCTCTGTGCTGAGAGTGGAGCCTTCTTAGGATTCTCTATCTCCCCCTCCCTTTGGCCCTCTGCCCCGCTTGTGCACTCTCTCTCAAATAAAATATCACAAGCAGCTTTGGAGCAAGTGAACTCCCGCTAATATCTGAGATTCCTGGTTTGACTACATCCCTAGTGAGTACGTGGGGAAAATAACTGTAGTGATGCACATGGAGGAAAACCCCGGCTTCATCTTTCTGAGGCGTTTGACCTTCAGCAAGTGGCTTCCACATCGCCAAGCCTCGTTTTCCTCATTTCCCCCAATAATGGAGCCAAGTCCTCATAGCATGTTTGTAAAGAGTAAAAGAATTGTTTATCTGTAGGTACGTATCACATTTCTCCCATCACGTTAGACGAAGGACGACTGTTCAAGAGTCATCTTTGAGGCTCTGCCTTTGTATCCAGCCATGCTATGTATTCGGGTGTCACAGCGGAATTCTTGGGGCACAGGTGCTTTATTGAAGAAATCCGAGTGATTCTAATGAATTCCTGAACTATATATAATTTATCTCGAGCTTACACAATCCTTTGAGTATTAAGCTGCCCCTACTTTTAGACAAAAATGTTATCTCGGGAATGAGTTTTTGAAAGCTGCCTCAGAAGCTGGTTATTTTAGGATCAAAGTCCATGCTTGCTGTGAGTGATCTGTGCTAGAACACAAAATCCCTGTTGGATTCTCATTTCCGACTTAGAGCTTTCAACCTGGTCTTTTTGTTCCAGAAGGCTTGACAGACGGTGGCCGGAACTTCGGCCTATATACTCCGGATTCTTTTCCTGTCCCTTTCCCCATTGGAGAGCTACTTGACCTCTCTGAACCGTAAGCCTTACTGTCCAACAAGGACAATGTTCTACCTTATTTGATTGCTCTGCAAATCAACCGTGGCACCTGGCCTTCACTAACGGCCTTCCTGCTTCGTACTGGGCCTTAACCCCCCACCTCGCCCTGCTGAGCCTGCTACGTACCACATTTCATCCTGATGCCCCAACCCCCGCGTCATTACACACACAGACGGCTTGTTTCTCAAGCCTTTCCTACATGAGGGTGTCTTTTTCAGACCTGAATCTTCCGTGGTGACAAAAGCAAATTTCCTTTTAGTGTGTTAAGTGCGATTTTAGCAATAGCTTCCAGCAGATCAGCAGATCATCAGAGGTTCTATCCATCAAATTGTCCTCAATCACCATTTTTATTTGCCCAGTTGGGAGCAATTCATCATCATTAAATGTTTCAGGGAGGCCCTTCATAAACAGAACGTGTGTGAAACCTGTTTCCGGTATTCCTTGCCAGCAGCTGCTATATGAGACAATTTGTTTTCAGGCATAAGAACAAAATATTATCATTCCCTAATAACATATTTATCAAACTGCTTTGGCAATGGTGCATTGGGTAGCCTTTGAGGGTATACATAAAAAGATCGTTCTAGTAGTGAATGAAAGTGTTCATCTCCAGATACAACACTTGTAAATGCTCTACTGTGATTCATCTGTGTATTCATCTGATGAATGAATCTCCAGCTCTGGACATTAATAATGACACTTGCACAAGAAATAAAAATGCATTTGCATAGAAAGTCACAACTTCCAAAACTCCCTCATGTAAATTACCCCATTTCTTCACCTGAAAGGCTCTGTGACACAGGGGAGATTTTCATGTCCCCACCGTGCACTGAAGAGACCATAGCCCCCTTGTAGTGGTATGGTTCTCCCTACATCAACAAACGTGGACCCAGGGAAGAACGAGCCCGGGGTTCCGTTCGCTGAGCCTCTCACCCTCCAGTACTCAATAGAACACAGGTTTTTTTTTTTTTAATTTTTTTTTCAACGTTTTTTATTTATTTTTGGGACAGACAGAGACAGAGCATGAACGGGGGAGGGGAAGAGAGAGAGGGAGACACAGAATCGGAAACAGGCTCCAGGCTCTGAGCCATCAGCCCAGAGCCCGACGCGGGGCTCGAACTCACGGACCGCGAGATGGTGACCTGGCTGAAGTCGGATGCTTAACCGACTGCGCCACCCAGGCGCCCCTAGAACACAGTTTTAAGGAAGGAGTTGTGTGATCAAAGCTACATTTTAAACAACAACAACAACAACAACAACAAAAAGATGGAACAAGAAAGATTACCCTGGCCTGATAGATGGGTGTAGAAGACAGCACGTAGGAACAAAAGTCATTATCTGCCAACTCACAAGGAACTGGGAAACTTGCTGAAAACTTTCCGGGAGGTTTGTGTGAACCCTGTGTTTAGGCAGATGAGGCATCCAGACAGGTGTATCCTGACTAATTGTCTCCTAGATGAGATCTTTCTAACTTGACCTCATTCTTTCTAGCAATTATCATTGAAAAAGTACTTTAAAATATCTGTGCCTTCTATCTGCTTAAAGAAATAAAAACCTCATAACTGCAACTCTATTGAATATTTTATAAAACAACTCACAGACTACTTAGCAAAATGCACAACACAATAAATCCTGGGCAACCTGTGAGCCTTATCCCCTCACATTTTGCTTTTAGGTTATACTCTGCCTCAATTAATGCATGCTGTTCCCATAGCACTAGAACTGGGTGTAATGGGATAAGGACCTAATTTGCTGATCAACAAAACTAAGTTCAGAACTGGCTCTGGCAATTACTTTTTAAATGACCTTGGACAGATTACTTAACTGGAGAGGGTATCGTTTTATCATTTTAAAGTGGAGAGAGCAACACTTACTTTGCAGGCTAATGTTATATATTTGAATTAATAAATATAAAGCCAGTGGCAGTGCCTGGCAGATGGTAAATAAATGCACAATTAATATTTATCATTTCTACAACATCTATTGCTTCATTTTGAGCAGAGAGTCACAAAATGAAAACAACGACCCAAGAGTCAGTCTGCGTGGCCAAAGTGATCTCTAAAGCAGATCTTTGAAACAGGACTCTTCAGATCCCAAGGTTGAGGAAGAGTAGTTACAAGGTGACTCTGACGTGTCTTGTTCCAGAAGGTAAAGAAGCGAAAAAAAAAAAAAAAGCACAGGGGTAATGTGGTCATTACATATAGGTGTAGAAACCAGCCGTTGAGGAATATGATCCAGAAAGATGTGACTGCCAATTGACCTGGGAGCTGGACCCGGGCCCTCAGAGGCCCCTCAACCCCACCCCTGTTCTCAGAATGTGGGTTCCACTTGCCTTTCCTGCTCCCAGAGGGTGCTCCAAGGACATAGTCTTGAGATAGTGATGTGGTGTTGAAAACACCCACACGGTATATGACTGAACCCAGTTAGGGTGTCTTTATAAACTTTTAAGATTTACAGGGCAGGTGCGGGGATACATTTGTTTCACTGCCACCCAAGGCAAGTCTCTTATGTAAGTTTCCTTTGCTGTTACTCAAACTGCCACCTATCTGTATGGAATGGCCTACCTCTTTGCCTCTCCCTACCCTGGGTAGGGGGACAGATTTCAGATTAAACCAGGTAAGCTCCCAGGAAGAAAGTTCCCAAGCCTGTGAACCTGCACCAGTTAAAATGAGTTCCCACTAGTCAAAATTGGGATCATTATACAAATGAAGTACAGGAATGAATTATAAACTACTGAAAATACAGAAATTCGTGAGTCCATCTTGATAATAAGTATATAAACGTAAATATATACATACATGTATGTATACAAACATACATAAGCAAGTAGATCAAAAGTATTTTGCTTAAGCGGAATGGGGAAGAACACCGGGTAAATGTTTAGGTACAAGTGAACCTAATGGGAAAATCACCATTTTGCTCACAGGACAGGTCAGATCAGGCAAGAATCACCAATGAATACTAGATCTAGGGAAATTCTTTGAGGAGAAGCAAGATGTTTTCACGGTCTTAAAGTGTCTCCCCAGGGGCTATTTATTAGTTACAAGGGAGAAAGTATAGTAATCACACATGAAGGTAATTGTTCCAGGGACCAAAATAAATTTCACCAGTAAGAAACAGATGGATACTATGTGTCTTCAGATAAGATGATCTGAGGACATATCACCTGTGCAATCATCCTGCTCAGAAGGAAAACAACAGATAAAGGCAAAATCATGGTGTTTCTACTACATGCCAATGAAGGGGTGACTGCATTCTTCAAGATGCTAATGTCATAAAAGACAAAGAAAGGCTGTGAAACTATTCCAGATTAAAGAAATCCAAACAAATGCAACAACCAAATATAATTCCTGACCCTAGACTAGATCCTGTACGGAAAGGGGGACAAAAAAGAAAGACAAAAACAAGAAACTCCTATAAAAGATATGATTGGGTTTTCTGAAAAAGATGGAATATGAATAGTACATTAGATTAAAATATTTGTTTGTAATGATATTGTAGTCAAGGCTATTGATGTTGATAGCAGTACTATGGCTATGTAAGAAAGTATTATTGTATTCAGGAAACACACACTGAAGTATTTAGGGGTAAGAAGCCATGACATATGTAACTTATTTCTCAAATGATTCATTGAAAAGTTACATGTGTATGGTATGTGTGTAAATGATAACATTGTGCATGTGTGTGTGTGTGTGTGTGTGTGTGTGTGTGGAGAGAATGGTAGGGATAAACAAATGAGTTGAAATGTTAGCAGCAAGTGCCTCGGGGTAAAGGAACTGAGAATGTTCTTTGTACAAATGTTGTCTTTGCAACTATTCAGTAAGTTTAAAATTATTGCCAGATAGAGTTTAAAAAACAAAAAGACAGGTCTAGCAACACATTATTTCCAGCAAATAAAATGGCTACACTGGAAGTCCCTGAACTCGATGTTGGCTTGTGTGTTTAGTTTATTGTTGCTTTTTCTGAGTGTCCTACAAACATTCATCGTGTTATCTAACAGAAGTGAGTATTCACAATCATGAAAGTGAAGATACAGTTGCTTTGGCTAGTTCACGGATCAACTATCTTGCTTTCTTCACATAATTTTGCTCCCCCCTTTTGCTCTGCAGTCAACAATGGCTCGTTTTTATGAATAATAAAACGCACATGAGTTTTACTTTCAGTTTTTATGGAAGAGAAGTAGCTAAGGGCAGGGACCACATCTTATAAATTTTCTGAGTATTTTTATTGAGTTTTTTTGTAATTCACAGTTCTAAGACTTTTATAGCTTGGAAATAAGGTACATTGCCTATTCTTCCTGCTCCTTCACTATACATGTAGATTTAGAGGACATATATTTTTTAAATTACATATTATCTGATATAAAATCTGCGATAAATTAATAATTTCACCTGTTTTATTTTTCCTGGGAATTTCTTACAAAGGCATGAAGGTATGAGAAATATCCTCAAACCTTTGAGATCTTTCTGTGCCCACTTGGAAACGCTTCAAGTTCTGCTGAGTTGCTTTTAGATTTACGAAGGTAGTTTGTATCTTATCAGTAATATCACCTTCATTGCTTCTGTCTTTATTATGTTTTTAGGTGGACATTTATAAGACACTACCAAATAATTAAATGCTAACTTCCACCTCAGAACACACACCATTCATGAGAATCAGTGGGCTAAATATTTACCAATATCTAAACATACAAAAAGAATACCGAATAGGCGAATAAAAGATTTCATTCAAGTAGTGACTTTTAATAGTCACATCCTTGTTAACCTGTGGTGCACATTTTTTTTTGGTACAAGCAGATTTATCACATTCACACCTGAAAATGTATGCATCTAAAAATATCTATAGTTGAACTACTAAAAAATCTATTTGAATTTCTCAGCCCTATTCTCCCTAATAAGATACTTTAAGTTTCCAAAAATCTAATAGAATTGCTTCAGGCTTTTGGTTTGAATTTTCAATGAACTGTCTAAAATAACTCCAGGAATAAAATGTAGCACATTAGTTATATCTAAAACACTGATGGACCACACTAACTCTAGCGAAGACTGCTGAATAAAAAGACAATTGGCAGAGGAATTAAGAGAAACAGAAAGAAAGTTTTACATAAATAAATTACCTCAGGGAAATCATTAGCGCCTTTGGTTCAGGTCTGGGATTTCAAACTGAATACAAGTAAAATATATTTACATTCTATGGAATTACTTCTTGAAACGAAATCATTGATGTGTTAGTCTGCTCAGGCTACCACAAGAAAATACCATAGACGGGGTAGACTGAGCAACAGAAATTTATTTTCTCACAGTCCTGGAGGCGGAGAAGTCCACGATCAAGGTGCCAGTAGATTTCATCCTTCATTGAGGATTCTCCTCCTGACTTGAGGCTGGCCACCTTCTCTCTGTGGCCACACATCAGAGACACAAGGTGAAGGAGACTTTCTGGTATCTCTTTTTATAAACGCATTCATCTCACCATGAGGGACCCACCATCATGACCTCATCTTCCTGTGGTCTCATTTCCAAATACCATTACGTTGATTACATTGGGGGTTTGGGCTTCAATATGAATTTTGGAGGAACACAATGCCGTCTACAGCAATTGGCTTCAGGAGTAAATATATAACTTTGAAAGGAATTTGATGATCCTCTAACATGACCTTTCCTTATATCCAGATCACCCTTACTATTCATTGTTGGTTCTTGTGAAGAATAGTGTAGACATGTCTAGATGAATGTAAAATAATAGCTTTCACAAAAAGAAAAAAAAATGTTATACATCTTTTCCACGGCTAGGTAGGCTTTTTTTTTTAAATTTTTTTTTCAACGTTTATTTATTTTGGGGACAGAGAGAGACAGAGCATGAACGGGGGAGGGGCAGAGAGAGAGGGAGACACAGAATCGGACACAGGCTCCAGGCTCTGAGCCATCAGCCCAGAGCCCGACGCGGGGCTCGAACCCACGGACCGCGAGATCGTGACCTGGCTGAAGTCGGACACTTAACCGACTGCGCCACCCAGGTGCCCCTAAGTAGGCTTTTTAAATGTGAAAACTTGGGGCGCCTGGGTGGCGCAGTCGGTTAAGCGTCCGACTTCAGCCAGGTCACGATCTCGCGGTCCGTGGGTTCGAGCCCCGCGTCGGGCTCTGGGCTGATGGCTCAGAGCCTGGAGCCTGTGTCCGATTCTGTGTCTCCCTCTCTCTCTGCCCCTCCCCCGTTCATGCTCTGTCTCTCTCTGTCCCCAAAATAAATAAACGTTGAAAAAAAATTTTTTAAAAAATGTGAAAACTTGGTATTGTAATTGTCTATCATCCTCAAAGATGATAAAAACAGCATGGTCAATTTCTTCACACCATGCCAATAGTATTATTTTCCATGGATATTTTTTAATGTTTATTTTTTTTTTTGAGAGAAAGAGAGAGAGAGAGAGAGCAAGTGGGGGAGAGGCAGAGAGAGAGGGAGACACAGAATCTGAAGCAGGCTCCAGGCTCTGAGCTGTTAGCACAGAGCCCGATGTAGGACTTGAACTCACGGACCACAAGCTCATGACATGAACCAAAGTCAGAAGCTTAACCGACTGAGCCACCCAGGCACCCCAAAAATAAATGGATATTTTTAACCTAGGAATAAACTTGACCCAGGAGGTGAAAGATCTGTACTCTGAAAACTATAAAACATTGATGAAAGAAATTGAAGATGACACAAACTCATGGAAAGACATTCCAAGCTCATGGATTGGAGGAACAAATGTTGTTAAAACGTCCATATTACCCAAAGCAATCTACAGATCTAATGCAATCCCTATCAAAATGCCAATAGTATTTTTCACAGAACTACAACAAATAATTCTAAAATTTACATGAAACCACAAAAGACTGAATGCCAAGGCAATCTTGAAAATGAGCAGATATCACATTCCCAGATATATACTGGGTGTATACTACAAAAATATATACTACAAAGCTGTAGTATTCAGAACAGTATGGTACTTGCACAAGGATAGATACATTGCTCAATAGAACAGAGTAGAGAGCCTGGAAATAAATCCACAATAATACGGTCAATTAGTCTTTGACAAAGGAAGTAAGAATATGTACTGGGAAAAAGTCTCTTCAACAAATGGGAAAACTAGACTGCAGCATGCAAAAGACTGAGACTGCATCACTTTCTCAAACCATACACAAAAATAAATGCCCAGTGAATTAAAAACCTAAATGTGAGACCTGAAACGAACAAACAAACAAACCCTAGAAGCAAGCCCAGGTAGCAATTTCTCTGACACTGGCCATAGTAACATTTTCTAGATATGTCTTCTGAGGCAAGGGGGAAAAGCAAAATAAACATTGGGACTACATCAAAATTAAAAGCTTTTAGGGGCGCCTGGGTGGCGCAGTCGGTTAAGCGTCCGGCTTCAGCCAGGTCACGATCTCGCGGTCCGTGAGTTCAAGCCCCGCGTCGGGCTCTGGGCTGATGGCCCGGAGCCTGGAGCCTGTTTCCGATTCTGTGTCTCCCTCTCTCTCTGCCCCTCACCCGTTCATGCTCTGTCTCTCTCTGTCCCAAAAATAAATAAACGTTGAAAAAAAAAAAAGCTTTTGTACAGTAATGGAGACAATCAACAAAACTAAAAGACAACCTCGTGGATGGGAGAAGATATTTTCAAATGACATATCTAATAAAGGGTTAGTATATATAAATACATAATTTATACAACTCAACACCCAAGAATATACGAAGAACTTATACAACTCAACACCCCCCAAAATAAATAATTCAATTAAAAGATGGGCAGAAGACATGAGCAGACATTCCTCCAAAGAAGACTTATAGATAGCCAACAGACATATGGCAAGATGCTCAACATCACTCATCATCAGGGAAATGCAAATCAAAACCACACTGAGATATCACGTCACTCCTGCCAGAATGGCTAAAATTAACAACAAGAAAAATCCAGTGTTGGCGAGGATGTGGAAACAAAGGAACACTCATGCATGCACTATTGGTAGGAATGCAAACTGGTGCATCCACTGTGGCCAACAGTATGGAGGCTTCTCAAAAAATTAACAAGAGAATTACCATTTGATCCAGTAATCCCATTACTGAGTATTTACCCAAAGAATACAAAAATGCTAATTTGAAAAGATATGCACACCCCTCTGTTTATTGCAGTGTTATTTACAATAGTTTAATTATGGAAACAAGCAACCCAAGTGTCTTTCCACTGGATATATCTATATCCACTATCTTTACATATATATATATACACACACACACATGGTATATATACACATACATACCATGGAACATTACTCAGCCATAAAAGAATGAATTCTTGTCATTTGCAGCAACATACGTGGAGCTAGAGAGTATTATGCTAAGCGAAATAAGTTAGAGAAACAAACACCTTATGACTTCACTCATGTGAAATTTAAGAAACAGAGCCAATGAACAAAGAAAGAAAGAGACAAACCGAAACAACAGACTCTTAACTACAGAAAACAAACTGATGGTAACCAGGGAGGGAGTGGGTGGGGGGATGGGTGAAATAGGTAATGGGAATTAAGAGGACACTTATGATGAGCGCTGAGTAATGTATAGAAAAATAAAATAAAATAAAATAATTTAGAAAGGGTACTTTTAGCATGAGTATCTTATATACTATTATAAAGGAGAAAACAGATGGCACTCTGTTATGGGTCACAGTCCCAGGATAAACACTAAAACATTTCACTCTATATTTTTCTTCTCCATTAAAATGCTTCATTCCTCATTTTCAATTTTTTCTTTTTGGATTCCCAGGTTATAATTTCAATTATAGAACATTTCTTATGGTTCCCAACTATGTGAAAAGATGAAAGTAGAAAAGAAACCGAGAACATGGAATGCTTACTTCAAAGAACAGAGTAAGAAAGAGAAATACACTAGAGAATTCTGAATTTGAAATCATAGTTTAAATCTCTAGGCACTAGGGGAAAAAAAATCCTTTTAAATATGTCATGATATGGCACATTAATAATTAGAATCAATAAGAAAACAAAATTTAAAATATTCAGATAAACATTCTTTTAAAACGTTTTAAATTTTATTCAAAAATTCTCCATCAGTAGGAGAAATATATATTCATGCAGGACCTTTTCTCTCTCCTAGGAAAGAAGCTTTGGTAAATCATATTCTGCCTCCTGATGTAGAATACAGACAGAGGCCTGGAATTTCATTCATTATGTATTTAATGTTATCAACACACGGTTCAGGGGTGGTCAAACTACCACTGTGGGCCGAATCTGCTCCATTGGCTCTTTTTATGAAGAAACTGTATTGGGGCGCCTGGGTGACTCAGTTGGTTGCGTGTCAGACTTTGGTTCAGGTCACGATCTTGTGGCTCTGAGTTCGAGCCCCGCGTCGGGCTCTGTGCTGACAGTTCGGAGCCTGGAGCCTGCTTCGGATTCTGGGTCTCCCTGTCTCTCAGCCCCTCTCCGGCTCGTACCCTGTCTCTCTCTGTCTCAAAAATAAATCAGTAAATAAAATTTTATTGGGACACAGCCACCCCCGTGTATGTATATACTATCTAGGGTTGCATTCACGCTACAACAGTTTTCGGTAGTTATGACAGAACTTCTGGCCCATGAAGCCTGAAACATTTGCGACCTGGCTTAAATAAATAAATAAACAAATAAATAAATAAAGGTCTGCTGACCCCTGGTTTATAACAACACAGGCCAACCTACCCAAAGAGCAGATCTCTTCTTGTGCTTGTCAAGTATAGTTGAATTGGAGGTTACGCTTACAGATTTGACTGGAGCTAATGCGTCCTTCACTTCTGCCCTCAATGACAATATCCTTACAGATTCGGTCTCTCAATTCTGTAGTTGCCCTTAGATGTTTCTGAATTTCTCGTTCTACAATACATGTGCCCCTCTTTGGCCTCTTTGGAAATTTTGTGATTTTGAAGTCACCATTTGGGGATTTCGAGTGCCCTGTGGTACCAGGCCTACCAATTAGACCCAGGGTGTGTCTCTTGACATCTGGGAAAATCCAGAAGAGCCTAGAATGGCTTAACTACAAGTTCCCTGCCGTTGCCATGGATAAGGTCCCCTTGCTCCTCCTTATTGTGGGGACCGGGCAGTTTCTGACCACCCCTGAGTAGTGGGCTTCCCTCCCTGCCAGCCTGTGGGATTATTCAGCCGCGCCAACTGCATCCCCAGCAGGCATCAAGAGCCAACCTTCCCCTTGATAGTCAGCTGCCTGCCTCCGTGGGCCTTATTGTTCATTCCATTCCCAAGTACGACATGGTGTGGCCCCACAGCACGTGTGGTGTCCTCCTCTCCCAGGCTGTGGGTGTCTACAACTAATAAACCACATCTATCTCCTCCCGAGGCAACCGCACCCATAACCCTTGGATGGGAATCCCTCTTCACCAACGAGGTGAACAGGAGTTGGTGAAAACATGTATCCCCCCACCACGGATGCTTTTGAATATTTTCAATTTTTGAAGCCTGCAGAATTGGGTAACGTATACGTAGTCTTTCACCGTTTACTACTCTGCTTTATCAAAGTTTCAGAAAAATTTCTATCATTTTGCTTAAGTCTCCGTCATGAAAGCACACTTTGTATCATTATTTTAAAACATTTGTTTATTTCTTTTGAGAGAGAGAGTGCGCTCACGAGCAGGAAAGGGGCAGAAAGACTGGATCCCAAGCAGGCGCCACACCGTCAGCGCGGAGCCTGACCCGGGGCTTGATCCCAAGAACCGTGACACCACGCCCTGCCCTGGAATCGAAAGTGGACGCTTAACTGCCTGAGCCAGGTGCCCACACTTTCTATCGATTTTAAGGTACTTTCTGGCCCCCAAACGCCGAGCAGGCACCGGCGGAATAATCGTAATCCAGATCTTTTAGCATCTCTCTCCTGTCACTTTGTAAAGTTTTATTCCAAAATGAACAATTCTCGTCTACATCCCTTTGCATCTAAGAGACCTGGTTATATTATTAGGAAATCTCTGTGGCGAAAAAAACCATAATAATAGCAGTATTATTTTGTTAACAGCGGTAGTTGACTTCCCATGTGTCCTCTTGGGGATCTCTGTGAATGCATGCTCCTACTTCTGACCTCTAAAAGGGCAATGTGGTCGTCTCGCTGTCCCCCGAGACCTCTGCTGCGGCCATGGCAGCTCCAAGTTCATTTCCACATCTCTGGAGCTGACTGCCACGGGGGCTGTTTTGTCTCCTGACAGCAGGTGTGATGCAGGGAAAAGACGTGGAGGCCAGAGGGAGGTCTTTGCACAAGAGGCATTTTTCTTGAGTTTTCTCCTCCACACGGGGGCAACAAATATGCAAAGAATTCCCAGATTGGGGGAACACTGCACAGTCTGAAATGATAACCTGTGGCTGCAGGTGGGAAGGACATTTTTAAAAACATGATGTCAGATTCGAATGAAAACGATGTAGGCAGCCGCTGCCCTCCTAGCAAACACCAGGCAGGATTCCTGCGGCCTGGAGGTGAGGGAAACAGACCCACGGGGTGAGGAGACACCGGGTGACACATGGCTTCAAGGAAGAATGGAAAAAGCTCCAGAATGTCTTCGCCCCTGTGAGAAGGGCCTGGAGGTTAGCTGAGGGAGCACGAGCAGAGCCGAAGGAGGGTTTTATTTGGACCAAGGAGACGAAGCAGGGGGCTGTTGTGCGAACTCCACAAGAAGAGCCTGAATAAACACTGACGACCTCAGCAGACACCAGGGTTTGGAGTCGATCATCCTGAGGACTGGATGGGACGTGGCACATGAATGCAAACACGGACCCACACAGCCCCAGGACAAAAGGCTGCTTCAACCACCCCAGCTCCCAACGTTGTGACTCCAGGAGATACACCTGGAGGAAGCTGGTACAGGTGGGACGGGGATCGGGATAGGAATGGAGAATTCTGGAAAGACTGAGCTTCAACCTGTAATACTGAGATCACCTAGAATGGGCTAACACGTTTTGTGGTATTAGAAAGAATGACAGGTTTGAAATGAAAATGTCGGTAAGTAACCAAGAAATAGATGTCTTACCACCCGAGCAGATCTCTTGGAGTATACCCCACTGTCTTTTTTTTTTTTAATATAAAGTTTACTTATTTTGAGAGAGAGAGAGAGAGAGAGAGAGAGCCAGCCCATGTGTGCACTAGGGACAGAGAGAAACCCAAGCAGGCTCCATGCTGTCAGTGCAGACCCCCGCGCGGGGCTCAATCCCACGAACTATAAGATCATGACCTGAGCTGAGAAAGAGTCGGATGCTTAACGACTGAGCCACCCGGGTGCCCCCCCCCACTATCTTTTCAATACCTGTTGCAAAATAATTGAAACTTATCAATGCCTGTCTATGAATCACTGTCTTGCCAATAACATGTGTTTTTTTGTTCTTTCCAGGTGTAGAACAATGTTAAAAACGTGCACTGAATAGGTTTACTTTTATGATCTTAGTAACGTACACACACATTAATAGTCATATAATAGAAATGAATCCTGTATTTTTCTCTTCTCATTTAGAAATAGCTCAAAATATTTATGCAAATTGTTTTCACTTTTGGCATGTATGCATGTCTCATAGATTGGCAATGTAATATGTACAAAAACTTTTAGTATTACATTTTCTGGACAAATAACTCGCTGCAAATGCTTCTCTGCTATATTGATGACTGCAGACTTATATACTTTACCAACTTCTATTCCCTTAGGAAACTGAATTTATTTGTATACAATAAAAGTGTGTAATGATGATCTGATTCTCTATTTTCTTTTCATAACCATCTCAAAATACTTACCTTAAATTTCCCTTTAATACTAAATTTGGAGTTATTTGGGTTTTTTTTAACTTTTATTTCTTCCAATTTCTTCCAAATGACTATAAAATAGTCTTTCTTAATGTCCACTAAATTATACAGAAAGAAGGAAACACTCTCATAATGAAAGTATCTATAACTATGTCAATGGAACTCAACCAAGAATATCCTGTGCTCACATAGAATCTAATTTGGAGGCCATGAGAAAGGCTGTCAGTTACACCCAAATCAGGGATATTTTATCTAACAGCCCTGCCATTATCTTCTTAACTTGAATTTAATAAGTAAACTTAATAAATTGAACAAAGGATTAGTAGCGAATGACTGAATCCTCTGTATTGAATGAATGACCTATGAATAACGCTTACTAAGACCTTGATTGGGATTGCATTGAATCTACAGACCTAAATAGGGAGAAGCAACATTTTCACTGTACTCAATCTTTCAAACTATATAGACATTATATCTCTTCATTTGTTTCCGTGTTTGTTGATTTCTTCATCAGAAGCTTACGTTTTTCAGCATGGATCCTGTATACATTTTATTAGATTTCTCCCTAAGTATATATATTTCTCGTGCTCATGCAAATGGCATTGTCCTTTTAAAATTTTTTTTAAATTCCAGTTTTTCATTACTGGTATATAGAAGTACAATGGACTTTTTTATTTACAAATACCTACTTTTAAAGAATATATAGAATTGGAAGTTTGGGCGCTATAAGGAAGATAAATTTCAACTGAGTTTAATTAATGTCACCACCTTCACTTGTGAGTGAGCAAAATAGTTTCTATCTGTCTCTTCATTTCCTGTTTTGCCAAGGAAACATTGCACTTGGACATGGATACATTGTACATTAACAGTCGTGATTAATGGAGAGAATTAAAAGCAGTTTTAATGGAGAAAGATAGCGAAGGTTAGTACTTTTATGAAAAATACTATTAAGTTTTTAATTGGTTGGCTGTTACCTAAAACCAAGTTGTTCATAGCAATCCTTCCCTCTCTCAATTTCCTCTCCAGAGGAGAGAGAAAATAAAATCCCTGAAATTGTCTCTACCACGCCACAAAGTCCAAAAAATTATTATCTTTGTACAAAAAGCTGAGGCACACAAGGGCACAAACCATTTTAATTTTATTTTAATGTTGCTTAGCTTATGATTGAAGAGCATTCCTTTAACGCAAGCTACTAATTATTCTGAATATAAATTGATCCGTCTGTAATATATAACATCCCTAAGAAATTAAAATTTGAAGCAACAATAAAGAGAAAAAGCATAAGATTGACATGAGATAAATTTAGAGGTCTCCAGACACCTGTCACTCTATCCATTAGATCAATAAGCACAACTCTTTGGGCTTTACATCAGCTGAAATGAAATAGTTCAAATCAAACAGTCCACAGCATTCGTTAGCGCTCTAGTGGTAGATGTAGCAGGATCTTGAATTTAGAAAAATAATGGTTTTGGAATTGTTTGTAATCTTCCTGGCGAGTATCAAGATTCTTATCTCTTGTAAGCTACTTACTTTGGATTAAAGACCTTTACATATTTAAAAACATCATGGGGCTGTAACGGAGAGCAGGGCAACTATAGCTAATAATACTACATTGCAGGGGCGCCTGGGTGGCTCAGTCAGTTAAGCGTCTGACTAGCTCAGGTCATGATCTCTCGGTTTGTATGTTGGAGCCCCATGTCGGGCTCTGTACTGTCAGCTCAGAGCCTGGAGCCTACTTCCGATTCTGTGTCTCCCTTTCTCTCTGTCCCTCCCCTGCTCGTGCTCTGTCTCTCTGTGTCTCTCAAAAATAAATAAAGATTTTAAAAATAATACTACATTGCATATTTGAAAATTGCTAACAGAGCAAATCTTTAAAGTTCTCATGACAAGAAAACAATATTCGGTAACCATGCACAGTGATGGATGTGAACTAGTCTTATCACGGTGATTATTTTGCTGTATATACAAATACCGAACCATTATTAACGGTTGTGCACCTGAAATTAATATAATGTATGCTAATTATACCTTAAGAAATCTAGAGAGGAGAATGTTGGAAACATAATGGGCACAACTACAGATATATTTTTGAAATGCATAAAAGATCAGATGGGTGATATAATAGCTGTGTTGCAGGAAAGAGACCATCATGCCATGTAGTTTAATTGCTCAAAGCACATGCATATTTATGATGGAAGCACTTTAAAAGGAGAATGGATGTCGAGAACTTGGTGAATGATTTAATAATTATGATGCCTGAAATTATGACTTTGTGAAATAAATTATGATTGTTAAATAATTATGACTGCCTCAGAGCGCAGAGTTTTTCAGGGATAATGTTCAAATGAACTATTGGAACAAACTGAAAGATCTCAAAAGATGTGAGATAAAATGCAAAAGTAACAGTTGCCTTCAAAGAAAGAACGATATTTCTACAGTAGATAAAACGAAGAAAGCTGGCCTCATTGGAGAGTGGGGGGGGGGGGGGGCGCGCGGGGGTAAAAATGTTGCTAGGAGAAATGGAACCAAAATTGCATTTCAGAGATGACTGGGTGTTCACGAGCTGGAGAGGGGTGACCTAAGTTGTTCCATGGACAGGAAGTGGAGAACGGTCCCTCAGGTCAGTTGTCACTGAGTTTCGTCTTTTATAGGTCAGCGGTACCTTATTTGTGATAGGACACTCTCAGGGCGGAGGGAAAAGAACAAGAGTAGAACCGCAGGTTGGCTTTTTTTTTTTTTTAATTCATTTTTTTTCAACCTTTTTTTCATTTTTGGGGAGACAGAGAGAGCACGAGGAGGGGCAGAGAGAGAGGGAGACACAGAATCCCGAGCAGGCTCCAGGCTCCGAGCTGTCAGCACAGAGCCCGACGTGGGGCTCGAACCCGCGAACCGTGAGATCATGATCTGAGCTCAAGTCCAGTGCTTCACCGACCGAGCCACCCAGGCGCCCCACAGGTGGTGACTCTTAAATTCTCTGTTCAGAAGCGGCACACAGCGCCCCCATGCATGTTGTCCCGCGGGCTCTTCAGTGACCCTGGCAGCTTGCCTCATTGCCCGTGCCAATCTCTATTCTTGGAGCCAGTGCTCTCAAATAGCACCAAGAACAAAGTCCTCCCGTTTTCGGACATAACTGTGTAATTCTCAGTGAGGTGAAACTGACTCTTCAGCCGCACCTCCTGGTTTGCTTATAGAAAACCTCTCAACTCTATGCCACATAAAGAAACGTAATTCTTTTGACTGGAAATCATGCCTCTCTCATGCCAGCCCTTCGGTTGCATTCCTGGGTCCCCCCCCCCCCACCTTTCTTCCTCCTCTCCTCTCCTCTGCAGACATTTCCTAGGCATCCGTGCCAGCTGGCCCGGTGCCCTCTGCCCAGCGGAAGGCGTTGGCAGAGAGTAGAGGCTGGGAGACTAGAAGTAGGAAGAAATGGAGAAGCTGTTTCTCTGCTGGCTCTGCCTTCTGTAGCGTCCCCAGAAGTGGTTACATCTCCTTGTATCCCCGCTGCCTGCCAGACAAGCCAGCCCATCACAGCTCCAGTAGGCACTTCTGCCCCTGAGCCACGGTGCTACCACTCTTTCCCTCGTGTCCTCTAGCATCCGGGGCTTGGCAGCTTCCTGCTGTTGCTAGATTCTGGGTTGTTCACCACCTTCTGTTTGGATTTTCAGCACGTTCGTCCCCTGCGTGACAATTCCCTATAGTAAACTCTCTCTATTTCAAGGAATTAGAGTGATTTCATCTCCCAGTTACATTCTGACTGATTACCTGCCCTAAATACCACCCAAGGTGTTTTTTTTAACGGTTTAATTTCAACATTGTTGGAAATATAGTTCCCACAATAACGAATCGACCACCGCCATCATAAAGTGCGTGGTAACTTGGTCATTGACACGATGAAAGCCGTGACCTCTTACCTACGTTCTATTCATGTCAATCGAACTTAAAACATACCACTCTGGAATCAATATAGCAGCACAAAATTTCTATTTTTCCTATGTGTCATATTCTATCCTGGGTCACTGATAAATGCGCCTTTTTGTACTTATACTGCACTGATCGTTAATTGCTCTAGTCTTTAATAGCTACTGATTTAACCACTTTGCCACATAGGACTGACTACTACTTTTATAATTTAGGACTCATGAGCTTCTATTTTATTTTAAGTTTATTTACTTGTTTTGAAATAGAGAGGGGGGAGGGGCAGAGAGAGAGAGAGAGGGAGAGAGAGAGAGAGAATCCCAAACAGACTCTGCACCGTCAGCACAAAGTCCTATGCGGGGCTCGAACTCATGAACGGTGAGATCATGACCTGAGCCGAGGTCAGAAGCTTAATCAACTGAGCCACCCAGGTGCCCCCTTGTGCTGCTCTTTTAATCCACCCCCCAAAAGACTGCCTTTATCACTAGGAGATCTCAACACCCCCCTCCTTTCTTTGAGAGTCATCAAAGGTATATCAGCAGGAGCTTCAAATCATGTGCCCGAGTCTCCTAATGTTTGAATAGGTTCGTACAGTTCAGAGAATTTGGGGTATGCAGAGGTAACTCTGCACAGAACATTATAATCATCTCTACCTTGAAAGATAAGAAAAAATCAAGTTTTATCTGCTTTTCTTAGTAAACAGCACTTCGGTGATGAAATAGCAAGAATCAAAATCTTATACAGGTCAAAAATTTTGAGTACTCCTATTCTTGATCGACCTTGCCTCTCTGAGCAAGATTAAAACATAATGGAGATATTTTATCATCTATTTTTCTTGAATGCATTTGATATCTGATGAAGCAACCCTCACAGAGGATGGGAAGAAACAACATGGGCATGAGTCTACCGGCAAATGTATGGCGAAAGGATGGGCAGGTGGCCAATATAACGGGATGAAACCTAGGCTATGGAGCGTAGGGTGTGAAAGAGATTCTGTTGTTGCACTGCCCATATCTGCTCACTCATATTCTTAGTATATATCAGCCTACCGATTGTAATCACCTACATTCCTTTGACGGAGGCATTTCTCCTGACACTGGAGCCAATTTCTGCTGGTGTGGAAAGATGGAAGTCGTGGAAAAGTCAATGGTACCATCCCTTCACCACACGCAGAGCACCAAACCGATGATTGTTAAAAGTTGGGGTATGAAATGCTTCACCTCATTCCTCCCTGCAGGGCAATGACTCCCAGGGTCCCCCAGAGGAATTAATACACTAGTTCTGCATACACACTGCCATTTTGTATTGGCCGCCTTACCTTTCTTTTCTCACCTACCATTCCCGTACTGGTGGTTCCTTCACCTCCCCAATAAGTTCTTGCCCTTGAATCCTCGTTCAGGGTTTGCTTCTGAGGCAACCTGAATTTAGACAAGTGCAGGGTTCAGACCCTCAGGATGGGATTTTAGAATTGGATTGTGTGCTGGCCAGACCATAAGAGCTCTGTTGCTGGTGATTAAGGAAGTGGAAATATTTCCTTACATGTTCTAGCATCACAATTATCCAGACTTTCACCTGTGTCCAATTGGAACAGATGAAGGCTGAAGGAGAGTAGTGGCTCATGTGATACCTTAAAAATGTGAGAGTGACAGTAGCAATGGTAACCAGAAGGTTGGTTCTTCTTAAATGAAACTGAAACTCTGAAGAAATAAAATTGCAGGTCTAGGGCAGTCAATTACCAGCCTAAGACATGATGTAAAAACCAACCAGAAAGTTTCTCTGGTAACATTTAAAGAGATTTCTAGATCCTAAAGTTACAGGGCAGATTGTACCAAAAAGTATGTCCATAACATGATTATGAGAAGGCCCAATTCTTGCCCTAGCAATCTCCTTTGGCTAAATACTCAGACCCGTCATAGAGAGGACTACTCAATTCAGGAATAGGGACATGTAGGGATGTACTATGACTTTGAATTCATACTCCCTTGAACCCACTAAGCTAACAGAGGTATTCCACTCCCACTTGCCTGTAGATGATACAGAGGCTCCATATGAGGCATATGCCTCACAAGACTTTTGTCCTCCATATGATTTGTATTCACCTCCCTACACCAATAACAGAATTAAGTATCAGTTTGGCTCACCTAAGGTGGTGATGTTCCTTCTATAAGAAGGTTGAATTCTTCACCAAAGGGCCTGCAGGTGGGCATGATGGAACGGATTTATTATATAATAAAAGAGAACCCACAAACTGACCATGTTCTCTGATAGACCCAGAGGATGCTCCTTCACTAAAGCAATAAAGAATATCCCGGTGAGAACATTCCTGTTGACTGTTCTTCAAAGGCAAGTGTAGACAGTAGGGACGCTGCTACAGAAAGGGCTCCTTACTGTCAAGGGAGATGAGAGGATTCCAAAAATTTAGTTGCAAAGTATCAGCACGTAACCATCACAGGCAAGCTGGATGTAAGTTCTACAACGATCACCGGAGCCAGAATGGCAGTCAGGGAGACTTGACTGCAAGAATCCAGGGAACTATCTAACAGCCACTGGTGTTCTTAGGAGTGGATCAAAGATGCACGGTCCACAAGGGCATTGTTTGACCTATACAAACAAAAAACAAAAGGAAGAGCACATGAGCCGAAAACTGGTGTCAGTTACAGCAATGGAAAAGGCAGAATCCTTACCCTGTGCCCAGAGGTAAGCCAGTTCTCAGACCCAGAAAATATCAATTGAGAGGAAGGACATTGCAGCATGAACATGTATATTCCGAATGGATTCCCCAATCTTCCTTCTCCAAAAGAACCCATGGCTACTTGAATCTCAGGATATGGAAGCAAAGATAATAGCCACTCTGGGTAGACAGCCAAATAAAATGAAATCAGGATCTCAAAGACATAGCTGTACTCCATGTTTATTTAAGCATTATTCACAAGAGCCAAGCTATAGAAATAAGAGTAAATGCCATCAGTGAATGAATAAAGAAAATATTATATTATTCAGCCTTAAAAGAGAATGAAATTCTGCCATTTGTGATAACACAGACGAACTTGGAGAGTATTATGTTAAGTAAAATAAGCCAGATGCAGAAAGACAAATACTGTGTGATCTCTCTTCTATGTGGAATCCAAAATGGTCAAATTCATAGAAGCCGGGAGTTAGATGGTGGTTACAAGGGGCGGGGAGCAGGGAAATAGGGAGGTGATGGTCAAGGGGAACAAAGTTTTAGTCGTGCAAGGGTAAGTCTTGGGTCTAATCCACAACAATGTGACCATAGTTGCCAATTACTGTGCTGCATACCTGAAATTTATTAAGAAGGCAGATCTTAAGTATTCATATCACATACACAGACACAAAAGTGGTAACTATCTGGGGTGAGAGATATGTTAAATAATCCTGAATGTGACAATTTTGTTCATAATGTATACATATATCCAGTCATTACATTATACACCTTAAATATGTATAATTTTAATGGTCAAATATACCTTTATTTAAGAAAAGAAAACAGCTGGTTGTCTCAAGTCCTATTGGATAGGGGCGCCTGGGCGGCCCAGCTGGTTAAGCGTCCGACTCTTGGTTTCAGCTCAGGCCCTGATCTCGTGCTTCGTGAGTTCAAGTCTCACATCGGGCCCTGAGCTGACCGTGAGGAGCTTGCTTGGGATTCTCTGTCTCCACTTTTCTCTCTGCCCCCACCCCCCACCCTTGCTCTCTATCTCTCTCAATAAAAATAAATAAATAAATAAATAAATAAAACCTATTGGATAAAGTGTCTGAGCTAACATGACACCAGTTGTCCCAAAGTATGATTATGGTCCCTTATCACACTGGGGAAATATGGAAGGCAAGTTATTCTTGGAGTATTCCCACAATGACTTCCTAACAAGTATAGAGAGGTATGTAATTGGTAATACAGAACAACTAAACGACCCTGATATTGTATTCTTCCTCAGCCAATATATTAAATTAGAATTAAAACTGTATCTCAGGTAGAATGACAGATATTAGGGCCACCGTCCAGCTTGTAAAAGAAGCAGGAGTTGTGGTCCCCATTAGGTCTGCATTGGTGTCTCCGGTCTGGCCACTGAAAGGCTCAGGTGGAATATGTTAGACGACAGTGAGCTAGCCTGAACTTACCCAAGTGGTGGCCGCAGTCACTGCTGTTGTGCTGGATGTGGTACCTTCATTAGCTCAACACGCAAGTTGGGAGCCTGATGTTTAGCCACTGATTTGGCAAATCAGTTAGTATCAATCCCTATTGGAAAGACAGGGTCAGTTTGCATTCACTTTGAATGGATAGAAATATACATTTATCGTCCTCCTCAAGGCCATATTAAACTCCCCTACTCTCAGTCACAGTACAGGCAAAGAGTTGGGAAGGACATTTAACAGATATTGGTGAATTCTTTCTGTTTTTAGAAGCTTTTACTTACAAATGTTGGATGCCACTACAAATATGATAAAACCAATCACCCTGTGCAAATGTGGTATATATATCAACAAGATTCCTGAAAAAAATAAAAATATCATGTTATGAAAATGATAGCTTGTTGTTTAGGCAATTAGGATAAAATTTCCAAAAACAGTATCATACTCAGATTGGAAAAGCGCAGTACTTAAAACAACTTGGATGAGAATTGAAGATAATGTGCTATTGAAAACTATGATAGATGACTCGAAATTGGCTGTAATGATGACAAAAATACTGATGTCAAAATTTAAAGAGAGGAGTTTGAATAAAATTAACTCATAAAATGTGACAGTAGAAAACTAGTTTTCTATGATAATACATTACTTAATATGATATTTTAAATATATATACAATTACATTTAAATTAAACATAACAGGTAGGGATGTGACTATTTAATCAAGTTATTTTTTTTTAATGTGTATATTCAAATTAGCCATGGTGAGTTCTTTCCATTTATCTAGCTGGCTCCGAAATGAAACAGTACCATTTTCCCCAAGAGAGCTGCTCACAGCCAGGATGTCTGTATCAGACAAGTTCAAGTGACACTGTACTATATTTGGAACCACTACCCCCATTTGACTCATCAGCCCTGTTCTACTATTTGATTTGGAATAGCAAAAGCCTTCCTTTATCGTGATGTTTTCTTCGATTCTCTGCAAACCATCGTCGCTCTGGGTTTCTTCCGACCAGTCTTTTTTCTGCTCAGTCTACTAGGCACTTCGCCACACAGAGCAAAACTAATTGTAAATATGGTTTAACTTTTTCCCCCAAGATGTCCCTCAAATTTATATACATCTCAGCTCTGACCCAAAGGAGACACGTGTTATTATTTTATAGCATATTATTATTTATTGAACCATTTCTTTGGGAACTCGCATTCTGTTTCCGAGTTTTTACTGTTATAAATTATGTTATAACAAATAATCCCGTGCATAAATTACCGTCTTAATTCCTAATACCTTTTTTTCAGAATGGGTTCTTGGAAGTACAATTCCTGGACCTGATAATATGATCAATTTAAGTCCTCGATGCTTTTATCTACAGCCCAATATGCTTTTGTAACTTTGTCACCAGCGCTATTTTATTTTTAACGAATAAATTCGTTGATAATTTGAGATAAATTAAACGATAACAACAGGGTAAACAAATTGTCTCTTATCAATTACTTGAAATCACTGCGAAACCGATGTTAATTTTCCTTTTTTATTTAAAGTACAGTCAAGTCTTCCAAAACGAAGGAATTGCCGAAATCATAAAAGAATATCTTTATCCGTCCATCTGTCGATGGGCACTTAGATTGTTTCCATATCTTGGCTATTGAATAAAAGAAGTTATAATTCTGTGACTTGATAGAGGTACATAAATGAAGATGCTACAGTGGCAATCATATGGCAATATATAAATGTGTCAAATCAACATGCAGTATATGACGTTAAACTTACAGGATGTCGTATGTCGAGTAGATTTAAATAAAAATCAACAATCAAAGAACAGGCTTCTGGTCAAAATAAGAGCATGATACCAACGAAGATTCTGAACCTCTACAAATCTCCTCATAGAAAAAGACTAAGCGACTAGAAGAGGTAAAGGAAAACATACCCACAGACATCTTGCCCAAACGAGTTGCAAAGGTGCTCCCCTGGTGCCTAATAAGAGTGCATGAGGCCAACCACCAAGGACAGGGCTCTAGTGTGTCCCATGCACACTTAGAGGCAATGCTTAGGTAGCAGAGTGAAATAAAATTCTTTGATGTAAACCTAGCAAGAAATACTTCAAATGTATATGAGAAAAATTACAGAGTGCTTTTAAAAGGCACTGAGGAACTTGAACAAAGGGAAAAATACACGTCATTGTATTTCCCTCAGGCCACACCTAAAGGGAGCAGATCTTCATTCCTGCATGGACTTTACCTGAACTTCTCTCAAAGATAACCTAACTCAAGATTTATTTCATATACATATGTATGTATACACACACACACACACACACACATATGCATATATGAATTAGTAAGGGGATAAGTAGTATATTAATTAGTAAGGTAATATAAATAGGTAATATATTATAGTAAGGAAATATAATACTTGTGATATATACATTGGGGTGCATATATGTATATATATTAGGATATGTGTATTTATGGAGATATGTATGTGTATATATATATGGATATATGGATATGTGTGCAAATATTCTATTCCTCTAAATTCTATAACATTTAGTGGCATCATGAATATTGTTGTCTTGCTTTCATTTATGGTCCATTGTTTTATGTCTTTTCCCCTAAATTTGATGATATGAGTGTCAAGGGCAAAGGAAGCGTCTAGTGTTTACCACTCCCTATTCCCACCTCCATGGCCACAGCCCTAGACTTAACATCATGCACACATAACCCATACAGATTCCAGAAATACATTAAACTTAACAAGCTGAGAGTCACAGACCAGAAGCATATGGTTTATTGTTTAAACACAAGAGGCCATAATCATGTCCTGAAGTAGAAAACAGAAAGGTTTGTAAAAGACAAAGAAGGAAGAGGAGAGAGAGAGGTGACCCCGGCAGCAATCATTTCTCTTGTAAAATGTGGCCTCGTCAGAGATGGACACGTAATCTTTACTTTAATCCTTGTGGAAGAGGTGGCCATTTTGTGTTTTCGAGAGAGTCCTCTCCCCACCCCCCCCCCCCCCCCCCCCCGTTAAAGCAGTCGAAACTACTATGGTTTGAATGGTCTTTGTAGATAGACTCGCAAGCGAAGGGGCAGAAAAAAGACTGTGGTGGAAGAATGATTGTGAATTAGAGACCCTGACTTGAGAGCAGTGGGGGTAAAAATAAACACCACACACAGACAGAAGAATACCCAGAATTTTGGCGTAAGAGAAAGAAGACAGGTTTAAGGGGAACTGGGATTGGATGGTTACATTTGGCTTCTGACTTTCTAGGTGCCTGTAATTTGGCAAGATACTTAATCCCTCTCCTTCACATCTGCACAGTAGGGTTTATGGAGAAATCATCATACATTGCCTGGTGTATATCCACTTATTACAATCACAGTAGCTTTGGTTTATTCAAAGTTCTTACTCCGATGAAAAAGCACATAATACTGGACATAAGAAACGGCGGGGATTATTACTCTAAGACAATTGTTTTCATTAAAGTCCTAATTTTTTTCAATTAAAAAAAATTTTAATGTTTATTTATTTTTGAGACAGAGGGAGACAGAGCGCGAGTGGGGAAGGGGCAGAGGGGGGGCGGGGACATAGAATCTGAAGCAGCTCCAGGCTCTGAGCGGTCAGCACAGAGCCCGATGTGGGACTCGAACCCACGAACCGTGAGATCATGACCTGAGCCGAAGGCGGACGCTTAACCAACTGAGCCACCTAGGTGCCCCTAAAGTCCTAATTTTTAAAAAATCTTTAAATCGCAGAAATGCCGGACCGGGTATATTCTTTATAACTATAAGGAGACATAAATAATAATATGAATTGATGCTATAAAATATGCAAAAATAAAGAGAGGTTAGTAAAAAACTGACATTCTAAAATAAATAAACACATGGAGAATTAGGTATATATGTTAGGGGGTCATTGTTTATTGAATCCACTAGAATTATCATAAATACATTCGTATAAATCTATGTCTCCTGCGTATTTTCTTGTGCATCCATTTAAAAAAAAGGCTTTCAATTAAAAAAATTAAATTAGGCTCATTTAATACTTATTTGGTTGACATTTTAATGTAATGGTTCAGGTTAATTAGTAATCTCTCCCGTCAAAGCTATGTGTACAAACTTTGAAGCACAACTTTTTGAAGTATACTTTTACAAATAAATTGTACTTTCCTTTTCCTTGCAAAAAGAAAAGAGAAACTGAATCTTAATAGATATGAATGGAATTGGAACTCTGAACAGATATCAGATGAATGGCTTATCAGTTTCATATTTTCCTCCAACGTTGTATATATAACTCATCATTCATCCAAATCGAGGCATCTCACAGCATAGGGTAACACACCGTATTATGCAATGTTACAGGGAGGAACAAGTTATATAAGGCAGAAGCCAGCTGGTAACATTATAATACAGACATGATGAAAAAGAGGTTTCAAATCCTTTAGGCTTCTCATTATTCCAGTCTGCCCTTTACTCAAACAAAATAATGAAAGCAGTACACAGAGACAAAAAGAGACAACTCCCAATATTCTGTGAATGCGTGATCTGCTGGGGGAACTACAATGATCTGATATTTCACTTTAAAACTATTAAAAGATGGGGCGCCTGGGTGGCTCAATCGGTTAAGCATCCGACTTTGGCTCAGGTCATCATCTGGCAGTTTTTGAGTTCGAGCCCCGAGTCAGGCTCTGTGCTGACCCCGCTCAGAACCTGGAACCTGCTTCAGATTCTGTGTCTCCCTCTCACAGGCGTTCTCTCTCTCGATCTCTCTCTCTCTCCCTCTCTTTCAAAAATAAACAAATACACTTTAAAAACTAACTAAATAAACATAAAACTATTAAAAGTCACGAGTTCTAACGCACCCCTAAGAATATGAAACTTCTGGTAAGTAATCAGACCACAGCAGGAAAGAAAACACTTCCTTTGGCAAAGAAGGCAGAAGAATAAGTTCAAATTCTTTAGCTTCATATTATAGCGTCTAAATAATCTCTCTAACCTTGGCGTCTCCCTACAGCTCTTCTCCAAAGTGTTCTCATCGTGTTTCATGAATTCATCTTTTCTGCATTATTGTCAGTTCGTATTTTTTTCTTCATGCCTCTGAAGCCTAGCCTTCTCTGATATATTTAGGGAGCTTCCTTTTCCTTGAAACTTTCCAGGTAAGTGCAACTTACCTCCTTTTCTTTATTTTTTTTAATTAATTTTTTTGCTTTATTTCCAGTATAGTTAACACACAGTATTATATTAGTTTCAGGTGTGCAATATAGTGATTCAACAATTCTATACATTGCTCAGTGCTCATCATGATAAGTAGACTCTTAGCCTTCCTTTTTTGTAATGTTCACTTATTTTTGAGACAGAGAGAGAGCGAGAGCACACAAGTGGGGGAAGGGCAGAGAGAGAGGGAGACACAGAATCTGAAGCAGGCTCCAGGCTCCGAGCTGTCAGCACAGAGCCTGGAATGGGGATCAAACTCACAAACCAGAGATCATGACCTGAGCCACCCAGGCGCCCCAGTCATTTAATTTTTTTAAATCTTTCTATCCTTCTGCTCCACGCCATGTTACATTGTTCTTTGAGATAAGGACAATGTTTACAACAGAATCTCTCATATCCTCTACACCCTATAGCACATGTTCTCAGAGCTAACAGATTTTAAACACATATTTGTCTACATACTTGTTGATTGTTAATTAGATAAGTTTCGGTCATTGATGAAATGGCCAGAAAAAACTGTTAACTGGACAGGTGTGGGGGAGGGGGTTGTTTTGTTTTTACAGAAGCTAATATGGTTTTACAAAGTAAATACAAGAAAATATATCACGTGGTGAAAAAATTTTTAAAGCATGGAGCCCATGAAATATCCCTCTTGCACTCTGTGTATATCAAAGGGTTTTATTGTTTCCAGGCTTTAAATATCAAATGCTTATTTCTACTCCAACTTTTTCTAAAATACTCTTGTAATTGTAACTACGTGGGATTAATCAAGAGAATAAAATGTCAACATCCTTTATCCTCTAATAGAGTAAGGGAAAAGGGAATATGAAGCCATAATGAGCTGAAATACCTTAATTTGACATTTCTCAGAAGCCTGACTCTGTGCTAAAAGTGCAAGAAATATTCCCTGACTTGACAGTGGCAATACAAACTAGAATAGAGCAAATGAACCTTAAGTGGTAGCTAAAGGAAAGAATTATGGGGATGTAGAGGAGAGCATAAGACCCCAGAACGTTCTGTGACTTAAGGGAAACCTTGATAAGAGAGCCGACTGGGCTCCCAGGTGTCAAGCTGGGTTACAGTCCTTATGGTCTGATCGATGTATAAACTGCATCGCAATAATTAAAGCGATAAGTGGTTGCAGTCACAGCTGAGGAGGGAGGGGCAAGAGACACATTTGAGCTGATTGGAGCAAAGTATAACAAGGGACAGAGGGAAGGACACCCTACTGCCTGCAAGAGAGACAACTCGTGGGGTTCTGTGAGGTTGGGCGCTTGTTTGGCATACAGAGAAGGCGGCGAACATCTGTCTTCACAAGAAGAAAACGGCCGCTGATTGCTAGGATTCCTCCCAAAAGGTATATTCTGGTAAGACTGGTGGCAACTTACCAGGCTTTGTCTCAGGACTGACTGAGAACCCGCAATGGAGGCGGTCAACTGTCCTGCTCCCCTTGCATCATGGCACGTAGGAGGACAAGTTTACAGACTCAGAGGCATTACTAGACTGTAACAGAGATTCAGTGGTCATAGCTGGCTTGCTAATGACTTTAGTCTTTTTGAAAGCCTTTAAGTGGGCCAGCCAACAATATCATCTTTGAAAGCTTGTTATCAATAGAACTAAGTCGAGATCGCCGCGTTAGATTAAGGGAAATCATGGTGGAGAGGATTCCAGATCAAGGCAGCACCTGAACAAAGGTAGGAACTTCCGTTAACGCTGCCAAATATGCGGATCCGCAGACTCTTTGGGGGTTAAATTTGCCAGGGTGTCTGTAAGATCTGACAGAAAACAAAATTAAGGTTTTTATTTTCTAAGATAAAAGAAAAATTCTCATCGTTCAGTAATACCATATGTATGTAATTATGAGAAACTACCCTGCCAGTGAATAATATGATAAAAGATTGTGAACTTTTATTATATTGCACACATGGTATATATACAAGGAATCTAAGAACGTTATTTTCATGGAAATAAAATAGGCATGAAGATATTAGACCTCTGGTCCTGAAAGGTATACTGTAGCAAGAATGAGGGGACATGAAACTAGGACTGGTTTTTTATCAGTGTATTTTTAACCCACCCTAGGAAATAAATAGGAGGATGGAGGGAGCAAGGACAAAATGTGGAAGTAAGCTGCAGATGTCACAAATATAAAAGCAGAGCCAGGGGCTCCTGGGTGGCTGAGTCTGTTAAGCGTTGGACTCTTGGTTTCTGCTCAGATCATGATCTCAGGGCTTCGTGGGTTCGAGCCCCACATGGGGCTCCGCTCTGGCAGCGCGGAGCCTGCTTGGGATTCTCTCTCTCCCTCTCTCTCTTCCCCACCCCAACTCGAGCCGTCTCTGTCTCTCTCAAAATAAATGAATGAATTAAAAAGGAAAAAAAAAAAAAAAGCAATGCCAAGTAAGCCTATCATTGACGATCTGACTGTTACAGCTACATCTTAACCTGGCCAGTTAGGGGTCGTGTTGATAAATCCATGCCTTCTGGGTTTCTTGGCAGCCTCTTGCTCCGTTCCAACAACCAGCTGATTCTTACATGGAAGGCAAGAGAAGAGGGTGTACTGGTCCTGAGGAACAACAGTAAAGTACAAACTTGCCCCAGGAATCTGGGACTGTTTTTCGGATTCCCCCTCCTCTCAACCTCCGCCTCATAGGTAACTTGCTCATGTCGACTCAAAGTTCACTTGCTCAGTGTGGCAACTGACTAGCTCACAGTCTCTTGAAAAGTGAACTCGAACATTCCTTTCTTTCCTCTGCGTTATGTGTTATAGTTGCAGTTATATTTCAGGCAACTATTTGACTAAGACCTTTCTACGGCTTTAATCTACTCACTCCCTGCATGTAGGCAATGTGATCTTTTTGTTTAATGTCACACGAAACACCCAACACAGAACCGGGCATATAGTATTTACACAAATCCTTTTGAATCAAAGAAAAAATGAGGAAGCAAAATTACATGAGAAATATTTGTCCTTTTTTTTAAGTCAAGTGTAATTAACATACATTAACTTCAGGGGTACAATGTAGTGTGTACATTTTTCAGCGCATGTCAAGATAAGTGTACTCTTAATCTCCTTTATCTATTTCACACATCCTCCCACCGGCCTCCCCTCTGGCCCTTGGATTTTGAAAAATGTATAAACTTTTCAAATGATAAAGTAGTAAATAAAATTGGAAATATAAATCTCCCACAATCAGGATGGGAGTTGAGAGTACGAGCAGAGATATCTGAGTCCCAGATTACTTTCTTTTTTATTTAAACACTGTATCTTTGAGTCAGATGCGGTTTGAGCCTTACGTTCTATTTCGTATTGTGAGTGTGGTTTCACAATAAAATATTTGGCGTCTACTCAGGAGTCTAAAACCGTGGAATAAGAAAGTAAAATGGTTATGCGCACACTTTGAAAATTTTACGTCCAGATTTAAGGTAACGGAGAAAGAAAAGAGCATTAGCAAAGGAGATAGGAAAGAAGTATTCAAGCGGTTGAAACAAGAACAAAGAAAATGTGCAACGTCACTGATCAGAGAGGAAAAACCTGAGGTCCGATTAACTTCACAAAAAGGCAAAGAAAGGAAGTATGTATTGAGCACATACTACACATTGGACACTTTGCCAGCACCTCTCACATGCCTTGTATCTCATAATCCACATAAAAACCCTAAAAACTGTGATGCTCTTTTGACTTGTTTCATATGAGGAAACCACTTCTCAGAAAAAGTAAGCGATGTGCCCGCTCCTATAAAGCGAGTAGACTCTGAAATTCAAACTCAAACTCAGGTTCAACTGGAGCTCCGTATTATGTTCATTCCACCATCTCTCTTTTCGAAGAGTTTATAGCTTGAAAAGCCAATGTTGATAAAGTTCTTATCAACTCCCATAAGAACAGTATTTCCAGAAAAGAATATACTACTGCCGTACCTTTGGGAATACAAAGGAAAATGGATACATTGACTTAAGGAAATTGACTTTTTGGCAACTTGGAAAGGAGAGGACCCGTGGCTAGTTTCTTTCCTGTTGGGAAAGTTCAGGGGAATGAGAAACCCATGCAAGATCTCCTTCATATATATGCTACTGGCCTTCACTCACCCTCTCTTATTAACATGATACAATATTGATATAGAAAAGGGAAGTTCCTAGGTAGCAAATGGTCATATCAAGGTATATCTAGAGAGCCTAGATTGCAATGTTAAACATTAACAGGCAGGGTTTCTTGGAGAAATGGGGTTAGTAAGTTAGGTAATAGATGGTGTATATAATAGATATTTCCCCCCAAATTTAAGTGGATCTCTCTGGGAACAAAAATGTCCTAACAAAGAAGAAATGGGACACTTCTGGATGTTGTCTGATGGCTTCTGTCTTCTGGAAAAGACTGTCTTAGCTGTACTTGATGTCTACTGGTATCATCTGAATCATTCATTAAGATTGGTGCTGGGTCGTTGTTTGATTCCCATGAATCTGCTTTGGCGATTAACCTACTGTGCTATATGGAAATCAAGAGAAACATGGAGAGGAGAGAGAACATTGGCAAGAGTGGAAGTGGCAGGGGGAATATCATAATAGTTGGCTTCCCATTTTCAGCTAGGTACAGGCAAGTAAAGTGCCTGTACGACATTTAAAGTATTTAAAGGAAATTCCTTAGGCTGACCTTTCCTCTAAATACTTGAAGTTATTAGTCATCTCCTACTCAGCAATGTCAACCTCTGCGTATATGTGCGAGCCTCTTAAACTGGACTTACTCACTTGGTGGGCAATTGAGTTATTATCTTAAAATTAATTGTTGAGTTTGCATATACACAGCCTTCCAGTGGGTTCCAGAAATAATTCTCTTACTATTAATGTGTAAACTCTGGCACCGAAAATGATTTTTAGAAATAATATCCTCATATAAGTCATATTCTCTTAATACACAAGTATAGGCCCTTGAAGATGGAACTTTCAAAACCTTCAGGATAAGCTTGCTTTAATGATTAAATAACCAACCTTTCTAGGAGACAAAATGGCATTCTTGCGGTATAAAACAGTTGCTCTCTCAAATATCCTACGTAGTAAACAAACATCTACTCGACAGGGACGTTGCCAAATTGTGGCCGCAGCAATGTGATTTTTGACCTTAAGTGGTCTATAGAAAAGTGAACTCCATTTACTCACTGCTAACTGGTCTCCTCCTCATTGTTTAGAACCATTCATCAATTTTAAATTTAAAATCCCTGTGTACTCATTTCCTCTTCCTACTACTCCCCAGCTATGCATTATGTATAAATGTTGTCATCCGAAAAACACCTCAATGGCAAAACACTGTTCCCATTTTAGAGCGTGTGCTTTTGTGGTTGATTATTTGGGGCTAATATTTCAAACGACAATGATTTTGTGTAGTACTTTAATACATCAAATGACTCTCCTGATGGTCAGGTAAGTGGACAGTTTTCTGAATATCTACTTTAACTGCTGGAGAGAATGACTCCAGGGTCCCCAAAAGTGAATTTGGCACATGTCACATAGCCTGTGTGTGGTCGGAGACTATCTTCAATGGCCCCTCTGAATTTAGTGAAAAATCCACCCAGAATCTTTGCGTGATAACAATAAACAGGATGAAATATTTTATTCTGACGATAATTCTAATTCCATTGGTACTCTTAAATATTTATTATGGCGGATTATCTTACAGAGTGTTAACTCCTAACTACAAAAGGTCTTAAACATGCCTATGTTTACTCTTAAGTTTTAAAATAAGATTGAGGTACAGTTCAATAAACATACTATTTGAAATTAAGAGTACTCTTATAAAAGGGATCGATACCGGTTTTTGATGCCTTTTGTCATAAGCATGGATAGCAAGTTACAATGTATTCTAATTTGTGTGTAGGAAATGCAGGAGACATTGGTCTGTAATAGCTTATCCTCAGGTCAGTTGTCATTTTTTGCACAGAGTATAGTTAATCCTATCAACTAGATCTCCATTACAAGGAAGCTAAAACTTTTATGAGCCTGAGATGGAATTCTGCTTGTATAACATTTGTGATCACAGCAAACTGATTACAGTGTCTTCACAAATCCCTGGACTCATTAATCTCAGAATCTGAGAGATTTCAGGGACTGGTCCAACCTCTCATCTACGGAAAGAATCCTTTCTGTAACAACCCAAACAAATGTCACTCAGTTTCCACTACAGGACTTTCATGTCAAAAAAATCACCAAATCCCAAGGAAATTTTATTAATTTGTGAGACAACTCTAGGGATTAAAGAGCATTGGTTCTTGGTGGCATTAAGGATTTGGATCCTGGTAATTTCGTCATTTCAATAGTTTAATGACATTGAGTAACAACACCTGAATCTAACGTCTTCATTCATAACAGACCTGTACGTATCTTTATAATTAAGAGAGTGGTTCTTCCTTAACAGAGACCCTGGCTCATTTATGGTTCATCATATTGCATATTTCAAATTGTTGATTCCTTGAGAATTAACTGAATAACACTGTTGGACTATAAAAGGGGTAAGCCAGAAGGAGGACGACATACAAACAAGAAACTCAGGAGACCTCTCTGGTTCAGGTTAATAATCTAATGTGTGACTTCCCAGCTACTAAGGGTATTATGGGCTCTACGGAAAAACAAAGACTTCAAGTTGGCCAGGGTTATTCAATATATGACCCTTTATAACAACAGTCCTTGGACATGATATACACTAGTTCATAGTTTTATCATTATATTGCCAAGGAACAAATATTTACTAATGCTTGTGTAGACTTCAAATTAGCATACTGGCCTAGGGCTGGTGATTAATGAGAACTGATCTGAAAAACCCTGCCATGGATAATTAATATTGAGAAGTACGATCCACCAAATTAATAATGCATTTCTGCCAACCACTAATAATCATTTATACCAGATGTAGCACTCTGTAATAACAAACTGATGAAATATCCTTAGCCTCTAAAGGGGTTTGTTTGCTAGAACTTAAAAAATAAATCAGCACTTGTTTAAATAAATATAGATTAACAAATTTCTGAATCTCCAACCTGCGATTTTAAATTTGTGCTTCATAAAATAATCTAGATTCCATAAAAATAATGTTGTACAAGCACACAGTCTATTACATATCAAAGTTACCATATTCTGACTCGGAGACTTTAAGTCAGTTTCATAACAGCAGATTATCAAATAACCGGAAGAAGTCTTTTAGAATGATGACTGAGCAAAAGTTATCAAAAATTTCAACAAAAATAAATATTTTGTTGCCTGGGTGGCTCAGTCGGTTAAGCACCTGACTTCGGCTCAGGTCATGACCTTACTGGTTGGTGAGTTCGAGCCCCACCCCCCTGGTCGGCCTCTGTGCTGACAGCTTGGAACCTGGAGGCTGCTTCAGATTCTGTGTCTCCCTCTTTCTCCGCCCCTCCCCTACAGGCACTCTGTGTGTCTCTCTCTCTCTCAAAAATAAAAAAAGACATTAAAAAAATTTTAAAGAGGTTATTTTTTAAATGTTTTATTTATTTTTGAGAGAAAGAGTGTGAGCAGGAGAGGGGCAGAGAGAGAGGGGGACAGAGGATCCAACACGGGCTCTGCCATGACAGCAGAGAGCCCCTCGTGGGACTCAAACTGTTGAACTGAAAGATCATGACCTGAGCCAAAGCCGGAAGTTCAACCAACTGAGCCACCCAGGGGCCCCAAAATATATACTTACAGGAGATATATATATAACATATCCATAAGGTTAAAGAAATACTGAAAATAGTTTTCTAAATCATTGATGGTTCTACATGTGAAGCATATCTATGTTTGTTTTTTTTCAAATTGACTTCCAGATCTTGTCTGTATCCATACAAGATGATAAATCATATATATATGATTAATCATATATATGATATCATTAATCATATATATTAATCATATATATGATTTATCATATATATATATGATTAATCATATACATATGATTAATCATATATATATATGATAAATCATATATATATATGATTTATATAATATATAAATGATTCTTACATTGAACAATATGACCTTGCCATTTTTACCTACAAAAGATGGCAACTTCGTATGGCTTTAGCCACCCTTTGTACCATTTTACATGAATGTATTTTCTTATTTAATGTTCAGAGATACTTGTGTAGCAGCATTTTTTCCCCAGAGTCACAGAGTTGTTTGGGTTTTTTTCCCTGTTTTTTTTTTCTTTTTGCAAGTTTTTATTTAAATTCTAGTTAATCAACATTCAATGTAATATTAGTCTCAGGAGTAGAATTTAGTGGTTCATCACTTACATGCAACACCCAGTGCTCATCACAAGTGCCCTTTTTAATGCCCATCACCCATTTGGCCCATCCCCCACCCAACCCCTCCCCTCCAGGAATCCTCAGTTTGTTCTCCATAGTTAAGAGTCTGTTTTATGGTTTGCCCCTCTCTCTTTTTCTTCCACTATTTTCACCTGTTTTGTTTCTTAAACTCCACATATGATTTCACTCTTACGGTATTGTCCTTCTCTGTCTGACTTATTTCACTTAGCACAATACAGTCCAGCCCCATCCATGTTTTTGCAAATGCAAGATTTCATTTTTCTTTATGGCTGAGAAATATCCCATTGTATTTGTATACCACATCTTCTTTATCCATTCATCAGCCACGGACATTTGGGCTCTTTCCATAATTTGGCTATTGTTGATAAGGCTGCTATAAACACCAGGGTGCATGTATGTCTTCAAATCCGCATTTTTGTATCCTGTGGGTAAATACCTAGCAGTGCAATTACTGGATGGAAAGGTAGTTCTGTCTTTAACTTTTTGAGGCCCTCCATCCTGTTTTCTTCCCTGATTATGAGTGACTCTGAGAAGAAAACAATCAACAAAACTAAAAGGCCATCTTCAGAATGGGAGAAGATATTCGCAAATGACATATCTGATAAAGGATTAGTATCCAAAATATATAAAGAATTTATAAAACTCAACCCCCAAAACACAAAGAATACAGTTTAAAAATAGGCAGAAGACACGAATAGACATTTTTCCAAAGAAGACATTCAGGTGGCTAACAGACCCAAAGTCACAGTTTAACCATAGAAGAAAATCATCTCTGTAAGTAATTTGATAAGTAAATGCTCAAGTGTTTACTCCAACAATTTAAAAACATGAAATTAAGTTGAAAAATTTCCAAACCTAGTTTGGGAAAATTTGAAAAACAAAAAAAATGAACGTATTATTACTGAGTTCTTAGGTACCTTACGTTCTCATGATCTACAAATTGTTCCTAGCTTTAATATATCCAAGATTTTGTTGGTGTTTCTTTCCCCTGTTTTGTTACAAAAACTATTTGATTCCAAAAACATTGGCTGCATTTCCTGGGTGGAAATGAATCCATTCCTCTTCCTTTTCAGGAATCATGTAAAAAATTAGTATTTAATGATAGTTCTGATTTTTACCCTTTACCTATAACAGTTTTTTTGCATGAATTTCAATGTTCAGTGTGACCAGTAAAATCATCCTTCAATTAAGAAGTTACAGTAAGCATCAGCTTTCCATAAATCTTTATTTATTCTGATATGGATTTAGTAAAAGCTAATATATGTTGATGAAAAAATAACTACCTAATTCTACAGGAAGATCTGAAACAACTTATAGCTTTGGACTAGCTTGATTTTTATTCACCAAATAATTCTTTCAGCAATGATTTGTACTACTAAAGTATATAATTACATAGGGGAAAAAGGGGAGTTGTATCTATATAATTGTGGCGCCTAGGAAAATTTATTTTCAGTAATTTAGTCACATAGTGACATCATTTTTAAGGGGTCCTGGTGTACCATGAGCTTAGTGAAATACACATTTATAATTGTTTATTTTAGAGATACTATGTATTTCTAATGTCACAAAATATTCCTAAGAAGTATGGCTTGCTTGTATACATATATAAGAAACCTACTGAAGTCAGTCGAAGCAAAAATAGACAAATATACTATCGGGATATATTGAGTATTCATGAAATGTAAGGGAAAGGGAAATATAGCCAGTTTCAGGAAGCCTGGAAATAAGATTCTAAAAGCTATCAGAAATGGAAGCTTTTTTGTCTTGGCCCACTGTCTTCCCTTCACTCTTTTCTCTTAGCATACTGATGTTTGCTCCTTCTCTATCTATATGGGCCAGATATCACTGCCCAAGAATCATATCACTTCCCACTGCACTAACCACGTGTGTATTTGGGTGCATGTCTATAAATGTTTTAGGTATTTTATTGTGGATATTGGCATTTCATATGGTTTCCATTTTGCTATGGCCAGATGGATATACGACTAGATTACAGTGATGCATGTAATTAATCATGGGCATCACATGACATATAATATTGATATCACTAGGGGGAAACATAAAGGTAAGCAAATGTTTAAACAGGTCCTAGAAAAATGGAGTAGATACAGAAGCCAAGGGATGAGATATACAAATCAAAGTTTTTTTATTTTTAATTCTCAACATGTCTACCAGATAAAATTTCAGCATAACAATCATAAATGTTTCAGTAAAAAAAAAACTTTAATGAAAATATAAAGTTCAATAAACCAAGTTAATATTTTAAGGATATTTGAACTACATGGGTCTTTTAAAAGTTTTTATTTAAATTCCAGTTAGTTAACATACAGTATATTATTAGTTTCAGGTGTACCGTTTAGTGACCCATAACTTCTATGACTACATGTTTTTTAACATTTCCATAATAATTTGTGATTTTTTAAGTAAAATATTATTAAAATATGAAAATACCATTGAACGAATTTTTAGAACAAAATATGACATTTTGCTTCATTTTTAAGGACCATTCATTTAGTAGGCTGTTGCTAGATTTCAAGAGAAAAAATTCTCTTTTATGTTCCTAGAAAGGCAAATCTGAATAAATCTCAAGCATTATAAAATCTATAATCACTAAATGCACTTATATTAGGTAATGAATTTAATGATGATTTTGTTGGCTATAATTCTTTGTTTCTAGAATGTGTTTCTGGATGTGTGTTTACCCTCTAATAAATCCTATTTGTTAAATGATTATGTTTTCACAATATCTATTATTTTCTTTTGAGAGAGTGCGTGCCCATGAGTGGGGGAGGGGCAAAGGGAGAGGGAGAATGAATCTTTAGCATGGAGCAGATCCCTTCACAGGGCTGGGTCCCACAACCCTGGGATTATGACCTAAGCCAAAATCAAGAGTCGGACGCTCAACCAACTGAACCGCCCAGGAGACCCGTAAAAGTGTTTTAAATTTATTTCCCTTGAAAACAATTAGTAAGCTTCAATTACAAGGTGATAAGCCTGCCTCTTGGAAATTTATTTGATCCATCATACTTGCAAAATAACGCAACTAATAATTCAACTATTGCTTCAGAACCTACTCTGTTGCATTAAATGGAGGTATTGCCTCGTTTAACCCCCACCAATCCTATGCATTAGTTACTCCCTCACCAGCGCCATCTATCTTTAATAGAGTAGGAAGCAGAGGTCAGAGCGGTTAAGGGCCATGTGCACAACCACTCCACCAAGTGATAGAGCTGCGGTTCTGACTGGCTGACTTTCTCTCTGCACACTGGTCTAAGCCTCCTGTTAAGAAGAACATTCCGAGAGTACGTCTTGGCTGGCTGGCTTACCACCATGAATGATACTGGGATGTGGAAAAATACTCTGTTGCCTGAGATACTCTCCCTGAAAATCCCTTATTTGGGCTATTTCTTTATCCCTAAGGCAATCCTCCTGAGGATAAAATAAGAGTTTATGAGTTATTAATAAGTTAATGTGGATTATCACATTGCTTTCTAATTGACAGAATCTGTCAAGATCCTTGTGAAATTGAAGGTGTTGTCAAAGGAGGAAAGGCCAGTATTTCAGAGCACTTACGAGGAAGAAGTGGCGATTCAGGGGAACAGATTTAAGACTAAAAATTCTCTTTTATATCTATTCATTGTTTGTGAAATTTATGTGGACATAATTTGAATTTAATAATTGACCCATGTCCGATTGTGGGTGTTTTGTACATTGATTTTCCAAATGAACTTTGTCCTTACGTTTTGACTCTTCTGTAATATTTTGCAACCCATGAAAGTCGTCAGAAATCACCATGTGCAAAATCTTAATAAACTTTAGAAAGGGTATAAACCACTAAATTCAAGATTAATATTGTAATTGACAAATCAGAAACGATATTTCAGCACTATTAGATAAGGATTGTGTTGTTTTTCTCCTTGTTCTGTTATGGAATAATAATAAATCAAAAAAGAAAAAAATAAAGGATATAAGATTCATTAGAGTTCATTGTGAGACAGAAAATACTTCTTGTTAAGTCCAATTGGAAGAAAATGTACTTTGGAAAGTCTAAGGATCACTGTTAAAATTTGCCTAATCGGTTCCTCAAATTCATTACCCCCCATCCCCCCAAATAGGTTCATAAATGAGAGGTTTTCTAAGGGAGAAGCTTCATCATAGAGTAACTTTGGCTGTGCACTTGGCCATGTCAGCTGATCTTATCTTCCAACCCTGCCATTATTACCCCTCTGCGTGTAGTGCTTAAAATGTGCTACTTCAGGGGCGCCTGGGTGGCGCAGTCGGTTAAGCGTCCGACTTCAGCCGGGTCGCGGTCTCGCGGTCCGTGAGTTCAAGCCCCGCGTCGGGCTCTGGGCTGATGGCTCAGAGCCTGGAGCCTGTTTCTGATTCTGTGTCTCCCTCTCTCTCTGCCCCTCCCCCGTTCATGCTCTGTCTCTCTCTGTCCCAAAAATAAATAAACGTTGAAAAAAAAAAATTTAAAATGTGGTACTTCACATAAGAAAGAGGACTGTCGAGAGAGAACAAAGACTTGAAAAGGGCAAAAATCTCAGGTCTATTTGGTTGATTAACAGTGCGTAATACATAGGAAAACTACAGGAGAGAAACTGTGGCCCAAGAAGGGGCTTTTACCTCCAGATTTCATAGACTTAAAAGAGTAACCAGAACAGAGAATTCAGATGAAAAGCAATGTGGCAGTGACCGGTGGTATAAAGACACATGCGATCTAGTAAGTAGCTCTTCGTGCCGCTTTCTTTTGGGGGGAAACATCTAATTCACGAGTGACTCTCCAGTCGTTGGAAACTTTACTCTGGCTTCTAAAATCTATTTCAAACATCTATCTGGCCACGAAATAATCGGACACAATCCCTCGGTACAGATGAAACCGCTACACCTTAACGAGGTGACCTGGACACTACATAGCACACTCGCCACCTAGTGGCTACTCGGTGTAATTTTTCTCTTTATTTTTATTTTTTTATCACTCTTTTCTAGAACGCATGGAAATCACCCATGACGTTTCATAATTTTAAGCGAAAGGGTGCACGGCCTGTGTTGCTTTGATCCTGTGGTCAAGAAGTTTCTAACATGTGTTTTGCAATCTGAATAGTTTGGGAGACGTGAAAAGACAGGTCTCCTAAACAAATTACTATAACCTCTCTCTAGAGAGGTCAAACTCGTCAGGTCCTACATAGAGAAGCAGCCCTTGTCAAAGTTTCTACTGCTAGTCCTTCTTCCTTCTCTTTATGGTCATGGCCTATCCCTGGGGCCGCTTAAAATGCATTGTCCATTCTGGACCATTCATCGGGTCTCTATCCAGCATCCCACGTGGGTTGAGAGTTGCGCTTGGCACCCTTTCATCCAACTATTTGGTTTGGAGGGAAAGTTCGACTCTGCTCTTAGTTGAGAATAAGCAAGGCAGTTTTGTCCTTTTCTTTCCCACCCTTCCTCCCACTGTGTTACCTCTTTATCCAGGCAGTCTTTGAAGGCGCGAAGAAATAGACCTCTAATGTTCCGAATGTAAGCGGGATGGCAGACCAGAGAGCAGCTGTTGGGGTTTCCAGGCCTTCCGGACACCTATCAGATCCCAGGAGGGCTGCCAATCTGCTTTTCGGTGATGCTAGTCATGGCCATGGAGTTTCATTGTACCATCTGGCACATCAGGACTGCCTCCCCAGATGGCAATCATCATCCCAACATCAATACAGTGAAATTAGAGTTGGAGGATTGCAGCAGGTTTTACAGCTTTATTATTCTGCTACCAGAGTCTCAACACGATGCTTGATACATTTGTCGACTCGACAACCTCATCTCTGATGACAAAGACTTCTTTGCATACCTCTTATAACAGCGGCCACATTCATAATGTATAGGCACACAGAGTTCCTCAGTGACCCTCAGCTGTGCCAATACTGTGCACAGAGAGTTACCTAGAAGTATCGACATATAAGCATAGTAGATGCTGTATACGAACGCTATCTCCACATCCAGGCAAAAAGTCCTTTCTAGTAACCTGTATTTGAGACGTGTTACTGATGAGTGGCTTTCCTTGTTGCTATAATTCATTCTTCTAAGGATGTTTTTTCATCGCTCCAAAGGTCTTTTCTTTTTTGATACTAATGCGTATCTCCCATCACCTACCCTACGATCAGCTTACCTAGTATGAATGTTTAACCACATAAATCAGACATCAACTCGTGTAGTAAATGTTTTCACCTAGCACAAAATGGTCACAACAAAACAGAATCTGGAAAGATAATCTAGCTCATGATATGAAACGGCATTAATGGGCGACGAAAACAATGACAGTCTGGTTGCAGATTTACTCTGAAACATAACTGAGTTCTCTTGTACATGCTAGTGTGGCAATAATTCTGTGCTATAAATATTATATTTAGGTGATAAAAGGTTTTCTATGAAAAATCTAGAGTTGAATCATAGCAAACGTTTATTTGGACTAAACAGGATTGAGACTCTCCAGAAAGCCAGGAGACAAGACTATGAAGTCGGGTATATTTATTACTTTAAGAGTACATGGGTTAAAAAACATTAAATTATTTTTCAGAAACTTTGTGCAATGGCATGCAATTTAAATATTTATAAGCTTGGAGTTCATGCCATCACTTGTACACACACCACGCACACGTGCTTACCACACACACAGCGCGCGCACACACACACACACACACACACCACATATACCACAGAAAAAGGCGGGGGGCACATTGGGAACATTTTCAACCAACCAAAACGACTTATCTTACTCTTTTGTGATCTAGTTGTGTGCTTGTACCAGCTTGGAAAAGTCACGTGAGCGAACTGGTAAATATCCAGGAATGCAGGGAACCAAACCATTATTAATATTAAATTATAAAAATCCACAGTTAAATGAGTTGTATTGAAAACGAAAGCAATAAAGACGCATCAATTCCTAATCATTTTAATATGTTTCACTGTTTTCCATGTTCTTCGACTTACTTGCTTCTCTTTTCTCTGTACTTTCTCATATATTTATCAGAAACTGTAGATACAGATTCATGCTTTAGACATGATGCAAAATGGTGAACACACTGCCTTGCGACGCCTCATTCAGGAACATGTTGGTATCTTGAAATTAGCCACGGTCGAGGGTATGTATATACCATGGAAATCAGCATATGCTACAATGCCAGGCTTTTTGTCCAGGAAGCTGATTGCCAAACAACTACGAGGATACCAGTGATGAACTGCGGCCATGGATCTACACGACGCAGGCTCAGACCTACCACTGTAATATTAGCCGGTTTCCAGACTGTTGTAAGGCCCGTTATAGTCATCTACAGAAGGAGGCATCGCAAGCATTTTAAAACGTCACATTTTAAAATAAATCCGCCTTAGTTGCCCGATCGACAGAAATATAGCGTAAAGCAGTGACCCACCTTAGCACTCAAACCAACAGAAAGACACAGTTTTTTTTTTTTTTTAAAGAACAACAACATACAGGGACATCTGGGTGGCTCAGTCGGTTGCACGTCCATCTGACTCTTGATTTCAGCTCAGGTCATGACTTCATCGTTGTAAGATGGAATCCTGTGTCGGGCTCCATGCTGAGTATGGGGCCTGCTTAAGATTCTCTCTCTCTCTCTCTCTCTCTCTCTCTCTCCCCTTCTGCCCATCTTCCCCGCTCGTGCTCTCTTCCTCGAAAATAAAATAATGATAATAACAATGAAACAATAAATGACATACAGTTTATCTTAATAAAGTGTCCAGTTCACTGTCAAGAACTTTAGGAAAAACGAATGTTCAGGAAAAAATCCCAGGTAACTTGATCAATCAATAAATTATATTTTGTAAAATATATCATTTTGTCTAGCTGATTAATTTTATCTTCTAAGGAAAATTTACTTATTCTGTGTCAATATAACTTTTAGAGAAGTTGAAATTCAAAATACAAATCTCCAAATGATATTTTTCTATTAGTAGCTTAAAATTATTAAACATTATGTAAATATATTACAGTATTTAAATTGGCCATTGAAATTCATTGATGTTTGATTTCATTTCTTTCTGCTGTAGACACAGAACAACTTCGCTTTGCAACAGAAAATCCTTCTATTCTAATTCCTACTCACTGCAACATGAAAACATTCTGTAAGAGAATCATTTTTAAAAACTGCAATGGCTCTTACTTAAAAAAGGAAATAGTGGCACCATTCTAATGACATGAAAACTACAAAGAGCAGTAGGAAAAACACGCAACAGTATGTCTAAAAACCTACGTTCCAGTCCCAGTTTTATCACTTATTAGCCCTTGGGGGGGGGAGGGGGAAATCAGGTATCTATAGTAGAATGAATTTTGAGCAAAAACGTGTATGATCAGTTGAATAAATTTGTTTTTTTAATAACCACTTCCTCTCATAATTCATCAATAATAAAAGCTTCTGAATGTCAAAGAAACTAGCAGCAGACGTTCGTCACTACTGCCTTATTTCTCAACATACCCGTATCGGTAATATATTAGAACACTTGACCGTGCGAATCTGCGGCGGTCGCCTTACAGAAATGGAGTCCACCGGCCCTCTCCAGCGCCCAGCACAGACGCTGGCCTATGGTAGATACTCAATAAAACACACGGCACGAAAAAAGTGCTCTGGTGGACGGGAAGCATTTTCTCCTGTTGAGATTTAGCTCCCAAGTTCAAGTGAAAAAAATATATATATATGAGAAGAGCTTTAGAGTTGAAAAGATGATTTAACGCTCATTTCAAAATGCAGAAGTAGGTCCTTTCTGCTTCTATTCAAAGCCCTTCTGCTTTGAAGTGCTTTCAGTCAGCCGGCCAACTGGACCTAATTGTGCCATTGTGCGGTGCGCTGCACGAGTTCCCATGCAGAGTGAAGGAGGAGCCAAGGTCCTTGTCTGGAGAAATCCACAAGCGAATATCCACCAGAGGGCTGCTACGGGATGTGGGAAACCACAGTACATTTCCAAGCCACCATGATGAAGCCATTTCTTACACTCAGTCTCTGATTGAGTCAATAGTTTTGCCCTTTCCCTTTTCTCAGCGTCAGGGTCACTAAGCCCTCCGTTTGCACAGCCATTTGTCTGTGGCTAAGGGGGGTAGGCTCTGGATTAGCAGAATGCAATGTCCCTGCCATCCCGGCCTCCTTAGACTCCTTGACCGGTGAGCCCTGACTGGTCTCTAGACTGGAGGCTGGCCTCAGGGTTCATGGTCGTCCTCACACAAGAGGGCTGAGGAGTCTCAGTGGTCTCTGTTCCCCAGGTCTTTCCCCAGAGATGCGCTCGGTTGTGGTGACGGAGAGCTGAAGGACTCGGGAACATTATTCAGTGTGCCAATGATTAGCCAAAATGCAAGCAGATGGAGCAGGGAAATAATATCTTTTGCTAATTATCCGAATGGATGAGCTGACAGAACTTTACGCTCTCCCACGAGAGCCAAAGGGTCATGGATCCCCGGCCAACTCTGGCCAAGCGGGCCGGCTGCCAAGGAGCACAGGGCCCGCCGTCTGCCCTCCTCTTCCGCTCACCTGCTCGTCTGAGGCTTCTGCTGGAGGCCCCTTGCGCTTTTTACTTAGGAGGGGTTGGGGGGCTTTTGTTGTTTCAATAACAGTTTGTTGTAAGGGCCGATCGCCTGAGTGTCAGAAAAAAAAAAAAAAAACATTTAAAAATTAAGTTTCCTAAACACAGAAGCCTAGGTCTGTTTTAAAGCATCCACCTGTGCTACTGAAACGTGTGATGATGTCTCAGCGCCTTATTTTTCTTGCCAGTAAGGCAGAAAACTATCGCCGGTGAATTTCGTATCCACCCATGTTTTCATTAATCTCTCCAAATCATCTCACCGAAGACTCTTCTCTTTCTTCCTCAGAGCTGGTGGCTCAGCATGTCAGCAGAGCCCGGATCGCACTCCGCTTGCGAGTTGCATCTGGGCACGAGCCTGTTGGTTCCATTCTGTCCAACGGCTTCCAGCTGCCCTCCTAACCCCGCACAGATGTCTCACAAGCCGCGCTCCGCTCTTGGAGGGTGGACAGAGCAAGCGGGGCAAATCCATCACCCAACAACTTACAGCACAAGACCTGTGGAAGGTGAGTCCCTGACACCACACCCCGTATGCAAAGCAAGTACGTGACACGCTGTACGTTCTCGCCAGCCTCAGTCCTTACATTGGAAATTTTAGACGTTTGCAGAAAATATCGTCCGCCCTCTATCCACCTTTTCCACTTCATTGAACCTCTCAAAGTCTCTGGCATTACCTTTCTCTCACGCCATTACCTCCAGTACAAATGAGCTACTTCGGAGGTTCCTGCTTCTCATCTTCCCAGAAATATTCCATTTTCTCTCTGCGCCTCGAGACCCCCAGCCTTTTTAAACTCCTCTGAAGCTCCCTCTGCTAAGAGACATAATGCCACCTATTGTCTTCTATTACGTGAGGTAGATAATTTCAGGGAGCATTTTCTAGCCCTTTCTGGACAAAGTCAGGGCGGACAGAGTCAGGGCAACAAAACAAAATTTGCTAGCAAAGAGGTCCGAAAAAGCAGTGGATAAGTAAATGCAAATTGCTAGGGATGTGGGAATCCATTTCTCTTATTAGCGTGCCTGCTTTTGATGGACAGAATTGGACTTTGAGCGTAGCAAAATTCTAAGTTGGCTCCATTTGGCCTTATAAGAAAATATATAATATTTGCCGTTCTTCGAAGAAAACAAAACGAAAAATAATGCCATACCAATGCCTCAGTGACTCGACACATGAGGTAGAGTTTCCTTTGTCCGTCACGCATGCTGAAACTCTCCAGGGTTTCTTTCTGTCCTGGCGTTACTGCTGGAGATGTAAGATCACAGGCACAAGGTTGAAAGGGACTGGAGACGTCTCATCCGAACACTTCACTTCGAATATTATTGTTATCTCTATGTCACATGTAATTTTCACAAAGGCTTAGAGATGTTTCAAAACAAGAAGGGCTGGGTCTTGCCTCAATCCGCATCGCTAGTTTGTGCTTGAGCTGAAATGTGAACGCTAGCCTATAGCTAGTGCTTTTTAGACACTTTACTATCTAGTTACTTGATCTGTAAATGTGTGTGCATGTACACACACACACACACACACACACGCACTCTTCACATTTGTCCTCTTTAGTAACCAAAAGGTACTGTGCATTATTTTCTGTTTTGCCCATGGTATTGACAACAGTTAAACATAAAATCCAGAGTTACAAGTTATAGAGATATTTGAATTCTTACACATTGCTAGTGGTACATTTGAGTTGTGAAAAAGAGTGACAATATATCAAATATGCAAAGAATACTATTACAGCCCTTTGCCTATTTTAGCAGGTCCAGGCAGAAAATAGATGACTCACTCAAAGGGTATAAAGGAAGAGAGAGAAATGAACGTACTACTTACGGGGCCATGGTCTGGGGGACGAGAACCAAAGCATGGTAAAACATTTATTTAGAGACTAGCAGCACGGGGGAGGCATTCCTACCTCTGTCACAAAGACGGTAAGTCCGTCACTGAAGAGACCCAACCATGAAGGAAAAGGGAAAGAGAATACACCACGGAACTCAGTCCCTGCCAGACCTGGGTCCAGTGAGTAGGAGGCAGAGGTAAATGTCCTGATTTCTCTCTTCTCCTGCCGGACCAGTGCCTCCCATTGGACAAAACCAACGGAAAGCCAGAGTCCCAAGTGGTGAGGCTTATGACTGTGACTCTCCCTGGGCACCATACATGACAGGGAAGGATAGCAGATGGATCACAGGAAAATAAGAAGCAGAGAATAAACACATTTGCTGAGCCACTTGTGAACAAATAAGCTGAACTTTGTGCAAAAGTGTTGGCACGAAAATGTTAATTGCAGTATAATTGGTAAATGCCAATATTGGAAATGACATAATCAGCAGTAAGATATTAGACAAGTCAATTCTATATGTGACCTATAAGTTTTCCATTGAGAATTAGGGTATGACTTTAAAGGCACGCTATAGGGGCGCCTGGGTGGCGCAGTCGGTTAAGCGACCGACTTCAGCCAGGTCACGATCTCTCGGTCCGTGAGTTCGAGCCCCGCGTCAGGCTCTGGGCTGATGGCTCAGAGCCTGGAGCCTGTTTCCAATTCTGTGTCTCCCTCTCTCTCTGCCCCTCCCCCGTTCATGCTCTGTCTCTCTCTGTCCCAAAAATAAATAAACGTTGAAAAAAAAATTAATTAAAGGCATGCTATATAGAGTGTTTGTTTAAATGGGCATATTCATACAATGTTAAAATGAGAAGCCTATAAAACATATACACGTTTTATTTATGCATACCTACGTGTGACTAGGAATGTATAACTACATACTATTATTGATGCTTGCATTACAACTAAACTGATTTGTCAGACCTAAAATGAAGAATTTATATTAGATTGGAATTAGGTTAAACCAATCTATCTGTAAGAGAGTGACATTCTTTCTTAAGGAATTTTAAATATTATTTATTGTCTTTCAAATTCAGCTAGAATCATAGGGCAGAGTTGGGGTAGAGCCTTTGTATTGGAGTGGATGTGACATTATGATTTCACGAACATTGAATAGATGTTTTTCATGTAAGAACGAATTTAAACCTATTAAGATAAACAGGGTACAGATGTCCTCTAGGTCAAAGTCAGCTGGTAGGGAACCATTTGGCTAATAATCCCAGGTTTTAGGTATCGTTGAGCTTAGAAAACAGGGTATTAAAAAAGCATATTGTTGACTATTGTCAAATACAATCAATTAAAACAATTGGCCGTCTTGCAATCCAGATTTATGATTATTCATCATTTTAATATATTGGCACCTGTAGCTTCTGATTTTTGTCTGCCCTGTTTTCCCTATTTGTATAAGTTTTGGTTGAAAAACATATTGTGACTTTTTTCAGCTGATAACCATGACTAAACTAGTAGAATACTAGGTGACTAGGCACTGAAAAATAAACATATTCTCTACAACGTAATGTCATCATAGAAGGACCCTAGAACATTCCATTACTTAAATACCCAGATCTCCTCGTATATAGATAGATGTTTATTCTTCAGGGATCAATTTCTTTGGTGTAAACCTTCATCTGGATTTAACAGTAAGAAATGTGTGAAACATATTATTTTGACTAGCCTAAGAAAGTAGACTTACTATATGACTTCATATTATCTTGATTGATAGGACATGTGACTATTTCTGTCTAGGACAAAGGATAATTTTGTTCAGGTAAAAAGCAAAAAGGTAAAAGGGCCATTGCTGAAAAGAAAACAAGCAGCAAAAAATATCAAGCTGTACTATAACAATATTGGAAAATTATGAGACACAGACCCCAAATTCTAAGCTCTCAGATAAATCAAACAAAACTATGCGGCTGTCATACCCAAAAAGGATTACCGTAGAGGGAAAGAAAAATGACATGAAAACGTAAATAATGACCCAATGGTGGTATTTGGAAGTCAACAAAGGATAACAGGCTAAGCACATGCTGAAAGTTTGACAAATTTTTAAAAATGAAAACAAAGAAAACTTAGAAAGAACAGCAAAATAAATAACAACAAAAACCATAGTGTTTGCTGGGAGAAATTTTTCTGGGAGAAAAAATTGCTGGGAGAAATTTTATTTTTTGTCATTCACCTTCTATCATTGCTGCTTCCCCGGAATACTCTCACAATAACTGGAATTAACTGATACCTGCAAGTAACTCGCTTCTCCTAGCAATGCCCCAATGACAACCTCCATTCACAAACAGCCAAGACACAGATTCTGGATCGTTTTCTTAAATGGTTACATAATGTTCTAATCGATTCAAAGATTAGAATATCACACGCACGTTTTGAAAATCAGAGTCCTGTGAACAAAGCTCTGTGTTATACAATGAAATACTCTTTCTCTCTCTCTCCGTCCCTCACTTCTTTCTTCTCTCCCTCCCTCTCCTCATTCTTTCTCAAATTATCATAAGTCTAATTAATACTGCCTATTGTGTTTTTTATTTCCTCCTCTTTCAGGGCGGGGAAATTTCAGTCAACACTTGTATATGATTTTTCATTTATGACAAACAGTTCAGTTGATCTTTATTTGCAAGTGGTCTTCAATTAATTATCCATACCTGACAAAAGATGATCAATTTATTTAACATAGGTGGAAACTTAAAGATCCCTTAAGACGATAAACCAATATATCCTAATCATTTGCCCGTTAGACTTTTTAATGCAAACTTTTCCTCGTTTGCTGTATGGCAGTTTCAGAAGGCAATGTACAGCCAAGCCCGTAGCCTCTGGAGCCCAATTGCCTAGAGTTGTACATCCAGGCTCTGCAACTTACTGGATATCACTGACCTTGAGCAAATTAACCTGTCGGTTCCTCAGTTTCTTCTGTATAATGGGGATAATAAGGTAGTTGTTGTAAAACTAAAATGAGCTAATATTGGTAAAGTTTTAGAATGGTTCCTGGCATTTAGGAAGTGCTATATGTATCTGCTAAATAATGAATCAAAAACCTTATTAACTTCATGGAATTTAGCTAGGTAATGAACCAGCTTCTGACCAACCAAAATAGATACCGCTAATTATGCTGAGTTTTAGGTCTAAGGTTGAAACAATGAAAAAATATGCTTGCTAATGAGAGTATATTGAGAGTCACATCACTGAAATAATGACCTTCCTTCCAGTCTTCAAAAACTCTTGAAGTGGTTGCACATAGGAATAAAAATAGCCATTTTTGCAGACCTTTAATAAACGTTTTCTTCCTTTCCAATCAGCTTAACTGAAAACTAGTTGAGAGATTTAAATAGCAAGAGGTCTGATTTTTGGTTCTAATGTTTCGGAGGCACATACCTACAAGAAGATTGAAGTTTTAATGCAAACCCCCATATCATCATGATCAGAAACAAGTCAACCCAAGTAGGTAAAACACTGCTTTAAACATACAATTTTTTAATACTTTCTGAAAGAAAGAGAATATAGAGAATACAACTCACTAAAATAATGACCCCATATCAATATAGCACCTTCACTCTAATGTAAATGGAAACTATAAAAAAGTAATTTATAATAAATGATAGGCAATTCTATTCATTAATACTCAAGCACCCTGAGATTGAAAACATTATGAAGTTTGCAGAACCTTAGCTATATTCAGAGTCACCACGTTTGTGTGAATTACACATGTAGTGAAGACAGAGATCCTACTGTCAGAGATCTATTAGTCCCATAAGTGGTGTTCCCATGAGTCGCATGATTTTCTGAAATGATGTATGATGTTAAGTTCTTGGGGAAGAAGACAAACTGGAATTTTCTCCCAATTCACACGGGTTGTGTTTCTGGAAAAGTGAGAGTATTTGAAAAGTGTACAGAAAATTCTTTGAATTTATTGTAAAACTAACTTGGACTCTAGACTCAATAATTAGAAACCAACGTCCAACTATAAATGCACAATTCACGGTGCCTAGCGTGGTTCATTCAATAAGTGCAGAAACCCTCTACAATATTGTGACCACCAAAGAGCACTTCCGTGTTCCAAAATTCTCCCTCGAGGTAGTATCTCTGTTACTGGGAACCACTGTTCTAGACTCTGGGACTTCAGACAAGATGTAAAGGTTTTACTGAAATATGTGAAGTGAATAAAAATGAAGTTATATAGATGATGCATTTTCACAATGTCAAAGTACTCTGTTTTTAAGTGCTGACTTTAAAAAGGGTCTATATTGGAAATATAAAGAGGGAACAGTTGATTGTTGAAACTGAGAATAGTTGCACTTTTTGAAGGAAGAAACTTGATATTGATCTGTCTTTAAAGATGATTACCATTGGGTAAAAGGACTCTTTCTACGTGTTACTGGGGCTCTAGATTGGACTCCAGAGTGCAAATGGGTTGACTTCATTTCCATATTTCTATACTAGCAGTCTGGTGTAATCTATAACAAAGACCAGCTTCACTGAACACTTAACCAGATATGACATATCGCAGGAAAGGCAATGGAGCTTCTGACCGTGGATGCCATGCCTGACTACTCAACTAAGTGACACAGCCTAGTTCTTGTTTCATTCGATTCTCATCCTTATACATCAAGAGGAACAGGAAAGGTGGAAAGAGAATTCAAAGAAACTGTCTTTAAGACTCGGGATCGAACTTGTGTAATTCTTTACCTACACTGCATGCAGGTAGAAAACTTTCTCCCGCATTCGTCTGCTACAGCTGCCAAAACAAAGCACCATAGATTTGTCAGTGTAAAAGACAGAAATGTAATTCGTCACAGTCCTGAAGGCCAGGTGCGCCAGATGTCTGAGATCAACGCTGACAGGGTTTGTGTCTTCTGACTCCTGCCTTCTGGGCTTGTAGGTGGCCACCTTCTCCCAAGGTCTTCCTGTGGTCTTTTTCTGGACCTTTCTGTAGCCAACTTTCCTCTTCTTAAAAGAACATCAGTTGTGTTGGATTAGGGCCCACCCTCGTGACCTCACTTTAGGCTAATTAAAACTTTAATTAAATTAAGGTTAATTCTTTAAAGACCTTGTGTCTTGGTACAGTCACATTTTAAGGGTTGGGGTTAGGACTTAGACATATGAACTTTGAGGGGATGCAATTCAACCCACAGCACTACCTACTTATGGTTGCTATAAAATATCACTAGGGAGCCTAATTGGAACCAAGAGACTGAATAAGCACAATTCTCCAACAACACTCCAGTGCTCCCTAGAAAGGCAAATGTCTTCTACTCTGAGATCCCATTACTTCTTACCCCCTGCAACCTGAATTCTGACTCCTATGACCCATGGGTTATCTTTCTCTGGGGTCAGAAATAGACCAAGTCTGAAGAGATAAATGGGTGGAGCAGGGAATTTAGGGTGACATCTCCCCTCTCCACCTGGATGCATCTCCACCATTTTAAAAAAATTCATGCTAACATTCACATGGTGTGTCAGGAAATAAACAAAGAGGCTGCCTTTTCTTATTTGCACTGTCCATGTGCACACTTGGGGCTGGTGGAGAGATGTCACCCTAAAAGCGCTGGTGAAGGCAGCTTGTTTGTTCGTTGCTGAAGCACAGAAAGATTAGCAGGAGTTAAAGAACAGCAAGGGTGTATTCAGGTGAAGGTGAGAGAAGAAAGTTAATAAAACAGAGCTCGTGAATATTGAAATAACCTGAAAATAAATTCAATTCATTCTATCTCAGCTTTGAAAACTCTTACTGTTCTTAGTTTTTGTAACACAGAACCTTCTGGTTTTCTCCCTAGCCATTGGCCACTCTGTCTCAATCACCCATGCTTCCTCATACTGCCCAGTTTAGCTTTGAAATATTGGGGTGCTCGAAGACTCTATGCTTACATGCCTTCCTTTTTCAATCTTCACATTCTTCTCAGGTAATTTTGTATAATTTATGTCCAGACCCGATTTCTACCTGAAACCCCAGGCCAGATGTTTATCTACGTATCTGACATCCAAACTTGAATTTCTCCTGGGCATTACAAATTTTAATATCCCAAAAGAGAATAATTGTCTTCACTACAAATCTTCTGCCCGAGCCCTCCTCATTTCAGTAAATGGTGTCATTAGGCATCCAGTCACTTAATAAAAAATTTAAAATAAATACATAAATGCATAAAAATAGAAGGCATACTTGATTTCCTCTTCCATTAGTAGATCCAATGACCTTAAGTTCAAAATCTCATCCAAAACATCCATTTCTCCCCATCTCCATTAGGATTATGGCAGTTCAAGCTATCATTACCTTGCCTGACGTGACAATAGCTTTCTAATTGACTTGACTTCCTCCTATTCTGGCAACTCTATCTGGCTCCTATCTTTCTTGAACACCTCATTACTTACTCTTCTCCGGCTCACTCCTTGGTCTCTAATCAAATTGAGCTACTGTACCACAATTATACAATACACGTTCCCAGTTTAGAGCCTTGTAAAAGCTATTCCCTTCACACACAGAAAGAAAGAAAGAAAGAAAGAAAGAAAGAAAGAAAGAGAGAGAGAGAAAGAAAGAAATGCCTTTCTTTCCCATCTTCATATGATTAATTCCTTCTTGTTCTTTGAGTCTCAGCTTAAAGAAAAAAAAAACTTCCAGAAGAAGTCCTTATTAATCTATTAAATCTATGGTAGCCCATCAGACTCTGAATGATATTAATATTAATTTTATGCAATCATTTAGCACGGTATTTATGAATAATATTTCATCCCATCCCATTATGATGTAACACCTAGGAGATAGGCATCTTAATGGTTCTGTCCATTGCTGTTTATACTCAATACTTCAAACAATGCCTAACTCATGGAAGGAAGTCACTAAATATTTGTGGAGTGAAATGAATGAATGAATGAATCTTTGTATGAGATACTTGCATCACTTACTTCATCTGATATTGTTTTCTCCAAACAGCTGAATGAAAATGAAAGCAGTGTTTCAAAACTGAAATGAGTTATTTAAATGTTATGAACTTGGAAATGCTCTGTAAATATTTTTGTTGGAAAAAAGAAACCATCTCGATGTTGCCAGTTCTTAAAAAGCCCAGATACTATATTTACTGGTTCAAAGAAGTGCCAGTTTTCTTAGTCTCACTCTTCTATTTAATAAATCTTATTTTCTAAATTATAAAATTATTTTTCTCCGCATTACTTAAATTTATTTTGGTTGAAATGTAAATAATGCAATATAAATACTTTTATTTATTCTGGTATGGAGGACTGTTATGGTCGAGATTATTCTTTGGCAAGACAGAAGAAATAGAATTTGACAGAATAGTGGATTAATGATGCATTTGAGGCTAATCATGCATTATTTTCTTTCCTTGATGTTTTGAAATATCCATGTTCTTTAGTCAGCTTTCCTGTTGGAGCAAAGGAAGAGTTATCTCTACTTTTTTTCTCTAAAACCAGTCTTCTCACTTTGCTCTTCATCTCTTAATCTGCCCTCTACAAGACTATGAACCATAAATTGCTTTTTTATATATATAGTTTTTAATTTAAATTTATTTTCTTCCTCTGATTCCTTCCCTAAGGAGTGCTAGGCAAAACTAATAATTTGGGGATTGATTTAAATACTAATATCTTGGACACCCTTCCTCTCATGTTTTAATAAATGTTACATTGAAGTCAACTGATCACTCTGTAGTCACAGAACTACGTGAAAAGTAAAATAGCACAAAGGGTAAGGTAATATTTGGATTCGATGTCTTTCTTAATGTTTACATGAATATTGTCATTTTTGGAAATCCACAGTAACCAGTTGTAAAGTACTTTTTCCTTCACCCAGTTTTCGTCCATTGGTTTCATGTACTTGATGTTACAGACTTGATGTTACAGACAGATGTAACATGTACTTGATGTTTCATGTACTTGATGTTACAGACATACCATGGGATATGAGCTAATGCTCTGAATTCAGGAATCGAGGTTTCAAGACTCAGACCTTCACAAACTGTTTGATGTTCTGATGATATTCTGTTGACATGGTTTTGTTTTCTGTTTCTATTATTGAGGTTTATTCAAAAATGAGAGCTGGAATATGGTCATCTTCTTTACATTTCTTTGTGCTTCAAGCAATTGGACAATGAGCAAAGGCTAAAGGTAATCATTCAAATAACAGTCTTCAGCAGAAATAAGTAAGCAAAGGGTATTTGCTAGCTGAGATCATCTGGGTAGCTTTCTTCTTCATTTTTCTTAGAGAAACTAAAATATCTATGTTGGGGTTATTTTTTTTTTTCTGAAAATAAGGATCATATGCTGTCTGATATTTGAACTCAAATAAAGGAGAAACGTTATTTAATTTCTCTGTATATTATTTCCAGAGTAGTCTTGAGAAGCTAATTAGTTTGTTAATTATCATAAAACAATTTTGTCAGGTCTTGAGTGATCTTCAAATGCAGTGATCAGAGAAATAGAATTCAGTTGAGCAACTGAAATTTGCTAAATGAATGAATGAGAATGCTTTACTCGGAGAGATTTACACAGAACGGATCTGTGAGGTAGATGCTCTAACTAAATATTTATTATAAAAGGTCCTCACCGAATCGTTAAGGGGAATTCTACTGCATTACTGATTTCCACCACCAAAGGCAGTAAAGTTTGACTCAGGTTTGAAACTGGAGTTTAGTTTTAGTTTTATGAAATCCCATTTTCAAATGGGCATTTTGGAAACATTCTGGCTAGAAGTCTTATGAACTATATAAAAGTATGGATTTTTGTGTATCTGTTTTATTATAAGGTTCAAATCCCAATTCCTAGTTTTGGTGAATCCTACTCAAGTGGGGATGGTGGCCAGTGCCATTTTCCTAGGACATACCTACCGTGTGCAACTTTTCTCTTTTACTCATTTCTCCATTTGCCCTAATTTGGCTCTCTGTGAGTCATAAATTCCGAGCAAATTCTGATAAAGGATGTCAAGTTAGATGAGGAGGAAAGGACGGAACTGATTATGCTGTTTGATGCAATGATGGTGATTTGGGAACAAACGTTGGGAGAAGGATCATAGGCCACAGACTAGTTCTGTACAACAACGTTGGATCTTTTCAAATACATTTGTGATGTCGCCAGGTATCTTGTGACTAGTTCAGTTTGATTTTCTATATGCTCAGCCTCCTCTTTAAGGAGGTACTGGACAGTCATCAGAGTTGACTATCTTGGCCACGTGGATCATTTTAAGGTGAAGTTGACTATCTTAGGGTGAGGTTACCTTATGAGTTTTCCTATCAGAAGACCAATCTTAAGAAGGAAAACAGGGGTGCCTGGGTAGCTCAGTTCGTTGAGCTTTTGACGCTTGCTTTCCACTCAGGTCATGAGCTCACGGGTGTGAGATGGAGCCTTGCATCTGTGCTGAGGGTGGAGACTGCTTGAGATTCTCTCTCTCTCCTTCAGCCCATCTCCCTCACTTGCACTCTGTCTTTCTCAAATTAAAAACATGAAATTACCTCAGGAAATAGGTTTTTTAGCTAACTTATTCCATTGATTCCCAAAATGGAAATCTGTAAGTGATTTTTATTCTCCCCTGGCCATTTCAGAACGAGGAACAAAAAGGTGTAGAAACTTCTAAGAAATGAAAATGCAGACAGGTAAGTCCATAACCTTTGTAGTAACAACCAATTATTAGCCTAATGTCAGTGACTGGAACTTAAACACACAAGCATTGTCTTCTCTATTTGGCACTTATGAAAATGATATGAATGGAAAATATGAAAGCTGGCATACCTATGATATGACTTGACATTACCTGTGAAGGAGATAGAATCTTCCCCAACCATCTACAAACATGGTTCCAAAGGATTACAAGCAGAGACAACACTGAATAGTCAGATAATTGTTTTCTACTATCTAGTACTACTTCTTGGCCCCTGGAATTGTATCACTCTGACAAAAAAAAGAAGAAAAAAACACCACACAGAACGATGACATAAATTAAAAGATAGGTCTCTCCTGAAGGTCATCCACTTGGGGACATTTTGACCCTCAGACACAACCTCACTTCCATTAGGTCTCTTAAGGGACTGGAGATTTGCCTTTGGGATGGTAAGAAAGTTCAGTTCCAACTTGCTGTGTGGGTACTTAGGTATTCCTGAACAGAAGATCAGGAAAAACAAATTTAAAAGAATGTCATGCTAACTTTGAAATCAGAAGAATTTTCAGCTCACACCCTCAATTACAGCGTGTGCAACTAAAATGAAGGACTGCATTATCAAATTCATGAGTTTTCAAAGAAGGATTCATTTATGTCACCCTACTCAACGTACTAAAACAGGTATGTGTGCTAATATATATTAGAAATATTGTTAAACAAGATATAAATGGAAAAACTATCTTTCCTCTCTCCTCCTCATTCCTTACTAAATACTAATCAAGCAGAAAGTTCAATAGACCAAGAGATCATTAATTACTATATTATCATATAAGCTATCTTGAGTATCATTAAATTATAGTACCACCGATATTTGAATGTTAGCTGAATTGATATAATAGAACTTTAATATTTATATATTCAAATAAAACACATTTTTAAAAGAAGAATTAACCATGTCTAAACTGAGGCATGTAGTTAAAGCCATCTCTAAAATTCATTGTTAAATCATCACCTGGAACAAACTGAAATAGAATTTAGTCTTGGTTTTACGTAGGTAATATCGAAGACAACTATGGGTTCCATAATTTTCTTCAACTCTGAGTACGCTCAAGAGGCCTTATCATTTCCTGGTGCTGGATGAGGCATGGCATCCTTATAGGAATTTAGGGACACTGAACCATGGAACCTAGCTTTAGATGTTTTGGCAGTAACTGTGCAAACTAGCATAACCTGTTTAGACAGTAATTATCACTTCCAAGCCTGCTACATCCAATACCTTCACCACTGCGAATTGAGGACGTAAATAAATTGCAGAGAGATTTAAATCAATCCAGCTTCCTGGATTGATTCCTGGACCAGCTTCCTGGACCAATGAGTGTTTCTGTCCTTCTGTCTGTCTGTTTGTTTGGTCTTGAAATGCCCAGATCCCCCAGTACAAAATGTCCTGGTTCTTGGATTATGTTCCCTGATTTAACCTGGCTGCTAGTTCTGTCTAATACTTGGACTGGGTTTCGGATGCTACCTGACGTCATTCAACGTTGTCGGTAGGCCTGGTATCATCAAACACTAGTGAGAAGAAATTGGGGAATGAAAGTCCAAGAAGCACCTAAGGAAAGCTTGGAGGACCTTCAATTTGGGATATTCAACACACAGGCATCATGTGTTATTACAGCATGGAAGGAAGTAATTTCACGTGGAAACCATCTCCCAAATCAGGTTAAGTGTTTATAATTTATACACCACACGGCAAGTTTTCTTAACCTCAACGTATTGTTGATGTTGTCGCTGCTACTGAAAAGTTGTCTGTTGCGTTGCACATGGTCCCCCCCCCATTATTGTGTACTCGCCAATCTTCTAAGTGTCTGGAAAGAAGAAACTGGTACCATCCAAGACCATTCTAGACTCCGTGCCACAAAAAAGAGTTCATTCTTATCTGGGAAGAGAGTGAAGCCCTCTGGCTTGAGTATATGGTTCTTCCTTCTGTGCTTCTGAAAAGATTCTTTGTGGAAAGGTTTTCTCTCCTTCCGGCAATGGAAGATGCTATAGTAGATTTTGGTCCGGAAAGATCTCAAGGGCGAGAAAAAAACTTTGACCAACCCAGTGGGGGCGGGGGGTGAAACAGCAGTCTGCAAATTCTTCTAGCTGAACTGACTTCTTTCAAATTTCCTTGGGCCATTGCCACCCTAACTGAATTTTCCTTGTTATTCTATTTGTCTCTGTCCAGCCTATACTTGTGAAAATTTCTTCTTTTGACCTCTCTCTCTCCTCAAACTATTGCCTTAGAAAATGGGTCCCCATTGTTCCTAAGGAAAATCCATCCCTCTATACCTATTTTCTAGTCTTAATAGGGTAGTGTCCCCATAATGCTTGGGATTACTGAAAGCAACAGTGTTCTACTCTTTTAATTGAAGTAAAGATACTTTTCTAAATCTTAGAAAAGGCTCTGATGTTGGCAGATACATACTTCAGTTCACACGTCCCACATCTTGCCTTGTACTTCTATAGGCCTTCTTCAGAATCCTCTCAAATTCCAAAGAAATTTCTAAAATTGTATTTCAACATGCATTTTATTATTTCCCACAGGTTTAGTGCCAATTAATAAATTCCTCTTCTTTACATTCAATTTCAAATATTTTTTGATAGAAGGTTGTTTTTTTTTTTTTAATACAGACATTTTTGAATGATTTTGAAATGTGAATGTATTGAGGCATGTACTTGAAATTTTGGAACTTCAGTTTGAAATTTTGAGGGGTGCCTGGGCGGCTCAGTTGGGTAAATGTCCAAGCAGGTTCATGATCTCGCGGTTCGTGGGTTTGAGCCCCGCGTGGGGCTCTGTGCTGACAGCTCAGGGCCTGGAGCCCGCTTCAGATTCTGTGTCTCCCTCTCTGTCTGCCTGGCCCCGTTCACACTCTGCCCCTCTCTGTCTCTCAAAAATAAATAAACGTTAAAAATAAAATAAGATAAAATTTTGGTATATTCATTTACATCATCATGAAGAAGAAGAATGACACTTTCATGTGTCAGATATATCATATAAATTATTTTTAATTCTCACAATAATCTAATTGCATATATATAAAACTACTCTGATCTTATATAAGAGGGAATTAAGGTGTATGTTCACAGAGAGGACTGTACAGAGTCAATACACAGACCCCAGAGACCAGACTCAACACGCGGTCTAAATTGCTTCCTGTTTGCTCTTCTAACTTTTCAGAAATTCTATATACTTATAACACTCAAAAGCAATCCACTTAATATTGTGGATTGTTTTTGAAATTTGATTGTTCCTCGGATAAAACTTTGATTTCTCGGCATTCTTTTTGCAACCCATTTCTAACTAGTTTAATCTCTTGAATAAATAAAATTCTATTTCCAAACTCAAACAGACTTTACAAACATTAAGCTTGCTTCAAAAAGTTGCTTGAGTTCTCAAAAATCTAAAAGGCAGGCATACTGCTCCCTGATTATAGTTTAGCTATTGTTCTTTCATGGAACTGGATATTTTCATATGAGTTTGCAACTAGGAATTTATAGGTATGTACTAAACTTTTCTTCTAGCTTTTTTTTTTTTGCCTATTCACTAGTTTTCTTGATCCTTCCATTTTTTATCTAGAATTGTGATTTGATATAGCAACACTTAAAAGAGAAACGGTAAACCCGTACAAATGTTAACTCAATTATGAGTGTTCTCCCTTCCTCTTTAAATCCAAGTATTAATAGGAAATTACTACATATTTTGATATTCGAAGCATACACATTTTATTCATATACCATATTCAGTAATTCCTTGTCCAAAGATAAATGGATAAATGGTATATTTTAGTTTTTCAAAGTTACAGCATTTCTCTGGGGACACTCATTTGAAATTGTATTTTCCTTAATCTATGAGATAAATAATGGGAGATTTTTAAAAATAATCACTTTGTAAATTGTAGGTTATATTTGTCGGAGTCAAAGCTCTGCAATGTCATGAAGAAAGGTAGTTTTTTTTTTTTTAAAGTTTATTTATTTTGAGAGAGAGAGCAAGAGCAGGGAAGGGGCAGACACACACACACACACACACACACACACAGAGAGAGAGAGAGAGAGAGAGAGAGAGAGAGAATCCCAAGCAAGCTCTACACTGTCAGTGCAGAGCCTGATGCAGGGATCTAACTCACTAACCTGATCATCACCTTAGCCAAAGTCAGATGCTTAATTAACTGAGCCACCCAGGAGCCCCAGAAAGGTAGTTTTTCATTGCAGTTCTGGAAGAACAATTCTTCTGACTAATGTGACTCAGATATATGCATGTTTGACTAAAGTTAAAAGAAAGTTGGGTTTCCAGAAAATGAAGAATGAAATAAAGATGAAGACTAGGATCCATGTTCTGAATATTATGAATTTGTTTCACCATCGTCTTCCCAGTTTTCTGAACGATGTTTCATACATACATTGAAGACCAGTGTTTTCTAAGTATACCCTTTCCATTAACGTTAAACAATATAAACATGAACTGCTTTTTAACAAATACCTTCAGAGCGTTTAGACCAGGTAACACTAATGGTCATGTATTTCTCTGAGACCTTTAAAATATACTGGGATTTGGGGAGTCAATTTTAGTTTATGTCCTCTTCCTCATCAGCCTTTCATACACTTAACATCTGATTATGACGTGAAGCATCTCGCCGTGCCCAGGGCCGATTAGCACTGCCGAAAGCCCAGGTTCCAGGTGGATTTTCTCTATACCAGAAGCTTTCCCATTAGACTCAACCACATTCTGTTCTTTCTCACTAGAGAATGCATCCTACATAGGTCCCATACAACCAGAGAATTAAGCGCTAAATTCTTCTTGGAGTGTGCAGTCAGACTGGCAAGCGTTTCTGTTCTAGACACTTTTGTTTTTCTCAGGGAGTTCACTGATTTCTGGGCACAGTTGAACAGCTTGTTTTCCAGAAGGAAATTCCAATCCAAGGACTTTACCTAGAGATATACCAGTGTTTTTCGACTTATTGAAAAGGCCTGAATTTTCTCAGTGCCCCATTCAACAGAGTTAGTCACTTCAGCGTGTCCATAAAACCAAAATATTTGGACTCTTTTTGCCATTTAAGTTCCAAAATGTAGAGAGGACTTTTGAGATAGTTTTCCATGCAACAGACTATTTGAAGATATCTGGAATGAGGATGATGATGATACTTTTCTATCTCTGATGATACTCATATTTGAAGAATATGTGAAGATACTAGAATAGTTACCTAGTCAACATTTACTTGAATAAATGTTAGTATCAAAGTGATGAGGACTTATTTTAATCTCGTTATTCAACCACTGGCCACCAACTTTGAGGGCAAAAGTGTTCTCTCTCTTGCTCAGAGGTGAAATCCTAGTACATAGCACAATGTCCGGTTCAATAAGAGCAAATATTCAACAAGTATTTGACTCAATGAACAATGACTATGTTTCTAACGAAGCAATAACCTGTTTCCAAATATGGGGTCATGTTAACATTTAGAGAAAAAGACTCCAGTGATTTCTGTTGAAGAAGAAGAGGATGTGAGTGGTGGGAAACAAGGAATGGCTATCCTTTCTGATTGTATATAACTCCACTCCCAAAATAATGCAATGTGCCCATCTTCTTTCCCCACCATGCCTTTGTTTTCTCTGTGTTCCTTTGGTCCACTTAGTTTTACTATTCTCAAGCTTGGATCAACCTTATATCCAACCAAAGAAACGTATTTCAGACCATCGTATCCTATCTTCAATTACGGTATTTGCAAATACAACCTAAGGCACGTGTTGACAATGGGTCTTTGGAACAAGGCACGCCATGTTTACCAGATCTAATGGACAGCTCATGGAACTGTAGGTCCATCGACTGGTGCAGCAGTTTCACAGGATCTTGAAGGTTAATCAGACCAAACAGGCTTTAGTAGCTTGTACCTTCTGACTAATCGTTAGATTTATAATTGAAGTAAAAAGGAAGTTTACCTTTAATATGTGATGATGATAATGATAGATTGGATAGGGAACTTTTAGCATTAGAATCTAAGGGATGTCTGATCCTTCAACCATTAAAGTCCTATATCTTTAAGTATACTGTGAATCCCAATGTTTGTCTCTAATTACACATTGAAAACAAAGGTAGTTGCATTACAAAGCATGTGGCATCACTCATTTTCAAACGTGGCAAAGTGCATTGAAAACAGATGAAGGTAGGTTCTTAGCTCACACTGGAAGGAAATAAGACTGTAGTACTCAACAGCACAGTGGTGATGCAGGATGATTACATATGTGTCATTAAAATGAGGTTTGGTTTGTTTGTTTTCACTCATTAAGAGAAATGATCACAAACTGGTCAGAATGCTTTTTGGAAGGAAAAAAAAAATCACCCTCAGGTATACTATTTTCTGTTACAAAACAATTAAATAGACACTTACTTCCAGGTCTTTTTGTTCAGTACCCTAAGAAATGGAATCAGTTTAATCTGCTTGAGATAGATACCCATTGAAAGGCATCCACTGAGATACTGAAATGGTAACACTTGCAATTGTTTCCTCTTTTATCCTTTGATTAAAACACTTAAACACCACTCTAGTGGCGTTTAGTGCAATGGTTAAAATAGACACAGCTATAAACTGACTTCTGAAAAGTTGTGTTATCTCACAATATATTCTTTTTTTTTTTCCCCTGTGACTGGTTTCTTTGAGCTCTTACACATGGTTGATGGCATTTCTCTACCATAGAGGTTTTGCAAGCATTCATTGACTTTTGACAGTCTGTGGGAATTCAAATAGAAAAGGGGCATTTTATTACCCATAAGAATGTGTTTACTGTATCATTTTATAGGAGCAGAATTTTACAGCATGAGTGTGCAGTGTTTTTTTCCCCTGTTAGTCATCTGTGTGTTTCTTCATTTTCCAGATTGTACAGTTCTTCCTGGGACCAAACATCCCTTTAAATCAATAAGAAACAAAGCTCTAATAAAGAATGCTGAATCAGGCCCCTCACCACCGTACTAATTATGCAGAGAGCACCCAGTGATGTTTACAGTGGACCTTTCCACGACCTGACCATAACATTAAACTCAGAGTCTATTCCAGGAGCAGGCAAGTCTCCATAAAAATTTTATTTTGAAAGGCAAATGCTTACTCACTGCCTAACACTGAAAGACGTGGTTACTCCTACTTTGCTCTCCCTAAACATCGTTAGGTACTTAGATGACCAATGATTCTTAAAACTGTGTCAGGAAAGTCAGGGAAAGGATTGGTTCTGCAGACAGAGAAGATTCCAAGCACTTTATGTAGACTGGATGGAAGAAGACTGTATAGAGCATCCAGTGTGGACAGGTGTAAGATGGGGGGGGGGGGGGGGGCGGGGCGCGGCGCAGGGAGAGCTTGAGATTTATTATTGCAATTGTCTCAACGTGAAAAGAAAATCTGGGTCCCCGTAGACCTTCGTCATTCTTAGTACCTGTAATGCATCAGATGCCCCGAAGTAGTTAACCGTACGCCTGCTTCATGCATCTCAGTTCTGTGTTTGTGTCTGTTCGCGAGCGTGTTTGCCTGAATGTAGTTTTCCCGGCAGCGGCGTGTGTTTGCTGTACGTGCGCCCGTGTACGAGTATGAATTAATTACATATTGGAAACATCTGCATTAGCGGCGTCCGCAGTCCCCGCCGCTCCGGGCGGGACGTTCGGCTCCGTCCGTCACTTGGTGTTAGGACCACTCGGAAGACCTGCCGGTCGGACGCCTGATTGTGGTTCCCGGGGGGCCGGAGCTCCGGGAGCCTGTACCATCTCCATCCGAAGGGGAGGAGAGGAGGGAAAGAGAAGGCGACCGAGCGAGGGGGGTCGGTTTCCCCGCAGCTGGGTGGGTGGTGGGGGTGGTGGTGGGGCCGGGGGGGGGGGCAGCCGGGGCCGGAGCAGAGGTCCGCGATCGCGCCGCAAATCACCAACTTGAGCACCGCCTCCCGCCCCCCCCCTTCCCCCCCCCCCCACCCCACCCCCGGGGAGAGACGCGCGCCCCCTGGCTCGGCCCCCGCCCCGGCCGCTGGGCCCCGGCCCGTCGGTGCCTCCCCGCTCCGGCTTCCGATCGAAGCGAGGGCAGCGCAGGAGGGTTCTGACAGCCCGAGGGGCTCGGTAAGGAGGGGAAGGAGGAGGAGGAGGAGGAGGAGCCGGGGTGGGGACTGGAGGGGGCGAGGAGGGAGGGCTTCCCCGCCTCGCCCGCCGCCCGGCTGTGCAGGCGCTGCTGGCGGCGGCGGCGTCTCCAGCTCTCGCTCCGGCCGCCGCTGCCGCCGCCGCTGCTGCCGCCGCCGCCGCCGCCGCCCGGGCGCCGGGGAGATGCCGCCCCGCGCCGCGCCGCGCTGAGGCCGTGCGTGCGCCCTCCCGCCCGCCCGCCCGCGGGGCTGCGTGCTCCCCGCGCACCGGCTCTGCGCGCCAGCTCACAGGCGCCCGGGAGCCCCTCCGAGTCACGCCGCCCGGCGGCGCGGCGAGCGCTCGCCCGCAGTGGCCCCGGCGGCACCCGCGTCCCCCGGCGCGCTCCCCTCCGCTTCTGCAGCCCCCGCTCCTCGGCTCTGCCTCCGCGTCCCGTGGTGATTTTTTTTTTTTTCTTCCCTTTTTTTCCTTTCCCTCCCGAGAGGGAGAGGGCGGGGTAGGTCCCCTCCTCTAGCTCCCCCCTCCCTTTCCCTCCCGGTTTGAATTTCTTCCCCCTGGCATTTCACTGGCTCCCGGCGCGCGAGGCAGGAGCCGCACGCAGGCGAGAGGAAGGCTGCGCCTCCCCCGCGGCTCCCGGCCCCGGCCGAACTGGAGCCCGCAGGGGTGCGGGGAGAAGAGGACGCAGCGGGAGGGGCCCGGCTCACGCCCGCGCCGAGGACAGCCCGCCTCCCCGGGAGAAGCCCACGGAGAGACGCACGGCGTCTCCGCAGCGAGCTCCCCGAGTCCCGCGAGCCGGCAGCCGACGATGGTGGTGGCTCCGCGAGCCGGCTGCGGGGCAGCGCTGTCGCTCTGGATTGTCAGCAGCCTCCTCTGCAGAGCCTGGACGGCCCCGGCCGCGTCCCGTAAGTAAGCCCCCCGCGAGCGCGCGCCGCGCTGGAGCGGTTTCGGTGCCGCATTGAGGTGCCACCCCGGGGGGTGGCAACTCCGAGGTGCCCTCGCGGCTCTGGCCCCTGGCGTGCGCGGGTGTCTCCGCCGTCACGCACTTGCGGCCACTGCAGCAGAGAAACTCCGAGCCCCGGCGCTCCCGGTGGGGGGGTGGGGAGGGGGGGGGGGGCGAGACGGGGCTTTGAGGCCGGTGATGCTTCTGGAAAGTTGTTCCCGGTCCGGGAGATTCGTTGGCACCTGCTGGGTTGGAGTGATGAGGGTGGATGGCAGCTTCTTAGGAGTTATTCTTCCACTTCGGTGGGCTTGTTGTGGAGAGAGTTCGTGGCATTTTTGCTTAGGTAGGTCGGTGAAGGGAAAGCGAAGACGGTGGCAAGAATAAGTTGCGTATTTTTGTTTATGGTTTCAACTTAAATGAGCACGGATTTGGGGGTGAGAGAGGAGCACGTTTTGAGCAGTTTGGGCACCCGTGGACTTCTCTTACTCACTTCCCCCCCCCCCCCGCCACCCCAACAAGTTAATGACCATATAGTACTTGCTTATTGAAATGGGAGACAGTGAATCCAGTATGGTAACTGAAATTGCTCCGATTCTTTGGCAGTTGGATATAATACAGTCTAGGACTTGGGACAGGCAGGGCAAACCGTCAGTAATGTAGTAATGAACACATTTCTTAAGAGTTCTCAGGAAAATGATGCTGCTCAGTGTATTTACGTCTTTGTGTTTTAGCAAGCCTTTTTTTTTTTCCAAAGAAAAGGTTGCTCATATTTTCATGTGGTTAGCAAGAGTAGAAAGAAATAGAAGTCTCCAGCCCATCTTCTGAATTGCTTTGGAAGTGCATACTGTGCATCCAGAGAGGGAATGCATGATCGCTCCTTTGGTCCAGGAAGAGTTAAACACTAGACAGATTGCCTATGAGAATCTTAGGATAACATTCATAAGCACATAGTGCTTGTTGTTGGGAGAGAATGAGTTAATTTGTTAAGGAATACTCATGGAGACTTTCGTGTGAAAATAAGTGTTTTCCATTTAGGAAAAAAAAAAGTTTCGTGTTTTCCAGAATTCATTGTATGTGTAGTCCTATTCCTGTTTATGAGATCTTGGGATGCATTGATGCATCTTTACACATGTGTTAATCTTAACGTTCTTATTCCAGGATGTAAATATTAATAAGAACCATTGAAAAAAGATTTTGTAAGTTGGGCAAAAGAATCTACCTCATAATAATGTCATATGATGAATCACTATTACTGTTTTGATGCATTTTCCCAAGTATTGAATTTGCTTCTCTTTTCTTGCAAGATAGGAAGTCACTAAATGGCAGTTTGTAATGGACTTGGAAAAATATTGTATAGCGTTTTTTCAAGAGGGTTAAACCTCAAGAAAAGTGATATATTATTAATATTGTAGGCCAGTTTTATACCTTTAGACAGAAAATGAAGACCCAATGCTCAGTGTTAATATTTACATAAATATGTAACTATATACTGAGAAAACTATTCTGATGAGATTTCAGTTCCCATTTCAAGATCTGGTTATATAGAACTCACTGCCACTTTTTTCAGAAATTCAATTCATTACGAGTTAAATTAATTACATTCACTGATTAAAGGCCCTCATATCCAGGATTTTTCCTGGGTTTTGCATTGCATCTTTCTGTATACTTCAATTACGATGGATCCGTCTGAAACATTTGCCATGTATCAAGAATGAATAGCATACATGCAGCCACTGTGTTAATACATTTTAAAAATGGTGAAGTTGTTTCAGAAACATATTCTTAGTTTTTACAACTTAGAATTTGGTGATAGGGAACAGCAGAGACTATTGCTTTTAAGATAGTTGATACTTACGTTTGATTAAAATTTATTCATTACCTTATTCGTTAACGTACAGTGGCTTAACTAAGATGACCTTTTATTTCATTTGAACTTAAATTGTGTGACCAAAACCCAAAGTTTCCCTCCATCCTGGAAACCAATTTAATAATAAGAATGATGTAGACTTTATTGATTGGAATGAGCTTTCCATACTCCGTGCTTTAAAATTACATTGAAATTTTACCCTTAATGAAAATTTTCACTTATTATCATATGCAACTCTGAAAAAGAATAAAAGATAGTTATATTCTTAATACTGAAAACACTCAAAGGAGAAAAAAAATGGTAACTACCTGAATCGAAGATAATGAACAACTCAACCAGGAGAGGTCATCACGAGACAAAAAGTAGCAGGAAAATCTAAAAGTGATGTTTTTATTTGGTACTCATTTAAAAAAGAATATGACGACTATGCTAAAACTTTCTGCCCCCCTGATAACTTTTTAACATGGTGGACATTTCCAGAAGACGCAGCTAGTATTTTTTTCATTTGATAACGGTACCATTTCAAGTCTATATTTGCTTCTGGCTTATTTCTTTCTCTCTTACTGAAACATACATACATCTGCTGTTACTGTTAGTACTATGTTTTTGATAACTAGATAAAATAAAGAAGCTCATCTCTAGGATTAAGTAGAGACAGAGTCTAATTTCTTGACACAGTGAGAACGAGCGGCTGGTGAGTGGATGCAATCATATAACCTTCCTCGTAAATGTATACATACGGGACACGTATGCAAAGTTTAAGTAGAATATTTTACTCTTAGGAAGTTGCATTTATTTGAACTCATTTGAAAGATGCTGACGGTTCAGTTCTAAACGACGAGGAGTTTGGGCTAGCATTTGATGAATTTAACTTAATGTTAAAGTATATAATTTTGACTTAAATAGTGCTTTCTGGTAAAGATCACTTTACATTATTTTTGCATACCCGCTAAACCATAATTTCCCTGTCACATTTAAGAAATGTGTTTTTGATTAATCAAATACTTTGTAACAAATACGCTTTTATAAATATATAAGCAAATATAAACATAAGCGTATATAAATATACACACAGACATATATGTATTTGGCAAAATCCTTTAAATACATGTTATGTAACATATAGATACATTATTATTTAATATAGTGTGTATATTACATATTTATTTTATGTAATATATGTATATATTTATATATTTTCTAACATATCTTCCAAAGAGTTAAAGCTGCTTACAAGTTTAGAGATGGGTCTTTTCATGGGCAATTATTTCAAGTAACTCAGGCAACAATATCAAAAGAATAGTATACTGATGTGTCTTCTTCTCCAATTCATATAGCACCCTAAAATGGTATCTTTGAAATAGTTGAAGTAAATGTAAATATATATAAATAAATATAAAAGCAAATGCTGCCATGAGGCTGTCTTAATAAAATGAATTTAAACAAAAAAAAAATGCTTTAGGGCCAGCAGATTTCACTGGCTGATTAGAGATAGGACATTATTTACTTAATTTAAGCTAATAATAAGAAAAGTGTTACTCATTGAAGACACCTGTATAATCCTGATTTCATTGCAGGCACTGATATTCAGAGAGCAGGAATATTTGCCAAAAATTCCTCCATTAATATGGTACATGGCAATATTGGCTAAAAAAAAAAAAAGGAATCCCTAGATTCAGTATAGGTCTTTATTAACTTTTATACAGCTGTAAATGTACATCATTTTTAGGTGAGTAACATCGAAGTTGTTTGATATGCATTATATTTTTAAAGCCACACTTCTCATTTTCTATTCTAGTTTGGAAGATATTTCAAGTTTTAACTTCTTTAAGATTTTAGATTACTTGTCTTAATTATCAGTTCTTCCAGAGAAAGTCTTAATAAGTCTTTAAAAATGAACTAATAAGTCTTCTTGTCTGATGTATCCTTCTTATGATTGAAACATGAGGCATTTGATATATATCGCCGTGTCTTGCTATTCTTTGGAAAATTTTAAGAATATTTTATTTGTTGAAAATTATGTATACAGTAAGGAGAGAGTCTAGGCTCAGAAATTCTTAATTTACAGCTAGTGTATGATTCTCTTACGAGTATCGCACATAGAGAGAACCAACTTCTGCATGTTTTGTGGTGATTGATATTAATGGGATGGAGAAATAAAACATATAATTTCAACGTTTTTCCCATATCTAATTGATTCGAGAAGTGTTTTCTTTTGTCGTTTATTGCTACTTGCAAAATTAAAGAGCAGACTACATAATTTAAATCTCAAAACTGCAGTGTTACGGAAATAAAGTGAATGCTAGATTTCCCCGTACGTGTATTGGTATCTGAAAGTGAATATTATCAGTATTTCTAGAGAAATAGATATTTTAAGATAAGCGGCTATTGGAAAAACAAGACATATTTTTACAATCATGTAATGTTTGGCCATTGGAAGAAGTTACGTGTTTATTTTTGCCATTTTAATATGTACGAATAATGATGAAATGATCTTCACGTAGCCTTTACCTTTTCAAATGAGAAACCTAAAGGGCAGTCTGAAAGGAATGATCGGTCAAAACATCGGATCTCTCCATCTCCTGGGATCTGTAGAACTTGGATGTCTGAGTTCCGACCAACTAGAGGTGTTGGGATATGGAGGGGCTGCCTCTTTGTCCAGCCTGATGTTTCCTTGCATGTGGAGGAAAAGTCCTCTTGTGACATTCTTAGCCTTAGCCTTCCCATGTTAAGCAGAGGGACTTGCCTGGCAGGTGACTTTAGATTAAAGGCCTGTCACGGCTGAGCCCCTCCTTCTTCCAAGCTGCCTGCAAGAGGTATAGATTCCACTGAAACACATAGAAGTGTATATAGGCTGTGCCTCTGCAATAATTTGTGTGATAAATGAGAAGCCTTACGGTGTTTTGGTTTTTCCTATGGCTAGAAAGTTTGTTTAATTTCAGGATTAAGGTTAATGAATCCCATTGTTGCCACACAGCTAAGCCCTGTTCGGCAATTATTACGTACTGGGTGGTGTTTGCTCTTCACCTGTGACTTCTTTTCTAATCCAGAACTCAGGCAGAGAAGAGAGTGCTATTTGCTGTACCCTGTCAAAACCAAAGATATTAAAATGCCAGCAACAAGCTTATTTAGTATTGAACTAAATGAACATGAGAATATTTTTGCAGGTTTTAAAAATCAGCAATGGAATGAGGCTCGTGTTTTTCCCTTTGAGGTTGAGTTGGAGAATTGGACCTATTCCAGCTATGACCTCCTAGAACCATTCATTCATATTCTGTTATTAGTGATACTCATCTTAGAAAGACATTTGGAATACCATTTCTTTACCTCCGGTCAGTAACATTACCATTTTAAATGCATCTTACTTATGGACTTTAGTAGCTACGTGCTCGGTTGAACCTTACCTATTTAAGCATCAGGTGGATTTGACATGCCTTGAGTTGGTAACCACTTCGTGTCCACGTTCCTTTTGCACGGTCATGAAGAGTTAGATATTTTGGGTCGGTTGTTCTAAAAAAGAAAAAAAAAAGTCTTTTGCACTTTGAAGACAAAGTTGATCATTTCCTCAATTGTACATTTCCATGCCAAGCTTGTTAAACTCTTACTTAGTTCATTTGGGGGGTAGACTATTCATAATAACAGCTTGAAGTAACTGATTTTTTATAGCACTCCAGATTTTAAAACCTCCCGTGATAGTAGGAAATCTGGAAATAAAGACGTGTTCATTGGCTCTGAGTTTGCTTGCTGAAGATATCATATTTTTGGTATACAGCGAAAGTGCTGAAGAAGTACACAAGAGCTCCTAAGGGCCGTATTCTGCGTCGTACTTATGATTTACATTGGTTTGAAATAATCTCATAAACATGCAGAGTGATGTATTTTTTAACGCTTTCACGTGTAGGAAGGCGGTGAAACTTCTGCCGGGCAAAAGGATCCCCAGGCACACGTAAGGTTCTCCGTCCCTTTTCAGGTACATTCATTCACCCCCTGCTTGGTTGGCGCTCGACTGGTGGCCTTAGTGGTCTGGAATGTGTATTACAGAAGATGTCAGGGGATGTGCATTAGATGTCACGTGGAAAAAAAGTATGCGAAAAGAAAAATTTTGCCCTGACTCCTGCTAATTTTCTACTGCTATTACAATGTCCGTGATGTCACTCAAGTATATTATTCAAAAGGATTACATGGAAAAAAGTAAATACATACACGCCGAATTCAAAAGGCAGGTTATTATGCGCGGAAATACCGTGATTCGCCAAAGAAAGTCATGCATTTACCTCTAAGAATGTTCTCGTAAAATAGAAGGTGCTTGTTGTTACCTGTCAACCATACTGACTCGAATGCTTATTTTGAACTAACAGAAAACATATGTTGATTAATTGCATTGCTCTGTTAACTCATTTTGGTAGGCAGCCACCTCTTAATGAGAACCAGATTATTTAGCATCCTTGTAAGTAAATATTTACCTTTATATACTTCATATATTTTTTTCAGATATTAGGCAAACTACATGAACAGAATAACGACATGAAAAAATTTCAGCCTAATTATGTCACATGGCAAAATTTTACCATATTTTAAGAGTATCATTTGTTGAAAAGTTTTTAATGACACATTAACCATGGCCTATTCTGCATGAAATTACCTAATTGCTAGTGAATTTTCGCGCAAAATTGATAGATTTATGTAATGCGTATGAAACATTTTTGGTTCAAACAAAAATTAATATGTCTGGAAAAATGTATGATTATCAGTTTTCTCAGATGATTAAATGAATATGTTATTAGGTTAGTGGTTCCAATGCCAACCAGTCTAAGAACACATGATCCATTTTTTTTTTTTCTTTTTCTTTCGGTGTGCCTTTGGGCACAATGACCCCGAGTCTAATGCCACTGTCCAGGCAAATGTTGTTTTACTGTCCGGGCATTTGTTTCTCAGTGAGTCTGTATATGGCCATAGAGTCATATCTCCCTCAACACAGTATCCGAGACAGGTGTGCATAATCTCATGAAATTTGATCTATAAAGTAAAACTTGATTTTATTCTCAGGTTATATATGCCATCACCGGGAGTTTTCAGCTGACTTTTGTTAGTGATAAAACTCACTTAAATCACTTAATTAACGTTAAGTGTTCTTTGAAAAGAATATTTAGGAGAATTCATACCTGCCTCATAGAATAGGTTTGTAATGGTCATATCTCCAAAACTAAAATTTCCTCTTGCCCGTCTGTAGTATATGTGAATTTTATCCTGATACCTTAACCTAAGCATGTAAGTCTCTTATGGCTAATTTAAAGCACATGCTATTGTTGCTGATTATATGTATTTTTTGCTGTCTGGATTATGGGAGTAAGAATAACCATTTTATCATGTCAGTTGACAAACTGTGTCAAAGATATCAGTGCGCCATATTGGGTACCTCCATTGTTATTATTATTACCAGCGCAAAAATAAACAGCTTCATTCCGATATTTATATACTGGTGTGTTTATTTGTATGGAATCAGTGGCAAAGAATGGGATCAAAGAGTTTGTATATTTTTTCTTTAATGAACATTTCCTGATTGAGCTCCATAAATTTGTAATAGCTCATGCATTCACCACCAATGAATGAGCATCGTTTCCTAGACTCTTGGCATCAATAGACATTTTTATACTCTAACAGTTTTTTGCCCGTTGATATGAACAGTGTTTGTTGAGTGTTGACTTCAGGTCAGGCTCTACTCTTCAGATGCATTAACTCTTTTAGTCCTTAGACCAGTGTTCCGATCAGCAGATGAGAAAAGTGGGCAGACAGAAAAGTGAAGAAGCTTGCCAGGCCACGCGTATGATCTATCCCTCCAGTGTATGCTCTTGACCATGATGCCTCAGGCTGAGGGAGAAATCCTATGCCATTGATTTCCAGTTCTCTGACTAATATTGAGTTTCATCTTGCATGTAGGCAACATTTTAAGGTTAATTAACTACTTGCATAGAGTAATAGTGGGGAAAAAACCTGTTATCGTAATGTTTCCATTTCAATGATACTAATGTTAAATAATAACACATAAGATGTCATTTATGTTCTTCCTTTTCATAATAAAGTGATTTTACAGTGTAATTCTATCTTTTGGGTACTGTTAGCATACATTTAAAAACATTTTTTAATGTTTATTTATTTTTGAGAGAGATGGAGTGCAAGTGGGGGAGGGGCAGAGAGAGAGGGAGACACAGAATCCAAAGCAGGCTCCAGGCTCCGAGCTGTCAGCACAGAGCCCGACGTGGGCGGGGCGCGGGGCTCGAACCCACAGACTGTGAGATCATGACCTGAGCTGAAGTCGGACGCTTAACTGAGCCACCAAGGAGCCCCACTATTAGCATACCTTTTAATGGTCATGTGTTGAAAATATTTATTAAAAAAAAAGAAAGTATTGAAAGCTGTGCAAAGTATTTGCTGAAATGCTTTGTCAGATATTAATAAAAGCTGTTTTAAACTGTTTTAAACTGTTCTAAGGAAATTTTGCAGTCTGTATCCGAACCATAAATATTACTGACATTACTAAGCGTAAGTGATAATACCTGTGTAATCTGTAACCATTGTTTTCAGTTTTCATTTCATGTAGGGTCTAAACCATAAAGCTTTTCTTGAGAGTCTTGTTGAGAGGAAAACTTCTTGGACTCGAATGGCAGTGGGAAAATATTTGTCTCCAAAATATTTGCCATTTCCAACGCTTAAATATTTCTTGTATCTGTTCCTGCTCTCTTTCCTGTTACTGCGACTCTTGGGAGGAACTTCAGCATTTGCCTCCGGACATTAAATTAGTAACCTCCCTGCTTCCAGCCATTTTCCTCTAGTTTACCATCAGTATGTATTCCCGACATACTTTCCAGAAACACAGATCTTGTCCTAGGAGTCCACTTCCCTGGTGCTTGGCTGCCCTTTGACGCAAACTCCCCCGGCACCCCATGTGTACCCCATGTACGCCCTGTGACCTCACCGTACTAAACCCCTTCTGGCTCCTCCTTCCCACACACTCTTTTCCAGTTGTGTTTCTCTTTTGCATCCTCACTTACGTTCTGTCCTTCTGGAACACCTTTTGCTGTTTTATCCATGCTGATTTAGGGGAAACTCACTGATGGTCCAAGCCTCTGGCTCTGGAGCAGATTAGAGGTGCTGTCACCTCCCTGTGGTGATTTGGCCTCATCACAGGCAAAATTCTAGGAAAATAGTAAGGGAGTCGAGTGATGTCAAATAACGCAAGTCCTTTTCAATATTCAGGTGGTAGAGTGAGAAATCATCACAAATTACTGACAATAGAAAAATGGCAAGAAATATATTTTTAAAAGATAGAACACAGATACTTACCATCATTTATACATGAATATTAATCTGTTGTTTCAAGGGAAATAACGAAACCATGCTGTGAAAGCTCTGTAGTTTCTCCAACCCTTTTTCCTGCGTGGCTCTATTTTGCAGCATTTTCTGCCCTTCACTTAAGCCATATCATCGGTCAGACTGCTTGGACTGCCCTTTTCAAAACACGGGTGTTTCAAAGAAATACCTGTAATCTGCATGCAAATCAAAGACAGATGTCAACAAAATAATTATTGGGCCTACCAGGTACTTGAAATAGAGTGCTTAAGATGTCAAAAAATCTTGTAAATGGTACAGGTAGTTGCAGAGAAAGTTGATAATTATATATATTTAGTTTATAATAATCTTCGCATATTAGTTGATTTTTGTCAAAGTGGGTATGGGATGTCAGGGAGTTTCATTTTGATTTCTAATATGACAAAAATATCTTTGGGGAGTGCCAAAAATAGGCCCTTATATTTTGTATATATTTTAACTCTCCACATCCCTGCATTTGAAACTCTGTTGATGTTGCATTTCAACCTGAAGATATCCCCCAGCCTGCAAGATCCCTGCCTTTTCAAGGTCCACCCTTCAGGCGAAGGCTCTTCCCAGTTTTATATCCTTCACATCGACTCCCCCTACGTCTGCCTATTGGTAACAGAAGTTACTCCTTTTCTCTCATCCCAGACTTTGCATGGACACAGCCTACACTTTGTACTTAGGTTAACAGGTATAAAGGCATGGTCGTATGAAAGGAACCAGACTTCAATAATCATCTTTCATCATAGCAGGTACTATACCAGTTACACTGAACTTATTACATGAAATTAGTCGATTGCCTCTCTGCATAGGGATGCTCAAAAAATTGAAAGCTCACTGGTTTCATTTTTATAGAGTTTTATCAAGTTCTCTCTTCTACTGATACAAAATCTGTGTCCTCATAAATCTGGCCATTGGTTGGAGATGGGCTTTTCAGGTAATAAAAGCTTAATATTTACCCGATATTCTACTGCCATAAAATATTTGAAGACAGACATGATAGTATGATTAACTATAATTTTAATATTTTGTCACTATTTTTATAGATGGCTAATTAATATGTCAAAGATTAATTCATCCATTAAGGGAAAATGCTGCACATGAGCGGCATTAAATAAACACAAAAGCATTGAACTAAAATGGGTTTTGTAAGATTTGGATATAAATTGTGCATGTAGCTGGGTTGTAGCACAAAATACAGATACGTTTTATTAGTCGTATTTTTATAGCTAAAAATATTGTAATCAGGAGTAATATAATTTTAATATAATATCAGTTACAACAAAGTTTTCCTGTAAATAGTAATTCTCATAAAAATACTGCCTTAAAACTGACATGTCTGTATGAATCAAAACAAAAATGAACCAGGTAAGTATTTCAGAGGACTGTCATTCAGAAGGAAAAGGGCTGTTAAAGTTATTTTAAAGTATAGTTTAGTTTATACTACTTGCTCAACACGAAAGGCAACATATTCTTAAATTTATTATTTGTCCTTTGTCCAAAGTATATTAAGAAAGTGTTACTGCAATTTGATTAGTCTTCATATTGTGAAAACATGGCTTCGTGTTACATAATCAGTATATGCAGTGATCTGAGGCGTTTTAGTTTTACAGAGATTATATAATCACCCCAAATCTAAATTTTGGAATTTAAAATGCGTTGATTCTACACATTTTAGATTACAAGTGGAGAAATTAGAGCATCGCATCCACCTCTGAAAAAGAAGTTTTAGAACCTTGTAAATAAACACAGCATTGTTCTTTTATCAAATTGGCACCAGCCTTTTTGTAAAAGGCTTTCAGATCTGTTGTTTGCTCCTTTATATGCCTATAATTACACCATTCAGAGCATCTCACACTGTGTTTGTTTCTACATATTGCACTTTCGAATGACAAATGCCCCCATGGTGGAGCCAGAGACAAACCATGTCAAGTGATGGAAGTTTCTGGCTTCCTTCCTGAAGTTGACCCGTGACAACATTTGCCTAAGAAATTGTAAAGGAGGGACCACTCGGAGATGTGCTGATCGACATCTTTGGGAGAAATGAGTGACCTAGGCGTGGAGCTAAAATGATTTCTTATTATTTTATTTATATTACTTTTAAAAGCTTCCACATAACACATTCAGTTTTCCAAATTTTAGTAAGAAAAAACTGCCATTTAATAGTGTGCTTCTGTAAGTCACACATGCAGGGTTTCTTAACTTTTATTTCAAAATTATTTTAACCGTAATATTTCACCGTAGTATGTTGCCTCAAATCTCCCTTTTATTTATTAGGCATGTTAAAATTTAAATTAAAATTATAAATCATCTCTGTCGGTCCAGAAGTAAATTTATCAGTGGGTGATTAAAGTCCTTCCCATTATGGCATTTTAGCTGAAACTTAGAGAATAAGAAGGAAGTAGCCAAGAAAAGAAAGAGGAAGAATGTTCCAACCAAAAGAGGACAACCATGCATTTCGGACATTGGTTTAAGTTTAGACTTCACCCTGATGAGGAGCTGTTAGGTGGGTTTGGAATAAGACTTGTGTAAAAAATGTAGTGAAAAGAAAGTTTTGGAAGAGTAAATGGCATTGCTCAATAGTTTACCAACAAATAGAAAATAAATCTCTGTTGGTTGAAAATATAGACAGTAAGTGTTATCTTTAAATCAGAATAATTTAGGTTTTATCAGTTTTTTTTTTTTAAATAAGCATTGGGGAATCCTTACATTCTGTGGATGAACTTGACTATCTAGCAAGTTGACTGTCTAGAATACAAAGCATCTAAATTGCTATAAATAGAATATACACCATAGATTTGGGTATAGGGTGGGTAAGTTTTTCCTAACAATTGCTATTTTAAACTCCTTGAAAGATTTTGGAAAATTTTATTTGTTTCTGTTTTGCTTTGTTTTGTTTCTTTGTAATGTGTTTGAGTGTATGAACCAAAAGTAGTTGTAATCTACTTTGGTTCAACCTAAAATGGCAAATTTGGTTAGTTAGACTTCACTCAATCAAATAAAAATCAGAATGCTATATGTGAGTGTTTTATGTATATGTCTATTTACTGTCTGTGGCAAGTTTCTGTATTTTCAAAGCCAGTCTCCATACATGTGTGAAATAAATAGTCGTTTACTATGGATGAGTGTCCCATCCTGGACGCTCCTAAAGTAAAGGCCACTGTAATCTAATGTTCTGTGGTCATCACTGAAAATTAGTTTTATACTGATTACCTGATTAAATGTGTTGACGTTGATTTGGTAAAACTATTAATGATTTTCAAGAAGAATCTACCTATTCTTTTAACTCTCTTGTAATAGTTATGAGCAGAGACCAACATGTCAAAAAGGCTGGGTTTGGTTGTTGGCTCTGGTCCTCAGTGACCTTACACAAATTATCGAAACTTTTGAGCCCCGGTATTCTAATGTTTAAAATGGTGAAATAACAGGGCACCTGGGTGGCTCAGTCGGTTAAGCATCCAACTTCGGCTCAGGTCATGATCTCGCGGTTGGTGAGTTCGAATCCCGCGTTGGGCTCTGTGCTGACAGCCCAGAGCCTGGAGCCTGTTTCAGATGCTTTGTCTCCTTCTCTCTCTGCCTCTCGCTTGCGCGTGCTCTCTCTCTCAAAAATAAATAAACATTTAAAAAATTTTTTAAACTGGTCAAAGACTTGCCATAAGGATCAAATACAGAATGGGTGGCTTAGTTGGTTAAGCGTCCGACTCTTGATTTTGTCTCCGGTCAGGATCCCAGGGTTATGGGATCGGGTCCCGTGTTGGGCTCCGTGTTGAGCATGGGGTCTGCTTAAGATTCTCTCTCCCTCTGCCCCTCCCCTGCTTGTGTGTACATGTGTGTACTCTCTCTTTCGAAAAAAACAAAAACAAAAACAGATATATACAGAATGTGCAATGACTGGCACTTTGATGGTAGATTGATTTTAGTTAATTAATTTTGTTAATTTAATTTTTGGGGTCATTTTTGAACACATCAAATATTATGCAGATCGATGAGTAAGTATTCAATAGAGTCGATAAATACTGCAAAATCATTTGTAATTGCTTCATTTATTTCTTTAAGTTTTTAATTTTAATCCCAGTATAGTTAACATACAGTGTTCTGTTACCTTCAGGTGTACAATATAGTGATTCAGCAGTTCTACACATTACCCAGTGCTCATCAAGATAAATGTACTCTTAATCTTTTTCACCTATTTCACCCATCCCCCTCCCCCTCCCCCCCCCACCCCACCGTTTGTTCTCTATAGTTAAGAGTTTATCTCGGTTTGTCTTTCACTCTCTTTTTAATTTCCTTGTTCATTTGTTTATTTCTTAAATTCCACATATGAATGGAATGAAATCATATGGTATTTGTCTTTCTCTGACAGACTTACTTTGCTTAGCATTCATTACAATCTCTAGCTCTGTCTGTGTTGTTGCACATGGCAAGATTTCATTCTTTTTATGAGTGGGTAGTATTTCATTTTGTGTGTGTGTGTGTGTGTGTGTGTGTGTGTGTGTGTGTGTTTCTTCTTTATCAGTCATCTATCAGTGGACACTTGGGCTGCTTCCTTAATTTGGCTATTGTGACTAATGCTCCAGGAAACATGGCGGGGGCGGGGGGCATATATCCTTTCAAATTACTGTTTTATATTCTTTGGGTAAATACCCAGTAGTGTGATTACTGGACCATAGGATAGTTCTTTAATTTTTCGGGACCCTCCATACCGTTTTCTATAGCTGCTATACCAGTTTGGATTCCCACCAACAGTGCGAGAGGGTTCCTTTTCCTCCACATCCTCGCCAATGCTTGTTGTTGATTTTAGCCAGTCTGACAGGTGTGAGATGATATCTCATTGTATTCTTGATTTGCATTTCCCAGATGATGAGTGATATTGAGCATCTTTTCATGTGTCTGTTGGCCATCTGGATGTCTTCTTTGGAGAAATGGCTGTTCCTGTCTCAGACATTTATTTCATAATGTGGTAGGGAAGCTAAGGCTTACATTTGGAACAATTAGCAAAGTTAAGACCAGAATGTTATCTGATTTCCACATATCACGTGTAAATGGTCAAAAAATGAGATAATAATATCGTTCCATTGTCTTAAGAAAGACTTAATTGAAGGAAATAATGCATATATAATCTATATTAATTTATAATTTATTGTATTGATTTGTAAATATATAGGCTAATGCTATATTCTACACACAGATTAATACTTGAGTCATTTATTTAAAAAGTATACTCATGTTAAAAAGTGTGGCAGAAATTATTAGAACAGTATAAAATAACGTATTTAGTGGAGCCTATTTTATAACGTGATAGGTGTTCACTTACCTTACTCACACATGTTTCTGGAAAACCACAACATTTGTAAATTAGAAAGTTTGTGGGCATGAGGAACATATCCAAAAGCGAAAACATTTTTACTCTTAACTTGTCAGCCATATGTGCAGACAGGATAAAGCTCGTTTTCTGAAGTATGATGGAAAATATAAAAAGAAATTTGACAATTTTTTCCAGTTTTGATTTTGACTCTCCAAGTATCTGGAAAGCTGGGAAATCAGACAGCGAATATTATTTTAAGTCCTTGAAAATCAGTGCCCATCATATTTGGAGGCTCAGCCGAAATTGTTTATAAACGACTTTTTCATTGTATTAATCAAAATACTTGAGTGTCTTTTAAAAATAGATCACTGTGGTAAGCTCTGAAGATTGGAGACACTTTGAACACAGGGTCTCTTGCCTGAAGAGTTTTATAATCTCTAGGAAGGTAGAAAATATTTATAATTAAAATTTTAAAATGAGCAACTTTTCCAGTAGTAAAAGCTACGTGATTTCCTTGCAAAAAAGGCCCAGGCAAAATTAATAATTACATTTTGTTACGTAGATAATGAGGGTATGAATTGGAAATGATAGGATCATAAAAATGGTGGAGAAAGGTGGTCACTGGAAAATTATATTCTGAGACGTATTCTAGGGCGTGTCAGCAGTTGCTAGTGAATTCTTGTCACTGTATTTTCAGTGGCTCAGAAAACTTCTTGGGCCCATCTGCCAGACCATGACCGGGTCCTGCTTCGCCACCAGCCTGAGTTGGTCCAATGAGCCTGAGTTGGTCCAATGAGTTTATTCATCAGTTTCTGTCTGAGATTGGTAAAGTACACGTGGCAGACATTCATTTTCACAATTTCCAGATTCCTGGCCATGGAAACGTAAACCCTTAAGATAGATAGTCAGTGAATTTGGAAAACATTTGTTTCTTCCCCTCCAGAAATTTTGAATATTCTTTTCGGGAAAAGGAGGAGGACTTAAAACTTCACCCAGAGAAAAAAAGAATCTCCTCTTGTGGTTTTCCTTGTCCTCATTTTCTTATTTCTTGTGTGGTCGTCTTCTCCTTACTCGCACCCAACAGGAAGATGGATGGGGTGGGGTAGAGAAAACGTGAGGACACTAATGAGAGAAAACACTGGTTCCGATCTCTTCAAATAATAAAAATTAGCAGTAAGACAACACAGTCCTGACTTACATGAAATTTCCTCTTTCTCACAAGACCATGTGGTATCAGGCAGAAAGAAGTGAAACGCTGCTTTCACTCTGAATATTAAATTTATCATTTCATACATTGAGACAAAATCTATTAAAATCCAAAAGGAATAATGAAGGGCAATTGAACACTAGTAATTCTAAAATATTTTTCAATAAAGTCTAATTTTTAACTGTTTAGGTGGGGCTGGAAATGTTAAATAAAACTTGTAAATGCTTTAATACATACTTACAGGGTAGGTATGTGATTTCCAGAAATTTATCTCAATTTTATTCTTATTATTATTTTGTGTGTGTGTTAATTTATTTTGAGAGATAGTACATGCACTCGTGCTTGCAAGGAAGGGGAAGAGAGAGAGAGAGAGAGAGAGAGAGAGAGAGAATCCCAAGCAGGTTCCACACTGTCTGTACAGAGCCCAAAGCAGGGCTTGATCATAACCTGAGCTGAAATCAGTTGTCAGACGCTTAACCCACTGAGCCACCAAGACACCCCATCTCAATTCTATAATTATATTGTAGTCAATATGTATGGCCTAGGTAATTTAATATCAAAAAGCAACATTTATTTCATTATGTAAAAAAAAAAATTTGTTTCTGGACAATAGTGTCTACATGAGAGAGATCATTTCAGCCTCATTTAGAAATGTCAGTATTAGTATTTGCAACAATTAGAGAACTTTGCTAAGGAGAGAAATAACTTCGATCATTTAACACCTATTTAGGTGCTATTGGAACAGGAGGCATTTACAAGAGGCAATTTCCTAAATAAAGTGTATTTCAAAGTGTATTGTTCATCGCTGACTTTAAAGGAAGTAAGTAATATTAAGTATAATTATGACACACTTTCATAGAACAATGTCATATTGATATTGTAATTTAATAGTTACAGGATATTTGTAATTATATTTTATTAAATTTTTTTAATGCTTATTTTTGAGAGAGAGAGAGAGAGACAGAGTTCTAGTGAGGGTGGGGCAGAGAGAGAGGGCGACACAGAATCCGAAGCAGGCTCCAGGCTCTGAGCTGTCAGCACAGAGCCCAATGTGGGACTCAAACCCACGAACCATGAGATCATGACCTGAGCTGAAGTCAGACGCTTAACCGACTGAGCCACCCAGGCACCCCTGTAATTATTTTTTCATGCTGCTAATGGTAATGTGCCTCATATGCTTTAAGCACTTGCCTTTGGCATTACTGTGTTCTGTACTTCACAACTCTTCTGATTTTAATAACATTTCACTTAGTTGGATTGCTGCATACTGTGGGATGGGTAGTGGCTGAGTTTTATTCAAGAGGGGTGCATTTATAAAATGCTAGAAAGTGCAAAAGTTCTTAGAAAATATTCCTCGTGTTCTCATCACAGTCGATTTCATGCCAGTTGTTGTTTTTAAGGAATATAGTGTTATAATGAGGTTATTTCAGAATTGAGTAATATATCACTTCAAACAGAGCAATATAGAACTTGATATATATGTTTTTTACACTTTCAGTGTATTTGCAGCTTAACGTTTCAACATTGTCTATACATCAAAGGCTTAGCCTTCAAGTTTGACAATGAACTATAGCCTACAAGTGGTAGATGATTATCTATAAAAAAGCCATACAGTGTCTCTGTCTATATCTCAGATTTTAGTCTGTACAAAAGTATGTTCTTTAGCAGATGATCAGTTTTCTTAAAACATCAACAGGAAGTTATACGTGGATGTTTGTTGGGCATTGAGGACTAGTCCACAGCGGCCATTACTGGAGCTGGTATGGAGGAGGTTGGTGTAGAAGTGGAAACTTCATAGAGCACACCTGTTAATACGAGCATGAACCATCTGGCAGGTTCTGAATGGGTGGATCTGGGTGGGATCTAAGAGGTGGCATTTCTCAAAAGCTCTCACACGACGCTTATGCAGAGAGTGGTTGTGGACCACACATTGAATAGGGAGGTTTTAAACTCGGAATCTTGAAAGAACATATCTCTTGCTTATTTTGAAATTTAGCACACTCTAATTGGGGAAAATTGAAAAAATGTATCATCATTATCTATCAGACTATTAAATATGTTGGGTGCAAAGAGAAGGTACGATAATGTAGTCTGTGATGCAGTTTTGAGGAAAAACATGCAAGAAGATGTAGATACTGGGTTATAGTTGGGTAGTTTTGAGCCATTTATATAATCTCTCTAAATTTTGGTTTTGCATTATAATATTAGAGGGTTGAACTAGATTATCTCTAAAGTCCATTACAATTTTAAAGAGTTTTTTTGGGGTTTAAGTTAATTTGTTTTGAGAGAGAGAGACAGAGAGAGAGGGAGAGAAGGAGAGAGAGAATCCCAAGCAGGCTCCATGTTGTCAGCAAAGAGCCCAGTGCTGGGCCCAGTCTCATGAACCGTGAGATCATGACCTGAGCCGCAGTTGAGAGTCTGATGCTTAACTGAGCCACCCAGGAGCCCCTGGTCCATTACAAATTAAAAAAAAAAAAATCTATCATCCCAGTCTCCTAGACTTTGCAGTCTTAGAACAAAATAGCATCTCTTCCAAACCTCAGTCTCTCTCTCTCTCTCTGTCTCTCTCTCTCTCTCTTTTAAAAAATTTTAAAAATGTCTAACAGGATCTTTGGGATAGAGTCTCAAAAGAGTTTCCGAAGCTGAAATAATATTATGTATTTAAAATAGTTAACAAATTGCCTTACCAATTGTAAGTGCTCAATTACTATTACTTTTTAGGAACATTATTGTACAGATTAGATAAATCAAATCCTAGAAAGTGACATAACTTGTCCCAGGACATACAGCTTTTTAAAGATACGTTACATGACACTAAAATAACAAAATAGCTATGCAAAGACAGTCATCATCATAGACTATCACAAAAGGAGAAATAAGAGCTTGCCTTTCTCTGTTAAAACTGGTAGAATTGTACCAAAATCAGTCTAATCTCTGTTACCAAGATACTCAGTCCTCGTGTCTGATAAAATGTGTGTGTATATGTACTCCTTTTTTGTTCTAATAATGTAATAAAAAATATTGTTTACTGATCTGCGGATGTCTCCAGGTTGTACAGTATGATGTCATGTTTGTAAAACATGTCATTTATTGACATAAAATTGTTATTTGCTGTCTCATCTTTTCAATTTATAAGCAAATAACATTTCTATACCTGAGTAAATAGAAAAAGGTCTAATCAAGGGAGCAAGATTGATCAGTGTCCTGTGTGCCCTTCTTAGTAGTGTGATTTTTACAACACGTACAACCAGAAATTACTATATAGGCATGATAGATAGCTGCCAATAGTCTTGTTTTCCTCCCATAAATTACATGGCATTTATGCCAATATGGTGAGTTTTTCCACTTAAAACAGACAGTCTGGTCCATCTTTCCTACAAAATCGACTGACACGTGACCACAAAACATTACTATTAACATATTTTGTATCTTTTTAAATTTTTTTTAATGTTTATTTTTGAGAGAGAGAGAGAGAGAGAGAGAGAGCGCGCGCGCGCGCACGCATGAGCAGGGGAGAGGCAAGGAGAGAGGGAGACACGTGTCCGAAGCAGGCTCCAGGCCCTGAGCCTTCAGCACAGAGCCCGACGTGGGGATTGAACTCACAGGCTGTGAGATCATGACCTGAGCTGCAGTCAGGCGCTTAACCAACTGAGCCAGCCAGGCGCCCCAGCATATCTCGTGTCTTAATATACCTGCCATTGCGGCCCTGAATTTCAGGAACTGATCGCAGGGGGGAAGTGAGGACAGACAGCCTGGCTGTGAGCTCAGGAGATGTTAGCCTGGTTTGTCAGTGTGGGTTCCGAGGTGTGCCCGATGGAAGTTCATGCCGTGCTGTCCCGCGGGATTCGAGGCCACAGAAAAACAGACTGGTGGTTTCTTTCTTCTGGTTCGGGGGGAGTTGTTCATCAGACAGGGCCTCCAGAGGATCATTAATAATGTCCACATGCACCGATTTCCTAAACTTGGGAGCAGGTGGCCACAGTTGAGAACCTCGCACCCTTGTGTATCCCCGAGGCCAGCACTTTCATTGAATATCCAGCAATTCGATTTCCGTGGTGGGGCGTACCTCCGTTTACGTGGCTGTGGTCGGCTTCACGTGTCAAACCAGCAGAGTCAGCGTGCGCGACGGATCTATACGAAGCCCCACGCAAGGAGCAGGTGAAACATTTTAGCACCGCGCTGTGTGATGTAAGATAGGAACACCCCGCGTGGCTCGTTGTTGTGATGGAACCAACAAGCGGCTGCGATAGGAAAAGCGGATTTCCAGACTTGAAACGGGAAGATACTAGCCACAAGCTCCAGCGCCAACCATCAGTTCTTCACCTGTGCTAGGTATTCTGTAACTTTTCTCTGGCCCTCTGCCGCGGGGCATCCTTCGTCCTGTCTCGTAGCAGAGAACGCATACACTGCTACGAACTGCAACGTGAATATCCCATGTTGATTAGCTGGAAACTCTGGTTTTTTTTTTTTTTTAAGACTGGTAAGTAATTGAATAGTTTTGAATCATGAAATTGCTCTGAGAATATAATTTTGAACATTTGAGCAGGCCATGCTCTACGGTTCTGGAAAAGGTAATACACTATTTAACTACCTACTTACCGGGGTGCCAGGGAGGCTCAGTCAGTTGGGTATCCGGCTTCAGCTTAGGTCACGATCTCATACTCCATGAGTTTGAGCCCCGCGTCGGGCTCTGTGCTGACAGCTTAGAGCCTGGAGCCTGCTTCGGATTCTGTGTCTCCCTCTCTCTCTGCCCCTCCCCCGCCCACGCTCCCTCTCCTTCACAAATAAATAAACATTTAAAATAAATAAATACCTACTTACTTGCCACGCAAGAGAGGAATGTTCCGTTCATCTTTAAGGACCTAGTGGGATTTTTTTTTTCTTGAAGTGTCCTTGGTATCTTCTTCACTTCTATTTTGTAGTTTCAGGATTTCATTTAAATTCCAGTTAACCTATAGTGTAATATTAGTTTTACGTGTAGAGTTTACGGATTCATCACTTACATACAACACATTCCAAGTGCCCTCCTTAATCCCCATCACACATTGAGCACACCCTCCCCTCCCCTCTGTCAACCCTCAGTTTGTTCTCTCTCCTTAAGAGTCTTTTATGGTTTGTCTCTCCCTCCCCCTCCCCATCTATGTTCATCTGTTTCTTTTCTTAAATTAAACATATGAGTGACATCGTATGGTGTGTGTCTTTCTCTGACTGACTCACTTTGCTTAGCATAATTTATACTCTCTCTCTCTCCTTTCACATTATTACCATGGCAAGATTTCATCTTTTTTTGGTGACTGATGGCTTTTTTGATGGTAATAGTCCATTGTATGTATAGATATACCACAACTTCTTTATCCATTATTCCTTCTTATCTTTTGCTTCACATCAAGAAATAATTAGTACTTGGAAGAAGAACATGGCTCTCTTTCTTACTCTGTACCATCAAAACCTTAATTGGTGTCACTTAAACATGTTATTAAGAGTCTAAGAACGATGAAAACATGTATGCTTTTGTTAAAACTGAGCCTCTAATTTTATAGATACTAATGGAAGAGTTTTTTGAAAAAAAAAATGATAATTTTTGTGTACCATAACTTAGTAGTTTGCCCAAAGATAGGACCAAGGATACTTTTCTAACGTGTAATTACAATTTAAATTAAGTAGTTTTAAATGAAATTGTAATTTAAAAGTAAATTGTAAAAATTAAGTGAGGAAAGACCCCATTATACCTAAATCTATACATCTTTCAAAGATTATTAAAAGATTATTGAATAATTCTTCATGAGTACCATAGTTAGCTATATTAATGGTGGGGAATCTTCTTTGAAAATTATGCTTAATTTTTTTTCACTGAAAGTTTGTTTTTATGAAGTATATTCCTTGCATATTATAAAGCTAAAACCCAATGTGTGGCATAATTTAAGCAAAGCATCCTAAGAGAATAAACATTCTCAAGTTTTCAAACTGTAAAACTTTAGCTATAAATTGATGACAAATGTCACATTGTCATTTTAGCATTCTTCTTCTGGGAGTTCTATGAGGAAATAGGTGTGAAATGATATTTCCCAACTTTCTTTACTCTGAAAAATATAATGCATTTTGTGCACTGAATTTCGAAATGGTAGGGAAGGTCTAAGGAATGCAGAATTGTTGGTACCCTCCATTTTATTTATTAGGTACTTTCATTGTTTCCATCTCAAAAATTTTTGATTAATTTTTCATATTGATTGTTTTCTTGTTAGTACTGAGAGCTTAATGTGTCTCTGTGTAGTTTTCATAAAGGTGATCTTGTGATGCTTCTATTAACTTTGTTAATAACACTATAATGAAAGTGGCCGTGAGTGAGCTGAGATGTTGAACAGCAAGGATGATGTCATGCACACGTATTAAGGAAATTGGGGAAGTGGAGTGAGAAGTATAACCTTTGAACACCCAGATCTTGGAGTCTATTTTCAGTTTGGCTCAACAATTGTGTACCTTATGATGTACCTTAAAATATGTTAGTTAGGGGCGCCTGAGTGGCTCAGCCAGTTAAGCGTCTGGCGTCAGCTCAGGTCATGATCTCACAGTTTGTAGGTTCGAGCCCCGCATCAGGCTCCGTGCTGACAGCTCGGAGCCTGAAGCCTGCTTCAGATTCTGTGTCTCCCTCTCTTTCTGTCCCTCCCTCGCTCACACTCCGTCTCTCTCTCTCTCAAAAATAAACATTAAAAAAATTAAAAGAAATATGTTGCTTATATAGTTGAAATTTCTCTAAATAAAACTCACCTTATTTAACATAATAAAAAAAAACTTTAAAAAACACATTTGCAAATGATTTACATACCCCATGCCTTCTTAACTGAAATACAGTGTAAATTTATCCAGAATACTGAGGGATGTGACTATATACATTTATTAAATATACTATTTTGATGATTATTTCAGTCACCATTCAGGTCTGTGGAGCTGCTGTTTTGCCACTAAATGGCTTAAGAGCACCAGACTTCGCTATTTTAGTCTGTGGATGCCCAAATTCTCTTTTGACTCCTCACTTTTAAATTAAAAAGGACTTCTAAAACCATTAGGAAACATGAGGGTAGGTCTTCCTGTATTCACGTTTGCACTAAACCTCTCCTGCCACAAAACTCTATACACTGCAGAGTTTCTTCTGGGCTTCTGATTAATTTTCTTTAAAATTCTGTGAGTGGCATTTGGTTTTTCATTCATTTTTATCAACGCACACACACTTCACCCGCTCTGTCCGTTATTTTTCAAATATCGATCTGTTGTGCGAATGGAATAGATTTTGTGTTAGCCCCACATTCAACTGAGGGCCTCTGTTAAAGAAGTCTGTGGTATTAGAAATGTTTTGAATGCCCACAAACATCAGTTTTCTCATTTGTAACATAAGTGGAAAAATACCTCCTCGAGTTTCCTGCGAGGAAGAAGAAATGAGGTGACAGATAATCGAGTGCATAGGGCCGTCAGTGGCACAATGTCGGTATTTAATAAATGTCAGTTCTCGGTGCATAATCTCTGTGTAGAATGAGCATGTGCCTCATGAACGGTCTCAGGGATTTGGCATCCTGTTAGCTCTAGCCCTTGGTGGGAATGTCTGCGCGGCTGAAGGACATCGCTCCGGCAGATGTCACCCCCTCACACCTGGCTGCCTACCACTCTTTAATTTGGTTGCCTGCCAACTTTGTTTCGGAGTATACCTAACCAGGGTTAGCTGCTTCTAGTGCTGAAGAAAACCCCCTTCCAAAAATGCGGCTTGTAGACAACTCACTACAGCGAATGAACTAGAAAGGAGAAGATGAGAGATTCCCTGTGATGTCAGAGGATGGATGAGGAAGCGGAGGGTTCTGGTACAGCTCCAGGAGTGATGGCGGGGACCTCTTCCTGTTCAGTGACTCAAGACGCTGACCCGATCTTCCTCCGTCACGCGTGGAAAAGAGAATCTTATCAAGGAGATTTGGCCCAGGAAGGTGACAGCCGTACTGAACTCCTTGCCAGAGTGTACCAAGATGTTTTTGAAGTATTCAGACCTCCCCCTCCCTTCCATTCCTCGGCTCTGACTCCTCTTAGAAGTTGTTCCTTAAAAGATCTCTAGTGCCTTCGTTTGGCTTCCGCATTATCTACAAGTAATACCACCCCCCTCGCCATTTTTACCTCATCACTTTGTTTTCATGTTTTTCTGTCCTGATGTGTCGAATATCTCTGGTGAGTAAATTTTCAGAACCATGTCATTGAGATCTGGGAGATAATTAGGCAGGTAGCAGGACAGAGTGTTTGAAATAGGATTCTCACTTGGGGTAGCTGGGTGGCTTAGTCAGTTGAGCGTCCACCTCTTGGTTTCAGCTCGAGTCATGATCCCAGCATCATAGGATTGAGCCCTGTATCTGGCTCTGTGCTTAGCATGGAGCCTGCTTAAGATTCATTCTCTCTCTCTCTCTCTCTCTCTCTTCTCCCCTCCCCCATCTTACCACCCCTCTCCCTCACTCATGCTCTCTCAAAAAAATATTCTCATTTATGGGGCCTCTCATCATTTCTATCAATTAAAATATCCATTCCCTTGGGTGTTTTAATTTGGGGATGGGAAATCTGAAGGGCCAACAATATCTCCCAGTAAGTTTCTCTTGGATATTTAATAGAAGCTTTGATTCCAGTTCTCGGCCGGGCAAGCAATATTGCGTTGATAAGGGATCTTCTCTTAAATCAGCTCATGTGGCTTATTCTTCACGACAGCAATGACTGTGAGGAGGGGAAAGGAGAATTAATTGGTGCCCACTTTCTCCTCTCCTGGATGAAAAGAGTCTCCAAGAAAGCAGAACCGAAGACAGCATTTTGGAAATCTGCAGTGGTGTTTTTCTTTGTTATAATGAAGAGGCTGCTGTCCATTGACCTGGAGAGGGCGGAGTCTAGAAATGCTAGAACATTGGGCATTCTGCATGTCAGGCCTACCCCACAAAGAATTTCCCACCTCCCAGTGCCTGTGAGATTCAAGCAGATGAAAAATCTGTATAGAAATATCTGAATCTAGAGCCTAACTAGAATTTCAATATGAATTGGAAGTATTTGACATAGTTTTAATAGGCACTGATTTTCCACATACACCTACTGTGTAAATAGAAGAAACTCGGTACTTTTTCAGATCATTCATATGCGTGTTCATCACTTAAGAAAATTTTAAATAGTGGTGTTCATGGTATTTGAGTGGCAAATACAACACATTTGATCAGTCTGCATTTGTTGCTGTTATATTCATGGTGGTTCTAGGTATAAGTAAAACATCTGACTATTATGTCTTCTAGGGTGATAGTCCTTGAGTACTTCCATATTGAAATATGCTATTTGTACTATCAGTATCGATCAGTTTCCTTTTTTTAACATTAAAATGATTCATCTATACATTTTGTGCACAGGTGGATTATAGTGTAATGAACTGTATTGAGGGTTACGAAAAGGAAGTTAACGAATGTTTATTTATACAAATGAGGCATTGGACTTTGATAAGGTTAAGAACCGTTGGTCTAGGAACCACCATCACTGTGGTGTCCCTTGTACGTATTGGCTTCTTATCTACGGGCTGGGGGACACTGTTTTGACCTAGTTCTTTTTTTAGTCGAAGGGGTGTAGCCCTCAACGCAAAAGGAAATCGCTGTCAAGTCGGTTTGAAATAGGGTTACCAGCATCTCCTTTCCAAGAGATGGCTTTCCTAGCAGCTTTAAAGGATAACCATGTCCCCTTTGGCTGGCCAGAGACAAAAATTTAATTGTGAAACACTGAGAAATACAATATTCATTTGCTCGTAAAGTTAATATTTGTGCGTAAGTGTTCTATATTTAAATTTTTTTTAACGTTTATTTATTTTTGAGACAGAGAGAGACAGAGCATGAACGGGGGAGGGGCAGAGAGAGAGGGAGACACAGAATTGGAAGCAGGCTCCAGGCTCTGAGCCATCAGCCCAGAGCCCGACGCGGGGCTCGAACTCAAGGAGTGTGAGATCGTGACTTGAGCCGAAGTCGGACGCTTAACCGACTGAGCCGCCCAGGCGCCCCAAGTGTTCTATATTTAAAAAGCAGTTATATCCTTAAAACCTCTGGATTCATTTGTGAATTCTTGTATCATACATTTCAAGAAAACTCAACCTTAATGTTTTTGGGTCACCTTCCATGGTTTTCTTTCAAGCATTAAAACTATGGTCCTGAGGACTATTCATGAGTGTAAATAATCTAGTTTCCCTTTATTTTATTATTTATAGGCATTATTAAGTTCCACTAATGTTGGGACACCTGGGTGCCTCGGTTAAGTGTCTGACTCTTGGTTTCAGCTCAGGTCATGATTTCATGGTTTGTGGGTTTGCACCCCGCATCAGGCTCTTTGCTGACAGTGTGGAGCCTGGCTGAAAAATCTGTCTCTCTCCCTCTCTCTCTCAATCCGTCCCTCCCCTGCTCACATTTGCTCTCTCTCAAAATATAAACGTTAAAAAAAAATCCACTGTTGGAATTTTAATGTTGCATGTTACAGATTCATGTCAGATGCATCTTACAGATTCATTCCACTAATGTTGCATCTTACAGATTCATGTGAATTTCCATAGGGGAAAATTCAATTCCATGTAATTTGCAGCTCAGGGTGAGGTTAACAAAAGAAGTGTAGCACGTGTTCATTGTTCACCTTCTCTAACTCACTATTCCTTAACAGTGTGGTTCATCAGAAAAGATGATCTCAAACAGGGTTCATCACTGATTCCTGTGGATAGTTCAGAGATACTAAGTGCTTGCTGCTAGATCTTCTGTTGTATTTTCTCAGCTGTACACACGCTGAAGTGACCCTGTATCTCCTCATTACTGACCTGCACCTTACAATGTTGCAAGTGACTTCAGGAGTCATCACACCATGGGATATGTTAGAAACGTTTGCATGAGAGTCCCAACATTTAAGCCTGGGGCTCCTTCTAGACTACCGGAAGTCCGTATGAATTAGAAAAAAGTTGACCCTCATCCTTGGCAGACGTAGCCCCAGAGTTCAGGGATTGGTGAGCACAGGGTTCCTTTCAGCCCCCCTCCTTTTCCTCCTCTGAAGAGAGACATTGCCTTTCACAGCTTTGTGGGCGGGTTGTGAAGTCTGTTTGCACTAGGGATTTGCCTCCTCAGCTGGGCACCTTTGTACAAAGTAAAAACTGTGTGCATGTGCATGGTGGTCTTAAACACGATCTTGACCATGGAGGAAAAAGAAATAGAAAACACCCAAGTGTTCGACCAAGTAGCAGCTACGAAGGAATGAAAGAGTTTTTATAAGAAAACAAGAAGGAAATGGATGGAAGGGAGAAATTAAACATAGTGAAATCTGGCCATAGCCAATTTAATCCCTTTTATGCTTTTCACATTCAAGGGTGATCCTCTCTATCACTAACGAACAGAATATAAACCTTATGCCATAAATTGATTACATTCTATGTAAACTTTCATTCAGTACGATTCTAATTCTGATTTCTCTTCAAATTCTATATGAAATAATAAATCTCTTGGCTTATGGCATTAGATAACCATCCTACCTGACTGACTATAGAGAATGATTTCATGGTTGTAGATATTCTTTCAAATTTCTATAGAATAAAAATGGAAAACTTGAGGCAATTTTCTTCAAATTTCACTTCTTTTTTGTTATGCTACTTTAAAAGTCATTCCAAAATAAGGAACTTAAATTAACTTTCTCCTGAAGTCACAAGTGAGAAAACAGAGATAATGGATTCTACTTTGTTAATGATATGCCTAAAATTAGACATTAAGTTATTAAAATTTTAGGTTTTTTATGAATGAGGACAAAAGCCTCATTTCTAAATCTTGTCACACTTAAATTATGCTGTCTCATTTGAGTTCCCAATGGATTAAGTCCAGTCTTATGATGTCGCTCCTATAAACTTATTTTTATCCAAATGACATAACCTCCAGAAATACATCATTTGAAAACTTTCTTCAAAATGGCTTGCATTATAGCTCGGCTTTACTATGGAATAAAGGGAATCTATAAGTTTTATTTTCCAGTGTCTACAAAATATCCAATTTCCTAAAGAAATTATTGGCTAACTATATTGTGTTTCCTAAAATCATTTGTTTAGGGAATAAGACTATTTTATAAATGAGTTTACAGTCTTATTTAGAGTATCATAGACCTATATCGCAATTAACTTTAAATAGGAAATATGGCACTTTCTGTGTGTATTTCCCCACACAAGAGTTTTTTTTTTAAATCACATTAAAAATATTTAAAAAAATTGTTTTATTGCACTCCTTCCTGGTCCCAGGCTTAAATTTGGCGAGGGCATATAGGGGTCAGTGGATGAGAGAGAGAGAGATAGAGAAAGAGAGAGAGAGAGAGAGTGTGTGTGTGTGTGTGTGTGTGCATCGCTGACATTGTTTTAGAAGTTCAAAGTCTGAGATGCTGTTGGTCATTTTTCATAGTTTAAAGCAAGTGACTACAGCCGTAACCTTCATGTCCATGATCAGAGCAAAAGAAAGAATCAAGAGTGAAGGGCAAGACGCTTCCCAGCATGGTCTCCCTTCAGAGTACGCCTGAAAGCCTCACCCAAGGACTTGTGTTCACGTCTCTTTGACCAGGATGGTGTTCACATGGCCTCTCTTGTTTCCAAATGAGACTAGAATATTTTGCATTTCAGCTGGACAGTCTGCTATCCCCAAACCAAATTAGGGTACTATAGTAAGGAAGAAAAAGAGAACAGAGACTGGCCAGGCGACTAGAAATCTTGGAAGCAATACCTGGGAGAAAGGGGAGACGTTCTATATTTGGAAAAGAACAGAAGCCTTTATGTGTCCTTGATCCAGAATGAGTAGAGTGAGAAAAATTGCCTGTGTGCTGGTTTCCCAGTGGAGTTTCACAGAGAAATAAAAATGGGTCCCCTCTGCATCTCAAGCAGCTCTCAAATATGTTGTCCATGCACCTAGCAGTGGCCATGCTCCCTCAGCAATATGGTTTTATTTTTAGCAACAGACTCGGAAAGAAATCTCACAGGGAAGAGGCTCTGAGATGGGTTTACACTTGTGAAAATCAATGTTCGAAGTGTAAGTACCTCACAGTCTCTACCAAAATGGAGTGTGCTGGTATCCCATTTCTTGAAGGCAGGTAAACAGAAGTCTAGCTCTCCAAACAGGGCAAATGAAGCAGATATTTGCCTTTAGGAGAAGTCATGAGTTTGTAGCCACGAGGTTGTTCAATACCTTGGACAAAATGGAGTGTTTACCATATCATTCTGGTCACACAATCTGTTTGTTAGATGGTTGCAAAACTAAAAACTAAAAATAAATACAAGTGACAATAGAATTTAGGGCTACTAATCTCCAAAGGATATATTTTACTTTAGGAATATTTTATTACATTTAAGAATAGCATCACCTCCAGATCAGCAGATTAATGGTGAGCACAGGGAAATGATGGTCGGTGGAAAGAAATATATTATTTATGTCAGAATCTTTTAAGCCTTCTTGTAGCTTCACTTACTTGATTTTAAAAAGGCAACTTAAGAATATTGCAGGTTTTCAAGAATTACAGCAATGTATTTCTCACTTGAAAGTTTTCAGATTCTTTTCATTATGCAAACTTTACATGTGATGGAGGAAGGATTTCAAGGTTAAATTTTCGGACCAAGACTTTATTAAGAGTCCACTGTCATAAAGTGGGCTAACGTGAGGCCACAGAATGTTTAAGTTGCATCCTCAACCATGGGAAGTTTATGAGTTAATGGAGAAGGTGATACACATGTGATTAGATTTGATTTTGATTCCCCCCGGCCCACCCTGTTAATCAAAATATATAGACCTAATCACTATTGATATACTTTGTTCTTGTTAACATTTGCCAAGTTATTTGCCTTGACGTTTTTAATCGCCAAGGGATTCCTTCTCTCTAGTGGACGTCTCTGCACTTGAGCACATGGCTTTGTGTTTGTAAAACCCTTAGGATCACCCTGGTAGGATACTGAATAAGGAGCTACAGGTATGATTTAAAAACTAGTGAGCTAGAACGTTTTTCAAGATCCTCCTGTTAAAGGTGGTGGATCAGATTTCTGGGGGCAAACGTGTTAAACATTGTTTAAAATCTAAGCAACATATGAAACATTTTCTGAGGAAGGACCCATTCCTCTCTAAGTAATTTCTAGATGCTGAAGTATAACCCAGCACCTCTGTATGCATTAGAGGCTTCTTTGGGTAGAAGAGGGTTGTTAGATGGTCTGTATTTCCTTTTCAGGACAAGCAGTTTTGTCAGTGAATGGTTTGGGAAGGATGTAAAATCGTATCTGATTAACACGCAGTTTTCCGAGTTGGGCTGCAAGTGCTTTAGTTTGCTTCCTGGACAATAAAGAAATAAATCTACAGCCACTGAATACAGGCTTTTGTTTCAGACAAATGACACCCTGGAGTGACCACTTCTGCTTCTCATTTGTCATCAAAATACTGCTCAAGACCCAGTGATTCAAATTGCCAGGGACGTTTACTTTGCTTAAATTCAATTGTTCTTCTTCCTTTTTAACATACTGTAGTTAAACACTGGAACAATAATGGAGCAGTGTCTCTGGGGACCGAATTATGTTTAAATGGGAAGGAAGCACACTCTCTCTTGTTGTTTTAGTTCATAAAACTAAGACTGCCAATTAGTTGATGGCACAGCCTGTTCAGAGGAGCTTCATTGAAACAAGCAGGTATGTTTTTACAAGTATGTCTGGTAAAAGGCCATTATAGGTGGGAAGTTGGCTTAGCCTTGTGGGCTGTACCCACCTAGAAGGTGAAGGACATTCACAGCCATTAAATACTGGCTGTTGTAATGCAGATGATAAGAATGGGAAGCCCACACCCCTCCATCTTTCCCCAGGCTTATACCTGGATCCCATTCAGTGACTGACCTAGGAACTACAGACTCTCTATTCTTGACCAATCCCTGTAGCCAAGTAGCACCGATGTCTCACCAGTCACTCTAGACTCTCAATGAATGTGAGGAGGATTTACAATAGACACCTATTCTGTTATGTTGACTTCCACAGACAGCGAACATAATGAATTGTGGATATACAGTGGGCAATATAAATATCCCAGTGTCCACTGGGGATCTCATTTTCGGTGGAGGAGAATTTTGATGTCCTGTAGTGACGCTGAGCTTTCTCATTTTTGGTTATTGGACTAAATGTGGCCTTTTTATGAAAATTCTTAAAATATGGACTTTTGATCAGGAAAATATATACTTTGATGATGTCAAAATGGTCACCTTGAAGTCATTTTTGGATATGGATTGCAAACTCCTAGAAAAATATGCAATTGTGGTTGCTGCTTTCCTAGGAAATGGGAGTTAGATTTTTTGGAGATAATCAACTTTGTTTACTACAGATTTGACTTCTGCAAAGCTCACCTTAATGAACATCACAATAATGGTCTTTTGTGCTTAAAATGATGCATTAGAATCCCATCAGTACCTTTGCCAACCAGTGAATTATTAATAAGGTGATGATCATTGCTAATGAAGCTACTTTATTAGATTTTGATGGATTTTGTGCTAGAGATTGTAGTGAGGCCTTTGAAACATATAGAGTATTTTCTCCCAGGGCACATCTTCTGGCTTCATTGAAAACTTCTCTGAAAACTCTTCATTACTCACAATATTGCTTCACCTATTTTATAATGACATGATAGTCACTTTCACAGAAACATAATAGTCTGCAAGTCAAATGTTTAATTTGCTGCAGCACAAGAATTCACTATAGAATTCTCAATGTGGGGTTAATTACATAGTAATGAAAGAGTAATCCTTTTGGGAAAATGCTCTGAGTAACATTGCTCTGTTTCCTCCTGATAAAGATGTGCCTACTTGTTTCATTTTATATGCTGGGAAATTCAGAGACAACGTTTAGAAAATATGTGCACAAATAGCGAAGTTCTTATCTTTTGTCAACATGATGAAAAAAAATGACTGTGTGTAATTATTACATTACAAAAGCAATCAATAATTAGTAATGCGTAAGATATAACATTCTACCATAAACAGGATAAAATAGTACATTATAAATAAATGGTAATATATTTTGAAGAGAGAAATTGCTAATCTGAAAAAAAAAAAACAATAGGGCAGTCACTCAAAATTGTCTCCATCTTTTGAATTTCCTCAAAGAATTCTTTGCCCTCCCTCTCTCTGAAGAGTGTTATAAAGGTAGTTGTGTAATTGTGGGCATACCCTGTATGTCAAATACTTCCCTGAGTTATAGTATCTTAGTTAACCTCTCAAACATTTTATTAGCTAGGTAATCTAATTCCTGTTTTCTTAGCTGAAGAAAACAACATGTAAAACACGTAAAAAAAAAAACAATCAAAAAATGATTTTTGATTTCAGATGCAAATTCAGATCCATCTGTCTCCAAAGGCTTTGCTGTCATTCATTATCCTATACATCAGCTATGTCAATTCATATATATATTGGAGTTTGTATTAGAGAAGCTTGAAAAGTTCAAAGAGAAACATTTCCCATCTAATTTGCTCATCATCCTGGGTAGACAGTGGCTAGTGCAATGGCACAGTGTTTGGTTTCCTATGAAACTACATTAATTATGATGGTAGGTTAAGCTATACATGTGATGATAAACAAATAGCTGGAACCAACAGAATAGAGTCCAGAACTAGACCCACACATATATGATCAATTGATTTTCAACAAAGGCGTGAATGTCATGCCATGGGGGAAGGAAAATTTCTTCAACCACTGGACCTAGAAAACTGGAAATCTATATTGGGGAAAAAAAAAGGCTTGATCCTTATATCATACCACACGCAAACATTAATCTTAGATGGTACTTGGACCAAATATGAAACCGTAAACTCAATAGTTTCTAGAAGAAAGTAAGGAAAATATTTTCTGGACCGTGAGATGGGCAAAGCTTTCATGGAAAAGGCCCAAGTTGAATTAGCCCTAAAAGGAAACAGCATGGCTTTGTTACCTAAAATAGCCCTGCTCTTCAGAAAAATGCAGTAAGGGAATGAAAAATGTAAGCCATGGATAAAATATTCATATTGCATATATTTGATAAAGGACCTTTATCTGGACTATGTAAAGAACTCCTACAAATCAGTTATAAATCAGATGAGCAAAAGACTTGGACAGATTTCAGAGATGAACAACCGGCCAATAAGTGCACAATTAGTGTTCAGTATCAACGTCATCAGTTATACGTAAATTAAAATGAAATGCAGCTACACATTATAATTATTGAAATTAAAAAGGCTAACAGTCCTAACTGTTGGTAAGGCTATGGAGTAATTAAATTCTCATACTTTGCTGGTGGGAATGAAAAACGATACAACAATTTTGGGTGTCTCTTGGGTGGTTTCATGTGCGTGTATGTGTGTGTATCAGTAAAGCTGGGGAAGAGAAAAGTAAAACACACACACATACACACACACACAGTGTTTTACTTTCCTTTTTCTCCAGCTTTATTGATATATAATTGATATATAACATTGTATAAGTTTAAGGTGTAGGATGTGATGATTTAATATGCATTGTATATTGCAAATTGATTATCACAATAAGATTAGTTAACACATCCATCATCTTATATAATTTTTTTTTGTAGTGAGAGCATTTAATATCTACTTAGCAGCTTTCGAATATGTAACACAGTACTGTTAACTGTATTTACCATGCTGTATATGAGTTCCCCAGAACTTATTCATCTTATAACTGAAAGTTTGTATTCTTGACCACTAAACATATGGTCACCCTCTGACATCAATTTCTACTTCTTAGTATTTACTCAGTAGAATAAAAGCATATGTTCGCACAAAAAACTTAAAATATATGTTCATAACAGCTATTTTCAGAGAGCCAGAAACTGGAAATCACCCAAAGTTTTATGAAAAGGAGAATGGATAACCAAATAGGTACTATATTAATATAAAATAATAATAATTAGCATTATAAATAACTACTGGTGTGCACAACAACAAAGATTAATATCAAATATCATTATATGAACAATTAGAGCCAGATATGAAAAACATGTTTATATGAAGTTCAAGAGGAAATGGTCATATATAATATTAAGACCTCAGCTTCAGAGAAAGTGGTATTCAACTGAATAAACTTTCAGGGGTAATTGATATATTTATACCATATCATTCATGTGACTGACGGATATAGGGGTGAATGTATTTTTCAAAACTCGTCTAACTGGATATTTAAGTTTATTACTTGTAAAACACACCACAATAATTTTTACTGTTTTGTGAGAAATAGGAATGAAAAATAGGCAAGATTTTTTTCTCAATAAAAATGAGTTAGATGTATTGTTGTCAAACCATGTGTATCAGCTTGGCATTTGTTTGAAATGTTTCCTGTCTCTATCCCTTGAAGGGTTAGATTTTTTATTTATTTTACATGGACAGTTAGGAAACTTTAAGCTGATCACTGGATTTTACAAATAGGAAATGACCAAAGGCCTTTTCTCTTACTTTGATTTTTTTTCATTTTAAATATATACAATATTTAATGAGCTCATAGGTCAAAACCCTATGAAAAGGACACAGAGAAAATGGAGTTACATCTGTATTCACTCCAGGTTTTTGCACTAACCCATATGAATACTAATGTTTTTAGTTTTGGGTATGTCCTTCCAATACGATTTTATTTTTTTTTTTAAATTTTTTAATTTATTTTATTTTATTTTTTTTAATGTTTTATTTATTTTTGAGACAGAGAGAGGCAGAGCATGAACGGGGGAGGGGCAGAGAGAGAGGGAGACACAGAATCGGAAACAGGCTCCAGGCTCTGAGCTATCAGCCCAGAGCCCGACGCGGGGCTCGAACTCACGGACCGCGAGATCGTGACCTGAGCCAAAGTCGGACGCTCAACCGACTGAGCCACCCAGGCGCCCCAGGATTTTATTATTTTTTAAATATTTATTTATTTTGAGGGAGAGAGAGAGCATGCCGGGGACTGCGAGATCATGACCTAACCCAAAATCAAGAGTCCGATACTTAACTGATTGAGCCATTGAGGTGCCCTCCAATATTACTTTTTGCAAATTTAATTATATATGTGTGTGCATTCCTATCTCTCTTATTTTCTAACACAAATATTAGCATCCAGTATATTCTGTATGTTGTTTTCTAACTTACCCTCTTAGTTAAGGGTATCTCCTTATATTTGTACATGCATATTTCTGCCTCTATTTTTTGCTTTCAGAATTCTCCATTTTGTGATTGTTGCACAGTCTGTTGCAACAGTTCTTTTCTAATAGACTCTTGGTTTGATGGAGAGAAACACTCTTCATATGTTGTTTATATTTGTGGAGTATATTTTTCCATACTTTCAAAAGGTTCTCTTGATTATGTCTCTCTAGTGGTTATTGTTTTATATATAAAAGTTACAGATTTTTATTTATTAATTTAATATATAGATTTTTATTTTTTTTGAAAATTTTCTATCTATATCACTTGTTACTACATCACCTTTATAGTCCTGCTTTTTTTTCTTGTCATAGTTGCTTTAAGACCTCCAATATAATATTTAATAGTAATGTTCATAGTGGTTGGCTTCAGAAGGAAACCCCTGTCACATTTTGAGAACAGTCATGTAGAGCTTCCATTTCACCATTATTATTTAAGTTAAATTATTATATCAAAGCCTATCAGAGAGTTCCCACACAGGCCATATAACAGAACCCATCAACACTTCAACATAAAAATACACATTTCATGATTTGTTTCCTGACTTTTTCAGGCACAACTTCACGTGCAATAAATCCCATCAAAATGGAAATACCTTAATCGATTCTCTCTGGCAGAATTGATCTCGAACCTTCGCTTCATACGATTTTTTTGCATTGCACATTTATCTTCACCACGGCAACATCGAGCCATATTTTCTTCCTCTTCCCATTTCATAAATGACAGAAACGCTTAACATGATTGACTTTATATTGCTGTTTGTTTATCTCGCTGTTTCATTACGGTAACGTTTTCGTAACTTAGGATCTTAAAACGCTTCACTTTGTTTCCATGGCGTTGTTAGCAATAATAATAATAATAATAATAACTAGCAAGAAAAAAAAAGTCAAGTACAACTACATGTTCCTGCCAGAGTTCTGTTGAGCTAGGACATAAAGGAATGCCCTTCACTGTGGACTAGGATACATACAAGTAAGGGTTTCCCATATTTTTAGTAAATGTGCCGATGCTTAGTGTATCAGTCTTCCAACTGAAGAACGTCTGGAGGGTGGTTTCTTTGGAAAATGTAGTCGAACTGTAACGAACGCGGAAACGCCATAGCACAGCTGTGAAGGAACTGGGTGGATTAGGTGGCAGAAGGTTGATGAAACCACTAGCGTAGAAACGCTTCTAAACATCTGAGGCGATCAGTGCAAAGAAATCTGTGCTTCTGGAGCCTCTGATTTAGGCTGTCTCACGTGGAGGGCCTAATGAAGGGAAGAGACTACCCACTTTCTAAATTGTGCAGAACAAATACCCTAAAAGGGAAGCGTCTGGATCTTTATTACTTTGGAGACCAAAACGACAGTGTACTTTGAAGTTAGTTCCTTATGGTTAGTTTGATTTACTCGACGTGCAAGCATGGTGTGAATTCGCTGCTCCATGCATAATACATAGCAGTGATAATCTCTATTATCAGAATGTTTTTATGTATTCGCAAAGTGTGTTTTCTGTGGCTGGAGGAGAAGCAGCAGATTATTAAACTTCAGGTGTTTTTTTTTTTTTTTTTATGATCTTCCCTACCTCTTCGGTTTATTCCACCTTTTTGTTTTAAAGATTGCATTGATAAGACATGGTTACAAAAGAAGCAATCTGGAAAACGCTGATTGTTCTTTTTCATTTTGCCTCCTTGTTCCGCTTTGTGTTTTGAGCACAGTATGTCTGTTCATAGAGACTGTGATTGAAAAGGGGGCTTATAATCTTCCTCAGATAGCTTTGCCCCGAGTTTACAATGGATGGTTCGGAGAAAGAACGTGATGATGTCTGAGCTTGTAAAATAATAAAGCGCGTTTATTTTTGCGATGCAATGTATTGGTGTGAGAGTGGTGTGAAAGGGTTTCTTTGTCTCTCTCCAGTTTTATTTTGAATTTTAATCGTTCTTTAGTCTTACGCAAAATCTGCTTTACTTTACAAGACACCTATCTAGATTGACGGTGTTTCTTTTTAATGATTCAAGGACCGATTTCATCACACTCACCAAGAATAAAGACTTGATGAAGAATGAAACGTATTATTTTGCAACAGCACAGGCAAACGATGAGGTCAACAGCCCGCCAAGTCTCTGTTTCGGCTCTTAGGTATTCCTGACACGGTGACAGGGAAGTCAATATTGAGTTTCAGATGACAGCTTGAATTCTGGCAGCACTCTTTAGTTAAGTCCGTCTCATCCGTGCTTCCATCAGCGCACGCTTTCTGCCCCTAGAATGTCACTGGGCTTTTCGAGAGTGTTCCACTGAGCCAGAGAAAGGAAACACCTGACCGTGAGGCAGAGAATGCAGGCATCCGGCTGACAGCTCGAAGGTGCCATTGGACCCTCCTCATCAATTTTCTGAGCACTACTCAGGTCTTCCCAAGGGATGCTTGACATCTTTTGGACTGTTCTCCGCACCTGGTAAATAGCATCTGTGGACCTGAAGTACCTGGGAAGAAGGCATTCCTCTCCTCCAAAGCCAACAGAGGAGAATCTTTATTATCTTGAGACAGTTGCCTTTACAAGTCTGTGACCTACAGATTAAGGATGTCGAAATTGCACACTGTGCTTTTGTCCTCTACCGTCATTCGTGTTGTTTATAGGAACGAGAACAGATAACATTCGTTACACAGTCCCACGCCAAACCTTTATGGTAAATGTTATTTAGTACTCCCATTTTACAGATGAGGAAACTGAGGTTTTGAAAGCTTGAGTGATTTGTCAGAGTTGCAGAGCTCCACGTCACGTGGCTGAGATGCTAACGCACATTTTGCTAACCTTGAAGCCTAGACTCGTCTTTATGCTATGCTTTCTCAGAGCTAAGGAAAGTAGTATAAATACATTTGTTTTTAAATCATGGATAGTAATCTTGGGGCGCCTGGGTGGCGCAGTCGGTTAAGCGTCCGACTTCAGCCAGGTCACGATCTCGCGGTCCGTGGGTTCGAGCCCCGCGTCGGGCTCTGGGCTGATGGCTCAGAGCCTGGAGCCTGTGTCCGATTCTGTGTCTCCCTCTCTCTCTGCCCCTCCCCCGTTCATGCTCTGTCTCTCTCTGTCCCAAATAAATAAATAAACGTTGAAAAAATAAATAAATAAATAAATAAATCATGGATAGTAATCTTATTGCTTAAGCCATTTAAATCTACATTGACTCCCCAAAAGCTCTCTGCAGATGTTGTCCCAAATTATACTGATGCTTCAAGGAAACCAGCACTAGAAAATTTAATTCAACTGAAGAGTAACTTCTAGGAATCACGAACCTTTTTATCTCTCATTCCATTTTATTCTGGGAATTAAGAGTGCCCTGGCCACTCTTGGTAACAACAGATACTTGCTGAGTTGAAGTAAACTGAATTGAATTCAAGTCATAGGCTTATTTTTGAGGCCTTGACAAATTTGCAGGATATATTCGTGGAAACTTCACAGCGAGGAATAGCGTTTAAGATGAAAAGAAGCAAAAAGGTTAAGTAATTGCATGAGAGGACAGTATTGAGTGGAAACAAAATTCTTATCTTCTGTGTAGTCATCCTAGAACCCAGAAGCTGTCAGCTCCTGGGGAGTAACTCCTTGTACATCCTCTAGGACAGAACTACATTCGCTTAAAAATCTGCGATTGGCCCCGATGAGCCGTGTCTTAAGTGGGCAGAGGTGTTCCAGGTTCTCCAAGCAAAAGTGACAAAGTCTAAGGGCTACTACTGTGCTGTGTCTTATATTCTGGAATCATGCTGAGAACAGGAAAGAGAATGGAGAACTTCTGCCCCCCCCTTTTTTTTTTGATAAAGCACATCAATACATTATATAATACTGTAGATCATAGTTGGGCTACCTTTGGGGATCACAGATTAAATGCCACTGATCTACATGTGGTGGGAGAAACTGTACATTGAAATTAAGTAAACTTCTATTTCACTCTTTGGGGAAGAAAGATAAAAAAGAGTTTCCTGAACAAAACAAAACAAAACAAAACAAAACAGTTTCTCTGTGCTAAAATTAATGTATGTAAGGTAGAGATCACAGCTTTCAAATTAGTATTATTTACTCACAAACTTCTCCTTGCCCTTTTAAAGTACTCCCTGCTATAAAGCACTTTTATAGGCGTTCTAGGCCAGTGAGAAAATTTAGGGGGCACCTGGATGGCTCACTTGGTTAAGCATCCCACTCTTGACTTCTGCTCAGGTCATGATCTGATGGTTTAGTTCGTGAGATTGAGCCCTGTGTCAGGCTCTGTGCTGACAGCATGGAGCCTGCTTGGGATTCTCTCTCTCCCTCTTTCTCTGCTTCTTTCCTGCTCGGGTGGTCTCTCTCTGTCTCTCTCAAAATAAATAAACTTTTAAAAACATTTAGACAGAGAGGTCATAAATGACAAAAGGTAAAGCTGAGAAGTGAACCTAAGTGTTCTGGCTTGAAGTTCAGTGTTTTTTTTAAAAATTTTATGTCTCATTTTATATTTGAGAGAGAGAGAGAGAAACAGAGACAGTGAGCAGGGAGGGGTAGAGAGATGGAGACAGAATCCAAAGCAGGCTCCAGGCTCCGAGCTGTCAGCACGGAGCCTGAATCGGGGCTCGAACTCGTGAGCAGCGAGATCATGACCCGAGCTGAAGTTGGACACTTAACTGGCTGAGCCACCCAGGCGTCCCTGAACTTTAGTATTTTTAATATTATGCTGCCTCTAACTTAGTGTAGAGGCAATGGGGTAGAATAATAAACTAAAAGGGGGAAAGGTGACAGAAATGGAATTTCCAAACATCTGTATCCTGGATGTTTTTTATTATTAGTACTTAAAAAAAATTTTTTTTTTAATGTTTATTTTTGAGTGAGAGAGTGAGACAGATCATGTGTGGGGATGGGCCTGAGAGAGGGAGATGCAGAGTCAGAAGCAAGCTCCAGGCTCTGAGCTGTCAGCACAGAGCCCGACGCGCGGCTTCAACCATGGACCATGAGAACATGACCTGAGCCAAAGTCGGATGCCCAACCGACTGAGTCACCCGGGCGCCCCAATTATTCGCACTTTTGAATAATATCTGGGAATCCCTATGTCCGCATTCTTCTTCTTAAAGAACATGAAAACGCTCGCATTTCCCTAATAATCAATGGCAACCTACTTGATTGTGTAGACTTTGTTGTTATTTTTTTTTTGCATTCTTCAGCAATTCTTCAAAGATTATTGAATTCAAGAAGCTGTTGTAAGTGTACTTGCGAGAGGTGGGCCAGTCGAAAGGAGAGCTCATCCACAGATTTGTATAAAGCATTTCTACTTAAGAATTCCTTTCTTCTGAGGTTTTTTTAATTGGTGTTTAGTAGAATCGATCAAGGGAAGGAACTGCCCCAGACCCAGCTCTCTCCACTGAATAGTTACTGAGAGCACATCTTACACTGTGCTTCTTTTACTGTAGTCAATGACCGGCAAGTGCTCCTCCCCCGGATGAAAGTCTGGATGCACACTCATGTGGTATGTTTGCCACTTGGAAATATTTTTAATGTGATAGAAGTAGTTGGTGAGTAAAAATTACCGAGGCACTAAAGACTTTCATTTAACTTCCTCTAGTAGTTTCTCTCCAGAGAGACAGATAGAGATAGGCTGGAAGATGCACAGGCAGGCAAGGGGATATGTGAATAAATTTTGTAACTCTAAGGAACTTAGTGGGTAAAGGAAGGGACCAGTAACAAACTGTACAAGTTCTAGCTGTAACTTCGTCCTAACTTGAACGTACGCACGTCTTGTTTTTACTTTACTTTTACAAACTTGTTTTATAATTCTTATGTTCATTCATACTGTAAATGATCTTAAAGTCCAAGATGTTACTATGTAATTCTGACAGCTAAATATTTCCAGTGCATCTCCGTTACATTAGACAGAAAGTAGCGTTACATTTTAAGTTGACATGATCTGTTGGAAATACAGTTAGCCAAGAGTTTAGGATTTGCGTCGCCTTTGTATAGAATCCTAAACGCACAATTTAACTTGAGTTTTAGCTGTCTTCTCAGTGAGTTAAGAATACTGATGCCTGTCCTGCTATCACAAAGGTCTGCTCTGAATGGATCTCTAAGTTTTTTCATGTTTTATAAAATTCCTTAAAGTTGGTGCGTCAATAATTAGTTCCAGTTGGACTTTCCAAATTGCTCACAGTTATATACCTTGAATAATTCCTTCTTGTTAAGGTTTGACTTCTCTAACTATAAAATTGAGTGATATTTGCCCTACAGTATATATTATACCGTATATACATTATACATTATACAGTATATATATTCTAAGACTTCATTAGACACAAACTAAGAAACACAATCTTAATCCCTAGGCATTTTCTGGTCATACTTCACCCTTTCCAAGAAAATTTGATCCTGAAGAGATGAATTACTATTTTTTTCTTACATAATTTAGAGAAGGTACCGTGTGTGTGTGTGTGTGTGTGTGTGTGTGTGTGTGTGTGTGTGTTTGAAAGAACTCTGTAAATTGAAGCTCTGTCACATGCAAAGAATTACTGTTAGTAATCTACAAAACAGTATTTTGGCTTTGTATATCTTCTTGTGAACATTGATAGTTTGGAATTAAATATGATGCCCTTGCAAAACTATGATGTGTAATAATTACTGTTAAACTTCCAAATTGTGAAGCAGTAGAAAAATCTATTATGATTCGTGTGAGCTTTTCTTTTTTTAACTTTTCTTTAGTGTCTTGGAAAAGCATAACATATGATTACTAAGATATTTTTCAGAGAATTTGGCAATGTTCAATAAAGCAGAGAATGTACTTTTAGAATAAAATGCTTAATGTTTAATTCATCACAAACACAAAAGAACTGAAGTTTTCTTAATTCAAATCAGTGATGTTAATTTTATTATGAATCACTAATATTCCCAAAAGGTGGCATGCTTGAATCAATAGATATATTTTGTACTAAACAGGCAAAAGACTAGAGGCATATTATTAAAAGACTATTATCAAAATTGTCTTTTTCTTTTAAATTTGTGTCTAAGTTTTTATTTAGGTTATAAAAGTAATCAAAGCTTTTTTTCCCCTTGATTATTAAAGCTAAACATTTCAAGTTAGTCCATTAATCAGTACTTTTAACCGATTGAAGTCTCGTGTAAGAAATGTCTAAATTGTCCAGTGGGCTTTCCAGATAATGTAGATATCCCTTCTATCCAATTAAAACCTCTACCTCATAATTCCATAAAAATGAATTAATGTTCGAAGTATATGTAATTAAATAAAAATTTAGTGTAAAATATATAGCTTAAAGCAGAAGTTAACAAGTTATAATATGCAATAATACAGTATTTTCCCTTTGGACTACACAGTATCATTTGTGTGATTCATAATGACAGGCTATATGAGGTCATGACAGTTCCCAACATATGTTATTATTATACAATAATGTTATTATTAATGTTATTATTATACAATAATGTTATTATTAATGCATATTAATAATGTTATTAACATTAATGTATGTTATGTTATTATACAATAATGTTATTATTATACAATAATAATAAATCATTCAACCTTCTCTTCCTGTAGCATTATAGGTATTATTTGTGTGTGTGTGTGTGTGGATGTGTATGATTTTACAATTAGAAACAATATGTACTTAGCAATATTTAAGAGAATATTGACATATTTTCCCATTTTGATCCATCAGTTTCTAAGTTTCTGATGGACTGTATTCCAAAAGTTAATTTATTTGCAAACTGAAATCCATTTTTTTTCATTGAATCATCAGTACTAATATTAGGTAAGGTCTCATACTAGCTTCATTGACCTTACCTAAAATCATAATGCAAATAAAATATTATATGGTTGAAAAAAATCTAAAGTAGATGTATACACAGTTGCAAATCAGTCATTAATCATATGCACTAGAAAATTCACTACACCAGTGCCTTTTTAAACTAGTTGAAAAAAGAATATTGTGGCTTCTAGTATCTCATCCAAGCCTCTTGCATTGTTGGGTGATTTTTATTAAATAAGATCAGAATTAAGGTGGATGTGGAGAGTGGGGGTGTGGGGACTAGCTGGAAGGCAATTGTCTCTGTGGAGGAAGAGAGAAGGTTTAGGAACTGTCAGGCTTTAACCTGGTACCCAAGGGCCCTAAAGACTGAGCCTGGTAGTCAAAGCTCAAATCCGGAACAGGAGCTTTGAAGTGATGTGGTTGCTAGGAGAAGTTAGACACCAAATGTGTGCAATCTGAATGCAGGACAATGAAATAGGCTTCCTGTCGACACGTATTGAGAACAAATCAGGCATCTTGTGGGTTTCTTCCCAGGCATGGAGCTGGGAGTTTTAGCTGGGAGTGATAACTCGTTGTCAGCAGCTGCTCTCTGAACTCAATCACAAGAGAAAGGACTTTCCAGAACTCTTTGACTAGCCAATCCACTGGTTCTTTGTCTCTTTGCCTTCCTCAATATCCCCCACAACCGAACCTCAGATCCTTAAACCAGTATGGTTACTTTCAGTAGCTCTAATATGAGTTATTCCCACATTAAACAATTGACATGCAAATGACACTATATACAAGTAGCGCCTAGTGCATATGATATCATTATATAATAAGTATTACTACTTATAATACCACAAGTATTATAGTGGATGCATGTTTGGGTATTGTGGGAGCATAGAGACACGGATTCAAATAAAATGAGGGGGATTATGAAAGAGTCTCATAAAGGAACAGTGCTTTAGCTGAACGTGGAAGGAAATAATCTTGATGATGACATTGCGGCTGTTGTGTGCTGAGCTATTAATGAGCCACTGCAGTGACTCAGTTGAGAAATAGTGCAGGGCTCATCTATAGCAGAAAGGACAAAGACAGGGCACAGATTCGAGAGGCATTGAAAAATTTGGATACGTGTGGTTAGGAAGAGAAAGGAGTTTAGGGTGATGCCTAAATATCCCACTGGTGCAACGGTATTTCCCTTTTAAGGGTCTGTGTAGTAATACCAGAGGAGGAACATGTTTAAGGGGAAGTTACTGGATTTTTCTTGAGACGTAGAGAATTTGAGGTGGTTATGGATTTATCTATGGAAAACATGCAGTAGGATGTTGGAAATACATGCTCAAATTTCTTGTCTGGATGGGGGTGTAGACTTGGGACTCTTGCCTAAAGGCAGCGTGGGGGATGGGCACTGCCATTTTTTTTTCCTCTGTGGTTGAAGTTGACCTTCCCCACGCCACCCCTGTGTGCCCCATCTTTAGCTTTCCTATCCCAGATTATGGCGGTTCTGTTTTTTCCCACTGTTTGATCGAAGAACTTGACCTCAGCCTTCACTCCACTCCTTATCTCGTTCCTCCATTTAATGGGCAAGGAAATCCTGGTGACATGACCTAAAAATATAGCCAGAGTGTCAACAGTTCTTCCTGCATCAATGTCCTCATCCCTCTCCTTGCCATTATTATTTCCCACCTGGGTCATTACAGTAGCTTCTCAGTGGTTCACCAGCTTTTAGCTTTTTTTCCAGTAAGAACTATTCTCAACACAGCAGTCGGTTATCCATTAAGTAAAAGCCAAATTATCCCACCCCTCTGCTCAAAATCCATTTGTGATAAAAACCAACATGTTTCCAGTGAGTTCCATAGCTGTCCACATTACTTCCTCACTCATCACCTACTATTCCCTTCTTCTTGACTCAGTACCAGCCACGCTAGCCATGTTCTTCCAGGCCCTTGAACACGCCAGGCATGTTTGAGCCTCAGGACCTTCTTGCAAGAACTCTTGCAAAGAGAACTCTTTCCCCGCTGTCCGCATGGAGCCAGCACCTTTACCACTTCTCATGATCTTCTGAAGGGGACCTGTACTGTTTGTAAATACAACTCATTCAAGCCCTTTTTCTCTCCTGTACATTTTCTTTTCTTATACAACTTAGCTCCTTCTAACATATATAATTTATTTGTGCTTATCATCTTTTTTCTGTCCCTGCCATTGAAATGTAAGCCACATCAGGTTAGGGATATTTCTGTCTTTATTCCACTGATAATATGCCTAGAATAGTACCTGACACATAGTAAGTGTTTGAAAAATATTTGTTATATTAAAAAATGGACATTAGGGGTACCTGGGTGACTCAGTCGGTTGAGCGTCTGACTCTTGGTTTGAGCTCAGGGCATGATCTCACAGTTTTGTGAGAGCAGACACTGTGGAGCCTGCTCGGGATGCGGTCTCTCTTTCTCTCTCTCTCTCCCTCTCTCTCCCCCCTGCCCCCCACCTCCTCCACTCACACTCTCTCCCAGAATTAAAGCAAAAATGGAGATTAAATAGCCCTAATATTTTTTAAGTAGTTTTTTTTTTCTGGTGGAGTCAGATTTTAATGCAATCAACAGAAAATAATTTTAGAAACATGAATTTTCTAGAAACACTAATTTTAGAAAAAATGTATAATGTATAGGTTTATACAGAATATGAACTGAATGTTTCCAGAGCTATGCAAGCACAACTACCTGACAAGAAACACAATTTGTGAAGACATTAAGGGTTTTTCATATGTGTGGATATTCACTTCTTAACAGGGGAACCATTTTGGTTTTTTTTTTTTTCCATTATACTTTGCTGTCGTGAGTAGTTTTCCATTAAAAAGCTTCCTGATTGATTGTCAGTGGACAAGCTCAAATCCCTCTTATCTTTAAATAACCTGTCTAGGCAAATAATAACTAAGGAGAGAGAAAAAAACACTATATGGGACAAAACAATATTTTGTAGTATAGTTGGGTAATTATTGCCTTCGGTAGTTTCAGCAAATTCAATTTTCTTTTTTGCTTGGGCCTATTTCTTTGATATTAGTTCTTTAGAGGTGCTTGATAGAATAGTATTGTCAGAAGAGGAAAATACCAAAATGAATTACATATAACAAGCACTCATACAAATAAGGATATATTTTAAGCAGATAAACATTACTCCATTTATCCATTTAAAAATGTAACTTTAATTATGATCATTATATTTCAATATTTATTTGTTTTCCTTATCTCAAAAGCTATGAACAAGTTTTATGAATTGCACCTCATTTAATATCAAAAGGTAATTTGCCCTGTTTTTCTTTTTCATCATATATAATCACGAGTTTGGAACTGGCTAAAATTTCTATTAATATATAAGGAAAACAATGTTTTTTCTAAGTGCTATGGAAATAATACTATAAAACATATATAATTGGTACTTTACTATTACAAAGATACTTAATTAAATGTTTTACATATTTTTTTTTAATTTTTTTTTTTCAACGTTTATTTATTTTTGGGACAGAGAGAGACAGAGCATGAACGGGGCAGGGGCAGAGAGAGAGGGAGACACAGAATCGGAAACAGGCTCCAGGCTCTGAGCCATCAGCCCAGAGCCCGACGCGGGGCTCGAACTCACGGACCGCGAGATCGTGACCTGGCTGAAGTCGGACGCTTAACCGACTGCACCATCCAGGCGCCCCTAAATGTTTTACATATTTTTAAAAGGATATATTTATATTGTGTTGACATCTTGCCAATAAGCAACAAAGCTGAAATTAATTAGTTACATTTGCCCTGAATGCAGATTTTATATTACATCGTTTGTTCCTTAAGTTAATAATGACAAACTGGAATTTGGCTCTGTCCTTTCTTTTTTCTTTAATTTTGAAAATGCTCAGTTTCTATAGTTTATTAGTTTATGCTGTAAAATATATTTACTTTGGAAATGTATTCTGTTAACTGCCCATGTTATTTTTATTCTCGCTTTAAACACCATGCTTGAATTTCTTACAATTTCTTACAATTTATTTCTGGAAATACTTCTTTGTTTGTAAAAATAAATGGCTCTAACCTAGGACCATATTTGGGGACGCTTTTGGTTGTTACAACTGGGGAGAGCGTGCCACTGGCATCTATGTGTCGAGGTGAAGGACGGCTGTAATGTACAGGACGGCGTGGATGTGGGGCAGGATATGAGAAGACTGTACAAATTAGTCTTGGAGGAACTGAGGGGTAAAAGCACTGTTTTCAGGTTTCTGGATCTAATACCTTCTTTAACAGGGCCATTTTGTGAGACAATGGATGGGGTGGGCTGTTCAGCTGGGGATGACATTGGCTTTTAATTAGCCAGCTTAATACGATAGGCTGAAATATACTATAATATAGGAGCCTGCCGTCAGAGAAGTATGATCCTCTCTAGTTGTCCTTTATGGTGAAACTCAGTTGCCATTGAGTAGAGATTCTGCAAGTAATAAAAAAAAAAAAAAAGAGAGAGAGAGAGAGACAGACAGAATCTCAGTAATTATGACCTAAAAATATTAAGAAAACTTTAGAGACATTCAGGATGAAATGCAATTATTGGATAAGTTAATACCAGGTTTATATGATGAGTAGAGTTAGTGTCTAATTGGTTTTTCTTTTCCAAATGTATGACCTTCATTTAATTCTAAGAATTCTCTATATTATCACAACTGATCTTTCTCCTCTCCTTCTCTCTCCCCCCTTCTTTCCTCTTCCTTCTCTCTCTCTCTCTCTCTCTCTCTCTCTCTCTCTCTCTCTCTCTCTCTCTCTCTTTTTATTGCATTACTGGCAGTCGCCCTATTGTAGGATTATAGATGCTAACTATTAGCAGCTTTGGCTTATGTCCCTAGTGGGAGCGATGGAAAGTGTGCAGAAAAGCTAACGGGACTCATGGTTCTTCTAATGCAATCTCCCTCACATTCCACATCTACAGTTATTGCTACCCTAGGGGAAATTTGTATATACTGTATATGCAAATATATGCTTTAGGAAAACATATTTAAACTCCTTCCTTCGCATTTCAGAATGAAACAAAGTCCTAGTTAAGAATTATTTATGAATGATATAATGAATTAGTGCTCATTATCTCCTACCAACACGGCGCATTGGGTGTCAGTAATTGTAAGTCTGTTTTCACATTTGTAACTATTGAAGACTGTCCTACGTTTTAGTGGTAATTGAAACGAAAAACCGTAAATCAGTCTCTTCTTGGTGTGCAGGTCATACTGCCTTTAAGTTCCTATAGAAAAATGCAAGGTAATTAAGTTTGGGGGCTGAAGGTATAAAGAAGGAGGATGGATGAAAGAAAGGTAATTTTGCTTCAGAAGATTAGGAATACTATAGGAATGGGTTTGGGCTGGCCTTTTACTGGAATACAGATTTATAGAGAATTTAGACATCCTTTGGAAAGCCAGACTAAAGGCCCTTAAACTGCTCGTAAACAGGATGAAAACTAGAGTATCCAATACCCTGAGCATTAGTAGAAATGCTCCATGAACCAGAGCTCTTTGTCGGCGTATCTATGATTCATTTCATTGTCCAAATATTTGAAACACCTACTGCTTGCCAAACACTCTTTAAGCTGTTGGAGCTTCAGGTAAAACCAATACAGAGAAGCTACTGGGCTTCATGAAAGCTACATTCTGATGTGATTGCTTCATTATTAGATAATTTATGAGCAAATTTGCCTTTGTCTGTTCTAGATTAAATAAGTTGGACTTGGGGCGCCTGGGAGGCTTAGGTCAGTTAAGCATCTGACTCTTGGTTTCCGCTCAGGTCATGATCCTAGGGCTGTGAGGTCGAGCCCCACATCGGGCTCTGCCCTCAGTGTAGGCTCTGCTTGGGATTCTCTCTCCCTCTCTCCCTCTCTCCCTCTCTCCCTCTCTCCCTCTCTCCCTCTCTCCCTCTCTCCCTCTCTCCCCCTCTCCCCCTCTCCCCCCTCTCCCCCCTCTTCCCCCTCTCCCCCCTCTCCCCCCTCTTCCCTCTCTTCCCCCTCTTCCCCCTCCCCTGCTAGTGCTTTCTCTCTCTCTCTCTCTCTCTCTCTCTCTCAAAATAAATAAACATTTAAAAAATAAATTAGTTGGACTTAAAATTTAGACAGCATGCTTTGGTATCTGGATAACTTACCACAGCAAAAGGTACCAATTAGGGGAAGGTGTTGTGCTTCTGTCTGTAGCCACAAGTGGCCTCATGCCTCCAGAGGGTGTCAGGGAAGACAAGGGATGTTCTGGAGACAGCCTTGTGTCGTTGGGTATAGCTTTGGAGAGAGCATTAGCAACCAATTCTGCTCTCCATCCTCTCTGTGAATTCAGCTGCGTTCACTCCAGCCTCCTCTGCACAACACACGTCTTTCTTTGCTTCCCTCCTGTAGTCCTTTCGTGCTGCTTTTCGGGGGCTTGTACATTTTGAATAACTCTAATGTCTATAGCACTTACCGAATTGTAGATCTGGACAGTATTGAAGGGCAGTGGGGCCTCCCAAAGAGCCTGTTTTGCTTGACTAAGTTCTTTTGCTGTATTGATTTAGTAAAAGAAATCCTGGGCTAACATTCAATTTCTTCATGGTTCTTAAAAATCTGAGGCATCACCAAGGGCTTTCTTTGCATTCCGGGCAAGAGACACAATGTGGAAACAAACCAACAAACCAACAAACGCAGCACAAAACAAAACAAGAAACGAACTGTTGTCAAATTGGTCGAACACACAGATCTCTACAGATGGGAATTTTCTTAGGATTGGCTGCGGTTAGGCCACGTAATTTTCTTCTTTGGGTGTTCCCTGCATTTGCCCTTATTACTGAAAAATAACAGTGAAAAGCTAAGCTGAACCGGAGCAGCTGTTATGTTTTTAGTTCTAAAAAATGCTTCACATCCGTAGTATTCCTTTCTAGTTCCATCGGTACTGGATTTCTCTTCACATATCAACACAACGACATGAAAACAAGCCACTAAATCGAAAGGTTGACTTCCTAGTATCTCCCAGTGAAAACACTTCTTGAACTGTATCCTGTCTGTAACAGAACAATGTGTATTTATATGTAAGAAATCCTTTGAACTTTCACTGTCTTGTTTGTCCACAATATTGGGTGTATTCCGGGGCGCCTGGGTGGCGCAGTCGGTTAAGCGTCCGACTTCAGCCAGGTCACGATCTCGCGGTCCGGGAGTTCGAGCCCCGCGTCAGGCTCTGGGTTGATGGCTCAGAGCCTGGAGCCTGTTTCCGATTCTGTGTCTCCCTCTCTCTCTGCCCCTCCCCCGTTCATGCTCTGTCTCTCTCTGTCCCAAAAATAAATAAACGTTGAAAAAAAAAAACAATATTGGGTGTATGCCCATGCAGTTTCTTTCCTGCTTATTTTACTTGTGCCTGTGTTCACAGAGGCTTCTCTCATGTTATTTCTACAATTGTGTCAGTTTAAAAATTTTTTTTTTCAACGTTTATTTATTTTTGGGACAGAGAGAGACAGAGCATGAACGGGGGAGGGGCAGAGAGAGAGGGAGACACAGAATCGGAAACAGGCTCCAGGCTCTGAGCCATCAGCCCAGAGCCGGATGCGGGGCTCGAACTCACGGACCGCAAGATCATGACCTGGCTGAAGTCGGACGCTTAACCGACTGCGCCACCCAGGCGCCCCAACCATTGTGTCAGTTTTAGAAGCCGACCCTTGGAAGTAGAAGAACCATTGTGTAGAAATGTAGACATCGTTGCATTTTTTTTTTCAACCTTTATTTATTTTTGGGACAGAGAGAGACAGAGCATGAATGGGGGAGGAGAAGAGAGAGAGGGAGACACAGAATCGGAAACAGGCTCCAGGCTCTGAGCCATCAGCCCAGAGCCTGACGCGGGGCTCGAACTCACGGACCGCGAGATCGTGACCTGGCTGAAGTCAGACGCTTAACCGACTGCGCCACCCAGGCGCCCCTGACATCGTCGCATTTAATTCTTTCACTTGACCGACGAGGGTGGTCTCTCTCTCTCATTGGATATGTATGATGCGGTGGCCCTGAATACCTGTGGGTTACTTGTACTTCTTCTGTTTCCATAAGCTGCTTGGAACATCCTCCTCATTTGCCTATATTCCTTCCCTGCAAATTGTGATCATCTAAGTACATCATTGTGTCACAGTTACTCTGAGTGATGATGCAGCAGATTTCTGACACTTGCCCCCCAAAAGAAAGTTCTGATTTGCTGTTTTCTTACTAGGTATTACTGCATGCAATACAGAGCCTTGACTTTGGGCACATTTAATTGGTAATGAAAACAATGCTTTCCACCTCTGCAGGGAGTGAGCCACACATCCTCTGTTTGACCTCTGGTATGCGATCCTGTGTGATTAAGATTTTAAAAATTTGGGGGGGGGGGTGGCGCCTGGGTGGCTCAGCCGGTTAAGAGCCCAGCTTCCACTCAGGTCATGGTCTAGTGACTCGTGAATTCGAGGTTTGTATCTGGCTGTCTGCTATCAGTGTGGAGCCTGCTTCGGTTCCTGTCTCCCTCTCTATCTGCCCCTCCCAGCTCCTGCTTTCTGTCTGTCTCAAAGATAAATAAAAACATCAAAAAATTAAAAAAAATTTAATGTTTATTTTTATTTTTTTTATTTTTGAGAGAGAGATAGAGTGTGAATGGGGGAAGGGAAGAAAGAGGGAGACATAGAATCCGAAGCAGGCTCCAGTCTCTGAGCTGTCAGCACAGAGCCTGACGCGGGGCTCGAACTTGGGAATGGCGAGATCATGACCTAGGCTGAAGTCAGATGCTCAACCGAACGAGCCACCCAGGAGCCCCTAAAAACGTTAAAAATTTTTAAAAAGATTTTTAAAACTTTCCATTAAAATTTGTTCTATTTTGGTAATACTAGTTCTTGTAATCTTCAGATGTCAGGCTTCAATATGGGAAAATATGCATCTAATGAGTTATTACTCAAAATCGTAAATATTTTATTAGGAATTGGATGTTTCATCTGCACGTAGAGTGCAGAGAAACAAACATGCAACATTATTCTGTGAGTTCTGTAATCCTGTGATCAGTCTGTTTATAATCCTAAAAACCGAGAGGCCTGAGCTAATTTGGTCAGGATCCCAGTCTGGTTAAACCTACGTGTGGGTCTAAAGCCACACAGTAAGCAATGGATCTGTTATATGATGTGATTTGAGGGTATCCTCGCTCCCCAAATACAGGTTCCAAATTAACAAATGAATTCAGTGGTTACGAAAAACTGAGAATTTTGTGAAACATGCCTTTTCCTGGCTGAGATACAGCAGGTGATAGGGTTTCATTTAATGTAAACGAAGCTTGGGGCACCTGGGTGGCTCAGTCAGTTAAGTGTCCAACTTCAGCTCAGGACATGATCTTGCGGTTCGTGAGTTCGAGCCCCGCGTCGGGCTCTGTGCCGACAGCTCAGAGCCTGGAGCCTGCTTTGGATTCTGTGTCTCCCTCTCTCTCTGCCCCTCCCCCACTTGCGCTCTGTCTCTGTCTCTTAAAAATAAATAACATAAACTAATCTTCCATCATTTTAATTAGCCTGCTTGTCTCTGATCTCCTGGCTATCTTGAAAACAAAGGAGTTAGAGAGAGAGAAGGGAGTAAGACACAGAGGGTGCTTTGGAGGTGGTAATAAAAGCTGTCAGAAGAAACTTTGACATATGGAGTCAGGGCTCCTCATGGAGGGCTGAATGACCAGGGAGTGGTTTGGGGTGTCGATGATAACTAGAAGTAGAACTCCACAAAGTGACGAGAGGGGTGTGTGTCATGACTGAGGAATAACCAATTTTTGTCTGCATTATGACCACGTGTGAAGTAGTTTCTCCTTTTGAACATGGTGTTACAGAACTGATCTAGAGGGATCTCTTCTGCCATCAGTTTGCCGCCATTCTCTGGAGAGTTCTTGATGTCTGGGTGGTGTTACTATCTTTTATTCAGTATAAGGAAGGACTTCATCCTGGGCTTCTCCATCTTGGGACAGTGTAAGACTCTGGTTCCCTAGAGACTGGAGTATGGACGGACCGCAGACCTAGGAGTCCTTCTCCCTTCTCCCCCTTCTTGTGCTCTTGTGAGGAAACCTTCTGGTCCTTCTCAGCTCCATTCTCCCCTACCCTCTGAGGCTGGCTTCACAGTCAAAAGCACCATAAAAGCAGAGACCTTTTAAGGAAGTTCTTATGATTGGCATAGAAGGTAGAGAAGACACATCTCTGGGAGATTTTACCCATGCACATCCCCACCTACACGTGAAGAGTATAAGAGAAATAGTGGAAAGAGATAGTTCATGGGCTCTTAAGTTTTATCCCAGTATGATACAAACACTGAGTTGGTTTTCTCACCGAACTGTTGAGTAACTGTTGAATGTTTAAAATTCCAGTGGCAAAGGCTCCAATATAATGAAGACACCATGTCATTGAAGACGGTAGGTTCAACCTAGTACAGTTTCTATTCACAGAACAAATCATGGGATCTAGATAGATTGCACCACATTCTAATTTTGTCACTTTTTCACGTTTGTGATATATTTATTCGTTTACTTTGCTTGTGCTGTAATGGTAGATGAACCACCTAATCTCTATGTAAATAATACCAGCCCTATGGATTTATTTATAGGCACGTGCTTTATCGTATAACGTCTTAAGTGCTATGCTTCATGATACTTTCAGACCCACAGGGTTAACCATCTGTTGAAGCCTGTTTACATTTTCACCACCAAATAACTACAACTTTAGAAGTCAGACAATATTTTAGTTACTTAGTTTACTAAAAGAAGTAATGATTGCCCGTCATTGGCTCGCTCACCTACCCAAGCACAGCTTCCCGTGAACCGTGGGCCCATGCATCCTTTATCAGAAAAACCAGAATACGTAAAACATCATGTGTTTAGACAATCCATGAGTATCGGGAACTCGATAAATGAATAAGTGAGGTAAATGAAGCCCAAAAGATTAAGGAGTTAACCTGCTTTAATAGCCTGTCCTCGTGCAGACTTACAGAGACTAAAGCGGTATTTTCAAAACTGAGGAAGGGCATGCTTCAGACCTTTCTAAAGTTATGATAGAGGACAGATGAGTGACTAGGACAAAAGGAAATGTACGAAGAAAGGGATCTCTTTTATTATGGAATAAATGTCTTAAGACCAAAGGATCAAGAATGTGTTTTTACAGAAACAACACATTGAGGAAGCGAATTCTACTTTGCTTTGAAACTCTGGGAAGTGACTTTTAGTAAGAAAGCAACAGCACAGGGTGTGTGTTACCCTTTCTCCCCGCTCCCAGACTATTCGCAGTTAACCAGCCTTTTACTCAAACATTGTAACAGTAATTGCCAAAGCACTGAGGTCTGCGCGTTGCTGGATATCTTGGCACAAAGAATAAGTAACAGGAAAAACACCCTCTGGGAAAGTTGAGAGACTGTGTAGCTTTTTCGCTTTAATAATTACAGCAGTGTTAATTCACAGCCTTTTCCACTAGATACTTAGGTTTTAAGTAGCCTCGCAATTACAAACGTTGCCATCAGCTACTACCAAGGCCTTCTGAATATTTATCAGATGTTCCCTGCCTTTCTTTCAGTTTCATACTTTTCTGTTTTCTTCACTTTCTCCCTTCCTCCTTTCCTTCTCCCCCCCCCTTTCTCTCTTTCTTCTTCCCTCCCTCTTTTTCTTCCTTCCTTCCTTTTTTTCCTGTCTCCTTTTTGCTTATTTTTTAAAGTTATTCAACTTTAGGGTGAATTATATGGGGGCTCCTATCCATCCTGTGTTAAAATAGATTTGCTCCACGAATAGGTTTCATTTAAAACTTACGAGACGTGTTTAAAGATTATTTTCTCAGTATTAATGAGTGAGTATTTTATTTGCGGTGTCATTTTTTTTTTTTTGCCTAGTAAAACAAATTGCACATATTTAACATAAAGTTGTCGAGGCTCTCTTTCCTACCTTTATTCCTTCTCTGTGAATCAGTAGCCTTCTCTGTCGCAGGCATCATACTAAGAAACCATAATAGTCGTGGCCTCTATTTATCGATCAAGCCCCTAGTAAATTATTTATGTTGGATTTATCATAATGTAATATCCACCACAGCCCTTTGAAATATATAACATTGCCCTCGCTTTATGTATCAGTAAAAAATAAAATAAAATAACGTTCAGAAAAGGCAAATGATATCACTAAGGTGAATAGCCAGTAAGTAAAATTTCTGTGATTCAAAACCCAGTTCTTCGGAAATTCAATCGTTGGTTTCTGTGATGTGCCCTTTAGAAGGTGATGGAACTTAAGAGCAGATGGCGAAACACGTGTGTCCCTGGTTTTCTTCCTTGAACCCCGATTACTCACTGAGGAGTGAGACTGATTGGCTCCGCTTTTCCCAACACACATTCTGTGAATTTCTGGGAACTGCTTTGCTCTCCTAGAGTCAATAGAAACTCTTAGGACTTCACCTTTAAATTTGTATGCATACGTTTCTCAAAAATCAGCTATCATCACTAAGTTTTCTTTAAGCATCTTTGGGGGGAAGAAGTAATGGAAATAGTGAAGTTGGCCAACCCAGCTGTGATCTCTGTGATTCATTTTCTTTATTTTAGAATTAATGCCTCTAAAGTAAACAGAGTACAGGAATTGGGATTTAGAATACTTGGGTTTTTCAGCTCTGCCACCATAATCGGTGACCCTTGGGGCTTCATATTCATTGGCTTTAACTTCCTTATCGATAATGTGAAAGGATCGCCCGAGGTTGTATTTCAGGTAGAAATGCAGTGCTAAATTTTGCCATTATTTCTAATAACAAGAACACATTATGTTTCAGTTTTTGTTTGTGTGTGTGTGTGTGTGTGTGTTCTGCCCTGTTCTGTCAGTCTGAAGCTCAGTTAAATACCTTACAAGGATTCCTGCCTGCTTCCTGAGAGCTTGAATTATAGTTTCCCAGGTGAATATTAGTACTTCATGAAGGATGATTGGAGTTACTGAATATTTTACAAAGGAAAAGCGTGTGTGGCTGGAATGATAATTTAGGTATCTTGATAAATTCCTCCTTTGTAGTTGAAGAAAGACAGTTTTGAAACATTCGACTTCAAAGAAGAACACGAGAGGCATTGAGCATGTCTGTAAATACTTCATAATTGCAATAAAGTGGTTCATAGAAACACTCACCCTCATTTGAGTGAGATAAGCATAGGCATGCTGCATTATCTTTTATTTTGCAAATAATGTCACTATCTCTTTTTTCCATATTCAGTGGTAATTTGCTGTGCCTCCTATGCCAGAAGTTGAAGACAGAAAAATGTAGCAATTACTTGGCTAGTATACCATATTCCACAAATCGTGCTTGAGCATGGAAGGCATTTGAGTCTGGAGCACACTTTTTCATAAGACTGGTGTTCTGAGGTCTGTGCCGGTCAGTTTCCCAGACCAATCCAGACACTCTCGCATCTTCGTAGCACAGCTTAAATACAACACGCTTGTATGAACACATGTAAAGGAAGCCGTCCTGCTGAGGTAGTAAGAAAGATCCAAAAAAAAACCAAAAAAACAAAAAAACAAAAAAGAGAGAAATGAGAAAGATCCATTTTTAGTTCCCTGGCTGAGATGGAAAGTAGGTTTTAATTTTTCTTTTTCTTTACATTTATTTATTTTTGAGAGACAGAGACAGAGCACGAGTGGTTGGGTGGACAGAGAGAGAGAGGCAGACACAGAATCGGAAGCAGGCTCTAGGCCCCGAGCTGTCAGCGCAGAGCCCGATGTGGGGCTCGAACTCACGACCTGTGAGATCGTGACCTGAGCTGAAGTCGGACGCTCAACTGACTGAGCCACCCAGGCGCCCCAAAAGTAGGTTTCATGAGAGCAGCGGTCGGCCAGCTCAGTGGCAGGTACAATTTGGCCACCTACTGTGACCATCTTGTCCAAGGCCCTGTCCCCCAACAGTGGCAGACTTCAGGAGTTCTGCTAGAGGCCATGTGGCCCTCATAGCCCAAAATATTGACTATGTTTTCCCTTTATAGAAAAACCAAATAGCCGACCCATGAATTGGAGAAGGACTTGGAGCTAGAGAGCAACTTTGCAAGTTCTCATGGTGATTTCTGTCTCGTGAACTCCCGAGGGGCGCGGGTTGTGTCTCCTGGGGAATTCTGTCTCCCAGAGACACGGCTCATGCCTGGCACCCAGGGGGTGCTTAGTCAACACGCATTGATGCACTGCTCGTAAAGTCTCAGGGAACTTGACAGACTGATGCCTCCGGTTCTCTTCTCCTTTGTCATCTCACTTGTAAGATTATCTAAATATTGTTTTCAGAAAGCATGGTTTGTGTATTATCCTCTTTGTGGAATTCGCCGAGTTTCTCTTAATCACCTCAGGCAGGATTGACTTTGTGTGGGCACTTGAGATTAAAATAAATCCTCTGTTTCAGGAGTATGTGCTTGGTTATAGTGCTATCAGATGATACTTAGTAATTATTCGATTCAGTCCTCTTTTCCCGTAGATAACTTTGTTTACATAATTTGTCAAATGAAAAGAGAGATGTTAAAAATCGTTTAGCTCAGCTTTCTCGTGCACTGTTCACAGTTACTGCTTTATAGTCGTATCAGTGCATCCAGTCAGCTCTTTAGTAAGGTTTTCTCTGTCAGTAAAATAAACCCTCTCAATCCCATAGAATCAAATGTATACTAAATCTTCTTTGCATGCTATTGGTATTGCATTCATAATTTCTTGCTTCCATTTGCCTAGTTTTCTTCAACAGTATCTATGGATGTCCCAGAAGACAGAAGGACATTTTGTCTCATTTTTATCTCCTTTCTCCTCCAGTCATACAAGAACAACAAAACAAAAGGGAGGAAATTTTTTCTTTTTTCCTGTATTTTTCCCTATTGCACTTACTTTTGTCTCCGTATACTTTCCCTCCAGAATCCTACACTTTAATTTGATTTGTATTATGTATATTGAATTATACATTAAATAATAAAGTATGTATTATTAAATTATGTTACTTTATAAGATAGCTTTTTATCATGGTTATTGACATCTAGATGGTATGTTTAATTGAATCTGTACTTTCTTCAAGTTTCATATCATGATTTACCCATTTATACCTTAAAAAAAGAAAAAAAAACTTACCTCTATTACAGTGTCTTGTTGTTGCTTTTGTGTGTGTGTCTGTCATATTTAAGATGACACCTGGGGGGCTTCTGGGTGGCTTAGTCAGTTAAGCGTCCGACTTCGGCTCAGGTCATGATCTCATGGTTCGTGAGTTCGAGCCCCGCATCAGGCTCTCTGCTGACAGCTCAGAGCCTGGAGGCTGCTTTGGATTCTGTCTCCTTTTCTTTCTGCCCCTCCCCCATTCACACTCCATCTCTGTCTCTGTCTTTGTCTTTGTCTCTCTCTCAAAAATAAATAAACATAAAAAAAATTAAATGACCCCTGGGTGGCTCAGTCAGTTGAGCGTCCCAACTCTTGACTTTAGTTCAGATCATGATCCCAGGGTTGTGGGATTGAGCCCCATGTTAGACATGGAACCCACTTAAGATTCTCTCCCTGTGTGTCTGTCTCCCCTGTTTGTTCTTTCTCTAAATACATACATACATGCATACATACAAACATAAGGGAAATACATAAAAAAATAAAATGGACTTTCTGTTGCCTTCATAAATGAATGGTAATTTGAGTAAAGAATTCTGGGGGACTCTCTTTTCTTTTTCCAACCTGTATTATCTTTCGGCATCTCACATTGTAGAAGAAAATATGAGATAATTCAATTTCTCTTTGTATTGAGGGTGGTATGTTTCTCCTATCTGGGGGTTTATTGAATTCTTCATTCCCAAAATTAAATAACCTTTCCAGAGAATGCTTCCGTATGGTTCACTTTCGTTATTTTTATATTATCTAATTTTTAAGAATATACAATAGAGTGTGGCACCTTGGTGGCTCCATCGGTTAAGTGTCCGACTTTGGTTCAGGTCATGATCTCACGGTTCGTGGGTTCGAGCCCCGTGTCTGGCTCTGTGCTGACCGCTCAGAGCCTGGAGCCTGCTTCGGGTTCTGTGTCTTGCTCTCTCTCTGCCCCTCCCCCCCTCACATTCTGTCTCTGTCTCTCTCAAAAATAAATAGAACGTAAAAAAAAATTTAAGAATATACAGTAGAGTCAACCGACTTACCTGTGGTTTCTAAACCTAACAACTGTCAAAGCCAGCACTTGAAATCAGTCTCTGGTATCCTGCTTCTACACACTTTCTCCCTCAGTTACTCCACTAGCCCTTAATCTTAAAATTTTGGCTGCAGTGTGGAAACAGCATGGCAGTTCCTCAGAAAGTTAAAAATGGAACTCTCTACGATCCGACAATGGCACTACTAGGTATTTACCCAAAGAATACAAAAATACTAATTCACAGGATACATACTCCTATGTTCACAGCAGCATTATCTACAATAGCCAAATGGAAACAGCCCAAGTGTCCATCGACTGATGAACAGATAAAGGAAATGTGGTGTGTGTGTATATGTGTGTGTGTATGTGTGTGCACGTACGTGTGTATGTATATGCATATGTGTATATATATATATATGTGTGTGTATATATATGTATATATGTGTGTGTGTGTATATAATATATATATTTATAATGGAATATTACTGAGCCATTATAAACGAAACCTTACCATTTGCAATGATATGGATGGAGCTAGAGAGTATTATGCTAAGTGAAATAAGTCCATCAGAGAAAGACGAATACCATATGATCTCACTCATGTGGCATCTGAGAAACAAAACCAATGGTCATTGGGGGAAAAAAGAGAGTGGAAGACCAAGAAACAGACTCTTAACTATGGAGAACAAATTAAGGGTGGTTGGAAGGGAGGTGGGTGGGGGATGGGCTCACTGGGTGATGGGGGGTAAGAGGGGCACTTGGGATGAGCTCTGGGTGTTGGATGCATGTGATGAATCAGTAAATTCTACACGTAAACCTGCTGTTACACTAATACGTTAACTAACTGGGATTTATATAAAAACTTAAAAAATAAAACCACAACTCTTACTGAAGTGTTGCCACGTAGGAAGAGTCTTAGGCCTAGATTATGTTCACCCTAGAAATGGTTTTTAGAAGCCCTTTCCTCTTGCTCATAGTTTGAGGGAGCCCCCCCCTCCCCTGAGGGTCTTTTCCTAAGGGAAGAGTGCTTTTGAGAGGGCATATTGGTCATTCGGAAGACCAGCCCACGCCCTCGTGGTCAGTGGGGGAGAAGATAAGAAAACCGTAGAGCCTTGGCACCCTTGGTCCAGGGAGCCCGTGCTCTAATGGGAGACGTGGCGGCAGGCCGCACCAGTGGGGGCCACATCCCGCAGCAGTGAGACTAACCCGGTGAGAGCATAGGAGGAGGCCAGTGACAGCGACGAAATAACTGAGAGGACGCTGCTCCCCCACACCACAGATGGGGCAGCTCTAGGGAATTCATAAAAATGCGTGTTACTGCAAAATTGAAGCCTGTTAACACTGGTTTGTAACTATCTGTGACCTTCTAACCTCTTTTTCCCTTAGCTTGGTATGACCTGCCTTACACAGAACAAGTTCTTTCTCTTCTCCTCTCTGCCTTTCTGTCTCTCTACACACACACTCTCTCTCTCTCTCTCTTCCCCTCTTCCCATTCTCCTTATGTCTGAAGACTTCTCGAAGGGCATCTTCGTGGAGAGAATGAGTTCAGGCAAAGAGCTTAGAACTCTGTCTTCTCCAGGCTTACCACCAGGCACATGCTCTGCCTTCCTAGAACAGGGGATGGGTTTTTGTGAGCACGGAGCCCTGTGGTCGGAGAGGTGTAACAGGAAGTGCAAGGTTGTTTTCCCAGAGCTCCCTTGTATGTTTTATAGTGTTGGCGTGTCTGGCCGAGCGCTTTCTTCTGCGTTTACTACCAGGCGAGCACAAGAATTCCTCTGAGTTTTTGATTGCGTCCGATCTCCCACTCCTCGTCCTGCGTTGTCTTAGTATTTACATATGAGGGTGTGGATAAGTTGAAGCATCTTACAGTGAGATACAAAGAAAACTTACATCAGTTCCAGTGTTAAAAATGACAAAGGGAAATTATCCCCGAGGCAAAAATTTCTACATTGAAATAGACTTGCAGGGGGAAAAAGAAAAAGATTACAAAAGGGGGGGTCCGTGTACTGATTCAAATTTAATTCAGTGCTTCAGTATATTTGTCACTTGATATAAAGGAGATTTTAAAGAGTGTGCCGAATTTTCTGGGGTTATTAATTACCATATACAGTATACCATCTAACCCAGAACTCAGAGTAAACTAGGGCTACACGGAACCTCAGCAGTCACTTAATCTACTTCGTCTGTTTTTCACGTTGGGGAACAGGCTCAGAGAAGAAATGTGCCCTAAATACTGAGCTAATTAGTGGTAGATCCCTAGCCCTAAATCCCAAATTAGGGACTCAGAATGCCAAGCTTTCCCCACTTTGTCAAGTGTCCTGCAACCCATTGCTGAGCTATGTTAATGTGGTCTGGAGGATGCACTTGAGAACATCTGATTTCAGGGTATTAGTAAGTCAAAGTAATATGTCATCCCTGGTGATTCTCCGGTATAAGTGATGTAAAATCATTCCCAGCGTGGGAGGTAAAATAGTTGAAATATTGTGCAGTCAGCATACCTACAGCCAACTGAATGATTAAAGTTCGTTTATTTTATATCCTATATCATATGAACAGACCAGAGGACACCAAACTATTGAGTTATTGGGATGACATCTATTAGCTATCCATTTGACATCTCAATTTGGTTGTTTCTAGGTCATATGAGTAATGTCATAATTGTATTAGATCAGTGTTTTTCAACGATGGCTGCACATTAAAACCATCCAGGTCTAAGTCAAATCAGAATCTCCGGAGTGGGAGTCTAAGCATTGATATTTAAAGGTTTCCCATTTTGTTAAATTTATTAAACATTTTTGGTGTTGCTAATAGTGCTGTATCATAGTGATTATGAATTTCTCTAGCACGGAAGGTAATTTTAATCACAATACTTGGAAATGTGGATTGATATTAAATCTATTTGTAATCATAAAATAAAAGTTAGAAATGCTTTAATTTCACATATACTCTAATTCCCTCATGTGATGAAATTTCACTTCCTTCTTTGACCCATACTCCCTTAATCTATAAAATAAGAATCATAATGCTGATCTTTTTTTAAAATTTTTTTTTAACGTTTATTTTTGAGACAGAGAGACACAGAGCACGAACACGGGAGGGACAGAGAGAGAGGGAGACACAGAATCTGAAACAGGCTCCAGGCTCTGAGCACAGAGCCCAATGTGGGGCTCGAACTCACAAACCATGAGATCATGACCTGAGCCGAAGTCGGATGCTTAACCGACTGAGCCACCCAGGTGCCCCCATAATGCTTACCTCTTAAAGTAAGCATGAGAATTAGCCACATTATACATTGTGCACCTGGCAAGTGTTCGCTGATGATGATATGGGTAATCACGTGTACTAATAATACGTTAAACCTCAAGAAGTTAAATAACTTTCCTGTAGTCACACACCTAAATAAAGCTATAGTGAGGATTCTAGTCTGCAACATATTCATCATCATCTAAAATTTTGCAGCCAGTTTCAACTTCTTTAGTGTGAAGTTAAAGATAGTGTGAGGCTAATGGAGTGGTATAGAGCAGCGCAAAATGTCAAACAAAGCCTATGTGCATGCACAAAGCACTTTTAAATTAAGCGTGCCTGGGTACTTAGACATTAGCTAGGAAGCATAAATAAAAAGAGAAGAGATAGGGCCATGGAGGTAATATTTTGCAGGTATGACCAAAGGAGGGTACTTGGAATTCAGGGTAAAATCATTTGAGTTTCAACATCCGGGTGAAATTTTTCAACACTTGTGCTCATATAATGTAATCGTTTGAAACCTTATCACACTTCAATTGAAAGTAATTTACAGCTGTTTCCATTGAGAGTTTATCATCATGTACAACACCCTTTTAACAATATGAAATACCGTCCAGTCACCGTGGTTGCCATATGTAATGGCTCTTCTGCACATGATCCCATAAATTACTTTAATGGGGCAGTAATTTTCCCTCATAAGTTTGAGATTTTGTGGCTAATCTTTCTAGAACATATGTTCGCAGACACTAAAGACAGTGCACTGACTTATAGTGCTGGGTAATAACAGAGATATACTTCCAGGGAGCAATTTCCTGACTGACCCCTGGTAGGAACTCAGGAAAACGATGCAAAAACCCATGAGTTGGTTTGCTAATTAGGAGACTGATCATTCATCCTTGCTGCCTTTGCATGTGCAGGGAGGGTGCCAGCTATGGCCACCTTCCACGCTGGAAGTTAAGCAGCATCCTACACCTGGGCTCTTTGCTTATTATGGCCCTTAGTCCTCAATACAGCAGCAAATATCAGCACTGTCACATTGCGTTTTATCATCTTGGAAAGACCGTGGAGATTAGGTAAAGGATGAACAAAGCTTTTCTCCTTTGGTGGAGCCATTTATCAGTGTCTGTGCTACTTATACTAATAACATGGCTCCACCATATTAGGAAACCAGCCAGTGTTTTTTTTGTTTGTTTTTTTTTTTTTACCCACTGCTATGGCCGTTTGTTAAAACATAAAACATCCCAATGATATGAATCCTTCCGCAGGAGAAGGAGATCTCATGGTTTCAAAATGAGAGTTAGTATTTTTATCTGTCCCTCCTCAAACCGTGTTTTATCCATTCCTGTTGATTAAAAAAAAAAAATGTACAAGGCATTGTAACACCTTGTATAACGGGTAACAAAAAGTAAAGCAGCGTTTTTAACACTAGTCTTGAAGTTCAAGAAATGTATCATACCTGAATAACAAAATGACAAAACCTACATTCATGGCATTGGAAGTGAAACCACTTCCAAAGCCATTATTGTATTGTGTTTTTATTTTATTTTATTTTATTTTATTTTATTTTATTTTATTTTATTTTATTTTATTTTATTTTATTTTATTTCATTTCATTTCATTTCATTTCATTTCATTTTATTTTATTTTAATTTTTAGTGGCAGGAAAGACGGATCCCTTCCCTTTCTCTCTCTCTAATGGACATTTCATTTCATTAAGAACATGGAAAAGGTCGTGTATGTTTCTTGGAAAACGTTTTCTAAAACGCAGTGGTCAAAGAAATAAACGTCCGGTGTAAATGTTCACAAGATAGAAAAAGATACAAATGGTAAATGACAAAGTACAGCGCAACACAATTTGAGAGGCTTTAATCATGTAAATCTCTCACAGCTGCAGAAGTTTGGTCAAGTTCGTGATGTGCGTGTTGTGTGTATAGATTATTCTTTTTGGTCACCAAGTATTTTATTTGGTACATTTCAAAAACAGGCTTATCTCCTGCATCTGTTCAAACAGAACGCAGATTATAAAACACTTGTAACATAAAACTCAGCCTGTTCTAAAATGCCTTCTAGACCCTCTTTTTTTTCAACTTTTTTTATTTTATTTTTTTTTTATTTTTGGGACAGAGAGACAGAGCATGAACGGGTGAGGGGCAGAGAGAGAGGGAGACACAGAATCGGAAACAGGCTCCAGGCTCTGAGCCATCAGCCCAGAGCCCGATGCGGGGCACGAACCCACGGACCGCGAGATCATGACCTGGCTGAAGTCGGACGCTTAACCGACTGCGCCACCCAGGCGCCCCTAGACCCTCTTTACAATACCCCGTTTGCAAAATCAGAGACTCTACTATATCTTGGTAATTTCGTGTCCTAACGCAGAAAATTTTGTAGACCAATTTTTGATTACCAGCAGTAGACTAAGGAGCTTTATCCGTGTGGAAATACGAATAAAACTTACAGTTATGGTCCTAAGATTATTTTAATTCGAGGTTTATGATACTTCATCCTTAATAGTGCTAAAAATACCTTTGCATACATCACAAAATGCTGCCTCTTGTCAGTCAGTCATTATTATGAGGGGCAGTGAAATGTAGGAGGAAAAAGAGCAGAGCCGAGCGGAGTGGAAGACGTCAATTCTCATCCCAAATCTGCCGCTAGCCACTTCCCCAGTCTGGGATTTCCGCTCATAAAATCGTGTACCACAGGCATTGGAACCCCGCTCTGTGGCTTTGAAACCAAGCTAGACCGTTACTCTACAATGAAGAATGTAACAAAAGTAATTCTCCAGCATCCTCATTTCAACCTTGTTTCTGTAAAATAGATGCCACGAGCATTCCAAGTGTCCCCAGCCTTGGGGGAGATAAAGCTTCCTTTCCTTGCAACAGTATTTATATGTGCAATTGATTCTAGGACCAAGGGATGCCTTTTTAAGGATGGCTTGCTTTTCATTTAAAGAAAACAACAACAACAACAACAACAACCTTGCACTAAAAACGTTAAACCAGATACAGTTTATGTGGCAACGAACCAAGGAACACGAGACAGTAAATAATGCAGAGAATGCCGCACGTTCGAACACCCGAAAAGAAAATGAGAAGGGGAGAAACTGCACAAGTATCGAACGGACACGGAGCGCATAAACAGTGACTGACACAGGCTAAAATTGCTTTCATTGCTTCCTTCCACTTTTCACTCACTGGCTTCTTCATAACTTTCAATTAGCCCACCCCCCTCTGCTTGCAACTTCTCTTTTTTACTGCCAACGATCCTTAAAAGAGATACTAAATTATAGATTCAGACATATTTTGAACAGACTTTTTGCTGTTGTTTTTGGTATGCTTCAGAACTAAAATTCAAAGGGTGCAGGGCTCCCTAAACCAAACACGCTATGGTGTCAGGATTCCAGACCATCACAGCCAGCCCGCAGCGACCTGCTAGCCTGGCAAATAGTGAGGCACCAAACACCCTCCTGACGGCGGAGAGCCAGCCAGATGCATCATCCTGGAGCCTGGTTTTTGCCTATGTTATGTTGCCAGAATTACGTGGTATTTGAAAGAGATCTGTGTTTGTCACACCGTTTGTCTTTTTGATAAGAACTAGATGCTTACATATACTTCAGGTCTGGAAACAAATCCAGTCTTCATGAACATTTAGACTCCCGTTCAGAAATCAAAATTGGGGCTTTGTTTCTATAATTAAAGAAAAAAGATTTTTTTGTTATGGCAATGCGATTGGGATTTAAAGTCAAAGTGTTAGGCTGGGAGCCTCAGATTTAAAAGTTCTTGTTTTCAAACTCTATTTTTGTGTTTCTCAAAAGTAGAAAGCTGGGGTGCCTGGGTGGCTCAGTCCATTAGGCATCCAACTTGGGCTCAGGTCATGATCTCGAGGTCCAGGAGTTTGAGCCCTGTGTCACTCTCTGTGCTGACGGCTCAGAGTCTGGAGCCTGCTTTGGATTCTGTGTCTCCCTTTCTCTCTGTCTCTCTCTCTCTCTCAGAGTGAATAAATATCAGGGTGCCTGGGTGGCTCAGTTGGTTGAGCATCCAACTTCGGCTCAGATCATGATCTTATGGTTCGTGAGTTTGCGCTCCTGGTCGGGCTCTGCACTGACAGCATGGAGCCTTGTGGGGTTCTCTCTCCCTCTCACTCTGCCCCTCCCCTGCTCACACTCTCTCTCCCCAAAATAAAGAAACATTAAAAAAATACAATAGTAAAAGCTGATTTGAGTGGCCTGAGGACCCCCTTCATGACCGCGTCCTTAATTTGTGAATTTCACCCCATATAAGAGATTCATCCTCCGTGCCTGCTGGGTCCTCCAGACTAGAATGAATTAGCCAGATGCTCTCTTGGTCTTTAGATTTTCATGAAGCCCAACTTTTGCTTCTCCAATGTCTAGAACGCTGCAACAGCAAGAAGTTTGTATAAAACTATAGAAAGATTATGCATCACATAATGCACAGTGAGTGCTGAATGCACAGCGAGTAATGCAGTTTATTAGCTAATGGTGTTTACCTTAAAAGTCATTTGGCAAAGGGTCACCCATACTTGTGGTCAAGTTAAAAGGGACGTTTAGGAGTAGCATTTCCCTAGCATTACTCCATGTATTTCTGGAGCAAAATGAAACAAATGATTATAGACTCTTACGCACGTATTGGTTTATGTTTGTCTTGACAACAAACACAGCCTCTGGTATGTGTATGCTAATAACTGCAGTGAAAGGTAGAAAGAAATGAACACCAGGCATCACAGGAATGTTTTGAGCGGACAGATTATTTACAACCTAGAAGGTCCCAAAGGACCACGTTGAGGCTGTCGCTTAAGTTAGGCTCAAGCTTAAAGGGAAAGCTAGACTGTAGATAGTTGTAGAACAGCAGAAGAAGGCTGCTTCAGGAGGGACCAGCAGAAGAAAAGAAGATAAGGTTGTGTGTGGCATATATAGGAAATTAAAAACAGATGAGTCCAGGTAAGACGTCTCAATGGCGAGAAATTTATTTTTATTTGACACTACATGTATGTTCACACAGAAGTACATGCATAGAAAGACACACACCAATAATTAGAAGATTCTTTGTGTTGCTGGACCATTATTGGAAACTTCTAAGCTTCTTTGTCCCTACCTTGTGTTCTGGAAAACTTTGTAAAAAAATCTCCTCTTAATGATCGTTCGCTTCCACTTTCTTGTTAGTGTCAAAGCCACGGGATATTCTCTCAGGGACACCAAGTAATATTGTTGTATGGTATTTTTTTTTTTTTTTTACCAGTGAACTTCTGTCATTTCTGCAAAAGTCCCATCTCTCACTTTTGAACGTGGTCTCTCCTGTTCAGCTAAGACACAGTTCTCTCCTGGAGTAAAAAGGGAAGATCTGCAACGTTATGGGATGATGAGACTTTCCACTTTCTTCCCTGCCCACCGGGGATAGCTAGGAACAGACTGAGTATTTTAATGATAGTGTAGAAGCCAGAATGGTGTAAAATCAGAAAAGAATGGTTTTACTTAAATCCACATTTTTAATTCCTTATAGCAAATAATTTCACAAAGGATAAATGAAAGAAATTACATATAGGAATTACTACCTTACTATCCATGTGTTTGCACTAATTTAAAATTTGCCCAGACTTTTTATCAAATAAATCTGAAAGCTTCTGTGATGACTGAGAGGTAGTTAAACTGACCTCAAAAGCAGGTATGTAATTGATGATTTTTTTTTAATTAAGGTCTGACAAGGTGATTAGAATTTCAATTCAAGGTGTTAGGCTGAGCGTCTTAGCTTTAAAACTACCTGTAGATTTTTTGTTTTATGATTCTATTTTAAAGGGGACTCGAAGGTTTAATTTCAACCTTGCTAATTTGTTTCCAGATCTATTAGGCTTAAAGTTTAAGTGTAATGTTAACACAATTTTTAATTCTTGTTCTTCAAAACATGCATCTGCGTTTTGATGCATTGGGAGGAAAAATGACTCATCCAGTCAGACAGCGTGTTGACTTCATTGCTTTACGTAAAGCATTAAACTTGCATACAAACCAAATATTTCTTCAAGTTTGAAAAACGTGCCTCCAAGGGAAAGTGGGTTTTTCAGATTGTCTGGTATCCCCCAAACACTTCTTACTTCCAACTTGAAAATGTGCACTTCATGGGTAGAATTTGGAGCTAGGAAAAACAATGACCTCTCTGAGGGCAGTCTGCCGCAAGATGTCAGTTTTTAAATTGAAGATTCAGAAAATGTTGATGGTTGGGGCACCTGGGTGGCACAGTAGGTTGGGCGTCCGACTTCAGCCAGGTCACGATCTCGCAGTCCGTGAGTTCGAGCCCCGCGTCAGGCTCTGGGCTGATGGCTCAGAGCCTGGAGCCTGTTTCCGATTCTGTGTCTCCCTCTCTCTCTGCCCCTCCCCTGTTCATGCTCTGTCTCTCTCTGTCCCAAAAATAAATAAACATTGAAAAAAAAAAATTAAAAAAAAAAAAAGAAAATGTTGATGGTTGATTGATGGATTTTATTTGAGAGAGTGCACAAGCAGGGGGGAAGGGGAGAAAGAGAGACAGAGACAGAGAGAGAGAGAGAGAGAGAATCTCAAGCACGCTTCACGCTCAGCACAGAGCCCGATGTGAGGCTCGATCCCACAACCCCGGGATCATAACCTGAGTCGAAATCAAGAGTCGGATGCTCAACCGACTGAACCACCCCAGTGCACCCCGCCCACCTTTTTTTAGAGAGAGAGAAAGAGGAAAATATTGATGATTTAAATATTTATGATGGAAGTTTTGGCAGATAGATAGATATATGACTTAAATGACTGAGTAATTTAAAAGTGAACAGCTTAGTTGCTATATTAAAAAATTGAAAGCCGAGTCCCAAAATAAAGACCTATCCTAAACCACGTAAACCCCAGGATTTGTTTAGTAGATGTTGCTAGAGAAGCAGCAGTCATACTAGCTTTAACATACTTTATGTGCCTGACTCCCAGTGTCTCCCTTTTTTTATGAGTTCAGCCAACTACATTAATGCATTCTCTTATGTTTTCTACCTTAAATTTGACATCAAGTGTTTGAGATCTCCACTGAACCTATCTTCATTTTGGAGGAAAAACTCACAATACTGCCACATATATATATTCCTTTTTGTGGTACCCTAGGTGTGAATCTTCCTCAGTAGAAAAACGACTGGTTCAGAACATCTTTTGTTTTTTTCAAACTAGACTCTGCATTTATCATGGTAATATGGACCTTATTTATTTATTTATTTATTTATTTATTTATTTATTTGCTCCTGTACGTGAATTCCAAGGAAGTATTTTGGTGAGGAACTTGTTTCATGACAATAATTTCGTCGGTCTCGTGACACTTTTTCAGTAGTACATACTTAAATTCCAGAGTCATTTCTGTAACGTCAAGCATTATCTTAACGCACCAAAACATATTATCTTTTCCCGACCTTTGCCTTATACATTCATTTGCACAAATACGTCATCTTCGATAACCATGCATGTGGATTACTGCCAAAGAAAGACCTCTTCATTTTCCAGCACTCCCTTCTCCAAACAGTGATGATTGTATAAGTGTGATTCCCTTTAATACCCATCTGATCAGCAAGTATACCTTTTCATTCTTCCTTAAAAACATCTCTGGAAATTCTCTCCTCTCTGCCACTTGTTGGGAACACGTAATCTCTCAGAGATGGATTCCGGCAAATGGGAGGCTGTCTGATGATGTCTTGAAATATCAGCCTGCCTTTCTCTTATCTAGGAGAGATTCTGGGTAAGAATTGATCACCAAAGGTCAATGGGATCAAAGACGTCAGAGACGAAGAGCTGACAGGCAGGCAGTGGGTTGGGTCATAGGAACGGGCCAGTACAGGTGGGTGGAACAGAAAAGATGAGAGGCACAGCTGCCAGGGGCAGGGCGGGAGAGGAGATACGAGGGAGGAAATATGGAGACTGAAGATAGGAAGAACTCCTGGCACTTACCAAAAATGGAAAGGAGGATCAGTGACTACATACATTGATTAAATAATCAGGGTTCTAATTCTATCAGGGTGCAAGACTGGCAAGAAAAAATATCCTGTTTTGCCCTTCTTTTCCTGTGGATAAAAATTTTAGCTCTAATAATTTACTGTTGCCCTAAGTATCCAATTTCTGTTTGGAAACACTTTGTCTCCTTTGCAAAGGGTGCCCACCTCAATGCTTTGGGCCAATTATGGCATGAGAGAGAGAGAGAGAGAGAGAGAGAGAGAGAGAGAGAGAGAGAGCGAGCACGGAAGAAACTGGTGGGGATCTGAAAGCTGACCTAACCTAACTGTGAGAGAATTGCTCAGATGCTGTAACATCAGATCTGCGAAACTTCTCACCGTTGCTTTTTTCTGAAGGGTTGTGAGTGGCACTTTGGATATTTCTCTTCCTCCGCTTGGCAAAAAGGCCTTCCTTCCGCTTGCCCCTCTCGCTCCTCTGCCCTATATAAGCACTGGCTCGCTCAGATAAGCCAGTCAAAAAAGTTCTGAGTTTATTCCTCAGCAGTCCCAGTGGATGGAGTCTGGAAACTAGTCCTAAAGATAGTTCAGTTTATGGGTAGCGGCTTTCGGGAGTACCAAGAAATGGAATCCTTCCAGACCCTTCCATAGTGCTTTCTCTCTTCTTTTCCGAGACCAGAGTTATGATTACTAAGATGTGCTTCTATGCATTTCCTCTTCTAATCCTTCTGCTTCAGGAGATGCACAGACTTTGTCACTCAACCAAATAGTACCGTGGCGTCTGAGTGGAACTAAAAGAGAATTTGTGTACTAAAAAAGGAGTAATTAAAAGACTTTTTGTAGCCTGCAAAGTTTAGGTTAAAAAAAATGTGTCAGTGGGAACAAACCCTGAATGGCTGAAACCAAAAGGGATGTTTCCTGATGTTAGTCAGGAGGACTTGCCAAATCTGTACTCCTCCAAAGTGGGCTTTTCCATGTTTTTGTTGGACCTCATCGGAGACGTTCACTCCTTAGAGGATTATGAGTGTTCTCATGGCATCAGTGAGACAGAAAGCACAAATGCCCAGGTCATTTGTGTTAAATAAAAGGAAAAAAAAAACAGTTTTTCAAGCACACAGCATGACCTGAGCTTTCCAGGGGAGAAGTATAGATTTGGAGAACACAGTTACCAAGGACTACATATAGTGTGAACTTTGGGAGTGCGATGAGGCATGTCAGAGTATTCTGAAAATAGTTCGAAGGATGCGCATGTGAAGAAGGAATGTCACATTCAGATAAACCATTCGGTAAATATTTATTAGTACCTACTAAGTGCTGCTCACTCTGTCGGGTGTTTGACATGTGTTAGTACAGTTGGAGGCGATACAGACCTGAGCCTCCCTTCAATAAGTTTAACCGACCGGACTTTCCAGAATATATTACAGTTGGAAAACAATAACAACACCAAAAAAGAAGACCGGCAGGTTCTGGAAGAAGAAAACCTCAAACTAGAGCAGAAAAAGAAACAGCCATTTTTGAATCCACATTAGTTGTATGAGTGAGTTTGTGTGTTTGGATCAGAATTTCTATTAAGGAATAATTGAGAACTGGTATCTGAGGTCAACTAGATTATGTTGGGAATTATTTATAGTTTTGTTTCAGTTAATCCTTAGAATATAGATAATTCTGTTCCTATGTTTTTGGTTGTCAGTTATTTTGCCATATTCATGAATCCCCAGATAAATAATACACAAAGAAATCGGTCAGTTCCTTTTAGAGAAGCGGAAATGAGGGCGGTGATACAGAAGAGGAAAAAAATAGACCAGAATAAGGCTCACTTGTGGCTTCCAGGTTGGGTAGTAGAGACTTTGGGTAACGAATTCTGATGGTGGTGGATGGAGATCTTATTTGTCTAGGAAGAAACACTGTCTTCATTTAGGCTGCGTGCTTATTTGTGGGTGTTTGGAGGGGTTGCTGATGGAAATTACGTGGAGTTTATACCACATCAAGTCATTCTTTTGAGCTGCCACAGATATTACATGTTTACTTGTAAAGACACCACTAACGGTGTAGAAGAATCTTTTCTAGCCACCAGGCATAACCCATATTCTCTGACTTCGACCAAGAGATGTTTTAATTTTTACTAACGGGTCAATTTTACTGGGAATGGTTTTCCTATCAAGAACAAAAGCAGTCTCCCTGAGTGAGGCCCTCTGATTGATTTGCAGAAAATGTATTTAGGTAGCTCTAATTTTTTTGGTTAAAGACTCAACGCCTGCGTGTCAAGAGCCATAGAGAATCTCAACATTGACCCAGTAATTCCATTCCTAACAATCAAGCCTGAGAAAAAAAGTGAAATATATGGGGCACCTGGGTGGTTCATATGGTTAAGCAACTGACTCTTGATTTTGGCTCAGGTCATGATCCCGCAGTTTGTGAGTCTGAGCCCCACACTGGGATTGGGGCTTGGGATTCTCTCACTCTCCCTTTCTGTCTGCCCCTCCCCTACTTGTATGTGTGCTCTCTCTCTTTCCCAAAATAAATAAACTCAAAAAAAGAAAAAAAAAACACAAGATATAAAGAAACCTATGTCCCACCAAAAAAGTTACTTGTTGCATGTTTACTTATGTTACATATTATTTTAAATATAGATATTTAAAATTGCCAAAATATTTAACAAAGGAGAATGACTATCCAAATAATGAAAAGCCTACTAGATATAATGCTACTAGCTGTAATGCTATGTAGCTATTCAAACTGCATTAATAAAATGTTTATAGTAATATACAATGAGGTTCTACTAAAATGTTTAATATTATTGTCATATACATTTCCATGATAAAAATGAAAGCATAGTTTTAAATGTTTCCATGTTGGCTCATCATCAATCTTAGGACATTCTCCAAGCTAAGTCAAATATATCTATGGTGAAAACAATTTTTTAAACTTCGCTTTATGCAGTATTTGATTTATGTCTCAAGGGAGAGCTATATTATCTATCCAAAGATTTTCTGGTCCAGTAACACCTTAAGGAAAAAAATATGGTAAAGTCAAAATGAACTATGCATCTACTAGTGAGTTGGTTAAGCCCATTGACACTGTTAGGGTGACACAACCGTCCTTTGATTCTCCTGACTCTGAGCATTAAAATTGTTCTTAAATGTAAAATCAGAGAAAAGATTACGATGCCTTTTTATAATAGGTGTCCTTGCAAAATGTACTGGTGTGGATGCTGTGCCCCTGTTATATCTATTAGTAGACATGTATCTATTCCAACGTAAATATTCAAATGCCTACTTAGGAAACAAAACTCCAAGAGGTACGTGACCTGCCTGAGTTCCCAAAGCCAGAGAATTGACAGGTTGCCATCAGTATGTGGTGTCTCTTTCTGGTTCTTCAGAGCCTGCAGCGTAACGTGGCCAGGTTTCATGTACTTTGAAAACTTTCAAGTATTGCAACTCTACTTACAATTTACATTGAAAATAACAACTCACCATTTGTGATTTCATTTTTGTTTTTTTGTCAGTGATTATTGGATATAATTTATAATATTGCAACTCTGTTTATAATTTACACTGAAAATATCAGCTCACAATTTGCGACTTCGACTTTCTGCAAGTGATTATTGGGTACAGCTAACGGCGCCCCATCCCTCAGCAGCCTATCTTTGATATTCTGATGTTGTAATTTTCACCATGTAATGAAATGGGCAGTGTGCACAATGCTGTATTTTCCCATTGAACAAACACATGTGGCCATGATATAAAATGCATAAAATCTATTCCCCGGGAAGAAAATGGACCCTTCAAGAGATGCAATAAAAGAATGCGCTGATGAACGGATAGTTATTTGTCTCTGCAGTGTCCTCCATAACAGGAAACGTGAGGAAGGATATGATTGGAGACATAGGTCAGTACGATGTAGGCATGAATGCAAGTGTGTATCATTCTCTTCCTCTGCTTCTCTCTCTGAATATGAAGACGTCTCAAAGCCTATTCTCGATTCCAGAGACCTATTTAGTATTGTGCACCGGCAGCGTCCATTTCTCCTACCATCACATTTATTATTGTTTAATCAAATAGTGACAAGTCAAGTGGTTCAGAAAGAAACCAAGGAAATGAATCCCCATCAGTCTTTACATAATTAATGGTATTCCCTGTGGACTGGGCAATTTATTAAATTGCTGAGCAGAACCACTTCAGATAAACATATTTATGTATTCTGTGAAAGACTGTTCTAGAAACTTTTGAATGTTTGAAACTAACATCTGTCGACTTTTTAAAAACTGTTTGAATATGACAATGTTTTAGGAGAGTGGAAACTGGTAATAGCACCCATTACTGCTTTTTCCATTTTAAGAATCTTTAATGCATTAGCATGGCAATTTTGAAATTAGAACCACTTAGGAAAAACAATATGAGAAATCAAGATGTTAAAAAAAGTATATAAGAAAGGAGAAGCATTTGTTTCTAGGGAAAACATTAAATTCCCACACATCAGACCATGTACTCTTCTCCGTACAGAGTAAGTTACATATGAAATTTCCCATATGCATGTATCCAACCATAATATATATGTAATTGATGAAGTTTTAACACAGCAACTTGCATCTTTCAAAATATTTTTTAATGTTTAAGGCTAGTGAAAATACGTTCAAAGAATATCTTTTTAAAAAAATGTTTATTTATTTTGAGAGAGAGAGAGAGTGTGAGCAGAGGAGAGACAGAGAGGGAGACAGAATCTGAAGCAGGCTCCAGGTTCTGAGCTGTCAGCACAGAGCCCGACACGGGGCTCGAACCCACAAACTGTGAGATCATGACCTGAGCCGAAGTCAGATGCTTAACTGACTGAGCCACCCAAGCACCCCAAAGGATATCTTTTCTGATTAAGATTTCTGGTTTAAGATTAAGGTGTGGGGGCACCTGGATGGCTCAGTTGGTTAAGCATCCAACTCTGGGTTTCAGCTCAGATATTGATCACACTGTGAATTCTAGCCCCGTGTCGAGCTCTGCACTGACAGTGCAGAGCCTGCCTGGAATTCTCTCACCTCCTTCTTTCTCTGCCCTCCCCCCCGCCAAAAAAAATAAACTTAAAAGCAAATCATGTAGATGCTAAGGGACAAACAATTTAATCTATTTAAGGTTGTACAGACAGTAGGTAGAAAAACTGGAAATCAGCCTCCCGTCCTATAACCAGACCTATTTACTACAAGCGCGAACTCTTAAGTATTTGTTATCTGCGTTTGGTTTTAGGTAAATTCTATTTTAGCAGGTTTGAAACATTGACAACACTGTTTCTCAAGGACATATCACAAACTAAAACTGTTCATCTAGTTGGAAAAAAGGTAAAAGAGGGTTTGTGTTATGAATGTCAGTCATAGCTGTAAAAAGTGACCTGTTCAGGAAACTAACTGACGTGTTAAGGAAAAGGTACGTCGAACCAGTCTAGCAACGTTCTTTTGGGGGGAGAATCCATTCAGTAATTAATTGGAAATTGTAACAATTAACCATTAGCTTTGAATAAGTTCCTAAAGTAAAACAACAGACTACCTTGTGTTTAACAAAACCTATAGGTACGTGAAATTATTTTCAGTTTCTGAAATGTATCATTTCAAATGTAATGAGAATTAGTTCCTTCATGATTCTCATATAACGTCAAAGCTGTCTTCATGTGCTGTTAGGACAGAGTATTTTGGGGATACTATTAATCAGACTGAAGAAAGTAAAAATAGGTTTTTGAAATAGTCTAGACCCGAAAGGGAGGGTAGACATTAACTTCTTGTCTGATATATTGGATACATTAATATACAATGCATCTTTGGTACTTGACCTTAAGTGTCATGGAATATAATCCACCATTTCTCTTTTTATAAGCAGTACTTTAAAGAGGTGTTCCTCGTCAACATTTTGTGCTGCAAGGTGGAAATAATGAAATACATTAAAGCATTAAATATACAACTTATTAAAAATATAATTAGTCACTTTATGTACTTATGTTCCGTAAATGCTAGACCTCGCCAGTCAAATTTGCAATTTAATCACTGACGTGAGGCTGTGACAGCATAATCTTTATTTAAATCTAACTTCCTAATTTCTTCTAATATCGCTGAGTTAATAGGGCCTTTTGTCTATAATCAAAATGCATATTTAGATTTTTTTTGTGCTATATTTACTTGATTTTTATTCATATACTCTATGTAGCTTCTCAACTAACGCCAGGTATTCACCGGTAAAGCTCTCAAGGTCAAGAGCCCAAGAGCAATGTTGACCTCAAATATTCACCTAAAACTTTACCACATGATTGCCGTTTGACCAAGTAACATTGGGAATGTCAGTCTCAAAATGTCAGACCTTTTTGCCCCTTCCCAGTGGGGTACTTTAAAGGAGTCCCATTCCTCATTCTGATTTATTGTAACCTCATATATTTATATGTGTAATTGGATTTTTATTAAAGCTTTTAGACCAACTTAGCAACTAGTGGCATAGTAGAATGTATTATGTAATATAGCAGGGAAAAGATCGGGTTTGAAGCCATTAATGTAAATCCTACCTAAAGTCTTCTTTAATCTCTTGGAGCGGCGGTTTTCTTGTATATAATTGGGAATTAAAATGCTTTCCGTTCAAGGTGTCCTGCGTTTAAAATAACATCCAAATAATATTCTCGGTTCATAGTAAGTTCCCATCAGTTTGTCTTGGCTTCCTTCTATCCTTCCTTTCATTTATTAATCATACCAAGGTGCCAGACAATAGAAATTTTTCGGTTTATCATTTTTTTAACACATGACAGGAAAGCATGTTTTTCATTTCTGTAACAAGCAGTTTTTGAGTCATGATTATCTGCAAAGAAAAAAAAAGACATAAAACATAAGTAGGTAGATATACAAATGTAGATAGATAAAGGAGCCTACTCTTCATGGTTTGGTTGGTTCATATAGTAGATAGAGGCAGTCTAACAATAGTGATTAAAACAAAAGTCTAATTTGAATATAGTTCAAATTACTTAACAATTTCAGACGGAACTCAAAATATGAGAACAAGTAACTTGGGAGTTGAGAAAGTATTTTTTAAAACTTTAGGCAGAAGTAAAGCTTAATGTTCCAGTACAGACCCTGCGAGATTAGTTTCTGTCACAGAGATATTATTAAGAAATGAGTTTAAGGGGCGCCTGGGTGGCACAGTCGGTTAAGCGTCCGACTTCAGCCAGGTCACGATCTCGCGGTCCGTGAGTTCGAGCCCCGCCTCGGGCTCTGGGCTGATGGCTCGGAGCCTGGATGGAGCCTGTTTCCGATTCTGTGTCTCCCTCTCTCTCTGCCCCTCGCCCGTTCATGCTCTGTCTCTCTTTGTCCCAAAAATAAATAAACGTTGAAAAAAAAATTAAAAAAAGAAAAGAAATGAGTTTAAATAAAAATAAAGATCCAAGTATGTGTCACATTAACTCAGAGGTTATTCACAATTATGTGTCCTATAAATAAATAGTTGGTGGTTTTCCTGAGTTGGGAAAATTCCTTTAGGAATTGGTAGGAATTCCTTTTAGGAATAATTCAGGAATTATCCTTTAGGATAAATATAATGAGGATTTAGCAGTGGAAAAGCCAGCCAGAAGAATGGTCTGTTCTTCTGTGTGGAAAGTAACAGGATGGGGAAGAGATCTCTTCACAGAAGATGTATTTTAGTGAGAAGGAATGTGTGTATTGTGATCTGACTTGTCAGAGTTCCCCAGCAAAGGATGATTGAAATCATCACAACTGCAGAATTAAGACGTAGAAGGAAGTATTTCCAACTTGGAAATTTCCTCCATTTATAATAGTGCATTTATGTGTATTTTTATTCGTTTACCGTTTGTGTCCCCCATATGAGGATAGACCACGCTTGCAAGAACCATATGCTTTTCGTACAGCGTGATAAAGTAAATATCACATCGAACGCGGTGCCAGGTACATGGTGGTTGCCAGGTAACTATGGGATGGATCTAGAATGAATGAGTGAATGGTTGCATGGATGATAGAAAAATGTCTATTTTCATGTCGGAAAAGTTACCAAAATTCAGAAACAAATAAGTAGGACTGCCTTTTTTTTTTATATTTGCTAAAATCTGTTTTTACTATCCTATTTCTCACTTTAGCAGACTAATTTGGGAGCAGAGGGCGGTGGCATTATATCCACTATGATGCACTAAATCCAAAACACGAAAGCCAAACAATTGTGCCAGCTGATGACAAAGCAACTTTGTCAAATTATTAATAAAACCTGTTTGCATAAAAAGCTACTTCCTGATTATACACTTTTCAATATTTGAATCATACATTTAATACTCAATATATAAATCTTTATTCAGTGAAAATTACAAAGCATAATAAAATGTCTATACTTCACTCTCTTCTCTCAAGAGAAATAAAGACTAATTATTTATAGTTGAAGTTAGACTGATTAGTTAGTGTTGCTTGTTCCTATGACTAATTAATGAGGAAATGGTGTGTCCTTACCCTTTGATTTGTTGCTGATTAATAAATCAATAAAGTATTACTGGAAGGAAAATAAAGAACAGAAACACACTCCTATAATGAGGTGATGGTTGCCCTTTTTCGCTTTCTGAATGCTCACAGTCTCAAAAAAAAATTCACATCATAAATGAAATTAGCTGGGACCATTGCCAAATTTTTGAAGGAGGACTACAATTGATGGCTCATGAAGATTGAATTATTCATTCACCCCTAGAACACGAAACTCTAGGACGGAGTTGGGACACCGCCATTACGGTTGAAACTTGTCATTGTCCTTGCTACCGTGTGTTCCATATTTTAACAAACAGGGATTTCAGACTTCCGGGTTGTTATTTCAGGTCAGTGCTTAGGAGACCACCTCGGCCTGGTGTACACGTTCACGACGTGTCGAGGGGCTTAATCATGACCCCCTAGAACTTCAGCCGTTTGGATGCCTCTTTCTGCGGGGGACATTGTCCCCATTTAAATACTGGGAACGAGGTGTGTGAAGGGAGTGTAGGGCCAGCGTTAGAACACAAGTAGCAGAGGCTTCAGCCTTGCCTTGGCCCTTGACAAATCACAGTCAGACTGGCTTAAGAGATACACATCAGCTGTGTCTCTACACCCATCCACTCTACACTACGTCCACAGGATCCCCGTGTTTCTTGTTGGGACCCATGAAATAGTTCCCTCACTCTACTTAGATCTGGCATTGACTTCACCCCTCCTGGATTATCCTGTTCTTACTTAATATCAACTACATTTCAAGCCTCACTAGTCCATTACCTCATGGTGTAGTACAAACTTGAATGTTCTGTGCCTACTGGCTAACATTCTAAGATAGAAAAGCTCTAGACTTCCAGTTGGTCCAGTTTGGCAAAAGAGTTATTGCTTTTAGTATCCTTGGGACTTTTGATGAACCCTAAATCTTCTGCTCTCTGTTCAGTAAGTCAGATAGTTCATAGATTTTTTTTTTACAGCTTTATTGAAGTAAAATTGATAAACAAACAAAAAAAATTCACACATTTAATGTTTACAATTTGATGAGTTTGGATATATGGATACACCAGTGGTACCATAACCGCAAAGTAATAAACATATCCAATCACCCCCCAGAGTTTCCAGAGACGTGATGTACAATATAATGTCTGTCGTTAACAAGAAAGTGTTGTGCACTTACAAATTTAAGAAACTAAGTCTCGTATTAAGTGTTCTTACCACAGAGACAAAATCAAAGTTAAAAAAGGGTACAAAAATTCATAGAATCTTAATAGTGGCTTCGTAAAGTCATGTGCTTCTAGCATCTCCCCAGACCCCCAGGAGTCAAATGTTTCATATGATGCACACTGTTAGTTAATGATAAATTTTAAATCACCAAATCCTGTGATTTTCATCACCACTCTGTGGTCTGTTATTTTAGGAAAACTTTCTTTTCTGGGTGTATTTTTTTAATTAAAAAACATTTTTATTTTTGAGAGAGAGAGAGAGAGAGAAGGGGAAAGGAGGAGGGACAGATACAGAGGGAGACACAGAACCCGAAGCAGTCTCCAGGCTCTGAGCTGTCAGCCCACAGCCCGATGCGGGGCTTGAACCCACTAACCACAAGATCATGACCTGAGCCGAAGTCGGACGCTTAACCGACTTGGCCACCCAGGTGCCCCTATCTGGGTATATTTTTAAGAAAGAAACAATTCATATATTAACCTGTAATATATACAACTATATATTATTTATTTGATTTTAAAATATACATAATTTTGATTTTAAAAATGATTTATCAAAATCCTAATATAGTTGAATGAGTATTATGGTATGGTTACAACAGAAGTTTGCAGGATACAAACTCAGTGCAGTTTGTTAAGTCACAAAGACAAGAAAAAATACATAGGCAAAGCATTGTCACAGACAAATTCATTAGTCATTCTGTGACTAGTAATTTTAATATGCACTACTAATAAACTTGAAAATCTAGAAATCTAGAAATCTATATGTTTTTACACACTACAGCTTATCACGTTCTGAATATACAAGTTCCTATTATATAAATACATATGGTATGTATATCCTTGAAAGTTCTTAAGAGCAGTTGTGGACCGTCTAAAATATTTATTAATAATTAGTGCTATGAAAAATAATTAGTGCTATTAGATTTGAGAATTCTTTCAATGTTTAGTTTTGAGAGAGAGAGAGAGAGTGCACGCGCGCGTGAGCGATTGGGGGAGGGGCAGAGAGCGAGAGGGAGAAACAGAATCTGAAGCAGGCTCCAGGCTCCGAGCTGACAGCACAGAGCCAGCCTGATGCAGGCTCGAACCCATGAACTATGAGATCATGACCTCAGCCAAAGTCGGCCACTTAACCGAGTGAGCCATCCAGGCGCCCCAGTGCTATTAGGTTTGAATAAATAATCTATAAATCATAGGCTTTTATTTCATTTGCAATGTTTCTCTGTGTTTGACCCACTAATCCTGAAGTGGGCAAGCCATTCCATTATAGCTCTTCAAGTTTCTGGAATATGTGGTCAGAATACCTTTGTGGAACTGCAGTAATTTCAAGGTAATATCACTTAACATTTTTCTGTAAGAATTAATATAAATTTATCAAGACAGGGACCAGGGGATAAAACTATTACTAAAATATGGACCAGTTACAAGAGAAAAAAGACAGTAACACCTACATAGAAACAATATAAAGCAAAAACGAGATAATAAAAATTAGAGCATTAAAAGACCAATGTCACCTTCATACACACACACACACACACACACACACACACACACACACACACACAAAGAACTTAACCAATTTTTGTCTGGTGATGGTCATTGATTTTACATCAAGGAAATGATTGATTTAGGAATTGATATTTGAAAGGTAGACATTTTTTCAAGATTTCTACTTTAGCTACAAAATTCTATCTCCCTCAGAATTGCCTGAGGAAAATTATTATCATCCCAACTTAAACCTGTATTTTTTTCAGGTGTCTAAAGTGAAAGTCAGTTTCATGCAGAGTGACTGACTTCTTAATATTTAAGCAACTTTACATAAAGTAGATGCGTGCAGCTTTTCTGGTTAGACCACATAGTCAATTTTCTTTTGTATTGCTGGGTAGAAAGGGTCCTCAAATTGTTTACTGGTTAAAATTGGTTTGTGTTAGTGAGGCCTGTATATATGCTTTATTGTCCTTTCTTTGCTTCCAAAGCAACATTCAGTTCAACTTTGTGTTTTTTCATGTACTTTGTGCCACTGTTGAACCAAAATCCGGAGCGCGTGGTTTCACGTAAGGATAGTCGATTAGTTCCGGACCGTTTAGCCTTCTTACGTTTGAACAAAATCTCAGGGAAGTGAGATGGCTGTCCAGAGTTACACAAGTGACGTAGGACCATGAGAAACAAAAATTGAAGCAGGCTTGCCTGCCTCCCCTGAACTCATTCACAGGTGCAGCAGTGAACTTGGCCCCTTACCTACTGTGCTCTGATAAACATTGGACTTCTGTCCGTCTGCCTGTGGTTAGTGGGAATAACAGCCATGTTTTCTGAAAAGAAGGTTCCTGCAAGGATTATTTAAGATGTTGTCTGGATATAGACCAGTAGGGGAAAGCTCTGTTAAGAGTACCCTCGGATTTTCCTTAAACCGTTTAATCTCCCTGGCAAGCTCCTCCCTCTCTCCCGGAGGTATCAGGTGGGGAAGCCTGAACCTAATCCACCAAGTCATTCATGTATGTTAGATTAACTCGCTTAAGGTTGGATACTTTCAAATCTCCCCCTTCTCCCGCTCCTCTCTATGCATATATGACCTCCTTGCACAGGATCAGAGCCTGTGACCTCAATCTGGCACTCATGACTGGCTGGTGTGACCCAGGGATGGGCTGGCTGCTCTCAGTTGAGGTACTGTCTGGTCTAGTGTCTCCCCTTTCTGCCGGCATTAGCTAAAGAGGTCTATGGTGGTGGCCCTGGGCCTGATTTCCTCGTCGTAGACAATGGCTCCAGGAAGTGTCTGCTGTCTCCCCTGGCTGCCTGGGTCCCACCCCGATTCTCAGTTGTATTGCCTATTCCAGTAGGTCTCCCCCGAATGACTTCAGCCAGGTTCCCGTTGAATGGCTGTCAGCTAGTGTCTGTTTCCCAGGAAGTGGCAGCCCTTTCCGCGGGGGGGCTCCCCACTCAGACTCAAATCCAGCTTTGGAGCATGCTGCTTTCGTCTCCTGCACCTTAGGGACTCCCAGCCCCCTCACACTATAAACGCGTCTCGGGCTGCTCACGGAGAGAGACCTCAGGCAGTCTCTCTTGACAACCGTGTTGACTTTTACTGTCTTCACTGTCTTACTCCTACTCTAGCCGGGAGGCCCCAAGAGGAGGAGGGCGCATGAGGTGACTCTCTCCCAGACACCTGGGCAGGAAAGAAGGGCATATATCCCCTCTTCTCTAAGAGTACTTTCTAGTCTAATTCCCCACCACTCTCTCTAGCACAGAGAAGAAATACGAAGATGCAGGTGCCTCATCACTAGATCTTATCTCCGCTTCCCTTCCCCCTGAGACCCACCTGGACAAGAAGGGATGGAATTTCTATTTCTTTTCTACCCTGGACTCTGATCTGATCAGGCAGGCTTAGTGTTTCATATGTTACATTGCATCAAAGGAGTTTAGAAAGTCATGTTCTACGGGTGAGGGCTGGCTTTCGAGACGCGGCTCTTGCTGCTGGGCGAGGAGCTTTAATGGTCAAAGCCAGTCAGTGCCCTCTTTGTTCTAGGTCCTTTCCTCCCTGGGGCGGTGTGCTTCCTGACTGTCCCTTGAAGGTGAAAGCCTGGGAGGGGAGAATGTTTTAGGGAAAAATAAAAATGCTTCATTCTAATATCTCCCCCGAATGTGTTAAGGGCTTGTGCTAAATGCTATGTGATGAGTGCGTTCGTTTAATATGTCACACGGCCGTATGAGGAAGATAGTCATCTCATTGCATGTATGGAAAGGCAGGGTTGAGGAGGTCAAGTCACGTGCCACCGTGAGGGTAGATGATACCCTCAGTACCTGGCAGAGCATCTTTTGAATCCAGATACTATGATTCTGGAGTTCATATGTCCCCCCATCTAACAATGCCTTTTTTTTTGACAGGACATATTTAAAATATCTAGTGAAAAGTTGAAACTTTTGGACCTTTGAAAACACTAACAGATTAGATCTAGGGGAGAGGAGGAGGATGTGAGAATAGTCTATTTGAGAATAGAACCTTCAGGCATCTCAGGGAGCACACACCAGCCCGGCTGTGCACACTGAGTTTTTTTCTTTTTGCAGTGCGCGACCTGTTGTCCAAGGTGCTCCATTACTTATCCTGACCGTTCAAGAATTGCATTCAAATCTGTCTTTCAGCTGGATTAGTTCCGTACATATATTCATGTTTAAAATAATGCTTTAGTTGATGGCTTTATTCATTAAAAGAAACCTGCAATATAGACAGAAGTTTTGTATAAAACAAGGTTGAGTTTTATAAATAGATTTTGGGTAAATTTCCCCATATTTGGAAAATTTTCTTTATTCTGGGCGTTGACACAAAAATCCTTTGCCTTTGACTTTCGTGAAAGATTTCTACTTTATTCTGCCTGCAGCAACAAAACAAAATCATCCATAAGCATTCCTGTTCCGGGTATATATGTTAGCCTGGTAAACTCAAAATTTTGTGAAACCTGAAGATGATTTTACCATCTATAAATGTGCAACCTTGCAATCACAGAACTGGGCAAGACCATAATTACCAAGGGTAATCTGCCTTGATACTTCAGGACTTCTCTGATTTTGAACCTTAAATGTTTGAAATTATCAATCTGGTTAAAAGACAACCAAACAGATTTCAGAACTGACCAGAGTATTTTGTCATGATATTGCCAAGAGTTTTCCCTCTGTGTGTATGTGGGTGTGCACGTGTGCGTGTGCATTTATTTAAATAATGAAGTCATCTTAGAGCAAGAAAACATCCAATTTTCCCATGCATAGAACAATGGAATTTTAGTTTAACCTTGAATGATGAGATCGTAGGCAAAATGGGCCTGAAGTAAGAGCATAACACAGTTAGCAAATATAGACCACCCAACACATCTAGGGCATGGGAACCCTCTAGAAACAAAATGCTCTTCACAGAGAATTCTTGGTTTCTCTGTAGCACATTGTGTCATTCCGGGTGATGAAAATTGATCATTCGGTGATGTCTGCCAATATCTCCCTCTTAACTGAAGTTAATCTGACACGCCCGTGGTGGCCAGAGCTGTCCTGGGTTCCACGGAGTTCCTCACTGTTTAATGTAAAAACATGGAAGTCATCTCAACAGCCAGCAGAGCCCCCGCACCCCTGAACAGCTGCTGCGGAAATGCCCTTGGAAAACAGTGAATTTTATCAAAGAGTGGGGAATGAGTGATTAATTTTTAACATACCTGTTTCTGTACATCGAAATTGCCATTCTCAGGCTAATTTCATTTCGGCAGAATTGTTTATGTGCATATAAAGGTATCATTTTTTAAAGTGAAATTTCAATACACGTCTGAATTTGTTGCCAAGCCTCAAAATTAAGAAGGAATTTTCTTTATAATTTTAAATCATGCTTTCACGCCAGCTATAAATCTTGGTGCAGTTCTCTGAACGTAAGCCCTGGCTGTTGATCAATGTTTTCATCCTCTGCCATGGAGTTAAATATCATAAAAATATTAGTGTTGAAAACCAAATAGGTGGAATTGTAAAACATACTTTACTTAACCCAGGGACGCTAATATTTTCCTTTATCTACATAATGACACTTGAAATCAATCAACTGTCAGATTACTTTTAGCTGCTTTATCACAGTATGTGACATTGTCGGGTAATGAGCAATCCGTGAATTAATCTATCCAAACACGAATGCTGGAAATTAAATACTGTGACTGCTTTGACTATTCAGGTTTGTAGAACACTGTTCCTTGGAAAGGACGTAGTTGAACTACTTTAATCCAATGACTTTCGATTCAGATATCCCAGTTCCCAGAGCATATTCCCTAATTCACAGATGATTATTAAACACTGAGGATGCATGAATGCTTTATAATATTCATGTCTTCATCTCTGGAAAGAACCTGATTCCACCCATCAGCCAGCCCTTGAATCAACTCAGTTGGCCAACATGGGGTCCTCATTCCTGTCCCACAGAGTCTGGAGGATTTGCCTGGTGGGGGCTACAGTGAAAATCCTTCTACCCAATAACCTATACTCTCTGTCAGTTTCCATACAGATTTCACTTCCTTTTAAAGTTTACATTGCCTTTGTTGTTTCCTCATCTGGAAAGCTGGTACAATAATGGTGGTGAGGAAAAGATTTATTATGAAGCCAACAAGACTTCCGCTTCAAGGCTTCATTTGCAGGGACCCATGCAAATTCACCACCACAGTCCGTACAACCTAGATCAATTTCTGCACATACTTTATAAGGATACCGTGAGGCTTCCATGAGATCATGTAGGGCTCTGTGCCCAGTGCCGTGCCCAGAATGTGCTAAACTATTATCATTGTAACGTTTATGACACAGTAATACCCATGTAGCTTGTGAGGCAAAATACCCATTTGCTACCTCGACTATCACTGTAGTTACCGCCCAGCATTGTTGTCATTTACACATCTGGCTTTGTTATTTTCCAGAAGGGAAAATCTGAGTTGTCTTGTTTGCCTTTCAGTCATAGCCACTAGCATGGTTCTTGGCACTGGGCATACCAAAAATACCGTGCACTAAGATATAATAAATATTTCTGTATCCGTGCCTATTGAACATGACTTAGCACTTCAGAAATAATACTCAGATTGTGGAATACAATAGCTTAAGAATCAGAATTGTCACTTTATTATTTTTTTAATGTTTTACTTACTTTTGGGAGAGCGCAAGCAGGGGAGGGGCAGAGAGAGGGAGACAGAGGATCTGAAGCAGACCGTGTGCTGACGGCAGTGATCCAGATGTGGGTATTGAACTCACAAACTTTGAGGTCGTGACCTGAGCGGAAGTCAGACCCCCAACCGACTGAGCCACCCAGGTGCCCCAGAAGAATTGTTACTTTAAAGATACCATTGGCCCTCCTTTTGTGCAGTTACTTACCCAATGTCTTGCCCTACTTCACTCTATAATAGTTGATCAGAAGATTTGTCTTGGGGCAGCTGGGTGGCTCAGTCGGTGAAGCGTCCGACTTATGCTCAGGTCATGATCTCACAGTTCGTGAGTTTGAGCCCCGCATCAGACTCTGTGCTGAGCCTAGAGCCTCCTTCAGATTCTGTGTCTCCCTCTCTCTCTCTGCCCCTCCCCAGCTCGCTCTTTCTCTCTCTTGAAAATAAACGTTAGAAAAATTTTTAGAAAATTGTCTCAATTTTCATGGATTTTATAAAATTCATGTACATATATTCCTCCAAGAAACAGGCTATAGTGCGTTGTCCTCATAACCCCAGGAAAATGGCATTCATATAAATAATATAATTAAATATTCATGTAAGTGATCACTGTCTTCTAATTTATCCGTGCTCATCAAATACATGTTAATGATAATATGGGACTAACCCTGTGTGGTAGCATCTGCTGCTTTTATGTACCCATTTGCCACTCAATTCCATACGTACACAGAAACATTCGGTTTAAGGTTCTAGAAAATCTGCTCAGCTTGATAATGTCGACCCATCACATTTCAGTTAAGCAAATGTCAAGTCAAATGATGCATGTCATAGATACATAAATATTACGTACACGGAAAGCAGATTTCCAGCCATCAAATGCATAGAATCTTCTGGTGGGTAAACTTGGAGTACATTCTTAAATTTTGGCTGCAAGAAGAAACTCATGTAAAAATACTCCATAGTTCTCAAATAATTCAACTGCCAGTTTAACTTGGAAACAATTTTTACCACATATCTGTTTTGCTTTCAAAGCTGTCCTCTCCTGAAGTTACCATCCTAATGAAAAAAGCAATCATTCTGCTAAAAGTAGCATTTCCTCTGATAGGACATATTGAGCTGTATACACATCGCACAATCTTATGATTTCTTCAAAATAAAATTAACCCCTCCATGTTCTCAGGGTTAGTTCAAGGTAATTCTAAGCCATCATAAGCTGAAAATCATTACACAGTTGAACTTCATTACAAGATAAGTGATTCTGATGAAATTGCCACTTTATGGAATTGATCAGGATGAATGTCATTCCACGAAAGCTTCTCCTTGTGAAAATGAAAAATATTATTTACATTTGCAAGGAACTTTGTCAAATTTGTTGAAGTTCCAGTGCAGAATGAGTTATCTCATACTTTCCTAATCTTATTCAATAGGAAAAATGTTTTCGATGTAGAAGGTACTTGATAAATATCTAGGAAAAATGCTTTTTGGGTAGAAGGCACTTGATAAATTTGGTTTGTTGAACTGAATTGAATTCAGGCAAAGAAGGCCAGAGGCATTTTGTGAGAGGGTAGTTCTCAAATTCTTTCCCTGTTCTCTCCCTTTGGCCAATATTATACTTTTTAAAATTTATTTATTTGTTTAATTAATTTTTGACAGAGAGGGAGAGGCAGAGCATGAGTGGGGGAGGAGCAGAGAGAGAGCGAGATACAGAATTGAAAGCAATCTCCAGCTGCCAGCACAGAGGCCGACGCAGGGCTTGAACCCGCAAACCGTGAGATCATGACCTGAGCCGAAGTCGGACGCTTCACCGACCGAGCCACCCAGCGCCCCCATACTTGCTTTTATAAAGGATATTTCATTTTCCCAGTTGGTTTCATGACTGCCTTGGTTTGAGTTCCCACAGAAGCAGATCCTTAAAGAGGATTCAAATAGAAGCAGTTTCTTTGGGAGTCAAAGGGAAACACTGGCAGCGGTGGAGGGAAGTGGGACAGGGAAGGGAGGAGAGTCCACAAAATCTCGTTTGGGACCCTTAATCCCCTGGGGGATACTCGAGGCACCAGCACTCAGAGCTCTAGCAACTGGAGGGCGGGAGGGCGGGGCTGCTGGGCCATCTGTCCATCCGTTCCCATCCGTCTTTGGATGTTTTCCATGAGGGCTGCTCCTAGGAGCGTTAATTCCTGGCCCTTCCAGGATGGTAAAGGAATGGGGGTGTGAGTGGGTAGCTGAAGCACCTGCTGCAATGGTATCCGTTGCTGAGCATTCTTCCGGGACATTAAATGTGTGTGTGTGTGTGTGTGTGTGTGTGTGTGTGTGTGTGTGCGCGCGCGCGCGCGTGTGCACAGAATATTATAAGATATTTTGGGGATAGTGAGTAGAACAGGTTTTTAAAAAATGTTTTCATATTATGACAGAACCATTTTTTAAAATGTTTATTTTTGAGAGAGAGAGAGAGAGAGAGAGAGAGAGCGCGCGCGCGTGAATGGGGGAGGGGCAGAGAGAAGGGAGACACAGAACTGGGAGCAGGCTCCAAGCTCTGAGCTGTCAGCACAGAGCCCGACGTGAGGCTTGAACGCGTGAGTGGTGAGATCATGACCCGAGCCGAAGTCGGGTGCCCTACCGACTGAGCCACCCAGGTGCCCCCAGAACCATTTTGATACAACACTAAATGGTTGCATCAGAAGCCTGCCTAGGCTTCCCTTTGTGCTCCCTGAAGCCCTTTTCAGAAGCACCTGCCCATTAGCATGGATCATCCCTTTCTCCCAGAGGGCCAGTTCCAGAATGACCTCAGAGCCAAGGCAGGCTCTGGACCCCCATGCATTGCATCCCCTGCTTATTGAAAATCTGTTTCCCTTTTACTCAGAGCCGGGAAACCAAGGGCCTGCCTCTCACTCTGGAGTAAACACATGAAATCATAAGCTACCAGGGACTGTTTTTCCCTAAAATAGCAGTTCTATTAAATTGCATTATGTAAAAATGGGAATTGCACTAAGGTTGTTTTATAGGAGGTTGGTTTATATCATCAACTGTTTCATTGAACATCTGAGTGGTGATGAGTCACCCATAAAACCGGCAGACTAAAACGTGCAGAATGGCAGTTGTGAAGTTCTTCTAAGGCTCATAAAACTGGGTGACGTGCTCAAACATTTTATCAGAAGAAACGGAATCATTATCGGTACTCCATTTTAATTTGCTTTTTAGGGACTTTGATTTTGCACTTCCCCTTCCATACTGCGGATCTTCTTTTTGGGAGTATGAGAAAAGGAGACCCATCCTTTCTCTTCACACTGGATCACAGAAGAACCAGATGAACCTTCTGTTAGAAACAGGGGTTTGCAGGCCAGTCACAGAATGAGAACCTTGAAACTTCTTCTCATTCTGTCACAACAAAAAAGCAACATGCGCTGAATAGAGGCACTGTGGCGAGAACCACAGTGACTCATGACTCCATTGTTTACATCCATTGCCTCCATTCCGCTTCATGATGATCATGTGACATAATTACTACTCTTACTATTTACTTGGAGAACACTGAGGCTTAGGGAAGTTTAGTAACTCCTTAAGGTAGGAGCTGGGAATTAAACCCACATTTCTGTAGAAGAAATGATGCTTTTAAGCATTTTGTTCTCCTGCTTTATGAAATAACACGTGCTCAGGAGAAAAATAGAGCGAGAGACGAAATTCATCTATGGTGGAAAATATCACAGTAGGAGTGACCTCTGGGTGGGGGATGGAGATTGGGAAGGGGCATGGGGAACTTTTTAGGGTGGTTGAAATACGGTGTCGTACCAGGCACGTGGTTAATGTGGATTATATGGGGATACGTGTGTGTCAGAAGGCATTCAAAGGTAACACCTAAGATTGAAGCACGGGCCGAAGGCAGAGGATTCAGACACACCTTTTCAAGGTGTCTGCTCCCCATGACTCTAGCTCTGGCACGTGAGTGGAAACGGTCAGTTTCCCTTATCCTGCCTCCCGGCCCACAGGACAGGTCAAGCGTCATGCCCATGATCCTGTCCAGCCAGTCAGAATCCTTCCCGAGGACTTCCAAACGTTGAGCGAGGTGGTCTCAAAAACTGCCTTGTTTTCCTGGGATGACAGTTATGTCAGGACACGGATCCTACTTGCTGACAAGCGGTTCTTTTGCTTTGTGCAGAAGGTGGGTCGAGCGCTTAAAATGTGACCGATGCAACCGGGGAGCCGAACAACTTAAATTGTATTTAATTTTAATTCATTGAAGTTAAAATAGCTATGTGTGTGGCTGGCCGCTGACCTGTCGGACAGCACAGGTGTAGGAGAGTGAGTCAGGTGGCCAAGGAGCAAAGAAAACGAGAAATGAGAAAAGAGAGCCCTGAGGGAACCGGGGAGCTCTTTAGGGCTGACTTCCCCCTGCCCTTGGGATTCGGAGATGTGACCTCCTGAATTGCACAGCCCTCTGTCAGTCACGGCAGACAGATTCTCCTTTAGATGTCACCCTTTGAAATGACCTTTAATGAAGTAAACCGCTCTTTCCCCCCGCTCTTCGGGAAAAGAAGCCTAAAATGCAAATACGCGGTTGAGGTGGTTGTTCCCAATTCGCTAAAGACCAAATACCTAATAAATACAAATGGCTGAGTGTTGTAAACCTTTCCCTCTTTAATAGAAATGGAAGCTGGAATAAATCTACAGGGACAGCCTTGGTACCTTCCGAGTGGTAGGAAAGGAGGAGGCTTGACACTTTTCTTAGGATCCGTCCAGTTAACTTGCCAAAGTCTCCCGTAAATGCAACGTGCCTGGAGTCATAACTTCGCATAATTAATGATGGGGCTTTTGGGGGCACTCTCAAATTACTCAAAGGATCTTTTCGGGGATGTTTCTACACACCGTGACCAGTAATGCCACAGTCAGTGACTTAGCATTTGCTAATAAGGTACCTTTGAACTCTGGCATATACTGTCAGTCTTGTAGCCTGGTTTCTAAATTTTATAAAATAAGTTATAATGGTGCAACTACTACTCTCTAAAGATTGTAGATCACAGAGTTTCAGAGATGGAGGGAACTTCAGAGAATATCCAGTCCGGCCTCCTCATTTGCAGCTGAAAAGACAAAAGCCCAAGAGAGGCAAACTGATTTGCTCAGGGTCACAACATCTAATTAGTGGCCCTAGCTGAGACTAGACCCCCAGTCTGCCGATCCCGAGCGTGCTGTCAGTGAGCCCAAACCAACACATCTTGCTATTCTGACTTCTGCCTCTTCGAATGATATCTTAATCGCCATTTATGCTTTATGATTCTGTAAGGAGTGACAACTTTGTCAAGACAAAATTTCACATAATCCACTATTTTTTGTGACTTTTGGCCTTGAACAACACATGTATGAAATGTTTATCCTTGATGAGAGTCTTAAAAGATTAAGGATGAAACCTCAAGACATACTAGCTGTTAGTGACATTATGTAGATAAGCCTCACATCAATTTACACAAAATTATCTCGAAATCATTTACATCTGCCACCTGTACCGTTTAAAGTAAAATAATTATGGGAAAGACACAACTGGAGTTGAGTAGAGCACGTTCAAGAGTTCAGCCATACCACTTCCTTAACTGTTCAAGGCTTAGTTTGTTCTTGAAATAAAGGGATTAAAAAAGGTACAGAATATATAAAGCATCTAGTACAGTGCTTAACTTATAGAGTGAGTAAATACATAGTAAAACTTAATAGATTTATAGACCCTATTTAAGATGTTTTCACACCGGAGACAGTATTTTGATTTACATATGATTACGTAAGGTATCTATTTAAATTTAAAAAATATTAACGTGACAAATGCTTATTGAGTGCTTGGTGTATTTTAGGAACTGTTTCAGATTGGGAGTGCATTCACGGATAGAAGAGAAAAAACTGCTCTACTGATACAGCTTATATCAGTTGAGGGTCAGTGGGGTGAAGGAGGCAATTAAAAATAAATATGCACGCATTATGTGTGTGTATGTAATACACCCAGCAGATAATTAGTATTAAATAGGCATTTGAACAATTATTACTTATGTGATTTGTAAAGTTTTTTTTCCATGTCAATTAAGGGTCTAATACCGATGAAAAATTCAGTGCTTTGCCTTGACTTTGATTTACCTTCGAAACAACCATCTTGAGGCAAATTGATTTAAAATCTATATATATTTTGTAAGTCATGAATGACTCTATGTTAATCATTATGAAAACAAAAACATGATTCAGAGATTTCTAGTAAATTTTTTTGTTTTGTTTTGTTTTATCTGAGTGTAATACACATGCCATTGTGCTCCAGGAAGACCCATTCAGAGTTAGGGCGTCTATCTAGATCCGTTAAGAAGATCACATTCCGTGCCAAGGCGTTTATGATGCGACCGACATCGCAGATTCTGACCTAGTTTGCGTAGGACTTGGGCCAACAGCCTTCTTCTGAGAAGAAACGCAGCAGCTCAAGATGGCAACAGATGGTCAAGGAAGAAACATTTTAAGAAGTAGAGTGTCGGGGCGCCTGGGTGGCGCAGTCGGTTAAGCGTCCGACTTCAGCCAGGTCACGATCTCGTGGTCCGTGAGTTCAAGCCCTGCGCCGGGCTCTGGGCTGATGGCTCAGAGCCTGGAGCCTGTTTCCGATTCTGTGTCTGCCTCTCTCTCTGACCCTCCCCCGTTCATGCTCTGTCTCTCTCTGTCCCAAAAATAAATAAACGTTGAAAAAAAAAATAAAAAAAAAAGAAGTAGAGTGTCTGGACCAGATTAGTTAGTTCAGGGGGAGGTGAACCTGGGAGAGGTTAGCTTATTTCCATGTCTGGCGTGGGTACATGGGTGAGAGTGAGGGAGGATGTTTCCAGGCAAGGGTAATTAACTCCATTTGGGGTGCACTGAGCTCGAGTTTCTTACTGAACAAGGCTGGGATACGGAGGAATGTAAGTTTGGCAGTCTTGAACTAGAGACAAAGGTGTGAAGGCTGTCTTAACAGGTGTAAGTAGAAATAAAGGGCAAATAAAACTGTGAGGAATTCGCATTTCCACTTTTATTTTAGTTATTATAACGTGTCTCTGAAAAATATGCAAAGAGGGGAATTAAGCAACCTTTGCAGTAAAGTATTCCTATTAATAAAAAATAAACACCTACTTCTTACCCTAAAGAGGTTACTACCAAGTGGAGAGAAATACTTGTAAAGTGTATTAAGTATAGATAAGCCTTAAATTCCAAGGCAGATTTACATAATGTAGCATAACTTGTGGGTAATGATGATGATAAAACCACTAAACATCTGCTAAGCATTTAAAAAGCATTCTCCTTCCATTAGCATCAGTAGCCGGAAAATAACATACTTGGGCACAAATTGTCCTTTTAAAAATCTAGTTTGGGGCCAGTAGAATTTTGCTCAAGATTTTATTGGGAGCCCTGGCTTTTTTTTTTCCCCCCCTCTTGGAGGGTATAGGTAGCCAGATGCTTTCGGCTGATTGGAAACTCACATTCCATTAAGTACACTCATTATTTTGATTATGGCAAGGTCAGACCTTCAGCAAATTTCATACATCTTTATCTGCTGTACAACATCCTGTTAGGGGAGACCATGTTCTGGTCAGGAAGTGAACAGTTTTGTGGCAGGAGGAGAATGGAAGTATGAAGTGTTACTTATTATTCTTATAGGCTGTCATAATTAACAATTTTAATTGTAACACAATAAAAAATATCACATGTTATTCCTAGCCCTAATTTTTTGTGTTGTAACAGGTAACCTTTTTTTTTTTTTTTTTAAAAAAAGAGGAAAATGTTTGTTTCTCTTTAAGAATTAGAGAATTCATCTGTCTTTTATCTTGGTCTCCGTCGTGTTTCTTTATCAAAAGATATATATAAAAAAAGCCAAGTTTGACTTCAAATTGGCTAGGCCTGTGTGTAAAGTAGCATAAATGTGCTCTTGCGGGAATAAGTACACTTTGTATTGGTGATTGATCACTCAATTAAATTCTCCATGGAAAGGAAAAGCTAAGGGATCTCATTAATTTTTTTTACACACGCGCGCACACACACACACACACACACACACGAAAGAGGTATAAAAATATCAGAAAATTGTGTGGAGAGAAAATTAATAAGAATAGCTTTTAAAAAGGCACTTTGAAACCTGAAAATTACTTTAGATCTCTAGTAACACTATTCAAAAAAGTACACAATGCTTTTAAACAAAGTCAGCAACAATGAAATAAACTAAACAAATCTAAACAAAAATACGTCTCAAAACAACCATGAGTAATAGTTTTTCCAAGCAGCTTCTCCCAGTAAACTACACTAAATAATGGCAAAAACAAGTAAGCTAGTCTTTTTAAAGAAGGTACAGAGAAAAATCATCAAAACAACGTGGCACCCAGGACATTTTTTTTTTTAACTCAAGAGTAAAATTATTTTACTGTGTATAAATTCTTCAAGGTGGCAAATGTCCTGTCGCATGGCTCTGATTACTGGGGACGGGAAACTGGGTTCCAGTTTGCAAACCACATACCCGGTAGGAATCCTAGAACACATAGAGAAATGAGAGTCAGCAGTTACCTTGAAAAGCCGAGAAAAGGGAACCTGTAAGCCAATACAATCAAGTGGGGACCCAGCTCCTGTGTACCTACCGTGTGCCAGGATGATGCTGGGCATTGGCAGCGAGCAGATGCAGCTCAGTCTCTGACACCGGTGACAGCTGGTGGGATGCATGTTCTAGGACCTCTTATAGTGCTGTGTGGTCCCCTGTCCTCATCGTCCAGTTTGAGCCCCACAGCAGCACGCTGCTCATCTGCCTGAATCCTGCCTCTTCCTTCTGACCGAATCTGCCGTGACCTCGTTAGGCTTGTGCTTTATATCATCTCTCCCTCGTCAAAATCCTGCTCACACGTTCATTGCTGTCCTACACTTGGCCTTCTTTCTGTGCCATCTTTGACGGTCTAGCTGTTACAAGGTAGTCCCGTTCCTCCTAGCCGACCTGAATTTCTGCACGTTCCCAGATCTCTCCCTTGGCTCAGGGTTTAGGGCCAACCTCATTTCTCAGAACCATCCGGACCCGAACCAGGAAATGTAGGCAGTTCCCCTCTACTCTGCTGTGGCAACTCAACTCCATCGCACCCCCGTTCTGCCTCGGTCCTGTCGGGGCTCCTCGCCTTACCTAATACATAACTTCCTTCAGCTTCTCCTGGACAGGAGCGAAGCCAATTAAGCGAAGTGGGAAAAGTGCCTTGTGAGAAAGCTTGCAGCATGGGGGTCATTTGTATAGCATGGTAAAGTCAGAGGGGAGAGGATGGCAGTGTGAGAGTGTGACCGCATCACGTTTGTGAAATTTACAGTAGAATCTTCCCAGAAGCAGTAGGAGGGTAGGTTGAGAGGGGAGGGTGAAGCTGACTGAGACAGGGATGCGAATTGGACAGGATCAGCAGTAAAACAGGTGAGAAGCTGCAAGGGCCAGTTTTGTCTGAGGTGTGGTCCGTGGCCGGCGGATCGTGAGTGATTCTTATTCTTCCCCTTTTATTTTGCAGTTCCCAAATTGTTTTTACAGTAAGCACACGTTCATTTTATTGTTGTAAGAAATGTAACTTGTGAAGCAAACATAAAACCCAGTTACATCCTTTGACCTCACAATGCTCTTAGTATTTACACGAAATGGACAAAAAATGCAGCCAGTAAAACTGCATATAAAGCCTGATTTTATACAGTAAGCTTGTGCATAGAGAGCAGACCGAGAGATAACAGGGGTTGGCGGGCAGAGGGGAGAAGCGAAGCAAGCCGGAGGCAGATACCCAAAACCCTCCTCGGTCAGCTCTCGTCATTGACATCACACAGGGTTTGTATTTTGTTTCCTACGCTGTTAAAATTCAGGATGTGTAGTTGATGCGTATTTCTTTTTTAACAAGGAGAAAATTAAGTTTCCTTGAAGATCGTGTTGATGGGTGCCTATCAGTAAAAGTAACTCGAAGAGGGCACAGAACTGGTGCTTGAAATATCACAAGGCGGGGGGGGCGCCTGGGTGGCGCAGTCGGTTAAGTGTCCGACTTCAGCCCGGGTCACGATCTCGCGGCCCGTGAGTTTGAGCCCCGCATTGGGCTCTGGGCTGATGGCTCGGAGCCTGGGGCCTGCTTCCGATTCTGTGTCCCCCTCTCGCTCTGCCCCTCCCCCGTTCATGCTCTGTCTCTCTCTGTCCCCAAAAAAATAAATAAACGTTGAAAAAAAAATTAAAAAAAAAATATCACAAGGGTCCATTTCTCAGAGAGAGAGAGAGAGAGAGAGTGCACGCATGCACGAGGGGGGGAAGGCAGAGAGAGAAAGAGAGAAAAAGGGTCAATTTTTTTCTTTATCGTCAAACATGCAGGCATCACACGGAGAGGAAGGGAGCTTCTGTGACAACTCAGGCTTTCGGCCGAATGGCCGGCCCGGCTGGTGATGAAACCAGCCACGTGGGAGAAGGCCCAGCAAAGGTGACAAGTGGGCGTCGTAAGTGGAGGGGAAATTGGCTGTGGGAGCCGTCGGTCTCAGATGAGAGGAGGCTTTGTCACTGCCACGGTCGAGAATCGCCCGCACGTGGTGACGGTTGGAGGAAAATAGACCTCGGTTTTGATCTGTCGGCGCGTCCTGCAATCCCTGTACTCCATAGTCCCGCGCACCGGAGGACACCTGTTCCCACCGCCGTGGCCCGCCCCCAGCCTGCCAAAGCAGAGAGAAGAGGAATTCTGTAGGACTCCTTTGGAGGGAGGCAGCATGCAGACATCAGGGCGGGGTCGAGGACACGTGTCCGACACGGATGAGGAATGCGGAGAGTCCGGAGGGAATGGTCCAGAGTGTCGCGCAGGAGCGTGGATGGCTCAGACGGAGCCCCCAGCGCCAGAACCTCTGAACTGTGTCCTGCACAAGTTGCTTAATCTCATCAAGCCTCTGTTTTCTCCTCTGCAACACAGAAATGATGATAGTACAATCGCCAAAGAGTTAGAGTACAAGTTTCGTGAATTCATATGTGACAAGTACTTAGATCACAGCTTGGCACCTAGTAAATACCACATAAACGCTGGGTGATATTTTCATTATATTTTTGTTTGCGCAAAGCAACGGCGCTCACGTCCTAGGTTAGCAGCAGTCTTGCTAAGAATTAAAATCTGTTCTGCGTTGTACTATAGCATTCTCTTGCTTATAGAAATATTACCAACATTAATTCCCCTCTTAGATAAATGTGATTCACATTTCATCTCTTTATGTAATTTCCTTATTGTTTTATCATTTTTCTGCCATTTTCCTATTGCTCTATTCTATAAATAATGGATACACCATTTTAATGATTCTGGTAAATAGAGACCATATTTTTTTTTGCCCGTGAAGCACAAGGAAAATTTTTTTCATAATATTTTATTTCTGTCATTGTGCCTGAGATTAACAGCACGATTTTTCATCCACAAAGTTTATTATGGGTTGTAAAAATGAATAGGCTCTCCTTTCTGATTGGCTGAGAAAAGGAATTTAATCTTATGTAATTATCTTTCAAATCACGCATGCATCGGCACAATAAAACTATCTATTAGATCACTGAACCATTTCACATGATTTTAAAAAGATTAATATTCATATAAAATTTATATATCTCTCAGCCTTTCTCCCCATGATAGACTTTCTTAAAGAACAACAAAATAGACCAGCAAAACAGAGCACCAGATAATGGAGGGACTAAGAAAAATTCCGCAAATAGTCACGGTAACACCATCTTTTTCCTTCTTAATAAAAAAGGCAGGGTCCTGAAGCAGAAAAATTGCTGTGGGTTGTAAGAGCTGGAATGTGAGACAAGACTAAAAACATTCGTCTTAATGATGTGCAAACTTTTGTCTCGACTTCATTTTCCAGACAAGTTCTTCTCGAGGGTCTAATTCCTGCAATAAATAACTACGGTGGAGAGCAGATGAGGGAGTTGGGGGGTGGGAAGGTTGAGCAATTGGGGGGTGTGGGGGTGAGGAGCGTGGTGGGGGCACAACTCCAGGCACTGTCTTCTGAAGCCGTCCCGCTGGATCCCTCAGCTGCCCATCGTGGTTTGAATAACATCAACCTAATCTAAGCACTGCCTTTTAAGAGACTGTGAGAAGCAGTGATACAGCCAGGGTTATAGGGTTACACAAGATAACACCCAGTAACGGCGTCCTGATGCATTGTGTGCCCTGAAAAAAAATATATTATACTTTTGTATACAGTCCCTACCATGGGAACATCTTAAAATTGTTTCTGCTTTTCCAAACGACTACTGCTACATAATGTATTCGTCTTTCTCTAGAAAATCTCTCTGTGATGGAGTTTATTTTTCAGCCTATGAGGAGTTTTTTTTTTTTACTTAGAAAAATTCTCAATTCAAAAATAAAAATGAAGGGCGCCTGGGTGGCTCAGCCCGTTCAGCGTCCGGCTTCGGCTCAGGGCATGATCTCACGGTTCGTGAGTTTGAGCCCCGTGTCGGGCTCTGTGCTGACAGCTCAGAGCCTGGGGCCTGCTCCGGATTCTTTGTCTCCCTCTCTCTCTGCCCCTCCCATGCTCACACTCTGTCTCTCTCAAAAATAAATAAACGTTAAAAATTAAAAAAAAAAATGAGACAGGTACAGTGAGCGTTTAAATTTGTTTGGTTGAAGTTCTTATTCTTTTTTTTTTTTTTTTTTTTTTTTTTTTTTTTTTTATTTTTAAATTTTTTTTTTCAACGTTTATTTATTTTTGGGACAGAGAGAGACAGAGCATGAACGGGGGAGGGGCAGAGAGAGAGGGAGACACAGAATCGGAAACAGGCTCCAGGCTCCAAGCCATCAGCCCAGAGCCTGACGCGGGGCTCGAACTCATGGACCACGAGATCGTGACCTGGCTGAAGTCGGACGCTTAACCGACTGCGCCACCCAGGCGCCCCGTGAAGTTCTTATTCTTAAAAAAAAAATACTTTGGACAATCATTGCTGCTTCCCTGCATCCCTCTCACAAGGGAAATAAATTTCAATATGATTAAGCAAGTAAAGGTTAAATGTGAATAGTTTGGATGTGGCTTACTATGTTATTAAGCAAAAGACTTCTCTCAGGCATTCGGCACAAATAAACATAGTAAATGGCGGAAAGAGTAATGGGCATTTTTCCAAATGTAGATTTCCACTGAAGAGACTAAGTGAAACTTCCTCAGTTATGAAGTATCTTTCTGAGTTTTGATCTAATGAAAATTGGGATAAAACTTGCTGTGTTAGGACTGGTACCCACTTCGAGTCAAAGGACACCCTCCTTTAAAGCTGCGGACATTCTAGGCCCTAAAACTAAGGGAGGGGAGGGTACAAGTCTGTCTGGCACCAGAGATTTTGTTCTAACTTGGAATTCTCACAAGGATTCTACTCGACTTAAGAGCAGTCCCCAGCAGGAGCAAAAGAACATAAATGTCACTGAACAACCTCAGAGGCAAGTGACTTTCTTGACTGCAGAGTAACCTGGCATCTGTCTACAATTCTCCCTTGCCGCGTTACAGAATGACAGAAAATGTCCCTTTTCCTCTCCCCGCGATCATTTGCACGTTGTGTGGCACCTTCTAGATAGTGAAGGCGCTTTACGTTTTTCTTGTGTCGGAGGGGTGAAGAACGAAGAGCGCTAGTAAATGGAAAGGAACATTCTAAAGCCGTGACGGCAATTGGGTGTAACTGGTGAGTGAACCTAGCTGGACCTGAGAGTGATGTCACCCTAGATGTGAAAGCTGCCTCCGTTAGGTGTCGTCTGTATAAATCCAGACAAGTCATATAAAGTGACTGCCATCTGGCAGTGTGGTGGTGAACATTCAATAGTTCATATATGGGCAATATTTAATAACTTTCTCCGTTTGCTATGCTTTGAAGATCCTAGAAAAAGACCTGGAGCATTGTGGGCATCCGGGAGTTGGCAGTGAGCTTGTCCTTCAAGCTCTTAGGATCACAGGAAATAGATCCCCTGAGGTTGTCTCACCTGATAAGGGGGGAATTATTTTGAGGCTACAGATGAAGGAAGCTAGGAATTCTGACCCCGAAGCAGGTTTGTATGGAAACACGGAAGCCGGATATGTCTAGATCTCAGTTTAGAAACTAGAGGCACCACATCTTTGTAGTAAGCCATGGGTGTGAACCTGTTTTTTGTTATTTTTATGACTGGCTCCGTTCAATCTCTCCCAGTTCTTTCTCTAGGAGCCATTTACCTCATCCTCTGACACTTTCCAGTCTTGAACATCTGCTTACTCATATATCTGCTGACTTAGAGAAAAGGCAAGGCACAGACACGTAAATATAGAAAGTGGGAAGAAAATAGAACTAAGTTAAAGTATAATCAGCAGGAAATATCCCCTTTTGTTTAGGGAAGCTACTCTGAGCTAAATGACTCTTTCTTTGTATCCTATTGGAACCCATCAAGACAAGATCTTTTTAATGTTATTTTTTAAATGTCTCTTTATTTTGAGAGATAGAGCCTCAGCAGAGGAGGGGCAGAGAGAAAGAGAGAGAGAGAGAGAGAGAGAGAGAGAGAGAGAGAGAGAGAATTCCAAGTAGGCTCTTCACTGCCAGTGCAAAGCCCGACAAACGGCTGGAACCCACAAACCATGAGATCATGACCCGAGTCGAAATCAAGAGTCGAAAGCTTGACCGACTGAGCCACCCAGGCCATAGGAGGAAACCTTTCAAGCAGAGCTGTTTACTAGATCACATCATGGGCTACTGACCAGGCTTTAATTGCTCTGATTCAGTGTATCTGGGGATGGAGGGAGGCTTGGGGTCAAGTGGTACTTATCATAGCCATTTATGCTGAAGGAACTTCCTGGAAAGGGGCTGTTCATGAAGCACACATTTTTAGGCTTAGCATTGTTACAGTTCTCTTTCCCATTTATGCAGGAAGGAAGAGAACTGATTCAGAAAAAGAGCTAGGTTAATGCTAGAACAAACACATTTATTTCTGAATACTTACCTTTTCCAGTATCCTTCAGGTTAAATAGTTGTCATTCTGTGGTGGTTTTTATTACCCACGCTGAGGTCCAAGTAACTATAAAAGAGGCTGGCCATCTCTCAGGAGCTTCCCAAGAGAGATTCTTTCCACAGCCCTAGGTCTGGATGTCAGTTCTGCAGATTCATATCTGAGCATTTACTCAGACTTAAGGAAGACCGTTTTCCTCATGAAAGGACTCACAGGGTCCAAGTTAAAAAGAAGCTTAATATTATAAAGGAAAAAAGACAAGTTACAAGAAAAAACCACTATCAGCCTGTAGTTTTGTGTGACTTGTACAGTTTTCCTGTGGAAAAGGTAAATAGAAAATGAGATTAAAACCTATAGATTTGTAGTTCAGATGTTTTGTCTGTATAACTATCGGGATTACTGTTAACAGGCCCTTGAGTCTTTGGGTCAGAATCCCTCCTCTTTGGGAGTAAGACTAGGTATCTCTGATATTTGCTGGTAAGAGTCTATTGTTTCTAGGATTCTGCTGCTGAACACCTCTCATCCTGTTGAGCACGTTTTGCATTATTGATATTACTGTTTTAAATCAAGGCATAATCTTGTTTGACAACTATTCTGTCTTCCTAATGACTCTGTGTATTTATTAATTCATACATTCGAAAACTTATTCTGCACCAGGTATGTGACTGGTGCCGTAGGAGACATTAGGGAGACAAGAGAAACCCAGCAAGCATTGTTTTTGCCACCGGTCCTCAGAGTCCAGTGGGGGCAGACCGATGAGAGTGAAATTAGTTACTTCTTCCCACACTCTATCACATAATAATAATAATGGAATCAGTTTGGGGGTTATATGTTCTAGAACTTAATCTACACCTGTTAGGGTGTAAAATCCTGAATCATCCTGCAAATATTTTAATAAAAATCCTACCAAAACATGTCATAAAATGTTGTAAACACTAATGTAGTATGTTAAAATTTAAAAAAAATTGTCCCCCCAAATTGGTTTCAATTTGGCTGAGTATAACATAGAGAAGGAAGACTTTCCACATAGCTTTGACTCTTCCGGAATGCACTAGTCTTAGAATTATTCCTCAGAGGGCAACAAATGGTCAGAAACCTGTTTACATCAAAAGCAACTTAAAGCTCTCAGATTGTAGCTAGACAGTGGCTTTTCAATCTGATGACAAGCAGAGTATCACCCTGAAATGTAAAGCAATGATTTACTAAATAAGAAAGAGAAACCTCTTCAGAGCGTAATCTGTGACTGTGTTTGAGTCTGCAAGAGTTGAAAATTCGCACCTCACTTGATACTGAATAGTGTGAAATATCAAACGTGTCCCCACATTAGAAGCCTCACCAAGTACCCCTGCCACGAATGAATGGTAATGTCTTCCCTTGAGAAACTGAACACTTTAGCACCTGATTTGGGAAAAGATTCAAATTGTCCTTCTGCCTGACTTCATATTCAGCGTGGCTGTGAGTAACACTGAAATCGCTTAATAATTTTATTTATTCCTTGGGGGGTTGGAGTTGTATACAGTAAGTATTTGCAAGTACCTGGGCCAAAATATGGCCATCGTTCAGTATGATCTGTTTACAGGGCTGAAGACTTAAAGCAGGAAGTTAAGATAAGGAACACACTGTTTCACTGGGATACCGTGCAATGGCTGTAGATAGAAAATATGTCTGAAGAGATCAGAGATGTCCATCCGAAATGAGTGTAACGCTGTGTGTCAGCCATACTTAAGTGAGAAAAATAATGCTAAGGAAATCAGAGATCAAAGCTAGAAGAGAGGCAGGAGAAAAAGGCTGAGGGTTAATATCGTTTCACTTATTCTGCCTTTTTGTCTTTGTTTTTCTTTTAATTTTGGAGCACAGGCATTGCATTTTGCAGGGAGGAACTGTCCCAATCTCCTTCTTTACTCTCTGCTTCAGTTATAGAAAAGGTAGAGGTAATACAGAGAGTGGTCTCCACCAACCTTTAGTATTTATTGAACTGATCAAGGCTGGGTTTGTTTGTTTGTTTGTTTGTTTTTTTAACTATCGTCTTCTTTTTGTTTATTAGTGATTCCCCCCCCCCAAGGTTTTTACATGACAACAAATGATTTTGGAGTGATTTTAGACTGTCCCAAGACATTTTCAGAAATAAAGGAATGGCTACTTTCTGTGTGAGAAACTAGTTTGATAGCCGTGGTCTTATTGCTAGTTGCTTTTAGCAAAAGTCTTTTCTTTAAACCACTCCTAAACTCTTTAAACAAATAAATATAAACTAAGATCAAAACCTCTTAAAACAAACATCAAATTTTATGTCGACTGCCCATTAGGTAGATTTTTTATCAATACACTGTAAGTTATTAATAAATTAATTGGTCTCATGCATTTTACTGTGTGGTTTTGTTTTTATTTAATGTTTGGTTATTTGAGAGAGAGAGAGAGAGAGAGAGAGTACAATTGGAGGAGGAGCAGAGAGAGAGGGAGAGAGAGAGAATCCCTGATGTGGGGCTCAAACTTAACAAATCGTGAGATCATGACTTGAGCTGAAGGCAGACACTTAATTAACCAACTGAGCCAGGCACACCTACTGTGTGATTATCTGTTTTCACCTCGACGGGAGAAGTTCTGAGTTACCTTGCTTCTTCAAGGAGTTAATAAGTTCTTCATATTTCAGGGATGGACAGTTATGTATAAGCAAGAGATCACAATCTCATTTGAGGGTCTTTGTTTCTGTATTTTTGACAAGTAAGCCGATTGTCCAAAGGGAAGGTTAATATTAAGGCTGATACTTCGAGAAAAAGAGAGAAAGGACCCAAAGCAAGAGGGAGAAAAATGATTTGATGCCTTTGGTGATGAGACCCAGCTGGCTGCAAATGGCAGCCATTCACATAGTTATGTAGAAGGCATGGCCTTGGAAGAGGTAGCTTTGTGGCCTTCTGGGACTTCGACTCTGGAGCCAAAGATCCCCGTCATCAGAGTGGATCCTGAGAGAGGGGGATGTTGTCAAAGAAGTCACCCCTGTAAATGAAAGAACAACACCTTGTCAGAGACTTCTTGACCCGTGGCTTGTCCGGTCTCACACATCACAAGGCAAAGAGAACCATGAAAAATAAGAAATTCTGGGATTCTCGCTAATTGCATCGAATGAGTAGTTTGTGCTAAGTAATCTGAGTTAGAAAAAATAATGGAATCTGACATACTTTGCACTTTGAGTGCTTTGGAGCAAATCTTAAATTACATGATCCTCATATGCGGGCTAAGGCCATCCACTTAAAAGAGAGATCAAAGAGAAATTACTCTTCTAGGCCTAAGAAGTGTCTCGAATAGCATTTTCCAAAGCACGCACTAGGGCGAATTGGGGCCATGAAGGTACGAGGTGCAATGCATTTGAGAAATACCAATATCAGAGCAACCTAAACACCTCTGGTGCTTCTCAAAACACGTGAGCATCCTGAGAGCTCTGACATAACCCATTCTTGCCTGTCTGTTTAACCCAGCATTTCCCAAACTTATTTGATCATGAAAACATACTGACGTTTCTGAAAAACCAACCGTGTTTGAGATACCAGATACTTAGGGAAGAATAAAGAGTAACTCTACAAAGCAGTAGAGATCAATTACAGTTTCAAATCCAAATGGCTGTCTTTGCCCCGGAAAGCATGGTTAGGTATATAATTGTTTTTACCTCCTGTGGGGATATACAAAAGGAGAGAAATATAAAATCTACCTCTACATGAACGATCCCCCAGGCCCTACTCTGGCATGATAAAGACCCTGCATTGTGTTGCGAAGGAATCATCCTTGTGCCTGTGGCAAATGTCTCTCTCCTGCAGGAGATAGTTTCAAAAGGCGGTTCTCGACTGAGAATGCAGCTCATCATCTCTAGAAAGTCAGAGTAAGGAATGAAGGGTAGTTTTTAACGTGTAATAAGGAAGTGGTTCAACAGAACAGTTACAGGAGTAAGGAGATAACTGTGTCAACACACAGTTTTACTGTCATTAAAATGCCTGTTCTAATTTGGCATCAAAAACTGAAGTGCAAAATGAAAAGCGTGGCAACAGAATGACATCTGCAAAAATGCCTGAAGGTTGGAAAGTAGGAAACAAAGTGGGGGCGGGGGAGAGGGATTTTCAAAATTAGGAGATGGAAGAGAAAACCATGGAAAGGCACAAACAGTGTTGTTCTTCAGTTAGAGAAAGGGGATTACTGGTTGGCAATAAGCAATGATTATTTTCCACTGGTGAGAATAAAAGACCGTATGATCAGAACCTGCTATGGAGAAAATGTGCTTTGAGCATTAGAAAAAAGGGTGAGTGTATGAAGCTGAAGTTGGTCATAGTATCTCCGGGAAAATGTTCTAGATTTATTAGAGTAGGTAGGTGCCTGGAGTGATTTTGGTACAAAAATAGAAGAATCCTGAGAGTAGCAACAATGATTCCATTTAAATTAGTAGTGATAGAATACAGGTATTATCAATTCCGCCTTCTAGTCTTTGTGTCAACAGCTTTTTCTTCCCCTTGCCTTTGTTTTTCTCTAGCACCAGCTTTGTACGTAAACGGGATAACAGTGATCCTTGGTGACCCATTTTCAATTCAGAATTCTTTCTCATTTTCTGTTGGTGTCTGATGTGTCATGGAGAAAAGGTGAAGTCCCACTTCCCAGTGAAATGTAATAATTAAAATGCCAGTAGCTTCACACGAAGGATGTCCAGCCATGTGACCTTGAAACAGTCACAGTCAACCCTTAGGCACAGTTCTGTGTAGTAAAATATGAAGATGTAGCCACGGGATAACCTCAGGAAACCTCTTAACGGTTAATCATATGGACACGGAAGCAATCTACTTGGAACCACCCTGCTTCCTTCCAGCCTGCCTCTCTATTTTGTGATCCTGTTATGAACAGGATTTCAGCTCAGATTCCTCATTTTCTCATCAAGGGTGGTACATGGGACACTTTTGTCTTTCAGTCAAAGTTGGTGAGCAGTTCACGAATCAACCTTGTAAATAGCATCAAGCAAGCACTGCAAACCATACCATAAACTAAACCAGGCGATTTTCAAATATTTGCCAAAATGACATGCCGCAAGTCTCGGGGAAACATTCATCTTTCTCGTTAAGTTCTCCAAGTTGGATACATGGAAACAAAGTTTTAAAAATCTAGGATATCATATACACTCTCATAGAAATGTCTTCATTGGCTTGTGCTTTAATTAGATTTACAAAGGGGCAGTATAAAATAGAACAGTTTGATGTAGCCTATTAGAGTAACAATTATGTCACCCAACGGCCTTTATATAATGATCTACATGATAGGTTATACCTAATATTTAATGTCAAGAGTCTTGAGATGGAGGAGAATCTTTCTAGGTTAACTTACTCAATCACTTAGACATTTTAAATAAATGTTTATGGAGCCCCTATTGTGTATAGTCCTTGATAGTTTTATGTCCTTTCAAACATGGAAACTGTTTTTAACTGTCGGGTTCTACGTTTTTTCCCCTTAGCTTCCCGGAAGCTCTGGCCTAAATTTATGCTCAGATACAGAGATTTATTTATTTAGGATATCGACATGAGAGTACCTCTAACTCTATCTTACTTAAAGTTAAATCTACATTTTATTTCCTGTTCTGTTTTATATGCTTTTAACATTGTAAGCTGCATTATAAGCCTTTGAAGAAATAAAGTGGACTGTAAGTCATAAATGAATAAATAAAAGCTGGGTGTAATACTGAAAAATTAATTAACGTGAAATAAAGCTTAATGAGTCATTTTTCAAGGAAGAACTCTTCCTCTAATGAGAAATATTACTCATTATCATACTCATCAGTTAATAATTCATTAATAATGCCTTATATTTATGTATATTAAAATATGTATATTGCCTCATTATCTCACAATAACCTTAGGGCATAGACAAAACAGATATATTTTTTCTTGACTTAAAGATGAGAAAACTGAAATTCCAGGGTTTGAACCTAAGACATTTAAGGCTATATAAAGTAGTATATCCCTAATATTTGGGGCTTTAAAACTTATATTTGTTATTCACATATGATTTGAATATGAAATGAATGTTGCTGGGTAAAGCATTTCCATAGGTACTTAGACTTTAAAATCTTAATGCTGTATATCTTCAATTCACCAAAATGAGGTGTATTTGCAGAAGCAAAAGTTTCATTGTGGAAACCTGTTCTCTTGTGGAAATTATAATTTATGTTGATAAGGACTTAATTATTCTACTTAGGCTGTCACATAAAAATCAGCACTATTTATCCAGACAACAGTAATTATTGTGTTCAGGAAAATACACACACACACACACACACACACACATACACACACACACACGAGCACAACTGTTTGCTCAGTGGTAAAATTTTCTTTCCTCCAGCCACCAAATTACCTTGAAAACTGGCTCAACTCTTCACTCGACTAATTTAAAAAGACAGTTCAGGAGATATAGTATAACTCATTTCGTGAGGATGTCTAAAATGTTAGTCTGACATATTTTTAGAAAGACAGCCTTCCACAAACCCATTTCTAAATCTCAGAGGAAATTGAAAATATTATTGATATGCAGTATATAATCACGACCCATAACTTTTTCTTGTGGGGTAAGACTTGCAGCATGTTTCCGAGCAATGTGACTCTAATGGCAATCCATAATTTTAAGAAGAATTCAGGGACCTCTCGAAAATTTGAAACTGTGACTCACATAAGAAGGCCGCCCCTCCTGGAAGCCTGATGTACAACAAATGGTTATGCTTGCTTGCGCTAAAATGGAAACAAATAGGTTTGAAATTTGGCTGGGGAAACAATTTAACCTCTTTAAATACCCGTTTCTTGAGCTATAAAATGGGGACAGTAACAGAACCTATCTCCTGGGATTGTCTTGAGGATGAAATATGACCAGGCATGTAAAAAGTGTAATGTGGGGTCTTTGTGGCCATTCAATGAAAGTTGACCATTATTATCCTCAGCTCGGAAACAGAGCACATACTCAAAACATTTGCACAATTGATTGAAGAAATCCTAAATGTAAAGCACAGGTTCAAATAATTTTCTATAGCAATGGGTTTATTACGTATATTGAACAACTGAATTTTAAAATCTGTACATTTTGTGGGATAAAATACTTAAGGATCAAACTACTAAAGAGTAGATAGAACAGTTGATAATATTACTCTGTAGGTTAGTTTATATGTTGGTAGTATGTTTTGTCTGTATCCAAAAATTAATTTGAAGCAATATTGCTGCATTGTACAAATTGGAGGTTGACTTTGTCTAAGGAAATTAAATTAATCAGAACCAAAACCAAACATGTATTTATCACTTGCTGCCGATCAGTGGCTAACCACCTGATCTTAAGCACTTTACATTTAATAAGACATTACTATTTGCACATTGCAATATACATTTTCTATCTGTGCTTTCAAGATACTCTTTCCTTGTGAAGAATGTCAAGAAGGGTTTCGTGATACTTTCTTTCATAACGTTTTCAGTCATTAATTTAACGTTTGAAAAAAAAACAAACCTTCAAGGTCTTCCTCCAAGGTAACAGGACAAAAACTTTGACATGTTTAATTCTATTGCCCCTTTTCACTCAGTCTCTGCATTTCTCTGTTGAAAATTTCTCTTTTGATTTATGTCTTGGGAGACAAGGGAAGGAGACTTTTACTTATGAGTTGATTAATAAGAAGACTAGAATATGAGAAATTACATTCATCCATTTATTATCCAAAAGGTATTGACTATCAAGTAGCATCCTAAGAGTGAGTGAGTGAGAGAGAGAGAGAGAGAGGAGAGAGAGAGAGAGTGTGTGTGTGTGTGTGTGTGTGTGTGTGTGTGTGTGTGTGTATGCACACACACATGTGGGTACTTATTTGAATTATGATCTGAGGAACAAATCCAAGAGAACGTTTTCCCTGGAGCAGATGTACACCTGAATTGTCTAAGTTGTCTTCTCCTGCATAGTCCTCACTTTTCACCACTGGAATTTCAGCATATGATGATGATATGTGGCCAACTTACGGTTTTGTAAAGATGCAGCGATTTCTAGTTAATGGATAATTTAGGTTATGTTGTATCTCTGACAGCAAGTGAAGAGGGTAGCGAAGAAATGAAGTAAGTGTACTTTTGTAGAATTGTATTTCCATTCCTGAAATTGAAAACTAATAATAATATTCCCAAGAAGGCCTTAGTCTCTGATTTAGACTCTAATGTAAGATGTACTTACTCATCCTGCTATGATAAACTCGGAATTGTCTCTACCCTCTGCCAACAAGGATGTGACACTTAGAAACCATGTATTTATTTATTGATTGATTGACTGGTTGATTGATTGATTGAGAGAGCGAGCGAACACGCATGAGCACAAGGGCGCCTGTTAGAGGAGAGGAATGGGAGAGGGTGAGAGAGAATCTTAAGCAGTCTTGACACGGGGCTCCATGACAGGACCCTGAGACCTAAGCTGAAATCGAGACTCAGACGCTTAACCAACTGAGCCACCCAGGCTCCCCTCTTAACTATCGTTTTGATTGGTTCACAAAATCACTGGGCAATTTAACTTTCATTTTTTTAATAGGGATTATTTATTTTTTAAGTCTCTTTATAAAGGAAAAGGATTTCCGTGCATGTCTGTTTCTGATAAAGTGTTCACATATGTAACATAAATGTAAATCATAAAGAATATTAAGATGTTTAATTGTCTATCAATTTTGGATACTCTAAGGAGATATAGTTGTGTTTAAGAGTAAAAGGTATGAACTTAGACAAATTTGATTGTTAGTCCTTTGTAAATTCAATATTCATCTTGTGTGGGATTTAGATTTTTAAGTTACATTTTTACCTTTGTATGAGCTTTAAAAATGGGTTAAGAGTAGAAATTCATATTTGCAAGAAGTGTACAGTTTTTTATTTATCTTTTGTTTTTTCTATTTTTGGCCACAAAATATTTTAATGTTAGGTAATACTTTCAAGGAATTTATTAAATTCTTTATTAAAAGAATACATTTCTTCTATCGTTTAGCTGTCTTCTTTCACTAAGGGTATTTAGTAATCTATTTTCTTTTGTATGTCATAATTTATATAGTTATATTTAACTATTATTTATCAAAAATCTATCAAAATCTATCAAATCTGTCAAAAACCTATGAGAAATTGCTTTCTTCACTTGTGCGAAGTGAGGGGCAAAATGGCTTTTCAAATAATTTGCTCCATTATCCTAACATCAATTATTGTTAGTCTTAAATAAATAAATATATTTATTCATTGTTTTGTTATTCCTCTGTTATTTATATTAGGTCCTTATTTTCAATAGGATTATTTCTGGACTGCACTTTTTGATTTATTGATCTGTATGTTCTTACGTCAGTATCAGACTGCTTCATTATATCGTTAAATTTTGATCTCTTTCTGTCACACTTACTGATGTGAAAAGAGCAAAAATTTTTTAAAAAGAGGGGAGGGTTATATGTTGCATGACTTGATGAATGATATGGTCTGAAAAGCAAAATAATTGTCTTTGTGTGTGTGATGCTTGTTTAAAATATCAGTTATTAGTATTCAAAAGAAATACATTTAATGAACGGAATGATGAATTTTGGAGTGAGGTCGATGTAGATTCAAATTTGAACTTTGTAACAATGGCTATTTCATTTGTGGTTAAATTGCTTCAATTCTCTGCGGCTCCTTCCTAGCAAATGAGATTACCTTTCCTGATGTCGTCAGCTTAGAATGAGCATTGTTCTGTTTTGATAGTAATGGCTCCATAAAGTTAGCTAGTACAATTGTTAGAAATACTTACTATCGGTGTAGAATATTCTGGAGATCTTTATGTTTTCTAATCTGGAAAACATTGTTCCTAATTTCATTGCTCAAAAATAAGTCTCCAAATTACCATTTATCTCATAACTGAAATGAAGAAAGTATGTTCCTCCTCTCCCCTAACCATGAATCTCAGAACACATAACTGTTTTTTGTGTCTCGTTTTATCCTACGTCGGCTAGAGCAAACGTATGGAAAGGACTCATCCAACCTCACACGTATTTCTCGCCCGGTGGTATGTGCCTTGGCTTTGAGTTCATGGCCGCAAAATGTCTGTTAATTATTCACAAGTTACTTTTATTCCAAATCTCAGTCATTGTATGCTGCTTCGGTGTTATTTTCTATTTCTAACTTTGGGCTTGGTCCATTCAGTCCTGCCACGCAATGAGTTGCTGTTCCCGTTTCCACATAGGTATTTGAAAACCTGTCAGAGTGCTGTTTTCATTATATGCTTTTCATTATTATTCTGTCATCACTGAACAAGTTTATTTCAAAACCTTTTGGGAAAAATGACAAGAAACATAGCATTTTATTTCCTTGTCCCTTCATTAGATTAGAAATGTCAAGAAAGATTTAGACTGTACTCATTTTTATTAAAAGGAATGATAGATCTTTCTTGGCAAAAGAAAAGGAAAAAATAGGAAATTTTAATTTTAAATACTACTGGAGTCGAAGACTTGCGTGTGAAGGTGCTCTTTGGTGAAAAGCTTTCTCTTCTTTATTTGGAAAGATTTATATTTTATTATCAAACTTCAGGCCATCTTATTCATTAGAAGATATAAAATATGGTAGTCATTCCAGAACACCAGCTACATAAATGAAATCTGTTAGGTACCAAAAACAAACTACACCAAGGTGAATCTAAACTATTATCAGCAAGGTTACTTAACATCATGCATTATAAATTTCAGCAGCTATTAAAAAAAAGAGAGAGAGAGAGAGAGAGAGAGAGGATGATAATGCCTTTGTCCGAGGCATGTTGTGAGAAGTATGTGAGTCAGCACATGTGAAGCTTCTCATACTGCACATAAGGTTGAACTGGAACACGTTACTAACATTCTAGCATTTTTGGTCTAGAAAAGCATCACTGTCATGTAGGTCAGCCTACGTGTTCCTCAACAGTTGTGAGTATCCTACTCACCCCTGGCGTTTATACCATGGAACTGACCTCTAGGAAGGACAGGGCTTAGTGATTACAATCTCAATTCTTACAGATAGGGGGCAAGGCAGATTTGCATATGGCCAACCTCTGTCTCCAGCCTGTCCTGGTATGGCGGTGCCTCAGTTAGCATGTGGCTTTATTATCTCTCTTACAAGTGCCAACCTCCTGACAGTCTGCGACCCCTTACCCCATCCCATGGCTTCTGCCTACCTGTGGCCGTGGCTTCTGTTTATTGCATCACTGTGCTCATTGCCTTTGCTCGGACAGGTAATTTACTAGGTACCCAGTATCCAGCCTGCCTGCCCTGTGTGGGTGGCCGTGCTGGTGGTAGGTTGATGTTAATCATATTTAATGGGCTCAAATTTATGAAATTAGAAGACATTGTTTCATTCTAGAATGAGGAGGATAGCATTTGTCTGGGAGAACAGTATGCCCAACCAGCGTGTAAAAAGGTATACAATTACCACGCATACTGTCTTTCAGTAACATAGCAAGGTGGTACAAAAATACGTATTTTCTTATAGTAAGGGTCATTCAGTTTATTGTTTGTAGGAGTGACGAGTCTTCCTCCCCAGATGTTCTTGGTTAATATAGTCTTTCTTACACATGAATTTGAAATAAGGGGCAATATAAACCGGAATGTTATATCTAGTTTGTATGATTATCTGATGAAATAGCAAACCCATCACGATGCCACAATGATACAAAACATCATCTTAGACAAATACCTACAGATTACAAAAATATTTGAGCCATGAAGATATAACCAAATTATCCTTCCTCGTTCAAACTTTGGCCTGTAAAATGTTACTTTTTGTGATTATAAGTAAGACCCGTTATGTTAGTTTTACACAAATTATGACTTTCATATGAATGACAGATATCAGACTGAATAATTCCCTCTTATTTTTAATTTTTATTTATTTACTTATTTTTTGCTCTTAGTTTTTCTATTATATGGCATAACATTGAGGATGTTTATTTTTTTCTATAGAAGGAAAAAAATAGATGACTTTAAAAATATGTCTTAATTACAAGGTAGCTTCCAGGATTTTTTTTTGCCTTGCACATGCACAAATATATATAAACTTACGCACAAATATAAAACAAAAATAGACACGGTATTACCCGAAATTTTAAAACTTCCCTCTTTTCCTCGTACCATTTAGAATGAAATAAAAAGTAGGAAGTATAAAATAATAAAGAATTTCATTTTGAAGATTGATATTCCTACTTAGCTGTGTATAGCAAAATAATTATATAACTCACTTCCAACATACAAGGGGTGATAATTTAATTAACTTCATGCTTTCAACTGAAAAATGAAATGGGAGGCGAGTGTAAATCAGAAATAGTAACTCGAAGTTTAGGCTGGAGAGCCCACACTGTTCTAACTTGATTGATACTCAGTTGTGATTCCCAAAGTGTTTTTCAAACCCCAGTAAATAATTCAAAACTATAGACTCCGCATTACGCATTTTCACGTGGATTTTAATTTCTAGAGAAAGTAAATATTTCTGGCACTCATGAAGAAATTCAGAGTTGATTTGACAGTGTGATTTCCGATCTTCTCGTGGGGCACATACATTCTGTATTGGTCAGCTTTTGTGGCTGGATTACCACACAGCCCTCAGGTCTCAGAAGCAGGTGACGAGAACATTTGTTTCTTGTTCACATGAGGACCGCAGGGTGAGTTCAGGTTGCCTGGGCTCTGCTGGGCTGTTTTACTTGACTTCCTATTCCAGGCCTCAGAGTGAAAATAGTTGGGTGACACAGTTCTCAGGGTGGGGGCAGAACTGGAGAGAGAGAGAGGGAGAGAAAGAGGGAGAGAGAGGGGGGGAGGCAGAGGTGAAGCAAACAATCACATTTAGAGGTGCTTATTAATCATAGCAGATGTCATGGCTGCTCATATCCATTGGCCAACGCATGTCACATGACCAGGCACGAGTCAGTGAGGACCAGATACTTCCTCCCTTCACAGAATGCCCAGGAATTCTCATGATTGTAGCTGATTTCCAGCGACCTTACTGCGGGGACCAAGTAGATAGTTGGGAACAGTCATCTCGTCTCACACACACCAAATCCAAATCACCAACCTCAAATCACAGTCCAAAGGTGGCTCTTCACAAACTTTCCAAAGAGGGTTTTTACCAGAAATCTAGGGCCCTTCTCAGTCACTCTTCATTTTCTATGATGACTGTTCCCCTCCGCCTACCACGTACATTTGAATTTTGTGTGGCAAACACAAGGACAGAACATGATGGTATTCATTTCAAATTTTACTTCTCTTACAACCTGAACCCCCAACTTCAGACCTTCTTCATTTGCCCAAACTCTAAACAACAGATTTATAACTTGACTGCCTGTTGCAAGCCATTTTGGTTTTGGAAATAGCTGGTTTAAAAAATGCAGAGAACACGGAGACAGCAGAGATAAGGGGACCTGAACTCTTACAGCATGTCAAGGGTAGGGAGATAAAGAAGAATCTGGAAACGCGTTTGTAGAGCAGATGCTGCTCAGGACCAGGATAGGGAACATTTTCTCCAAAACATTCACCCTTTTCCAAAGTGCAGAGTTGGGCAGATTAAGTTTTGTGCCTTCCACAGCCCTATCTTTTTAAAAAGAAGGAAAAAAAAGTAAAAGAAAACATTTAATAGCCAATAACAGAGTCAATGGGATAAAAACATAGCTGTTCAGACCAGGGATCTGATCATGTTAATTTCCTGCTTAAAATGTGTCCATCGAGTCTTACTGCTACATGATAATGATGATAATGATAGCAACAAAAATGAAAGCAATAACAACTGTTCTTACCATTTACTGTTTGCCCATTAAGTGCTGTGCTTTATGCTACAAACTTTAAATGCAGGTCTCATGCCTCACAATAAATATGAGAAAAATAACTTTACCAGACTCACATAGTTAATAAAAGTCCTTTCTCTTAACCACCACCATACCTTAAAAATGTGTAATAATGTGCTTTCATGGTTTTTGTCGTTTCCATCCTCCCCAATTCATTTCTTGCCTTCCCCTCTGTGATTTATACACCGAACTACAAACCCACGGCCTTATGCTCCTGTTCTATTCCTGGCTCCGTGGCTCTGCATATAAGAACTTCTCCGTTTCGAATGTCTTTTCCAGCCACATTGCTTTTCCCCACAACCTGATGAATTCTGCTCCTCTCTAGGAGATAGTCCTTAGACCGCCTGCTCTAGGAAGGCACAGTTAACCTTCTCTAAGACACACTGTTATCACTGTGTACACGGGGTTCTGGGCTTGTCTGTACATGCCAGTCTTTTTCTTGGCTCACCCAAGTGTTCTGCCCTTCCCCAGGTGGGAACACTTTAGGGATCCTATTTATTGCTATCCTATTTTAATATTAGAGTGCCTGTTCTAGAACTTAACTTATTCAAGTAATTTGGATGGAAATCCCAATAGCCAGAATGAGTTTTTGCTGTGTATTTTTAATAGTTAACTTTAAAAGAGTTGGAATGGGGCACCCGGGTGGCTCAGTTGGTTAAACATCTGACTTGGGCTCAGGTCATGATCTCAATGGTTCGTGGGTTCGAGCCCCATGTCGGGCTCTGTGCTGACAGCTCCCTCTGTCTTTCTGTCCCTATCCTGCTTATGCTCTGTCTCTCTCTCTCAAAAATAAATGAACATTAAAATAAAATAAAATGAAGAGTTGGCAAAGAATTAGAAAATAATAAAAGAAAATTTTATGGATTTGATCTGAGATAATCAGATATCATAGTTAATATTTACTGTGATATCCATAAAAAATAAATTTTAAGCAACCCCCTTATCAGAATCCTCAAAGAAACAAAACCCTAATGAAGCTGAAATATAATATTCCACTTTCTACATATACCAATGTGTATAAATATAATATTTCACTTCCTTCAAGTACATGTCATTTCTCCTAAGGGCATTGAAAGATTGCATACACATTTCATCTTTTCAAAATAAAAAAAAATCAAGGAATTTAGCTGTTAAATCAAGCATCCAAACTCTAAAATATATATTGCTCTTATCACAGGGGAGGTAGTCACACAACTTTTATATGTTAATGAACTCTTCCTGAAATATTTCAGGATGAAAACCAGGCATCACAAATGCATAAATATTTACTTCATTGTACTGAGGAAAAAAAACAAACAAACAAACTCCTGTGATTTGACTTGTGAAGTAGCTGGCATGATTTTACAGAACAAAAATCTCTTATTTGGAGTAGTACTACATTAGTGATGGAGGAGACAGAGTCTAATAAGATGTAAAAGAATCCCGTTGTCAATAGAACCTAAGTAACGTATCCGAAATTTTGTGTCTACCTTGAAAATAAATATAGGAAGCTAAACAGTTATGTGCTGACCATTATGAAAATATGCATCCGTAATGAGTAATTCACAGAACTAAAACTGCCCTTTCCCCTTAACCTTTTGTGAAGAGATTGAATTCTTTGTGTACAGTCTATAAACTTAATACAAATTATTCAGATTTTTTCAGCAATTAATAGTATTTACTTACCTCTTCATGGCTGTGCTTTGTCACAAAATAGAATTCAAGTGTAACAGGGATTAAAAAAATAAAAACCAATCAAGAACTTAGTTTTCCAAATAGGGTAGATCATTTTGGAAAAGAAACCTTTTAGTCAAATGTGCTTCTGAATGGCTGTAGTCATAGAAGTAGGTTTTCAGAATTGGATTCCTCATTATAAGATAGAGTAAAAGATTCTTATTTTTATTTTTAAATGCTTTTAGATTTATGGAAGGATTGCAGACAGTGCAAGGAGTTCCCATATACTTTTCATCCAGTTTCCCCTGATGTTAACATTGGACATAACCATGGCATATTTATCAAATTATTTATCAAAATTATGCTGGGTAATCTATTAACTAAACTATAGATTTATTTGGATTTCACCATTTTTTTTAATAGCACCTTTTGTTGTTGCTTTTCTAGGATCCACATTTCATTTAATTATCACATCTTCCCTATCTTATTGGATTTGTGAGAGTTGTCTTTCTTTGTTTTTCATGGTTTTTTAAAAAAAATTCTTTTAATGTTTTTTCATCTTTGAGAGAAAGAGCATGAGTAGGGCAGGGGTAGAGAGAGAGAGAGAGAGAGAGAGAGAGAGAGAGGGAGACACAGAATCCAAAGCAGGCTCCAGAATCCAAAGCTGAGCTGCCAGCACAGAGCCCAACATGGGGCTCAAACTCACAGACCTTGCGATCATGACCTGAGCTGAAGTCGGATGCTTAACAGACTGAGCCACCCAGGCACCCCTGTTTTCCATGGTTTTTTGAAGAGTACTTTTGTATAGCATCCTTCAATTTGGATCTGCTGGAGGTTTGCTCATTATTAGACCTCTAGGAGGGAGGAGTGTCAAAGAACTTGTGAATACATGTTAAAATTGTTAGAGTAATTAATAAATCCCTGGGGGAGAAACTTTGACACTCTAAATATCCTGTTTTTCCATAAAGTTCTGCTCATTAATTTTACCATTTATCAGTGGATCTTCCTACAGCAATTATTACTATAGCATTTTATTGGTAATTTTCAATTTCTCTCATTCTTCCTAAGCTTATTATTTGTAATTCTTTATCAAAGAAGATTTGTCCTTTTTGTCCATAATCGATTAATTCAGTCGGTATAAACTATGATCATATATATATATATTGCACATATATGTACAGAGAGGGGGGAGAAAGAGGGGAATGGTGGGAGAGAGAGAGACTAATTACATGGGTATTTATTTTATTCTTTGGGTTATAATTCAATACTAATGTTTATTTATTCAAACCATCCAACTTTGGCCATTGAGGTTTTTTTGTTTTGTTTTGTTTTGTTTTTGTTTTTAATTGGTTCGTATGTCTTCAATACCTCTCCTTTTTTTTTTTTTTTCCAGAGTTGGGAGGTTGGGTTGTTGAGGTGGGGTCATTTTCTTTCTGGGATTGCAAGATGCTCCAGGCTCCACTTGTGTTTTCCCTGCCCAAGGAGCCTGGTTCCTTTTATTGTAAAAATAGTACATCTAATGTTACATGGATAAGGGAATAATAAGGTCATGAATTTTGATGAAAAATGCTTAGTGTACTTGGCAAATAAGTTCCTAATAAACATTGTTTTTCCTCCCACCACCAGTTCCACTCTTACATGTCCTACACCAAGTCAAAATGATAAAACATGAAAGTGAGAGCTGGAAGGAAGCAAGTGGGAGATGTCATTTAGATTTGGCACTATGGCTTCCGAGAGGTGACCAGTCAGATGGATTCAGATGAATGATGACATACTGGTTAGGGGTAGATGGGCAAGGTTATTTTAGGGCAAGCTGAGTGCATCCAGGGAAGTACATGCCAAATTTAGGGAAACAATGTATTATACCTCTTTCTGGGGTTGGATTCAATAATATTAGTAATATTAAAAAAATAATTCGAAAAATTAAGTGCATGCTAGATGAATCAAGGTCTTAAAAATAAAGATCCAACAAATACTTATGAAGAGAGAAAGAGGTAATCAGAAACTTGAGTTTCACTGATTCGGCATGTGGCATATTCAGGCTAGAGCCACAAAATACAGGAGGTAAAATGAATTGGCCAAACTTCACTTTTTCTCACCGAAGTTTAGGAACGTAGATCAGGATTGCATACTAGGGGCCAACAGTGATGATAAGCAGTAGAGAGGCTGATTTGATATAAGGCAAGTAGTGAGCTAAAATGTACATTGGTGTGGTTTTCCTCAGTAACACGGGTTAGCTAGGATCTGAATTTGCATAAGATGTTGGCCACAGCAGATGAGTAGAACACCCAGAGAGTTATGAAAAAAGCATCTGGGGCATTTGTCATGAACAGTTCAAAGCAGGCTTCCTGAGTGCAGAACTGGGTAATGGGTAATTTGAGCACTGTGCTGACTTCACTGGGAGGCGGTCCGGCACGAAGGAGGGACAGTATGCCTTTGTGACTTACTGTGGGTACCGGCGGGACGAGGTGTAGCTTGATGTGGCCAGAAAGCGTGAGATCAAGGCTCCAGATGTCGCACTGGTGCAGCCCATTGTGATGACAAGATACTGGATTTGAAACAGTGAAGCCTGTGCAGAGGAATAAAAGGGAAAACCAAAAGAAAAGATGGACAAACCCACTTCAGTGGAATTTATATCGTCTCTTCTTTAATTTTGACCGTGTGTAAAACTTGTGGACAAAAGAAAGACCATTATGGATTGTATCAGTTGGGGATGAAAAGGGAGATATTAGCTTATTTTATTGTCTGAAATTCAGCAGCAGGGGTGGTTTGAAAGAGTCAAGAAGGAAGGAATTCATGCATGCCTAAACTGTGTTGGGGCAAATAAACCTTATTGGAGGCCTGTTTGGGACATAGGTCTTTCTGGCCTTTTTAGTCCTGCAGCTTCAGCAGATCAGCATAACTTTCTTTTTATTTTTATTATTTTTAAATGATTTTTTATGTTTATTTATTTTTGAGACAGAGAGAAACAGAGCATGAGTGGGGGAGGGGCAGAGAGAGAGAGAGAGAGAGAGAGAGAGAGAGAGAGAGAGAATCTGAAGCAGGCTCTAGGCTCTGAGCTGTCAGCACAGAGCCTGGTGTGGGGCTCGAACCCACCAACCATGAGATCATGGCTTGAGCCAGAGTCAGATGCTTAACCGACTGTGCCATGCAGGTGCCCCGGATCAGCATAACTTTCTAACTCTAAGTCTTGAAAATTGCCTAGGTAAAGAAAAATAAGAAACACTAAATGTACAAAAAAATATTTAAAATAATTTTAAGTCTATTTATTTTCAGGGAGGGAGGGAGGGTGAGAGAGAGAGAGAGAGAGAGAGAGAGAGAGAGAATGAGCAGGGGAGGGACAGAGAGAGAGGGAGACAGAATCCCAAGCAGGTTCAATGTTGTCAGTGCAGAGACCAACATGGGACTCGAACTCACAAGCCATGAGATCATGACCTGAGCTGAAACCAAGAGTCAGACACTCAACTAGCTGAGCCACTGAGGTGCCCCCCAAAAGAACAACGTTTTAGAATACTAATATTTCAAAGAGCAACCATCAAAGTTTCTGCCTTTGTGTTAGTGTCAATAAAATGCCAGTTTAAGAAAATGTAAGACAGAAGTTGTAATAAAACCTCTTAGGATATATCTTAAGAAACTCATTCACATACAAAATCCCAGTACCACAAATGCTGCAGTATTTTCTTCAACTTGCACTGGAAAAACTGAGCTGTAAAGAGTTAAGTAAAATGTCTAAAATCAGGAAAGAAATAAATGGCAAGTTAAAAGTCTGAGGGATTTTTTTTTTCCTGCTGCATCCAGAAATACCCAGGGCATCAAGGGATTCATTTAAACTAGAACAACCAGAATGTGTTCCAGAAATGGCATCCATCGGATAGTTTAATAGCTAATGGGAAAACATTTGTCTACAGTGCTTCAAAGTCTTTCTTCACTTTGCTTTTAGCAATTTACCTGCGTTTGAAAAGGTTCGTTTATATAACCTCATCCACCAATTACTTGCCAATCCACTTATCCATATTCAGCAATTGATCACTCTTACTTTCCTTTATTTAAACAGCTAACCAATTGCTATTATGCACACATTTTGTATTAGAATTATTTTGTTTCAAGAGAGAGAAAATTAACTAGCTCTTGGGAATAAAGGGAAGAGTGAGATATAACACGTGTACAGAGATAGCACGCCGAACCTAAGAACAAAAAAAATACTGCCAGAAAATACATGTGACCAGAACTGAGAACAAGAATATGGGACCAGGCGTGACAACTTAATCATTTCTGTCTTCCTTTTCTCATCTGCTCTGTTTTCATACCTTTGTCCGGATACCAACACCCCCTCTTTTCCACGAGACCCCAGAATGTCTGTTCTAGTTTTATTAATTAAGTATACCTGACTGCCTGGCTTCAAAAAATGATTTCCTGCTTCTAGATTTCCTATCTTTTGAGCGCTTAGATTAAGTTCTCGAGGGAGAGAATTTGATTGGTCCAGGCGTCCTGTTGGATGGTATTCTATTCTCTGAGTAGGAAGGGGCAGGATAGCAAGAGTATAAGGATGGCAAGCAGGAGCCCAATAGTTAGCCTAGACTCAGGTTTTTCAAACAGTAGTCTGCGTCAGAATCAATGGGAGGCAGTATTAATGCACAGATTTCTAACAAATGTTATTGTTAAAAAAAATTTAATGTTTATTTTTGAGAGAGAGAGAGAGAGAGCGAGAGCGCATGAGTAGGGGAGGGGCAGAGAGAGAGAGGGAGACACAGAATCTGAAGCAGGCTCCAGGCTCCGAGCTGTCAGCACAGAGCCCGTCATGGGGCTTGAACCGACGAACTGCGAGATCACGATCTGAGCCTAAGTCAGACACTTCACTGACTGAGCCACCCAGGCACCCCTACAAATGTTTAGATCATGCTAATATTGCTGGTCTAGGGACCTTACTCTGAGAAGCACTGGTTATGCTCTAGGGCCGTAGAGTTATCAGCAAGAGGAATTGGACAAAATACTTCAACAATTTGCTAACTTCACTTTGTTGGGCTATTAAGTTGTTTGGATTATCCAGCTATTTTTTTAATTCATTTATTAAACATTTATTGAGAAGTTACTATATAAGCAAATAAAAATTTGTATATGCATAAAATTAGTTCCTTCATAAATGCAGTCTACTTCTGTGCCTGAATTCTAAATCTTTAGTATGTTATTCAAATTAATATATATTTTTGAAACACAGTAAAGAAAATGTTCTAAAACAGATTTACCTTTTATTGAGTTATCTAACTACAGAACTACAGAGCAATCATAATTTTTAAAAGATGCAACAGTATATAATTCGTACTTCATTCATTTTTGCAAATATTTATAATTATTGTATGTCTAATATTGAAAGAACATTAACAAAACAGCTAAAGTGGTTTCAGTGTTGGTGCTTTGAGATTTTATTTTCTATACCTTTGTGTAGGAAAAAATATCCTATACTCACAGAGCCTTGAGATCAAGTATAAATTTTACTTCTTTGCTATTTTTCAGGAGTCTGAATACATTGAAGGGGGTAATCTCTCTAAACTAATTCTCTTAAAACCTTGTCCCACAGTAACATACGCTGTCTCCTGTTGTACGCGTGGAAAGGCATCAGAGATCAAATATTTTGTTGATAATTGCTACTTTCTTTGGAGTGATCTTTCTCCGGTTGCACAATCTCTGATGGCGTTTTATTGTATAAACCACACCACAATTATCATAGGTGTATAGTGAAAAATTTTTCTTCATCATTTAAAAATACTTAGCTACTGAGATTATCAATAGTCAATAAGTCACTAGCAACATCATTTTGTCACTAAGAATCTCGATATTATTTCCCCCAAATTTTATACGCATGATTCATTTCGAATTGGCCTCCGTGGCTGTGCTGTTCTCATTTTGGTCGCTCTGTTTCTCAACTCCCCAGGCCGCCTCGTGGACAAGTGCAATTGTGATAAATAATGCAGACTTTACTAAGGTTTTATGAAGGGTTCAGAGTGAGTGTACCCACAATTAAGCTTCCTAAATGTCCTCATTACCTATATATGGTCATTTTCAAAATTTCCTCCTCTCAGCCAGCTACCAGATCACTTTACTCACAATCTGGCAGATATTTTAGGATATCTGCTTCTTTTTCTCCCCAAACAGAATCTCAAAATCCAGATAACTTGCGTACCATACCCTGCAGAATCTAAAGCTAACTGAACAGTGTCTGGAAGACAGAAGTTCGGTCTGTAAGTTCGAAAGTCTTCGGCTCAAACATAACCTGAGAGAGGCTAACTCCACCCTCTTACCAATAAAACGAGTATTATATCTTGTGTTGAAATGAAGACCCATTATTTACCTGGGCATATTTTTTAAGAAGTCTTGGGATGGATTTTATGTTTGAAGGACATTTAGGACCCATGATTCTAGGGGTAGAAAAACCTACATTTGGACTGATCAGTCAGCAAATAATCCCTCCGAAAGACTGCAACAATAATTATTAAATATTCTACCATATCAGTTGTTAGAAAACCTCTCCACTGTGCTGTTTGCGAAGTTATGGAAGAGACCCAGGCAGGTGGGAATTCGTGGCAGTGGCTTCTCCTGTCCTTTCCTTCAGGTGTTCCGTTTCACCCCTTTGTGGAACCTTAGCCTTTAGCTCTTTTCCCCACCCGTCTTGATGAACCCAGACTGCCCACGAAACAGCTACTAACAGCTACTAACCTTTCCAGGCACCATTTTGACCATCTGTTCTGGAAACTGTCTCAGCCTGTTGCGAACCCTCTGTAAAATGCTTGCCCTCTCCATTTCGAGTCACAACACTGCTTTAAAGTCTTTGCTTACCTTTGCTTGCCTTTATTTTGAATAAAGCATTCAGTTAACAGTGCTCTGGATCATTTTCTTCCCCTAGAACAGTCCATGCGATCCTGATGAGCAAAGTGATAGCTTTGTATGTGTTTCTAGATACAGAAAGAAAAGATGACTTCGTCTTTTCCGATGCATGTAGTCATTGTCCAGTGTATGGAATATCAAGATTCTCACTGATAATCTTTTTTAAAGTAAAGAAACAACAAGGAAGCATTACTTTAACGATTATTTTCATGAAACGTTTTGCCAAACAGCAGGGAGTACATTTTCTGATGGTAACTACTGTTGAACAAACTTCATAATAAATGGAAGCTTAGTAACAACATGAAAAGGGGGGAACATTAAGGTTAAAGATAATGTCCTCATTTTGGTATCTGTGATAAAATAATAGACTTCTGATATTGGACGTTATTTAAGAAATGTCGTTTCACATTTAGAAATACTGTGTTTAAGGTAAGAGTGAGGTATATGCTTATAAAATATAGTAAGCTGTTGGGGTATATGTAGGAATCACCTTGATTATCTGATTTTTTAAAGTTTATTTATTTTAAGAGACAGAGAAAGTGAGCATGTGGGGAAGGGGCAGAGAGAGGGAAGATCCCCAAGCGAGCTTCATGCTGTCAGCTCAGAGCCTGATGTGGGGCTCAAACTCATGAAACATGAGAGCATGACCTGAGCCGAAATCAAGAGTTCGATGCTTAAATGACTGAGCCACCCAGGCGCCCCTTAACTATCTGATTCTTAAGACCTTACTAGTAATGGCTGAAAACCTACCTCACTCTTTGTTGAGAGGTTACTGAACTCCCTCAGATTTTCTACTAACTACATTCATCTCTGCCACACACTTTTCATTTCAGTAAATCAGTTCAGCCCCAGAACTTTGGTCCACAGGTTGCCCGTGTTCTACAAATACTGATCTAGAAGTGGAAACCAGTTCTTTTTTTAAAGCCTCCCAGAATTCATTCAAAGAAGACAACTGTAGGTTTGGGGAGACAGGTAAATGCGTATTAAATGCTAATTTTAAAACTCATGTCTAAAATTATTCTCTCTTCTGACTTATGCATGCTCCTTTCTCTCCTCGCTCATATCTTCCTTTCCATTTTTTCTCTTCTCCAACCCTAACCTCTCAGGAGAAAAAAAAAATGATAGAAAAATGTAATCTCAAGTTTTTGTGTCAGAGCAGTTAAGCTTTTCTAACCGGACAGGCAGATCAGAACTTACATTTTCCTAGAATATATTGAAATTCTAATTTATAAAGCCCTGCCTTTATAAATTATAAGTGCCATAAGTGCACTCCTTATGCTATTCCCGGAGGTGCAGACAAAACCAGAGATGGCTCCATTTTTCTAGAGAACAGAAGATCAAAAATGATTTAGGGATAAATTTTGGGATCAGGAGTCATCTATAAAATAGCACTTGAGAAGCCAACTAGAAAAAATTAAAGCCAGATCTCTAAAAGAAAATATAAAAGGAAAACAGGAAAGAAAGTGTCAGTGTTCACTTAATTTAAAAGTAAGGAAATGAATTAAAGCCAGAGAAGTTCCCTGAAATACAATTACAATAGCTGTGTGGGTTCGATGCAATTAATTTAATTTATAGATAAGGAAAGTAAGGCATAGAAGTGAACAGAGTTGCCTGTGGACACAGAGCTAACAATGCAAGAGAGAAGATTCTTCGCCAGATGCTTTGACTCAAAGGCTGTGCCCTTTTCAGGACATTGGGACCTCCCTCCTGAATTCCTTGTCATCTATGGAGTCAAAATTGAGAATCAGGCAGTAAGAAAGTGGTTTCATTTTGGGAGCTTCCAATGCAAAGGAAACAATAAAAACTATAAAAAAAATCCTTGTATATAAAACAATTTTAATAAATAATTTTTATATAAGACAATTGGCTGTGAGCCACTAAGAAGAATAAAATAATTGCTTAGGAGAAATAGGGTCTATCCAGTAAAAGTGAGTCACTGAATATGTTTTTATGGCTTTCTCCACCAAAATCCATTAGTTTGATGTTTGGCACAGACGAAGGTGGGAGTGATCCAAACTGCGACAATGGCGTGAGAGACCCAAGGAAATGGAAAAGACACAAGGGATTACCTGATGCTGGGAGGGAAACCTGAGGTAATACAGGGCACAGGGGCAAGTGAAGCAAGGAAACAACAGAGAGGAGGCAAGAGTAATTGAAATTAGGGAGGTGTCAGTTACTGATGACATTGAACGTGAGAAAGGCCAATGATTTTGGAAGCTACAAAAAGAGAGCAGAGACGGGGATTCAGAGCACATGGGGGGGGCGGCGCCTGGGAGGCACAGTCGCTTAAGCGTCCATCTCTTGATTGCAACTCAGGTCATAACCTCACAGTTCATGTGTTCAAGCCCCGAGTTGGGCTCTGTGCTGACAGCGTGGAGCCTGCTTGGGCTTCTCTCCCTCTCTCTGTCTGTCCTTCCCCTGCTTACACATGTGCGGTCTTTCTCTCTCTCCTTCCCAATAAATAAATAAACATTAAAGAAAAGCAGATAGAGTGATTCCAAAATATGATGGTCCACATGTGATTGCTGCATGACCCACCTACCAGAAATACTGTTCTTGTCATTATATCACAGATGCGGCAAAGACCAATTATACATTGCTTTCAAGGGGAGACCAACCGAGAGCCATGTTCAGAGCAAGGTCAAATAGAAGATTGTGACTGTTTATCTTAACGCACAGAGGAGGGGCTGCAAGGAGGAAGACACCAAAGTTTATAAAATTGTAATGGCTTTATTGAACGTGAACATAGTGTGAGTCTGGGAATGCTAGATGCCCAAGACCTGTTTTTCTTTTTTTTCAAAAAAATGTGTGTGTGTGTGTGTGTGTGTGTGTGTATGTGATTTTATACAAAATCATTACATTTTATTAGTATTATGTTATGCTATACATAAATATTTCATTATATTATATAAAATTGTTATATACAATACCATTATATGTGGTAATATATTATTGAGGCATCTCTCTAAACTTTAAAAAAATTTTAAAATATTTTTTAATTTTAATTTTTTTTAAACTTTTTTAACTGCATCATCATTTGGGCATATTTTCAAATGTTTTAACTTTTTTAACTGCACCATCATTTGGGCATATTTTCAAATCTAAAACACTGAATTTGATATAATTTAATCAGATTCACTTTGGGTAGTCTATTATTGGGACACTCAGTGTTGTCATTACTGTTTTGTTTTGTTTTGCTTCTTCATGATAACTGAACCTTTTTCTTATGTTTGGAGATCTCTTACCAAGGGGTCTTCGCAGTTAAGAAGACTGTACAAGCTTAAAAGGGCAAATACACCTTCTCCCTTTTTTCTCTGGCAAGTAAATTATAAAAGTTCTATGGGTCATATGCCAATTATCCGAATTTATTGATGAGGAAAGTGAGGACATAAGCATACAACCTCAACTCAGCCAATCTCAAGCATCAGTCCAAAAAACATGGAAGCCAGAAGACGAGACTAGCAAAGGCCCCTCAGGGTACAGTTCACAGAGAGTTCTGGTATTTCAGAGCCCAAGATGGAACAAGTGAATGTGTCTCATGCTGAAAAACAGTGCCAACAGTGTCTTCCTTGGACAGTTACATAGCGTGTTTTTGACTCTGATCTTTGCTATCTAGAATTCATGGGTTCTTCTGGTTCTCCTGAGCTGGTATTTTAAAGCACCTAGCATGTTTTAGAAGTTAACACAATTAGTCTCCAGAAATTCCTTGTCTCTTCAAATCCCGCAGTTAGTTTCTGTTGCCTTCAACTCAAAACTTTGACAAATATAGTAGATAAGGCATAGTTTGGGACTATAACTTGATTTTTCATTTTTGGGAATGAAGTTTAACTTGTGGAGAGACTGATGTTCTCTATCTCTTCAAAAATTGTTTTTGTTACAAGCTCTATTCATAAGTGAGTTGTAATGTTAAAGAGGAAAAAAGAGGATTTTCAATTGCTTCCTGCAGCAAAATGCGAGGCGGTAAAAAGTACAACCTGCTAAACAGAGAAAACAAGACAATAGAAGGAAAACACTGCTCTGAAGAACATCTGACAGGATTGGTGTGAAAAAAAAAATATAGCCTAGGTTTCAGCTGCATACGTGACATAAAAGATGTTGTGACAGGGAGAAAAATGTTTCTTTACTCACAACCCCACCGTATCCGAACTTCAACACATCAACACATGCATACATGCTCTTCTGAGGAAGGTTCCATTTTGCTGGATGGTTTTTTCTAGCTGGGTTCAAAGTTACTTTCGACATAATAGCTTTCCATATACTCGGATAATATATAAGGTGATCGATGTAGAGATATTTAAAACAAAATTGGAAGAGCCTGGGCCAATGCAATTGGAAGAGTCTGGGCCCATGCAAATAGCTCTCCAAAACACAAGGTGAGGGGAGACCAGGAAGTGGAGGCAGGTGGGAGGAAGGACCAGGAAAGAAAGGAAGATGAGTATTTTCTCAGAGGGAAATGCTTAGTACTGTTTAGTGTAACCCTCCCTCCCTGGCTCATCAGAGGGACATTAAAATCTCCTCTGGTCATCGTGGTTTGTGAGATCTTATTTGGGTAGCAGATGATGCTGTAAAGTGCTGACACTTGCTCTAAGTTGTGCAAAAAGTGGAGAGAGAAGTAATCAATTGGAGGCCCGTTACCTCCGGGCCCTGCATGATTTCAGTACTTACACGGTCTTCCCTTTGTGGATTGGCACTGCTACAGGTACTAACTGAATGAGACCTTTGAATCCCAGGTACTGTCGTAACAATAGCTGATACCAAGGATGTGTAAATCCTCTCCCACAGATTTGCCAAAGATACCACAATAAAAGGCGAGTTACGATGCAGGGAGTCATAATCTGTTACATGTAATGGGTTTATTCATTTGATTAATGACACTGTGTGCCAACATCTAGGAATAGGGACATGAGAAAACCAAAGTCCTTCCTCTCACGAAGATGCTTGAAGCAAGAGAAGTTGGGATTTCTAAGGGTGTTGTGGTTATAAACTCGCTTCATACTACTCCAGCGAAAGACACCACGTTATTTCGTTGTTCTTAATCATAATAATATTATATCTTGTATAGAGTTCCAGCTAAATAAAATAGCAAGACATTCGAATTTAATCGAGACCTGGGAGCACTTTCAACTCTGTCTAGTGTTGAATCAATATCCAGGAAACTTATGTGGTACCCAGAACACAGGAAAGGTCCGGTCCTTCCCAGACGAAGGTAAAACATCAGAATCACCCTTGCTCGTTCTGCTACAAGTGTTGCTGAATCTGGTCCTCCTTCATATTGTAAAACTCTAATCCCCCAGGCAGTCTTCCTCATGACCCTAGAACTCCCCATGCCTGCTTTTTGTGGTCATTCTGTAGCCAGTTCACTATCTAGTCAGTCAAACAGATCTTCACCATGAACAGGATTGATTGATTGATTCTTTTGAAGAACAAAGTTGTCTATATTACGCTGTCAGTTTCTAAGCATTACTGTCAGTCTGTAATAATTAAGACAGTTTTGCATCAGCGTAAGAAAAGACAAATAGAACATTGCAACAGTGGACCAGAAGACACTTCCAAATATTTTACATGTATATCTGTCTGTCTCTTTCACTGCAGTTCAGTGGGAAAGATTATTCTTTTCAATATGGAAAGAAATGAACATTGACTGTTACTTCACAGCATACAAAAAAAATAACTTGAAAAGGACCATCAAACTAAATGTGAAGAGGAAATCAGTAACATTACTGAAAGAAAACATACGATAATATCTCCATGACTCTGGGCATATGCGATATTGTGATTTGTATTAAGAAATCTATTTGGTCATTATGTTTCTGGCCACAGGACTCCTAAAACTCACGGATGATGAAACTCCTTAGTGGAGAAAGTGATAACATGTCTTTTATATATCAGCGAGTTGACTTTGGAAGGCACCTAAGGATGGAGATTGGTTGCTAAGAGAACCAACCATGTGATTGGAGGATTGTAGCTTTCAGTCCCATCCCGCTGGCCTCTGGAGAAGAGGGAAGGGCTGGAGGTTAAATCAGTTGCTAATGGCCAATGACTTAAACAGTCATGCCAGTATGGTGAAGCCTCCATAAACATCCAGAGGGACTCAGTTTGGAGAGTTTCTGGGCTGGTCGGCCCTTGGGCATCTGAAACAGTGGTACCCCTGGACAGAGTGGGGAAGCTCTGTGCCCCTTCCTGCATACCTCTCCCTCTGCACCTCTTCCATCTGACTGTTGTGAGTTACATCCTTTTATAGGAAAGCAGTGACTTAGTAAAATGTTTTGCTGAGTCCTATGGGTTGATCTAGCAAATTAAACAAACCAAGGAGGGGGTTGTTAGGAACCTCTAATTTATAGCCAGCCCCAGGTGTTCACCTGTGCCTCCAACTGACTTCTGAAGTATATGGGGGTGAGGTGGGAAGAGGGGACACAGTCTGTGGGATCGAGCCCTTAACATATGGAGCTTAGGCCATCTTCAGGTAGACAGGGTCAGAATTGAGTTGAATCGAACACCCAGCTGGTGTTCAGAGAATTCTTGTTGGTGATGTGGGAAACGTACACCCACACATCGGAATTTGGTCCCAGGACACTATTAATTATCATGCAGACTTTTTTAAACAAGATACAAAAAGCACTACCTGTGAAATTAAAGTTTGATGAATTGCACTTACTTAAAATTAAGAATCGTATTACTCAAAAGACACGTTGAGAGAGAGAAGAGGAAACCACAGAGCACTTGTGTACAAGATATATGAAGAATTCCTATATTTTTGTTAAAGAAAAATATAGATAAATCTTATCGCCTATGAAGATCTTTGGAATAAGTGAATCTTTATAACATCTCAAAGATGTCCAGTGATGCCCACTTTTCATTCCTGGATATTGATAATTTTTATTTTTCATTTTTCCCCACCGTGAACAGGATTTAAAAACAAATAACAACAAAAACCTAGGTAGCGACTGATGTGGAGAGGCATGGCTCCTTCTTCCCTCTGGTTCAACAACCTCTTCTCTTATAACTCTCTTCTTTCAAAGTTCTCTTGCTTAGTTCTGTCTAGATCTATTTCTCCACATCCGTCTCCAAAATAGCTCCTGGGAAGAAGACCTTGTATCCAGAAGGACACCAGAGGAGAGGACAGTTCATTTAGTTCTTTTCTTGGAATAGAAGGAAGGGGGAAAATAGCTCATGTTCTTTCAAGATAGAACAGAAGACAAATTAATATTTCACCGAGTTATCCGGATCACATGCCTAATCTACTGAATTGCCTAATTTGATTGGTCTAAAAATTCACAAGAAGACAGTTGAACAGCCACCTCTCTATTTTGGGTGACACTTCGCTGAAATACTACTAGGATGAATTGGTTGGAAATCTATAAAGCAATGAGAGACCAGCATGATTCAGAGACCTCATGTTTATCCAGTGGTCAAAGTCTTCCGCCTTTATAATGGAGACTCTTCATAGCAACTGGAAAACATAGCTTGAGATGCTTTGGAAAGGATCATCATCCTACAGAAAGGTAAGGGAGACTTTATGTAGTTGGCACATAGGTGCAACAACTCGTGCGTGTCAAGAAGGGTGACCGAATTGAGTCTTTTACAAATTTGAAATTTTATCCCAAAATTTTGCCAGTTTTGTGATGGGAAAACAGTCCCAGGGTTCTATTACATACTTCAGAGTTGAAGAAAAAAATAATGCTGTAGGTCAAATCTTAAAAAAACAAGATCACAGTAACAGAACATTTCCCTCTTGAGGCCTCTGCGTTGGGCTTAAGTATTCGGAAGAAGGAAGTCACTCTTCGAATAACAACTGAAAGGGTGTGCGGATTTACACAATTACGTAAACAAGTGTAAGCTGATTAATTCTGACGGACTCTGGACACACCATCCAGTGGCTGCAGCTGCTTGTTCACCTACTTACCATTTGCTGTTTTGTCTGATGGATGAGAGGCAACCGTGGCTGGCCGGCCCCACAGACAGCTCCATGTCTCTCCCGGCCTTCCTTGGGAAGCCCCCCTTTGCCTTTCATTCTCTCCAATTTTCAACACGGTAATATCTTTTATATGCCGTCGTCCTCCTAAAGGACAGGAGACACAAAACATGTCGTGCTTTCTGGAATTCCTATCTGTCTCCTCTTTCAGTGTTTATGGCTACTGTCTTTATTTCAGGCTCTCATGTCACCCTTCCTTGGGCCATTTCAAGAGTCTTATGACTGGCCTTTCTCATGCTGCTTTGCCTATTATCCACTTCAGCCTCCACACTGTCACTGTCACTGTAATGATCATCTTTAAATTATAAACCTAATCGCGGTACTCTTCCCCACTGTGTACACCCTAAACTGCTAACTCTTTTGTATGGCACCCAGGATCCTCTGTATTCGTACATCAGTGGTTCTGGTCCCTACGCACTTAGCACAGTGCTTGGCACGTAGCAGACTCCTGGTAGACGAATGTCTGTGGGGTAAAATGTGTGTGGGATGAGCGTGTGGGGATCAGTGAGTGATTTGAGTGTCCCTTTCACTGAATCATGACCTGTTCCTTAGCAGTAGATGAATTTTGCTTGTCTTTAGCAAAGTACTTTAAAAATTTTCAACCCAACATCTCATTTCTTGGGGTGCCTGGGTGACTCAGTGGGTTAAGTGTCTGACTTTGGCTCGGGTCATGATCTCAGGGTTCGTGAATTTGAGCCCCGCGTCGGGCTCTGTGCTGACAGCTCAGAGCCTGGAGCCTGATTTGGATTCTGTGTCACCCCTCTCTCTCTGCCCCTCCCCCTGCTTGCTCTGTCTCTCTCTCTCTCTCTCTCTCAAAAAAAAATAAATAAATAAAAATAAAAAAAATTAGAATTTCTTAATGATGAGAAATTTCATTAAAAATTTCATTTTTCTTCTGATTAAGCCATTCCATTTTCCTCAGTTGCTATGATGATCATCAATAATTAGTATTAATAACTGTAATATAGAAGGAAGGAAGACAATTTAGTATTATATAATTTTTCATATTTCAAAAATACGTTGTTGTTGTAGAATCGATTATGTCATTAGAACATGCTCATTGAAGCAGAATTCCAGGGCCTAAGACTACATAGTGTTAAGCCTTCAGACGCATATTGTAACATGGTTCTATAAAACCACATCAGTTCAGACCCAGATGTTTAATGTTACAATCAGATCACTACATTTAATTGTCATAAAGAAAATTACATTGTTACACATAATGCAGATTTAAACTTATTCTCTTAAAAAAGTATGACGTCTCAGTTGTCGCAAAAGAAAGATTCATCATTCAATAAATATTTCTTGAACACCTAACGTAGATAAGACACCATCCTAGGTAAATAAATCGAAATATAAGGACTACTGCTTAATGGAAAACATGCTTATATTAACAACAAATATACGTAAATTAATCTGGAATCACAGAAGACCGCTTTGTGCTTCACAAATGTGGTCTCCTTCAGCATTAGCCTCTGCTGGGACTTGCTGAGTATTCTTTCTCAGAACGTGTTATCTTGTGATTCACTTCAGACATCACAGGTTCGGAAAAGGAGCCTAACACCTTTTTCTACAAGACATTTTTAAGCCCTGGTTAGTCATCGTGACCAAATTTATCAAATCTTCGCGCTGAAACCCACCGATTTCTATGGATTTTAATTACAGTTTCTATTTACATCTCAACAGCATCAAATGACACCAGTGGTTTCAAGTAGTTGGTACAAAAACACCAGAAGGATATTGTTTTGCTCTAATCTTAGACTATTTAATTATCAATGTAAAGGATTCTACTTATGTAAGTGGAAGTAACTCCTTAGCTTCAAAGGACCCCAACAAGAATGAGAAATAATGAAAAGTAGCTTAATACATTTTTAGCTTTTTTGTAAGAGATTTGCTTTTATTCAACCACATCCTCAGGAAGATTTTGCAAACACATACTTCATAAGTGTTAAGGTAAATTGTTCCCTCTCAGGTTTGAGTTTTTGTGATATGTTTTGTTTATCTCCTTCAAGGAGAAATGTCAAATGACATATGCCCATTCGTTTTTATAATTTCTACACATTTCTTTTAGAATAATAATATTTTAGGATTAAGATGTTTACAGATCTGTAACATTGGAAGTTATTTCTTGATATTTTGATAGATCACTTTTATTCACATTTCATGCTCATCTTTATATCAGTTTGATTATTGCTAAATTTGGGGGCACTTGGCTGGCTCAGCCTGTAGAGCATGTAACTCTCGATCTTGGGGTTGTAATTTCAAGCTCCACACTGAGTGTAGAGATTACTTAAAAAATAAATAAAGGGGCACATGGGTGGCTCAGTCAGTTAGGTGTCCGACTTTGGCTTAGGTCATGATCTTCCAGTTTGTGAGTTCAAACCCTGCATTGGGCACTGTGCTGACAGTGCAGAGACTGGAGTCTGCTTTGCATTCTGTGTCTCCCTTCTTCTTTGCCCCTCCCCCACACGTGCTTCTCTCTCTCTCTCTCTCTCTCTCTCTCTCTCTCTCAAAAACATTAAAAAAATGAAAGAAATCTTATAAAAATATTGCTTCAATCCTTATCAAAATAACAACAACATTCTTCACAGAGCTAGAACAAACAATCCGAAAATTTGGATGCAACCAGAAAAGACCCCGAAGAGCCAAAGCAATCTTGGAAAAGAAAACTGAAGCTGGAGGCAAGACAATCCCAGACTTCAAGTCATGTTACAAAGTTGTAATCATCAAGACAGGATGGTACTGGCACATGAAACAGACACACAGATCAATGGAACAGAATAGAGAACCCAGAAATGGACCCACAAACGTATGACCAACTAATCTGACAAAGCAGGAAAGAATAACCAATGGAATAAGACAGTCTCTTTAGCAAATGGTGCTAGGAAATGTGGACAGCGACATGCAGAAGAATGAACCTGGGCCACTTTCTTACACCATACACAAAAATAAACTCAAAATGGATGAAAGACATAAACGTAAGACAGGAAGCCGTCAAAATCCTCGAGGAGAAAGCAGGCAAAAACCTCTTTGACCTTGGCCACAGCAACTTCTTATTCAACCTGTCTCCAGAGGCAAGGGAAACAAAAGCAAAAATGAACTATTGGGACCTCATCAAAATAAAAGGCTTCCACACAGTGAAGGAAACAATCAGCAAAAGTAAAAGGCAACTGACGGAATGGGAGAAGATATTTGCAAATGGCATAGCAGATAAAGGGTTAGTCTCCAAAATCTATAAAGAACTTATCAGACTCAACACCCAAAAAACAAAGAGTCCAGTGAAGAAATGGGCAAAAGACATGAACAGACACTTCTCCAAAGAAGACACCCAGATGGCCAAGCGACACATGAAAAAATGCTCAACATCACTCATCATCAGGGAAATACAAACCAAAACCACAATGAGATACCACCTCACACCTGTCAGAATGGCTAACATTAACAGTTCAGGCAACAACAGATGTTAGAGAGGATGTGGAGAAATAGGATCTCTTTTGAGTTGTTGGTGGGAAGGTAAACTGGTGCAGCCACTCTGGAACAGTATGGAGGTTCCTCAAAGAATTAAAAATAGAACTACCCTACAACCCAGCAGTTGTCCTAGTAGGTATTTATCCAAGGGATACAGGTGTGGTGTTTCGAAGGGGCACATGCACCCCAATGTTTATAGCAGCATAATCAACAATAGCCAAAGTATGGAAGGGGCCCAAATGTCCATCAACGGATGAATGAATAAAGAAGTGGTATATACACACACACACACACACACACACACACACACACACACAATGGAGTATTACTTGGCAATCAGAAAGAATGAAATCTTTGCCATTTGCAAATACATGGATGGAACTAGAGGGGATTATGCTAAGTGAAATTAGTCAGAGAAAGACAAATATCATATGACTTCACTCATATGAGGACTTTAAGATACAAAACAGATGAACATAAGGGAAGGGAAGCAAAAATAATATAAAAACAGGGAGGGGGACTAAACATAAGAGACTCTTAAGTATAGAGAACAAGCAGAGGGTTGCTGGAGGGGTTATGGGAGGGGGGATGGGCTAAATGGTAAGGGGCATTAAGGAATCTACTCCTGAAATCATTGTTGCACTATATGCTAACTGACCGGGATGTGAATTAAAATACATAAGTACATAAATAAATACGAAAAAATATTGCTAAAATTGGGTTAAAACAAAAAATATTTTACAACTACTTAAAATAATGGCTTATTTTAAGTGTTTATATTGGAAAAGTTGAAAATTTTCAAAACACACTGGAAATTGGATCTTAACCTGCCAATAAATCTATAAAAATAGGTAAAACTTCATGAGTAATCAGATCAAATAAAATTAATATAACATTTCAAAATTATTTCCTTTCTTTACCAAATCAGCTTAAACAGTGATGATATCCCACTGTCGGCAAGGACCTAGAAGTTATTCTTGCTCACCATTGTTAGAAGTACATGCACAGCTTTCCTGGAGTGCTTAAAATGTTACATACCCTTTACTCCAGCAATTTGAATTAATCCTGAAAAAGTAGTGGCCTTCTTACAAAGATTGTGTGTGTGTTTGTGTGTGTGTGTGTGTGTGTGTGTGTGTGTGTGTGTGTGTCTGAATGTATGTGTGTTTGTGGGTATGCATACACACATCCACATACATGTAGATGCCCGCATGGGCTGCAGTATGGGAAAAAAAGCCAAAGGCAATGGACTGGGGAATAAATGGGAGCAAAGACAGTGATTTTAGCAATTGCTCGATGAACTAGCTTCCAAGAAGCTCAATATGAAAGACAGGAGAGAAAACAGATTGGTAGCTACATAGAGAGTAAGACTGAAGAATATCACTTATGTTGGGGGAGATTTAAACCTGTTTAACCATTAATGAGAAAAAACCAATAAGCAAAAAAATGGAGTAGACAGCGGGGACATTGATGGAGGAGGTCACTGAGAGGCATTAGACTGAGCATCCATCGTGCAGGTAGGGGAGTACCTGTGACATTGGCTGGGAAGACGTTGGCCACAGATGGGTGGGTGCGAGAGACGCCAGGGAGGGAGCCTTGAGGGGCAGAGGATTTAACCAGTGGCAAAGCCACAAATGCTCTCCTGGGAAATGAATTTTTAATAACAAATGGCTCACATTCAAAATATTTCAGAACGCATTCCATTTGTATTAGAAAGACTGACATTATTTTAAAGTTACCTAGGAATTAAAAAAAAAAGGTTTATTCGCAATCATACCTAAGGCAAATATGAGAATAGAAGAGAATTCCTTTATCATCTAGAATAGGAATTAGTATTTTTTCCTGTAAAGGGCCAGATAGTATTTTAGACTCTGCGAGCTATACAATTTATGTCGTGACATAACTCTGCCATTGTGGTTATGGCACTTAATAGCCATAGACACATCCTAAACAAATAGAGGTGGTTGTGTTCCAATAAAACTTTATTTACAAAAACAAGTAGCGGGCCGAATTTGGCCAATAGTCCATAGTTTGCTACTCCTGGTCTAAAACACAAACCAGTGAAGGAATTCACAGTAGTAAGATCAAGCCTTTGCTCTGTCAGGATATTTTAAGCTCATGCCTGAATTGTCATTGTATACTTTATGTGTTGAGATTTTCTTGCATTTATAACGACGTGGGAAAGAGCCTCTGTTTTGTGGTGAGTCTGGATTTAGGTAAGGCCCTCCCACTTCTACTGTACAGTTCCTCCAAACTTTGTAAAATGGAATTCTTGCCTTAGTTCCTGCCTTTTGAAAATGGGGCAGTGACCCTGTCTTTAATCATCATAGATCATAATGAGGATAACATACACATGTGTAAATGCTCCAACCTACCATACCGTTCAAACATCAGAAAATCACTATGGTTTAAAGTTGGTTCCGGGGCTCCTGGGTGGCTCAGTCGGTTGAGCATCTGACTTCGGCTCAGGTCATGATCTCGCCGTCTGGTGAGTTCGAGCCCTGCATCGGGCTCTGTGCTGACAGCTCAGAGCCTGGAGCCTGCTTCGGATTCTCTGTCTCCCCCTCTCTCTCTGCCCCTCCCCTCCTCATCCTCTGTCTCTCTCTGTGTCAAAAATAAATAAACATTAAAAAAAATAAAAATAAAGGTGGTTCAGTGCCCATACGTAAGACCGTGGCATGTCACATGCAGTCCCTGCCGCATAACCTTGTAGGTATTAAATGGGACAAGAAGGTATGCTCTTAGCCTCAGTGCCTGACGTATAGTACATGCTCAATAAATGTCATATGGCGTTACTAGTTTTTTAAAAGACCATCAACATTGCCAAGTGATTCTGACACTGAGCACCTGCAAGGACAAAGCCAAGTTGTTCCTGTACAAGGCTGGCTTTGTCATCCACGGGCAGGGCAGTTACAACAAAACCCTTTCTATTAGCCTCCCTGGGCTGCGTAGCAAATGGTGTAAAAAATGGATATTGACAGTTGCTATGGAGGCCAGTGACTCCGAATCTGAGTTTTCAGATGGATATCAGGGGAGCGTTTTCATTCTTCTGCGATTCGGAAGCCACAGTCCCAGAATAAAAAGAAGGAATCCGTCTGATTCTATGGTAACACAAACATAAAGAGGCCAGATGAGACAGCATGGCTACCCTGGGGCAGCTTTAAATTAAACCGCAAATGTACTCATCAGCCCTTTGGAGGAACATTTGCCCCTATTTGTTCAGTATGTGCAGTTTGTTCACCAGACCAGGGAATGCTTGGTTATTATGTGATTCCACCCCATTAAAGTTCTCCAGGCCACACAGGAGGGGCAGGGTAAGCATCAGTCCGTTTTCCATGGATGAAGAAGGATTTAATGAGGGAGAAACGTGCAGTGCAGGTGCCATTCTGCCTCGCTTCTAAGTAGGTAGATAGGAAACGTCGGTGGTCAGGTGTGATTCATCAGAAGGAAAAGCATTCCCTCTAAGAGTCAACCCGAATTTTAAGGGGAGGGTGGGCTTTTTTGATGTTGTTTTTTGTTTTTGGCTTTGCTGTTTAAATGAATCCATGTTAAGCTGCGGCTCTTCCGTTGAAATCAGTGGGAATTAACACCGATGCCGTCATGCAGTGCTCTCGAAACACGGACCTTCACCTGCAGCATTGTTATCGGCGACAGTGATGATTAGGTCTTTGGTGGTTAATAAGCCGTTTGTCTTTGTAATTTTAAATCCCTGGCTTCCATGTAGATTTCTTTCTGACATCATGTATTTATAAAGCCCGGATGTCCAGGCTACACGTGCCGTGCATCAGAGGTTGGGTCAAGTACTAGATACACTTGACCACTTAGTCTCCATTCGCTCTCACGTCCAGTATCAGATAGATGTAATTTTTCATGTTGTCCCTTTGTGATGCTCAAAGTCATCACCTTGAACATTCACGACACCACTTATAAGGTTTCATTTTATATCTTTCAATTACAGGTTTTTCTAATGATGCTAAAAATAGTGGCTTAATGTGACAGCGGCCGCACCCAGACTGAATGAGGATTGAAGCTCAGGTCTTCTGACTCCATATACCGCTGTTGTTTGTTTTTAAAAAGTAATATCTACTTTTTTTTAAATTCAGGATGACAAATTATTACATTAAGAGCACTGAATCTAGCGGTATAAAGAGTGATATTTTGTGGGTTCTGCAGGGAGCTTGCTTCAGTCTCTATTTCTGTAACAGTTATTTTTTTTTATTTTTTTAATGTTTATTTATTGAGAGAGAGAGAGAGAGCACAAGTGGGGGAGGGGCAGAAAGACAGAATCTGAAACAGGCTCCAGGCTCTGAGCTGTCAGCACAGAGCCCGACGCGGGGCTCGAACCCACAAACCGTGAGATTGTGACCTGAGCTGAAGTTGAATGCTTAGCCAACTGACCCACCCAGGAGCCCCTGTAACAGTTATTTCTAAAGCTGAAAATCAGGGTAAATTCACACATAATATGCACACACACGCATGCACACACGCACTTTTACAGTAAAATACCTAGAGCGTGGTGTGTTTTAAACCCCTTTCTTCTAGTTGGGTGCAAAAAATCCCATACGTCTTGAGAGGCTGTTATATGAATCAAGAAATGGAAGCCAATGAGCCAAATTCTCCTGGTACACAGGCTGTATATTAAGTTCCAGTGTCCCCTTTCTGACAAATTGGCTGTGGATAAGAGCAGTAAGCCAGTAGGGTCCTATAGGTTGGTTTCTAGGAGCCTCTATACCATCCAACCTAAGGACGCATCCATTTCTAACCATAAGAATGTGGTGGGGTCACACAATGAGTCTAGGTTACACTAACCCAAGACCCTTGTTTACAAAACTGGAGGTTTTGTGTTTGTCATTACCACCTAATTCAGGACTGCAGATTTCCAGAATGACTCTCAGGGCAATGGTTCTTAACTGGGAGCAATTTTGGTTGCTCAGCTGGGTATATCTGGCAATATCTGGGGATATTTTTGTTTGCTATAGGAAGTGGCATCTGGTGGGTCAAAGTCATCGATGCTAGCAAATATCCTGTAACACACAAGACAGCCAAGAGTCCTCCTTCTAAAATGTCAGTGGTACCCATGGAAATGAATGCACACATGCTAAGCATATTCCCGGAAACCAATGTTTATGTATAAAATACCGGAATGTCGTGGTGTCATGTTATTAGTTGGCAGTGATAACTACGTCTGTCAGGAGGACCAAGAGAATGATATCTGCTAATGAAAATATTCCCTCCCTTTAGAAAGCTACATGAAGAGCCAAATCAGAATCCGAAATTTATTTGCTAAGCAAAACATCAATTCTAAAGGAGATAATTAGATAATCCCCATAGAGTGTATCACAGGTTGGGTGGGCACTTTCTGAGTTTGTTTGTTTATCCCTACAGGAAACTTCCTGTTTCTTTGCAAAGAAATAGGAGTAGAAACTCACAAGAGGAAATGCTGAGCGCTTTAGCAGAAAACAAGTACAGGATGCTAAGGGAATGCCTAAGAGGGACTCTGAGTCCCACCTTGAAATTTCAAGGAAAGTCTGGTGGATGAAATTGTTAAGTCATCCCGGACGAGTTTTGAAAGTTAAGTAGGTCCTTTTCAACTGACCGATAAGAGCTGGAAGGACAAGGTTGTGACCACGTGAGGGAGATAGAGAAGCCAAGGGCCCTGAAATATTGCAGTCAGCAGATGAGAATACTTTCTCCCACAGAGCATTTTAGGCTTCATGCTAAACAGCCTCTCGAGACGATTGGTGGGACTATAGCTTTAGATGGGCTCCTGTAGTTCTGCCATGAGATGATTTCAAAGTTACTAACTCCATATTTTTGACATTCTTCCCTTAGATGTCCCTTGTACCGGTGGCGGATGTCGTTTCTGGCCCTTCCTTCCTGATTTTTAAGACAGAGCATGTATCTTTTAAAGATAGGGGGATGAAGCTCTCTATTCTTTTCCTCTGGAATTTGAGTTAATGCCCTCTGTGTAGCCATGTGGCATCAGTAGGAAGACTACTCATGAGATTGGAAGTCCAAAAAAAAAAAAAATAAGAAAAAATGTTTAAAAGAATCTAATGAAATAGAGATCCCCTCATTTGTAATCCCTTTGAATCCCCCCAATACGGTTTCATTTCTTTGGCCACAATTTATTAGGTTTCCACTCTGTGCCCATCTCTGTGCCAGACCCTTAGTATGAAAAGATGGCTAAGAGAGCGTTTTCATCCGTATATAAATTATAATTTGGTGTGTTTTGAAGGTATCATTTTGCCTGACAGTATGAGCAAAACGCAGAAAATAGTGATTGATTAATCTTATTTTCTGGTGATGCAGAAATCTAATAAACTCAGAATGCAGAGAGAAATGAAGATAAGGAAATTGAAGTAATCAATATTTCTACTTGGTGCTCACTTTCATTACAGTGCTAAAAGTCATCATCGAAATAAGAAAGGATAGATGAATGTCCTCTTGCTCTGGTTCGGCATTAGGATAGGTTTACACCACTGTGTCGGGGACAGGAAAGGCACAAACCTAGTAGTCATGGGGCGCCTGGGTGGCGCAGTCGGTTAAGCGTCCGACTTCAGCCAGGTCACGATCTCGCGGTCCAGGAGTTCGAGCCCCGCGTCAGGCTCTGGGCTGATGGCTCAGAGCCTGGAGCCTGTTTCCGATTCTGTGTCTCCCTCTCTCTCTGCCCCTCCCCCGTTCATGCTCTGTCTCTCTCTGTCCCAAAAATAAATAAACGTTGAAAAAAAAAAAAAAAAAAAAAAAAAAGCTAGTAGTCGTAACGCATGGGATGGCTAAAGGTAAATCATTTTCAATAACTTCAAAACTCGTATCCTCAAGGGTTCTGAGTCCCAAAAGAAAGGAGCAAAGAATGTTGGGAGTATGTGGTTTCTTCACACATCTCAAAAACAATAATTTTCTAAACCTTCTAAAGAACATTGTGAAATGGATACAAACCTCTTGAGAAACTCCTGTTGTCATTGTATTTTGAAAGCTGTAGTAAATCACTTTCTGCACTTACTCTAAATAATGAAAACTGCTCTTTTTTGTCATTCTTGAGATCTGTGGTAAAAATTGCTATCGCACAAATTATAATACTGTATTGTATCATTAAAATAGAAACGGCGTCCCAGTACAACGGAGTTATGCGTTAGTTTTTGAAAAACCAATAGGTAACAACATAAATGTATAGAAACTGATTAGGGGAAAACCATTCATCTTTATCATAACAGTTTTGTTCATAAAAGAAATAACACTTGGAGGGGCTCCTGGGTGGCTCAGTCGGTTAAGCTTCTGACTTTGGCTCAGGTCATGATCTTACGGTTTGTGAGTTTGAGCTCCGTGTCGGGCTCTTTGCTGACAGCTCCGAGCCTGCTTTGGATTCTGTGTCTTTCTCTCTCTCTGCCCCTACCCTGCTCATGCTCTGTCTCTCTCTGTGTCAAAAATAAATAAACATTAATAAAAATAAAAAAAAGAAATACACTTGGAGATAAACACACACCTATGCTTATAAATAAAAAAAATCGTGTTGCTAATTCTCAAACCCTGTTAACATGTGTATGTAGTTCCTCTCATTCGTTTAAACATTTTTATAATTATAATTCTAATTTTATATTATTTTTCACTTATATCAAACTTTATATTATATATTTTCATGAATTTATTTTAGAAGCTGTCTCATGTCCTGCTTATAAATTTATGGTGTTATTGACTGATAACATTTTAGAGATGCCTGTTCACTTTTTAGAAGAATATAAGTTTTGCTGAGTGAAAAATTACATCTCTGTATTTAAATCAACATTTTTTGATTATTAGTACAGTTTAATTTTAGCAACATATTTTAGCAACTTTTATTTTTCTTTTACAGTTATTTTTATGTCTTTTCCATGTGTAAATTGTGAACAAATTATTCTCCTCATCAGTTTGAATAGTATCGCTTTTTAAAATAATACCACTTTTTAACTTGGAAATCTCTAATAAAATTGAATAATCCTATGGAAATATGGGTATGAATGGGAGAATACAACATTATCTGTTCAGAGGTCTTAATTACAGCATTATATTAGTTATGATAAATTTTAAACACCATACGTGTTCATCCCTTAGGGATTGGTCAAATATACTCTGCAATAACTTATTGTTAGAAGAAATGAATTAAATGTTTAAAGACCAAAAAAAATCTAGATGAAAAACATGCGTTGCAAAAACAGGAGAAGTAATATTTTATAACAATACACAAATCTGGAGGAGTATATACCAATGTGTTAACATGCTGATCCCCAGAGGATGAGTAGGAGGGCTTTTAGTTTCTAAATTACATATTTCTGTGATCTTTTAAGTATTCATTTTTACAATCAAGGAAGATACCAAATAGTTTTCAAATGTCTTTTTGTAGTATTTCCTCCATTTTCTCTTTTTTATTTAGGGCCCTTTTGATACTTGGATATTTTATAAGGCTCATTTCTTGTCTAGATGTTTCATTTTACTCCTTTGCCTGTCTATTCTTGCATGAATGCTGCCCTGTTAAATACTGTGTGTTTAAAATGTATTAAATATTATGCAGAAATAATTCTGCCGCCTTATTTTTACATGTGAAAATTGTTTTAGCTAGACTTATCTATATGTTCTTTCGGCTAGTTTTTAGATTAATATGGTTAAAGACACACACATGCACGGCTCAGTGAGTTTTTCATGGGCATTGCAGCAAGTGTAGACTTAAATGTGATTTGATTTCTCTTTAATATTTATTTATTTTTGAGAGGGAGGGAGACAGAGTGTGAGTGGGGAAAGGGCAGAGAGAAAGAGGGAGACACAGAATCTCAAGCTGAGCTGTCAGCACAGAGCCTGATGCGGGACTTGAGCTCATGAACCATGAGATCATGACCTGAGCCGACGTCTGATGCTTAACGGACTGAGCCACCCGGGAACCCCTGTGATTTGATTTTTTTTTTACAATTCTAAAACTTGAACTGTATCTCAGTTTACCCATGTCCTCTTTTTGTGGAAATAATTGTCTTTATCAAGGAATGATTAATTTGACAAAGCCTGAAACTCCCAAGTGCAGCCAAAAGATGACATACGCAAATGACAATAGATGAGAAAGCATTTTTTAAGAATAGTTTAGGTAAATGGAGGTTATAATAATAGTTATTATTGTTAGTATAATTATGTAAATTAAATTATATACATAGTAATATAATTACTCCTCTTATCCAGAATGGCCCTTAAGCGAAACAGAGAATAAGACTTCTATATTCTCTCCTCCTTTCCTTCTGTCCGTAGTTCTTCCTCCCTGTCCCTGGCTGCCTGCCTTCTTTTCATCTGAAGAAACTAAAATCTCCCTTCCTTCCTGACCTCAGTCCTTGCTCTTTGACATCAAGGCTTGGTACCGTGTCTGAGCCTCTCCTTGCCTCCACTCCATCCCTCCCTGTTCTGCAGCCACATGGATGGAGTGGTAGATGATCCCTATTCCAGAGTCTGAATCAGAGTGATTCAAATTCTGGCTGCACATTTAGCATCATTTGGGGAGGTGTTTGTCGTAGCCTCTCAGGCTAAAGTTCTCTTTTGGCCAGCAAAAGAGCGGACGCAGGATTGAAGCCAGAGATGGCTGATGTCCGGGAAAAGACAAGAGCCCCGAATAAGGGTCCTTGCCCCGTATGTATTCAGATCAGAAGGCTTGCAAACGTGATGGGCGTGCACAAAGAGACAAAGAAACTGGGAACATTAACTTGAGGACGTGAAGGGGGGAAAGGGGGTTTTGAAGATATAGAGTGTTTGGGGTTGGGGTCAATATAAAACAGAATCCGGGCGCCAGGCAGATGGGTAGATGGTTGTGAACAGCAGACAGGAGGCGCTGTGCCTGTTTATCTTTGCCAGACTAGGGGAAGAGACAGACTGGGGAATAACCGCAGGGTTGACAAGGCACCTTTTCTTTTGTTAACCATCTCACTCCGGGCTGCTTTGCCTGCAGGGCGGCGATCTGTAGTCCAAATCACCAATTTACCTAACCTGGCCCTTTTCTCCTATGAAAGCAGCTTTCTGCTAGAGTACTAAACTTGGGGTGCTTTCACCTTGAATATCTGATCTTGTTATCCCTATGTATTGGGCACCTTTGCGCTGTTTCTATTTCAGTCCTTGGCCTTTCTCAATTTTCGGGAGCTCAGTGCCCCCTCTCTATTTTGGGGTGCCTTTGTACCTCTCTATTCCTGGCACCTTTGTGCCTTGCTATTCTCAGGGTGTCTTTGCACCCCCCCTATTCTTGGAGGGCCAGTCTGGTTACCCAATCTCGGGTGTGAGCATTTTATGACTTTGTATTTCTTTATGCCTTATTCACCCATTGGTGTAATCCCCGGGGGGTTCCTAAGCTTATCCCCACAGGTGTTTTTTTTTTTTTCTTTTTTCTGTTACGAATATGACCATCAGCTGTTCACTCGAAGCATTTCTTCGCCTCCCCACCCCTTGATTCTCATCTTTCCCGTGTGGGATGTGGTCCAGACATAGACGTTTTCAAAGGTCCCGGAGTTGTTTGAAGGCCCAGCCAGTTTTGCCAATTTCTGGTCTAATCCCGTGTATATAATGCTCTTGCCCTTGCCAGAGTTCGGTCTTCAGGGATAGGGAGCTATAAACCAATCAGTGAATGACCAGCCTCAGTGCAGGCTAAGAAATTCTTTGAGCCAATGAGATATCATCAGATATTGGCTGAGGGTTTCTGAGGGGTGTGGAGAGGGGTGGGGAAGCTTCCTTTCTCTTTGAGAAAATTGCCTCAAGTGACAGTCACTCTGGCTGAAAAGTGTGGCCATCCTGCATTCTCACTGAGGCTGAAGACTATAGATAGGAAGGACACAAGAATTACAGAGAGGAATCAAAGTTTTACGTGGACCGTGCCTGGTCACACCCTGCGCCTGGACGTTGCAAGTTATTTGAGCCAAAATATCATGCGTGGTCTGCATCATTTCAGGAAAACTTCAGATGTTTTCTGCCAGCATGAGAACATTCTAACCAATGCAACTTTCCTCGACACTGAGGGCTAAGACATTCACATGGCTTCGTAAACCAGCAGCATTTTTCATTTTAATGAAGGTCGAGTAGCTTCCTGCTAAAGAAAATATCTTATATGGTAGAATTTCAGGCAACAGCAAGACGATGAGGTAGAGATGGTAACTTCTTGGCCTTCCTAGTCATCATGATTTTTATCTAATTGAACATTTGACAGAAACACATTGAAATAAGACCCAAACGTATGTCTTTGCACTAGCTTTTCATATACTAGCTTTGTACTACCTGTATGATTTTGCTTAAATTACCTAATTTCTTCAGGTTCTCTTACCCGTATAAATGTACATATATCGTAGGGTTATAGTAAGGATAAAATGCAATAATGTAGGTTAAATTTTGTAACACAGTTGCTGGGACAGTAACAAAGGGCATTCTATATCAATACAGAGTAAAGGATTCCATGCAATATGTGTATGTGCTTTGTTTCAGTTACAGAGATCTAAAAGCCCTCAAACCTGAACATCAAGAAATGGAGAAGGAATCAAGAAATGTTAGCACTGCTGTTTGAGTCTCCTGAGATGCGGGTACAGCGCTTACCTGATAAACCAATTTTTTTTTTTTTTTGGCTTGATAATTTCTGTACCCATGAATAGAAGCCAATTCTGGGCAGGCTCACGAAAAGTGTTTCTACACCTGCGTGGTCCTGTCCCATTCTTGATCTTAAGTGGGGGCTTTATGCCTTTTGCCCCCAAAGTGGCACTGATTGAAACGCAAGGGGAAAAAAAAAACAAAAACACATGATAGCTCCAAAGCTGTTAGGGTTCCTGATGCTTGAAGACACTGACTAGGGACATCACTCCACTCACTCCTCTGCTACCTTGTGACCCGAAAGATTAGATGCAACCCCAGCTCACCTCACCCGCCTTTGGAATGCACTATACAACGTCAGGAGTGTGTCTGATGCCCGTCCGAGCAGGTTTGCTGTAATAAGTCCAAATCGAGACTCACGGGGTGCAGAAGAAAGATTCAGGGAGATACATTTAAACTCTTTCACTTGATATTAATGGGATTTTTAAAAAGAGTATCGTGAGTGCTGTTGGTCTGTTTTCAGGAAGAAAAAGCCAGTTTCTAAGAGACTAGGGAGAAGTTCCTGAGACACCAGGTGTTTCAGGTCAGAAAAACCTCCACCTCTAACGGGAGGCTGTACTTTTTATTTTTGTTTATTTTAAAGTTGACTGGAGAGACAGAGACAGCGCGAGTAAGGGAGGGGCAGAGAGAGAGGGAGAGAAAGAGAGAATCCCAAGCAGGCTTCGCGCTGTCAGCACGGAGCCCGACGTGGAGCTCGAACTCACAAAACCGTGAGATCGTGACCTGAGCCGAAACCAAGAGCTGGACATTGGAATGACTGAGCCACCCAGGCGCCCCTAGGCTATACTGTTTAAATGAGATCTTATGTTTAAGATTCATGAGCAGTAGATACACTGGCCACGCTCTCAAAACAAAATATGGTCTGGCAAGAGGTCAGAATATTTGAAGTTTTGAAACGTTCTAGAAAAGTATGAACCACACATAGCTGAAGTCAGGACTTCTCTTGCTGTGTGGCTAGACTCAGTGCATGGATCCCATGAGCAATTTTATTATTAACATTTTAATCTTTTGAAAAATACTCACATGATTCTAAAACTGGAATATTAAATCCTCAAATACATGTAGGATGCATATGTACTAGGGATTATCAGTTTTTATGAAACAGATAACTCTGCCTGTGATTGTGCAAATGGACAAGAAAAACCTTTATGTGACTCTTACCAATCATCACATGAAATTTGATTTCTGTGTTCTCTTTAGTGTAAGCTAACACAAATTTCCAACTAGGTTACTATTTAAAATAAGCCTCCCCTCGGTGAGTACTTCATAAATTCAGCGACATACTTTTTAATTTGGTAATATTGTGAAATTTCAAAACATCAAATATATCTGAAAGTTTTTAGGGATTTTTGTCTCTTAAATATTTTTTTAATGTTTATTTATTTTTGAGAGGGAGAGGGACAGAGCGTGAACAGGGGAGGAGCAGAGAGAGGGGGAGACACAGAATCCAAAACAGGCTCCAGGCTCTGAGCTGTCAGCACAGAGCCCGACGCGGGGCTCGAACCCACGAACTGTGAGATCGTGACCTGAGCCGAAGTCGGACGTTCAACCGACTGAGCCACCCAGGCGCCCCGAGTTTTGTTTTTATCATACTAAAATCCTTAGTTGTAAATAGAGTAAAAATAATCATGTGAGAAAAATAAAGGGCTCTGGATATTTTTAAAGAAATTAAGATCTATGTATTTGTTTTATTGGCACTTATGAGGCTTGCCCAGGTGAGTGGTCCCTATCGTAAAGATGTAAGTAGTACGTTAAGTTTGGAATATGAGACAGGGGAAGAAAGATTTACATCTCCTATCTTTGTTTATTTTTATCTAAAAAATAGAAATAAAGCTTTACTTAATTTATTTATTTATTTATTAAAAAAATTTTTTTTTTCAACGTTTATTTATTTTTGGGACAGAGAGAGACAGAGCATGAACGGGGGAGGGCCAGAGAGAGAGGGAGACGCAGAATCGGAAACAGGCTCCAGGCTCTGAGCCATCAGCCCAGAGCCTGACGCGGGGCTCGAACTCACGGACCGTGAGAACGTGACTTGGGCTGAAGTCGGACGCTTAACTGACTGCGCCACCCAGGCGCCCCAAAGCTTTACTTAATTTAGAGCAGAGTCTGTAATTGTCCTTATTTCATCATATTTTACCTTTGGTGCCAATATTTCCTTAGCAGAAGAGAAGATAGGTTGACAAAAGACGTTTTATGTGTCTGTTAACTCTCCTAAAATGAAAAGGTGGCTAAGGAAGAGTCTCACAAAGAACTTCCATCATGAATGTTACATTACAAGTTCAAGCACAAAGAGCCACAGAATGGAAAGGTTGATATTTACACTTCTTGGCCACCTTATGCTGTGTTAAAAAAAAAAAAAAAAATTCAATGATGATTTGATCACATCTGACAAGAAATTGGCCAAAGAGACAAAATATTATCCAGAAAGTAATTTGAAAGGTGGATAAGTATGCTGTCATTAGTAGTAAGCCCCACTTTATTATGTTGTTGATGACAACCTAGTAATAATTGTTCATATAGAGATTTTATTTTTAAATTTTTTAATGTTTATTTTTGAGAGAGAGAATGTGAGCAGGGGATGGGCAGAGAGAGGGGAGACACAGAATCCAAAGCAGGCTCCAGGCTCTGGGCTCCAGGCTCCGAGCTGTCAGCACAGAGCCCGATGCAGGGCTCAAAGTCATGAACTCTGAGATCATGACCTGAGCCAAAGTCGGATGCTTAACCGACTGAGCCACCCAGGTGCCCCTGATGTTTGTCTCTTAGAGAGGTCTGTGGTGAATCTGGAAATTTTACGTCTTTAATTCATCATCTTTTTTTTTTAATGTTTATTTATTTTTGAGAGAGACAGAGACAGAATGCGTGTGGGTTAGGGGCAGAGAGAGAGGGAGACACAGAATCCGAAGCAGGCTCCAGGCTCTGAGCTGTCAGCACAGACCCTGACACGGGGCTCGAACTCATGAACTGTGAGATCATGACCCGAGCCGTAGTTGGAAGCCTAAGCAACTCTGCCCCTAGACTTTAGTTTTTTAAATCCACATTTTAGAGGGGGGGTGCAAACTCAAAATTATTTTATTGACAGGATCAAGTGATCTAAAATATTTGGAGGGACTGATGTAGAGGAGAAGTACAAGATACTCCAGTTTTTTAGAAACACCAAAAGCATTTATATACATTTTATAATTTATCAGCCTTTTTCCAAATGTATTTATTACACGTTCACTTATGTGAAGGCTGATGCTTTTTCCCCCATTTCATGACATCAGAGTTCTGAAAGATTACAAGCTGTCCATGGGCACAGTTAATAAATAAATGCAGTAGCCATAACCAGATCCCCTGTCTTCTGATTTCAAAATCTGTATTCCTCCGGCTTCCAGTTTGAGTTGCAAACAATCTGCCCAGATAAAATTGAATCCAGTTAACTGGCAACCAAGATGCCCAAACACAGTCCTTGTATTATCTGGTGGTCTCCATTTTTACTTTTTAAAAGTAATAAAAGTGTCAATATTGTATCGACAGTAAATTCAGCAGCCATTCATGAGATTAACCTTCCTAAAGGATGATCATCGCCTCCAATAGAGGGAGCCTGATGGAGTTTGACAACTCAATTTATCACTGAACAGAGTGCGGTAGGTGAGGGATAACACTGCTTGTCTTCTGAGCAGACACTCATTTGTGCCATCTGGACTAGCAAATGATTTCCCTTTCAGGCTCCATACCCCACCTCCCAACAGGCTCAGAAGATGTCTCTTGCAGCTGATGGCTCACTGCTGAGTTGTGTTAGCAGCTCCTTGACACTTGGCTTCTGAATGATGTTCACCCAGTTTTCCCCTAAGTTTCACATTCCCTGAAGCACTTCTGACAGCCATCCAAGGCCTGTGGACCTTTCTTGGAAATTTATAGAATGAACCATATTTAACTCATTTTCCTATAATAGATATTGTAGGTTAAGCTCACAAAAAGAAATGATATTAGCACACACTTAAAAATTATCCTCTCTTTATAAGCAAAGTAGCTCTAAAGAAGCTAATTGTTCACCTTGCAGATACTGACTTGATACAGACACGGGCATTAATATGTAAAACAGTGATCTCAACTGAGCTTTGAAAGCAGGTATAATGTAAACCCCTAATTAATGTTGAATATCATGAGCACATCCACATTTCCACCTCCTTATGTTTCATGATGTGGGAACTGCTCAATCTGTATTTATTACATAGAAACATCTGACTTAGGCACAGTTTGGTTAACACTGATCTGTGCGAGCGAAAATTGTAAAATTTGTAAACCAAAGAGAAAACATTGAGAGTTTTAGTTAGAAGTCAACCATTTGTAGATAAAATGGGATTCTTGATAAGAAAATGTTACATTTCCCTTTGTCATGTTAGTGTCAGTAATAGACAAGAGTTTACCTTTATGCTGACCACATAAAGCCTTTCTCAGAAATTCTACAATGATCCCATGAATTTAATCTCCCAAATACTCTAGGATTTTTTTTTTTTTAAGGAGCTGAGACTTCCTGAGTATTTGGTTTATCAGGAGACTGTCTAGTCCATGCACAGTTGCATTTCTCAACAGAGAGACTGTGTGCTGAGGTAAAAATAGCATGGGTTTGGAATCATACAGGGCAAAATTGACTCTCATTTTAACCCCTAATTTTGTCGCTTGGAAAAACTGCTTTATCTGAGCCTTATTTCCTCATCTGTGAAATGGGAACAATAATAGCCTCCTTGGTTTTTTAAGCTTTGAGATTTCATTGATTTTGCATGGAACCTCTAGCATAAGAATGGAGTCCAGGGGCGCCTGGGTGGCTCAGTCGGTTAAGTGTCCGGCTGTAGCTCAGGTCATGATCTCACGGTTCATGGGTTCGAGCCCCGCGTCGAGCTCTGTGCTGACAGCTTCCTCTCTGTCTCTGTCCCTATCCCGCTTATGCTCTGTCTCTGTCTCTCAAAAATAAATAAACATTTAAAAAAAAAAAAACTAACAACAAAAAACAAACAAACAAAAAAAAAGAATAGAGTCCAGGGGCGCCTGGGTGGCTCAGTCGGTTAAGTGTCAGGCTCTTGATCTCAGCTTGGGTCATGATCTCACAGTTCAGGAGATCTAGCCCCATGTCAGGCTCTGTGCTGAGAGTACAAACCTGCTTGGGATTCTCTCTCTCTCTCTCTCTCTCTCTCTCTCTCTGCCCTTCTCCCTGCTCAGGCTCTCTCTCTCCCTCTCAAAATAAATAAATAAACTTTAAAAAAAAATTTAAAAAAAAGAATGGAGTCCAATCAACCTGTTTCTGACTCTGTAAAGCTAGGCAGTGATAAATTTACCAAGGTAAAGCCACTTAGCCACTAAAGTCTTTTCAATAGAAACCACTGCAGGGACAGACCAGCCTACCCTGATTTTTTTTTCTGTCCCTCCAGGCAATTTCCCAAATCATTAAGAGTTTTGCTTTTCTCGACACTCAGCCATTCTTCATACTCAGCCAGAATGAGCTTTTCAAATAAAAATGTGATTGTGTTGCTCCCTGCTAAAAACCCTTGAATGACTTCCTATTGTTCTGGGATAAAAGCCCAAATCCTTATGTAACTTCAAGGGCCTAGGTAGTCTGACCCTGTCGGCCTGTGCAGAATAGAGCAGTAATTCCCAAATGTGCTGTCATCCACCGCCACGGTAGTTAGTGACCATCCTTCCGTCTTTACGCGATTCACGTCCGTGAGTCTATATGTGATCATCAGAACATCTGGTCAGAGGACAGATGACACCATTAAGATGGTGATTAGAACATCCGTCTGAAACAAATAGGAAAATCTCGATAGGAATCGCAAGTATGGCTAAGAGTCACATACAGGCAAATGCAACATTAATGTGGATTTAAAGAAAAAAAAACCAAGTGAGGCAGAAGGGAGCATTTCACGTGTTGCCACCTTCTCCTAAAGAACGAATTGCTTTCACACGATTCTTTCTGCCTTTAAAAAAATAACAGAATTTGCTTGTCCCAAGGGGGTGGGGGGGGGGAGGATGACGGACTCACAGTGCTGAAACTCCCATGAGATCAATATGTGGGCCATGCGATCAATTTAATGATTTACGTTGCGAAATAACTCTTCAAGGTAGGTGTCTCCACCGGGACGTTGAATTAGCATGAGAAGGCTTGGTTGGCAAACAGGGAGTCTGGTTTCGGCAGGTGCCGAGAGGCAGATAAGCCTGCTGAACTTAACAGGTTGCCTGTCGAGGCACCTTCTCCCCAGTGTCCTGAAGCTATATTCTTTTTTTTTCCCCCTCTACAATCCTTGTTTGCAAAGATAGGAGCTTACTTTCCGACTCATTCTTACCTCCGAGTTGACCTCAGAAAAAATCTGAATGCCACGGGGGGGAAGAGCTTCCCGCAGTCGCTAATCTTGTTTTAAGGCTTGTGACCTCTCATCCTGTGTTTCCATGTAGACGCGCATAGGGACCCAGATACTGCCTCAGATGGGGAGATTCCATATACATTCGTTTCATCACCAAGAGGTAATGTGACGAGAATCTCAAACTGGGCTGTTTTTAAACTTGCCAGAATTTTGCTGCTTGGAGAAAAGGTTTTGTTAATGTAAACAGGACAGAGAATTTCCAGATTTGCAACTTAAAATTAAAAGCGCATGTAAAAAGCTAGTGTCCTCTCACCTGTAAAAAGATCTCTCTAAAATTTTAATGTTACATCTGCTTAAGGAGACATACAAAAATGGTTGAGTCTAAATATGTAAATGAATATTAAATTCCCCTCCTATTCTTAGACTTAGAAAATTGATTCCGGCACGAATAATTATGTGATAAAGGATTTATATTTTCCTTGACTCAGCCACTAGGGTGCACATTAGGTTGAAAGATATAGGGACGTGAATTACTTTTTACTGATTTTAGAATATGTATTTGAAAAATTAGATGACTCTTAGGGATGTTAAGATTTGTTGACTGCCTGAATGAATAAAGCTTCTGAATAGAGAAACTTAAAACACTGTGTATTCATAAAATCAGGAAATCGTAAGTGCTCCTATACTTGGTACAATTGTGGATAATTTAATCAGTCTTCTGACCTGCCTACAGCATAAAGACAAATAATAGAGTGAAGTTAATGCATTTTGTGCTATAGACCTCACCACTCACTCAGACAAATGGGAACTGATGTGGTCTAAGGAGAAAAGGCTGTTCATTCCCATTCACCTTGGTACAGATTTTCTCCCCTATTCTTGCAGAAAGAGCAAAATTCCCAGAACAAAGACAGGCAGATTTCTAGATTTATAAAGCACATGGCCCTTAATTAATGATACAAAATATCAACTTAATTGGAAACATAAAACCAGAAGGTGGAAGGGAGAGGGTTGCACTCGGGCATGTGACTTATTTTAGGCATTCGTGGATTTTAAATACATGGTGAACGTGAGGACTATGTTTCCTTCTCTTTCAATCTTAATATGTTTTTCTGCCTTGATTCGTTTTTTTTTTTCTTTTAAAATCTTGATTGAAATTATAAAAGGCGTAAGTCTGTCCTTAGTGATCTTCATTATTCACCACAGTGATATAAAAATCAAGAAGTTCAAACCACATTAAATGCTGCCGCCTGCATTGTTCCTCAATACTACATACGAGCGACGCAGGCTTCCAGAAGGAGAACATTTATATTCCAAGTCATAGTGAACATTTGTCATGATTTTCATTTACCCTTTTCGTAGGAGAAGACGCATTTCGCACCCACAATCCGTTTTATTAAAAAAAGAAATTTCACTACAGGAGACTATCTCATTTTGTACTCCAGAGCAGAATCAGATAGTCTAAAGGAGGGCCAATTTCATTATTTCAATATTTCTAATATTTTATGTTTGGCCATAAAACAGGAAACTGCTACTTTTTTTTCTCTTGTGCTTCTTTGCTATTACGATTTTAACAAATAAATGGATACGTTTTTATTTTATTTTTTTTAAATTTTTTTTCAACGTTTTTCTTTTATTTATTTTTTTTTATTTTTGGGACAGAGAGAGACAGAGCATGAACGGGGGAGGGGCAGAGAGAGAGGGAGACACAGAATCTGAAGCAGGCTCCAGGCTCTGAGCCATCAGCCCAGAGCCCGACGCGGGGTTTAAACTCACGGACCGCGAGATTGTGACCTGGCTGAAGTCGGACGCTTAACCGACTGTGCCACCCAGGCGCCCCAATGGATACGTTTTTATACCATAACCTTAAAGGTGACCTGGAAGAATACGGTAGGAGGAATAAGAATCTTCCCTTAAAATACTTAAGCTATAATAACTAGTAATTATGCATATAACCTAATTTCTCTGTTTAACGAGAGGAGAGAAGGGGCACCTGGGTGGCTCAGTCGGTTCAGCGTCCAACTTCGGCTCAGGTCATGATCTCGCGGTCTGTGGGTTTGAGCCCCGCGTCGGGCTCTGTGCCGAAGGCTCAGAGCCTGGAGCCTGCTTCGGATTCTGTGTCTCTGCTTCCATGCTGACAGAACTAAGAACTTCTTCTGCAGGACACAGCCACTTGTTAAGCTGGTTCTGTGCAAAGCTGAACGACTTACGCACAATTCTCAAGCAGAGCAAAGCTTTTTGTGTATTGGTGTTAATTATTTATTAATGCAGTGGAAACACTTTAAATTCCAATCAAGTTGGCACTAATTACTTGTGAACCAGAAGCTGAGATGCTTAGTTTCCTGCTTCCCTCTGAGAAAATAGGAGCGCACCCCCCATCCTTGGAGTCCGTTTATAGGAGAAAGAGTACGTACTTTGGAATCAGGAGAAGGAAAAACACAAAAAACCAAGTCTGAAACTACCTGTGTGCTCTTGGGTGAGCTTATTGAATGTTCAAAACCTCAGGGTTCTGCGTGTAGTACTTGGTTTAGCCGACCGATCTGAATTTAATGGCTCATGTAAATGAAATGTACAGCGTCTGCATGTATCCCCTAGTATACTCAAATATCTTAATTTCAGAGTCCATGCCAAGAATGTTGCCGGTGTATGTAGCAAAGAATTGCTCAAATGAGCTGAGCTTTGTTTTATTGAGACATAGTCATTGTCTTAGTTTTGGAAGCTGTTCTTACTCTGCCCTACTCCTTTTTCAAATAGAGACAGCAAAAATTACAGTAGAGTTTCCTTGCCAGCTACAAAATGTTCCACTTTATTCTGTTTTGTTTTTTTTCCCCCCATCTCCTCTGATCAGTTCCATAAGTCTGAAGCCAAGTATACTAAGATGGCAAATGATGAAAATCTGTGGAAGAAAAACTTGACCATAAATCCTTAAAAATTTCATAAGAGAAAGGTCTATGGGACTTCAGAGGATAGGGAAATATTATAGAGACATACAAATCATGTAAGAAAAATGTTTTTCATACTATGAACCAAGGGTCAGTAAACTACAGCTCTAAGGCTAAATTCAACAAGATTCTGTTTTTAATATTTATTTTACTTTTGAGAGAGAGAGAGAGAGAGAGAGAGAGAGAGAGAGAGAGTGGGAGTGCGCAAGCAGGGAAGGGGCAGAGAGAGAGGAGGACAGAAGATCCAAAGCGGGCTCTGCACCAAGAGCAGAGAGCCCGGTGTGCGGCTCGAACTCATAAACCATGAGTTCATGGTTGAGGTCACGACCTGAGCCGAAGTAGGATGCTCAACTGACCGAGCCACTCAGGTTTAAGTACCAGAACCCACAAGGTTCAGTTTTTGTATAGCCCCTAGCTAAAACTGTGTTCTAAATGATTTTAGGAAATGAAAGGAGCATAATATTTTATGACACATGGAAACCATACGAAATTCATGTTTTAATGTCCATAAAATTTCATTGGAATGCAGCCACACCTATTTATTTATGCATTGCGTATACACTGCTTTTATAAAGTTCAATGGCTGCCATAGAGACCATATGTGGCCAGCGAAGCCTGAAATATTTGCTACTTAGACCTTTACAGAAGTTTGCTAATGCCAGGAAAGAGTTGAAGGCAGGGATTGTATTAAATCTTAACCCCTGGGTAAGTGGCATACAGGTCTGCACATAAGTATGTAAAGGCAGAAAGAATATGTAAAAACACAGATTATTTTCTCACTAGAGAAATGAACAAATATAATTTTTAAAAAGGCAAAAAATGTTAACAATGAAAATAATTAATATATAAATGACCAGCGCAATCACTGCTTTATAAAATTTGTAATACCGTTAAAAAAAAAAAGGAATTTACACGGGAAACTTTTAAGTTTATGAGACTGTAATCAGTGAAAACTGTCAGGTTGGCCTTCTTTCCTTCCTCCCTTCCTCCCTTCCCTTCCTCCCTTTCTCCCTTCCTTCGGGAAATTTTTCAATTTTAGATCTGACTGAATTCTATCTTTCGTTTCTCTTCATAAAAATGGAAAAGAAAATTGTTCTATTTAATTGATTATTTGACCTAGGGATCTATGATTGTTTGCTTATTAGTTCAAGTCCAGAATTGGTTAATAATACCATGGAAATAACCTGTAATACAAAGTATCTAATGACAAATCTCTTCGTAATGGAGGTATACTTCTGGAAGCAATATTATAATTATATATCAACAGTTAGTTGCTAAATGTATTAAATATACTAGTACATTTTACTTCAGACCATGAATTTTCCCATAGGAGAAAGTAATTTTGAATTCATTCCATCTGTCTCTAGAATTTTGTCAAATACAGGAATATAAACTTTCCAGCTGTTGTTTTATTCTGTATTTTTCTTTTCTGTGTGGTTTGGCTTGGTGTTTGCTACTTTTTTCCCTCTGATTTCTGTAATTTGAAAAAAATTACTGTTAAATATATACTCTCAAATGCTAAAGGAAAAATAATATATAGTTTGAAAGGAATTAAAAGGGTAAAAAAAGCAGCAATGTGATGAGATTTGTAAGTGTAAAGGGTTGTTTTGTTTATCGACTCTTTAAAGAGCCTTTCCCTCTGTCTGTCTCTCTATATATATTTCAAAATTTCAAATACCTGTATTTCAATATTTATTGAATATTTATATATATTTCAAAACTTTGAGTATATATTTCAATATTTATGTATATTCAATATATTATTCAGTTCAATACATATAGAAATATATATGAATATATATTTCAGATTTTCCATATATTTATTTCAAAACTATCTATATATAACAACTAAAAAGTGATGCTAGGGAGGTCACTGATCCAGTTCCTAGAGAGATAATGAGAACGAGAGAGAAACCTGCCCCATCAGGGACTGGTCTTTACCTCTTTTCATTCTGGACTGGACTTTACTGTGGCCAGGGATTAGAGTTCACCAACAGTTCAACAAAATCACAAAGAGGGGAAGCTTTGCAAAATTAAATTGAACATTAAGTCGTTCGTTGTAAGCATCCTTAACAATTCAGAGCTTCCTGGGATGTCCAGAACCAAGGAACTTGAGCAAACTTTACTGAGAGCCAACTGGGGCCAGACTGTGCTAAAGATTAATGAGTTAAGAGGCTATCTGGACTTTGCCCTCTGGGAAATGTGTCTGGGGAAGGAGCAGTCACTAAGAGACCAACCATTCCTTCAGAGGGAAGGACCCTGAGTAGCACAGTACCAGTGGTCCATCTCCAGACAGCTTCCTGCTTATGGAAACCCTGTGTGTGTACCTCCTGCAAAGATGTTAGCCCCACATACTTGTCAGTGTCCTGCAAACAGTCTCCTCCCAGTACATCCTTTATAGATCGAGATGAGTAATTTTGCTTGTCTTTGGTTTGATTTATGACTGACAAAACTTATCTCATTTCTACCATTTGAGATTTTTATCTTTAGATTAACATCCAGGAACAAAGCCTGAACCGTAGAGAATTAAACTGACTTAAGGTTGAAGTATTCACATTTAATAGTTTACATATTTCTTTGTGTTTTGAATTGATTCCAGAATGTTATCACTCATACTGAGATAGGATATATTAGTTTTGTTTTTAGGTACAATTGTGGGACTCAGCTATTAAAATAGTAGCTTCAGGGCTCAGTCAGCAGAGCATGTGACTCTTGATTTCGGGATCATGCGTTCGAGCCCTGCATCGGGTGTAGGGATTACTTTAAAAAAAATAAAATAAGGGTGCCTGGGTGGCTCAGTCAGTTGAGCGTCCCACTTTGGCTCAGGTCGTGATCTCACGGTTTGTGGGTTCGAGCCCTGCGTCGGGCTCTGTACTGACAGCTCAGAGCCTGGAGCCTGCTTTGCATTGTGTCTCCTCTCTCTCTCTGCCCCTCCCCTGCTCACGCTCTGTCTCTCAAAAGTAAAATAAATGTTAAAAAATAATAATAATAATAAAAGAAAAGAATAAAATATCTTAATTTTTGTTTGCCAGAAGAAAACTCTTCCTAACTGAAAGAAATTTTTACTGAGGGATTAGTTGCTACCTTTAGCTACTACCAATTTTTACTGAGGGATTAGTTGCTACCTTTAGCTATTACCAATTAACTTATAAGACATTAGAAAGTTTAGGGGCACCTGGGTGGCTCAGTCAGTTAAGCGTTGACTTGCGCTCAGCTCATGATCTTGGGATTCGTGAGTTCCAGCCCCACATCGGGCTCTCTGCTGTCAGTGCTGAGCCTGCTTCAGATCCTCTGTCCCCCAATCTCTGCCCCTTCCCTCTTTGCACTCTGTCCCTCAAAAATAAATTAACATTCAAAAGAAAAAGATGTTAGAGAGTCTAGTAGTTTTCTTTCATTTTTTTAACCTACAAATACTAAATTATCATCAAGATGAAAATAATTGGTTTTATTACATTTTTAGTTAAATAATTCCAAGTTCAAGGGTCAGACACAGGAAGTCCTGTTTCATATCTAAAAATTAACACAATAGTCATGCCCCCCCCCCTTCACTGCAGCCCACAAATACTTAGGGAGCATCTACTATGGATCAGTCACTATACAGAAGATAAGATGAATCTGACAAGGTGGCATGAAATTCAGTAGCATGACTCGGACTGCCAGCCTCAGGGAGAGATAAGGAAAAATAGGTTTGTGGGTTTGAGGTTGCAAACAAGAATATTTTTTCAATAAGACCATGTAGGGAGGGCATTTTTACGCTTCTGGTTTTCCAGGCTGGTTAATCTTTGTAACAATGTCCGTAAAGACCTGTTTTTGTAAATAAGTGCCATGTCTCCAACTCAAGTTGAGAATTACTCTTGTTGAATGTTTGAGTTTCTAGAGATGTAATAAATTATATATATATATATATATATATATATATATATATGTGTGTGTGTGTGTGTGTGTGTGTATAATTTAGGTAGATATCCCCTCATTATCCATTAAAATACTTATTTCTGAAAATGTGAGAAAAAATGTTTCCTGTAGATGCTCTCACCCCTCAATAATAAAGACAATAAAATTTTTCCTAGTTTTTCTCAAATATGAGTCAGATGAGTCCTATAGTCCTAGCTTCATTGTTCTCATTCCAGAAAGCTTGGAAATATTGTCCTGAAAATCGACACAAGTTTTTCATGAAAATGGGGAAAAATATCTTACGTGAACTATCTCATTTAGCTTTAACTTTTGTTTCCTGGGGAATGTTCAGTAGAGCACACCAGCATTTTTCTCTTGAGGACTTACTGTGCTCTCAGAGTGTTCTGATTTCACGAATCAGATTTCAGGAGGTGACATTTCTTTTTTTTTTTTTTTAACATTTATTTATTTTTGAGACAGAGAGAGACAGAGTATGAACGGGGGAGGGGCAGAGAGAGAGGGAGACACAGAATCGGAAGCAGGCTCCAGGCTCTGAGCCATCAGCCCAGAGCCTGACGCGGGGCTCGAACCCACGGACCGCGAGATTGTGACCTGAGCCGAAGGCGGACGCTTAACCGACTGAGCCACCCAGGCGCCCCAGGAGGTGACATTTCTAATCGGCTATAATAATGTTAAAGGAATATGGTTCCTGATAAATTTGGATACTGCATGGCTGCCCCATACCCCATTATACCACATATTGTGGCTTTGCCCTGGTAATTAAGCCAGTGTCCATTAAGAACACAAACAATACTAATAAATGTGGCCACGTATTTTAGTGCCGATAATCCAGCTGTGAATCAATCTGCCATGTAAATCTACAGCACCAAGATCCTGGTGAAACCAGAAGATACACAGTTGAAGTTGCAAAAATTGCATGTATATGAAAGTTCAGAGTTCAGTTTTGCAAAACAAAGTCCTAAGTATTTATAGAAAACAGATCAGCAAAGTATCGAGTACTTTTGGATACAGAGTAAGGCAGATTTTAACACCTATAATATCTATTTTTATATATTCCTAGAATGTTATTCTAATATTAACAGAAACAATAGAAATAATATCCTCTGTATTACTTTTTAAAATACAGTAAAAGCCAAGAAGTAAAAGTGTATCAAGTCCCAGGCTATTACCCCACTTGTTTTTTCTCATATGAACATATCCTATTTACATCACATGGTCCATGTAACGTTTTTTAATACTCATATGTAATATATGTACAGAGAGAGAGAGAGAGAATTTGAATTAGGGATCATTGGTCTATCAGTGTGATTTCTTTTTTTTTTTTTAATTTTTTAAAATGCTTATTTATTTTTGAGAGAGAGAGGGAGAGAGAGAGAGAGAGACAGAGCATGAGCAGGGGAGGGGCAGAGAGAGAGGGAGACACAGAATCCGAAGCAGGCTCCAGGCTCTGAGCTGTCAGCACAGAGCCCGACGCGGGGCTCGAACTCAAGCATCGCGAGATCATGACCTGAGCCCACGTCGGACGCTCAACCGACTGAGCCACCCAGGCACCCCTATCGGTGCGACTTCTTAAAATATCTATATTCAGGTCTTACATGTGCTGACATTTTATAAAGAAAAGGATATCTTTTGATCGTAAAAAAATTTATGTCGACATAAAATTTTATTGAACTCATCGTCTCCAATGTTAGGTATATATTTTAATTCCATTTTACAGCCTTTTTGGGAGACTAGAAACAGGAAGAGAAAAGCGAGTAGTAGACGGAGGGCCAAACTACTAAAATCCTAAGGGCCCAGGAAACAAACACGAGAAAGGTATGGCCAGTGAGGAAGGTGGGGAGGGAGGTAGGCACCGAAGAGACCAGAGACAGAAGCCGAGCCAGCGCTGGGAGCAGGAGAGGGGAGTGGGTGGGTGATACAGACGCATGCGAAGGGTTCAGAGGAGACGGCCTGGATGACTCAGGGAGGAGCCATCAGCGCGTTAGGACTGGTATATGCTTCTCTTTGAAATGTCTGTCACACAGCATTGAGAGCCTTTAGGTTTTTCTTTTTTTTTCAACGTTTTTTTTTTTTTTTTTTTTTTTTTTATTTATTTTTGGGACAGAGAGAGACAGAGCATGAACGGGGGAGGGGCAGAGAGAGAGGGAGACACAGAATCGAAAACAGGCTCTGAGCCATCAGCCCAGAGCCTGACGTGGGGCTCGAACTCACAGACGGGGCTCGAACTCACAGACGGGGCTCGAACTCACGGACCGCGAGATCGTGACCTGGCTGAAGTCGGAGGCTTAACCGACTGCGCCACCCAGGCGCCCCACCTTTAGGTTTTTCTATGGAATTATTTGTAGCTCTGCACTTAGAAGCGTACCTAGAATAAACACATCCTTGGTGCAGCAGCCCCGATGAAAGCGGTGCCTGGGATCCCTGAAAATGTTCACAAAAGCGTGTGCAGACACGCCTGCACACGGGGCACACACATAATGAGAGATGTATTACATTAACTGCTAATGCAGACATGTGTATTTTGTTTCATGGCACGTCATGAGAAGCCCCTTGCCACTTGATACAAGGGACGGAGTGCTGCGGACATGGAGGGGGGTGGTTCTGCTGCTTAAAGGGAAAGATGGGGGGAGAGGAGAGGAGGGAAAGATTTGGGGATTTTGTGAAGAGCCCCTCTTTGCCAGTGGAACGTGTTGGTCCGGCTATTACTGAGTCTTGCCCTGTCTCTCTTCACCTGTCTTCAGGTCTGCGCTGGGGGCACCTGGGTGGCTCAGTCGTTGGAGTGTCCGACTTGGGCTCAGGTCGTCATCTCCCAGTCCGTGGGTTCGAGCCCTGTATCGGGCTCTGTGCTGACAGCTTCAAAGCCTGGAGCCTTCATTCACATTCTGTGTCTCCTCTCTCCGCCCCTCTGTCGGTTGTGCTTTGTCTCTGTCTCTCTCTCAAAAAAAAAAAAAAAAGGTCTGCGCTGTTCACAAATGCTTGCAGTAGGGTATTTTCTGATGCAAGGTGAGACACTCAAGAGTAGGAGCACATGCAGCATTTTAGCTCCAGAAACAGAAGGCCTTACTAGCCAGTAAAGTGCCCCACTGCCCATCCCCTTCAAACATTCCAGAAAAGTTCCCGGAGGACTTGACCTCTATAATCCGGAGAATTGGGGATGATTGTGAGGTCTCAGGTCAGTTTTACCTAAATTTCTGAGGGGTTGGGTGCTGTAAAATGGTAGAGTTTTTGTCCAGATCTAGGATTATCAAGTGATTTGGAGTTCAGTTTTGATTTGTTTTTCTTATTTCATCCTTTCTTCCCCCCCCCCCCCCAAATCTGCCTGAATGTTTGCTCCACAGCGGATGGGATAAAACTATGTTTTTAGATTCATGTTTCACACCCAAGGCAGTAGGTTGGCTTTTCTACTCGGACAGCGGTGTTCCGGTGGTTCAAGCGGAGGAGGTGACAGGAAGGGCCGTGTGCTGTCTTAAAGAAGAGTAGTGTGTGAACTGCTTTGCCTTGAGTGTCAGCCACGTGTGGGTTTGCGTCTCAGCTCTTCTAGTGGGTCTCAGGCAGCCTTCTTTAACTCGTGGATGCTATAGAGTATGGGTGATAACATGTTCTCCTTTGAAATTTTAGTGTGGATATTAAGGAAAATATTGCACATAAATGTGCTTAGCAGAATCTTTGGTGCACAAATACACGGCCACCATTATTATCAATAGTATTGTTAAATGATGAAAAAAGGCTCAAAGCCAATGGGGATTTAGGGTCTAGTGTATTTCCCAAGTATGGAGGGAGTAAAATTTAAATTAAGTCTTGACGAATGTGTAGATTTTATGTAAATAGAAGGAAGTAAGAACCTTAGTTCAGGTGTGTGGAAAAAGTCTGGGCAACTGTAGGAATTAACATGGCACATATGGGGGGCGGGGAGGGGGTGTGGCCTGGTGAGCCTTGAAGTTAGATACATGTTTGTGATGGCAGGAAATGAGATCAGCTGTGAAGAATGGGTCTAGGATATGACAAAACTTGACCTTCAGAGGGATTTTAGCTCAATGTGACAGGTCAGAACGAGCCATTATAGTCTATATATATATTATGTATTTTGGAGCCAGAAAGTATTAAAAGCTGGTCTTAGGAAGTTTAGTCAGTTGTATTATATCAGAGATTCTTTAAGAAAATGACTGGAAGGCTCTGCGGTTATGAGGGAACGAGGTGAGGATAATTTGGAGTGATCTTGGCTAAAAGTAGAATAAGCTTTTATATAAAGCTACAAGTCTGTAAGTAAAGAAGAAAGACCCTACAAGAATCCATTTGCACAAAATAAAAAATAAGGATGCTACAAGGAAAATATTAATGAAAGAAAGGCATTGTGGTTTATCCATAAACTAAGCTCAACTGTCCTTCCTTTATTACTGAAGGGCCTGAGGATTAGTAAATAAATATGGCAGACATCTTATGTCGTGGAATGAAAGCAATCTCTGTGAGTTTAACCAATGGGAAATTGATCCTGCTTAAATAAGACCTGGGCTTGAAGCATTATGAGAGAGAACATTAAACTAAATAGATATAATTTTGAAAGTTCCACTACATTAAAACTTATGAACATATTTTTAAAAACAGATTGACTTGAGGGCGCCATATTGTATAAAAATGTTATCTTTTTAAATATTGGAAATGGTATGGCTGGTTGATTTTTATGGTGAAAAATAACCAGAGTCTTTTAGGCTGGCCGTGGAGTTTCAAGTTATCGAAAAACAATGGATTTCCTTATTTAAAAGTTATACAGACCTAAGAAAATTTTCAGTTGCACGTATAGATAGCATCATAAGGTATTAAGAAGAAATCAAAGTAACCGCTATTGAAAAGCAGCAGGGGAAGTATGCAAGGAGTTTGTCACTGCAAGCGGCTTAGTTCTGAGTTTCCTGACAGCTAAGACAAAAAGGGAAATATATTGCATTATGGATTGTTGTCATGTTTATAAAAATCATTGAAATTTGACCTAAGAGACTTTTTGTTTGTATCCAAATCCAAAATATTTATTGCTCACCATGACAGATAATTAACTTGAACTTGAATTTTATAGACATGCTATTTAAGACAACATTTACATTATTTTTTTTTTATAAAAAGCAAGAGGCTACACTTCAGTGGTAGTATTTCCTTATGACAATAGAAGACCTCAACATTTCAACAAAATCAAAGTTAATATTATGTATAATTAGGGCAACTAAAAGGTAGCTGTAGTATATTTTAATGACATTTCTGAAATCTGTTGGGCTCTATACAGCTTACTTGAGAGACAGAAAATTTGACTTAGGATTAATTTGGAAGGGGAGAACAAATTGATTTCTTCCACATGCCCTTTTACAGAATGTTCTCTCCTTTCCATTCAGAAGATCTACCAGGTATCGTTTAAACAACACTGAGCGTCTATAAGTACCTGAAGTTCTATGGGTGATCTCTAAATAGATACACATATATATTCACCAAAGTGCTAAGAACTTTCTGGAAGGAACAAACACGGGCCCAGGAGGGTGTAGACTGTGCTGGGTGTGGAAGCTGCCAAGATGGATGTGGTGGTGATGTGAAGGCTGATGGCACACCTCTTCTCAACTGAATGATTGTGGTTGAGTTGTGAGTCCAATCTCCATTTTTATTCCCAGCAGGATCCTTTTGGGGGAAGCACTCAGTGCTTGGCAAAAGGACAGCCTTTCTTGCACTCTTTCTGAGAAACTAATGGAAGCCTGTTTTCCACAAGGATAGAGAAACACAGCCCTGGTTGGTTATGAAGGGGTTATGGTGGTAAATGGAGAATTTCTGGAGTGCCGGAAAAGGTGCAATTAATGAGGAAATGGCCGGACAACTGTTTTCAGCAAAGCAAAGGATAGATATTAAGGCATCATATAGACTTTTGCTGTATGACAAAAAGTTTAAAAAAAAAATTCCCAGTCCCTTTTCAATTTCAGGTGAGGGATATTTTCAAGCGTTTTGACAGTTTCAACTTCTCTGTCCATCTGGTTTATGTACAGGTTCATTCGTCCACTTACTCACTTCTTTAAAAAAAAAATTGAGCGCTTGCTGTATAACAGAAACGTTAATCGCTAACACATATGGAATATATCATATTCCCGACATACTATGAATTGCCATACGTATATTAATTCATTTCGTCCTCTCATGGAACCTTTGAGGGAGATGATTCAAATTTTTTTTTGGGGGGGGGAAGATGAGCCACAAAGAAGCTAAGTAATTTTCTCAATTTTGCATAGGTATCAGGTGTTAAAAAGGCAATTTGATGTTGGATTCAAAACTGCTAAACAGTATGCCGTATCGCCTCTTGAGTCCTGAGCAGTGGGCTGAAGATGAAACATGGGCCAAACCATACCGTTTTTGCTGCAAAGAGCTCTTTCTCACCATCATTATTTTACTATTGTTATTCATAATTATTACTGTTGTTAACGCTTTGCTGCGGTAGCCTTATACTCTGCCTCGTACTCTGGTTTTGCTACTAGAAATTCATCTCTAGAGACACAGTTCATATTTAAACAGGTGACAAAGTTTCCCCTCCTATATATATATATATATATGTATATATATATATATATATATATATATATACACACACATATTTATATATACACACACACATATATATGTATATATGTATATATAGTATATACGTATATGTGTATGTATATATAGTATATACATATATATGTATATATAGTATATATGTTAGTATAGTACAGTATATATCTATTATATAATATATAATATGTATAGCTTATATATGTATATGTATATGTATATATGTGTGTATATATATATACATATATATACAAATTTAATATATGTGGGTTATGGGAAGCATGAGTGGGGTTACACAGAGGGTTCAGGAAAACCAGAGGGATGTGGATTCTGAAAAGAAAAGGATAAACTTTGGCAAAATCTTTACATATCTTTATTTTTGAACGTAAAATAATTGAGAGCATCATAAACAGTTACAAGCAACTTGCCAGTCTGAAACTGTATACTCTCCCTCAGCTTAAAAACAGTCATTTTAAGGTTAATATAAAATACCAGACTCTGTTTTACACCCAGTGTTAATACTGGGCTTAATTTTATATACCAAGTGCAGGTTGGAGAATTAGATAGTGAGAAGAAGTACCTCTGCCATCATTGGAAAAAACCTAGACATTGTTTTGGCTGAGATAATTTTAAGATACTTGCTTATTGACCACTGAAATCTTACAGATGTTTCCTACGTATGGAGTTAACTATTATATTTTGCGGGGTCTCCCAACTGTGTCATTTATTTTAACAGTTCTGTCAAACCTGCCATGTGTGTTTGTGTGCCCCGAAGAAGGGATCCTTGCTCAGGCAGCATGCGTGAGCCGAAATGGAGCAGGAGCTTGCTTCCCAGAACACAGGGGGACGTTTCTAATTTGCAGCGAGGCATCTCAGGAGCCAGTGGTCCTGGCTGTGGCCACCAGAGCTCAAAGCCATTTCCTGGGGCTTCTGACCTGCACACTGATTCTAACTCAGACTTCTGGTAATAAAGAGGAACCATAACTTGACAATCTGAACCAAATTCAAGGAAATGCCTTGGCTGCTGTTTGACATATAATTGCGATGTAGTAGAGTTTAAATAGGTCATTGGGTAATGACTATGCCAAATGGTTTTCTGTGTGGTTGTCTTATATCCTATTGGTAGCACCACCCAGTATGTCAAAAATTAAACTTGGTATTTTTAATGCTAAAATGAGTAAACACTAATCAGAATGCCAGCAGGTACAACATCTTTGAAAGAAAATACCACATTCAAACAGCTGTTTGGATTCCTTTTGTACATGGTCTGCATAGTTAGCATGATAAATATGAATAGAATTTTCATACTGACATTTAATTAAAATGAAATTACCTATCATTGTTACCCACTACGCAGGAGCTATTATTTATGTTGATATTATTCTAATACCATATTAGGCTGAGATTGAATTTGTATCAGTGGTTTTTATGAATTGAATTATTTCTGATTACTCAGTTTTTAAAAAAGCCAAGGAGTAGGTACTTTTGCATTGTGCATAGATACAGCATATTTTCCTTTTCTTTAAAAGACTTAGAAATTGCGTAGTTCTGTGTAAGTTCAAATGCATACTGTTTCTTGGTCTGTCCCTTTTGGCTTCTTTAGATATTTTGGTGCTTTTAATGTGTTCTGTGTTGATTTATATTTTAATATCGGAGCTAACATTGATATAATTTTTTAGCTATTAATATCGCCCCTGTCTAGTCTCCCATTATGTTATTATGGTTACAATTATTTTAACTTACCACAATCGAGATAGCACTTCATAGTTAGTAGAAGAGTGATATCCATCCACCCACCCACCCACCCACCCTCCCATCCATCCATCCACCCACCCACCTTCCCACCAATTCATCAATCTATCCTCCTACCCTCCCTTCCTTCCTTCCTTCCTTCCTTCCTTCCTTCCATCCATCCATCCATCCATCCATCCATCCATCCACCCATCCCATCTACCCACCCATCCATTCCTTCTTCATGCACTGTGGATATACAGGGATCACTTAAAATAAATCTAATTAGAGTTTGGTGCTGTATCTCCATTTTACCAATGGCAGTACAAACTCCTTACTACGTAATTAAGAACTTCCAGGTAATTTGCATTTTAACAGTTGCTTCTGTTGACTATTATAACAGCATAATACTCTGTAAAATCACTTTGGCAGAAGTATTTATTTAAGTTTTTGTTTTAAGGAAATAGCACTCAGTACAAAACAGGAAGAAATGTCGGTGGTTTACACCGTCCTTGACTTTCTAAGTTAAGCACATCAATTCACTGTGATTCTAATTTTCTTTTGGACAGATAGCGTTACATTGATAACAAAGCAATAAGATGGCACAATATTCCACTAAATGTGATTGTAAGTTTTGAGAGTAAACATTTTTCTCCTTAGAAGTCATATATATCTCTTTACTTGGGCAAGTAGAGGCAAAGCAAATTTCTCAGATTCAAACTCATACTTAAGTTTGAGTTTATACAGTTTAACTGAAAAATAAGTGACCAGTTCCTTTCTACACAGCAAACAACTGAATTAACAAATAGTATGCACCACTTGGTTTTTAGTTTAGAGGACATCAGCTGATTCTAAATCAGCGATTACAGTAGAATAAAAGGAAATATATGAATAATAGTAAGTATTCATCCCTTGGATGGCACATAACAACCAGGGGGAAAAGAGGAAAGGCAGTCAGTATGTAGTGTATAAACAGCTACCCGAGTCAGTTGATCAAACGTTGGTTGGTATTACCTGTTTTAAGTTCTTGTAAGGATTTTCAATGAGAGGAGAAGCATTTCCTACCACCCAACCTATCCTGAGTTTATCTGAAAGAGACTACAAGCAGGAAATAAACTTCCAGCACTTTAAAACCACCTTATCTGTCATCTTAAAATTTGAGATAAATCAAAAGGAGCTATGATACAATTTTTTTAACCTCCATGACCTTGAGCAGCTGCCTGAAATTTTTGACATTAATTTACTGCAGAGGAAATGTCCGATAAGATGATAATAAATGGTAGAGACTTGTGCACCTGACAGACGAGGGTTAGTTGATGAGTAGATCTGGATTTTTAGTATCCGCAAATAACCAATAACACATGTGTTTTTGTTTTTTGTTTTTTGTCCTATAGCATCATTTTACTGTTAGGCTCTAATGCGATGGGGATTTTTGACTTGTGTTTATTTACATTTTGTGTATGCATTTGCTTTTTAATTAGTAATGCCACAATACAAGAATGTGGCTTCATGCTATCAATTATGAGTAGCCTTAGGTTAATTGCTATATTTAATGTCCTATCACAGCTACAGATTCTTGTGACTTAGAATTGCCTTAGAATGTAAAAATTCTAGAAACAAAAGAAAATCGATTGAAATGGACCAGAGATTCATCTGTTCTCTCTTTTTAAAAAGAGCAAAATAAAAAAGTGCTCATAATTTGAGGCATTGCTGCCCACTTGAAATAATAAACAGCCTCTAGATTAAGGCATAACTGCTTATTTTTCTTAATTCTTTGAAACAAATCAAGTAGACTATAGTCAGAAGATAGATGATCATTTGTCTTATGATTTAATTTTTGACAATGCCTTTTAATCTTTTGAGTTCATTTTAAATTAGAGGCCCCTTGCCTTCCTTATTAATTGTTGTGTTTATCAAGTGATCTGTAATTATTTGTGGATAATGATAATGCCTTTTTAATGGAGCTTTTTTTCCTGTGTACTTCAACTTACTTCAGAACATTTTTATTATCATTTGCTTTTGATCTTAAAGTAAAAGAGAAAAAGTCTGGTGCTCCATTTAATTCTCAGTTATAGAAGTTAAAGGATAAAGGAAAGGGGTTCCCAGACTGAGCCGAGGTCAGATTATGGGTCTCATCAGAGCCTTTTATGCAAATATTGAGCCCTGTACTCTTTTATTGACCTTTCATTGTTGGGCATCCTGATGTGCAAAGCAGAGAGGAGAGCAGGGCATTACTGATTTTTTGGATAAGAGAGACTTAAACCAAAAGGTAGGGCTGAGAATTCAGAACACCAACGAGTGATTATAAGTTGAGTATGAAAGAGATACCATTATAAATTCACCCATAATGGGAGATACGATCGCGTGGCTGTGTTTGGCGAGGAGAATGTGTTAGATTCCCCTACTGGAATATACTGAATATATCTCAGTGAAATAGGTAGACTCAAGGGATAAGGAGAATGCTCTGTATTTGTAACTGTTTCCTGTATCATAGAAATTATGACCTTTTTCCAGAAAATGTTCTTCAGAGTTCTATTGCAACTGTCACGGGGCTCCCTGAAACCTCCATTCTTTCCAAGTTTGAACCAGAGGGCTCTACTGCTCCTGTTCTAAATACTCAACTAAGAGAGGCCATCAGTGGAAGGACACCAAATCCAGAGGGCCATGGGCCTTGTTCATTCATTCATTCATTCATTCACTTATTCTTCAAGTGAGGCCATCAGTGGAAGGGCACCAAATCCAGAGGACTGTGGACCTTGTTCGTTCATCCATCCATTCATTCATTCATTCACTTATTCCTCAAGTGAGGCCATCAGTAGAAAGGCACCAAATCCAGAGGGTCATGGGCCTTGTTCATTCATTCATTCATTCACTTATTCTTCAAGTGAGGCCATCAGTGGAAGGACACCAAATCCAGAGGGTCATGGACCTTGTCCATTCGCTCATTCACTTATTCTTTTAACACGTATTTAGAAACCAAACTGTAATCTTTTAACAGGTGAAAAATTTCACTGTTTACCACTTTACGTGGTGGATAAAACTAGGTCTTCCTGTCTCGTAGAGTGGTGAAGATTGATAAACATTTGTATATTCTTAACGCTTTTTGTGTATTTGTATGCATTTTAATGTTTAATTGTCATAATGTTTGAATTTCCTTGGAGTACAAGATTTTTTATAAATGCGATACATTTAAATTAGTAAGTAGCAGTTGCCTTTATAAGAATAATTAAAATCATTCAGAAAACACAAACAAAAAGGCAATTATATATGCGAAGCTGTAAGTTCCACAGAAGTATCAATGCAATATACTTTCCTGTCTTTTCGTGTAATCTTCCCAAGAATCCTTGTATAACATGACAAGAGTGTTAAGACTGAAGAAAAGAAAAATCTCTCCATTCATTCCTTTTCTGGCATGGTTTGCCTGGTAGTTTTTTTTTTTTTTCTTTTCTCTTTTTCCTTTTATGGGACTCCTTTTGAATATTCTTTTCAGTGATTTATTCTAGTAAACAGGCACTCATCATATGATCTGGAAAATACTGATTTCCTCTCGATCTGCCACAAATAACAATTAAGCTGTTCTGTTTCCAGGGCCAGCCACCCCTGTTTTCTGAAATAGGAGGTCTCTAAATTTCTAGTTTGAAGCTAAGCTATTCTTTCCTAACTGGCTCTTTTGTGTTGGGTCAAAACATGCCATGAAGTTGCTGTCATACTGGTAGAATTTCCAAAAGTTCAAGCTCAGATTGCTCACATCCACTTTGCTTATAAAGTACACACGTTGAACTCCTTCAAAACAATTCAGACAACTGTCTCTTGAGGTATTTTATAAATGAGAAAGAGGACTAACATTTTTGATCACAGTTCTGGTTACAAATTATGATTATCATAATTATGAAATTTATAGCGTAATGGATCCTGGTTTTATATATTTAGTTCTATTTCTTTAAGTTTATTTATCTATTTTTGAGAGAGACAGAGAGAGAACACAAGCAGGGAAGGGGCAGAGAGAGAGAGAGAGAGAGAGAGGGAGAATGAATCCCAGGAAGTATCCACACGGTCGGTGCAGAGCATGGGGCTCCAACTCATGAACCATGAGCTCTTGACCTGAGCTGAAATCAAGAGTCAGACACTTAACCAACTGAGCCCCCCAGGCACCCCTGTTTAGTTCTATTTTAATTATATTTTTTCATATTGAGAAGAAAATGTTGAAGTGTGTGAAGTCAGAATGCCAAAAACATGAATTCTCTTCTCAAAACAGATTTTGTCATTATAGGCGATCTTGTGGCCATACTAATAATAATGTCATGTTACTTCACTGTCAATATACTACACAGGCAACGTAGGTGAAATAAATAGCAGTTAATTTTTAAATTATAGTATAGGCTTCTAAAAAATCGCTGTACACATGCTGTAGTTTTTCTATGAAATCAAGACAGATACTTTGTAGTATTCAGAATAATTTTATAACTTATTTTAATGCCTTCTCTCCCTTATTATATAATATATATTATATATATGTATTATATATATATATATACATATATATATATATATATGTTTGGAAAACACGTATTATACAAACTGTAGGTATTCAGAGAATAAACTGGTCTTTTTTCAAGAGGTATGTGGAGAAGGCATCTACCGCAGTGAATTACAGAATTATCTCAACCGGGATAATAGCGAGGCAGAGCTGGGTAGCGTATGAATTTTGGAAGCACATTGGGAATACTTGAATGTTTCTATCTGCACATGTTCTGTCGGAACCTTTCGTTCGCTACCTTGGCAAACAGCCTTGGAGCACATTCTATATGCCAGCCACTGCTGTATTTACAGATGCTAACTGATTTGAGCCTGAAAGCAAATACTACTGTTATCCCAATTTACAGTTGTGAAAAGTGAGGCACAAAAGGTAAAGTAACTTGCCCGAAGTCATCAAGTCATCGGTAGAACATGTGCTAGAGCTGGTATTTGAACCCTGGCTGTCCAGTTCTGGAAACGTCGCTCTTGACTGCCTCATTCTGTTGCTTCCCCCATAAGAAAGGGTCACAGAATCATCTTTTTCTTCTAGGTCAGATAAAATTTACTGTCCTTGGGCCTTGGAAGTTATTCTGAGACTTTAATGATTTTTTTTTTCTCAGCATATATGCGAGTCTGAATATATCAAATCCATTCTTCCCTATGTCCTTTGTGTAGGTTCACAGCGATAAAAATACTTTAAAAAGACTTCTCACAGTTGTACACCGTTAAAGGAACTTTGGTTGTCATGTCATCAAATTGTATGAACTGTTATATTAATACAAAAATTACAGTACAAAAGCCTTAGTTTATGGGTTCAGGTAAGACTTCCCCAGGAAGCCGGAGATGTTAAGAGTGTTGGATGTGTGTTAGACAAACAAATGTTAGAAAATAGCACTCTGCACAAAATCTCAACTCACTTCTTTAGCCAAACTTGTGAAAAGTGTACAGCTCATAAACTTGGGCTGACATCATTTTGACATCTCCTTGATTTTGCTTTCTTACACTCTTTGAAGCCAGACTTGACCCTATGTGTGTATATTTAGGACCCAGGTCTCCTCTACGAGAATTGATCATTCTGCTTGATGTCTATTAACATCAAAAACTGGAGTGGGCATTGATGTGATTTTGTTTTGGCATGTGTTCATAAAAGCAGCTTTCTGTGTAGCCCATCTAATTTAGCTAGATCGCAGAATAACAAGTATGGGTCGTGCCTGAATTTTTGTCCTTTGGCCACGTCTATGCTGTCACTTACCGGTTAGCATCTGCCTTGAGTGACCCCACAGTTCCTGTCCCGTGAAGAAAGGAAGAGGCAAACCTATTCCTTTGCTTGTACACAATAAAAGTTTCCATTTCCTCTAAATGGGGTTTGTAGGTAAGCAATATTTTTATGATATATATAATATATATAATAAAGAGGCACCAGAGTAGATAGAGCCTTTCTTTTCCTAAGTTTATTTATTTGAGAGGGAGAGAGAGAGGGGGAAAGACCACAAGTGGGGAAGGGGCAGAGAGAAAGGTAGAGAGAGAATCCCAAGTAGGCTCCATGCTGTCCGCTCAGAGCCCGATGTGGGACTCAAACTCACAAACTGTGAGATCATGACCTGAGCTAAAACCAAGAGTCAGACGCTTAACCGACTAAGTCACCCAGTGCTCCTAGATAGAGCCTTTTGAAATGTTTTATTTATTTTTATGTTATGCATACAGGGTGGATTGATCTCCTGTACTGCTCACCTCAGGATCTGACCCTATGATCAGATTTTTTTTTTTCTCTCCTTCAAATACATTGAAGGTATGGACAGTTGTTCATGTGGCTTTCACCGTGGGAGATTGATTTAACTGATCAAAATTTACAGTCGTCTGACTATAAAAGCTTGAAATTACACAGAAAGAAATTTTCTATTTCCACTCATACAATTCACTCAAGTTTCTTTGATTTTCTGAGTTCACACGTTAGAGTTTTTAAAAAATCAGCGATAAGTGAGGAAAGTAAAAGTTATTTTCTAAATGGCCTGATTGCCAGGGAACAGGGGAAAGAAATGCAGCTATAGTGAAAGATTTTCTGATTTTTAGATCAGGTAATAATTAAGAAGTGTCTGCAACCAGACTGACAGGCCACTTTAAAAATGATTTTCAGAAATACAGTATAACGTATGGGCGTGGTGAGATCTTAGCTGATAACGTTTTGCCTAAAAGATGATGACACCGTCATTAACAAAACCGAGAGGAAAAAACCTGGTGACTGGAGTGAGGACGTAGGTAGAGGCAAACCCGAAGTCATGAAGTTCTTCACGGGGGGATTTTTCCCTTCCCATCTTAATTTGGTTGCCCTCGAATCAGATGCGAATTTTGAAACAATCCAAATGGGGAAAGGCGGAGCTTTGTTTCACTTGTTCCGTTACCTACAAGTAAGTAAGTGGCATTCTGCCTGGTTCTCACATCAGAAATGCGGGGGATTCTGGCTGAACCTTTGGAGGAGGAAAGACTTCACTGTGCAGAAGTCAGACCTCGTTCTCACTGTGCTGCATGGATCCCGAGCCTTTATCCCTGCTGAGAACAAATACAGGCTCCGGAATTACCCTCTAAAGTACCGCCTAACAGACTCCTTGGAACCAGCACGTGGCAATGACAGCATGTCAACAGCATGCAGCAGCCTCGAGAATGGAGAAGGTGGAAAGTGTAATGCAGACTGCACCCCATGATGGCCTTGCCCCAGAATAAAATCATGTGGCTCCAAGCAAGGGCGTGACCATGGCGCATGGGAGCAACGGGCGAAGCCAAGAAGAGAGGTGCTCTTGTGTGCATGGCGAGCACACGGCGGCACTCTCCAATCTGTGGACGCTTAAAACCTTAAGAAGGACAGTATCGTTCATCTACGCTCATAAAGACAAGACTTGAAAATATGTCGAATGGATGCTAGCCTCCCCATAGGGTTAGTGGGTTCATTTTTTTTTCCCCATCAGTCTTACATAAGACTTAAAGTATATATTTGAGATTCTTCCCCTTTGTAATGTACAATTTTTCCATTTTTAAAAGTGCCACTTAAATACACAAACACCTGGGAAAATAATCCCATTACTTTAGCACAGTTGATAGGCCTCACAGAGTGGGTTGACAACCAGGCCACATGGAAATCAAGCCATAGGGAGGGCAGCACGGGAAAGAGAACAGTATCTGGAATGAAAAGGAAGACATCAGATAACCTTCAATTCTTTTTTTCTGACAGGGGTCCATACTGATGGTTACAACCCAACTGACATCAAAGTTACGACACATTTACGAGCTTGTCATTGAGGCGCCTGGGTGGCTCCGTCAGTTAAGCGTCCTGCTGTTGATATCGGCTCAGGTCGTAATCTCAGGGTTCATGAGATCAAGCCCTGCATCGGGCTCCATGCTGGGGTATGGAGCCTGCTTGGGATTCTCTCTCTGTCTCCCTCTCTCTGCCCTTCCCCTGTGGTCTCTCTCTCTCTCTCTCTCTCTCTCTCAAAACACATGGATAAAACTTTAAAAAATGCTTGTCGTTAACAGTGACCTAAGATAGTCGTGTGTTGTGATCAGTAGGTTTTACCTCTTTTCTACAGCCCAACACACAGATGATGTTCCCGTGGCAGCACCGAACTATAGATTTGAGTAAGCTCGACTGCCGGACCAGTGTCTGTCCTCTCAGTTAAATGTCATCACTTGCTTCACAGTCGAGAAGTTTCCTTTCTAGTTCTTAACCATCAAATAGCCAGCTCTGGTGTGTGAGTTCTGATGGGAACTCAGCTGGCCTCTTGAAAATGTCCATGAGGTTTAGAGGCATTTTGTCATTTTCTGAAACTTAGTGGTTACTCCCATGTTCCAGACAGGCTTTCTCACAATCCAGGGTATTGTTGGTACTCTGGAATTATCTCATCCATGGGTGTAGTCTCAGAATGAGATATATACACTTGAATTTGAGAAATCTATTGGATCCTCTTTTATTTTCAAGGACATTTTTTTTTCTGTGAATAAGATGAGAGAGTGTTCATCTTTTTTATTTCTAGTATGACAGTAACTGACGCTCAGTAGGGCTTCCCTCAATGCTTGTTGACTGAATACATGAAAGCACAATGAAGAATGAAAATAGAGCATACAAAAAGACAGTGAAGAGTGCTATTAATGACCTTGTGGCCACAAGACGTAGAATTTGTAAAATAGAAAATCTGATTTTAATGGATGGCTTACCAGATCATGCATGGAATAGGACATGTATTGGAAATCAAAGGATGTGAATTACTTTTATTGTGGTGAGAGAGAAAAATTGATAAGCATTAGAAAACAGTAATAGAAATGAGTGATCTTAGTGTTTTCTTGCAAAAGAATTCTCTGGTCTTTCTAACATTTTGAATAACATGTGTTGTCAGAGTCCTTGGATATTTAGAGTGACGGGAGTCTTATAGATCATCGTATTTAATTTCTTTTTTAATGTTTATTTGTTTATTTTGAAAGAGAGCGAGCACCGCGTGAGTGGGGCAGAGGCAGAGAGAGAGGGAGAGCGAATCCCAAGCAGGCTCTGCACTGTGAGCAAGGAGCCCGATGTGGGGCTTGATCTCATGAACTGTGAGATCGTGACCTGAGCTGAAATCAGTAGTCAAACGCTTAACTGGCCCAGCCACCTAGGTGCCCCTTTTCTTATTAAACTTTTTATTTCACTTACATTTGGGAAGACTCTCAGGAAATTTCCCAGGGTGTGACCCAAAGTTCCTTAGAAACACCATGTAAGAAGTTTTCCTTTTTATGGGAAACGGATGGTGGAAACAGAGTAAGCCAGGAGTCCGCTCGCCTGTGTTAAGAAATCGTGAAACGTCTAGAGATCTTTTGTTGAGAATTTTTTTTTTCTTTTCATTAATGATGCTTTGTCTTAGCGGCTCTTTGTCGAAGCCCTGGCCAGAACGTGAGATTGTAAAGAGGAGAGTAAAATCTTTTGATCTGTGTCTCTTGGTGTTATGCAGTATCTTTATCATTGAGATCAAAAGAGTCAGAATATCATGCTGGCCAGAGAGAGCCTGCAGCAGTGATTTGGGTAGAGACCAGAGAGAGTGGACAAGGAAGTTACCTGCTTTCTGTGCGTGAGAATGACAAAATCAAACCAAAAACTAAAACCATCGAATGCCTTTCTGCTCAGCTCAGCGCCCTTGCGTCCGTAAATGACATGAAGATTCGTGAATAGATTCATCATATTATCCGTGTGAATCCTTGATAGATCATAAATAATATTGTCCAGGAGGAGAGAAACCTCACTCCTTCAAAGAGAAGCTATAGTCCAAGCGTATTCCTTGGAAGGCATTAAAACAGACTTTTATTAAAAATCCTAAAGTAATAGCTTTTGACCATTCTTGAATTTAAAAGCTTTGGAAGAAAACTAGAATCCTGAAAGCACGGGATTCCTTATTTTTTTTAAATGTGTATTCATTTTTTTTGAGAGGGAGAGAGAGAGCTCACATGCGTGTGTGCGTGCACAAGTGGGGGAGGGGCAGAAAGAGAGGGAGACACAGAATCCCAAGCAGGCTCCAGGCTCCTAGCTGTCAGCACAGAGACCGATGCGGGGCTCGAACTCACGAACTGTGAGATTGCGACCTGAGCTGAAGTTGAACTCTCAACCAACTAAGCCACCCAGGAGGCCCCAAAACTCCTTATTTTTTAATAAATGCTTCATGTGTTGAAATTGTTTCTCCCTCTTTAGCGTGTAAACTTAGGAAGTCAGTGAAATTTATCTTTGTTATGACACACATTCATTTCTATTCTCCCCAGTCTCCTTTTGTTGCAGGTATTTCTTATCATAATTCCTAAAGAAATTCCTTTTATAAGGCATGCATTGGTAAACTCATTCTCAGAAGAGTTAAAGTGATTTCATGCCTTGCCACTCCAGGGATGACTTGCATTTCAAAGACACCCATAAAAGAGAATAATGCCTGACCTGAGGTTTCTGGTACCCTGATGCCTAAGTGGGGTCATTATGGGGTGTTAGAACTGGTTGTGTACCCATTCAGCCAGACTGAGGGAAAGACACACACACACACACACACACACACACACACACACACACACACTCCCTGATAATTTCTGTTCTGTGACTCCCGTTTACCCTCCAAAAAGATTATCCTTGTGTCTCCCATTTAAATTGAATACTTATGAAGCAGTAAGGTCATATTCCTTTTTTGTGAGTCTCAAGCAAATGTACTCAGCTTAAATCTTCTCCTATTTAGTTTCTATGTATGGGTATTTTTCTCTCCAAAGATCTAGAAGGTCAGACTTACATGGCTTACTGAATTGTCTTTCCTTTTCCCTGTTTTATGTGTACTAATATCAAGCCATGTATATAATTGCAGTTGAGAGTGAAAGAGGAGACGTACACACACGAACAAAGAGATTAAATGTGAAAATGTGAATAGGAGGTGAACATAGGACTAACAAATGATAGGCATTTCATGATTGATTTCCTCATTTCCTCATTTCCGTCCATCTTCCTTCCTTCCTACTTCCTTGGTGAGACATGTTTTCAGTAAAAATCTCCTAAGTTAATCTTGGCCCAATGAGACAGATCATGTGAACATATAGTTCAGGTACCAATAATTAACTCAGTTTAAATACAACTTCATAAAGGAGATGTTAGATGTACTTACTAAGATGCGGCTAGGAGTTCATTCATCTGGCCACAAATGGAGCCTGCTTTACCAATTTCCAAAGGAATTTCTCAGATCAGAAAATCTTGACACACTTTTCTGTTGATGTTGATTAACTTCTAGAGATTGTATTTTGGCTAAATAGTATTAAGATCTAAGTTAACAATTATGCCTACGATTATATGTACTTATTAAGTACTTAACACATTGCTCAGATGTGGCACATTTAACAAATATGATCACTGTTCTCTTCCTCAAAATCCTAATTCTGTTAAAGATCACACATGACACACATGTGCTGCCTGGTGATGGGTAGGGAAAACCAGATATCGGTGTTGAGGCCAGTGAAGGACACTTACATGAATTTTTACATGCCTGCACATACAGAATTGAAAAAATCAACAAACGGTTATTCCTGTTTGTGCTTTCAAAGTCCTCAAAGAGAATTAACGCAAGCCATTTCAAAGTCCTGAAGCCAGCCTTGCATGTCTCCTCCCTGGATTCTCCTGAGTCTCTAATTCTTGTCAGGAGTGCTGTGAATCAGTTGCTTGACGGTGGGTGTCATTTGCTGATAGCAAATTAATTCAAACAGCCCTCAATCCATGTAGGACAAACTGTCATGTGCCTCTCGGCACTGTTCTTTGTGTTATAAATTGAGGGATTTTGGCGTTTACCGTTTACGGTTTTGTATATGTTGATGACACATCATAGCCACGAGGAACCATTCAAATGCACGGGGACAGGTATGTGCATAGATCAGACCTTTGCCAAAAAAACAAAATCCCATAGATGAGAAGAGTGATGACTTTTTGTATTTAGCTTGTGACAGCTGTGGCCGGCAACAACTCTCAGACCTGTTTCACTGTCCACTTTGTGATTGAACCCGCTTGACCCAAGGTGTGTTGACCGAACGTAAATAATAAGTATCAGCCTGTTGGGTAACCCGCTGCCCATGGGAGGTCCAGTTTTCTTGTGGAAAGAAAGTCACATTTCACTGATTTTATTCTTATTTCGATGTCCAGCATGGGGGATGAATTCTTTTCCATCCTATGCATAAAAGTGGTTTGATGCATTCCATCCCCGCCCCCTGCCCCGGGGAAAACTACAGAAAAAGAAGAACTTTTAGACGGCAAGTCCTAAAATGTGACTTGATGATAACATGGTAGTAAAATCTCATTGGGATGGAGTGAGCAAGGGAGAAATTTCACTTCTTAAACTTCATTCTTCAAGGTTATTTGGAGAAAAAAAAGGCATTTAATATATATAGGGCTCAGTGGTTCCATTCCTTTGAGTCAAGTCTACACAAAATCTTGATTTAAGGGCAATCCAAGACAGCCAAATAATAGGGGGTACCATAAACAATATGCTCTGTACCTTTTTGTACACAGCGGATCAGCTCTGTTGGCTAAACACTAAATTTTGAAAGCATTAGCATCAGGTAGCTAGCAGAGGGCGCTTCTTAAATAGTGAAAACAACTGGGTACCTGGTTGCACAAAAACAATGAAACTTCGATAAATACTTGAAAACGCTATCCCATTCACTCTGCAGAATTTTACACCTGCAATATAGCACCTCAGATACTTCAAGTGAGATTAAAATTTAAAAAACCTCCCTCTATGACTTATAGTTCATCTAGCAGTCAGTCCATTCATATTTTGATTGCTTATCAACAAATGAGAAGGCTGTAAATGCTCGATGCATTTTGAAGGTCAAGTTTTATGGCTGCATAATTTTAAACCAGCTTAATCCTCAGTGGCTTTTGTAATAAAAAGGAATGAATTAATGGCCTCTTAACTAAAGTGAACTTTTGATATAGAAACAAAAGGAATATTAAGCATGCCCTGCTTTAAGTGAAAAGATTAAGAGCTTTATTCCGCAGAATAAATTGGGCAGGACCTAAGATCTAGGACTTTCGCACCGATATCCATGATATGAAAAGGGTGATGCTAAGAGAGGTGGGGATTGACTGCTGCTGGAAAGAGACACAGAATGATGTGGTAACGGTTAACCACAAGATGTTCACTGTGGCCAGCAGTAACCACAGGGTGTGCATAAGTACCAAAGTGATGTTCTCGGTCTTAGCTGTGTCGTCCAAAGTGTCAGGATGTTTTCTCCTTGTCAGAATTAGAAGCAAACCATTTTTGTCAGGAGCTTCAATTCTTTGTGCTCCAAAGAAGCCCTGTTCAGGATTCTGGAAATACCTCAAAGTCTTGTATCATTTTTTTGGGGGAGAAGTAGTAGAATGAATGGCTTTCAAACAGACCTTTTTTTTTTTTTTTTTTCTCATAGAACATACAGTCAAAGAGCACCTGGGTGGCTCAGTAGGGCCTTCTGACTTCGGCCCGGGTCACGATCTCACAGTTTTTTGAGTTTGAGCCCCACATTGGGCTCTGCACTGACAGCTCAGAACCTGGAGCCTGCTCCCCCCCCCGCCCCTCCCCACTCCCCACTGCTCTGTCTCTCTCTGTCTTTCAAAATAAGCAAATGTTAAAAAAACCAAAAAGAACATATAGTCAAATAAGAATATGAAAAAAAACAAGAAAATGTGTTGGATGGGGATAAGGGGGTAAGAAGAAAAATGAAGTATGATACAAGGACAGAGAGTAGTCAGGAGTTTGGAAAGTGCTGTTTTATACAGAGTGCTCAAGAAAGGCCTCTCTGTTTGATTAAGAACCTCAGTGACTGAGGAACAAGTCACTCAGCTGGTCACTGAACTTTCCGTTGTAAGAGAGCAGCGGGACCAAAGGTGGAAGATTCTTGGCGGTTGGAGGAAAAGTGAGCAATGGGAACATGGTGGTTTAGATGAGGGTAGGGGTAGCAAAATTGAGGGCAAGGGTTATACGCAGCTTCAACTTTCTAACCTACCAATTAGCAAATACGGACTAAGGATAGACCGTGCTGAGCCATCCTGGATCGACATTCATTCTTTTTAATGACCTCAAACATAACTGTGCTGTGGTTTCGGAGAACAGTAGTATCATGGTGTAATGATTCCAGGATCTAAAATATGATCAAATTGTCTGTAAGACCTGAGCAATAATCAGAAGCTGTTATTCAATCGCCAACGATCAAATAAATCACTCTGGCATTTATCAACTTTACTCCATCAGTCCAGCAGTGTGATCTCTAACTGCCTCAGTCATTCAGAATAGAGACTCAAGCCCACAGTAAGCAGAGATGGCCTTTGAACATTACAGGGAAAAGAAAAAAAAATTTTTTTTAAATGGTAATTTCCAAATTCAGGTTTCTCTCCCACCATCCCCTTGGGAGCGGAAAGAAAACACCTTAGTCACAATTTAGAGTCGATTGATCACCAGCTAATTAAGCTCAGTTTATCCTAGTCACCTTGAATTTATTTTGGGGGTTCTCATGATCTGTTCTGGTGTACCAAAATCCCCTCAACTGAATGTCTTAAAGTAACAGTTTTAATTTGCTCATGATTGCGTGGGTCAGAGATTCAGAAAGGGTGCCAGGGAGCAGCTATTCAGTCCTGCTTCGTGTGGCATTTCCTGGGCTGGTCAGGGCTGAAAGATCCACCAGAGGAGGGGTTAACCACTCACAGGCTTGGTGTCTCACTGCTTTGGGGGCTCCTTATATCTCCATGTGGCATCTGGTGGGCTGATGGTCTCTGGGTAGTCAGACTTCTTCCATGATGGCTGACTTGCCTCAGAACCAGTGTTCCAAGCGGCCTCAAAGAAGCTCTAAGGCCTCTAACATTCCACATCATTCTACCTGTCAGTGAAGAAGTAGCAAATTTGTAGTCACCTTTAATATGCCACTCAGATCATGGCGAATTTAATGATGACAATATGGCAGAATAGGATGATGGTATACATGAGGATGACTTTAATCTTCCTGAAAAAAGTTAAAGTATGTTCAGAACTTTGTTTACTTTGTCAGCGAATGAGTTGTCACCTGTTTTAAAAGGATTTTCATGGAAAAAATTAAAATTATTTTATGAGCTATTGCTTCCCATATATGTATATGCATATTATGCACAGACGCGCGCGCGCACACACACACACACACAGATATCCCACTAATAAAGTGAGATGGTATTTATTCCTAAAAGTATAGAAATATTTATATTACTAAAATCCCAGTGTAACTCAGACTATTAAATCATATAACCAAATGCATATTTTGATCTTGGGATTACTTAATTTATTTTAGTACCACTTACTCAAAAAGTCAAGAGGGAGGGAAAACAACCATGAGACTCTTATGTGTTCCTACTGCTGATGTCCCCTGAAAAACACAATTGGAAACATCAGGAAATCAATTGCCTACAGGAAAATTTAAATTAATTATAACGTCCTAAATATTTTGTGAGGCGTTATGAACCTGAAAATGTGTGCCCTTTATTGTGGTGACTTTGAGCCAACTGTTCTTGTCATTTAATAATTTCTTATTTATTTACCTGCTCAATCAGAAATCAGCAGTTACCCTTCAAAATATGTCACATTCCTAGTTATCTCCAAATGTGAATTATCAAGAGACCGCAGAGCAATTTCCAAATGGAGAACTGCATTTATGAAAGAGGCAATGTGAAATGTGAATATAGACTTTCATTATCTTTTCATCATCCCTGAGAATTACCCACCACCATGCTTCGTTTGTGAGGCCGGCAATCCACACTACCAATGTGAAAATAATTATTCAGCTTTACCTTTATAAATACTAGATTCGTGTTTGATTATTTTGCTGGGAAACATGTCCCCAACCCAGGAAGTATCACTTACATGTAGAGGCATCTCTACCATAGAGGTAAATGAAGGTTGCATTGGCTGGGTCCCTGAATGACTGGGAAGCAAGGTCAATCCCTTCATTTAAAATTTTTTTTAATGTTTATTTATTTTTGAGAGAGACTGAGACAGAGTGTGCGCAGAGGAGGGTCAGAGAGAGGGAGACACAGAATCACAGAATCGGAATCAGGCTCCAGGCTCTGAGCTGTCAGCACAGAGCCTGATGGTGGGGCTTGAACTCATGGACCACAAGATCATGACTTGAGCTGAAGTCGGACGCTTAACCGACTGAGCCATCCAGGGGCCCCGTCAGTCCCTTCATTTAAAGGAATAGATGATGTCAACCTGAAATTTCTTTAGACTCAAGGGGGTGCGGCTATCATCTCCATGTTGTTGGATAATCAGGGTGATGGCGCTGATTAACTTTTTCATTTTCAAAGAATTTTCGTTGACCTATGCTATAAGTAAAAACGCACTGCTCAGAGAAGTCAGTTTCTGTGAGAGCATATTAAATGTCAGAGTAGAAACACATCCTCAGCTCTCATGGCCTAAAAAAAAGTATAAGTATACATATGCATATATGTGTGTATATATAAATATATATATACAATTTTGGATTTTGTATATTCACATATATTTTTTAATATTATCATGTATTGTATAATATACATAACATTTATTTTAGCTATAAATAAATAATGTGTAAATCCATTGTATATACACATATACATATGTGTTTTTGTACACATAGCATTATATTGTATTCTATGGCTATAAATACAAATAAATTGAAATTCTATATATTCTATATATATGTATACATATTTATGTGTGTGTGTGTATACATATATACATACATACATGCACACATACACACAGTATATATATATATTGCTTATTTAGGAGAATGAATGCTTGCTTTTAAGCTTCCTATTTAAAAAACAGATATTTGCAGGGGCACCTGCGTGGCTCAGTCAGTTAAGCATCTGACTTCGGCTCAGGTCATGATCTCATGGTTTGTCAGTTTGAGCCCTGCACTGGGCTCAGTGCTGACGGCTCAGAGCCTGCAACCTGCTGAGGATTGTCTGTCTCCCTTTCTCCCTTTCACTGCCCCTCTCCCCACCACCACCTCTCTTAAAAATAAATAAACAGGGGCGCCTGGGTGGCGCAGTCGGTTAAGCGTCCGACTTCAGCCAGGTCATGATCTCGCGGTCCGGGAGTTCGAGCCCCGCGTCGGGCTCTGGGCTGATGGCTCAGAGCCTGGAGCCTGTTTCCGATTCTGTGTCTCCCTCTCTCTCTGCCCCTCCCCCATTCATGCTCTGTCTCTCTCTGTCCCAAAAATAAATAAACGTTGAAAAAAAAATTAAAAAAAAAATAAACAGTAAAAAAATGTAAAAATAGATATTTGCAGATTCCTTTCAACGTTGACAAAACCAAAAGGTTTTCTTTACCCTGGCTTTAAGGTTCTTTCCATGGCACATTCAGTTATTCCACATGACGTACGTATCCAAAGATAATTGTCATATTCTCAGTGGGGGAGGCTTCCATTCCCTCAGTCGATGTTGGCTTTGGGGATCTTTGATACTAGTGACATGAATACCGTAGGTTTCATATTACACTTGCATATTTTGTTAATTCCAAGTCTGGTGATTGGTCATACCAAGTTTTTGTTTGTTTATATTTGCAGAGTTCAAGGGATATATGAGTGTAGTGCTGATTGTTGTACAAACCGTATGATGGAAAGGATAAAACGTGACGGATTTCATATGTGTATGCTTTAAACTTTAAAACAGTAATTGTAAGAACCTCTTGGAGAGAGTTATTTAAATTTTCTGGAAGTTTTACTTTGTTACATTTATTTCATTACTCAGAAGTCAAACTTTGGAGGCGCGCCTAGGTGGCTCAGTCAGTTGAGTGTTCCCACTCTTGATTTTGACTCATGTCATGATCCCAAGGTTGTGGGACAGAACCTGCTTTGGGCTCTGCATTGATCATGGAGCCTGCTTAAGATTCTCTCTCTCTCTGTCTCTCTCTCTCTCTCTGTCTCTCTGTCTGTCTCTGTCTCCCCACACACACACTCTCTCGAGCACCTGGGTAACTCAGTTGGTTAAGGGTCAGACTCTTGGTTTCAGCTTAGATCATGATCTCTTGGTTTGTGGGATCGAGCCTTGTGTCAGGCTCTGCACTGACACCACAGAGCCTGCTTGGGATTCTTTCTCTCTCTCTCTCTCTCTCTCTCCCCCCTGCGCCTCCCATTCATACATGCTCTATCTCTCTCAAAATAAATAATAAACTTGAAAACATTTTATTTTAAAGATTCTCTCTCTCTTCCTCTGCCCCACCCCAGTCGTTCTCACATGTGCACGTATGTACGCATGCTCCTCTCTCTTTTCTAAAAAATTTTTGAAAAAAGAAGGCAAATTTTGTGGATAATTCCAATTGCGTGAGTAAGCCCACCTATATATAAAACATATCCAATATAATGCTGAAATTCTTACAAATCATTGCAGATGGCTGAAAATGTTTATTGTTACAGAAAAAAGGAAAATCTTGGGGTGAATGGATTATATAAATATGAAATGCATCACAGGGAGTCAACATTTTGAATGAGGTAATATTAATAGTATAACAGGAAAGGGACATGTTACCATTCCCTGTGGAAAAATCTCCTAGAACGTGCTTTATGGGAAACTTGCCTTCACTGACTCTCAGCTAAATGTAAGTAGGTTGGTGACGTGGTAGCTCATGGCATTGGAGAGTACTTTGGCCCAGACACTAGGAACATACCCCCAGCTTTAGTGACTAGTTAAGGGACAGACACATGACTCAACATAAGCCAGTCTAAACTAATACCTGATTTTGCTTAAAGGTGTCAGAAGGAACCACTTCTTTTCTGCTTGACTTAAATATAGGAGGATATCTAACTAAAGCTACTGGCTGATATCGTAGTATTATCTGGAACTTACTAATACATCAAAATGGAGGTGAACAGGGCCAAGAAATTCCTTAGTTCTTTGACATAAGGCTCTTCCTCAAGCATTGCTTAGATTTATCATGACTGTGTGTGTGTGTGTGTGTGTGTGTGTGTGTGTGTATGTTCCATTTTGTGAGTGCAATGAAGCCAAAAATAACCTTTCTCAAAAGAATATGTTTACGTGTATAAAATAGGGGCACCTGGGTGGTTCATTCAGTGAAGCATTCAGCTCTTGGTTTCAGTTCAGGTCATGATCTCATAGTTCATAGGTTCCAGCCCGCATTCGCACTCCTCACTGAAAATGCAGAGCCTGCTTGGGATTCTTTCTCTCTGCTCCTCCCCTGCTTGTGTTTGCTGTCTCTCTCTGTCTCTCAAAAATAAATAAATTTTAAATAAATAAATAAATAAATAGATAGATAGATAAAATATGTAGGGTTCTAGCGACAGAACTAATCATATGAAACTACATTAAGTAATGAAAAACATTTAGCTTAAATAGGTGTCAATTATTTTATTTTTTTTTCAAATTTTTTTTTTCAACGTTTATTTATTTTTGGGACAGAGAGAGACAGAGCATGAACGGGGGAGGGGCAGAGAGAGAGGGAGACACAGAATCGGAAACAGGCTCCAGGCTCTGAGCCATCAGCCCAGAGCCCGACGCGGGGCTCGAACTCACGGCCCGCGAGATTGTGACCTGGCTGAAGTCGGACGCTTAACCGACTGCGCCACCCAGGCGCCCCAAATAGGTATCAATTATTGCATAGGGTAATCCTTTTTGAAAAAAATTTGTTTTTTCATCTGTTTTTATTCATTTTTGAGAGACAGAAACAGGATGTGAGAGGGGGACAGGTAGAGGGAGAGAGAGGGAGACACAGAATCCGAAGCAGGCTCCAGGCTCTGAACTGTCAGCACAGAACCGCCACGGGGTTGGAACCCACGAACCATGAGGTCATGACCTGAGCCAAAGTCGGATGCTTAATTGACTGAGCCACCCAGGTACCCCTAAAATTTTTTTTTCACGTTTATTCCTTTTTGAGAGACAGAGAGGGACAGACTGTGAGTGGAGGAGGGGCAGAGAGAGAGTGAAGGAGACGCAGAATCTGAAGCAACTTCGGGCTCTGACCTGTCAGCACAGAGCCCGACACGGGGCTCGAACTCATGAACCACCAGATCATGACCTGAGCCGAAGTTGGATGCTTCACCAACCGAGCCTACTAAGCGCCACTGCATGGGGTAATCTTATACTAGAACATAATTTGTTATTTATCTGAAATTCACATTCAAGTGGACCTTCTGTATTTTTATTGGCTAGACTGGCAACCCTACTAAAACCAATCTAGAGCTATCAAACTCTAGAGATCAATTGTCATGATCATGCCTCAAGGAATTAGTAAATGTAGTAGTAAAATGTCTTTTAACATTCTTCATTCTACCTGACAAATATCAGCCTCCAGGATTAGACTCAGAGCTGTCCTTAGATTATGTTTTGTGAATTCTGGGAGGCAAATCTTTGCTCCACTAAGTTTAAATTCTGTACTTGAATGTTTTATTGATGATAATATAAAAGTGGTCATAAAAGAGTATTTCTTTATTTTTACAAAAGGCAGTTGAAGATGCTGATTAGTGTTTTCTCAAACACTCTGCCTGGATTTTAATTCCAAGAAGAAAACGTCTCTTTCAAAAGTATTTCTTGAGCCTACTTTTATAAGCACGGTGTAATTTACTGTATTTTCTCCTTTTGCTTTCTGCAGAGGGCTGTGATTTCAGTTGTAATGCTTAATAATGATTGAAATCAACTTCTCCTTCTGTTTCAACAGTTTAGCATTTCTCTGTTTTATGTTTAACTGACCTATTTTGACATTATTTTAAGTTTGATCACTTTTCACAGAGTGATCAAATTATGTCAGAAATGAAATACCAATAATCTGAATAGTTTCAGAATATAAAATATTGTTGAGAAATTTAACAGGAAACTTGATATATATCATGCAGAAATTATAGGTCTTAAATCCCAAAATATCTCTAATTGAATTATTATAATGTTTGTTAGTATAATTAAGATTGAGTAAAGATTGTAAGTGCCTTTGATGATATTAAAGACGTGGAACTAGTTTTGATTAGTAGGTATATTAGCACAAGTGTGAAATGCTGATGTGTGCAATGAAGCAATATGTCAACTGTAAGAAAGGCCTAGAAAGAGCAATGAGTTTTTGTACAGTAACACTACAGTTTTGGTATACAAACAAAATGATTTTCTCACTGATAATGTAATAATAACGCTCTATATTACTACAAAGACAGGATTGTTTTTAATTCTTAAGAAAAATTTTAATGTCTATTTTTTGGGAGAGAGAGAGACAGAGAGACAGAGCTTGAGCAGGGGAGGGGCAGAGAGAGACGGACACACAGAATCCGAAGCAGGCTTTAGACTCTGAGCTGTTAGCACTGAGCCAGACGTGGGGCTTGAACCCACAAACTTTGAGATCATGACCTGAGCCGAAGTCTGACGCTTAACCAACTGAGCCACCAAGGCCCCCGAGAAAGAAAGGATTTTGCCAGTGAATTTAAAAGATTGAAAAACAACTTGTGGAAAAGTAGTTTTAGTATGTAATTCTGGTGTTAATTTTGAAAAACTAAGAGAAACCTAAAAAAACATAACCAAAAAACCACCTTGCTAAATTGTGTAAGAAATATTCATTTTTAAGGTACTATATTTGGAATAGAGGGGTTCATAATTAAAAAAAATTATGCACGTGCCTAATTGCATTTAGACCCTCAAAACATCTTTTGGGGAGGGTGTGGCAACTATTATTATTCATTTCTTTAGATTAACAGGTTGAATTTTTTTGAAAAAATTATTTCTGTACTTCTGGGGGGAATAATTCTTCATTTTCAGCCATAATTCTTGGTATCTGTAACATGCGAGTTTTTTTTAATTCTAAGACCTTTTTTTTTTTTTTTCACCAGAACATTTACAAACATTGACATCTAAAAATTATGGTCACGCAGGCTGTGCTTGCCATTACCTGCACATGTACACATCTCAAAAGCCCCGGCATTAAAACTTGCAGAACTGTGTCCCTGTGGAAGTCTGTTCTCCAGAGACCATAGTGGGGCACTCTTTTATTCCCTAATGGTGGAACTAAATGGTGGGCGTAATATTTGAAGGAGGTGATGAATCAGATATGCATTCCAATATGGTATGAGCTGAAATCAGAATATGGCTCGTCCGACATGATGCAAGTCAGAATTCAAATGTCAAAATCAATACCTTTTTCTTCAAAAATACCACATAACCAGTGCTCTTAATATCTGAAAGTATCTCGTTGTGTGGAAAAGCAGAAAATCAAGAACTGTACATCTAAAAGCAACTTAGAAAAGTTTTATTCCACATGTAAAGAAACTATCGAATGTAATTGATTTATTTTACTGACATATTTTATGTGTGTGTTCAATGAAACCTACCTTGAAGGGTAAATACGTTCCTGCAATACAAGTAAAACTTCTGGATGTTAGGAAGCATGTAATTTAACTGGCTGGATGTTTTCTATCTTAATGGGTGGGTCTACCAACAGGTGATGATAGCTCAGATCTGAGCAATGCTGTGCTAAATACTTAGTATCTGAAATGCTGGTTTAGAGCTGTTTTGTCCCATTTCTCTTGTCAGTCGACTCTAGTACCAAAGCATTTTAATTACTTAATGCTTATAGCGCCTGCTAACATTTTAGGGTATGACATTACTTCTTTACTAGTTTTCATTTGTAAAATACTTTTGGCTATTCTTGCTTGTTAATTTCAAATTGAACTTCAGACTCTCAGTCCCCTTTCAGGCAGCACCCCCCACCAATGAAATTGAACTGTAGTCACGAATAATTGGTTTTGGAATAATTGGAATTTTTTTTTCCTTTTTCTTGATATGGGTTATACATCTTTCATGTTAACTTTCATCTCTAACAGATTATTTCCTCTGTTTATTACTGAATGATGAACAATAAATGTTACTTAGGTTTCCTAAGTGCAAGCGGCTTAAAATTATGGCATACAAGGTGTTAGTCTTGGGTTGTATGGAGCACAGGCTTAGAGAGCGTGGCATTTCTGTGGTCAGGCCACAGATCTGAAGCTTAGACGTGAAGTTATGAATGATCTAATTTCACACTTGTCTTTTTTTTTTTTTTCAAAGAAAATAATCCTCCATACTATATGTGGTTCCCGTCAGATTTAAAATCTTAAGTGTGTAATGTGTTTGACTCATCCGGTATATTTATCCTGTGCTACAGTGACCTTCAGAAGGCAGAATTAATTCCCCTCACATATTAGAGTTGTTCATGCAAACTCTTTTAAAATATATTTAAAAATGTTAAAGAAATCACCAACATTCAATCGATTTTTAAAAAGAGAGACAAGGAATTTGCTTTAATATTTGAAACATGGAAGCTGATGGTTTAGTAAAACATACTGCTAAAAGAAAATTTATGTGTCTAATTGAAACAGATCTGAGGTAAGTGAATTGATCAGAAATTGTCTAAAAGGCAATTTAGAATTTTTAAATTTGCAATGAATGTAGGGAATTGGATGTTTCATTTGTTTCGTCCTGGAATTATTGCTAGGCTTTGAAAGTTGAGGAGAAAATAAGGCTGTGTTTCAGACCAATCACCATTCTTGTTCATACCTGTACATAATGGGTAAATGGAAATAGTGCCTTAAAATATTTAGTGAGATTCTGCAGGCTCTTAAAAAGTGAGAAATCTAAAAGCAAAAGAAATTTTGATATTTTTTAAAATAAATTGTGCAAGTAATTCTTCTTTTGAAATTATGGGCAATGTAAAGGAGAATTCTTATATTTTTGTAGTTTTCAAAACCTCACTTTTGTGGATATCTATCTAATCATAAAAATAACCATAAATGACTAAAAACATAGGAAGCAAGGGAGTGGAACAGACGCTGTCTTACAAACGTTGAAGAGCAGTGTGTTTCTGCTACTTCAGGGTTCAAACTTTATGCACTATTTCTCTTACAATAATTCTGTGTATTATCCAGGTTTGGAAGGAAATGTTGTTCGTCTATGATGCCTCCATCCGCATAGCCGTAGATGCATCAGTCACTGGCTTCTAACTTGTCTTAACTGGGATGCAAATTCTAGAAGATTGTTTTCACCAAAGTAAAGTGGCCTTGCTGTGGCAAATATCTGACACCCTAAGTGATCATTTAGAAAAGTAGAAGTCATTTACTTAAGAAAAATATATTGAGGGGCAGTTGGGTGGCTCAGTCCGTTCTTTGAGTATCTGGCCTGCTTAAGATTCTCTCTCTCTTTCTGTCTCTCTCTCTCTCTCTGCTCCCCACCCCCATGTGTGCTCTCTCTCTCTGAAAAAAAAAAAAAGAAAAGGAAAATATGAAATAAAATTCGCTCGTTCTATGTGTCTTGAACCTGATATAGCAAACATACCTGCTTCTGCAGGGCTGACATCTGTTAACTTACCACTTTTTTTTTTTTTGCATTTATTTATTTTTGAGAGACAGAGACAGAGCACAAATGGGGGAGGGGCAGAGAGAGAATGAGACACAGAATCCGAAGCAGGCTCCAGGCTCTGAGCTGTCAGCATCCAGAGCCCAACGCGGGGCTTGAACTCACGGACCCTGAGATCATGACCTGAGCCGAAGTCGGACGCTTAACCGACTGAGCCACCCAGGCGCCCCTTGTTTTTTTTTTTTTTTAATTTTTTACATTTATTTATTTTTGAGAGACAGAGAGACACAGAGCGCAAGTGGGGGAGGGGCAGAGAGAGAATGAGTAACTTATCACATTTTTAATTGACCTCCCGTTTACTAGAGTATTACTTTTGGCCTCGAAGGGAAACATTTGAATCCAATAGGTGGGTGTCTTAAGAGCAGTTCGAGACCACACAATAACAATAAACAATAAACAATAAAGTTACCAAAAACTGGAGTAAAACAAATACCCCTATTAGAAGTGTGCACCTCTGGCATTCATGTGAAAAAGAGATTTTAGAATAATCTGGAGAGTGATATGCATGAACATTATAATGCCAGGTCAATGAACGGCTGATTCTCCATTTTTATGAAGATTACTAAGTGGAGTGGATTTAAAACTCAGCAAAGTCTTTTTGTTTGCTTGTGTGCTTGTTTGTTTTCAGCAAAAAGCTCTTCCTTAGGCATATATTGTTAAGGCAATATTTCTTTCTCAGTGGCTCCGCGAGTTGTGTCTGAGTGAGATGGACTTTGTATATGGACAAGGTGGTGACATTAAGGAAGTGATAAATGTCCCATCAAGCTGTACTATGTACTATCATTTAAAAATGATGCCCTCATTTTTTAAACAATTTTATTTATTTTGAGAGAGAGAAAGTGCAATTCGGGGAAGGGCAGAGAGAGAGAGGGAGAGAGAGAATCCCACACCGACTCCGACTATCAGCTCAGAGCCAGACCTGGGGCTCGAGATCACGACCTGAGCGGAAATCAAGAGTCAGATGCTCAACGGACTGAGTCCCCAAGCACCCCTGACATCTCCTTGGTGCGATGGCATACGCATTACTAAGGATTTTTGTTTTCATTTCACAGGTCCAATCAGTGTGCATTTTCCCCCTCTCCTTTTGTAGGATTCAAGAGGTTAAATGAAAGGGTGAAATCTGGGCAAAGGGGGTTATTCGTAGGGCATGTTAGGGTCCTTTTGGATTAATTATAAGAAGTTGTCTGAAAGCACTTGATAAAACGGCTAGGAGTCAACAGGATGTTGACATTTCTTTCCAATTGCAATACTCCAGTGAGCAAAGGCCAAGACAGATATCACTTCCCCACTATCTTTACAGCACAAGATGCTTTACTGAACACACACACGCACACACACACACACACTCATGCCGACACCCACACACAACCTGAGAAGTCTGAAATGCCAAAAGTCACAGTTTGTTAATGACAGGGCCGGCATGAACCACTCACGTGTTTTTCCTACTTCACTCCACGTTCAATCAGCAATTGCAGTCTTCTTAGTGTTTACACCAGGTTTTCACAGAATGTCCTCTAATTACAATGTGAACGCAAGGAAATTGAAAGAAAATGGCGTTTTGCTTTGGATGCGAAATATATCCAAAGAGGAAATGAAACTCTTTCCCGGGGATGCGGCTGAAGAACGCGGAGGAGGAACAGGCGTCGGTCACATACCAGTCACGACTTAAAAGCGAGCCTTAGCTAGTTGATGATATCGTGTAGCATCCATGAGTAATAAATGCATATTTATGTTCTGAGTCCCTACTAGGAGCTCTGCAGCGCTCAGATTCTGTAAAAATAAGAGAAAGGCACTGTTTTCACAGGGAGGATGGTAGTTTAAGGAGCCGGGTGAAAATATTAATGCAAGATGCAGATCAGACCCGGAGGATTGATAGGACAGAGCCACTAATTTGCGTCATGATAGACTGAAGGGTTTGTGTTTGTTTTTGTGGAGCTCCTTCTAAACAAGGAGGAAGGGGACAGAGGAAAAATGCCTTAGCACAATGAACCACGGGTGGAATGGCAGGGAAGGAGTCTGATGTCCCCGCCCTGGGCAAGGGACTATATTTTCGAGTGCCTTGGCCCATCACAATGGAAAGCCGGGAGATTATGGTTAGGAATCCACACTCTGTGACTAAATCCTGCCCTGGTCATTTGACATGCTTATTTCAACTTTTTTGAATGCTATCATAACAAAAGATGGCACAAAGAAGATTTCAGAGCTAGAAACGAAACAGGAAGAATGTCCAGGCAGAGCCAGAGGCAAGGAGAGAGCAGTGAGCACTGGGCAGATATTACTAATATAAATCAGACTCGCCACAGTCCTAAACTCCCAGCTGGTAAAAGGCCGAACTGGATGCTGGAAACAAAGCTTCCCGAAATCAAAAGTGCTGGTGGAGGTCCTCTTGTCAAGTTTCTGAGTCATTATTCTGTCATTAATCAATCTTACGGGTCCCGTTGACTGGCAGTGCTCTGGAGTAGTCTTCCTGGATTGGCAATGCAAGATTTTCCAAAACACATCAGGTTATTTCTCCCTGTTAAATTATGCAGGCAACATCAGCTTTTCTTCTTCGTTTCATGGTAAAATACCGTATGTCTACAATAAAAAATGATCTCACCTTGAACTTCAGAGGTACTGCAAGTCTGCACCTGAAGCACGTATCCCCAGATGACAGACTTTTATTCTTGACTTTGGGAAAATAAAATTCTGTGGCCTTTTAGATTGGCTCAGTGCTCTGGGGATGTGCTGAGCTGTGGCTACCGAAGCCATAGGCTTATTAGCGTATATACTCTTTTTTTTCCACACTGGCTCTTAATAGGCATGAAACATTGATTATGGCAAAACTAACATAATCTTAGTTAAAATTAAAACCAGCTAGGATTCCAAATGTCCCTTCTAACAAATTCTTTGGTGTTCGCTCAAATGTAGATTAACTTAGGGTGCCTGAGTGGCTCAGTCAGTTAAGCGTCCGACTTTGGCTTAGGTCCTGGTCTCATGGTTCATGAGTTCAAGCCCCATGTCAGGCTCTATGCTGACAGCTCGGAGCCTGGAGCCTGCTTCAGATCCTTTGTCTCCCTCTCTCTTTGTTCCTCCCCTGCCTGTGCTCTGTCTCTGTCTCTCAAAAAAAAAAAAAAAAAGTAAATTAACTTAATTGGTTCAGAAGTTTTCTTTTGAAAGCTTTTTCTGAAATTTGTAGCTCTTTTCTTGTTTATGCTGTAAATTATCATTGTATATGTTAAAGTCACACATCTCTGGAATCCCAGGTTTGCGTTCTTTTTAATTTTTTTTCATGATTAAAAAAACTACATTATGGATTTTTTAAAATATAAAAAAAAATTGGATCAGGGCGCCTGGGTGGCCCCATGGGTTAAGCATCTGACTCTTGATTTCAGTTCAGTCATGATCTCATGATTTGGTTCATGAGATCCAGTGTCTTTTGGGGCTCTGCTCTGAAACTGCAGAGCCTGCTTGGGATTGTCTCTCTCCTTCCCTCTGCCCCTACCCCTCTCGCTCATGCACCCTCTTTCTCTCAACTGAATAAACTTAAAAAAAAAGTTACATAAAAAAGTTGAATGATGAAATGAATTCCTGTGTATCCATTATTTAGTTAGAAAATAATCTTGAATTCATTATTTTGTCATTGCTTTGATAGAGCATTTTCAAATATAGCTGAGATTCTAATCAGACGAACATGTTTAATATGTTCTCTATTGCTGCATAACACATCATGGCAAAGCCTGGATCTTTATTCAAAGGGTTCACCTGATTAGGTCAGGCCCCATCCAAGATAATCTCCCTTTTGATAAATTCAAAGTCAGCTACTGAGGGGTCCATATTACATCTAAAAAATCGCTTCACCTTTGCCAAATTCTGTTTGCTAGAATTGAGCCACGGATTCTTCCAGCACTCCAGGTGAGGCACTAGGAACAGGGGGATTACACATAGGAATCTCAGGGATGAGTATTATGGAGCCCATTTTAGAATCTTGTATACCACTAAGACTAACTCAGCAACAGCCTTTTACTCCAAATAGTGTCTTTCATTTCTATTTTTTTTTAATTTCTTTAACTGCATGTGACATACTGAAGAAGGAAAGGAAAAGCTAACTGCAAACTTGTGCATGTATGAAAAATTTCAAGTATATGAAAGAAAGACTCAGGATCAAAAGAACTGGGAAAATAAAGTAGATTGACTTGAAAAGGAGTTGTAACAACATTTGACTTCAGAAGAACTGGCCTGTCAAATAAAACACAGAATGTGTGCCTAAAGGTAATAATGCAAAATCATTAAGGTCACCAAATTAGCATTAGTCTAAAAATCTGTCCTGTGGGTTTTTATGTTTGCTTTTTTTTTTTTTAAAGAAATTTAAGAGAGCACAAATGTGTTTTGTTTACAACTTGCATTAAACCACCATTAACTAAATGATGCCTGTGGATTTTTAGAACTCTAACCAGGTAAAATAGAAATTCTTATCAATGCCTTAGAAAGATAACTTGGTTTATTAAATCCCTTCACTAAACCTCTTTCTTTTTTTTAATTTGTTTTTTTTTCCTTTTTCCCTTAGGAATAGATTGTTGAATAAATCATAACTTTTTATTATAACCCAAAATGTGACTCCTATTTATCATTTTAACTTACTTTATACTCTTTGTCAGTTGAATGGCTCCCAAATTACCTTGTCTTGGCTGTTAGCATTATCTAAGTTTTTCTGAACTTTGTCACTGTGATGTCAAGGAGGAAGGAATATTGCTCTCTAAAGTGTTTGTTATGGGGCATAGAATATTAATCATCTCTATTCCCCTCCATGAAAGCTACAATAAAATCTGTATCACTTTCTGAGGCTTAAAACGAGTTAATTTATTTGAAAGGAATTAAAATAACTTGTCAAACATTGGCCTTTCTTGGGGAGTGTCAAAATAGAGGCAGCATATGCCGAGGAAGGTGAGATTTTTCAAAGATTAAGAACACTGTTAAGGTCACGAGCTAGGACCTGGCAGCCTTAGGGCTCCAACAAAGAATTTCAAAGTCCATATTTCAGACCCGTTGTTTTAGTTTGGTTTTGTTTTTCCGTATATTTACATGTTGTGTGATATTCATTATGAAACAGCATCACAGGTTTTCAGATGAACTGTTTTATTTTTAATTTTTGTATATATACAGCTAGAAGTACAAAGAAATACAGCACAAAATCATCATGTTTAATAATTTTAAAGCTGTTTCTTTCAGATTAGTCTCTTGTGGATTTTGCACACTTTTTCCAACGATTCTGTGCTTGATTAAAAAAAACAGAAACTACCTCTTTAAGAATTACCTTTTAAGTGTGTGTCCTCTGCCTTTTGTTGTCTTAAGTATGTAGAATCTCCAGTCTTTCAAAGTAAGTTTGATTTTTTAGAAATAAATCTAAAAGTCATTAAGAACAGATGTAGTAGATGAAATATGTAATGAAGATGGCTGGTAAATTGGTTTTTTTCTTCAAAACTATTTCATAATCATTAGAACGTGGCTAACTCCTATGCTGCCATGAAGACTGTGTATAATCTATAAAATGTCTATGTAATCATCTTCATATTTGAGGACTGATGATAAATAATGACAGTTGAAATAAAAAAGAATTTACATAATCCCAGGCTACATGTAATTCTCCCATCTGAGAAGCATTTTAATAATTTACGACGTTTGCATTTTATTTTAAATCTTATCTGAATTACATGGTTCATAATTTATTAATATTTTCCTCAAATCCAGTGTTTTCCTCCCAGTCCATGAAAGAGCGAGACAAATGTCTAATCTCTACTAATTTTCAAATTGTGTGACAAATTCATGTAATAAATAAGGGCTCTTCGTGTCAATGTTCTCTTTGAGATCAGTGTTTTTATTTAAATTTAATTTTTAGCCACCGTCCCCAAACAGTGCATCTGAATGAACCAAACAGCTGACCCCTTCAAAAATCTCATTGGTTTTATGCATAATTATCACTTCATCTATAGCCAGGAAATTTTCCCTACCTTCTGGAAGTTTTGTTTTGTTTTGTTTTTTGCCAATTAAATATTGTTCACTTAATTTTTTCTTTATAAATAGGAAGGTCTATGTGCATATTCCATGAAAATGAATTAAATTTCACCCACATCTGGTACTCTTTCTTTTATCTAAACTTCTATCCTGGAAAGAATCAGCAGAGAACTTCCACAAAGTGTTCCCACATCTTCCATTTATAATTTGCATCTTTGCCTTTGCACTTGGACATTTTTCTGCTTGCCACTGAGAGCATCCCTGTGTTCAGGGAACGCTCAATCCCTTCTTTGCTCCCTTACAAGGCAACATACTGCACAATTCCTCCCTCTCGGTCTCTCTCTAATGGAAAATTCTCTCAGCACACACGTTTTTTTCCCAATGTACATACTTTGTAACCACGAAGTAACCTCATCTTCAAAATAATAGCAACCAGGGGCGTCAGGGTGGCTCAGTCTGCTGAGCATCCAACTTCCAACAGTTAGTGGGTTCGAGCCCCGCACCAGGCTCTGTGTTGAGAGCTTGGAGCCTGGAGTCCGCTTCAGATTCTGTGTCTCCCTCTCTCTCTCTCTCTGTCCTTCCCCTGCTCGCACTCTGTCTCTTTCTCTGTCTCAAAAATAAACATAAAAAAAAAGTAATAATGATAGCAACCAAAATGTGCTTGATTCCAATCTCGTAGCAGTTATTTTCTTATTTCTCTGGAACATTTACAGCGAAACTCACTGGCACTTAATGGTTTTAATTCTTTCTTTTTTGTTTGAAAAAAAAAATCAGTCTAATTAGCCTTTTATCTGCAGCTTTCTACAAAAACTGTTCTGGTCAACACCACAGGTATTAATGCTTCCTCCTCATGGGGAAGCTGTATATGGAATTCTGGGTTCTCTGTTTTCTTGACCCATCAGAGCACTTGACGTGGCCCAACGTCTTTTCAACCTTGAAATGCCTTCTCTGTGTGGCTTCAGACCTTGCGTGATCTTGACTTCCCTTCTGCATACTGGATCACTTCTCATCCTTTTCCTGATGTCCAAACCTCAAATTGTTGAAATGCCATTCTTCTCCATCTTTGGGCCTCTTCTCTGTCTACATTCATGGGTTACGTACAGTTTTGTGTTTGTCAAAACCATGCGTGTGTTAATGATTCCCGAATTTATATCTCTGCCCCTGACTCCTCTTGAAAAGTCCAGACTCCTATCCCAACTACTTATGTACGTGACATCGCCCCTTAGAGAGATGGCTCATAGGCATCTTATTATTAAAATGTTCAAACCCAAGCCAGATCTAAGATGTCTGTTCTTTGAAAACCTCCGTTCAGTCATTGCCATATTAATAGAACTCCATTCCGTCTCCATTCTTCAGGCTCTAGATATCAGACTCCTTGAGTCCTCTCTGCCCCATACTCCACATCCAAACCATCCTTTCTCCACCCTAACTTGTGGGCACCACTGACCACGTCCACTGCTACCACGGTGGACGAATGCATGACCATCTCTTACCCATAACATTTCCATCATCTCCAAAATAATCCTCGTGCTTCTGGTCCAGCCATTTCTCCGTTCACTTTAAGCTCAAAACAGCAGCCAGGGTGAGACTTCATACACTGTTAGATCATGGCCCCGCGTTTCTGAAAACTTAACCAATGGCTTTCTGTCACACTCAGAGGTAAATGCCAAAGCTCGCGCAGCAGAAATACAATAAAGTTGCTAGAAACTTGAGTGAAAACAATCCCCGTGTCAGAAATGTCAAAGTCCGGCATTAATTAAATGTGAAAAGAGATGCTAGGATACCTGGAGAATAATGTATGTGAACATTGTAATGCAAGGTCAATGAACAGCTGTCTTGCCATTTTTATGGTGAACACGGCTAATTGGAATGGGTGTAAAATTCATCAAAGACTCCGTCTGAGCTCTTAAGTGCAGGTTGTTAAGGGAGGGGGCAAACATGCTTTCTAGGTGGCTTTGTGGAGTTGTACCTCACTGAGACAGACGTTGTATATGGACCAGAAAGATCGGTTAAGGGTAAAAGCCAGGGCACCTGGGTGGCCTCAGTTGGTTAAGCATCCACCTCTTGATCTCAGCCCCGGTCGTGATCTCATGATTTGTGGGATCGAGCCCCACATCGGGATCTACGCCGACAGCACGGAGCCTGCTGGGGATTCGCTCTCTCCCGCTCTCTCTGCCCCTCCCCCACTTGTTCTCTCTCAATCATCCACTCAAAGTAAATAGTTAAAATGAAAAGAGTAAAAGCCAAAATCCTCACAGTGACCTACAAGGTTCTACCTGTCCTGGCCCCGTACCCCTCTGATGACACCTTTCAGTACAGTTACTCAGCTCTGCCCATAAGGGATTTCTAGCTACTCCTCAAACATGTTTTCTCTTCACTTGCTGTTTCTTCTGCTTTGGGACACCCTTCCCGCTGCTATCTGCGTGAACTCTCTCTCAACTCCTTCTGTCTTTGCTCACATATGATCCCTTCAGCGGTGTATTCCCTCACCGATATTTAAAATTGCTAGTCCCTGGGGGCACGTGGGTGGCTCAGTCAGTTGAGTGTATGACTTCACCTCAGGTCATGGTCTTGGGGTTCCTGCGTTCAAGCCCCGCATCGGGCTCACTGCTATCAGCGTTGAAGCCACTTCGGATCCTCTGTCCCCATTTCTCTCTGCCCCTCCCCGTTCATGCTCTCCCAAAAATCAATAAACATTAAAAACAAAGTTTAAAGAAACTCCTAGCCCCCTGCCCTGCCCCACCAGCATGAGTCTCTCCCTAGGGTTATCATTAGCTTTTCCCCACCTCCAAAGTGTATATGTTTTAATTATGTATGTATTATCTATCTACCCCCCTCCCCCCAGCATGTGAGATCCATTAGGCAGGAAGTTTTATTTAGTCTATTTACTACTACATATCTGTTGCTTAACACATTAAGTCTCATATATTAATTTCTAAATAAATATGTGTTGATTGAGGTTATACTGATCGTGTATTTTAGTGCCCATGTGAAGAATATGCAGACTTTTATTTACCAGGCTGCTGGCATCACGCTAGCGGGCAAACTCTAAAAAGTCTTTCTGCAAAAAGATGTTTCCGCACAGAAACTTAGTATCAGCTTTCCTCTAGAATATCTTTGGGAGCCGGTGTGTGCAAGGATGAAAACTCATTAACCAGTTTGACAATTTTTGCTTAGTTTCACAAAGCATTTGGGCTAGACTTCAAGTATTCATTCCGCAGGAACTTAGTTTGCTGTGATCATTCTGGCAGCTAGTGATGGACACGGTCTGCCTCTTTGCTGTCTTGAAACCTTTTACCAAAATGTTCTAATTGTGTCTTCCCACTGAGGTATTTTGAAAAGTTGCTTAAATGACAACTAAGCACGGCAGTCAAATCCCGAGCATCTGCATATCAACAATGCAGAGTTTATACTCCTACATCTGAAAAAAATTAGTAGCTGCATTGGGGTAGAGGAATGTTTTGCAACCGTTAGGTTGTTATAACCTACTTAAGTAAATACAATAATAAAATGACAGACTCGGAGCGCCTCTGGGGCTCAGTTGGTTAAGCATCCTACTTCAGCTCAGGTCGTGGTCTCACGGTTTGTGAGTTCGAGCCCCACATCGGGCTCTGTGCTGACAGCTCAGAGCCTGGAGCCTGCTTCGGATTCTGTGTCTCCCTCTCTTCTCTGACCCTCCCTCTCTGCCTCTCTCTCTCTCTCTCAAAAATAAATAAATATTAAAAATATTGCTATCATAATTGGTAACATTTATTCGCGTTAGCCACCTTGAGCTAAGCACTTTACATATAATGCTACTTTCAGTTGAGGAAATTGACTTTGGCCCAGAAGTTCAGTAACTAGCCCAAGGTAATGCAGCCAGTAATGGGGGAACCAGAATATGGACTCACATCTGTCTGTCTCTGAAGTCCAGACTTCTCACCATCCTGGAGAGGGAAGGGCAAGGAGAAGGAAGGTTGGATACCACCTAGTAGCCCTGGTGCTGTGACCCCTGCGCAGGTAAGAATATTCGTGAAAAATACTTGCTCTTCAGGGAAGTTCCTGTGCTGGTTTAGGCTTAATTACACACAGTGCAATAACCCTGAAACCTCGCACAGCTTGTCTGCGCATCTGGGTAACCGGTCTTGCAGAGGAAGGATTGACACTAGGGGTCAGAAAAACCTGTTCTTGTCTGGTGTTTGCCACTTACCGGTTATGTGACCTTGGACAAGAGACTTATGGCTTTAAGCTTGAGATGACAGAGGGAGTAATAAGTATAATGTTGCCGCCTCGATCTACTTTTCAGGGCTTTATAGATTGAAGTGAAACTGTACTTTATAATATCCAAATATAAGGCATTACCATTGTTAATATCATTGTAGCCATAGGCATATTTCATTCTTCCGTTCCTATTTTATTAGTCTTTTAAGGAATCGCATGATGTTCTTAGATGGAGTGGGCAACCTGGTCTCTTTCTTAACAGATTCAATTTCAGATCATTAAGGAGGAGAAAGAAATTGAGCCGTGCCTTTGGGCATATCCTGGCAAAGTAAAAAGTGGCAGGATTTCAGTGGGATAAGGAGGAAACCGTGAGATGCGTCACTGGCGTAAATGTATATTTGGAAAAAGGATCCCTGGAAAGGGGGGTCTCGGAGGACATGGGTGATTTCTAAAAATGAGTACAGTCAGAATGTGCTTGTAGTTGCAAAATGTTTTCTCGCGTGGTTCAAATTCCTCACACGACCCCAAACAAATAAGCCTTGTCAGCCATGTGTCTCCTTCATCCACCGTTCAACGCTTCTTTACCTACAGAGAAGAATTCAGAACGTATCTTACGCAGCCAAGGTAAGCAAGATGATCATTTCAATATGCGCAAGCTTGAGGTCAACGATAGCCAAGTACATAAAAATTTATTTTTGTTTTAATAGATTGATGTCTAATTAGCTGACCAATGGGGGGTAATGCTAATAGTACCAGATAACTCAAGTAAATGTTATTTAACAGCATGGGGCTCCAGTAACACAGGAACAACCTTCTAGGCATTATATCATCTAAGCCCAGGAAGCCCCCCTGTGGTGGCAGCATTGCATTATTTAAAATCAGTTCATCATGTTCCCCACGGGTATTGGCCACCTTTCGAAACTGTCTCTGGTCGTGAGGTATTTGTGCCTGCACTGTGATAATGAATCTCTCCTATAATCTCCAAAACTCATGCAGATGATGTTTAGAGATTCCAGAAGAAAAGAATGCCGAGGGATTCTCCTCCCTGCTTAATCCCTGATTAAATAAAATTAGATGGTATAATTGCATTAATTTCAGAGTCCACGATACCTTTATCAAACATCTTTTCGTTTTATAGCGTGGTCTTCTGTTGTCTTATTCAAGCAGGGTTTTTGTTTTTTACATTTTCATAACATTTTAACCTTTAATAGAAACTGTATATTATATATATATACTGTATCTTCTATAAGATAACCACTACAGAAATTTGTATAGGTGAAAAGGAAGATGAATGGTTAAGGAGGACCCAGTCCTGCGGGCTGTTCTCAGAGGTTGTAGGTCAGAGTTCATTGGGGGAGGAGGGTTCAGATTACCCAGTCAGGTGAGACGTGAAGAAAGGCTAAAACACAGGAAGTTAGACAGAGATAACCAGACATTGGGTTTCATCGGTATCCCAACGGTGCACATGTCCTACCTAAAACCTATGTGGATTTGTTCCAAGACTTGGGAATTCCCATAACAAAGATGTCCCTCCCATTAGGCATGGTCCCAAATACTCTGTCAGTTCCCTCAGCTCCGACAAGAATCCCATCTCTCTCTTCCTTGCACAGATCTTCACAACTTGTAGATACTTTTGGTCTCTCCCCCCACCCCCAAATTTAGTTTATGTTTAACTAGAGCACTCAATAACCCAGAGGAAAAACAACATAGTCTTGAGTCGTCCTTCAGTGAGAGATAGTAAAAAATACCTGTTTAAAGCATGGAAAATTCAAATCCTCCGAGGTCAGATGGTTCCCCAAAGAAGCTATCAATTGATGGAAGAGGTTTCTGGCTTCCCATGTGCAGTAGCCACTCCACTTTGAGGCAGTGGTGCAAAGCCTTTCTCAGAAGTTCCAGAACCCTGTGACCGGTACCCATCTCCAGCCATCTGCATCTAGCCCAGAGCATCGACTGTGCCTTCAGCAGTTTCTTTGACTGAATGATCTTCAAGGGTTAGTGAAGGTTCAAAAAGCAAGGGCGAAGGAGGGCACTGCGTACCGTCATTTACAACATTCGAGTCCTGCTTCGACTTATACATCTGTTGGGGGGGTGGGGGGGGCCTCCAGTTGGGAGTGGGAAATAGGGATCTTCAGAGAGAGTTACAGGAACTGGTTTGTTGCAAGGTACCTCTTGAGACTGCTGGAAGCACTTGAAGAGAACCTGATTTGTGTCCTGACAAATTTGTGTCCTGGGGTGAGGTGGTGTTTGGTGAAGAGACTGATCAGAATGACAAACATCATCTACAAAGGCCGAGCGCCTCTGACTGGGACGAATCATATGAGCCTCTTGGGCAGCACCAGATGCAACCAGCACTCTGCGTGCCTCCAGCTGGTGGTGTAGTAAGGCTTCCACTCCATAGCACTGACCATACCACCGAAGACATTTTAGATGCTTGGGATAGACAGAATCCCAAGCGGGCTCTGCACCACCAGCTCAGAACCTGATGCCAGGCTCGAACTCCCAAACCATGAGATCATGACCTGAGCCGAGATCAAGAGTCAGATGCTTAACCAACTGAGCCACCCAGGCGCCCCTTCAAGGATATACTTAATGCAAAACTCCTGCCCCTCCAGACAAAGCTGTGAGCATGGATTCTGAGTGATTGAACAAGACAGGGGCTCCTGAGACCTGGGCACTGCAGTGAACCTCCCCCAATTGGTGGACAAGACTTGGATCCGAATCCCGTTCGTGCCGAAATCTCTGCCACTGCACTGTGCCACGCTGCTAACCCTCTGGCCATGCCACCTGCTCTTCTCAAGCAGGTTTTATATCCTGGGTGTGTTGGTAGGTGATGGAGGGGTAAACAGACATACATGTTCATCAAACGAGTACCGTTTCCACTTCTTTCATTTGCCCGTTGCGTTTCTTGAGTTCTCTACTTTTTGTGAGTGTAGCATTCATCTTTGTATAACGTGGTGACAAGGGGTATATGAATGTCCCTACTCTCACAGCGGAGTCAATAATTGGTCTCGTGACTTAGCTGAATATTTCAAACGAGAGAAACAACCCTTCCTAGCTGAAAGTCTTAAGTGAGAAGACATACAAAAAGTGTGCCCATAAACATAAACAGAGGCGCCCACTCTCATATGTTACAGAGTTGTGTACAATTTATTTTACTTTATTTTCTTTTCCGGGCAGCTCTATCCAGTGACATCACATGGATTATGTCTCAAAGGCCGCATTCTTGTTTGAAACCTTCAACAGGAAATTCTGGGGTTGTAACCTGAGTTTCTAATTCTAACAGCCTGAGCTGATTTAGAATGCAAGTTCCTGACATCTAACCGATAAGAGGCCGGTTACCAACCGTTAGCCTGGGGCTGACAGAGCCCTGAAATTGTATTTCTCTATCTCATCTCCCAGTTGCTTACTAATTAATGGCCATAAGGTTTCACCAGGTATAACTGGCCTCTGGGTACCTCCCTCTTTATTTTGGGGGTGAAAAGGTGTCCACTTCCGGATCCCAGCTCTGACAGGAGGAACATTCTATCTCAGAAACACTTGCATGAAAAATAGAAAGTATAGGGCGGGGGGGGTGGGGGTGGGAATGAATGTGAGGCCCAAATAAGCTAGGTCATAAAGACGTTAAATACTCTTCTGCCAGCCAAAAGTAATTATCATCGTGAATTTAGAAACTATGAATTGAGGATTTGAAGGACTTACTGTTTTAATTTTAGGTGTTTGGGAAGCTTCAATAGTAGCTGCCTTTATAGCAGTAAGCTAATGGAAGTTAATACAAAGTGTGTTCTTTGACGTCTAGTTTGAAAAAAAAAAGATTAAACAAGATAGGAAATTATGTAAAATAGGTAAATATGCTTATTTCTTTTTATTATTTTGCTTACTTCCATCCGAACTGCGCAGTTAGACATTCTCTAGGAAGTTTGTATGTGGCAGTGGCATCGGTGTTTCTTTTTTTTTTAATTCCTTTTTTTTTTTAACATTTATTTATATTTGAGAGACAGAGCATGAACAGGAGAGGGGCAGAGAGAGAGAGAGGGAGACACAGAATCGGAAGCAGGCTCCAGGCTCCGAGCTGTCGGCCCAGAGCCCGGCGTGGGGCTCGAACTCAGGAACCGTGAGATCATGACCTGAACCGAAGTCAGAAGCTTAACGAACTGAGCCACACAGGCACCCCGATCAGTGTTTCAGACAGAATACTGATTCATATTGTTTTTCAGCTCTTGGCAAGCCTGTCCTCCCTTCAAACGCATACATGTACCCACACCCACGCCGGCCCGCACACATGCATACACGTACACACACACTTTCTCTAAACATTTTACTTCTGGTGTTACCTTAAGCTCCTAAGCATGACAGCTTGGAAGCCCACTGTTAAGTGACATTTCTCCAGGTCACTGCTTCTGGTTACAGCTTCTGCCCAGAAAATAGTTGTGCTGTGTTTTCCCTCAGCTCATCAGGCACAGCTTCCTGTTTGGCAAAAACAACAACATCCAACTGCAATGATTGAGGTCATTATAACATCTTGTTCAATGTAAGCGAAACTGAGTTCTTTCGAACACTGACTAAAGATCCGACGCTCAGGCTCGGTCTGGGAGAAAGAAGAATATTGACGGGTTACAGACCTGTGGAGTCTAATGAAAGAAAGATCAAAAGAAATCATTAGGGCTGGATTATGGATGTTGAGAAGGGATGGTATGAATGTGTACTGAGTTTTAATGACAGCAAGCTAAAGGTTGTTGATTAGAATTCATTATTCTAGAGAGTGTTACCAACCTTAAAAGAATGGTCTTAATTCCTGCCCCACACCCCTACAAAGAGGCAACCTAAAAATAATGATGCTTCAGTTGAACTCTAAACACAGAACCGGAAGTGATTTTAGGTGAAGAAACTCTTAAGAATGAGTGAGAGGAAGACAGTGGTTTATGCTCCTCTCTCCCTGGGCTATGGGGCCAGTGCGGTATTTGGTGAGATTTCCTCAGGGGTGCAAGACCAGGTGGTTCATCCATCTTCTCAATAAGGTGGTGCCAGCCAGAGCTTTGAGTCGCTCAATCCTGTCTGGGAAGCAGTTGCTGTTCTTTTCCTTTTGTTGTGGTTGATCTCAACTAAAAAGACTACTTGATGGTAGAAGAAAACTGCAGTCCCATTTATTCTGATTATATTACACGCAGAACTCTAAGATCAGAGGAAGGACCCCATGATTTCGAACAAAGAGGAATTTGCAGAGGTGAATGTGGAGGCTGGAGCAGGGCTATCGTGAGTCAGCGCAAGACACGTAAACACCGCTGGGTGGTGGGTGGATTGTTTCGGGTGGTGATGATGGGCCGTTGAGGGGGATGTCTCAGGGCTTTGAAAGCTGTCTCATCTGTATTCAAGGAAAAATATGAAGACCGTGAACAAGTTGCTTTCATTTCTGGGACCTCGGCCATCTCAGCTGTGGAGGTGAGATGAGTTCTATGGTCCCGAAGGTCCTTCCAACTCAAGCGCGCTCTCACTCCAGCTCTTGAGTTATTTTGTAACCACAGAGCATTCTTATGAACCAACAACACGCGAGCCTTTATCACCTTAGAGCAGATTCTCGTTCGCTGGTGGACTTCTATGACCAATCACAGTTGCCATACAGTTGGATGTTACTGCAGCCGTAGACCTGTGTATATTTCCTGTAGGGTCATTACAAAAAAATAATGTCTCCGTGCACGCCTCCATATTTATTTCATTCACATATTTTGAAATTATCACAGGGTCTCATAAATACCTTGTCAACATCAGTTTGGTCATAAGGTGATATCATGTAAGTGTTCCAAGCGACGTTGCCAGAGGTACCCTGTATGCATTTTTGTGTGTATGTGCCCGTCCCCATGCACGTGTATGAGCACCTGGGGTAGCACAGCCGTAGTGTCAATTGCAATGACAATCAGAAACGAACTCCCAGACCTCAGTACTCTTCCCTTCCCATCCAGAATACAGGACGGCGGTCCGACCGGTCTGTGCGATCTACAAATCTGAAAAGATCCCTCCCGATTCCAGGATTCCAAATGATCTTAGGACCAAATGCCAAACTCTTGACACGAAACACAAAGGCAGCTCAACGCTGAAGCTGCGTTTACTTCTCTAGGCCGTGGGTCCACGTTTCTCTCCGACACAGTTTGAGTGCTAGCCGTGCCGACCCGCTTTAAAATTTTTTTTTTTCAACGTTTATTTATTTTTGGGACAGAGACAGAGCATGAACGGGGGAGGGGCAGAGAGAGAGGGAGACACAGAATCGGAAACAGGCTCCAGGCTCTGAGCCATCAGCCCAGAGCCTGACGCGGGGCTCGAACTCCCGGACCGCGAGATCGTGACCTGGCTGAAGTCGGACGCTTAACCAACTGCGCCACCCAGGCGCCCCCTGACCCACTTTAAAATGCCCGAATTCTCCATTTTCTTTCCAGTGTTAAGCCCTCGTAGGGTCTGTCTCCCTTGACGGAAATACGCTTCACCTGCTTCCTTGACAGCCGACCCCTTCTGTTGCTTCAGGCTTCAGCTGGGTAAATTTGTCTTTCCGTGAAGGAGAGTGTAATTATTTCATAATATCAGTTCTGCATCTGACAACAGAGAAAGAACCTAAGACTGTAAGTAATTGATTCATAGTTATTGAGCATCTGCTACTACTGTGTAAAAATGCCACAGGTGACATAAACAGGAACAAGATCCAGACCCCAGATTCCCGATTTGTGGAATATATACACACAATAGTCATAATGCAGAACGCTACCTCGGGAGTGCAGGTGCCCTGGTGATTTAGAAAAGTGGGTGACCACATTCTGTTGAATTCGGAAAACAACTTAATCTGACGTTATTCTAAGAGTTTCCAAACTCCATTGGCCCACAGGACCTTCCGCTCTCAAAGATACCCCTTGGTCTAATCTTGGGTCATTCCGCAAGGATCAAATGAGTGAATCCTAGACCCCCAAATTCCCATCAAATTACTGGTTTTCTGTGGCTTTAAAAAAGTTTGAAAGCCACCGGTGTTTTCTACTTGAATACTATTATAGTATGACATTAGCAGATACTCTCAAGTTGATTTTCACTTTCAAGGACATTGCTGGATAACAAATGCACGGTGTCTGTAGCAGAACTTGTAGCCCAAGTCACTGAAGCGAAATTGTGATTCGTCAGTTCATGGCCATGTGTGATATTGAGGCACCTCAGGAAACCTCACACTTACCAGGTGCATTCATTATTCTTTCTTCTCTTTTAGTAAAATTTCACAGGAAAGATATTTGTTGGAAATTACTGTACAACACTGTGATCTTTGAGAATGAGTCAATGTCCGATGTTAATTGCAAATGTGTCGATACGGTGCAGTGGGAGTTTCGGTTTTTTGAAGCAGAGGAAAAAGGTACTGAGCTTAAGAACTATAAACTCCAAAAATATCTGTGGAAGAAAAATGACATCTTAACTACAGTACTTTTTTTTCTTTCATCTGAATATGTGTTTTACCATATGATTTGAACTACTTTTAATTCCTGTCTTAATCCTGCTTCGTTGTGAGCTAAACTAAGCATCCTTCTCTAGGATTCAAGAGTTCACTGTATGAGGTAAATTAACTCTTCCAGTGCTCTGGGGTACCAATTAATGCCCCAGAGGAGGCAAATTACTAAATGGTACCCCGCTGCTCTAAGAAGACTGAATTTGCCTCAAATGGTTCACTTGCTCTCTGTTAGAGAGTAGATTACTCCCAATGGTTCTCTATAGGACAGGGTCCATTTTTAAATAGGAAATTAGATGCCCTATGATTGGCAGGCTAGACCTTCCCAAATGTGTCATAGGATAGTCATGATTAGATTACCAGAATCTATAAATGCCTGCAATGAAAGCTTGACGAGTTGACCAGTAGATGTAAGGGCATGGAACAGAATATTTAGAATATTTGAAAAGTTTGAAGTTTTGTAAGCATAGGGAGAACCAGATATTTGATTTTTATTATTAAGGTGGAGCCGTCTATCATCGTTTAGAAGCATTTTGTAGTGTAGTATCACACTAACATGTTACAAAATGGTGTTCATCCTTTTATTCACTAATAAAAGGACAGAAAAATGGGGGTGCCTGGGTGGCTCAGTCAGTTGAGCATCTGACTCTTGATTTCAGCTCAGGTCATGATCTCATGGTCATGGGATCAAGCCCTGCATTGGGCTCTGTGCTGAGCATGAAGCCTGCTTAAGATTCTCTCTCTATCTGCCCCTCTCCCCCACTCATGTGTTCTCTCTCTCTCTCTTTCAAAAAAGAAATATATACATATAGAAAAAAGATGCAGAAATGCAGAATATTTTTCACTCTAGCTTCCTTTGCAAATGGATTTTTAATGTTGCTTGAATACTCTCACTGCTTTAGAAGATACTTTTTCGATGAGTCTATTAGAAAGTTTTGCTTTATATGGAGGCAAAAACTACTTTTCAATATCTTCATTTGTTCATCATTGCACAAATAGTCGTGAGTGCCTCGCACATGGGAGACCGTAAAGGGAAGGGCGGAATTCATGCCTTCTTGAACCGTAAGAAGAACAAACACAAAACCATGAACATTAAATTGTGATAGGTGATAATGAAGAAGATAAAGGAGAGTCCAGGGTCGAAAATACTTGGGGTGGGGAAAGTGGGGGGGGGGTGTGGATAACCCTAGGTGAGGCACTGTGGAATGTTGTATAAGAGAATAAGAAGTTATACTTACATTTAATCCTAAAGGTTGTGAAGGAGCTGCCTTTGAAAAGCAGAGGGGGGCGGGGTGAGTACGTGGGAAATGTGCTGAGACAAAAGAGATGCCGTGGGCCCCGTGACGAGACACAGGTGAACAAGGAGAGGGGTGGATGGGGGCGGGAATTGAGATGGAGGGAAGGGCCGGTGTCACCCCGGGCAGGGCCTTGTAAGCCAACCTGAGGAAGGCGATTGTCCTTTCAAGTTCAGTGGAAGAATGACTAAGTAGATGAGTGCCATCATCTAATTAGTGTATGAAATAGCAATGATATTGAATATTCACAGAGCCCCTACTCTGTGCCAGACACATTTTTCACGACTCAGCACACACTGATATCTCTAATAACCCCGTGAAATGGAACTCACGTAAGGCCGAGAACAGTTCCGTGGCGTCCAGAGTTGTCCAGCTAGCAAATTCCATCACTAGAGTTTAAACCTGAGCAGCGTATACCCTCACTAGTAACCACCCCTATTTTCCTAGGTAGTTAGCGACATCTATCAACTTTTAAAAGTTACATAAGCAGCATTAAATAGTGCTTAAGTGCATGAGATAAGATGAAGGTTTTTTGAGGACTGAGTTTATGTTTAAAGTTTATTTATTTATTTTGAGAGAGACAGAGAGAGGGAGTGATCAGGGGAAGGAAAGAGATGGAGAGAGGCAGAATCTCCAGAAGGATCTGGACTGCACAGGGCCTGACGTGGGGCTCGAGCCCACGAAACCGTGAAATCCTGACCTGAGCTGAAATCAAGAGTTAGGACACTTAACTGGCTGAGCCATCAGGCACCCAGGACGGAGTTTTGGAAGAAGACCCAGGACTGAGCCCTGTGTGCTCCTGGCAGTATACACAGAATAGAATGATAAAGCTAGCAAAGGCCACTGAAAAGCAGTGAGCCAGTAAGAGGGGGGCACTGCCGATGGAGAGGTGGTAGGGAACCAAGGTGGGTGTCCTAAGATGAAACGAAGGTCAGTCGTGCTTCATGCTGTGGAGAAGTGAGTAGACAGCTGTGCCTGATTAGATCACGAAAATCCTTCACGAGCAGGCCAAGAGAAATTTCACGGAGAGGCCTAAAAAAAAAGGCTGATGGATGGGAGTAAGAGTGAAAAAGATGAAGTCAAGATGGAATATATGGACGAATGTTTAGAATTCTGTTGGTGGAAGAGAAATAGCTAGAGAGAAAGATCGTTTGGGTCAGGGAGAACACATACGCGCACACACACACACACACACACAAGGAAAGAACAACCAAGCATATGCACACGCTAATAAGAGAAAAGGGAGCCTTTGAACATGCAGGAGAGAAAACAATATCAATGTATAAGTTTCTTTGAGGAGACAAAGCAAGAGAAGATTCGGGGAAGAAATGGGAGGTTCAGCATTTGCTGGAGAAGGGATTGTCCTGATTGGGCGTGTGTGAGAAAATGTGTGTACTTTGGCCAGTAGAAAACTTTGGCCAGTGGGTTCTTGCTCTGCATTGAGAAAAAGGCAAATAGGGGCGCCTGGGTGGCTCAGTCGGTTCAGCATCTGACTCTTGATTTCGGCTCAGGTCACGATCTCACAATTTGTGAGATTGAGCCCCGCATCGGGCTCTGAACTGACATTGCAGAGCCTGCTTGGGATTCTCTTTCTCTCTCTGCCCCTTTCTAATTCTCTCTCTCTCTCTCTCTCTCTGTGTCTCTCTCAAAACAAATAAAAAAAAAAAACATTTAAAATTGTTCAAACAAAGAAAAAGGCAAATAATTAGAAATATCTGATATTGTTGATAATGGGCCTCCATCTATACTAAAAGCTTCACATAGGTTATTTCAATTAATTTTCAGAGAACGCTTCTCAGAAAATTCTCAGAAAAAAAATTTAATTTTTAATTAACAGCTGACGGAACTGAGACTCACAGGAATGAAGTGACGCGCCCCAAATCACAAATCCACTCGTTGCTAGAGCTCAGAGTCTGGAGGTGATCAGCCTGGCACCAACATCTGATTCCAGAGCTAGAGACTGACTTCCTTAGTCCCTAGTACATGAGAGGTGAGGCTCAGAGAGCTACCCCAGCCTTTCCCAGTGTATGCACCTGTTCTCTGACAGGCCTCAGTGTTCTTCCTCCACTCCACCCGATTCTCCTGCTTTAGAGGCAGGAGGCATTTTAAAGTAAAACTACGTGAGTGTGTAGAGTATGAACTTTATTCACTGAAAATTTAGTGGAATTTGGGGGGGGGGGGAGGCTGTAAAGGTTAAAACCTTAAGAATCCGATATAATTGTTTCTCAAGACAGGAAAACACGAAGTCAAAGAGAACCCTTCGTATCACTCGTGTAAATTTTCCTAATGCAGACTCCATGTATATACAATTAGTTTAAAAAAAGCATTTTCCAAGTGGCTGATTAACTTTTAATCAGAATGCTAAGATGATTAGACACAGTCTGATTATGTCAGGAAAGGTGCAGTGCAAGGCAGTGTTGTGCTTTTGGTACACATGTGCAATTTAAGAGGAAGTTCAATAATTTTTCGTGTGACAGACCTGGTCAAAATTAGCAATGGCAGTTTTCCAAAGGCTGTACGTGTGTCTGTTAATATTTCCTGTATAACGAGAAAGATTTCCAACTTTGACATTTTTTCTAACAGAACGGCTGTCACCCTTAGAAGCTCTTAGAGTAAAAATGCTAAGAGGAATTTTAAATTTCATATTTTAAGGAAACTGTTTTCCATTCAGTCTTACTATTCATTGTATAGTTTCAGTCTGCTTATAGAAATGCAGTATCCTGAAGATTTTTTGCTTGCTTACTTTTTCCCAACTCTACTATGCACCATTTAATATGCACATCTTTTACTCCAGCCCATGGTGTCCACACAGACATCAAACAGACCTTCACACGTGGAACCCAACAGCACCTCAATTCAGATCCCGCAGACTGTGCATCTCTCTAAGGAGACTCCGAGTGTCCCACAGGCTCATGCACCTGCCCCTCAAAATGGCGGTCAACTTGATCATACAGCTTGTCTTCGTTTCCCTTCTTCCTTTTCATTCCCTCGTTGCTCACACAGGCTCCCCGGGATGGCTTTCCCAAATAAGCTAAGTGCGTGGCCCAGGCTAACACACCGGCAAGAATTAAATTTCTATCGTAGAAGCATAAAGAGAAGGTACATATATCTTTTAAGTTGCACGTCCATGTGCCAAAATAAATCTTACTTTGTTAAAACGTTCACACACAATTTTATTTCAGTGTTTTTCAGCTTTTTGTCTGGGTGTGTGATTTTTATAAGATAAATATTTTAGGTTGTTGAAGATCTAGGAATTTACCTCATTCTTTAAAATGAACTATAATATGGTAACACAGGTGAGTTATGTTCTGTTGTTTACAGCAATCACACGACCTGCAAAGGAATGAAATCCTGCCATTTGCAACACATGGATGGTTCTAGAGGGTATAATGCTACGTGAAATAAGTCAGTCAGGGAAAGATAAATACCGTATGATTTCACTCATATGTAGAATTTAAGCAACAAAACAAACGAGCAGAGAAACAGACCAACAAAAAAGCAGACTCTTAAATACAGAGAATGAACTGGTACTTACCAGAGGGGAGGTGAGTGGGGGAAATATGTTAGAGGATTGGGAGTACACTTATCTTGATGAGCACTGAATACTGTTTAGAATTGTCAAATCATTATATTGTGCTAAAACTAATATACTGTACTAAACTAATATTGTACTGAAACTAATATAGCATTGTATGTTAATTATACTTCCATTAAAATTTTAAAAGACAAACATAAAAATCAATCACTCATATGACCAGTCACGTTCCCTTTTCATGAGCCCATCCCTTTTTTTTTTTAAGTTTATGTCTTTATTTTTGGGAGTGATGTTGAGGGAGAGGAAAAGAAAGAGGGAAAGAGAATCCCAAGCAGGTTCTGCACTGTCAGTGCAGAGCCCAATGCTGGGCTTGAGCCCACCAACCCTGAGATCATGACCTGAGCCAAAATCAAGAGTTGGACCCTTAGCCAACTAAGCCACCCAAGCGTCCCTGTGAGCCATTCCCTTTTTGGTACCTGACAGTTGACATGAAAAAATGTTTATTAATTTAATAATCCAACATTAAGTCAAATGGGCTTCTCTCATCGGAAGTAGAAATGATAGGAAGCTTGCAAAATAATTGTTCCATCAGGCTAAGAATAAACATAATCCTGAGAACAAATTAGTCATCACACTATACTGCTTATTAAACATCTGCATGTGCTTCTTTCCTCCTGTGCTGAGTACCCAGAAGGTCCATTCCTGGTTATAGGGAGTAAAAGAATTCTTACGGTCTTCATCAGGGCTGTGCCTTAACAGGAGAATTAACACCTATGTTGTCTATAATAATGAAGATGTTTTTATTTTTGCTTCGATTTCCTTTTCATCGTACCATTGATGGAATCTGACCCAAAGGATGGATAGAGAAACATAGGTGTAGATATGGATATATGGAGAGAGATTTCAATACTGACAATGTATATCCTGCTAAATTTAATCGTTTTCTCATACTTCTGAGACATAGTAAGAGTTGGAGCTGAGAATTTTTCTTAAAATAGTTTTTATCCACAGTATCAATATATGTTGTTATAAATACCAGAATAATGAATTCATTTGGATTTTTGTTATGTATTTCTGATAACGATTTTTTCTGATGAGGTTATTAACAACCTGAAAAACAGTATATCTGGACAAGATAAGCCAGCAGCTTCGAATCCACCGGAAAGGAGTCTTGAATTACATTACCATTTAGACAACAGTAATGGGAAGCAAACCTACAGATACCATTAAAACCTCAAAGAAAATTCCTCCACAAAAGGAATTTTTGACATCAGATGATGGGCCCGAGAAGACCAAAGGGACTTGGGATGTGTGCTCAAAATTGGCCTTTCATGTGTGTTTATGTATTCAGCTTGTCCATCCATCAAAAGCTCCACCTGTCTTGGCGATATCGCCCATTATTTATTTATCTGCAGAGAGAGTAGAGTCTGAATTGATCTTTATTTCAGTCATGTCCTGAATGTAAGAATTGTGAAGAGCAGTTTGGAGCCAGTACACATCCTTTTTCTAAGAAAGAAGCTGTACTTCACAGGGATCTGGAGTCTTGAAGTTCAGATCTACTCTTGGAGAATAACATACAGTTCATAGGGAACCTCCTCCTGTCCCCCCCCAGCCCCGTCTATTTTTAGACAAATGTGGACATTTCATCCAGTCACCTCATGAAACTAAACCTGATATAATGTTTCTCAATTTTGTCTTTCCTTGGAAAACTGTAGTTAATTAAAAATAATAATAAAGTATTTAAAAAGAGCTGCTTTGAGAACTGTCATCTAAACTATATAGCATTGTACGAGACCCAAGAAACGACAACCAGGATATTCCCTTGTCTACCAGTGTTTTGAAGGAAAGTGCATGATTTCTTTCTTCAGCCAAGGAGACCAATTGGCAATGACTTCTGGTAGTGGTTCCTTATATTTATGGCAAATTTACTGTGTCACCCATTGTACTACATGCTTTATATGACTCGTCTAACTTAAGTCTGTGAAATGCCCTGGATACCTACTATTCAATCTATTTTAGGGGCACCTGGGTAGCTCAGTTGGTTGAGTGGCTGACTTCAACTCAGGTGATCATCTTACGGTCTGTGAGTTCGAGCCCTCCATTGGGCTCTCTGCTGTCAGCGTGGAGCCCACTTCGGGTCCTCTGTCCCCTTCTCTGTCTCTGCCCCTCCCCTGCTCATCCTCTCTCTTTCTTTCTCTCTCTCTCAAAGATAAATAAAAATAAGCCTGTTTTAGGTTAAGTAACCTACTCAATTTGTAAGTGGCAGAGCCAGTGGTGTTAAACATTTCATTCCATGCCTGTGTGATTCAGAGAACAAACCAACATGTACGCCTTTGGGATACTTATATACTAAACAAGCTCTTTAACATAAGAACGTAAAAAGTTGTACAGGACACTGCTCATAGATGAAACAGTGTATTGGGGATGATAGCGAGATGGAAAAGAAGGATTTCACTCTTAGGAAGCCTGCAGTTTAGTAGTGGGGATAAAGCAAACCCGCATGTTTGTAATAAAATGGTTCCTATCTTTGTAGCCTTAGAAGTTGACAAAGTTCTTTCAGGCATTTTAATTTCATTTCCTTGTATCCAATGTTTTCATCACTAAGCTCTCTATACCTCTCAGACTCTTCTATACATGGCTGGATTGTTTTCTTAGCCTTCACGTAAATCCATTAAAACTTCAAGACAGACATGTTGATTACCCCTTCCTTCTTAGTACTAATAAAAATGTATTAGTACTAAGTACATACGTACTTATATGTACTATGTACTTAGTACATAAAAATTTATGTAAAATATATATGAATATATATAAATGATGATTTCAACATCTTATGTGATGAAATGGAATATATTTGTCATAAGTGTATGATTCAGTATAATTGAAACATTGATTGGCTTGGCACTGGCCATCAAAGAGAGCAGAGTAGGGACCTCTTGGCCAAAGTCCCCTATCCCCCCCCTTCCTCCCACCTTCTTTTCTCTCATATGATGAGTAAGAAAGGTCTATTCTTCCTCCAAGGCTGTGCCTTCCAAGTCTTCTCTGAATTCTCTCTTGCTTTGTGTTCTCAGGATGTCCATATGTTAGATATCATTTTTCTCTTCTTAATCTCCAATCGCTCCCTTTCCCTAATGTGCCGTCATATGGACTGTATCCTTACATATGGTTGTGTTCATGTGTGTCCATGCCTGTGTGTGTGTGTGTGTGTGTGTGTGTGTGTGTGTATGTATTCTCTCTTGACCCCCTGTCCCTCTCCTGCTATAGCTCTCTTTGTATCCAAGGGGCAAAATTTTCCTAGAAAGTATAAATGAATGGCTCAGATTTAAAGTAGGAAAAAATACACAGCAAAATAATGTATACCTGGGATGTGGGCAACAGAGAACATATATATTGTAAGGTCAGTGAATTAGGGTATGAGCAAAGAGCTCAGCTGTGGTGTTCGGTCTAGCATTTAGAACTGGCTGTGCCATTTACCTATCTCTTTGAGATTGACCAAATCACACAAAATCCGTAATAATAGCTTCATCCGTAATAATAGCTTCCTCTGCTACTCAAAGTTGCAACCTCAATAAAAAAAATAAACAAAAATTTAAAAAAGCCAATCTCTGTTAGAAAGCTTTACAAACTACGTGGACCTTGCCTGATACAGATATGAGATGCCATTGCCTTTCATTGAGATAAATGTCCTAGTGACTCCTCAGCATTCACAAACAAATCATTCTCTTATCCCCAGTTTTGCTCATTTATGCAGCTCCCCGTTTACCTAGAACACAGGATTGCTATATTCCAAGTAACTGTCAGGGGGTATAATATCCAATTCACTGCTGCTCAGTTCATCAGGAGTGAAAAGTAAAACCCATGGATGCTTATCTGAATGATAAGCCATTCTTTCAAACTTGTAGACATCCTAAATTGTATTACTGGATTAAGCTATCCAGTCAGGAAGCCTGGAGAACCCATCAAAGTAGTGCCCTATGAAATATGTTTGTTTAATTTTCTTAAGTAACATTTGGAGTGATAAAGTTATATAATATAAAAAGTTAGATTATAGAAAAAAGAGAGCTTCCTGTGAATTGTTTCACTTTGTAATGGGAGGGTATTATTAAGTCTGTTACATGCCATCTGCTTCCACTGAAAGGTCTCAGCATCACAAATAGCTGTGCTTCGTCCAGAAATTGCGTGTTTAAATCTAATCGTCACTCATTTGTATACGTGGCCGTGCCCTTATCACGTGAAAGGTGTATATGTGTCCCACGTCTTGCAGGTACGCAGACTTCGTAGAATAAATTTTCATACATTTTTCTGAGCCCGTCTCATCCTTGATCTTAGTGTACTTTCCATACTGTCCTTTCCCTTTGGATCATTTTCCTTTACCAGCATTGTTTTTAATGTGTGTACACATTTGTGTGTGTATTTTAGTGGATTATATATGCACGTGGTCAAACGTCAAACAACCGGAAGAGGAACGCAGGGATCCCCTGCTATCTGAAATCAGAGCATTCCTATAATAACTTTCGTGAGAAGCAATTGCCATTAACTTATAGGGAAAATTTTTTTACGTGTTCCTAGACCAAACAGTAACCTCTCTCAGGATTCTCTGATACCTTAAGACACATCTTGCTAACGAATGCACAAAATCAGTCAAGATTGTGTTTCTACACATTCTAACCAAAGGAACTTTCTGATTTTTACCCTTTCACTCCTTCTCTTTCTTGGCAGTTATTTTTTGTTGTTTTACTAATTTTGAAGCCCTTTTCTTGTAAAGAAAATAGGGATTTTGAAAACATGATATGTATCCCAAGTTGCTGCTTATTTTTGACTTTTGCTTATAATGTTTTGATATCCACAGATTGCTAATATTTATTCTTTTTATCAGTATTGGGATTTTTAGTCTTTGGATTTGAGGTCATGCTTAGAAAGGCTTTTCCTAAATGGCGACTTTTGCGTATTTTTATTCATTGTCATGTCTAAATCTTGCTAAATCTGGGATTTATTTCATTATTTATTCATTAAGTAAATATTTATCGGGGCACCAGGGTGGCTCAGTCGGTTGGGCGTCCGACTTCGGCTCAGGTCATGACCTCACGGTCCGTGAGTTCGAGCCCCGCATCGGGCTCTGGGCTGACAGCTCAGAGCCTGGAGCCTGTTTCGGATTCTGTGTCTCCATCTCTCTCTGACCCTCTCCTGCTCATGCTCTGTCTCTCTCTGTCTCAAAAATAAATAAACGTTAAAAAAAGTAAATATTTATCCATTTTACCATGTTTTAGGACTTTATATTTTGTATCATCTATTTGCCTATTTATTTATTTATTTTAATAATTTATTTATTTTTTAACTTACATCCAAATTAGTTAGCATATAATGCAAAAATGATTTCAGGAGTAGATTCCTTACCCATTTGAGCCCATCCCCCCCTCCTACAACCCCTCCAGTAACCCTCTGTTTGTTCTCCATATTTAAGAGTCTCTTATGTTTTGTTCCCCTCCCTGTTTTTATATTATTTTTGCTTCCCTTCTCTTATGTTCATCTGTTTTGTATCTTAACGTCCTCATATGAGTGAAGTCATATGATTTTTGTCTTTCTCTGACTGACTAATTTCACTTAGCATAATACCCTCCAGTTCCATCCATGTAGTTGCTAATGGCAAGATTTTATTCTTTTTGATCGCCAAGTAATACTCCATGTATATATGTATGTATGTGTGTATGTATATATATATATATATACACACACACACACACACACATACATACATACACACACACACACACACACATACACACACACACACACACACCACATCTGCTTTATCCATTCATCCATCAATGGACACTTGGGCTTTTTCCATACTTTGGCTATTGTTGATAGTGCTTCTATACTGTTTGCCTATTTAGACACCAGCTCCAAAGTGAATTAACACAATTTTAACATGTACTTAAATATTAAGTAGAGATAGTTATCACTCTTTAGTCTTTTTATTTTCCTTTTTTTTTTTAATGTTAAACTGTCCATTTGAATTTTAATGTCAGTTTGCTGGGATCCAAAATTTAAATAAATAAGACGACCGACAGCAACAACAAACACTTTACAATATTTGTGTGGGAAAGTGTCAGTTCATAGAATAACTTGGTGGTAATTGTTACTCTATCATATTGAATCTTAGCCCAAAATGGACAAAACTCCATTTTTCAACACTTTTTTATATGTACTTCAGTAAAACGTTTAAAAGTGTCTTTACACTGATCTTACACATTTCTTGTCGAGTTTTAAAATATAATAGTTGTCCTATAAACAGTATTTTTCCTTAAATACATTGCAGCACTGAGTGTAGTATGTATATGATAACTAACAATTTCTGAAATTTTAATTTTATACTGCACATTGCACTGAATTCTCTTATAATATATAATGATGATCTCTACTTCACTTGAATTTCCTGAGTAGGCGATCATACTATAATTACCATTATAACTGTATAATTCTGCTTCTCCCATTTTCTGTTACATCTACTGTTTTATCCTTTTGCTTGTATGCCCCATTTACTACCTATAGCAAAATGGGTAATGATAGTGGGTCGTAGTGGACTTTTTATAGAAATGCTTTTGCAACTTTGACTGAAAACAATGTTAACGTGTAACTTTTTATATCCAGAGATAAACCCAAGTATCCTTTTTTTACTTGTATCATGTCAGTTATTTGGCAGTATTGTTTTTGCCATTCCTAATTTCTTTTATAACTTTTTCAAACAAGTTTTGCCTACAGAATAGCAGACTGTGTAACATTTATAGGGAAACAAAAACCAAAAGGAAACAAATCGAAATGAGAAAAACAAATGAAACACTTGAAACTTTTGGATACAAATTCTCTAGGGGTTGATCTATTTTTTTTTTAACTTATATGGTTACCTTCATTACCATTTCTTTACAGGAACAAATAAAAATTCATCACGTATTTGAGAGGCTTCTTTTTAAAAAAAATTTTTTTTTAACGTTTATTTATTTTTGAGACAGAGACAGAGCATGAACAGGGGAGGAGCAGAGAGAGAGGGAGACACAGAATCTGAAACAGGCTCCAGGCTCTGAGCTGTCAGCACAGAGCCCGACGCGGGGCTCGAACTCACGGACCGTGAGATCATGACCTGAGCCGAAGTCGGACGCTTAACCGACCAAGCCACCCAGGCGCCCCAAGAGGCTTCTGAATTGAATTTTTAGTTTCAGCAGAGTGATCGCTTTTTTTGCCCAAATGATCACCCCAAACTAAGAGGAGAATAAAAAAACAAAACATGAACTGTATCATAGATAAACCTAGAAGGAAGTTGTAACTCTGAACTTAAAGACTCAGAATGGGTGAAAGAGGAAGCCCAATTTTAGGATTTTCCCAATAAAGATAAGTGTAAGAGATCATTTGAAAAAGGCTAAGGGATAGGAGACACCAAACAGAAAGTAATTTATCGGTAGTTTTTTGTTTTGTTTTGTTTTGTTTTCACATTTGTATATGAAGGCGGTAGATTCCCAGGTTCTCATTACAAACCGGGTTGAGTCAGGTGCCTCCCCTTTTTCCACCTGTCTCTGAGACAGGTCACCTGTGATCTGAGGAAACCATCTGACAGGCTCTCAAGGGCAGGAGTGTAAGATAAAGAGGAAGATAAACATGCAGAGGAAAAGAAAAATATTAAGGGAAGTGTCACATTGAACGGTAAGATGGCTCACTCCATTCTACTTCAGAAACATGAACTACATTCACCGGGCACTTAGATCCACACTGGAGAAAAGCTATTCCACTGAAGACATTTGGGGATCTTCCACAAGAATATAAATAGCAAACTGAGCACCACAGTGAAACCGTCAAGTCAGCAGGACCATCTTGTGTATCTCAGAATTTTTATTTCACTATTTAGTGCCTCACTCTAAACCAGAATATCCTTAGGCATTCGAAGAAAGCCTCGGACATAAAGGAGACAGAGACTGTAAACACTAAAACAAAAGGATCTTAAACTCACACACATACACACGTGCACAATTTAGGCAGGAAGAGCAAGCATTAAAAAACCCAAGTTTATCCTTCAGGGAGCAATATGGTCTTACAGTATGATGACTGGTGATATGGATGATGTTACATGCAAAATTCATGAATACAAGCATCAGAGGTATGTTAGAAAAGTTGAAGCCATCTCCCATAAAATAAATAAAAAAGATAGAGATACGGGCGCCTGGGTGGCTCAGTTTGTTGAGCATCCGACTCTTGATTTCAGCTCAGGTCGTGATCCCAGGGTATGGGATGGAGCCCTGTGTCGGGCTCTGCACTGAGCGGGAGCCTCCTGAGGATTCTCTCTCTCTCCCGCTGCCCCCCTCCCCTGCTCGCATTCTCCAAAATTACAGAACAGAACAAAACAAAAAGGTAGAGATGGACTGTATGAGGAAAAGACAAGTCTTGGAGTATTAACCCTAAAAGTCAAAAATCTAAGCAATTATTTAAGAAGAAGAAACCAAATGGTGGTGAGAAATTATACAAAAATATATATATAATAAAGAAAGGACCAGAAACTGAAAGACATGCATCTCCAGATTTAAAACGTCACTGAGAAGTTTCCTTTGACTTGAGAATAAAGCGAAGACCTGAAAACGCTTTCAGAATTTAAAAAAAAAAAAAGAAAGAAAAGCCCCATATAAGTTATCTGGGATTGCGTCAGAATCACCATCCTGAAAATCAGATGCATGTGGAGGAAAGTTTTTAAAATTTTGAAGGAAGTGGTTTTCAGTCACCTCATCAAATAGGCATGAGAATATATTAAATATATTTTCAATTGTGCGGGGTTTTTTCTTTTTTTTTTTTTAATTATATACTCTTTCTTGTCTGAGGATGTACTTTTTTTTAGTTTTTAAATATTTATTTTTCAGAGAGAGAGAGAGCGTGAGGGGGAGGGGAAGAGAGAGAGGGAGACACAGAATCTGAAACAGGCTCCAGGCTCTGAGCCATCAGCACAGAGCCCGATGCGGGACTCGAACGCATGAACTATGAGATCATGATCTGAGCGGAAGTTGGACGCTTAACTGACTGAGCCACTCAGGTGCCCAGAGGATGTACTTTTTTTTAAAAAAGGGATGCAAACCAATAAAGAAGAAAACAAAGGAATTGGAGTGGTTGCTCCTGGGGAGAAAAATGGAAAAAGTGGGAAGAGGTAAAGAACCAAGGTTTTGTTTATATTTTAAATCAAATTTAACATTTAAAGCTTTGTGTGTGACTATGAAAAAAATTGATTTCATTTAAAAAAATGTTTATTTATCTTTGAGACAGAGAAACAGAGCATGAGCAGGGGAGGGGCAGAGAGAGGGAGACACAGAATCCGAAGCTGGCTCCAGGCTCTGAGCTGTCAGCACAGAGGCTGACGCGGGGCTAGAACTCATGAACTGTGAGATCAAGACCTGAGCTGAAGTCAGACGTCTCACTGACTGAGCCACCCAGGCGCCCCGACTTTATTTTTTTTAATGTTTATTTATTTACTTAGAGGGAGATAAAGAAAGGGAGGGAGGGGCAGACAGACAGGGAAAGAGAGAATCCCAAGCAGGCTTCACCCTGTGCAGAGCCTGACGTGGGTCTCAAACCCATGAACCTTGAGATCATGGCCTGAGCCAAACCCAGAGATGGACTGAGCCCCTCAGCGCCCCAAACTCTGCTTTAAAAGTTTAAACTCTAAACAAGGAGTTAGCTGGAAATGTCTAAAATAGAAATATCTAAAAACACAAATGGTAAATAGCCTCCAAATTTAAAATATTCCTGCAGTGCACAGATTTTACTAGAACTTAATTCACAAATAGTAGCAATCTCCAGAGACGTAGATGTGTATACTGTCTTTTCACTAAATCTGCTGTATCTGCTTGTTGCTAAAAGATCAGATTATCCCTATACATACACAAAAACACTAAAATGGTTAGGGAAATGGGATGACAAGATAGTCGCAAGAAGCTGCATTATCATTAAAAATTCACTTTAGCTGAGAGGAAGGATTTAAGGGAAGTACACATCCTTAGTACGAGACCTTTGATGTAGTTGAATAAATGTGTACCTGATGTGACCCGAGCCTTTTTCACGGATGCTTTACAATACAAGCAAATGTGCTGGGCTCCTCATTAGAGATGTGGGAAATTAAATAATGTGCTTTACTTCTTCCTGAAGCATATCAAAATGATCAAACAGAGGCATACTTTGAAATCTGTTTGTGGGCCATACCATTCATGTGCATGAAAGCAGCCAAGACTTCAATATTTGTGGTTTTGGTTTCTTTTCAGGGTCTTCTTGACAATATTATGACGCTGTAAATGGAATATACAATTAGTGTGACTGTTCAACTCCAGAATTTATTTTACATCTGACAAAGTCTTATTATCAGATATTCGTGCTGATCTGGCAGCTTGAAAGTGCCTGGTTCCGGGGAACGTATGGTCAAAGAGTTGTTCAGATGTTATTTCAGCCCCCACCCCAAAAGACACACATTGCCTGTGTTCACCCCGCCTTTTAAAAACACGCTAACAAAACCAAAACACTTCCTGTGGCAAATTCGTTTCCCTCCTTTTGCTTTTTTAAAGAATGTGTTTGTTCGTTCATTGCTTCTCTGTCACCAGACTGTCTCGTGAATATCCCCTCAACCATTGGTTGACTTCCCCTGTTCAAAGGAAACAGTGGGCTCCAACCAGAGTAAACCCCTGTGACACCTGCAAAGACCCCGGGGAGACCAGAGCAAGTCTCATCCACAGGATCAGGGATAATCTTCTTGCAAGCCAGAGCGCTCGCTGGGTGCCAGGCTCAGCCCGGTCGGAGAGGGATTAGCCCGTGCCTTTTGCTATATGTGGCGTGAATCGTGTTCATGCCTTGGGAGTCTCCATCGGATCACGGCCTTACCCTTCGCAGACGGGAGACTAAAGAGAAGCTGTAGGCATAAAGAAGCTGACAGTTCCCCTTCTCCAAATTTTAATCAGTCATTCCTACAGTTCCGACAGATTTTCTCAGGTTTTTTGGCATGCCTTCGGTGAGGACCGATTGCTCTTATGAGGAAAACCAGACAATGAAATAAATGGGTTTTTTTTTTCCCATGTAAGTCAGTTCATTTAAGCTTCTTTGAGGGTATAGATCTGGACTTTTATTTTATTTGGGACCCAATGCAGGATCTTGGATTAAGGTCGTCTGGTGTGGTTCTTATAAGCTCCTCTAATTCACTGTCACCCACATTCCTTTCATCCCCCCTCTCTCCGCCACTGACCCACGTGGAGAAACTCCCCTAGACGTACCCAACTCTTCATCTTTATTTTGCTTCACCTGAACAGATGACGTTTGCTGAGGAAAGTCACACAACATGGTTGACTGGTTTAACTTTCAGGGGCACCTGGGTGGCCCAGTCAGTGGAGCGTCTGTCTCTTGATTGTACCTCACCAGGGTCGTGGGATCAAGCCCCGTATTGGGCTCCACACTGAGCGTGGAGCCTGCTTAGGATTCTTTCTCTCCCTCTCTCCCTCTGCCCATCCCCCATTTGCGCGCTCTCTCTCTCTCTCTCTCTCTCTCTCTCTCTCTCAAATCAAATCATGAGCATGCCCTACCAAGTTGACACTCAACCTCGTCAGGCAATGTTGCTACCTCTTCCTAGTGAAACCGACTTCGCACTCTCTTGGTTGACGGTCTCTCTGACCTTTTGGGTAAGAACAACACTAAGAGAACCAACGGCCCTCACCTGCCCACAACCTAATTTACAAATTTGCCATTACGCATATTCATAATCTTCTTCCCTTCCCTGTGGATACAGTTAGATAAAAGGGGGAGGGTTTCTGCTTCAAGTCCCATTCTGTTTGTTCTGCCAGTCCCTTACCCTCTCACCATTGTAAGGATTTAATCTTCCCATTACTCCTTTTCCGTATCTGCAATGCTCATCTCTCCTCTACATAACCATTCTCTTCAGGAAACAACATGGTTATAATTATCTCTCATCCATAAAACAAAGAAAAGCAAACAAAGAAGGAACTGTTGAAAACACAACTCCTTACTTGCTACCGTAAACTTTCCGTTTGCTCTTGATGTAACGAAATGTCTTATAAGTGTTGTCTATATTGACTATTTTTATCTCCCCCTAATTTCTTCCACACTCATTGTTCTTTTGTTTGTCTAGCTTATAATGAAAAAGGAAATAATTTGTTTCAAAAAGGAAATAATTTTAAAACTCTAGGTTTTTCCTCACACCACATGACTAATCTGACACCTTTATAGAGTAATGAAACTCTGAGGGGAAACGGCCCGGCTCTCTCCTTGAGCTGACATCCTTTCCATTTCGGTTTATGGGCTGTTGACATAAAGCTCTTTTGTTAGTGTTACCAGCTACCCAGTCCAACAAACAGTAATGTGCACCCATCTATCTTACTTTGCGTCATTCAATACCGTGGAGCGCTTTCTCCTAGACAGGCCTATGACTCCACACGCCTCATTTTCTTCCGCTCTCATTGGCTCGACCCTATCAGGGTTCTCTTCTGTCTTTCTCCTGTCATCTGCATGCCAGGTGTCTAGTACTAGGCTTGTTGTTATTGTCTATTTACTTTTGCTTTCAAATCTGTCAAGTAAATTTAAATACCACCTGCATGTTGATGATTCCCAATTGTATGTCCCTGGCCCCAGTGACTCCCCAGTGTCTGGCTGCCCACCTGATAAGTTCCACTGGATTGCCAAATAGGGCTCCAAGACATACTGTGTCCAAAAGACAGCTCTTGCCCGCCTCCCCCAGTCATTTCCTGCCACTCTCCACAGCACCCCTGTCATCCTCTCTCTCCGTTTCCTAAGCCTGGTAAATATTATCTTCATCTACTTGGTTGTTCAAATTAAAAGCCTAGGAGAAGAGTCTTTATATTTAATGATAACTACTAAAATATTTATAGATATATTTATATAATGTCTAAGATTTGCTTCAAAATAATGAGAGCAAGGGCTATAAAAGAAACATTTGCTGTGAGTTGGTAATTGTTCAAGTTGGACTATGGGTAGCATAAAATGCAGATTCTGATTAGGCCTGGGATGAGGTCCAGGAGTCTGCAGTTCTAAAAAGCTACCAAGTGATGAGAAGCAGAGATATGGAGGCCCTCGTTGACCATTGTGTCTTAAAGAACCCCTTGCCTTATTTGCAGTTATCATTTATGTCATCATGCTATTGATTTTCTTAATGGGAGTTTCATGATACCTGTATTTGCTTATCCTTTATCTTTGTGAATTGTTCACTTTTCCCACCGTAAGGGCATGTATCTTACTTCTGCTGCCTATTCCTACATCCCAGACCTAGCTCAGTGCATAGAGAGTAAGTGCTTAGTAAATATGTATGATGGAATAGTTCAGAAGGTAATCTGGACAATAACAGATGCATAATAGATATGGGGCTGATTCACAGGGCAGTGTCACGAAGCTATCACCAACCCCCCCCCAAAAAAAAAAACCCGCAAAAGAAGTACTCTTCCTTGTGAAACTACAAATTATTGATGTTTGGTTCTTACTTCCAAGCTTTTGTTTGAGATGCTGCCTTTCTAAAAGCACCTGAAACTAATTCTCATTTGCAAAAGCAGTGTTAGTGACCACTGCCTTATGGTGATGATGGTGATATTCCAAGTGTTTTTACATTTTTAACTTATTTCATCTTTAAAAGAATCCTTTGAAATAGATAATGCTGTCTGTATTGTACACGGGAGGAAATTGAGACACAGGAATGGTATATAACTTTCAACCAACTGTATATCATGAAGCCAGTATTTTCAACCCAGGTAATGTGATTCTGGACTCTTAACAACCAACGGACTTATGATGACAGACATATCACAGACAATTGTATAAGGGTATGGTTTTGTTTAATGTTATTCAAATATGGCAAATGAAGGGATAAACTTTTTCAGAGGAAACACATACCATGTAAATGTTCCAAAAGTAATGCTTTTATGGAAATCAAGAAAGCGGACAGAAGTGGAGATGAAGTTTAAGGAGAATGAGTTTGTGACAGATCAAGCTTCATCGTGTTTAGCTCCAACGACCAGAGGCACTCACGTGAGCCCCGTTCTTCATTGGGTCTATCTTGACTTTGGCTGTCCTCTGCCTGCATCATGCGTGGCACAAAGCACTGAGGTTGTGCGTCCGTACCCATCTTTTAAACTATGCTCTGAGCACCCAGAACCTTGGAAGTTCCTGCCTAACGAGCTCCCTCCAGCCTCCAGAGCTTGCGTGGCTCTTCCCTGAGGATGTTCTTCCAGTGATGACTAGGAAACGGTTGTTTGGGAGGAGGGCTTAATCATAACTTGGGCCAATCAACCGGGTGTTTGATGTGGGTGCTTGCGAAGCCAATTTGGTGCAGGTGTGGGAGGGAGGTTCTCAGTGAGGGAAGCGGGGAACAAACCTTGGGCATCCAATTTTTATTCTTGCCTTACCGGTGCCCTCCGGATGTCCTTGAGGTCACATTCTAATTCCAGAGAGAAGGTTGAGAGGTTAATCTTGAGAAGGTAGGGAGTTCACCTTGACTTGGAGATGAGACCCAAAAAAATGCTTTACTTTGTGATCTTAGGGTGTCTGGCTAATGGCGACTTCTCTTTCCCATCCTCAGTCCCTCCAGTGGATTTCAGCAAAATCAAAGCAGATCGTTTTGATTTGCTGTAAGCAGATGAGAAAAGGCTTCCATTTTCCCTCCTGCATTTGAAAAAGAAGCAATAGTGATGTTGGTCTCTTTGTGGATATTATATCCTCACCAAAGAAGCCTCCTCTGCCCCCTTCAATTCAGCTTGGCATGTAGATTAATGATAAAAATCTTCTGAGGACCATTTGAGATCCTTTTGTAGATGCTCGGGCCAATAATTTGGGTCACATCTTGAGATTTTTGCATACATTTCAAAATACAAAGCAGAGTCAACCTTGTAACGGGGAAACACTTTCATAATAGGCTTCTTCTTTTTCCTTTCTTTTTTTTTTCTGTAGCTTTCAAATTTAGCTAAGCATTTGTTTCCTACTGAATAATCAACACTTAGAGAGCCTGAAGTTATAAATGTAAGCTGTTTTAAATTATGTACAGGCTTTCTGCAATTCTTTGTTCTAGAACAAGAAAGTGCATTATTTTCTCTTTTCAGGTAACTTAAAAACAGCTGAATTTGTTGAACTTAATGTGTTTTCCGAGAATGCTGACTTCTTGAATGAGAATACAAAATACTAAATTTCTGCTTAGAAAATGTTGGGACCAATCAGTCTTATAATGATTTTGCTTTTTAACTGTGCATATCCCTGTATACTGCAAAAAAATGCACTCAAATTGCCTATAGCGACCATAAAAGGTAATGATACGGTACATTTAATTACTGTTTAGTAGTGCTTTTTATTTGAGCATTTCAAAGTATTAGGAAAAGTGTTATATATCTCATATTTCTGTGAAGGACTTAAATAAAAGTGAAGTAAATGCAGATTTGTTAAACAAGAATGTCGGAACTAAGGGAAGTGGTTTTTCACTCAAAGTAATTTTTGTCATCTTCTCTAGAAGAGGGAAGTGTGTCTCTGGTTTTGTCTCTTTGCGTTCTCAGCCCAGTTACCAAATATTTTTTAAAATCCTGACCATCCTGGGGTGCCTGGGTGGCTCAGTCGGTTGAGCGTCCGACTTCGGCTCGGGTCATGATCTCACAGTTCGTGGGTTCGAGCCCCGCATCGGGCTCTGTGCTGACCGCTTGCTCAGAGCCTGGAGCCTGCTTCGGATTCTGTGTCTCCTTCTCTCTCTGCCCCTCCCCCACTCACGCTTTGTCTTACTCTGTTTCTCAAAAATAAATACATGTAAAAAAAAAAATGAAAATCTTGACCATCCTGGCAACTGTTCTTATAGCCAACTGCTACAAAAATAAAAATGGCTGGTGTATGAGACATATCAAAATATGTTCTAGAGGATGTTTCAGGTAGTTGTTTTGCATTTTCCGTTATTCTGCCTATGTCTATCATGGTGGCAAACAGAACCCACATTCTTCTTTATTTGCATTATTTCTTAATGTATTTATGCACGAGAAATTATGAGTTTCAAAGAAAAAGACTTAAATGCATTCTATTTCCTGCTTCCCATCCCCTTATACATATGTTCCTTTCCACAGTGGCGCTGCACTTGGCCATGTGACATGCCTTGGCCAACGGAACATCTGCAGACATGTTACAAGCAGAGACTTGGTGAGCATTTGTGTATTGGGATGCGCTCTTACATCATTGCCCTAAGATTGCCATGCAAAGAATATCAAATCTTATCAGATTTTGTTCACAAGTTTGAGGACAAACGCACTTGCGATAAAGAAGGCCCTCAGTGATGTATCCCTGTGGCAGTTACAATAATAGTCAAAAAGGCGTTAGCTTCTTTGTTGAATAGGATAAAACGGCCTGATTTAGAACTCTGACTGCCCTCCCCTTCTGGATATATGATCTTGGGAAAGTCATTTCAACTTTCTGTGTCTAAATCTTCATTTGTAATCCAATGGTGACAATAGTACCTATTATTGAGGAAAGGAATGAGTTAATATTTTATAATCTTTAGAATACCACCTGGCACTTGTAAGTGTTGCGTATGTATTTGGCAAATAAATAAACAAGGATTAGACATGAGGGATTTGTGAGGTCAAACTCCTTGCAAAAGTTCGAGGGCCTAGCTTAGTTAAGGAGTCAGGTCCCAGAAAACAAAAACAAAGCTAAAGATAAAGGTTTGCAGGAACTTTTTTTTTTTTTTTTTGCAGGAGAGGGGAAGAAATCTCAGGGTCAGAAGTAGAGGACCAGAAAAAAATGAAACAAAGTTGGAGGGAACCCACATGCAAGACTGGTTTCTCCTGCTGGTCCTCAGAGCTTGATTCTGACTCGGGCGATACAGACTATGCCTCAGGACTTTCTGCCGCACAGAAAATGGCAGAGGAGCATTTATCCACTGGCTGTCATTCCTCATTGATCAGAGTTTGACCCCAGGGGGATAACCTCCTTGCGACTCGCATGTGTTCATAAAGGAGTGTGGCTGGGTTCCTGTAGGTGGCCTTTGCCAGGGAAGGCTCATCACAAATCAAGAGATTCTCTGGAAACTAAAGGCAGGTGTGGTCAGGGTCCGCTTGTTGGAAGCTGATTGACGAATCAGGGCGTGGGATAAAAGATAGACTGAGGAAATTGCAAGCAGAGGCCAAGAGGAGGCAGGTGGGGACAGGTGGGTGTCACAGACTTCCAGCGGTCTGTGGCCCTGAGTGAGGTTCAATCAATGAGAAAAATAAGGAAGAGCGGTGCCTGGAAAGAGGAGGTGCTGACCTCCCTTGGAGAGATGAAAGGTATGAAATAATTTACAGAGATACGGCAGGAGAAGGAACAAGTTAAGGGAATAGTTTTGTGGGGACATCACCCACCTTCTGAGTGCTTTCTCGTGCCATTTCCTTTATACCTATTTTTTGTTTGACTGGGAAGTCTGCTTAAAGACAAGTTAGAAATTTCTGATTTTTTTTTTTGAAAATTACATTAGTGTTCATTAGGGTACACCAATCCTATTATCAGTAAAATTGCCTAATTACTCTCCAGAGTACATATAATTACTTTCCAGGTAGCTCCATCTAGCAATTTAACAAATAGAATAGATAAATAACATTTAAAGATTTTGAAACCAACTTGGCTGTGGAATTGCATAGTGCTCTGTAAACAGAATAATTCATCTAATAAACCTGGGGTGGCAATCCCAATTTTCATATCAAGTTCTGCTTAAATACATAAAGCTAGAGGTTCTCATTAGTACAGCAAACTATAGTTAGATGCTTTCAGAATTATCCTGCTGTGAGTTATGATGAACCTAGAAATAAGTATTCTATAGACAGAGTCAGAGAAAACATTTAAAAGTATTTGTGCCAAAGCATAGATGAAGAATTTGAAACAACCATATAAAATCTCTGAAATTTATCTCTCAGAGTAAAATAGGATTTTCTTTTTGGTTCACAAATATCATTTGCCCCTTCACTGTTAATTTCCCCCCCAAATCTTTTTGATTCTCTTAAAATCCCACTATAGCCCAAATGGCATCTGGTTTAGCTAGCGTTTCCCATGAGCCCATCAATTATTTACTATCATGGAAACAATGAGATTGGTGTGAAATAGTTCAAGTTGTAGGAGAAGTTGATGCACTGTATTCTGGAATTTAAAAATCATACCACACGAGCCTGTCCGTTTTGAGGATGGCATCAGTAGCTGACATAGGTTGATTAATTTGGGGTAGCTTTGAGTTGCTAAAATGTGTTCATTTAATGAATGTTAGTTCCATTCATCAAAAACTATAAACTAGATTTGTGTAGCTCTTGATCGCCAGTGTTTCACTGAAGGTTCACATATTCCATAAGAAGAGGGTGGCACATTGAAAAGATCATTAAAGTAGGAATCACGTGGCTGGCTTTTTTAAGATCGTAGATTCATGTTAAGCATTCTTAACACACACACACACACACACACACACACACACACACACACACACAAACTTTTGGGGTGATGGATATGTTTATTATCTTGATTGTGGCAATGGTAGCATGGGTGCCTGTATATGACACCCATCAAATTGTATATATTAAAAATATGACAAGTTTTGTGTATCCATTATACTGCAATAAAGTTGTTAAAAATTTTGGATTCCATGCTCTCCACGTACCCATACTTTCTGAAGTGTAGGATATTTTTTGATGGGTATTCATTTTTGAATATGACATAAACTGGTCATAAATGACCAGTTGGACCTGAGCCATCAAATTCTTAGTTTTAAACTCCACGTTATTATACATTTCCCATTGTTTAGTGGTAAGAAATTAAATTGGCATGCTATTTATTGCTTCTCTCTCTCTTTTTTTTTTTTTTACAAATCCCATTGCCTTTGATAAATTCTGACTTTAGACATTCTGGATTAAATCTCGTAGAGCGTTTGGAAAATAGCTTTGTTTTCTTTATGTTAAATTTCATGTTTTGTGAAGCTTCTGGGAAGAGCTATATCTAGAGTCATTATCCATGGCTTCTGTTATCTGTTAGCCTCAGCAAGATTTTTGGTTGCATCGAAGGTATCAATGGATTCGGTGTTTTTCTTTCTTAAAGAATGGACAGACCCACCTCCAGCCCGTTTGTTGGTTGTAATGGAAAGGAGCATCATTGATTTCATAGAAAGCTCTGGCTCGCTCTCAAATAGCTTGCACAGATGGGCCAAAGCAGACTCTGAGCATTCAAAGTCTCCTGCTGAAAAAGGAACAAGCAGGAATCTCTGAAATTCATTGAACTTCTCTAACAAAAATATCCAAGGAAATACATCGGGGCGGGGGAGAAATAAAGAAACAATGCAGTACGCTGTCTGAAGTTAATTGCGTGCTCTTTTTCTCAGAATAATTAGCAAAGTTAAGGCTGTTCTATATCCACTCTTACTGTTAGAACTATCACTGTACAAAAATTATTTCTGCTTATTGAAATATAAAGCTCAATGGAGCATAAGACTCCCAGCTTGAGACATTTAATCAAGCAGTGAAGAGATCCAGCATGCCATGAAACCAGAAGCATAAACCAAGCTGAAGGGATGTGGTGCCTTTCCCCTTTTCTAGACATCACAGACAATAAATACTTAGAAATGGAGTTGGAAGTTGTGGTGTATTAAATAATTTTGTCACATTTCAGTTTGAGCTACTCCCCCCCCCCCCCCAGGTGTTAAATGCACTCAGTCGTTGAAACTTTTTGCATGAAACTAGAGGTCTCATTCCCTGTGTTCTTTGGAATCAGCTGTCCTTGGACAGTCCTATGTACCTAAATTTGTTTCCTTTCAGTTTCTTTATTATTAAACAAACTGCTGATGGAGACAGCCAACTGGAAGGGTAAAAAATGACACATGCCTTCATTCATTCCTCAGGCAAATAGCACAGTTGGGCTGGGTGATTAGATTAACCCAGGGATTGCTGGAAAGCAAGGTCAGTGCCTTCCAACCTTTAGGTAAAGTGCTTCCTCTGAAAGTTTCCAGATGCCTCCATCGCGACAGGCTCTTTTCAGTGTACTCGCAGAGAAAATTTTCCTCCCCCTACTGTAATCACATCATACTTTCAGAGTTTGTTTACCTGCCTGATTGGCCATAACAATGATCACTGGAGGCAGGAAATGTGTTTATTTGGTTCACTGCTTTATCTCTACAGTTTGGAGCAAGCCGGGAACATAGCTGACCTTCAGTACACCTGGTGAGTAAGATTTGTTTCTGTAGTCTCTAGAACAAAGCCTGAAAGTGGAAGTTGTTCAGTATACGCTTGTTAAACTGAACTCAACTCCAGTTTCCTTGAGACCATCAGTATGATACCCTTACGTTCCCTCAACTCCCTTTTTCCATTTCCATGCCATTCTCCCATCTCTCAGCTTCCTCCCAGCTCTGAAAATCCTTAATTCTGTCCATTTCAATTATTCATAATTTCTGTTGCTTCGAATCTTGATGTTCTTCCAGAGCAAGCGAAAGTCCTGAGGGCCTTGCCTGGGGATCAGACTTCTTTCCCTACGTTATTTCTGCCTGTAGAGAGTTGGGTGGGTGCATAGTGCTGCCCCAGGAAATGATGTTACTCTTAACTTGGTTTGAAGACTAGTAACTAAAAAAACAACAAACACTGAAACAAATAGGCCACCAAAGTTACAGATACGAACAGAGAATTCATTCATAGCATGTCTCATGAGTAAGTACAACCATTTCAAAGTATGAAATAAAATTAAAAGACAGTTTAAGGGTAAGCCTACTATTCTGTTTTCTAGCTATAGATGGGTGAGATTTATTTGGACTGCTTATATGTGCTTCACTTAAAATTGGGGATACTCGCCATTTTCTGATTTCTAGTCAGCTAAGAACCAGAAGGGTAGAAGGTGCAGTAGTTACTGAATCCTGGGGGTTTCAGAACAGCCTGGGTTTGTTTTTTGTTTGTTTGTTTTGTTTCGTTTTGTTTTGTCATATAGGAGTTAAACTAGTTTTCTCTCTGTTGCAAAAAAATTCTTTTCTAAAATACTTGCAACAATGGGCTTTCTTTTTCTATTCCTTTTTCTTTTTCTTTTTCTTTTTTTTTTGTTTTTGTTTTTGTTTTGGCAACTCTGTTTCTTCGGATGAAATCTCTGTAGTAAGCTGTCACTGTATTTTAGCTACTTAAGAGAGACCAAAACAACAAACCACTTTCCAAGGAGTAAATGAACTATTGTATCTTTATTGAATTTTTATTTTTATCAACGTATCACATAGAGGTAGTTTAAAACTCAGGTAATACTCATATTAATAATTGGAATAGTTGTACTAGTATTTCTCAGTATATACAATTTATATATTTATTTACTCCCCCGTCCCAAAGTCGGCTCCCACACACATCCATCTATCCTGTGCCCCCTTTATCCCATCATAGAATATGGTAAAAGCTTTGGTTAAGTCAGTTTTTAGTGCTCACATTATTTTAATTACATAGCTATACAGTTTCGTGTTGAGCCACATAGCATACTATAATTTTATGTTTTGTCTTTTATAACTTGTTGCTTTCTTTGGTGTTAATGATTGCCTCTTTTTCACGTTTGTTTTATTTTCTCTGTATCGTTCGTTCTTTTCCAAAATTTCCAACAGAACCCTAAAATCCTTTTGAGAGTTGTCAAATGTATGATGTCTGTAACCGTATCAATTAGTTTCTTTTTGAAATAGCATGCCCTTCAAATGTCGTGTGCTTGTCCCCTGCAGTGAGGGGCTGCTGGGTTGGGTTTGGGAGAGCAGGAAGGCCAGACCCAGGCCCTTGTTTATCTTCCAAGAACTCACCATGTGGAGGATGAATGCCCTTAAGGTGAACACAGAGACCCCGGGAAAACCTGTCTCCATCCTCCGAAGTATTTCTAAGACTTCATTCACCCTTTGCTCTTTAGGAAAGCAGAAATCGAAGGGAGCATTCCTTACATTCTAAATCACCAGCCCTTGATCTTTGAGAAAGAGGAGGAGAGAGTAACCGCCATACGTTTCTCTCACTTTCTTGCAGTGAGGTTTCTGGGACTTCGGGGTTTCCCTGATCTTAGTCCCAGGACACCTGCACCAAAGGTCATAGTTACAGCAGATCTTTTCTCTCCAAACCAATTAGGAGGACACAAACGGACAAGATTCTCATTCTCCCACAGCCTGGGCAGCTGTCTCCTGCCCCAGATGACTCGCGAAACAAGCTTAGAACAGCCCCTGTCCACAGATGGTTTTCACCACTTGTTTGTGTCTGGTTTTAACCTTTTGTTTCTTCTCTGGCTCCTCTGGGGCAAGCAGACCTTGGAAGAGGATGCCAGTATGCCTAATAACGTATCGTTTCGGTAGGACAAATGATCAGATTGTTGAAGTAATCTGTGTTCTTCTTGCTGTCTTCCTTACTTCTTGAAGACAAGACTCCTGAAGGCTTCTGCGGCGTGTTAACAAATAGACTGGCTGGTCGCAGGCGTACCACACAATTTCTCCATCAGGCGGTGAGCTCTCTTTTCCTTGTACTTATATGAGAGCGCCTGTGTCTTGGCAGCTGTTGCCTGTTCTTTTAATTTCTCATTTTGGTGGAGCACGTCTGCAAGCTTCCTGAGGAAGACTGTATGGGGGACCAGTTTTCAGACTTGTCTGTCAGTAATGCCTTCAGTTTAGCTATACTCTCAGTTACTTTGACCAATTATATGTCTAGGGGGAAATAGACTTTTCCCTTGGAATACTAAAGGTATTCTGTGGTCTCCTACCGTCTTATTTTTGAGATGACCTATTCCACTTTAATTTCCGACCTGTTATGTTTCCGTGCGCGCGTTTCTGAGTTATCTGAAAGCTTCCAGTATCTTCTCTTTGATCGCTGGTTTTTAAAATTATGTGATTGTGTAGATTGATACGGCTTCCTTCAGTCTGTTTTTGGAAGGAGACACAGAGACAGGTGTTTCGGTAAGGAAAGAAGTTATAGAGTCAGACTTCAGAGGAACTGTCTTGCCAAATAGAAAAAAAAAAACATGTTTTAAAAGACAAAACAACAACAATAAAAATGGTTAAATATCCAAATTACTAGGTTACATTCATCTATCCATGGTGAAAAAACAGCAGCTTCCTTGCATGATTATTGTATTCAGAGAGGGCATTGATTTCAGGCATCGGTATAGCAAAAATCAAGCATAACATTATTTTTATTAGGGATCAGGTACGGGAAATATGCAAGAACCAATTAGGATAAGCCTATTATTTTAGGCTTAACTCAGTGTATAAAATGGTATGTGTGTGTGTTTTTCTGACTATGGAATATGAAATAGTTGATTATTGGAAGTGAGGCAAAGTGTCTGTTTTTGCTTTGATTCAAAAACAATTGATGTTTTTCAGTTCTAGGAAATGTTTATGAATTATTTTTTTTATCCCAATATCATGCTCATTATCCTTTTTTTTTCACTTTTTCTATATAACATCATCCTTTAATTCTCTGTTCTAGAATTCCGGAATCAACCCTCAACTATTATCTTTTCTGTCCTATTTTCTATGTCTTTCTCCTCTCCTTTCTGGAAATATTCCTCGGATTTCTTATCTGGTTCATCCCAACTTTTTATTTTTATTTTTTAAATTATTTTTAACTTTTATTTTATTGTTGAGCGACAGCGCGTGAGCAGGGGAGGGGCAGACAGAGGGAGACACAGAACCCAAAGCAGGCTCTAGGCTCTGAGCTGTCAGCACAGAGACCGACATGGGGCTCAAACCCACAAGCTGCGAGATCATGACCTGAGTGAGCTGAAGTCGGATACTTAATTGAGCGAGCCACTCAGGCACCCCTCAACTTTTTATTTTTAATTTTAAATGTTATAATTTTAAGTTTAGCATGAGAACATTTTCTTATTTGTTCTTTCTCTCCAGAGCATCTGTTTGATTTGCATAGATGTAATGTCTTTCAATATCTGACATTATTAAAGGCCTTAATATTTTATGATCTTTGCATTTTTTTCTGTGCCTTTTTTTCCTTCTGTTTTGGTCTCTGTCTTTCTTATTATAAACCTTCATTTTCTATTGATTTTTAGTTTATGTTAGTTGTAAGTATAATGCATAAAAAATTAGGCTGCCACATTAACTGAGTGATCAAACAGCAACGCCAATAATGGAACGTGCTGATAGGACGCACCCTCTGTGAGACCCAATGGAGATTACAAAGCATCGCTGTGTGACCTATCTTACAGTGAAGAAACAATCATCAGACACATGCAGATTTCAGCCAAGTGTACAAACAAGTGGCCAGACTCTTCAAACATGTCAGTTATGAAATTAAAAAAAAAATACACGTTAGACTGGGCCAGAATTAAGAAGACATGACAAGTTCACGTAATACACACTTTTTAATTGATCCTAGAAAACTGGGGTGAGGAATGATTTCTGGGATGTGTAACCTAATGTTCACACATTTCTTGTGTCTTACAGTCCACTGTGGCTCTTCAGGGAGAAAGACTTGGTCTTTGTGATGCCTGCCCCCTGCAACCTGACAAAGGTCATTAACACCTGGATACTTTGATTTTTTTTTTCTTTCTTCTTTTTGCCGCTCATCTGTTTGCTTTTCATCTTGCAGAAAATTCATTGTCATGTCTCCTCTCCTATAGTCTCCTGTATAATGTTGTGTTCTTAGTATACGTTTATGGGATTTCAGGAAGGAGACAAGATAGATACTTACGTGTTCAATAAGACTTATTAAGTGGATCCAAGGCTTTTTAAAGGATTTAACTTGTTTTCTATATGCCCACATTTGGTCATGTGTCATATATGTTAGCCATACATTTAAAATAATTCTACTTTCTAGTCAAAGGTTCACATGACTGTCAACTCATTTTTAAGGTGCCTGACCATTTAATTGCTTTTAATTAATGTAAAAGCAAAGGGATAAAATAACCAGAAGAGGGATATTTTATATTTTATGTACATTTTATAGTCTGTAAATCTCAAATAGGCAGAAAATAAGACTGTCTGTGGTCCCGAGAAATCATACGCATTGTGATGCAGAGTGGGTGAATACTTGGGCACAGGTACGTTAGAAAAACCTAAAATTGAATACCAGGGTTCAAATCTACTTTTGGAAATTAGTGTATACCCCTAAGTTTCAATCTCTCAACTTTTAAATGATATTAATCATTATGGGGTGGGTTTTGTGGCATTCTAGTGAGAATCAAAGAATACATGTAAATCACGTAGCGGTATTTTAATGTTTACCACGGGTATTAGTATTTTGTTATTATTTTTTATTGGAGTATAATTCCCATACAGCGTTGTATCAGTTCCATACGTGCACTGTAATGCTTCAACAACCCTATCCGTTTCTCAGCGCTCCTCAAGATAAGCGTACTCTTTATTCTCTCCATCACTTCTTTCCCCTATCCCCCCACCCACCTCCCTTCTGGCAACCACCGGTTCGTTCTCTGTATTTTAGGGTCTGTCTTTTGGTTTGTTTCTTTTTTCAGGTTGTGTACGTTTTCTTTATTGAATTCCACCTACGAGTGAGATCATTGTAGCTGTCTTTCTCTGACTGACTTGATTCGCTTTCCAGGCTCATCCAGTTGTTGCAGGTGGAAAGGTGTCATTCTTTTTTATGACTGAGTGATATTCCATTATCTGTATACACCAGTTCTTTATCCATTCACTTATGGATGGACACCAGATTGCTTCCGTATCTTGGCTATTGTAAATAATGCTGCAACAAACATAGGTGTGCATGTATCTTTTTGAGTTAGTGTTTTCGTTTTCTTTGGTAAGTACTCTATAATGGAATTACCAGATTGTATGGTAAATCTATTTTTAACGTGGGGGTGGGGAACCTTCATACCGCGCTCCACGGTGGTTGTACCAGTTTGCATTCCCAAGACAGTACGTGAAGGTTCCATTTTCTTCCATATCCTTGACCACCCTGGTTTCTTGTCTCTTTGATTTTAGCCATTCTGACAGGTGTGAGGTCATATCTGATTATAGTTTTGATTTGCATTGCCCGATGATGAGTCATGTTGAACACCTTTCCATGTGTCTGTCGGCCGTCTGGATGTCTTCTTTGGAAAAATGTCTGTTCAGCTCCTCTGCCCATTATTTTTGGTTAACATTATCATCATCACATCATGAGAAGTATAAGAAAGGAGAGATGGTTCACAAACAAAAATCAAACAAAATCAGGAAGGCTGGAATATACGGTACCATGATATCAAATATAAAAAAGGTGATCAAAATAAATTACAAATATCCTCGAAATCTGGGCTCAAAACTAAATCCAAGTTTGCTCCTCTGATAAAAGCTGCTCCATTTTTTAGTTGAAAGCACAGAGGTGGAAATTGGGAATTTCAGGTATTTGAGAAAATGGTAGAGATTTGTGTCAGCTTGGATTGCTCTGAGTGTTCATTCTGAACAGTTGAACCTTCTTGTATGTTTAATGCTTCTTTTTCCTAGTAAAGCTCAAAATATCACGTAACGATAGAGTGTTCTTTCCTTCTCACTTGTCTCTCTGATTTTAGAGCAGTTTCTTAATAGTCACTAGAAGTACGGTATTCAGTGCTGGCATTATCCACCGTAGAGAGAGTGACTTTGGGAAGCATTTGCGGCGGGTGGGGGGGGGGGGAGATAGACTAATTGTGCCTCTATTCAAAGGCTCTTTAAAAACTCCCTTGGGCTAGAATTTCCAATCATCTTCAAATCTTCTTTTTGAAAGAAAGCAACTGCTGAGTAATCACTTGCACTCGGGCAGGGTTTTGCAAAAATATGTGAGGTTTAGTTGAGGGAAAGGGGAGAGAAGAGGTCCAGTGCTGCTGGCAAGCATGGTACCCAGAGAAAGGACCAGAAAGTGAGCTGTTTGGCTCCCGTTCAAAACATCCAAAGGACAGGGCTTAAATTAAATACAGAGGAAAACGTTGCTTTTTTGCGAGTACTGTCTAACTGATAACATGTATATGCTGTTGGATTTTTTCCACACTGTGGCTTATGGCAAGTATGTAGGATCACTGTACTTACACTATGCAGATGATATTCATGTGCTTCTGTAAATTTGCTCCTGAAGTGCTTTTCCAGGGGCAAAGTTCTTTAAGATCTTCACATTTGGAAACGTAATGACATACAGTCTTTGCTCCCTGGCAAGTGTTAGGTATGAGATAATACCTAGTGGATGCTTTATTCCAACTTGGAGTAGCAAAATAAATGAAAAAAAAAAATCCACCTAGGAGAGACATTTGTACTGATTTGGGAGATTTTTCTTTGGTGTTAGAGACCTTAATAAACCAAGCTTCAATACAGCCGCGAAGGTGTCTTCTTTTGTAAGGTTTTTGAACTAGGTAATAGGGCCAGTCAATGGGAAGGAGTCAGGGTTGTCCTTTACGCTAGCTACTTCATGCCTAATTTGCTGGTATAGACCTGGAAAAATGTCTACCTACCATGAGATTCCCTATTGGAGCCACCCTACCACAATTCACCCTGTGGTGGTGAGATCCCCCCCAGGGGCTGAGAGATACACACAGGGGTCCCATGAGTTCAGTTTATCTCTTGATCGTTGCCTAATTCTCTAGAATATTTCTGCGTAGATGTGTGGCTGGCTGACAATGCCATTTGGTGTTTTGTTTTGTTTTGTTTTTTTTTCTGGCTAGGCTTCTTATAAAAGTATTTTTTGGATGACTAATGCATGAACATTTACCAAATAAAATAGAAGCATTTAAAGATAGAGCAATTAAGAAGAGCCATAAACCTAAGTACACGTGCGTTAAGTCTATAGTTTTGTACAAATGTGTTCGTACGTTCAGGGGCTGTCTCATTGGAATATGACATCTGCTTACAAAGGAGCCAATGTTATTGTTAACGAGTACTCTGTGACACAGTTGTCCAGAAGTGACTTTTCTTTCAGGTCTTCTCAAAGCCTGGTTATTGTGGCTCTAGTCAAAAGAGTAGATAGATATGCCTGAGTCAGTCTGCTGACCGATGGTAATTTGTGAGTGGAGGAACGAGACTTGCTACCAGGGTGAGTGCGGCGTGCGGATTGCCATGGGCATTTGGCTGGCATTTCCTAGATTAGTCAGGTGCAGATAAACGTATCTGAAATTGCATCTTCATTACCTAAGTAAAGGAAAGAAAAACAGGGACCTGCTATGAAAATAGCCATGGAGTAAAGGAAGACTGAAGGAGCGGGTAACTAAATGCTAGTTTTTAAATGACGTCATAGCAGACTAAAAGATACACGGACGAGAATATACATCCTCAGAGCTTGTTAGCAATAGTGGTAGTTGGATTGGATTGTGGAGAAGACTTGCAAGCCATCCTTTATTAACTCAATCCAGAGCACAAGACTAATTCCCACATTTTATAAATACAAAGCTATAGAGTCTTTTCTGGATTCCGAAATCTGCAGTAGAATGTATCGTTGTTTGTTGCTATTTGCAAGCCCCGTGCGTGACTTGGGCCTGAACACAAGGATGCTTAATACATGCTTTCATGAAAGGTTTAGTGAGTGAATGCATGGCCGAAGGAGCCTTTAAACTAAGAGTATTTAAAGTTAGAGATTATTTCTGGTACATGTAGTTTATATTTATGTATCATCGCCCCATCAACAATAAAGGTGCCATATGGACTGTTCTAGTATTTTCACCCCCCCCCCCCAAATGGTGTGGTTATTCCACACAGTGACCTCTGGAGGTAGGTACTTGGATTACCTCTATTTTATGGCTGAAGGATCTGAGGCACAGGGCTAATAAGTGGGAAAGGTGACATTTAAATCCAAGGAGTCCCAACACCAGAGTCTTGACTACCTCATCACATGTAGAGCAACGGGCCAGCGTTTTGTTATGCTTCATGTCACATACATCATAATTTGCAGGCATTGCTTTGTACCCAGTATATGCTCAACACATGTGAATGCTAAATAGTTTTTTCTTATAGCTTAATTTTTTTTTCATGTTTATTAAAACATTAGACGGAGACAGAGCCAGAGACAGAGAGACAGAGCATGAGTGGGGGAGAGGCAGAGAGAGAGGGAGACACGGAACCAAAGCAGGCTCCAGGCTCTGAACCAACAGCACAGAGCCTGACACGGGGCTTGAACTCACAAACCATGAGATCTTGACCTGATAGCTAGCTAGTTAGATAGAAAGATACATAGATGGATGGATGGATGGATGGATGGGTGGATGGATGGGTGGATGGATAGGTAGATAACTTTACATATAACCATGGGCCAAAAATGATTATCTGAGAAAGAAAGATTTAAAGAGCTTTAGTCGAGGAAATCTTTGTAGGAGATTTTAAGGTGTTAGTCTGTAAATGGAGAATATTTTCATTTATAGTATTGTTGCAAATTTAGATGAGTTAATATTCCTGAATATTCTTTGCATAATTGCAATGCTTAATATTTTTCAATTAGTACACTTCCCTCCTTCCATACTTGGCCTGGCATTGGATAGACCGTTTCTTTAATCATACTATAACCTATAGCATATGTTCAGTGATATTTCTACTCTGCAGACTTCTGAGAAGATAATAGTTATTTAGTCAGTGTCCCTATCTTCTTGACTTTTAAAAACATATTTCATAAAATGCCATGTTTTTCCTTTCTCTGTATATATATTTTTATTTAATATTTTAATTACAGCATGTCAAAAATTTTCCTAAATTGCATACTTCATTTTCCAGTGTTCATATAAGTCAACATTTTAAGTATAATTATATATTTTAAAATAAGACAGTAAGCAAGAAAACAGCATCTGTTGTTTATTTCTTTTAGTGAATCATGTAGTTTTATTTTCTAAGTTTAATTAGTACTACCAAATCATTAATTCTAGGTTAGAATTATAAAGCATTATCAAAGGTACTCACAGAATATTGCAATTAGAGTTTACTTGATTAGGCAATTATAAGAAAATGAACTTTTTTTCTGTGTGAACAATGAAGTCAGTTAAAATATTTTGTGGAATTAATGTGGTAGCAGCCATGTTGTAGAAATACAGGTAGCATAATTATTGCAAAAATATTGTTATCTTCAATTCTGGAAAGTATTCCTTTCTTTATTGGGGCTCTTTTAGAGAATATCGGATGCATATGTTCTATAAAATAAGTGTATTTTCTCTTAGATCATTACTGGCAGAAAAAGAATATATACTTTTAAACATTTGATAGACCACTAGAATTCATGGGTGTTAAGCAGGAAGTAAAGGTATTTGTTTGAAAGTGATAACATTTCAATTAGTACATTATTCCTTGGACACGTTAACAAATATGAAAATAAACTTTCTAATTCTTATCAAAGAAACATAGCTGTCTACTTTTTAGAAGTTTATATATTTGTTGCAGCCATTTTGATTCATGCAGTGTATTATTTCTCACAATTTATAATGGACTTTAAATAATATTGTCCTTTGCACCTTTATTTGACCTTTATGACTTCACTTTCCAATTATAATACATAGATGGAATATTACTTGAAATTTACTGCAAAGTGGCTTCATTCTCTGAAAATTTTAGACCCGATGGCTTTAATAACATCTGACACTGATTTTGGATCCATTTTCTCTTGATTGGTACACACACTTCCCCATGTCAGCGTCAGGCCTTGACTTTTCTGCTACTTGTCAATAGATTCCTTTGCAAATTTACATAAATGTATTTCCTGGAGGCAACATTTACAACATTTACTCATGACAGCAATGATCCTTGGGCATTTCACATACTGTAGTTACTTGTCATTCAGAGGGTATTGTTGATTGCCTGTCATTCCTACCGCCTGGGTGTCATTCAGAGGGCTATTTGTTATTTTAATGTGCCAGAATTTGAAACATTAAGGTCAATTAACCCAACAGGGCCACAGTGTGAGTCAGGTTCAAGTGAAAGTTTCAGATGCTACTTGCGAGAGCTGCCATGAAAAATGAGGAAAGAGCTTGCTGCTAATTACTGAGCTGTGCACTTGGGATTATTTGTTGTGGTGAGTATCCCCACTCCCCATGTTCCCAATTTCTTGAGTAACTGTGGACCTAGTATTTTCAAAATATCTGGAAACAGACTCCCCATCCAGTATCCGGAGAAAGCAGTGTCACACTAGCCCTGTCAGTGTATAAACAGAAGGAATCCACTGTCGCACAAAACAAGTCACAAAAGTGCAAGACAATACAATTGGGGGGCAGATTGGAATAACTTCGACATTTTATAAGCCAGAATGCCAAGAATAATGTCCCATGCTTGTTGTGAACACACCAGAATCTTCTTCTGCATTTTTCTCTAAATGCAACATCTGAAGCTTAAACAGCCTTTGAGAAAGGGTCCACAGGGGAGGAATATCTCTTACCTCTGGAGTGAGGGGAAGCTGGGTCTCAACGCATTTTGTATTCTTTGAACATTTATATCTGTTTCTCTAGAGAATCAGTTAGTTGGGACTCTCTATAAAAAGTCAATGCTGGTTACTTCGGGGAAACACAAAAAACAAAAAAAAAACATTTGGCGTTTTATTTTTTTAAACTTTTTTTTTTTTTCAATGTTTATTTATTTTTGGGACAGAGAGAGACAGAGCATGAACGGGCGAGGGGCAGAGAGAGAGGGAGACACAGAATCGGAAACAGGCTCCAGGCTCTGAGCCATCTGCCCAGAGCCCGACGCGGGGCTCGAACTCCCGGACCGCGAGATCGTGACCTAGCTGAAGTCGGACGCTTAACCGACTGCGCCACCCAGGCGCCCCGACATTTGGCGTTTTAAACTTTGGAGCCAACCAGGACAGAGAGAGGCTGAAGATAGTTTTGTTTTTTTTTTTTTTCCTTATGAATTCAAAACCTCAGAAAACATTTCTTCTCAAAGTATTTGCATTATCATTATATTTAAAATATATAAGAATACTATTTTCTGCACTATCACAATTACATACATAGATAGAATTCCTTCGACTTTTTTTTCCCTCTAACTAGACATGTTGCTAGTCACTTGTTCAGCCGTAGTTATTTCTGTGTGTCAGAGCGCATTTTCCTTCCGATGTTATTTCTATTTCAGACTCACTTAACTAAGGAGAGAAATAACGTTATTTCTTGATTATGTTACTGCTGCGTGAATAGCACGAGTCATAACACTAATGCTGGCTTTCTGAGAAAACCGCTGCTGGTCAGTCAGCTGCCCTCGCTGGAGAGATCGGAAGGAAGGGAACATTCTAACGCTAGCAAGGGGGCTCTGTGTCTTTATCCCTTCCCTGGGCCAGTTCTGGTTCCCAAGGCAGACCCGCCTCCCCATACCACAGTAAGCCAGTCCTTTCCGCAGTCTGTACTGGCCTGTTGGCACGAGGACTCTCTCTCAGCTGTTCACTAGAACCTTCAGAAGGGAACTGGAGGCAGAGTTTCCTGCATGTGCCTAGCGAGGTAATTAGAGAAAAACTATTGTAGTAAAAAAAAAAAAACATGAATGAAGAGGATGCTTGGAATCGATAGGTGCGCTCGTAATATTTTATCCTGAATTGCCTTTTTTTTTTTTTTCAATGGTAGGCATTCTTCTTGCCCATTGTTAACGCTGTCGCAAAGCACGTTCCGCTGGAGTAAGTAGGCAGGCAGGAAAACTTGGTGCAAAAGAGGGCTGGGATATTCATATGTTTACGTTGCCTTCAATGTTACTTGTATCAGTGCGTGAGAACTAAGGATGTCACATCACCGTAAAGTGACACTGATAACGGAGGTATAATTTGTGCAAAGGAATGTTGCAGTTCTGCAAAGCAACCGAGGACTGTCCGTAAAGGTTCAAATGAAACATACAGAGTGGGAGTCTGGGATTGTTTCTTTCAAGATCTATGACATTAACAAGCTTTGAATCTTCAGGAAACAGTGTGAATCTCATATGTGGGTAGAACCAGCTTTAACTAGTAAGTACTTCTTGATTTGCCCCCTCAGAAACCCTCCTAGGACATAGCAAAATGAGCTTAAGATACAGAAAGAGTTTGAAGGGTTGAAGGGTGTGTCTGGGTGGCTCAGTTGGTTAAGTGTCCAATTTCATCTCAGGTCATGATCTCACGGTTCATGGGTTCTAGCCCTGTGTAGGGCTCTGTGCTGACAGCTCAGAGCCTGGCGCCTGCCTCAGATTCCGCCGTCAGATTCTGTCTCTCTCTCTCTGCTCCCTTTCCCCACTTGTACTCTGTGTCTGTCTCTCTCTCTCTCAAAAATAATTTGAAGGGCTGAAGACTTGGGAGCTTTTTGGCACCAGAATCTGAGCACAGTTTCAGGAATAGACTGAAAACTCTCGGATTGGTAAGGAAATTCTGTCTTCGCCAAAGATGACCAACACATTCCAACAAAACCGAGAATCCTGTTTGACCCAGCGAACCTACCCTAACCAAATCTGTGCGCCAGCTTCAGTGCCTTGGTGTCATTTGAGGGTAATTAGTAACAACCTTACAGACCAGTGAGCCTTCCCAAGAGACATTCGAGAGAAGAAGTCAGGAAGAAAGATACAGGTGAAGAACACACAGGGCCATTTCGATTTCATCGCACCCCTGGGATGACGTTGAATAATACATCTGGCAGTTTCTTGAGTCAATGTGTCTGTCCTAACGTCACCAATACATTCTACCTGCTGCTGGGATAGAAGCTGGAAGTCACTTCATAACATAAAAGGGGAGGGAGGTGATACATGCAATGTAAAAGTGGTTGCCAGTGACCGGCCTGGTGGGCGAAAACCGGGACAGGCTGGTACAGACTTTCAGCTAGAAGATGAATAAGGTCTGAGGAAGGATCTCATGCACTGCTTGGCAACTGGAGTTGATTGTATTATATACTTGAAGTTTGCTAAGAGAGTAGGACTTAAATGTTCTCTCACCCACACGAGAAGGTACCTATGTGAGGTGAGGGATGTGGCTGATAAATCTGATGGAGGCCATCCTTTCAACAATCGGTGCATAGATCAAATCATCACGGGGTACGTGCTGTGTATCATGCAGTCATATTTCTCAGTTATACCTCAATAAAGCTGAAAATGGCAAAGAAGAGAGGGCTGTAGTTGTTTCATAGACAGGAGGGCACATCGGGGCTGAAAATCCACATCCCACGTATCAGCTGAAATGGCCAGAGTTGAGGCAAGTAACCGAGGTGATGGCAGAGAAAAATAACCGAGAAAAATGAAAGTCAGTGAGCTAAGAAGTAGAAAGGAAAGTGAAGCAGAGAGAGTCCATGAAGTTGACAGGCAAGAGGCTGATATTTTCCCCTCACTTTTTCCTGGCACCGTATCCTGTGATTAGACATTTATTAGGTCGCTCGTAAATCTGTGCCTTGGCACACTTGTGGTGCGGTTGATTTTGTAGGATGGCATATGCTTCTTTCTCACATACACATAGTGTGTTGTAACAGCGTCTTTGCAGTTTACAGTCTGATGAATAGATTCCGATATTTTACTTATCTTGATGAATGGCTGACATCTACCCTACGTCTTTCACATTTTTCTCTTGACTTCACTTCCATGAAATTGTGTGATATTTTCTCTCCTTTAGGCTTATTTAAATTTCTATTCAGCAAGAAGCTATTTAGGCAAGGTAGTATAATTTACTAGCTATTTTTTTCTTAAAAATTTCCCCAACAAAAGTTGATTGCATCACTGCCATATATATATATATATATATACATATATATATACATATATATATATATGTATATATATATGTATATATATATATATGTATATATATCCCCAGTACTCTTTCATGCAAAAAAATATTGTATGCTATAATTGGCCACAGTGTAAAGTTGGTATTTAGAAAATATATTTCTCATATTTATAGCCATAATATTAAAAGCAGAAAATCTAAAAGATGAAAATGTGTTTTATTTGCAACTAAAGACATGATATATGTGTATTACTATTATAAATATTATATCTACAGATGGATTTTCCTCAGAAGTTGAAAATTTGTCACATAAAATATGTTCCTACATAGTTATCTCTTCTATCATCTACCTTGGGCATCTGTAACACATATTCTTAATAGAGGAGTATGTGTTCATCTCATATTGTTAATATCTGCAATAAACCTTCAGAGTGCCATCAACATAAGAATTTTAAACCTGTGCTTCAGCTCTTTCCTGTGTATTTGACCTAAAGTTACTGTCTACATTTTGCACGTGAATTGTTAAATTCACATTTTTTCTCAATACCAAAGGGGTCAGAGAGAAGGTCCCCGGCTTGGGCTTGAGTCCAGGAACCAGATGGACAGTAGGGTCTATCCAGAAGCAGAGGCAGCTTTTCCTTGTCCCAAAATAAGATGTAAAATCACAAGGATGGGTTAATCATATTACAGATAAACTTATCCTCACAAGATGTTACGTACTTTAACATTATACCTGTAATACCTGTATCTACCTCTAAGAAGAGCCAATAAGCAAGTAATTATAATACAATGTGGTAAGTCTATGTACAGTTCAGATGTAATGAACTGTGAACTTTTAGATTTGTTCCTACAGAAGTCGGAAAGGCTTCTTACATACAACTGGGTATCTGTGTATTAATATAGAGAAACTTGAAAATGAGGAAAAGACTTTTAGGATATTAAATAATTGAACTTGCTGACTACGTGTGAAAATTTGGTTTTTAAGTTTATTTTATTTTGAGAGAGAGAGAGAGAGAGAGAGAGAGTGCGCACAAGCAGGGAAGGGGCAGAGGGGGAGGGAGAGAGAGAGAATCCCAAGCAGGCTCTGCCCTGTCAGTGTAGAGCCCACATGGGGCTCAAACTCAGGAACCCGTGATGAGATCGTGACCTGAGTGGAAATCAAGAGTAGGATGCTTAACCGACCGAGCCACCCAGGCGCCCCTCTGTGTGTGAAAAATTTTAAACCTTGGACAGTTTACCAATGAATTCAAATAACTGTTTTGCTTTTTAATTTTGCTTTGTTTCTGTTTTAAGAAATAGAAATTTTTGAATACTTCACGAATTCACATCCTTGACTTCAAGGAACATAACCAAATGCTGCTCTGAATTTTAGAATTATAGTTTATATTTATCTAATTTTATTTTCTACTTTTGCTTTATTTGAATGATCAAAGTAATTTATTAAGTATTCCTCTGTAAATATGATTAATAACTTGGTAGTTCATTTTGGTATAGTCGTCTTATGACAGTTGTCCATTCTTGAACAATTTCTAGCTTTTAATGGATTTCAGTTGACACATATAATCGTCATTTTTACTTCATATGTATGTCATAGCTTTTTGTTAAGGGCTGGCTAGAGAGTTTAGGCAATTTGCGTGAAGATTTTATCCATGGTACACGTAGAATTTTTGAAAATTAATTATAACTTTTCAGCATTATCAACTATGAAATTTCACAAAATAATGTGAGTGATATAATTCAGTAATTACCGGTGGGCATTTACTATCATACTCACATGAACTAATTATATGTCAAACAAATTTAGTCACTTGACAAATGACTGACTTCCTTTCATTTTATTACAATTCTATGAGAATTGTTAACAATATATACAACTTACATAGTCTGTTGTTAAAGTTTTAATCTTACGGCTGTTTTGTCAGTCTGTAATAAAACGTTGAAAGACACTATTTCAGACCAGATAATCCACTATTTTAAATTTTGATCAGTGTCTAATGAACATTTAATTACTGTCTAATTAACTTTTAGCCCGAATTACATATATTTTTGAAAACAGACGTTAAAATGACAAAGATCCCCACCACCAGCCACAAAAGGCTTCACGTAAGGCTCACGTAACGTTACTCACGTTAGTAAGAATCTAAACAAGAACAGTTTAAGTTGAGTTTCTCTAAGCTCTCCTTAATATTCTCCGGTATTGAATAACACTTTGGACAGAATGAAACCTTCAAAAACTGCTTCCCCAAACGTAGCAGTAGAATGAGGACTCTCACTGTCACTGCTGAGACGGTCGTGGATTTCTGGAGATGCTTGTGCTCAATCCACAGTTCTTTGAACTTCCAACTTAATTCAAGAATCAAGAGCATATCCTCCTGGTTTTCGTAACAGGGAGTCAAGCAGGATAAACATGCAGATCTCTGCCTTTCTGCCGAAGGTTGCTACTTCACGCAGAGGCCGTGGGCCGCAAGCTTCGGCCGACTGAGTTGGAAGGAAGCAGAAGGGGGTGAAGAGAAGCCAGTGGCAGAAGGGTGGGCCCACGTGACACCATGTGACTTCGAGCAGCGGATCACGTGGCTGGGCACGTGGGACGGGATCGGCCCCTGCAAGTCCCCCCAGCCTCTTGTGCTGCTTTGCCCGCCACTTGCCATCGCCATTGTTACGGGCAGCGACTTCTCTCGTAGCCCCTCACCCACCATGTCACTTCCTTACTGGCCTGCAGCTGGAGTCTGTGCTGGGAAGGCTCCCTGCCCTCCGTTCCTCCTCCACTCCTCACACCTCCGTTCTCCCGGGATGTCTGCCCTGATGCTCCACATTCGTTCTCCGGCTCAGCCCTTGAGGTGTCCTGCACATCACCGCATTTTGTAATTAGATGCTTATTAACGATGAAGCAATGTTCTTTCTGAGTAGAGAGTTATTGGCCTGTCTGACTTGCATCGCTTCCAAAAGAAGTATATTTCCCTCTTTTTTAACACTGTGAAAATGTATTCCCTTCTTTATCAAAAACAAAAACAAGTGAAAACAACCTTAACATTTATTTTAATATTTGGTTTTGAGAGAGAGAGAGAGAGAGCCAGCAAGCAGGGGAGAGGCAGAGAGAAAAAAAGGAGACACAGAATCCGAAGCAGGCTCCATGCTCTGAGTCCGATCAGGGGTCGAACCCATGAACTGTGAGAACCATGAGATCGTGACCTGAGCCGAAGTTGGACGCTAACTGACTGAGCCACCAAGGTGCCCCGAAAAAGACCTTTTAAATACCAATCAGCAGATGAACAGATAAAGAAAATGTGGTATGTATATATACAATGACTATTCTTCAGTCTTAAAAAAGAAGAAAATCCTATCATAACTGACAATATAGGGGAACCTTGAGGATATTATGCTAAAAAAGCATCCCGGAGCACAAGGGAGTGTCAGGGTTGGGCTGAAACACCATGTCAGAGCAGGTGGGAATGTGAATCATCCTCATAAGGCCATCGGGAGTCAAAGTTGCAGAACCTTTCATATTAGAATAAGGTGCTTGGACAGCCAGAGCAACTGTCATGATTGTTCAGGGGCAGCATCCTAAGGTCTGAAGGACGGTGGCCACATATGCATGGGATATGGAGAGTTATAGAAGGTAGGGTCGCTTATAATTTTCAAGGGAAGGGATCTTGTAAAGGTTCTTAAAATTCTGGTGTATGTTTTCACTTCATCATCTGGGTCACAAGCGTTTGGACAAAAGTTCTCACAAAGGTTTATTTGCATAGATTACCTTACACTGTTAGATGGTGGGATGGTAGTTTTGACCCCTTGCAGGCCCATGTTGGGTAATAAAGGAGGTCCTTGAGTACCTCATGGCAGAGGATATCAGTAGTGGGAGAGGATATGGAAAGAAGAAACAACGGACCCACGTTAAGATTTGTGCTTTTGATAATATTGGTATGTTTTCATCGTAAAACATCAGGAAAAAAAAGAAATTTTGCTCTTACCGGAAATACCAAAAAAAAAGTTTATTTTAATACCTGATTTCACGTCTTTTGGTGCCAGGCATAAAAAGCGTGATCAGTTAAAACAGTGAACTAATAAAAGGTGTAGAGATTAGTATAGTGATAACCATCATTAATTCCATCCCTGGCATTCTGTTGTGGCTGTTGTAACAAGTTCTCCATATTGAACAAGATTCGTCCAAGAAGTGAAGTCTCACTGTACTAACCCAAAATAAAGCCTAAGTGTGTCAAGACTTGACATATTTAGTCCACTGCATCTTAGTCCCTGGCTGCTTGTGTTGTGAATTACACTTTTGTGAAATTATTTGGAAGTGCTATGGCTCTGGTGCAAGGTTTGAGGAAGCTAGTTGCAGGAAATGAGCTCAACTAGTAAAGCAGATCGATAAAGGCGACCTCTTCCGGAAAGCTTCTGTGATAGTCATGGACGCGGGCACACCATTTACCTCATAATCACTTGTAACCAGCTCTTCCAAGAAGTTCATAAACACGTGATTTTCTTGAATAAAACACGTGGTTTTCTTGAATAAGTGTTCACGTAGACCACTCTGGCACTTTTCTTGTGATTTGTGTTTACAGACATGAAAAATGTTGAGAGTTCTGTAGGCTGTCATTGGTCATCTATTTTGGAATATGTTATGTAAATAATCCAAAGCTGAAAAAGTGCTCACCCAGGGTAACCTGGTCACTGAACATTAAATAATATATGCAGACGAAGCCTTATAAATCTAAACAAGATGAAAAACATTGAGTAGTATTGATTAATTTGAGCAAAATTAACCATTAAAAATGAGTTGTCAATTTCTGTCTGTAGAGAATATCCATTGACCGCATACATTCTAAATATAGGACTCTGTCCCCCTGTAGTCAAGGGTTATTTGCTATAAGATATTAGTTGCAAAAAATTGAGCACAGAAAAGCAGCATCTGAATTCTTCAAAACAACCGGTATTGTCTCAGAGCCCTCTTTAAAGTAGGTACAGGGGTGCCTAGGTGGCTCAGTTGGTTAAGCATCTCACTTTGGCCCGGGTCATGATCACGTGGTTCCTGAGTTTGAGCCCTACACGAGGCTGTTTTCTGTCAGCACAGAGCCTGCTTCGGATCCTCTGTCCCCTTCTCTCTGTCCCAGCCCTGCTTGAATGCGTGCGTGCGCGTGCGCGCGCTCTCTCTCTCTCTCTCTCAAAAATAAACATTAAAAAATAAAAATAAAAAAAATAAACTAGATACATAAAATAATTTGGAAATCTCCTTGGTGGTGAACAACCAACAGAGTTAAGGAAAGAGGGAGTCCCTTCAACCAAGTCAGCCTGGATTCAAGTCCACACCCAAGCGGACATGCTGCCATTGGCCACTTAGCTTTGGAACCCAGCTTGCTCGTTGGTAGAATGGCAAAAATGATTAAGCGATGGTCCTCTCATTTCATCTTTGCCATAATTCTGAAAGCTAGGCTGTTGTAAGTGTTTAGCAAATTTTTGTTATATTTTACATTGTCTTTTATCACTCCCGGTGAGTAAATTATATCTACATCACCACTTTATCTTGGGACGTTGAGTAGACTTCAGGAAGTAGTTTAAAAGGGGATTTGAATTTTTTGAGCCAACTGGTGATTTTCTTCCCGAAAATTTAAAAAAATCTGAAGAATTTAAGTGTTCTGTAAGGCAAATGTAGCTATATGCTGTTTATGATTAAAAAACCAGTGTTTAAAAAAAGTCACTTGGAATCACTTGAAAAGAAAACACAACTTTCTCACTGAATTTTAGTAGTAAACAAATTTTAGAATTTGTTCAGATTACTCAAGAAGATAGAAAATATTCAAGATTCATCAGTGCATATTCATCCCCAAAGGCTTTTTAACCTCCCACTGAGGCTTCTTGTTCCTCATTCAAAACCAGAACCTTCTTCCTCAAGAACTACTCTTAGGCAGTGACCTGGATAAGGAGAAAGAGCAGAGATGTGTAATAATGGACCAGGAACTGTGGTTCTAGTTTCTGTACACACTTGACATTTCAAGGTCTCAGTAATATCAAAAGGGGACAAAGAACGGATGAGATGAGTTGCAATGTCCTTCTGACTCTGTCTTTCTGTGAGTAAAGCTGGTGTTACTCCCAAAGGCTGGTGTTACTCCCAAAGGCTCTGTAGTGACTAACTAGTAATCCCATAACTGAGAAAATTGGAGCTGGAAAGGACCTAAGAGTCAAGGCAGTTTTATGTTTTCAGAAAAGTGTTCATCACCCGCCCTTGCTTTTCTCTCTGGTCTGGTATGTGGACTTTTCCATATTTGGGCATGTCAGTATTCAGTGATCCTGATGTCCTCACCAATGCCATCCCCTGAGGCAGGGGTGGACAGGCTACTGCCAGTCCTTTGAGCTGCCTGTGTTTGTAAATAACTTCTGTTGAGACACAGCCACACGGGTTGTTGCCTGTCTTCTGGTGGCTCTCTTGCTCCAAAGGCAGCAATTTGGTCACAAAGCCCCAAATATTTACTATCTGGCTCCTTACAGATTTGAGGACTTCTCTGCTCTAAAGGCATGCGTATAAATCCAGTTAATCTGTTGGGTGGTTTTACTGGAACTCTGATGAGCTCTTTAAATTATCTGTAAGATATTGATTTTTGCAAAAATAGTTGTAGTTCCAATTACGTGGTGCCCAGATGTACAACTTTTCCCATTCATAAAAGTTACAAATGACCACATACAGAGGTGTGGTATTCTATAAAATCGGCTTTAAGAAGATTGACCTGTCACTGTGTACTTTCAACACCCCCAGAATCGTTATTTTGAAGCTTTTGGGTGAGGAGGAGCGTGAAGCAGCCAGATTCCTTCCCCCGGAGCCCATGCTGACCAGGTGCCAAGGAGGGGGTGGGTCTTGAGTCACTGGCGGTTCATAGCTGCGGTTTTTCTCACCTCTAAATCAGGTCCATGCCTGGGAACAGGTTCCATTGGAGGAACGATTGTTTGTGAAAGTCCTCTGTTATTCTTCTGTCAATCTGGAGCTAAAGACTGAGGAAGAATGTCAGAAAGAGCAATTCCTTGTTGGATTTAATGCAGTCAAATCAGGACAGAGAATCCAGACAAGACCTAGATGAGATTTCTTCAGGGCACACAGGCGACTGCCTTTCCACGGTGACTAATGCCCACTCCAGCCATGTGTTCATCCTACCATGTGTGACATTTACGCAGCGTTCTTCCCTCCAAAGTGCTGAAGATGGAGAAGTTTAAAGTTACTACAGCGATTTCCTTTAGTTGCATATTCAAGCGGTGGTGCCTTATCTTTTGAGGTGGAGCCCTCAGTCCCCACGATGTCTTGCTAGGAATTAATTCACTACTTACAGCCCACTGACATAAAAATAGAGCTTGCCAGTTTATAGAGCTGGTGAATTTTCTGTAGCTCCGCAAATGTTACGGTGACATCTTAAAGCTGAGGGTGAAGGATTTTAGTTTAGTCCTACAGTAAACCCAACAATCCTGGGATAAATGCCTTACTTTTTATGTGTGCCTCATGGTCATGGGTTCACTTTCCTATCTCTGGTCAGAGAGACTAGCTTTTAGATCCCAACCGTGTGCAAAGGGAGACCCCCTTCGCTCCGGAGAGGCCACACAACACAGTTGTTGGTTGTAGAGTCAGGTTGTCGTCAGGGTGACGCAGACTGGGTTTTAGACGAGTAAACAAAAGCAGTTTGCATTGGAAAGTACTGAAAACAGCCGCAAAATGTGGGCACGTAATGGTAAAGAATAGGGACTTCTTTAGTATGTAGGGTGATAAAGGCCCTCGGGCTGGTGATTGTCTGTACCCGATACACGAGAAACACACAGGAGAGAAAATGATCTAAGTCACGACTGGGCATCCTGAAGAGAGGGACAATTGCTTAATGCTCTTTGGAACCGCATTCCCCTTCTTGGGCGTTGTCCTTTCCACTTGGAGTTTGGTGTGGAGGTACTCTTGTGCATCTCCCCAAATCCCAAAAAAGAAATAAAGAAAGAAATTTCGGTATTTCTGAGCAAAATAATAAGCTGAGAAAAGTCTCATTCCACATTGTAGGACGCAGGTTATTTTCTATTTATGGAGAAAGAACACCATAAACAAAGCTCTGGATCAGCCCGACGGGTTGAAAATATCTTCAGCCTTGTATGAATTTCACAGCATCTCCTTTGGGTGGTCTCATCTTGCCACATTTTAATGTTTGTGTTGTTGTTCCTCTCTTCCTTTTTTTGCGTATCCATTGCAGAAGAGATTTTAACTACTCAGATGAAATACAGTCATACTTCCCCCAAGGGGTGTAAAACTTTCAGCATAAGCCTTGTAAAAGGAAAGCAAGGTTTACTGATCCTTCTTTCCTTCTTTTTGGAGTTTATAAGATCGCTCCTGGTGAAGCTGTGTTCACCCGTGTCAGCATCAGTGATCTCAAGGACGAAATAATCTGCAGCCTGCACTGTTGGTGAAGTGTTTTAAGTGAAGACACAAAATGGAGTTGTTTATACAGACAGAAGGTGGGCATATTAACTATAATAACTGCCAAACTTGCCTGCCTTCGCATTTCTGTAAATGTGGCAGGCGTTTGCAGCACAAGGGCTGACTCTATGTGTACATCATCAAATGCTAAAAGTAATACAATTCAGTAACAAGTGTGATTTCCTTTATTCATAAGAAACGATCCCTGGATTAGGGGAGTACAGTGCCTCGCAAGCAGTGCAGTCTTCCCGAGGGATTTGGGTCAAGAGCAAATTTTACAGAGCGATGGAAAAAGCAGGGGGGAGATAGGAGGCTGGTTAAGAGGTCGGCCATTTCCGGGGCGCCTGGGTGGCGCAGTCGGTTGAGCGTCCGACTTCAGCCAGGTCACGATCTCGCGGTCCATGAGTTCGAGCCCCGCGTCAGGCTCTGGGCTGATGGCTCAGAGCCTGGGGCCTGTTTCCGATTCTGTGTCTCCCTCTCTCTCTGCCCCTCCCCTGTTCATGCTCTGTCTCTCTGTCCCAAAAATAAATAAACGTTGAAAAAAAAAAATTAAAAAAAAAAAAAAAAAGAGGTCGGCCATTTCCTTATTTTCTAGAGGAAGGTAAGCTAGGTAAAGCTGAGTGAGAGGATTGCTGATTGGTGTATGTTAGGATTCCTCAACAGTTGTTTTCGATAAGTGCAGGCTGACTTAAGTTTAGATTGGTCACGTGGGCCAGGTCAGTAGGGCGGCCTCCATTTTGTGGGTCCTGAAACGCTAAATAAGTTTATCTATCTATCTATCTATCTATCTATCTATCTATCTATCCACACACACACAATAATATAAATTCTTAGTGGTTATCAACTACATATGAAGCGGTGTTCTAAGTAAAGAATTTGAAGAAGAAGATGGTGTTGACTTGGCTATCTCGCTGTTCACACCCGGATGACAGGTAAGTTTTGTCTAGTTCCCATAATAATGTGTTTAAATAGACTTAGCTGCGTGTCTGCTTTTAAAAGTTGAGAAACTTCCCATGAAGTTTCCCAGAGACTGTGGTTCCTCTTGGGAAATCTGAAGTTTTGGCGGGGCAGACCCACATTCCCCTGGTGGTGCCATTGTTTGGGAGGTAATGGCTGCCACCAGCTGGAGTCAGGCCCCACTCTCCATGTCTCACCGTCCTGGCACCTACCTGCGTGTTGTCTGAGCCCTGGCCTCACCCTGTTGTAATTTGAGTTGCCGCAGGCATAGATAAGTAAGGAATGGATGAGAGGGGATGGAAACGGGGATGGGGTGAAGATTTCCAGAGACTGTGGCTAAAGGGCTGGATGTGGAGGTAGGGGGGCTCTGTGGCCCAGCCCCAGAACTGGGAGCTGGGCGACAGCCTGAAGGGTCAGTCCTATTTCGTAGAGGGAGACACTTTTAAAAGGCTTTATTCTGCTGAATATCAGCAAGATGCTGAAGAAAATACCCTCGCCTGCTTTTCCAAAGCAGATGAATGTGGGCTTTCCACGAACAATTTGCAATAAAAGAAAATAAATGAAATCCCTTTTGAGGGAGTAAGGTGGGAGGAGAGGAGCCTTATGTGGAATTCTTGGAGATTATTCAGTAGTGACTAATGCTTGCGAAGGTAACTTAGGAGCCCCGTTGGCAGCAGAGGGTAGAATGCCTCCCGGTTTATATTGCAAGTTCTGTGGAACTAGAAGTATGTGAGTGTGTTTAATAGAGCTTCTACTGGAAAAATCGCAAAGGACAGTGTCAGTTCATAAGAAACAAAGCACCAGAATCCACGAAGGAATTAACTGCCCTGTGAGCCCCCAGCCTCAGAAAAACATAAGTGCTTCACCGAAGGAAAAGTTGGTGGATATTCTGGGGTGTCTGGGTGGCTCAGTTGGTTGAGCGTCTAGTGTCTGGTCTGACTTCCACTAAGGTCACCGTCTCACAGTCGTGGGTTCGAGCCCCATGGCGGGATCGGTGCTGACAGCTCAGAGCCTGGAGCCTGCTTCGGATTCTGTGTCTCCCTCTCTTTCTGCCCCTCCCCTGCTCGCTCTCTCTCTCTTTCTCTCTCTGTCACACACACACACACACACACACACACACACACACATAAATAAACATTAAAAGAAAAAAAAGATGGTGGATTTTCAAATTAATTTAGTTATTTGTGTTTCTCAGGTATTTCCAACTATAAATGTACTCATTTAGCTTATGCTGTGTGTGTGTGTTGTGTGTGTGTGTGTGTGTGTGTGTGTGTGTGTGTTTTAACAATAATAGGAATCAGTTTCAAGCTCATTGTTTTTACTTCAGAATAATTGGATAGGTACCCTTTAAGTAAAATTTCTTTATTTGCATATACAAAATATTGCAGCTAATAAAATGAAAGTCTAATGGTTTTTATTGCCGAAAGAAAAAAATTAAATGTAATGTTCAGTAAACTCTTTTAAAATTGTAACTCTTACCTTAATGCAACTAATTTGGTTTCCATTAAATGTACCTGTGGTTGAACCACGCAGTTTAACATCCCTGTAATTGAGACCCCTCCCCCTCCACCCTGCTATAGAATCACAGGAAAATCTGTACAGTTTATTTTTCTTGTAAGTTAAGAGGACCATGTAAAGTATTTTTGCCACCAAAGTCTTGTGTTGTTTCTTAAGTTAGTTGTTTTTTTTTGTATTATCAATAAAAAGAAAAACTACAAATATATATCTGGAATTCAGGGAAATTCTTTAAACTTGTAAAATTAAATTGTTCTTTTTAAGAAGTCAATATAAATTGTCTTTCAGTTGATGATAAATGCCTACCCCATTCACCTCAATAAATAATTTCACAATTTTAAGGTTCCTTTTATCAAGTTCTATCTTAGAGAATAGGCATTTTGTGATAATCTGTAAAGTGAAAAGACTTCTATTCAAAGTCTTCTATTCTTTACATTTATTACTATTTGAAAAATTGGTAATTTCATATCTCCTCATGTACAACATTTTAATTTGCATTTATTTCATTACATGTAAAAGGAGAATTGAGATAATTTGATCACACAGCAGTGTGTAAGTTTAACATTCTCTAATGCTATTGCATCTGACCATTAAAGTATTAGGAACATCTGTATACATTTTATTTCTAATCTAACTGTAGAGAGGGCTATGTAATGTATTATCTAAAAACAAACAAACAAACAAAAACACCAAAAGAAGAAAGCCCTCAGTAGTCACTCATCTTATAATTATAAAGTTTTATAAGGTGATGAGACTCCCTGGAGCTTTGTATTTACCCGTCTGTGTTAATTGTATCTGTTTCTCAGAGATTTTTTTTTCCATTCAAAAAAGACTTTCTACTTATTTCAATTACCTCCCCTGTTAAGTTCTGTCCCATTAGGTCCACCACTTGTATTTTTGATTTGAAGATAAGGATGAATCAATTGCCCGAAGTCTTCATCTCTTTAAAATTGTGCATTTAGGGGCACCTGGGTGGCTCAGATGCCTAACTGAGTTAATGGTTTCTGAGTTCGAGCCCCGCGTCGGGCTCTGTGCTGACAGCTCGGAGCCTGGAGCGTGCTTCGGATTCTGTGTCTCCCTCTCTCTCTGCCTCTCCCCCGCTCGCTGGTGTGCTTTCTCTCTCTCTCTCTCTCTCTCTCTCTCTCTCTCTCTCTCTCTCTCTCAAAAATAAATCAACATTAAAGAAATTAAGATTGTGCATCTATGCTCTAAAAGCAAGGATACAATAAAGCACAGCTCACAGAATCGCCCCAATGAGAAGACTGATTACTCCTTAAATATTATGTGGCATTCTATTCCCTGATTTTAGAACAGCTAAATGAGGATAACTTGGATTCTATCCTAAAATATTATGCAATGGACTCACTCTCCCAGGTATACCATAGGTTTGACATGTGATGAGGCTGAGGGACAGCAGAAGAGAAAGAATTCTTAACTACGTCTGCTCGTATTCAACTGCCCTACGGCACTTTAATTCTTGTCCATCTTTTATTCTCGTTAAAACTGTCACTGAACCAAAAGACATATCTGTGTAGAGAACTCTGTACTGTCAAAAAGTAAAGCTACTTGGAGAAGCTTATGGAGCTTCATGTCAGTTTTCTACTTGAATTATAGTCATTCCACTAACTAGTTATCTTTTTCACATCTATTGTGACTAGAGAATGAGATGTAGCAGCGATCTTTGTGCAGTGCCATTTGTAAATGAAATTTATGTTATAGATTTGCATGCTAAGTGCCTCTCTGGTAAGAGGAACTCTCAAAGACAGCATGTTTATGCCGCCATTTGTGTTTAAATCGGAATTCTAAAGCAGACCCAAGTTAAACGTGAAGGCAACTTTACATCTTTGTCTGAAGTCAAATATGGATTGTTTACTTATCATCACAGTTAGCTTTTTCTGATTTTGCTTTTCGGAGGCTGCTCTTAGCCCCATAATCTGCTGTCCTCTTTAATGATCTTTCTTCTGCTAACTCTGTAGTTTAAAAACTTTGTGTGTTTGGCATTATCATGAAAAGTATATATATATATTGAAATTCATAATTAGTTACAACGGTATGATCTAGTGTTTGAAAGGATCTTCAGGAGAGGGTATATGAAGCTGTGCATACTTATATATACGATGTAGTTATTTATTAGACACGGGCCATTCTGGTCAAGACAGATCATAAGCATCTTTGCTAGAACTTCTCATTCACTTACTTGTTTAACCCAGGTATATTGAGTGTCCCGGGCAGCAGGCAGCATCTAGGCCGTCAGATCTCCAGAGGGGGTCAGAGCAAACATGCATGGGGTGCTGGTCTCGAAGCGCCTACCTTCTAGGGGGAAGAGAGAGAAAAAGCACCGAAAGGGTGCTGGAGAACCAGACAGGGTGAAGTCATGGAAACTCATGGACAGGTGGGTGCAGATTTCAGGCCTACTCTTCATTGTTATTTTCCTCCTCGGACATCCTCCCTCATCTGTGAGAGGGAATTAGAATAGGCGAGTTGCTTCTTTGACAGGACAGTAACGTTAAAAATCACAGCTTTGCGCTTGGGTCCCAGGCGAGCTCTGTGCTTGGGTGGGGATCTCAGGAGCTCTCCTTAGTCCTGTGACCCACAGAGCTCTGTGTCACTGCAGGAGACAGCTACCTTGCAGGGCACATCCCAGTACTACTTTGGCTCCTTTAAAGAATCCCTGTGGGAGTCTTTAAAATAATTTTTTAACTATCAATTTAAATCATGAACTTTTTTTTTAAATAGAAAGGGAAGAAAAATTTAAAAAGAGGATATCCTTGCATGCTTCTGATACAACGTAAGTTTCCCTCCCCGGAGGTAATTATTACCAACTGTTGGCTTTGCATTTTTCTCCATATATTCTAAGCAGCTGTATAAACAACTTCCTTTTTTCCCCCAGAAATTGGGTCAGAAAACGCAGTCATCTGCAACTTTTTTTTGCTTATTGGTTTTCTTAAGTAGGTAAAAGATTCACATGTATGTATATATAAGTATATAAATGTATACCATAGAATATGTAAATAATGTGATAAATATATTTTATATAATATCCATTATGAAGTACATAATATTCTAAACTACACAGATGAAAATCCTTCTTCAATGTCTTTCTTTCCTTCATCTGCAACCCCCAGGAAACCAATGTTATATAAAATAATATAATATAATATCTTCTATAAGATGTTTTTATGATTGAATTGTGGTTGTTGCTAATTGTTATGGGTTAAATTGTGTTCCCAGAAAAGCTGATGGGTGAAATCAGTGTGTAAATGCACTGGGGCGTCTGGGTGGCTCAGTCTGTTAAGCATCCAACTCTTGATTTTGGCTTAGGTCATGATCTCATGGTTTATGAGATCGATCCTGACATCAGGCTTCATGCTGACAGTGTAGAGCCTACTTGGAATCCTCTCTGTCTCTCTCTCTCTCTCTCTCTCTCTCTCTCTCTCTTTCTCTTTCTCTCTCTCTCCCTCCCTCCCTCCTCCCTCTCTCTTTGTCCCTACCCCGCTTGCTTGTGCACCCGTGCTCACGTACGTACTCTATCAAAATAAGTAAATGTTAAAAAAAAAAAAAAGAACCTTTGGGGCACGTGGGTGGCTCAGTGGGTTGAGCGTCTGACTTTGGCTAAGGTCATGATTGAACCCCGCATGGGGCTCTGTGCTGACAGCCTGGAGCCTGCTTCAGATTCTGTGTCTCCCTCTATCTCTGCCCCTCCCTCGTTCATGCTCTGTCTCTTGCTGTCTCTCAAAAAAATAAACGTTAAAAAAAAAGGACTTCTTATACACTGTATAGACAGATGAGGTCCAAAGAAGGTTCTTCATAAAAAGGAGTTTTTATTGACAGAACTGTTGTCCTCTGGGCCACCCTGTAGGAATGTTGTGGAAAAAAAGGAAGCAAAGCTCTGTCCAATCGCTTTTTCATACCTTTCTGTAGCTCAGAGGTGTTTCAAGAAATATTTGTAGCAATGAGGAAAAGGGATATGACACAGTGGTCAGCTCTTTTTCCCTCGTACTGATTTTAACTTTCCAGTTTACTCCTTGCTGATTGTATCAGTCTTCATGTAGATTAGTGCCAGACTGAGCCAATGATAGTCAATATGAGAGGACTTTAAATCGTGCATATTCTGTTCTATAACGTATAACTTTAGTGTTTTGTGAACTCTGGAGTTGTTGATGTAACACTGTAAGGAAATACTTAGAAATCCCATTACAATAAATTTTATCTTATCCTTTGGGATTTCTGAGCCTTCATATTTCTAGGCTTTAGAGTGTCTATTGGGTTATCTATGGGTAAAAACTCAGTGCCTCTGTATTAATCAGGGCTTCCCAGAGAAACAGAATCAATAGGAAGTTCATACAAATAGAGAGAGAGAGAGAAAGAGAGAGAGAGCTTACTTTAAGGAATTGGCTTATGTGATTGTTAAGTCTGATGAATCCAAAATCTGTAGGATAGGCTGGAAGACTGGAGACCCAGGGGGAAATGGATATTGCAATTCCAGTCCAAAGGCAGTCTCTGCTAGCAGAATTCTCTCTTCCTTGGGAGAGGTCATTCTTTCTTATAATAAGTCATTCAACTGATTGGATAGGGCCCATCCACATCATAGAGGGTAATCAAGTTTACCCAAAGTCTGATTTAAATATTAATGTCATAAAAAAAATTCACAGAAACATCTAGAATAATATTTGGCCAAATACCTTGGTACTGTGACATAGCCAAGTTAACATATAAAATTAACCATCAAAGCCCCTTTCTATAAGGAGTGTTTATTCTTGTAACTTCATATTATCAGATCCAAAAATGAGATAATGTGACTTTTAAGAAAACTTTTCAAATGTGACTATTGAAGTTAGTATACAAAATTAGTCAAATTGCCGAGTTTGAGGAAACAGTCTCCATAAAACTTCCCTGACTTCGGACACTAACTGCCATTGGTAGATGGAGTCCCCAGACGACCCTCCGTTCCATTAATTCACTAGAAGGACTCAAGGAACTCACTGAAAGTTTTATTATATTCATGATTGTGGTATTTTGTAGAGAAAGGCTACAGAATAAAATCAGCCAAGGAAAGAGAAACATTAGGGAAGAATCTGGGAGGGGTCCCAATACAGAGCTTCTGTGGTTATCCTCTCCCCATTGAGTCATGAGTCATGGGTGGTATTATCTCTTCCTGGCCATGATATATGACAGTATGCACAGAGTATTGCCAACCATCAGATACTTACCTGAGCTCAGTGTCTAGAGTGTGTACGCGGGCTTCGTTCCACAGGTAAAATTCATTGAATGATTGACCTCACGGTTGAATTCAGTCTCCATGTCAACTGATACCTCATGATCCAAAGCCCCCGACCTAAATCCTATGGTTGGTCTCATTTGGGTAGCTCCCACCCTTTTGAACTTGAACAGACTGTTGTGGATGGCCAATCCTCACTCTAAAGAAAGATAATCCTTTCAAGTATGACATAGATTACCTCTGAAGGGCAGAGGCCTAACCTTTCTTTAGACAAGGCCTATTTTTTCGTGCAGATTTAGAAAATATGATCTATTATTATTTGGAGATACGAAGCACCAGGAAAAAAGTTTTAAGGCATGAAGATAGTAAATAACTAAAGAAACATGGTAAAGGAAAAGCTATCCAGCTAGCTGTTGAGACAATTAACTATCCTGAACTCCACTTACCAGATCTATATCAGACTATTAGATTATGTGAGGTCTCAGGTTCTGCTGAAACTGTATGATTTGTGATTTTCAAAGGCCTGTGGAGTCTTGAAGGATTTCTCCTTTCCAGTTTCACAACCAAATTTTAGTTGGTGAAAGATTCTAGACAACTTGTCCAGAGTTCAGCTATTAGAATTTCACCTTCAAGCTTGAAGATCCTGAATGAACTTCAGAAGAAATTAATGTCAAGGAGTTAATTTTGCCTTTGCGAGTGTCTCTTTTAATGAACAAAGTCCACATCACTCCCTCTCCCGTCCTATTCTAAAATTTCTTTTTCCTCACTGTGTTACTCATCTTCACTAGATCCTTGAAGAAAGATACAGTAATGAATTTGTATTAAAAAAATTGAGATAATTTTTCTCCATTGACTTTTAATATTCCATTATTAAGGTAAAAACATTTTTAATAAGATTTTCTAGGAACATTCATTTAGGCAGAAAACTAAAAATGGCAGAATAAAAGAATGCTGTCACAGCTGGGTGTGGCCTTAGTTGTTCAACTCTCCCACCCCAAGCAAAAGTCCCCTATACAACAGTCTGTATGGGTGGTTGTCCATTTCCCATTAAATGCTCCTCTTTTTTTTTTTGAACTATTATTTATTTATTTGTTTTTAATTTACATCCAAGTTAGTTAGCATACAGTGCAGCCATGATTTCAGGAGTAGATCTAGTTATTCATCCCCTCTGTATAACACCCAGTGCTCATCCCAGCAAATGTCTTTCTTAATGCCCCTGACCCATTTATCCCATCCCCCCTCCCACAGCCCCTCTAGAAACCCTCAGTTTGTTCTCTGCATTTAAGAGTGTCTTATGTTTCGTCCCCCTCCCTGTTTTTAAATTATTTTTGCTTCCCTTCCCTTATGTTCATCTGTTTTCTATCTCATATTCCACATATGAGTGAAGTCATATGATATTTGTCTTTCTCTGACTTATTTCGCTTAGTATAATACCCTCTAGTCCCATCCACATTGTTGCAAATGGCAAGATTTCATTTTTTTTGGTTGCCAAGTAATACTCCATATATACCACATCTTCTTTATCCATTCATCCATCAATTGACATTTGGGCTCTTTCCATACTTTGGCTGTTGTCAATAGTGCTTCTATAAACTTGGGGACGCATGTGCCCCCTTGAAACAGCACACCTGTATCCCTTGGATAAATACCTCGTAGTGCAATCGCTGGGTCATAGGGTAAATACTCCTCTTGATAGGGAGCTCATAAATCTGCATGGTCATTTTACAGCAGCTCAAAAACTATGCAGTTTATTCACAATATTAGAATAAATGCATTGACTTATGTAAGATGCAGCATGAGTATAGGAACCACCACTGGTTTTCATTGTTTTGATTTTGGTCCAATGACATTACTAGAACTTTGTAGACTCTCAGATGTTATTGGAGATTGATGAATGAAGAAAAGTTAAGCAAGATTTGGCACTGAAAATGTTAAGAATAGTTATTTTCTGTTTATGACAATATCTATATCACCTTGTATTATGCAAAGATTTTCTGTATTTATGCAAAGGATTTACTGGGGACAATGAATAAACTTCAAAATGAAAGGACAGTCACAGGTATAGAGTAGAAAAAACCATCATGTCAAGAGGAGTAAAAATGAGACAAAGACTTTTGATTTTATAGAAACACTATAAGAATGGCCATTTGTTATATCTTCATCTAAAATGATGAAGCCTTATAATGGAATCTATCTTGGTATGAATTACATTTCTCTTTTCCGGAGTACGTACAGCATGTGACTGACATGAAATGAGAATAAACCAACCCAGTAGCAAAATTTGGTTACCAATTATATTATTAAGTAGGGGTAAAGAAATAATGAAGCATACTACCAGACGTGAAAAAATGTAAACAAAAATCACATGTCTCTTGGTTGACTGGCTTCTAATCTATTGATCTGTTATGATGGTCAGCTAGAATAATATTTAATGTGCACATACACACACGTTTTCATGGTAAGCAATTGATTTCAAATTAGAATTGATTTTTACAATGGGTAAACAGTGTAGGTAAGGTCTAATATATAAAGAACCAAAGTAGAATTATAGAAGACTTCAGATATTTTGAGCATATATACAAGACAAAGTATAGTGACTCTTCCTGCTTCAGACTCTGTCTCCTTCCATAGGATCATAGATTCCATGTATCCTCCCTTTCTTTTGTCTCTCTTCTGAAATTTCCCAAGTATCTATATACCCACTTGAGTATATGCGTAGATCTTGTTTTTACACAGTGGTCCTTTCTGTTAGCATCTATAGATGCTTATTTCACTGAATAGAATAACTTTGCGATCCTTTCCTATTAGCACGCAGAAGTCTCACTTTTTTTCAGTAGCAGTGGTATCGTTTACCTGTGGAGAAAATTTTATGTGATGCTTTTTGTTACAAAAAAAATATGGCTCTCAACATTCTTCTAAATCTGTTTTTTTTTTTTTCATTTTTGTGTTACAATATGTGAAAAAGTGAGACATGTAAGTCACAGCTTCGTGTTGGGCTTTATTCTCAACCCTCATAGAGAAGTTCGTTGGGTTATTTTGGCTTTTCTGTATTCCATAGATTCTTTACTATGTTGCCTGAAAGACTATGCTTTATTTTTCCTGTTTGACACTATCTCTCTCTGCCTCTCTCTTCCTCTCTCTCTGAGAAGCCCTTTACCAAGTGCTTTGAAGCAAGACAGTTTGTAAGAGTAAATTGCCTTGCAGCATATAACACAAAGTATTCATTAGTATGAATGTTTTTTTCCAAGGTAGGCATACAATGCCCATTCAAAAAGGAGTTGCTTTTTTTCATACCTTAATAAGCAGTTCCTTAAAACATAGCCTTATCTGCATTATATGTGGCTTATTATAAGCTAAAGAGATGAAATATCAATCACAGTGCTTTAGAACTCTTGTCTTTAACTCTCTGTGTTTTCTACGAAGAAACTACTGTCCTAGAACTACCAGAATTATTTTTCAGCTTCCTTCAAAATGTATCTAATGTTCCTTATCTAATACTTGTTAAAACCTTTTAATATGTACCTTCCATTCTCATATTGTTTTATATCCTTTCCTTTTGAGTTTCTCATCTCTAGGGCAACTTTTCTTATTGCAGTTCACATTTTAATTTCTTTTTTTATCCCCTCTTGGAAGGAAGGACAGCCATATATGAAATAATATTTTGAGCCCTGCACCCTTTAAATATTTAGTGCACATTATAACCACAGTAAAGACAAAACTCTGCGAGTGGATTCTTGTTTCCTTAGCTGCTTTGCTTCTGTTCATTTTTTGAAACATGAATGTCAAGCATTTTGTGATGAATGGTCATATTATTATCATTAGTGAACTCCATAGGGAAAGGTAGTAGGGTTGAAAGGCATGGGGGAAAATGCCAGGAGTTTTAGGGCCAGTGCATTAAGGGAGGAGGGCTGGAGAGATAAGCAAGTGAGTCCTACTGTCCCATTTTTGAGCACCCCACTTACAAATCAAGGATATTTGTGTTCTAATCTTTTAGCAGCCACCCAATTTGCACCCCTTCAGAGTGAAAATACGAGTGATGGTGACACCTGAGAGGAACGGTCAAAACTGTTATCCACATGCTCTAGGGCATGCTGACTGGCCTCCTTACACCTGCTCAGTTCTCCTGGGCATGACATTTCTGTACTCCAAGTATCCATTATGCTCAGCAGCACATAAAGTATAAACAGTTATAACAAATATATTTAGACTAAAATAGAAGGCAGCTCTTCTCTCTGTTGTTTTCAGGAGATTTTGTACACCATCCTGGTAAGAGCACCGGCTTTAAAGTCAGACCAACCTTAGATTAAATTTCTCTAAGGCAGCTGTTAAAGACATCACCATAATATGCCTGAATCCCTTAGAATATTCACTGAATATTTATACCTTTCATACTTTCCTCAAAGAGAACTTGGGGAAAATTGCATGAAGTTCTCTCAGTCTGTGGTGATAAGTTTAAGAAGTTCAATTACGGGGGCTCCTGGGTGGCTCAGTCGGTTAAGCATCCGATCCGTCCCAGGTCACAATCTCACAATTCGTAGGTTCGAGCCCCACGTCAGGCTCTGTGCTGACAGCTCAGAGCCTGGAGCCTGCTTTGGATTCTGTGTCTCCCTCTCTCTCTGCCCCTCCCCTACTTGCATTCTGTCTCTCTCTGTCTCTCAATAATAAATAAGTGTTAAAAAAATTTTTTAATAAAAAGAAGTTCAATTACAAAGTTAATCTAAAGTTAAAAAATAGCTCTTACTCCAAGAGATGCATCTTCCTCAGATTTTTAGCAGCATTAAGTCAGGCTGTGTGTTTGGATCGCTTAGGCTCCCCCACCCCCCGCCCTCCCTCCACCCATCTTTCACCCCCTGTTTCTGTGATTCCCTAGGACGCACAGGACTCAGAATACGGTCATACTCAAACTCATGGCTCTGATTTATTACAAAGTAAAGAAGCAAAGAGAAAGGACAGGTGGGTGAAATCCAGAGAAAACTAGGTATAAGCTTCCACGAATCCTCTCCATCTGGAGTCACACAGAAAACACATGATTCCTCGAGCCGTGGGTTGTGACACATGAGAAATGGCACCTATGAGGAAAGTCTAGGGTTTTTGTGGTGGGTCAGTGGCACCTTTTGTCTGACATATAGCAAGTTCAGTCTCTGAGAATGAAAGCAAATCTTCAGTAGAAACCGTATGGTTTGCCCAAATGGTTTAAGCAAGGGGGACTACTCTTATCACTTAAGGAAGGTTCTCCTTAGTGTAGGAAACTCTTTACCATTCATGTTCCTGGACACCAGCCAAGTGCAGACCTCGCAAGGAGAGCGGTCTCAAGCCCGTTGTGCTGATTTGTTTCTGCATAAGTTGTTTCCACACCACAGCAGAGAAGCACCTTGGGAAAAGGTTCACGTAGTGATGGACCAACATGAACAGTTAAGTCCATCATTCAAAGACTACTTCTGCCCTACGCGGACATTACAGTGTTGCCCATTAACAATCGCTACAAACATTTCAGACCTATATTGAAAAACAGTTTTACAGATAAAACCTTACAATTATCAGTGGTTCACAGTCTGATACATTTACAAGTTAGTTACATTTTATTATTCATCACTGGCAAAAAATCTAATCCAGCAGGGGAAATGGGATAGATCTAATATTGCATGCATAAACACAAGCACTAGAGAACAGATTAAACCAACCACACAAAACAATACAAAAAGCATCTTTTCTCCCACAATAGGTTTTTTTTTTCCCCTTTCCTACCTGTCAGAAGCAACATTTATGATTCTGAAATTACTTGTGCATTCTACTGGGCTTTGGTCATTAGAATGTACTCACATTTTCTTTTGCCTGAAGAAAAAGATAAGCCTTCTTTACGTATGGCCAGAATCCCTACAAGAGAGTGGAAAATGCCCCCAATTCTTTTCTCCTTCCTTCTTTCAAATCTTCCTTCCAATAAAGACAAGTACTTAACTAGCAGACATTTTCCGGGCACTCGGCATTGCTAAAGATGAGAGAAAGGGTACAATCTTTGCAGCTGGGGTCCCTTCCCATTCCACCCCATCCATACCTTACGTGACATAAATGATTCTTTTTACAGAATGACATATTCAGGTCAATGGGTGCCTTCCTTTCCTAGGCTGCTAAGACAGATGACGTGTCCCTAGAGATGTTGTCCTACATCTGTAGACCCTTCGGAATCGTGGAACAGGAAATTGCATTAGCCATAGTGACCATGAGAATAATTGTTGATGAACTTTGTTGAGGGCTTAATATGTCCCCCCCCGTGCTTGAAGTACATTATGTATGTAATGTCATTCCACTGTCTTAGTGAACTCGATGATGTATGTTTTTATCATCATAATTGCTATCTTCCCCGTCTCAAGGATGAAGAAACTGAGGCAAGGACAGCTTAATTACTCAGTCATCCTGGGGAGGAACAGTGTAGGATCACGGACTAGCACCAATACTGAATGTCCTATTGTAGCTTGATTTTTGCATCATTGTTCTTATGTGTGTGTGCCTGGATGATGTAGGCAGGGAGATAGAAATGTGTTTCTTTGTATATGTATTATTTGTGTGTGTGTGTGTGTGTGTGTGTGTACATATATTCCTACCAAAATACGTATCTTAAAACATTTTAAAAATACTTTAAAATTTTTGAGAACAGCAGTCAGCTAAATCCATTTTAAGCCAAAATGTATTGAGCTAGCATTTCAATAGCTGCTTAATTATGTTACGATATTTGTCTTGAAGTTTCTCATTTTATTCCTAAGATAGAAACAAAACAGAGATGAATGTTCCAGGTAAGAGCTTAAATCGTTTGTTTTAATTTAAACTAATTATCATATTCAGTTCATTCTAGTCCTTTTTGGGTCCAGATATCACACATCCAAAAAGATAATATTGTTTTTCAGGAAGACTGCAGACTTGCCCTCCATGATGGTGAAAAAGATTACGTATAGATGCATCTTTAAATATGTACTTTGCAAGTTTTTACTTCCAAAGTCATATTTATTTTGTGACTTGGAAATAAATAGTTAAGATAGTCTTCAGTGGAAATGGTTTAGTTCAGTGCCATCTGAATCAGGGGGCAAATATTTTTGGTAAGGACCAGAGAGTAAATATATTTCAGTCTTTAGAGGCCAAACAGTATCTGTCACAATTTCTCAACCCTGCCATGGTAAGCAATATTGAATGAATGAATGAATGAATGAATGAATGAATGAATGAGTAAATAGGGCTGTAAATAAGTGAGGCTGTGTCCCAATCAAATTGTATTTATGGATGCTAAACTTTGACCTTCATGTAACTTTCATGTGTCACAAAATTTTATTCTACTTTTGATTGTTTCCAACCATTCAGAAACATCAAAAACTATTCTTAGATCTGATCCAGTCATTGGCCAGAATTTTGCCCAAGAGCCATATCTGGATTGCTTCACCCTGCTGAGCACTTTTATTTTGCTTTCGGTTATAGATCGTGATCATAAAATATGAAACTGACATTGTAAACCTCGTATACTCTAACCATATCTTAGTTAATTAAGAAATGCCAATAAACGTAGGACGTCTACTGCCAAACCACATGGTAAGTGATAATTACAGATAACTCTGTCTGTGTTACTAACAAATACATAATTTCATTCAAAATGTTTTTTTCCCCCTGAGGCTAAAATATGTTACATCAGCAAAAATATTTTCTAGGGGAAACCAGTTCTTGAATATATCCCATTTGTAATGTAATGTAGCTTGTGTTTGATGGTATATACAAGTCTTTCATAGAAGTAGCATCCAATAAATAAGCAAATGCAAACATTATCCTCATTTTAAGGAGGTAATAACTGATATTCATGGAGGTTACATAATTTACCCAAGGTCTCGAAACATTTAACCTGCAGTGCCTGGATACACCCCAGTTCTTCTGACTCCGAGACATGTTGTCTCCTAAAAACGCTAACGTTTAATTGACTGTTTTAACAGACATATAGAATAGTTACCAATCTCGTTGAACCTCTTCCTACTGTAATTATTTTTTAATCGAAGGATTGCGTGTTTTGGAGGCTCCTAAACACCAAAGTGTATAAACTAATGAATAATTTTCCTGGTTCATAACAGTGAAAACACTTAGGGCTTCCTCTGATCAAGAACCAGAGACAACATAATTCCATTCAAAAAAGGGAACTTTGCCGTTCAGTTAATCCATTCATCCTCATTATGGGAAATAGTAAGTGTTGTGCTTGGCTCTTTGAAATATTAAAACTAAGCCAAAGGCTTCTGTGTCTATTTTTGTAGACTAGAGTCAGAAACTCTGTAATTGTTCTACTTTTCGACATTAGTAGAATGATAGTATACTGTTCAATTTTGAATGTAGCTTAAGGAAAGTATTTCCCCTGGGAGGAGGGGCTGGGTGTTGGATAGGCCTGGCAGAAGTTGGTTGTGACAGTTCGTTGGCCAGAGAAATGCCAAATCAGGCGACACATATGTTCCAGCAAGATTTCTTCCATTTTGTGCATATAATCTCACAGATCCTTAGGACTGGAAAGACATTTATTATGCTCATCTAGCAGCAATTTGGATAGAAATACCCTCTGGTATCTCTGAAAGTCATCATCCTCTTCTTAAGCATCTTCAGTGTATTGGGAGCTCACGTTTTGACAGTTTTAGTTATTAAGGAGTATCTTCTTGGGTCTCATTTAAGTCTGTGGCCCTGAAACCTCCATTTGTTATTTTTAGCTCTGCTTTTTGGAACGACTCTGCTCAGATGTACCTTCTCTTGTATGTAAAAGTTGCTGAAATTATTCTTCATAAGATATGATTTCCTTGTTTCTTACCATAATAACTATAGCTAACATCTATTAAGTGCATACTGTTTGCCAGAAACAATTCTGTATGTTCTGCGTGTGTCAGTGATTTCATTTTCATAATGAGCCATGAGGTTGGTTCCATCTCATAATGAGGAAACTGAGTTATAAGGCTTAATGGCTATACTAAAGTCACACAAATGGTTAGTGAGTCACTAGTTTGTTACTGACTGGAAGATTCACACAGCTGGTTAGTGGGGAGCCAGGATTTGAATCCAAACAGTCTAGCCTCCAGGCCTGAGCTACAAAACTCCTAGATTAATACATTTCTTTTTATGCCTTATTAAATCCTTGGTCAATGGATCATATCCCTGTGGTTCGAAATTCTTCCAAAGTGGCTTTCCCAGGAGCTGAGAAGTGTACTCACTAGAACGTCAAACATTCCTCTTCCTCGTTCTCTGGTCATAAATTCCCAGTCTTTAAAGGTGGCCAAGATAGCCCTTCCTGACTTTGTGGTTATACTGAACAGTCATTAAAAATAGTAAGTCTCGTTCAATGGCCCTGTTAAAAAAAAAGTAATCAAAATATAGAAGTTATTCTGAACAAAACAAATTCTTAGCAGTCAACATGGAAATGTCAGACTCACAGACTCTGCCTACTCGCTGACTTGGAAAAAAAAATGTATATTCAAGGGAAAAAAGTAAATCAGAAGATCAAGAGGTGGTGTTTTCTGTTAAATAATGATTAAATGGAGAAAGTTGCTTTTATAGTTTGTCAGAGAACATCTTGCTATGGATTATCATCTTGAATCATGTTTACTATTTTTACATACTGAGAAACTCAAGGCGCTATTTTTCTTTCTTGCTTCAGTGAGTTCAGTAGGATAAATGCATCCTGTGTGTGTTGATCATTCAGAATTCTACCACTCTTTATCTTCCTCTAAATATAAATTCTCATCCTAAAACACTGTAAATGTAGAAGCCATGGAACCAAAAATTATATGGGATGTTCCTAGGTGATCAAAAAAAAAAAATCAATCTCTTTCAAGTAATTTTGACAGTATCTGTTATAGTGGGAGCAATACTGGTCAGATAGTCAAAAAATAACAGTTCTGTCCATAACTGGTCACTCACTCACCTCTTCCCGCATTTGGTGATAGGAAGGAGGGGGATTCCATTTAGCTCTTCAGTTGTATCATTAGCTCAATTTTTGTTGCGACTTTTATTTTTAAAGTGTGAAGAGCAAAACCCAAATAACAGAAGAAAGCATTTAATTAGTTACGGTCTCTTTAATAGAGCTCATGGTGTTGGTGTTGGTGTTGGGTTCGTAAGAAATCTAGGTCTGGCCGTGCCACTTGGCTTTGGAGCCCTGAGATGGACATACACTTGTTAACGCAACATTGTACCATGAACAGGGCCAACTCTTCGCAGAGACTGAGCTAATGAAAAATCAACTTGTGCCTCTAACAACTGTGTTTGGAATGGCTGGGTTTTTCTCTCTCTTTATTTTTAAGAAGCATTTTGCCCTGCCAAACATCAGTAATCTATTGTAATTGCTTTTGTTTTGACTACGAAGTATTTGTCTGGTTCAGAACGTAGGGTGATTAATGATCTCAATATCTGTTGTGTTCTTTGCCAAATTGAATTTAGTATATTTGTACAGGTGATCACTCTGGCCTGTGTACACAAAGAAAGCAAATTAATAATTAAAAACCGATAAGCTACCTGGTGGTCATTTTTAACTTAATTTATTGAGGCTTACGCCCACACCTTATAATTCAGAATTCCACTTCAGTGACTCTAAAGCCATGGTGATCCAGGAATGGAGAGTAGAAAGAGGAGTGAGACGAACCTCCTTAAACACAATAAAACCTGCAGTGGGAAAAATTCTAGGGTGGGGGGTGGTTAGGGATGTAGTCTGAAAAAGATCTCGCGAGAGATCTCACACCTCTTTTTTTCATAAAATCATCTCAACGATATGCATTTTTTTTCCCTGATGGAGTAATGCAGAAGATGAGAGTAACAACAACAGCAAACAAACAAGATAACAAAGAAGAAGACAAGAGTTCATAGAAGGTTACGAAATGCTTCTCTCTACAGATGGCCCCTGTGCCCACTGTGTTGTTGAGTGTGATATGAACAACTGTAAAAACCTCCAGGGCTGAGCCTTGTATCTCTTGCTACACAGTGCCTGGTGTAGAAGAGAACTCACTGAGGATACGTTGAATGTAGGGGCGCCTGGGTGGCTCAGTCAGTTAAGCGTCTGACTTTGGCTCAGGTCATGATCCCATGGTTTGTGAGTTTGAGCCCCAAGTGGGGCTCTGGGCTGACAGCTTGGAGAGTGGGGCCTGCTCCGGACTCTATGTCTCCCTCTCTCTGCCCCTCCCCCTCTCACGCTTTGTGTGTGTGTATGTGTGTGCGTGTGTGTGCGTGTAAACATTTAAATTTAAAAAAAAATACAAATAAGAGAAAGGACATTTATTTTTGTCACACATACCCTTCATTTCACAAATGATCCTTGAGGATTAGTGCCCGGTGTTCACTGTAGCATTAAACTGCTTTTTTTTCTTCTTCTTTTTTCTTTCTTTCTTTTTCTTTTTTTTTTTTTTTTTTGGCCAGATACCATTTTAATCTAAATCTGCAGGAGCTATTCACAAGAGAATTACCCTGTGAGGTTACATTTGGATTGGTTTTACTCAATAAAGTGACCTAAAAATAGGAGACAAAGTATTCAACAGAATTTCTAAGAGGCAAGCTTATTAGTTTTCTTATGTATTAATGTGACTAAAGCATTAATGGTGCTTTCCCGGATTTTACACTGTCATGAACACATGATGTCAGGAGATGCTCTGGACTCGTGAGCTAATTTTTACAACATTCCTAAACTTTCAGGCATGATTTAAAATTACTTGCACTTTAGGGGCGCCTGGGTGGCTCTGTCGGTTAAGCAAGTCATTTTTCGGTGGGGGTCGTGATCTCACAATTTGTGAGTTCCAGCCCGGAGTTGGGCTCTGTGCTGACAAGGGTGGAGCCTGCCTGGGATCCCCTACTCTCCTTCTCTCTCTGCATCTCTCCTGCTCACGCTCTCTCTGTGTCTCTTTCAAAATAAGGAGACAATTAATGACTTAAAAAGTTACCTGTCCCTTGTACCTTATTATAATTCCATAATTCTCAAAATGTACGCTAATTGTCTAAGTTTCTTTACGAAACATGATGGACAACAGGGTTTGAATGCAAGGTACACTTCAGGAAAGATGTGAGCACACTTTTCTGAGCGGGTAAGGGAGAGCATTTCAAATAAATTTTGGGGATTCCTCGGTGGCTCAGTCGGCTGAGCGTCTGACTCTTGATTTCGTCTCAGGTCATGATCCCAGGGTCGTGGGATCCAGCCCCTCATCGGGCTCTGTGCTGAGTGTGGAGTCTGCTTGAGATTCTTTCTCTCTCGATCTACCCCTCTCCCCCACTCGTGCTCTTTCTCGCTCTCAAATTAAAAAAAAAATAATAATAAAAATTTAAAAACCCAAATTTTGAATAAAACTCTACGTAGATTAAAAAAAAAAAGAAGATGATATTGTTAATAATGGTGCCACAGTGATGTAGTTTCCGCTTAATTATTACAGCAATATAGTCAATGTTAGGGACAGGAGCAATAGAAATTATAAAAGAATAATTAGCATGCCATTACAGTAAGTTAGCAATTTAATATTTATTGTTTTTTACTCAATTCCTGGAAAAACTGGTGGCCTTTCACAGTGGATTGAATTCCCTAAAGGTACCATGTGCTCGGGCGTCACCTGCTTAGCTCAGGACGGCCCATGTCCAAAGGCACCAAAGAGACTATGGTGTGTATGCCCTTCCCAGCATGTCATGTGACTCACTAGCCCTGAAGGCTCCATGTTTGATGCAGAGAATCAAAGGTGTATAAAGTGAAATTTCTGCTTTTGAGGAATTTATGGAATAAAGGAGATAGACACTTTATACGACAAAGACTCTCATGGTCAAAGGGTTAATTAAATTGCCTTTGGTCAAATATAGCTAGTGAGAAGAGTGTAGAATATCTGGAATTTGGATGTTTTAACTTAAAAATTGGTGTGAGTAGCATCATATTGTACTGATTTCTCTTAACCCAGAACTTTATACTGAGCATATAATTTTAGTAAGTTTTTAAAATAAATTATTTAAAAAAATCCATGTACCATTGTGAGAAACTAGTAGTAATATGCTAGTACAAACTATTTGCAGATTCTGATGAGAAACATATGCTCAACGTTTTATTAGTTTTTATTTTAGTTTGGCTTTTTGTGACTTTTAGTTGAAATAACCTTGTGCCTTTGTGAAATGCAGTCTTTAAGAGCGCATGATGTGGCAACAGTTAGACTTTACATCTAATCTCCTCTCCATCCATTGTTTATTGGCTCCGAAAATATCTGGTTGAATTTTTTAACCTCAGGTCCTTGCACAGAAAGGGGAATTGGTAAGACCTGTGTTTCAGATAATATTATTACCTAAGCACTTAGTGCTTCTGAGAGACTCAGTAAATTTTGTGTGTGTGTGTGTGTGTGTGTGTGTGTGTGTGTGTGTGTGTGATGTGTGTTAAACATTTACAGTCATTCCCTTTAATCCATGGGAGATAAGTTCCAAGATCCCCAGTGCCTGGGTAGTCCCAAACCCTGTATATGCTATGTTTTTTCCTATACATGCGTACCTATGATAAACTTTAATTTATAAATTAGATACCGTGAGAGATTCATAACAAAAACAATAGAATAGGACAATAATAACAATATACCTGTAATAAAATTATGTGAACATGGTCTCTCTCTCTCTCTCTCTCTCTCTCTCTCTCTCTCAGAATAGCTTACTGGACTGTACTCACCCTTCTTATGAGGATGTGAGATGATGTGATGCCTGTGTGATGAGATGAAGTGAGGTGGGAGATGTAGGCAGCGTATTGACCTACTGACGACGAAGGATCATATGACAAAGAAGGATCATATGCTTGTAGCTTTTGACTGCTGGTAACTGAAACAGTAGAAACCGAAAGGGTAGAAACGGAAGAACTACTGTATTTACAAGCACGTATTTCAGACCTATGTATTTAATGTTTTGATTTGAAGACATGGTGCAGGCAGTCATTTCCTCTCGTCGCAAAATGACGTAGGCATGGCATCATATATTCCAAAGAGTTGATTTAGCAGGGCGCCTGGGTGGCTCAGTCGGTTAAGCGCGCAGCTCTTACTTTCTTGACTTTTGTCTCAGGTCGTGATCTCGTGATGCTGAGATCCAGCCCACGTTGGGCTCTGCCCTGGGCATGGGGCCTGCTTAAGAATCTCTCCCTCTCTCTCCCTCTGCCCATCCACAACTTGAGTGTGCACGCACACCCTCTCTCTCTCTCTCTCTCAAAAAAAAAAAATAATAATAATTAAAAGAAATAAAAGAGTTGATTTAGGAAATAGGAGTGAATAACAATAAAAGCATATCTGCAGGGGTGCCTGGGTGGCTCCATCAATTAAACATCTGACTCTCGATTTCGGCTCAGGTTATGATCTCACAGTTTGTGAATTTGAGCCCTGCATCCAGCTCAGCACTGACAGCGTGGAGCCTGCTTGGGATTCTCTCCCCCCCCCCCCGCCCCTCCCTGCTCCTGATAACACACACACTCTCTCTCCCGCCCCCCTCCATCTCTCTCAAATAAATAAATAAATAAATAAATAGTATGTCTGCAGTAAGTTGTTTTGGTCAAACCCAAGGTAAATAGCTAGTAAATGATGTACTTTATAAGTATATACCAAGTTTTGGCTGAATCTAAGGCCTAAACTTGTTTAAATTTCCATCATATGCTGTTTGTAAACAGTCCAGTTATTGAACACATTTCCTTTATACTGCATATGAGTTATTCAGAGAAGCTATGACAGCTTAGGGAATGTCTGGAACATTCTGAATTTAGGGGCACCTGGGTGGCTCAGTCAGCTGAGCGTCTGACTTCGGCTCAGGTCTTGGTCTCACGGTTCGTGGGTTCGAGCCCCGCGTCAGGCTCTGTGCTGACAGCTCAGTGCCTGGAGCCTGCTTCGGATCCTGTGTCTCCCTCTTTCTACCCCGTCTCCACTTGTGCTCTGTCCCTCTCTCTTTCTCTCTGTCTCTCTCTCTCAAAAAAATAATGAACATTAAAAAACATTTGAATTTAAAGTATGGAAGATAGTGATAATCTCCTGTAACAAGTGCCATGTATCCCCATTAGAATGGAATAAACCATAGGTCTAAATCAGAATCCTTTGGAGATTTTATGTTATGGTGGGAAAGTGAGTAAAGTTTCTATGGTCCCTTTGTGCAAATAGGTAATTCTTGAGTTACTTATGAAACAATGTCTGAAAAATAGATATACTCTTCTGCTGTTGATACTGTTTGGCAGGTATGTGTAGAGAGTTCAAGTATAAAACAGTTACTAGCAATGGTGAGACGTGACGATATATGTTGTACTGGTGACCGTAAAAGTGGGTATAGTTCTTGAGATGATATATTTGGAAGCACCACATCTATTATGAAAAGTTTCATCTTGATATATATTCCAAATTTAATATAAACACGAACCTTGTTTTCAAGAGAAATAAGAAGCTAAATCATCAGAATAAGCAGATTAAAAAAAATTATTCCAATTTAAAATACTTATTAAAATCCAATAGATGACAAAAAGCAAAATGAAAAATACTTATAGGGATGTAAAAGCAACAACAACAACAGCAACCACTTTAGAGAAAACCGAAACCACAAAGAAGATTGTCTACTGAAAATGGAAATTTCTAAAATTTAGTAGGTATTTTTCAGAATCCAACCTTGATTTTGAAATATGTACGACAAAATAGTTTATGGAATTTCTTACATAGTGCAATATAGAGAGATTGGTACATGAGCTCTATGGAGCATTAAATATATACATGTTACTCAGTGATATTAAAGAATGGAAATATAATGAAACAGGAGGCTAAGCTGGCTTCCCTTTCGACAAGTAATATCAAAGGCTGGCATTATTCATGCTAACATTGTAGAAATACTGGAAGGAAAAGAATCCCTTTAAAGTTCCCAAACATCAGAACTACTCCTTCAGAAATGTAGAAACAGCTCATATGCGTATGGATGATTTGTATACGAACACAGAATAAAATAACACCCGCCATATTGAATCAAAACTACATTTTATGGTGCCAATATTTCATCTTTAAGGTGCCTGGAGATAATTTTGGCATCTTTTTATGATTCTCCAGTGTGTTTCTATCAAAATTCTATCGTTGAATTATAAGCACATGGCTTAAGTTCCTTCTTATCAAGCAAAAGCTTATTTAAGTTGGTATTTCCCAAATTGTGCCTCATAAACACTTAATTCTATAAAATACCACACTAAAAAACAATTTTGTACTCAAATGAGTTGGGGAAATGCTGCATTTTAAGAGTCCTTCTTGGACATGGGGGAAAAGGCATTAGTGCTCACCAAATATGAGCTCGCTTCTTTATATTTTCCAGTCCCATGGGGTACTGGCATATGTGACCAGTTATAACCAAAAAACTGTGAGCAGAGTAAAGGAAACGTCACAATAAGACATTGGAAAATGTGAGCTAGACATTAGTGTCTGTTTTGTTTTGTTGTTTGTTTGTTTCCCTTTTCTTCCCATGGTGATGAAGGAGGCCCCATGTTACAGGTGATACAACTACAAGATGGTGGTGTCTCCACTGGCCAGGGATTTTTGTGGACAGAGAGCATCCCTACTATCCTATGATGGGCATGTAGTGTGAATGGCGAATAAACATTTATTGTGTTAAGTCACTAGAGTGCAGAGTTTGTTGTCAAGATATAATCTAACATATTCTGACCTAGCATATATTGAATATATAATGCATATTGGTTAGTAAAAGCTCTTAGAAGGCCTATAGTAAAGGGAACTCTTAGGCTGTTTCCCTGTTACATCCCAAACTTACGTGATGGTAGAATCTTATTTTTTCCCCAGAATCTATCCATATCCCTTTGGTCTGGTGTTCTGTGAAGCAGCTTATGAAACACTGGTTTTAAATGCTTCTTCACCCTACGTTTTCATGCTCTTTAATGGTATGGATCAAGCGCTTTGAGGGTTTACTATCCATGGGATAAGAGAGTGAAGTAGTTTCTTTTATTTGCCAAATATTACTTTCAGGCTTTGGGGATACATATTTATAATGAATGGAAAATCCATGGCCATGTCTGTATTTCTTGTGCTACTCTGCATTGTAAACACATCTTATCTCATCCTTCCACCTGTTCAGAGTGTAGTCTATTCTTGAAATAATAGCAGTAATGACAAAAGAGCCTCTTGAAGTGGGCCAAGTCTTTGATGGACTTGATTGTTCTTTTCTGGATTTTTCTGAGTTTTCTTGTTCATAATTGGGATACAAAAGCCTTTTCTTACAAAGTTTTACAGTATGTTTTTCTGCTGAGCTTTTGGTGGTATCTCTAAAAATTTAGACTGGGCACTTAGAGAACACTGGAAAAATAGGAGGAGTTCATTGTGCTTCCTGGTTCTCTTTCAGGTAGAAATCTGTTGACTCTAGCCTGTCATCTGAAGTGTAGTTTTCCTATTCCTCTAAAACTATTACTATTCTTCAGTCTGTCCATATACACTGAGAAGCTGTTCCTCTGATTATTATTTTCAAAATCAATGTAAGATAATCTAGAATCTTTGGTATTTCATCATATTTTTCTGGATCATTTATTAAAAGTAGTACAGTTCCAACTCTAATGGTTGGAGTATCTGCCATTGATACGTCTTTCTTCTTTTTCTTTCTTCTTTCTTTCTTTCTTTTTCTTTTACTTTTTTTTTTTTTTTGCCTAGCGAGGACATTTTTGCTTAGAGAAGAGAATATTTATCCCTTCCTTACATTTCCTGTGCTTACAGTAATTACTGTTTAAAAAACTTTCTCTCTAATTTCAAGGCCATGCACCAGTATTAATCTACCTCTTCTACAATATGTCATGCTTGCTGTTTAGTGGATTACCTATTGATGTAAGCATCACTGATTTTCCTTGATATAAAAATAAGATTTGCTTGATAGTTTGTCCTCATATCAGTTTTAGAGCCAATGTCAGGCTTACTCCTTCCTTTAATGAAAGAGAGAAACAGAGACAGAGACAGAGAGACAGAGACAGAACATGAGCAGGGAGGGGCAGAGAGAGAGGGAAACACAGAATCCGAAGCAGGCTCCAGGCAGGGCTCAAACTCATGAACTGTGAGATCATGACCTGAGCTGAAGTTGGACACTTAACGGACTGAGCCACCCAGGTGCCTCACTCCTTCCTTTTGATACAGATATTTATCAAGGAACTTGATTGTCTTTTGTTTTGTCTTCTCTTCCTCAGATGTCATATCTGCTTCCTTACCTTCCACCATTACTTCCAAGTGGATGATTTGGAAATACATGTCCCATCCAAACCTAATTTTATCAACTCACCCCATATTTCCAGGTGCTCCCAAACAACCCACCAGCATCTACCAGTACATCCACTTTTCAGATTCAAATCTTACACGTTCCGCAGCTCACCACAAAGTGCAATTTCCTTTTTCCTTACATCTATGTAAAAGTAACTACTGTCTTAGTCACATACATTCCAACTTACTTACCTCCTTTGGAGGAGTTATTTAAAAAATCATCTTGGGGCACCCAGGTGGCTCAGTTGGTTGAGCATCTGATTCTTGGTTTCAGCTTAGGTCATGATCTCACGGTTCCTGGGTTTGAGCCCCGTGTCGGGCTCTGTGCTGACAAGAGGAAGCCTGTTTAGGATTCTCTCTCCTCTTCTCTCTGCCCCTCTCTTTCTCTCGCTCAAATAAGTAAACATTTAAAAAAAATCATCTTTCCTTGTATTGCATGCATTATAAGCATATGTTCTGGATTTGTGGGTTAATTCCACATTCAAATACTCTGTCCTGTTGTCAACATAGCTCTGTTAGAATTTGCCCAACCAGTTTGTCTCACTCTTGGATTGATTTTGAAAACCTGGACCTTAGCAGTAAGAAGCTTGGTGGAGTAAAAGTAAATATAAAGGTCACATGTGGGGATTGGAAGTCACGCTGGTTAGATGGTCAGTATGTTCATCTTTCATCAGAATCTCTGGGGAACCATCCGTACTTAACTTCCCACCAAAACTGTTATCTGTGTAAATATTTCACAATTTCACATTGTTTAAAGTTTACTGATGAAAGAGCTAAAGCTACTTACCATTTAACACCAAATTCAGTATTTAACATCAGATGTAATACCAAATCTTTCAAAATATTAACAGTCCTAAGAGTCCACACCTCACTTACAGGAATATAAGTAAATACATATTGCTGATTGTGTTATCATTATTATTTCATATCAGTTGTTTGTCCAGGTAACTGAAAAACTTTAGAATTTGAGACAGGGACATGCTAGCTCTGTGAGGCATAATCTTCATTATCAAATAGCTAAGGTGACAGTTCAGTGCACACTTGGGATGTCACATAATTCGTTTTAGTTCCCACCAGATGTAAGTCAAAAGGTGACATTGACAACTTGTCCTGGATTCCTAAATTAAGAGCCAGAAATTTAGGCATTATTTCACTAACTCATGCAGTGAATAATTTGTAGAGAGCACAGAGGTTATCATAAGATATGCTCAATAATGTTTTAGACCTTTATTTAAATCATGTTGGTATAAAAACTTCAAATTAAAACTATAACCATAAAAACAGGTGTGCCTTTCAGTTAAAAACACATAGTGATGCAAGAACTTTTATCTGGCAGTCAACTTAAGAACTATGTCAAGCCCCATTCTTCTGGGTTGGCAAAATACGTATTTTTCTTGGGATTGTGGCTAAGTCTCAGGGGGACTTACATTTTTCCAGACAGTTAATATCCTTGTTGTCATCAGGGCATCTCTCTAAGTGTCCCAAGCAAGGTCCATCAGTCTTGATGATCCTCAGTTACAGATACTCTCATAGCCTTCCCTTCCTGGCCACATTTTTCGTGGTTCTCACTGCTGACGATTACATGTTTGACCACAAAGCCATCTTTTCTTTCCATAACGCTGGATGTGAGTATCTACAAGATAAACCCATCTGCCTAAACCCAACAAGCATAGTTCTCTGAGGTCTTGCTGACTCCCTGGGGTCTACTGGAGAGGATCCTCTTGGCTCTTTCATTTCCCAATCCTGAAATCCTGTGACTTGTGTCTGCTTCCCTCACTTCCTTGTCTCTAGCCAGAAGAAAGGGAAGCATAAAAGCCAGAGATTATCAGAGATGTATTGGTTTTCACTGTAACACTTCCTTTCCAGGAGGAGTTGAAGAAACAAAGGAGAAGGTAATGATGTTAATATTTCCCGTCTTTGTTGTAACTTTCATAGTTCATCATACTCTCAAACATGACAATCATCTTAACATATTTGCACGTCCATGATGTATTGGACCTTCTTTTTCACTCTTCTGGACTAATTTCTCCTCTTGCTATAGTACTTGCTCTGAGAGTATTTTCAAATACTATTTGTATGTATATCTGTGTGTTGCAAAACTTTTGAAGTCTTAGATGCCTACAGTGTTCATTTAATCCTTAGTTTTAAATGATGAAATGGCTACATATAAAATTAGGGGCCACAGGTTCTTTCCCCTTTACAATTAGGAAGGTTAACCCTTTATCTTCTTGCGTTCAGAACATCTAATGTCCGTGTAAACCTGTTCCTTTGCTCTGTGTTTCTGAAAGCCTTTAGAATGTTTCTGTCTTCTTTATTTAGAATTTTCTATGATGCACCTAAGAGTAAGTTTTTAATTCCACCGATTATGTGTATGTATTAGTTGCGAGAGACGTGTGAATGGGATCAAGGAAACTAGGGGAAGTCCTCAGAATCCATTTGGGGGGTGTGTGTGTGTGTGTGTGTGTGTGTGTGTGTGTATAACACCTTCTTCAAAACCTTGATCCTGCAGGCCCTTTGCCTCTTGGGAAAGCTCAATAGGCCAAAAGCTTTCCATGTTGAGTTGTTACCTCTTCAAGGCATTTCACCCCCAACTCAAGTGGGTGGTTCATCTTGATCAGGGGGAGGATATATAGAAATAGCCTGTGAGCAATGGAATAGAAATAGCCTGTGAGCAATAGTATAGAAATAGCCCGTGAGCATGATTTCTCCTTTAGTCCCTGCCTGTCCCACCCACCATTTTGTGGTGTGACACTTCCCCGACACAGCACGCCTACCCCACTTTGATCTGACGTGCTGAGTGGATATAGCCCTCAGTATTCCAACAGTCACACTTGGGGCCCAGGGACTGAGGAGGTGCGTGTGCGCTCTTGGCATGCTTCGTTTCGATCCGTATATCACAGTATAGCAAAACATTGGATTGTGAGTAACTTGTTCCGTGAGTGTTGCACAAGATGAGCACCCATTTCTAATAAATTTTAACTTGATAAATGAGCGATGTCTTGAAATGTGAGTAGTACATGATGCTGAAAGTCACATGATCACAGCTGAGCTGTTGGTTCTTACAATTTGCTTTGATACACAAGTGCCTTGGATTACAAGCATGGTTCCAGAACAAATTATGCTCGCAAACCAAGGTTTTACTGTATTTTCCGATGTGCACTCCTAACCATGGCTTGTCCTTCTGATGGTTTGTCTTCATTGAAAATAAGAAGATGGGATGCCTGGGTGGCTCAGCTGGTTAAGCGCCTGACTCCTGGTATCAGCTCAGGTCATGATCTCATGAGTCATCGGTTCAAGCCCCATGCCGGGCTCTGCACTGACAGGGTGGAATCTGCTTGGGATTCTGTGTCTCCCTTTCTCTTTGCCCCTCCCCTGTGCTGCCTCTGTCACTCAAATTAAATACATAAACATTGTTTTTTAAATAAGTCAATTTTGGGGGACGCTGAGTGAAAAGATTATACTCCACTGCCGTCTTTCCTCTGCTGCCTTGACTGAAAATGAATATATTTTACTACCAATTTTCCCCACTAGGGTTCGGTGGAAATTTCACAACCTTTTTAAGGAAAACAAACAAACAAACAGTTGTGAGCAGTGTTCACAGCTTTTCCCTCCTCCTTTCCATTCAAATCACTATGCTTGCCTTCTGTGTTTAGAACTTTCAGGGCTGCTACTGAGATTCAGAGTGAGAAGTTACAGAAATAAGGACAACAATGTGATAACTTCTGTGAGCCCCAGTATTTGACCTTATTAAAATATTAACTCATTTAATCCACCTAAAAACTTGTATGTAACCTTAATGATACTGGTAACATTGCCACTTTACACACGCAAGCAGTATTGTTTGGAAAATTAGCAAACCCCTGAATTTATTAGTAACAGAGCCATATTTTATACGTTGGTTTTTCTGACTCCCGATTTTTTTTAATGTTTATTTATTTTTGAGACAGAGAGAGACAGAGCATGAACGGGGGAGGGTCACAGAGAGAGGGAGACACAGAAGCTGAAACAGGCTCCAGGTTCTGAGCTGTCAGCACAGAGCCCGACGCGGGGCTCGAACCCACGGACCGTGAGATCATGACCTGAGCCGAAGTCGGACGCTTAACCGACCGAGCCACCCAGGCGCCCCCACAATTGTTTTTTAAAAACCAAAGCATTTGGATTTGAAGGCAGAAGAAGTTGACAGACCAGCTCTGTCAGCAGTGTGCCCTTTCATAAACCATGTAACTTCTCTGTGCCTCAATTTTCTCAATTGTTAATTGAGAAGATGAAACCCATTTCATGGTTGTTTGAAACATTAAGCCGAATTAAACTCAAAATGCATGTGGATATGCCTAGTGTCATCCATTGTGTTGGTGTTCAGTAAATGTTTACTGAATTTGAGTTTGTGGGAAATTAATCTATATTCCATGTTTTCAATGGAAAACCCTATTCTTAGCGCTGATGAGTTATCATATTTTTCATGTTTTTTTCACAGTAAAATGAACTAGATTTACCTGCATCAGAAACTTATCTAGTAGCAAGAAATACTTGAGTATTGATAAATAAATAATTACTAATAATTTAAAGGATACAAGCAATGCAGAAACACAGGTGAAACACAGAGTGATTTGGGATATCCCGTATGGATTCCAGGTCCTTCTTTTCTATATTAGACACATTTCCTGGACCAAAGTAAGAGATGAGCTATCTCAGTGAGGATTTCTGGTCACCTCGCATAGTGAGAAGTGTTATCAAACACCTGCATTCCACACTGAGATCATTCAAGGATTATATGACATTTTTCAAGGACCTATACCTCATAAATCTATGCATTCTGAAAGTGTTTACCGTAAGTGATCCTATAAAAAGGGAAGTCTGCTAAAATAATTTCATAAGTAAGGAATTTCCTCTACGCAAATATTAGTGTCTTTAACAGAAAGGATCAGGTTTTATACTGGAGTCACCAAAGTTTTTTTTGTTTGTTTGTTTTTTGTTTTGTTTTGTTTTGTTTTTTTGTTTTCCCCTCTGGAAGAGAAATAGATCATAGGCCTTGCTCAACTTATCCCCTCCACATGGCATAAATATAACTCAGATTGTTGTAATAAATATTGAGACAAATATTGTAATCTCATCCTGAATGTGAAATGTTTTCAACTGTGAATTGAGCAAAATCAAGTCAAATAATCATATATTGAGTACCTGTTGTAAACGTGGTATACAGATATGTATTCGAGACTGAAACCCCTTTTGATATCTAGAAATGCTTGCTTCCTGTTGAGACACGATCACATTTTAATTATTGAAACAGAATCCCTTATATAACATAAACCAAGAGGAAACAATTTCATATGAGGTAATAAAAGAATTCCCAGGGAATTTTTCCAGATTACTGGCAGACTGAAGAATAGGATAAAGAATTAAAAAAAAAACCCGTTTATTTCTTATTGAGAGACAGAGAGACACAGAGCATGATCAGGGGAGAGGGGCAGAGAGAGAGGGAGACACAGAATCCAAAGCAGGCTCCAGGCTCTGAGCTGTCAGCACAGAGCCCGACACGGGGTTTGAACTCAAGAACCGCGAGTTCATGACCTGAGCCAAAGTTGGATGCCCCTAGATGAAGAATTTTTTAATTGGTCAAGACAAGAAATCTTCTTCCTATTAGAGAACCAAATAACTGAAGTGGGCGGGTGTGTGTACATGTATGTCCATATGTTTATCTCTTGAAGTCTCTTGTTATTTGTGTGTTCACATTATCTGGGACATTTTTGAATATTCTATTTTAATTTTAACAGCATTTCTGAAATCTGTGTTAAAGAAAGATAGCGTGTGATAGAGGAAAGCGGAGGAGGAAAGAACGAAAGAAGAATGAGTTAGTACTGGAAATAGAATTTACTAAAAGCCCACTTTGTAGCAGAAGTGATAGTAAGAGTTTCTTCTGTAAATGCTAGGTTAATTTGAAGTTATAGCAAGTATCTGTTGCTGCTTCTCTTTTTATTTATTTTTTAATTTTTTTAAATTTTTTTTAACGTTTATTTATTTTTGAGACAGAGAGAGACAGAGCATGAACAGGGGAGGGGCAGAGAGAGGGAGACACAGAATCCGAAGCAGGCTCCAGGCTCTGAGCTGTCAGCACAGAGCCCGACACAGGGCTCGAACTCACAGACCGTGAGATCATGACCTGAGCCGAAGTCGGATGCTTAACCGACCGAGCCACCCAGGCGCCCCGCTGTTTCTCTTTTTAAATAGAATTCTAATGTCTTGTGTAGGAAATTTATTGTTGGGGACCTCGAGAAGATATGTTCTCTGAAATATCCTTCAGGCAATGCGATCAGTCTTGGCAAAATGACCAAGTTGCTTCTTGCTGATGGGTACATTGTGAAAGACAAGAACCACTTTGACTCCAGAGCAGAAAAGAGTCACAGATCTTTCCTATTAAATTAATTGATCTTGCATGAAAATTGAGAAAGATCGCCAAAGGCAAGATGGCCCCCAGAGAATTCAGCTTGAGATCATGAGGCTACATGAATATAAAGTGCTTTTGTTTGAATAAAAATATTATGGTTTAGTAATAATCACGGTAATTGTGATACAGTACAAAGTAAGCGTGTTGAAAACTGGAGAGCCTCCTTGGTGGCAGTTGCTAAGTTATGATCAAAGGCTAAACCAAGGCTAAACCAAGCTTAAACCAAGGCTAAACCAATTCAGACGGTGGTGGCTGTGAACATTTTAATATTTCACTTGGTCGAATCATCTAGAGAAATCTCCTGTGTTAACTACAATCTAGAAATCTTTCCTTCAATGCACATGGCTGAGGGCGTGGCAGAAAAGAAGAAAAAAAAAAGAAGTTATACTTACAAGCACTCTGGTGCTTTCCTGAGAACATGATGGTGTCAGATTCACATCAGTGAACATTTACTCTGAAAAACAAAGCCCTGTTACTTCTTGCCTAGGTGGTCACTGAGCTAAGGAAAAGGCCAATTGGTTTTAGGGGGATAAAAATGAAACGAAACATGTGAGACATTGAAACAGTGAGAAGTTGGTGAAGGCAGCTCTCAAGTGGGTTTTATCACATGCAGATTTATTTTTAACTCTGAATATTTAGTATTACACAGCACACTGGAGCCACTTTTGAAGGTTCTGATTTAGATGCCTGAGAGAAATCTAGTTGAAATATACAGAATACTCAACCCATGAGTCTTGCCCTAGCTCAACAAAGCATCTCATCACTTTTATTGTTTCATACCTGGGAAAAGCCCAAGAGATTCTGACTACGGAAGTAGACGGCTCCCAACATCTTACCCGAGTTCAGCTCTGTATATAGAGCATATTAACTTTAGGCACATAATTTTTTCAAGTGTTCACAAACTAATGATTTATATTAACTGTAGTTTCAGTGTATACAAAGATCCCATTTTTAGTTTTAGTTCAGCTTTAAAAGCCATCTATTTTAAAGAGATAAAGACAATATTTTATAAATGTACTCGTCAACGTGGCTAAGAACATTGGTCTTGTTACGTTACTCAAGTCACATTTTAGATAATATGCCTCTGTTAGATTTATGCTGAATCTAAAATTTGGGGACAAATGTATTAACATGATTTTAAGTGTTGCGGTGGGCCTAACTTTTATTGCTTAATTGAGAGTATATGCCCTAGCACCGTTATGCCAAGAATATAGCTTCAGTGAAAAAGAGAAGATATTTTATTGTCTCAAGGGCTGGCTCTATTCTCATTTCACGTCAGGGGAAGGGATGTGCATTTCTGAGGCTGAATATTAGCAACAACATTCATGTTAAGGCCCTTTAAAGATCACAAGACCAGTTTTTTCTAGTGTGTTCTATTTATTCTAGAACCAATTTACTCTTTTCAAATCATCCCCTGAATTGGTTTTTTTTTTTTTTTTGATGATCTAATACAGAGCATATACTGGCAAAGACACTGTTCTTTTCCTTGGCATTATGTAAACTTCAGAAAAAATTGCCCTGCTATAAAATATGAAAATCTTGCAACTGCAAATCAGGTTGGAAAAGTTTTCATGCCTCATTAACACCTGTGCTATAAATTCAGGCCTAACAGTTTGACAAAGTAATATTTCAAATTGCGATAATCACAGGAGTGTTTATTTTAATAGTTTGAAATGCCAAGCAGAAGACTGTTAGAGTTAATAAACACCCCCAAATGGATTCTTTATGATAAAAGAATATCAATGTAGTTTGCTTGTTATCCTGGGGATTTAAATTGAATCAGATCAGAGAACCAATTCTGTCTTTCAAGTTCCTCATGACTTTTTTTCCCTATTTTTCTTAATTCTCAGAGTTTTGAATATACGTGAGAATACGTGCATCTAAGGGAAAAAATGGGGCTACAGATGCATGACTTTTTTGTTTAAACAGTGTTAGTTTTCAAAATTGAATGAAAATTAGCCTCTCAGAGTCTAAACAACCTTTGGGGACAGGAAACTCCCTATATATCCTTAACTTAATCCACAGGTTCCTGTGAAGTGTCTTAAAATAGGAATTACTGAGTAAAGACAAGTTCGTAATTGCTACCCACACATATTTAGTGATCATCGTGAGATCATACAGTGTAACTCCTAACTGTGACTAAATTTTCCAACCATAAAATTAGAGGTGTTAGAAATCTAGTCTTGTCTCTTTATTCACGGTTAAGGAGATAAAGTACAGAAAGTCATGATGCTTTTCCAAGACGATATCCTTTTCCAGGATGACATTTCACACAGTGGCCACTACAACTGGGTCTTCTGGCTTCCAGCTCCAAATTATTCACCCTGTACTGTCTACAGCCTCAGGAGAGGGACAGGGAATATAGGATCCTTTTATTTCTAAATAATTACAGATCCTCAGAAAGTTGCGAAGATCTTACCAAGAGGTCCCATGTACCTTTCAACTAGTTTCTGGCAATGATTATGTCTACATAAACATAAAACTACCCACATAAAACTACACTACAATGAGTGGACATTGGTACAATGTGAAGAATATCTATTGTGTGTGTAGATGCATGTAACCATCTCTGCAATTAACATCCAGAACTGTTCTGTTGCCACAGACATTCCCCTTGGCTGCCTTTTAGAGTCAAAGCTGCTACTGTCCCTCAGCCATATACGAAGTAACTATGACAGGCTGTTGGGAGTAGAAATCATAACTCCCTCCAAGTCCTTATCAGCCATTTTTCTAAAATAATCTTTTAGCTCTACATTCTTGCATCTGTTTTTGTGGGATTCTGATGACATGCATAGTAGGTCGTTTGTTATAGTCTCACAGGTGCCTGAGACTGTGTTTTGTTTTGTTTTATTGTTTCCCAGTCCATTTTCCCTCTGTTGTTCAGATTGGGTCATTGTACTATTCTGTCTTCTAATTCACAGATTATTTCCTCTGATCTTTTTTTATTATTATCATTTTTAAGTTTATTTATTTTGAGGGGGGGGCATGGGAGGGTCAGAGAGAGCGGAAGAGGGAGAGAACCCCAAACAGGCTCCACACCACCGGTGCAGAGCCCAATGTGGGGCTCGAACCCACAAATCGTGAGATCATGAACTGAGCCAAAATCATGAGTCAGATGCTTAACTGACTGAGCTACCCAGGCACCCCGCTGTCCTCTGCTCTGAAGTCCATCCTTTGAATTTTTAGCTTTCTTATGGTATTTTTAGTTCTAAAACTTCTGCTTGTATCTTTAAATCTTCTATTTTTTTTTCTTGTTGAGACTTTCTGTTCTTTTGTTTGTTTCAAGAATGTTCATAATTACTTGTTGAATAGTTTTTATGATAACTACCTTGAAATCTTTGTCACACAGTTACTACTTAGGTATCATTTTAGTGTTGGCATCTGTCAGTTATATTATTTAAGTAGAGATTTCCCTGATTCCTTTTTTTTTTAACTTTTTTAACATTTATTTATTATTGACAGAGAGTGAGCAGGGGAAGGGCAGAGGGAGAGGGAGACACAGAATCTGAAGCAGGCTCCAGGCACAGAGCCCGACGCGGGGCTCAAGCTCACAAACCACGAGATCATGACCTGAGCCGAAGTCAGACGCTTAACCGACTGAGCCACCCAGGCGCCCCGAGAGATTTCCCTGATTCTTGGTGCAATGAGTGATTTTGAAATTATCCTACACATTTGGGGGTATTGTTAAGAGACTCTGAACATTCTTGACGTTTGCCATTGTAGCAGCTCTCTGACACCCTCTGCCTTGTTACTGTCAGGTTGGTGTGAAATTCTGGGTTTTCTGCTTCAGCCTCCTTTGTTACCATACTGTGGAGAGGGTTGCTTTTGTTACTGCTTGATCGAGGTGGGATTTTAGGTTCCCTGTTAAGCTTCCACTGGTGCTCTCCTGGTGGGAAGGGAAAGAGGTACTTAATTACATTGGGGTGGGACGGGAGTCAGGGTCTCTGATCTTCTCCATTCTCCCGTAAGGTGGGTGCACATGGCTGGTAAGGGCTGGGTGCAGGGGCAGTATAGCCTCCCCGTTTGGTCTTTGCTGCTGGGATGGAGGTGAATTTCTTCTGCAGTGTTTTGCTGGAGCAGATGTTTATTGCAGAGAAGTTTTCTGTCTTGCTAAGTTGCCTCCTTCCTGGTCTTCTGACTAGAGAAAGTTGACTTTCATGGGCATTTTTTTCCCCCCGCGTCCACTGGTGTTTCTGGGTTGGTGACTTTTCCCTCACCCAGTCTGGATACATAAGACAAAAAGAAAACCCGGGCAGTTCACTGCCAAGTTATTCCTCAGATGTCCATGTCTCTAGCCGGCCTGTCTCCTCTCTAATTTTCGGCCTTCTTACATGTGTTTCATTTAGACTATCAAGGATTTGAGTTGTACTCAGCAGGAGGACTGGGATGTACCTCAACTCCATCTTGGTCTGGAACTGTGAGACCTGGGTGGAAGATACTGAAGGGTGTGTAAGGGGGACACCATAGTAGTTCTGTGCCCATTTGCACATTTCACAAATGTCCCTGATAATTAAACTGGCTGGTGCGCTTTTTAAAATGATGCTGCTTTAGTCGACAGTGATGTAAAATCTGCCACATTACAGAGTGTAATCAGTGATGATGGAGAGACTGCACTGTCCTGTCAGTTTATTGTATCTAGGTGAATAAAGATTACATTTGTCAGGGATGTTCACAGCAGCTGATGTCTGTGCAACATTGATGTACGGTCAGCCAGGTTATAGTTAACGGTCAGCAGTTCCCTATGTAGCAGTTTCATCCGTGCTGTTCCTCAGTTTATATTTGCATTATTAACTATGGTCTTCTTCAAGGTGTTTACCAATACTACTTAGGTTTGGTGTGTTTTGTAAAAAGTTAGAAGCTGATCTAAAAAGAACAGCAAAAAACAGGTCATAGTTATTATTCCTTATAATAATTGGTAGCATTTTAATTTTTTTAATGTTTATTTATTTTTGAGATAGAGAGAGACAGAGTATGAACAGGGGAGGGTCAGAGAGAGAGAGGGAGACACAGAATCTGAAACAGGCTCCAGGCTCTGAGCCATCAGCCCAGAGCCCGATGCGGGGCTTGAACTCACGGACCGCGAGATCATGACCTGAGCCGAAGTCGGCCGCTCAACCGACTGAGCCACCTAGGCACCCCAATTGGTAGCATTTTAAAAGTAATTAATAACGTGCTTTAAAATCCTTTTTTGGGGGGTGCCTGGGTGGCTCAGTCAGTTAAGCATCTGACTCTTGATTTCAGCTCAGGTCATGATTTCAGTGTTCATGAGTTTGAGCCCCACATCAGGCTTCACACTGTTAGTGCTTGGGATTCTCTCTCTCTCTCTCTCTCTCTCTCTCTCTCTCTCTCTGCCCATCTCCTGTACTCTCTTTCTCTCTCTCTAAAAAATGAAATGAATTGAAATGAAATGAAATGAAAAATGAAATGAAATCTATATTTTTGAAGAGAACATGAGAAATTTAGAAGTAATGATACTCCATGTTTTATATATCAAGGTAGATTTCTGCTTCGGTTATCGGTTGCTATATAATTAATCACCCCAAAAATGATTGGCCCAAAGCAACAATAATTTATGATTATTCATAAACCTATGGGTCTGGAATTCTTGCAGGAATTAGGTGGGTGATTTTTCAGCCCAGTGTGGGCTGGGTTTACCCATTCGTCTGCATTTGGATTAGCTGGGATGGGACATCTAATAAGGCTTTATATATGTACATATACATATCTAGCATCTCACTTTTTTCCCTGAGGCTTATCCTCATGGTTAACTTGGTCTTCTGGAAGGTACTAGATGAGAGTTCAGGGAGACTGTGTCAAGAGCACAAAATGGAATCTACAAGTCCTCTTAAATGAAACCATACATTGTCAGTTCTGCCATATTTTATTGGTTAAACCTGATCGCTGAGTCATCCTACGTTCAGGACAAGGAGGAAAAGACTCCACTTCTTGATGAGAGGAGAGATCAACTTTCATTGCCAAAGGCATGTGGGATGAAAGATACTGTTTTGTGAGCGCCTTTTGGAATAGTGTGCCAGGTAGACTTCCTGGGTGGGATTACTTATTTTCAAACTTACAGCTGAAGCCGCCGTTAGATTAGTAGTCAAATTGTTTACTTCTAAATAATTCTAATTTCTTTTCAAAAAGGAAGATCTCCAATACACGGCCTAACTTTACGGCTCAAGGAACCAGGGAAAGAAGAATAAAGTAAGACTATAGTTAGCAGAAGGAAGCAAAAATTAAAGATGAGCACAGAAAGAAAGAAAACAGAAACTAGAAAAGCAGTAGAAAAGATCCACTAAACTAAGAGCGTTTTGTTTTGTTTTGTTTTTTTTGTTTTTTGAAGAAATTCTAAGGATTCTCACTCAATTCCCCTTTTCTCTGGCATGGTCTCAGTCGAACCATCCATTCCTTCCTATGTTCTACTTTATTCCCAGGCTCATCTCTGCTTTCCCACCACTCTACAGCCTGTGATCTCGACATAAACAGCGGCTTTGTGGGCGTGTGACCTGTCCAGTCACAGAGCCCTGCATTCGAAAGGGCCCTTCACTTCATTTGATGCTTTGCCATCTCTATTCTGAAAGAGGACTGCATTTTCATTTTGCGCTGGGTCCCACAAATCGTGAGCCAGTCTTGTTTTTATGTTTAGAATGTGCTCTCTCTTTCTCACAGTATTCTACCTGGCATGTTTTAAAATACTTTTCAGATGCAGCTTAAATAGCACCTTGCCTCTGAAAATTTTCCTGGTTTCCTACCCCCACCCGCAGAGGGAACAATTGGCTCTTTTCTGTAGATATCTTGGTTCCATGCCATTTGGCATAAAGTTTCATTATAGTAATTGTTTTTTAATGAATATTTGTATATACATTTCTCCTGCATGAGTTGCGCTTAACACACTTGCCTCATTCATTACTACACGTAGCAGTTTCCCAGTGTATAGTCTATGGCGTGTAAATATTCAATAAATATTTGATTGAACCAAAGAACAAATAAATAGATGAGTACAATGTGGTTTGTGTCTTGTCTTTAAAATAGTAAGAGCAGACACTATAGATTTCAACACCAGATAATTCTGTTTGCTAACAGTATTCACTTCTTATCTCCACCAAAACCACCCAGTTACAGTTTTTGTCCAGTCCTCCCATTTGTTCCTCAATTGGAAATATAAAACATACGCTGGTATCAGATATTCAATAAACTTCATGTCATTATTACTTGAACTTAAGTTTTCCTTTAAACTTAACTTCCAGGAGCAATGAGAGCCATGCACACAGGTTAACACTTATTGATATGTTGTTCTGTATGTTTTCTTTAATTCACCTTTTGTTTTTTAATCTTCATTTATTTTTGACAGAGAGAGACAGAGCATGAGAGGGGGAGGGGCAGAGAGAGAGACACACACACACAGAATCCGAAGCAGGCTCCAGGCTCTGAGCTGTCAGCACAGAGCCTGACGCGGGGCTCGAACTCAGAGACGGCAAGGTCATGACCTGAGCCAATGTGGACGCTCAACCGACTGAGCCACCCAGGTGCCCCATGTATGTTTTCTTTAATTCATCTTTAATTCATCCACAACAAGATTTTAAGTATCATGGAAGGGCTTCTAGTCCTGGCCAAGATGGAGTAGTAGGGATCAAATGTATCCTCCCATCTGAAAACAGCCACAAAACCATGGAACACACACGAAGTAGTGATTTTCAAGACACTGGACAAGAGTCGGTGCTGTACAGTGATCTTTGAGAGATGAGAAACAAATAAGGAGGGGCCTATAATGCCCCAGTTTGCTGCCCGGAGAGCATTTGCAGAGCCAGCCCAAGTTCCAGGCAGCTGCGCAGGGATAGGAGGGACTTAGCTATCTCCGGGGTTGAGAAGACAGTGCTGAGTCTACAGAGGCCAAGATGGCCAGAGTGCTCATGGTAGGGTGTTAGAGAGGAGGCAGCTGTATGGAAAGGGAACTCTAGAGTTCTGAAAAGGATCACTCTAGAATCTTCAGTGGGGTACTGATTCAGACATATGCATGAGGAAACTACCTGAGGCTGGAGACAGAACTACTGTGAACAAATAAAGGGAACAATACTCGAAGCTCACACAGGGTTGGAAGGAGGGTCTGTTCCCACCAGCCAGAGAAGAAGACCTCGTCATTCATGAGGTAGAGCCCCCACCAATGTTTGCCTCAGTAGTAGGGTAAAATTAGCCCTAGTCTAAATGCTGTTCTAGTCCCATCTAACAAAGCTTTAAAGCAAGACCCAAAATGATCAAAATATTTCCAAATAACTGAGTCATAAAACAAAACCTGGGGTATTTATAAGAGTATATAAATGTCCAGATGCCATAAGGTGAAACTCACGATGTCTGCTGTCCAATCAAATATCGCTAAGCATGGAAATTAGCTGGAAAATCTAACCCATAACGAGGAGAAAGAAAATAATCAACACAGACCGAGAAATAACACAGATAATAGAATTAGTAGACAAACACATAAAACAGTTGTTACCGTTGTGTCCCATATGTTCAAGAAACATAGAAGAAAGATTGATCATGATAATTACAGATGTGGAAGATATTAAAGCAATGAAAATTTGAACTCCTAGAGATTAAAAAAATACATAAGATGCAATTAATGTTAGTTTAGACATTGTAGACCAGTGAGCTTGCCAATGAACATAAATCATTTAAAATGAAACCTAAAGAGAAAAGAGACAGGGAAAAATGAGTAGAGCATCATTGAGCTGTGGGCCAGCTCGGGGCCCTGAAAGAATGGAGAGGCAAATAAATAATGACCCAAAATGTTCAAATTTGACGAAAACAGTAAACTCCAAGTAGAAGGAAAAATGAAGAAAGCCACAACAAAGTACATACCAATCAAACTGTTTCAAACTAAAGATAAACATAAAATATTAAGCTCTTGGAGATCACCTTCAAAGGTACATTTCTCAGGTATCATTGAGCATAGCTCCACTTAGTTATAAGTAATCGCTTCTTATCCTGTCCTCATAGATTAATTTCATAAAATCAAATCATTTCTTGGTATAGATAATTATTTAAGCCTAAGAAGGTCATTCTGCCATTTCTGAGTATTTCTTAGAAGTATTTCTTCTTCTTCTGCATTTTCTAGGCATCTAGGGTAGCAAGGCAAAGGATTTGCATTGAAAGTTTTAACTTTTAACTGAATTTGTTTATGCAGAAGTAAGATTTTGCAAAAGGAAGCCTTGTTTAGGATCATAGCCTAGTTGATTCTCAACTAGGTATCTCACCTTCTAAAAATTTTCACTCTATACTAAAAAACCTAGATAGGTACTATGGATCTATGTACTTAATCTTGGGACACAGTAAGAAAGGGACACTCATTGGTTAACCAATACTTGTTCAGGTCAGTTAAAGTGAGTGCTGTTTTCACAGAGTAGCTATAATGAGTCAATTGCTGAGCTCGCAAAATGATGCCAAGCCAAAATATATAGTTGATATATAGATAGATGATATATAGATAGATGATGGATACATACATACGCACACATATACATACATAGGCACGTGCCATTATACATACATATTTACCTACATGGACACATGGATTTAAAAACTGGGGGGGAATGATTGAGTATAATAAATGTACACACTAAGTAATAAACGATATCCATTAATGGAGGGACTATATGATACATTCCCTCAAAGTTTCTTTCTTTCTCTGAAGCCAACCTACATACGACACTAGGTGGTCCTAATATATACCTGTCCAGTCTCTGTTCATTTTATAATTCATCTCTCTTGGTTCCCCAAGTGTGGGCTCTTTTACATCCGCTTCTATTACTACCATCGGGAGAATTCTCGGGCTCCTCCCCATCTGAGATATCAGGTTAAGCTTTGTGGTTCTTCAATTTTTTTTTTATCTGTATATCCCCCTTAGCACTAAAGCATTGCATGTAAATGAGCAAATAAAAGCAACTTTGCTCTAAATGTAAATCAATTATATTAAAAAAATCCTTGTGGAGAACAATTGCTCCGTAAGGGCATACAGAAAGCAATGATGTTCAACAACACCTTTCTACGGTTTGACTTGATTCTTGGGCTTCAAAAAGTCATCTTAGACATGCCTTTTTCTCACGAATGCATCCTTACTCTTGTCAGGACAAGAGTATCTGTTTGGAACAAACATCTGCACATTTTACAGACAATTAGAAATGAAAATGAGGACTGGTAGCTGGTTAAAGGCACAGACGCATCTGTATCTTATTTGCTTATTAGTTCCTGGAAGACCTTCTCTTACTCCGAACAGAACTGGCATGATTGTGAAATCCACAGGGTCTTATGTAGAAAGGGAGACACGATTGCCGGGAATAGAAAATGAAAATTCAATTTCAAGTGGAAAAACGAATGTAACATTTCCAGCTTGTAATTTTTTCCGGGGCAAAATGAAATAGATAGTTAGGTAACCGTATGTTTTAATAGCTTTTAGCATTGACTTTAAGCTCTTGCAGAAGGAAACCATGGTCAGGTTTTTATGTATTTTTATTCGAGAAAACCGCCAATGGGAGGAAAATCGATAATAAAAACATCAGACAATAGTAACCTTAAAGAAAATCACTGAAAAGGTGACCTGTAGAAAACACATGAGCCGTTTCTTCTAGGTTGTACGTTTTTAAAGTTACCCTATCTTGGATATAAACCAATATAAACAATGTGAGCTCTGAGCACATGTGTGTGTATATATCTCCCAAATCTTTGAATAAGTGAAATTTTTTTCTTAAAAACCAGAAGTTAAAAAAAAAATTTAATGTTTATTTTTTTAAGAGAGACAGAGAGAGAGAGACAGAGCATGAGTGGGGCAGGGGCAGAGAGAGAGGGAGACACAGAATCCGAAGCAGTCTCCAGGCTCTGAGCTGTCAGCACAGAGCCCGATGCGGGGCGAACTCACGAGCTGTGAGATCATGACCTGAGCTGAAGTTGGACATCCAACCAACTGAGCCATCCAGGTGCCCTTAAAAAAACAGAAGTTTTATATTTTAACTACTTGTTCAGTGTCCTAAAACATGGAATTTCTCACTCATCTCCATAATGGGACTGTTCTTGATTAGGGACTGATTAAATATGATTTTTTTTTTCTCTTTGGAAACTGCCAAAGCCAGGAGGAAAAAAGTTGATTTCCAAAATCAGATGTCAGAGATCTTGTTACTTACTTATTTTAACCGCTGTTTTCAGTTTTAACTTTTTGGGGAATGCCAGGTGGAAACCTGAGAAACAAAGTGGCAGGCCCTCAAATCGTGGAAGGCTTTCTAGACAGGCCTGGTGGTTGGAGGAAAGTCCCGATCAACTTTGTGACTTAGCTGTTCCTCTGAGTGGGCAGCTCACTTATCTTGCTTGGAAAGGGTTCACGAAGCTCCAGATCCCTCTGAATCTGAGAGCCTGGGTGTGGAACTCCCGTTTTGCCTGGGACTCGATCGTCACATAAACTTGTCTGAATCTCCTAAGCCCTCCCAGGACCTTGCTGGCACTGAGAATAGCACGGAACACTGGATTCCTCCAAATCTGAACATTTCCGTCCTGGATAACTTGCTACTTTGGGGTTTTGATCTTTGTATATAATCTTTAATGAAATCTCCCCCAAGTTCTCCATAAGGCCTCACAACGTCTCCTTCCAGGTGGGGTATTGCAAAGTGCTATCTCTTCAGGATCAGGCCCAAAAGAGGTCAGAGAGGGTGGCCTGATATCTTAAAATGTCACTTAAAAACGGAGCACCTGGGTGGCTCAGTTGGTTAAGCGTCTGCCTTCGGCTCAGGTCATGATCTCACAGTTTGTGGGTTCACGCCCCACGTCGGGCTCTGTGCTGACAGTCCGTAGCCTGCTTTGGGTTCTGTCTCCCTTTCTTTCTGCCCCTTCCCTGCTCACACTCTGTCTGTCTGTCTGTCTCTCTCTCTCTCTCTCAAAAATAAACATTAAAAAACTTGAAAAACAAAACAAAACAGGAACTTGACTTAAAAAACAATTCTCTCCATAAACATTCAGGCCAGTATAGACAACTTATGCTCTCTCATATGCACAGCCCATTTACAATTTTGCTCTGATGGCACAGATGAGAGATCATAGCTAGTGTAAAGAAACTGGCAGGGAAGACAGTCTCAGAGAGGATCTAATCCTTAAGGTATCAAAGACCACCCTCTATGCTTTGTTCCTATAAAACATTTTACATAAATCCAGTGTTATTTAAATTTATGCTTTGGAACTGTATTGCATGACACTCCGGTCTTTATTTTGCTGACCTCATTCGGATTTGACCAATTTTGATGTGGAAAGCACTATGGAATGAGGCCCAAGAGGATTAGAGGCATCATTTGTCATCTGCTAAATGCGATGTCAAGCCATAATTTAAGATAAATGCCTTAAAGACAACTCTGCAATCACAGATGTATTTTTAGAAGTGTTGAATTAGATCTCATATTGTCAACACTTCTGTGATCTTTGCAGGAAGTAATGAACATGTGAGGTAGATAAAGTATAGAGAGTTATGATTGTTTTAGAAGCTGAAGCGAAATGAAGCATCATCAAGGGACGACATGATGAGGAAAACTAATGACTAGAAAATTAATCAGAAGGGATGTTCTGAAGATTTATGATAATACCTACATTTTTGAAGGTATAAATGAATCAATATAATGTATTTTCATTTTTAATGTGTGAAAGGAATTGTTTTTAAGAAACACTGATTTAAAAGGTGATCACCAACCATTGGTGAGTTAATGTCATACCTTTATTTGAAGGCTCCTTAAAAAACCCCATCTAATAAAAAAAATCAATCCAGGAATGGCAATAACCAAGTCAAAATTCTAGTCACCCTCACATGTACTTTTTTCTGGAATTCTGGTTTGCAGTGCATATTAGAATGTTAAAGAATATCTTATGTTTTCTGGAACATTTGCAATATATCTAATTATATAATATATAATACACCTATGTTTTAGGTATAGAATCTCCCTCTCTCTCTCTCTCTCTCTCTCTCTCTCTCTCTATATATATATATATATATATATATATACACATATATATATATATATATAAATGTCTATGAAATTTAATTTTATGTGTCGAGTTGACTAGGCCATGGGGTGATCAGATAGTTGGTCAAACATGATTCTGGGTGTTTTTGGATGAGATTAATATTTAAATCAGTGGACTGCTCTCCATAGGGTGGGTGAGCCTCACCAATCGGTTGAAAGGCCTGACTAGAACAAAAAGATTTGCCTCCCCAGGGAACAAGATGGCCTTCAAACTTCATCTGCAACATTGGCTCATCTTGGATCGATAGGACCGTCTTTGTCTCGAAATGGAACAGTGGCTCTCCTGACCCTCCAGCCAGAAAATTTGGGACTCGCCCTGAAGATTTTGGACTAGCCTGCTGCCATAATTCCATGAGCTAATTCCTTGTAATAAATCTCTTTCTATATACATATCCATCTTATTGGTGCTGTTTCTCTGAAAAACCCTGACTCAAACGATACTCAAACATTTGTTACTTCTTGGCAGTAATAAATGCACCCTTACATATCAAGAACTCTTCAGGCACATGATGTTAGTTAACCATTGAAAAGCAACAAGATTGAATTTCATTAAAATGTCATAGTTTACTGAATTCTCCTTTTAATTCCTAAAATGGAACGCCGAAACCAAGTCTGGTTCGTTTGTCATCTCTGCTTGGTCTCTCCGCTACCGATAAAATTGATTTTCTCAGAATAAGCATGAGGATGGAATTTTTCCCCACGGGTGCTGACTTTTCCCACTCTTCGCCAAGGAAGAGAAGACATGAATAATTAATATAGGCCTACATGTGTGCAGTTACGAACATGAACCTTCCCATGCTTTTAGCGCATCCCGTGAGATACTGGCTAACCGGACTCTACACCTGACCGCCTCAGCTAGTTCACGCCCTGGTAGTGGTGTAACCAGGACTCAGGGTTGGACCTGGTCGTCACATCAACATCGCAGCATAAACTGCATCCCAGCTCAGGTCACCGTCCTGCTCTTCTCCCTGCCTACTTCTCCTTTTGACTTTACTGAAGCTGGTAAAGTTCTGCGGGGTCGGAAAGTCGAATGCTTGCTGAAAATGCCATTTGCATAAGGTTTGATTCTCTAGTGATTATGAGGAAACGAAGGGGAAGGAGGGATAAAAGTCCAGTAGCAGATTTTAGAACAAAGTCTACCAGATGCTTATGAAAGGCAGGCAAGGGACACCTGGGTGGCTCAGTCAGTTAAGCAGCCAGCTCTTGATTTTTCGCTCAGGTCAAGATTTCACAGTTCATGACATCAAGTCCTGCATCAGGCTCTGCACTGTCACTGTGGGATTCTCTCTCTCTCTCTACTTCTCTCTCTGCCCTTCCCCCACTCTGCTCTAAATAAATAAACAAATAAACCTTAAAAAAAAAAAAAGGTGAGCAAAAGGCAAGTTCAACACCAAAATGGAGGCTAAGCATGGGACCTAGAAACATTCACGATCCAAGATTACTAAAGTGGACTAAATTCAAGAGGATGGTGACAGGAGCTGTGATAGTTTACATACAATATTTTGGAATTGTGAGGACAATCAAGTCTACCTTCTCAGTGAAAGCAGTTCAGTAAATTACTTGTTTCAACGAGAAGTTAGTAAGAATATAGTAATGATTTTTTATTGTATATAGTAAGGACTTTTATCATCATTTGTTGCTTTGCAAACACCTTCTAATTTTTTTTTTAATATATATGATTCTCATTTAAACAAAATTCTTTGAGTGGGGGCACCTGGATGGCTCAGTCGGTTAAACCTCTGTCTTCAGCTCAGGTCATGATCTCGCAGTCCGTGGGTTCCAGCCCTGCACCGGGCTCTGTGCTGACAACTCAGAGCCTGGAGCCTGCTTTGGAGTCTGTGTCTCCTTCTCTCTGCCCCTCCTCAACTCACGTTCTCTCCACCCCCCAACCACCGTACCTCTCTCTCAAAAATAAACATTAAAAAAATTATTTGAGGATGTTAGGAAACTGTGGTCAGGGGTGTTTGGATAGACATAGGTAAATTGTCTAAAATCAAATCTAGTAAGTGGTAAATTCAGAACTCAGTGCCTTGTCTTCGGACTCTACACAATGTGTGGTGAGGAATACATATGAAGAAAACTATTTGTGACTGTATTGAGGATAGGTAACTGTAAGCTACACAGCTAGAGCACATTAAAAATACACGTAATCCTTGCATATAATCATTTGTAGGTCAGTGTTGTGGAAAAAAGGAAAATCGATGTGGGCGGGATTCGTTTTATGCCAGTGTGATCTGTCATTGCTAAAAATGAGCCAGAAATGGAAAAGATCAAATTCTTCTGTTGTTCTCTAAGGAGACTCTTCACTTCTCCATACATTTTTTATTTCTGAAACCCAGTGCCAATACCATTTAAAATACCCTAATTTTGTCCTTATGCTTTTTAAATCAGGTTACTTCTAATTTAGCACATTGAAGGCTTATCACATATCCCTGAGAACTGAATGAGTTCGAAGAGCTTCCAAAGGTAACAGATATAATCGGGACAATAGCTGAGCCCGGAAAAGAGGAACAGTCCGTACCTGGGTTCATTAATAACGCTTCTCCACATACAACAAACCATTTCATTTACGCTTAAACTACAAAGCAGAGCCTTACTTTGTTGTATAATTCATCTGGTCTCTTTTCTTCTTTGTTGCTGCTTTTCAATTTGCCTTCCCTTCCTTCGGGAGGAGATCTGAATGAGAATAAGTCTGTTGACCAGCTCTGACTCTTAGGCAGACTCTGATAAGGAAAATGGATGATCCTTCCGTTCCTAGGGAAGCCACTTCCTCCCTTCTGATGTTGGAGCCGAGGGGGGCCTATTATAACCAGACTCTCACTTCTGACCTTGAGGTTTTCCTTTCAGAGTATCTGAGGACGCTCATTGCCAGTTGGTCTTCTTGTCAAAGTGACATCTCTCCTCATGATGAGATGTGCTCCATTAATATATTCTGTTTTAGAAGGTTTCTTATCAGACCTAGATACAAAATAATGCACAATATAGGATGTGTTCCAGAGTATCAGAGAAGGGGATTTTGTACTCAAAATCTATCGTAAGTACTGGATAAAATATCTGTGAAGCCCACACGGGGCTGTTGACAGTGGGAAAAAAAGTTATGTTGCTCACTGTGTGGCGAACAATTTGTTGACTTAATAGCATCTTGGATCGCATCATTGATCGCCAACTTGTCATCTCTTTCTGAATAGTTTAGAAACGAGCAGTATGTCTGAAAGTTCTCTAAATTACTCAATGTCAGGCCCACTATTTCCTGGAGTCTTCCTTAGAGACAAGTAACCGGATGGAGAGAAAAGGAAGGAACACTGCCCATCAGACACTGCCCTTCCTCCTCCCCAGTGAGACGCAGCCCAGACCCCCCCCTGTTCTCCATGGACAGGAAGAGGGAGCATAGCAGGAGTGAAAGGAAAAAGATGCTGGATAGAGTAGAAAATGGTAGACAAGAAATGGGAAGAAATAGAGGGGGAAAATAATAGGGGAAATAAAAATTGTAAAAGAAAAAGGCAGGGAGGAAAGAATCTGAAAGAAGCATTATCTAGCCCACTGTCCTCCATTTATCACGATCTACTGCCAGATTCCCCAAAGGCTTTTGATACTCAGGTCTGCCGGCATTATGATTTTGCCATCGTCTCCATTCATTTGCCTTTTTTCATTCTTTGGTCTTTCCTCTTTACCTCCTTTTTGTCCCCTCCTGCCCACATTAGTTCCAAATTTAAGGTAAAGATAACCATAACCTTCCTACAGAGAAGCTGCTTTTCCCTAAAAATACCGTGGGATCAAAATGTTAAATTATTTTGCCACGTTGGCTAACCACAGGTGCAGAATATTCTCAAACCTGATTGTGATGAGGTAACTAGGTGTCACAGTATTTATTTAATATGTAAAACCTGACCTGATCCGGTGACTTAAAATATTATTTGGAGGAAAATAATTGCCTATCAATACTAGGTTCTAATATAGATATGAGTTAACAAGTGCTAAAACTTAAGAAAAAAAATAGGAGAGATGTAAAGATGAATAAATGCAATCCATTCATGTAGTGCAAGCCCTGACAGTTGGCTTTTTCTTTTTGTAATGCAAGTGCCCAACTTAAGCTTTGACAGTCAAGGCATCCACTTCAAAGGAGGCAACACTTCCAAGATGGCTACCTCCGATGAACACATTGCCAGCCATGCAACTAAATAAAGATCCAGGCTTTGCCAACCTCCTCTCTTGGTTGCAGAGATCCCGGTTGATTTCAATAACTGACCGTTTTGGCCACTTGGTTTTTCTCCTCCTTTGCTTTAAATTCGCACCTTTTGTTTTAAATCCACCAATACGAAGTGAGCCCATGAAACCCTAGGCCCTCTTGTCTTAACTCCAGTAAACAAAACCCAGGCCTGCACTCACTCACTCTCTCTGTCCCCTTGACCTCGCTGTGTGGCCCTAGGTGTTCCATGTAATTTCCGGGACCTGTAAGTAATAAACCTTTTTTTTTTTTCCTCAGGGTTTCCTGATGGTTATTGCTGAGGGTGTCTTGCAATCATAATAAATACCACAAGGGCCAATCCGGCCGTAGCAATGGTTGTCAGTAGGCTGAGACCCACAACAATTCACTGATTTTTTTTTCTGAACCAAGACAGAAAAGAGTTGACATCATTCACAGTAGGGGAACACTGTTTTACGTGGCCGCTGGGAGTATGATTTGGGAGGCAGTGTTTCAGAGCCTCCGAATTTGAGAGCAGGTCAGGAATCATGGATATAATCCTGCCATTATTTCAAGTAGCATCCTGCTCATTTTCTTAGGCTCATCTGGGTCACATAAATTTTGACCACTAAAAAATAGTTCATTGGTAAACTGTCTCAGCAGCATACTTTTTTTTTTTTTCCTAACCTCACACCTTCCCTCTCTTCCTCTCAAAACCAGCCAACCAACTAATCAAGCAATGACTGCAAAGGGCTGTTCATTCCAGGTAAAATTGTTAAGGCAGATTTACAGTCGTTCTTCCTCCCTATCAGAATATTGAAAAAGGATGTTAGTTTTGGAAGGAAATGATTTCAGTGGTGACAGATGAAATCTGCATAGCAAGACGTAGGGAATGTGTTTTCCTAAAATGAATGATATTGTAGAACAGAAGAAAACCTCTTATTGGTAACTGATGCCTTTGTGGAAATTGGCAACCTGAGCTAATTAAAAATAATCCATAAAGCCCATTAGGCAAACTGGAGAGATCCTTTTTGAAGAAACAAGTGTGTGCACACATGGGTACATCTCTTCTTTCCCTCCCCCTCCTCGTCTTACCACTAATACCTCATGCATTTGCCAACTTACCACTTTTAATGCTAAAAACGTTCTTCTGAAGCGATCCATCCTGCATTCTAATATTGAATGCCTCTGCTTTCTAGACCATTTTTTATTTGTCCAACAGATAAATGAGGAGTCTAACAGCACTTTTAGTACAATGCGTTGAAAATTCGTCCGGACTACTTTGGTCACTAAATGTTAAGGATCTGACTCAAACACAGAGAACAAGCTGGAGGTTATCAGAAGGCAAGGGGATGAGGCATGGAAAAAAATAGGGTGATAGGAATTAAGACGCACACACTTCCGGTTATAAAATCAATTTGAAGTCAGGGGAATGAAAAATACAGCATGGTGAATACAGTCAACGATATTGTAATAACTTTGTATGATGGCAGATGGTAACTACATTTAGTCGTGGTGGGCGTTGCACAATGTATAGAATTGTCGAATCACTATGTTGTGTACCTGAAACTGACAGAACATTATAAGGCAACTATACTTTCATTAAGAAAAAAAAAATGTTGGGGCTCCTGGGTGGCTCAGTCGGTTAAGCATCTGACTTCGGCTCAGGTCATGATGTCACAGCTCGTGGGTTCAGGCCCTGCATGGGGCTCTGTGATGACAGCTCAGAGCCTGGAGCCTGCTTCAGATCCTGGGTCTTCCTCTCTCTCTCTGTCCCTCCCCCGCTTATGCTCTGTCTCTCAAAAAATGAATAAACGTTAAGAAAAAAATTTAAAAAATGTGTTAAGGATATGTTGGTTTCAGATTGGCTGGGCAAGCGGGGATGAATTTGAGACTTGTGTCACTGCATCATTCTGGTCCCTAGTGCTCTCCTGAATTTTAATGACTCCTTACCCTGTCTCAGTCGTTGGACCACATCAAGCTTTCTTCAGTTTTGAGACTGCAGTTTTTACAGTCTGTAATCACTCAGTTCTGGACCTAGCCTGGCTTCTGCTTTAATTGGCCTCCTTTCTTGATTCGTTCAGTTTTCTCTGAACTGTTTAGAAAGACAGCCAAAAACACTTCCCAGCATGGCGTCTCCAGTTAAAGCATCTCTCACTGACCTAAAGAAACCCTTCCTTCATTCAAGGATGGGCTTTCTAGTGCAAGACGCTGAAGTCTTGAGACCAAATATTCCGAGGCTGGGAAGGGCGACAGTAGTAGCCGAATTTTCCTTTGCGCTATAATGATGCAAAGATTACCAAGCTTGTTTGTTGTCTAAAGAGGTTAGAACAGGGGAGAAGAGAGCAAAGAGCTCACACCGTGCCCTGGGCCTGCACAAAGCATCAGGATGCCAGTCTGCAACCTACAACAGTTGGAAACCTACCTGGCTACAGGCCATTTTCTTCTTTCATCCAAGTCCCAGAGCCATTAGTGTTTCTAGTCCTAATTACTCAGTGTGAGTTTTACTGAGGTGTGTAAGGTAAATTGAAATTCCAAGGCTAGTTTGTAGAGAAGCATTGGGTAGTCAGGTCTTCTGAGACTTTGCGTGCTATCTTCAGACTTTTTTATTTTTTTTTATTTTCTATTTTATTATTTTTTTACATCAGAGGACTAGAAACGTGCTCAGGGACAGGTTAAAATATGAAACTGTTTTCATAGTTCAGAAAGTGGGAAATCATTTGGCTTATTTTGTTGTGCTTTTGTATACTTGTTCGGCTGAGATATTAAGCCTCAACCACAGTAATTAAAATAAATTTCGCTTGGCGTTATCATGACGTGGAAGACGACCCATGTCTTTATAAATGGGGGTCAGAAGTTGTTTCGTTTGCTCTTTTGTTGGCTCGCGTAATCGTCTTACGTGGCAGTGTTTGACGCCTACCTGAGAAGAAGGTATTTCAGTTAGAGGCTTCTGCCTAGAGCTGTAGTCTGGTTTTGAATGTTGAAGCTGGGCTAGACCATAAAAGTTGGTTTCGTTCCAAAGACTGGATGAAATGGTGGCAGAACGGTGATGCTTAAGGTGGCTTTTACTTTCATCTATCCAGCAGAGAAGCAACATACCAAGGGAGTGCATTAGGATCTCTAAGCTTTCCTTTCTTCCCAGTGGAAGCCACTCACATGCACACAAAGTGAAGAATGTGGCAAGTCAGAGCAACTGAGAAGTGTGGGTTTGCAGACCTTCATGGAGTGACTGGGAGCAAGATCACGTCACCTTCAAAGAAGTTTCTGCTGTGCCGCACTTGGGAATTCTGTGCTCTGTATATTGATGTGTCATCTCGTCTGCTCAGGTGTCAGTGCGGGCAGGCTTGAACTTGGGCTGCGGCAATGCTGAACTTGATGTTTGTTAATAGCCAGTTGTTTTCAACATTGGTCACTCCGTTAAATTTTTCCTAATAGAAGTTAATGAAAGGACTGTTGTTACAGATAAGTATGTAAATTTAATCTTCTCAACTTTGGTTCAGGATCTCTTTTGCTTCATCTACCAGGGTGGTGTACTTAACCAGTGGTTTTTCTGGATCCCAGTGGAAAATGCTGAGTTTTAAGGTAATCAGTAAGTTTCTTTTTGGAGAGAAAGAGAGCGTGCATGTGTGCGCAAGTAGGTGAGGGGCAGAGGGAGAGAGAAAATCTTAAGTAGGCTCCGTGCCCAGTGCAGAGGCCAACACAAGGCTTGATCCCAGAACCATGGGATCATGACCTGAACCAAAATCAATGAGTTCAATGCTTAACCCACTGAGCCACCCAGGCATCCCAAAGTAATGAGTAATTTTACGCACACTAAAAGGAGAATGATTTTAAACACAGTATATCCTGAAATTACTCATCACCGTTGAATTATTTTGGTCATTGAGAAGTCTTCTTAGATTAGGCTTGACCTTTTCATTAGATCAATTGCTAAATTATTGACAGGCAAGTAATTAATCCTAAAATGAGGGTTTAGACCTAAATGTCTCTACTTAATATTTTATTATACTTAGAACATTATTGTATCTTTGAAGACAGCTTTGTTTTTTATGATTATGTTGATATTTATGAAAATCGGTATAGCTTACGTAGAACTATTCAGAAATTTTTCATACAAATTTCTTTCAATCTGCTCTTGTCCTTCTTTTTCCATCATGGGGGATATAATGGATAGTTAATAATTCAGTGCTAACCAGTGACAATGTATGAAAGACTTCCAGAATTCAGGTAGCTTAAACTAGTCTTAAAGGATTTCTGAACTCCATCGTATTTGGAAATTACTGTATTAATTTAGATAAATTTTAAGCATACATTTTTGCATGCTATTTTCTTAATATATAAAATTTTCTGGTAATTATTTTGTCTTTAAGGAAAACTGGTACAAAAACCAAGGGACTATGAGTGATGGAGTCATTGACATGACTGATTTCAGTGTCTCTAAGTAAATTAGTTAAGTTATGCTTGTCTCTTTCATTAAAAGCACTATTACACAGGCTGATGCAAAAGATGACTGTGGTAAATGGGTTTTCAGGTCATTTCTGATAAAGTTAAATGTGGTTGTCTTTTCAATTGATCATTCTGCATCTTTTCCAGACTGTCCATCCATCTCTTGGAACAGCCTGTCCAATAAGCTCTACAGGAAATAATTTGGGCAATTTTAAAGAAAGTGCATCTTTAGATTAAATGGCTTTGGAGTGTTTTTATTTCCTGCCAAGATGGATAAGAATATATTTCAAAGGGTGTTAATTTCCTGTTTTATAATTATTCAGTTTCCGTGGGAAATAAGTATTTAAATAAATCCCAAATAAACATCATGCAAGTTCTTTGAATCTCAGGGGAGACACAATTAATTCAACTAAGTTTGATCTATGAGAATCTGTTGTTCCCATAACTCTGCATTTCCATTTGCTAGATCATGTTATTAGTTAATTAGGATGAATTTATAAAAATTTCATATTATTCAAGTATTGAATAATACTTTGGAGCAGTGCAGCAGAAATGCTATTCAATGTGATAACAACTATCTATCTATCTAGTGATAGACACTTCTATTTCATGGAAGACTATTTAAGAGATAAGCAATTTCATGATCAATGGGCATTTGTGTTCTCTAAATGAATCTCTAATATGATTCTTTTAAAAGATACAAGAAAAAAAAGAAGAAATTTAACTGAAGGCATAGAAAGGGATTTTACAGGCAAGGGGGAGTAGGTATAGACATTTAGGGTAAAATAGAAGCACATCAGAATAATCTCGGTGTGGCATACAGACCAAGAAGAAAGCTGATGATAATAGCACAGTGTGATAAAGACCATGATCGAGGCCGTGCAGGAAGTGTTGAGGATCTAGGGAAAGGTGTATAACCCAGTCTAATGAGTATCTGGAAAGTGTCAGGGGACCATAAGATTAAGCTGAATCTGATAAATTTTAGTAGGAATTAGTCACACTGTTGTGCTGATGCTCATGAAAAAATTCTGAGCACGTACTTAATGTTGAAAACAATAGTAAGAAGAAGTAAGCTCACTACTTGGGAGATTTTGAGAGATGCTAAATTATAATGGGGAAAATAGAGCAAAAACAGATCCATGAGAAGAGATGGTTGGGAAGCTGGAAAAAGTTTAAACAACCCTGCAAGATAGAAATTACAGACTGAAATAAGTGAAGCGAAGTATACAGGAGTGCACAGCCAAGCCAAATGACATTAGTCTCTAGAACCTGACATGTCCGAGGGTATACTGCAAGAACTTGAAATTGTGCTTTCACTGAAAAACGATGGAGACCATATGTTTTCTTTGATTTCGAAGTAAAAGAAATGATGAGACTCTAAAAACAAAAAATAAGTTGGGCTTATCTAAAGTATATGTGTATTTATAATCCTAAGAAGAAATTCAGAATTTGGACAAAGATTTCCACAGAGAGTAAGTCCTTATGGATTGTTATAGGAGAAAAACAGAACAAAGCAAAACAAAGGACACCATCAAAATGATGAAAACGAGACAAAGGCATGGAACGTAAGATATACCCACATGATGGTTTCTCATTTAACCATGAACATTAACGTTCATGAAAAATCCTGAGGATGTGGGAAAGTGCTTTATTGTTTCTTAATTGAATTATAATTAACATACACTGTTATATGAGTTCCAGGTATACAGCAAAATGATTCAACAATTCTATACATTACTCAGTGCTCATTGTGATAAATGTACCCTTAACACCCTTGATCCATTTCATCCATCCTCCCACCTCTCCCCTCTGCTATCCAGCAGCGTGCTCTCTTTTTATTGTCTTTTGGCTAATTTGTTTTGTTTCTTAAATTCCACATATGAGTGGAATCGTGGTATTTGTCTTTCTCTGACTCATTTCACTTAGCATTATACCTTCCAGGTCCATCCAGTTCTTGCAAATGGCAAGATTTCCTGCTTTTTTATGGCTGAGTAATATTCCATTGTATACATACTCTGTATCTTCCTTATCCATTCGTCTATGGATATACAGTTGTATTGCTTCCATACGTTGGCCATTGTAAATGCTGCAGTAAATGTGGGGGTGAGTGTATCCTTGCAAACTAGTGTTTTTGTTTTCTGTGGGAAAATACCTCGTAGTGGAATTGCTAGATAGTATGACATTTCTATTTTTAAGTTTTTAAGGAGCCTCCGCACCGTTTTCCACAGTGGCTGCATTCACAGTCAGTAGTGCGTGAGGATTCCTTTTTCTCCACACTCTCACCAAAACTTGTTATTTCTTGTGTTTTTGATTTTAGCCATTTTGACAGCTGTAAGGTGATATATCATTGTGTTTTTTATTATTTTTTTTCTTTCTTATTTTTATTTCCTTACTGTTTATCTTTGAGAGAGACAGTGTGCGAGTTGGGTAGGGGCAGAGAGAGAGGGAGACACAGATTCGCAAGCAGGCTCCAGTCTCTGAGCTGTCAGCACAGAGCCTGGCACGGGGCTCAAACTTGTGAACTGTGAGATCATGACCTCAGCTGAAGTAGGATCCTGAACCAACTGAGCCACTCAGATGCCCATCTCATTGTGGTTTTGATTTGCATTTCCCTGATGTTTGGTGATGTTGAGCATCTTTTTATGTGTCTGTTGGACATATGTATGTCTTGTTTGGAAAAATGTCTATTCAGGTCCTCTAACCATTTTTAATCAGATTATTTTTGTTGTTGTTGAGTTATATACACTTTATATATATTGGATATTAACCTTTTATTGGATATATCATTTGTAAACATCTTCTCCAATTCAGTAGATTACCATTTTGTGATGTTGATGGTTTTCTTTTCTGTGAAAATCTTTTTATTTTGGTATAGTTCCAGTAGTTTAATTTTGCTTTTGTTTCCTTTGCCAGAGGAGGCATATCTAAAAAAATGTTGTTAAAACCAATGTCAAAGAAATTAGTGCCTATGTATTCTTACAGGAGTTTTATGGCTTCGGGTCCCACATTTAGGTCTTTAATCCATTTTAGTTTATTTTTGTGTCTGGTTCAAGAAAGTGGTCCACTTTTGTTCTTTTGCATGTAGCTGTCTGGTTTTCCCGGCGCCATTTGTTGAAGACACTACCTTTTTCCCATTGCATATTCTTGCCTCCTTTGTCATAGATTAATTGACCACGTAAACAGGGGTTTTATTTCTGGACCCTCTGTTCTATTCCATCCGTCTATTCATGCCAATACCATACCGTTTTGATTACCATAACTTTGTAGTATATCTTGCAATCTGGGATTGTGATACCTGCAACTTTGTGCTTCTTTTTCAAGGTTACTTGGGCTGTTCAGAGTCTTTGTGGTTCCATACAAATTTTATACTTTTATAAAGCATTTTGTTATTATAAGTCATAGGCTCCATCCCAATTGCCCTTCAAGGAAGGACCTGCTGTCCCCGCCGCGGGAAATACTGTCAGTGGACAGCCTTCTGCTGTCCGCCTCTTCAAGGATAGCCTCAGCTGCATAGCATCATGCCATCCTGGGGATGGCTCACCTCTGATGCCTAACGAGGCAGGATGTAAAGGCCTAGCCATTTCTGCCTACCATGGACAACTCTGCCAGCTCAACTCTGGAGCTCCCCATGAGTTTGGCTGAAGATGGCAGACCTGCATCCTGGCCAGCTTTCTCCCTCTGCACAGTCCTGCCGTCCCTTCCTCTTTTCCCTAGGCGTTGATCCCAAAGGGAAACTCCAGTTGACTTCCTGCATGCTAACTCCATCTCAGAGTCTGCTTCCCAAAGAACCCACCCCAAGACCATGTTTACAGGATAAAACTGATGCCACTCGCGAATTTAAGAATTAAAATGCAACCGTCTCCTCTGAAGCCCCATGCAGAGTGTCTCCAATGTCCAATCATTGCCGCTCATCCCAGAGGTGACCACTCTTGTAAATGGCATTTAAGTTTACCATACTCTCTTCTGTTTTATGAATTTAATCACATGTTTGTATTTGTAAATGTGATGTTTTCTTTTGCATAGTTTTGAAATTCATATACATGGAAGTGGTCTGTTATATTATTCTTCATTTTGTTTTTGTTGTCAGGGCATCTGAAGTTTCAAGGGAAAAAAAGATGAGCTCACAAGGCAAAATAATAATACAACTGAAAAATTAAGCATTATTAATGAAGGGCAGAGAAATAACTTACACTTGAAAAAGCCTTAGCACATACTTTTCTCACTATCTGATTTGCCCCTGCCTCCTTTCTCTACCTGGCAGAGACCTTGCCTAAATACCATCTTCTCTTTCCTCAGTGATGTTTCCCACTTCTCCTCGGTTGAGTTTCTTGCCGTCTCTCTCCCTCATTGCCATATTTTATTTTATTACCTGAATCCCAAGTATCTGTTTTACTAAATAACACAGCCAGATCAGAATAAGCCTGGCTGAGGCAGAATTATCTAAAAGGCCTCTCTACCGTGACCTTCAGGATCTTGGAACCAGATACCGTGTTTCTCTTTGCAGCTGTACCGATCTGGGTTAATGAACAAATTATAAAGCCCCCAAAATAGGAATGGAATGAGAAGAGCCTAGCATTTCCCACAGAGTTAGATAAACCTTAAGTTACAGTGAAAACAAACTACAGCTATAATATTGAGGAGATCTGATAACTATTTGAATTCCTGTTTACTAGAGAGCTTGGTGAAACCATTACCCAGGTGAGTTCTTGGCCCTTTGCATTGTCTGTTGATCTTCCTCTGCGTGTTCCACAAAGTCTTGTTTTCTTATCTGAGATAGATTAAAGTTCTCTTTATCGGCCTGTAAGCCATGTGTTCCTGTAGGTCTTGGAATACTTGCTTCTCTGCTTCTGTGCTGCGAAGCATTCCAGCTGTGCATCAGCAGTGAAGGAATACCTCCTGGGCTTAGTCAAAGCTGAAATTCTTTTTCTGATGACAAAAAGGTAGAGTTCCTTCCATTGGCCCTAGTAACACTCCTTGTGGGCTCTTTTCCACACGGGTTTGCACTAGCATAATGACCTGCGCGTAATAATCTTTCAGTTTATGATTGGAAAGTCCATCAACAATGAGTGCCCAAATGAAATCTCTATAAGGTAAATTGCATGTTTGGATTTGTCGTTTAAAGCAAATATATTTGAGGTGCCTGGGTGCCTTTGTCGGTTAAGCATCTGACTCTTGGTTTCAGCTCAGGTTATGATCTGGCCGTTTCATGAGTTCAAGCCCTGCGTGGGGCTCTGTGCCAACAGCGCGGAGCCTCCTTGGGAGTCTCTCTCTCCCTCTCTCTCTCTCTGCCCCTCCCCCACTCAGGCTATCTCTGTCTCTCTCCAGATAAATAGATAAACTTTTTAAAAAACTTTAAAAAAGATACACTTAACATAAAATTCTTTTTACGAGAGTCATTGAGACAGTTTAGGCACATTTCTAATTATCCAGAGAATTGACTTTTAATTCCTATGAGTGAGTGGTGGCTATTACCTATACTTGAGAATTGCAGGGATTCTGTGGAGAGCAAATGATCAGAAATTAACGTCCATCAATCATTTATTGTGGGACATGGGAACCAACTTTGGTCATTGAATAAATAAAATTTCAAAAGATTTTGTCACATGCTCATATTTCTTAAGAATCTAAAATGGACTTCCCAGTTTAGAGGAAAACGACCCCAAAGGAGTGAAAATAAAAGCTCTCAGGGGTGTGTTGGTTTGGAGAAATATTATAAACATTTTATGTAACTCAATTTACCATCCCTACATTATCTGCATTGTGTAAATGCACCGTAACATAGGCCACTGTTCTGTACTGTTTCAGGTAATTCTCCTTCACAATGGGTAGATACGACTATTCAGTTCCACATCAATATATTTATACCTGATGCAGGGGATATGGAGGGCTGTGCTATATGTGGCTCATAAATCAATACAAAATGAGGCCACGTTCATGCACCATTTACAGTGAAGTTTTGTATATCCTGCATCCAAATAATTACACCTATTATGTTCCATGTTTTAAAGAAAAAAATCACATCTTTTCTGCTGTAGAAAATTGCCTTCTAAGTACATAACTGATTTCTGAACCAAACGTAATAGGCAGCCTCAAAGTTAAAGCAATACTCTTACTCTGCACTTGGATAACCACTGGGATCTCAGACCATAGTCATTCTAATTGATTTTGTTTCAGACTATTTGTTCACTATTAATCTAAAAATGTATTGGGATGTATTATGACCCAATACTTATCTATGCAATGGGATGAATTAGTATAAATATTAGAAAATAAATAGTAATAATTGATGGGGAAAATATATACATATATATAAAACACGTATGCAAACCTTTAAACAATGCAGATTCTTACAAACAAGTTCAAATGCTTTATCTTCCATCTGTGTTGGATTAAACAATATTTTGTACAACAACGGTGAAGATATTCCCTTTTCTTTGTCATATAGTTGATACTTTAAAAAGTCAATAAGCCCAACTGAGACTCTGATTAGTTTGAGCAGATCATACTTTAGCAACCAAATGCTGTTGTAATTCTACTCCTTGAACCTAGAGCCCCTTTTAATATTATCATTGTTTTATATATTACCTTTTTACACCCTTTTATTTCAAATGAGTAATAATGCACCCTAAGGGCATTAGCAATGGGGCGATAGATAAATGACCTATTTATCTGTCCATAATCAACATAACACATCTACCCAGCATTATTTGCACAATATCCTTTAGAGAGGATAGGGAAGAATGATATTCATGTTGAGAGAAATGCGTATATATATTTTGCATGAATTTTCAAGGCCTGAGCTTTAAAGAAATTTTGACTATAAACCTGGTCGCCACACATGCGCAGGCCCTCTCCTTTAGCAGAGACAAAGAGAAGCTGGGAGCCAAGCAACACTTTGCTGCGCCCTTTCATTCAGTTCTCCATGTGCAACTTAAAAGTGAGAGTTCTAAAATGTATGTCAGATCTTCCTTCTCAAATCCCTGGGAGGGCAAATGCCATTCACGCCTTGACAGGCATTGTCTCTTGATGGACCCTCATAGCACGTGTCCCTCACCTCCAGCCCAATACTGCTGCTTGCCTTTATGGTATTTTACAGTCGAACTGAATTTCTATCAGTTTCCCAAAATGAAATGCTGTATGGTGATGTCAGGCATATGACTTGCCTCTACAGCCGTCTTACCCATCCCTTATCCTATTCTTTAGATTTCTGCTTAGCCATAAATATGGGATTTGTTTCAAGGCAATGGTACAGAGCATTATTATCATTAAATGAAAGGAGAGCTCATCATAGCTGGGTGCCATTCTAGGAAAAGTGGCCATCAAGAGTTACGGCAGAGTGAATGGGAAGCTAGAAGGTATGTTGACTAAGAGGTATGTTGAGAGCACCCGTTGAGCATCCCATGGGAGTTGTCCGTGAGCTATCATATCTGAAGGGAAGCCTACAGACCCTGTGGAAAGAGATCATTCTGACTAGATGGAGGGGATGGGGAGGGAAACCTTGAATTCCTTTAACACCCCACCCAGGGGCATGTCTTATTAGGTGATTTCCAGGGAGACTGTGTACCAAGGTGCAAGGCCCCTTGCATTATCTCATTTTGTTGCGTGGCTCTTTTCTTTACTTCCTTCCCTCCCTTCTTCCTTTGCTGTTTTCCTTCTAATATAAAGACTTCAAAAGTATACCTCTCTTCTACCTTTTTCTTCTCCCTCAAGAACCAAACACTTCATTGGATGTTTGCTTGTATTTTGCTGGAAACAACCTTTTGATTGATTGCCTGGCCGACAATATCCCTCCAATCTGTCTTTCATGGATACTGTGGTTCTTTTAAGGAGATTCTTCTCAATAAATTCCCCTTGATTTTAAGTTATTTTTTTTTATCATGGTCTACCTATGTTCCGTTAATGTTCTTCCCACCTGCAACTAAAACTATTCAGATCTGAAGCACTTAATCATTTTTCTGATACACTCGTTCTCTAAATGATGTTTGGACTTCTGCTTTCCATTATTCTATTCAATTCCGTCATTCACAATGAGATCTAGCCTCCTGAATCCTGCTGGTTTGTTTCCAGCATTACTTTGTCCTTCCAGTATTAGCCTCCCTAAAACTCCTATTTACGTTATGGCTTCTCCTGTGTTAGAGAGAAATAGTATCAGGATTGTATCCACAGTACAAATACTAGCATTTATTTTTACTAGGCACCATCTGTCACTCAGAATCTGACCTAGCTGACGGGGCGAGCGGCATAGACTATTTTACCACGGTTGACAGGTGTAACTCCCTCTGCTCAGTACAGAGGCCTGGGTTGGGATAGATTCCACGATTCAGTTGAAGATGGAAACGGCGATGTTGGGAGATTGGGGGTATTAGATCAGTGTTTTTGCCTAACATTTTTCAAGGTATTTGGGAGCTTCTGTGTAGGAATTGTTCCATTTTCCGTGTGTATTTGTATTGGTCTCGTTTTATTTATTTCGCACTGTGGATGTTTGCTTTTGGAGGAGGGCACAACCCAACCCTTCAAGCTGCTTTTCCAAATAAATTAGTGTGTGTGTGTGTGTGTGTGTGTGTGTGTGTGTGCGCGTACAGACACGTACCCCACAGGGGAGGGAGGATGCTGTATTTTTCTGCATGGTCGGGTCTTTGGCACTTGAAGAAGATGACATTCTCTGCTGTTCTCTTTCCTGTGTCATTAACATTGCTCTGTTATTGCTAAATGATTCGTTATTGATTTTATGTGAACTACAAATCATAAATCAATCTCAAAATAGCAGTCTTAGTATCAGCAACGAAAATACCACATCTTTTTTAAGGCTAAGACCATCTAAATTATTTTGATGTTAATTGCATTTTGCCTGATTATTGCATTATATGTATTAATGAAGCAAAGGCAAAACACGGCTAGACCTGGATGCGTCTGGATTACAGAAAGAAAGAGGACATTTTTGTCTAGTGGAGGTAGGGTGCTTAATCTGTTGCAGCTTCTTGTCTCTGCTTATCATTGTAAATGGAGATTTGGGTTTGGTCTCAACTGCCGAAAGTGTAGGTTTAGGCAAATCATTTCTACTGCCTGGGTTTCACATGCCTAACCTGTAAATTACGGAAGTGAGATTGTATGGGTGTCTTTCGAACTGTAATATTCTGTGATTCTGTCATTGGCCTGACACACACACACACACACATGCACACACACATTTGCACATGCATATATACATATGCATACACACTCAATTTATTTTTCTGTAGACTAAATGTAAAAAGAAAACAACAGCGTATGTTTGAACATTTTGAACTTTTGGGTAACAAATTTACGTGATGATTTGATCCCACTGCATATACTTTCTAGCTGTTCTTAGCTTGCTGGGTTCAGCTGTCCATTGATCCACCTGGCACCAAGAGGCTTCATGGTAGAGAAGAGGTTTGCATCTTAAAAGGAGAAGGTGTGAGGGGCGGGGGGGAGGGTGCCTGGGTGACTCAGTGGGTTAAGCATCTGACTCTTGGTTTTGGTTCAGGTCATGATCTTATGGTTTCGTGGGTTTGAGCCCTGGGTCGGGCTCCACGCTGACAGTTTGGAGGCTGTCTGGGATTCTCTCTCTCCCTCTCTTTCTGCCCCTTCTTCACTCATACTGTCTCTGTCTCTTTCAAAATAAACTTCAAAAAAATCTTTAATTAAAAGAAGGGAGAAGAGGATATAAATTGGTGGAGCAGGGGAAAGAAGGCAGTCTAAACCTAGTAGAAAAAGTTCAGCATTAAAATTATTAAAGCATCTCCTGAGGATGATGGGAGACTGGTTTAAATGAATGGAGGTATTCTCATTGGGGAAGAAGGGGAAATAAAGTCAGACTAAAGAGATCTTTACAGACCAGGCAGAAGGTAGGACTAGCCATTGGATGGTTTTGGATGGGATAGTATATTGATTATTTTGAAGCTGGGGAGTGATTGTTCTGGCAGTGAATGGTGTGCAGTCTAAATTTGGGAGCCCGAGATTGATAGACAGGGTATCAATGGGAAGCAGTTGTAGTGATCTAAAATAGGAGGTGACAAGAGCGTATGTCACAGTGTGACAAGAAAAATCTGAGATAGGTGGCAATGAGTAACTGACAGTGTATGATCATGCTTTGACTCCTCCCAGTATCCTAAAATATCATACGCATTTCTGGCCAGGGAGGTTGAGCTAAGGATGTAGTCACAGAATGACAGCAGTTTGGAAAAGGAGACGTCTCAGAGAAGAGAAAGAATTTAGTTTTCCACCAAACTTGTGTTTCTTAGGTTAGGGAACTTAAAGTATCCTAACGGTGCTCTAAATTAGAATGGAGCCCAAATGAGACATCAGGTGAATAGATATTGATTAGGAAGCCATCTCTGCCTAGGTAGTAGTTGAAACCAAAAATTGAACCCGCTCTCACTGAAAATTGTTTCACCTTAGGGTTTCCACTCTTAATATGCAAATATGGCAAGTTTATTGGTTTCAGATAAAGTGAACATATCACTTTCACCTCCCCCTGCCTGTTTTTTTACCCGCAAGTATAAATGCAAGTCTGTTCTTCTTTAGTCACAAGAACGGATTTAGAAATGGGTATGGAGGGTGGGGGGAGAGGGGAAAGTGGGCGATGGGCATTGAGGAGGGCGCCTGTTGGGATGAGCACTGGGTGTTGTATGGAAACCAATTTGACAATAAATTATATGTGTGTGTGTGTGTGTGTGTGTGTGTGTGTATGCGTATATAATTAAATTATATATATAATTAAATTGTATAATAAAATTATATATAATTAAATTATATATAATTAAATTACATATAATTAAATTTTATATATGTATATATATATATATATATATATATATATATATATATATATAAAAGAAATGGGTCTTTAGTGTCTGTCACCAAGGGATTACATTATGCACCAATGGAATCTTGTAATGTCTCATTCATTAGCAATTCCATTTTATATCCAAAACTTCAACAAAAGGAAAATTATATACTTGTTCATCCAAGCTGCAGACTTTTGAAGATACTACAAAATTCAGAGCTGCTATGGAAAATCAAAGCGGTCTAATGCCTGGTATTTATTTTCTAAAAATAATAGATTTGAATCCTTTTTCTCCGTTTTTTTGTGTGTGATTGTAATTATTATCATTATTTTTTAATTTTAGGGGAGAGAAAAGTTTTTGTTATGAACTAAGAGTGGAGTTATAGAGAAACATTTATTTGTTTTCATGGTCCTTTTCTCCAAAATGTGTGCTGGAATGTATATGAAAAAGCTACAAAGACCTAAGAGAACCTTCTTTGAAACAAGAGGATTAAGAGTAAAGTTTATTTGGTTATTTTGAAATACAACTAAGACTCTGTGGAATCTAATAAATTATGAGACACTTAGATATGAATATATTTTTAAGAAATTGAAATTATCATACAACCTCAGGCATAATCTCATGATCTAATTTTTTTATGTAAATGGCTCAGATTGTAGGTCAGCAAAGGATATGTGAAGTGTAGATGCTCTCCATAGACTGTGGCCCCACCACGGCTGCTGCTTTCAATATTTGTACATCAATCATAAGCACATGTAAAGAATAAAACTGAGTTCAGGGAGCTAGTTTGGAGAGTTTTAGAAAGCTTTCATACTTTAAGATGGTTTTTGTAAAATGTAAGATTTGCTGTATTATTGCCCTGCATGAGCTGCCTGTTTTCCCAGAATCTTCTGAGTGAATCGATATTTTATTTCATGAGGAAGGTAACACATCAACCATGATCTTAGAAAAAGAAAGAGAGTCAGTCAACAGGATCATGTTTGTTACCAGTCAATTAGCAACAGTTCCCCTGTCCGCAAATCCAGGGTTTAGTTTCAGATGGAGTATTAATTGGTCATATGAAATGGAGGAAGTAAATTTATCACTCAGAATTTTGGTTTGCAGAGTAATATTTATTCATAGAGATTTTCAAAAGAAATGAAACATTCGTAGAAGAGAGAGGGCAAGAGATAGAGATGAGGAGACTGTGGACACTACTTGCTTTGTGAATTTGCTACTAAGTTAATTATAGCTTTATTATTTGTTTCTTGGAGAAGTCCACTTTATACATTTTATTAAATGATTTCAGAGGCCTTTGACATAAAGATTTACTATAAAAAGGGAAGCTGATTGTTACGTAATTTTTACATGATATGTAGAGTTGTATTGGATTCACCTGAGTCATTTTTTTAGTAATTACTAAGCTTCCTCCATTCAGTGATTCCAGTCATCATTTTTTTCTTCAGGAATCATACGCATGTGCGTGCACACACACACACACTATCTTCCAGATTATATACTAAAAATTCATGGAGTTTGGACTTAGATTAATTTTTACTAGAGAAGATTCATCATTTAGAGACCATGTGAGTACCCACAGATGACTGAAGTTTTTGAGTCTTCCAAAACGGAGACAGTAATACCTAAATTAGATAGGCAATGTCACGATTAAATGAGATAAGAAGCCGAGTGAGTGATACAGTGCCCTTGAAGAAGTCCTGAATGTCTATGCACGTGTCTCCCCATCTCCTACAAACACACATGCCTCTCATAATACAAAATAAACATGAATGTAGAAGTCGATGTCTACTCTTTCATAAGCCTAGACAGAGAACTTGTTTTGGGGGTGACATAAGAAAATTATCACAGGTGAGACAATGGTCTGAGGCAGTTTCATGGGGCAGTAAGGATATTTATTCCAAGTTCAGAGATTTTATTTCCTCATTCATATCTCATCAACTAATTTTCCTAACGGTCGTCCAAAGCCTGGGTGAAGAATAAAGGAGCAGTCCAAAGAAAAGGATGGAAAGACAAAAGAAATAGAAAGGTTGGAGGAATAAGAGAAGCAGAGACCTAGCAGATAGAAAGGAAGACTGAAAATAAAGAGTAACAACCTGGAAGAGGGTGACCATATTTCACAGCTCTGAGTTCTAAGCCAGTTTAACATGTTTGCCTCCTGAATACAAATGCCCTCTGAGGTGGGCATCTTTGATTGGGCCTCTGTGGGCCTTGCCGGAAGACGTAGGTATTAGCCCGCATGCAAAGATATAGGTTCATTTGGCCTAGTACTTTGTACCTCTCCACACCAGTGAAGCATCTAGGTGCCGTATCTGATACCCATCACCTAATGCCGTGCTGGGCTTCTCTTCCTTCCAGGGCAGGGATCCACATGGTCAACCCCTCTCCTCATCACACAACACACACACCTCCACACCCCTACGGGGGTTCATTACTCCTCACTAGGGCCTTCTGCCTGTTCTAGTCACTGTGGATCCCCACCAAAAAGAACTATAGTATGTTCTGACCACTATGTGTCTAGAAATGATGAAGCAATGTTAACGAATAGACAGGAGAAAGCCAGAGGTGTCGGTGGGTTAGAGACATTTGAAAGGTAAAAGGTTGGGGAGTTTGGGTCATTTGGGAAAGGTTTCTATTGATGTGTTTTTGTTTTAAATTGTCTTCTTGTTCTGAGTTAATCTAGTTACCTATTAACCAAAGATGGGGTCCTTCCTGGGGCGCCAGGGTGGCTCAGTCAGTTGAGCATCTGACTCTTGATTTTGTCTTAGTTAGGTCATTGTTCCAGCGTCATGGGATCAAGCCCTGTGCTGAGCATAGAGCCTCCTTGAGATTCTCTTCTCTCTCTCTCTCTCTCTCTCTCTCTCTCTCTCTCTCTCTCAAATAAAATGAAAAAAAAATCATTAAAAGTTAAAAAAAAACATGGGGTCCTTCCCTAGGCCATTGCTGTAGCAGGAAAGGAACAGATTGTTGGAGGTACGTTCATTACTTTCTTGTTCTTTGCTCAAATCCATATACTCTTCATTTTTGCTTATTTAATATTCCTGCAAGAAAACACTGAGTAGCAACTTTTATACAATACAGAAAAAAAGTTATTTCTGAATAGTAGACAATAAAATCTGACAGAAAGGGGCACCTTGGTGAGTCTGTCAGGATACCACCCCATGCCCCCAATCTTTTCCTGGGAAAACAGTCCAATCTACCACCTTTGTTTTTGAATGGAAGCTGCTGGATGTTACTCATTATTGTTTTTAGAACAAAACCTTCCATGGGAAAGATGTCGCATTATTATTACCGTGGCAACAGACACCCTATAAAGATGAGTGATCTATTGGTTGTTCCGCAGTTCAATAAACACATCCCCAAAATCCATCAGGAAAAAAGGTCTAATAGAGGCTCTTCTATATTGTGCTATTTCTTCTTTGAAACCTCTGTTCGACAGTAAATATGCATTCCACAGAAATGTTTAATTTAGGTATTTCATTTTAGCTGGAGTATACCTTTGCAATGGTTTTCTGAATTTCAAACAGTTGTTTTATTATAAAAATAATACATGGTCAATAAAATGACTTTTAGGCGAGAGAGCATAAAGAGAAAAGAGTACTCTCTCCTACTCCTGTGTTTCTGGGTTTAAGCCTAAATACAATTGATAAGCAATTAATTTTACCAACTTTCTAAATAAATAGCTTTATAAGCATTAGAAGCATAGTCAACAATTAATTGTAAACTAAAAATGAAAATCATTTTAAATTAAGCATTTGTAAAGGAATGCACGTAAATGGGTAGACATAATACCCCAAGGTTTTAGTCAAAAAAAGTTGTACCCATTTCAGTGTCACCCCCTGGTGTTGAGGTAACAAGAGTCTACTTACAGCAAAATTCTGTGGGACCTAGTCCTGCTCTCTAGTCATATATAAAAATAATCGGGGCACCTGGGTGGCTCAGTCGGTTAAGTGCCCACCTCTTGATTTTGGCTCAGGTCACGATCTCACCCTTTGAGAGATCAAGCCCCATATCGGGCTCTGTGCTAACAGTGTGGAGGCTTCCCTGGATTCCCTCTCTCCCTCTCTCTCTCTGCCCCTTCCCCACTCGTACACGCATGGTCTCTTTCTCTGAAAATAAATAAACTTCAAAATAAATAAATAAACAAATAAATAAATAAAATCGACAAAGTAGGTAAATGTAATGCCGAAAGGCAAATTTGTTTAAAAAAACGTAAATAGAAGAAAAGGGATAAGTCTGGAGGCTAGAAAACAGGAAATAAGCAAAATTTGTTCGCAAAAGCGAGAACGATTTGATTGTAGGTAACCGGTCCCCTGTTTTTAAGAAGTAGGTATGGTCTTAACGGGTTGCCCCAAATATATACACGTAATTAAATAAACTAAGAATATTCAACTTCTATATATTCCCCCCTCTGGACCCATAATGAGCTCTGTCTTCTGGCGCGATTAGTTCCTAAGAAGGATGTGCCCCTTTGCAGGCATTCTGTGCCCCACGTTACAGAAAGCAAACTTCCCCTGTCAGTCAGTCACTAGTGATCTCACAATTTTTGTGACCGTGAAGGAGTTTCTCAGAACCTTGGTGTACTCACGAAATGGATTTTTGAAATTCCTAAGGTTAAAGACAAGATCTAAGAAATCTGGTTTCTTCGCCCATATCTAGCCAGGGTGGCCTCACCAGAACCTGCCAGTTGGTAGTAAATATTTCCTATGAGTGGCGTATGAGTTCTCTCCAAGCACTAAAATGCATCAGTATTCTGGCAATAGGGCGAGGTATTCTGTAGATTAATTTACTGTGTTTCTTAGTACCCCTCACTTCCTTTCTTTTGTTCTGTCTAACCCTTCCTCCTCAAGCATCTTCTTTACTTCTTATACATTCTTGACATTTGGAGAAGTGTTTGGTAATATCTGTACCCAGAGAACATATTTTCAAAGACCGCTTAGCAGAGTGGTTCTAAAATCAGACACATCTGGAGTTTATGCCGCATCAACCACTGACATGACCTTTGGCAAGTTACTCACTTTAATCTTTGGTTTTCTCACTTGCAAAATGAACTGAATACAAACATGTACCGCATGGTGCTTTTTGAGACTTGAATAAGATAATACTGTAAAGCACTTAGCGCAATTCCTAGGACATAGTCATTGCTCATCGAATGTCTTCCCTCCTCCTCCTCCTCGTGATAATTATTATGGCTGTTCTTTTCAATGATTATGCAGATTCTTTTCAGTGATTATTCAGATTCTGCTGGGAGAGTGAAGCACCGTAGAAAAATACATGGCAGTGAATTTTACTGTTGCTTGGAATAAAAATTTGTGGAGTTCCTTAGTCATAGCTCTTTGCCCTCATACTATTTTGTAACTGTAGCAGTTTTGATGGGGAGCGGAGCCTTAACTATAGCCAACATCCAATGGGCCACACTGTTGGCAAGAATGAAGGCGGGGGTTGGGGCGGTATCTTGTAGAGCAGGATACATACACCCATTTATTTGACATTGACTTTGACTAGAGAGAAAAACTCAGCAAGAATGTATTGTGGAGTATCCCAAATGGATAGTGCCCTCAAAAGTCTGCCAGAAGCAAACACAAATCTTCTCTGGAGGAAAGCACCTTCAATCCAAGTGCCTAGATACAAAGCTTCATGCACTATGAATATAGCAATCAATAATAAAAATATGCTAATTTAAAAACACAGAAAGTAGGTGTCAGCCATTGCAACAGGCTCAGAGTCCAGTCAAAATTCCCAGTGGATGCTCATTGGAAATTGCCAGTCTGGGGGCGTCTGGGTGGCTCAGTCGGTTAAGCGTCCGACTTGGGCTCAGGTCATGATCTCACAGTCCCTGGATTTGAGCCCCGCATCGGGCTGTGTGCTGACAGCTCAGAGCCTGGAGCTGTTTCAGATTTTGTGTCTCCCTCTCTCTGCCCCTCCCCCGCTCAGGCTCTGTCTCTCAAAAATAAATAAACATTGAGGAAAAAAAAGAAATTGTCAGATTCTAACATCTATATGGAAGAGTCAAAGACTAAGAATAGAAAAAAATACTCATGTTAAATTAAAATTTAAAAAAAGGAAGAAGTGATTGCCAGACAGTAAAGAAAATGTAAATTTTATCTATGCATATAAATTATATAGATGCAAGTTAGACATATATGTTTTTGTGCTGTGTATACACATGCGTATAGGGAGATAAGAGTATGTATACACACACACACACACACACACACAACATTTGTCTTAATCTAAGCAACAAATATTTTTCTAACATCAGATATATAAGAAAGATCTTACCTGAAGAATGGATATAATAAGCTAGACATTCACTGTTAAGACATGATCATCTTTTAGAAATGAATATATTTGGTGGACATAGATATCTAAACCATGCAACTGATTTTCATTTATTGTTTTCAATACAGCACATTTCATTTGCCACTTGACAGTTATAGAGCACAGCGTGGAAAACGTTACACATTACCGCATACTGACATGTATGTGTTATTACATGATTTTGCAGCTGAAGAAATGAAGTCCTAAATATGGCTGATGAGAGAGCTAAAGACCTGGTTTCTGGCACAGGTTTTATTTTTATAGCCTATGTTTTTGTTTAATTTGGAATTTAAAAAATTGTGATTTTGTTTTCATTTTCTTTAGATAGACTATTCCAAGAATGAAAATATATTCACTACGTAAGTCTTTATAAACTGATTTCTGTTGGCTCGAGGGACTTTAGGAGTAGTAGAGAGGTTAACAGATCTCTGCCTTACCCCCTGGAGTATACCCCAGAACCTGACCATTTCTCAAACTATTTAAAGATTTTGGTTGGCACGCAGGTGTGCAATGCTGTCAGACCAGGAACAGTAATAGTCAGATGAAGTATTGGTGTAATAGCCCAGACGTGAAGCTCAAGAAATCTCAGTGAAGAGTTCACCCTGAGTACCACTCAGATGCGGCCACCTTTTGATAAAAATGTTCGGAGCCCGTTGGACTTTGGGGCAAAAAAATGTTATTATTAGAAAAGATCATCTTGGAAAGCCTGAGTTTTATCTGAAAAATGTAAGTATTGTAAAAAAAAAAAAAAAGCACTTAGGATTTTACGTGCTTTGTGTGTGTGTACATTTTTGTCTTGGAGTTTTCCGTTTCCACTGATCGGATTTGCAGGATAACATAAATGTTCGCTTTGTTTATCCTTGTAAACACAGGCATCTGGGTATGGTGTAGGAGATTTTACGTATTCACAAAAGAGTCTTTAAATCCTTTTCATATGAATAATAATACAAGTGGACAAAAAGCTCGTTGTGCTAAAAAATATATTTCTCTGAAGCTAGCAGTAAAACCATCTGTCTCCATGCTTTGGAACCAAAGTGTTTTGGACTTTTAGAAGGCAAATGCTGCGTTAAATGCTGCAGTGTTCTTATGTCTACACCTCACGGATAGAGATGAATTTGACATACCTCGTCTTGATCCCGTTAATGATTCTTCAATCTGCAAGTTACAGCATTGTGTCCCCATGGCTCTCATATTCTTATCTTTAACATGCTATTGTTCATGTAGCCCTTTCCTCTTTTCTTTACTCTTAGTCCAAAAGTCATAAGGCAATTTAGAAATTGATCATGAAGACAAGAATACAGTGGTAAAGGAGGACAAAGGTCTGATAGCATCCTAATAATTTTATGTAGGTAAGAGAGAAAGAGAATGATTTTTTTTTTCTGATTATTCCAGGTAACTTTCCAAATGGCAGTAATTATCCTTTTCTGTTGACTTCAGACTTTTAGGAGCTTTCAAAAATATGGCGAAAACGGGGAAACATCTGCTAATTGCTTATCTTTTTGCAAGGGTGGAAAGTACAGTGTGGCGATGTTTCAAAACAAAACACAGAAAGGAAAAATCATCATTACCACCATCAGACAACCTGTCTTAACCACTTGCTCGCTGGGGGATGTCAGGGCTGACAGACCAGAGGGAAGGTTGTGAGATGTGTTAATGATACGTCCTGTGTGTTTTATATTCCGTCTCGTTGAATGTTCACGCTTCGTCTATGAAACTTGGGTAATTATACCAATGCAGAGATGAGGAAAGTAAGATCAGAGATAGAGCAAGCTTCTCATGCTGTATACTTAATGGTATGTTGTAGAATTGTGATTTTACCAATTCAGAATCTGATTCCTGAACACATACAGTTGCCTTGGTGCTTCCTGGTATCAGAGAGTGCAGATTCCTTTGAGAGATGACAGTTCCTGGATACTTTCCAAGTGGAAAGATACTCCTGTGGAGCTTCTATTCCTTTAAATAACTAATATGGAATGTACAGATTTCTAATTAGACTTAAATCTTCCTGAAAAATATGCCTTTCAAATTTAAGATGGTATGTGTTTTGTTTTGTTTTCTTTTGTGTGTATCACATAGTATTACAGTCATTACGAGTGAACCAAAAAACAACAACAGCAAAAAATGCCCCAAACCACAACAGCCCTGAGATAAAAACCTGTCTCGGGGCGCCTGGGTGGCTCAGTCAGTTGAGCGTCCAACTTTGGCTCAGGTCATGATCTCAAGGTTCGTGGGTTCGAGCCCCGCGTCAGGCTCTGTGCTGACAGCTCGGAGCCTGGAGCCTCCTTCGGATTCTGTGTCTCCCTCTCTCTCTGCCCCTCTCCTGCTTGCGCTCTGCCTCTCTCTGTCTCTCAAAAATGAATAAACATTAAAAAATATTTTTAAAAATCTGCCTCTTTCTAAGCTTTAAGAAGTTTCAAGATAATCACTCTAGGGATGGTGTCAAGCTACCAAGGATATCTGGGACACGGGCATCTTCTGTCTCCTCTTGTAGGTTCTGTAGTCTGGAAGAAGTCGAGCGTGTCTTGGGGTGGGGTTGGTTCTGGCCGCCATAGTGTTCGCTTCATGTGGACACACCCACAGCGGGTCTGGGAGGGTCACCAGCAGGCCATTGTCTAGTCATCAAGACCATGGATATCATGGAAAATCAGAGTAGCGGTGGAGGCCTCTTGGGGGAAGTTTACAAGGGTAAATGTGACAGGTCTTAGATCACATTTAATTGCCAGGAAGATCTGGAGAGCTGGAGGCATGTTTCTTTTGGGAGAGCCAAGAGAGGTGCCTGACAGATGGGACTTTGCCTCAAGCCTCAGAGAATCAAAAGGCTCCTGTCTCATTTTTTCACATCTGTTCTTGGCTCCCTAAGTATTACTCTTCGGTGTATTCCCCTCACCAAATGCCAAGTGTTTTTTCTAAGAAAACATTGCATCTTTTCCAGCTGTACTGTAACACTGAGCTGACTTGAATTTAACACAATTTTATTGCAGATAAAAATGGAGAGGCTTTCAGATGTCTCTATCATGTATGCATTGCCAAAGTGATATTTTTAAACTTAGAATAATATTTTTCTTCGGAGAGTGAAGTTGCTAGGACCCACATTTTCTGATTAAACGTCAATACACATAAATCGAGAACTCACTGAAATAAGTCACCGGTGTGTCTCCCATATTAGAAGGTGACAAAAGCTGATTGTGATAGAATGATAAACTAGAATGTAAATTCTCAGTGCTCCAATGCCCAACAATGATCGGTACTTAATTTTATTAGAAATACTAGACTAATTCTCAGCTTACTCTGACAGTCACATCCAGGTTTATTTATAAGTAAAGAGGGTAGTTGATGGGGAAATTCAAAGGACTCTTGAAAGCGCTTAAGAAACAAAGATCTTTCCTAAGAAATGAGATCGTTGTATGTCTTTTTGTTAAAAAGGTTGTTTTAAAAGGGGAAAGTGTGATGCCCTCTTAAAGGCGCTATGGCTCTCTCTTACTAGAGTGATGTACGATGTAATGAAGCTAATGTCTTTAACTTATTTAACAAATAGTTGCATTGGAGAGGGTGCAGTAAAGAGAGGAGTGACTTGGTGATAATTTTTCCGACGGCCAACTGAGCCTAGAAAATGTTATGGGTGACATTGGGTCTGTCCTAGAAGATTCATAGTCTGTGTCGCTGTAGAGTCTAGGCACTGTCTGAGGACGTCAGGCCCAGGCAATGGAAAGAAGTGAAGACAGTGCGAGGTAAGTGGGCTCTTGTTTATAAGGTGGTGAGGCAGAAAAAAAGTATGGAAGAGGCCCAGGTCAACCGGCTTTGTTCAGTCTTTCCTGGAGCTGCCCTCCTATGGGGCTGAAGTAGAGAGGCCCAAACAAACCTGAAGGGACAGTCAAAGCTCATGGAAACACAAAGATTTCCATAGATATTCAGAGATTTTCAACAGTTTTGACAAGTGCTAACAGAAGACTGAGGGCTAAATGCCAACATGACCGTGTCCCCAAATCTGGCCTACCACCCTGATGGCTTGCTTTCTTTCAGATTTCCTAATTCCTTGGCTGTGAACATTTGGAGCACATCTTGATTTGTTTCACCCAAACTGTCTCAGAACGTTCTCCCTCCTACTTTTCCTTCCTTTCTTCCTTCTACTTAAACACACGCTTTCATTATTGAAAAGTTATAAAGGAATAGCATTACATCAGATCGACTTAGGTAAGGCATAAATCCCCTTTATGGAAGAGGAAGATGATGTTAAATCAGGGCAGCTGGGATCTATGGGCTGTGTGGTCATTTTAAAACAAAGCCCTCCGTTGGATGCGGGCTGCATTACCAAGAAGTGTCACCAGGAGCGTGAAAACTGTAGGGATTAACTTTGAGCGACTGTGCCCACGCGGAAGTGGGCACAAGAAGCCACACTCTCTGAAATATCTTCAGTCACCGTCCATCTCTCAGCAGCTTGGAGTCAGTTTCCCCAGATCCGCGTTTTAACGAACGATAGTTTTAATACTTGATTAGTTGGGTCTTAGCTCCAAACCCTGGAGCTCCCCCACCATTGCCTTTAGGATCTCCTTTCTCCTTTGAGAATATTAAAGTGTTGTATCGGAAAGAAGTAGGAGATCTGAGGAGAAGGATACGCAAGGCCTTCAAAGAGGAAATCATTTAGTTTTTAACTTGTCTAATGGAAACCAATTTTTTTATTGCTCTTATAGTAGTAATAATATTGTGTGAAGTAATGTAGAATAAAAAGTTATTTTACTTTATTCTCGTGCCAGACCTCTGAGTGACATCTCCTAGGTTCTAATAATCATTTTTCCCCCATTCAAGAAATATTTATTGAACATCTAGGTGCCAGGCACTGCTCTAAGTTCTAGGGAAAATAAACAGCAGTAAGTAAAACAAACATGTCTTCTCTCATAAAGATTATATTCTAATGAGGGAAAGAGGCAATAAACAAGATAAATAAGAAGATGTATTGTGTGATAGGCAATGATAAGTTATAAAGGAAGAAAAATCACACAAAAGGCATATAAAGTGTTAGGGGTAAGGGTTTCAGGAGAGTGACTAGGATGTCTTCCTGGGACAGGAACTTTTTTTTTTTAAATCTTATTTTGAAAGAGCAATCAGGGGAGAGGCAGAGAGAGAAAAAGAGAGAGAGAGGGAGAGAGGGAGGGAGGGAGAATCCCAAGTGTTTATATACTATTTTCAGTGAAAACAGTCACTTAAATACAGTCAGCTTAATATTTTCCTGTTGGCTGGTCGAGAACCTTACATATATAGGAGTTCCATAAATATAACCTTAAATTGAATTCTGCGCTTAAATATCTTACTGTTGTCTTTTTATACTTGGTTCTTTCAACAAACGTTCATTGCTCTTTACTCACAAGTTCCTTATCCTGGGGCGCCTGGGTGGCTCAGTCGGTTAAGTGTCCTACTCTTGATTTCAGTTCAGGTCATGATCTCACAGTTTGTGAGTTGGGCTCTGCACTGAGTATGAGCCTGCTTGGGATTCTCTCTCTCTCTTTTCTCTCTCCCTCTGCCCTTCCCTCGCACATGCACACACTCCCTCAAGTAAATAAACATTAAAATAAAATAAAGTTTTGTGTCTAGATTGTGTACGTTTTGAATAAGATCTTGCGGATTTCTGCAAAGCAAGAAACACCCAAATAAGACACATTATAAGGAAGCGTTCATACGAAAATAGATTTTTAATGTACGATCACAATGATTTGTGTCCACAAGAAGTCTTGCGAGTGGCATTCAGCACATGGGATTTTATCGCAGAATGGCATCTGGTGACAGATCCTTTTAACCCACACCTATGTGAGCGTTACAGGGTTGGGTTCTGCTAATTTCTCTTACATAATAACATAATGACATTCATAGGAAATGCATCCTTGTTTTTCTTCTTTTTAAGAACAAAAAAGTATTCTAAAGTAAGGAGAAATCAGAGAGTGAACTCCTTTTCCTCTAATATATTTCTTTTTTTTTTTTTTCCCTCAAGGGGACCTTTTCAGTTCAGATTAGCATGTTTTAAAATTCATATCTGAGCTGCAGCGTTAACAGATTAACACCCTAAGGGATACGTAATAGCGACTCGTAGGAGGGCGCCACATGAAAGGCTCATTCTCTTCAGTAATTTAAGGAGGCTGCCGGAGAGGAGGCCGGGCCCGGAGGCTTTCCTCCCACTTACACAGCCGATGCTGCTACATGAATCTTCTTTGGATTCATAAACTGAAATGGAACTACTGCTCCTTACCTGTGGATACAAAGGAAATGAAGACAATATCAGCTCTCGCCCTATGAGTTAGAAGTTGTGCAGACCCAGCCTGCTCCCTGAAACAGAATTCCTCACGATTTGCAGAGGAAGGCGGCTGCCTTCTTTTTATTGCACGTCTTCTGGTGGCACATTCTCCGTAAGCGTGCCCCAAATGGTACCGTACCGAAACTCCGAATCCGTAATCCAAGGATGCGAGGCTGTCACGTTGGCACTGTGAGAAAACTGGGAAAAGTAGCATGGTGTCTTTTTTCTTTTGACACCCAGATGGATCTCTGAATGGGCAAACGACTACGGTTTTCTGCACCTAATGAAGGCAGGCTGTCTAAAAACATGTGTTTGGAATGTGAGTAACCAGTATCCAAACAAACAAACAAAAAAAAAACAATGCATCTTGCTTGGCATCATGTCTGCACGGTACAATGGTCCACTGTTAGTTGGAAATGTTTGCTAAGATAAATATAGAAAAGCCAGGAAGGAAGAGAGGGAGAGAAGGAGGGAAGAAGAGAGGAAGGGAGAGAGAGAAGGCACAAACACCGCCATGATATCCGCAATATAAAAACAGAACTCCCTGGGGCGCCTGGGTGACTCAGTCGGTTGAGTTTCTGACTCTTGACTGCAGCTCAGGTCATGAGCTCATGGTTCCTGAGATCGAGCCCCACATCAGGCTCTGCTCTGACAGCACAGAGCCTGCTTGGCATTCTCTCTCTCCTCTCTCTCTCTCTCAAAATAAAGAAACATTACCAAAACAACCCTCAGAACATCTTGACAAACTTCTTGGCAAGTGCTTGTTCATAAGACTCTCTGTGGAAAAATTATTTTACATAGGTTGGGCATCATTAGTTAATCCGTCCTTAAAAAATTTTTTTTTAATGTTTATTTATTTTTGAGAGAGAGACAGAGAGACAGAGTGTGAGCAGGGGAGGGGCAGAGAGAGAGGGAGACACAGCCTCGGAAGCAGGCTGTAGGGTCTGAGCTGTCAGCACAGAGCCCGATGCGGGGCTCAAACTTACAGAACCTCGAGATCATGACCTGGGCTAAAGTTGGCCACTTAACCCACTGATCCACCCAGGCGCCCCTAATCCATCCTTAAAAAAAAAAATGAAGTTTGATCCTGGTTCTTTGCTTCTTCCTTTGGGTTGTTTATTGCAAACATCAAATTTTAAATCCTTTCGCATCTTCCTTGGACAGGTGTGACTCCAATTCCTTTGGCAAAATTCTTTGTAAGCAACTCTAGAGCAGATAAGCAACCGCGAGACTCACAGCTCCCTCTCTGCACATGGGTCTAGGCGGACTGCTCATCTCACAATGTGCTTTCAGGGAGAAAGAGCATTTACTAAATGCTTGCTAGTGGTAGTTGTAAAGGCCCCCGTTTGCCTCATCTTGCAAAGATTTTATTTTATTTTATTTTATTTTTTTTTAATTTTTTTTTTCAACGTTTATTTATTTTTGGGACAGAGAGAGACAGAGCATGAACGGGGGAGGGGCAGAGAGAGAGGGAGACACAGAATCGGAAACAGGCTCCAGGCTCTGAGCCATCAACCCAGAGCCTGACGCGGGGCTCGAACTCCCGGACCGCGAGATCGTGACCTGGCTGAAGTCGGACGCTTAACCGACTGCGCCACCCAGGCGCCCCGCAAAGATTTTATTTAAAGTGGTTAGTCGACAGATACCTACTAGGCCTTTCTTTAATACTGTTGCATAAAGAAAACAAAACGGAATGAGATTTGTGATATAATGAACACTTGAGTAATCTAAGCACATTTTTAAAAATTTCATAATTTAATTTTATAATCCAGACAGGTATATTTAAATAATAACCCTTGTAAATAAAGGAATAAAGGACACCACGGTGTATTAACTTACTTTCCTTGCCAAGAACCCTGTTTGAGATCAATCTTACATATGACACATTTTCTTTTCATTTATATACTTCTGTTCATTCCCATGTGTCACGTCAAAGTTTTTAGTAATAGCAAAAAAGAAACCTAGGTTTTATTTAATGATGTCAAATCTATTCCTGCCAGATGCTCCCCCCCCTTTTTTTGCTGTTCTTGGCTTATCATTTTCAAAAATTCTAGAAAACAAAATATCCTGTGGAACAGAAGCATCATTGTAGTGAATCTGTGAGATGAATACGTTGTTTTGGAGTCATATTTGTGTCCCGTCTTAAATCGCTTCAAGGATTTTGAAAATCAATTTGAGAGGTTTTCCAAAAGGTTGTGTTTGCAGCATTGTCTGGAGTGATTTAGAAGGAACCTAACTAAGAGGAGATGGGAAAAGATAATTAGGGAGCAGAAAACAGCATGTTGGGGTTTCTGGGAGAGATAAGGAAATAAAAAGCCCAGGTCTAAAAAAATCTATATCGAATAAGAGTTATAAAAGGCAGTCAGGGGAGTCTTGGGGGGGGTTCCTCTTATCGGCCATCCTAAGCCATCCATCATCTCTGGGTGAATTCCTGCTAAAAACAAACGCTGATAAGGTCATTATTGAGGAAAGGAAGAGAGAGTAAGATGAAAATATACAGCGTTTTGAAAACTCTAACCAACTTGATTTATAAAATTCACCACACAGGGGCTCCTGGGTGGTTCAGTTGGTTGAACATCCGACTTCGGCTCAGGTCATGATCTCACAGTTCATGGGTCCAAGCCCCGCATCAGGCTCCGTGCTGACAGCTTGGAACCTGGAGCCTGCTTTGGATGCTGTCTCCTCCTCTTGCTGCCCCTCCCCTGCTCACCTCTGTCTGTCTCTCTCTCTCCCTCTGTCGCTCAAAAAATGAACAAACATTAAAAAAAAAATAACACAAAATCATATTCACCATGCAATCCAGTATAGAATAGGACAACATCAAAGCAGGTGATAGGAGCCCCAGAATGCCTTGTATGAAGTAAAACAGTAGAAGGTATGAAAAGGTTAAGTAGTAACTATTTTTTTACTCTTTTGTCAAATAAATATTCTTAAGAGGTAACAATGAAATGGTTTTCCTGGAGGTATAGAGGAGACCGTCTCCTCAACTCTGTTTCATAATACTTTGTTGTAAATAAGTTATTTTGTTCGAGGAGATGTAGTGTTGATACCCTGGCAGAAGAACAGGATGGGTCTTGAATATGAAACGCAAGCAACCTGAACTTGGGAGGAAAGAGCGCTTCGTGATACATGTATGTGGCTACAGATCTCTGTTTGCTGACCAAAAGGCATGTTGCTTAACCAGACAAGATTTCAAAGGATTTGTGTTTAATAGTTACGCGGCAATACATTGATTTCACTTTCTATTTAAATGTATCCCCTTTAAAAGATACACTGCTTTTCAATGCATTTACTGAACTGGCTGTTTGGTTACATTTCTCATTTCCCACTCAAAAATAATTAGGTGAGCCATTTTGTGAAGGCAGTTCACCTGCACAGTTAAAGGAATACGTTCAAAATCTTGTGTGTATTTCTGTGTGCATTTACCAATTCCATATAATGCTCACAGCAAAAACTCAACTAGATTACTGCTTCCCAACTACCAGAGGATAAAATCAATTTATCATCCATTTTAGCAGAAGCCATGGAGTTTTTATAAGTTATTAAATTGAAGGAGCTGCTTTAGGCAACATAGAAATAGAGCATCTCTTGATAAAATTATGACCGAGGTTGTCAAATCTGTGGTAAGCCTGTGATGCGGTTAGGTGGGGTCAGCTCCTCTGGGACCCTTGTTACAATGACATTTTCTTATTTTTGACTTGCCTCTGGATTCAAAAAAGGAAACAACTTTCTTAATAAAACTCCTTATTGTGTTCCCATTTCCATGTTGAGTAAGGGATACAATGCATATTTGTGTGTGTGTGTGTGTGTGTGTGTGTGTGTGCGTGCATGTGTCTAAGTAAGGTACGTGCTAGCTGACCACAGATTAGAGACCATAAAACTTCATGAGAGCAGTGCTGAAGTGGCAGAAAGTGAAGATTATTAATTCAGGGAATTGTCCATGCCCCTGGCTTTGCCTCTGATACTTAGTTACCCTCTGACCTTAAGTGAAACATTTCACTCCCTAGTCCTCAGACTCCTCATTGCAAACTAATGGAGATTGCGCTCAACCTAAGAGTCTGGCCACTTTTAACATGCCCTCCCTTTTTGCTTCAATGAGTACATTAAAATATAAGCATTAAGTTGACTTTTGTATCATGTTTCCAAGGGTGAGAATGACAAAGAGAGGAGGATATATTAGGCTATTTGAGGTTGAATAAAATGCCTTATTATTTCCATTTGCATTCCAAAAATACATATTATGTGTGCAGAAGTGTAGGTAGGGGGTGAACAAAATTGGGAAGAAGGTAGAATGAAAGCATGAAAAACTCAGCCAATTTATGGGGCTGAGCGGGAAGGCTAAATTAAAAGGAAGACTTTAAAATACACCTGCCATGTTTGCTGGCTCTAAACAGCAGCCCATGTGTGCCTTGCGTGAGGATGGCAAAGAAGAGCATGCGCCATATTGAATGGGACCTTGCCGTAGGTCCCATGCCTATGACAGTCGAGTCTCTGAGCCTACCTTTACCATGGCTCTCAGTTTAGGTGGTTGATGGGATTCTGACTTTCTTGAAAGCTCACAGCATGCATGCACACGGGCTCAGGCACACGCATACACATAGATGGGAAAAGTTACAAAAGATAAGAAGCTTTCCATTTATTTGGTTGATTTCTCAAGTCTTTTTTTTTTAATGTTCATTTATTTATTTCAAGAGAGTGCGTGAGCAGGGGAGGGACAGAGGGAGAGGGAGAGAGAGAATCCCAGCTCACAAACCGTGAGATCATGACCCGAGCTGAAACCAAGAGTCAGACGCTTAACTGACGAGGCCACCCAGGCACCCCAATTTCTTGAGTCTTAAAATTGGGCTTTTCATGAGACAGTCACTCATTTACTAAACGATGATAAGTAGTTAAAACCAATCCTTCTTGGCTTATGGCTGTCAAAAAAAAAAAAAAAAAGACAGACACTCCATTTCTCTTTTGTGATTAGGGAAAGTTTTACAAGAGAATGATTGAAATAAAATAAGCAAATTAAGAACTGTGCTCATCTGGGGGGGGGGGAGCCCACAAATTAATTCTGCAAAGCTAGAAATGCAACATCCCAAGATATCCCGTGGGATCTTCACAGAAGGGTTCTGTCCCCCAAGGAGCTGACCACTGGCCAGAACCTATTGGCCTCCTGATTTTCATTTACGTCAGCCCCTAAAATCCTTCTTTTTCCCACATCAGGATCACACGCGAAGCCTGTGTCCACCTGATACCTCCCAGGTTTTATTCTGTGTTTCATGGGACGGAACATCGTTAGGTGAGGATACATGAGAGGAACAGCCTAATGAACATGTTAGGCCTTCTGATATTGCAGAAATGGAGGCAAGTGGCAATCTCATGGAGGCAGTCTCATGCCCTACATGTAGTTATATCATCAAACTACAGAACATCTGTTAATAAATCTTCAGTGCTTTCGTTGTACTTAACCTAATGCCACTTGCCTTGTCTTTGTAAGGGGAAAATTCAGAAACTGACCATTTGCATCATACAGTGGGTATTATCCTTTAATGAATACCTACTGTATATCAGGCACATGGTGTATAATCTCTTTTCTTCTCCGTGATCCTGTGAAGCAGGGGTTTTTTTTTGTGTGTGTTCATTTTACAATTGAGGAAACTGAGTGAATGATGGCTTAGTCTCTGTTCTTTCTCTTGTGTGAATTTATCACTTCTTTCCTTTAATTTTTTTTAATGTTTATTTATTACTATTGAGAGACAGAGAGACACAGAGCGTGAGCAGGGGAGGGGCAGAGAGAGAGGGGACACAGAATCCGAAGCAGGCTCCAGGCTCTGAGCTGTCAGCACAGAGCCCGACACGGGGCTCGAACCCACAAACCGCGAGATCATGACCCGAGCCGAAGTCAGTCACCCAACCAACTCAGCCACCCAGGCGCCCCTCACTTCTTTCCTTTAATCTGGTCTCAGAACTTAGTCCTTTGTCTCTTCTGTTTCCAAATGCTGGTTAAAGTTGTGTCTATTGATGACAAAATAATTGAGTTTTGAAAAAATCTCCATTTAAGTAAATCCCCAGTTTCTTTTAAAAATTTTTTTTTTCAACGTTTATTTATTTTTGGGTCAGAGAGAGACAGAGCATGAACGGGGGAGGGGCAGAGAGAGAGGGAGACACAGAATCGGAAACAGGCTCCAGGCTCTGAGCCATCAGCCCAGAGCCTGATGCGGGGCTCGAACTCACGGACCGCGAGATCGTGACCTGGCCGAAGTCAGACGCTTAACCGACTGCGCCACCCAGGCGCCCCAAATCCCCAGTTTCTTAAAGGATTTCACTGTCTTTCTGATTAAAGCATTCGTTATCCTTACCCATTGTTTGTATAGTACTTTTTATTGAGAGTTCAATGGAGGGTATGCTCTAACATGAACGGGACAGTTTTCCAAATACTGTTAATAAATAATGCCTATTATCTTTATTCCTTCCAGTAAACTTTCCTTCCTTTAGAAAACCCAACAGTTTCAGGCAACTTCAGCCTTCTTAATACCTCCTTGTACAGTCCACCCCCCCAAACTTGCCCTCCCATGCAAGGGCCCATAATCCATATTCAATCTATATATACTTCCTGCCCCCCACAAAATGCTCACCTTCCCAATGCCCATGCCTCCCTCAGAATGAAAATATGTCTCGTCAGATTGACTCAGAATCAAGACCTCATGCTTTGTAATTTCTCACCCTCTCCTATCTGAGTTGTGTGTCTTTAAATTTTTTTTTTATTTGAACAAATAAAAAATGTGTTATTGCAAACACATTAAAGGCCAGGCATGGCAGGGTTTTTGGAGTGAAGACACAGAAATAAGAGAAATTTACAAGTTTGTAAGAGAAGTTAAAGTTAGAAAGTTATAAATGACTCACAGTTGATGTAGATAAAGAATTGAGTAAATAAGCAGAAATTACTGCTATCTAGATAGTAACTTGGAGAGCCTCATAGTCCAGCTGACATTTGCACTGTCTAAAAGAGGAAGGATCTGGGGCACCTGATTGGCTCAGTCAGCTAAGTGTCTGACGTCAGCTCAGGTCATGATCTCATGGCTTGTGAGTTCGAGCCCCGCGTCGGGCTCTGTGCTGACAGCCTGGAGCCTGGAGCCTGCTTTGGATCCTGTGTCTCCCTCTCTTCCTGCCCCTTCCCTGCTCGCACTCTGTCTCTCTCTCTCAAAAAATAAATAAACTTTGAAAAAAATTCTTTTGAAGAGGAGGCTGGGTGGCTCAGTGGGTTACGCGTCCGACTTCCACTCAGGTCATGACCTCATGGTTCCTGAGTTCCTGGTTCCAGCCCCACATCCGAGTCTCTACTGTGAGCGCAGAGCCCCCTCCAAATCCTCTGTCTCCGTCTCTCTGCCCCTCCCCCACCGGCACTCTGTCTCTCAAAAACATAAATAAATAAACATTTTTTTTTAAATTTTTTTTTTCAATGTTTATTTATCTTTGGGACAGAGAGAGACAGAGCATGAACGGGGGAGGGGCAGAGAGAGAGGGAGACACAGAATCGGAAACAGGCTCCAGGATCTGAGCCATCAGCCCAGAGCCCGACGCGGGGCTCGAACCCACGGACCGCGAGATCATGACCTGGCTGGAGTCGGACGCTTAACCGACTGCGCCACCCAGGCGCCCCAATAAATAAACATTTAAAAAATAAATAAGTGCAAGAGAAACGATCTAGAAATTGAAAGATGGGAAAGCATGTTTGAGAAGGAAGTACAGGGTGAGCCTGCCTAGACCACCTACACATTTACCCCCGAAGAGTAGGATTTCAGGGACTGGGATGGAGAATTTGGGAGCCTTCCTGGCATGCTTTCAAACACTCCCTTGAGGAACACATTAACATTTCCTTCACAGTTGGCCACTCCAGTCTGCGTCGTTGTTGTTGCGATTCCTACGTTTTAGCTGAAATAACCAGGGATTATTTAAAAGCATGCTTTGAATGGGACGCACTGTGTCTTGTGAAAAATGTTTGTTGTGAGATAAACCAATTTAATTCACGTCACTTAAAATTCTATAGGCTTTTTTCCCCTAACGTCAAGATCGTGGATCAAATCGGCCTCTAGGGGCAGAAGTGTTGGTTTGCAATTATATTTACTCTAGTAATGGCATCAGTCATTTTCACCTAGTTTTTTCTTTCATCCATTGATATACATGGTGAGCAAAAATAATAATAAAATAATAAAACTGCCAGAAATATCCTGTCAGTTCAGAGTTCATTCCGATAGGGGCCTCCTGAATCATATTGTGTGCTTTCTGGAGAGGGAAAGCTGATTTTACGCCAGCGGATGCTTCATACATCAATTTAGATAGGGAAAATAGCACAGAAACACATTTCCACAAGTATGGCTGCTGCAAAGTCTTAGAACATTAATTTTCTGTCAAGAGCACTAATGTGCTAATCCAGTCAAACATGATCGGCTGAAGTACAGAATCAGAAAATATGATGTGTGATGTCACATTTTTAAAAGTATACACTGTGCTCGAGAAGTCTTAATAACCTCAGAGCTAGTCCGCTGCACTTAGCCTTCCATACAAATCCTCATTGTCTATGCCTATGTCATACTCTTTTTTTTAAATGTTTATTTTTGAAAGAGAGAGAGAGAGAGAGAGAGAACGAGCAAGGGAGGGGCAGAGAGAGAGGGAGTCACAGAATGCGAAGCAGGTTCCAGGCTCCAGGCTCCGAGCTGTCAGCACAGAACCCAATGTGGGGCTCGAACCCACGAACCACAAGATCATGACTTGAGCTGACGTCGGACGCTTAGCCGACTGAGCCACCCAGGTGCCCCCATCATATTCTGTCTTAAATAGATCATCTGTACCTTATCAATTTTTGCTGATCTATTGATATGAATTATAATGTGTCATCCTGTCTCTGTATCTCTGTCTCCATGTCTCTCTCTCTCTCTCTCTCTCTCTCTCTCTCTCTCTCCCCCCCTCTCTCCTTCAAATTGGAACCTGTTTAATCTTACACCTTGGCCAAATAGTGTCCATCTATGAATTCTATACTTGGTGAAGCCGTGTCACATCTAAAAAATTAAGACTTTTTTTTCCCCTTATGCTACCATTTTAAATAATCACTGACAGAAATTATCTTCACATTAGTAACACATAGTTGTCCAAAATTTCTTCTTTTGGAAGAAAAGTTTATTCCTAAGGGGGGAAAAAAACCACACATCTAGAATTCAGGAGACTTCTATGTTGCCGTGTGATTCAATGAAATCTTTATTGAGATCTAATTCACCTACCCTAACTTTACCATTTAAAAAAATTTTTTTTTTTAATTTAGAATTTAAAAAATGTCTGAGAAAGACAGAGGGTGAACAGGTAAAGGGCAGAGAAAGAGGAAACACAGAATCCGAAGCAGGCTCCAGGCTCTGAGCTGTCAGCATCGAGCCCCTTGGGGGCTCGAACTCATGAACTGTGAGATCATGACCTGAGCCCAAGTCAGACGCTTAACCGACCGAGCCACCCAACACAATTCATTGTAATTGTCATTGTCATTGACATTTATTTAGAGTTTTCCAGATTGTGTGAAGTCTGTATTCTTTGTTGTGTTGTTGAAGAGTACATTTGATTAGCTGTGTTGTCAGGTAATGACTGGACGCCGATTTCCTTAAATGCTTTGGAACGGTGAGTCTCCAGGCCTTTGCTGAATGGCCCTGTGTATATTGGAGCGTGCCTTCAACTTGTCTGCATTCAGTTCACAATTCTGCCAGCTTCACTTTCTACTTGTGAAGAGCCTTGTGGTCAGCCAGTGGTGAGAAATTAGGGTCATTACACATCTTTTCTGGGCACACACACACACACACACACACACACACACACAGTCCTGTGCATGCAATGCAGACTTCTGGATTCCGGGGAATATGTCGGAACTTTTCAAAGCCTTCTGTGGACATCTCGTTTTCCTTGGAAATGTTTGGATGAGTCTCTTATTAGACCCACTGGGATCCCTGCCTCAGCCACATGGGATGTTAACCAATTGCCATTGATTGCTTATGACAGATGTCCTGGGGATAGTGATGTTTGTGCAAAGGAGGCTCTCAGATCAATTAAAGAAAAACCCTGAGAATGCAGTTTTTCAGGGAAATGCCAGACGGGTCAAATAGTGGCAGTTCTCTGGGTGTGGGGCTTTTGAAGATCTCCAAACTATTTCTACCCCTCTAGTTAGCGGTTGATAGACTGCTAGTTCTCGTGGCTATGTGACTGTGAGGCTCCTGGTTTTGAGTCTTCTGTGGAACTAGGGTTGGGGGTTGGAAATACGACAAGCTAAAATGTCACAAGGCTTATTATTGTTCTTGCCACAATGTAGCCAGTTTTCTTGAATTAACACTCTTTGAATTGTTGTAATACTTCCCCCCGATGTTTAAGGTATTGAAAATGTTGCTTTTGACTTTTTTTTTTCTTTTTGCCAATATTCCTCTTGTTTGGATGGATGAGTGGATTTTCAAAGATCTTGTTACTGTCATTTGGGAACTATGAAAGGAGACAGGTTTTTAACAGGTGTCCAATGAGCCACCAGTTAACAATGTGGCCTCCTAGCTCTTAACTCTCTGCCTGTGAGTCCTTGTTGTTGTCATCTAGAAAGTGATCGCATTGGATTGTGATCTCTGTGGTTTCATTGAGATCTTAAATGTGATGAGTCATTTCTTAATGACTGTAAGGCGTGGCCAAGAATAGGCTTTTAATAGTCTTTTGCTTAAATCTCTTGATCTTCAGATTTATTTCCCAGTACTCGTTCCTTTACAACTTATTCTTTCTTTGTAAGTCTTCAATTTTCTTTACACATAAAAAAATATTTTAAATGTGTATGTTTCCTGTGACGTTTAGTATGTGATATTCCATTATTAAGAGCAACAGTAACTACTTTAAAAATTGCCAGCTCAGATATGAGTGATACCTTTGCTAGAAGACACCAGATCAAATACACATATTTTTATTAAATTCATTCAGCGTTCAGTGTGGATAGCTGTAGCAGAAACCTTTATACTGATGGCTAAAACTATGACTCAGCCATCAAAAAGAATGACATCTTGCCATTTGCAACAACAGGGATACAGCTAGAGTGCACTATGCTAAGCGAAATAAGTCATTCGGAGAAAGACAAATACCATACGATCTCACTCTTATGTGGAATTTAAGAAACAAAGCAGATGAACATAGGGGAAGGGAAGGAAAAAGAAATAAGATGAAAACAGAGAGGGAGGCAAACCATAAGAGACTCTTAAATACAGAGAACAAACTGAGGGTTGCTGGAGAGGAGGTGGGTAGGGGATGGGCCAAAGGGGTGATGGGCATTAAGGAGGGCACTTGTTGGGATGAGCACTGGGTGTTTTATGTAAGTGATGAATCATTAAATTCTACTCCTGAAACCAATGCTACACTTAACTAACTTGAATTTAAGTAAAATCTTGGAAGAAAAAAAACCTATACATCCTTTAAAAAATACTATAAATACTTTATGTTGTATTTTTTTAAATGTTTATTCTGAGAGAGAGAGCGAGTGAGAGAGAGCAGAGGAAGGGCAGAGATAGAGGGAGACCAAGAATCGCAAGCACAGCCCCATGTGGGGCTCAAGTGCAGGAACCCCAAGATCATGACCTGAGCCAGTATCAAGAGTTGGATGCTTAACGGACTGAGCCACCCACGTGCCCCTTTTTGTATTGTATTTTTAAGGCTCTGGAGAAACATAGTATTTTAAAAAATAGGAGACTTTTTAGCTATTGTATATCAGTTCAGCCCCTAGCCAGAGTTCAGACAAGAGGAAAGACACAGCACAGGCTTTTATTATTAGCAACAAATTGCAGCGTGGCTTCTCTGGAGTTCTTCTCCACGTGATCTTGTTTCGGAGACATTTGACTACACATAATTGCATTCTAGTCCTGGATCAGACTGAAGTTGTAATTTTTGAGGAAGATAAGAGGTAACATAATTGCATTTTCATCTGGATTAGATCAATTAGAAATCTTGTGTTTATTTAGAAAGAAAATAATAAAGCAGTCAGAATCTGATTTAAGAGATTGTTACTCCAAAATCTTCAAAATCACAAACTCTATGCATATTTGCCCATAACCAAGATTTTAGCCCCAAATACAGTTCTCATTACTCTTATTCTTTAAACTTATTTACAGACACTGTGTTACAGAAAAGCATTCAACATGCAGTTTTTGATCGTCAACAATGTGCCAAATACTGGATTTGGCACAGAGGTTATAAAATGAAGTGAAGTGTGGTCCTTTTCTCCAGTAAACTTTCAGTCTATCAGGAAAGAAAGGCATAGAAGTCAATCATCTGTTTCTAGAAACACAATGAACAATGACTTCAGGCGTCAGTCGGGACCATATATTCCTGGAACGGCCATTGTAAGATGATTGGCTATAACAAAAGCTGAATTTGTTTTAATATCTATTTTCTGAATCTCTTGTTTATGTTACGCTGTTTACAAATGCTAAAAATGAGCTTTGTGTTAAGAGTTGTGACAAACAATCCTGTAGCATCTCAGCACTAATTAAGCCACAACGTGATCCCACAAAGAGTATTGTATATGTAACTAAATGAGAGAAGTATTGTATTGAAATAAGTATTGTATATGTAACTAAATGAGAGAAGAACGAAATCTCTGCAGAAAAGGAAATGATGTCATCAGATTCTGCTTTGCTAAATCAGGTGGAAATGCAAGTTGATTAGTCTTGTCCTAGTGCAGCTCAAATTATCTCATTATTGCACATTACAGGAAAATAAGCTAACACCGTAGCCCAGCCTTCTCCTCATTTTATCTTCCAGAGCTGAAAACACTGCGATTTAATATGCTAAGTGGTTTCTACCCAGCATCTGTAGATTTCAAGGACTGGTGATCAATATCAGGTTCCTTTTTTTTTTTTTTTCTCCCTCCTCCTCTCATGGTACCGCCTAACCAAATTAAGTAGCAACTGTTTTCAAAAGAGAACTAACAAGGGATCATCTAAATGGAAACTCTGAATTTAGAGTATTTAGGAACATTCTTCAAATAAACTATTGGTTAGGATATTGTTAGGATTTGCTCGTGATTAAATCAGAACTTACCTTCTGCTTGAGAACTGTTCCAAAATATTTACTAATATTTAGGGAACTAACGATGGTAAGAAAAAGACAAAGAGGGATGACAGGACTGTGCTCAGCGGAAAAAAAAAACACATTGATTTTTTTTCAAATTTACTATGTTTTTATATTTTATGAAAAGTGGATGTGTTTTCCTCTGAATTTCATGGCATAGGCAAATTTTTGTCATGTTTAGAGTACCAGAAACTCAATATCTAAGCAACTTTTTAAAAGTGTGTAATTAATGTATCATATGTCATAGGTCACCTAGTTATGTCTCATTGATGGATTGTGTCACGCATCAGACTTGTAATAAATACTATGACATCACCCAGCATGAGCTAAGGAATTGGCTCTGGAAAGAATGTACAATCTAAAGGTCAGCAGAAGAAGGGACGAGTTCCCCAATCATCCTGACTTTGCAGAGAGGGGCAGCCTGGAAGAAGAGTCCCCTGACCCTTTTGGTGTTCTCCCTGATTATAAAGGGTATGTCAAGAGCAACCTAGAGTATTGAGGACCTACAGACATTCTTGATTACTAGACAGTATGGGTCCTTCGGATGCCCAACGCCTAAAGACCTTGGGCCCTATGGGGATTTATTGTGTCTACTGCTAAGGCAAGGGAAGTGCTGATCGGATGGGAATCTGGATTTGGGGGTAGTTCCTCCACCTGCTGAGGCGTGAGGGGAAGGCAGTCGCAGCTGGTTCATTGTCCAGGCGACCCAGAGTGAACTTGGGCCGTCACTTTTGGACAATTCCATTTGCTGCAACATTGTTGGTTACTGTGAATTCCTATCACGTTATGTGTCACCAAAGTTAATCGACTGGTCCTTTCTAAACCACTGTGCAGAGTATAAGTATATAATAATAACATAAATCATTTTCTATGTTAGCTGAAGAAAATCTTAATCATCTTAACACCACGTTTTTTGCAGGTGTCTGTATGCTATTTTTACTCCAGCTTCAGCATGGTGGTAGTGGGGGGAATCATGGCACCTTGTGTTCTGGCCCGAGGAACCGACAAAGCAGTTTTAAGAGCCTTTTATTGTCATCGGGAGAAATTCGATGTACACGGCTCAACATGATTTGTTATGAGAAGACAACTCACAAAGCCCAAATTTTGTCAAACGTTCACATTGGAAACGGGAGCCATCCATTTTTTTTCATTGGTTTATGCATCAGAACCCAGATTTCTAAGTTAGAATAGAACTCCAGAAATTGGTAGCCACTTCAGTCCTTTTTATTGCCTGTTCTTGCTAAATGAAAAAAACAATAGGTCTGCCTTATTTATACGAAAGGGAATTTTCCTCATCTGGAAGCTTTTAAGTTCTTGAATATTCTATAGCAGGGCGGAGTTTGTGGGACTATTTAATTTTAACGTGCTATGGGTACGCAGTGTGTGAGTGCATCATAGTGTTGGAAGCACAAGTTCATCTTGCTGTCAGTCTGTGCTGGTAGTTATAGCTGTCAAAGGCAGTTTTTCTCTTGACTCGGCAGCTATCATCCCAAGCCCCCCAAAATAGTTCTCTGCCCAAATTCTAAAATACTCATGGGCGCCTGAGTGACTCAGTCTTCAGCATCCAACTTCAGCTCAGGTCATGATCTCATGGTTCATGAGTTTAAGTCCCACACCAGGTGAGCACGAGTCCTGCTATGGGTAAAAACACGAGCCCTGGGTGAACCCCACTTCTCTCTCTCTCTGCCCTTGTTGGATTTTCTCTCCCTCTCTCTTTCTCTCTGTCTCTCTGTCTCTGTCTCTCTCTCTGTCTCTGTCTCTTTCTCTCTCCCCCTCACTCACTTCACCCTCTCTCTCTCTCAAAAATAAAATAAAAATAAAATAAAATAAAATAAAATAAAAAGGAGTAGGATTAGATTTAATTCTAAAAGGAATTGGAAGAGATATAGGAGAGATATAGGCAGCTGAGTGATATAACCTGATCTGTGTTCAGTAAGTTCACTTTGGGGGCACCTGGGGGGGCCTCAGTCAGTTAAGCGTCAGGCTCTTGATTTCAGCTTAGGTCATGGTTCTCACAGTTAGTGAGATCGAGCCCCCTGTCGGACTCTACGCTGACAGCACGGAGCCTGCTTGGGATTCTCGCTCTCCTTCTCTCTTGGCCCCTCCCCCCCCCCACTTGTGCATGCCTTTCTCCCCCACCAAAAATAAATAGGTAAACTTAAAAGTTAATTTGGGCGGCTCTGTAGAGACCAGGCTGGTTGGCGGACAGGAATGGAAGCAGAGAGGCTTCTGTTCTAACCAAGGCCCCAGAAGTTAGTGCAAATAAGAACACATCAGCAGAGAGGAGGGGCACAGTAGTGGAGGTGGAGAGAACTGGCCTGATTTAGGATATTTTGGCGCATATCCAAAGTGATTTGGATACTGTTTAGCAGCTGCCTAATAGCCCATTATATGGATGTACCATAACTTATTTAAACATTGGAAGGAGGAATTCAAAATCCAAGTAATCAATGCATATTTTGAGATCTGCTATTAAGTTCCTATTCAGCAAATTGCCTTGCTTTACAGCATTCATACCCTGTGACTATCCATTAAAAAGGAATAAGCTAGAACCCTTACTGCACTAAAGAATGGTATTTTATTCATCGTACCTTTTTAAACCATTATTCTGTAACAGTACAATTTTGATTTTTAAAATAATTAATGTAATGTATGAAGAACATTCTGTATATTATTCAAATGTATATTAATGTGGTTATAGAACTTAATGTTACCATTTTATGGCTTTTCATTTTTAGATATCAGTAGGTTAGACTTGAGGAAATGTGGGATACCTGCAGGAATCAAGGCTACTTGACAATTCAACCGCTCTTGGACTTCAATACAAAATTGAACTCAGGAGAGTGCGAGTAACTTAAATAAACCAATAAAAACTTTGGCTTTGTAATTCAGAGCTCAACTTAATATGAAAAGTTATGCATCCAGTAAATTTTTCAATAGGCAGTTCATTTTTATGCTTATTATTAACTTTCATTATATTCATTAAAATGTTAAACTTTATCTTGAATTGCCTAAATCTTCCATGAGCTCTGCATGTGGAAAATAACTTGGCAGATGCTTAATTTGGGGAAATTGCTTACTTTTGCATAAAGCCATTTTTTTTGTAAGAGAGAGGAAAATATTAGGAGAAATTATTTATGTGCCTAAAAATTCAAACACTTGGGTCATGAATAGAGTTGTAAAGAGAATACATCACACATGCTTGGAAGAAAGCCTTAGATATATGGAACTCAAAAGGAATGAATAATGGCAACTTAGTTGCTGGTCAGGATTCAATCAGGTCTCTCTTACTTAATGAGATAGGGAACAGGAAGAAAAGAGTATGGTAATTTTCAAGTAACATGATGCACAATTCTTGTTCACAGTATATTTATAATTCAGTTGGGGATACAAGGCCACCCATAGATGTTTTTGTGACTTGCTTTGGTTATTCCTTCTGTGTGGAATGACTGTCTTTACCTTGCTGGCCACACAATTACTAATTATCTTTCAACTTACTAGTCACCTCTGTGAAGTTTTTCTTCCCACATCAAACAGAATTGATTATAATCCTTGTTATTTATACTTGTTTGGGTTCACCTGTCTGAGCCTCTGTGATACCATGAGGTCCTTCAGGGAAATGACTATACCCCAAGTGCCCAGCACGGTTTCTGAACACCGTAGGGCAAAGTCAATGTGGATTATTCATAACTGACTAATAATATTGCAAGGCAGTTTATGATGTGTTCTAAGTATCAGGGGCTGATAAAAATTTTGTGGGGGTAATTTGCATTTCTAAAGAGAAAGTGATCACAAGAATCTCTAGGCCTAGTCTTAGAAACAGAACCTTATGGGCAAATCATTAACTATCTGAGGCTTTCCTGGAGTCTGCAATAAATCAAGTTGAGGAGAGCTACAGATAGATGGGGGAGGGAGGATGGATTGGGAAGCCTTCAAGAGATCGTCAGATCCACTGATCTATGTTTATACATTTCAAAGTAGGAATTTTATAACAGGTCTATTTAGTTCTCTTACTTGGTGATCTAAAAGTAAACCAGTAAAGTCTGCTTAACATAACAGAATATACTGGGTTGAGGTATTGTTCACATCTGGTCAATTCTTCACAATATATTATAGGAAAAGGTTACGGAGTTTTCTTTGCTTTTTGAGAATCCATTTGGAGTTCATTATTGCAGATCTTCTCATGCTGACTTGAAGTAGTGAATTGAAATGTAGGAGAAATGTAGAAATATAGTAAAGACGAGGACTTAAAACCAAACAGTAAATAAAGACACAAGGGAGATTACTGAAGTATCTCCCTGAAGATGCTTGAAAATCTGAAGCTAGCCTTTGAATAGCATAGGCAGTCAGTCCTTTGGTTTATAAATTCAGGAATCATGAAACCCCATGATTTCAGCATCAAAATGACAGACTATATCTTCATTAATATTTTGCACTGCTACCTTTGTAGCTTCTCTGAGGAGTTCAAGGACTTTTATGGGGGAGAAAAAATCTTGCAACTACTAACATTGATATAAAACTTCCACAGAATGAGTGAATGGAGTATATTAAATATACAGACTTTTATTTTTCTCGGATACGCTCAGAATATCAAATGAATGTTAATGCCCTGTACCCAATAATTAGCCATGGAGATCCAAGCAAGCGTTAAGTACAATTTTTCATTTTGCCAATTTCTACAGTAGCTTGAAATCTCCAATGAGGGGGAAAAAAGGGATAAGCCAAGTAATTAAATAATTAACTTGGCAATAGTATTATCAACTTAGGCAAAACTTATTGATTTTAATCTTTCCTATGTATATGACTTAGTATTTGAGCATTGTTACGTGTACAAATATATCTTAAGGTAATATACATGCAACTTTTATTTTTATTGTTTTAAGGTTTATTTATTTTTGAGAGAGGGAGAGAGCGGGGAAGGGGCAGAGAGAGGGGGGTGGACAGAGGATCCAAAGCAGGCTCTATGCTGACAGCAGAGAGCCGGATGCAGGGCTTGAACTCAAGAACCGCAAGATCATGACCTGAGCTGAAGTCAGATGCTTAACCGACTGAGCCACCCGGGCGCCCCTTATGTATGCAACGTTTAAAATTAAGACACATGCCCCTAATGATAAAAATGGCATCCATCATCATGGGGAAAGAACAGTAGTGGGTATTCAACATATGCATGATGAATTAAATTCAATGAGCATAGTGTTCTCTAAATGGACAGGAAGACTGTAAACAAGGAAGCTGCGCAAAATAACAAATTATGTGAGGAAAATAAGGCAGTCTAATGAATTCTTCCAAACCACAATGTCTTTCATAAACTCAGTTCTCTGTTGATGAGCAAAGGTGAATCTGTTTTTGTAGTACAATTGCTTCTTCCTAAGTCCTATGCAAGCTGTAGGAACTAGTCTTTTAATCCCCAGAATCAATTCCGGTACTCGCAATTATATTGGTTCCTTTCACAATTAAGTAGAGAGATACGGTACATGGCAAAAGAAATAAGTGTAAAATGTAACACACTCTGTTAACGGTTAACCCTTGGTGGAATTTGGAAAAGGCTTCAAAAATTAAAAAAAAATGTAAATTCTCTTTTGATGTCTCCAAGAAGAGACTGCGTTACCCCATTACTTTACTAAATTAGTGTAAGAGTAGACATTGTTGGCCTCTGTGGTTCCTCCAATGCTGGACTGTACTTCTCATGACTTTATCTCACCTCTGTGTTTATTTTGCTAAGTTTAGCTTTCCATGTGGATAAAATTAAAAGATGACTTCCACATTTGAGAGTGTCAAGGTTATTAAAAGCAAAATCGGTAGAATTATAATATCTAGAGTTGATTCTCTAATTGACTGGAGCAATGAAATAATAGTAAATTTAAAAAAGGCTTTATATGCAGTGATGGTATTTATACCAGAAATTGATACAACCATTGACCTTTTTGCCCACAAAACAGGTCTCTCTCCAGACTTTCCTATATTGAACAGACAGAATTAAAGTCTTGGACTCCTCTGAGACTCTTTTTTTTTCTCCCTACAGTCTGTCTGTAACCAAATCCTGTCACTATTTTGTTCAATCAAAATAAATCCTGGTTTATTTATTTGGTTGGTTCAATCAACCAAAGCCTGTCACTATTTTGTGTCTTCTAGAAGGCCCCTTCTGGTCATGCAGCCAGTTAAGCACTGTGCTACATGCTGAGGGTCCAACAATAAGTACAAGTTAGTCATTGGCACCAGGGTCCTTTGGATTTGCTCATCACCTCATGCTGGGACTATTCTAATGCTTTTATTTTTCGCTGTTCTTTTTGAAACTATTTTGTTCCCTTCTTTCTTTCTGCCCCTGCTTAGTGTAATTCACTTATAGGTTTGCCATAACAAAAGCCAAAATGCTTGTAGGGATACAATCTATCCTTATATTTATTTCTTCACAATATGGTTCTAACTAATTTTCAAAATTCTTTTATTTAAAAAATTTTTTTTTACATTTTTATTTATTTTTGAGAGACACAGAGAGACAGAGCACAAGTGGGGGAGGGGCAGAGAGAGCCTGAGACACAGAATCCGAAACAGGCTCCAGGCTCTGAGCTGTCAGCACAGAGCCCGATGTGGGGCTCGAACTCACAGACTGTGAGATCATGACCTGAGCTGAAGTCGGACGCTTAACCGACTGAGCCACCCAGGCGCCCCATGGACAACCTGTACCTCCTATTTGGTTTGTTTCCATTTTCTGCATCTCTTTCATTTGGCTCATGCTATGTCCCGCCGAGGAAACTCCTGACTCCTCTCTCCATTTAAGAGTCTGTTCATTTGCTGCCTTCTCCTTCAAGGCTCCAGTGACTGTCCCAGCCATAGTGACCTCACTCTCTTGAAAGACCTTATATTCTTGAATGACTGTCTTGTGTTGTTAGCTAGCTATGTTCTAAGTTAAAAAAAAAAAAAAAGTGTATTTAGTGTAATGTTAGCTACTCTATCAGGCTCCCTTGAGAATGTTTCTAGTCTGGGCATCGTCTCTACCCCCACTGAAACCACTCATGGGGTACCAGTGTGCTGCCATGGGGAACTTCTGGGAGGCCTGTGGCTTCTTATGTTCCGGTAGGATTCTGGCAGAAACACCCTTATTCCTACAGTCCCTAAAATTTATCTGGAGTATTAACTATCTTTTATAAAACTTGACTTTTATCATCCCTTGTTTCTCCCTGGTTTAGGAACAAATGGGGCGGTGGGATGAGAGAGAAAGCAGCCCGGGTTCTTACCCAGTAGTTATTTCCTGCCTCATCTGTGGTTTGTGACAGAGGTTGGGAAAGGTTTTCTGGAAAGGGCCAAAGAGTAAATACGGTAGGCTTCTCAGGATATCAAGCCTCTGTCATAACTACTTAACTCTGACCCTGTATCCTGAAAGTAGCCATAGACAACAGGTAAAGGAATGAATGTGACCATATTCCTGTAATGCTTTGGATACAAAACAGGTGGCGGCCTGAATTTGGTCTGCAGGGTGTAGTTTGCTGACTCTGAGTTTATGGCATACACTTTTGAGTTTGGCATGCAAAACATCTTTCTCTCAGCCGATTTTTCCTGCCAGGGATTTCCAAAATCCACTCGGAGGGATTTACCTACACCCCCTCCCCCACCATTTGCTCTACTATGAAAGCTCTAGAAGCTGGACTACAGTAACTACCGCATGAAATAGACAGGAAGGTCGCAAAAGGGAACTGTCAATACTAAATAAGCATTGTCTGATAATAGGAAAATCTGATGCTAACTGTATTAAACTCTGGAATTGCTGCGTTCCTATAGACAACAGCCTGACCGTCAGATACTTACGGAGCATTGGATTAAACAGATATTTAATCTAATTGTTATAACTATCCACCATTTCCCAACTGAGAGAATTCAGATTTACAGAGAGAAAATAGATCTCTTAAGTAGGAAGTAGCAAAATTAGCATTTGAACCTTGATCATCTGCTTTCAAATCTTGAGCTAAGAAAATATCAGACTAAAAATTCTAGGGGCACCTGGGGGGCTCAGTCAGTTGAGCGTCCGACTTCGGCTTAGGTCATGATCTCACAGGTCGCGAGTTCGAGCCCCACATGGGGCAGAGCCTGCCTCAGATCCTCTGTCCCCCTGTCTGCCCCTCCCCCACCTATGCTCTATCAAAACTAAATAAAACATTACAAAAAAAAATTCTAAAACACATTCAAAGCCTTTAATATTATCCGTTCTTCATACCAAGGAATTACCAAAGAATTTTGTCATGTGGGCAATGGCGAAACATGCACATGATGATAATTCTCATTGCTTTTAGTAATAAATAGTAAATCAATGCAATTCTCATAGTTGTTTTATTTAGTGGAACACCTTGTCAAACAAAACAACTGTGTTCTCTCGTTTCCAGTATTCTCTTGATTTTAATTCCAGCCTCTCCTCACCGTTTCAAAGTTGTCATTCTTCTCTTCAAGGGCAATTTAATGAGGTGCTTGCAATAGTAAAACTTACCAAATTTAATGTTTCAATATTTCTCTTCCTAAGAGTTGTCCTAAAACGATGTTTTCTGAGATCATGAGTTCCTGTACAGACGGATCACTTAGGCACCTGTTGTTCATAAAATACTCTGTCATACTGGAGACAAAACTATCAAATTTTATTAAAATTTAGTTATCTCAAGTCAGGCTTTAGATTTCCAAATAGACGTGGTGAACCGCAATGTGTCAGAGCGCTAAATTTCATTACCATAGCAGGTGTCATGAGCTGATGCACATGTCTAGTGTTTGTGATAACTACATCATGCAACCCCAGAGGAAATAGCAGAAATGCTCATTGAAAGTACCTCTTCTGTGTCTCAGATAATAACATTTTTGAGCAGCTCGGCCTCAGAACACAAATAGGTATTAAAATCTTGAGGTCACGGCAGAAATAATTTTCATGGTACAATCAAATTTTGAAATTCTAGAAAAAGCACTTTAGATATTACCGTACAGGGGGTGGGGGAGAAAGGAAAGAAGATGAGTCCATGTTGTTAGAAACTGACTTGGGTCCGGGAAAATTGTTCCATGCAAAATAATGTACTATTTTGGGGCGTCTGGGTGGCGCAGTCGGTTAAGCGTCCGACTTCAGCCAGGTCACGATCTCGCGGTCCGTGAGTTCGAGCCCCGCGTCAGGCTCTGGGCTGATGGCTCGGAGCCTGGAGCCTGTTTCCGATTCTGTGTCTCCCTCTCTCTCTGCCCCTCCCCCGTTCATGCTCTGTCTCTCTCTGTCCCAAAAATAAATTAAAAAAAAACGTTGAGAAAAAAAAAATTTTTAAATAATGTACTATTTTAAGGATAATGGCTGGCATATACATTCAGATGACTAAATATTTATAAATCACTAGTTGATAATAACCACCAGGAAATAAATACTAATCATTAGTTTGTGAATAAATTCAGTCCGAGTCTCAATTTTTGAACACTTTTACGTGTTGTGGAGTCTCTTAAGGAAAAAAAAAATTCCCAAGGATTGGGAGCATGCCATCATTATGATTAATTTTTTTTAATGTTTTTATTAAGTCGAAATGTGACCTCTTTGTGATTTTTGCTCCTTGGACCTGTTACCATATCAGAGAGTGTGTATTTCCTTCTCATCACCAGTTTTAAAAATATTAAAATAAAATACCCAACCATATCTTGTCCAAAATAACCTCTCTAGCCTCTTCTAATGGTTTTTCCTACTATATGATTTACAATTCCTTCTTGTCATTACCGTTTTGGACATGCACATTTTTTTTAATCAAGGTCTTTCTTAAAAATTGTGCCTTAAACTAAATAGAATAATACAAATGGAAATGGCAAAATGGACTAATACGTCTTTGCCCTAGTTAATGCCCATTGAGAAATCCTCATACCATAAAAGCTGTCATAGCAACCCCAGCAAATTATTGGCTAATACTTACCTTTCTCAACTAAATCCTCAAGGCTATTTGCTTTTAATTTGAGGAATTGTTGAGCCACTAGTCTGCTAGATTCCATATTGCGTAACTGATACTCTAATCTAAATATAGTGCTTTGCATTTTGAAATAAATGGACTTCGAATTAGATTTATTTTTGCCTGTTCAGCCTGTACTTTCGATTCAAGTTGTTTATTACAAATCTAATCAGAAAAAGTTCCAGCCATTTTGTGACACATTCCCAATAAGCTGACCTGTACGTGGGCATCAGGCATTGAATCAATATCTCAGTGTACTCTTACTAAACCTGATAAAACTCTACCAAACTTTTTGCCATTCTGTTCACAAGAGTATCACGTGAGTCTGTCAAATGCCTCGTTGAAACATAGACTCACTATGACTATGGCCCATAGGAGGCCCATAAAGAAAATTCAGAGCGCTTAAAAAGTTGCTATGAATCTGTAATCCCATCATTTTTCCTGATCTCTGGTAACATATCTGCTCTCTCTCTTCCCTCAAGTCATATTAGAGAATTTACAAATGGGTGACAGATATCTGAGATCATCTTTCCTCATTCATAAGAGTCTCAAGGTAGAGATCATAGTGACCCTATTTCATTCTTTCCATGTCTGTGCCCTTGTGTGGTAACAGCGTATTTGCATGATAGCATATTGAAGGGTCTTCATTCCTCCCTGCAATTTGCTGTTTTGTCAGAGAACTGGAGAAGATTCTGATTGGTGCCATCAGAATACAATTGCATCTGACCTTTTCTTCTGTTTTTTTCCGCTAACAATTTATGTCACTCAACATGAAATACTTATGCTTTGTGCCAGTCTCCTGTCAAGGAATAGCTTCTTCTCCACTCCATTGCCTGGGAAAAGAGCATCAGGGGAGGTATGTCACCAAGGGCCTTATATTACATCTCGTGCTATTTGAACTAGAGGACTCTTCAGGAGATGCAAGAGAATGGCAAAACACAGGGTGCAGAACTTGGGGCTCTGACCCCTGAGAATCAATTGGAAAAAAATCACATAAGATAGAATTTCCCTGATACAGTATTATCATTCCTTCTACAAAAATTATTTCAATGGAGGACACCCCTTTTCGAGAGCTCTCCTGGCTTCTGAGTAGCATTCAGAAGATTCCTAGGTTTTCTAGCGTTAGAAGCTATTTTATTGGAGTCCCTGCAAATGATAGTCTGCCTTGTAATCGGGAAGCTTTCATCTGAAAAGGAGAGCAACTGAGAAACAACTAAAATTTTCCACTGTTTTCAGGAGGAAAGAGTGTACAGGCCAGTGACTCCTGGAGATTGTTTTAGCTGAGAAAAAAAAAAAAAAAACAATAATCAGAAAAGTTGATCATGGATAAGTAGATTATAATTTAATCATTATTCCATAAAATGGAATTGGTGGGGCATATCCCTGTTAATGCTGGGCTATGATTAATACACACACAGTTGAAAGCTCCTGGTTCTCCCGTAACCCATCATAAAATCGTGATTTTTTTCAAAGAAAGAAATGAAGCTTTTTGTCCTTGCCTCTTTACGTAGGCCAATATTTAGTCCCGGTGCCACTTCATAATTTCATTCGACCATGTTTACTTTGGAGAATTAATGGGGGGAAAGACCAATGACGTAACTGCAAAGAGTGGGTTTCTAAACCAAACTCAGCACGACTCTGCAGAAAGTATCAAAAAGAGAGAAAACAAAGGAGGGTGGGCGATGAGCTAAGCCAGTGAAAAGAAATGGGAGTAAAACGGAGTAAAAATGATTCTTTGCCCCCCTCCTCTTCCCACCCTTCCCCTCTCCTCCGCCGCCCTCCCCCCTCCTATCTATCTATCTATCTATCTATCTATCTATCTATCATCTATCATCTTTATTGTGGTAGCCATTACCTGACTCCATAAAAGAAGATTGGTTTTCACTGCCATTTCTTTTGCCCACAGGCAAAAAAAAAAAATTCTCTTGTTCAGGGTCACCCACAGGCCACCCCCAAGGCATCTGGGGATGCGGGGTGGAGGATGTGCCTGAGACCAAAGTGGAGACTATTGGTTTTATAGGAGTTGTTACTGCTTCACGTTTCAGCACCTTTACCTCATCGTTGCCAGCCTTGCCCGGGAGTCAGTGTTTTACATACATGTGACACAAATGTCATGTTTACATACATGTGATCCCTGCTTAGGCTGGTCACTGGAGCCCTGGGGTGGATTACAGCCACATGGGTGGGGTACCTAGGGGAAGCAGCCATGAGGAGACAGCCAAAGTATAAATAGGGAGAGAGCAAACACAAACCTTCTAATTGGTTTTCCTTATTTGAAAAGAAATATATGTCACAGTAGAAATCAGGAATATAAAGAGAACTACAAGGATGTGTGTGTATGAGTTATTAAAGGGACCCAGAGTGTCACCACCCAAATTAAACTATTGCTGAAGTTTGGGCCGTGTATCGGTCTTTTCTTTTCGATGTGCGTGTGAGTGTCTGAATGAATGTGTATGAATGGCATTCTTGATGATGTGCAGTAGTTTGAATTTTCGCCCAATGGTGGCTGATTCAGGTTATTCTCAATTCTTTGATATTATGACTAGTATTCTAGTTGACAGGCCAAATCATTCAAACATTTTGTGACATTTTCTCCTGCTAAATTTCTGGGGTGAGATTTATTAAAAATTTAAACATGTTCACACTCATTACATGCATTTCCAAACTGCTGGAGAAAAAAAAAAAGATTGTATCAGTTTACATTTAGCCATAAATACAGTAGTTTTCGTAGTGAAAAAATCCTCTGACACCATTTTTTTAGGGAAAAACTGCCTCTGCTCCTTGACAAAATTTGTCATTATTTGCTTCTTTAAGCTTCATTCGATAACATCATCTATATGAGTACAAAAGCACCACGACTGGAAAAATATAATGAATAATACTACAGGCAAGGACCACAAAGAAAAACGCTTAGAATTTATAGACATGTTCGTAGCAATCACCTACCTGCTTTCTAGGAGATCATGACTCTGAAAACATGGTTTGTTCTTTTGCTCAATAAATGTGTATTAAATACCTATTATTTTAGCACTTTTCCATTTGCTGGGAATGCAGAGGAAGGCAATAGACAGGGTTGCGGCTGTCATGCATGAGACAGAAAATAAGCAAGAGGACCATGAGGACATCGGACTTGTGTCAATGTCTAGAATTTACCTGTACACAGATGGTATTTATAGGTGCTGTCTATACGCCATAAACATAAGGCAAATTTGGAAAGTGATGAATTCACATTAATTTTCTGATTGTCACATTTGAGGATTGAATTTCACTTACTTCAAGCATGGATTATCTCTTGAAAGTTTAAGCATCAGAATCCCATAAAGGAAATCACGACAGAAAAATAGTATAATTTTTACCATTCCTTTCTTTAGGTGTTAACATCAGATCACAAAAGCATAATATTAGACAAGTGGCTAAGGCTGTTGATGGAATATTCAAGCTACGTATTCAGCATTTTTTAAGCATGATTAAATCATTTGAATTTGAAATGTTGAAGTCTTATTTCCATAGGAGTAAAATTGAATCTTTTAAAGGCAACGGTGTCCAGGATAGATTTTCGTAATCAAAATTCTCATTAGGGAAATTTAACTCTCTATATTACCTGTTATAGCTTGTATTATTGTAAACTGCTGCTATACTCCATAATGAAAAGCGAATGAATAGAGAGAAAAAAGTTGTCTTTTTATTATCTTATTTCTATTGATATCCTCCCCAGGATCAAAGGAAAAACACTGGAAATGTAAACATTATGGGCTGTTAAACAAATTTATATCCAACATTATTGAAAATGTCCATTTTGTGCATGGCTGAGGGGAGAATTACAGTCTTAAAGAAAAAGCAATTGTTCCTGGTAGGACAGTAATTTATGGCAAAGCACACAGTCTTATGAATATGGCCACTGGATGGAAAATAAGATTAGATTTGTGCCCCATGATTCATCATATTTACCCTCGTTCCAGAGCCAGCCCTGAAAAAACACCATAATCCCAGGAGCGCGGCAGGGTCGTCTCATCCTCCTCGTGTGGCATCCCTTCTTGACCCCACCACCAGGGCACATTGCTGTTGATTCTAAGTGAACAGGAAACTCCCTTCTTGGCTTTATTTTGGAAAAGTTTATATGCACTGTCCATTTTGTTTGCTTCGACAGTGTTTGCTGTCCCCACCAGGCTACTGTATATGCAAACAGAGCACTCCTGTACGTCACAAAGTTTGCCCTCTCACCCTTTTTTAGCCCCAAATTGCCGGCCATCTTTCCTCAACAAAGAGCTATAAATTACCGATTGTGTACTAGACATTGCTGCAATAACATAAAGAGTGAGGGAGTATGAAAGTGGAGTTAGGAATGTGGTTTAATTAAAAAAGAAAGAAACTAGGGGCACCTGGGTGGCTCAGTTGGTTAAGCATCCGACTTTAGCTCAGGTTAGGATCTCACAGTTCGTGGGTTCGAGCCCCACCTTGGGCTCCACGCTGACAGTGTGGAGCCTGCTTGGAATTCTCTTTTTCTCTCTGCCCCTCGCCTCCCCACACATGCTCACTCGCTCTCTCTCTCTCTTTCTCTCTCTCAAAATACATAAATAAACTTAAAAAATACTTGTTTGTGCAACATTCTAATCTTACTGGAAAGAATCTGGCCTAAAATCAGGTTCTACTCATAAGTTATCTGTCATTTGAGATGATGTATCATAAACTAATTTCTGCTATGTCCGTAACTAAGAGTGTGTACATGTGTGAATATTTGCCTTTTTGAAGAGGATGATCCCATGGCTGACACTGCATTTGAAGGACCTCTAGTACTAAGACAGACTTAAAAGATTCAGGGGATGGAGGCCTTTCTGGTAGAAAGTAACAATTAGGATTCAGGATAAAACTGAACTTAATTTTTTCCCCCTGTGGATTGTTTCTCATATTCTGGAGACAATTCTCTCGCAGTGCAGCGAAAGGAAGTAAAATATGCAAAGGGACATAGACAGGGACAGAAACTTCCAGCCCTCTGAGGCTGCACGCATACCTGTCATACAAGTGGACTTGGCTGACATAGAAATAACAGTGATGTAATATGAGTGCCTTTTATTTATGACAGTCTCTGCATTTATCAATTGCAAATGTACCATGGGTACAGCCAGCAATTTGTCAAGGAGTGCGGTAGAAATGTGTTTGGCCCAGATAAAAGGACCTGTAGAAAGAAAAGTTCTGTTGATCTAAACAGTATGCTCGGTAATCAAAGGGAAATACAAGCAACACGTGTCTAATCTTCCCTGACCACAGAGAGAGCTGTTGTAGGAAAACTGGCTTCATATTATTACAGCATGCGTGTGCAAACGATCTCCAGTAATAATAAATCTTGCTTCCGGGCCTCATCTCCACGTTAAGAAAACATAGACGTTACGAACAGATTTCTATTACGGTCCATGCAACAAAATCAACGCCTCCTGTCTGTCTGTCTGTGCTTCACACTCAAGACTTGGGTTCAGGGGCGCCTGGGTGGCTCAGTCGGTTAAGCAGCCGGCTTCGGCTCAGGTCATGATCTCGCGGTCTGTGAGTTCAACCCCCACGTCGGGCTCTGTGCTGACATCTCAGAGCCTGGAGCCTGTTTCCGATTCTGTGTCTCCCTCTCTGTCTGCCCCTCCCCTGTTTATGCTCTGTCTCTCCCTGTCTCAAAAATAAAAAAAATTAAAAATTAAAAATTAAAAAAAAAAGACTTGGGTTCAAATCTGGGCTGAGCAACGTACTTCTTTGATGTCCTTAAGCAATCCAAAATTCAGGATTTTCTTTTTTTCTTCTGTAGCACCTAAATAAAAAAGTAATAACCCTTAACTCCGTAATTAGGCATAATTTTGAAGAGTAATGTAATGAAATATTTTGTGTAAATTCTAAGTAGGTGATACACACATTTAAGCATCCAGCTTTTTATCATTTTTTTTCCCAGTTTATTTACTTATTTTTAGAGAGACAGAGACTGCGTGAGCAGGGGAGAGGCAGAGAGAGTGGGAGAGAGAGAGTATCCCAAGCAGGCTCCGGGCTGTCCGCGCAGAGCCCGATGCAGGGCTCGAACTCACGAAACCATGGTATCATGACCTGACCCAAAACCAAGAATCGGACACTTAACCAACTGAGCTACCCGGGCACCCCGACTGTGTCCAGCTTTTTAATTCACTTAGTTTGTGGGGAAAGAAAAACAACAGCTGTGGGGCACCTGGGTAGCTCAGTTGGTTGGGTGTCCAACTTCAGCTCAGGTCATGATCTCACCAGTTGTGAGTTGAAGCCCATGTCGGGCTCTGTACTGACAACTCAGAGCCTAGAGCCTGCTTCATATTCTGTGTCTCCCTCTCTCTCTCTCTCTCTGTCTCCGCCCCTCCCCTGCACATGCTCTGTCCCTCTGTCTCTCAAAAATAATAAGCATTAAAGAAAAGTTTTTAAAAAAGAAAACAACCGCTGTTAGGATTAAAAAATAAAAACGCTACCATGGCCGTTACTCAGAAATATTCCTGTATGGATAGCCATGGCACAATATCTACACCAAAAATCCTATAAAGACACGTTTAATTAATTAAGTACCCTTGGGTATAGTTGGCACACAATGCTACATTAGTTTCAGGTGGGCAATTTAGTGATTTGGTAAGTTTATACGTTACGCTGTGTTCACAAGCATAGAGCTATCCTCTGTCCTGTTATATCGCTATGGCAATAGCATTGACCATATTCCTCATGCTCTGCTTTTTATTCCTGTGACTTACTCATTCCATAATTGGAGGCCCGTATCCCCCTGCCCAAACCCCAGTCTCCCTTCCCACGAGCAACCATCATTTTTTCCTGTGCATGGATGCTGCTGCATTTTATTTATTCATCAAAAACACACTTCAGAAAAAATGCATCTCACGTGGATCGTGTTGACTACATTGAGGGCATTCAGCATAGATGGACGGGGTGCTTATTTTAAGTGGAATTTAATTATTCCCATAAGGAACTATGATAAAAATTAAGGTTAAAAGAGGAAACATGAAAGGCAACTCTTTCATCAGGACCTTCAGTGAGGTAAGGTGTGGCGTGTGGATGCAATCACGAGGGACCTCCAAACTGTTCTCCACGGTGGCTGCACCAGTTTGCAGTCCCATCGGCAAAAGTGTTCCCCTTTCTCCGCATCCTTGCCAACACCTTTTGTGTCCTGTGTTAATTTTAGCCGTTCTGACAGTGTGAGGTGGTATATCTCATCATGTTTTTGATTTGTTTTTCCCTGATGATGAGTGATGTTGAGTATCTTTTCATGTGTCTCTTGGCCATCCGGATGTCTTCTTTAGAAAAATGCCTAGTCATGTCCTCTGCCTATTTCCTAACTGGATTATTTGATTTTTTAGGTGTTGAGTTTGCTAAGTTCTTTATAGCTTTTGGATACCAGCCCTTTATCAGATATGTCACTTGCAAATATCTTCTCCCATTCCCTAGGCTGCCTTTTATTTTGTTGATTGTTTCCTTCGCTGTGCAGACAATTTTTATCTTGACGAAGTCCTAATAGTTCATTTTTGCTTTTGTTTCCCTTGCCTCTCATTTGCAACAACAAGAGTGTATTATGCTAAGTGAAACAAGTTCGTCAGAGAAAGACAAATACCATATGATTTCATTCACGTGTGGAATTTAAGAAACAAAACAGACGAACATAGGGGATGGGGGAAAAAGAGAGGGAGGCAAACCGTAAAAGACTTAGCTGTAGAGAACAAACTGAAGGGTGATGGAAGGGGTATATGGAGGATGGACTAAAAGGGTGATGGGTATTAAGGAGGACACCTGTATCGAGCACGGGGTGTTATATGTAAGTGATCAATGACTACATTGTACTCCTGAAATCAATATTACGCTATATGTTACCTAACTAGAATTTAAATAAATTAGAATTTATTTAATTAGAAAAAGAAAAATATACATATTTTGCATATATATATTGCATATATATATTGCATATATATTGCATATATATTGCATATATATTGCATATATATTGCATATATATATTGCATATATATTGCATATATATATATATATATTGCATGTATATATATATGCAATCATGAGACGACCACATTAATTTTTCTCTTCCTTCTTCATTGTGTAACAATGAGAGAAAAGCAGATAGGTATGGATCACAATCCATTTTGAAGTTTAGCCGCTTGATGAAAGACTGTGTTTTTGAACGATGTTTACCAATAGGACAGTGAATTGCATTCAGAATTATGCAATATTCATTGGAATCTGTACCTTTCAATCTAAACATCTTTCCCTTCTGCAGTTGTTTACTGGTTAGAAGCAATGCCTGCCAAAGCTTATATGCATATAAAATAGAAATTAAGAGTAGAAATAGGATTGTATGCGGTTTAATAGGAGTATGGATACTAAGATTTTCTTTTCCAACTTGGGATTTATGTCTGAGATTTAGGTATCGGGGCCCAAAGGAAGAAGAGTCAGGGCGTTCTTGAAGCACATTTCCCTCTGCACTTTTAAGGGTGCCTTGGAGGAGGGTTAGGTGGGTAGGGAAGCAGAGAAGTGGGCAGAAGAGGAATAAGGAGGGATGAGAAAAACCACACCGATTAGTACACAGACCACTCACTGACTGCCCAGCTTTTTCACCACTTGATCCCTTCATCATTCTCATGGGATCATCATTAGAAGGGAGACACTGATGCACTTAAAGCAGAAAAAACTAATACTGTACTTGCATCCATTACCTATTGCTGTGTTAGGAAGCATCTCCTAAGACATCCATAGTCACGTTGCAAAGGGGCAAGGACATAGCGAGGCATGATTCACCAGACCCCATTATCTAGCACAGAACTCAATAAGTTTCTCCAGTATACTAGGAAGCATGTGAAAAAGAACAATCACTCATTACTTTTGGATGCTTCTTTATTTGTGAGTACGTGAAGAACGTCCTATTTCTTACCAAATAATTACACTTGAACTTAGCCATGAAAATAATTCCAAAGAGGAAGCTTACTGTTTCTCAATGGTGAATCTTACCTAAATTGAAAAGACATTTCTACTTTGGAAGTTAGGATTATTACCACAAGTCCCCCAGTATTTAATAATTTAAAACATGGGTTTGGGGAAAAAATTAGCCATAGTTAGTGGGAGGTATATCTACAGTGATAACAGCAGTAGATTTTGATAGAAGTTTTGCTGGATTCTGAAATATGCGTGACAGCATCTATAGCCTGTCAACCTTGTGAATATGTTCTATTTGGAGGGATAAAAGTTATTGACGAGGTAAAACAGACACAGAATTGCTGTCTGCAATGATAAATGTAAAATTTAGGGGTGCCCAAGTGTCTCAGTCAGTGAAGCGTTTGACTCTTGATTTCGATTCAGATTGTGATCTCACAGTTTATGGGTTTGACCCCTGTGTTGGGCTCTGGATTGTCTCCCTCTCTGTGTCCATCCCTGGTGCTCGCTCTCTCTCTCTCTCTCTCAAAATAAATAAATAAACATTAAAAAAGGAAATATTAAATGAAGAAAATATTTGGAAAATAAGTGGGGGAAAGTTATCTCTGAGAGAAAACACAGGAAAAAAAATTAAGCTAATATAGTACTTAACCTACGTCCTGAAAATCTGATTTCTTTCTTCATCCATCCAACAAATTCCTTTGTTAAAACTAAGTTCTTGTCAAGGCTATAGACCTCAGCAAGAAACAAAACAGTAAAACAAAACAAAACAATCATGAAGTTTACAACCTGGTAGAATTAGTGTATAAATAAAGAAGTGAATGATGTCAGGTAAGATGGTATTGGTACCAGGGAGTCAGCACAAGAAGAGAGAGGGAAAGTTCTGGCAAGATGGGAAGATGTCACTGAGTAGATGATATGGGAGTGAAGAACTGAAGAGCGTGAAGACCGAAGTCCCTTTTGTCCCCCCGGACAGAGAGCATTTCAAGAGAAAATGCACTTGCCTGAATGAGGCACCTCCTGGCCAGGTTTGAGACACAACGATGAGGCGCGATGGCTTGGGTAGAGGGAATATGAGGGAGGTTAGCCGGAGAAGGTGCTGGGGAGGACAGGCATAGAGGTAGGCATTTTGCAGGAGCTTCCAGTGACTGTGTGAGCCATTATAAGATTTTGGCTGTCATCTCAGTGATGTGGGAAGCTGTTGAAGGGATTTGTGCACAGGAGTGACACAATCTGATTTACGTTTTAAAAGGCTTATTCTGGGTCCCATGTTGAAAATAGATGGTGAGTCAAATGATAAGGGAAAGTCTATCCAGGCCCAATGGGAGGCTATTATAGTAATCACCTGAGAGAGCTTGGTGGCCTCAGCCACCGTAACAGCGGCAGAGGTGAGAGGCAGTAGTCTGGAATTGGAAATATTTGGAAGAAGAGATAATAGGATCAGCCAGTGTCTTAGATATGGGCTGTCTTTGTCAACTAGTCAACTTTAATTTATGTCGCTGTTACTGACAATATCAAATCTTCCCTCTAATCTCAGTAGTTTACAATAACAAGCATTGATTTCTTCCTCAAGTTACACCCAGGCAGCTGTGGTTCTGCTCACCTGGGGGTGGGGGGGCTGGGTGCCTGACCCTGCTTGGCTCTTTTTCATGGTTGCCATGAATTCCAGAATCCAGGTACGGAAGCAGCTCCAATCAGGGAATTTGCAGTCTTCTTAAAAGTGGGCATTCTTCTTAAAACTTGTGTGGACACAAGGCAGAAACCCCATCTGCACACGTTCCATTATACAGAGAAACATTTCTAAGCCTGTGGACATCCACCCTCCTCCAAGAAGGTCCCTCACCTCTCTTTGTTTGACGGAGACAGGAGCAAATCATTGGTAACCACAATATGATCTACCTAATGGCAGACCAAGAGAAATCAAGGCTTTTGGCTTGAGCAGCTGAAAAAAAATTGCTGCTCATGGAGATGGAGAAGACGGGTGGAATGCACTAAAAAATACACCAAAAAATTGACAATAACAATAGAAAACTGACACTGTGATGTGATATTTCAGTTATTTTAAACCATCTGTGATGATATATAGAAAATATAAGTTATTCTGCATATCTGAGCAATTATATGATTGGCACGAGGTGATCAAGGTCCCAGGTCATTATTTGGGGTGAAATAACTACCCGGTTTGGAGCAGTTAACATGAGCTTGTGAAAATACCTGTATTCGTCGGTGCAGCCCATTTCCAAGTCATGTAATTATTATTTACAGACCGTCACCTGCATGAAGGGATGGTGATATTCAAGCTGTCTTGTACCTCACATCTCTAAGAGTCATAAATATTTCCCTCAACCCCAGAAACAGAGATAACATCTCTGTTAGAGATGTTATCTGTAGAGATAACATCTACACAGAATCATTATCAACACATTTACCCCTTGTGCGGAACTACTATTTTGCAAACCTTGTGAAAGTCCTGTTTCACACCTGTATGTCATGTTTCTTGCATCACCTAAGCCTGCGGGACATGGGTTCCTGAAGAATAAGGGAGGGTTAATCAGCTTTTGGCAGAGATCAGCAAAATCTGAGAGCATTTTTGCCTCCCCATCAAGACTCATAAAATATTTTGGAGGCTACAAGACAAAAAAACAACCCATCCAAGCAGAAAATTAAAAAGCAATCTGCCAGTTCAGTGGAATTCAACCTTTGCTAGGCTACAAACGCTGGTAGAGTGGTTAAGTAGTCATTCATGATTACTCAGAGACACAAAGCTATGGTAGAAACATGAACATATCTATCTATCTATCTATCTATCTATCTATCTATCTATCTATCTATCATCTATCTATCCATCCTCTGGAAGAGCTGGCAGGGGAGAAAAGAAAAGAAGACTAAACTGTGTATCTAATAGAGCAGTGTCTGTGTGTTTTAAACTGGATTTTTCTGCCAAGATGCCTTATAACGCTGCATGTAGATATGGTGGGAAAGGAGATTCAGTCCCTCGGCCCCTCTTCCTGCAGTGAGCAATTCTTTCTTTTTTTTTCCTTTTTTTTTTTTTTTGGACATGTAATTTTTTTTTATTATCAATGATTACTTACAAGAGTTAGAGGGTATCAGAAAGTAATATTACAATTTCATGAGTAGAAAATTTTCTGCCAGAAACTAAGAAGGATTGTACAGCTCCTTTAAAAAAGAAAACCAGTTATTATTAACCATTTTAATTTAAACTGTGTGGTGACACATCAGACCCTCTGTAAAGTTCCGGTAGATACTAGTGATGTACAAGCATGATTTTCCTAAAACATAATGATATGGGATTGGGAAGGTATTGTTTTAGTTGCGCAGATATCCCAAGTAGATCTGAGCATTCTCTACAGGAGAGCAGTTCTTTTGTTGTTGTTGTTTTTATATTGAATTTCTGCCTGAGATTTCCTTTGATTCTCACTTGAGGATAAGAGTCCCGAAGTTACCAGTGGTGTACTTCAAGACCTGTTTGTGGCGTTGAATGTTAATTTCCTTAAAAGTAAGTGAATGCAAAATTGTTGATGAGGCAAAGCGAAGTTTATTAGACTTACTACAGTCAAGGCGAGCATTGCCTCGTCAGAGCGGTGCCTTGGGAGGTGAAGTTGCAGGGAGGATATTTATAGATGTGTAGGGTCTGGGTTGAGTGACTTTAAGGCAGGTATTGTATGAGGAGCCCTGGTTAGGATTGGGCAGAGTCCATGACCCAATAGCCTTGGATCAGTGAGCATCATGGGGCAAAAGTCTTAAAGCGATGATGAGCAAGGTCTTAGTCTTGACAAGTAAGCTGTTCGGTTGGTTCATGGCCTTGTCTTGAGGAACAAGCAGTTAAATAATCTTGACTGGTCTTAGTGTTCTTTAACAGAGAGTCAGAGAACCATATGGGTTTCAGTACTCAGTTGAGAATTGACGTATTCCGTGACATTTGGGAAGAATCTACTCCATTTTCCAGGCTTCCCAGATGAGTACGTTTCTACTGGTCTCATTCTCTGCCAGATATCACATCAAGGAACGAAGAAGCTCGGAAACATTGAATCGCACTCTTCAAACGGGTGAATGGTATCGCCTGTGAATTACGATATTTCAATAAAACTTACAAGCTTAAAGGAAAAGCAGCTTTAAAAAGGAAGAAATCTGAGAAAGACAAAGGGCTGAAACTGAAATTGTTTTAGAAACAATAGAAGTCAGTACTAGTGAGAAATCCTGCAAGAAGCCTGTCATCATAAAGTGACCAACGATTGAAGCCCCACATGGCTGGAGGAACTCCTTCCTCCGATTTCCTGGCCCCCGTAACTATCATGTTCTCTCTCTTTTGGCCTCCAGTGAGTCCCAAAATGAGGCACAGATGTGTGTTCCAGTGAGAGGATTCAACCACAATCTACCCACATTGCTCAGAAACCAGGCAGCACCCGAACTTCAGGGATACCAAAAGAGAGAAATGGCTCAAACAAGATGATATTCAATACTACACTTCGGGGCTAAAGATGAGGGCACCAGTCATAAACCCCTTGAACAGCCCTGTTTTCCTCAGTTTCTAAGAAGCGTCCCTTATACTTGCTATTAGAAATTTGTTGACTGTATTTGGGAAAATGGTTCCACTACAGTGTGTTTTGTTATGAAGGTCCTAGGGTTGGATAATCTGCAACTTGAAACAAGGAGTGCTCCGTTGTTAAGCTTCACGTCCCAAATGTCCATCAAATATAAAACTCGTCTCTGTCATTGAAATCTCTGATGGAAATTCCTCTGAGCCTGGGAGACCTGGAAGTCCTAATCATGCTAAGATAACTCCACGAGAATCCCTTTAGTACCCATTTTTCAGAACAAACAGAAACAGAAACGATTCGTTACCTCTGCCTCTATCTCATCCTGCTCCTCTTCATCGTCCTGTGTTTCAGACCTAAAAAGGAACGAATATAAAATTGCTTCTGTCAGGAGAGAGAAACAGTAGATCCAGTAATTGCTCTGTCAAGAGTTTTGGTGAGAGAAATATGCTGAAATCAGAATGTAATACAAGTCTTCATGGAGAATTTCCGAAGCCGTGTGTTTGTTGATCTCCCAGCTGAATAAAACATGTCTCGTCCCGCATTTCCTATTTTAGATCTAATAAGGAGGCATCTATCAGTGACTCTGGCTTTGGCATTAAGATTACTTATTTATTATTTCTCCCAGCTTATTGAGGCGTAATTGACAAATAAAATTTTAAGATAGTTACCACGTACCGCGTGATGATTGGATGTACATATACGTCGTGAAAGGAGGGTCTTTGGGGGAGCTTCATTATATTTTGGAATCCATTGAATATGACTGAAGACGTCTCTGATGAAATCAACATGCGGCGGATGACGGGTTGCAGATAGTCTCTGCTACCTCATTCTGCCTCTAAAGGAACATTCCTTACATCGTGGGCTTTCATTTTCGCAATGATGTTTTCCTCGTTTGAGTTGTTCGTTTCTTCTTCAGTGCTGCATCTTCCGGGTACCCGCGAGTGAGGGTTATTCGCAGCAACAACGAAATGTAGAATGATGGACATTGGTAAAAGATGAATATTTGGGAAAGGAGCAGCTGTCAGAGTGGCCGCCATTCAAGATGAGGTTTGCCTTCCTGTCACTGACGAAGAAAAGAGGCACATCCACATTGTGCCGTAAGAGACACTAGGAATCTTCCCAGTAACGTTTTCACCAGAAACACCCTCATTTGCCCCGCTGTGGGTAGGCTCTCCCTAAATGATTTATTGCCAGGATATTATTGAATTTCCCATGTTGCTCACTTGATATTAACGGGAAAACTCTCTCTGCGTGAGGTTGATCTAATGAAAAATGATAGTCACCTCAGGGCGGAAATTATGTTTTTAATCTAACCTTGAAGATTAACATTTCCTCACGTGACTTAAGTCCTCAAAAGGCGAAGTGCAGGTCAAGGGTGCTTGCCAGAAAGGCGCAGCAAGCCAGAGAAAGTGGGCAGGGTCTCCCAAGGAAATTAAACCCATTTGGCTCCTCTCTTCTGGTGTCTTCTTGTTTGGTTCTTCTGGAAATTACTTTTGATGGGAGCTCTGGCAAGTGCTTGGGTTCTGCTAGGTTAGTGTGTTAAAGGGAGAAACATACTGCCGGTGGGAAGGCTTAAAGGGCGAATGGAAACACCGATCACAACGGACAAAAGAGATTGTTTCATGACTTGCAGAGTATATATGTTGTAGGAAACCAAACTCTCTTCCCAGATGCCCTGAGCACTGATGTTTCCAACAACTGCTCAGTCCAGTGGCTGTGTTCCAATATAAGATTAGAGGCCAACCGGTTCAGGGACACTCTGCATAGACAGACTTAGGTTCTCATGAGCACTGTCCCAGCACACCTCCTCATTTATCAGTTCTGACCAGTCCCCGCTAAGAGCATCCTATCACTTCCTGTAGCCCCGAGAGTCTGAATGTAACCCACTCGTTGGTTCCGCCGGGAGGCGGGCTTCTTTGCTTACCTGTTTAATGACAGTGGTTGTGGCTGCTGTCCTTAGCCGGCAGGCTTTGACAAGTAATACGGAAAGAATGAAAAAAGAAGAGAGATACCTATGAGTTAAAATCACGTGACATGTGATAAGCTATGGAATGAACACCTCTGATTTGCTTCTAGGGTTTCTCTATGAACACACAGTCATTCAAAGTCCTGGGGTTTGGATCTAAGTAACAGTATCTTTTAAAGTCTCTCCAAATGAGCATCCGGGCATAAGAACAAGTAGGTGAAAGACATGAACCACCCCCCACTAATTTCTTAATTGAGGCCTAATTTACATATAATAAAACAATCAAGCCACAGTGAGTGTACCATTCAGGGTATTTTGGCATGTGTAAAATTCGGGTAACCATCACCTTAATCAAGGTTTATCTTTCACACCCAAAAACATGACCTCCCATGCCCCCTTTCCAGGCAACCCCTCTCTTAGACAAGCATTGTTCTTCTCTTTTCACCGTGGATGAGTTTTGCCTTGTCTTGAATTTCATGTAAGTGAAATCACACACTGGGGAGGTTGTTAACAGATGACTGATGTAGATCAGGAAATGTCAACCTAGCATGACGGAGCAGCTCTGAATAGCTCTTCAGATGTAGTTTTCTGTAATTCCTTAACTTTTCGGGTGAGACTGAAGCCCTCGGATAAGTAACCAAGACCACACGACTAGTTAATGGCATAACTTGGATCACATGTATTATCCTCTCATCTCTCTTCATTGATATGTCTTATATCATTCGTCAAGATCTTTATAAATATCAGCGAAACTAGAAAGTGCAGAATATCTCTAAACCAGAATTGTTGTTCCCACCACTTTGGTTCAGGCCCTTCGAAACCCTTACCTAAACCACTGAATAAGCTTCCTGACTAGTCTCTGTCTTTAGATTCTCTCTTATTCACTCACTCATTCATTCACTCATTGATTCAGTCATTCAGCAAATGATCAAACACCTCACAAGAGTTCATAGTCCAATGAACTTTATTTTTCATTCTGCTACCACTTTTATCTTTGTGAAACACAGATCTCATTACAAAGCCTTCATGAGTTTTCATTGTCAGAGGTTATAAATTTATGGCCTGCTGATTAAAAGCAACCGTAGAAGTGTCTTTTGTTTCTCACAAAAATTATTGTAAAATGTAATTGCTAATATTTAAAACTGGGGTGATTCCTTGGGATAATTCAGAATTCCTACTTTAAAAAAGAAATCACCTCCTTGTGGCTACAGTCACTCGGAACTGAGTAGTGAACATGTCCCCTAGTCCATGGCAGCTCCCACCACCCCCCTTATTGTCCTCCTGACTCTGTGGCCCCGTGCAGGCACACTCGTTTGTCTCTGTCACCTTCTGGGCCTTTCTAGGCACTTTAGTTTTGATCCTAGTTTTTTAAGAGAATTCTAAAGTTTTTTTTTTTTTTAATTTTTTTTTTCAACGTTTTTTATTTATTTTTGGGACAGAGAGAGACAGAGCATGAACGGGGGAGGGGCAGAGAGAGAGGGAGACACAGAATCGGAAACAGGCTCCAGGCTCTGAGCCATCAGCCCAGAGCCCGACGCGGGGCTTGAACTCACGGACCGCGAGATCGTGACCTGGCTGAAGTCGGACGCTTAACCGACTGCGCCACCCAGGCGCCCCGAGAATTCTAAAGTTTTTAGACAGGCACTTAAGGCCTTTTACCTTTGGAAGCACCTTTTCCACTACATCTTACCACATTACGTTCTAGCATAATTGTTCTACCCTGAGTTACAGGAGATGAATGATCACACTATTTTAGTTGGAAATCTAACAGCTTTGCTTTTCTTCTCTCCCTCCCCCCACCATGGAAATAAGGAATGCCTATATTTTCCTCTGCTTCCTGAGAAACTTTCCTCACCTAGAAGACTAAAGAGATCTAGGTCCCAAGTTGATTACGGCTTAAAATGTGATGGGAAATTAGAGTCTGTATTATAAGAACAAGGAGAAGATAGCCTTTACAAGACACAGAGGACTTGCAGAAGGCAGTATGAAGTAGATTGTTCTTTTTGTGCTGGGTACTGAGTAGGTAGTAGTTACAGTCAAATGACAATAAAAAAGGGGGTGGGGCTGTGGCCTTAGAATTTTGCAAACTAGTGTCAGAGACTGACAAGTCACTGGATAGGATAGGAATGACCACAAGGGTGGGTGGTATCCTGAGATCAGTATATACTGGGAGTCTCACCATTAGCACTAGAGAATGCTGTTTCCAAACTTCTGGAACTTAGGGATGTCTAAAGAACTAGTATGAGTAATCAAAAGACAAAGGATTGATTGGAGCTTTTAGGCAGAGAAAACCACACAGACAAAAGGAAAGAGCATAGAATCAAGGTGTCTTTGGGGTGGTTTATCGTGGCCAAAGACAAGTTCAGATGGGTGGGAATGTGGGAAGGAGGAGATTCTGGGATTCAGAGAAAAAGGGGCTCTGGAGGAGGTAGGGGCCAGAATCATTAGGCCATGTGTTTTGTGGAAAGTCATGTTTCTGCCCTGAGGTAGAGGGAGTCATTAAAATATGTTGGGGGAGCTGTGCAGTGACAGACTTATAATACCAGCTTCTGTGAACTGTCCTGTTCCCTTCAGATCAAAGAAAACATGAACTGATTTATTCAGTTGCTTTAGTGGTTTTATTTGGTGGACAAGTGGAGCAAATTAAGATGTAAAACACAGTGAAAGCAATGGACCCTGTTATATTCCAACTTGTATTATCAGAATTGAGAATAGTTTATAGGAGGAAACTGGTGTGAAGGATCTTGAGATATGTCTGATAGTGATAACAGGAGGTAATAATCTTGAAACTGATTTGGTGGAAAGTGTCTGACTTTTATTTTTGAGCAGGTGAGTAGCCTGGTGAAAATAATACATTTCGGTTATTCGCATGCAGTATTCGAGTATTCTAGAATGCAGGGTGGTATTAGCAAGATCTGTTGGATAGATAGCGGGATAAACTACCAAAGAAAAAATATAGAAAATCCAAAGGTAACATAGACCACAGAAATAAAGGCATCATAAAATCAAAAATGACTCCAGCATGAACACCTGAAGCTCACTGCCCCCCCACCCCCCGCCACCACTCACTGAAACCACCTTCTCTTGGGGGAGGAGTGAGAAATTATTCTTGCTTACAAAACAGTCACCTTCCCTTCTACTCCTTATGATAAGCGCTGTTGAGGTGGTACTTGGTCTCAGAATTTATCACACGCAGGTCGTTCTAATACTAATGGGTAACTTTTTGTATCTACGAGGAACACGAAGAAAAGCAGGGGCCTCTTTGGGTCACAAGCACTTAGTTTGGCTTTTAAGCCACAGTCTAAAGCCAGGTTTCAGGCATGCATAGAAGTTGGAGGTTTCACCAGCACCCGTCCAATGGCATACTTGTTTTACGTAAGAAACTAGTATTCTTACGATCATTTTCTTTTCCATTATTTTGAAACGTTAACGAAGTCACAGCTCGTCAAAGTAAATCAATGAGGCCTGAAACTTTAATTCCTATCTTATCTTTATCTTTATTCTTATCATACTCTTAATTTATTCATTTCAAGCCATTTTTAATGAGAATTAAATTACACATATTTTAGGGGCACCTGGGTAGCCCAGTCGGTTAAGTGTCCGACTCTTGGTTTCTGCTCAGGTCATGATCTTGTGGTTCATGGGTATGAGCCCTGTGTCAGGCTCTGCGTTGGCATTGTGGAGCCTGCTTGGGATTCTCTCTCTCCCTGTCTCTCTCTGCCCCTCCCCTGCTCATGCTCGCTCTCTCTCTCTCTCTCTCTCTCTCTCTCTCTCAAAATAAATAAACTTTGAAAAATTATATAGATTTCAGACACTGTATGTTTTATGAGGAAAGCATATGCTTAAGACCACTTTAAATCACTAAATTGGTAACATATGCCAGAAGAACTTCTAAGATCATTTAACGGTTATCTTTTACAGTTTTTAGTATTTCAGTTACAAATACATTCTAGTTTCGATTTAAACCTAACAGGCCAAAATGCATTTCATTTATTTCATGAACTGAGAGTAACAGAAATCTTTACACAAAAATGTGACTGTGTATTTTAAATATTTGTACCGTAAGGAAAAACACATTGGCTTTGGGATCTTAGTCAAGGTGGCGAAAACCTTAGAAATCATCAGAAAATATGGCTAAAACAATAGTTTAGCAATTATTTTGATTCCTAGTTCACACTAAGTCAGCTGAACACTGATTGTGCCTATCAGATAGTGGAATATGTGTTGATGTATCCTTAGCCTCCTGGCTGCAGGACAGGGACTGAAATGGTTATTGAAAACTATGTTGTTTCACAGAGAGGGCTTTCACTTCCTGTAAATTCCTGTTAATGTGAATTTGAAGTACATTCAGACAAATCTTATTAATGTAACTTTATCTCATTAATCTAGGGACTCAGCACGCTGATCTTTGCACAGGAACCAGTAGAGTGAAGGATTGAAAGAACATCGATAAGTAAAATAGTCATTCCCTGGGAACACTTTCCCCCTCGAGGCAAAGCCTGTGCGGGTATAACACACCCATCCACTCCCTCCCTGCCAGGGACATCCCAGGAGGGGTCCAATCTGCGCCATAACAGGCTGAGGATGACCTTAATGCTGGGTTACTGATTGAGTCCCCAGTTTGTTAGCCCAATGTCGAAGGTTCAGAGAATTGAATTTTCATAACGTAAACATGAAGCAGGAAAGCCTGAGACCTAATGGGCTTTGGGCAAAAGCAATCACTTTGAGGGGCACCTGCATGGCTCAGCCGGTTAAGCGTCTGACTTCGGCTCAGGTCATGATCTCACAGTTTGTGGGTTCGAGCCCCACGTCAGGCTCTATGCTGACAGCTCAGAGCCTGGAGCCTGTTTCAGATTCTGTGTGTGTGTGTGTGTGTGTGTGTGTGTGTGTGTGTGTGTGTGTGTGTTTCTGTCTCTGTCCCTCCCCTGCTCATGCTCTGTCTCTGTCTCTCTGTCTCTCAAAAATAAATAAATATTTAAAAATTTAGGGGCGCCTGGGTGGCTCAGTCGGTTAAGCATCCGACTTCAGCCCGGGTCACGATCTCGCCGCCCATGAGTTCGAGCCCCGCGTTGGGCTCTGGGCTGATGGCTCAGAGCCTGGAGCCTGCTTCCCATTCTGTGTCTCCCTCTCTCTCTGCCCCTCCCCCGTTCATGCTCTGTCTCTCTCTGTCTCAAAAATAAATAAACGTTAAAAAAGTTAAAAAAAAAGCAATCACTTTGAGGTTTTCAAACATAAAAATTTAGAGAGGTTAAAATTGGGCTGGTGGTATTAGGGGAAGCAGGGCGAGTAGACACCAGAAGGGGATTATTTGAAAACCAGTCAAGTTCTTGAGGACCAGTCCTTCCTGAGGACCAGTCCTCTATACCCAACACTGTTGGGTGCCGACTGTTGTAGCTGATAGATGACTGTCCCCCAAGTATCCAGGGGTCAGAAATCTGAAACCTGCCATAGGTTAACCAACTCATCCCAATTGGCATCTGACTCTCCTGAGTACCAAACCCAATTCATCATCCACATCGATGGAAGCTTTCAAAGTGGAGATTCCAGGGGCACGTGGGTGGCTTAGTTAAGTGTCCAAGTCTGGATTTCTGGTCAGGTCTTGATTTCATGGTTATAGGATCAAGCCTCACGTTGGGCTCTGCGCTGACCGCTCAGAGACTACTTATGGTTCTCTCTGTCCTTCTCTCTGGCCCTCCCCTGCTAGTGCTTGCTCTCTCTCTCTCTCTCTCTCCCCCCCCCTCTCTCTCTCATTTTATATTCATTTTATAAAGCATGCCAGGTGATACTGATAATACAGATGCTTGGGAAACTATATTCAAGAAAACATTGCGTAGAATTCCTGATTTTGAGACATTGTTGCCTAAAGAAGATATGTGTGTGCACCCACGTGCATTCATGTGTTTTCCCTTCCTTGCGCTAAGATGCCAAGCACTGTGTCCTCTTCTGTATTATGATATAATTTGTACAGTCATAATATAAGCATATATTATGCTAGATTCTAATTAAATGTTAAGATGTTTTTGACTACTAGACCAAGAAAATTCTTTAAAACATTTGTTTTTTTGGGGTGCTTGTATGGTGCAGTCACTTAAGGATCTGGCTCTTGATTTCAGCTCAGGTCATGAGCTCACAGTTCATGAGCTCAAGCTCCATGTCAGGCTCTGCTGACAGGGCAGAGCCTGCTTGGGATTCTCTCTCTCCCTTTCTCTCTCTGCCCCTCTCCCTGCCTCTCTGTCTCTCTCAAACAAACTTAAAAAAAACTTGTTTTCTCTCTCTCTATTATTATTGTTTCTATTTCCAGGGACCAGCACTGTACTTGGCTGTCGTAGGTACTCAACAAATCAGCCAATTAAGAGAAGATATTTAGGAACAATTTAGTTCTTCAAATATATTCTATAGGCTAAAATAAAATGAAATGTTCTACCCAACCATTAAAGAAAAATGTGCCAAAGGTGGTTCCTTGAGGGAGTTAGCACAAAAGGGGGGGGGGGTCTAGAATCCATTAGGTAGAGAAAGGGAGGAAGGGGGTATAAACAAGGGAAAAGAATAACTATCAAGTTGATAGACATGATCATGGGGAAATGTATAAGTGATGGAAATTAAAGTTGATCACATAACCATTTTAGATTCTTCATCAGGGCACGAGTTAAAAGTGGTGCTTTAGTAAGGTACATCTGATCATAATGAATACATGTGGAGTCCAAAGGAACCCGCATAAAGAAACCCCTAGTAGATGTTTATGCCACTTGTCATGAATGCGCCCTTCAGACTCAATCCATTTCAGTTTCAGTAGAACAAGTGAAGGAGCCCTCATGCTTTATGTCTTTGTCACATGCATGCTCTTTTTAAAAATTTGTTTTGTGTTTATTGTTGAGACAGAGAAAGAGATAGAGCATGAGTGGGGGAGGGGCAGAGAGAGAGGGAGACACAGAATCCGAAGCAGGCTCCGGACTCTGAGCTGTCAGCACAGAGCCCGACGTGGGGCTCGAACTAATGAACTAATGAGCTGTGAGATCATGACTTGAGCGGACGCTGGATGCTTAACTGACTGAGCCACCCAGATGCCCCGTCACATACATGCTCTTACTTTCTTTTCTGATGAGGGATACCACAACACTGCATTTGTGCAGTCAGGCCCATGAGCATGGTTTTGGGGATCATGAGCAAAGGTTGCTTTTCTTCTTCTTCTCCTTCTTTCTCTCCCTCCCTCTCCATCTCTTCCTTCCATTTTTCTCACCCTTTCAGAGAAAGAGACCGTGTTGACCATTTCTGAGTTATTCAGCTAGCACATCATCATTTTAACACATGTGTCCATATGAGTGAGACAATGCAATCCCTTCCGTTTTAACTAGAGATAATGTTGGGTCACATTTCTCATATGGCCACCGCCCCCCGCCCCCCACCTCCCAACAGCTCCTACCTCAGCTTCCCTGACTCACTCAGTGCAGCTCTATTCTTTCAGTTATGCCGATCAAATATCTTGGTGCTGCCCTTGACCATCTCCGACCCCTTCTCTCTTAGACCTCACGCATTGACTGTACTTTCAAAGTGCATTCCGGGCTTGTTCACTTCTAATCACCCCAATTTAAACCACCGCTCTCTTTGCTCATCTGGAATGTTACCATGGAGTTCTAGCTGGGTCCTGCCCACGGTATAGAAGGCATGAAGATCCTGTCACAATGAAGTCAGGACATGGGGCTTCTCTCCACAAAATCCTAATGGCTCCCCTTCACCTGGAGTCAAAGATCAGAGCCCCTTGTTACAGTATGACTATGTTCTCCCCAGAGAGAATATAGCAGAGAGAAAGCTGCAGGAGGCATAAAATCTAGTCCCTTTGTTCACTGTTGTTGCTGCCGATGTACTAGAACAGTGCCGGATATGCTGTGGGTACTGAACACATATTTGTTCCCTACACAGACACATGAAATGATGTCCACAGTTTGCCTGGCAACATATGACAACTCTCTCAACTATTTTGGGAAAACCGGAACACAGATCTTCCTTCATCTTCTGACTTTCACGTGTAGGAAGTCGAGTAAAAAGTATGATTCCACATTTTATATGATTTCGTTGGTTTTTGAGAACTGAAATGACCAAATTTAAACAGTCGATGTAAATGCTACCCCGGCGTCCGACTTCTTTATTTTTATAAGAAAGTTCAGCTTAATCTAATTTTGGTTGCTACAGGGAGGTTACTACAGAAATACGATATTTTGGGAGCGCCTGGGTGCCTCAGTCCGTTAAGCATCCGACTTTGGCCCAGGTCATGATCTCAAGGTCTGTGGGTTCAAGCCCCGCATCGGTTCTCTCTTTCTCTCTCAAACATAAACATTAAAAAAAGAAGAAATATGATATTTAAAAGCTGGTGTATCACAAAGTGAACATTTCAATGTAACACCATGAAAATGCTTAAGTTCTGTTTCTAAAACAGGGGGTTTCTGTGTCAGTATGAGCTCTTCTCGTTTCTGTGTGGAAGTGAGAACCTTGTCTATACCCATGTTCTTATGAACTGTATACATTTCCAGAAGGGCCGGCTTTTATTAGGTAAATATAAAACTCAGGTGATTTATTTACATTTACTGACAAGAACACTGTTTAGTTTAAGTAAATGCAAGATGTGTGTGAACACACATACACACACACACACACACACACACACACGGCAGTTAAGTAGTTGTCCTTTTGGGTGTTCCATTTGGCGGTCAAATGTCTGTATCAACACCCATTCCTCTCTCTGAACCCAATGAGAATGTGATTGAATCTAAGCCAAAGCCACTGAACCCTCACGCAAACAGTTTTAGGCTATACTCTGATGGTTGAATAACTTTGACCTTCTGTCTTGGCACATAGCTTGACCAATGCTTTTCCTTTGAAATAGCAAGACCTGAAGTCCCTAACAAATACTCATCTTAAAGTCTCTAACAATAGTAATTTGTCCTCAGTGTACGAATTATTTTTCACCCTGAGAGCCTTAGGTATTGTTCCTGCTGATTTCATAATACATTTTCTTTTTTTTTTCTTTTTTCTTTTTTAATACATTTTCTTAAAGGAGATTTTTCCCCCAAACAAATAAAACCTCTACAACATATTTTCATTGGAAATCATTTTCTTTTGGTAATCCTTCATGTTAACCAAATCAAGATAGATATTTTTCAAGCGTATATTATGTTTGCACTGTTTTTCCCCGACAGGTTCCTCTAAAGACCCACGAACTTTTTTTTTTCCTGTCATTCCTTCTATTCTTCCTCATTTTGTTGGTCAATTTCGGGTGTGGAAGTAAGAGTGTCGTGAGTCGTTAAAGGTTTTTGGTGCTCTGGGGAGGGCTCAATTTCCTTGTTTGTCTGCAGAGCAGTGGACATGGTGTGGAGGTCGGCCCTGGTACCAGCTCTCACTGTTAATCACTCTGAATTCGACGTGCAGGGCATTGGCCACAGACAGCTGCCCAGACAGGTGGCCTGCATGGCACAGAGTCCCCGAGGCAGGTCAGTGCAAAAACCATCAAGAGCTTTTTGACAAAACAGAAGTTAGCCAGGGTGAAAGAGGGACAGTGAATTAATGTAGCATCGAGTGTTCACAAAGTGGGCCTCCCTTCCCTTTTTTTCCCGTTAAACCTCAGAAATATCCCGTGATCTACACATAGATGGCCCCACTTTCCAAGTGAAGAAAACGGGGGTCAAGAAAGGTTCATTTATTTGTCAGAGAGGAGACAGAGTCAGGGCTCAGGTGTTGATCATCTCGCTGTAGGGTTTCTTACTCTTAACCACAGGGACTCCGTGTCTCGGCTGCTGAGCCCTGTCCTGGAACGAAAGAGCACAGAGAACGTTGGGTGACCAAGGCTAAATCTGATCGATTCCAGACACGCCTTCCTACCCCATGGAAAACCCCTCCTGGGAAACAAATCTTGTCTTTGCTTTTTGTTTCCATTAGTTAAGGCCTGCATTGGACTTTACACAGGATTATTCCATCTGTGATCTCTCTACCGATCTATCTGTTATCTATCTGAGACCTCTTGTTTTTTTCAATATAGCACGTGTTTTTAAACACCCAGTTCACAGGCACACAAATAAGCAGCCGTGAGGAAGATTGTAGACTTTAGAAGAGATACTGACATACGTGAAAATTTAGAGAGTGATAAAAGGGCATAAAATTGTATCCCTTTGAATCTACTCATCTTCCACCATGTGCGGTGTGAACACATTGTACGATATATGAGGGATACTCTAGCCTTTGGTTGAAAAGCATGGGCTGTGGCAACAGAAGGCCTGACCACACAGCTGGGCTCTGCCATTTGGGGTGGCCTGAGTGAGGCGTCTCATTTCTGGGTCACACAACTCCCTTTGCACAAAGGGATGCTAATACCCCCAGAGAAGTGATTCATGTGCGTAAAGCTGAAGCATAGGGCCTCGCATAGGGCCTCCTGTTTTCCCCACACCTGTCGTTCTTATGAAGCTACATTAGGTAGAAATACTTAGCGACTCTGTTAGATACAGATATTAGGCCAGCAGTGTTGATTGTTTTCAAATGCATGAAGACACAGGATTTTTTACTGTTAGAATCTTTTCTAATGTATAACATCAGATTTTCTTTCTTGCCCAAGTTGCAGTTAAAACCTTAGCTTAAAAATACCAATATAACCTAAATAGATCGTATTCCTTTGAAGTGTTTCGAAGGAGGTAGGGGAGGACAGCAGAGCTCAGTGAGAATACAGGGGAAGATATCCCACACACGTGCGGTCTTGATTTCTGGCTTTGACCCTTAACTAGCTTGCAGCTATGAGTAAATTACTTAATCTTACCTAGATGTATTACCACACTCGTTCACAGAATAAGAAGGTCATAATTACCCCACAGTTGATAGTAAAGGCAACAAAATAACGCATGCAAACAATGTGGAAACAGTGCCAGTATTATGACAGATGCTTAATAAATGTTAATTTCCCTTCCTCCCTTTTACTTCTCCATGACTCTCTTTCTCAACGTAGCACGTCCGGAACAAACGCTCAACAGAAATGCTAAGGCATTTAAGAAAATCCAGTGAGAAAAATCCATATGAGAAGAGACTCTTGTTGAAAATTCTAATCATTTCACCGGAACCGATGTTTGCCAGAAACAAACATTCCTCATAAGAATGGCTGCACGATTTATTTAGGAAGCAAAGCGTAATATTTACAGGGGCAAAGAGGGCAGCAAAGAGATGAAGAGAGTTAGTGAAATTTGACATTTGTGATCTGGCGCTATTTTGTAAATCTCTCTTCCCTCAGTGAAAAGGATTAGCTTCCAGTACAGATAACTCCACATGGAAGGGGAACACGGGAGCTTTAGACTTGAGGGACCTTGTTCGACACGGCCAGGTTCCTTTCAGATTATTCTGGCTGATTAAACAGACAGGCAAAATAACCCTTGTAAAATTGTATAAGGATGAAGATTTTGGAGTAGGCAGATGGGCATCTCTGTACGAACAGGGTGAAATATTTCAAAGGAACATACATTTTTAAATTAATATGGCTGTGCATCGTGATGGTTATTTTCCAGATGATCTAACTGTTGGATATGCATGTTTTTCTGATGTTTCTCCCCACAATGCCATGAAAGCCATAACGGGAGGGAAATGGGAGGAAGTAGGTATGTAGGTTGTAAAAGGAGAGAAACTTTTAAGGTAAGAAAAGGGTGAAGAAACGGTCAGGAGAAAAGGCGGGGACGCTGTGTACTATGTTGTTATCCTCCAGCCACGAAGTCAAAGAGACTATTATAAAACAGATGAAAATGACCATGTCTTCGCACTGGTATTAAAGTCAAGGGAAGGGATGGATGCAGGTGAATCGCACTGTACTCTGGAAGGGCGTTCCAGGAAAGTTGTGTCTTTATAATTAATCCTATTCTCTATTAGAGTACAGTTTAGGTAGGTGCATCCCCTTTTTTCTTTTAATTTTTAATGTTTACTTATTTTTGAGAGAGAGAGAGAGAGAGAGAGAAAGAGGTAGAGAGAGAGAGAGAGAGGCAGAGAGAGAAGGAGATACAGAATCCAAAGCAGGCTCAGCGCGGTCAGCACAAAGCCTGATGTGGGCCTTGAACTCACGAAACTGAGATCATGACCTGAGCCAAAATCAGATACCCAACTGACTGTGCCACCCAGGTGCCCCAACCCCCTATTTTTTTTTAATAAATATTGTAGACTTTTAGGATTGAACAGAGCCAAATAAGTCATGCAATCTAGAGTTCTCAGGAGAGAAAGGCTTTATGGGAAATTGATTGTGGCTCAAATCAGACTACAAAACTGGGCCCCAGATGTTTTGATACTCAGGAGACCTGTTGCTATATAGTGATTCTTTATTAATTGACTAATTAAGCATCTCCTTACTCACTGGTTAGACAAACCTGGGTAGGCATACGCACTCGATGTGTGTGTGTGTGTGTGTGTGTGTGTGTGTGTGTGTGTGAGTTTTATGTTGCCGATTGCCCTAAGCCAGTTTGGTGGTCCATAGTTGATAACCTCCTTTCGGTGACTCTTGGTATTTTTTTTTTTTGTTAGAGGTGGGAGTGATAGTTCTTCTATTGCCCAATCATAATACCGTCTCATGTTACAATGAGACCAAATCATACAAATCAGATTCTACTACACATTCACACTCCTCTTAGCCCCCAAGCAGGAAAAGTCATAAAATGTACCCTGAGAGTTTAATGGGATGTCAGCCTTTTGTCATTCAGGGTACCTTGCAAACACCAGGCATGAAAGTTTCATTGAGATTGCTATGGCAATTTTCTATTAGCAGGATTTAGTTACCATCAGTTGGAATCAGGCCAAAGCTTTCTCTGGAAGTAGGTTGTTCATGGGATCTGATGGGACTCAGCCGAGAAGAGTAGGGGCGACCAGGTTTGCTGGGTCTCAAACGCTGTCCAGGCAATGTAGACATTCCCACATGGAGTCTTAGCAAGTCCACACTAATGAAACTTATTTCACTAATGAAAAATCATTGTTGTTCTTCAGGATGATAATGAAGAAGCTTTTGAAGGTTATTAGATATCAGCATAGTTGAAGAATTATAATAATCACATCTGGAGTGAGTGCCTCTGATTTGTTACTCAAATGCTAAGAAGTTATGGGGTGTATTTGCTGTGTCAGACTATTTCAGATGTTTCGTAACTGTCCCACAAACTAACAAAAATGCATATGAAATGCTATTTTTAGAAATAGTAATTCTTTTATTTCCTGTTTACAAGGCATGCTGTTGTTTGCCATAGAAGGCTCATCTACATTCCCTTGAATAACATAAATTTTTATATTTAGTCCAGCCATTTTTGGATGTATTTTAGCCCATTGTTAACCATCCATTCTTCTCGTTCATGCAGTGTTAAAGATCATTTCATCCAAGTTTGGATAAAATACGTTTTATATGTTGTTGAATGCTGTTAAACCGTCATCTAAATTATATACTAAGAATGACACAATTCTGTTAAATAGTTGTCATGTGAACATCTCCCTTCCTCTCTGCACAACCACACATAATTTCACATTTGCACGTCTGGTCATTTAGTCCTTTGTCACAAATTATAACTTGACTCCTTTCTTTTAGTATTTAAAATAAAGAATTGTTACCTTCCATCACTTAAACCATTTTATTTGTTTGTAAAACTGTTAGCATTTTGAAATAAAACAGTAGCGAATACTACAGTCGGTTCCAGCTGGCGTCTGACTATTACATTAATCCCATTGTCAATTGCTAAGTTCCTTGGCAAGGCAATTAGATTGTTATCCGATTCTGTCTTGCTTCCACTGGGTCAAGATGTGCACAGGTGGAAAATGCATTAAATAAGCCATCGTGCTCGATGCCTTCTTTTGCTTTGTAAGAAAAAGTTCTCTAAATTCTAGTTAGTTCACATACAGTGCATTATCGGTTTCAGGAGTAGAATTGAGTGATTCCTCACTCACATACAACATCCAGTGCTCATCACAAGTGCCCTCCTAATCCTCATCACCCATTTAGCCCATCCCACACCCACTTCCCCTCCAGCAACCCTCCGTTTGTTCCCTAGAGTTAGGAATCTGTTATGGTTTGTTTCTCTCTCTCTCTCTCTCTCTCTTTTTTCCTTGCTGTATATTCATCTGTTTTGTTTGTTAAGTTCCATGTATGCGTGCAATCATACGGTGTTTGTCTTTCTCTGACTGACTTATTTCACTCAACATAATATACTCCAGCTCTGTCCACATCGTTGCAAATGGCAAGATTTCATTCTTTTTTGTGGCTCAGTAATATTCCATTATATGTAGCTGTACCACATCTTTATTCATTCATCATTTGGGCTGTTTCCATAGTTTGCTCTTGTTGATAATGCTGCTATTAACAGGAGGGTGCATGTACCCCTCGAATCTGTATTTTTGTGTCCTTTGGGTAAGAACCTAGTAGTGCAGTTGCTGGGTCATAGGGTAGTTCTAGTGTTAACTTTTTGAGGAACCTCCATACTGTTTTCCAGAGCGGCTGCCCCGCTTGGCATCCCCACCAACAGTGCCATCACCTGTTGTTTTTCCCCATCCGTGCCGTCACCTATTGTGTCTTGCGTTGTTATTTTTTAACACCTTCTGACAGGTGCGATGGGTTATCTTCTTTTCAATGCCAGTGAGTCTATGCATACATAAATGGGATTATATAAATTACTTTCAATAGTTGGAGGCTTTAAAATTCAGGTCATTTATTATGCAATATAGCCAGATGGTGTATGTATTTGGCCAACCTTTTTTTATAAGCATCTATTATACGGGTAAGCGTTCCTTCAGGTTTGGAGGGGTTCCTTCTGAGATGCTCTTGCTGGCACCCTTCACAGCTATCAACCCAAGCCCCACAACAGCTGGCCATCTCAGAATTCCCTTCGGTATCCTGCTGCAGTAGAGTAAGCAGTGATACTTGTTTGTCAACCGAGAAGAGGTGGAAATGTGTCACTTGTCATTTTAAAAGAGTAACGTTTGACATCTTGAAGGCAAGGTTCCTGACCTCCCCTTCGTCTTTTCCTAAGAAAATGTCAGCCACTTCCCCAGCTGGATTCAAAGAGAACCTCATCTGTATATGTATTCGAGCATTTCAGCACACAATGCTGTCATCACTTGACTATATATATTGGTTTCTACCTCTCTTGTGTCCACCTCGGGGACCTTGATTTACTTTCTCACCAGAGGAATTCGCAAAAGACTGGGCATTCATTAAATATGGAATTGAGCGGAGCATTTCGTGGGATTACAGCCCCAGGGGAGATTATATATTTATACATAAGCAAAAACCTTAAAAAGTGTATCTGCATTATCACGTAAGATGTAGAAACAAACTTCCTACCCCCTCCCGGCTCACCTTGTGAGTCGAAACAGTGCCTTCTAAATACCTCTTCTGTAATTTCTTTAATAGTAGGAACTTCTGTAGAAGACAGTAGAGGAGGGCTCTCTCTCTCTTCAGGTCAATAAGGCCTTGGGATGCCTTTTAAATAATTCCAGAAAGGCAATATCTAACCTTTACAAGCAGAACGTACCTTACTGGCAGGCACAAGCTTAAGGGACCGTTAGGAAGGGTGTGTGTCAGAGTAGAGGCATTCGGCTCGAAGAAAAACTCCAAGATAATCTTGTACAACAGCAGTCGGTATGTTACCAGTGAAAACTATCGGTGCAGACTTTCCAACAACTTGCTTTTTTGTAAAAGTTATCTCCCCAAGAACGGTTTCACGAATCTTCCTTTTATCGCGTTAACTTCTTTCTAAAAGTCACTGCTCTTCTCTGCTGCCCATTTAAGCAGACGATCTGAATATGGCATGAACAGGCATGATCCTCTGTTCTGGCTCTTCCGGGATCGATACAAACCACTCTCAAATCCCAATAGATCATTATTTTTTTTTTAAGATATGAATGACTTTTTCTTGTGGGGGAAATGATATCAATGAAATCTGTTTTGATTTGTAGTTAAAAGGTATTTTTATTTTTCAGACGGGCTAAGTTTTAACAATGAGAACCAGGACTTCCCTTCGATGAAGTTTGTTTCAAGTGATTAAGACGATTTGCCCTTCGTTTTTAAATTGTAAATACAGAAAGTGTACATGTGAGGGTCGTTTATAAAACGTGCGCTTCATTGATAGAACTAAACTTCAATTGAACCAAGGGGCAGGGTGACATGTTTAAAGACAAATATGTAATAAATGCTAATATGTGTGCTGGCAATCGTCTGACTTCGAAATATTGGTAGAATTTAGCACGACAGAGCTTTGTCTCAACCCTTAGCGACAACTGTGATTTAACATTATTTAAATTATTTTTAATGCTACTGTGCGTGTCCTTGAAACCTCAGTCAAATCTTATGGCCATTATCTTTCATTTGTGTGATAAAGATAAAAAAGTGCAATTGCTAAAACCTCTTTCTTTTTTTTTTTTGACTAAATATGTCACTAACACTGAATTTACCTCTCAAGGCTTTCTGTAGGCACTTAAAAGAATTTCACGATCCAACAAAGTTATTAAAACTAAAATGCAATTTAGCGAGGATGCAATCCATTCCTATTATTGTATTTATTATTCTTACTTTAAAACACCGCGTCGATGCCTAAACTACATGCCAGACACTCTGTTAGGTTTCTTAGGTACAGAATGACACTTAACTCTCCTACTCTGTGAGCAAGCATCCTCGCAGGACAGATAGAAAACAGAGTTGGAGAGAAATGAGCTTGTCCGAGGATACATGGCTGGTGGCGGACACCAGGTTAAAAATCATATTTATTTGACTGAGAATGTGGACAAGTTCATTGATTTAGTGCTCAGTTAAGTTATCAGGAACACCCTCTGCTCATAGACCCTCTAGTCTAGCCAGGTGTTTATTTTGATCCAGTGCCCGCGAATGTGCCCGATGTTGCCTGTTCTCCAGCTTTATTCTTGTAGTTCCTCAAGCCTAGAAGGCCTCATTCTTTCCTTTCCTTCCAATCTAACCCATCCTTCAAGGCCAAGGGAGAGCACAGGCTCAAAGAAGACTTCCAAAATATTGCACTCGAAACTCCCCGCTCTTACCTTGAGTTCACTTGAGAACTTAGAGGCTCATTGTGGCGTTATTAATACTGGATATCATTAGATCCCCGAGAATATGTTGCCTCCTTTCTTGGTATCCACCAGAGAGCATGTGAAAGAAATTGCCACATAGAAATTATCCAATCAATATTCATTTACTGCCTGTTGCTGGTACCTGGAAACATTTCTTAATAGTCTTGGCTTCCCTGGAGTGAAAGGATAATATTGTACAGCCCGAGAACTGTTTGGTTCGCAGAATTTAAGTAAACTTCTTGATCTCAGGATGTCTGCTGGCGTCATGGGAACAGGCAGTGCAATATCTTAAGACCAGTTCAAGGAATTAATGTTGAGAAATGTTTATAGAGGTTATGCTTCCTCCCCATATCACAAAATCATTCATTTTAGTTTCAGACCCATATTCTCAGTTTCCTCTGTAAGCTGCAGATAGATTTTCGGGAAAGGTGGTTAACAGTGAGCCTATAAATGGAACACTGTTCACCTCATTTATGCAGAGAGATGTTTGTCCTTGGAGGTAGTCTCTCATGAGCCTGTCTTATAGTATCTTGGACCGACGGGTATTGGCTCAGATTCCTATATTTCCCCTTTAATGTCCTACGTTCATAGATAAGTCAAATTCCTTCATTTATTTTTTAAGGTTTATTTATTTAGTTTGAGAGAGTGAGAGCGATCATGAACAGGGGAGGGGCAGAGAGAGAGGGAGAGGAACATGATCCCAAGCAGACTCCGCGCTGTCAGTGCAGAGCCTGACGTGGGGCTCAAACCCAGGAACCACGAGATCGCCACCTGAACCGAAACCCAGTCAGTCACTTAACTGGCTGAGTCACCCAGGAGCCCCCTCAGAGTCCTTTATTTTTATGAATTCCGAACATCAACCAAGAGGCAGAGTGTGAGGTTTGGTCAAGTATCTTGTTAAGTTCCGGGTTCTTGTTAAGTATCTAATCAGAAAAGAAGCTCCTACTGACATTTTGAAGGAGACAATACAATTGCCCTGAAGAGAAACTCTAGGAGGAGGCAGGGACCAGCTACACAGAGCAGAGCAGGGGCTGGTGAGGAAACTCCGCCTCTTGCTGCCATAGAAAGGGCACCATTGGTTGGTGAATAAGAAGCAAAAGTTCTCGGTTGAAGGCCTGTTCTACTCTTTTCCTGGCAGTATTCACTCAAGCAAGTAATTAGCGTCTCTAAGCCGTTACTTCCTCGTCTGTATCTGTATTTCCTTATCTCTATCTGTTGAGAGAATGAAAGTAGACAATTGTTTGCACATAATAACTAGTTAATAAATATTTTGGGGGGAATGTCTTTGATTTTGTTTGATTAACCCATTAAAAAATGCAATGTTTATTTTTCTTTGCGAGAGAGAGATGCCAGCAAGGGAGAGGCAGAGAGAGAGAGGGGGAAACACAAAATCTGAAGCAGGCTCCAGGATTCCAACTGTCAGCACAGAGCCCACTGCGGGACTGGAACCCACAAACTGTGAGACCATGACCTGAGCCGAAGTCAGATGCCAACCGACTGAGCCACCCAGGTGCCCCTAACCCATTTTTTTTTAGACCTACCAGAACATAATGGGTGTTAGATCCTTGGTAGATTTTCACAGAGTCTGTTATGAATGGTCCTGATCTATTGCCCTTTTTCTTTTTTTAATTTTTTAAAAATATTTATTTATTTTGAGAGAGAGAGACAGAGAGAGACAGAGAGACAGAGTTTGAGTAGGGCAGGGGCAGAGAGAGAGGGAGACACAGAATCCAAAGCAGGCTCTAGACTCTGAGCTGTCAGCACAGAACCCAACTTGGGGCTCGAACTCAAAACGTGAGATCCTGACCCAAGCCGAAGTCGGATGCTTCACTGACTGAGCCACCCAGGCTCCCCTATTGCCCCTTTTCTTTACTTTCTTTTGAGAAAGCTGCATTTTCTTGTACCCAGTTAAAACCAGACTCCTGCCGTATTTATTTTCTGATTTGGATTTACGGTGCTGGCCTTGGAAGCCTGACCTCCCTCCTGGCCATTGATCATCTGAATTCATGTCTTTGTGCCAGAAGGTAATTTAGAATCTAGAAGCCACAATTAATGGGTGAATGTAGGTTCCCATGTGTACATCCATGTATCCTGTGATCTTAAAGGTAAATGGTAGGATCTGGAAGTTTTACATGCCTAAAAAAATTAATAGAGTTGGAAAAGAGAGAGAAAAGAGAGGTCTAAATCTCATAAAAAGCCAATCAAAAACACACAAGAAAACTGACAAGTCCATAAGTCTAAGGCTCCGATGGCCATCAGACAATGACCATGGCCATTTTTAAGGTCTAAGTTCAACCATATTTCTTCCTGAATTATTTTATTAACCAAATCTAATAATGTGGCATTTGTTATCCACTGTAAGCAATACTATGACTTGATCCCATGGTTTCAAATTCATAATTAATACATTTTTATTTATTTTGGCTTCCTCCATTCATTGCCACCCCCATCCCCACACACACAATGGTAGCCCCAGGACACTGCTCTCCACCCCTCTGCATTTTCGATACTTTGTCTCGGCCTTTACAATTGCCTATCTCATGCCGTCAGCCCACACCTATTTTGTATTAAAAATAATTCCACTTGGATCTCCTGACAATGCTGAGAGCACATTTGATCCCAGTCCTTCTATTTTACTGATGAGAAAACTGAGACACAGAGATGAGACTGGCAGACACTATCAAGTGAATTTACAGGAAACAGGCAATTTGTCTGATGCTTAGTCGTTAAAAAATACATTTACATATATCATTGGATCTTTTCCTCCTAAGAATCTCATAAGGGAAATGGTCTTTATTATGTATATTTATAGATAAGAAAGTGAGTATCTTAAAGGTTAGGTGATTGTCTGAGGTCATGCCCCAAATTTTAAACTTAAATCTGATTCTTTTTTTTTTTTTAATATTTTATTTATTTTTGAGACAGAGAGGAGAGAGAGACAGAGACAGAGAGACAGAGCATGATCAGGGGAAAGACAGAGAGAGAGAGGGAGACACAGAATCTGAAGAAGGCTCCAGGCTCTGAGCCGTCAGCACAGAGCCCATGTGGGGCTCGAACTCATGAACCGTGAGATCATGACCTGAGCAGAAGTCAGATGCTTAACTGACTGAGCCACCCACATGCCCCTAAATCTGATTCCTAATCCAGGATTTTTTCCACCACAATATTCCACCTCTGCCTTTTTCCATTTACTCTGAGTCTTATTTTTTTCAGTCACTTCCAATGGTCTATTCTTCCTATTCAATACTAGACTCAGATATTTGTGAAGTTACACACACACACACACACACACACACACACACACACACACGCCATTCAGGGCACAACACGCAGTTCCAAGGTTCCTGAGCAGCCTGTACAAGGCAGAGCTTTTGTGACAGGTTCTATAGCTCTGCTTATTCATTTGCTGAGTACATGTTTTCAATTGAAACCATCGGTACAATTTGGAGAAATTCAATTAAAAAGAAAAAAGAACTAGAAATCCACTTGAGGGATTTTATTCTGTTCAGATGAAGGTGTATTCATAGCCATTCTCTTACTTGTTGATGTTAAATAACAGATTCCTTTCCAGAAGAAAGTATACTGTATGTCAGAGTTAATTAAATAGTACTACAATTTCAGGGATAATAAAGATATGGGGGAGAAAAACTCACATTGTTGTGCCTTTTTATTCCATTTCTGAAGTGATTTGCTTTTGTCTCTTTTCTTTTATAAAGAATGAAGGTAAAGCTGGTGAATAATAAGCCTGATTAGATGTAGAGAACCATTTGCGGTCTGTAGGTAAATTAGAAGGTTCATTGCTAAGAAAAAAAAATTAGATCTCTTCAAAATGTAGGCATGAAATTATTTTTAAAAGTCATTAGAGGAAATCTGCACATTTAAATTTTCCATTTAAAATAAACTATGTGAGTGGTTTCGGTCCCCTTCCCTCTGTGGCCCATGTCATGCTTAAAATATGCAAGGAAAGAAAACTGCAAGCTTTAAGGAAAAGATAAACTCCCGAGCCTGCTGTACTTGAAGAGTAATCAAGGATTGTGGTATATTTATCCCATTTCCTCACTCCTCCCTTCTTGTTATTTCAGTCTTCCTCATCAAAACACTCACTTTTCACTGAATCCTTGCAAATTAGCTTCTCATGCATATTCACTGGCAAATCTCGAGGTGATTCTGGACTGGAAGCCACCCCGTTGCCACTGAGTTATCGCAGGACAGACCTGCACCAGCCAAGCCACCTGGTCACCCATGTAGGCTCGCAGACAGCGCACATCAGCTCTCGGGCAATGTGAAGCTGACTACAGTTTGATGCTCCAGTCCTTGGACTAGTAATTCTTTAATCTTCCTGAAGACAGTACAATATTTTTCAGGTAGAGTAAGCACACGGCAATAAATTCTATCCCATTCACAACTAGATTTCTCCCAAGGGGAGATGACCTCTTATATTTTTAATGAAGATTTTATCTTCTGCTTTCCACAAAGCAAGTGGGGAAGTATTTTGTTGTTTTGTAGGAGATTCAAATGCATCACATAGTAATTATTTTCCTAACACTCATTCCTTGAACTTGTAGACTTTGAGTAGAAGGGATACTATCTCGAAGGATTCCACTGACGGGAGAAAACTTTCAGGTGACGTAATCTGGATTATAATTCTCTCATTGCAAATTTATTTTTCTGGGATCCTAAGAAGCCCTTCGCCATATCAGGATGCATTTGGACTTCTGTGTCTGTGTTAAAAGCTAAAAGAAAAATCGTCCCCAACACCGCATGTGTACCTTCATTTTCTCTTTTTTAAGTTACTTCGTTCTCTACCTTTGTAGTCACTGATTGGAACCACACAGTAAACTAGAGACAACTACGTTAGATATTTGTCTCCTGGTTCAAATGATGGGAGGTCGTTATGCTATAAAATTCTCAAAAGACGATGCAATTGTGAAATAGTCCTGAAATTGAGAAAAGACACTCCCTCCGCTGCCCCCCTCCCCGCCTGACACTTCCGGAACAAATGACGTAGGAACAATAGTTGATGGTAGAGTAGTAAGACTCTGTGAGGGACTTTATTGGTTATCCAGACTACATTTTCCAGCCAGTATAAGAATCAAGTCTTTGTCAGTCTTAGCATACTGTGCTCTTCCTCAGCAAAACTTCTTTAAAAAGAAGACCTAAGAGGCCCCTGGGTGGCTCAGTTCGTTAAGTGTCTTGAGTCTTGACTTCAGCTCAAGTCACGATCTCACGGTTCATGAGATTGAGCCCTGTGTCAGGCTCTGCACGGACAGCACAGAGCCTGTTTAGGATTCTCTCTCCCTCTTGCTCTCTGCCCCTCCCCCATTCAACCCCTCTCAAAATAAATAAACGTTAAAAAAAAAAGAAGACACATGCTACTATATATTTTTCCTTTTCCTTTTTATCTTAAAGTGTCAAAAAAAGAATAAACCACTTTGGTTCTTTCAGAGCAAATTTCTGAAACAAATAGACTTAGTTAGATTTGAGCATCAACCAATTTAATTGTATCTGAAAGCATAGCAGTAGAGATATAGTTTTAATCATTGGATCACACTGTTAAGAACTATTTCCTTTGCTTTTGGTAAAAAGAAGTTTTTAAGTAGGATTGTGCCTCGAGGTAATTCGGTTTAATTTAACTTATTTTTGTACTAAATTATCCAATTATGTTTCCTTTTCCTGATTAGTCTAATTCTTATCAAGGATATATCAGAAACTGTACTAAGTTCTTACTCTCACTGTTTTAAGTAGTTAATGCTCTATAGTGAAGCTTGATTGAGCTGGGTATGGATTTTCATTTGGAATATTTTCATACATTGGAGTATTTTTCACATTTGCTAATGTAGAAAAATAAAATTCCAAATATTTAATTTCAAGGAGTATATACATTCGTGGATCTAAGTGGCACCTGGATTTTGGCCTATAGTAGCATGTCGTATCACTCAGAGAACCAGCATCTAGACAGCAGGGGTCACCGCATGGATCCATCCATGCCAAGTGAATCCAAATGGTTTCCTTCAGCTTTGGGCTTTCAGAAGATCTAATACAGATCTAATAAATGACAAAAGATTGATGAAATGCTGAAAACTTACTTTTGAACAACATGCATCATCAGCTCTTAAAAGTTCCTAATTAGGGGGCATTTGGGTGGCTCAGTCCATGAAGCATCCGACTTCTGCCCAGGTCATGATCTCACGGTTCATGGGTTCAAACCCCGCGTCGGGCTCTGTGCTGACGGCTCGGAGACGGGAGCCTGCTTCGGACTTTATGTCTCCCTCTCTCTCTGCCCCTTCCTTGCTCATGCTCTGTCTCTGTCTCTCTGTCTTTGTCTCTGCCTCAAAAAAAATAAATGTTAAAAAATTAAAACAAGTAAGTTCTTAATTAGGATAGTAATAGAACCCGTGCTCAGACCCGGATGAGGTGATGTCGCTGCCCGGATTCTTGTCCACTGCTCCTCATGCTTTTTTCTGTTATTCTCCTCATTCTCCTCCTTCACAGGGGAGATATTTTAGCCCACCTGTTGCTTAATGCAAGTGGCCAGTTTTCCATTGTTGACAGAAGTGCACTGATGGTGCAGGGTTATCCGTCTTTCCTTGCTCAGTGTTCGGATTTCAAGTAACAGTCCTTCATCAGCTATGCTTCTAAGGCTCTAACAATATTTGTTCCTGTGTTCTGCTCTAAGTGCTGGAGGTTACAGATTCCCCTTCTTCTTAGGCCGCATACTTGTGAAGGCTGCCTGTGAATTCGTGGTTCAAGGTATTGTTGTCTCAGGACCTTGCCTCAAGGACAGGTTTTACAGATTTCCCTGATTTTTAGTGGGAAGACACCGCCTCCTCACCTTTCGGATACTAAAGAGGAAGGGGGCTGGGTTTTGAAGTCAGCCACACTTGCCTGGGAATTCTGGGTTCCCCAGGTCCTAGCCGTGTGACCTTAACAATTTACTAAACCAGATGGTGATAGTATGGTGGTTATATTTACTCCAAGGGGTTGCTGTTTGGATTAAATGGGATCATTTATTTAGGAGTGCCCCCAAGTCCGGTAGACAGCAAGTTGCTATCTTTCTTGTCCTCCAAGGTTACTTCTGGCCTTGGACTAACAGCATTCCTTCCCAGGTTGCCTGTGGGGAATTTTCTGTTTTTCTATTTCATGCCCACTTACGTGTGGTTTACACTTGCATACTTTATCTTGAGTGAAAAGAAAAGAAGACCTATCTCTGATCTATTGTCATTAATATTCTTGTGAAAAGTTTGATGTTCATTTTGCAGTTAAATAAATGAATCCTTCCCCAAATCCTGCTCATTGGCTCAGTGCGCCTATGGCATCCTCGTTCCTTTTGGAAAATAATGCGACAGTTTTTATTTTCATAAAAAACAGCGGAAACCGTATTATTTTAGGTAGCGTAGCTCAGAGCTTATTGTCAATTTCCAGGGTCACAGATGGGCACACAAGGCATTTTTTCTTGCTCCTTGTGAGCGAAATTACAGAAAAGAAAAGCACGGTGTCTGTTCAGGTAGGCAGATGGCCAGATGAGGTTCCTATAAGACAGTGTCACGTGTCACCTTATCTACATTGTTATAACTTTCCCATCTGACAAGACGGTGTCAAGATCTGTTAACGAGATGGCCTCACAAGTATATATTTGAATATTTTATGAAAAGTCATTGTAGCTTTCCATGGATCTGACAGTAATTAAATGCATGAACTCCCAAAGCCCATTTCAGGGGCTACATGTATATATTTTCCCCCTCCAAACACATAACAGGGTGTGCAGGTCACGTCACTGACTTTTGCAAGGAGAAGGATCATGTTTTCCTTCCTTCTTTCTGAGATTAGCTATTCTGGTCTCCCTGCCCCGGTTCAGCAATGATAGTACCTTGGTACAGCTCGTTACTGCAGGGGAAATTTCCATATGATTCTTAAGGGGCATCAGTACAATGGTCTGTAGACACAGCCCATCTCTCTTTTTCACTCTGTCCTTGATTATCAAGGAATAATTGACTGACCAGCAATCACTCGGTAATGTAATAACGGGCTTTCTCAAATAGAGCAGACTACAGTGAGTGGGCATTTTTGAACAATCTTTTGCTACCTTTTGTCCTCACTATTCTAATGTTTGGGGGAGGTGTGGAGATAATGCCTTATCTTACATCAGATGACAGATATCTGTATATATGCTTATTGCATATCATTTTTTAAGTTCAGAGTTTCTATGTTTTTTTTTTTAATTCTATACTGAGTAAAAAAGAATCAATATTGAAACCTAGACTTTTTTCCAAGGTAGCTGGAAATTGATGCAGGTATATCTCTCAGTTAAAAAATGGTGATGATTTCCATAACACGTCTGTACATTTAACATTCCTCCCTTGGAATTCTCTGGTTATTTGAACTTAAAGACATTAAACGCTCTATTACAATCTTAGAGATTCAAATTCACATTAGCATATTATGGTTTATGAGAAGTCAAGAAGCCCAGAGGCTTGTTTAACCTAGCCTGTGTAATCTACAATTTCCCAAATTTACTTGAGCAGCAAGCTAGCTTTTTGTTTATTGGTTCTGTTGTTGTTGTGTTGATAATCCCTAGTAACATCCAAAGAAAGCAACATTGAGAATCCATGGTATGGAAATCCCAAAGAACATAGAGGGCACGGTGGGAGGGGGGACATGAACACTTTCTCTGAAAATGGGGGATTTTCAATAAATTTTTAAAACAAAATTTTAATGTTTATTTTTGAGAGAGAGAGAGAGAGAGAGAGAGAGAGCATGCGAGCATGTGGGGGAGGGACAGAGAGAGAGGAAGACACAGAATCCAAAGCAGGCTCCAGGCTCTGAGCTGTCAGCACAGAGCCCGACATGGGGCTTGACCCCACAAACCATGAGATCATGACCTGAGTCAAAGTCGGATGCTTAACCGACTAAGCCCCTCAGGCGCCCCTTGAATAAATTCTTTTTAGGATAATACGTTGCTATTATGGTTCCCAAGACTATAATAAAACCTGTTAGATAAAACAGTATGAAAAAGCAAAGTTGCTCAAAAGTAGTTAAAAAAAGGATGGCACTCTTTTATGTGGTGAATTTCCCAGAGTATAACACAATTGATTCATTTCCTATCAGATGTGTGACCTTGGGTAAAAATAACCATATTCTACAAAAATATGGTTTGTATAATTAGAGTTAGCACCAGGGGCAAAATGAAAGGTGGAATGAGCCAAAAAAAAAAAAAAAGACATGTTCACAGAAGAGAATAAAAAAGGGATTCTTTAATAAATCAGTGATATGGATTCCTGTTATTTGTGTAGACAAGCTGGAAAAAATGAAATGAATTAGTAAATGATGCAACAAGGTATGTGTGCATGGCCCCACCGTGAAGATAAATGGTAAATGTCAAATGGCCTTTGTCTCTCTGGCCCTTCTGTTTCTACAATTTACACAGTGATTTAGAAAAAGAGAGAGAGAGAGAGAGAGAGAGAGATGAATGTGACCCCCCAGTCTCACGTTCAGTGACGATACGAAGAAATAAGGAGAAATGAAGGCTCACTTCCATGACGGAACCATGACCCAAAGCCCCACTCAGGCTTTTTGAGCCAGTGTGTGGAATTTCAAAATATCATATTTAATATTGTGGAAATGCGTTGTCCGGCATTCGGTTAAGAAGAACACCTGCTTCAAGATTGTAGAATGATTTAGCGGTAGCGTGCCCTAAGAGATGCAGTTATTTGTACTTAACGTGCTTCGAACAGCAAGGTAGGGTGATTTTGTCTTCCTGAGGCTTCGATGTCTAACTGCTTGAGTATAAATCGAGGCTGCGAACGTGAGCTGTTTGGGGCAGTTTATATCGTAATTTTAATTTTACTCTTTTCCTCATAGAGTTCTCTTTATAGGGTTGCTAAGAAGATGAAAAAAGTATATACAGTGCATAACATCGTGTCTGGCACATAATAAGATGTTATTTGCACTAGGTGTTATTATTTTGTCTCGATTGGTTGTACCTGGGAACTCAGGTTAATTTCTGAGCACCCCGTTAAAAGAAAAATGTAAACTAACTGAAACATATTTAGAAGAGAGAACAGAGATAGCACCTCTATCGTATGAGACATGTTTGATAAAATCAGAGATGTTAAGACTGAATAATAGACCTGGTTACCTTCAAGCAGTAATAGAGCCACTTTAAATATTTTTAGTTTATTTATTTATTTTGAGAGAGAGAGAGAGAGAGGGAGTGGGGAAGGGGCAGAGAGAGAGGGAGAGAGAGAATCCCAAGCAGGCTCCATGCCATCAGCACAGAACCCACCATGGGGCTCGATTCCACCATCCATGAGATCATGTCCTGGGCTGATATCAGGAGCTGGACGCTCAGCCAGCTGAGCCACCCAGGCGCCCCAGTAATAAAGCAATTTTAGACTGAGTGCACTTGATGACGAGGATGTTTCCGTCATTGCATAATTTTAGTCTCAGGCACAGAAGCCTCTTTATGATTTGTCAAAGAGAAGATTCAAACCTTGAGTATGAAGGGATTCGAGACCTCTAAGCAGCATTCGAAACCTGGTAGGTCACAGTCCTTAAGCAGGCAGAGAGTATTTCCCACACTCGGCTAGCCTTCATTTCTTCCTGCTTAAAAAAAACAAAAAGAATAAAAAGTAACAGTCACTTTTCTTTACAAAATTCAGCGGTATATGTTGCGTGTTTTGTTACCACGGACAGTGCATACACACATATGCACGTACGCGTCTAGTAAAGTCACTTAAGAATTCTACTCTTCACATCAGGTTGTTTTAACGGGGTCGAGAATACAGTGTTCATGGTAACTGACTCATGTTACATCTGCTTTAAAAATATTTGCGGAACAGAAATCTAATTTATTTTTATTATTTATTTGGTGGGTTGGTTGGTGCTTTTGAAAGCCGTAGGAACAGGGGCACCTGGGTGGTTCTGTCAGTTGGGCGTCCGACTTGGGCTCAGGTCATGATCTCGCGGTCCATGAGTTCGAGCCCCGCGTCGGGCTCTGTGCTGACAGCTCGGAGCCTGGAGCCTGTTTCGGATTCTGTGTCTCCCTCTCTCTCTGACTCTCCCCCGTTCATGCTCTGTCTCTCTCTGTCTCAAAAATAAATAAACGTTAAAAAAATTTTTAAAAAGCCATAGGAACAGTATATAACGGCCTATTTATTGACACAATCGGTCAACTTTTCCTCAGTGCTTCTGGAGTTGTTACTTCTGGGCTAAAAACCTTACCGTGAAGGATTGAAGTGCACATCTGCAAACTGTCTTTATCTCATTTCCCCCGTTGTTTTTCTTCAGTTTCTCTCTCACATTCCTGCCTCAGAAAGTGATGGGTTTGGGGGCACCTAGGTGGCTCAGCCGGTAAGCTTCTGCCTTTGGCTGTGGTCTTGATCTCAAGGTTCATGAGTTTGATCCCCACATTGGGGTCTCTGCTGTCAGCGTGGAGCCTGCTTCTGATCCTCTGTCTCCTTCTCTCTCTGCCTCTCTCTCACTCTCAAAAATAAATAAAATAGAGAAAAAAATAAAAATGAAAAGAAAAAAGAAAGTGATGGGTTTTGACAAAAGGCCAGGGGTAGGCATGAGAAGATAGAATTCCAATAGCCTCAGCCTCTATAAAAACTGTTGGTAAAAAGAACAAATGTTATTCTCTCCAAAAAAATCAAACCAGAACAACCCCCCCCAAAAAATGTTCACTGACTGTCAACCTTGGTAATACGTTTTCAACCTTAGTATTTCAGAAGAATTTTTTTAAAGCCTGCTCATTTGAATAAATGCTTATTTGTGAATATCAATTACTACTTATTTGGAAAGAGATTTTATTTTATTTTTTTAATTTTTTAATTTTATTTATTTATTTATTTTTTGGAAAGAGATTTTAAAGAATGAAATAACAGGACTGATCTAATCATTATCTTAGTACCTTTAAGTAAATATCATGTAAACTGATCTATTAATTTATTCAACTTTTCCAAAGGAGTGAGATATCAGCGGGGATTTTAATATGGTGGAAAAAGGCCAGGTTGTCAACTTTTGACACTGAAATATGTTATCGGTGGGAGCAAAGTTTGAATGGAACGTAGAGAAATTTTATGACCAGAGTCTCTCAGGCAATAAAAAAACTTTCCAAACTCGGTGGAAAAATACTGTACAACTCAAGTTCCTAGCAACCACATGGCGGTTAATTCTGACCATTTGGTTTGCGCCCTTTTAACCCATAAATAATGACTGAATGGTTTAAATCTTAACTGTGGAAAGGCTTACGCAACAAAAAAAGGAAAAAGGGAAGACTGGGGGAGCAGGAGAGGAAAATGAAGACACCCCGTAATTGTGATGCGAGCCTGCAGTGTATTCTGTGTACAAATAAACAGGCTTCAACACCTGCTGATGTGCTGGCATCTGGCTTTGAAAGCCACAAACATCTGTTTGTAATTTGCAGTGGGAGAGGGTGACAGTGAAGAAGTGGATACTGTCACGGAATACACAGCCTTGTTAAGTCACTGAAAGGATCCACAGGAGAGAGAAGGAATGAATAACCTGAGACATGTGACTCCCAGGCGATCAGGTGATAAGACACCTTGGGTTTTCTTTCCAGTTTGCCATTAATGTTTCCATTTGGAGCCATCATTTATTGGACTTGAAACAGTAGAAAATGCCTTCTGAAGGCAAGCTGCATTTAAAAGGGAGGATTTTGCCAACCGGGTAACATTTCTCACATCCGTAGGGGTTAAAAGTTCTCTATAGTTGATACAGATCCCCTAAAGCTATTTGGATTTGTGTCACCTCCAGTGCCCATGGCCAAGCTGATGGGAGAAGAACCTAGGGGCACTGGCAGAACTCATAGTGGTGTTTGCTCTGAGCCCCAAGGCAGGTCGGACAGGTTCATCAGCATTCCTGGTTTGTCTCTAAACATCCTGGAACTCTTGTGCTCCCTGATTGTTGTTGTGATTGTGATATTTTAGGCAGTAATTCATCATTTTGCTGTGTGTCCTCTGACACAAGTACTCATAAGTTCGGTAACGTCTCCAAGGCCCGGAAGTCGGGGAAGACTTTTTCCTGCATTTTAGTTTAAACACTGGGTCCTTGGAAGCCCCACTCGCAGTCTCTCTTTACCTTTTCTGCATTCATTTTTCTGAGGATGTCCATGCAAGGGTTCCTCCTTTGGCTGGCCCCCGAATTCTGGAGTTCCAGAGAGGGGTTTTGCCTTAATCCCTCCTGGCCACTACAGCAAAGTCCTAGACTGGACAGCTTATGAAAGCTGGTAGACCAGCCTCAGGATGCCAGTGTGATGGGGGAGGGCCCTCTTCTCTGGCTTGCAGACTTCTGATCCTGCTTTGTCCTTACAGGGTGAGGGAGTGCTGTGGGATCTAAATTTTAGGAGCTTTGATTCCATTCACGAGCGCTCCGCCCTCCTGGCCTAAGCACCTCTCAAAGGCTTCACCTTTTCATGCCGTCACATTGAGCATTAGGATGACCAACGTAAGAATTTGGGGGGGACACACACATTCAGACCATAGCAGCTTGGTAAAATAGTCCATTTATATATTTCTCTGCATGGATAATGACAATTTTTCTAGTTTTATATATTTAGTGAATGAAATAACAATCCTCTGTTACGGTTATTTCTGAATAAGATACTATATTTAGGTAGAAAAATAAACAAAAGAAAGAAAAGAAAAAAAATTAAAGTTACTATTTCGGGGCACCTGGGTGTCAGCTCAGGTCACGATCTCACGGTTTGTGAGATTGAGCTGTGTATCGAGCTTTGTGCTGATAGTGCAGTGGGATCCTCTCTCTCCCTCTCTCTCTCTGCCTCTCCCCCCTTTTCTCTCTTTTTCAAAAAAAAAAAAAAGCTATATTTAAATGATTGATAAAATCTCCGGATACTCAGGAGGGTTTAGTATGAACGGCAATGAATGACAAATCATGGGAGGTCCGTATTAACAACTGCACAGATACACCATTCCGATCAAGCTTTCATTTGGAATTCCCAAATTAAAATTAAAAAAAAATGTTATCTAATATCTGATAATTTTGTCACTTGGCAACATCTGTTTTTGTAAACTTCAAGTTCTGTGTTTAGCATAGGTACCTGAATTAGATCAGTCTAAATTACTTAACAGATTCTCTTTACATCGTTTTTATTTTGTGAAGTGAAGAAGGTAGAGTGGATGCCCTTGCTAATTACAAACAGAAGGCTGTTATCATGTGACTGGAGGCACAAGGTACATATCTGCTGTGACGTCTGCTTCATTTGCTGTTAGGCTTTACCAGTGTTTTAATTTTTTTAAATATTTATTTTGAGAGAGAGAGAGAGACAGAGAGACAGAGGGAGAATGAGTGGGGGAGGGGCAGAGAGAGAGGAAAGAGAGAAGAGTCCCAAGCAGGCTCCACACTGTCAGCATAGAGCCCCATGTGGGGCTTGAACTCACGAAACCGTGAGATCATGACCTGAGCGGAAATCAAGAGTTGGGCGTGCAGCCGACTGAGCCCCCGGGTGCCCCAGGTTTTACCTTTGTGCTGAGACTAGATTGAGAGCTTCTTGCTGGCATGAAGAGATTTGCAGAAGGCCATCAACATACACATCCTTCAAAGATATATGCTGGGAGGCACCTGGGGGACTCAGCTGCTCAAGCCCCCAGCTCGATGTCAGCTTCAGGTCAGGTCATGATCCCAGGGCCGTGGGATCCAGTCCTGTGTTGGGCTTTGCACGGAGTGTGGAGCCTGCATAAGATTCTGTCTCCCTCTGCTCCTCTTCCCCAATCGTGCTCTCTCTCTTTCTCTCTCTCTTAAAAAAAAAAAAAAATGCCGGACTTTGTAAACTAAATTTCTATTTTCTAAGAAGTTAAAAATATAAAGGACTTCGGCTGTGACTCTGGGATATCATGGTGGCAGTAATTCTGAAGAATCTAACGTTTCTATCAAAATAGCAAAGTTTTCATCTAATGAAGGTTTTAAAATTTGTTTCCTGACAAAATGTAAAATAAAAACCCAGCCAATCAGAAAACTTCCAACTAAAAAAACCCAAAAAAGTCTAAATAGATTTTTGGCTGGATAACATGCCAAAGAAGTTTAGCATGTAAAGGTAGAATGGTCCAATAGCATATGGAGGCTGAACAAGATCGGTATTTCTCAAGCAATTTCCCCTGCTCATTTAAAAGGCACTAAAAGTTCGAACACAGTAATACTTAATTTCATTTTTAAAAAGTTTCTTTTAATGTTTATTTATTTTTGAGAGACCGAGCGAGAGCAGGGGAGAAACAGAGAGAGAGAGGGAGAGGGAGACACAGAATCTGAAGCAGGTTCCAGGCTCTCAGCTGCCAGCACAGAGCCTGATGTGGGGCTTGACCCCACGAACTGTGAGATCATGACCTGAGCTGAAGTCAGACACTCAACTGACTGAGCCACCCAGGTGCTCCAATTTCATTTTTAATTATGGTGAATACAAGTAAATATTGAATGAATTTTTTGTTCACTGCTTTCAGAAAGTAAAGAGTAAGGTCAGCAATTTTGGTTTTGCATTTTGCTTAGGACTGCTTGGGCGGGGTGGGGACCCTTGCACAGAACTGCGCATGGGAACAATATGTACGTGGGGAACCACGCCTTTGGGGGGAACGGCCACGTCAGAGCCCCTGGGGCACATGGGTCCTCAGAGGATGCTTCTCTGTGGGTTGCACTTTTCATCTTGTATGTCTGGTTATTAATGATTGTAATACTTTAAGTTATTTGCACCTGATTTCTCTAACCTTGGTTGCTTTGCCTAGTTTTAAAGTATTTACAAAGAATTTTTTTGTCCGTTAGGTAATTTTTCAAAGTTATATTTAGGTATATAAAGTTGAGCCCAAACAACTGCGATTTAAGATGCGTAATCTTAATTGAGTGAAATCATTTCGCCTGGAGCTGCTTTAAATCTCCACTTCCTCCCGTGTTAATGAGTAAGTCGTATTAATTTTTGTTCGGAGAAAAGTTGAGGTATTAAATATTTAATTTCTCATTATAGAGTTTTGGCTGCTGGGATCCCACACTTGCATCCTAGACAAATGCACGTTGTTTATCCTGTGCTCAGAAAACCACAGCCTTAAATAAGATACATAAGAAACCATTTAAGTTCATTTTGTAAGTGAGGTCCTTACTTGTTTTAAGTAGCATCGTGCTACCTTTTGAAGGTAGAGGAAATCCACAGGAGACATAAAGTATTCAGTGTGTTTAAATTTTGTTTCTACTACTCCTACTACCTGTTTATTGAACACTATAACTAGACATTTATTTACATGCTTTGTTATGTAGCTATTCCCTAAATATCATTTTATCTCCACTTTGTAAATAAGAATGTTTCCGATTTAGAGAGGTGAAATGCCACTCTCAACATCATCCAGCCCTTCAGTGGTAAGCACAAGGGTGTAAACTCCACAACTCATACTCTGCAATATGCAACGTATTTATAGCTCTGGCTTTGCTACGTGGTATAGACATCTAGTAAGCAAGACTTAGTCAGATTTTCTTTTTTTTTAATCTCTTCTCCTTAAACTCTCCTTTCAGTTATTTCTGTTTCCAAGAGGATGCTTCATATCACTCTCCCCATGAGAAAACCCTTTAAATAATCTTCAACTATGTATAACAGATGACTTTGCCCTTGAGATCTGTGTCCCCCAAATCACAACCAAATTGTTTGACTCTATTTGCTTATCTCCCAAGTAAATAGTCTAGCTAGTCAAAAACACTGGCTATGATGGTATAAAAAGGATTTCTCTGGATGATTTCATTGCACGTTTGGTCCAACAGAGAAATTCCAGGTCTTGAGATATTTTATTTGGAAAAATAGTCAACGCCTGATTTCCTCTCAGAACTTCATAGTTGTCAAATGTTTTCTAAACAAGGGTTATTTGTGTCCAATCTCAAATGGTCCTCTTCAAAATCTCATTCCCTGCTGAGCTCTATATAGGAAAGATATGATAGGATTTATAAATATAAGTAATCAAACAGCTCCTAGAAATCTTAACGGTGGATTGTATTGATAATATAGCAACCTACACGCAGTGTCTCCTTGACTAATGAGAATGTCAGAATACAATCACCGCGGACCTTTTTGTGTGCCAAAATGCCAGCCCACTGAAAAGTTAACATGATGGTAAAGAGGTTTGCAACCCTCCAGAAAGCTCCGGAAAGTGAACAGACGCTCAACCTTCATGTAAGCGTTCAAATCAAACGGGCGCTCTGTTTGCTGCTGACTACCCACTGGAGACTTCCTCATTCAAAGACACGTCGGTCATCATTGATCATCTCACAGATGTGAGCCAGGGAGAACCTAAAAATTACTGTACATGCAAGCTGCTTAATTCGATCCCCTCACGTGTATCTGAGAGGCATCCAAAAAAATATGACTGGCATTGAGTGGAAAATAAGATATAGTTTCTGCTACTTCATTATTACATGATGCAAACTAATTTATTGGCTTGAAAATGACAACTTGCCTGAAAGTTTCTTAGTCTGTGTAATATTGAAGAAGATAACTCCTCATTGTTAACCCAGGTTCTGCTGAACCTCTTTCTGATCCTGTTTCCTGCTCTTACTTGCTGCTTTTAGATGCTCAGAATCCTGCAATTTTAAATCAGTTTTTTTTTAAGTTTACTTATTTATTTTGAGAGAGAGAGAGAGAGAGAGAAAGAGAGCACAAGCCAGGGGCAGGGATTGGGCAGAGAGAGAATCTCAAGCGGGCTCTATGCCACCAGTACAGAGCCGGATTCGGGGCTCAAAGTCACAAACTGTGCGGTCGAGACCTAAGCTGAAACCCAGAGTGTGACGCTTCCCAGACTGAGCCACCCAGGTGCCCCAGAATCCTGCCATTTTAGATCCAAACAAGGCGGCGTGTCCACAACTGACTCCAAATCCCCCTCTTTGCCCTCATATAATAAATTACATTTCCTGTCCTTAAGGCATGTCTCCTTTGAAAATGATTTTAAAAATGCTAAATGCCAGTGTTTAAATACTAAATACCAGTGTTTAACTTTTCTGGTTTATCAGTCTATAGGGATATTTTGGTAGCAGTGGAAACTTATCAGGGGTAATTTTCCCATAACATTTGATTTCATACTGAACTTCTCTTAGAAAATGAAAATTATGTGATTTTTGTGCTGACAGTTACATAGTAGTTTATGTGGCTTTGACTGTTTTCATTGAATTTTGCATCTCAAATTCGATTTTAAAGTTTTGGGGGGGGGTGGGCAGTGATTCCTCTTTGTATCAGCCTTACTACCTCAAATCATTGCTACATGATAAAAATGAAGGCAGTTCATACAATTAAAGGGACCTCAAAACAACTCTGAGAATGAATGATTAAAGTGAAAAGGAAACACAAAAATGATGAGTTGAGAGTTTTGGTAAATGCCTCAATAAGATCTCAAAATAAGGAAGGAAATTAGAACACCAACCCTAATCCCAGCTTTTAATCACATTACCCAAATCAGCGACTGAATAATAGAAGAAAATCAGTAATATATGTCAAGTAAACTGAATGTTTCTATACATTTGACCAAATGACACACTCTTACCTCAAAAGTGTGCTGAAAATCACCCCCAAGAAATAAAAGGCCACTTGAGAAAATTGGAAAATTAATTCAGCTGATGGTACTTACTGTCAAATATGACTTGATTCAGAATATGACTAAATCATGACCTCCAGCCAAAATTCTGGGCCATAAATGACCTCAGACCTTCCAAGGAAAAGTTGTCTGACAGATGTACCTTCTGTGTGTGATCAGTGCTACCAAATACACACATCAAAGAATTGGAGGAGATCTGGCCTCATTTTCAGAGCGGTATATTATCCTTGAGTTATAAAACGTCCATTACTAAGTGACTAAAATGTGGGTTTCCAGAAAGAACTAAGTTTTTTTTTTTACAGGATCTCATGTGCAAGAAATGAAAGCAATTTTTATGCTTTTCTCCACTAGATAAGAGCATCGGCATTATTGGCATTCCCTAAGATATTTTCTTTTATTTTGTTATATTGCAATAATACTGTTTCGATGTTATGAAAAACAAAACAAACAAAGTAAGACAATGACAAATTATAATAGCAACAGCTGAACTTTTTCAAGATTATATAAATCTGATTTAGAACTGGGATTTTATGGTAACAGTGATACTTTAACAGGCGATAGAATATTGAAAGTGACCCATGTCGAGAACCAAAGGAGAAAATTTAGGTCACACAAATTCAAGTGCATTAATCTAGAGTAGCTTTTAAAAAGTAGTTTTCAGAGGCACCTGGCTGGCTCAGTCAGTGGAGTATGTGACTGGATCTCAGGGTTGTGAGTTCGAGCTCTGTGTTGGGTGAAGAGATTGCTTAAATAAATAAAACTTAAAGAAAGTAAGTGAAAAAAAGTTTTCAAAAAAATAATATTATATTATTTTATAATGTTATTCAAATAAATAAAACTTAAAGAAGGTTAAGTAGTAAAAGAATAGTTTTCAAGGGTCAACGTTTAATATATTACAGTAAATATAAACTTGATGGCTACTTTTACTTAAGACATTGGTTTGTTTGAATTTTCTGATTTTATTTTATCTGAGACTTTTTTTTTTATCAAACTTAAGATGAGAATGATATTTATTATTATTTTGTTGTGTTGAACACTAAGGTACAGAGGAAGTAAGGATCTAAGTAGATAGCCGAATAATAGTAACTTTGTTCAAGCTTGCTGTGTCTTTTCCCAGTACTTCCTTTCCTTTTGTACATGGCAGACGGGGCAAGAGTTGATCATATAAAGTGTTGACGACTTTAAGGAGTTTGCAGTCTACAAAGAGGGTCGTATCCATAAGTTACTGCAATGTAAGGATGCCTGTGGCAACAATGACCAACGAGAGAATGGTCTGGAAAACAAGACTTCTCTCCCCTGTCAACAAGCCTTCACTGGACGTCTAATGCATGGTCACTCTGTTGTCCTGAGGAATCTATCTAACATTGGGTGTCTTCAAGGAAAGATTTTGCCAGAGCAAAATTACTTATAACTTCCTGAAGATTTTGAGATTATATTTTCGCGACTTTTTTTTTTTTTTTTTTTGTCTTTCACATGCCGTGTACACAAACGTAAGTTTCTCTTTGTTGCGGAGTAATCTACAAAGGCCGCCGGGTGGATTTTGTTTAGAAGATACTTCGGGACGACCTGACTCAAAATAGAGGTTATGTCACCATTTAAATTCACTGTGAGCAGGCTTGGAAGACACCCCAAAGACATAGGTCATCAGCCTGGGCAACGCTGTAACTGCGGATCCTAAGAGACGTGCAATAGATACTAAGATGCAACAGGCAGAGAAAGTAAACGGGGATTTATAACACGAGCCTCGATTTCAAAGTCGCAGGGGCAGGTACTGATTTGTGATCGAGGTGTTTCTCACATGGGCAACCCCGGGATGCCTCATCCACAGTGGGGAACAGCACAGAGGTACTCAAATAATGCTGGCTAAGATTTTCCCAAGAATTGTGGAGACCAGATTGTTCTCAATGAGTTTCTTTTTTTTTTTTTTCATCCTTTTTCTCAAATTAATGAATTAGTTTATTTTTTAATTTACATCCAAGCTAGTTAGCGTATAGTGCGACAGTGATTTCAGGACTAGAATACGGTGATTCATCCCCTGTGTGTGTATAACACCCAGTGCTCATGCCAACAAGTGTCCTCGTTAATGCCCCTTATCCATTTAGCCCATCTCCCCTCCCACAACTTCTCCAGCAACCCTCAGTTTGTTCTCCATGTATCAGGGTCTCTTATGTTTTGTCCCCTCCCTGTTTTTATATTATTTCTGCTTCCCTTCCCTCATGTTCATCCGTTTTGTATCTTAAATTCCTCATATGAGTGAAGTCATAGGATGCTTGTCTTCCTCTGACACAATTCCTTTTTCTTTTTTTTACAGATTGTATCAAATACAATATAATTGGGTCTGAGAATGAGGCAGAATTAACTTTTACTATACCTAAAAAGAAAAAATAAGGAATTGATTTTCTTGCCTTTAACTTTCCAAATAGCTCTATAATAGCCTCCTTTTGATATATACTGAATACTCATTTAGAGATAACGAGGTGACTCCATGAGATCTTGGTCTCTCTTTGAGTATCTGGGACCTAGTTATCCCACAGTGTGTAGCAGAGACATGATCCCCACATGGGAGCTCTCAGAGCTCTGCAGCTCGTAGGTGATAAGTGAAGCATGGGCGGAGATGAAATCCCTGCTCAGGTGGAACTTGTCAAAAGAGAATTAAAGAAAATTAAGAACAGAGATTCAAGGAGCTTGCACTGAAGGTTGCACAAAAGAGCAAGCCAAAAAGTCGACAGAAAGGAAAAAGCAGAGAGCCGGGAGGAATTCTGGGAGAGTGTCGGGTCCCAGAAGAGAAGGAGAACATCTCACAAAAGAAATGGAAGTCAGGTAGGGAAGACTTCCCAGTCCTTTGGAATTCCCAATTATTTCACTGTGCTTAAAGCCACTCTCAAGCCCAGTGGGAGAAGATGTGAGCTGCCTCGGGGTTGAGTGCACCAAATGAAGGATGAGAATCTGAGGTCAAGGATGAGAATCAGGTTAGGGGACAGCAAAGAAAAGACACAGGTGACTTGTAAGCCAAGGGGAGGTGGGTCCAAAAGTTTGGGTTTCCTTGTTTAACAAATGGCTAGAATTCTTTTAAACCCATCAAACAAGAGAATGTGAAACAGCAGGACAAAGATACACATTTAAGGCGTTCTCCTATTGAGGTGACGAGATTGAGCTGGTGTTTGTATTCCTATTTTCCCATTCTTAAGGATAATGTAATTTACATCAGTATCCCTTTCCTTTAGAGTTACTTTGGAATGAGTTCAGCCTGTATGCGTTACTCATATTTGCCTTTTGTTATGCATGACATAACCTTTGAAATTAAATTTAGAAAAATGCCCTAAACATATCATGAGCTGTATTTATGAACAATCGTGCAATGTTTTCCTGGTGCAAGAGAGGTGGTTTTACAATAATGATTTGGAAGGGAGGTCCCTTTTTTGTGAATGCATTTTTGCACGCTTATTTTGTAGGCAAGTGCGTGTGTCTTCTATATATTTGTAGGCAGATTAGAAATCTCTATTTGTACAGCAAGTTTAATGTTGGACCTCGCTGTTTAACTTCTCACATCCATTTTTATAAGACACGACATTTCAAAATGACTAATAAGCCATGAAAATACTGATAGACGAAGACTGAAATAATTTGTGGAGGCTTTGTTTTCTTATTTTTCAAAGCGAAACAGCTTAGCTCGTAGGCTTTGGAAGGAAGAAACAAACCAAGCACACTCGTTTGAAATTATGGCTCCTCGGGGTTACGCTGATTGTGTTATGTGACACCCCTGGGCTTCGGTTGTCTTATCTGTCAAGTGTGGATAATTAAGCTCCTTGGGTTGTAGCAAATTTAAGTTAGGCAATGCTTAGGAGAGTGCCTAACGGTGAGCCTCGCAGAAAAATATCTTCAGCTCCAAGTAACAGAACGCCCAATGGAGTCTAGCTTGAACCATCAGGGGATGTATTTGCTCACGTAGTTTGGAAGGGGAGCTGGGGATTCCGGCTTCCGTTCTCCTAGTCCTACATTCCTTCCTGTGCTGTGTCATCAGGCGCCTTCTTCCTAATGACTAGTAACAGAAATCTGCCTCCAAGTCCTTACACCCCATCATTCAGAAGAGAGAGCATAAGCGCTGTTGTCAAAGTAAAGAAGCTGCTTCTTCTGGAAGCTGTCCTTGAGCCCAGACTTCTCTGTGTGTCTAAATGACCTGATTTGGATCGCATGCCCATTGTTTCCCCAGTGTTACTGGGATACAGTTGACATACATCCCTGTATAAGTTGCAGGTGTATCACATAATGGTTCGACCTATATACAGAATGTTGTGAAATGCTCACGACCATTAGCAACCATCATCTCATAGAAATACGGTACAAAGAGAAAGCAAAATAAAAAAGAACTTTTTCCCTTGTGGTGAGAGCTCTTAGGATTTACTCTCTTAACAAGTATCATATATATGACACAGCAGTGTTGGCTAATGTCATCATGGCGATCCTTATACTCCCAGTACTTCTCTTGTAACTCCACATTTGCACCTTTTGAACACCTTCATCCAGTGCCCCCTGCTACCTCCGAGAACCACAGATCTGATTGCTTTTTTGTATGAGGTTTTTTTTTCTTTTTTAGATTCTACACATAAGTGAAATCATACAGTATTTGTCCTTGAATGTCTGACATACTGCACCTAGTATAATGCCCTCAAAGTCCCTTCATCCTCCTAGAAGGCAAGTGACAGGATTTTCTCATTTTTTAATGGCTGAATAATCCATTATGTGTGTGTGTGTGTGTGTGTGTGTGTGTGTCACAACTTCTTTATCCATTCATCTGTTGATGGACACTTAGGTCATTTCCATGTCTTGGCTATTATAAATAATGCTTCTGTAAACATGGGGATGCAGATATCTTTTTGAATTAGTGTTTTCATTTAAAAAAATGCATATTCCTAAAAGTGATTGCTAAATCCTATGGTAGTTCAGTTTTTAGTCTTTTGAAGATCCTCCATACTGTTTTCCAGAATCACATGCCCATTTCTGAAGCAGTCTCACTTGTTAGGAGTAAGCCATGGCCAAACACTGGCTAATGTTCAGAAACAAAAATGTGCAAAGTTTAGGGGATTATCCTTTGTCCAATCAGGGTCACCTTTAGAGCTGGGCTTTGGTTAGGGTCCCTGGAATCACCCTAGGAAGAGAGGAGGACCCTGAAAAAAATAATTTGATTTGGAAAGGATGGTGGGTGGTGATGAAGCATCTACGTAATGACTGTTATTCACCTCATCTTGGGCCACAAATCTTTCCCACCAAAAAGTGAAGCCAGAAAGCAGGGCCCATCTGAGATGATGTTAGGCCACGTAGTGGATCAAAATATTTCCGTGGTCTTGAGATTCTTGGCCCAATGCCTGTCTTGGTGTCTGTTCCCTACCCTCAACCACCTGTTTTGGAACTGGAATCTTAAGTGAGGAATGTGGGAGAATGCTTTAAAACATATAAAGTCAAACAAGGTGTTGATCCATGATTCCGTGGATAAGCCTTTATTATATACGTTATTCTCCTACTAATGCCAAGTTATTTTAGGAGGCCAGAGTTTAGAATGAGGGGTGACATTGACAAGTTATTGAAGACGGGCCCGGAAATTGTGCCCCCCCCAAGTTACGCACCCACCCGCTAATATAACATACAACATACCAGTAGAAAACAGTGTCTCCTAAGACATTATCTTCTGTTTTGGCAACCCCTGGAAAGGTAAGCAGGCGTGTATGCACGCGTGCATGTGTGTGTGGTATGCACGTGGCATTGGTGCGTCTTAAGTCAGGGCATCTGCTTTAGGAAATTAGTCTGATTGTGTGAACAGTCTCCTCACCGTCAAATACTCCAGACCCTGTGGAGATTTCACATTTCTTCTTCATTTACATATCAAGTCTGAACTCTGTGTTGTGAGAGCAGTATTTTCATTGATTTACTAAGTAAAGTAAAGCCTAAGTTTTAAAGGTGTGATAAACTAGTCCTCATGCTAGGAATATAGAAATGAGAAAAATAAGTTTTCTACCCCCAAGGAGTCTAGTCAAAAATGCTTATATCTCATGATTAATCTCCATATAATATAAGTGGTATAAAACAAGGCATCCATGGGGACCAAGAAAGGGGTGCTTGGTTTGTGGCATTCTATCATATCTTACCTACGTGCCTTCTTTGGTGACATCAAATCTATAGAAGCAAAAAGCAAACTGGGAGAAACACCTAATTTTCACTAAGTAGCTTTTTAAAATGTAAAACTTGGGGCACTGGGTGGCTCAGTCGGTTAAGCGTCTGGCTTCAGCTCAGGTCATGATCTCATGGTTTGGGAGTTTGAGTCCCACATTGGGCTCTCTGTTGGCACAGAGCCTGCCTCGGATCCTCTCCCCTCGTCTCTCTCTGTCCCTCCCCTGCTCGCTCTCTCTCTCTCTCTCTCTCTCTCTCTCTCAAAAATATATCAACATTTAAGAAAAAAATGTAAACAATTTAAATGAAGAGCAGTGAAGGAGTTTACAAAAAAAAAAGCACAACTGTGGTACCTTAAGAATGATTATGGCATTCTTATTGTTACTTTAAAAAAACAAAATTCTATCAGGGGTGCCTGGGTGGCTCAGTCAATGAAGCATCTGACTTGGAATTAGGTCATGATCTTGTGGTTGGTGGGTTCGAGCCCCGCGTTGGGCTCTGTGCTGACAGCTCAGAGCCTGGAGCCTGCTTCCGATTCTGTGTCTCCCTCTCCCTTTGTCCCCTGCTTACGCACTTGCTTGCGTTCTCTCTCTCAGAAATAAACGTTATAAAAAAAAATGTTTTTTAATTCTGTCATATGTCAAAATCGGAGTTTGCTCATAGCAAAAATAACCCTGACAATTATTTTTGAAGAGATTGTGCCTGGAGTGCCTGGGTGGCTCAGTCGGTTAAGCAGCTGGCTCTTTGTTTCAGCTCAGGTCACGATCTCACAGTTTGTGAGCTGGAGCCCCACATCGGGCTCTGAGCTGACACAGTGGAGGCTGCTTGGGATTCTCTCTTTCCCTCTTTCTTTGCCTCTCCCCCACTCACTCAATTTATCTTTCAAAATAAATAAAAAAAATATTTAAAGAAAGATTGTGCCCTTTGCTGGAAAAATAATAATGCACATTAACACTCAGGCTAGCTGAGATCCAGCAGGGTTAAATGCCGATTGATGAGCTCATCTGATTGTCAGCGAAGTCATTGTTCCACATATGAACTGCCATCCACTTCTCAGTCTCTCATCACAGATCCTTGACATTGCCAAAGTGCACTTACACTGATTTCCTAACCACTATTTTTTATCATGAGTGTATGCTTTATCTCTGATCTAATTTCCTTTTCTCTGCTAACATAGCATTTTATGAAGCCTTTTCACAGCCTCCCACAAAATAACTTATATTAAGCTAGTGCAATCCTGCAGTGTAATATTCAGGCGGGCGACTCCCTGAGGTGGCCATCCCTGTGATCTCTAGAGGCTGAAAGGGCAGCCCTTGTTTGACTATAAGCCGTATGTGACTGTGGACATGGGAGTAACTCCACATCGTCACCTGTCAGGTACAGCATGCTGCCTAACATTTCAGTCCTGTGATTTACTTATTTTTTTAAGTTTGTTTGTTTGTTTATTTACAGAGTGTGAGTGGGGGAAGGGCAGAGAGAGAGAGAGAGAGAATATCCCAGCCAGGTTCTGCCCAGAGCCTGATGTGGGGCTCGAACTCATGAACTGCAAGGTCGTGCCCTGCACTGAAATCAAGAGTCAGATGCTAAACTGACTGAGCCACCCAGGAGCTCCTCAGTACTGTGATTCAAAAAGCAGGGGCGCCTGGGTGGCTCAGTCGGTTAAGCGTCCGACTTCAGCTCAGGTCACGATCTCACGGTCCGTGAGTTCAAGCCCCGCGTCGGGCTCTGGGCTGATGGCTCAGAGCCTGGAGCCTGCTTTAGATTCTGTGTCCCCCTCTCTCTCTGTCCTTCCTCTGCTCATGCTCTGTCTCTGTCTCAAAAATAAATAAAACATTAAAAAAAATTTAAAAAGCACATATTTGAAAGTAAAAACAGCCATATGTGTGTATATCTATATATCTGTATTTATACCTATCTCTCTCTATATCTATATATACCTGCATGTTAGCTTTCTCTCGAGAATGCTAATTATATATAATATGATTTACATATATGATTATATATACACACACCATATCTTTGTATGTACATATTAATGGTATTAGAAAATACTCGCTTTATATCAAGCCCAATCATAGTTCAAGTTGCTGTAGAGAAATCTCTAGGGAGCCAGATATAAACTACACACTGTCTCTACCACCAGATGTTTTCAATAGGCAGACTTTGGTGTGATATATAATTTATTACTGCTTGGTTAAGGATGGACTCAAATTTATTTCTGAAGGTTGCTGAAATTCGTTAAGGTGTACAGAAAGGCCATATATATATTTTCTATTAATTTTTTAATGTTTATTTTGAGAAAGAGAGAGCGAGCACGAGCGAGGGAGGAGCAGACAGAGAGGGAGACACAGAATCCTCAGCAGGCTCCAGGCTCTGAGCCGTCAGCATAGGGCCTGGCGCGGGGCTCGAATCCATGAACCTTGAGATCATGACCTGAGCCGAAGTCAGATGCTTAGCCGACTGAACCAGCCAGGGACCTTTGGAAAGGCCATAGGTGTCTTAAATTGAGGAGTTTAGACTGAGTCATCATAAAAATACAACACTCATTCCACACTTCATAGATTTGGCTTTTTTTTTTTTTTACTGCCACTATTTGATTTTTGGAATACCAAAAACTAAATCTACTTGACTAGAAGCAGAAAAGCATTTTAAACTACCTTTTATGTCATTATAAGATGTATTCCCTGAAGTACATTTTTCACCAAAAGAAAATTCCTACAGGTGTTTGTTTATATGGGTAAGTACCTGTAGATGTACATGTACCTGTGCCTGTGTACCTGTGTGTATGTAATTTTTGTGTATATTTTTATGTAATTTTGAACCAATGATTATTTGAGTTCTTTTATAGAGACTGATATGAAGTTGTATGTTCTAGTTGCCGGATTTAAGAATTTGTAGTGATCTACAATACTGACCCCTTCATAGTTCAATTATAAAATATTGTTTCAACGTAATTCTTAGAGGTCATGGTATTAATCTCCAGAGAAACACAACCAATAGGTTATGTAGTAATATCAAGAAAGAGATGTCGGGGCGCCTGGGTGGCTCAGTCGGTTAAACGTCCGACTTCAGCCAGGTCACGATCTCGCGGTCCGTGAGTTCGAGCCCCGCGTCGGGCTCTGGGCTGATGGCTCGGAGCCTGGAGCCTGTTCCCGATTCTGTGTCTCCCTCTCTCTCTGCCCCTCCCCCGTTCATGCTCTGTCTCTCTCTGTCCCAAAAATAAATAAACGTTGAAAAAAAAAATTAAAAAAAAAAGAAAGAGATGTCTTATGGGGGTTGGCTCAGACGATTATGGAGGTGAGCAGTCCTATGATCTGCCATCTACACGCTGAGGCCCAGAAAAGCCAGGGACATAGCTTCAGGCAAAACCCTAAAGTTGAAGAACAAAGGGAGCCAAAGATATGATAAGTCCTAGTCCGATTCCAAGGGCCTTGGATCCAGGAGCGCCAATGTCTGAGAGCAGAAGACGGATGTCCTAGCTCAGGCCGGAAGAGCACATTCATTCTTCCTCTGCCTTTTTGTTTCATTCAGGCCCCCAAGGAATGAGTTGATGCTCTCCCATGGGAGATGGCGGTCTTCTTTGCTTAGTCTACCAATTCAAATGCTAATCTCTCCCAGAAACACCCTCCCAGACACACCCAGAAATAATGTTTTGCCAGCACCCTGGGGGACCCTTACCCTGGTCAAGGGGACACATGAAGTGAACCCCCAGAGTCACCTTATTCAAGTGTTCCTTCCTTCCTTGTTAGCGGTGTGGTCATTGTTTTTCTAGGAATGCAATTGGTAGCGGATGGAGGTACCCTTATACAAAACAGGTAGGTATATTAGGGCGACCCTCGCTGTTACAAAAAACAAGTCCTGAGGTATATCATGAAAGAGTGCCATGTATGTTTATTTCTCACTCACATGAAGTTTGAATGTGTGTACCTGGTTTTCACAGGGAACCAGAATTCTCTCTGGGTTCCTTTGCATCCAGATGGAAGGTAAAGAAGATAAAGAGAACACCACATTAGACAAGGATTGTGTGAGCCGATTCTGGAAGAAGCGGGTGCCATTTTCACTCACCTTGCTTTGGCCAGGACTCAGTCTCTTGGCTGTGTCTAACCCCAGATAGACTGAGGGATGTATTTTAGCTGGTGCCAGGAAGAAAGGAGAACAGTGCTTATGTGATTTGACGTCTACCTCACTCTCTGGCTTCATTTACCCGCTTGTCTTCTCACTGTGTGTTCTAGCTATATTGACCATTTCCTCCCCCCTCCCCCCCTTCAGTTTCTAGAAGTCCCTACAGAGTCCTGGAACAGGATGTTCCTTCTATAAGCAATGTTTTTAACTTCACCTGGCTTAGCCAGCTCACTTCAGTTTTTCATTTAGAAATTTTTATTTTTCAGAGATGCCTGCTATACACTCTTACGATGCCTCATTGTGATGACTCATAAAACACGGTTCGTAATATTTGTAATATTACCTGACGAATGTTTATCTCCCCAACTAGTCCATAAGCCCCTTAATGGTAATGACTGTGCCTGTCTGCCTTTACTTTGACCAGAGTGCCTATTGAAGAGCCTACAGCATGAAAAGTATTTGTTTCAGTAACAAATCAGTAAAATTCCACCCTGTGGCTCCCAAGGGTGGTACTCCCATACCGTGAGACCTTGACCACAGAAGCAAAACGATAGACTCTTCAAAGCAGCTCTGTGTGACTTTTAAAGGTTCAAAATAGGCTGTGAATGTGTAGCTTAAACTATGTCATTGGATGTCGAGGTGTATAAAATGATTGAGAGAACGGTCGGGAATATCTAACGGTGAAAATAGATGTGGCATTTTAGCATTCTCTTTGTAGAATCTTCATCAGACTCTCCTGTTTGGCTGCCGTACATGAGTGTCAGTGCAGAGGATATAGAACAGTTAGTGTGCTTTTTACATTTACTTTGTTAGATAGAGGAAACTGGCCCCCTCTTTCTTCAACACTCATGAATGCATTGCCTTGGTCTTTTCCATTGGCTCGTCTTTTGCGGTGCAACGTTTATGCCCCACTGCTCCCCAAGGTGCATTTCCTTGTTTTCTTACTGTTCAGCTGGCCCTTTGTGGGTGATGTCAGCCACTCTCACGGATCACGTCTTGTGAATAAGTGAAGTGCTCCAGATCAATAATTCCAGCTCTGTCTTCTCTTTGGAGTCTTGAGTCTGCATTTTCTTTCCTAATCTTTGCTCAGAGCTGTTCTGAGTCCACCTGACATGTAATTTGCCCCCAAATTACCTTCAGGATGACTGTCTTGCCTTCCCTCCTCCTCCTCCTCCTCCTCCTCCTCCTCCTCCTCCTCCTCCAGTAGTCTCTACATTAATTCAAGGTATCAACATCTGTCCATTGTCAAAGCCAAAAAAAGAAAAATCTAGAATCATTTTTCATCCCCTGCGAACATTTGCCATGACCGAGAGAAGGGAGCGTCCAATTCCGAGCCCATGGTGCCTGCCTCGGTCAGCGATGCCAAGTCAAACCCGGCTATTGTGCAATCTGGATGCGAGTAGGAAGCCAGTGCCAATGTCATGCGGCAGGATAGAAAATCTTCGTGGCTGGGAAGGCTCCCAGGTTCCTGCAGAGAAAGTTCATTCTGGGCTGGGGATCCCTGTGGCAGCTGGGACGAGATGGGTGCCCAGGAGGAGCATATCCATGAGAGAATCGTCTCCCGAAAACAGCTAAACGAGAGGCTCGCAGAAGATCTGGATGGGGCTGTCACGGAAGCGATCCCTGTAGGTATTGGGTTAGTGCTTGCACTCCTCTCTTTGGACCAGGTGGTACCAAAGGCACCACATGCTGCGTGGCTGTTTGCTCTCCTGCCGGCTGCCAGAGTCTATAGAAAAGCTGCTGTGTTTGTGGGGGCGTGTGCCCGGGTCTCTGTACCATATGTACAAGCCATGTGTTGGCGCTAGCTCCTAAGAACTCAGCCATTCCAGAGATTACTTCTAGTGCACGAAAAGAGCACACACACAAAAAAGGAAAAACACCCAAACCCTCCCAATTTCTACATTCTGGCGCAAAAAAAAAAAAAAAAAAAAAAATTGTCGGGGACCGACGGGGACCAGTACGGGAATTCGGCCTCAAGCTCAAAACGCGATCCCCCCGAGTTGAAGTGTGTGAGAAGGTGCAGTCTGCCATTTAGAGCAGAGATTTCCGTACCAACCTAGACCAGAACTGCGGCCTGACGCAGGTCAACGCCTCTGATCTGATCGTCTGCCCTCGTCTGTGTGGGTGTATTTGCCTGGTCAGTTAGCACCTGCGCCCATGGGTCCTCTGGCTGGTAGCTCTTTCTCCCCAAGAGCTTATGCCTCCTGTGTATATTCCTACAACTTCAGAGTTAGATTGTTAATATGTTTGGATGATGGGAGGGACTTTGAGGAGTCTTACAAAACCTTAAAATAGCAGAGCTTTCAGAAATAATGCCGAGAAACTCAGTAGCGTATAGGTGTCTCTTGATAACGTCCATCTATAATCAATTAATTAAAAAAAAATGTGTCCGTGGGGACAGTCCTAAATTAGGCCAGTCCATTAGTAACCAGGTTGCACTTGGGAAGTTGGTAGCTGCTTTGCCTATCTGGTTAGTATTGAACAAGCCCCTCAGGTTCCTGGGGCCCCCTTGTTGGGGATGGAGAGGGGGAGACACGATGTAGGGTTTAATTCAGAAGAGCATTTAATTGGAAGTTTTGTGTCTGAAAGGAGAAACCTGACTCCCTTGTTTGAGTCAAAACTCCAATGCTTTTAGGGGCGCCCGGGTGGCTCAGTCAGTTAAGCATCTGACTTCGGCTCAGGTCATGATCTCGCAGTTCACGAGTTCGAGCCCCAAATCGGGCTCTGTGCTGGCAGCTCAGAGCCTGCTTCAGATTCTCTCTCTCTCCGCCCCTCCCCTTCTCATGCTTGTCTCTCTTTCTCTCAAATATAAACATTAAAAAAAATTGTTTTAAACCTCTATTATTATGGTTTTAAAGTAATAGTATTCAACACTTTGGTTTTTTGTTTTTTTATGGTTTTTTTTTGTTTTTTTCGTATCATTGACATGATGTTACATTAGTTTCAGGCATATAACTTAGTGATTTGACAAGTTTAGACAATGTGCTGTGTTCACAAGTATAGCTACCATCTGTCCCATTGCATCCCTGTTACAGTATCATTGACTGTATTCCTTATGCTCTGCCTTTTATTCCAGTGACTTATTCATTCCGTCACTGGATGCCTGTATCTCCCTCTCCCCTGAGCCCGCTTTGCCCAAGCCTCCAACCCCTTCCCTCTGCAACCAACAGTTTGCTCTCTGTATTTATAGTTCTGATTCTGCTTTTTGCTTGTTTTTTTTTCCATGTGTTTTAGATTCCACTTACGAGTAGAATTATATGGTATTTGTCTTTCCCAGTCCTACTTCACTTCGCATAATACCCTCGAGGTCCATCCATCTCGTCTCAAATGGCACAATCTCATCCCTTTTTGTGGCTGAGTAATATTCAACGTCTTTTAAAGTCTTGTAGGGCCTTATCTGCCGGTCCTCACTGCCACCCGCTTGGGCACTTCACGCAGGTTCCCTGATTTTCTCACAGATCAAAAGTCAATGTGGTAGGTGCTTGGTAAAAGTTTTAGACTGAATGAAAAATCACAACCAACCAGTGTCTTTATATTTCCTCTTCTCGGTAGCTCTGCTTATGCTGTTTCTCATTTGTAAAAGCCTTTCCTCTCTTTTTTCTCCTTTTGAAGCTGTGTTTGTTTTAACAATCTGTCTTAAGCGTCACTTCCTAAATGAAGTGTTCACAGCTGTTCCAGCCTTTCCTGGATACATAATCACTCCCTGTTCTGGGCTTTCAGGGAGCTGTTTCTGGTTTGTACCCCTATTTGTCTATCATACAACTTACTGACTAGTGTTTTACACACACACACACACACACACACACACACACACACACACACAGTTATTGGCATACCAACATCCTTGAGTAAACACATTAACCTTGCTTTTTGTTTTGTTTTCATCTCAGCCATTGAAAAATCACCTGAATTCTAGAAGATGTTTTGTAAACAATTGACATGAAAAGTGAGTTCCTCTTACAGCATTAATTAGCTGTTAAGAAAATTTTATGCCCACTTTTTAGTAGCCACTGGTTGTTCACAGATACATAAAAAATGGTTAATGTTATTTTTTGAGACAGAGAGACAGAGCGTGAGCAGAGCAGGGGTAGAGAGAGAGGGAGACACAGAATCCGAAGCAGGCTCCAGGCTCTGAGCTGTCAGCACAGAGCCCGACGCGGGGCTCGAACCCACGAACCACGAGATCGTGACCTCAGCCGAGGTCAGACGCGCAGATACTTAAAAATAAATGACGAATCCTCTGCAATTTTGCATTTTCAAATTTGATCCACTCGTTCTAGTAAATGAGAGAATATGTTGCACATGAAAGGCCAGAGTATTCTGGTAAATGTTTAACAACCAGGTCTTTCCCCCTGAACTTAAAAGCGCCAATTTTATAGCGTTCGCTGATTTCTGTGGTGTGAACACTCCCACCAAGGCAGTTCCTAATTACCGATGTGGCTTTACTGATCCTGGAGTTGAGAAGAGATGTTCAGTGACACATCATATAGCTTCTCCACATAGAGATACAGTAGATGAAGTACCCGGACGCACAAGCATAATAGCTCTGTGTCTTGTCTCATGATGGATACATCTAACTGGCTTGTGGTTCCTGGAAGTTTAGCTGTCAGCTCTCAATCACTGATAAGAGTTGGCTCCAGCCCACTTCTAAGAGTCACCCTAAGAATGTAACAAAAATACTAATTTCCTTATCAATAAGGTTTTTTTAATTAATTGATTATCGATCAGTGTTATCAAGAAGCATGCTATATGACATTTTATTTTATTGGTATTATTCCTAAACACTCTGCTATTTGAAAATGTTCTAAGAATTATCACAGTCTCTGGAGGCAACTGTCCAAACCTATTACTAATGTAGTTATCAACTCATTTATACAAAGAAGCCACATTGGGATAAAAATATGTAATAGTGTTAATATGTGGAATTATGATGAACAAGAATGTTATTCTTTAAGAGAAAGATTAAACTTTCAGAAAGATTTGGGTAAATGAGGGGTGCCTGGGTGGTTCAGTCGGTTAAGCATCTGGCTTCGTCTCAGGTCATGATCTCACAGTTCGTGAGCTCAAGCCCTGCGTCAGGCTCTTTGCTGACACCTCAGAGCCTGGAGCCTGCTTCCAATTCTGTGTCTCCCTCTCTGTCTACCCCTCCCCTGCTCGCACTCTGTCTCTATCTCAAAAATAAATAAAAATTTGGGGCGCCTGGGTGGCGCAGTCGGTTAAGCGTCCGACTTTAGCCAGGTCACGATCTCGCGGTCCGTGAGTTCGAGCCCCGCGTCGGGCTCTGGGCTGATGGCTCAGAGCCTGGAGCCTGTTTCCGATTCTGTGTCTCCCTCTCTCGCTGCCCCTCCCCCGTTCATGCTCTGTCTCTCTCTGTCCCAAAAATAAATAAACGTTGGAAAAAAAAATAAATAAATAAAAATTTAAGAAAATAAAAAAAATTGGGTAAATTAATTTCATACCCCCAATGGCCATTAATCCACAGACCAAAATGATGGTACTTTATATATTTAAGTATCTTATGCAATTGCTCATAGCCTTTGAGCACTTCTGCAAACAGTAGGTAGAAATGTACTCACCAAGCTACAAAACTACCTGTATTCAGGATGCCCGCCAGGCATTCGCTAAACTACCACCTACTCTCATAACATCAAATACCTGCAAAACAGTTGTTTACTTAACGTCCTCTTTCTATGAAGAGCGTGGGTGTGCATTACACAGGTGACTTATACATGAATTTTTTTCCCATAAATACAGTATCATACTATAAATGTATGTTCCCTTCCTTATGATTTTCTTAAGAATATTTTCTTTTCTCTAGTTTACCATATTAAGCATATAGTATATAATCCATATAACATACAAAGCATGCGGTAACTGACTGCTTATGTTACTGGTATGGCTTCCAGTCGACAGTAGGCTATGCGAAAAGTTACACATGGATTTTTGACTGCCCAGGGTGGGGAAAGGGGGGAGGGAGGAAATCAGTGCCTCTGCCTCTTGTGTTGTTCAAGGGTCAACTGTATATTTACCATTCCTTTCATGCCGCTTGATAAAATGTTTTATTAATATACACATACAAAAGTTTGTTTCTGGACTTACCTCTGGCTACAATCTGGTCCAACAACTCTTCTTCGGGTATAGTTGATCTTCGCTGCTCTACAGGATATTGATTTATGTCGTGCTTGAACTTGTTCAGGTGTGATTGGTAGTTGCTGAAGCCTTTGTACAAAGCAAATTTACTATCACAGATACACTTTTGAAAACCCATTTCATTGGCATTGCAGCACTGAGAGTTTGCATTGGATTATCTAAAATTTATGGCAGTTGTGGGTTAATCAAGTAGCAGTCGGGCAACTCTTCAACTCCTTGAGATCACGTACCAATGTAGCACCGTGTGCCAGAACAGTCTGTAGAATCATGATGGTATTAATTCTGCTGGATATTCACGTACTCGGTCTGTATCCATGCATATTTTAGGTAATTATAAGTAGAATGCAACCGTATCCTGTAGAATCTTAGACATTGCAGTGACATATAAATGGATGGATGCTAAGAGCAGCCACCTGCTTTACGACAAGTTAAATCGGGGTGAAGTGCTACAAGGGCACACAGGAGCACAATGCCTGGCTGTGCAGCAGGCTGTGTAATAATGAGAGGAAACAGCAACAGGCAGAAAAGCAAATAATCAGCAATCAGAAGCATCATGATTAAAAAAAGAGTATGTAGACGCTGAGAAGATGAGGCTAAGCTATAAACACCATCACTTTTTATAAATGTGGCTGTCATTCTAACCCAAAAAGAGCTCTTTCAAACAATTTTTGGCCACATTCAATCAGAGAGAGAGAGAGAGAGAGAGAGAGAGAGAGAGAGAGAGAGAAATGGATGAGGGGCTAATATGAGCCATAATGGTCCTATTCATCACTATAAAGTAGTGGGTTAGGGGCTAGTCATAGTCAGTGGATTTGAATATGAGCTGTATCGTTTACCTGCTTGTGTGACCTTGGGTGAGTGACTTAACCTCTTTATGTCTCTATTTCCTCATCTGTAATATGCTTATTAAAATGGTATATCTCATAAAGGTGTCACAAGGATTAAATGAAACAATGCAAAGTAAACCCTTGGCACTCTGTCCATCATGATGAAAATGTTCCAAAAAGTCAACTATTATTCTCAACCCGACTCAACCCAATCTAGTGAATAGATTGGCAAGCAGCAGTCAGTAAAGGTTGGGGTTGAATGCATTCACGCTAACCATCAAAGGCTTTTTCAAACATGACCATGAAACGAGACCTACCTTCCTTTGCAGAGAGTTGAAAACAACGTTACTGTAGCAGAAAAGTGCTTTATTCTCATTAAGGAACTCTCAAAACATTCTGGATGGAACCTCACAAAAGGCGTGGCATTGGAAGTAAATCATAATCCTAGAATCATAGATTTGGATAAGATTTTAAGGATTATTTACTGTCTCCTATTATAAAGGAATGTCTGTTGCACTATTCATGAGCATGTAGCCTCTGGTTGCATATCCCCTGAAAATGATCTCAATGTTAGCTTTCGAAATGAAATAAATGCATGATAGTACATAATGACCATTTAAAAAAAAACTGAGTACATTTCGCAGAACCATGAGGCTTAATTATACATCTTAATTATTTTGTTATATATATTTTACAATTCAATTTTTACTTCTTCTTGGTGCTTTTATGGATGCCCATGCGCTGTTCCATTAACCCTTTGTCTTTGCACTTTATACTTCATATTCTAACTCACAAATAATTGAAAGACATTATTTTACAATTAAAAACTAAACCTGACTATTTTTGACTCCGAAAATGACATTTCTAGGAACATTGCTTTTTAATTGGGATATAAATAAAGTCTTAAAATATATCTACTTATGGATAAGTGTTGAGGAAACATGCTATTATGGTAATTTCACATTGCTATTATTTATTAGTCGCGGTTGAATAAAATAATAAATAGTGTAGCAGTAATTATGAAATATTATTCACTTACAAAATTGCAAAAATCATAGCCAGGGGAAAAATCCCCTCTACTCCTGTGAATCTTTGGGCTCTGATTTCTGGAAGACACTGCAGCCATCGAAAGTCGTGATCATTTGCCGTCCCTCACTCACACACTGCTGGCTTTGGGTGTGTCCCCTCCATGCCACACTCACCTGGATAAACCTCTACTCAGATTGAATTCAATCTCTGCCCAATCTTGTCCTTCACGCAGGCAACTAAGCCGGACTGGAGAGAAATAGACACCTTTGATGACTAGTCTCCTTGTGTTTCATGGCCATTAATTTTAAATGGGCCCTTAGCGCCAGGTCCCATCCTGCTCACCTCCTCAAAACATCAATACAGCAATTGCCTCTTCTCTCTCCTAGTTCTCCAATTATGCCTTTCTCCTCTATCATTTCCACAGCCATACTAGCATGCTATCATTTCTCCTTTCAAATACACCAGAAGAAGAAAAACAGCGCCCCATTGACTTGACAGAAAACTTGAGTTTGAGTTCCTGCCTTTTTCTCTGTGCCTCTTTAGGGCAACACTCCTGGAGAGTTATTTATACTGTCTATCTGACTCTCCTCCAATTATTTTTGGACATCACCACTTTAGCTGTTGCCCCCACCAATCTATCCAAATAGATCTTATCAAGACTCTGATACAATCAGCCAATGATTTTCATGTCACTAAACCCAATCATCAATTCACATTGTTCTTGTATTGATCTATCAGCAATATTTGACACATTTGCTACTCTGTTTCCTAAAAGACTTTCACGTGGCTTCTGGAACCCCTGGCCTGTCCAATTCTTCATCCCCTTCCTCATCCGTGTCTTCTGTCTTCACAGTGAAGGCATAGATAACTTCTCTGTCTCCAAATACTGGAGTGCCCCAGAATTCCATCCTCAGACTCTCCCCTATCTGGGTCCTTCTATGGAAGATCTCATTCAGGATCATGGCTATCAATACTATCATTACTCTGAGGACAAAATATACACCTTTACCAAGAACTCTTTCCTGAGCTCCACAGTTTCTAATGCAAGTGGCATCGTCTCCATTTCGTGATTATAATTCTCAAAAGGAATGTGCTACAAAGAGAAATTCTTCCAATCCCCTCAAATCTTCCTTAGCAGTTCCCTAATGCAGTTATTGACAACTCCACTCTTCTAGCTTTGATCTCAAACCTTAGAAGCCTCCTTGGCTCCTTACTTCCTCTAACGCGTCACATATCACCATCAGCGAATCCCATTATCTCTCCCTTCAAATGTCCAGAATCGAATTACTTAATACCACTCCGACACTACCACGTTGGCTGACTCTCATCATCTTCCATGCAAATTATTGCAACAACTTGCTAACTTTCCTCTCTGTTTCCATCCTTGCTCCCCTCTGATAATCTGTGCTCAATGTATTAGCTAGAATGATCTTTCAATAATACATCCTATTAATAAGTCATATGCATTTACTCGAAATCCTACGGTTGTTTAGTGGCTCATTCAGAATAAAAGCCATAGGTCTTAGGATGGCTGCCGGTGTTCCCAAATGGTCTGGCTCCCTATTTTCTCTTTGATCTCATTGTCCACCGTTCTCCCTGTTGGTAGTCATGTTCTACCTCAGACTTGTTCTTTCTTCTGCTTTGAACCATCTGTCTACCTTCCTGCTTCTCTCTTTTCTAATCTCCTCAAATATTCCCTCAATTCAGGCCATTTCCATGGTCATCCTTCCCCTTTTGCCACTCCAGGATCCTTCCCCCTCTTACATTGTTTTAATGTTTTCTATAGCTCTCACAACACTGGCTTATTATCAACTTATTGATTGTTCTCTGAGCCCTCCCACACAAAATTTAGATTGAAATAGCGAGATACAGGGGCTCTGGGTGGCTCAGTCCGTGAAGCGTCCGACTTCGGCTCAGGTCATGATCTCACGGTTCATGGGTTCGAGCCCTGCGTTGGGCTCTGTGCTGACAGCTCGGAGCCTGGAGCCTGCTTCAGATTCTGTGTTTCCCTCTTTCTCTGACCCTCCCCTGCTCATGCTCTGTCTCTCTCTGTCTCAAAAGTAAATATTTAAAAAAAATTTAATTATGAAATAGCTAGATACTAGTTTTATTTACCGCCAAATTACTAGTGTTACAATAATGCCTAGAATCTAATAGACACTAAATAATTTTGTGAATAAATTAATCGAACAATTATTTACTGCTATGGTGTTCTGTACTATTGATGATGTTCTGTAAAACCATGTGTAAAATGATGATTTATATTTTCCTATTAATTTCCATTATGCTTTCAGAAACATGTTTCCCCTGGGGACTAAAATGACCTTAAACACACTTGAGGGGTCTAACGTTTATCTTTAAGAGCATTTTCTCTTTGTAAGCCTGCATCCCAGACACGTTTATTTCTCCCACACAACTTCCATTAAAGTGGTATTTAAATGTCCAAGTGATTCTCAACTATACATTAGCAACACTCCGTATAGTCCATTTTGAGGTGGAAGGAAATGCTTGCTAATTCTAGGGCACCCGTGATTACCTGGCCATGTTCAGTAACAGAAATGTGGGCATTTTCTTTTTATTAGAACTCACATACTATAAATACGTGATTTGCATTTTGACAAAATTGTATTGCCACTTAAAAGTATGTTTAATCTTAACTCTTGTTCTCCTTAGTGCTCAAGTTAGAAAATAGTTATATAACCGATTGACTTCACAAAGCACGACTTTTATTTCCAAGTTTTTTTTGTTGTTTTTTTTTTTCATCTTGTTGCACATGCAGTCAGGATATTAAAAGATGATGACAAAAGTTACCATCCCTAAAATACTTGTTTATAAGTATCTTGTTCATATTTGCATTTAGATGTATGTATATGTATGCCTTCTGTATTTAGTACCTTTTCCACACTTCTATTGTTGTATTGCTACATTGTATCACGAGTGTATATCTTTACCACATACAGTGAGCCCCAAAAGAAAACATGATGCACATTTCCTCATTAATTTCTGCATTTTCAAAACCTAGCTTGGTAGTTGACATGTAGTATCTGGTCAGCAAATGTTGGGTTGATCTTTAGGGCTATATAATGTACTAAGCCAGCCTTTTGCACATGGTTCATAGCGGTACACTGATTCTTCAACATCTGAATAGTGTTCTAGGATTTTGTATTTATTTATTCTTTTTGGTAGGATTTCACATTTAGAACGATTTGAATATTGAACCCTTTCATGGGATGCTGTAATGCCGATGAGCATAATTCAACTCTCTAAGAAAGTAAAATTTACCTGCCCGAATTATTTAACCGCTGTTTAAGATATAAATGAATTTTCTCATTGTTTCCTTTTTTATATCTCTCCCCCTGATTTCCCAGATACCCCAATGTTAGACACAGGTTGCATTTATATGAACGCAGAGTGACACTTGTATTCTTTGTCCAGTCCTGGCTGAGAATGACATGGGTCCTCTTTAAATGCCACTTGCAGCTCAGGAAGTAGGTGCAACTCTTTTCTGAGACCTTGTAATGTCACACAACAGATAAGTCACGTATATGAAAAGAATACATTTTGGCTTAAACATATAAAGCATTTCTATGACTTCTGTGCCAACAGTTACAGTGGTTATTCCATCACCTACACATTTAAGGAGAATTGGAAAATACAACGATCCTTAAAATTCTACTGCTAATAATAATCTGAGAAAAAAATGTAATTGTTTACCACTCTTCATCTGCAATTAATCTTACGGTCGCAAATAGGAAGGCTCAGTATAAAGATGCCAACTCTTATATGAATCCATACTTGAATTCATCTGAAATAAAAAGTAAATCAATAGGGATTTTGAGGAAGACACTTATTTTAGGGTTTAAATGGGAAAGTAAGTCTGCAAGAATAATTAGCAGATTTCTGTTCAAGAGAGCAGTGAAGGGTGGCTAGCTCTGTAAGCTATAAAAACAGAGGATAAAGACAGTGAATAAAACGGCAGGATACTGGTACAAAGAAACAAAATGGAAATATACCCAAATACTTACGGAAAAGTACCTGTACACATAGGAAATCGTGTGAATGCCAGTAGAAAATCCGGAAAATTCTGTTGCCTCCATATGTATCTCATCCCTTACACGGACAAAATTCCAAGGTTGAAGGATTAAATGGGCTAGCATTGTAGCCAGTGGAGTGGTGACTATAATTTTAAAGGTAGAGCCAAGACGGAAAAAAAAGCCAAGATAGATATGCAGACCATTCAAACCAAAACTCAGCAGAAACGTGGAGGTGAAGACAAATGTTTTATTTGGGGAGGATGGAGAAAATGGCATCAAAACTGTTCAGAATTGAGAGGAAATAACGAATTTGAAGTAATAGGCACGGCCTATGTCAGATGCACAACATGGAAATTGTATTTGAGGCAAAAAATGTTTATATTAATTTGCACAGTGGAATCTAAGATTATATGTGGTTATGGAGGCAAAAGAGCTAAGATCCAAAGGATGAGTCTTTGGCTATCTCCCTGGAAAGATGTGAAAGAAGGAAGAAACCATATGATATTTGTCTGTCTCTGACTGACTTATTTCACTTAGCATAATACACTCTATTTCCATCCATGTTGTTGCAAACGGCAAGATTTCATTCTTTTTGATTGCCAAGTAATATTCCATTACACACACACACACACACACACACACACACACACACACACCCCACATCTTTATCCATTCACCAGTCGATGGACATTTGGGCTCTTTTCATACTTTCGCTATTGTCGATAGCGCTGCTATAAACATGGGGGTGCATGTGCCCTTTTGAATCAGCATTTTTGTATTCTTTGGATAAATACCTAGCAGTGCAATTGCTGGGTCAGAGGGTAGTTCCCATTCTTCAGTTTTTGAGGAACCTCCACACTGTCTTCCAGAGTGGCTGCACCAGTTTGCATTCCCACCAACAGTGCAAAAGGGTCCCCCTTTCTCCACGTCCTCGCCAACATCTGTGTATTATGCTACGTGAAATAAGTCAGTCAGAGAAAGACAGATAGCATATGATTTCACTTATATGTGGAATTTAAGAAACACAACAGATGAACAGAGGGGAAGGGAAGGGAAAATAAGATTAAAACAGAGGGAGGCAAACCATAAGAGACTCTTAAATACAGAGAACAAACTGAGGGTTGCTGGGGGGGAGGCGGGTGGGGGATGGTCTACATGGGTGATGGGCATTAAGGTGGGCACTGGTTGGGACGAGCACTGAATGTTGTATGTAAGTGATGAAACACTGGGTTCTACTCCTGAAACCCATACTACGCTGTATGTTAACAAACTTGAATTTAAATTTTGAAAAGGAGAAAAAAGTAAGGAGACCCTAGATTAGGCGTGTCGAGGAAGGAGGTGGTTTAAAGCCTGTGTAGGTGATCAATAGCACCAAATGTGGCAACGAGGTCACCAGAGTGAAAGAAGGGACATAAAGGCATCAAACTAAAGAACACAAGGAGACACTGCTTCTATTTTTTTTACACCACGACTTTCTATTATCTCCAGTTTGCGTTTCCAGAAAAAAAGTTAACTTGATTGAAAAGGAGATTAATTATAGGGATCTCTTATTTTCACTGTATTTGACAAGTTACCCTTTCAAAGCTTTTGTCCTACCAGCGGTAAATATTACATCAGCATATTGCCCTCTATATTAGTTAAAATTGCAAGAAATTAAGAATTTCTTAATACACAGAACAGGGTATTTCCCGAGGTGAAGAAGTGTTACAGGGCATCTATAAAGAATTACTTCTGTCAGGATTCTTATGATGTTCCGAATCTTATGGAGGAGAGAGTGGAGAGTGAACGTTTTCCAGTTTGAAATGCCGAAGATGGTACAATATTAGGAAAGAGATAAAGTAATATTAAACGTCACAAGAATGATTCTAACTTGGAAGTTGTTGAGAACCCCATGCCCTATATCCTTATGCCCATCTTTCTCAGATGACAACCTACTCTTGTCACTGTCTTCAGTTTCCAAATTCATTAAAAGTATGAGCAAATACAATGACAGTGTCACCGTTGGCGGGAATGCAAGCCTGGGGCGCCTTCACTTAGAGAAATGCGTAAGTAAATCTAATTTAGCAAAGTATATAAATTTTTTAATGCTGCTGTATCTTCTTTCCAATACATAAATCCTACTTTACATTATTACTCGTGATTGTTTTATCTCCTTTCTAATGTGAAAGCTTCATGGAGAGAGGGACCCTGTCCTATTTCTATGTTTATTTTCATCTTGCTATATGGTTAGGGACTTTGCTGAGTGGGTTATGTATTGTTGTATTTGTTCCATACCGCAACACTATCAGGTAGATGGTATTATCATTATAAATTATTATTATTATTATTATTATTATTATTAACATTAATCATTAGTAGCACTATTAATTATTATTTTATTTCCACTTTACCCCTGAGGATATGGTCTTAGAGGTTAAGTGACTTGTCTTAGATCAGGTATAACTATTTGACTCCAAGGGCCAAATTTTAGCCACCTTGTGGTGTTTCCCGGTATCTGAACTATGTTAATGCCCTTAATATAGTTAGGAGTTATACACAAAAAGAAGTCTAAAACAGTAAGACCCCAGACCCAAGTGATGGCAAAAAATCAACTACAGATGCTCAATATGGAGCCAAGAACTAAGAGAGATATGAGAGTTTATCATATTTTGAAGATTGTAATGTAATAGACGGATGATGACAATTATGCTTGAGTGTTATTACTTGAAGCCCCCAAAAGAACTTAGAACAAAATATGGTGGATGTAATTCAGATTTTAATTCAATAAAAGAGAAATCTTGAAATCACCGGTGGTATCTCTTCTTACTGCTGTTGATCAGGCAGAGCACGGTGATTATGTATCACGGATGCTGTTGAAAAAAGTCTTAGAGGTGAGCTAGCTTCTTTCAGGGGTTATAAATCTGTAGAATCTGGTTTAATGCTCAACACCTATCATGAAATCATAAAGATTTCAGTTGACTTGAGAAAAGTGAAATATGTAGAGCAGGGATATCACCAGCTTTTTTTATTCCCTAGGATCAGTTTCGATGTAAACCTCTGATTTACTTAGAGCATTGGTATTTATATATACATTTTTGGAAACAGATATGATTGCAGTTATGATTTTGCTAAAATGCTAAATGCGTTGTTGGCATTCAACCATTTACCATTTTGGTATAATTATTATTAATATAATTAGTATTATTCTGCCTATGAATATGAATGTGACAATTAGAATAATTGGGACGAGTCACATTATAAATCTTCTTCCTCTCAACTTTGTCATATATTTTATGTATGCCTTATCATTAGAGCTAATACTTACATAAAGTTATATAATCTTGTGGAAAAGAGAGAAAATGGTCATTTGACCCTGAATGACATGAACAAAGCAGGTCAGAAAAACTATGTATACATAATTTAATACACCAAGAAATTTTCATGTCAGTTATTTTTAGTGGCATCAAACTTCACTTTTTGGAAGGAATTAGGTGATATAAAAATAACTTCTGATAGTCAGCAGAGACTTTCACATTACGCACTATCAAATTCTGTAAACATATTTGATTATTGTTTGTTATTGAGAAGATTGAAAAGTATCAGTCGTATTACCATATTCCATTGATTTAGTTGATTAAACCTGGGGCCATGATAGGTTTAATCTTTGAGATGACGGATGGATGGATGATAGATAGATAGATATGACCTTCACTTTTGTGTCGCACCCCTATTGCACGGAACTTATTCTGTTATTTTGACCTCAAATGTTTAATTCAACAAGCATAAATAAAATCTTTTCGTTCAACAAAACCCACTTTTGCTTCCCATTTTGCTTTAGGAATTATAAAACAAACACCAGCAGGGGCCTGAGATTGAGTACTTCAGATGATACATCATCATTTTAAGGTGAAGTGCTTCATACGTTTTAGACCTTAGTCCTTCTGTTTTCTGGCAGCTGACACTCATTTCCTTTCAATGAGTGAATAAGTAGTTGGTGGGTGTCCGTGATGTCAAGGAGATGTCATAATTTCCATGGAGTCTGCTTAGTTAAGCGGTGCGGAAATTAAACGTGATCATGCTGATAACCCCGTCTGCCCTTTCGTTAGCCATAAACTATACAGCAAAGCAGTCTGTACCAGGGCTAAGATCAAACTGCTTATTTTACTGTCATGAGGAATTCATCGTTAAATACTGTTTGTGTTCTTTAAGAAAGGAGGAGGCAAAGGAATATTTCCCTTCTTCTAATTCAAAAGATTTCTAAGATTGCTATTACATTCGTATTAGTCTTCCAGGAAACAAACAAAAAACAAAAGTAGAGAAACACTGATAGTCTGTCAGGTTTTGAGCTAATTTCGACCATAATTTAGGTCAGATTTTAATCAGCTATGGAAGTGTTTCCCAGTGTTCCATCTCTAAGATATATCTGGATTTGTCTCCGATGTTAATTATAGCCTATGATTCTGATGATCACACCTGTGTTGACCGCTAACACCACCCTGGCTTCTCTTCTTAGTGTCGTTTTTACCTAAACTCTCTGGGTTGGCCCTTAGCAGGCATCACCTAAATTCAGCAGGCCTAAAACTGGAAGCATCCCTTTTCTTTGCAGGTCATCTGTGGACTCGATATTTTGTTAAAGTTTTCTTACCCAAACATAATACTTTGCTGTCTCTGCTTCTAAAATCTTATGAATTAACGGTTTCTACTAATTTTCCCTTTAGAGTTTGCCCTGCCTTCAGTTTCTGTATTTGCTTTAATGAGATTTATTGTTTCTTCATTTTATAAAAATGACACATTGTTTAAAGAAAATAGAAATGTGCAGAAACATTTGAAGAACGTAAAAATTCCTTGGGATAGAGTCCAGATTTTAGTGGTATTACTATGTTTTTCCCCCATCTTTTAATGTTCAGCTATCTAAACTGTTAAGCATCTCCATCATCAAGTATTTCTTGATCATTTCAGCAGGATATATTCTCTCCTTCTTGCCCCTTACAGCCAGTATCACTCAAATGCCATATACAGTTTTGTTGAAGGTATTTGTACAAATATATCATTCCCTTTGCCCGGTTCAAAACTCTTTAAGACCATGGCACATGCTTATGTGTTTCTTTGTAAAAGAAATATCTAGTATAGTATATAATGTCAATTTGATGTTTGTTGAATTCATGGAGTTAATAATACAGATCCATTTGAACGAACTACGAATAAACAAGTTTAATTCTCTTTTCTAAAATGAAAATATGTGTGAGTCAGCTGGTCAAGAGAAAGTAAAATTTTTCATTGAATTAATGACAGTACAGATTACATGCTTCAATGAAGCTTATTCTTTTATATAAAATGAAGTATATTTTTGGGTATACAAATTGCGTAGTTATGAGTTGATTTATTTCTCTTCATATCTCTCATAAAATATACTACTCAAAATAATTGATGTCAGTATAAAAATTGTCTTTTTGTGCTATTAAAATTTCCACCACTTATTTTCATTTGTCCCTCAAGCACTGCCTCTAACCAATTGGGTATTTTTAAAGGCTTTATTGTAAATTGTTGATTCCTTCCAATTTATTTTATAAGTTCAATTTCCACTTGCATCTTTATTTCTCAATATTATTCCTTCTTCCCTTTCTTGTATATGTGTGATTTTACATTTTAAATTTCCACACTCTCAACAACTTGTAATATATATACTTTTTAACGTTTCTCCTAAAATGGTCCGATTGCCTGCTGGTTTGTGCACAAATCATTAAAGGCATTTCTTCTTCAGAATTTTGTTTAATTACAATGAAGTTTCTAAGATGTGAAAAAAAGTTGTAAGAAATAAATAGGGCTAGAGAACTCATTTCCCCAGACCATTTATATGTGGAAATCATCACAGATTGTGGCACTCTATTCAGTGTTATTACTGGGTCTCAAAAGTCTCATTTACTTTTTCCTTAACCTCATTATGACTCCTGTTTTACCACATTGATCAAATTAGCTTTCATTCCTTGGTCAGAGAGCTTCATCCAAAAGTATCTCGCGCTACACTCAAATGCATTTTATTCTGTTGATCCGCTGGTATTTTCTCTTCTCTATGGTAAGGTAAATGCATTTCCTGTACTTGGCCCACCCCATAGCTGGAGCAGAGTTGATTCACATTTTATAATGTTGGGACCATGGGGTTTTGTCCCTCATTCACAAAGGAGACCATGATTTTTTTTCTCCATGAGACCAAGGGTCATCCTGAAAATAGGGCTCCCTATGTGTTACCCTGAAATTGTAATTTCATAATATTCCACCTTGAGTGTTGTGATTATTGATCCATATGATCTAGATTTCAAAATTTAAATTTCAATCTATTTGCCATTAATTTCATGATGAATTTAAAATATTTGAGCTCTTTGAAGAAAGTCTAGTACATATTTTTTTTTCACGTATCTAAAAATACATGGCTACATGAATTTTTATGAAATACAAAATGTATGGATTAGATAAATTTTTTTGGCCATGGTACAGAAGTTTGTCCAGAAATAGAAAACAGTAGTTGGCTAAGAAATTAGGTAAACAGAATTATCCTAAATAGAATGTGTAATACGTGTTATATTTTGAGAAAAACAAAGTTTCTCTCCCTAAGAACAACAATAGATCTATTTAACACAGCTTTATTCTGAAATGCCCACCATAGGACTTTCTATGTGCAATTAGAAAGGTTTAATCATAATACCAGATAAAATAGTAATTACCTGTAGATCTCTAAATTTAACTCAAGACCGGTGGTTCTCGAAGCATACCTTTTTCGCCAGCAGCAGCCGCATAACCCAAGTGGATATTGGGACCGTAAGTAGGTGGCCCCTGTCCCAGATCTGGTAAATCAGTAAACTTCAGGGGTGGGGCCTGGCCATCTATGACTTAACGAGACCACTTTTTACCTACAGTAACTCTACAGTGACTTTTTACATACAGTAAAGGTTGAGAACTGTGGTTTCATACCAGTTAAACTATGATGTTCAGGTGGGTCCTATGCACTGCTAAAATTGAGAAAAATTTAGGATTACTGAAAAATATATCATCATCAGATAGTACTTGTTAAGTTAATACACACGGAAATATGTGGACTTTACATGCCCATTCACACACTTATATGGACTTATTTTCAGATTCACTGTCTCCAGGCAGAAAGCAGGTCCTTGTGGGTCCATATATATATGGAAATCAAGAGATTGGAAAGGTGTGGGGCATAGGCACCATGCATGTGGAGCAGTTTTGGTAGGCTTGCTGCAGCAAAAAAAAAAGGTGCAAGTCTGAGAGTTCTGGAGAATTTGTATGGGTGTCTAAATATGAAGACTGGCTTTATCTTGTGTGTATCTGTGTGTGCAAGTTTGGAGTGAGGTGCGGTGATGCTTAAAGTATAGCACGTTTTGAAAGATTATAACGTACTCTAGGTTGATATTGTCAACTTCAGAGGAAAGGGGGGAAAATCCTAGTAAATTCAGCATTAGGAAAAGTAGTTAAGTTGATGGTTAACACCCTGTTATTATCTCAAAAGGCATCCACGTTTTATATCCCATTTTTGAGACATGATTTCATTTTCATCCTGATTAGTATCTCCTTGCAAAATAATTTTGATCTGTACAAATCTAGACCCTAACAGGTCTGAGTTATTTTCAACACAAGTCTAGTCTCTGAACATATTAAGTAGTTCTAGAAATGGTGCTAGTCATCTGTTAGCACATTAGCATGTAAACCTGTTTTGAATTAGAATGTGTTCTGAAAATGTTCTCTCTCCAGAGTAATTATGTTCTTGCCTTGAGCCCCGGGTGCCCCAATGCTGTTTACACATTAATTTAGTGAGTCTCTTATATGTTTAAGAAGAAAGTATATTAATGCAAATGAGAAAGTTCCAACCTCTGGGATTTGAATCAGGAATTTAAAACAAGCTAAAAGAGCGTCAAAAATGGAAGTAGAATTGCCAATAAAACTTTTAATGATTTTAAGGAGCATTAAAATGATACTCGTGAATCTATAAGCAAAGCTGTTTATGTATTTTGCTTTAAAAGTTAATAAACCGCTGGGGTGTTAGTTGGAAAAATATTTTATTCTATTATTTGTAGAAATGGCTATGGAAGGGAAGAAAAAACCTAATACTTTTTAAAATTTGCTCCCCTTCCCATATGGAAGTAATTGAGGACTATGCTTAGAAATATCTGAGGGGAGGGATGCCTGGGTGGCTCAGTCAGTTGGGCGTCCGACTTCAGCTCAGGTCACGATCTCGCGGTCCATGAGTTTGAGCCCCGCGTCGGGCTCTGGGCTGATGGCTCAGAGCCTGGAGCCTGCTTCAGATTCTGTGTCTCCCTCTCTCTCTGCCCCTCCCCGGTTCGTGCTGTCTCTCTCTGTCTCAAAAATAAATAAACGTTAAAAAAATTGAAAAAAAAAAAAAGAAATATCTGAGAGGAGGGATGCCTGGGTGGCTCAGGTGGTTGAGCGTCCGACTTCAGCTCAGGTCATGATCTCATGGTTTGTGAGTTCGAGCCCCGCGTCAGGCTCTGTGCCGACGGCTCAGAGCCAGAGCCTGCTTCAGATTCTGTGTCTCCCTCTCTCTACACCTCCTCTGCTCACACTCTGTGTCTCTCAAAAATGAATAAATGTTAAGAAAATAATAAAATAAACAAATATCTGAGGGTAAAGAAAGCAGGTTCATGGCTACTGATATAGGAATCTTATGGTGCTGTAACCTATGGTCCATCGTAATCTTACGGACGCTTCAGAGTGATAGTGGAAATTTCTCATGTCTACACTGTATCTCCCTTTGATGAGAAGGACCACTGTAAAACTATGCCAGGCAGTGAATGACTTAAATCACATCGTTTGGTATAACTGGAGGTGTGTTTTCCACAAAGGTAATGGTTTTCATATGTACTGTGCCATCAGCATAGCCCAGTGCCCAAGCCGACCAGCCCTGCCAGGGATCCTCGGGAGCACCTGCACCGTCCTCGGGCCAAATGGAAAGTCTTGTTTGCAAAATCACCTTTCAGATCTCTCAGTCTGAGAATTTGCTCAAACTTCCCTGTTCCCTGCTCACTGTACATTGCGTGGAAAAGAGTGTTCTTATTCATAGATGAGTCAGGGGGACAAATCCATATTGAACCCTTTCTTGTCAGATTTCCTGGGAATACTACCTGCATTCTCCTGTGGCTACCGTGATGTTGTTTGTTCATGAGAAGCCTTCCAGTGAAGACTGTAGGAATTACAGGTTGTTGTTACGATATCAGATAGTGGCTCCAAGCTTTATGCCGAGCTCTGTAGAGTAGCAGCTTCAAACACAAATGTCAGAACTAGACCAGCTCCTGAATGAGCAAGCTCCCTGGATACATCTCCTGAGTAGCCGTCCTTCATAGAATCATTGGCAGGAGTCTTATTTTGAAATCTCATTTACAGCCTCTTCCAGGATATAATACTTAATCTCTCTAATATTGAGTTGATCTTTAAATGGACAATAATAAGATTAATAGTGTTGTGAAGATAGAATTATAATTTTTTTGTAAATTTTTTGAGTTTCTGTATTTAGAGAGAGACTGAGCAAGAGCAGGGAAGGGGCAGAGAGAGAATCCCAAGCAGGCTCCCAGCTGTCAGCACAGAGCCCAGTGCAGGGCTCAAACTCACGAACTGTGAAATCATGACCGGAGCCAAAACAAAGAGGCAGCAGCTTAACTGACTGAGCTATGCAGGTGCCCCTAGAGTTAGATTTTTTTACAAAAGAACCTGGAATAGTCCCTATTAGATAGGATAATGTTTGATAAAAGTAGTTATTACTCTTACTAAATATGTGTTTTATATTCATAATGTTATAAAATGATATAATCTCTCTCTGAAATGCTAACATGGACCTTCTCTCTCGATGCACACAGTGTTAACAGTGAAATTCGTTTTCAGGTCAGAAAGACAATAAGATATGAGAAGGAAAGTGTTTCAGATATTACCATCCTTTAGATAAGTGACATTTTGAGAACTCCCCCCCCCCCGAAAAAAGGGAAATGTTCAGTTTATGGTTTTATTTGGAAAAAGTACTGAGAGCTACTACCAATGATTCCAGAACATGAAAGAACAAGTAGTATTCTCAGGAAATCTGGCCAGACTTTAGGCAAGACCTTAATTATTTATTTATTTTTAAGGCAAGAAGCAAAAGCGAACTCCCAACTGAACTCGAAGACCGACAGTGCTACAAAAATTTGTAAAACATTTTTAGGATACTCTTTTTTACTTTCTAAAAAGCATTATGACTTTTAACACTTGAGAGTGATGCTTAAGATCGCACCTGTTTGTATCACCCTTTAAAATTTTTTTTTAATGTTTTATTTATTTTTGAGACAGAGAGAGACAGAGCATGAACCAGGGAGGGGCAGAGAGAGAGGGAGACACAGAATCTGAAGCAGGCTCCAGGCTCTGAGCCATCAGCCCAGAGCCCAACGCGGGGCTCAAACTCACGGACCGCAAGATCGTGACCTGGCTGAAGTCGGACGCCCAACCGACTGCGCCACCCAGGCGCCCCAAGTATCACCCTTTTAAAACATCGCATCCTCCCCACCCCGACCACCTGCTTTCATTTCCTTAGACAAATACAAAAATACTTCAGTATTTATCCATTGCTTTGGCCTTTCCTTCATGTGCATGAAGAATTTAATGTTCTGTAAAAATCACTGTGTGTGTGTGTGTGTGTGTGTGTGTGTGTGTGTGTGTGTGTGTGATGTCCCCTCTTCATTTCCAAAAATGCTAAATGATGGTGTTCATTATTGTTGAATGTTAAATGAGATTGTCACCCATCGTATATCTGAGACAGTTTTTCTTTAAGTTACATACCTGAGCAGACACATCTTGTAGCCACCAGTTATTAAGGTCTCTGCTGTCCCAGTGAGACTCCTCTGTCTGCAATTCCTATGGTCTTCCCTGGAAGACTTCTCATGAACAAACAACATCATGGTAGCCACAGGAGGGCTCTGATGCAGAAGGCTTCTGACAGGCATTCCCTAAGAATGATCCGTACATATTGGCCAACAGTTCCCCAATATCCTTCTTTAATTATTTAAAAACTTCAGGAAAATTGCCATCAGATCTCCATGATATGTCCGTACTTATTTGTTCATGTGGCTTACGTGGTAACTTTTGAAGATGGTGAAATTCAACTGTCCAACAGAAGTATAATTCAGATCACATGTATGATTTTAAATTTTCGAGTAGCCACATTAAAAAATGAGTAAAGATAAAATTAATCCTTTGAATACATCTTACTTAATTCAGTATATACAAAATATTATCATTTGAACACGTAACCAACATAAAAATTATCAGTGGAGTATTTGACTTATTAAAATTAATTCTTGGGGCACCTGGGGTGGCTCAGTTGGGTAAGCATCTGCCTCTTGATTTTGCCTCAGGTCATGATCTCATAATTCGTGAGATCAAGCCCCTGCTTGGGATTCTCTCTTTCCCTCTCTCTCTCTGCCCTTCCCCTGCGCTCACTGTCTCTGTCTCTCTTTCTCTCAAAATAAATAAACATTAAAAATAATAAAGTTAATTCTTTCAATTTCAGGGTATATTTTATACTTGCAACCATCTCATTTTGAACTAGCCACGATATACGTGCTTGGTGGTGACTGTGGCTGTGACCACCATATTGGACCCTGTGGTGTCAATTACAAAGTAAAGAATATAGATTAGCAGATCTGTATGGATCCATTCAGTTTACCTTTTACCTTTTTCTACTGAATGATCTTTAGATCTCTAACCTCTATTTGTAAGAAACAAGAAGAAGGTGGATATTTCCCTAAAATCATTAACCAGAAAGAAAGAAAGAATTCATTCTCTGTTATATATATTTTAAAGTAGATCCTTTGTTCTGTTATCATCATGGAACACCACTTATTTCTCAGTTGCTAGTCTCCCTTTGATGCATTTAAATATATTTTAAACTTTTATGATACCCTGTAAATCTCATTTATTTTAAAGCAATACGTTACTATAGTTATTCTGTTTTTACTGTAGCTGACCTCCCATTTCCTGCTAACTAGAGATTCTTTTAAAACTATATTTACCTGGTCAATTCACGATATAAAAAAGGCAAATTGACTGATAACCCATTACCTATGGACTGTAGTAGATAGATAGACTTTATTTTTACATAGGCCGTGTTAATGTGCTTCCTAAATAAGAAGTTAAGGAAATGCATATAAATGTTGGCAAAGTATGCATCTCACTGGTACTGTAAGTTCATGGACAAAGTTGATTAGGAAATTTAGTAAAAATCTTTCCACCTAGGAGGCTTAACCAGAACTAGTGAAACTAGAGACATCGAGAAAAAAAAAGAGAATATCGGGAATATGATTGTTACTCGGATGCAAAGACATGATCAAGACCATGATCATGTCTAGTGCAGATGTACCCTGTGCGATTATAACCCTCCAGCTGAATGCAAAAGCTACAGACTTGTTGAATGTTGTGCTTGCAGTCTGTTTCTGTGCATTCCTATAAAAAAAAAGGCCATAAAGTCAATATGGCCTGTAACAATGTAGAGTCCTACTGGAGGAGAAAACTAGGCTCAGTTGCAATTTACTACAACAATTTTTCAAGTTAAAAAATACCACACACTTGAGTGACCTAGAAAAATTGAAGTTCAGGAGGGCAGTGTTACGGAAACCGGTGAACCGTGGCCATTATCATACAAATAAAAAAAAACTTGGATGATTTCTTTCTAATTTTCTACCGACCATTCTGTGCATCCAGCTACGTACGTTCGCCCCATGTATCCGTATTTCAGATGATAAGAACACATAGAATAAAAGAGAATAAGATTAGGCTTTTTCTAATTAAGAAAAGTTGCGGGAAAATGCTACCATTTTAATTCCACGCGTTGTAAAATCCAATATTGATGATTTGGGGTGGACGGGTGTGGGGCTGATGGAAGTACCCACCGAGAGTTGAACTTGTACTGCGTCACAAAATTGTGTTTCTCTGCCTGCTTTACTTGGTCTCTGTTAGTGCTCAAAACAAGCGTGTTCCTCTAATATCTCCTAAAAGATGAGGACACTGAGGCTGGAAGGAAAGCAAATAAGGTGCACTGGAGTCCACGGTCATTAACTGAAGTTAAATTGAAAAACCAGGTCCACACAACTGCAAAGCCCATTCTTCGCATGTTGTTTTCAGGCCAGGATAAAGCTAGAAATGTCCCTTCTGAGTGTTGCCACTTATGCCCCTAAAAAGGCACATGGACCTCGGGACCTTCCACCAGTGTGTGTATTAGAGCCAGACAGATGGGCCAAGGGATTTCCCCAATGAAACGGTAAATATAGAAGTCAGGTGTCGGGGCACCTGGGGGGGCTCAGTGGGTTAAGCGTCTGACTTCGGCTCAGGTCATGATCTCGGGGTTCACGAGTTCTAGCCCCACGTCGGGCTCTGTGCTGACAGCTGGGAGCCTGGAGCCTGCTTCGGATTCTGTGCCTCCCTCTCTCTCTTCCCCTCCCCTGCTTGTGCTCTCTCTCTCTCTTTCAAGGATAAATAAACATTTTAAAAAAAGAAGATATCAAAGTCTAGGTTGTATTGGACTTAAAGTTCTACTTACATATTAAATAAGTTCCAAAAATGTAGTGAGGAAATACTTTGTTGAAGGTGCTTTTGATGCCTCGCTCATATCTCACCTGTACACACCATTCCCGTACATTCCAACTGGAACCACCCGAGACTCTTTCTAAAGGCTTTTCTGGCCAAGGGATCTGGCTCATCAAAAGGGCAAACAGAAATGCCAGCAGTTTGTATCACTGGGGAGCAGCCTCGACCAATGACTGACAGCGGTACGGATAAATATTCTAGTTCCTTTGTTCTTTGGTTGGGATAATACTGAGACAGTCTACACTGTCTGCAGAGTTGTCCAGTGGGATTGTGTTCCAAAGTTCTTCAGGTGCCCATAGCAGTAACCTGCTTTGCTGACTTCCTTTTCTTCCTGTTTATTCCTCCCACCCCTCCCGGAAGAATGTTAGCACTCACACGTTTTGTTCCAGGTCTTCTGAAGGATTCAATTTAATTTCTGATTCTAGCTGTGGACATTAGAGTTGACATCAAAATTGGTAATCTTGTTTCATACTAGCCCTGTGTTTTGTCTTCAAGATAGCAAAAGAATGAAGGAGAATCCCTATGGGGAGGGATGGAGAGTCTATGAAAGGAAGAGGGGTGAGACAAACAGGAAGGGAAAATAAAAAGGGAGGAGAGGAGAAATTGGAAATGAAACCTAGGAATATAACTGAGAAAAGTTAAGTCATGAAGAAAGTCATTGAAGTATGTTCGCAGAAAGTGGGATTATTTTTAAATAAGTTGCTGTAAATTTGGAAAATGAACAACAGAGTAATTTCGAACACCATAGCTCTTTAAATGCGTATGTGTGGGGGGGGGCATCTGGGTGGCTCAGTCAGTTAAGCATCTGACTCTTGATTTCGGCTCAGGTCACGATCTCATGCTTCATGGGTTCAGGCCTATGTTGGGCTCCATGCTGACCATGCAGAGCCTGCTGGGGATTCTCTCTCCCTTATTCTCTGCTCCTCCCCTGCTCATGCCTCTCTCTTTCTCTTTCTCTCTCTCTCAAAAATAAATAAACATTAAAAAAAAGTGTGTGTGTGTGTGTGTGTATGTGTGTGTATGAGAGAGAGAGAGTAGAGAGGGAGGTAGAGACACAGAATAAACACATTATTTCTGTATGTTCGGTCTGAGTGGAAGAATTCAGACAAGTGAAGTCTGCAGTAAAGATGATACTTTTTCGGTATAAGAATGGACTTTCTAACCAAAATTGCATACCAGGGCAAAGCTACCTTTCCGGGACTTAACCCCATGTTGCTGAATTTGTTCAGAGGGTATGGTATTTCTGAGTGTGCGTGACATGAATTTGGATCATGTCATCCTACAGTCTCTAACAATTTGGGGATCAATATACTGAAGAAGAAAAATTAAGCTGATGGAGGGAAGACTTTCTTAACCATAAGCTAACATCTCTGTGCCTATTTAATACTTTGTGACATGACTTCATCTTGAAACGCCTAGTTTCTTCAGGGTAACTTTCATCTCCTGTATTAGTACACTCGAGCCGGATTTCCAACAATCCTGCCAAAGCAGGTCCATTCATTTGAAATTCAGGAGACATTTACAGAGCACCTGGTCTGTATCAGGGGCTGTTAAACCCACTAGGGAGTCAGGATCTCTACACAATTAGCACTTGTAATGAAACACGCAATAATGAACTGAGGTGTACTTTATGATAATGGAATAGAATCTAAAGTTGTAAAGTGGACCTAATTATTGTGAGTGGTCCTTTCTAGTTGGCTATCATTATAATATTGGGTGTAATAGAAAAAGTGCTGGTTTCAGGAAATCTGTGTTTGTTCCGACTTTAGCAGCTTAACCTTGGAAAGTCATTTCACCTGTGAGGAACAATGTTCCTTTGTACAATGAGGACCTTGAACGCTACTCCAGATTCTACAGCCTGAGGTCTGTGAATAGACTTCCAGCGCATGCTTGGAATCGCATGCAAACAAACAAACAAACAAAAACAAAACCAGCTGTGGGCCTGTGCAATGTTCTGGGCGAGAGAACATCATTTTTAATCAGATTCTCAAAGGAGGTTGTTATTCAAAACATTTTAAAAATGATTGATTTGTAATATCTTGAAAGCTTGCTTCTGTCTGGAATTCTTTGCTTCATGACTCTATGACTCACTACCTCTACAAGTTGGGAATAGTTACTTTTTTGTGAACCGAACTCATCCCTTAAATAAAAACCAAAGGTACGTGGAAACTCGAAATAATGGCTTATCTAGCCGTGAAGTTTTTCACCTATAAAAGGATGGCTTAGGTTCTTTGACAATTAAAAACCTGATCTGTTGGCAGATGTTGAAACAAACTACAACTGTGATGCATGATTGGGCAAAAATACACATAAAATATCGAGAAATGTGGCATTTAAAAAAATCTGGTGAGTAAGGTAAAATAAATGCTATTTTTTCTTTTACGAAGCTGGGAAAGTCAAGCACGGAAAGTACAATTTCTCAGATTCCTCAGGTTCTTAATAAAAGCAGCAAATATAAAACTGACTAAAGTAAAGTGAATTGTTTAAAGAATTAATACATTGTTCTGTAAGTTTAGTACTCCCTTAATTGTAATACCTATGTATCTCTTTTATAATAATTATTTGATTTTTATTGTTGTGCGTTTCTACTTAATTTGCTTTTCTTGTGTTCCGGGTTAATAAAAAAGAAAGAAAAGTAGGGGAAACAAGTCTGAAAAATAAACTCTTTAGGAAGCCGTTTGTTGAATTGAAGGTACATCACCCCTTGAGCCCTCAGATTCACTGCTCAGTGTGGAATAGACATGCTGCCTCTTGGAACTTCAATTATTTTATGGGCTACAGATCAGAAGAAAAATCACATGTGTCCTACATGCTTTTTGAGAGGAGCTTGAAAGAGCTTGATACAGTAAGGAGGTTCGATGTCTTTAACTCTTTTAATTTTTTACACGATTATTTTTGATCTATAAATTGTGCCATTTCTCTCAAAATGCTACTAAGCCAAAGCTTGTGAATTTTATGTTTTAGGTTGCTTTTTCCAAAGTTCAGCAGAGATCACAATAGGTACTGTTTTAGGGTAAAGCTTGCAAGTGATTTACAGCCCACCTGTAACTATGCTATACCGACATCTAAGAGATGAACATGGCCATGATTTTCAGGAAATATGTTCCCATGAATATGAATAAATATCTTTTCCAAAGTCCAAAGCATAATTAGCCCATAATTATCCCGAAGTCCAAAGCATAATTATCTGAAGGTCAATCTAAGGCAACAAAGCAACTGTGCATTTGTCAACATAGGAATACTTGTTTTAATTGATAAGAGCAGGATGCTAGTTTTTGTTTTTGTTTTTTTTCCCCCCAGGTAGGATGACAGGATGCTTTTATTTTTTATTTTTTTAGCTAGTTTTTGTTTTTAAGAATTAATATTTAACTTGAATCTCAAGTTTATGCATTGAAAAAATATATTTTATGCAAAAATAATTAAAGTCATAGAAGGTAAAGATAACTGTCAAACATGATATATACAGAAAAATACAAGTAGATCTCCTAAAATTAAAAAATTAATAAAAAGCAGTTTTTAAAACTCTCAACAGTATAAATAAGGCGGCATAGAAGTTACAGAAACATAGCTAAGTTTGATATTAAGTAGGCAGAATATAGGGTGTAATATTCAAATTATCTTTGTCTAATTTTTTTTAATATCTTCAAAACCATGTGTTTAAACCAAACTGTAATGATGGATTAAACCCATACTCAAGATACTCTCAGAAGAAAAATATCCTCTCTTCATTATTATCACGACACATTTTGTGCACAATTTAAAGAAGTAGCAGAAAACTTATTTTACTAAATGGAGAGTGAAGACATAAGGTTTTAATTTTTGTTGATGTTAAGTCCCTGTAGGAATTTGGCCAGATTCTAGAACCTTGTTGACTTTCGTTATGCATGTAAAAGAAGCCTATTCAATGGTAATGGCATGTAATTCTATCAAGTTATAATTAGAGTATCTGTAGTCCCAATTCTTGTTTCTGAAAATAGTGGAAAAAGAATCCAGTATAACTAAGTTAATAAGGATTTGTGATTCTGATTTGGCTGTGCATGACTGCATTTTCCTCGCATCTGGCGAAGCATACAAATGACACCAGCTGACCCGTGCCAAAACTGCACCCTCACTGTGTCTTTGGAACACGTAGTCGGCAGAAATGCATGATAGTTGCTCCAAAAAGTCAGGTTCTTGACCAAGATGCAGAGAAATGCAGGGATAGTTACAAACTAGCTCCTTTACCTCTCTTCCCAATGTTAATGATAGCCTTGAAATCCCAACACATTTCTTTAGCATTTCTGTTCTTTTTGTGAGAAATAGAGATGGAAGGGCGTGTTTCAGTATTACCAAGGGAACCAAGGATGGAAAATTCTATGAGGACCCAGTCTCCAGTCATAAAATGCAGAAGATGGGTGATATTTGTAAATAAATAAACTATGCTGATTCTTACAGCCTTTTATAAGTTCTTAAAATTGAGGCCCATTTATTCCATATGTGTTATGTCACGTTTACCTTAACGTACCCTGAAAATATGATGCCCTAACAGAAGAATGTTGTGACCACCAGTTGAGATTAAATATGAGAGAACATTTTGAAAAGTGTAGCACTGCACATTATTAACTGGTTGCTACGTATATTCAGCTTTCTTCACGTTTCTGCTCTTTATAACCTCACTTCATGCCTGTAGTTTAAATGAATAATTAGATTTTTTTTTGAAAACCAAGTAATTTTAAATATCAAGTGGTAAGAGAGGAGGGAATAAAGTTACCTTTCACATCATTCTAGAATTGTAAAATTTGGAGTATTTTTTCTTCATTAACTGTGTCTTCTTTTCCTTCTTTTTTTTTTTTTCCTTTAGAGATGTCCTTACATAGCCATATTGATATCCGTTGTGTCAGTCTTGACTTTGACTCAGTGTCTTACAAACGGCAAATGCCAAGCTGGAGTGGAGTTCAAGGAGGTGTGGTGATAAAGAACCTCACCTCTCCTCTCCCGTTTTGTTATGCGCCAATATAAGATTTGCAGCATCTTTTTAAAATAAACTTTATATTTAGAATCAATTTAGGTGTACAGGAAAGTTGTAAACATAGTACCAAGAGTTCTCATTTCTAATATCACCGATGACCAGATTCCTTTATTATTAATATCTTGCCTTAGTGTGTTACTCTTTGTCCCAATTAATAAAGCAATATTCATACATCATTGTTATGCCCAGCAGTTATTCAGACTTCCTTAAGTTTTACCAAATTCAATTTCTGTCCTCAGATTCCATCCAGTTTACTTACTATACTTTGTCATTATGTCTCTAGGATTTTTTTGGCTCTGACAGTTTACCAGACTTACCTTGCATTTGATGACCTTGACAGTTTTGAGGAATGCTGTCATGTATTTTGTAGAATGTCCATCAGTTGGGATTGGTGTGATGTTTTTCTCATGATTAGACTGGCCGTTACGGATTTTGGAGAGGAAGATCACACAAGTAAAATGCTGTTCTCATCACTTTGTGTCTAAGGTACATACCATCAATCGGACTTTTCACTGTTGATGTTAACCTTAATTATCTAGCTGAGATAGGGTGTGTAGGGTTTTTCCTCTATAAAGCAGACCCTTTCCATACCATACTCTTTGGAAAGAAGTTACTCTGTATGGACCACATTTAAGGAGGGGGAATTATGCCTCACCTTTTTGGAAGGAACAGTATTAACATAAATTATTTGGAATGATTCTTCATGGGAGATCTGTCTGTTCTGTTCTCCTCATTGATGTAATCCGTTCTTTATATCTATATGAACACATGAATATTGATTTTATAGTTTGGGTTATAATCTATTATTGCTTTACTTACTTTGTTGTGCAAATTGTTCCAGTTCTGGCCACTAGGAGTACTTTGGTTGTCCCTTTTCTTTTTGTAATAACCTCATCATTGCAGGGTGTTTTATTTATTTTTATTTTTTTGAAAAATTTAATAATTGTTTATATGATATGTAAATGAATGTCTATTATAATTTGTGTACTTTTCTGCATATATGAAATATTTCATAACTTGAGGTTACAGTCTTAAAAAAGTATTAACATTACTTTTGAAGAATTATGGTAGTTCTATCAGATTCCATTATGTAACGTGGGATACTTTGTTCTGTGTTTTATGCTAGCATCTGCATTTTATTTTATTTTTTTAATTTTTTTATTTTTTTTAAATATATGAAATTTATTGTCAAATTAGTTTCCATACAACACCCAGTGCTCATCCCAAAAGATGCCCTCTTCAATACCCATCACCCACCCTCCCCTCCCTCCCACCCCCCATCAGCCCTCAGTTTGTTCTCAGTTTTTAAGAGTCTCTTATGCTTTGGCTCTCTCCCACTCTAACCTCTTCTTTTTTTTCCTTCCCCTCCCCCATGGGTTCCTGTTAAGTTTCTCAGGATCCACATAAGATTGAAAACATATGGTTTCTGTCTTTCTCTGTATGGCTTATTTCACTTAGCATAACACTCTCCATTTCCATCCACGTTGCTACGAAGGGCCATATTTCATTCTTTCTCTTTGCCACATAGTAGTCCATTGCGTATATAAACCACAATTTCTTTATCCATTCATCAGGTGATGGACATTTAGGCTCTTTCCATAATTTGGCTATTGTTGAGAGTGCTGCTATAAACATTGGGGTACAAGTGCCCCTATGCATCAGTACTCCTGTATCCCTTGGGTAAATTCCTAGCAGTGCTACTGCTGGGTCATAGGGTAGGTCTATTTTTAATTTTTTGAGGAACCTCCACACTGTTTTCCAGAGTGGCTGCACCAATTTGCATTCCCACCAACAGTGCAAGAGGGTTCCCGTTTCTCCACATCCTCTCCAGCATCTATAGTCTCCTGATTTGTTCATTTTGGCCACTCTGACTGGCGTGAGGTGATATCTGAGTGTGGTTTTGATTTGTATTTCCCTGACGAGGAGCGACATTGAGCATCTTTTCATGTGCCTTGCTGGGTGTTTTAAAGCACTTTCTTTCTTTCTGGGACTCAAAGATGAGTCAGGCTTATCTTGCATATATTCTGCCCCAGTTTTAGAATCAGCCATTTCTCTAAAGATCCTGGTTCCTTTTTTTTGAGAATGGTACTAGAAATCAAGATCTGGGTGCTAGCTAGACTCACTGCATGTCATTGCATCTAGCCCCTCTCATTTGACTGAGCAAGAAAATATATGTGTATGTACTAATTCATATGTAAGCGTATCTTTAAATCTCTATGCCTGTCTACATCTGTGTCCATTAATCTGTATCTATATTCAGCTAACTGTGCCTTCATACTGATTTCTCCTTCTATAATCCATTACCACATCAATCATTTTTGCCTCCTCCCCTCCATTTTCTGTAAAGTACCATCCAACAGTGAGAAACCTAGGTCCCACCATCCTCCATCCACTTAATTAATTGTTCATTTCTATTGTGCAGATACAGTAGGTTCAGAATTTCTAACTCTCACTTCCATGGGGAATAACTTTATCAGCTGGAGGACAGCACTTATGTGCAGTTTCTTTCAACTTCAGTTTTACAGATTCTATTCAGTTCCAAGACTGCCCAGGTCAGCATCTCTCCCCACTACTCCCACAATAACCAGTGAGGTTATTTCATACATTTTCATTAGTTAAATTATCTTGTCACATTCTGTATTCCATCCGTTGATCCCCTGACTTCCTAAATAATTTTAAAATGTGCATATATTCAGGTTTACAGTTTCTTCTGTAAAGTTCTGTGGGTTTTGATGAATGTAAAGTGTCCTATATTCACCATTATGGTCTCATACAGAATAGTTTAACTGTTCTGACAAGATTTCTTGTGCTTTACCTATTCCATGCCCCCACCCTAGTCTTCCTTGTCACTCACTGATCTGCTCATTGTGTCTGTGGTTTTGTATTTTTTATGAAAGCATAAATTGTAGAGCCTTTCCAGACTGGATTCTTTGTTAGCTTATTCTTTATCAGTTTGTGCACTTGTATGATAGTTTGTTTATCGATTCACCTAGTGAAGGACATCTTAGTTGTTTCCAGTTTCTGCCAATTATGAGTAAGGCCGCTAGAAACATTAATGGGCAGTGTGTGTGTGTGTGTGTGTGTGTGCGCGCGCACGCGCGCGCACGCCAAGCATGCTTGTGTACATGTGGGTACATAAGTTTTGAGTTCAGTTCAGTAGATACTTAGGAATGTGCTTGCTGGATTGTATAGTAAGACTATGTTTAGCTTTATAAGAAACTACCAAACTGTCTTTAAAAGTGGCTGTGCCATTTTACATTCCCATCGGCAAAGTGTGAAAATTCTTGTTGCTTTGGATTCTCATGAATTGGTATTCTCAGGTTTTTTTGGATGTTGGCTATTCTGATAGGTGTATAGACACATCTCATAGTTGTTTTAATGTGCAGGTAACTTAATAAATGATATTGAGCAGTTCCTATATATATTTGTCTTCTGTAGATCCTCTTTGTTAAAGTACCTATTCATATCCTCTGCCTATTAATTGGGTTGCTTGTTTTGTTATTCCTGAGTTTTAAGATTTGTTTACTTTGGAGATAAGTACATTTTAAGATATGTTTTTCGAATAATTTGTTCCAGTCTATGCTTTGTCTTTTAATTCTCTTAACAGTGTCTTTTGAAAAGCAAAGTTTTTAAGAATTTAATGAAGTCCAAGTTCCTATTTTTTTCATAGATCATAAATATAATAATATTTAAAATTCATCTCCAAATCCAATGACACATAGATTTTATCTTATGTTTTCTTCTAGGTGGCTTAAACATTTTTGTTTTTTACATTTAGGTCTATGATCCAGTTTGAGTTTATCTGTGTAAAATGTATAATCTGTGTCCATGTTAATAATAACAAGTATTATTATTATTTTACATATGGACATCCAAGCCCGTTTTCCCACTTATCAACAAAAGAGAATGATTATTCTTTCTCCATTGAATTGCTTTTGTAAAAGATCAATTAATTGTGCTTACATGGGTTTATTTCTGTGCTTCCTAGTCTGTTCTGTTCATCTGTGCATTTGTTATTCTGCCACTACCTCACAGTCTTTATTACTGTAGCTTTAATCTGTGTCTTGAAATACGGTAGTGTAAGTCTTCCAACTTTGTTCTTTTCTTCAGTATTGTGTTGGCTAGTCTGTCTTGTTTCTTTCTATATAAATTTTAGAAATAGTTTGCCAATATCTACAAGAGAATTTGCTGGAATTTTTTATTGGAATTGTGTCAAATCTGTAGGTCAATGTGGGAAGAGTAATTTAACAGTACTGACTCTTGCATCTCATGAACGTGGAATACGTTTCTAACAGCCTCCTGTTTTTATCCTGTGACATAATGAAAATTCCTGCGCCATTATTTATTAACACATGTGTTTGCTCCATTAAATACGTCTTATAACTCATGTAACTCCAGAAGAGGAATAAAGAAAAATTGTCTGCATAAAGCAAATAGCAGAGACCAAGATGAAATATACATGTAAAGATCTGAGTTATGCTAATAAGTTTCCAAATATATTCATCTGAGAACTTTATCAAAGTGCATTATGATTTATATTAATTATGAGCCTGCTTTGAAAATTACAGAGAGTATGGCATTTGGAATTCATTGCTCAGAAGATTGTTACATGTGGTAAAAGACATAAGGGTCTCAGAATGTAGTATTTTATGCTTAAGTCGATGGTGGAGGAGGCTACCTAGGTACCTGACTCTCTGGAGGGGTAAAAAGACATAAAACTAGGAAGGAGCTGAAACAATTTCTTTGGAGCAGAGATGTAGAGACAACATAGGGTGTTGGAAAAGAACACTTTGGGGGGAAAAAGTTGAATTCCAAGTTAGGGGATCAGACATGAATGACCTAGAAAAGCATCCTCCAGTACACAAAAGATTGAATGTGGAAAACAGTGACAAAGATGTCATAGAATGTTCTAAATATAAAACACAGACTTGGGGCACCTGGGTGGCTCAGTTGGTTAAGCATCTGACTTCAGTTCAGGTCTGATCTCACTGTTTGTGAGTTCAAGCCCCACATCAAGCTCTGTGCTGACAGCTCAGAGCCTGGATCCCACTTCAGATTCTGTGTCTCCCTCTCTCTCTCTGACCCTCCCCCACTCACACTCTGTCTCTCTCAAAAATAAACATTAAAACAATAAAAAATAATAAAAATAAAAAATAAATATAAAACACAGAGTTATTATTAAAAACCCAAAATTTATTTTCAAATTAATAGCCTATTATTGGCCTGAGAGATGCAAATTCTCTATATGTGAACAAATTCAACTAGTAAGTTGAGGAATATTTCAAGTAAAATAAGGCATTTTTAAAAATTCCAAAATTCATTTGAAAGGGAAGACTGGCAAAGACATATGAGGAAGTAAATATTCCAAACAATTATTTGGTTGTTAACATGCCAGTGAAAGGTTGCTTTTGAAAAGATCATTTTTTTTTAAATTTCAGAACAATATGGTTTCAGTAATTCCCAGAAGTAATTCAGCCATGAGCTATCAGACACTGGTAATGAATTCTCCTACAAAGGAATAATTTATTCTTCATTTACCCACAAAAGCTGGGATGCTACTGGGAACTTGATGCTGCAAAAGAGCCCTGTCTTATTAGCTACAATGCCACACTCACAATATGCATCTCATGAGCCACATATTAAATGATGAGAGGCTATTTATCTTCCATGCACTAGATAGGAAATGGCTGAATCATTTCTCATTTCTACCAAAAGATATGCATTGTATTTTTGTTCAAATTCCAATTTCTGAGCTTCAAACTTGTGATACTTTATCTAATTGAGGAAATAGCATGCACACATGCGCACACACAAAGCCCAAAACAAATGACCTGTCATATCTAAAGACAATAGATATTAACAATACAAAATTAACAGTAACGAATTTTTACTTTTCTAAAAATGCCTAAATATGAAAACAAAATTATTTTGGATCCCGTTTCTAAGCAAAATTTTTGTTGTAAGACATCAAAAATATTAAAAAGAGCAAAACATTAAAAAAAATAAACATTGGTTTACAAATCAGCTCAGTATGTCTGTAGCACTCTAAGAGGGTCAACTTATGGGTGCCTATAAATAATAAGAACAAGGAAATATTTAGTGAGTGGAGCCCAGCAGACATTAAAATGGAATTGAAAACCCTGCCTAATTCCATTATGAAATATATTAACTTAGAGTTTCTAATTTGAATTTAAGCTTGATAAGAAAGAATTGTGTATAATTGGAATACTTTAAATAGTATAGTAAGTATATGATTGTGTGCCTATATAAAAAATTTATATTGATAATGAAATCTCCATGCGTTCAGTCTTCACTTATATTCCTCATCAATATTTGTAAATGCTGATGGAGAGTATATGTAAATGTAGGATATATAGAGATTTAATTATTGACATTAATTTTGTATTATTTTTATGTTTTTTCCCAAAATGTGATGACATTCATGAAAATATCAAAGATTTCATTAAAAGTAATCATACTAATAAGGAAACTCTAGCGACATAAAAGATTTATGAAAGCTTTGTAAGCATTGCTCATCTTAAGAAGCTATCAACTCTTTTAGAAAAACCTGTAAGGTATTTAGTTTTCTGGATCTGTATTTGAAATTAAAGTCTTATATAGATCATCCCTTAAAATATATATATACACAGGTATATGTACCTAATCACAAACACAAACTCTTTCATATCCGCACAGCTGAAGATGTAAATGCATACTGTCACAACCCCTTAAGGCTTGTTTTTTTGAGATCACTTTGAGGACATCTTCTCTAAGACTTAATTTAAACAAGCTGGGCAAAACTATAATCCATTACTACCTTTATGGATAAAACACTTGACTATGAACATAACAACCAAAGGCACATTTTCTAAATGATATGGCAGACACTTTCCTTTTTATAAAGTCTTAAACACTAATCTTTGTTTTTAGTTACAAATTTTTCTTATCACATTTTTGTGATTTACTGGACATCGACATTATGATAAGAATTTTGCTAGGAACTTGGAATATAAGAATTAAAAGTTTTGAGGCACCTGGTTGGCTCAGCTGGGTAAGTGTCAGACTTTGGCTCAGTTCATGATCCCACAGTTCGTGGGTTCAAGCCCCACCTGGGGCTCTCAGCTGTCAGTGCACACAGCCCACTTTGGATCCTCTGTCCCCCTCTCTCTGCCCTTCTCCCACTCATACATATCTTCTCTCAAAAATTAGCATTTTCTAAAAAAATAAAAGTTTTTCCCCCCACCAAGGAACATGTAGACTCCAGAAGAACAATGGCCATTATATTGAAGTGTTTTGAGGGCTTTATTATAAATGCTATATTGTGACATCAAGCAGGAGGAAAGGATCGTAAATCTATAGGGTGGAGAGTGCTTTTTGACATTTCTCCCTAGAGACAATGCCTGGGAATTATTTAGGGAAAAAGTGGATACTTGGAGGGAAAGGAAGGATTCCAAGCAAAGATCTGGGGAACGGGTTTTCAGAAATGAGGTCTAAGGAAGCGCCTTCAAGAAGTGTGAAAAGGATACATGTCTACTCTTCATATGCAAAATATACATGCATATATATGCTATGTATGTTATTGACAGTGCTCTCTGTTGTATATGTTATAAATGTCAATGATTTTCATTAATATATTGACTGAATTTAATCCAAAAAAATCCCAACTAGGGTTTTTGAAGAAAACAAAAGATTCTAATATCCATATGCAAGAATAAACAATACAGTAAAAGAAAGAGCACGAAGAGGAACTTTCCTACTAAATGTTAAGCACATAAAACCAATACGGGAGAAAAGAGCAAGGATGGCACAAAAATAGCCTTTTAATGGTGTGAAACAAAATGGAACTCCAAGAATGAACCTGAATCATGTATTTTAATATACCGTTAAAATAGGCATCCAAATCCATCGAACATAATTATTCTCTGAATTTTAAATGCACACTTGGACAGTAGGAAGAGGTTTTCTTCATTGTTTATGGCATATGCAAAAATAAACTCATCATGGACCAAAGACGAGAGCAAAGAGATATACAAAATTAAAACCTACAAAACCAAATTGAAACACTTTTCTCTCTTTAAATAACATCTTCGTTAAAACAGAAGTTACAATGTCAGCGTGGCTTAATTGTAATTGCGTATTTGTATCCTGGGTGCTGCAGTGTTCTCTGTGCTCACCTATTTCACTTAAACCACCAACATGCTGGTTACATGCTTACACGTCAAAAATGGCAGTCACTCCAGGAGCCTGGGAGGCTCAGGTCATGATCTCACGGCTGGTGAGTTCAAGCTCCACATCAAGCTCTGTGCTGACAGCTCAGAGCCTGGAGCCTGCTTCAGATTCTGTCTCCCTCTCTCTCTGCCCCTCCTCCTCTCACACCCTGTTTCTCTCTCTCTCTCTCTCAAAAATAAACATTAAAGGGGCGCCTGGGTGGCTCAGTTGGTTGAGCAACTGACTTTGGCTCAGGTCATGATCTCATGGTTGGTGAGATCAAGTCCCGCGTCAGGCTCTGGGCTGACAGCTGGGAGCCTGGAGCCTGCTTTGGATTCTGTGTCTCCCTCTCTCTCTGCCCCTCCCCTGCCCATGCTCACTTTCTCTCTCTCTCTCTCAAATAAATATTTTAAAAAATGGGGGTCTCTGGGTAGACGCTGTTCATTCAGATGAGTTCCACCTTCACAATTGTGTGCTGCTTTCACACATCCAGGCTGGGCTGCCTTTCCTAGGCTGACTGCTTGATATTTTTATGCATTATACGTCAAGAAGTGACAGAAGAGTTGATCAAACAAGACCTGACTGATTATGCCAAAGAGAGCAATTTTGTAACATAGCTAAGGAAAAAAAAAAGTCTTATTGATCAGGATTAGATGATTACCTTCTTCATATTCTCCAGTAAAGTCTAACTCTTTTCAAACTTCGTAGAGTACTAACCTAGTTAATACTGGGAGTAAAATGTGAATTTTAAGCCAGGGAACTTAAAAATTACACATAATGACCTTAATGGTGTACATTTTATGACCTGTTATTTTAGAGCATTGTTAACATCTCAGATCATAGTTTGAATTACAGTTAAAAATATTCTTCCCATCAGGTTCGCTATGTAGGCCCAAAATGTTCAGAAAAGCTAGAATCTAAATGCATTTTAACGTTCGGAAGACTGTTTTCACCTCTTCGGAAGCACTGTAAAGGGCAAATGGATTAGTGATTATGTCTACTCTTTCCTTTTTTGGTACAACTTAGTTGGTTTCAAACTTCAGCTTTAATTCTTCAGTTTTATTGTTCTGTTTGATTTGGGAAAGCGGTGCGTTCAGTATATACTAATCCATGTGTGTTTGCGAAGGTACAGTTACGTCTACATATGTGTGATTGATTACACATTAACATTTGTGTCCACTTTTTCCGAAGAGATATTTGATGGTACGTGAGCTAGCTTCTCCCACATCTTTAAAGCAAGAAGTCGTTCTTTAGACTGAAATGGGCTTCAAATCACTCCCATTATCTCAGTAGAGAGGCAATATTGGTCTCTCAAGGGAAGCTAAGTTGCCTCTAAATCTAGAGGATAGCATGAGAGAACTCAGGAGCCGAGTTCCAGACTGTCCCATCAAATCTTAGAACACACTGAAGGGAACAAAAACTTTGCTGTCGCTTAATAGGTCAGCATTTAGAGACTTTACTTAAAGCAAGTACATGAACAAAGAGAGACCTATTAATAAGAGTTCTGGAGAAAAATATTCATCTCGTATATACTAGATCAAAATGATCAGAACTAGGACACTGGGAAAAGCCTCCAGAAGGGTCTTTGGATACACTGCTTGAGGGTGTTCTTTATGAATGGAAATGGGAACTCATAGCAACCTACTCTATTCCGTGTAATTCATTGTAATGAAAAATGTATGAGTGCAGCCTTGAACTTTGACATACCTATGTGATAACTTTCCAGTTTCAGTCTACCGGAGTCATACTTACTTTAAATATTTTAGTACGTTTGATGTCATGATTCATGCCCTTAATTGATGTTATCTATCTCCCTACTAAATATAATTTAAAAACCTACTTCCTGAAAAATAGTGTGAGGCATGTCATGTGCTGTAGGTTGCATTGATTTTGTATTGGGTGACATTCAGTACTTTCCCAAGTCCCCTCTTGTGAATTACCCTTCTCCCTTTTCAATCAGCTCAAACTGGGAAATTCATGCAAATCTGGAAACTTTGGGGCTAGTGTAGCCATGATGGGTTTAGTGTCCTTGACAGACTTTTTGTCAAATATTTTTAGTGCTACTTCTGCTAAAAAGCTAACTGTCTTCTTTAATGTGATTTCTTAAATGGATTTATCAAAAATAGTACATTTTTAAAATTTGTTTATTTTGAGTGAGCCAGAGAGCACAAGGACAGAGAAGGTAGGGACACAGAGGAGGAGAGAGATTCCCAGGCGGGTTCCACACCATCAGTACAGAGCACAACACATGGCTCAAACTCACAAACTGTGAGATCATGACTTGAGCCAAGATCGAGAGTCAGATGCTTAACCCACTGAACCACCCAGGCACCCCAAAAATATATCGTATATTTTACAATGTAGAACAGAGCAGCTTAAATATTTCCCTAGGCATACTGCTTTGATTTTATTTGTTTATTGTAGTACATAAAATATCTTAAGTAATGAAATATTTTATACCAAAGAATGTACCATGTACATTGTTATTGTTACCAATTATTGGAACTATAAAATATAGGAAGTGTAAAAAATAATTTTCTTTTAGCAAATTATATATTATTAGAAGAACCCTAAACCTTTCATGCACACTGCTCACAAGTAAAAATGGCCAAAGCAAACCAAAACCTTATTTTGTTAGAATATTTCATGCAGAAACTGCCATCAGTTGTTAATATAAGAAATGCTGTGATAATAAATTCATTAGGGAGAAATAAACTATATTATATTAGGCTTCTTCATATTTTAAGAAGGGTTAGATATTGGAAAGCTAAGAAATGTTATTTCATTAAATAACCTATATAATGCATCCAATACTATGGTCTCAAATATTAACTTTTAGATTGCATTGAAAGGAAAGCCAGGATTTGAAATGGTTAATGTAGTAAGTCACTCACATTGGAAGAGTTTGAAGGAGGTTAAATAATATTTAATTAATAAATTAGAGTTCAGTTTTGCAAATTAACATTTTCAGGAAGTGATTCCACCAGAATCATGGATGTTTGGGCCCTATTTCATTTATGAATGTTTCTTATTATGGGTGTATATTTTTCACTGGGCTCACACCTATCTCTTTGCAACCCCAGCCCCCGTGCTCCCTCTTCTGCTCTGGTTATTCTTCATAAGAGAAAGATTTGGTCTTCTCAGAATTCTTGTTATTCATCTGTAAGTTATGAATGACGCTTCTGAAGTGAGCGCTCTGAAAGGAACAGGATGTATGGGATCACGTGGCACACTATTGGATTATCTTGTGTCTGTGTTTTAAGATCCAGGCACATACGATCCTGGGAATATTGTTGTATGTACACCCCGGTAGATTATACCTTTAAGACTAGATGTGTTTGTAAACTCAAGGTCTACCAAATGCTTCCAAACTCTAACTAAACTGAGAAGATTTAAGGGCAGATAACCTGTTGGCCCGAGAGCCATTTTGTACTGGATGGGAGGAGGGTGAAAATTAACACGGTTAATGCATTTCCCTTCGCTAAAAAATTCTACGTCTGAGAAGAGGTAGTGTTCTTCCACAGCTTGTCTGCCAAATCATAAATTAACCTACAGTAAGTGACATTAAGGAGAGAGCTTTGTTCCATAAATGGGTAGGAGACCATATGGCTTTGATGTTAGTGTAAAGTTAATCACAAGCTACATGATAAGCTATCATATAATTCCGTAATAAATTGCTTATACAACTGCTGTTATTATCTGCACAGCGTGCATATTTTGATATCAGTAACCTTTAGGGAAAAATGAAAATGAAGTTTTGGCTAAAAAATAGAGAGGGATGGTGTATGAGAAAGTCGTATCTAACAAGTAGGGTGCCAGTGGTTGTAATTTTTGAGTCCCTCCAAAAAGGGATGGCAGCCTTTTCTCCCTTTGCCTTCTGTCAAGGTGGCTCCGGTGTGATTGGCACAATGTTGAGAATGCCTTATGGGCCAATTCTGGGGCACTTTTAGCTCTCCTTGAAAGAGGGTAAGATGCCTCTCTTCAAGATACCAACTCCAGCTTTTTTTTTAATGTTTATTTATTTTTGTGCCGGGGGAGGCAGAGAGAAGGGAGAGAGAATCACAAGCAGGCTCCACCCTCAGTGTAGAGCCCAGCTCGACATGGGGCTCCGTCTCACAACTGCAAGATCACGACCTGAGCCGATGTCAAGAGTCACTCACTTAACCGTCTGAGCCACCCAGATGCCCCGCCCATCTGCAGTTTCTTACCACCTAACCACATTCTTGTGACTTTTCTTTTCTAGCACACATTAGTGCACATTGCCGAATTAAGCACAAAGACTTTCAATGAAATCACCGGCTCTCTACAAGATTATGATATGGCAATTCTCTTGTAACCAAAATATTTGATTATCCATAATGTCTTATTCTGTAATCATCCTGAAAATCAGAACTCCTTTTCTTAATCCTTATTTGGAAGAGTATAACAGTCAGTGTGGAAGTAAGCATATTGGTGGGAAAAAATTATTTGAGCATTCATGCACGTTGATCCCATCCATTTTTCTTAAAAGTGGAGGAAGTAGTTTCTGATTTTTCTGTGCTGTTCCAAGTGCAAGGCAACACGCAATTTATATGTAATTCACACACCAATACAGAGGTTTTTCATACTGATTGCCTTCACTCTAATAGTACTCTACAAACAAATAAAGAAATTAGCTGATGTTACCCCTGATCAGATGATCTTTCTTTGGAGATGTGACATTTAATCTGATTATTCATGAATATTTTAATGAGAGATTTATCACATGCCAGTCATTAGACTCTGAATTTTAAAATGCAACCAATCATGCCATGTTGATGATGAGCTTCCATTTCTAATCTGTGGGGAAAGAAGGAGCAAACAAGATGAGTTTCATAGTTGGGTTTTATTTCTTTTTTGTTACATCTCATGTGGCACATACCTGCTTCCAGGGAAAACAGAACTCAGGATAGCAATCAACTTTTCCTCCCTCACTCCAATTAAATTAATGGTACTTCAATTTAACAGGAATGTGACATATTAATGATTAATGGAAGATCAGTTGTTCGTTTCTAATATGCAAGCAACTCAAAATTGGTAAATGGTTTTGGGATTACCAAAGCTTTTTGTAAATCTACTGTTTGCAATTTAAACGAATCACCTTTTCCATAAGAAATAATTCAACAAAGCATGATAGCACCTTGGACCATGTTATAGAAACTGACTTAACCTTACTTAATTAGGGCCCTCTGAGGGCAAATAATGTATCCAGTGATGAGCACAATACCTGAAACATAGTAGGCACTCAATAAATAATATATGAGTGACAGAAGGAAAAAACAAAAAATACCTGAATATCGTATACCATCAGAGTGTAAAAATCTAACGGTGATTTAAACTCTGTTTCTGTATGAAAGCTTAACCCAAGGTTCAGTGCTGGTGCTAAGAAACACAAGAGCCCTCTTCCATCCCCCTACTCCTTAGTAACCAGCAGTGGGGGGGACACTTTCTCCCAGACAAGTGGTCAACTCTCTGGGGTGCTGTGGGGGTTAGGGGAGAGGATGAGACTCTTAAAGCGTGAGGAGAACCATGGCAGCTTGTTGAGCTTCTTAGGTGATGTGTAGAGATGCCACGTGGTAGAGAAAAGACAGAAGGTCAGGGTGGCAATTGCTTGGGACACTTGGCTGTAAAACATCCCCTTAAGTGTAAAGCAGAGAAGAAAATTATTTTTATCAGCATTCTTCTTCAAAAGACTATTGGATGTATTAAAAGGAATTCTTGATTAAGCAGCCTGGGGCAGACTGTAACAAGCTGTTATTCATTCCACTCACAGCAGAGCTGGTATACTCCAAGGATTGTTGGTGAATCTTTGTGTGTTTGTTTGGCTAAGTGGATTTCACAAGATGCAAGGGTGTTGCCTTCTGGAATCCTCCTCTCTCTGCCTCTGCCCTCAACCAGGTGCTAAAACTCTTCTCTAAAAATGCTGAGTGAATATTTAGAATTTGAGTTCGAAGGTGTATCAGAGTACTTTGCCAAGAGGACTCAAATGTTCTTTGCCAACCCCGGATCTGGAAGTATGGCAGAGAAAAGGTGCCCCTCTTCTAGTAGCAAATAAACGCAGCCATTTGAGGAATGTGTATTCGTATTTAGGAGACTGCCTTATAACGGATGAGCAGTATTTTATAATTCTGTTTCCGGCAAACATCTTCAAAAACAAGTGTATTTTTTCTGTTATTAAAATGTAGATTCTATGGTGAAGCTATATAGAGATAGAAAACCTATCAGTAGAGGTCAGAGACGGGCTGTGACCATAAAGAGGACCAGAGGAATTTTGGGGCATGTTGGGACTGTTTGATATCTTGAATATGCTGTTGATTACCCAACTTCTGCATTTGCCCAAACTTGCAGCACTGTATATTGAAGAGGGGTGAATTTTACTGTATGTAAATTATACCGCAGCCGTAAAACTGAATTTTTTAGAGGAAGTTTTTATATTGTGATTCCAAATATTCAGATACATGTCATTTCAAGGGTGTTACTGGAAACATGCCTGAGTTTCTCCTCGTCTAAAATGTTGCTGCAATGGGCTATGATTTCCAAAATCTTTTCTAGTTTTTGCCTCTTATGAGTCTATGTTTAAATAACTAAATAAATCTGAAATTAGTTGGCAACTGTGTGCTAGCAATGGTCATTATTCCACCATCTAGGCTCAGATAATAATTATTACCTTCTCGTAATTGTCTAGTGTGCAACCAAGGTCAACCAGTAAAAATCATTTTAATTTCCATTCAGCTTCACTGATTATTTGTAGAGAGCATTTTGTTTCTAGGTCAAATTGTCTCAGCACACACAGCTAACTCTGGTTGAGCCAAACCAAATTTCCTTCAAAAGCTCTGACATTGAGACTCTGCTCTGGCATTTCATCTGTTTGTATAGAAAATGTTAGGGCTCCTTTTGCCAAGTGTAAGCTCTGATTTCAAAATCCTCTCATAACCTTGCTTCTCAACTGCATTCCAAACTTAAAACTGAAATTGACCCTTCAGAGAACGCCAGCGGCATACTTAGAGAGAAATACACTGTCATAGTGTTATTGGACACAGCCATACAAATTGCACATCTCTGAACTTCAGAAATAAATATGGTATTCATAATTTGGCACTAATGTCAGAAACCAATTTAACTAAATAAAAAACCTAAGGAGGAATTGTTTTTTATTCTTGAAAACCAAATACTGATATTTTGCTGAGTAGCACTGTAAGTCATATGACCAGTAGATTCGCCGATACATTAATTGGGCACCTTGGAAAGTACTGGAATGGCAAAAAAACAAAAATATATTGTTTTCCATCTTCCATTTTTCAGTGCATAGTACACATGAAGACAACTTGAAGTCAATTAAATGAAGGGAGTTTGGGTTTGAAGTTTACATATTAATTGAAAGAGAGCTTCCAAAACATTCTTTGTAGCCATGGTTTATACCTTATTGAATCTGAAACCATGGTTTAAACCTTACTGGTTTTCATTCCTCTTGTATTTTCATGAGTATTTTACTTCTTTTCTTTTTCAGTAGAAAGTTTTGTGGCCACTACCTAGTTTGCTCTAACAGCGAGGTGCTTTATTATACCTCACCAAGGAGTTCAGGCGTATTTACTGTTCTTGCTCAATATTGTTTGAATGATATAATTACTGTTAGAAAATGCTCTTTAACTTGATCCTTCCTAATCTCTGTTTGCTCAGGGCCAGGATTGTTTTTCAAGTTGAACAGACACTGGTGTGTAATGACCACGTGCAGAGTGCCTCTGACCCATACAGAGAGAGAAGTGATTCCTGCATCCCATATGCATGTAATGCAGACTGGTTTAGAAATGCAGCTGAATTTGAGATTGTACAATACTAAGATATCAGGAAATATTAACATGGCTTAATTATTCAAGTCAGTATTATCCATGTTTATCCTATTCCTGATTTTTTAAAAGAACAAAAGCCAGTATTAATATCTAAATTATTTGAGGTGTAAAAATTTGCATCCTTCCGTAGAATCATCCGCATCTGTAGTCCATGATTATTGTTCGTAACCCATATGGGTCACCTATGACCTTAGTCATGTACACACCTATGGTACTAGCCCCTACTGTGTAGGCAGGCTTTCTGACAATCCCAAATCAGTTCTAGTGATAAACTCAACCTGTTTGCTTCTTGCCTAGAACATGCTCGTATTCCTGTCGATGAGCTCATGTCAAGGTTAAAAGAAACTGAGCTAAAGGGGAGTGTATGACTATTCTTTGGATATTCTCTCGTATCCAAAAGGATGGACTGACAGTGATTTTAATTATTAAGCCTTGAGAGCACTCCCTGTTTTCCTGCAGTAGTAAGCTCCTCGAGGCTCTAACAAATGACCTCTAGTTTGTTGGACAAGGTGGGTGAGGCTGTGCAGGTAGTCCTGACATACGTATTATACATTGGCTGTGGCAACTGCCGTGTGAAATCTCACTTGGCTGTCCATCCACAAAGTATGCATATCTTCATGGCTCTGACAATTATATTTTTTTAGAAAGTGCTATATCTCAGATATAAATTACATGTTTCCATCTGGAAGTTAAGGCATATTTTTGAATATTATATGTTTGAGGCTAAAAGGCCGCCAGCCCATTGTTTTATTTGTATATGTTTTAATCATACCATTTTACTTCTCAAATTATACACCTTCTCATGTTATCCTGTAACCTTTTCCAGTGAAGAAAATTGAAAGTAGAAATAAATTATTAATAGAAACGTATTAATCATTTAGTGTGATATATTTTACCAATGACAAGCTTGAGGTCCAAGGAGGTGTAACAATTGATGGCGTCTTCTATGTGATTAGTGGTGGAACAGGCATCGTAGCCAAGGTTTCTCCAAATTCGATGTCCTCTGGACTGTTACTTAAGTTTTAAGCATAACCTAGGTTTGATTACAGATACAGTGGAAATATCCACAGCTTTTAGAAAACTCTGTGCTCAAGCAGCAAGTGAAATAATGGCTTGTAGAAATATTAGGACATAAAAGTCTGAGTTTCTACCCTTATGTGGACTCTATGTCAGCAGGAACCCCCCAACCCTTCAGGTCTAGGGTTGTCTGAGACCCCTAATCTATGCCCTAGGGAAGCCTTAACCCTTCCCAAGTTCTTGTCCTATTCCTCAGGACCTCACTTTCCCTCAATCTTGGCTTTTCTGCTCCTCAGTCCTCTTCTTTTGTCTATGCGTTGTGGGGTTGAGTCAGTTGTAAGCCTTGGTTCTCTCATTCCTGGGAAGTCCCTTGCCCCTTTGTGTGATTTTTCCCAAACTTCACATTATACCTCCTTCCTTGTGTGGGGCTTTGTCTCAGTCTTCGTCTCAAGCCAGACAGCTACAGACCCACCCTGGAGCTTAGTAGGACAACATTATTTATCTTCCAAGATAATTCTAGTTAGTGATAGGAAAGTAAGCATGGTTTTCTACCTGAAAGAAACAAGTGAAAAGATCAGTTCTTATCGCCACTAAAGAACAAAATATCTCCTTGAAAAAGGCAGAAAATGCTATCATTGTCCGTAATAAAGAAAACATCTGATCACCACTAACGTTCAATGAGTATTTGACAGCTTTCTAAGGGTTATCTCACCTCTTTTAAACCCCACAACAATCACCTAAGATCGGTTCTGTGGTTATCCCCATTCTATGGGGGAGGAAACTGAACTTCAGAAGGTAAAATAAAATTGCCCTAAGAATAAAATGGCTTTTTGTAACCCCTCACCACCATTTATTATGACCCATTTACTAGGACTTTGTCAATACCGTCACCTCCGCATGAGCCTTGTGATATCACATTTTCCAGTTCCTCCTCAGGGGAGTAGAGTTGATGTGAGTAAGCCCTAGAAATAAGAACAGTGGCCAGTGATTGCTGAGCACTTTTTATGTGCCAGTCATTATGGTCAATCCTTAACAGGCCTTACCTCATGTAATACTCAGAACATACCAAAGATGCGGATAATCGCCAAATTTTTGGAAAACGGGATACCAAATCTTGTAAAAAGAAAGTCTCTGCCCTAAGGCTACACCATAGCTAAGAAATGGCAGAGACAGGAGAGGAAGGATGTCAATCTGACTCCAGAGTTTGTTCTAGTAAGTCCTTTGAGATAGCCAGAACCACCCTTGTCCTAGGAGCTTATGAAGCTTTGCTATTGAAGAGGTGCTTTTTTTTTTTTTTTTTTTTTTTTTTTTTTTTTTTTTTTTTTTTTTGGTGCGATCGGCAAATAAGAAAGTCTTTGTAGGACTCCTTAAGTCTTATGTCATGGTGCTTGGCTACCCACCCTGCCTCCCTCTTCTGATTCTGGCGGATGTCACAAGAGAAGACAAGAAGACTATAGAAGTCTCTGCTTCTCATGAAATACCTTTGCAAAACATTTTTATTTCGAAAACATTAACCGCTTGGTATATTTATGGCTTTGTTTTGTTACGTCCTTCTTTGGGATATTTCTATCTGGAGTTTACAAGGAAATTATACCGAACACTGATGCGAATCCCAAAGGAGAGATATACTTCTTCTCTAATGTTCTGATATGTCAGGAAATCATTTAGAGAGTGTCTTTGGTGGCTGATTATAATTTGCGCTGTTGTTGGATAACGTCTGCATTGTAGATCAATTGTCCCAGGGCCAGAAGGTCATCTTTGATTGAAGCTCTGCCAATCCTCTTCGTCCTCCTCCTTCTCTCTTTTTCTCTTTTTTCTTCTTTTTCTTTTTTTAAATTTTTTATCGGACAGAGTACATTCTCTACATGGAGTGACAAAGTGTGCATGAAGGGGAAAACTTAGCAAATTAGTCTAATGAGGACTCCAGTATTTACTGGAGGAGTTCTATTTGATTAGAAGAGGATTTTACCATACAGTCTTTTTCAATGAGGTTATCCAGAGCATCGACTGTAATCTCTTACTATGAAGAATCCAGTGCCCCTACAGTGGCACCGGTCTGCTCCTTTGGTGGACTTTTCCCTTTTTTAATATAAAGCACCTTAACTGGGAGAATTTTAAACTCCAGTGTTTGAAGGATAAAGTGATGTTGATTTTGGGCAAAGGAAAATAATAGATAGGCTTAGAGGAAGAAAAAGGAAAATAAATCGCACTGTTAGAGGTGATGTGGAGAGAATAATAAGCAAGCATAAGGAAGACAACATCGGGTATAATAGCACTTATCGATTAATGCTTGGATTAGAGGGGAAAATGCCTAAAATGTGTACAAGTAAAATCCTAGAGTGGAACCAGCCCTCCAAAGGTTTGGCATTTGAGAGGAGGGGGAAAAAAACCCCTCCATCAAAGTTCTGGGTGATTTTACAATAATCATTTATAAGAGAAGATATTTATTTTAATTATTAGTTAAGTCCTATTCTGTATGTAGTAGGGAGACAGTTTCATTTCCGTTCTCCCTCCTTTTGGGTTCCCTTGCTTCTCATTATGTCTCCATTTTTACACTTAATTCTCTTGGGCTCAGTCTGTAGCTCTTTCTGCCCTCCAATTTGTGGTTCTTTCGGGTAATGAAAGGCAGGTGCTAGTGTGACAGTGGCCCATTGCTGATCACACACTAGGACATTGTATTCCTTTGATCTCTGCTCAAGAGTCGTGTGCAGGTATTTGAGAGGAGAGAGCAAAAAACAATGTTTTTCCTAAGAATTTTGGCATCGCAAAAAGAAACACAGTCGCACAAAGATCTTACAGATGCAGGATAAATAAACATACACCTCACAGAGAGTGAGCATACTAAATTCTAGTTTTTTGGTGTTTGTATTTTTATTTTTTGTAAACTCGGCGCAGTGGGTATGAAAACAAATTTATTCTTAAAGTCCTAGGAGAGATTTGTAATGATAAAAATCATCCCTAGTTTGTAAGTAAGAGCATTCAAGAGAAGAGATCATGAAGCAAAATATTAAGGACGACAGATATGGAATACGTGTGATTGGAGAGAGCTTTTAGATTGGTGCAACTATACTTGCTGTTTTTTTAAAGAAAAGGAAAAGCAAATTACAAGTTATTTAAGGAGAAATAAAAAAATTCAATTGGTAAAATAGGCAAGTACTTCTGAAAACAGCACATCAAGTACCCAGTGTTTGAGTATTCTGATTATGGAGGCTCCCAAGAGCAGGAACGTGGTGTCTTTCTCACTGGTCTATCTCCACATTTACCCCCGTACACAGTTTACCCAATAATAAATGCATGAATGTGTGTCTCATGGGGGAAAATCATGACTATGGCTGGCGTTCAGCAGTGTCACAGAGATTCACTACCAGTGGTAAGTAGGGTGGATATAAGATAGGATCACTGTAATGGCGGGGGTGGGGGGTGGGGGGCGGCTGGGAGGTGGTGAGGGGATTTGAAATCAAAGAAGAAGGACAGGGCACAGAGTGTCCCAGACTCTCACAGCTCATTCGACACTAGGTTTAGAGAGTGTGCACGCCCATGGCCAGAGTTCCAGTTCCATAATGTTCTATCCACTTGTAGCGAATGAGGGCTGGCAATGTGAGACCATGAAGCAGTGAAAGCTTCTTGACTGAGGAAGGGAGGAGGGAGCCTTCATGGGGTTCAGGGTGGAGGATATTCAGGAACACAGTTACTCCACTGCCTGTTGCGGGTTTTTTAACAGCTTGGTTGAGACATACTCATTCACGCACCACACAGCTGACCCATTTAAAGTACGTAGTTCATTGACCTTTAGTGTATTTACGGAGTTGTGCACTGTTGAGCTAAGTCAAACCTATGGAGGCAGCCGTCAGCTGATTGATTGTGTGTGTGCATGTGTGTATATGTGTGTGTGTGCACGTATATATATGTGAATCTGTGTGTGTGTCCATACATGTGTGTGCATGATCCAGGGGGAGGGACAGTGAGCCACCAGGCCATCCAGATCTGTCCCTCTTCAGTAGTGTTGGTAATATCCTTACAAAATAAGCAACTCTTTCCTGTGGATTCTCTAAACTATATTTTATCTGGAGATACTGCCTGAAATTTCATAATAAGCCAAGGGGAAAAGTCACAAATGTCACTGTTTCAGGTGACAAATGAATTGCAGTGTTAAAACTTTCAGGGAAAAGGTTCCCAACATTGAACATGTTAATGATTTATACCCTTTTATGCACAACTTACAAATAAATGCCTTACTGGGTTTAGCTAAATCTGTCATTCTTACAAAAGTGAAAACATAACTGTTTAAAAGTCTGGCAAAATAAGGCCTAGAGAAATCTGCATTGTATAAAATAAAATGTAGCTCACTTGTGCAAACATTCCAGAAGGGAACCCAAGGATTTTCATTGTTTTTGTGTTCATATACCATAGTGGTGTGCAATACGTGTGTGTGTGCATATCCGCATTTACACATATACATTTATCACTGTGTATTTACATTAGAATAAATTATTTATCAAAAGCAAATTCTTCAGAAGATTAATAAATAAATAATATATAACCAATATAATATATATGGTAATAGCAATATATACTATATAAAACGTTTTATAATATATTTATAAGAAAAATATAAATTTATAATTTGTATAATATAAATATATATTGTATATTACATATTATACCAAGTATATGACGCAAATATATAAAAAATCGCAAAAATATATGTCATAGTTTATATATTATATAAAATTATATGTAATAGCATATAGATCTACATAGTGATAGGCATTTTTTAAAATTATAATTGAAGAACACTAATTCATTCCTAAATATCTTTCTGAGAGTTCTATTTGTGGACAGAATCTTCAAATTTTCTGGCATAAATAATACTTTGGGGTTTTTTGAAAAAGACCTGTTACTCACACTTGATAGACTTGTCTGAGCAGCATCTCATTTAATGGCAGAGTCTTGATCCACTGGTTTCACAGAGATACGCAGTCTGCCCACAGCAGTCATGTGCAGGGGGAACTGGTCCTCTGTGAACTTCAGCCAGTAACCAGAAAGGAAGGGTCAAGACATGTGTCTGCTGGTGTTACAGTGCTGGTAACCCGGGAAGAAGAACAAGAAAAAATTGTCAGAATCCACGCCAGTTTGCCACGGGACAAATCCGAAAGCAAATCTTAGCACACGCTGGAAATGATGTGCTATTATTCTTCAGCCAAAGAGGCTCTGAGGCAGGGTACCATTTCAGCAGCCGGAGAGCACAGGGACTCCGTGACATATGTCCATGTCTTATCAGAGGCCTGGCCGAGGGCAGAGTCTGCACAGTCAATGACAGGAGGGATTACGAGACGCAGGTGAATCCCACCAGCTACTGCTACCACCAGAGCAGACGGACTCCTGAGTTCCTGTATTGTCCCGGCCTCAAATCGAGTTTCTTCCCCATAAGGACCTCATTATGGACTTTATCCTGGGTTCTCATCCTTAATCAGGTTGCTGCAGAGAAAGGCCGGAAAACCTGAGCGTGATATTTTTCTGTTTAAAAAAAAGAGAACAGTCGGATGCTTTACCGCCTGAGCCACCCAGGTGCCCCTATGTTTAGCTTCTTTTAAAATTCTTGTAAATACCCAGTGAATTTTGGTATGATCATGCCCTTCTATTCTAGTCATGTAATTTATAATTAAAAAGAAATCTTCATTTTAGCACAGTTTTTCATTGACCAGGTTAGGAAAAATTCGTAGTCTACCCCTTTTGTTCAAAACTGGATTTTTAGGGGCGCATGGGTGGCTCAGTCGGCTAAGCATCCCACTTCAGCTCAGGTCATGATCTCACAGTTCATGAATTCGAGCCCTACACCGGGCTCTGCACTGACAACTCAGAGCCTGGAGCCTGGTTCAGATTCTGTGTCTCCCTCTCTCTCTCTGCCCCTCCCGTACTTGCACTCTGTCTGTCTGTCTGTCTCTCTTTCAAAAATAAATAAACATTAAAAAATTTAGAAAAATAAATAATTGAAAACATAATACATAATATTGAAACATTTTTCTCTTGTCTGTTCCTTTGTTATCATAGCATTAGAAACATAATGAAACACACATTGCTTAATCTTGGGACAAAATGTAGAGAGAGAGAGATGTTAAAAGTTCTAACTTATTCCCTGAGGAGCAATACAAGAGAAGCAACAAGCGTTGGGACAGTTATCCCCCACAGTGTCTTCAAAGAGCAGGAAGGAAGGGTAAATCTGGGGGGTGACTCTGCCCAGGTCTTGAACTTCAGGTTACCTTTCTCCATCCCACCAATGAGAAGGAATCACCTTCTCCTGTACACTTTTCTCTTCCTACCTGTTCTTTTTACTCAAGTGTCTGTGAACGTGTTACTCTATTGACCTATATTCATCCTAAAAGAGATTCTCACATAAGAAAAAAATGTCATATATATAGGTATATATACATGTGTGTATATATATATGTATATATACATGTGTGTATATGTATATATATATGTATATATACACGTGTGTATATGTCAGAAGTATATGGCAACATGACGTAAGAGGTACTCAATAAATGCTGAATGACTTCATGAGCATAGACATTAGGGCTTGGCCCTCATTGCTTCTCAGCTGCTAATACTTGTGACTCAATTCTTCCACACACCATGGTCTGTATTCTACCAAAGCTTGGATCTTGGCCAAAGATGCCTCTACAGATCATCTGGAGCTGGGAACTCTGACATCTTACAGGGATGAATATGTCCTTGATGTCACAGGTTGGATACATCTTTCTCATAAAATGCTTTTCTACTTCTCCACTTCAGGGGTCCAAGGCAGACTGGGGTAGGAGCTGAAATACAGTGTTTCATATCTTATAATAGATAGATTTTCCATTCTAAATAGGTTATTTTTAAGTGATATGTTGGAATAAACTCTATGTCTGTACCTTCCTGTGTCCCAAGAATATGGGGGGATGGAAAGACAGAATATTTCTCCCCATGAGAAAGAATTGAACTTCTAAAAATTAATGAAGAAATGGTTTTTCTCTGTGTAGGTATAATCAGTATAAAATAATGAAAGCAATAGGGAGATTTTTTTTTAATTAGAAAATTCCTTTTTAGAAAAAAAAAAGTTTAAAAAAGCATATTTTTAATCTGTGAGTGAATTTTTTTAAGCATGCAATGCTTCTTTGATTTTTTAAAAAGCGAACTAAAAGTTTTAAAAATAAATTTATGAAGATTTTGAACCTAAAAGACATAATAGATTTATGATGAAAATTATTTTGGCCTAGAAGGAATTCTCAGATATTTCAGAAGCAATGGAAAATTAATTTGAAAGTGCTTTTTTCCCAGTGCGTAATGCATATTTATAATCTACAGAGTAACAAACAAAATCATATTTTGGATCTTTAAGACCTGACTTAGCAAAAAGCTAATTTGTTTTGAGGCCCTTTGATGCATTTAATTTAATTTATTGGAAGCAAATTAATGTGAAATGATAAAATAATTATTAAAATGGAAATAGAGGGAAGGAATGAATCAAATCAACAGAGGGGGGAAAGTGGCTGATTACTGTAGTTCGCAGGATAATTCCCAATTTAATCACATTAAATCTAATTGTTAGCAGACAGATGATGGGAAATATAGCTATTCTTTGTAACAGAGGGTGAGAGAAAGGCAAAAAAGAAAAAATACCCACACAAAACAGAAAAGGTAGAATGTCAGTAGGAGAAATAAAAGAGTAAACTGATAATGGAAACAAAAATGGACCTTCTTAAAGAGACATGGCCCCTTTGCATTCTCAAATGAAAATTTGTCTTATGGTTTTAGAAAATTAATTGTAGCTTGAAAAGCGTCCATATTCAAGTTGATAAATATATATTGAATGACTGTTATTTGCAAGACATTGTGTACTCATCTGTCTTCCAGCTGGTACGTTTAGCTGAATACCTACCTGGAGTTATGGCAAAGCCAAGTTCTACTGATCAATGGCAGTGCCGATTAACATGGTAATGAAAAACCTGTACAGTATCCCAAGATATATTTTCTTATACTGAGTGTGATGAATGTGACATGTAGTAGAACTTACAATAATCTGACAACTTACCTGATTTCTACTGGAGGATTAATTTCATATAACTGCATATTGCCATAGTTTCAAACCTCAGTGAAATGAATGAATGAGTTCTTCATTGCTGTCTTTAAAATTTTGTGATTAAAAAATGCTATTCTAGAATACATCTGGAAAAAAGTGGGAGTCATTTTGAATATTGCATATGTTTTAGTATGAATAACAATTCCTACTAAATGAACTCATTTAAAACATTGCCCGAAATTTACATTTTTCAATGGGAAGGGGGTCTCTTGTTTAATTCTGTTCATTTCTCCCCATCTCTAGTGATGTCATTTTAGTCTAAGCTTCCATGATCTTTCTTCTGGACTATTCTAGTAACTTCAAGCAGACTTTTCTTCTTCCTACTTATTGTCTTTTTATTTATTCCCCAAACTGCAGTCTGGGAGATCTTAAAAAGAAATCTGTGAGACTGATCCTTTCACACCCAACAATGTGTTGGTGTACGTAGTAAGGTGTACATTTCAATCAAAGGGAAAATGAAGCAACATAGTGATAATAAACATAAATACACGGTCATAGCTTTGGACAGTATGGCATATTACTTACTTAGAAGGTCCCTCATATTAGAAACCAACCAGATCCTTTTTATAATAGATTATCATATTACTTTTAGATAAGGCATTGCTGAGATCACAGGACTTGAGAGGAAAAAGAAAACTCCAAGCCCTCTCACCTCATCTTGTGATATCCGTGGCACAAAGTGGCAACAATGCTAATGAGGAACATTATCTGAAGGATGGAGAGAATGAGCAACGAGATGGGGCTTTGGGGAAACTGACTTAACGATGATTGGTTCTCTGGTTATCTCACTGTGGGCTACCTCCTTTTCCAATGGTTATTTGTGATGGGGGCACATTACCAGGCTGCCATCAGACTTAATTAACGTGTGGATTCCTCTGAGATTTTTGAACAAAAGATTCCTGACAAGTACTATTGGTAAATGAGATTTCAAGACATCGGACTTCACTGAAAAGTTACGCTGTCATGACCCTTTAAAAATCTTTTTACTTCTGAAGATGCATTTCCAGCTTGGGTAATTGGTAATGACTGACTTATTCTTAAGGGAAGAGAAATAGGAGGGTATTATAGACTTCTTTCCTATTAAGTCAAGATATTTAAAATAACTTTGAGCTTAAAGCAAGAGGAGTGAGCATTTGGACATAGGGATATTTTCAGCCTAAATAGATTATGACATGAATCAAAGTGTAGACTTACAATGAAATGATCAAGCTGTATTATTTTCATCTATTTCTATTGGGTGCTGCAATTGTGTAGACGAAAGGAGAAATAAAGCAATTATACACAAGTAGCTATTAGGTGGACTTCACTCATGAAAAATGATGGACAGTCTTTCTGTGCTGTCACTTTCTTGCCGGCATCTGGAGAATGAGGACTCCCTTTCAGAAGCAATATGGTAGAAAAGTCCTTCCCTTTTAGTTGAAAGTGTGTCCATATTCACAGGACAGTGTCTGAATGCAACAAAAACTGTTTTCAGGTGAAAATATTGGGAGGTTTGCCAGCTTATGCCATTTTTCTTCTCACTGAGAAGTATGTTTCTGTTTTTGGTCCATGCTCAACTGTCCTCCCCTTCACACGCCATTGGGAAAGCAGTCTTCTTGGTTACTAGACCCTAATTCCAGATCAGCTCATGATTCCACAGAGCCATCTGCCTGGTTCTTAGTTTTTACCTTTACTCTTGAACCTTTATTTATAGAGAGAGATGGGTAGGACATTATTGAACATCTAGTCTGTAATATATTTTTTGGCTGAAAGAAAGCTTCTCGTTAGAAGGTAAAAAATGGAAGATAATTAAGAACCAGAGTAAGACAATTACCGAGGTCACATGACTGGTTAGAGGCAGAAATAGAAATCACATTTCTTGCCACTTTATCGAATGCTCTCTTCATAACTGCACACTCACGGAATGGTTGTTTCCACAGACTTCTGGTACAAAATTAGAGTCTCAGAATGGTTCCTTGTGTATTTTAAAAAGACAGATCTCTTCACACATTCCATAGGAACCGGGCTCCGTTTGTAAAGATGAGGCCCAGAGGAAACTATTTTTCTCGCCCATTTGGCCTTTAATGTTCTTTGCTCATGCATGGGGGTAGGGAACTAATAACAATAATGGACGGGATGTCCTTGCACGTAAACATTTGGCTACTCACAGCATGAGATGTCTTGTCAGCACAGGGGCTGAAATAATGGCGTAAAGATTTGCCGTCAGGGAGCTGGACCAGTCTCAGCAGGATGGCAGCTGGAAGCAGATAGATGGCCTGGCATGCGTAGGTCACCTGTGTTTACGCTGATGAATGTGTGTGGTATCACTAGTCTGTATCATTATATTGAGTTGTGTGGTTTTTGTAGCACATGTAACTCTCTCTGGAAAGTATCTTTCTTTTTTTACTGAGAGACAAGTAGCCTTATATCCGGACTTCCCTGAAATAAATGATACGATTCATGTGATGGCAATTTGCAGCTAGGTGAAAATGACTTACAGATATTAAAGGTTATGAATAATATCATTTGTATTGTGAAGATATGGAATTAGCCAAAAACAAATATTTAGAGTTGCATAATTTGTTAATGAAGTATTGATTGAATTTAGTCTCATATTTGATTTGGTTATATATTATGTATTTCAATATTTATGTGGTGACTTTAATTTTCCATTTTTTTTTCAACGTTTTTTATTTATTTTTGGGACAGAGAGAGACAGAGCATGAACGGGGGAGGGGCAGAGAGAGAGGGAGACACAGAATCAGAAACAGGCTCCAGGCTCCGAGCCATCAGCCCAGAGCCTGACGCGGGGCTCGAACTCCTGGACCTCGAGATCGTGACCTGGCTGAAGTCGGATGCTCAACCGACTGCGCCACCCAGGCGCCCCTAATTTTCCATTTTTTTAATGAAATGCTTTGTTGCATGATATTTTAAGAAATAAGGTCTTTGGCTCAAAGTAGAAACAGTTTCTTTGAGGTTCTCCTTGTTTTTATCCCAAAAGATTCAATAACAAGCCATTTTTCCTGACTTCTAAAGTGAGTTTTAGGCATTCGTTATGAAATCCTATAACTACTAGGAACTTAAATAAAAACCCAAATTGCATTTATGTATGTTTTAATTGGAAAATTCAGTGGGTATCCCTTATAAAAATTATGTGCCCTTTTACATGATAGACAAATTTATAGAAAATCTATAATTACATGTGTCAACAGAGCATGTTATTAACATATATATTACATGATTATAAATTTATGTGACTGGTTTTTACCAAGCATACTCAAGTGATAGTCCACAATACATAATACGAATGCAATTTTCTTTAAATATGCAAATTTTTAACAGATATATTTCAGTATCACTCTCATTGCTACAATCATGCCTTGTTTTGTTTTGTCTACAGACATATTCTTTTGAAAATCATTCTTAATGAAAATCTTTTTGCACTCCAATGTGTATTTACATTTTGGAAGCAGATAAATGCCAGTTTCAACCAAAGCTTGTAAATATAGCAAAAAATTGATCTTTCTGGAAGTCACTTCTTTAAAGTCTAACAGAAATAATGACTCTCTTATGATACAACAGGTGTTTCTGACCAACACGCACTGGAAAATACATTACTAGTTCATTTTCTGATTTATCTATTAAGTCCTCTAAAAGGTATTTATGGAAACTATCTCTTACGGAATTAGGGCTAATTATAAAATGAGAGCCTTCATAAGACCAGCATTCTGTGATTTCTCCTTGATTAAATAAGAGAAAGTTTAATCCCAAGGTGGTTTAATTGTGCAAATTCCTTTCCCTGTTTCCTCTGAGCATCTCTCTAGTAATGGGGGGAAACATGCAGTGGTTTTGTTTGGGTGGTTTCCACTGAAGCAGAGCAAGGTCATGCTTTTGTATAGTCTATTGTCAGATATAATTTCTCAAAAACAGATGGCAAACAGGCAGTATTAGAAAATTTGTAATTTACTATGCTGTGCAGAAGACAGACCACTGACTAAAACTGCAACCCCTTTAAACACCAAAACAACCTCCAATCATTCTGACTGCTCTGCGTGTCTCCACCCTTCATGGTCTTTTGGCTGAAGACCAGAGTAGATGTATTGTTGCTGTTTCCTTCTGTCTGCTAAGATCACTGCCCAGACACTTGTTCTGCATTCCAGACTATTCTACCCGGCAAAGTCCTTAAGGAAAAGCTGTCTTCGATCTTCATTATTACTCATGTTATCTTTCAAATACCAAGCCATTAAAATTAGAAGTGACAAAAAAAAGAAAAGAAAGAAAAGTGATCAAGTATATTAAAAACAAGAATTTGAAACAATGTATTTGACCCCCCCCCCCCCCGAAACTGCGCAGTATCGGAAATTGTCACTGATGGGTGTCAAATTCAGCAAGCAAAACGGATGGGAACAATTTACTTTCACATTTTACTAAATGGCTGTTTTCAAGCATCTGGGAGAGATTGCATCTTTCCCAGACTGGATGAGTCTGTTGGTTTCCTGAGATATTAGGGGTTTCGGTGGCTGGATGGGTATGACAGCATGAGCAAGAAAACACAAAAACACTTGTTCTTGAGGAAGTTTGGTAGATTTTTCTAAGACCTTACCCATCAAACCTCTTTTTGGAATAGATGAATAAAATATGTCAACTTGGGAAAATATTCTTGGAATTATTTTCTTTACTGTCTGACTTCAAAACAGGAGGCTACAAATGTCTTCATGAATATTTACTGCTAGACTGATTGCCTGAGAGACTACCAAATCATTGACCAGTGTCTTTCTGATAAAAAAGGTAGAAAATAAACATATTACGTTTCCTCATATCAATCTCCTATGCAAAATGCATCGATATTTTTCCATACCCCGTAGACAATCTTATTGTTGGACATTGAAGCCTCAATCCAATCTTGCCTCCATCCATCTTTTCTCATATTTTGCTACAACCTTGGCTCAGACAATATCCAGTAATTACGCAAAGAGATTAAGCTACTTACCAGGATATGTCAAGAAACTCATTGCCTATGTGTATTACATATATACTCGCTCAACAATCCAAACAATCTCCCCAGCCCTCCATATTAATGTTCTATTTATCCTTGCAACAGACTTGACCTCTGACAAAGAACTTTCCTTAGCTGTTCTACCAAGTAGTGGTGTGTTTGTCTCCTGAGCTTTTGTTCTCTTTGTAACTCATTTCAAATTCCATCCTATGTACGTGGCATTGCTTTATATATTTTAAGGTTGTCTTCTCGATACTTAAAAGTTTTTCTGCTTTTTGGACTTACTCCCTCAGCCCTAGTTTATAAACCTCCAACCTAGTCCATGATACTCTGTCAATGCAATATGTTTTCCGGCTTTACTGAGATATAATTGAAATATAACATTATATAAGTTTAAGGTGTACAACATACTGATTTTACATATGTACATATTACAAAATGATTAAGACAATCTGTCACCTCACATAGTTACATTTTGTGTGTTTGTGATGAAAACTTTTTTTTTTTTTTTTAATTTTTTTTAACGTTTTATTTATTTTTGGGACAGAGAGAGACAGAGCATGAATGGGGGAGGGGCAGAGAGAGAGGGAGACCCAGAATCGGAAACAGGCTCCAGGCTCCGAGCCATCAGCTCAGAGCCCGACGCGGGGCTCGAACTCACGGACCGCGAGATCGTGACCTGGCTGAAGTCGGATGCTTAACCGACTGTGCCACCCAGGCGCCCCTTTGATGAAAACTTTTAAAAGCTACTCTCTTAGGGGCTCGGTTAGTTAAGCATCAACTCTGGATTTTGGCTCAGGTCATGATCTCATGGTTTGTGACTTTGAGCCCCACATCGGGCTCTGTGCTAACAGCATGGAACCTGTTTGGGATTCTCTCTCTCTCTCTCTCTCTCTCTCTCTCTCTCTGCCCCTACCCCTCTTGCCTCTGTCTCTCTCTCAAAATAAATAAAAATAAATCTTAAAAAAATAAAATCTAGTCTGTTATTAACTTTCAAATATATAATACAGTATAATTAGCTATAATCATCATGCTGTCTATCATATCCCCAAAACTTATTCATCATTTATTTGGAAGCTTTACCTTTTGACTTCCTTTACCCATTTCCCCTTCCCCCCACCCCCCTATTGCTGGCAACTGCCAATCTGCTCTGGGTTTCTATGAGCTTGTGTTTTGTTTTGTTTTTAGATTCCACATATAAGACAACAGTCTTACGGATAAGACACCCAAAGCACCAGCAACAAAAGCAAAAGTAAACAAGTGGGATTATATTAAATTAAAAAGTTTTTGCACAGTAAAAGAAATGATTAATAAAATGAAAACGCAAACTGCCACATGGGAGAAAGTATTTGCAAACTACGTTTCTGATAAGGAGCTAATATCCAAAATACATAAGGAACCTACTACTACTCAATAGCAAAAACACAAATTTTCCAAATAAAAAGTGGGCAATGGACCTCAATAGACATTTTTTCTCAAAATATATTCAAATGACCAGCAGGTACATAAAAAGATGTCAACATCACCAATCATCAGGGAAATGTAAATCAAAAGCACAGTGCATTTTTACAAGCACTCCAGCATGCATTTCCATGAACCATATGTCCATCCAATAATTTTTATTGTCAAAGAGTCCACTTTTAAATGTAAGGATTTGCCAGAAAACCCTTTGAGAGTGCAAAATATCTAGGAATTTGAGTTTTACTGAAAACAACAGCAAAACAAATGTGGCACCTGTGATTTTTTCTTTTTTGACAAAATGAATTCAGTATTTGGAAAATCCAACAGTGCTAAGCCCTTAAAAACTTAACCTATGAAATACTAATTCAAGCACTTATACATCTGAAAATGAACAATAAATTATATGTAAAACAAACTTGGAATTTCTAGCTCTTGCCTAGTGAGAGATTGAGAACACCACTTAGCATAGGGGACTAACGAATTTGAGAGTAATGCAGAGACTTCTAACTCCTTCTAAGTCATCGTTAGGGAAGAAGGTAGATTCAGCAACTTTACTTGGTGCTGTATGGGATTGTCCTATTTAACCTGAAATCAGTATCTTGAATGAAGGCATAGAAAGGTAGCTTATTAAACTTACAAGTTTGAGATTCCAAGCTGACTTATGGTGTTGGAGTTCGAACAGATTTTTTTTTAAAGTTTATTTATTTATTTTGAGAGAGAGGAAGAGAGAGCAGAAACAGGGAACATGAGCAGGGAAGGGGCAGAGAGAGAGAGAGGCGGGGAGAGAGAATTCCAAGCAGGCTCTGCACTGTCAGCATGGAACCTGACGTGGGGCTCGATTTCAGGAATTGTGAGATCATGACCTGAGCTGAAATTAAGAGTCAGACATTTAACCGACCCAAGCCACCCAGGTGCCCTGAACAGAATTTTAATATGAGTTTTGTGTGCCATGTGATTTCTGCAAAAAAAAAAAAAAAAAAACTGCAATAAAAGTGTGCATTGATGGGCAGAGTGTTCAGATAAAGCAATATGTGTTTGCTCTTTTCATTTTGAATTGTTATTAGACCATATCTGGAATGGTTGGTTCGTTTCTGCCTGTGACATTTTAAGAGCCAATGAAATAGGAAGGAACGATAGGCGGGAGGGGATCAGAAAGATGAGATATTTAGAAAGGATGCTTTATGAGGAACAACGAGTAAACTGGGGGTGTGTAGTGTGAAGAAGAGGAAGATAAGGGGAGATGCGATTCCAAATGATAACAGATTTGCATACCTGACACTTAGGAGTCAAGTGCTGAGTGTCATCCTCGTGACTGAGCTAGTGGTGAGGTCAGGGGGTGAACGCCAAAAATCGTACCACAGTGTAGAACGTGACCGGTGGTATAAGGGTCCACAATCCGAGTACAAGTCAGGAAAACGAATGTTGCTGGATGCGATAGGCAGAGAGAGATGTGATATGGGGAACATGGAGAGATGGTATTACTCGGGGAGCAAGAAGTTGCTGCAGCTTTGGGGCTGGAGCCCAGAACCCCAAACTTGGCTGCTGTCTGGAGCAGGAGCCACCTTCCCTGCTGCTACAGGAGGTGATGCGGCAGGAGACTCTGCAGGTGTTTCCGGCATCTGCTGCCAGAAAGCCAATGCCTTCTTTCTTCACTGGCCTTCAGCTTGACCTCCAAACCCGTCCAAATCCGCCTGGCAACGGAGTCTCGGAAGTGTTAATTTTCTGATTTTCAGGGATCCAGGGGAAGTATATCGGGGAGATTATGGAAGGATGGGTGTGGGGTTGATAACAAACTGTATAAGACAGGTTTGAAAGTGGCTTAGAAACAGAGGCCCAGGCGAGATAGATGGAGAGAACCAACTGAAATGCTCATGGATGGTATCACACCTCCAAATATTTGAAGAACTGCCCTTTGAAAAGCAGGCTGAGAATGTGTGTTGCTCCAGAGACCAGTAAATAGAAGTTGTTTAGAGATAAAACGCATGGGATCAAATGCGATGAAATTATTAAAAATAATCCTTTCGCAGCTAGAGTTCACGGCGGAATGATCTTCTCTTTCATTTCATGAGGTCTTCAAGAAAAACCAAATGGCATGGAAAAATTAGAAGGGATTCGCATCGGAGGTGGTAGACTGGACGGTCTGACGTCTACAGTTCCTGAAAAGTTTCCAATTTTCTGACTCTTAAGCCACTCCTCTAAAAATATCAAATATAAAAAGTAGGCGAAGGAATATACAACACATGGAAAGTAACTAGCAAAGGAATCAAATGTATTCAACATATTTTAATCACCTGGAGAAAAAAAAAAAAAAAACGAGACCACAAAGGGGAAACAAACATGAAGGCTTTCTTATCAGCCCTTTTCAGGATCCTGAACTTTTCTTATAAATATCCACCAGTGCTCTAAATAAGCCTTTGGGGTTCTGTGCAAGATTGGAGTAGGGGAAAGTGCCTCCTTTCACGCAGACATTGGCACCGTGCGGAAAGGTGACAGGCAACTTGCCAGCCTCAAATGTCAGGGCCAAGAGCAGCATCTGCGTGCGAGAGCCGATTACGCCCTTGGCAAACGCCACTCACTGGCAAGGGTGCAATTATGCTGTTATTGACTAAAAAGTCTTCTCTTTCACCTGAACATAACTCTGGTGAGGCAAGGTGATGAAGGCAGATACGTAAGAGGAATAAACTGGAAAGAAATGGAGATAGTACCTAGCTCCTCCGCGGTGGAACCCCTTAGAAAACGTGCCAGCCGAGTGGTTCCCAATAGGCTTGAGTGGGGTCAACGATCACTGGTATGCACTGGGAGAGAAGATGGCAGAGGAAAGAAAGAACTTGGTTCAAATCGTCACTACGCTGTTGGTTTGCTGTATGAACTTAAGGATTTCATATTATCTATAAAAGTCTGTTTCAAAGGCTTAGAGGATTAAAAGAGATAATGTGGATGGCATGTCTCAACATATGGTAGCTGATCTTTGTCTGCTTCTGATGGTTAAAGACATTTTCTTTATATTGAACTAATTTCAGCTTCCTTGTAACTTGAGCCCACGAATCCTCATTATGGGTTGGGAGCTTCATATAATAAAAGGCATTTTATCTTTTACTGACAGACTTGCAATTATTGGGAGATAGGAATCGTGAACTTCACTCATTCTTTCTTTTATAGGCCCACGGTCCTCTTGCCCTCAGCTTTTTCTCCTGTTTCATGGCCCCAGTCGTCTCGTGATCCTCATGAGGAGTGATGTCGTGAACAGGAAGTGAGGCTGGAAGGTGGAAGGATTATGATTAAGTGGTTGAGATGCAGAGATAAGGATAGGAAGTAGAGGGTGGAACCTACTGGAGCACATCCAGTTTTGAGTTTTGGACTGAAGAAAGATCCAGCAGCTCTGATCTGCTTTCTGATGTTCAACCCAGTTCTGAGGTTGGCGTTTTTCCAGAGGCACTGAGCTGTCACTCTACTTACGTCCCTTGTGACCTGTGTTTATTGGCAGGTTTCATAAGTGGGCTGTGGGTTTCCAGAAAGATTTCTCCCCCAGACACAAGCTCCTGCTGTGATTTCTGCCTGAAAGTCGTGTATTTAATTCTTTACCATTTTATCTCACGTGTCTACAGAAAACCCTGCCTCAACCCATACTGAAGCTAATTTAATTATAATTCAATTATATACGATAGGTAAGTCAGGTTCATTAAGACATACTTCAGTGCATTCAAATTCACCCTTTCAGATACACGGTTCTATGAGTTTTGGCAAAGATGAATAGTCATGTAACTAGCACCGAAATCACATTTAGGTGCCTTTGCCCCCAAAAGCTCCCTCCCCCAATCCTTAACTCCTGGGAACACCACTGATTTTTTTTGTTTTGTTTTTTTTCTATCTCTATGTTTTTCGCCCTTCTCTGGAATGTCCTATAAATTTGTGCTTCTTTCACTTAGCGTAATGCTTTTGAGATTCATAGTTGTGTAGCATGTGTCTGTACTTTGTTCCTTTACACTGTACCACACTTTGCTTATTCGTTCACTAGGCAATAGGCATTTGAGTTTTTTCTCGGATTTGTCAATGTTGAATAAAGGTGTCGTAAGCTTCCCTGTGGAGGTTCTTGTGTGGACATACGTCTTCATTTCTGTTGGACGCCAGCTAGAAGTAGAATGTCTGGGTTGTCTGGTAAGTTTATTTTTCGGGTGTGTTCAACTTTGTAAGAGACCGCCAAGCCCTGGTTGCCATTTTGGAACAGAAAAAATTCCATCAGAAAAATAGAGTTTTCGTTGTTCTGCATCCCTATTAGCACGTGGTATTGTCAGATATAAACCTGTTCATTTTAATAGGTGCGTAGCGGTTTCTGTTTTTTGTTTTTTTAATTTTTTAAAATGTTGATTTATTTTTGAGAGTGAGAGAGAGAGAGAGCGTGAGTGGGGAAGCGCAGAGAGAGAGGGAGACACAGAATCCAAAGCGGGCTCTGGGCTCTGAGCCGTCAGCACAGAATCAGATGCGGGGCTCGAACCCACGAACTACAAGATCACGACCTGAGCTGAAGTTGGACACTTAACCGACTGAGCCACCCAGACACCCTTTACTGTGGTTTTAGTTCACAACTACCTCATAGTTAACAATGAACATTTTTTCATGTGCTTATTTGCCGTCCTTGTCTCTTTTTGGTGAAGTGCCTGTTCAAATCGTATGTCCATTTTTAAATTGGATGATTTGTTTTCTTATTATTGAGTTCTGAAGATTCTCTCTATTTTGGGTATCAGTCATTAGTACATATATAGCATTTTGCAAAAACTTTTTCCAAGCTTTTTTCTTTTCTTTTTTTAAATCTCTTAACAACGTCTTTCAGAGAGCATCAGTTTTAATTTTTGCCTGTCAATATTTTTAATGGTTCGTGCTTTTTATGTTTTATGTAAGAAATCTTTGCCTAAATCTATGTCACAAAGATTTTCTCCTGTGTTTTCTTTGAGAAGTTCTATATTTTACATTTAGGTACTATGATACATTCCAAATTGGTTAAGGTCCTTAATTTTTTTTGTTTGATTTTTGCATATAGATAAGTTAGTTGTTTAAAGAACAGTTTGTTGACAATATCATCTTTTCTCCTTTGAATTGCTTTTCAATAAGTGGACCATATGTTTGTGAGTCTATATCAAGACTTTTTATTTCATTCCATTGATATATATATGTTTATACCCTTCCACATAGTCTTAATTGCTTAATTTTGTATTAAGTACAGAAATCAGGTAGTGTGAATCCTCCTTCTTTCTCTTTTTCAGAGTTGTTCTACCCATTCTAGGTCCTTTGCTTTTTCTTATAAAGTTTAGAATCGGTCTGCCAAATTCTACCAAAAACTATGCCAGAATTATTTTTGAGATTGCATTGAATATATACTTCAGTTTGAAAAAATACTTGGCATTAAAACAATGTTGGGTCTTCTAATCCGTGACCTTGTTATACCGTGCCATTTGGTTAGGCATTTTTTATTCATCTCTTTAATGTTTTGTGTTCTTTAAGCATATGTTGCATATATTTTGCTAGCTCTCTCATTTTTTGTTGCTATTTTAAACGCTACTTTTTTTTTTTTAAGAAATTTACTTCTGGGGCACCTGGGTGACTCAGTTGAATAAGCGTCTGCCTCTTGATTGCAGCTCAGGTCATGATCTTGTGGTTTGTGAGATTGAGCCTTGTGTTGGGCTCTGTGATGAGAGTGTGGAGGCTGCTTGGGATTCTTTCTCTCCTTCTCTCTCTGTGCCTCCATTTTCTCTCAAAAAAAATAGACATGAAAAAAAATTGTTTTATTTCAGTTCCTAGCTGTTCACTTAATATAAAGGATTAAAATGATTTTGTATCCTGTGACCTTGCAAAACACACTTACTAGTTATAGTAGCTTTCCTGAAAATTATTTGAGATTTTTTGCTTAGACTACTATGTCTAATGCAAGTAAAGACACTTTTCCTTTTTCCTTTCTGATCTGTATTCATTCATTCATTCATTCATTCTTGTTTGTTTTATTGTACTGATTAGGACCTCTAGGTGAGTATGGTATGAACAGACATCCTTGCTTTATTCCCATTCTTAGGGGAAAAGCACTCAGTCCTTGCTACTAAGTATACTATTAGTTGTAGGCTTTTTGTATAGATACTATGATATTTATCAGGTTGAGAATGTTCCCTCTTATTGCTATTTGCTAGAAATTTTTATTATGAGTAAATGTTGAATTTTGTCAGTGATTTTTTTATGTGTACTGAGATGATCACAGACTTTCTCTTCTCAGTTTGTTGATAGAGTGGATCACATTGATTGATTCTTGAATCAACTCTTGAATCAACTCTATGTTGATTCTTGAATCAACTCTATTCCTGGAATAAACTCCACTTGTTATGATATCTTATATGATACTTTTTTCATATATTTCTGGGTAGGACTTGTTGATATTTGTAATTATTTTATGCCATATTCACAAAGTATATTGGTGTGTAGGTTTTACATCTATATCTGTCTTTCTATCTATCTATATAATTTATTAACAAGTTTTGTTACAGGGTAGTATTAAGCTCCTAAAGTGAATTGTAAACATTTTCTTCCTTTTCTCTTTTCAAGATTTGTATAGAAGTGGTATTATTTCTTTCATCAATGTTTAAAAAATTCACCAGTGATGCAATTTGGGACTAAAATATACTTCTTTGAAAAAATTTTTAATTGTAAATTCCATTTCTTTGTTAGATATAGGACGTTTTAGACTATTTCTTCCTAAGTGAGTTTTAGTAGTTTATATCATTGTGTGTGTGCCAATTGCAACTAAGTTGTTGAATTTAATGACATAACTTTGTAAATAATATTCCTCTATTATCCTTTTAATGGCAATAGGATCTTAATGATCTTTCCTGTTTCATTTCTGATATTAATAATTTGTTCTCTCTCTCTCTCTCCCTCTTCTCCCTTCCTCTTTCTATCTCCCTCTGATCTGTCTGGCTAGAAGTTTATCATTATGACAATAATTACAAAGAAGAAGATTTTGGTTCCATTTCTTTTCTGAGTATTTGACTATTTTAAATTTATTGATTTATAATTATAATTTCCTTATGGTATGCTTTTTAGTCCGTGGTTTAACCATAAATCTGTGGGGGTCTTTTTCATTTTCAAAAATAATGGAAGTTTTCAGGTATATTTTTGTGATTGATTTCTTGGTTTAAATTTTTTATTATTATTGGAGAGCTTACAGTGTATGATTTTAATTATTTTAAATTTGTTAAAGTTAGACAAATATGCTCTGTCATGATGAATGCTCCATGAGTACTTAAAAAAATGTATTTTTCTGTGGCTGGGTATTCTATAAATATCAAGTAAATTTATATGATGGCACTTTCTTGGGGGCATATTTTTTTCCTGCCTCTGTATTTTATTTTATTTTTTTAATATGAAATTTATTGTCAAATTGGTTTCCATACAACACCCAGTGCTCATCGCAACAGGTGCCTTCCTCAATGCCCATCACCCACTCTTACCCTCCCTCCCACCCCCCATCAACCCTCAGTTTATTCTCAGTTTTTAAGAGTCTCTTATGGTGTGGCTCCCTCCCTCTCTTTTTTTTTCCTTCCCCTCCCCCATGGTTTTCTGTTAAGTTTCTCAGGATCCACATAAGATTGAAAACATATGGTATCTGTCTTTCTCTGTGTGACTTACTTCAGTTAGCATAACACTCTCCAGTTCCATCCACGTTGCTACAAAAGGCCACATTTCATTCTTTCTCATTGTCTTGGGGGCATATTTTGAAAGATACAGAAAAAAGGTAATAAGTATAAAGATTAATGATGCCTATAGTGAAAAAAAGTTATGCCAAAAGCTATAAGAAAACTTTTGTCCCCACCACAATAATAGCATAATGGCTTTGTCCTCAAAGTCTTCAAATTGAGTTACTGAGGCCAAGTAAAGGCATATTGAAGAAGAGAGAGTAATACCAATATCTTTGGTAACCCCTATTTTCCAGAAGCATGTTCCTGTCACTTTAACATAGCAGTTTGCTTTTAGATTTTACACAGACCTAAAACAAAACTTGTTAAAATTCAGACTTGTTCACTTAGTCTTAATCCTTCTTACTGCAGATCATGGAATAAGTAATGTTTAGGGAAGGGAAGATTCTAAGAAGTACATTTATCCAATATAATTCAGTTATAATATTAATCATTATAATCAATCACGTGCCAAAAACAAATCTGTGTTTTCTTAGGATTTAATTTGTGCTTTTAAGAGTATGTTAGCATCTTCTATGGAAAATGTGCTTTAAAGCATAACAAATTTTTGGTGATTTTGGTTTTGAACGCACCTGTAGATAACCAAAGACCCCTTCCAGAGCATCAGTGTCATTTATATGGATCACCCTGCAAGTGTAAACACTGGGAACAGATGCAAAAGTCAGGCTATCTCCTCCCACCGTATAAATGGATACCTAAAAGAGTTTAAGAAAAATCAATGTTCTATATTAGAAATCATTTCAGCCTTTTCTTTTAAATACTAATACCAGAATTACAATATTTTGCAAAGCAACTTTGCAACATAACTGCCTTGCATATTCTTTTTCTGAGACAGCTCTCAAGGACAAGAAGAGAATGAGCGTAGCTTTTTAGTACTTCTTGTCTTTCAAACCTCCTGGAGAACAATTAAGTTTTGTGGACTTTAAAATAGCATATAGGGCCACCTGGGTGGCTCAGTCAGCTAAGCATCTGACTCTTGATTTCATGGTCATGGGATCAGGCCCCAGGTCAGACCGCACACTGAGCGTGAAGTCTGCTTGGAATTCTCTCTCTCCCTCTCTCTCTGCCCCTCCCCTGCTCTCTCTCTCTCAAAACAAGTAAATAACATTTAAAAAGGAACATATGTTCATGTGTTCTTCAAAGGCAATTCAGTCTGCAACATGCCCTTTGAAGGAATAGATGTAAAGGCACACTTTCTATGCTTTAGTGGGTGTATTTGTTCAGAGTAGGTTTTGTCTGTTTAAAAGAGGTATGTAATATTTTAGGAAGAACCAGATGCTACCATATCATTCCTTCCAAGGGGACGGACATTATAGACCTGCTACTTGTCTGTACGTCACATGGACTAGAGACAGAGAAGTAGTTCCATGCTGCCCAGTGTTTTTCACATCTTCAATAAGACAATTCGTGGAAAAGTCTCCTTCTTTGCCTATCAGTCATGGAAAGAGTAGACTGCAGGGGTGCCTGGGTGGCTCAGTCAATTAAGCATCTCGCTCTCGGTTTTGGATCAGATGATGATCTCACAATTTGTGGGTTTGAGCCCTGTGTTGGGCTCTGTGCTGGCAACGTAGAGCCTGCTTTGCATTCTCTCGCTCCCTCTCTCTCTGCCCCTCCCCTGTATCCTCACTCTCTCTCAAAATAAATAAATAAACATTTTTTAAACAAGAAAGGAAGAAACAGCCCGCAGAAAAACTAAATGGTGACTTCTGGATATACTGACTCTCTTGCCCCCAACTCATACCAGTCGATGTTATGGACAGTGGCTCTATATCAATGAAAAATAAGGCCTTTGGCCTTCCTAGAATTGGAACACAAAGGACAAAACAAAACTCTCACACTTCTAGGTGTTGAATTCTGTCAAAGAAAATATTTAAATCTCCTGCCCTACTCATACAGACTTATAGACACATTATGATTAAGGAATATACTTTCATGGCTTTATTTCATGTAAAACAGATAAATCTGCTCCACAAACTTGGGATGTGAATGTAAGTGCCTCGTTGCAGTTTTATCGTCTTAGTGGACTACACTCTCAAGTGTCTTATCTTACTAATGGAAAGTTCCAGAAGTCCATCTTCATCCCATCACTCCCATTTAGGCAAGGACCTCAATACTTCCCACCTTAGGTCAGAAGGAGGCTGTCCATCGTACCACAGCCCTAGCTCCTTTTCCTGCCCTGGCAACCACTGAGGGCTCGCCTTGCCCACTCCATTGGGCTGTCACTAAGATGAGGCCTCTCTCAGGGCATGGGCTTTTGAGAGAAGGCAACCCTCTTCCTTTATTATTAACCAATTGGAAATTCTCCACCCCAGCACTCCAACGGTGGTTGATTCTAAACACCCAGCTCTCCCAATTCACAAACAGCCAACTTTCATGGTGCCAGCCTACTCCTTGAATGCTTGACCAGAACAAGTTAACTAAGAGATACCAAACTCCCAACCCTTACCTCCACTGAGGTCTTTAGGAGTAAGTAGTTTTTCTTCACAAAACTTAAAAATTTAAATGAACTGATGATTCTTCTCATTCTCTAGAAAATGAGGCTATTTGTCTGCTCTTTTAATGGAAGCTGTTCTTAGTGGTGTTAGGATATTCTAAGACGCCTCCAATGATGTCAAGGGGCAGATACTTAGATTCACAGAGAAATGAAACAAATGGGAGGGCTACTTTGCGTCCCTGTCCTTGCTGTCATACTCTCCTCTAAGCTAAGTATCCCTCCCCATGATATGTCTGTCTCTCTGTATCTCTTTCCTTGTGTGTGTCACATACACTCATACAGAGACCACCCCATAACAAGCAAAATCAAAAGCAAAACAAAACAAAAAACTAAAACTGTAACTTCTCCTAGACCTTTGGTAAAGTCTCAACCATAATTTGGGGTTAGAATTTGGGGCTACATTAGTTATAAAGCACGTGGTATCTCTAAGCTCCTAGCTCTCTAAGCTTCAATTTCCCCATCTGTAGAGTATGATTCTAATAACTCAGATGTCCATATAATTTTTTGCGATGAATAAGGTAAATAAGTCACATACAACCTTTAGGACAGTGCCTGATGCAGAGTAAAAATAAGTATAAGCCATAATTTAGCCCTATATTTCTCTCTCCATTTCGTCCAAATGGCGTTACCTTTATATAAACATGGTATTCCTATTTCCATGTGGAGTTCCTGACCCGCACATTGTGTGCCCACACAGAGATTCTCTCTCCCTTCTCGTTTATACTTAACCAACCCAAAGCCCAGTCATCAAACCTTCTCCCGCAAACCTCTTAATGGAAACAACCCTCATTGCTTTTCCTTCTCTTTTATTCTTGTACACATGTCAAAATGAGTCTGCTAACTCCAGGAAGTATTTGGTGGGGGTGGGGTGGGGTATTTATTTTGTTGTTGTTGTTGTCGTTTGGTTTTGGTTTTGGTTTTGGATGTCTTGTCGATACTTTGGGATGTTCTACAGAGATGGTCATGTTATCGATCAACAAAGCCAGAGCTCCAAGAGGGTGAGAGTGGAAGATGTAAGATTTCCTAACCCTCAGGCGTGGAAGGCAATCAGTACCGCATCTGCAGCTGCTGCATTTTCTTGGCCACAGCAGATCACCAGACCAACGTAGACTAAGGGAGGAGGGGAGGCTCCTGCCTTCGTTGGGGGGGCATGGTGAAGTCCTATCCCAAAGGACACATGGGTTGAGAGCTCTGATTATGCCTCCCTTTGGAAACAACTGGCATTACCGATGTTGCCAGTCTATTACACTCAAAGAGATGATGCATTTCCTAAGAGTAAAAGCCATGGTTTTGTACTTTGCAAGTAGGTGTAGCGTGCTGTAATACTTGAGACTTAAAAAACGACAACACATTAATCACCTATTGATAACACACATTTTAACATGTAAGATTGCAACCTCAGGTTTATGCTGGGATCATTTGTTTTCATATCATCCTGTTCCTGTACTGATAGTACCAGAATTTGTTTTAAATGTTTTTGTTTATTTTTGAAGGAGAGAGAGACAGAGCATGAACAGGGTAGGAGGAGAGAGAGAGGGAGACACAGAATCCAGAGCAGGCTCCAGGCTCTGAACTGTCAGCACAGAGCCTGATGCGGGGCTCGAACCCACAAACTGTGAGACCATGACCTGGGCCGAAGCCGGATGCTCAACTGACTGAGCCACCCAGGTGCCCCGTACCAGAATTTTTTCATTGGGCTTTATTTTATTTTTATAATCTGAATGCATTAAAGCAACAAATGCAATTTTCCACTTAAAACTATCATTATGGTTTTGGTTACTGCCTGTTGCTCAGCAATTTTTTTTCTTATCAAAATCCTTCCTGGTTGATTTACTCCTTAATTTTTTTCCATTAAATGATGTAAATTTTAGGAGAGTATTTTTTTTCTTCTTACATTAGTTCAGAATCATAGATTCATGCATTGTCTTTTTGATATTCAAATGACCCTCATTGGTTTTGATATTTTATAACTTTTCATCTCAGAACCCTTTATTGCCTTTCATTGAATTCTTCTGGTTTGTGTTATTTCCAGTAATCTGTACGCCATCCATTCTGTTTTCAAAATCGCTTATCTGTAAAGTTTTCACATTACATCGCCCATTTCGGCTTTAACTAAAGTTCAATCATAATGTATCACATAGAATGGTAAATTTAAAATATATAAAAGAAGTATTTATGTTCTATATATAACAGCTACACCAAAAATGAAATAGAAACTTTCTATTTCCTTTATTAAATGGATAAAAGTAGGTTTTCATAGAAAAAGGTTACTGGTATGTGTCTGTTATATACTACAATGAAATCAGACACTGCAGGAGATACAAAAGGTATCCGACTTTGCTCAAAATGTGTCCTTAATGTTTGTAAAGTCTCCCCCATGGAGGCTGCTTGACCTTTGTACATTACCATTAACATTACCATTTAACTTCACTTAAATTTTGCCAGTTTGTGCATGAATTCCTATTTTCTATTCCAGGATCCAATCCAGGATACCACCTCGGTCATTTTTTTTTTTTTTTAACAAAAAGTTGTTAAATGCCTCCTTTTTGGCCCTCAATCCAGTTTTGTTTGTCTGCATGTCCCTTTGGGTGTTCTCTGTGCTTATCTAATAAGATTGATTTGCTTCCTTTTCTCCTTCACTTTCTAAAAGTAAATTCCGCTTCACGTATATACATCCTAATTTTTTGATACTTGATATTTTGACTACCGACTCCTTCTAAGATGTTCAGGACTGTCTCCTTGTTCTGTCCCCCAGGCTGGATAGATTCTTTCTTTTCATGCCTCCGACTCCAGAACACATGGACATCATTGTGCTTTCTTTGTTGAACATTTCCATTTTCTCACCCACCCCACAGCGAGCAAGACTGTTGAGTCTGGAAAGCCAAGTGTCGTGTCTTATTAACCTACAGATCTCTAAGGTCTATGACAGTGCATAGCACAGAGTAGGTACTCCAAACAGATTTGATAAAACAAGTAAATTTAGGATTGATTAATTAATTAATTAATATTGTTGGCTTTGGGGTGATTATTACTCCCAATTGGCCCTTTCCCCACTTTCTCTTTTTTCTCTTACTGGCAACATATCCTCCCGTTTGGTCAGAGAGAACTCAAATACTTGGACACTTGAGGCAGCTTTATAAACAATTCTAATATGTCTTTACACATCTGAAACTCCTCTGGCTTGCTGTGAATGAATTCAGGCTACCTGGGCACACCCTGTGGCTCCACCAGGGGCCTTGCTCTGTGACTTGACGTGCCGTAAGCCTCAGGTCCTTTACCCAAAATGATGGGTAAGGCTTTTTGCTGTTTTATTTCCTTACGAATCCTCAGCGCCTAGAACAAAAGGGGTACTGAATGCGTACAGCGGAATGCAAACATATGGCAAGCCGTATCTGTTTTTTTGGTTGTGTGGGGTTTAAACAGGCCGATGTATGTGAAGTGTTTCGTGTGCCCACCTGGGGAGAGTTCAATAAATGCTAGATGTGGTTATTATATAAGTAAACCTCTCCACACCACACTTTCACTAGGTACAATTTATTAGGCCATTGGCTTTTTCAAAAGTTCTTATGTAATGAGCCTTAAGAGCATTGAAGATCCTGTCCTAATTGCATTCGCTGTTAGGAATCTAGTAACATAAACCAGTTGCTGTCTGTATCAACACACATGCTTCCTTTTATAATGGGCAGTGCGTAACGCTCCTTCTTTGCTGTGTCTCTTGGACACCAGGAAGCTCGAAGTGAGATTTAGTGCATGAACTACATCAGCTGTGCTGTATTAGTAACATTCTTTGTCTCCTATGGACGACTTTCTGGACATAAATTTGTTCCTGATGCTCTATAATATTTTCTGTAATACTGTGGACTATAATATTCTGCCATGTTCTATAATATTTTTAGGGAAACATTATTACTGATAAATATAAGATGTATACCATAAAGCAATGTATATATAACCACGTTATGTTTTTCACATAATTTAATAATTTATGTGCAATTGTCAAAGTTAATGTCTATTGACAAATGTGGCAGAAAATATAACAAGTTGCCCCTAGAATTTCTGCGGTTGGACATTTGGATATTTGGGTATAGAAATACTTTTAATTGTAATTTTGGGTACATGGTTTTAATCTTCATTGTGATGTCTCTAATTTTCAAATGTAACATTTTAAAGCAAAACTAATGAGTATTCAGATATAAAAATACATAAATAAAACAGGAACATCTGGATGGCTCAGTTGGCTAAACATCCAACTCTTGGTTTAAGCTCAGGTCATGATCTCAACAGCTGTGAGTTCCAGTCCCTCTTTGGGCTCTGTGCTCACAGCCCAGAGCCTGCTTGGGATTCTGTCTTCCTCTCTCTCTGCCCCTGCCCTGTTTGCATGCTCTGTCTCTGTCTCTCTCTCTCTCTCTCTCTCTCTCTCAAAAATCAACAAATAAACATTTAAAAAATAAATAAATGAAAATAATTACTTTTATTTTGAATGCAGCTTATAAATAGCTAAATTATTTAATGTTGAAATTTTGCATATACAATTTAGTAAGGGATAATTCCGTAACACTCAATAGGACCTCTTAGGCTCAATTAGAATAATTTATATTAGGAAGTTACAAATTCATGCTTATTCAGTTTTAAGTATATATATTTCTAGAGAAAGCAAACTTTGCATAAAGTGTTTATGAAAATATTTGATTTAATTCAGGCATCATAAAAAAAACATTAGCACACTCTCATTTTCTTTCCTCCTTTTAACTACGGACACTTAATATGAAATGTTTTAGGATAGTCTAAGTATTGAAAACTTAATGGGTAGGTAAAGCAGGTGAGATAATTTGAACTTGCATCTTCATATTCATAATAACTGGCTTGTCTTCAGGTTGTATATTAATTTCTTATGAAGCTTTTTCTAACATGAAAGTTATGTCACCTTGGGTATTTTGATTATTGTATCAACTTTTCAGAATTATCTTTTCCTTTTTCCCTTCTTCTTTCCAACTTCTTCCCTCCTTCTGTCATTCTTCCTTCCTGCTTCTCTTTTTTCCCCTCTTGGTCAATTTATCTTTTCCTTCTTCTTTCTTTTTTCTTTCGCCTATGTTCCCAAGTAAAGCAGTAACTTTAATCAATAGAATGCCATGCGATTTTCCAGCTTAAATCTTTATATTCATTTATATTCCAAATTGATTCTAAGATATTTTAAGGGTTTCTTTTCTGCCTTGCAATGCAAACAAATAACATAATGTAAGAAATGGGTCTATTTTTTAGTTGTCTAGAATAAATATATAATAGTATATTTTTTTTTATTTTTAAACCACACATGTAGTACCTATTATGTATCAGACACCATTATAAGAAGCATTTCCCAATAGTGTCAGATTTAACCATCATAATTAAATTATTAAATACACATACCTCCTTCCTTTGAGGAAAGTATTGTTATTATGACTGTCTTATAGAACAGAAACTGAGGGACAAAGAGATCAAGTGATTTTTCCATGGATAGTCAGTTTGTCAGCCATGGGATCAAGATTCAAGCCCAGGCTGTCTAGACTGCATAACTATATATCATTATGTAGGCAGAAGAAAATAAACAAAAATCAAAAATTCCAAAACAACAAAAAATACACAATACTCTAACACAAATCTTAAAGCTAAATTCTCTTTTCTAGACAGTCTAAATGTATATGTCTACTATAAGCTTCTATACTTATTTTTTTCTTAACAGCTGAGTGGGGGGAAATGTTGTAGCAAACTGGAAAGCCTGTATCATATTGATCATGGCAAAATGAGAACTTCTGAGAAAATAAAAGGAAGATAGGGTCTTTCTTAATCCTCTTCTGATTCTGTGTTCTAAGAAGCCATTTCTTAAAATTTCTTTTTAACGTTTGTTTATTTTTGAGACAGAGAGAGACACAGCATGAACTGGGGAGGGTCAGAAAGAGAGGGAGACAGAGAATCCAAAGCAGGCCCCTTGCACTGTCAGCACAGAGCCCAACTCAGGGCTCCATGCAGGGCCCACATACAAACTGTGAGCTCGTTACCTAAGCCCATGCCTGAGCCCAAGTCAGAAGCTTAACCAACTGAGCCACCCAGGTGCCCCGACACTGGCCTTTTAAGAAGCTAGATCGACTAATTTTTAGATGTTGCAAGCTTTGAACATCCTGAAGCAATCCCAATGGCAGTGTGAACAGAGGGCTACAGGATCAAAGAGTGGGGGTGATTAGTGACTCAGGGGCCACAGAAAGCCCTCCAGGAAATGGGGTCGGGTATCTGAGAGAAGGGAGGGAAATGAAGGAGGGTGCAGGCTTGTTCAGAGGACTTTGGAACTTTCTGTGGGGCTAATGGATGCTTTCCAGGCTAGGAGGAGTTAGGGAGGCTGGCTGTAATAGTTGTTTTAAGCTTATGAATTGCGGGAGTATTTTTAATGTTTGTAAATATTGCTGTTGCTTTATTAAACTCACGTGTATAAATCTGCCATCTAGGTAGCAAGCATGTATAAAGTATGTTTTCTGTAGGTATGTAGATAGAGTAAAAATGAATTGGGATAAGGGTGCCTGGCTGGCTCAGTCAGTAGGGCACATGACCCTTAATTGTAGGGTGTTGAGTTTTAGCCCCATGTTTGGCATGGAGCCTTAGATGAGTACATACATACATAGATACATACATATTTTAAAAATTTGAAAAATGAACTGGGATCAATGTTTAGTTTTGTTCCTAGGAATCCTGAAGAATACTGTCATCTCCCCAATTAAAGCTCTTTCTTCTCAAAAATTTATTCATGGCTTTTGAGAAAATGTTCTCCTGTCCTCCATCTTCAAGCCTAAATCTTGCATTGTTCCACACTTATGTTTTCTATGTTCAGCATCATTAAAAATAGTATAATAGTTACTAAATCCATAGTTACTATTATACAGAGCTAAGTAGTCTATTACACCCTACAAGCTATATATTTTATTTGTGATTTTGGAGATTACAAGGCTTTATAGAATAGGAATATATGGTTTTATAGAGTAGGAATGGGTGCGAATTGTTGTTGTTATTTTAATTCTCCCTACAGTTTTTTCTGTAGATGCTAAAAGTATTTCTTCCAGAATCTCTACTTAAGAAAAAAATTTTTAATCTTTTTACTTATTTTTGAGACAGAGAGAGACAGAGCATGAGCAGGGGAGGGGCAGAGAGAGAGGGAGACACAGAATCTGAAGCAGGCTCCAGGCTCTGAGCTGTCAGCACAGAGCCCAACACGGGGCTCGAACTCACAGACTGTGAGATCATGACCTGAGCTGAAGTCGGACGCTTAACTGACTGAGCCACCCAGGCACCCCGTATTTCTTCAAGAATCTATACTTGAAGATGTTGTTGTTGTTTGTTTTATTTTTTTTACTATGAACTTATAAAAAAAAAAAGCCTACCATGTTCTGGAAAAATGTAAGGACTTATATATGTGTTAATTCCCCCTATTTTCTTCTTCAGTGTATCTTCTTTTCTAATGTGTAATAATGTTCAATGAAAAAAAATCTTTTCTATCAATCCCTTGCACATTTTAAATAAAGTGTGTGTGTGTGTGTGTGTGTGTGTAGGATGTCAGTACTTGCAATCAGCTAGTCTACCCGACCTATATTTCAAATGACACATTAGTTATATTTCCTTCATTCTGTGGAACATGTAAATCAAACACTTCAGGTTGCTGGTTGACCAATCTTGATTGCAAGATGTCATGAGTTTGCCACAAGTTGGAGGTAATCGATGCTTAATGCCATTTCTCTCAACCTCACACTGACTTTAATTTAATCATTGACCTTCCCCCGCCCCCAGTGCATACTCAGATGAAAGACATAGGTTAGAAATAAGTTTATTAAAACTATAGGGAAACAATAAGATTCGTGATCTCAGGATTCAATCCAATTTTGTATAAATACAATCCTACCTGCAAGTACAAACAACTAATTTCTTTCAAATTTTGTAAGTTTATTTATGACATATACTATATATCTACCGCTTACTGGAAATTTTTATCTTTTATTCTAAAATTATTTTACATGTAATGATCTGCTTAGGCAGATTAGCAAATTTAAGTATGTTTTTACTTGTCATTGGTCCTTATGTGTAAAGACCAAAGAAACATGTTTCCTGTATGCAAATTGATGGGTTTTACTTTGCATGAAGACCTTTAACTTGTGTAAATAATTTGAACTACTGCTGGGAGTTCTTTTAAACTCAAAGAAAAGTTTTACTTCAATTATTTCTCAGGGTCACTGGTCATAGTATTGATATGTGAAATAACATTTGTAAAAATCCATTAAATTAAATATTCAGGTAAATTTATGTTAAACGAACTTACAAAACCTTTCAGTGTCTGTTGAGGCCGAAAATTATATAAACTGGTAAAACCTCATAATTTTCACATTTGTTCTCCCCCCCCCCACCGTATACTCTTGGAAAATAAATAATTTATGGGGCGCCTGGGTGGCTTAGTCGGTTAAGCATCCAACTTTGGCTCAGGTCATGTTCTCGCGGTTTGTGAGTTTGAGCCCCGCATCAGGCTCTGTGCTGACAGTTCAGAGGCTGGAACCTGCTTCAGATTCTGTGTCTCCCTCTCTCTCTGCCCCTCCCCTACTCACGCTCTGTCTCTCTCTGTCTCTCAATAATAAACATTAAAAAAATTTTTTTAAAGAAATAAACAATTTATATGCACAATTTCACTATATTTAACAACTGTATTCTTTATATATTCCCTTGCTTATTTTGGAATCATACACATGGTTGGAATAATAAGACAAATTAATTTTTTACTTTTATATTACATTCTCCTCGCTGTCAGTGCAGAGCCTGACACAGAGATTGAACTCATGAACTGTGAGATCATGACCTGAGCCAAGATCAAGAGTCAGATGTCTAACCAACTGAGCCACCCAGGCGCCCTATAGGTGACACTTTATAACCATGGGTTGATTGTTGAATTTCAGTGTGTTAGGTTTTCTTTCACAGGCTCTCTCTACATCTGTGTTAAGACATGTCCTTTCTTGTTAGCATCCCCATGATCTTGATTAGCCCTCACTGCTTTCTCCTAATATCTTCCTTTGGGTCCACAACCTTTTGCCACAAGCTTGGCTGGACACACACTAGTCCCTCTGGTAATCTCTTAGACATTTCCCTGATATGCTCCAGACCTAGCACCTATCAGGCACGTAATCAGTATTTGACCATAATGGGTTCTGATTTACAGAGTGCTTTTATATCTCTTGTCCATCTGACCCTCGACTCAGATGTTAAGTTGACGGGAAAATTGTTATTTGTACCTGATATGTGAGAAGATGGAGGCTAAGAAAATTCAAATGCCTTGCTAAAACTTACAGAGATGTATGCATTCTCTCTAGAAAGTGGGGCTCTTAGTGTTACCTCCCTCTCCCGCTGTAAAATCTAGTTTTCTAGTTCATCATCCGTATCCAGCAAAGTAGCTCAGAATGCTGAATATTTGTTCATCCCATGCTGCCAGACAACATCACCCAAAACTCTCTCGGGTGAAAGAGCAGAAATGCATCTATAAGCTACAAAAGAAGATGTGATGATTTTGATGTTTTAAGTCACAGAACCATTACTCACTGTAGGACGAGACAATAAACAGTGATGCTTCATGAAATGAGAAAGTGAATTCACAGATATCATTAATCTTACAAGTTAACTCGATCCAATTTTTAATTAGAGTCATGACCTAGTTTCCTCACTGTAGAAGAATAATATATGCACCTATGTATGCATATGTATGCATACTGATTTTGAAAATATGAGAACTTTCACATCTAGATAATTCTCACAATAGTACGATAAACCCAGGATAAGAACATGGTAACTGTCAGCCTACAAAGGATACGTCAGACTAAAATTTGAACACTGCTCAGTAGATACGAGTTTTGGGAGCATTATAGTAAGGACCATGCTAAGAGGTTTTATTAGTGACTTATTACGTAGGTGACAATTAAATCCTGATTACTAGACTGCATGGCCTGGTAGTCTGTAGACTCGATACTCAGTACACTGCCTATAGATATTCGGTGTGACTTGTCTTTGTTTCTGGGTTCCAAGCATAATACCATAAGAAAAACAGCAAGTTTCATAAACCAAAGAAGAGGAAAATTCTGTACAACCTGTAAAAAACCATTAAGTTAAAGATCTAACTCTAACTCTCTCATGTTCAAGGGCTGTAAAAGTTACGGTGATAACCGAAATATACCCGTGGTGGGGAAAATGTTTCCTTTGGTTAACACGTTGCAGTGCAGGGGCGCCTGGGTGGCTCAGTCAGTTAAGCGGCCAACTTCGGCTCAGGTCATGGACTCCCAGTTCACAAGTTCGAGCCCCATCTCAGGCTCTGTGCTGACAGCTCAGAGCCTGGAGGCTGCTTCACGTTCTGTGTCTCCCTCTCTCTCTCTGCCCCTCCTCTGCTCACGCTCTGTCTCTCTCTCTCTTTCTCTCTCAAAAGTAAATTAAAAACATTAAAAAAAAAACAGACATTGCAGGGCAAAGATGTTTGCATCGCCAAGTAGATATACATCATGGATGTGTAATCAGTAGATCATAAGTAAAAAGTGGGAAAAGGTATCAACATTTTAAGACCCTCCTGTGTGCCAGATGCACTACGTTCTTTGCGCCAGATGTGTTCCACACACTAGATTATCTAATCCTGATGATAATTTATAGGTAGACATTATTATCCTGATTATTACAAAATCATTCTATCAGGTGAGACTAAGTAATTTACTAAAATGGCAGAACTGCTATGCTATTCACTCTCCTGTTGTACTGTGTGTGTGTGTATTTACCACAGAATATGTTATAATAAATATATAATATTTCTTTTCTTCACCTAAAATTTTTTACAGCGATGTTTGTTCCTTAAAATGCTTCCCAATAGGGGTGCCGGGGTGGCTCAGTCCGTCAAGCATCTGACTCCAGCTCAGGTCATGATCTCGCGGTTTGTGAGGTTGAGCCCCGCGTCGGGCTCTGTGCTGACAGCTTGGAGCCTGCAGCCTGTTTCGAATTCTGTGTCTCCCTCTCTCTCTCTGCCCCTCCCCTGCTAATACTCTGGCTCTCAAAAATAAATAAATGTTTAAAAAAAATGCTTCCCAATAAAGCTGTTGGGTAATCAGATAATTTAGGAATCCTCCATAGATTATCTCCCGCTAGTACTTACGGGGTCATCACTCTATTTAAGTGACGATCTCAAGCCCTGCAAACAAGTGAAACTCAAACTAAAGTTCAACAAAACACCCGTCTGGAAATTCTGCTGGGGGTCATACTGCACCTGCCATTGATTCCTTCATGGATCATTTGAATCACTTCGGACAGGCCACGGGAGCAAAGAAGTATGCAAGTGGTTTGCTTCACATTTCTTGTGTGCTGGGAATTTTGATGTGTGTTGAAAGAGGCATGGACCGCCTATCCTATTTGAGGAGTGTAGTTTAGACTTTTAAAAAAAATGCCCGAGAAAATTGGTGAAGGGATTGTATTACTGTTGAGATGTTGAATTGCATCACGTGTGACATAGGGCACAACTCGTGTGAGATGCGTGTTCCTAAGACAACATGGTGTAAATGGCAGACGTAGGAACATTGCCCTGTGGCTTTGCAGGATCGATGTTCCTAAATAAGCCGGTCCCTGCTCTGGAGACCCCCGCATCCTATAAATAGTCACAGAAGGCACCCTTTTTATTTGTCTCAGGGCGTTTCCCTAACCTCTTTCTCCCACCTTCCAGTTCAAAAGTTCTTGCTCTCCTTTGCAAGCCTGTCTCTTCTTGCCCTTTCTCTGTGTCCCGCCCTCTGGAAGATAGCCAGTCAGTCAGTGCATGGCCTCAGGAGCAGCCCTCTTTGACCCACCATTTCTGAGTGGGCCCAGCTTCAGTGGTGCAAAACCTTACACTGTTGCGCTGTGTTGTTCTTCCCAGAGTAGGAGATGAGGAATAGCATACTATACCAACACATGAGACCACTTCATAATCAGTTGAAGAACTCACACGGAAAAGTCAGAGAGCAAAAAAATGTATTCGACTATTTTATTTAAAAAAATTTTTTTTTTAACATTTATTTATTTTTGAGACAGAGAGAGACAGAGCATGAACGGGGGAGGGGCAGAGAGAGAAGGAGACACAGAATTGGAAGCAGGCCATCAGCCCAGAGCCTGATGCGGGGCTCGAACTCACGGACCACGAGATCATGACCTGAGCCGAAGTCGGACGCTCAACCGACTGAGCCACCCAGGCGCCCCTGTATTTGACTGTTTTAAACCACTGCAAACTCTCATACTACTCAGTGTGTCCTATGTGATTAGTTAAAGGTAACTTATGTGGGCCAAATTAACTGGAAGAGGGTGATTTTTAATATTTAAAGGGTCACAAGGCCTCCATCAAGGACTGGGATGCTACCAAAATAGCCGTAAGCAGTGAATGGAGCCCAGCACAACGGCTGCAGAGCTGTCCAGATCTGCAAGTGGTTGACTACGTGACTATGTGGAAATCCTTTAACCTCTTTGACATTTGCAAATCACATAACCTCATTTCACAAATAAGGATGCCAGTGACCCCGTAGGGTTTTTTTTTGTTTTTCAGAGAATCAGGCTACACAGCTGTGCAAAGTGCCACTCATGTTGTAGTCTGGTGAACGCCAGCCCGGGTCAGTGGTTCACGTTGGACTCTAGAGCTGTAGGCAAGGGGGGTGGTTTTGGGAGCTGAGTAAAGAGTTTTATACATTTTTCAATGTTACGTAAATGATAACGATGACGTTACTGAAAATAATGATCCTCAAGGGCAACACCAAATAATAGTTAACATTGAGCGCTTTAATCCTCATAAAAATAAAACAAAAATAAAGGTGCCATTATTCTCCCCATTCTAAAGATGAAGAAAAGTATAGAATCATGCAGCTAAACAGTTGGAGGAGCAAGGTCTCAGACCCAAACTAACTGACCCGCAAGAACGACAACATTCTTCACCATTAAGTGACGCCTGTCGTATGTCATGCCTGTTTCAACGATAGCCTGGCACTGTGCCACTCTATTTCTTGTAAAAGAACTGGGGATATCTAAACCCTGGAACAGGCCTGTATAAAGATGATTTTATGATTGTCAGGGCATTTGAGATGCCACAATCAACAAGATGCATCTCAGATTATAAAGAGAACCTAGGATCACATGAACATATATGAACATAGTGCATCATCAAGGACTTGGTTGATGTTTCACGTCAAGCTGGTACGGACTCATTGATGTGTTGTGAAAGGGTAGGGGATCTGAAAAATACTGTCTTCCTTGAGTATAACTCATCTTAATCTGTTCCAGATTTATCTCTGCGTTTCTACTATTCAACAGAGTAGTGTTTCGCACATAATAGGTACTGGATAAAGATCACTTGGATGAAAAAAAAATATCTGGGTGGTAATAGCTATGTGGGAAGGAGTAATTATTCTGTCATGAGGTAAAAGAGACTATTTAAAAAGACTTCTGGGAGCATTAAAAATGTTCTTGACATCTAACAGACGTGTATATCTATTTCACTTACTAGTATATTTTCTATTAAAATTAGAAATAATTATCTGGCGGAAGACAAGAACTGTTCATAATTCGTGTATGTGAAAATAACCTAAAAGAGGAAAACATTCTGTCTCAATTTGTAAAAGTATGTACTCAATTGTAGTAATGGGTACTAGAAAATGCATTTGTTTACTTTACCCAGTTTAATACATTATATTCAATAACAATTAGTAATACTGACCTTGGTATTTTAATCAACAAATAATCCAGCTCTAACTCTGAGGTCAAGAATAGAGAAGCAATGGTAGAAGCTATATTTTGCCTGTATGCATTACATGTGGAGAGTATGTTGTGTTTCCGTGAGTCCTTCTCAAGTTTCAATCAGATTTCCCTGCTTACGCTTCTTGAGTTGTCACATATTTAACGGGTGCTGAATATCTACTAAGATACAATACAGACTAATGTCCGGCTCTCATCGAACCTGCATTCCACTGAAGGGCTGTGTCTTCTACGAGACAGAAGGTACATACTCCTCATGTCCAAGGGTTTGGATCGAATCATTGCTATGATTCCTTCGTAAGTATATCCTTCTATGTGCAGATGCATTTTAATATTTCTTATTGGTAGTTTCTAAAAATTGCCAATGAAACAAAATAAATATTGACACCTGGTCTTATAACATTTGTTTGTGATGAAAATTTCATTATTTGAGAATAATTCCCTTCTCTGGAATGCCAGATCACTGTGGTAGTAACGTGCAAGAGACAGTTGTTATACGTGAGACTGCATTTATCATCATTGTATAGGATAAAACTAACCATAGATTTTAAAAAAATGTTTCTTAATTATCCTCAACTCATTTATAGGCCTCTTTCTATACATGTGGGCAGACGGCCCCGTTTCTCAGTTCACCAACTTAGAAAAGATAAGTTTCAATGGATTCTCATTTCCCCTCATTGTTGATGACTTTCCATGAGATTACCTCTTAGATGGTATATCACAACAAAGCACTGGCTTGTCCCACTGGTGCTTAAAAATGTTGTACAATAATAAGAAGTAAGTGGCATGATGAAACCTATAACTCCTAGACCCCACCTTAGGATGCAGTCAGTGTACTTTATAGTAAGGCTTTGGAGTAGATTCAGCAAATGTTTATTATAGAATCAGGAATATGGTGCCAATGGTCCTTGCTGCCCACATGGCTCCAAAGCTGTACTGCAAAAATTAAAATACTATGTAGATTATGTTTATTTAACCAACTATTCTTCCAACAAAGCACGTTAATTTATCAATCCAGCGTTCTTTATCTGAGAGAGGTACATGAATTACCTGCGAGATCGCCATTAATAATTGTGCCGCTTAATCATAGCTTTATCATTTCCCTGAGAAAATTCTCATTTCTCAACAGTTGAATATCACCAGAGCTCAATGCTTCCTGTGCTTAACTCCAAAGCCACAGTCTGTCACAAAACTGTAAGTCGTGACTGGTATTAAAAGCCCAAGTTCTGTAAACTGCCTGGGATGAAGTAGTGGTTAGACAGTCACTAAATATGTGACCTTGAGCGAGATGGTAATTTCTCTGTGCCTCAGTTTCCTGATATACAAAAACAGAACAAAAATAATACCAACCTTAGACGGCCATGGCAAGGTTGACGTGAGATCATGCCATGGTAAGCATGTAACAACTGTTAGCTATGATCATTGTTACTGCCTTTGTGGTGGTCTTTTTTCCCCCTCTTTGTTGTGTATCACCATAGCGACAAGGGAAACAACTAGACTCAAAAGTTGTTTGGCGGTATTCGTCCACATGCTGCAAATGTATGAATTTAAGCAACAGGGATCTAAATGTCTTGGCACAGATAATTGTGATGTGTTTTTCAGAATCTAGATATCAGGTGATTCATTTCTTGGGCATTTAAAAATAATGAACACGAACATTTGTATTGAAAATTTGAAAATTTAGAAAATGTGTTTAGCAATAGGAGATGATAAGAAAAAAAAACGTCCTTTGCTTTCCCAACGTTTGGTTGTTTATAGGGTTGTTCAAATCCATTTAATTGTGTTGCAATCAAGCAACAGTACTTTTCATAGAAAGAGCAGTGGGGGGGGGAGGCGCCTGGGTGGCGCAGTCGGTTAAGCGTCCGACTTCAGCCAGGTCACGATCTCGCGGTCCGTGTGTTCGAGCTCCGCGTCAGGCTCTGGGCTGATGGCTCGGAGCCTGGAGCCTATTTCCGATTCTGTGTCTCCCTCTCTCTCTGCCCCTCCCCTGTTCATGCTCTGTCTCTCTCTGTCCCAAAAATAAATAAAAAACGTTGAAAAAAATTTAAAAAAAGAAAGAGCAGTGGGGCAAGTGTGTGCATGCGTATGTGTGGACATGTGACATCTGGTCAAGTTTCGCATGCTGTACTTAACCTGAACACAGACTTTGTCCGTAGTAATCAATTAAGAATTATGTTGCATGGTGGAGAGAGTATACATGGAAACACTTAATGTCTATGTCTAAAAATGACTGAAGGCGAAGAGGTCATCAAACAAACACGGCTGATTCCCTGAGCTCTGATTGACCCCAAGTACAGATGAAATCCCATGGTGTGAAACAGACTTTGTTCCACACGAGCTCTGAAATGAAGCGATTCGTTTTATAAGCAAGGCGCTAGTGTAAAATATCACTGCAATAATTGTTAATTTCTGTTCTATTTAATGATATGAATCAGACAGAACTTATTTAACGGCACAGCAATAGTCCTAAGAATTGTTCTTCGACATGTTCTGCTGTGAATTCTATAGCAGTCCCTGGGTCATCGTGTTATTGCAAACCAATTGGAAAATACTGCCATGAGATGACATAAAAATGAATAAGGCAGCGACTATTAATGATTATCCTGATTATCCTAGGAAGAAAATCAACACTCTTTATCAGTGAACTATTACTCTTGTTAACTGACTAGAGCACAAACGTATAAACTTGGTAGGCAAATTCTATCTACAAAACTAAGGTATTCAGCTGTTAAAACTTTCTGTTTTTAACTTTTGTAGTTTATATAGCACTCAAATGTATGAAAATAATTGTAAATGTTGAAATTTTCATATATATTTTCATATATATATTGTTTCACATGTATATGTTCATATATATACATACATATATTGATGAGAGTGCGAGCAGGGAAGAGGAAGAGAGACGGGGACAGAGGATCCGAAGTGGGGTTGCACTGACACGTTAACAGCAGCGAGCCCAATATGGGGCTGAAAGTCACGAATCGCGAGATCATGACGTGAGCCGAAGTCAGGCTCAACCGACTGAGCCACCCAGGTGCCCCTTCCCCGTGTTGACATTTTCAAGAACATTTTTTCTAAAACATTATTTAAAAATCCTGCTCTCATCAGAATTTAAGATGAACAGGTGTATATTGGAAATACACTTGTAGTCAAAGGTTAGTATTTACTTTTGGACTTGGCCTCTGAGGAGCAGATGACCTTGAGCAAATCACACAATGTTGCAGATTCTTAGTTTCCATATCCAAATGTGGAAGGGTCATCCACATTCCCAAGTTGTCATGTGAAAGCCAAATGAAATATATGAGTTATAAAGCACCACTTTGCCATTAAATTATTTATGCATTTATTGTCACAATATTACTGTATTCTAAGCATACATTTATATGTATACCTTATTTGCTGACCATGAGATCATCAAGGGTGGGAGCCGTATGCAAATTAAAAATAAATGGAAAGAAAAAAGGAAAGGAAGGGAAAGGAGAGGAAAGGAAAGGAAAGGAAAGGAGAAAAAATGGAGGAAGAGAAATCACAAAGGAACTTTCTCAGGAGCGTTTGTTCCTTATGCTCTAAACAGTAGGCCACCGACGTCCTTGAGAATCTTTCATTTATCTGTTGCTGCCTTATAATTATATCTGTCACTCTCCTTTTATTATCAGAACGTTTGAACAGTTCATTTTAAAGTCTAACTTGTCCTTTATACTGACTGCCATGCATGTCTGATGAAATATAACAAATTGAACAGTAGTGCCATTATTAAAACAATCTGATAAAAAGCTGCAGTTATGAGGCACACTGAAGAATATATTTGGTTTCTTCAGGGAATCAAAAGCATTTCACATTTTGAATTATTTTCTGGAGTCTTTTATGTGAATATACTACAGTTTATCATGCAGATATACTGTGCTTTTTTTTTTTCTCTTGTAGGAAAGTGAGCAGGATATCTAAGTAAGTTCTTATGAAAATATCGGGTTTCACATAGGACAAGATCTCCATAGGGGGAGGGGCGTTGTTACAATCAAAATTTGATTGACTAATATAATATTTTTTGATTTCTTCATCTCTAAGGAGATACTTTTTTGCAAATAAGCATATGCAGAATCTTACCGTATTTGTCGAGGGTTCCATTTCACATAATTACAGGCAGTCTTCTCTTTACTGGATTCTTATTTGGGGGAAAAGATGTCATTTCCTCCGGCCTATTCATGTAATACCTGCCTCCCAACAACTCAGGTCCTATTTTAGTCCACAGCATTTGAGCCACAATTGCATAAAGTACAGACATTACCACCAGTTCTTGAGTCCTCAGATCCCTCCAGGAGGACGGATGCTCATCAAGATCGGTAACCAATCACGTCACTTCTTTCAAAGTCAGCCGGTGATTGGTCACTGCGCATGTGCTACTCAGTTCACCAGGGGACAGGGTCTCTGTGCTCAGCTCTGGCCAGTTGGAGCTCTCAGGATGCCTTGTGGTTAAACCCAGTTTCTTCACACACTTATAAGTCTTAGCACATGATTATTAAAGGCTTTGGTTGCTTTAGAGTACTGAGGTCAAAATTACTTTAGATTGAAATATTTTGTATAAGTGAAAAATTTCAGGCTGTTTAATGCCTTTGTTTATGAGGTTCTTGAGGGTTATTAGGAGTGGAATCTGCTCTTACCCAGGAGAAGGTGATTGTAGCATTTGCCAGAAATTGTGTAATTGTAACAGACACTTATGAAAACAAGTTAATGTTTTCCTATGTTCCTATGAATAATTTTCAAGAGAGGGGAAATATATCCTGACAGGTGATTTTTAAAAAGGCGTTCCCTTTCCAACCCCCCCCCCGACTAATCTTTGAAACAGTTAATTTTGGTTGTAAAGGAGAAAATGAAATTCAGTTTGTGAAGCCAGCAATTCATTCCTTTAAACCTCCTGGGTAAAAAGAAAAAAGAAACGTTGTAGGATAATTTTTTAAAGAATCTTGAAAACTGTCATGTCGAACAGGTCCCGAATGAATGATTATTCACAAACGCACCGTCCTGTGATTACAATATGCTTTTGGAAAACACATAGTGCGTTCATTCCTCATTTTAATATGTCTTCGAACCTTACTCCAAATCAGTACCTACACGGTATATGACACCTACCCAAATGTCCACATATAGCTTCTTAATGACATGCAAATGATAACCCCTTTCACACACCAAGTTTCTGGATTGGATATTTTTCATTGTCTCATCAGCGTCTTTAAGAAAATACTGAGAGAAAATGATAAATATAAAAGTATGTTTATCTAAGTATCACCTCTAAGGATTTGCTCATGGAGAAGAACATGTAGTTTCCAATCAGAAGGTGGAAAGGGGCGCATAGTACATTATCTAACACTTTTTCCCACCTGTTAGGATATTAGTTCAGTGATGCCTACCTTGACTGTCTACTCCCTCACATTCCCCTCCCACACTTCTCGCTCACGGTCATCCGAAACTGTGTATCGTGCGGTGATCATGTTGGCGTGAACGAAAGAGTTTAATGTGTAAAATCAACAGTATTCCGAGATGTATGAAACGGGCAAATTAGTTTTCAGGGACTCCACTGAACAATGCAATGGCCTTTCAATGGTAATGACCTGGGTTGGATTCAAACCAGTGACCTCGAAGTTTAAGGCCCTAAAGCCCGTTACTAATCTGCTGAGGCATCTAATGATGCACAGGACTATTGGAGAACTGCTGACTTTAAAAAGCCTAAATCTAGTCAGAGATGACAACGTAACCAGAAAATAAGGACTGTAGTGTTTCAGGTTCCTGGAGATAATGGGCACATTTATGTGTTTCATCTCCAGTTACTGTCATCCCAGCAGTCTTGTCTAGTCTTCTACTCTCCATGTTGTCTTGTAGAAGGAATACTTCTCTGTCAGAGTTTACACTTTCATATGATAAACATTTACATAGAGGCCTGTCACCGTGGCGAGCATTTAAAATGCATTTAGAAAATGCAGCTTCGTGTTGTATCTGAATTGACATTTTCCCTACACAAAAACCTTCACAAGTTATGCCAATAAAGGCCAACTTCTTAAGTGCGGGTGTTTTTTTTTAACCGTGCTAAAAGTCATCCTACTGGAAATTGCATAAGCATCTAATCAGCACTTGCTGATCGGAGGTGGTTTCCAACCAGAGCATGCAGTCGGGCACACGGTTAAGAAACCACAAACGTGTCTCATTGTATATGCAATTTTAACCTGTTGTCAAGAAGGAAAATAGAAAGGATGAAAATTACCTTTTTGTTTTGTTTTTAAGTAGGCTTCGCGCCCAGTGCGGAGCCCAACATGGGGCTTGAACTCATGATGCTGAGATCAAGACCTGAGCTGAGATCAAGAGTCAGATGCTTACGCCCCCCAACCCACCCAGGTGCCCCCAAATGACCATTCTGACTGAGTGATAAAATATATCAGGAAGAGTTTGGACCTTGAAGAACAAACCTCCATTCAAACATTTAGTTGTGTGACCTTGGACTGGTCACCTAGTTACGCCAGGCCTCGGTTTCCTCATTTGCAAAATGGGGATCGTATTGCTTTCATGGTAAAGTTGCAGTGGAGAACTGAGATGGAACCTCGAAACCACCTCCTGCAGTGTAGTCATGGGGTAGCTACTCAGGCAGTGATGTCTGTGATGACTAGCAATATCAATATTAATAATTTCAATGTCCATTTTACCATAGAACCACCCCAAATGTAAGCCTTTCTCTGCCCTACAGTTAGTCGGTCGCCATTTTGTAAAACTGTCATTCAGCACATCACCCATTGTGCTTGTCAGTGTTCCTTACCCTGAGCTCTGATATACGGTAAAAGAGCTCTGGGTTGAAATCAGAAAACTGAGCATTAATTCTGCCCTTGTGGTTTACTCATATGATCTTGGGAACGTCCTTTCAAATCTATGAAACTCAATTGTCTTGTTTTGGCATTGTTTGCAAAAAAACAAAAATCTGCTAGGAGAATTAAATAATTTATTCCATCAGCTATCTGAAACTCCTTTAGCTTTGTTTCCTCTTATTCTCCATGTGTTTTTGAGTTTTTCTCTTTTAATTTCCTCATAATATACAAGTTATTTGAATTGGAAACAGTTGAGGTCTAAATTATTACTACAGTAACCTAGGCTCTATCAGCCTCGGAACAGGGCAGGGCATGGGAAATGGTGGATTTAGCTCCCCATCTACCATCTTGGCCTCTAACAAGTCACTTCTGCTTTTTGAGCCTTGGTTTTCTCTCCCATCAGAGGACGATGGTACCCTCACTGCTTTTATCAATGTCAGATGAAATCCTGAGCAATGAAATACATTTTTAAGTTAAAAAGTAGTGTTGTAATTAAAGGATGCCAGCGTACAGAAATCATTAAACCCAGAGTTTGAATATTTGCATGCAGTTTTATGATGCTGACAACAATATCTTTTGGGGTGCCTGGGTGGTTCAGTCGGTTAAGCATCCAACTCTTGATTTCAACTCAGGTCATGATCTTATGGTTTGTAAGCTCAAGCCCCACGTCGGGCTCTGCACTGACCTTGCAGAGCCTGCTTGGGGTTCTCTTTCTCCCTTTCTCTCTGCCCTTCCCCCATCATGCTCTCTGTCTCTCTCTCACTTGCTCTCTCTCAAAATACATAAATGAACATTAAAAAATTTTGTGTGGAGGGGGAAAAGTAGACGCTTTGAGAAAATAATTAGAAAATAAGAAAGGTAAGTGTCTATGTAAAGGAAGCATATGATGGAATTAAAATTCAGAGCCCCCGGAGAGCCAAGGAAAAACAGAGTTGCTGTATGTAAGGGATAAAGGGCTTATTCTCTGCAAGTAATTTGAGGTAATGTATAAACAATAATTTCATTTTGTAAAAAGTGTGCAGTCACTAGATTCATTCCTTTTTTGCATGTGGATCTTCACTTGTACCAGCACCATTGGTTGAAAATACTTTTTTCCCAATTAACTTGCTTTTGCTCCTTTGTCAAAGAGCAGTTGACCATATTTGTGTGAGTCTCTTCCTGGGTTCTCCCTTCTGTTCCAGTGATCTGCTTGTCTCTTCTTTGACCAATACCACACTGTCTTGATCACTGCAGCTTTGTCATAAGTCTTGGATTTAGGTACTGTGCGTCTTCTGACATTGTCCCTCTTCAGTATTGTGTTGACCATTCTGAGCTTTTTGTCTTTTTGTATAAACTTTAGAATCAGTTTATCAATATGCATAGAATAGTTTCCTGGGATCTGGGCGGGGATTATGTTCAGTCTGCAGATCAAATTGAGAATAAGGTCCTAACAAGATTGAGTCTTCCCATTCTTGAGCATGAACTCACTCTACTTTGATTTAGATCTTTTTTTTCTAAAGTTTGTTTATTTATTGATTTACTTATTTATTTATTTGTGAGAGGAAGAAAGAGAGAGCATAGGGGAGAGCCAGAGAGAGAGGGAGACGGAGAATCCCCAGCAGGCTGTGTGCTGCCAGGCAGACCTCAATGCGGGACTCGATCTCATGAGCTGTGAGATCATGACCTGAGCTGAAATCAAGAGCTGGATGCTTAACCCACTGAGCCACCCAGGTGCCCCATACATTGATTTAGATCATTTTTTAAAAATTTATTTCATCCATATTTTGTAGTATTCCTCATATAGATCCTATACATGTTTTGTTAGGCTTATATCTAAGTATTTCATTTTGGGGTTGTTCTGATGTAGATTGTTTTGTTTTTATTTTTAAATTCCAACCGTTCATTGCCAATATATAGGAAAGCAATGGACTTTTTTATGTTAAACTTGAATACTACAACCTACTGTAGTCGCTCATTGTTCCAAAAGTATTTTTGTTGTCGATTCTTTGGGATTATCCAAACAATCATGCCATCAACATATGAAAACATTCCCCATTACTCCTTCTCAATATGTACAACTTTAATTTCCTTATCGTAATGCATTAATTAGGACTTCCAATTTAACTTACAGTGTTGAATAAGAGTGGTAGGAGCAGACATCCTTGGGGGGAAAGCATTAAGCTTCTCACCATTTGGCATGCTATTAACTGGAGGTTTTTGTAGATGTTCTTTATCAGGTCGAAGAAGTTCTCCCTCTATGCTCAGTTTTTGCTGAGAGTTTTTATCCTAAATGTGTGTTGATTTCTGTCATATTCTTTTTCTGTATCTATTTATATGATTATCTGGTTTTTCTTTAGTGTGTTGATGTGAAGGAGTACATTGATTGATTTTTGACTGATGAACCAAACTCGCATGCCTGGAATAAAGCCCACTTAGTGTGATGTAGAATCCTTGTAACACATTACTGGAGTGGATTAGCTAACATTTTTTGAGGATTTTGCATTAAGCTTCATGAGAGATATTGGTCAGTAATTTTCGTTTCTTTTTTATGTTTGTTTTTTCTCTTCCAAAAGGCATTTTATCATAACATGGGGACAGGACCCATGGACAGAAAGAGCTGCCCTGGGATTGTGAAGAATGACTGATTATATATTTTATAGTTCGTGGGGGCTAGGATAGCATAATTCTCTAAGGAATTTGGAGGCATGGCTTCCAGGACCTTGAGGAGTTAGGCACTAAGATAAGGCTATGTGCTATTGTCTAGTAACACATTACTCATGAGATGTGTCTTTGTCTGGTTTTGGTATTAGGGTAATGCTGGCCTCAGAGAATGAGTGAGTTCGGATGTGTCCCCTCTGCTTCTACTCTCTGGAAGAGATTACAGAGAACTAGTATAATTTCTTCCTCACATATTTGGCAGAATTAATCAGTGAAACCATGTGGCACTCGTATTTTATCTTATGAAAGGTTAGTAACTGTTGATTCAATTTCTTTAATAAATCTAGACCAATTCAGATGATCTATTTTTCTTGGTGAGAGTTTTGTTAGATTATGTCTCTCAAGGAATTGGTCCATTTCATCTAGGTTATTAAATTTCAAGGATAAAATTGTCCAAAATATCATATTATTATTTTAATGTCCATGCAATCGAGTAATTGGTCTCTTTCGCTTATAATATTAGTAATTTATATTGTTTCTCCTCTTCCTTGGTTAACCAGACTAGAGGTTTATCAATTTTATTGATCTTTTCAAAGAATCTACTTTTAGTTTTGTAGATTTTTTTCTATTCCTTGTTTACAATTTCATTTCTTTCTGCTCTAATTATTATTATTTTTTTTTCTATTTGCTTTATATTTATCCTGCTAGTGTTTTTCTAATTTCCTAAGGTGGAAGCTCATATTATTTTATATCCTTCCTCTTTTCTGGTATATGCATTCAATGCTATAAATTTCCCTCTAAGCACTGTTTTTGCTTTATCCCATAAATTTTAAGTTGCGTTTTAATTTTCACTTCTTACACAATATCTATACTTGATACTTCTTTGACGTATGTGCTATTTAGAATGTTGTATCTCCAAATATTTTGGGATTTTCCAACCATCCCTGTGTTACTGACTTCTAGTTTAAACCCATTGTGCACCAAGAGCATGCTTTGGATGATTTCTATTATTTTAAGTCTGTTAAGTTGCATTTTATGGCCCTGAATTTGGTCTCTTTTGGTGAATGTTCAATGTGAGCTTGAGAAGAATATATATTCTGCTGTTGTTAGATGAAGTAATTAGAACCAGGTGATTGATGGTGCTGTTCAGTTCAACTATATGCTTCCTGACTTTGGGCCTGCTGGATCTATTTCTGATAGAAGGGTATAAAACCCTCCAACAATGGATTTGTCTGTTTCTCCCTGAAGTTTAGTAAGTTTTCCCTCAGTGTTTTTGATGCTCCGTTGTTATGTGCATGCATAATAAGAAATGTTAGGTCTTCTTAGAGAATTGGTTCCTTTATCAATAGTGTAAACGCCTCTTTTTAACCTTAACCGGTTTCCTTTATGTGAAGATCCTCTCTCTGAACCTAATATGGCTTCTCCAACTTTTGTTGGATTAGTCCTAACATGGTATATTTCTGTATGTTTTTATTTACCTTTAACCTAGCTTTGTATTTACATTTGAAGTGCATTACTTATAGACAACAAATAAGTGGTCTTATGTTTGTAATTTACTGTGATACATACTCTCTGTCTTTTCATTGGCATTTTCAGACCTTTTACATTTAAAGTGTATTGATGTACTTGGGTTAATTTCTGCCCCATTTGTCATTGTTTTCTAATTTTTTCCCTTGTTTTTGGTTTCCCTTTCTGTTGTTTATTGACTTTTCTGGTTGTAATCAAACTTTTTACCTGGTTCGTTTTTCTCTTCTGTCTTAAAGAATTGATTATACTTCTTTTAGTGATCACCCTAGAGTTTGTGATATACACTTACAACTAATCAAAACCCACTTTCACATAACATTATACAGCTTCAAAGAGAGGTCAAGTCCCTTGTAATAGAGAGTTCCCAGTTTCGCCCTCCATGCCTGTCACTTTCCATAAGCTAGAACCATCCAGTGTATCATCCAGTATATTGTTGCTACGATTAATTTGAACAAACCCTTATATTAGATCTTTATAAAATAAAATATTTATTTTACCTTCCTTCACTCCTCCTCATTGTTCCTTTCTTTATGTAAATCCAAGTTTCTGAGCTGTGTCATTTCTTCCCCCTGAAGAACTTCTTTTAACATCTCTCACAAGGAAGGCTTACTGACAACAGATTCATTCAATTTCTGTTTTTCTAAGAAGGTATTTCTCGTTCATTTTTAAAGGATAATTTTACTTGATACATAATTCTAGGTTGGCTTTTTTTTTTTCCTTAAGTACTTTGAACATTTCATTCCACTCTCTTCTTGCTTATGTGGGTTTCTGAAGAGAAGTCTAGCATAATCCTTATCCTGGTCCTCTCTGTATAGGGAAGGTGTTCCTCACCTGCCCCCTTTGGCTTTTTTCAAGATTCTGTCTTTGGCTTTCTGCACTTTGAATATGATATGCCTAGGTGTAGATTTTTAGGTATTTATACTCCTTGTTGCTCTCTGAGTTTACTGGATCTGCGGTTTGGTGTTTGTCATTACTTTTAGAAAAGCATCAGCAATTATTCATCTATTTCTGCTGTTCCTTTCCCCCTTCTGCTTCTGGTATTCCCCGCTTACGTACATGTTACAGCCTTTGCAGTTGTCTTGTAGATCTCGAATATTCTGTTCCTTATTTTTCATTCATTTTTCCCATTGCATCATTGAAATATCTGCTACTTCACTAGTGATTCCCTTGACTCTGTCCAGCCCAATGAGCTGATCAAAGGCAGTCTTTATTTTTGTTACATTTTTAGACTGCTAGCCTTTGATTCTGTCTTAGAGTTCTCATCTCTCTGCCTGTATTACCTATCTGTTCTTGCATATTCTCCACTTTTCCCGTTGGGGCCTTTAACAAATCAATCAAGATTATTTTAAGTTCCCAGTCTGATAATTCCAAAATCTGTGTCATAACTGAGTCTGGGTCCGCTGTTTGCTCTGTTTGCTCAGACTGTGCCATCTGCCGGTTAGCAAAGTTGTCAATTTTGGTTGAAAATCTGACATGATGTATTAGGTAAAAGGAACGGAAGTACATAATACAGTCGCGTGCATTTTTATATTGATCTGGCTAGGAGTTAGTCTCTATTTACTGTTTGCTGTAGGGCTGTAGCTATATGTGCCAGAGACTAAAAATTTCCTCTAGTACCCTAGTTTTTTTCAGCTTAACTGAAGTATAATTGATGAATAAAATTGTAAGAGATTTAAAGTGTTCAGTGTGATTATTTGATATACATATGCATTGTGAAAGGAGTCTTTTCAACTACTTAATTAACACATCCATCGCATCCCTTATTTCTTATATACTTTTTATTTATGGGAATATTCTAGTTCTCACTTAGTGAATTCCAGTTACACAATACAGTGTTAACAACTGTTGTCACCATGTTATGCACTAAATCCTCAGACTGTACTCATTTTAAGCCAAAAGTTGATGCCCTTTTACCAATCTCTCCCTATTTCCTCCAGCCCCTGGCCACCACATTTCTCCTCTCTGATCTTATGTGTTTGACTTATTTGTAGATTTCACATGTAAGTGATGACATCCAGTATTTGTCTCTCTTTGGCTGGCAGATTTCACCTGGCCTAATGCTCATAAGGTCCATCCATGTTGTCACAAACAGCAGGATCTCCTTTTTCTCATGGCTGAATTAGGTAAAAGGAAATTAGGAAAAGATATGTATGCATCACATCTTCTTTTTCCATTCATCCTTTGATGGACATCTGGCTTGTTTCCATATTTTGGCTTGGTATGGCATCAGTTGTAATGTCTTCTCTTTCATTAAATATATATATATATATTTATTTATATAAATATATATATATATATAATTTATAAATATAAATATAAATTTTTATTTATATATATATTTATATATATATTTCTTAGTGGAGCTAAAGGCTTTTCTATTTTATCTTTTTTTTAAAGCTCTGAATTTCATTGATCTTTCCTACTGTCTTTTTCATCTCCATTTCATTTATTTCCACTTTGATTTTTGCCTTTTCCATTCTTCAGATAACTTTGGGCTTATACTATTCTTGTCCTGGTTTTCGGAGGTGTAAAGTAAGGTTGTTCATTTGGACTCTTCCTTTTTACTTAATACAAACTTTTACTGCTATGAAATTCCCTCTAAGAACTGCTTTGGCTGCAATTTATAAGTTTTGGTATGTTGTGCTTCCATGTTCATTTATCTCCAGATTTTAAAAAATTTCTCTTGTGATCTTTTTTAACACATTGGTTGTTTAATTAAATGTTGTTTAATCTGAGATGTGCGGTTATTCCCACTGTATTCCCATTATTATACAGAAGTCCTGTTGGTGTGTGGTGAAGTGTGAGTAGAGGACAAACATTCTGTGGTTCTGTTATTGGGTCTCTCTCTCTCGTGAGCGTGGAGCTCTGAGTGTGACCCTCACAATGTGTTTTGCCCCCATGAGATACAGGAACAGTGGAGGTCTCTGGGATTGGCTATTTGTCTTCTCCAAGGTCTCTGATAAAACCCCAGTCTGCTTGACCTTAAATAAAGGTTAAATAAAGTGGAGGTTATGCCTTTGTTAAGAGCAGCATGTTCTGGTTATATTTCAAAATGTTTTGTTTTGTTTTGTTTTTCTTTCTTTCCCCCTGCTGAAAGCGCATGGATATTTTCTCCCAGGTTTACCCTGAACACCCGGTGGGCTTCCTAGAGGTGGTCCTGCACAAGGCTGGAGCCCTAGGGTTTTTATCTCTCAAGCTAGTCTGCACTCAGTCAGTGATGAGTTACTTCCTCTTGTCTTCCTCCCAGTAGCTGGTTCCAGCAGTGATTTCTGCTTCTGGTTTGCTGTATTTCTCTGTATTTGCCTGTCACTCTGGTTTAGTCTCTGACCTCAATTCTCTGATTAAGCTAAGAAGCACTGACTTCTAGTTTGTTCAATTGTTTTCGTGTTATTATGACTGGAGAAATGACTTCTAAGCTTTTTGCATGGCAGACCAGAGTCATTTTCTTTTTTAAAATAAAGAGGTAAGTTGGCCACTTCAGTTATCTGGGAGTGTGGTTCCCAGAAATCTCAATTTTACATGAGGTCACAATACCTACATGTTTATAAAAATTACCTCTGCCAATAAAGAAGTAGCCGCTGGGCAGTGAAAATATACTGTGCAGGGTATTCAAAGGAAGATTTTGAAGAATAAGAGATCAAAGAGATATTTACAAAGAGATATCTTTGTATCCCTTTAATACGTCTTTGATGGCAATACCTATTTGTTTCTATATAGGAATAGAAGGAAGTATAACCTATCAGTCTTTGTTTACTTTGAAATCTCCTTAGTTCGCCCTGTGTGCAGGCAGACCCCCATATGTGCACACCAGTAAATCTAAGCCTGCAGTCCAGGGGGAGTTTCCTGTAGCATGATGCAAAACTATGATCAAGTTTATCAAATACTGCAGGCTGCATACATGTTTACAAGGCAACCAAAAATAAGGGTCCCAAGATCCTTTAAGGAAAAATTAAAAGCATACATAAAATTATTCTGGCCTTATAGAATTGGAGGGCAGTATAAAACCCAAAAGAGATGAGCATGGGAAAATGTCTATGTTCTACTTAATGTTATTTACCAGGATAATATGGAGTCAAGGCCCTGGAAAAAAAAAAAAAAGTCAAAGAAGGAATTGTTTTTTTTTCCTAAGTGATCTCATCCCCATTTGGTCCTTCTGTGGAAAAAATAAATAAGACCAGAGCTAATCTGATGGCCGTAAATTTATTCTGTAGCTAGACAGGTATACAAGGTTGATAATCAACAGGTGTGCTTCAGGAAAGCTGTACCCATTGTATTGTTTCCCAACTTTTGTTAAAGCCCCTGCCCCTAGTCCTCCAGATTCTCCTTGCCACCCAGCTCTTCCTGAGGATTTCCACAGAGCAGCTGGCCTTCTGGAAACAGTGGTTAGCACCTGCAGCAGTGGGGCTCTGGCCCCACCTCCCCCGTATTTGTCATGCTGGGCCGGGCCTGTGTTGGGCTGGTTGTCAAGTATTAGGAACGCCATCCTTCAAATTGTGGAGGGAACAGACTCTGTCCCAAGTGTGATTTTAAGAAGCTTTCTTCCTGTCTTTCTAAATTATTTTAATGATTTAGCCTCCAGGTAGGGGTGTTATTTAGAGTTTAATCTTGTACAGAGGAGATATAATAAAGAATTTCAATCCTCTGGTCACTTGGATACAACTTATATTGCTAAATGTGATTTTTTAATTTTTTTTATTTTTTTTTTCAACGTTTATTTATTTTTGGGACAGAGAGAGACAGAGCATGAACGGGGGAGGGGCAGAGAGAGAGGGAGACACAGAATCGGAAACAGGCTCCAGGCTCTGAGCCATCAGCCCAGAGCCTGACGCGGGGCTCGAACTCACGGACCGCGAGATGGTGACCTGGCTGAAGTCGGACGCTTAACCAACTGCGCCACCCAGGCGCCCCTAAGTGTGATTTTTTTAAATGTTGCATTTATATAGAAATGTTTCTGAAGTAGAATTAATAGTATGTTATATACTCTGCTATCATATTTGCAAATATATTCTGACTTGAGAGATCTGTAGGTTTTGAAGTAAGCCATTCCCAAAATATTCTTCCTACGAAGTCTTAGACACGTGAAAGAAACAGTCTTTCATATCCAGTAATCGGCATTGCAAAGAACTTGAGTGGACAAAATACAAAATTTGTTTATGATCCACCTGGAAACTGATAAAAAAAAAAGTAAAATTTATGTTGAGTTGCTTGTCAAAACAAAAGAGAGTTACAAGGAGAAGGAGGGAGAGGGATAAATTTTGCTAGAGAATGGAAAATAATCATGTTGAGGAAGATTTGCTTTTCATCATATACTTAATTTTGAAGGCGTGTAGCTATGTTGTACTTTCTTTGAAAACATGTAAACATGTTTCTTCTTTGTTGTGAAATAAACAAGAGAAAAATCTAATTGTATAATTTTCCATGAAAGCAAGTCTTAGAGAAACCGTTGCACCTGGAACGCACTTAATCCTGCATCTATGTACTTAACTACCTCTGAAGTACTGGATAAAAGTGGATAAACATAAATCAGGAAAAGTCAATTATTCTTATTCTAGTAAAAGGGTCGAGTATTGGAAAACTGTTTAGAAAGAGTTCTACTGAAACAGATTTTTCAAATATTTTTATTTATTTTTGAGAGAGAGAGAGTGCAGGCAGGGGCGGGGCAAAGAGAAGGGGTCAGAGGATCTGAAGCATGTTCCATGCTTACCACAGAGAGCCCGCTACGGGGTTCAAAACTCATAAGCTGTGAGATCATGACCTGAGTCTCACAAATCGTGAGATCATGACTTGAGCCGAAGTCCAATGCTTAGCTGAGTGAGTCACCCACGTACCCCCTACTGAGAAAGATTTTTACATACTCTATATCAAAGCTGTCCAACAGAGCTGCTGGGGTGGTGGAAATTTTCTGTATCTTCACTGTCTACTGCAGCTGCCATTAGCCTCACGTGGTTATTGAGCACTAGAAATATGACCAGTGTGACTGAAGGCCAGATTTTTAAATTTTATTCAATTTTTAATTACCTTACATTTAGGTGAAAATTGTCAGGTATGCCTAAGCTACTTTTTTGGACAGCAGAGCCATGTATCTTTAAACCTTAGCTATCTGGAAACCCATTTACCCAGAATCTCCCATTTCCGATTATTAATAGCAATTATTAATAGTGGTAGAATTGGTACATTTGGACATGTTTTTGCTAAAACTTAATTTTGTGTGGCTTCCATTTCAATTTTCAGATGCTCATTTTTAACCACCTTTAACATGCTAAGCATCGTACATACACAATAGTGAAAACTGCAAAGTTAAGATGAATTTATTTTCATCCAAATAATACATGCATTGACAACATCACTAACCTATCACGGGAAACCTTTGTCGTCGACCTTACAAGCATATTGATAGTTTCTGTTTTTATGTGAAACAAATCCTCAAGGGATATTTAAAAACAAAGGTTTTTTTTTTTCCCCCTCACAAAGCAAGTTATCCTTCCAATAAATTCTTAACTCATTATAGTTATGGGGAGGAAGCAGAGTTAGCAGATAGATCTATGCTTGTAAGATATTCTGGACCTATTGTGCACTAACATTTAGTCAATTAATAGAAGCTACAATAACAGTCTTATTTTCAGTTCTACTGACAAATCAATATCCTAACCTGAAATAAGCCATGTGGTGTCAACACAGCAAAATAGAGGGAACAGCCATTTCCCTGGAAAAGGCTCCAGGAGCGCTAGTCAAGCATAATAGTCTCATGGCATGACGGCTTTATTTGCTTATGTCTATAAAGAAAGCAGAAATCAAGCCATGTGCAATATTTTCAGAAATAATCATTGTCATCCTGAAGTTCCAACAGCATGAATATTTGTGATGTTTTGCTTCCAAATTCACCTGTACTAGCTTTTTCTTGCATTTACTTTATTTCTGAATTTCTTTTTGTCTTTCAGTCTCTCTCGCTTCTTTGTGCCAAGTCTTTCTTTATTTTTATTTTCTTCTCCAATACACGGTGTCCATCAGTACTATGTCTCATTTCATCTTCAAATATTTTAAATGAGAGACTTCCGTAGGTCATATGTGCATTCCATTTTGATTGTTGGGTTAATGGTATTTCCAAATTGTCTTTGAAGAAATTAATTAACACAAGAAGTTAAGCTCTAAAGAGAAGGAAACATAATGTCAAGTGGTAAATACATTTTATACACTCCAGGCTTAGAGACAGAATGTTTTTGCGTTGACACACATGGTCAATTTTAAAGTATGTCATTTCCACTCACTGTAAAAATTGCTTAATTATGCTCCCAATCTCTAATGTGTGGCACATACTTTAAAAGCTTAGCCTCACTGCCCAGCCCCAGAAATTATATTATATTATAGAAGTGATATATGGGAGAGGGGAATAAAAATAAGTTTTAGATAATATAAGCTGGAACCCAAATCTGTTAAGTGCAGATACTCATTTATTATATAGAATAGTGAATTTGGAGAGGATCTGAGAAATGGTCATTTGACATGACAGTTGAAGAAGCTGATAAGCCAAGTGACCTGTTCAAGGTTAGAATACAGTTAATAGAAAGATCCTAAACCCATGGTACTATCAGACTCTTACAAATAGTGTATACTTGAACATAACCTGTATCAGACATCTGCCAAATAAGTTAGGGGACACTAGGCTAATATAAGATTATTTGGTATCAAACATTCCCCATGTCCTACACATGTCAAGTTGACTTAAACGCCATGAAGGGCAGTGAACTTTTAGTAGCTGACAAGGTAACAATTTAGTCTGGTTCAATATTTGGGTATGAGGATAGAAATGCCCTTGAACCCTGTCTCAGTATCTTCTGTTGACTATATATCTACAAGGTGAGCAAACCCCAAGCATATGTATAGACTCTAGGAGTAGAGAAGAGATGTCTCAAAAGCTTCTTTACTGACTACTTTTCTTTAAAGGGCACTCCTGTTGTACCACTTCTCTTATATTTCAGGATATAAAATACTGAGATTTTTCTCAAAAGAGGGTCAGATATAGTTCTCCCAGCTGAGAGAAGGGACCTCTCTGCTGCATTATTTGTCCAGGAGGGATGCTTATCCCTGGGTTATTTCATAATTTTAAGAGGCTCAAACGTTTCCCTTTTGGCAATGCCTCAGTAACAGCTTTTGTCGAAAAAGCGTGTAGGGGAGATGTTGACCTCTGCCTCAGTATGTTAATTTGATTTGGGCAGAGAAACACTATGGACCTTTGGGACCAGGTAATTCTTTGTTGCAGGGGCTGTCTTGTGCATTGCAGAATGATTAGCAACACCCCTAGCCTCTGGATGCCAGCAGTCTCCCTACTAGATGTGACAACAAAAATGTCTCCAGACATTGCCAAATGTCCAAGAGGAGCAGAATCCTCCAAGCTGAGAACCACTGTGGTAGGGGAGGGATGCATCGTGTTGTACTCTGTGGGTGCTGGTGGTACATTGCCAAACTGAACAGAAAGGGCTCCTGCCCCCACCAAGTTTATAGCCTAGCAATAAAGGAAGATGGTAAGCAAGTAAATAAATACAAACCACTCGTTGTGATAAGTAAGTGATATGAGGGAAAAGAATGAGGTCCATGGAGGATCTTCTAGCCTGGATGGCCAGGAAAGGGCTGTCTGTGAAGGTTTTGAAATCTGAGAAATAGTGGGATTTATCTAGGTAAAGGATTGTGGAAAATCAATTCCAGAAGGAGGGAAGTCTTGGAGCCTGGAAAGGGCTTGGTAAAGTAGAGTCATGGAAGTTCAGATGGCTGGATCAGAATCAGTAAGGGGAGCAGTGATGCACGTTGAGGCTGGAGAGAGAATCAGGGTTCTAATCTTACAGACTCTTGCTTTTCCTGATAATACATGTAGAATTTATTCTAAATAAATCAAGAGGACATTGAATGTCCAAATTTTGGATGTTGGAGATTAAAATGCATTGCATTCTACTGTCTTGAAGTCCAGACTGCAAAAATCCAATGATGGAGCTTAAGGATAGCCTGGCAAGGTGTGTCTTTGCAGTGAAAGTCAGCCAGCCTTGTAGAATTGGCAATTCTGAGTCTATATGAAAATTCAGTAATTTCTTGGTACAACCCATTGGGGCAGAGGTGATGTATTACATGACCTTTCTTGGTCGTCATTGATGCTTTCCCTATCACAGTTATTTCTAGAACCCAAGACCAAGAGCCATGGGGTGTACCTTGGTTCTTTAGGGGGAGGTTTACAAGCTACCAGAATACCAACGCAAACTTTCATTTCTCTTTATGGCCACCTCACACATCTGCTTCGGCTCCTCATTCCTGATTCTCCAAAGTGGGCCTGTTCTCAGCTGTAGTCGCCTTGTTAACCATTGCAACTCCCTGGCACCACCTCTATGTGTCAGTAAGATTCCTGCTCCTTGAACTTTTAGGTCAAAATAAGTTTTGACGTAGATTTTACTTTATTCCATTCCTATTTCTTATTTCGATCTGTTGTTAGTTCCACGTTCGGTTAATGGAAATTCTGTATACAGAAGATTTTATGTGCATACATTTATTTCATAATCAAAATAAGAATGTGCAGTCTTATCTGTCAAAGACTAATTCTTTAGGCTCAGCCGTAAAGTACAGCTTGATTCTTGATAATTGGTGGAGAAGTATGAAGGGTAAACATGGCACTTTTCTTGCCATTTCATGCAGGGAACAGGTAACACAAAGCGACATTTTTGATTATGTATGCATCAGCAACTATGATTTATGGCACCTGTTTGTATCTGTTCCATGAGTGATGGGCTTATGAGCCAAAAATAAAGCTACTGTATTCACACCTGAGACCTGAGAAGTGACAGTTGAGTAAAAGAACTGGGAAAAACAAAACGCTATAAAAATACCAAAGAAATAAGGCAAAGCACATTGATAGCCTGTCTTCTTATTTAAGAATATATTACCCTCTACCTTATATTGTACGATTTTGACACCTGTACATCCCCTCACAAAGCTGTGAGGCATTAGGTTCTGCTTGTTGCTTGCTGTAGCCGTCTTCATTGTAACCCATTGTCTTACCTGGAGTAGGTCTTCAATGATCGCATATTGGACAAATTATTTTGTAGACCTGCATCTCAACAAAATTAAGAAGGTACCGCTCAGCAGCAATTATTTTGGCAGCATCTTTTGTTCCCTTTTGGGAGACTCTTTGGCCGAAGGCTAAATTCTTTAAAATAATTTAAAAATAATTATACTAGTTAGTACATATACAGGAGCTTTGTAGCCCGAGACATGAGAGTACTATTTCTAGAAAGTATATTACTGCACCTTGTAACGGCAGTTGGGTGGTCGACAGTCTCTGATTAAGAAAAAAGTGATTTTTAAATTCAGATGCCTTGGCTGATTTATGAATGTTTGAAATAGAAATTAAATTTCGGAAGTATGAAGGTTCCAAATCACTATGGGAATTGAACATGATCTTTTAAGAGATTTGGAGGGGATTATTTTCTATGTATGAACAGATCAAGTAAATCACAACTATAAATATCATTTATCTAGGTAACAAAATTGTGATTTGATCTGTAGAGACAAATATAAGGTTGCGTTATGTGGATCAAATACTTCTTTTTCAAATTATAGAATCAGAGTGTTCGAGAGGAAGCCTGCATCGGTTCCCTTTTCTGTAAAAGAAAAGGATTCAGAGTCCATGAGGACTTTCTTAAAGTTCTGTACTAGCAGGTGGCAGAAGAACTAAGGCAGAACTAAGGCAGAAGAACTAAGTTTATAAAGATTTATTTCTGTGTACTCACCCCCATGGCTCCTAGTCACGAACACCAATGCAGATGTATGTAGTTCCGTGCCCAACTGCTAGTGTTAATAAATGAGAAATCTAGAGTGGATGGGAATCAATTGTCAATGACAAGAATGATTAAAGCCTGTATTTGGATTCAGAAGTACAGGCCAGAAGTTATGGCGGACCTTACTCATGAAAACGGGCCAGTTCAAGCTCTCAGTCGTGCCAAGGCATAACTAGTCTGTTAGTCTGTTGCTCAACGGGAAGCAAACCTGTGGATGGAGCGGTCCAGAGCATCACTTAGCTAAATAGCACAGAGACAGAAGCAGAAAGGATATTTCAGAAGCGCAGCATTAAGCTATGTCTGATTCACGATAATGCTGTATCTCTCCCTTGGTCCCAGCCACTGCTGATTGAGAAGAGAAATTTGATAGGAGAGTGAAGCAGGCTAAGGAGAGCCAGGAGGAAGAACCATGGGTATGTGGTGTATCTTACGAGGAGCTCAGGGCATGAAGGGGGCCAGATGGAAAAGCAGGTTTTGAATGCTTCAGCTCTGTTCAGGGTCCAGGAACTTACATCTGGCAGTTTGGGAAAACACAGGCTGGCTGTGAGTCTGAAGCTTCAGAGCGATAAAAAAGGTCAATGTTTTATAGCAGAGACACCATGTTTCCACAATTAATTGGAAGCTTAGAAGAGTTAGCTTGACAAGAGCAAGAGGTAAGCCACAAGGACCCGAAAGGACTAGAATGCCATCCACAAAGGCGGGAAGGAACCGGCCAGACACCAAGGCAGGAATGCTGATTTACCCCAGAAGGCAGTGTTGGAGGAGTTGGAGATGAGTGAAAGCAAGGGGCAGAGGGGGAGAATTGAGGATTTGGATAACGATTGGGAGCTAACCAATCTAGGAGTGGGAGGTAAACACAGAAACTAACAACCACCAGTCAATTCTAGGAGACAAAAAGAAACGTGATAGTTGAAAAGTCGTAAGTTGAACCATTGTTCAGTCATTGCTGACTTGACAGTGCTGTAAAAACAATGCACATTCAGTAGAAAGCATACTTCCAAATGTGAATTTGGGTCTTTTCCTGGGCTAGCAACATGCAGGGTGGCCCTATCCTGTGACGCAGCTGGGCAGCAACCAGTCCGCCACTGAATCCTGAAGGTCAGCAGCCCGTAAGCTTAACAACCATTGGGATTGTCACTTTCACTACAGTATTCAATCTATTGCATGAAATATTCGACACGTTATTACAAAATAGGCTTGGTGTTTGGTGATTTTGTCCAACCATAGACTAATGGGAGTGTTCTGACCATGTGTAAAGTAGGTTGCACTAAGCTATGACATCCGAAATGTTAGGTGTGTTAAATGCATTTCAACTTATGATATTTTGAATTTATGCTGGATTTATTGGGATATAACCCCATTGTAAGATGAGGAAGGTCTCTGTCTGTCTATATATATACATATACATATATATATATATTTATCTGTACAGATTAAGAACATTATGTGTATATGTATGTTTATATCTATATATACATATATATGCAGAAAGTGGAAAACATAAAAATGCATGATGTCAAAGTTGTGAAAACAGTTGGAGACACAGACTGATTTATATCAAGTGTTATCCTTAACAGAATATTAATAGTTGATGATCTGCCAATGTATGTGCCAGGTTTTTTTCTTTTAACACCACCCCCAGTAGAATGCTGATCGATTTTTTTTTTTACTTTTTTGATTGATAATAAAATAAGTAACCTAACATCCACAACACATCTTGTTTGAGTTTGGTTATAAATATGTACTGTCCCCTTGTTATGCCATTCTTGATTTGTAGAATATGACTTTCATTTTTTTACTCATTTCTGTCACTTAATTAAAAATCTTCTCCATGACATCATAATCATGTTATCGGGATGTTTTTTTCTGCCCTTATTTTTTTTTTCTGTTGGTTCAGTTCCCTTTCTTTTAATATGTACACATACCCTTAATGTTGATTTCTTCAAGCTGACCTGTGTCCCTCCTTTCAAAGTTATTGCCAAAGATGAAATGCCTTGGGTGACCTTCACCTTGAAATTCATTCGCCTCTCTGAAATACTTCATTTGATTTTCGAAACTATAACTTGTAAGAAATTTCAGACTTCCTGGACCATAAACATAAGTATGCAAGAAGGAAAAAATATATAAAGGCATACATACACAAAAGGATACAGTACAAAATACTCTAAGAATTAACAGAATGAGAAAAGGAAGCATTAAATTCACATCAAACAAAGCTTTGAACATTAAAGCAAATGAAAGTGAAGGGTAGAAATCTATATGGAAACCAAACAATCACTGCTTCCTGACAGCTGCAGTTATTAATTAGTGTTCCATCATTTGCACTAAATGCTCAATCAATACTTCTGCTTCTATGGCAGGCCATTTGCTTTGTAGTTTGCTTCTTAATGGGAAATGATTCAGCTTATCCTCATGTTTGTCATTCTGCCCATAACTACTAGCCTGGCAGAGAGTCCATAAACTATGCTGGCTCTAAATAAAGTTGAGAATTTTATTCCCAGATTTCAGTTCTCTCCTTACCTTTACCACCTCACCTACAAACCATTGTTGTGTTGTTGACCCTTGGATTCTTTCCGCATAGAAGGCCTGAATGGCTAATTTTGTGTTGTTTTTGAAGGATGACAGATTCCTTTCCAATGGTATTCCAGCCATGTTTTAAACTCATACTCCCTCTTTCCCCATTCCTAACCATCCTGCATGTCAATCTCATACTCTTGAGTTAGTAGATGTGGGCTGAATCTTGGCTCCATCAGCCACTTAGTACGTGATATTGGAGAGGTGACCTAACTTCTCTAGACTTCTCTCTCCTATCCACAGAGCTAATGCCTAGCTCCAAGGTTATTGTAAGAGTAGAGTGTTTTAGTGTACGTATGTAGAGTTAGCTTGTCACCTGGGGGTTGGAAGACACTCAAATGAAGGAATGATATGGAGTAAAGAATGAATGTATTTGGCTCTTACTATTGCTATTATTATTATTATCCTCTTTTATGATTACCGTTATCCCCTTCTGAAAACCACTTCTCCACCTGACTCATTCTTTAAGATCTATCTCATCTACAACCTCTACATGATTGCCTTCCTTTATTCACTCCTTCTCTCTATTCTATCCCAGTTCCTTGTACAAACCTCGTTATGTCAGCCATTACACCACATTTAACTACACTGTCCATCTGATTGTCTAGTAGACTGGGAGAATCAATATGGCTTGGATGTATTTGTTCATTCTTTAGGCTCCCACTGCTATCATGTGCCTGGAACATACTTTGCTTTTAAGTGGATGGGGTTTCTTAATACTGTACAGTATGCAAAATAAAATCTAATCGTAGAGTGAAGACACTATGATGGGACCATTTCGGACTTGAAATTTGAAGTTTTTTTGAGGTGGACACTGAAATTATTTCATAGCGAATGCTCCGATGAGGTCTATTTGTAAGTTTAGAATTAATAGATCTATTTGTAAATATTGTGTTAACTATACTATTAAGTTTAAGGTTAACAGACCTAATTGTAAATATTCCATTACTTATTACTTATCTTTCTTGAGGTATGTGCCTATAGGGAATAGAAATAACCATGACCATAAAAAAAACCAAAAAACAAAAAACAAAAAACAGAACAGAATCAGACAAAGTTGTAAGGTTATGTTAAAGCGACCGGTTGCTAATTAGACGGGCATGGAAATTAAATAGAAAGCTGTTATCTCAATAGGTATATGTAAGTAAGAAAAACAAATGCGGGGCGCCTGGGTGGCGCAGTCGGTTAAGCGTCCGACTTCAGCCAGGTCACGATCTCGCGGTCCGTGAGTTCGAGCCCCGCGTCGGGCTCTGGGCTGATGGCTCGGAGCCTGGAGCCTGTTTCCGATTCTGTGTCTCCCTCTCTCTCTGCCCCTCCCCCGTTCATGCTCTGTCTCTCTCTGTCCCAAAAATAAATAAACATTGAAAAAAAAAAATTAAAAAAAAAAAGAAAAACAAATGCATACTTATACAAATGCCTGATAGCACATGATTGAATTTGAATACTTTTCCTTCAAAGTCTATGCCATAGAAAGAATCACTGTGACAGATGGTCTTTTTGAGCTGGAAGTTCTGGGCTCTCAGTTTTAGCCCTGTTATACATGTTATCAGAGGCCAGTCACTCAATGTCTCTGCTTGTCAGTTCTTTAATCTGTAAAATGGGAAGTAATAACCCTCTCCCACCTACCACAATGGTACCTGTGAGAAGGAAATGGGGTAAATTAAGTGCGCATTCTTTTATACCCTAAAACAACGTAGGTTTGCAGGGGTTGTGAAATAGAGCAAGACCTGGGTCTTGGCTGTATCTGTACAAGAGAAGACTTTCACTTAAGACTTCATCTGTTATCCACTCTGATTTACCTACCACCTCACTCATCTTTTTAAGGGCCAGTCTAGCTGGATCTCTTACATTTTAGTGGGTCCAATTTTTTGATTATATACAGTTTCAGCAGAAAACCACTTCCCATAGACCATATATTGGATTCATTTCCATTTGCCACTGGGAGTGTGTGTGTGTGTGGGGGGGGGTGGTCCAAAATGCCATAACCAAACTGATGCGCAGAAACATGTTGCTTTTGATGAACTGCTGGTGTCGTTTCTCCAGGATAATGGCAATTATCTAGGAAAAGACTATTGGTTGAAACCAACTGATAATATAGATCCTTTTATCTTTCAACATCTTGGCCTGATGAAGATTAATCAATTGCCTCGCTCAAGGGCTTGGTAGAAAAACATGGGCGCCACTTCTTCAGCAAGCCTTGGAGTTCTTGGCATGAAGACTGTGCCTTGACCATCTCCTGACCCTCAGAGTCGGCTCCAAGACTTGATCCAAGTATTCAGAAAATGTTAAACTGCCCCTACCAGTGTCTTCATGGCAGGGTTGGGCCTTGGGTGGTGCCGTCTGACTCGTGCCAGCCGGAGAGAGTCAGAATAGCAGGAAATAGGTCATTCGCAACACCATTCACCTTCCCGTAGCATTGAGGTAAAACCAAATGGAAAGAACGCAGGCTTCTGTTCTTCACAGGGGATGAAATGCCTGCGGTGTGCTACTAACCACTAAACAATGCCTTGAAACTCTGGCCCTGTCTCCTGCCTTGAGCTGTGTGTGACGCATTGGCAAGAAGCTCAGTCTGCAGAGAGATTTGGTTTGGGTTCCTGGCTGTGGCTGCAGGAAGGCCCCGTCCTCAGTGTCGCCTCAGGGTAGCAAGTGCTAGTTTGGTGATCTCGTGCACGTTATTCCCCCTCGTTGGGCTAAAGATTGCCAGGATTCAGAGAAACCAGAGATCAAAATTCAAGACCCATGCATGCTGTTGAACCCTGAGAGGTTTTTGTTTCTTCGACAATTTGAGAGTGTCCCAAAGCGTCTCTAAAAGGCAATGCAACTAGACGGGTGTGCCTTTTACAATACAAACTCCTTCCCTTCTGATGCCTTGCCCCAGGCCTGATTCATGCGTTTACATCGCGCGCTTGTCCTTTGCATACATGGAATTTTGATGTCCTGTGGCCACCTAATCAGGCTCACATTTTAGGAGTCTATCATTCTATGAACTCCCTGGCTGACTTTGGGCGGGTAACTTCATGTCACCGAGTTCCAGTTTTCTCATCTCTGCTGTGGAGAGGGTAATTATAATACCTGTCTGCCTAGATCAGTGGTTGTTAGGATCAAAGGAGATCAATATATGAGCATTCTTGGCAATCTTTAAGTAGGAAGCGGTGGTCATTAGTGAGGAAGGAGGCAGCCTGGATCAGACAACTGCCAGATAAGGTCATACCTCTATTATGCAGTTATAGGATTTTATAATAAAATGCCTTCAATAATCAGGAAAATTAAAATAAATGGGGGCCCCAATTACACCTAGAAAGACATTCAAAAAGACAGACTCTTGTTGCAGGAGAAGTCTGTGGCAAGAGGCAGAAACAACTCCCATATTGGTTTTCTTCACCGGTTGTGAAACTACCTCCCTTGATCCCATAAACTCATATCTACCTGGGTGGGTGTTCTTAGGCGCCGCCTGATGGGTTGAAGAGCCTATGTCTGGATGGCACATGATTTAGGGATAGTCCACTCCAGACTGCCAGGGAGAGAGCCAGCCAAAAATTCGGAGGGCTGTGAACTCATTCGTGTCACAAAATGTTTAGATGTAAACACACTTTTTTCAGTTTGACACACTGTCCTTCATTTAGCTCACCTTGATTTTATTCGTTGAGAACCAATGACGGTGTTTGTGCCAGCTCTTTCGTGTTTCATATGGTACCCCGATAATCCTGGAACGTCTGTAGTGCTTCACCCCCTTTGTACAGGTGATCACAGAGAGGCTCAGTGATATTAATTGGTTTCCCCAAAGTTACACAGATGACCAAATGGCATTGTCAAAATGGGAACAAAATATCAGATCATTGAACAAGTGACTCATTTGAAAGTATCCCCTGATGTTTATTCTGCGTGTTTAATAAATTAAGGATAATAAGAAAACACAGTTTAGGCAGCAGCCCAGTGAACGCCTAGATATTAACAACTACAGTCATAATTCTTCAGGTGCTCTTTTAATATTCCATATGCTAGTCCCTTTTGTTTACCATCTGCATCGCTGTAAACAGTTGGCACAAGTGTTATTGTCTGGACTAAATATTTACGCTGTCACATGTTCGCAAAATCTCAGTCGCTTTCCTCCAGAGGCATAAGCCTACTTGTCTACTAACCAGTGAAAGAAATTGAATTACCCGTTTTCACTCAATAACCTTTGGCTAATTTTTATCAGAGAGAAGGTTCTTGGAAATGAAGACTGGAATAAAAGATTCTGTGCCTTGCTTGTGGCCTCGCCACCTGGAAGAACTGTGTTACTTGGCAGGTAGCTGTGTTTGTGAGAGCAGAGGACTTTTGCGAATCTGATAAGTGGGTAAGAAAATGGTATTCAGCGGCTGGAAACAACATCTATCTTTAAGCCATTTTGTGTTTAATTAGAATGACGGATGCTGGGTTTGATGCTCACTTAAAGAGCAATGAAATGATCGAAAACAGCCAAGTTTTACTGTTATAATTTAGGAACAGTAAATAATTCTGAGTCCCAGGCTGACAGTCTCTGTTATCGTAATAATCCATTGCGGCTTGGCTAAGGACATGTACCTTTCTATATTCTCAATATTACTGTATTTTTATTGTATAATAGTGAAGTGCCTGCCAGTGTGAGTTCCCCTCCCTCCAGCCAAGAAATCATAAGAAAATAACAATAGCCTCTTCCCCCAAGAAATTTAATTTTGTCTCATTATTTGGCTCCTTTGGTAGTCATTTATTCCAGAGGGCTCCTATGTCCCTTCTCTGCCAAAGGTAAGCATGTGACTTCTGTCTTGGCATTTAATACTCCAAAATGGTATGTCTCTTTTGCAGTTGTGTTCAGTTCATGAATTGGCATTGGGCTCTGCCTTCTTCAGGAGTTTTCATGTTCATCTGATGATTTACATTTATTAGCTTCAAAATAAAGGGAGATAGCTCTCACAAAAATAAATCACACTATTTTTTTTTATTAAATCTAATGTAGTGTGGTTTCTCCCCTACTCTGTGTTGAAGCAACAAATAGTATTTTATTTAGGTCTATATTTTTCTAATATTTCTAAATATGTCTGTATTTTTCTAATTCCAAAGATTCCGTCTCTTTATACTATTCAAAAGAAGCAAAAGGTGCCTGCCTGTGATGGGGGATATCATGCCATTCTGTCTCTCCCCTGTCTGGTTGTTCCGTTCCAAGTTTTTTTCAGCGTCTGCTTTATTTGAACTCTTTAGTCTGACAGCCATGTTTGCTGAGACCGTGAAGAAATGGAAGGCCACCATTGGCTTTTAACATAAAAGCCGAAAGCTAATCTGGAAATTTCACAAAGGCTTATGTCTGGTGATATGAGAAAATACAGTTTTAGCAAATTCTAATCTGTGCCCTGAAACAATCTCCAACTGAATAAATGGAAAGAAATATAAAAGAGGAAATAAATGTGGCATCCAAAGTGATAACATTCTGGGATTTCGGGGTTTGTTTTTTGTTTGTTTGTTTGTTTGTTGTTGCCTGCATTTTTTTTTCAGACTTCAAAATTAGTGAATTACAATTATGTTAGAAATCCACACTTAAGTTCATGGGCAGATTTCCAGATTTCAAAACAAAAGAAAACAAAACCATTTCAGCTCACACTATGGTCTTTGAGAACATCTGAGACTATATTCGTATTATTCATTATCCCTGAATTTTTTGCTTCATGTTTTTGCTATCTTTACATGTTCTTTCTAATTGAAAAGGCATAACATGCTTGTCCTTGAATTCAATTCTCAAAGACACCTGAATGTTTGAAACGTCTCTCTCTCTCTATATTTTTAACCCCCTCTGAGTGTTCTGTTTCCAAAGCGAGGTAGCCTTTGGTTTTGTTGTTCTCTCAAAAGGAAACTATTGTTTCAAGTATAAAACAAGGACAGGAAATGACAAACGGATAAGTGTCCGCAACTGTCTTTATAGCAAAAACCCCCTGCACAGCCTCCGAAATGGCTAGGTTCCGTTGCATGAAGATCTGTGACGATCCAGATGTTAAAAAGTCAAGGGAAGCATCGATTGGACTGAATATATTGAATTCTTCCCTCAAAAAAAGGAGGAAAGCTCTCTTGCCTTTCTTTTTTATTCTGGTTTCACCATTAATTGTTTATCAAGGAAAGAGAAGTTGAGTTTTTGTAGGCTCTTGGTTTTATGACACTCATCTAAGACGTGTCTCCTAGTTACTTTAACAAGAAAGGACGGTGCCTCTGGTTGGGTGCACATTTCTGATTTTAGTAGTTCTTATCCCTATTGTCTCTTCCCAAATATTGTCAGCAACTCGTCTTCAGCCCATTTATCATCCTGTGAAGGAGCACCTCTTTCCTTGCTCACTTTAGAATACCCGCGTCTGCTAATGTTGCAGCTTTCCATATTACAAAAGACCCTGGTCCTCTCCCTAGAGAAGGCAATTATCTATTATGCTTAGGGGACACAAAAAACAGCTCACGCAGGGAAGTGCCTACATGCTTTGTTCACGCTGGGGCTGACCTGAATCAATTTGAGATGACTTCAAACACAAATTGAGTTCTGGATAAAAGGTTAAAAACACCACGTTTTTACCAAAGAATTATCCTGCTCGGGTAATGGCAAATACTGAATCATTTTCACGGTGATTACTAATAAAAGTAAAACTAAAATGGCACCTAAAAAAATGGAATGTGTTATTTCACTTCCATCCGCCGTGCGTTACATATTCCTGCTTTTGTGGGTACGTTCTCTGTCTTCCTTTGGTTTGGTTCTCAGAGTGTACTTCCATGTCATAGGTTCATGAAGTAGAAGGCGTAGAGGCTGTGTGACCTTTAAATACAGAAAGTAGGGGCGCCTGGGTGGCTCAGTTGGTTGAGCATCTGACTGTTGATTTCGGCTCAGGTCATCATCTCACGGTTCATGAGTTCAAGCCCCGCATCGGGCTCTGTGCTGACAACGCAGCCCGCTTGGGAGTCTGTCTCCCTCTCTCTCTGCCCCTCCCCAGCTTGCTCTTTATCTCTTCCTCAAAAATAAATAGAAAGGAAACAAAACCAAGTATTATTAAGGTATTATTTAGAAAAAGAGTGATAATGTGCTGAAACATATCAAACTATGGGCCACTCAGTATTGTGGGAGAGGCACGACGTGCGTGGTGGCTGGTGAAAGTGGAATCTGGACCCTTCACCAGATGAACCTTGGACATTTGGATCCTGTGATGCCCAAGGCATGTTCTCTACCTTCCAGACACTTAGAGCTTGGAGTAAGGGTACAGGAAATACATAAGTAATTTCACTACTCTGTCATAAGTGCTGTAACAGTTGTGACTCTTGCTCTATTTAGATGGTTAATCTAGACATAAATGAGAGGTGTAGAACCAACAACAATCATTTCTATTCTCCTTAATGTGTTCGTGGTTTAGGGATTTTCATTCTGGTGCTGGCTGGCAAGATACAGTGACACAGAGGACACTCCTTGGTCCAAAGGAATGGGGATTTGGAATAATTATTAGATACATACTGAGACTGATATTACTAGAAAACAGTGGGCATTATGACAAATTATATTATATGTTAGTGTTGAATTCTCTCCCCCAAGAAGATATATGAAAGGCCTAAACCCTGGCACCTGTGAGTGTGACTTTATTTGGAGATAGGGTCTCTGTAGATATGTCAAGTTAAGCCGAGGTCATTGGGGTGGGCCTGAATTCGATTTGACTGGTGTCTTTAGAAAAGAGGGAGCATCATGTGGTAACAGAGATATGGGGGGCACACGGCCAGATGAAGATGGGGGCAGAGCCTGAAATGAAGCCAGGAAACACCTGGGGCTCCCAGAAGCTGGAAGGGTAGGAAGAGTTAGTGTGAGCATTTAGCAGATCCTGATTTAGCAGACCTCAGACTTCTAACCTTCAGAACCATGAGACAATACATTTCTGTTGTTGAAGCCACCCAGTTTGTGGTGCTTTGTTATGGTAGCCCCAGGAGAATAATGCAGTTGGTGGCTTTTTCCTTATTATTTAAAATTATACCCATCACAGGATATTTATAAATTAGATCAAAGAAACTGACCAGAATTAAAGTCCTATTGCAAGTCATAACTAGATTCAATTAATAAGCTACAAGTGAGAAGCATGGTCACTTATGACTCACCTGGGAAGGATTATTAAGGTAATTTGAAGAGATGCCCAGATATTTTCCTCCTACAATTTTTTTTTGAAATTTCAGAATTCTCTATAGGCTGATGCATTTTGTTCTACAAACTCAGGTCTTAGAAGAGTAAAGTTGCCAGATAAAATACAGAAAGCCCGGTTACATTGGAATTTCAGATAAACAACACACTTCCTTTTTAGTTATAAATATGTCCTATGCAATATTTGGGATATGCTTATGCTAAAAAACATATTCACTCTCTTGAATTCAGATGTTGCTGGCTGTCCTGTATTTTCATTTGGTAAATGTGGCACCCTAGATAGGAATAAATGTCATATTTAGGAGACCCAAGATGACAAACCAAAGAATCATCACCTGGAGGTGACTACAGTCCCATAGTTCTTGTTGTTTATCATCAATTTGCTTACTCAATGGGTCTGTCATGATTTTTGAAGTCATCTTTCATGCCCACGTCTGAGGTTGACTTGGTGATCAAATGAGGTAACGCGTATGTGTGTTAGAATTGTTACTACTGAAAAGTTAAGGCCCTGTAAATGTTGCCTAGGACTTTTTTTTCGCTACCTAGTGTAATGCTTAGTGGAGCATTCTCACGAGTTTCAATGACGTATGTAAGAGATGGCTATGTGCATATACTTATTAACAGAAATCTCTAATCCACTGTGAATACGGATTGTCAGATCCTTGGAAAAGGTCAGTTTTGCTTTGTTTTGCTTTGTTCTGTTTTAATCACTTGGCCGCATTGCCATTCTGTGTCTGGTAGGGCATCTGACTGTAGAAGGAAGCACCAGGAAATCCTGCTGTCGAGTAGAGACATTTCCACTACCGTTGTATTAGTTTCCTACAGCTGCTGTAACAAAGTACTGCAGATCGGGTGGCTTAAAACAGCAGAAATTTACTCTGTCACCGTTCTGGAGGTTAGAAAGCTGAAACCCAGGTGTCGGCAAGATTGGTTTCTTCTGGAGGTTCCGAGGGAGAATTTATTCCCTGCCTTTCTTAGTTTCTGGTGATTGTCGGCAGTTTTGGCATTCCTTAGTCTGTGTCAGGGCAACTCCAATCTCTGCCTCCGTCTGCACATGGTGTCCTCCCCTTTGCGTGTGTCTGTCTTTTCTCTAATTTTAAGGACACCCTCATATGGAACTAGGGCCCACCCTCATCCAGTGTCACCTGATCTTTACTTGATTACATCTGCAAAGACCCTATTGCCAGATATGGTCACATCACAAGTACTGGATGTTAGGACTTCAACCTATCTTTGTGGGGGGGGGGGGGGGGGTACACAATTCAACCCACGACAACCAGTATCTACACTTCAGGGGTGTTTGGGGAGCCTCAACTGTTGTTTTTTATAGATACGCACCGATCGATATGTATCTTATCATAACATTTGATATGTTCTGTGCAGTTTGCCATTGGCGTAGAGAAATGAACATGTTCTCATTTTAAAAAAATGGCATTTCATCAACATTTTTGAAATAGTTTTAGAAACTCTTTAGGGAAACAATATCTAGATGATAATGCATGAATGCTGTATTTGAACATTTTGTGCTTGTAAAATAAATTTTACAGTCTAGAATTTCCAACTTCAAGGAAGAAATACAAGGGAGAAAAGTAGTTAGTCATTGAAACAGATTTTTTCTTTTGTTGTACTTTTTTGTGGGCCTGCGTCTTGAACTACTTCCCTATTCTTTGAGTATTCAGTTTTCAGTTGTATGACTGTTTGCTAAGCAATTATGCAAATTATCTTTTTAGGTGAGAGATTAGATGAGCCAAATGGTAAAATACTTTAAACTCTAATATTTTTGCATGATAATCTATTTTTTTTAATTTCCCAAAGAAATGCCTATTAATTTGTTCAGCCAAGCAATTAAACAACGCCAACAGATAGATTATACCTATTCTTAAAAATTATAACTTTCACAAATACTTCCAAAATTAGCGCAGTGTAATAAGAAAAGTTCTGACTTGTGAATGACCTCAGATTTTAGTTTACTCTTTTATAAATGCGGATTAAATTCCCAGCCCTAACGCCATTGCCAAAATTAAAATTCTCGACACTGGTAAAATGCCTATGGTGGGGGGGGTTTGACATGGCAAATATTTAAAACATGGTGTTCTCTTCCCCTTTCTGTATCTTGATAAACCACTCGGAGATGCCAAGTAAACACTACCAGATACATATTACTGTTTTGTTTTTGCTTATGTTTTTTTCTTGTGGGGCGATTAAAGGGGTAAGGACGAGATTGCTTGATTCTTGCTTTTATGTTTTGTTGTTGAAATTATAAATGCATGGGTTTGGAGTTATTTTGTAATTCTGGTTGAGGTAAGAAGGAGAATTTAACTGTGGAAAACATTTGGGCCTAGGAAGCACCATCAGTAGTTTTCAGGTGATCAATAGAATATATGTGAGAATCCCCATCATAGGGCAGCTGTCCAATAAACTATTACTTATACAATGTCCTTCACATTGTAAAAGGATAAAAATACAGATGATGTTCACTCATTTTGGTAATTTCCAGGAAACGACTGACTCACTGAAACATAGGTGGTGTATCTGGAATATAAATGCCCAGACTAATGGGGCTGATTTTATCGTCCTTAAAGCAAAATCAAAGTCAATAATTTACTACCACTGAAGAGAAGGCTGCTTTAGATCCAGGCCACTTACCACAGGAAGGATACAGGATGAGGTCATTTGTAAACCATGGCCATAAGCTAACAGATGGTGAGACAATTTCTGTGTTTGTCACAGAAGAAATTTTTGACTTGTACTGATCTGTACACAGTGCAACTGAATAATTTGGATGGCCTGGTTGTAACTTATGTGGATGTTTCCCAGTCACCTGCTGTTTTTTCTGTCATGCCGACTACATACAGATCTTCGACATATAGTGTCACGTTTCCCAGAACAGTTTGGCATTGTGTAAGAATATCTTCCAATTCATAGAGAAAAGATCCATCCAGTAATATTTATATAAGAACATATATACATATGTATATGTATATATGTGTATGTGTATATATGTGTGTAGTTAGTAGAAATATCTGAAAATTATCGTATTACGTCTGGTCACATATAGGTCAACATACTAAGAAAACACGCATAAACATTTTGCGGGGGCAAGGGGAACGATGATTTTTTTCTAAATGTCCATCGAGGTACTTACAGGAGACTTTATTCGGGTCAACTAGCATTTTGCTGAATATCGTAAACGTCAGGAAAAGACAAGGCAGTCACTTTCATGTTCCTCATGAAGTACGGAGGAGTGGTCAATGGCTAAAGAGACCGTATCGACGCATTGTGGTAAATGGTATCACGAGGGCACTCCGGGAGCATTTGGAGGTGGTAGTCAACCCAACCTGCAAAGACAGAGGGGCTTTCTGGGGTGGGGGGGATGAAACCGAAATTGGGCTGTACAGATGAATAGGATTTCGGTGCAGGATATGGCCTTCCCGGTAAAGGAACATCTTGAGCAAAGGCACAAACCAACGTGGGTCTGAGGAAAAAAATACACTGCTATAGTCTGGCTAGGTGGGTGAAGTCCCTGAAGAGTGATATAGCGGAGAGATCTTGGAAAGCTTGTGACTCGAAGGTGAATTTCACCTTGATCAAATTCCTAGTGGGGAGCCCTTAATGTGAATTACAAACTGAGGTAAGTAACTTTCATCATTCACGTTTATTAGGTTTGTTGGTTTGTTCGTCTGTGTATTTGTTTGGTAGACTTCTGTATCTTCCAATAATTAGATGTAGGTCTTACCACTACAGAGGGTTTATACACAAACAAAAAAACCCCAAGTCTCAGTCCTAATTCCGCTACCCAATAAAACACTTATTAAACAGCATGAGCAAAAAGCAATTGTGTGATCTGTTCTGCGAATTAAACGTGATCCTCAGCTTCCTGTCCTTTTAGGTTCTCTAACAAGATCTTCAAGGCTCATGTACAGGTGTGATACTATTTCGGCAGCAAGGCATGGTTGCATATCCAGTCCGACTCAGGCAGCACAGTCCTCTGTCAGCAGCTGACAAAGAAGGCCTCTTTCGGGCTAGGTCATTGTTCTTAATGGAAATGTATTCAATGTAGACTGCTGGCTTTGATTCCTTGCACCCTGTTCGGGAAGGGTAGAGGTGCCCACTCAGTATTAGTAGCCTTTCCATAGATATTGAATGCTTCTCATTTTGCCAATGAAAAATCATTTCGGTCATTCGATAAACAAACTCTCTGGTGCCGAACAGAGAGGAGGACCATCGAAGCGCTTTCAGCGAGTGGAAGTCAGTTTTGGATTAGTCATTCAATTGACGACTCACCCTTTAGCACACCAGACACATCCTCCGTTAGGACTCTCCAGATGTCCACTCACCACCTCGAGGGGATAGAGTGAAATAACTAACACATACGTATATACCGTACTGTTGAGACAAAGTATTTTACAGTGAAATATAGGCATCGTCACATTGAGTTTTAAACAGGAGATTGGGATTAGCAGATTCCAGTTTTTCAAAGCTAACATTGAAGGCTGAGCGAGTCATTTGGCAGAGGACAAGGGGATGTACAGAGGCCACGTGGCAGGTTATTACAACAGTAGGTGCTAAACCATTTTTACTACGAGAGAAGAAGCAGAAACATAGAGAAATGCGTGTCTATGCTATTGTGTTAGATTCTAAAAGGAAATTGTGTTAAACGTTATTAGCAATAACGTAGATGTTAGTAGATGTGCAGTTACAAACATATAACCTATGCATAGATATTTGTGTCTATATTTTATTTATTTTATTTGTGTATATATTTGTGTGTATATTTTTACTAAGAAGAAGCAGAAACGTGGAGAAATGCGTGTCTATGCTGTTGTCTTAGATTCTAAAAGGAAATTGTGTTAAACATTATTAGCAATAATGTAGATGTTAGGGTGCAATTACAAACATATAACCTATACATATATATTTGTGTGTATATCTATCTTTCTATTACATGTGTGTGTGTGTGTTTGTTATTTGGTAGGCTTTACATATATGTATACATATATACATTTCATATTTTACATATATATCTATATTTATATTTATATATTTTTCCTACCTAATAAAAAACAGTCAAGGATTTTATCAAATTAATAGCTCTTCTAATGAGTTTGGTCAAAAGGCCCATTATGCCAATTTGATTTTTCTCATCTGTTTATCGTTTGCCTCCATATCCCTGTACAATGCGGGAGAAGTCACCTCTCCAAAACCCTTCCAAGGAATCTTCACCTACCTTGAAAATAATATCAAACGGGCAGCTTGTTGTAAATCTAATCAAAGTTCTAATATATTTTGAATAGTTACATAGTTTCTAAAAGGTGAAGGGCAGTGGAGCTAATTTAAAATGCTAACAAGGTTGTAGTTAATCAATTGTAACAATTAGATGGTTAATAGCTGGGTAGTAAATCATCACCAGGCAGGAAAGATTTCTGCTTAGTACACAATTAATTGGAAGCTGGCAACATCTTGCCATTATCTATTACGTCCCAACAGCTATTGTTTATGTTTCCTTTATCATCTGATGATACAGTTTGATCGTTTCCCTACAACTCTTCCTTCACGAAAAAATCAAAAGGAACATTCTGACAATGTGGTGATGAAAATACTGTGTCTCACATGTAAAGTAAATGGAGTGTTACTGACCGCTTGGAAGTAGTTGGTGAGAAACTCGATTTACTGTCTTTCCCTTCTCTAAACTTCGATAAAGATTATTGTCTCTGTAACTAATTCTGGCATTTAATATCACATTAACTTTCATTGTCACTTAATTGTTCCATATGTGCCTGGTGTTCCCCCATAGCTTTTAAGCCCCTGTGCCTTGTTCGTCTTTTGTGATGCCTCGTCCCAGCCCACGTTATACCCATTCAGTAAATATCGATAATGTAACTGAACGGAAGTGAGTTTGTGACATCTCTCAGTGACCTAGTAGATTTGGAATCACAAAAAATGCCCAGCAATATCTAACTGTCATCTCTACAATTTGGATTTCTGAAGACGAATCAGTGGTGGCCTCAGCTAAGGGCTACCATGAGTGACCTCCCTTTTCGACGAATAACGAAAACAGGAACTACAAACACACACACACACACACACACACACACACACACACAAATTACCCTGCTGTAAAATTCTAATTGTTTGTTTAAACACCAGGGAAAGTATGTTACAAATCTTCACTTCATTCCTTTTTCCAACTTACCTCAGCCAAGTAGAAGTAGTTTTTAAGGATCTTCACTTGCCCTGTCTACCTTGGGGTAAAAACAGAGTCAACACGGATTTATGTGTTTTCATTACATTGAATTGTTTGTCCAGACCATTATGGTTGGAAGCTTGCAGCCTGCCACATCACTGAGGCCACTGAAATGAACGGATCTTGCTACATTAGAAAAATGAAACAAATTCAAGTCTGGTCCCATTATGTCCCTGAGTAAAGCACAATCTACTGCCAGCCATCCCGGGACACAGGCAGTTCCTCCATTTGCAAACACGCTTATATGGCCAAATATGGTCTTTCCAAATTCTTGCCCGAATCTGGCAAATACTTCCTGCTTTACTTCACCTTAAGACTTTATTATTCGCTGGAATTGTGAATGGCTGAACCCATTAGTTTACCCAGCTCTCCTAAAATTTCACCATATATCCCACAAATGTTAGTTATTCCCACTCTGGGAATCCCAGGGTCTCCTCTTGGGTTCAGCAGCTGAACAAGTGTTTTCAGAGGTAAATTGGACAACATCACCCCCTTTCTGGAAAATGTCAATGTCTGTTCAAAATTTCCATATTATAATGAAATAGCATAAAATCCCAACTTCCTCCCACTCCTCGGGAGAATTGGGTTCCACTTTCATTGGGCCTTTGCATGTTGTCCTTTGTTGACTGGGGCCTTACCACACTGGCGCCTTTATTCTTTCTAACTCTGGCTTGTTCCCGTCTTTCTGCTTGCGTGTTCTCCAGCACTGGCATGCCTTCTTTCTGGAAGGTTCTCCACTGAGAAGGTCATAGGGGGAGGCTCCTGTCAATGCTACTGGCTCAACTTTCATGTTGCTTTCTCAGAGAGGCCTTCCCTGGCCATCTTGTTTCTAGTAGCCAACCAACATGAGGCACCTCTTCTCTTTCGCTCAGTTTACTCCTTGTTTGTTAGCTTCCTATGTATTGCTGTCTAAAATTGTCTCATTTATTTCTTTACCCGTGTCCATTCCTTCTCTCCTGACTACAGTGTAAATATGAGGACTAAGGCCTTATCTGATGTATTTATAGCTGTGTCCTCAGGACCAAGAACCCTGCCCAGCACATAGGTACTCAGTGACAGTTTCCTGATGAGTGACTAATGTTCAGTCAATAGAATCCCAACTTTCTTTTTCATGGACTTAGTGACTTTCTTAAGCCCCTCACTTAGCTGATTTCTCCTTGCAATTCCTTTTTCTTGTTTGTATTGCTCCCTACTTCTAACAATTGCCTTCCATGCCTTAGCTGTTTATGATTACCATGTTGACAACAAATAATTATTTTCAAAATGTTTTCATCAATTGCAATGTTAGCTCATTTCCAAAGGAATTTTCCATCCATGAAGCCAGACCAGGACAGTGCTAACATTATAGGAGCCTACTGTTGATCGTGTTCATAAACTCATGACATTTTCTAGCTTGGAGTGACTTCAGAGCACATCTAGTACAAACTTTTATTTTACCCTCGAGAAAACTGCACGTTGGGCAGGTTAAATGATTTGTCAAAGGTCAAGTCACTAGTGAGTGGCAGCTGAGACAGAAACCAAAGTTCTCTAGGCCTTGCTGTGTCCAGATGACAGAGGAGCACCAGTGGCTTCTAAGTCACTAATGTCTCAGTGGTGCAGCTGGGTGTCAGGTTATGACAAGAAGCAGGCCAAGGGCATCAGAGTTATTAGACTGTGGAATGGTTCATGGGGAAACGTAGAATTACGCGAATATTTTCCCACTGTCTTCTGTTTCCAATGAGGTTTTGATTCAGTGTTTAAGGAACATTTAGAGAACAGAGCCCAAGAGATCTGGCCTCAAAGACCCAAGCAGTACAGTGAGAGTGAGTCAAGAGCCTTTCCTAAATTCAGAAAATGATCTGCAGGCTTTTGATATATAATTTACAGTATCAGATTGGCAGCCTGGAAATTAGTATCTTCAGCTGAGGAATACCTGAAAATCTCAGACTGAGCACATTCAAGGAACTCGATGAAGATAAACAGCACAGAAAGATGAGCGGGTTAGTAAAGTAGAAAACTATCACTTGGGCCTGGTGTTTGATTTAACACATTTGCAGAAATTTCTTTTGGGCGGGGATTCTGTTCTGCTCATCATCGAAACCCAGCATACAGCACAGTGCCTGGAACCTAGAAAGCAGTAAATAAATTGTTGAATAAATACGCAAGTATGTATGCCCTCCTTTTTATTTTTCAATAAAAACAGTAATCATTTTAATAGTAATCATTTTTTTTTGTTTTTAAGATTTCTTTCTATAGTAGATATAGTTGACCATCCAAATATCTTAGAGAATAGTATAGTTAGTGCTTACTCCCCACCTTGAATTACACCATTATTCCCACTGAGCACCTACCATGCCCTGCAGAATTAGCCTGTAGATTCACTTAGAACAGAGACCAGAAATCATAAAGCAAATTCTCTGCTTTCTTTTATGAATAGTTAATGCCAGAACTCAAACTCAACAGAGAAGTTTCAAAATAGTCTTGTAGCAGAAGCCTCGAATTTGTTTCAACAGACCTCACACAATTGAAATGGTATTATCTTGATCCTGCAAAAGCAGGTACTGTTTTTATATTTAATGCTGGTAATAAAAAGCTCATTATGCAAAAACACCATTTCACATATCCTAAAACTTTTTTTCCCTTTATATGTTATGACTTTGTTCACCTTGCTGTTATACTTAAACTCAGAATTTATCATGTGTACCTTGCTGCTACCCCATCAAATCAGCAGGGGGAAAAAAAAAAGTATTCTATGTCAGCTACCTAAATAAGCTTCATTTTTGTCTCTTGTTGGAATTGTCTCCTGATTTTGTTGTTGTTGTCATATAATGCTCTGTGGCTTTTAGAAGAAAGAAAAATTCAGTGTGTTTGTAATTTAAATGTTTACCCACGTTGTTCTTCAGATGGCAGCTTTTCAAGTATTCTTTAAAATTGATTTGACCACCATATAAAAAAAATAAACTTGATATTTAAGGTATGTGAAAGAGAAGCTACATTTTCAAAAATCGATATTGTATTCAGAAAAGCTGCCGTCTTCTCACAGTCGCAGTGTATTAATGGAAAAGATCTTAATTGGGTTCAGGGTAGGAATTTTATTGTGGCTGAAAAGAGTCTCTAATGAGATGTATAGACTAGTTTTGTGAATAGCTCCTGTCTCAAAAATCCATGCTAAATAGGCATTTACTTAGTTTTGTCAAACATTCAGGAATCAAGACCCTCAGCCGTTTGAATTTTTGAGAACTACAAACTTGGCCAATGTCAAATTTACCTATTGCCATCAATGTAAGTATTTATTCAGGAAGTCCTGAATCATTCCATAAAAATGGAATATTTACAGGGGCGCCTGGGTGGCTCAGTAGGTTACGCATCCAACTCTTGATTTTATCTCAGGTCATGATTTCACGGTTCATGGGATCAAGCCCCATGAACTCAGTGCAGAGCCCGCTTGGCATTCTCTCTCTCCCTCCCTCCCTGCCCCTCCCTGCTCACGCGTGCACATGCTCACACTCTCTCAAACTAAGTAAAAAAACTTTTTTAAAAAATGGAATACTTGTGAAGAAAGCATAGTTTCTTCAGTTCTCTGTTTTTGGTTATTTTTATTATTTTTGTTGATTTTATTGTCTTATTTTATTAGTATATCCAAAAAGCCAAAAGCACAAGAAATAACACTAAAGTCATATGTTAGATTTTTTTTTTATTTAAAATTTCCGACTCTATTTAAAAATCTACCTTTAGACTTTGAGATAATTCCAATTACTCATTCTCGTAACCTGTTTGAACTAATGAGGTTTCATGTTACAAATAAGATTAAACGAGAATTACCTTGTTTTACTGCCTTTTCGAAGGTGAATACATTGGCATTAAAAAAGGTGTTGCTGCTTTCTAGTAGTTGATATTGAGTGATAAAAATGTGTAGTTGTGTGGGACGAATAGCCTGGACTGAGAAGACAGAGGTGTGAATAGGAAGATTGGAAAGAAGCCAGAGAAGAAGGAAAGATGAAAATGGGGGGCTCTCAGCAGGAGGCTGGTATAGGGAGGGGTGAAGCCATGGGGAGATAACTTCCCACATCTTCCATATCTGTTTCTTTTTTTTTTTAAGTTTCCTTTTATTTATTTAGAGAGAGAGAGAGAGAGAGAGAGCAAGCAGAGGAGGGGCAGAGAGAGACAAAGGGAGACAGAATCCCAAACGGGCTCTGCACTGACCACCCCAGACACTGGGTTCAAATTCACCAACCGTGAGATCATGACCTAAGCCAGAATCAAGTGTCAGATGCTCTACCGACTGAGCCGCCCAGGTGCTACCATCCTCCCCCTCCACATCTGTCTCTTGATCATTTATAAAAGGCTCCACATGGCCCACACATACCCATACAGAAACCCCAATTGCTCAAAACCTGAGGGATCTTGGTATGCATTTGCCCCATAATTTGAAAACTATGAGTGGCTGATCAAAAGGAGGGAAAGCTGCTCTGGGAACGAACAAGTATTAACATAAAAATATAGAACTTTAAAGAGTTTTTAGAAAGCATTTTAGGATGTTCGCCTAGAGACAGTAGTGACTGGAGGGGGAATAAGTATTCAGAGTCCTGAATTCAGTAAATGCATTGATAACAAAAAAATAACAAGGTAAAGACATAAACCACATCTGAAGATAGAAGGTGTTTAAGACTCTGAAAGTAGGAGAGAATAACGGGTAAAGAGCACAGAAAATGACCCCATGAAGCTCTAGAGGTGACCATTTATAACTGTTACATACAATTTAGATGGTAAAGATGTTGTATAAGTAAATATATCCGGGTGTCAAGGGCATAGGTTAAAATTTGGCCTTTGTAAAAAGGCCCGGACTCTGGGTAAAATATTTAGGACTACCCAGTGCAAGAGTAGTAACACTGACTAGTAAATAATTTTGAATAACGATGATGGTATTTGAACAATGGATTTCAGGTGTACTCCCGAATTCTGAACCTCTGCCCTTACAGTGGTGCTGAAATATGCATAATTTCCTTTCCTCAAGGTATCTCAGTGTGTTTTCTAGAATTAAAACTGGCTCTCCAAACTCAGTCACCTAAACCCCTTCATTTTGTGTAATGCTGTTATCTTTTACCTCCTGAGTTATCACAAAATCTATTTTTATTTTCTGAAGGAGTAGAGGGTGTATATATTAAGTGCAGCTAAATGGACCGAGAAAGGAACCCAGATGTTTAACCATGAAATCTAAATTTGAAACAGTCTCTGGAAATATGCTGAAATGTTTCCAAAATATCATGAAGATCAAAACAAATTGCAGTTGAAATGACCTTCACTGGGAGAAGTATCAACAATGTGGAATTTATTTGGAAAACATTCCTCTTTATTTCTTTCTAATCTTTTTAACCTTACCATGATAAATTACCATTGATAAACCAAAAATATAAATTTCTGGGATATCATTCTCACCAAAAAACAAGTCAACATAATTATACATTATAGGCTATACAATAAGTCAGCATAATTTATAAGCTATAAAATTAAAGCTTTTAAAAACTTAGTTTGAAACACATATGTACTTCAGTATACATTGTGGTAATTCCCCAGATTAATCTTACCCTCACTGCTCACCCATGTTTACAGATATTTTCAGCTATGCATCTGTTAGATAACAGGTAGAGCTTAGAGCAAGGCTAGATGATAATGTATTTTAATTTTATGAAAATAATAGAAATAATCATCATACCTATTTGGCAGTTGAGGCAGAAGGTTACATAAGTTTGCCAAAGATTAACAGGTTATGGGACCAGGAGTTCTGTCTCCAGGACTCCATACTCTTAACTTTATATTATGAAAACTGTATACAATTGGCCCTTGAAAAATGTGCAGGTTAGAGGCATTGACACGCACAGTTAAAAATCCACTTAAAATTTTGGCTATCCAAGACGTAACTCCCAATAGCCTACTGTTGACTGGAAGGAAGGCTTACTCGTCACATAAAGAGTTGATTAACACTTATTTTGTGTGTTATCCTTGTTATAGACTTTATTCTTACCATAAAGTAGAGAAAAGAAAGTGTTATTAAAAGAACTGTAAGGAAGAGAAAATACATTTATGGTACTGTATTGCATTTACTGAAAAAAAAAAATCCGCACATAATGTTCAAGAGTCCAGTGTATGTCATACCTATAGACACACTCTCAAAGTTAAAATTATAATTTGAAGAAAATGTATCTCAGTTGGCGGCCGTGATTCTGAAATCCAGTAATCACAAAACCAACTTATACTTCTTGAAATCCTGTTCATTGACATCAGTGAAATATAACGAAATAATAAATAGGACTCTAATAAAAGTGGGTGCCAATCTTTATGTTGCACGTAAGGAATAGATTAATTATTTCTCCATAGAGAAGGAGCCATTTTTGGTGATATCTAGCAAGTACATTGGAAAACATCTAACAATATGGTGAAGGTTATTTTGGAAACCTCATGTAAGTAGAAGCATGTAGTATTTATCCTTCCATGACTGGCTTATTTCACTTAGCATAATATCTTGAATGTTCAACCATGTTGTAATGTATTACAGCATATCCTTTTTTTTGGAATGCTGAATAATATCTCATTATAGTTATATCTACTTTTTTAATCTCTTCACCCATCAGTGGACATTTATGTTGTCCATCTCAGCTGTTGTGAATAGTGCCTCCATGAACATGGGAGTGCTAATATCTCTTTGAGATTCTGATTTCAATTCTTCTGGATAAAAATTTCACTTATGCAAGATGAATCCATTCTAGAGATCTGTACAACACTGGATGCGTAGATAACAGTACTGTGTTTATACACTTAAAATTGGTTAAAAGGGTGGATCTCATGGCAGGTGTTCTTACCACACTGATATAAAATGAAATAAATATATGGAAGGCAACATTAATAAGGTCATTGGGAAGCACTGGGAAAAATAAAGGATTTAGACTACAGGATCATGGCAAAACTCAGAAACAAAAAGTCAAACACTGTGTAAAAGACTCAGTCAAGTGTGAAGGTTCCTTCTCTGCTTTTGAGGGAGGACCAAGACATGGCCCTACCAGAACCCCAACATTTAACATTTACTTGCGCTAAAATACTTTGCCTGAACATTTGAAACCTGTGACAATAGTAGGAGGGAAGAACTATTTGTTATCCCCATTTCTTTCATGAACAAAGTGAGATAAGCAGATATTAAGTAACTTGACCAAGTGAATTGCTGCTCATAAAGGGCCAAGCCAGCTTAGAATAAGGTGGCCTGATTCCAGAATCATAGATCTGCGTCACAATGCCACAGTGCCTCCTAGGAATTACTAGCACTTGTAGGCATGATTGGGGTCTATAAAATGAAGCATAGCAGAATTTATGACAGGAAGAAAATCAGATATTTCCTTTGAAGAAATAAAAGATGACCAACTCTAGTAGCATAACTTCTTCAGACACTGGATCACATCGATAAAAACACAGAACAGAAGAGCTAATAACATCATTGAGTTTACTGAAATCTTTCTAGGTTAATGATAACTTTTTAGGAAATACACGTTGGAGAATTTTTGTTAATGTTTCTTCTGATATGTTTACGAGAACCAGTAGAGGGAGCTTTTAACCATGAGTTTATATTCCATTAAGAAAAGAATCAGTCGAATAAAGTGTGATGAAAGGTAAAACAATCCTTAACGTGATATTGATACAAAACTGTAAGGAATCCATAAGGATCTTTCCTTCTGGCAGGTTACTTTAGAAATCGATCACCAGGCATTGTTGACTGCTCACTGTGTATCCATTGCTGTTCTATTACAAGCTACAGGACAATTGTCCTGGGTAACTAGACATGGCCAGCTGATATCTTACTTGAGAAGAGTTTTTGGCACTTAAGAAACACATAGTGGGTTAATGCATTTTATGGATAATAGAATATTACCAGTAATTGTGACAGAGGAGGTAAGCAAACAAGAGTTAGAAAGGCCAGATAACAAAGCATATTTGCTGGTTCTAGAAGAACAAAGGATATGGCTCCATGGTGAAAAACCTCAAGACTCTTTTCAGTGGAGAAAACATTGGGAGCAAAACCTCCGATGTTGGAATGAGCCCAGAGGGAGAGAAATCACACGTGAATAACCAAAGTACAGGGTTAATTTGAGAGACGTAGGATCAGACTTGACAGTCATGTCAGACTGTGAGTACAGGCAAAGAGTCCATGCGGTCGGTGGTAGGAAACGAGAGAACTCTGTAATAGGGTAACCAGAGGAATGGGGAGGGTGCACGTGTGGGCGTGAGGCGGACAGAGTTGGAGGATAGTCAGGAAGTGGAAGAGATTGGAAGGAAGAAACCCAACAATAGGCAATAGCAATAATCCAGGCGGCAAGTGATTAATTTAGCTAGAAGTGTTGGCCTGCTTTGCACACCATATAATAAACTCTTTTTACAAACCACCATTTCAGAGTGCAGTGATAACAATAACAATAATAATTATGTGCTTTCACTCTCTTGCTTCTCCTTTTAGACCGCATTAAAAAAAAATTCAGCTAGTTTTGGCGGTGCTCCAGGGAGCCAGTTTGTGGAATTTTCTTCCATCTGCCTTTACTTTCATGGTTTACTGACTGCTTAGTTTGCAGTTCCTTTTATTTGTGTATTTCACCATCCCGTAAATAAATAATATTTATTGCTCCAAAGTAGCGACCAGATATGATGAAGATAGATGTCCAGCATTAGCTCCCATCGTACATAAATAGTCTCCTTTAGAAGGACTTCTCTGCAATTCACACCCAGCGCAGGCACCCCGAGTGTTCCGGACTCGTGGAGGAACAGACAAGGTGAAACCCGTCGTAGAGATGATGGAGGTGACTAATGGAATCTGGTGAGAGTGCAAAAGATAATCTGGGGTCTTCATTGCCAGGCCAGAGGGTAATAAGGAGCCACTTCAAGGTTTTAAGTAGAAGGTGATCCTGTCATGTGGATGCTGGGAAGATTCAGGTGGGGACTGCCTTTCAGACAGTCCTGAGAGGGGAAGGCTGGCAGAGAGAGAGAAATCCAGAGGCTACACGTGTGAATTGGTTTCAATGGGAATGAAGAAGAGGAGCTAAATGAGGTCATGAGAAAACAGTAAAAACCAGAGATTTAAGGTGTGAAGAATGAAGGGAAAAGTATGAAAGATGACTGATAAGCAGAGGTTTTTTTTTTTTAATGTTTATTTATTTTTGAGAGAGACAGAGACAGCATGAGTTGGGGAGGGGCAGAGGGAGAAGGAGACACAGAATCGGAAGCAGGCTCCAGGCTCTGAGCTGTCAGCACAGAGCCTGACACGGGGCTCGAACTCACAAACTGCGAGATCGTGACCTGAGCTGAAGCCAGATGCTTAACCGACTGAGCCACCCAGGCGCCCCTGATAAGTAAAGTTTAAATGATTGGCACCCTAACGAAAATATTCAGGAAGAGGACCAGCACTTAGTCTAAATTTGTGAATTTGATTTGGCCAAATGGATTTGAAGTACTAGCAGGAGACATAGACAAATGTACAAATATTTGAAAGACATTAATATTCTCATAATGTGATGGTCTAGATCTCGTAAAGGAGACTAGCATTCTTTTTTTTTAAATTTTTAAGTCTATTTATTTATTTTTGAGAGACACAGAGACAGCATGAGCAGGGGAGGGGCAGAGAGAGAGGGAGAGACAGAATCCCATGCAGGCTCCACACTGTCAGCACAGAGCTGGACATGGGGCTTGAACCCATGGAAACACGTGATCATGACCTGAGCTAAAATCAAGAGTCGGACGCTTAATTGACTAAGCTACCCAGGCGCCCCAAGGAGACTAACATTCTGAAGGTTGAATAGCTTTCAACTTTTTAAAATACAGAAGTCACTAGAAATGAGATAATGTTGGCAGTGGAGGAGATATTTGGCTGAAAATAGTGAAACTTTTGTTTTTCTCAAGCATCTGCATTGAAACTCTGGTAAGTTTTTCATGATCCTTCTTTTTTTGTAATCTGAAATCCAGAATTAACTTCGGGACATCAGTCAATATGCTATCAACTCTGACATAGTGGAATTGATTAGTAAAGAACAATGCTCATGAATTAGAATTAAAATTTCCCCTTTCTTCTTATTATGGGGGACGCATGTCAGTGTCCAGAGGGGATACAGATGGGTTTATATGACAAGAGACTTGACATGATGGCTCATTTGTCTCCTTTGAAATTGAACCATCAGTGGACCTAATTGGCAGAAGTTACAGATGCCCTTTTTTTTCTGAACTTGACACCGTGGCCTGTTTCGCCAGAGATATTTGTCATCCCCAGAATTTGTGAAGAAAGGCATCTTATTACGCCCTGGCAATTAGATCACGTGATACATTGTAGATTTTTTGCACTTAGCTAAAAAGAATCAGTCATTTTAGAAGAACATTTTGGAGGCCCCATTGTCACGTGCTATTTTTTCTCTGTACTCCCGCTTACACAGTGACATGTTATCACGTGTCTTAAGTATTTGTCTTAAAATACAAACATCCTTGGGGCGCCTGGGTGGCGCAGTCGGTTAAGTCTCCGACTTCAGCCAGGTCACGATCTCGCGGTCCGTGAGTTCAAGCCCCGCGTCGGGCTCTGGGCTGATGGCTCGGAGCCTGGAGCCTGTTTCCGATTCTGTGTCTCCCTCTCTCTCTGCCCCTTCCCCGTTCATGCTCTGTCTCACTCTGTCCCAAAAAATAAACGTTGAAAAAAAAAAAAAAAACATCCACGACACAAGCCTCTGGATAAAATTACATGAATAAAATCACAATACGACAATACATGACCTTCAATTAACACTAATGAATGGTGTACCCATCGTAGACCTGATATTTTTAAGCACCAAGCACGTAGGTGATTTTAAGTACTAGCAGGAGAAATCGGCAAACGTACAAATATTTGAAAGACATTACTAATATGGCAAGAAAACCAAGTCCCAAATCATGACAGAAACAAAAACTGTCTGGGAAACACCACTTTGGCACTAACTTGTGTTATTGTTTGTATCGTTGTTAATGATTTTTACTTAAGTTTGCAAGAATTCAGGAAGAGGGTTCTTTAAAACTCGCCTCAATCAAAAATGCTCTTAAATCTTCAATGCCATTTTCACAAGATTGTTGCCAACCTGGTTGTGTCTCAAATGATTAAAGTTATAAGTGAGATACATACTAAATATTACCAACGAAATAGGCCTTATTTGAAGGGATATTTTCCAGGGTTTCTATTTTCGTGCTGATTGTTTTTCTCATTATTTAACGTTAGTAGAAAGATCAGAAACTGATTTTGGCTCATCTACTTTTTCCATTTAATTAGCAAGTACTTACCACATAGCTACTATGTACTAAGTACTAGTTACAAGTACTTAGTTTGTACTTAGCTCTGTGCTGCAGCTTTTATGATGCCAAAATTTCAAGGAGCAAATCACTCTTCTCAGTGTCCCTGCATTTTCTGAAAATGGAGTTGTGAGGACCTTTCCCCAGGTGTTTCTTGTAGTTTATTAAGACCTCTTATTTTGGAACTTTTTTCTTACCAAATGCAGGGGGACTCATGGTTCTTTTAAAGCTTTTTATGGTGATAACATGCTTTTTGGGGAGCCCAGTTAAGTGATTGAATACCTCAGAAAAATGGTAGATTTTCTATCAAGTGGCCTTTCTACTGGTGTGGTTTTTGCACACGGAAAATTCTCCCTAAGAACATAGCTTCAGTTAAGACTTGCGAGGTCCCCCTTACCTTCAGAAGTGAGGGCTGAGAACAGTGGGAAGAATTTGTCCTCTGTATATAGAATGCTTGCATTCTATAAAGCAAATGGGAGTGATGTGTTTGTTGTTTTTGTTTGTTTGTTTGTTTGTTTTTAACAATCAGGATATGAGTATCTGAGAATAATCACTTGCAGAGCATAGAGACATTAAGGGAAGCATCTCATGTTCTTAAAGAAGCAACTAATATATTACTAAATTGTGTACCCAATATCAGATATCAAGGATTGAATCGATTCCAGAATTTTCACCTTATTTAGAAACGTTCCATTGCTAGGTACCCAGAGTTAGTTTTTGTGCCAGGCATTATTCCAAGAGCTTTTATTATTTATTATCTCACTTTATCCTCACGATAACCCTGTAAGGTTGGTATCATTATATTTTCCAGAGAAGGAAAATAGGGCACTGGGGGGTTAAGTGACCTGCCCAGGGACACAAATCAGTTAGCTGATTGAACCAAGTTTTAAATCAAGGCAGCACAATATAGAAGCTTTGCCTTCTTGAAAGTCCATTGAGAGTAGCATTTGCCGTTGGTAGCTAAGGGTTCCCTTTGCAAAAGAAGAGAAAACCGAGCTTATACGCAGCCTGTGAGTTCTGCCACCCACCAGATAGCCAAGGATGCACGGATCTTGGAAGAGACTCGTTAATCAAACAGATGTGGTTTCAATAATTATGAAATCTCTTCATTAAGCACTGGCAGTAAGTCATTACAATATCTTCTCCAGCCTTTTGGCTATGATCAACTGTAGAACATCTTCTCATTAGGATAATGGAGTTCAATAAAAGACTGTTCCATCATTCTCCATAACGGAGCAGAATGGAACTTTTTGTTAATGATAATCATTTAGCGATTCGTTTTATCTTTTTCAGATCTTGTTAATTCATTATTGTACAAGGTTAATTCTTCATGCATTTAGGTTTTGATCTTGACAGAATGCATTGGTCATAAAAGTTAACTTTGTAAAAGAAATCAGGACAGTTTAAATTAATGTTGGGAACATAATGAGTAGAAATTAGAGAAGTATTTTGTTTTAATTTGCTAGCCCAGAGAATTATTAATTAAAGCATGGTTTATGTATTTTAAATTAAGTTGTTCAGGGAATTTTTGACATATGTTATTTTTTTCAATGATTTTTCTGACAGACAAGACCAGGAGAATATTAAAATTATCTGAGTTTTATATGTATTAACAGTGATATAATCTATTACTAAGCTAACTCCTTAGTATCACGTGATTATCTCTATAATTGTATATTAAAGTCATCAGAATAATAGAACTATCAAAAGTCACAAAATACATGAATGGGGCCCCCCTTTGAATTTTTGCACACCCAAAGTTAACAATAATTACTAACTGTATATCTGCACTCATGATTTTCCCCTATGAAAACATTTACTTTATACAATTTTACCTACTGATAATTACAGTTAACTTACAATCTTCTGATTATTCCCACTTACCATTAGAGCAAAAGCACTGTCCAATTGTATCTTTATAATCATAATTTTAATGGCACTGATATTTCATTGAGAAAATGCAGTTATGTAATTTAGCTATATTTTTATGTTTGAGAGTTGTATCGTTTCAAATATTTTTGCTATCATAAACAACCAAGCAATAAAAGATTTCTCGTATGACCTTCACCCCTCTATTTAGGATTATTTCTGTAGAAAATTATCCTGTAGACCCCAGAAGTAGATTTATTGAATCAAAGAGAATTAATATGTCTGTAGCTCCTGAGATAGAGTCCCTGAATACTTAGGGAACATGTTTGATCTCTGTAGCCTTGGGACTGGCATAGTAACCAGTGTGCTCATTTTAAAGATGTCAAAACTTTTGAAAGAGAGAGAGAGAGAGAGAGAGAGAGTGTGCATGCTTTATCTGAATGAGTAATAATAATCTTTTGTATTAGAATAGATTTTCATAGTTTCCATGAACTTTCACATATATTATCTGACTTGAAACCTACAACATACTTTCAAGAGGCACAAGGAAGGCGGTTTGAGCATCATTTTTCAGAGGGAAAAAGGGAGCCGCAGAGAGATTAAGGTCATTGTCTGGATCTTAGCCTTACCTGAACTAGTGGTAATTTCATTACATCCCATCTGTGCACATAGGTGCTTCACTTAAGAAAGATTTGAAATCAGTTGATTGTCTTTTTCTTTTCCTTTCTGTGAATAATTGCTTTTATTCTTTGGGGGAAAAGCTTACACTTACTGGAAATATGTTTGCCTTTTTTATAATGTATAATGCATATCATTCCTTAATCATCACCGTGCAATTTTCCCAAATGCTTCATTCATGAAAAAATAATATTAACATATTTTGAGGACTTATTTTATAGTTTTAAAATAGCCACGAAAGGCAAAGGCCAAAGTAACTTATTTGTGTTACTTAATATATTTGAATACATCAGTTGAGAAAATTTTCAATTCTTTACTTTTTTAAGTAACTTTTAGAAGACTAGTATTATAAAAATCATTCCCATGAATGAGAGTCTTATGAATCTACCCATGGAAGTCCTGACATATGGTTTTAGATACATGCGGACATTTCCTAGTTTTATAAATGTAAGGAGTTGACTTAACTTTTGTGGAACTGTTTTTTTAAACTATAAAATTATTTTTGATAACATCTATCCAATATGAGTATTGATGATACAGTGCATGAAATGCCTGCCGTAGAGTTGGAGGAACACAACATGTAAACATGTTTGTTTTGCTTCTTCCCTCTTGATTTCTTCTTTTTCCTTTCCTTTCTTAATCAGGAAATTATCATGCTGATTTTAGAGATGAGATTATTTAAATCTAAAGAGTGAAGTAGGTTGTCCAAGGTTGTACCCCTTTTAGGTCTCATTGCTGGATTTCAAGGCCAGTTTTGTCTACTTCAAACCTTAGTTTTTCTCACTGAACAGAAAGGTAATTAAATGATGATGGGAAAAGCTGAAAGCCCGCTAATTATAATTATAACTAAAGAATATTTTTTTTTCCTATATCACCATCTACCTGCCACTGGTTTGGATTGCAAAAGTGCCAAAGATTGTAACTCAATATAGTGAAAAAATTTACCGTATAATGGAAACATTTTGTGGAACTCTTCAACAATGTGATCTTTAAAAAGTAAACTTTTTGGCTATTAGGAAGGATGGAGAATTTCTATTCAAGATGGGAGGTGAACTCGAGGATTCTTAAGACATAAACAGTTGGTGAATTTCTTGGTTCTTAAATGGATCTGCCTCTGGGTTATATAGTCTTTATACTATCTGTTTAGCAAGCCTACAATTCAGCCAAACTACAAATAAATTGTAGTTTGTTTCAAAGTTCTTGAATGTCCTCTAACTTTTAAGATGTTCTCTTGCTAAACATAATATTTATGTATTTAGATATTGTGAAAAGTTCCTTTCTCTCTCTCTCTATCTATCTATCCATATAAAATATATACATATGTATATATGTATTATTTATAGATACATATACACTTATGTATTCTTTATGTATACATATATACATATGCATACATACATATATATGTTTGTGTGTATCTTTATTAAGCCTAACAACAATCTTACAAAGTAGACACTTTTATTAGCTACACGTTATTGGCTAACATAAAGAATCTTAGAGGGGTTAAACGAATTATCAAGAATATATAGCTGGCAGGTGGCACAGATGGGACTCAATCTCTTGTATGGTTGGTACAAAAGCTTTAATTCTTTTTTTTTTTGTTTGTTTTGTCTGTTTATCTTAGAGAGAGAGAGAGAGAGAGAGAGCGAGAGAGAGAGCGTGAGAGCGAGCACATGAGCAGGGGAGGGACAGAAAATCCCAAGTAGTCTCCATATTGTCAGTGCAGAGCCTGATGTGGGGCTCTGTCTCACCAACGTGAGATCATGACCTGAGCCGAAACAAGAGTTGGATGCTTAACCAATGAACCACCCATGCTCCCCACAAACACCTTTATTCTTAACAGTTAGATTACCCTATACTAATTTAAAGTTGTTGATTTGTTATCATTGGATTCAATGATATTCAGCATCTTCTATAGTATAGGCCAAACAAAACAAAGTCTATCTATACTAAAAAGCAAAAAAAAATGGCTATCCATAAAGTTTAACAATTACAACTTTTTTTTTGTCTTTCCCATTAGCTGAAATAGTTCAGGAAAGATAAGATAAAGGAAGCCAAAAAGAAAGACCTGAATAAAAGATTAAAATTAGGTGCTAAATTAGAATATTTCAGTATTTATTGAACTTGATAAATATTTAGATGTAGACTATAAATTTCAAACAGAGAGTATAGTATTGCCACGTCAATACATGTAGGATATTTTTACATGCCATTTGTCATCACACAATGGCCATAGAGTTGGGACTATTTCTGTCACTTATTATCCTACCTGTATTTCACCTGGACCAGTTACCTCGACATGTTTCCAAAGATAGACAGTGACCTGGTTTGGTGGGTAGCGATGATGAAAGACAGAGTTTCTTGGTGTTTGAAGATGAACCATGGGTTTCCTTTTACCTTTTCTCAAATAGACTCCAAAGTCTGTGAGGTCCTGGAGCTTGCAAATGGTCTTCTGTGTCATCAGTTAAGACCAAGGTGTATTTAGTAGTGTAGGGTGAACCATCTCTCTGTCAAGATCGGAATGATCAAATCTTGGTCTGAGCAACCCATATTCTATCAGTGTTAATTACTATCCTGACCTCGGTCCATTCTGCCACTTACTCTGTGGTCTTGGTGCAGATTCTATTTTGTCCTCATTTGAAATTTAGAACATCTGCTTCCTCTCTGGTTCCATTCCCATCTGACTTCCCTCCCTTAGAATTAGAGACTGAATTATTTGGGATGTTTTAATGTTCTCTTCTCTCTGCCCTTAGATTTTCAGCTGCTCATCTTACAGTTGTATCTCTTAGTTTTGACTACGAGATTGCTCCATTCTTTTTCCCACCTTCAGGGAAAAGAGACAACCTGAACTCATTAGTTTGGTCCAGTGTTTGAACTCTCAGCCTTTGCCATTAGTCAGGGCCATACAACTGATCAGTCCTTGAATAAGGATCCAGCTCTATGCAATGACCCTCGTGAACAGGGTATCATTATCTAGCAACATGTATTGAAGGCTTTTTTTCCTTTTTCACCAGCTATAAAATTCCACAGTCTTTAGAATGACCTAGTAATGTCTCATTGAAATTAATATTACATCATTTTTTCTGCTGACTACAGGGAGGTGCTCAGGAAGAAGTTTATGTAGTACTTGTATCTTTTCTGTTATCGCCTTATGAGACTCGTTTAACTATATAGCATATTAAGCATATTACTTGAGATATTAAGAAACAAAGCTTTGCTGTTTTTTCCACAAAAGCCTAGTACTCATGTAGTGGTTGATTGCTTAGTCTAGCTTCCTGAGCTAATAGAAATAAACAGGGGAATGATTAAGTGCTTTTCCTTATTTGTTCCATTTTATTTTCAAAAGAACATGTTTTCTAATAAGATATGACAATTAAGCTTTTATATGTGTTTTCTTGGAAGTTAAGTACAGCAATATTTTATAATAATAAAATGGTGTTTGGATTAGCAATGTAGTCCTGTCTCAAGGAATGTTAATAGTGTAGGGAAAATTAATTTTGTTGTCCATACTTATTAATAAATTAAAAAATGAGCAATCTGGAGAACTTTTAAAACATTGATATGTGCTAATTAATAAAAACCTTTTTACCTTTATTCCAGACTAATTATACTTACATGAGAACAACATATGATTACATATTACTTACTGTAAAGAGCCATTATAATTTGTCTACATATCATTGGATTATTGGAATGTTACATGTTAAATTACAGGGGGATTTAAGCACACATGTGCACACACACACACACACACACACACACACTCACTGACTTTGAGTCAGCACCTTTCAGGGTCTCTGTTTCCTCAAAGTACATGTTTTGGACTACATGATTCTTAAGTTTCCCCCTCTTCCCCCAAGGTATAACATGGGTATAAGTTTATCTTTTTAGTTATGTAGAGGCTGACCATGCTCTCCAAATTCCCCCATTTGATATTCCCAGTTAACCACGAACCGATCTGTGATTCTTGATTATATCTAGATGTTAAAAGCTTGAATCTAGATGACAATTGCAGAGTGAGTGAAAAGTCAGTGAGTCTCACTGGATTGTGCCTTGATAGCCAGAGGTGAACAGAGAGTTCATAGAGCCTTTCATGTATCCAAGTCAGGTAAAAATTCTTTGACCAAAGTTCATCAGATGCCTTTGTGCTGGTCAAATAGATCTATGTAAATTCTACTGTTATTCACTCAAAATAGTTGGCGGCATTGTTGGGTGATACGAGACAGAAAAGACATGATTTGTGTAAGTTCATTAAAAAAAAAAAGAAACATTATCAGTAGAGAAAATAGAAGTTATGAGGGAAAGGGACAGTTATTGTAGCTTAAGTAACGTGGCTCAGTAATGAATAGTACTTACATAGTCATAATGATGTAAATATTGAATGGCGATCTAATAGAAAGATTGATGTAACTACATTGGTAAGGGATAGGTAAGTGGGAGGGGATAGGAAGTGCCGGTGTCTGGTGGGATGAAGTGATAAAAGAGAAAGAAACCTTCGTCTTTCATAATGGGAAGTCTGTAGACACTTAAGACTGAAAAATTAGGAAATAACATCATAAGCATTTTATTTAATGAAGTAAATAGTGGTAAATTCGAAAAGAAGCAGCTAAAAAGAATTTGAAAATGATTGCTCTGGAAAATAGGAAACCTAAGGACCCTGGGATATGTATATATGAACATGTGGTTAAAACAAACAACAACATAAAGAGATAAATTCTCCCCCAGAAAGGGCATGTTACAAAATTTCTTCTTGTATCTATTATTTTCTTAAAATTCCCAGGGCACATATTGATACATTCTTCTTTAGATCACATCATAATTCAGGAATAAAAAAAAAAGAGATCAGAGGAAGTCTCCTTGCATATCACCTGTTTGCTATTCATTTTAAAAACATATCATTGCTCTTTGATGTTATTATAAAATTTTACATTCCATATAATTTAAAACACTGTAAGAAATGATCAGTATCTGGATTCAGTTCCGTGTTTTCCATGCTGACCTACTTATGTTGCACAATAGATTTTAGGCATCTATGTTTATTTTTTTTCAACGTTTATTTATTTTTGGGACAGAGAGAGACAGAGCATGAATGGGGGAGGGGCAGAGAGAGAGGGAGACACAGAATCGGAAACAGGCTCCAAGCTCCGAGCCATCAGCCCAGAGCCTGACGCGGGGCTCGAACTCACGGACCGTGAGATCGTGACCTGGCTGAAGTCGGACGCTTAACCGACTGCGCCACCCAGGCGCCCCTAGGCATCTATGTTTAGAAGTTCATGCACGAGAAGATACGGACAAGTTAATAAGAGAAGAATTATTAACACACATCCATTGCAATGATCTGACTTTCGACATTCTAGACTCAACTGTATACAATTCAGACCAAAAAAAAAAAAAAAAAGTCAGAGCACGTAGAAAAACGTGTTGAATTTTATCCCTTGCATATTACAAAAGCAACATAGATTCCTTAGAGGATATACAAGTGGAAATTGATCTCTTTCTAAATGCTTTCAGAGAATATTGTCTTGATATCCCAACCAGTCTCACCCACATTCATCATTAAAAGTTTCCATCTTTTGGAACATTTGTTTGCCAGACTGAATTTTTCTCAGTCATCATTTTCCCGTCTGATTATACCTTTAGATTTATCTATAATACCGAGAAGTTGTGTGAGGGGTGGGGAGGAAATAGGGTAAGATTCCATGTCGATTCAAATGTTTTGAATCTTTCTGAAGATTCTTTAAAGATCTTTAAAATACAATATAAGCTTAATAATTTATTTCCAGATATTTATGTGAGAAAAATGCCATCTATGCCCACATTTATTCCTGATTTTTTATGGACATTCAGATAAATTATATGCAGGCAGATCAAGTCCAAGGCAAGCTAGTACCTTACTAGTCAGGTAATATTGCCTTTCCTGCTTCTAACCAATAGCCTGATTTTATTATTCCTGAAGCTTAATGTCTCATATTTTCATCTTCTCTTTTGCCACCTTCACCCCACCACCCATGAAAATTTGTATCCAAAGCCTTCTTTCTCAGGAGATTGCTATTTCTTCATAAACATTTTAATTTTACTAGGTATCAGTTTCTTAAGGGAAATGGATAAAACTCTGAGACAAATAGATGTGTTAACATGTAGAGTTAAGCTGACAATAAACAATAAGATAAGAATGCAAGGTAAAATGTTTCCCCTCCAAGAAGAAAACTGGATGTCACTTAAATGCATTTTGATGTATCCCTCATTGCAATTTTTGCTCTCCTTGGAAAAAGGACTGAAAACGTGTGTCATCTGACTGCTATAAAATCTGCACACACCCGACTACAGCTTTTATCCAATGAGAAAGAAAATTAAATAATGTAGGTTGTTAGTTTCTTTCTTTTTTACCGAATCTAGCCACAATAGTTATGCTGACCTTGACCAAGATATCTCTACGTGATAGTCTGTTGCTGTGCTATAGAGTTTAACAGTATCTCTGCAGGTCTCTTCAGAATTCTTGGGTAAAAAGGGTAGCAGGTGTAGGCAGGGGTTAGCAAAGAGAGGCTATTTATTCTATCCCTGTAGTTTTGGATAGAAAGAAGGTCTTTTTAGGTGATCTGTTTCTGAGAAGTGCAACTTCCAGGAAACCACCCACATAGTCTCAAAATCATTTTTTTCTTTTCCTCCCTCAAAATTTACCCTAATCATCTCAAAGTAAAGAGTTACTCTCCACAACAACAAAATGCCGCACCTCACATGAAGTCTGCTTCTACTTCAGGAGAAAGCCTAATTTGTATTTCCCAGAGACACTGTTACCTCCACAGTTTCTAGATTATATACCCAACTTATAGAAGGAATAAACCCCAGAATACAATGTTCTGTAGTGTTTTGGGGTGGCATTCTCCTACAAGGTGAGTGAACTCAGCGTTTCTAGGGCTTGTGCTAGTTGAAGCCGTCATTGAAGTTTGTGTCTGTAAACCTCACAAGGTCCCATCCTAAGAGAGGAATAAACAGACACGTTTAATCATTCCACAAATGTATATCTACCCTTGGTGTTGTGTCAGGGCTTTTGCTGGGCGTGAGAACTCAGAGATGGATGAGGCACAGTGGAGAATGTCTGCAATCTACATGAAATTATATTCTGCACAAGGGCCGACTGTGAAGCGTATGTGTGAATATATGTGCTCTTTTAAACCCGGGAAAAATATTTTCCACATGACCAATTGTGCCACTGAAAAATAAATTGTTATTGGTGTAGGTTGGCATTTGAAGATATTAGAAAACTCAAATCAAAAAGGGAACATTGCTCTGCCGTGAATACATGATGTTCATACTTCTTGGCAAATTGCTGTATCACCTCCAAGGTAACTTGTCAAGTGCATTTTCATATTATATTTCAAATAACACTAACCAATAAGTGGAACTTAGAAAAATGTGTAAACGTGCATATGCTTACGTCCTGAACAATAAGAAATATGGGACGTCAAGCAATGAACTAATAGCAAACACATAATTCAAATCTTTTTAGGTTAGCTTGTGACATAGAGTCAGAAAGTGTATCAAGGAAATGTAACCATGTACAAAACGATTCTGTAAACTGATTTATTGAGGCTTTCACACAATACAGTGCTATTTATAGGAGCCTCTGTTATAGATATTCCTGCAGTTACTACAGAAGAAATTCTTGTTCTGTGGGGTCTCCAATGTGGATAGGCTGCTTTGGTTCCATAGCATAGGTTTGCTTGCCTTATGATGGTGCATTTCTTAAAACAGAATACATGTAGTAAAGATAAAAATGAATATGGGGGGCACCTGGGTGACTCAGTCGGTTGAGCGTCTGATTCTTGATTTTGGCTCCGGTCATGATCCCAAGGTTGTGGGATTGAGCCCGGTGCTGGGCTCAGGGCTGAGTGTGGAGCCTGCTTGAGATTCTCTCTCTTTCCCTCCGTACCTCCCCCGCTAGTGTGCTCACGCTCTCTCTCTCTCTTTCTCTCAAATAAAAATAAATAAATAAAATGATTATGAATATGACTAGAGACTGGGCAGCTAGCTAGAGGAATTCTCTAGACATCATGGGCTAATGTACACATTTTTCCCATTAAACATCAATTTGAAATTCCCAAATCTAAGTAGATTTTCTATGAAAAAAAATAGGGGAAAGGAATATAGTGATCTGTCTAATCCATTGGTTTAGACAAAGGCAGGCAAGAAATTATGAAATATTTTCACTACCTAAAAAAAAACCAACTGTTTATTTTTATATACCTAGTAATGCCTCATGTTTTAAGATGAACTCATGATAAGAAATCTGAAGAATATCCAATAGTTAACTCTGGTTTTATTTATTAAATTATATTAGAAAGAAACTAGTATTTTTTTTTAACGTTTATTTATTTTTGAGACATAGAGTGACAGAGCATGAGTGGAGGAGGGACAGAGAGAGAGGGAGACACAGAATCGGAAGCAGGCTCCAGGCTCTGAGCCATCAGCCCAGAGCCCGACACGGGGCTCAAACTCACGGACAGGGAGATCGTGACCTGAGCTGAAGTCTGATGCTTAACCGACTGAGCTACCCAGGCGCCCCAGAAAGAAACTAGTATTTAATATGACTTTTCAGTTGAAAAAGCATTTCCTTTTATATCATCTCATGGAACTCTCCATGAACATAGTGATATAGTTAGCATTATAATCCTCTGGGAATTATTAGTTAATCTACCCCTGTGCCCTTTTGAGCTTTGTACCTCTATGTCAGCATTTAACGTTGTACGGCAGGTATCTGTTCAGACTCTAAACTCCCATCCAGCAAGAAATATTTATTATCTGTACCACTCCCCCACCTCTCAAACTTCATGGGTAAATATAGCCCAACCACTGAGGCTCAGTAAGACTTTATTAACTTTGATTTCATGACTATTTTACCAAAGCTAAAACTGAAGTGATAAGGTGTTAGGAGAAGCACCCAAGGTAACGCAACACTGAGAAGTAAACCAGGATGCAACTCTAGGTGAAGTAACTGAATCCCAAGTCTGTGTCTCTGTCCTCCGTCTTTCCCTACTCTTAGCATATTTGGATTCTATCCGCAACGCAAGGAACGTTTGAACACTGAAGACAGAACTATTTTTAAGAATCACTAAACATTTGTTTTATACATATTTGTTTATGTAAAAATACTTTATAATATTTATAAAACAAATGTTTAGCGCTAGTTTAAAATATATTCAGTACAGAACTGCTTCCCAAGTAGAGGTCACAGGGCTTTGGCTTCTGGTCATTTCAAATCTAAGTGACAGTTTGTGTGCTCTCTGTATTACAACGCAAGTGAAAAAAAGTAATCCTCGAGGAAAATTCCTTTTGAGGCTATGCAATAAAATGTTCCTCGATATGAGCCTTTCAGTCAGTAATTCAGATCCCTTGGAATGTATATTTCCCATGAAAGAGAACATTGTGATGACAAAACCAGACAATGAGCCGCATGTGCTGCGAAGATAGAAGTAAACGGATGTCGGTTTCTTGGAAATCTGGGTATGTTCCAATGAGCAGAACTGGCAGAGTTCCTGGGCTTTATTGACAAAGGAATGCCGTGCCCTTATCTGTTGCTTGTGAGGATTCATCTGGATCACTAAGTGCTCCCAGCCCAGAGACAGAGGTAAAGGAACAAAATAATTCTCTTTCAGTGCTTTGCTATAGATTTAGATCAGCATTTACGATCTGTTTTGTAATTTATTGACATGTATTTTATTCCTTTATATGATAATCTACATATAACATGTTTGATAGCAAGGGACAGAGTGGCCTTTTAAAATGATGTACTGTGGGGGCACGTGGGTGGCTCAGTCGGTTAAGCATTTGACTTCGGCTCAGGTCATGATCTCACGGTTTGTGAGTTCAAGCCCAAGTCAGGCTCTGTACTGACAGCTCGGAGCCCGGAGCCCGCTTCGGATTCTGTGTCTCCTTCTCTCTCTGCCCCTTCCCTGCTTGCGCTCTGTCTCTCAAAAATAAAGAAACGTAAAATTCTGTACTGTCGCGACCCTCTTACGGCTTTCTAGAAAACACAGAATGTAGGCCAATACTCCTACTTCTCAGGTGGGGAAACTGAGATTCAACATGAATGTATGGTTTGCTCAAGAGCGGTGGGGAATGAATAGAGATTAGAACAAGGGTTTTCTAAATCACATTCAGAGGCCAGCTTCTATAAAAATGTAGGTGTGTTGGGAAACGATGAGATTGTTTCCAAAAGACCACAGCCAACTCTCTATCATGATGGCCATGAATACATATGTCTCATTTATTTTTCACTGCTATGGCTCTGTTTCTTATTTCAAAATGTAAAACCAACGACTTTCCCCATCTCTCGGTAGCGGCGTGAACTTCAGCAGTGCGGAATTGTGTGAATCGGGTTGTCTCTGTTTCCTGTTTATTTCTGATGACATGGTTTTCTCAAGATGCGTTTTCTTTTCCCATCTGGAATTCGTTCTCTGGGAACCTCCCTCTCTAAGGAAGCTTAAAAACCAAACAGTGTTTATTTTCTGTAACTTTCCCTGCACTTTTCACTCTGTAATTTCTCTGTTCAGAAACCTTTAATTGTTCCCAATTCCCTTCTGTAGGAGATTGAAAATTATCTGCTTCGTTTTCAGGTCAACACACTGCTACTTTCAATGCCTTTTTCTTATCACTTCCTGAAACACACCTGGCTTATTAATCAAACGCACTTTTTGTAACCTCTAATTAGTCTCTTTTCTGTGTTTTTGCTTGCTTGTGGTCTCTCTTTCCTCCTTTCTTTGGAGGGCATAGGATTTCCTCCTAACTGTGAAAACGTCTTGGGATTGTAGAACTTTCCTTCGTATGCCCACTGGGCAGTATGAAGAACCACGGAGCAGGACGAAGCTCTCTCAGGGTTGGGGCTGAGTAGTCTGGCTGAGGTGTTGATCTGGTCCCTGCCTGCCTGCCTGCCTATGGCTGCTGGCTTTTTGATCCTTCTTTTCTGACCTGAATTTTCTCAACTTGACTCTCTCCCATCCTTACCTAATCTAAGATCAGAGATCCATTTCAGTCCCTGTCTGCTTATCTCAAAACCCTCCTGCGGGAGCGGCTTCTACTGAAATAGCAATACTCCTCGCCATTCATTACTGGGGATGGTGGTAAAAAGGATCCGATTCCTTCCTGACTTGTTTTCCGTGGGAAGTGAGCGCACACCTACGTGTATTTGAAAAGAGTTGTTTTGTTTCTATTGTCATTAAGTGTGGTGCGGTTTTTGCCTTTTCATAGAAGCATTCTGAAAAGACTCTTTTGTTTAGAATTTAAATGTTATCCAAAAATACATATCGAAGCAAGAGACTTTCCTTAGATTAGAATATATTCCTGGAAATCAGCGTGATATGCTTTCACCTTTTATTTATTTATTTTGAAAAGTTTTCTTTTATTGATTAGAAAATATTTTCATGATTTTAACATTGGAGGTTTTAAATTCTGTTGTAATATGCTAAGGGGGTATTTGACATTTCAAAGCCTCTGCCAGTCTCTTACCATTTTTTGTTTGTTGGTTTGTTTGTTTTCTGGCTTCCACCAATGTACTTCATACCAGTTATGTTTGAATATTGATCTGATTAACAGTTATGAAAAATATACAAAATTACACTGCAACTAAGTCATACATAGTAGGTCAAACCAAAATGCATTTTTAAATTGCTGCTCCACAGTACTGAGCACTATACTTGTGTAATAAATTCTTCTATCATATATATTAACTTACTGATAAATGTATGTCAATTTCCTTTCCTGTAAACTAAGTTGATTTTATTATTATTTTTTTTTAACGTTTATTTAGTTTTGAGACAGAGAGAGACAGAGCATGAATGGGGGAGGGTCAGAGAGAGAGGGAGGCACAGAATCTGAAACAGGCTCCAGCCTCTGAGCTGTCAGCACAGAAGCGGGGCTCGAACTCACGGACCGCAAGATCATGACCTGGGCTGAAGTCGGATGCTTAACCGACTGAGCCACCCAGGCGCCCCTAAGCCAAGTTGATTCTATAGGGTGATTATTTTCATTATAAATTTCCAAATATAGAACAATAGCACAATCCTCATCCATATACCCATGAACTGGACAATTGGTAACATTTTACCATATTTACTTCACAGATATATTTGTCATTTTACAGTACCAGTAACTACACTGCATGATATCTCATCCGAACCTGCCAGACTTCGTAGGTCAAGATGAGCAAGATTATCTAAAACCTAACGTGCTACATTTAGATACGTAAAACATGCAACTTTGCACCCAGAGGTGTTCGCTGTATAGTACAGCACCAGGGTTCTGGCAAATTCTGTGTTGTGCAGTTCTTCCACATAGTGCACATACTGCACATTCAACTATATGCCACATTGGCCCGTATGTTCCTGAGAGAGGAGAACTTGCTTTCGGATTAGGCATGCGTGAGAATCCCGTCCTCAGTGTCCCCATTTGCTCACGTTCTGAGTGGATGGCTTTTCCCACATTAGTGGTGTCTCCATTGATTTTGGCCAGTTGTTTCCTTCATTCCCCAAGTACTTTCTGCGCCAGGCACCGGGGTTCATGTTGTTTTAAAGACTTCCGGCCGTGGATGGTAGGAGTGTTCCTGGAAGTGGTGTGCACCCTTCGAGAGCTGGCAATACCTTCACAATGCACAGCAGTCATTGCGAGCAAACACAGCGCAGTGTTTCAAGTGCAATCCTAAATATGTTCACAGTCATTCCCATCCCACCTTGATAGGAGTGTGTGTGTTTTGGCGTGAGGAGCAGGGGATATTGCAAGGGAGGAGAAGCCAGATTGAAATGCAATAATGGTCTTCAGCAATTATGGCTAAGAGAGTTTGCCTTGACAAGTTTAAAGTAAATGGCTTTAAAAGGAGCATGTGTGATTGGGAGGGCCGGGAATTGTAGGCGTAAGAGCCTCATGGTACATCTGTCTCGGTCTGTCCTCTCACATATCTTTGTTGAAAACCAAGTCCAAGAAAAAAAAAAAGAAAGAAAGAAAACCAAGTCCAAGAAATCCAGAGCTAGGACTCTAAAATCATCCTTTGAATGGGCTTTCTGATCATGGAGGAAAATATTTTAAATTTCTGAATATAATAAGCTGAAGTATTTAAAGATGAAGCATCCTGACATCCATAATTCATTGTAAAATGACTCGCCAAAATCATAAATGGGTATACATGCATGGATGAAGCAAATTGTGCAACATATTAGCAATTGTTGAACCCAGATGGTGTATATGTGAATGTCCATTGTACCATTTCTTCTACTTTTCTGGGTGCTTGAAAGTTTTTATTAAAAGTGTCTGAAGGGGTGCCTGGGTGGCTCAGACGGTTAAACATCTGACTTTTGATTTAGGTTAAAGTCAAAATCTCAGGGTTCTTGGGATCGAGCCCCATGTCATTGGACTCCATGCTGACACTGTGCTTTCACCTTTTCATGTGATTATTATTATTATTATTATTATTGAGAGAGACAGAGAGAGGGACAGAGACAGAGCGAACAGGGTGGGGGGGAGTCAGAGAGAGAGAGAGAGGGAGAGGGAGACACAGAATCTGAAGCAGGCTCCAGGCTCTGGGCTGTCAGCACAGAGCCCAACACGGGGCTCAAACTCACGGACTGTGAGATCTTGACCTGAGCTGAAGTCAGAGGCTCAACTGAATGAGCCACCCAGGCGCCCTTGCTTTCACCTTTTAGATTTGCCCTGTTACCAGGCCATTTCCTTTCAGGGGGCCAGCTCTGAGAGGAAGGGTCAGCAGTAACATAAAAAAAAAAAATGCCTTCCTTTTTAATTTTTTTAAGTTTATTTATTTTTATAACTTTTTTAATGTTTATTTTTGAGAGAGAGGGAGAGAGAGAGCATGAGTGGGAGAGGGGCAGAGAGAGAAAGAGACACAATCCGAAGCAGGCTCCAGACTCCCAAGTTGTCAGCCCGGAGCCCGACGCAGGGCTCAAACCCATGAACTGTGAGATCATGACCTGAGCCAAAGTCAGAAGCTTAACCGACTGAGCCACCCAGGCGCCCCATTAAGTTTGTTTTGAGGGGTGGGGAGAGAGGGGCAGAGACAGGGAGAGAATCTCAAGCAGGCTCCATGCTGCCAGTGCAGAGCCCAATGCAGGGCTTGATCTCCCAAACTGTGAGATCATGACCTGAGCTGAAATCAAGAGTCAGTGCTTAACTGACTGAACCACCCAGGTGCTCCCCCCCACTTTTTCTTTTTTTTTAAATTATTTTGTTTTATTTTTTCATCACAATAAGTATACACTTTAATTCCCATCCTTAATTTCACCCGTCCTCCCACCAACATCCCCTCTGCTAACCATCAGTTTGTTCTCTAGGATTTCTTCCTAAAATAGGGAAATTTGCATGTGCCTAATGGTCTCTCTTTCCTCCTTTCTCTGAATGCCAGAGGCATCAGAAAGGAGAAGATTAAAATATTATAAGAAAAGAGCAAGAGAAAGTTCCATCAGAAGTTGGGTAGGGATGGTGCACAGAGATCTTCCTTTTCCACTTTACCATTATGATAAAAGATATATTAGGGGCACCTAGGTGGCTCAGAGGGTTAAGCATCTGACTTCGGCTCAGGTCATGATCTCAGGGTTTGTGGGTTCGAGTTCCGCATCCAGCTCTGCGCTTAAAGTATGGAGCTTAGGACTCTCAGTCTCTCCCTCTCTCTGTGACCTCCCCCTACTGGCATTTCTTCTCTCTCCCTCTCAAAATAAAGCAACAACAACAACAACAACAACAACAACAACAACAAAAAGATACCCAGTTAACAGAACACCATTTAATGGAGCCAAGTGGGCTAAAGAAATCTTAATCTTCTTTAGAAAGTAACAAAATATGACAGCAAAAGAGACAGAGTTTTGCAATTTAATATACAGATGTCAAAAGAAGAAGTGGGTAGTTCTGTTTTAAAGAAGGCCATGGAGAATCCTAAACGTCTCGGGAGATTTTACAGGTGCTACATGTTTTACTTTCTGTGTCCTAGTAAAGCAACTTTATTATTTCAACAAATTACTTACAGAACCTGTGACTCATAATTTTAGTTAAAGGTGTGAAATCAATTAAGCGTGAAGATATTAATCTTGGCATATGCTTTTAAATGAGTCAAACATCTTGTTTAAAAAAAAAAAGATGATTAGAGCAAATGGGTCCAATGCTATGTTGTAGAGTCTACTCAAGAAATGACTTCACACTCTACTGTCCCCCACATAAAAAAAATCTCAGTAATTTTTGCCTCTCTTCTGTCTGTTATCTCCCACATCCTTTTGGAAAACAGATTTGGTCACCTTTCAAAATATCTTCTGCATCGTTTTCCTCTTAGAAACCCACTGCCACTGGCTTAGCTCACCTTCCCCCATCTTCTACTTTAAACTGCTGTAATATTCTTGTTGGAGAATACAGCTCCAAACGACATCACCCAGCTGCCAAAGTTTTTTTGTTTTTTCTCGAAAATATAGATACATCACATCACTGCCCTCCGAAGCAAACCATTTCCATGGTTTCTCAAGGCCTGCAGAATATAATCCCCAGTTACAGCATGGTATTCACTAGCCTGTAAAGTTTGGGATACAAGATATCTTGTAATAGGCATCCAATAAAAATTTGTTGAAAGAATAATTGAGAACAAGCCAAATAGATCAGAGCTGCATGAGATATTTTTACACAATCAGGGCTCAGCCTCCCTATTCAGATCAACCCCTCTCTAAATTCAATGATTGCTACCCTGTGTACTATCCATTCTTCTTTCATTATGGGTACCAATCACTGCCAATGTGCTGGGTACATAGAAGTGAAGAAAACAATCTTGGGCTGTACCCTGAGGGGGTGAACAAGGAGTCATGGTGGAGTCACACACTAAACAAGTAAATACCCAATTACTGTTCATCTCACAAAGGAAAGGGAACGGGTTCTCAGAAAGAATGGAAGTGGGCTAAATTTGGCTTCAGGGGAAGGTAAAGTCAGGGAAGGTTTCTTCTGGCATTTGATTTAAGACATGATAAATTATCCAAGAGAAAATTGGAAGAAGAGTACATTAGGCGACTACAAGTTGTTTTTTGTTGTTGTTGTTTTGTTGCCTTTTGTTTTTAAGATTCTGTCTGTATCTCATTCCCTCATGAAGCTGCCATACATCCCTATATGTGGCCTTTATATGGTACTGATTCTATTGCCTGGCATGGTTGTGTCTTCCATTTTCTAGGTAATGATTTTTTTTTCTTACCCTCCCATATATATTTTTTTTCATTTTAAAACTTCAAACTGGCCTTTGCCCTTAAGAAAACCTGCCTGTGGATGTTCATAACGGCCTTATTCATATTGCCAAAGCTGGTAAGCCATCAAGATTGCCTTCCGTAGGCACATGGATGCAGAAACTGTTGTGCATCCAGACATTGGAAATCCTGTTTAGCAGTAAAAAGACGCGAGCTCTCAAGGCATGAAAAAGACATAGGAACCTTAAATGCAGATTACTAAGTGAAAGAAGCCAATATGAAGAGACTGTATATTCTAAGATTCCAACTGTATCACATTGTGGGAACAAAAAACCAAAACTGTGGAGATAGTAAAAAGATCTGTGGTGGCCAGGGGGAGGGTGGGGACACAAATAAACAGAACATAGATGACTTTTAGGGCAGTGAAAATACCTTGTATGATGCTATAATGTTGGATACAGGTCATGAAACATTTCTCCAAACCCATAGAATGTACAACACCAAGAGTAAATCCTAAAGTAAACTGTGGACTCTGGGTGAATATGATGTGTTCATATAAGCTCACTGCTGTTCAAAAATGTGACATTCTCGTGAGGCAGCTATGCCTATGTAGGAGTATGGCCTTGTATGGCAAATCTCTTTACCTTCCTCTCAGTGTGAATCTAGATCTAAAACCGCTCCAAAAAATAATACATTAAAAAGATAAAAGAGAGGATTGCCTTGGTGGCTCAATCAGTTAAGCATCCGACTTCGACTCAGGCCATGATCATGAGTTCACGAGTTCACGAGTTCGAGCCCCGCGTCAGGCTCTGTGCTGACAGCTCGGAGCCTGGAGCCTGCTTCGGATTCTGTGTCTCCCCCTCTCTCTCTCACCTTCCCTGCTCTCTCTCTTGCCCTCTCTCCTTTCTCTCTCTCTCTCTCTCTCTCTCTCAGGAATAAACATGTTTAAAAAATAAATAAAAAAGAGAAAACACTACTGATGTTAAATTTTCACTTCCTTTATACTAAATTTGGTTAAATATCACATTCTCTGCTGCCAAGGTCTTCCAGTCTTCGAATGTTTATAAGCCCAATGTCTTACAATCCGCTATGAGGCCCTACAGACCCAGCGCCCCCCCCCCCTCACTCCCTGTGGTCTTCCTGACCTCTTTGCTTTTGTCTGCCCCATGCTCCTTCTGCTCCAACCACACAGGGTCCCCTGAGGTCACACCCATCCTGCTCCTGCTTCTAGACTTCCTCCTTTGGGAAGTGAGGACGTTCCTTTTCTTGTCCTGGAACTACCATCCCACAGATATCAGGTACCAGATAATACTATGTGACTGGTTCTCTCTTCGCCGTGAAGTTTCTGCTAAACGTGGTCTTATTAGCGACGCCTTCGCAGACCCCTAATTCAAAAGGCCTTCGTCTACCCACCGTACCCTCATCTTCCTTCTCTGCTCTGTTTCCCCCATGATAACAACCACCTGCTTACATACCATGAATTTTTAAATTCGTTATTTATTGTAATATAAACCTCTGTGTTGTTCACTGTTATATCCTTACTGTGGGCACTCAAATATTGGTGGGGGCACCTGGGTGGCTTAGTCGGTTGAACATTCAAGTCTTGATTTGGCTAAGGTCATGATCTCATGGCCCGTGGGTTAGAGCCCTGCATTGGGCTCTGCGCTGACAGCATGGAGCCTGCTGGGGATTCTCTGTCTCCCTCTCTCTGCCACCCCCCACCCCCGCCAAATAAATAAATAAATACATAATTGTTGGATGAACAAACGAAGCGTATTTTCTTTGCGCTCATTATCACTGGGCAGTTATCCTGAATCCTATTTATTTTTCATATCTTATTACAAAATCAATACACACTAATTGAAGAATGGTTCAAAACAGTAGAAAACATAGAGGAAAATAAAACTTACCTGGTCTCACAACCAATGTGACACCATGGTTAACATTTTGGTTTATAGATTCTTTTAGCCATTTATTCATCTACAAATATAGATCTCATAAAATTAGTATCCAGAGCCTACTTTCTTTAACTTAATATACCATAAATATTGTCAATTAAAAACATTCTTTCCACAGCCTCACTTTACTGACTCTTCAGTGCTCCACTGTTTACTTTGTACCAATTGAGCCCATGATCTAATCTAAAGTGACTTGAGCCAGGACCATTTTAGGATGTTTATCTATAGTACTGTAGTCAATTATTTAAAAGTAAAAGTGGTTAATTAGTCTAGGAGACGGACTCGTTGTCAGTAAGTACAATGCATCTCGTTGTTCAACACTGTCTTTGAATTAACCAGTTAATGAAACCAGAGAGGCAAAAAATGAGCCATTTGCCAGCGGACCAACAAACGCAATCCAAAAGAGCCTCATCTGTGGGAAGATCGTCAATGAAGGCTTTAAGAGGGGTCAAGTGCATTTAGTCATGCTGCATTTGACCTTGACACTGTTCAAGTTGTCGGTTTATTAAAAGTGTAACAGGTAGCTCTGCCTTCTTAGGAGACTGTAGCATTTGAGTGAAGAAAGGCCAGTGTCATCATTGTTTTAGAGATTAAACTTCTGCCCGGTTCTAGGGCAATAGTTGATTCTGTTTTCAAATACCATTTCCTTTTTTTTTTTTTGCATGAAGTAATATGAATTAAATTTTCAAAAACTTTTCTAGACTGCATAAGGGGTAAAAAATGGATTTTTTATTATTTTGCGTGATGGGATTTACTTCTGTAAAATTAGAAGATCAATTTAGAGGAGACAAAAAGTTTAACTTATTTTTTAAAAAGCCTCACAAATCTATTTTTTTCTAGTATGTAACAGTTCAGTAGATAATTTGAAACCGATTCATCTGTTATACCATCTGTCAGAAATATGCTGCAGCTGTTAAATGTCCAGCAAAATTTGAACTACAAGTCTCAAAGTAATTCGCCCTTGGTACATGCAGACCGGACAATTTCCAATTTGATTTACAACCATGATTTTTGCAAACGTGACTGATGGTCTAGCTATACTATTTAAAATCTTTTTCTGAGCACAGCTATTGGACCGACAAAGAGGAAAAGGAAAGAAATTTGATCTGATTTTTTTATGATAAAAGCATGAATTTATTCATGTCAGAAGCTATGATGCTGATTGCGTTCGATATTTTTTTTAAGTTTATGAAGAATACCCACTCTGTGCTCTGTATTCAACACATGGAGAATGTGAAAACTCCCCTTCCTTTCAAAAGAGACCCGCCTATGGAAAGGAGATCTAAATATAAACAAATACTTATCACAGTAGATTTTCAATGATAACAGGATTAGAACGTTATATTAGAACTACCAAAAGTCTTATGTTCTTCTGAAAATAAAGTAAAAGATAGTCGTAAAGAGGCTAACCCAGAAAAGCCAATGGCTTCCACTCCCCCAAAATCCATTTGGTGGAACCAAGATATTTTAAAAGTTCTGGAGGTATATACTGATGATGTAGACAAACCCTCTGTATAATTCCAGGGTTTCCAACCTACAAGTCATTTTAAGTTGGTAAAGATGAGAGTGAGGATCTTTTCTTATGCGGGATGCGTGGAGGAAGGTCTGTGCATAACTTCATGGTGTGAAGCTAACTGTCTGCATTTTTTCAAATGGAAAAATGCAAAACTGTCCCTTAGCTGGATAAAGCGAATACCTTTCAGGGGCCAAAACTAGGAACTATTTTGCCTCCACTTTTAGAGGTATTTATTTCCTATCATTGTAAGTACTTCACTGGCTCGCGGAATCTTTCTGTGCTGCGTGCCAGGTTTTTAGGCCCCGGGAATAGAGCCTCCATGAGATAGACACATACCCTATTCTCATGGTATTTATAGTCCCAGTCAGCAAGAAAAGTAATAAGCAAATTTAAAAAATAAATAACTAAGCGTGATGTTAGATTGTGATTGTTGCCATGAACACAACAAAATAGTGTGATCAAATAGAAAGTAGTATCTGGAAGGTATGAGGGTAGCAGTTGAATTGGATAATTTCGATGAAAAAGAAGAGGTGTTGTTCGAATTGAGGCCAGAAGGGAGTGGGGCCAGCCTTCTTTAGATGTGGTAAAGAGAATTTTAGCCAGGGGGCAGAAAGGCTAGCAAGAACCTCGAGCTGGAGTGTGCTGAGTGTGTCCAGAAGGGAGGAAAAAGAGTGAAGCTAAACTAGCTTCCTGACACAGAGGAAAAGAGCAAAATAAAGTAACACCCGAGATGCCTGAGGGGCAGGCCATCAAAGGCTTCCTCAGAGTTTGGATTTCATATTAAATGTGAGGGGAAGCCATTGGGAAGTTGTCAGGGCATGGCTTAATCTGATCCCTATTTTTAAAAGATCCATCTGGCAACTCTGAAGAAAATAGATTTTAGGGAGATAAAGGTTGAAGCAGGAAATAAGTTTCCAATAAATACTGAGGTCTTACACCAAGACATTCCTGGGATCAATGTGAGAGATGATGAGAAAAATCTGACCATTGCAATATTATTAGGATATCTGCATAGCCCAGGAATAAACTCAACGGAACATAGATCTTATCTGAAGTGAGTTGAGAGGTGGCGTGTCCTTGATATGTGAACCTCAAAAGCATTAAGCCTTGCCATCAGGCCCAACTCCGTTTTTGTTCCAGCCCCAATATTCTTTGGTTGTGAGCTCTCAAGCATCCTCATCTGTAAAATGGAAATGCTACCTATGTCAAAAGCTTACTGTAATAACTCAGTGAAATAGTTGTCTCAAAATATTTAATGTGTTGCCTGTCACATAAATACTCAATAAATGATAAGTGTTGCTATTCATTTAGTTACTGCTTTTGGTATAATGGTCTCTACCGTACAATACTGATGGGGGCCCAAATGGCAAGGATTGAGATGGAAGAGGAGACAACTGTCTCATTCAGCCAAAGGTACTATAATGCATATGGCAGCCCACTGGGCTTTGTCACATTGAATGGAAGATAAACAAAAAATAAATGGACTCACTTCCATTGGGGAGTACACAGGAGGGATTCAGTGAGAAGAAAAAGAGGGCGAGATAGGTTTCCGTTTTTTCGCCTACTGATTTTCACTGTGTATCTGATAGGTACACTCCGTTGACTTAAGTCCAGTTTGATTATCCTTAGCTTTCTCCTAAATTAGCACTTGATGACAAGCTAATTGTATTTCCCTTCGTGACTGCTGTCCATCATAGTCCTTTTGTGCAGTAGGTAAACAAACCAAATCAATTCTTGTATAGATGGTCTGGAAAAACAGTTCTCAGTTATATAAAGTTTTTACCGATGATCTAACACTCATGTATTCTCGCACCCTTTTCCTTGCAAAACAACTTAATTCTGCTATGTAGATCCTAAATAAATAATAAAATATTTATTTACAAAATGAAATATATAACAATGAGAACATATTTGTCTGGGAATGTCTGTAATTATTGAGTAAAAAAGTATGCTTGAGACCAGATTTTAAATGTTCTTGTTTCTGTATACGTATCTGTGATATTAAATGCTCTGTGTGTGTGTGTGTGTGTGTGTGTGTGTGTGTGTGTGTCTGTGAAAACTAGTAATAGTGATTACTTCTGTGGATTATGAGAGTCCTTTCTTTCTCTGTTTTGTGTGGAATTTTATAGGATCGGGAAAATAATGGACCTTATTTTCAGTAACAGAGAGTAGACAAGGGAAGCCAGAGGAATAGGTACACAAAGCAGTGTGTGAACTATGAAACAAATGGAAGAAAATATAGTTTAAGCGAAAATATATAAAGTAAGGGATGAGTTAGAGTCAATGGTGTTTTGCCCAAAGGAAGAGCAAATATTTTTCCACTGTACTCCTATGACACTGATTTCCTAACCACATAATCTCTCTTGCCATGATTTGAAAATCATAGAACAACTGATTCAAAACTGGGAAAGAACTTTTGAAATAATGGAAAAACCGAGGAGACGGTGGGTAAGAGGGAAGTGAATTAAGTCGTTCAAATTCACTGCCGGAAATAAAATCTGGATCTTTTGTCTGTGCACAGCGTCTTCTCTCTTTGGTGCTATTAGGGAAACTTCAACCTAATAATGTCTCTGAAAGCAAATTGGACTCCCATGAGTGAGGTACAGTAGAGACCATTATACCAAAATCTGTAAATAAGTGAATATCAACAGTAATCATTGAGTATTTCTGTGACAGGCAACACATTAAATATCTACCCCAAGAAAATATTTATTAGACAGCGCTAAGATAAAAACCAGTGGACGTCAACTATGTAAACAAAATTTACGAAAAAAAATACTGAAAGAGAATATTGTATGGTATTAAGAAGTAACAGTCTTTGAATATTACATAAGTTGTTAAACAAAGCTTAGCCTCCAGATATGATGGCGCCGTTTCTATAAAGAGAAGTAATCGGGGTCTGAGATTTCCACAGACGACATATGGAATGATGTAAGTTTGTGTTTTGCTTCTTAACAGAATGCCAAAGTTAGCAAAATCCCGAGGTGAAAAACCTGGGGCCTGTTCAAGTAATGCCCACTGATGAGAGACAAAGCGCCATGTTTCTAAGTGCATCAAAACAAAATACTTCTGTGATCAGCTGCCCAAATTTATGGGAAGTAAAAAGAGTGCTGTGTGGCACAGCTGTTAGGAAACATCTTTAAGGTTATCGTTCGCACCGTGTGCCTTTCCCCCCTCCCTCTCTTCCTTCTTTTCTCTCTTTCTTTTCCTCTTTCTCTCTTTTTTTCTTTATTGAAAAGGAAATGGGGGAAAAAAAAAGGAATCACAGTCCTGGGAATAGAGCCTCTGACCAACAGGTGTGCTGGATCCCATACAAGTCTCTCCCTGGTCACAGTGTGCAAAGCGACGCTGCTTAAGAGTCTCTGAAGCCCCGCAGGAGGTAGACTGACCTCGGTGATGAGCCAAGAAGTGCCTGAGTGGAGACTTCAGTCTCCTACTCATTCAAATGCTGCAACTCTCCACGAGGCCAGACGAGAGAGCATGCTTTAGTTGTTCATGGGGTCTCCCCCGATGCCTTTGAAGCACGGCAGCCAACAGCCTGTTGTCTAGGAGGTCGGGCAAATGGGATCAGGGGACGGCACAGCAAGCGGTACGTCGGACACAGTGCCCACGAAGTGGCTTCACGGGTAGTTGCGTACTCAGGCCGGGGAATAAGATCATTCGCAGCAGTCAGGCCTGTGGGTGGGCAGACAGGGCACAAGGGAATTGCGGAGCCAGAGGCCGACTTGGAGCCCTGCGACGGGACGCAGGCCCCTGGCGTGAATGTGACGGGGAGACAGAACATCTCTGGAAGGACCCGAGATACTCCCGGGGCTGCCGGAGAGAGTACAGATCCCAGTGATTCAGCTTGTGATTCGAGGTAGTTTTGGCCAGAAGGAGCAAGGCAGAAGCGCATTGACTGGAGAGAGAGGAGGCCAGACGGACAGCTGGCCTCTTAAATTTGTCCTGACCATGGAGAGGAGGGGTCATAAAACCTGAGGCAGGGCACACATCTGCAGGCGGAGGTAATGTAGCTCCAGCTTCTAAAGTTAGAAGTTGAAGGCATCAGACTTTAAGAGTCCACCCAGGGATGTATTTCTCTGACAATGAGCCTTTCACAGTCGTTTTTTTGTTTGTTTGTTCGTGTTTTTGTTTTCAGTGAAGTATGAATGGGGATGTTGGTAGAGTTTCCGTCCTGAGAACCCTGGTTCCGGAGTCCTTTGTTGTTCTTGTGTTCTGTGCAGCAGGCTCATGTTTCCAAATGTGTGATAGAAGACGTATATGCTAAGTGCTACAATTTTATTTTATTTTTAAAATTTTTTAACATTTGTATTTGTTTTTGCAAGACAGAGAGGGAGACAGAGCATGAGCAGGGAAGGGGCAGAGAGAGAGGGAGACACAGAATCCAAAGCCGGCTCCAGGCTCCCCACTGTCAGCACAGAGCCCGACACGGGGCTCGAACTCACGGACCGTGAGATCATGACCTGAGCCGAAGTCGGATGCTTTCACGACTGAGCCACCCAGGCGCCCCCCATTGCTATAATTTTAAAAGGCACTGTGTTGTGAAAATTCCCCGACATTACTTTTATCTTTGTTTCTATTTATTTTTTCTCTGATATTCCTTTCGATCAGAGATGCATTTGAATGCCATCTTTAATGTCGGTTAGATGCATTCTAAAGTTCTTTGACCTTGCAGAATCTTGCCCATATCCCTTTGCCAATACAGATCCGTCCCTGTCAGCCACGCTTTCCGAGGGGAAGGGCAACAAGCATTTGATCTTTATTTGCCGATAATCTCCTCTGTTCCAGCTTGAATTAGTACAGAATTCCTCCAGTTAGTCTGACTTCCTGACTGACTGAAATTGTGTGAAAATAAAACCCAAGGCCCATCTGCTTCTTTAGTTTTCATCCAAGATTCCCTGGAAGAGGAATACACTGGAGACCAAATATTTGCCGTAGCTGTGTGGCCGTAGTTTTGGAAGACATCCCAATATGGGAAGATATAATACTAAATTATTTCAAATGTTAGCAACCACCGCCCCCCACACCTCCTCCTCCCCTATAAAAATTCTAACTTTCTCCAGGGATTTGCCTGATTTACTAATATTTAATGTCTGCAGAATATTAAGACACATGTTCTAACATAACAAGCAAGCTCTTTGGAATAAGTAATATGTAATAACGATTATTACAGTTGGAAATAAAAATGGAGAGTTCATCATAATAATCCGTATACGCTATGTACATGCACAGCAGGGCTGCTGCAACCATCCTGGGAAATTCGATGCCCGTTGTGGCCTCCATGATTTTGCTTGAGCTGTTCCCTCTTTCTAGAATCTTCTTAAACCTCTTTCTATCTATCTACATTCCCTCATTCTTAAGGTTATAGTCATTATTTATATGTTACCTGATACCACAAATGATGATTAATCATTCTTCTTTGTGGATATCTGGACTATTTATTAATGCTAGACCAGAGGTTGGGAAACTTTTTTTCTGTCAAAGATCAGATAGTAAATATTTAGGCTTGCGAGGTTATATCGTCTCTGTTTGTGACATTCTGCTGTGGATTTGAAAACAGCCATAGATAATACATAAAGAAGAGGGCCTGGGTGTGTTCCAATAAAACTTTATTTACAAAAGCGAGCCAGGGTCCACATTTGGCCTGTAGGACATAGTTTGTGGACTCCTGTACTTGAAAGTGCTTGAAAGTTTTAGAGTTTGAGAGAAACTTAACTAATGTGCTCATATGATGAGTGAGTCATCTGTAGAAAGGAAGGTCAGTGACATAGTCAAGGTCATGTATTTATGATGGAGCAAGAATAGCAAGCAATTCGCTAAACAACAGCCCTGCGTTTTAAATTTGTTTCTTTCAGTACTTGATTATATTTTGTTCAGCACTGAATTACAAAGTGATATTATGCCCTTGTTTCCTGCTTAGTTACTTTATGTGGGTCCATGTATTATTGGACTCATGGGGAAATGGGCTATATTTTTTTATTGCCTAAAGTGGCCAGAACAGTACAAGGCATTTATCGAGATCTTGGTATTTGTTAGTAAAGCCTTCCAGGAGAACATACAGAACATGTAGCATTCTTTTTTTAAAAAAAATTTTAATGTTTATTTATTTTTGAAAGAGTATGAGCAGGGGAAGGGACAGAGAGAGAGAGAGGAAGACACAGAATCTGAAGCAGGCTCCAGGCTCCGAGGCGCCCCATGATTTTTTTTTAATTAGTGAAAAATTTAAAATTTGATACGAAGATGATCGATTTGTGGTGGAAGTGAAAAATATTTAAATGTAATAAGGATACACTATGTTCAGGTTTTATAAATGCTATATTTAAATTCTAAATTGCAACTAGCTAATGGATCATTTAATCAATTATTCATTAACTTCATTTTAATTACTTTCAACGCAACTCTATGCATTGAATGTTCCCTTTTGGAAAATGCATCGCTCGTTATCGGGTATAAGCTTGCCCTATCGAGCAGGTTTAGACTGGAAGACGTTTCTCCCCGCGTGGTTTTATTGATTTCTAAGAGTTCACCTCATTTCCTTCAGATGACTACTCAGATGTCACCTAATCAAAGAGACTTTCCTTGACAAAGCAGCGAAAAACAGCCGCTCTCAACCTCTACCCTACCCCCCAACTACCTGCCCCTTCTTCCATATTTAATGTGTCCAGAGTATTCGTCACCATCTCATACTATAACCTTTTATGCTTTTACCTATTTTTTTGTTTTTGTTTTAGTTAGTTTTTGGTTTCCACTAAAACATAAATTCCGTGACAGGCATGTTGTCAATATTATCTGCGGCTGCATTTGCTACCCCTGGCCCAGCATAGGCGCTGGGTGCACGTTTGAATGAGTGAGACAGACATGAATGAACGTTAGCACATTCCTAATAGAAGGGAAAATTTCGGAGTAATGATGACTCCAGATAAATGCAAAACTTTTGTCCCAAGATCATAAAAAGTTAGACTCAAAAGAGTCAGCAGATTCAAAATCAAGGTTTTGTATTTGTGCTCCCTGGCAACTACACTGAATAGCAAAATTTTTTTTTATTTAATACAAAATCCTTCACTGTAGACTTTCACTTTGTGAACTGAAACCTTAAATAAATTTTATGGGGCGCCTGGGTGGCTCAATCAGTTGAGTGTCCCGACTCTTGATTTTGGTTCAGGTCATAATCCCAGGGTCAGTCATGGGATGCAGCCCCCGTGTGGCTGAGTGTGGAGCCTGTTTAACACTGTCTCACCCTCTGCCCCTCCCCCGCTCATGCATGTGCATACACACACGCTGTCTCTCTCAGATAAAATAAAATAATAAAATAAAATAAAATAAAATAAAATAAAATAATAAAAAAATAAAAATAAATAAATTTGATGTTCATTTTTTCATTGTTTTACATTTAGCTTCCTGGGGGAATATATTCATATGCATATGCCATATTTCCCAGAGGCACTTGCAGTATAACAAAGGAAAATAAGAAATCTAACTATATTTTACGAGGGTGGAGATGTTCATTTTTAACTTCGGATTTGTACACACTTGAGTGGTGAGATAATGAATCATCACTCATTTCTCCAGCATCACTGGGACTTCCCTCCACTTGAGTGACTTTTCAAGAAAACGAGTTCATTCCTTCTGTTGCTGAAGTTTTCTTCTGTTTATAAAGATCTGAGGTAGCAAGCATTCTAGAATATGTAGTGTAACTCTCTGTCTTATTAAACAGACAACTGAGCATGTGTAAAAAACATGTGTTGGCTATTTAAGACCCACCTCTCTTGACGATGAGGTGTTGCGCCATCTTGTAAGTCAGCAGTGTGTTTTGGGACGCTGCGGTTCTCAGGTTTAGGTGGCTCTTCTTGTCGTTCGTTCACTCACTCATTCATCCTACAAATGTTTTTAGAGTGTGTACCAGGTGCCAGGTGTGGTTCACGTAACTGGAGAGTAAGCATTAGGCAAACTATCAAAAACTTGATTCCCACACAGCTTCCAGTCTAGTGGGAGAGAAAGGAAACCAAACAATTAAATGAGTAAAAACATACATGTGTGGTGGCTCTGAGAGCTATGAAGGAGCAGAAAGCAAGGAGTAGGTAAGGAGAGTGATGGTCGCATCATGCTCGTTAGCTGGGTAGACTACGGAAGTCTGTCCGCAGCGGTGAAAGGTGACGTTGTGAGCAGAGAGACCAGAGGGAGGAGCCTCATGGTAGCTGGAAGAATAATAGCAAAGGCCACAGCAGGAGCTGGCCTGATGTTGCAATAAGAGGCAGGGGGCTCTGGTGGTAGACAGCAATGGACAAGAATGCCAGAGAGAGATGCGGCCAGTCTTGTGGCGGCTGTGGGCCACTGGGGGCTTCAGACTTTATTCTGAGAGATTGAGAGCAGAAGCCAGGAGATGTCGTGAGCCTAGCAGCCACTTAGCCACTTAGGTGTGCAAATGTCCCTCAGGCTGCTGGGTGCAGGACGATAGAAAAGCAAGGGAGGAGGCAGGAAGACTGTCCGGTCCTTCACAACAGTGATCACTGGTGGCTGCTTGGACCAGGTGATATGAGGGGGTAGGATTTGGGGTATTCCAGAATGAGAACGCGCGGCCCCTGATGCAGTCTCCCGGAGAGCAGGTGCAGAATGAGAGGAGATCCAAGAGCTGAGTCCTGGGCACTTTAACGTGGAGGCATGAGGAAAATGAGACCGATCCATGAAAGGAATCAGAAAGCAAGCAGTAGTGGGGAAGGAGGAAAAACAAAAGCTTAAGGGCCACTGAAGCCAAGTGAAGGAAAGAAATGAGGGGTCGCTTGGTTCCAAAGCAGTTGACTGGTCTAGAATGATGGGAACTGGTTAGTTTTCCAGATGGCAGTACTTTTCAGGGTGACACCTGTTTCTCTGCCTTTCAGCTGTGGTAGGATGTCTCCTGGCCTTCCCTCGTTCAATCTCTGTGTTTGCAATCAATGTTTCTATCCTCTATCCTTATAACGAATAAATCCCTAAAGATTTCCAGAGGCTGTCAGCCTTCCCAAAGCTTGTTAAATCAGCACCACCACCTTTCCTCGGGATTCCTAGACGGCAGGTCTGCCCTGGGGCCCTTTCGCATAAAGCATTTTGTCGTAGGTCCAGCTCTTAAAACTCGGGTGTTCAAATGACCACAGTCGAGCTGTCTCCCTTCTGACCACTTGCTAAATGTGGTTGCACAGATTTTTATGTTTGTATTGTATCCGACCACTGTTTTGACTAAAACACACGCGTCGTCGTCGAAAGATATTTAATCTCTCTGTTCTTTTCTCTTCTTTTCAGAAAAATGCGACGAGCCACTCGTGTCTGGACTCCCCCATGGGGCTTTCAGCAGCTCGTCCTCCACATCTGGGAGCTATTCTCCTGGCTATGCCAAGATCAACAAGCGAGGAGGTAAGGCACATTTCATCTCCTTCGTCAATACGTGCGCGGAGAAAGAACGCGTCATATTTAAAACTGCATTTCCGACGTCTATTTTATTGCACAATGGCTATTAGCAGATACCTTTTTCGTTCTGTCCACTTCTGTTAACTCCTAGCTACTATAAACCTCTTTTGTAGTCACTGCCAGGGAGTGATAGAGGAAAATTCGGGCCGGAAGCAAGAGATGGTAAATAAAGGAGGAGGAATTTTTAGAGTTGTATGGGGTACTGGATTCCAGATGATGTACAAATTATGAGTTAAGGAAGTTCTTGTTCATTGGAAAATCATTTAGACCAAAGTTAAAGGTAATTGATTTCTGGGTACCTGAGGGCTCCGTCAGTTAAGTGTGTCCGAATTCGGCCCGGGTCATGATCTCGTGTCTCATGAGTTGGAGCCCTGCCGTCGGCCTGTGTGCTGATAGCTCGGAGCCTGGAGCCCATTTCAGATTCTGTGTCTTCCTCTCTCTCTGCCCCTCCCCTGCCCATGCTCTGTCTCTCTCTCCTTCAAAAATAAATAAACATTAAAAATATTTTTAATAAACATTAAGAAATAATAAAATGAAACGAATTGATTTCAAATGTGTATACGATGAATCAAAGAATACTATATTCACTATTTTTATTTCTATTTTTAGTAATATATAAAGAGTATCTGTTGAAAAGATAGGATAAAAAATTACCCTTGGTACTTTCTGCCCCCAGTGCCCAGAATTTAATTTTGTTATTAAAGCCACATGAAAAATAGTTACACAATTGCAACTAAAACTTGAGTTTGGGATTTTAAAGTAATACTATTAATTAGTAAATGGTAATTTCAAAGTAGGCAGCAATCCAGAGAGAATAAAAGATGATTGAGAACAGCAACTTAAAAATCTCTCGCTTCAAAGGAAGACTGATATGAATAACAATCAATGACAACTTAAAAAGGAAAGAAACACTTTTCTTGGATAAATGTGAATCATCCCACAGGGCCATAATTTTTATTCACTAAAACAGGAAATACTAAACTCATTTCACACTCAGTTTAATAAAAAAAAGAGTGAGTAAAAATAGAAAGAAGAAGGTAAGGGAGGGAGGGAAGGAAATAGGGAGGAAAAAAATAACATAAAGAAGCAAAGGTGAAAAAAAAAAAAGAGAATAGGGGAAAACCCAAAAGGAGAAGTAAAAAAGAAAGGGAAGGAAGAAAAAGAGGGACATCAGAAAAGAGAGAAAGAGATATCAGAGAGATTCAGAAAGACCAAAGGGAGAATAAAATAGCTAAGAAAAAAGGGAGAATAATATATACAGAACTTCACAGGTGTATGAAGAGTCCTGGATTAGTAAAGAGACTTGGTAAAAGTCAGAGATACGCCAGCAAAAGTGGAGGAATACAAATTTTAAAATATATACTGTTTTGGAAAGTAGTATTAATTAGCTGCTTTTGTTTACAGTGACCAGATTGTTGTTTTTTTTTTTTTAATTGTGGTGTAATTAACATCAAACATATTAGTTTCGCGTGTACAGTATAATGATTTTATACACGTCTATATTGCAAATTGGTCACTGCAACAAGTCTAGTTAACATCTCTCACCATGTGTAGTTACTTTTTTTGCCCATGATGAGGACTCTTAAGATCTACTCTTAGCAACTTAGAAATATGTGCACAGTATTTCTAACTATAGTTAGCTTGACTTACTTATTTTATGACTAGAAATTGATACCTTTTGACCTTCTTCACCCTTTTCATTCACCGCCCCAGCCCCCCGCCCCTGGGAACCACCAGTCTATTCTCTGCATTTATGTAACTGCTCCTTTTATAATATGATTTTTGTCAGATGATGGTCATGAGAGTTGGTAAGTTACTATAATTCATCAAAAATTTTGCTTACAGATGTCAAGTAATGAGACTTTTAATTCATTCCTTTTCCATAAGTCACTAAAAGATAAACAAGAAAAACAATATATATATGTATAAAACTATATATATATATAGAACAGTATATATATATATATATATATGTATGTATAAGTGTGTGTGTGTGTATATATATATATATAGATATATATATATATTATATATATGTATGTATGTATATATGTATAAAATCATGAATCAAGAAACTGGCCATACCCAAATAATAATTGTAATGCAGGCTAGTAAATTTGGGGCAAAATCTACAAGAGAAAAGAAATATCACATACATTCCTGGATGTCAAGAGGATGCAATATTCCCTAAAGAAAGTATCCTGACATTGGGAGATCAACTTGAATGAGAGAAAGTCACAAAATATTTCCTCAGAAAGGGTTGTGTGGATTTTATACCCAGAGAATCTGGACAAGTCAGGTCATCTCAAGCATATAACCTCTTTGGAAATGCAAATAATACGATATAACCAACAATAAGATGCATGAAATAAAAATAATAAAAAAAACCATGGCCAAATGCCTAGTGCTGAGCAGTGAATCCACTTAAAGATAGACCATAACTAAACAGTTTACGAACTAAGGTTGTGGAACAAAGTATAAATTTTATAGAATTAATATAAATTTGTATAAATTTTACAAGAATGTAAAATACCAAATTCTGGGAACTAAACAGACGTTTGCCTTTCCTCCCTAACCTTTCAGAACTGGAAGCCACCAGATACTGTAGCTTTAAATGCAAATTTTAAAAAATTGCCAATTTTTTTCTGTCTTGGATTTTTTTAGGACTCTGTCTCCTACCAAGAAACATCAATAGTCTTTCGGTGTTTTTGTCCTCATTCAAGTAGCTATATTGAAGCCTTTTTTATTTGTCTTAAAATAGTACAGGATGCTACTTTGAATTACTTAGAGATACTTACCTATTTATACACTCATATATGAGAGTGAGGTATGTGAGATTAAACTTCTAAAATGTTGACCTGATTTTTTAAAAAAAAAATTTTAATGTTTATTTATTTTTGAGACCGAGAGAGACAAAGCATGAACAGGGGAGGGTCAGAGAGAGGGAGACACAGAATCTGAAACAGGCTCCAGGCTCTGAGCTGTCAGCACAGAGCCCGACATGGGGCTCGAACTCACGGACCGCGAGATCATGACCTGAGCCCAAGTCGGCTGCTTAACCGACTGAGCCACCCAGGCGCCCCTGACCTGATTTTTTTAACCTGGAGGGTGGGATTCGAAGAATGCTTTTGCTTTCTCTATAATAGGTTTGTCTACTTCATAGAATGTCAGTGTCTCTACCTATGTATTTATGTAGATAGATTTATAGATACAATGTATTTCCAAAAAGAAAGTTATTTGAAAAGCAAAGGACTATAAAGAAAATTTATGCCTTCCTAAGTTGTTTGACTAGCAACTTCTGACTGTTGCTACATTGTTGTGCATTGAGATGAAGTCGTGATGTAGTCGTTGGCTGGGAGAAAGCATCGTCGGTGCTTTAGTTATAGATTTACACTTGCATCTGGCCCATTGTATCAATATTTGTTATTCTGCGGTTTTAGTTACTTACCTTTTGGGTCCCAAAGACCTCTTTTGTTTATCGGCGGCATACTGCTTATGGTTGCATAGCATTTCCTCCCCTGCTCCATCCCATACTATCTACCTGTTTAGGACCATCACACAACTGATTATATCTCCACTCCTCATGGGCTGCTTTGCCTCTGAATGTACACATAAGACACCCATGTGCCTTAACCCTAATTGATGACCAATGTATGAAGCAAGGTAGCAAGCATCAGAGAGGGGGATTATTTCCTCTACAAGAAAAAAAAAAAAAAAAAAAAGCAAAAAGGAAAAAAAAAGAAATCTACATGCGGTTATTTTCACAATAAACAGACTTTGTACTCCCTTATAAAGTTCATGTGTGAATGCTCTTGAGAGAAGAGCCATGTTGACTGAAATTCATACTAAGGTATAAATGGCTAATAGTTCGTGTTGATTTTAAAAATAGATTTTTTGTTAGTGCAGCAAAATGTTACATGTCTTAAAGATGGGTAAAGGAAGCAGAGAGTTTATATATTTTTATTTATTCATTTATATTATATACATTTATATTTATGTATGTCTTTTTTGCTTACATTCATATATAAATATGTATTTATATATCTATAAATATATATATATTTATATATTTGCTGAAGATATATTTTTTATTTCACTATTGGCAAGAATCATCTGACACATACACCATATAAGCCCATGAAAGCAAGAAGATCATATACTAACAGAAGGATAAAATAATATAACTCACCAATTATACAAATACAGAAAATAACAAATTCAGCATTATGTTGATTAACATTGCCTCAGGGGCGCCCGGGTGGCTCTGTTGGTTGAACGTCTGACTTTCGATTTTGGCTCAGGACCTGATCTGACCTCAGGGTCTTGGGGTAGAGCCCTGCTTCAGGCTCTGTGATGAGTGTGGAGCCTGCCTGGGATTCTGTCTGTCCCTCTGCCCCTCCCTCTCTCTCTAAAAAAAAAAAGAAAAGAAAAGTAAAAAGAAAGAAAGAAAGAAAAAGAAAATTGAACATATTGCTTCATGTTTTATCATTTATTTAAATGTATTCCTCAAATATATTTTGGAGAGATTGAGTTTTGGAATCCATAGAAAATCGGATTATAATGCGAATATACGTTCAGATAACAGATTGGCACACATGTATAAAACGGAGTTTAGGTTTTGCGTCCTCACAATACATCCATTTGCTGCCACCTTGATGTCAGGGGTCAGTTTATGACAAAACTGCGGGGAAAGGAATGCTTATGTGGAAAATCCACACATAATTCTATCGTGTCTTTTGGAGCCCATTACTGCTTTAAGATTTTTGGTTTCATTCGTTTTAGGAAAACACTGACCTGCTGTGATCTGTGTTCTGGACGTATCTCCCTATTCCTAATTCACTGGCGGTGTCCCCATCTGTGTCATTCCAAGTCAATAGCAGTTAGGTGGGTTCACCTTTCCAAAGGTTAGCAGAGATATTAAATCTGGACAGTCTCATATAAAGTAAGCACTACCTCACATTTATAATACACATTTAGTATTTTACAGATTATAAAATGTTCTAAATGTCCCTTGACCTTCACAACAAGCTTGTTAGATAGAATGTTAGCTTAGAGACGCCCATCATCTCTTCTGCTGGACTTAGGACTTTTCAGTCCACCCGCCTTTTGTAGAGATCGTCCTCTTTCTCCTGTCCCCAGGGGACAGCCATTCTGCCACATGGCCCTCTTCTTCCTCCACTGGCCACAGATGAAAGATTGCCATGCTCAGTTTCGCCAGATGAAGCCATAGTGGCACTGCATTGGAGTTGGCCCCAAGACAGAACCGAAAAAGAGCAGGAGGTTTTAAGCCACGTTTGATCTGTACTTCTGCAACCAGAGCAACCCCGTCATGGAGCCTCGGAGTTTCTTGAGTGATGTGGACCTTGAATTCTTTTCTTTCTTTTCACCTCCTCCCGTTTACTTTTCCTTAAAGGTCCTTCCATACTTGTTGCTCTTCTGAGACCTTTTTCACATTGCTTCCTGGGTCATTCCTGCCATTTTAGGAAACTGTCATCTTCTCCATTAACCCAAAGGGCAGAGAGGTGTGGGGTTGGTGGTGGTGTTTTGAGGATATGTTGCCTCTATTTCTTCCAGCAGGGAGAACAGATTGCATTTGTAAGCCACATAATTGATAATCACTGCTGGGAGGAATATGTGTATAACAGACATCTGGAAAGACTGCCGGAACAGAGCTCTGAATGTCCACGCGTGTACCTTAAAAAGAACTACAGCTTTTGCCTTCCCTTGAAAGACACCAGTGAAGTAAATAATTGCCTCGGTGCCTTGATAGCTTGGCTTGGTCAAATCATTGCCTTTATCCTTTCCTGCCTCCTGTTGGCCAAGAGGGAGCTTTAGCGATTAGCATCATTCTGAACTCTTTTCCACCTACGCTTCCGAGCTTACACATGTCGGAATGCTTCTTTCGGGCTCCTGAGTGGCTCAGCAAATAACCCTACCTCACTCTGCTCTTCAGAGGCCTTTCCGGCCTCTCCTGGAAAACAAATTTGCTCCCCTCTCTTGCACCCTCAATTCTCCTGTCGCGTAGTCACATTTGTAAAATACTTCCCCTCCCTCTGCTTTCTTTTCTTCCCTATTCTGCTTTAAATAGTAAAAGCATCTGTCACAACCAGTTACACCGTGACCTGATTAAACTGTAGCCTATATCCTATGAGTTGGGAAAGCAGTCTCAATGCTTCCATGAAGACATTGTCCCTCTTCCTGCCGGTAACTCCTCCCACTGGGGCCCTTCGGCTCTCTCCGGTCCCTGACCCGTTCCTGCTCCATATTGCCCCCTACTGGCAGCCAGTGTTTGCCAGATCCCGTAGTATTTTTTTTTTTTCTTTTCTTTTTGTTTTTTTTGGAGAGAGAGAGTGTGTGTGCGAGTGGGAGAAAGGGGCAGGGGCATGAGAGAAAGAATCATAAGTAGGCTCTGTGCTAAAAAGCGTGGAGGCTCAATCCTACGACCCTGGAATCAAGACCTGAGCTGACACCAAGAGTAGGATGCTCAACCGACTGAGCCCGCAGGCGCCCCCATTCTTAACCTTATTAGGAAGTTCTTCCCTTGGACTATAACATCAAGACTTACATTATGAAATAGACTGGCGTTCCCAATTGTTGAACTTCCATCCATGTTGACAGATTCCATTCCACTATGTTCCCTCTTTCCCGTCTCCAGCCCCTATCACTTCCTGTTTCTCTTCATCTGCTCTGTTTCCCTCTCAACGAGCATTCGTTGTTACTTTAGTATGAATTCATAGTTGAAGTATTACTTCTTCTAAAAGAATTTGCCTTTAAGAGCAGATCCTTGGGAGCAGAGAAATCTAGAGGGGTGGTTTTCTAATGTAGCATTTTAGAATATTTGACATTCCTATTTGGGCTGGCCATACTTCTTCATCTTTGAATTACTCTCCTGAAAACACCTGCTGACTTCGCCGGCTCTGATGCAGTGCTGAGCAATGAGAAGAGAATGACTTATATTCATGCATAACTCGATTCCAATACAGAATCAACCAAGGATGAACATGATATTAGTCAGTTATTAATCTCTCTGCATCTCAGTTTCCTGATTTCTATGTTTACTATGTAATCTCTCATCCAAACCAGGAACTTTGACAGTGCTAGAGTTCTTTTAATAATTATGTCCGGGCAATCTTGCAGGTACGGGCCCCCTGTTTATATTTTAAAATGGAATCGACCGTACAATTTAGCAGAGCCATTGTGAAGATTCAGTGAAATAATATGCACAGTCTGTGTTGCAATTAAATATTAGCCTCTTTCCCACCAGTTACCCTCAAGTCCCCAAAGCAACACTTAACAGATATTAATATTTCAGAGCAAGTGAGTAATTTAGTCTTGTCATTACCAAAGCAACACCTCCCTAAAAAGTGACCACTAGAGGTTGTATATTTACCCGTGTGTGTGTGTGTGTGTGTGTGTGTGTATTTCCCCTATCATGATATAAGACAAAAATCATAATAATTCATAAATTAATAAAATAACATTTTGAATAATTTAAATAAGCTTTGCATAATCAGACTGCTACCTATGTTAACTTAAATGTGCCCCGACTCTTTTCTCCTTAAACTCCTTTCATTTCAAATGAAAGGGCTTATGCCAATGATTGCTGAGTGTTATTTTGTTCTGATTGTCATCATGTCATTTGAGTTAGATCTGATAGAGTCCAATATAATACTTATGTAGTAAATTTATGATCCTCAGTGAAGCCAACACTAATTGTTCTGGACATTAGGAAGAATAAAAATATTTTTCCCCTCAGCTGTCCAAATTCTGACTATTTTTTAAAAATATATTTCAGGGGAGCCTGGGTGGCTCAGTCGGTTAAGCATCCGACTTCGGCTCAGGTCGTGATTTCACGGTGTGTGGGTTCGAGCCCTCCGTGCTGAGGGCTCAGAGCCTGGAGCCTGCTTCACATTCTGTGTCTCCCTCTCTCTCTGCCCCTCCCCTGCCTATGCTCTGTCTCTGTCTCTGAAAACAATAAATAAACATTAAAAAATTTAAATATATTTAAAATGATTTTGTCTAAAGTCAGCAGTAGGTTTTGTATTCACTTTTCCAATTGCGTGAGAGTTGACATCTAACTAACATTGTAAGTTTTAATTTATTCTTTTTACTTGAATTCTCAAATGTAAATCAAAATATTGGCTTTAGTGGGAGCTTTAAAAAATTCAGTGCGCATTACATGATGCATTTGTATCATTGACACTTGTTAAAAATGATAGAATATCGAAAGCATAGTCACCAGGGACTAACTCATAAATTTGCTTAGACATGCCTTTTTAATTTGCAAATAATATTACTTTGTGTCTGCTGTGACATCAAATTTTATAGCGTTGGAATTATAATACCTTCTTTGTGTTCCCCGTAGAAATCTATGCTAGGTTTTGTAGCACTTCCCATAGAATGGTTTCCCAAGGTGTGTGATATTAATATGTGCTACGAACACCCACACAGACACACATCTCCCCAATAAAATCTACTGGGCAAACACTATGTTCTGCGGTCCTCTCTGGGAAGATCAGACGCCCTCTTCATCATGCAGCATCTTTAGGTCCTGGAGAGTGCACTTTCACCGTGGGAGATGCTTTTATAAAATTGAACCATCGTAAAACCCATTGTAAACATCATGGGTTTTAAACAGGGTTTGTTTAATATACTTAGAAGTACAGATGTGTCCCATGGGTTTACTACTGTCTTTGTAAAAATACTACTTTTTAAAAAATTTTTTAACGTTTTTACTTATTTTGAGACAGAGAGAGACAGAGCATGAATGGGGGAGGGTCAGAGAGAGGGAGACACAGAATCGGAAACAGGCTCCAGGCTCTGAGCCATCAGCCCGGAGCCCGACACGGGGCTCGAACGCACGGACCGCGAGATCGTGACCTGAGCCTAAGTCGGACGCTTAACCGACTCAGCCACCCAGGCGCCCCTAAAAACACTACTTTTAAGGGCTCTTTGATGATAACATCATGGATGGTGAGTTTTCTAGAATTAATTGGAGAAAGGGTGCTTTTAGATTTGGAGCATTTGAAATGAAGATTTTTTTAAAAAAAAATTATTAATTATTTTTAGAAATTATTTTTATAAATTATTAATTATTTTTAGAAAGCTGCTATTTTGCAACAAATGTTTGTAGCAAATATCTCAGAAATGGGCCCCTGAGAAAATCATGAGGTGGGATACATAGTGCTATTACAGTAACCACAGCTATCATCTCTGAAACAGCTTTGGGATATTCATTCTCTAACACTCTCCTTTATCACGATATTAATAGCCGATTGTCTAAAAGAGTGGGAAATAGTGAATCATCAATTCAGGTACTTATACTATGTTTTTGGAACGTATGCTTTGTAATTTCACTTCGCGCTCAACATCGAAACCCTTGCTATTTGGTACTTGCCTGTATATGGCTCATGAGGACTATCTCCTGTGTGTCAGTTGCAGGGTGTAAACGGAGAGAGAGAGCAAAGGCCAGGAATGAGCAGGGCGGGTCCACAGTCCACATGAAGGGCACTGCCCAGTGAGGGGTGCTACCCAGGGTCCATTCATTCAACAAGAGTAGGACACAAAACACCGCACATGCGAAAAATACACTTCAAATCCCATAATTACATCTCCTCTATAACAGATAAGTGGCTCTCCATCATCCTTCAGTATCTACAGTAGCCCCCCCACCTTTATCCGGGGGGGAATATGTTCCAAGAACTCCAGTGGATGCCGGAAAACAGCAGATAGCACTGAACTCTATACAGACTGCATTTTTTTCTCCTTACGTCATACCTGTGATAAAGTTTAATTTATCAACTAGGCACAGTAAGAGATTAACAACAATAACTAATGATAAAATAGAATGATTGTAACAATATACTACAATAAAATTCATGTGAATTCTCTCCCCAATAGCTTCTTGTGATGATGGGAGATGAGAACATGCCCGTGTGATGGGGTGCAGTGAGGTCGGTGTCGTAGGCATGGGAACGTCATGTTAGGCTGGTAATGGCCTTCTGATGATATGTCACAAAGAGGGCATCTGCTTCTGGACCACAGTTGACTGTGGGTGACTAAAAGCCCCCCCATGGGCTGGGGAGACTCCTGTACTCTTGAGCGAAAAGAGAAAGTTCTATGCTTTTTGCTTGTTTGTCTCCTACCCATTATTTCAGTCAATAAGAGGGGAAAAAACAAAACAAAGAACCAAAAAAACCAGGCCAAATTATTTCCAAGGCTACTGGGAGGATTTAATTTAGTAATGGCTCTCTTAGCAACCTGGTCAGGCCATACTTATTAGAATGAATTAGACCCTTGTCTTTAATACCTTTAGCAAATTAATGACTTTTTCACACATTTTTCTTTGAGAAGACTAAAAAAAACAAAAATTAGAATTTCCTCTCTTTTATACTCAGGCCTTCCAAAACTAATTCCAAAAATATTGCCACTAATAACAATTCAAAGCAGTGCGGCCTTTGTTAGCATACTGCCTTTTCTATATCCTGCAAATGAGCAATCAACATTGTTTACTCTTCCTTGCTTTAAAACCAAGATATATGTTTGACATGAATACTGCTGACAGTAAACCGTGACATTTAAGACAGTCTGCTTTTATTGTTCTCGCCTCCCTCACATTAAAACGTAAACTCAAAATGTAGAAAGCTTGACTCCTCGGGTTTTCACCCAAAGGTCACTTTTATTTTGCTTTCTCGTAGCTATTTTTATTTTCTTGGCGAGGCCAGGGATTCACGTATGTTTTTTGTTTTCCTTTGGTTCCTTGCTTCGTGGCTTCTAGAATGTTGTTCCTTTGGATCCGTTTTCCACTCTAAAATCGGTGGGCAGTGCTATTCATTTCAGTTGGAGGATTCTTGTCTGCGTTGTATCTGTTGCCTCCCTGTCACCAGACATCTGCAGTCGGAAGACTGTTCTGGCACCAGGGTGAAATGATTTCATGTCAGAAGGTCTCTGTCTGAGCCGATGTACAAATAACGTACAATTACGCATGTCCTATGAATTCCCCTAGTCCTACGGCACATATGTATCTTAATGGATTATTAAAGTGAGTTTTTTGTTTGTTTTGCTTTCACATAATACCTAGAAGGCCAGCTAAGCCTTACAGGCTCCACCGTGAAGGTGATGAAAACTCTCGTTTGCTTTCCTTCTCTTCCTCCCCGAGGGTTCTAAAGAGAGTGCAAGCTGACACCACGTGCTTCTGTGGTTGGAATGCTTCTGTGATGTTCGACATCCAGGAGTGATTGCGAGAGCTTCCTCTTCTTACATGTTGATGAGACCGGGCACTCCCGAAGGGCCGAGTAGAATTCCCTGAAGGAAGATGATTAACCTGAGCTTTGAAATAGTACCAACCAGAGGAGGATTTAGACACGGCAAAAGTGATGACCGTTTCCTTATCACGGAAGGGCTGCCGATTCACACCAAAGGAGTCCCAGGGAGGCCCAGAAAACCAGAGGCTGTCACCCTTGCCTGCCCACGGCCCGGTCTTTCCCACCTAAGCTCAAAGGGTGTTGAATGATAAGCACTTCCCATTGGCCTCCAGATTTTCATTATGGAAATTGTTCTATGTACACGGCTTCAACATGTTTATGTTGCTGGTCCTTCAGGAGTAAGTTCAGGTATCCCCTTTCAACACGTTATCACTGATGGCTGGACGGGCTCTCTCTCTCTCTCCATTTCTCAAGGTGTATTCTTTTTCTATCTCAGAACATAGCATACGGTATTGTGTCGTAGACGTAGTTGTCTGACGGCTGGAGGCTGGGTATGGGTGGAACGCGAGCCCCGTGTCTCGTGCCTCTGTGTATCCCCAACATCTAGCCTGGTGCCTCGCACAGAGTGGATACTCACAGACATCGAAAGATATGCCGGCAGGGGCAGGTGCACATAATCTCATCTGATCCCTACGAACACCCTGGGAAAGAAATTAGAATAAACTCAGTTTTATGGATAAGAAAACTTCGGTGCAAGGAAGTTTAGACTTCTGCCCAGGACCACCGCTAACAAAAAGCAGGCTGAAAGATTCGAAACAATCTCTTCTGACTTCCAGTCACTCACTGTTCTATTCTCCACACATCTTTCCTGCCTCTGTGAGTTTTTCTTTAGGAAGAGTTGGAATAATATCTGAGTTGGTTACAGGGCATAGCTGAAGTTTTCCCACTGGTATCTTAGAACACACACAGACACATTTCTCTATTTTATTTCTGAGAAGTACATATCGACTTTGTGATGTCTTTGCATGCTTGTTATCTTTGCTTTAAATAATCAAAAAGAAATAAAGATGCTCTTTTAAATATTTGCATTAACATATTTTAAAAGACACATTTTTTTTTAACACTGAAAGGGTAGCCAAACCCTGGGCTCCTTCAGTGTTATTTCTGAATTTGTATAATACGAGGTGGTAGGCAAAAAAGATGTAATTGCACTTGAAATATTATATATGTGAGAACAGCAGGAAAGAATTGATATGAAAGAAAACTACTGATGTGCGGCACCAATATGCTAGGAACTGACAGAAGCAATATTTTTTTAAGTCACTAACACTCTCAATATTCACAACACACATGAAGAAAAAGCAGTAAGTCAGTACAAAGTGAAAGGAAATGAATAACAGAAATAAAACACAACCACAAAATAGAAAATGCCAGAGATCTGAGATCTGCTAGATATGCCATAAACTGGATCTTTGAAATTGGATGAGAATAATCTGGCATTAATAATAACAATATCCCACTTTATGATCCTTATCCATCACTGAATCGTTCCCTCCATTCCTTCCAGTGAAGGATTCAGCATTGTTAGATTGTGCCTTTCATTCTGTTACTGTTTAGTTAGAAGGACGATACTTCCTGGCAATCTGTAGAGACTACAGAGGGAATTGATTCAATTTCCTTCCCCCCCCCCCCCGCCCGCCAATCTTCTCACAGCAGAATAAGTAAAACAAAAACTATTTGACCGATTATTTCAAAGTTATCACTTCTATCTTCTCTACATGTTATTCGAGACTTAATCATTTATGATGGAAAATAATTTTCTAAGGAAAATGCCAGAAGAGCAAGAAATGCCTTCTGTTTTCAATTCAAACTGTTGTATTTGATTTTTCACAGTTAAAAGAGAAATTTGAACCACACGGTGGTGTTTTGAACAACAAACGCTGTTTCTTGGTTCCTGGCCAAAGGACTAGCGTTCACTGGGCATCAGAGAGGCTGTGCAACCTACAAGCAGCTTAACCTCGACATTCAGTGACCTTCAGTCTGGTGGGGGGGGAACACTTAGATGGCTCGGTTTTAGTAATGCTTCTTGGATATGTCAAAATAGTGCAATTTTAGCAAAGGTACTGCTTTACCTGCATGATTAGGTGAGTCAGGAATTTCTCTACAGGGATCTGGAGGCAGGCTTTGGTTCCCTTAGGCCATAATCCAACTTTCTATGGTTCAGCATTAGGAGAAGTATGGGTAGCCAGGCCCAGAGATGCCAACCAGTCCCTTCTGTGCTTTCTGCAATGCTGGAGAGGAGTTCTCCAAGCAGACAAGGCGTACCAGTCAGTGAGTATAACCGACAGAATAAATATTGGCCTTTCGGTGCAATTCCACCTTCATTTTTCTGTAAGATCTTTGAAACGTTTCTTCCTACTGATATGACCTACATTTGGAAAGCATCAGTTCTCCTTAGCAGTTCAACAATGACACGGCAAGGATTGACCAAGAAGAGATACCAAGGGAGGATGTCTTGTCAAAAGCCTGAGACATGTTAATCAGCTTCTGGAACACCAACAATTTAAATTCAAATAGATTTCTCGCCGAGACTAAAATCTAAAACCCTGTGATTCTATTTCTGTGTATTGGATTAGTCAAGATTTAAGGTTCACTTTGTTCTCAACTCATGGGGATCTCCCCCTGCCATTTTTTTGGTCTTTGTTTGCATGGCTTAGCTGGTACAGGCAAAAAGTGCGATTCATCCCTTCAGATGCTCTCAAGTGTTATCTGTGCTAGTTTCGCACTCAACAGTGGGAACAGCAGAAGGCAGAAATGAGGAAATAAAAATCCTGTTGTCAAATGAGAATTCTACATCTCACTGCAGTGTGGAATAGTAGTTATTCATACTTTAGGCACCTCAATTAGATATTCATTATTCATAAACACTTATGTAACTCTGAGTTATTCAGGCTGGGAGAGAACATTAGCAATCTTTTTCTTTCTTTCTTTCTTTCTTTCTTTCTTTCTTTCTTTCTTTCTTTCTTTCTTTCTTCTTTCTTAAGCTAAGATATCTTGTGTCTAAAGAAGGATGTAAAAGAATATAATATATATTCTTGTGTATATATATATGCACCCTGTCTGTTGCATGTACATCTAAATTTCAAATTGTAGGCAAAAATGCCTCCAACAAAACAAGGCTAACCTAGTACATTTGGCTACGCCTTTTCAAAGAACCAATCTGGGTAAATTGACTAGCACCAAATTTATTACAGTGGTAAAATGGATGAAAATAACAACATGGATCTTTTCAGCCATGGCCCCCACAACTGGTTCTAATGGCCAGTAACACAGGTCCAGACCTGGAAAGGCTTAACAGATAAGACTAAGTGAGTGTCCAAGTAAGATGTGAAATGGTGTTGAGGTTACAGGGAACGTGAGAGCCCAGTCATTCAATAGACATGTATTGAGCTGAATGAAGACAAATCAGCACTGAAGATTCATTTGCAGGTGGGACCTAAACCTCAGAAATGTTGACAAGGTAACTTTTTAGGGACTCTGAGATCAGGTCATAATTATGAGGAGGGGCACTGTGTGTCTAAAGCACATTGGTGAGTGTCCCAGCTCCAAATTTGGAGAAGGCTCCAGGGGCATCTGAACATAAATTAGAAGAGCGTAGGCCCTTGTCTTAATGGAGATGATTACTGAAGAGTTTCTCCATGATAATCCTTTGAGTGACCAGTGGGGTGGACAAAAAGCCTTCCTTCCTTTTCTCCTTCCTTTCTTCTTTCTCCCTCACTTCTCTTCTTCCCTGTATCTTCCCTCACTCAAATATTTACAAAATATCAACTTGTTTTAGTTTTATATAAAATAATGAGCTTCCACTAAATAGGTCACAACTAAAGATTGGGTGCCTATGTGGCTCAGTCAGTTGAGCGTCCAACTTCAGCTCAGGGTATGATCTTGCAGTCCGTGAGTTTGCGCCCTACATCAGGCTCTGTGCTGATACCTCAGAGCCTGGAGCCTGCTTCAGATTCTGTGTCTACCACTCCCTCTGCCCCTCCCCCACTCACACTCTGTCTCTCTCACTCTCAAAAATGAATAAATGTTAGAAATTAAAAAATAGAACTGGATTAGAAAAAATAACGTGAGCATAATTGTCCAAGATACACACCACCATGTTGCTGTGATATCATATAAATATGAAGGTTATTATGGTATCATAGGGAACAATTGAGCTAATTTGCTGAGGAGGGTTCAAGGATATGTTTTGAAAGAGGTACAGTTTTATTCTGTAAAATTTATTTTCTGGAATCTCATCGAAAGAGTGCAGCATACTCTAAGGTATCAAAGTCAAAGACTGTGTTTGTTAAAGGAGGATTAGCTGGTCGTTTGGTTTTGTGAGAGTTTAAACTGAGAGTCAGCATGTGCTGAGAAATATGGATTCAGATGGATCCTGATGGATTCCGAGCATTGGGACTGTCACACTAAGGAGCAAGACAAAACCCCTGATTTCAAACCAGCCCAACCTTATCACCTGCCTTTCCTCCACCTTCAGTTCTATTTCCTGATTCTGTTGTTTGTTTGTTTGTTAAATGTTTATTTATTTTTGAGAGAGAGAGAGAGAGAGAGAGAGAGAGAGAGGGAGCGCATGTGCATGAGCTGGGGAGGGGCAGAGAGAAAAGAGGACAGAGGATCCAGTGCAGTCTCTATGCTGACAACAGAGGGCCCAAGGTGGGACTCAAACTCACAAACTGTGAGATCATGACCTGAGCAGTAGTCGGTTGCTCAACCAACTGAGCCACCCAGCTGCCTCTGTTTCCTGATTCTGTTACTGCCTCTCTTCCTGCCCCACTCAGTTGTCAACACAACAGCACAAGTGAGCATTTGCAAATCAAGAAATAATATTTTATTTTTCTATTCAAAACTTCCCCAGTAGATTTCTGTCTCACGTAGATGAAAAGCCACCGTAGTCCTTAGTCTTGCCTCATTTACCTGCCTGCAGCCAGTATCTCTCTGACCTCATATACTGATGTCCTTTCCTCCTCTCCAGCTACACAGGCCTCCTTGCTATTTCTTACACTTCCCACACCCTTGGCATAAAATTCTTCCTGCAGTATTAGCACATTCTTTCCTTCAAGCTCGCACTCAAATGACACCACCTTGTGGGAGCCTTTCCTGATGATCTCATAAAAAATTCCCCACTCATTCACTGACTCACCCAATGACACTTGCCCTCCATTTTTTTTTTTCTCCATGGGCTTTTTAAAACCTAAGGCCTAGGCCCCGCTTACAATTCTAAAAAGAGGGAAGTGGTAAATTCTTAAAATATTTGTAGAGGGAAAAGCAATAAGGAAAAGGTAGTTGAAGATGTGAGGTAACAAAAAGATAGAAAGAGGCGAGAATAAAGGACCCCCCCAGAGTTTCTATCTTTGATGAATCAGAGGGTTGTGCCCACCCCTCAGTGAAACCGGAAATGTAGGTGGTGAGGCAGACAGAGGGAAAGATTTAAAGATTCAGATGTGCACATACTGAGCAAAAATTCAAAATAGAAATGTGTGATAAGCAAATTTAAGAGGCGGTAGCGTGCACATGCTCTCTGAACAAATTAGTAGGGGTTGAAATATTTCAGAGTTAGGTAGCAAAGGTATAGGAAGAACTGGACACAAAATGCTGAGAAAGATGAACCTTGAAGAGGTGGAGGGGAGCAAGGCTTCAGAGAAATTTGGAGGTCCCGGAGAAACGAGCAAACCAAGAAACGTGCGGTATCTTTTTGATCGTGCGAATCAAAAAGTCGTATGCCGCAGGGAGGTCCTGTAGAAAGGCTAGAAAACGTAGGTTTGTCAGTATGGTGGTCACTCGTGTACTTTACAAGAGTGGTTTCAGTAGAATTTTGCAGGAGGCATCCAAAGTTGGCGTGTAGAAGAATGAATGAAAGGTAAAGTGGAGGGCCACCTGGGTGGCCCAGTCAGTTAAGCGTCTGACTTCCGCTCGGGTCATGGTCTCATGGTCCATGAGTTTGAGCCTCACATCGGTCTCTGTGCTGACAGCTCAGAGCCTGGAGCCTGCTTCCGATTCTGTGTCTCCCTCTCTCTGTGCCCCTGCCCCGCTCATGCTCTCTCAAAAATGAATAAACGTTTAAAAAAATGTAAACGAAAAGTGGAGACAGCACATGTAGAGTACATTTTCAAGATGTTTTGATGAAAGGAAGGAAGAAGGAGCATGTGGGTGGCTCAGTCGGTTAAGCGTCCGACTTCAGCTCAGGCGGTGATCTCGTGGTTTGTGGGTTTGAGCCCCACATCGGGCTCCGTGCTGACAGCTCAGAGCCTGGATCCTGCTTTGGATGCTGTGTCTCCGTCTCTGTCTGCCCCTCCCCTACTCATGCTCTGTCTCCCTCTCTCAAAAGTAAATAAACCTTTTTTTAAAAAAGGAAAGATGAAAATTTAGCTAAATCAAGAGATGGGATATAGCCAAGATGTGTTTTCTTCTTTAAGGAGAGAGATCTAAGAATATTTTAGAGAAAAAGGAGCCCGTCACTTCTTGGCCTTTTGGCTAAGATCAAGTGTAGAGAAGAAAGTCTATAGAAAGGGGAAAGTTAGTTGAAAATACAGTCAAGAAGCTCCATGACTTTTGGAGTAACATTTCAGGGGTCCTCAGGGTCTCCTGTAAGCTGCTATGGTACAGTGTTCAGGACCCCTGCCTTTAGATTAATTCAAACTTGAGTTAAAACTCGTTCATATTTCTGATTAGCTCTGTAATTTTGGTAAAGTCACTAAACATCTTTCAACTCAATTTCTTCATACATAAAACGGATATACTAGTGTCTACCTAGTATCTTTTTTGTAAGGTGTAAATGAGGTCACTTTGTAATTTGCTTACCACTGTACCTACCATAAGGTTAGCTCTCAGGAAATGAATATTTTTCCATTATTATCTGTATTAGTGTCATTCGTCGAAAGAACAGGTACAGGGGTTAAACTTAAACAGGCATAAGAGGATAGATTCATCTTCTGATACTGGATGAAAAGAGGTGAGAATTAGTATAGATAGATACAATAGGAGTTTGTAGATAAGAGAAAAGAATTCAAAGACAATCATACTTTATGACTTTAGATTTCTCAGTAAGGTTTAAGGGAAACTAAGCTGTAGGTAGATGAGGGGCTTCTAGAATTTTTGGGGGGGGGGGTGTGGGGGGAGTGGGGAATGTTAGACAAAGCAATGAAGAAGACTCAAGAACCAAACTGCTGAAATCCTGATGGACGTGCTTAAGGACACAGTTGTTGTCGAAGATCATCAGCTTCGTGACTTCTAGAGGCAACAGTATAAAACCGTAATTTTCTCTAGCAGTACTTCACATAGGAAGGGGAGAGAGAAAACAGAGTTAGATTGGAGTTCTGCTGGATATATATTACAGGAAGTTCAGCATATTTAAATATGTTCAGATAGTATTCCTTGAGATTACCCATACCTAGAGCACATGGAGAAGTACCAAGAAGCCTCATCTAAGCACCACAGACCACATATGTGCCCAGGGCATGGAAGAACTAGGAGAACAGGTGGTTATCACCGGATCATTGGCTATTGCCATGGAAAACTTCAAGGATATCAGACATCTGGGTAATGACTAGGTCCAGGGTGTGGCCATAGAGGGAGATCACCAGTGTGTGAAAGGTCATTGAAGATGAGGGAGTCAAATACACATGAGACTATTATTTTGGATAGGTATCAGCATGGACACCATGAAGACAGGTCTTGGGTTCAACGGGAAAATGGAATCACATTCTAATGTGTTCAAGAAATGGGAGAATTGCTGTAGATCACAGAAACAAGTGTTAGAAAGTAGGAGAACCTAATGACATTAGCTTCAATGCACAAGAATGTGGTGTTGTTACTGTTTCACTTCAGAGCATTTCCAGAAAATGGGAAAAATGGCAATCCAGAGCCATAAGAGATGAAGGATATTGAGCTGCTGTTAGACAGTCGTAAGTGCTGCAGAGGAATCACTGACACTGAGAGTGTCAACAAGTGTGTTTTTGTGGGTTGCACACCGTCTGATTCTAAAGGGAATCATCCACATTATAGTCTATGGCAGCGCTGTCCAATAAAATAATAAAGAGAGCCACGTACGTAGTTTTGAGTGATCTAGTAGCATTTTTAAAAAGTCAAAATAAATGGGTGAGGTATATTTTATGATCAGTTCTATTTAACGTAACATGTCAAAATACTATCCTTTCACTATGGAATCAGTATAAACGTTATTAATTTCCTTTTTTTCTTTTTCATACTAAGTTTTTAAGGCATGGTCTGTATTTTATACTTACAGCACATCTTGATTTGGACCCTAAATTTTCCTCGGAAATATGCAATCTGTGATTGAGTGTTTATAGAAACTTGAGAAACTAGACTCACACCTGAGTTGTTCCCAAAATACTTAAAATGCCCTCCAATAACTGAACTGGATAATAGTTTTTAAACATACATTTAAATTCACAACACGCCCCCCCCCCCCTTAATAGCAATCACCCATCTAGCACACTGGGTGTTGTAGGTAAGTGATTAGTTACTGAAGTCCATTCCGGAAACCAATATTGCACCGTCCATTAACTAACTAACATTCAGTTAAATAAATAAATATTCAAATTAATTAAAGTAAAAAATCTACTTCTTCATTCTCTCACACAGGTGGTAGTCTCGTTGGCCACATGTCAAGTGCTCAATTGCCACACTCAATACTTGTCTTGATATGCCAATACAAGCTTGGCATACTTGTCAAGCTCAGGTCTACGTGAATGGTGACTGGGGATTGGTAGTACATAACCACGTGCTGCGACTTTAATCTTAGGGGGCGAGTCCGAATTCAGTCAAAGCCAGATGGTGGCTGGAAGACGATAGAATTGTAATAACTGTGGGGCTGGGGAGAGTGCTCAGTGCTTCAGGTCAACCTACAGAGCAATGGCATTTTTATCAGGAAAAGCAATGATGTTGGAGATAAAGATGAGGTGTCTGTTATTCAATGTTGGCGGGCCTCCAGAAATTACAGTGTTTAGGGGTTCTTCCTAGGTGTCTGAGATGCAGGAGCCAGTACTACCACCAGCCTTGGGGCAGCCGTGGGGGCCAGTGGCCACGTGCAGCCTCTGGCCCAGGGTTGGATTTCAGTTGCATGAGAGAGAGGTATCAGGGAGCACTCTTTGGAGCTAAGGAAGACTAGGTAGTCTGCGGGTTACAACTCTTTGGAGCTGGAGAGGAGCTACTTTAAGGTAAGGAGTTCTGTTCACTCGTGGAGAAGAAATGGCGCTAGACGCTTCCTTTCTTTTCCAGGACATGTTATAAACTGCCTGATGTTTCTTGAGATTGTTTTGGGGTCTGTTAAGCCGGAACAGTTCTTTCATCCGGCCCCAGAGACAGCTGCTGCTGCTGGGGGCAGGAGTAAGGAGCCAGGAAACTTTGTGTTGGACGGTTGAAGCCAAATCCTTCTTGTGGAACCAGACTGACTCACGATGTTGGAGAGACTGATCCTCTCCCAGGGAAGACTAGATTAAGTGCCTTTCAAGTAGCCTATTTCATGGGCGTAGCCCTAATAGCATGGATCTGGATCGATCACTCTTGCATAGCCTAAGCCCCGTGCTTATGTAAAGAGGACATTGCATTCACATATCGGGACATAATAGGTAACCTTCTGGTTAGTATTACAGTCGAAAGTTTGTCCAAATCATTGCATGTGCATAATTTCTATTAAATTTAAGGGGATTGATGATTAGAAGGTGACAGGAGGACATTATTTAATAATTATGAGGGAATGCATTCTTTAGCAAGGATAATGCACCTCATTAAAAATAAAAATCATGCAATTATTTCTCAGCTGAAAAGTATCTGTGTCATAAATAGCATGACCCTAGAAGACATCAGTCATGATTTAAAGTCCCAAAATGGAGATTAAAGTATTAATAGTCATGGGGTAGATATAATTTTGCGAAGGTGGAAACTGATAGTCACATAGATTAAATCATTTTCTCAAGGGGCCCGGTCATGGATGCTGGAGCCAAGATTAAAACTGAAGTCTACCTAACTTAGTGTTTTCCCACAAAGAAAAGCTGCCTACTTATTTGGGATGCCCCAGAACTGCTGTAATATGCCATAGGTAACGTAATGTACTGTATCAGTTAATCATCCAGAAAAAAATAAATAACACTTAAAATAGCAGCTAGAGTGTATCACAACATCATTTCATAAAGCAAATGCATAAAGCAAAAAGTGACCCAAAAAAGATGAAATCAAATATATGTTTGAAAAGAATAATTAATTGAAATATCTTGAAAATATCTATTCCAAAAAAATTAATAATATATGCTTTTTTACTATATTAGTTTTGCGATGCCATATATATTCATCAAGCTCTGCTCTAAAATCAGCATCTCTGAATGTGACCTACAGTTTTATATGCTACAGACAGAGCAGTCAGAGAAAGTAGAAATCAAGGACACCCATTGCCTTTGAGGAGTTTTCAATGAAAAATTTGAAGAAAAAAATGCTAATCACAGATGTGATGTATGTATATGAATATAACTATTTTCCCTAAAGTCTGAACATTAATGATTAAATACATCTGCATGAACAAGCAAGTTCTTACATTATATAGCTTAGTGGGGTATTAGAATATAATTGATAATTTTTAGAATGCCAACTATGCCGGCAATATTAGAAACAATTCAATTCCATATACTGACATTTTGCTAACCCTAAGCTAATTCTCTGGCTCTCTTCTTAGTTCTGACTTCACATTGTGTTTTTCATAATAACATCTGACCCCACAAATCAACAATCAAGGACCAATCACTTACAGTATGAAATGTACTACTGCTAAGATGAGTATTCATGTGAAAATGGAAGTGTTCCCAGAGAAAACTAGCAAGGGTATGGGGGATGAGATGGAGAAGTGAAGCCGATGTCCAGTCTCCAGCCCAATTCCACGAACCCTCCTTTGGCTCAGACCCCTCAGGGATGCTCTTGAAACAAGTCACATCTCAAAGCTGTCTGAAACAGCGGCTGGAAGCTGGCATATTTATATCCCTACATCCTTCAGACATTGATTAATTTTCACAAATCTCAGCTCTCCTTATGTTCAGGCAAGGTGAGTTCTGGCAACCTAAGGGGTGTGCTGTAGACACTGATGCTGGCTGTTACCTAATAAAGTTGAACATGTCTGTACCTTCTGCCCTGGCAATTCCGATGCTAGAAAGATTTGCTAAAAAAATACTTGCACGTTTGGGTCAGAAGAAGTGTATAAAAATGTACATAGGGACATTGTATGTAACAGCAAAAAAAAAAAAGTGGAAACAACTCAAATGTCCATCAAAAACATTGCTGTTAGAAAAAGTAAACTCTTATTTTGTATAATGAGATACAATTTAAAATTGAACGTGAATGTGCTACAGATATACAAATTTACATGGAAGGATACAAAAACCATAAGGTGGGTTAAAATAAGTCATGGGAGAATACATTCAATATAATTCCACTTATATAAAGTCTATAAACAGATAAAACAGTACATTATGTTGGAATTATAAAACTGTGAAGAAAAGGAAGAGAAAGCATAAGTGGAAAGGCAGAAGGTTGGTTACCAACCTAGTTGAGTTGCAAGGAATGGGATGGTGTTAGGAAAGGTATTTCTTGAAAGGAATTTCAAAGGTGTTCATAATACTCTATTTCTTAAGTTAGTTGGTGGGCTTATTTTTAAATTGAACATACATATTTTCTTCTGTTTATATTACTAAAGATTCACTAAAAATCTGTTTGGAAAAACTTGTTATCCAGCATCAGACAGAGAAGGGGAGAGTTGTGGGTTCCTTCTGATTGACTTGTACTTAAGACACATACTCAGTAAATGTTTGACTGCTGATCAGGACCTCAAGCTATGCTAAAAAGCTATAGTCATCAAGTCAGTATGGTACTGGCACAAAAACAGACACAGAGATCAATGGAACAGGATAGGAAATCCAGAAATGGACCCACTACCATATGGTCAACTAAACTGCAACAAAGCAAGAAAGAATATCTAATGGGAAAAAGTCTCTTCAACAAACGGTATTGGGAAAACTGGACAGCAGCATGCAGAAGAATGAAAATGGACCGCTTTCTTATACTACATGCAGACATAAATTCAAAATAGATGAAAGACCTAAGTATGATGCAGGAAATCATCAAAATCCTGGAGGAGAATACAGACAGCCAACTTTTTGACCTTGGCCGGAGCAACTTCTTAATAGACACATTGCCAGAGGCAAGGGAAGCAAAAGCAAAAATGAACTATTGGGACCTCATCAAGATAAAACCTTCTGCACAGTCAAGGAAACTATCAACAAAACCAAAAGGCAGCCTATGGAATGGGGGAAGGTATTTGCAAACAACATATCTGATAAAGGGTTAGTATCCAAACTCTGTAAAGAACTGATCAAACTAAACATCCAAAATAAATAAATAAATAAATAAATAAATAAATAAATAAATAAATAATCGAATGAAGAAATGGGCAGAAAACATGAACAGACACTTTTCCAAAGAAGACATCCAGCTGGCCAACAGACACAGGAAAAGATGCTCAACATCACTCATCATCATGGAAACACAGATAAAAACCACAATGAGATACCACCTCACACTTGTCAGAATGGTTAACATTAACAACACAGCAAACAACAGGTATTGGCGAGGATGTGGAGGAAGAGGGACCCTCTTACACTGATGGTGGTGCAGCCACTATGGAAAACAGTGTGGAGCTTCCTCAAAAAGTTAAGAATAGAACTACCCTATAATCCAGTAATTGCACTACTACAAAGGGTACAAAAATACTGATTTGAATGGGCACAGTCACCTCAATGTTTATAGTAGCATTATCCACAATAGGCAAATTATGGAAAGAACACAAACGTCCATGGAGTGACGAATAGATAAATAAGATGTGGTGATTGTGTGTGTATAATGTATATATGTATAGATAATGTAATGTCACTCAGTCATCCAAAGGAATGAAACCTCACCATTTACAATGACGTGGATGGAGCCCTAGTGTATTATGCTAAGTGAAAGAAGTCAGAGAAAGACAAATATATGATTTCACTTGTATATGGAATTTAAGAAACAAAACAGATGAACATAAGGGAAGGGAAAGAAAAAGAGAGAAGGAGGGGTGTCTGGGTGGCTCAGTCAGTTAAGCATCCAACTCTTGGTTTTGGCTCGGGTCACAGTCTCATGGTTTCATGAGTTTGGTCCCCGTGTCAGACTCTGCTCTGGTAGTGTGGAACCTCCTTGGGATTCTCTGTCTCTCTCCCCTCACAGACTCATGCTGTCACTCTCTCAAAATAAATAAATAAATTTAAAAAATAAAGAGAGAGAGAGAGTGGGAAGCAAATTATAACAGACTGTTACCAATAGAGAAAAAACTGAGGGTTGATGGATGGGAACTGGGTGGGAGATGGGCTAGATGGGTGATGGGCATTAAGAAGGGCACTTGTTGTGATGAGCACTGGGTGTTGTGTGTTAAGTGATGAATCACTAAAGTCTACTCCTGAACATATATTACACTATATGTTAACTAAATATGATTTAAATGAAAATTTTAAAGAAAGAAGAAGGAAGGAAGGAAGGAAGGAAGGAAGGAAGGAAGGGAGGGAAGAAGGAAGGGAGAAAGGGAGGGAGGGAGGAAGGAAAGAAGGAAGGGAGAAAGGGAGGGAAGGGAGGGAAGGGAGGAAAGGAAGGAAGGAAGGAAAGAAGGAAGGAAGGAAGGAAGGAAGGAAGGAAGGAAGGAAGGAAAGAAGGAAGGAAGGAAGGAAGGAAGGAAGGAAGGAAGGAAGGAAAGAAGGAAGGATGGAAGGAAGGACGGAAGGAAGGAAGAAGGGGGCAAAGAATTCTTACAGAAGCTCAGGATGTGGAGTGGCATGGTTTTCACAACAGAGCTCTGTAACTGAAGATTTGATGCAGCAACATAGGGACGTGGAGGGTCAACTATGGCTTTCCAGGTTAGACACACACCTGGGCCACTTAGGGGCTGAGTAGCCTTGGAAAAGTTTGTTGATTTAGTGGAACCTCATTTCCTCATCTGTAGACTGGAGCTCACAATGCTAACTATATCATCCATTTGTGCAGATTGCATGACTTAATACATGCAGAATGCTTCAAGCAGAGCCCAGAGGCCTGGTAGGTTCTCTCTAGACAGATAAAAATCCTTTTTGCCACAGGGGAATTTGATTGCACAGAAAAAGGGTGGGCCAGTTTCACTTTTAAGAAGAGGCTTAGGATAATGGTTTCCATTCAGGATCATCAGTCCACACAGGATGAGAAAGATCACTCTGGTCAGAGACGTTGGCACATGCAAAAGCATGGACATATAAAGCCACAAGGAGATGGTATAGGAACCGGCAGAAGATGTCTTGATATTATGGGATGCTGGCTCCTAAGTATGGATTTTGTCCCGGAAGTCTCTGTGACGCGTGGGAGAATTTAGGCATGAGCATGGTGTGAGCACATTAAGTAGGGTATAACGAATGCCTTGTGGGGAATGGACTGAAAAAGGAAGAGGTTGTTGGAAGAAGACTGCTTGGAAGCTATAACAGGTGAAAAATACCGATAGGCTTAAGCAAAGCAGGAGAGGGGGAAAGGAGGGAGATTCAGTGATCACTTGTCTATAATTAACTTCCTCCACAACTCATTAGCTGTGGAGGTAGAATGGAAGAGGCAAACTGCTACACGGTAAACTTCTGCAGAGTGAGCATCGGCTTTGAAAGGCTGCCAGCAGGAATGACACACGTACCTCCATGGGTCTGCTCTAGGAGGAAGGTACTGTCACAGACCAGCTGACGCCAGGCACTCCTACCAGGACCCCACTTCGTCCCGGGAAGGCCAGCTGCCTCTGACACCACGCTTGTCAGGAAATCAATTCTCCCCAGCCTCCACTTCTGCCCTATCTTTTCCGCAGAAATGAGGTCTTACGTTTATCCTTCTGCCGGGCAGAATTTAGTCACTTGCCTCTTTTCCAGCAGCAAGGAAGCTGAGAAGGGAAATCTCTGAAATCCCCCAGATATGCAGTTTCTTAAAGTCCCTGCTTGGCCACAGGGTTTGCACAGTGTCCTTAGGCACATGGAATTAACTAGAAGAGGCCTCATCAGCCACTCCAAATAAGAACCGTCAGGGGCATGTTGAATGGATAGCGATGATTGGTACCTGGTATATCAGTACCAGTAAGGAGAGTTCTCACAGAGAGTTTAAACTGCTTAAATATATACATTTGTTTCAAAAACATTAAACAAAATCAGGTGCAGCCTCTTATAGTAGTCACACTCGGGGATGCAGGGAACAATACTATACCCCGTTCTGAAGTTTACAGTGAGGTACGGGAGGTCTCGATACCGTTACATTATGTCGCCTGTCATGTATGGTAAGTAGAAAGTGTCCTGCACCCACTGAGGGAAATTACTTCCTTCTGGAAGACCGCGGAGAGGCTGCATGCATTTGTTCACTGAGCAAACATTAACTGAGGGCCTTTCATATAGGAAATGAAGGCGCAAAGTCAAATAATATATGTTTCATGGAAATATTAAATTTTCTGCAGATATTGAAAGATTTATTCAGAAGTAAAAGAGCCTGGGTGGCTCACTTGGGTAAGCAGCAGACTTTTGATCTCAGCTCAGGTCTTGATCTCAGGATTGTGAGTTCAAAGCCCATGTGGGGCTCCATGCTGGGCATAGAGCCTACTAAAAGGAAGGAGAAGGAGAAGGAGAAGAAAGAAGAAGAAGGAGGGGGAGGGGGAGGAGGGGGAGGGAGAGGAGGAGGAGGAGGAGGAGGAGAAGGAGAAATAAAAGGTTTATATTATCAAGAAAGATATATATGTGATATATGTCTTAGTCATGAACACAAATGAATGAAAGATGTATATGTGATACACACACACACATACACACACACACACAGAGAACTTTCAAGGTCAAGTGGGCTGTTCCATTTGACTAAAAAGTTGGTTGGGTCTACAGATATGGTGGAGCGATGGTAAATTCCATAATAAAGAACTCAGGTTGGACATTCGTTTTATTATTTTGATGTTGTTTTCCCAGCAGACTGAACACGATTCAAACAAGGTCTTTGGAAATTTCCTTTGGCAATATCATGTGGACTAAAAATAGTGGTACAGATCAGAAAACTGCTTCATTATTCCAAGCAACAGATAAGGAGGATCTTAAGTGCATCATGGCAGAGGGAACAGGGTGGAAAGAGGTGTGGATGATGCAGATTCTATTTTTCTTGACAGTTTTTTAGATGTGGGGAGGAGGGCAGATGTGACCATGCTGGGTGGACTTGATGTCATTACAATCCGTAGAAAAGTGACGGGAAACACACTTTGGAGGAAAGATAATTCGGTTAGATAAAAGGTGTTGAGGTTAATGTATTAATTTTCTCTTGCTGTATAACAATTTTCCACAAACTCAATGGCTGAAAACAACACCTGTTTACCACATTTCTCTCAGTCAGAAGTCTGGGTGGCTGGACGGGGCTCTCCACCCTAGGTTTCACAAGGGGAGAGTGAATGTGTTGGCCAGACCCAGTCCTTCGGATGCTCTGAAGAAGAATTGCTCCTAACCTCATTACATTGGCAGGTCAGTTCCTTGAGGTTGATGATCTGAGGTCCCTGGTTTCTTCAGCAGTGGAGAGCCTACCTATCATCAAGGGCTGGCTACCTCCTCATATTCACAGTCCCCGGGATCAGGACTGGACATCTTGGCGGGGGCCACCTCAGAGCCATAGGTGAAGAGCGGGCAGTTCTAAGCGTGTTCTGGAACTTGGAAGAGGGCTGAAGTTAGAGATAACAGATTTAAAAGTTGTGCTCCCAGAAGGAATATGAAGACAAATGAATGATATACTCGAGGAAGATTACTTACCTTGTGAAAAAAAAAGGAAAAAAAAAGTCTGAGGTCCTGCAGGTAAAAAAAAAAAAAAATTCAAGTTTTGATGAAAAGATCTGAGTGTCATTCATGCAAGTAAACACCTAATGGTAATGGAAAAAAGAAAAGAAAGAAAGAAAACTTGCAAGCCTGGGACTCATTCTTTATTTTTTCACTTAACAGATTTTTTTTAAGTTTGTTTGTTGGTTTATTGATTGATTGAGAGAGGGAGAGAGAGAAAGAGCACAAGCAGGGGACAGGCAGAGAAATCCAAAGCAGGTTCCATGGAGCCTGATGTGAGGCTCGATCTCACAACCTGTGAAATCATGCCCTGGGCTGAAATCCAGAGTCAGATGCTTAACCAGCTGAGTCACCCAGGCCCCCCTCCACTTAACTGATCTCTACTGTGCACCTGTTTATGTAGCAAGTCACTGAATTTGAGGGAAAGAGAACACGTCCTACCTTGAGAAGAGGGAGAGGTGGCCCCCAATCAAAGGTCATCCACTAGAAAAAGGAGCAATTGATGAGAGTTAGGGTTTAAACTCTGGCCCTGATGCCACAGTCAGGAGGGAGAAAGAGTGAGCCAGTCCCCCCCCCCCCCACCAGGTGCCCGGCAAAGTGCACAGAGCAGAAACCACTGTGTGAGAGACTCATGGGGAACACACCATCTGAGGAAAAGCCACCGCGGTTCAGGGAGAGGATGGGGTGTGAACAGGATGAAAATGCAGGTTATGACAGGTATGGTTATAAGTAGACTGGAGCAGTAGACCGGAGAGGGGAAGGCTCACAAGGTGGGGGATAAGACCTTGTGTTCATAATCTTTGGTCGTGGATCTTGAGCCAATTAAAGACAAGGGTGTGCATTTGCATCTTTGATCTATGACACATATTAGGTCTTCAATGAATTTCTACTAACTAACTAAATAAATAAAGCATGCACACAAGCCAGCTTGCTTCCAAGTAATGGGAGGTAGTCTGTGCCTACAGAAAGAGCTGTTATTACCAGGGTTTGGTCTAGCAGGAGCTTGATAGATTACTCTTCCCAGAAATACAGATGCATATAATTTTAAAGATATAATCATAAAATATTAAAAGAATTGTAAAAGTGGCAGTGAATTATTTAGAACCAGTGTCCCCGCATGCATGATACAATATTCAGTTGGGTGTTAAAATGTATGCTCCAAGAAAAGCCTTGGTATAGTTTTATGTGAGCTGCATATTTTCAAATAATGCTGGAATGCAATTTAAAGCCCTTGACTTCCTTCATCTGGCTTCCCTGTCTCCTTGCAGATCTCCCTTTGATTTCAAAGGTGCTTCATTCCTAGAATGAAAAATAAAGGGTGGGAAATTTCAATTCTTCCAGCCTAAGGTTTGAAACAGGTTTTCAATTTACAGATAAAAATTCTACCTTTGGACCTGAGCACTGTTGAGTTTTACCCGAGATAAATCCATTAGAAGTAGCCTATACCTTCTGACTGTATCTTCAGTTTACGTATGTGCAGGCACATAGCAAGAGAAGAAGGGTAGCAAGGCAAAGGTAGGAGACACGACGTTCCCTTTCTCTGTAAAAGAGAGAACTATCATATATAGTTGTTTATTTTTTAATCACAGAAAACAAAAAGTTACTGATCCTACTTTTAGATGCTAATGATTTATTTGCTAGGAAAACATTTTTGCTTCAGGTTTATTTATCATGCTCGTTTATAAGGGAAAATTTATTCCGTCCTCAGGATCCTAAATCATTTCAAGTCTACAAATATTTGTTGAATGCTTTTGGCCTGACTCTATGGTTGGTGCTTGGAGGGTGCAAAAATGAGTTAGATACAGCCCTTGACCTCCGGGGACTCTCAATCAATGAGGAAAGAGAGATAAATACATGTTTTCTTTCTGAGCGGAAAAAAAAATGTAATAAAGCAAAAGCTATTTTTAAAATGCTGTAAGCACCCAAACTGTATGTTGGCCACATCAAATCTTTTGCTTATAAACTTAGATGTAAGTAAATATAAGGATAATTACGTGTACAACAATGTCACTTGCATTAATCACCTTTCAGCATCTGGAAGAATAAATCTTGTAGAAGAGCCTCATGCATACCACTTCTAACTACACTTCATGCAGCGTTTTAGAAAGATGTTTAATTAACAGAAAATAATATTCACCTGGTCTGAAGCACCCAAACCCTAGTCTCAGTGATGATCTCCCTTCTTCCCACCCCAGTCCCCATAATCCACCTCCATGGTAATCGGGAGGGTTCAGGAAGGCTTCCTTTCAATATCTCAGAGGTCTGTTTTCCTCCTAATCCTCTTGCTTCTGAATTCCCCCAGGGTCTTTGGTACTCCCAGCACCACCTACAGGATGAAACATTTTCTTAGTTCCCCTGGAAGCACAGGACTCCCACAAGAGACCGGATGGAGTCTCTAGAAGCAAAGAGCTGAGAGGACATAGCCAGGGGATTTGTGGAGGAGGTTCTCTTGCTTCTCTCAGTAAAGTAAAGGAAGGACTCATAGTGTTTGGGGTCTGCAGGAGAGGACAAGAAAGACATCAGCCAAGTATCAGCATCAGAGAAGAACAAGTGGCCAGTGATCCCTCAAACCAGACAGTGGACGTAGGTGTCCCATGTTCCTTGCATTTCAACCCTCAGAGTACAGGAGTGTGGAGAAATAGCCGATGTAGACTTAGAGGGCCAAGCAAGTCATTGGGCATAAAACAGGCATTTGCAAATTGATAGTTGAATCTGAAAACGTAAGGATTTGCTTATATAGACAAGTGAAGAAGGAAGGAAGGGAGGGAGGGAAGGGGGAGGAAGGAAGGAAGGAAGGGAGGGAGGGAGGGAGGGAGGGAGGAAGGAAGGAAGGAAAGAGGGGAGATGGGCATCCACCGATGGACATTAAGTGGCCTAGTTTGGGTCATGTCCAGCATTCTGTGTTCTATGTTTATCATAGTATTGATCCCCAGGTCAGGAGGGAAGCAGCCCTTCATAACCAGTAGGAATAGCTGTCCACAGTAAGTAGGGTTTAGAAAAAGGAGATGAGCGATGATGGAAAGTTTGTACCACAGAAGTAGTTTTATGTTTATTTGAACTGTTGTATTAGCTCCCCTGTTATTAATACAGACCAACCTAACTGTAATCTTTGAGAATGAGAATAATAAAGAGCAAAAGTCAATTTAAAAAAAACCCACATAGCTGGCCAGAATAATTAAAGCTGTATGTTTTCATATTTTCAGGTTGTGATAAGTCAGGAAGGAAGTCACTGTAGACACAAGACAGGTCAATCTCATTTAGCAGCATGCCGTTGTAAATTAGATGATTTCTCGTCACTCCTTCCTGCTCCGTGGTTGTGTGAGTGCCTGCAAAAGCTTTAGTGGTCATAGGGAAAACACTGATCACATAGCCCCTACTAGCCATCACGAGAGGGTCAGCCTTTGTGACTGCTAGGGTGGGTAAAATACGTCAGGAATATATTTCAGGAACGTATTTGCAATGAAGATGAGACCCTACCCCGCCTGGATAATCACAGTTATGAATAGTCTGAGACTATTATTTTGTGTTTTCACCTTCATCTGCCTATTTATAACATCTGCATAGAACAGGGATCAGGAACCACAGGCCTATGTATAGGATCCAGTTGTTAAGTGTGAGTGTATCTTGTTTATAGAGAGATGCCGTTCTGACCACTAAAAATAAGGCCTCCAAATTGATAACACTCAAAATGGCAGCTTCATCTAATCCATTCAGGAGAGCATAGTGCTTGAGACACAGATTATGAGCCAGACTCCCTGATTTTGAATCCCAAACCTGGCACATGCATTAAAGGCGACACTATGATAGACCTACCTCATAGAGTAATTGCGAGGAATAACTTCAATAGTATTTTCAAAGTGTTTACAACAGTGGCTGGCACCTGGTAGGTACCACAAAAGTGCTGGTTAAATCAAGGAATAAATTAATGAATCAGTGGACAAATACATAAAATTTCCCAGTTTTTAAGTAGACGTTAAGAGCTTTTGTAAAGTAAGATTGCCTATCAGTTAAAATTATACCAACTTTACGTACTCATTGTAGACAGTTTGGAAATCAAGTAAATGGAATAAGAAAATATAATTCACCCGTAATCCTATAATCTGGGATTAACTACTAATAATATTTTAGTATATGATTTTGCTACTTTTTATCCACAAAACTGGAATCCTACGTATGGTTGCCGGGCAGACCCAGGAAGCCTTGGGTCCTGAGGCAGGACAGTATAAGCAGGGACGATTAAGAAAGCCAAAGTACACTCTTAGGATGTGAGAGCAGGTGAACTCAAGGGAGAGCTGAGTCCACTGGGCTGGGGTTTGAGTTTCCATGTTTTATTAACAGTTGTAAGCCAAGGGCTGGAATATTCATTACTTGAGATCAGGATTTCTTGGAAGCAGGGTGGTCTCCTCCAGGAATGTGGGTTACCTGTTTTTTCTTCCTCTTTAGGTCAAGGTCTCTGGTCATGGCACCTTGAGGGAGGAGATTTTGATATGGTGATGTAGGATCATGAAGGAATAATGTGAACTTTGGCCTATTTGTTCGCCATTTTGGGCCTGTCTGCTTTGATCTGGTTTCATGTGGTTTTGTTTGGGATGCTGCCAGGACAGGCCTGTGACTTCCTTATAGCTGGCCATGACTTCCTCATTGCTGGCCTCCAGGCATCGTAGTCGAACCTAACTGCTTAGTCGAGCAATGTAACTGTATGTATCATTTGTAAATGCCATTTGAATTTAATTTTATAAGCATGATCCTATAGTCTTGTGTATTGTTAATAAGATAGTGATTTATTAACCTGATTGGGTATAATTAGATGATTCCCTATTATTAGATATTAAGATGAGTTCCTCCTCTTTTTTTTTTTTTCAATGTTAATAATGCTGTAATAAGCATTCTTTACGTCTTTGGCTGCTTTGCGGAATGGAGTTGTCGGAACAAAGAAAAGAGTCACTGAATGTATTTGATGAGTGTTGATTTACTTGTATAACCACTACCTTGCCGAGTGACACCCTAACCAGGTTACACCCTGCTCAGTCTACCTTAATTAGCCCACACTTGGGAACCCACTGAGCCTTCTCCCTTCACACCCTGTTGTTGCCTGGTTTTCTTCTCTCCACTTGTGTTTTCTTCCTCTTGTCCTTTGTATTAGATTTCATTTGTGGCTGAAAAACAAGTGATGTATGTACCTCCTGATAGTCACAGACCCTCCCCTTTCTTTTGCAATTAAGAATCTCTCAGTCTCTTTAAGGTTTATATTCTTTGCTTTAAGATTTGCATTACTATTGCTGATGATCTTGTGGTGGGGAAGGGGCGGGTGGAGGGGGGGGGGTGGAAGGGGAGGCACCAGAAACTTCTCCAAGTTTGTCTTTGCTTTTAAATGTGGAGAAATAATAAGATATGTCTTGGAAAATAGCAGAATTATTGAGATGACGTTCTTACTGCAGCCTGCAAAGTTTGCTACTTTCATTGGAGACCGAGTTTATTATTACATAAGCAGCCTGTCTTTTGTTTCTTGCCATCTCTCAAGTACATTCCCTAATATAATTTATTCACTGAAGCATACAATCGTGTTTCTGCCTTAGGGGTTTATTTTCATCTCCTTACAATATACAAAATTAAACCCCAAAGACAACAGCATTGTATGTTTCAAATAATTCTTCTATAGATATTTGTAATTTATATTTCATGTAACATAACAAGATCCTGTGCATCGATCGAGAGCACTGTAAAAAATGTAAACTGAATTGTAAACTGTGGCTAGAATGCATCTCAACTTAGATGGTTTTATCAATATAAGCTTAACGCACCTGTGCATTGCGCACCTGTGACTTTGCTAATTTTTCTGATATTACTATCATTCTCATCCTTTCCCTTATCACTCTGTTCCTTTTGCTAGGAAAAACACTCTTCCCTGGACACACCCAGATATAAGCAAAAGAAATTACTAGATAACAAGCCAAAGTCAGCTGCACTGAGCTTGACTGGTAACTGGTGAGCTGCTGAACCCATACGTTTAGAATCTAACAGGGCTGGATTTGAATCCAGACCCCTTCCCTAATCGTCTTTGTAACTTTGTAGAACGAATAGATCCCTCCAGTCTTTAATGTCCTTAATGTTAAGGTAGGCATAACGTCTTTTCCTTAGGACCGTGTTGAAATGTTAAATAAATAACCTGTTTAGCTTCATGCTTATCACACAGTACATGTGAAGTAAATAGAGATAATAAAAAATAAAATTGCTGACAACAATGTAGACGCCTTTGCCATGTTTATCTAGATAAAAGAGCAGATTTAAAAAAAAAAGTACATGCTGCATATCAAGTCTTTGGATCCCATGCTAATTGAGCATTTGAAAACTGGCTGTAGAAAATCCTTTTCTTGCTAATTCATATTCTTCTGTAAACAATCCGTAGAATTTGTTAAAAAGTTAGGATTGCAGGAGAATCACCAAACTCTCTGAAAACAAGGTAAGTTTGAACTGATAACAAGGCCAGATGAATGAATGATAGGAAGGTATGAAGGCATAGGCGTTAGCTACACCCATTATCTTTCACACCCTGAGCTAACCCAGAGAAATACACACACACACACATACACACACACACACACTCTATATTCTCTCCATATATAGTATATATAGTGTATTATCAATGTGATGCAATGTCAGCTTCAAGATAGATCTCTCATCCATTTTGGTCTGACGAGATTGATCCCCCAGACCCCTATTACATATATAAAGAAAAAAAAACTGTCAGGCATCTCTCATCAGTATGACATGAATGTAATATTTCCTGATATTTATAGCACTTAAAAAAAAGAAAAGAAAATGTATGAATAATTTAAAGAAATAATTTAGCCTTATGTTTTGAAAAATTAACTTTTATTTCTCACTTATTGAACATGTACCTGGCAATTCACTGACCCATAGTTACATTGAAGTCACAAACTATTTAGAGTTAATTCATAGTCATTAAATTTCATGTCCTTGGAGAGCATGTTTTCAAGATGACAAATGCTTTTCCCCATGAATCAGTGTGGAATGTACTTTCTTGTCTTACCTGATTGTTAATCTGTTGACAAGATTGTAGCAAATACACAATACTACTCTGCTTCACTGTTCAGTAAAGCAATTTCAAGAATTCACTAGAAGTGAGAAGTTAGATGATAGATGCCTTTACTCATAAAGAAACTCTGGTCTATTTGTATATAATATGAATATCAACCTATCCATACAGCATTATGTTATTTTAAATAAAATTGTACCTCCTCGCCAGCAACACATGTATTTGTAATTTTTGAAAGATTAGAATAGAAAATAAGAGCTAAATAAACATCAGTGATGTGGTTGAGCTTTTCTTTTTCTTTCTTTTTAATTTTTTTTTAATTTAAATTTTAGTGAACATACAGTGCAATATGGATTTCACGAAGCATTTCTTCACTTTATATTATTTTCCTCATTAGTTTATAATACTTTCTTTTCATTTTCTCTCATATTCTTTGTTAACTTTAAATATGTTTATTGGTTCTTGTATCAGACAGTTTTCACAGTTGCATGGAATTGGAAGTTCTCTACTAAGGGATGGTGAGAATGAGTCATCTTCAACCCCAAATTCAAATAACAACAGGAGACAGTGTTGCTAATGGAGCATGATGCTTTTTGCCTTTATTTAGGTATTAAACTGGTAACACTTCATTAGTTTTTAAAGAAATTTTATTTGCCCATTAAGAAGTTCATAGAAACCCTTTAAGTATTTTGCATACTCCTCTCTGCTCAACATATTTTCTCATATTTCCTCATGAATCAAAAACATGTTTGAAACAGTTGAAAGCAAAACTGTATTTGAAAATGAAAGATGTTGACAGGTGTTTAGGTTTTGAGTGATCTTTTATTCTGAACGTCTCTTATAAAAACAAATTTTTTTCATGGAGAAAGTACGGGCCTTGGAATCAGACTCATCAGAGTTCAAACTAAGTTCTTCCCTTCGTTCTCTGTAGCCTGGGCCAGTCACCTACACCCCCCTTCCCCTCCAGGATTTTGCTTTTAAGCACACATAATATGGGAATTTTGGTAAAGATCCCATATAAGTCTGTTACTATATATGGTCATTGAATGTAAACCATTAGTATTTTCTTTATGGGAATGAGACCAAAGAGTAGCATCCCTGTTAAGCTCACACATTGGGATAGGAAAATCATTAAAACATCAGAAAGAAAATAGACAAAGACCATATAGTTGGTAGTTTTTAGTTAGTATGTGTCTGTGGGTGGAAGATATTCAATATCACTAGTTAACATGCCAAAAGGTAAAATTCCAATGATAAACTTTTACATTATAAAATTAAAATGATAGTAATTATAATAAGTTGATCTAGTGAAAATGGGAAATTGTGTTCTATATAATCTATATTATTCACAATTTTGCCTACTTTTAGTCAGTGTATAATTACTTTTATAGCCTCCTCTTTTCATAAATAATTTGAAACAATCTTTATTATCATGTCTATTGGTTACAAAGTTTTCTATACAATTTCTTTGGGCAAAGTTCCTTAACTTTCCCCTCTGAAAATGTAGATGTCCCAGTTTCAGTAGATTATGAGTAGTGGGATGGTAGAAAAAAACCCATATTCATTCACATACCTCTTTCTTTTAGGGAAGGAGTGGCAAGCAATGAGAGTTATTTCTATAGGTAAAACATTTCAGTATTGGCAAGGTAGAGTTGATAGATGAAATGCATGATTATAGGGGCACCTGGGTGACTCAGTCCATTGAGCGTCCAACTTCAGCTCAAGTCATGATCTCACAGTCTGAGAGTTCGAGCCCCACATCGGGCTCGGTGCTGACACTCAGAGCCTGACGCCTGCTTCGGATTCTGTGTCTCCCTCTCTCTCTGCCCCTCCCCTGTTCATGCTCTGTCTCTCTCTGTCTCAAAAATAAATAAAAACATTTAAAAAATTAAAAAAAAAAGAAATGCATGATTATATTTTGACTAATGAAAAAAACGTGCTGCCCCATTACCTCAAAAATGAACATAGTTGACCACTTCCTTTCATGGAAAAGCCTTTATATTTGGTTTTCTATGGTACCACACTTCCCTAGTTTCCTTCCTACCTCACTTGGCAATCCTTTTTCTTTGTCTCTAAATATTATCAAACTTAGGTATGCCTACTCAAGTCCTGGGCCCTCTTCACTTTCACTTCCGTCACTAAGTCACCTCATTTAGTGTCATCTTTAAACATCATCCAGGGGCGCCTGGGTGGCACAGTTGGTTAAGCATTCGACTTCAGCCAGGTCACGATCTCGCGGTCCGTGAGTTCGAGCCCCGCGTCGGGCTCTGGGCTGATGGCTCGGAGCCTGGAGCCTGTTTCCGATTCTGTGTCTCCCTCTCTCTCTGCCCCTCCCCCGTTCACGCTTTGTCTCTCTCTGTTCCAAAAATAAATAAACGTTGAAAAAAATTAAAAAAAAAAAACATCATCCATATACTGATACCTTCTAGATTTATATCCTAATCCCTGACTTCTTCTTGATACCCAGACTTATATAAATACCAACAACTTGGAATTTTGAAACGACTGTCTAATAGACATTTCAAACCTAAGGATGAAATACAACTACTGATTTTCTTCCCCAAATTTGTTTGTTTAATACAGTAGTCCCCCGTTGTCCACACGGGATATATTCCAAGACCCCCATTTTATGCCTAAAACCACGGATAGTACCAAAGCTATGTATATACACTATGGTTTTTTCCCCCTATACGTACATATCTATGATAAAGTTTAATTTATAAATTGAGCACAATAAGAAATGAATAACAGTAACTAATAAAATAGAGCAATCATAACAACATACTGTAATAAGAGTTATGGGACTGTGGTCTCCCTTTCTCTCTCTCTCTCTCTTTCTCTCTCTCTCTCTCTCAACATATCTTTCTGTACGGTATACGCCCTTCTTCTTGTGATGATGTGAGATGATAAAATGCCTACATGATGACATGAAGTGAGGTGAATGATGGACCTCCATCTGCTTCCGAGAGGAACTGACACCAAAGTCTTTCCCATCTTGCAAATACATCACAGCACGCTCTACGTTCCTTGAGCCAAAATATCTGCAAGTTCTCCTTGACTCCTTTTCTCTCACTGTTGCCGCTGGTAGCCCTCACCCTAAAATCCAGTCTAGCAGCTAGTTCTGCCATTTGTCTCTTCATCTGCTTACCATACACCACTGGCAACGCGCCTTAAATAGCTTCTGGGATTTTTTGTTGTTGTTGTTGTTCAGCGGTAGCTTCTGTACTCCTTTACAACTTCTGCTTCATGGAGCACTTGTAGTGGCCTTTTGTCTCCAGCATAAAACAAAGTTACCATCATAATTTGATCAGAAGTTGCTAGATACTACCAGGAGTGTTCATGGACAAATCCAGAGCATCTCATGCTTTCTAAATTATAAAAACACCGGTGTAGTATCCATAGTGTTGGGTCAGGTCCCCTAAGGCGGGTGGGATGCTGGGTTTCTTTTTTCTCTTCATAGAGATAAGTTAGATAATACACGACTGGCGTTTGCTTACAGCTTAAAATATAGAAATCCAATTTTCTACAACAAATGTGTTTTTACAGTCCTGTGGTTATCACAAAATTACAAGATTATGTTTTGAGGAATTAATCAAAAACTGTCTAGTTAGCAGTCGGATACCTTACTCTCTTGCTTTTTCATTGTATGTCGGTAAATATAAAGAGAAAGGAGAAAACAGACGAAAAGAGAAATACAGTTTTAACTTGCATTAGATAAATAACTTACCCCACCCGCCCTTATCTCTAATGATGCTTATCGTTTGACTCCTACAATCATTGGGTTTTAGGTATTTTCTGTTGAGAACTCTTGTGAGTGAGATGGCTAACAAAATGGTGAGAACATTACTTAACGAGGTATTGATGCTAACAACATTGTGCCTTGTTGTTCCAAGATTTCTCGTCAAATACTATGTATGACTTCTCTTGTAGTTTTTATCATGGCTGACTCAAAATTTTGAGGCTTATCATTTGGACACCATATTCTGTAAGGTACCACAGCCTTATTTTTTAATTTGGTTTGGGACCTGCCACGGACTGAATGTTTATGTTCCCCCAAAACTCATACGTTGAAACCTAATTCCCAGTATTTGGAGGTGGCGTTTTGGGAGGTGAATAGGTCATGAGAGTTGCTACTTCATGAGTGGATTAGTGCCCTTATAAAAGAAGCCCCAGAGAGATCCCTCACCCCTTCCTCCACGTGAGGATACAGTGAGAAGACGGCTGTCTGTGAACCAGGAAGATGATTCTCATCAGACACAAATATACCAACTTCTCCTACTTAGATTTTCCAATCTGCAGAACTGTGAGAAATAAATTTGTTTTTAAGCCACCCAGTCCATGCCATTTTCATTATAGCAGTGTGAACAGACTTAAGCCAGGTGCCTTTTCTCCCTGATTCTTGTCTACTGGTCTTTCTGTTACATTATTTCAATCCCAGCCTGTAGATAGAATTCTATTTTGAAGAGGCAAAATTAGTGGCGTGGTGGTCATGAAGATATGGGAAACTTTTCACGATAGTGGAAGATGGTAACTTTATGAAGGTGTACAAAGCATTTTGAGCCTGTTGTGTCTTGATGTGGACTTTGACTTTTCTCTTTAATGTGTCCTCTTCCATTGTTAGAACAGCTGATTTCCAGCTTGTACTATGGGAAAACATATTAAAGAAGTTCTTTGCAAGGAGAATTGATGGCTTTATGTATATGGATATAACATTTATAGAAGATTGAACTAAAAACAACTGTATTTCCAAGCCCCATCTGTTATATATATATATGTGTGTGTGTATATATATATATATATATATATATATATATATATATATCTCCATCCATCTCCATCCATGTTGTTTCCCTACACATTCAGAGCCTAAGGAGGTGGGACTACTATAAATATTTTCTATTTATATCAAAATACACCCACTACTTTTTTTGGTGAAATAGTTTTATGTTGCCAAGTATACGGATGCTAAAAATCTCGTCTCTCCTAAAACGGATTCTGTAATTACAGCAGGTATTTATTGAAAGAGCCTTCGATGTGCTGTAAATCTTCACAGGGGTCATGAGGATTCTAAGCCAGAAATTGGGGGTGACATAATGCCCACCATCCAGGAACTGGGCTTAGGGATTGGAATAATTAATGTGCACAGAAAGTGCTGGTCAAAGAGGAGGGAGTCACTTACTGCGCATGAGGTACGGGGAAGATCACAGAACTTGTAAAAGACACTTGAGTTTGATCTCAACGGTCCGTTTACTAAATTTAACTATATTGATCTTGAAAATAATCCCTTTGCATTTTCTCTGTGAAAAAAAAGTAAAGGAGGGAAGCTAAAGCAGAGAACGAAACCTGTGTTTTCAAATATTTCAAATTGCTACATCATCGTCGGGGACGGAGTGTACAAAAGTAAAAAGTAGAGATGTGAGGCAATTTTCCACTTACTTCAGTCAGTAGGAATATCTGTCTCCATTGATATGATCTTTCATGGGAAAATGGCCTCATCTTTCTGTACTTTCACGTAGACCTAGCTTGAAAATCATGGCAAATATGAGATATTTTCCTTAGATCATTGCGTAGATCATTGACACTTGTGCATTGTTGCGTGCATCATTGTGTATCGTGTGTATAAAACTTGTACGTATCAGTTGGCTATCATTGTGTGCACTGCAATTTTTCATATAGTTTTGCATAGACTGCTTCCATATTTCATTGACATTATCGCATATACAATAACAGACTTTGCTAATGCGCAGGCAATATGTACACTTCTTTTTTGCTATCCTGCATTTTTTCCAGTGTTCTCTTTTATAGCAGAGCCTCTGCCCCAGAAAATAATGAGGCTTCAAAAAGGAGTCCCTGAGGCAGATGGCATGGAGATATTACTTGCATCCCTAATTATTTTGTTAATAAACAATAAACTAAATTTAGTTACCAGTGAGAACATTTTCATTTTGTAAATGTGCCTCTGACCCTTTTCTTTCTTAAGTGAAGGAGAAAAGTAATAAATAACCAAACCTTGTTTGGTACAAAATGCTAGCTAGAGACTAGGTTTTGATGATATAGATGAGAATCCGTTTTTGAAATTGACTTAATTTTAGCCGCTTAGCTAAAAGCTGCAACAGAAGTTACAGGAATTTTCTATCGTGATGAGTGAAATTTGAATTCTTAAAACTTTCACTTTGAATTGTGCATTCTCTCAGTCAAGTCTCCTGGCTACCTCTGGAGCAGACCAACACCAAGAGTGCCCATCCCTCGTGGAATGAGAAAGTCCTTGCTTATTTCCAGCTCATCAGAATGCCCTGTCCACTACTTTTCTGACCTGCACAGGCCATCTGCTTCCCCCACACTAAGGAAGGGACTGTGATGATGCTCCCAGGATTGGGCATGCATATGTATGAATAATAACGGCAGACAAGTAGAATTGTTAAAACTGAATGTGAAATGACTGTTCTTTCCCTAGTTTTGCGCATTTTGAATGCTAGAATTTTCATACAAAGGAACTTTTAAAGATAGAGATTTAATTTCTAAGATTTAACTATTGACAGCCACCGAATTATTTTCAAGAATGAACGAAATACCTGTTCTTAGGTGAGGATTCACTTCCTATATATTAAGCCAAAAACAATATTTAGCATCCATACAATGAGTACTTTAACAAAAATCTGAGTTCTTCTTCACTGAAGATATAATGTGAATCACTGACATTGGTAAAAAAAAAAAAAATATATATATATATAACAGTATATCTCATATATATGTATATATATGTACATACATATGTACAAATGTACATATATATACATATATACACACATACATATATACGTATACATATGTATATATGTGTGTGTGTATACATATATATATATATTTTATTACAGTACACCTCATATTTGTCTTTCATGATCTAGGTCTTTCTTTCATGTCACATGATTGGGCCCAAGGATTTTTCTCTCGAGAGTGATTTTTCTCTCTCATTCCGGGGTTCTTACCTCATCTGTTGGTCAATTCATCCATTCATATGTTCATTTACTATTTAAGTAATTCTGTATTCACTCATTTCATGGATATTTATTCAGTGCCTCTTACGTCTAGGGAGCCATGGTTAACAGTGGTTATTAAAAATGGCAAATAGAACTCAGCCCTTGACTTCAAAAAGTTGATTATCCTGACTTTACTTAAGGGCTTGTTCAGGATTTGTTTTGAGCTCCACGACTTAATTGATTTCTGCGGCACATCCTTCCTCAGTCTTCTCTGTAAATAGAGAGCAGATTTACTTGATAACCTACAGAGAAGTATTGCATGTGGAAATTCTGAAGCCCTTCTTAACCTGTAAATTTACCTCTTCCACCATCACCAAACACTTTTCTTTGGGACATGTGTAGTGAACACTCTTTTTACTGTTCTTACTTGACCAGGAAGAAGCACATCTTAGGAATGATGACTTTTATTTATTTATTTATTTTTTTGGACAATGCCGGTGAATATGCAGTTGGCTAAAGAAGTTGGGAAACTGTTTATAATAAACCATGTTGTTTGCAAAATTCTGTGGACTTTAATGGGAATGTATGCCAGAGAAAGGATACAGAGTAAAGCAGTAGGTGGGCCAAAAAAAAAAAAAAAAAAAAGAAAGAAAGAAAGAAAGAAAAAGAAAAAATGACCTCTTGCCCACATAACTTTTAATTTTTTTTAAAAACCATGTGCTCAGTGCATGCCCCAAACTAATGAATTCCTTGACCTTGTTGCATTCGGTAGTGCATCAGAAAGAGGGATACTTGGGAGCAACAGGAAGCTCTTAAGCCTTCTTAACAGGCAAGAATCAAACAGCAGTTACCTTACAGTTGCAGAGGGGGAAAATGGCTTCCATGACCTTGACTTGGTTATTCTATGTTCATTAGCCTTTAGTTTTTGCACACAAGACCTCATTTCTATGAATCCTAAGTGTATATTAGATATCTCTTTTTGCCAATAATAAAGTCTTTATTAAGTATGAATACATTCTTCAAATAAATAAATAAATTGTATCCTGACATATAAAAACAGTCTGGTGAATTGCTTATGAAAAAATTCTTTAAAAAAAAACCACCCCAAAGCACAAAACCCTTAATGGCTGGCATCTAGAAGTGCTCTATAAATATTTGCTGAATGAATAAACTGGGGGAGTTATTCATGGTAAAAATGGAAATGACCAGACTCTTTAATAATAAAGGTTATATATAGTCAAATGTTACTTAGTAATAATATAAATAATATCCCCCGTGATGTTAATAAAATAGATCAACCAAAACTTGGATAATAACTGTTAGTTTTAAGGCAATAAGAAATAAAAATCACTTGATAGTATTGCTAATAAATTCAACATAATAGTTTGTATTACATTTCAGCTTTCTTTGTGAATGAAATTAAAGCCTATTTAGTCCAGTCTCCCATCCTAAGTAAAATCTCCCTCTGAAGAAATTCTTATTATCCAGCTTTCACTTGAATATCTCCAGTAATGGGGAGCTTACTACTTTTTGTAATAATCCAGTCTATTGTTGGTGTTATCTATTGTAACATTTTTAAAATTGTTATACTGAATTCTGATCACCTGTAGCTTTAATCCTCTTTTCCTAATACAACCACCTGATGTGGCACGCAGAAAATGTCTATTTTATCTTCATTATGATATTGTCAAGACATTAAAAAATAAGAACATATATAATATACACTGGTCAGGAAATTTAAAAATTGTAGGGCATGTCAATGTTTGAGATTTTTCTGAATCAAACTTAATTATTATTTTACATTAATTAGACTTGTGTACATGTGTTTACTTTTATACCCTGGCCCGGGCTGACTTCCTGCGAAGATTTTCTCTTCCTGATGAGAAGAGAAATCATACTGTGCCTTCTATGCAGAACAGGAAGCTCATCATACTTAATTATGAGGCCACATTAGTTTCAGCCGCTGTCCAGCCTTTATGAAATTTCATGCAGCAATATAGTTCTTGTGTCTGAGTTTCATTTTCTTTGTCTATTATAGGATAATCTTAATGTAATATTTGACATTTTATTTTTTATTGTTTAATGTTTATTTACTTTGAGAGAGTGAGAGTGAGTTGGGGGGGGTACATGCAGAGAGAGAGGGGGAGAGAGAAAATCCCAAGTAGGCTCCACACTGTCAGGGCAGAGTCTGACGTGGGGCTTGAACCCAAGCACCGTAAGATCATGACCTGAGCTGAAATCCAGAGCCGGACACTTAACTGACTGAGGCACCCAGGCTCCCCTTGACATTAAAAACAAACAAACAAACAAAACAAAAAGCAAACAAACAAAAAAAACAAGTTGGCATTCTTCAATCAAAGGTTTTAAAATGTAGTTGACCTGCCAAATTCCTGAAAAATATATATATATATTGAGAGAGATAGAGACAGAGAGAGAGGAGAGGGAGGAGCAGAGAGACTGAGAGAGAGAGAGAGAGAGAGAGAGAATCCATTGCAGGGCTCCAACGCAGGAACAGTGAGATCCTGACCTGAGCCGACATCAGGAGTCAGACGCTTAACCAACTGAGCCACCCACGCGCCCTGTTATATATTTTTTAACATATGCAACTAAGCTTGCCTTGCAGTTAAGACTATTTCTCATAACTCAGATAGTCATTTACCTCCGAAGTGATGAATATGTAAAGAAGTCTCCCAACGATTTGCTTTTAATTTTGCCTTATTCCAAGAAAGTTTTGATTTTAATGATGCAATTCATATCTGGATATTATCAACATTATAAACACACCTCCCTGTAAATTTTCATAGCGTTAAGTAGGCAAGACCCTTGGAGGAAGAACTATATTTAAAAAGGAAATTTTTGTTCTCTCAGCAAAGTATTTGTTTAAATTTCTTAAAGTCGGCTTGATATTCAGTTTTATTTCTTTATTTAAAAAAATGTTTATTGGGGCGCCTGGGTGGTGCAGTCGGTTAAGCGTCCAACTTCAGCCAGGTCACAATCTCGCGGTCTGGGAGTTCGAGCCCCGCATCAGGCTCTGGGCTGATGGCTCGGAGCCTGGAGCCTGTTTCCGATTCTGTGTCTCCCTCTCTCTCTGCCCCTCCCCCGTTCATGCTCTGTCTCTCTCTGTCCCACAAATAAATAAAAACGTTGAAAAAAAAATTTAAAAAAAATGTTTATTTTTGAGAGAGAGAGACAGACAGAGAGACAGAGTGTGAGCGGGGGAGGGGCAGAGAGAGGGAGTCACAGTATCCGAAATAGACTCCAGGCTCTGAGCTGTCAGCACAGAGCCCAACGTGGGGTGTGAACCCATGAACCACGAGATCATGACCTGAGCTGAAGTTGGATGCTTGACCGACTGAACCACCCAGGTGTCCCAGTTTTATTTCTTGATCAAATTACAAAATGTAGAGAATTTGCAGCATGATGAATAATCTGTGGACAGACTCTACTAAATGTTGAGTCAAGAAGTACATTTTTTTACTTAGTCCAAGCAAAATAGTAATTTCAAAAAGATGAGTTAAAGCTGCATAATCTAGGTGCAGATTACAATAGAGAAAGCTGGTATTTTTTAATAACGTATTCCAGGTCAATTCGATATCCTCATGGGGCCAGTGGAATGTGGCTTTCCCCTATACTGTACTTAAAAATCAAGGATGCATACTTGGGGGGTTTGTGGCATTGTGTTGCATCACTGAGAAACTTTATATCTCTGTTCTTTTAAATAGTGGAAGATGGAGATTGTCACCCCTTGATTCCCTCTTGTAAAGCTTAAGCATTTTTGTTCCCCTCAAAGAAATATGATGAAATTAGGCACTTTGATCATTTTGGTTGCTCTCTTTGAACATTCTTCATTTTTTTTGATCTGTCTTAAAATGTCAATCTCATGAGGTTGAGCATTTTTAATATGTTTTATAAGCATATATTCCTGTGTGTGTGTGTGTGTGTGTGTGTGTGTGTGTGTGTGTGAGCTGTGTGCCTGTTAAGATTCCTTGATCATTTTCTAACTGAATATTCTGAATATGTTTTATGGATTTGTGGGACTTATTTGTCCATGTTAGATGTGAGTGTTTGCTGGTTATAATATATGTTTGCAAATACCATCCTTCGCTCAGTGATTATTAGCCATTTCACTCTTTTATTAATGCCTTTGGGTAATCAACAGTTTCTAATTTTAATATAATCTAATTTATCCATCTTTTCCTATATAGCTAGTGCTTTGAGTCCTATTAAAGAAATCTTTCCCAACTCTAGGAATATGATGCTATTCTCCAATATCATCTCCTAGAGTCTTTAACGTTCAACCCCTCACATTTGAATCTACCCAGTTTTAACTTGATTTTTAAGTACAGTATAGGGGAAAGCCACATTTCACTTGTTTCCATGAGGATACCCAATTGATCTGAAACACATTATTAAAAAATACCTCCTTTAGGGGCGCCTGGGTGGCTCAGTCAGTTGGGTATCCGGCTTCAGCTCAGGTCACGATCTCATACTCCATGAGTTTGAGCCCCGCGTCAGGCTCTGTGCTGATAGCTCAGAGCCTGGAGCCTGCTTCAGATTCTGTGTCTCCCTTTCTCTGCCCTTCCCCCCGCTCACGCCTCTGTCTCTCTCTTTCTCTCTCTTTCTCTCAAAAGTAAATAAATATTGAAAAATATTAAATAAATAGAAATAAATAATAAATAAAAAATACCTCCTTTATCTATTATTTCCTATGTTACCTGTGTCATGAATTAAGTGATGGTATGCACTGGATATATGTGGTTTTGTTTCAGGAATCAACACGTTTATTTGGTCTATCCTTGTACTCATAACACTTATGTCTTAATTTACTATAGTTTTATGATACGTTGTGTTACTAACAGCACAAGTGTAACTATCAGAAAAATGAAAATTAAACTTACATTGAGCCAGAATGTCTAAACTAAACTTAGAGAAAAATAAAAGGCTAACAACATCAAATTTTGGCAAGAATGTGGTACAATAGAAATTCTCATGACATACAGCTTTGTGTATATGGGGAGGTGGGGGTAAAAGTCGGCTCAACTACTTTGGGAAATTGTTGGCAAAATTGAGTAAATGTAAAAATACAAACATTTGTGGACCCACAATACCAGTCCTGTGCATATACCCAACAGAAATGCACAAATAGGTATTCGCAGACGCGAACAAGAATGTGATGGCTGAATTATTCATAATAACTCCAAACTGGAAATATCCACATGTTCAACACTAGAATGGGTAAATAAAGAGAAGTAGATGATACAGTGCAATATTAGACGACAAAGAAAATGAGCAATCTGCAACCTGTGGTGTATTGCTAAATACAACCCCGTGGATGAATCTCTGGAACAATTCATCGGGGAGGAGAACGGTGACCAGATTTGGAAAAGGACACAATGAGAGCTTTTGGGTTGCTGGCAATGATCTCTTTATAGATCTGTGTGGTGATTGCACACTTGTGTTCATTTTGTGATCATTCCTAGTACAATATGTTCGTGACTTATTCCTTTTTTCTATTTATATGTAAAGCCTTACTAAAAGGCATCAAAAACATTTTGAATGTTGTACTGCGAATATAGTACTGTAGTTAGATGCCATCATTTCCGCCCTGTGTTTTCCACAAAGTAAACGAAGGTTGCGTATTTATTTCTATGCAATCTACACCGTAATTATGAATTTGATAATGTACTTGTTCATAATGGCCACCTTAAGTTTATTACTGATGATACAGCAAATTGTGCTGGTACAAGCTCAGACTTGCAGTCAGTCAAGAACATTTTACATCATAATCCAGTTAGTTATCCTATTAGGTCTCTCTTCCAGCTTTATGTAATTGACAAATTTCATAAGCGTGTCTTCCATGCCTTAGATAATAAAAATATTAAAAATGACAGTATACAGGATGAAAGCCTGTGCCACATCATTAGAGAGCTCTCTTCAAGTTGACATAGCCATTAATCAACATATTTGGGGCATAATTATTAACCAATTTTGAGTGTTCCTGAAACTGTTATCTTCCAGACCACATTTTACTGTTTTATATTCATCAGAGATATGGCCCTAATGCTTTACTAAAATCAAGTTAGAGATATATCTACGGAATTCGCTCCATTCTATTAAACAAGAATGTGATCAAAAAGGAAATCCTTAAGTTCACCAACACCACTTTCAGTGTGACCAACCCTCTCTTTTTTCTTTTATTCTAAATGCTCATAACCCCCAGATTTTGAGGAAGAGCTTTCTTATCTATTTTTTTCTAGATTTACTAAGTCCCTTGCTTTTAATTCATGTGTGTGTGTGTCTAATTTTCTGGTAACTCCTTTGATAAATATTCAGAGAAGCAAGGCTCTATCTATGAATGATGGCAGCCTCTTTTCAGATATAATCTGAAAAAGTTAAAAGAGCTCTACCTCTCCGCGTATGTCCTAACTTGCCACAGGAGGTAATTCCCTGTCCTCAGTGATCAGTTCTGTTACTCCCAGCATGAAGTGAAAGCTGTCATCTTCGCTGAAGAAGCCAGAAATGGAAGACAAGCCATTCTGTTTTCTTGTCATCTAATGATGTCTGATGAAATCACTTCTTTTTCTGTTTTGTTTCAAAATGTACCTTCATACTCTTTTGTTTTCACGTTCTGTAAGCATTAATTGTCCTCTATTTGGGGAATGACAGTGGCATTGCCATTTTTGCTTCTCTGGCTCATGACAGTTGTTAATTAATGGCCATGGCCCCCTTTTCTGCTTCCAATCAACAAGTGTCCACACTTGGTTGGGGTTGGAGTCTATTCTGCTACTTCTAAGTAGGTCACATGTCACATCTTCTGGCTGTTCATGTCCCACTGTAAATAAAATCTGAGCTCATTCGCAGGCAACTTCTAGCACGTCTTCAGATGCTAACTGGTTTTTATTTATCCATGAGCTAATTCTCAACTGTATGCTTAAGCTTTATTTGTTTAAATATCGCATTTCCATCAGTCTCATTATTTTAGGCCATCTTTCATTTGCATGGCATGATATACTTTCCATACTGAACATGCTTTTCAGTGTTCACAAGATCTTTTCAATCCACAGAATCATGTCTTGTTTTTTTTTCAATTTTGAAAAAAAGTCTCAATCATTACTTCTTCAAATTCTTCTTCATTACTTTATTTTCTATGTATTTGTTTTATTCCAGAACTTTTTAGACTGATCAGTGAAACTCCCTCTTTGTCCTTCAGGTCTACAAATTGTAACGGCTTTATTGACGTATAATGGATGTATGCTAATATTAACATATTGAAATTGTACAGTTTGATCATTTTATATATGTTACACCTATGAAACCATCACCACAGTCAGGGTAACAAATATACCCATTACCCCAAGAAGTTTTATTTTGCCACTTTCTATCCTCTTCCTTTGCCCCTCCTTCTCCCCCTTCCTCAAACAATTACTGATCTGCCTTTGTTCCTATATGTTTGCGTTTCCTAGAATTCTGTATGAATGGAATTGTACCATGTGCACTTTTTTCCTTCGGTCCTGAATCCTTTCACTCTGCATAGTTGTTTTCAGATTAATCATGTAGCATGTACCAATGCCCATTCCTTTTTATTACTGAATAGTATTCTGCCATATGGATATACACCATTTGTTAAGCTGTTCATCTGTTGATGAACATGTGGGTTGTTTCCAGCTTTGGGCTGTTACAAGGAAAGGTGCTAAGAACACCATGTACTGGACTTTGTTATGTTTACATGCTTCATTTTTCTCTTGGGAAAATACCTAGGAGGGGGGTGGTGGGATCATATGGTAATTTGTAGGAAGAAGATGTACCTTCCTCCATTCAGAGGCTTCTTTGCTCTCAGCTCTGAGAAGTTTCTTCATATGTGTATGCTAATTGTTATTCAGGTGAAGACTTGAGGAAGGCCCCCTGCTGCCCTTTCTTTTGCTTCTGACTCTAACCACCTGGTCTCACAGCTCTGTCTTCTCAACTCAAGGACCCTGCCATGTTCTGCCTGGGTTCTTTCTTATGTCTCACCCTGGAAACCCTGTCAAGATCAGAAGCTGGGAAGTAGGACTCACTTCATTTGTCCCATATCTCAGGGATCTCAGCACTTGGTTGCCTCACATCTTATGTCTTGCAAACTGTCGTTCCATACATTTTGTCTGCTTTTTCATTGTTTCAGGTAGGAAAGTAAATTCATCATGGAGTCATGTGACTCCATCTTGGTCAAAAGCAGAAGTTCTTGAATTCTACCATGTTTTGTATTTTTCTGTGTTGACTTTTTCTTTTTTTCTTTTGGAGTTTATTTATTTGAGAGAGGAAGGGGCAGAGAGAGAGAATCCCAAGCAGACTCCATGCTGTCAGCATAGTCTTCTGTGGGGCTCAATCCCATGAATCGTGAAATCATCACCTGAACTGAAATCAAGAGTCGGACCCTAAAACAACTGAGCCACCCAGGAGCCCCTGTGCTGACTTTTGTATGACTCCTTCAATATTACCTTTCAGCTGATTGATTCTTTTTGTGATGACATGTAATTTGTGGATTTTCCTCTGATGAAGTTTTCTTTTTCCTATTGATGACTATATTCTTTTTTATTCTAAGATCACTGTTTTTTGTTTGTTTGTTTGTTTGCTTAGTATCTGTCTGCAAACGTTTTATTTCCCTGGTTGTGTCTGATCATTACTGCTATTTTTAATGGATGACATTACTTATTTTATATTTTTGAGAACCTAAAACAAGTATATTTCCATGGTCCTCAATGACTGTTACATCTGGAGTTAATTTCCATTGAACTTTTGATTTCCTTAGCCAGTTTTGTGCCATTTATTGTCTTTCCTGTGGTTTGAAACTTTGGTTTGCCCACTCTTCTTGACGACCAGTCTGTTTGTCTCTCTGTCTCTGTCTCTCTCTCAATTCCCTATCAACTTGTAACTTTCTCTACCCAGCTTCCCACATCTTCAGTCCAGAACCACATCTTACCTGCTTTGCCTTGTGCCTTTGTCTGGGGCTGTTATTAGAGAATCACAGGTCCAATGACTAAACCAGAGGTGCCGAGCACATGCATACCTGGTTTCTAATTTCTCTGGGCACGTTTTCCTGTAAACCATGGATCCAAGCCATAGATCCAAACCATACATCCAACATCCAAGAGCTGTTTCAGTCTCGTTTGATAAGAAGGTTTTCCTGGGCTAACTTTCAACCCTGACCCAGGCTTCCTTTCTCTGACACAGATGGGGACACTCCCATCCAACAGTATTCCCCAGGAACTAGTGCCCCACCACCTCTTTTGTATTCCCAGACCCTGACTCCAGCCAGCCTCTGCTTTGGTCCTACTCACTGCTTTGCATTTTGGTTGCATTTCTTGTGCATGGAGATGCCTATCTTATTTTTTTATCCTGGCTATGTCTTTTTCAATTTTCTTTTTATCTATCTTATCTAAAAATACTGTATATTTAGAGCAGGAGGAGGCCTTCAGGCCTGAACTCATAATGCTATCTTGCCCCAAAGTCTCCTTTTCAATTTATTCTTTTCATCTGATACATATTTCTCAACCAGTTATTAAAGGTAGTTCTATATTTAATTGAAAATTTCTTCTACCTTTTTCTTTTAAATTAGAATCTAAGCTTATAATCTCTGGTGGTGTTACAACCACCCACTTGGGCATCATGTTTATGCAGGAGCCACTTATCACTAGAAAAGAAATTTCAAGCCCTCTCTTGAACCACCTACTAAGTTTTTCTTTTCTCTCAGAGGTACCAACTTACAAATTACAAAGCAGAAAGGGCCATCATCATTATAAGCTTTCACGAAGTTTAGAGTGGTAGTCCCACCCAGTTCTCCAGGTTCTCTGTTATAATTTATCACTCAAGTAACTCCAGTAGAGTGGGAAGCTAGAATACAAACACTGTGCACACACACACACACACACACACACACACACACACACACACAGGAGGGATGTATGCATGTGAGTGAGAGAGAAAAAAGAGAAGAGAGAAAGAGAGGGATGGATGAATGGAAGCAGAATAAGAGGGAGAAAAGGGGAGGAAACTGCTTAAGGAATGGTAAAATTTCTATATAAGTGCACATCTTTCAGTTCATGCTAACCATTTACTCGGTATCTACTGATATTTTGAGTTCTATTATCTCCAAATGGGAATGAGTGTTGTCTTAGAAACTAAGAGTTTATGACTATTCAGTATCTCCACCTCCTCTACCTCCTCTTGAACTTGGCAGTTTTTTTTCCTTTGTGCTATCACGGTCTCCACTGGGAACACATTTGCCCTGTTATACTCTCCACAATATGTTGGGGAGCACTTCTGCTCCCTTATACCCTATTTTCCTGAGGTTTTTGTGATGAAAGAGTTATCATCCTTAATCCTTGGATCGATAGAGGTTACACATTTCACAAGCCAAATGAACAAAGTAATCAACTTCCCCAAATTACATTGCTTTATAGATCAAAGAGAAAGAGGAAACTTTTCATCGATCTTTCCACCATGTTCTTCACAAAAGCCTGACATTTGCCCTCCCCTTGAGGTTAATCACTATTCTCTCCACATAGACTTCTATAAAGGAATAACTTTGAACTTATAGTTTCCCTTCTTTTAGAATTTTGCTTCCCTTAAAGTGGACAATAAATTCTACTTTTTAAAGTAGCGAGATTAACGGGATTAAGTCATTGGGTTTTTTAAATTTTTTTTAATTAAAAAATTTTTAATGTTTATTTTTGAGATAGTGAGCAAGTATGAATGGGGTGGGGTTGTGGGAGAGAGAGAGGGAGACAGAAGATCTGAAGTGGGCTCTTTGCTGATAGCAGAGAGCCGGATGCGGGGCTCAAACTCACAAACCATGAGATCATGACCTGAACCAAAGTCGGAAACTTAACCGACTGAACCACCCTGATGCCCCTGGGATTAAGTAATTGTATGTTAATTGCCTCCTTATTGAAAAATTGTAATGCAGCAAAACATGGGTAACTTAAGAAAATTTATACTGGAATATTTTTTGAGGAGTAGTTAGAGGGAAACATTCTCAATTTCAGCCAGCAATTAATTGCTCGTATTTTCCCCTTTTCAGTCACTGTGATGATTGCTTATTTACTTCAATGACCAAAGTACCGTGTTGCTCTTAGTAACACAGAGACAGAACTTTATACAGTTAGCTGGAGAATTTCTCCTAAATTTGGAACAATATATCTAACAGATAAGAAAATATATTTATAATCTCTTGATTACTCAGTACTTATTATCCCAGAAGTTCATCTACAGCTCCTCTAAATTACAGAATTCTATGTAAAATAAGCGTGTGGATGATGCATCACTATAGGGAATATTAGATACTACAAGAGGGGAAAAACAGCATAGAGATAATGCACAAAGACAGAGACAACTAAGTCCCATTGTTAGGGTGCGTATTCTCGGAAGAGTGGTTCCAAGGAGGTGTTGTAGATTGGATTCCCCAGGATACAAATTCTAACATGGAGAAGAGCATGTAGGGAATTTATTACAGAGTACTTTTGGGGATGGAAACCTGTGGGAGATAAGGGGATGAAGCAGGAAAAGGCAGAAGGAGAAGTTGAGATGCAATGGAGTGTCAGTGGAGGCTTCACTGAGTTATGCAAACTGAGATGACCCACCAGAGTTTTCCCAAGTTGACTGGCCATTATATCTGTATGACCCCAAGAAGGAATGTGCCCTTGGATAGAGTGTCTCTTTTTTACTCAGGGAGTTCCTAAACAGGAATTACAGCTAACTACAGTCTCTAGACAATAACTGAGGGAAGAATTCCTCCGTTCATAAAGAACAACCTGAATGACGTCCACTGCAGGAGGTAATGTTTGCAGTAAAGAAGCTGGTACTTGAAGGAGAAGTGAGTTTCTCAGTTGTACTGGAACATGTCACACCCTTGTTTCTCTGGCTGCTTCATCCTAACAACAGCAGAGGTATTTCTAACAGAGGTGTATGGCCTGCAAAGCCTAAAATATTTAGTATTGAACCCTCTATAGAGGAAGTTTGCTGACCTTTGATATAGGGTTACTACCGTCAAGTAGTATTATACCACACCCTAGTAACATGAGGACCTCGATACATAATATATCTGTGCTGGCCCCTGTCCTTTGTGCACTTGTCATCGTATGTTTTACTTCTACCTCTGTTAAAACCTTCTAATTCACTGTCACTATTTTTGTTTTAGATGCTCAATTATCTTCTAAAGAAATTTGAAAACATGAACAAATACTTTGTATTTACTGTTGCGTCTACCGTTATCAGCATTCATTTCTTGATACGAGTTTCAATATGGTATGAGTAAATACGATGTGATATGAGTAAATGTGATATGATATGAGTAAATATGAGTTTCAATATGGTAAATTTTCCTGGAAGCTGAAACGTGTACATTTCTTAAAGTATGTACCTATTGGTGATGAATTTTCTCAGCTTTTGCCCTAAACATCATTTATTTTCATGTTTAAAAGATATTTTTGCTGGATATAGAACATTAGATTGACATATGTTTTTTCCCTTTCCTTTTCATCATAACAGGTAATGTCATTCTGTTGTCTTTCACCTTGCATCATTTTTGCTAAGATATTATTGTCCTCTGGCTACTTTTGAGATTTTTCTCTTTAGCATTATTTTTTTAACCAATTGGTTATGATGAGACTTGGTGTTTTGTTTTGTATTGTATTTATTTTTTTATCCTGCTCACAGCTCAGTGAATTCCTTAGATATCTAGGTTTATTATTTTTCAGCCACTGTTTCTTCAAATTGATTTTTTTCTGCCTCAATCTCTACCTTCTCTGCTTTTAGTTCTCTATTTGCATGATTGTTAGGACACTTAATATTGTCCTGCAGGCCACTGGAGTTGCGTCTATTTTTAAGCCTTTTGTCCCTTCTGAGCTACAATTTGAAGGGTTTATGTGGCCCTGGATTCAGACATTAATGTTTCCTTCTCAGTTTCTAATCCAGTACATGTTTTATTTCAGGTATAAACATGGTTCAGAAACTTCTATTTTGTTCTCTTTATCTTTTCCCCATTAATATCTCATATTTGTTTCTTCACTATTTGTATATTTTCTTTCAAATAATGAACTAATGTATAAGCTCAGTGTTAAAGTCCTGGTCTGCTAATTTTATCATCTCTGTCATTCTATTGGCTGTCTTTGCTCTGGTTGTAAGTCATTTTTTCCTGCTCCCTGAAATGTCCAATATTTTTTTTAAAAATCTATACTGAGCATTATGGATGCTCTGTCACTGAGCTTCTTCTGACCATTCATGGCTTTCCTTAATGAAGTGTTGCATTTTGACTGAGCAAGGAGTTAATTTATTTGTAGGTCAGACTGATCCTTTTTCAGGCTTATTACCAATCTTTGTTCAGATGTGTCCTGAGTAGCCCTTATTTTAGGACTCAATCATCCTAATCTTTCTGAGACATCTGCTAGATGCCTAGCATTGTTCCAACAACTTCTCTCAATCTTCTTTACTGTGAAATGAAACTACTCCTGGCCCTGTTAACCTTTCGGTTGTTGTTCATTTCATAATTGCCTTGACCTGGGCTTGTGGAATCTTGGTCTGCAAATACACAGCATGCTATTCATACAAAGTCTGGTCCCCAGAGGTTCTCTGGTGATGCTATGCAGATTTTCAGGGCTCTTTCTCTTTACAGCTGCCCCTTCCCTGGTACTTTGTACTACAGATTCCATCTGTAGGATGGAGCTTTGATTTTGAGGTATCTTCATCTCAGTGACACTGCTGAACTCTGTTTGGGACACTCTTCCATGTGCCAAAATCCAGAAAGTGAACCAGGCATCACCTTATTTGTTTATCTTCTCTTGTGGATCAGGGATCCTGCACTGTCTGTTGTCTAATCCCTATAAAGGATAATTTTATACATTTTGTAGTTATGTGATTTTTTTATGGCAGGAAGGGTATTCTATCATAGCTGAAAGCAGAAATAAGCCATATAAACATCATTAAATGAATGATATATCTGTGATGATTTACAAAATGATTTCTCTTACCGTGGTCCTCATAGAATAAATTATTTTATTGTCAGCTTTTAAGTTTTTTTTATTTGAAAAGTGATGCATATATATATCTAAATACTGTACATTGGATGATTTATTGAATATTTCATTATCATTTGCTCCCATTGGTAGCCAAATTCACTCAAAAAATTATTTTGCTCCTTAGCACTAAGCATTATGGCATATTTTCTGCAATGTATTTATGTACAACCATCGTTATTTTCCATAGTGGTATAGACTAGGAGTATTGTTGTTCCATATTAATGTTCTATTTCTAAAGATAGTTTTACCTTTTTGTTATCTGTCAATTATTATATTTTACCAAAAGGAGTTTTACTTCACTTAGTAACTGAAATGATTTTCCTAGAAATGTTGTTATCAAGAGGCGTTGGTTGTTTATCTCTTAAATGTTAGTGAACATATTACCTGAGTAGCTATATACCTTATTTCTCATGAGTACAGAGCTTAATGTAAGATTAGGTCTCATCTTAAGAACTATGAGTATTCTTTGAGCTCCCAAATTTTTAAAGGAAAATAGACTTTAGAGTTGTACATAATTGCTTTTTGTTCCATTTGTAATCTACTCAAACATAAAGCCCCACATGAGGAATTAATAGATTGTTACATTTTTTTTTCCTAGTGATTTTTAGTTGAAGAATTCATGGTAAATTGATCAACCCTCAGCCAATTAGACTCTGACATGTACTAATAAGATCTAATTGAGGAATGATGAAGACATTTGCTCAGGAGAAAATGAGCACATAATTACACCATAAAGAGGTTAGAGTATCAATGTTACCCAGCTGGAAGAATATTAGTTGAAGTCCCAATGGCATCTATAAAGGACACTCCATAATATGTCTATGAATGTTGCACTGCTAAGGCCAATTAAAAGATGTAGATAAATCCATTATCAACAGTAGAATTTCAGCTCTAAATATCTGTTTTCCTCTCTTGCCTTAACCTTCTTCAGGTGCTGGGGGATGGTCTCCATCCGACAGTGACCATTACCAATGGCTTCAGGTTGACTTTGGCAATCGGAAGCAGATCAGTGCCATTGCAACCCAAGGAAGATACAGCAGCTCGGACTGGGTGACCCAATACCGCATGCTGTACAGTGACACTGGGAGAAACTGGAAACCCTATCATCAAGATGGGAACATCTGGGTGAGTCACTGTCAGAAAGGCAAACACAGAATTGAGTGGCAGATGTGTGACCTCAGCCTGTCCAGGTCCTGGCACGATCTGGGGAGGTGGAGAGGGTTTGGTGGTGGCCTGGCTGAAGGTTTATCTTGTCAGTTTTGTTTCTCGTCTTTGTGTTCGTGTCCTCTGGTACTTGCTGAGAGAGAAAAAAATGTGAGCAAAGCAAAAGGAGGTGGGGAAATGGATCAAAATCCCAGTGTGCCCTGCCCCACCTCTTGCCTTTCCTAAATGGTAGAAAACCCTTATCTTGCAGAGTGGATGCGTCCCCCTTCCCTGGTTTCTAGTATATTTCACAGAAATCAAAATCTCCCAAGAAACCTGTGTTAAACCTGAAACAAACAAAAAAAAAGGTAAATAATTTCATGATAGTAGGGTACTAGAATTTTGTTAAACACAGTATTTCAAGTTACTGTATTTTTTTCTGGAGTACAGAACAGAAATGGTACAAATTGTACCAACATACCAAAGTGAGTTAAGGATATAGAATAAAAAAAATCCTGACTTAGGTTTTCATTCCTTACTCCCCCTCGCTCTCGCTTGCCTCAGACTGTTTCTGTTTGGAGGTATTTAGTTAAATCATTAAAGGACAACATGAGACAAGGTTTACTGCCAACAGAGCTTGGATGAACTGGCGGGCACTGGGCAGGGGGCTGTGGAGTCTGCAGCACTTTACCACCTGCCAGAAGCAAGTTCAGTTTGTCTTTTGCTTTAATCCGGGCCTGTTCGGACGAAGCACTATTTACTGAGTTACTGACCATTTATGTATAAAGATAAAAATCAGATAGAAAAATGGTTTTGTTTTGTTTTGTTTTGTTTTTAAAGAAAAACCAAATGGAAGACCAGCCGTAGCTCTGGAGCACGTCAGGCAACACACTCAACATCCCCTCCCCCAAACAGTTTTAATTTTTTTAAATGTTGCTGGTCCTCACTCTGAGGTATATACACTTGTCACTGTTTGTCTGACCAAAGCCATCAGGAAGCCATTCATTCATCGAGTCAGTCAGTCACTCAGTCAGTCTTGTTGATTGAAAAAATAGTTTCCTCTGGCTGCAATTTCTGCCCAAGGCTCAGGGCAATGAGTCTTAATATGCACTGTCCTTTCGAATCACCTAAACAGGTTTTAAAGTTCGTGGATTCCAGGTACACCCAGATCAATGAAATCCCAATTGTGTAAATAGAAATTAGGTTAATGACAATGATAGCTTTTTTTGAAGACAGAGATCTTCCAATTCAGGTAAAATATTGAATTGTGAGAATATAATTTAGAGGAGTAGCAACAGTAATATAGGACAAGAAAAGAAATGCCCCATATTTTATTATAGACAATTATTATATTAGTGGTCTAGACCTTTATTGCAGATCTATATTTATATTATATTGCAGATGTATATTCATTGAAGATCTGTATTTACTTCATTCTGTTATTATGAGAGAAAAATAGTTTAAACCACTTACTTTAAAAATATTTCAGTTAAATTGGAAAGTTGTGTGACTCCAATCAAATGTTCAGCACGCTTGAATAAATTATTTTAAAATACTAAATTTCGAGGGATCTAGTCTAGTTTAATTATTTAGAAAAGCACCCATAACCAAAGCCAAGTAAAGCCATCAATGTTAAACAGGAAGAAAGGAGGAGGAGAAAGAGGAGGTTCACTTCTTAAATTGCGTCCTTCACAGTATTAGGTAGAGTGCTGGGGATTTTCAACCTGATTAATGCCCCTCCCCCTTAGAGAACTTACATTTTAAAAATCCTCCAGTAATCTTTGTGAGGAGACAGAGTTTAGAGCTCCTAGTTTGGGTGGGTGGTCATCTCTATAGCAGGAACCAGTGTTCGTAACTGGTGTGTAAAATAGAGATATAATGCTCTGATAATAAAAAGTCCTCCAGAGTAGTTCTTTAGAAATAGCTTTTCCCAAGCCATGATGATATGACAAAAACATGTGCATATTGAGATGGATAAGCTGTAGGAAGCAAGAAGTGGAGAAAATGTCTCTTTATGGAAAGTCTTCCTCTTACAATTAAGGTAATTCAAAGCCCCAAACCTAATCTACAGAGAAGTAATTTTCAACTAGAATAAACTAGAAAACTTTAAAATTTGTGGATGTGTGGGTCCTACTTCTGGAGATTTGGTTTAGTTAGTCTATGGTGTAACCTAGGCGTCAGGATTTTAAAGTTCCCCAGGTCATTGTGATGTATAGCCAACACTGAAGACCGTATTTTAGATGTTTTCTGGCCTGTAGGGAGGGTGGGGGTGGAGGAAGGTTATTGTGACATTAGGTTTTATTGTGATATTAGATATTAGGTTGTTAGAAAGGACCTTCCTCAAAGTTTAGCAGAGAGAAAGAGTCTGACCCCACAGATCAACCAGACAACTGCAAGTAGGCAGTTAAGGTTCAGAACACAAATTCTGCCAGTAAAGCATTCATTGTTTTCCAACTCTCTGTGGACTCTAATTTGAAATCAGATTATCATGTTGGTGAAATTATTCGCGGGCTGCAAACTGGACTCCAAACAATCTTGCACCTTTCTGTTTTTGTAAAGTGTCCATCCCATGATTGAGAGTTCCCAGTCCTCTCCTATCATAGTGCGAGTGATGACTGCTAAAATACAGAGGTATTTGGGCTTTACTTTACTTACCAGGTACGTAGCAGTTAGGGATAGCTCATTCTGACTAAATACAGAGACGTAAGTTCAAAGAGCTAAGAAAGGTGGAATTTTCCAGGGTGAGTTGGACTCTTGGTTTACATAAGATACCAAGTGTTGGGTGAAGGGGATAAGGCCATGAAATGGAAATATCACCAACTGTGAAGGTGGACCACATCTCCATTCAGGGCTCTCCACCTTTTCTGATGGTGTGGAGTGTATTGTTTCCTGCCATTCTGACGTTCGTCTTGTTTCTTCCTTTCAAGTCCTATATGTGTATTTTTGTTGTTAAAAATAAGTATGCGAGGAGTGACTATTTCTACGTGAAAGTGTAGTGAGCTACTTATGAAATTATAGAACTCAAAACAAGTGTGAGACAGAAACTATATGCTGTGAAATATTTTTGAGTGCCAAGCGTGCATTGAGTGATTAACATTTAGAAATTACAGATCTCGACGAAAATATGTTTTGGACATAAGTTTATTGAACATTAAATATTAAATTTTATTGTAGTCCGACTACTGCTTAACATGATGTGTATTGCACTTAAATGAAAGAGATTTCTGAAACAGATTTGGGTAGCCATTTGATGGACAACACCCTATACCATGGGAAGTTTCAGATAGTTAAAAATTTTTTAAGCTGATCTGGTTAGGAAGTTGCTTTCCTCAGCCGTTCCTAAAATGATTGATCACCTGAGAAGAAGACACATTAATGGGAATCCAATCACTTAAGTGTTACTTTGAACAAATGTCAAATGGTTATTCCTTCTGCAATTATAGGGGGATGGACAACACAGCCAATTCTTTTGTCATATTGTTATTAAATGTTCCTGTGGAGAATCTATTGGATAATATGTTAAAATACGTGAAAAACAAGTCCTGTCGACGAGAAATTATGACAGCTTAACAAGATTTTAAGGTCGTGAATCTAACTGTGGAATCTGATTGTGAAATGATGATGGCTCTTGAAAATATTCCTGAAGAATGGTTTATCTGAATATTTAATACTCAAAGATGTGAGTTGCTAAATGTGCTTGGCTAGTCAAACCTTCTCATTCCTCAGGGATAATCCTAGGCATAATGGAATTCTTTATACTTTATTCACAATGCCATTTCCTTCTCTTCAGAATTTTCTTTCTAATGTAGAAGAAAAATACGTATAGATTGGTAAAATCGCCTACCCCTCCCCCCCCCCCCCCCCGCCGAAAAATCATTCCATTTGCATATTCCACAAACTCTAATTTGCATACTGCTCTTGAGGTGTTTTCTGGTTTCCTAAGTATAATCTGTAGGAGAGAGAGGAAATAGTCTGTCTGAGCATTTCTTATCAAAAGTCCATTCAGCATTACATTAAATAAGAATTCCAGCAGATTTTTGCTGGGAGGCTGCATTTAGCTTTGCTTGGGAAATTCAATTACCGGTTTTTGAATGCAGATATTTGGATCCAAAATAGGAAATTGAAGTATTAATAGTGAATGCCTTCTTTACATACCGTTATTGTTTTGCAGGAGAGTAACATAGTACAAGTTTACCTATAACTTAAATGTAGTTTTTCTTTTTAAAAAATTGTATTAAATGGTGAGAAAATGCTTCTATATCCCTAGTTATTTTTTAAAGGAGTTTTATCCCCTTTGTCGATAGTAGGCAAGTTTCAACCAGAGATCAGTGACCACTGAATTTATTAGATGGAGAATCCCACAGAACAGAAATGTTTACTATATTTAAATTACATCATTACATATTTATCAAGAATATAGGAATATATAAGCCCATATTCTCTAAGCAATATTAAATAAAATATTAATTTGCTAGGTGAGTTAGAAAACCTGGATCTCTTACACACTTTTTTCCACATACGTACTCACACAAAAAACTTCATTGTTTCTAACACATTTGAAACATTTAAAAATACGAAAAGCAAATAACAGCACATTGATTAAATTCTTTGTTTTTTGAATATCAATTCAACAGCTGGAATATGTATTCTCTACTTCCTTTTTAATCAAATATCTTACCAACTGATATCTACATAATAAAAGTTCCTAAAACATCTTTGTAGGTTGTAGGTAAGTAGGTTCACTTAGTAGGTTTCCCTAAGTGAACGCCAAGATTTGGATTCAAAAGGACTGAATTCAAGTATCTGGGTTCGTATATTCAGTTTATAAACTCAGAGAAGTCACTTGGGAGTAATGTCTCTTGGGAGGTTTACATGAGATTATGTAAGTAAAGAAATTTATCAAACTATAGAGATTGAGAAACATGTACGGTATCACGTGCCTGTATAGAAGCATCTACAAAACTCGTAGCATTCTACAAAATTAGTGTAGTGTTTCTTTTCAGTGAGAGTATCTGCTATGACCATTTTAGTTTAGTCCCCCTCTATCCTTTCCAGATATATTCTACCTCTGTTTACTCTTATTTGTGGTTTAAAATATCTGAAAAAATTTTGGTGACGGAAGTCTGACTTAAAATGAGAAGGGAGATGTAAGCACACCTCTGGTGTATCTTCCAATGAACAAATGGAGTGGGGCCATCGATTGACAGTGTGGTTCCGGCTGGGCTTGTAGAGCATGTCTGGTAGGCCTAGCTCAGTGCCAAGTGCCTTCGAAGTGCTTGGAACGAATTATTTGTTACCATAATGATGGTCATGTGTCCAATGAGCCATGTAAGGGGATATTGTGTAAAAATGAATGGATTATTCTGTCCTCTCTTTTCAACCATTTGTATAGTGGTTGCGTTGATTTTCCAAATCACTTCCAAATCTGTTCCAGTTATAAATGTAAAGCACAACTACTTCGCAGTTCAATAGTATTCTTAGACTCTTTTGAGCAACTCTAGAAATTTTTCTCTGCCTTTGGAACTACAGAGGAAGATAACCATCCCTCTCGCTTGCTCTTGTAACTTCCATCAGATGATAACATCCCTTCTTCACTTAGGACACTAATGCAATATGTTTCAACAATAGCTGTGAACTTACTTGTTTATGTATGCACGTGCATTGTGGTTGCAATCCATTATTTGGGGAAAGGACTAGGCAGGCATATTCAGAACAAGTTTATGGGTAACTTATTGAGAAATAAGACATAGCAGAATAATCTGCATTAAACCCTTTCTAAAATGGCCCTTGATATAAAGGGGATAAGCATCTTTAGGACTTGTATAGAAAAAAAAATAATTTCCAGGGTGAATTTAGAATAAGCTTCTTATTTCTGTGAAATACATTTTTTCTGTTTACACCCCTCTTAGGCTGGGAGATATTTTTAAAATCTCATGAATTTTAATAAGTTGAGTGGATATTCCAGATCCTTCTGCATATACTATAATGCCTCTAGTAGTCAATGTTGATCACCTTTCCAAATCCACATTTGTATTGCGAGATTCTCATTTTAAGGGGTCATAGGATTTTGTCTTGCATCACTTTTTGAGTCATTCAATATTGTACACATAGACACATGTGGAAGAACCATTCTAGCCAATGTGGTTATGTGTTTAATTTTTGCCAAAAATCTGGAAGATAAAATAAGGTGGTATTAATAATAGTGACATACACTGGTAGGTAAAGGAAGATGATATCATCTTATATGATATGGCTTCTTACAGGCAATGAAGTAACAGTATATTATTCTCCACAGTGTAGTGCATTTCTCACTGATGAGTTAAAACGAGGTATATGTAATCATTATTCTAAATTTTTTAAGTATATTTGATTGCTTGAAGAGCATGCTGAAAGAGAAAGTGGTCTCATTAAGCAAAATGATATTAACAGGTGCTTTATTTTGCTCTGGGCTCGAATAATGGAGACGCTGATATTTGTCTTGTGAGACTAAGGTTGGCTTTAGGTGACAAGGGATTGAATGAGTCCAGGTGAATGCAAATTTATATAAAGCGTTGATAGATAGGTACCTGCAAATATTCTGAAGAATAATAATGAATAATATCATTTCAGATGAGCGTGTCTACCCCACTCAAGTTGGAGCTTGGTGGAAGTTAGGAGAGTAGCCGTATGTCTCCATGGGAGAATGTAGGGCAATGACAAAATGTGCTGTTTGGTGGCCACAAGTCCGTGAGAGGCCGTGGAAATAGCAGCTCACTGGTGCACTGTGGCACCGGACCACCTTTCACAGAGATCTGTGTGGCTTAAGGAGATTTCTTAACCTTTCTGGGCTTAAATCTCTTCACCTGTAAAATGTAGCTAATAACACCCCTTACTTCCTTTACCTCAACAGAGATTATAGGTATTAAGTTAATAATCCATGTGAAGAGTTTAGGAAAATACGTGGCGCATATTAAGCACGCCATTATAATCACGTTACATAAATTTGTGACTTCCAGGTGCATTGCTGTCATATTGGATTGGATCTGTCCTTGGAAATTCAAAATAGCCTGTTACTTTCACTTTGTAACAGCTTTTCCGTATTAACATGTTGGCATGTATATTGTAATACATCTGTGCTTCTCTGCTTGAAATGACTAATAACTCATTTTTAAGTATAATTGAGAACGCTAATTTCATTTACGTCACTTGAATCATGATCGTCCCATGGAGTCTGAGGCACCGCAGTACAAATTGTGTCTGGGCAGTTCTTTCAGATCTGTTTTCTATTAAACTTCGGTGAAAATATGACCGCGATGTTTCCATCAGACCTAGCTTAATAAATTCACTTTTATTGACTTTGGAAATCAAGGAAAATAAGCCATTTTTGCCTACAGTCCTCCTGCGTACCTTCTTAGGCTAACTCAAAAGAGTAAGATACGCAGACCGCCAAACAGGCTTTGTAAGAATTAGCTAAGACAGGTTATGCTGGTTAGCCATGAAAATGGAAAGCCAGACGAGCGAGGCGCTATCTGAATGTCTTGAATCAGCAACAACAGCATCACCTGAGAGCTCGTTAGATATTCAGAATCCAGGGACCCAGCCCATACCTTTTAAAACCAGAATATACAGTTTGGCAATATCCACAGGTGATTCATATGCATGTTAAAGAGAGAGTGTGTTGTTTTCCATATTTGAGCAGCTCTTGCCAGGAAGAAGAACTAGAATTGGACCCTATGTCTCCAAAGCACAAGGCAGAATTAGAATTAGAATTTGCAGTGCAAACTGCAGAAAAAGAGCATAAGCTTTGATGAAAAGGCACTTACTGAGCACCTACTGTTTACTAAGGGTTGGAGATAAACCACAGTCAGTTCCTTCTAGGGGCAAAAAATCTAGAGGCAATGCTAAACATATAAGTTTATGATTATATTTTATGGTTATATGTGTTTTAATGGAGAGAGACTTGCACAGGTTGTTCTGGGAACACACATACACACATATGCCTCATTCATAGTGGTTGAGGGTCATGGTCAACAAAGACTTCTTGAGTTCCTAAATATTTTTGGCTAAGTAGGTAAGGAGCTGGTGATGTAGAGAAGAGAAGCAAAAGGTCATTTCCAGCAGATGAATCTTCTGAGATAGGTAGGGATGGATCGTAAGACACTATAAATAATTACATCTTTTCCAACTTACAAACAAACAAAAATCTGACTTTTCTGTAAAATTCTAAAATCATATCCTTTAAATCAATCATGTAAATTTGGATATGTAAATACCCAACTTTGAAAGAATGTTGGTGTCGACTAGGGTGCATCTCTGTACTACTCATAATGCAGAGTTCACTGCCAAGCACATAATAGATGCTTAAGAGTGTACAGTTGAATTGAAGTACCTCATTTTGAAGATAAATGGGCTGAAGCTAAGAGGCATGATGTTACTTAAATTTGAGCTACACATCCAGTTACAATGACCCCAGTACTCAATAGGGAGACGTGTACTTATTTTCAGTTTATCAAGAAGCATCATTATTATAGTGACCGTTTGCTTATTTTGACTACATGAAAGCAATTTGATTGCATACGCAACAAGGGGCACCTGGGTGGCTCTGTCTGTTGAGCCTCTGACCTCGTCTCAGGTCATGATCTCATGGCTTGTGAGTTCAAGCCCCGCACTGGGCTCTGTGCTGACAGCTCAGAGCCTGGATCCTGCTTCAGATTCTGTGCCTCCCTCTCTCTTTGCCCCTCTCCCACTCATTCTGTCTCTCTCTCAAAAATAAATAAAAATATTAAAAATTTTTTAAATAAAAGAAGTATTTAGAGGACAAGAAAGCATGAGATCTGGAGCTGGACTTTAAATATCAAAACCCTACTCCAACACTTAGTAACAGTGAATGTTTAACTATGTTAATGAACCTTTTATGGGCCTTACTTAGTTGCCTTAGTTGTAAAACGGATAAAATAGTATCTCTCGGGGCGCCTGGGTGGCGCAGTCGGTTAAGCGTCCGACTTCAGCCAGGTCACGATCTCGCGGTCCGGGAGTTCAAGCCCCGCGTCGGGCTCTGGGCTGATGGCTCAGAGCCTGGAGCCTGTTTCCAATTCTGTGTCTCCCTCTCTCTCTGCCCCTCCCCCGTTCATGCTCTGTCTCTCTCTGTCCCAAAAATAAATAAACGTTGAAAAAAAAAATTAAAAAAAAATAGTATCTCTCTTATGGGTTTTTAAGAGAATTAGGTAAATTAATCAAATTGCTTGGAACATGCACCATAATTATAGGCTCATCTTCTTGTCTTCTCATTTCACCCCCTCCTAATTGTTTATCAGCACTGTTATTACTATTATCATTAATAATTATAGAATATTTGGGATGCCTGAGTGGTTCAGTTGGTTGAGCATGTGACTGTTGATTTTGGCTCAGGTCATGATCTCAGGGTCATGGGATCGAGTCCCATGAGGGGCTCTGCACTGACAACACGGAGCCTGCTTGGGATTCTCTCTCTCCCTCTCTCTCTCTCTGCTGCTCCCTGACTTGCATGCACACATGCTGTCTCTCTCTCTCTCTCTCTCTCCCTCTCTCTCTCTCTCTCTCTCAAAATAAATAAATGAACTTGATTGTGGTGATCATTTTGCAATATATACAAATGTATATTGCACACCTAAAACTAATATAATGCTGTGTGTCAATTGTATTTCAATTGAAAAAAAAGAAAGAAAAGGCAAAACATTATATATGTGTGTGGAAATCCTAACTCCCAGTAACTCATAATGAATACAGCTTTACCTAGAAATAGGGTCATTGTAGGGGCGCCTGGGTGGCTCAGTATTGCAGCTCAAGTTATGATCCTGGGGTCGTGGGATCGAGCCCTGTGTCTGGCTCTGTGCTGAGCGTGCAGCCTGCTTAAGATTCTCACTGTCCCTCTGTCCCCTCTCCCCTCCTCATGCTCTAAATAGATAGATAGATAGATAGATAGATAGATAGATTTTCTAGAACAATATATTAAAAGGGGCTTGAGGACCTGAAGTGAGTAGCTGTTAGCTCTATTGTCAGGAATACTAAAAGCTAATTATGAGGACAATGGCTGTAAGTAAAGCCTGGTTGTCTTGGGCTGCTCTTGGCATATGTGCGCCCTTGGTGACCGTGAAGGTATCTGTACTGTTTCTCACTTGTATGTACAATTTTGCCAAGTAACTAATTTAGTCAGTGTTGACTTTGAGAAAGAACTAATAGAATGTTAAAGTGTCTTGGCAAATAAATTTGGATTGCTTGAATAAACTAGCTTAATTATAGGCTGTGTTATCGTTCTGGCAAAAAAGATGTCATGCTGATAGGCTGTCTGAACGGTTCACTCAGTTACCATCAGTGACTCTTCAGGAGCGTAGGGAAGGAATAAAATATAGACTTCTACTTCTAGAAAAATTGCATCTTGCCTCCAAATGAAAAGATTATTTGAGATAAACATCTGTGTTTCTTCCACGAGCTTCACTGATGTATTTGGATGAGACAGTGGGTCTATTGTAATTGCCATTTAAATGGTTTATCATTATATTAATATGCAGCTGTCGTGAAGTCTATGAAATCTGTTCTGTGATTTAACAGAGTTGTTCAGAAAACTACCTGCACCAATTAATAAGTAGTAAGAGCCAACCAGCATTTGTCGGGGGTTCATTAGTGTTTGATATGCCTTTATCTCATTTAGTCTTTGAAACAACTTAAATGTGATGATGTCGAATATTGTTATTATTAAGCCCATCCTATAGACGCAAGAGCTAGGGAATAGAGAAGGCAGAACATTGCAAGGAGCGCACGGTGCATTAACAGTGGAGCTGGGATTAGAATCCTGGGCTAACTAAATAGACCTTCACTACCGTGATCCTCATATCTATGGCTCACCTAAGCCTTTCCTTTCAGGGTGTGCAAGAAGCTTGCTGACCACATTTTAACTGTAATGTGCTACACAGGCATATGATGGCGTATCTTTTTATAAGGTTACTAGTCCTGCTGGATTAAGAGCCCAGTCTCCCGCAGTGTGACCTCATCTTAACTACTTACATAGGCAATGACCCTATTTCCAAATAAGATAACATTCCGAGGTACTGGGGTTAGGACTCCCACATATGGATTGTAGAGGGGTGCAATCCAACCCCTAACACCTAACTTTTAGGAAAGCACCTTATAAAGCTATGCTATTAAAACCTATTTGCTACCACTGAAGGATTAATAGTGTTGTCGATGGTTAAGAAAGAATAGGGAATGGTCTTATAAGAAAGACAATGGTTTCTAAGAGGAGTTGTACATCTGTCCTCATGAATTCAAGAAATGTGCCCAGGTCAAACCATAGGAGATCAGTTGCTGAGTAATTATATGATTCTCTGCATTCATTTGTTTACAAGCAAAACTTGAAAGGAACGTTTTCAGAATTCTTCTCTCAGGGGTAGCAAATGAGCCAAAGATGCTTTTTAAAACCATGCAAATAGAATGAACCAATCCTTCACCCAACCCCGTGAAAAGTGTTTGCGTTTAAAAAGTATCCAAGTTTCCAACCTCACAGAGCACTTTGTTCAGAACTAAACACTGTTTGACATTATAGACATCATTTAATTCCTTGGTATATAATGTTTCAAAACCAGATTCTAGAAAACGTGCATTCTAAGCAATTATTGACATTTTTTTCCATCAGAAAAACGAAACAAACAAAAAACAAAAACAAATAAAACAAAAAACAAAACAAAAGAAAAAAAACCAAGAGCTCTCCCAAAGACAAAACAGCTTCCTGCAATTGAATCTTGAGATATAATTGCTAATTTCTTTTGGATTGTAATAGTATCTATTTGAAAACAGCAGCTTTTATTAGTTACCTTCCCAGTATTCTTCAGAGCAGGTTGAGAAACACATTCCCCGGGATCTCAGATATGAAAGCGGAGTCGCCCAGGGCAAAGGGGCTGTTCATCTGATGCGCTTATCAATCGCAATTGTTCACTCTGTTTGCAGTGTGTCTGTCCTGTTTGGGTGCTTCTTAGTTTTGTTACAGTATGCAAAGTGGAAAATAGAGCTATGTGGAATGGCCTAGAGCAACGGAAAAAGACTGAATTTATCCTAAATTCATTCAGGCTGTTTACATTCCGCCTGGAACAAACAAGTGTTTGATAACAACTTGAAAAAGAAAAAGAATACAGAAGTTTTCTGTTCCTGTGAAAGGAGTTTGGGATTGTGATAACATCAGATATTTACACCCGTTTGTCCCATGACTTACTAGATAGTAAGGTTGGTGTGTGGTTAAATACATACAATTTGACAGGTTGTTTGGTTTTGTTTTGTTTTTTTTTTCCTGGAAGAGTAATACATAGGAGTATTCCGTTTTAGCTTTACTTAAAATAAGCAGTAGTGATGATGTTGCCCATTTTTAAGTTTAAAGTCAAAGACCAAAGAAATTATTACTCAGATAATTGTATGTTTGGAATCAAGGTAACTGATCATGAAACCAAGCCCACTCTCGTGTCTGCCTACACACACACACCCATCCTCCACCCTTACTACAAAGTAACTCTTAATCTCCCCCTAAATTATATGAAACCTATGGATAATTAATCGAATCGAATCTTTCACTGGATTCAGTTGAAACGCAGAAGTGTTGAGATAAAACACTACTGCTAATACTTTCTGCCATTCCCTGAGTACTTACCTGATGAATGTCTTCTGTGTCAAATTCTCTGACAAGATCCTGAAAGGTGAGGGACCGAGTTTGGTCCTCGATTCCTGTGCCCCCCCGTAGTCTTAACTCTTTCCATTATATCACATTTGAGAAGATAGAATGGTGGGTGATCATATGTACATTCTCCGAGAGGTTTATTTGTCTTGTTAAATTCTGGGTCTCACCAGCTAGGACAGTACTTTGCACATTGGATGCACTTAGTAAATATTTGTTGACAGAGTGAGTTATGAGATTCAGTGAACTTTTGAATAATAGTATATAATTAGGTGTACATTTCATTAAAAATGTTTATCTTTTAAATGTCTCTAATGGATACTGACAAATGTTGCACATACCTACACCTATTGAAAGGAGAAGTTCAAGTGTCAAAAATGGCATTTGTGGGGACCCTCAAGATTTCCACAAGGGAGATAATATAGCAAAGGTTGCAACAGCAAGGGGGTAAGAGGGAGACCGGAAATACTTATTCTCCCTTCAGACCTGGGTGCAGCTTGGGGATGTGGAGTTAAATGTTAAGAGGCTAATGCCAAATCCACATATATGTTGCAGACGTGAAGGTGAGCTGGGCCCTGGTCGGTGGAGACAATCTGGCATCGGTATAGAGAGGTCTCTGATCTCATAAAGGCTGAGTGTGTCGGGGTAGCAGTATAGTTGGTGAAGTCTGCAACAGGGAGGTGCATAACACAAAAGAACACATTATATATTCTCTGTTTCCATTTGTGCAAAAGGCAAAAACAGGGAAACCTGTGCTGTAAGAAATCTGGGTAGTAGGTCCCTTTGTAGGCAGGTGGTGGCTGCAAGTTCTCTACAAAGGAAGGCTTGGTGGGGGGGGGGGGGTGGTTCATAATTGTTTCTTGACTCGGTGCTTGTTACCCTTATGGAAATTCATCAAGCTGAGTATATATATGCACTTTTCTCTATGTACATGAAAATTCAATAGTAAGTTTTAGAAGGCAGTATGATCAGACATGAAATCAAGGTCTGGCTTGGAGGGAATAGGAACTGAAGGAAACTAGGAGCTATTACCAGAATTGCTCTCTAGTACCAAAAATAATTGCAGGGGAAAACCAGTGGGCCAGACCAAAGCCAACAAATAACCAGGGGAGTTGGCAAAGGGCCTTGAAAGCCTACTTGCAACATGTGAGAGAATTATTTGACCTTATGTGAGTCCGTGGGGCTCTTTTCACACTTAACACATGGATAACTGATATTGTTCCATCTATTACTTGCTAATGAAGAAAGTTTTTCTAAAGAGTATTTCTAAAGAAGCATCATGTCTGGCTCCTGGCTTGCACAGAGATGAGCACATATAAAACAGACATCACTGTGGCCAGCTAGTGTTCATAGGGACCACAGTTAAGCCAATCTATAGCTGCTTCTAGTTTGTTGTCTGTTCACTTGCAAGGTGAATGTCTATGTTACTAAATTTAGTTCACTATTATACTTCTCATAGCGATCGATGTATGACAGCTATTAATGGTCACAAAGAAAGTTTCCAAACTATATGGCCAAATACAGGAGGTTGGTTGAATAAACTAGGCCACCTATGCAAAATGGATACATTCCAGCCATAAAGAAAACAGAAATATTTCTAGGAGTTGCTATGGGGTAGGTCTCCCGGGAATATTGTTAAGGGCAAACAAAGAACCCAAAGAGCACCTGCTATGTGCTGACTTGTGTGCAAGCAGTAAGAAATGAGAAAACATGTATATACGGTTGAAGCGATTCTGGAAATGTTTAAATGTTTCAATATATTCCAGATTTAAAAATGAGTAAATACATGGTTCTCACCATGGTTCTCACCATGAAGAAAGGAATAAATAAATGGGGACTAGAGGGAAACAAGAAGGAAGCCCTTTAAAAGTATGTGTGTATACGTGAATAGTCCATATACATACTATGTATACAGTATACCCATATATATATATATATATAGGTATATATATATGTATATATATATATATAGTCTCAGTATACCCATATATATATATATATATATATACCCATATATATGTATATGTATATATACGTATATATATATAGTCTCAGTATACCCATATATATATATATATGCATATATATATATATATATATATATATATATATATATAGTCTCAGCTTAGACTGTTCAATGGGTCTGGAGAAAAAGACATTCCAGTAGCAACAAACATACCTAGTACAGACCTTAGTTACTTATACCCTTATCCTCTAAAAGGAATCAGATCTGATTGGAGAAACTGTATCAGGTTTTGGTCAAGTAAGATTCGATCTGAGTCTTGAAACATCTTTTTATGTCAAAATTAAAGGGAAAATGATGGTTAATGACAAAAAGCGCATAAGAACCAGGTCGAAAAGAAAATATCTATTGGCCAAATCTAGACAATTTGAGCATAAAAATGATCAAAGACAGTAATGAATTAAAAACCTTTAGGAAAATATGTATCCTTAAAGTCATAGAGATTACAGATAACAGATCAAGGCATAGGTACTACACAGACAGGAAAATAAAATGAGAGCGAAGGCTCTTGCTGACACGAGGAAGACAACTTCCCGGTAGTAACGGGGGAAGGTCTGCTAGAGGCAGAAATTCATCATTTTTCAACCCTCATAGTGTTAGTTTTGGCATGTGGTTGCAGTGGCCATTAAAATATTTCCTGTCGCCTACCTATTATCGTAGGGCATGGGAAATATTTTAAGGAAGACTACCATATTTGTATGGACATAAAGTGTCTCCTAAGAATTACTTACCAGTTGGAAGAGGAAAAAAATGATTATTCAAGGGAAATTATATAGCATTTCGACTGAATGATCAAAATAAAGATGATCAGTGAGGGGCAGGTAGACAGTGTCTGCCTACAGATGTGATGGGCTAAAGACCCTACATAGCGCAGGTGGTATTCCACTAAACATGTATAAATGTATTCAGTATATCAGAGGAAACATAAATCAAATTCAAAATGAGAAACATTCCATGAGGGCATCTATGAGGGGTGAGAGGGTAAGAGAAATTTCAACAATGTCAGTGTGATAAAAGATAACAAAATGCTATGGGATGATTCTACGTTAAAGGAGATATTTAAAAATGACATCATCATGAAATACCTGTTCCCAGCCTAGATCCTATCCTGGATAGGGAAAAAAAATTCTATAAAAATATTATTGGGTCAGTGGACAAAATTGGGAGAAAGAAGGTTGATTAGATATGTCAATGTTAAATTTCTTGAAATTTGATAACTATGCACTTGATTTATGTCCTTATTTTGAGAAAATGTAAAGTATTTAGTAGTAAATGGACATGATATGTAACTTATTCTCAAGTGGTTCAGAAAAAAACCGTGTGTGTGTGTGTGTGTGTGTGTGTGTGTGTGTGTGTGCAAGGAGAGGGAGAAAGAAAGGAAGGACAAAGTGCATAGCACAGAGCAAAATGGGGAATCTGTATAAAGACTAAGAGGTATACAGTGTCCCTAACTCTCCTTGTCACTCCTCTGTAGGCTTGAAATTGTCTCACAAGAAGAGTTCTTTTTTTTTTTTAATTTTCCTGAAAATCCAGTATTGGAAACACATTAATTTCATTGTTATTTTAACAAGGTTTTCTTTTAAAACCAGATGCCTCATGAAAACACAAAACATATCACTCTGGGGGCGCCTGGGTGGCGCAGTCGGTTAAGCGTCCGACTTCAGCCAGGTCACGATCTCGCGGTCCCGGAGTTCGAGCCCCGCGTCGGGCTCTGGGCTGATGGCTCAGAGCCTGGAGCCTGTTTCCGATTCTGTGTCTCCCTCTCTCTCTGCCCCTCCCCCGGTCAAGCTCTGTCTCCCTCTGTCCCAAAAATAAATAAACGTTGAAAAAAAAAATAAAAAAAAAAAAACAAAAAACAAAACAAAACAAAAAAACATATCACTCCGAAAGCAGTCATTGAAATCTACACCAGCATGTTTAATTGGATCTTTCCCATTACCTGGCTGATAGCTGATGAATTAAGGAAGTTAGAGATCTGATGTGATAAAATAGGGGGAAAGAAAGGACTATAGGAGTAGTAACTGTGGTGCCGTGTGAACAGCCAAGTGGGGTAGGGACCTACATTGACAGGACAAAGTGGGTTACAAGAAACACACACACACACACACACACACACACACACATACAGTGTCAACATACAGATTGGTCCTGATGAAATGGTAACAGTGGTCCCTTACTGCTCCCTTTATGCATACTTCTGTATCATATGCGCAAAGATGCTTCAAAAACTAAAATCAGCGTGTTTATTTGGAACATTTACACTATAGAAGCATGTTTGTTCAAGCGGATTTGTAGAGTGGAAGGGGGTGATAGCAGTTTCCTGAAAGTCATGGACTGTGAATATGCCCGCAGGCATGAGGAGCTCAAAGATACCAACAAGTCACGCTTGTCAGAGTAAATTTGAAAGTGGAAAGAAATAAGACAGATATGAAATTAGCTCAGAACAATTCGATATTCGAAAACATCTGTAGGAAGAGGCACCGAGGGCCTGGGCTGAAGAAAATAAATCACAATTAGATCTGGTTCTGGAAAATTCACCAAGGTCTACATTAGCAAATCAAGTCCAAGGAGGAAATGAAGGGTTTCTCTTGACAGAGGAGCACTTAGTGTTTCTTGGAGAGGGTTTTCAGGCAAATATGATTTACACATCTCTGCATTCATTTGTTCTGTTCAGATACCAGAAAGAGCGTGCCTCGGTGCGAAAGATTTATATTAGTTGCAGAGGCTTGCACCAAATATTTTCTAGTTTCCCTACCAACTCTGAGATTCTTTCATTCCCTCTAAGGTGAACTGTTTTTTAGAATGGTAAACCACCTCCTATTTAATGATAACATCTGCTAAAAGGTAGTCATATTTATTAATAACATAATTTCAGTTTTTGACATTTCTATTATGATAATTTAAACTTATTATCTAATATCCTCTCCTTTAGATAGAATTTGTTGTACATTATTTATTTCATGTAACATTGTACATGTCAGCATAAATGCCTTTTTTTCCAACCTCAATACATTTAGAATACCAGGGAGGATCCAACACTGAAAAAAATGATAATGTGATAATGTGAATACACAGCTCTGGGGACGGACTCTTTAAAGCTTCATAGGTTTTCCATTTACATATCAGACAATTCCCAAACCTTCAGAAGAAAGTCCAAAGTGCTGACACAGTATGTGGATTCAGATCTTATGAATGGAAGGATATTAAAAGCAATTGAGATTGAGCATAAAGGTAAAAGTTTGAGGCGATTCAAAGAAAATTACATTAGGTTTTCAGGTTTCCTTCAGCAGAGATTAGGAAAATGTATTTCAATTTCCTCAACAAAGAATAAGGCAAATCTTACAGAAAACCTAGTCAGAGTCAAAGTTTGTTTAAAAGGGCATCTCTAGGGGCGCCTGGGTGGCGCAGTCGGTTAAGCGTCCGGACTTCAGCCAGGTCACGATCTCGCGGTCCGGGAGTTCAAGCCCCGCGTCGGGCTCTGGGCTGATGGCTCGGAGCCTGGAGCCTGTTTCTGATTCTGTGTCTCCCTCTCTCTCTGCCCCTCCCCCGTTCATGATCTGTCTCTCTCTGTCCCAGAAATAAATAAACGTTGAAAAAAAATAAAATAAAAAATAAAAAATAAAAGGGCATCTCTAAAGTGGGATATTGGCACCAAGAAGGCGATCTGTCCCCTGATTAATGGGATTTGAATAAATTTGTTGACAGAATAAGACAAATGCAGCATTACACAATAACACCTGTAGATGCTGAGAGAGATCAATTAAAAATTTTTAAAAAATTTAAAATTAACACCTAACCCTAACCTCTGACCCTGATGCCTACCCTGGTTCTGAACTCAGTTTCAATTCCCATCCTAACCCTAACCCATAGTTGCTTGATTAACCCTAACCCTACTAAATGCATACTAAACTTGAGTTCTGTAATAAAAAACCAGTCATGTAACAAGAAAAAACAAAAAACAAACAAAAAAACCCCAAACCCCATAAGATCTGTTTGATATTTTTATGACCACTCAAATATTAATGCAGTCTTGTTTCTTATTGACCTTAACTATAATTTCTAAATTAAAAAAATGTGTATTTGTTTTTGAGAGAAAGAGAGAGAGCAGGGGAGGGGCAGAGAGAGAGGGAGACAGGGAATCCCAAGCAGGCTCCACACTGTCAGCCTAGAGCTCCAACTCACAAACCAGCGAGATCATGACCTGAGACAAACTGAAACCAAGAGTCTGACTCAATCCACTGAGCCACCCAGGTGCCCCTATAATGTAGAACTTTTTGAAGAGTAACCAAGTTAGGGGTGCCTGGGTGGCTTAGTCGGTTGAACGTCTGACTTCTGCTCAAGTCATGATCACTCCTGAGTTCCAGCCCTGTGTCGGGCTTTGTGCTGACAGCTCAGAGCCTGAACCCCGCTTCGGACTATGTCTCTGGCTCTCTGTCTACCCCTCCCCTGCTCACACACTGTCTCTGCATCTCTCTCAAAATATAAATAAACAGTAAAAATTTTTTTAAAGAATACCAAGTTAACAGGTTTGACACAAGAGCCAAAATCTTTCCCCAAATCATATTATTGAATAAAATGGTTCTTTAACCTTAAGTAAAAGCAAATGGAATTGTAGTGTATATTATTTTAGAATAAGCGATTATCAAGCGGACTTTCCACCCATTGATTTTATTAAATTTGGATTTAAAAAGTCCTTTTTTTACTCTTTCATGCATTATATTCTGTTAATCAGTAAAAAGTACTCCAATTGATTTTTTTTTAATTTATTTTGTAAGTATCAGGAAACTAGAGGTGTGGGAGAGGATGATTAGCTGTTCACCAAACCCCCATCCCTTTCTTCTTTGTCACACAGCCTGATTTCTGGCCTCCCTTTAAGTGAGGCATCACTGGTGAGGACTCTGCAGCCTGTGGAATTCCAGCACTTTCAGGCTGGCCCACGGTTTGGTTCCTGTGGAGCCCCGCACTCTCTACGTCTCGGTCAACCAAGGCTGGTGTAACTGCAAAGAAAAGAGCCAAACAACCGCCACACCTTTATCCAGGGTCATTTATGCGTTTAAGCCCATTCTAGGTTAGCTGCTCTGAGAATTAACTTTAAAATCTCTCCCCTCTCTCTCATCTCATCACATCCCCCTCTAGATCCTCTTTTCAGCCATACAAGGATGTAGTTATTTCTTCAGACTTAAAAAAAAAATGCTTGAGTTCCACTCGTGACTGCTCTACTCTTTTGTTGCAAAATTCCTCAAGAGACGTTTAGACTTGCTCTGTTCCATTCTCTTCTCCTGTCCTCTCTCAGACCACTCCAACTCATATATTCATACCCCTGCATGCTCCATTCTGGCTTCACTCTCACTGTCCCGTCAGTGGTCACTCTTCCATCATTGTTGAACTTGACCTGTCTTCACAATTTAACAGAGTGGAGCATGTCCTCCATAATACACTTTTCTATTTGGTTCCGGGGCACCACATTCTTTTGGGTTTCCTCCTACTTAATTTCTTGTTCTTTGTTAGTCTTCCGTGTTGACTTTTCTTTATAACCAGGACCTTTTTCTTAACTGTTTGTTGAAATACTCTAAGACTCAGTCTTTGGTCTTCTTTTCTTTCCACCTACACACACTCATTTCCTTGGAGATCCCAATCACTCTTTCTTTTTCAGGTATTTCTTTTCTCCATTTTAGTTACTTTCTACTCCACCATTTTGAGTGATTGGTGCAAATTATCATTGACTCCACTTTATCTCACATTCTCATATCCATTCGAACATCCCGTTTCTCAACTTTGAAAATGTATCCAAAATACAACTGCTTATCACCTCTCTGGTCTGAAACACCAGCCATTTCTTGAATGGTTTTAAGAACTTAAACAGATCTCTCTGTTTACATCCCTGAACCCATATACGCCAATGGCAACAGAACAGCCACAATTCTCCTTTTAAAATAGAAATCAGATCATGTAACTACAGCTCAGAATCCTGTAAGTGTTTACCACTTTATGCAGAGTAAAAGCCTATATCCTTACGGCTGCCTCAAAGGACCTATAGGTCCTATTCCCTGTTACTTCTCTTATCTCAACTACTACTGTCATCATTATTTACTCAGATACAGGCACGCTGAGCCTGGAATGTTAAGGCTTTTGCACTGGATATTTCCTCTAGCTAGAGTATTCTTTCTTCAGATATCCCCTTGACTAACTCCCACCTCTATTCATGTACTTGAAGAAGTGTTACCTTCTCAACAAAGCCTATCCTGTCCACTGTATTTAATACTGTAGTCTACACACACTTACACTCAAAGTCTTCATGGTCACCCTTTCTTACTCTGCTCTTTGAAAAAGTTTACAGCAATTATGGATTTTCATTATAGCATATAATTTACTTACATATTTCTTTTATTTGTTTGGTCTGTCTAGAATTTTAACTCTGCATAAATTAGAATTTTGTTTTTAAACCAGTACATGCTAGGTATCTATAACAGTCCCTAATACCCAGTAGAAACTAAATATTTCCTAAATGATTATTGTAATAGAATCAAGACTATTTACAAAAGATGATTTCAGCCCAGGATTGCCATTTCATTCAGTCATTGTTATGTTGAGGTGCTGTTATTCTTTTACGGCTAATATTGAGGTTAGCACATTGATTTTATTTAGGGGACTTCAACTTTGTCTTCTGGGTTCACTTTAAATGACTATATGTGTCTATCATCTATCTATCCATCCATCCATCCAACCGATCTGTGTGCGTGTATGGGTGTACATGTAAATGGCAAAATACAATGTTTACAATCCAGAGTTTAGTCAGAGAAATCTATCTCAAGCTATCTCTTTCCAAATCATTTTCAAACCTCAAGTGTAAGAAATATCTTTATGAACGATTTAGAGGAAAGTGTGGTATATATTCATACCGCTCTATACTCTAACTTCATTTCTGGTTCACTCCAGGTAATCAGAGATTCATTTGCTAGCCAGTATAGTTTTGGCTTCCTCCTAAATGTGTGCATAGAAATTACTGTAGTTTGCATATTTTGAAATCTGTTAAATACTTTATTTGTGGAAATCTTCTAAAGAACATAGTTCAAAATAATATAATAAATGAAAAATATTCTCTATGCTATTAGTACCCTAAACAGTTGAAAGGGTAGTTTTCATTTACTCATTTAGGCAAGTGTATTAATACTGTGAATTCATTTTCTTTCTTTATCTCATCTACTAAGTAATTTAGGGACCAGTTGGGTAGCCAAACACTATGTATATTTTTATCATCCTCTATAGCATTGTTTAGCCTATGGTAAATATTTCTGTGTAACAATTTTACTTCTAAGCTTATTATATCCTATGTATGTTTTCTTTTGACTCCAACTCCTCCAACTATTTTTTAAATAGTATATTCGCTGCTTAAAAAAATTGCTCTTGAATCAAACAGAGGCAGTAGAGTGAAATGGAGAAGAACAGTATGCATGGATTTGATTCTGCCATTGATACTTACTTTCTTTTTTTTTTTTTCAACGTTTATTTATTTTTGGGACAGAGAGAGACAGAGCATGAACGGGGGAGGGGCAGAGAGAGAGGGAGACACAGAATCGGAAACAGGCTCCCGGCTCTGAGCCATCAGCCCAGAGCCCGACGCGGGGCTCGAACTCACGGACGGCGAGATCGTGACCTGGCTGAAGTCGGACACTTAACCAACTGCGCCACCCAGGCCCCCCGATACTTACTTTCTGATTGACCTTTGGTATATTGCTTGATATCTTTTTGGATTAAAAACAATACTCTCATAGGGTTATTGTAAGGAAAGATGAATAAATATATTTAATGCACCTAGCATCTTTCCAGAATTGTAGTCCGTATGTAATAAGTGACCATGATTTTTATTATTTTCTTCAATGGGAAAGAGTGGAAGAAGAGTAGGGAGTAATCAAGCATGGAGCTTTTTCAGTTTGAGATATTTGTAAGACCTCCCTGGCAAGTGCAGGTAGGTCTCTTCCAACCAGTCACTCAGAGACTCATGTCAGTTCTGTCATACCTTGGAGATTATTACTATCAAGATGTGACATCCAAGGTTTATCTTGGGTTCCATCTTAGTTGCTTAGAAGAAGATAGAAAGTAGGAAAAACAAGCCTATTTCTTAAAGGCATTGGGCAGCAAATAATAACATCACCCACTCTAACATTCCACTGGGAGGGTTAGTCATATGGCCATATCCAGATAAAGAGGTATGCTTGGAAATGTAGGCCTGGCTAGTCAGCCACTTCCCCGCTATAACCTTATACAAGGGAAGGGACAAAATGAATTTTGGTGGATGGTTGTCTCTCCCTAAGAAGTGTACAGGTGAAAGAGTTTATAATTAGTGTGTAGTCTGGACTAGATGCATAAATTTGAGAGTCATGAACATGTAGATGATATTTAAAATCTGGGAACCAGTGAAAGAGAATAGAGATGAGAAATGTTTAGTACTAAGCCTTGAGAAACTCATATATTTCTTGAACTGAGGAATTTCCAGTTCTTCAGGGAAGGTAACTTGAAAAGACAAAGAGTATTTTTGGCTATCCATCTGTGCAGGTGTTATGTGGATGTCAGGGGAGGAAATTCTGCACCAGAGAACATCAGGGCAGCTGGCAGGGAGCTGTCCTCCAGTTGTGGTGCTGACACGATACCTCCTCTCCTCACAATGAATGGCACTCCCTTGGTTATCCCGGGAGAGCTCTGTCATTCTCCCCTAATACACACATCCAGAAAGATACTTTCCGATGGCCCCACACTTTTGTACTTGTGGAAAAGTGATGGGCCCTAATGCTACCAACTTTTTTCTCCTGTCTTATTCACGCTCAGAGCTCCTCTACAGAAACACTGTTTTCTGCATGAGAACGCTTTATCAAGTTTTGCCCAAGAGCCCTAATTATGCAACCAAGAGGTTAAGACTTAAGTCATTTCATCAACTTTACTCAACCGTGTTTCTCTGTGTGGACCCCACCTGAGAAGAGTGAGAAATACTGCAAGGGGAGTTAAATAAAGAGATAAGTAAAAACTCAGATACATTCTTAACAATAAATCTGTGAGAAAGGATTAAAGCAAATAGGGTGTCAGAAAAAAGACAGACATCCATTACCCTGCCCATTCAATAATTAGTGATTTGATTGAATTTCCCAGACCAGAAAAACTGAAGATAAACACAAATGTTGAAGCAGGGTAAAATTATGTGCATTCAAAAGGATTATAAAACTTAGGAATATAAGCAAGATATGAAAAACCATGATACCAGTTAGATGTTTTTGAGTCTCACAATATGTCAGGCCTCGTAGTAAGTGCTTATGATGGTTATGACAGTTGACTACCCGACAAGAATTAATTCTAGATGGTCAGTCTAAGGCTTTCATATCAGTCGTTTCCCCCACATCAGTAATTAGATGAAGAAAGTGCATATGATCGTCTTCTCACTGATGAGACTTAAGGGGATATCTTCTGGATGAGGTCATGTAAAGATCAATTATCAAATGGCCCAGGGAAAAAGACAGTCAGTTTTCTATCCTTGGGCATCATGATTGAGTATGACACCTAAATGTGCTGCCACTACCGGTCCTAGAATGAAGCCACTTCATGAACTGAGTGAATCCCTCTTCTCTCATCCTTGTACATTCCCTACCTCTGAAGTCTCTGTAATGAAACATATCTCCCTTTCTGGCTGGAGAATATTAGAGACGAGTTTTCTTTTTTTCTTCTTTTTCTCCAAAATTGTATTTAAATGCCAGTTATCATACAGTAAAATGTTAGTTTCAGGTGTAGAATTTAGTGATTCATCACTTATATACAGCACCCGGTGCTCACCACAGCAAGTGCCCTCCTTAATACCCATCACCTAGTTAATCTATGCCTCAATTTCCCCTCCTGTAACCATTAGTTTGTTCTCTACAGTTAAGAGTCCGTTTCTGGGTTTGCCTCTCTTTTTATCCCCATGTTCATTTGTTTCTTAAATTCCATACATGAGTGAAATCATATGGTATTTGTCTTTGACTGACTTATTTTGCTTGGTTAGCATAATACTCTCTAGCTCCATCCACATCATAGCCAATAGCAAGATTTCATTTTTTGATGGCTGAGTAATATTCCATTATATATAATCTCACATCTTCTTTATCCATTCATCTGATGACTTTGAGAACTGCTGACTTTGAATGAATCACCGGGGAGGCATCCAAAGGATGAGTTTATAAATAAATAGTCTGTAAGTTTCTGATATACTCCAAAGTCTGAGATATATGACATAAATATTAAAAGAACATGGGAGAATATATTTATATTTTGTAATATTAAAGACCTTACACCAGTTTTACTTGTTAAAACATCATAGATGAAGTGGCAAATAAAATGTATGTATAGTTCTTAAATAGTAAAACATACATACCCATTACCAGGTTAAGAATAAGCATAGAATGTACTTGAAGAGTTTCCAAGTCACATCACCTTTTCCATCCCAGTGATAAGCACTATCCTGAATTCTATATATACCATTTCTTTAATGTTTTACTAGGTTGCATTCTGTGAAATTGCCTATATTTGATCAAGCTTGCTCTACACGCTGACATATTCATAGGATTCAACTTCATCTTTCTATCACACCTGTATATGTCCCTATATAATTTATCTACTATATTTTACAAATAAATTTGCCTCTTTTTGAACTTATTAAAAATTATCCTTAGACTTTGAAAAAGAATATAAAGAATGTTCTTAGAATAAAAAGAATATTTTTAGAAATTTTCTTTAGCTCCTTGAAGGTGCAAATAAACTTGCAAGTAAGAGGTAAAAGCAATTAAACTTATATAAATATAATTCAAACATTTTCATGTTGCTGAGCTTTAGTTTTTAGTTGATGAACCCAGAAGTAATTCTCCTGTCCTCAAAGAATATTGACAAACTGTGTCATTAATAAGAAAGACATCAAAGGAGTTTGGAATATCAGAATTAATAATATCATTGGGGGAGGGGGAAGGAGAATGAGAATGAATGAATATGATTCTATAGTTGGATCATAATTGAATTAACCTGAGATTAACTAGATGGAATGATGGTTAATGGCAATATTTGGTATGTGTTCCTTCTGCAAAAATATGTAACATAAGAGAAAATTTTAAAAGGACAAGTGAAAATCAAGAAAATGGACAGTTCAGGGCAAATGGAGACAGAGCCACAGCAAAAAAATTATAATTAGTACTATTACAGTGAATATTTACCAAATGTCAAGATAAGGTAGCACATGGAAACCTGAAAAAGCTTAGTTTGAACAAATAAAGTGCTACCACACTGAACCGTTCTTCACAGCCCTGTGAAAAATGCAGAATATAGAAGAATATAGCCCATATAGATATTACTGTTTGATTACCACAGTCTTTCCCACTGAGCCTGGAGGTAACCTCACAAGCCATTTCAGCATATATCTCCAGGCAACCACCACCAGCCACTACCTATCACACAGAATGGGAAATTGAGAAAAGTTTTTCCTCCCAGCAACTCCTCAAAGCTCTTTTAAGACATGAGTATCTTTTATCTACAGTTTAAAGTAATTATTACCATATGAAATTGTAAACGTTGTCTTCAGGTCTCACCTCCACAAGGCATGGGTGCTAAGTCTTTAAGGCCTGCCTTCTTCAATCACTTTTACTTTTTTTAACCAAAATACGTTTTTTAATGTTTTTGGATTTTTTTTTTTTGAGAGAGAGAGAGCGTGTGCACAAGAATGGAGAAGAGGCAGAGAGAAAAGGAGAGAGAGTATCTCAAGCAGGTTCTGCACTGTCAGCACAGAGCCCAGCTGTGAGATCATGACCAGAGCCAAAATCAAGAGTTGGATGCTTAAATCAACTGAACCACCCAGGTGCCCCCCACAAATAAATTTAAAAAAAAATTAATGTTTATTTATTTTTGAAAGAGACACAGAGAGAGCAGGAGAGTACTAGTAGAGAGAGAGAGGGAGACACAGAATCTGAAGCAGGATCGAGACTCCGAGCTGTCAGCACAGAGCCCTACCTGCAGCTTGAACCTGTGGACTGTGAGATCATGACCTGAGCCAAAGCCAGAAGCTTAACCAACTGAGCCACCCAGGTGCCCTCCGCCCAGTACATTTTTAATTGAACTATGTACATATTCATAGAGTGAGTGTTTGCAAAGGTAAATATAAACAAAGTTACAAATGTGTGCAAATAGTTTAAGGAGTATAAATATTTATATTTGAAGCCCATCATTACTTTCACTATTTCTACCAATGAGACTCTCTAAGCTAAGTTCTAGGTATATTCTTAGAAGAGAGGCTTTTTTCTCTCTCTTATAGCTTTGAAACATGAAAGAGATAGAAGCAATTACTAGTCAGAATCAGAGTGAATGAAGAAATAACTTGTGGGATAATACTAAGAGCCTGAGACAGAGGATGGCAAGAAAAACAGAAGAGAGGGCTGGATGGAAACCAACCAAAATGTGCAACTTCTCATGTAGAGAGGACATGAATGAAAAGATGAGAGTCCACAGGTCTGAACTGAAAGTAATAATCTAGGGGAAGTGCATAGCAGGCAGGTAGAAATTGGATTCTCAAGCTCTGGGAAAAGATCGGGGCTGAAAGTAGAGATACAGAAGCCATAAACCATGAATGATCAATGAAGAGGAAAAAATTGCATGTGGTCACTCACCGAATAAATAGAGAAGAGGGAGCCAATGAGAAATTAAAGAGAAGCATCTAAATTCAATTGACAGGCTAAGAAAACATGCAAAACACAAATAAAACAAAATATTTAAAAATTTAGTCAAAAATAGTAGGAAAACCAGCATACAAGAGAGGAGGAACTTCAGTGACTGTAATAAATTGAGACTTGAGATTACCTTTAGAGATGTGTATCTCTCAAAATGTAAAATAGATTTTTTAAATAAAACAATGCTTGAGAAAGTCACATAAACACAAGTACATGGTGAGAGTTCATTTATTCAGCAAATATTTGCCAAATTCACTCTTACCATGCAGAGGATATTATTAACAATGGCCAATAAAAGAAATATATTCTCTATCCTCATGAAGATTACAGCTAATCAGAATAAAAATGTGATTATAAAATTACTTTAAAAAATAGTTGGGGGTGGTATGAAAGAGGGGTGGGAAGAGCAAGAGAAATTTCTCAGGAGGCAGAAGCATAGGGGAGAAGACAGGGGTAGTCAAGAGGAGGCTAGGGGGGGTTGGTTTACTTCTTTCTTTCTTTTTTTATAAATTAGGAGAAAAGTTGAATGTGTTTGTTAGACTAAGAGGAGAACCAGTGAAAAGAATATAAGGGTAATAGAGTTCATGGACTGGAAACAAGGCCATTTCCATTTTATAGAGATCCTCCCATTTGTCAGGCACTGTACACATACTGTTTGGTTTTAGGAAAGTTCTAGAACTTTCTATAGTCCAATAAGTGCATAAACTAGGTAGGAGCATATTTATCTGAAAGATATTTGTCTTCTTTCTTTTTTTTTGTCTTCTAGTCATCCTATGAAGATTGAAGAGAAAAGATAATGTATAAATATATATTAAAGGTATAAACATTTATTTATCAGCTACATTAGTCTTAAATAAATTTTCTACATTCAAACACCTAAGTTCATTTAGAGTATTTGTTTAAACAAATGAAAAATATCTCTTGGGGACGCCTGGCTGGCTCAGTCAGTGGAACATGTGACTCTTGATCTTGCAGTTGTAGGTTCAAGCCCCACGTTGGGTGTAAAGATTACTTCAAAGTTAAAAGAAAAAAAAATCTTCAAAAAAAAGAAAACACAAAAATATCTCTTGAAACAAGAAAATAATTTGTTATTATCATTGTGGTATTGTCAGTCCCATCTGCTAAAATATATATATATATATATATATATACACACATATATATGTATGTATATATATATGTATATATATATATACACACACATACACACACACACACACACACACACACACACACACACACACCAGGGTCTCAAGAATAGTATTAGCCCCAAAATAATAAAAACCTCTGAATTTCAAGATTAAATAACCATGATGCATATCAGCTTGTTTTTGTACCTTTTCTAACTGACCCGCAGCTCTCACACTTACCATTGATACAATACTCATAAAATGGGAAAATAGCGGGCTGAACTTCTTTATTTGCTTACTTTTGCATTATATGAATAGCCACTTTATTTTCACATTTTCCTTAACCTCTCATTTTCTTAAATGTATATGAAAACTCAAAAATGTAATAATCATCTTACAATGAGATGCTTTCTTAAGTGTACAACAATTTTATGAAATTGCCTTACTTGATAAAATCGACAGAAAGTCTTTAGTAAAGAATAAAGTATTATACTAATGTATTAAAATCACTGCTATTAGTATTATTCTAATTAAGCCTAAATTCCTGACACCTGGAGATTGTCAGTCTCTCTCTAAGCATTAGGTAATTAAATGAAAATCCTCTCCTAGTTTAAAAACTATAATCAGAAGAATATCAACATTCAGTGAGACTTTTAAAACATGAACTTCAGCTCAAATATTCTGTGGCCCTCATATTTCTTCTCTACCAAGGTAATCGGGGATGTATTACATTGCTTCACTTACCTACATGATATGGCTAAAAAAATGAAATTATATCTGACCAAACAAAGAATAAATACTTTTACATAATTTACTGGATTTTGGAACTTTGGTGCCTCATGAATATTTAAAAGATAAATGGATTTAGCCGTCTGAATTTAGATGTATGCTGATGATGCTTGAGACCTTGGCAAATCAATTAACCTCTGGACATTCAATTTTGAATAAAGGGGTTACTATTTGTTGGCAATTGTGTAACCATTCTAATTAAAAGGAACTTGTGAACTCTTTTAATTATTCATCCTTTGAAACATCCGCCTGTGGATAGTGGCTAACACACCCATTTTATCTGTTTGTATATTGGGAAAAATAATGGTAAAATAAATGATTTGGTGCAAGGTCCATGGTTAGTGATAAGATATTAGAAGCCAGAAGTTTCCCCTCTGCCAATTCTTTACATTATTCACTCATATTAAAGCCTTTTATTCCATTATCATTAATTTTGTATTTTGAGAATTAAATAATGATGCATTTGATATATTGAATGAATTATGTAATTAAATCTTATGCGAAATTTCGAATATGTTCAGATTTTGTAGCATTAGAGAAGCTATGACATTTGAGTCTTTCCTAATTAAAACAAAAATGAAAAGATTGTGTATTTTGCCATCTTTTGCATCATCATGCGTAATCCCTTGAAGAAACAGTAACAAATGACTTCTTATTTTATTAATAGTTCTCAAATGCCCCATGAAATCTGGGAATCTTTTCCAAAAATAGTAACACTCACCATGCAACGCATTCGAATTCCTTATGAATAAGAGCGATATTTATTCCTAATATTTGTATTTGTACCCTGGGGGAAACACATGATGTTGGTTGGCAGTCTATCAAAGACTTTAAAGAGAGCCTTCAAAGACTAAAGCAGATGCTATTAATCAGATGCTATTTTCATTTTTTATCTGAAGATTTTCTTCAACTTGGCTAGGAATTCAATACACATACATTCACATACACATATATTCACATGCTTACACTTGAGTAGAGCCATGTACGCAAACATGGCCCTATCCACATGGCTCTCCATGGTACAGTGTCATAGCAGAGACTCTGGGGAATAGTGTGGTCCTTCCAGTGCCTCCAGTTACTACATTGTCTAAAAGAGACTCAGAAATAAGCCAGTGTTATAGTCACTCTTGTGCTTGAGTAAACTTTAATGCATGCAGATTATCACTTATTTGCTATTGTATTGAATGTATATGGTCTTAGACAGTGGTCTTAAATATGGAAATAATTAGTGAATGTATTAATTCGCTAAGGAGTCCTGCTTAATATATTTTTTGTGAAAAATAATTATTTGATACCTTGAAACATCCTTCTTTAGATCAGTAGTTTTGTGAAAGTGTAAACTCAGCAGTGAACCTGGATTTCAAAGAAAAGCAATGACCAAAAAAATCCACATAGTCAAAACTTTAAACATATCTTTCAGTAGAAAGGATTTATGACTGTACTGAACGGTGATTTGTTTTGCTCACATAGAGGTATAAACAACACAAGAAAATAAAGTAAAAGGAAGAGTTTCATTCAAGTATTAGATAATTACTTGCTTACAATCTTTATTTACCACTACATAATCATACTACTAAAAACTTTAGTATTTATCAATAGGTGACAATTCTCCAAGATAAGAAGTATGTCTTTCATACGACTCTATGCCTTAATTAAAATATTAGTCAAATGTCCACAAGGTATTTCTACAGTTAACTTGTGAAATGAGAATAGCTTCGATTCAAAAATACTAATTAAATACAGAATGTGATTCAATAAAAGTCACTGATGGCTAATTAAGGGAAGAATTATCAGACTTGGATGAAAATATATAATACATATAATCCTAATGAGAGAAGATGCTGTTTGCTTTCCTCCCCTGTTACAAGAAATTCACCAACCAAGTATTTAACCTTGAGAAGAAACAAAGAAGCTTTCCTGAGTACATACCATTTCCCAAATACTGAGCTAGGCAATTTGGGGTTTCTAAAGACAGTTTGAAGACAAAATGCTTGCTGGCATTTCCTTGCAGACTAATTAAGGAAAAAGGAGTTAACTATTGAAGAATGGGAACACTAATTCAAGATACAAGGCCCACCTTAAGCAGAATGTCCAAAAGCTTATGTTTATCAAGGTCTTTTCAATGCTTTTTTTTCTTCCTCTTTTTCTGCCCTCTTTATTATTGACTTGAGGTTGTTATTAAGTCATAGTGTTTTCTTATTCCGTTTTTCGTTCTCAAATGTAGATAACGTTTTCGGTAGTTAGTATTACACATTTTAAGATGTGTACCTTTCTTAATATATAATGTCGTTCAATGCCCTGACACTCCTCATTAAGAGTATAGAAACTTAGAATATTTATGAAAGATAAAATTTACAAGAACAGTACATATCAGTATTTATAATGAATACAGACACAAAAATTAATTAGAAATTTAAATCCAACAATACTTACATAGAGATAATACATTATGACTAAGTGAGGTTTATCTAAGGAAAGTGTGATTGGTTCAATATTAAAAAGTCAACCAATGCAGATTACTGCATATGATTATCTCAATAGATGCAAAACAATAACAGAAACAAAAACAACATTTGACTAAATCCAATATCCACTAATGATTAAACAACTCTCAACAAAAAGTGGCTTTTGGCTTTTGGCTCAGAGGAAGCGAGCGTACAACTATGTTCGGTCGTCCCGATTCCAGATCCATCGACACCAGCTGCCTCTACCATGCCGCCTAAGTTTGACCACATCAAGATCAAAGTCATACACCTGAGGTGCACAGGTGGCAAAGTCAGTGCCAATCTTCCTGGCCCCAAAGATCAGCCCCTGGGTCTGTCTCCACAAAAGTTTGGTGATGACATCCTCAAGGCAACCGGTGATTGGAAGGGTATGAGGATTAGAGTGAAACTGACCATTCAGAACAGACAGGCCCAGACTGAAGTGGTTCTTTCTGCATCTGCCCAGATTATCAGAGCCCTCAAGGAACAACCAAGAGACAGAAAGCAGCAGAAAAACTTGAAGCACAGTGGAAATATCACTTTTGATGAGATTGTCAGCATTGTCTTACAAATGTGGCACAGATCTTTAGCTAGAGAACTCTCCAGAACCATTAAAAATATCCTGGGGACTGCCCAATCTGTGTGGATGGCCACCACCCTCATGACATCATAGATGACATCAATAATGCTGCAATTGAATGCCCAGCCAGTTAAAAACTACAAAGGAGGGGCGCCTGGGTGGCTCAGTCAGTTAAGCATCTGACCCTTGATCTCAGCCATGATCTCTCTCTCTCTCGGTTCCTTAGATCAAGCCCCACATTGGGTTCTACACAGATAGTGAGGAGCCTGCTTGAGACTCTCTTTCCCTGCCTCTCCCCTGCTCCTGCTCTCCCCCTCTCTCTTCCTCTCAAAGTAAATAAATAAATTCAAAAGAAAAAAAAAGCTCTTTAAAAAAAGAACTACAAGGGAAATTATTTCAATATACGATCATTTGACAACCAAAAAAAAAAAAAAACTAAAAAAAAGGAAGGGAAGAAAATGATCTCAAAATGATAATGGGCATCCATGAAAACCTATGGCTAATGCAGTATTTAATGATAACAGACAATGTTTTCCCTTTGATTTGCAAACAAGGAAAGGATATGTTGTCACCATGTAATTCAGTGTTGCACAGAAGATGGTAGCCAGTCAAGAATAAAAAGAAGCATAAAGATTGGGGAAGAAGAATTAGATTTGTCTGTATTCATAAGTAATATGATTATTCATTTGGAAATTTCTACTCAATCTTTAAAAAACATCAGTTCAGGTAATAAGTGAATTTCGTAAGGTAACAGGATGCGAGCAAGGTTAATAAAAACAAAATTCAATTTCAGTTGCTAGCATCAAACATTTGGAAACTATAATTATAAAAGTAATACTATTTAAAATATCATCAGACTTAAAAATACTAACAGTCAAATATAATAAAATATTGCTCACTTTATACACATAAAATTGAAAAATATTTCTGTGTCAAATCAAAGTATGTCTAAGTGGGGAAATATATTCATTGATTGAAGGAGACACTATTGTTAACTTGTCCATTCTCTGCAAATTGATCTATAGATACAGTATATTCTCTATCATAATTCTAGCAGGGCTTTTACAGTTTACAAGATGATTTAAAATTTTCTTGTAACTGTATAAAACCTATAACACACAAAACTGTTGCGAAAAGCTTTTTTAGATCATCTTGTAAATTTATCTAAAAAATACTCCAAAAAGCCCAGCTAGAAATATGATAGAAAACACATTGTATCTATAGATCAATTTGCAGAGAATGGACAGATTAACAATAGTGTGTCTTTCAATCAATGAACGTGATACATTTCCCCAGTTAGTATGCATATATGTATGTATGTATGTATATGGAGAGTACAAGACTATCAATAGACCACCCATATATGAATAATTGAGTTTTAACAAAGCCACCAACATAATTCAAAGTGGAGGAGAAGAGTCTTTTCAACAAATGGTGTTGGGATGATGATATTCACATGGAGAAAATTCACATTGACCCTTACTTCACACTGTATATAAAAATGAATTGAAAATGCATCTTGCACCTAAACACTGGAGCTATTGTTTTTCAACTTGTCGAAGAATATGTAGAAAATATTCACAACCTTGGAATAGTCGACAGTGTATTAGGACACAAAAAGGAGTAGCAGTAAAAGAAAAACTGGTAATAATACATGAAAATTGAATTGTCTATTCTTCACATGCCATTATTAACCAAATGAAAGAACAAACCGCAGACTGAGAAGGTGCCTTCACAAGGTATAAACCTGGCAAAAGCCTTGCGGATGAACAGTGACCCCTTTCCTCTAAAAACAACTCTTGCATAATTAATACTGCCTCGGCGTTGGTTTGTCAGAGGGCTCAAAATGACACATTATTCTCCTTGTATTTCTTATAGAGCATATACAGTTTGTAGTATTATATATATTATTCGGAGAAAATTCACCAATTTCCGTTATCATTCTGAGGTGCTGTCCTAACATAATAGCACAATCAATCTACTTACCTACCAACGTTAGTGCTTTTCATAGAATTGGAGTGCTTTCCCCTGATGGTTTCCCATGTACCTGCTTTACTTTCTTAACGATAAAAAATCGGTGTGGCTTCAGGCGGATGTGTCTGAAGTCCACATACAGATTCGAGGAAAGTCCAAGATGAAAGTAAAATTTTCCATTGGAAATGAAGATTCCAAATCTTCAATGTTAGCTAGTTCTATACGTTCCCTTGTAATTAAATAATATTTTCCATTGTTTTCCAAAATAACTTTCCTTTTAGTTGTTTTTTCATGGTTCAGTGCATGATCGTGCATAATATTGGGGAGATTCTAAAGGAACATATTCATAGTTTAATTCTTGCCCATAACAAAGCAAATACTAATTTATGATTGATTGACACTAATTTTGTAGTGCCAAGTTAAAAAAAAAAAAACAATTAGCAATAGTATTAACATTGCCACACATTTCTCAAAGTTAAAAACCAAAATGTAAGAGAAAGAAAAATATGAAAGAAAACAACACGTAATGCTATCTCATTTGTTTGTCACGGACAGTCAGTTCCATGACTATGTATCATTGGGCCTACCTACAGCATTTGGCTAAAGAAGAAGCAAAAGTTGAAATCTTGAGTATGTTTCACTGTGTAACTATGAAATAGTTCATTTATGCCCTTTACATTATATAGCTATATATACTATATGTAGTACATATCTGTACACATATACATGTATACATACTATATAACCATATATACTAAAGCACTATATTTATGCTGTATAATTTGGGGAAATATAATTTACAGAAATCCATGTACTGACTTACAGATGTCTTCATAAATGTTCACGAAACATTATTTGTAATAGAGCAGAGTTAGAAACTATTGTCCATCAGCAAAAGTTTGCGACGTGACAGTATACTCATATGGTGGAAAATAATATAGCTGCTGAAAATACATGAGAAATATATATATATATATATATATATATATATATATATATTGCAATAGAAACATGACCTCGATATAGCCTTAGGTAGAAAAAGAAAATTTCCTGATACAACACTATTTTAACTATAAAATAAAAAGAAAGAAAGAAAATGGGAGGGGTGCCTGGGTGGCTCAGTTGGTTAAGCCTCTGGCTTCAGTTCAGGTCGTGAGCTCATGGTTGGTGAGTTCAAGCCCTGTGTGGGTGGGGCTCTGTGCCCACAGCCCAGAGCCTGGAGGCTGCTTCTGATTCTGTGTCTCCCTCTCTCTCTGCCCCTCCCTGCTCATGCTCTGTCTCTCTCTTTCTCTCAAAAATGAATAAACATTAACAAAATTTAAAAAAATAATAAAATGGGGAAAAAAGAAAGTTGCAATATCCTATGCATTATATATGATTATTTCAACATAAATTATTTTATCTCTAGATGCATATAAAAATCTAGAATGATACAGGGGAAGCTCTTAAGCATTGAGAAAATGGTTTTAAGCAGGACTTTCGCTTACTATTAATACATTTATATGTTCAATTTTTTTTTAAAAAAGCTTATTTTATAATCCTTTTTTAATCCCCGTGTGGAAAACAAAGACTGCTCATTCCTCACTCAAACAAACTTAAAGGGACTTGCATTAAATGTTCTGCAATAAGTCATAATTTTAAGTTTCTACGTATTTTTTCTGAGAATATGAAAAAGAATGAGTATTTTTGACATTGTGTCAATAAAAGGAATCATGATTGATAATAGCTACAATAATTTTTATTGAAAAACAAGCATATTAATATTTTTTACTGTTCTAATGCTCTCAAGAATTACAACTTTCCTCATCTACTTCATTAAAATAGGAGCTTTCTAGGCTGTAGTAGTTACTCGGATTTGGGGATAAAAATAATGCCAAATACAGCTGTGTTATGTATTCAATAGAGGGAGTTGGGGGAAAGATTAAGAAAAGCATAATTTTCACGGATTGGTAGGTTATACATATCTTGGTAAATATATGTGAGTAGGTAGACTCATTCATTTTAAAGATTTGTATATGAAAGGGCTTGAAATGAATTGTAAAATTTCTCAACAGGGCACATCTATTAACAAGGCATTTCAGGAGTGATTTTATGTATATGTGATGCGTTAAGTACCTTTTGATTGAAGATATTGGAAATATTTAATAAGAGTTCCTAGGGGCATTTAAATGTTACTTATTAATTTTGTTTATTCATGCCACTTCATAAATAGCCACTTTAACTCGATCATCAAAGATGGGCTAATATGAATAGTTACAGCTAAGAAAAGTTACTGTATCTTGGGCACAATCAAATAAGTTGCTGTGTTTTGAGAGGAGAATTGAGGGACACTAAGAAGTATTTTCTTATTTGCTGTCATCCTTTTTGTAGGTTATCTGTTTCCATGACAATTACTTCAACCTTTAACCTTTGATATTCTCATTTGCAAGAAAGTATCTTTTCAATAAGATAGCAACATTATTATTTTGTCATAATTAATAAAATTTATATTTTAATTGAATATTATCCAAAGTCATTGACAGTAATCTGTTTACATGGAGAAACTGGAAAAAAAAAAGGTAGGATATTTTGCTTCTAATATGTTTTATCAGCGTAAATAAGTTTAAACAAGTAACACAGAACTGTAAGCCTTTTGCTTTGCAACTGATACATTGCATTAGCTGTTCCCCAAAGAATTTCCTTACTAATTATGTTTTGTTCTAGATAATATTAAAGTTCATTGACATTCCTACAATACACTACAGGATGTCTGCGTGAAAATTGCCTGGAAGCCATGCTGGTTGATGGGAGGATGTTAGCTTATATTAAAAAATAACTTTAAGGATTTATCAATAGAAAAAAGAGAGTTAATTATATTAGTGCTTATCTGTCTTCCCTTTTGGACAGGTTAAATTATTGGATTCATTTTTTATAAATTGAATTCTTCATTGGAAGATATGCCATCCATCTGTATGAAAACAGATACCACAAGAAAAAAAGGGTAATTGTATATACACCTTCCCCCAAAAGTAAATCTTGGAAAATATGTGTTTCAGATATAATTATTTTTCTTGCTGTAAAGAAAAGCTTAACATGTTGAAAATATGTGACAGAATCCAGGCTCTGCCTGTCCTTTAACATAAGTCAGCGCCACGTTCCATGCTTACATTTTGTGTTCTTGTTAAAAAAGAGATTCTAGGGGGCACTGGGCACCATGCAACTTAATTCTAAGTGTCGGTTGAAAGACTACACAGACATTGCCAGTTATTGGGTTTCTTATCAAGCCTGTAATGTGGTGTGGCTGTTGTACTCATAATGAAGTTTTAATTAGCTCTCAAACATACTGAGAGCTTATTTAAGGCCTCCAAATTGAATAGTGCATGCTTAGCTGGGAGGCATGAATGCATCCCAAACATATCAAAATAACTGTCAAATCCATTGTATGCACATTAGGAGAGAATGGCTAGAAGGCTTAACATCTATCTTAAAAGAACTCTAGGTATAAAATGTTGAGCGAAGTTCTTTCTTGTACTTAAATGATGGTCTTAAGAATACTGTCTTTATTATTTTAGCAAATGTGATAGCTAGGCACATGATTCAGCATCTCTGTTTACCTCAGGAGTATTGTCAGGGGAAAAACACATTTTAACCAAGTTTGAATTATCTTTATTTCAAATGGGAACATTCTTTATTCACAGGTCCTCCAACATAACATTTATATTTTACTTACCAATACTAATTGCTTTTTTCCAATATTCTGACCTATGAGAAATCGTTCCAGACCCCTCATTCCTAATACTTGGGTAGCTCATAGATTAACAAAACGTTTAAGTAATTGTTGATTTCAACTCCCACCATTGGAGAATTCTTGATGTTTTTTCAATGCAGCAGGTGGATTTAGACCATGACTTTCTTACGTGACTGTTCACGCTGTGCGTGATGTGGTTTAAAATATCACCATAAATAACCCTTCCCACTCCTGCCCACTCCTCCCTACACGCACACAGTAAGAATTTTAAACAGGGGACAGATTTCATCACAGAGAAGAAGGAACTAAAACGTGTTGCTGCTGGACATGCAGTATCTGTGTTATTTGTTCTGTTATTTTCATGTCTTCTGAATTCGTCTCTTCTCACCAACCTGCCCTGGCTCTTATTTTTGTTCTTGCAAAGGATGTACTGTGTTTCTCTCTTGTTTTTACAGATATCTGTTGAACAAATACATTAATTAGTTACTCTCTGCATGTCAGGTACTTTGTGAGGGTTAACTGTGAGGTCTGAAACGTCTATATAGTTCAGAGGCTGGACAGTGACTCTCTTGGAATTGGAGGTGGGATCTCAGAGGATCTGATTTATGATCAAGGGGATGGGAAGTGGGGTATGTGTGAAGAATTGGAAGGTCAGAGAACAGCACATACAGTTTGTGTGGGAAGCTATCAAGGGTCTCCTAATTTCTGGATGACAGCCTTTGTGAGGGTGAGGGCAGAGGACCAAGGTACCATGATTATAGTTGGAGGGGGCAGTGATGATTATCTCAGAGAAATAATGTCCTGTTCGTACGTGGTTTTCTTCCAACATTGGGATACTAATGACTTCTCTGTAACTTCATATTTCTAAAAGGTCACATGAGCAGTATCTTTTCTTCTGTCATCATTTAAAAACTATTAGTTACAAATATATCATTTTTTTTTCTAGGACCTGGATTATGCTATACGTTTCATAGGTCGGGATTTGGAGGGGCCACCAAATGAAGTCAGGAATTTCTCTTTTTTTGAAGAACTACACACATTTCGGGAGAACCAAACCAGAAAGTACAGTAGATTTATTGGTAAAGCATCAATTCAATGCACCAAAATGAGACACACTTTTTTAGTTTGGGGGAGAAACGACAGTGCGGGATGGAGATGTGAAGTTTGACGTGGAAAGCTGAGGCCAGAAAGTAGACATGTGTGTATAAGATACTGATGGTAAAGTCTGGGGGGGAAAGTCCACTAAAGTGAATTCACAAGTTGTAGAAAACAATGTGGCATAACTAAATGAAAAAGAGAGTCCATTAGGACTTTGTCTAGAGAAAATAAAGCAAGCAATTTATAACAGAATTTTGTTTGAAATCTCAGCTCTACACTAATTTTTCAAATGAAATTATCTTTGAAATTTCAACATGATTCTTGCAATAAAATTGTTTGATAGCATAATGTGTCATTCTGCTTTTGCAGAATCTCCCAAAGGAAAACATTTTTACAAACAAAACAAAACAAAACGGAGAGCACTCTCAATTGTTCCAATTAACTCTTTTGACTCAAAGAATTTAATTTTGAAGTGCCTGTAATGTTATCATCCTTCTCGATCTCTCCACATTAGAATTGACCTAACCAGTGTATGCGCGTGTGTGATTTGAACTGTTCCATGTCTATCGTCAATGTTAGGAAGCCCACGTGCGGAAAACTTGGGCAATTTCATTCTATGGTCAATTTACATGTTATTTGCGTTATAATCAGCGAATACCCGACTGATACAGTGTTGATGTGAAAGGCAGAGGTGGACTCTGGGGTAGAAAAGCAGGAAAGAATGAATGGAGACTGAGTTTTTAAGTGGCGATCTCTTGTACACATAATAATCATGAGTGGTTGAATTTTGATTCTCTACCCACACTCAGGCCTGAGGGGATTCAGACGAGTAATTCTTGTATTAAGAGGACGTTGTCATTGACCAGGTTCTATCTTAGGGATCGAGCAAGAAAACCCGAAGCTTCCCCTCAGCCTGACCAACCTTCAGGCGGCCTTCTTCCCGACTCCAGGCCCCCGGCCCCTTTTTCTTAGAGTATCTACTTTAGAAAACTTGTACTTGTAGAAGTGCGTGGGTGACTCAGTCGGTTAAGCGTCTGACTCTTGATTTCGGCTCAATCATGATCTCCTGGTTCCTGAGTTTGAGCCCCGAGTTGGGCTCCACACTGAGCATAGAGCCTGCTTGGGATTCTCTCTCTCCCTCTTCCTCTGTCCCTCCCCTGAGAGCGATCTCTCTCTCTCAAAATAAATAAATAAATCATATTCTGAAAAAAAGAAAACTTGTAATTGTACATCTTTTGCTGTGCACCTATGAGATATAAATCTTGTAAAACTGGCAAAAGACCTGTTTTGCAACCTAAGGCTGTCATCTCTTAGGTGATAGAGCCCCTGTCTCCCAGTTTTAGACTAAGAGTCTGACTGGTGATGAGCCCCTTACTTCAAGGTATAAAACTACCTCCAGTGATGAAGAGAAGAAAATATTTACTTTTTTGGGGGGTGATAAAGCCAATTAGTGAACACAAGTGGCCTAAGATCTATGCCCATCACCCTGGCTTTTGAAAATATTCCAGCCTTTTTTGGGGGGTAGAGCTCAAACTGAGGTTTGGCCTCTCTTCACGATTGCAATCGATTTCTTTTTTTTTTTTAATGTTTATTTATTTTTGACAGAGAGAGAGAGAGAGAGAGAGAGAGACAGAGACAGAGACAGAGCATGAGCTGGGGAGGGGCAGAGAGAGAGGGAGACACAGAATGGGAAGCAACCTCCAGGCTCTGAGCTGTCAGCACAGAGCCCGATGTGGGGCCCAAACTCACAGACTGCGAGATCACAACCCGAGCTGAAGTCGGACGCTCAACCGACTGAGCCACCCAGGCGCCCCTGCAGTCGATTTCTTTACCTGTTTCCCTTTCTCCAGAAACTTCTGCCCTGACAGAACTTATAAGAAACTAATCCGATGAGCGGGACTCCGACAACTTAGATCTGTTTGACACGAAGAGAAATTGTAAGCTGTTAGCCCAGTCCATCTCGGCACCACTGAATCTGCCCAGGCCAGAGAACAGTGGTTATGTTCTTCCTGCTCGTTTATATATTGCTGATAACCCCCATGGGACATGTTCTATGCCCTTCTTCTATATATTAAGTTGGATTTCATAAGTCATTTCGTGTTACTCTGTTCCCATCTTTTCCTTTTAAAACAACTCCCTGTTGATGAAAGCCTATTTTTCACATTATTGTGATTATAATTCCACTTTCAAAAAGTGTGCAATTGAGATTACATAAAACAACTAAAACTATATAGTAAAATAAATTTCTTTCTTTTCTTTTCTTTATTTCTTTTCTTTTCTCTTTACCCTCTGAGGATATTTGGCTTGGTTAAAACTTCAGTAGATATTTAGAAAAATTGTAACTTCATTTTGCCTCAAAATGCTGTTCTGATCCTTTGATATTATTCATGCCTTCAACAGCCATTTACTGAACCTTTAAATTTGTGCCAGAAACCATCTTAGGACTATGGAATTTAAAACATGTATCCTTAGGTTGCAGGATCACCCTCTACATCATTTTTATGTTGACGTGATTGTAATGTTAACCCAATATACATTATGCATTGCTGACCCAAAGAATGTGAGAGATTCAGAAAGTCTATTGAAGAAATAGAACATTTTTTTCTAGTATATCCACACATTTTTCTTGCTCTGGCTTAAATAGAAATTAAGCTTAGTACAAAAATAAATTATTTTCTTTTCATATTTCACCATTCCATTTGTTGATATGTTGGTACCTTTTCACTTTTAACCAGTTTCATTGGCTTTCATTGATGATATCAAAATCTAAGAATTGTCAAGGCACCTGGCTGGCTCAGTCGGAGGGGCATGTGACTCTTGATCTCAGGGTCTTGAGTTCAAGCCCCACATTGGGTGTAAAGATTACCAAAAAATAAATAAAAATTTTTAATGTTTACTTATTGAGAGACAGAGAGACACAGAGTGTGAGCAGGGGAGGGGTAGAGAGAGGGTGAGAACAGAATCTGAAGTAGGTTGCAGGCTCTGAGCTGTCAGCATAGAGCCTGACACGGATCTCCAACTCACACACTGCAAGATCATGACCTGAGCTGAAGTCAGTTGACTAACCAACTGAGGCACCCAGGCACCCCACCAAAAAATAAATAAACTTAAAAACTCTAAGAGGTGAAATTAACATATGCTCAATCTGACCGAAGATGTCAGTATCCTAATGTGTGTTTCGTGTAAGGAAGGACTTGGATATATCAAGCAAGGAATGATTAAAATACTGCATTCAAAACTGGTGCATCCACTCTGGAAAACAGTGTGGAGGTTCCTCAAAAAATTAAAAATAGACCTACCCTATGACCCAGCAGTAGCACTGCTAGGAATTTACCCAAGGGAAACAGGAGTACTGATGCATAGGGGCACTTGTACCCCCAATGTTTATAGCAGCACTCTCAACAATAGCCAAATTGTGGAAAAAACCTAAATGTCCATCAACTGATGAATGGATAAAGAAGTTGTGGTTTATATACACAATGGAATACTATGTGGCAATGAGAAAGAACGAAATATGGCCTTTTGTAGCAATGTGGATGGAACTGGAGAGTGTTATGCTAAGTGAAATAAGCCATAGAGAGAAAGACATATACCATATGGTTTCACTCTTATGTGGATCCTGAGAAACTTAACAGAAACCCATGGGGGAGGGGAAGGGAAAAAAAAGAAAAAAAAAGAGGTTAGAGTGGGAGAGAGAGCCAAAGCATAGAAGACTCTTAGAAACTGAGAACAAACTGAGGGTAGATGGGGCATGGGGGGGGGGGGGTGGGGAGGGTGGGTGATGGGCATTGAGGAGGGCATCTTTTGGGATGAGCACTGGGTGTTGTATGGAAACTAATTTGACAATAAATTTCATATAATAAAAAATTTTTAAAAAACCACTGCATTCAAAAACAGGAACATGAAAGTTAATAAAGAGAATGTATAGACTAATTTTTTTCAGCTGTTAAAAAGATAGGGATGAAATATGTTTATTTTTTTTATTTACTTTTATTTTTAAAATTTACATCCAAGTTAGTTAGCATATAGTGCAACAATGATTTCAGGAGTAGATTCCTTAATGCCCCTTACCCATTTAGGCCATTGCCCCCTACCACAACCCCTCCTGTAACCCTCTATTTGTTCTCCATATTTAAGAGTGTCTTATGTTTTGTCCCCCTCCCTGTTTTTATATTATTTTTCCTTAATATAGGGATGAAATTTAAAATTGTATAGCTTTAAGTGCCTTTTGGGTTACTTGATTCTCATAGGGCAAGATTATTTGAAAACAACTTGCCTTTTATGATGTCACCTTCCACAATAGTCATTCTGTTTTGGGGGATTCTCAGTTCATTACCTGGGCAGAATGAGAAGTGAAAATTCTATGAACTGTTTTTATTAAACCAAGCTATCCCTCTTCACAGTATACATTTCATTAATTACTCTTCTTCGGTATATTGTTTTAAGGTGCACATGTATCATTTTTGGTTATTATCTGTACACTTGAGGTAATGCATAATCAAATGTTTAATAAAATACAACTTCATTCTTGCATGTTAAAATGGCTCCTGCAGACACACTTTACTTTTTTATTTTGGGGTGTGTCTGTGGTGTTTGTTCACGGTCCTTAATTATTACACCTGCTAATGCAAAGTTTGCCACCTTGTTCTGAGTTGTAGACGTCTTCCATTTATTCATCCAGATCTGCTGTTTATCATTTCACTCACATATCTAGTCAAGAGCTGGCTTCCGTGAGTTAAATTGATTAACTTACTTAGTTCTCAAGTTTCTCCTTGAATTTGGCCAGCAGAGAGCCCCGGGAGAAGACTGGAGTCAGGGAAAAAGTGATGATGTATTATCCACAATTCCATTCATTTTGCTAGTAGTTTAGGAAATCCCAAGGTAGATTCCTGTGTCCCCTCACCCTCTCTGAGTACTATTGCTGGTTTTGTTAATGAGGTTATGCCAGTCCTGACAATACCTTAGGAGTAGATGATCTAAGTATGAATTAGGAGGCAGTAATCTTTTCAAAAACATACATCTGGCTCTGTCATTTCTCTTTGAAAGACTCTTTTAACAGTTTAACTTCACCCTCTGGATAAAATCGAAGCTCTTCACTATCATGGGTCCTTCACAAGTTGGCTGGGGTCTGTTTCTCTGACATCATTTCTTCTCTATTCACTTCTCACTTGAGTCTAAGTAAGTCAGGCTTCTGATGCTTATCTTCTGAGAAGAGCATTTTTCTGCCTCATCACCTTTGCTCTAGATTACTCTTCTTGCTAATCTACATGAGCCTCCCTCCCCCCAACTACTGTTATTCAAACCTCTCCCTTCAAAGAAGCTTTGACTGTCACTTCAAAATATCCCTAGTCTGAGGGCACCTGGGTGGCTCAGTAGGTTGAGCATCTGACTCTTGATTTCAGCTCAGATCAAGATCTCACAGTTTGTGAGATAGAGCCCCACATTGGGCTCTGTGCTGACAGCAGGGAGCCTGCTTGGGATTCTCTCTCATGCTCTCTCTCTCTTTCTGCCCTTCCTGTATGCCTGTGCGTTCTCTCTCTCTCTCTCTCTCTCTCTCTCTCTCTCTCTCTCTCAAAATAAATAAACAGTTGTTTTGAAAAGTATCCCTAATCTCTCTAACACCTCACTTGGATAGATTTTATTTTATGACATTTATCTTGTGTGAACTTTATGTGTTCATTTGTTTAATACCTGTCTTCTCCAATATAATATTAGCTTTATTAAGGAAAGGGCTTTGGCTTGCTTTCAATCTCCTTTTCAAACCAAGAACCAACGTAGCCTTGTAATAACTGCTTAATAAATATTTGTTGGGATACTGAAGCATCAGAAAGAGAAATTAAGGAAACAACCCCATTTGCAATTGCACAAAAATAATAAGATTCCTAGGAATAAACCGAGGTGAAAGACCTGTACTCTGAAAACTATAAAACACTGATGAAAAAAAAATGGAAGACACAACAAAATGGAAAGACATTCCATGCTCATGGATAGGAAGAAGAAATATTATCAAAATGTCTATACTACTCAATGCAGTCCACAGATTTAGTACGATCTCTATCAAAATACCAATAGCAGTTTTCATTGAACTAGAACAAACAATCCTAAAATTTATACGGAACCACAAAATACCCTGAATAGCCAAAACAGTCTTGAAAAAGAAAAACAAAACTGGAGGCATCACTGTTCCAGACTTCAAGTTATATCACAGAGCGTGGTAATCACAATAAATGGTACTGACATAAAAATGGACACATAGATCAATGGAACAGAATAGAAAACCTGGAAATAAACTCATGATTATATGGTCAATTAATCTTCAACCAAGGAGGCAAGAATATCCAATGGGGAAAAAGTCTCTTCAGCAAATGGTGCTGGGAAAACTGGAAAGCTACATGCAATAAATAAAGCTGGACCACTTTCTTCCACGAAACACAAAAATAAACTCAAAATGGATTAAGGACCTCAATGTGAGACCTGAGACCATAAAAATTTAGAAGACAACACAGGCAGTCATTTCTCGACATTGACCACAGCAATATCTTTCTAGATATGTCTTCTGAGGCAAGGAAATCAAAAGCAAAAATAAATTATTGGGACTATATAAAAATAAAAAGCTTGTACACAGCAAAGGGAACAACCAGGAAAACTAAAAGAAAATCTACTGAATGGGAGAATATATTTGCAAATGACATATCCAGTAAAGGGATAGTATCCAAAATATATAAATAACTGATATAACTTAAACCCAAAAAAACAATCCAATTAAAAATAAGCAGAAGATATGAGCCGACATTTCTCCAAAGAAGACGTAAAGATAACCAATAGACACATGACAAGATGCTCTACATCACTTATCTTGAGGTACATGCAAAACAAAAACTCAAGAAGCAACAGGTGTTGGCAAGGATGTGGAGGAAAAGGAACCCTCATCCACTGTGAAGAAGTGCAGACAGGTGCAGCCACTGTGAAAGATAGTGTGTAGGTTCCTCATAAAAACTAAAAGCAGAACCGCCCAAGAGCCAGTAATAGCATTACTGGATATTTACCCAAAGATCATGAAAACAATAATTTGAAGGGATATATGCATTCTGATGCTTATTGCTGCATTATTTACAATAGCTAAACTATGGAAGAAGCCCAAGTGTCCATTGATAGAAGAATAAAGATGTGAGCATTATTCAGCCATAAAAAAGAATGAAACCTTGCCATTTGCAACAAGATGGGGGGAGCTAGAGAGTGTAATCCTAAAACCTGAAACCATCCAGTCAGAGAAAAACAAATACCGTATGATATGTGGAATTTAAGAAACAAAACAAATGAACAAAGGGAAAAGAGAGAGAGGAACCAAAACACAGACTCTTAGCTATCAAGAACAAACAGATGGTTGCCAGAGGAGAGGTGAGGCGGGGTGGGGGAAATAGGTGAAGGGGATTATCTTGATGGGCACCGAGTAATGTATAGAATTGTTGAATCGCTGTATTGTACACCTGAAACTAATATGACACTGTAAACTACACTGGAATTAAAATATAGGTAGGTAGGTAGGCAGATGGATGGATGGATGGATGGATGGATGGATGGATGGATGGATAGATCGTTTGTTGGAGGAAACACAATGGCCGGTAAATGCATCAATAGCTTTGATAAGCCAGATTCTGTGCTGCCATTCCATTATCCCGTGGCAGGATACTCGCCAATCACTGCATACTTGAGTCAATCTAGGCGAAACTCTTCTCACAAATTCTAGTGACTACTACCAGCAGATAGGGGTTGGCACAGAAAAGGAGTTCTACTTCCATCCTTTTCTAGAACATTTAAAACTATTCTTGACTTTTAAAAATTAAAATTAAGTGCATCACTTTATATAAGATATTGGCAACTCTGATATATCATGTTAATGAACATTTTTTCAAATTATGTTTAATATTCAATAAACAGAAAACAAATCAGTTCTTCATTATTCTTGTTTTTAATGAATCCTCTTGTACTTTATGCTAAGATTGTAAGAGCAATGACAAAATGTATAATATTTACTGAGATTAAATATGTTATATGCATTTTTGTTAGTGTTTTACAGGAACTGGCTTCTTTAATTTTGACAAATACTCTGTGAAGTCAGAACTCTCATTTCCCAAATATGAGAACTGAGGCACAGTTGATTTAAATAACTTACCTGAGCTGAATTTTCTTACTCAACCCTGGAGTTGGAATTTGAATACAGAGGCCAGATATTGAACTCATTGTCACTTCATTATGCTTTCCCTCATTATTCCAACCAGGAGGCTTGAGGAACCTGTTTTCTAAAATCTTGTTGACAATTAGGTCTACAAGTAAAAAAAAAAAAAAAAGTCATCCTTGGTTTTCTTATTCTTATTTATATATTTGTAGAAGGGTAAATACTTTTTTGTCATTTTTGAAATCTCAATACCCACAGAGGGCTTATGATTTGATTTATTGTATTTTAATCTGGTGCCTGAAAGGATTCAGGGAATGAAACGTAATCCTCAGATTCACAAGGCTTTAATACCTTCAGAAATGTCTTAGAAACAGGTTTGCAAATTTCTGGCTTTGTGTTTGCATAATAAACCAGCAGCTTTTAAAAAAAAAATAATGTTTATTATTTATTTTTGAAAGGGAAACAGAGCACATGTTTGGGGGGGGGGGGGGCAAGAGAGAGGGAGACACAGAGTCTGAAGCAGGCTCCAGGCTCTGACCTGTCAGCACAGAGCCAAACTAGCAATTTTTAAATGATATTTCTAAATCTGTTGAAGCTATGAAGTGAGAAAAATTAATTTTCAAGAAATGTTTATAAGAAGTTATTTTTATTACTAGCCAACTAATTCTTAGGAATGACTAAATTCCAGGGAACTCTTTGAAAAAAAATCCTTCCAGATTTTTGGGCCAAATATGTTCTCTTTAAACTGCCATCCAGTGGACATTTCTAGAACATTAGTAGAACAATTCTAATTCTGCTGGATTTTAAGTTCCTGAACCAATAGAATATGTACTTGCTATAGGGAAAGCCAATAAAACAGTAATGATTTTGTCAAAAAACAGTATGTGTGAGTTTACTTTCCCATGCCTTATTTATAAAAGCAGGATGTGAAATTACATGTGGTCTGTTTTTTCTTAGAGATTCAAAATTTTGAAATTCATTGAACATGGCAATGTTTTCCTCAAATACAATGTTTTACTGTATGCAGACACCATAAAATAAAGGAGCTTTATTTATAAAATTGTCTTAAGGCCCTGCCTGATTTTCATCAAAGTCTTCAATTATTTAGGCATCTTCTATTTCTTTTTTGGGTGAGATGGGGATCAATGTCCTAGACTGGTATGAAAGATCAGAAGCCACCATTGATTATGTTTAGTTTGCCACTGAATATTCTTGAGTCGCATATGTTGATTTCCCCAGTATGAGAACAGCAGCATCATGATCCCAGGGACATGCTTGCTCATCAAATTCATTATTTATGCCGCTGTAAAGAAAGAAAAGTCTCACAATAATGGAAATTAAGGAATAGCAATTTATGCTTTTGTTAAATAAGTTCATAGATAAACATTAATGTTGATGAAGGGCGCCTGGGTGGCTCAGTCGGTTAAACGTCCTTCGGCTCAGGTTATGATCTCACAGTTCATGAGTTCCAGCCCCACATCGTACTCTGTGCTGTCAGCACAGAGCCTGCTTCAGATTCTCTGACCCCACCCCACCCACCCCTCTCTGCACTCTCTCATAAATAAATAAACAAATAAATAAATAAACATCTAAAAAAAGATTAATCCTGATGAGATTAAAATAAAGACAAATAAATGAATAAACTAAAACTGCTAAGTACATCTAAAATCCACAGCAGGGAGAGTCAATTCATGTCAGAGAGAAATACTGTAGAAATTAAGTGAATGATGTGAGGTTCCATTTTGTGATGTCAACAATGACGTAAAACGTAATGAAAGAGATCCAAAATTATGAAAAATAAATAAATACAAAGGACAGCAATAGATATCCAAATACATCACCAGGTAAAAATAAATAAATAAAGCGGAAATAGTAATAAAAATATACTAGAAATAGTGGTCAGTAACACATTTGGGTCTGCTAATATGTCTGTCACCATGTTGGACTTTGAAGACACAAGGTGGATAAGACAAGATGTCTTCTTTTGAAAGGTTTACAATCTAGAAAAATTTTTCTGGGGGATAAAACAGACTTTAAAGTGGTCTTATTGAAAACTTTATGTGTTTCTTTTTTTTTTTTTTTTTAATTTTTTTTTTCAACGTTTATTTATTTTTGGGACAGAGAGAGACAGAGCATGAACGGGGGAGGGGCAGAGAGAGAGGGAGACACAGAATCGGAAACAGGCTCCAGGCTCTGAGCCATCAGCCCAGAGCCTGACGCGGGGCTCGAACTCACGGACCATGAGATCGTGACCTGGCTGAAGTCGGACGCTTAACTGACTGCGCCACCCAGGCGCCCCGTAAACTTTATGTGTTTCGAGAAAAATAAATCATGATAACTAACCTCATCCCATCCTTGTGAATTAGAAAAAAATAATAATTACATAAAAGTGTCCAATATGGATGAAAGGTATATTACAAATTCTCAAATGTTTATTAAAAAATTTTTAAAGAATTTATAAAAAAAAATTTTGCCCACTACTAAATGACAATTATAATGAAGAAATATCTGTAAGATGTTGAGGAGAAACAGCTACCATTCACTAATTCCAGAGAAGCCAGTTTGTAGTTCCAACGCTGAAAACAAAGAAAGATATTCCATAATTTTCAAAAATCAAGAAAAAAAAACCCGAATGTCCTAAGAAACTCAAGCTGACAGGAAGATGCCTAAAAATTCACAAATACAAATGAGCCAATCCTCCCTAAAAAAACTTGAACTGAGTATTGAATTTTGATGTAGGTTAAATCTGGATGACTTTTGCTAACTTTGCAAATTGTGTGTAATTAAATACAAAATGAAGACTTTCTCAAATAGATAGCTTCAAATTGAAGAGATAATACTATAGAAATGAAACTTCATAATTCTGGATCACCTTATCTGAGGCTATTTAATCACAATGCCTAGGGTAGGGGCTCAGGGGAGAGTTTTATTGTTCGTAATATTCAGAGATACATGGGTCTATGCATATTCTCAAAAGCAGTAGCGTTGAATGTCCTTAAAGCCTTCACTTGATACCAGTGAAGTGATTAAAAGCAAGCGAAATAGTAGCCATATTGTACAAAACAGAAAACACAATGAGTAATACAAGAGCGAAGCTATCCAGTAACACCCAGCATGGATTGTGAATACTTTAAATGCAAATCATTTAGAATTTTTCTTAAATGGCATTGTCAGAATGTGTTTAGAAATTAAATAATACAGGGGTGCCTGGCTGTCTCAGTTGATTAAGCATCTGGCTCTTGATATCGGCTCATGGTTCATAAAATTGAATCCCACATCAGGCTCTGCCCCACACTGGGTGTGGAACCTGCTTGGGATTCTCTCTCTCTCCTTCTCCCTCTGCCCCTACCCCACTTGTGTGTGGGCTTGCTCTCTCTCTCTATCTCTCAAAATCAATAAACATTTTTAAATTAAACAATAAAAAAATAAGGACGCCTGGGTGGCTCAGTTGGTTAAGTGTCCGACTTCAGCTGAGGTCATGTTCTCGAGGTTCGGGAGTTCAAGCCCCGCGTGGGGCTCTGTGCTGACAGCTCAGAGCCTGGAGCCTCTTCAGATTCTGTGTCTCCCTCTCTCTCTCTTCCCCTCCCCTCCCACTCTGTTTCTCTCTCAAAAATAAATAAACATTTAAAAAATAATGAAAATAAAAAATAAAATAATGCTTTAGAAACTAGTTTTCTCACAATTTTTACTGATAAAAACTGAAAGCACTGATAAAGATATAGCATAGTGATATTTATTTTCATTGAGATGGGTTTTTGAAAAACATAAATTAATGCATATTGACACAATATATAGAAAATATGAATGCCCCAAAACAATAATAAAAATATATTAAGTTTGACCTCTAGAAAGTTCTGTGATCTGTCATTTGTGCATAGTGAGGTGATTTCTGTACTTTTCAATCATTTAAGTGTATTTTTTAATATCCATGACTGCTAAGTTGTTTTATATAATCATGTAAAAAACTAGCAAACTTGATTTCACCCATGATGTATTTGTACATTCTCATTTTCAAGTGTTTATTGATTTTAAAGCTGCTATATAGCATATTCTTTTCAATATAATTGCACAACATTTCCTATATAGATTTTTCCCATATTTTATAGATAATTTTTAAAATTATATTTAAGCTTTAACATTTTTTTAAAATATTTTTTTTTCCAACGTTTATTTATTTTTGGGACAGAGAGAGACAGAGCTTGAACGGGGGAGGGGCAGAGAGAGAGGGAGACACAGAATCGGAAACAGGCTCCAGGCTCTGAGCCATCAGCCCAGAGCCCGACGCGGGGCTCGAACTCCCAGACCGCGAGATCGTGACCTGGCTGAAGTCGGACGCTCAACCGACTGCGCCACCCAGGCGCCCCAAGCTTTAACATTTTTTATAATTAAATACGTTAACATTCTTTTTCCTCTAGTTTTTAGTAGTCCTTCTCAGGAAATAAAATGTTTTTTCTGTATATTAAAGTGATAGCTTTCAAGGGAAGATGTCCTGAGATAGTTCTTATTTTCATTGGAATATTAATCCTCAGGACAACTAAATTTATTTCAATTTAGAGATTTGCAGTAATGAAGACAAAAATTGGTAGGAATGCAGCAAGTATGTGTGTCCCTTCTCTCTGCTTCTCTCCTCTCAAATCCATAAAAACATGCTGCCAACATGCACAGGTTTTTAATTATGAACCCCCTATAACATTGTAATAATTTCCCTAAAAGAGTTTTTTTTAATTTTTTACTGTTTATTTATTTTTGAGAGAGAGAGAGAAAGAGAGAGACAGCACAAGTGGGGTAGGGCAGAGAGGGGGAGACACAGAATCTGAAGCAGGCTCTAGCTCTGAGCTGTCTCCATGGAGCCTGACACGGGGCTTGAACCCACGAACCATGAGATCACGACCTGAGCCAAAGTTGGACGCTTCACCAACAGAGACACCCAAGTGCCCCTAATTCCCTTAAAAGAGATTTTTAAAAATCAACCAGAATGGTTTAAAAAAATAACAGCTGTAGACAGATGATCAAAACACATTTTAGTGTTAAAAAGTAGTTTCCTCAATTCTGTAATGTCATTTTATAAACTATTTAGAATATTTTGAATCTATTTTTAACGTTAATTAAGAATATGTTAACCTGTTTAAATAGTTCCTCTTTCGACCCATATGTAAAATAATTCTGCTATATTTAAAGCATCATTTATTATTTTAAATAGTTTTTTCTAAGTAAGAAGCCATAGTTTATGACCTATCTTGATTAATACTGATATTCAATGAACTTTAATCATGTAAATAAGACATTTTCCATTGAAACATTCAGCTGATTCATAATTATTATACCAGTAACAGACTCGTTGTAGTATTTATGTTAGTAACCCAGTCACTATTATGTTCCATAAAATTTTAGATAAAATTAGGCAATCAGTGATTTATGGAAATTAAAATTATATTAGAGTTTCAAAAGAATGGGAGAGGAAGGTCTCCAGACAGGTTCCTTTTGACTCCCTTCTTGGAACTTAAAAATAGAACCCATAGAAATTCTACAGGAATGAATAGTTCTTTTCCTATATCTGTCAGTGTCCTAATTTAGGGCTGTCTTCAGGTGGTAGGATACTTTGGGTTTTACTTATAGGATCCATAAATAGCATATTACAGTAGCCTAGAATTTTGTATGTGGCTATAAAAAAATTAACCATGTAATTACAAAAAAGAGAGTTGAGTTCGTATTTTCTGAACTGGTTCATTTATTGAATACTGTGAATTATTGTTTTCATGGAGAGATTCAGTAATATGTATGTCTTAGTTCTTAGTTTGAGCTGCTATTAAAAACATTTACTTCTCCCAAACATTTATTTCTCACAATTCTGGAGGCTGGAACCCTGCGATCAGGGTACGCGCGTGCTTGGGACTTTGGTGAAAGCCCCCTTCCTGGTTTATTAACAGCTGACTTTTCCATGTATCTATCCTCACACTGGAGAGAGAAAGGACTAGTTCTCTTCCTCTTCTTCTAAGGACACTAATCTCATGGCGTCTTCACTCTCATGACCTGATAAGACTTCAACTCCAAATAGCATTATATTAGGACTTTAACATATGAATTTTGAGGAGACACAAACATTCAATTCATGGCAGAACCCATGGATAAAGAGGAATCCACAGCAAAATGTGTACGCAAACATATTCCTATTTTCTTTACATTATGGTTTTTTCCCCTTAGATCGGGTTTCAGAAATAGATATGCAATATTTTAGGTATCACTTACAGTCTTTGGGACCCGTGGACTTAATATGAAAGCATAGGAAATGGGATTGTGACCCCAAAGAGAAGTCATTTGATGGAAAGTACCACCATGGATCTACAGAAGTAATGTTAAAAATGTTAGAAAGTAAATTTTAAGACATCCATTTATTTATTCTGATTATTTGAATTTAAAGGTGACATTACAAGTTTTTAATGATAAGTCTGCCTTTAAGAGGTTTTAAAATTCAGCTTTTCAAGCATAAGAACGGGTAATGTATGTAGGGCAAGGGTAATGAGAGTCAGGGAGTCTTGACTGATTAAAATTATAAAGAAGGATTTCATATTATGTCAGAAGAAATAAGACCAGATTGTAAAACAAATTTTATAGACGTGACCAAGAGTTAGTCAAGAAATCAAATAATAGATCTATGGGGTGCTATTATTTTTTAAATTTTTTATTAAAAAAATTTTAAGTTTATTCATTTTGAAAGAGACTGAGAACAAGTGGGGGAGGGGCAGAGAGAGAGGGAGAGAGAGAATCCCAAGCAGACTCCCCACTGTCATCGTGGAGCCTGATGCAGGGCTGGAACTCTTGAAACCTGAGATCATGACCTGAGCCAAAACCAAGAGTCAGACGCTTAACCGACTGAGCCACCCAAGTGCCCCCTGAATGTTATTATTTAGTCCTCATATCAGTCCAGCTGTAGAAATTGATTTTATTTAATAACTTATAACAAATTCATTCATTTGTTAAGTAACTCTTTTATTAAAGTTTTACTTAATTCCAGAAGCTTCTTGAGGTACTGGAGATACATCTATTAGAGAAACAGTTGACCTGAGTTCAACTTTTCCAGATAGCAGATTAGCAAATTACATGTAGACTGTGCTGATGATGACTGTGTGTAAATAGGAAAGATTACTAGATTATTTCAGGGTCAACTAAATTAGCAGAAGTGAATAGATGGCAAGACTTGAGGGGATGTAAGATAATCACTAGTATCACACATATAGATATATACTTGCATTTACTCATTCAACAACTATTTTTTGATTACCTGTTATGTGAGAGATTGACATCAGGGCATAGATCAGTGGTCAGGAGGCATGGAGCAAACCAGAGATAGGCAGAGATTTTCCCTTGGAACTTACATTTAGGTGGGTGATATGAACAATAACCTGAATAGCAGTAATGATAAATATACGTCTATAACACACACACGCACACACACACACACACACACACACACACACACACACATATACACAGACAGATTATTATATGGAGAAAATAACAGAGTGATATGAATGACAGCAGAAGACCTGCTTGGATGTGGGAGGGTCAGGGAAGCATTCCTTGAGAAGATGAAATTTCATTTGTATTCCAGAGGGAGGAAGGAAGCCACCCTTGCCAAGAGATGAAGGAAGCGAATTTCAGGCAGAAGGAAAAAAGAGTAAATTTCTAGACAGGAGGAAAGCTTTGGGGAGTCAGGCTAAGAAAAGATGAGTGTGGCTGAGTCTTGGGAGTGAACGAGATAATTTATTAAGCCATAAGTACAAGTTTGGATTGATTCTAAGATAATCAGACAATTCACTGGAGAATTGTAAACGGAGGGTGACATCTGATTTGTATTTTTAAAAAAGCACTCAGGTTTTTATATTGAGAATGAGTCAGAAAGAGGCAAGAGTAGGAGCAGGGAAACCAACTACAGACCAAGGCAGTAGATATTTATTGAGCGCCTACCATGTGCTTGACAATATTTAAATTTTGGTTTACATCATAATCGCTACAATAGATTTATAAAGGTCAATCAGAATAATGGCAATGGAAAATGTTTTAGAGATCATTCATTTTGTCTTTGTCATGTGATATGTGTATCATTGAACCAGGAAAAAAAGAATGCTCCCTTTCATGCTTGGTATTTATTTGCAGCTCTGTTGCAGCTAAATTGAAAGAGAGAGGGAAACTGACAAGGAGAAATGGAAGGGTGAAAAAAATGTTTTGCTTTGACTGTGTGATGCTATCAAAGTGCCTTATCTTCTAGGGCATTGGTAAGCCTCTACAAGTTTAATCACTGCGCTTGATAAACTCAGAAGAGCATTTATGATCAATGGTCGTCTAGTGAGATTTTTCACGTGTGTATTTATCACTATCTTCACAGACCCCAGAATGATGTTTTATGTGGGAAGTTGTGCAATTTTTTTTAATGTTTATTTATATTTGAGAGAGAGAGATTGAGGGAGATAGAGACAGAGAGCAAGTGGGGCAGGGGCAAAGAGAGAGGGAGACACAGAATCTGAAGCAGGCTCCAGACTCTGAGCTGTCAGCACAGAGCCGGATGTGGGGCTCGAACTCATGAGCCATGGGATCATGACCTGAGCCGAAGTTGGACGCTTAACCAACGGAGCCCCCCCAGGCGGCCCTAAAATTGTTAAATTAGTTATGTTAACTACACTATATTACAGTTTTGTGCTGATCGGTTTTGTGGTTGTTAGGTGAAATAAGATTTTCAGGGGAAGCAGAAATAATGTAAATAAAATGGAATTATATTTTCATTCCTAAATGCTAACATTACTCTTAATATCGTTGCATATTTATATTGTTAATCTTTCCAAAAACATCTGCAGCTTCTATCAAATAGAGGCTTTATTTTTTTTTTCTTTTGCATAAGAAAAAATATTTTTTTAATCTTTACTTATTTATTTTGAGAGAGAGAAGAGAGAGCGGGAGGCAGAAAGGGAAAGAGAAAGGAGAGAGAAAATCCCAAGCAGGCTCCATACTGTCAGCACAGAGCCTGGCGCTGAGCTCCCTGTCACGAATCATGACATCGTGACCTGGGCTGAAATCAAGAGTCAGACGCTTACCTGACTGAGCCACCCAGGTGCCTCAAGAGAAATATTTTAAAAAATTCTTAAGTTAACGGCAAGCTGCAAGGACAAGGAGGCAGTAATGACATGGGGAAAGTCACGGATGCGTAGATTAAAGGCGTGGCCTTTCCTGGAGTTCGGAAGTGTCAAGAACTTAGCGCAACAAGCCCTTATTTACCCGATGTAAAAATGCACACATGTTGCCATTGTTTAAATCAAGCTGCTTCCTTTAGCTCTCCCCTAAATAACGCGGAAGCAGTAAATGATAGGTGTAGATAATATAAGTGGACAACTTTATTTAAGGTTCTAGTCTTACATGAAAAGTTAGAGCAATTTTTTATTGCCTTCAGAACTTAGTTGTGCAAGTTCTACAGGGATAGAAAAGAGCCAAAGGGAAAACAGAATTATATTTGTCGTGTTTTAATTGCCATATACTCTTAGACTGTGCTTTATTAGTTTCTTGACAACTGGCATCACCAAAGAAATTATTTTCAGCATTAATTGTAAACAAAGCATTTCAATAATACTTGTACTTACTTTGCATAGGATAGAACTTGTCATATTTCATTATGCATTCTTAGCTCTTGTATGTGCGTGCGTGTGTGTGTGTGTGTGTGTGCTTTCCCTTTGTGTTTCCTAGATTTTAAGAATAGATGCATTAAAATATGAATTACACTAAGTTTTTGCAAACTTACCCCAATTTCCCTCTGGCTGCCTTTGTAAAAATTTGATGGATTGTATCTTAATGCACCCCTCAACCCTAAAGTCTAAGTTGATTTAAAAAGGAAGAATTTAGGGGTGCCTAGGTGACTCAGTCAGTTAAGTGTCCACCTTCGGGTCAGGTCATGATCTCATAGTTCATGGATTCAAGCCCCATGTTGGGATCTGTGCTGACAGCTCAGAGCCTGGATCCTGCTTCGGATTCTGTGTCTCCCTCTCTTTCTGCTCCTCCCCCACTCACACTCTATCAAAAAATGAATAAATGTTAGAAAAACATTTTTTAAGTAATAAAAAAATAAAAAGGAAGAATTTATTTTTTTCTTTTTTTTAACATTTATTTATTTTTGAGACAGAGAGAGACAGAGCAAGAACAGGGGAGGGGCAGAGAGAGAGGGAGACACAGAATCTGAAGCAGGCTCCAGGCTCTGAGCTGTCAGCACAGAGCCCGACGCGGCGCTCGAACTCACAGACCGCGAGATCATGACCTGAGCCGAAGTCGGACGCTCAACCGACTGAGCCACCCAGTCACCCTAAAAGGAAGAATTTAAAGACAGATGCCAAAGGAGGGTTTGTTTGTTTCATAGTTTTTTGGTAAGACTCTGTTGCCTACTTGCTTTCTACTTTTCAGAAAAGTATAAAAAGAAAAAAATGTATTTCTTAGAGCTGATATTACTCAGGTATAAGATATTATTCAACCTCACCTTCAAAGCTTTTCTATCACTTTTCTACCTTTTCTATCACTTTCTGTGTTTCATTCTAAAACAGATAAGCAGACACAAGTACTTGCATTACCGTAATTATTTTGGGTAGATATCTACAGCGATTCACACGTGTGGCTCCTATGTGCCCTAAGACTGTGAATCCTTGCCTCATGGATACACGGCAAGGAGGATATGGAAAAATATGGGGAGTGCCTGGTCCATAAATATGTGTTTTCTAGTTTTTAATCTGATATTCTAGTGGTTTCTAATTCTTCCCTTTAAAAACATCAATTGATGCTTTCATTTTTTTCTTCTGTCCAAAAAGTACTTGCAATTGACTATTTCGTTCTCAATGGCCTTCCCACATGAAAATACAGTGTGCATACCCGTTATCGATTTCTAGTTGAATCCTAACCATTGAGTCTTGGTTATATCTATAGTTTTATGTTTACCTTCCTTTGTTAAAATCAGAATATTTTGTTCTTCATCACATATTTTTAATATATAGATGACAGAGACCATAGAAAGTTTCCCTGAAGTCCTTTCCTGTCCTATTATCATATAAATTACTGGGCATGTCTGTCTTGATTATACATTCTTCATCATTCCCCATATCCTTCTTGGTATCTAGTTGTATAATTTTATCTGGGACTTTTTCCCTCTTTCTGATTCTAATTTAGATCTGAGTCTTATTGATGAAATTGGCAAGTCTCCAGGCAGACATTTCCTTTCTGCTCCTCATTAGAAGTTCTCAGGTGCCCCAGCCAAGCACCTATCAACGCTGAGTTTATTCATGGGATAAAAAGCCAAATCACATTAAGTACTGCCAGCCAGCAATTTAGCCAAATAGTCACACCCCACAGCATCCTTTATCTTTCAAAGTTCCAACTTCCATTGGAAGCAAAGATGAAAATACCACCTGCGTCGCAAGGTTCTTCATGTCCAAAAAAGGACAAAGTAGAGATGGGGGTCCCAATTTTGTCTTCTACTAGGGCACGCTTTTAGGATGTCTTCAGATCTCTAAAGTATTTTATTTTGCACATTATCTCTGCCCCTTAAAAATGGTGAGTGAAGTCTGCACTCATTATCCTGGCTTGTAAAATGAGACGAAAGATAAAGTAGTGAAGTGATTTGCCTAAAGCCCAGTTAAAGGTAGAGAGTTAAAGGCAGGAAAGATGCAGAATCCAGGTCAGACGCTTACCTTCATTTCCCGGCACTGTCTTTTCAACACAGAAATGGCTCCCGATATTTTCCTGTCAACTACCTTTTATGTTGTCTCTTTCACCTACTGATGCCATGTTTTGAAACGTTTTTCTATCAAACCTCATTTATTCAGTTAGAGTTAATTTCCCACTTTTGCTTGTCACTCGTGTGTAGCTTCCAATCAGCATTCCTGATGAATGTGAGCTAACAAAAGTTAAAAGTTAAATAAACCCAGCCAAGATACATGACCCTTGATATTTACGTTAGTCTTTGTATTGGGGAATGTTAACGTGTTCTGTAGCTTTTTGAATGTTTTTAAAGTGACAGTGACTTTGTTTCTAATCTGGGGGACCTTACATGCCACTGACCCTGACAACAATGTGTTCATTATGATCAGACATCGTCAACTGATATTAGTCCTGGAATTAAATGATGCATTCGTACAATGTCTTACCCAGTTAAACAAGCTGCAAATATGAAATATCTTAGGAAAGAAACAAATTACTCAGAAGTTACATTTTACAAAAATCCTCAACATGGCTGGACTGTGTGTATTGTTTTGGCAGATCCAAATGTTCTGGATGAATTTTCATTTTCTGATCTTACTTTTCTAGTGAAATTTTTTATAGTAAAATGACCTTGTGGAGTATCTCCTAACTTGTACTATATCCCAAGTGGGAAAATCTCTAAAGCTGGTTAATGACAAATACATAGTGCTAATCAATCAGAATCAGGTTTCCCACTGAAACCAGCTGTCCTAACAATCCTTGTCAACATACACTCTAGAAAACCACAACTTACCCGTGAAGTTGGCATAAGAGCTCATCTTTTTTTTTTATCCCTGTTGTAAGTATCACTACTTTTGTATTACTGACAATTTTTTGATACAATTTTACGTTAACTTCATACACAGTCTAATCCTCATTGCTATTTCCACCCACCTATTGATATTTTTGGCAAAAACTTAGTAGCTTGAAACAACAATATTCGTTTGCTCTTGAAGTTGCAGTTTGGGCAGGAATGGTGGCAGTGACCCATTTCTGTTCCATATGGGGTCAGGTGGAACAGCTCAAACTGAGATGGAGTTGCCTCTTTAAAAATGTTTCCTCTTCCATGGCTGGCAAGTTAATGCTGCTCTCAGCTGAGAGCTTACCTGGGCCTTGGTTCCTCTTCCTGTGGGTCTCTCCAAAGGGCCTCTCTATAGGACCTCTGTATGGGTCCTCTTCATGGATCTTTTATCGGTCTTGCATAGTCTGTACTGGGTGCTTGTCTGTGATTCTATTGGTTGAAGCAGACCCAAAGTCTGACCAGAGTCAGAAAGTAGAGCTGTAGACTCCACCTCTCAATGGGTAGAGTGGCAAAGAATTTGTGGTCATCACTAATTCATCATGATATTCTTCTCTCAGGTTAAGAGATGAGAGATGGAGGGGCGCGTGGGTGGCTCAGTCGGTTGAGCGACCAACTTCAGCTCAAGTCATGATCTCACAGCTCGTGAGTTCAAGCCCCGCATCGGGCTGTGTGCTGACAGCTCGGAGCCTGGAGCCTGCTTCGGATCCTGTGTCTCCCTCTCTCTCTGCCCCTAACCCACTTGCATCTGTCTCTGTCTCTCTCAAAAAGAAATAAACATTAAAAAGAGAGAGAGAGAGATGAGAGATGAGGAAGTATAATTGGTTATGGTACCTGTCTATCTAGTCTTCAAATATTTAGCCATCACTCACCAAACTTCTTGCCAGACAGGAAACTAGGAACTACTTAATTCCTTTAGTTATTTAATTTTTTGTATGTAAATTGTACAACTTTAGTGAACAGAATAACTCTTCACAAAAATATTCCAGGTATGCCCTTCTGAATGTAAGTTTCTTGGAGACTCTGATTTTGAAACTTGAATCATGTAGAAACAAAACCGTTTTTGTGCACATATCCTATATATGCATTCATACGAAAAGTTATGATGGATCATAGTGACAGATATTGGTAGAGAAAAATAATGTATTACCCATAAGAATGTTTTAAACATAGAAAAAAGATGTTGTGGTCTGATAGGTATATAGTTAACATAATTGCATTTGTTTTATATCTTTTGCATTATATTATCTATTTCAGTGCTGAGAGAAAGAGGTGATATTTTTCTCCCTCTGTTCTTTCTACCTGAGACAGATACATAATAAGCTATTTCATATGCTGTTTTATAATAATTATCAAGACATCCTAATACATTCCTTTCAGCATATTTAATTTTGAGCTTCAGATTTTATAGATTTGACTGGCAGCTCTCTTCCAGAGCACATTTATAATGCTGAAGAAAGAGAATAAAAAAATTCAGTGATGTCATGTGTGTGAGATAGATATATATAAATACACACATGCACACACACACTTTTTTTCCAGGAGGGAAACAATGTTCTCTCTCTTGGAGAAAAAACAGGTACAGGATAAGAAAAGGACCTTTCTGGGTAGGCAGAGTAGATGACTGGCTATATGCCTAGCTTCTGGTGTGGCAATGAGTTTGGTGAATGATGGCCAAATGTTTGAAAACTGGATAAGCAGCCACCACAACCAATTATACTGCCTGTCTCTTTAGGATAGTCATCAAGGAATCCAAATATCATACCTACCATCTTATATTTCTACCTTCAGGGATTATTTGTGTGTCTGTGTATTGAAGATTAATGCACTAAACTCCCATCAGCTAACAAATGGTTGATGAGAAGAAGAAGCCCTAAAGCAAGATGTAGAATGATGTCAAAGGTGACTTCTTTCACTTTGTGGAAGACAGATAGTAATGAGCTATATGAACGCTTAGGAGAATTTAATATTTTGGCTATCCTTTAAAACTATATTCTTCAGATTTTTATTATTTCAAGAAGACAGACATTTTTTAGAGAAATGGTGTTGATTATTTAGAGAAGATACTAGCTACAGAAACTGTTTGGAAGGATGACTGTATCCCATCCCCAAAGGTGTTTAATCCAGATTTGTCATTCAGCTATAACCCATTGCTTACCTCATACCCCACACTAAGGAACTTTCTGAGGCATTTCTTCCAAACACTTGTACCTACCATTTGCCCAGAAAAGGGCAGCATAAACAATATTTTCTCTATCTTCTAAGTTTCCAGTGACATATTAATGTCTTTGGGATATTTTAGTGCTCTAGGCAACTGTTTTTTTAACCCAGGTCAGTGTACAAAATAAGGGCCAAATTGCTTTATATAGGATCAATACCCTTCAAAATCTGTCTCCATTTATATTTCCAAATTAATCGTCTGTTCCTAATCCATCTTGCACTCTCTGCTTTAGCAGTTTTTAACTCATGGTTGGCTTGTTTTCTGTTGTACTTTTAGCTGGTTGTGCTTTCTCATGCCTTGATCTCTTGCACATACAAGTTTTTTGAGCTTGGATTGCTGCTACCCCTGTAGTTCACCATGAAAAATAATTCAATTTGAGGTGACAATGCTGAACAATTTTCTTCAACTGCATATCCCCTTTGCAGTTAGTTTTGCCTTTTACTCTGCCATTTTATTGCCCTGTACGTATCTTTATAAGAACAGATAGTGAAATGTTCTTTAATACTTAATGTCCTTGTCTCTTTAAAGAAGACTGTTATTTTTTGTAGGTTATCTTTATATTCCCATAAGCCACTGTATGATCGGTGCTCAATAAATGTGAATGAATTGGGCTTGCTTGATGGCTGACCTTTATTAAAGAATATTTAACAATCGAATGGTTGAGAATTCTAAAGAAATCTTGGAAAACACCATAGAAATCGTTCAGTCTTACCGCTGGTCTTGTGAGGAATTTCTCCTTGCCTCAATAACCATAGGCTCCTAGGTTGAAACTATTACAACACAGAACTTTGGTGTTTATACTGTACACGGAGTCATGTGTATAGGGCACAGCTTTTCCTCCTTATACTGCAGTACATTTTATTTTATAATGAAAGAAGAACAAATGACTCTAAATCTAAAATTGTAGCTGAAGAACAAGCAATCCTCAAATTTCTACGGAATCACAAAAGACCCCAAATAGCTAAAGTGATGTTGAAAAAGGAAGCCAAAGCAGGAAGCATCATAATCCCAGACTTTAGCCTCTACTACAAAGGTGTACTCATCAAGACAATATGGTGTTGGCACAAAAACAGACACACAGACCAATGGAATAGAATAGAGAACCCGTAATTGGACCCACAAATGTGTGGCCAACTAACCTTTGACAAAGCTGGAAAGAGTATCCAATGGAAAAAAAGAGTCTCTTTAGCAAATAGTGCTGGGAGAACTGGACAGCAACATGCAAAAGAATGAAACTGAACCACTTTCTTACCCCATACATGAAAATAAACTCAAAATGGAAGAAAGACCTCAATGTGAGACAGGAAACCATCAAAATGCTAGAGGAGAAAACAGGCAACAACCTCTTTGACCTCAGCCACAGCAACTTCTTACTCAACACGTCTCCAAAGGCAAGGGAAATAAAAGCAGAAATGAACTATTGAGACCTCATCAAGATAAAAAGTTTGTGCACTGCAAAGGAAACAACAAAACTAAAAGGCAACCAACAGAATGGGAGAAGATATTTGCGAATGACATACCAGATAAAGGGTTAGTATCTAAAATCTATAAAGAACTTACCAAACTCAATACCTGAAAAACAAATAATCCAGTGAAGAAATGGGCAGAAGATATGGATAGACACTTTTCCAAAGATGACATTCAGATGTCACAAAGAGACACACGAAATGATGTTCGACATTGCTCATCATCAGGGAATTACAAATCAAAACCACATTGAGATACCACCTCACACCGGTCAGAGTGGCTAAAATTAACAACTCAGGAAACAACAGATGCTGGGGAGGATGTGGAGAAATGGGAACCCTCTTGCAAACTGGCACAGCTGCTCTGAAAAACTTCCTCAAAAAATTAAAAATAAAATTACCCTATGACCCAGTAATAGCACTACTAGGAATTTATCCAAGGGATACAGGAGTGCTGATTCACAGGGACACATGCATCCCAATGTTTATAGCAGTGCTTTCAATAATAGCCAAATTATGGAAAAAGCCCAAATGTCCATCAACAGACAAATGGATAAAGAAGATGTGGTTTATATATACAATGGAATATTACTTGGCAATGAGAAAGAATGAGATCATGCCATTTGCAACAACATGGGTGGAACCGAAGGGTACTATGCTGAGTGAAATTGGTCAGTCAGAGAAAGACAGATGTCATATGTTTTCACTCATATGTGCAATTTGAGAAACTTAACAGAAGATTATGGGGGAAGGGAAGGGGAAAAATAGTTTTAAACAGAGAGGGAGGCAAACCATAAGAGACTCTTAATACTGAGAACAAACTGGGGTGCCTGGGTGGCGCAGTCGGTTAAGCGTCCGACTTCAGCCAGGTCACGATCTCGTGGTCCGTGAGTTTGAGCCCCTCATCAGGCTCTGGGCTGATGGCTCAGAGCCTGGAGCCTGTTTCCGATTCTGTGTCTCCCTCTCTCTCTGCCCCTTCCCCGTTCATGCTCTGTCTCTCTCTGTCTCAAAAAAAATAAATAAATGTTGGAAAAAAAATTTTTTTTTTAAATACTGAGAACAAACTGAGGGTTGATGGGAGGGGGTGCGGGGGAGAGAGGAAAATGGGTGATGGGCATCGAGGAGGGCACTTGTTGGGATGAGCACTGGGTGTTGTATGTAAGTGGTGAATCATGGGAATCTACCCCCAAAACCAAGAGCACACTTCATACAAGGTATGTTAGCTAACTTGACAATAAATTATATAAAATAAAATAAAATAAAATAAAATAAAATAAAATAAAATGGCAGCTAAAGATGAATGTCCTCAAGAAAGTTACAATTTACCCAACCATATTAGGCTTTTATTTTTCTTTCTCTTAAGTCATTTCTTTGCATTGCAAAGTCTTCCAAATCAAAATCATGTTGACTGATTTTTTACTGAGATTCACCCATAATTTAAAGGTACAAATAACAAGGAAGGATGCAATAGCTAGATGTGTTGAGTACAACTGAACCTCATAAACAAATTATGTGTATCTGTACTCATAAAAACACAACATTGACACTATTTGATATAAAGGAATTTAGAGCCATTTGGAAGTATATAAAAATATTACCAGATGAAAGATAGGTCTTCGATGAATACAATAGACTTATGGACACAGGTAATTTTCCAGAGAAAGGAACTTCTTTTTTTGAAAAGTGAAATGCAGTGAGGCACTCTCAAATTGTTCATATTTCAAAAGTTGGCCTAGAATCTCCGGATTCCAAAAGACATGATTAAAACTCTTTCGGCAGAATAAATTCCCTTTTCCACATTAGTGGCTGTAAGTATTCAACACAATCAGATCGACTAAAGTACCTGTCTGTGAAGAATGTATCACAAAGTGTTGCATTTTCACAACTGCTGGAGATTTGGGTATGAACCAAGGATTCTAAATAAGATCTTGAATGATCAGTTTGCTTCCTCTAAAAACTGAGTTTTCCTGTCCAACATAAGGTGATTTATTGGGCTAAGTTACAATCTGAAATGCCATTTTATCTGAGAGATAAAATGAGGTTCAAGACTAAGGGAAGAGATACAGAATCACTCTAGAACATGGACTGATTAGTTTCCATGTCCAACATGAGTAACTTCTGAGGCTCTTTGGTTTCCTATAATTACAGCAAATGGAAGGCTCATTTGTTGTCACTCCACACAACTCACAGCTACACATACACTTGCAGGCAAGGTCTGCTTCTTGCTCCTCAGGAATAACTTCTTGTTTCTCTTTTACCTGGATGAGACCTACTCATCCCTCGTGTTAAAATCCATTTCTTAATCTCTGCTGGGAAGCCTTACTAAGACCCTTCCCCGGCAAACATTCAGTTTGGGTACATGACTTTCCTCCATTCTCCATATCTTGTAAATATTTATCTCCACATTTAACATTTTGAATTATAATGACTGTCCTTTTATATTTCTCACCCACTGTACTTGGAACTCGCAGGGACTAGACTGTATCTTCAGAGAATACAATCAAGAAATGTTTGTTGACTGACTGACCAAACATTATCAAGTTGAATAGAAACTAAACCCCAGCAAAGTGCAATAAGAAAATATAATCATTTTTAATGTTTATTTATTTTTGAGGGTGGGAGAGGGAATGAATGAGACAGAGAGAGAGAGAGAGAGAGAGAGAGAGAGGGAATCCCAAGCAGGCTCCATGTTGTCAGCACAGAGCCTGACACAGGGCTCGAACTCATCAACTGTGAGATCATGACCTGAGCCAAAATCAAGAGTTGGATGCTTAGCTGACTGAGCCAGTCAGATACCCAAGAAAATATAATCTTTTGCTTAAGCAATTCTGATAATGGAGTTAATTGGCTTAATTTTTCCCATTAAAGTACAATTTTAATAAGATAAAATTATACCTTCTAGACAAACATAAAATAAACACTAGTCAAAGATTTCATTTAACTTATTAATTAATGAGGGGACTTTCAAGATAGTAAAACTTGGCTGGAATTCATTTAAAGAGTTAGGTATATAGACAGTATTAATAAATGTATATATACTAAGATAGTATTTTGGGATGAGATATAAAACTGGGCAATAGTGGGATGCCTGGCTCGCTCAGTCAGTGGAGTGTGCAACTCTTGATCTTAGGGTTGTGAGTTCTAGCCCCATGTTAGGTGTAGGGTTTACTTAAAAATAAAATCTTTAGGGGTGCCAGAATGGCTCAGTCAGTTAAGCATCCACTCTTAATTTCAGCACAGGCCATGATCTCAGGGTGCCTGAGTTCAAGCCCCACATAGAGCTCTGTGCTGACAGTGTAGAACCTTCTTGGGATTCTCTCTATATTTCTCATCCCCTCCCCTGTTCACATGCTCTCCCATGTGTTCTCTCTCTCTCAAAATAAATAAATAAACTTTAAAAATTAAAAAAAATAAAATCTTTTAAAAAATAAATAGATAAAATAAATAAAACTGGGCAACATCTAGCAGAGAAATAATCCATGAACTTTCAGGCTATCTTGCCCACTGGACAGAAATTAGTCTCATATTCATCATTAAGTAATTCACTCAACTTACGAGAGTGTCTCCACTAGACAAAACTCTACCAAGCATTCTCTTATTCTCGACCCGGCCACAACTGTGGAATAGCCTTGTGAACAGGAATCAAGCAATGTGGCACTGAGATTATACCCAGTGATCCATGTTACCTATTTTTAAATTTCAGCTCCTTTCTATGGCACTTTTTATTGTTTTAAGTTGAGAGTCGCAAAATCAAATGCCAATACACATCAGAAGGCAGTTGAAGTCCCAGAATGAGGTGGGTCCTTTGTGAATTTGGAGCCCAGCGTTGCCAAATATGCCAGGGTTTTAAGAAATGCCTGATATCAGAATTTTAGTGTAAACACTCACAGTTTTTTCCCTCTGGGAAAATAACCAGTAGTGGAACAGTCAACAATTTAAAAATGTCTGTATTATGTTAAGAATATTTTTAAACATTGCATCAAACAATCTTGTTTGCGGTTTGTGAAGACTGAGAACCAGCAGCCTGAGATCTCTGTAGGAGAATTCAACAATAATAAAGCTTTCCTGCTGAAACTGAATTTCACACATTGATTTCTTGCTTGGTTGATACACACAACAGATTTTTGTTCTTGGCCTTTAGGAAACACCTCTGCTCTGGAAACCTTTGAGAGCCAAAGTCTCCCCTTACAAATTTGTCTCTGCTTTTTCTTAGTAAGGATCAGCGATGACATTTTCTACTAGAGCAGTGCCTCAAAAAGTCAATAGCCTCACCCACCCACCCCTCAGAATCAATTGACCATAGTGAAATTTTCAAGTCAGGCTCATTATTTCAAGTCCGTAAGAGATATAGTTGTGTACATTTAGTATGTTTATAAGAACTTTGTATTTCCCAGGAGATTAGGGAAAAAAAAGTTTTAGAGCATGCCTCAATTTTCTCCCATAATTTTATTTATCTGTATAAACACAACACATATGCATACACACACACATACACATATACATACATATATACATATACATATACATATGCAGTTTTGTTCCTATATATCAATCCTAATATTAGTGAATGTCAATTACAAATGGTTTGGGTTATATACATTTCATTAGCATTCCGAAATGAGTTAGAGCTGCTCTTAAGTAATGGTTCTTATTTTTCTTTAGTTTTTTTTTTTTTAACGTTTATTTGTTTTTGAGACAGAGAGAGATAGAGCATGAATGGAGGAGGGTCAGAGAGAGAGGGAGACACAGAATCTGAAACAGGCTCCAGGCTCAGAGCTGTCAGCACAGAGCCTGACGCGGGGCTCGAACCCACGAACTGCGAGATCGTGACCTGAGCTGAAGTCGGACGCTTAGCCGACTGAGCCACCCAGGCGCCCCAAGTAATGGTTCTTAAAATTAATCATATAATTATATACATGAAAGCCCTAATACTCTTTTGGAAAGATCAGTAAAAAATTGAGATGAAAAATTAACTATAAGCTGTTCATAACTTATTGATGCTTCAGAAGTGTTCTCATTCTATATTTTAGAACAAATACATCTTTTCTGAAGGTTTAGAGATTTATGGGATAAAACCTAGGGACTATCCACTGTGACCGCAATTGGCCAGAAAGGTACAATTGTAAAAAATTGTAAAAAAATATTTTTATTATTTTCCATTTGTTTCTTGGTAAGTATAAAAACACAGAGCAAAGAAATCACCCAGGAACAGGATGTAAGGTATATATGTATGACTCAGAATTCTCAAGGGAGACAATGTTTATTTGCTTTTCCTGGTTTACTGAGAATTTCATGCACTTACTTTTAAATCAGTTGTACTACTGGTATTTTAACAATAAACTCCTCTTACCGCTTAAGGAAATGAAACTTGTGAGTGTGTGTGTGTGTGTGTGTGTGTGTGTTTAAATGACGTGATTGATTGTATAAACTACCCTTGTTGCAAGCTGCATATATTATATATATATATCAGTTATCAGAATACGTGTATCTTGTCTTTGTGGTAGCTAGTCTCAAAGATGCCCCCCATGAATCCACACCTCCCAGTTTTCATGACCAAGTGATGTCCCCTCCTATACTCCATCTGTGAGTCTCTATAGCCAATAGAAGGCAAGGCCAGAAGTCGCCCTCTGCCCTTCCCAGGCCTAAACTTTAAAAGGGCTTGACCTCTTTGGCTTTTATGCATTGGGGGTCCCTGTCGGCCTTTCTGAAAAATCTGATTACCTGCTGGAGAGACCATATGTAGAAGGAGGGATTGCACAGAGAGGTCCAATGTATGGAGACGGGATTGAGGATGTCCTAGCTCTTCTCAGTCATGCGCAAATCCCTGACTCACAGAATCAAGAGAAGTAATAAAATGGTTGTAACTTGATGCCTCTAAATTTTAGATGGTTTCTTGTGCAGCAATAACCAAAACAATCTATTTTCCTCAAAACTAATAGTCCCAGATTTACTGACACACCATTAAAGATCAATTTTATCAGCATTGCAAAGCTGTTTGGAGAAATGTCTAGAAAAGCATTGCACAGCAGCTAAGTTAGAAAATACTCTCCTTGTTTCATGGTAGTGTTTGACTGGCCAGTTATTTTTCACTTGGGCTGTTTCTCCCTTCTTGCTCCCGACTTGAACATGCCACTGAAATTGACTTTGTCAAATTATCTGTCATCACTTCCTTGGAAACCAATGAGCACATTGGAGTGAGTTGTCTATTATGCCTTTGTGTGAATACAAGGCCCTTTTCTACTTTCCCAGATTCTTAAAATATCTTTTCCCCTAATTTCTTCCTAATTTCTCCCACTCTCTGTCTTCGTTCAGTTTTCCTCAGCTTTGTTTGTGGTTTGTCTTTTCTAGAGAATGTTGGTATTTCCCAAAGTTCTGTTCTCTGCTTTCTCTTCTCATTCCACATATTGTTCTCAAATGATATTTTGGGCCCATGGCTTCAACCACATGCTGCTTACTTCCCAAGTCCTGCCTCCATTTTTATTTCTTCTGCTCAGCTCCTGAACCACATACCCAATTGTCTACAGCACAAGCTTATTGGATTTCATTCAGGGTCCTGAAACCAAAGTACTGAAATAGAATGCATCCCCAATTCTCGCCACCCCAGGCCAGACCCCCAACCTGTTTCTGTTCAGCCCTGCAGGCTTAGAAGTGGAGCGTACACCAGCCTGATTCTTGACAATTCTCCCTTTCACTCTCCTGACATGGAACCTGTATTCTGTGACTCTTGTTTTAAGTTTGCGCCCTAGTGATTGGTTTATTTCTAACCTAATAACTCCCAATATAATAGGGTGCGTTGTGGCGGGGAAGGCACAATGGCCAATAGCTGAGTTATGCCCTCCACACATAACTGTGTGGAGTCTCCAAAGAGCTGCAGATAGACAGGCTGAGGGAAGAGTGACCAGAAAAGCTAAGGCCTCAGGCAGGTCCTCTGTTGGAGGTTTTCGGTGTCTCAGTAATAATGCAGTCGCCCATATCTAGAGAATCCAGAGTGAGTTAGAAGCAGAAAATAGTAGTGGGAATTTTAGCAACATCTAGTACCCACAACAAGTTTTTAGCCAGCTGCTCTATGTGACTATACATTACTATAAGAGCAAAGTAGTACCATTTATGGGAGCTTTGGGATATTAACCAGCATCTAATCCCCTAAAGATATATGTGCCTATGGTTATGGTTGGGGAAAGGTTAGAGGAAAACAACGGTTGTGATCTATTTCAAATTGACTCTCAAATAACCAATTATAAATCAATTATATTTTCATTTAGCACTCAATTCTATGTCACAAATAAATAATTCAACCTGTAATTTCAGCACCTCTTAAATGGCTTTTCAAAACTAAAAAAAAAAAAAAAAAAAAAAAAAAAAAAAAAAAAAAAAAAAAAAAAAGAAGAAGAAGAAGAAAGAAAAAAAGAAAAAAAGGAAGTTTACTAGGTGTCCTGTCAGGAGCTTGCTGGTTGCCATGGTATCTTCAAATACTGTCCCATAACATAATCAGTCACCACGTCCTGTCAATTCTATCATCATAATACTTCTAGAATAGATCTAAGACTCTTTATCCTTCTGACTTCTAGAATAGATCTAAGACTCTTTATCCTTCTGTTTGACTTTAAGTCCCGGTAGGGTCCAACTCAAATTAATTGAATAATTTCCTAAATAGTTTTTCTGCTTCTGGTCCTGACCATCTGCAAGTCAACTTAACATTAGAGATTTTTTTTTTTTTTTTTCCGGAAAGGGGAATATGTTCATGTAGCCAATCTTTACTCTCCCCATCCCATCCTCCTCCCAGAAATTCTAGGCCCTTCAGTTCTCTGTGAAATAAAATCCAACTTTCTTTAAATGGCAGTTAGGGGGCGCCTGGGTGGCGCAGTCAGTTAAGCGTCCAACTTCAGCCAGGTCACGATCTCGCGGTCCGGGAGTTCGAGCCCCGCGTCAGGCTCTGGGCTGATGGCTCAGAGCCTGGAGCCTGCTTCCGATTCTGTGTCTCCCTCTCTCTCTGCCCCTCCCCCGTTCATGCTCTGTCTCTCTCTGTCCCAAAAATAAATAAAAACGTTAAAAAAAAAATTTAAAAAAATAAATGGCAGTTAGGACCTTATCTGATTAGGCCCTATAAGCCTGATAAGATGAATCTCATCAACCGCAACCATCTCCAGCCCCCTTCACTGCCACCCTCCACACACACTACCCCCTCACTCCCCTCCCCCGCCATCTATGCTGGTTACCTTTCCCCCCCGCCCCCCCCACACACACATACACCTCTCCCCATCTGATGATCTGGTTAACTTCTGTGTTTCCCTCCAGACTTCACCGAGACAGCCCCTCTGTCAGTTTTCCTGGAACCTTGTTTGGAACCCACAGAATGCTCGATTCATACTGCTCTCCATGCACATGGTATTTATTGAATTTCACAATAGTCATATGCTTACCTGAGTCTCACATCTACTTGCGCTGAGGCTCTTGGGAATCTAGACTCTCTTACCCATCCAATGCTTAGCCCAGTTCTGTCAATAATAGACATATAATAAATATTAGTTTATTATTCACTGAACGAATGAATCCTCTATCCTCTGAATAAAGTGTTTTATTTTGTATTCTAAAACTGTCTTTCAGAAAACATAGACCCTAATAACAGCTATTCTGATTAAAATAGTAATAATAATAACAGTAATAAAGTTGCTTTATTTCTGGGTCTATCCTGTCAACAGTCTGATAGAAGAAAAATACTATTTTTGAAGATATTATACTGAGGCTAAAAGACAGGAAAATCCTTTTAGTGCAAATAACAGCTACTTACCAAAATATAAATAGATCAATAATACAGAGAAAATAATTCTCTATTGTGCTTAATTCACCCAAGCCTTAGCAATTACTGCTGTGTAAAAGCCATATGCCCAATTAAGTGTTGTATTTGCATAGAAAACAAAATAAGTAAAAATTATTTCCAGATGTTCACTAGGAATAAGGCATCTCATCTATATGACCTCTTATATTCTGGTCTCAGAAAAAAAGGAAAAGCAATTAAAATAGCTTTATATATAATTTCTCAGATATACTGAATATGTGAGTACGGAAGGAGAGAATTGAATACCATTACAGTTCATCAATATTGTAAATAATTGACCATGCAATGTATGTTCTAGAAAATGAAATCTGACTGAAAACTGAAAAAAATAAAATAAAAGCCCAGCGAGATGAAATAAACAAAAGCACTTTCTAAAATCGTCTCTGCTCAAAATCCTTTTCAAAATTTTCAATAGGAAAAACTTAAATATTCAGTGAGTATACTAAATGAGTAGTGAAATGTGGAGACTTGTATTAGATATTGAAAACTAAAAAGCAGGTAGAGTCAGTTGTGTTAGATGTTTGACAAAATATCAAGGTTCTAAAATCAATCATTTGAAAAAGTATATGTATAATTTATTGTTGCTTTTTGCAACATGAACTTCAAGGAAATATATTTGTTGTTCTTTGAGCCCTTTCAGTTGTTCCCTGCATATAAGTTCTACTTTTTTAAAAGTTTGTTTATTTATTTTGAGAGAGAGAGAGAGCGCGTGCTCACACAGTGGGGGAGGGACAGAGAGAGAGGGAGAGAGAGAAGCCCAAACATTGATAGTGTGGAACCTGATGCGGGGCTTCAACTCACAAACTGTGAGATCATGACCTGAGCTGAAATCAAGAGTTGGATGCTTAACTGACTGAGCCACACAGGTGTTCTATATAAGTTCTAGTTTTTACTTGTTTTTTATTTCTCCATAATCTTTTTGCGTTATCGAACATTTTATCATTTTAGCTGAATTAATAACCTCAAGTCATTTTGTCCCATAAATCAGGATTTCTTAGTCCACTATTTCCTTTCTTTAATATTTATATTGAGGTGTGTACCATGTTGGCTAAGATTTGCTAAAGTAAATACATCTATGTATATATATATAACTTTTGAATGAGTATTTGAATATTTTTAAGTGCTCAGAGTATGTCTACTTACACAGTAAATAGGATATTATGAACTGCATTAATCCAATCACACATTAAAAAGCAAATAATTAAATAGAAAATGTAGACTGATTCTGGGCCACAACTGACTTTACCTGTCTTCAGTTGGATAACTACAGATATTGGGATTAAGAGTTTGGACACATTTTCATCAATTCCACATTGCTGCAGCCTTCGACACGATGTTCCATGGCCTTGTGTCATTGAACAGGTAATGGTCCAGTTCAGATGAAGAAGCCAAACTTCCTTGTGCCAGTTGCCTATGGGACACACATAGTATGACCAGATATCAGTCCTTGAGGAATTGACTAAAATCCTGTTTTTTCACCATAGGTAGTTCAAGAATCAATGCCCTAGATGATTATACCCTGTTTCACAGCTATATATTCCATCACTCTTCTATCAACCCTCACATTTATAACCAGACCAGATGTCTGTCCTGAATGCCAAACCTAGACAACTATGTACTCGATCAATTCATTTGGATTCAATAAGATTCTCAAATTTAGTGTGTTAAGTATAAATGTTTTGACCCTCCCCAACCAAGCTAAACAAAATGAAACAGAAACGGGCTCCTTCCCAGTCTCTCCTCAAGTTAGCTCAGGCTGCTATAACAAATTACTGCAGCCTGGAAGGCTTAGACAACACACATTTTTATTTCTCAAAGTTCAGGAGGCCGAGGAGTCCACGATCAAGATGCTGAATGATTTGGTCCCTAGTAAGAGCTGTCTTCTCATTGTATCCTGACAGGTCAGAGAGGAAGCAAGCTGTCTCCTCTCTCTTCCTATAAGGGCACCAGTCCCGTTGATGAGGGTTCCACCCTCATGACCTAATCACTTCTCCCAAACTTCTTTAATGTCATCACATTGGGTGTCAAGATTTCAAAAGAGGAGTTGGAGGGAGGCATAATAATTTGATCCAAAGCACCCCCAGGAAATGACAGCTCTGTTCTTTTATTCATGCAAAATCATTGGATTTGTCCAAGTTGTCAACAAATATAGCTCCATCATCAACATATATCCTGAATCTGAGCATTCAGATCTTTTACCAATCTTTTACTACCACCTGGGTCCAGTTCCAACCGTCCCACCATCTCTCACAGTCTCTTCTCGGGACAGTAGGCAAAGCGATCATTCAAACATGTAGGTTAGATCATGTCTCTCCAGTGTTCAGTACTGTCCTTGCTCCATGTTACTCATCCTTATATGTTCTTACAGTAGCCAGCAGTTTCCTAGGGATCTCACCTGTAAGCAACATGTTGGGCCACCCTTCCTCCCATTTATTCTGCTCCATTTACACTGGCTGCCTTGCTGTTCCTCACACATACAGTGCACATTCCTGCTCAGGAAATTTGTACTTGCTGTTTCTTCTCCTTGGACCTCTACACATGTCAACTTTTCAGAGAGAATGTCCCTGAAGACCCTCTGGGGAATAGTCTCCCCATCCCTGTGATCTATCTCTCTGGTTTCTCCACGAAGTGTGTCAGGTTTATACAACACCATGCCCTTACTAGGTAACACAATGCCAAGTATTGTGCAGACACTTTATATTTATCGAATAAAATAATTCATTTTTTGAGCATGGGCCTTTTGTTCCTGTTACTAACTATGGACTTTATTATGCTGATCATAAATTTGGATGCATGCCCCAGTTTGGAATCATGTATAGCATGAGGAGACAGAAGGAAACCAAGAGGAACATTTCAGGCTAATCTCTTTAGAAAACTCCCTTAGTCCTTATACACTATGGTTCCCTATTGGGTGTGGCAGTTAGGCAGAACACTAGCCTAGAGTGGTGTTTGTAAACCTCAGCACTGTTGGCAGTTTTAGCCAGATAATTCTTTGTAGTGGGAATTGCCCTCTGCCCAGTGGATTGTTTAGTAGCCTCTCAGGCTTCTATATACTAGATGCCAGTAGCAACACCCATCCCCCCTTTTGTAAATCACAAAAGTTTCCTGTCATTGCCAAAGTTCTCTGGAAGGAAGAGGGAGAGAATTTCCCCTGACCAGGAGAATCTTGGATTCTTCCACAAACTTTAAGGGCTGTGAAGATTTCCTTAAGGGTTTTATAATTTTGCCTTTACCCACAACACCTTTCTGCTTGAAACCCAGAAAATTTGGTAATCTTTCTTCTTAGGGACTCGGATTTCATCCACATTCTCATTTCTTCACCTTCATTTCTCATGATATAGAATTCTTTCTACTTTCTCTTCCTGTTTGAAAGGATCTCCCTTTTATCTCTCCTGAGTTCGTTCTAGCAAAGATTGGAATAATATTCTTTGATCAGCGTTGGCCAAGTCTATCTCTTGATTTTTAAAGGGAACTTATAGAATTTAGACACTACTTTTATCATTCACAAAGACTAGCTTTCAAGGCCTTGTCATGCAGAGTCTCAAAGAAATCTAATATGACAGTCAAACAGCTTTCTTTTATAGCTGTCATTTACCCTCCTTCTGAACCATGGGAACCCAGTGGGTATTGGATGACAAACCAATGGGCATTATTGTAGGGGAATAAAACTACAACAACTTTTCACATTTACTAAAAACAATAAAATTTGGTTTATGATCTTTGAGAACATTATAGCTATTATAATGTAAATGTATAATGTATAAGTAACAGTGGTTTTCAAGTATCCCAAACACACATTGTATTTTATAGAGGGGAATAAATAATCATGGTGAGACGTGTGGTTTAATGATTTCTTGCCTTTGGTTAAGAGGCATTTTTATAGTGATCCGCATTATTAAATGAGATAAATATTTGCATATGATACAGTGTACAATCCTTTCATTAAGAAATATTGTTATTTTTTTTAAATGTGTATTGGGTCCTGAGTCATGTTGTTTTTGAAATGTTTGATCTTAATGAGAAATTGAATATGTATTTGCTTTCATGAGATGCACATATTTGGAATATAGCTGAATTTGTCAGCATAAGGATGATTTAAATTTCCTTAAAATAGACTATTAGGATGCAGATGTTCTTGCTGACAGGTGCTTCCAAAGCATTAAAAGTAGATGTAACTACAATACTTCTCGAAAATGTAATTCTCTTGCCTTTACTTCTGTTAGATTAAGCAAGTTTCCTTACTTTTCTCAAACATGTAGACTAATGAAGTCCTATAGTCCTGTAGTCCTATAATCAGTGTGTATCACTTATGTCTAAAAGTTGGAAAAAAGTTGGAAAAGTGCACATGACTCCCCAGAATAAGGGAAATAGAAATTAGTGCAATATTTTTTTGTGGAAAATGCTACATTGGCTATCGAGTGATAAGTTTTCTGGGGCCTCAGGATGAAACTTTGTTTTAAAGTTATGTTTGGGGACTATCCTAAAGCTGACATCAAACTATAATGAAATAGCTTTAGTGCTAAAACCAGGTTTTATGTTATTTTTAATATCTCCCTCAAACTTCAAGTAACAGTCTTAAGCCTAGATTCTGTGATAAAGTTGATGATGATGAAATTAACATTTATTTTTCTTGCTTACGGCATAATTTCCTTAGACTTCGAACATTATTTTTCTAGACAGGAAAAAAATAAATATTTTGCTGCAATTCACTTGAGAGTAGGAATGAAAACAACACTGTTAAGTGCCTACACCAAACCGGGCACTCTGCTAGGGACTCTACATATGGAATATTACTGCCCTTTTATTATTCTTGCATTGCATAGCAATTAATGTACTCATTGGTTACACCTTGTTTGCTTTTTTCATTTGTTGGTTTTAGATTTTGAAGTTATATTTATTTGATATCTTCAGGAAAATTATTGGCTCCTTTGCTCTTGGTCCTAATGGCATTTGTAACCTCTCATAACAGAAGTGTAAGTGGCAAATGGGATCTATGGAAAACGTTGGTTTTGTTAAATCACCAGAGTTTCGTGGAGAAAGAATGCCTGAACCTTGAAAAGTTAACTAAGCTTTGAATAGGCAGATGAGGAGGGGCACTTTTCAGAGGTGTATATGGAAAACGTAGGGTCCCTCAAGCACTTACTGGTTATATTAGCTGGAATGCGTGGTGTCTTTCAGGGTGCGGCCAGTGTGGGAAGGGGTGAGGCTGTAAAATCGGTGCCTCCTTCCCACAGAAGCGGTGTGTGAATTCCAGGCTCGGAGGATCAGTGGTTTGAACTTTTTCCAATAGGACCTGGATGTTGGAAGTTAGATGAAGATTTTTAAACGGAGAAGAACAAAAATAAAATCATAGTTTCCTAAGCGGATAGGAAAGCCTGACAATAAGAAATGGGTTTAGTTGTTGTAAAAATAATATCTGAGAATTTAAAGTATACAAAAAATGTGTGTCAATTGGAATGGAAATGCAGGGGAAGTAACATATAGGAAAGAAAGTAACATATGAGAACATATAGAAGAAAGCATTATATGCTCAGATTGTGATGGATGACAGTGTATGAGATTGAGATCATAATGAAAACAATTACGTATAGATTACAGTGTGGTTCCGAGCCTGGATGAAGTTAACAGAAGTATGAAACCAAGGGTATATTTTTGGAATGTTTTATGTATTATTTCCATGAGTCTCTGGAGCATAGATGGATGGATGGATGGACAGGCAGATGGATAGATAGATAGATAGATAGATAGACAGACAGACAGACAGACAGGGATGTGTTAACCCGCCAAGTGGGAAGAAGAAAGAGAAAAAAAGAGGCTGAGTGTTGACCTTGGTTTATCGCTATCTAAAGAGTGAAAGAAGAAGGATAAACAAATTAATGCACACACACACACACACACACACACACACACACACACACACATAAGGAAACTTTAGAAAATTAATAGAGAAATGAGGACAGCATAATAACCAGGAACCATAAGGTATGGCTTTATGAGGAAGAATTATGCAACCACATAAAAGTAATTTAGGGAAAACAAAGAAATAGAATGAGGGAATAAATCAGTTTTTGGTGATTCTTCCTCATTTACTAAACATTTTTTCCAAATGTGTTGCTATGGATTGGACAGTGATTTTGGACACACCCTTTACTATTTCCACGTAAATATTCTAGAACACTCTGCTTTTGAATTTTGGGGTTACAGACACTTTGTGTCTTATTGTTTACTTTTGGCACCTTAGATGAAACTGAGACAGAAATGTCCCTTTTAAAAATATCTTTTAAACAAGTAAGATTAATAGGTAAAGAGTTTCTAAGACTGTATGTAAAACCCTTCTTTACAAATAAATCGTAAACACCAACTATCAGATTTTTTTCTCTCAGTGGCTATATATAACACTACATATCAAGAGACACATTTGTCTAATGGTCTCAGAAATTTTCTTTTTAATCTGTTTGAAGTTCTTAAATAATTTTTTCATTAATTATGCATTGAATTAGTGCAGTAATTAGATCTAAAATATTTATTTCCTTGACTACTATTTGACTCATAAAATATAGAGATGAAAGATATTATTGAGTTATTTTATCTTTTGCCTGTCTGATTTAAAATTAAATGTACTCGGTTTTACTTATCTTTAAAACAGCATTTATTACTGATGTTTTATTTTCTCCTACTTACTTTGTAATCAGTTTCTTTACAATACATAAGTTAAGAATTCACAACGGGCATGCTTCAGTGTATAATTTATAAGTATAGATTACATTTCATTGATCTTCATAAATACTTCTCTCTGATCTCATCATATATAGGAATCTGATTTTCATGAAGTCCTGAGAAGAGGACAAACATAATTTTAGTTTTCTCTTTATTTTTCTGCTGGTACTTTATAGTGTAGACAACTAAATCTTCATAAAGTCGGTTTGCACATAGTATACATCTTGTCCTGCCTTCTTTATTGCACTGATGATGTATTTAAAATTTATCATCTCTATACTTAAATTGTCTAATTAAATATTGAACTGCCCACCCTGAGGGTTGAGGACTAATCTTTCACCTTGGAAATGTTTTTGAAGACTAAATTTTAAGTACGTAAATTGAGGGTAAACCTGAAAAATCATTTTTTTTCTAATTTGTATATAAGTGTCACATATGTAGCCGCTGCCCCTCAGAGCAAAGAAAGTAGATAATAATCACATAAGCCAGTAAGATGATGTTTTGAGGGATAATGAGTGTTACAAATAAAATAATATTATATAATACAATGGTGAGGGATAATGATGGGGCAACATCATATAAGTTGTAAAGAATGGACACTTAACTCAGATTCAGAAGGCTACGTATTGTGTCATTCCATACATATGATGCTCTAGAGAAGGACAAAGTATAGGGACAGAAAACAGATCATTGGTTTCCTGGGGTGTGAGGTGGGAACAGTGGTATACTACAAAGGACCATAGTAAATTTCATCACAGTAACTTGTGGTGGAAGGAACTTTTCTCTGTCTTGACTGTAGTGATGGGTACATAGCTTTGTGCATTTATCTAAACTCACAGAATGCTACACTAAAAAGGAATAATTTTACCCTAGATAAACTATGGCTAAATTAAAAATAATAATAATAAAAAGAAAAAAAAGGATTGTCTGAAAATATGACATATGAGAATATGACATATGAGATCTGAAGGATGAATCCTAGGCAGGACTGAGGTGTTGATATACTTGGCTTGTTGAAAATGTCAGAAGGCAAGGTTGGCTTGAGCCTCCTAAAGAGGACAACAGTAGGAAGTAGTGGGATCAGGCACCACCAGGAACTAGATGTGGCTAGTGGCTCTCACTCTGGCAGAGGTGTGTAATCTGTGCTAATGTAGTAGGTCATTCCAGGTGAGAGACTTCCCTGAACCTCGAGGAGGAAACATATGGCAGAAGTTAGATCAGTAGCGTGGAGAGGCAGCTGCGGGGCTCAGTTGGTTAAGCGTTAGACTCTTGGTTTCAAGTCAGGTCATGATCTCACAGTTGGTGAGTTTGAGCCCTGAAGTGGCTCTATGCTGACAGTGTGGAGCCTGCTTGGGATTCTCTCTCTCCCTCTCTCTGCCCCTCCCCTGCTCACACTCTCTTTCTCCCTCTCTCTAAATAAATAAATAAACTTAAAAAACAATAATAATAAATAGAGTGGAGAAAACCATTAGTTGAATATAAGCCCTCCTTTAATGTCTCTCCTGTCCGTCATGGAAATTTTCATTTTATTATAGCCATTTAGAATAAGACATTATATCTGCTTAATAATAATGCTAATACTCTCTGTTTACATGATAAGTACAGTCATTCTTAATGCATAAATAAAGATGTATATAATAATATTGATAGATTTGTCTGAACTTAGAAATAAAGTCTCTATATGTCAATTGTATATTTTCTCCATAATTCCTTCACATGTTATATGCTATCTTCAAAGAAAATACTTAATAGAGGATAAAAGAAATGGTTACCACTTTTAGCCTTTTTGAGTTTCCTCTTGGAACCACATTTATTTTGCTTGCATTGGGGCTGTATAAATGTCACATCTGCATACGACCTACAGGCATATACCATGTATAAAATGGAAGGGAAGCCCCCATGTCTTGAATATTGTAGCACATCTACTACCAATATGCCATGTTAGTGACCAGATACACATTTCGATCACTGTACATAATTGTTTTTGGAAGCTTATCAGTCGTTTCTTTGCAGAAAGGTGGAGGGGAGAACGTGGTGATGAATATTCTAGACAGCAGATTATCTAGAAGTAGGTGAAAACTGGAGACAGGCACTCAGAAATAGTGTTTCGTCAGAGTTTTAAAATTAGTGAAAATGGGGCTCACATTTCAGACTTGCCATTTATTAGCTCTGTGATGAAGAAAACGTTCTCTAAGTTTCCTGATTCTAATTCTTCATTTGTAACGTGGGAATGATAACAATACTTACAGGGTTTCCTGTTGAAAGTGAAATCATCCACATTGCCTGGAATATGCTGAATGTTAATTCCTGTTATTTCTTACGAACAGCACAGGGGGTTAAGTCATTAAGCTATGTCTGACATTTTTGCACTCTGGCAAATGAATTGGAAACATGAATGAGCCATGGAAAACTATTTATTTCTTCTGTGTATTACTAAAGATCATAGGAATGTATGTTTGATAACATAAGAAAAAAAGTGTTTTCAATCACTTTTTGAGACAGCCTAACGGATGTAAAAGGGACTTTGAAGTCATACAGATTAGGGCTCTCATTCTAGCTTTGACACTTTTAGTTGTGTGATCTGGGGCAAATTGCTTAATCTTGGAAAGCTTCGTTTCCTCTCTGTGTATCAGGAATAATAAAATTACTTCCCAAAGAGGGTGGTGCAAGAATGAAAAGAAAGGATGCTTAGCAGAGTATGTGGTACATCATCAGGGACCAGCAGAATGTGTTGCTGATACTTTGATTCCAATGATCGTACCATCTATTCAGCGTGTTTAGTGAGTGTTTTTTTATGAACAGGAACTGTGGTGAAGTTTGTATAAGATACTTAGCAGTGCAAGGCTTTGTCTCTGTATTATAGAATTTACTACATGAGTAATGGACTGACTTCCCCAGGGGAAGACACAAGACTTCTTCCTCTCTATTCCTACCTGCCATAGTCCGTGGAATTTGGCATGTGCTCAAAAATACTTTTATTTATTTTTTTTTTTTAATTTTTTTTTTCAACGTTTTATTTTTTATTTTTTTGGGACAGAGAGAGACAGAGCATGAACGGGGGAGGGGCAGAGAGAGAGGGAGACACAGAATCGGAAACAGGCTCCAGGCTCTGAGCCATCAGCCCAGAGCCCGACGCGGGGCTCGAACTCACGGACCGCGAGATCGTGACCTGGCTGAAGTCGGACGCTTAACCGACTGCGCCACCCAGGCGCCCCTCAAAAATACTTTTAAAGTAAGTAACCTTGGGACTCCTGGGTGTCTCAGTCGGTTAAACCTCCGACTTGAGCTCAGGTCATGATCTCACGGTGCGTGGGTTCAAGCCCCACGTCGGGCTCTGGGCTGATGGCTCAGAGCCTGGAGCCTGCTTCGGATTCTGTGTCTCCCTCTCTCTGTGCCCCTCCCCTGCTTGCATTCTGTCTCTCTCTCTCTCTCTCTCTGTCTCTCTCTCTCTCTCTCTCAAATAAATAAAACTTTAAAAAATTATAAGTAACCTTGATGATAAGTACACATATCTCCTTTCTAGTGGAAACAGAATTCAGGGAAACAAAAATGTAATGGTGTTTACTCTGAGGAAGAGAGAAATGTCATTCTTTTGCAGCTGTTTTTCCTGCTCTACATATTACTGTTTCAGCTGCTTTTATATATCTTCCACCGTGTTGGTGACTTTGCTTTGATTAGTTTTGCATTGGTCATTGTAACTACTTTCCACTCTACTACTGAATCCTTCCCTCTCATTTGTTGAGGATCTTTCTCCATCTTTAAGTGTCACCAACCTAATTATTTAGTATGTCAGTTTTCAAATCATAATGTCTGGACCAACGGCATCCATTCACCTGAAACTTCTTAGAAACGCACATTCTTGGGGCGCCTGGGTGGCGCAGTCGGTTAGGCATCCGACTTCAGCCAGGTCACGATCTCGCAGTCCGTGAGTTCGAGCCCCGCGTCAGGCTCTGGGCTGATGGCTCAGAGCCTGGAGCCTGTTTCCGATTCTGTGTCTCCCTCTCTCTCTGCCCCTCCCCTGCTCATGCTCTGTCTCTCTCTGTCCCAAAAATAAATAAATGTTGAAACGCACATTCTTGGGCCCCATCCCAGACCTACTGAATCAGAAACTCTGGAGCCACAGCCCAGAACCGGTGTTTTAATGAGCCCTCCAGGTGATGCTGATGCACAAAAACATTTGAAAACTTCTGCTTTAGTAGCTTTCCCAAACTGTCCCTTAAATTTTCTTTTTCCCTCTGCTGAAATTCTTGGAGCAAATTAGAGAATCTGAGCTGAATGAATTCTCGTAACCGACAATGATGTCCCCACAATGTTCTGCCCCAACAGTGGGTCTCAGAAAGTCTGAATTAAGCACATGCCTTATCAGTCCTTTCATCTCTAGATTCCCTTCTTAACCTTTCCAAGCCGTGGTCTTCAAAATGTAAATGCTTTAAATTCCTGAAGAGAGTTAACCCTCGTGTTTAGAGGTACAGTTCTGCACCACAAAGTAGCATTCCCACTTCTGCCTGAAGCTTGGAAAGTTCTCATGCAATTGGGCTCTGTTCTGGTCTCCACATTCAGCTGCTGTCATCTCCATATCCACAGCCTCCCCCTCTGCGTTCACAAATCACAGACTCTATAATAATATGTGGTGGATTTATAATGTTTATAACAATCAACACGAGATACTCAGAGGTCAGAGTTTACTTGTGTTTGAGGGTCATCAGAGAAGGAGGAGATGTCATTCCCACTTTCCTTTAAGAACTTTGAGAGCAGGAGCTATTATTGATGATGAAAATGTAAAGTGTCAGAGAAATGGTGAAGTAAATATGTCCCTCTTTATTCAAGGGAGTAGGAAGTCAGTTTTTCTTACCTTAATCTTTGGCCTGTAAGGTGCTTGAAAACAAATTTTACCAATTATACACACAGTTTTTACTTAAAGATCTGAAGAGGTGTTTTGTTTGTTCGCGTTTTATATGTGGGTCTTTGTTTAAGCTGTTTTAAAGCTCATCGCTGTGAATTATTTTATGTATCTTTTGATATGTAAGTGTTTCAACTCAGAACGCTGAAGGAAAACCTCAGCATGTCAATAATTTGATTGCAGGCGGGAGTAGAATGTAGTTCAAAAAGAATTGCTTTACAAAACAACGTGTGTTTTCTGGTTCAAGGTGCCGCAGTCTACTTATTACCTAGGTCTTCTGATCATCGTAGGAATTGCTGAGGGACAGACTTACACACCAGTCTGTGGATAGTTGCAAGTTCTAGTGTTTTCCTGGTTAAATGCGTGTGTTTTAATACAGAGTGTAATAGTAGGAACACCTATTGAGACATCTTACCTTTTTGTTGTTGTTTTTGAAAATGAGTGTATCGACGGTGGAAATGAACAGAACAATTACTATCTTCCCATCGCGTGTGTAATGCAACCTTTATTTCTGGCTTATAGGGAGGGCAAGAGCCAAGATGAGCTCTGTATGGAAGGTTGAGAGGGACGAGAATTTTCTGTCAGACGGCCTGCCAGAACGACAAACCTTTTGCCGCTATGGGCAAGAGTGCTGTGTTGTGGGAGAGTCTCGACTGCAGACAACAGAAACGATTTTAGGTATTGTAGGGGGAAAGTGCTTCCTCGAGGTATATTCCTAGCAAAGTGACAGGACTGCAGAAACAGGCTTTAAACCGGCCTTCGGAAATAATCTCCCCAAACCACACGGTAGACCTGGGTCATGAAGAGACCAGCCAGTTCGTCAGTGGTCAGTCAGCTTTTGCTGCATCCAGGCCCATGGATGGCAGACCCTACTCCCATCGTGCAATTCGGCCTCCAGTCCAGGAATTGGGCATATGCATCTGGTTGGCATATTGGAAACCACACGGGTGAAGACTTGTGGAAAACGTAGCTTTATCTTTCCGACATCGCAGTGCCGGGAAGACACGGAGACACATTTGAGCTGACTGCTGAGGGAGACCGTGCAGATATTGGCCATAGGCGTGTTCTCTAAAGAACCGGAAAATTCTCCCCTCGTCAATCCGAAGGAGGTTGGCGTTTAGTTTTCTGGCAGTATTTTTTCATTTTCCTCTCCATGTTCCTTTCTAGCCTTTTCTGCTCGACATTGACAGGTTCCTTTGCTCTCTGGCTTTCAGTTAGGTTCTGCCGATAGAAACACCAGCAGGAAACTGGAGAAGGGAGCAAGCATTTAGGGGGTATTTTTCCCATGTCCCCTCCCTCCAGGGATGCTACGTGGTGGTTGAGTCTCTTGATGAAAGGTGACTCTTGATCACTTCCTCAGGTGGCCTGGTCCACACAGCCTTTTCTCTCCAGGTTCTGGGAGGCTGAGGAACGGCAGTATAAGAATCCCTGGGGTATGCATTTTGCCACATGGTTTCTTCATACCCCACCCATACCTTTATAAATAGTCCCCTTTTTAAATGCTCAATTAGTTTTAATCCAGCCTGCTGTTTCCTAGCAGATTCTAGACTCACAGCAAGATAGTAACAACAACAAGAGCAAAACCATCAATCTCTTTGGTTAAAGGCATATTAATAATATTAACTATTTAGCTAAGGAAGCTGTCTAAATTAAGTTGGAAGCCTCCAGATAAAAGACGGTGCAAATATGGCTTTGGTGGTAAATATAGATGATCTAAAGAAATAATAACTCCTGGTCCTCAATTACATCCATTTGGAAACCGTCAAAATTGTGCAATCAGTTTTAAGCTTAGTATATTAGAAAAGTAGAAAATCTATGAGCCCAAAACGTTGCCTTTACTTATCTTCTTTATAATGTAAAGAAACAAATAGTTATATTTTATTTAAAAACTTATAAAATATATTACAAAATTTTATTTCTAAAAATTATATCCTATAATAAAATGAAAAGCTAAAAAAAAGTAAGTCCAATCTGTGTTCCTAAGAGATACAGAGTATATTTGACTAATTAATAACTTAAGGAGCCAAATTTTAATAATTATTCAACCAGTCTACTGTCTTCTTGGTGGAGGGAAAAAAAGTACTAGTCAAACCAATTATAAAGACATTAATGATAAAAATAATTGCTTGATTGACTCTTTTGTTGTATTTCAACCAATTTCTGCAGACCAGGTGGAAGGAAAAGTGAAGTTTGAATTTCAATTCCTCATTCTCTTTATAATGGCACAAAATAAGCATAAATGCAAGCTTATAAAAACATGAATATGAATTATCAAAGAAGCTTAAAAAGTATCCATCATTTATGACATATACCCTGACAGTTAGTAGTATTCTTAGGCATTACATATTTTTCATAAGTTCCTTACCACATCACAACCTGAGAATACATTACTTATATCTTTTAAGACAATATTAGCAGCTATGATAATCAGAAGTCACTACTGGAGAGTTTCAGAGCAAGACTTAAACCACCTTCAACATACTTTCTAGAAAGGCATTCTTTCCTCACCTGGAATTTTTTATTATTTCTTGTCAGTATTAGAAGTTGAGGACGGGTAGCAGATTTCTCTGACCTTCACAGAGCAGTCAGGCACTAAGAACTTTCAAGCCAGTTATATTTTAACATATAGCTGATCCAGGGCACCTGGATGACTCGGTTAAGCATGTGACTTCGGCTCAGGTCATGATCTCACTGTCCGTGAGTTTGAGCCCCGCGTTGGGCTCTGGGCTGACAGCTCAGAGCCTGGAGCCTGCCTGCTTCAGATTCTGTATCTCCTTCTCTCTCTGTCCCTCCCCACCACTTGCATTCTGTCTGTCTGTCTGTCTGTCTGTCTCTCTCTCAAAAGTAAATAAACATGAAAAAAAATTTTAAGGAAAAAACTATATAGTTGACCCTTGATAAATGCAGGGGTGAGGAGTGCTGACCCCCCACATAGTTGAAAATCCGTGTATAACTTTTGACTCCCCCAAAACCTAACCTAAACCTACTGTGGATGAGAAGCCTTACCGGTAACAGAAACAGTAACATAAACATTGATTAACACATACTTTTAGGTTATATGTATTATATACTGTATTCTTACAATACATCTAGAGAAAATAAAATGCTATTAAAATCATAAGGAAGAAAAATACATTTATAGTACTGTACTGTATTTAAAAGTCTGCATATAAGGGGATCTGCTTAGTTCAAGCCCATGTTGTGCAAGGGTCAACTGTATATTGTCAAACTTAAGCCTATGGACTCATTTACTTTCATTACAAATCAATGTTGAGGATCATTAAGCAGAGCAAGGTGACAAATCTATTGGAAAACATCCACAAAGTAAAATGATGTGGTACGGATTTACCTGAGTGAATTTGATCATTTATAATGAAAAACAGTTCACAAAGAGTAGATAACAGCGAGAGCCAATAGCTAATTCAAGAAGGGGTGGGCTCAAGCTCTCCTCCATACCCGACATGTCACAAGAAGAAGCATCCGAACAAATAACAATGAAAGTGGCATAATGAGTGTTATACAACTTGCTAAACTCCATTAAATCCCAGTGCTCTGTCTTTTGATGCTTCGACAGCACCTTAAATATGTACTCTAGACAAGCCATAATATTCTAGCAGCAATAATCGACTAACTTTGGGTCAGACTCAGGCTATGAAATCCTCCAATAAGCTTCTGAACACAGGACTAATTAAAATCTTAAGGCTAGGGTGATAGTCCAAAGGTCATTTTCTTCTGTCTTATAGGTCATTTTCTATGGGCTCCTTCACCCTGTTCTTGTAGGGGTAGAAATGCTTATATGACACTTCTGTCGGATCCAAACCAGAAAGATCAGCCATTTCACCATTTTATCTGAAAAAAAAAAAAAAAAAATCTTGTGTTCATTTACCAAGCCTGTGACTCTGACTCAAGATAATACTGGGTAAAGTGCTTAGCGTAGCTGGCTCTGGGGGTTGGCCTTTGGATTACAGTTCTTTAGCTGCTAACTCACCAGTCTTTTAGAAGACTTAATTATTAAATAGCTAATCGTGGATTCTTGTATATCTTTTTTTTAATGTTTATTCATTTTAGAGAGAGAGAGAGAGAGAGAGTGCGAGTGGAGGAGGGGTAGAGAGAGAAAGGGAAACACAGAATCTGAAGCAGGCTCCAGGCTCTGAGGTGTCAGCACAGAGCCCAATGCAGGGCTTGAATTCATGAACCATGAGATCATGACCTGAGCTGAAGTCGGACACTTAACCAACTGAGCCACCCAGACACCCCTGGATTCTTGTATTTCTGATTAGGCCATTTCAAATTGCATATTAAAACTAATCTGAGTGATACACATGTGTGTGCATGTGCACGTGTGTGTTTACAGATAATGTAACAAAAACTTTAACTCTTTTTAAACTGATTCTGTTCCCCTCTCTAATAATACTGTTTCCTCATCTATTCTTAGCCATAGACATGCAGAGCATATGTAACCACAAAATTACACCCATTTGCCTTGTGTAGAAAAATTTCCTCTCGGCAATTAAGTTATAATTCCAATTGAGTTTCATCTCTGATATTGAATTTTTGTGCTTCTTCCTCATCCAGACCATGAATTTCATGGGTAGGAAACTAATGTGCACTTAGCACCAGGCCTGACATCTTATAGATGCCCAGTAAATATTGGTGAATGAATTATTCAAAGGTCGTCACACAATTTCTGTGCTCAATCTATAGGCAGGTTTATATTCTTTATATTTTTGCAGCTTCAAATTTTATCTAACCCAAGTAATTTTTAAAACAATAAAATCATTTAAGTTGCTTTGGGGGCATCTGGGTGGCTCAGTCAGTTAAGCATCTGACTTCAGCTCAGGTCACCATCTCACAGTCCGTGAGTTCGAGCCCTGCCTGGGACTCTGTGCTGACGGCTCAGAGCCTGGAGCCTACTTCGGATTCTGTGTCGCCTCTCTCTCTGCCCCTCCCTTGCTCATGCTCTGTCTCACTCTGTCTCTCAAAACTAAACAAATGTTACAATTTTTTAAATTGCTTTGGTTACGGTAGGAATGATATAATAGCTATAAAGTAAACACAAATATTTAGAGTTGTAAGGAACTCTTTCTAAAACAAAATTTAAAAAAAGCAGTTAAGCAGTTTGTATGTATAAAATCACAAAACATATAAGCCACTTACATTGCCAGAATATAAATACATTATAAAAAGAAATGTAACATTTTTGAGATTCTATTTCTTAATAGCTGTGGAAATAAAAATACATAAATTTGATTCAGCCTTGAAAATTATTCATGAACCCAGAAGCCAGATGTTTCTGCTAATACTAAAAGAGAAATCCTTGAGAGAAACTTCTAGCAAAGAAACTGTTGACATAAGAGCTTTGGGTTAGTCCTTAGCTTTGTTTATTTAGATAAAGAAGCAATCTTGGCAGACCACTTACTATAAGATTTCAATAGCTTTGGGTTAGTCCTTAGCTTTGTTTATTTAGATAAAGAAGCAATCTTGGCAGACCACTTACTCTAAGATTTCAATAGACTCTTATTCTTTTAATGCCATCAAAAGTTAATTTTCTAAATCTGTTTCCTGGGAAGGGCAAAGAGCTCTTTTGCAAGACTTGGACATATGTTTTAATAATTCTAAGGACTGATGGCTTATAACCTTGAGACCAGGAAAGGGCTTATATTTGTTAAAATGTATTGTAGAAAACTGCTTTTATTCACTTAATGTTGAAAACTAAATTTTCAGAGGCTTAACATCTTGTGACAATTAATCCTTGACCATGACCCCAGTGCTCTAGCTATGATTAACTAAATCTGATGAGAAGATTCTGTGGTTTCTCCAGAATTAAGAACATGTATAATGCTATTCTCTTGTAACACTTAGGTGCAAGTAAAATTTATAAATATCTAATAGATTAACTTTAAACTATAGTATAAAATCTTATTTATATAATGACAAATTATGCTATGTATTATAAAACAGCATGCAGTGTTTTTTTTCATCAAAGCAATACATATGAATGATTTTAAAAAGCAAATTGTTTTAAAAGATTTACAACTAAACACACCATTGCCCAGTCATTCCTACCTGTGATTCCCCACTCTCTAAAGGCAATCTCTTGTAATTCTCCTATTTTTATAATGAATGCCTCCCTATTTATAAACGATACACTATTTTCATTTTCTTGATTTTTTAGTTTAAAATATTTTGTACTGGCTTTTATTTATACCACCTCTCTGCAAAATTTATAAATATAATCAAACTTTTATGATCATATGAATTTGACACTACTTTTTACATCTGAACCCCATAGAGTAGGAAGTGATCACACTTTTATGAAAAGCCTCTTGTTTTTCTTGGAATTGGTATTTATCTCATGTTTTTAATGTTGATTTCTTTTTGAGAGACAGAGACAGAGCATGAGTGGGGGAGGGGCAGAGAGGGGACACAGAATCAGAAGCCAGCTCCAGGCTCTGAGCTGTTGTCACAGAGCCCGACATGGGGCTTGAACCCAGGAAACGCGAGAGCAAGCGGATTCAGGATTCAGGCCGCAGGCACAGGTGCTAGGACGCCGCTTCGCGGGGGAAACCTGATCTCGCGAGATCTCGGCGAGCTCTGCGGGAACGGGAACGGCAGCAAAGTCCTGGGGTGAGAAACCCTTGGGTGCTCTGAGTGCCCGAGGCCACGGTTCCAGAGGCTTCTGTGGGGAGTCCCGCTCATGACGCCTGTCAAAGCAAGCCTCAAGACTCGTGGTCGCCCCGCTCTCAACACCCAGAGTCACAGTGCGAAGGCCTCTCGCCCAGAGCCCCAGCCAGGTATTTTATATACATATATAGGATTTTATGCTGTAATTTATCCCCCTCCCCCCCCATCCTCCTGCTCCTGTCTGGACCGTTCACTGCCTCGGCTGGCAGTCCCTCGGTCTGTCCTTGCCCTCGTCCCGAGTATTCGCGTCTGTGGAATTTTCTGCTGGGCTCCGTATTTCCCAAATTTTACCGCATCCGTCCTTGTAATTATTATTTGCCTTCTGTGTCCAACAAAGTGGCCCATTCACTCATTCAGCAAGTATTTATTGGGCTTACGATATTCCAGGCTAAGGTTCGACATTGGTGGCCTCACAGGTGTGACGATTCTGACAGCTTATTATTGAAGATGAATTTATGAATTCATTATTGTCCTCCCTAAGGTTGGGTGCAGAGAGGGCATCAGCCTTTACTGTAGGACAAAGGGAAACTAGCCCGTTTACAAAAAATGTGATTTTGAAATGTCTCCAAGGGGGTCAGATATTTAGCATTAACAACACAGAAAGCAATGGAAGATCTAACACATGCTAGATATTGACCAAAGAAGAGCCACATCGTCAACTATAAACCCACCCCCAAGTGAGTAAGAATGCTTTTTTTTTTTTTTTTTTGCATACAAAATGGCATTAGTTGGCCTGAGCAAGGATTAGGCTACAATTTTGGTCCTTTACAGGATAGCTCAGAAATTCACAATAGGAGTTCGTTTTGCATTCTTCTGTGTGGCTCATTTTCCACTTGGGGAATCTACTCCTTATCCATTTGTTCACAACTGTAAGTAGCAGATAAAGAATTCAATATAGCAAATGCGTCTGTAGCAAATCAAAATTGCCGCGCATCCATTTGTGAGCAACACATCAATAACAAAGAAGATGTGAAAAAGTTTGCCTTTTTTTCCCTCTTCTTTGAAATGTCTGTTCCAGTGAAAGAAATAGTTTGAAATGATTGTCTATTCAGCATCACTGTAATGGCTGTGGGAATGTGATTGTCATTTACGTCCCGGAAGTTCAGTGTCCCCTTGAGGAGGAGAATCTTTTTGGATTTCTTGGTGCTCTTTTTCTTCATGATGCTCCATTCTTAACCCATCAGTGTTTTAATGCGCCTGCAGTAAAAAGGAGCTGAGCACCTCAAATGCATCTTGATTTTATGGTTATGGAAACCAGGCTGAGTAGAAAAGCACTTCCTTTAGAGCAAGGACTTGGTGATTTTAGTACATGAAGGAAAACTAAGTCAACTCAAGAAAAATGGAAGCCCAAGGGAAACCAAATTGCATTGAAGATTATATTTTTCAATACTTAGAACTTTTTCCTTAACTGATCATAAATGGGAATTTTTTTTTCTGACTTAGACATTTTGTTTTCGACTCTTTTGAATTCATGTGGATAGCGTTGGCTTGGCACAATCTCACAGGACTGATGCTTGCAGCAGACTGAAATGTTGCCAAACTGACTTTAAGATCTCCTTGTCTTGGGGCGCCTGGGTGGCTCAGTCAGTTGAGCGGCCGACTTTGGCTCAGGTCACGATCTCGCGGTCCGTGAGTTCGAGCCCCGCGTTGGGCTCTGTGCTGACAGCTCGGAACCTGGAGCCTGTTTCGGATTCTGTGTCTCCCTCTCTCTCTGACCCTCCCCCGTTCATGCTCTGTCTCTCTCTGTCTCAAAAATAAATAAACATTAAAAAAAAAAAAGATCTCCTTGTCTTATAGGAAAGATAGTGTTTCAGCGTAATTAGCAGTTTGTAAATTCAGAAAAGAGGAGCAGAGCTCCCCATTGTCATGCAGTAGAATTTTCTCCCTATACCCTATGTTGAAACAATATGATCCTGTATTAATGCCATGAAAAAAGTACCATATGCATCATATTTTGCACTATATCCTCCTTTAAATTTTTTTTTAAATTTTTTTTTTCAACATTTATTTATTTTTGGGACAGAGAGAGACAGAGCATGAACGGGGGAGGGGCAGAGAGAGAGGGAGACACAGAATCAGAAACAGGCTCCAGGCTCTGAGCCATCAGCCCAGAGCCTGACGCGGGGCTTGAACTCACGGGCCGCGAGATCGTGACCTGGCTGAAGTCGGACGCTTAACCAACTGCGCCACCCAGGCGCCCCTCCTTTAAATTTTTTTTTATGAAAAAAAAAATTTCATGTTCTTGAGAGAGAGTGCATGAGCTGGGGAGGGGCAGTGATGGGGGAAGTGCTGGGACAGAGTGTCCGAAGCAGGGTCTGCTATGACAGAAGTTCAGGGTGGGGCATGGGCTCAGGAACCGTGAGATCGTGACCAAGCCGAAGTCAGACATTCAACTGACTGAGCCGCCCAGGTGCCCCATCCTTCTTTTTTAGGAAAATAGAACTGAGGGATCTTAGTAAATTGTGTGCGTGTGTGTGTGTGTGTGTGTGTGTGTGTGTGTGTGTGTTATGCTATCATAAATGTAATGGCAGGAGGTCACTCTTATATGATCTTCTTGGCCAAACTGTGGGTTGAAATTGAGTTTAAGCTCCACAGAGATTGTAGAAGTGTCTTTTCTCTTGACTTTTTACATTCCACTTCCTTGCAACCTAGATAGTTGGTACTGAATATCATATTTGGGGGTTGTTATTTTCTTATGCTAGTTGACCTACTAATGTCATTGTTATGTCCTTAAGGTGGAGAACAAAGGTCTAAGGTTATGATTCCTCTGTAATTTACTTGCCCTCCAAAGTCTACAGACTTAAAATGCTCATGCCATATGAAAAGACTTATATGGGGTTGGCGTTTTTCTCTTGATTTTGGAATGGTAGTTAATCATAGTATCATAATTTTTTTTCTTTGTCTAAAGCTAAAAGTGGTACTTAAGAAATATGCATATTTGGGGCTCCTGGGTGGCTCAATCAGTTAAGCATCTGACTTCAGCTCAGGTCAAGATCTCACGGTTCATGGGTTTCAGCCCCATGTCAGGCTCTATGCTGACAGCTCAGGGCCTGGAGCCTGCTTCGGATTCTGTGTCTCCCTCTCTCTCTGCCCCTCCTCCCCCACTCACACTCTGTCTCTCTCTGTCTCTCAAAAATAAATAAAATGTTAAAAAAATTAAAAAAAAGAAATATGCATTTTTAATTGTCATAAGTCAGTGAAATGCGGATGTCTTCCTCAGGTATGGTGTTATTCCTTGGTCTCGTGAAAGTAGGTAGAATCATTTGTAAATGAATGTTTCTCTTCCATTTAAAATCCTTAATTTTCTCTTCTGTGTAAAGTCCTCAAATGATATCTCAAATTATTTTTAACTGCGAATGGCAGTTGACAAAAAGAAAACTAGAGAGAAAAAATATGTATTTGTGATTCTTTCCCCCTAATTATCTTACTTCCAGTGATTATGTTTTTAAGATTAGTCAAGAATTTAGGTCACTTCCATTAGATAATATTCTGTATATAGTTGATGAGACTTGAAAATGGCTATCAATTAGAGAGATTTGAAATCTAATTTTTTTTGCTATCTGCAGAAGAAAATATTAAATATTACCTACATATTTAATAAAAATGATTAAGGTAGTAATTTCTCCTGATTTTTTATCACTTTAATTTTGATACTCATCATCCGTAACTTCTTAATTATTTGATTAAAAGCAAATTGACTAACCAAACCCCAATTGAGCTCTGTGACACAAAACTAGATAACCTAGCATTGTTAATAATAAATGTGTTTTAAGTTTCACTTGCGAATCTCCTTTAGCCACATTCTCCAGAAGTGGGCTTAGGCAACATCTTTGGGGCAACAGACTGAGTTGTTCTGGTGTCCTTGTCAAAAATAACTGATCTAGGGGCGCCTGGGTGGCGCAGTCGGTTAAGCGTCGGACTTCAGCCAGGTCACGATCTCGCGGTCCGGGAGTTCGAGCCCCGCGTCAGGCTCTGGGCTGATGGCTCAGAGCCTGGAGCCTGTTTCTGATTCTGTGTCTCCCTCTCTCTCTCTGCCCCTCCCCCGTTCATGCTCTGTCTCTCTCTGTCCCAAAAATAAATAAACGTTGAAAAAAAAAATTAAAAAAAAAAAAACTGATCTATCAAGGAAGTGCTCCTTGAAAGGTGATACCCGGACTAAATGAAATGATGGTACCTTGAGGCAGAAGTTCATAGAGTCGAAGTGGACACAGGTGATCCTCAAGAGGTCCGCATGGCTGGGAACAGCAGCATGTCTAAAACCGTTTCAGAAGATGGCATCTAAGAGGTGGGGCAGGATTTGAGGCCATATAGGCCTTTACGGCCATGGTGAGGATTTTGTATTTTCGTCTGTGCGTGAGGAAACCTCGCTGGAGATTTGTTGTATTTACGTATTTACTGATGAGGGGTGACGCGATCTGACTCGTCATTGCAAAGTTTAGTTTGGGACCCATCTGAAAGCGCAGTGTAGGATAGCAAGGGTGGCAGCACGGAGAGGTTTTCATGATCAGGGGGAGGTGATGGTTTTGGCACCAAGGTGATGGCAGGGCAGTGGTACGAGGTGGTCATTTTCTGATGCCACAATAAGGCCAAATGGGATAAACAAAAGTACGACATTTTACAAATAAATTTAATTTTAAAAACTATCGATTTTCTACAAGAAGGTGAATCAAAACAGCTAAAAATGAGTGAATGAGGGACACCTGGGTGGCTCAGTCCCTTAAGCATCCAACTTCCGCTCGGGTCACGATCTCGCGGTTCGTGGGTTCGAGCCCTGCGTCGGGCTCTGTGCTGACAGCTCGGAGCCTGGAGCCTGCTTCGGATTCTGTGTCTCCCTATCTCTCTCTCTCTCTCTCTCTCTGCCCGTCCCCTGCTCATGTTCTGTCTCTCTCTGTCTCTCAACAATAAATAACTGTTAAAATAATTTTTTTAAATGAGCGAATGAAGAAGTATCAAAAGAAATTGAAAATGGAAATAAAGCAGAGTTCAGGCAAAATTTTGGTTTAATTTATAAAGCCTTGTGAAGGAGAAATACATAACAAGATTTGAAGGCAGTGTGAGATGTACAGTAAAACCACGCTGCTGTACACTTGTAGGTGAGGAAAAAAGTTGTTTGGATTACTGAGAGGATGTAGAAAGTTCAAAACACATCTCTTAGTGTGTGTCTCCCCCCCCCCGCTTTTTTTTAACCATCCCAGTAAAATACAGCATCTGCTCAACCAGAAATCTAGGAATCCATCGCTCTTTCCTTTTCCACTTGGTCGTTAAGACTTGTTGGTTCAACCATCAAACTGAATCTTAAATGCTTCCACTTGATTCTGTCTTCACCACTAATGATTTAGTTCAAGCCAACACCATCTTTCATCTGGACTTCTGCTGTTCCTCCAGACCGGTCTGTCTTTCTTGCATCCATTTTTGAACACCCATAATACATTATCTTCACAATAGCTATACTAATCTTCTGAAAGCATTGATCATATGTGTCAGATCTCTCCTTTCAGATCTCTGACTTCCCATTTCATTTAGGAGAAAATCCATAAATCTTACAGTGACCTGTAAATTTTCTACATGATCTAACCCCTCCCCATATTTTTAATCATATCTGTTGGCAGTTTCCCCCACATGTGAGTAAAGAAAAAGAAATTAAAAGCTCTTAGTCCACAAGAACAAAGAGAATAGCCAATGGAATATTAGCAGTCAAAGAGTTCTACAAAGTTTTGATAGAAGAAGTATTTGCATTTGTTTGGATTTTATTTTCATTGTATTTGTATTTATAACAGACTTAACTGAGCTGAGAAAGTGAAGTCACAAAAGCTGTAGGGAAAACACCGACAGACATCAGTAACCTCCCCACCACCCCCCACCTCAGAAATTTAGGATTTCAAGGCACAACAAAACTTCAAGGTATAACAAAAGACAGGAGTAAGGAAGAGGCTAAGCAATGGAGTATTGATTGAAAGTCTGTTTATGGAATATGAATATATGTGTCTCGTGTGTGACGACACATAGCAAGGAATATTATTTTTGAATTTTCAGGATCTCATGTATTAAAAAAAAGAGTAACGTAGTCTCAAAGCAAACATTGCACTGGACAAAATTAAACAGGCAAGGAAGACGTTATACAAAACTGCTGTCACAGAGGAGAGAGGACAGAACCCAGTCTTAACTATTCCCCACAGAAGCAAAGACCTGGAGAGTTTTTAAGAGCTAACATTGGGGGATGTAGGCCCTCTGTGTGTGCCAATTGGTTTCATCCAAAGGACAAGTAAACTTTCTCCTGTCTTCCTCACAGAAGGTAGTTACAACTTGGAGCAAGGGTCCCATCAAAGGTGAGCTGCTTCCCTCACACACAAACTGGGAGAGAGGAACCCTACCTCCCTTGATGTTTACTTCTCAAAGGCCTTCCAGGTCCTCGAGAAAGACATTTCTGGATGGAATAAATGGCAAAGGCTTTTAAAAGTCTTCATCTCTAAGGGGTAGAGAAAGAATTTATGACGACAGGTTTTCTAAAGTAAAATAATCTAAGAAAAGGGAGGCCAGGGGCCAGGAGTCAGGAGGAAGCCTCTCAAATGTTTAATCAAGTTGAGGGGAACCTTATGGCCCTGTTGGTCGGTGAGAATCATTATGGCATGACTGTTTCACAGGCAACACTATACCTCTTTATCCCCTTCACCTACAAACTTCCAGGTATAAAATAAATGTCACGGAGATGAAAAGTACAGCAGAGGGAATAGAGTCAGTTATATTGTAATAATATTGTATGGTGACAGATGGTGATTACACTTATGGTGGTGAGTACTGAGTAGTGTACAGAATTGTCAAATCACTATATTGTACACTTGAAACTAATATAACACTGTATGTCAACTATACTTCAATTAAAAAGAAAAAAAAAGCAGCCTTGTATGCTAAAAGAGCAGTATGTTCAACATTCTATAAAAGGAATACCAGGTAAAGGGGGGCAGTGGTGGTGGGGGGGTGTAGATTAAAGCAGGTTTACAGGTGCAGGGACTCAAAACAACAAGAACAACAAAACCTTTACCCATTTACCTTTCTAGCTCAAAGTTGGGTTATGTGAAGGTTCTCATCAGAATCAAATAAATGACTTTTTTTGTGGCCACACTAAATAATATGAAATAGGAGAGAGAAGGAGATTGGAAGGAGGAGGAGAGAGAGAGAGACGACTACCAGGAGATTGAATGCAGTTGAAGGACAGAATATAGTTCAAAAAACTCTGGAGAAAACGTTTAGAAATGCTGTGACAAAGTTATGTGTCAGCTGATATCAAACCATAAGTAACATACCAATTAATAATGAAAAGGCCAACACTCCAGGGGATAAAAAGGCAAAAAGCAAGCATGGGTAATTTACCAAAAAGACACAGAAGTAGCCAATTAAAAAAGAAAAAATGAATGTGCTTTCAACCTACCAGCATAAAATTATACTAATTTAATTAACTACTAATGTTAATTGTTGCCATCTCCCCAAAAGCAGTTTGGCAACATCTATGGACATTAAAATGGGCTTCACTTTGACTCGGTTGTTCTAATTATCATTAAGAAAGATTGGGAGAAGCTCTAAAAGGGCATTGAAATATTTTCATTGCCACATAGTTTGTAATAATTTTTAAAAATAGAAACAAAGCGTCCATTATTATGGGTTTGGTTAAAACTGTACAGTGGAAAAATGGAGTCTTAAATATGATAGTAAATGAGAAAATGTCCGTAATAGAAATATTAAGTGACAAAAGTAAAATACTAAACAACAATAATATCCTTACATTTGCAAGGTTAGTGATGTAGATATACATGTGTATAAAGAAATCTTACACTGACACACAGTAACTTAATGGTAGTTGTCTCAAGATGGTAGGGTCATGAATGGTTTGTAGTGCTGCTTTTTTGATGGCATTCTTTATAAAGTAAGAGGAGCCTGGGCGGCTCAGTCGGTTAAGCGTCTGACTTCAGCTCAGGTCATTTCACGGTTTGTGGGTTCGAATCCTGTGTCAGGTTCTCTGCTGTCAGCACGGAGCCCACTTTGGATCCTCTGTCCCCCTCTCTCTGCCCCTCCCCCACTCACACATGCTCCTCTCTCTCTCTCTCAAAAATAAATAAACACTTTAAAATAAAATAAGAAAATAAGGACGGGGTGCCTGAGTAGATCAGTCCAGTGGTTAATCTCTGGGATCATTTGCAGTGGGCATCAGAATCCCATTTGTGAGGTAGCATCTTTTCTGCATTTCATCATCTGTACCCTTCTTTATAAAACACCCGGATCAGTGCTTAGTTGAGGAACTCTCTTAGAGCAAGACACTATCCATGCTTTAAGTTAAAATGTAACCTTGTGTGACTTATCTACCACTTAATAAGAATGGCTGGTGTCATGTCCTTGATTTTCATAAGGTTTCTTGGACTCAGTCGAGAGATGTCTCTGTTTCCACCAGGACAAATTTGTTGCATTACTGAGGTTTAAGTATTTATAGCTTATCGAATCTTAAATTGGGTTCATAACAAACCTAGACAATAGGAAAAAAGAAAAAGCTAGTTTGAGAGGTTGGGAAATATCCCTAATTGAAAAACCTTTTTCTTTGCCCACGCTTGGTGAATCACTGAGTTCGTTCATCCTGTCCCTCGTCATTATGAATTAGGAACCTATCTTTAGGGAAGAAACTAGAATCAGACACATGCTGATCAGTTCTAGTCTCTGTTGACTTCTGCAGTTAATTGCAGTCAACTCCGTGCTATCAACAGTGGCATCGCTGCTCTTAGAATCCACGTTGGAAGTGTAAGGAGATTTATAGATCATTTTACTCGGTCCCTCATTTGACATTTCCATGGATGCAGAAAAGGTATGAAAATCCTCCTTCCTGTGTTTGAACAATCCCCACATGAAGTTACCTTCAGGCCTTTGTGCCAAACCCACTCACTCCCTGCATAGACGACCATCAATCTCCTTTTATCCAAGTTAGGATGCAGAAAGCTGGATTCAAAAGGAGATACTGTAAGGGTTTTTCTATGAGTAAAACTAAAAAGATACTGTTCGTATTGATCTTCCTTTCTTTCCTTTATCGTAAAAACTCCCTTTTTACTACCCTGTAGAATCAGAACATCTGGCCCCTAAGGCTAAATCCACCAGGCTGACGACCTAGAGACTTTCAATATTCTTCCCTCTCTATTGTTTTCGAAAGCACAGAAGTAAGTTCATCATTTTGTTTTGATTATTTACCTGATAAATGCTTTCCATGAGAGCATTTAATAAAACAATCCTTAGGTCCTTATATTTATAGGATTCATAGCAACATATTTTATAAAGTGTTAAAATCTTCATTTTAAATAAAAAGATTAATAATTGAGTATTAATAATTTTCTGAGAGTTGGGGGGAAACTTAATAATTTGGGGAGCTTTCTATTCGAAAAAAGTAATTTAAAATTGCTAACACGTAATGACGTTTACACATGAATACTGATTTAGAAAAAAATGTTATTCAAATTGATAATTTAAAAAAGGGAGATAAATATAAATGTTTAAAATATTTTAAAATACCATCTTTATAAATATTTTTGTTCCTATAATCCTCTTTCGTGATCAGTTCTTTTTTTTTTTAATTTTTAATGTTTATTTTTTGAGAGAGAGACAGAGTGTGAGCAGGGGAGGGTCAGAGAGAGAGGGAGACACAGAATCTTAAGCAGTCCAGGCTCTGAGCTGTCAGCACAGAGCCTGACCTGGGGCTCGAACTCACGAACCGTGAGATCATTACCTGAGCCGAAGTCAGACGCTAACCGACAGAGCCACCCAGGCACCCCTTTCATGATCATTTCTTATGACCATGATTTCTAATAAAATTTTCTGTATAGAGAAATGAAAGATAATTTGGCTGTTCCTCTAGACTGATGGTTAATTTTTTTTTTTCAGTTGCTGATATTTACATTTGTTTCCTCTAGCTTTTCAACTTGCTATTAGTAATGCCATGTAAATTTGTAGATTTTTAGAATAGTTGTCAACTTTGTGAACACGCCTATCAGGTTCCTTTTATACATATGTAAGGAAAGATTTCAGAACATTTTAAGTTTTATGATGTAGCGATTAATCCTAAATACACTTTAAATTTATAACAGCTTTTTTATTGCCTTATAGTAGTAGCACAATATGAGTTTACTATCTTTGTTGATGTTAACATATCTTGTCGAATGAGGAAAAGGTGCATTTGAATGAAGGTATTAATCTGATTCATTCTTTGGGCCTATTCTGTTTGCTATTTTCTCTTTCTTTTAATGAAGTATTGCTTCTAGTATGATGTGAAATAGAAGCCAGGTTGGTCACACCCATTTCTTTGTATATTGCCCGTGGATTCTGTCCCCGGCCACTATGGAGCTGAAGAGTTGTGGCAGAGACAGTATCGTGTGCAAAGTGTAAAATATTTACTGTTTGATGCTTTACAGAAAGAAAAAAAAAAGTGTGTCTATCCCTGTTGTAAGAGAATTTCTGTTGTTTCTCAGTGTCAGAATAAGTTCTGTTAATTTCATTGCGCATCTGATCTTTGTTTCTTGCTCCATTAATTTAGCTTCTGAATCTTCTCTGTGTTTTCATAAATTTCAGTCTGACCAAAGACCATAATCTTTATACAGGGTGCAATCAGGAGTGTGAATTTTTCCGTGTTCTTAATGGTAACATTCCAAAACATATTTTGAATTGTAGTTATGTGGCAGTAAGTGCTTAATAGAATATTCCTTTTCCTTCAATAAAACTATGTATTTTGAGTTTATAATTGAATATGCTACATTATGAAGTATCAGATAATTCCTTTTTGATGAGGCATTGAATCAGATACTGTACTTTGCTTGCAGTCTTACACATCTGGTTATTGAAATGATCTTCTACAGACTACCTTTTGGCTCGGTACAGTACAAAACTTCTTGTTTTCACAGCACACATATTCGTGGTGCCAGGTTTCACAGGACTCGTTCCTATGATCACACAACCTCTGCTTCTGTAATTCATGTCATACTGCTTTGTATACTGGCACAGTGGATGGAACAACGGTCCCAGTGTTACCAAGCATGAGGGGAAGTGAGATGGAGAGGAAGCACAGATAAGATGGTGGTTATAGCCATCCACGCTTAAAAGGCATCGTTTTGAAATTTACAAAAATACCTGATATGAGACTACGTTGTAAGAGCCTCTTATAGGGTCTTTAACAGGCTGTATAAGTGAGGGTCTTCAGGGTCATTTTCATCTTTGCGTCTATATTTACCTATCAGCTCACAGAAGGGATAAACCAATTTCAAGAGCCAGTCAAGGAGTATAAAGTTGAGATCAGCAAACTTTTCTATTATGACATTAAGACAGAATAAATGAAATTGCCAGGGTATTTCCCCTCACAGTATTTCCCCTTCATGGAAGTAGCCGTCAGATCACATTCCTCCCAGTGTCCTATTCCCTTGTCCTACCTGAATCCAGTTTGATGCCTAGGAATATGTTTTCTTATTCATCCTTAGCTTTTGCTGCAACCTCCCCTCTGATGTCTCTACTTTGTTTGCTAAACCTGTATGGTCCAGAACTTCTGATTCTCATCTCAGCTGTCCCTCTCATCAGTTCACATACATGTTCATAACTAGACTTTCAAAACTTACCAATTTGGATACATTCTCTGAGGTTCTGGTAGGAATGGGGCTAGAAAGCTGTCACAGCCTTGGCGGTGACAATGAATGGCCCAGTCATGTTTCCTCCTGCATCTGTGCTGCTTTTCAAACAGAATAGCAATGGAGTGGGCAGCCTCAGCGCCCCAGGCCATCTGTTGTCAGTGGATCCCACAGAATGGTCGTGAAGAGAGTTGTTTTAAGTGGTCGTCCTTTCAGTAAGTTCTTCACTGAGATGGCAGTAGTGTGTTACATATTCCTCAACAGAAGATGTGCTGTGGTTCAAACAAGTGGAATTGAGAACAAAGTGGGGCCCTAGGGGACACATCAAGGAGCCTTTAGGTAATTATGGCCACATGTAGTGCAGTTGTGATGGGAAGATAAAACCTGGAGACAGTACTGATAAACCTCTGTGAATGAGTTTTCCCCAGATGGACTTATGATCCAGTTGTACCAGAACTAGTACTGTGGGTGAAAAGTGAGATTTCTTCAGCATTGCCTGATGGAGATGTGGAGTGATGGATCCATTGGGATTCCGTCTCATTATTACTGGTTAGCACTCTAGGGACAGGAGCCTACAGGTTGTGATGGGGCAGTTTGTGTTTTCTACTTTAGCCTAGAGGACTTCTGCCTTTTTTGAAAAGGGCTTTTTTTTATTTTTTATTTTTTGGCCTTGAACAGGTGTCCTAGTAAACTATGGATGTTTTTTTTTCTCTTAGTTAAAAAAAAAACACTATTAAAATCTTAGTGAAACATCAAAAAATGGGGCTAGAAATATCTTTGCATTTAATCCTCAATCATAATTATTTCTGCCAAGGAATCTTAATTTATTTTGTATTCTCAATTATTTTACAGTAAAGTTGATTAATCAAATCTGTATGAACTTCAAGCCTCATTTTCTTAATCTTAATTTGTTCCTTAAAGAAGAGAATTCTCATGCTCTCTTTGCCTGGAAGTTGAGCGGGCTAAGGACCTGAAGCAGGTCTCTTAACATTTCTCCCTGTTCGAGGACCATTATGTGAGGCAGGGCTAAGGCAAGCAAGATGCAGAGACCCTGGCTGTGATGAAGGAAATGAATACCATGTTTGTATTATAGCTTTTGGCCTGTCCAAAATGTCCGTCAGTCCTTGCTAAGCATGGTGAAAAAAAGTGCAGCAACACTCTGATGACAGTAAGTCTGAAGCATTTAGCAAAATTTGGTGTCCATCAGCCAGGAGATCATTAATATTACCAATTGTGTCTCACCAGAGTAGTAGTAACAATGTTGATCTTGCCTCCGATATTGGAGGCCCAATGAGGCAAATCTCCTAGGTCCATTAAAGAATTTTGCCTGCATATAAAAACAGGTGCACCTGTCAACTTTCTAGAATAACTCTATTATCTGAAGGCACATATACATATGTGGTTTATCTTCGTTCAGAGGTACTGTTAAAAGATTCAAGATACAGTGATTAATAACCTAGCCTAGGTATTCCTAATTTTGCTGTTTACTCAGGAAACTCCTTTTCTTAACTGATAAAAGCACAGAGACTGAAGATGTTCAATGGATGGAGTTTTCATACCTTTAGTAAAAATTTTTCCTGTGGATTCTTCAGAATTTCTGAATTTCCAAATACTCATTTTCATATCCTCTTTTGAAAGGAAATGCAAGTGTACATGTTTCTTGTCAGTGACAGGACTAGGAGAAGGTGGTTGATCTGTGTTGATGGTGTAGGATTATATTCAATGGGATAGGACGTTACTTCTATTGCGTTTCTTGGGATTAAATGACAGGTCAAATAATTCTTCAGCTCTCAAGTTGGTTTCAACTAAGGCAGTGTCTAGGTAGAATAAGACATCATGGATGGTCGATGCTGTTTTAGATCTGAGTAATCAATAGTAGAAGAAGAATCGCATTGTAAGTGCATGTACTTTGGAATTACATGTGGATCCATTACTAACTGTGTGACCTGGGGTAGTTTCTTAACTTGCAAAGTAAGTGTGGTGTAGTTTTTAAGAGCAAGGCTTCTGGTTTGTGTCCAAGCTTCGATATCTACTGGCCGTTATCGCTTTCAGTACGTGTGTTAATTTTATGTGTCAGCTTGACCGTGGGGCTCCTGGCTACTTGGACAACTATTTGGGGGGTATTCTGTGACTTGCTAAGCGTCCATGATCACATGAACCAATTCCATATAATAAATCTCTTTATTTATATCCAGGTGGTTCTGTTTCTCTGGAGAAACCTGACTGATACATTCACTTAAGCTACTTTCTTCATGTTTAAAGAGAATATGATAGGAATACTATCTTAGAGGATTGTTCTATAGATAAAACAAGATAAAATGCACAAAGTTCTGCATAAAACCCTGACATTTGGTATTCAGTAAGTAAATGCTAGCTATGAAGCATAGCTAGCTTCTGGAAGCTAGAGGGTAATACCTTCTAGATGGCTTTGTAGCGAAGATGAAAAATTACATCTGTGATGACTGTAGAACAGTGTCTTGTGTATCATATGGGATCAAACATTTTCCCAGCTGAACACAAATCTTTATTTATTAATGTACTTGTTGCCCCTACTTCCAGAGTGGCTGTGAACTTGTTGAATATGGAGATGTCATATACGTCTTTTAATTATCCGTGCCTAGTACAGTACCTGAAACAGAGCAGGCAGATGCTGAACGAATGCACAATCTCAGCTCTGTTTTTAAAATCATCACAATCCAGAAAACATGAACATCGAAAAAGCTAAATGAAGGATGCAAAAACTGGTAAATAAGCTTCAAAATGCTGAGTGAAATGTAAATATTTGTGTAGATATGACTGCCCAATCGTTTGCTTTGGCATTAATTGAAATAAAAAACCTGAGCAGACGACTGGAACAAGTACTGAGAGCTGAAACAATCTGTCTCTTACTCATTTTAAAAATAGCAAAGGCTACACAGCCCTGATATTTACAACGGTTGAAAACTATAGGAATTATCAATGCCATTTTGAAATGGATTTGTTATTGACAGTAGTAAGTGAATCTGCCACGGCCTTTTGCAGAGTATTATCAATATGTAAATGTAAATGAAAGAGCATTAGGGCACACCTACACGTTGTTTCTAGTTTTTGCAGATAGCTTTATAGAATCAACCATTATGATACTGCCATCTAATCTGTGGTATGACATTTCCAGATAACATCAACTCTAATTTTTTTTTTCTTGAGTTGCTGCACAGATAGGAAGAGTCTTTGCAGTCTTATTTCTTGCTTTGAAATATTATTTCTTGCATTTATATGCCGTGGCCATAAAATTTCATTAACTTATAATCTAACACACAATGGTTTCTTCTAGTGTTTAATAAAATGGCATTAAGGGTAACTGCTATTTTTTTCCAAAATTAGGATGTCACATTGAATGGACACACAATGGGCACATTTTACATTTTGAAATGTGTGCTTTGCTGGAGCAGAATGAATGTGACCAATGTAATGGAAATGCCACACTAATGGCTCGTTAAACCTGGGGAGAGTGCATAGATGAAAAAATTTTCGCATGTTTTCAAGTGGCTGAAAGAGACCAAAAAACCCAAAAAACAACAACAACAAAAAATAAAAACAAACAAATGAAAAAACACCACGTATATAGAGGAGAAAAGAAAGCATACTTCTTTACATAAAAATTCTTACATCTGGAAGGGAGTTGTTCAATCGGTTAGGAACTCGACAGTAGGATTTTGATGGATGTAGTGGACTTTTAAATGTTTCCCCCTACTAATCTGTGCCATGTCTTTTCACATTGTTTCTGTGTCTTGTTTTTTTTTTTCATAAGTTCTTTAACCAATATTTTCTTTTATGGTGTGTGTATTATTGTTCACAAGAACAATCCTTCCCTATTCAAATGTCAAAAAGACACTCTTTTTTTCCCTCTAAAATTTAAAAATGTCACTTATACAGCTTTAATTCATGTGAAATTATTTTAGTATATAACGTGAAATCCATGTCAGACTTTACTTTTATTTTTTTTTATATATGTGTGGATCGGCTTGTCCTAGAAGCGATTAATGAATGGCCCATTATGTCTTCACTGATTCGGAATACCACGTGTGTCTGTGACCTTGCAAAGCTCTCCAGTGTCGGTCTAAAGAGGGCAAATCGTTGGTAGTTGCCAACCTTTTGCAGACGGAAACAGCACGGAGACTTTAAATCTCTTGGTAGCGTAACTCTTCATTGAGAATTTTTCCGTTTTTGTGAGTGGACTTTCCACTTTCTCTGACAATTTAGACAGCCTCATTTGGCATCTAACGAGTGTAAGTGCTGCCTTGACCTGACAGAATAGATGCAGAGTCCCACTTGGACAAAATTATGAAGATAGTTTTAATCTCATCCCCTACCTTTGTCGTTGAGCCCCATTGTGGTATCTGAACTCTGCCTTAGCCCCATTAAACTCTAGATTATTTGACATTATTGCAAAGAGGTGTTTGCTTTCAGTGGCTGGTAATATTCATGTGTGTTTGCTAAATCTTACCCTCGTCCAAGGAGACTTTAAGTGTATATATGCACATAGTTGTGGCATTTTTCCTTCAAAAGACATTTGTAATTTTCTTGGCACAGAGACCTATATGCCACACACAAAGTGTCTGCAAAAGTCACTCAGTGCTCTACTAAAAAGGAATAAAGAAAGACACTAGAAAAACGTCTTGTTTTCCAACGAGAAAAGTATTTGTGTATAAACTTTGACCTACTTGAATCAAAATTACTCCCTAGGGGTAAACAAGGCAAAGGGAACCGTAATTATTTTAAACTAATAAGGCAATTTTAGATACAAGGGGTTTATCAAATATTTTATAGAAGGGTACATTTTAGGATAATCCTAGAGGTAATCTTTAAAGCATTTTACAGGCTCTGCACTGACAGCATGGAGCCCACTTGGGATTTTCTCTCTCCCTCTCTGCCCCTCCCCCACTCACACCTACACACTGTCTCTCTCTCAAAATAAATAAATAAACTGAGAAAAGCATTTTACATTTGCAGCGCCTCTGTGGCTCAGTCGGTTAAGGATCCTGCTCCTGATTTCGGCGCAGGTCATGATCTCAAGGTCATGAGATCAAGCCCTGTCTCAGGCTCCATCCATGCTGAGCATAGAGCCTGCTTAAGATTCTCTCTCTCCCTCCTTCTCTTCCCCTCCCTGCTCATGCGTACATGTGCTTGCTCTCTCTCTCTCTCTCTCTCTCTCTCTCTCTCTAGGAAAAAAAAAATTATGAAGCATTTTACATTTATTAAAACGCATTATTCTTTACCCTTCTTTCTCAGGAGAAATCTGAGGATCTTAGAGTAATTCCATTGCATGAACTATTTTTGTTTTTGTTTTGTTTTCCATTAGCAGTTCAGTTTATGTAGCGTAGAATATGAGAGATAAATCTGATGGAAATTCATCAACACATAGCCTCTGGCAGTTAACGTGGATACTCAATATTAAATGCATTACTCATCTCAGTAAATAGTTGTCAATATGTTGCTAATTTACATATCATAGAACACTGGCCATGATTGATAGGTTTCTGTCCAATCTTGTTAAGGGGAAGTCTGTCTTTCTACTGATTGCTTTTCTCCTCCAGATGAATTCATACATCTAATCCCAGTACAATCACTTTAAAAATGAAAGAAATGCGGGAGATGGTTGATGTTTCAGCTGTGGCAAAGCTATCATACAGGGTTTTTTAGAATACTGTTTTAATTTTTACATGTGTTTGTTTTTGCTTTATGTATAGCCTTGCTATTCAGAAATGAAGTTAAAGACATGAACATTATGGTAGAGAAAAAAAAAAATCCACAGAGATGTTCTCACTGTTCTTCATTAGAGTCTGTTGTATATAACATGGTACTACGCTAATTTTGTGTGAGCATCTACAAGGCCCATTCTAGAAAATGTCAACTTGTTTCCTAACGTTTATTGGAAGTATCTTGTTGACTGTTATTTATCCCATACCTAGTTTGATTTTTTCACGATCTGAGCACGTCCTATAGGTCCGTCTTGGAAGAAAGAGAAACTACATCCTTCCACATTCTGTTCAGTTGGGCTTAAAGCCAAAAGTACATTGCAGTCTGTAATTATCTCCCTTTCCTGCCTATGCTGGCAAAGGGAAGGAGAAAGTTTAAATAACACTCTACTAAAAGGCTGTGGAATCAGAAAATAGGCAATATTATGAATATAGAATCAATTCATTCTATTTTCTACTCGGGGCAGTTTTGAGGACTGCCCTTTTTGGCATACAGGCTTTCCTGTGTGTTAAGTAATACCCTTTAAAAGACTGAAGGAATGCAAGCTTCCTCCCATATAAACAACTAAAAGGCTGATATTCTGGATGAACCTTTTAACAGACTCTTGTATTTTGGGTAAATATAAATGAGATCAGTCAATGAATGAAAAAGTAATGAAACAAGAATAGTGTAGAGGAAATTATCTCACAGAAGCATTGAACTTAAGTGCATTTAAGTCTATTCCCACTTAAAAAATAGGAAAATATATTTAAGCAGTATAGACCACTTTATTTTCCACTCCACTCTATGCAAATATGAAATATACCCCAAGCAATTAATGCAATTAAATCTGAAAAAAAATTGTTGGGAGTATGCCCAAAGTTATGAAATAAATGTGCAAATGATGTTAAAGTTTTCAGGTCATAGAAAAGGAAGTAAAGTTCATTGCTTATGCAGCCAGGGAAGAGGAGAATGATGGTATCAGTGGCATTCTTGGGGTAGATAGTGAAAGATTATTTGAGGTCCAGAGAGAGTCACTAAAGAAGAACACTTAATAATGAAGTGATGGATTTATAGGTACATACACAAAGCCATGCATACAGTATTTTATATATTTTATGTGTGATTTAATGAAACTTTTAGTAATGATTTGGATTTACAGAATTTATCCTTCACCACGGCCATTAGAACCTAGCCTGACTGCAAGATACAACTTACTGTATTATAAATATATTCTTTAAATTGGCTGTTTATGTGGCTTCTGCTACATGGAACTGTCAGGGAAGAATTAAGGAGGGACCAGAATCTCGCATTTACTGGGTCTCTGATGCGTGCCAAAGGAGTGTTGCATAGTTACTTCATTAAGGTGCAGCTGACTTTATGGGGAGTAGGGTTAAAAACACTTCATTGAGGAAATGATGTTGATCTCTCTCCAGAAATACAAGTAGGAATTATCCAGATGGATGAAGGTGGTAAGCAAAAGTATGTTTGAGGACCTACTTTGTTCTCAAATGTCATGTATAAAACACAGGGAAATGATGCCTCTAATTTTCCTATATATCTCTATATAGATATGTATATAGATACACATACACACACACACACACACTAATGCTATTTTTCCTTTATATCACATTTTCATGTATTTTATATTAATTATTACCTCAGTTGTTGTCATCTGTCTTATATGCCCTCACTGTGCAGACTTTTGCCTGGCACATTGGAGGTATCCAATTAAAATTAATTGAATGAATGAACAACTGAGATATAAAAACTTCTCCTCTTCAGGCTTCTTAAATAAGCTTAAATTTAGACATCCTCACCTCATTATTTTTCTTAGTTTATCTCAACACTTTGGTAAGATTCCCTCTTCCATCCTATTCTGTCTTTCCCCATGATTTTTTATGGCTCTTTGAATCAGGACCATGACTTTTATAATCCAAAATGAGAAAGGACTCAGATCATTCTCTTACTGCTATGACTCTTCTCAAAGTGGGATATACAATCCAGCGTCAAGATGACAGAGCAAAGCTATTAAGAAAAAGAAAGAAATACGAGCTGGAATCAGATTTCCAGGCAGGGTGTAAATAGGGTGCTCATGATCAAGGGGAGAGCAAAGGCATCGAGAAGGATGAGGTCAGATGCTCAGAATATGGGACTCCAGTTGTCAAGCTGAGGTTAAGGCAGGTAATATTGGAGGGACACAGGGAGTCAGGCGTTAAACAAGGAGAGTGAAGGCTGTCCTCAGAAGAAAGGGGATTCAAAACTTGGTTGTCTTGGGGGCATTTCCTTTCCTTTTGACCCTGGGTCACAGTTCGTTTCCCGGGGACCCAGGGGCTGGCACCTCCTCTTGCCCATCTTCCAGGCTACGCCTGATTCCTGCACCTCCTCGCCTTAGCTTTATCTTTTCCTTCGTTAAAACCCCTCCAAACGTATGCAGCCCTCCCTGGGGAAATGGGAACATATGCGACAGTTTCTTGCTCTCCCTAATGTATATGTATGACAGTTAATAATCCCACTCAGGTCCAAAATACACATCCTTCCCTCTGCAAACAGTTACTATGCTTTCTTTAAACATTCTTGTTACTTGTTCTGGGAATGTTTGTATTTCCTCAGTGTTGGCCTGTATGGGTCTTTGGTAGCTGGCTCTGAGGGGGGAGGCCAGAGACTGAAAAATCCTCTTAGGGGGGCTCTGGGCTTTTCACACTTGACTGGGTGGTGCCCATATTGGTTACACTGTGGTATAGCCTTTAGAAAGAATAACTTTATTTATTGCAGTTTTTTGTTTTTGGCCATCGTTTTTCAAAAAGCAGCAATTATGTCATTATAGGTATAAGGATTTATTCAAAACGTTTATCAACAATCTGAGAGCTGTAGGTGAGAAATTTAATGAAAAGAAACATCGATCTTTAGTTACTACCAACAATAGGCAGATCCTTACATGCAGGAAACAAACTACTTTTCTAAATTCTCAGTTTAATAATCCCCTCGGTTTAATACCAGAATTTCACCCAGGCCCAGGCTGATTTTCCCCACATTTTGAATGTGGTATTTTTCCCCTTTTAAAAGATCACATCATATTGAGTAGCTCAGTCCCAAATATCCCAGACATGTGGATGCCCTTTTATTTTTGACCTCCAGCTGTGAGAGGATCATTGTCAGGTACCCAAGAGCAACCCTTGACCGTTGACCGTGTGCTAAGGGGTCCCCTTAGCCACACCCTTTGAATTCTTTGTCCTTTTTAAACGGGCAGCTCTCACCCCCTTATTCTCTGGGTGTTGCATTTAGAATGATTGGTTTCCCCCATTATTATTTTAGACAATTACATTTATCATGAGAAATTAATCCTTGAGGGATCAGTGATGCATGTTTTTCTCGGGCCCACAGGAACAAAACTATTACTCATTTTCCACTTGACATAAAGTGACCTGTGAACCCATTTACATTCTCATTCCCTTGTTGGCAGTAGCAGTAAACCCCACTGTCAGTTCTTGGCCAGTGGTGACCCCTGCCGGCACAGCCCAGGCCTAAGGAGCTCTGTGTTTGAGGACACAGTGAATTCACAGTTAGCATCTTTCGGGAACCTTGTGAAGTAAACGGTAAGGACACCTGTGACATATATTTGAGTGGTGAAGATAAAAGAGAACTGTGGCGGGGGAAGGAGGGTTGTCAGTGGAACTTTTCTGTTTCCTCTTTTAGGGGGCATTTCTTTTCTCTTTACAACCTCTACTCTGTAAGTTGTCTTCAGTTGCCAGTTGCTTCTCTTGGCTCCCATTTCACTATATTTACTGTGACACACTGTATGTCTCCTCTCCTTGGAGATTTTAAGGAGCGATAGGAATGCAGGTAATGTAATGGTGGGATGGTGGGCAGCTGATATTGTTGAACTGGGGAATGTGTATATGCCAGGCATGGCCACGCACATGGGAATAGAGATGTGCCTAAGACACAAAACGTTGTCTTCAGGGTGCTCATGGTAAGATAGGGAGTTCCAGCCTGACCTCATCCTCTGAAAATGAAAAAAAAAAAAAAATGAATCGTTCTATGGAGCCTGGGCTAAATTTGATGCCTGACATCACTGTGGTGCCTGGAATTGGAATCTCTGAATGCGGTACAGGGTTGGGAGTAACTAAACAGTGTTTGAGATGGCAGAGAAACCAACCTAAGCAAGCAAAAGGCAACACACAAGGTCTTGCTCTGGATGTAAAATGAATCACAGTTACAGAGTTCTCAGTTACATAACCTGGTTAGATAACTTTAAACATCATATTCTTCTTAGATTTTGTGAAATTATTCATGAGTAGAATTCATTTTTTACCACGAACCTGATCCTTACTTTTGTGAGATTCTTTTCGACAGTGACATCATATTTTATTCTCCATATTCCAAGTGCATAGTTGGATAATAGTTGGTGCAGAGTTGGATACTAGATTTTTATTATGTAAAATGATTATTGAACACATGAAAGAATGACTAGTATAGAGCTGTGTTTTGTGGACCTTTTTTTCTTTGACACATCCTGTTGTTGTTGCTGAAGATCCCAGTGTAACAAATGCGAGCATCACCCTGAGCTTGAATCCGAGGCCAAACACCTCCTTCTTACTAAGCAAGAAATGCTTGAGAATATGCGGGCTTGATGGTTTTAAAGGTTACCAATAATGTAGTCTGCAGTCAGCTGCTTTTGGTAAAAATGAAACTGACTAAGAGAGAAAAGACTACAGTAAAATGAATGTTAACATTGTAGAATTTTTAATTAAAAACATCTTACAGATAATGGAGTTCAAGATGTCAGACTCCCCCCCCCCCCCCCGACAACCTTACTCCACAGATGAGCTATGGGATATTGTCAAGGAAGGTGGAAATATTCCTAAAATCAAAAAGGTGAGCCTAAAATACACATTTAGTGATGGCTTTCAGGAGAAACAAAGTTAGTGTGCATGCAAAGTGTGGGAGGGAGCTGTGGGCTGTAGAAAGGATTGGCTACCTTACCAAAGGGGCATCGATGAGAAATGCTTCATAAAAAAGCCATTTGGCAACAACAGAAAACAAAACACAAGACAAAAAGAAAACCATGATTTTTAAAGAAAGAACTCAAAAGAGAAGTGGTAAAAAGCTGGGTAGCAATTTCTAAAATATATTTATCCCTGTTTTTTAACTTGGTAGTTATCTGAATGATGGTGATCATATATTCACTTGTCCTTGTGCAAAATTTGCTTTCTCCAAGATTGTGTGTCCTCGACTCTTGTGTAAGGCGATGAAATCGGCTGTCTTGGAAAATCTTTGTTAGAGGAAATAAAAATGTCCTAAATGTTTATTATTCATTTAACTTTCTGATTTTCCAGATGTGTTTTTATATTCCGCTTTGAGTAGCATGGTGTAGTTATTGCCTCACTCTTTTTTATATCTCTTATAGCAGATTAACATCGCAGTCCCTTTAACCTGCTTATTTCAGCGAGTTAAATGCAGTGTCTTAAGCAGTAACACAGTTTAGATTTCTTGCAAACACAGTGCGCAGTGCCTACGTACATTCAGCCAGGGTTTACACGGGGTAGGTAAATAGAAAGATCAAATGAGATGTCATACTGCTGAAAAACTGATTTGGTGCTTAATATTTGTTTAGACTTTTAGAAATTCTTTCATATTGTCCTGAGGCATCACCAAGCAATTAAAGCATTGCTGTCTGAGCCGCACTGCCTTGGATATTGTACAGCTTATGAACTCTGAATAGCTCGACACAGTAGGATTCTGATTTGCAAAGAAACGATCCGAAAGCTCATCTCCCTAAGCAGGGAGACACAGGTTTATTTATTTCACTGTATTAGGTAAGACAGGGTGGTTTTTTTATGTTGAGTGGTTGCCTGTTGGAAGATTAGAACATTCTGAGGAAGAGGGCTCCGAACAACAGGCTGTCCTGTCGTGCTGATGAGCCGCAGTAGAGGCAGTAAAGGAGGAAATCCAGGAGCTCCATCTTGGTTTATCAAGGTTCCATTTGAGATCCAAATCAGAATTGGAAACTGTCTCCACAGCCTCAGCCCACTATTCCTGAGTCAAAATAACTTTTTAGTGGTTTTATTTTGAATACTGTCATCGCAATCATGAACCAAACCCTGGCGAACATTTACAAAACAATGAAACTTACTGCAGGATGTTACTAAAACACGTAAGATTTCTTATCATTGTCACTTAACTAAGTGAAGTGTCTGTTTCTGCGAAAGAATAGCATGCAATTAAGCTTTCTTTTGGTTTGTCTTTAAAACTTTTATTTTAATTTAATTCTCAGATATCTTAATAGAAGACAGCAAAATCCTAAAATAAAGGTGCACACCAAGCGCAATTAAAACAAAATTTTTTGGTGTTTATTTTTGAGAGAGAGAGTGAGTGCATGTGCAAACAGGGGAGGGGGAGGGGAGGAGAGAGAGGGAGACACAAGCAGGCTCCAGGCTCCGAGCTGTCAGCACAGAGCCCAAGGTGGGCCTGGAACCCACGTACTGAACTGTGAGATCACAACCTGGTCCAAAGTCGGACACTCAACTGACTGGGCCACCCAGGCGCCCACCAAGTGCCATTTTTTTTTTTTCAACGTTTATTTATTTTTGGGACAGAGAGAGACAGAGCATGAACGGGGGAGGGGCAGAGAGAGAGGGAGACACAGAATCGGAAACAGGCTCCAGGCTCTGAGCCATCAGCCCAGAGCCCGACGCGGGGCTCAAACTCACGGACCGCGAGATCGTGACCTGGCTGAAGTCGGACGCTTAACCGACTGCGCCACCCAGGCGCCCCAAGTGCCATTTTTAACTACTGAGTACAGATCAGCTAGTCAGCTCTGGCATTGGTATTGGCTTATACTATACTGACAAGTTGATAATTAGGTAAATCAGGTATTCTCTTTAGTCTTAAGGTAGTTTAAGCCTAGCAAATTGAGGAAAAAGATAGTTTTTTCTGTGAATTTAGAAATAATTTGGAGCAAACTTAAAATTTTTAAACAAATATTTAATGAATATCTTTTTCACGTATAAGAGGAATCCATAGACTCTATAAAGGGCCAGATAGAGAACTTACAGACTTTATGGCTGAATAATTAGTACTGTCTCAGTACTCAACTCTGCCATTGTGGCCTGAGAGAGGCCATAGACAATACCTAAATACATACGAGTGGGTGTGTTCCAAAAAAATGTTATTTGCAAAAACAAGTGACTGGCCGGATTTTGTCTGGGGACCATGGTTTACCAACCCCTAACGTACAGCATTGTGTTTAGGGGCATTTAGGGGGTGCCTGGGTGACTCAGTTGGTTGAGCTTCTGACTCTTGATTTCAGGTCCAGTCATGATCCCAGGATCATGGGGTTGAGCTCCGTATTGGGTTCCACATTGGGCATGGAACCTGCTTAAGATTTTCTCATCCTCTCTCTCTCTCTCTCTCTCCCCTACCCTGTGCTTACCCCTCTCCTCCCTTGTGCACTCTCTCTCTCTCACTCTCTATAAATAAATAAATAAATTGATTAATTAATTAATTAAGGCATTTAGGAGATACAGTTATAAAAGACAGGGTATAGAGAACCATTTTGTTGTGCTTGCCCAAATTTTGTTTGGGGAAGAGGGTATGATTAAGAAACAATTAGAAGAAGGATGCAAACATACATTAGGTGTATCAGGGCACCCACACCTTTGAGTACACACCAGGTGTCATTTGCATTAATATACACATGACAGTGGTTTTGAAAAGAGTCTACTAAACTGGCAATAATTTCAGTCTTCCAGGTATGTCCTCCACATTATTTCCATGGTTGTTCTGAGGTAGCTGTCTGATTTGTTGGATCAGTTCTGGCTCTCATGTGCCACCACTGCTGGGAAAGTTGAAGTGCATGTTACCTTTTGTGGGGGCCCCACAGTAGTGCCTCCATGAGCTGCTTGTGTGGGGATGAATAAGGGAGGCAAGAATTGTTGTCATTAGTCCTATGCAAAACATCTACTGTAAGCTCATTGGTCTTGCTCTTCTTATGCCTTTTGATCTTAGTGTAGCCTGCAGAGAGGTGAGCAGAAAGAAGTATTCTGATGACCTGAAAGAGAGAATTTCCTATTCTTCTGTGGTACTTAATCAGGGACACAGATTATCTGTGTCTAGAGGGACCACTGTCACATGTACAGCTTTTCCACTTAGATGTACGTGCAAGTTCATACACCACGTGGAGTCTTCTAGCCAGGGAGCATCCAATGATCAGGATGTGCCCAGAATCAGGTCTTACATTGAGGTGTCTGGTTCTTGTTCTTTAATCCAGACACCATTAATATCTTCTCTTGCAGTCTGGTCTTGGTTTGGGGTCACTCAGTCCACCAGGCAAGTATTTATATCTTTGAACCACCATGAAGGCTTTAGTCCCAGCTGTTGTTCCTGCCGAGGAGAGGTTCTTAGGGCCCTGTGCTAACTGGTGCAAGCAAATATATATGAAGGGTGGGGGTGGGAGACACAAGTATCCAGTACTCCAAAGTTAGTATATTTAGGAACAGATGATGGATGCAGACTTTGAGCCCCTGATCAACTAGAACCCACGTAGTAACTTAAAAAAATATTTTCTGTGTTCTTGCTTCAGCAATGTCTGAACTCAATATCTACTTCGGTCTAACTCTGTCATGTGCCGAATAGTGTGAAAGGGTATCTTATGGGCAATTCTGGGTAGTTCAGATGTGCAACAGAAATCTCTGCCCCACAAAACATGATAGTGTAATGCCCGAAGTTCCGAAACCTCCCACAAAAGTCCACCAGAGTCGTAAGTCAAAGCCAAGCGGCAAGGGTCGTTTATTACAGGTTCGAACCTGGTCCTCTGCGCACTCGTCGCCGGTGACACAAGAGGCCACGATCAGGGTTGGTACAGCGCTTTTATAGACAGAGACAAGTAGCACAGGGGAGGTTTTAAATTATGAGGGGCCTGATTGGTTGATTTTAAAGTAAGGACATTTGTTGTTCTCTGATTGGGCATCCTTTGTCTGTCCTTTGGCGGGAAGGCTTTGTCTGTTACTTGTGGTGGGAGGAAAAAGGGGGAAGGGGGAAGGGGGTAGGGTAGGTGAGGAATGTGCTAAGCAAGCAGGTTTACAGAAGCGAGAAATGCCGGTTAGTTTATGTACAATCACTCATTCCATTACATATCAGACTACATTTAGGAAGGTTTACAACCCATTCTCCTACACAGCGGGTTACATTCAGGAAAGGCCTCACAATGCTCGTAGCAAACAGCAAGCAAAACAGACTTCTCAGCAATTGTATTTCTTATCAAAGATCCATAATAAGCAGAAAAGAGAACTTTAGCTTTAAACTAAGGCAGGGCTGTCATTTGGATTTAAAGCTGTTCTTTTCAATAGCCGAAAACTAATTACCTGGCGGAGCACAGGCACCCTGAAGGCAGTGTAGCAGTAGTAGACTGGGTGTGAAAGGTGTGAAGGTACCCCAGTAACGGCTGCCGCTTGGGTCAAGGGAATAAGAGCAGCGTTGGGTGAGCATGTGAGTTAATGTTCAGTGGCCATGTATTGTGTGTCACGTACCTTGCTAAATGCTGTCACATTGCAACTCATTTAATCCCTATTACAAATTAAGGATTATAAACAAATCCTTGTTACAAATGTGTAACAAATTATTTAATAATTTAGAAGTAATTGTGATTAATGCAAAAGATAGCTTAATAAAATCAGCTACCAGCAACTGAGCAACTAGTATGTAGCAGTTTTCATTTGCAAAACCCTTGTTAAGAATCTTTCAAATTTAGCATTATCATTACTATTTAGAGGTGAAGAAAGTGAAGATCAAGAAAGTACCAAGAAAGTACCCAAACTGTTTCTGGAGGAGTTATGGGTTAGGGGATGGGCTAAATGGGTGAGGGGCATTAAAGAAGACATTTGTTGGGATGACCACCGTGTATTATACATAGGGAATGAATCACTGGAATCTACTCCTGAAATCATTATTGTATTATATGCTAACTAACTTGGATGTAAATAAACAAAGAGTGAAGAGAAAAAAAAAAGTACCCAAAATTGTGAATGGCAGAGCGCAAACTGAAACACAGCTATATTTCATTATACCTCTCACTTCTTCATGCTCTGGAGTAGATCTTCTCTCCTCAGCCTGGAAATTGTAGGCCAGCCTCTGACACTACAAGGGCTCTCACAGAATGTTTTTCGATGAATAAAAGACTCTGACATAATCATTGTTCCTCAGAAATTGTCCAATGTTTGCCACTAAGTGCACGTGGCTATTTTTAAGGCTGTTCCCCTGTCTCCCCACCTCCCATCCCCCCCCCCCAACACACAACATTACAATGACTATTAGCGCAGATGGGAAACCATTAAAACTTCAAGAGACCCTTTTAACAAGTGTTGTGCCAGGCCTGTTCTCAAGTCACGGAGGCGCTTCAAGTAGAGGTGGAGTTAAGAGTGTATGTTGGAAAATGCATGAAGTTTAAAAGATGTATTACTCGAGTAAAACACCAAGTTAGATGTCTGAATCTTTTGGAACTAAAGGAGAGAAATAGATAACTGGTTAAAGGTTAAATAAATATAACCCTTTATATATTTACCTTGCATTTTTCTCAGCTATGTCTACATATAATCCATGTCTCCAGGGCTTGAGAGCAAGAATAGCACCTTCTCATTCTTTTTCTCACCAGCGGGCAGTGCAAATACAGAATTATTTCCGTTATCGCTGAAAGAAAGAGCTATTGGCCAGTGCTGGTCTAGGGTACAAAATAACTTCTCCTTTGTCTTTATATTTAGTCCAAAGAAACAAAGTGCAATTTAAGGTCATTATAGAAGTACTTATTTTAGGAACAATTTAGAAAAACTGGAATATTATTTTGAGGTACCAGAACACACATTAGGATTCCTAAGCCTTCCTAGGTAGATTTTCCAGGTTTTTTAGAGAGCAAATGTATTAATAAATACAAGTTCAAAAATAGTATTTAGGAATATATGGTAAGTAGCACAAAAATAAAAAAATAATATTTTAATGAAATCAGAGAAGGATGTGGGGAATACTTAGAAGATGATAAAGTGAGGGGCGCCTTGGTGGCTTAGTTGGTTAAGCATCCGAATTCGGCTTAGGTCATGATCTCATGGTTCATGGGTTCAAGCCCTGTGTTGGGCTCTGTGTTGACAGCTCACAGTCTGGAGTCTGCTTCAGATTCTGTGTCTCTCTCTCTGCCTTCCCCCACCCTCAAAAATAAATAAACATTAAAAAATTAAAAAAAAATAAAGCGAGCTAAATACCTCACTTTGTATGGCACCAAGTCAAACACCTAATGTCTAATGGGAATGAGTTAAGAAATTTGTATGTAATTATATAGCCATTGTAATCGACACAATCAGAAAATCTGAAAACAGAAACCCTTAAAATACAAGGTAAAATACGGTACCGGTACCAAATTCGTTGGAGATTTCCTTGTTCAAGTGATGAATTAACATAAAAATAATACCAATAATAGAGCACTTGCCTGGCTCAGTTGGTGAAGCATGCAACTCTTGATCTCAGGATTGTTGAGTTTGAGCCCCACATTGGGTGTAGAGATTATTTAAAAATAAGATCTTAAAAAAATACAAAGTCCAGGGAAGAGTGAATGAACTCTGGTTTATGATTCAATGTAAAACTTGCATGGGGAATGAGTATAGAATAATACTTTATATTGCTTTCTAGGTGTTCAATGCACACACACACACACACACACACACACACACACACACACATAACACACAAGATTAGAAGGAAGGAAAAGCATCAAGATATCATTGATAACTGTCCAGAATTAGTAGAAAAAAGGAGGAATATAAATTTAAGAGAAAACAGTAAAGAGTCCAGGAGAGAGTAAAACAATATAATTAAAGACTGATTATAATTTGACATGACTCTTGGAAAGTGTTTACTCTCTTTGATGATGAGTTAGTCTTTTTTGCCACATGTAAACAGCAGCACCCTGCATATGAAAGACAGTGATAGAATGTTGAGAACAAAGCTAAGATTCTTGGGATCCCTGCCATGAATAAGTTAGGTATTTATTCCATTTTATTAGATATTTTTAAAATAAACTCTTATATAATGTCAGTGGAAGAACTGGCAGTTCAAGTGGATAATTCTCAGGGAAACTGTATTGTATGCTTTTAAACTTTTTAATTATTCTCATATTTATTTTGGTGAGCAAATGAAGCCTGTTAACTGTCAGACTTTTCATTGCTGCCAGGCTGGCCAGAGTTTCAGATCTTCAGAAGCTCAAATGAGGGGTCCTGCCCAATTGTGTAGGTTGATGTGGAAGAAAGATAAGTAAATAAAACTTCAGTATGAAGATCTGTGTGGTACCACACACATTGGGCTTTTCATTTTTTTAATTATTTTTAAAGAGATTGAACACTGTGCAAAGAAATTGAATTTTTTAAAAAGATAAGATAGGAGTAAATATAGAAAAGGACTTAAAAGACTTAAAGCGGTGGAGCAAAAAGTCCATTCCTCTTGCACTTTCTTCCTATAGAATAATACCCCAGACCAGGCAGTCTCCTGTAGGTAGGAGCCTATTTCAGTTCACCAGCGATTAATTTCTGTTTTACCCTTTCAGTTAAATAAGTTAGGATCTACTTTGAAACTTTGAGAGAACTTGATTTTTTTTTTTAATTCGGCTGTGTTTACAATATCAAAGCAGATCTCTTCTACAAAGAGCTTCTCATTTCAGCACTTTGCTGACCCAGTGATAGTGGTCCTGTGTTTGGTAAATAAAGGTCATAGCCGGTTGAGCTGGCCTTTAGGTAGGTGGCACCAGTCTGCACACTGAGGACACAGGCTGACGATCACCAGCCAGACAACCTCTCAGATGAGACCAGGAATGCTTGTCCCGTTCCAGCAGTATGGTGTCCAAGTATTGGAATGACCCCATCCGTTGATGTTTGCATAGTGTCTTTTAGCTCTCCATCCCCATGAATATACTCTTAAGCTTATCTCTATTACAGAGTACATGAACATTTTGGAAACCCCCTGGTTACCAGTTTTCTTATCTACAAAATAGTAATGCCAGACTACGTGGTCTTCAAAGTTTTTTCTAAGTAAAAATGTAAGGCACTGTGATTCTAACTTTACCCTCGGGAACACTCTTAGAAGGATTTTTAAGAAGGGGGACTTTTCTGTCTTCATTGTACTGAATAGACATTATACAATTAACTCTCAACTTGTTTATTCAATATGTATTCATTGAATGAGTATGAGATGCTAATTGCTGAAGATCCAAAAATTGATAGAAAAAGGCCCAACCTCTTAAGTAGCTTTCGGTCTATTTGGGAAAATAGATAAGGAGAGAGAAATTATACTAAAGTAAGAGTATGAATGAAAGTTTGTCACAGTAAAAAAAGGAAGGATAGCCTTCAAAATTTTGAGTGTTTGACTGAAGTTAACTTGTGTTTTAGATAATACAACCTGTAAAAGTTCTAAAGATCTGTTGATTTTCTAGATCCAGATAAAACATTAATGCCCATCATTTCCAAACCCCACGTTTTGCAAAAGTGAATTCAAAAGCCCAATAAATTAAGTGGCTTTCCCAAACACATTCATTTTATTAGTGGTAAAGACACGTAAGTCCCCTAAGACTTCTGTTCTCTCAGTTGCCTTCCCTCCAGATGCTGTCCAGTGCACTTGGAATATCTAAAACCCCCGTTCCTTCCCATGCTCAGTTTCCTGTCTGCCTTTTTGGCCTCTTCTTGTACTGTATTCTAGCCACGCTGCAGTCTTTCACTTGCTTACCTGAGATTATTGCCTTCTTTATACTTAACTTTTCCTCTTCTTGGAGTACCCTCCCTGGATAGTTGTATGGCTGATTCCTTCTCACTTCTAGGTATCATCTCATTTTGTCTCCTCAAAGAGTGCTTTACTGCTCCTCAAACTTACCCTTCCCCCATAATTACATTTTATTCCATTCATTGCCATGAATGCGGTTATGATTATTATAGCCTTTGTTTGAATTATTTTATATCTTTATTGTCTGTCTCCTCCCTTGAAATAAGATCCATGAAAGTAAAGATACAGACTCTCCTTTTCACCCCTGTACCTCCAACACTTTGAGCAGTGTTGTTAACTCATGATAAGTTCTCAATAAATATTTGTCGAAGGGATAAAGAATTCTAGTTCCCATAGATTATGCATAGGGTAAATAAAGTATAATCTGTGTATGGTAATTGAGGGCACTAAGAAAGATACATTATAAAAGGGAAAAAATGACCACGTTAGCTGAAGTCTCTGTATTACTGACTCCTTATTATAGAAAAACTTTGGAGGAGGATGTGAAATATAAATCACATTAGGAAGGTGTAACATTTTCATGTTTCCTGTGTGTTTTACGAGAGTTTGACCTAAGTCATGAAATGCCACCTTCCTGTAGGTGAAGGTCCTAGTCAGTACAGTAAGGCTTCTTCCACAGATTTGAAGTGGGTGATTTTGCTCTGGGTAAGAAAAGGCCCTACAACAGAGTTTTTGGAGAATATGAACTTTGAAACAGAAGAGGAGCTGGCCAAGGAGGATGAAAGGAAATCCAAGGGAAACCTCAGAGTGGGGGAGTGTGTGTGTGTTGGGGGGATGGGGTTGTGTAGAAATGGCCCTAATCAAGGAAGCAAAGGGCAGAGTTAAAAGGAATTTCAAAAGGAAGCAAGTGATCAATACTGTTCGCGCTGTGGAAAAGCTAATAGAGATAAGGACTGAGTATATCCTTTGTATTTTGAAATAAAAAGTAGAGTTGGCATTATTGGGTAGGATAACATAATCTGCTATAATAAATCCCTGAATGACAGTGGTTTGCACGTGCTTTCTTCTCAATCACACGACAGTCCAAAGTAGGTTTTCCTGGTTGGTGAGAAGCTTCCATTATGGTGACTCATGGTTCAGATTCCTTCCTTCTTTTGGTCTTCTCCTACCTTGGAGCCCAGAGTCCCCTGCATTCAGTCACTGAGTTTGGAAAGAGAGAAGGCATGAGTCTTTTTTACGCTCCTTAACTTAGAAATCAGATTCGTCACTCTGCTCACATTCTCTTGGCAGAAAACACAAGGCCCCGTGTGTGTGAAAGGGAGCCAAAAAATGTAGTCCGTGGATGTACAGCTGTTATGCAAAGGGAGGCACCAATGGTGATGGGCAGAGACCAGGCTTCCTGGATGGTGGAGAAATCTGCAGTGAGGACATTTTCGTTTTATAAATATTCAGTGATTGTTTAGACATACAGTGCTACCATAATACCCTGTGCCTATTCTCACAAAGTTATAATTTACCAGAAGAGAGAAGACATACACAAATTATGGTAATTCAAAGCTATTTCTAATTTATTCATGTAAATTTTGTGATAGAAAAGAAAAGATGAGAATGGTGGAAAATAAGAATAGGGCCAAACTAGTAAAAGTGTAGACTCTCTTCCTTGATGTATCTTATCTACCTCATTTGTATTGTTTTCTACTTTTTTTTTAATCTAAAAGCATATTTCGGTTTCATTATTGGACAGTTTGTATCCTGGTTTAGAGTATTCTAAATATAAAATATTATTTCAGTACAGGTTTGAGGTGGGGGAAGAGCCAAGGGAATAGTTACGTTTTAATAAATTACTGAGTTAAGAATTAATTTTTTAGAAGAGATTATGTTTGTAGTCTCTTAAGGCTTAAAACCAAAACTCTGAGACTTAACTATTTCTACTTTGGTTGAAGTAGATGAACATTGTATAAATCAATAGCTGGCAAATGTTTTTTTGAAAAGGGACAGACAGTTAATATTTTAGGATTTGCAGGATGCATTTGGTCTCTGTCACAAGCTATTCAGTTCTGTCATCATGGCATGAAAGGAGACATAGACAGTATGTAAACTAGGAAGCATGAATGTGTTCCAATAAATCTTTACTGATGGACACCAGAATTTGAATTTATCCGTCATACAACATCTTTTTTTTTTTTTCGTTTCTCCCACCATTTAAAAATGCAAAATTCATTCTTGGCTCATGAGTCATCCAAAAATAGGTGATGGGCTGAATTTGGCTCACGGGCTTTTTTGTTTACTCACTTGTGGTATAGAGAGAGAAGAAAATGAAAACACCATTCAGAGTTAATTTAGATCAGTTTTGTTTAAAATACGTGTGGATTATAACACATTAACTGTTATATTCTATATACAGTTCTTGTGACAGAATTTAATAAAATATATGCCTCAAGTACATGAAATGTGAGTTGGTGTTATATGCCGTCAAATTGTAACATAAATACTGACCACCCCCATACCTTTTTCTATGTATTTACGCTAATGAGACTGTAAGAAGTCATCCTAGGTCCGTAGAGAAGGGGAGAATTTTCGGTCCTGCTCATGTTGAGCACTGTTTGAAGGCCTTAATGCTCAATTAGCCAATTAGTAGCTGCCAGATGGAGAAGGCCATTTCTTCACGTGTATGTGTATTGGTATGTGTGTGAGCTTGAGAGTGAGAGATGGTGTTGTGTGTCAGACCTCTCTGTGTCCCTTTTAGATGCCACTAGCTCAATCACTGTGAGCGATGGACCGTGAGATACTTATGTATCTTCTGCCTGGCTTCATGCTCGATGCTTCTGATCAGACACAGCGTTTCATTTCCAATATCACAGATGACAGAGTAAAATGCAGAATGTGTTGCCACAAATGTCATAAGGTCCAGAGAAGAAAAGACAGCTCTACCTCTGTGTTTGGATTAACAGCAATTGAAAATAAATGCCCATTCCAATTCTGTGGTCTTGTTTAAGTGTTATATGTTTGATATCTATTGGTTATTACCTACACATATCCAGGGGCTTTTGACGAGGTTATGAAAAGAAAAAAACATACAGATAGAGAAAATATGTCGCTAATAGTTTAAACCTGTTTTATTGTGGAGTGCTAACATCATGTACGTTGATAGTTTTATTTGATACTACCCATTTAAAATAATAGGCTGAAAAGTTGTTAAAATAGAAGAACTCCACCCATCTATTTCCACCTTCTAGTGTATAATTATTAATAATAATTTGTGTAATAATATACATTATATAACTTATTATATATAACTTGTTATACATAATAATTATATTATAACCTGTATAACAATTATAATGTTACTAAATTATTATTAATATATTATTAATAATTATACAAATATTAATAACCATTCCAGAGACAAACGTTCTTAGGGCTTTAATTTTTTTTTCTGTTGAAATATCATATTGAATCGAGGTGGGAATCTGAAGGAAATAATACATTCATTTCTTGCTTACGATTAGGTCAAAATTGTATTTACCCTCTTACCTATAGAAAGAGTGCCTTATATTTCCCCTAACCCACTGCCCAGGAAACTCAGCATATCCTCCAATCTGTACTTGAGAGAAAGTACAAAATTCACAGGCAAAAAATAAAACAAGTACAATTATTGACCTAAAGCAAGATGTATTGGTGCTTTAGTGAATGGCTTCATGAATCCTCCCACACCATAAATACCCCCACAGACTCTAAACTGCTTTCTGTATCATATTTAAATTTTCTGTTTTAAGATAAAGCAGAGTATGTGTGGATGCACCCATAATGATGCTTGTTTTTCCCTCTGGCGCATTGGCAAACAGGTGCTCTGCGTTCTTCTCAGCCTGTTACAGAGATCTTCGACGGAGCACGAATTGTGAGGGCATGCTCCAAGTCTGCTAGGGTAAATCTGTTCTTATCCAGCCACGAAGGCTGGGAAAGAAATGTATTTACCTTCTACAAAGTGCAGGGACTGATTAATAGTTTAAAAATCGTGAAGAAGAATGCGTGTATCTGACCTGTTATAAACACTGTCAGTGAGGAGGATCTACATGGATGATGTTCTCTTGCATATTCATTGTCTTCTCCAAACTAAATGAAGAATGATGAGCAAATAGAAAAGGATATATGCAAATAGGCTGTTTTGTTCTTTGCTGGTTCTGTGTTTCTCCTTGTTTTTCCTCTCCCTCATTTTCATTACCTTTTTAAATTTCTCAGCCTGCCTTTGCCTTCACTTCCTCACGGTTCCCCTGTCTTTACTCTTTCCCTTCATTCTTATTCTCTCACCTCATTCTTTCCACTTTGTGCTCTCTTTGCATGAAGATTGGCTTCTGGTTTAGAAGTGACTGTAAGGAGGTGTCATTGTAGAGAGCTAATGCATCGTGTTCTTGAAAAGACGTGACAATAATAGGAAGAAGGAGAAGCTGCTGCCCTCCTGGCCAGGAATTCTCACTTTTCCCCATGGTGCGGTTCATTGAAGTAGCTCCACAATCTCATTATTTTTATAACTTCTCTATCCCTAATATTTTTCCTTCATGAAAAGATCAGGTTTCTTTTGAATCCCTCTGGTTCTCCTATTTTCCCCAATGTCTCCTGGCAGTGGAAATCCTATAAATCAGTATTATATTCTGACAATTTTGCATGCCATCAGCTAAATGTGATGCTTTTGAAATGCAAGCACAATTCTTTTTAAGTAGGCATTTAATTTTAGTGGAATTTGCATTTGACAGTCCCAATTCATGTGTTTCAGCATCTGAGTGAAATAGCTGTCTTTGAATTCTAATGGGATGAATATAGTGAAATTAACCTTTTGCCACAAAAACACACTATTCTAGGCTAAAGCTTTCACACTGTTTTGAATCACTTCTGTGTAGTTATAATGGAGTGAATACTGTTAATTTAATTCATAGAGCGATGAAAATGGTTATGAATAGAGGAGGTAAACAACAGGCTTCCTTAATTATTCTGTGAAGTGCCATCAATGAATGTAGGACATTGACCTGGAACTCCACTTCATTATTATTTTTTTTTCAGTATTTGTGGTGATATGTCAGATATCTGCAAAATACCTAAACACAAGTGCTTGTGGAGAATGCTTGAAATTTCCCATTATGACTCTTCTTAACTTCTATTCTGAACTACCTTATTAGTTCAAATAGTCGTCTTCAAAAAAGTTAACCATCAGCAGAGTCAACAAGTTTTTCCTAAATATTTACCATTTTTTTCTTTTAAAATAGAGAAACCATGCATAGGAATGAGAGGTTTATATTTAAAGTATTTAATATTTCTTTTAGACAATATTAGAGGTACTAAATAATGCCATTGGCCAACTGTCACCTGTATACAAAACCTGTGTCCACACCTGGATCATTAGTGTGTGTGTGTGTGTGTGTGTGTGAACCATAGAGAGCCAAAACACTTAAATGTTAAAAAAGTTCATTTAAAAACATCTTGATTAGTTCTTTTAAAAAATTATTTTCTGCACTCCTTCGGGTTGCAATTTTTTAAAAAACAAAATACTTTTTTGGGCACCTGGGTGGCTCCTGGTTAAGCATGTGACTTCAGCTCAGGTCACGATCTCACAGTTTGTGAGTTCGAGCCCTACACTGGGCTCTGTGCTGCTAGCTTGGAGCCTGAAGTCTGCTTTGGATCCTGTGTCTCCCTCTCTTTCTGCCCTTCCCCTGCTCACACTCTGTGTCTCTCTCTCTCAAAAATAAATAAACGTTTAAGGAAATAAAAATAAAATACTTTTTAAAGAGATCTTTGGTTTACATAGATTATATATGACTTGCTTTTACTGGCACTTGACACTTAGCAATCATTATGTATAAATGAGCTTATATATCTATCCCTAAAGAAACTGCAGGGAATCATTCTATTGGAGAAAAATTCCTTCCACATTTTTTTTTGGCTTATCTGTTGTGATACTTAAAGATAGAAAAATAGTTTTTGAAGAGCAAATAGCCTTTTACGGTGCTAATTCTCACCTCCAAGGCCAGGATTTCTCACTTCTTCCAGTGGTGTGGTTCCTTGAAATAGCTGAATCCTGTGGAGAGCTCCTTGAAAGCAGATTATCAGGCCCTACCATCAGAGGTTCTGATTTGATAACATGGGGAGGCTGGAGAATTGCTTTCTCTAGCAAATTTCCAGTGTTGCTGATATGGCTGCGCTTCCCAATTGAGTCTAACTATGTTCTGTAGTAACATTTTACCAAACGTCTTGCAGTGTGCCACTGAGAAATAAGTAGCAAATTCTTAAAATCACTTGTTGAGATCAAGGGTGTTGAGGTCAAATGGCCTGGGGTTGTAGATTTTTAGTCCCAAGATGTGGGATTTAGAGCAAATTGCTCTACTATTTTCATTTCAGTAGTTCATGTAATGGGTATGATATTATCTATCAGTTTTTGTTGATCACGATATTAGATGATATTTGTTAACTTCTCAACAAGGAACATGGCCTTTAGAAAGAGCTCAATTAAGTCAGTGAATCCAAGCTCTAGTTTTGATGCTGAGCAAAACCAGTGACTAAGGGTTTAAATGCCAGGTTGGTCTTTTGATTCCAACGTTATGGATACAATGAGTTAATACGTGCCCCTGAAAAATGTTGAACTCTTGTGAGAAATCTTCTAAAGTATGATTTGGGTATTATTGTTAGTATTACTTTTCACTGCATACATCTTAAGAATGTATTGTAAATGGAGAACGATCATTTTCTTTAAGGTTGGTTTGGAATAACAGTTTTTGAATTTTTAAGTGTTTGTAATGAAGAAATGCCTGAATTCATACTCATTGCTCCCACTTTTCTTCCTCCATGATAAACCTGTATTCTTGTGGGAAAAGCTAAATATAAATAAAGGGAAATGTAAATATTTAATTGTAACCATGCTGATACCTATTGACAGTTGGTACACTCTTGAGATTAAGCAAATAGTGATAAACTAATAAGATTAAGATGAATAGGAATTATTATCCAGAGTGGACTAATTTGAAAAGCTTGCAAGTTAGTCTAAAATGGAGACCTCTTTCTTGCCTTATTCCGTCTTTCTTGTGAGTCTTTGAAGACACATGTAAGTCACTGTGATGGTGTTATCATGGAAATAAACTGGAACGTGTGTTTCTCATAGTACCAGTCTGTTCACTGAATGACTGTGTAATATATTCACGGAAATATAACAGGGACAAGTGGAAAACTTACTAATGATGTGACCCTGGGCATACTTTAGCCTCTACAGATCTCCATTTCATTGTTCAGCACCATGGATAAATGGAGGATGGTCATAACCTTATGACCATCCTGTAACAATTGGGTGATGATAAGAATTCAAGAAGATAACCTTTTGTTAAAGAATCTAGCATAGTACAATGGCCCTTAGTAAATTTTAATTCTTGCCCAAATATCCTAACTCTGTTCCCAAGGCCTCAGTTTCCTCATTAAAGGTCTTTTACTTTATAAAGCTATAGGGTTCAGCACTTAGTTCAGCTGATATTTAACCAAATGAGTAAATTGATGAATTAACATATTTTTCTCTCGAGTTCACTTTCTAATGCACATGGTATTAAGCTTCCATACAAGGAATTATCTTCGAATGTGTTGTGTAAAGTGAATAAATTTATGGTCATATTAAATGAATAAAACTTTAACGTGTGGCTATAACATTTCTGAAATTCATATGGCCAGAGAAAGAAAATCTTTGCCAGAACTGTTTAAAATGGCTTTTGGTAAGTGCTCAGAATAAGAAAACAAAGTATTTTTATATATAGATTGGGATATGCTTTCTATCTCATTTTCACATCACAGTTAGGTACCATTCAGGTTCCATCCTCCACAGAGGCAGAAAAAAATACATTAAATCACTCCCAGAAGGTCTGTTTGAATTCTGATAGCCTGATTTTCTTTGAAAAGCTTGAACTTTTTATTTGTTAAAATTCAGGGCTTCACTGAGTTCTATATTGTCCCTGACTAAAATGACTTATTTGAGTAGGGGGTATTTCTTATCTCATTGGAAGCTTTAAAAAGAAGCAGTTATTGTATCTTTGAGCAGATGAAATGGTTTAACATTGCTCAAAACTTGTCCAAGATGCTAATCTAAATCCTCAGCTAGACCATTTGAACACATGACTAAACACAGACCAAAGAGAATTTAGTTTAAAAGAAATCTTATCAGAAATCAAATAGTAGATCTTAGGCTATTTGGATTTCCTCACAGGATAATAGAGCCAACAGCAGCAGCAGCACCACTCAAAAGGAGTTGAACTATTTTCACTATGTGGATGAGGGCAGTGTTTGCATTCATTTTTCTGAACCGGCTTGCAAATTTAAGCCCTGTGTATTCCAGTCGTCTGCTGGACATTTCTACCTGGTACCCCATAGTCTCCTCAGTTTTAGCTTGCTGAAATCCACTCTTCATTTTTTCTTCTCTCCATCTTCCTTTCTCATATACCTCCTTTCCTTGCCTACAAACTTCTTAGTGCGTGGCATCACCCAACCTCCAATCCTCAGCACCATCTTTGATTCTGTTACTGATTGGATTTAACTGCGAGATGAACATTATCATATGGAGAATTTATTAAGGGTGCTCTTGGGGTCACCACCTGTGAAATAAGGAGGGAGGATTGGGAAGAGGGAGAAGTTGGAGTATAGTTCCTCTTAACAAAGCTTTCAGCTGACCTCGCTAGAAGTTCTGAATCTAGGATGGCTCCTCACCATTGTTCTGAGTTGGGGTGATGAGCCTGGGAATTCTACTCCACTTTGGCCAGTTACTGGATACAATTTCCCCAGGGAAAGGGAAGTGACCTTGGACAGAGTGACTCTTCCATGAGCTTGTCATTAGACATTACAGTAACTCACTGGCTCTCCATTCATGATAGTATAAAATACAAATGCCTTAGCTTAAAGTGGAAGAACCCCCACAGTCTGGACCATACAACTATTGCACCCTTATCCTTTCAAGGACACATTTTACTTTTTTGGTGCCATTGACTCTTAGCATTTCTTCTTGTGTGTGCTGCTTATCGTACCTAGCTCCACCCGCCCCCCCCCCAATTTTTTATAAAATGTTTTTCTTCATTCATTCATTCATTCACTCATTCATTCTTGTTTAATTTTTCATTTCAGAATTTCAACTTCTATAACAGTTAAACATAATACAGACTTTCCATATAACTTTACCTAGATTCCCCAAATGTCAACACCTTATATAACTACAGTACAATGATATGATAACTATCCCCAAAATAACATAGTCTGTAGACCTTATGCAGAGTTCATCACCTACCCAGTTAGTGTCTTTTTTTCTGGACCAGGACAACACATTGCATTTAATTGTCATGTCTTTGAAATCTCTATTAATTTGGACAGTTCCAGGGTCTTTCTTTGTCTTCCATAAGCTTGAAGAGGGATGGCCAATTATTTTGTAGACTGTGTCTCATTTTGCTTATTTTTTTTTAATGTTTAGTTTTGACAGAGATAGAGCGTGAGCGGGGGAGGGGCAGAGAGAAAGATAGACACAGAATCCAAATGCAGGTTCCAGGCTTCGAGCTGTCAGCACAGACCTTGACTTGAGGTTTGAACTCATATATCTTGAGATCATGACCTGAGCCGAAGTCAGATGCTTAACCAGCTGAGTCACCCAGGCGCCCCAGATGTCTCTTATTTTGAATTTGTTGAAAATTTCTTCAGTTCACACATTTTTGGCAAATGATGGCATACCCTTGTCAGCGCATCATATCAGGAAGCACAAGGTGTTTGATGCATCTCATTTCAGGTGACATTAACATTGATCACTTAAAGTGACTTCTCCATATCACAATTACTCTTTCTTTTTATAATTAACAAGTACATTGTGGGGAAACACTTTAAGATTATGTGAAAATCTTGTGTATCATTATACTTCATCAACTAACAACCACCTATTAATTTTAGCATTCATTTGTGATTCTGACTACTGTGATGTTGGCCAAATAGTTACACTCTATTTCTGTCATTCCTTCTACATTTATTAATTGTAATAATTGTAAGGAAGAATTTTTTCTTCTCACTATTAGTACAGACTCCTGTATTCTTGTTTTATGGGTTATAATGTATTGCTATCGATGCTTATTTTTTCCCAAAATTTTCTCTGATTTTGCCATGGAGAGCCTTTCCAGTTGGATCCCATGTTCTTTGACATGTCTCTCCATCATGTTTTGAGCACTTTTTGGAAGGAATCTTAATGATTATCTAATTCATCTTTAAATCACCTGAAAATGTTCCTGGAAAATAGTCATCTACCCAATGTTTGACAAAATTCAGTATTAAAGAACTTGCATGTGTAGCACATAATTTTTCTCCTGTAGACAGTTCCTTTTATTTCCAGTTTTATTGAGATGTAATTGACATATAACTCTGTGTAAGTTAAGATGCACAGTGTGATGATTCACTATACATATATACTGGGAAGTTATTTCCACATGAGATTGGTTAACATATCCTTCACTTCCCAGAATTACCTTTTTTTATCTGTGCACCAAGAACATTTGATACTTACTTTCTCAGCAAATTTCAAGTATATAACACAGTATTTTTAACTACTATAGTACTTTTAACTAGTCACCATGTTGTGCATCAGATTCCCAGAACTTAGTGATTTTATTATTATTTTTTAAGTGTTTATTTTGAGTGGGGCATCTCAGTGGCTCAGTCGGTTAAGTGTCTGACTTCGGCTCAGATCCTGATCTCACGGTCCGTGAGTTGGAGCCCCACGTCGGACTATGTGCTGACAGCTCAGAGCCTGGAGCCTGACTTGGATTCTGTGTCTCCCTCTTTCCCTGCCCCTCCCCTGCTCATGCTCTCTCTCCCTCTCCCTCCCCCCCCATCTCTGTCAAAAATAACATTAAAAAAAAGAGAGTCTGAGCAGGGAAAGGACAGAGAGAGACGGAGAGGATCCCAAACAGACGCACTGTCAGTGCTGAGCCTGATGCAGGGTTCAATCTCATGAAACGTGAAACATGACCTGAGCTGAAATCCAGATCTGGACACTTAACCAAGCAAGCCACCCAGGTACCCCATCCAGAACTTACTGATCTTATAACTGCAAGTTTGTATGCTTTGACCAGCATCTCCCCATTTCTGCCTCCCACCAACCCCTTGCAACCACCATTTTACTCTCTCTTAGTTTGAGTATTTTAGATTCCAGATGTCAGTTCATGCAGTAGTTGTCTTTCTACATCTAATTTGTTTCACTTAGCATAGTCCCCTCAGGTGCCATCCATGTTGTCACAAAAGGCAGGATTTACTTCTTTTTTATGGCCGTGTAATAATACGTTAAATATTTATTACATAATGTATATCGTGCTGCAGTGAACATGGGATTGCAGTCATGTCTTCGACATAATGATTTTGTTTCCTTTGGATGTATACCCAGAAGTGGAATTCCTGGATCTTATGGTAATCTTATTTTTAATTTTTTGAAGAAGCTTTCTAGTGGTTGTATCAATTTAAGTTCCCACCAGCTTCCACAGGAACATTTTATATAGCAGCTGTACAGACTTATTTTTCCACCAACAGCGTACAGCCTTGTCAGCACTTGTTATCTCTTGTGAGGTGTGCACTAGTATCTAACTATTACTTTGATTTGCATTTCCCTGATGATTAATGATGCGTCGAGCACCTTTTGTGTACCTTTGGAAACATGTCTACTCCAGTCTTTTGCCCATTTTTAAATCGTATTATTTGTTTTTGTTATGTATGAGTTATTTATATTTGGATATTAACCTCTTATCAGATGTATGGTTTGCAAATATTTTCACCTGTCTTATTGGTTGCCTTTTCATTTGGTTGATCTTCCTTTGCTTGCAGAAACATTTTAGTTTGATGTAGTCCAGTGTGTTTTTTTATTTTGTTGCTTGTGCTTTTGGTCTATCCAAGAAATCGTTGCCACCAACGTCAAGGATCTTTCCCAATGTATTTTCTTCTAGGAGTTTCATGGTTTTAGGTCTTCCATTGAAGAATTCAATCCATATCTACTTAATTTTTGTGAGTAGTGTAAGATAAGGGTCCAGTTTCATTCTTTGCCTGTGAATATCCAGGCACCACTTTTTGAAGAGACTATCCTTTCCCCATTGAGTGTTCTTGATTCTCTGTCAAATAATAGTTGACCGTACATTCTTGGATTTATTTCTGGGTTTTTGATTCTGTTCCATTGGTCTATGCATGTTCTTAGGCCAGTACCATATGATTTTCACTACTGTAGCTTTGCAGTATTACAGTATGGAATCAGGAAGTGTGATACCTCCATCATTGTTCTTTCTCGAGATTTCTTTGGCTCTGTGGGGTCTTTTGTAGTTACATAAGCATCTTAGGGTTGTTTTTTCTGTTTCTGTGAAAAATGCTATTGAAATCTTGATAGATTGCGTGAATCTGTAGATGGCTTTGTATTATCTCAAATCTATAGTATGGACATTTAAAAGTTTTGTTTTTGTTTTTGAGACAGAACACTTGTGAGCGGGGGAGGGATAGAGTGAGAGGAAGAGAGAGAATCCTATGCGGGCTCTGCACTGACAGTGTGTAGCTTGATGCAGGGCTCGAACTCACAACTTGTGAGATCATGACCTGAGTCGAGGTCAAGAGTTGGACGCTTAACCGACTGAGCCACCCAGATGCCCCAATATAGTATGGACATTTTAACAATAATTCCTCTAATCCATGAACACACAATATCTTCCCATTTATTTGTATTTTCTTTGATTACTTTCAACAGTGTCTTAGTTTTCAGCATACAGATCTTTCACCTCCTTGGTTAAATTTATTCCTAAGTATATACTCTTTTTGATGCTATTATAAATGGGATTGTTTTCTTAATTTCTATTTTCATAGTTTATTATTAGTGTAGAAACACAACTGAATTTCTGTGTTGAATTTTTATCTTGCAGTTTCACTGAATTCATTTATTAGTTCAGTCACTTAGATTTCCATGAAGATGTTTATAATCATCGTGGGGAAAGTGATTTGTCTTTCTTCTGAATTCTTAAAGTAATTATAGTCTTCCACCAAAGGGCACACGGTTTATATTATGGTGATTTGTGTTTTGTGAAATAGTTTCAGAAAAGCAAACAGACAACAAAAATCAGCTTTGTAAATTTGACAAGCTGAAGTAATAGAAAAAGTTTTATTTTCACAAACATTTTCTTTGCAAAACACATATATCAAGTAAAAATATTTTAAAAATTCTTTGTTTCTAAAACCATCTTTGGGTTTGCCAAGCAAAATAAAAGTCTACTTGGCTTATCCTGATAAATTAAGGCTGCCACATAGATTTGGACGATATTTAATATTTGATCAGACTTTGGTCCGTTAGAGAAAAAGAAAAGGTAGATGCAGGAGATAGGAAAGAGGTAATATTTGCAGAGAGATCTTAAGAACAATGATGTTTGAACTTCTATGGGTGTATTTGTTTCCGTAATTTAATGTTTTAATTTTTAATGCTTATCAAGTCAAAGTTTTGATATCCATGCTGAGTCTTAGTTACTCAATGAAAGACTTGCCCAGGATACCTAGCTCAGTTTACTACCAGGTATACAGAGGGACAACATGTTTTACAAAACTTGGTCCTACTCACTTGAGGCTTTCAAATGCATCACAGAAACAACTTGTACCTGGTGAAGTCTGACTGCACTTCTGCCTCCTAAGACCGTGATCAGCACTTGCACTTATGGTCCTTTAACCTTCTCCTTTCAATTTCCTTGTTGTTTACAACTCCAAGTCAATATCTAGTCTTAGTTGTTTTTGTTTTAGGTTTGTTTGTTTGAAGAGTATTCTGCCGTATTCCATGGCTGGTTGTGGTTTTCTAATTTCCATGCATTCCCTTCTGAGGTTCAAGTAGTATTTCACCAAGAAAATTTTGCTCATTGTTAAATATTCCTTATCTAGCTAAGGTTTGCTCCTGCAGAGAAATTGTACAGTCAAAAGAGTGATATGATCTGCCATTCTGCTATTATTTTTAGAAGTTGTTTAGATTTTGATTGACAAACATTTTGTAGTCTGTATTTGGGTAATGATAATTTAATTTTGAAAATATTAATAAGAAAATGTCATTTACTAAATCGAGGGGAACATGAATTTCTCAAATCACTGCAAGTTTTTCAGAAGGGACCACAAACAGTTGAGAACGATGAAAGGAGGCTCTGGGTCAGCTGGGTGTGGTGCCGTATCGAAATGATTCTGGGAGAAATGAATCAGTCCTTGTGTGCACTCTCCCCCACACATACTTTTTTTTTTAATTTTTGCATTCTATAGGCAAATACCTGTACTTTATGGAAAATACAGCAATGTGTTTTTCCACCTATTAGAAGTTTCAGTCTTGTAGAAGAAAAAAGCATAACACGCATCATTCAGGTTAAAGTTGTGTGTGTGTGTGTGTGTGTATACATATATATGTGTACACACACACATATATGTGTGTATACATATGTGTGTGTGTGTATGTGTGTGTATATACACACACATACACACACACACACACACTTTCTCAAGAAAGACCTAAGTTCAGGAAAAAGAGGAATTAGATTTGGCCAGATCAGAATTGAACAGTAATTGTATTTGAAATGTTGAAATTTGGTCAGAAGACTTGAGATAGTATATGAGTATAAAATATTAATTTAGAATATCATTAATTTTAAAATATGTTGGGATTTAAAATCAGTTTATAATATAGAGAGAGAGTTTAATTCAAATGTGAGAGCAAGGACCTGATCTGCAATTAGCATTTCAATATCATTAAGTATAGAGGTCAGAATGAAGGCAGAGGAAAAGAGAAATGACTCTATAGGACCCTCCAGTGTGGTAACATGTTTAGGCAGGATACTCCTACATGATCAGAATTTTACTGGTAAGAGAGAGAACACCTTGAAATCTAATGAAAATTTTCAGGGTTGTTAAGGGGGAAAGAAGTTATGAATGTAATAGTTTTCATCAAATGGATGTTTTGTAATAATTTCTGAAACCAGTAAAAGTAGATTGTGAAATTTTGGGAATCTATAAAAACCTCTCTAGAGACTTTTCTAAGTTCTTCTAAAGAAGAAAGTGCAACATAATGGTGAAAATCATTCAATTTTGCTCATAAGGAACAATTGGGCACATATTGAATCAAGAAAAGTGCTGAAATCGTTGAACAACAAAACTCAAATGTGATCATATTTGTTCATTTTCCATGTTGTTACGGTGATTTGTGTATTCAGAGCCCAACAATGTGAATGCCATGGAGGATAAGTGATGATGCTTTGCTGAATGCCTTTATGAGAGTTCACTAGGAAGAAATTACTGCTTTAGCATAAATGTATTGTTACTGCTTGAATGATGATAGCTGCGCGTTTGTCTCTTTTCTCTACTCAGCAAACACGATTCATTTCCAGGTTTTGGTGTTACATCAAGCAAAAGGTTCCAACTGAGCAATGGCACTATTATATACACACAACTCCCTTAGAAGTGTTTCTGCTCTGAGTCGAAACTATGGACTGTGCCTCAGGAATAGCCTGTGGCATCCTTTAGATGAGCATACTTAGAAACATGAATACGTTTACATGTGTGCTGCTATGTGCTCATGTTAAAGAAGGTAAAAATTAGATAAACTACTCTTTTTTTTTTTATCCTAAAATGATACCTCTTTCCCAGAAGTGTTTGTGAAGACAACAAAGAGAATAATTTTGGAGTCTGTCTTGTCCTATTGCCACACCAAATATCATTAAATCTAATACATATGGAGAAAGTGTGGTCATGTTAGGATCTTTGGTTAGTGTTAACTACTCTAATATGAATGCCAATAATTAGCAACAAAACCATGTTTTCGTATGGATTATTGTATGGATAATTGTATCCATACATATTATATGGATAATTGTATGGAGTTTTAAATAAATCCTTGCCTGGATTTTCTCTCAGAAATTTCCAAGGATATCTTAAAATAAATAAGTATTTTATCTCCTTGGGGAAGTATTCCTCACATTGTAGCAGTTGCGAAGCCAGAATTATAAATGCCAGTGATTCATTTTTCATGTTTTATTCTCTGCCCACACGTGTTTTAAAATGTCGCGTCCACCATTTTGTCTTGGCTACTGTTCTCTTCTTGAGAATCACAATTTCATTATGTGAAAAGATGAAAAGAAAAAAGGTTTGTTTGCAGTTAACAGTTTCTGAATATGTTAAATTTTTTTGAGAAATATTTATAGCATTTGACATGCTATAAACCCTTAAATAAGGTGGGATGTACCTGGTGTATATTTTACTCTGCACATTAATATATGTCACCGTCATTTACTCTTGTTTAGCAGAGGGTGGGTGTTAGACATGTGTGGGGACACTCCCTATAGAAGATTACTGTAACCAAACACAGGCGTTAGTGAAGAAAGGGTAAAAACCGTTATTTAAGTTCAACTTACAGGAAAAGGAACAGTAATATATGACATTACTAGTAATAAGTAGTAAGGGAGCTGGAATTTTTTTTAATAACCAGTGTTCTAAAACATTTTGATTTCTTTTAAGCACAATGTTAGTAATCTCAGTATTGAGTTTCTTTTCTTGCACTGTATATTCCTTTTCGGGAAGGGAATTTTGTTAATGCTTGAGGCATTGATCAGTGTTAATGTTTACATTTTGAGAATTATTCGTAAAGCTCTAATATAAAGCTATTTTTTTTTTATTCAGAGATATAATTTAAAGACTTCTTAGGTAAAATTTGATAATTAGGAAAATATTTTTCTCTAATTATACACAATTTAAATTTTATATTGAAAATCATATGAAAAATAGAAATATGCCTTGCAGCAAATTTTGGGAATTATTTCTACTAAGTGAGGAATTCATATAATATGATTTTGATTTTATTTTTCTTTGCTTCTTCATCTTTTTTTTTGGGGGGGGGGCTATTAACACCATACATTTGTTTTTCTGTATCCCAAAAATATAAGTGACTGTTTACCTCAGACTGTCTTCAGGTAGTCTTTTATAAAATGTCAGCCTTACATATCTGAAGTTATATGAAATCATCGTGTTTGTCAGTATTAATAGAATCTAATAATTTTGAGTATTTAATTTATTAATTTTTAAAGATGATTTTTCTCATTATGGTTGTTACTTGTTTAAACTTTTTCTGATGCCCTTTTTCTGTTACATGCCTTTAAACAGAGCACTTATAACACATGAAGCAGCTCTGAATTATTTTGTAGATATATAGAAGAATTAAATGTGAATTTTTTCAAGGTGAGACATATTAAAGACGCCACCATAGTTAGAGTATAACACATAGAAAACCCTAATGTGTGGCTTACCTGAAAAAAAGGCTTGTCTTTAGGCCCGCCTCTCTCTAAGACAAGTTTATTTATTCCCAGAGCTATAAATGTCTCCTAAACTGTGTAATTTTTGTTTCCAGCCCTGGCTTCATGGGATCTAGGACTCATGCACACAGTTGTGCTAGAAATCTCACCAGCTCATGAAGAAAGTCATAAAGATTCTGATATCCAGTTTCCGCAAACAGAGGCTTCCAGGTCTGAGGAAATCTTGGAACATTGATTAAAAAGGGAAAGAAAGAGAAAAGAGAAATAGAAACTATACAGAGGAAAGAAGGGCTTGGAAATACTAAGGTTTTTATATTACAGTTAATTTACCCACTGACAAGAATAAAATGCTATAATAAACGGCAGTTGGAGATAAAAAATAATTTCATAAATTAAAAATTTAAGCAGAGGGGCACCTGGGTGGCACCTGACGGTGGTCTGTCAGTTATGCGTCTGACTCTTGGTTTCAGCCCAGGTCATGATCTCATGTTTTGAGTTCGAGCCTCTAGCATCAGGCTCCATGCTGACAGCAAGAAGCCTCTAGGGATGATCTCTCTCCTCTCTCTCTGCCCCTCCCCCACTTTCAGTCTCTTTCCCTCTCTCTCTCAAAATAAATAAATAAACTTTAAAAAATACGTAAGGAGAAGTTTTAAATATATTCAATATTGGGATGCCTGGCTGGCTTAGTCTGTAGAGCACGAGACTCTTGATCTCAGGCTTGTGACTATGAGCCCCGCATCGGATATAGAGATTACTTAAAAAAAAAATTCAGTGTAATTTTTGAGAAATAAAATTGAGGAGGGAAGTCACCCAGAAAATAAAGCAAAAAGATAACGAAATAGAAAACAGCAGGAAAGACAGTAAATGAGATGGCAGATATTTTCTTAGAAGTTAAATAATAGAAATTCTAGAGAGAGAAAATAGAAAGGATGTATTTATAAAGTATTTGTGGATTATTTTTTATAAGTGAAGGCCATGTGTCTTCAGAATTTCAAGAAACATAGTTTCCGGCCAAATGGATGAAAATACACCCACACAAAGGCACATAATTATGAAATTTCAGGACAATCAGGATAACATGAAGGTTCCCCAAACTTCCTATGAAAAAAATAAATAAAAACTATATCACATACAACAGGTAGTGAATCAAAATGTCTTTGGACTTCTCAACAGTAACACCACAAGCATAAGGACAATAGAATACTCCCTTAATAATTGAGGAAAAATTATTTCTAGAATTCTTTACTAGGCCAATTATAACTTAGGTGTGAGTTATGCAAATATTCTCGGTCATAGAATTTGTTATATTCATTATTTGCAAATATTCTCAGGCATACAATTTTTTTCTATCTCCTTTGCTTTCATGCCAAAGAAGCTAATAGGGGATGTTCCTTTCCAAAAAAAGAAGTAAATCTGGAAAGAAGACAAGGGTTCAGTAAACCAGAGATGTAACAGAGAACAATCTCTAGCACAATGGCAAACAGAAGTCTCAGGGTGACTACTATCCATGAGTAGTAGAGAACAATTACATCATTCGGTCATTTTGACTCAGCAGAGAAGCACATTGATGGTTGTCGTCCTAGGTCTTGGGTGTTCAAACCAACTTTTCAACCTGGCAAAGTTTCTGAAAGATGTGTTCCTTCAACCAAAGAAACTTCTACAATACCAAATATTTACTAGTAGATAAGCAAAATAAACTTTTCCTCAGACACATGACCAAGAATCCAGTTTGGTATACTCCCTTGGAGGAATAATTTCTCATTGTATCACAGGGTTGGACTATTTGTACTCACTGACGCAGCAGTTCAGCTTGTAGGTAAATATTCCTGAGAGAGAAATACTGACACTAATGATGTTTTACTTTATTTCTTGAGCTTTTTAACACCCCCACAAATTGACTTTATCATTATAACCCACTCTTTTTTTTTTTTTTTTTTTAAATTTTTTTTTTCAACGTTTATTTATTTTTGGGACAGAGAGAGACAGAGCATGAACAGGGGAGGGGCAGAGAGAGAGGGAGACACAGAATCGGAAACAGGCTCCAGGCTCTGAGCCATCAGCCCAGAGCCCGACGCGGGGCTCGAACTCACGGACCGCGAGATCGTGACCTGGCTGAAGTCGGGTGCCTAACCGACTGCGCCACCCAGGCGCCCCTATAACCCACTCTTATATATACATACTTTTTATTTTATAGATGAGGAAATTGAAGCACATAGAGCTAAGTAACTTCCCCCAAGTTACCTAGCTGTTCGTGATTTTGTTAAAACGAATGAATTGAATAACAACATGGGTTATCCTCCAAAACATTGCTGAGTGGAAAATAAAAACAAGTCGCAGAGTGGCACACACATGTGCTGACTTGAGGAAGTTTAAAACATGAAAAAAAAATATATGAAGAAGATAAAGCTAACAGTTGTTTCTCTCTCCCGTGGCAGGATCAAAGTACCAGGCAGAGCTTCAAAACCGTTTGTTTTATTTTTTAAGTAATCGAAAATCTGTGGCAAGATACAAATACTCTTAAACCAGAGAGGTGTGACATGGTTCTTTTTTTGCATTCCTTCTACTTTTTTGTATGATGGAGTTTTTTGTAACTTTATAAAGGGAAGAAAACACAGTAACTCACTGAGTTATCTTGTCTTTTAGTACTACAGCAACCCATGCTATTTTTTATAATTCATACATGATACAAAAGGATCATGTAGTATATAAATATATGAAATCAATGATACAAAATAAATGTCCTAAAAAGAGATTCTCTCTTTCCCACTCAGTAATTCAGTATATTTTCCCTAAACTGAATTTTTTCTGTCTGTTGAGTGTTGCAGTTTGTGGTGGGTTGGAAAATATAAAATCCGAGTATAAAATATCTTTGCCTAGTCTCATCTTCTTCCTTACAGGCGATGCAGACAGGCTGGGTCCAAGAACCCGGGGACAGGTCCCGCAGGACAGCCAAGAGGGCCCTTGGCTTTACACAGGATAGAAATCAAACACGAGCCAGAGAAAGTGAAAACAGTTTGTTGAATAGCATGACAGACAGAGCCTAGCAGATGGAGGGTCTGGGAGACTTGGAAAAGAAAGGAGAGTGAGTCTCACGTTGCTTGAAGTTAGGCGTTTATATTGGCAAAGGGTCTAGGGTTGTGGGCTCCTTCAGGAATCCGGAGTGGGGTTGTTCCACAAATTACCTGAGGTAGACGTATTGATGCCAGCAGCATCTGATGTTTGTTTGAAGTTAACGTCCTGGAACATGTATGGGAGCTGGCTCTTTTTGGGTGTTATCGGGTGTTTGGGGACTAGGACGAAACTTAGAGAATGATTATTTTTCCAGTTTGCCCCTCGAAGTGGGAACATAGCTTCTTTGGCTTCTTCAGAGAACATGAGTAAATTGGGCCCAGCAGAAAAACCATAGAGATGGAGCCATTTTAAAATGTTCTCTACCTCACAGGGAAGATGTAAAGCAATCTAATTTTGATTTTAGTTTTAAAAGGCGATACTTTTAGTCCAAGTAGCTCTGACTGCTTAAATACTAGCCAAGAGTTTGTTATTTAAACTTTTAGAATATGGTGCGCCCATTACTTGATTATGTTTCCTTATGATGCTTTGCTTCATACAACTAAATGCAGTAATTCGTTGTGGAATAGAAAGTGTTAAGAAAACAAGAAAACTACTTTTTCTTTATTTTCCTAAAACCTGGATAGAATGAATACGCTATCTGTAATTAATCTTATGAAGTTAACAGAATTCAATAATATGACTAAAAATCTAAACTTTCACAAATATTGGATATCTTAAAATATTGGCACATATATTTCTAGTTTCTAGTATATGCAGATGCCTAAGTACTTCACAATCTATTTTCAGTATCTGCAAAGGAGAACATCATGCTCACCATCTACTGAGGAAAAATTTCAGAAAATGCCTATTATCTCAAAGGCTTTAGAAATAATGAAATATGTAGCATTAAAATTGATACACTCCTCTTTTCCTATCATTAATTGAAAGAAAATACAAAATTGTAGTGAAATAAAATAAATGTAGGTCCACTTTCCTGCTTCTTATTAAAATCAACTTTAATATGTACAAAGATCTGTTGACTATTACCCGCCGCTGATGATGTATACCTAGTTTTGGCTATTCCTACCTTTTAAATAAGCCAAATTCTTTAATTTTTTTTCATGTTTATTTATTTTGAGAGAAACAGAGAAAGAACAAGTGCACAAGCAGGAGGAGGGACAGGGAGAAGAGGGAGAGAGAGAATCCCAGGCAGGCTTCATGCTGTCGGTGTAGAGCCTGACTCAGGCTCGATCTCACGACCAGGAGATCATGACCTGAGCTGAAATCAAGACTTGAACGTTTAACCAACTGAGGCACCCAGGTGCCCCCATCCCTTAACTTGCTCTTGTCCATTATTTCATGGGGTCTATCAGGAAATTATTCTAAATATTCTCTCATGTTAACAGTAAGAGAGAATGGTTTCTTGTTAATCCTGGAGATAAGTGTATCCAATGGCCTACTTAAGTAGAGGACAGAAAATAATGAGAATAATTGGTGCTATATCTATAATTATTTCTAATATATAATGACAGCATAAGCTTTAATTTTTAAGACTTTTATTTGGAAATAATTCAGAAAAGCCAGACTGGTATGGTGATTCTTTTTAAAAATATGTACTTCATTCTTTAGTTTACTGGTCCTGGTGTTGGAATCTGTGGAGCGTTTCAAAGGCAAAGTAGTTCTTGTTGTCAAGGAATTATAATAACAAATGGAAAAGAATATATAGATGCATTATAAAAATCTAGATTGTACACGTATAGAAAACATACTAACATATGTGTAACTAGTGCAAGGTTCCATGCAAAATATAATTAACTGTGAGTCCATTTTCTAACACCTCTTGCATAATATGTATGTCATACCATTTAGTGATGGGAATAATCTAAAATGTAATCTAAACCACAGGTTTACAAAAACCTGATGTCTGACTGAGGAAAGCACTGATTTAAAATATCAAGCCATGAGGCTTCTAACAGAATTGGTACTTGTCAGATTACAGAATTTTGACAAAGGAATGTTTTTCTTACAGATTCAATCCAGTGTGTGTGCTTACCTTGGCTACGGAACTGTGTATTTATTTCCCTTGGTGTTTTGCTGAATTAATAATTTCTCTTTGAAAGGGGGTCATTTGTAGCCGGTAGACTTTTCAAGCTGTGTTTATCTTGAATTTGCAATTCAATTGAATTGGAAGAAAATGTATTTAAATATGGATCATTTCAGATTAAAAAAATAAGGCCTCCTGTAATGGGGAAAAAGACACTAGAGATCAACTTAGCTCAACATCCAATAGAATGTTTATTAATCTAGTTCCTAACATTAATTAAGATTCAGGTAAAGAGAAATCTTCCAGGTCTCCCTCAACCTAGAGGTTAAGAGGTGAGATAAGGAAGCCTTCAGCTTAAATTTTAGGGTGGAACTTTCATGGTATTACTACAAAATCAGTTCATATCTTTTTTTAGAGCCTATATACCTTTCACAGTTTTCAGTGTGTGCAGACTGGTACAGAAATGCATATTGATATAAATGTGTATTTAGCTGTGTGCAATGGAAGCGCCTGGAAGCAACAGCAGCCCGATAGCATTGTGTGCACCAGGCATCTAGATCTTGGTTCTCCACTAACAGATTAGGGCTTCCAAGAAAAAAAAAAAAATGAGTGATTTAAGGACTGAGACAAGAAAAGCACAAGATGAATCAAACATCTTTTTATGCCAGAAAGTCAGAAAATGCTCAAGAATGACAGTTCCAGAACATGTGGATGGTGCTAGGTCAACTAGATGCTAGTTTAAAGGGAATCCTGTTGGCCAAATCTGAAAAATTTGAGCATCAAAATAAATGTAATAGATTGTAACATTGAATAAAATAAGAATCCTTGAATTTCTCCTGTGATAAAAATGAAAACATAAGCAAATTAAGAACAGAGAACCCTTTCTTTATAGAAGAGTTCCAACTAAGCAATACAGAAGGGATGAGGGAATCAGAAGATGACAGTATGACAGCCATCATTGTAATTACTCAGTCTGCCAAGAAATGCAGTGGATACAAAAACTAGGGGGTACAAATTTGATGGGGGATTGGAGTGTTTACATAACTTGAATGTACTTTCCTCCAAAATAGTTACTAATTGAAATGGGAAAACAGTGGTGAAGACTGACAAGTGATCAAAAGTAATATTGCCAGTAATGGAGCAAGCAGATATCATGCACTACCCATAGGAAACTCACTTCTTTGATATTCCTGCCAAAATATATAACCTAAATTTCATCATAAAGAAGCATAAGACAAACCAAAATTGATGAGCAGTATACAGAAATCTGACCCTAATTTAAAAGTGGCAAAGTGTGGAAGCAAAGGAAATAGAAAAGGTTCTGATCAAATGATTCATGAAAACTAAATGTTCCATGATTCTGAAATGGGTGAAATCTAAGGTAAGTACATTTGATAGTAGTAATTAACATGAATGCCATGATTTTTAAGGTTATTGTGGTTATGTAGAAGAATATCCTTCTTTGTGGAAAACAAATACTGAACTGTTTGAGATTATGTTGGAAATGTACTTTGAAGTGATTTAGGAGGGAAAAATACATACTGTTCTTGTAATTTTTTTTATGTTTGAAATTATTTCAAAATAAAATCGGAAGATGGAGAAATAATAGTTTTGAAAAAAAGGATTACAGTTAAGAAATGACAGTTTAATTCAGAATTGAACCTAAATGATGTTTATAAATGTAGTTGGAACTTGAAAGTAAATGACAACTATTGGGACCTTATCAAGATAAAAAGCTTCTGCACAGTGAAGGAAACAGTCAACAAAGCTAAAAGGCAGCCGACGGAATGGGAGAACATGTTTGCAAATGACATATCAGATAAAGGGTTAATATGAAAAGTCTATAAAGAACTTATCAAACTCAACACCCAAAAAACAATAATCCATTGCAGAAATGGGCAAAGGACATGAACAGACACTTTCCCAAAGAAGACATCCAGATGGCCAACAGACACATGAGAAGATGCTCAACATCACTCATCATCAGGGAAATACAAATCAAAACCACATTGAGATACCACCTCACCCCCAACAGAATGGCTAAGATTAACAACTAAGGAAAGTAGAGATGTTGGCGAGGATGTGGAGAAAGGGGAATACTTTTGCACTGTTGGTAGGAATGCAAACTGGTGCAGCCACTCTGGAGAACAGTATGGAGGTTCCTCAAAAAATTAAAAATAGAACTACCCTACAACCCAGCAATTGCACTGCTAGGTATTTATCCAAAGGATACAAACATGCTGAATCAAAAAGGCAAGTGTACCCCAATGTTTATAGCAGCACTACCAACAACAGCCAAATTATAGAAAGAGCCCAAAGGTCCACTGACTGATAAATGGATAAAGAAGATGTGGTGTGTGTCTGTATATGTACAGACACACAGTGGAGTATGAGCGATCAAAAAGAGTGAAATCTTGCCATTTGCAACAAAGTGGATGGAACTAGAATGTGTCATGTTAAGCAAAATAAGTCAGAGAAAGACAAATATATGATTTCACTCATAGAATTCAAGAAACACAACAGATGAACATAGAGGAAGGGAAGGAGAAAAAAAAAACAGGGAAGGGGGCACCTGGGTGGCTCATTCGGTTAAGTGTCCTACTCTTGATTTTAGCTCAGGTCATGATCTCATAGTTTGTGAGTTCAAGCCCCACATTGGGCTCTGCACTGAGAGTGCAGAGACTCCTTGGAACTACATACACATGATTACTGGAGGCTTCAGGGACATGCCAGTGTTAGAACCATTATACACATTTTTGTTGAGGCCTGGAAGAATGTGTTTAAAATGTCATCTCTGTGACATTTGGCTGCCTCAGTTGGCAGAGCGTGGTACTCTTGATCTCAGGGCTGAGTTTGAGCCCCATGTTGGGTGTAGAGGTTATGAAAAATAAAATCTTTAAAAGAATTAAAAAAATAATCTATTTAGCATCTTCAGGTTTGCAGATGAATAATGTACATATGTAGAGAAAAACTAGTGTATTTATAGAAGAATGGGTTACACAATACCAGGCATATGTCAGAAAATGTGACCTGGGATGATTCAAATTAATTTTCTGAAGTCATCGGCTCTCTTTATTCATGAACCCAAGAAGTTCAAACTAATTTTGACAAAATGAGCTGACCACACTGATCCCTGAGAGAAACACCTGGAATACTGTTTGCATACCTGTTTCCTAAACCCCAAGAGAGAAATAGCAGACCTGGGGTGGGAGTGGAGGGCCGTCGACACTTCAGTTGTTTTCAGAATCAGGACTAAACTGTTTGCTTTGTGCTAAAAGTCTTTAGTTTTGGGACTTTTTTCAGTCTAATACCAGCGTCTCATTTGGTTTTATTTTCCGTATGTCATGCAACCATTGGAGCCCATTCTAGCCAATATCCTGTGCCTAACCGCTCTGTCTTCACATGAGTGCTTCCAAACTGGCTCTTGTGCCTGAAATGCCTGTCCTCTGCCTCGCTGCTTAGCCATTGTCAGGATCTCTCTCTGATTCCTGCCTTATCCGGCAACTTTTCTGGAACATTTTGTCCATGCCCGTCTACTTCCTCTGAATACTTAAAGTGGTGTATGTTGTTAGCATAATTTCTTGAGCACGTAATCATTCCCTGCCTTGTGAGGTCTCGTGGAGTATTGTCTTACTATTCATATCTACCTGTGTGTACTTCCCCTGCCGAAAGCGAGACTCTTGAGAGCTGAATTCTGTTTTCTACGAACCCAGTGTTTGCTCTGACCCAGATCCGGTGCCGGCTACTGAGGACGGAAAACTGTTTCTCTTTTCCAAATATGTTTTTGTCCTTAGGGTAAGTTTTGGATAAATTAAAGAGAGGTACAAGCCAAAAATGTGAAAGTATATTGTGAATGTGTGTGTATTGGCAGCATAAAGAGTTACGAATGAAAAAACGATGTTTGTGATTTGATGTCAAGGGAGGCTAACAGTGCATTTCCTCAGATACTTTGTGCTGCTTTCCGAGTCCACGTCTTTTGGATATCGTTAAATGAACTCACTAAAGCAATCTACAGCTTATCTATCTCATTTTAATGTTAGTTACTATTCTCTATTCCTAAACACATGCATTTTCCCGGCAGGGGTTAGACCCCAGGAATATAATATTAAATGTCAGTAACCCTGGAAGCTTTTTTACACTATCCAACAACAGTAAATAAATAATTTAATTTTCCAGAAGTGATCGAGAACCATCCTACCAACACCCACAGCCCCCCCCCCCCCCGCCCCCGCCCCGGCTGGCAGCACACCCAACCAAATGGACTGATTTAGCGTCCACAGCGTTCCGCTGCTCTGCCAGTCTTTGGTGGAAAGAGTGTTAATCAGTCGTGAAAGGTCTCAAGTCTTGGCAACAGAAAACAAAAGTAGAAGGAAGACGCCTAAATAATACACACTCCTCTGTAAGCAGCCCTGGAGATTCTTCAGCTGTTTGTATACAGCTTTAAGGAAAGCACACGAATATGTTACTCTTTTGTTGACTGCTGTGAGATGCCTGACAAATTAATACATACTTTTAAGATTATTAATGCCAAGTAGAAAAAAAAAAACCTTGCTATAAAATGTCCTATAACAGTGTTTGTTTTTTTTTTTTTTTTTTTTGTAAATGTTAAGGAATTTCTTAAATCATCTCAGTTAACTTTAATTGTGCTCAGTGAATGTTTATGGATGCTTTTGGCAGAGGTTTTTTTTTTTTTTTCCATTCTCCACCCCCCCCCCCTTATCCCCACAGTATTTGCTTTTTTAGGAAGTTTAGAAAACAAAGGGCAGAGGAATAGTTAATGTGATTTAGGTTGTCTGAATCAGGACAAAAGTTGGGTTTAAGAGGAGTCAAAATGATGAGGAAAATGGCTTTGGGAATGCTGTTAAACACTCAGCCTGTATATTCTCATCTGTAAAATGGGTTGCTTGGAGAATTAAGAAAACATACGAAGCTCATTTAGAGCACATATTTTTTAATTCTATTGTCTTCTTCTGTCTTCAGATGCAGTCAGTGATCATTTTTGATTCTGTAGCCTAAATGTTGGAATCATCCAAAAAAGAGAATTCTGATTTTTTTTTAAAAATTATTCATTTAAAAATACCATGTCCTAGCAGCATCTAAAGACTCATTTTCGTTTTTGAGTGCTGAGTGATAATCTAATCTTCAAGACTGTGATTGACTAATTGCTAATGTTAAGTGGCTTCATCAGTGTGATATTCAGAGGATGTCATGGTTTATAAAGAAGGATCTCAGAGGTGTCATGGTAATATGTAGGTTGTAACAGTTTCTGGTTTGTCTGTGTTTTTGAGGGTAACATGGGCTTGAGTCCATGAATTACTGTTACATCAGTTTTTGCATTTCACATGCCTCATCATGTTTGAATGCTGTATTCTTCTGAATTTAAGAAATATTTAAAACACCAGAAGTATTGTAAATATGGGAAAGGGCGGTCCTAGAAATCTCAGAAACCATCTTCCCTCTTTCCTTCCATCACCATCAAACTTTAACTCCTGGGTATTCTAGTGGTTGGCGTTTGGCTCCAAGGTGGCAGCGTGTAAACACAGTAAGAACTTCGAAGCTGATCCGGTGGCCCTCAATTTCTTTCTTTTAGGAATGACAGGTAAATCAACTGCCACTTCTGCTAAGGAGCAGTAGACATTATCATGAGGTATGTCAGGCTGCAAAGTCTCTGCTTTCCTTGAATAGTTTCACAGTGCTACCTGATGTTCATGGCTTGTGCACTGTGTTCACCCCTTGGGAACACTAGAAATTTGGTAATTTTCTATTTGAGTTCTAGGAGATTGAAAGCTGTACGACTTTTCAAAAACTTTCTGACACATCAGTGCTAATTTGAGTAGAACTCAGTTAGCTCTCACAGTTGATGAAAGCAGGGAAAACCAGTGAGCGATGACAGTCTTTTAGTCTAATATCTGATTGCTTGTCCAAGTGTCACTGGTGAAAGGCATATCTCTCTGTTCCTTTTCTGAGTTCAAGCCAGATGTGCTTCTGTACTTAGCATGGTAAGAAATCTCAGCAGAAGATCATTCCATGGATTTAAGGAATTGAATATTTCTGCATTCAGATCGCTTTCCCCTCTTGCCCTTTGTAAAGTTCACTGTGCATAATCTTCGAGACAGCAGAATTGAAAAACAGACAATAAAATGTAGGCCTTAAATTATCATAAACCCATGCAGACTGATTCCCAGGGCTTCTTAAATAAGAACTGGTTCCATATGAAGAGTAAATAGGCGTATTATCAGATGGTTCTGTTTGAACAAGTTATTTCTCCTTTGTTTTCCCAAAAGCGTAAAATTCCAGTTTTTAAATTCCTCATTATATTTCACACATTTTTTTTTTCCGGGAAGCTTCTTTTCAAAGTCTCCTATTACTTCTTGCAGAAAACTTGGTTTAACCAAGCACAAAATAGTTTAGAGATTCGCTGGTCGTTTTAAAATCAAGAGGAGAGCTCTAAAAGAATGGGCCACAGACCGGTTGTATTTGAGTGTGGCAGAGATCAGGGCAAGGCCGCTCAGGTCCCTGTGCACAGGGGTAGGCCTGCTGTGATCCCTCAGAGAACAAAGTGCTGTTGGGGACAGCCTGGGGGCAGGGGATCCTGAAGGAGACCACGGAAGACTTCAGCTGCTCAAGAAAAATACAACCAGTTTTATTCTTCATCGTGTCTTGGTCATTTGAGCTAGTGAAAAAAAAAAAATCAATTGAAAGGATTCCTGGGTGTCTTTCCGTCTCCACTGTAGATAATGTGAGTGTACACGTGGGTAAGTTCTAGTCCCTTCCTGCAAGCCCTTCATTTCCCCTTCTCACTATGTAAAATGCTTCATGAAAATATCTCAGGTGAAATTTACTATTTTGGTTCAAATTCTCTTCAAGTTTTTAGTATCTCCTCAGTTTTTATTTTTATTTTTATTTTGTTTAAAGATAGACTTTTTGAGGGGAACCTAGGTGCTCAGTTGGTTCAGCCTCTGACTTTGGCTCATGTCATGATCTCACCGTTCGTGAGTTCGAGGCCTGCATTGGTGGGCGGACAAGCTCGAGCCCTGCTTCAGGGGAGCTGTGCTTCTCTCTTTCTCTGCCCCACTGTGTCTCTCTCTACCCCTCACTCACTTATGCCCTCTCTCTCCTCTCAAAAAAAAAAAAAGTTTTAGATAATGCCAAAGGCATTACAATAAGTAAAGATAAGTAAAGTAAAAGTAAAGATAAATAAATTACAATAAGTAAAGAGCAGTAACTTAACCTGTTGTCACTGCAAAGCACTTTTCACAACACACTTGCCAAGGATAAATTTCAAAATGTACCAAAAAAAGCCACCATTCTTGTACAAATATATGGTGGGTGTATATCAAAGATTTATTTAACTCATTAATAAAGAAACCTGAAGGATGCTAGAAGTGGTTCCAAAAATAAGAATATGAGAGAATGTTATATATGGTCAGTGAAGGAAAGAAAAATAAGTTAAATACAAAATTGCTTAATGTTGCACAAGGCAATAAATCTATAACAGAGCCATTATTTTTATTAGATAGAAACCGTTAACATTTCTACTGGAGAAACATTATTTATTTTAATCTTCTGTAATTAACACCTGTCTTTATAGACCTAGGGTTTTATTTAATAATCGATAATAAATTTTAAAAAACGCGTTTCTGTAGAAAATCATTGATTTGGAAGTCAGTTTATTAGCCAGTTCTTTAGTGTGACAGGGCAGCCATATTCTTTTACCTTACTTTCACATTTTGGATAATTTTTATTCCTAATCCCTACATATAATCCATAATGTTCAGTAATATACAATAAAGTGTTTGGTAACACACTTCTCAGGTACAGAATGTTCCAGGAAGGTGTACAGTTGAAGGACAAGCCTACCTTCTTTCTTGAAAACTGGACCCTAGTGAAGGAGAAACTTGCCCGACTCCTTGTCCTGAAGCCCTCCCTGACTCCACCAGGCCATGTGCCCTAAACTTGTGCTCTCCACGACTCTTTGTTTGCTGGAGATTAATGCAGTGGTTTTCCACCCGTGCTGCACAGGTCACTAGTTTGAACTGAGGGACTCCTTTGAGTAAAGAGGTAAGATGGGGACGATGAGCACATAGATGGAAACCGTTTCTTCACCCATGCTTTTGATTGAGAAACTGATATTATATTCACATTTACCTTTGATGGAAATAGGTTCCTTTATATCAGAAGCTATTTTTAGAAATCCTTAGGCTTAGAAATTAAAGGCCAGGGATGCCTGGGTGGCTCAGTTGGTTAAGCATCTGACTTTGGCTCAGGTCATGATCTCACGGTTCATGGGTTTGAGCCCGCGTCGGGCTCTGTGCTGACAGCTCAGAGCCTGGAGCCTGCTTTGGATTCTGTGTCTCCCTCTCTCTCTGCCCCTCCCCTGCTCACACTCTGTCTCTGTCTCTGTCTCTTTCAAAAATAAATAAACATTAAAAAAATTTTAAAAAGAAATTAAAGGCCATATAAAACTGCAAATAGTTCTCTAAAAAAAAGTGCCAATTACAGAAATAGTGAAGTGTTTGGATAACAAGGCAAAAAGAAATTAAACAAAAACCAGGTATTTTCTAAATTTTGGTAAGCTAGGATAGTGTGTAATAACCTGCTAGTTTTTTTGGACCAATAGGAATCCCCTTCTAAAAAGGACTTTGAACCCTTGCCTTGAGAATAACTTATGAGCAGAGTCAGATCATTTGTACTTCACAGATCATTTGCACATTTACCAATTGGAGATCAGCTGCCTTATTTTGCTGATTTTGTTTGACTCAGTGGTATCTATCTCTTCATTCTGCAATGTCTTTCCATTGAGTATTGTTATTATAGGCTGTGAGTAAAGAATACATTATAAAAATAAGACACTTTAACCCAAGAGTAAAAAAAAAAAAAGTTTATACAGATCTGTATTGCTGTTACACTAACTCCTATATTTTCTAAGTAGTACTGGGAATTTCTCGGCCAATTGAAAATTCACGCTCATAAGCACTTCAAAAATATACCTTCAAGGAAGCAAGCATTTTCTTTCCCGTGTAGCCAGCTGTAGCTGAGTGTAGAAATGCGTTGCTAAATGTTCCTGTATTCTGGTGTGGTTGCCATATCCTTGGGTTTGTCTTCTATGCTACTTGATCTTACACTCAACAAAGCATATAATAGTTGACTGAGTGGCAGTTATGATGAAGGCTTTGCTGTCTAGACTACATCTCACAAGTTGGGAATACTATTTTAAAAATTCACAGTAGAAGCAAAAAACAAACATAGAGCAAATTTCAGTAGCAGAGGACTTGTATCGATATCTGTGTAACTTTCCTAGAAAGGCTTTCTTTTTATAGGTTAACCTTCAGATGTGTTTAGTATACATAGGCAAAGTTGCCAATATTAGAATGTTCATCATGATGTTGGTATTAATGCATTATTTATCAATTTATTGCTAATTTATTTTATACTCAGGGACCATTTTGCTTAGCATACGTAAGGCACAAATCCAGATTGAAGAGATACAGGTCAAATAAAAGCAGTTTGGCTCGACATGTTTCAGATATGAGAATAAAATCAGTTTGTGCAAGTTCTTACGCTACAGAGCAGAAAGTACTTTGTATAGTAACAGTGTTTCAGAGCCAGAAGAGCTCAAAACAGAATAGTTGTGGTCAAAATAGAGTTATAAAGGAGGTAGTTGCTGATGTAGGTCTTCAGTGATAGGTACTGAAATTTTCTGGTTATAGCACAGAGAGAAAATGCTTAAGTCAAAAGCACAGGATGATGAGGACTAAGTGGAGTAATGTAGTGTGGGTCCATAATGCCTGTAGGTGACAAGTGGATGATTGGGAGAAATAGACTTTGTACATGCCACCAGTGATGCCGAGTCCTCCGCCGAGTTTTTTGTTTTGTTCTTTTTAATTCACACTTGATGCAGGAAGCACCACAATGCCAGTGAAGGCTTTTGAATATTTATATAAACAGCTTTAGAATATTTTATGTGAACTATTTTAGAATATTTTTCTGTTATTCTATGGACTTCATTGAAATAGTGTGAAACTAGAGTTTGAGAGCCTAATTAGGATGAATTAATAACACAGTAGAGAGGTAATGGTGTTGAAAGGGTCTGGCTCGGAATGATAGATGTGGGCAAAGTGTGCCTTGACCTTTCTTATTAACTGTGTTGTTGGAGCACTGTACATCGTGCAAAACCCCTGGTTTAGGTTTCCTTGATATACGGAGCCCTCATTTGTCTGAGTTGACCCATTTAAAGCTGTCATCTGGAGGAGAAAGTCAGTCTGCTGCATTGCCAGTGCATTTGTTGTTATACAGGTATACCAGATGTCCAGATCTGAGGGCACATGCAGAGCACAGAGATTGTGCCGTACAACTCTGTCTCTTATAGTAATCCAGGAATATTGTGTCATCAATGTAAAGTTCTCTAAAAAATTAAAATATTTTTTAACTGTGCCAGGGGCTGGACAGGTGAAAGCTAGCTTCAGAAAGCAGTTAACATCTCCTTTTCCCCAGCTTATCTGGGAAAACAGAAAAAGCATGGAGTTGGGGGCAGGGGGCACTTCATTTCGAGTATACTGATATTGTGACAGAGTATGGTTCCCTGGTCTCAGAAATATCATTACAATAATGCATTTCATATTATCATTGTGCATCGTTCCGTGATCTTAAAAAGGGGCAGCTTGAGAGTCCGCCTGATACCCTGGGTTTGTAGATGAAAAAATTTGACAAAAATCCTAAAATGATTACATTATGTAATGATTCATTCAACTTCAATGAACATCCAGAAGTTCTAGAACCTGGTCTGCTGTCCTAATAATCAAACATATTCTCTTGTTACTGTTTTTAGTCATACATTCTGTAAAGACATTGAAAAGGGATGAGTAAATTTTAGAGTATTAATGCTCATAGCTTTTTTTTTTGTTTTTGTTTTTTAGCAAATTCTTTGTATGACCTGTTTTCCAGACCACTGCAATCCTGGCCAGTGTAAAATACAGTAGGGCTATTGTTTTCCTTGGCATGGATATTTTATTTCTAATACTTACTGATAATAATTCATTCTGAGGTCAAAGTAGTGTTGTTGTGTGTCTCACTTCCCATTTGAACATAGCTCACAATGAATTAGGGTCAGGAATAACTTCATGGCTTTTCCAACTCAGCAAAAACATTTATGTCCCTCCTCCTACTGGTTTAATTAACTTTTGAACTTCAATTAAGATATTTATACTTATATTTACCCAACTTGATCTTGTCATATTTTGCTTCTCTTTGTGTGTGTGTGTGTGTGTGTGTGTGTGTGTGTGTGTGTGTTTACCTTCAAGTACTGTTTTAGGCATACAATGTTTTGTTACTCCCCTAAACTTTATACCCCTTGAATATTTAAAATAATTTTTTTAATGTTTATTTTTGAGAGAGAGAGAGAGACAGATTGTGAGTGGGGGAGGGGCAGAGAGAAGGGAAACACAGAGCTATCAGCACAGAGCCGGATGCAGGGCTCAAACTCATGAACCATGAGATCATGATCTGATCTAAAGTCAGAAGCTTAACCCACTGAGCCACCCAGGCGCCCCACCTGTTGAATATTTGATAGCAGTAGCTTATTTGCCTTCATCAAACATAGATGAATTTTCGACCTGTAGAAGCTTCAGGAAAAACTCCCCAGCAGAGTTGACACCAATATATTAATGGATACATTTTGAGTATGGCTCTGCAACCCTCTTTTCTCTTCCTGTTTCTCTTATTTTTGTACTGAGATTAATATTTTAAAATCCCCTTATTTATATGTGGAAGATTCTATATGCTTTTGACCATTTCAGCCACTCTTTCTAACTTTCCAAGATTTATTCTTTCTTTCTTAATGTTTGGTGACCAGAATTACAAATAATATCCCATTAGAACACCATCTTTACTACAGGGCAATAAAGCTTTCCATTCCCTTCCCTTGGTCTGGCTTTATGGTGAGAGCTCAGTGATAATAATCTATAGGAATAATCTACAACAACTCCTGATCTCTCCTCAGTTGTAACAAATGCACTATTCTAGAAATACAAGTCTGGCCACTCTGCTGCCCCTTAGAAAATAACCATAAATTGATCATGTTAAAGCTGACTTTCCACTTCTTGGTATCTAGTTTACTGCAAAATTTGCTCACTAGCCTAGATTTTCACTGTGTAGAAATGCTAAGGGTTATCTACAAACATAGAAGTTGTACGTTTTGTCCATTTCTTTATTAACATAAATGTCCAGTAAAATCTCTGGAGGATTCTTTTGTTAACATATTTTCATCGATAAAACACACAATAAACTACTGTTTTATCCATAGCGAAATATTTATGATAATCATATTGTAGTTTGAATATAATTTTTGTGAAATTTTGCTGTTTTTTTTCCTTCAAACTGGAAAACATTCAGATAAAAGACTCTTCCTGAGCCTTGTGTTTATTTTTCTAATCAAAGAGCTTTATTATATTCATCAAACATCATGGTGAGGGTCACTTTGCATGTTTCTAATTAATATTTGATGTATATATTTGGTGTTCAATGATTCTACTCTTTATGACAGAATCTACCAGTTTTTATCTGTGAAATTGAGAACCATTAATCATAACTTGTAGTCATTTGTAGAGACAGTTCAAACAGACTTATCAGATGCCTGATTGCTGTAGTTCAAGGCACTGGGTTCCATGCCTTGTGATAAACTTTTGCATAAAGGCATGAAAGTGTTCAGCTACTTATCATATTATCTTACTCTTGGGGTATTAAAAGAGGAAATAGACTGATAGGAACATGGGGAAGGCATCTGATATTTTCAACCTCTGAAGGAGAAGCTTACAGCTTCATATTTGGTTTTCTTCCTTGACACATGTGAGCATTTGTTTAGAAATTTTTTTTATGATTTTGTGGCAAAAAAATAAATCTACTCTAAGATGCAGATTTTGATAGTTCCATGGGGACAATTAGGATGCTTAGCATGTACTCTTTTTTTTTTTTTTAATTTAAACGTGAGGTATGTGTAGGTTCACTGTCATGTGTAAGAAATAATATGTACAGATTACATATTTAATCCTGTTTCCATGGTGACATCTTGCAAAAGTGTAGTACAGTATCAGAACCAGATTATTGACATTGGTACAGGAAGGATATAAAATCGTTCCATGAGAACAAGGATCCCTCATGTGACCCTTGTGTAGCCACCTCTACTTCCCTTCCTGCTGGATCTCTTCACCCAGCAACTGCTAACCTCTCGGATCCTTAGGCCAGAGGTAGGCTCCTCCCAGAGTCTGTTGTGTTTGGAGCTGCCCCTCTTCTCTGTGACTGCTAGTTACCTGCCAAGACTTGTCCACTTCTGCCTTCTGTGGACGTCACGTTCACCCTCAGGTACCTTCTGAATTCCTCCGTCACCACCGGAGACATAATTGGGTCTTCCTGGTGCCAAAGCTGTTTAGGTTTCACAGTAAAATGGCAGAAAAGCTCGTTGCTCCCATACGCGCCCCCTGCCCCCAATACTTGGTCTTCTAATTTATATATGTAGTCAGCGAGGCTCAGCTGGGTGGAAGTTGCTCTTGTAGGTCCTCTCTATTGCCCCAGTCTCCTATCGTGATCCAGTTTAAACTCAGCTGGGAACACTCTGTCTCCTCTAGAACTTACTCCCGTGTTTAGGTACAGTCGCAGTTGTTTTCCTTATACTTTATTCTTACCGCGTAGTGTCCAGTATCGAACCCAGTGACAGCCACAGAGTAGCCCATCAGTGGCAAGAAATAAAATAATGTACATGATAGTGAGGATTCCATTCAGAAATGAAAGCCAAACTGGGTTTTCTGAGGATATTTTACTGACTGGTCTTGTTAACCGTGGAAGAGAAGATTACTTCCGTATGATGGAAGTGTTATATCACAATTGTTAGAGGTTACACGAATCTATACAAGTGATAAAACCTGTATCTTCCTCTCATCCTCTCCCAAACACCAAAACAGTGTATATAAATTTAGGTAAATCAGAATAAAGTCTATAGTTAATGATATTGTTCCAGTGTCCGTTTCTTTTGGCTTTGGTGATTGTACTAGGATTATGTGAGAGGTTATCATTGGAGGAAGCAGGGAAAGAGTACACGGGAACTCTAAAAGAAGTTTTTTTTTCTTTTAGAAGAACGCATGTGAGTTCTTCAATGATTCTACTCTTTATGACAGAATCTACCAGTTTTTATCTTTGAAATTGAGAACCATTAATCATAACTTGTAGTCATTTGTAGAGACAGTTCAAACAGACTTATCTTTTTTTAGCAACGCATGTGAGTCTAAAATTATTTCAAAAATTTGAAAAAGGCAAAAAATGGCCAACCTTTAGACTGCCCTGTGATTTAAAGTTCCTGACTTTCTCATTCTGCATGTGTATACACATATATATCTCTGATAGCTCTATGTATATGCGTATTTGACATCGTCGGGTTTTATGGCTAGAAAGCCTAAGTGTATTTACATTGCTTGGAGATGCTTGTTGGATATAGAATTGAAGATAGGGTCCAAAGCTATACATGAAAGCATCGTAATGCATAAGTGTTTATGTGAAACAGAAATAGATAATTTCTGTGCAGAAAAAGAATGACAGTATAGAATACTACACTCAAAACTATATAAATACAATGACTGGAACCCAAAGTCTGATTTTATGTTGGCTTATTAAAGTAACAAGATATTACTGAGTTTAAATTACTTCGAAAACCACACTATGTGTATCGTATGCTCGCTTCGTTGATTTAATCTTTTGATAAGATTTATAAAGTGTTTTAGATTTTTATTCACATAATACTTATATATTTATATAATTCCACAAAGATTTTCTTCATACAAGAAAGGTTAAATATGGAAATTAACACATAGTTTCAAATACTTGGGTTATTCTTATGTCCGCTTTCCATTAGAGGTTTACTTTGACTCTTTATTTCTTTACAGGATGCTGCCGTGCTATCAATTTTTCCCCTAGATAGTAACATAGGATATTTCTCAAGACAAGTTGAGTGAAATAGACTTGAATAACACCATTTTCTTCTCAGAGTAGCCTAGTAGCCAGTAAGGCTTATTTTCATTGGTTTGTTTTGATACTGACTCAAAAGTCCAGATTCAAAACAAGCTCTCCATTTTCTTCCTCCCAGAATCTCTGGTGGTGTATTGCTTATTAGCTTTGTCTCATTGATTTAAAACAAAATCCATAAAATTATTGCAAAGCTGCACCTGTCACACGTAAATGTGCTGGGGAGGCCAACAAAACGAAGCTTGCTCTGGATCACATTTTGCAGTTACACACCTTTGAATCACGGGACTTGTTTATCTCCAGTGTGCCCTGTCTTTTCCATCCTCCCTCCGTCTCCGTACTGGAGGAAAATGTGTCCAGAAGTTGAAGTGGTGGTCATTCATCTCTTTGATGTTTTAAATTGTTCAGTTCAGAAAGCAAATAAAATTTTCATATGCACAGGGGGTTATAGTGAAATCTCCAGAAACAGTCATCACATTCCACAAGAAATGGATCATCTTTCATTATAAAAGAAAGCATCAAAGATGGAAACTGCAGTATAGATTTTCTCTAAATCAGGAGCTATAGCCAGCTATTTGTCTCAGGACCTAACTAAAAACAACCTATGCTTGTATATGCACGACACTAATACAACAAACATATTTGTTCAGCTAAGTCAATTCTGTTAATTTGGTGAAAAGAATCTGTTAAGTGAATCATTTAGCATCCTATAAACAAAACAAAGGGTGATAATTGTACAAATTATTCTTTTCAATTTATTGAGTTGGCAATGTGTGAACAAAGACTTCCCGTGTCTGTACTTTGGGTTAAGTAATTAGGTTCTCACAGGATGAGATTTTAATTTGGAAAGATCCTTCTTCACATAGTATATAAAGTCAATTGAAGGAGGAGACTGGAAGCAGGGAGAATATCCCTGCAGAGATATTCAGGGGAGGATGAGGGTTTGAAAAACGACAGTGGCCAATGAGTGGAAAAGCCATAACTGGAGAGACAGGACCACCAGGATATTTTGGATGTGAGTAAAGGAGAGGACAAGTTATGGACAGGACAGAAGATTCTGGGGCTGGAGGATCAGCAGGATGGCAGTGTCCGCAAACAGTATGGGGAAAAAGAGGAAATGGGACAAGTTCTGGTGGTGAAAAGGCAAAGACTTTTCAATTTGGAACATCTTCCAGCTATCCAAGTAAAGATGTCACACAGACAGCTGGAAATTCTGGCCTAGATTTCAAAATCCAGTTTAGGACTGGTGCGATAAATAAGGAAATCAGTCTCTAACGTTTGGATTAGAATGAGAGCTCCTAGAAGAGAGAGAAATTGAGAGGAAGAAGTCAGAGACGTTGGAGAATAGAAGTGATTCCTGTCCCAGAATCAAAATGAGATCAACCGTCTTGCAGAGAAGAAGGTACTCTAAGGATACCGAGTGCTCCAAAGCAGTTGCAGAGGGCCAGAACTAAGAAGCCTTGGATTTCATTGTAGCAACATGGGAAACTATGTATCTATAGGAAAATAAGGAAAGAATGGGTAATGAGAGGTAAACCCTTGGAAAGCTGGCTTTCAAGTTGCCTGTTCAAGAAGTTTGGGAGGTAAATAAAGAAGGATATAGTATTATAGTTATAGAAGTGAATAGGATTTTAAAAAGTTTTTTTTCTTCCATGATTTATTTTTCCCTTTTAAATCAGCATGTGGTTTGTTTCATTTAAAGTTGTGGGGTGCTTGGCTGGCTCAGTCGGTTGAGCGTCCAACTTGATTTCAGCTCAGGTCATGATCCCAGGGTTGTGTGATTGAGCCCCACATCAGGCTTTGTGCTGAGTGTGAAGCCTGCTCAGGATTCTCCCTCCCTCCCTCCCCCTTCCCCCACTTTCTCTCAAGGAAAAAAAAAGTTGCGGCAGAGACAATTTTAAGGAAATAATTAGAACACAAGGACACTTATGGAGACATGGCTAATGTAAAATAGAGAAGATAGAGAAGAAAAAAATAGTCCAAGTAGGACTTGCCCCTCAATGTATCATAGAAGGAAAGTCAGTTGAGCAATGGACTCTTGGAAGTTCTACACTCTGTTTATCCATTTAATGATGGGTATTTGCGATGTTTCTAGAAGGGGGTGGTTATGAATAAAGCTGCCATTAAAAACTTACATTCAGATTTTCATGTGAAGATAGATTTTCATTTTTCTTGAGTAGTGGGATTGCTGGGTACGTTTAAGAAGCTGCCAAATGGTTTTCCTAACTGGCTGTACCATTTTAAGTTTTACCAGCAATGAATTAGAGTTTGCCTGCACAGCATTTTCATTAGCACTTGGTACTTTCAGAGCTTTGTTTTTTCCTGTTGCTACTTACCGAGTTTCATATTCACATCGGTTTCCTTTGCCCCCTAAAATCCAAAGGGATGATGCAGACTCGCCTGTGTTTTTGTCGCATGTGCAGGAGATTTGGACCACAGCTAAGGAAATCTAAGCTTCAGAAACCTCATTCCTTTAGGAGTTGCAGGCAAACCCACCTGACCTTTGTCCCAGAAGAGGTGTTATCTGTATTGTATGGACTGCACACAAACCTGCCCTCTTCTCCAGAAAGAAGGATAGATCTACCTCCCCACCTGCTTGCTGTACAACCCCCTTAAGGACAGTCCAGCACAAAAGCTCTTCACAGGTTGCACAAAAACATGTGCATTCCATGAGGAACTCTCTCCCAGCAGTGGGAAGAGTTTGAATCGTCTTCCTTTAACTTCTTTTTAAAGGATTTATGTTCCTTCTCAAGTCGTGTTTGTTAGGTTATATTTTTCCAGTGTAGTGACCATTTCATTTTAATTTTAATGGCATAAGGCGTATTCCTAGTTTTTTGTTTGTTTGTTTTTCAATGGCATTATGGTTTTATTTTTAATCTCTGTCTATAGTTAATGTCCTCTCTCCACTTCTGTTGTTGATAATTTTGTTTTGGTAGATCAGGGTCACCACAGATTTTCCAATTTTACTTATTTTATAGAGAATTCTCTCTCTCTCTTTTTTAATGTTTATTTATTTTTGAGAGAGTGAGAAAGACAGAATGTGAGCAGGGGAGGGGCAGAGAGAGAGAGGGAGACACATAATCCAAAGCAGACTCCAGGCTCCGAGCTGTGAGCACAGAGCCCGATGCGGGGCTCAAACCCACGAGCTGTGAGATCATGACCTGAGCCAAAGTTGGATGCTTAACCGAGTGAGCCACCCAGGTGCCCCGAGAATTTTCTTTTGACCCTCAATCTTTTTTATTCCCGCTCTTCTTTTTTTCTAGTATATTCTTTGCGTTTATTCTGATCTTTTCCCCTAACTTCTGATGTTGTAAACTTAAGTCATCAATTTTTACTTTTTTTTTTCTTTTCTGCTATAGATAATCTTATAATTTCCCCCTCCAAATACTATTTTAGTTTCATGCCACAATTTGGTATCGAGTATGTTTTTATAACTAATTTGTTGTCAGTAGTGTTTAACTACCATTATGTCTGTCTGTCCTTCCTTCCTTCCTTCCTTCCTTCCTTCCTTCCTTCCTTCCTTCCTTCCTTCAGTGGTGTTTGTTCCTGTGTCGTCATTGTTCGAGTTCTTTCAAGTTTACACAGCTAGGTGGTGGCACAATTAAGATTAAAATTGTCTTTATTTCCGAGCTTATATTTTTGTTTTGATTACTATTTAGTGTGACTTAGTAGCCCTGTATTCTGAGAATGCAGTCTGTTGGATACTAACTTTTAGACAGCTAGCATGATTTGCTTCAAGGCCCCAAATGGGTTGTTACCACATATTTGTCAATCCACCCCTAACAAGTGTATGTAGGGTTTTCAAAATCCATAGCATTAAATTTCAGAACTATTTTGTCTATATCATTCTGTGTTTAGTAACTTATCTGATAGTATCTATAAGTAAAAGATTGATGCTTAAATCTCTTATCATGATGGTTTTATTAACAAATTCTTATTAACTTTATTAGTAGGAATGGTTACTCAAAAGAATTTTTTTTGATAGAGAGAGGGACAGAGTGTGAGCAAGAGCACATGAGGAGGGGAGAGGGGCAGAGGGAGAGAGAGAATCCCAAGCTGGCTCCATGCTTAGTGCAGAGCCCGACGTAGGGCCCGATCCCACGACCCAGGGATCATGACCTGAGCCAAAGTCTAGAGTTGGATCCTGAACTGACTGAGCCACCCAGGCACCCCCAGAAGAATATTTTCTATATGCAGTTATTTACAATAGGAAATACAGAAGGTATTCCCTTTTAATTGTTTCCTATGAAGGTAGTGAAAGAAGACAGAACTTTTTAGAGTAGGGGGGCATAATGTGCCACGTCTTCAGAGAAGATTCAGACTTAGTTAAACCATTTAGAGACAAAAAAAAAAGTGCAAGCTAAACCTACTATAAATGAACCATTTCCTATATACCTATAATAAAGTAGACATTCTCATGATCTAATTTTGTTTGGCCAAGTTGAGAAACAATCTTGATTAACATTAGCTATGACCAGCCTATCTCTGTAAGTCAATGTGATTTCTACAAAATACATTTTTTATCTCCTTTTATACAGCCTATTACTTTTAATTCCTAAGAGTAAACAGGCATCTCTGAAAGTAACAGTTATCCCAGTGAATGAGTATTTAATCTGTGGGTCTTTCTAAAATTCTGTCCTTAATTTAACTTGTTTTTGTTTCTTTATAATCTAAACTAAAACTAATAAATTTATCAGATGATTGCTGTCCTCGTAGATCAGATAATACTATCTGATCAACCACCTTAGACTGCTTTGATTGGAAATTTTCTTTAAATTATACATATTTTCATTAGACATGGCCTTTCCCCGTAGAATATGGCATTCAAAAAATAAAATAAAGGCATGAAGTACACAGAGTAAGCGATTTTGGGCAGTTTACATGATCACTGACACCCTGTGCCAAATATCTCCTTAATCCTCTTTTTTTGGGTTATGGATAAATTTTAAAAAATCACATCAAAGTACTGTTAACTTGATTATCCTCATAAGATACAAAAAGTAAGAATAGTCTTGAGTTATCTTCCAAGTTTTATGTCTACATGATTTTTACTTGAATTTTCTCTATCTACATTAGATAGATAGAATGATTTGCATGCACTGAGAAAAAAGAATAGTTCAATTATTAGTGACTAGCCTGTTTTAAAGTGTGCGTTTTAAAACTGCATATCTTGATTTTGCAAAAACTCATATTTCTTTAGGACAATATTGTAGTGGAATCCTTTAAATTAGGGTACAGTTTTGCTGGAATGAACAAGTAGCTTTAAGTGTATGTGACCACAGTAAGATAGTTGTTAATAGCAAATTCCATAAAGAATTCAGATTTTATGTATTACAAAATAGGAATTCCCTCAAATTTCTGACTTGGGAGGCTTTGACATGATCAATAAGATATTTTATACCATACAGGAATAAAGATTGAAAGCAGGAAGGTAACCAGAGAAACCATGTAATATCCGAGGTGTGAAACAATTAAGAGGTCCTAACCCCTGGAGTAGATATAGAAATCAAAAGTAAATGAATATTTAAGGAACTGTAACTAGTATCTGATAAAGAAAAGCACAGGGGAAGGTAAAGATAATAGAGGCCAAGATTTTAAGGAAGACTAAGATACTGGAAAATTAGGAGAATTCTAGACTGATGTCAAGAAGAAAGACCTTCCTCTGCTATAGTCCTTCCTAGCTGGACTTACAATCAAATCAATTAAAAATCAATTTGAAAGTACATTTTAAAATAAAATTTAATAGGTGTATCTACGGGGAATCTAGACTTGAAATTCCAGACACAGTGAGGCAACATGAAGCTTATGAGCCAAGGAGAGGGTTAGGGTCTGATGATACAAAGGGGAGTATGTGTCTGTTCCTCACTCTCTTCTGGTACAGGCTTTTCTCCGATGTAAATGTAGGCAGTTGAGAGGGAGGCAGAGAGCTTTTACTGCATATGCTAGGTTTTGATTACTTTGAACTCAGAATAATCTTTATGCCACAGTGGCCCATCTTGGGGCAGCCTGCCCTTGGCCTCCATAGTTCCTTCCTCTGAAACTTTCCCCAGGTTTTACACATTAATGGTTGAGCTGACACATTGTTCTGTCTTACTGAATCAGTCTTAGTCTGATAATAGGTCAGTTCACTTAAACTCACTTTAGGTGGTGATGCAGATGTGTTTTCAAAGGTAGGCCTATAGTTCAAGAAATCAGGTATTAGGCAAGAGGCATTTCTATGGCAACAGAAGAAAAGCAATGGTTGTGGATTAGATCAAAATATAAGTCAATTTCTGAGTTCTGAGGATAGCCAGTAGAGAAGATTTTAAGAGGTCAAGCTTGAAGCATCTTTAGGTAGATGGAGAACAGGTAGTGGCAGTCTGACAGCTTTTTCCTGGTTTGTAGTTCACACGTCTCTGGAGATCTTGCCCAGGGAATGGTAGGCATGCAGATTGCCTATACATGAGCAGTGGTGCTGATTTCTCTTACGGCAACGTCAAGTTGTTCGCAGTTAGCTTGCAGGCCTTCAGAACAAAGGGCAGTTTTAGTTCTCAACTGCATCCATCTCAGAAGGGTGGAAGAAAAAGTAAACAGTAGTTTGGAGAGTTGTAGTCATGTGCTAGAAGAAATCAAGATCTAGTCTAATTTGCAATAAACAGTATTAGAATCTAATATTTACTCTAGTATGTTACTGAAACATTTTTTTTCTCTTATGTAGTCATTCTTATTTTTGCCAAAGATAATCAAATTAACGTGTTGCAGAATAAGTTTAGTCTTAACAACTTGGCCTAATTATTTACATGAGCACAACAAGAATAGTAATTGGCCATATAGGTTCTTTGAAATGTGCTTTGCCGAAACTTTTAATGAGGAATTTCTAGATTTGCCTGCATTACCTATTCATTTGGGTGAATTCTAGTCTCTTCCCAAATTATCTTGAGGTTCTTGCCCCTGCCAGGAAGTGACCTTCTTTACTCACCTGTTAAGGCTGCAGGAAATTGTAAGCAAGGCATCGGGCCAATACTTCCAAGAGGCTCTATTCTCTCCATAAAGTCCACCTTAGTTCCTTAAAGCTATTTGGTCATATCTGAGTCTGTGCATGTCTCAAATGGAACAGTCCAGACAGAGCCTAGGTAACATAACCATTGTTTTCAATTTTATCCTGTTACAAGGAGAACAGATTCATTCGGAACTTATGCAAATAACAAGAATACTCACTGGGTTTTTTAACTCTGGAGGGTTCAGGTGAGAAGAAATGATCCATGTTTCATTTATGCTTGTAATGGCATAATTTATCAAATTGCTATAGGTCAGTTAACTTGAGAGAAGAGATTTTGAAAGATCTGCAAAAACAAAACATTTTTAAAAGTTGGCAATGGTTTAACAGAAAGTCCTAACAACTATTATAATTATCTTCCTTAGTTCATTCAGTGCCATGTTAATAATTTTTATTTTGCTAGATCAGCTGTTTCCACTAGTTTTGGAAATTTTTAACCCGGTTTAGTTTGATGATCTTAAGGTTAATCAGAAATCTGAACTCAGTACTACAGAGTTCTTTCTAGGGATCTCACTGATGAAGAAACACATTTGCAGCAGCAGCAGCATAACAGTAACTGTGAATGACAAGGCTTAAAAATGGCCATGGTTAAAGATTTGATTAGAGTTCATTATGATGCAGTGGGCAAGGAAATTTGGGTATTTCTGTGACATACCACACCTCAAGATAATAACATACCAGGATATCAGATTTCTAGGGGGTTTTATACAAATTTAGAACACGTATTTTAATTATGATCTATGCAAATAATCTAACAAGGTTTAGGATTTACTTGACAATGCTTCCCATTTAACATCCCAAATAAGTCTAATTAGTTTCTCACAAAATCTCACAAAATGTCTAATTAGTTTCTCATAAAATCTCACAAAATTAGTTTCCAGGACCTCTCTGGAACATCTCAGGTAGATTGTGGTCAAAAGATTTCATTTTAGAATTTGATTGGGGAAGTATGTCAAAAATATCAAAAGGTTTGAGCATTTAATTGATTAGGATCACAGATCATTATAAAACACTATTTAATTATCTGTTTAATCAGAGTAGCCATAAAATATTTCAAAGGCAAATACAGAAAGTTACACAGCTATGAATAAAATTCTGCCCTTTTTTTTTTTTTTTTTTTTTTTTTTTTGCTATTAGGACTGAGTTTTGTTTTGTTTTGCTTTTAAGTAACCAAAAGACCTGTTAAACACAGGAAACTATTTTGGCAAAACAGAATCCTGGCTTTCTAGTCAGACAACTTTAAAGGTAAATAATTTACAATTTCTTATTTAAGAGCAAAACGGTAGTTCAAACCACTTTGTTCTTTTAGCAAGGAGAAAACAAAAGTTTTAATTTTGCACCAGTGTATTTTTTATAGTAAAACTCATTAAATTACTTAAATTTATTCTAATCTTAACCAGTATTGACGACATACAAAATTCCCTTGTAAAGATTCCTTCTCCATAAACCTTTTATAACTCTGTTTACATTCACAGTTTGTCCTAAGTTTTCCTTTTTTTAAATAGCCAATCTCACCTGAGTGAGGTAAGTAGGCCAGGCCCAAGGACCCAGAGGGGTCCCATGGGACCAGCAGGGAGCATCTTGGTTTCATGCAGAATGTAAATAAAATGTGAGCCAGGAGGAAGTGAAAAGAGAGTTCACTGTGTAGTGTAAGGGATAGAGTACAGCAGATAGTGTCTGGGAGATTTGGAAAGGAGAGTAGAGTGAGTGTAGTCTGTCACTTGGGGTTAGGGGCTTATACTAAAAACGGGTCAAGGGTCTGTGTTCCTTCAGAAATTTAGGGTAGGGTCCAATCAAAGGCGAGTATCAGGTGAGTAATAGGTGTTCTTTTATAAATCATTGAATGTAGGGGGTATTGACACCAGCATTGGCTGAGGTTTGTTTGAAGATATCACTATGGAACATGTTAGGGATCCGGTTCTTAGACGTCATCAGATTTTGGGGGCCTAGGATGAAATTCAGAGAACAGTTAAGTTTATTGTTTTCCACTTGGAACATAGCTTCTTTGTTTTTTTCAGATGCAAGGTGAAATATACAACATGAGTAAATGGAACCCAACAGAAAAACAGCAGAGATGGAGCCTTTCTAAAAATGGAGCCCCTTCAGCCCCTTATCTCTCCTCCCCATGGGATTTTTATCCTCCTTATTCTTGCAGGACGTTGAGGGGTGAAGATCTCATTTTCTGTAGCTGCTTCAAGCCGAATGGGATTGTAGACCCTGTCTCTTGGGAGACATAAAAAGCTTGAATATCTGATTAAACGAAGGGCTCCTAGGCTTTGGTTGTCTGACTCCGAGGTGCCTTTGAGGTCTCATCACAAGAATAGGATGCTCTTCAGATAACTTGTCCAACAGAGTTGTGTAAAACATGCAGCAACAGTAGCCCCCGTTACCATGGGGGAAGACGTAGCATGATTACTGTTGTTATTAGTAGAAGTTTTCTCCACTAAAGACGATCCATTTCACTAAGACAGCTAGAAATCCAGTCGTAGAGAGAACTAGAGAAGTCAAACACTGCCTTAATCTGGATCTGCAGGTCTGCTAAAACTTTGGGTACATTAGCTGAATTATCTGGGGTGTATATGCAACACCAAGGCTCAATAATAGCACAAGTTCCTCTATCCGAGACCCTCCTATTTTGTAATTCAAAGTTTGACAAGGAGAGCCCCTGCACAGTATATTAATGGCTTGTGTGCTATAGTTTGTTAGGGTCTTCATGTGCCAGATTGTGTATTCTATTCCCATTTGGAGCAAAAGAAAAAAAGGTTAACTGGTAATCAAATCAGTGAAAGGCTGATCATGTCCAGTGGTGAAGTAAGTGGGGATAATTTGCAGGCATAGGTATTTCTTTACACCATCTCCCTTGCATCCAGGGAAAGCCTAGCATACCATGTCCTATCCATCCAAGGGGTAGCCATGGCCACAAATTGGTGCCATGTAGCCATTGAGTTCCGTTGGGTGCACGCCATGTGATGCTAGGTGGTGTCATCCAATCAGCAAACCGTTTGGTTGCTTGTAGAACAAGAGTATGAACACGAGCTTCTGGGGGGAGCCATCCTAATTTGTGGGTGGCATTAGGCCATGCATCGTAGGTATGATTTCTTTGTTCCCAATACAAGAGGGCTTTTTTGGTTTAATTGGCCTACAATAGGAGTAAGCCACATATTTGAAAATAGCCATCATCAGTATATCTCATATTATTAGGTTTATTCCCCAAACAGCTTTCTTATCTTCATTTTGGAGTTGGCATATTCAGTCATGATTTTGATGGTAGGAAAAACGTCTTGCATGGCCTGGAGAATTCCACGTAGTACTTACCATAGGCCAACATGAAACGCTTTTTTTTTTTTTTTTTTTTTTTTATTTTTTATTTTTTTTAAATTTTTTTTTTTCAATGTTTATTTATTTTGGGACAGAGAGAGACAGAGCATGAACGGGGGAGGGGCAGAGAGAGAGGGAGACACAGAATCGGAAGCAGGCTCCAGGCTCTGAGCCATCAGCCCAGAGCCTGACGCGGGGCTCGAACTCACGGACCGCGAGATCGTGACCTGGCTGAAGTCGGATGCTTAACCGACTGCGCCACCCAGGCGCCCCGAAACGCTTTTGTTAGTAATAGAGATGTCCCTGTTTATGCTGGTATTTGGTCGGTGTAGCATATCTTTTTTATATTGGTGTAAATAATGTGATTCGGTGCCCTGTAATGGACAGATGCTCCAAGGGAGGACTGAAGTGCTGAATGAAGGAAGGTGGCCACCAACCCAGCATGGACTTTTCTGTAAGCTGTCTGCATAGTGTTGAGTCCACTGCAAAAATAAGTTGGGGCTGTCTGATTTTGTTAGAGATAAGTATAAATAATGAAAGATACAATTATAAATAACTTTAAAAGCTTCATTGAACTTTATTTTATTTATTGGTCCTTTGGAGCAGCAACTTTAGGTCTTCCACAAGTTCATGGGTGTAGGCGGATGTTCATCTATGAGAGACAGAACCAAGAAACAAGTTTAATTCTCGATAAGTGCACATGGCTTGTTATCCTCCTTAGGTTTACAGCAATAGGGGTACCACGTAAAACTTATGGGGTCCTCTTCATTTGGGTCTCCGTTGTTGTTCTGGAAATCCCCAATTCCATGTTTTAATACTACCATACTCCCTGGTTCTGTTGTCTCAGAACAGTGGCCATTCATTGGAGATGGAAGTGTCCTGTTTCCATGTTCTTGGATGGCCTGTTGTATTAGGACAATGTAACTTTCTTTTCCCTCAGCAAAATCGTATTCCCACTCCTCATGTTTTTCCCCCAAAACGTATAGCTTACTTTGCTCACATACAGAGTTGTTTCCCTTATTTCTAGTGACCTTAATTACATTTATTAGAATTCTTTATTCCTAGAAACCTTAGTTTCTCGTGAAAACCGAGTAGTAACCAACTGTGAACCATTTGTTATACCAGTACTTTTATAGATTAGCAAATTGGTGAATACATTTCATGATTTCCAGAAACGTGTTTTTAATAGTACCAATTTTTAAAATAAAGCACAGAACTGGGGTGCCTGGCCAGCTCAGTCAGTAGAGGAAATGACTCTTGATCTCGAGGTTGTGAGTTTGAGCCCCACATGGGTTGTAGAGCTTACCTAAAAATAAAATCTTTAAAAAAATAATAAAATAGGGGCGCCTGGGTGGCTCAGTCGGTTAAGCGTCCGACTTCGGCTCAGGTCACAATCTCACGGTATGTGAGTTCGAGCCCCGCGTCGGGCTCTGTGCTGACTGCTCAGAGCCTGGAGCCTGTTTCAGATTCTGTGTCTCCCTCTCTCTCTGACCCTCCCCCGTTCATGCTCTGTCTCTCTCTGTCTCAAAAATAAATAAACGTTAAAAAAAAAAAGTTTTAAAAAAAATAATAAAATAAAGACAAACCAAGTTTACAGACCTATACTTATCTTTAGGTTCTTTGCAGTAAGTACTGTGTTTAGTACTTAATATTTTTTATCTTATTTGGAAATGATCTAAATGACCTAAAGGGAGAAATGATCCATTAAAGACGGATCAAGAAAGAAGACATATTTCATTATCCTTTTTTTAAAAATTCTTGCTTTGGATATAAAATATTAATATATCCCATGTTTATTGGGATTTTAAAGCATTACTCTCATCAGTTTAACAAATTTAGCTCATCATCTAACTCAACAAAACTCCAGAATTTCAGATTACCAGACATTTTGGAAGCCATCCACAAATTTACCTATAAATCTTTTAATCTTATTTACAACTGTTTAATCTGCTTGTTCTTAACAGTCATGTTTCGTTTATCCACAAAACTTCATGAGGCCTTAGACAAAGTCAACCAGTCTAATTTTTTTATTTGTTTGTTTTTTGACAAACCTGGAGCAGAGATGAGAAACCATTCAACCTTCATTTAACACAGGTGAAAGAAAAGTCTTACATTTAATGCAGAACTCTAAAGACAATTTTATTTTAATTAAACCAACAGCCTTAAATTAGCTTTAGTACTGAATATTTTCCCAGGTCATGTGAACTTGAAAAAACATTTTGGTTAGTTTCTATCTCTCAGAGTTTTGGAATGCCCAATTCTTTTAAGTGCTTACCTTTAAACCAACTAAGTAGAGGTCTTTTACAAATGAATTTTAGCAATACCATTTGGAGGCAGAAAAAATATTTTGCATTTCTAACATGTATGGACACACATACACAGACAAGATGCAAACAATCTTCTAGATTTTTTTTTTATTTGTGGAAATGACAATACAGGCCCAGTTTCCAGATACCTCCCTTATTTTGTGTGGTGTGTGACAAACCTTTCCCTAAAGTTATTCCTAATTCTATTTCAAAGCACATCTCCTATGTCCTAGAATAGATGGGGGTAGAAATTTACATCACAAGACAGAGAGAAAGCATCTACATTTTCTTCAAGGTGAAGATTTGGCGCTTATCCCTCTGTTAGGACAGGTGCTCAGGTCTGGACACAAGTCATTTTAGCACTTTATACTTTTTTTTTTGAAATCCGTTCCCCTTTTATTTCTTCAGTTTCAGGCAATCGTGGGCTGTGTTTACACTTTTTAAAGATATATAAAATTTATAATTTCAAGGTACGGAAAGAATGCAACAAAAATTCCCCCAGAGTTTTAGGGTAGCTGCGATTTAAAATTCACCTTCCTTTCTCCTAAGTACAGGACAGTTTGTTCCAATATCTTGATCTTTTATAATATCTAGAAACCATGTAAGAGGATTAGGCAGGTTTTTGGGATGGGGAAAGATAGGTGGTCTTTGACTGATTTTAGAATTGCATTTGTTTTTTTTTAGAAATTTATAAAACAGTTGTTTTTAATTCTCCAAAGAATAAGATTACAACCTTAGTATCAAGTGATTGGTCTGCTTTTTTAACTGAATTTGGTTCTTTTATTAGGGAGATTTTTAATGAAAATTATAATTAAAAAATTTGTATCTTTTTAAAACCTGTATAAGGCGTTTTAACAAAAGCCGACTTTCTGGGTACATAATTCAACCTGGCTTCTATTGAATATTGGCCCTTCAGAGATCATTTGTAGGAGGGCCTAGGAGAAATTTTTGGTCCTGATTCCTCTGAAGGGGGGTTGTGAATAGTCATTTTAGTCACTTAACTTTTTATTTTTTAAGTTTTTTTTTGTGTTTGTTTGTTTGTTTTTTAAGAAATCTCAACACCTGACATGGGGCTTTAACTTAACAACCCTGAGATTCAGCTGCACTGACTGAGCCAGCTGGGGGTTCCCCCCCCCCACTTCCTTAATATTTTTCATCTCTAAATTTGGTAGGATCTTTTCTAAGTGGAGGGTAGAAGGTCTTTATGATTTAAAAGATTTTGCTACTATCCAGGGGACAGGAATTCTTTTGTGGTGGGGGGTCTAGGATAACACGTGAAAAGAGATCACATACACTTCCTGAAGCTGGTATGATCATTCCCTGGAAGGTAGGAGCCAAGCAAGCCTGTTGCCATTCTCAGAAAGCTTTCCTGGCTTTCAGCATTTACATGAGCACCCTGTATACTTTGAACCTGGAGATTAGGCTTGAATGCTCCCTGTAAATTTTATAGGGAAAGCTAAGTTAAAACCGGCAAATGAGGGGCGCCTGGGTGGCGCAGTCGGTTAAGCGTCCGACTTCAGCCAGGTCACGATCTCGCGGTCCGTGAGTTCGAGCCCTGCGTCGGGCTCTGGGCTGATGGCTCAGAGCCTGGAGCCTGTTTCCGATTCTGTGTCTCCCTCTCTCTCTGACCCTCCCCCGTTCATGCTCTCTCTCTGTCCCAAAAATAAATAAACTTTGAAAAAAAAATTTTTTTTAAACTGGCAAATGAGGCCAGATTTTCAAGAAAATTCACATTGGATGTGGACGTTTATTTCGACTTAAGTCTAGTTTCTGTGATTTTATTTTGTCAAGGGAGTCCCTAAGGCTAGCCGTTATACTAATAATACAATTGAGAGCGCTCTGTGAAGTTTATTTTTCTTTTAAATATAGCCACTTTAAAGGATCAGTCGTCTGGCCACAGACGGATAGGATCTAACAGTGACTCAAACTAGTTAAGCCTTAATAGCTTAACAGAAGACGCAGGATGAGACAGGCATGTGTGGTACGGCCCCATGATCCAGAAGTTTACCCCCAGGTAGTCTAAGAAAAAAACCTTCACTGCACAGGCAATAAGGATAGTGTGGTGAAAATGGTGTCTTTGGTCTCCCACAAAATTGTGAGGTGCCTCTAATGGGGTTTTGGAGTGATGGGAGGGGAGTGTTCAGAGCTGACATTCAAGAAAGGATTGCTGAAGATGTCTTTGGTGCAGAAAGGTGATTGTATTAAAGCACGGGACAGGACTCTCAGGCCGAAAGAACTGCCCTGGGGGTATGAAGAGTGATTGGTCCCATTCTATGGAATTGTGGGAGGTTAAGGCTAAAGGGAGGCCTCCAGAAGGACTTTGATATGCTAAAGAGGACTGCTAACACGCCTGGAGCCTTGCTGTTGTGAAGCTCAGGTTGTTTTTCCTCTAGTAGGGCATTGACATGACTATAGTAGGGTGTTCCTGGAGGAATGTTATACTCTGTATTCGCCTCAGGTGTTGGTCAATGGGCTGCAGGTTATTTTACCGGCCATTTCCTTCTTGCAGTTTGTTCCCCACAAAGGGGAGGGGAAGGTGATCTTAGGGCTTCAGGAAACCGAATCCATAGGTTTCTGGAGATTAGGCTATTGATAAGATTGCCCTTTTCTTGTAATTTACTAAGGCATTTGTAAACTGATGGAGATTCATGTCCTGTATGACTGATCTCTGTCAGTTAACCATTTGTGTCCTTTCCTTTATTCTTGGGCAGCCAGGAGTGCCCAAGGAATATCACATATATCCCACCTTGGGGAGGGAGTGCTAGCTTGTACTTGGCCTTCAGCTTGCCTTCTGGTCCCTCACCACCTCCAGTCAGCAGAGGTGATAATCTTTGACCCATGCTAGGTGATACTGGAAGGGCTCTTTCTAGCAGTAACAAGCAAGAGATGTTGAGTTGGCAAAGGTTCCTTTGTGCTGGACCCTCTCATGACAAACACCCCCGAGAACTGAGAGCTGGCATGGCCAGAGAAGAGAGTGAGAGAGACATCAAAAGATCCACAGAGAGATCTAGAGAGAGAGGCGGGAGGGAGTTGGATCCCCAGTCTGTTCAACTGGCCACCAAGTTGCACCCCAGTAAGTGGAGAACACAGAGAATATTTTCACTGGTCAGAAAGCTAGGCTCTTAGGACACAGAACAAGAGGAAGGGAAAATATATGCACATGAACAACCTTGACTAATCCTTGGGTCTTTTGGAGCCATATTAATACCTAAGAGGGATGTCCTGTGGGGTTGGAGGCTGATGTGTTATGGTGTTATCTCGAAGCATGGAAGTTTCTTGAGGTTGGCAGTGTAAATCTACCCTGTTCCGTGACCAACTTTATCCTATCACGGGGTTTTACTTGAGGTGGCAAGCACTCTAACAGCTTTTAAGTGCCTGACTCATGCCTGATGAGGTTTTTTGGGGGTGATAGTAGGGTTCGCGGGGTCCGGAGCCGGCGGCCAAGAAAGAATTCTTGAAGACATCTTTGGTGCAAAAAGTGATTTTATTAAAGCACAGGGGCAGGACCCGTGACAGGAAGAGCTGCCCAGGCATCGTGAGGAGAGACTAGTTGTATATTATGGAGCTGGGGCAGGTAAAGTCCAGGGGAAAGTTTCCAATGAGATTTTCACATGCTAAAGGAGACTCACAAGATCCTGGAGGCCTATCTGTTGTCGCTAAGGTTGTTTTTCCCTCTAGCAAAACATTAGCATTAAGGCAGTAGGGAGTTCCCGGGAAGAATGTTTTACTCTGCCAGCCTCAAGCATTTCCAATGGGCTTCAGGTTATAAGGAAATTTAATTTTATCTGCCATTTCCTTCTGCCTTTGTTTCCCACATCAGTGCCCACCAGTTTTGCAGCTCTGGCTTCCAAGAGGTCCCCTAACAGGTGACAAACACCATGAATGACAAAGACAAAGGGAAACAGTGACCATCTCTGGGAGGAAATGAAGGGATCAGTAAGCAAAGAGTACTCCACCAAATTTAACCAAAGAGTTGCTAGGCCCAAAGAGCCAGTTCCGAGATTTGTTCTCCTGCTAATCTAAATTTAGAAAGAGAGAACAGGGCTCTCACCATTCTCACTCCTTCCGACACTGCAGATAGAGATTCCGGGATGCTGGCATGGTAAGAAATGTTACCTTCTACCTGGCTGTTCCTCAGGGTACAGCAGCTGAAATCCACAGACCAGATATCCCAGAGACAATGAACCAACATAAAGCTTTTAAGAGCTAAGGATTGAGGGAGTGTCTGAGGATACAAAGGGGAGGTAGACCATTGGGAAAGTAAAAGGAGATGTTTGGAAAAACAAAGATTGCTCTGTTTGCAGATGAGTTTCTTAGGCTGACTTTGTTAGTAACTCTCTTCCTGGTATAGACTCCTTTCCAATGTAAATGTAGGCAGTTGAGGGGGAGGCCAACAGCTTTTCCTGCATCTGCTGGGTTTTGATTACTGTGAACTCAAAATAATCTTTATGTCAAAATGGCCCATCTTCCGGGCAGTCTGCCCTTGGTCCCTACACTGACATACCCAACTGAATATACTCGTGACATTTGGCGATAAAATTGTCAGAGACCATGCTAGGGATTTTGTACATATACGTACCAGTCAGTGTTCTGATCAGAAGCAGAGGACACAGTCAAAAGTGTTTACTTAGATAGAATTTAGTGAAGAGACAATTAACAGAAATGTGGCTGGATTTAAGAGAACAAACAAGGAATGCTGAGACACTCATGAACTTGAAACCCAGGGAAGCCATTACTATTCCTGGGGCTACAGAGCAAAGGGGAGAAACAGGATTACCAAAGACCATTGAGGGCTGGGGCCACGAAAGATAGGCTGCCTGAGAAGAGCTGGCCATCTGTTGGCATGCCCACTGGCAGAACGTAATCTGGTACCAGAGGATGAGGCTCCCAGGAGGTCAGAAAATAAATCTGGGTAGGAAGAAACTGGGAGGACACACACAAAGCAAAATGTACTGGTGGAACTTAGGATTCAAGGCTCATGTGTGAAAAGGGAGGGAGAATAACATCTTTAAAAATCCACAGAAAAATTAAGAATATCCAATGAGGAGGATGGAGAAGTGATTTGAGATAAAATAAGATGTGCAAAATAAAAATATTCTTGAATAAGAAAGATTAGTCACCACTAACGATGGAGGATGTTGAAGAAAAGTCAAATAACCAAAATTTATTGCATAATCTTCAGTGGTCTTCCTGATTTCTCTTTCAGAAGATAAGACAGCAGGGAGCAAATGCTGAAGCTTTAGTGTGTAGAGAAAGAGAAATGCAGAGCACAGTCCACTTATTTGAGAAATTTTGTAGTGGAAGGGGGTAGAAAACTAGAACTAGTCAAAATGGAGAAATATAATGTAAAGTGTTGTTTTTATACACCGCCCCCCCCCCTCCACTGTGAAAGGTGCAGTTCAAATATATTGGGGAAAAAATTAGCTTCTGTAGACCCAGGAAGTGTCTGTTATTTCCGCTTTTTCTCTGTATCTTGAAGAAATATTACCAGGTATTAATCTTGCTATAGAGTATCAAAATGGTAGGAAGTGTAGGTATATTAAAGTGGGAAAGAATAGAGACATTATTAATGTTTGAATCTGAGAATACATTTGACATCAAAATTGTTAATATCTCATGACATAAAGTTATCCTAATGAAGAATTATGCATTTTGAAATACACAGTTTAAAAATAGCAATTTACTTTGCTCATACTCATGTTCACCCTGAATAAAAGTTGATCCTATGTTTATGAAAGCATTTGGTTCCATACTTAGGAAGAGATATGCTCTGGGTACATCCAAGTATATTCTCAAATTCATTGCTATTGAAACATCAAATACTCGAGAAGAGCAATGTTTATAGAGGAGAATCTGAAGGCAGTACAATCCATTCATTTTTCTAGATACTCTGACCTATTTCTAGATTAAGCCAGTCAGCAGACAGCCAATACCTACATTTAGAGTCTTGATTACCATTGTAAAATTGTTTTCTGAATTGTGTTTTGGCATTTTTCCATGGGGTTACATTGAAGTAAACCTGAAGAAACCTCTGTGAGATTCCATGTTATCTGCTTATGCAGATGTCATCCAGCATTTTGTTCCTTGTGTAGCATGGTTCCCTTTACAAGAGGACTCGTTCGAGAAATTTCTTTCTGGGCTCTGTAACAGGAATCTTATGCTTCTTTAAGCAACTGGCTAGATTTTATTGTTACAGACAAGATGAACCTCACAACTGATTGTGTCTCCATCTGAGTAGAATGCCAGGAATCTTGGAGCCAGAGTTTTAAACACAACCCCACAAAAAGTATTGTGGTTTGTCTTCATCAAAGTGGTATATGGATAAATATTTTTAATCAAATATCACAAAAAGAATTTCATTTAAATAGCAAAGGTCCGCATCCCAATATCTTCTGCTCTCTGGTTCCATCCCCCCCTATATACTTAAATAGTATTTTGTTTACTTCTTTACTTAGAAATTACCTATGGGCTGCTGACTTCTTGATCAGTTTGTAGTTAGCTAACGTCTCCCCCATATCTGGCCTGCTTTTAGAAATGATATCAAATATTTAATTTTTTAAAAAATTTTGTTCCTTTTAATACTAGTAAGTGGATTTGCTATTCTGTGGAGCTTTGGTAATATCTCCTGACTCACGTGAAGCACATGGATATTATCCATTGTGTCCTTTTTTTCTATGTTCTTTCAAACATTTCCATCTCCAAACTTCTGTCAGTTATGTTGTATTTGAGCACTGTCAAGTTTGGTAACACTGCCTTTGTTTTTCTTACTTTGTCTATGTATTTATTTCAAATATTGACCAAAAAAAGGCAACTGAGATTATTTAATTATTTTCATCCTTTCTTATGGCTTCATATATAAGATGAAGAAAAACTGAGGGAAGTTTGGAGAGAAAAATAATATAGATGCATAAAATGTTGAATTTAAGTTCAATAAAATATATAGTAGAGGAAAAAAAAGAATACACAACAGATTTCTCTGATGCGATTTAAACTGCATGTGTGATATTATAAGTACTAAGAAAAAGTTTGGCAATGTCTTAAAAATTTAAGCATGCATCTACTCTGTGACTCAGAAAGTCTTCTCCTATGCATTTACACAGATGCTCACAGCGATTTCATTCATAATAGTAGAACCTGGAAACTGCCCTAGAGTCTCTCAACAGAAACATGACTAAATAAACGGTTGTGCGGTATTTGTACAATAAAATTGTACCTAGCAGTAGAAAGAAAGAAACCATGGACCCACACAAAAGCATGGTGAAATCTATGTTACTCTGAGTGAAGGTAATGTTTGATCACTTTGATAAGAAGTACAAGAAAAGGCAAAATTAATCTCTTGTAATAGAAATTGGAGAAGTGTTCGCATAGGGTTGGGGTTCCTGTTAACTAAGGTGGGTGTTGACTAAGGACACTGATAAGGGTGGTTGCTGGGTTAATAGAAATGTTCTGTATCTTGGTGGGGAGGAGTTTGCATGGGTGAATGCATTCTTTAAACTGATCAAACTGTTCCCTTAAGATCTTTGCAATTTACCTTTATAAATTATACAGCAATTTGTAAAAAAAAAAACCTTCTTGATGCCTACATAATCTGTAACTTATTGGGAGAACGACAAGTGATCATATACAATTTTACTATTCAGTATAGTAAATGCTATGATATTCATAAAAATTCATATAGCATATGAATTGATATATAGAATATGATATAGCATAAAATTTCAGAAATGCTTGAACAGTTGGATTTGCCACAATCCAAAGGGTATGTTTTTAGCAGAGTTCGAGTGGATTATCCATGTGAACATCTGAGATTTGATGTGTGTGTGTGTGTGTGTGTGTGTGTATGCGTGTGAAGTTTCACTTTTCTCCTAGCATTTATCCCCTGATTTTGACATAATTTTTGCCTGATCGTTTTCCTTTTTCTGCATGATCTCTGTGGTTTCCACTTTACATACTTATAATGACGTCCCTATGGTTCTGTTAAAATTTTATTGATTAGCCTAGGGTCTTGAATCAGACTAGGGTTTTGTTTTTGTTTTTGTTTTTTCTCTCTAGGATATTATAAAATGTAGTTAATTTACTCTGGGTGGTTACTGAACTGGCTTTTGATACATCCAAAAATAACAAGACCTACGAAATAGTAACAGGTGAAGGTTAGGAAATGCTTTTTATTCATTCATTTAATGAGGCAGTAAATGGATACTCATTGAACCAACCAGTGTGTATGGGCATGGCATATAGTGATGGACCAGAGGTTTGATCACAGACTTCAAAGCTGACTTAACATACTTCTGAAATGTCCTTAGGTGGCTGATTAAAAACACAATGAAGGCATTTCAGTTGAGTGGAGAGAATAAGTATGGGATGTTATGAGGACCCCTGTAGAGCAGTGGGGAATTGAGGAGTGAGGGTCAGGGAATGTCCTTGCCTTCAGGAAGCACCCTCTGAGCTGAGTCCTGCAGGCCAAGTTTGTACAGACAAGAGAGTTGAGGTACAAAGCCAGAGCTGGAGCGTGACAGATGCAGTATTTTATGAAAGGTCTCCTTTTCTTCCTGCTTCAGCACAGAGCGTGACCAGGCCTGGCGAATCACATCAAGGCTGCAAAATGGGAAATCTATTTCTATATTTTGATATAAAGTGTTAGCATGGGGAAAATAAAATTTAAAATCTGGCAAGAAACAAAATCCCACTTAAAGAAAAGTGATTATAGTGATCACAGGTTTATGAACATCCACTTCAGGAAAAGTCAGTATGTTTCGATTGCAGCAGAGATATTTCATATTTTAGGAAAATAAGATCTCTCTCACATTAGGAAATATTCGTGTGTGTTGTTTTTCTCACATTATTTCCCAGGCAGGGAACTTGTCAGCAGTACTAAGATCTCCTCCGAGGCTTACTTGCACAATAGCTGTGTGTGGCAGGCGCACACATTTTTTCAGTCTTAAACAAAACCTTTGCCGGAAGATGCACAGTCTTACTCATTTGCTATAGAAGCTTGCGATCCTTCATTTTAGGTTTCTTGAAAGGTGAAGTTTTAGTGAGGACCACATATTTATTCTTCTCGTAAAATCCTTCATAAGTTACACTTCAGACCCCATAATAGTGAATTCGAGGGAAGTGTTAGTTCATGCATCACACACTGCATATTTCTAAATCCTTATATATTTTCCTCCAGTCTGATAAATTATATGCTTCAAGGGGTGACAGAATGCTTTCCCAAAGTTTATTGGTTTTTAAATGCCAAGTGGCTGAAAAGTTTTTCGATGATTTTAGACTTTTGCATCCTTTCTGAGTTGAGGGGAAGATTCATCAATTTGAAAGATTCTCTGAGACCCCAGTTGGCAAGCTATATAGCCTGTGGGCTAACTCTGGTCCCTGTGCCTTTAAAGTCTGTGAGCTTTGATGGTTTTTACGTTTTTTAAGTGTTGTTAAAATAAAAAGGAAGAAGAAGAAAAAGAAGGATATGGTACGGAGAGATACTGCTAAGCCTAAAATACTAACTGTTTGTTACTTTACAGAAAAAATTGGCCTCTTCCTCTCTTAGGCCATGAAGCTAGAATGAATATTCAGTGCACATGGGGGGAAATTTTTGGTTATTAAAACTTCAGCGATATTTAGATGATAAAATTAGCATTCTGAATAACTCAAAATGTGTTTTTAAAAAATTCTCTTTGCTGTGTATTTTTGTTTTAAGTTTTTATTTCAATTCCAGTCAGTTCACACAGTGTTGTATTAGTTTCAGGTGTGCAATACAGTAATTCAACACTTGCATCCATCACCCGGTGCTCATCGCCACAAGTACCCTCCTTAGTCCCCTTCACCCGTTTTCCCCATTCTCCCACCCCCCCTCGGCTGTATTTTTAAATAATTAATAGGGCAGTTACACTCAGGTGGCAGCACAGGTTCAAATTGTACTGCCCTTAGCTTTACTAAGCTTAAAGCCTCACAGGTTACATAAATGCAAGGTCAGTTAAAAAACAAAAACTAAAACAAACCCCAAAACCCTACCCTGCTAAGCCTATGTGCCAATCACAGCCAGTAGAGGACCTGTAATAGCCGTGACATACAATTCACAAGCTCCTGTATGTTGATTTTTCAGTCTTACGGTGATGAGTTTGTCAAGTCGTTTTCATATATCCACAAAACATGTATTATCGTGTGACATTTGTCTAAATGAAGGTTGAATTTTAAAAGCATATTGTTTCGTTCATTTTAATTTTTCGATTTTCCATACAGATTTCCAGTTCTAAAAGGTTTTGTAAATATAAGCTGACAGTTTTAGCTTGTGTTTTCTTTCTTTTCACATGTTTTCACATGTGAAACACTGCAAGTGGATGTGGGTCCGATTATGTGAAAAAACAATGCTTCGAGACCTCTGGCAGGGTGCTCACTGCCACTGAAATAAGATGTGCTAAAGCAGACCAGCCTTTCTTTCCTTTTAGTAAACAAGGTGATCCAAACTTAATTATTTCTATTAAAAGCTGCAGAGGAGTTTTTGCTGATGGCCACCATGGGAGCCTGGTTGGGGAAAACGCGTAAGAAAAGAAAATACCAATTTTTGTCAAAATTTGTGGAAATAAAATTGAAGAAATAGGGCAGTGCGGGCACAGATGCTGTATAACAAATGGGCCAGAAATCAAATGTGCATCCAAAACGTGGTGTCAAAATTATCTATGAAACCTTAAATTTGGTATTTACAAATATGCAGTATTAAATATTAAAAATAAAACATGTTGTGCCTAAATAGAAAACCTTTATTCCCAGCTGAAAATTTGATTCTCAAACAAAAGTCAGCATGGGCATGATGATTGTTACTTTGTTAGTTATTCGACATCCAGTAACATCTCTGAGACTGAGTTTTCCTGATTTGAAAAAATAGCAGCGCTCCCAAACTGAAGAGTTTTCCATGTGGCCCCAACAATGCAGTGTGCACTAGGATTCTTTAAATACTAAAGGGATACATAAGGATTAGATGTTGTTTTTATTAAATCAATGGTTGCGTCTCTTCTGATGTTTCTTAACTTTTCCAAATGCTGCTGTATGAAAGGAGACATTTCACATATATTTATGCCTTTATATCAAGGCAGTGATGGGTAACACGGGCACTCTTTTGACATGTTTGAGACTTCAGTGAAAATAATGTCTTGAATGTCTATATGCTTGGAAATGAAAAGAAGTGCAAAAAAATCCCAATTTACTGATGATGTGAACACTGAAGAAAATACCATAGGATACGCATTTGTTCATAAATAATAAATGTGCCCTCTCTGCGAAGCTCACCTTCAGTAAAACGGCACTGTCTTAAATGTCTCAAATTCTCTTGACCTTTCAGTGTGATAGTGAAGTCTTAAATGCAGTTTATCTAAATCTTCTCTAATTATCTTTCCGTTCAAATATCTTTGTATTTGTCGGTATTTATTCAGTTGCTTAAAAAAAAAAATCAGAAAAAAATGAGGAAACAAGGCAAAGAATCAAAAACCCAAGGGTTTCCTTCAGTACGTTCTGGATTTAGAGGCTGACATGTTTCCGCAGATGTGCCTGCTTTGTCTTTTTCTGACGTCCATCCCTTTATAATAGCAAGATGACCAGCAGGGCCTTTATGGAAGGAGAGCCAATTCCCAGTAGTTCTGTGTTTTGTTTTGTTTCCTCCTCTCCCATGTGGCTCATTTGGGATCCAGATCGTAGTAAGCGTCCTGTCTCTTCTCTCAGGACTCACCTCCACACCCCCATTCCTCCCTTCTTCCTGAACCACCCCAGTCCTTGGGAGTTTTTTCACCAGATCATTCCATCCACTACTATTCTATTTATTGCATTATGCTATTGTCTTCTGTTCTCTTGGGAACTTCACTTTATTCAGGGAGGGGGATGTTAGTGGCCGTGCTCTTAACAGTTATAAGATGTGTAACTTAAAAAAAATAGTTTATTTTTGAGAGAGAGAGTGGGAGAGGAGGAGCAGCGAGAGGGGGAGACAGGATCCAAAGCAGGCTCCATGCTGACAGCACAGAGCCTGATGCGGGGGCTTGAACTCATGAACCATGAGATCATGACCCGAGCCAAAATGAAGAGCCAGACGCTTAACCAACTGAGTCACCCAGGTGCCCCTAAGTTGTGTAACTTTTTTGCTCGAAACTCTCCGATGGATTTCCTTCCAGGACGCTTAAAATGAAATACACAACGTTATCATGGCTTACAGGCCCTCCTTGCTCTGGCCTCCACCTCTCCAACATCTTCTACCCTGTTCTTCCTTTCTTGACCGTGCTCTAAAAGCACTGGTTTCCTTTCTGTCCCCAGAACATGCAAAGTATGCTCAGGGCATCTGCATTTCTGGCTTTTCTTTCTCCTATGCATGTAATTTAATATGTACCAACATACACATATAATGCAACTTAGTGTCGAATGAATGTGTGTGTGTGTGTGTGTGTGTGTGTGTGTGTGTGTATTCATTCTGTATTTACTTGCTGCCCCACTATGTACTTTAAAAACAAATACCATGAGAACTGAAACTCTGTGTTGTTTACTTCTGTAACCCCAGTGATTTCAACAATATATTGTCCATCGAGGCTCTTAGCCTTTTTCTAAGTAAATGAATAAGTGAACGGATCAGTAAATGAACACATGTATGATTGAATTATTCTGCCACACATGTTAAAATGAAGTCTCATAAAGTTGGGCGGCCACCCTGGGGCTATAGTGTGGCCTCTGCTCCTCCTGATTGTGGTGGATTAAGAGTACACAGCAGACAACATTTTTGAGAAAAGCTAGATGCTGTCACTCAAAAGAAGGTTGCCGAGAAGGGCGAGAATAGATATCTACCCCTTTACTGTATTTCTTTTTTTCAACTTTTTTTTTTTTTTTTTTTTTTTTTTTGGACAGAGAGAGACAGAGCATGAACGGGGGAGGGGCAGAGAGAGAGGGAGACACAGAATCGGAAACAGGCTCCAGGCTCTGAGCCAGCAGCCCAGAGCCTGACGTGGGGCTCGAACTCACGGACCGCGAGATCGTGACCTGGCTGAAGTCGGACGCTTAACCGACTGCGCCACCCAGGCGCCCCTGTATTTCTTGATCAAATTTTGTCAGCAAGATACAAAGAAGGTGCCCTACCTAAGCGTTAACAGTCCTGACATAAAGCTCAAATAATGTCCAGTGAAGGCTTGAGGGAAGGTGTGGCCATTCTGAAAAGGCAATGGTAGACACAGCTAGGATGAGAAAGCCCAGGAGAACACGAGATCATCGCTGAAGACCATCCAGTTTTCACCACGTTCATCTGTGTGTGTTAGACCAAATATTACCCATCGTGCAGATTGTTGGGACATCTAAATGTTAGACAAAATAGCTTAAATCCTGAAGAAATCTTTCAGTATGTGCCCTACATCAGTAGGTCTTGCATTGCACTTTTTGTGTTTTGGAGGCCAGGAGTGTGACTGAAGAGTACCGATCAGGTAACAAACCCTGTAACTACAAATTGAGTCAGTTGTGCTGTGTTGTGCGAAAGTAAACCGGAACTTCCTGTTTCAAAGCTACTATGTACTTTTTGTCAAAAACGTGTCTTTATTTGCTACTTATCACTTTTATGTATGCAAAAAATTGTTACAAAATCGTTTTGTAAAAGGTAAAATTTCTGTTTTTGTAATTCAAAAACCTCAGGTCAAAGTACAATAGATTAGTAATGTAATATGGTACTTATGTTGTAATTTTTTGTGATTAAAAAAGGGAAGTTTTGTATTTAAAATTTTTTATTTCAGTGTTTAAGAGATCATATAAACAAATATAAAGAGGATGTCATGCGGCATGCACCATTACAAAAACTCAATATATAGGGACAACTAGATTATATGTATGAAATTAAAACACCTGATATTTGAAATGGCACAAACATCTATTTCTCATTTATTTGACTTACATCTTCTAAATGATGATGGTCTCTTGCTTTAAATCTTCCTTGAATTATAATTTTATAAGTTGATGTTTTCCCTATTATTAGATTGTGATCATTTTGAGTGTAGTGTCTATGGCTCTAGACATCTTGTGTTCCCTGTATTATCTTCTCTATAATTACTGTGGAATAGAGGTTGTTTTTTTTTTGAAATATTTTTATCTTTATCCATTTCAAGAAGGACAGAGAGAGCGAGTGGGGGAGGGACAGAAAAAGAGAGGGAGAGAGAGAATCGCAAGCAGGCTCTGCACTGTCAGCATGGAGCCCGAAGGGGGCTCGAGCTCACAAAATGTGAGACCATGACCTGAGCTGAAACCAAGAGTCAGATGCTTAACCAACTGAGCCACCCAGGTGCTCCGGGAAATCACTTTTTTGATAGAATCCTCTGTAAATGAGGAAGATTGGAATGAACACATTTCTGATTAACTTGTAAATTCTATTAATGTGTTTATGCCAATAAAAGGTAGAAAACCGTGGCCACTTGCATGGCATGTTCAGCTGTTCTTTTTATATAACTGATATTGAGAAAATTTTCACATTTCTAATGGTGTCACGAGAAGGTAATGCAGAGAAGATTTTTAGAAAGCAAGAAATATGGTTGGAGTCTGAAAAATAGTTTGCAATGAAATGCAGAATATTAGCACTCATAATTTAAATGTTGACTGGATACTGCATTGGGTACCGTATAGTGTTTCATTCTTCTCATACATGTGTATTTTCTCCTTTGAAACGGCCTGTGGAAATTTTGGCCTACTTCCCATTTAAAACCGGACTTGTTTTCAAATTAAGGGGGTATAGTAGTTTTTTCAAATTGGCGATCGTAGAAAATATAAAATCCTGCCGTTGGGTAAGAAAATGTAAGTTTATTTTAGCACACAGAAAACGTGGTTGTTTCCAGAGTATGTTTTCCCTTCCTTTTTTTTTTAACCCCTTTCCTTTTTTCCAGGCATTTCCTGGGAACATCAATTCTGACGGCGTGGTACGGCATGATTTGCAGCACGTGGTCATTGCCCGCTATGTGCGCATAGTGCCTCTGGACTGGAACGGAGAAGGCCGCATTGGGCTCAGAGTTGAGGTCTATGGCTGTTCTTACTGTGAGTACCTTTTGGAATTCGCGGTTGATTTTGTCATCTTCATTGACTTAGTAATTTGTTTGTTTTTGATTCTTTCACATGACTTGCTTTCTCTGACGGTAAACTCCCTCGTTTTGTATATGAACAATATGCAAGGTTATTTGTATGTTAAAATATATCTTTACATTTTTACACAAACAGGCATATAAAAAATACCTTAAACAAAGGATTCGGGAATTGATTTTTGTTTAGTAGACTAAATGGCAAAGCTTATTAATTAAGTTGCCCAAAGTCTTATGAAATATTTAAGAAGCAGAAACTTGCAGTATTATCCATCATTTTGATAATTTGCGATGGATTTTGGATACATTCTCGAGGACGTCCTGCCACTTGTCTTTGGTTACACCTTTTACTATTTTAAAGCTAACCAGTAAGTTTTAATGTCACTGATATTTTACATGTCTATAAGTTTTATTTGCTTCATTTAAAAATTGACTTGGGGACGCCCAGGTGGCTCAGTCAGTTAAGCGTCCAACTCTTGATTTTGACGCAGGTCAAAAAAATTTTCTTTTAATGTTTCAGCAAACATTAATGTTTTAATAATGTTTAAATAAGCATTTAAATTTTTTAATTAAACACGAAATGTTTAAATAAATGCTTAAAAAAATAAAAATTGACTCGGTCACCTAAAACAATATTTGTCCTTTAATTATGTTTTAAACTTTTTTTGTATTTTGTAAATATTTTAAACTTTTTATTTATATCTTGTAAATGCATATACGTGTGTGTGTGTGTGTGTGTGTGTGTGTATACACACACATTATATAAATACAGATAGATGGATAGATCTAGTGATTGTAATATGTGGACTTTGGGGATTGTGGTTCTGTGGTCTCTCTTTTACTCATTTTGCTGATTTCCTCCTCCTACTCCTCCCCCTTCATTTCTTTCTTCTCCGATAGCCTAGCCTTCTTATCTGCCTCTCCCTATCTTCGGGCTTCCTCATCTTCCTCACTGTGACTTTTGTTTCCTTGAAACTTGATCTGTGGAGCTTCTTTGGGACCGAGGTTGATGCTGGGTTCATCACAGAAGATTTATCTTTGCTTATTTGCTTCTATGAAGGCCTTGCCAACACAGAATTACTTTAAAGATCGTTTGAGCTGTTTTGAGGCCACTAGCTAGTGAGTTCAGTCTGCAAATACATGATTTGCAAATACTGGCTTTAAAATATGAATTCTCTGGTGAAATATTTCCCCCTCCTAGGAAGTTATTTTTCCCCTCTTACCGCTGGGGGAAGAGGAATGCTGGATAGGGACGGGATGGGGAATTGGGATATTAGCCTCATGCAAGGAGTCTCCTGTTAGACTCTCCTACCCCTTCCTATCGATCCAGAAAAATAAGAGCTCACTGTAACCAGAAGACAGCAGGTGTCCTCTTGGGCAGGCTTTTTGAAATTAACCAACATTTGGTAGTTTATAATAAAATACACATAAAGCCTTTAGCTCTGTAAGAATTAGTTACAGAGATTGGTGAAAATGGTAGCCGTGGTGATGACCAAATCCTATTTATTTATTCATGGGAACATCATTATGTGCAAACTGAACTGATTGCTGCACAGGGGCCATGGAGATCATTGAAAAAATTCCCTACTTGTTTATTTTATTTGGTCATCACTTTAGCATAGCAAATACAATGAATGGAGAGACATACAGATTTAGTTCTTCAGGAGAATGTGGCTCTTCAGGAGGAAGATTTAACCTGCCAGGAGGAGCTAAAATGAGCCCTAACATAAATTTGGGTTTTTTATTTGTGTGTCTGGGTATTATGGACACAGAACCCTGTATTCACACATTTTCTAACTGTCAGCACATCGGGAAAGCCACAACAAAATGTGAAATTTTTCTCTACACGACGGATTTTCTAAGCAGCATGCTCAGCTTTTGGTAAATGAAAAATATGTAACACTCTTCATGGGAACCATGATGTGTGTAATTTATTTTATTAATAATTATTTATTGAGCACTTTTTATGTGTCATGAAATGTGCTGAATGTTAGTAATGCAACAGTGATTAAGGAAAACGTGGTATGAGAGGCAAAGGGGAACAGTTAATGTAGGAATAGTGTTTGGGGTAAGAATAGCGGAGGTGAAAGGTCACTTAAGCCAGCATGACAGAGCTGAGTGGAAAACCGGCTGGTGTGGTGCGTGTGGTGCCAGGGCTCGCTACCGCTGCCTCTTTCCCACCTCGTAATTCCGACAAAATGAACACCTGGGCCGCCATCATCAAGTCAATGAAAGCATCGAATGGATACCCCACAAGCACCCATCAGGCCCCCTGCGGTTACTGCTGTTTTTTTAAGTTTGTGTATTTATTTTGAGAGAGAGAGGGAGGGAGAGCGAGCGCGAGTGAGCGCCCGCAAGCTGGTGAGGGGCAGAGAGAGGGGGAGAGAGAGAATCCCAAGCAGGCTTCATGCTGTCAGCACAGACCTTGTCTCGGGGCTCAAACCCACGAACTGTGAGATGATGACCTGAGCTGAAACCAAGAGTCAGACGCTCAACCAGCTGAGCCAAATGGAACCCTAAAGTACACATTATTTCTCACCTGACTTACTTTGTTCAAAACAGTAATTGTGAGAATTAGCCACGCTGTCATGTGAGGGATTTGTTGATATTCATTAGTAATGTTACTCTAGTGTGTGAATATTCTACACTTACTCATTTTATGTTGATGAACATATGAATTGTTTCCAGTTTTTGGCCATTTGGGTCAGATTGCTGTAAACATTCCTCATGGGTGTCGACTTAGGAATAGGTAATGCTAAATTAGGATATCTGTATGCTTTAACTTGTGTCAATCATGACAAATTTTTTCCTGAAGCGGTTGTATCAGTTCAGACTTCCACGGCCGATGTCCTAGTGTTGCTGTTGCTTCACAAATTCCTGCACTTTTTATTGATTTGAAAGTCGTAGCCATTCTGGTGGGTGTTATTTTATCTCATTGTGGTTTTAGGGAACACTTGCCTGGTTTTTAAAGAGGTTATGCCTGTTGGTCATCTATAGGCCCTCTTTTTGAAGTGTTTATTGGAGAATTTTGCCCATGTTTCTATTGGGTTTCTTCTTATTGATCTATCTTCTCATTGTTCTGAGTAGTTTTTACAGCCAGATCTCTTTTTAAAATTTCATTCTTGTTACAGTCTCTAGAAATGTATCTAAATATCTAAAAAAATTTGAAATGGTTTTCTTTACAAATAATTATTCCATTCCTTTCCTTTCCTTTCCTTTCCTTTCCTTTCCTTTCCTTTCCATTCCATTCCATTCCATTCCATTCCATTCCATTCCATTCCATTCCATTCCAAGTTTATTTATTTTGAGAAAGAAAGAGAGAGCACAAATGTGGGGGGCAGGTAGAGAGAATCCCAAGCAGGCTCTGTGCTGCCAACACAGAGCCTGATATGGGGCTTGGACCCATGAACTGAGAGATCATGGCCTGAGCTGAGGTCGGACACTCAACCAACTGAACCCCCAGGCACCCCTAAAATTAATCATTTACATTTTTTTAAAACACTTATTTATCATTGAGAGACAGAGACAGACAGAGCATGAGCATGGGATGGGCAGAGAGAGAGGGAGACAGAGTCCAAAGCAGGCTCCAGGCTCTGAGCTGTCAGCACAGAGCCTGACGCAGGGCTTGAACTCACAAACTGCAAGATCGTGACCTGAGCTGAAGTCGGACGCTTTTCCCACTGGGCCACCCAGGAGCCCCATAAAATTAATTATTTTAAAACCAACACCATCAGTGGGGTTACTTTAGAACTCAAAGTAAGGGCAAATGCAGCTTGCCCAAAGGTAAATAGTGCGCTGACCTGGGTGTGGCCTAAAACATGAGGGCATGTACTATACTCATTGCAAGTGGATCTGTAAAGTCGTGTGCTAGTGCTATTATGGGCTTTTCCATCTGGTGAGGGCTCTGGAAATCACAAGATGGGAAGGGGGAAAAATACCTGAAGCTAAATAGGAAGCTAGATTTTTCCAGTGTTAAGTCCCTCTGTGGCAGGGGAGGGAGAGGGGTCTGCCACTTTAGGAAACTGTACTAACATTATACCAGTAGATGCCAGTGGAGTAAATGATGAATCGGCAGCATAAAATAAAATAAAATAAAGTAAAATAGAAGTTTAAAAATGCCACTGTAGTAGGTTGAAGTAAATTGGATAATGGCCCCAGAGATACGAGTTACTCATCCCTGGAACTATAAATGTTATATTGTGTTTGTAGATATGATTAAGTTAATTATTGAGACAAGGGAGATTGCTCTGTGTTATCCAGGTGGGTTCTAAAGCAGTGGGTTCTGTCCTCATGAGAGGTGGACAGAGGGAGAATTCACGGATAGGAAAATGGCTGCATTGTGACCACAGAGGCAGAGATCCAGTGATACGGTTGTAAGTCAAGGAATGTCAGAAGCCACCAAAAGCTGGAAAAGGAAAGGAACAGATACTCCCCTGGAGCCTCTGGTGGAATTCAGGTCTTGCTGACACACTGATTCGAATCCAGTGAAACTGATTTGGGACTCCTAGCCTCCTATAACGCTCCTGTTACAACAGGGGCAGGAATCTATACCAGCATCAATACCAGTATGGGGGGGGGGGGAGGTATGAAAATAGTTCTAGAGTAATGCTCTTCAGGAGAACTTCAGGCAAAGACAGAAATGTCCTTGACCTGCTGGAGGCCACTGCTCAAGTTTGCCTGTTGAGCACTTGAAATGTAGCTCAGACAACTGAGAAACTACATGTTAAATTGTATTTAATTTTAATTTATTTAATTTGAATTTAAGTAGTGTGACTGCTGGCTACTATATTGGATGGTATAGATTAGAAGAACCAAAACATCCGTATGTTATTATTTTCTTTCAAGTCCTTTTATAGTTTAAAGTATCGATAACATTCATTTTTAAATGTCAGTGTCTAATTTTTCCCTTAGTTTGGAAAAATCGATTTAATCACCCTGGAAGCTGTCTTTATTGTCAGAAAGTTGATGACTAGTCATTTCTCTCACCAGATCCCTAACTGGGCCATTTTCCTAACTAATGTCCAGATCAGATTATTTTTTGTCTATCTATTTTTGAAGAATGCATATTGTATTTATCTCTTTTCCAAGAAGAATACATGTTTATAATAAAAATATGTGTTAAACCTATTTGTGATGGAGAGCTTTCCCAAAGGTATTGTGATTTAAATTTACCTGTAGCGGAATTCAGGCCAGTGTGGGCCTTTAGAAGATGGCCTTCTAGGGGCGCCTGGGTGGCTCAGTCGGTTAAGCGTCCGACTTCAGCTCAGGTCATGATCTCATCGTTCCTGAGTTCGAGCCCCGCGTCGGACTCTGGGCCGACAGCTTGGAGCCTGGAGCCTGCTTCAGAGTCTGTGTCTCCCTGTCCCTCTGCCCCTCTCCTGCTCACACTGTTTCTGTCTCTCAAAAATAAACAAACATTAAAAAAATGTTTAAAAAAAAAGATGACCATATATATATGTGACCATATATATGACCATATATATATATATATATATATATATATATATATATATATATATATATATATAAAGATATTAGGCTTAGGGAACTATGCGTCAACAACTTTGGATTTTTTTTTTTTTTCAGGATCAAAACAACTTTATTACAGCCGGGCCAGACAGGGAAATACAACAGGTCCCAAAAGTCTGGCCCTGAACAAGCTTTGGGAATGTCTTATAAAGGCTGTATTGACCAATTGGGTTGCAAAGGGTGGCAGGAAATGGTGGGCACCAATTACACAGTGTTGTAGCTTTTTAAAATATAAGGTGGGCACCAATCACACAGTCCTGAAGAATTTTAAAATATAACTTGTTGACTCTAGTCCATGGGGGAGGGGAAGAAAAAAAAAAAGAGGTTAGAGAGGGAGAGAGCCAAAGCATAAGAGACTCTTAAAAACTTTGGGTTTTCAATGAGAAAAAGAATAATGGATCTTTGAGGGTGGAAATGTCAGTCAGATACACCCTTCCATTTTTCCCCATTAAGAGTAGCAGAACTGTGTATGCTGGGGTCCCGGCAAGGAAAAACTAGGCTTTGATCGCTCCTGTGGGAGAGAAATGCATTCTCTCATCTTTCTAGCAACCCCTTAGAGGATTTATCTGAGGTCTGTCCTAAAGTTCCAGGTTAGGGAATGGGGTTATGCTTCCTGTATCTCAAAGTTTGCCAGCAGAAATAGAGAGGGAGAAATCTCGGTATGAGCACTGTTTCTGTTGGAGAGCACCCACTGTACTCCCCCCTGTGCCTGTCATCGTCCCCCAGTGCACTTCCTCCGTGATCACTTTGTCATCTGAGAAATTAGACATTTCTCAGGGTAGCAAATAAAACGTTCACTCTGCTCCAGGTGGACAAGGTTTTAGTTCTAGGCCACTACTTTGAAGCCTTTAGGGCTTCTGCTGAGGTTTTGTTTCCTGACTTGTCTTGAGGGTAATATGAGTTCCAACTTCAATGACTCTAAACTTCTTGGAAATTATTCTGCTCCCTCTCCATTCAGTTTTCCCTCAAGTTTAGTTGAAACAAGTGCATGCTGTTATTTTTAAAACGGAGTAATATTCCCCACGTCTTCTCACTGAGTAAGCCTTCTCCCAACACACCGATGCTCATCTTGCTCTGTACCAGAGGGACCACATGAAGCAGAAGGGAGAAATCTCACTCTCATAATTTTTAAAAACCATTTATGGCTGCAGTGCTCAAACATTCGTTTTACAAGAGCCCCACACAGCGTACTGATTGAAGCAGTGAACATTTTTGGTGACAAATCCTGTATTAGCTTTTGACCAGTCTTCCTAAGAGTGAGGTCAGTGCCTTGGGAAGCCAAGAGACATACACAGCTAAACTAATGTTTATATATGCCTTCACTTTCAATGAATCATTCATAAAGCCTAGATATATCGCCCAGTGCAAATCATGGTGGAAAGTAAGCACCAGAAAAAGCAGGAGAAAGGGGTAAGAGAAGCCAAATCCAAAGAGACAGACAGTGTTTTGTCCTTTTCCTGCTGGGCAAATGAGGTCATCCTCTTACAGGGACCGCAGCTGACTCTCCCAGTTCCCATGCTGCCAAGGCCAGAGGTGCTGTCATGTGCATGCACGTCAGTTGCCTAGATCCACAAACTGTGGTGTAAGACAGCTGGGCTTACTTCTGTCACAGATCTGGAGGGCAGAAGTTGGACATCAAGGTGTTAGCAGAGGTGACTCCTTCTGAGGGCAGGCTCAAGGGGAGAAACCGTCTCATGCATCTCCAAGTTGTGGTGGTTGCTGGGAATCCTTGGTGCTCCTTGACCCGGTGGTGCATCATTCCAGTGTCTGCCTCCACTTTGAAATAGTGTTCCTCCCTGTGTGTCAGTGTCTTTGTACCTTCACATGGCCCTTGTGTAAGGACACCACTCATTGGATTTAACATCCACCTGAATCAGTATGACGTAATCTTAAAGTAGCTAATTTTATCTGCAAAGACCCTATTTCCAAATAAAGACCATGTTTTGAGTTTTGGGGTGGATATGAATTTTGGGAGAACATGTGTATTCATTAAAATTGGTAACAGTTTCTATCCAGATCAGTTTAGCTCAGCAGAGAAATAAATAAGCAGTTCTGGAAGTCTACCCATGTTTTCCTATTTAAATTAAATATTTGATTTTGCATAATATAAAAGGGCCTCAGTTACTTGTATTTTGTGTTCTTCACACACACACACATACACACACACACACACACACACAGAATAAAAGATTTTTTATGTTGCTTGGGGATCAATAAATTGTGACACAGACTCATCAATCCCATTAGCATTTATTGAATTCTATTTGTCGAGATTTTGCTAATTTTAAATCTGAAATGCAAATCTGACCGTATCACACCTGTGGTTGAAACACTTTAATGATGCTCCATTGCCTATAAAGTCCAAGGTGTTAGCTTGAAATACAGTGCCCTTCCTAGTACCTCTGCAGCTTTATCTCCCTCTGTGTTGTAATTCATGCCCCAGTAATACAGACTATTCCTGTTTCCTACTACATGCCCTGTTTCTTTAACCCGCCTTCTTCCAACATGTCTTCTCTGACTGCAAAGCCCTCTCCATTCTTCACCTCCTCAGTTTATTTTTTTTAATGTTTTTATTTTATTTTTGAGAGAGAGAACGCGTGAGTGGGAAAGAGACAGAGACAGAGGGAGACACAGAATCTGAGGGAGGCTCCAGGCTCTGAGCTGTCAGCACAGAGCCTTACATGGGGCTCAACTCATGGACAGTGGGATCATGGCCTGAGCCAAACTCAGATGCTCAACTGACTGAGCCACTCAGGCACCCCATCACCTCCTCACTTTCTGATCTTCCAGGATTTAGTTGAGATGCAATTTTCAACAAGAAGACTTCTCTGGGGCACATGGGTGGCTCAGTTGGTTAAGCATCTGACTCTTGATTTCGGCTCAGGTTGTGATCTCATGGTTTGTGAGTTTGAGGCCCACATCAGGCTCTGGGCTGACGGCATGGATCCTGCTTGGGATCCTCTCCCTCTCTCTCTGCCCCTCCCCTGCTCGCTCACATGCTCTTTCTCAAAAATAAGGATAAATACTAAAAACAAGAAGATTTCTCTGAATTTCCAGAGTGAATCGTATTTTTTTTTTGCTCACATTATACTATGTGAATATCTCCAGTGAAATATTTATCAAAGCATTCTAAAATATAGCAGACTATGAGGTACTGGGGGAGAGGCCAGACACTGTTATCTTATTCATTATTGGCATCTTGTCCATTAGCAGACTCTACACAAGTCATGTTTGCTGAACTGAACTATTATCAGATGTAAATGATGCAGACCTAACTTACTCCCTCAGTGAAAATTGATTATTCTTTGATGCTGGATAGATTAGTTGAGCAGGGTATGATCCTGTTGTACCCTGTTGAATGGTGCTGTATTCATAAATGTACCAAAGAGTCAAATAAAACAAAGGATTTAGTATTTGTTTTTCTTTTTTTTTTTTTAAAACGTTTATTTATTTATTTTGAGAGAGAGAGAGAGAGAGTGTGTGAGCAGGGGAGGGGCAGAGACAGAGGATCCCAAGAAGGCTCCATGCTGTCCACGCAGAGCCCAACACAGGGCTTAATGTCATGAACCACGAGATCACGACCCAAGCCAAAATCAGGAGTCAGACGCTCAACTGACTGAGTCATCCATGCACCCCTTAGTATCTCTTTTTCTAATTTAAAAGTTTTGAGACCTTGTGTTATTTCTAGTTAAGATTATTTTAAACCACAATTTCATGAGGCTCCTTCGTAAATTATAAATACATAAATTGCTTATCATCAGAGGAAACATACCCCACTCTTATTAGTTAATTTGAACTTTATATCCAGATTCATGTGAAAATAAAAACAAATCAATGTAAAAATAGATTCAACAGCTATCAAAGTCAAGTTACACAGGGTAAAGAGATAATTATAATTGCCACGGTAGTATGTTATGTATGCAGGACATGCTGTGTTCCTAAATGTGTATTCAGGTAGACAAAAAATAACTTTGATATGTGTTCTTGCCATTAAGAAAAATGGAACTTAGATTCAAGCACGTGTATTCTTTAGTTCTTTGAAAAGTAGTTTGCATTTCAAACTGGAATTGGAATGCTTTGTAACAGAAAGGTTATCCCTCTATATCTAATTGGGTCTCACTTCATGGTGATAATGCAGTGACTGATGCTTATTGTAGCAGGTGGAAAATATTTTTGAGATCATTTGTGTTATGGTTTTTACTTACTGAGCAATGTAAATTCAAAGGTATAGGTATTAAAGATAATAAATTATCATTTTATATAATATATGCCATTTTATATAATAAATAGTCTGATAAATACTCGGTGGGTCTCATTCCTGGATTGGAATTTGAGGGTGACATTTGCGTTGAATGGAAATTTATGGCATGAAAAACAAAGAATTGCGTTCTCATTTTTCATGTCTGTGGAGATGCATGCGATCAGCATTTGGTTGTTTCTTTTCAGTATAGTTTCTTTTACTTGGGAGGTAGTTACTTTCTAAAAGTCTATTCAATGAGAAAACATGGCAAGTGTAAGTAAGTTTCTCCTCAGATACAAGACAGTCACACATGACCGCTAGTTCATATTTTGGAGAAATATTTACTTAGTCATTGATTTAGAGTTAGATTTACATTGTATTGCTTACTACAAAAATATAAATTTAAAATACTCTCAAGAATTTTCAAAGCTCACATATAAAATCAACAGTGTTGATTTAAAGTAAACCAAAATTATTGACAGAGAATAACATATAATCGTACCTGTTTGCAATTCTGAATTAGGAGTAACAGTATACTTCAACTGTGGAAAAAGAGTGGATTTATTTTTCATTGTGAATATTAGTTGAGAATTCTCTTCATGAAATAATTTTCCAAGAAAAATACATATTTAAACCAAAGTGTACACATATTACGATAACTGGTTGAAGATTAGAAGAAAATAGTGAAAAATAACCACGCTTCAGCATGGTTTACAAATAAGGTATTTTGATTAATACAAAGAGTCACGTGTATACTGCACAAGAACTTTAAAAAGTTCCCAAGAGACCTCCCAGCCCAATCCCTTATTTTACTAATGAGGAAACCAAAATCCACAGGGTTATGTGAGTTGCATAAGTGAGTTAATTGCATACCTAGAAACGCTGCATAAAAATCTGAAGCATTGCTCCTTTCCTGTCATTTGATACCTCTCTCTTCTGGCTAATTCTTTTCTTCTCCATCCACAAGGACTTTCTATAGTCATAGTCATGGCCTACAGAAAATATTATTTTGTAGATTCTAAAGACTATAAAAATTGACCCACAGTTTTCACTATAAGAACATATAGGAGGAGATATTCAGCAAGAAAAATATCAACACTTTTGTACATCCCACATGTCCAACAGGGGAATTTAAAGGACTGGTCATCATAACACACTCATTTGAGGACAGCTTACAAATAACACAGCTCAAGCTTTCTCGCATTTTGGTACAGAAAGTTTTTCAACCTCGGTGTGTTTCCTCCAGGAATGTCAGCTCCTGAGATATTTTAACTACCATTTACGTATATGTTAATCCATACTTGCAAAGAATATGCAAGTTAAAATTATAGTTATATAGTCCATCAGTGTTTCACTTATAATTCCTGAGTAATGTGAGGAAAGAAGTAAAATTTAAAATACTGCAAATATACACTAAGAGATTCTTTTATTAGCTTTTACTCTTGAGTTGTTAGTCTTAATTATCACCTATTTAAATTAGCTTAGCTAGGGAGAAAAAAGCAAATATTTAAGACGGCAGTTATCACCCTCATAAATTAAAAGTAACAATATAATAAAATAATCATTTAGTATGCTGACTTAAACCTTCTAGCAATGCAAATTATTTGGGTATATTTTTTAAAAAGTAAATATCATTCATTTTAAAACATTTAATAACTTTATTCCTTTTAGACTAGTATCAGATTTTTTATACCTAGACTTGAAAAAATTATCACAATTTTTTTAGACTCCGGTTCTCATTGGAATATATATATGTAATATTTTCTTAAGCTCCAAATAGTGTCGTATTCGTCTTTTTTCGTCTTTCATGCTCATTTTGGTGGATGGGGAGGAGTTGAAGAGCCTACCCCTGCCCTCTGTTCCATTTCACTTCCAGTTAATGAGAGAATGATCCTAGGGAAGGAGGCAGGTCCCTTGGACCAATCTCTTTGTTAATGTTCTGATAAATGTGCCCCCTGCACTCCCAAATAATTAACTTTTTTAGGACGAAAGCTCTTATCGGTGGAATGTGTTGAGCATTCCTGTTACGAACCTGTTTCAGGATGTTTATGGCAAACTAAACACACTTAGCTTCTCCGGATTTATGAACATAACTCCCTGGAAAATAACTCATGAGCTAGGTGATCACTGAGGTGTTGAAGGGAGGTGTTTCACGACCTAAATGTTCAAGAATAAGCAGAAATTATGCCTGATCCTGAGAATAAGGGAAGGTTTTGGCTAGGGGACCTTTTCCCAGGAGCATAGTTAGTTGTAGGGGGAACTTGCAGTCAGACCATTGGAGACACTCTGGACTTTTCTCAGATGTCAGAGTACACATAATACTGGGCCTTAATTTTAGGCTTCATCCCACACAGCCTTGTGATGGATGGTTCTTGAAATTATTGGTAAAATTGAGCTTTAGGTTAAGACCTTTATTTGTATAAATCTGATGTGCTCATCTGATCTTAATATCTCTACATGGATTGTATTAATTACTAGCCTTAGTCAAATAGACAGCATGTAGAGCCTCCTGCAACATTTTTTCTTCCCTGCTGTCAACCTACTATTTATCAGATGTTTAGGGGTTTTGTACTATTTTAAAGTTGCTGTGTCAGCTGTATTTATGTATGCTACAGAAGGAATTTAGAGACTGGGCAAGTGGCTTCTTATACTTGCTTTAAAATGCAAATGTTATAATTGGGAGTGGGGAGAATCCTCTTTCCTATGGCATTGTGCTTATATCTAAACGATCATTCCTTTCCTCAAATCATTTTACAAGGTTTTCTGTGCTGCCGAGGACCAGGTGACAATATGACTGAGGTCACTCACTCTAAGTGTTTGACTCTGAGCACAGTTGGTTTAACAGCCCCTCTGATTAAAGTCTACTCCAAATTTAGACAAGTTGTGACCATCTATTACAGGAATGCTTTTTGTTGATCAAAAAATAAATTACATTTGCCAATACTAAAGTTCGCAATCAAAGAGCAAGTTCAGTCATAGCAAACCCCAGCGAGAGGTGCAGAAGCATATCCAAGGGGTAGAATGGAACAGGGGTTTCAGTTCATTCTTCAGATGAGCTTTTTTTCAGCAGTTTTTAAGGGAAAACATCACACAAATTAATTTAGAACCATTGTACAAAGGAGGTTTTCTGAATTCAAGATCGTAGGATGACTAGAAAATGCATTATCTTTGTTCTTCTGTCACCCAACAGTGTAAAGTCATTCTGGACCGTCCACCAGCCATGCAGTGTAGTGACAGTCTCCCACATCTCTTACATGACCTTCCATAAATAACTCTAAATCACCCCATCTCCTGTTTTTGTAATTTGTGCCACTCGTTCTTTTTTTATTCTCTATTCTTGTTCTTTCTACAATAAAAGAATGTTTTAAAACAAATCATATTTTATACTTTGGCTATAGCGATGTTTTTGGTCAGAAAATTCATTGTTGGCCATGGGGGCAAGAGGATGTCCCGTTCCGTATAGAGTCTTCAGCAGCATCACTGGCCTCTGCCCATTAGATGCTAGTCATACATCACTCCTTGTTCAGGAGTGACAACCAAAATTGACACCAGACGTTAAAACATGTCTGCTGTGGGGGACAGCATTGCCCCTGGGTGAGAACTGCTTGTGGAGATCGCACTTGTCACTTGGTAATTGGATTGTTAAATTGCTAGGCACTATAAAATAAAGAAAATAGACACATTGTAAGAAGCAATTTAGTTTTTGTTTAATCTATATTTTAGTGCCTGCTATGTGCAGAAAGTGTCTCCTGCATGCTGAGATGTCCTAAGACTTTATGGTGATAAGGGTGATAACCATGGTATTACAGTATGCTTTTAGATGTAGATCCCCGGAGTATATACTGTAGACAGAAACACTCCTCTATCACCTTATCAGCAGAAATATTGCAAGAAAAATGACCCCTTGAACACTTGTATCTTTTATCTGTGCCATTTGCAGATTGTTTCCCACATTTTAAAAATACAAGCTGTTTTTTTTTAGTTGCCAATTGGTCAGTACTTTGCCATAGTTAATACCATTTTTTTCAGCTAGGACCAGCTAGGATCTGTATTTTTTCAGGGGATAATTTTTCATTTTCTTTCATGTGTATTTAAGCTTGGGATTGAGATAAGATTGACTGGATCCTCCCTCCACACAGTTTAGGCTGAATTTTATTTATATAATTGTTGCTTTGCATTTTGCATTTGCCAACAGACAGTTAAAAACAATAGAAACGGTATCAGATGTGCTTTGCTACTAGAATACAAATTCATATTAGCACACTCCATTCAGATTTGAGAAATATCGACATTCACGGTGTATAATATGAAGGCTGATTTTCTCTGAAAGAGAGGAGATAAATATGTCAAATAAAGCTTTGCTCCATTTCTTCTCAGCTTCTTCTGCAAGGAGCTCTAGTCCTACTATTAAGGAGAGAAGGAAGGCCTGGTTTTGCAATTTTTCACAACACTTTCATTGACTAGGTACCACCATGTGAAACCACATGACCTGGTGAATGTGTTGAGTAATCTGACTCAGATCTGTCCAATGCATATGAAACGCCATGCCTTTCCCCCTTCCTAACTCATGGGGCTCTGGTAAGAAATGGAATGATAGAATACAAGTGAATGTTCTTTGGATTTTAAGGATAAAGTCATTGTATCATCTTGATCATGTTTATTCAGAGATATACAAAGTAGAATATAATATGTAGATAGTATAAACTATGTTCTATTTAGAGGTTCACTCGCTCCAGTGGGTGATGTCATTAAATTGGTTTGGCTGTTTTTTTATTGCTTTAAATTGAATTGACCAAATCATAGCTATTTGGATAACTTGAGACAGTTTCATTCTGGTTCACATGGCTCACTTTGTAGTAATCTTAACCTCAAAATCAGTGTGTGTGTGTGTGTGTGTGTGTGTGTGTGTGTGTGTGTGTGTAGAGAATTTGATCGCTTTTTTGAGGGGAAAATAAATAATGGGGATGCTTTTTCTTAAGTATCAAGGACTTTTTTTTTCTTAGACAATTTTACTTATTTTTATGTAAGCTCTATGACCAGCATGGGACTTGAATTGACGACCCAATATCAAGAGTCCCATGCTCTACTGACTGATCCAGCTAGGAGCCCTGGGAATGCTTTTAACTGTGATATTTTCCATGATGTACTGGGATCACATTTCAAAATTCAATATGCTAGTATTTCCACAGTGCTTTTTTTTTAATTTTTAAAAATTTTTAATGTTTATTTATTTTTGAGAGAAAGAGAGACACAGAGAGTATGAGCAGGGGAGAGGCAGAGCGAGTGGGAGACGCAGAATCTGAAGCAGGCTCCAGGCTCTGAGCTGTCAGCACAGAGCCCTACATGGGGCTCAAACTCACAAACCGTGAGATCATAATCTGAGCCAAAGTTGGAACTTTAACCACCTGAGCCACCGAGGTGCCCCAATGGTACTTTTCAATTAAGAAAAAAGAGGGTGATTTTATTAACTAAGCTACCATTTGTTTAGGTTAAATTTCATTAATTTGAATTATAAATATATCTGATAGGAAATATTGTATCTAGAAGGTGAGAGATAGCTACCATTTATTGAATATGTTTGGCTTATGTCTGTAATGCAGACATTATACAAAATAGGTGGTGGTGTCCTCATTTTGTAGATGAGAATACCGACGTTTGAAGAAGTAAAATAACTTACCTCTATATCACATGCTGTCAGTCTAGCCTTTTTTTTCCCACCATAGCATGTTACCTCCTGGAGGCAGCGTAAAACCAGAGCAAAATAGATCCACATGGAGGATAGTAATAATAATATTTATATAGCTAGAGTATTCAGCATTTACTCACCATAGGTGATGTCAGATACTATGCTCAGTGCTTTATTTAATTCTCTTAAACTACTGAGTTGGGAACTATTATTGTCCGCATTTTATCAATGAGAAAACTGACGACTGAGTAAGTTTTAATTTACTCATTCAGCTAGTGAGCATTAAACACCAGGATAATGATGTATTTGGTTTGTTTGCTTGTTTGTTTATTGATTGATTGCCTGTTCCCCACTGCATCCAGTAGAACAATTGGAAAAGGAAAATGTGGATTCTTTTCTGCCCTACTTTTTGTAAAATTAGTTCTTTTGGGGTATGTGGGTGGCTCAATCTGTTAAATGTCCAACTTTGGCTCAGATCGTGGTCTCATGGTTCATGGGTTCGAGCCCCATGTCAGGATCTGTGCTGACAGCCCAGAGCCTGGAGCCTGCTTTGGATTCTGTGTCTCCCTCTCTCTCTGTGTCTCCCCTGCTCATTCTCTCTCTCCCCAACCCCCCTCTCCCGCCTCAAAAATAAACAAACATTAAAAAAAACACAACAGTAAAGTACTTCCTTGACAGGGCACCTGGGTGGCTCAGTTGGGTAAGCATTGGACTTCAGCTCAGGTCTTGAGGACTTCAGCTCGGGTCATGATCTCATGGGTGTGAGTTTGAGCTCCACAGTGGGTCTGCCCCCCCCCCCCCCATGTTGGGCTCTACAGAGCCCACTTTGGATCCTCTGTCTCCCTATCACTCTGCCCCTCCCCTGCTCGTGTGCACAGTGTGCAGGTTCTCTGACTCAAAAATAAACATTAATTTTTTTTTTTACAAGTAGTTCCTTGAGGGCTGTGACAGAAAGAAATGGTTGAATGAACTATTTGTGCAGCCACTACGAAAGTCTGAAGAGTTTTTAATGGCAAGAAAAAAACGGTCATGAGATGGAATTAGGTAGAGAAAAGCAGAATATAAAATTGTTTATATAAAGTATAAACAGTCTCTCTTTCATTTACCAGTTGGTAAAAAAAAAAATTAAAAAATTAATAGAAGTATAAAAACCACATCAGAGTGCTAACCTTACTATTATTTCTTTTTAAAAACTTTTTTTAATGTTTATTTTTGAGAAAGAGAGAGAGCACAAGTGAGGAAGGGCAGAGAGAGACACACACACAGAATCTAAAGCACGCTCCAGGCTCCTAGCTGTCAGCACAGAGCCTCACCCGGGGCTCAAACTCACAAACCTGGAGATCACGACCTGAACTGTTGTTGGACGCTGAACCAGCTGAGCCACCTAGGCACCCCATCTAAGAAGTGGTATTATGGATAACTAATTTTCCCTTGCATTCTTTTCTGCATTACTAACATCCTACAACTATATCAAACTGTATTACTATCAAAAATTACTATAATCAGACACAGTTTGAAATGCATGCAAGATCTAAATCTCAATTTATAAATTCAGGTGTGTATGAAAGTTATCATTCCTTTATTAACAATTTGAATTTCAAGCTCCCATCCTGATGTTCTTTGGGGGAATTTTAATCTTAGTATATCTTGTTGTCATTCCATTGGAGGGTCTTACTCAGTGTTATTGAACATGTACACACTTACTGTCCCTGATATTTATTGTCTTCCTGTCCACATCTCCCTTCCCCCGAGCTCAGTGGCTCTCTGCTGTTTCTCTGGTACTACTAGGCATTTGAATCAATTGGGAACCTGTTGGACGGTCTACCAATAAATCATTACTTCAAAAGAGCAACCAGTTACTATATCGGAAGAGTATGTAAAGCTAGCTGATTTAACTAATTTACTTAGTGTTCAGATTTCTAATAACAAAACTGTTCATTACGGTATGTATAGAATTAATTATATCATAAAAAGTACCTAAAATCTGTATTTTTAATTATATATGAAAAGGAGCAGTGTAATACCTATGTACTCTTGTGATTTCTATTTTAAAATTTATCTTTGAATATTGTATAGAATACTTAGATTAGCAATAATTTGAAGAGTAAATGTATTGTTTATAGTGAAAAACAATCTAGAAAGCATGTTCTTTAGATTATAAGGGTTACAAGTATAGCTTAAGCAAAATGATACCTTTTTTCTATTTTAAACTATAGACCATCAATTTTCAAATAAAGTAATTTGTGTTTTCATTAGTCTCTAATATTGCATAAAGACTTGGGTGATTTTGTATGTCTTCGACATATTCAACATTCATTTGCAAAAATTTGATTCACAATGTCAGTTTTAAGTTTTGAACACAATATGCATATATAGGGAGCATTTGGGTTAACTATATTTTGATGTGACATTACCCTTTATGTTAAGCAGTATGATACAATGAAAGGAGATGGCTCTTTTGGTAAAATCTAAAGTAAATGCCAAGTTTGTTTAATGGGTGATTTGAGATGATTGTTCAAGCTTTCCAAATCCTCCTTTCTGCCACCTCAGAATGGGAGTAATAATGCTCACTCCACAGATTTATCATGGGGATTAAATGAGGTAATAAATCCAAAGTGCTAAAGCACAATGGCTGGCTTAAGGTAAACAGTCACAAATATATTAGCCATTATTATTATTGTTGCTGTTTTTCACATTTCCTACTACTCCTTGATAGCACATAAGATTATTTAGTAACTGTTCATTTATTTCTTAGGTTCTCAGCTCTGAGATGAATTTTATTATCCAACATCTGTTCTTAACTTCATAAGGAAACATGCCTTCCACATTAATTAAGCATCAAAAATGAGTCTTAATGTTCATACAGAGTAATAATCATTTTCCAGAAGGAGCTGCCTTCATATCAAAATGTAATTTCCAGTACTTAGAAAAAAGATTGTCTGAACTGATTGAAACTAAAGAAGAGTAAAATATAGGAGTCATGGAGCCAGGAAATGTTTACAGGTGGCAGCCCTGTGGGGTATGGTCTAGACCAGACCTTAAGTTTGTAGGTGAGGACCTAAGAGGTCCCTGAAAGAGATAAATGACTTTTTCTGAGACCAACCCATAAGGAACAGGTGGCAGAACCATACAGGAACTGGTTTTAGTACAGGGTTCTGTCCCGTTGTCTTGTATTATATCAAGGTTAACATGTGTGTATTCATTTCTGTTAAAATTTGATCAGTAGCTAGGTGTTTGGCCTCAGCATTCTGCTTTGTGAATAGTAGATACTATGGAAATAGTTTTGAAAGAATATTCATGAAATATATAGAAGGTTTGGAAGAAAAGACTAATTGCTCAGCAGTTTACATCAGAAAATAATTATGCAACCATAGGCATGGGATACAGTCGGGGGTCCTTTACACACATGGGAATTTTAGTGACAGTTCAGGGTGAGGAATCAATGTCATAGTCAGTTTTTCTGGAAAGCGAAAAGGATTGTTACAAACTCAGTGGAGCTATGAAATAGTATATTGAGCCCAGTGAAGTCTAGTATATTCATCCTTAAGCTACCTTTATGTAATGAATTAAGTCATGTGAGAATCTGGATGGAAGGCAGAATATCTAATTAGGATTCCGTTGGCAATAAATAATTAAAAATAGACATATTTTTAAGAATTGCCATCAAAATCGTGAGAAATATTGTTATATCACAGTTTTGATTTCTCAGAATATCTGCATGATTATTTTAACTTCACTGGAGAGGAAGAAGTGTGTAAGTTGCAAATTACGGTAACATTTCTTTTTAGGTTTATTTATTTTGAGACAGAAAGTAAGCAGGGGAGGGGCAGAGACAGAGGGAGAGAGAGAATCCCAAGCAGGCTCCACACTGATAGCACAGAGCCCAGAGTGGGGCTCAGTCTCATGAACTGAGATCATGACCTGAGCCCAAAGCGAGAGTCAGATGCTTAACTGCCAGAGCCACCCGGGTGCCCTGAAAATTACCGTAACTGTAGATAAAGATGTAGAGAAGTGACAGGTGGAAAGAAAGATGATGGCATTAAAATATAATACAGAGCATGTCTGTTCCTAACACTGCTCTCAATCTGTAGCAGATGTCCTTTAGTGATTTTAAATAAAACGCCTGTGCATTTGAAAGGACATACTAAGTAGCAATACAGTAACCCTTCCCCCCTTCTCCACAGTGTCAGCTCCCCGGGGTCAGCCACACGTCAGAAGCAGAAGATTCTCCGGGCACTTCCTCAGGTCATCCAGTAGCCTAACACTACATGACAATATCACAGTGCTGTCATTCCGTGCACTTTGTCTCCTCACGTAGGCATCTTAGCATCTCCTGTCATCCCCAGAACAAGGATGAGTCCAGCACAATGAGATACTGGTAGAGACACAGAGGGATCATGTTCACGTGACTTTCATTGCAATTCATGACACTATATTGTTACACCTGTCCTATTTTATTAGTAGTTGTTGTTACTCTGTTACTGTGCCAGATCTATAAATTCAACTTTCTTTTTTTTTCTTTTTTTTTCAATTTTTTTTAAATGTTTATTTACTTTTGAGACAGAGAGAGACAGAGCATGAATGGGGGAGGGTCAGAGAGAGAGGGAGACACAGAATCTGAAACAGGCTCCAGGCTCCGAGCTATCAGCACAGAGCCCGACGCGGGGCTTGAACTCACGGACTGCGAGATCATGACCTGAGCCAAAGTCGGACGCCCAGCCGACTGAGCCACCAAGGCGCCCCTATAAGTTCAACTTTAATACAGGCATATCCACATAGGAAAAAAATACGTGGTTTTATATATGGGGTTGGGTACTGCCTGCTGTTTCAGGGTCCATGGGGGGATTGCACACGTGTCCCCACGGATAAGGGGGGACTACTGTACTCATGTTGTCTCTGTTAAGGTGTCAACATGCCATGTAATGTGTCAGTTTAGTTTTTTAATTTTGCAGTATTGTTAGTAATGGTGTATTGAGTGAGCATTAAGCAAAGATTATTAAAGTTCAAATGCCAACCAAACTGATGTATCAGAATTCTCATGACAACTAGTTCATAAAATTATTCTACCCGTTATGAAGAAAAATACACATGCAGACACAGGGAGACACACATGCAGAGGACGCTACCATGTAGGACGCATTCTGCCCCGAAAACCTCTCCACTTACGACAAGAGCCATTTGTTGTTAAAAGGGTAGCGTCTTAAGTGCTAACTGATGTGGAAGAATCCTCTGACTGACCTCACTGTTCTGTATGGATTTGACATTTTCCCTGCGCTTTGCATGGCATTCTTCACAGAAGGTGAATGCTGCTTGGATTCTCTTCAGTGCTCACCTGCCACTTTCCTCTCCTTCCCTACCATCTTACCCATATCCAGCCAACAGTGCCTATGTGTATTTTTCCTTAAGTACTTACAAAATAGTTAATCAGAGAAGAGCCTATTAAATGCCAAAATATCTCCGAATAAAGAAAAATGAAGAAAGGTCTGTAGTGAATGGAAAATTATTCTCCCCATCTTTAACAACTCTTTAGCTAACAAATCCTTTCTTAGATATTGATAAAATCTTTACATCTGACTGGCTTATTTTAATCTAGAGAAACAAAAAAAAATCTATAAATACAACCTTTTAAATCCCACATCAATTTTGTAAAATTTCAAGAACTCATATTTCTTAAAAAGGAAGTCTGTGAAGGTGTCTAATCTGCCAAAATGAAAAATAACATATTGGACCCTTGAATGTCTCAGTAATTAAGGAAACTTGTCCTGTATAAAGTTTTCTTCCGATTTCTGCTTCCTAAGGAAAGACTTGCTGCTGAGATGGGGTTCAAAGGCACAAAAGGAGAAACCTACTCTCCTAGAGTCTTGTCCAAATCCAGCTGCTGTCTTATTTGCTGTGAAACCTTGGACAAGTCATGGATCCCTTGTAAAATCACCTTATTTACAAGGTGAATATGAGACTATCTATGCTTCACTAGTGGAAGTATTAATTGGAGAGTTCAATAAAAAAATGCCTGGTACATGGTAATTGTTAAATAGATGACAGCCCTTTGAATCCTCACTTAGAGCACATTTTGTGTTCCACGTCAGGAAATAGATTGGTTAAGAATGAGATCAAATTGTCCAAAGACAAATGTGGTCTCAGTATGAGCCCGTTAGTTCTGACTATTAAAGAAATAGAGGAAGTACAGATCTGATATACAATTTACGATGATTTTTAACAACTCTCACTTAAACACCAGGTGAGTGAAATAGAGCGGCTGCAATTTATTCTTTGCAAACTAGCTGGTTAGTAGCAGATGCAGAATTGAACCCACCAGTCTGTCACATGGATCACATCACTTTTATGTTAATTTTGCTCCGTATCATATACTATCATCAGAAGTTAATTATGCCTTATTAGTATATTCTCCAAGTATGTTATCAGTTTCTTGAAGACATGAACTGTTTTTATAGGTGCTCATTTTTTTAAAGTTTATTTTATTTTCAGAGAGAAAGTGCAAATGGGGGAGGGGCAGAGAGAGAGAGAGAGAGAGAGAGAGAGAGAGAGAGAGAGAGAATCCTAAGCACCAATAGGGAGCTCAAACTCAGGAACGATGCTATCATGACCTGAGCTGGAGCCTGATGCTTAACCAACTGAGCCACCCAGGTGCCCCTATAGGCGTTCATTTTTAAAGTTGATTTTTTTTTAAAGGTGGAAATGATTACATTTCACTTAGGTTTTAGTGAATATTAAATCAGGAGTCTTCCAGAAAATGAAGGAAGTTAGTTGTCATAGTCCTGACTCTGATTTTTCAGATGTACTTTCCAGACTCTAAAGCAAAATTAAAGTGGGAAAGGAAGTTTTGCAAGGGACCACATTACAAATTAATTCAGAAGTCTGAGAGCAAAAATTTGACATCTGCAGCTGGAGCTTGATGTACAAGTACTCCAAGGCAACAAAGGTCATGTTGACCTATTACTTGAGTAGAGGAGAGAAAAAAAAATCTCAATGATCCATGACAATTCTTTAAATGAAACGGAAGATGTCTCTAGATGGTTAACTTTTAGCAGATCATTGCCAGGTCTGAGATATTCCATTCAGTTCTGTCTGTTCAGGACAGCCAAGGGATTAGAGGATTTAAAAATCTCACCTCTGTGGGGCACCTGGGTGGCTCAGTCTGTTGAACTAAGCATCTGAGTTCTGCTCAGGTCACGATCTCACAGTCTGTGAATTGTAGCCCCGCAACGGGCTCTGTGCTGACAGCTCAGAGCCTGGAACCTGCTTCAGATTCTATGTGTCTCCTCCCTCTCTCTCTGCCCCTCCCCTGCTCATGCTCTTTTTCTCTCTCAAAAATAAATAAGCATTAAAAAAATTCAAATTCAAATTTGGTCGCCAAAATTGGGTTTAGGATAGTCCAAGTAACAGCAGATTGCTACCTTTCAGTGCTCACGGTCAGCTGAAGTCATCTTATAGATGGGCTTGCTTCCCTTATTTTAGAACTGAACAGCATATCATGTTGAAATTGTTTTTGCCTTTTAGATGTGTCTGGTAAAAAAAAAAATTCTGACTGTTGGATTTATATTCATTTTATTTAATCGTTACAGGAGATTCTGGGTCTCCTAAAATTTTTGCTGTAGCCATTCCCAATGAAAGACTGATAAGTGCATATGTTCTCATACACTCTAACTAGTTTTTCCTAGAAACTGAATTTGAGCAGAGTATGTAACCTCATGGCAGTGACAGAATAGTTAAGAAGAAAAATGTTGTCAGAAATAATTAAATAACTTCACTGTCTCTAACAGCAACCATGGTGGGTACTTACTTCCTTTTTTATTTAGAAGATTACATGTTATACCAGATCTGCTACTGGTCAAGAACTATATATTACTGTAAATAATGGTATTTTATCACGATTGTTTTTCATTACTGTGCTACAGTATTTGTAAGGTAACAGTGACAATCAAAACAGTCCATCCTACATAATTTGTGTGTCTACATAAAAGAGATCATCTAAAGTCTCTTCAGAATACAAGTCTTAGATCCAACATTTTGGGAAAACTATTTAGTCTAAAAAATTACTTAAACTTTAACTTCCTCATCCTAAAAGATGAAAAAAAATCTACATTGGTAAAAAGAGAAGAATTGAAATGAGCATGATTTTTTTATTATCTTTTACTCAACAGCCTAAAGTAGCAAACGTTTATTTTTTCAGTTTTATTGAGGTATAATTGATGAATTAAAAATTGTACGTATTTAATGTATACAGCTTAATGATTTGATATATGTATATGTGAGAATTGATCACTACAATCAAGCTAATTAGCATATAATTTAGATAAGTTATGAAGTCTTCTCAGCTCATTGCCAAGCTCATCTAGTGCTCTCAAGATACTTTAGATTCTTTTCCCTTTCTATTCTTGGTTTTCTGTACAGCAAAACAAATGACCGCAAACTTAATGGCTTAAAGAAGGTACATTTATTATTTCATCATTTCCATAGATGAGGTGTCTGGGTATGGCTTAACTGAGTCCTCTGCTTGGGCTCCCACAACACTGCAGTCAAAGTGTTAGCCTAGACTGTGTTCTCATCTGAGACCTTGGTTTCTCTTCCAAGCTCAAGAGCTGTTGGCAGAAATCCTTTCTTTGTAGTTGTAGAACTCTTGGTTGCTTGCTTTTTTAGGGGCAACAGGAAGGAGAGGGTCTATTGCTTCAACTCCCTAATCTCTAGGCCTTCTTTTTTTAATTAAAAAAAGTTTTAATTGAACTATAGTTGACATATTAGTTTCAGGTGGACACTGTAGTGATTTGACAGTTATACATGATGAAATTCTCATCACAAGTGTGGTTACCGTCTGCCATCCTATAGAGTTATCACAATATTATTGACTGTATTCCCTGTGCTGTAGACTTTTCATCCTGTGGTTTCTTTATTTTATAACTGGAAGTTTGTACCTCTTAGTCTCCTTCTCTAGACCCTTGTTCAAAAACCTCATCTGCTTAGATCAGGCCCACTCAGGATGGTAACCTTTCGAGTAGCAGAAAATCAACTGATTAGGGACCTGTGGTGGTCAGTTTTTGGTGTCTCCTTGGCTGGGCTTTAATCCCCAGTTGTTCAATCAAACACTTACCTAGGTGTTGCTGTGAAAGTTTTTATAGATGTGATTAACTTCCATAATAAACTGACTTTAAGTAAAGATTATCTACAATCATCTGGGTGGTCCCAATCTAATCAGTTGGGTTGTCTTGGAATAGAACTGAGGTTTTCTTGAGGAAGAAGGAATTCTGCCTGCGGGCAGGCCTTCAGGACTTCTGCCCCAGAGTATCCAGCCTACTCTCCTTTCTCATGGCTGTCCTACAGATGTCAGGCTTGCCTACCCACACCCCACATAATATAAGCTAGTTCATCAAAATAAATCTCTTAATACGTATATATCTTCTTGCTTCCGTTTCTCTAATGGGTCTCTGATTGATACCTAGGACCTTACTTACATCTGCAGAATCCCCTCACTCTGCTGTATAACATGACCTAACCGGAAGAATGAATCTGTCACAGTCGTAGATCCTGCCCACACTCATACAGTGATGTGCACCAGACAGGGAATCTTGAGGTTTCTCAGAATTTGATGTCCACAGCTACTCAGTTTATCCTGTAAGTGTTTAGTTTTTCTCCAATGAACTTATCCTCCAACTATTTGGTTTTCGATGAATTCTGTTCAGTGGGGAACAAACAGTGGAACTGACTGGAAAGTGTAAAGAAAAAAAAAAGCAGTCCTAGGGAAGGAAGAGATCACAAAATTAATGGAATTAAAATTTGAGGCAGCACAAGAATTGGTCACAAGATAAAAAAAAAATTGCATCCACACTGATACAGATCCAGTACACCATAACTCTTTAGTTGAAAATCTGAAAGTTGTTTGCTTACTCTCGATCTCTGTTCTCTGTAGCATACGGAACAAGGTTATCCAATGGAACTTCCTGTGGTGGAGGGGAACATTCTCTGTCTGCACTGCCCAGTACAGGATGTATACTATACTAGCTACGTATAGCTCTTGAACACTTGAAACAGCTTGACTTCTGTAGGAACCTACATAGCCTTGCCTTTAAATCAGATCTGTGATACGACTGCATTTTTGGCCTTTATTTTATTCATGCAAACTCACTAAACACATCATGTGAAACTTTCTTTTTAACCTGAAACAAAATAGGCTAGTTTAGTATTAAGGTCTTTTCATATTGCAATTACATGTGCTTTGTTTTTGCTTTAAAGAAAAATGGTGTGCCTAGTTATAACTACAGACAGATATTAAATATACGGCATAGTCTGTTTTCACATGGAAATTATAGTCTTGTGGGGAGGACTATCAAATAGAAATGTAAGTAGGTATAAATGCAGAAACAGAAAAAGCACGTTGTTGTTGGGGGAATCTCCAATATCAGGAGAGTCAGTCTGTTACTTCTTCTGTATCCTAAAATATGCATGGATAGCCCATCTCAATGTTACCGTGCCCTAAGATATGTCACCATATTAACCACATCTATCAGGGGGTCCCCATTTGGGGAATTCTGAGATTCCCCGTTGAGAGTCTAGATGCCGGACCCTACACAGCCCAGAGGGGCTGCCAGAACAGCTGAGCTGATACAGAGATCACCCGATTATGCTGGGACTCTTAGTTTTTGATTTCTACACAGCATATATCAGGGTCTACCCTAAAAAGGAACCGTAGGGAATTTAAAGGACTTGGCGTTTGTCATTAAAATGGAAGTCATGTAGTCTGTCAGGGAGTGTGTAGAATGTAAGGATGAAAGAATGGGAAGGGTGAGGAGGGCTCCCTCCTTTCTTTCTCTTAGAGCCAGGATTGCAGGTCAGGCAACTTGAACCATCCTGCAACCAGTTTCTCTTGAATACTTACATTGGGGGCTGAAGGGCATAAGGAATTAAGAAAAGGATTCACCTTTAGGAAGGATTTAGATCAGATCACAGCAATTTAAAACTAACAGATGCCACTGTTTTCAAAAGAAACTCAACCAAAGGAAATGTATCCCATGCTGTGTGTGTGCACACACACGTGTGTGTGTTTATGTATTTGTTTTTTTCAAGCTCAGGCCCAGGTGTATGGTGTAGCCTCCGTTTTCTCCCAAGGCCTCACTGTATCTCCCTACTTGTCTGGTCTCTCTGCGACTCTTGTTCTGCCTCCTCCAGCTGTTCCATCTGAGCCACATTCCATTCATTTTTCTGTGTAAAGCAGTTCAACTCAGGCTTCTTACATATGCTCTGGGACCTAGCATCTCACCTGCAAATGGCCCCTCCAAGTGTTTAGGTAAACGTTTTTCCATAGGAGAGATATTCCAGCAATGTTTTAAAATAGTGGATGTTTCTTCTAACAAGTAATGAGGTGATATGGGTAGAATTATGCAGCTGCTATATAGGAAGCAGAGTACCTGACTAAAGGATGCACACATCCCTGCAACCATGTTTTGTGGGCACAACAGCAGGGTGCCCCTGTGCATCGTTGAACAAGCAGGAGGTGCTTCCCTCGATTGTACCATTTATATTATGCTTTAATTATCTCTCTACATGATTGCAATCCCCAAAAATGTAATGAGTTCCTGATGGCTGAAAACACTCCATATCAATTTTTGTAACCCCAGGCCCTAGTATGCTGCCTGGCACCTAATTACAGCAATCAATAAATACTTAATAGGGTCATCATTCATTTAACAAATATTTGCTGGCCATATATGAGAAAGTAACACTTAAGCTGACATCTGAAAAATGACTAAGAATGGGACATGGGAAAAAGAGGGTATGGGTGGTTAGGGGTAAGAGAAGATATATGGAAGGAATGAACTAGTAAGTTAATGAGGGTGTTTGTGCTAGGCAGAGCACTGAAAATATTTTGTTTCAGGCCTTTCTTAGAGTTCTAGCCATTTGTATCTATAGCTTGTGTTTCGTCATAATAATATTTATTCAATAAGAATTACTGGAACCAACCATGTGGTAGCAGCTGAGGACATGCCCATGGTAGGAGGAAAGCTAGTCCCTGTCTTTATGGGGGAGACTGGCATTGAAGAGCTACACAACGGAGCACAATGACAACAGCTGCACATCATGGGAAATAGCGGTGCTCTGAGGTTCGTAGATGCCAATGGAGATACAACTTCATTAGGAAGCTAAGGTGGGGGGGGGGGGTTCCCTTGACAAATGGTGGTTGGGTTGAGCTCTGGGGGCAAGGGTGATGTTCCAGGTAGATAAAATAACATATACCATATTTGTGTGCAGGAAAGGAAGGCCAGTGTGGCTGCAACACAGAAAGTGAAAGGTGGTTTGATTTGAAATGATGCTGAAGAGGGGATCCTGACACATGACTTTATGGGCCATATTTCTAGTTTTTGTTTTGTTTTGTTTGTTTTTCTATTTGTATCTCAAAGGGATTCCACTGAAGTATCTTAAGCCAAAAGTTTGTGTGTACTAGGAGCGATGAGATGGGAGAACATCGTCATGGCTGTTTTGCGTAAGCCTCGCTTTGGCTGTAGTGTCGAAGACAAGTCTGAGAGCAGCAAGAGAAGCAGGGTGGAAACGTGTGAAGGGCTTAAAATCTGGAGGTAAAATCTGTAGAACTTGGGGATGGATTGAATATGGGCTGTGGTGGAAAGAAATGCTGAGAATGACCCCCCTCCCCACCATACATGTCTGATGGCCTTACCAGCTTTCAGGCAGCCCTGGGCACAGCAACAGGAACCGATCTAGATGATCCAGTTTGTAAGAAGTATCATGAGTTTGCGCTTTAGAATGCTGAATTTGGAATACATTTATAATATCTACAAAGCATCTAGTGGACACCTGAATAATAAAAGACTCAAGAACTCAGTGTCTGTACAACCAGACAGATGTGTGGTTTAGCTAGGCATAGAGAAGGTAATGGAAGCCACATTTGGATGATACTACCTTGCGTGTGGCTATAGTGTGGGACGTGCAGACCAGTTAGGATTGTTCACAAAGTCCAAAACCTGATGGCTGAGTAAAGGAGCATAAGCTCCAAAGGAGGCAGAGAATGAGTGGCAGGTAAGTCAGGGGAGACCCAGGAGAGGGGTGTGACAAGGGAGCATGCCGGGAAGATGGCAATGAGCACCAGTGATGCCTGCTGCCAAAGGATCATGGAAGAGGAGGACTCCAAAATTGCACATCACATCAGTAAAGTTGAAGTTGGTGGTGACCTCTGCCTGGTGGTTATTGACGTGACGGGAATTGAAACTAGAATCTCATGAATTAAGGAGTGCGTGAGAGTTCTGGAGATCGAGTCGGAAAACCTGAAGTGACATTTCCAGATTAAACTTAGCATCATGTAGGAGAATGAACACCAGGCAGCTAATTTGTTCCCTTAGACAAGTTTGCTTTTGGACTCAAGGTGGTTAATTAAGTTAACCTTTTGTTATGTCTTAGTGTATAACAATTTAGTAGCTCTTCCATCCTATAGAATTTACTTCATTATATTCACTGTGGGTGGAAAACCGGAGATAGAACCCAAAACTTTCAGTGGCACCCCCTCCCTTCAAACCAGTGTGTTTCCCTGAAAATCATTCTCTTCCATTCTTTTGTTGTTTCTGAAGATCTCCATCTATTCCTTTATTTATGATCTGCCTGATACTCGTGGATGGTGTGCTTTGTTAGGCTAAACTGTGGGTTTAGGTAGACAAGTAATAACAAACCCCTTTCCCGTTGACAGATGATATGTATCATTTGGCTACCAGAACTTTTTGCTCATTTCCTCTAGCCCGTGCACGGCAGTGCTACGAACCATCCTTGCTCTCTGTCCTTATCCCCAATAAATGCTTTCCCTACCTTTTCTGTTTATATGATTGGCCAATTGACATTCAAAAAAGTATCAATGGGGTGCCTGGGTGGCTCAGTTGGTTGAGTGTCCGATTTCGGCTCAGGTCACGATCTCACGGTTCGTGAGTTCCAGCCCCACGTCGGGCTCTGTGCTGACAGCTCTGAGTCTGGAACCTGCTTCGGGTTCTGTGTCTCCCTCTCTGTCTGCCCCAACCCACTCGCATTCTGTCTCTGTCTCTCTCAAATATAAGTAAACATTAAAAAAATTATTAAAAAATTTTTTAAAAAGTCTCAATAAGAGTTTCATCCATTGATTAGAATTTCTTCATTTTCATCATTTAAGAGCCCCTTTAGATGTAGGAAATTTGCTTTTTTATCCTTTTTCCCCAAATACTTTGCATAGTAAAGTAGAATGGTATAAATAGAAATGTGCCAGTGAAACTGGACAGCTGAAAATACAAATCACAAATCAAAATTATTCTTTATAATATTATTATGGTTTCTTGAAATAAAATTGCATCACAGATCAGGAGGTTTATGTTTTGGCTTATTTTTTTGTGAATAGATTTCTATTGAAATTGAGATTATCGTCAAGAATTCTCAAACCTGTAGGTGTGAGATTTACAAGCTTGAACTATTCTCATAGCTGTGCTTGGCACATCTAAAGATGTTTTGCACCTTCTGAAGCATATTTTGAAGAATGCTGATTTATTTTTTAGGGGGGAAGGGGCAGAGAGCAAGGGAGACAGAGGATCCGAAGCAGGTTCTGTGTTGACAGCAGAGAGCCCGATCGATGTGGGGCTTGAACTCATGAACCTTGAGACCACAATCTAAGCCAAACTTGGATGCTTAACCGACTGAGCCACCCAGGCATCCCAGAAGCATTTTTGTCCTCTTGTATGTGAAGGCTCTACATTTATAACCAACCTGCTTGGGTACACATATTGTTGGGCATTAACTTGAAATTGAGATACACATTCCAGGTCTGTCTTAGGAAGTTGCCAAATGCTCAAAGTTTTGTATTCTGTGATGTTGAATATAGGCAAGTTTTAAAATGATTCTTCACCTTTATGGAACTTCAGAGTTGCCTATAGAGGAAATAGTAGTTTGTGGGAATAAAAATCTCCTAAATCTTACTATAAATGTAAATGTTCCACTTAGGTAAATGGATATATATTTTGTATGGGTAAACAATATTTGCACACTTGGCTAAAATTACTGGCTGAGAGGTATCATTATCCTGGGTTCTCTTGGCTGTCACATTTCTGGACTCCCCTTGCTGTTCTATACCCATTTATCTAAAACTTTAAAAAATTCCCAGAACAAATGGTAGCATGAAGTGCAGGCTAAATTAGAAGTCTTTTTGCCTTCCAGCTCTACCCAGTACAGAAGCTTTATCACTACGACTTCTGGCACTTCTTGCCTTTTGGGTAATATTGTGAGAATTAGTGAGACCATGGCTTTAAAGCATCCACACTGACAATACTAGCAGTAAATGAATGTATGAAATAGCGTAAAGTTTTTAACATGATCATGTTAAGTGAGTACATTTCTAAGTGAAATCCAAGTTTTTCGAATCTGCTTCATTTTTCATGGTGGAAAAATGTGATTTTTAATAATGAAAAAAAATTAAAGCTCGTCCAAAACTTTTGAGTGTTGTTCTTTGTTACTGCTCTCTTGTCAGGTTGAATTTCATTAATAATAGGAGGGAGGCCCATGAATTATACACAGTATTTAGGCCGTTTATATTTTCCACTTTCATAGAAGTTCTAACTTCACTACAGAGAGGAATGCAGGATTTATAAACAAAAAAAGAAACACAGTACTGTCAAGGTCAGATTAACTATTTGCATTTTAAAATAGCTAGTTCCTCTTCTAAAGGCAGATACTACAAATGTATAGCAGTAACCCGTGAGCTGGCAAATAAGCAATATGGTATTAGTCTCCTGAGTTCCTTTAAAACACAATTGCTTCTTTTACTTCCAGTGGTACTTCTGGCATTAGATGTTTTAATTGAATTACTTAGAAAATATTTTATTCAGCTTTTTAAAATAACTACTTTCAATTTGAGGAAATCGAGTATTTACTTAATTTTTTTTCATTGTGTTTCAGTTTAGCCCTATTGTTTCCATAGCTCAGATTTTAATCTCTCTCCTTTTTTTAAATAAAACAAACTGGGGGCACCTGGGTGGCGCAGTCGGTTAAGCGTCCGACTTCAGCCAGGTCACGATCTCGCGGTCCGTGAGTTCGAGCCCCGCGTCAGGCTCTGGGCTGATGGCTCAGAGCCTGGAGCCTGTTTCCGATTCTGTGTCTCCCTCTCTCTCTGCCCCTCCCCCGTTCATGCTCTGTCTCTCTCTGTCCCAAAAATAAATAAATGTTGAAAAAAAAAAAAATTAAAAAAAAAAAAATAAATAAATAAATAAAACAAACTGATTGTTGTAAAAGATTAAGTTTTCTCCTTTGTTTCCTTATAAAGGTAACCTGTATTTGCATCTTTGGTTGTATGACAGGTAGTTGTAATTCCTTTTCCTTTGGTGAAGAAAGCGAATGCACTTGTGATTAACTCACATGCTTTTTTTTTTCATTTGCACATTTTATTCAGTGTAAACAAAAGATGGGCTTAAGATTATTTTCTCCTAATATCACAAAAGGAAAAGACTAAAAGTGGTGGTGGTTGGGTTATTTCATACTCTTAGGTTGAAGTCAAATCCTCATATTCCCTGAAACTTATCTAGTGGTAAAACATTTTCTGACTCTTTCTAATCTTTTGCAATTATTGTCAATGGGTATATAGCAAATGCATCCATGTCTGCTGTTTCCACTTTGGCTACTATCTGGATAGGCTCAGTGTAGTGGGTGACTGCAAAAGTACTCTGGAACATGCTAGTTTCAAATCCCGGCCCTGCCATTTTGTAGCTGCTGAGGGCAAGTTAGTTAACCTCTCTGTGCCTCAGTTCTTTCACCTGTAAAATGTGAATAATAATAGTGCCCATATTACAGGGCTGTTACAAGGATTAGATAAATCAATATCTATAAAAGTCTTGGAACATAAAACAAGCCCTAAATAAATGTAAAATATATCCAATTAAAATAATGGCTATAATATAAGCAGGCTACAGATAGAGAGGTAGGTACAGACTGAAACCTGTCCCTTTATTCACTCCCTGTTATTATGACTATCCTCTATTTCCTCAGGCTTTTTGTTACCCAGTAACAGGATATTAAGTACCTAATCCTCCTGCTCAAGACATCTGGTTTACCGTCCTTCTTTTGATCAAAGTATGCTTAACATTTTAAGTGATACTTAGATTCTCCTTTCATTTAACATATATTTTATCAACATTGCAGAGTGCATAGATTACAATGCATCTAAGATTTCACCTCTGCTACAGGCTGTAGCCTAAAAGAATTACATTGGTAAGGAAAATAACACTGCCATTGCCAACTTTATCTGCCAAATCATCGGTATTTGACTTTCTGCGAAAGAGTTAAGCATGTTGCCGTATCAAATATTCAGTTACTCATTAATTAAAGTAGAACAAATTCAATATTTTTTTTATTCAGCAGATTAACTAAAACCCACCATGTTTGTAATTTATATTCATCCTGTAAACTGCATATGCATTATACATTTCCATCTGGAGTCCCGATGATTGTTTTTCTCCCATCTCATGCTTGATAAGCTGTTACTGATTAGACAGGGAATTCTGAAGCTGTTGAAAGCACAGATTTTTTAAAGCTCTATCACCTTGGTGTTCTTTACTTCTTAACGGATCTTGTGTGCTATTTGCAGGTTCTTCTTGGCTGTAGTCCATATAGGAGCTAGAGGTCCCTGGCCACAGTGGCTTAATACAGACAACCTTAATCTGTGTCTCCCTCATTTTTCTTTCATTAAAAAAAAATGTTTCACTATCTAGTCTAATATATCTTCTTTCTTCTTTTGGTTTGATCCTAAACCTTAATTTACCCTGTGCTGTTCTCTGTAAAACATAACTGGCATATTTTGATGCATTGTATTTTCTAAGTATTATTATAAAGACTTCACATGTTTTGATTCCTTTAACCCTCACTGTGTTAGGAGGTAGGTGTTATTATCCCCAAGTAATAGATGAGGATACTGAAACCACAGGGAGGTTGAGTTACATCCTCAAGATTAAAGAGCTGTAAGGTCGTAGAGTTCAGCATAAACCCAAACACAGGAATCCTAGGGTCCATGCATCCAGCCACCACACCATGGCCTTTAAAGAGCTGACTCTTCATCCCTCACATAGTAGGACATGCACTTTGAGATGTAGCTCCAGTGAAAAACATTCAGAAAACATTTAAAAGAGCTATATCCTTCATTTTTCTACATAATGTACATCCTGACTTTTTGGGTTATGTGATAGGAGTCATATAGTGGACACAAAGTGGAGTATAATCTTTGTGGCGTTAATAAAAATGGTAACAACAGACACAACAATGACTGTGTAGCTTTTTTTCTTTTTTTGAGAATCACCATCTGTTTATCTTTTCACATGCAGTGTTTGTAACCCCTGGTAATTATTCTTATGTGCCATCAATAACATATGTATTTTTACACATTTTTTAAACTGGGGCTCAGAAAAGTGCTATTTCTGGTAAACCACAGTGTTAGTGAGTAGTAGAGTCAGAAATCATATTAGAGTTATTTTTTTTTCCGTAGAGCTATATGCTTGTTTTTTTTTTTTTTCTGTTAATTGGGTATTTAGTCTACAAAGGTCTGATAAACATGAGATGCACCTGGCTAGGACACATATCCCCCGACAGAAGGTAACTGATATCATAACCACGTCTCTCCCTAGCTGCTTCTTGTATGTTATGAACACGATCCTTTGGATTTGTGCATATTCTTCAGATCATCCTGTCACTATGCTTGGAGGCATTAGGTGTAAGGGAATGAGTGTTTCAAGGTCATCTCCTACTATGGAAACATTGGAATGATTATTTAAGGTAAAAACTTATTAATTATTCCAAATGTAGATAGATTTATTTTTTGCACTTTATTTACTTATTTTTATTTAGACATAGCATGAGTAGGGGAGAGGGACAGAGGGAGAGAGCGAGAGAACCTTCAGCTGGCTCTGTGCTCAGTGTGGAACCTGATGTGGGGCTTGATCCTATGACCCTGGGATCATGACCTGAGCCAAAATCAAGAGTCGTAAGCTTAAACGACTGAGTCACTTAGGCACCCCTATTTTTTGCACCTTAGATCTGGGTTATACATCATATTAATCTTTGTGCCCCCAGTATTTTGCCCAGTGTAAAGGAGGAACTTAGTAAATATTGATTAAGTAATTAAATTAAATCATCAATAAATTAATGCTCATGTGAAAGCCTAGGGGGGAAAAATCACCTTTGTGTCTACATTGGGTTTCCAAATAGGCAGCAAGTGTAATTAGAAGGCCAGTAATCTACATGTCGATGAGAAAGAATGAAATCTTGCCATTTGCAACAATATGGATGGAACTGGAGGGTACTATGCTAAGTGAAATAAGCCAGTAAGAAAAAGACAGATATCATAGATGTTTTCACTCATATGTGGAATTTGATAAACTTAACAGAAGACCATAGGGGAAGGGAAGGAAAACTAAGTTTCAAACAGAGAGGGAGGCAAACTATAAGAGACTCTTAAATACAGAGAACAAACTGAGGGTTGATGGGGGCGGGGTTTTGAGGGTGGGTGGGGAAAATGGGAGATGGGCACTGAGGAGGGCACCTGTTGGGATGAGCTCTGGGTGTCGTATATAAGTTATGAATCATGGAATCTACTCCCACAGCCAAGACTACATTCTATACACTGTATGTTAGCTAATGTGACAATAAATTATTTAAAAAAAAAAAAAGACCAGTAGTATCTATAAAAGCATTTATTTTTCAACTGATACCTAAGTTTGTGTGGCATGGAGTGTTTTATGATGGCATGGAGTGTTATAGTTTTGTATCACTCAATTCTGAATCATTTCTTTCTTTCTGCCTCATGTCAGTTAGTGATCACAGTCTTGCTATATGATTTCCGTCCATTCAAGCACCTTGCGTTTCCCTAGCTTCCCCCAGACTTTTCCCGCCTCCAGAGGCAAGTGTTGACTTTTGCTAAGTATGCCAAAAGGTGAGAAAGATTGAAATTAGACAGATGAAAATTAAAATAACTTGAAAGATCACCCACAGCATTTTTAACTTCCCCTCACTTATTAAATAAACACTCAAATTTTGTTTCATATGAAATCAGTAGAGTGTATACTCAACAAAATGAAATTTCTGAATTTCCGTCCTCAAAGAATGTGTGATCTGGTGGAGGAGACAGAATATTGAACATGCCGTAACACTAAGATTCAAGAACCATAAAGTGTGATTTTCACAAAGAAACAGGCTTCCTGGTTTCAGGTAGTGCTCTGTAGTCAGGTGATATTTAAGCCGTGCTGGATAAATGGTTATGCTAACCAAAATTAGCAATCTTAACCACTTACCACTCAAAAAACAGGATAATACCTAATCCTCATTTACCAAAGGAACTGTTACAATAGGAATAGTATAGGCTCCTGTTTAGATGAGCCCCACTTTGTGCTGTCGTCTCCTGATGCTACTTTGCCACAGCTGCAGTCCTCTGTGCTCAACTTGTGCTGCCAGAAGGAAAGCAACTCAGAGGATTCATATGCTCGTGCTCTGAGGGGAAGGGAACTAGGAGATCAGCAGCCTCTAGTTCGTAGGTTTAGAATTATAATGTTTATAGCAGGCTGCAATTCAAAATGACACTTGGGCGTTATTCACGGGTCTGTTCAGGCAGTAAAGACAATCATCTCATTGACATACATACATATATGTATGTATAAATACATGTATGTATATGTCTATATGTATAAATATGTGCATATGTATGTATGTGTACAAGTATGTGTATATGTATTCAGGGTGTTGAAGTCAACCACTGGCTGAACTTAGAGCAATAGAGAGCAGGCTACCTCATTTTAGGATTAAAAGTGAAGATTATTGTACAATTTTTTGTGAGTATGAGTTGTGGGCTAGCCAAATTGTAGCCTTAACCGTTTAATACTTCAAGTCAAGTTTATATTGATGAATTATTGACAGTTTAATTGTTTGATGCCCATTAACTCAACAGTTTAAGTATTTATAAGCATACAATCTTATAAAATCAAGCTTATTTTTTTTTTCTCAGAGTTCAGGAAGCATAGATTTTTGTTTTCAATAAATGAGTTACATAATTTCAAGTAGGTGTCTTTTGATTTAAGAAAAATAATTTGCTTAAGAAAAGTGCATTGAGATAATAGCATCTTTGTCGACTTTGATGTTTTCATCTACTGTTATCTTTGTCTGTATCCCATCTGTCTGGGCTAGAAAACAGTGCTATCGGTGATCCTTCCCTAAAAGCATACACTTACTGTTGGTAAGAGCTAGAAATACATAGACTCCTTCTATAAATGTAAAAATTTTACTCTGTGTCATCGGGCCAGTCCTTTAGAGCTGGCTGTATTTTTAAAATTTCGTTTTATGCCTAGTAATTTCCTAGGTGTGTTGCTTCCCTGTATGTCCTTCAGAAACTTGCGTATCATCCTCTGATCCAGTGGATCAGACATCTGGAGACCTAGATGATCAGTAGCAGTGAGCACATCATTTGCATCTGCAATCCAAGTGCCCTGTGTGTTTCCATTGAAATTATATAGCTGTTACACACACACGCAAGTTCTGTAAGTCAAGCAGTGGTCGTGTTCTCCAAATAAATTTGCCTTTAAACCCTGGAGCATCATTGTAACACAACTTGAAATGATAGGAAATCCAATGAGGCATGTCGCCAAAAGCAGTTTCCTACAGGAAGTTATAAGAAAATTCATTATAATGTTTTCAGCTTTAATACTAATCAATGGCATAAACTCTAAGAAACATTTAATAGGGATATTATTAAAGGGACATTTTAATGGGAATATAATGAAAATACTGAATGCCATTGTTTAAGTAGCAAAACAAAAGCTCTTTCTTGGCTTAATGAGTTTTGAAAGAGGAGAGGTTTGGAGAATGTGTTTAAAGAAAAGGAACAAGAGTAAGAAATCAAGAAAAAAATAGATATAAAGAAGCAAGAGAGTGACACTGAGAAGAGAAAATAACAAAGCAATTTAGTATTTTTGCCCTAACAGAATTACATCTTTTGACTGTGCTTTTTCTGACATACCCTCAGAAAATATTTAATCTCTACTTCCTCCTTCCTGTAACTCTATCAAATAAATTTCGTCTGGGAAAGAACATATTTCTTCCTCGACAGGGTAAAAACTGGCCAAAACAAAAGTAAAGGCAAAATCTGTGCAACGTGTACCACGGAAATTTTAACAAGTACGGATAGGGTTAATCGTTTGTTCTGGCCTCTGTCGCAATTCGGAGGATGCTGTCACTGACAGGAAGGAGACATCAGTACGTGTGACTGTCTGTAGTTCTCTCCGTTGCCAGTGTTGGTGGTGGTTCCCAGCGGGCGGAACTTCTAAGATTCAAGGAGCTTCTCTTCCAGTCAAGTTACCGTTTTCTTCCCTGTGCTCTGGGGCATCAGGTTCCCTCTGTGGTGTTTCTTTACTGGGAGTTAAGTGCTGTTTTCATTAAAGGCCTTTAAACTTTAAGCACCATCAGATCCTGGTGTCTTACTCTGCATTCTTTTATCAGATAATTTGTAGTGTGTCTGATAGTGTGCAGAATGGGGGAAGGGGAAGTGGACGGTTGCCTACACGGAAGGACGCCCGAGATAAACATCCACTTTCACTGTTTTGGGCTTATTAAATCAATGGGCAGCCCTAGCACAGGTGTGCATAAGCAGTGTAAGAATGATTTCTGTATATACATTATTGTCTTCACCCGTACCAGCCTTTACGCTTTGCACCCTCTGCCTGTTGATGTCGGCAAATGCTCTCCTTACAAGTCTCCACCTGCTATGTATTTTTAAAGTTTTGATTCCGAGACAGAGACAGCATGAGTGGGGGAGGGCCCGAGAGAGAGGGGGAGAGAGAATCCCAAGCAGACTTCAGGCTCTCAGCACAGAGCCAGATGTGGGGCTCAAATTCACAAAACCACGAGATCATGACCTGAGCAGAAACCAAGAGTCCGACGCTTAACTGACGGAACCACCCAGCCGCCCCTAAAACCTTTGTAAATAGCACCACCACCGCTTACCATAGAGCCACTGGGAAAAACATTTTTGTCTGGCTGTTCCCACAAATGTCTGTAACTTTGCACTTTTTGTTTTATTTTAACTGGATTTAGCTAATTGTAATTTAGCAATATGACGTTTTCTTCATCTTGACCTCTTCAGAATCTCATCAAATTTAGTCATAAAATACAAAAACATGGAAGAAAGTCTCTTTTGTTACAAACGTAGACTAAATTCGGAAAATTTAAATATATGAAAAATAGGTTACACTTAATGCATACATTCAAGCAGATTTATGATAGTGAATTCCTTTTTTCAATAAATATTAGTTGCTTTCTGGATAGCAAATCCATGAGCTATATAGAAATAATGTATATTATGCTGCTGTGGAGATAATCATGGATGAGGGCCTTGAGTTCAAGTGTCAGTTTGAAAATTTTTATCTGATGTTTTGGTAGGACACCTGTCCTCACGCTCTACATCATAGTGAGAGGGCTGTGCAGGATCTCCACAACTGTTGTTTCCCTGAAATGTACGTCTAAGAGAAGAAACAAAGTAGCCCCAATCACTTAGTGTTTCCCTTTCACTTGACTTCTCTGTATTTTCCTGCCTTCCTCACTGGGGAACAAAATAAACTACATTAGTGAAAGCAGCAAAAAACAGAACGGTAAGTAGGGAGGGCTTCCCAATTTGTCCTAAATCATTAATGCTGTTGTAATAACATAAGCCTATTCTTCCGGGCCTCAATCAGTGGTGCCAAGTGAATGGATTAGAATATTCATTATTGCAAACCAATTAAACATCAACCCAGTATGTGACAGTAATGAAAGCTAATGTTTGTTAGCAGCTTACAGTGTATCAGATTGTGTCTTAAGTGCTTTACATGTATTAACTCATCTAGTCTCACAATTTTATAAAGCACACTTTTGACAATGAAAGAAACTGAGGCTTAGAGAAGTTTTGTAACTTACTGGAAGGTCCCATCGCTATCGGGCCGTAAAGCAGGAATTAGCCCTGCCAGTCTTTACTAAATCTGTCTGTGGCTTGTGAACCAGGGTTAATGACACTAAAGATACAAAGACTGTACCTTGATTCAGTAAAAAAATATATATATATTTATATATATAATATAATGTATAATATAATATATAATAATAAAATATATATAATATATTATATAATATATTTTATATTTATTATATTAATATATTAATATAATATATTAAATGATATATTATATTATATTATATATTATATATTATATATATTTTATATTATATATATTTTATATTATTTTATATATTATATTATATATATATATTTATATATTTTATATATATATATATCAGCATGTTATAGCTGAATATGACTAAATCTTTTATTTCATACCTGCTCAAGGCCACCCATTCATTCTCACTGGCACCAATTATTTGCAGCCATGAATGTTTTCCTAAATTTATTCAGATAAGTACTTTTGTTCCCACTTTGTAGAATTACAATAATTCAATTTTTGAATTATGTGTCTCTTTAAACATTATCAAGGCACTAAGAATATAAGTTAACCATTCATCTTGCATTACAAATTATTATTATTTTTTTAGATTCTACTTCTGGAAGCATCTGTATAATAAATGATTAACATTGTTTTCTTTTTAAAAATTGACAATATGGACAATTATATGTGGTATTTATAATAATAGTTTTACTGCAATCTGTAAATTTTGGCAGTATGTAAAAATGTTTTGACTGATTGTCCAAAGTAGTCACCCGAGAAACTGTTTCAATGTCTGTGGATTTTATGTTTTTAAATTGCCTTTGGGAATGTCCAGTTGTTAAAGTGCTGAAATAATTAGGAAATGTGAATATGCTCTAAAATTCAGAATTCTGCCATTCTAGGATCTTATTTAAAATCAAAATTAAGGGGTGCCTGGGTGGCGCAGTCGGTTAAGCGTCCGACTTCAGCCAGGTCACGGTCTCGCGGTCCGGGAGTTCGAGCCCCACGTTGGGCTCTGGGCTGATGGCTCAGAGCCTGGCGCCTGTTTCCGATTCTGTGTCTCCCTCTCTCTCTGCCCCTCCCCCGTTCATGCTCTGTCTCTCTTTGTCCCAAAAATAAATAAACGTTGAAAAAAAAATTTTAAATCAAAATTAAAAATACATGAATAGTTCTGTGTAAGCTCTTGCCCAGAATAAGAGATGCTCAGTTTTGGAGCTGAAGGGACTCTGAGCAATTATCTGTCCCCCTCTTCACTGTACAGGCCCGGAGATTGAGTCGACTTCCCTTAGTGTTAGATCTGAGGTCTCTGGGGTCAGGTCTAGTGCTTTCATGAAGCCTGATGGGTTAGTCATAATGTTGTTCATTCAACTACATGCTTCTTAGGTCATGAGAAAACTGCTATCACCTGAATTTTCTAATAAATTTCCTGCCTCAGCATGCCATGTATCCCCCTAGAATGAAGATATATGCTTTGCTTCTAGGTCAACATTAAGAGAAACACCACCATTGACATTTTAAGGACTTAACTGCCCTGCTATAAGTAGCCCTTGTAACATTGTTATGTCCGCCATGCCTTGGGAAGTGCATAAAGCGTTAGGATTGACCTAAACTGTAAAAAAATGTCAAATGCAGAAAGTTGAAAATAGGATGTGTAGGCCCTGAATCAAAATGTATCCTATTTCCAAATTCAGTCCTTTTCTTAATAGTCCCCTTCCCCCCAAAAAACTTTTCTAAAATTAATGTGAATTGGTGACATTTGTGTGCTCTTACATTTTCTGAATTCAAAATGATCCCTTTCTTACAGCTACAAAATTCTGCAATTTCATCAATAGGTTTCTAACATTTTCAGTAGTTTGCGCTTCTGTTCAAAAGAAAATGCCAGATCTCTTGAAGAAGAACCCTTGAGATATGTTAGGAAGAGACATTCAAAGTATAAATTATACAAAAGAATATCCAAAATTCTTAAAATATAAGAAGTCAACTTCAAGTTTATGTATAGCCTTAAAGTAATTTAGGGTTAGAGGGTAGACAGACTAATAATAGTCCCATTCTAATAGACTCAGTAAAATTTGTATTTTTAGCCTGTAAACGTCAAGAAGATTATTTCCTATCAGGTCAGGAAAAAAGCAGGAAGTATTCAAATGGATAAATAAAAAAGAAAATCCTGGACCTATCTCATAGGAAACGTAAATGGGAGTGTGGTTTGGGTTCTGTGATTCCCCAGAAAACAGATTCTTCACAATGTAGGGGTGGCCTGTGGTTGGCCTAAGAATTAAACTGGCATAAGGCAGATTAACAGGAGAAAAACATACAACTTGTACTTAATATTTTTATGTGTACATAGGAGCCTTCAGAAGAAAAACAAAGACCCAAAGAAGCCATTAGGTGCAAAGTATGTGTGTATATACATATCTTTTTAAGCAGAGAATGACAAGTTGCAGGGATGTGACAGGACAAAGGAGCTTGGGCTAGCCGCAGAAAATGGTGCGGGCAGTAATTAGGGAGTATTGGGGGAAACTCATGGAAAATACAGGCTATTTTCATAGGTTTGTTTATCTCAGACCTAACTCCTAGTTAGGTGCCAGCTACCCGTCTCTGGTAGTAAGAATGTTGTTTTTCTCTTTTCCATACAGGGAAGGCAACTTTTTCATGGGAAATTACATGATCTGTTTTAAAGATGAAAGGTCAGAGGGGCACAGAACCCTTCCTGCATCTTCCTATTTCGCAAGGGCCTTCAGCTCCAAGGAATCAATATGACAAAGTGGCATATTTTGGGGTGGCATGTACCAAACCCCTACAACATCAGTGTAGTACTAACACGGAATTAGCTCATTGATAAAGTGTGTCGTGAATTGTCATAATTAGGTGCATAAACCACAGGGCTTAGGTGCAGCAAGCATGTGAAAAATGAACGATTGACATTTGTCCGTTCTTTTGTTAAGTCACATGCACTAAATACATGTCCACGCAGCGGGGGAAAAGGAGCACATTTGTCAAATCGTAACATTCAGCGTTGTGCTCATCTGTGAAGAGATTTGCAGTCTGCCGATCATTTTCCTCAAGGACAATTTAAATATTTCTTTATTGTATTTTTACTTTCATATATGTGGTATTTTAACATGGCTCTTCCTTCTTCTATTTAAAGGAATGAATGCAGTGTAAATACAGTCAGTTCTAATTATTCACAGTAGTTACGTCCTAGAAATACAGTTGCCATGAAGACTGAATTGGCAGATACAGAAACACCGCCCCCAGGAGAAAGGCAGGGTTCGGTTCTTATGAGCCTCTGGTCACTACATTTTTGTCAGCCAATCAATACGTAACTTTGCTTTCTTGGTATTTTTACTTAAGGCCATCTTATCTATTTGGTATGTCTTGTGGGTTCATTAACATTGAACTCACAGCAGCACTCTACGTCTTGCCTGAATCAGGTTTATCAAACACATGGATTTTCTCCATAAGGAACCTCACGGTTTTCTTGCAACTTGGGAGCATTCCATGGCCCTTCAGCACTACTCTGGGGAGAGACACAGTTTAAAAAACAGAATCATCCCCCAAAAAACAAAATGCAAAACAAACAAACAAACAAAAAAAATATATATATATATATATATTTTTTTGTTTTTCATTTTGTTTTATATATATATAAATACCATATATAAGTACCATATATATAGTACTAAATCATGAAAGGAACACCTTTTTTTATAGTACAAAAGCTGAAACAAGAAGGTAGAGCATTGCCTTATTTGACCTTAGCTGGTAATGTAAGTATCATGTGACTCAAAATTTTGGTCCCTCTTCACATGTCCATGAGTTGGGGATGCAACTAAATTTTAGTGAGTAGGCAAATTTAAATTTGCACATACAGAACCTTCCAGTAATGAAAGGTCAGCTGTACCTGTTAATTGGTGATGCTTTAAAATATATGAAGTTTTCTGGGGCGCCTGGGTGGCTCAGTCGGTTAAGCGTCTGACTTCGGCTCAGGTCATGATCTCGCGGTTCGTGAGTTCGAGCCCCGTGTCAGGCTCTGTGCTGACAGCTCAGAGCCTGGAGCCTGCTTCAGATTCTGCGTCTCCCTCTCTGTCTCTGCCCTTGCCCCACTCACACTCTGTCTCTCAAAAATAAACGTTAAAAAAAAAGTTTTAAAAAACAGGAGATTTTATGTCCAAAATCTCAACGAGTGAAGCTCCAGTTTATGGTGTTTTTTTTTTTCTCCTTCCCTCCCTTCTTTCTCCCTTTCTCCCTCCCTTCTTTTTTATGTTTAGTGTTATTATGATAGTATAGAGGGATAGAATTTTGTATCATATGATGCCATTAAAATATGTTTTTTTAACCATCCACTCTTTGTCTTTGTAGCACCAACCAATTTTCTAAAGAATTTGCCTTTTAAGCAATAAAAGTCCTTGTTTATACATACTGAAGTAATTCACAGATAAATTATATCTGGAAAATTAAATTCAGGGTTATTGTGATTCACTTAGTCTTATATTTTGACAGTATTCAAATCTAAAGAGATGTGTGGCCAAATAAAAAAATATCTGTGAGGGGCTAGCTAGCAGCCCAAATCAGCTGTTCAGCATTTAAAAATAGGGAGATTTCATTGCAGTGTTGGATTTCAGAACTTTCTTGGATACCGAACGTTTGAATAAGCAGAATTGCTGCATAGTGTGCTACAGGTGGATAGAGACTGCCTCTCGAGTGAGACATCCCAGATTCTCCCTGTTGTTTCTCAACTGGCAAGACCAGATTTTTAAGCCATTAAGTTAGCATCTTTCCCCTATTGGTTTCTTTAATCAGGGTGCATCTTGTCTCTATTACCCATGCGTGTACTTGTGTCAGAAGTGAAAAAGTGAACGATCAATGGTTTTGACAACAAGCCAGAATCACCGATTTGTGTGAACTGCGTGTCCCCTCTGAGCACGGAACTGACGACTTCTGATTTCAGAAGTCGCCAATTATTTCCGCGCCGTCAGGGCTGGTTTTCTGCACAAGTGGTAGGAGCGTCGCTCATTTATGGAGATGAATTAATTCGGTGCTCAGCAGGGCCTCCATGGGCGCATGGGTGTCACGAAGTAATGGACGGCACCCAGATTCGCAGTGAATCAGAATCCCTCCAATGCCCCCGCCACTGAGGTGTGCTGACGACCGGGCCACGGAGCACTTTTCAGCGTCTTACCAGACAGGTCCCAACTGCTCTAGTGGAGAGGAGAGAGCACATTGTGTCACAACACGTGTACATTCTGGGCTTTATTAATCCTATTTTATGGTTGAGGTAGAAGGTTCACCCAAAGGCCTGTGAAATCGAACCAAAAATAAAGCAGAGCTGCAATATACTACATCCTGTGCATAAACTCCAAACATGCTAAGCATATGTTCTATCTCTTGCAAGTGAGTGCAGATCATTTGTACTCATTTGCTTTTCAGGAAAGTATAGAAAGTAAATAAATAAAAATGACCATCTTTATTAGTCACTTAGTGCATATATCTAGTTGTCCAGGAAAACATGTAAAAGCTGTAGAAGTGTATACTGTTTGGAAAGATATTAATTTCACATTTGAAAATAATATTTTCTGAAGGTATGGATTTGAATGAGATAGAGCATTTAATATAGGATAGCTAAAGATTTGAGACACCTCTGAGATTCTTTCTAAACATTAGGGTTGTGCAAATGATTAAATTTAAATATATTTCAAAGAGGAATTTTTGAGACGGTTTTGTTTTATACTAGTTTCAGTTCTATTAAAAATCCTGTTGTTTTTGTGGTATTGGGTTTGTTATACCACTGGAGAAAATTCTGCCTGTAAATATTTGTCTGAAAATCTTCAATCAGCATAGAAGCTTTAACTATTTCACGACTCCGGGTGGCAACAATGCATCATCGAAAAGCTTGACATTCTTTAATGATGGCTACCTTCTGAATTCTGGCTTTGGTATAACCTTTGTCGACACCATTAGACCATCAGCTTCTTTGAGGCAAGGTCTTTGCTGTCTCTTCCTCTGCACTGTCTTCCATTCTTCCCGCTGTCTGACATCAGCACAGGAGATATTTTCCCAGGATGCGAATCTGAACATGCGCCTTCCCCTAAGGATGCCGTCATTACTCACATAGACTCCTGTCTTCTACATGGGGCATTAGGTTCTTCATGTACCAGTTCTAATCCTGCCCCGAATATGGGACCCTTACATATTAAAGGCACACCGAACTACTGAGCTCGTCTGAACAGTCAGTCGAATATGCTGTTTCCCCATGGGTCTGGATTCCTTATTCCATCTACTGCTTTTTTCACCTCGGGAGAGTTGGTCTAGTAGTTCTTTCTTAAAACTCACCCCTTTACCTCAGCGGCCCCACCTTCTTGGCACAGTGCTACGGGTGTAGAAGTTATTTCACGGGACGGTGGTGGATCTCAGACGTTTGATAATGGTTTCTAAAATGTACCATAGAGGAGATTTTTGCATATCTAGCCCGCATTTCTAAGAACTCTTCTTTTTCTTGCTTGGCCAAAACTTTGATTTTTCTCTCCTTCTCTTTTCTGTGATACAGTAAGGGAATTTTCTGCTGAGGGTGTTTTGGAATATAGTGTATCTGAAGGACAGTAAGGCCAACAGGTATGTTTTAAAATACATTGTGTCTAAAATTTAAAGTACAGTCAGGCTAACAGGTCAAGGAACAACTGCCATTAGGAAGAGAGTTTATTACAGTTCCTAAGAGGAATGCCATGAGGGACAGGAAGGGGGTGCGGGGAACACAAGAGGAAGCATTGGGTCAGCCAGGCAGAGGGAGAAGAGAGAAAATAGGCAAGAGCCTTAATTATGGATCCCGGACCCTGTGTGAGAGCCTGACGGAGGAGATGTCCGGTCTGGGCTGCATGCTCCGGATTGGTTGGTTTTTTTATTTGGGGAGTGCATGTGCAGGAATTAGCTGACCCTGGGGAGGTGGGGGGAAGCTCCAGATGTGAAAGCAGGGATACAGAACATGAAAGACAATGTTAGTACAGAGGGGAGAGTGGAAGCAAGCCGGGGCAGCTGTAGGAAATGACCAGGGTCGTGGAGCCCCGTCACCGCCACTCTGTGTCCACCATTCCCCCTTCACTACATGGATATTATTTGTCTTCTCCTCATTACTCTATAAACTGCCATGAAAGCAGTGCCTCAAAACAAGTCCCTAAGTCCAACTGCTATCCTTTAGCCTGTGTACAGTTGAAATTTGATGTCAACGCTGACAACGCAGTTTTAAATGAAACCAGAAATGAAGTCGGTTTAACTGAATAGTGATAAAAAATGTCTGAATAAATGTTAGGAATAATTTCTATCAAAATACATTCTGGGGGGTTTATTGATGTCTAGTTCCTTTCTTCATCTGTGGAATATTTACTTAGGATTTATAATTCTAGATAGTCTTCTCCTAAGCAGAAAAATAGATTGTGTATGGTCAAAAACTGTGGAGCTATTTTGAGTAAACGGCAGTATTATCACAGAGAAGGCAAGTCTAATTTGTTTGACTTTTCAATTTGCAAAAATAAATAAAAATAGCTTCCACATGGATTTCCTACAAATAGATTTTATGCTAATTTTCCGAAATTGCTTATTATCTCTGCATTATCAGATGTATTAGAGCTATAACTCTGCTCCGAAGTATATCAGTCTGATTTTCTGATGTCACTGAGAATCACTGTTTTGGGAGAAGCAAAGAGAACCTTAGGCTTTTTGGTTTTTGTGTGTTTTTGGGGGCTTTTTGATGTGGAATAGTGTAATTTCAAAAAATTACTAATATTTCCCTGTGTCTTATTCAAGTGGGCCAGCCATGTGATTAGCAAATCATAATTTATCACATTATAGTTTCTCATGAAATAATCCATTAATAAAAAATAGAGAGAGCAAGTTGTGTATCCCAAGTTAGTGTTAAATTTGTTAAAAGGCAAGTATCTTTTAAACTTATTCAGTTAAGGGGATCCTGGGTGGCTCAGTCCGTTAAGCATCTGACTTCAGCTCGGGTCATGATCTCACGGTTCGTGAGTTTGAGCCCCGTGTCGGGCTCTGTGCTGACAGGTCAGAGACTGGAGCCTGTTTCAGATTCTGTGTCTCCCTCTATCTCTCCCCCTTCCCCAGCTCATGTTCTGTCTGTCTCTCTTTCTCAAAAATAAACATTAAAAAATAAAAATAAAAAAACTTATTCAGTTAAAAGGAAAAAATGTGTATACACACACACACACACACACACACACACACACACACTGTGTTTAAATTCATACTGGAGCTATATCTTTTAGTCTTTGACTTATAAAGAAACAAACTTATAAAGAAACTCCATGTGAGTATAATAAAAGCATTTCATGTTTTAAACTACTTTTTCACATCAGAAGCTCACAGTTGTAAATTTATATGAATACATGCCACTAAGTCATGCATAAGTCTGTACTCTTAGAGAGTAAACTGCATTGTACCAGGTATGGTTTTGAAGGAAAATAAAAACAGTGGAGTTCTCCTTTTGCCTTGTCTCAAACACCAGTTACATTTAGATCAGTTTAAGAAGTATTTATTTTTCAGGAAATGCAAAGAGAAAGAATCCAAAATCTGTACCTTAGGAAAGCTTCGAATCCACAGAGGAAATCAGACCCATCAAGAGATCATTTTAACTTAAGATAAGAAGTGATATGATAAAAGTGTTCAGGGGTGCCATGGGACAGTCATCAAGGGCTATTTCATGCAAGGAAAGCTTTTCTAGTAGGTGAGGATTATCTGAAGCTTGGAGGATGCCTGAACTTTATATATATATATATATATATATATATATATATATATACACACACACACACACACACACACACACACACACACACATAGACACACACACATATATATACATAGATATATATACATAGATATGTGTGTATATATGTGTATGTATGTATATATATATATACATACACATACACAAACACACACACACACAGATGTTTGTTGAAAGAAGGGAGCACAGTGTGAGGGAATGTACTGGGTGGTGAGTGAGGGATCCAGCTGGTGTACCACAGCTAGCACATAAAGAGAAAAATGGCATTAAAATGTGAGCCATGGAAAAAGGGAGAGGCTCTATCAGGGAGAGTCTTGCAGGCCATGCTGAAGAGTTTTTTGGCCAAAAAGTATATTTCAGAAAGATCCTCTTAGCTTCTGTGTGGAGAATAGATTTAAGGGAAATGAGGAGGATGGGAATCGTCTACTAACACTGTTAATGCAGTAGATACTCTGTGAGGTGATGGTAGCTTGGTGGTCATACATATAAAAAGTAAGCTGTTTGAAAAACGTTCACATGCTGATCTGCGGGGTAACAGAAGGAGCTCCACAGGTGGAGGGAGAGAGCTAGATGGGACAGAGATGCAGGTGTGAATTGGGAGAGAGAAAAGAGTGGGCAGTGTAGGCACAGAGGGGAGGGATCCCCTTCTGTGGAGAGACAAAAGGGAGAAGAGAAAATGTGGATTGTGGCATTGTGTTAGGACAAGAGAAAAACCTCTCCGGACCAAAGGCTGGGGACTGAGAACTATGGAACTGAAGGTCAGAGTTTTCAAAAGTGCCTGACTTTTCTCTGGACCTAAGCTATGGCCTGCACCTGGAGGGCTGGGAGCTGGGGCATGGTAATGATCTCAGGGGCGCACTGGGAGAGAATAGTCCCCTCTCCCGAGTGCTGTGGGAAGAGGATTTATTGCCTCCCAAAGACAAAAGACCCTGCATGCACCAGCCAGAGCCCCTTTGGTGAAAGGGCAGAGTGGCGTCATTCCAGAACCTTGTGGTGCAGAACCTTGTGGTGCAAGATTCTTGAAGACAGGGAGTTTTGAATCCCAGCTAAGTGCCTAGGAGACGCTGGAGACTGTGGAGCAGGAAAAACCAGCCTGTCCTCACTGCTCTGTGAGGGCTGCCTGAATGGGATGGTTTGGGACACCTGGTCTGGGGAGGAGAGATTGGGGGGGGGGTCACCATTTTCCTCTCATTCGCCCACACGATGGGGCTTCAGGGCACACAGGACAGCGGCCCCCAGGGGAGGTGGGACCTGCTTACACCCAACCCCATCCGTCTATGCCTCCTACCTGCTTATCGATGGGAGTGGGACTGACACTGAACCAGATGGCCTCTCCTCCGGACCACCACAGCTGTGGGTCCCAGGCACCAACAGACAACTCCTGCGGGTTTGAATGTTAGGCTTTCTTTTTCTTTTTTCTTTCCTCTCTTTTCTTGTTCTTTCTACCCTCTTGTTTTTTTGGTTGTTTATTTTTTTTTGTTTGATTTTGTGTTTTGTTTTTTTTTTCCTTTGGAATCAGGCTCATAGTTTCTCATTTGATTTTTGGTCAAATGTTACCATATATATATATTTTTTCTTTCTCTGCTTTGTTTAATCAGGCATTTTTACTCTATTCTTTTTATACCTTTTCTCTATCTTTGTCGTCTTTATTTTCCTTTCTCTCTCTCTACAGTAAGCCTTATAATTTCTTTGATTCTCTGCTTGCTGGTTCCCCCCCACCCTTCATTTTTTTTTCTTTGTATGGGATCAGGTCCCCTGTTCTTTCCTTTTTTCCAGGGTTACTTCAACGAACAAATCAAAGCACACCTGGTGGAAGGTCTAAACAGTTCAGCACTATGAGAAAGGAAGAGCTGAGTGACCAGGGGGATAGAGGAGCCAGAGTGCACACAACACACTCAGAAACACTTACTGCAGTGCCAGGCCCTGGGACCCCTTTTTAATATGGTAGTTTTTGCAGGTACAGGACACAAAGCAAGCAATTACAACACATAAAATACAGAAACCTAGTCAAAATGATGAAACAGAAGATTCTCCCCAAAAGAAACTCCAGGAAGAAATGACAGCCAAAGAATTGCTCACGACGGATATAAACAACACAGCTGAACAAGAATTTAGAATAACAGTCACAAGACTAATAGCCGGGCCTGAAAAAAGCATGGAAGACAGCAGAGCATCTAGTGCTGCAGAGATCAAAGACCTAAGAAATAGTCACAGTGAATTAAGAAATGTTGTAAGTGAGATGCAGAATAAACTAGACGAAGTGACAGCAAGGATGGAAGAAGCAGAGGAGAGAGTAGGTGAAATAGGAGATAAAATTATGGACAACAATAAAACAGAAACAAAGAGGGAAAGGAAGTTACTAGACTACTCAGGGAGAATTAGAGACCTAAGTGATTCAGTAAACCAAAGTAATACCCATATCATAGGAGTTCCATAAGAAGAAGAAGGAGAGAAAGGGGCAGAAGGTTTATTTGTACAAATTATAGCTGAGAACTTTACTAATATGGGGAAAGAAACAGGCATACAAGTCTAAGAGGCACAGAGAACTCCCTTCACAATCAGCAAAAATAGGTCAACAGCACAACTTATCATAGTGAAACTGGCAAAATACAAAGCTAAAGAGAGAATTCTGAAAGCAACTGGGGACAAACAGGCTTTAACCTACAAGGGTAGACACATAAGGGAAGTAGCAGATATGTCCACTGAAACTTGGCAGGCCAGAAGGGAGTGGCAGGAAATATTCAAATTGCTGAATAGGAAAAAATATGCAGCCAAGAATCCTTTATCCAGCAAGGCTTTCATTCAGAGCAGGAGAGATAAAGCCTTCCCCAGATAAACAAAAACTAAAGGAGTTCATGACCACTAAGCCAGCCCTGTAGGAGATCCCAGGGGGGACTCTGTAAGTGGAATGCAGCAAAGACTACAAAGGACCAGAGACATCACCACAAGCATGAAACCTACAGATAACACAATGACACTAAATCCGTATCTTTCAATAATCACTGTGAAAGTAAATTGACTAAATGCCCTCATCAAAAGACATAGGGTATCAGAATGGATAAAAAAAAAAAAAACAACAAGATCCATTTATATGCTTCCTACAAGAGACTTATTTTAGACCTGAGGACACCTGCAGATTGGAAAAATGGGGGGTAGAGAACAATCTGTCATGCTACTGGATGTCAAAAGAAAGCTGGACTAGCTATACTTACATCAGACAAACTAGATTTTAAAACAAACACTGTAAACAAGAGATGAAACAGGCATTATATCATAATTAAGGGGTCTGTCCATCAAGAAAAGCTAACAATCGTAAATGTTTATGCCCCCAGAATGAAAGTACCCAAATATATAAATCAATTAATCACAAACATAAATGTATAGATAATAATACCATGATTGTAGGGGACTTTAATACTCCACTTACAACAATGGACTGACCATCTAGGCAAAAAGTCAATAAGGAAACAATGGCTCTGAATGACACATTGGACCAGATGGACTTAACATATATATTCATAACTTTTCACCCAAAAGCAGAATACAGATTGTTCTCAAGTGCACATGGAACATTCTCCAAAATAGATCACATACTGGGTCACAAAAAAACTCTCAACAAAAGGATTGAGATCATACCATGCATATTTTCAGATCACAATGCTATGAAAGTTGGAAATAAACCAGAAGAAAACATTTGGAAAGCCCCCAGATACTTGGAGGTTGAAGAACATCCTACTAAAGAATGAATGAGTCAACCCTGAAATTAAGAAATTAAAAAAAATAGATGAAGCAAATGAAATGAAAACACGATAGTCCAAGCCCTTTGAGATGCAGCAAAGGCAGTCCTAGAAGGAAAATACATTGCAATTCAGGCCTATCTCAAGAAGCAAGAAAGGTCCAAAATACAGAACCTAATCTCACACCTGAAGGAGCTAGAAAGGGAGCATCAAAGAAAGTCCAAAGCAACCAGAAAAAGAGAAATAATAAAGATTAGAGCAGAAATAAACAGAATAAAAAAAAAACAGTATAAAAGATCAACGTATCAACAGCTGGTTTTTTTGAAAGAATAAACAAAATTGATAACCCCCTAGACAGACTTCTCAAAAAAAAAAAGAGGACCCAAAATAGATAGCATTATGAATTAAAGATATCACAACCCACACCATAGAAATACAAACAGTTATTAGAGAACATTATGAAAAATTACATGCCCACAAACTGGACAGCCTGGGAGAAATGGACAAGTTCCTATGCATTCACACTGTACCAAACTCAAATGGGAAGAATTAGAAAATTTGAACAGACCCATAACCAGTGAAGAGATTGAATAGGTTATCAAAAAATCTCCCAACAAATAAGAGTCCTGTGTCAGATGGGTCCCCAGGGGAATTCTACCAGACATTTAAAGCAGAGTTAATACCTATTCTGTTCCAAAAAAATAGAAATAGAAGGAAAGCTTCCAGACTCATCCTATGAAGCCAGCATTGCCTTGATTCCAAAACCAGACAAAGACCCCACTAAAAAGGAGAATTATGGGCCATTATCCTTGATGAACATGGATGTAAAAATTCTCAACAAGATACTAGCAAATCGAATTCAACAGTGATTATTTTTTAATGCTTTTTTATTTTTGAGAGACAGAGCATGAGCAGAGGAAGGGAAGAGAAAGAGGAAGACACAGAATCCGAAGCAGGCTCCAGGCTCTGAGCTGTCAGCAGAGAGCCTGGCACATGGCTCGAACCCACTAACTGTGAGATCATGAACTAGGCCAGAGTTTACACTTAACCTACTGAGCCACCCAAGCACCCTAAACTCAACAGTATATTGAAAACATTATTCACCATGATCACGTGGGATTCATTCCTGAACTTCAGGGCTGGTTCAGTATTTGCAAATCAACCAACATGTTGCATCACATTAATAAAAGAAAGGATAAGAACCATATGATCCTGTCAATAGAAGCAGGAAAAATATTTGACAAAATACAGCATCCTTTCTTAACAAAAACCCTCAAGAAAGTCGGGATAGAAGGAACATACCTTAACATCATAAAAGCCACATATGAAATTCCCACAGCTAATATGATCATCAATGGGGAAAACTGAGAGCTTCCCCCCTGAGATCAGGAACACAACAGGGATGTCCACTCTCACCACCGTTGTTTAACATAGTGTTGGAAGTCCTAGCCTCAGCAGTCAGGCAACAAAATGAAATAAAAGGCATCCAAATTGGCAAAGAAAGTCAAACTTTCACTCTTCACAAATGACATGATACTCTACATGGAAAACCAGAAAGACTCAACCAAAAAACTGCTAGAGTTTATACATGAATTCAGCAAAGTTGCTGGATATAAAATCAGTATACAGAAATCAGTTGCATTTCTATACACCAATAATGAAGCAACAGAAAGAGATATCAAGGAATCATTCCCATTTATATTTGCACCAAGAACTATAAAATACCTAGGAATAAACCAACCAAAGAGGTAAAAGATGTGTATGCTGAAAACTATAGAAAGCTTATGAAAGAAATTGAAGACACAAAGAAATGGAAAAACATTCCATGCTCATGGATTGGAAGAACAATTATTGTTAAAATGTCAATACTACCCAATGCAATCTACACATTCAGTGCAATCTCAATCAAAATAGCACCAGCATTCTTCACAGAACTGGAACAAACAATCATAAAATTGTATGGATCCACAAAAGACTCTGAATAGTCAAAGTTATGTTGAAAAAGAATACCAAAGCTGGAGGCATCACAATTCCAGACTTTAGCCTGTATTACAAAGCTGTAATCATCAAGACAGTATGGTATTGGCACAAAGACCGACACATAGACCAACGGAATAGAATAGAGAACCCAGAAATGGATCCACAAATATATGGCCAACTAATCTTCGACAAAGCAGGAAAGACTATCCAGTGGAAAAAAGACAGCCTCTTTAGCAAATGGTGCTGGGAGAACTGGACAGCGACATGCAGAAGAATGAACCTGGACCACTTTCTTACACCATACACAAAAATGAACTCAAAATGTATGAAAGATGTAAATGTGAGACAGGAAACCAAAAACTACAGGAGAGAAAAGGCTGCAACCTCTTTGACCTCGGCTGCAGCAACTTCTTACCTGACATGCCTCTGGAGGCAAGGGAAATAAAAGCAAAAATGAATTGTTGGGACTTAAGATAAAAAATCCTCTGCACAGCAAAGGAAATAACAAAACTAAAAGGCAACCAATGGAATGGGAGGAGATATTTGCAAATGATATATCAGATAAAGGGTTAGTATCAAAAATCTATAAATAACGTACCAAACTCAATACAGAAAAAGCAAATAATCCGGTGAAGAAACGGGCAGAAGATATGGATAGACACTTTTCCAAAGAAGACATTCAGATGGCAAACAGACGCACGAAATGATGCTCAACATTGCTCATCATCAGGGAATTACAAATCAAAACCACATTGAGATACCACCTTATGCTAGTCAGAGTGGCTAAAATTAACAACTTAGGAAACAACAGATGTTGGCAAGGATGTGGAGAGTGTTACCCTCTTGCACTGTTGGTGGGAATGCAAACTCATACAGCCACTTTGGAAAACGGTATGGGGTTCCTCTAAAAATTAAAAATAGAATTACCGCTACAACCTAGTAATAGCACTACTAGAAATGTATCTAAAGGATACAGGAGTGCTGATTCGAAGGGGCACATGCACCCCAATGTTTATAGCAGCACTATCAACAATAGATAAATTATAGAAAGAGCCCAAATGTCCATCAACTGGTGAATGGATAAAGAAGATATGGTATATTGCACAACGTGGATGGAACTGGAGGGTATTTTGCTAGGTGAAATAAGCCAGTCCGAGAAAGACAGATATCATATGCTTTTACTCATACGTGGAATTTGAGAAACTTAGCAGATGACCATAGGGGAAGGGAGGGGAAAATTAGATACAAAAAGGGAGGCAAACCGTAAGAGACTCTTAAATACAGAGAACAAACTGAGGGTTGATGGGGGCGGGGTAAATGGGTGATAGGTATGAAGAAGGCGCTTGTTGGGATGAGCACTGGGTGTTGTATACAAGTGATGAATCACGGGAATCTCCTCCTGGAGCCAAGACTGCATTTATGTTAGCTAACTTGACAATAAGTAAAATATTAATAAGAAAGAAAGAAAACATAGACATTTTAAATTTCACAGGGCTTGGAACTGGGCAGATGTGACTGCATGAGACAGGAAGACAGTAAAGAAAGCCTCAGGTCTCTGTCTTGAGTGACTGGGTAATGGAGCCAAGGGCAGAGGTAGCCGGCCCAGAGAAGGAATTATGTGTTGGATGCATAGAGTTAGATTTACCTGTGGAAAGTCCATGTGGATCTTCCAGGCAGTTAGATACCAGAGCCCAATCCTGTGGAAAAATAAAATCAGACTCCTCTGATGTTGTTTTTCTGCCATGAGTTATCAAGTACTTAAGGGCAAAGCAACACAATTTAAGGAGAAATATTGCACACATTGTGAGATGCTGACCTTCATGTAAGAGCCTTGAAGGTTTTTGTTTTATTACTTCCCCCAAATAGAAGTGACTTTTCAGAGTCTATATCTAGATAATTTTTGAAGTATTTGGAAAAGGCTTATTTTGCTATTATTCTAAATTACCTGTTATTGACATTTTGGAATCTATTTTAACTCTTTAGGTTTAAACCACAGGTATATTGAAAGAAAAGGCAGTGGTTTAGAAGAAAGAAATTAATCAGATCAGAGTAGTATGCCGATGAGATGAGATAGATTATGTTCTTCCAGAGTTAATATCTGTTGGTTGAATAATACCAAGTTAATTAATAATAATGGAACAAATTGTATCCCTCCACCCCCCCCACACAAAAAATAGCCTAACATTACCATTCTTTTCTTCTGATAGTTGAAACCTTGGATATATGAAAAATTGTCATGCCCAAGGGGAATCAGAATGGTTCTTGAAATTTCTTCCAATCTGGTGATTCTGATTTTTAATGAAAAAGTAAAACAATAGTGTATTTAATACTTTAATCCAATTTATTGAAATATGAATGACAACATGAAATCATTTAGCAAATACTTACTGAGTCCCAGCTGTTTCTAAGGCACTGAGTACTGGGCTTCAGGATGAAGGAAAACAAAGTCTCTGACGCATATGTTTTCAGAAAAGGAGAATGTGTACCATGCTGTAAATATATAAACACACGAACATGTCAGGTAGAGATAAATGTTGTGAAGAATAGAAGTGAGTTGAATAGATGGAGAGTAAAGATGGCAGCAGGCATGCTGTTTTGTAAGGAATGGTCAACGTATTCAAAATAAAATGGGGCATCTGTTGGCTCAGTTGGTAGGCATCCGACTTTTGGTTTTCTGCTCAGGTCATGATATCGTGGTTTGTAAGATTGAGCCCCACATCGGGCACTGTGCTGTTAGTGTGGAACCTGCTTGGTTTTCTTTCTCCCTTTCAGTCTCTGTCCCTCGCTCACACACATGTTCTCTCTCTCTCAAAATAAATAAACATTAAAAAAAGATACCCATACTTTAAAAAAGAATATATAGATATGCATTTATGCAACATTTACAAAACTAAGGAAATTTCACCTGGTAGTGTTTTTAAACTTTACTTCCAGAGATATATTTCAAACTATTGAAAGTGGCCTGGGTATGTATTTATATAAATGTAATGTTAAAAATGGGTGCCTGGCTGGCTCAGTATGTAGGGCATGTGACACTTGATCTCAAGGTCATGAGCCAAAACCCATGTTGAGCATAGAGCTTACATAATACGATGTACAAAATAGGAAATTATTTTTTTTCAAAATAGGAAATTATTTTTAAAACTTAAAGCTCATGTGCAGTAGAGTACTATGTAGCCATTGAAAATTTCATTGAAGAAAAATTTAGCAGAAAAAATACTGGAATAATATATATAGAAAAACATTGAGTATTTTGATAACTATGTGGTATAATTGTATATGATGTAAATGGCCTTTTTTTGCTTTCATATATGATATAAAATTTTTACAGTGAGTACATATTTTATGACAATAAAACAACTTATTTTAAAATATCAAACCCTTTAGATTACCACTTAAATTAATGGTCACTTCAGGGGCGCCTAGATGGCTCAGTCGGTTAAGCATCCAATGTCAGCTCAAGTCATGATCTCATGGTCTGTGGGCTTTAGCCCTGCGCTGGGCTCTGTGCTGACAGCTGAAAGCCTGGAGCCTGCTTCGCATTGTGTCTCTCTCTCTCTTTGCCCCTCCCTCTGCTCACACTCTGTCTCCCTGTCAAAATAAAGACATGAAAAAAAATTAATAGTCACTTCAGTGTATTTAAATAGTAATCAGTAATCACTTAAATATTACTACTGCTTTTAAAAGTCACTATGCAAAAAGATTTGATTGAAATGGAGAGAGCTTCAAAATCATAGCAAATCTTTGTGAAATCAGCTACTAAGAAATACTTCATAAATTTGTGTCCTTTTTCTTTCAGTCATCTGTTTGTGTGAAAGGATATAAAATATAGATAGATTACAATGATGTATATTTACAGAAAAACTATCTTGTGCTTTCTAAAAAGCAAACTAAAAAAACAAGCTGTAAGTTTCTCAGTACCATGCGAATTTGGGGCTTCTTGGAAAAATGTCTGATTTCTACATTCAGGGCAAGGACATCGCAAGATGAAGTTAGAGAATTTTGTAGTGCCAGGAAGTGAGGAATTGAGTGAGTGAGTAAGAGAGAGAGAGAAAGAGAGAGAGAGAGAACGTGAAGGGGGAGGGGGGACAGAGCAGGAGGTGCCACAGGGCAAATAGACGAAAGAGACGGTCTGAAAGAGCTCCTGATGGCCAAAGCTGGAACACTTTGAGTACTGGCAGTATTCAGTTCAGCTAAAAGCATAAACATGTGCAATCCCACAGTGATATACATGAGTAAATGAATAGAACAAATCTTCCTTCAGAAGAATTCCAAGCAATACATGTAGATACTTCTGTCTCCATGAGCTGGAGTTAATTCCCCTTACCCTATGTATGGACTGAACCCTGGTGACTCACTTCCCCAGAGAGTAAAAGGAAAACAAAACAAAAGGAAAAACAGTAAGGCGGCAGATAGCACCTTAGCCAACGTCACTAGGGAGAAGTTACGTTGAGATGGTGCTTCCCCTGGTAAGTGATGACACCGCAAGTCTATGGTGGTCTCCCCAAACAGCTATAACACCAGTCCAGTCCTCAAAAATTCAGACCTACGTAGGCTGAGGAAGAGTCAACAAAATATGAGACTGGTAGTCTTCTAAAGTGTCAGAGTTAGAGAGGACTGAGAAACTGTCACCAGTTGGAGGAAACTAAGGAAACATGCTGACTGAATGCATTGCGAAATCCTGAAAAAGAAAAGACAAGACATTTGTGAAAGCTGGCGAAATCTCAACATGGTCTGTATTTCAATGAATAGTGTTCTACCTAAGTTAATGTCTTAGATTTGACACATATGCAGGTTACGTACAGTGTTAACAGTAGAAGAAGCTGAGTGAGGGTGTATGGGAACCCTGTTCTGTCTTTGGAACCTTTTCTGTTTATCTGAAATTATTCCAAAAAGAAGTTTTATCATAAAGAAAATAGCAAAAACAAATTCTCATTGAAGAAATTGGACATCCGACTGATGGTATGTTTTTAGCTAGCAAAAATCCTCTTTTGGAAAAAAAGTGACATAAAAACTAATGTTTATTGACAAAAACCAAACAGTAGAGTGTAATCCATATGTTTGTGTGTGTATATATATACGTATATATGGATTATATAGATTTGTTATATACATGTACACACACATACATATTCTGTGTATGCAGATTCAAATGATCAGAAATGGACATTATGAGCGGCACCTGAATGGCTCAGTTGGTTAAGCGTCCAACTTTGGCTCGGGTCATGATCTCACCATATGTGAGTTTGAGCCCTGCATCTGGCTCTGTGCTGATAGCTCAGAGCCTGGAGCATGCTTCAGATTCTGTGTCTTCCTCTGTCTCTGCCCCTCCCCTGCTTGTGCTCTCTCTCTCAAAAATAAATAAACATAAAAAAATTAATAAATGGACATTATGAGTAGCTATTTCAGTAAAATAGAATTATGTCCTTTTGATTTTGTTCTTTTTTTAATTTTTTTAAATGTTTATTTATTTTTGAGACAGAGAGAGACAGAGCATGAACGGGGGAGGGTCAGAGAGAGGGAGACACAGAATCTGAAACAGGCTCCAGGCTCTGAGCAGTCAGCACAGAGCCCGACGCGGGGCTGGAACTCACGGACCGCGAGATGGTGACCTGAGCCTAAGTCGGACGCTTAACCAACTGAGCCACCCAGGCGCCCCATTGATTTTGTTCTTTAACCCTTTTGTATTCTCAGTTCTTTTGCAAGAAAGTGAAATATTTGTAAGAAAACAGGAAATCAGAAGTAGTTCCTAAGTACTTATTTTGGAGTGCTGTATTCAAATACATTTTTATTTCTTTCAAACAAATAGGCTAAATTACCATTTCAAATTATATATATGCTTACTTTATGTAAGTGGCTTGGTGCATGAAGGTCAATAAAACATGAATTAGCTAAAACATACAATTTCTCAACTAATATTTGTAAATATTATTTATCCAAAACCCAAGCTGCTTATGAGTCAACATTTTGAACCATAACCAAAGGAAATGACATTCTTGTCTCTCTCTCTCCACCCCTCCATACACACACACACACACACACACACACACACACACACACCCCTATGCATGTATCTACATAGAATGATGTTTGGATAATTCCTCACGTTAAATAGGTGGGTAGGTGGGTAGATGAATAACTGTGTAAAATGTAGAAGGATGTGCACCAACCTTTTGCCCATATTGATCATACTGGTGATCTCCTAGGTTCAGAATTTACTTTCTACATCTCTGTTTCTGTATTAATTTCCTTTCAGTTGGAAACATACATTATATTTTAGTAAAAAAATATAGCAAAGATAGTTTTTAAATATTAAAATCTTTAGATGGTAAACCCTCCTCCAGAATATCCAAATTCGGAAAGTAAAGACCAACAATGAAATTAAAATAAAAAGAAAAGAAAACAGCCTTCTCTACCATGACATTTTGATGAATTGGGCACGTTACCAGCTCTCTGAGTTATTGTTAGAAACAGAATCGGGGAAGCACTGTGATTTTGCATTCAGTCTTTGACTAGCCATTGTTGTTGTTCAGATTGCTTAAACAGTTCAGCCATACATATTTAATCACTGCATAGAAAACTTAATTCTAGGGAGTGATAAGCAATCAGGGTAATAGGGGTGGGGGGGAAGGTGGCTTGTCCCAAAATAAGCACAACGTAGTATTAGATGTCAAATGAAATTTAAATGTATTTTTGTAGGAAATAGAATTAAATTCTGATAGTTTTTATAATATCCCAGACTCTCTTCAGAGTGTACAGTATGTTTTTCTGTAAGAATTTTATATCACAGATTACTTAGAGGAATTTTGTAATTTCAAAGACCACTCTAAGCTCACGTCCACATACTGATATGCAAGCTTTAACTTAGTCATAGAAGAACAGCTTTGGTTTCATAGTGCAAGAGTGCTGGCTTGCAGAGCATTTTATCAGTTTCTCGAATGACCATTGACCACTTACCATTTGTCAGATGAGTGTTGGTCCACATGAATAGTGTTCATTTATGTGTTTCTTAATATTCTAGGGCTGCGTGAAGAGATCAACCATGCCCATCCTTCTTCTCACTTTTTCCATTGCCCTAAAAGTAAGGATGAGAGGCACCAACATTTGTGCTGTTCTGTGCCTGAAACTGATTGTAGATTTTGATTTAGAAGAAGATAGGGGAGGGGTGAATTCTTTCTTCTATCTAAGCTCAGAGAACATTTCCGTCCTGAGAGATGAATGGGGAATATTTTATGTCAATTAATATATATTGAAGGTGTATAAAACAATGATGTGTCTATTATTCAACTGTCACTGACATGAAATTGACTGCAAAATTACTTTCTGGAGTTCAGAATTTACTCCCTCCTCCTGACTTTTCGTTTATGCACTTTTCAAGACAAAAAGTAATTTCTACTGACTGCTGGATTATAAATTCAACCTGGGATTTTATAATCATATTCCACTTTTTTTTCTCTCTTACCTCTCATCACAGATGATAAAGATATTGCAATTGGAATTCAGCTGTGACAGTATAGATGATTAAGCTAAAGTCTAATTGGCTTTGCAGTGTTAGCGGAAGCCTAAATTTAATGGTTGGTTTTTCCCCCATAGTAAAATAAACCTCTGTGATTTACAGCCTCCGAGAACAGAATTCTGTTGATTAAGAAGGTCTTTTTATGGACGGTAAAGATTGACTATATGGATGAAAATTTAAAGTGCAAAGTTATATTTTTCTTTCTGAACTTTGTAGAATGCAACAATTCTCTAATTAAATAAGAACTAATTAAGAGCAAAACTTGTAATGGCAAGTGACGCACAAAGTGGATGAGGCCGTGGTGACTACATTCTGTCCCAGAACTGAAGCTACCATGCGGTGGCCCACTTGAAGTATTCCCTGTGGCAACTGAAGCAAACGAGTGCCAGAGAACTAGGACAGGAGATGAGAAAACATTTCTCCAGGAGACTTTAAACTTGTTTTTATTTTTCTCCAACGTCACTCAGGTATTCTTTAGCAAGACCTTGCCCCAAACTGAGAGGCGGGCTTCATTCAGGCTTGTAATTCTAAAGTAATTAAAGCTATCTAGTTTGACTAGGTTTTGTTTTATTTTTTAAATTTGTTTTTGATGTTTATTCATTTCTGAGAGACACAGAGAGAGAGAGAGAGCGCGAGCTGTCTCTGGGGGAGGAGCAGAGAGGGAGACTTAGAATCCAAAGCAGGCTCCAGGCTCTGAGCTGTCAGTGCAGAGCCCGAAGTGGGACTCGAACCCACGAACTGTGAGATCATGACCTTAGCTAAAGTCAGACGCTTAATAGACTGAGCCACCCAGGTGCCCCATGACTAGGTTTTCTATTATTTAAAAGTAAAAGCTAAAAGGAAAGGATTTTTACAAATATTTTTAATGACAAAGGTCTAATTACAACTAAGCTTCTGTTTGTACTCAAAACTTGATATGAATAATTACAGTTCATCTTTGAGCCATCCCATGGATTGGGAACTTACTAACCAATAGTGCATAATAAGTAAGATACGTTTCATTTTTCTTTCTGGTGTGAGTAAGTAGCAATTATGAAACTAATCCACTCCCCCCCCCATCACCTGTTTCTAAGGATGGTGACAAAATTGTTCATGCTTCCAAAAAGTTTATATAATTTTATGTCTTCAATAAAATTCTCTAAACTCAAATTAGAGTTACTCTAGTCAGAGATGAGGCTAGATATTTGTTCTTCTAACACATATATGGGTAAGGATGTCTTTGTTCATGGTAGCAAAAAACATGGGCAGTCTGTCTCTCTCTTCCAAAGACATGCGGCTAACAAGAAATTTCAGGCAGATATGAGGTCCAAGAGCAAATAGTAAGAAGCTTCTTAAAGTTCAATTAGCTATAAACTCTGGGTACCACCATAAAGGCTACTGAAAATGGGGTTGAATATAAACCGTTAGAAAAATGAGTACACCCTCAAACCCTGCATTCCAGGATCCTTTATTCTTATATCAAAAAATAAATTTGTGAGTGAAGTGTATATTTAAAAACCATGAGTAGCCCCATTTAAGAAAGATATATTAAAATCTCATAATATGTCAAAGATTTTTAAAAAAATTACTTTTTTCCAGTAAACTCCAGACTCCCAAGTTAATATTTGAAGCATATAAATAATTAATGGAATTTATGTTGTTAGTATTATAATTGAAGTAAGATTTTATGCTACTAAAGGCCCCTTTGATCATTTTTTATGAATACCCTCCCTAAAATTATTTCAGACCACATAAGCCAAAAGAAGAAATAGAACAAGAACCAGGACTCCAGATTTTTCAGGAAAAAAAAACTTCTTTCTCATTTATTCTGTGCAGACATCCATTGGAAGTGGGTGTATTTTGCAGTGGGTAGCGACATATAAGAATTGAAATAAAATGTTACTTGTTTCTTCTTTTAGGGGCTGATGTTATCAACTTTGATGGCCACGTTGTGTTACCATATAGATTCAGAAACAAGAAGATGAAAACACTTAAAGATGTCATCGCCTTGAAATTTAAAACCTCTGAAAGTGAAGGGGTGATCTTGCATGGAGAAGGACAGCAAGGGGATTACATTACCCTGGAACTGAAAAAAGCCAAGCTGGTCTTCAGCTTAAACCTAGGTATGTTCTGACTTTTGGCCCCATTCTTTCCTTTTATTAGTATTCCCATTAGTAAAATGTTAATGTTGCTTAATCCTTAAAACGTAAATTATTAAAAAAAGCAGTTCCTATTATGTTTTCAATTTATTTTTAATCCATAGTGGGTTAATCCATTTTAATTCACATATACTTATTCATTAAAAAATAATTATTACATTCTTGGCTTAAGCAAGGTACTGTACTAATATCTGAGATATGGTGGTAAGCAAATAGAGAAGGTCCTTGAGTTCACGAAATGTATGACCTAGTGGAGGAGTCAGACGATATCTTATCTATTATTATTTTAAAACAACTGGATCAAAAGCAATGACTTCAAATAATGATAAGTAGTATCAGCTCCATTAAATAGGCTAAGATGATAAAGGATACTAGAGGCAAGAACGGTCAACATTGGAATAAGTATTGAGGAATATCCTTCCCGGGAAGATACTCAAGCTGAGATCTCAGTTATGACTAAAACTAGCCATGAGAATGTTGAGGAGAAAAAGCAGTCCAAGGTAGCAATCCCTACTGATGAAAATCTGGCCTGCTTGGGGAACAGGAATGAGGCTGGTGCGGGTGGATGAAATGAGTCAGTGGGAGAGAAGACAAAATCTGGAAGTTGGGGATTGTTCAAATCCTATTAAGATGCTGTACGGCATGGTAAAGGTTTTAGATATTATTCTTTAAGGGAGAGAAACTATAGGTAGGCTTTAAACCATGTGGCCTCATGATCTTATTTTTAAAAGTTTTGCTGAGTCTTCTGTAAAATAAAATGCTTGCGTTTGCACGAGAGGCAAAGCCAGACTTCCACATCGTGCGAGTGAGCGATGGTCCTGGCTTGCAGAGGTGGCCGTCAGCAGAGATGCAGGGAAGTAGGTCTAGTTGGGACATGATTTTAGCGGTAAGTTCAGCCTGCTTGGTAATTAGAAAGAAAGAATTAGCGAAGGAGAATTCCTCGACACCTAATGGATGTAAGTGCCATTTTCAGAAGTAGAGACAACTCTGTTTTCTCTATAGAGTTTCTTCTAAGAAAGGATCATGAGTTTCTTCTAATAGAGGAGGTCTAGGGGCACCTGGGTGGCGCAGTCGGTTAAGCGTCCGGCTTCAGCCAGGTCACGATCTCGCGGTCCGTGAGTTCGAGCCCCGCGTCGGGCTCTGGGCTGATGGCCCGGAGCCTGGAGCCTGTTTCCGATTCTGTGTCTCCCTCTCTCTCTGCCCCTTGCCTGTTCATGCTCTGTCTCTCTCTGTCCCAAAAATAAATAAACGTTGAAAAAAAAAATTTTAATAGAGGAGGTCTAAAATGGACATGGTGCATTTCAGTTGCCTGTTAGACACAGGGGGTTGCATGTATGAGACTGAGAGAAGGTGTTACATGGAGACTGAGGGGAGTGGACCGTGGCAGGTGGAACCAGTGGTGTCAGAGACCAGGAAGAGAAAAGATGTGGCTGCTGTTTCGGATTCACCTAAGATGTCACAAAGAGGAAGACAGGCAGGTGAATATTGGCTGATGAAGTTACTGCTGCCTTTCTCTCCATGGAATAGAAAGGACAGTAGTTTTATTGACATAGGTTTAAGAAAAGATAAGAAATGTGGAAGCGAGTTTTTCAAACATAATCAACTAGAAATCGGAGAATCAGGAATCAGAGAAATGAAATATTGCCTGGAAAAGGAGTTGAACTAGAGTGAGTTACTCTTTGGTTTGATTTTTTGTTGTTTTTAAGCATTTTAAGCCTCTTGTTTGGCTAAAAATTTCAGGATTTATGTAAGAACTTTTTGAAGGGCATCATACAAATTCCATAAAGTCTTCCGTTATAAAGAGTAACAGAATTCTACAAAAATTTACATCTAAAATATATTAATAGCTGAAATTCTCATGTTAAATGCATCCCAGGAGAAAGCTACAAAACTAAACATTAGAACGTTAAAACAGATCCTGCCTCTTTCACTTGCTTATCAGTCTGAGCGGTCCAAACATACTAAATTTTATTACTTTGAAAATCAGTATTATACTAAAAAGGACAGTTTCTTTTTTTTAAGTTTATTCATTTATTTTGAGAGACAGAGAGCGAGAGAGAATATCAGCAGGGGAGGACAGAGAGAGAGAGAGAGAGAGAGAGAGAGAGAGAGAGAGAGAGAAAGAGAATACCAAGCAGGCTCTGCACTGTTAGCATGGAGCCTGATGTGGGGCTCGAACCCATGAACCTTGAGATCATGACCTGAGCTGAAACCAAGAATTGATTGTTTAACCGACTGAGCCACCCAGGTGCCCCACTCTAAATCATTTTTGAAACAAGTTTAAATAGAAGACGAAAAGCAGAAATGGGTGGGGAGAGGTTTGATAACAGAAAAATAAAATCTAAGCACTTGAACAAATATGCATACACACACACACACACACACACACACACACAGAGCAGTTGAATTATATCTAAGGATCTTTATTTTTTCAACCCTTTCTCCTTTTTTTTTTCTAAAGTGAAACACAGAGAGAAGCCTTTTAAAAGCCATGTGCTTTATATAGGTGTGATGTTACTGTTCTGAAGCAAGTACCCGATCCTGTGACCTCACAGAATGATCATTACCTTTTCACTGCAAAGCAGTTTACTCGCAGTTTTATTGACTGACTGGAATTTATGACAGTCAAGGAAATGGACTCACTCAGAGGTCCACTGTGCCTTTTGAATGCCATTACCTAAATATCAGGCATATCTAGCTGCTGCTGAGTCTTGTAGCCATTTAAAGTAATTTAAAGGAATAAAATTGAGTGTGTCCTTTCACTTAGACTTGTTCATGCTTTTCTTTCTCCCTCTCTGCCCCACCGCCACATGTCCATACACAGTCATGGTCACAATCCCGGCACGTTTCATTTCATCACCAGAAGGAAAGAAAATCCGATCTAGGAAAACTATAGAAAATGTCAGGTGGAGACATCATTAGCATCCTAACTGTGAGAAAAAAAAAGAAAGAAAGAATTCGATGCTCTAATCAGTTGTGTGTTTCTCTTATTTCTGTCATTCTATTTATTCTGAAACCGTGATATATTTTTATAGCATTTAGTTTTGCCTGACCACGGAAAGCAATACTTGATTAGGCAAAATAGAAGGCAGTATAAAACGTGTGAACGGTAAACAGAGAAGACTTGAGTAAACATTTTGGATTCTTGAACTCTTTCACTCTCATTTATGGCCTTATTGCCATAAACTAGATTAATGCCACAGATACATTTTTGCAAGTTTTTATTTTAAAACATAACTCGAGTTAATTTTCCGTGCAATTAAATATTACACTGTGCTTAAAATGACCGCTTCTGGAGCCAGTGGGAACTGGAAACCGTCATGCTGTGTTTTCTTGACCGATAATAAAAATAACAGCAACAATGAAAGACGGTTAACAGGTAACATGGTGTAGCGAGTGCTCACTCTTTGCCAAGAAGTAAGTTGAGTTCTTTGCGTGTACTAATTACTTTAATCGTCATAGCAACCTTGTAAAGCTGCTGCTCTTCTTTTCTCCATCTTACACGTGAGGCAGCATATGTGCAGGAAAGCGGCCAGCTTGCCCAGGATGATGGCGCGAGCCGCTGCTGGAGCCAGCCTGAGAACTCGGGCACTTTGCTCCAGAGCCGTGGGCACTGACTCTGTAAAGAACCCATCAGATCTAGCGGAATTCATGGCACCGTGGGGAAAAAGCTCATTTTTTTTTTCTTCTTAAAGGAGATGTTTCCCATTTTTAATAACTTTTATGTATTTTGATTATGCAGCTGTTTTTAAGCGTAGTTATGCATGCTGGGCCCTACGGCAGTGTCAGGGGACGGGACTTTTGAGGGCAACGCCGGCCTATGGCTGTACATGAAAAGTCCGCTGCCCCCCAGGGTCACTGTGGTGTCACTGCCTCATTTCTGTTCGTCCCACGACTCAGGAAGCAACCAGCTCGGCCCCATCTACGGCCACACGTCTGTGACGACCGGAAGTCTGCTGGACGATCACCACTGGCACTCTGTGGTCATCGAGCGCCAGGGCCGGAGCATCAACCTCACCCTGGACAGGGGCGTGCAGCACTTCCGCACCAACGGAGAGTTCGACTACCTGGACCTGGACTACGAGGTGAGCGCCAGCACGTGGCCGTGGCGGGAGGGCCCCAGGGGCTGCCGCCGTCCCCCACGGCTCTGCCGGGAGACTGTCAGGCACGTAGCCGCCAACGCCACCCACTTTCGACTCCGGGGAAGTCTCATCGTTCAACTTCAGGGCCCAATCTATTCACGCTGTCATTTTATTCGTTTCTGAATTTCTACTTTTTCATTGTATTTGAAATGTTTTAAAAATCTTGGTACCAACGTAATCATTTGAAGGGAACGGACCATCTATCCTGTCATCAGGGCAATTCAGTAAGTCCAGAATCAAATATAAGATGTAATCTGTCCATTGTTAGTTAATTATGCTATAAATCACCCATTCTTCTTGAGGGTGGAAGGACATCATATTATAAACGCAGGGCTGCCTAATATTTATTACAAAATATTGACTGAGAAATTCCAAGTTCTGATTTATATTACGTCATTTATGAATTCATGACTGTAGATAGTTCCTCAGGTTCTATTTTCTCAGATATAATTATCATATAAGAAATAAAGTAAATATAGAATATTTTAAGAAGTTGTTCATAAATAAGAGGACGTATTTTACTCCCTAAGTGACCAACGATTAAAAAAAAATTGTTGATCATATCGATCCCATAAAAACTATATAGTCCCATATTATACAGGTTGGCATTTCAGGTTTTTTAATAAATTATTTGGAGAGCAGTTCAACCTTAAAATGTCCACACAAAATGTTAATCACATATAGAGATAAGAGTTCTAGACAGTGTTACATTTTCTAGAAGAAAAAGGATGACAATGAAAAAAAAGAGAGTAGCACTAAAATAAATAGGATGAAATATTATTCAGCAAGAGGTTTCCAAACTTTCTTACTTCTCAAAACCCTCAGTGTGTTATTAATTTTTCCACACAATCCTAGACTATTCTGTAATAGTTTGAGCCAAACAACTTAATATATGTTTGTAGCCTAACAACTCAGGAGCCCTTTGAACAAAATGCAGCTAAAATAAAAGAAAAAATGTACATTCGTATGAAAGAAAGAACAATGGTTACTTGCCGATGGGCGGCGTGTTCCTGTGCTGTCTAGCTCCTCAGATTTTGGAATCAGATTTGACTGCCATTCTCGTCTTCTGTCCCACTTTTATCTTCATGTGACACTGTTTTTATCAGAGAAACAGCCAAAAACTCATGTTCACAAAGACAGGAAATCATCAAAAGCAGTGCAGTAGGATGTTGGAACGGTGAACTAGTTCAAGCTCGCGTTTCACATAATGCCCAGAACATGTCAAATATCACTGTGTCTTCTTTAAAAATATAAAGTGTAGGGGTGCCTGGGTGGCTGAGACAGTTAAGCATCCGACTCTTGGTTTTGGTTCAGGTCACCATCTCACGGTTCATGAGACAGAGCCCCGCGTCGATCTCTGTGCTGACAGCAGGAGCCTGCTTGGAATTTTCTCTCTCCCTCTCTCTGTAGCCCTTTTCTACTCAGCCCGTGTGTGTACATGCTCTCCCTCTCTCAAAATAAATTTAAAAACTTAAAAAAAAATATCAAGTGTATGGTAGCTGTGACCCTTTGGGGTTTCTGTGCTCAGTATGCCTCGCTCCCAGTTTTGAAATTGTGTGTACACACACACACACACACACACACACACACACACACACACATATACACACACACACACACAGATTTTTAAAAATGTGTAATAGGCTTACCATAAGATAATTGAAAAAGTTAGGATTTACACCTGTGTTTTATATTTTCTTTTCTTTTTTTTCCATTAATGTTTATTTTTGAGAGAGAGGGAGACAGAGCACAAGCAGGGCAGGGGCAGAGAGAGAGGGAGACACAGAATCCGAAGCAGGATCCAGGCTCTGAGCTGTTAGTACAGAGTCCAACAGGGGGCTCGAGCCCATGAACTGTGAGATCATGACCTGAGCCGAAGTCAGACGCTCAACTGACTGAGCCACCCAGGTGCCTCTATATTTTCTTTAAATATTTAAATAGTTTCTAAATTGTCTCCAAGATGAATCTGTTACATACATTCCTATATAGGAATTTAAAATAGATTATGCTACATAAACCTTGATATTGAGATTTATTAACATTAAAATAAGTTTAAGGTTATCAGAAAATAGTTGTATCCATTCCCCAAAAATCTCCTTAAAGCAAAATGATTATTGCAAGGGAAAGAATATTAAAATCCCAGAAGTTTCTCTTTTTTTCTAAATTAGTGTATTTCTTGGCTTAGGTAGCTTATCTCTCCCTGTATGAGAGAACCTAAAGATGAATTATTCATCCTCCATTAATAAACTCTGAAGTATCATACAAGAGATTAGAGATCCTGGAACATTAGCAGTGGGCAAACACAATTCCAATTTTCAAAAAACAGAATTAAAAATTTGGGGTCATACACTCTATGAGTTTGTGGTGAAATCTATGAATATTCATGCACACACAAGACCTTGCATAGAGGGTCAGCACTTTCCTGGACTCGTTGAGGCCCATCAATTATACACACCATGTTTGAGAACTTCAGCTGTAGACGACAATGCCTGAGACATTGTTAGAGACACTAGGAAAAATGTTAATTTATTGATAAAGAATCAGGAGTCAGTTGAATTGAGTCAGTCTCTCAGTGTTTTTGCACATATTTCTTTGACTCATCCATACAATAACTAGACTCAGACCCCAAGTGGGGCTTGTTATGAATAATTGAAGTCATTCCTATTACTCAGGAAATTCCAAGGGTTTTAGGAGCTCTGTGCCAGGAACTGGGAACAAAGACCAAATATATTTATTTTACCACACCATGATAGAGTAATCCCATCATATAGACTAAATACAAATCATCTCAAGAACATACATAATAAAAAAATATAGAGATGCGGTCTGAGTGGTTATGTTTTGTTTATCGTAATTTAATTTAAATCTATATAATTTAGTTTTTAACAGTGGCTCTGTTTAACAGTCCGTTTTCATGAGCCAGCATGAGTAGGATTCAGCACACCATAGGGGTAAATTAATACCTATAGCCATTCCCAGAGATGTACATCATGAAAGAAACAGTAGAAAACACGTTTGCTTCTTTGAGGTGACTCAATGTGGGCATTGTCTTGTGGAGGATGGTTTAAGAGTTCGCCTTACTCACCTCCTGGAGCCTAGTTACACTGAAGAGTGAGCCAGTCACCATTTGCAGGTAAACTGCTAGCCCCGTGCTGCCCTGAGAAAGTACAAAGGTAAACAGATGCACATCCTTCATCTCGGCCAAAGGGCAGGACCACACACTGATGTTTGGCCTGGCTTCTCTCTTTTCCTCAGCTAAATTCCAGGACACACCCACTGTGCCTGTTATGCCATTGCCTTTGCAGTACGCTTCTGCTTGGGAAGTAGAGGAATGCATGCCCCTTGATAGCTGGAGAGCTAGGCTAGGATTTGAGAGAGAAACCAGCTAGGATTTCGTAGAGAATCAACTGCACGGCTCAAACTGGACCCAAAGGCCTGGGTTTGTGTCCCTTTTTGCTTCTTACTGGTGTGTGACAGTGGACAAATCATAGTCCCCTTTTGGAAAGTGAATGTAAAACTCCTTTGTCATAGCACTTGAAGAAGCATAGGAAGCAATAGAAACCACCCCATGTGTCGGTTATGTTGCAGATGCCTCCATATAGAAGGTGATGTGGGCAGGTAGCCCAGGGCTCACATGGCAGCGTCATGGTCATCAAGACCCCAGTCTGCTTTTACCCTGCCGCTCCTCCACCCCCATTGCTAGTCATCCCACGATGGCTCCTCACCTTCCATCTTGCATTCCTAGCGGGAAGGAAGAGTGGAGAAAGCTGCGCTCGCCTCCCCTTTCATTTATAGTTCTTAGACTCACACAAGGTCCTACTTTATTGTCACAAGACCAAACCTTGCTTCACGGAGGTTGGTGAATGCCATAGGTTGGCTGGAGAGCTCTGTGCACGCTGAAGAACGTTTGCCTTTCCCTAAAGAAGGTGTGAGAAAGGACACTCAGAGCTATCAAGCAGTCTCTGCCGCACTGTGCAAACTCTTGGTAACTAACAAAATGGTGAATGTGGCTATTTCCTTACAGTCAGGGTTGTTACTGAATGGTGACATCATCAGTAAGCCAATGGTGAGTTATACGAATACATGATTATCTAGCAACTGCAATGGTGGGTTTTTTTTGGCTATCTGAATAACTACAATGTCAAAATATTTTGTGGTTCAGGCACTTCATTTTACTGATGAGAATGCGTAATCAGAAGAAGTGACAATCTAATATCATATGATTAGTTGTACTAGGAATTGGGATTTGAACCCACGTCTCCTAGTTGTGAGGAAATCTGGTAAATTGAGCCTCTGTTGCTTCCCTAGGGCACCTCTGATGATGAGGTAGGACATGTGCTGAGGGTTGCTGAAAGCAGGGAAACCAGAGGAGTGCTTAATCGTCATCCCAAAGAAAAAGTTCCCAAAAAGTTCCAAAATAAATAAACCGTACACCTGGAGAAAGAATGAGACAGTATGTTGAAACTAGTATTTAGTAACAACGTTCAAAATGTGCCACTGCCTGGGGCACCCGGGTGGCTCATTCGGTGGAACGTCTGACTCTTGAATTCAGCTGAGGTTATGATTCGTGAGATCAAGCCCCGCTGTCAGAGCAGAGCCTGCTTGGGATCCTCTCTCCCTCTCTCTCTGCCCCTCCCCCACTTGTACTCACTTGCTCTTTCAAAAATAAATAAACTTAAAAAAAAGTATTAAAAAATGTGATGCATGTCATTAAGCATAGAAAATTTTATTCTATCAACTGGGAAAGAACTGATAAAATAAACTATAGATGGAAATTATAACACTCCACGTAATTATCAATAATTCTTACCTTTGGTATTAGATATACTTAGTTAGGACCTAATAAGTTCAGTTTAGTGCCACTTGAAAATATTTTCCTAGTAATTCTGTTTTAGTTTACAGTATAGTTTTCCTCTTGTCATTTCCTAATCCTTTCTATATATTTATTCTCCATCTCCCCTTCTTCTTTCATATATAAACTCTGTGGTAAATGATACATTTTCAACTAGCCATTATTACCAAATTTTATTTTCAGTGAGGTCCTTTGTTTTTTTATATTGTCTCATAAACTATCATTAATTTGTGCTTTTTTCCCCTAAAACTAAGCCTCTAAAATGCCATGACACTAAATAAAAGACCATAATTTGCTAATAGCCTCCTAGAACACAAAGGTCTGTTTCTTATGTTTCAAATACAAAGTCTTGACGTTCAAAAATATTTAACAACTGCTTTCATTTTCAAAGCTTTATAGGAAAAGTTAATAATGGTACCATTGAATAATAATTAAAAGAGAAATAACATCTGGGTTATATATCTTGGTACTGCAGCTCTGGTTAGTATTTAAATTTATTTACTACTAATTCACTATTAGCAGTAAATGTCATTATGGCAATACATATATTAAGTATAATTTTACATTATAGGAAGTTGATACTATACTGCTGTAATTTGGCCAAAGATACATGGAAAAATACGTACTCTCTTTTATAGGTGATAGTTAGCAGCCAGAGAATCACGGTAAGGGGTGTCCAGCTTATTCCCTAGGATTCAGAAGATGTATAATATCTCTCAGCCTCAGTGCTCACATCATAGCCCCCACGTCCTGATATGTTTTTAATGTAGTAACAAGACTTTTTGAACCAATTTTGGTATTCGAATAAGTCTAGTGAATATTTGACTCAATGGTTTTTTAGAGTAAAATTAAGTCTACATAGGATAAATACAATATTTCTTCCTTTGGGCTGCGGTTTTTTCAGGGTAGTATTATATTCATACTGGGTATCTCATGATGACTAGAAGCATTGATTAGTCTATCTTTGAATGATGAACATAAAAATATGTTTTTAATATTACTTAATAAAAGAAGCGTCCTCAATAAAATCTTTTGAAACATTTCAGGAAAATTTATAAAATGCCTTTTGAGTGGCTACATTGGAAAAGATTATTACTATTTACTTATTAAAATCGTAATCTAATGGCCAGAATTAATGATACTGTTATGGACTTCCATAACAACATAATTTAATATGCAACGGATTCTGGAGGAAGAAAAAATGTCTGTATATTCTGGGAGAGGTAAGATAATTGACCTTGGCTGTATTAACAGTTTTGTCTAATTTACTGTGAATGTTACCTGTTTAAGTCAAACGCAGTGTGAACTTTTATAATTTTCTTTTCTCAAAGATAACCTTCGGAGGCATACCCTTCTCTGGGAAGCCAAGTTCCAGCAGTAGAAAGAACTTCAAAGGCTGCATGGAAAGCATTAATTACAATGGTATCAACATAACTGATCTTGCAAAAAGGAAGAAACTAGAGCCCTCAAATGTGGTAAGATTGCTCACTCCAAAATACTGATGTAGAGAAATGTCACAGTTTTGTTTTCTGTGGAGTATCGAACAGCGTCACACAGCATTTGTCATCATGCCGATGTGGGGCTCAACAGTGTAAAAGTAACTTGAGAGTTGCCTAAAAATGTGTAACGAGTGGATATATTCTGAGAATAGGTAATGGTTTTTGAGGTCGATTAGAGTGAAATAGATGGTAAGTTTCACTCAGATGGGGCACAGGATTTTGACACCATGTTTCTGGATTCCCTGCCTCAGAGGGACAGGCGAACCTCAGTTGTGCTTTGTCCTGGCAGGTCAGCAGCCCTTACGCTGGCAGCATCATGTCTCCAGATGTCTGATCATATATGGCTTTCCAATTCTTGTTTATGATTTAATTCAATATTTTAGAAAGTGTTACATCCAGGAACTTGATTGTACTCACTTGTATGTTTCCAGAGATAACGCATCCAGATCAGTAAATAAATACACTTTTTGTGAAAGCCCGAACATACTAAAGATCAGGCAGTTAAATAAGGATTGATGGCCACTGGGTAGTGAAGGCTGTGACATAGCGCCTGACAGGGATCTTCTTCCAGCTCCCTCTGGGAGTTGTTTCCAGATTGAACTGTTTAAAGGAGGAGAGCAAAAATCGAAGAATGCTCTAGCATACCCGCTTCTCCATGACACTGCTTAGCATCACTGAAAGATACCAGCTGAAAAATATAGTCTGTGTCCCCTGTTGTTCTGCAAGAGCAGGAGTTAACTTCAATCTACAAGTATTATTTGGAAGAGTCTGGGGTTCCGGAGACCCACGCATTCGAGAAACCACTAACAGTAGATAACGTTACAAATGCTTGCCTCATGTCCCAGAAGAGCTCTGATGGTCTGTTCCCCTGCATTTGAGCTGAGGGTTTTTTTTTTTTTTTACAAAATGACTGGACAAAAAGAAATCCTGTAATGAATAAACAGGAGTCCCAGGTCAGTTATAAAAAAAAAAAATTATTAAGGTATAAAATAATTCATGTGAAATTTTTCTTTAATAATTATTTTTTCTTAAAAATAATAGTATATACTGACTAAAAAGTTGAAATTTGAAATGATCTCATCAAACATTAATATAGAGAAAAATAGTAATAGTTCCATTTATAGGCAGCAGGCACTGTGCTAGGAATGTTACTTTTATGGTAATCTGAGAATAGTACTACAGTATGAGTAAAGATGTTGTCATACACGTTTTGTAGATGAAAAAAAAATGTGAGATTTTACCTGGAAAAGTAACTTTCCAAAATGAATGTGAGTGGATTCACAGCGTGTGACCCCCGAGGTCATAGTCTCCTATATTGTGTTATTTCCTACCTAGAGCAGTATTAATATATATGCTTTTTTAAGCTTTGGATAAAATGGCACCAGGGTCCTTTTGTTTTCCCAGAAATCATTGCTTAAGATAAAAAGGTACAGAAGCCAGATCATCAGAATACTGTTTCTATTATCTGCACATTTAGGAAGTGGTAAAGTGTTATTTCTGCCCAAACCTCCCATTGGGTCCTGAGATGCATTCATTAGGCACCCAAACTATAAAGGATTTTCCTATGGAGACTTATTCCCATGGCAACTTTAACTGCAAAATATATTGTAGTTACAAATGCTATTTTAACTTGAATAACAAAGATATTTAATAAAGATAGATATAAATTATCTATAATTATATTTGTTAAAATAGAATGAACCCACATGGAATAAGCTTCTAAACAAAAACGTGTACATATTAAAATTTTAGGCAGAATAGAGACAAGTAGGATATTTTGTAAGCAACTCTAAAGGGAATATTCATGAAGGGAATTTGCTTTCAAAGATGTCAAGTGCTGGTATTTCAGTGAAATTGACTCAACACTCCTCCTGCACCCTGTCTTCACACACAAACACGTTTCCTCATATTGGTTCACAACCTCCTGGAGAGCTTCCTGGATGTAATCTGAAAACAGCCTTTGGATGCCGAGGCAGGGAGAGACAGAAGAAAGAGGCAGAACACATCCCATTGGTATGTGGCCGGTTTCATAGACAAGCAAGGGACTTGCTTCAAGACAAGCAAGGGAACTTCCAGGCTTGTCTTGGGCAGCCAGGAGATGAGTAGATCTCTGCCTTGCCTGCCAAGTCTGAAAAGTTTTATAGAGGTCTTAACTGGATTCGCTTATGGAGACAGGAGGACCCAACTGACTTCACTCAAGTACCCAGTTCAGGTAGCCTCAACCCCGCATCTCTGTCTCAAGGCTCTGTCTTTGGAGCGGCCTCCGGGAGTTAAGGAGGCAAGTGGAGCAAACATTCCAAGGATGGGGGAGGAGGTGGGGAGCCTCTCATTGTCCCAGTCCTGCTCCGGGGTCAGCTGGCAGTCACGTCTTCTGGTGACCTCCTCTGGCACCTGATTACACATTGACTCCAGAGTCAGCATTTTTGCTCAGGAAGGACCTTTAGTTTTGCAGGGAGACAATCTCCACAACCCAGGTATGTGGTCAGTTATAACATCTCCATTATTAGGCGAAGGCTGTTCTTTTCATCAGTAAAAGCAAGCATTTAAAAATGACCATCTGTGAAGCGAAGCTGCAGATTTAATTTGAATATTAATTCAGAGGGACAGCCTGCCTTAGATGTGATGGTTAATGTGCTGAAATGGAAGAACCATCCATCTAAACATAGACACCGTGGTGTTGTGTTGTGAAATAAATAAATGATTGAAGGGCCCGATGAAAATGGCAACAAATTATATTCCTCAGGATATTATGGCAGGATAAAAGAAGTTGGAAGCAAATGTAGGTTTTCAGACCTTTAATAGGAAGGTACTTACACACTGAATGTAACGTTTAGTAGTGTATCTGAATGGTAAGTCACATTTCTCTGTACAAAATAGAGGGAGTGGGAGGGGAAAGGAGCAGGCTTTAATGATCAAGTTTCTTTTCATTTTGTATGTTCATATTAGTATTTTCAGAAGCACTAATTCAGTATAATCTATGCACATTTAATATCACAATAACAATATAACAAAATAATCTGAAATAATCACGATTACGCTGATGTCTCACAGTTAATATTAATTCACATATATCAGGTGTAAGGATAAGAGCCAAGAATCTTTGTCCCCTGATGTCAGTTAATAAATAGCAACCGAATGGCCGTAGTTCCCCTGCCCCCGCTAACCTGTGAAGGGACGCTGGACAAAGGCCGTCCAGAAGCCGGCAGCGGCCTCTCCTCCCTGGCTCGTGCCTCATCGGTTCCGGGGGAGGGGCGCGGCAGCCCCCTGCCTTGTTCACGGAGTCCAGCCGTCTGCACTCAGGCCCACCCCGCAGGGACGCCTCCCGCCCCGTCGGCTGTCGTCCGCCAGTTCCACGGAAGACGGCCCTTCTTAGATCCCTCATCTGGACGCCGGCCGCCCTTAGGCACACCCTGCAGGTGGAGTGATGCCCGGGCGTCCAGTTGCCGAGTCCCCACCGCGCTGGCTGCCGCGTGGGAGAGCTCGCGAGGGCCCAGGCTCGGCTTCGGCCTCTCTACACCTGTCGCGGCCTCTCTACACCTGTCGCTCTGTCTGCCTTCGGACGCGGACTGCTCGTTTGAATCCGGCGCGCCTCTCAAAGCGCGTCCTTGTGTCTTACAGGGGAATTTGAGTTTCTCGTGTGTGGAGCCCTACACGGTGCCTGTGTTTTTCAACGCTACCAGTTACCTGGAGGTGCCGGGACGGCCTGACCAGGACCTGTTTTCCGTCAGTTTCCAGTTCAGGACCTGGAACCCAAACGGCCTCCTGCTTTTCAGCCACTTTGCGGATAATTTGGGCAACGTGGAGATCGACCTGACCGAAAGCAAAGTGGGTGTTCGCATCAACGTCACGCAGACCAAGATGAGCCAGATAGACATCTCCTCAGGTGAGTGAGCCCCGCTCGCGGCCTGCTCCCAAGGCCACCGTGATTTCCCCAGCCCGCGTCGCTTCTGTTGTCTCGTGTGGGTGTTGCGTGCCCGGGGTTCTGTGCGGATTCAGACTCGTGAGGGTCTCGCTTGGCTGCCCGGAGTGCTCGGGCACTTGCTGGGAAGGTGAGGCCTGGGCGAGGAGGCAAGTTGGTGGAGGCTGTGTGAGCACCAAAACCTTCTCTTGCTGATAAGCGCTAATTCACATTCATCGGACGGTGGGTAGTGCTCGGAGTGTTTTATGTTTACAGACGAAGAATGTCTGTTTTACTAACAGAAGAGTACCTGGCAGTTTTTGACTTGGTGGACATTCAGATACCTTTTGCCCTTAGTAACAAGTGCATGTTAATTTAATTATGGCTTTTAAAGTTATATTCAACTGCTTGAAGCAGAGCCTTGAAGTCTTCTCGCTAAATTTATGTGTTATTTCGGGAAAACCGCAACAACGATAACAACGAAGGGTGGTTACAGGGAGGAATGACAAGATGTGTGCATCAACTGAGGAAAGACTGTCTTGGCTTAGGGTGATTTTTAAACATGACCTCACAATGGTATGATTGACTGAGGCTGGGGTCATAATTGTTCTTAATTGAATAAACTTAGCAATCTTGGGATAATCTTTGACTAATATCGTACAAAGAAAGCTAGGATCACAGGGTGAGATGATATAAACAGAGAAAAACTAGGGGGACTGATAAACAGTAAAAGTTCTCATCAAATTTCTCTAGATATTCCTTGCCGTAGTGTTATATTTTTATTTTGTTATAACTCCTTAGAAATGGAAAACGGGAATAGCTAACGTTGACTGAGCGCTTTGTACAGATGTACCAAATACTCAAATGCTCAACTGTAAGACTGCTGACTCTGATTTCTAAATATTCCATGTTCACTTGCAATACCGTATGTATGCACCTGACATGGTTTCTAACACGTCCTACTATTTGTGTCCGTGTCGTTTCCCTGCAGGCTGTTAGGTCTTTAAGGGATGAGGTGATGCCTCTTCTTCTCTTCTAGCCTATAGAATAGCACCTGTTACATTAGAGGTCCTCTGGGAATGTTTGTGGAGTTAACACTGTGGCCCTTTGAACTCGTGTTCACTAACAGAGTATCTCTGGCTGAAGGGTATGCATCTTTCCATACGACAAGCTTTGTGTTTCTGTAGGGCGTGGCTGTATAGACTATTACTGAGAAGGATTCAAGGAAGGTATAGGGACCATGATGTCAGAGGTGTATCGAATTATTGAAATCAAAAGCTGTTGTGCAATGCCTGGAAGTTTACTTTTTCTGTGTTTGCTGTTAGTTTTGCTTTCCACTGAATGTTCAAATGGATTGATCAGCCATATTTTATCACTACTTCCCAGTATAGATTCGCCTGGGGAGATTTAGAGCAAATACAAAATAACTGGAGATTCCAGAATAACACATAAAACACATACACATACAAATATTGACCATAGTTGAAAAACTCCCCGTTAGATTTTACTATGATTAATGATTCATTTCTAATGACTAAATACATAAAAATATAAGTATGAAGTCCTCCCTTCTAGCGTTTTCTGAACAAACCCAAATTCCTGGTGATTTTCCATGTAACATGAACCCTTACGATGGTAATGATAGGATCTTAAATGTACAGGTCAATAAAAATTTCCTAATTTAATTTGATCTTATTTAGGACTCTAAGATACTTTTATCTAATTTAAACTGTATTTTTATGAAAAAATAAAAGGAAGAAAGAAGAAAGGAATCCAATATGCAACAACTAATTTACCTTAATAGATTTGCTTAAATATGATAAAATTGGACTTTAGAATTTTTGCCAAGTTAGCCAACAATCTGTGCAAATTAAGGGCAACTCATGGGAAATTTAAACATTTCTATAACCTTGCTCTTATACATCCCAATGAAAATACCTTACTATTTCAAATATTTATTTTTCCTATACACATAGTGGAAGTCAAGATCACATCAGTTATTACTGCTCAAGTTTCAGAAAGATTAGTAGGTAAATATAGATGCACATACATTTTTTAAAAGCTATGTCTGTACTCATTTAAACTGTTTATTGGGGCGCCTGGGTGGCGCAGTCGGTTAAGCGTCCGACTTCAGCCAGGTCACGATCTCGCGGTCTGTGAGTTCGAGCCCCGCGTCGGGCTCTGGGCTGATGGCTCAGAGCCTGGAGCCTGTTTCTGATTCTGTGTCTCCCTCTCTCTGCCCCTCCCCCGTTCATGCTCTGTCTCTCTCTGTCCCAAAAATAAAATAAAAACGTTGAAAAAAAATAAACTGTTTATTAAAAAATAAAAGAAAGAAAGAAGGAAGAGATTCAGTATATGACTACATTCATCCATCCTACAAATTCATATGGAGTTCACAGAAGGCAATTTTCATCTGTATTTAAAGCATTTTACCAAACTCAATTAAATGTATGAGTAACTTACTGCAAGTAGCAACACCGAGAAAATAATTTAGAAAAATAAGTTAATCCCAGGGCACTAATGTTTGCTTTAACAAAGGGAAATAGTCTGTATTATATCTACCCTATTCTTATCAGCAGCATGAACACTGATGAATGTCAGCCCTTCTTTACTTTATTATTAAAATAGCTTGGTTGTAAGGGTGTCTGGGTGGCTCAGTCAGTTGAGCATCTGGCTCTTAGTTTTGGCTCAGGTAAAGATCTTTCTCGTGGTTCGTAAAATCGATCCCTGTGTCCTGCTCTGCACAGATAGCATAGAGCTTACTTGGGATTCTCTGTCCCCTCTCCCCAACTTGCTCACACTCTCCCCTCCTCAAAATAAATTAAAAAAAAACTTAAAAATAGCTTGGTTGTGAAAATGTAGAAGATACAGACAATTTAGAAGAGGAAAGCAGTCACTGATAACATTACTATGTGCACACACATGCGCGCGCGCGCGCACACACACACACACACACACACACACACACCACTTCTAGCATAGTGCATTGAGAGGTCATTATAGAGACACTCAAGTACTGTCTGTTAATAGATACTTGTATCTTGGTTTTGTTTTTAGTTAGTAAGTTCTGTGGTCCAAGATGAAGGTAATTCAAATGGTTCACAAGCCTTTTCATTCTGTCTTGGACAGCATTGTTCTTTGGTGATGAATTCAAACTAACCCTATAAGTTAGAGAATTTTCAGTACTTTTTTTCACCCATTCCTTGTATTTTTTCCCTCCATGTTGTAATTAATTTCAGGTCTCATTAGTTTTGACAATGGATTCAACTTGTAAAATTCACTCAAACTCTGAGTTACCTTCACTTTGCACAGTGGGTTATCTTTCCGTGAAAATACTTTCCAAGTTGCAACATCAACTTTTATAAAACATTCCACTATATTTATATCTATTTAGAACCCTAATTAGCGAGTGGTGAATACAGATTTATGCATTTCCTTTAACTAGGAGTAAGTAGTAAAAAGGAGGAAAGTGCTAAAAGTGTCAGATGGGTAATGTGTGTTCACTTGAGCGTATCATTTGTTTTAACTTTCATGTCAGAGCCGTGGAGAAGGTAGACCTAGAACTGTGTTTTTAAAATTATTTGGAGTTTTTAAAAATGGTTTTTCAAGCTTTTTTGAGGTAGGATTGACAAAGTTAAATTGTATGTATTTACACATTGTACAGGTTGTGCAGTGTGATTTTTTAAGGTGTGTGATAATATATGTATACATTGTGAAATAATTACCACAACCAAATTAACAAATCTGTCACCTCACACTTGTGTGTGTGTGTGTGTGTGTGTGTGTGAGCTCATGTGCATGGTGAGAACACTTAAGATGTATTCTTTTTTTTAATTTTTTTTAGTGTTTATTTATTTTTGAGAGAAAGAGACAGAACGTGAGTGAGAGAGGGTCAGAGAGAGAAAGGGAGACCCAGAATCTGAAGCAAGCTCCGGGCTCTGAGCTGTCAGCATAGAGCCTGACACAGGGCTCGAACTCATGAGTGGTGAGATCATGACCTGAGCTGAAGTCAGACACTTAACTGACTGAGCCACGCAGGTGCCTCAATATCTATTCTTTTAGCAAATTTGAAGCATACATTATAGTATCATTAACTATAATCACCTGCTATACATTGGATTCCCTGGAACTTTTTCATCTCATATCTGAAAATTTGTATCTTTTGACCACATCTTTCCATTTTCCCTACCCTCCAGCTACTGGCAACCACTGCTCCACTCTCTAGTTCTATGACTTCTACTCCTTTAGATTCCTCATAAAAGTGAGATCATACAGTATTTGCCTTTCTGTACCTGGCTTATTTCACTTAGCGTAACATCCTCCAGATTCAAATGATTTTGTTAAACACACAGTAAGAAAACATTTTATATTGTACTCAATTCCTACTAAAACAGAGTTTCACGAAATAAAATGTACTTTGCTATTTTAGATGCGCTTTTTTTTAAGTTTATTTATTTTGAGAGAGAGATCACACATGTGCACATGCGCACGGGAGGGGCAGAGAGAGAGAGAATCTCAAGGAGGTTCTGGTAGCCTACAGTCTGTGAGATCATGAGGTGAGCTGAAATCAAGAGTTGGATGCTTAACCAGCTGAGCCACCCAGGTTCCACTAGATGCACTCTTGTAAGTTTGATGTTTTTGCCCTTTTCTTTTTCATTAAAATTTTCATGACCCCCAAATTCTTTTATGATCTAAAAACAAGTGACCTACATTTTGGAAAACGTTGACCTACAGATATGTATTCTCATCTGAAGTTAGAATTTTTTGAAGTTCTAGCAGCTTGGAGGTATTTACTCTGTCATTACATTTTGGAATACTAAATGTATCTTCCAGGAACAATATTGCAATATTATAGTGGTAGTAAAAAAGTATTCATGTGTATTACTGTCTGATGTATAGTCACACACACACACACACACACACACACACACACACACACAAACTACCTACTATTTGAGATAAGGTTTTTACTGCAAAATTCCTTAGTTTTATGCCACTAAATTATGCACAGATGTTTACAATAATACTCTAAAGCTGTGGTCTAACCATATTAATAAGGTCATAAAAAGTGTTCATCATTTATAAAGTGGAAGGGAAGTGATTTCTATTAATGACCTTTCTTACCTACTGAAAAAAGAAATCAGTTTCTATCCATGTAAACAAAGCCTTTTAGAAAAGATATTCAGAAATGCACTGCTTCTAAATCAGCTGTTTTCTACCTGAAGTATTAGAACCTCCTTGTTTTGTTTACATAGATATTGTTTCAATTTTAGAATGACTGTTCAGCATCTCTACTGCTTCAGAAACCTGTATTCAGCAAAGATCACCTTTGTTTGTATTTCTGTCTCCAAAGAAAATCTTTTTTTTAAAATTTTTTTTAACATTTATTTATTTTTGAGACTGAGAGAGACAGAGCATGAACAGGGGAGGGGCAGAGAGAGAGGGAGACACAGAATCTGAAACAGGTTCCAGGCTCTGAGCTGTCAGCACAGAGCCTGATGCAGGGCTCGAACTCACGGACCGTGAGATCATGACCTGAGCCGAAGTTGGACACTTAACCGACCAAGCCAAACAGGCGCCCCTCCAAAGAAAATCTTTTTGAGGCCTTGTTTTATTTTTGTTTTATTACAGTGTCCTTTGTAAACCTTTTGAGTTGCACCTTGGGTGTGTTAAGGGAAGGTGTCTTAGTCCAGTCAGCTGCTGTAACGGAGCTCAGTAGATCGGGGGACTGGAACAACAGACATTTATTCCACAGAGTTCTGGAGGCCGGAAGCCCGCCCCCAGGGTGCTGGCATAGTTGAATTCTGGTGAAGGCCCTCTTCCAAGTTGCAGACATCTGCTTTCTCCCTGTGTCCTCACAGGTGGAAGGGGCTAGGGAGCTCTGTGGGGTCTCTTTCGTAAGAGCACTAACCCATTCGTGAGTGTTCCAACATTGTGACATAAACACTTTCCAAAGGCTCCACCTGCTAATACCATCACATTGGGCATTAGAATTTCAACATATGAATTTGTAGTGGGGACACACAAACATTTCAGGTCATAGCAGAAGGAGTAGACATTTTCTTGGCTTCTTGTGTAGCTGTGGAACTTGTTGGCAAATACTGACAGGTTTCCAGTTCATTGTTGGCAACTGTATTTCCCTGGGATTACTCCTGGCACTCTCTATCCTAAGCAATTAGAATATCTCTTCTCTTGATTTTATGAACATTTGAAAATGTAGTTAGTACATTAATTCTGGAAAGAATTCATACCAGTTTACAGAATTCAGTGAGAACTTGCATCATGAGGTTTCTTTTCCTTCACATAAGAAAAAAAATAGTTTAGTTTGCAATACCATTTTTTATGTTTTGTTTATTGAGAAATGATTTTCAGCTCTATGTTTCAAACTGCAGATATTATTTCAAAATTTCTTAAAATAAATTTTTATAACTCAGAAATAATTTTTAGGCTTGCTTTACAGACTTCAAATGACTTTTTTTCCAATGCCTTATAGCAAACTGATTGGAGACATATTTAATAGTATATATTACATTCCTTAATTAAAGTTAAAACCATAATTATTAGACATCTTAAAAATGTCACCCCTCCTTGACTATTAAATTTGTATCATTGTAATTCTAAAGGAATAAGTACACATATTTAACATAACATATATAAAATAATAAGCAAACAGACTATTTTTAAGTGAAGAAGTGATTTTAAAGACTGCATCTTAATATGGAATATTATGATGTCATTAGAAATAATGTTTCTCAAAATTTAATACCGTTGGAAAGTGTAATATAGGGAATAAAAATGTTTACAAAAATTATATAGAATATCGTATCTATTATTATTATAAATGTGTATGGATAGCTAGAAAACAGTTCTTAATGAAATAAAATCTGAATAGTACTAATAGTAATTATCTCTAATTAGTGGGTTATTGGCCCATTACTAACATCTTTTTTTTCATTGCTAACATTTTAATACATTTTTCATAATATCCAAATTTTCTTCAATAAATATCAATTGCTGTGAAAGCAAAGCCAAACAAGGCAAAAAGGTATATGCTAAATTAATTGAGGATAAAATAATAGTCCTAAAAAAGTATAATGGTTAAACAGCATTATGAATGGAAATTACACAGAGTAAGTTATATCAGTTCAAAAATTCTAGTTCCTCTCTTAATTAGAAGCATATTATATGGTCAGTTTTGAAAAAGTTTGTCTCTGAACAGTGATCTTCAGCTTAATTTTCTTAATGGCATTTATGTAACAAATGGAGCACTTTATATTTGGATGCAGACATTTGGGCGTTGGGTCTATGAGCTTTTATTTGAAAATACACATAACTGATTTTGAGCAAATGCCACATTTGCCATGTAATTCTAAATCTTTTTTTTTTTTCTGGGATAGATAGATAAATGGATAACTTGATATATAAAAGCATTTCCCCTTAAAGCTGTTGCCAGCTGTCAAGGAAAAACAGATTTTACTTTTCTGTCTTAATGATGAATCAATGGATGCAAATCTCTTTATTTCCAAATAATCTGCATAGACTTCTACAAAAAAATGTAGCTAAATACTGATTTTTAGAGTTCCTTCCATTTTGTTGGTCCTCTAGATATCGGAGATGTTCAAGAAAGCTCAGAAATCCATCACTTTAAGACGCTAAAGACAAAGCCTGGCTCTGGATTGTTCGAGAAAGTGGAGCCTAAGGAAGGATGATTTCTAGAGCACTGTGCTCTCCTTAGTTAGGAATCTCGATTTGTGCCTGGCCAGCGTCTCTCCTCTTGTTTAGTAAAAGACAAAAGTGAGTGGGACGTAGATCAGTAAAGATGTATTAAATATAAATAACCTTGGACAAATCTACAATACCAGTTTGCTGATGTTTTTCTCCCAAATTTACAAATAGGCTTGTTGTGAGAGCCACATGGCACCAAGCAAAATGCATTTGAGTGAATATTATCTTGCTTCTGGGTAGCGTCACCTAGCTGACTTTTTATTATATTTCAATTCCCAACGTGGCTGTGCTATCATCATGCAAGCTGAGTAGAAATCTACCTTTAATTATACTTCAGTGCATGCTGATGCATTTTCACATCAATAGAAGTATTATATTCCAACATGAAAGGAGAAAGAGGCTGGGGGGGACGTTTTGTGATATTAGGTATTGACTTATTCTTTAGGAAGCAAAGGGGACATTTTAATTTATAATCACACTCCAGGATACCATACCTACTCTAGTTTCTACAATGTTTCTGGGCCTTTTAAAATATTCTATGCCTTTTTCAGGGAAGATGAATAAAACATGATTGTGTGTATGTGTGTATAATAATTTTTAAAAATTGCAAGAAGAGGATAAAACTTAGTAAACTTAGGTGGATAAAATAGAGGTAAAAACTCCCAATAGGGACCAGGTCATGTTTTAAAAGCTTCAGTTTACTATATAAATAAACTTACCAAACAGGAAAAAAAATCAGACATTACTTCTGTACACTATAAGAATAAAAATGAATTATGTAAGACCAGCAGAGAACACAGCTCAGGAACCCCAAACTTAATATGTGGATATAGTTGAAGATGTTTGCAAAACAGGGGAGAGAGGGCACAGAAACAGATTAGCTTTTCTGAGAGGCCCTTTTTCTTTGCCTTTCCTATACATTTAAGGGCTGAAACTTCTTGATAGGTAAGTAGTTGGTGCATTTAAGCAATATGGATTTATATAGTAAAGAGATAATAAATCAGCTGATAATAAGCCAGGGTTCTCCAAAGAATCTCCGCCGATAGGATGTTTAAAGAGAAAGGGATTTATTAGAAGGAATGGGGTCATGCAGTTATGGAGGCTGAGAGGTCCCAAGCTCTGGAGACCCAGGAGAGCCTATGGTATTGTTCCACTGCCTGTCCAGAAGTCTGACAACAGAGAGTCTGTGGTATAAGATACAGTCTGAAAGCTGGTTCAAGACTGGAGGCAGATAGGCTCAAGACTGGAGAGCTGACATTCCAGTCCTCGGCTGAAGACCAGTGTCCAGGCCTGAAAGACAGTCATTCAGGGAGAGGGAACTCTTCCCCATTCCACCTTTTTATCCTATTCAGGCCTTCTTTGGATTGGTTGATCCCCCCACCCCCCATATTGAGAGAATCTGCTTTACTCAGTTTCAGGATTCAAATGGTAATCTTACCCAGAAGCACCTTCACAGACATACCTAGAATAATGTTTACCCAAACGTCTAGACATTCTGATACATAAAAATGAGCTATTTAGATATGGACCATCACATCAAATTTAGATATTTTTCCATGCGTATGTCCTTTTGTTTTGAATAGTAACATAGTGTTGGCATGGAACAATCAAGAGATCAGTCACCTTCACAATCAGAAAGAACACAAAGCAAAACCACTGGATTAAGGCCTCCCCTCCAACCCTCCTCCCTTCCCTCCTTCATTAACCTCATGACGATGCTTACCTGGGGTTATTAACCAGAGAATTGAGACTATGAGATGGTACCATTGACTATTATCTACCTTTTCCCCTCTTACGACTTTTAAGCAATTTGAGCCATTCAATACAATATAGGCTGTCGAGCTATCTGGTGCTTTGTTATAATTAGGTGTGGAAATGGGTCTTTTTGAAAAAGGGATCCCACAGATTCTGGTCGAGCTGCTTGGGACTTGTTAAATTGACTTGGGAAGTGTCTGAAGAATTACTCTACTGGATACCTTCTGAGATGTTTAGCACATATATTTCTCAGTCTCTTCCCTTTGTTCAGAAAAGTTCAAGAGAATGTTGGGGCTGTCATACAATACTCCTCAGAAAGTACTTGCTTTTGATAATATTGTATGATAATATAATTATGTGGACCAAGCTTTAATCATAAGTCAATTTTATGATTTATTTTATTCTGGCACATTTCTCTTGAGGCCTATATAACCCCCCCCCCACCCCCCCACCCCCCCAGCACAGACCATCCTTCTGGTAACTGAATGCCTAGTTAGTTCTGAATCCTCTTTTTTTCCAGCCACTGCTTGCTTCCTCTTACTCTCTAGCATCTACTTTTGACAAGTACGTTTGGCTTAGATCTTTGCTATAGCACTTGTTAACATCTCCCGTTTTCTGAAAAATGCTGATAACCTGCCTAGTGTGTCCAGTCTTCTAGTCCTTCCAGTCTTTCTTCTAGCTCTTGTAGTCTTCCTGGGATCCTTTTAGAGACTGGATTCCTGTTGCTGAAGCTCTGTCCAGAGGCCAGGATCTTGCTACCCCTGGACATATCACCCTGCCACCAGTACCCTGCCTAGATGTTGGAATACTGCTCCCTCTGATTTTCTAGCATTCTTCCCCACCCCTCATTCCAATTTTCTGCTCTATTATCTTTAAACCTCACATTGTTGACTTGAGTCTAGGCTGCAACCCCCTATTGCCTACAAGTATTTTCTGCCACTTTGGGCACAAATTTCAATCTCCCAACCTGAAATGCCCCTGGCAGTTCTCCGTGGATCTGCACCAGAACTCAGCTTCCCTCTGTCTTCTCAGTCATCAAATTTCTGTTGCTTTTTGGGATACAGATGTAACATCCAGGTTATCTGGGGGAGGGGGAGAACTGCAAGCAGAGAAGTAATAAAGCACACCCCCCAAGCTCTTCACTCTGCCTGGGCATAGAGGGTCAGCTGACACCATTGCCAACGTTCCGTAATTACATCATTATGGGAAGCTACCTTGGTAGGAAAGGGACGCCCCTGGAGCATAGTAGCTGTTGTAAGTCTTGCACTGACTCAGATCTGCTGATGTAGGCCTCTGCTAGGGAGCTAAAGGTTGGAGGAAATGACACTCGGGGGCCATCCAGAGACTGTGATGATAACTAACAGCTGCTGAATACCTCAACCATGCCTGTCACTCTGCGAAATCCTTTACATTCATTGCCTTGCCTGTGGCTCCAGTGACCTTGCGAGTTACGTACTGTTTTGTAACCACCTTTCTCACTCATTTATATCAGAGGTAGAATCATTCTCTTAGGGACCTGAGGTCAAACCTTAAGAAAAATCAAAATTTTCCCTCCATCTGTGCCCGGCACATGTTATGACACAGCAAGCACTACCAGTTCTTTTGAAGTGTCTCATCTGTCCATCCATCATCTCCATATCCTAGTTCAAAAAATTTCATTGCTTGATGGGGCGCCTGGGTGGCTCAGTCAGTTAAGCGGCTGACTTCGACTCAGGTCATGATCTCGCGGTCCGTGAGTTCGAGCCCCGGGTCGGGCTCTGTGCTGACAGCTCAGAACCTGGAGCCTGTTTCAGATTCTGTGTCTCCCTCTCTCTGACCCTCCCCCGTTCGTGCTCTGTCTCTCTCAGTCTCAAAAATAAATAAACGTTAAAAAAAATTTAAAAAAAATTTATTGCTTGAAACCGTAATCAAGGCCATCTATCTTCATAGCCAAAAATAATGTTTCTTTTCAATCATACCCCTATTTATGTGGCATATACATATTTAAAACCATGGACAATGGAGCCAGACTGCCCACTAGACTAACACTTAAAACCATGGACAATGGAGCCAGACTGCCCACTAGACTAACACTGACTGAGGTCTTCCTCTGTTCTGGTCATTGTTTCAACAAGGTTAATGCACATAAATACAGCAAGTCATTGAATTCATTAACTCCTCAGGATAAATATCATCATTATCTGTATTGCGTAGATGAAGAAACCAAGGCATAGGGATACAGTAATTCCCCCAGGCTCTTCTAGCTAGTAAATAGCGAGTTCAAAAAGGAGTCCAGAAGATTTGAATCTAAAATCATTCTACGTTTATTCTTGGCTGCTTTACTTCATTGCCCCCTCACATTCATTGAACATGTCTTTCATTCGTACGTGATCAGGTATTGTTAAACATGACACATGGGAAATATTTACGGAATGTAGCACCTAACACCAATGACATCCTTATCATGTCTCATTGGGATTATGCCACGAGACTTAAATAATCTCCCCTTATTGTTCTCTCACATTATCCAAGTTTTCATTTCTAAAATGCAAGGAAAATACTTTATTTCCCATTCCCTAAAGGATAAGCCTACATTTCTTAGCATGCCGTACAAGAGCATGCACACACACAGCCCAGCTAGAAGATTTGGCCTCATTTTCGTCACTTTATACCATGTACTCCCGGGACTTTTCACTGTCTGCTGGGAATTCCTTCCTCTGTATGCCATTTTGGCAAAATTGTGTTCATCCTTCAAGATCTAGTTTAGTATCATTTATTATCAATTTAGTATCATTTCCTTTCTCAAACCCCAGGGAACAATCTGTCATCTTCTGGTATAGCACCTCATAACTTGAATACTAGTTATTTTTCTTTGTTCCATCTTAAATTACAGACTCCTCCACTGTCCTGTCTCTTGCATCTCCGTACCTGCTGACACTCACCTCTCCTTGACAGAAAGGAGAGGAACAGTATTTTCATCTTTGACTTTTGTGTTTGATCCACACTTAGATACCCACAGAGGCTTGCTTTGCTCTCTGACTCCTGCCTCTCTAAAAATGTCCACTCCACATTCCCTCCCAATGAAAATTCCAAAGGGACTGTTTCCAAAGTGTCATACTCCCATCTAAAAGTCTTCCATGAAGCGCTAAATTTTTTAAGATTAAGTCCTGTGTGTTCTCCATTAAAGTCCTGAACACTTACCCCATGGTGATCTCAACTCTTCTACAAATGTTAAATCACTTCAATTGTTTTCTCCTGTCTGATGCTGTTTATTACATGGTTCAGATGTGCGATTACTCTGGTTGAAAATGCTTGAATCTCCTGAAGCTTTCTGAGGGCATTAATCATCTTCTTACTTCAGCCTGTCTACCTCTGAGCCCAGCACAGTATCTTACAGGTGGCCTGCATTCAAATATCCCATTGATGGATTTTTTTAATAAACTGATACCAAGATGTTATAAGCTGTAACTTTATAATCCTGTTGTCTTCATCCATTGATATGAACCAAACTCCTAGTGAAACGAGAGTAGCAAGTATCTCAGAGGAAATAATTGCTTAACTGGAGGAGGTTAATATGTGTGAAATTGATCTGGACCTGAATTTTGATGCGATGTTTTTATAGAAAGAAGACTTGTCTTGTAAGGTATTGAAGCCTACAGCTGTACTGGGTAAACTATTATATGAATAAAATAAAAGCATATATACATTTGCTGAAAAATGTATTCTGAGGAGCATGACATGAAGTAAAACCCTGAAATTAGTCCTATTCCCTTTGTATTTAGTTTTTCTCCTAGAATATAAAAAAGAGCGGTGCGTGATTAAAATTAATTTCGCTTTATTTTTCTTCTTCAAGCTTGGGAATGCATTTGACGTGATAACTCCCCGGGAAATAAGAGAATCAAAGTTTCTTGTACCTTCTTCTCAAGGCCCCTGATCTCCAGTCATTTCTCCACCTGCCTAAAACAGACTTTCCAATTGTTGTTGGAACCTAGTCTGACTTACTTTGTCGAGGGAAAAGGTGGCTTCGATGATCAAGTCTTGTTGTCTCTGACTTCTTTTATTTGGTAACTCCGGGCAATAACCCTTTCTCTATTAGATAACTAAACGGTAAAACGTAAACTCCAGAGCAACTTCATCGGAGACGCTGCACATGGACACGGAGGGATAAATGGCGGATTCGCCACCCTTCCCCTCAGGCCCCGGGCAGGCCCCTGCTTGGCCTCACCCGCATGAAACCAGACAGCACACACTCCCTGCACATCGAGCAGACTGTATTCAGCCATGATGGGAAGAACGGAGCTATTAGACCCTCTCCTTTTCCTATATTCTTTATAATGCAGCGCTCTACAGGAAAACGTGAAATCCGGCCCACGCGTGTAGATCCACCGGCAGGGAAGTTTGAACCTTTTCCAATCGCGGAGCCTTGTGTTCTATTTCATGCAAGGTAATCAGCACCACAGGCATACATAGCAAATGGTTTGTTCATAAAAAGTTTGATGAGGGGTATAAAACCCTCGATAGTCTCTGGAAGAAAGACTTCCCGTAGGAAACGGAAAGAAAAAGAGGGTGGTGTATATCTTCACGTATTGTTTGACTGCCTGGAGTGGTACTACAATACACAGTGCAATTTATTTCATAGAACAGCCAATGGGCATCAGTACTGAAAAAAAGAATTGAGTGTGGGTTCTGTCACTGCGAGTGAGTGCATCTCCAGCAGTGAATGCAGGTGGTAGGCGTTGTGTGAATGTGTATAAATGTGTATGCAGACTAATAGAAAAGGAACACCTTCAATCTTTCATGAAGTAAAAGCCTCAAAATTCAATAGCTCTGTTTTTAATTGAGCACTATACTGTCTCCATTCGCCATATTTGAATGATTTGGAATAGAAAGTTTTCATCAGTAAGATGATATGACATGAAACGGTCAGAATTGTAGCTCATGCTGAGCGGTAGTGAAGTGCGTGGTTTCTTCTTTTCCCCTTTCTCAAATGTTTCAGCATTTACTAGTAAGCAGTTCCTAGCTTTTTGGGTTCCCTTTTTTCCCCCTCTTCATAAAGTCATGGATATTAATTCAGGGAAGTTGTGGGGAGAAGAAATCTTGAGGGATGGATCCTCTAAAGCACTGTTCTCACCCAGAGGTGATTTTGATCTCTGGTAGGAGATATTTGGCAACATCCAGAGACGTTTTTGGTTGTCACGAATTGGTTGTGTGTGTGTGCGCGCGCGTGTGTGCACATGTGCATGCTACTGGAATCTGGAGGATAGAGGACAAAGATGCTGCTAAATATCCCACAAAGTACAGGACAGCCCCGCTGCCTCCCCAACAAAGGGGCATTTGGCCCAGACGAAATACATCCGTCCATTTAGAGGCTTTTTTTTCTTTATTATTTTTCTCTATGCTGTTATGAGCTTCCTTCTCTTTCCCTTTTGTAGTTGTGTGTGTGTGTACATATATATATATATATACTTATATATGTGTGTGTATATGTATATATACACTTATACTTGTGTTTGTATATATATGTATATATACTTATATATGTTTGTATATATATGTGTGTGTGTGTGTGTGTGTATATATATATATATATACATATATATATATGCACATACTTTGAAAAATCCCAGATTCCTCCCTTTCATTTTGCTTTCTTTGTGAAATGTTTGTGCTTCAAACAAGGAAGATAACATTTCTGACTTCTCTCTGTGGTCAGAATATATCATACAATGAGACTGTTATCCTGGTAAGCACTCTTCATTATTTTAAACCGTGGTTATTATTTTTTTCTTTTTTATACAAACCCTAAATCTATTTTTCTAAATATATGGACTCTCTAATACCTTGCTTCAATATAACTTGATCCTGCCATTTTTATCAGTAATGGAAACAGACACAAATTGTGTGTGTGTGTGTGTGTGTGTGTGTGTGTTTGCCATTAGGCAGACGAGTTATCTAAATAGTCAGAATGACCGATTGTTAATATTAGATTCAAGTGTCACAGAAATTTACATTAATGGGGAGACAAAAAGAGTTACATAGCAGAACAGAGGCCTAACTGAAACCTTGTAGTTTTCAAAGTGTGTTCCTTGCAGATGTAAGTTGATGGACAGGAGAGACACAGCTGAAGACACAATACAGCAAGGAAGAGAGAGCACGGAACAGCTTTCCCCTGGGTAGCTGAGCAGCTCCCATGTGAAGGGGTAGCCAGACTGCCTTGCATGTTCTCTGAGCAGTCCCCTTAGATGCTGCTCCTGGTCACGGGCTGCTCCGTGCTGCCACAAGCCCAGGTGGGCCTCTCCCCATCTTAAGACCGATGACAGTGGAGCCACCGTGCCTTCCCACCGATGCTGAGCAGACGAGTCCAACCTTCCCTTTAGGAACCACCCTTTACTACCCTGGTCTTTGCTCTCCACAAGCAATTCACACACCACCATGTGAGAATCATAAAATAGAGAAATTATAGCGTAAGTCCTCTGTAATAATGCTCACACCTGTGTGATTTCAGTCTCACCTGCAGGTTAGAAACACACACTCACATGCACCCTCATGGATTCTCACATAGCATTTCCTTTCCTGGATCATTCATCATTGCATATTGGGTACCTGGTTTGTATGAAACACTGACGGTCATGTCCTCGTACCTATACTGTAATCATAAATGACAGATATTAAATGAATATATATTTATAGATAATAAAAGCTATAATGGAAACAAACAAAACTATATGGTAGAAAGTGGAGGGTATTAAAGATAAAGAGGGGTCAAGGTGAGATAGAAGAAAACCTAAATTACAAGTTCTACAGTTTGAAAGCACTTGACAATTCAATACATGTTAAGAAGGGCGAGGGGGACAAGAAGGAAGAACAGAGTTTGGAGAGATAGGTAGAAGCTAGATCATAGGAGGGGTAACCAGCTGTGGCAGAAAGTTAGGACTGAAACTCATGGAAGAATTTCTTCCTAGGGAGTGCCATGGTCCTATTCTTAACTGATACCTCTGGCTACTGTGCAGATAATAGACCAGATAGAATTGATAATTGATTATAGAGGAGGATTATAGACAGGCAGCATTGGAGACTAGGAGACAAGGTAGAGTACTGCATAATCCAGGTGTAAGATAATGATGCTTTTTTTAACTAAGATAGCAGCAACGTAGATAGAAGTTACAGGGTTTGAGAACTATTTCAGAGTAGTATCCTCACAACTTGGCAGATTTTGTGTGAAGTGTGAAATCTAGTAATCAAGTCCGAATTGCAGGTTCCCGACTTGATTACCTGGATAGATAGTAGTCCCTTTGTCCAATATGTAAAAAACAATGGGAAGAAGAGTTTGGAGAGAGTCCAGGTCTGTTTGGGACATGTTACATTTTAGAAGTTCGCTAGATATGTATGCAAGTAAGTCAAGCTGTCAGTTAAGGATACGAGTGTGGAGCTCAGAAAAGAGTCAGGGCTGGAGTTATGTACTTGGGCATCATCAACATATGGATGATGTTGGAAGCTATAAGACTGGATTACTTTGGTGAATAAAAAACAAAAGAGGAGAGTCCCAAACAAAGCGTTAAGGAACCTCATCTCTTCAGAATTTGGGAAGAGAAGATAAAGCGCACAAGAAGACGAAGAGGGAATGCATAGTTAAGTAAGAAAAAATCGAAGAGAGTACAGTGTCCACTGAAGTCATAGGAGGAGAGTTCCCCAAGAACCGTAGTTTAACTGTTAAAAGACAAAAAGAACCTAAGGACCGTTAAATGGTCAACTATATAAGAAATGAATACTTAGCACTTGCTTAAGTACAGTGTAAACTTGAAAGTGGTGTGAGAATTCTATTCCCATTTCTTCTGCTTACTGAGTTTTGTGGAAGGCTCAGCCAGGACAGTTACCATCTCCACTAGGGAGAGTAAAGCCAGGCTAATGCTATTTGAAAAAAATGGAAAATGCTATTATATTTTTAGGATCATCAGTGTTGATTTCCTGTCCACTCAGTGTTTAACTCACTGTTCCCCACCTCCCATTTGCCACAATAAGTATACTCAGAACAGCAAAACTTTAAAAAAAACAAAAAGAAAACGGAACAAGAGAGGATATATCATAATGAGAATAAATTGGCAATGCTTGGAATGATCATTGAAGGGAGATGGGAGGAGACGGCTAAATCTGAAGATGCGTGGAGAACCATAATAGTAATAGAAAGTCAGCGAAGACACCTGTTGTTTCATGAAAAACAAAAAATACGAAGAAGAGGGCTGACATCTACTCAGGGATGCTCTATGACAAATATAGGTGCCTGAGACCTTTTACCTCACCTCATTGTCACAATAGGTTCTGCAGTAGGTGAATCCTTCTATAAGGTGAAAGCCAACACTTATAAAGCCCATACGAATCCTCCAGGTTCTGAGGTAGCAGAGTTGGTACTTGAAGTAATTTTGGCTCTTTTCCTAAACTCATACACTTTCTAGTAAAACATAATAAAGAGGTGGCAGATGTTCCAAAAGGTAGGGAAGATGGTTGGATGCCAAGTGAATCCAAGGACCTGGTGAGGGTACTGGTAAAAGGAAAATAGATGGTCGGGAAGGGAGAGTATAGTAGCTATTTTGTTAAGGTTAGGCGGCTCAAAAAAAAAGTGAGAAATGGACAGGTGAAACGATAAAATTAGCATCAATCTAGCATATAAGCTGTTGAATAATAAAAACCAAATAGAATAAATATGAAATCTACTTTTCAACTCCTCTATAGAAACAACTTCACTTACAGAGATAACTCAGATACATCCATCTTGTCTGGATATTTCAGGCGAAAGTGTCTTTTAGTGGCCTCAGTTTATCTTTTCATCCTTTACTTCACTTTCACCTGTATAAACATAATTGTTTTGTTTCTTTGCCAATAATGTGTTGGAAAGCGTTTTCTAAAGGGTAAAAAAAAATGTACGTAGAAAACATAACTTTAATTCAGTGTTTATTTGGCAGTCTCTTTTGTTTGTGAATCCAAAAGATGATGGTTCCTTTTAGGGATTTTTTTAACGTGTTGTTCCAATATGTTTCCACTGCTGCTGAATGTTGATGCCAGAGTGCAGAGCTGGAAAGAGCAGCTGGGTCTTTCTTTGGCTTCCATGTACTAATTTGGAAATGGAACTGTCTTTGGGAAGCCTCTTGTGTTAATTTTGAATTTTGGATGTACTTACGCATCCAGATTTCCTGTCCCTGACGCAGCCATGGAAAAACTGTGTTACCCTGAACTTTGCCAATGAGGTATGGTAGGAAGTATCACATCTCGTACCCCCAAATATGCATCTTGAATTTAATAATCATGACCGTGTTGAAGTTGCCAGGACCTAGTGCAAGCAATTTGTGGCAAAGATACTGACCGGTGTACCCGGGGGATTAACTCCCCTGCAGAGATCTAGATATTAACCTGGTTGCATTCAAACAGTTTTATAAGCAGAAAAGTACCTACGTATTCATTTGTTTTGTTCTCTGCCTTCTGCTCATCTAAATAACTAAAATGTTTTCAGCAACTGGGTAAGAGGCAGTATGCTGCGGTGGTTGAGACTCAAACCTGAATGCCCAGGTTCAAATCTACCATTTGTTCGGCACTGACCGACTACCTCATCTCTCTGTGTCACGGCTTCTTCATCTGTGAAGTGTGGTGTGATGAAAAGAATAGCGTCTGCCTCTTAGATGCGTCATGGTTAGAAGGGTCTCTCGCTCATACAAGTTTTATGTTGTGTTATGGCTGGTGTTATTGTTACTGATCTTGGTAGTATGGAAACAAAGAGGAGAGAATCAGTATCTCCAACGACTTGTAATACAGTTGAGGAGATAAAAAGTAAATGAATGGACTCTTAACATACGAGTTTAAAAACCATGAAATTTGGGATGCCTGGGTGGCTCAGGCAGTTAAGTGTCCGACTGTTGGTTTCGGCGCAGCTCATGATTTCGCAGTGGGTCAGTTTCAGCCCCTGCGTTGGGCTGTGCGCTGACAGCGCTGGTCCTGCTTGGGATTCTCTCTCCTTCTCTTGCTGCCCCTTTACTGCTCGTGTGCGCACTCTCCCAATCTCTAAAAATAAATACACAAACATTAAAAAAAAGACCGACATGAAATTTAATTAACGGTAAAATAACACTGGTTTATAATGGTTGATTTTTAGAGAAATATTTATGGTAGACATTGTGCTTAAATTATAGTTACAATCATATAAAATTGGAATCAGAAGAGTTTTTATAGATCAGATGGTACCAGTGGTTCATTAAAAAATGAGGAAACCGAGGCTCGGATGTTAAAAGATCAGCCCAGGGTTCCACGGCAACACCATCACACGATCCAGAACAGATTGACTTTTGACACTCATTCCTGAGCCGCTTCCATTGGTCCATGCTGGTTTTGCAAACCGAGAACAAGGAGAACACTTCATTAATGGGGATTAGGGAAGGGCATACCCAACATGTAAGAGGTAGCAAAGCTTTGGAGCGCTTTTACAGTCTAGGTGGGTGAAGGAAGAGTTTTAGGAGGTAAAAGCATAAGTGGCCAGGTACAGTACTGTCTCCTCTCTAGCACAGTAGGAAGCCCTTTGAGAGAAGCAGAGATTTGCCGGGAAGTACTGAGTGGTTACGTAAATTTCTGCATTCATTTAACAAATGTTATAAAATAGTTACCGTATGTGAAGCTTACTGTTTTCTGCACACCTGATATAAATCGGGGAACACAGCTAAAATTCCTGACCTGTGGAGCTTAAGTTGTGGTCAAAGATGATAAATAGCTAAACTTACAAGGTATGAAGTGTACAGAAATTATATCATATGTTAGGAGATCAGTGAAAGTTCTGTGTCAAAAGAGTAGGTAGGGTAAGAGGTAGGTGGCGTGCAGGTGAGGTGGGCTGATCTCTACTGTTCTATAACCGCATAGAACAGTATAACTGTATAACTGTATAGAATAGATCAGCATAGACCTTAAAGTAAAGGTGATAAAAACAAACAAACCCTCAAACAGGTGGGGAAACTATCCAGGTGAATATACTGGGGAAGACCATTTAAGACAGGGAGAAAAACCAAAGCAAAGGCTCAAAGGAAGGAGCATGCCTAGAAAGCGTGAAGCAAAGAGGTCGATGTTTCTTGAAAAAGAGTGACCTGAGAGAGTAGAGAAAGCATTCTCTTTTGGGAAAGTACTGGGGAAGGAAAGATGAGGGTGTGTTAGCACATACAAGGCCTGTAGAGAAATAGGAAGCAACTAAAGAGTCGTCATCTGTTTCTTATTGTATTTATTTATATATTTTTGTACAAAGTTAAGTTTTAAAATTTATTTTGAGAGCGAGACAGACAGACAGCAAGCAGGGGGGAGGGGCAGAGGGAGAGGGTGGCAGAATCCCAAGTGCACTGACAGTGTAGAGCCCGACGTAGGGCTCAAACTCCGGAACCGTGAGATCATGATCTGAGCCGAAGTCGGATGCAAAAGCGACTGAGCCCATCAGGTGCCCTGACAAATATGCTTTATTATTGTAAATACAGGTAGATATATCTATGGTATGGTTTCTGATAGGTTTCGGATGTATTTAAATGATGTCCTGGATTCATCGTATATTGTTTTCGTTGGAGTACAGTTAGGAAACAGAAACCATCCAGTTATTTCCACAGAGTTCAGTAAAGAGAAGAAGGTTAAACGGACACTGACAGGCTAAAGGGTAAAAGAAGAAGGGACACTGAGGTGGCACAAATACAGCAGTTGCTGAGGGAAAAAGGGGAGGAGTGGGGGTTTTCAGAACAAACTCTGTTTGGAGGAGGGCCCCTTGCAGAGCTGGAAGCTAGACTTCCACACAGATGATACGGATGTTGACAGGGACATAATAGAATGCACTATTCATGATTAAGAAGTTCACGCTCTATGTTAAATATTTGTGGAGGCAATGATACTATGCATGATGAAACCTAGTATAGAATATGCATTATATATATCAAGACTACTGTGCACATGCTTATGTTGTGTACTTTATGATGTCTATGCATGATATCACATAGTATGCACGTGTAGAATGAACTGTATATAGTGGTGCATATATACATAGGGAAAGGAACCTCTGAGGGAATCACTGTTGCCCAACTTGTGTTGGTACCATAAGAGATTGGAAGAGGGACCCTGTGGATCTGGGATCAGGCACAGGGGCCTGCTGGTGTGTGCTGATACGTCCCAGAGTAGGGGAAAATCTGGAAAGGGCAACCAGTTCTAGGTCCATGGAATCAAGGAACATAATGTCAGACACGTTAGTCTTAGAGCTTTATTTCTTCCCACTATCACGAACAGGGATTTTGACCTCTAATAAAGTGCAAATACTTCTGGAAGAGGTTTTACCTCCTTTCCGCCCCATTTTGTTGTGAATATTGTACAAGAAATGATCAGGAGGGAGATGGTGCTGAGAGGGGAGGAAGGTTGCCTGGCTAGAAAGCAGGTGTAAGTGTGTGTAAAGGACAGTGCCTTCCCGTGAACAGAGTTCTTAGAGCAGCCGCCATCTTTCTTTCCCTTCTCCAGGTTTAAGGCACATCTTTAAGATGCCCTTTCTGAGCATTCTATTCGCCGTTGACCTTTATTTCCTATTAGCGAGCTCTGTTCCCTTTTAACAATACTTTTATCATCTTTTAACAATACTATGTGATTGTTTCACTTCGATTTTTTTCTGTTTCTTGTTTATCTCTACCACTGACCTGAGCTTTTTGAGAATTGGGATCGCACCTCTCTGGTGCCACATTGCTTCCCAAGAGCCTAGCCCCACGCTTGGCACAGATACACATGCTTAATGCACTTATCTAGACAGATGAACAAGTGAACAGCATGAATGACTTTCAGATCCTCTTCTTCCAGCCAAACATAAATGCCCGATATTTATCAGAAAAGGCACAATTACTAAGTTTTAATCCAAATTTTTATATTACACACTTATATTTCATTATCAGTAATTCAATTAGTGGCACATAGTGGGACATTATATTGTTTCTTTTTGTACATTAATAATTTCACGTTAAATCAGCAATAACAAAAATGGCTTCTATGCTGTTCATGTTCTAAAAAAGTAATAAAAACACTGCAGCCAAATGACATTTTAATAATGTGAAGTTTATTTGCAAATCTCTCACTTCTTTGTGCTCATATTGACACTGTCTTCTTTTTTACTTTCCCCAGTGATTTCTCATCTTTAGTTCTAAAATGGAAAAGTGATTAAACATGTCAAAACAAATAACTCTGCATTTTAGTTTTTCAAGTAAATTAAAATTTCATGGGCCTCTTGAAAACAGTCATATGGAAACATCCAATAATAACCACATCAGCTTCTAATGGAACAAGTTTTCAGCAAGCTTAAAAGAGCTTTTATGTTTTTATAAATCCATTTTGAATGATAGCTGAAAAAAATTAAGTTTAGCTCATCCCTAATAATGCTATTTATGATAATAGTTCTTGAGAAGGTTTATTTCTGCACCACGGATTACATGCATAACAGGACCATGTGCTGCGTGTGTTTACGAAAAGAAACCACTTTTCACACTGCTAAGTTAAACCCTATCTCATTTTGCTGACCTAGGGTTTAGCACAATTAACCTATTCATTAGTTGTGAAGAAGAAGGGACTTAAGTGGTGGTTTAGAGCAAGCATGGGCACATCTTAAAATAAAACAGGTGTTTGTGTCTCGGGATGATTTTTCTCCAGTATTAAAAAGCATTGGCAATGCCTGAATCTGTAGCCAGAGCTGAAAAATGGAGTTTTCTGTCTCCATCATTCTCTCTTCCTGTGTGTGCCAGAATGAATTTTGTCCTTTTGCACATCTACTTGAGGCTATGCACCCAGCAATGAACTTAGAAAATATAGAGAGGAATAAAACAGGCTCCCTAAGCAGAGAGAGTTTATGCTCTAAAGGAGGAAATGGATTTCTAACAACAAAAGAAATACAATGCAGTGTCATAAATTCCATACAAATAATGCGTACATGTTGTTTTGCAAACAAACAATGGTGCACCTTGCTTCCTGGGGGATTTGCTGGAGAGTTGACAGAGGAAATAACATTTGATCTGAGACATAAAAGAAAGGTCAAAGATCTCAGTTTTGGCAGAGGAGTGAGTCAGCTTAAACAGGCAAAGGGGACAGCATTTTCAAAGTGTGAAATTGCACAATGTTTCGGGGAACTTTGGAGGGTGTCTGGAACACATGAGTGGAACTGAAAAGGAGCAGAAATTTCTTACCCTAATTCAAATTGGGAAGTCTTGTGTGACCTTTGAGAGAACTTAGATTGTATTCTGTGGGTAGCTGTTAGAAGTATATAAGTAAAAGAATTACACGATCAAATCTTTTCGGAGATGTGACTTTTTGTCATATGCCAGTTTTTTAAAGGTGTGTCAGTTATTAAAATATCTACACATGAAATTAGAGTTAAGATGAAGAAATATTTTAGAAAGAGCGTTTAGAAAGTCAAATATACCTATTTATCCATGATGCTCAAATATATTTAATTTTGATAAAGCCTTGTAAGAATGAGCACTTTTTTAGACAAATAATCAACTATACTCATTCTTCAATGTTGACTGAATTTATCAGTCTTTATATTACTGCCTTAAAGCACTCTAATTTATTTCCATTCATAATCATATTTCCAAAGATCAGAATCAGCACATGATCTATAGAATTTTTTTCATACTTATTAATTCACTTGTACAATATGACTGATCCAGGGGCACCTGGGTGGCTCAGTCTGTTAAGCATCTGACTTTGGCTCAGGTCACGATCTCACAGTTTGTGAGTTCGAGCCCCGCATCGGGCTCCGTGCTGACAGCTCAGAGCCTGGAGCCTGCTTTGGATTCTGTGTCTCCCCGTCTCTCTGTCCCTACTCTGCTCCTACTCTGTCTCTTTAAAAAATAAATAATTATAATAAAAACAATATGACTGACCCAGGTATAAAACTTAAACCGCAATTAACTGTGCATCTAATAAACTCTCATCATTTTGTGTTTTCTAACCGTACCGTCATGTTTCACAACTCAACAGTATGTAATGAAGGTGTATCACCACTACCTATATTGATAACTGTGCAGAAACCTTAACTAAGGTTTATTATTCATCTATGAGTCATAGATCTTTATATGATATGAATAGAATATTTTTTTTATTATATGAAATGTATTGTCAAATTAGTTTCCATACAACACCCAGTGCTCATCCCAAAAGATGCCCTCTTCAATGCCCATCACCTACCCTCCCAGAATAGAATATTTTTGGTGCAGAAGTTGCAACATAGAAATGACAGAAACTATCCAAAGTTTTAGTTACTTGGTTGGAAGTAGTTTAGCAAGTGTAATTTACAAGACCCCAAAGTACCTAAAAGGTTCGCTAGGATGAGGTTAGCATTATTTTGAGCTATCTAGTCACAGAACCATTACCACTGACAAATTAGCCGTCAGTATCACAAGTAATTGCAATCCAACATAGCTGTTTTCATAAATGCCATCATAAAACTGGGAAGTATTTCTAAGATAATTTCAATTAATATACAAATAAATATTCAATATACGGGCCTTTCATATTAGTGATGTTGATGGATACTTACCAGTTAATATATCTAGGCCAGTTATCTCTTTTACGCTCATGCTTTTTAGGAAACAAATTTGTTATTTAAAAATAACAGATTTTTATTAAATTACAGGAATATGGAATAAAACTTTCCCGGCTCAGAGAAGAGAAAACTTTGTGGGGGTTTATAATTACAGAGATATTTTCCAGAGCGACATACTATATTGTGAATGCTTCTGTCCCTGTCAAGATTTTTAAAAATTATATTTAATTATTATATTTTTATTACTACACCTACTTGCCTTTATTAACACATATGTATCGAATGCCAGCAACTTTCATTGTGTGCAGTGTGGCCATCACAGGAGATAGCGAAAGTGCCCCTGGGTGGCTCAGTCATTTTGAGCTTCTGACTTCAGCCCAGGTCATCATCTCGCAGTTCGTGAGGGGAAACCCTGCATGGGTCTCTGTGCTGACAGTGGAGCCTGAGCCTGCTTCAGATTCTGCGTTCCTTTCTCTCTGCCCCACCCCTGCTTGCACTTGTCTTTCTCTCAAAAATGAATAAACATTTAAAAAATTAAAAAAAAAATCCTGAAAGAGTTCAGAATAAACAAGATATAAAATTGCGATATGATGTATTAAGTATTATAAGCATGCATTTAAAAGAGACAACTAAATCTTAAGGAGGGAATGTGAATATTTAAGATTTTTTTTCTTATTTTTGTTAATGTAGAGACCAAACCAATGTGCAAGCATAGATGAGTGAGGAGGAGGAAGGGTGATTCCATTAGTGGGGACAGAATGCTCACATTCCAAGATGACGTGGTGCTGATGCCATTTTGGTACAGCAGAATGAATCTTTTGGGTAAGCAGAGGGCTGATTGTGAAGAATTTTTCATTTCATACGAAGACAATTGGGTTATTACCTAAAAGCAGTGGAAAACCATTAGAAGGTTTGAGAAGTGACCTTGATTTTTGTTAGCAGCAGAGAACTAGCAAGAAGGGACAGATTCATGAGGTAGTGAGCAGGTAAGTGTTAAAGGATTTGGTGTCCAATTAGATGGATGTAAGCAGACAAGAGCCAGGGAAGTAGTGAGAGCTCCCTGATTTAAGACCTGGGTAACCTGATGAATAATATGGTTAATAACTGTGATATAAAATACAGAAGAAACAGCTACATGGGGTTATGAGTTCAGTTTAAGCCCCGAAGTGTTTGAAGGGCCACTAGGATACTCAAACAAAAGTAGGATGATGGGGAATCTTGGGGCATTTTGGCATATGGGATCAGGATAAGTAAATTTCCTCTTGTTGAGGGTGTTTTATATCCTTGCTATCCTTGGTAATATCGTTAAGCCAGTATAGCCTTTGAGCACATATTTGTACACATGTAAACTGTTATGCACATACAAGGTTTGTCTATCTGTTACCACTGTAGACTTGGGGCCAAGTACAGTGCCTGGTACATAGTCGAAACTCAACACCAATGTATTGAATACCTCGGGGGATCTACCCAGCCTTTTTCCCTGAGAGGGAGTTTTCTGAGTGTCCTGGCATAAGTTCTCTTATTCACAGTCTGTTTAAATGAAGAGAGCAGGCACATCCTTCCATATTCTCTGTCCTAGTAAATACTGGCATCTTCACAGGAGCACCTGCTGTCTTCTTTATTAGAACTTTGTCCTCCGTTTGAAGAGGTTATTTCTGCTTCACACAAAATCAAAGTCTCTTCCTGTGACCCTATCCATTCAGGAATTCTCTTTCTTATATGTTATTCTGTAGACCTGATCCCAGCAGAACCTTATGAGGTTTATATAATGAGTCTTCATTCTTTTTCCATCAAGAGAAACTCTTGCTCCAAAGCAAAAGGAGGGAAGCACAGGAAGAGTTTGCATTGTGTGATAATTCATCAGGGACTGAATTTGTCCCATATGTGCAGCCAGGGCCTAAACAGTGAGCAGAATCTTGTGCTTTTAAACGAGTCAACAACCAGAATCATACCCATTGTTTTTTCCTCTTAAAGAAACAAATATCTTTGGTAACCCCTTGTCTGCCTTTTTGTGTACCCCAAAATGTTCCATCTCTCAGTAGTAAAGTTTTGTCAGTATTCTTTTCTAGGCATGTGGGAACGCCCATTTACAGCTTGTCTATTAAATGTCCCATCTATATTCTCATGTAGCTTGGTGTTCATGTGAATCCATATGCCATTGCTTAAAATTTAATCTTAAGATTATCTGCAGAGCTCATTTAGAAAAAGAAAAAAAGTAATTTGTCTTGTAACTATTATTATGAATAATGTGCAGTACAAAATAAGGAAAACTTTTCATAAGCTAATAGTTGTTCTGCTTCTGATCTGTTAATAATTAGTCAATCCATCATCAGTGGCAAAAACAATCCAGCATTTCTCCATGTATTCACATGGGTGTGGACAGGTATAAACTTAGCAATTGAAAGCGTCTTTTATGAATGTAATTATGCTGGAAATCTTTGGTTATAATAGTCCTTTTATACAGTATTTACTGTCCATTTTATTTTCGTCTTTCTCCACTGCTCAGTTAGGAAGTGGGATTGCATGTCGAGTTTGGAAGCTAATGGTAGAGTTAACAAGCACCTTCAATTCGTTACTCAGTTCCAGCGAATCTTGAAGCACAAACATCCATAATTCTGGCTAACGTATGTCAGCTGAGCTAAGTGGGCATAAAAATAAATCTTTTAGGAAAGAAGAGGTACCCACTGTCTGACTTAAGCATATGTATCCATGGCTGTCCACAACCATGTTTCATGACACAGGCTTCTAGCCACAGAGACTTTTCTCACTCATGAGACTTCACATCAGCTGTGGTCGGATTCAAGTCTGTCCCATGTGCCTCTCGTTTTGCGACTAGTGGATTTCAGGTCTGCTCTTTTTGTGGTGATGGCAGACCCACAATACCTTGTGCCCAATCACACAGGCACAGTTTTTGACGTGACACCTAGGGAAGGGTGAAGGAAAGCCAGAGAAACTCAACTCACACTGCAGAAGCGTCCCTTAGGCTGTCATATCCGTGAGAACCAAGGAAGCTGAGCGGCGTCTCAGTGTGGATGGTGATGGCAAGAGCCAGGAGGGTGGGGATCGCGGGTCTGGGGTCTGAAAAGTCATAAAGTAGTGGACAGCTGTCAAGCTGAGCATTAACAAAAAGAAAAAGGGGGGGGGAGACAGTATCTTAACAGTATGTCCTTAAAATTTGAGAAAAGGTTCTGAAACCTCTCAAACTGAGAAAAAGCACACTGTAGTATCCGTTATTAATAACTTAGAATGTGTGACATAGGCTTTAGGGTGCTGTTTTATTGTTTTAATCAGTTTTAAGGTTTTATTATTGTCTTTTAAAACTCTTAATTCCTTGACAGATTTGTTCCATCCAGAGTGTTTATTAATCTCTCTTGTCTCTTGTGCTTGGGAAAGAACTACCAGTGTATAAAAACTCCTTTGTTATTCCAGCTTACAATGTTTTAGGATTCATCTTGCCATGGAGTTATTTTTTTTCTTTTACATGGCTGTTTCATCATTGGGATTAAATCCTAAACCTCTCTATGGCAAGCAATGGCTTATATCTTCACTGGTGTCTACAAGAGTGCCTGGAAGTTAGGTATTGAAGAAACTTTTGTCGAGAAGTATCAATATCAGCGTTTAGTTTTAGTTAAGACATGTTTTTGTTACAACGTGTATTCTGAATGGCTTAAGCAAGGCTGAACAAAATATAGTCATTAACTATTCTGTGAACAGGAATCACTTTGATGTTAGAAAACATTCTTCTTTAACTCTATACCTCTCCAGAAGTAATTTTGTCATTGTTTTCTGAGAAAATGTGGTGTGTGTGTGTGTGTGTGTGTGTGTGTGTGGCCTTAATTATAGAAATAGACATCCAGCTTTGAAAATGTAGGAGCTTGTGGGATTTCTAAATTGGACATCTCAACTGGGAGAACAGAGTAAGAGACTTTCACCAAACCCCTACCCGGTTCCCTCCTTTCCTCATTTTCTATTCTTTAGCAAAATTGTTTTAGCTTTCCCAAATCATGCAGTTGTACAATAAAACATGCATCCTGAAATTCAAGATAAAGCAAAATGCAAGGAGAAAATGAAAATCTGTTCTATAAATCCCTCCACAACTAGAGAGATACATATTGACTTTTGGTAGCAGAGGTTTACGTGACAGGTGTTTATGCCTAAGCTATTCCACAGATAAATGGAAGATTTTATTCTCAAGTGAGCTTGGCATGCTTATGTTGAAATGGCATAATTGAAAGAAAGCTTGTTAGTTTTCAATTTTTAGTAAGTTAGGAAACAAGAGAGGATTGTTTGTAACTATTTCTCATATTTTGAAAGTCAGCTGTGTCAGTTGTCATTATTTGATAGGACTGAGTTTGCAAAGCCTGCCCGTACAGGTTGCTTATTTATTTTCAGACACCGGCCTGTAGCTGCCTCAGGTAAGCAGAGACTTCTTCTATGGACAAGTTTGCTCCAAACACCTCAGTCCTACTTAAATGTGTTTTGTTTAAAAAAAAAACTCTAAAATTTTATTCTTTACTGTGAAATAGAGTTAAATGTGATAAGGGATGATATTTAAATAAATTTAACATTTGGTCTTAATAGTTTTTTAGATTTGGAAGTAAAATTTAAGGCTGCTTAATCTGTCAGCACGCTTCTTTTTAAATATGAAAAAAATGAAGTCTAGAAAGGTTATGAGGTTAGTTTTTCTGAGTTTAAACGATATTTTCTTGCACTTGTTGTGGATCCTGACGTTAATTTTGCTCTTCATAATAAGGGAACACCACCAAATTTTGGCTAAAGTCGGTCCTTGCATGGTTTTTGCTCTGTTTCAGCAGTGCTTCAGGCTGGCTCCTTTCCACTGCTTTAAGGATTTCAAATGAAACCTAAGGCTTGATAAGAAAATTTGGTATTTTCAGAATCATTTTGATTTCTTTCCATGAGAAAGTAATTTCCTCATATTCCTAATCTCATTACCTGAGATGCTTGCCAGGGAAAAAGTGAATCTCACTAGGCAGTTATTTGACTTAGCTGCTCCAAGGAGACCCATTGGAGTGCCAACATGCATATTACTGGAAAACTCTACCAGAGATTCAGATATGGCCTCTGTTTAAAAAACATCGATCAAGTGCAACCTTCTGATTTCAAAACTATAGGAATCAGGACCCCATAGCAAATGGTCTTGCAGTTTTTAAATATGTCTGATTGTGGTTTTATTACTGTTTCTGGGATTGCCCCACCACACTATTATAAGACTACTTTTTTCCTTTTTCCCCTCTCTGGCCAACTGTGGCTAAAATCAGATGGATCACGTGGAACCCAACATTCCTCTTTCTGATGGGGAGACATGTTCTGATCCAACACTTTAGACTTTTATATTGATGTCATGTCATTAACTTTTGTTTTCTCATACCTATTATGCTTTCAAACTCAGGGCTCTTCATATTCTTTGCTAGGATTCCCACAAAGACAGTATAACAGTCTACCTCTGATATTAAGTGGTAAATTTTTTATAATGCAGTTGATTTTTCTCTAACATTTTCTCTAACATTTGTAATCACTTTTAGTGTCTTCATTATATGTTACAATTATGACACTGACTGGAAACCCCCAAAATACAAGTGTATTACTAGACTAAAGGATGTTTCCCAAATGTCATCTGTATGTAATGTCAAATGTAGACATTAAAAATGATAGAGGACTTAGTGACATTATTTTAAGAGCTTTGTATGTCATATCTCAAAATGGAAAAAGTTGCAATAGTAAATATGGATTTCCTCCTAATTAATTCAAACATGAGAGAAATTACTGATGGTCAAAATTTTACCTCAGTTGGCTTTGATAGAGAGGTATTTTTAATCTACTCTTATAATAAAGGTTAGTTTAACTTCATTTCTTTTTTTTCAACGTTTTTTATTTATTTTTGGGACAGAGAGAGACAGAGCATGAACGAGGGAGGGGCAGAGAGAGAGGGAGACACACAATCGGAAACAGGCTCCAGGCTCTGACGCGGGGCTCGAACTCACGGACCGCGAGATCGTGACCTGGCTGAAGTCGGATGCTTAACCGACTGCACCACCCAGGCGCCCCTAACTTCATTTCTAAAATGTCTGAATAGTTTCATTCACTTACTGAAAGTGAACATAATTTGTGTGAAGATTTGAAAGATTTTAATAGTTTATATTGGCATTCCATTTTAAACCTTTTACATTGCTGTAATATTAGGAAAATGAATTTTCATATAGTCATTAAGGTTTTAGAAAATTTGTGTAGTTTCTTTTCCTTAATGAGAAACTAATTTTAAGAGATTTGTCATCTTCTCAATAAATTATTACAAACCAAATGCAATATCAGATAGAAATTTAGTTTGTTTCCTACAGCTCTTCTATAAAGTGTGATTCCAGTGAGGCGAAAAGCAGTGGAGTCAACATTGTATGTATTGTATGTGGTGTAGTCAGTGGGGGCAGGTTATTACCAATAATGAGGCAAAACAGTACCTTTACTGTCCCCTCAATATGTTTTATGTTTCTGATGCTACATCATTTTATCTTGTGCATCCCTTAGCTAATTATTGTACTTAACAGTTATTTGTACTACTGTTGTCTTTTGACGTTCATACAAGATTTATAAGTGATTAATCCACCACCTTTAAAACATTAGATTATTTAGTTTCATTTTTTAATGTTTATTTATTTTTGGGAGAGAGACAGAGAGAGGGAGACAGAACACAGGTGGGGGAAACACAGAATCTGAAGCAGGGTCCAGGCTGTCAGCACAATGCTTGACATGGGGCCTGAACTCACAAACTGTGAGATCATGACCTGAGCTGAAGTCAGATGCTTAACTGACTGAGCCACCCAGGCACCCCACAGGATTAGATTATTTTGATTATAGATTATAAAATATAGATTTTACTATATATTTACTGTTACCAGTGAGATTTCTATTTTCATGTTTTCTGTTAACAATTAGCACCTTTTCTTTTCAGCTTAAAGAATCTCTTTAACATTTCTTGTAGGGCTGGTGTAGTGGAGATGAACTCTTATTTTCCACTTGTTGGAAAAAGTAGAAAAAACAACTTCCTATTTTTTCCTTCCATTCTGAATACAGCTTTTCTGGGTACAGGATTCTTGATTGGATTTTTTTTTCTTTTAGCATTTCAAATACCTTCTGCCACTCCCTTCTGGCCTACATAGATTCTGAAAAATCTGCTCATTGTCTTCTGAGGGTTCCATTGTATGTAACAAATTGTTTTCCTCTTGCTGCATTTAATATTCTCTCATTGTCTTTTTTTTTAATGTTTGTTTTTGAGACAGAGACAGACAGAGCATGAATAGGGGTCAGAGAGAGAGGGAGACACAGAATCGGAAGCAGGCTCCAGGCTCCGAGCTGTCAACACAGAGCCCAACGCGGGGCTCGAACTCACAGACCGGACCATGAGATCATGACCTGAGCTGAAGTCGGACACTTAACCCACTGAGCCACCCGGGCACCCCACTCTTTCATTGTCTTTAACTTTTGATATTTTAATTGTAATGTGTCATTATAATGTGTGGGTCTCTTTGGGTTCCTCTTATTTGGAACTCTCTGTGCTGCTTGTATCTGGCCTTTTCTTTCCCCAGGTTAGGGAAGTTTCCAGCCATTATTTCTTCAAATAAGTTTTCTGCCTCCCCGCCGACTTTTTTTCTTTCTCTTTTCTGTTTCTGGAATGCCTGTAATGCAAATGTTGATCACTTGATGTTGTCCCATAAGTTTCCAAGGCTATCTTCCTTTTTTTTTTCTTTTTGATGCAGCTCTGATTGGTGAGTTCCACTGCCCTGTCTTTAGGTTCAATGATCCTTTCTTCCGCTTCATCGGATCTGCTTTTGAACCCATCATTGTAGTTTTCACTACAGATTGTATTTTTCAGCTCTGTGACTTTAATTAGTACTTTCTTATATTTTCTAAGTTCTCACTGTGTTAATATATTATCTTCCTGAGTTTGGTATATATCTTTATGACCATTATTTGAAACTCCTTATCAGGTGAATCACTTACTCCTGTTTCATTATTTTCTTTTTCCTCTAAAGTTTTATCTTGTTCTTTCATTTGGAATATTCCTCTATTTCTTCACTTTGCTTGCCTAGGTCTCTGTGTTGGTTTTTACGTATAAGACAGCCACCTGTTTCCCATTCTTAAAAGCCTGTGTAGGAGACGAATCTTATTGTTCAACCTTGCCCTCACTCTTGGTTGTACCCCAAACTTTTGTATTTGTCCAAGAAGCCTATTTTATTGTTAGTAAGGGTTTGCCAAGATCTATCAATGCTCCAAAGGGGAGGACGTTAGATATCAACTTTTAAAGTATGTAAATATATACTATCCAGTGGGATCACAAGTATTAAATCCCACGGACCACTAGAGCCAGGCAATCTGGAGGTAGAGGGGTCCCTTGGGGAGCAGTTGTAAAACTTAGGGCACCAGACTGGTATGGTATATAAGTTCCTTTCTGGGAAATATCAACAACCTGGAGCAAGGCAGAGGGAGTGTGCAACTATGGCATCCGTCATCCACAGAGTCCATCCCAGCAGGCCCCTAGATGTGTGTCAGACTGGAAATCTATCCCTCAAGCCAAATATCCAGCAAGTAGACCTCTTTCATGGAAAGATGAAGACAGGTTTCAGTCTGATATGTGTGCAGTGTCCGGGGCGGGGGGGGTGGTGATAGCCAGCCAAGAATGGTCTGTTTGCTGTGCAAACCCCCCCAGAGCTAGTAAATCAAGGGCATCCCTTGGGTGGCAGCCACAAAAACAAGGCACCAGACGTGCATAGAAACTCCTCTCCAGCAGATACTGGTGCTCTAGAACCCAGGAGATGGAGTGTGAAGATCGTGCTCACTCTCTGAGGTCTCTAGAGGTCACAGTCAGCCCTTAGATGTGTCTTTAATTAGAACTCTGCCCTCGGGCCATAGTATGAATAGGCCTTTTTCACAGTAATACTGGGTAGCTCAGGGTGGCAGCCAATTAAGAACCTTCTCTGATTCCAGTCCTGTGAGACCCAGGAGCATAAGCCGCACTGGCCAGAGAGGACCTTGAGGTGTCTGCAGGTGGCAGCCCTAAAGTTGGGGCTTCAGGCAAGGTTAGAGGCTCTCTTCCAGGAGATACCAGTGAGCTGGAGTGAGGCAGAGAGAGGGCGAGTGCAAAGATGGCGCTCACCAGCCTTCAGACCCTCAGAATACCCTCATAGGCTCCGTGATGTGTGTTAAATCTGATGCCTGCCTCTCAGGCCAACACTTGATGTGAAAGAGGCTTGTCTTAAAGTCTGGATGGTCTGTGCTCTGAGCCTGAGCATCTGAGCCTGTAGGAACCGTTTCTCTGCTTACTGCAGGTGTTGGGATTCTCATGGACATGAGCCTCATTGGTTTTCAAAGCTAGATGTTTTGGGGACCACGTCTCTCAAGTCGTAAAGGTTGGGGTACACAGTGTGAGGTTTAAATCCTTTGCTCCTCAGGGAGAAGCTCAGGTTTTGAGTTCTCTGCTGAATGTGGGTGGGCTTTATGGTGACACTGTTCATCAGCATCTCCCACTTGCTTCAGCATATGTGTGTTTCTGGTTGGCCTAATAGAGGAGTCACTCAGCTAGTTTTTGTTTTCTGTGGTTTCCACCACCCACCCACCCCCCACCCCCTGCCTCCAGAGGAAATTATTCTATATATATTTGTAGGTTTATGTGTGCATGAGAGAGGGCAAGTTCATGAACTTTCTACATTGCCATCGTTAACTGGAACCTAGTCAGTGCTTCTATAAAACAAAATCAGTTTTATCAGTCTCAAACAGTGCAAGTCATTTGAATCGAGTGGGATTAATTCACTCTTTCAATTAGCTCCCTTGTATGTGTAATGCATAATGATCATGAAAAATGAGTAAAAACCCATATATATGTGAAAAATTATATTCAAATTTTTTTCCTGTTTATACAACTCTAATGAAACAATCTTGGCTTAAGGAAACTAATAAATTTGGCTAGAGATGTGCTATTTAGTAACAAATACTGACTAAATGTGAAATTCTAGCTTCACAAAAGGAGGAGAAAAATATGGAAATACAATGAGCACAGATACCTGCAAAGACGACCAACAGAGCAGTTACACCATCAGTTTCCACTACACAAATGACCAAAACATGAAGCCACCTCTGATAGAACAGAATCTGTTTAGTAACCAATTGGTATAGGGGTCATTGTGTTTACTCCTATATCTTCAATATACAGGCACATGTGATTGGCTCAGTTTGGTATAAACTATCACGAAAAATCTATTGAATGTCTTTGACTTTGTTTCTGCCTTCTTTATATATGTGGTATATATCATTTAAAATATCTTAAGCCAAATAAGGTACATCTTAGGGCATTTACACTGCTGTAACAGACATAAAATAGACTGGGTGGCTTATAAACAAACAATAAACATTTCCTTCCAATAGTTCTGGAGGCTGAAAGTCTGATTTCAGGATTCCCGTGTGGTCACATTTTTGCGAGGGCCCCATTCTGGTTTATAGGCTGCCAGCTTCTCATTGTATCTCAACAGACCAGAGAACAGAGAAAGGAAGCAGTTGGTCTCATGACTCTTAAAATGGCACTAATCCCATTGAAAAGGGTTCCACCTTCATGATCTTATCTAATTACTTCCCAAGGTTTTATCTGTCTCCTAATTCTACCACATTTGGGTGGTAGGGTCTCAACATAGGAATTTAGAGGGAACACAAACATTCCATAACAGAGAGTTCAGAAAAATGCTCATATTGGATAACCAGTTTTTACTAAAACGGTGTCAGGAAACTGAGTTAAGGATTATTCATTTTGTTTCCTAAGTACCTATAAATTAGGTTTCATAATCATGATGTAATACCCAACAGTGAAATATATTTCTTGGTGGGGAGGGGGAAGGGGGAATAGGGATACCTACAATTAATTCAAAATTCTATTCAGTATACACTTATTGAATGCCTAGAATTTTCAAGACATTATTGGGAATACAGAGCTGGCTAACATGATGTTTCTGCCCTATCCTGGGTATAATTCTAATATTGGTTCATTTTAATTTCTACTTTTATTGCCTTTCTTAATGATGTTTTTCTCAGTTGATGATTTTGAAGACAAGCAGATTTTCAATGAATATCTGATGTGTACCATTAACAGCTTTACTCTTTCTAAAGTCTTTGTGAAGAGACAAAGGTTTATACTTCCCTTGACATTTATGGCATTCCATGTACCTGTGCTCCATGAAAGGTTACCTAAATCAAATTTATTCCAAATAGGCAATATTTAACATTAAAAATGTCAAAGTAAGGGTAAGATACTCTATAGGGCAGCATTGAGTTGATTGACTGGATTATAACTGGGGAATGATGAATTGTGCATTCCCTTTTCATATCAAATATTGGCTAATAAATATATTGATTCTAATACTCATTCTGTTGCTCAGTACAATTCTTGACATACACTTATGATTTTGAGCCTAATATTTAATTTTGATCAAAATATTTTTCTAATTCATTTGTAACTTTGCTGTTATATTAACATTCCATTGCTCAGGTGATTATGCACAGTTAGGCACAAAGTAATTACCTCCCTTAAAAAAGCCATCAAGATTTTTTTTTGGAGAAATTCTGAGAAATAGATCTAATATGAGATCTTAACATTAAACACAAGAGTCTAAAATAAGAGGAGAGCTCAGGATGTTTTGTAACTTAATATTGGATATTCATATGACCCAAAGAGGAAAGAATATACACCAATACTCAGGGTTAACATACTTCCTATAATATGACATAATATTTAACTCTACATTTATTGTCAGCCAGGACATGTAAGGAAACACAAAAGGTACATAGATCTCGTAAACAAAAAAGAAGAACCCTAACTCAAGTAATACTTTTTGATGGCATTAAAATTTGCAACTTCTCACTTGAAGCTTAAAGCAGGGAAGTGGACATTATTTTTAATAATTATAATGACAACACATTTAGAAATGTATTTATTAAATCTAAGGACATAAAATTAATCCAGAGAAGGCTTTTGTTTTTTATTTTTATTTTTTTTTAATTTTTTTTTTCAACGTTTATTTATTTTTGGGACAGAGAGAGACAGAGCATGAACGGGGGAGGGGCAGAGAGAGAGGGAGACACATAATCGGAAACAGGCTCCAGGCTCTGAGCCATCAGCCCAGAGCCTGACACGGGGCTCGAACTCCCAGACCGCGAGATCGTGACCTGGCTGAAGTCGGACGCTTAACCGACTGCGCCACCCAGGCGCCCCGAGAAGGCTTTTTTTAAATGTGATACACAGGTATAGAGCTTTCTGATTATCTAAACTCATTTGTTCAACTTCTGATCTGCCATTCTAAACTAGTATTATTATTTACTAGCCTATAGTTACCCTGAGCAGTTTGCTTCTTCTACTCACAAAATTCTTTTTTTAATTTTCTCTTTAATTATTTTTTTGAGAGAGATAGAGTGCAAGTGGGGGGGGGGGTGCAGAGAGAGAAACAGAATCTGAAGCAGGCTCTAGGCTCTGAGCTGTCAGCACAGAGCCCGATGCAGGGCTAGAACCCTTGGATGGCTAGATCATGACCTGAGCCAAAGTCAGACACTTAACCAACTGAGCCACCCAGGCGCCCCTACTCAAAAATTCTTACAAACATGGTGAATTTCTGTGTTTTCACTTTTCAGTCACAACTGAAATCTGGTTTCTGTCTTCACCCCTTTAATGGAAATGCTCTAAATTAAATACTGCCATCTTTATACCTAAATCCAGTGGAAATTATTTACTTCTTACCATAATTCATGCTCTCTGTTCACTTGGTTTCCATGATACCTTGCTTTGTTTTCCCATGCTATTCTGATCATTCCTCCTAGGTCTACATCATATATATTTTCTACCTTAAGTGGTGATGCTCTCTGTGGTTTGTACCTTAACTCACCACTCATAACTTTGCGCATTGTCTTAGGTTCAGTCCTTCCACCGGTCTCATGATTTCAACAATCAGATGACAATCAATCCAGCAAAAAGGATATAACTTTTGTAAATATTTGTGTACCAGACAGAGAAACACTGAAATATACAAAGCAAATGTTAATTGACCTAAATAGCAGTACAGTAATAGTGTGGAGTTTTTGTACTCTATCATGATCATTGTAGAGATCATCCAGATAGAAAATCAGTAAGGAAACATGGGTATTAAATGACATGTTGACCAGAAGGACTTAACACATATGTACAGAACATTTGATCCAAAAGGAACAGAATACATATTCTTCTCAAGTGCACATGGAACATTCTCCATGATAGGTCATATATTAGGCCACACACACAAAAATCCTAATAAATCTAAGAAAACTGAAATCATGTCAAGCATCTTTTCTGACCACAATGCTATAAAGCTAGAAATCAGAAGAAAACTGAAAAAATAAATCGCAAATATGTGGAGATTAATAAATCTACTGAACCAAAGATCAAAGAAGTTATCAAAGGAGAAATCAGAATACCTTGCAAGTAAAAACACAAACCAAAACTTACAGGATGCAGCAAAAGCACTTACAAGAGGAAAGTGTTAAATGACTACCTCAAGAAACAAGAAAAAAATCTCACATAAACCAACTTTGTACTTCAAGGAACTAGAAAATGAAGAATAAACAAGGGCCAAAGTTGGCAGAAGGAAGGCAGTAAAGATCTAAATGGAAATAAATGAAAAACAAAGTGACTAAAAAGGCAATAGAAAACTAAGAGCTGGTTCTTTGAAAGATTTGAAAAAAAATTGGCAGATCTTTCTCTAGATTTACCAAGAGGAGTCAAAATCAGAAATGAAAGAGGAGATATTACAGTTGATACCACAAAAATACAAAGGGTCTTATAAGACTACTATGAATAATTACATGCCAACAAATGTGATAACCTAGAAGAAATAGATTAATTCCAAAAACATGCAATCTATCAAGACTGAATCAGGAAGCGAAAGAAAATCTAAACAAGCCAGTGAGTAAGGACAATCAGAAATCAATAACCTCTCAACAAACAAAAGTCCAATACCACACAGCTTTACAGGGGAATTCTGCCAAACATTTAAATAAGAATACCAACCTTCCTCAATCATTTCTAAAAAACTAAAGAGGAGGATAGATTTCCAAAGTGGAGGCCAGAATTACTCTGATATCAAAACCAGGCAAAATGCTACAAGAAAAGAAAATTACAGGCCAGTACCCCCTGATGAACACGTATCCAAAAATCCTCAACAAAATAGTAGCAAAACAAATTCAAGGATACAGTAAAAGGACACATACCATGATCAAATGGTATTTATTCCAGTGTTGCAAGAATGTTTCAACATTCACAAATTAATGTTTACATCAGATTAACAAAAATAAGGATAACAATCATATGATCATCTCAGTAGATGTGGAAAAAGCATTTGGCAAAATTTAACATTATGATAAAAACCATCAACAGAGTGAGTACAGAGGACCATGTGCATGAAAAGCCCACAGCTAACATCATACTCGGCGAAAGATCAGAACCAAAACAAGGATGCCTACTCACACCACTTTTAGTCAAAAGTCCAGAGTAGTTAGGCAAGAAAAGGAAATAGAAGTCATCCAAATCAGAAAGAAGTAAAACTGTCACTATTTGCAGATGACATACACTATATAGAAAACCCTAAGGGCCCCATTGGCGGGGGGAGGGGGGGTGTGGAGGGGGACTTAAAACTAATCGACAAATTCAGTAAAGTTGCAGGATACAAAATCAGGATGTTCAAATATGAGTTGTTTCTATACACTAATAATGAACTATCAGAAAGAGAAATTAAGAAAACAATCTCATTTACAGTTGCATCAAAAAGAATAAAACACCTAGGAATAATTTAACCAAGGAAGTAAAAGACTCGTACACTGAAAACCAAGACGTTGATGAAAGAAAATAAAGAAGACACAAGCAAATGAAAAAGTATTCCATGCTCATGGATGGAAGAATCAATACTGTTAAAAATGCCCATACTACCCGAAACAGTGCTTAGATTCAGTATACTGACTATCAAAATTCCAAAGGCATTTGTCATAGAAATAGAATAATTCTAAATTTTCTATGGAATTTAAAAAGACCTCGAATAGCCAAGAAATATTGAGAAAGAAGAGGTATCACATTCCCTGATTTCAAACTATACTACAAAGCTTTAGCGATCAAAACGATTTGGTATTGACATAAAACCAGATACATAGATTAATGGAACAAAATAGAGAGCCCAGAAATAAATCCATACTTTATGGTTAACTTGTTTGTGAGAAAGAGTCCAAGAATATAGCATGGGGATAGGACACTCTCTTCTTTAAATGGTGTTGGAAAAACTGGACCCCCTCCCCATATACAACAAACTTAAAATATATTAAAGCTCTGAGAAGAAACCTAGGTCATAAGCTCCTTGGCATTGGTCTTGGCAGTTAATTTTTTTTTTTGATTTGACACCAGAAACAAAGTCAAAAAAAGAAAAATTAACAAATGGGACTGCATCAAGCTAAAAAGCAAAGCGAGTGATCAACATAATGAGAAGACAGCTTACTAAATGGGAGAAAACACTTGCAAGTCTTCTGATAAGGGATTAGTATCCAAATTATATAAATAACTTAATTCCCACCCAAAAAAATGTGGTTAAAAACAATGGGCAGAGGATCTGAACAGACATTTTTCCAAAGAAGACATACAGATGCCAAGAGGTATGTAAAAAGGTGCTCCACATCACTGATCATCAGAGAAATGCAAAGCACAACCACAATGAGGTAACAACACCTCACACCTGTTAGAGTGGTTATCAAAAAGATGAGACATAAAGAGTGTTGGCAAAGATGTAGACAAAAGAGAATACTTGTACACTGTTGGTGGGAAAGCAAAGTAAATTGGTGCAGCCACTATGGAAAACAGTAGGAAGGTTCCTCCAAAAATAAAACTAGAAATACCTTATGATCCATTCATTCCACTTCTGGGTATTTATCCACAGAAAACAAAAACACTAATTCAAAAAAATTATCTGGACCACCATGCCATGTTTATAGCAACATTGTTTACAATAGCCAAGGTATGGAAATACCCTAAGTGTCCATTAATGGATGAATGAGTTAATAAATTGTAGATACACAATGAAACATTATTCAGGTATAAAAAAAGAAGGGAATCTTGCTGTTTGTGACATCCTGAATAGACCTTGAGGGCATTATACAAAGTGAAAGAAGTCAGAGAGAGTAAGACAAATACTACATGACTGCACTTGTATGTGGAGTCTAGAAAATACAAAACAAAACAAAAAACACAGGGTCATAGATACTGAGAACATATTAGTGTTTGCCAGAGGCAGAGGATGGGGAATAGAAAGGTTGGGGGTTGGACAAAATGGGTGAAGGTTGTCAAAAGGTACAAACCTTCCAATTATAAAAAAGCTCTGAGGATGTAATATACTGCATGGCAACTATAGTTAATAATACTGTATTGCATATTTGAAAGATGCTAAGTATCTTAATCTTAAAGTTCTCATCACAGGAGTAAAAAATTTTGTAACTACAAATGTCGACGGATGTTAACTGGACTTATGGCGATCATTTTGCAATATATACAAATATCAAATCATTATGCAGTAATAATATATATGCCTTAAAAAAACAAACAAAACAAAACAAAAAAAACAAAGTGAAAAACTCAAAGGACTTCCAACTGTATTTCCTGAGCAGCCACCCAAGTCATTAGCTTTATACCTAGTGCCCTCCTATGGCTACAGCTGGAAATTCCTTAGCCACCTCAATTTTATAGCACCCAAAACTGAATTTTTGTCCATCCTAAGATTGATTCCTCCTCCTCTTCCTCTTCTTTTTCCATCTATGCCCTTTATCTCTGTCGGGCAGCATCCCTGTAACCCTGTCCCTCAGGGAGATATAGCCATCCTCTGATTTGTCCCTCTTTTTTACTGCCCAGTTATCAGGTTAAAAGCCTCCTGATTTTCTCTCTCAAAATGTTCTTTAACCCAACCTTTTTGGGTTCCCATCTGTAGTAGTTAACTGCCAGCCTTTATTCATCTTCATATTTTTCCCCCAACTAGTAGTCTACTCTGTTTAAATTGCAAAGCTGACCATATCATACCTCTTCAAAGCTTTAAAATATCTCAGTCCCCAACTGTGTGGATTTTCCTATACATCCCTGCTGCTTTTTGCCAACCTGCTACAAATGGTGATCATTCAGTGATGTTGCTGCCAGAAAAAGGCCTGGCATGTGCACCTGGGAGTAGATGAAAAACACTGTGTATCTCTCTTCCACTGTCCCCTACTTCAGAAATGCTTGGTCTATACTTACTATAAAACTGGACAGTCATTTGCCTGGTGGATGCTGACTCTTCAAAGTAGCCAGTGTGACGTCTCCAACCCCCCAGTAGCTCCGTCTCCCAACTTCCATTCAGAGACAATACACAGGATTGAAAGGAAAATGGCAGTGGGATGGAACAGGTGGACATTTCATCCCAGGAAGCCAGAAGCCTCTAAACATAAAATTGAATGAAGTACTCTATTATTCAAGGACATCAGTAACAGGTATAGAGAACAAATTATGCCTAAAACAGAGGTGGGTCCTCTACACTCTTATTACCTCTGAACTGTGTCCTCAAAAATGTTCCGTCAGCACAACAAACCCAACAAACTGCAGTTCATCCTAAACCTCCTCAATCATATTAATGACAACATCGCATTACAGTCATTCTGACTTAGAAACTGAGTTTAAAAAAACTATTTTCTTCACAACATCTAGTCAACTCCTTTCCAAATCCCTTACATATGTAACCATCTTTTCCCATGGCCACTACAATAGTCTAAATTCTTATTGCCCATGAATACAATAAATGAATTCATTTCCAAAGAGCTATTTCTGATCCAGATATCGTTCCTTTAAATCCATTCTAAACCTGATAGGATGTTCTTAGTAGTAAAGCACGACTCTGATCATGTCATTCCTGCCTATGCTTTTCAATACTTCTCCATTACACATATTAAGAAGCCTAAAATTACTAGCCAAACAAGGTCCAGTCTGCTTTCTGCCTTTTGAACCTTCTTTTCTGCAAAAAGTACACATAAGAGAATAGTACCATGACTTACCAAGTAGCCCCGTAAGATAGTGAAAACCGAAATCCACATAAGTGATTAGGGTTCTGCACCTGATTCCACTGTGGGGAATGGTTTCCCCACACCAACAAGCAGTGCTTCAACGCCAGTTGGGTGCCTTACAATTCTGATGCTGTGCACCTGGCGCTAGCATCAGATCTCCTGGGCTGAGGATTCAGTCTTCAAAAACTGCACTGCCACCGCTTAACATGCTAATCTCAAGGCCAGGTTGCCACCCAGGCCTCTGACCAACTGGTTGTAGGTTGGAAGTTTCAGTGACCCCCTCCCTCACGTTCAATTAACTTGCTAGAGGGCTCTCAGTACCCAGAAACATTTTACTTACTAGATTACTGGCTTATTTTGAAAGGATATAATTCAAGGGGGAAAAAACAAACAGCCGTATGGCAGAAAGGCACAGGGCAATGCACGTGGAAGGAATGCAGGGCTTCCATGCCCTCTTGGACTGTGCCACTCCTCACAGATCTCCTTGTTTGCCAACCTCGAGGCTCTCCCAACCTCATCCTTTTGAGTTTTTATGGAGGCTTAATTACATAGGCATGATTGATGAAACCAGTCATTATTGATGATTAATCCAGCCCATAGTCCGTCTCTTTCCTAGAGGTCAAGGGGTTGGGACTGAAAGTTTCTCCCATGAGAAATGATCACACGATTGGTTTCTCTGATTGGTTTCTCTGATCACATGATTGGTTTCTCTAGTGACCAGCCACCATCCTTACATGCTTTCCACCTATTAACTTACATCCAATCGTCGTGGAACGGGGCTTGTTATGAATAACAAGACACCTATTTTGCTTATGTGGCACTGAAGACATCTTAGTAAGGACAAGAGACCAAATGTTGTAACGAAAGATCTTCCCATTTGTCTTATCACACAAGGAATTCCAAGGGCTTGGAGAGCTGATATGAATGATCAAATATGTAATAAATTACAATATCACAATGACATATATGTTTATGTTGCTATAGTAGTATACTGACTTCACAGTGATTTTCAGAATTTTAGTCTCTGGGACTTCTTGACAAAATGAAAGGCCTCTGGTTGTTTATGCCGGTCATTTACCATTGAGAAAATAGGAAAGGGAAGGGCTGGGGAAGGGGATGGCAAGAAGAATGGAAGATTAAGAAGGCAGGAAGGGTGGGAAAAGGAAAGGTGGAAGAGAAGGAAAAGGGAGAGGGAAGAAGAAAATAAGGGGAAAGAGAAGGAAAGGGGAAGGAAAAAAGATAAATTTATGACAGAAATAAAAGATGACAAATACAATGCAGAGTAGAACCCTTTGGACTACTCCTTTGTAATACTGGGAACGTCTTAAAAAGTATGCATTTACCATAGATCACACTGTAAGAAGCAGTAATAATGACAACCGCCTTGGTTCCCTGAAGTTCAACTTGAAATACTCATCACATCAACCACATTGTTAATTCTGTCACAATGAAGAAATATCTCAGAGTCCATTTAATGGAATAAAAATTCCCTCTGTAGAAAGGATAGACAGACAAAGATGAGTAACACCAACCTACAGTTGAAAGAGACCATATTGCTGGTTAGTACTGTGAGGGATGGGTAGATTAACTGCTGGACTTTGTGTACAGAAAATTTAAATATTAATTCTAGAATATAAGTGTAATTCACCCAGGATTAAACCTTCCGAGATCAAAGGTTGTGTCTGTTCAGCTCCACTTGGTGGAAATAGATGGCTCTTTTGCTCCCTCCCACTCCCCACGAAATCCCACTCATGCTTGAAATTATTCTCTATTTATTTATTGCTTTTTTATTTTGAGAGTGGCAGAGAAAGCACAAGCGGGGAGGGGCAGAGAGAGGAAGAGAATCGAGAATCCCAAGCAGGCTCAGCAGTGTCAGCACAGAGCCCTATTCAGGGCTTGGACCCACAAACTGTGAGATCATGACCTGAGCTGAAATCAAGGGTCGGATGCACTTAACCGACTGAGCCACCCAGGCGCCCCTGAAATTATTCTCCTTTGAAACCATTCCAGACTCCTGTGGCCTGAGGTACTTCATCAGCACTGCTTAGACTTTGTCTTAAATATGCATTTGATAATGACCCATAACTTTTCTATTAAATGCTACTACTCGGTTTTTGTTTTAAGCTATTTGTACATTTCTTATGCATACATTCACACATTCATCGGTCTTCCTGTCCAGGTACAGAATAAATCTCCCCCAACCCCCTTAAACTCCCAAGAGGTAAAAATTAACATTGAAAAGGAGGAGAGGCACAGAGAAGCAAATCATGAGCAAACCTGGACCTGTCCACTCAGCCTTGCAGGTCTGGATCTGGGTAGGAAGACACAGTAACTATACCTGTTACTTCAGAATGACAAAGCCATGGAATGATTTCCCTCTCCATTTGTTTTGCAAACCTTTATCAAACTTTTCCCAACCTTTTTCACAAGCTAATCAGGATGACATCAACACCGGGATCAGGGATAGGTCCAGTGTATCCTGATATCAGAGGTGACATGATGGAGTGGAAATGTTGTTTAGGCCCCTACCCAAGATGGGATTCTCAACAATTTCATCTGGCTGCTCAGATGTTTCGGTAGAAGTTTCATACATGTTCATAACTAGATATGAAAGGAGCCTCTCACTAGCAGGGTAATGATTCTATTTAATGAGGGTCTTTCTGAAGGTCAGAAAGAAAGGTCAGAAAGCCTACCCCAGATCACCTTCAAGACATAATTGAGTAGGAAATGAAGATCTGTTCACCTCATCTCTTGGAAAGTAAGTGTTCCTCAACATAAAAGGATAATTAAAATTGATGCCTTTGGTGCTTCAGCAATGCCTATACTAAGTTTGGCATTATGGTTTTAATGCACATTTTACAAGTTTCCCTCTTGCTCTATCATTGATCATTGTAGTTATTTCGATTAATCATTAAACAGACATTTACTGAGCACTTAATATAAATTAGGTATTATGCTCGGTGGGTGTTCAATAATGACTTAAGTCAAAATATTTAGATTCTTAAATTTAGAAAACCTGTAACATCTATGTATAGCATATTATGCCTCCTTATTTTTACGAGTTCTGCCATTTACTAGCTGTGTGAAATGAACAAGACAGATCATCAACAGTTTATCATATACATGCACAAAGTAGACCATCATATATATAAACATGGCTTAGAATCATATTCTGTTATCTTTTTATCTCAAGCCAACCTCTTATGTCATTTTGCTCTCAGAGACTGTATCTTCTTTAAACCTACTGAAGGCACCAAGCACTTTGCAACAATTCTCTGACTCCCATGTTCAATGATTTGTAGATCTATACTCTTCTTAAGCTCTTAAGATAATGTTCTTTACCCATCATTAAAAATAGGTATTTAATCTCATTTTTTTTTCTTTTCGACCCAAAACTTGTGGGGAAGTACACAGATTAGGTGTTTGTTAATAGGGTGAGTCAATTTCCACTTCACTGTGGCAGTTGCGTTTGAAGCTTGAGGGAAACCCAGGCTAGATATATGGGATAGGCCTCTGTGCCTAGTTTTCATTTCAAAACTAATACCTAAAGGCAATCATTTAGTACATACTACTCTGAATAACTGAGGTGAGAACTTTTTCTTTTGCTGATTGCCTCCATACCTATAAAAATTGAAAATACCTTGTATCCAGAATATACTGTTTGGAAAAGTTCTGATTATAAAGCTTTACTGTCAAGAATATACTAATTTACATCCTATCTCTCACCTTCTTCTGTGCTAGGCAGAAAAATAATGTCCACTAAATTAATTAATTAATTAAAAAATATCCGTATCCTAACCCTGTGACCTCTGTAGATGTGATCAAGGAGACAGACCTTGAGATGGGGAGGTGGTCCAGTTTATCCAGGTAGGCTTAAAGTAATCACATGAGTCCTTTTAAGTAAAGATCTGTTCTTAGCTGTGGCCAGAGAGTGATGGAATAAAGGAAGCAGAGGCAGGAGTAATCTATGACCTGAGGACTCTATCTACCATTGTGGCTTTGAAAACCGAAGTTGGCCATGGGCCGAGGAATGAGGGCCGTATCCAGAAGCTGAAATTGCCTTCTTCCTTGGAGCCTCCAGAAAGGGAAACAAAGTCTGCTGGTACCTTGATTTCAGCCCAGTGGGACTCATGCCAGACCTTCTGACCTGAAGAAGTAGAAGAAAATAAATTTGTGCTGTTTTAAGCCATAAAGTTTGTGGTAATTTTTTATGGAAGTAATAGAAAACTAATACACCATCCAAAACAAATCCTGGAGTTTAAGTTTCTAAATGGATATGCAAAGCTAAAAAGAAAGGAAACAACTGTAGTCTTCCACTCCTACCTAAATACTCTATATCTAGGAACGGCCACCCCAATGTTCTCATTAGCCAGAGCTCAGGTGTCTGCAGCTGGGAGGATAAAAATATTTAGAAAAATAATTAACTATTGCCACAATTAGGAAGTTTCTCTCCCTAACTTAAAGCTTAATGTACTCACAATGAGAAATTAACATCTGATTTGGCAAATTCATAGCCAGAGGCTAACTCTGATAGAATTGAGTGCTCCAGATGAACCAGGAGTTGTATTTTAATCAGATGATTGATCACTGTGCTAGAGTTAAGAAAGCCATGGAAGCACTTGTCCCAACTCTAATATGTGACTTACGACTGTCAATTGACCTGAGAGTTCATATCCTCATTTGTTAAGTCAAAGTGTCATATTAAATGTTCTCTTAAAGTTTCTTCTAGATCTGTATGCCTGTGACTTCAGTACATTCATTAATTCTTTCAGTGATTATGTATTGAGCAAATATTATATATTATGGCTGGAAAAACAACAAAAGGATCCTTGTACTGGAAGAAACAAAAAAGCAAAGCATGAAAACTCCCAAGTTTAGTTTGAGTGTGTGGCATATGCAATAAAGAAAATAAAAAAGGATGTTGTATTCAAGATGATTGGAGATGGTTAGGGAAGGCATCTCTGAAGATAAGGTATTGTAATAGAACAAACTACAGTATGAGAAGTGCCCATCCTTGGAAATATCAGAGAAAGAACACTCCAGGCTGAAAGAAGTTAATTGAGCACAAAGGTTCTGGAATGAGACCTTCTCTCATATTCTAGGGACCAATGGATGGTTGGGTAAAGAATTAAGAACCAGCAAACGAAACGGCTGTACCTACCAGCAGTGAGTGAGAAAAACATGGGAATTGATTTTAGAGGAAAAAAAAAAAAGAAATAGTTACTTCAGAAAGTGAGAAATACTGATGTTATGCAGCAGTCTTGAGTGACTGAAGTTTGTGATCATAAACTTAATGGTAAACCTGTTGCCCCATTTTGTGATTTTTCACAAAAATTTACCAAGAGCGGATGCATAATTGGTTTCAACAAATTGGGTTTTTGAGAATGGCGCTAGAAGACAATGAAGATGAGAGCCCATGTGAAGGTTAATCACTTGAAAAATGAAGAAATCTTAAGCTGAATGAGGAGACTGCCTTTTTTTTTTTTTTTTTTTGGTAAACTCAGAAACTTCCCTAACTAATTCCATTGTAACTGAGTTTGCTAGGATCTGACACAGAGGTAGGCATTAAGAATGATTTGTAATTTACTTATATATATTTTTGAGAATTGGCAATGTCAACATTCAAACTTTGTTTTTAATAATTTCTAGGGCTAAGCTGCAGAGAATTTATCAACAAATACTTAAGATTACTTATTATATGCCGTAATGTCTTCTGGTGGCTGGATGTAGAATAGTAAAGCAGAAACCTAAGGTGTTAGTCCAAGAGGTTATTTTAGTCTAGTAGGAAGAGTTGGGTCATAGAGAAGCAAACATGCCTGAACAACAGAATTTAAGATTATGATTGTGCCTTGAAGAAAGCAAGCCAACAACACAGTAGAGTATTATGAGAAATAGAGGAGACTAGTTTAAGATGTGTAATCAGGAAGGGCCTTGTGGAGATTGTAATGAGCTGTGTGATGACAGATGAGACACTGTATAAAAAAAAATCAGCAACTTCATGGAATAGAAATCAATGTCCAAAAAGAAAAAAAAAATAAGGTTAGGAATCAACAAATTAAATAAACAACAAAGATGCACTAGAGTATCTTAGAGTACAAATATTCAAACATTATGCAAACTCTTCCTGAAAATATATTTGTTTTGCCAGAACAGAATATTCTTAATATAAAAACCAAATAGAGTCATTAGGGAGAAGGAAAACTAAACCTCTGTTACACTGGACATAATGCAAAAGTTTTGAACAAAATAGAAGCCAAGGGAATAAAATAGTCCATGAAAAGTATGGTATTCTAGGACTAAGTTGTGTTTAAAGTTCATTCACAAAGATACTTTAATATTAGAATAATTCATAAGTGTAGTTACCATTAGCTTAAAAGAGGAAAGTTATTTCAATAGATACAGAAAATGTATTTGATAAAGTTTAACACCCATTCTTTATAAAAATTTAGTAAACTGAGAATAGAACTTCTTCAGTTTGATGAAGAGTAGCCATTTAAATATATATAAATACCATCACATGCTTGAATTATTCCATTTTAAAAGTAGAGATGTGACAAGGATGCTTACTAAAGTCACTTTTATTCAACTTTTTTTTTTTTTTTTACTTCTATTCAACTTTTAACTGGACCTCCAAGCCAGCATACCAAGAGCAAATGATAATCAAATCAATGGAATAAAAATGGGGGAAAAAGGAAATAACTGTCACTATTTGCTGATAACAATATATATAGAAAACTGCTAAAGAAGATAGAGAAAAATATGAAAATAGGGTGGTAATAAAGTGATTGGATAAAACCCTAATACATAATAGTTAATTGTATTTCCACATAACAATAGCAAGTATAAAATTAAAACGAAATTGTAACTTAAAAGAGTACTAGCAATTCTAGTAGTAGAAGTAGAAATGAATAGATCAAAAATATATGAGACTCCTTCAGGAAAAAATACTAAAAATCATTGACAGCATTAGACAAAGTAAACAGAGATGTATAAAATGCAGATGAATATTAAAAAGTTATCAAAGGCAAAGTCTGTTCAAATTAATTTATAGAGGCAGCATAATTCCAATAAAATTTCCAAAGATTTTTTTTTCAATATTTAGAATTGTATAAGTGGATTCTATGACTCACAAAAGGATAATAAAGGACTAAGAACTGTCAGCATATCTTGGAAGAAGAGCAAAAAACGAGGAGTCCATCCTGTCGGCTGTGCGAGGACAACTATGAGAACAGTACTGAGGACTGTAATTGTCCTCAGTAGTCTTGTAATTGTACAAGACTGTGGAAATGACGATCATGTGATGACAGGGGCAGCTGGGTGGCTCAGTCGGTTGAACGTTCTACTTCGGCTCAGGTCATGATCTAATGGTGCGTGAGTTCGAGCCCCTCACTGGGCTCTTACTGACAGGTGAGAGCCTAGAGCCTGGTTGAGATTCTGTGTCACCCTGTATCTGTGCTCCTCCCTTTGTCTATCTCTAAAAATAAACAATTTTTTAAAAATCAAAAAAAAAAAAGATCTTGTGATGCCAGCAGATAATTGAACTGGGGGAAGAGAATAGAAAGCAGGAAAGAAGACTGAGTATTTGATGACAGATTTGTAGGGGGGAAATGAAGAGAGAGACTATTCATTAAATGGAGTTAGAAAGCGAGATATGTTACTTATATCTCTCAATATTAAAGTTTTAAAATTCTTAGTAGAATGTATAGTTGAATATCTTCTACATTTGGGATAAGGGAGAAATTTCTTAAGGCAGACACAAAGCACTAACTATAAAAATTTGATTCATTTAACATTAATGAACTTAATTTGTATTATCAAAAGACATCTTAAAGTATGTGAAAAATGACAAAAATGGCAGAAGACATGTTAGATATTAAACAGACCAATGGCTGGTAATAGAATACACACAGAACTTTAAGTCAAGAAGTAAAGCACTACTAACCAATGGTGGGGGAGGGGGCGGGGGGAGGACAAAAGAGGAACAAGCATTTCACAGAAGAAAAAAAAGAAATAGAATAAACATGAAAAATATATTCAGCATTATTTGCAGTTAGGGAAATGAAAATAAAGACCATAGAAACACATCAGGGAATAGTTTCTTATGTCATCAGTAGACAAAAATTAAAAGTCTGAGGATACAAAGTGTTGTTGAAGGTCATGTGGGTTCACAAAGTAACTTAATTAATACTGGTAACATAAAAGAAGGCTCTTAAGAAGAAAGGAATACATTAAGACTGAAAAACAGGCAAAAGCCAAATCATGCGAGACTTTGAATACTATGTAGAGAATTTGGATTTTATTCTAAAGAAAGGACAATGTCAGGTTGTGGTATTCCAAAAATATACTTAGTTTCATAGAACTTATGGTAGTTTATGAGTTTTAACAAGATATATTTAACTGTTCATTGGAATATTACAGTATAATTATATATGGATCATATAGATTGGTAATTCCTCATTTTAACATTTTTTTGGTTCTAATATACTGAAAGTTTCATTTTTGAAGTCACATCTGATTGTATTCAGGTTTTTCTATGAGAGTAATCCTTTTGTTAACAAATGCTAACAGGGGCGCCTGGGTGGCGCACTCGGTTAAGCGTCCGACTTCAGCCAGGTCACGATCTCGCGGTCCGGGAGTTCGAGCCCCGCGTCAGGCTCTGGGCTGATGGCTCAGAGCCTGGAGCCTGTTTCCGATTCTGTGCCTCCCTCTCTCTCTGCCCCTCCCCCGTTCATGCTCTGTCTCTCTCTGTCCCAAAAATAAATAATAAAAAAAAAAACATTAAAAAAACAAATGCTAACAATTTCACAATGTAACTTTTTATGGACATTTGCATTTTTTGACACTTTATTCATATGTATGTTTATTCTTTGTATTTTTCTATTTCTCTCAAGCTGTATCTACATTATGGAGGCTTCCCAGGGAAAAGTATAAACTATGTCTATAGCGGAAGAGAATTTACGAAACTAATTTTTTTTTCCACCCAGGAGGTTGTTATGAAGGACATAGTTTAAAAATAGATTATGTAGGTGAGAGTTGGCCACTGTAAGAAATAACCATGAAATCTCTGTTTTTACAAAACAGGTTTACTTCTCACTGGCTGAAAGTCCAGTTGATGGCAGTAAGGAGGGAGGGGAACACTCTTCAGCACAATTATTCAGGTATTAAAAGTCCCACCAGCTGTAGTGGAGAGCAAAGGGAGTCATGTTTGTAGATTCCATGGGCCACGCACAGTGGCACATGTCACTTCTGCTGGCATTCGTTCCATGGCCAGAACCCGGTAAATGCCACCATTGCCTCCGGGACTCTCCCACGTCCTGCTGGATACAGGTGGTGCTGAGGCAAAGGCCTATGTACGGCTCCTTCGTCACACTGTGCAAAGATACCTACAAACAATGGCTGAGATTGATCAAATACAAGTAACAGAGAACATTGCAAAAGCGGAAAAAGTGTAAGCCTGGGACACTGTGGGCCCATGTGAAGTAAGTTAAAAAGACAGGAAGTCTGACAGTATGGCTGACGTCAAGGAGATTGATCTGGAAGCAGAGTAAAATGATTTGGACTGGGAGAGGCAAGACGGCACAGAGAGACCAGAGGCAGGAGACAGAAAATGCATGCTGGAGGGGCGCCTGGGTGGCTCAGTCGGTGAAGCGTCTGACTTTGACTCAGGTCATGATCTCATGGTCCTTGAGTTTGAGCCTCACATTGGCTCTGTGCTGACAGCTCAGAGCCTGGAGCCTGCTTCGGATTCTGTGTCTTCCTCCCTCTCTGCACCTCCCCCACTCACACTTTGTGTCTCCCTCCCTCCCTCCCTCTCTCTCTCTCTCTCTCTGTCTCTCTCTCTCTGTCTCATGCAAATAAACATTATTATTTTTTAAATGCATGCTGGAAGTGCATGTGGCAAAGTGAATGGAGAAGAGCCAACAGGCAGAATCATACCTGAAACAGTTCTTTCTTTTGGAAGGTGCATACTAGATTGAAGAATTAGAATTCACATGGACTTATTATTTTATTGGCGAAAAACATCTCATTCTTTAAACTGTTTATTTAAAGTAGGTTCCACACCCAACGTGGGGTTTGAACTCAACCCTGAAATCAACCTGGCTCTGCTGAGCCAGCCAGCATCCTTTAACTTTTTAAAGAAAAATTCCCTACAACCTTTACTATACTTAGAAAATGTAGATCTGTGTATATCTGAGTGCTAAGTATGCAACCTTACAGGTTTAAGGAAATTAAAGAAATATTGCAAACTTGTCAAGTTTATCATTCATATACGTAGTAAAGAAGAGGATTTAACAACACTAAGCATTAATTAGTTCAACAGAAAGGTGATTTTTTTTTTTTAAAGCAGGTCAAGTAGAAAGGAGTTTTGATGCAGGACATTTTACTTCATTAAGAAATTCATCAAATGCTCTTTTCCCTGTCTGAGTTGTCAGAGTATCAGGAAGGCTTTCACATCCAGTCCTTTCAGAAAATATTATAAAATGTTCTGAGGCAATTCTCTATAGAAGGACTTGAAGTTATAGATCAAATGTAGCTTTTTGTCATGACTGAAGCCGAATACACTCAGGAGTAACTTGCACATTAAACAGGAGAAACAAGAAGAAAAGCAAAATGCTGTGGCTAAGCGAAGCCTGTTAACTCTAATTAACTAACAATGCACAATTGTGATGCTACAGCCCATTAATTAATAAGGAAGAAAAATCAATATTAACCTTCTCTTTTTTTCTTGGCACCTTTGAGAGTACTTGGGTTCTATTGTTCTATTTAAAATTACCTTTTTAACAAATTTTATTAAAGATGCTGGAGTAATTATATTTCTTAAAAACGTAGTCATATGACACTTTTCCCCCCAGGAAATAATAGCTTCTTGGACTTTATCAACTGTATACTGAGCTCATTAGTTTCATTTTTGAGCACTGATGTCAGATTTGTAGTCATTTCCCTATGTTATACTTTTCATAATTACTTTTCGTTCTTTACTTAACTCTATTAATTGCCTTGTTTCAAAAGTAACTTCCGGGGGCGGGGGGCAGGGGACAGAACCTTTTATTTGGCTATAGCATGGAATTAAAGAAATTGAGTCATCTTGAGCTTTGTTTTCCTGGAGGATATTTTTGTCTGCTCTCTTCCTAAACTTTATCATTTGTATAATAAAAGAAGCTACTTCTGTTTTGCAATTTTGTGATCCATTTTTTTTTAGAGTTGAGTATTTCATTTTCTGTCACATAATGGAAATAATTTTAGTGTTTGTAAAAGCAACATGCATCCGATACATAGAAATGGAATTAATTTTTCATACTTATTATTAGGAATTGTTTATTAATATTCAATCACTGACTTATATCTATCACAGGGGTGTTAAAAAATAAATGTGATAAGTATAGAGGAGTTTTGAAAGTCATAACTTATTCATTTATTCCAGTTTTGTCACAGGAATTTTTTCAGAGTTGCACGAATTTGTGTTAATACGTTATCTAGCCATGGTTACTCTAGCTAGCCAGCAGCTTAGAAAAGCTTGAATGAAGTTCAAACTGTAACAGTGGATAATGACTACCAATATGTAGCAAATAAAAAGAAGAGGAACATTTAACTATGTCTTATCTAAATGAAAGTTGAGAAAAGTTCTTAAAATCTGTTTTTTTTAATTTTATGTCAAAATTCTATCTTCGGTATTCTAATTCAAATCACCAATAATTGAAAACCTAAGCAGAAATAGGCACTGGCTGGCTAGCAGCTAAAAAAGAGATTAATCATAAATCAGGAATATCTTCAAGCAGCTCACACTCTAGTAAAGCCTATTTAAGATTTATAATTAGAAAGTTCAATTATACAGTGAATCTCAGACTTGGAGGGGTCTTTTATGCTATGCAGCTGCTTCATGGCATGGATGTCCAACCTGGACTTCATTTTCATCACTTGTCTAGCTTCGTGTGCCAGAATTGTTCATTGGCATACTCAGCCGATTTGCTAAAGAAGTGTTAGTTTTTGAGACAGGTTCCCTAAGATATGAAAGCTTTGCCCTCTCCCCTAATTTTCCTTATCCTGAAGCCTGGTGCAAGATGATCATGAATAGCACAGCCTTTGGGTGCAATCATATTCTGTTAAAATACCTCTTCCGGGACTCTGGACAGGCTCTATCATCTCTGAATGGGGATCATCACCTGACCTATAAAGTGGGCATGATAACCCCCATCTCAGGGAATTCTACTGTGTTTCATTTGGCTGGAGTGTGGCACTTGCTTGGTAAATAAGTGGCTGTTATAGTTTTTATTCCTGTACCAAGATAGTCAATATCTTGCAATTAGTGATAGTGATGCATTGTATGTACAAGGAGAAATTGTGTATGTTTTCTAAAAATGTAACCTTCTCAACCATCACAGAAATTTCATCTCTTGCAAGAAGCTGAAATAAAGATACTTAATTATCCAATAAATAATTATTAGTGAAATAGTTACTAAATTTCCTGAAGGATAGATACTATTGGGGATTCCTCCTACCTTCACAGTTCCTCCATTCGTCCCCTCAAAGACAAATATGGGCTGTTCAAAGATGCACAGAAGCTACCTCACTGCCACTTTGTCACTGCAAGAAGTTGGTAAATGCGTTTCTAGAGATTGGATCACTCTTTTTTTTTTTAATGTTTTACTTTATTTTTGAGAGAGACAGAGACAGAATGCAAGTGAGGTAGGGGCAGAGAGAGAGGGAGACACAGAATCCGAAGCAGGCCCCCCGCTCTGAGCTGTCAGCACAGAGCCCGATGTGGGGCTTGAACTCACGAGCCGTGAGATCATGACCTGAGCTGAAGTCAGATGCTCAATGGACTGAGCCACCCAGGGGCCCTGAGATTGGATCACTCTTAAGGCTACCCTGCTTCTGAGGTTTCTACTGCCTGAGCCCTTTACCACTTAGCTGGATTTGGACTTCCTCTTGCTTGAAACCAAAGTATCTAATATGATGCAGATTGGAAAAATCTCAGAATGGAGAGTTAAGGTCCCTCTGACGTATTTATAGAATATGTACAGTGTTCAAATTATATTGAAGGACTCTTTAAGGCATAAGGAGGGTAAATAATAAAATGACTGGAGCATTTTAACAATAACATGACTGAAACACCCAGAAGCTGGAGGGGGTGCCATCAGGTACAAAATTCCAGCTACCTCTTTCTTACCTTGCAGAGCTCAAAGTTTGGTAAAAATTGGTGGTCTAAACATATTATGGCACATTAATATACACATCAGCACATTAGGTGGAGGAAAGAAAGGAAGGTCAAAGGGAAGGATGGAGAAGGTGTCAGACTGTAGTGTGAGAAGAAAGAAGAGGGGGAGAGAGGTGGGTGTAGAAAGGAAGAAGGAAGATCAATGAATGAACTGTCAAACACAAAAATATTTTTTCTTTAAAAAATGCATAGTTCTAAATGCTCAAAATAAATAACCACAGAAATGTAAAATACTTAGAAGTGACCTATATCTACAAGTCAAAACTAAAACAGCAATTGTGTCTAAATGTAATACTGAAAAAATAACATTAAAAAGGCTCAATAGAGACAGAAATGTCCTATACACCAGGAAGTCATCTGAAATGATTCACACAGTGGATGTTGTTGTCTGAAATATTTTATTAGAAAAGAAAGGCTAAAATTATATAAATATCAATCTTAAGGAACAGAGCATTAAAATAAATCCTATCAAAGTGGAAAAGAATAAATAATAAGGGTAAGAGGAGACATTAATTAAATGAGATGCTTCACCATGATCAAGTGGGATTTATTCCAGAGGTACAAAACTGGTTCAACATTCACAAATTAATCAATGTGATACCACATTAACAAGAGAAGGGATAAAAAGCATATGATCATCTCAATAGAAGCAAAAAAAGCATTTGACAAAGTATAGCACCCATTCGTGATAAAAACTCTCAACAAATAGGTTTAGAGGGAAAATAGCTCAACATAATAAAGGTCACGTGGAAAAAACCCTCCAATCACATCATACTCAGTGGTGAAAAACTGAGAGCTTTTTTCCAAAATTATGACAACAATGTCCATGCTCACCACTTTTATTCAACATAATACTCTAAGTCCTGGCCACATCAATCAGGCAAGAAAAAGAGATAATAAGCATCTCAATTGGTAGGGAGGCAGTAAAATTTTTACTATTTGCAGATGACATGATGCTAATTATAGAAAACCCTAAAGGCCACCAAAACCTTCTAGAACTGATAAATGAACTCAGTAAAATCGCAGAACAGAAAATTAATATACAGAAATCTATCACGTTTTTATACACTAGTAATGAAGTAGCAGAAAGTGAAATTAAGAAAACAATCCCAATTACAAATGCACCAAAAAGAATACCTAGGAATAAACTTATCCAAGCAGGTCAAAGTCCTTTCCTCTGAAAACTGTAACACACTGATGAAAGAAATGGAAGATAACACAAATAGAAAGATACCCCGTGCTCCTAGATTGGAAGAATTGTTAAGATGTTCATGCTGTCGAAGCAATCTACAGATTTAATGCAAACCCTATCATAATACCAACAACATTTTTCACATAACTAGATTAACCCTAAAAGTTGTATGGAAGCAAAGACCCCAAAATAGAGCAATCTTGAAAAACATGAACAAAGATAGTGGCATCACATTCCCAGATTGCAAGATATACTACAAGGATGTAGAAATCAAAACAAGTATTGGCACCCTGTAGTGCCACAGAACATGTAGTGGCACAAAAACAGACACACAGATCAACAGAACATCACTGACAGTCCAGAAATAAACCCATGATTATATGCTCAGTTGATCTACAACAAAGGAAGTAAGAATATACAATGGGGAAAGCCAGTCTCATCGACAACTTTTGCTGGGAAAACTGGACAGCTACATGCAAAAGAATGAAACTGGACCACTTTCTTTCACCACACAAAACATAAACTCAAAATGGATTAAAGACCTAAATATGCCATCTCAAGCCATAAAATTCCTAGACAAAAACATGGGCAATAGTTTCTTTGATGGTGGCTGCAGAAACATTTTTCTGGGTATGTCTTCTCTGGTATAGGGGACAAAAGCAAAATTAAACTGTTGAGACTACACCAAAATTAAAAGCTTTTGCACAGCAAAAGGAACCATCAACAAAATCTAAAGGCAGCCTACCAAAAAGAGAAGATATTTGCAAATGATAGATCTGATAAGTGGTTAATGTCCAAAATGTATAAAGAGTTTATACAATTCAACACAAACACAAATAAACAAACTCACAAGTAATCTAAAAATGGGCAGAAGACTTGAATGGCATTTTTCCAAAGAGTACATACAGATGGCCAGCAGACACATGAAAAGATGTTCAACATCACTCATCATAAGGGAAATTTAAATTAAAACCACAATGAGCTATCTCTTTACATAATCAGAATGGTTGAAATAAAAAACACAAGAAATAACAAGCGTTGGCAAGGATGTGGAGAAAAAGGAACTTTTGTGCACTGTTGCAGGGAATGCCAACTGTGGAAAACAGTATGGAGGTTCCTCAGAATAAAAACAGAAATATCATATGATCCAATAATTCTGCTACTGGGCATTTACCCAAAGAAAATAAAAACACCGATTTGAAAAGATATATGCAACCCTATGTTTATTTCAGCCTCATATGTAATAGCCAAGATATGGAAGCAGCCCAAGTGTCAATCAGTAAATGAATGAAGAAGTGTACACACACACACACACACACACACACACACACACACACACAGAGTGAATTATGACTCAGTTCTAAAAAGGAATGAAGTCTTGCCATTTGCAATAACATAGATGGACCTAGAGGATATAATGTTAAGTGAAGTAAGTTCATTAAGGAAGACAATAACATGTGATTTCACTCACATGTGGAATTTAACAAACAAAAAAAAATGAACAAATAAAAAAAGACAAAAATGCAGACTCTTAAATATAGAGAACTGGTGGATGCCAGAGGAGAGGTGAGTGGAGAATCGATGACATTGGTGAAGGGTATTAAGACTATACTTACTTTTTAAAAAAAGTTTATTTTGAGAGAGAAAGCACACTAATGAGGGAAGGGCAGAGAGAAAGAGGGAGAGAGAGAGAGAGATATTCTCAAGCAGGCTCCATGCTATCAGTGTGGAGCCTAATGTGGGTCTTGAACTCATGAAATGTAAGATCATGACCTGAGCTGAAATCAAGAGTTGGATGCTTAACCAACTGAGCCACCCAGGTGCCCCAAGAATACACTTATTTTGATGAGCACTGAGAAATGTATAGAATTGTTAAATTACTGTATTGTGCGCCTGAAATTAATATAACACTGTGTGTTAATTATACATGAATTAAAAAAAAAGAAAAAAGCTTTTCAAAAAATACAAAAAAACCCACAAAACCAAAAACAAGACATAAAAAAGAAGGATCAGAGCAATAAAATAAATCCTCTGTAAGTAGAAAGTAGTAAATAATAAAGGTTAGAGGAGACATGAATTATGTAAGATGATAAAAAAAAAAAACCACAAAAGCAAGTTCTTTCAAAAGGCCAGTTTAGAGTACTACTATATTCAGTCATAGACATAACATCTTTGGATACAGATTTGACATTACCTGGTAAAGTTGAACATGCTCCAATCTACAAATCAGCTATTCCACTTTAGCTATGTATGCTAGAGAAATTCTTGCACAGGGGAATAGAAAACCCATACAAAGTGTTAATATTAACACTGTTCAGTATTATGCTAAATGAGATAACTCAAAAAAAGAAAAAAGTATTGTAGGATCTATGTGGAACCTAAAAAAAAAACCCAAATTTGTAAAAAAAAACAAAATAGTAACCAGAACATAGGGATTAAAGGGATAGGACAAATGTTGTTTAAGGATACAACCTGTATCCTTATAATGAGTAGTAATTAAGCCCTAGAGATCTGTTGCATAGTATAGTGAATATAAACAACAATACTGTATTGTAATTCATCAAACTTGCTGAGAGACTAGAACCTAATGATTCTAACCACTAAAAAGAAGGGATCATTATGTAGCATGACAGAAGTACTAATTATCTGTACAGTGGCAAACACATTACAATATATAAATGTACCGATTTAACATTTTGTACACCTTAAATTTGCATAATGTTATATGTAAGATACACTTCAATAGCAAACCTTTGGATCAAAATATTTAAATTATTATGCAAATGCAGTGTGCTAAACTGTGGAATAAGCACAATAATGAAATGTTATCCAGAAGTAACACCGCATTGACCAAAGCTACAAACTTACAAGCTACAGATTTATATGGGTAAATATAAAATAGTCTTTTCCATATGAAAAACAGTATTTGTTGTTGAAACTGTTTTAAAAGGAAAGGGAAGGAAAAGAAGACATTTTAGAATAGTTTTTGATTTGAGGCGAGAGGGGATGAGAAGGGGACACACCGATCTTAGTGATAATATTTGAATTATGTTAAGTAATACATTCAAAGGGGCTTATGTGATGTGCCTTATAACCTGAATATATACATATATACATATATATATAAGTACATATATATACATATATATACATATATACTATATATGTATATATATTATATATATAATTACGTAATATATGTATATATGTATATATACATATATATACATATATATGTGTATATATATACATATATATGTGTATATATATTATATATGTGTATACATATATATACATAGATACATATATAAATATAAATATATATATAAATACAAATATAAAAGAATATACATACATTCTTTTGTGTGTTTCTGATATTATGTGATACACTGTTTTTAATGGTGTGGAAGATCTTTTCTAGTCTACGTGTATGTAAATTATCTCATTCACTTTGCAACGAACTTTTGAGGTAGTTATTGTTGCCCTAACTTTAAAGGTGAGAAAGCTGAGATTTAGACCAAGAAACGCTTGTTGGGTGGGGGGGTGGGGAGTGGAAGAGCTGGGCTCGGGCCACTACTTTGTAGCTTCGGAGCCCGCCCTTTATTTATTGTCTGCCTTCTCCCTATCCTGGTCCTTCACAGAGGAGGGCTATAGTCGTAGACCCCTACTCCAGTATGGAGCGCAAGGTGTTGTGTGTGAACTACCATGGGAAATTGAAAGGAGAACACGCAGGGTGGAAGAATTCACAGAAATAGTGACATTTGAACTGAACATCAAAAGGCGGTTAGAAGGGGAAAAGGTGCTTCAGCCCCTGAAAGCCATCTGTGTAAAGACATGAAGAGAAAGCAGCACCTGGAGAATATGAGAGCCGCGTGTGACATTGGGTGCAGCAGGAACAGGGGAAAAGGAAGGATGGACTTCAGTTGTTAGGGAGGGAATGTAGGTTTTGTTCAGATTTATAAAAGCACAATGTGATCATTTCTCCCCCTTAAAGCAATCTAACAAAATAATGTGAGTTTTAGAATAAAACAGCTATATTCCACGACTTTTCTACTGACCTGCTAGGTCAATGAGAAACTTCCTTCCTACAGATGCGGGCTCACCAGGTGTGAAAAAAATGTATAAGGAAACATCATTGCGGCCTCCAGGCCTCCAAAGACCTAGTGAGGAATTAAAGGGAAGATCTCAGACCAAGGAAGGCTGGCAGGGTTACAGTTTCCCAGTCTTCCAGGAATAACATACCAGCTTGAGACTGAAGACAGGAGGGATAGATGGAGTCAATGCTATAGTCTAAGAGTCCTCAACAAAACCTGAGTCCTTTTTGAGTTCACAAGAAGACTGTCCCCTAGTAGGTTTCGTCAGATACAACATCAGCTGCAGAGACCAGAGGCCTATTCTGTTGCTGTGGGGCTGTCTTGTTCCTTCCCCTTTGTGGAGCCACATTGTTTTAGTCTTGGCTCTTACTAAATTCTGTCTGGCAGTTGGGCTTGGCTGCCCAGATACATTAAAGGAAATAAGACTTCAGAACTTGACTTTTTAAGTTCAAGTGGCCCACAAATCCTTTAAAATGATATTGTTAAAGCCATGAACACACTTATATAACAAGACAAAATCAAACTACTATGCTTTAATCCGAGTATAATCAGGAGTTTTTTGTTCTGTTTTGGTTTTGTGTTAAATGCCAATAATTTACAACACTTTCAGGACTTGTGGTTTGTGTTGATGGAAGAAGTGGGGGAAGAGGGCTGGTGCAGAAAATATTTTCACAGAACGTATTGACCAGGGGTTCTCTCACCAAGATGGTTTCTTTGGACAAATTATTACCCTTATTTAGACTGGGTTTTTTTATTTACAAAAATGGAGGTGTCTGTATTGCAATGCTTAGTAGTAAGAATTGAATAAGAAAATATCTAAAGCCAACTTGTTTAGCATCCTTTGTATTCTAAATAGAATATGGCCTGGACAACCAAAGAATCAAAGATGAAATTAAAAGAAATAAAAAGTATCTTGAGACAAATGAAAATGGAAACACAACATACCAAAATTTATGAGATACAGTAAAAGCTGTTAAAGAGGGAAATTCACAGCAATAAATACCTACATTAAGGAACAAGAAAACTCTACACACGTTAAGAAAAATAGAAAACTAAGTCTGATGTTAGTAGAAGGTAGGAAATAAATATAGGAGAAGAAATAGAAAACAAGGAAACAATAGAAAACATTAACCAAACTAGGAGGTTTTTTTTTTTGAAAAGATAAAAACCTTTAACTAGAATAACCAAGAAAAAGAGAGGATTCAAATCAACAAAAGTATAAATGAAAAAGGAGACATTACAACTGATACCACAAAAATACAATGGATCATAAGAGGCTACTAGGAACAACGATACATGAACAAATCAGAGAACCTAGAAAAATTAGAAAACTTCTTAGAAACTTACACCCTATCAAGATTATGTCAAAAAAAAGTAGAAAATTGGAACAGACCAATTACTGCTAAGGAGATTGAATCAGTAATCGAAAATCTCCCAACACGAAAAATCCAGGACCAGATGTCTTCACTGGTGAATTTTACCAACATTTAAAAAAGAGGTGTCAGTGTTTCTCAAACTCTTTCAAAATATCGAAGAGGAAGGAACATTCCCAAACTCATTTTATGAGGCCATAATACCAAAACTAGAAAAGCTACAGAAGATACTGGCCAGTATCCCTGATGAATATAAATGAAAAAATCCTCAATAAAATATTAGCCAACTGAATTCAGTAGTACATTAAAAAAGATCCTTTGTTATGATTAAATAGGATTTATCCCTGGGATGCAAGGGTGGTTTAAAAAAATCATTTGGATACATCACATTAATAGAATGAAAGAAAAAAATTCTATGATCATCTCAATAGTCACAGAAAAGGCATTTGACAAAATTCAGTATCTATTCATGATTAAAACAACAACAACAGTAAAAAATTCCATTCCTTAAATGGGTACAGAAGGAACACACACCTCAACATAATAAAGGTCATATGATAAGCCCACAGTTAACATCACACTCAGTGCTTTGAAAGTTTGAAAGCCTTTCCTGTTAGATCAGGGACAAGACAAAGGTGCCAACGCTTACCACTCCTATTCAGTGCAGTACTTAACGTCATAGCAAGAGCAATCAAGCAAGAAAAGTAAACAAAAGACATTAAAATTGGGAAGGAAGAAGTAAAATTGTTTCTATTTGGGGATGAGATGGCTTTGTATATAGAAAATCCTAAGGACTCCACCAAAAAACTCTCAGGTCTAATCCACAAATTCAGTAGAGGCAGGATATAAAATTGACATCTAAAAATCAGTAGCATCCCTTTATAGTAACAGCGAATTATATGAAAAGGAAGTAAAGAAAACAATTCAGTTTACAAAGCATCAAAAACAATAAAATACTTGAAAATAAATTTAACTGAGGAGGTCAAAGGTCTCAGGAAACTGAAGACTACAAAAAATGTGATAAAGAAGATACAAATAAAGAGAAAGGTATCCCGAGTTCAGGAATTGGAAAAATTAACATTGTTAAAAGGACCATACTACCCAAAGCCATCTGTAAATTCAATGCAATCCCTATCAAGAATCCAATGGCCTTTTTTTAGAGAAGTAGAAAAAAAAACTTCCTAAAATGTATATGGAACCACAAAAGACCCCAAATAGCCAAAGCAGTTCTGAGAAAGAAGTAGTAGTAGAAACATCACACTTTGTGATTTCAAACTATGTTATAAAGCTATAATAATCAAACCAGTATGGTACTGGCGTAAAACCACACATAGTCCAATAGAACAGAAAGGAGAGCCCAGAAAAAAAAACACCCATGTATGGATAGTTAAATGACATTTGACAAAGGAGCCAAAATATCAATGGAGACAAGACAGTTTGTTCAATGGCGCTGAAAAAATTGGATATTCACATGTAAAAAAATGAAACTAGACCTCTGTCTTACACCACTCTCAAGAATTAACTTGAAATGGCTTAAGTGCTTAAATTTAAGACCAGAAAACTCATGGAAGGCAACATAGGAAAAAAGCTTCTTGACGTGAAATTATTTTTTGGATGCGACACCTAAAGCACAAGCAACAACATCAAATATGAACAAGTAGGATGGCATCAAACTGGAAAGCTAGTGCACAGAAAAAGGAACAATCAACAAAATGAAAATTGCTTAACTACAGAATGGGAAAAAAATATTTGTAAATCATATATATGATAAGGGGTTGATATCTAAATTCAAGAACTTACACAACTCAAAAGCAAAAACAAAAAATCTATCATCTAATTAAAATTGGGTACAGGACTGGAGAAGACATTTTTCCAAAGAAAATATACAAATAGCCAATAGGTACATGAAAAGATGCTCAATATCACTAATTATTAGGGAAATGCAAATCAAAACCACAAGGAGATATCACTTCATACGTGTTAGAATATCTGGCATCAAAAAGAAAAGAGGGCGCCTGGGTGGCTCAGTCGGTTAAGCATCCGACTCTTGGTTTCAGCTCAGGTCATGGTCTCATGGTTCATGAGATCAAAACCCACATCAGGCTCTGCACTGACAGGGTGGATTCTCATTCTCCCTTTTCCTCGGCCACTCCCTCCCCTCTCAAAATAAATAAACATTAAAAAAAAAAAGAAAGAAAAAGGAAGGAAGGAAGCAAAGAAAGAGAGAGAGAGAGAGAGAGAAAGAAAGAAAGAAAGAAAGAAGGAAAGAAAGAAAGAGAAAGAAAGAAAGAGAGAGAGAGAAAGAAAGAAAGAAAGAAAGAAAGAAAGAAAGAAAGAAAGAGAAAGAAAGAAAAGATAAAGAATTCTGGCAAAGTTGTGGAAACAAAGCAACTCTTGGGTACTGTTGGTGTGATTCTAAACTTGTGCAGCCACTACAAAAACTGTATGGAGGTTCCTCAAAAAATTAAAAATAGAAGTACCATATTATCCAGAAATTCCACTTCTGTGGATCTATCTAAAGAAAATGAAAACATTACACTGAAGAGTTGTCTGCTGTTTCCCCCATGTTCATAGCAACATTATTTACAGTAGCAAAGACATGGAAATAACCTAAGTGTCCACCAAAAGATGAATGGAAATGTGGCGCGCACACACACACACACACACACACACACGGATATTATTCAGCCATAAAAAAGGAAGAAATCCTGCCATTGTGACAACATAAATGAATTTTGAGAGCATTATGCTAAATAAATCAGACAGAAAAAGATAAATACTATATGATCTCAATTATATACAGAATCTAAAAACGAAATAAACAACAGCAAACTCATAGAAAAAGAGATTATATTTGTGCCTACCAGACACAAGGGTAGAGGGAGAGAGAACTGGATAAAGATGGTCAAAAGTACATGCTTTAATTACAAGATAAATAAATACTAGAGGTATAATAAACAACACAATGGCTATAGTTAACACTGCTGAACGGTATATAAAAAATGTTCCAACTAAATCCTAAAAGTTCTAATTATAAGGAAAAAATACCTTCTTTTTTGTATCTATGTAAGATGATGGATATTAACTAAATTTTTGTAGTGATCATCTCACAATATATGCAAGTCCCATCATTATACTGTACACCTTAAACTTAAAAAGTGCTGTATGTCAATTGTATCTCAGTAAAACTGGAAAAAGTTACAAAAGAATATGAAGATTACTTTTCTTTCCTATACATCTTGCATTAAAAAGAAAAAAAACTGATAAAATGAGAAACAAATCATGTATTGTGGGAAAGACTTGACTTTCTTTCCCCTCCAATTCAACTTGAAAAGAGTAATTTGTTGATCTTTGTAAATAAAATTGAATAGCACAGCATGGAAACTATACTAGAGACTTAAGTAGGGGTGAACAGCGGTGCGGGGCAAGGATTGTGGTCCCAGTTGAGGTTGTACGTTATCAGTTTGTAATGGAGTCAGTCATCATTTGTGCCCCCGTACCTTGAGAATTAAAGTAGCAGTGGATAAAATACAGAATGGCTGGTACCATTTTCTCTGGCTTAGAGACTGGCAGGGCATGTGCAAGAGAAGAGCTAAAAGGAGAGGGAATCTGTTGTCCTAGCAAGTGTATCATTTTAGTGGTATATCAGGTTGTGTAAACCAGGTCAGGAGCAAATACTGACTGGGCAGATCAGCAAGAGGCCACGGGATTCAGGACGCCCAAAAGCTGCCGTTGAGAATGTTTAAAGTAAGAAATCCTAACTTACAGATTTCAGAAGTGTTGATTTCATCGGTGGTTGATATTTGTGTGGGCTTTTCTTTTTTTAAATGGGAAGGTTTGAGGTATGGCCACATAAATGGACTTTCAAGAAAGGACTGAAAACAGGTCTTTGAGAGTTGAAACGACGGGGCAGAATGCTTATAGGAACAGAGCTGTATTTAAGTGACAAGTTGGCCCCCTCTTCCTGACATGGGCTAATGAAAAAGTTGATGTGGGGGAGAGGGTGCTAGAAAACCTTTCATTCAGAAGGATTTTGAGGAGAATAGTGTAGTACTGTTTGAGAAAGTCCAGTTTCATTCACTTAAGGCTTTGAGTGAAGGTAAATGGCCCAAGGAAAATATTGAGAATTTCAGGGAGTGTGACCTTAGTAAAGGCCTCCCAGAGGCAAGGACTCAGGGGTTTATAGATGTGTGTTAGCAGGGTTGGGCAGGACCTGGGGCAGGATACAGGTCTAAAAGGAAATGAGGACAGTCAAGAAAACAACAGCAGGTCAGACATTTGGGGCCTGGCAAGGAGGAGATTTTGCTACAATTTACAATATACTTCAGATACATGTATTATATTATTCGGTAGATAATAGGAAGCAGAGGATAGTGATAGGAGAGGGAGAGCTATGAAATTGACTAGTTCCAAGTAGCTAACAAGAATTATGGGATGAATTATCCTCTCTTCTCCCGGAGATAATGTAACAGATTGTGCTTCTGTAAATCTAAAATCTTAGATGACAAAGACTGAAGCTCATAGTGGAAGATTTTGTTTTGTTTTGTTTCAATTGTTTCTCAGACTAGAACGTAACAGGGAAAAGGGAAGGTCAGGCTGTACAGATATTTTAAAATAGAGAAGGAAGTCCATGGAACTCACATGAAATTAGGTAATCCTAAGCAAAAAAGCAGCTGAAATAGGTTGTAGGGTTTGGGTCATGGGAATGGACCCGAAGAGTTTGCTATGCTTGACAAGAGTTAGAAAAGTAACTCGAAATTTGGAAAAGTGTGGATAATAATTTTAGAAAGCATTGCTTTTAAAATTGCATTAATAAATGCTTCTTTTCAAGAGGATAACATCACAAAAATTACCCGAAGCTTTGTTTTGCCAATGACAGGGGTCCCAGGATTCCATAATAGTTACATAACACTTTCTATAGATCCTCAAGTGACCTCATTTGAGCTGCGTGTCCAACGGCTTTGCAGAAGGAGCATAGAGTACTTGACAACTTGTGAGGTACTTAACCATTTTTCCTTTTAATATCACAATGAATTTGGCATTTCTGACAGATACTTTAGGTGAAATTTCTCTCCTAAGCAAATAAAAACAATGAAATAAATAGAAAAGGCTAAAGCACAAAGTTTTATCTCTTCCACCAGGAGGTAAAACCACAACAACATACTTGATATTTTCCTGATACAAGAGTAAATAATATTAACAAGAAAGCACTAATATTATGCTCCACTTCTTTCCCCACTGCATCCACAGGACAAAGAACATAATAATACTCCATATTTCTAGTCCATCTATAGAAACAGCACAGAAAATTCCGTACGGAACATTACATTCAAAATCGCACGCGTAAAGCCTGTAACGCTGATAACAGTGTGCAAGTAAGGGTAACATTTTAGCCTTCAAAAGTCTGCATAGCAGCAAAACTAGCTACCACACAACTAAATCTCGGTGATTTCCACTGACAATAATGCAGACTTTATATTTAAATAAAATACAACTCTGTATACATCTCTGGGTAGAAATGCATACAGAGCTGTATGTACATATTTATTAATATTAATTGGAAAAATATTTAAAAGTTGATGAATCGTTTTTAGAAATAGTGTAGACAACTAGACAACATTTTAAATTTTCTCGCTACTCTGCAGCTTCCAGTCTTTGTTCAAATTGTACCACTCACTGAATTGTACAGACTCCCAGAAGTATCTGTATCCCCAAAGTATTCAGTCCATTGTCTGATGTATTATCTGTCACATTCAGAGTTCTGTGAATCTCTTTCGGCGTTCCAGAGACAAAAAGAACGTTTTCATTTTGACCATTCATTATGGTTCAAGAAAGAAGAGGATGGGTCTTCCTAGTTTTATTATGGTATAGAACGATTTAAAGGAGTCATTTCTTACATAATTACTTCCTTTAAGTGGTCTAGGATAAGTCCTGGGGAGCTGCCGTACAAGCATCAAATATCAAGATGTGTTTTCTTGATGGTGCTCATAAGGCAAAATAGGAAAGTCTTTAATAATGGCTTTCTATCTTGTATTACTTGAGTTTTGTTACAAAGTAGAAAGTCTCTGTGTGAATAGGGTATATTACAATATTCAGATTATAAGAATGTCAAAGTAGGAAATTTTTACCCATTGTTCTTCAGGTCACTGTCACATATTGTCTGCCTATCATTTCCATAGTAGTGAGCACTGACTGTGACATTGGCATCACAGTGGTGTTGGCTTGAGGGCCGAACGTATTGATACGCATTCTACTCATGATGATTCCTAAAGAAAAAAATTGATTATAATCGGTTTATATATATTACCACAAGCAATGATGTACCCGTCACCTTGTCAGCTAGTTTACAGCATTTAGTTGGCTGGCAAACTGAATAATTTATGAAGCATTAAACTATGTCACTATTAGCCAGATTTAATTCACTGTAACATTATAATTACATAAAGTGCTCTGTGAAAGAGATATGAAAAATGGGAACTGAATTGATCTCAGAAGACAGAAAAATGATTGTGAGAGAATACTTGGGCTGAATATTATCAGTTTTCTGGTATTAGCCCATTATGGTTTCTAAGGACTAAATTCAAATGATGAGGAAAAAAATCAGGACTCTAACCGGGAAGATTTAGATATACCTATCAGATGTAGTGTTCTAGATGAGAAAGAAAAAGGAGGGGGAAAAAGGAATATAAAATGACTCACTCTGAACATTCTAGAACCATACAGTGACGAAGGGGGAGGCCCAGGGAGAGCTGAAGTGTCTTGGGAAATCATCTTTTGACCCTTGGATTTTACAGATAAAATCCAAAGTGAAGAGAAGGTAAGTGTCTAACCAAAGGCAGCTAAAAAGTGACAGGCCCCCCCTAACTCCTAATACAGTGTGTTTCCAAATTAGGCCCCAAACTATATTTAATTCACAGAGTAAGCTAAAGACCAGTTTCCATAACATTTGCATTAAAAGTACAGTTAAATACTATAGAAGACGGAATAGGACTGATACCAAATTCTGAAATTAAAAAAAAAAGGGGGGGTCCCTATGTAGAGGCCAAGTCCATGGGTTTGGAAGAAAGACTTAGTTCACAGAATCCTTGAACTCAGAAGCACAGGAGTGGAGGCCATGGACTGTTCCTCTGATGGACTGTGGGGAGAGGCACAGTTTTAGTGCAAAGAGACAGTCATGTCTTAGGTCTGCAGGAACTCCAGTAATTTCATATCCTAGAGGTTATATATCAGTGAAAAACACTATTTATGGAGAGGAAAAGGACAATTCAGTTCACTCTGGGTTTTGTTCCTTCTTTTATTTTATTGCCTTTAGATTTCTAGCTACCTCAAAAGAGCTCTGTGTCTCCACACCCTTCAGGAATTGACATTTTGCCAAAGTGTACACATTTCTTAGCCCCACCTAAACAACACTGCAACAGTAGAAAAGTGTGAACAAGATCACCATAACATAGGACCCTGTGGATTAAAAAGCAAAACTGATCCCACTCTTGCCTGTTACTAAGCTAGGGCTGAAGAGAACATGTGCCAGCATTTTGGGGGGTGGAACAGAGATAGGTCGTTGGAGGCCTTATAACGTACAAAAGTGGTAATTTGCAAATAACCCACAATTTGAGGTTGTTTTATATGTATCTATTAAGAAGGAAATGTTGAAGGAGAAAAAATAGAACTAAATAGAACTGAATAGTACTTTGATCTCAACTACAGTTCTCTAACCTGGCCGAAGCACAGAAGAATCAGCACATTTCCCTGCTTGATAACATTTTTTTTTTTTAAGTTTATTTTGAGACCGAGAGAAAGGCGGGTAGGGGCTGAGAGAGAATCCCAAGCAGGCTCTGGCTGTCAGCTCAAGAGCCCGTGGCAGGGCTAAATCTCACGGACTGTGAGATCGTGACCTGAGCTGAAATCAAGAGTCAGACTCTTAACCTACTGAGCCACCCAGGTGCCCCTGCTTGGGGGCTACCTTCTGGTGGAATCACAGCTTGGCTTTCGTTCCCCATGTGTCTTATCCTCTAGTTTCCCAGGAAGTCATGGCCCCAGTCTTTTTCAAGAGTACTCCTCCTCTTTGTGTCTTTTCTCCTAGGTCACAGAAAGCCGGCCCAACATTTGATTACATGCTCTTTCCCCTCCTCTTCCTCTTCTTCTAATCCAGCAGCACTTGGTGTGGCCCCAAACCCCAGCCTTAGCATCACCTGGAAACGTGGCAGAAATACAAATTCTCTGTCCTCACTACAGACCTACCAAATTAGAAATCCTGGCGTGGAGCCCCAAAATCTGTGTTTTAGCCAGCCCTCCGGGTGGTTCTGAAGCAGGCCAGCACTTGAGAACCACAGTTCTAGTATATTCTATCTTTTAAGGAGACACAGCACAGGCCTGGGCTTCCGTTTCTCTTGACTGTCAAGTTCCTCAGAGTTCTTGCTCTCCTTTTCTCTTACTGTATTTGATTTTCAACTCACTGGTTTCAATGAGCATCATTTTGCATTCTGAGGAATTAACATGTGTGGATTGATCTTAGTGCTGCCAAATAGTTACTACCGGAAGCTGGAAATGTGCTCGCGATGCGCAGCGTGCTGGGTTCTCCTTTCTGGCTCTATCGGACTGTTATGGACCCATCCCGTTGTGACTCAGAACCAGCCTAGAGAAGTAAAGTAATACTTAGCCAACAGGATGCGATTTTCTCAGTCTAACCAACGTATCATCACGTATCTCGGAAAAGTGCCGAGACGTGAGGGCACCTGGGCAGCCTGAGTTGAGAGCATGGCTTCTTCACTGTGTGACAATTAAAAGAGAGTAAGGTTTTCATTCCTCAAAATACACAAGGTTACGCATGTATTTTTTTTTTCTCTTTGAAACCTTGCACAACTCACTGAGGTACGTTTCATTCTAATTTTTTAGACGGAGGAACTCAAGTTTCAAGCTGCTAAGGAACTTGTCCAAGTTCCTATCGCTAAAGTTGGCAGTGAGCTGGATTTCAAACCAAGGTCTCAGTCTGTGGCACAGGCTGTTACTGCTACTTGCTGGGAAGAGCTTTTGGGTGAATTCATTCATTTGCGTGTTTATTAGTTTAAAAATTGTTTTGAAGTCTCTGCTTTCGCGGGGTGGGGGGCACTGGCGTCACAGAGCATACAGACACAGTCCTCAAGGACTCTGATTCCAGTGAAGAGACAGAGAACAGAACCATTTCAGTCAGTTTCTGTAAGAGCCACGGCTTAGAGCCACCCAGGGTCCTGAGGGAGTGTGGAGACCGTGCAGGGCATGAACGCAGGGCTAGGTACTTACGGAAGTCCTGCCAGGGGCAGTGACATTAAAATGTTGACAGAGGAACAAGAGTCATCCGGGAACCACCACAGGAAGAGAACATAGGAAAGGACGTTTGAAACAAAAGGAACTGCTTGTGCGGAGAGAAAGGCCTGATGAGGCTTGGCCTGCTCCACACGTTTCAGGTTTGGTATGGCTGAGGGAGAGGTGAATGGAGAAATAGGCAAGAGCAGAGGCAGGCCCCCAAGGACCTTGATGCCCTGGCAAGGTGGGGATCTCTCTAGAAGGCACGGGGGGAGGCTGGGAATCATCATGAGCAAAATAAGGAGATTTGGAAAGATCATGCTGCTAGTAGGGAATGGATTTGAAACCTGGAAGGGACGAGTGCCCAGGATCACCCTGTATTTTGTCATCTTAAGAGCCAGCTATCTGAATTCTAATTGTAATGGGCTAAACTGTGTCACCCCAGAATTCATACTGGAGGGAGGCTGAGCTTGCCCAACCGCTAGTACCTCAAGAGACTGTATTCCAAGGTAGGATCGTTAAAGAGGGAGTTAAATTGAAATGAGCTCATATGGGTTGGCCCCAATCCAGTAAGACTGGAGTCCTTCCAAAGAAAGATTGGGACAGACAGGCACATAGAGGGAAGACCGCATGAAGACACAGGGAAAAGGTGGCCATCTGCAAGCCAAGAGGAGGGACCTCAGAGGGAGCCAACCCAGCAGACAAACTTCATCTCAGACTTTGCACCTCAAGAACTGTGAGAAAATAATTCTTTGTCGTTTAAGCCCCCAGTCTATGGTACTTCATTATGGCACCCCACGTCAACTAATACACTAATTTTAAATCTCCTCTATCTTAAATGGCAGCTAGGAATTCAAATTAAAACAACTCGGCGTGCTGAGAAATTCTTCTACGGTTAACATCAGGCTCACGGAGCAAATGTGCACAGAATTTGCCAAAAGTCCCAAGTCAGCTAGGAATAGTAATTCCAGGGTCATACTTAGTTTTTATACGTCAGTAAGGGAAACAACAAGAACGAAGACTTCCCACCTTTACCACAGACCTCTCTGGAGGATGAATTAGTAGGACAGGAAGCATTTGAACCCTTAGGATGAAGGAACGCTGCCTTAAATCCGATGTAACCTTCAGTCCAAATCTCTTGTTGAGCTGGAGAGTGCAGATACAGACCCCTGCCTCAACACAACAGAAAACAACCCTGCTTACACGCTCCGGACGGTCTCTCAAGTCCACTTGAGAATCGGCCATCTGGAACTGGCCATCCCTACAGCTACAAGGGAAGTTGGTTTCCTCTGTCTCTTTCCTGCAGCATCACAAATACAGAAGGCAACAGGTGTGAAAGAGCAACTACTGGATGATGTAGAGAAGATGCAGCTAAAAGGACGCCGGAAAGTGCCATTGCCAGGCTCAAGGACTCCGTGGAGCATAAAGCACATTGTTCATCTCATGGTTGGTCGTCGTGGGCAACTTCCGCATTATGAGTACTACTAGTGGACAGAGAGGCAAGGAAAGAAATAGCCGAGAAAGCAACATTTCACCTTCGCCTAAGCTGCCGCCTGCAAACCCATGAAGCGTCTTTCTCAGAAGACTTAGAATGATACCCCACAGGGAGAAGAACATTTGGGGTGATTAAGTGATTTTTGTACAGCATGTATTTTGCCTCCCTCTTTCAACATTTAAGCATAATGTTTAAGAACATCGGAATATTCACTTTGATATTGGCATGTTTGTTTCTAAAATAATTTTACGAGATATATGGTTTCTGAAGTTGTTGAAGTAATTCAGTACAGTTGGTCCTTGAACAACGCAGAGGTTAGGGGCACCAACCCCTTTCTTAGTTGAAAATCCACGTAAAACTTAGTTGAAAACTAAGTTGAAAATCTCACAAAACTTAACTATGGATCCTTGCTGTTGACTGGGAAGCCTTACTGATAACATAAACCATCAATTAGCACATATTGTATGTTATATATTTTTTTCAGTAACATTAAAGAAAATGTTAAGAAAATCTTAAGAAAAAATGCATTGACAGGACTCACTGTATTTATTGAAAAATACCCATGTATAAATGAACCTGTGCAGTTCAAACTCATGTTAAGGGTCACCCGTATTCTTCAGTTACTTTTGTTCTTTTCTTTAAAATGTCAAACAAAAAAAGTTTGAGCTCTAAAGTTTGAATTTCTTGACTATGTTGAAGATGGCTTTTATTATTTTAAAAGGCTTAAGCAAAAGCTACCTTGGAAACTGGAAAATATTGTATTTTATGCATTAATATTTTAAAAAACCGCTATTCCTATGAAATACTTTTTTTCTTATACTTTGTAAAGTTAATGATTATTTAAAAGACAGATGGATAACCTTAATTTTTTAAACCTGTTCATAAAATGCTTTATATAACTATTTACATTTATATGTAAATCTGTGTTAAAGTCTATTCATAAATCAGAATATGTAAAGTACTTTAACACCACCTTAAACAAAGTGTATGTAAAATGTGGCTAACCCACAATACCAGTGTAATAGATTTCTATTATCCTTTATAGAGGTTTTTTTAAAGAGACAAATTGTGATTTGTATATTTCACCATTGTTGCTATTTTGTTGTTTAATTAACAAAAAGTAAGTTTGCATTATGGAAGCTGACCCTGATACCACCCAAGACCAACGCTAAACTTAACATTTTATGGTAACTTCCAGTGATAATTGGTGATATGAAATAATAAACTTAAGACCGTGAGACATCCTTATTCATCAAGGAAAGATGCTTCAGATTCATTGTAATGGCCTTATTGTAATAAGAAACCACAATGATACAGTTTTGAAAGATTCTAAGTTGAGATGAAGAAAGAAATTGGTGGTCCGGGTTAACCAGAACTGAGCCAGAATTTAACTAGAAAGATCAACTGTCTGGAATGATACACTCTGGCTAACTAATCACGGTTTTAGCATCGTGCAAGGAGATAAGGTCAAAGACCACACAAGTTTTCCTCACAGAAACAGAAATAAAGGCCATTAATCTCTGCACTTAAGAGTATTAAAATTCCACACCATGAAGCCCCATGGAAAAAAATTCGGCTCTGACAGTACACATGAAGAAATGTAAAACTTTCATTTTCAGGTAATACCTTATGAAAGCTTAAAATAGTATACTATGTTTCAAACTGGTTTAGAAATTATTCAAACACATAACAATCTCCTGCTGATTTTTAAGTGGATTATTTTGCACATTATGGGCTTTTGCTTCAGTTAGGGCCATTTCTAAGTTTTGATTGAAACTTAGGGTTTTATTTTGTTTTATTTTTTCAGGAATTTTGTTTTGTTTTGTTTTTGTTTTTTTCCCCACTGCTAGCTAAATGAGTTCCTTGGAGATTGTGGATGAATGCAGAAATTCTTTAGAGAAATGAAGTTTGTAACAGCTTTACCGGCATGCTTCCTTGAGGGGAGCAGAAATTATCCTAAGATCTAGGAAAAACGGACTACTTTTGAGGAGTCAGAAAATTAGTTGCAAATTTCTTTTCTTTTTAAAAAAACATTCTGTTTCATTATCCCAGGAATTGTGGAATTAGTTACAGACGGTTGTCTCATTTTTAATTTGAAGGAGGGGATTTGTGTGAGAATTAGCATCAACAAATGCTAACAGGGCTGGCTTGTGCGTGTGAGGAGTGAGTTAATCAGCCTCAACCGCACTCAGGAGAATGGTGCTAAAAAGACTGTGGGTTGACAGCAGGATGGGCCCGGGGCACAACGTGAAGCGCACAGAGTTTGTTTTTGGAGCCACCAACTTCCCTCTCTCGAGAGCCCTTTCTCACCACTTGTGCCTGTGTTTCTTACCCTCTGGCGCCCCATGTATTCTGTACCACCTGCTTCTTTTCCCCTGTTCCCCCTGGTTGCACGAGTTCTCAAGAAGAAGAAAAATAAGATTTAAATGAAAGCATCTTACGACTTGGATCTACAGATAGATTAGGGCCACGATCCATGAAGGGGCTGGGACTCTACTCTGCTTACAAGCTAACAAGTTGGCTTGCCCCTGTTACATGGATGCTGGCAGAAAACGTGGCTTCTGGGTCAGAGACAAAGGACTGGTACCCACAGTAACAGCCGCGGCCAGAATGTCAGCATCTGCAAGGTTCCCTGAGCCTTACTTCTCAGGGTGGTGCCATGAAGACCAGGGGATGATTTTCCACCCAGTGGGGTGTGTGTCATAAAGGAGCCCCAGTTTAGGAAACCCCAATCTTTTATGAAGGACTACAACCAAACCTGTCCAACATTTGCCCCAACATAATCTTGGTTATAGAGGGCAGCAAGAACTGCTCTCTGGAGATGACCACCTGTGTATCTTCCAAGGCTGTTCACTCTACAGTCTGGAAAAGAAAGTCCAAAACAAAAGGTGGTCAGTGCTCTGCTCTTAGGAAGCGCAGAAACACAACAGTCTCATGGTGTATGTCCCATGCCCTGTGTATGTGGAGGGTCTTAGGTGTTGTGAGTGTAAGGCCAGGATGGAAATTCAATAAAGCAGACCCAATAAAATAATTCCACATCTGTAGGGGGAAGAGCAATAATTCTTAGGGTTTTCATGTTTTTTTTTTTGTAAATAAATGAAATGTAAAGCTCAATAGAGATTAAAGCCGAAAGCTAATATGATTTCAGTCCTCAGCCAGGATATGGGCCTGTGTTTCTAGGGCCAGGGCCTTTACTCTTGAACGCCTTCTCTGGGTTCCTTCACAGGACTTTCATCGTTAGTATGCACACTCTCAGTGTAGCACATACATAAGTTAGCCCAGTTCTGTTAGTTTCTGGTATTTTACAGACATAAAAGCTGCACTAAACAAGACAATGGTCTTGATGATATGATAAAGTTGTTTTTTTTTTTAACTTTTAAGACCAGTTTTTTTTTAATTCTCTTAAAAAAGATATTCCTCAAACATTTAAACTTTGTTTCTGCTTTCACGCTGTCTAAAGAGACCTTAACACATCCCCTGTAGATCATGGTTAGAAAAAAAAAACAACTTCCCCAGTGCACAGGCCCAGGTGAGGAAGAATCAGATTGTAGCATGTTCTGACATCCTCAACAGACTACTCCGGGAATTAATGGAAGATAGACTTGGCAAACCTCACTACCCCCCCAATTTGTAGAAATGGGGTGTGGGGGGACAGATCAATGCAGAGAAGAACACACGAAGTCAGTTTCACTGTCACAGTTGAAGATATGGATACAGTGGCAATTTTTAAAAATGTTGTTTGGTTTGCTTTTTCATTTTATACAGGGAAAGAGATGATGAAATAAAAACATAGTATAATGCATGCAATGAAGTGTGTTAGAATGGGATGGGGCTCCTGGGTGGCTCCGTCAGCTGAGCATCCAACTCTTGATTTTGGCTCAAGTCATGATCCCAGGGTCGTGGGATCCAGCCCCATTTCAGGCACTGACAGTGCGGAGCCTGCTTGGGATTCTTTCTCTCCCTCCCATCTCTGCCCCTCTCTCCACTTGCTTGTGTGCGAGCTCTCTCTCTCTCTTTCAAAATAAACATTTTTTAAAAAAAAAAAAAGCAACAAAAGGTTGTTCATGACACTAGATCTGAGAATAAATGCAATAGATAGGAAATGTGAGAATATATTGGTGAGACTTTGTATTCCTAAAGGATATAAAAGATGGCTTAAAAAACTAATGAGAAAAGTGGTGTCATAGAAGTGTATAGTATAAAGTTCTTAACTTTCCATAAAATAAGGTTTAATTATTATAAAAAATTCAAAAAGATTTTTGAAGCCAAATTGATTTGGTAGTTAATCTGGAAGAACAGTAATCAAGATTATCAGAATTATTCTGAAAAAACAAAAGGAATTTGTATCAATATACATTAAAAGCTACTTAAATATGCAATAAACATTCCAGTGGGAATCGAAACAAAAACGGAACAATTTAGAGTCCAAAACTATATGTAAGGACTGCTTTTAAAACAAATAGGATGAAAGTAATGATTCAATATATAATTCTGGAATTTTGTTTTCTTTTTTTTTTTTCTGTGAAAGGGAAGCTAAATTTAGATTCTTTACTCCATTTTCTAAAAGGAACCTTGGAAAGATCCCTACTTTTTGACCCAGTCATTTTTGTAATGCATCCCATCAAAACAATCCTAACAAAACAAAACACAGATTACTTTATTTATGACTATTTTAGTCAAGATTCTGACAGAAGACCAGAAACCCCTTTAAATATCTTAAACAGAGTGAGATTCAATACAAAGAATCAGAGATTTACAAAATTGTTGGGCCGACAACAGATGTTGGCGAGGATGCAGAGAAAGAGGATCTCTTTTGCAATGTTGGGGGCAATGCAAGCTGGTGCAGCCACTCTGGAAAACAGTATGGAGGTTCCTCAAAAAACTAAAAATAGAACTACCCTACGACCCAGCAATTGCACTACTAGGCATTTATCCAAGGGATACAGGTGTGCTGTTTCGAAGGGACACATGCACCCCCCCCCATGTTTATAGCAGCACTATCAACAATAGCCAAAGTATGGAAAGAGCCCAAATGTCCATCGATGGATGAATGGATAAAGAAGATGTGGCATGTATATAATACATACATATATATATATATATATATATATATATATATATATATACACACACACACACACATATGTATATACATGGTGTGTGTGTATATATATATATATATATGCACACACACAATGGAGTGTTACTCAGCAATCAAAAAGAATGAAATCTTGCCATTTGCAACTACGTGGATGGCACTGGAGGGTATTATGCTAAGTGAAATTAGCCAGAGAAAGACAAAAATCATATGACTTCACTCATATGAGGACTTTAAGAGACAAAACAAATGAACATAAGGGAAGGGAAACAAAAATAATAGAAAACCAGGGAGGGGGACAAAACAGAAGAGACTCATAAATATGGAGAACAAACTGAGGGTTGCTGGAGGGGTTGTGGGAGGGGGGATGGGCTAAATGGGTAAGGGGCACTAAGGAATCTACTCCTGAAATCATTGCTTCACTATATGCTAACTAATTTGGATGTAGATTTAAAAAAATAAAAAATTAAATTAAAAAAAATTGTTGGGAATGACTGGGAACAAAGGCCAGAATAATGGCTGTTTGGGGAGTTCAAGAAAATGGCTACAGATGATCTTGCTCCCTGCGTCAAGGAAGTGGGTTGATACCTGTCCACTGCAGACACGAGAAATAATGACCTATTTTCTCTACATTCTAAATTCTGCCCAAATGTCTCATTGTTATGATACAATCTAATGTGGAAACCTGTTGTCAGGGGTTCTAGGAAACACAGTTTGTCTTTCAGCTCTTTAACAAAGGTGAGAACCTAGATGTAGTGACAATTCAAGTATTACAACTATGGTTATAACACATTGTTATGTCGGATACTTGTGTGAGAAATTTTGATATAGTAACAACAACAAAACGCCAACAATCTAAATGCCAATATTATTCAAATGATGGAATTCTATGAAGCTGTTAAATACTGTATTTTTCAATGCATGAGAAATCATGTTTCATGATTCAGTGACCTGAAAAAAATTCACCATGTTAAATGGAAAAAGAAATCAGTTTGCAAAGTAATATTAACCTACAGTATTATAGCATATGGTGTATAATTCTAGCAATTCCAACTTTGTAGTGATGACGTTTTCTAACTGCAAAGTTAAGTATTGTAGACACTGCCCTAAAATCCCATTTTAGAAATGGAGCTCTCATTGGGGCACCTGGGTGGCTCAGTCGATTAAGGGTCCGACTTTGGCTCAGGTTATGATCTCCCCTTCTGTGACTTTGAGCCCCATGTCAGCCTCTGTGCTGACAGTTCAGAGCCTGGAGCCTGCTTTGGATTCTGTGTCTCCCTCTCTCTCTGACTGTCCCCTACTCTCATGCTCTTTCTCTCTCTCAAAAACTAAACATTAAAATTGTTTTTAAATGAAGCTCTCATTTAAAAAATGACGCTTTGTTAAGGTAACATGCAGAAAACCTGGAGAACGATTCTGAAAGATTTTTAGGTTAATATCATGTTAGCAATCAACTCTCTAAAATATTACATTGTCCAATGATACTATGCTATATGCTGGTTATAGTTACTTTAAAATAAATGCTATAGTTGAAAAAGCAGAAAGAATTTTCATGGCTAGGTTTTTCCACTAACCAGGTGACTACACTAGAGATCTCATTAACTTAAAAACCATAAAATCAAAAATGTTTTCTCAGTGTCCATGATAATACAGGAATAAAGTTGCTTTTCTCTGAACATAGTGCTTTAATTTGAATCTGTCCTTCAAGAAATACCATCTGTTATCTGGTCTATTATCAAGACGGATGCCACGGGCTATTGTTGGGAGAGCAAACCTTCAACAAGCAATCAGTTCTTTAAAAAAAAATTATGTGAGCATATTACTCTCCTTTGCAGAATGATTACACCATATATTTAGTTGTCTGATAGAGAAAGTGTTTTATTGGAATGGAATTATTTACCCCTGGGGACTCACTCTGGGAGTCTGCAAAGGGAGTGCAAGTCTCCAGGAGTTTTTCCAGGTCACTCTATCCCCGCTAGTGTTATTCAGTCATTCTGCCTTTTGTCAGTTCTGCTTTGTGTATGATTTTTTAAATTGCCCGTTATTTGTTCAATTTCATATCCAGATAGAACTCCAGTCTACATTTTCATACTGGCTGTTGTTCAAAATTCAATTATTATCCCTCTTTTCTCTGACTTCAACATCAATAAGAGCATTTAAAGGTCAAGGGAGAGTTTTAATCAGTTCGGTTTAGGGGAGGAGAGAATGTGTAGGCAAAGGCAGAAGTCTAGTAGGGAAGGCCATATAGAAATTACTATGAATTGCTTCACTTACATTCCCCTTGACTGTCTGAAAGACGTAGATGAAGGGAGATTAAATCAGAGCATTCAAACTTAAGCCACGTACATTTTTGGTTTGGGCTTGAAAATCACAAATCTAGCCATTTTATGGTAGTTACGATAAACACGCTGTATGGACCTATATGTGGTTATCTGTCTATAAAACCTCATGTTGCATCAAAAACAAATAATTAAAAACAGACTGTTCTTAAACAGTAACAGTTCTTACCTGGCAAAACAGAATGTGACTCTTAAGAGATGACTCACACTAGAATAGGTATTTAATTGCCTAATCCGTTTTTAGGGGAAGTTTTCTCTGGCATCGGGATGTTAAATGAGTCAAATCTCCAAGGCACTTAGAATTTCATAACCCGAGGAGAAAACAGGTTAGTAGTTTTGTGACAGAAATCAGCGGTATACATTGTCACCAATGTTCTCTTTCCTTTAAACTCTATATATCACCTGTCTCAGATACTCTAATTGCCAAAAAAGTTAAACATTTAACTTTGAGCAATTTGCATTTACCTCTACCCGTTCAGATAAAAATATCATTCTTATGAATTTAAAGGAGCTTAAATATTTCACCATCTTCTGTTCTGTAGCTGGGAACCTAGCACATCATCACGCAGTGGGTGTCAGGGAGCAGTGGCTAAGAGAACAGACTCCAGGCTTAATCCCAGCTCTGTCCTTTAATAGACATGTGACACTGAGCGAGGTGTTCAACCTCTCTGTCTTGGTTTCTTTCTTTGTAAAATGGAGAAAATAACATTCCTAACTTACAGGGTCGACTTGAAGATTAAACATGTTTATATAGACTAGTAAGTATATTGAACAGTGTTTGGCATATAAGCATTGCGTGATCAGCTGTGGTTAGTATATCCCTGAGGAATAGTTTTCAGGTATACAAACATGAGAGCTATTTTGGATTGGGATCAGGAAAACAGCCACTTGCTTTTAGATACCATTTTTAACGTGTGGTCTTACATGTTTAAATGATTGGGGGGGGGGGGAGAAATAATATTTTGTGACACATGGAAACTACATGAAATTCCAATTTCAGTATCCACAGATAAAGTTTTATTGAAACACACACCAGACTTGAGTATGACTGCAAAGCCTAAAATACTATCATCCTTTACAGAAAAAGTTTACTGACTTATGGGCAGTATTTAAAATTTTTTTTTCAACGTTTATTTATTTTTGGGACAGAGAGAGACAGAGCATGAACGGGGGAGGGGCAGAGAGAGAGGGAAACACAGAATCGGAAACAGGCTCCAGGCTCTGAGCCATCAGCCCAGAGCCTGACGCGGGGCTCGAACTCACGGACCGCGAGATCGTGACCTGGCTGAAGTCGGACGCTTAACCGACTGCGCCACCCAGGCACCCCTGGGCAGTATTTTAATATAGCAGTGTTATTCTTTCTTCATTCATGAATCCAACAGTAATTGTTAGATTCAATAACTTTCATTTTTTCCAGGAAACCAAATTAAGGGTTATAATGTTAAGAAATATTCAGTTTTTAGGGTTTTTTTTTTTTATTGGAAAGGACTCCTTAATATTTCTAGAAAGTATAGAACAGGTGAAGTCAGAATTAAGGATTTTATACTTGCATAACTTTATAAACATCACGGTGTTTTTCAAAATATATATGCAGATTTATAAATGCATATGCACACACACATTCAACAAGTGACATATCTACAATTAAACATACTGGCCGTGAGATAAAGGACTATATGCCAAATATATTCATACTGCATTAAGTACTCTTTTTTAATGTCGGGGTTTTTTTTGTTTGTTTTTAATTTTTTGAGTGAATAAGGCTTATTGTCTAGTCTCTCTTGCTGAGTTCTCTAATGCCTTTGTCAATGCAGGATTTTAAATGTGGAGACAACTCTCTCTTACACGATTTTTAATATCCCACCATTGCCTAGTATGTTGCAAGCACAGGGTAGGCTATTTGATATATCTTCATTGAGATTTATTGACTCGAATTAAATCACTTAGAGTTAAGTAAAACATCTCAGACAATGAACCCTCAATAATCTTGGCTGTGTTTACCATGTCCTGAGGCCTTAGAGAAGCCACAATTTAAAAGTTCTAAAATAATTACAGAAATAAATATGGTGCCATATTGTTCACTGCAAAGTGCCACTGTCGATTACAAATTCAATTTTCAGTGGCAGTGTGAACGTAGAGAATTTTCCAAATGCACCATCTTGTAACTGAGTGGTAATGTTTTTTGTTGGTGTTGTTGTTTTTTGTTTCTTTGTCTTTGGCGCCCTCTTTGCGGCTCTAAATATTTTAACATCATTACTTGTTTTGCTAAAATATTAGCTCACTAGCTCAACATGTGCTAGGAATTAACAAAATACACAGTGAAAATGAGTTTTGTTTTCCTTGGTGTGGAAATAAATGTTACCCCACCCAACAATATGATTCTTGTTTTTACTTATGTTTAAAGGACCCTTTGCTAGTTTGATCTCTCTCAGTGTAGTGGAAGATTGATAGGCGCTACTGGAATGATCTACTTCCCATGCCGCTTTCTATCACCGTGATTAGAATCATCGTCTAAAACTGAAGAACATACTAATTGGCTTCAATATATGATCAGCTTTAAAATCAAACGATATTAGGATTTGCTTTCTTCGGTTTGTATCTCCTTCCCCTTAGCAGTCCAAGAATTGAGGTGGGGTGGGGGTCGGGGGGGGAGGAATCATCTATACTTTGTGCAGAAGCATGGACGTACAAGCCTTCTAGCAGGGATTTGAATTCTAATAGTACCACTTAGCCTTTTCATATCTTTGGGCGAGTTCATTTTCAAAGCCTCAATAGCCTCATCTGGCAAAGTATTATCATCCCTTCTTTGCAATGCGCTTGCTAAGATTAGTAATGATAGACATAACACAGCTGTCCCAGTAAACCTTCAATAATTGTGGTTGCTGTTGATTTTGTTGTGCTCTGATCAAGGTCCTTGTTGACCCAGTGAAAACCTTCTACTTCTTGCTCTCAGAGATCATTTCCTTATTCCTCATCTGTCTTCAGTAAAATAAAGTGATTTGTTTAGGGAACATGATATTACCACAGTCATCCACATCATGACTTCATCCTGCCAGTTGGAACTTGAGTTATAGCTTCAGTCCATGGCTTGGAAATGAAGCCTGGGCATGTGGCACTGAACTGTAGTGGTGGTAGGACCCCAGTGAGGAGAATTGGGAGCCAAGAAGAAAACAGAGCAGAAAAACATCACCAGAATTTCCCTTGTCCTGTCCATAGCTATTTTGAGTTCAACCTATCATTGGGAGGTACTATTAAGATAAAGAAGAACTTTAAAGACCATTGTTGTGGACGCTCCAGCCTCCCTCTGTATTCCCATTCCATTATATAGCTTTACAAGTTGCCTCTTTCAGAGACTTCCAGAGGACTCCCCACTTACCGCAGGGCAATCAACTAGTCTTTCTCTGTCCTGTTCATTCCTAGTTCATGATACTGTGGTATACTTAACCCAGAATTTATTCCAGGTTTACACGCTAACACATGTTTATTGAGGGCCTACCATCATTCTAGCTGTTGAGGATGCAACAGAAAACAATACTAATAAAAATCCCTGCCCTCAGTGAGCTTATATTTCCGTGGGAGGGTGCAATTAATTGAACAAGTTATTGTGTATATTAGCAGGGGATGAACAAAGGAGGGGGAGGAGGGAAAGTGATGAGAAGTAGGAGGTGCAGTTTTAACTAGTTGTCAGGAACAGCTTCACCGAGGTGACCAGTAAAATCACCAGGAGGATGTACACGAGGAAGAGCAATTTAGGCAGGAGTAACCATAAGCGCAAAAGCCTTGAGGCGGGAAGACGGCCTTGAAGATCTAAGAAGAGGATGGAAACCAGTGTCATTGGATTGCAAGAGATAAGATCCTATCAGCAGGGGTGCTATGGAGGCAGGTAGGGGATAGCTGCTGAAAGACATGTTGGCCTTTACTCTGGGTAGTGCGGGGAGCCTTCAAGGGCTCTCAACGGAGAAAGGAAATGGGAGGACTTGTGAGTTTATTTATTTATTTATTTTTGCTGCAAAAAGGTGACTTTATTAAGGCATGGAGACAGGACCCATGGGCAGGAAGAGCTGCCTGGGACTTGCGATTTTAAAAGATTCACTCTGCTGTATTGGAAACAGACTATAGGGAAGGAAGGCAGAAACAGGCAAACCGATTAGGAACTTACTATAAATGTCCGGGTGATGTCATTGGTAGGGCCAAAGTGGAAGCAGCTGGATTCTGAAAGGGACTTAGTAACGGATGGATGGTAGTCAGGGGAGAAAGTGACGGCCATGTATGATGCAAAGGTTTTCAAGGATGTGAAAGGTAAGAGATGCTAATAGAAATGGCAAAACAAAAAAATTAAAGCAGAGCAAGTTTGGGGTCAGCATCAGGAATTCATTAGGCCTGCTGGATTTGAGAGGGGTTAGTTATCCCAGGGGAGATGCTGAATGGACAGGTGTGGAGTTGGAGAGTCATCAGAGCTAGAGACACAAGAAGAATCCTCAACACAGACAAGTTGTGGGACTGGACATGATTACTGAGAGCAGGAGGAAAAAGGGACCAGGTCCAAGGACTGCTCTTTATTTATACTCTAATGTGAAGGGGCTGGTGAGATGGGAAGTAGAGGAAGGAATAGCGAAGGGCTGGGGTCCTAGATGCCTCTGACAGAATGGTTTCAAGGAACCGTAGGTCAGATGCTGCTGATGGGTCCTGACAGGTGGCGACTGAAAAGTGGCTGCTACATTTTAGCAACAGGAGGTCCCACGTGGCTGTGATACAAGATGACCTGCTGTGCCTGTTCAGAGGAGTTTCAAGAAAGAATGAAAGGAAAATAATTGGAATCATTGAGCAGAGATTTGTTTAAACTGATTTTTGCTGCCAAAGGGAGTAGAAAAATGGGGCAATATAGCTGGAGAGGGGGCATGGTTTAAGTTTTTTCTTTTTTAAAAAATTTAATGTTTATTTTTGAGAGAGAGAGAGACAGAGCATGAGTGGGGGAGGGGAAGAGAGCGAGGGAGACACAGAATCCGAAGCAGGCTCCAGGCTCCGAGCTGTCAGCATGGAGCCCGACGCGGGGCTCGATCTCACGAACCTCGAGATCATGACCTGAGTCGAAGTCGGACACTTAACCAACTGAGCCTCCCAGGTGCCCCGAGTGTTTTTTTTTTTTTTTAAATACAAACGTGCTTGTATGATAATGGACATGAATTAACGAAGAGGAAAATTATTTATAATGGGGGATAAAGGGATGAAATTACAGGAGAAAGTTCCTTGACCAAGTGGGGGAGATAGGGTTCAATGTAGAAGAGAAGCTGGCCTTTAGGAACAGTTGGTCTTACCAACAGATGAGAAAGCCTCATCTCTTAGCCTTCACAGGAGCATCCACATTTAGATACAAGCTACTATCTAACTAAATAAATCTCTAGCCATACAATTTTAGTAAACTTAAAATGAAGCATTTCCAGGGTTTCGAAGTCTATTTTCCTTCTTAGAAAAGAGACTAATTAGAGCCTCCTCAGTTCTATCACGCACATATAACCCTGGGAAAAATATGTCTCTGGCTGAATGTAGCCCATTTAAGGCACGCAAAAATCATTCTTTCCCTTATGTCTGACGGGGACTATAGCAGCTCCAGTTTGTAAATGAGCTCATTCATTTGTGAACTGGGAGTCATAGCTTTGCTCAAATACAAGAAACAGCTTGAATTTGCCAGGGTCCAGCTCCAACAGGTCCAGGGGTTCCCGAAGGATGCACGGCATCGGAGAAAATAAAACTAAAGTAAAAAACTAAAAAATAAAAAAAACTAAAACTAAGATAAAATGGACACAGACAAGAGCAGTGTGTTGAACTGGCCGATTTATTGTAATAAACGTGGCATTCTATTTGCTAGTGATTTCCTCGTAGCATACGTCATCTATGTTTTTCTAACATTACCTAATTTTGAAAATGTTCCTATGTGTAATCAACCTCTAAGAAATAACACGGTGATTTTCCCCTAATTTTCCCGCATACCCTTTGATTATTGATTAATTTCTTACATTATTCCATTTATGCATCTGCGTGTATCTATAATCTACAAAGCATTTGCTTTGCTGTTCTCGTGAAAGACCCTCCATTTCTCAACACCTCAAGTGGAACAGTTACAGGGACGTGACCTCCTAACCACATGAGGCCAGAAGAGCAATGTGTCTGCCTCAGTCCGAGGTGCCAGGAAGGGACCGAAAAAGCCTTAGAAACCCACGCCTCATACATTCTCAGAGAGACAATGCACCTAGGAACCAATGAACCATTCTGTAGCTTCACCGACTAGATTCAGTCATCCTCTGGAATGCCTCCGGGGGGCCGGGTGGGCCTAGGGGCTGAAGTCACCTGTGCCCAGAGATACACTCCTTAGTTGCCGGAGTGAGGCTTTCAAATCCATGTGTCTCTCCTTACAGGCCCTCTTTGCTGGCAATTGCATGAGGCCATCCTTCCTGTAAGTAGAGGAGTCTCCATAGGGGATGGCAAGGGCTAAACGTAAGGCCGCACAATTTCTTGCGGAGCCTTATCTTCTTCCCTAATGGTTCTTTTCCCAGGGGGCCTGCCGAGGGCAATTCCCCAACAGACAATACCCCAGGTACTTTAATAAGGCCAAATCACCTAAAAGCGGGAGGACAAGAAGCTTCCCTGTGGGCGGGCCACCTTGCAGTGACCAATCCATCCACAGCCCGGGCCCTGCCACTCAGGCTGGGATAGCTCGGCTTCCAGAATGAATTCAGTGGTCTTAAAAAGGCTGCCACTGGGTCCTTCAGTCGGTGAAGTGTCCGACTTGGGCTCAGGTCATGATCTCGCAGTCATGGGTTTGAATCCTATGTCGGGCTCTGTGCTGACAGCTCAGAGCCTGGAGCCTGCTTCGGGTTCTGTGTCTCCCTCCCTGCCCCTCCCCCACTGGCTCCCAAGCTCCGTCTCTGTCTCTCTCTCTCTCTCTCTCTCTCTCTCTCTCAAAAATAAACATTAAAAAAAAAAAAAAACAAACACAAGTGCCAGTAACTGTTTCAAAATCCTTTGCTTTTGAATCTATGAAAGCATTTTATGATTTTGGCAGTTGAGCAGCTGGGTGGTCGACTTCGAAACGCTCTATCTCTAAGTGAGCCGCAGTAAAAACTGATCTGACAAAAATAAAGTGTTTGCACAAACCAAAACGCAACGCCTAGACTCTGACTTATAGGGAGTTTCAATCGGTATCCACAAATATTAGTGCAAACACAGTGACAGGTTTCAAATGAACTTGGTGGAAAAGGCCATTCATTTGTGGACAGTGTTTTACTCAGGCTTAGCAGGAAGCCCATGGTAGTGATCAATACTTCCCCACTCACCACTGCATTTAAAATATGTTTTTGTCTAGATAGACAAAGGCACCGTATAAACTTGCGAAGGCAGATTGTTTTTTATCTTCTCTGCTGATGTAAATGAATGCAGGTTAGAACGGAAACCTCAATATGATAAAGTAAAAATAAACGCTACTCAGGTTTGAAAGAAAACAGTGGAACATCTCTCCCTGGCCTTATTAATGCTGTGTATTCTAGAACTTCAAAACAGTTTCCAAAGTATTAGAGAGAAATTATCCTAAAAGATGCAGGGGAGTTAGCAGCGCTTCTGTGTACAAATCACTAAGCTTCATGTGAAAATATAGTTACTCAGATGTTGTTGACAATTTTTTAAAAATATTGACATGCAACGATTCTGTTATTTTATACATTTGCCAAATGGCAAATGAAGAACAGACTTTGAAGAAATCTGACGCCTCTTACCTTGGCCTTTAGCGAAGTTTATTTTGGGTTCTAGACATCAAAAGGACTTAAACTTTTCAAGGTTTTGTTTCTCTGAATAGCAGCTGTTGAAATTACTTGATTGTTATGCGATCTGTTACTGGCAAGTAAACCCAAGCATATGCCCTGTGGCTACCTGATTCAGTTGTTGGGTAGCCTAAAAAAATCAGCATTAAGGAAAACAGTTTGAGTGTTCTGTATCGAACCAATCAGCCAGGCCGTGTTGTGATACCATCTATGGCTGGATATTTGACCTTCCAGATTGCTGCTGACCAGAGAAAACGAACCAGGTTTAAGGAACGTTTGTATATTCTTTCAACAAGATCACTCGTTCTATTTTCAGAGAGCTATTCCATTATAAAGTCAGTGAGGTATCTTTATAAAGAAACACAAACCCTTGAAATAAGCAGGAAGGAAAAGAATAGACCATCCACAGTCCTACCCTTGAGAGAAACCTCCTATGACCATGTTGGCTGGGTTAACGTACGTCCCCTATTTCCTCCATAAAGCAGGCTGCCTGTGTTCATGACGGCCTGCTCCCTGCTAACTCAGCCTGGCTGCTCCCTACGCCAACAGAACTGCTTCGTGTTTATTCTCTTAACGTTTGATGCCATCTTGACTTCCTATTTTAATGCGACATAATTAAATCTTAGATACTCCTGTAAAACACGATCGACAGAGAAAAAACTTATTCTCTGCAAACTTGCTTTAATGATTTTGCGGTAAGATTCCAGTGAGGAATCTTTAAATTTATTTCAAATTATAGGGAGACAACTGTGAAGTATTAACTGAAAAAGCATAAAGCTAGAAAAAAGTTGGAGCAACCTCATGATCACGTCTGTTCCACCCAAAAGGAATTGTTACAGGCTCATACAGATATATAACTTATTTTTAAAAGCTTAGAGATCCCATTAAGAGACCTCTTGAAAAAAATTGTCCTTTATAAGAAAATTGAAGAAAAATTTGAAGTCAGGGAAAATATTTAATATAGGTATAATTACTAATAACTTTTCTTTAATCATTTTATTAAATGGCTATGAGTTCTCATCACATTTACTCCTGTTTACAGAATAGAAATTAGTTGCTAAATTTGCTTAGGATTTAGATTTCCTTGTAGTTAAAAAAAATTTAATGTTTATTTTCGAATAGGGACAGAGTGCGAGCAGGGGAGGGGCAGAGAGAGAGGGAGACACAGAATCCAAAGCAGGGTCCAGGCTCTGAGCTGTCAGCACAGAGCCTGATTCGGGGCTCTACCTCACAAACCGCGAGATCATGACCTGAGCCAAAATTGGTTGCTTAACTGACTGTGCCATCCAGGCACCCCCTCCTTATAATTTTTAATGAAAAGATTATTTTTAAATACTTCTGTTTTCCAGAATATGCTTTAAAAATCTGTAGGAAATATTGCATATTATATTTGTGTCTTAGAAATGCAAAACACAAATTAGCATGAAAAATACTAGGAGATCTCCACAGTAAAAAGTAACACTCAGGAAGAAATCAAAATAATGTTTTAGTCATTTCATTTTCAAACCATTTCAAGCTTACCAGAAGCTATCAATACGGAAGAATTCACTTTTTTTTCTGAGTCATTTGAAAGTTGACAACTTGATTCCCATCATCCCCAAACCCTTTAGCATGTGCTTTCCACAGACACAGGCAGTCTCCTACATACATGATACAACCATCAAAACCATGAAATTATTTCATTATTTCCCCCTCCTCATATCCCATTTGAGTTTCATTTATATTTGGTTTCCTTCCATCTGGAAGATTTCCTCAGCCTTTCTTTGACTTCCGGGGCTTTGATGTGTTAAAGAGTGGCATCTGTTTATTTTGTAGAATTTACCGGAATTTGAGTTTGTCTAGTGAGGTTTGCTTCAATGTGTGCATCTTTGGCAGGAACATCGCTCAAGAGAGGTTGTGCTGTTTTGATGATGCACACCTTACACCAGCCCAGGATTTAGATTATCTGATTAAGGTGGTGTTTAGCAGGCTTCCCTAATGTGGAAAGACTTTTCCCTCTGTCATTAACCTTTGTCTTTTACGATTAGTGAGTATCTTGTGGAGGGTCTTTGAAACCGGTAAGTGTCCTCTCCTTATAAAATCTTCCATTTATTTACTTTTGTCCGTATAGATTAATGGTGTCCTATTTTATTTAATGGATTAAAATGCATTGCCTTTCCCCCCCCCCCTCTTTTTATGTTCCATCTGTTCCAGATTTGGCCACTGGGGGCACTTTCAGGCTGGTGCCTGTGTCCTTTAATCATAGTCCCACTATGTTTTGAGTAGTTCCCTGCTTTCTGCCACAAACAGATGTTCCTAGATCATTGTATTCTTTACCTACCCCAGACTGGGTTCTTGTTCTTTCAGTCTTTTCTCCAGGAAGTCTTTGTTCCTTTTAGTGGAAAAATTTTTTTTTAGAAGCCATGATCTGGATGTTAGACGTGCCCATTACTATCATGGTTTTTCTGCTCCCACATCTTCTCAGTGGACAGAGCGAAGGAATATATGTGTGGTAAGTAAGCAGATACATTGAGACACTTTCACATCAATATTTCCTTCTCTGTTTTTATATATGGAAGACCACGAATTCACACCAATACTCCAAACACCATAGGGTTCCTTCTAGTTTTCTACTTTGCCATGATTGTACTCCTTTCTCCAAGTAGAAGAACCCGGGCTACCGTGGTCTTCAATATGGTTAATCCCCAGTCTCCCATCAGTACCGTTGTGTCCTTGCCCACTTCTCTCAGGCTAATACCCAACACCAGGCAGCTCCTCTGTCGGCAGGGACACACTCTTCACCTTAACCAGCCTCTGACTTTCTAGGTCAAGCCATTCCCGCATGGGGGCACCTCTTTAACTTGCTCAGACTCTGATTCCCTGTGTCTGGCTCATCTCTATGTAATTCTTCCTGATCAGTTCTTTGTCATTCACTGAATTTTTGATTCAGTAATTTTGAGCTTTTTCAGTATTAAAAAAAGAATGTTTCTTTCTTTAAGTATTTCATGCACTTAATAGTCTGTATCTGATAATTCCAATATCATTGGAATCTATAAAGCTTGCTTGTTGTTTTTACAGACTTGCAAGTTACTGTCGCATTCTTTCGTGTGGTGACCTTTTGATTCTGAGTGCTTTCTTTTAACTTGTGAGAGTCTTGGTTACCTGAATTGTTTTTTTCTAGAAATGGATTTTTATTTTCTTCTGCTTGGAGTTAGAGAACCTGTCAACACTTTCGCCTACTAAGGTAGGCTGTATCACTTTTCATTTGATACACGAGACATGGGACTTATATTTGAGTTCTCATATTCCCTTACCCCCACATCTAAACAATGATTCAGTTCTTTCAGCTCAACTTCCTACAGTCTTCACTGTCAGCGTTCTAAATCACTTCTTCCACCTTCCATACTGCTGAAAGAGTGACTTAACTAAACCCCTCCCTGGGATTACCCACCCCAAATTCTTCAAAGGCTTCAGGTAAAATCCACACCATTCAGATTGTTACAGGACATGATACTTTGGTCTTTTCCTGTCTGCCTCTCTAGCCTCCTCCTAGGTCACTTACCCTCGTCTTCACCTCTTCAGTTGTATTCTAGCATAACAGATTCTAGATTTCCAAATGTCTGCACATGCCCAGAGATCCCTATCTTCTATAACTAGTTCAAGTACTAGCTCCTGTCTTCTCTGGCCGGACCTGGGCTTTCCATCCATAGTGCTCTCCAACATACCGTATATACAACTCCACTGCAGCTCTTTTCACTTTGTATTATAAACAGGTTCCAAATGCAGGTTCCAAACTTATGGCCAAGGATTATGTCTGTTCACTTGTACATTAACCATTCCTATTATAGACTGGCATGGAACAGTCTGTGAGTAATGATTGGGTTTATTATGGGCATATAGATGTAGCTACTGCCACTGTTGTACAAGCAAAGAATGTTGTACAATTAAATTTGTACAAGAACATAATGGTGGGAATTATGCATCCCTATAAACTATTACTAAAACACAAACATTATCGAACACTTCACAAAGTATGAGTTATGATTCTCCTTGTTCATTAAAACACTCCAGCACACATTCATTCAGGTTCTAAACTCTCAACTTACCTAAAAAAAAAAAATCAATAAAAAGTTTATATATAAAGTCTCGAAATCTAAACTCCAGAGGGAAGTGCTGATGAAGGCCTTGTACTCAATTTTGATTGTCACAAGATGTGTAAGTCAAACTTCATACACATACAGATACACACACACTCTCCTGCCCTGGTATTCTCTCGTTGCGTAAATGCTTTCTTAACAGTCATCTCAACGAAGCAGGAAGCAGCTTTAGTGTTGGTTTCAATGGAATGCCATCAAAGTTTTCATTTTGTTTTTCTTTTACTTGTGAATCAATAAATATTAAAGTCCTCTGCTGAATTTTCCTATTGAGAATACATTTTAGTTCGTCTGTGCCCGATAGAGCTGAGTATACGGCCATACTAGATCTTTGAACTTCAACCCTATCTACAATTCTTTCATTTGGATTTTTTTTTCTAGTAAACATAGGCAAATTCAAGCTCTCAGCCATTTCCTTTTATTAACCATTTATAGCCCTTTCCTCTGTTGCCAGATATAAATTCAGCTATTAATTCTCTCCAAGTTAATAACAAGTGCTGTAAAAGTGTTATTCAGTCTACTAAGTTTATGCTTTAGAGTAGGATAACTTCTCAGCCTTGCACTTATTGCTGTTTCAATAGTCACTATTAAGTTTTGCCTCAGGGTAAACCATGAAATTTAGAGCAGCTACCTCTAAGAGTGGTTATAATTTAGTGCAGTTTAATATACAAATAAACAATCCATTTACCCTCCAATTCAAAAAAAAACATGAGAAAGTTGGTAATTTCATAGATATAAAGAAATCTTAAGAGCTTATCAAAGGGGGAACAAAGAGCTTATCAAAGAATCTGGATTAGTAGATGGGATACTATATATTGGTACTCCACAATGATGAAAATACCTCAAAAGTGTTTTAGTAGGTTTGTTGAGTTTATATTTCAACCTTGGCCACCTTATCAGTAGGTATTGATGATTGCACATACATGTTAGTCAATAGCCCCTGAACACAGTAGACGTAGAAACTGCCTACAAAAAGGATTGTGTTTATGATGTACAGTCTATTTGAATGAATTCTGCTGAATAAATGTTTAAGGTTTTCATTACTGTTTTGAGAAGTTATGTTATTAAACAGAACAAAATATGTTGTAAAACCCCAAACCATTAATATGATGTCATTTTGAATGAAACTACAACACTCCATACTTTTAATAGAGACCCTCATTCTCTTTTCAGTAATTGAAAGCATTTTGCACAATGTGAGTGAAGTGGCAATATGGCAGGTGTGAGCTCCAAGCCTGGCTTTATTTTTATTTCATCTCCACCGCTCTCTCGCCAAGAGATTTTTGGAAAGGCTTCAGAAATTTGTGTCTCAATTTCTTCATCTATAAAATCAGGACAATAGTAGTACTTATTTTATAGCGTCTTGTCAATGAACAAATACAAGTAGACTTGTCACAGGGTAAGAGGTCAACAAACAAGACCATTGGCTCACTGTACCTTTGCATAAAGAAAATATGGTCATTTCTTTGCCTCCCCTCCCAAGCCCCGGGCATTTTCCCTTCCAATTTTGGAGCAAACAATTAAGTTAATTAGTTACTGTAATTTCATATTACCTATATTTGACTCAGCACCGAGCTTCCTCTGCGGTGCTTGAGCTCTCTTTGCAGGTTCCCTTTCTCATTATGTTAAGCATTTTCACTGCCGGAGCCTGCAATTACCCAGCTATAGAATTCAATAGCTCTTAGCGCATGTTCGCTTTGGCTAGCGGCAAAGTATCGACATCGTGTTTCCTGTCCTAACATCTCCCTAATTATATATTTGTAAAAGAAAACGAAAACAAAATACTTAAAATTACATGTAGAAGGGCACGATTCCCACATTATGTTTCATGTCATTTCAACAGATTTTTGGTGCCACAAAGAAAACCTAGTTGAGCGTATTTGCCTGTATGCACTTATTTTTTGTGGGGACCGGGGGTGGGGAAGAAGGGCCACTCTTGTTTTGCTGTCTTCTGTTTGAGTTTTTGCCCAAGTAATGGCTCACCGTCCATTTGTTTTGTTGAAGAAATAGCTTAACGCAGGGAGAATGCCCAGCCCTTTCAAGTAGGGTAAGATGTGTACCTGAGACCCTCAAGGTTGTCGTGAGCTGTTGGGATTTGGCTCAATAATTAGAAGCAGATGTTGCTTCAAAGTAGAAGGATGAACCAACTCCATCTTTACATAAAGTCTCCTCTGAGAGTCAGACCCTTGGTCTTTAAGGTAAGGATAAGCCTAACTTTCTCATCACTGGAATTCTGGGCCCTTCCGCCTCTGATCTTTATATCAAATCAGTGGGACCTCTGGTCCAATCCTAGATTCAAACTCTAATTATATCTTCTCATAGAGATTATATATTTTTTTCTTCTTCCTGTGTATCTGAACTTTTTTGGTTGTCCTCTGTCTTCACAACTTTCTGTTACAGTGTGAAAACCACTGAAATAAAATCTTGGTGAATCTGATTTAGAATTGTCAGATAAAATACAAGATGCCCGGTTAGATTTGAATTTCAGATAAACAGCAGTGCTATACTTAGTGCACTTAGTATATGTATGTCTCCTACAGTTCAAATTTAACTTGGTTTCCTGCCTTTTTATGTGCTCTACCTAGCAAGCCGAATCTCATCTCTAATTATGGATACAACTTTTTAAAACAGAACGGACTGATGTAAAACCTGAGTTCTCAGGTGTTTTTATTTTTCTTGTAACCTGCAAAAATGCCAACCATTCTCTTGATTTGAATTTCCTAGTTTTCTGTTTGATCAGCTGCTTTAAGACTATTTTTCTTTGTTGACCCTGCCTCCTTATAATGCAGTCAACTCCATCATTTTTCAACACCTGGTTCTTTTTTTTTTTCCTACTTCATTTTTACTTTTACCAATATTCTTTTTTTGTGAAAAAGAAGGATTCCAAAGTTTTCATTACTATTGTATCTTCCCTGAATGGCACAAGTTTATTTAAAGAATACTCAAACAGGATTTTAAAAACACAGGATCGTCATTGTATATTCTCTTTGCCTAGTTTAGACTAAGGAAAATGTTATTGCTCTATTCTACACACCCAGAATTCTGGAAGAAATAATGCGCCTCTTTTCTTCTTTATATGCAGTCAGTTCTGTAACTTCGATTATGAATTTCTTCTTCAAAGTAAAATCTTTCTGTACATTTCCTCCCGTCTATCACATAGTGATAGATTACTCCTCATGTAACTGGGGATTTTCCAGCTTTCATCCCTCCAAGGTCATTTTACACACTGTCAAATTTTTATGTATTTTTTAATTTTTAAAAATTTTAAAAAGGTTTATTTTGAAGGAGAGAGAGAGAGCAGGGGAGGGGCAGACAGAGAGAGGGAGAGAGAGAATCACAAGCAGGCTCCACCCTGTCCAGCACAGAGCCCTATGCCAGGCTCGATCCCACAAAGTGTGAGATCCCGAGATTTTTACCTGAGCCAAAATCAAGAGTTGGATGCTGAATGGACCGAGCCACCCAGGCGCCCCCATTTTTTAGAGACGGACATCTTGATTGTGTTGCTCCCCAGGCCCTGGATTTCCCTTCAGCACTCTTTGGATCAAGTACAAACTTCAGATGTTTCCATTTACCATTTATTCCTTGACTTACTCTCTTCTGTCAGTATCCTCCATGTTCATTTCACCAGATTCATTTAAAAACAGAACTGGAATTCATCTCTGTGTATTGACCTAACCAACCCTTAATTGGATCCACTCTGCCTTCCTCCACAATACAAAATGACAACCCCCCTCCTTCACCTTAAGCCCCCCCCCAATCATTTATAGGATATTCTCCATCATCAACCCATTCTGTTTTTTAAGCTATGTTCCTATTTTAACTCCTAACACACTGTTATGTAATCGTTAACACAATGAAAAAAGAATACATCTGAATGAAGTTCTGGCTGCTTATGACAGACGAAGTGACTTTCTAAGTATCAGTTTTATTATCTTTAACAATTGGGATTATATTCCTTATCTAACAGGCTTGCTGAGAGTAATAAATTTAACATCTTGTGTCAATCACTCCATCCTGTGGTAAGGTGGATTTTAGGCACTAAATAGATGGCAATCTTTTCCCACAGTTATTTCCTAATTAAAAAAAAAATCCAAATATTCAAAGGAAAGAGTTTATATATATTAGTATTATGCTTTTAAATATGATATGCTATTGGATTACCTGGCTTTATCAAAAAATGATTTTCCTGGGGCGCCTGGGTGGCGCAGTCAGTTAAGCGTGCGACTTCAGCCAGGTCACGATCTCGCGGTCTGGGAGTTCGAGCCCCGCGTCGGGCTCTGGGCTGATGGCTCAGAGCCTGGAGCCTGTTTCCGATTCTGTGTCTCCCTCTCTCTCTGCCCCTCCCCCGTTCAAGCTCTGTCTCTCTCTGTCCCAAAAATAAATAAACGTTGGAAAAAAAAATTAAAAAAAAAATGATTTTCCTAGGTAACATACTTTTGTCCCTATAAAAGCAAAAGATTTTAAAGCAAATTTTGAAGAAATCTAGCAGAAGGTTTTCTGAAAGAGTATATTCTTCTAGATCTCCTTAAGTAGAGCACACTGATGAATATTTATCATTTTATCATGAACTTGTGATTATATACATTTGTACACATGTACATTCTTTTGACCTTGTAAAATGCATTCTTTTGGTCTGATCTGTTTTTGCATCTTCCTGTTGAGTGCCAGGTTATGTGAACCTACATGCCTCATCTCCCTCCTCCCCCTGACCCTGACTCCCTCCTCCCCCTGACCCTGACCCAGTTCTCAACCACATGATCTATCTACTAATTTTCTAAGTTATGCTTATCATCTAGAAGTGGAGGTTTTAGGTTTAAAAAAAAAAGATGAATTTGGGAGCACCTGGGTGGCTCAGTCGGTTAAGCGTCCGACATTGGCTCAGGTCATCATCTTCCAGTTCAGGAGTTTGAGCCTGTGTTCGGCTCTGTGCTGACAGCTCAGAGCCTGGAGCCTGTTTTGGATTTTGTGTCTCCTGCTCTTGCTCTCTGCTCCTCCCCCACTTGCATTCTGTCTCTCTGTCTCTCAAATAGAAAAAAAAAACAGATTAAAAATGTTTTTTAAAAAGTAATTTTATATGGGAAAAATAAATGCAAAGAGTGGGTAGCCCAGGAGCTCACATCTGAGTCAAGTTTATTAAATCTTTTTGGTGACTCTAGAGGCCTTATTGCTTATTTCCTGATTTTTAGCGGTGTCCCTGGTGGTTTCTTGCCAATAAGGAATTTATGAAAATATTAATGTTATGAGAAACATAATGGCCTATAAATCAATGCCAAGAAATTTTGTACATTTATCTCATAGCGTCATTCTCTGGTTAACATATCCTTTTATAAATAAAAACATCTCAAGTTCTTCAGTGCTCAAAGGGCCATGTCACAGACAAAGGTTTTTACAAATTTAACAGTGTGACTATTGGCACCAAGAACCGATCAAAATAATAATTTGTAATTATAGTTTATTTTCCTCAAAGGAAAAAAGAAAGTATGTCCTATTGATGAAGACAATTGACAGTTTATTTCTGTGACCATTTCTCATCAACCCCATTTTCTCATTCACAACGGTTGGTGGTGGGGATTCCACTTTTGATTTAATAAATCTAAATTCTTTACCCACCGTCCTCTCCCAAGACCCTTACCCGTTGGCCCCGGTCTTCATTTCCAGCTGTATCCCCCACTGCTAAGCTCAATGACACATTCTCTCTACTAAATTTGCTATGTTTCCCTATTCTTGCTCTGTGTACTTTTCATCCTGAGTCTGATAGGCCCCGTTCCAAATATACAAGAATTGTAGCAATACCCATGAGAAATTGATAATCCAGCTAGGAATATTTTCTAGATCTATTTTTTTACATTAAAATATAATGTCTTGTTCTTTGAATTTTGTCTCCTCTCTTGTCAGAATTCTTGGTAATTTAAATGAATAAAGTTGCTTTCCATAGGACACTAGATATGCTTTGTTGTTTGCAGGATGATTTCTAAGGAATACAATCAACTTGTTTCCTTGGCAGCTGACAAGGATGAACTATAACGCCTATGAAAACAGTTGATGAGAGGGGCACCTGGGTGGCTTGGTCGGTTAAGCGTCCGACTTCGGCTCAGGTCATGATCTCACAGTTTGTGAGTTCGAGCCCCACGTCGGGCTCTGTGCTGACCACTCAGAGCCTGGAACCTGTTTCAGATTCTGTGTCTCCCTCTCTCTCTGCCCCTTCCCTGTACATGCTCTGTCTCTCTCTGTCTCAAAAATAAATAAACGTTAAAAAAAATTTAAAAAAAAAAACAGTCGATGAGAATAGCACACCTGTGACGCCATATTGGCCTTGATCACTATTCAATTTCTACTCTTATTCTTTCTCCCCAACTCCTGTACTTTCCTGTCTGTAAGTGATTTTCCTCACTTAAAACATATTCTATGGGTATTCATTCCTTCCTTCTTCAGCCATTTTCATGCATTCATTCATAAATATTTACTAAGACCTTTAGGCCAAGCATTATTTGGAATATGGATGTTTCACCTAATAATGTCAAAGGGATATTAAAAAGTCCATTCCATATTAAATGTGGTCCCCAAGTTGTGTTTATATCCCAGTGACTTATTGTATAGCCTAGAGTTTGGACTTTTTAACCCCCTTCACCCATCTTGAAAACAGGCACAAAGAAAGAGCAGGAATTTAAAGAAGGCTCTGAAAGCACTTTGTTAATATAAAGGAACCAAGTGGCTTATGAGTCATGATTAAGCCCAGGGAGGTTACTTCGAAATAATCCTGACCTTGATGATCCACCTGTTCTTTGTGGGAAAGAAAGAAACGCTTTGTACTTAAGAACTGGGGGAAAATACACAAACTCACACAGGCATGCACACTTTCCAAATACCAGACAGCAGTGGAGAATTCTGCCCAACTTAATTACTTGAAAATACAAAGCCAAGTCTGTGAATGAAGAGTTTGTATAGACTAAGGAAAACAGTTGGGCATTATATGCTCACCCTATTTTAGCCCATTTTTCTAGAAATTTTCAGGGGACTCTTTGGGTCAACTAGCTAAAAAGCAGCTAAACAGGAGAATGTCTTTAGAAAAGAAATCGCTTCTTTTATGCCTACAGATGTAGGGCTCATTCACTATGTGGGCCGCTGAGTTTTATATTCTTATGTCCACGAATAAGCAAAGATTTTTAGCCAAATATTTCAAATTTGTGTTCTATTCACCATGTAAAAAGCACAACTGATCAATATTACCATCAATGCTGTTCCCCTCCAGGAGAAATTCAAACAACAACTCTCTTAGTACAGTTAAGAGAAAGAAAGGAAGGAAAGGAAGAAAGAAAAGGAAGAAAAAAAGAAAGAAAGAAAACCCTCATCTTGTGCAAAATAACCACTGTCTTCTCTGGAGGGCATCCTCTAAGTTTGATGCCTTTGAGCCCCCAACGACAGTCTCCTAATTACAACAAAGCCATACTTAGGGCAACGTTTTGAATAGCATAAACTTGGCCCTATAAGAAAGGAAGACATTGGAGGTGAGTTTCAAGCACTTACCTTCAGTCTCTCCCTCACCTCACTGCAGAGTCAGAGCTGGGCTGGAAATACAGCCAACTTGGGACAGCTGAGGTTTTCAATCTTTACACTACTCAACAGATCATGATTGAGGCCACTGGTGACTTTGGACACTGGATGTTTCTCAGGGAAGTTTCCTGATCTGTGACGGCGGCTCCTTTTCTCGAAAGCTCTCCCACTCCCCAGCCTTGTCTCTCCCTCTGCACGCAGCACCCTCATGCAGCTTCCCTGCCCCTAAACCAGCCCTAATCAAAGGAGCCCAGCCCTCACAGAGATGTAGCTGGCTCTTTGATTGAAACAGGGCTGTTTTTCACCCGTAGAGGCCCACTCGAATCACCTGGAGACCTCAGCAGTTCTGAGAGACCACAACCTCCAGATCCTGATGATGTGGGTCCAAGGCTGGGTCCTGGCCTTGCGATTTGTAAAAGCTCCCCATGCGAGGTTTATGACCACCAGCTGAGGCTGGTCACCCTGATAAAAACAACTCCAAGATTTTAATAAATGTTGCATGTATTGGGTTTGAGAATGAGGTGTATTTGTAAAAGTAAATTTGTTTCCCGAATAACCTGTAACCAGGAGAAACTTTGGGAGGAGAGTTTTGGATACATTCCACCTCCAGGAATTAAGCGATGGGGAGAAGGGATGCTTATCACAGGCAGACTGCACTCCTTTCCCTCCCCCTGCGTCTATGGAGCAGGGCTGTGGGGAGGTGGGGCAGGGGGGCTGGGTGTTGGGGAACACCAGTGGGAATTTGGGGCCACGCATGGATGTCTCAGTCTCCTCACTCCTTCCCCTGGAGAAGAGTGCTGCAGCTCAAATAGGGCCAAGTGCCTTGACCTTTCCTGAGAGTCATGAAGAACGCTCAACTAATCCTTTTCTCCAGTTTAAATGGGTCCAATCCAACCCGCACAAAAGCACCAGTTGGTGGAGATTCAGAAGTGGCTTCTCAGGGTGAGAACCTGATTCTCCCAGGAAACTTCCCACTGAAATACTCCAGGAAACTTCCCTTATATGCTCCCCGACATCCCTTTAACTCTATTCACTCAGCATCCTCTCCTCCAATGGGGTTGTCTCCCAACCTTGTGGGTTGGGATTATCAGTCTGAGTCCACCCCCGCTCTCCCAGGGTGAGGAAAGCTGTGAGGCTTGAAGAAGGAAAGGAAAGGTGTGTCAAGTCTGAAGGTCATGATCAAAAAAGAATTTGCCATTAAGATAGTTTTTCCCATGTGCGATTCCTTGATTGGCATCATCTGCACCACGAGGAAACTTATTAGCGATGCAGATTCTCAGACTTCAGTCTCAATTTACAGGATCAGACACTCCAGGGGTGGAGCCCAGTAATCTGAGTTTTAACAAACCCTCCAGGTAATTCTGGTGTAAGTTAAGGTCTGAGAACCACGGGCTGTCCCACGTTTTCTCTGGGCTTCTCCCTTTCCAACCTTGGGTTACTTTGTTTTAAATAAACACATAAAAGAAGGAAGGAATAAAAAAAATTCCTATTACTTTCACTTGGGTCTGGAGCCTAGCAGGTAAGGTGAAAATAAATTAACTTTCCGCAAGAAAAACATTTTCCCCTGTAAACAAACTCTGTAAATTTTGGCCCATAGAAAGGATAAGTAACGGCTGCTTGTTCAGGACACATTCAGAGAACCAAAGTTCTCTTGGAGTCTCCGTAGATGTGGCTGAGAGGCTGCAGATGTTTTCAATTAACAAAGTCAGCCTAGCTGATTCCTAGTATTCCTCCAATTCCAATGCATGTGGGAGTTTTAGGATTAATAAAAAGCAGCAGGGAGTAAGAACGATTAGAACTGTAGGAAGGAGCGCTGTATTGTGTTGGGAAAACTTAAAGACAAACTTCTCAGATAAAAAGATTATGAGCCTACATCACCATTTTATTTCAAACAAGCTGCTTAAAGAGAGCTTGCTGAGTAAACCGGATGTCATGTAAAAACATTTTGGAAGTGAAAAAGAGAGCAATAAAGATTCTTAGGCTAGCCATAGAATGGATTAAAGGTGTAGGCAAGTTCCAAAACTGACAGCCAGCTGAGTGGGTAACCCTACATTCCCAGAAAGGCTCTCGAAATACCATAAAAATATGCTAGAAGACTACTCAGAGACTTACCAGGGGCGGCCCTAATGATTTTTCAGGGTGGGCTGTGAATGGCATCTTGCAAAAATATTCTATCTCACAACAGGTTTGGGAGCAGTGTTTTCTCAGTTTCTAATTTCATCCTTTTTCACTGAGTTCCTTTTTCCCCCCCTTTTTCAGTTTTAGCAAGTAATTTAAACTTTCTGAATCTCAATTGCTTCCTCTCAAGTAGAGAAAATAATTTCTTACCCAAATGAAAAAATAAGTCTAGGAAAAAAATAATTATCTCTTTAGAGTCTTCTAAGATCTATGGTCAACTAATCAACATTATGCATTAAAAGCAAAAGGTAATGGGGCACCTGGGTGACTTAGTGGGGTGACTCTTGATTTAGGCTCAGGTCATGATCCCAGGGTTGTAAGATCAAGCCCCAAATCAGGCTCTATAATGAGTGTGGAGCCTTTCTAGATTCTCTCTCTTCCTCTGCCCCCTCTCCACTCGTGCTCTGTTAAAAAAAAAGAAAATTGAGGGGGGAAAGGTAATATGAGATATAGTTCTTTATCTTCGGATTCCAATACCGACTACAATACCAAGTCCATGGTAGATGTTTTTATTCTGTCATTTATCAAACGCTTATACGGTTCCTGCTATGTATTATGCATGCCCTATGCATTTACAAAAATTAACTCGGTCTACCTGATTACTCGGTGAGGTAGGTACAATTATTATCTCCATTTTGCAGATGATAGAACAGAGACGGGTAAATAACTAGCCCGGGGTCAACAGCTGGTAAGTGGATTTGAACTCAGGAAGGCTGCCTCTAGAGACCGTGTCCTAGAGGTCACAGTCATTGATCACTAACTGGTCACTGTCTGGTGGTCACTAACTGATATGGTCACTGGTCACTAACTGGTCACTAACTGATCTGCTGTCATTCTGCTTGATTCTCCAGCTGTCAGGTGGGGCCTTGTCAGGGGTCAGATGACACAGTTAACTTTCAAGAAGCTGAACTCCGAAGAGCCCCAGTGGGAAGGAATAAACAGTTCAGGTCATCGAAGCTAGGTCATTTCCTTGTACTGTACCGGGTGCTCACTGCCCACGCGGCCACTTGTCCATCGGCAGGGCAGCCGGCAGTCCCTGGCCGAGCCTCTCCACCGGATCGGAGATGGGCGTGAATCTGCGATTCGCCTTGGTTATTCCAGAAGGTGCCAGAGGAAGGGACCCAGAGGCTCCTCTCCTGACACATGAGGGAGGGGCCCCTGGCCATGTCCGTGCGGCCATCAGCTTGTTGGCTCTCTCCATTATTCCCAAGAGAACAAGGGAACAGCACAGCACAGAAGACATTACTGCCCTGATGTGTTAGAGCTCCTGCCGTTTTCTCGAGGCTTTAGAGGGAATGACCGTCTCAGGCAGCACAAGCAGGGAAGGGTCCACGGGGAGGCCGGGGAACCAGAGAGCCCTGGAGGCTAACGGAGAATAGCGAGCAGGTGTGCTGGCGACAAGCGGCGAGTAGGAGGCTGCTGCCGACCGCGCCCTTTTGTCACGTCGAGAGGCCCCGTGGCGGGACCCTGCTGTTCCAGGCAGAGCTCGAGGGGGAAGGGCCTCACGTCGTCGGGGCAGCGGGACACCACAGGGCTCCGCGAACACCGGGCCCGCGGCTGGGACCAGCCCTGAGTCTCCACGCTTGACCGGGAGGGGGCGGCCTCCGGATGCCGCGTCCCTGAGCGTGTCCCTTTCTCAGGGTGTCTCCCGTCGAGCGCTGCGCTGATGCCCGGCCCGCTGGCAGGCCTTGACCTTCTGGGGCGGAAGGACCCTTTCTTGTCACCGGGGGGCCCTGGCTTTCCGGTTCTTGCCCCAGCCGCGCAGGACGCAGGGGAGAAGGCGTTGGTTCCCGTCGCCCTGACTCGAACCTGGCGCCGGTGTCCGCTCTCTTAACCTCACGCATCTCTGAGTTCTTGACCTCCGGCTGACCCCCGGGGCTATTTATGGCTTTCACGTGGGGCCGGGGTGCGTGTGCCTTCCCTCCTCCGCGCCCTTCTTGCAAGAGGAGTCAGGCCGTGGGGCCCTGCTCGTCCCCAGTGTGACTCTGTAGAAACCTATTCGCTTTCGGAAGACCCTCCTCCGATCACCAGAGGCTGCAGCAGCCGCTCTCTTCCCCTGATAGAAGATTCCATAAGCTTTCCTATAAGGCGGCTTGCAGTCCACTAGTCCCAGTGACGACAACACGTGGGTCTGACGCCTCCGAGGTATTACAGGGACAGACAGGACAAACGTATAGGTAAGCACCAGGGTGGAAATGAAATTCTCCTCTAAAAGTTATACCGTAAAAATCATGATTTTGAACCCGATAATAGTGTATAACTACAAGGACGTTTTATCCCCGTATTCTAAGAACTAAAACCATTTGTTTTTCCATTCATTCTTCCTGTAAAAAAAAAAAAATAAGAAATGCTTTCAACTTTTACTTAAAAGTGCATCGTGTTTAATATTACAACCATATGATTTTTCTTATTTTCGATTATGTAGAGGAAATAAACATTTGACTCACTTGAATAACTTGGTCGTTTACAAAGCTTGCTTATATTGCTGAATATATATAAGCTTATTCAAAATACACAGCCTGCCATCTTAGAATCTGAGGTATTGACTTTGGGCAACAGTTAAGCCAATTTTTTTTTTATTCTCATTGGAAGCACTGAATTGAAACGCTGTAATCTTCTCCAGAACTATCTTCTATTTCATGTTTCAGCAAAGACTTAATTGTTCTTTGAAGAATTTCTAACTCTAAAAATGGTGGCAATTTATATTCCAAAGAAATATAATTATCTTGCTCAGAAAAGGGAAGGAGCACAGAATTGCCTTTATTTTTAAATTATAATTACAATTATATATTGGCATCACATGTGAACAATGTAGACATAAAATTACGATGAGAAAAACCTGCAACAAAAGAGGAGCGTGCATAGATAATGCTCCTCTGCCGAGTAAGGTGAATTCTGCTTATTTATGTGTTTATTTATTTAGGCGTATTAAATTTCCAGAGCAATCTGGGCTTCACCTGTTTGATTAGTTGCCTTTTTCAGCGCCTGTGTTTGCCTACAGTGTTGAATACTATATATTGTAGGCTTTGGGTGCTATACATCTTTTTAAATGAATGTTAATTAGGTTTAATTTTGCACTTATTCTAGAATTTTATAACTCTTGAGGTGAATAAAGTTTTCATGGCTTGCCAGAAAATAAAGAATAATGTCATGATACGTTTTATAATAAGACCACTTTTCATTCCATTTGCATATAAACGATGGGTGAAACTCTGTCCGTATTTATTTTTTTTCCTTTTTTTTTTCTGTCCGTATTTAAACAGGGAAAAGGATGTGTCACATGGGCTTTTAAAAAAATAGCGTCATACAATCCACATTTAAGTATTAAAATTTGTTTTTTATATATGTCACATCGGAGTAAGGATAAAAGAGATGCTCACTAGCTGGTAGGTGGGCAAGGGTCACATCTTGCTTCCTTCACACACTAAAATGTCAAGTTCTCTGGTTGGTGGTCTGGATCTAGACAGAGAAAATGAGACCTGATCATGAGAAAGATGGACCTTGTTGTTTTTGGACTGTAAAATTTTAAAGGGCTGTTTGAAGGGTGTTGATAACTCCATTTGAAGGGGGCTTGCATTGGTCTAGGGACATAAAACATTACGGTTGCCTTCGTCATATTAGCATAGGTCACTGAGCATAAAACCATGGCATGGTAAGTGTGTTAGGGATGACAAATGTCATAGTGTGTACGGGATATTAAAAGGCACTGGAGTCATGGAGTAATGACCTGGATTAAGTGGTGCTAATGAGACTAAAGATGAAGGTCGGTAGAAATAAATCTGAAAGGAGAGAGTGGATGTGATGACTGACCATGTAAAGTTACAGGAGCAGAGAAAGAGTGTCAGAAACGCGTCCTGGGTCTGAAGCCTCCTCAGTGACATTTGAAGGTGCGCTTCGTGGAGATGGTGATGTCTCTACCTGTTTGGGGAGAGCGGTGGGAAATGGGACAGATAATGGCCACCTTGTCCCTGGGCCAACAGCAACAAAGCTAAATGAAAGTATGTCCTCGTAAGAGATGGGAGAGCAGCGTGAAGGTGGAGACCTCACAAATGGGTCCTAGGATTGATGGACTCTGAGTGGAGACTCTAAGGAAAAAACTGCAGGACCAGTTCCTAGAGAATTTAGTGTTCGTAGGAAATGAAAGCGAGAAAAGAAATCAGGCGTGGAAACAGAAGATTGATTCGAGAGAATGGGAGAAAAAGAGAAGAAGCATGAGGCCCAAGGAAGACAGAATTTCATGAAAGATGGGACACTGAGAAGTATCAAAACACTCGGGTATGAAGAGAATGGAAAAGGCTTTGGTTTGGACCAAAACACACACACACACACACACACACACACACACACACACGCACGCAAAAAAAAAAAATCATTGGTCTCTCTTGAAAAAATAGTTTCCATGGCATGGTGGAGTTGCTTAGGTTACCAGGAAATAAGTGACTAATTACAGCATGCAATACCCACCGCGCAGTCTTTTGGGGTCTAATTAAGCATTGAGACTGAGAAAGCGATCAGGGGTCACATTTGGCAGCAGCTTCCTCAGGTATCTATTGAACAGGAAGCCGACTTGCCAGAAAGGTGACATCAGGTGCCCCTTTCAGTGAGAGGCCCTGCAGCGGCTCTCTCAGCTGTCTAACCTCATATGGAGGAGGCAGACCCTTTGGTTTCCTACTAGGTAACAGCCCAGGTGCAAGCAGATGAGATTCACAGTGGCAGGTGCAGGAGCCCCCTGTGTAGAAGTCTTTTCACAGTGGACATGATCTCTAATCAAAATGTTATAGACATGAAACTCACCCAGCTCCAACAGTTACCACACTCATTAGGGCCCAAAGCTATGGAGCTTTCATCAGGCATTCATGGCATATTGGTATTTACTTAGTCCAATGCATTTTATTAAAAAAAAAAAAAAGGGTGATAGGGGATTAGAGGGGATTAGGAGGGCTCTAGGTCAGAGTTGAGCATGACTAAAACTGAGGTCCCCATTCATGTAGGATGGTGACAAACTCAGAAGTGAACTGGCTCACCGTGCAATCCAGACTGCATGAAGAATCATGTGCCGCTTGGAGGAAGAGAGTATGTTGAGTGATTAGGTCAACAGTGCCGGTTCAGTGGGGGATGGGGAGAGAGAGCAGGACACATTGCGTCCTACCCTGACGTTTCTTTCAGCCTTTAACAAAGTCTTCGGTTGGCAGTAAATACTCAATAAGTAGTTGTTTGATTTAAAATAATGAGTGCACTGAAATGGGTGAATTGTATTGTTGTCATTTAAATAATAATCCTTTAAAATGATAAACTAAAATAAATGAGTGCAAATGGGAAATGCCAAGTTCAGCATCTTCGTGTGAGGTTGGTGCCATTCAAAGATGATAATGTCTTGTGAGATGAATAAAAATAGTAGAGAGAGAGACACAGGCAAGGGGACAGATGCCCATAGAAACCATGGGAAATAGGATGCCACTTGTGAAAACTCTCAGGGTGATGGCCGTGGTGGAGTACAGGGCAAACTGGTATTGAATGAATACGTTTTAGTGGGATGGTCTCAGTTAATGCTCTGCATGGCTGTATTCAAAGTCGTTAATTTGTTTTCATCATCAGACCATTTTTGCTTGTAGACAGCTCATTGCAGCTATTGTGGCCCCTCTAACGTCTTCTCCAGTAACTTGTAGAGACGTCCAGACTCCGGGATGGGGAGGCTTCTCCCATAGACGGATGGAGCCATCTAAGTCCAGCTGTACCCTAGAAGGGTTAGCTTGTGGGCAAAGAGCACACAGGGCGGAATATAAGGGCTGCAAAGGACTTTAGAGAGGATCTGGTATAAACCTGTATCTTATGGATGAGGGATGTGAGGCCTGGAGGTAAAATGACTTCCTAACCTCGTGTAATTTCTTGGTGACAGTTGGGGACTCAGATTGCAAGTCTAGTGCTTCACTGCTATCCATGCTGTCTCCAATAATGCCTGTGAAAAAGAAAAGATGGTTTCAGTCCCCCCGTCACCACATGATTCTACGTTCCCTTTCCTACATTTGCTTGTTTTGGGGCTTTGTTTTTGGTTTTTGGTTTTTGTTGTTTTCCTGGATGGGTCAAACATTCCTGTACCAAACTTGTAAGGCTTCATAGTGGCAGGAAGAAGAGGCATGGGCTGCCCGTGTTTAAAGAGAAAGGGAAATACGGAATCTTGTCATACGGTGAAAGGGAGGAACAAACCACTGAAGTTATGTTTTAAGCGAGTGTGATTTCCAGTAGTTTCCTTCCAGTGTGGTTTAGAGGAAGGAGCATGGATGCTGCAGTTGGACATCCATTTGAACCTTTTCTCTGCAGTTTACAGATGCCAGGCTGGAGCCACATCCCTTAACTTCCCTGGGCATCATTTTAGTGATGACCGTATCCAGCGTCAGAGGAGACGTGAGGGTTACGCAAAATTAAAATACAGAAAATCGTGGCCTACTTGCTTGGTATATTTCTTTTCTCCTTTTCATTTGTCTTCAAATTTAAATATCAAAATTTTCTCGGAATGTATGACCGGTGCAGCTACTTTATTTTAATATTAATGATTCTTCTTTTTTTCTTAAAATAGTTCAGTAACATAGAAGTGGGGAAGTTATCTTTTATGAAGATACTACTACGGAAAGGAGTGGGGGGGGGGGAGTTTGAGTTTCCCTACTGGGTAAAAAGGAAAATATTAAGAAAAACATTTTTAAAAATGCAAGTTTTCATATGATAAAAAATTTATATAGGGTAAAGTTGAAGAGAATTTTTTTATGTAGTCTTATATGGAGGGAACTATAGCAAATATAAAGCAGTGTATATATGACTTTTTTTGTTGTTTGTTTTTTTAAGAAGACTTCAATAAAAGCCAAGCACATATCTCAAAAGTGAATCCCACTATTTGAAGCTTCTTTGTTCTAAGGAGTAGACTTCCTATAGTTTAGGATAGTTCAAAGCAGAGGTTGAATATAGGACACCTAGAGATGTGAATAATGTGGTGTTCTGTATATTATCTAACCTGAATAGGATTTCTCTCAATTAGTTTTTTGAAAGAGGCTAGATCGTATAACACACTCTAGGTTATACGGGGTTTTCTCCCTAAACATGAACACAACTTTGAGAAGGTTTAGTATTTATGTCTGTAGTTGAATGTGTCTTTCCTCCTGCATCTGCTTCCTCTCCCCCACACCCCAAAAAAGAAAAAGATTGATTATTAAGTGAGATCTGTTGGAGAGGATCAGCAAATAAAGTGGTTTTGGAACGTAACAAGGATTGCCGGACAGAAAGTGTTTTTTTTCCAAGAAACCATGGAAAAGATCAAGAATGGAAACAAAACAAACCTTGGAGAAGGGGAAATAATAAACCATAGCTAAAGAAAAGGATAGAGATCATAGTTTTTTAGTTTGTAATTTAACATGAGGTGTCTTTCAGGTAGATCTAAGAAAATATACTCCATTATTTGTGGTAGGAGATTCAAGAGGTATCTCCTAGAATAGTGAATGTAGGGGTTAATAAGACAACCTAAATATTTATCTGCTTCATATCTCCAAGATACATTTCATGTAAAATTATGTTTCCAAATTGCATGATACAGTTTGGAAGGCTATTACTGAGTCAGAAAATCAAAAATACTTTTGATATTATGGTGAAAAAAATGAGAGCAAAATAATTACTTTAGCTTGCATATTTATCTTTAGTAGTTTGAACTGAATTCCAACTATTCATTAAAAGTGAAGGGAGCGGGGCTCCAGGGTGACTCAGTCGGTTGAGTGTCGGACTCTGGATTTCAGCTGAGATCTCAATCTCATGGGTCATGGGTTCAAGCCCTGTGTCAGGCTCTGCGCTGACAGCACGAAGCCTGCTTGGGATTCTCTCTCTCTCCCTGTCTTTCTTCCCCTCCCTGGCTTGTAGTCTGTCTCTCAAAATCAATAAATAAACATTAAAAAAAACCTGGGGAAAAATCTGAAGATACTCTAGAGAGCAGGAGATGGACTATGGAAATTTAGTATCCCTATTTCATTTAATTTACCAGTTTTATTACTACATTTAAGTTTTTTTTTTTTAACATTGGGGCGCCTGGGTGGCTCAGTCAGTTAAACATCCAACATCCGCTCAGGTCATGATCTCGCGGTTTGTGGGTTCGAGCCCCGCATGAGGCTCTGTGCTGACAGCTCAGCAGAAGCTAATATTGAAAACGTAGAGTATGGTGAGAGCCAATTCCTTTAAATTTTAAGTTCGAGAACCTCAGTTACTTAGAATTTTGTGCTGGACAATGATTTTGAAAGGTTTTGATGAGTCACTAGATGGGCAAGAATTTGTTCAAGTAAAAATGATTGGTTTTTTGCTGGCAAAGCCGGAGATAATTTGAGAGTCACAATTAATAACAAATGGTACTCCGGGATTATAACAGATTATTATAATCACGTATAATAAGTTTCTTATACTCATCCTATTTAAAGATTTTTTGAGTGCTTAATATGAGCAGGGCATCGTGTCAGAAGCCAAGCAGAAACTACGAAGAGAGGGTAAGCTTTTATTATAAAACGTAGGCAGTTATTAAGGACCACAATCCAAAAAGAGTTTGTAAGACTTAAGCAGAAGCCAGAGGAGGTTGGTGAAAGTAAATAAAGGGTATATTAAAGAATATTTTGACTCAGTTTGAAATGTTTAAAGAACTACAGGGATTCACTTGGAGAGAAGATTGGGGAATAACCATGCAAAAACCTCGATTAAAAAGCATCTAAATATAAGATAGAGTTGTGAGCAGAATTGTGCTTCCCCCAGATTCCTATGTGGAAGCCAAAACTGCCAGCACGACAGATGTGACTGTATCTGGAGATAGGCCTTTAAAGAGGTAGTTAAGTTAAAGTGGGGGGGGGGGGGGGTGGGTCAAGGTGGGCCCGGATCCAATATGACTGGTGTCCTTATGAGAAGAGATTAAGAAGGTCACAGACACTTGCTGAGGGAAAAACATGAGGACACAGCGAGAAGGCAGCCATCTAGAAGCCACGAAGGGAGGCCTCGGAAGAAAGCAAGCGTGTCTTACCCGGATCTTGAACTTCTCACCTCCAGAATTTTGAGAAAATAAATGTCTGTCGTTTAAGCCTGCGGTGTTTTGGTAGGACAACCCTAGCAAAGCAATAGGAATAGTGATTTTCTGCAGACAGGAAATGAACCGGATGTTGTAACAAGAGTTCATGAAAACATAAAAAGCAGCTTCTGGCTAGGTTAGGGGTTATCAGGACGTCTGCAAAGTCTTCTAAGGAGTGATGTTTTAAATATAAAAGTACTTAATCTTAACCCCTGACACAAGGAAGCATTGTTCTTCCTTAAAAGAAGTGTATAGACATAACAACAGAAGCCCCTCAATACTCTACTGCACTAGTCGACTGTCTTGTTTTGGACCAGATGAAAGACTTGCCTGAAATATGTTGACTTACGTATAATATTAAGTAGTGTTAATGTGAGGTTATAGTATTTTTTTCTCAATCTCTTTATCTGTTTCGCTCAGAGGATGTTGTGCCCAGAAGGAGGGAGTTAGGCCAAGGGACCACATGCTGTTGTGGTGCACAAATCATATGTAGAGATCGATTCAGCCTGAGTCATACATATGGATACTTTGATATTTAAATATGACCTTCTGCCTTATTCCTCCATCCCCTAAAATATTAAAAATCAGTTCCACTCTTGGGGAATCACTTTGAACAAAATGAAAAGCGATTTGCAAAGTAAGACATACAGGGGAGAGACAGTGTATGTATGTGTATGAATGGATGGAGACACAGCATCTAAGAGACGAGAGACCCTCAGGATTCGAAGGTAATTGTTCCGCTCGATCCCAGTAGTCAAGGGAGGAAGCTCTATAGATCTAAGCAATGGATTCGCTTTGTTTAATTGATAGCTGTATGACAGACACAGATGGACATGGGGGGAACGTACTCTGTTTTTAAAAGGTCAAAGTCAAGCCAAGCAGAAGCAAAAGAGGTAGAGACATGGAAAATGACTACACGAAGAGGCCAGGTGCCGAGTCTGACCAGCTGTGTTCGCGCTCCGGTGCGAGGCTGTCGGGGAAGCCCCATCATCCAAAAACGATTTCCCCAAAGAAGCATGGAATTTTACCATTAGACATTTGTTTGTTGTAGGAAATATTTTTTAAGCCACTTTTGAAATGCAAATGCTTGGTGTACATTAGTTTCTCAGACTCCTTTTTCACGAAAGAGGTAAGGTTGAAGGACAGAATGAGGTCGGGAAGCAGAGGAAACTTCCATGCGCCTTTAGGTGGGTAAGGGACAAAGTGTCCAGAAGTGAATGGTAAACAGGAGTGGCAGGAAGGAGAGAAGTCGTTCCCACTTCCTGCAGAGTCCGAGGGTGCCAGCCCACGTCAGGCCGCCGGCCTCCTACCTGGGACACCCTTGAAGTAGCCAGTCTGGAGCCGTTCCTGCAGAGCCTTCATAACTCCGAGAGCTCTTGTGGCAGGAGTCACAGCAGTGGCAAACTCACACTGTTAATAAGGGTGTGAGCGTGGAAGGCTGAAGCGAGACATGTTAAGACATCGGTGAGAGCTTCAAGAGAACTACAGGTTCAAGAGTGTTCCCTTTTTAATTATGCCACTGCTCCTTAGCATCTCCAAGCTGTCGGGGGCAGAGCTCAAAAGTCATCTTCAGATCCAGAAAAATAGAGATTTCAAATTCTAGATGGAGAAGGGGTTTATTGATTTATCGAGCTTTCTGCAACGTGCAGTACATAAACTCCCGAGGAGACAAGTCTTGCTTTATAGGAAGGGCACAATCTTTTAGGCATCCGAGACCAAAGTCACCCTCACGGTTGCACAGGTAGTTCACTGCACAAGGACCGTCACATAAGGGATAAGTGAGAATTGAAATCCAGCCCCTGCCAAGCAGGGCTGTGAACCCAAAGGAAGAGAGACTACTTTCTAATATTCACAAATGTGTTTTAAAATGACCAAGCCCATGGGTGCCTGGGTGGCTCAGTTGGTTAAGTGTCCAATTCTTGATTTCAGCTCGGGTCCTGATCTCATAGTGATGAGATTGAGCCCCATGTCAGGCTCCACATGGAGCATGGAGTCTGCTTGGTATTCTCTCCCTCTCTCTCCCAAAATAAATAAATAAGCATTAAAAATAAATAAATACAATGGCCGAGCCATGAGGCCGGTAAGCCATGTTTTTTTTGTTTGTTTGTTTTTGTTTTTAATTTGCAATTTTGCAAAAAATTATAGAGGCATTTTCCCTGATTTAGGCATTTTCCCTCCATGATGTATCGTCCTCAGGGACCTGGGCAGGTGAAGTACCCTGGATCCTCGGCAGGTAACTAGGTCTGTGCTAAAGGAGCTCTGAATATCTGGGTGCCCTTAGACAACTGTTACAAAGAACAAAGTCCTGTAAAGATATTTCTGCAGTCTGAGAGAGATTTTGCAGCCTTCTATTCACTGAGAAATTTGTGCTTTCATAAAAATGATTTTAAAACCCTATCTATTATTACAGTGAATAAAATGGGATTTTGAGCCTATTGTTGGATTTAATCATTATTTTTATGGCAGAACTGGGGGTGTGGGAGTAGTTATAACAGTTGTTTTTTTTTAATCTCTTTTATTAAGTCATTTATCATAAGCAAAATTCAGTTTCTAACCTCAGTTCTTTATTTAAGTTTCTGACTTATCTGTTTTTCTGCATGTTGTGTATTCCCATTTTATGTCTCTAAAGGTTATAGAATAGCTCTTTCATTTTCTCTAGCAAAAGCTGTTTAGCACTCTGGAATAGCATTATGGTTAAAAGGCAAAAAGAAGAGATGATTTGAAATTAAAGCTTCTTAACGTTGAGGATTAACAGGGGCACAGAAGGCTACGTATCAAACCCGTCTAGACTCAAGCTTCATTTTCAGTAGGGGATTTCCTGTGGTCCCCTGACTCTTTTGCTCAGTTCAATCCCAGGTTCCTGATCATCAGCCGAGAGGAAAAGAGATGAAGGGCGAACACAAAAAGCTATTTGGAATAAATGTGTGCCTTACGGTAGTCCATATAGAATGCCGTTTACCTTGCTAGTCTTATCCGTCCTATAAAAATTGTATTTATTGGGTCATATACGTGCCCTGCACATTCCTGTAATCCTGTGCAGAGTCTCAACAAATACAGTAAAACAATGGAGACTCAAAAGGTAACAGGGAAGGTAAAAGAACAATTGTTAATACCGTCGTATGATTTCATATCAATGGCGATAGGCGATTGAGAAATTATAGGGTTATTTTATTAATTTAACTTTGATGTTGATGTCCTCCCCTAGAATCCTGTTCCCTTTCACGTTCACAGCACACATCCTGCCTCTCCTTGCACATCTGCTTCTAGATTTTCCCTCTCTGTCCCACCAGCTAGGGTCCTCATGTTTACTGTTCCGCACCCTTGTGACGGCGATACCCAGACTCGGACTCCAGACCGAATGATCAAATGCTACACCCCCAGCCCTTGTACTCTTTGTGCGTCCTAGGAATTAATTCCCTTACAGTTGAAACAATGAATAAATACCGTGCAATTTGCACTCGATCTTTATACTCTCCTAACATTTTACATTTGCTGACTATGTTTTAGAGTATAAAAATCTTGAAGCGAGGGTCAATGGCTTTCAGGTCATTTCCCCAACCCCCAGCCTTGGGTTCTAAGTGGTGAAGGTAACCCAATAAAGCAGAGTACAGATTGCCCAAGGAAAATCTGGCATTACTATAATCTTTCTGGCCTTCATAGAGCAGTGCACAGCGATGCGGTGAGAAGCAGGGAGATGCATCCCACAGGTACACTCCCTTCCACTCTCCCCTAAAATCAGTATCTGACCTACTTTGTGCTGACCCTTTCGCTTTGACAAGGAAGGTAAATATTTTTAAGCATTTGTATATGTATATAAGCTCTACAGTCCACGTTTTTGGAAGAGGGTTGATTTTTTTTTTTCCCGAATATACAGAACGCCTTTATGGTCTCTGCAGGGGTGGATCTGGGTTTTGTGGGACCCGAAGCTTCACACAATGTGGAGATGGGGCTAAAACTCTTTACAAAAAAGGAATACAAACTTACAAATATATAATCCGGTACAAAATGGAATCTTCTTGTAGAATCAGAAAAAACTCACAACAAATGACTAGAACCCTTGAGTCTCAGGTCCCTTATTTTCTGAGATCTCATTGGGCGATTTAGCAGAAATGCTGATAATGAAATGCTTCCAGAAATGTAGCCTGGCTACCCCTCCCTGGCAGGGAGCTCCCAGCAGCTCCCTGTCTCACGATGGTCTCGTAAGTGAGAAGTCCCGAAGCCTAAACTTAATGAGCTTCACTGTAAATCTCCCTGGTCCTTAAGGTTGGGAAAAGAAATAGCCAGTGTGTATTTATACAGACATGGGGATATTCCAAAATGCGCTTTTACTATCCTCTGCCTGCTGTTTGCATGTCTAGGGTAACTTTTCGATAGAAAATTTCTTATTCTGGTTTCTTAAGTTGCAAAGAACAAAGCCTCTCAAGCCAGCTCAAGTAGGGAGGAAGTCTCAGTTCTGGAGCCAGGAATTCATTCACTTACTCAGTTTAACTATTTTGAGTGTGTACCATGAGCCAAACCCATTGCCAGATTCAAATACAGTACCTTCCATCATGGAAAAGGAGCTAATCTATAATCATCAATCATACAAATAAAGCACCAACCACGATAAGCGTTATGAGAGACTCCTCGCTCTGAGACTATAGGACAAGGAAACAGGGAACCAGAACCTCAGGTTTTGTTCACATGTTTGTTTGTTACATTTATTTTATTTTGGGTGGGGTTGGTGAGGTGAGAGGGACCCGGGCAATCAAGGAAGAGGAAGCTCTACCCGAGCCGAGATTTCAGTGTGGATAGACATTCACAGGTTAAAGTGGTAGGGATGGGGGTCGTGGGGTTTCAGGGCTTGGGGTTCATCACAAGGGAAGAAGAACAAAGATGAGGGTAGCATGGCAACGCAAACCTGAGGTCGCTCTCAGGTTCACGCTAGCTTTAGTGAGAGCAGAAAATCACCACTCTTCCTTCTCAACCTGTGCTGTCCTAGCACGTGGGTGGTGGCCACATGTGTCCCTGGATCACTGAGGGTGCGGCAGGTGCCAGTCGAGATGTGCTGCTGTTGCCAACCACGTAGGATGCGTTCATAGGTGAAAGACGTCATCTGGAAAAAAAATGGGGGGGGGGGAGACGTTATTGGTAACTTTTTTATACTAACTGCCTGTGGAAACAATAAGATTTTGAGCATATTGAGTTAAGTGTAATATATCGTGACAATCAAGCCACTGGTTTTTGCATTCTTGCATCCAGTGCGGTTCCTAGAAACTGTAAACTGACCTACGTGGTTTATCTTTGTGCCTGGCGTCATGTGTCCGTGGGGCTGTGCCGCTGGGGCAAGGGAGCGAGGCGTGGCTCTCCGTCACTACCCACGTGCCTCCCGGCAGCCCGAGTTCAGGCCGGGAGCCTGCATTTTCCACCAATGTCCCGACCCCGGCGGCTGTAACACCGGCAGGTGGTGGGGGCCACCGCTGTGGACACCGTGACGCGCATGTGTGTATTAGAGGATATGGGGTCTCTGGTATCCGCCCATAAGCCGCTGGGTATGCCGTCGCTTAGAACCGCTCAGATTCCAGGAATCCTTCTTTGTGCAGGAGAGCTTTATGTGCCAAACCATTCTTGGTAAGTCATTTTCCAGGAAGCCTACCGTCAATGGTGGTCCAGACTGATAAATGCCTGACTGAAGGGAGATCATTTAAACAGGAAAAACAAAAAAAGTGACCAGTGCCTTCTTCAGTCTCCGCACCATAGTGCACCTGCTTGTCAGACGGAAATAGTGGCTGTAGGACTCCATTCCGTCCAATCTGCCTCCGTGCTGAAACGGTCCAGGCTCATGAGGGGTAAACATGGCCACCTCTGGTCACCTCTCCCTGTGAACTCAGGGTAAAGTGCGATTTGGAAGGGACTAGGTCTAGACAGGTGCCGTGGCAAACATGTGGTTCTATATGTGTTAGTTTTCAAAGACACTTATGTGTAATCAATAAAACATCTTGGATTTTGGGCATCTTCTCATCCTGACTCCAGCATCACCATGGTCTTGGATATTTATGTGTGTTTTTCACAGTACGTTCTTTAAGTGGCTCTTATTTCAAGGGCTATTCATGACAAAAGGACCAGTCTTTCTAGAGTCTGAGAAAAATAATGATTCCTTATGTAGCTCAGAAAGCCAAATTATACTGGCACGCAAAAACCTGAAAATACAAGCTTCTATTTACGAGTCTGCTAGAAGTCTTCTTCTTTAACTGAAATTCTTCTCTGGCCTCTCAAATCCCATAGAGGAGGGGGGCAGATGCCAAAAGGGGGTGTTTGTACTAATTGATGAGGTCAGTATGATCTATGAGCCACATGACTGTCTTTTGAAATCAGATTGTTTGTTTATTATTTATTTATCATTATTTAACGAATTATTATTTAGTTACTGATGTGTTTACTAGCATAGTGGCCTCACTCTGGATTCCCTCCATCAAGGATATGCAGATTCTTTTCACTCCATGGATTTTCTCTTCCTTTGGGATGTCCCCACCGATGACTGAAGATAGAATTGCTTTTTATAGACTGATTTTTCAGAAGTCAGCTTCGTATGGAATTATAGAAGACCTTGTATCTCTCTGCCAGCTCATTACATTTTGAGTAACATTATCAAACGTAGAACTGAAGTTTTTAAAAGGGAAGTTTCAGTCGTTTCATGAAAGAACAACTCTGTCGAGATCATGATAACACCTTGTTAAATTGAATAGATCCTTGTCTTAGCTAAGTCAGTTAATGTTCCTTTAAAATATCACTCATTTGAGGAACAGCAGGAATAAGGTGTGTTTTTTTTTTTCCCCCTCTCTCCATTTAACTCCCACTTCATGGAGATTATTGACTTCATTAAATAGATTCAGGCAACCTCTAAAATTTTCTCGAACTCTGTAGCATGATGTCCAAACGTCTCTATGTGGCTAGTAGACTTTCACAGGTAAGTCTAGCATTACCTGCAAAGTCCACTCCTGGCCCTGCCGTCTGGTCACAAGCCGGAGTGCACACCCTCTTCCCGGTGCATTCTCTGCCTCTTCATAGCTCCACCAATTGGAATTTACTTAGTTTCCTCATCCTAGAACCTTATAACCCTTCTCCATCTGACAAACTCCCGATCCTCTCTTGCACCCTCACCTCAGTGTTACCTCTTCTGTGAAAGCTTCCCAACTCCTCTGGATAGTGTTCTTGACCTAGCTCGACTTCAGTATTGAATTCCAATTCAGGTTGTTTATTGATGTGTACTTCTTCCTCACAAGTGAACCTTAGAGGACAGGGGTTTATTTCAATTCCTCCTTCTCTTGGACGAATAGAGAGGGAAGATATTTGAAGACCACTACCATATCTCCACCTGACTTTTCTCTTGCTGTATGCTCCCACAGTTTCTCCAGCCTTCATTTATATGGTGGGACCCAGGTCTGTTCACCATCCGAGTGACTTGTCTTCTAATATGCTTTCATTTGCTTGTGTCTGTAAAATCAAGTTATCTGGGGTTGGAAGGATGGTTTGTAAAATGGTATGTGGTTTATAGGCCTTAGAGAGCCGCCTTAAGGACACCCCCCTCTTCCTGTGATCTTCCTCATGTGCTGCTTGGACCCTGGCTTACTTTGAACCGAAGAAGGGCAGAGTCTGGAGTTTCAGATGCCATGGAGCTCTTTAGAGTCCCCCGATCTCCTTCCTGGTCCACTCCCAGCCTGCGGAAGCCCTGCTCCAGGGGACAGTCTAAACTGAAAGGCAGAATTGGGTCCCACATATCACCATCCTACTAACATTTGCGGTCGTAGGTTGCGTGGTTTTGATTTTGGTGGCATTGTTTTAATTGATGTTGTGTCATTCTTATTGTTTGAAAATGAACCATTGTGGTAGAATGCTTTGATTTTCAAGCTGCAAGCCACATATACTGATGAGCAACACCTCTTCAACAGAAGCATAACCCAAGTACACATTTCTAAGCCAAATTAAGACCGGTAAAATGTTTATAAGTTGAATTGAGGGGAGAAGCAGCCGTTGTCTGAGCTGAGCTTGTGAAACATGCAAGTGAAAAAACCAAACTTGGTTCCAGATTTGGAAATCACTTTGGAGCATAATGGTCTGTTTAATACAGACACAATTTCTGGTTGTATCCCGCTTAGACCGAAGCGCTGTTTCCCACTGTAACAACATAACACTTGATTAAAATATAAGTGTGTGTGGAAACTCATGAGTTCTTTTTGTTTGCAGAACAGATATGGCAATATTAATGACTATGTTTTGTGTGTGTGTGGTGATGCACTTTTATATATGCGTTTGTTTTTATAAGAAGATATTCCTTCAAGTGCTGAGTTCAATTGACAATGAAAAAAACCAAAACCAAAACCGTAAATGAAGCACAGATGCTGTGAATAAGCACAGAATGTTCATTGCGGTTCAGCCCCATGGGCTTCCTGGGAAGAACCCTCTTCTCTTCTGATGGCTAGAGTCGCCAGTAGTGACAATAATGCTGTTAGAAATGAAAACTAAGTTTTGCTCACCAGTGTTTCACCGACAGCGCCGTGGTGCCTTCAGGGGTGAAACGCAAGTGCTGTGTTAGAATTCATCTCATGATTTTTGTGGTTCAGTAATTTATCTTCATAAAACACCAGTGACAGCCAGTATTCTGTTGTTCCTGAGTGAAATATGATGTGCTTGCAATATGTTTCGGGGATTCACTAACTAGGGCAATGTACACATAATTTGTAATCAAGTTCATGCATGAGTAGCCAAAATATAAATAGGAACGTTTAAGACTGTCTCAAATTCCAATTGACTTCTCCATTTATATAGTCCTAGCAAGAGAGTTCAGATATGTGTAATAATGAGCCTTGGTGAATGTTTGAGGAATTCGGGAAAGGAGTCCAAACTAGACGGGGAAGGACCATCTTCCCCGTGGAAGGACCCTAACAGAGCTAAGGATAAGACTGGATAAATTTAATTTTTCAGAAATACATTACAGGATGAAATACCAAAATAAGATGAGTAACAAATTCCTGCTTTAATCTCATTTGAACTTGTGAGTAGAGTCATTTCCCTCTGAGTTTTGGTTGTTGCATGGAGGTGATTTCGGTTTCCAAGTATAATATTTAACATAAATTTATCTTAAAAATTTGAACACACACATTATAAGCACATTAGTGGGGAGGTTATAAACCAGGAAGTCTCCCTATTTTACTCATGACATTTCTAATTATGCCAGTTTTTTACTCCATAAACTTCTCAATGAAGTTCAAGATTTTCAACCTGAAATTCAGAGTCCTCCTGCATTAGCTGGCTTTAACCATCACTTCTCTTCTTTTCCCCTGTACACAAAGTACTCTTAGTGAAGGACGTGTAATCCTTTTGTTCATTAAGAAAACATATATTGAGCATTTGCAGCTTGGAGATTCAAAGATAAAAATAAGCAATTTATGTTTATGCAATTTTGTGTTCAAGTAGCTTAGGAAGGGACGGGAACCATGCTAACTAACTAACTAAACCTCCTAAACTTCCATTCCTTTATTCTAACAATCCCTTCGTTTCAGGTAACCTTATCATCCATTTCCATAAATGGAAACTTTTCCATAAAGTTTTTCCTAATATTCTCCAAAAAAGTAAGACATCCATCCCATGGGTTCAATGTAATTTCCTTATTTTAGCATTAGACAATATCTACTTACTTAATATTTCTCTACATATGCCCTCCAAAAATCAGTAAGTGTCTCTGAATTCAAGGATAACGTTCCAAATAGTTCCTGTCCCCCACAGTCACCAGAAGTTGTAACTACAGAACAATCGCATACCGGTCCAGTGAGTAAAACCGCTCAATTTTGCTTGGAGGCAGAACTATTCTTATTTCCTCCTTAGTCATTCACCTCCTTACAAATGTAGGAGAAAAAAAAAGCTACCTTTTTTCTCATCCATAACTGCAGTGGGTACAAAAATCAAATGATTCAGTGATTGAAATGAAAACCAACTTACTTTCACAAATTTCACAGCACATATTGTACAATTCTGTGTGGTAAATTTTCATTTTTAGAAGGGAAAATAAAATATTCCTATTGAAAATTAATAAAATTTCCCCATAATATAGCTATACAATTTTATGTTTATCATTACTCTAATCTCAAGTAACTCTTTCTTTAAAATTATTTCAATCTTTTCAGAAAATTTTAAGTAGTAAAACTTGCACAGTTACTTTTAAAAACAATTCCAAAATTATAAATAAGTAAACTGTATAATTCTGCATTTATGATAGGGTTTTGTAACTTTGCACTTGTAACAAAATAGAGCTTACTTCTTTTAGTACGAAATTGAATAAATACAAATTAGCTTCTATTCTGAATATAGATTATACACAGCTTGCTAAATACAGCCAAAGATGCATACTTCAAATAAGAATTGTAATGAAGATGATTAAATAACTAACTCCAAATTTAAGCACTCTGAACCTTATCTTTATAATATTATGCCAAATGTTAGTAATACTTATCTGAATTCCAACATGTTGTTACAATCTACATAAATTTATTAGTGATAGATATACTTGAATTTCAGATAGTGTATTAAAAAGTTCTGCACAGAATATTAAAAAAAAATGCTGAGTTAAAAATTATCTTCAAAAGGAAAAAGGAAAATATAGTGATTGAAATTCTTAAACGGGCAAAGGTGAAGATTATCATTCATTCCTTAAACATGGACTCAAACCAGATAATAAATCTTACTGAGAAAGAATTTCCTTCTCATAGTAGATACTCAATAAATATTTTGTGAAATTAGTCAACAGCCTCTCATTTTCGTTGTCATTATTCCTTATATGTATGCCAATAAGATACAATAACCATATAAAATGCATTTCATCCAGCATCTAACTTCCATGAGGGAGAGACATATTCTACTTTCTTGAAACCTCACTGCCATGACCTAATAAGAACTAAATTATAGTTTTTATTATTAAGTACCTAGTTAAAGAGGAAAAGTCATCTTAGCTGGCCTAATTGCTACTTACTATTGCTACATAGACTCATCCCAAGAAGATCTACCCATATACCAGGCATTATTATAATTCTGGTCAGCTCTCTGTGGTTTCCCTACAGCACCAGATCAGCCCAGCAAAAGCCCATTTAAATGCTAAGTGCTCTAAGAAGGAAGTCACTTAAGCCTTCTTTGTTGTAGTGATGGCATTATTACTAAGCTTTTTAAATCAGGGTGGAAAATGTTAATGTTTACAAGAGATCTGTCATCAAATGTGTATACCCAGCCTAAATAAAAGGAAGGATTTGTACTTAAAGTCTGTCTGCATAGAATAATGAACTAATTCAACTCCATATGAAAAAAAAAAAAAGTGATCATACCGTGAATCCAAAGGATCTCCCTTTCTTATAATATAAATAATGTTTATTTTCCAAACAATAGAGCTAATTGCAAACTACGTACTGGATGGTCCTAACTTCGTACCTAAGACTTCACTAAAGTTGAAAACCCTCTGTTTAGACAAACAAGAAAATCAATAACGAAAAGAGGGCCCTAGTATCCAATTTTTTTTGGCTTGAGTTCATTTTGAACACTTGTTGGGAAGAAACAAAATAAACAACGGAGGTGGATACAGGGAAACAATAACAGAAGCCCTTTTCTGTCTTGGCAAAGCTCAGAGAAAAAAATAGGGGTCATGCTACCCTCTAGCAAATCTGCTTCATATCCAAGCATCCTTTTCAGCGACCGTACCAATCGCTGGTAGACGTTGTGCTCAATAAAGTGCAAACAGGTCTACTAAAATGCCAACATTTTCATTTTGTTTTGATGACTTTCTCAGAGAATAACCATGTTCGGCTTAGACTTTTTTTTTTTTTTTTGGTACTGCCCTTTGGGAAAGAACACTTTCTCTTCCAAAAACTACATGAAGCTTAACTCAAGCAGTTCATTGTTGTCTCTCTCAAGAAGCTAACAAAAAAGACTAATGTATTACTTTAATGAAGCTGTTCATTGCTTAATAAAAATAAGAATTCGTGACAATAACTGTTATACTCACATTAACCTTATTTTCAGGCTTTAACATAGAAGTTGCTCTGATGTATCCTATTTCTACCATAATTTGCTTTAAAAAAAAAAGATAAAACTGGTGGGTAATATAAATCTGATGATACAAAAAGCGAGCTCTCTTTTTCATTGTTATTTTAGAAATTCAGTGAAAACCAATGCAAAGCTCACTACCAAAACCTCAAGTTGTAACAGTGTTTCTGGGAAAAATGGGAGAAAATCTTTGACTTGAAATCCACAAAGTTGTGTCGTATGCCAGGTTTGCAACTTAGTACTTGATATTTGCAAGTTTCCTATCTTTCTGAGTCTTGATTTGCTCATTGATTCAGTTTCCAAACGGAAATATCTCTGGTTCACCAGAGTGACTAGTTATTTGTTCTGTAATGTTTACGTGTAACTTTCTTCAAAGTTCAGAACCAATAAAAGCTGATAAAGAACAATGTTATAAACCTCTGGTGCAAGATTTTTATAACAGATCACAAGCGTTCGATGTAGGCTGTCCCCAATATCATTGATGAATATTTCCCTTGGGAACAGTTGAATTCACCAAAATTACAAAATTTATTTGCCAAAAGCTTATTTTAAAGATTATCCTTCTTTAAAGACAATAGATGTACTAAGAATCTGTGCACCATGAGGTCAGAAATTTTTATTTTGATGTAACTGTAGGGTCTAGGACATGGCATGGCATATAGTATTAAATAAATGAATGAAAGAATTCACTGAATATATCCTCTTTTACTATATTCATGGGATGATTTGGTTCATAACTAGATTCCTCATGAATATGTTCTTCATGAATATATTCATTAAAAGAATAAACCTGTGACCCTTAGCTTTTGATAGATTGAATAATCCTTAAGATACTACTAATATATTCACATTTATTGAATATATTTAACATATATTCATAAGAAGAATATACCCATAATCGTAGAATATATTCGAGAAGAGTATTTCTTAACACAGTCACCCAATAAATTGGTAAATTTGATTAGTTTGGTGGAATAGCCATTCACAGATTGGTTCTTTGGATAATTATTTTTGAAGACTGGTTTTCAGTGAACTGACCAAGAGCTCCTTCTCTTGACTCTGACCTGGGTGGTCATTGGCAGCTTAGCTACAGGCAGTTGGAGTTCACCACCCTCTAAATCTGTGGACAGAGACGTCTCCCGGGAAGTCTCCGTTGAAGGAGGGACAGGACCCCTTCTTTCAAAGGGGGAGAGGTTAGAAGCCAAAGTCTCCTTTAGAGGTACTTCAGAGGCTCCCAAGAACCGCTTTTTCACCTAATGCTGGTTTACTGTTCCACCTTCTTCTCCCTGAAGTCTGTGCTTCCTTCTTCCTCCCCCTTTTTCAGAGACTGTGGCTTTACTTGGGGTATTTGTGAGTGGGTGTGAATGCTTAGCATGCTTGTTAAACACTGAGCTAGATATAAAGGGGGCACTGGCTTTAGCTATTAGTCTTGAAATATATTCTCTGGAGAGAGTATAGTATGTAGAATATATACTAGATATCTATATCTGTATCTATATAATATAGATATTACATATTCTTTTTTTTTCTTTTTTTTTTCAACGTTTATTTATTTTGGGGACAGAGAGAGACAGAGCATGAACAGGGGAGGGGCAGAGAGAGAGGGAGACACAGAATCGGAAACAGGCTCCAGGCTCTGAGCCATCAACCCAGAGCCTGACGCGGGGCTCGAACTCACGGACCGCGAGATCGTGACCTGGCTGAAGTCGGACGCTCAACAGACTGCGCCACCCAAGTGCCCCTAGATATTACATATTCTATATAGATCAGTTAACAGCCACGTGCATTTCCTTTCTCACGTGATGTATACTTTTTCAAACTTATGACCCTGGCCACCAAAGGTCTTGATCCCTCATGGAGAATCACTCTTAATGTGAGCCATGGTTTCTGATGAAATATTCTCTCCCAGATATATGAGAGCAGAAAAAACAATCTAGAAGCTTCCAACCAAATGAACTATGGTGGTAGTGAGCTTACAGGATCTGAACATTAGGATATTTGAGTCATCTGATTATACCTTTCTAAGAGATGAAGTCATGCTGAGCTCAAGAAAAATGGGAACAAAGAGAGCCTAAGAGAGAACTTTTTTAAAAGTTTATTTATTTACAGACAGAGCACAAGTGGGGGGGTGGGGAGCAGAGAGAAAGAGGGAGAGAAAATCCCAAGCAGGCTCCGCGCTGCCAGCATAGAACCCGATGCGGGGCTTGAACTCATGAAACTGTGAGATCGTAACCCGAGCTGAAACCTGGAGTCAGACGCTCAACTGACTGAGCCACCCAGGTGCCCCATAAGAGACAAATTTTCAGTGAAAGGAAGATGATAGACTCTATACCATTTTGAGAGAAAGCAAAAGAAAAAAGAAAGTAAGTATTTTCATATCAGTGATTTTTTTTTTTTGCTTTGTTTTTCATTTCTTTGTTTTTTTTTTCTGTGTGAATTGAAACAGTTTACATTTCCCATTATCTGTGGGACATGAAAGGGTTGTAATTATAGTTCATAAGTTAATTAAAGAAGAGAAAGCCTTTAAGTATAGAAATGAAATTAGACGTAATTTAAAAAGTGTCATTACCTTTGAAAGCTGTTGAAAGTGCTCTGAAGTGCCCCTCAGACTCTGTATGAAGTCTTTGTACAGCTTCTCCTAGATCCCAATAATGTCTTTTGTTCTTCTGTACCACAATTCATGTTAAATTAGTGGCATTGATAGCTATCAGGTTTTTTTTTTCTTGATGATTATTGTTTTAATATTCTATAATTGTGTAAATGCTTCATAAGTTTCTGATGGCTTCTCTACACATCTGTGTAATGACACTAAATAAAAGTGCCTTCAGTCCTTTCTACATTTTTAAGGTACTTAATTAGGTTATACATTATATACACTACTGTCTTATTTTTAACTTTCATTGAAATACAATGTTGGGGCGCCTGGGTGGCGCAGTCGGTTAAGCGTCCGACTTCAGCCAGGTCACGATCTCGCGGTCCGTGAGTTCGAGCCCCGCGTCGGGCTCTGGGCTGATGGCTCAGAGCCGGGAGCCTGTTTCCGATTCTGTGTCTCCCTCTCTCTCTGCCCTTCCCCCGTTCATGCTCTGTCTCTCTCTGTCCCCAAAATAAATAAACGTTGAAAAAAAATTTAAAAAAAAAAAAAAGAAAAAAAAAAGAAATACAATGTTTATATAGCAAATGCACAGACCATGAGTGATTTAAAAACAAACAAACTGAATAACACTCCTATGTAACTAACACTCAAATCAAGACCAACACCCAGATTGCTTCTAAATTCTGTAATTGATTTTAATTAGAAGGTTGTCCATTCGGCAAACAATGCTAAGCAGTGTTCAATAAATAACTACTAAAGAATAGAATTGTGCTTGAAGAAAGAAAATCTATCTACGGATTTCACTACTGTTATCTTTAGCTAGGACATGCTCTGTTAATAAGAAAGTGATAAATGCTCATTTATATCAGAATTTTAGCACTGTATGGCATCTAATCTACCATGAATTCCCTCAGTTAATTCCCTTTGTGGGATATCACTGGATGACATCTTCCTAACCCATTGTCCGTATTCTAGAGAATTTCTTCAAGAAGAAACAAATGCTCCTGCTAAAAACCTTACCTCTATCTTCAGCTTTCCAGTACTTTCTGTGACTCCATTACTTAGGTTAAATCACTGTAAAAAATGGCCAGGAATTCCCTTTCAGATTTAAATCAGTAAAAGATTGGGGCGCCCGGGTGGTGCAGTTGGTTAAGCCTCCGACTCTGGATCTCAGTCCCAGTCATGACATCTCAAGGTTCCTGAGTTGGAGCCTCGTATTGGGCTCTGTGCTGATGATGCAGAGCCTGCTCGGGATTCTGTCTCCCTCTCTCTGCCTCTCCCCTGCTTGTGCGCTCACGCGCTCTCTCTCTCTCTCAAAATGAATAAACTTAAAAAAATTAAATCAGGGGCGCCTGGGTGGCTCAGTCGGTTGAGCGTCCGACTTCAGCTCAGGTCACGATCTCGCGTTCCGCGAGTTCGAGCCCCGCGTCGGGCTCTGGGCTGATGGCTCAGAGACTGGAGCCTGCTTCCGATTCTGTGTCTCCCTCTCTCTCTGCCCCTCCCCCATTCATGCTGTGTCTCTCTCTGTCTCAAAAATAAATAAATGTTAAAAAAAAATTTTAAAAAAATTAAAAAAAATTAAATCAGTAAAAGATTATGTTTCCTTCGATGGCACATGATCCTCCCAGGTTGGTCCTCTGTCCACTTACCCCAAGATTCCATGAAGCTGCCTGTAGCTCCCACCTTCTATCTGAAGTATAAAATTCTACTATTTAAAGTACAAACGTGGGGCGCCTGGGTGGCTCAGTTGGTTAGCATCCCACTTCGGCTCAGGTCACGATCTCACAGTCTGTGGGTTCGGGCCCTGCATCGGGCTGTGTGCTAACAGCTCAGAGCCTGGAACCTGCTTCACATTCTGTCTTCCTCTCTCTCTCTCTCTGCCCCTCCCCTGCTTGTGCACACGCGCTCTCTCTCTCTCTCTCTCTCTCTCTCTCTCTCAAAATTAAATAAACATTAAATTAGCAAATAAAATAAAGTACAAAAATGACTTCAGACTATTTTCAGCATGGATTCTTCTCTTTTTGTCCCAGGTGAAGTCTCTTTATTTACTTTGGGTAGTCTGTGAGCGTTGTGTTTAATGTTTAGAGTTACCCAGCAGAGCAAGTGAAGATTTATGGACTAAAATATGCAACACAATTAATGTGCTCTATATAACATCTATATAACATTGTTTTGTTTTGTTTTGTTTTTCAAATTGATCCATTATCATCGCTTTCTGTAATCCGTGGCACTTCGATGTGTTTTAGTCTTAGTTAGGTGTCTGGAGCGGAGAGGAGTCTTGTCATATGCTGGTATGAATCATTCATTTTCCTGGTAATTTCTGGGCCAGAGAACCAGGGTGATGTTCGCACATAATAGTAGTGTGTGTGCTATCCAAATGTGAAGCCCGCTCTATTTCAGTTTGTCACACTGTACTAAAATGATCTTGTAGCAAATGTCACGTATCTGTGCACACATATATACAAATGCACGCATACTGGTATTATGTGCAGAGTACTAGTCCCTGACAGCATACTAAAAATTAAATCAGTGGTTTCAGAAATGTATGCTATGATAAAAATGTTATTAAAAATTTTTTAATGTTTACTTAGTTATTTATTTAGAGGGAGAGAGAGAGAGAGAGAGAGAGCATCAGCAGGGGAGAGGCAGGGAGAGAGGGAGACACAGAATCCAAAGCGGGCTCCAGGCTCCGAGCCGTCAGCACAGAGCCCGACGCGGGGCTCGGACTCAGGAACCGCGAGATCGTGACCTGAGCCGAAGTCGGACGCTCAACCCCCTGAGCCACCAGGAGCCCCCAAAATGTTATTTTTTAAATATTAGTTTTAATTTTTAACCTCCCCCAGTGCCTACCACATAGAGGTTCAAATCCACAAGAAGGGATAGATTGAGTACATTTGTAATCTAAATATATGTGAAATGTTAGTTTTAGAATAAATACTATTTTCGTGTGCTCACCTGTAGCATTTTTCCACTTCTATTTTGCCCCTAAGAATGAGAAAAATTACCAAAGGGCAGTTGACACTTAAAAAGGATTGTTGTTGAATTGAAAATTGCAGAAGAGACTAGTTCATAAACGTCTGGAGACGTGCCCTTCGTGCTTCAGTGCTCATTAGTAGTCCAGTTGGAGGAAACACCATTGAGCTGAAATGCACAGAGGCTGCCTCTCACGCTAGGAATCATGTAGTAAAACAAGCAGTAGAGATTTTGGCAGAAAAATAACTACTTGTAAAGGGTAGGGGCTGTATTTTTGCCTATGTCTGTGGCCTAGGTACATTATCTAGTCTTTGATAAAGGATGGAAAATTATTCAGTGACAAGTATAAAAACAGTTAAGGGGGGATAATACGGAATTACTTGAAATGGGAAACGGTGGTTTTATTATTCATTTTATGATGCAATTTAAAAATAATGATTCATATTCAAATTATAAAGGATTATACCTGAACATAATATTTTAAGATGTCTGTCTCATGCCAGGAATCTGATCATGATTATTCTCTGAACTCAGGAATTTCTGAGCCTCTGTGTGGCTGGATAACCTCTTTATCTTAAAAACAGTTCTCTCCCTGGATCACCCAGGATACATAGATATGAAAAGGCTTTATTTTAAGCAAAGCCCACTTAAATTCACAGTCCTCTGTGATTATTATAAAGCCAACATATTTAGGAAAAATATTTAGAAGGAAGGAGAGAATTTTGTGACTCTATGTAGTGGTAAAGGAAACCAATCTTAAATTCTGGCAATGTTAATTTTCAGCTTTTTATTTGTTGTACTATCAAAAAGTAGAAAAGATGAGAACATGGGTTCACAGACTAACCCAGGCGAAATTGCCATTATTATCTTCATTGACAGTCTCCTATTCTTTTTTGAAGGTACTCTTCTTGCATTCCTTCAATAATGCTGACGTGACAGTAAGGAAACAGTCATTAACCAATAGCATCAGGTAGCTCCATTTTCTCCTTAATGTGCACAAAGGACAGCAATTGTATGCCTTTGGGGCATGGAAGAGATAGGTGACAGATGTACCCTGTAATCATTCTGATATTCACCTCTCTAGTAGGGCTATGCCAACCCGGAAGGTAAGGGTCAACAGACCTTGAACAGCACGTTCTGGTAGGCTGTGGAGAACAAGAGAACGCCTACACTGAAGAGCACCTCTTTTTAAAGAGTGATTGCCAGGGGGCTACCAAAACCACCTCCGCTGCACTCTGCCTTCCCTGCTTAATTTTCATTTATTTTCTCCTGTTCCATACAACTCTAGCTTTATAAGATCTAGGGAAATGTTTCATAGAAAGTATAAAAATACATGTAAAGATATTTAAATCTCACCGGGGGTCACAATAAGGCAAGCTTCTTGGGGCCCAGCATCATCATATTTATTCTTCTATTAAAGAATAGTGTCTCCAGTAGGAAAGCCCTCGGAGAAAGAGGAATTGATTTGAGTGTCCTTGCCATTTGGACAGTGTCAATTTCCTATAAACAAGGATGATTTTGTGCCTTTAGAGGAAATTGTAGGAAATTGCAATTTATCTGGGGCAAATGTGGAAGATAAAGGACTAGATACAACTTAGTCAATTGAGATTTAAGAAATAAATTGTAATAATAATAATGATAACTTATTTCCCCAAAATGGTGCAGTCCTCATTTGACGACTACAACTGTCTATTTAAGGCAAACACAAAATAGTATAAGAGATAAAAATGAATATTTAAGTTTAAAACCAATTAACTGGCATATTTATTAAAAATAATTTAAGGAGGGGTGCCTGGGTGGCTCAGTCAGTTAAGCGTCCAACTTCGACTCAGGTCATGATCTCACGGTTCGTGGGTTCGAGCCCGCGTTGGGCTCTGTGCAGACAGTTCAGAGCCTGGAGCCTGCTTCACATTCTGTGTCTCCCTCTCTCTCTGCCCCTCTCCTGCTCTCACTCTGTCTCTCTCTCTCAGAAATAAACATTAAAAAATAATTTTTAATTATAATTTAAGGAACAAAAAATATAACCAGTAAGTCATTAAGTGGAAACACTAGAATGTAAGAAAAGTATTGAATCTGAAAAGCATAAATGAATTGATAGTATTTTCATTGCCCAATAAAGTCAGTGATGCAAGTAAATGATGGTGGATTCTACAAATCAGGTTCTTAACCTGAGATAGAAACTAAACCCCTGAAATTATAAGCAAATTTTCGGTATATGAATAAGGATTTTTCCTAGGACAGGATTTATAATGTTCTTCAGACTTTCAACACAGACCACTATTCAGAAATCTCCTCCTATATAGCAAAACTATTCAGGGACCCTATACTGTCCCTCGTTGCCCCCCTCCCCTGCCATGTCAGCCTCACCCCATTCCGGTTACTGTTGAACTCTGTTATTCCCAAATCTAGTGTCCACTTTGTGTCATTGTTTGACTCGACAGCTTAGAAACACTTCTTGAAGCATTCATTCCTTCCTTGACATTTTCCTCCTTCTTGAAACAATCTCTCTCCCTTCATACCACATTCTCCTGGTTTCTTTCCAATTTTACTGGCTACTCTTTCTCAGTCTTGTTTACTGGCCTCTCACCCTCTTTGCAACTCCTGAGTTCAGAGCCTTCCGAGACCCAGACTAAACCCTCTTCTTTATCTCCATGTTCTCTCTACATAGTCTTATCTAGGCTCATGACTTAAGCTTCCGACATCAAATTCTAATTCCAGACCTTGCTTCTTTCTTGAGCTCCAGACCCTAATATGCAAGTACTTGCCTGACATCTCTACTTCCATGTCAAATGGATGTCCCCTTACATGTCTAATGGAACATCTCCCCTCCCCAGAATCCCATTATTTAAATTACATTCATTTCCACTCCATTGTTGAAGTCACAAACCTTCATCTGTCTCAAACTTTTGATAACCAATTAACAAGTAAGACCCATCAATGGTATCCCCAAACTATATGACAAATCTGACCACTTTTCTCTAACGCTAACTTCTGTCCACATCTCAGGCCTTCTAAGATGTCACTCTTGCCTCCCTAAACGCATTCACCTTACAGTAGCTAGAGTATACCCTTTAAGTGGAAACATCATCATGGCACTTTCCACATAAAACATAGCAAAGTTTTTCTGTCACACTTAATATTTCATGTTCTAAGTAGAACTCGCAAAGCCCTCACTTGCCTGTCTGTTTGCTCTCATTTCTTCAATTCTGCCCTAACCACTGTACCCTCACCCCTGTAGTCACTTTAGGGTCTGGGTCTCTTAACACACCAGGCATGTTTTCCCTCGTGGCTTTTGCCTCAAATCATCACATGACTGGCCTCTTCACCTTCAGGTTCCAAATTTGCTGTCCCCTTCTCAGAGGATTCTCTTCTTATCAAACAGTCTTATCTAGTCCCACAAATCTCTCCATCATGACATCCATTTTATTTCCGTTATAGCCTTTATCATACCTGAAACTGCATTTAGCTCTGTTAGTTACTGCCTATGGTCTGCCTGTGCACACAAGAATAGAGGATCGATAAGGGCAGGACCTTGTCTGTCTTCACTGGTACATCGTGGTGTCTCGAACAATGCCAGTCACATGGTAGGAGATCCACAAATGAGTGAATGAGTGAACATGACTCTTTGGAGTAGAGCTCTAGGAGAGCTTAAGCTGGTGGAGGTGAATCTCCATGTTATTCTCCTTAAATTCAGGAAAGTTAGGCTAAAGAGACAAGACTGCCGAGTTTCCCCCATTAAGAGAAATCAGAGAATTTAGGAGATGATGATTGTCATCATCTTGTCCTATTATACTTTTCACCCTTCTCCCGTCGTAGCATCAAAGTAATCTGCATTATTCGCCGTTATTTATGGTCAAAGCTAGAATAAGATACAACCCATGTTAAATGTGATGTCTCTTGGTGATCTGCATCTTTTTTCCCTCCAGTATACTTTTCTGAGTTTCTGTGTTTTCTTTAGTACATCTTGTTTTATAGATGGAAAACATTTATAAAAACCTTTTCCTTATGACCCCAAACTCCTATAAAACACCATTTCTCAATAATGTCTTTATCTACCATATGCAGATATATGTACAACCTACAAAATGTGATATATGCCTTTTGTAAAACCTTGAAAGTACCTTCTCTTTATATACATATACGTATTTGTCTTTGTACACGTATAACAAAAATAATAGTGATAAAATAAAAGCTGCTACTAGCTATTGATAGTATCAGGTGACTCACACACCCTATAGCTCATGAGTCATTTAGAGCAACTCTCTGACACAGTATTACATCTTCCTCTAAAAATAAGGAAACCAAGTTGCAGAGAGGCTTAGTAATTTCCTCAAAATAAAATAGCTAGAGTTTTCTACAGCAGAGACCATTTCTGACTGACTTATTTCTAAATCTTAATGCTAACATAGTGCTTGGGAAATAGTAAGTACTGTATATATTTATAGATGAATTGGGGAGTGTGGCTTACATTTGAATCCATGCGTGAATGACACATAGACTCTTCACTGCTCTATGACATGTACCTTTGGCCTTCTCTGTATGTGTACTTTAATCAGAAGTCTTATGATTTGGAACCCTCTTTGAAATTAGCAATAACTTCTTAATGAATGCAACTTGTGTTACATTTTATATTCAAGGCAGGATCAAATACTGGAATGAATGAATGAAGGGATGAATGAATGAATAGATCTGTCAGAATTAGTACAGAGTCCTGGATTGATAATATTTATTGAAATTGAGTGTTTGCATAGCCATAGTCCTAATAAAGTTACTTTCTTTGGAAGATTATCTCAAGAGAAAAGTGACCAAAGAATAATCATAAAGCTTTGAATAAGATATTTTGAAGTATAATGATATTTGGCTTTTGGCTGGGAATCAATAATGGTTAAGACAGTTATTAGAGATTTTTACATGAAAATGTAGCGTTGGAGTTACTTAATTTTTTAACATTCTAAAGTATTGGCCTCTAAAAGTTCAACATAGTAATATAGTCCAGTTGGGTTTTTCTTGTTTAAGAGCGAATAATGGCATGGATACATTAGGTTTCTCGTTTGATAATTCAGAAAACAAAGCAAAAAACAGGCCTCAAATAAAATTAATTTGATCTTAAAAATGAGTATCACCATTACTTCAATTCTTTTTAAAAATGTGTAAATATTTTTGAAGGAGAAATTACGTACAGTTGTTTTCTTTATTATTCATGGTAGTTACGTTCTCTCTAGTCACAGCCAACACTGGATTAGTGAATACTGAATTATTGCTCCTCCATGATATATGGGGTTAGATTCCTGCAAGCCTCTGGTCACAACATTTGCATCAACTGATCAGTGCCTAACCTTGCTTTTGTGTGTTTCTTTTTAAACTTCTCTTGTTTAATGCATATAATTGATTCATTAACATTGAACTCACAACCAACAGCATTTTAACCTGTACCTGAAAGAAACTTCTCTAACATGCATACTTTTCTTGCAGTTAGGAATGCTAAACAGCACTTCACTATATTCGGGGGCTATTTATTTATTTATTGGGGGGTGTGTGTGTGTGTGTGTAATATAGTGATTCAATACTTCTATACATTACTTGGTACTCATCGTGATAAGTGTCCTTTTTAATCCTCCTCACGTATTTCACCCATCAGGGACCATTTTAAATAGCAACACACAACTGAAAACCCCAAACTGCAGGAAATGTGTTATTAAATATGCAGTAGAAAGAACAGTTGGTCGCAGGATGACAGCTGAACCAAGGAGGCAGAATGCTGCCTTTTTGGGTTTCAGCTGGGAACTTGGACTGGATGGTTCCATTTTCCCCTCCATCTGTGCATGCACCAGTCTGTGAATGACCAAAATACCACACGTATTGACTTGGGGTTAGCGGTAAATATTAACAAGTAGGTGCTTCACAAATACTGAATCCGTGAATGGGGATCAACTGTGTGTAAAATGCACAGATCTTAGATGTACAGTTCAGTGGATTCTGATATTTATACATAGGTGCCCAACCTCCAGTTGAGATATGGAATGTGTTCGTTACCTCAGTTTCTTTCTGAACCTACCGTCCATTCCCACCTGCTCCCCTCTCTCGTAGGCATCTGCTGTCTTGATTTCTATCACCATAGGTTAGTTTTACTGTTCTGAAATGTAATACTTAAGGATTCATTCAGCGTTGGGGCACCTGGGTGGCTCAGTCAGTGAAGCGTCCGACTTCAGCTCAGGTCACAATCTCGTGTTTGTGAGATGGAGCCCCACGTCGAGCTCTGTGCTGACAGTATGGAGGCTGCTTGGGGTTCTCTCTCTCCCTCTCTCTCTCTGCCCCTCCCCTGCTCACTCGCTCACTCGTGCACTCACTCGCTCACTCGCTCACTCTCAAAATAAATACATAAACTTGCAAAAAATGACACTTCACGAATCCCTTTTTTTTTTCATCTACATTCTTTCAGGCAAAAAAAATGTACCACCAGTTGATTCTTTTTTATTACTTAGTATTTCCTTGTTTGAATATGCACCGTGTGGTTATACAATTATTTTCAGCGTAGGCCTCTGATAAAGCTGCCAAAACATTTCTGTGCCAGTATTTTTGCAACATATATTTTGATCAGGGTGAGTAAATATTTAGGAGGGGAATTGTTGGGTGATAGGATTAACGTGCGTTTAACTTGGTTAAAAACCAAAACACCGAGGAGCTGGCAAAGAATTGTTCGAAGGGTTGTGCAACTTTATATCCCGCTAACAATGTATAACGGTTCAAATTGATCCTGATCTTAGCGAGCTAGTTCTTTTAGTTTTTACCCCCTGAAGTGGGTAGAAAATTATATGTCATTGCGGTTTTAATTTCTCTGATAACTAGCAACCCAGCGATAAAAAATGTCATGCAATGTGCTCTCCTCTATGTACTTATTTATCTACCTTAAAGATTCCATTCATCAAGTGGCTCTTTCAAGACGAAGACCTGTTTCAAAGTGGCCTTTAAGTCCATACCTGTAGAAGAAAGCCTTTGGCAGATCCTTCAACTTACAAAGATGAAGGAATTTTTGGCCTGCCCGAGCACCTTATTACCTGTTCTATCTGACTGCAAGTGATTTTATTTATAATGTGGGTTGGAATATGGCACATACCAACGAGCAAGACTAAATGGTGTCAAGTTCCTTATGATACAGAATTTACAGATAATATAAGAAAGAGTGCATGGTACGTTTATATAGAAATACCACCTTCTTTTTTTTTCTTTTTATTGCATAAATAGGTAGCTGAGAACTTACGGGATCTATCAGTAGCACGTTGGAACATTGCAACGGCCTAAAGATGGATTCATATCCTAGGAGATTTTTCCCAGAATATTGAATATTGAGCAAAAGCCTTCAAATTCTAGTCGCTGTAATTTTATTTGAAGCCCTTTCAAACAGATGTTGCATGGTGGATTGCTACTATATTTTAAATGCTTTCTTTTTTTCAATATTCATTAAACTCGTCTTTTCTTCTTGTCTCTAATAAGAGGAACATCTGTTTCTTCTTGTTCAATCAGCACAACCACCTCAAGAGCCTTACTTTAAAAATAATACCATTAGAAAGACAGCCTAGATAGAATGTGCTTCATTAACATTCTGCATTTACTTCCAAAACAAGTGTTTCCAACAATTATAAGTTAGGGAAATGTTAGAGAAAATATTATACAGCAATTTAGTTATCTTATGGAAAAAAAAAAATTAAGACCAGAAACTGGAACGGGGTTTCAAAGATGTTAGTTTTAGGTTAAAAACTCTCTTTACAGGGGCACCTGGGTGGCTCAGTCGGTTAAGCGTCCAACTTTGGCTCAGGTCATGATCTCACAATTCATGGGATCGAGCCCCGTGTCCGGCTCTGTGCTGACAGCTCAGAGCCTGGAGCCTGCTTCAGACTCTGTGTCTCCCTCTTTCTCTGTCCCTCCCTTGCTCTCACTCTCTTTCCTTTTCTCTGCCAAAAATAAACATTAAAATAATTAAAAAAAAAAAAACAACTCTTGGTGAAAAGATCCATTTTCTTTTAGAATATGTAGTTGAAAAGTTTTTATTGCTATGAATTAATAACTGGAGATAGCTCTTATAAAATACTATCAAATAATCATTAAGTGTAAAGTTACATAAAAAATGTTGCAGTAAGGTATATTTTTAAAACACAAAAACTTTGGAAAATATGTACTCCCGTTTTTATCGGTCTTCTCAAAGTTAGTCACCATGGGAAGTCCTTGCTTGGAATTCCATTTAATTTTGAGGAGTATGTCACAGACATTCAGAACCATATCTATTGAATAATCTAGTTAAAACACATATATAATTTGGGGAGGAGAAAGAAGACCTGTAACTATGAAAGAATAAGACCGATTTATTATATAGCTCAAAATTGGCTTAAATTAGCTTGAAAGTTGTTGACTCTGATATTAATAAGAGATACAGTCAGCGACTTTGCCAAATTCCCAAATTCCTCACCACTGATACTGCATGATTGGATTTTATTTGGGGGGGGGGGGAGGAGGAGATTTGTTCATAAAGAAAACCAAATTTTAATCCTTTCATGGTAATGAACACTTAGAGAATTAACAACCCAAGTTGATAGTTGGAGAGCCGGGCTGGCTGAGTAAGAAAGAGTAGTTATGTACCCAGTGCTAACTATGTATCAGGCACCGTCCTACGTGATAATGGATTCACAGGATCCTCAGGACAACCCTATGAGGTACACACTTGTGTTAGTCCTCTTTAATAGGTAAGGGGATTGAGGCACAAGGTCTAACTACAGTAGGTGGGCAGAAATGAGATTTGTGCCCAGATGGTCTGACTTCCGAATGGCTGCTGTGTGTTTCATGTGCTTCTGGCCCTCTGCGGGTGGGTCCTTGAGTCAGACACTCCTGGGCTCTCATCCTCTCTCAGCCTCTTACAGGGCTTGGTCCATGTGTGCCTGAATAGAATATGACCCAAATAGAGGGCGGTCCCCCATTTTTTCAACAAGATGATTAAGAGAGCCTTTTAACTAACTTGCGTGAAAAAGCTCTTAGTACTGTAAGTGAATGTGTGTGTCATATTTATGTAATTATTATGTGTTCTTAAAATTACATACATAAATAATGTAGGAAGCTTATTTTCCACTCTCAGTTTGTGGATATAATTTTGTTCTGATTTCTTCATATGCAGCTTTGGTATCAGTGTCTGTGTCCTAACTTTGCGAGTCATCGAATACCTTTTTGCAGAACAAGTCACCATCACCTCTAAGTTATTTGTACCCAGGAATTTCTGTACATCTAATGTTGTCACTGACATATTTTTCTAAGTTCCAAGTGCCCATTAGCATAATGCTAGGACACACTTCTTTTTAGTGGTCTTGTATGTGTATATCTACGATTTCCACATTAAGACTTACTCTATTCATCTTGCCTAGAGGGTTTAACTTAATAACTACACCAATATTTGTAATTGTGAGGTCATAACTCCCCCCAAAATAATAAATTTAAGTCTTAGCTTCATTCTCTATAAAATGAGACTAATCAAAACTTAAAAATTTAACAGAAAAACCTTTTTTTTTAATGTTTGTTTATTTTTGAGAGAGAGAGAGAGAGACAGTGTGAGCAGGGGAGGGGTCAGAGAGAGGGGGAGACACAGAATCCGAAGCAGGCTCCAGGCCCTGACCTGTCAGCACAGAGCCTAGTGCGGGGCTCAAACTCACAGACCGTGAGATCATGACCTGAGCTGAAGTTAGATGCTTAACCCGACTGCGCCACCTGGGTGCCCCCCCCCCCAAAAATTTTTGGTATAATGATACGGATATCAATATACTGCTTCCTAGGTGCCAAGCATTGTTTTAATGCTATAGAAATGCTAATTAATCTCCTCCTCAAAACAAATCTGTGAAGTGGATAGTGTTATTTTCATTTTAGAGAAGAGAAGCCTGAGGCACAGGGTGGTTGCGTAAAGTGCCCAGGCTGGCAAAGGGCCAGAGAAATGCAGGCAGCTTGGCTCCGGGATCAGTCCTCCTCATCTTCCTAATCCTCATGCTGCTTTCTGTCCTTCTGCTGTCTTGCTGTGTCTCAGGAGGTGTTAGCCACATGAGCCAGGGGTCTCTTTTCTAAGTATCAGTGACCAGCATCCTTTCCATTTTGGTCTGGTCCCGAGCCACTGTGCAGACACCAGGACCCCTGCCTCCAGGAGTATGGGTCTCTGGTGAGTTTCTCCGTTTCCTGGAATGTTCCTTCATTCATTGACTCTAGCACAGAGAGTGGAGGAATAGCATGTCTTTAATAGCACATAAAAGGGCTGCTTTAATCCTGTGTTTTAATTTGGTCTTTGTTGTTTATGACTCACAAACTTGTAATAAAGCTTGAGATGACGATACTTTTTTCTCTGAATAAATGTACTGATATTTATTGCAAGTACCTGTCTTACAACAATGAGCTGATCGACCGTGGTGGTCTAAGTGAATTTCGTATATTGAATTCCAAAGGCTCTTAAGTTTAATTAATGTTCCATTTCATATGAATTAAAATTTGCTAAACAAAATTGTTTATTTAAAAAAAAATACCTTAAAGACTCCGTTCCTTATAGCTTTTTCTGAAGCAAAACTCATTCAGTACTGAGCCCTCTAAGTCACAGATGGTCCAGGAAATGATAAAGGTAAAAAATAAATTGGAGAAAGTTTGCAGGAGAGGTCACATATTTTAATTTTAGGGCTTATAACGTAAAAAGAGTGAACACAAAGTTCCCTTTGCTCAGAGTTTCACTAAGTATGGAAATGACTTAAATGAACACTCGTGGGCTTATTCTAATATGCCTTGGAGAAAATGTGTATTTGAACTCATACTTTTAATATAAAATTTTGATTCTAAATACAGTTGTAAGGATGCAGGAAAATACTAAAAGACATGTAGGGTATTGCGGTGCCACAAAAGTCTGATGCTGCACATGCTTGAAAGTTGGCAAAGGAAACTGGGTGATGTGTCAATCATATAATATCCTAATGGTGCATGGGACAAGGACATCCTCAGGTGTGGTGGCAAACCGGAGTGTGCTTCGGATTTGTGTGTGTGTGTGTGTGTGTGTGTGTGTGCTCATAGTATAAGAGTTCTGATGGTGGATGCACAGAGGTTTTATAAACTGTTTTGTTGTTTGGTTTGTTTCTGTTTGTTGTTTGTTAAGAGTTGAGCCTCTGCAACCAGATGGGAGTTTCAGTTCTAAGTTCTGCCATTGATTAACTATGGGATGCTTACACTGGGTTAAATTCAGTTCTCTTGCCTATTTACCTGAGGCAGTTCTAAATACTAATTTCTAAAACATCTTGTGTGAATTATAAACAAATCAAACGCAAGTACTTGTCAAAGTGAGTAGCCTATAGAGCTTAGAACGCTGTATCTTTAAATACTTCCCTACACAGAAATAACGCAATTAGACTCTGCTCTAGAAAAAAAGACTTCCCACCGTTATATTTTATAGCATGTGTCTGAAGAAAGTTTTTATTTTTTTATTTTTTTTTCAACGTTTATTTATTTTTGGGACAGAGAGAGACAGAGCATGAACGGGGGAGGGGCAGAGAGAGAGGGAGACACAGAATCGGAACCAGGCTCCAGGCTCTGAGCCATCAGCCCAGAGCCTGATGCGGGGCTCGAACTCACGGAGCGCGAGATCGTGACCTGGCTGAAGTCGGACGCTTAACCGACTGCGCCACCCAGGCACCCCTGAAGAAAGTTTTTAAAAAGCAGCATATTTTCTTTTGGGTGAGTGGATCATCCTTTTTTCCCATGGAAGGATTGAACTTCATATCTGGGAACCCATTCCTATCATAGATTGCTAAGGCGTACCTCTTGAAGATGAAAAATTCAAAATGATAATTGGAATTTAAATGAATAGAAATCACAGTATAGACTGAAATGCAGCAGTGGCTGCTATCAACAGACTGCTTTTATCTAAGTTTTAATTCCTCTAGTATTTAAGTTTCTTGAAAAAAATAAAGTAACCTTTTAATTTTTCTCTGATTGAAATAAGAGACCTTTTGTTGTGAACAGTTAAGCTGATGATGTCCGTTTGCAAATTAATTGTAGGATTCAAAGGAATTTTGAGAAAGGCAAGTCTGCCCTACTGTTTAGAACAGGAAGATCTGTCAGCTAATGGTGTTTCCTATGTGACTTTTTCTGAATGTGTGATTATTTAGAATTAAATTGTGAGACTGGACATTTTTGTAGCATTGATGTCCTCGGGATCCGTGCGCCAAAATTGCGTTTCAGAGCAGAGCTCATCACGTTATACAGGCAAAAACAAAAGCCAGAATCAAAACCATGCACTTCTATGGTTAATCAGCACGAGGCCCAGTTTTGTACTCTAAAGAAAAATGTTAGTGTTGTGTTCATCTGTTCTGTGGGAGAACCCCGAGTGTACCTACTGGAGAAGGAAATATTTCAGTAAACACTACCACTTGTCTGACAGCTAGCTGGTTTTAATTTTAGAATAAGACTTTACATTTACATAGTAATTTCACAGTACAAAAAAAAATATATGCATATTATGCATTTCATAACTTGGAAGTTATTCAGTATTAATTACTTTAAAGCCAAGATTTTCTCTTTTCCTCCACTGAAATAAAATGTGCTCAATATGTATTACTAAATTAAAATTTAAGAATCCTAACGGGGCTCCCTGGTGGCTCAGTCGGTTAAGCATCTGACTTTGGCTCAGGTCATGATCTCGCAGTTCGGGAGTTCGAGCTGCGGGTTGGGCTCTGTGCTGACGGCTTGGAGCCTGAAGTCTGCTTCGGATTCCGTGTTTCCTTCTCTCTCTGCCCCTCCCCTGCTCGCGCTCTGTCTCCCTCCCTCTCATAAATAAATAAACAAACAAACAAACAAACAAACATTAAAAAAATGTTTTTAATCCTAAAAAGAAATACCTGCAGTGTGGGTATTTGTCATGATATTTATCAGTATAACACCAATAAATGTTACATACATGTGACCATCTTAGAAGCTCCAACAGACTTTAATTTTTTTTCATTAAAATGGGATTTCGGTTTAATAGCATAAGCCAACCACCAGTTTATGCCTTTTCTGCAGAGGACCACGCAGTAAATAGTTTAGGCTTTGTGAGTGACTAACAAGTTTCTGCAGCAGCTACTTGGCTCTGTCTTTGTAGATCAAGACCGTATGTAAACAAACGAGCCTGCCTGTATTACAACAAAACCGTGTGTGGGCCCTAAAATTTCAATTTTGTATCATTTTCCCATGTAATTTATTATTATTCCTTTTATGCATTTTCACCTCCTTAAAGTTGTGAGAACTGTTTTCAGCTCTCAGACCCCACAAAAACACATGGCAGCAGGCCAGCGAAGGCCCCTAACCTGATTTGTAAACCTCTGATCAGAGGCTGGGAGCTGTCATCTGTGCCCTGGTTGACTTCATTCTTAGATGCTTCTACCTGCTAAGCCTCTCTGCCTTTTGTGAATCTGCAGTGTATCTTCCAAGTAACTTCTTCCTGTGGATGCTAAAGTATTCTGTCTGGAGTACACTGGACCAAAATCCCTTACCTTTGCCGTAATAGCCTAGGCCAGGTTGAAAGAAAGTCACTCTGACCCTCTTAGACTTCTTTCTGTCTGCGTGTTTCATAAATTCTTTCCAGATGCTTACGTCCAGTGGCTTATCTCCTTTGTCTACGCCTTAATTTTCTAATTATTCTTTGTAACATGAACACAAACTAAACAAAATCTTCAAGTCATTGTCTGTCTAATGGAGAGCTTAGAAGAATGTTTGTTTCCCAAGATCCTTGTACGAAGCAACAATGGAACGTGGTTGTTAGGGTTGGAGCTGTTAATTTATTTTTGTTGGGTTTTTGTTGTTGTTGTTTAAATGTAACCTAATTCATTATAAAGAAACTTTATTTATAAATGACCAGACAACCCTGGTATTATTTCTCATGTTTATTAGTGGTTAATTAGCACATATTCACGTATGTTTTTAGTCCTTCATTTCTATAAACTATGTATATCTACTTGTCAGATGTGGTTATTGAGAGAAAATAATAGTACAAAAAAAGTTCTTAAAAACAGAGACATTAGATAAAAGTTATAAACCCATTTTCTTACCTGACAGTGGCTTCTGGTAAACCTGATCATAAAATAAGTAAGTTAAAATAGTTCTGGGGCACCTGGGTGGCTCAGTCAGTTAAGTGTCTGACTTCGACTCAGGTCATAATCTCACGGTTTGTGAGTTTGAGCCCCGTGTCGGGCTCTGTGCTGAGAACTCAGATCCTGTTTCAGATTCTGTGTCTCCTTCCCTCTGCCCCTACCCCACCTGTGCTCTGTCTCTGTCAAAAATAAATAAATGTAAAAAAAATTTTTTTCATAGTTCATCATCACCTCCCAAACAGCTTTGTTTACCCCATTCGCTTTCCCAGCTACCAATGGCACATGAATAATTATTTTCCTACTGATTGGTTGTTTTGCCTTATCTTTCCAATGGAGGATGAAATCCCTTATGATATTAAAGAAGCATGATATCAGTTGCAGATAGCCCAGAATTTTTCTAGGTGAAAATATATAAATTTTTACCAGTAAAAAGGGTAAAATCTGACCTTGTTGATATTGAAGGTTGTTTTAAACTGTACAATCTTTAGAAAATAAATTTACTGTTTTTCTTAACAGGTTCTGGGTTGAATGATGGACAGTGGCATGAGGTTCGTTTCCTAGCCAAGGAAAATTTTGCTGTTCTCACCATTGATGGAGATGAGGCCTCAGCAGTTCGAACTAACAGTCCTCTTCAAGTTAAAACCGGCGAGAAGTACTTTTTTGGAGGTAAGACCGCCATTTTTTATTGGTTAACGAATACGCCGTTAGAGTTTCAGTGAAGTTCGATTATGAAGTATTTATAGTTGATTCAGTAGACTCAGCAGATCTCAGGAAGAAGACCAAACTCTTATTCTGTGACCTTAAATGCGAGTGGCGAATTTATGTTTCTTCATGATAAAGGTATACATATGATGTCATGATGTCACCCTATTCTTCTAGTTTAATTCAAATATTCAAACTGTAAAGCATGAGATTCTGAGTCCATTCATTCTCATAATACTATCTTCAAGAATCAGGTCCTTGGGTTATGTATTAGTCACCTATTACCGTGTAATTACTTACTCCAAAACTTAGTGCCTTAAAACAACATTGTCTCACAATTACTCTAGATCATGAATTCAGGAATAGTTTAGCAGGCTGATTTTGACTCAGAGTCCCTCATGAGGTTATTATACCCAAGTGCCTGTCTGTGACTGCATCATTTCAAGCCCTGACTGGGTTCGAGAGTGTTTCCAGGAAGGTACACTCACTAGGGTGACAGTTGGTGCTGGTTGTTGTCTGGGGCACCTTGGTTTCTCCACATGTCTCTGATTTTGGGGGGCTGGTCTTCCTCAAGCCAAGAGAGGAGGGGAAAGCCAGTAAAAAAGAGAGAAAGTTTCCAAGATGGGAGCTGAAGTTTTTTTCTAAGCTAGTCTTGGAAGTGACATGCCATCACTTCTGTTAAACACAGTTTGTTAGAAGTGAATCATTCGATCCAACCTACCCTTAAAGGTAGGGGGTTACATGAGGAGACGTGTAATGAGAACATCTTAGAGGCTGCTGACCGCAGGTTGACTTACAGGAAAGCCATGTTATTACACATACCTTGGCTCTTAAGCAATGAAAAAATTAGTAAAAAAGAAGGTTCTCTTAAAACAGTCAATCCTAATATATGTGAAAAAGTGTAGCATGGGCCTGGGAATATTTTTTTAATTTGAAAAATGTATTCTGACAGATTTTTTTAATCATTAATGAAATGTGGGGACATCTTTTTATTAAAATGTTAGGTGTTTTGTTTAAATCAATATATCTTTCACTACATTATTGTCTCCTCATCCTAAATCACTCAATATGAGATCTGAAAAATTGCTTTCTTAGAAGAGGCTTTGTTAAACTTTAAAAAACATAGGTGTACATATATCTGCCTCTGAAAATATATTTATTAATAATCACATGTATTTATTTAAATACTTATATATCACTATATTTATATATTTTTCTATTATTAGAATAAGCCTATTTGAGAGCAGTTATCTTATATATCTTATTCCTTGTTGTATCCTCTAAGGCCTTAGAAAAATTCCTGGCATTTAGATGACCAATAAATATGAATGAATTGGTAAATTTAGAAAAATAAGCAAGGCAAGCACTCTACTTCCAGTTGTTTAAAAGAAGAAATAGAAGGGGCACCTGGTTGGCTCAGTTGGCTAAGCATCCGACTTTGTTTCAGGTCGTGATCAGGTCATGATCAGGTTTGTGAGTTTGAGCCCCACATCGGGCTCTGTGCTGACAGCTCAGAGCCTGGAGCCTGCTTCGGATTCTATGTCTCCCTCTCTCTTTGCCCCACCCTCGCTCACACTCTGTCTCTCTTTCTCAAAAATAAGTAAACATTAAAAAATAAGAAAAGAAAAGAAAAAATAGAAGCCCACAGAGCTCTACTGACCTGCCACTGCGTGTGTGGTCAGCAAGGGAACTCCAGACCTCGGACTCCTGTAGCAGGGTGTTTCTCCCTATACATCATGATACAATGAAGGGTGACAAGTCAGAGACAAAAGACCTGAGCTAGAGCTCTCTTTCTTGAACATTCCATTGTGTTCACTGGAAGTTCAAACTACGTCTTCAAAAAGGCTCTCAATAAATATTTGATGAATGGGTGAAAGTCAGACATGATGTTTTATGAGGGAATAAACTAGGGCTTACTGATGTGCAAAAAACCAGCCCAACACCCCAACTGGTTTTCCTGCAAAAACATATTTAATTTGATGGGCTTTTGGCCAACGGTTTCCATTGCTGACATAGAAAATGGATCCCAGTAGTCAGTTGGAAAGCTATTTATAATCCCTACCCATCCAAATGACAGTGGAATATCTTTGGCCATGGATGAGCATGCCCAAAGCCTAAGGTCAGAGCAGAGTTTTGATCTCTTTCCATCTAGATGGGAAGCTTAAGAGCTATAACCAACAATTTTAAGGTACAACGTTTATGAGCTATGAGGGCTTTATAGTGTGCTGTTTCCTATTGCTTTACAGATTTTGGTTTTCAACCCCAGTGGTCAGGAGCATATTTCCTCCCTCTTGGGCCTTTGGTCTGCCACTGGGAAATGCTATTAGCAAATGATCATGACACATCTTTGGTTATATCTTCATTAGCCCAATCCTTGAAGTATATGAGAAGCACCAGAGGAACTTGTTACATTTCTGAATTCTTGGCCCCCTCTCCTAGAACTCAATGCAGAATGCTGGGGGGAAAAGAAAGAATTCTAAGCTTCAACTTTTTTCTCATTTCCACAAATGATCTTGAGGAACAGAATTAGAGATCAACCTTAGCCAATTCGCATGCACATCTTTCAAATTCTTCTGAAAGACAACATCAGTCACTGGAAAGTGAGATAAGTGAGAATTCGCTACTCTTGTATAGCTTAGCCACCATAGAACAGTAACAGGAAGTCACAGGACACAGTTTGGTGCCCATACAGACATGTATCAAATGAGCATTTTTATTAGCAAGCTGGAACAACGAACGCAGTTAATGCCAACTCTTCTGTGAGTTCAGTGAAGTCCTAGCTCTCTGACTTGCTACACCTTGAAAAAAAAATGTTCTCTCTGGGCAACTTTAGCAGTATTCTAGAAGCGGGATTCAGCTACACCCAGCCAGTGGCAAGCCATAGAAAGGCTCCTAAGTTGATGGCTGGCACAGGATCGTTAAGCAATCCAGACTCCAGAACCATCCCCAAGGCTTCAGGTCACAGGTGCCCTTGTCTTATGCCATCTTCACACAGGCTGTAGGTGTCTGCGAGAGATGGTTTGTCAAGCTTCATAAACTTAACATCTCTAATTTCACCACTGAGATATCTTTCCTAACGTTTATCTAACATTTATACTGATGAACAAAGCACTAATTTCACCAAAGAAAACCCAATTTGGCATTTAGTAAGTTGATGAGAGGAATAGGTAGGAGAAATCCTAAAGTAGCCGTCTCTGGAATGGCTGCAGCCTGTCTGACAGGATGTTCATGACCGCCTCTGGCATGTGGCTTTCAGATTAGAATGATAGCTACTTCTGGATTGTAATTCACACACACACACACACACACACACACACACACACACACACCTTCCTATTGTCTGTGATGAAAAATTTTAAATTAGTTGTTAATATCATAATGAAAACATCTTAAATGTTAGTGTAGTGAAAAGGTCTAAAATATGAGCTTTGAAACATACATATCTGGTTTGGGATTGTGGTTTCACTTAGTTGAAAGATCATGTTAATAATTTATCTTACTTCTTCATCCATTAAAAGGCCATAGAATAACCTGTTAAACCCAGGGTCTGTCTCCAGGAGATGCTAAATGCTGACTCCCTTTCTAATCCATCTGGAGTCTTTATTTAACTCATTCAAGGACAGCCCCTCCCAAGGAGGATTTGAGACTTGAGACCACGTGCTCATCTAAAGGCTCTGACCAACTTCTGCACTAATCAAAGCATTCCTTCCTCCTTGGGAAAAAACAAATTGTTTTCCTCCGAGGTGAAAGCCTTAAATAAAGGCTGCCTGGCCTCATCACTCAGTTACAGGCTCCTAAACATGTACACACTTTGTTTCCTTTGAAGTAAAGCCCTGGTCATGTAGCTTCTATTCTTTACTGCTGTTTCCTACCAGCGTGGAGCTTTATCTCTCCATGCCTGTGCCTTGCTAATCCCAGAGAACGTCTTAGTTCTCCTCTGTAACACTCGTGATCAGATGTTTAAACACCAAGAATTCTTTTGCCTTGTTCTTTCTTGGGAATAAACAGAAAAAGAAACAGATTATTCATTTGGGATGTTTCCTCAGCAGGAGTTATTTTGGTCGCTTTAATTTTTTTTTCTCTACCACCCAACTGGAATACTTTCGATAACACTTCATTAATTTTAATAGTCAAAGGAAATGTATTTATTGACTGCTTACCTGGTAATAGGCTTTGTGACACAGGTCAGAGCCCATGGTCATAAGAGATATAGAAGGATTTGTAAATTTCTAAATGTTCTCAGGTTGGTATTTTTTTATTATTATTATTAGTATTATCCTGTTGCTTTCATTTGAAAGGGAAAGGAGCTGTGGGCTGACAAGAGAAGAGGTAAGAAAGTTCCAGAGCCAATCTTTCTGGTCGGGGGTGACTGCTCTCAACGACTTTCCTTCCAAACATACTTTGATGGTTTCATTTATATTTTCTGTCATAGAACTGGGATCCAAGCTCATTCATTTATATCCAAAGAGATTACAGAGCCCCTAACATAACCCACATATTATGCTAGATGCTGGCCATATGCCATAACCAAAAAGAAGACGAATCTGCACCCTCGTGGGATTGAGTTTTTGCTTTCACAGCAACATGTGTCTGACCTTTATAAAGTTGTCATCTTATATTGTTTGCATGATTCTCTTACTAATTTTATAGCTGCTCTGATCTCCATGTAGGGAAACCTCTGTTTCGCACTTAAGACCTTTCAGCCAGTTGGACGAGGCTCACGTTATCAAAGTTATTTACATTTACTTAAAGCTGGTTGATAATAGACATTAACCACATTTGCAAAATGCCTCCACAGCAACACCTAGAGTCGTGTTTGACTGAATACCTGGGTATTATAGCCTATCCAAGTTGACACATAAAATTACCCATTACAGGGTTTTCTGTATCCTGGATTCATGACGTCAAATAAAATGATAACCAAGTGTCTGGTTTAATGTACAGATAAGAGAATACCAGAAACTGCCTTTTATAGTTTTCCAGTTATATTTTCCAAGTCTTCTACATGCTTAGTTTTCTACTTTGTTTCATTTCACACTTTCTAAGGTTACCTCTTTTATTCCCTCTCTTTGGAACACATTAACTGAGACAAAATTGATGAATGCTAAAACCCACCTATTTAAAGTGTACAATTCAGTGAGTTTCTGTAAACGTATACAATAGTGCAGCCATCACTAAATACTTTGTCAAATATTTAGATAAAATTTCTGACACAGAGTAGGTTCTAAATGTCTGTTTATTCACTGAATAAACTAATCAATAGTCCCTTAAGTATACATTTGCTACTTATATGCACAAGGGACTAGAGGACTTTTCATCCCCACATAGGCTGTCAGCTTCTGCCATATGTCCCACACTCAAAAAATTTAGGTCAGGGATACTGGTTGTGCTCACATAGAATGGCCGTGATCATGTTTGGTATTCCACTGTCATATTTGGCAGTTATAACCCTTCAGGGTCTGGAAGAGAAAATAATTTGTATTTGATCAAATGCAATTTTTTTTTCATCTAAGCGTACTTACATGTATGACTAATGCGTAGTAGAGCCAGGACTTAAATAATTTCACTTGGTGAATATTTACTAAAACCTGGCATTATTACCCATACTGGAGCAGTGCACAAGTTAGAAAAAATACGTGCTCTGAAAAGGTTACATTCCAGTCAAGATAACACATTAGTAGAATGAGTGTATTTTGGGGACAGTAAATGAGGGGAGGGATGGGACGTCCCTAGGAGAGGGGTGTTGAGTATTGTCACCTGACATAAACTGGCCAGAGGCAGCCTCAATCCAGAAGCTGGCATCTGGACCAAGAGCTCAAGGGGGTGAGGACATACGGGAGGAGAGCATCCCTGGGAGAGAGAAAAGTAAGTGCAAGTGTGTGTCCAGGTGGTGAGGGAGTGGAGTGCTTGAGGAAGGGAGGCCAGCCTGGCTTTAGGAATGTGAGCCCTCAGAGGCTGGGTTGTGAGGGGTCTGTTACACTCAGCGAAATGGGAAGGCATGTGAGGATTGCACCAGGGGAGTGGGGTGATCTCGTTGACATTTCTTGGGATGCCGTTTTCAGAAAACAGCATAATCGAATGAGGGAGCACAGTGGAGACTATGGTAATAATCCAGATAAAGACAGGTAGAGACTGGGTGATAGCAGTGGAGAGGATGGGAAATGAAAATTCTGAATCCGTCCTTGGAGGTCAAGCCAACAGGACTTGCCCACAGGTGGGATATATACACGCAGAAGAGTCAAGGATAACACCGGTGTGCCTGACAGAAAGTCTGTCCCACACATCCGTCCTCCTTCCCCTTCGACTCAGTGGGGTCCGCTTGGCAGTGTTTCCCTAAGAATCAGTTCTGACATGTGCATCATACAGTACTGACTGTGTTTGTCTGTGCAGTGACCTGTCATCCCTCCTCCAAGATCAGCCATGACCTCCCCCCTCACTCTCCCATGTGCCTGCATTCTCTTTCTCCTGGGTTGCCTGGATGGGATCTGACTCAGTTCCCAAATCTCTCCCGTCTTCGCCAGATGCTCTTTTGCTATATCACCTTCAGGATTTAACAAGGGTCAAGAATCTATTGATTTAAAATCAGCTCTTGTGGGGCGCCTGGGTGGCTCAGTCTGTCAGGCATCCGACTTCGACTCAGGGCATGATCTCACAGTTCTCGGGTTGGAGCCCCGTGTCGGGCTCCATGCTGACAGCTCAGAGCCTGGAGCCTGCTTTGGATTCTGTGTCTCCCTCTCTCTCTGCACACCCCCCCTTCTCAAAAAAGAAAAAAAAAACATTAAAAATAAAATAAAATCAGTTCTTGTAAACTGAAATTCCAATCTGTCTCTTATTGGAGGGAGCACAGCGCCGCTTGGAAATAGACAAGCAGAGGACAAGGCTAACTAAGCACCCGCAATGGCCTTTAAAAATATTAGTTCATGTGCAGTCTCTTAGTGGATGTACTGTCAGCTTGAAAGTATGGTCTGAGCATAATCTTCTCCTGCTTTTTGTCCCATCCATGGCCCAACTACACTGAGGTTGGAGGGGTTAGCAGATAGGCTATTTATTGTCTTTTTACAAATAAAATGAAAGCTCACTATCATCCACATTTACACAGTGCTGAACATGATTTATTGTTGGAAGACTTGAGTTCCCCATCTTTTGTGGAATATGCATCCCTTTGAAATATAAATTCAATATTATAAATAGCAGGAGTCAACTTTTTATGATCAACTAACAATTTATTAAATCTCAGAATGAGAAATGAGGACATCACAACTTAGAACCTCCGAGATTCCTGTAAATTGTTAATAGTTTCTTTGATTTGGATTGGCTAGCATTATATATATAATAATTGGAATTCATTTTTTCTTTAATTGCTTCCAAACCCATGAATTAACTTTTGTATAATAAGTATATGTGTGTATATATTTTTTCTTCCTTTTGTGCTTTTACTGTTTCACCCTGGATCAATATTACAATATTATTATATTACGTAAAGCATTATATTGTTTTTCTCCCTTCAGCTTTAGAGAGTTGACCCATCCTTGAATGTAGTGAGTTAACCTAGAAACTTTCTCAATTATGAATTTCTTAAAAAGGACTTGATTGTACAAAAACAACTACTTACATATGTAAGTCTTTAGATCACTATTTGCTATTCTATGCAAATTCATCCCCCCACTTAAAAAAAAAAGTACATTTTTAAGCCTCTCTTTCCATCATGAGGACATTAATAAGGAGAGACACATTTCTTTTTCAATCTAATTCCCAAAGTACTTTTGGTTGTTTTAGTTTGTTTTCCAATTATATGCATAAAAGAAAGGGGCAGAGAAGAGGAAGGGAATTGCACAATGAAATTGAATATATTAACTTCATCAGAAACTGTTTCCCTGTAGGAGATAAGAAAGTATTCATTATGTAGCCCCAAATTCCTAAGACCTTTATATATCTCCTAGAAATAAAATTTGTTTAGAGCTGGGATTCGGTCTAATTAGAGTTATTGTGATAGTCTATTCGCCTTCACTTTTTTTCTGGCTCTGTGAATGGCTTGCACTGGGAATATTCAGATTTAAGACACAATTGTAAGTAGTTTTCCAAATAACAAAAATCATGGAATTATAAAAACTCTTTGACTTTCAAGAATTGTTTTAGCCCTGAGGCTGTTTATCACTGGTACTTTCTGCTTTCTTCTTATATTAATTTTGCTACTGATTAAAATCAGTAGACTTAAAGAACATAATGTTCTGACTGTGGAAATAATATAGATAGCTCTACAGGTATGTAAATTAAATATGATTTTTTCTGTGTGTATTTTTGAGGAAGTATTTTCCATACCTAAAATGCTCCTAAATTGAAAATAAAAACAGCTAAATTTTATTTTATTTTATTTTTTTTAAATTTTTTTTCAACATTTATTTATTTTTGGGACAGAGGGAGACAGAGCATGAACGGGGGAGGGGCAGAGAGAGAGGGAGACACAGAATCGGAAACAGGCTCCAGGCTCTGAGCCATCAGCCCAGAGCCTGACGCGGGGCTCGAACTCACGGACCGCGAGATTGTGACCTGGCTGAAGTCGGACGCTTAACCGACTGCACCACCCAGGCGCCCAAAAACAGCTAAATTTTAAAACGGTGATGTCTATCTGGTGCAAATATGTGATATGTATCAAGTTATTACTTGAGGATCGTAAATGTTTCTACAGATTATCTTAATCATTGATTTTATAATGTTATATCAACAAAACCCAGAAAAAACAAAAGAAACCCATATATACCATATATATACCCATATATATATACATATATATATGTATATATATATATATTTTTTTTTCATGACTAATGTGTCTGTTTGGTACTCTAAGAAACAGAGGTTAAGGGGGGTTAGCCGTTTGAAAGACTTAACCAGGCAAAATGCCTCTATTGGATACAAGGGTTAAAGAGGAAGAGAAGGTCTGACACCTGAGGGGGGAGAGAGGAAAAGGGGGATTGAGTCAGGAAGAGCCCCCAAGTGCTGGTAGTGTTGGCTGTGATCCCTCGCAAAATTGCCTATTAGCATCTATCATTAAATGGAAATGGCTGGAGTAGTTGATTAGAGCAGTCTGGCCTCAGCAGAAGGGCATCTCTAGACTCTAATTATACCAGCCAACACTGATCCTCAAACAGGAAGGGAGATGTGACAAGCATCCCTCCTTGGCCACCACAAGCATAAGTGAAAACAAAAGATAGTTCTAGAAAGTTCTTTCATAGTATTCCTTTACAACCCAGAGAAAAGTGTGCTTGTTTGTTTTGGTATAGTTGGCATTTCCATTTACAGAAATAACTCCCTATGGCCAAACAGAGGAAATGATTGCAGGGTACTTTTAAAAACTGCTGAAAATTCAAATAATGATTTTGCTATATATGCAGGAGGAAAACCAAAAATGGAAGCCAATGGCCTGTGATTGTGCTGGTCTATCATTGTTTATTTTGTTCACCTACCTTCTCATGTGTAAGAGGCTTCTAGGGTGTTTTGGGTTTTCGTTGGTTTGTTTGTTTTGGTTTTAATGCAGTGTTGTGCTGCATCCTTAAGTAAAAGTTTGATTTTGATTCAGTAGGTTTGAGGTTGGGCCCAGAAATGTGCATTTTAACCAAGTGTTTCGATGAATTCCTTTTCTTTTTTTAACTACTTTGTGGAGATATAATTCACACACCATAAAATTCACCATTTAAAGTATACAATTTAGTGTTTTTTTTTATATATTCTCAGAGTTATGTAACTATAGCCACACTCTAATTTTTGGTCATTTTCATGACCCCGAGCAGAAACTCATTAGGAGCAACTCTGCATCCTCCTACAGTATCCCCCAGCCATAGGCAACCACTACTCTATTTCTGTGTATAGATTTGCCAATTCTAGGCATTTTATAAATGGAACCATATATGAGATTGTCTTTCACGATTGGCTTCTTTCATGTAGCATGATATTTTCAAGGTTTATTCAATTTTAGCATGTATCACCACTTTATTCCTACTTACGTGTGAATATAGTTCCATTGTATGGGTATACTACGTTTTTCAATCCATTCATCAGTCGATGGACCTTGGGTTGTTTCCACTCTTTGGCTATTATGAATAAGGCTGCTATGAACACTTGTGTACAAGTTTCTGCATGCACGTATGTTTTTCTTACTCTTGAGTATGTAACTGGGAGGGAAATTGCCAAGTCTTATGGTAATTCTATTTTGTGAACCTGCTAAAATCTTTCCCGAGTTATCTCAGTGTCTGTAGTTTTCTCTCCACACTTAAAGAACACTAATTTAACTAAAGATTTGGGGATCCGAATGCAGGAAGCAAAAGAGCTATTTCTTCTATCCCAACAATGAAAATTCTAGATTCCACAAATGGAAGCAAGGATTAGAAAGAAAAATAATATGAGACATGAGAAAATAATAAAAGACTGAGTAAAGGTATGAGACTAACGTCAGTAAGTGGAAAGTTAGAAATACAAAACATTGGAAGGAAACAAAGATTTTTTTTTCTCTCTAGATAGGAACAGTCTCTAAAGTTGAAAAAAATTCTCTTGTAAGGTGGTAGAGAAAATAGTAGGATGAACAAAGTGGATCTTATTAAGATTTATTTATAAAAAACAAAGCAGCTTTAAACATAACTGAATTTCAGAAGGAAGAACTTTTACAGGTATCATAGAAGAGATGTGGCTCGAGTTAAATTACCTAAACGCGAAACAAGAAACACCAGGTGAAGGGAATGGGAGAGAAATAATAAAATTTGTCAGGATTTATTTTTAAAAGTGCAAATGGATAAAATAAAAATCTTTTCACATTAACACTTGTATTTAATTATATATTGTTTTAAAAGTTGCTAACACACACACACACACACACACACACACATATATATTTTTTAATTTAACAGAAATTTCTTTTTGCCTAGTGTTAGATACAGTTTGCTTTCTGGAACGAATGTCCACAAATGTGGATAAGTTTAGTAAAAGAAGGCTTCTAGTTGCGTGAAGAATTTCATCATTGTTAGTCATTCTTTTAAAAACCAGATAGTGGGAAGAATTGGCAGTGTGTAGCACCATCAGTGTGCAAAATATCCATTTTCACCCTTCTTCCCATACATGGAACATTTTTATGTCTCCTCAAGGGGGACCAATCCAAAATCTCATTCGTTATTGCATCCAGCTCCAGCCCACATCTCTGAATGGTGTATAGACCTCTACGTTAGGGCAACGTTTGATTCCTTCTGGTCTCACGAGGTATAAACTCAAGACCTGATAGCTGTACTGCCCACTTCCCCCATGGAAAATAAAGGTATAAGAAACCGAGCTTTTACTAGTCCACAGTAGTTTTTACATCTTGTTAGTCGGGAAGAGCAAGGGACCCCTTTCCCAGTGCCCTCCGTGACCCTAGGTTTCACTCTCTGAGAGATCCCTCCTTGGCCATCATTCTGCATGGCCGTCTGAAGAGGGCATTCGGGTTGTGCCCTTCTCATGGGCTGCCTGCTCTCATGTGCTGATAGAGACGTGGACTCCTAGAGACTGCTTTACTCAGTGGGCTCAGCTTGTTGCGGGCCATGCTTCTGGTCTCCTTGGCAACATGATTCCTCGGAGACATGTGGTCTTCTAATTTGTTTCCTTAAGGTGGTTCTCTGTGCAAGAAACCACATCTAAACATCTGTTCTTGATGTAGCTGTAAGCCTGGTGCCTCCGTGCTTTCCTTACCTCTGTGTCCCGCCACTTCCCAGTGGAGGTGTATCACTTCTCACTTGGAGAGAATTTGCTGATCTCTCCTTTTCCAAATCTCTCCACCCTGTCAACTCAGTGCCTCCTCCGAACCTTGAGGCTTTTGAGACCAAATCGCCCTTGATTGGATGACAATAGCATAAATCTGATAATTGCCATAAAACTGTTTTCCACTGTCTGGTAAACGACTTCTGTTGTTTTGTGCTTATCTTATTTCATTTATTTATTATCCATAGTTATGTAGTACATGACAGAGTTCTGCTGGACATCATATATTTGCACCAAATATGGATTAAATTCTAATAGAGCAAGTCCTAATCAATTAGAAGACTATTTCTTGCACTTCTTTATTTTCTTTTCTCTCTCTCTCTCTCTCTTTTTTTTTTTTTTTTGTTTTTGTTTTTTTCCAGCTTAACTCTGACCTGAGGATAATAAAAGGTATTTTGGACTATAGCTTTACTCCCTTCTAAGGATACCTCAGGGCGGCTATGGCTTTTATTTATTGTACTTTAGGATACAGTTTCTTCGTTGTTTTTGTTTTTGTTTTTGCTTCAAGCTCATAAATTGGGGATTCTCCCTCAATTCAGATTGCCAACATAAGCAGAGAGCACCTGCCATTTTAAAGTGTTTACTTTTATCTCAGCCTGCAGGGTGGTTAGTCCTGGACTGAGTTCATCTCTCTCTTGAAGACTGCTGAACACAGCAAGAAGGAGCCAAAGCATATCAGCATTTGAGTATTTCCTCATATTTCTTCTAATATTGAAAGTCTCAGTTGACCTCTGCTTTGCCTTCCAAGGAATAGCAGTTGACAATATGACCAAATATTTTGCCACAAATAGCAAAGGTCCCAGCTTTCCGAAGACTGTCATAGCCCAGGCTTCGGGGCCGGGCGCCTGCTCGAAGCGCTTCCATAAAATTATGTTCTGTCATGCATAGCACCCTATTTTTAAATGTAGTACCAAATATGGTATTAGTTGGATTAGCTTCAGCTCTGAGTGACCGAGACTGTGATTAACAAGATAGAGATGTATTTGTTTTTTCCATAAAAGAAGATAGAAGGTAAACTCTTAGGCGGCTGCAGTGTTCCATGGAGTTAGAAAGCCAGGCTTCTTTCTGTTTTTTGGCCTTACCATTCTCAACAGTTAGTATTCTCCTTGTGGTTCTAAATGGCAGTTTAAGCTCCAGATATCCAGTTTTTAGGCAGAAGCAGAGAAGATGAGAAGAGGGGCTGGGCAATTTCTATGAGGCCACTCTCTGAAGTCCATACTATGTATGAAACACATCAGTGGCTGAAACTTACATGTTCACAAAGGGGAGATTGGGTAACCAAGTGCCCAGCTAAGTGTCTATATCCATGCGAGAGGGGGAAAATTAATATTGGAGGATAATTAGCAGTCTCTGTAACAACTCCTTTATTTTATATTAAATGCTTGGTATTATCTTTGAATTTAATTATAGTCTGTGCACCCAATTTTACTTAATAAAGTGACATCCAATATTATTATTCGCTCCCTGGGCAAATTTTGAAAATCTGTGTATGGTTGTTTAATCTAAAGATATTGAGTTTGGGAAATACATTTAAGTGGATTCATTTCTTTTCCAAGTTTTCAATTATCCATCATTCTAGCCTGAAGCTTTTTATAACAAATAATTTAGAGTAGTAAAATTTAATAGTTTTTAAAAAGCAATAGAATATTCTCTAATCATGTATTTATATCGCTGTCATTCCCAGTCATATTTCTATTCCCCATAAGAAGCCTAATTCAATAAACGTCTCGCTTACATTAAGAGAGAGTTATATGACCATTCCTCAAAACACTAGACATCATTGAAATTCATTTTGGTTGTTATCTAGGAACTTTTTTCTTTAGCTCAGGAAGTAAATGATTGTACATTTGTTGGCTCATAGATGGTAGAAATTTGATCGCGGTTGCTTAGTCTGGACACACGGACACTAAGAGGCCAGGTAAACGTACCTTTGAATTTAGGAAACTGCCCAGACCTTAAAATACGTGAGGTGGTATCATATGGACAACCAACCCCACCTTAAGCTCCAGGAGAACAGGAACCATCCTTGATTTTGCTCATCCCAGCTTACCAGAATACTTCACAGTGCCTAACATGCAGAAGGTGCCTGTTACATATCTGCTCGGTGAATTACTAGGGTAATTAACCGTACCGTTCAAAATTTGTTCTATTAGAATTCCTTACATTATTTTACGCTAGAAGGCAATTGCATATACATTGAAGCCTCCTTTTGGCATTCTTATTATTAAAAAAGTATACGATACACCATGCCATACCTTGTATTTTTATCTCTTACTGTGGCATTAAAGTATAATATGTAGGAAGGCATAATCTTTCCCTAGACATCAACTCTAAAGGTGAAAGCCGTACTCTACAACACTTTAGCTTTTCCTTAATAAACATCGCTACTTTTCCCTTATGTGAATTTTATTAAATCTTTCTAAACTTATTTTTTATGTCTGAAGATTATATTGTCCCTCGGAAAGGTTCGTTTCCTAATGTGTAATTTGTTTTTCAAAGAAAAATATATTTTAAGCTACTCCTCTAATATTAAACAATAAACTGTTTTCTAAAATATGTATTAATTCCCTGCCATTGAACACCTAATCGGCTAAAAATAGATACACTTCACTATCGTCCTTGGGTGGATGAATACAAATCTCACATAGGGAAAATGCATTGTTACAGTTCTGTCTGTGGCTGTAGATAATGGCACAAGAGTTGGAAAGCAGCTTCCAGGTTTTTAAAACATCAGCAGTTGCAAAATGGTCTTAAAGAAATGAGATTTGAATACTTAAAAATAACTAAATGTAACTTACTTACAGTGGTATGAAGGGTTTATTTAATATTTCCGAATATCATATATGTCTTCGTCAAACCAGACTGTCGGATCTAGTCCAGTGTGTACCATCCCCGTGTTCTGTGTCCCTCGCCAACCAGGTGAGGTGAGAGAGTAATATGTCTTGGTGGAGGAGGGAGCAACGATGAGGAAGGCTTGCGAATGTTTTGCGCCACTTGCAAAGAACTTAATGGGCAGACATAGCCTCTGTTTGTTAGTGCTGTCTAAATATTGATTTGTTTTTTCACCCAGTCAGGTAAGAGCGAAACTTCCCTATATTATAGTGGGAAACTTATGCCACTTACCATATGTAGCTATAAAAGTTAGGCACAACTTTCAGCTATATTAATTGTTGAATTCACAGAATGTGTGTGTGTGTGTGTGTGTGTGTGTGTGTGTGTGCACGTGGTTATTGTTTTAAATACACATAACAAAATTTATCATTTTAACCACTTTTAAGGATACAGTTCAGTGGCATTGAGTATGCTCGCTTTGTTGTTGCATACTCATCAGCCTCATCTATCTTCAGAACTTTTTCCTGTCCCCAGACTGACACTTTATAACTTCGACTCCATGAAACGCCAACTTTCCTTCCCCTTTCGCCCAGCCTCTGGGAACCACTCTGCTGCTCTTCAAATTTGGCTGCGCTGGGTACCTCGTGTACATGGGAGCATATGATACTTTTGTGTCTGGTTTATTTCACCAGGTTTCATCCATGTTTTGACATATATCAGAGTTTCATTCCTTTTTATAGCTGAATAGTATTCCCATGTTTGTGGGTGTCTTACCCATTCAGCTTATCCATTCATCTGTCTATCAATGGAATTTGGGTTGTTTCCACCTTTTGGCTCTTGTGAATAATGCATGTACGGATGGTGTACAAATATCTATTTGAGTCCCTGCTTTCATTTCCTATGGGTATAAGCCCAGAAATAGAATGGCTAGATCATATGGTAACTCTGTTTTAATGTTTGAGGAACTTCCATATTGTTTTCATCATAGCTGCACCATTTACATTCCCATCAATAATGCTCAAGGGGTTCCTGTTCCACCATATCCTCACCAAAGTTGTTCTCTTTCTCTTTCTCTTTCTTTTCTTCCCCTTACAAAAGCTCTCCAAATGGGTCTAAAGTGGTTTATTTTGTTGATGGAGAGCTGAAATGTGTTGAGGTAAATGTCCTCTGACACTTGGCTTTTACATTTAGCCTCTGTCCTGTTCTGCAATGGCATTACTAGACAGTAAATTCTTTGGGGACACCAAAAATGTCTGTTTGCCACTGTTTTTCAGCTTCTAATGTAGTAGATGCTTAATACATGATGAATGGGTGACTACATGGGTAAAAGTATGTAAGAAAGCCTAAATGAATGAAGAGACCGATGAATGCATTCTAGAATTTCCATAGAAATACTTGCTAATTTTCCTTTTGTTGGTCAGACAAGCTATGGAAAACCTTCAGGAACCCTGAAGAGTCTTGCCATGTTTCTTTATTTAAAAATATACACACTCACAACAATAATATTCACTGGCTTTTTACTATGATCTAGAAACTATTCTCAGCATTTTATTTAATTTATCTCATTAATCCTCATGATAGCCCTATATCAAGTGACTATGATCATTATGCCCATCTAATAAAGGTAGAAATTAAGCCTGAACGTATGTGATTTGCCTAAGGACCTTTCAGCTCCTGAGAGTCAGAGTGAGGAATCTACGTTTGTCTGACTCTAACCTCCTAACCAATATAGTGTACTGTTCATTAGAATGCCTGCATTTCGTTGGCATTTTCTTAATTGTTTTCCAGGTTAAATTGTAATCAGCGCTTTAAATGCTTCACAAAACATAACTTCCATTCAAACTTAATCAAATTAAATAGATCAGATCAGAAGAAAAGGGCTGACGAGTCTGATTAGCTGTATTTTTAAGGTCTCCAAAGACATACAGAAGCTACTCCTACCTTCATTTCATAGCTGTCAGAAGTCTTCAGTGATAAATGTGCATTACATTTTCTTTTATTGACTTTGCTCATCTTATTTACAGGAATAAGGGACTTATGTATAAGCAAGTACTTAAAAATGTTTATTTTGTGATTAGTGGGGCTTTAGGAAATAACTCTGTTCCTCCAAAGTTCTTTCCTCTTTGTCTCTGCAAGACTACTTGAAATTCTCAGGGCACCTGCGTGGCTCAGTCGGTTGAGCATCCGACTCTTGATTTCCGCTCAGGTCCTGATCCCAGGATGACGGGATTAAGCACCACTTGGGGCTCTTCACTGAGAGTGGAGCCTGCTTAGGATTCTCTCTCCCTCCCTCTGTCCCTCTCCCTCACGTGTGCACTCTTTCTAAATATAACATATAGAATACTTGAAATTCTTGTATCGTGCACTTGGGTTAGGGAATTAAAAGCAGTTGTGACAATGCAAATGCTGTCCTAAAAGGTTGATGCATTAAGCCCTTATCAGCCATAGACACCTTCACTGGAGTTTGTTGTTCAGAAAGAAAAGGATCTAGAAAGAATTAACTGTAAGAAAAATATCAGAGAGTCTAGTAGGCTTGAATAAGCTGGAGCTTATGAAAGATATCTAGAGATAATTTTTAGGGAAAAAAATAAGCATATTGGAACAAAACCAATGAGAATTGTTCAGGATGAGAATGAGGTCTCATCTCAACAAACAACAGGAAAGAAGCAGGATGGGTTACTTTGCTAATTCATTCCCTCAGTGTTCTTTTCCAAGGAAAATGGATTGCAAACTGGAAAAGGGAAAACAAGAACCAGAGAAAGGACACTGGAATCTACAATTCGTGAAGAAAAGAACTTCCAGTTGCCTGCAAGGAGCTCTCAGCAAAGAATACAGACCAGTGACACAACTTCTAACTCTTCATTAGAAACACAACCCTGCATTCTGTTAATTCAGCAACTAACAGGGCTGGGAGTCCTGGCTGGCATAATTTTGTGAGTCTCCAAACCACTCAGCTTAGTGAAAATACCCAGCTACTCCAAGTCTGTAGCTACAAGGGTGGGTCTCTCAGAGATGTAAAGTGACAGAGACCACCATTATTGGCCACTTATAAAGTGAGAGAGGGCAGATTCCGGAAACAATGGGTCTGTATAAACCTGGCTTTAATCGCTCTAAAAATTATCAAATTGATTATGAAACTGGTCGTTTATCAACACTTAGTAATTAATGAAGCAATCAAGTGTCTTAGAGGAAATCACTCCAGGAGTATTTTTTTTTCTTTTTTTGATAGGAGTGATAGGTTGAAAGATCAAAGGATTTTCATTGGCAGGTGACATCGTCGGAGGAGAAGCACCCATCCTAATACATGCACACACCATTTGAAAATTCCCACTAAAATAAAGCCGGCCTGCGCTGTGCGCCATGGCCCTCAGCTGTCTTCAGGCAAACACGGTTGAGAACTGGATGGATACTAACTTTAACTTGATTTAACAAGACCTTTGGCAAAATCTGTTGTAGCAAAATCTGGAGTTGAATTTAAAACCCTAACTGAGTTCACTAGCTCTTCCTTCAATAAGCAGTTTTGACTCCAAACTAAATAGACACCGAACGAAAAGGTGAATATCCGTGAAACAAACCTCTCCCCATCTTACTCCACCTTGGAAGTGGGAAGAAAAATAAAACAGAGTAAGAACGGGCTGAGCACACTCACAGCTGGTTGGTCATCTCCCAGGGCTTGAGCACCCCAACATACACGGGGGTACACGTATCGAGTCCTCTTGCATGACCATGGATAACAGAGTGAATCTGAGTACTCTGAGATGAAGGCAGGTGAACGGTAAGAATCACAAAAAGCGTGTTTGTGGTGTGTGTGTGTGTGTGTGTGTGTGTGTGTGTGTGTGTTTTAATGGAATAAGTATAGAAGTTATCCGTGAAGCTTCTCTCTCTCAGAGAGATGTCTTAAACTTTGTAAGCTTCTGGAGGTCCATTTGAAACACAGGATATGGTTGGCTCACAGCCGTGGGTGCAAGCCTGCAGTCACCCGTGCCCAGGGGGAGAGGTAAAGGAGGCAGAGTCTCTCCTGTGCACTCACAGAGCTTCTGTCATAACTCCTCCGACTTCTGGACCCTGGTCTTGACATGTGATTCTTACTTAATATCTCAGATGATTTTCCTTTAGTCCCTGGCTCAGATCTTACCTTACGGCTCTAACATCTTTTTCTGCCCTTAGGTACCTTGAAGAGGTGTATTTGTGCTGTAGAAATAGTCAAGTGAGTGAGGTCGTCACGAGGCAACCCTAAGCCATTACTGCCATCCCTTTCCTATGAAATATTTTTTTTATCAAAGACTCTAATAATAACGTCAAACCAAACTTACCAGGTTTGCAGATGATCCACACCTGGGAGGAATAGCTCAGCGCACAATGGCACTGTTTAGGAAAAATGGATGAGGATTTTATAATTTTTTTTAATGTTTATTCATTTTTGAGAGACAGGGACAGAGCATGAGCGGGGAAGGGGCAGAGAGGGAGGCGCAGAATCCGAAGCAGGCTCCAGGCTCTGAGCTTGTCAGCACAGAGTCTGACGCGGGGCTCGAACTCATGAACTGTCAGATCATGACCTGAGCCAAAGTCGGGCACTCAACCGACTGAGCCACCCAGGTGCCCCAAGGAGGGGGATTTTAAAAATCTGTGTTCAAGCTCTGGTTCTGCCACTCACTAATGGCTCTTAATTTTCTTATAAATGAGAAAAGTGAGATTCTGTGAGCTAAGCAGACTGCACATACACCTAAGAACTGTGAAGGGACTGATGCATAATGGAGACCCAGATTTATCTGCCTAGAGGTACAACAGACTTTGGTAACAAATCGAATGGGAGGGCCTGGTGAAGAGTGCAGGGGGAGCCAAGGATGGTTACCAGGGTTACTGGTGAACCTGTACGTATCCATCAGGATGGCAAGAAGATGACATTTCACATATATCAGACAGTAGGTTTCTTTCAGACATTCCTGTAGAAACATCTCCTGTATACTTCAGTAAAGAGATGATTTGGGAGTCCCAATATAACATTATAGTGGTAACAATGCAAACCTATGAAAATAGACGAGCGTGGATTGATGTGGAAATGAGGACCAATGCCCAAGCGGGATGGGACACTGACTTTAGGGAACGGACAGAGGAGGCAGAACCTCACGTGAGACTTGGAAGAAGCAGGTAGAGCAGCTGGCAAAGAACTGTAGGGCTCTGAGGGTATAGGGGTCACCAAAGGAGGAGAGAGGGTCAAGAATGTGTAGAGTTTGGCAAGGGACGATCTAAAAGGCCCGTCAGGATAAATAAAAAGGTGTCTGTGACGACTGACCAGCATGTGTGCTGCAGTCTTAACTCTGTTCATTTCAGTCCCTCTGGGATTAAACACTGAGCGATTCTCCAAGACTTTTTCCAGGAACGTTTTCAGAAGTGATCTTATCAGCTGCCTCAGTATCCCAGAAAAGTTCTCCAGCAAGCATCTGGCTTTGCTGTTCTCACGAGAATGACTCAGATTCCCCCTTCCTGGTTAAGGTCTACCATGATGTGGCTTTGGCAATAGTTAGCCTGGATAAGAAAGTAATAGTGATCACAAGAAAGGATTATTGTCATTTACATCAAGCTAAATGTAAGTCTGTGGAGTGATAAGGTTGCTAAAACGTAATGTTCAGATGATCTTAGTCTGCATTAATGGAAGAGAGTCGAGACCACGAGAAACAATAGCTCTATTTTCCTCTGCATTGGTTAAACTATATCTATTATGTTCTATTCTGGGTGCCAAATTTCAGGAAAATTAATCCATTTGAATGTATCAAGAAGAGGGTGAAGTGAAAAATGTTCTGTAAATTGCTTTTTTGTGATGAAAATATCCATAATGGCAACCAATTGGACAAAGTTTTCAGAATGGAAAGCTCCCTTCTGCTTTCTTTCTCCGTTCCTCTGAGTGCTCTACAGACCACTCAGCAAATGCCTGCTTGACATCTGGAGAAGTTCACTGCCAATCAGCAATCAGAAACTTTTAGCAGAGCCTCCTGGGCAGAACACAGAAAGTAGCTGAAAGAAAGAGAAAAATAATTCTAGTACAATGATGAGCAAAATAGGTTTTTATTTATTTGGGGGGTGGGGAGAATGTTGGCTTAAAAGCAGACAGCTTTCTTGATGCTGGATTCCTCTGGGTACTTAGTACGTGACTGTGCAAGTGACATAGTTTCCCAATTTTATGTGGCCCTTTTTCAATGGACCATCTTTAGGTACTAGTACTTCTAGGACATATCTTGGGACACTGGTTTAGGGAGTAAGGAGAGGGGCAGAAAGAAGAAGAAAGAGGCAATATCAACTGACACCCAGATGGGATTTTGGTCTAGCTGCAACATAGTCCCCATGACAGAGTTTGATTGTGTGAAGGAGTGGATAACAGGAAGAAAATACTCTTTTTTCTTATTTTATTTTATTTTATTTTATTTTATTTTATTTTATTTTATTTTATTTTATTTTATTTGCATCATGATAAGTGTATTCTTTAATTCCCATCACCTATTTCACCCATCTGCCCACCCTCCTCCCCTCTGGTAACCATCAGTTTGTTCTCTCTAGTTACGAGTCTGTTTCTTGATCTGTCTCTCTCTCCACCCCTCCACTTTGCTTGTTTGTTTTCTTTCTTAATTCCACATATGAGTGAGATCATATGGTATTTATCTTTCTCTGACTGACTTATTTTGCTTAGCATTATACTCCCTAGGTCCACCCATGTTGTTGCAAATAGCAAAATGCCATCCTTTTTTATGGCTGATAAGATCCCATTATATATATCCCCCACACCTTCTTTATCCATGCATCTATCAGTGGACATTTGGGTTGCTTCCATAAGAGGGCTATTGGAAATAATGGTGCAGTAAACATAGGGGTAAATGTGTCCCTTTGAATTAGTGTTTAGGTATTTTTGGATAAATACCTGGTAGTGCCATTACTGAGTTATAAGGTAGTTCTATTTTTAATTTTTTGAGGAAACTGCAGTCTTCCACAGTGGCTGTACCCGTTTGCATTCCCACCAATAACGTAAGAGGGTTCATTTTTCTCCACATCCTTGCCAACACTGTTGTTTTTTGTGCTTTTGATGTTAGCCATTCTGACAGGTGTGTGAGGTGCTATCTCATTGTAGTTATGATTTGTATTTACCTAAAGATGAGTGATGTTGATCATATTTTCATGTGTCTGTTGGCCATCTGGATATCTTCTACAGAGGAATGTCTATTCTTCTGCCCATTTTTAAATTGGATTATTTTTTAGAGTATTGAGTTGTATCAGTTCTTTATATATTTTGGATACTAATCCTTTATCGGATATATCATTTGCAAATATCTTCTCCCATTTGATAGGTTGACTTTTAGTTTTGTTCATTGTTTCCTTCACTGTGTAGAAACATTTTACTTTGATGTAGTCCCAACAGTTTATTTTTTCTTTTGTTGCCCTTGCTTCAGGAGACACATCTAGAGACGTGTTGCTACAGTTCATGTCAGAGAGATTGTTGCCTGTGCTCTCTTCAAAGATTTTTATAATGTCAGGTCTTACATTTAGGTCTTTAATCCATTTTGAGTTTATTTTTGTGTATGGTGAAATAAAGTGGTTCAGTTTCATTCTTTTGCACGTGTCTATCGAGCATTTGTTGGAGAGACTTTTTCCCATTTTATATTCATTCTTGATTTGTCAAATATTAATTGACCGTATGATTGTTGGTTTATTTCTTTTTTTTTTCTGTTCTACTGATCTATGTGTCTATTTTTATGCTAGTACTATACTGTTTTAATTACTACTACTTGGGAGGTCTGGAATTGTGATACCTCCAGGTTCATTTTTATTTTTTTTCGAAATGGCTTTGACTGTTCAAGGTCTTTTGTGGTTCCATACAAAGTTTAGGATTGTTTGTTCTAGTTCTTTGATAAATACTGTTGGTATTTTGATAGGAATTGCATTAAATCTGTAGGTTGCTTTGGGTAATAGAGACATTTTAACAATATTTGTTCTTCCAGTCCATGAGCATGGGACATCTTTCCATTTCTTTCCATCATCTTGAGTTTCTTTCATCGATGTTTTATAGTTTTCATAGTACAGATCTTTTCACCTCTTTGGGTGAGTTTCCTCCTAGATATTTTATTGTTTTTTCTACAATTGAAAATGGGATTGTTTTCTTTACTTCACTTTCTGCAGCTTTATGATTAGTGTATAGAAACATAACAGATTTCTGTGCGTTGATTTTGTATCCTGTGACTTTACTGAATTCATTTATAAGTTCTTGTAGATTTTTGGGGAGTCTTTAGGGTTTTATATAGATAATATCATGTTATCTGAAAATAGTGAGACTTTTACTTCTTACTTACCAATTTGGATGCTTTTTATTTCTTTATGTTGTGTAACTGCAGTGGCTAGGACTTCCAGTAGTAGGTAGAATAAAAGTGGTGAGAGTGGTCATGAGCTTAGGGGGAAGGCTCTCAGTTTTTCACCATTGACTATGATGCTGGCTGTAGGTTTTTCATATAAGACCTGTATTATGTTGATACATGTTCTCTCTAGACCTCTTTTGCAAAGGGTTTTTGTCATGAATAAGATGTACTTCATCAAATGGTTTTTCTGTATCTATTGAAATGATCATACGGTTTTTATCCTGTCTGTTATTGATGTGATGTATCATGATTGTTTTAGGAGGAGAACACTCTTCAGACAAGATTAAATTGACATTAATGTACGAGACCAATTGTAGAAGGGAAAGATGAGGCCGAATGTCTCGCTCAGAGATAATGGCAAAACAAGCAGAAGAGACTGTGAACCATCTCATGATTCTGAGTTTTATCTAATGCGGTCACATGTTGAAATTTACTCGTGTGGATACAGATTGAGTCTAAATCAAAGACATAGGCATAATGAGAAAACACAGAAAACTCATAATACCTTATATTTAGACAAAAATCATAAAACTTAAGCAAGTTGACATTGAATGCAAGAGAATAACAGAATTTTCTTTAGAAAATGATTCCTTTTTAACAATGTTTCTAATAAAAACTAAATTACATTGTTGAAGGTAATACATTTTACTAAAAACTTTTGAAATATTCCACTTATTCACTTTAATTACTAAACAACAAAATTGAATAAGAAATTAATACGTTGAGGCATTGTCTTAATTTTTTAATGTATGTTTTTCAAAATAAATGATTAATATACCCATCTTAATTCTACCTTATTTTGTATTTCTAAATATTTATACAAATACTTATTAATCATAATAAATAATGCCATAAGCAGTAGAAGGCATTGGTGAATTTTATCAGATGGGAAATGGTATAACAGGGGCACCTGGGTGGCTTGGTTGGTTAAGCTTCTGACTTCGGCTCAGGTTATGATCTCACATCTCAAGGGTTGGAGTCCCGTGTCGGGCTCTGTTGACAGCTCGGAGCCTGGAGACTGCTTCAGATTGTGTATCTCCCTCCTTCTCTGCCCCTCCCCCACTTGCACTCTGTCTCTCTCTCAAAAATAAATAAACATTTAAAAAAAATTTTTAAAGGAAATGGTAAAACATAGGCATCTTATTGACTGCAGTATAGACACAAGTGTTAAGCACCTGTAATAGCATTTAGTCTCCCAAGTTTTCAGTGTAGGCGATTTTGCATCAGATGATGTGCCTTCTCATCAGAGCAGACTTGGATCTGAGATCAGATGCAGTCATTTTAAGTCAAAGCCATGGAGAGCTTCAAAGGGGCCAGGTGCTTGAATTCTCTTCGTTGGACTCTCAAAATGTTTGCTCTTTTACCACTAGCCATCTTCACTTCTGTTGGAAAGGAAGATATGGCTAAGTGTGGTCCTCTCACTTTTATTATCTTCTATTAATGTAACTACTATCTTCACTTAACCTAACCCTGCGCTCCTCTCCTCTGGGACATCGGACAGTCTTCTGCAGTTGATTTATCCACCTCCTTCTTCTCCCTCCAACTTCTAATACGCTTTAGTATCCTAATGCCAGAAACATATCAACACCAAATGAGCCCTAAATTGGCCCTTGACTGTGCCCTTCCTTGATGATAGGCAAAACTTTTAGTAAAAGTATTTAATTATCTGTTGTCTGCACTTCCTCCCCTCACTATTTATTTCTAGGTGCACTGTGTTCTGACTCTTACTGCCCTCTCTAGTAATAAAAAATGATTATTTGCAAGAAGAAACAACATGTTATTTATAACCCATAAATACTTTCTGTTGAAGATGAAGATCATCACATGACTGGTCTTTTCTTCTCCTGAAAAATCTTGGCGGGTTTATTTATGTGCCTTTGGAGACCGGACTAGAAGTTAATTGATCTGCACGCTTTGGAGATCCAGAGGTAATTCTGAAGGAAAGGAGCAGCATAGGAACAGCTCAGGAGCCCGGTGAAGTCACAGATTATATTCCCTCTTTACAATGGGAGTCCTTCACTCTGATCACCAAATCAGTCCTTCAGTCCTTCACTGATGTCCTTCACTCTGTCCATCAAATCTAACCAAGTGAATGAAATGCTGCTCGTCAATTGGTATCTGTGCTTGTGGAAACCAGAACAGGCTGGTTTCACATCCAGGTTAATGGTGGTGAAACAGAGATTAAGGGTGCCCCTTACTATGTCTGTCTACTCCCTTATTATGGGTGTTATTTAACTAAAAACCATATTTCTTCAGTGTTTGCTATACCAAACGCTCATTTTTGCTCACTTTATTTTCACAGTAATCGTGTGAATTACCACATATTATTGTTCCTATTCTATAGATGAGGAAATTGAAACAGAATTTAAGTGATTTGCCAAGGCTTATGGAATTAGCAGGTGCTAGGGCAGGAATTCATACTGCCATGTGCTTAGTAGGTGCTCAGTTTATATTCGTTGAATTTAATTAGCGTGAGAGTCATTGCACAATTTAGTCAGGCTTAGGAGTACATTCATCAACTTTTTTTTCTTTTTCCCGGGATAGGATATTTTCTTAAATACTGATGAGCAAGTAAGGACTCATGCTGAGCTAATGCTTCTAATAGAATAACCTAGAAATCTATTATTGTATTGTGGTGCTATCAGCACTAGTGAAAACTTTATTTGATTTCTGTTTTTCTCATTTATGCTACAAATGAGGAGGATAGCCTTAGGAAAGCGATTTGCCTGTCATTTGATCTTTATGAAGAAATTACACATAATTAACTTATTTCATTTTTAGTAAGTTGCTAATTAGGTGGCTCGTTCAGATTCCAAAGGATTAATCTTTTGGCTTCCAGCGTGGTAGTAAAAAAGAATCCACTATCGTAGAGCAAACAAAATCATCAGGAGTTCTTGAGCCCCCAAAGAAAATAAATGATTGAACGAAAGAATGGCAAGGAGAGGCTTTAATCTGAGCATTTAAAGTGAAACGGAGATTTAAGAAATCTTGTGATCAAAGCAGTCGCACTAAAATAGAAGTAAATTATTTATTTAGCCGAGGGTAACATTTTCCTTTGTAATACTTGTGGGTTTTTTTCCTAGAAATTAAGCCCATCATCTCAATTGTGTCATAATATTTTAGATTTCATGGCGTGAATGACTCGACTCCTATATTATTAAATTAAGCCTTATTGTTCCCAACATGGAGCTTAACATTTAGTATCTAAAGGTCAGTGCTCTATAAACGTGAGATAGAAAAAATAAAGTTTAGCAGCTGTATCCCATTAGGCTAGTCAGAAAGGAAGGAAGGAAGGAACAGCAGTGGGATGAGTGCAACGTGCTGAGCAATTAAATACCTTGTGGGCAGATCTGAGGCTCCTGTTACTTTCCTCACATTTTCAGCCTGCATCAAGAATTGGGAACAGCATACAAGGGTCAAGAATTAGAACTAAGTTTAGATTTTTTTTTTTTAAGTGACCTTTGTTGAGCAAAAATAATTTAATTTCAGGAGACAGATACGCAAGATCTTGAATGCTGGTTATGATGATTTTCTTGGATATTATGTGTCATCAAATTGGAGAGTTTCTAAGGAATGTCAGATCCCCATCGGACTGTGGTCACACTTCCAAATCTTACAGTTTTGCTGCTTAATTCCCTCTGTATTTGTTGCTCGCATGAATGCAGCCTGCTTAACACAGAATGCACCTAAGGGGAGTGTACTTAGGCACAACTCTATGAAAATGAGGTTAAACAGAAAAGAATAGTCAAATAGTCACATGCCTCATTAGGCCTTTGGGTCCTTAGGGTTGGGTTTAGTTCACTGAAATCTCTCACCCCTTCATTAGGGGAGTGAAAATAGTCAAGAGAAAATTCTTGTCATCACCTATTGATGACAATTGTCCATTAACGCCTTCTTGCAGAATTTACCTGGAGAGGGGGAACCCTTCGGGTAAACTATCTATACATCGGTAAGAAAATAAGGCTTGGGGCGCCTGGGTGGCGCAGTCGGTTAAGCGTCCGACTTCAGCCAGGTCACGATCTCGCGGTCCGTGAGTTCGAGCCCCGCGTCGGGCTCTGGGCTGATGGCTCAGAGCCTGGAGCCTGTTTCAGATTCTGTGTCTCCCTCTCTCTCTGCCCCTCCCCCGTTCATGCTCTGTCTCTCTCTGTCCCAAAAATAAATAAATGTTGTAAAAAAAAATTAAAAAAAAAAAAAAAGAAAAGAAGGCTTGCAGAGAGGAAACATCTTTCTGAAATCATGGAAGTCTAGGGTTAGAAGCGAGGACACCCAATGTCCAGTTCAGCCCTCCTTTCGCTGTTCGCTGAGCCTCTGCTCCCACAGCATGAGGACCCCAGTGCTAGCTGTCTCCTGATTAAATGCAGAGGGAGACTGTGTCACCGTTGTTGATAGCCAACCACAATTCTCCTCAACTCTCTGGAAAAGGGCGCAGAATTCTCCAGAACAAATCACAGAATTTCCCTCCTAATTCAACAATGAGATTAATAGAATTTTGTGATTCGCTCCAGACCAGGACTTACGATCAGACAAACTGGTTCTTTTTCTCCTTTAATTTTATTTTTTTCCTAAGCGGTGTGTGGGTACCCCAGGAAATAGGCAAGATAATTGGAGAAATGGGGATAAAATATTTAAGCTTTTATTTGTACACAATTTCTATTCTTGTGCTTATATATGTGTAATATTTTATAATTTAAAAATGAAAATAAATTGATAATACTGCTTTTTTTCTTTTAAGTTAGGGGGTGCAACATAAAAAATTTTAGAGACCACCTTCAGAAAGTCCTACCCGTAAAAAGGAATGACTCTAAGGTCTGTTTGTAAATTATTATCACGACATATCACACGGTCTGTAATGGAATCCCTCAATGTTCCTGTCATTGACTCTCCTGTCAAGTAAAACAAACCATATTTTAACCTTCCATCATCTCTAGAATGAGCTTGGTTATTGTGTTTTCAGATTTATATGGAACATTTCAAAGGACAGCAGGTGGCTTCAGTTATGATCCGTTTGAACACTGGAATTAAAAAAAAAAAACAAACAAACCTCTGCTCATCAGAAAGATACCCTAAATAATCGACTGCCCCCTTATCTTGTCAGATAACATTTGAGCGAGTTGGTCACTGCTTCTTTGTGGTTCTTGTTTGGCTTTTGGTTTTTGACTTTATGCTTCGTCTGGAAGTGAGAACTAGGCTACAAAGTCTCAATATTACCATCTTCTACCTTCAGGTAAATCTATCCCCTGTAATCTCATCCATCAACTCTTGCTGGATTTGTGCTATGTGTAGTGCTGGGGTAGATGCCCTCCCTTTTCATGATTTTCAAGTCATTTCCGGGTTTACAAGATGCTTACTGGCTAGGCGTATTGTGGTCCCATCGCTAAAACAAGATATTAAACTCATAGGCTATTTTGGAATTTCTGTACATAGTGTAGGGGACAGTCTTACAACAGACTCCAGTACCACTCCTTTGGGATTTCCGTGTAGAGGGAATTCTTAACCTGAAATTTTCAGTTCTTTTTCTGAAATATTTCTAAATATTCACTTTCCTGGCTGTTAGAAAATAAAGAGAATCACACAAGATGGGGGTGATCATCTTAGTTGCCATTCCAGAGCAAGTGGACATCCACTCTGATTTTTTCTTAAAGCAGATACAGAACGTAAGAAGAAAGAGTGTTCTTAATTCTATTGTTAATTCCCGCTGGATTGTTAGTAAGTCAAAGAGAGGTGGTTCCTTCACACAGCTAGCTGTTAGAACTGGGGTAGTGTGTTATTAAAGTCTATTAGATCAGCGTACTCCTTTTCAAAGTTTTAATAGTAGGTTTTTTTTAATCAAATTTAAACTGAAAATGTTATAGAGCATAACAAGCATCCCAATAGAGAGCTGTTTTGTACTAATCAGCATGTTAAGTCAGCCTTTCAGGCTAATGGAAAGAAAAAAAAACTCCATAATTTCTTTTTCACTAAATGAGGACCAAATACTCTGTGATCATTAGTGTTTGCTAGTGTGTGTGTGTGTGTGTGTGTGTGTGTGTGTGTGTGCACCCACATGTACAGATACATGCAAACAGTGGAAGGATGCAAGATGGACTGTGGGTGGGGGTCTCTGAAAACAAAAGTGGGAGGGAAAAAGAGAGTGGAGGGCCAGGCTCATGGCGTCTATGACCCTTTCACGCCTCTCTATCATTTGCCTTCTTTTTCATGAGCCACTTACTTAATTAAAAATTAATAAACCAGGTGTTTACCCAAAGGATACAACAATACAGATTCGAAGGGGTACATGCACCGCAATGTTTATAGCAGCACTATCGACAATAGCCAAAGTATGGAAAGAACCCAAATGTCCATAGACTGATGGCTGGATGAAGACGATGTGGTATATATATACGATGGAATATTACTCAGCCATCACCAAGAATGAAAGCTCGCCATTTAATACAACATGGATGGAGCTAGTGTGTATTATGCTAAGTGAAATGTGTCAGTCAGAGCCAGACTAATACCATACAATTTCATTCATAGGTGGAATTTAAGAAAACAAACAGATGAACGTATGTGAGTGGGGAAAAAGAGAGAGAGGGAAACAAACCATAAGAAACTCTTAAAGATAGAGAACAAACTGAGGGTTGATGAGCACCCTCATGGAGGGAGGTGTGTGTGGGTGGGCATTAAGGAGGGCACTTGTGGTGAGCACCGTGTGTTGTAAATGATGAATCGCTCACTGAATTCTGCTCCTGAAATCAATATTGCACTTTATGTTAACTAACTAGAATTTAAATTAAAATTTGAAAAAAAAGTCATTTTCATAAAATAAGGTATTTTAAAGTGGCAGTGTATTTCAAGTGTTTTTCTCCTGCAAGAAATACAAAGTGCTTCATATACTTAATGCTATTGCTATTGAAGTGTCTGACTTGGCAAATTATGAATTTGTATGTAAAATTGATAACTTTTTGCCATTAGGAATAAAATATTGTGTATACACAGAAAGCTAGCTGAATTTTATCAAAGCAAGATGAAATGTTCCTTCAAAATATAATAATTATCATTTAATTGGCTTATTTACGAGTTTTAAATATTTTAAAAAGTCAAATAGTAGGTCCAATGAACATGATTTGATTTGCAAATGTTACTGATGTCTTGTATTTTTAAGCTTAGTTTAAAAAATTGTAATGCTAGATAATGAATATTATTAGGAAAGGCTTTTTATGCCCAGAATCCAGAGACCTTCAGTATGTTAACTGAACAGCTTTCAGGTAAATCAGTAATGGCCTTGTTTTGTCCTTATGTATACTTCACCATATCACGGCTTTTATGCAGTTGAGTAGGTCAACTGGATGGTTAAAGAGGTCTTCAGACATTTGGGCTCTGAATCAGGACTTGATGATAAAGCCCTTAGAGGTAAGATTTTTCTTAATGTCACTATCTTACCAAGGAAATTCACATGAGGCTGATGTGTAAAACTGAAAAACCAGTCCATTAATTCATACTTCATTAATGACATGCTTATACTCTATCAAAGGCATTTCCTTTTCTTGTATTGATCTACCTGGGAAGCCAACTTAGTAAATGTTATGAAGAATGTTGGGGGATAATTTTCATCCATGCCATGGTAAATCTGAAAAGGTATTTGCATTTTTATATATCCTCAAAATAAATCTGTCCATCTTAAGAATGTCTTAGAGAGGCACCTGGGTGGCTCAGTCGGTTAAGCATCCAGCTTCGGCTCAGGTCACGATCTCATGGTTCCTGAGTTTGAGCCCTGTGCTTGGCTCTGTGCTGACAGCTCAGCACCTGGAGCCTGCTTTGGATTCTGTCTCTCTGTCTCTCGCTCTCAAAAGTAAATAAGCATTAAAAATTATTAAGAGACAGGGCGCCTGGGTGGCTCAGTCCGTTGAGCGTCTGACTTCGGCTCAGGTCATGATCTTGCATTTGACGAGTTTGAGCCCCGCAGCAGGCTCTGTGCTGATGGCTCGGAGCCTGGAGCCTGCTTCGGATTCTGTGTCTCCCTCTCTCTCTGCCCCTCCCCCGCTCATGCTCTGTCTCTCTCTGTCTCAAAAATAAACGTTAAAAAAATTTTTTTAATTAAAAAAAAATATTAAAATAATGTCTTAGATCAGAAAACTGGCCAGAGAAGTTACAGTCAGTGGCAGAGCCCAAATATGAACTCCAGGCAGCAGTTTTCTCCAGATAAAATGTCCCTGCACTAAGTGAGCATCTGGGGTGCTGGGTTTTCCAGGCCGGGCCCGTCTCCCCACCAACCTCACTGGAGCACATTCTGTTGAGATTTCCCTCTGAGGTTTGTCTTTCTGTTTTCCCTTTTGCTGATATATAATTTCCCAGCCGATATGTATATCACAGATAAGGCTGCTATCCGGCCCGGATAGGGAACTGTTCCTCGGAAGTGCAGAGAACAGTTCTGTGCCTGTTATGTCCCAATCTCATACGTTACCTGTTGCCGGGCAACTGCCCTTACTTCTAAGTTTAGGGGTACTTGCTCACCAGTGCCCCCCCTCGACAGCAAGCCTGTTTTCTCCCATGTACACTAAAAAGGGGTGATATTTTAGGACAGACATACGTTCTTTAGGCAAATTGTCACACTTCTAAATCACACACACACACACACACACACACACACACACACACACACCAAACAACTCCCATCATGTAGATTTACTGTGCAAATGATTTCTCAGTAGTTTCAGTTTTCCTCTTCGGTAGGAACGCTGTGTAACCGGATCATCCCACCAGCTGCCACTTCTCAACAGGCAGTTGGTTCTGATGAGCAAGCACGGTTCACTCTTTGCCCCATAATATCTTTCCCACTTGCAGAGGCTGAAGCTTCTTGTCAGCTTCTAGCCATTAAAGTTTCCCCTGAAGGGCAGCTTACGTGTGGCTGAAACACTGTACGGATTATTTCGTCGTAGCAAAACATGGTAATTGCTCCTTTCCTTTCAGACACTGAAATTCGGATAAACCGTAAACCATCATTTCATATTTATTTCCCAAAGCTCCCTCCATATTTTGATGGTCCAGCTATGATCAAATAAATCATTCTCTTTTCCTCCTATTTTATATGGACTATTTTCTCTGCCTGGAATGGCCTCTTATTCATTCCCTGAGGTTCAGTTTAAATGCCTGACTGTCACAAGACCTTTCTCCCCCTACCCGCCCCCCCCAACCCCAAGCCTCCACTGTTAGATGCTTATCACTCTGCTTAATAAGTTGTTCAAATTCCTGTTAACGTATGTGTTACACCACCCTGGACAAACTTTAGACATGCCTTCTCTTCCAGCATATTGCTTTACTCTCTGGGGACAATGTTTGCTCAGTGACGGTCATGCAAAACTGCTCGTGGAATGACTGAATGGATTAAACATGGAATTGTCTGAGAAGTTGGGTGAATTTCTCACTAACTTATTCCAGAACTGCATATGTTGAAGTTGTACGGCATAGTGTTCTGGAGTATGAGGTTTTCAGAGTCAGAAGCTATTTGATATGAGATGCTTTTTACTGGCAGTGTGACTCTGTTTAGGACTAGTTTCTACATGGGGCTCCTGGGTGGCTCCGTCGGTTAAGCATCCGACTTCAGCTCAGGTCATGATCTCACGGTCTGTGAATTTGAGCCCCGTGTCAGGCTCTGTGCTGACAGCTCAGAGCCTGGAGCCTGCTTCAGAGTGTCTCCCTCTCTCTCTCTCTCTCTCTCTCTCTCTCTCTCTGCCCCTCCCCAGCTCACAGTCTGTCTCTCTCTCAAAAAATAAACATTAAAAATTAAAAAAAAGGGAGCTAGTTTTAGTGAGCCTTCATCAGCATCGTCTGGTGAATGTCTTTTTAAATAAGCAGCTCTGACCCCAAACCTAGCCAGATCCTGCTCTAGCTTCTCTCTCTCTCTCTCTCTCTCTCTCTCTCTCTCTCTCTCACACACACATATACACACACGCGTGCACACTACCAGATCATAGTTAAGGGTAAGAAATGTGCATTCATCCTGAAAGTTGGGTTACATAAAGTTGGATTATGTGCATTAACAGCAGAGTGTAAATTATGATAATTAAGCATGCACTGTTTGGCTTATTAGGCTTTTATTTTATGTGATTTCAAGACCCATTTCTTTGAGTTTTGTTCGAACAAGGAGAAATACCCATCAGTAAAAGAGTGTGGGCTCTGGAAACATTTATTCATGATCTCTCATTTCCCTTTAGTGATAATAATGTTACGTCTATGCTGCTTTTTATCCTTTTCAAGGTAATTTCACATGCATTACCTGATTTTGCAACCAGCAACCAGTTTAACATCACAAATGTTTATAAGTTCATATCTGTATTTTGGTTTTTTAAAAGACGATCCTATCCTTCGATGTGGTTACAGATGAAACATACATTCACTTCCGCTCACCATTCAGTGAAACCCAGAGCAATTTCAGTTGTGCTCATCCAAGGGCAAAATTAGGTCTCAGGATTTAACTGAGGTGGGATAATGTAATATAAATGACTTGTTTACCTGAGAGCAATAGGAACAAAAAGAGACAATCTAAAATGAAAGCCACTACGGAACAGTAATGAAATGCGACGTTAAAAACCACTAATGGATGTTGACCTTCTGAAATGAAATAATAACAAAGAAAGAAAAGGAAAAGCACAGTAAAACTAAAGGTGCTCCCAGAGTTGAGAAACATTTCATGAACTGCAGAGCACCTCCACTCAATGCTTTTTTTTTGTTTCGATCTCACTTTCTCCAACTGACCATGACATTTCCTATGTTAATAACGTACGTGTCTGTCTCCCATTCTAATCTGTTGGAGCCTTATGCATCTTTGATTTGCCCATTCATTAGCAGTGCCAAACCTTGCACAGAGAAGAGGCAATCAATACGTGTTTGTTGAATTGCATTGAACTCTTAAGCAAGGATAAAATTATGCCAACTCTGAGCCCACGTGTTTTCTAAATCTTAAGCAGTTCAACTAAGATAAAAGGTAACACAGAGCACTTTCCTCACTGCATAAGCAACAATAAAATACAGCTTTATGTGGCTTTTCCAATATGAAATATGGTTATCCTAGCCATAATCTTAGTCTGGTGGTAAATATATTATTCATGACATGTAATTATAATGAGTAGCTTGCCTTTTAAAGAAGATGTAGCGATGTTAGCAGTGAGAATGAAATTGGCCATTTTTTTCCCCATAAAGCTCCGTGTTTTCCCCAGGCAATAAGATATGGCTTTGCAAGTAGAATATGTGGAGAAAAAGACAAATTGCATACTATCTCAGAGCCTCATTTTAATATTTAATTTTACTTTAGGCACATCCTGGTATACTTGAAAAAGCCTTTATTTACTTTTATTTCCTAACATTAATTTCGTTGCTCTGAAATACACCAAGTACTTTACTAAGTGTTAAATTAGTTCTAATATTGTGAATGTAAGGTTTTGCTTTTATGAATGAGTTTGTATTTCCAAAGTCACTCGGCACTGGAATGATAACAGTGATTTTTGAACCGTTTTTTCTCTTTTTCGGCAAAAGCGTGGATGGCAGAGCCATTCATTCCCATGCACCAGCTTAATTCTGGCCTTACTGTCCTCCTGTGGAATGCATGTCTCTGTAACCCTGGGGGCACATAAGTGAGTGAGGTTATCGAAACTGCAGACCGCGATGTCTAGCCCTGTGCTGCTGTCTTGGGTAGATTTAATGATCAGGACCAGTCATGTGGAGCTGAAAGGAAGAGCTCAGATAAATCCGTGCCACCTGTTACTGGCCAGGCACAGTATCAGATGTGTTCCATGCTGTCTTATTTACTCATCAGATCAACACTGCTGTTCACACCTTACAGATGGTTTGCGGAGGGGAAGGGAGGTTGGGTCACTTTGCAAGGTATCATAGCTAGAAAGCGTCAGGAGATGAGACTGAGTCCCAAGACTTCCTGGTTCTAAAGCCCATGCCTTTTCCACTCAAGTAACGCTGAATCCACAGAATTCACCGTCACCAGGGATGCAGTTTAGAATCTTGAGGGAGTCAGTCCTGCTATCTCACCACATTTTCTCCGGCTTACTGACTGTCAGCCAGACTCTAAGTGCTGTTACAGTGCAGGTGAGATGCAGTAAATAATAGCATTTAAAAACATTTAAGTTAGTCCTTTGCATCTGAGGTCGACCAAAAGCTGAGAGAATAAATTGAGCTAGCTGATTACGCAGTGATGACATTTAGAATAAAAAAATATATATATTTAGAAAACTCAAAAGACAGATCTTAGCTGCCTAACAGTTTTTCTCCAGGCTAATGTTATTCCTGTTGTTCCAGAAGCTTGTGTGGCACAGGAATATTAAGTGAGCTGAATGTTTGAAAGGTGTATATCAAATGTGCTGTTAACAGTTCTTTATACATAAAGGGTGAAACCCTGTGGAGAATCTCTTGTAGGCACTTGAGCGTTACACGAATGATGGTGCCCTCCGTGACTGTGTTTGTATTGATGTGTGCAAAATTAGCCTTTTATTATTTTATTTCTTTAACGTTTTAACAAAACACATCACTCTGCTCTATTATTCTTATTGTTAATATTTCTGAAAACGAAGGGAAAATCTCTTTCTCGGAGCCCACATACAGGATGCAGATATTACTTGGCATATATATAAAATTGAAGGAGGTGGTGTGGATTCATGAGCCAATATTTATAAAACATCCTGAACTTTCCCAGTGTCGTGTATGAATACAGAGGCACCGTATTTACATTTAAGTATAAAATTGGTAACAGTGAGAACTGGCATCTTTTGAGTGGGTGGTATATGAATTCATACAGTTTTGGCATTTTTACTTTTATTTCCATTCGTTGACAGCAAAATAAATTTTGTCTAAATCTGTTTTAATAAGATAGTTTTAAAACTACGTAAAAGTTTACCTAAATTTCCTCTGTAGTTAATTGACTGAAAATGGAATTCTTTAGTTGCACACAGCTGATTGTGAAGTGAATATCCCTACGTCAACATTTTGCTTCCTTGTTTGGATCAAATATGTGTAGACGTCTTCCTTTTTTGTTTGTTTGTTTGTTTGTTAGAACTTGTGAAGTGAATGTTATGTATTCAATTTCTGCAAAGGTGGCAGTTTTCACTCAACTCCAAGACTTGACTTTGCGTGGTTAAAATGCCCGGCTAACATATGTTTGCTAAAGATAAGGTGCCTATTTAGAAACTGACGTTCAAAAAAGTTGGTCACCGATAGTTCCTTCCGCTTCATTAAAGACAATATATGCTTTCTACCTTTTCTCTTCCTTCAGCAAAGTTAACGTTAGATGAACTATAGTCACATTGTCTGTCTTATTTTGGAATTCAATTTTAATTTGGCACCAAACTTCTACATTTGAATTTCAGGACAATTGCAAGAGCATCACATAGAAATTCTACAACGGGAAACCAAAGTTAGAGCTGGGAAAAGGAGGGGCCTTGAAGCACTGTGAATTTTCTCGTAAAGTTTTTATCCATTCCGATATACGTGGGTTCAGTCTTCATGAATAACCCATAAAAATTAATGGGTTAATTTTCTACCCATTAATTTCAAAATCCTTGAAAGAGATGTTTTCATGATTGTCACAGACACCATATTCGAGAAATGAGGGCTGGATGTGACTGTAAATCAAGTTCCAAATTTAGTTTGGCCCCCGTCCTGTGATTGAGAATTCCCAAGCTTCAGAGTTTGTTTCTGCCCTACAGTCAACCTCCCCCACCCCACACCCCACCCCCTCCAGCCCCGGTCATGACCATCAGTCCTTCAGATAGATTAGATTAAATGAAAGAGGATCTGACATCCTAAATAAAAATGAACCATATAAATATGGGGAGTAAAGAATTAAGGGATATTAAGACATAAAATATATTTCATCATGTTAATCCCAGTTCAGAAAACTCAGGAACTACCACAGCTTGCTAAATAGATATCAGAGTTCCTAGTCTGACCTATTGGAAACCCTGCAGAGTCTTTTTCGTACGTATCTTTTAAACCTCTCATTTGCCCCATTGAAGCCATGTTGATTTTATCAATGTTTCTCAAACATGTTATTCTTTTTTTTTATATAAATTTAAAAAACATATATTTATTTATTTTTGAAGGAGAGAGAGAGTGAGAGCAGAGGAGGGGCAGAGAGAGAGGGAGACACACAATCTGAAGCAGGCTCCAGGCTCCGAGGGATGCGCACAGAGCCCAACACAGAGCTCCAACCCACGAACCATGAGATCACGACCTGAACCGAAGTTGGACACTTAACCGACTGAGCCACCCGGGTGCCCTTCAAACATGTTATTCTTATTCCTACTTTACTTAGTTGTATTCACTACTATTCTACTATAAATCATCCATTACTTCCTTTACTCATTTATCCATTTATCATACTTCTATGAATAAAAATACTAGGCACTGAGGATATAAAAGTGAATAAAACAGCTTTTTATGTGGAGGAGCATATACTCTAGTAGAGATATAATTATAGTATTTAGAGTACATCTTAGGGGCGCCTGGGTGGCTCAGTCGGTTAAGCATCTGACTTTGGCTCAGGTCATGATCTCGCGGTTTGAGTTCGAGCCCGCATCGGGCTCTGTGCTGACAGCTCGGAGCCTGCAGCCTGCTTTGGATTCCGTGTCTCGCTCTCTCTCTGCCCCTTCCTTGCTCGTGCTCTCTCTCTCTCTGTCTCAAAAATAAATAAAACATTAAAAAAAATTTTTAGAGTACATCTTAATAAGTAGTAATAAAAAAAATGCTTCCTCTAAGTGCAGAACCTATCCAAAGTTTTAAGTCCTGGGCCATCACCTCTTATGTAGTTTTCATATTTATTTTTACATTTATATTTATAATTCCTTTTTTCCCTCTATGAACTGCAACAGACTTTATTGCCTATATTTCTTATTTTATAAATAAATCATGAAAAATTGAATTTATCTCAATCTAATGTGCACTTATATTCTTCTTAATTACTTTTTAATTGAAGAAAACAAATTGTTTTAATTGCCCACAGTATTAAGCACTGTCTACACATGTGGTTGGGCATAATAAACATCCTTGCATGAAAAACTAATGACAGAAGAAAAGAAAGGAATAAACAAGACCATTGGGCACCTGGGTGGCTCATTTGGTTAAGCGTCCGACTCTTGATTTCAGCTCAGGTCATGATCTCAGGGTTTGTAGGATGGAGCCCCATGTCGAGGTCCCCCTTGGGTATGGAGCCTCCTTGGGATTCTCTCTCTCTCTCTCCCCCCCCCCCCTTCTCTACCTCTACCCCATTCATGGTGTCTCTTTCAAAATAAATTTTAAAAAGTTTAAAAAAGAACAAACAAGACCTTAATAATATGTTTGGTTAGGAATGAGGAGCACATAAATATATGGAATAAAATAAGGTAATATTTCAGTACCACTGGATATATTTAATATGTTATAATAGATGATGGCTTTTATGATTAGTTATTTCAATAACTAATCATTAAATCTTATTAGTGTTACGAGTAAGTTTGGAGAAAATATACGTGGTTTAGGAGTAAATAGCATGTAGACATCATAACAAAAACTACCTCTATCTGTAATCCAAAGAGGGAGTGTTGGAAGGAATTTTCATCAGGCTCAGAAACTGAGTCAACAAATAGTGATGATCAACAAATAGTGATGATCAACAAATGGCTTGTCCTTTTCATTTTATTTATTTTTTTCAACGTTTTTTATTTATTTTTGGGACAGAGAGAGACAGAGCATGAACGGGGGAGGGGCAGAGAGAGAGGGAGACACAGAATCAGAAACAGGCTCCAGGCTCTGAGCCATTAGCCCAGAGCCTGACGCGGGGCTGGAACCCATGGACCGCAAGATCGTGACCTGAGCTGAAGTCGGGCGCTTAACCAACTGAGCCACCCAGGCGCCCCTGTCTTGTCCTTTTCTACAAAAATAAAGGTGACCATTCCATGTTACAAAATCAGTATGAGCTTATCATGGAGATTGTTTTTCTCTTGCTGGTGAGTGGATGAGGGAGATATTTATGAGCCAATTTTGATCAATTGGTTGTCTATAACCGTAAAAGAGCCTGTATTAGGGCAAAAACACACTGAAGGTAAAAAGAGTAGAGGTTTCACAGAACTGGGATTTTATATGATAAGGAGAGGTCCCTGAGGTCAATAGACCTCTGGGGGGGGGGGGTGGTTAATTATGTGACATGATAAAGGTGATAAATGTTCTTAGTGCTTAGCCCGACTGGAGTCAGAGTGTTCCATAACTCGTATCCTAAGAATTCCTCACTGACCTAAGGACCATTGAAAATAATCAGAAACATCAAAATAACTGAAAGACATGCAATTTAAATATGAAATGACTTTGAATTTCCTGAAAACCAAAAGTAAATAAAGCTACTTCTGAGATTTTCAACCCTAAAAGTGTGCTTTTCATGAGTTGCAAAGTATTTTTCTTTGAGTAGACTTTGTTTTTATCCTACTGATAATGACAGAAGTACCTGGTATTTTGTAGGGTGCTTTCATCAACGTTCTGACATTTGGGTCCCCTAAAAACTTTATGAGGCAGATGGAACGAATAGGATGATGTTTCAATTTAAATAAAGAAATAGGTAATTCTAGACGTTTAAGTTTGTTTTTTTGTTTTTGTTTTTGTTTTTGTAAAATCAAAGATGTTAGAGCACAGATAGCCTCTTTTAATCTCTCATTTGCTGCCCTACCAAACGGCTCATTGGAACCCAGAGCTGATACCATCATTTTCATGTTTTTAAACTTACCTGAACAAAACATGTACCATCCCAGCTTTGGGTGAATTTAAAGTCAGAAAAGCATTAATAAGTTGCAGTCCACTAAAAAACAGGCATCCTTGAAGACATACATTGCCTTCAGGTGAAAAAGGACAGCCCTCTCATCTTCCCCGTCTACACCGTCCCTCTGTGGTCTGCAGACTAATTCGTCGTTACCACAGCCATGTGGGGGGAAATGTGGATGTCATGTTTAAGCTCTGACATTTTTTGAAATATCTTTATATAAATGTAATGAGCAAGGTAGTAATATAATGCCATAGTTCCAGTTATGTTTGTAATGTGAAGGATATTCATTTGCAAGAGGTAGAGTACTTTGCCTTGATTATGGATGTTAAAGAAGAGAACATGAAAGGGGCGCCTGGGTGGCGCAGTCGGTTAAGTGTCCGACTTCAGCCAGGTCACGATCTTGCGGTCCGTGAGTTCGAGCCCCGTGTCGGGCTCTGCGCTGATGGCTCAGAGCCTGGAGCCTGTGTCCGAATCTGTGTCTCCCTCTCTCTCTGCCCCTCCCCCGTTCATGCTCTGTCTCTCTCTGTCCCAAAAATAAATAAATGTTGAAAAAAAATTTTTTTTAATAAAATAAAATAAAAAAAAGAAGAGAACGTGAAAGATGCTATAGAAATAAACAGTGTAAAATGTAAACATCTTTGAATTTCACAAGTCAATATTTTGAATTGAATTCACAATCAATATTTCTAAAGACTTAAACAAGAAAATATGACCTTTTTTTTTCAAAAACTTAATTCCAGTATGTTAACATACGGTGTGATACTGGTTTCAGATGTACACTTTGGTGACTCAACAATTCTATACATTCCTTAGTGCTCGTCAGGATAGGCGTATTCTTTTTTTTTTTTTTAATTTTTTTTTCAACGTTTATTTATTTTTAAGACAGAGAGAGACAGCATGAACGGGGGAGGGGCAGAGAGAGAGGGAGACACAGAATCGGAAGCAGGCTCCAGGCTCTGAGCCATCAGCCCAGAGCCTGACGCGGGGCTCAAACTCACGGACCGCGAGATCGTGACCTGGCTGAAGTCGGACGCTTAACCGACTGCGCCACCCAGGCGCCCCAGGGTAGGCGTATTCTTAATCCCCTTCACCTACAAGTAAATATGATTTTGAATAGAATTCTTAAGCATGTTTTCTGTGTCTCATTTCTGATGTGAAAATAATGTAGGATTTATAATTTTGCATGTATTGAACATATTGATTCACAAAGCAAAGGACCCATTTATGTTATACTAATTTAATTTTTTTAAATTTCTGGTACCATTATTATTTCCCTCAAGATGTATCATGGATATTGATAATTACACATTTATATACATTATAGTACCCATTTCCCACGTATCTTTAGAAAGATTGAGCAATATTCAACTCCCACTTTAGGAAGGCAAAATTCCGTGTGTCAAAATAAAATTTATACACATCGAAATTCTTGTTCGCTTGTTCTTTAATCTCTTATTTGTCTGTTTTTCCTAACATCTGTGAAATCCAAAAGTTTTTCTATAACTGGACATTTGTTTCTTCTTTTTAGTACTGGCTTACTATATCATATCGTTGGTATGAAATATACATTCAGTAGGTAGATGATATATTTCAGACCTCAAACTTAAGCTAAGTGCCATTTTTGTAGTGGCTCTGAAGCTAGGTTTGTAAAACCCTGCATTAAAAAACAAAAAAATACTTGTCGTTAGTCAATGTGTCTGGGCCAAATTACTTTATAGTACCTAAAAAATATACTTGATTTTTTAAATTAAAGTTTGACTAATACTAGTAAGTCCTTTTTACTTTAGAAAACCCTCAACAAATAACATATATGATAGTCTTCAAGTAGCTTTTTTTGTTTGCTAAGATAAATTTCTTTTTTTCCTCATAAAAGGGACTGAACATTGTTATCGCTTAGTATATTCAGTTAAACCCAGTGCATTTGAGCAATGTATCTTTTGAGTCAGTGGTTATCTGTTAACCTTGGCTCTGTGTCAAAAGCGTTTCCTTCTTTGCAGTGTTTTCCTATTTATTTGGTTAGGTCCAAGTTACTGTTTTTAAGTTCCAAAATGTTCCTTTAATACATTGCGAATGATATGTAGTACTTTATCACTTTATGTTTTGAGAAGGGGATTAGTGATGTGGAAAATAAATGACTCATTTCCACAATGATGTGGAAAATAAAAATAAATGTAAATTTATTAATTTTACATATATTACAATAGTTCCTAAATATAGTAAGCACAGATCATGGTTTCTTTAAATTGTGGACTAAATGTTACTCCTTTTTAATATAACCAGCTCTTAGAATAGTCTTAAAATGATGCACAATTTATGGAAAAGAAAAGAAGGCAAGAAGGAGGGAGGGAAGGAGGGAAGAAATAGCCATTTGAACAATCCAAGAATTTCACAACAACTGTTACAAATTTCAGATGACCATGAATTATTTTTAAGCAATATATAATGTCTACCTATATTTATTATATATAGCAATGCTCTCTTGTATTCTTGTAATTAACTTATGATTCTGGAGAAATTTATTAAATATATATTTATTATAGTCTTACTTTCTAATTATAAGTGGTATACTTCCAAGCAAGCTTACCTTAATTCATCAATTTCTAAATGCATGCTTCTGCCCCCTCTTTTATAAATCAATTATCCAGTAATTTGCATTGATGCACTAGACCTCCAGGCAAGCACCTCAGCCTGTTCTATCTCGAAGAATTATTAAAACGAAAGCTTCAAAGCTAAATCTTCAGTGGTGGCTAAAAGTAGATAAGGACTGTATAAATCTGATTCCCCAGGACAAGGAGTTCTATAAATTATGGGCAAATAGGCAAGTGATTAGGCAACATGTGATTTAAGGTGAAAGGCTTTCAATGGTCATGAATAAATCCCTTTTAAAGACATTGTATTGTGTTCACTAAATAAAAATATGTTGGTTCTTCAATGATTAATAAGCTGTTTTGGTTCGAATCAATCAGCTGATAAAAAAAAATGAACCAAGAATACCAGGCAAGGTCATCTGGTCTACCTGTTGCTTTAAATCAGTTGGCATTTTATCCCCAGGTTCCTCAGCCCTCAGAAATTTCACGACTGACGTGGCCCAAGAAAAATCAAGACATTTGAAATATGTATACAGTGGTGATAATGTTGGTTTTATGCAAAAGCAATTCAGCAAGTGTGCAATTACTTTGCCTGCCATGACTATAATGTAACATAAATGGAAATAATTTATAATACCATGCTCTGTGTCAAGTGTACTTAAGCACTTTTGAGATACGGCAGAGGATCTTGCTTCCCTTCGGACTAATAATGTACATTTCTTCAATGTCATAATTTTAATTAACTGCCCTTGTTAAGATAGTTTTTTTCCCCCTCTAAACCTAATCACTGTTGGTATTTGAATGACATATTAGATAAATATTGTTTCCATTTTATTCATTGTCACGTCGAAGGTCTTTGCTTTAAGAAAAATTTAGACTGACCCTGCAATTTTTTAGAAGTTGTTCAGGGACTTTATCAACTGGATGCGGGAGTAAATAACTACTTGGTGCTATACTTTATGGTATTGGCACATTCAAATAGTTTAATTGATCCAGTGCGGTTTCTCTCTCTTAAAAACATGAGGTCTGTGGCCCTGGTAGAATTCTCATTGTTAATTTATATTGCCCGTTAGTGAATTATTCAGTTTCAAGGGCAAAAGTATGTTTTCTCCTATGGAAAAAAAATCACATAAATTAGGCAGTAGATAAAGAAGTAATATAATTGTTATCCAGTGGCATATGCTAAATAATAGCGGTGCATACAGTTACTCACTTTGCACCATTTAACACAATATTTGACAGCATAAGTCTACGAATGATATTTACTTAAACGTCACTGATGGGACAGAGTTCTTTAAGCCCCAAACTTTAATCTTTTTAGTTTGCTCTCTGTATCAGTTAGCCCCTCATATAAAATTGCATACTCTAAGTCCTAATTCGGTTATGGCGCTTAGCATTTTGTACTTCACATTTAGTCCCTTTCCTTCCCTTCCCTTCCCTTCCCTCCCCTCCCCTCCCCTCCCCTCCCCTCCCCTCCCCTCCCCTCCCCTCCCCTCCCCTTCCCTTTTTGTCAGTTTATTTATTTTTGAGAGGAAGAGAGAGGGAGAGAATTCCAAGCAGGCTCTGCACTGTCAGCGCAGAACCTCACATAGGGCTCAGACTCACGAACTGTGAGATCATGACTTGAGCGGAAAACAAGAATTGGACGCTTAACTGACCAAGCCACCAGGGCGCCCCACATTTAGTCTATTTTAAGGGAGTGTTCTCTCACCTACTGCTGTTGGAGCTTTATGAGATAACAAACATCATTGTAGCCTAATCAAATGCCATATACATTCATAGTACAATTACAAGAAATAATTGTTTAAGGAAGAAACACTTTGAGCATTACTATAACACATTACTGTGCATGTGAGCAATTGATGAACACGTTCATGAAGGGGAGTATAATTTTCTAATTTGAATCAGTATTCTTATGAAATGGAAGCAACTTTTATGTTATCTTCTTTATTCAAAGTTAGTGCAACTCTCCCCTCTCCCCCTCCTTCCTTAAGGCTGTGTCTTAAAGTTTTACCGCAAAATGGGACCAGGCTGAGATTGAGTGAAGACCAGTTAGTAGTGACATCTTGAGAGTTGTCTTTTGTACTGGGAGCTTACCTGATATCATTTGCTATTATATTGTTGTCTTTTCTGACCTCCCCCTTTCTGATTATAACATAGTCATCAGAGCCTGCTGTTTTTGATGACTACAACAGTTAATATTCTTTTATGTTATTTCCATGGATTAGCTCCCTAAGTCCTCCCAAAAGTCCTATGAGTTTCATTACCCCTAGTGTGTGTCCCCCCCACTGTTACCAGGCTGCCTGTTGGAGAGCTGGTAAGTGACCTCGTGGCGTGACTATAGGCACCTTGCTGTTAATTGTGACACTTCACTTCCCTCTTCTTGACATCTGCATTCCTGACTGGATTGGGTCCTGAAACAACTGAGCCCAGCTGTAGGGCCAGAAACCTGTCCCTAAGGCAGGAGTCATGTTCTTCATATTAGAGCAAATGGTCAGAAAGTGTCTCCCTCACTCAGTGGGGGTTCTTTCTCCTGTTCTTGGGAAGCCTCTGCAGGTACCTCAGGTGATGGGAGCCCTTTTATCCTAGAATCAGCAGCAATCCGTAGTGACTGAGATGAATAATGTTTAATCGCTTATTTGTCTTTTCTCCTTCCAGCTTAGTCGTTCCAGATGATGAATTTTTTTTTAATCTTCTGTTCCTTAATTAGCACCTTTTGACTAATTGGGTCAATAAAGCTTTACTCTTTATTTTCCTGGGCACGGATCTTGTTCTGTGGTCTTGCCTATCACATTTCTGATCAACTTCCCTCACGATACTGACTGTTCATTTGACACTTTTTTGTTGTAATTTCCTCCTTTTGGAACTTCAGCCTGTTACATGCTTACTGAATTTCAGGATTTCTTTTCAGTCAGAAGAGTGGGAAATGAGTTAATAAAACTTCTACTTTCATTTTAAAGACCCCTGAGAGATACTTAACCAGTTGCCTGCTGTGTAAATGTCACTGAGAATGAAAAACATAAAGCAGATTGACAGCTGCAGTTGTATCTACATCTAATTCAAACAATAACACAATAATCCAAACACAATAACAAACGAACACGTAGCACTTGAGTATTTTCTTTCTACAAAAGGCTCCAGAGTGATTTATATAATAAATTAGACACTAACAACTTTCTTTAGACATTATTGTTTAAAAATTAGGAAAAGAGAGCACGGAAGGTAAATATAACTCAAACAATAGAATGTTCCCCCAAATAAAATATTGGTTTTCAAGTCAGTGCTTTTTTGCTAGTTTTCTAGTAAATAGGCCATATTGCCATAAAAATGCATCTTTGTGAAAACTCTGAACATACTTGAAAATCAACTGATTTTTTTTAAACCTGTTTTTGATGGTACTACTATTTTCCTCTTACTCATAGGTAAATCTTTTTCCATCCAACAGATGTGTTGGGATTTTTTGTTTTGTTTTGTTGTTTTGTTTTGATTTTTGCTGTCTCACCAGTGATCATATCACCCTTCAGTTGCTCCGATGGGACTTACTCACTGAGTAAGTGTATCTGAATAATAGGTTGCGGTCAACTTAACGCAGTTTGACCAGTGTTTGAAAAATCCACGGTCTTTGTTTATGTGGAAATTATGGCATCTGTTTTAATTAATGTAAAGTGTGGATGGTGAATTTCAACGTCAGTCAATGCGGGACATTGACTTTATGCTCTGACAAGGTAGCGGTCTTCTTTCCCTTATGATTTACAGGTCGGCCACACTCTTCGTTCACCATGTTAAGAACAATGTTGCCCCAGGTCTTTGCACTTGTTCCCTGCACCTAGAATGCTCTAATGCTTGTCCAAATGGCTGGTTCTTCTTCAAGTCTTTGCCTAAATGTCACCTTTTTGACGAGGCCCTCCCTGACTGTCCCGTTGAAAGTGGAAACAACTCATCCTACCCACTCCTCTACTTTCTATTCTTCTCTGCCTGTTTAATTATTTCTTTATCCAAAACTCTTATCTCTCCTAATATAATATGCTCTTTACGTGTTTGCGTATTGTCTATGTCCTGCACTCAAATACAAACTCTTAAAGTTCAGGGATTTAGGTCTGTTTTGCTGATTTCCATATCCTGAGACCTTAGATGGTTGCTTGGCCTGTGGGAACAACTATGCATTAAAGATATATTATAGAATATTGAGATGTACCACTAAAAATATTCAAAACAGCTGATGCATGCATGGCATTAGAGCCTTTGACCTATTTATTTATGCATGTTCATGTATCCATTTAGCGTCTTCGTAAACTCTCCTATAAAACTTCTTAGGTTCGGGGCGCTTGGGTGGCTCAGTCGGTTGAGCGTCTGGCTTCGGCTCCGGTCATGATCTCACAGTTTGTGGGTTCGAGCCCCGCATCGGGCTCTGTGCTGACAGCTCAGAGCCTGGAGCCTGCTTCGAATTCTGTGTCTCCCTCTCTCTCTGCTCCTCCCCTGCTCATGCTCTGTCTCTGTCTCTCCTTCAAAAATAAATGAAAACATTTAAAAAAAATAAAAGTAAATAAACTTCTTAGGTTTGATCCTCATTCGTGTCCTCATTCTTGTGCTTCAGCAATGATACCTAGTCTATATCTTGGCACTTAATTAGTAGTTGAATTATTTTTATTAGATTCCAGGGCTCTCACTGTCATTCATCTTCTAAAGTAGAATGTTGTGGTCTTAATTTATGATCTTTTTCCTTGGCAGATTTCTTCTCTGACTTACCTATTTGGAATGTAACTTTTAATTCCTTCTCCAACAGCATGTTGACCATGGCAGCCCTTGTCTTTACAAATATGAGACATTTTTCAGTCTTATTCAACCGTCTGTAATGGAGATCATTAGGCTATTTTCTTCCTTCACGTCTACTTCTATTGCCTAAAACCTCTCTATATAAGGTAGTCATGGAGCCTTTTCTATTTTCCACATATTTTCACTTTACCAGATTTCCTCATCAGGGATGGTTCTTTTATTGTGAGAAGAAAGAAAGTAAACATCACACTATAGTTTTACTGTCTCCACGATCACTGTTATGTTTGTGGATCTTTATCAATTGTCTGTAATAACTTGAAACATTGATGGAGTCTCAGCTGATGCCCAAAATGGGTAAAATTAGGGCTGAGTTAACAGAATTCTATGAATAAAAAAAGAGAGAGAGAGAGTGTAGGTGGAAGCAGATGAGGTCAGAGAAGATATGTGGGTTTTTTTGGGCATTGCTAAGAGGTTGAATTTATCATTAGGAAGGCTTTGTAACTGAGAGTCAGGGAGCCCAAATCAAGGGTCAAAGGTTATATTATGCGAACCAAGAAAGGGTGAGAAAGCTCACAGAGATAAAGGCTGAAGTTGTAGAAAGTCAGAGTGCTGGTACTTGTAGTTTTAAAAAGAAATCATAAATTAAAAAAGCAGAACTAAATCCGGAAACCAGAGAAAGACCAAGCAAAGACCCTGAAATTCTAAAGACTAGAGCAACACTAGTGAGAATCAATTTGGAAAGGAATTGTTGGTTGTTTTTTAGTTTTGTTTTGTTTTGTTTTTATTCAGGATGCAGGATCTTTTTGAGCTCCTGATATTTTTTATGTATTACTAAAATTACCTTAAGTTAACAGAGTCCATGATTTTCTGACAATCATTACTTTTAAAGGGCCTTGCTATATGAGCACTAATAATTTAATGTTAGGCTATTCTGTCCTGTTTTGTGTGCTCCGTTATTTAATCTGCCTATTTTGTTCTTGTTTACCCAGGGATTTCTAGGGATGCAGTCTATACCCTGTATAATTTAACTCTTAAATCATATTGCATTACATAATAAGTATGCTTTATCTTTTTATTAATAGTCAATTATCATAAGTTAATTTCATCTGTTAGTGCTTGTTTCTTGTTCTAGTTACATTATCACCCCAGTAATAAACAATCACAAAACTTACTGGGTAAGGGAATCAAGAGAATCACTGGGGTTTTTTTGTTTTTTGTTTTTTGTTTTAAAGTGATCACAGATTTTGTGAGTCAGGACTTCAGCAGGGTTGTCTCTGCTCCATCATGTCTAAGGCTCAGTTGGCATGACTCAGATAGCTGAGACGTATGTTGAGAACTGAAATCATCTGCCAGCCTGTTCACCTGGGACCTAGGCTGGGCTAGGTGAAGGATGGGTTCATCTGGTACTTCGGGCCAGAACCCCCACATGGGACCTCTCCAGCCAGGCAGCCTCAGAGGTCAGTGCAGGGTCCAATGAGGAAGTGTCACTTCTACCATTTTCTGTTGGTCATAACAGTACTAAGGCCCCCCAGCTTGCATTGGATGGAACACAGACCACAGGTCTCATAGGAACAGTATTGGAACTGTTTATAGCTGTAACTTAAAACTGCCACATTGCCTAAGGAAACACCTAAGGAATGTTCTTTACTCCTGGTGTTACCAATAGTTATGTTAGTAGGATGGTCACTTTTGAAGATGAACCATTATTTCCACAACATACGAAGAAAGAAAGTTACACCATTTAATGATCATTTGCATTTTTTTTTTGGTTGCACTTTGGTTTTTCTTGTACCACACTCTTCTTCAAAGGTGTTTTTGTTGTTCTGTTTGCACATCAAATTCCTGAATCTGTGTTGACTTCCATGACTTCACCTCCACTGACTTTGATGGATCATTTGTTAAAGCATAGATTATGTATGAACTTTGTCTTAGACTCATTTCCAGTCCAATGGCCTGTCCATTGTTTTTCTATTTTCTACTAATATACACATTTTATTTTATAGGGCCCATAGAGTGTCAGGGAAATATACAAAAAAGTAAATGTGCCAGTAATTCTTCGTCTGTTTAGGCTAAATTTTCCAATGCCAAGTTTCTAAAAACTGCCTCTGGCTTGTACAGTTTCAGAGAGTTGGTTTCACCTTGGATTTGCCTTTTCTGACATTGAAAACACATGAATCTGTAAATGAGCTTTTTTTCCATTATAGAGACCTTGCTCGTTCCTGCCATCAGCTGATATATGCTAGTTTTGTCCCTACTTTGTTCAATTTATGTAACAATTTGTAGAATTTCACCGAAAAAGACATCCTTGTAGGAAACAAAGATGCACAACAAATAGGATTTTAGTAGTTTTGCTTCCTCTTTTGGTTAACAGATTGGATGGATATTCTGTGTTGTCAGATAATCAGATTGAAAGCTTATGTTATTTTCCATTTGCTTATATAAGCTATTCTGTATGCTGTGGAAAAGAATGTAGATTAAGACTGTGAGCACTTGAATAACAAGTGTAATTGGAAATGAGTGTCATGTAATATTTCCAAATTTTGCTAGTTTGGTTATTCACACGTGCATATGGAAAAGCTGGGAAAAATATATATCTTTTTAAATGGTATATATTAACTCATAGATTTACATTATAAATAATTACATGTAAACTGTCAAAATGCTGTGGCATTTCGTATGTTTACCTTTTTCTAATGTTAATAGGGCCTCAGTTTCTTCCTATATTATGTGAAGAAATGTAATGAATTCCTCCTCCCTTCATTCTGTTTTGCTTTTCCATTATGAACTGTGACATTCAGAACAGTGTTCATTAGTTATAATGGTCATTCTTAGATGCTGATGGAAGATAAGACTTCACGCGACTAGTTCACTTCTTCAAGTTCTACTGGTTAAGAGTATTTGTCTCCATGTTAAAAATTATTTAACGTTTTAAAAGTGTGTGTGTTTTTGAGATATATCACTAGGAACAAAAAGAACGCATATTTTCAAAAATGAAAGGACACCTTTGTGACTATGACCCAGTCAGAAGGGTCCTCTTGTCCTTCCCCTATGGAATCTTGGCCCTAAACACAAATGCTATTCTGAATTCGGGATAATGCTTCCTGTTAAAAATAAAGAAAATAAAAAAAAAGAAACCAAACTGGTAGCTTTCTAAGCAAAATATTCTTTTTTCCATTTCTGAAATTCATATGAATGGGAAGCATAGAAACACAGTCTACTATTGTTTGTAGCCATGGTCACACCAAATATATGTGAGTATATATGAGGTAACTGTATTAATTAATGAGTAAGTGAATAGTTTCTAGTTTTTATTTTCCCATTTGTTTGAAATTTATAACTTCTATTTCTATTATTTTAGTGGTTCCCCTAGAAATCTAAACATCTGTATCAATTTGTTAAGGTAAAATCAGTATCTCTTCCCACTCCTCAGATATCTCAAGGACTTCAAAACACATTCCAGATTCATATGATGGAATTGTAATAAATGTTTCTTCTATATTTTAGCCCCACAAGATATTATTATGATGATTTTTTACTGTTACCTTTAGGAATTTTTTCATTAAGACATTTTTTAGAGAAATTTTAGGTTCACAATGTAATTTAGGGATTAAAGAGATTTCCCATATCCCTCCTGCCCCTACCCATGCCTGGCCTCCCCAGTCCCCCATCAACATCTACTACCAGAGTGGTACGTTTATTACATCTGATGATTCTGCATTGACACATCATAATCACCCAAAGTCTATAGTTGACCGTAGGGTTCGTTCTTGGTCTATGTGTTTGGACAAATGTGTAACGCATCCATTGTTGTAGAAAACAGAGTATTTTTACTGCCCTCCAAATCCTTTGCCTGTTCTCGCCCTTCCTCCCCTAACTCCTGGCAACCACTGATCTCTTTATTGTCTCCCTAACTTTGCCTTTTCCATGTAATGTAATTGCAATCATACAGTATGTAGTCTTTTCAGAATGGCATCTTTCACTTGGTTAATACATACTTAAGTTCCTCTCATGTCTTTTCCTGTCCTGATAACTCGTTTTTATTAACATCACCTAAGATTCCATCATCTGGACGGACCACAGTGTATTTATCCATTCACCTACTGGAGGATATCATGGTTGCTTCCAAGTTTGGGCAATTATGGATAAAACTGTTATAAAGATGATGTGCAGATTTGTATGTGGACATAAGTTTTCAACTCCTTCCAGTGATTAGCCAAGAGTGTGGTTGCTAGATCTCACATGGTAAGAGTTTGTTCACTTTTGTAAGACACAGACTCTCTTCTCAAGCGGATGTACAATTTTCATTCCCACCAACAATGAAGGAGAGTTCCTGTTGCCCCATATCTTCACCAGCTTTTGCTGTTGTGGTATCATTTTTTTTTACTGTTTTATACTTCAATATTTGTGTATATTATCCACACTTTACCGATTTCTTTGCACACTATTTCTTCTAGCATTTTGAAAGTAAATACAGTCCTTTAGAATTTCCTGTACCTAAGGTCTCTTGATTTTTGTTTTTCTGAAAATATACTGTGTAGCTGTTACTCCCACTATCTGAATCATTTACTAGTTTATTTCTGCTGGCTCTTATTCTGTTTCCTTATTTTTGACTCTGCGGTTCTCATTATCCTCAAATAAATTATTTGTGTGAAATCTTTCGGTCTGTGGTAAAGCCCCTTGCCTTCCCCGAGAATTCTCCTGGGCACATGGAGTCACTATCATTATGTTAATCATCTTTAGGCAAGTTCATGTCTTGATGGTACCGGGCCTAAATCCACAGGCTAACGTATGACGCAGACTTATTAATCAAGGATATTTGCTATTTCCTTTTTCTTCCCTTTGCTCAAAACCAAGGCATTCTTCCCCAAAGTGCCCTGAGGGTGGGGAATGAAGGGTTAAATTTTAGTTCCCTTTTATCCCAGATGTATATCTTTTGAAAAATTCTAGCTTAATATACAAGGGTCTCCAGTCTGGTTCCCTACAATTTGCAAAGCTTGAGTTCTTGACTTCCCACCCACATTTTCATAGTTTGCCAAAATGAAGTCCAGATTTGCTGGGATTAGCAAATGCCCTCACTTCTGTCTTGGCTTTAATGCTCAGTACACTGTTTTCTGTCTTGGCTTCAGCTGCTACTTTCATATATACATATATACGTATATATTTCATATATATATTTAAATATGCATTTTCATGTAATATTAATTTTTTCAATCAGCTACATAAGTGATCTGAATAACCTACTTGACATTAATATAAATGAACAGTCTATAGTACTTTTCTTTCTCTTAAGTGTATCTTCTTAATATTTGGTTTAGATTCTTTTGTAAGACTGGTCTTTAATTTCTCTTTCTCATAAACTCCCTGTCACAAATTTTAGTGTCACATTTACAATGTCTACAAAATGAGTTAAGAGGGAACTGTTTGTTTCTTTCTTCCTCCCCTGTTCAGTATTGCTGTAAGATTAGAACGAATTTGCAAGATGGATAAAATTCATCTATACTATCATATGGGGCTTTTTTGTGAGTAGGTTTTAATTACTAATTCAGTTAGTGCAATGGGTGTAGTGCTATTTAGGCATTATGTTTTCTGTAGAGTTGGTATCACAATATATAGTTTTGTTCACTCCACTAAGTTTTCAGGATTTTGGCATAAAGTTATTCATATCATTCTCATTGTCTTCTTAATGTTGGATGAATCTAAAATCTTGCCCCTACTCGAGCTTCCTTCATATTTATCTTTATCATTCTCAAAAGAGATTTGTGTACATTAGCTATCTTTCAGAGAAGTTCTTAGACTCACTAACCATTTGCACCTTTATTTTCTGTATCATAGGAATCTATTCCTTTTTTAAACTCATTGTATTTACTTTTTACTTCTTTTTGTTACTTATTAAGGTCAGCTGATATTTTATTCTTTTTTTAGAGGGAGAGAGCACAAATGGGGCAGAGGGGCAAAGGGAGAGTGGAGAAAGAATCTCAGCGCTCATTGTGGAGCCTGATGTGAGGCTCGATCCAAGGAACCAAGAGTCTGACACCCAACTAACTGAACCACCCAGACACCCTTATTTATTTAATATAGAGTTTAAAGCTATCACTTTCAGGATGCCTATGTGGCTCAGTCAGTTAAATGTCCAACTCTTGGTTTTGGCTAGGTCATGATCTCGCAGTTGGTGAGTTTGAGCCCTACATGGGGCTCTGCAATGACAAGTGTGGAGCCTGCTTGAGATTCTCTCTCTCCCTCTCTCTGCTCCTCTCCCACTTGCACCACCTCTGTCTCTATCAAAATAAATAAACTTAGAAAAATAAAGCTATCAATTTCATTTAATGGTCCTTTTTAGTTGCATCCCACAAGTGCTGTTCTATGTATTTTCATTATTGTTTAGTAATGTTCAATATCTTTTAGCACCCATTGTGATTTTTATTGGTCCATGTGCTTTTTAAAAGTGATTTGAAAACATTTAAAATATGTGAGCATGCACATACACACACAAACACACACAAGCGATCTTTAGTGATTTCTTTATAATTGCATTATAGTCAGATATTGATTCATGGGAATTTGTTGAGAGACTTACATTATGGCTTATGATGTAGCCAGTTTTTATAAGGTTTCCATGTTTTCTGGAGAAGACGGTATTCTCTAGGCATTGCGCACAGAATCATTTACATCTATCTGTTCAGATCTCAGAAATTTGAGTGCCAAGTTTATCATTGTAGGACTAAAGATAACGTATTAACGTTTGTGACTGCTGTTTATTAAGTCATGGCAAACCCTCTTCAACTCACTGTTTCAATGAGTCTTTCTTAAAGACCAGCCTCCTCCTTCAATTTATTGAAAAAATAAAACGCCTTTCATTTCACTGAAGAGAGTTGTATTTGTAGGGAAGTGTGTCACATATAATTGCAGGGAGTTCCCAGTTCTGTGCTGTACCTCTGTATTGGCGGAAAAACAGAACCAGTTCATTGAAAGCGAGCGTTTGGCTGCCCTGGTTTCCTTTGCCTTTGGCTCTTCTCTGGTGTCACAGCAGGGTAAAGATACGGGAAAGGTCGCATGACCAGATGGCCACGAGATCAGGAATGCCTAGAAATAGAAGTTCTAATTGATTCTGTAAAAGAGACCCTTACAGTTGCTCGAAGGCTAGTCCCAGCTTGGTCCAGTTCACAAGGAAAGGAAATGATTGTGTTAAATAAGCACAACGCAGAAGTAGGAGGCAAGATACTCCTGTGCTCTCACATAAGTCCTCCGTATGAAAAGAAAAGAAATCAAATGAGGCGGGTGGATGGAGGACTTTACCTACCCTCCTTTGGCTGTTCTTAAGGGGGATAATTGTGTCAGTGATAATGTTTTTGGCTTCAGGTAATAGAATACTTGACAAGCACTAGCTTAAACAATAATGAATTTTAAACTGTCACTATGATGTCATCTATTGAGAAGCCTGGAGGGAAGGGGTTCCAGATTGGGCTAATTCTGTGGCCCACTGGTTGTTTTTCACTCTGCCATCCTTAATGGACTGGCCTTTGTAGTCACCTGCTTTCCCGCATGGTCGTTTTACAAAACTATATACCGGGCAAGAAGGCGTGTTCTGCATCACAGTCTGGCTACATAGAAGCCTGGACAAGTGAGTATCCAAAATGTCCAGCCTCTGTTCTGGAAAGCTAGCTTACTCTCAGTATGGGAGAAGATTGAAAACATTTTTTGCATCGACAGCAAACAGGATATCCAGAAGGATACTGTGAGGAATGTCAAGTTTTCTTTTCTCCGTCTTTGATGCAAATAATAGCCAAATTGGAAACCTTTACTTAGCTCTTAGATTGTGCCTTTGTACTTATTTTGAATGTAGGCATGTCTGATATTTTGGGACACCTCAGTGAGTGAAGTCACATTCTGCAGGTCCTGTGGAAACAATGGTCAATCTCGTGTACCTCTTCTGTCCTGCCTGGCACTTCTGCCCCACGTTCTTAGAACTAGAAGAAGCCCCTTCACATCATGAACAGCTCTACTTGGCTGTGCACTTGGGCCAATCGCTTAACCTCCCTAGTACCGGAGTGTTTGTTAACATAAGAGCACGGGTGTGTCCACTGCACGCTTTTTCTGAGGTGATTTTCACAATGGCTTTTGCCAATCATGCCTTTCTAAGGTCTCTCTCGGCTGCGGGCGTGTCATGTTTTTCTCATGTTGCTGCAACACCCAACTGAAAAAGAGCTGACATATCTCTCAACTCATGCGATTTAGTGAAAAACTGTTAATAAATACCTACTATGTAGGGTGCCAAAATGAATAAGTCATAGTACTTACCCTTGGGGACTCACCATAGAGACACTTATTGAAATGTAAGTCAATACGTTAAAATGCAAAACTTGGGCAAGGCACAGAAATAGCACCAGAGAAGGAATGTCATTGTCATTAGGTTATACACCATCACTTGAATGGGTTGGGAACCTCTGGAATACAGTCTATATGAAAGAATAAAAGCATGGGAGACTTAACTTTATAAACATGTTTCATACTTTGAAAAACAACAGCACTTGCTGTCATTGATTCAGTGTATCCCTTGTCTCTCTTCTTTTTGTGTCTTTATTTCCAACTTCCAACCGGATATCTTCTCCTAAACCTCCGACAGGTCCTTCCAAGTGAGGATGTTCACAACCAAACTTATCATCTCTCATCCCAAACTACTTGATCTTTCTTATTTATTACCAGTTGTGAATTTAATACACTTTGGGGACATTGTGTAATAAATGCTGGTTAATTGGTTAATATATATCTATATATTAAATATATAATATATAAATTATATATGTAATTATAAATTATATATATGTGTATGCACACACACACACACACACACACACACATATGTTTTGATCTTATCTAGTCCACTGCCAAAGTGAAATGACCCTATAGTATGTGTGTTACAACTGATGATAGACGAGGGTAGTTAACAATATCCTAGGATATTTTAGACCTTAACACTGTGAACTCACATCACAAAGATTTAATCAATCCAGACATACCCCCTCCATTGTTTAAATGCAGATTTTGATGTAAAGACTCATATCTAAAATTACAGTATTAGTAAATCAATTTTTTAATCTGGATTTTGAATATCTGTTGATATTCCACAATGTCAATTTATTGTGGAGTTATTGTGGAAATAGTTATTAATATCAATATTAATTTTCAATTAATTGGGTGATCTACTTTTATATATCTCTCTTGTGGTAGAATTTAACTACCGCAGACTCATGAGGATGATATTCTGAGTAGAGGGCCCATTTAATTTCCAAAAAAATCTACAGCCCACCTTTCTGAGCTGGTTATTTTATATACTGCTATTGACTTTTCTTCAACTCCATATGTGATACACAGCCTAGTGAATAATAAAAAAGCATTATTGCCTTTACTTAGCCTTTGCTTTGACTCTGTAGGAGGAGACCTTTAATTTTTATGCTTTGAAATTCATGAAAATTGACATTTTTGCCTGATGATGTATTTTTCCACTTTCATATGCCTTTCCTCTTGACCGAGTTTAGTCTTTTGTAGGGTTGTAGAGGCTGCATATCACAAAGTTCTCCCAGATTCACAGAACAATGACTGTGGGTTTGAGGAATATGCTTAGTAAAATTAACGAACAATGGTATTTTCACAGATATTTTTCAGATATGCATCTTAAATGGACATTCTTTTTGCAAATCACTGATATGTTCTTAATAAGTATTACATTGAAAGAACACATTTAGTGCAAAATGTTTGGTGGTGGCATGGCTCAACTAATTATTTTGATCATATTATTACCCCCGTGTGGCTCATTTGATATGATCAAGAACACAGGGAGCAGATGTGTACTGTCTCTCACTCTAGTCTTGCTCACTCATATGCGCATACTCTGTGTGTGTGTGCATGAGAAGGTGTGTATTTTGTTACATTTTTTCATGAGACATGCTATAAAGGGGTGCTTGGGTGGCCCAGTCGGTTAAGCATCCGACTTCAGCTCAGGTCATGATCTCATGGTTCATGGGTTCAGGCCCAGCATTGGGCTCTATGCCAATGGCACAGATCCTATTCAGGATTTTCTCTCTGTCCCTACCCCATTTGCTTGTGCTTTCTCCATCTCTCTCTCTCTCTCTCTCTCTCTCTCTCTCTCTCTCTCTCTCTCTCTGTCTCTCTCTCTCTCAAAATAAATAAATAAAAATAAACTTAAACAAAAACTAAGACTTATCCATATTCATATATATTAATACACGTATTGTGTATTTCAGTATGTGAGGGACATCGATGATGATGTATTGTATATTCAGAAATGAACACGGTTATGTAAACACTCTCTATGAATCCCTCTCGTGTAGCTGAGGTCTCGGCAGATGGCAGGTGCTGTAGCTACAATGGCTTTGAGAGAGAGTCTGCAGCTCTCCATCATGAGCCCTCCCCGTAACGCAGCCATCAATGGGGCTGAAATACTGAAATATCTCCCCTGTCTGGAGGGACAAAGCTGTTCAGGCTGGCAGTCCATGGTACAGCTACAGTTCTCATTTTAATACATTAATAAACAAACGTTCCTCTAAACTTAGCTGATGCGCTCTTACCCCTGACAGATAAATCCAGCTTTGGGATGCTGACAAAATGAATCTTGTGAACCTGTGAGAGTGAAAACAGTTTATCATAACCTGAGAAAGCTGTAACTTTAAGATGATGGATGTTGCCTTGAGAGACCACTTAAGAACGGATACTGGCCGTCCTGGCCACGTTTTAATGTCCTTGTTGGTCTTTTCATTAGGAAACATTTCATCTTGCTTCTTTTGGGCTCCTATCAGAGTTTTCCTCAGTTTCAGTTGTTGTAGTCAGTTGTTCCTTCCTGAACTCTGTCCTGGAAAGTTTTTCTCCCATCCTACCAGAAGTCCAGACGAACAGCGGACTCTTCTGTAATCTAGTAAGCCGTTTGGTAGCACTCAGTACTTAACTCTGTCTTTCATACATTATGACGTATACTTTTCATCTCTAACTGTGCTCTGAATGATAGAATTGATGCTAAGAGACTGTATCCTCCCTGAAACTTTAATGGGAAGGAAGGTTTAGCTAGTTATATGATTTTTTTTAATGGCCTCAAGTTAGAGAGCCTGTTATATGCATCGGCACCGTGCAAAGGGGATCAGAACTCTTGAGAATATGAGCGAGGACTCACTCCATCCACCTCCATTGACTACGGCCTAGCCAGACTCCTTGGCGAATCGCCCGCTCTGCAGGCTTCCTTGATGAGTCATATCCTCACTTCCCCCGAGGCTCCTTTACTCCTACACTTTCTTTGCTGACCAAGCCCCCAGTTGGTGTACATTCTTCCTTTTGTATGTTTCATCACGATATTACAATGTAACTGATCAGAGAGGCCTGGATAACAGAAGATGAAGGGTGCCCTAACTCTCTTAACTCTCATTGGTGTTTTGAACCTGGATGCCAATTTCACAGCATTCAAAATGGCCAGTCTCAGAATTGCTGCTGTTTCCTGTGATTTGTGTATTGTCCAAATATGTCTGTTTTACTGGATTATTTTTAACCCAGAAAAGTCACAGTCTTACTAATTTTGAAAACCTAACCATTTTCACTGCAAATTTGAGGTAGGTGCACAAATAACTAGGACCCTGAAATTTTTAAATTAATCATTTTCATATTCTTTACGGCAAGTACAGGATAAATTTCTTTCGCTAGTTTAATACTGTGACTGGGTAAGCCCACAGGAAAGAGGGTGTGTCTTATTATTTTAATATTTAACTATTAGAGCATTGAAATATTATTCGAGAGCAATTACTACTCTGTGAAGGAGATTTCTGGATTTGACAAATGTTTAATTCCCTCGAGCTGTTTCTGGGCATAGGCAGTAAGTAGAAGATAGAGTGTCCAGAAACTTTCCCTGAATGTCCTGGTCTTTATATTAAGTATAGATCATGGATAGTAAGGTTTGTTAATCACTGAGAGCCCTAGCTGAGAGCATTTCAGTTTATTGTACTGAAGCCCAGGTTTATTTTTAATTTGTCTTGGCTTGGTAAAGAATCGTATTTTCTTTGGCACATTTTTATATACAGAAGAAGAAGATAGGCATTGGAGATAGAATAAACATTTTTAAAAATGTAAACTGCCAATATTTCACTTATGCTTCCAAAAGAAAGGCTTGGGACAGATACATTCATCAGAAGAAAACAAACAGAGCCAGCAAATCCATTTGTTTTATGTGTCTTTCTAGCAGGTGGTCGGAGTTTAGTCTAAATAATGGAAAGCCACACTGACAATAAAACTCATTTCACACAGATGAATCTCAAATATTCCAATAGGCCTGCATTTAGCTTGGAAACTGTAGCCCTTCAGACTGTAATTCACATCCCCCCCCCCCCTACTCAAACAGGAACAGGTTTTATCCCTATTTGCCAAAAAATGTGACTAGGGATGTGAAAAACTGCTGATGTTATAGCCTTCTCATGAGGCAATGTGGCCCGTTAGGAGATCAGTTAAATGGCTAAATGTATAGTTTTCTACTGGTAACATGGTTATTCCACTGTTTCCACTACAAAGTAACTTAGTTATAGGTCTCTCTGGATACTTACATTTTCCTTCAAACACAATTTAAGGTACATCTTCAAATCTTGCTCACCAGTGCATTTATTTGAAATCAGTATTGTTTTTATTCATTTTTTAATTTTTAATGTTTGTTTGTTTTTGAGAGAGAGAGAGAGAGTGCACGCATGTGGGGGAGGGGCAGATAGAGAGGGAGACACCGAATCCGAAGCAGGATCCAGGCTCTGAGCTGTCAGCACAGAGCCCGATGCGGGACTAGAACTCCCGCACCGAGAGATCACGATCCGAGCCGAAGTATGATGGTTAACTGAATTAGCCACCCAGGCACCCCTTCAATTTTTTAAACAATGTGAAGCATGGCCTATGAATCCCTTATCCACTGGTGGTCATGTGAACGACCTTACTAATATTTCAATACATATTGACAGTGAAGCACCTTGGAGAGAGGAAGCTTCTAGACTGACGGCTTTCTCAAATCATCAGGAACAGTGAAGTGGCCCTTACAGTGCACCCTGAAGACTTCCTGAGACTTTACTTCCTCCAGTGGAAGATCTGTTGGTCTCTGGCTGTGCTCTGGAGGCCTGGGAAGGGACCTGGGGATTCCAGGGTACATTCTGCAGCATCACTGATGACCCTTCTAGCTTTATTGTTGCCATTTCACACACACCTTCTCCCCCCAGTGACTCAATTCAATGGAGATTCCTTGTTGCAGCTTCTCTGAACATCATTCTGACAGTCTTGTAGGGGAGACCCCGGGGAGTGCCCTCTTTTGTGACCCACTGTCCCTCTGGATTTTGAGCCTCTCTGGGGCCCAGCCATACAGCCCGGCTCCCTTCTCACAGATACTTCTCTCCATACATGCACTTGGGCAATTTCCCCCCGCTTCTACAAACTCTGTTCACACTCCTCGTCTACCTCATTATCTTTTCAAAGTCTGTTGCGATCTCTCACCCATCCTACACTCCAGTTTCTCTGACATTGCAAAGTTTCTGCTTTGTTATCGATCTTGTTATTTGGTGAGTTTTCAGAGACAGAAGAGGTAGAACCGTAGTCAATTTATCAAGTCCCTGCATCAGGAGTCCTTATATGTTTGCAACTCATAGATATTTATGAGAAATTGACACAGCTCCTCTCCACTGCCACAGCAATGTACACACACGCACACAGGACAATCTGCGTAATGCCGGGCGTGAAGATGTATGTGTGCGAGCGAAGAAATACGATCATGGGTGGAGTTTTCCCACATACGGTTTGGAGGTTTCATTGCTTTGAGAAATGTGGAAAGTTGTGTCTGTTAAATTTCCGCTTTCAAAGAGATTTGTTTACTAAATGTCAAACACATACTTTGGTTGCTTACTCCATATCTTGTATGTGACTTGGTACTGAGAATACGGACGGTAATTCTAGTGTGCAGCGAGCTTACGGCAGAAGTGAGAAAAGACTAACCGTGCTTAGCATGCTTGGGGGCGTAAGTTATGCTCCTGAGACACTTGGGGGATGGACCTAGAACTTGGGGGAAGGGGACAATCATCAGGAAGGTTTTCCTGAGGAAGCAGTGCTTCCTGAAAGCACTTTCCTGAAGCAGTATTTCTCGAAAATTTATTTAGTGTGTTTGAAAACTGTGTCATTAGATGCAGACACATTTAGAATGTTTACAACGTTTTAGTGAATTTTACATTTGCTGTTACATACTAACCTTTCTCATCCCTGATGACGCTTTTTTCTTCGTTTGTTTTTTATTTTATCTTAAAATATATTTTACCACATCATCTTCCTCAAGAACCGTGAGCATTATTTCTGGGTCAGACTGTTCGCTTCATAATTTATGTGTATTCACTTCATTCTCAAAATGGTACTATGGGATAGATACTATCGTTTTCTCTATTTTAGAGATGAGGGGTGGTGAGGCACCACTTTAATTTAGTAGAACATGTATCAGTAAACTGGAATCAGCAAGATCCGCCTCAGACACCCTTGCCCTGCAGCCTGTACCCCTCTGCATATTAATACCAATGTTGATATTATAAATTATATCGATATTTTTGGACTGTATCACATCACTAAGGTGCTATACATCACCGTAGCCACCAGGTTTTTAAACGTTTGTATTTGCCTTATCTTTTTTTTAATTCTTTTACTTTCAACCTCTCTTGGTTCCTGTGTTTCAGGTATGCTTCTTAGAAATAGTATATTGTTGGATTAAAAAAAAGCCACTGGCACAACGTGTCTTTGCAGTGTGATGTTCAGTGTTGTGAAAATCAGTTGTAACTGTTGCTGTACTTGAATCTATTTCTACTATCTTATTTTGGTTTTTTGCTTCTGCTTTTTCTGTGTGCCTTTTATTCTTCCTTCTGCTTGATTAAATCTCTTTAAAAATACATATGCTCCCTCCGCCATCCAGTGTGAAACGTATTGCCTGTTTTCTTTTCTGTTGTAGGGATTATCGTTATAATTTTTCGTGAAATTTACAAAAGTCAAACGTAACTGAGCATCTTGATCTGTCTTCTTTGGTATGTTAGTCTGATGGGGCTGCCAGCCCAGAATACCACAGGGTGAGTGGCTTAAGCAACAGAAGTTTATTCTTTCACAGATCTGGAGATGGGGCATCCAAGGTCTCTGGTGAGGCCTGTCTGCCTCACGTAGGATGGCTCCCCAATGGCCACATCCTCACCTGACCTTTCTTCTGGGCACGTGGCGGGGAGAGATTGATCTCCATGTCTCTTCCTCTTCTTACAAGGACACCAGTCCTAGGGGATCAGGGTCCACCCTTAATGCCTCATTTAACCTTAATTACCACCTCAAACACCTTCTCTCTAAATGTAGTCACACTGGAGGTTGAGGCTTTCGCATAAGAATTCTGAGAGACACTATTCAGTCCATAACACTTGGCGTCATGTAAGTGATCCTCGGCACCCTGTATCCTACATTTTAGTTCTGCCTCTTCCTTAACTTTAGTATTATCTTTAAAAAAAAATTTTTTTTATGTGGTCGATGTATTTTTAGATTTTTCCCATGTTTGCCATTTGTTTCCCCTCTTACCATGCCTTCCTGTATTTCTTTCCTTTCTGGACTTAGTTCCTTTTACTTTGACCCACATTCTCTAGTTATTAGATGATTTTTAATGGGTGGGGGGGGGGTGTTGGTGGTAATGTGCTTTAATTTTGTCTTTGTCTGAAAATGTTTTAATTTCGCTTTTTCTCTTGTTGGATATTTTAGTTTGAGCTACAATTATGGATTGGAATTCTATTTTCTTTTGGCACCTTGAACATATTCTGCACTCCACCTTCCATTTTCCCTTATTAAGAAGTTTCCTTTCTGCTTCCGGACTCATCTGTTGTCTTTCTAGCTACTGGTGTGCTCCTAGGTGATGTAATTTTACACTATTCTGTGTCTGTTAGATTTCTTTTTAAAAGAAATTTGGGGGAATTATTGTCTTCCTTGAATCTGAATTTTTAACGCATTCTGGAAAATTCTCAGGTACTGTACCTTTGAATTCTTTCATCATTCTCTCCTCTCCTGAAATTTTAATCAAATACATGTTAGACCTCTTTTCCATCTATCACACTGTAAAATTTATATTTAATATTTTAATCACTTTTCATTTCTGGACTACATTGTGGGTATCCAAATCTTTCAGTGTACAAATACAGTCTATAATTTTATCTCCTGTGCTTAATGCAACTAATGAGTTTTTACTTTCAATAATATATTTTAATTCCTGGAAGATCTCCTTTCTTATATGTCAAATCTGACTGGTTCCTTTTTTAAAAATTTATTTATTTATTTTGAGAGAGAGAGAGAAAGAGCACAAGCAGGGGAGGGCAGAGAGAGAGGAGAAAGAGAATCCCAAGCAGACTCTGCACTGACATTCCGCACCCCCCCCCCCCCCCACGATGTGGGAATCGAACTCAGGAACCGTGAGATCATGATCTGAGCTGAAACCAAGAGTCAGATGCTTTACCGACTGAGCCACCCAGGTGCCCCCTGACTGGTTCCTTTTAATATTACCTCATTTCTTTCTTACATATTTGTTTCCACTTTTTATTTCTTTAATTTTTTTTGATGTTTTACCATATTCCCAACCCTAAATCTGAAATTCATGGGGACCAGATTTTTGTCTGTGATGTTTCTGCTTAATCTTGTTCATTATTTTTGTCTTCTTATGTTTTGTATCTTTGGATTGTGAGTTTGAATTTCTCAGGTTTTTGTCTTTAAGAATCCTATAATTCCAGAGTCAATCCAGAGAAGAGTTATACTGCCTTCAAAAGACAGCAGTTTGGAACCATTTTTTCTATTTTAATTTCTTCACTTTGGGCTTATACCGTATTGTTAGTGTAAACTTGAAAGCCATAATTTTATGTAGCAAACCTGTGGTTTATGAATTCTCAGGAAGGTTTTTTTTTTTTTTGGTTTGGTTTTCTTTTTCTTTCTATAAGCTAGGAAAAGAGAGATAAATTTCCTTGTCATCTTTCTTTGCTGACTAGTGGATTTTTCTCCAGTATCTGCTTCTACTGAGATTTTAGCATTTTTAGGCTTTATGTGGTGGTGGTGTTGGGTTGGGGGAGGGAGTCTCCTATTTTTACACAGCGTCCAACACTTGATTTTTAATTCTGCCTGGCCTTTAAAACCCAAACCTCTGCATTTTTATCTAGCATTTCTAGTTTTGAACTGGAAAAATTTAAGACTTCTTACATTGCCATATCGTAGGAAATGGAATTCTCTAGAGATTAGTATTTTGATCACTTTCCTAAATATTCTATAATATAATCTGTAATATTATTGAGTGTCAAATACTGTTAAATTTTCTCATAGTAGAGAATTTATGTTAAAATAAAAATAGAGATATAGTAAAAATTTTACAAATGTCTTCATATGCAATGAGTCTTTTTTTGTTTGTTTGTTTGTTTAAAGCTCAGAATAGATAATGTTAACCTTACAGGAAAAATATTATTAGGCAATATAGGTTAGTGAAATCTGAAGCATTTTCAAAGTATTTTGCCTTCACACTCTGACTTTATACTTTGTTGGTGAATATGGAGACATTGTCACAACAGAAAAAAGCATGTCTTTATACTGAGTGCAAACCATTGAAGTCTCAAAAGCTCAGGCCAAGGGCAGTAACGTCATCAACAGCAATAACAGAAATGGTAACAACAAAGAAGAGAAGGAGGAAGAGGAAGGATGGGTCAAGGGCTCCTAATTTGGTCCAAGCATCCTTCTAAGCATCAAGCCCCCCCCCAAAAAAAAGGAGGCAGAAATGTGTTCTTCAGCTACAAAACCAAGAGCCAGTCCTACAAATAAAGCACTTCTTTCCTACCCACTTTGCAAGTGACTCCTATAATAGAGCCTCACAGTCTGGCTTTGTATTGATTTGAAGTTAACTTCTAGAATGTCAAATGTACTCATATTTAGAAGCATTCCAAAGCCGATAGAAATTGTGTTAGATTTCCTAGTACTTTGGATTACCCATATCATCTTAATGCAGATGACTGTGACTTTGGTTCGTGTTTATATTTTTCTGGTTCACATTTAAAAATACTAATAATAAATCTAAAAAGGCAGAATCTTTTCCCCTTTGAAGTATTAAAAAATATGTGCTTTCAAAATGGGAATATTTGTGAAAGCGATAAGAGACTAATTCCTTATTTTCTCCAGAGTGAAAAATAAATCTTTCAAATATCAAAATATTTTTTAAATGTGAGAGATTAACCATGTCCTTTATCAAAGCTGTGCAATTAAACAGGATCGTAATAATAATAGTAGAGTTGCCATTATTGAGAACCTCCTCCAGTAAATGTGCTGGGTACTTTCTGTATAATATTTAATGTTCACAAAAACTACAGAAACAGGGAATTCTTACTTATTTTTTCAGAAATAGGGGACTATTAATCTTGTTTTAAAATGAAACTGAAGTTGTTAAGCGGGGGGCAAGGAAACGGGAAATGCGAGGGTGTTGGTCAAATGATACAAAGTTGCAGTGTAGGAGGAGTGAGTCTAGAAATCTAATGTATAACATGAAGACTGTAGTTAATCATATTGTATTGTGTACTGGAAATTTGCTAAGACAATAGACTGTGAGTTCTCTCACCACACACAAAAATGGTAACTATGTGAAAAGTGGATATGTGAACTAGCTTTACTGTAGTAACCATTTCACTGTGTATATGTACGTGAAAACATCATGTTTTACCATTAAACACCATTAAATACATACATTTTTATTAAAAAATAATAAATTACAAAAGAAAAGGATGGGATTGGTGACCTTTTCAAGAACACATACGTATGTAACTAATATGAAGCAGACTGGGATTCCAGCCATTTCTAGTATTCTGCTGCCCACACTCCTGACCAATTAGATTGCATTTTACAAAACATTGCATTATTCCATTGTAATTAACAGACTGCTTATACCTGTGAAGAAGAATCAAGAAAACAATACTATTTTATTTTGTGAAAGTATGAATGTGTCTATTTTATGTATTAGATACAGTGGCAGGCTTTGGTCCTAAGAAATTAAGGTTATCAAATGTAAGTCTTTTATTTTGTATTTTGTACTCTTGCTATGTATGAATACACAACTACGTCTTAAAAGACTTAATATTTTTAAAAAGACATAAAAGAGTCAAATTATTCAGTTTGGTAATTCTGCTCTTTTTTTTAATGGTTGCCTCCGGGCAACTATGGCTTTTTAAATTATATTATACAATTTGATTTGCAAATGGATAACTATCCCAATTTTTCAAGACACCTAGTCTGCTTCTCTGGTTTTCTTTTATCCTCTATGGTCTTACAATTTTCTTCATTACTATTAAAAGAGACTCAGAAATATGTCCACTATCTTTTAAGTTTCTGCTAATTTTTTTTATAAACACAGTTAACATATCTTACAATTTTTATAGGAAGATAGGAGGGGAGATCCACAGATAAGTTTATTTGGAAATAATTGATCTTGCTAAGGCAATAAGTTTTTTAATAAATATTAAGTTTTTATAATATACCAAGGTTTATAATATATATAAGGTCTATACTAAGGTTTGTAATACACTAAGGCTTATATAAGGTTTTAAATATTCTAAATTATTACTCTAGCTAAGTGGTCTACTAAATTATATGAAATTAATCTTAATTAAGTAAAATCAATCCAATTAGTAAGGGCATTTAAAAAACGTTATTTCCTTTTCCTAATCTATGATACCATATTTTATAAAACATTATAACATATTTTGCATTTAGAAAACTAAAACATTAGAGGGAAAGAAAGACCTTGGAAGTTTTTTGTTTTTTGTTTGTTTTTTTAAAATTCCTGTTAGAGGCACCTAGGTGGCTCAGTCGGTTAAGCTTTTGACTTCGGCTCAGTTGGTGATCTCATGGCTCTGTGAGATCGAGCCCCACATAGGGTTCTGTGCTGTCAGTGCAGAGCCTGCTTCTATCCTGTCTCCCTCTCTCTCTGCCCCTCCCCTGCGCACACATGTACTCTCTTCTGCCAGAAATAAACATTAAAAATTCTTTTAATTAAGAAAATCTTGGGGTGCCTGGGTGGCTCAGTCAGTTGAGCGTCCAAACTGTAACTCAGGTCATGATCTCACAGTTCGTGAGTTTGAGCCCCGCATCAGGCTCTGTGCAGAGAGTTTGGAGCCTGGAGCCTGCTTCAGATTCTGTGCCTCCCTCTCTCTCTGCCACAACCCACTAGCATTCTGTCTCTGTCTCTCTCAAAAATAAATAAACATTAAAGAAAATCTCGTTAATTCATTTTATCAAATAAATAAGACTCCTGATCAGGTTGTAACATCAGACGAATATGTGTGTGTGAGTGTGTGTGTGTGTATACACATATACATGTGTGTATATACATATATGTGTGTGTGTGTGTATGTATATATATATATATTTTTTTTTTTTGAGAGAGAGAGAGATAGAGTAAAGTACAAGTGGGGAGGGGGCAGAGAGAGAGATAATCCCAATCAGGCTTCACTCTTAGCACAGAGACCAATGCAGAACTTGATGCGGGGCTTGATTGCATGACCACAAGATCATGACCTGAGCAGAAATCAAGAGTCGATGCTCAACCGACTGAGCCACCCAGGTGCCCCCAGACTAATATTATTAAAAGAGATCAGGTGGGCTCCGTGCTGGAGGCAGATTGGGAGTGAGTGGTGGGGAGCTCTGCCAGCCAGGGCTCAGGTGGCGAAGGACAGACTTACAGGACTGTTTAAAAGGGGGGACTGACACGATGTGACCGGTGCACTTCAGGGAGTGAGGATAGAGGTGCCGAGGAGACTCTGGTTGTTTAATGTGTGCAACATTTTAGATGAAACAGCAATGAAGGCTTTTTGAGTGACCACTGAGAGAGGGACGATGATCAAATACCAACTGGGATCAAGAATAACATGTTGAGTTGTGAACGTGTGTGACACATTGGAACAGAGAATTTTAAGAAGCTTCTGGATACATCAGTCCTGAGCTTAGAGGAAAAACCTGCGATGGAGATTCACTGGAGAGATAAGTCATCGAGTAGGTAGTTGAAGCAATGGGTTGGCTAGGATGATATTTTCCTTTTTTTTTTTTTTAATGTTTGTTTATTTATTATTTTTTTTTTTGAGAGAGAGAGAGAGAGAGAGAGAGAGAGAGAGCCTGAGCAGGGGAGGATCAGAGAGAGAGGGAGACGCAGAATCCGAAGCAGGCTCCAGGCTCTGAGCTGTTAGTACAGAGCCCGACAGGGGGCTCGAACCCATGAACCGTGAGATCATGACCTGAGCCAAAGTGAGAAGCTTAACTGACTGAGCCACTCAGGCGCCCTCCTCTTTTCTTAATTGAAGTATAGTTAACATACAGTGTTATATTAGTTTCAGGTGTTCAATACAGTGACTCAACAATTCTGCACATTACTCAGTACTCATCACAGTACGTGTACTCTTAACCCCCTTTATCTATTACACCCATCCCTCCACCCAAGTCCCCTTGCCATCTACCAGTTTGTTGTCTGTATTTAAGAGTCTGTTGTTTGTTTGTCTGTTTTGTTTTGTAAGTTTCATTCATATGAATGAAATAGTATGGTATTTGTATTTATCTGTGTGACTTACTTCACTTAGCATTATACCCTGTAGGTCCATACATGTTGTTGCAGATGGCAGGCTTTTTTATGGCTGAGTAATTTCGGTGTGTGTGTGTGTGTGTGTGTGTGTGTGTGTGTGTGATCTTTATCCACTCATCTATGGGTGGACACTTGGTTTGCCGCCATATCTTGGCTATTGTAAATAATGTTGCAGTAAACATAGAGGTGCGTGTTTCGTTTTGAATTAGCGTTTTCTTTTCTTTTCTTAGACACACAGTAGTATGATTCCTAGATCAAAGGGTGGTTCTATTTTTAATTTTTTGAAGAACCTCCATACTGATTTCCACAGTGGCTGCACCAGTTTGCATTCCCACCAACAGTGCACAGGGATTCCTTTTTCTCCACATCTTCACCAACACTTGTTGTCTCTTATCTTTTTAATTTTAGCCATTATGCCAAGTGTAAGGTGATATCTCATCATGGTTTTGACTTGCATTTCCCTGATGATTGGTGATGTTTAGCATCTTTTCACATGTCTGTTCGCCATTTGTACATGTTCTTTGGGAAAATGTATGTTCAGATCCTCTGCTCATTTTTTGGATAGGACCACTTTTGTGAAGAGACTACCAAGAAAACAGACCTAGCCCAGGACAAACTGACAGACTCCTACATTTATATACCAAGTAGAAGACAAGAAATCAGTAAAGGAGGTTAAAGTAAGATTGCTAGAAAAGTGTAAAGAAAACCCTGGATAGTATAACACTGTGAGCTGAGAAAGGAAATATTCAAGAAGAGAGAATGGCCTCTCAGACTCTTCACATGTTTGCATTATATTTACTCCTACAGATAGGTAGTAATAATGTTAAATAATTAAAACAAGTATATTCATGTTTCTGAGCTTATCTTCCTGATGAGATTTTAATATTCTTGAAGACAAAAATAATGTAGTTTTGAGTGTTTAATAAATACAAGAATGACTGAAATAATTTAAACCATTTGGAATAAAAGAAACGATGATGATGATACTTTCTAGATCTCTGGTATATACCAGAGACCACAGTTTTCTAGGCACTTAATTCATGTGTATGTCCCAATTAATAATTCACAACAGCCTCCTATACTGGAGTATCATAATTTTCTCTATACATAAAGAGACAAGGAGCAGGGCATTTAATTAATTTACCTAAGGTCAAAAAGAGATAGAGACAAAATCCCTGGCCGTGTATGTTACACTCATTCATTATATATTAAAAAAAAACAGAAAAATAAACATACGTGTAATAAATAGATAACTTACTAAATTTAAAAAGCCAACATATTAAATAATTTACATAGTTAAAATTAGCTCAAAAATTATCTCCAAAGAAATCAGCCTTCACTAGTATACTGCTACTTTAAAATAAACTTCTAGAATCACTACAGTCTCTCTGCTTGCCCACTTCTTAGGTGCTACTTCAAGACTCCAGTTTGCCATCCACACCCACCTCTATAGCTCTCCCATGTTTCCCACTAATCTAAACGGTAAACCCATGTGAAAGCCTCAGTCTTCACATAATTTGGTCGTGTGATCACTCACACTCACCAGTGATGGTGATGACCATTCCTTCACCTCGTTGATATCATTTCTTGGTTTCTCTTTTACTTCTTTCCAGATTTTCTTGACTGGTTTATTTTTCTGATACCACCCATGGTACATAGATGATTTCTAGAGTCCAACCTTGGGTTTCTTTGCTTAGCATACTATCCAATTTCTTCACTCAATTTCTGCTACTTCCAGAACATAATTACTCCCAGAGCTTTTTCAAATTCTGAACTCTCCCCTGATATCCAGACATTAGTGTTAACCTGTAGATTGAACATTTTACCTTACATATCCCCTGGCTACTTCAGTCTTGGAAAGTTCAGTTTTGAGCTGGTCAAAACCCACCCACGACACTCTCCAGTCCCCTTTCATCCTGCTCCTTAAAGGCCGGATGCTCTTTCTGTGTCCCCTCTGTTGGGAAAGTCAAAAGCATTCATCAAGTTGCTCAGCCATAAATCTAAGAGTCATTCTAGCAGTGGCTCTCTGTGCATGGTCCTTGTTTCCAGTGCATCAGCCAGTTCTGTCTAGAAAGTATCTTTCATCTATTTCCTCTATGTTAGCTTTATTGACATATTCTGGATAAGAGTTCGGAGCTTCTTCAGTGTCTCTATTATAAGACAATCCCTGCTTCTGGTCTCCCCTCTGCCAGCCTATTCTCATTTCTATCAGAGAATAACGTGACACAAAAGATAGCATCATTTTCTTGCTCATAGTCCTTCGTTGTCTGTTTGCTTCTCCAACAGACAACCATAGACCCTCAGCAGGAGTCTGAGTCTCCTGGCGTTTACATTCCAGTAATTGTAGAAATGATTGTAACTGCTTATACAATATCTCAGATGTCAATAAGGGTTATGAAGAAAAATGGGTCGGGTAGAGAGGGCAGAGCACTAAGAGCGGGGAGTGTTATCCCACCCACGGCCAGCAAAGACCTGTTGGATGAGACCACTGCAGCACAGCCCCAAAGGACATGAAGACGCAAGGTTAAACATCCCCTCATTCCAGAACAAAAAGCCAAACCTCCATTCAATTACCATTCACCTGACAAATGCAGAGAGGTCCACAGGTCTGGAGTCTGATATAGATGATGTTGTAAAGGTTACCTTCAGCCTATTAAACAGTAATTTTTGTTTCCACACTGACAACAGACACCTTGTATCTTGACTATCTCCTAAGATTAGTAGGCTGGTGAACTTTATGGCATATCAGTTTCTCAACAAATACAATTTTTGATAAATTCATAGAGAAGGCAATATTACTGAGATCATGAAACTGAAAGAGATCAGATGGGCTTCATGCTGGAGGTAGATTGGAAGTGAGTGGTGGGGAAGCTATGATAGTTGGGGCTCAGGTGGTAAAGAATAGATTTACAGGATTATTTAAAAGGGGGGACTGACACAATGTGATTGACATGAAAGAGGAGAAACACACACACACACACACACACACACACACACACACACACACACACACTTATGGAAGTAAATAAATAAACCAAACCAGACAAACATCTTCCTTCCTTCCATCCTTCCATCCTTCTTTCCTTCCTTCTTTTGATACTCAAAATATTTTTAATGCCCAAATTATTTATTTAGTACTCAAATTGTGTAGGTTTGAGCAGTAGAAACCTACTTCAGGCTGGCTCCTGTGTTGTTCTGACATGACCCTATCATTCTTTGATATGGGGATATCATTTTTTTTTAACATAGTTGACATACAGTGCTGGGTTAGTTTCAGGTATACAACTTAGTGTTTTGACAAGTGTGTACCTTACCCTGTGCTCACTACAAGTGTAACTACCATTTGTCCCATACAATGCTATTTCAATACCGTTAGCTATATTCCCCCTGTGGTCTCTTTCATCCCTATGATTCATTTCATAATGAAGCCTCTCTCTCCCACTCCCCTTTACCCATTTTTCCCAGTCCTTCACACCCCTCCCCTTTGGAAACCACCAGTTTGTTTTCTGTATTTGTGGGTTTGTTTCTGCTTTTCTGTTTGTTTGTTTGTTTGTTCATTTGTTTTGTTTTTTAGATTCCATATGTAAATGAAATCATATCATTTTTGTCTTTCTGTGTCAGACTTATTTCACTTAGAATAATGTCCTCCGGGTCCATCCATGTTGTCATAAATGGCAAGATCTCATTTTCTTGTTTGTTTGTTTCAGGTTTTTATTTAAATTTCATGTCAGTAACATACAGGGTGCATTAGTTTCGGGTGTAGAATTTACCGATTTGACAACTCTATACATTATTTGGTGCTCATCATGATGAGTGTACTCCTTAATCCCCATCACTTATATAACCCATCCCCCTGTCTACCTCCCTTCCAGCAACCCTCAGTTTGTTCTCTACAGTTAAGAGTCTGTTTCTTGGTTTGCTTCTCTCTTTTGTTTTCCCCCAATGTTCATTTTTTGTTGTTGTTTCTTAAACTCCACGTATGAGTGAAATCATATGATATTTGTCTTTCTCTGATCAACTTCACTTAGCGCAATACTCTGTAGATCAGTCTATGTCATTGCAAATGGCAAGATTTCATTCATTTTCTGGCTGAGTGATATTCCATTATATATATTAAAATATATGTATATATAAGTATATATTCACATATATATATATATATATATATATATATATATATGCCACTTCTTCTGTATTCATTCATCGATTGATAGACACTTAGGTTGCTTCCGTATCTATTGTAAGTAATACTTCAATGAACATAGGGGTGCATATATCTTTGAATTAATGTTTTGTTCTCTTTGAGTAAATACCCAGTAATGGAATTACTAGGTCATATGGTATTTCCATTTCTTAATTTTTTGAGGAACCTCCATACTGTCTTCCACAGGGGCTGCACCAATTTGCACTCCCTACCAACAGTGCGTGAAGGTTCCTTTTTCTCTACACTCTTAGCAACACTTGTTATTTATTGTCTTTCTGAATTTAGCCATTCTGAGCACTTCCTTAATTTCTGGTGCAGTAAAGTGTTACAGGATCCCATTGTGCTTTCCTTCACCCAGCTCTGGAATCAGCCATTTCTCCAAGAAGTTGTGCTTTTATTCAGTAGAGCATCTAAGATCCGAACGAGTCGGGTACTCACTGCTTCTGGAGGTAACCCTTCTCCCAGACCGTCTTCAGGGGATGGTAGGAACCATCTGTATATTGAGCACATACACAAATCCAGCTAGATTTATTTCTGTAAGTAGCTGTATCATACTGAAAAGCACAAGGGCACTCCAAGAGAGTCCATTCCAATCCAAACCCACAAGATCCATTCGAGATTTTGCACTTTTCATCTGCACCCTCCTTTCCTGACCGTGAGAACCTGGCTCCCGCTCTCCTTGATACATTTATTTGCTTGGGTAACCTGTCTTGTAGTCAGTCTCCCAGCCATGCTGGGTGGATATGGTGTTGGCTGTCTCCGGGCACAGGCATCAGCCACCACTGAGCTCACTCTCTGCCCACTCGAGCACCCTGCTGCTCTGGACTCCAGCCCTCACCTGGAATGATTCAGCCCTCCGTGAATGATTCAGGAAGGTTGGGTGAACAGGAGAGACAAGCAGATGTTTTGCACAGTCATCCTAGATGATAGTGGAAGGAAGGTCGAAGTGTCTTTTTTAGCATCCTTACCACTTGCCACCAGCCTCTCCCTGGCTTCCCAAACTTCCCAAACTTCCCACCTTTCAACCAAGTATAAGTAGAGGAGTCTCATGTATGTGCAGCTTTAGATCATGTCCAGTTTCAACCCTGTTGCCCGTCGTTTGCTTTTTCTGTCCCATCGAGTTAACGTTGTAACTTACAACAGTTTAGATGGCCATGTTCATGTCAAAACTAATATCAGTATGTGTTTTCACTGATGTATTAATGAATTAAAGTTTTAAAACCGTAAGAAAATAAAGAAAAATTTAAAACCTTGCAAATATAGGTTTGTCAGCAGGAATAATAAAATACTGTGAGTGGACTTCAGATCGGGTGTGAAGTTTCACATGTGAGGTCTTGAAATGCAAATCTCCAGTGTGCCAGTTGGGTTACATAGTGGTAAAGACCCTCAAAGAGGACAAGTTTCCCATTTCTCTGGCAGAGATATAATTGGCCCTGCGGGGTAACAATTACTGTGGGTGTCACCCTGCCAGACCATGGAGCCCAGTAATGACCCATGTGCAAACACTGCATTTTTTTTTATTCCAAATTCATAGGTATTTAAAGTTCTGAGCCAAAATAAACAGCAGCTAATCTCTTCGTTCTGTATAATCGTTCTGTTAACTTGGCAGATGTCAATTAAGTTTAACTCTCTATCCACTTTATATCTATTCATTTCTGACCTGCCCAAATCCCAGCCGCAAAGGTATATCTCCAGACAGCCCTCCTCTTAATCTACTGAGTAGGTTAATTCCTGAGCTTCAGAGTGGCTAATACACTGAAAGTATCGCAGGTACTAATACACTAGTGCTTTTACCGAAATTATGTTGGTACGGAAGGGCAACAAATACAGAAAATAAACAACAACGTTCTCGACCGCTGCATAAAAACTAGCTCAAAATGTAGTGGCTCAACACATTAAGAGCTTATTCTCTCTTCTTTGTTTGTGGGCCAATAATTCAGGAGCAAGTTGGCTGGGAAGTTCCAGCCTCAAGTTCTTTGGTTCCTGCAGCCTCAGTCGTCTGAAGGCTTGACTAGGATTGCAAGGTCTGCTTCAAGATGGCTTGCTCACGTGACCGGCAAGTTGATGCTGGCTGTTAGGTCTTATTTCCTCTCCACATGGGGGCCTCTCCGCCCGGCTGCTTGAGGTTCCGCAGAGCATAGGGTCTGGCTTCCCCAGAGCAAGTGATCCAAGAGACCGAGGTAAAGGCTCTTAGTGCGTTTTCTTACTAAGCCTTGCAAGTTACACACACACTGTCACTTTTGCAACGTTCTATTTGTCACCCAGATTCAGTGTGGGGGGAAACTACATAGGCTATGAATAGCAGGAGGTGATTTACGGCTAACTTGGAGGTCAGTTACCATGGTTTTCCCTCTGGGACACAGAGGTTCATGTCTCTTGCACATGAAAAAGCACACTTACTTCCTCCAAAGGCCCTTTAAAGTTTGCTTCTGTTTAGAGGATCTGCTCCGAATCCAGTAACTTGTCATCTAAGTCATGTTCGTACCAAAATGAACCTCTTAGTGAAGTCTAAGAACAGAGGAAGTTATTCAAGTACAGCTTCTCATCTGAAGACCTGGCAACAGGTTTTGTGCCATCCACACATTCAGCATACGAAAGTCAAGTAGGCATAGAGTAACCGCTTCAGACCCTTTGACTCCAGAAGGAGAAATAAGCTGTACGTAGAAGCAAGTGGTCCATGGTGGTTCTAAAGTCCAATCAGGTACATGTTGGTAGTTCCTGGATTAGGACACAATTCTGATATTTCCTGGAAGTGATTTTTCATGGCTCAGACATAGCTTCATTCTGTACTCTCTCTGTGCCTTTTAATCCAAGCTGGTGGTGGTACCACAGGTGCAGTTCTCTCATCAACCGTTCCAATGAGCGTTGTTCTGGTTACTCCGGTAGGTAAATGCCACATCCACAATTGGATAGAGAGAAGCTCTTTGTTTGTTGGTTTTATGTTACACTTCTGCTAACATGTTAAGGGAAAAATGCCCTTAACTTTATTAAAACCCTTATTTTTTAACTCAGAGGATCTGTAAGACATGCCAGTCAGCTGCCTAGATGTTCTGTAGTCTCACTGAGTGGTCCTTTGAGGCACTACCTAATCCATTTTGGAGGTCTGACCGTGAATTTCACAGTCACACTTCATTGTCATCTTTCTCTTATTTTTTATTAGCAGTTGATATTTTTTTCTTTAAAGTTTATTTAATTTATTTTGAGAGAGAGAGAGAGAGAGAGAGAGAGAGAGAGAGAGAGAGAGAGAGAGAACGCAAGAGCAGGAGACGGGCAGAGAGAGAGGGAGAGAGAGAGTCCCAAGCAGGCTCCATGCTGTCTGCACAGATCCTGGCTCGGGGCTTGAACTCAAAAACTGTGATCCCGTGACCTGAGCCAAAATCAAGAGTTGGAGGCTTACCCGAATGAGCCACCCAGATGCCCCTGGTAGTTTGCCTGGAAGAGACTAGAAATGAGAAAACACTTTATTTTCAAGTCGATCAAGTCCTGCTTTCTTCATATTTAATGTGCTTTTTTTAAGTTTTTTGTTTTTTTTTTTTTGCCTCTTCTTCTTCCCCTCTTATTGTAAGTAGAAGATGTTCAGTTTTCTCTGCCTGAAGTGTCCTTAGCTAGGTTACACAATTCACTACGTATAAATTTTCCTTTCCAGATTATCATGATTTATCAGACCTTCCACTGCAACAGAGCCAGCATGCAGTTTTCTGTCATCACCAGTCGCATTTATTCCTCGCTTTCTTTGACGCCATTACTGACGACCTCCTCGAGAGCCGCGAGGCTTGTGCTCTTAGCCCTCTCCAGGCCTGTCCAGCTCCCTTGTACCTTTTGATCCCTCAGTTACCCACATCTTTAGGTTTTTGTTACAATTCCCTCCCAGGACCAGATCTATTATTAGGTATTCATTATTGCATAAACAAATCGCCCCCAAATTTAATAGCTTAACACCATGCTTTAGTATTTCCCATGGGCCTCTCCACAAGACTCCTCCGGTGTGATCAGTTAGCAGTCTCAGAGACCAAGCCGGATGCTAGCATCAGAAGTCACACACGGCCACCTCTTCCTAGCTCTCCACTGACCATGGAGTCAGCGCTAATTCAGTGTAGAAGGAGACTATGAATGGGTACGGACACCAGAGGCAAGGATTAATGGACTTCCTCTTGGAAACGTTAAAGGTGATGTAAGGAAAGGAAAAAAAAACCCTAAATTTTCAATGGATATATGGTAACTTGTCCTATGATATCCTCTCCTAGAACGTATCCCATGTGAAAAAGTGTAAGGCCTTCACAATCTCAAACTCCAGAATTTGGGCCAGACGGAACATTGTTGGGAGTGACTGATGAAGTCTTGTTTTGTGAACTTAATTATGTCCAGTTCATAGGACTGTGTGTGTTACACAGCTGCCTTGCTTCAGAGAAGCTCTTGTTCTCACAAACAGATCTGCTCATTTTGAAACATTGCAAAGCTAGTGTGGATATTTCGAGACTCCCAAGTACTCAAAAACCAGAACCAAATGATCGTCTTGTTAAGAGTAGTCAATAAAGTTACAGCTGGATGTTTTCTCTCTGCTAAATTTAGACATTACACTCCATTCAATTTTCTCTTGATTAAACAGATTGAAAATCATATGTATGCATACAACTAGTCTAAATGGACCACTTGCTTAAGATCAGCAGTTTTCTGAGGAGACTAACTCAAAGCCAAAGGAAAAAAATGTGACTTAGGGAAAAAATATATATGCTGTATGTTTGACTTCGCAGTACAGCCTTCTCGGTGTTGTTTTTTAAGCCAAGAAATTTGTTTACATGGAATCCTGTTTTTACCTACTACTTTGTTGATAGAAGACGATGTACAGACACGTGATTAACTCTTAAAGGGAATTCAAATGATAATGATTAGCCTTTAAATAGCATAACTCATTAATAATGGAAGAAAGAAGGTTTCTGTGGTCCTGAACTGCTATTACTAGTCAAACGGGACATTTAAAAACAAATCACTTCATTGTCAATTTTCGGGAAAATTTCTATTGGAGTCTCACTTTTGTCCACTTAGTGACACGTTGTGATTGCAACCCATTCTGTACGAATTGTTTTCTTTCTATAGATATAATATTAGATTGAAATGAATATGATAGAAACTTCAGAATTTCAAGCAGACAAATTAGTGCAGTTTGAATTGGCTCTGGCAGGTACATTTGGTGTGAGGAGCGATATGAAAAGTAGATGATTTTTGAGACTTTCTGGAGATACTTAATGGGGTAGAGAAATATTTTTTCCTGTGTCCTAAAAATTTAAAACACATCATAAGAATTATGCATTTGCTATTGAAAAGGCATTTAGGTAACTGGTGTTGATTTTTTAAAGTTATTTTGTAAGAAAAATTTTAATATCTGATTTTAGACTTGGTATCTGTATGTTCTATTCCTTAATAGAAACAGTAGTATTTACTCTTCTGTTGTTTTGCTGTTGATTCTCTTTTTAGTTTCGTTTCTTATCATTTATGGTTCCTATACTCTATTAGGTATATAACATGGCTATTTAGAGCAAAGTGGCTGAATCTTGTGCCTAATTTTATTTCTTTCTAATGTTTCCTTGGATTACAAATTGAGAAATCATTTGTAACGCAAATGTCTCTTTGGATTGAGTTAGACATTAATCCATAAAAGAAATCCACCGTAATAAATAATGGTTTAACTTCTTGAGCTCTGAATCACAGGCCTCTAGGGAATTAAGAAAAAAGAAGTAAATACTAACGGCATAAAACGAAGGCCGTGGGATAGTTGTGAAAAGCCTAAAGTTACAACGTTTTCATCTCTGAAGAGAGTCAGGTGAGGAAGTATAGCAGCGAGCCTTCGAGAGTGGAGGGACAGAAAGATGTGACCAAGACAGAAAGAAGATATCACAGAGACAATATGAGGGATGGTAGCCCCTGAGAGAAACATTCACCCAGGTTCAGCCCTTCCTTCTTCCCTTGAAATAATATCTCTTTCTCCAAGGAGCCCATTCTTCTGCATTATGACATCAGCAAGGATCAACCAGACAGGATGGCCACGGCAGGGAAAACACCCGGAGGAGATTTCGTGAAGCATGTAGTACACAGAATGTAACTTTCTCACTTTCTTCCCTCTCATAGGCTTTCTGAACCAGATGAGTAACTCCAGTCACTCCGTCCTTCAGCCTTCGTTCCAAGGATGCATGCAGCTTGTCCAAGTGGATGACCAACTGGTGAATTTATACGAAGTGGCCCAGAGGAGGCCGGGGAGTTTTGCGAATGTCAGCATCGACATGTGCGCCATCATAGACAGGTACGCTCTTTCTGTCCTACCCCAAACTTGTCTACACTTTCTAAATTCACGTTTTTGTTGTTGGGCGAGAGAAACACACGTGCACACACACCCTGTAAGAGGTGAGGTGAGAGGAGCCACCCGTCATGCCGATGGTGTATTTGTGATTTTAGCGGTGACATTTATATCGGGACGTGGATAAATATATAAATATATGGCAGAACAGTCTGTTATCACACAAACCTCCCTCAGCAGACGCGATTGTTATGCATGTAGTTTTGCAAACAACAGCTGAGTTATAAAGGGGCTCAGTTTATTTTTGCTTTTGCTTCCTACTCCCACAAGCAGAAATGTCCCCTTCTCTCCTTGTCTTGGTCACGACTCATCCTCAGCATATTGTCCCCTCTCAAGCCCTTTCCTGAGGGAAAGAAGCTTTAAAAAATGTTGGCAGGAAGTATGGGAATTTACTGAAGCAGAATATTTAATGTAATTGAGCCTGCTTATAAAATATACTGAAATATTGCAAAATCTAATCTGTATTCGTTTTTGCGAATCTGGGGAGGAGCTTTTTTATAAAAACTTAGTTGACTTCGCACAGAGTAGAAAGATACAGCTCTTACATGAAATATTATGACATCATTGCATACATTAACTTTAATGTACTTCTAAAAGGTGCCTTTAATTCCAGCATAAAAAATATTCCTTTGAGATGTTTTGTCCGTAAAGAAACTATATCTGACTTTGTGTTGAATTTAACCTGGTGAATTTAGGTGATTTTCTACACTACTTTCAAAGTTTTTATGATAGGGCTATCCTATTCTGAAAAATAATTTTATTAATGTTGTGTTTTGGAAGATGGAAGTTTTAGAAGTCTCCGTCTGTCTCCAACAAAGTGTAGACCATCAGTCTCTAATTTTATTTTCATTTAAGAGGAGATCCTTGGGGAAGTCATTCAAAGACACATAATGAATCTTAAAAATATATAAAATCATCTGTAGTGAAGTAAGTTTGCTTCTATATAATCTCAATAAAATAATATCTGCGTGAATGGTAAATTACAGTTTAAATGATGGATCTAGAATGTAACATTTTAAAGCATTAGCATCTTTATAATAAGACTTGATGACATAGCACAGTTCTTATTTCTATTACATATTTGCAAATAGTCATCCTGATAGCCTAAACAATTTATATTTAAACACAACAGTGAACAATTTTAATGGAAATATATTCCCAATTTTTGAACCATCAGCAATGTAATAGCTATTATTTCTGCCTAAAGCAAGTGGTAGCAACAATCAGAAAAACTGAAAGATGACTGTTTTAAGACTAGACTTTGTGATGTTTGATATTTATCCATAAATTTTTATTAATTGTTTTCCATACAGGAAGATTTTCCTTCTTAGCAATAGGTAGACAGAATATTGAGTTATTTTAGTACCTTGTCCATTTTCCATGTCAGTAGCTTTATGTTACAATAATCTCTGTCAATAATACCCAAGTTAGTCCACTCAGCTTTTGTAAACAGCCTAGATTTTATGGTTATGTTGCCATTTCACTTCAAATAGCGTGTGTCCCGGGCACTATATTTAAGTTGTTTGCTACTAAAGAAGTATGGGTGATATGTTGAGGCTTTAATGTTTTACTTCCATGGAGAGACAAGGTGCTAAATTGGCTCCAAAAGAATGAATGAGATTTTTGTAAATGAAGGGAATGGAAAATGGCACCTCTGATGAAGGTAAATACACAAGAAAAGATGAAGAATTGGGACTTCAAATTTCAGTTTTTGTCAGATACAGGAATATACAGATTTTTTTTTTGCCAAAATGGGTCAGTCTCATTGTCCATTTTGCCAAGTGTCCTGTAGCTGATGGAGTAAGGAATAGGTCTCTCTCAACCTCCAGTAGGATAAGCCAAGAGACAAGGGGAAGTTGTCACCTCTGACATGTGATGCAATTCCAAAGCCCAGTAGGGCATCCATTTTCTGCTTGCTCTGTTTTTTGAAGGCAGTGATTGTTTTTTTTCTAATTGAGTTGTAACTGACATGTAACTTTCAGATATAGAACACAGTGAATTGATATTTATATGTATCGCAAAGCAATCACCAGAGCAACAGCTTATGTACGTGAATTACCAATATGTGAAAGAGCAGATTTCTTTACTCACCTAAAATGTTTCAGTTCAAAATATTAATCTGTGAAGTGTTATATTTTTGTATATATGATACAGAACTGTATTCACCTTATTCCAACCATTGAGGAGCTCATTGATGAGTTAACCCTCAATCTGTGTCTTTCCATATGAGAGTACCAGTGGTTTTAGCCTGTCCTCGTAGAGCGGTGACCCACCAGATACACCGTAATGATATATTCCCTGCCCATCTCTGGTTTGGTATTTTCCCCCTTACTAACTAAAATTTTGCAACAGCCCCATCGCTGCCATTTTATTTTCAAACTCTAAATTTCCCCTAAGTAAGCCTACACTGGCTCTTTCAAATTTCAGCTTGATTGATTTGAGAGCTATTTTGGCCGGTGGCGTGGGGGTGGGGGGAGGATAAATGAGAACATAGGGGAAAAAAAATAGAAAAGCTACCACAGGCACATTTTTTATGACATGTTTGGAGATAATAGGAGCAGCTGCAATGATTCGATGAGTAAAACTTAGGGAACTAGTTTGGGGAAGATGATTGTACAGGGGTTTTGCTGTGTGTCACGCTGGGATACCCTATGATTTGAACTTCGTTTTCTTTCTTTGTGTGTGGATTTACATGAAGCTCGTTTTATTTACTTGTTTGTTTTCGGAGCACAGCAATGAATCAAGAAAAGAGCAAGCGTGCCAAGCCACAGAATCATTCATTCAGTAGTATTTTCTGAGTATATCCGTGGTGCCAGGCACTCACTATTCTAGGCACTAAGGATGCCTCATTGAACAAAATAGAGATCCTTGGACTTGGAAAGCTCACATTCTGAGGAAAGGGGAAGAAGAACAAATGTAATAAGTAAATATTGCAGTAAGTTTGAAGAAATAAGTGCTATTAAAAAAAAAAAGTAGGCCAACTGGAGGACCATCATTCCGAGAGAGTGAGGTGTCGGGTTGCAATTTAAATAGATTGGTCAGAGTCAGCCTCATTGAAAAGATAATAATAAGTTCAAGACCTGAAAGAGGTAATAGAATTTGCCGATTCTTTTGGCAAAGAGAATAGTCAATGCAGAGAGAAGAGTCCATGCAGCGAGGCCTCCTGGCATGATCTAGGATCAGCCAGGGCCCGGGGGGCAAGTTTGGAAGGAATAGGAGTAGAGCTGCGGGAGAGGAGGCCAGAGCAATTCTAGAGGTCAAGTCCTGCAGAATCACAGGCTTTTTTTTTTTTTCTTAACAATTTGGCTTTGATTTTGAGGGAATTCAGGAACCATCGCAGGTTTCTGAGTAGAGCAATGGCAGGATCCAGCTTACAGTTTAAAAGAATAACTCTCACTGTGGGAAGAGGAAAGGTAGAAGCAGGGAGCTTCTTGTAATCCAGGTGAGAGATGCCAGTGGCCTAAGATCAGGGTGCTGGCATGAGAGGTCGTGAGATGTGGTCAGTTCTGAAAATATTTAAGAGTGGAGTCCATCGTGTGTCTTGATGGACTAAGTAGAAGAGTTAGAGGATTAACCCAAACTATTTAGTAAAAGCAACTGGAAGGAAGGAGTTGTCATATCCCAGTGGGAAGACTAGTGGTCGAGAAGGTTGGTCAAGGGTTAAGAAAAAATATCAGGAGCTAGTGTTGGGCATGAGTTGAAGGGCCTATTGGACACAAGTGGAGTTGTCAAAAAGGCAGCTGGAGATACAGATATAGATATAGATATAGATTTATATATATGAAACAAGCATGTATCTGCAGATTACACAATGAAATGTTGTGTCTGAAAACATCTCCATGTTTGCCTGTTGAGGGCCTCCGGTGTCTTGAGCTGTATTTCATAGACAGTATAGAACTGGAAGGCGAGAAGACGAATAGTGGGCAGGAAGCCTCTTCCAATATCAGAAGCTTGTAGCTTTACCCTTTGAAGGGTATTCTATGGCTAGAATATTCTCTGAAAATGATAAAATACCTAGCACATAGCTTCTTTGTTTTTCCCTGCATGATTGTCGCCTTTTATCTGCTCCTACTGCCCTGGTATTATTGGATCCTTGTGACAAACGTCTTCAGGTGCCGACTCAACTCCTGTTCACAACCCGTGTCTAACCTCTTTGTAGGTGTGAATATCTGAGAGCCAGAAGCCTGCAAAACACGCCTGTAACTGTCTAGAGTTGGCTTTATTCACTTCCTCCCACAGGATAGCATGAAGGTGGGGTTGGGCCGGGAGCAGTTAGGGAAGGGAATCGGGAATGAGTCCTGGCAGCTATGGGTCAGAATTTATCAACTAAGAGAGTTACCGTCACAGACCGTGGACCTTGTGAATTCATGTGGAGCTACCGCTTGACTCGCTTGTCTCTGACTCTTCCCTGGGACATCTGGGATGAAGAAGGTGGGGTTAAAATATTTTGAGCTTAAGTAGGTGGTATTCGTGACTGGTCTGGCAAAATACACCTGTAAGAGAAGAAATTCCTGTTTATTTAAGCTGCCATGAGTCAAGTTTTGTTTTCCTTGGAGCCAAAAGTATCCATCCTTCCCCCATCCTCCACTTCTAAAAGCAACCAGTATAGTCTTTTTACCAGAACACAGAGGAATCAACTCCCAAGTATGGAAATGGCTTTGAAAGAAAAGATGGTAACATTTATTTTAGGATATATTAAGTTGCCTGCCAGTGATGTCCCAAGAGACTGAACTTGGGGGACTAAATGGCCGTTTAGAGGCCAAAGCAAATACATATTCTTAGAATCGGCAGCTGGTAGGAAAAAAATAGTAAAAGCAGTTCATTAGAATTCAACTCTTATTTACCTTAGCTGTAAATATAAGAAGAAGCAAAATCAGTAAACATCCCAATAGCACAGAGAGTGGAAAGGGAAGAGTAAATTGTCCCAACTTGACCACAGCCCTCAAAATTACCCCTTGAGAAACTGAATAGACTGGATCCTATTTTTGAGTTAGTAATTACGTCTTCATTATATTTGTGGATGGAAGTGCATAATCACTTTTATTTTTATTTTTTAGTTCAATGCTTTCCTTTCAAGAACATCTGCCCGCTTTGATTTATTATTCCTTGAAAGAAAAGAATGCGTATATATTTTTTATAAGAGCATTTAAATGGGGGTTGGATAGGTACAGTGTCTGTCTCTAAACCAAGCTGACTCTGTTGGAAAGGTGCACAACGAATAAGTAGATTAATATTACGAGTCAGAGGAGATCACAAGTTTCTATAAAAGCAGGTTTAAAATCTACAGGCCTAACTTAGATGATGCATACATGTAACATTCTTTATTTTCTTTTTTTTTTCACCTTCTTTATTTTCTAAAATGGATCTTCATTTACTCAGAAGCTCCCATTTCCACACAGTAGAAGAAAAAATCAACATTTGAACATGTACATTTGGAAATCCTAATAACTTTATATGTATATTACATATTATATGTATATATAATATTTAGTCAATGTGGGATCCAAACTTAGAGTCAAACTCCTTTTGTTTAGGCTCTCGTCCCATTTCAAGTGGCCTTGACCCCTCCAGCGTGACTCTTGGTTCAGAGCCAAGCAACTTACGCAACAGTGGGTCTGTTCCACGTGCTCTACTCACATTCCTTTTTTTGGCCTCCCTTAAGGTCTCCAGCCTGCTGAGTGTTCTAGACTCAGCCTCTGTCCCAACCGCCCACCGCTCTGGCATCTGTTTCTGCTGACCATGGGATATGCCTTAGCTACTGCTGGGATCTGTGTGACGTGGTAACCCTTCCCAGTTTGTCTGGGACTGTTGCATTTAGCACGGAGAACCAGGTGCCGGGAGTACTCTGTTCTGGGTGCAGCAGGGTGATTGGTCCCTCAAGACGCGTGCATCCTCCGCCCTCCTCCAAATTCCCTTTCTCTTGTCTGCCAGCCCCCTAGGCATTTTTAATAGACCTCATAGGGACATGCTGTGATGTCTGGATCTCTTGCCAACTGCATGTAAGCCAAAATGAATCATGGCCTATGTGAAGGGGTGGGAGTGTTCGGTGGGGACAGCTGTCATGGGCCCCCCATTTCCTCAGCTTGCCATGCTTCCGTATCTGCAGCACCCCCCTCAGGCTGACATGAGTCTCTGTGAATCACATTGCCAAAGGCAGCACTCAGGGCACAAGCCACCACTCACAAAGGGCATCCAAAGTGAACACGCCCTCCTGCACTAATGCTGAGGTGGTGGGGGAGATCGCTGCTCAGAACTTAAACTGTTTTAACATTCGGGGCACCTGTTTTTGCACTCCGACACCCGGCTCTTTCGAACCAAAAGCCACTTGGTCCTAGCCTATCTTGGCAAAATTGAATCCACAGGACTGCTAACTTTTTGTTCCAGTCCAGAGTCCTGAAGCGAACGCTCCCAGCCCCCACTCCCTGTGACAATGGCACTGATGCTCTGCGTGGACAGCACAACACAAGAAGAATTTCATAGAAAATACACAAAAGCCAAACTTTGAATTGAAATACCCCCAGAATGATTTCTGTCACAGGAAAGAGGAGGCCTGTCTCACAAACATGGCTGTTTTTGTAGGGACGGCATTTATTCCAGACTTTCTTTCTCTTTCCCCTGGGTCTTGCTAACTGCAAACTGCCAGCCTGAGTCTAACACCTTTTCCTACGTTTGCAGGCTGACCGTCCCCCGTCTTTCTTGACGAATGTTCGTGTCATGAGTTAGGCTGATGTCAGGCTATGCCTGCACTTCTCTTACATTAGGAAACGTTTTGTCTTTTATTACTCAAACTGCAGGCTTCTGGGCATATCTCGCTCTTGCATCAGGGTAATTATGCCACAGGGGTAAAGGAGGCAGAAAGCGCCCCAGGTAAACCACACTGTTTAAACTTTGTGCCCGGCTCCATTTTGACAACATGGTGACTGATCTCATCAAACCCCAAAGGAACGAGGAGCCGATCACCTGGAACTCATTCTGGGAGACCTGGAACCAATGAACAGTTTTTTTAGGCAGGACGCTGGAGTTTCTTTGGGGGGGGGGGGGGGAATATCTTTCAAAAATACCTTTAGGACAAGAATTATTCAGGGTCCTAAAACCATACCACCAGATCAAAATAAGCAAAACACAAGACTAGTTACATAATCCAGCTTTATTTTCTTATGTGACTGTTCACATTGTGATTCTTTATTCTAGATGTGTCTGCCTCATCACCCTGTTCCCCATCTTGGATTCCACTGATTTTATATTCCTGTTTATATTGAAGCATTTAAGCCGTAGTCTTCTATCCAGCACAAAAACATAAGCTCAGTGACCTGAAAGTATCACACACCCAGGTGAACCCATGTTCAAGTCCGTTGCCTCTCTGAAGTGGTTTCAAAGTGATTTTGTTTTTTCAGCACAAATAGAGTACTAGAGTGACAAAACTTATTAAAAAAAAAAAAAAAAGTACAGTAGTGAAACGCCAGAGGAGATAACTCTCCTAGGAGAAAAAGGAGAAGAAAATAGTTGAATTAACCATTTTAAGATTCAACAGCAGCTTTATTCTTCTTTGATGTATTGCATGTATTAGGACAAAAGAAACTATATTTGCTTTTGGCATGGCATATAGCTGTGCTTTGACATTTAAATCCCAAGGAAAGCCTAGTGCATAAAAGTAATGTCAGAAAACAGTTATGTGTTTGAAGATAAGCAAAAAGGAGAAAGAGAAATGATTTTAACATGTAGCTAAATCAACCACAGAGAAAGACTTAAATGAGTCATGAACTTGTATATTTTGCTTTTGATATTAGATTACCTGAAAAATCAAAATGAAAGCAAACAATTTAAAAATACACATTTAAAATATCTGTCCGGAAATAGTTTCTTCTTAAGTTAACACTTTTGTCAATTACGTAGACATATGGCAAAATTTTGCTGGAACCCCGAGAAGTCATTCAACTGCCCTCCCCTTAAGCTGACTTTACAGAGGAATAGACACTCTCCATTCTCTTTGTAAATATGGAGAATGATCCCTGTCACCTGGTGGAGGAAGAGTCTTTGAAGTAGCAGGTGCGGCTTCACCTTCCATGTGTTGTGCTTAACCACACGTTGTGAGCGAGAGGCACTGGTTCATGCCCAAATATGTTAATGCAAGTCATACTTGATATTGTAATATCATGGTCTAATTAAGTACCAAACACGTCTTCAAAGGAGTGGAGACAAAAAGAAACAATTTCTGTTAAAACCAAACCAAAAGGTTTTAGAAAGATAAGTGGCTAAAAGCAAAACCCTCAGGGTAGGCATGGACAAGCTGACTGTAAAAATTCACAAAGGTTCATTGGTTACTTCAGTTTTCCCTGCATTTTAAGAAATCCAAACTAGAAGTTGAGGGTGATGATGCTTTATGGAACTGGTTCTTCAGAAAAGATGGTGGATTGGAACTGGAGAATTCCACTCAGTGGGCCCAGAGCAATTCCCTCTGACCAGTGACTCACTGAATTTACATGACATAGGGTTTTAAGTTACATTAAAATGGTTGAGGTGTGTATCCTTTTAATGATTTGTTTCTTTGCTTCATTAAATGATTTCTTTCTTTACTTCTGCTATTCCCTAATCTGAAAAAAAATAATGAAATTATTTTTTCTTTTTTTTCTTTTTGCTTTTTTCATTCCAAATATTGCAGAGGGTAGGGAGAAAGAGAATGGAGAAGGTGGGGAAGGAGAATAGGATGGAAGGGAAGGGAAGGGAGGAAGGAAGGAAAAATAGGAGGTCATAAAATGGTTTCTGGTATGTTGGTACGGGACATTTCTACTTTAATTAAAACAGAAATTCAGAGGTAAAAAATTAAAGGGTGTTGTCTATTTTTTATAGGCGTTTAAAAATGGCATTTTCTTTGAAAATTTCCCTTTGCTATTGAAGTGATCCGTAACCTGAGAAGAAAGAGAAAGGAGTCGTAGATTTTTCTATGCCATAAAAAACCGAAACAAAAAACCCCCACAGTTTTCCTAAGGCTTGGGACTTGTCATTACTTTTATTTTATTTGTTAATTGAACAGAAGGACTTCCTCTCTCTGTGGTTGCATGTACATTACCTGAAACTAGTTTCAAATGGGCAAAAAGCTTAGCTTTTTAGACAACATTGTCTAAAATTCTATAAGGCACCCCTTGCCACATTAGAGATAAATACTTCATCATCTGTGTCTATGAATTCATTGAGGAACTTATTAGAGTCTGAATCTCATTTTGTTTACCAAATTCCACTTACATCAAAAAGAATGTTGCATGAGCAAGGGAGCCATGCAGCTGGAAGGGGTAGGGAATATGTATGTTTTGGAATGTTTTTGAAAAGTGAATCTGTAACACATTTTAACGAACAAAATTCCATATCTGAAAAGGATTCCTTAATTTGTAAGTAGATTGGTTTAAACAGACTTACCTACAATTGTGATAAGGATAGATTCTCTAAGTACCAGACAGCAGTTGTTTATAGGATTAATTTTGTTTGCCTTTAAGGAGTACTACCTTCAACCTTTTAGTCCAGTGGTTTCCTGATCTTTGGTTCTTTGGCACAGTCGCCAAAATGTTTCATCAACTTGAGACTTATTTTCATGGACACACCACTCTAAAGACCCTCTCTGGGCAAATGAATGTGACACTAAAGTGATTGTTTTTTTCTTGAAAGTTTAAGGCATTCAAAAATTAAGGGCAAAAGAGAAACCTTTAAAATTTTTAAGGGTAACATATCTGAAATGAGATAGACGCACCATATACAAAGAGGCATATGGTTCCTTTATTAACTCAAGAGACATATGTTAATCCCCTGAGAAGCTCAGAGCACTGGTACTGGTCTACACAACAAGAAAGCCGCAAGATATGAAATAGAATCTCTTCTCACAGGGAATACACAAATGTAGCCGTGGGAATAGGAAACATTCATGAGACGTTTAAAAGCTATGTTAAGAAGCACGTGCTTCTGGATCACCACAGAGAATGTTTTCTACAGGAAATTAGTAGAGACCTACCGGGGCCTGCCGTGGCTGAAGGAGGCTTCAGAGAAGAACATGTTGACATTGAGAGGAACCGGTAGCCTTTTCTTAGAGGAAAGGGAAAGAGCATGCCAGGTGAGAGCAATGAGCCAAAGTACCGAGACACAGATGGCCAAGTCATATTTCTGAAACAGTAAAGTGACCATTTAGACTAGAGCAGGAAGTTTGTGTGGGGGGTCATGGTTAGAAAGATATGCCAATCATTCATTCGTTCATCCATTCATTCCACATTCATTCAGTGATTACCTACCACGTGCCAAGGAGAGTCTTAGTTTTGATGAATAAAACATAACCTTATGGAACTTACATTCTTGCTGACTAGTAAAGGAGACATTTTACAAACCACAATTATTGAAAAACCTGAGAAATTCTAAAACTGAGGTATACACAGGGGATGGCAGTGGCGTGAGATTTCCGATAAGGATGGAGGAGATTGCCCAGAGGAGCAGTTCGCAGGTATACCAGAAGGACCTTCCAGCTGGACGGGAGGCACATGCAAAAGGTCACGGGTGTGAGTGACAGAGAGACTTGTAGGGAACTCAAGGACTTATGGTAGGGTCTTCCAGAGTTTGGCAGCTATTAGTAGGAAGTTAGAAACATAGTGTGAAAGTCTGAGGCTAGAAATTTAGGGAGAACCTATTGGAAAAAGGTCTACTAAAAAGATTTTAATTTGTCCTCTGGACAGTTAAGGAATTACTGAAGGATTTGCAGGAAAATACCTTTTGCATTACTGACATTCTGTTCCGATGATCTGAACAGAGGTGTTGAGAGCCTGAACTATTGGTATAGTGATAGGAATGGATGGAAGAGGGTAAACCCAAGGTGTTTAGGATTTGGGGTAAGCTCATTAGATATGGAGGTCAGAAAGGTATTGGTGGGAAAGAGAAACTGGTTTCAGAGTGAGAAAAAGCTTTAATGGAAGACTAAGTTATCTTCACAAGTCCCCTGAACAACGTCTTAACTGAATATTTTTTCGTGATGGTAGTATTTCCTTCAATCGGAGGAAGCTTCTGCTGGGATATAGAAAATGGTGAATATTAGTAGTGGCAATTGAGCATTTGAGGGAGGTCAAAGAGAGAAAGCTAAAATAAGTAAAGCTGGGCTAAAAGTGCAGGTAATGGCATAGTGGAATAAAGAGGAAGACAGAGGAGACCGGAGCTGTCCGTCCAATATGTAGCCACTCGTCAAATGGGACTTCTGGGCACTAAAACAGAGATGGCTTCCAATCGAGCTGTGCCATACATGTGAAATACACACTAGATTATGAATACTTAGTGCAAATAAAAGAATATAAAATATCTCAATAATTTTAATTGATTTCATTTTGTGTTAACTGTATTATTGAAATCAGTTTCACCTCTTTCTCTTTAATGCAGTTATCATAAAATTTAAAATTATATATGGCATGCAGCTCTTCTGATATTTATATTGGATAGTGCTCGTCTAGAATCTCTAGACCGTTTCAGCCGGATACTTTTGCAACCAAAAAGGGCTCTCCAGCCTCTGCGTTGGTCTTTTCCAAAGGTGACTTAAAAGACTCATGCAACTTCTGATAAGACTCAATAAGTTGTCCTTTAGAATTATTTTATTTCAGAGACAATGGAGATTCCCAGAAGGTCTGTGAAACTGGCATCAGTCTGAAATTCTCAGTCCCTTTTAATTAGTTAGAAGTTTCCTTAAGCCCTAAATCTGCTTGCAATGCCATCTCCAGAGAAAATCTTTACAGACTCAGAAGCCAGATGTGTTGGTTTTCTCCTGAATATTAATTCCCTATTCATTAAAAATAAAATAAAAAGTTTCCAATGAAAAAAAGAAGCCTAAATTAAGTAGACAATATTTTAGTCGAGCACAAGTTAGAATTTCTTGGTTCAAAGATTAATTTTGGGGACACCTGGGTGGCTCAGTCAGTTGAGTATCCAACTCATGGTTTCAGCTCAGGTCACGATCTCACAGTTTGTGAGTTCGAGCCCCGTGTTGGGCACTGCCGTTGGCAGCATGGAGTCTGCTTGGGATTCTCTCTCTCTCTCTCTCCCTCTCTGTCCGTCCCTCCCCTTCTCACTCTCTCTCAAAGTAAATTAAAAAACTTAAAAAAAGATTTTTTTTTCCGCTAAAGTATCTGTCATTCATTCAAATGTGTATAGCTCAATATCTGTGAAGTAACAGGTTGGGTCTCAATTAGGAATTGTTTTCAGGTTCTAGGAACAAAGGTCCAATTACACTTTATTAGACAAATCTAAAATTTCTCATGTTACATGTCAGAGGTCCGAAACAGACAATCCAAGCTTGTATGGTAACTCTTAGAAGCAATGAGAGATCCAGACTCTAACATTTTGCTCCAGTTTCCTTTGCTCATGTTTCCATTCTCCCAGTCACAAAACAGCTGCCAGAACCCCAGGCATTTCATCTGCTTTTCATGAAGAATGTAGAAGGGCCCGCTTCCCCCTTTTAACAAGTCTTACAAGTTCAAGTTCCATGCAGCACTTCCACTTACATCTCTCGGGCCAGATTTAGTCATGACTAAACCCAACAGTGGGTTGCAAGACAGAATGGGAATGCTAGTCTCTTATTCTCGTCTAAATGTCCTCTACAGAGACCAACTCAAATTAGTCCAAGTAAAGACAACTTATCGTCAAGCTACACATGAAACAATTAAGGAAGTATGTATAGAAATTCAAAAGAAAGTGTCTGAACAGCGGGATGGCCACATAATTTGCCAAAAAACTGTGCTGCTTTTGAGAATCAAAGAGATATAATGGGCATGAATTGGTCCTACACCGAACAAGCCAAGATTCACGGTCACCGTACCTAACATGTGTGGACCTCCCAGAGACTGAAATGAGAAGAAGTTCTTGATTCAAGACAGCTTTAAAAAAGTGTTTTTAATGTTTATTCATTTTTGAAAGAGAGAAGGGGAGCACGAGGAGGAGAGGGGCAGAGAGAGGGGGAGACACAGAATCCGAAGCAGGCTCCAGGCTCTGAGCCATCAGCACAGAGCCCGAGGCAGGGCTCAGACTCACAAACCAAGAGATCATGACCTGAGCCAAAGTCAGACGCTTAACTGACTGAGCCACCTAGGAGACCCCAAGACAGTTTTCAAGGCACAAATTCATGGGTGTTCACCCAGACACTCTGCCTTAACATATCTGAGCTATAATGCATTCATTTTCCCCCTTTAATCCGTAAACCAACAGGATTGCTTTGCATGTAGTCTTTGGTTTTTTGTTTTTTTTGTACTCTGAAATTTTTTGATGGGTACCCATTGCCTGCTTTCTCAGCAACCAGTTTCCTATGGGCAACCCCAGCCCATCCCTTTTCAACAGGCATTAGTTTCTGTTTGGATTCAGAGAAGCTACTCATTCTTCAGTGACAACTGTGGCCTCTGAGACGGTTTGTGGGGAATGAATATGATCAAGGCCAGCCATCCTAGGAAACCATCTGAGACCATGAGTAGCAGGGAAGCCACAGGCTGAAGACAGAGTAGAGAAGCCCCGAAAAGACAGAAGAAATAAGCTAGAATCTTGGTGATTTTGTTAAGTTACTTGATCAATCCTGTACTCACCTCTATTCGTTTCACTTATTTGAACCAATAGATTTCCTTTTTTTGAAGGCAGACTCAGTCATCTTTTCTGCTACTTACAATTGAAACCATCCAAACTAATATACCTTCAACTTTCACAGTGCCCAGTAGTGGGTCCTACAACTCCCTTGTCTCAGCTCTCATTGTTAGCCAGCCGGTTGGTTTTGGTTTTGGTTTCTTTTTGTTTGTTTGTTTTTTGTTTTAGTTCTTCCTTCAAATGTTAGAGAAGAAATTAGTTGGTTGAATTTATCTTTTTTCACCAGGCTGTAGTCTTAAGTTGCTAGAAATCTATGGTTTGGCTGCCTCTGAGTCACATGCCCCACAGGGACTGGTCACTGGGTCTGACTGGAACAGCTACTGTCCCCTCTCAGAAGACCTGTATCAGTTTGCCTTCTGTGGGAGTACCAGCAAGATAGGTGTTGAGGCATTTGTATAAGATACAATTTTATGCTCTGTATTCATTATAGTCCTTGCTTTTTTACTATTTCACCTGAATAACGGATAGGTATCACAGGAATTGTATCGAAATACTTAGAACTACTAAAACTCATCTGTGACATTTTGGAGAACACCTACAAAGAAAAAATTGAATTTCAGAAAACTTCCCTTTCTTTCCTCATTTTTATTCTTTCCCTTTACAGTGTAATTACTATTATATGGAACCTATATCTGATGATGGTGGGTTGAAATGGATCAAAATTATTGCTCCTTAAAAAGCGACACCAAAATTTGTAAGATATGACGCATACTAATTAAAGTTCAAGGAGCCCTAGGCAAGAAAAAAAGATAAGCCTTTGCTTAAGTTATGCAAAAGTGTATTAAATATTCAAGATTAATTAAAATCGAGGCAAGGATTTTTTTAGGGGTGGCATTTAAAGTTTGCATAAAAGTTAATGCAATTATTATGAAATGTTTGCTGTCAAACTGGTTTGATGAATAAGGGAAGTCAATTAGTAACATCGTGAAATAAAGAGTTAATTCATGTGGCTCCAGGTAGTTTCTTCCCTTTGCTCTGTAAAAATCACTTATAACTGTGTAATAATTACATGCCAGTGACGCACAGTCACAAAGTGATGGAAAACATAATTCAGTGGCGTTTATTTATTTTCTAAAACTAATCATATTTCTCCAAAACCCCATCCCGATGATCTCCCCAATGAAAGTTTCATTGGTGGGAAATCAGAATTTTGATTTCTGGTGCTTTTCCTTGATAAAAGGAAAAGAAAGCACATCTTTTACTGAACAGAAGGCTTCTGAATGCTTGATTAGAGAATCCTTTATCTATGTTAATAGCACTGAGAAAATTCTGGTTCTCACTTCTGAAATTGACCTTTATTCTTCAATTCAGAACCTATGAGCTGGGACCATCCTTTTCTTAAATAGACATAGCTAAACAGTGAGCTAGTAAAGTCACATGTTTCCAGAAATACCTCCTTTTGTCCATCTGACACTGTCTGTTATCTGGGGGGCCACCACCAAGGGGGGGCAGTGTTTTCCTAGAGCCCTAATATAAAATTACAAATGAATTTCCCCAGAGTAACAATAGTCTAAATATTGGGAGCAGTAGCTGATAATTAGAATTAAGCTTGGGAAACAAGTCCATCAACAGCATATTTTTACACCCAAAGGACAAATACTTGAATTTCAAACAACTGACTGACAGATGGACTTTTCCAATATCATGGGTTAAGAATGGAGTAAGATCCGGGGCGCCTGGGTGTCTCAGTCGGTTAAGCGTCCGACTTTGGCTCAGGTCATGATCTCACAGTTCGTGAGTTCGAGCCTTGTGTCGGGCTCTGTGCTGAGAGCTCAGAGCCTGCCTGGAGCCTGCTTCAGATGGTCTGTTTCCCTCTCTCTGCCCCTTCCCCGCTTGTGTTCTCTCTCTCTCTCTGTCTCTGTCTCTCTCTCTCTCAAAAATAAATAAACATTAAAAAAATAATGGAGTAAGATTCATATCAAAGGACAAAAGGTACTTTCTCTAGAAAAGAATGTGGAACAAATTACCAACTTTCTACTTCCTTCCTAGTTGGGGTGGTACGTACAGGTAAATAAATAGCTGTAGGCAAGGCCTCCGAGCCTGGGAACAGCAGCTTCTCTCCCACTGGGGAATGGAGCCTAAAGCAGACCCTTCCCCGTCTTCTTTTACGCCCACTTGACACCCACGGTGTCTGACAGAAAATCAGAATTCCGCCAGACCCAGTGCTGAAAGTACTCATTACTAAATGGACTCAGAAATACTGTCGTTCCTAGCATGTTTTCTAAAAATAAAACATAGTTAGCCTACGAAGAAACATTTCCCTCAACACCAATATTACCGAAAAATTCCAGCAGCTTTCAAACATTGAATCTGTAACCACCATACGAGGGAAGATGTGAGCGAGTAAACAAATAGTCATTCAAATAAAAAGGTTCAGAGTGAGTGTTTATTTCCCGGGGTGGAGATTCCAGTGCCCTCCTGTCTCCACTCTACCCCCTGCCTGCCTTGCCTTCTTCCAGCCTGCTAGCAGGTTCCCTGTGGCTCACCTTCTCACGGATTGGAAAGCTTTCAGACTCCAATGTGGCACCACGGGGAATGCTCCGCTTGCCTCCTGACGAGGGCCCCCCACACTCCTGGCCGCGTTTCAGCTGTGTGGGCCCTGTCCTCTGCCACATGGATGCAGACGGGTGGCCAGGGTTATGCAGAGATTTTTTTTTTAATATTTGGTTGGAATATTAAAAGGAGGGGGAGAAAACAAGCTCTATGTTCTACATCATAGCACACTGTCTGGCAGGATGACTCATTTTTATTTAATGACTTTATTTATAAAATGCCTCCTTCCGATTAAGATTGAAAAGTAGGGCCAAGGGAAAAAGGGAAGGCAGCAGTTAATATATTTCCCGTGCCTGAGCTTGAAATTTGGCTTGAAGTTTCTCAGAAGCTTTATTATATTTGTTGGAAAGACAGGATTAGCCAACATACCCAGCTGGAGCTTCCCTGCTAGATTGTTTACCAGCATTTGTGTGGGTATGGGCTTGGTTTATATTACCACTATTCCCATGGAGAATTCGCAGAGATTCTGTGTAGAGTTACAGGCAGAATTCACAGAGATTCCGTGTAGAATTACTATGTAGAGATTGCAGAGATTCTATTTAGAATTACTACGTAGAATTACTATATAGAATTTGCAGATTCTTTTTAGAATTACTGCGTAGCATTTGCATAGAGTCTATGTAGAATTACTAGGTAGAATCGAAGAGATTCTTTGTAGAAATACTTATGTAGCATTACTATGTAAAATTCAAAGAGATTCTATGTAGAATTCATGTGGGATCAGGTGTGGACTCCGCAGCATGTGATCTGTAGCATACATCAAGATTTGGAGCCCTAGAAGACTCGTTAGCAGTGGTCCCTCTGAAACTTCACTCATCTGATGCCATGAGCTCTCTCCTGAGTCTTTGTTTTGCCATCTGCAAAATGGATATTGACAAAAGGAGTCAATTTTCCCTTCCTACCTAGTCATTTTATCAAAGGAACCTTAGAAGGAGAGGTTCTACCAGATGAGAAAAGTTAAAAATTAATGTTTGTGAATAATCTCAGTGTTACTTTGGGCCAAGTTAAAAAAAAACACTAAACTTCCTAATGGAAATAATTTGTCTAAAATTATAAATTGCTGGTGTTATTTTGACCGGGATTGCATTGAATATGTAGATTGCTTTGGGTAGTATCGACGTTTTAACAATATTGTTCTTCCTATCCAGGAGCATGGAATCTTTTTTCCATTTCTTTGTGTCTTCTTCAATTTCTTTCATCAGCTTTCTATAGTTTTCAGTGTATAGATTTTCCACCTCTTTGGTTAGATTTATTCCTAGGTATTTGATGGTTTTGGGTGCAATTGTAAATGGGATCTATTCCTTGAATTCTCTTTCTGTAGCTTCATTATCGGTGTATAGAAATGCAGTCGATTTCTGTGCATTGATTTTATATCCTGCAACTTTGCTGAATTCATGTATCAGTTCTAGCAGTTTTTTGGTGGAGTTCTTTTGGGTTTTCCACAGAGTATCATGTCGTCTGGAAAGTGAAAATTTGACTGCCTTGGTGATTTGGATGCCTTTTATTTCTTTGTGTTGTCTGATTGCAAAGGCTAAGACTTCCAATACTATGTTGAATAACAGTGGTGAGAGTTGACATCCCTGTCGTGTTCCTGACCTTAGGGGGAAAGCTCTCGGTTTTTCCCCATTGAGGATGATACTAGCGTTGGGACTTTCATATATGGCTTTTATGATCTTGAAGTATGATCTTCTATCCCTACTTTCTTGAGGGTTTTTATCAAGAAAGGATGCTGTATTTTGTTCAAATGCCTTCTCTGCATCTTTTGAGAGGATCATGTGGTTCTTATCTTGTCTTTTATTAATGTGATGTATCACATTGACTGATTTGCAAATGTTGAACCAGCCCTGCAGCCCAGGAATGAATCCCACTTGATCGTGGTGTATAATTCTTTTAATGTATTGTAGGATCCAGTTTGCTAGTATCTTGTTGGGAATAAAAAAATTAAAAATAGAAGTACCCTACGATTCAGCTATTGCACGACTAGGTTTTTATACAAAGAATACAGGAGTGCTGATTTGAAGGGGCACCTGCACACCAATGTTTATAGCAGCACTATTGACAATAGCCAAAGTATGGAAAGACCCCAAACATCAGATTGATTAATGGATAAAGAAGAAGTGGTATACACACACACACACACACACACACACACACACACACACACACACACTGGAATATTACTTGGAAATCAAAAAGAATGAAATCTTGCCATTTGAAACAACATGGATGGAACTAGAGTGTATTATACTAAGCGAAAGAAGTCAGTCAGAGAAAGACAAATATCATATGATTTCATTCATGTGTGGAATTAAAGATACAAAAGATGAACACAAGGGAAGGGAAAATAATATAAAAACAGAGAAGGAGACAAACCATAAGAGACTCTTTTTTTATAAACTTTTTAATGTTCATTTTTGAGAAAGAGCAGGGGAGGGGTAGAAAGAGAAGGAGACAGAACCTGAAGCAGGCTTCAGGCTCTGAGCTATTAGCACAGAGCCCGGTGCTGGGCTTGAGCCCACGAAGCGTGAGTTCATAACCTGAGCTCAAGTCAGATGCTTAACTGACTGAGCCACCTAGGTGCCCTAACCATCAGAGACTCTCAAATACAGAGAACAAACTAAGGGTTCCTGGAGGGGATGTTGAGTGGGGGGGGATGGGCTAAATGAGTGACGGGCATTAAGGAGGACACTTTTTGGGATGAGCACTGGGTGTTATATGTAAGTGATGAATCACTAAATTCTATTCCCGAAATCATTATTATACTGTGTGTTAACTAGCTTGGATTTAAATTTAAAAAAATAAAATAAAACAGCAACAACAAAAAATAAAACTACAAATTGCACTGTTCATCACATGTTACTGCCAGAAATCAAAGCAATAATCTGTGCTTAGTATTTCAGTCCAACATAATGAGAGGACCGTATGTCAGCGTATCATTGCTATTGAGGTGCTAAGAAAAACTCCTCAGACATATGAAGTCCTCTAAAGTATTAAGTATAAATTTTTAAAAGTACTCTTGGAAGTACTCTAGCAGTGTTTAGAACCACTAAACTACATATTGAATACCACAGATTTTGACATTAAAGTGAATTCGTGAAGTGTCACAGTTCTGTCAAGAGGAAAATAAAAGTTAGAAATAGGGTATATTCCATTGCTCCCTGAATTTTTCCAGATTTAATTTACTCATTCATGTGTTTATTCAGTAATATTTAGGGATGGCCAGAAGAGATGCTGTGGTATTCATTTGTACACAACTCAAGATGTTCACTTTTTTTTTCCTTTATTGAGGTGTAATTGACAAATAAAATTGTAATGCATTTACAGTGTTCCAATGTGATGATTTGGTGTGTGTTTACACTGTGAAAGAGTCCCCACCATCAAGTTAATTAACACATCCATCACCTCACATGGTTGCCTTTTTTTGTATGTGGTGAGAACGCTTAAGATCTGCTCTCTTACCAATTTTCAAGTGCAAATACAGAATCATTAACTTTGTCCACGCCTTATATTAGATGTTGGTAACTTATTCATCTTAGAACTGAAAGTTTGTACCCTTTGGCCTCACTTTTCCTCTTCCTTCCACCCTGCAGCCCCTGGCCACCACCATTCCACTCCCTGTTTCTAGAAGTTTGGCTTCTTGCTTATTTATTTTTTTTTTGATTCCACATATTTGTTTGTCGTACAGTATTTATCTTCCAGTTTCTGGCTGGTTTCACTTAGCATAATGCCCTCGAGATTGTCAGCAGTGACATAATTTTCTTCCTTTCTAAGGTTGAATTTTCCATTGTGTATGGATGTATATATCATCTTTTCTTTATTTGTTAATCCATCGACAGGTCCTCAGGTCATTTCCATATCTTGACCACAGTGAATAATGCTACAGTGAAGGGTGCTCATGTTTAGAGTTTCATTCTGACAGGTCACCATGGGCAGCAGCGATGCTGGAACGAACACTTGAAAGTTACCTTATCCAAAAAGGCTATTTAAATGGATACTTTTTTAAAATATTTTTCTTATTTATTTTTTTCAATATATGAAGTTTATTGTCGAATTGGTTTCCATACAACACCCAGTGCTCATCCCAAAAGGTGCCCTCCTCAATACCCATCACCCACCCTCCCCTCCCTTCTACCCCCCATCAACCCTCAGTTTGTTCTCAGTTTTTAAGAGTCTCTTATGCTTTGGCTCTCTTCCACTAAATGGATACATTTTAAAAAGAGATTATGAAATGCCAATATCGTATTCATTTTCTAAATTTTACATCGCATATGATTGACGTTAGAAAACATTTGTTGTGAATTACACGCTGCACTAATAAATATCATTATGAACAATTTATGAGAGCAATCAAGAATTCAAACTGTAATACTCAGTTGCAGACATGTATTTGTAGGTGAGTACTCTAAATTTGTGTCAATATTTGTAATCCAGTCTTCTGAGAATACAAAATTCATGACAAGGACGAGATTAGGGGATGTTTTCTCAGTTCATCTCCAATAGAAGATGAGAATAAAATAATCACTGAAAATACTTGTAATGCAGGCTGTGCCAGAAAAGCCAATCCCTGGAGTATAGAAATACACTTAAGAGGAACGCAGGTGGAATCTCTACTCAGAGTTTGTTTTTGACCTTTATGAATTATATATCATCACTATTTTGAATTAAGCTATTACTGACTCACTGTTGGTTTAGCAGCTAACAGATGAGTAGGTGATTTGCAAAGCAGTGTTTAGAACCACTTAAAATATTATTTTAAAAGTTAATTTACACTGAGGATTTTCTAATACCCATGTTTCTGTTAGTGACTCATTCATGTATATGCAAAAAATATAGGTATTGGAGAAATAGAAATATTACTGTAATATAATTTTATAGAGAAATCTTAATAGGTGATAGATATTACAGTTCCTTTTCTGTATAGAAATGACATTGAAGGATTATCAGTGTTTCTATTCAAACTGCAGTTACATCACCCATTTTTCTATTTAAAAATATTAAGTATAAATCATGGTATATGTATTCACACCTTAATTGCACAATTAAATTATGTAGATATCTGATATATCCTTGTGTGTGTATGTGTAAGATATTGATGAAAGAAATTGAAGAAGGCACAAATAAATGGAAAGATGTTCACATTCATGGATTGGCAGCATTAACATGGTTAGAATGCCTGTACTACCCAAAGCAATCCACAGATACAATGAAATCTCTATCAAAATTTCAATGGCACTTTTTGCAGAAGTAGAACAAATAATTCTAAAAATGTTTGGAACCACAAAAGACCCCCAAATAGCCAAAGCAATCTAGTGAAAGAAAAAGAAAGTTGGAGATACCCACTCCCTGATTTCAAACTATACTGTAAAACTGTAGTAATGAAGACAGTATGGTATTGGCATAAAAACAGACACATACATCAATGGTACAGAATAGAGAGCCCAGAAGTAAGCCCACACATGTATGGTCAGTTAATATATGATAGAGGAGGTAAAAATATACAATGGGAAAAAAGACAGTCTCTTCAGTGAATGGTATTGGGAAAATAGGATAGTTACATGCAAAGAAGGAAACTGGACCTCTGTCTTAACCACACACACAAACTAACTCAAACTGGATTGAAGACTTGAATGTAAAACCTGAAACTATAAAACTCCTAGAAGAAACATAGGCAGTGAACATTGCCTGTGTCCTAGATATTGGTTTTGCTGTTGAATTTTTGGACCTGACTTCAAAAGCAAAGGCAACAAAACCAAAAACAAACGGGTGAGACTACATCAAACTAAAAAGCTTCTGCACAGCAAGGAAATCATCAACAAAATGAAAAGACAACCTAGTGAATGGGAATAAATGTTCACAAATCTTACAAGGAGTTGATATCCAAAATATGTAAAGAACTCAAATAATAGCAAAAACAAAACAAAACAAAACAACCGATTAAAAAATGGCCAGAGGAACTAAAGCATTTTCCCAAAGAAGACATGCACATGACCACCAGGCATGTGGAAAGATGTTCAAAGGTCACTACTTATCAGGGAAATACAAATCAAAATCAGGAGATATCACCTCATACTTGTTAGAATTGCTCTTATCAGAAAGACGAGAGAGAAAAGTTTCAGAGAGGATGTAGTGGACAGGGAATCCTCATCCACCATTGATGGGAATATAAATTGGTACAACTTCTATGGAAAACAGCATGGAGGTTCCTCAAAAAAGAAAAATAGAACTTCTATACGATCCAGCTATTCCACTTCTGGGTATTTACCCAAAGAAAATAAAAACACTAATTTGAAAAGATATATGTACCCCTGTGTTCATGGCATCATTATTTACAATAGCCAAGATACAGAACCAACTAAAGTGTCCCATCAGTGGAGGAATGAATAAAGAAGATGTGAAATATATACATACATATACATATTTATATTTATATATTTTTTATTTTTTTAATGTTTATTTATTTTTGAGAGAGACAGAGACAGAATGTGAGTGGGTTGGGGCAGAGAGAGAGAGGGAGGCACAGAATTTGAAGCAGGCTCCAAGCTCTGAGCCGTCAGCACAGAGCCCAACGCGGGGCTTGAACTCACGACCTGTGAGATCATGACCTGAGCCGAATTCGGACGCTCAACCCACTGAGCCACCCAGGGGCCCCTATATTTATATTTATATACATACAAATATAAATGCTGCCCAGCCATAAGAGGAACTTGCCATTTATGACAACATAGATGGCCCTTGAGCATGTTACGCTAAGTGAAATAAGTCAGAGTAAGACAAATACCGTTTGATTTTATTTATGTGGAATCTAAAAAAAACAACAAAACACATAGATACAGAGAACAGACTGGTGGTTATCAGAGGGGAAGTGACTTGGGGGTGGATGAAATAGGTGAAGGGGGTCAATTATATGATGACAGATGGTAACTAGATTTACTGTGGTGATCATTTTGTAGTGTGTGCAAATATCGAATTATTACATTGTACACCTGAAACTAATATAATGTTACATACCAACTTTATATCAATAAAAAAACAAATTTATAAAACAGTGGGCCTATTGACCTAAGCTGATATATTGATATAAATATATACATATATGCTGATACATATACTACTGACTTTACTATTATCTACAACAAGATAGAGAATATATTGATATTATTTATAATATTGTTCCTGTTATAGATATAACCAGTAGTAGCCCAGTACCCTGGAGCAATTTTTTACCAAGCAGGCATCCTGAACTTAGAGTCATTTCATATTTAAGCAAACAAGTGCAGGTGTCATTGGTGGGATGTTTAGACCCTGGCAGATACGGTCTCTTGAACCAAGACATCATCAGACTAAAGGGACAGCTCAGCAGGATCACCAATTCTGACCCCATTTAAGCAGTTAAAAGTCAGAGATAATTAAGTGAACTTAACTGTACTTATGTGTGCAACACCTTCACATAGAGGATGGATTGTTCATTCACAGAAATGGAGGTAGAAATATATATGAATTACCACCTTCAGCATCTTACTTGAAGTAAGTGTAGTTTTCCAAAACAGTAAATACTTGAACATATTTTTTGTCAACCCTCAAAATACCTTCTACCTATTGCTTTGGAACGGAGCAGGACAATTTCTGATCGTAGTAGCTAATGTCAACTTTTCCAGTGACTTTGCTGGGTAGAAATTTGCTAAAAAGGAAAAAGTCATAATCCCAACTCCTTTGTTGGAAATCATCTGTAGGTGAGGATCCCCTGAGCTATTTTTCTGACTGATTGAATGTGGGTCGCTGTTTGGATTGAATGTGGGTCGCTAAGGCTTTAAAGGCAGGTCACCCTGGGGCTCTAAGTGTTTTGTATGACAGGCGGAGATACGTAAATTTTTGATTAATGTTCTCTTCTAATTGCAAGACATATAATGAAAAATAAAAGGCACACTTTAACTACCCTCCAAGTCCTTTTCCTGATTCCCCACATTAGATTTTTGTGACATGCCTATGGTTGTCATGCTGGCAATGGGAGTTAGTTTACAGGAGTCTCTTAATCAAGTTAGCCCAGGTAGGCTGATTTTTGTTGCAAAGATTGTAGAATCAGCCAAACAGTAGCTTATATGCCCAAAGAAAAATTTGATTAAAATGCTTACTGTTGTGATTATACCTTTCATAATCTTAATAATTATAGAGCACATCCTACTTACATTTTTTGAAGTGGTTCCAAAACGACGTTTTCCATTGTGTGTGGATTTGATGAATAAGCAATTTCCTAAACCTCCTCTCCCTCCCTTCACTGCCCCAGAATTAAAACTAATTATATCACCGTCTACCTTTTCTTACTGTGGATATTTACAAGCCCTTGGCCTGTTAACCTCTTCATCTTTGCACATTTCAATTCCTGGATCGCTGCCACGGGCTCCAATAACTCTCCTGTCATATTCTTTGGAGCCTTCAGTATCTCTATCTGCCTCTTAATTATTGGACCTTCCCTCCTCCACTGATGTGATCGCCCAACATGGCACCACTGACTTCCAAGGTCATCCGAGGGACCTCAACATCCTCATTAACTCCAAATTCTCCGTAAGTTTGCTGCTCGTTCTCTCCAGCCCCCCCCCCAATCCACTGCAACATAAATACATTTTTCCTGCACTTGGTTCACTCACACCCTCACTTCCCTTTCACTGTTGCCATTCCAAGTTCTAGCGTCATAACGACATCCTTGTAATCATCCTCAGTTTGTTTGCTCCTCTCTACCTCCATCACTCTTGCTCAGAGGAGCACCGATGCTGGCAAAGTGCCCTTTTCTGCAAGCTTCACATCTACCCTGGGGGGACCGGACGTGGCTGGGGAAAAGGCCACAGCTGTGCTGATTGGTCCTGTGTTAAAGTCCAGGCTGCTGACTTCAAATGGTGCTCCTGCTGCTGGGACCTTGCGGCATCCCCCGCCCCTCCTTCTCCACTCCCACACGCCTTCAACCTCTTCTCCTTCCCTTCCGCTGAGTACGTTCCCCAGTTCATTAAAATGGCAGCTTATTACTTTGTCCCCTTCTAAATTCGTAATGATCGTGGCCTTCGCTTTCTTTTGCCTCATTCTTTCTTGAGGCTGTTCCAGTGGCTTTTGTCCCTAGCAGAGCAGCTCTTGTCAAGTGTGCCGCAGGCTTCATGTTGCTAAATCATACGGGGAGTATTCTGAGTCTTCATCTGGACTCACCATCAGGGTTAGACATGGACCATTCACTCTTTCTGGAAACATGTTCTTAGCGTTCTCTTGGTATTTCTCCCTTGGTCTCTCCTTCCTCCTCCTTCTCATGTAAGTTCTTCCTCATTTTCCTCATCTCTAAATAATGGAAGACACCCCCCCCCCCAGGTTTTAGTCTTTGGGGCTTGTTCCCTTTTCTGTCTACGCCCCCTGCCTAGAGATCTCCTTCAGTCTCTGGCCTGAATTCTCTGGCCCTGGATTCTGTCTCTAAGTTCATGCCTGGCAAACTTGTATCTCTAGTTCTGTCCTCTCTGTTGAGCCTCAGACCCAACTGCCTATTTGCAGTCTAACAGGTATTTTAAGTGTTTAGGGTTTTCTTTTTTCCTTGTTCAAAACCAAACTATCCATCCAAAACAAATATGCCTCCCTCAGCTTCTGCCATGTAAGTAAATGTCAGCTCCATTCTTCTGTCTGCTCTCCCCAAGGGCCTTCGCTTCACCTTCGACTCTTCCTGCCACGCCTCACATCCCTATCCCGCTCCCCACAATGTGTATCCGGAGCCCAGTTGTTTCTTCCCGTCTCTTCCAGTTCCACTTCTGTATGGGGTGCTGCGGTAGCATCCCAACTGTTCCGCACAGTGACCAGAGGGATACATTGAAATGAAATGCTTTCTTTTCATTTAGTGTAAAACCAAAGGTTTTTCAAGTGGGGCTTTATGCATAAAATACTGCTTTTGTTTTCAGGTGATGATAATAATGCATGTTTAAAAGAAGTATCCCTACACTGTGAAAAAACTTTGCAATCCTATTTATCGGTTCCACATGAGGGCTATTGCATTTAAAGAAGAACGCAGCCCAGGGTTGGGATTAGGCAGGGAGGTATTGAGAATAGAGAGGATTTAAGTTGTGTTTTTATTACTATAGTCCTTTGTTTATAGCCTCTTCCATCATCATAAAGAAAGAGAACTTATTTATGTCGTAACTAATTGAAATATTATTATGAAAAACTCGTATGCCAAACCTCCAGAATCTTCTAACCATTGACAGCTCTCCTCCTAACTCACTCACCTCTCCTGAAAAGGCCCAGAACCCAGAGACAGAACATTCCATTAACATCATTAGACGCTCCCTGATCTGAATGGTCAGCTTTCACCCAGCAAACATCCATTTGCTCTCTACTCCATTGTCAAAATCATCCATGTGTAATTTAACATGCAGACACTCTTACACCCTGTATCTTCCTCCCACAAAAATTCCCGTGTTGGTCCCTGTTGATGCAAATGTATCCGTTCACCTCTTGTTCCATATACCCAAGGAAAGATGATTGACAAGTGAAATTAGCCCCCTCGGTTTTAATTTCATGTTTCAATTTCACTTTTTTTAGCCTTCATTTTTTAACTAAATTAATTTTATTTGAGTGTAGTTGACACACAGTGTTATATTTGTCTCAGGTGTACAACATAGTGATTCCACAAGTTTATTCATTTTGCCATCTTCACCACAAGTGGACCCATTCTCTGTCACCATACAATGCTATTACAATATCATTGACTATATACCTTTGTCCTGTGACTTATTTATTCCATAACTGGAAGCCTGTTCTTATCAGCATCGCTAATTGAGCAGATGTCTTCCTATTGATTTGATCATTTGTTACTTGATTTTATTTTAGCCCTCAGACACTTAACATGCTATTTCTAACTGAACCTAATGCCCATTTTATCTGTTCCAACATTAAACATAACCTCATAGCTCAAAAACTTCAGTGTTGTTTGGCTTCAAACGCTAACGTGTCAACTTACCACGTAATCTTCATAAGGATATTTTATATACTTACATCTTATTCCTCATGACCTGAAGATTAGGGATTTAAAAATTAGTAAATCAGAAGTGGTAATTTTATCCTGAGCCCCTGTGCCTATAGACCAGGATTCTATATCAGTCAGTATTGGTAGTGTGTGTGTGTGTGTGTGTGTGTGTGTTTGCGTGTGTGTAATGGATATAAAAAATGTATTACTCAATATGATCATTCTAAAGTCCCTCAACATGACTTTTCTGACCGTGGGTCACAGAGGCTATATTTAAAGCTTCAAATCAGCTTTAGTCAAATGCTTTGTTACTTCCTTCCATTGAGCAAATATCTCCTTCATTTTCCACCCTAGGACTTTTAATTTGTTCTAATGTGTCCTCCACATCTAGTTCCCCCGACCAGAATCTCTTTCTCAGTTTAATTCCATGGTTAGGCCAGAAGATGTTTAGAAAGATGATGCTTCCAGAATCCTAGTACCTACACCTGAGGCCCTTATATAAGACTTTTATAATTCACAGAATTTCCGCCTCTCTTCCCCGCAAATAGTCATGTTTTAAGAGGTCTGGGAATGAGTTTGCTTTGTTTACCACTATATCTTCAGGGTCCAGCCTAAAGAAAGCCTTGTGAGAGATTTTTATTGGATAAATGAAAATTAGTGTTGTATGGATGAATGATCCCATACTCTTCCTCTAAATATAAGTGACATTAAGTCATCACAAATAGATATAAAGCCAGGCAATTTGATACAGGACCAAAAATCTCAGAGGAGACATAAACCAGTTGTAACTGGGAGTGTCTGGAAAGGTCTCATGGAATATGGGTTCCTTCAAGAGATAAAGGTAAACTAAGCCAATAGGAACAAAATAAATCCAATCAGAACAAAGAGAGGCAAAGGTGACTGAGTATGAGGACTTAGGGATGTAGGGCATGTTTGAGAAAGTTGAACAATAGTTTGGCTAAAATGTAAAAATAAAACCATCTGGCCACATTATAGACAGTTTGAATACAAAGTCAGAAATCGGGCATTTTACTGGGTAGGTAACTAACAGAAAAAGTAACAGGGAATGGATGGAAAACACATGAAATTGAATGGCAGACTCAATACAGTAGAGGAAGACAAGTACGAATGGAAAAGAGACATTTTTCTGGGTTGCTTTTACTATTCACAAATGCAGGCACATGCCCTCTGCTCTGGATTGATCTTCCTGGAGGGCTGCAGCCTTTATCTTTCCTGGGCTTCAGGAAAAGGGCAAGGTTAAAGCTGCATCAAAGGATGTAAACAGCCCAAATGTTTTGTTCATGACGGCTTCCGCTTCTCATAGGCAAACTTAAATATATAATTCTTAGAAGAGAATGATGAAAGAGAGGACATAAAGTGAAGAGAATCTGGCATAGTTAGGTTTCAGGCTGCAGTAGAATAAAAGTACTTTGTAAGATTCATTTTCAAACAGAAACATTTAATTTGCAAAGAATAGTACAAATAAATACTGATTTAATTGGCTCACATTAAGAGAAGTATCGAACAGTAACAACACAGCTTAATTTGTTATTTGACAAACGACGAATTGGCACAATTGAAGCGATTACAAATAGTCTACCTCGAGTTTAATTTTTCATGAAGACTTTCCAGAATATTCTAGCTCACAGTGTGCCTTCAGGACCTCACCCAAGGCTTGAGCCTTGTTACCTACTCAATATCACTAAATGATTTTTTCTTATTAACTTTACTTCATGTTCTAGCACTTAGTAACACATTTGCATTGTGTTGCTGTTTGAAATCTTATTTTTTCAACTAGATGGCACAAGGCAAGGGGCCCTGTCTTCTACTTTTCTTGAATCTTACACTGTTCACTTAAGAATTAAAATTGCAATATCATTAACATAACATAAATCTGTGCCAACAGAATGGAGGGTTTGACTGATAGTAGACCTTTCTTTTGGAGTACAATTGTCATTTATTATTGTTCAGTTTATTTTATAATCCTTTACAAACCGCCACTTTCATAGGATTCTAAAGTCTATTTATGAGTTGAATTCTCTGTCTTTTGAATTGCCATTATTCATTTAAAACACAGATTTATACGTTAGGAAGAAACCGGGATAAGAGGAAGAACTCTCCCATTGTTTTATTTCTTACTTATGTGATATCTGTTCTTCTGAATCTGTGTTTGACCTTGTCTATGTTAGAAGTGAAAGTGAGGGTAGATATTTGGAATCAGAAACCTGATTCCATTTATCTTTGTGTTTCCCAACCCACGTTCTTCCCACTTGTACTTAGAGCCTACTACAATTATTTTTTTTTTCAGTAAGCACTTTGACAAATGCATTTTGTCTATAATTTAATGATAAAAATGGAGAGAAGAATGTCCTACCTTCAATGAGGTCACAGTCTGGGAAGAAAGAGATTCAGTAATCACCCAGTTAATTAGCTTGATTATAAAATGGAGGCCTCCAGTTAGCAGAATTTCTGTTCAACTGGATTTTTTAATTAACTCAGGATTAACCCATCTGTTCAGTGAAGCTGCTTAGAATAAGAGAAGCCTCCATTCTCAGAGGTGTATATGTAGGTACATATAAGTATGAGTTTATAATTCAATGTACAATTTTAGAGATGTACTATTTTGCCAACACAAGATGGCGTTCCATTGTGGAGACATTTGCAGGAGGAATAAGAAGTAAAAAGTTCATCTCCTAAACAAGCACTTATCAGCTTGTTTAGCTGATGTACCAAGAAAACAGGCACTGGGTACTGGTGTCCTACACATGATGTCATCGTGCCCTGGAGCAGCTCCCAATCCAGTGAAGGAATTAAACGGGTAAAGAAATCATTACAGAGCACTATGGTGAGTGCTTCCCGGCATGGAGGAGGGGGCATCTACTTACATCTGATGGTGTAGAGGCAGTTTCCAGAAGACATGGAATAGACAGCATAGCTTGGATGAAGGGAACAGCATGGACAACAGGTTAGGGAAAGTACAGGTCGTTTCCTATGATTGGTTTCTATAATTCCTGATTAGGTTGAAAAGATACTATCTTAGTCCATTTGGGGAGCTATAACAAAATACCATAGACTGAGTGGCTTATAAACAGTAAACATGTGTTTCTCACTGCTCTGGAGTCTGAGAAGCACAAGATCAAGATGCTGGCATATTTGGCATCTGGTGAAAGCCTGCTTCTTGGTCAGCCATCTTCCCACTGCACCCTCACATGGTGGAAGGGAAGGGAGCTCTCTGGGGTCTCTTCTAGAAGAACACTAATCCCATTCATGAAGGCTCTGCCCTCATCACCCAGTCACCCCCTAAAAACCCCACCTCCTAATACCATCACACTGGCGGTTAGGATTTCAACATCTGAATTTTGGGGAAACACCAACATTCGTATGACACAGATAATATTGTTGACCCTTTCTCATTCTGCTTTATTTGGGGAGTAAATACTTATTTCTACACAACAAACTACAAACCTTGTATCAGTTCTGTGTACACTAACGAGCAATGTGACTCTTGAATCTTCCCTCCTATTACAAATAGAGGTGATTTTTCTCAGCTCTACAAGCAAATGCTATCTCTTTGGATCCTGTCCCTTTATACCTTCAGTGAGACTCTACAATATAGACATTTTCTTTCTTCCCCTGTATAGTGCCCTGCAAGCTTCTAGCCAGATCACTGCCATCAACCTTTACATATGCTCAAGTCTGCCCCATGGCAATCTTGGTTCCACATGGTAAGTCCCTACAACCTCAGCTTCCCTTGACAGCAAAAACTTCTAGAATGGTTGTTCATACGTAGTTCCACACTGCCACTCCATCTTGGCCTGCTCCCGTCTTTTGCTTCCATCATTCAACCAAGATAGCCCTCCTCGAAGGTCACTAACGACCTCTGTGTCTCTTGGCAAAACAGACTTTCTATCTTTTCCTTGTTTCTCCTCTCAGATGCATTTGGTACTGTAAGTCAGTTTTTCTGTCTCGAAACAATCGTTTGTCTTGGCTCCCATGACATCACACTCTTATTTGTCTCTTATTTCTTTGGATTCTAGCCACCCCCCCTAATTTTCTTTGGTATTCTTGTTCTTCCTCCTGCAGTCATTAAACAAGAGTTCCCAAAGACTTGTTTTCAAGTCTTGTGCCAAGCTCGTTTGTCCTTTTACTCTTGCCTCACATTAGACAGTCTCATCCATACCCATGGATTCAATGTCTGTGCACTCTAAACACTGCCAATTGTAAACTTTCAGTCAAGGCCTGCCTTTTAATATACCCAGTTTTGTGTAATAGGCACCTCAAATGCGACACTTACAAGACTGAACACATCTGCCTTTCCTTATACCCTGAAATCTGGCCTCACCCCATTGTTTTCTATGTAAGAAATAACACAATTACCTACCCTTATTCTTTAGGTTAAGAGACCATAAAAAACTCTTTTAATTTTAAAGGCACGTTACAACAGAGTTTCTCAACTGTGGCAGTATCGCTTGGGGCCAGGTAATTCTTTGTTGTGAGATCACTCCTGTGCATTATGGGTTGTTCATCGGCATCCCTGACCTGTACCCACTAGATGTCGTTAGCACTCTCCTCCAGTTGTGACGACCAAATTATGTCCAAATATTACCAAACGTCTTTCAGAGAGGTAAAACCAGCCTTGATTGAGAGCCACTGCTTTACAAGGAAGACAAGAGAGGAAGCTGATTTTATTAAAAAACAGAAATCATACTGAGGTTTACATGGTGTCATTGGAACGTAAGATTTAAGATAGGAAAATAATAGGGGCGCCTGGGTGGATCAGTCGGTTGAGCATCTGACTTTGGCTTGGGTTATGGTCTCACAGTTTGTGGGTTTGAGCCCCATACCGGGCTCTGTGCTAACAAACAGCCCAGAGCCTGCTTCGGATTCTGTGTGTGTCTCTCTCCCCCTCCCCTGCTCATGCTCTGCCCCTCTCTGTCTCTCAAAAATAAAATGTAAAAAAAAATTTTTTTAAGATAGGAAAATAATAAATCCAGTAAGTGAATTATTCAAGTATATTTCTGAAATGACCATATTATGTATTGCACTATCAATATTTCCAATATTAGGTACATACTATGAATTCCATCAGTTACCTCAAATGTTTTTCATAAAATTTGCCCAACTAAGGACTTATCTTAAAACTCACACCTGTTAGAATGGCTGTCATTAAAGAGACAAAAGATAGCAGCACCTGGGTGGCTCGGTTGGTTGAGTTTCTGACTCTTGATTTCAGCTCATGTCATGATCCCAGGGTCATGGGATAGAGCCCCACATGGGGCTTCACACTGAGCATGGAGCCTGCTTGGGATTCTCTGTCTCTCTCTCTGTCTCTCTCCCTCTGCCTTTTTCCCCACTCATGAGCTTGCTTTCTCTCTCTCTCTCTCTTTCTTCCAAATAAAATAATAATAATACAAGATAAGAGATAAATGTTGACTAGGATGTAGGGAACAGGAAACCCTTGTGCACTGTTGGTAGGCATATAAATTGGTGGAGCCACTATAGAACATAGTATGGAGGTTCCATGAGAAATTATAATAGAACTGTCATATGACCCAGCAATCTACTTCTGGGTATATAAATTGCCACCTTCAGATATCCACAGCCCCATGTTCCTTTAAACATTCATTATTCACAATAGCCAAAACATGGAAACAACCTAAGTGTCTATCAACTAATGACGGATAAAGAAAACATGAAATACACACACACACACACACACACACACACACACACACACACACACAGAAATATTCAACCATAAAAAGAAGGAAATCCTGCCATTTACAATAACATGGATGGACGTTGAGGGCATTATGCTAAGTGAAAAGTAAGTCAAACAGAGAAAGACAAATACTGTATAATCTCACTTACACGTGGAATCAAAGAAAAAAATAACTCTTAGAAACAGAGAATGTATTGGTGTTTGCCAGAGGCAGGCAAGATGGGTGCCTACCTGGGGGGGGAAGATGGGTGAAGGTAGTCAAAAGGTACCAACTTTCAGTTATGAGATTATTGCATCCTGGAGATGTACTATACCACATGGTGACCACAGTTAACAATACTGTATGGTATATTTGAACATCACTAAGAGAGTAGATCTTAAAAGTTCTTACTCCTCCTCCCAAATTATAACTATGTGAGGCAATGGATAGTAACTTATTGTGGTGATCATCTCACGAATATACATATATCAAACCATTGTGTTGTACGCCTTAAACGAGCACAATGTTATATGTCAGTTATAGCTCAGTAAAACCAGAGGGCGGGGAAGATTTGTCTGCTGAGAACCAAGAAACCACATCTGAGCCTTGCTGATAGCACCCGACCAGTTCACATCATTTCTCCCCTCCCCTCCTCCATCTCTAAACAACAGACACACTCTTGAAGTCACGTGCTTCTCCCTGTCACTCAGTACCTGGAATGCCCCCTTCACTTAACCCCTTTTCATCCACCAGAACATTGATCAGGCATCACTTTCCCAAAGGCTTTCTTTCCCTGCATCCCTGTTGTTTCATGCTATCTTAGAACTGTGCTCCATTCTTTCTGCACGTAACCTAAGTTTATTACTGAATATGCATTTGTATGAGTCTTTGAATATTTATTATGCCAATAGACTTTATTTTTTTTGCTGTGTATGCCCAAGAGTTTTATTTATTTTTTTAATATGAAATTTATTGTCAAATTGGTTTCCATATTGCTCATCCCAATAAAACATGAATCCCTTGCAGTAATGTGTATGATTAAATAGAAAGAAAAGAAAGGGAGGGAGGGAGGGAGGGAAGAAGGAAGGAAGGAAAGAAGGAAGGAAGGAAGGAAGGAAGGAAGGAAGGAAAGGACGGAGGGAGACGCCAGGCACATGGGTTGCTACCTTGCCCACCAATAGCATAAGATATTTCAACACCATACAAAAAAAAGTCCTTGATAGACTGGTCATCCACAAGGTATGGTATCTTCCCCTGTGGTGCTCATTACTGTAGGTGTACTGACAATCCCCTTCAGCTATTTCCACCTCCTATACACCATAATTTAAACTTTGTTCTACCATTAGCATCTCAAATACTGTTTTTCAGAGTTGTTAGGTTCCCTGGGTGAACATTACACTCATTAAAATTTAAGAAAAATGTTGAAGTGATAAATGCATTAATTAATTATTTAAAAATTTTACTTCACTCTACAAAATTTCATGGGTTTTAAAAGGCATGTTCTACCTGTGGCTGGTGAGAGTTGGAAGATGGTTGTGGGCGATATGTAGTAGTTCATTTGGTCCTAGTGTGTTTACTTTGGGTCATCGGAGGAGAGGGCTGTGATGCTCAGGTCATCCTGGAACGCTGCCTCCGTGACCAGAGTAAAGCCTCGTGTTTGCTTGGTGAATCAATAAGAAAGGGACCTTGTGGGCAAAAGTGTTGAGTCCTGAATTTGACACTTGTTTTGGAAAGACAAGTATGAATTTCATACTGGAATGTAACGTTACCTATGAAATTTTCAATCTGTTTTCACATTTTCACATCAGTAGGCATTTCTCGTGAGCCTGCTTTCTCCTCCATGTCCTACAAACTACAATTAAATGGTGTGCCCCTGGGTGTTTTCATACTGCCTGTGGGTAGACAGTTGCTGTCTTCATATCCAGAACTCTGTGGATGTCTAACAGAGAGCTGAAATATCAGAATCTGAAAGCAGCTCATTTTCTTTGATACACCTTCCTGTTTTATGATTTAGGTAGGAACAATAGCAAAATTTGGATGTGTTTGAATATTTAAGAACCACGACATTAGTATCTACTAACATAATGATGCTTTGCTGTCATTTTAAATAATATATGCACTTTAAAGTATTGGGAAACTTTTTTATACTCCAGAAGTACATTATCAGTCTACTGAAATAATGAAAAGCTAATAGCAAAAAAAAAAAAAAAAAAAAAAAAAAAGAAGGAGAGATACTGAAACTTACTGAAGGTCACAAAGCCAGAAGGGTTAGAACTGAGAATAGAAAGTGGAAAAGTGAGTTATTGATGATTATTCACCTGGGCTTCACGTTCAAGGTTATGCCTTCTCTGTATTTGTTAATAGTTGTACTGTTAAATAGATAACCACAGTTGCTGGGCTTCATGCCTTAGCAAATGTTTCTCTCTTCAAATAACAATTGTTATTTTTACATGTGAATTTAAAGTAGCTATATGAAAATAGAGTCCTGTGCATAACTGCTGGAGTAAAAATCCTGGGTTTTTTTCCCCACAATTTTAATATGGGGCATTTTTTAAATCCCTCTATGTTTACTTCAAAATTAAATTGAAATGTTGCCTACTAAGATATTTAGGTATGGTGTATCTATCTTGTCCTAAAGTTTGACTTTTCCTTTCTACTCTCCATATTGAGAGAGAGATGGAATTCTCCAGCACTTTTTCAAGGAAAAAAGAAATCTATAATAATAAGTTCATACTTAATGGTTCGTAATATCTTCCATCAGCATATGGCTTCATATATACTTAACAACACATTCAAAAATGAAGGTTATGCTGCATGTAATTGGTGTATCTATGTTAATGAGGAGAGGATGACAAGGACCAGAAGGAAAGCTGTTTTGATTATCTAAAGGAATGAAACATAAAGTAATTTTTTTTAGTCCTTTTAAAGTATTTTGTATCTTTAGTTGCACATGAGCATACCTGCTACTTTGGGAAGTCATAGCACTTCAGATAAATTAGCCACGGTCTGCCATGCTCTGAAAACCAAACTCCAGGGTTCTGGACACCTGCCCAGCCTCATATTGTCCCTCTTTAGACCATGGCAATGACCTGAAATATTGACTTCCCTTTTAACTGTCACACTACATGTTATCTGTGTGTGTGTGTGTGTGTGTGTGTGTGTGTGTGTGTAGTGGGTAAGATATAGCCTGAATTCTTGCAGATGTCCTCAATACCTTTAGACTCTTAGTTTTTGGCAACAGGCAAAGGAGAAGTAGACATAATTTTATTGATTCATCCAACAGATAATTCTGATGAAAGCATCTGAAAACATTTTGTGCAAACCTGTTCTGGGTAACATAGAGAAGGCCAGGATTTTGAAATGTAAGTTTCTTGACCTCTAAGATCAACATCTGCCCAGAAAAGGCATGGTTCCTAAATGTTTTGCCACAATAAATGGGTGGAGCCCACCTCAGGCTGCAAACCTGCAAATCCCTACAGGGAATTATTAAGGTAATAACTCTACAGAAGAGCCACAGCAGCATCAGGACAAGGATCTCTGCCAAGACTTGCCTCGACCGGTGAGTCTCAAACTTGAGCAAACATCAGAATCACGGGGGCTCTCTCAGTTAAGTAGGTCTGTGCCACGGGCAAGCACAATTTGCATTTATGACAGGCATGTCACTTCCGGCCACCCCAGAAGCTGAAACCTGTTCCAGCTGTGAGTAAAGAGGGGCTGGCAACTTATTATCCAACTCTAAACTCCTCATCCTAAAGCTATTATTTTGAAACCTGCAATGTGAAAAGTACTGGGACCAAGTAGGAGGTCCCTAAAGCATATTTTAGGTTGCATAATTTTGAATCTTATGATATCAGGATTCTCCTATCAGTTTTTAGATGAGTGAACTGAGGCTGAGACAAGAAAAAGTATTAAGTAAACTGAAATTCGTTGACCACTGAGACGAGAAAGTTCTAGAAATATGTTCCTGAAACTGTGAATGGCCACTCTTAAGAAGAGTTATAAAGACTTAAATTTTTTTAAACATTTATTTATTTTTGAGAGATACAGACAGAGCACAAGCAGAGGACGGGCAGACAGAGAGAAAGACACGGAATCCAAAGCAGGCTCCAGGCTCTGAGCTGTCAGCACAGAGCCCAAGGCAGGGCTCAAACCCATGATCTGAGAGAGATCATGACCTGGGCCGAAGTGGATGCTTAACTGACTGAGCCACCCGGGCGCCCCAAGAAGAGTTATAAAGACTTTAAACGTGTATAACGCAAAGGAGGAGATGGCCTAGGGTCTCATCCTTCTTGTCCTTACTGTGTAAGCCTGAACGCATTCATCATCTTGGTGAGCCTCGGTTTCCTCATCCAGCAAGGGCCGGGTTGGATTCGATGATTTACAAGGCTGTTTAGAGTTCTGGCTCTTTGATTCCTGCTTGGGGTGGGAGTTTTCACAAGCTGTACTTCATGTTCTCTAAATAATAAAATGCTGTGGGTGTGTGGATCCACAACTCCTGATGTGTCCTTCCTCTGGCCCCACTTTGCTTCCATGATTCCTTAATTTTGTTGCATGTTTTGGGCTCGTGGCAAACAAGATCTATTCATGCAGCAGAAGCCCCGGTCAAATATTACCGCAGAATTTTGGTGTTACGAAGTTTGTGGGACAGAACAAAATTAAGAGCAATAGCTACAAATTTTCAACATAAAGAAAATTGATATTTTATACAGCTTGAAATAAATAGTTCTTAGAATCAAATGAAAGGGTTTTGTTTTCATAAACTGTGCCATTTGACAAAATTACTTTGCTTGTAAACTCCGTGCACCAGCTATATTTCATCTTTACAATATAAGAAGTAAAACATCCCTCTATGAAAAATTCGTTTGTCCAGGTATTAAATATATTCAAAATTAAGCACAGAGTGGATGGAGGCAAAAAGAGAATACACCAATATTTCACAACCTCACTTCAAAAAACACACATTTGGTTGTGAAAACAAATCCATAGAAAGAGTTTTAGAAATAGGACTTGGTGCCTGAGAAGAGAACCTTGTAAAAAACAAAAAACAACTTTCTTTGGCAATTATAAATCATTCTGTTGACCCTAATCAGAGTATTATGGAGCAGAAGAATGGAGAAATAATGACTTACCAACTCTACAAATGCTTTATTCATGTTTATTCAGTGACTCTACACAGTATTTAACATCACAAATTCTCACCCTGTGTCTCAACTCCAATAATGAATCCTTGTTAGAGATGATCATTTGACCTGATAGGGAAAGGGATTGTCGGGTGTTGGTGTTCTTTGCTAGGCACATTTTCTGCATCTGTCTCAATACTCTCACCCTTGTGGGATGAAGAGAATGACTTCCGTTTCACAATTTGTGCGTAAAATTTTAGGTACTGTCCATTCAGTCAACAGGTATGGAGAAGCTGCCATACCGTCAAAAAGTTGGAAGCTTTTCCATTTTGGACATTGACAATTATTCTTCCCATTGGAAAGTTGGAATGTAATATTGTGGCCTGGATGGGTAGGTTGTGGGATGTTATGACCTGGAGCGGAAGGGACATTGGGTTGTACAAGTGTACTCTCCCTCCCGATTTACAACACTCAGTTAGTGGAGAGCCCTTCTTGAAAGTCCCATCTGTGTAAACCCTGATCTTTTAACCTGATGGGCCAAGTGACTTTTAGGTCCTTTAACTTCCGATGATTTATGTATTTCTGTTCCCATACCTCTTTTCAAATTCAAGCTCCAGTGAAACATCCTGAAATTATCATGGTTTTGTAACACTGCTTTTGCTAGCAGACATACGTTCTGAATTAATAATCAATTCTCTACTAGATGGAAAGCAAGCCATTTGTATATTTTTGAATAATATTTTACTCCAGCTCTTATAAATTACAGATAAAAATTTCTGCTCCAATACAACTTCTCCAATAAACTCTGTGTTTCCTGGGTCTCTTTTGCCCGGCAATGCCAGATAAATTACAAATCCTTACTTTCCTGTTTCTTCTCCCCACCCTTAACCTGTGTTTTGGTCGTTGTTGATTTTGGTAGTGGTAGCCATGGCGGGGGTAGAGGTGGTGTGTGTGTGATGAAATCACTGAAAACACCATTTTTTTTTTTTAAGTTGCAAACATAAGCTAGAATAGATCTGGAGACACTCAGATCATGTGATTTCATTAGGAGACAAAGGCTCATCAGCAACTTAGTTCCAAAATAAGGTATTGGACAAATGATACTTGACAAAAGGTTTTTGACAAAATACGTATTTTTGGTCTCACCAAATTTACATTTCAGAAGGTAACATTTTGCTGACCTCACTCCTATATTCTAGGCTAATGCTTTGATTCAGAGGCAAAGCTGGATACAGCTAAACTAATAAAAATAAAGAAACAACTTTATTTGTAACTTTTCCATAGATTTTTTTTAGTGGTTATCTTTGGCACTTATTGGGAAAAAGTGTCATTCCTTCAACTTCTCCAGTCACTATTTAGTTATTGAATGATTTTAGGCAATCGATTACGATAGACCTGTGATGTTTTTCGCCGAGTGACATTATTGAAGTTTCTTTCATTTCCTGGGCTTCAAGGCTTAGCATTGATTTGTGAATCCTTTCCAGCTCTTTTTGGATTCTAGTATTCCAAGACATGGCACTATTTTAAAAATTAAATCCTTATGCGGAGCTGAGAGAACTGAGTAAACATGCATATGGACAAGTTGTAGCTTTGTGTTCTCTTTACTGTGAAATTTCAGATCCACTTATCCCAAAACTTTGAAAAACACAATCCAAATACACCGTTCAAATAAACATCGCAGCGATTTGTTCGGAAGGCAACTGGTTGTGGTTCCATTCTAAGAACAGCTTCTCCAAGAAGCAGAGATCTGCCAGTTGCTTTTGCTTGCCGCTCCATCCTGATTATTGTTTGTTTTTATTCTTTGGATCTCAGACTCCCATCCACCATTTGCATTTTCTATTCCCGGTGAAAAGCTTTTTGTATGATTTTAGTATTGTGTGCATAAGTCACTTAAAAGAACAGACACCCAACGGCAAGGGTATCAGTCACCTTTTTGAAGGTCCTTGGGAAATTATTATGTATGTGTGGGTGATGAATACATTCCATCTTTTAAAGTCAGGGACTGCTGATTTGGGAACATGGTTAGGAAAACAGAGCAGTCATTAATCTGATCACTTTCCTAACAAAGAAAGGCAGTGTAATTTGACAGCATAAAAGATGAGCCCAACAGAGTCCAACATGAGATAAAACAGAATGTCAGGGTCTTGGCACAGCTTTAAAATAATTTTCTCTGAACAATCGTCCTCAAAAAATAGAAATCGGTAAAATCAATTAATATAATGGCTAGGGAATGCCAGACCTTTAAATATGTCCCTTAATATTTTTTTATAAGAAGAATTTTGTTTGCTTTGGAAATCTCATCACTGTTTCTTTCAGTCTGATTATCTTCTTTTTACTGGCACGATTGCCCTCAGTCACTGAGAGTGAAGGTAAAACCATCAAATTTTATTTGTTGGGTTATTAGAATTACCTTATAGGTTGTCTCTGAAAGGGTGACTCAACAGAGCTCATTTAATGATACATGGTTTTGAAAACACTCCATCCCAACAAGGAAAAGACAGCTCCTGGGCAGGAACCAAAAAAAGATCCAGGGAGGGAGCCAGCTGAGGTATGGAAAGTGGGTCCAGGTAAAGGATGCCTGGGAGGGTGTCAGCTCACCTGCCCCTCTCCAGGAAGCGATGACTTCCTCCTTCATGAATGCTCAAAGACTGTGACACAAGATGGTGCCATTTCTGTCCATCCTTTTGGCTCTGTGTTTTGGTATTCACTTGAAAATGGGATTCTAGAAACACCACAGTGACACTATGGAGGCTCCGAAAGCTTAGCTAGGAAACCACACTGCAGATCTGGTCTCAGAATTCCAGATCCACAGACTAGATTTTCACATTATGTTGATTAGATTTATCAGAACAGCCTCCTGCCTCAGTTTCTTTATTGATTGTTACAAACAAGTGGCGCCTGGGTGGCTCAGTTGGTTGAGCGTCCGACTTCGGCTCAGGTCATGATCTCGTGGTCCGTGAGTTCGAGCCCCGCGTCAGGCTCTGTGCTGACCGCTCAGAGCCTGGAGCCTGTTTCAGATTCTGTGTCTCCCTCTCTCTCTGACCCTCCCCCGTTCATGCTCTGTCTCTCTCTGTCTCAAAAATAAATAAACGTTAAAAAAAAAAAGATTGTTACAAACAAAAGTTGTATTTGACTTACGGTGTTGTGAGGATGAAAGTTTTAGAATACACACACCACTCAACAAATGTAAGCTGACATTCTTAGTTTCATGTGGATTCTCAGCTGGCATTTGTTGGTTTATTAATTTATGGAAGATAGGTTTAAGGGGGTCCAGAATTATTTTACCCTCCTTTCAGAGTATTCTGTTCATGACATCCAAATAATTGACAGCTGTGTTAGCTTTTATTTTATGTAATTTTTTTAATGTTCATTTATTTTTGAGAGACAGAGAGAGACAGAATGTGAGCAGGGGAGGGGCAGAGAGAGAGAAAGACACAGAATCGGAAGCAGGCTCCAGGCTCTGAGCTGTCAGCACAGAGCCCGATGTGAGGTTCGAACCCACAGACCGTGAGATCATGACCTGAGCCGAAGTCGGACGCTTAACCGACCGAGCCACCCCTGCCTTAACTGTGAGATGATTCTTTCATGAGGAAAAAGTAGTGGAACAAAGATCTGAGTGGTTGCAGCGGATAGTTTATTTGGGTCTGAGAGTCTGGTACTCTGTTCACTACTCGGGCCCAGAGCCCTCCAAGCGGTTCCCAGGCTGCTGGGCACACAGCAGTCCTCCTCCTACTGACATTCTTTTTGGTCCCCCTTCTGCCGCTGTCTATGTTACAGCTTTCATTCAAATGAAACGGCATAGGATTCTTCATACATCAGCTGGGAAAGCCCTGCTACACAAGAGTATTCCTGAAAACAGCTACTGTTTATTTTAGTGGAATGTTTTGTGGTTATCTGAGGCTCTGCGTCTCCCAATTTAATTGGTCTATGCCATCAGTAATGGAATCAGCTGGAGGGAGGTTTAGGAAGTTAGAGACCTCTCCAGGTCTACCACTATTTACAGCCATGACTATGAACAAATCGAACTAGCCTCTTACTATCTTCCTTACAACGAGACAATGAGAGAAGACAATTTCTCCCGAGAGTACCTGAACACCACCCCGAGAGACTGTTTAAATTATCAAATCAGACTAAGCTTTAATGCAGACTAATTACTTAGTTAAATTCTTACAGCACACACCAGCTGGTAGGGACTCATGTTGAGAACAAGGTCAGCTGTGGGCAAAATTTAGTGTTATATTTTCCCTGACGTTAATTGCCATATATGATAAATCTTGTGTCTTCTACATAAAAGAAGTAGCATATGAAGGTAAAAGGACTTTTAGATGTCTCATGAGAGAAGCAAGGTCAGTGTGATTAGAAAGGAAGAGATCAAGATGGAGAATGGGATGGCCTACAGCCGAAGGGGTGGGCAGGGACCAGATCCCACAGAAGCTTGTAGGTTGTGCTGAGGCTTCCCACTTTATCCTCAGTGCAGTTAAAGTCGAGAAAAGGAATTTGGGGCACCTCAGTGGCTCAGTGGGTTAGGCGTCCGACTCTTAATTTTGGCCCAGGTCATGATCTCAGGGTCACGGGTTGGAGCCCGGAGTTAGGCTGTGCACTGAGCATAGAACCTGCTTGGGATTCTGTCTCCCTCTCCCTCTTCCCCTCCCCTCCTCAAAGTCAATAAACATTAAGAAAATAAAAGGAATTTAGGCAGGGAAGCAGTACAGTCAAGTTTTAATTTTAAAAAATCACTGTGGTTCCTATTTGAAGACTGGATTCAGGGACAGACTCAGCTGTGGGTCTGGTGAGGGCTGCTTTTTATTTCAACCGTGAGACAGCCAGTAGATACAGGCAGGTGGTTAGAGTTCAGAAAAGTTTTGGAGAAGGATGTGTAAATAACTTGCATTCACATGTTGCTGCACACATGTGCTTCTACCTGTGAATAAATCCTTTTACACTGTCTTAGCCTGTTTGGGCTGCTGTAACAAAGTATAGTAGATTGAGTGGCTTATAAACAACAGAAATGTGTTTCTCATAGTTCTGAAGGCTGAGAAGTCCAAGATCAAGGCACCAGCAGATTGTGTGTCTGGTGAGAGCCTGCTTCCCAGATGGCTGGTTTTTCTCTCTAAAAAAGAGAGAAGGAAGGGGCAAGCTGGCTCTCTGGGCTGCCTTTCAAAAAGGCACTAATCCCTTCCTGAGGCTCCATATTTATGGCCTCCCAAATTCCCCACCTCCTAATACCGTGACCCTGGGGGTTAGGATTTCAAATAGTTGGATTTAGGAGGGAGGGACACAAACATTCAGTCCATAGCATAAACACATATGTATGTATATAGAATCTATATTTGTTTATCAACATACTAAGAAAAAATGAAGGTGTAAAAAAATACATCAAAATGTTTACAGTGAACATATTCAAGGTTGTAGTATTTAGGGCAATTTTTATTTCGGCGTTTACATGTTCTCTCTTCCTGATATTCTACAGTGAATATATATCTAAATAAAGGTAATTGGGGTGCCTGGGAGGCTCAGTCGGTTGAGCATCTGGCTTCAGCTCAGGTCATGATCTCGTGATTTGTGAGTTTAAGCCCTGCGTTAGGCTCGCTGCTGTCAGTGAGGTACCCATTTTGGATCCTCTGTCCCTCTCTCTCTCTGTCCCTCCCCCGGCTCGTGCTCTCTCTCTCAAAAATAAATAAAACATTTTAAAATTATAATAAGTAATTGAATAAATAAAGATGTCATAAGTTTACAGAATATTATAGATACTAAATTATAAATAAGGCTAACATCAAGAGAGTTGTAAGTAAAGCAAGTTTCATTACAAAAATTATCCCCCGCTAATGCAATATATTGAAGTGCTTTAACAGAAAAAATAACTTTTTAAAATATTTTTAAAAGGCAAATTCTCATGTTGTAGATTCTCTCGATTGGTCCATGAATTATGAATAGCTCTTAAAAAAATAAGAACGTAACAATTAACAATGCGGTTAATTTAATTAAATGTCCTTTGCCATTAAATGACATGAATTCAGTAATGTCACTTTTAAAATTAAATTAATGTTGGTGACCTGCAAATGAAATGTGGTATGTAGTGTTTGCTTATCTTCTCTCTGTTTCTGAAAATGCAAGTAATCTTCTTTTCAGCATTTTTAGCTTTTATTTTTAAAAATTAATATTTAAGAGCAATTATCTCCAGATTGCTAGATTGGAGTCTTTTTTTTTTTTACCAGATTTTTTTCTTTTTTTTCTCCCTACACTAGTTTTCTGCATAAGAATCTAGAGCATTCTTATTTAATGCTATGTAAGCATTAATCAATCCCAAGTGAAAACAAGCCAGCTCTATATATCTTTGCACTCTGTGTTGCTTACTATCAGCTAATCAATTACTAGAAATTCTGAACAAATATATCAGCAATTGACGTAAATGTTGTTTCCTGGTCTTCTCTTAGACCCTGTTTGTAATGATAAATATAAAATGTTCTAATGCCGGAAGAAATAGCTTTGTATTTTAAGTCATACATGTTTAGATGCATACACACAAATAAATAAATAAAACACCAGGGACAGGGGAGAAGTGTCATGAATAATTCAGTCTAGGATACCACCTGAAAATGTCCATTTACAAAAATTCATAAGGAATAGCAATAAAGCTAAATTGCTTTTTCTTTTAAGTTTATTTATTTTGAAAGAGACAGAGAGAGCGAGAACCACATGAGAGAGGGAAGGGCAGAGAGAAAGGGACAGAGAGAGAATCCCAAGCAGGTTCGGGGGTGAAAGCACAATCAGGAGCTGGATCTCAGGAACCATGAGTTCCTGACCTAAACCGAAATCAAGAGTCGTATGCTTAACTGACTGAGCCACACAAGCACCCCTAAAGTTAAACTGCCTTAAATGTAACATTTCATTTACCATTTAGCTGCCCGTATGTCTACATAGTTATTAGCATTGTTTCGGCTCTATTGGGAAACTTCTCTCCTTGAGAATTTATTGTTATGTTAATTGCGCCTGCCATTATTTGTATGATTGTGTATATACTAAGCCATGATAATATATTCTTCTAAATAACAAAGGACACCCTGAGCGTCTTTTTGCTCATATGTGCTAAATATGAGCAAATAGGCTAAGTCATGAAAATTGTAGTGATTTTACAATGCGACAAGAAGGTAATGAACCAGATATTTCTTTAAAAGCAGTTTCCCTTTGGCTTTTGTTAGAGCAGAGAGAATCCTAAATGGACAGGCGAGACAAATCATTTAATGTGTGAAATACTCATATACCTGTTGAAAGGGTCACACAAAGAATATGAATATATCTTCTCTTTCCACATCTTATCTACATTATCTGCAAGTGAAAATCTTAGCAAGGTGCAAAATGCAATAGGCATTTGCATTCTATCTGTAATGAATGTATTTCTGTCAAAGAGAAATGTGAGTGTAGAATGCCTAAGGCTTACTGAGGTATCATCTCATGCTTTCCTCCCCCTCCCCACCCCCCGCCAGGATGTCTACGAGTGATATTCTCACGTAGGATGTAGGATCACCTATGCAAATCTGCCAGGGTGGTCCTTGTTGGCAACTTCCAACCAACCTGTCTTTTGTCTCATGCTGAGTCAGTTGCCTGAGTGAGTGGTGATTATCCGGGCAGGATAGAACTTTCTATTCACACCACCACTGTTTCTCCCTGATAAACTTTTCATGGTGAACAATTCAAACAGTAATGCCTTCCCCAGTCCCCATACACCAGGAAGAATCAGCCATTGTCATCCTGGCTTCCCTGTACCTCCTCTGCCTCCTGGGAGAGTAAACTATAGAGTTCCTGTGAGGACACTGTAACCATTGCTTTACTTACCTGTATTCTCCCCATAAGAATGGTCTTATTGATTTGGTATTCCTAGAACCTTGCATTGGGTTTAGTTCATAGGAACACTCAATAATTCTATAAATTTTGATTTCTAATTCTCATAAGGAACCAGGTGAATTAGGTACTATATTCCTCATTTTACAAAAGAATAAACCTAGATTCAGATGATTTAAATGACTTGTCCAGTATCATTAGTATAAGTGAGCCTGAAAATAATTCTTCGGTTCTCACTGACAAGATCTAGAATCCAAAAACTGATTCTGGGAATTAAAGAACTATGAAAAACCGTGCAATATGTTTTAAAATGCGAAGTGAAAATAAGACCAAATTATATTTGTTTTAATTAAGAATTTTTTGAGAAATCTATTCTTTCCTCTATATATTTGGTAGGAAAGTCAAAATTTATGAAATGGGAACCTGAGGTATATCATTGTCTATTATTTGTTATTTAAGAGAACCGACCTATAATACCAGAGCAAAAATACATTTTAAGAAATTCTGTAATTCAAACCATTTTGCACTTAAATCAGACTCACATAAATTTACATCAACAAAGGATTTGTTCATTTTTGATATGTTCTTTGGTATATTAATTCAATACATGTTTCCTGTTCACATATGCTAAGCATTGACTCTTTGTTTAATCTTACCTTAGTCTTACGCTTGTTAAAATATTGTCTCATACTATATATTTCCAGTTCAAACATAGAATTAATTTTCTTGGTGATTTTCGGTGGTTTTCAAATCCTAGATTTTTTTTTTTTTGCAATAGGATTTCTGGTTTAAGTAGAATATATGTTCGACGAGGGCTGTGCATTCCTCTGGTTTTACGAATTGTCATCATTTATACAAAGCTTTCTCCTTTTCTAGTGAATTCTGGAGTATTTTGTGATTGTCATTGTTTTGATTTAGAATTATAATATAGGACATATATTTAGTATATGGTTTTATATTTGAACAAAACCCAGTATTGCCAGGACATTTTCCCAGCAGAGCTCTGATTTCTGAGTCTTTGCCCTCGAACTTCAAGAACACAACAAAATTTAATTTAAGGATTTAAAATCTAAGCGGGATTGGTGCTGCTTCATCAGGGGTGCATTGGGTGGTTTATAAACCGAACACCAGAATGGCTAAGAGAAAGCTTCTCCCGGAGCCCATTAACCTTCAAGAAGCCTTAGCTTTTCTTTTCTGACACAAGTGAAGTGAACAGGATTTTAATAAAAGTCCTGCAGCAGACATACCTGAAGGGTCAGAGCTCATGATAAAGCTGCCAACACTGCAACTTTAAGAAAACATCCTGACGCCCTTTAATAACACTGGGTCTGCCGGTGCTCACTGTGGAAGATCTGTATTTTAAAATCCCATTTGAGAAACCGATCCCCCATTTGACAGGATCATGGTCTTTAATCTTATTTTTGGTGTGCAAGAGTTGACTGCACACCTTGTAGAAGCTTGCCTTTTGTGTGGTTCTGATGACCGCAGGAAATATTTTTCTGTGCTGATTGATAGATACACATCCCTGTCCTCCACTCTGACGTTCTGGTCATCGCATTAATGCTAAGTCCCGTACATCTTCTAAAAGTAGAAGGAGCTTAATATCACAAAAGGAGACTGGGTTCATGTACGCTTCCATCCCATGCATTTTCATTTTTGTCTCTTAATCTCCCTTTAACCTTTTATCATTTGAGTAAGTCCCTGAAATCAGGAATTGGTAACATACAGCAATAGTTTCAATATCTATGTTTGCACTAGCAGGGCAAAAGTAAAATTCTCAGGCATTATAATTCCCATTCAATAGTGAGTAACCAAAGACTTTTAAAAATTAAGTAATTGGCTCCGGTTATACATGCAATAAGTAACAATGCCAGAATTCACTGTTTTCAGATCATGCAGTCTCAAAAACTCATGCAGTTTACGATCTCCAAGACGCGTGTCTCCATTTCTGGCCTCATCATGTCAGTTTAAATCCATTTACATGAACAAAAAGCTTTTTGGAAGCTTGAATAAAACCACAGGTAGATTTAAAAGAGTTTGATTTAAACTATTTCAGAGCATAGAAATAGAGGACAGCTTACATATGCTTTTTGAGAAGTAACTTCAGCAATGGCAGATAGGACAACAATGTTATCAAAACAAAGACAATAAACGTAAAAATAAAAAAGTCACACTACTCTCACCTATAGGCATCAATGCAAATGTCTTAAACAAAATAAGGCTAAACAGAATTCAATAGCACATTATAAAAACTATCGTATCTCAAACACATGGAGATTCTTCCAGAAATGCAAAATGATTGATTCACTATTAGGAAGTCTAGTGATAGGATAATCATGTTAATAGAGCCAATAAGAAAAACGGTTTCCAGGGATGTTGAAAGGGAACTCGACAAAATTCAATACCAGTTTTTTTCTTTTTTAAATAAAAGCAAAAACAGAAAAATCATTGTTGAATAGGAGTTGGTGAATACCTCTTTAACATGATTTTATGTGTGTGTCTATATAGATACATACCTAAATTTATATTTATATCTCCAAAAGCCAACATTCAGCTAGCATCTATCATAAAGGACAACGCTAGAGACATTCCCACATGAATGAGGTGACGTTGCCCACCATTTTTACTATGATTTAACTTTATATTGGAGATAGATAACAAAGAAAGCAATTAGAGGTATACAACTTGAGAGGAAAGAGATAAAACTACATCTATTTGTAGATTATGTGATTATTTATCTGAGAAATTGAGAAAAATCAATGAAACAACTACTAGATACAAAGAGATAATTTAATAAAACAGCAGGGCATAACTTTAACATAGAGAAATCAATAGCCTATATATAATTAAATAAAAGCAGGTTTGAGGATGTAATAAAAGAGAATAGAAAACTCCGTACCTCAATTTCAGATAATAACAGTTTCGAATATTTTTTTTTTCCATTTGGGAGATGGGGCAAGTGTGGTGTGTGCAGAGAACATATGAAGATCTTGTGTTTCTGTATAAGCGGAAAAGGAGAAAATCAAATGGAGGCTCACCAGAAATCATCAAGAATGTCATTTATTCTACTTTAATTAATATGCCCCTACTTTCAAACCGTTTGGTTAGTATTTTCAGCCGGGGATTCTCCACCCGTCATATCCATCAACCTTAACCACCTGGGTAAATGCCATATCACCAGAAAAGCCCATTCCTTACTACTCTATATTCCCCAAACCATGCTTTATTTTCATCATAGCACCTGACACATATTTAGTTGTTCATTATTTGTCTTCTCCCAGTAGAAGAGAAGATGATACCAGAAAATATGCTTTTCTGTTTTCTTTCTTTTCCTTCCTTATGGTATTCCCAGAGCCTAAAACTATAGCTGCCTCATCATAGGCAGCCAATAAATATTAGTTGAATGAATAAATAAGCAAAATGAATGAATGAGCAAGTTTTGGTGATAGTATCCTACAAAACACTTGCAGTCATATCTTACTTTATAATCAAGGCAATTTTGAGAAAGGAAGAAAGTCTTGAAGAATTTTTTTTTCTTAAAAAAACTCCATAAGGCTTGGGGTGCCTGGGTGGCTCAGTCGGTTGAGCATCCCAAGTCTTGATTTTGGCTCAGGTTGTGATCCCAGGACCAAAATCTACAGACAGTTTCTGCACTGAGCTTGGATCCTGTTGGGATTCTCACTCCCTCTGCCCTTTCCCCTGCTCGTACACTCTCTCTCTCTCTCTCTCTCAAAATAAAAAAACAAACAAAACTCTATATGGCTAGATTTCCAAAGGTTTGAAATCCCTCAACTTTAAGTACAAAGTCTCTCTTCTCGGGAGACAGTTTTGCTCTGTCATTTTAATTCATACAAAATATACCTACATATATGCATAGATGTCCACATATATACATTGTTACAAATTCTATACCCATTCTATTCTGTTCTATTTTAATTGACAAAAAATCCATTCATTTAGTTTAAAATTACTTTTTATGTAGGAAATCTCCTTCCCTTGGATTTTTTTCCTATGAGGAGTAGAGATAAAAAAGAATCACAATACATTTTAAAGATTAAGAAAAAATAAGGTTTAGTGTTTCCATTTCTTGCGAGCAGTTTGTCTTTTGCTTAAGCAAAGAGGACTCTTATTTATAGAATATATTTTTAAAAAATCATTAGTTATCTAAGATTCTGGGTCCCTGCAAATTATAAACAAATACATACATACATATATACATACATACATACATACATAACAAGCAATATCTGTGCTACATAGATTTTTTTTAAAAAAAGGAAAAGAAAGTATATTCTGACCATCCTTAATTCTTGAGGTCACTAGTTTTCCAAGAGGGAAACAATTATTTGGTTGGTTGGTTGCTGTATTTTGGCCACATCATCAACCCTTCTTGGGCCTTTCTCTTTGGCTTGGACTGTTTCTTCTTTTAGGAAATATTCAGACATGCTTTTGTAAAACCTCAAAACTCTCCATGGTTTCATTATTATTTTTCTACTCTGTAGAAGAGATCATTAGTTCATTAAACTTTTAATAATGGTGATATAATTAATACCTGAGGGTAGTCCCAGAAATCAGATATAAACAATTTTTAAGTTGCTGCAAGCGATAAAAATCATAATGTAGATTTCCCCCCCCCCCCCCATTTGCCACTGAGTTAGGGTTTACCATGCCGAGAATATTACTCTTCAGTAGTGACATCCAGTTTGTCCACAATATTCTACAGTGATGGAAATACTTTATAATATTTTATATCTGTGCTGTCTAATTTTGTAGCCATTAGCCACTTGTGGCTACTGAGCCCTTGAAATGCGGCTAGGGCAACTGAGGAGCTGGATTTTTAAATTTTATTTAATCTTAAGGTGTTCACATTGGGCTAGTGGCTACCATACTGAAAAGCACAACTCTCTGGTTTATCGCTACGTTTCTGCATTTCTTCTGTCCTCTGTCCGTATTCTGTCTGAAAACTGAGGAAACTGTCTTGTACCCCTAATTCCATGATTCCCTTAGAAAAGCAGCTCTTGACTCCCATAATGACATTCTGATGAACCTGTGACCGTGTCACCTTACATAACAAAGGGACTTTGCAGGTGTGCGTAAATTAAGGATTGTGAGGGGGAGAGATTATCCTCCTTTACCTGCGCGTGCCCAGTGTAATCACTAGTATCCTTCTTAGAGGGAGGCTGCAAAGTCAGAGCTCAAGCCAAGATAGAGACCCGTAAGGACAGAAGCAGAGGTCAGAGGCCAGGGAGGAACCCCCTATGCAGCTGGCATTGAGGATGAAGGAGGAGAGCAGAGACAGGTGGACTGCCTTGGAGGCTGAAAGAGCAAGGAAGTGCGTTTCCAAAAGGAAAGCGATCCCGTGGACGCATTTTAAACTTTGGACCTCCAGAACTGCACAATAATAAATTTGTGTTGCTTTAAGCCGCTATGTTTGTAGTAACTTGCGGCAGCCGTGGGGAACTAACAGATGGCCCTAGAAAACCCCTTGTGCCCAAGACACCGGGCTGCGGTGAGACGGGTCTGTGTTGATGCTCCCCAGAGGGGGCTGGCACTGGACTGTAAATGCCCAGCAATAATGCAGGTGCACACCTGTTTTATAACATTGACGTCTAGGGTCGCCTCTAGACCTATGCCTCTGACACAGAGGGATGTGCGTGAGTACATTCTCCCTGCCACCTTCCCCATCACGGCATGTGGGCATCTCCTTCCCCGTGTGTCAGGGTGTGGGCAAGCACTGAGACCACAGAACTGCTCCCTTTCCACCCCACCCCCCCCTACCCGATCTATGACTGCATCGTTTGAAGAGACACCAGAAAGCCACCTTACTCATATTGTTTGATTTTGCTTTACATCGTGGTTTAAATTTTCCTTCAAACCAGCTTTAATTTTGAAGTTAATCGTGTTGAAGTTGAGCCTGGAGTGCACCGAGGCCAGCTGCACCCCATCAGGGAGGAACCAATGGTTCCTTAAAGGTCATTATTCTCTTAAAGGTTCATTATTTCTGCAGTATCATCCCCCTCTGTGGGTTTCAGCTACGAGGAAGTTGGCATTAACCCTGAGATCCCACCTCAGGCATCTGTCAATGCAACTGGGTCTACAGGGGGCTTTGGAATGGGATTTTACCTCCATTGTCCTATATCTGGTGAGGGCAGTAAAGCAGAAATTTTGATTTTTTTTTTTTTTTACTTAGTCAATTGCTTGCCTGAATACATTGACTTATTACTTTGGAGCAGAATTCTTGCTTGATTTTTTTTTTCATAGGGGGAGATTTCTATCATGGTGACATATCCTGAGTTAACCTCAATCCTGATAAGCCATAAACGAATTTCTAGATGTACGCAGAAGGGAAATGCTAAAAACTTGCACTTGGTTTTCAGTGTACAAATATAGATGGCAACTTGTCACTCCACTTGAAAAGGAAATACTTGTGAGATCTGCCTTGCAGTAGTGACAAAAATAATCAACACTAAAAAGATTAAATTAAATGCTCAGCAGTAAACTCAAGTTTAGGCTTGAGTAATTAGGTTTGGGAATACATTTTTGCAACTGAGGCATAAGCCCCTAAAAACCCATAGTTTATTAATTATCTGAAACAGTGAGAAAAACTTCATTGTTTCAGCATAAACATAATGCCATGACCGCTTGGAGAGAATAAAGCATGATCAAAAATCTCTAACCAGAAGCAAATTATCGTCTATCAATTTTTCTATAAGGCAATCAGACCACTTCTAAGTAAGATAATAAATCTGTAGAAATGAGCTGTTTGTAATTAGAATGAAGCATGCCAAATTATTTCATGACCATTTATAAAGTCAAGTGCCTGTTAATAAAACAGTTAGATTTTCATTGTTATTACTTCTTTTAAAATTATTTCCATTCAAGATGAATTATTTTCCTGAAAGTAGTCCAGCTTTGGGGGATTCCGAAATTTAATTATTCTGGTTTAAAAAAAGACGTAAGTGCTTCCATAATTTCCACTCTGCTTTATACTTGAAATGTTGAGTGAGGGCTCTTACTGGTTCCAAATCTATGAGTTGAATAACAGTCATTAGGGAATGACTTGGTTTTTGACTTACTATATATATTTTTTCTATTTCTAGTGAACTGAGGAATAGTAGAAGAATCTGTTTATTTTATAAATATAAAGCTCAACTTTACAGTGTTATAAAAAATAACTTTACAGTATCTATCGTAGAGCAGTACTTATGGTATCAGGATAGCCCTTCTGCCGAAACCTTGGTGCTATCTTGATTTCTTAACTTAAAAGTAGGTTAAAGACAGGGTACCTAATTGGGAAACAGAGGCAGGTAAGCGAGTGGAGAGTTAACTACTGGGAATATGTAAACAATATAACGTCTGCCAAATATTTAATGCCATTATTAGTCATATATGAAAATAATTAAAATATGTCTTACTTCTCCCAGTGCTGCTCGTCAGGTTTCGGCCATTAAAGATTCCTGCGATGTGTAATTTCCCATTCAATTAAAAACCTTCATACCTGCTCTTGCCCATCCTGTTCTGACATCCAGGAGCTCTTTCTTGGATTCTTAACTCTTACGCATCCTGCAAACACCTCAAGACCATACCCAGTGAGCTTCCCTGTGGATTAGCCACCCTACCACCACCATAGCTTCATATGCATTAACTACCTGTATTTCCTGGAGTATTTTTGGCCGCATCTCTATAGTAACAGTACAGTGTGTTGATTTTACCTATTCCCTTAGAATCCCCAGTGCTTCATATACTCCTAGAATAGTAGGTTCTCAATACTACCCAATAAGTATTCTTTCCATTTACAAACGGGATAAAATGTTGACCACTTCTCATTAGTTATTTCTGCAGTGAACCTTAAAATGCTGAAAAGCGTTTCATTTTCCAACCTCTGATTATGTCAGTCAGTTTACTCATACTGCTGAGTTCATTTTTTGGTTGCAATGTAAGTTCTCAAATACAGCCCGAAAGATGACAGCACGCTCAACGCGATACAAAGACAAATAGGACCCTCTTTAGCATTTTATTTTGGAACAAAATCGAACTAATGGGATAGTTATTCTACACCATGCTACCCAGGATTTGTATAAATGAGTTAAAGCCCTAAGTGAGTATAAATTCAAAATGATTTCTTTTTGTACTCTTGCTTAGCCATGTATTACCATGAATAGTGATAATAGCTGGTAATCAACCGGAGACTGTCTTGCAGTAAGCATATCAAAGGGAGAAGTAACAGTAATGAACATATTTATTTTGAAAGTGCTCAGTATACAGAAAAATTATAAGAAGATTATATTTAAATTACACATTGTTAAACAATCTTTACTAGGACAAAATATTAGACTGTGATGAACTATTTATTGATATCTATGAAATCAGATCTGAGTGCTGGAATCCTTGAACTCTTTTTAACATAAAAAGAAACAAGTGTGAACACTGGAAGATAGTGATGAAAGGTATCAATCTGAGAATTTCATCTCTGGCAAAAACAAGCTGTGAGACCTTTGGAAAACTGTTTAGTATGTTTGGCCACGATTGTGTGCATCTCCAAAGGCCGTGTTAAGAACAGGTTTGTGTTTTTGTGTGTTTTTTGTTTTGTTTTTTTTTTAACTTTTTATAACCTGAAAGTTCTTTGATTATTCTTGTGCTGGGACTTGCATGATAGATGAGGAGAAGTTCCTTGTGTGAGTTTCTTGAATTCAGTAATTCATCAACATGTATTTATTGAAGGCCTGCCACGTCTCAGGAGCTGATCCCGGTCTTACCAAGACAGCGGACCTAACGAAACATAGAATCCAGTTGTGACACAGTGAAATAATGACCAGATGAGATGAAATCGTATGTCATGGGACTGTTAACCCAGAATCCTCTGGCTTCTTAAAGGATAATCGCCTGCCTTCCCGCAAACAGTTTAAAATCCCCCCCCCACCTCCATTAGCGCATGTCTCCTCTCTTTACTCCTTAGAGAACCAAAATCTACATACAGCCTCTTTGCAAACAATATCTGTCACAAATTGCCTCTGACAGAAAGATTTCTAACCAGTTCAATTTACCAAACACTGCCTTCCACAGATGCTAACGTGTTTTCTAGAAAAAAAATACTAAGACAGTGAGGATAACAAGACCATAGCAATTGCTTAAATTGGCTACCACAAAATTTGTTTTGAATCAGCTGTAAAAATAATGTCAGAGATGTTCATGTTATTCTCTTCTTTGTAGAAATACAAAAAATTACATAAACATAGTACATCTATTTGGACTCAGGGGAAGAAAGAAGGAAGGGAAGGGAAGGGAAGGGAAGGAAGGAAGGAAGGAAGGAAGGAAGGAAGGAAGGAGGGAGGGAGGAAAGAAGGAAGGAAAGAAAGAAAGAAAGAAAGAGAAGTGTAAGAACCAGACATTAGAAAAAGATGTGCCCAGACACTCAAATAGTTTGAAGACAATAAAATACATGCTCTGTTTTTTCTTTGACTGTTTCTTCAGGGGTAAGAATTCTTTATCTATATATTACATACTTCCTAAAGTTCTCTAGTTTGCAACTATGATTCTCCATTGTAACTTAGGACAATTACGTGGTATTTAAAAAGTTCTAGACCTGGGGCGCCTGGGTGGTGCAGTCGGTTAAGCGTCCGACTCCAGCCAGGTCACGATCTCGCGGTCCGTGAGTTCGAGCCCCGCGTCAGGCTCTGGGCTGATGGCTCAGAGCCTGGAGCCTGTTGCCGATTCTGTGTCTCCCTCTCTCTCTGCCCCTCCCCCGTTCATGCTCTGTCTCTCTCTGTCCCAAAAAAAATAAAATAAAAAACGTTGAAAAAAAAATTTTTTAAGTTCTAGACCAGCATCTGTGCCCAAGTCCAGACTATGCCATAAATATGCTCTGTGACCTTGATTGAGCTTGCTAATTTCACTCAATTTCCAGTTTTTAGCTTCTTCATTTATGAATTAAGGGGATTAAACCAGGAGCTCAATTACTCTTTCTAGCTTTAAACTTTTACCATTCTATTTCAGTGGTTTTGAATTTTCTTTGAACCCAGAAGCACACAGATGTGAATTTTAGAATTAAACAAAAAACTGAAACAAAGCAACAACAAAAAAAACAGCAATGCGCACGCTCGCGCGCACACACACACACACACGTTATGATCATTTCATATCATCATAATCATAATCGGTTATTAAGAGAAAAAATTAAAAGATCTTCAACACCGTTAGTAGAAGTGGATATTACTTTATATTTCTGAGACCACACACACAATCTGCGTGGCAAAGAAGCTTTATTATAATGATTCTCCCCTAATAGGTACTTCATTTGAAGGTTTTGTTTTTTATTTTTGTTTTTTTGTTTTTTTTTTTTGCTATCCACAGCTGTTTTAAATTATAGTGGTGACAACAGTTCCTTCTAAAGATTGTATATATATGAATAGTTTCCTCTTGTAGGGAGATTTTAAGTTCATTTCTAGACTGCTTACTTGAAAACATTAGAACCTATATGTGTGATACTAATTTGTTCCACTCAAGTGCAAAGTGATGGGTTTCATACCAGTGTTTGAGCAGCGTCTAATCTTTATGACTCTATCATTTTAAAATTTATCAGATCCTCTGGTTTGACAAGATTAGATCTAGTTTTCAAAGTCTTGGACCAAATTTCTGTGTGTCTTAGGAATAAATACCTGAGTAGTCTGTATTCCAAAGTCACAGGAGACTTTATTTAATAAATTATCTAATAATGGAATCTCTTCCTTGGTTCAGTTCTTCACTAGTGCTTTCCTTTTTGGGAAGGAGGCGTGGGACAAATATTATTGAGTCTCCTGGATACAAGGTCAACATTGGATAGACGTGTTTTTAGTTACTTTGAGTAGAGTTGACACACATTAATTTTGGTATACAACGTAGTGAGTCCGCTTCTCTGTATGATACGCTCTGCTTACACGTATAGCTCCCACCTGTCACCAAACAACACTATTACAATAGCGTTGACTGTATTCCCTGTCCTGTACCTTTTATTCCATGAGTCATTCAGTCCACAACTAGTATCCTGTGTCTCCCACTTGCCTTCAGCCATTTTGCCCACCCCCCACCCCCCTTCCCTCTGGCAACCATCAGTTTGTTCTCTGTGTTTATAGGTCTGATTCTGCTTTTTGTTTGTTTTGAATACACATTTTTAAAAAGTTAATCTTATTTGGCTTTGTGTGTGTGTGTGTGTGTGTGTGTGTGTGTGTGTGTGTGTGTGTATGTAGCATAAGTGAAAACATTGCCATATTGATATCTGGAGAACAAGGATCTATTAATCACACATTTCTGCCTTGGGTGGATATTTTTTTTTTCTTTAAGTGAATGTATCCTACATTGGCTTTTAGAAGCCATGTGTCTCTATTTTTTAGAATACTGGTTTCATCACGTATGATATTTTTGAAGCCTGACTACACTAAAAATAGGACGTTTTAAATGTTCTTCATTAGCGAATATTTGGGAGATCAGAATGCGATGATGCCCATCTAAAGGGATGTTTTCAGTTTGATTTCAGAATTGTAACAAGTGGTGAACCAATTAAAAAGACATTGCACCTCAAATACTATATTTTTGTGCACATTTTTCTAATTTGTTAAACTTATGTCATTTTTTTTAAATGATGAAACTGCCTGTATGCCTTTGGCTTGTTATACTCTGTAAGTATAAACTGTAAAATAATTTCACTATTGGTTTCATGGTGATTTTGTTAATAATATCACTTCCTTTAAAATATTTAATCATGCTGGGATGCCTGGGTGGCTCAGTCAGTTAAGCATCCAGCTCCTAGTTTTGGCTCAGGTTATGATCTCATGGTTTGGGAGTTCAATTCCCATGTCAGGCTCTGTGCTGACAGCTCGGAGCCTGGAGCCTGCTTCAGATTCTGTGTCCCCCCTCTCTCTCTGCCCCTCCCCTGCTTGCTCTCTCTCTCTCCTCTCTCTCTCTCAGTATAAATAAAAATAAACTTTAAAAAATATTTAATCATCCTAAATTCATAAAAAATAATTTTACAGTATCCTATAAAAGTTATTCATGCTATCTTTTCTTAATAAAAGAAACCTATAAACTTATGGGGTTTCATTCTTCCATTAGCCATTATTTTATTATTATTTTGATGTTTCTTGATTTTGATATTTCTTGATATTGATTGACTTGTCAAAATACTGTCTTTGCTTGACCACTGGGCTTTGCCAAGTTTGGGTTTGCATTCTAATAGTTATATCAATATATAAAGACTTCACTCATTTTTTAGATTAAAGGGCTTATGTTGGGTATGTGTTTCCTTCATATACAAATAAGATGGCATTCTGGTATAGGTGGAGATTATGTAAATCCTTTGGCCAGACAGTTTGACTTTTTGTATAATGATATTATGTTTACGTGATAGATTTGAGAGAAATGGACCAGATAATCCAAAACTCACTTAGAGTGCAGCAGTCTGAGACATTCTCTATGTCCGCATTCATATGCTATCAAAATGGTACTGAAAGCCATTTTCAACTATCTAAGTGGCCTGATAATTCACTTATTCAAAATACAGTCAATAATTATTTAATGAGTACCTACTCGATGCCAGACAGAATTCTAGGCAATGGATAAAGAGTGGTCAAGAGACATAGTCCCTGCCATCAGGGAAAGCATAGTTCCATAAAGAAGCCTGGCAGGAAAGAAACCGACGCATATTTAATTAGAACTTGCGATAGATCAAAAAGAGAGTGTCAGGTGGTGGTAAGTACTTCATATTGGAAGGTCAGAGGAGACCCCTGAAGGTAAGAACTGAGGAAAACAAAAGAACCTTTTCTGTGACGGCTAGGGAAAAATACGCGTTAGAAAAGAGGGAATGTGTGCGTAAAGGTGTAAAGGAAAGAGTTTGAGCCACTGGTGACTCAAAGGAGGGCAGGTGTCCCGAGAACATGGCGGGAGGAAGAGGAGTGGGAGATGATGGCCACAGAGAAGCAGGCAGAGGGGACTGTGCAGAGACGGACCAGTGCTCCAACATTCCCCAGGTGAGACGAGAGTCCATCAGAGGCTTTCAAGAGTGGTGTGATATAATGCGGAAGTTCACTCTGGCCTTTCGCTGAGAATAATTTAAAGCAAGGCAAGAATGGAAAAGGGCAGGCGGATGACTAGGGAGGCATTGTGATCCAGGGAGAAGTGATGGTGGGTTGAATGAGTGAGTAGAAACACAGAAAGTGGATAAATTTCGGGCAAGCTTTTGAATGTTAATTCACAAAGCTTTGCTGATGTCTGCTGTAGAAGTAGTAGAAAGGTGGCTGTGAAGAATAACTTCAGGTTTTCTGAGATGAGCGACCACGTACCTGGTGGTGCCATTAGCTGAGACGAGATTGAACGGGAGAGTGAGAAGGTGGGGGAGTACCCTGACCTCCTTTGTGATGCCTCTTACACGTCCGAGGGGCTGCTGTCGAGGAGCTGGTCAGATACACAGGTCTGAAGCTTTCCGTGGAAGTCTGAACCAGCGATAGAAGCTTGGAGCCACCCTAGGCAGAACCCAGGACTGAGCCCTGAGGACGTCAACACTTAACAGGCAGCGCGGTTAAGGTGGGGACAGGAAACATTTGAGCAGATGGTCCAGGGCTGGTATGTTATCCAGGAACTAGACTCCTTAAAATTTTCCTTTCTTGTCCTCATGTGTTCACAGACGCCTGTTCCAGGTCTCACCATCCTAGGGTCATTTTAGGAAGGAGATCAGGAGTAACCGAAAAGCAAGAATAATGCGTGCCCTTTCCCTTTTGGGGCTTAACCCAGACAGTGCATACATCGATCAAGCTTAGTCACAGACCCCCTAAATTAAAAGGAGCCTGGAAAATGGTATCTTTACCTGGATGGCTCTGTGTCAAGACACAAATTCTGTCGCTGTAAAAGCAGGGGGTCAAAGATTTTGGAGAACAATGTGCACTAGAGGTCGATGACCTCATTAAGAAGCCTGGTTTTTTACTTTTTTTTTTGTCTCCTGGAGACTGGGCTAGTCTCCCTTCAAAAGCACATGGCCACATGAAAGACAGAAGATACCTGAACAAGATAACAGTTACCGTAGGAAGCAAGAAAGAGGAAAGGGCTGTTGGCCAGACATCCACAACTTTCTGCTGTAATCCTCAACGTGGATGCAAGCTTTCTGCTCTGGCCAAACTCAACAATTCATTAATCTATGGCCACGTTTTGTATTTACTCATGCTGGTACAAGCTTTGGCTTTCCCTCCATGTAGAAAGTTTCTCCTCCTCCTCTCGGGCTCATCTGAATCTGTGCTTTCTTCAGAGATTAACTTTTCCATAAATCTCAGTATACTCATAGAATAGTGGTATATTATCTTAATTCGGTACCAATATTTTTAATATCAGACATAGATAGAGACCTGACTTGCCAATTACATTGTGATGAATAAATACAATTTCTTGAGGATGAAACTGCCTTTATTCTTTGTTTCCCCAGAGTTTGTTTTAGAGTGTCCTGACTCATTAAAAAGAGCTTACTGCTGTTTACCTAGGTTGAATACAAATGGACCTGGAAGGTGAAGGAACTGATGATCTTACTGGTCTCTCTTCGTGTGAGCCTGTGATCTCTTAAAAGACGTTTTATTCATGAATCATTGCGGAATACGTTGTAAAATTATAACTCAAAGTAAATTAACAAAGTAAAATAAAGTGGACTCAGGTTTATTACAATAGAAATGACTTTTAAGGTGCTTCTATAGTAAGGCTACAATTGATGGATATGGCTAGTCTAGAAATGTGTAATTGTTGGAAAGATGCGGACCAAATATGCTTGATTATTCTTAATGGAAACTTTGGGCATAATGTAGGAGGCATAATAAATATTTCTACATTTAAATATTTCCATAAATAAATGCTTGTTGAAGTAGCACCATCAATATAACATTAGGTTTTCTGGTCGTACAGCTATAAAATTAAGTTATGTAGCAATGAAATACTAAATTAGTTGCTGGAATTATGATTACTTCTCTATATAATTTCAGTTTGAACAGGAAAAAATGTAAGGCAGTGATATATACTCCACAGAGAGTATGCCTTCAACTAGAATTGAAATCTAATTAGTGTGAAAATACAAGTACTAAAATATTGTTGAGATCAATATTAAAGGTAATGCAGAAGAAAACTCTGCCATGATTGTGGAAATAGCTCTGAGAGCCAGGAGTATAAAAAACAGCATTTCAGCAAGCAAACTTTCTAAATGAATTGCCTGTCTTGATGAACAGATATGAAATTCTGCACCAAGATGAAAGAAAAAAATAAAATTCAGGAGGTAATTTATACTGGGATGGCAATTTATAAATCGCTCTAAATATTTTCCAGTAGTTCACAAAATAACCTATACCCTGACCTGAAGTTTTCTTTTCTGAAGTTTAGAACAAGGCATATATAATGTCCCGGGATAAAATTTGTACTAATCTGAAAGCAAATGACATACTGCAGAACTGGCCCCTGTCCCATAACTAAGCAGGTGGGGGATCTCAGCTGACACAGAAGGAGAATACGGAACTTAATTTTCAGGTCAAATGAAACTGCCTTTATATTCAGTGATCACTTTCTAGGAGTCATATGGGGTCTAAACTCGGGTTCCGAAATGATTAAACCGACTACATGAGATTAGGAGATGATTATGTTGTTACTCTGAGTGGACAAGTGGCCTGATACATCAAATTGGCCTCTCCCATTTGCTGTCTCTCCCCCACGCCCTCCCTCCTGGGGCTGCTGCTTCTCTCCTCCAGATTCTTCCTTGAGCCCCTAGGGAGGAGGGACTAAATGCCCTGGAGTTTTTTAATTCCCAGTGAGATCCTCTGACTACCTGCCTGAGCAGCCCTGGAAAGCAGGTTAGAAAGACAGGATCTCAGACTCCATCCCAGACTTAAAAAATCAGAATTTTCATTGTAACCAGATTTTCAAGTGACTCCTATATGCACGAACATTTGAGAACTTTTGTGTACCAGTAGTTCAGGATGTTAGTAACAGCAAGCCGTTCTGAAAAACCCTCCACTGTTAATCATTATTTGGTATTGTGCGAACACATTTCAGAAAACCACTGTGTGTTTTTTATATTGGGTTCTTAATAATAACTATTAAGCACCGTAGAAAAAGAAAAGAAAACACTTTCGAAGTCCTTTGAAGACTACCATTGCATTCCATGATGCTGTCAGATTGACATTCTTTTCGATTTGAAATAAACTTTCTTCTGCTGTCTCTGTTAAAGTAGTATCCACAGAAGGGAGCCGTGACAAACAAACCTGGAACCATTTGCAGTTTCTTCTATCTGCGAATACCATTTTTTCTCAATGCTTTCCCATTAAAATCGAGTATAGAAATAAAAGAGATACTCAGGGTAAAATAAAACTACAACTGTCATCCATAACCCTAGACAGGATTGTTGCATCCATCCAAACAGCCACTTCGTCCGTAGTGATGGATTTTAGAGTAAGTAATCGTTATACATTTCAAGTTTCAAAGGTTAGCTTTTGTTCGTTTTCCATATCGTGGTATAAGTCACTTTTATTTGAAAAAAAAATGCCTTCTGCTTCTGAAGCATTTTGGAAAGCATTGCTATGACTGGAGGGATGATTCAAGCTGGAAGAGTCTCGGGGACAGAAATAATTGGATGCATCACTTCCTCTGGAGCCCTTTGATCACAGCAAATTGACACTCGCCAACTTGTCCCATGCAGGGTCCTGATACTGCCCCCAAGTAGCTGTCCCGTAACCACAGTGGGGCCACTGGGACTCTCATTTGTTGCAAATCAAACTTCCAACCTAGGACAAGCCATGAAACAAACTCTACATGTAACAGTTACCTCAAGCAAGAGTCTGGATGTAAGACTAAAATCATATATAACACCAATCCATAGTTCTCCCAGTAAAAGAGATGTTTCCTCCAAACTTACTTCTGTCCCTTGGTGTAACTTCACATTCGGCACCTTCATCCATTGCTTCGGTCAGTGGCCAGCAGGCATTTTCTGGGTAGATGAGGCACCTCGTCATGCTGAGTCATAAGATGAAAATCCCTAACTGCAGAATCTCACGTTTTACAAGAGACAAGATGTTCAAACAATTACTAACCAATGTGATAATGGTGCATAGGACCTCTGCAAATGGTCTTGTGGGAGCATGGGAGAAGAAATAAACAGGAAGTGGGAGACTAGTTTCATTCATATTTTGTTTTGCTTGGTGACTGGCCCTAAAATTTTTGTTTTAAATATAGTGGTAAAGTATTAGGGTTTGAAATTACATTTGAGTCAATTTGTTTGGAAATAAAACATCTCTCACCATCAAGAACTAAATGCCAGGGGCACCTGGGTGGCTCAGTCGGTTAAGCATCTGACTCTGGATCTCCGCTCAGGTCACGATCTCACAGTTGGAGCCCTGTGTAGGGCTCTGTGCTGATGGTGTGGAGCTCGCTTGGGGATTCTGTCTCTCCTTCTCTCTGCCCCTCCCTAGCTTGTGCGCTCTCTTTCTCCTCCTCTCCCCCCCTCTCTCAAAATAAATAAAACTTAATGTTTTTTCTTTAAAAAAAAAAAAAAGAAAAGAACTAAATGCCAGTACCAGCAAAAGGATACTATCTGTTTAAAAAATGCAAATTGTAAGGAACAGACATTACCAAATGAGATATTAAAACCCCATTTAAATAAGAGACCACTTTTAAAGAAATCTTTAATACTGAATTTTAGGAGCATTCAGTCAGTCTCACTTGATGGTTATACACTTCACGTGTGTGTTTAAGTACATGGTAGTCTTTTTTATCATTGAGAGGTGGCTTCTCTGCTTTGTGTGTTATTTAGAGCACATTGAGATTCCGAGCTGGCTTTGCTTTGCAACTCAGTACACTTCTGCATCACTTCCTCCTGAATTAATTGATATAATGACCTGATGTAAATTACTTTCACTATTAGACTGAGCTAATATTAACCCACAACCATTTAGAAAGTAAATATACCACACAAAGCCATATACACACTGAATTCCAAAATTAAGTACCAAGGATGTTTCTTTAGTTTTCATAATTTTTGAGTGTTTATCCCATTGCTTTCTCTCATGATCTGGAGAATCGGGGCCTCTTCAGAGGCCCATGCCATGCCTCGGTGCCTGCGAGGGTACAGGAGGGCACAGTTCTCTGTGTCATCGCTTTCTCACTCTCTGCTGGGAAAATTTTCAGCATGTTATTATAAAAATGCAGTGAAATGCTTTAAACTTCATATTTATTTATATTCTACCCATAGCTACTCTAATGTCCATATTTCTATAGCATTTCCGATTCCTTTTATATCCACTAAATTCTGCCTCGCGTTGTATTTTGTGTGAATCCTATTCCCCACCTCCACCTAGGTCATAAGGTCTTTGGAGAGGGACCCTCCTTAAAGCCTTGCAAACACCAAGCCCAAATTCATTTGAAATACAAGTGCCTTTTAAGGTGGACCGAATTTTCCACACCCACCCTTCCCCCATGGTAATCCAGCATTTTTTGCTTCTGTTGTATTTTCCCCAGCAATGCTCTTTCTCTCAGTTCTCTTATAATCTTGTCTGTTCATTGAGGCTCTACCTAAAAGCTTTATATTGCGCCCCAAATCGACATATGATCCCTCATGTAAAACTCCACCATGCATCGTTTGCCCTGCACTATGGCACTTTTCATTTCCATCTTACATTATAGTTTTCATATATACAATATATTTACTTTTATGGGCTGTGAGTTCTTGAAATCTTAATTGCCTTCTATTCCCATGTGCTATGCACATAGCAAGTGTTCAGTGAATGTGTGTTGCATCACTAGAGGTTTGCAAAGAGTTGTAGGGGACCACGTTCCTACATAAGAATGGGAGGCTCAATGCCAGATGGAATTATGCCTGCTGTGGGTTTAGGCATGACTGAGGCTAAATCAAGAATGGGGGGATGCTGTCTCTGAGACCAGCCCTATCAAATTTCACAGCAGGAAGCTACCAGGGCATTATGACTCAGGGGTCCCATGCAGTGTGGGTCCCTCTCAGTCCATTGCCTGTGATCCATTATGGTAGATTCTACTGTTTTAACCTGGGTAGACATTTCCGTTTTAGACAGTTTCTTATTAAAATCTTGAAATCTTTTGTGAATGGTAATACGGAGTAATGCCTTTGTTATCTGTGAGCATCTTAACCAGAATTACAAAGAATCAGGTTTTTGGGAAGTTGAAGAAAAGAATTGGTGGGAAGAATAAGGCAGTAGGACCAGGAGGAAGTAAAGAGTCTGCTATTGAAACAGGAGTGTTTCTGAACAGGTTTCAACCTCACTGTAGTGAGAATACAGGCAAGCTAGGAAATTATGCCCTCGATGTTGCAGTCCAAATATTTGTAGCTCCCCTATGCTGTCCCTCTATTTCCTGCCTGTTAGTTATCTAGTCTATGCATATTACCTCCATGCCTTACAGCTACTTATAGGGTAGGTAAAATTACTCCGTATTTCAAAAGAGAAATTGATATTAAGAAAGGTTAAGGGCGCCTGGGTGGCTCAGTCGGTTAAGCGTCCGACTTCAGCTCAGGTCATGATCTTGTGGTCTGTGAGTTTGAGCCCTAGTCACGTTCTGTGCTGACAGCTCAGAGCCTGGAGCCTGCTTTCGATTCTGTGTCTCCCCGTCTCTCTACGCCTACCCCACTTGTGCTCTCTCTCTCTCAAAAAATAAACAAACATTAAAAGTAAAAGGTTAACTTACGTAGCCACAACTGGCTCTATCATAAATAGAAAGACAAAGATTTCAACATGAAACCCACATTTTCCCCTATATTATGCTTGATGTTTTGGATACGTGGCTTTCATTCACCAGCTGGACACAGGGGGAGAAGTACAGAAGAGTTAGCAATCTTTTCTGGCTGTTGCCATGGCATTTTTTCAAAAACTCAAACTGCTATGAAAAACTCAAGTGTCACCCCTTTCTGACTTGGTATTGGCCTTGATATGGAAGAAGACCAGAAACAAGATGGCTACCCTATCTTTCACCAGGAGGAAATCCAGCTAGTGACTTTTTTTGTGTGCAAAGGCAAAATAAAATGAATCTGTGCTATGCAAATGAGTCTCTCCACTGTTTGTTAATTTCTACTGTTTACTCAAAAAATGGGAAACACCAGGCTTGTGATACATCATCTTTTGTGCGCCTGGCACCTTCCATCATGGATCATATTAATCTGCTTAAACTAACAAGGATTAATTGCCTGGGTAAGTCAACCTGGCATTGAAATGATATATTGCCCAGACGGCTTGGAATTTGGCCACTCATAAATCTCATTCATGTGTTGGTTCATTTCTGTTTGTCTCTTTCTCTGACAGATGTGTGCCCAATCACTGCGAGCATGGCGGGAAGTGCTCGCAAACATGGCACAGCTTCCAGTGCGCTTGCGAGGAGACGGGGTATAGTGGAGCCACCTGCCACAACTGTGAGTGCCTCTCCCTCTCCCTCTGACCTTGTAATTGCACACAGACCCCGGGTCTTCTGCATGCACCCACTGGTCAGCTGCTTCTAAGGAACCCAGATTGTGTTGTCGCATCCTGACAACAGTTCCGAGTTGTCAAGATACATTCTCTCTTGCCTAATGACTCCAAAAAGAAGGACCCACGCGTCCAGTGTTCCGTAAACATGGTTGGGAAGGGAAGGCTGATCTTGGATTTGTCTCTGTGTGTCTAAGCCATGTCTGGATATTTTGGGAAATTGTGTTAGTGTAATGTATCTGACTGGATCCTCATTTATCAGTTCATCAGAGAGGCAGACACAGTATAATTTGAACCTTCAGTGTCTAGACAGGAGTCGTCTCATGCCCCGTCACAACTGTTTGGCCACATTTTTCAGATCAGAAAAATAAGAAAGTGGAATAAAGCCCATTAAGTTCTGTATCTAAAGCAAGAATCCAAGAAGGCAAGTTGTTTTTCTAGATATTAAAAGTAAAAAGCGGCACGTAAAATGACTAGTAAAACACAGATGTGCCTTGTGTTACATAATCACTTTATGCTGAAAAGTTAAAGATTAAATTTTTTTGTGATCCAAGAATATTTTTAAATGAATGTGAACTCTATATTTGCGACATTAATTTTCCAAAAATGCACGGCTATTTAGAAATCCCTTTTGGAAACAGATTTGGCATACAACGTATAGTTGAAAGAAGTCCATTGTCTGCAGTGTATGTGTGTGTGTGTGTGTGTGTGTGTGTGTGTGTGTGCATGCATGCGTAGGGAGAAAGGAAGCAGGGGAGAGAAAGAGATTCTGTCTTCTTCAGTCTCTTCCTAATATGCTGAAAAACTGAGAATCTAATATCTAAACCCTCTAATTACACAGACTTCTTTCATTTCACTTCATTTTTAGGAAACAATGACACAAATATCATCAGAGAAGAGTTCTAGTGTTAATAAAATGCAGTACAGCTCTCTGAGCCTTTCATATCATTACCTGTAGCAAAAGTTAGAAATTGTGTTCAGAATAGAAGACTTCAACAGAGAAAAATGTAATTTATTGTCTTGCGCTTACAATTGTGTTTAGAAAGTTGCTCAAAAACAAGAGACAAAAATGCTCCTAGAAAATTAACATTAACAGTAAGATATACAAGAAAATAAAAACAGATAGTAGGGCACCTGGGTGGCTTAGTCGGTTACGTGTCCAACTCTTGACTTTGGCTCAGGTCATGATTTCACAGTTCATAAGTTCAAGCCCCGCGTCGGGCTCTGCACTGACAGTGCGAAGTCTGCTTGGGATTCTCTCTCTCCCTCACTCTCTACCTCTCCCCTGTTCTTTCTCTCCCTCTGAAAATAAATAAATAAACCTGAAAAAAGATAGTAATTTGGTTATCATTAAAGTCTATATAGGTATATGGAAAAGTAATGAATAAAAAATGAAACTGATATTGAAAGTAGTTACAGTAAAGGAATTATATAACTGAAGTTGCCCCTTGCCAATCATGCCAAAATGTTAAGTTTCAGTCTGTGATATTCATTATTTGATAAGCAATGCTTGAGTTAGGTAACTTTGATACAACTATGCACATTCACTCCACCAAGTATAATTTATATAGTGTGACATATATACCACCATTAACTATAAGGGATCTTTTTCCTAAATATGAAAATTCTAACTAAAGACAAAGAACCAGAAATTGGTGGTGATGACAAGGGGTTCCTAACTCCAGTCACCATTTTGGTATTGAACTGGAAAGCAAGAGGCACCTGGGTGTCTCAGTCGGCTAAGCGTCCGACTTCGGCTCAGGTCATGATCTCACGGTTTGTGAGTTCGAGCCCTGCATCAGGCTCTGTGGTGACAGCTCAGAGCCTGGAGCCTGCTTCTGAGTCTGTGTCTCCTTTCTTTCTCAGTCTGTGTCCTCTTTCTCTGCCCCTCCCCCACTCGTGCTCTGTCTCTCTCAAAAATAAATAAACATTTTAAAAAAAGGAAATAATTTTTTTTTTCAACATTTATTTATTTTTGGGACAGAGAGAGACAGAGCATGAACAGGGGAGGGGCAGAGAGAGAGGGAGACACAGAATCGGAAACAGGCTCCAGGCTCTGAGCCATCAGCCCAGAGCCCGAAGCGGGGCTCGAACTCACAGACCGTGAGATCGTGACCTGGCTGAAGTCGGACGCTTAACCGACTGCGCCACCCAGGCGCCCCGGAAATAATTATTTTTATAGCTGTTTCCTTCATTTAAAGACACAGCAAAGAAAAAGAGATTTTAAAAATATTTAATTTGTTTTAAATTTAAATATAGGGTACAGGTTGGATAGTTGAGGTTTTCTTTGTTTGTTTGTTTTTAAAGAGTAATGACTCCAAGTATTCGAAATGTCCTGAGAGTATTTACATAAAAGAGGGAAATGATCTCCTCCCAGGTGCTCATTTCTACCTGTTCATTATTTCACTTTTGTATCTGTAAAAGTAGAGTCATTCTTTTAAACATAACCTGATCTCTGCTGGTCTTCTCTAAGTGAAACTGAAATCTTGAAAATCAAGTGTGCGCGTAGAGGTTAGAAGACCACCGTGCCTAATTAGAGAAGGTGGTCACTGACACTATTTTGTGGTGAAAAATATGTATTTTGTACTTCATTGAAGGCTATATGCTTCCAAATAAACTGAAAGGCTTGATTTATCTCTTAGTTACTCCCATGGATCCATTCAAAATCAGAAGGGTCTGGTCCAGCAAGAATAATGTAAAAATATATAGTATATGCCATTCAGTTTGATACAGAACGAACGACATTGCATCTGGCCTCAGTGATAGCACTCGTAGCAAGAGCATTGAGGTCCAAAGAAACTGGCTTCCGATGCTGGCTAGCTGACTCCAAGATTACCATGCCTTGTGCCTTTGTGGTGAGTCATTTCACTTCTCGTAGAAGTCACTTCACTTCTTCCTCTTGGCTAAATAGCTACCGAGGTCTCTTACAGTTCTAAAGCCAGTGAGCTGAGTCTTTCTGCTGCTTTTTCTGTGCTCTGTGGTTTTGAACTTTGTTATTGTTACGAAACAATTTAGCTTGTTATTGCCTGCAGAGGACCAAGGATCCCTTTTGAAAAAAAGGACTTATGGTAATTTTATTACAGTACTACTTTTAAAGGGAAGAACAAAAACAGCTAACTAAAATCTAGAGCGTAGTATAACTAAATATTTAGTAGAGCTTCAAACATTACAGCAGGGCTACTATTTCTACACATTTTCACCTCGGGTCTTGGGTTGCTCAGGGTGACATAACTATTTCTCAGAAGACCGGTGATCATCCAGGCCAGAGGCTGGAAGATCCAATATGGAACCGGGAGGCCCTTCTATGATAGGTCACACTGCCTGAGTTTGAACCTGGCCCTGTCTCGTACTTACTTGTAACCTTGGGCACGCAGACTCTTTGAGCTCCACTGTGAAATGGGTACAGTGACCCTTGTAAAGCCATCCTAAGATTGAATGACGTGGTTTATGGAAGGCACTGAGAAGAGTTTCAGCAACATTAGTAATCAGCAAATTTTCACTGATTCATCCCTTTTAGGACAAACATCCTCTGATCTGAACTTCTGCATCAGTAACTGACCACATCCCATAACTGGTCACTTAATTTCATACTCCTATGCATTGTTGTCATTCTCACGGCAGAGTGGGTTTCAAGTGAGTGATTTCCATAGTTTTCTCTTTTTTCCAGAAGAATTGAAGAAAATTAAAAGGGACCCGTATCTGTCTGTTGGTGTGTTTATATGTGGAGAATTTATCTTCAAATACATTTTGCGTCGGGCTCAGAGGCTTGTCATTTACAAACCACTGTCCTGAGGAGCCAGGATGCCACCCTTTGGATGAGGAAATGCCCCAGGGAAAGCCAAAGGTCAGATCAGTCGCAGGAAAGGGCAACCCGGTGTTTGTTCTCCTAAACACCAAAGAGGTTAGTTTGTGACCAAATCATGCAAATGCATTAACCTGTTGCTGTTTTATCTTCTAAAATTTTTTTTAATGTCTATTTATTTTTGAGACAGAGACAGAGCATGAGCAGGGGAGGGGCAGAGACAGAGAGAGGGAGACACAGAATCCGAAACAGGCTCCAGGCTCTGAGCTGTCAGCACAGAGCCCGACGTGGGGCTTGAACCCACGAACTGTGAGATCATGACCTGAGCCAAAGTCAGACGCTTAACTGACTGAGCCACCCAGGCACCCCTGTTTTATCTTCTTAAATTTTCTTATGCAGATACATATTCCATTCTCAATGAATTTGTAACATACTAGTAGCACATAGAAACTTAAAATTGCATCAAAGAGGTTAGAATGATCATGTTGAATAGTTCGTCTATTGTTTGTTGTATTGACTTATCTTCACCCTCTCAAAAGTATAAGAGTGTGTCTTTCTTGTGAGCGAAGCTTCATGTTGATAGTTACAGTCTTTGTCTCTTCCTGGTGCTTTATAGACCCTTCCAATTGTTCTGCAAGCTTGCTTTCCAGTGCTTCAAGTGCTCTTTAAGATCCAATAATCATCTCATGTTTTCCATATGTGTTCCTTACTCTTTGTAATTATGGTGCTCACCTACATAAATTAAATCCAAAAGGCAATCCCTCATCTCAGGGCTTGGTAGACAGATTTGTTCTCATGCTTCTGGAGCCTATCTTTGGCCTCAGTCCATCTACATATGATATCAGCCTCTTAATCGGAACTGCCCCCCAAATCCCCAGAATATTCTCGGCAATATGAAAGCTGTTGGCTATCTTCCTAAGCAAGAGGACATTGGACAGATATAAACAGTGTTTGGGGCTGAACATTTAGAAGAATTATTAAATACCAGATCTTCATTCTCAGAGAAAATCTTCTTGCAATTTTTGGTATGAAAAGAGAGATCTCACCTTGCGCAGATAAATAAACATTACTGTTTCTAGACGTAGTAAGAGGAGGTAAATGGAATGACCTACACAGATATCTTCCAATTTAAAAATTATGTGATTTCTGAGTTCTGAGATCCTAAGAAGGAACAGGGTCTGATGTTGCTCCCCAAATGCAAAGGTAAAATTTTTACTAGCCAAATAGCACACGCCATATTCTTTGTAATCCAGGATACCCGTAAGTGATTGAATTCAAGGCATAATTAAAAAAAGAAATTAATCTCACCTGCTTTAGTCACACTAACCTAGGGCATAAACACCTAGATTTATTGGCTATGGGAAATTTTGTGCCTCCATCTGTTTGGAACGACCACAGACCTAGGAATCAATGACGACACCTTGGAATTTGAACATTGCACCCCACCTCTCCCCCTCAAGAAGACATTCACTGAATATAATCATGTCCTTACAGAATTGGAATCCATCGGGGCACCTGGGTGGTTCAGTCGGTTGAGTGTCCAACTTCTGCTCAGGTGATGATCTCATTGTCTGTGAGTTCGAGCCAAGCGTCGGGCTCCGTGCTGACAGCTCAGAGCCTGGAGCCCGCTTCAGATTCTGTGTCTCCCTCTCTTTCTGCCCGTCTCTTGCCCATGCTTGCTCTCTATCTCTCTCTCTCAAAAATAAACATGAAAAAAATTTTTTAAAAGAATTGGAATCCATCCCTCAGCTATAAATTTAACTGGCTTCTACAGACCTATGTAGTATGGCTAAGTTTTTAACCTGATTTTCCACCATACTTTTCCTCACTTTCTCCCTTCTGGTCTCTTTGGCCTCCTTTCAGTCTTTCACGAATGCCCTGTATCCTCACACTGTTCCCTCTGCCCCACCACTGCTGCCACCACAGGACTTTTGCACATCTTCCCTCTCTGCTTTATCAGGTACGTTCTACTCATCCTTCAAATCTCAGTTCAGTAGCCACCTCCTTAAGGAAGCTTTCTGTGACCCTGTAATTGGGCCAAAGCCTCTTATTCTAAGATATATCTTAGCACAGTGATGATGGTGATTCAACATTTATTATTTGTGATTCTTTAATACCATCTGTCACTTCCAGGGGCCCATAATATCTCAGAGGAGACCGTGCCAGGCTCTGTTCACCATTTTATTCCCAGGGCCTGCCCCGCATATAGTATGTGCTCAGTGAATGTGCCCTGAGTCAAAGAGCGAACGAATGGCAGAGAAGGTACAAAGCATCGATAGCTTTTTAAAGATCACTGTCCTTTATGCAAATTCATGAAGATAGCTAAAGTATGAAGAGAGACAAAAGCTAAAGGGACAAAGGAAAACAGGAGGGCAGGTAATACAAGAGGGGTTTGCAGAAGGCTGAGGAGGTAGTGATGGGAACAACCCATCTCACCGTAGTGGGAACAACCACTAGCGGTATAAAGTTATAAAAAATTATATGGAAGAAGTCAGTACATGAGCACAGAAACCTGCATGTTTCAAATAATCATGAGGAAAACACTACGATGTGCATGTGAAGGCATGTTCACCACAGCAACTTGCCGGAATATGTAATTATACGCAAAGTAAGTTGCAACCAGAAAAATGATCTCTTATTTAAAATAAGAGATGTACTGGCTGGTGTCTGAGCTACCGTGAAATAGATGCAGGTGCGTTGAAATATGGACAAGTGAGTGACAAACGTGTTTAAACCTGGGGTGAGATGGGAATAAGATGACCATGGTTCTTTTACTCATCAGGTGATATCACATGTCTATTCTTGCTACCAGAAAATTACAGAGAAGGAAAAGAACTCAGGATTTGAAATTCGATGCTATGATGTCAAATCCTCAGGCTGTAGAGCCAGCCTTCCCTCTCCGTTAGCAGCGTTTTCCCAGGTGGAAGACAGCAATTCTCTCCCAAACCTGTGAGTCGTCTGTCTCGTCGACCCCCGTAGCATGTTAGTATGAATGTCACTTACACTCTTAAAGGGTGAAGCAAACTCTCAGGACACGCTGCTGGCCACTGATAGAGAAGGGTTGGCCTGAATCTGCTTCCACTTTCTTCCCCTCCCTCTCTGCTATCTTGGCTTTGGGTTTTGGACGGTCACTTACCCTGTCTGAACTCAAGTTCCCTCCAGGACATTCAGTGAAATATTATCTCTTAAAATGCGTTGTAAACTTAGAAAATACTTGGCATCATTTTGTAACTTTTATTGTACGTGCCACCACATCTTTAGAAACAGCCAGCAAAAGTTTTGTCTGATTACAGGTAGCCTCAGGTTACGAGGCACTGACGTAGTTGATTCCCGAGGAAAAGATCTGAGGATGTCTCAATATTTAAGCCCATAACACCGAAAAGCTAAAAGGCTTTATTAGCAACTATAATAGCTACGCAGGCTGATTTGCACGTGCAGGGTGAGTCTGCTCTTTCTGACCTGGACACAGCATCCGGTTAGGTAACCAGATCGCACTTCTCTGCTATCAGGTGGACAATTAATTACCAGTCTTCCAGCTTTACCTCCCTCTCATCCTTGTCATCCTGCACCATGACCTACTTCAGATGCTCCGTGTGTCTCTGTCATTAAGGGATATGTCCTTGTCATTAAGGAGTGGCTCTAGGGCACAACCACAGGACTGTGGGACACATAGATCTATACTCCTACCATTGCTTATTCGTTCTTTGTCCATTCACCGCCAGTGTGGTGAGAGTGGACTGCATTCTGCATACGGGAACGTGGAGTAGAGAAAGAAGAGGGGAGTATGTGGGACTGGGTGGCTCAGTCAGGCAAGCGTCCAACTCTTGATTTCAGCTCAGGTCAGGTCATGATCTTACAGTCATGCGTTCGGGCTCCCCTTCCAGCTCTGTTTTGATGGTACAGAGCCTGCTTGGGATTCTTTCTCTCTGCCCCTCCCCAGTGCGCTCTCGCTCTCTTTCTCTCTCAAAATAAATAAATAAACTTTCAAAAAACAAACAAACAAAAAAAAATAAAAGCCCTTGTGATCATAACTCATTTACACATCTTTGGCACATTGAGGTTGTGAACTAAGGATAAATTGTATCGCATGTTTACCTCTTATGGTCTAAGTTGCCACCTTTCATTTTACAAAATATGTATAGGTGTAATCATATGGAAAAATGACTTAATATCTTCTCACAGATACTTTGTAGTCCTAAACAGTTGTTTCACCTTTTCAGATTGTATTGGCAGATTCTCTCTCCATTTTTTTCTGGACTTTTTTCTTACCCGACGGATGGAGAGAGATAAGAGTGAGGAGGAAACTGCTCCAGCAAGGTGTTGGGTGGGGGGCAGTCTGGTTTTCATGGAACACGCACAATCGAAATGACAGTGAGCCCTTGCTCAGTTGTGTGGATTCTCTAGATGAGAAGCTCACTTTCTCACCAAAGCCGAAGCATCTGGGGAGAGAGGGAAAGGAAACGAAGGAAGGGACCAGTGGTGTCCACTTCCTGAAATCACACTGACTTACAAAAAGAAGTCCCCTCTCTCAGATTTTCACCCGGCATCCGCAGATAAAGGAAGACGGAGAGAAACGGGAGAGAGCGACCTCTGTAGAAATGTTGGAAGGGGATTTTTAGAGGCCATTCTGCCTTTCAGCCACAACCAAATAAATTACATTGGATTAAAATAGTGCAGGTCATTTGGAGAAACACAGCCCAAGGACCTTTACATTTCTAAGGCAGCCCAAATTTCAAATTAATCCCTTCTTTTATGCCTTGCTTTGGAAAGATGGCTGAGATTAAACCTAGAAAGAAAGGATTTAATTTCAGTTTTACAAAGACTTTTTCAATAGTTTCAAAAATATATCATTCTCTTTGAATAAAAAGCCTCTGCAAAAAGTTGATCTGTGAATGCATATTAAAAAGCAGCCTGCCATAGAGACTGAGCTCTGATCCTATGAACTGCTCGGAGGCTATAAAATGCCAGTGCTAGGTCTCGAGGGAGTTGACATTATTCATTAAACTCTGTAGTTTGAATCCCAGGGACTGTCTCAGCCGAGGCTCAGAGTAAAGAGAAAAAGGAATGGAAAACACTCACCTCGACATCTTTGCCAGGTTCAGTTAAGGAAAGGGAGATAGAGGGGAAGCCTGATTATTGGCAGATAAAGAAGGAAACTTCACAGACTCTTGTATCTACTCAAAAAACAAGAAAGGAGAATTAAAGTTAAATATGGTATGTGCCTCTCCTTTGATCCTTTAAACATCTCCCAAACCAAACGATTTCTTGCTTTCATATTGACATTAGTCACTCTGCCCCTACTGTAAGACTTGAGCTTTACAAACTCGGAGTAGAGGATTACCTCTAATATATAGGTGGTCCCGGTTCATTCAATAATATTATATGTCCATTTTGTAGGTAACACAGTATGCGGATTTCAGAAATACAGACAAGGGCCTGCTTCCTTATGAAGCAGACACACTGGTTAAAAAAGGAAGACAGACAGTCAGGAGGCATTAATACATTAATAGAAGGTAACATGTTTATGTGCCTACCTGGTGTAAGAGCCAGTATGTATAATGAGGGGGAGAACAACGTGGACCAAGGTGGTTGGGGAAGGGTTCTCGAACCAGCTGAACCCTGGGGAAGCCCCTTGTTTGCTTGGTTGGGAATTAAGATTGGAACTGGTGGTGGGCAGTGTAGGGATAGGGACAGCAGAAGCAGAGTTTGAGTTTCTAAACCTTTGACTGATATGCTGGAAGCAAGATCGTTAAATATTCAGGAATTGTGTGAGCTGGTTTTTAAGGCTCGGTAGCTTGAACCAGCTACAGTAGGAGAATGCACCCCGTGGAAATTAACAAGCCCTAGAAGTCCAGACTTTTATTTTTTGTAAAGCTGGATTCCCAGAATACCACTGCCCTCATTCATCAGGCTACAGGTAATGCGTACGTGTCTGGCACTGTTATAATCAACATCGATGATGCTCATGAGATGATACCTACAGTTATAAATGTCACACCGTGAAGAGATTTGCCTCATCAAAGGAACAGCAGGATGTGGAGTTGAGTAGGTAGGCTGAGTTAGCCAGGGGACAGTGGCCCTTCAATACCTCACCACCGAAGTATGACTTCAGATGCGATTCTTCATCACTCTTACTCTTATTCTTTAGAAGAAAGAGTTGAGTTCGTCTCACTATATTAATCCGTAAGTGACATTAAAGTTTCCCCTAACAAGACTATGGGCTCGTGATTATTTCGGAATGAAGGAGGACTTCTGAGGTCCCTGAACAATATTTAGAGAAGCATTTATGAAGAGCCATTGGATTAGGTGTTGTCCCTTCGGCAGTCAACATTTCTTTTACCGAAGGTGACAAATGTTTTTTTGTTACTCAGCTTGTCTCAACTGTTCAGCTTATAGTATAACCTGAGGTAACAGCCTGTGGATGGATAAATAGCTCTGTTAGCATACAAAACTAATTTTAAGATGACTTTGTGATCATTAACCTAAATCTAAAGATTGAGAAGCCTTCTCCTGTCAGGATCGCCTCCCATCTGTGACCCAGCTGTGTCAAATTTCTATTCCTTAAATTCAGGACATTTGGTTTGGTTTGCTAAGCTGTCTATGAAAACAACTACCCAAGTAATGAATCTAGTGATATTTTTTTTTCACCATTCACATGAGAAAAATCTGAAGAATGAATGATTGGTTTCTGTTTTGTTTTTGTTTTTCCAACATCAGTGTAAACAAAGAACTCTCTTCATTTCTTTCATTATCATGACTGCCTTCTGCTTTTCTTCCTCCTTTCCAAGCCCTCCTGGCAAAAGAATATATAGTTCAGTTTGTTGGAATCTGTAAAGAAAATGTTTATCTGTGCAAATAATTCCTTCTGTTATATTTGTTGTAGATGGCTAATGCCACTAAAAGCAAAAGTTTCCCATGGAAAGTGTAGCAGTTTCCAAGAAAGTGTTGCTCGTTCCCTTTTTTGGATGTGTTCATATGACTGCTTTCAAATTCTAGTATAATATTTTAAAATATTTTATCTTGGGGTGCCTGGGTGGGTCCGTTGGTTAGGCGTCTGTCTGACTTTGGCTCATGGTTTGTGACTTCAAGCCCCGTGTTGGGCTCTGTGCTGACAGCTCAGAGCCTGGAGCCTGCTTCGGATTCTCTCTCTGTCTCTCTCTCTCTCACTCTCTCTCTCTTTCTCCCCCTCCCCTGCTCACTCTCTGTCTCTCAAAAAAATGAATGAACATTAAAAAAATAAAATATTTTATCTTAGCCAAGTGCAAGTGAAATAGTGTAAATGGATTTGACTAAAATGTAACTTTTATGTAAAGTAAGAAAAATGTCCAATGACTTGAGCTTCCTTGGTCTCATCATATAATTTTGTTTCAAAGCTACCGTGATGGCTCCCGTCTGCAAAATATGCCTTACCCCATTCTTGAAAGACCTTTCTTGCCATCACAGATGCTGGTGTCAAATGCCAGACAAACTTGGCACCTATAAAATCACTGTCATTACTCATTAGCAGGCATCAAAATGTCCTAATAATACTTTTCACCACTATCCAGTCCTGCGGAGACATCAATTAAACATGTCTTGCTTGCCAAGTCACGTGATCAACTTTCACTGTGCTGGAGAAAGCCAAGTGAGGCCATCCAGTTAGATTGGATAAAGAAACACCTTGAAGAGTTTGGCTGGAGAAAAATTCTTTCCGTCCATATAACTGCAATGGAATTCAGAACTCTAGAAAACCCTGTGTGTTTTCTGTATCATATGGCTGTCTGTTGTTGAGTTGCCCTTCTTAGAGAACATTCAGGTATTCAGTGGAAGGCATATTTCTACTCAGGAAATACATATTAAGACCTCCTTATGGTTTAAGTGACTTAGATACAGACTCTCTGAATAAATAAAACCCAAATATATTCAGGCCAGATTATTTCAAAAGTTCCTAACGTACCGGAAGCTGGGTGAATGGAACAAGCTTGGTTAACTCATTGTCCAAAAGGACATTGAGTATAATTCTTTTATATAATTCTTTGTATAATTCTTTCCTTTGTATAATTCTTTAAATCAAGCTGGCTTGTATTATGTGAGAGAGAAGAAAGTATCATGAACTTGTGCAGGGGAGACAAGATCAGTAATGCAGCGCTGGGAGGGAAGCGTGGGACCACACGTGTATTAGATGCCCTCGGGAAGGCAGGTAGGAAAATCCGGGCAGCCCTACTTGCCCCTTATTAGTGGGAGCACCTACTATTCTATGATTACGGCACCAGCTGGGGAGGCCTGAATCCCGTCTTGTCGCCACTGGCCGTGTGGCCCATTAGCCACCAGGCCAGTCATCCAAACGGTGCCGGAGTGCAACAAACCCTGGGAGAGGAGGCCGAATCGGTGATGGGAGACAGAAGTGCAGTGACTGCAGAACGAATCCTCTTTTCAGCCACACTGCATCCCCCGCTTAGGACACACTTCCCACCATTACCGGATGAAACACAGCATCAACTCTGTCTCACAGCTTTTGCTTCGCCTGGGTGCCATTGGCTGCACGGGTTAGAGGTCGTTTCGCTAAGCTTATGTCTGCAGCCTGGACTAGGCTTGGGGGCTCATGTGTGTTTTAGAGATAAAAATAATGATATAGAGTGATTCACTGGACAGAAGTAATGTGTAAGACAAATTTATTGAGAAGCATTTGAAATGCTATTAGCAACCACAAGAGAAAGTTTATTAAGGGAAAACATTTTTTCCCTGTCTCTTACCCATATAGAGTGGATGTCACAAGAACTCGCACATTGTAAAGGCATATTTGTGTAAAGCCCAAGGACCTTATTCACTGTATAAAAATTTCTAAGGGATTTCAAATTAGGATTCAGTTTGCATTCAAGTTGCTGCTTTTTTCTACTTATCATCACCCTAAGCTTCCCACACACCACCTATCTTAAGATGAGATAAATGAACACGGGGCCCTAAATTCTACCACATGTGGTTCCTTAGCTAAAGAATGGATTCACTTTGACACTTGATTAACACCAATTGCACATGTGGTAATAATAAAAAAAAACAAATTTAATCTGCACAAACTATAATTTTCATGCTGGGATGATTTAGATTCCAGCAGTCTCTATATTGATTGGTTTAAGAAAACTATTTCCATGTGTTTTTTTAATAAGGATGCCCAGTGGAAAGTCACTCTTGAGTCTTGTGGAAGTTTGTGCTTTTCAAAAATGTAACAAATAGAACTTTGATGGTTGGGAAAATGGCCTTGTTCTCCGTAGACTTACAAAACATCAAGATCAAATCGACAAAGTTTGAACAGGAGAGGGGTAGTAGATATTTTGAAATAATCACTGATATACTAGTGTGTTAAGATTAGAGACTGCACCTAAAAAAAAAAACAAGCGAATGCCCTAAACTGTTGCCCATTTACAGTCTTCTTTTCAGAATGTCTGCAGCCACCCCATTTTCCTGAATTTTGTCCCAATTCTCTTTTCCACGCTGTGGCTCCCTGCTACTTCTCAACCAAAGAAGGAAGACTTTAAGCAGGGGTGATGGGGAGAGAGACTCCGGAGGTGGCCGTTTGGCGATGTGGCCCTGACAGGTTAATATATTGGACGATGTGGTAGAGAAGCCACATCCCGGTTTCTGAGATTAGTCGCCACTGACGCTCATCCCCTGACAGCAGCTGAGGTGGGAGCAAGTTGGGGAATCTCTGAGAAGGAGGTTGGTCTCATCTGCCCACGGGCACACACGAATGCAGAGACCTGCAAGGAGTCTCAGCACCAGTGAATTACAATCACCCCGTTCTGTAGAGACAACATGAAATCTTTTAACAACATTCTGAAACTTCATGAAGGGAATGCGTTTATTTTTTTTTTTTTAATGTTTATTTATTTTTAAGAAAGCATGATCAGGGGAGGGGCAGAGAGAAAGGGAAAGAGAGAATCCAAAGCAGGCTCCGTGCTCTCTGCATAAAGGCCGACGTGAGGCTCGAACCCACAAACCGTGAGATCATGACCTGAGCTGAAGTCGGAGGCTCAGCCGACTGAGCCACCTGGGTGCCTCATGAGAGTGCATTTATTTTAAAATTTGTAGGTCATATCTGTGATATATTTATATTGATATAAATTTGTGTCCATATACCATGTACATATATACTAGATAGACTATTACCTTATGAATCAGAAGGCTCTTTTCCAAAGCCCATTTGGTTAGTAGAATTCTGTTCTTTGCTACCCTATTTTGAATCTTACTAAATATGTATAACACACACACACACACACACACACACACACACACACAAACACACAAACACAATGATGCAAACTTTAGCAAGTGATCAGAGGCTGACTTTTTACAGGCTCCCTTTAACTTGGTTGCTCATCCATAAATTACTAACGCTATATACATTGCCACACAGACTTTCCTCCTCTCTGCAAAGGATGAGGCCCCAAATGCTGCAAAGCTTGCTGTGGGCTCTTGGCTCAGAAACAGTTCTCTCAGCGCTCTCCTGACGTTATTAATGGCCCTGATGTACAAACCCAGAATAAAATAGAATTAAAATCCAAAGTTAATTTCAAGCTCCATTAGAAATTAAAGGTGTTGGGAAAGAAATCAATATTTGCCCGGTACAAAATGACTAAATTCAGAGCAGTTAATTGTATTATTTTGTAACTTCTAAAAACTATAAAGGACCTTCAAACTACAAAATGTTGCTATGCTCACACATATACACGATATGTGACTAAAAATAATGACAATGAATTCCAGAAGCAACAGTCAGAAATCTATTTTATTACTTTGTAGCCATAGCATATAGTATAGACACTAAAATGTGTGTCTTAAAATAGAGCCAATTATTCTGTACAATCTGTGGCTATTTTCAGCAATTACCAACATTCAGTTGTAAATCTGGGAGGATTTAAGGGACAGAAACCAGGCAAAAGAGCAAAGAGATTTATTTAAATGGAATAAATGTACCCATTTCCTTAATTTTACTTTCTCTTTCTTTCCAGCTGCTTTTTAAGGATTGCTATAGATTAACAAACAAGTGACCTTGAAACACTGTAGTTCCAACTAGGATAAAGTGTTTTGCAACCTGTAGAGTTGTAAGTCAGAAAAGACATAAAAGTAACAGTGAAAGTTTTTCATGTCAGAATCACTGCCACTTCTCCCCTCTCGTGCCTCTCGGGCTAAGTCTGAGTTAGCAAATGGATCTCTTGCAGGTCCAGAAAGATCAGAGTCAAAGGGGTGTGGATCAGACCTTGTAATGAGGATGTGTCCCTTTGTTTCCTCCCCACGTGGAGAAGGAGCCTCATGAGAACTGGTTCAAGCATCAATTGCCATTTCAGCATCTGGGGTGAACACCTGTGAAAGATACTGTGGGACAAACTATTGCTTTGCTTAAGGAAACCCATGAGGCTTCTGGTTAGATCTTCCTGTCTTTGTGATAAAAAGAGTCACTGTGATTAAGGCTTCAGAGCAATGGACACACAGCCAGGAACTGGGACGGTTCTAAGACTTGTCCGCAAGGGACAACAGAGCAGTCGTTGACAACACAGCCTCATTCTTCCCATGGCTAATATTCAGCTCCTTGGCTTTTGAAAACATTGTCTTTTAAGAATACTCTGTTAGCTGCACTTTCCTTAAAGGCGTGACTTGTGTCATCAGACGATACAAAGTTGGGTTTGGGGAGGTGAGCTTCCTGGCCCAACAGCCCCTGTTCCCTGTCCTGCTGGTTGGTCTTCAGGGTCCAGAAGCAAAGCTGTCAGACCACACTGAGTTTCAACTCTCTCAACTCCCCTCGTGTTCAACATTTCCTTCCTCCCTGTGGTGTTTCAAAGAAGAGTGGATGCCGGATTAAGACAGACGGGTGCCAACCCCATGCCTGGAATTTACCATGTGTGTGGTCCAAGGTGGTGACCTAACCTCCCTGATCCTCACTTTCCTGTATGAGAACAATAGTAATGCTTACCTGGCAAGGTTTCCTTTTCTCTTCTCTTCTCTTCTCTTCTCTTCTCTTAAGAATTTAAAATGCATGTGAAGTGGGTGTTCACTACGGGCACCATCATGGGCCCTCAAGTGTAGTCCCTGCTGGTGTTATCATGGATCTCCATTTCTGGGGCATTCCCTCTCACTCTCCTCCCAGACCTGTTCTCAGGAGAGCATCAGATATCTGTCGTCAAGCTTGCTGGTGACCGTAAGACAAGTAAGAGAAAGGAAGTAAGAAATGTCAGAAACTAGAATGCAGAGCTGTGGAAATAGGGTAGGAATGCAATGACTTGTGTTTAAGAACTTTGACTCCTGCTCGGCGTTTCTTATAAATGCAGCCAAATAGTCTAAAGATGTGGTCTTTCCTCTCTCTCTCCTCCTCACGCCATGCCGGTCCGCCTCCCAATATGGCTTCCATTTTCTCAGCTTCCCTGAATCTGCTCTCTTCATTGACCTCCCCATCGGCAAATTGATGCTAATGTATCTAACGGGGGCATCTACGTTTTATAGAACTTGCTTTCTCCTTACAGCAGGTTTCTTTGTTTTCTGTGGCTCACTACTTCTTTGTTTTGGTTCAGATTGACAGATGCCTTTGTTTCCAGTCTACATCCTACATCACTCTCTTCTCTTTTTTTTTTCTTAAAGTTTATTTATTTATTTTGAGAAAGAAAGCACATGTGGAGCAGGGGAGGGGCAGAGAGAGAGAGAGAGAGAGAGAGAGAGAGAGAGAGAGAGACAGGGCTTGAACTCAGAAACCATGAGATCATGACCTGAGCCGAAATCAAGAGTCGGATGCTTAACTGACTGAACTACCCAGGCACCCCCTGCCTCACTCTCAAATGATGGTGCTCCCTGGCTTTGTCCTCAGGCTTCCTTTCTCACTCACATACTTCCCCTTAATTCTCAAACTATGTCTTCAGTTTCCATTTATATGGTGAAAATTCCTTCATCTATATTGCTCATCCAGAACATTCTGCTGGATCCATTAAACTGCCTAATGGGATGTCTGGGTGGCTCAGTCAGTTAGGCATCCAACTCTTGATTTTGGCTCAGGTCACGATCTTGTGAGTTCCAGCTGTGCTGACAGCATGGAGACTGCTTAAGAATCCCTCTCCCTCTCTCTCTGCTCCTCCCCCGCTCACGCTGTCTCTGTCTCTCTCAAAATAAATAAATAAACTTAGAAAAAAACCCTGCCTAGTGGACAGAGATCAGCACACATAGGGATTTAATATTTGTGGAATGTATGAACATCTCAGTATCCTATGTGTTATATCCATTTCCCATTCTATCCTGACTTGCTTTCCCTGCTGTATTACCAATACATCTAAACCATTGCAAACCCAGTCACTGAAGCAATAGCCTAAAACCCCCACATCCAATCAGTCGCCAGGGTCAGCATGTTCTCCTTCTGGGATATCGTTTGTGTCCCACCTTCCCCTTGGGGGCTGTGTCTTCACCCAGGCTCTTCTCACTTCTGAGGAACAGCAGAGACCTTCCAATTCCTGATTTTAGAGCCTTCAGTTTATGTTTTACGTATCTGCTAAACTGAAATTTCAAAAGTGAGAATTTGATGCCATCACTTACGAGGTTAACACCTTCCAATAATTCTTTAACCTTGTTCATGTAAAACCTGAGTAAGTTAACATCGCACAATGTTGCATGATATGCTTTTTGGCCTGTCTCCCTATGATCTCCTTTACCTTTTCTCCAAGCCTTTGGAGCACATTATAATGTTTTGTACAAGCCTTTGCATAGAACACAATTCTTTCTTTTACCTTTCTGGTTAATACATACACTGTCAAAGAAATATAATGGAGTCACTGGATATTTGCCTCTTTATGTAAAAAAAAAAAAAAAGAAAGAAAACAATTTTTGTTTTGGTATGAGTGGGATTCAATCACTGTCATTTTCTCCCATCAGTTATACTTTAAGCTGGTTTATATCTAGTTGTGAAAGGCAAAACCAGGTTCCCAGTTAAAGAAATTTTAGGGCAGAAAACACTACCACTCCTTGCTTTGTTCCTTTTAAAGCTAGCCTTTAATATAAAGTTTAATCCTTTCCACTGCCTGGAATGTGGTCAGAAATTTTCTCTGCAGATTGTTTCATCTAGCAGTTAATTCTTAGGTACTTGTGGGAACTGAAAGGAAGAAGCATTTGAGCTGCAGTCACTGAACTTGGGGATGACCAGTCAGTCTGTCAGTTCTTTGTATATCTGGTTTTCATTTTGTTTTCTCTAAGCCAATGATTCTTACATTTTAGTTTGAAAATTATCTGAGTAAATCTATAAAGTACAGTTTTCAGGGCACCATTCCAAGAGTTTCTGATTCATAAGATCTGTCACAGGCTCCGGGAATCTGCATTTTAATGAGCTTCACTAGAAGATTCTAGAATATTCTAATGCAGATGGCTCATACCAATTTGAGTAGGCAATGAACTCCCCTTTCATTCTCTCCATCCAGCCAGAAGATGAGCCTCCCTGGGGTTCTGTTTATTCTCTTTCCTTCCTACGACTCCAAATTCAACAGATTCTGGGAGCTGAAAGCCATTATTTAGCATCATTTTCAGAGTGAATTTGCTGTCTGTCCTACCTTAGCTTTCTAGTATCATTTCAATCACTAGCCAACTAGGCTCTCCATTACATTGAGATCAAGAGTTTTAGTTACCTCATCCCCACCAGGATGCAGGACATGGTCAAGAAGCAGGCCACTGCAGAATATACTGCCAAGAGGACTTCAGAAGGAAAGGGGGTCGCCTAGGGCCCTCTTACCCCAGCCATGGTTGGTGGATGGGTGAAAAAACAGGAGAGTTTAAATTTGACTCACTCATTCCAAAGTCTGTTTTCAACATTGAACATGTGTTTGAGATAAATACAAATGATCAGGAGAAAAAAATGTTCCCCTAAAGTAAAATTACAACTGATGCCAAAACAGAAGAGAGAGAAATCTCCAAAAGTTGGGTTTAACAGTTTAAAAGTGTTGTCCATAAGTTTTGAATCATTATTAATTCATAATTCCTAAGCAATACAACAATCGTCATTATTTACAAAAGATTCATTACATGGAATACATGATATATGTCAATGTTTGTCAGTTTCGTTTTACCACAGTACTTAATTTCCAACATGTTTACTTTTCCTACAACACACTCACAGCTTACAAAATAATCATAGAGGAGGCGTGGTCTCCCATTTGGAATCTAGACAAATAGATGGGGAGCTTCTTTGGCTGTGAGACAGATAACCCCAATCCTTTTTAGTCTCTCACCCCTCTGGGTACCTTTTTCATGTCAGAGACAAAAGGTGGTACATTTAGAACATCATGAATACCAACCTGGAACTTCTTTGAACCCCACCCAGCACTTTCTCCTTTTGTTCTGATCTTCATACACTATTTAAGAGTGATACCAGTACCAAGAATTCACAGAGCAACGATTTCACTCTTTAATTCTACATTTCTTTAAGAAAGGAGTTCTTTCTTCCTCAAGCTGGTTTCTTTTTTTTTAATGAAAAAGCTAATTATCCTTTAAAAAACAACATTTTTTTTGCGTTTTGTAATAAAACTAGGAAGTAATTTAGTAACTTTCTAATAGTGAGTTAATGAGTTTTATCCAAGAGCTCCAATCATGTGGTGCATATTTTTTATGTGTACATAATGTTTCTAAACTAAGCCCAGTTGATTTTTTTTTACTTTTATCAGCAAGAAAGAGAGGCTAAAAACAGACTCCTAACTCCCCGATGTGTTTAATAGGAGTATTTAACAGCATCCAAACTTAGTCATTGTGCACATGGAAAGCTCTTTGCCACAAAAAGATAAGGATCAGAGGCAAATCACTGTGTTAGTAGGTGCTAGAAAACCTTGTATTTCTTATGTTCCTGCTGTGCCTGGTTGTCCTTGGAAAAAACCTAACCTATTTTCTTCACCCTTGCATGAACAAACAAGAATGCCTATAGGTAGTCCCTGTAGGGGGAGGTCCCCGTATCAGGGTAAACTCACATAAAAGTTTGTTTGTCTTTATTCACAGTCAGTAGCTTCATGAGGTAGGTGTTCTCCTTGTCGAAGCATTCTAGTGGATTGCTATCTTGGAAGAGTCTTAATACGAAAGATACAAACCAGGCACAATTTTGAGGGAAGAAATAATGAGTTGGATAAGAAAAAATATAGGATGGGGATACCACCTAATGTATATTATATCCTACGATATGGAGCGTATCTGCTCCTCTCAGTTGCCATTGCCAACCATGTGAATACTGATGTAGCATCAAAATGTCCACACTCTGGGGGCTCCTGGGTGGCTTAGTCGCTTCAGCATCCAACTTCAGCTCAGGTCATGGTCTTGTGGTTCATGAGTTCAAGCCCCATGTCAAACTCTGTGCTGACAGCTTAGAGCCTGGAGCCTGCTTCGGATTCTGTGTCTCCCTCTCTCTCTAAAAATAAAATAGAAAGATTAAAAAAGTTTCTTTAAATGTCCACACTCTGTTTTCAGACATGATCTTTTTAGATAGTTTTCTGGAACTACCAGGGAGCACTTTTTGTGAAAGAGAATTCCTATATATATATATATAACAGATCTAAATCTTCAGCACTAAATATTCACATCAGCAATGTAAGAAAAGTACATCTATATAGATCAGAAGTTCATACCACAAAAGCGCCTGTCTTATAATTTTGTCTTTTAATTGGATTATGTGCAATTTAGATCACAGAGATTCAGACCTATCCCTGAATCTGGCCATATGCCACTTTCATAAGATATTTTTCCCATAACTAAATTAAAAAAAATAAAAGCAGTAGGAAATTTTTCATATTAATACCATGAAGAGAAGTTTTATACATTAGCTTACTTAAATTTGTTAGCCATTAGGAAATATAAAAAGTCTTATTCTCTTTTAAAGAATCTTAAATTGAATTTAAATTAAGATATATCCTTACTTTCCAGAGGCCGGCATTTTCAACTCGAATATGACCATTGACCAACAGTTCTGTTTCTGGAATTTTATAGCAAGGAACTAATTAGACATATTTACGCAGCTTTATGTATGATTTTCATCACAGCATAATTTTGGATAATAAAAAATGGGAGCAAATTTTAATATCCATCAATAGGAATATGATAAAGTAAGTGCTGATATAATGGCATCCTGGTAAACCCTTAAAGTCACAAAGCAGAGTTGTATTGTTTGACACAGAAAACGTAAAAAATCCTGCTCTATACCATATAGAAAATGAGACTAAAATCAGAATTCATAGTTTTAAAATATACATACATAAAATATAATAAAATGTTAACAGTGATTCTTACCAGGCGATGAGACTGTGGGTCACTTTAATATCTTTTTTTTAATTTTTATGTTTAATCTTAGTGGGATTTAAATAAACAAATCATTTTTATAATAAATGATAAACATTTCCATTTTTTAAATGTCGTGGTCTTAATGAGAAATAAAGTAGAAATAAAAAGACCAAGTGTGAAGTCCCTAATCATATGTTAAATATCTATTTATTTGTACAAATGCCGAAACGGATTGTGGACTCCTCAGGGAAAGAGACGGTGTTAATTGTCTTTTCTCCCCCACAGGGCTCTGCAAAAGGAAAAACAGTAGATGTGTGGTAAATATGTTTTGAATAAATGCGTAGCCTCGGTTAAGTGTCTTTCCCTCTTCAGGGCTCATTTTTCTCATCTACAAAATAAACATAAGGTTGCCTACCCACCTCACTGGAGATCGCTGTGAGGCCAAAACGAGACAATACGTGCTTCCTATAGAGCACTCCATGCATGCAAGGGAACATTAGTTTTAACCACAGTGGTTACTGCTCACAGCCATGATGAAAGAAGTTGTGTTCCCATCCCCAGGGACGGCTCAGGGCAAAATTGAGAAGCAAGCAGACGGTACAAGGTGGCCACCTGGGCCTCCTTCTTCACCGTAGGGATGCCCCTCTTCCTCAGCGCCGTGTACCTTCTTGCTTTGTCTCTATCTTTCATCTGGATGTGATCTCATGAAAACTGGGACTCATGTTTTTGTTGTTGTTGTTTATTTTTGAGAGAGCATGAGTGGGGAAGGAGCAGAAAGAGCGGGGACAGAGGATCCAAAGTGGGCTTTGCCCTGACAGCAGCAAGCCCGACGCGAGGCTCAAACTCACGAACTGTGAGGTCACGATCTGAGCTGAAGTCGGACGCTCAACGAACTGAGCCACCCAGGTGCCCCTGGGACTTATGTTTTAATTTTCTCCTAGTGGGATTTGCATTCCCACCAAAGAGAAGAAATTATCAGCCAAGACAACGACCAGCCGTGGTTTTTTTCTGTTTGGGAGAACCCGCTGAGATCACACCACGCTTCCTAGCCCTTGTGTGGAGGCCGACAGTCAGCCCCCTTCGTCAGGCGTGGAGAGAGCTTGAGGGAAGAAATAATGAGTTGGATAAGAAAAAATATAGGATGGGGGGCTCAGCTGGTTAAGCTGGTTAAGCATCAGGCTTCAGCTCAGGTTATAATCTCGTGGTCCATGAGTTCAAGCCCTGCATCAGGCTTGGTGCTCATGCTCTGTCTCTCTGTCTCTCAAAAATGAATAAACGTTAAAAAAAAAAAAAGTGGACAGGCGATGCTTCTGACTCAGATCTCTGCTTTGCCTGTGAAAAAATCATAAATCTGCTGAAACAAAATTCCACTCCTTTTAAAGAAAAATACCAGGTGTTATTAAAAGTTATCCTCATATTACACGTAAAATGGGAAAAAATACAGTGATAGTAGACTTTCCTAGTGCATTTCTATCATCATAATTGTAATGCTGTATTAGACACTAAGAACAATACAAGGCAAGTATATTTCTTTATTCAGCCCTTTTAGTAGATTGTAGGATTTAAAAAAAAAAATTTAATGTTTACTTATTTTTGAAAGAGAGAGAGACAGAGAGTGTGAGTGTGTGTGTGTTGGGGGGGGGGGGACAGATCGCCAAAGAGAGAGAGAGGAAGACACAGAATCTGAAACAGGCTCCAGGCTCTGAGCTGTCAGCATAGAGCTCGACGTGGGGCTCAGACTCACCTACCACGAGATGATGACCTGATCCGAAGTTGGATGCGTAGCCAACTGAGTCACCCAGGCACCCCAGATTGCATTTTTTTTCAGATTGGTGAAGGTATAATATGGGTAGATAGATAGGTATATAGATATAGATGTATAGGTTTTTACATATATAATAAATGTATTTTTGTGTAGATTTTATATAGATTACAATTTATCAGATCTAAAAAGTTATCTTAAAAATTGCAATCTATTTAAAAACTTTACCATATGTACATATTCTCTCATATGGTAGAATATATTCTGCCATATATAGTGTTCCAATTTCCTAACCTCTTATATACATATATGTAACATAAATATAATGTTAGAAAGCTAGAAAACGGTTTTAATCAGGAGAAAGGCACGAAATTAACCTGGTCGTGTGCCTCAGGGAATGTAGTTTAATGGAGTGTTTTGAATAGCGTGAGGTTAATTAGGTCAGGATTCTTAGAAAAGTGAGATCTAAACCAAGTGAGTTTGTATGTTACAGTGAGCAGGAGAGGATCGTATAAGCCAATGAGAACTTACCCACACCGGGCCCAGGAAGGAGAATGGGTACTTCCTTCCAGTCATAAGACCAGACCCCATCTGTGACCCCGCTCTCCACGCACACGCCACATCCAGTCCATCAGCCAATGCTGCTCTCACAGCCTCTCCTGCGTCTGCTGGGACACCACTGTCCCTTACTCACCATAGCAGTGTCCTCCTGGCTCAGTCTCACTCCTCGGTCTCATCTCATTGCAGCAGCTGGGGCGATCCTTTTTAAATACATGTCCTGGTCCCGTCAGACATCTTCTCAGAGACAGTGGCCTCCACGACCCCGGCCTCTACCTCTCTGTAGTTGGCTTCTCCCACCTTCCCTATTGCTTGCTCTCCTGGCCCATCCCCTGGATATCAGGCTGGGTATCTGGCCATTCCGGGAAGGCATCCGGGTCACTACCTGTGCCGTTCCCCCAGTGTACCCACTGCATGATGAGCTTTATGCAGTCCACCCAATCGCTGCTCAGATGTCACCTTCTCACGAGGACCTTCTTTGATGGCCATATTTACAACTGTAACTACCTCACTCCAGTCTTCCATATCTTCCTTGCCTGAATTATTTTTTCTTCGTAGCACTTCTCACTTTTTAGTATGCCATCGATTGGCTTTATTACGCGCCATAGGCGACTGGAATGTAGATTGCAGGAGTTCAGAGTTTTTCCTGTTGTGTTCGTTATTGTATCCCCAGCATTTAAGTAAGCCCTGGCACATGACTGGCCACCAGTAAATATTTGTTGGATTATATGAATTCATTTATTTGTGCTGGGGACACAAGGAAGCTAGCGTGAAGACAGGTGGCCAAGATCAGACATACTGGAAGTTAGTTCAATAGATTTCAGTTGAAAAGTATTGAGGGCTTGCACGTTAAGGTAGCACTTACGGTGTGGTATGCTGATAATTAAATGAGACGTAGGAACAAATGGAAGATTAAGTGCAGATTCTGAAATAAACAGCCCCAAATCATCTCTTCCTGGAAAATAAATTCTGACTCGATTTCTGTTGTTATAGCAGAAACAGAGGTTTTACAAAATCTCGGTAAGTTAATGAGAGATCACAAATTTTTGAAATGTTACAAGAAAGCTTAATAAAACTCTTTTAATGTGATTGCAAAAAAATACACAGGCAAATATTTCCAGAGGTTGGTAAAAACTTATCTGCTGCTAATCATATGTTTCGTGCTTTTTTTTTAAAGCTACTCATTGTGGAACAACAACAAAAGAACAAATTCATCATAGACTCAGAATGACTCACTATGTACAGTTTACAAATTAATTAGCTTTGTCTTAATCTTTTCAATTAAAAAAGTGTTAAAGCGTTAGTTTATTGCTCACTCCAGTGTTAAAATGCTGGCTAATTGCAAAACAGTATTAGGAGCTAATATTAAAACTCCACTTAGAAGCATCAGGGAAACACAATGCATTTGAGGTTGAGTTGCAAATCCAACTTTCCTAAGTTGGCTCGGGTTTAACCCATCGGGTGTTCCTGTTCTCTGAGAGCACAGCGTTCCGGTGAAGCCTTTCCTCAGCTAAAATGGCATAAAGAGAAGAAGTAATTGCTGTTCATTTACACTGGAAAATGTCGGAGCATCCCCCAGACCCCCAAAATAACCTCCCTTAGGTTTTTCTTATACCTTAGGACACTGCTTGCTGACAGGTGCACCAGGGACATCACGACCAAGCCCAGGTGCTCACAGACAGCCCCAGGCTCTGGTGGCTGGATGCTGGGATGCTGAGTGTGGTTCCCAGGGAAGGTGCTGGGAGGCCGCTCTCACTGCTTGGGGAGGGCACTGCCTTTAGAAGGACTCACAGCAGAACAAATGCTCAATGGTGTTTTGGCTTTTTGCTTTTTTTTTTCCCACAGAAGCAAAAATTCTCTTAAGATTTCTTTTGATGAGTGAGAACAGGTGCTAATGCAGGGCTTTCACAAAAGCGAAGTGACATAACACCACCTTTTGAAAAGATGGGACACCTGTACGGCTAAAGTACAAACCCACACTCTGGTGATGTGTGTTCAAGAGTTACCCCATTTGATTTACAGATGTACATTAGTGTATATACGTATTCTTAGTGGTGTTAGTTTGGGTCGTAAAAGCAGAGAACACAGTGAAGATCACGGCGTGTAAGTCTATGATTTGCAGACTCTGAGCCATTAGCTTCGAATATTTTCTTCCCTCTAGTTCTCTGTGCTGGATTCAGCCCACAAACGTTTATATTCAGACAACCTTAAGAGGTGATGCATTTTTCAAAACAAATTTTTCAAAAGCCGGGATGGGGGCACCTGGGTGGCTCAGTCGGTTAAACGTGCAACTTCAGCTCAGGTCGTGATCTCACAGACCAGGAGTTTGAGCCCCACATCAGGCTCTGTGCTGACAGCTCGGAGCCTGGAGCCTGCTTCGGATTCTGTGTCTTCCTCTCCCCCTGCCCCTCCCCATTAAGATGCGCTCTGTCTCTCTCTGTCTCAAAAATAAATATACACTAAAATTTTTTTTAAGAGATGATGCATTTTATTAAGATTTGGAACCAGTCCAGCTGAAACATTTAAAAAGAAAACTTGTGAAATAGGATGTGATGGCATTCACAAGGAGTTGTTCTTAATGCTGTAAGAGCAGCCTCGCCTGTAGAGCTCTTAAATACTCAGTATTGTGGTCATGGAGAACTTCCTTGTCACATCTTCACTGTGCTCCGAATGAGTGATGAGTATGTGGAAAATGGAATCAAAATATAAATGTGATGACAAGTGGCAAATGGGAGCCACTATGAGAGATGAAGTTCAAATAAGGCATAAAAAAATCAATTAACTGATGTCAGGAAAATTGTTTCTAAAATACAGAGTAATATATGTAGCACTGGAGGAGCAAAACAAGTGTAGAAAGCAAGTGTAAGTCAACTACAGAAAGCCGCTATGCACAAGGAAAACTAAATGGAAGCAGGTTGGTTTGCACGCATCTTTTTTCCTTAAATTTTTTTTTAACTTTTATGTTTGAGAGACAGAGAGAGAGAGACAGAGACAGAAAGAGAGAGAGAGAGAGAGAGAGAGAGAGAGAGAGAGAGAGAGCAGGGTGAAACTCACGAACCACAAGATCATGACCTGAACCGAAGTTGGACACTTAACCAATGAACCACCCGGTCACCCCACGTACATCTTAATAAGAGTATCACATGGAGCAATGGCATCTCTACCAGCATATATGGGTTGGTTTTTTCTTTGTTAAAATGCTTAATTCAGGTCCTGGAAACTTAAGATTTCAAGTCCTTAAAAAACATTTAGAAATCAGAGTGAATAGAATTAGCAGATAGCTTTTTTTCCAGTCATCTTAGGGTCTTAAAAAAAAAAAAAGACATATTGTCTCTTTAGCACAATATGTTTTCAAGATGAGATGTGTAAGGGGGAAATGCTGGAAAGAATAAAAAAGGAAAAAAGAGTCACCCGATGCATCACTATCTAGAAATAACCACTGTTACTTGTTTTGATACATTTTTGAGCTCTTTTTTTTTTAAGTGTGTGTATGTCAATTTCTTAAAATCAGATTTCATTTTGGTAGCTATTAAAAGTAAGCACACAAAGTGGAAAGGTCCTTTAAAATATCTATTCTATGGCTGCAGCATTTCATAATTGAAGAAGGAATGAAAATACACTGAAGGTAAGAGTAATGCAACTTTGTAGATAAAAAGAACTAACAAAATTGAGCTTGGCTCCATGCAATGGTCAATTTAAGAACACAATGAATAACTTAGAAAAAAGAAAAAGAGAACGTGAGAGATTAGGGAGAGAAGTCGGTTATCGAAGGCAGGAGGCAGTCCAGCATGCACACACACAAAGGTAGGAAGAACACCTCTGTGAAGGGGCCAATGCCTTTCTATTCCAGAGACTTCCCTCCAGTTCTTCAGGTGGGCAGAGTTGTACGTAAGGTATGCTCTGTAAAGTATTTTCATAAATCTCGTTAATACTGAGATGCCTAGCACTGAACAAAAGAGGCCAGCCTTTTTTCCAACCTTAGATGTTGTGCTTTGATTTCATTATCAGAAGCTCTGATGATGCCCATTGTCAGCATCCTTTCAAAGAGACCGTGTGAAAACAAAACGAACTCACCAGAACATGTGTGTTATTCCCACTGTTTCTATAGAAAATTACCACAAGCCTCTTGGCTAAAACAACACAAGTTTATTATCTTATAGTTTTGGGAGTTAGAAGTCTGAAATGGGTCACATTGTGTTAAAATCAGGGTGTCAACAGGGTGCATTTTTTTCTGGATACTCCAAAGGAGAATCGATCCCCTTGTCTTTTCCAGCTTCTGGAGTCCCCAAGTATCCCTCGGCTTCCGGCCCTTTCTTCCATCTTCAAAGCCAGCAGTAGCTGGTCCAGTCTTTCTCATGTCATAACTCTGCCATTGACTGCCCTGCCTTCCTCTTTCATTCATAAGAACCCTTGTGTTTATATTGGGTCCATCCAGATAATCCAGAATAACTCCCACCCCAAGATCCTTAAATTAGTCATGCCTGTGAAGTCTCTTCTTCTAGGTAAGGTAACAGATTCATAGGTTCCAGGGATTAGGAAGTAGATATCCCAGGGTGTCCATTATTCTGCCTACTACAAATATAGAGCTGTATTCTGTGGCTATTTTAAAGAAGAATAAATTCATAAAATCAAATACATCCCCACTGTGTTACTCCAGCAGAAATTAGAAAGCATTGTACGACCGTACAAGAAGCATAAAGTGTTTAGAAGGACCCTTTTGGTCAATATTTTTCCCACTGGAGGGAGCCTTTCTTCCATGTCTACAGATTTCTCAGATTTCATGTGCTATTTTAGCACCTGGGTTATTTTTAAAATTTCAAATCTGTTCACTTTTTAAGTCCTTATTTCCCTGTCATTGGCTTCCTTTCCACACTGCTTTCCCGAGAATCCAGTGGCTATATTTGGAACAAAATATTAGGGGTATCAGAATCCAGGGTGTGAAAACTCAGTTAATTTTTTCACGAACTCAAATCCTTGGCAGTCAATAAAGCGTTTGAAGATGTTTTTAGAATGTGAACGTATTTTTGTAGTATTTCAAGATCAGGGAGGTAGAGATTCTATAGGAATAACTTGTCTTATGGCTCCCTGTACAACATCAAATCAAATGGACCAAGAGATGCTTCGTACTTTATGCTGTTTTTCCTCAGCGGAATGATTTTATTTACCACGTTTGCCCTTTAAACACCGTACTTTGAAGGAAGATACCACACACCTGTGTGTGTCCTCTCCTAGGCCTCTCCTTTCATGACTCCAGTTTTGTACTCTGTCCATTAGGTGATGTCCTCTAAATTGCTAGGATACAGGCCCTCACAAGTAAACACCAAGGAGGAGAAATACTCGAAGGAAACAGAAGGGCCTGCATTTGATATCAGTCATTACATCCACTCCTAGGAGAAAGTAACACGGGCTCACTGGTCCCCAGAACTTGTTAAGAGCATTTGACACTATGTAAGATTGTAACCTTCCTACAAGATTTACAAAGATTTTCCAGAAAGTTCTAATCCATGAAACTATTTATTTCTTCTCCTACTAGTGTGTCATTTTCAATGTTTCCTTCCTATGCCTTCCTGAAGTCTGAAGTCCCATGCTCGGCCTCTTTCTACTACAATGTTGGTGGAATTCTTTTAGCAGGGAACATCGAAGATGGGCCGCTTCACCTGCCCATCCCTTAGACTGGCATATCTGGCAGGCATAGGGGCAACAAATGGGACAGAATATATCCAGGCATAGTTTATCCCTATTCTTTCTTTATTTATATTCACTTAACATGTATGTTTTTACACCATATATTCTTATACAGATTTGAAAATCTGGGGCATATATCTGATGTAGTGTTATCTTCGAGATCAAAGGAACAGAACACATATGCTCTCCTAGGTGTTCTAAAGAGTAAATGAGGTCGCTTGTGTTTGTGTGTATACAAGAGAGAGAGATCTAGGGAGACAGACAAAGAAAGCAAGGAAAGAATAAAAACCATTGTCGAAGGCCTAGAAGTGGGTCTTCATACCCACAAATACCAGAGAAGTGAGATGTTAGGCACATTGGGAGACCTGAGGTAGTTGTTGGGTATGTAGAGAACATATACAGGACTGGCAGGGACACAGGTAGGTGAGTTGATAACAAGTTGGTTATATTAAACTTAAGTCCTTGAACTTTATCCTGGAAGGTCTTGATTTAATAGCGCTGTACTTTTTTTTTTTTTCAACGTTTATTTATTTTTGGGACAGAGAGAGACAGAGCATGAACGGGGGAGGGGCAGAGAGAGAGGGAGACACAGAATCGGAAACAGGCTCCAAGCCATCAGCCCAGAGCCTGACGCGGGGCTCGAACTCACGGACCGCGAGATCGTGACCTGGCTGAAGTCGGACGCTTAACCGACTGCGCCACCCAGGCGCCCCAGGGCTGTATTTTTTAACATAACCAGAGATGATTATGTTAATAAGATACGTGGAGAGAAAAGAAATTTTCTGTGACCAATTTACTTCAGTAAGCATATTTTATAACTCATCAATTTAAGGGTTTTTTAATTATTCCAACATATGCCTTGTTTTCCAAAATTATTTTATAACAGAAACCTTTTCTTGGGGGTCCAGGGATTACTGGATCTCAAGGGCCAAGTGCTCCCCAAAACATGCTTTAGAAAATGTTGTTAAAAAGTGTTATAGAAGCGTCCAGATTCTTCACTTGGTTTTTAATCTAATTTGCAATGTGACTTTGGGCAGATGACTTTATTTCTTTGGGTTTGTTTGTTTGTTTGTTTGTTTGTTTGTTCTGACTTGCAAACTAAGGAGGTAGGGAAAAACTAAATAGTCTCTATCCTTCCTTGTTCTAGTAGTCTATACAAAATATCGCATTATTGGCCTGTGTGGAATATAGATACCAAGCTTGAGGTAAAGTTTCACTCACAGGGACTAAATTTTTGCCTCGACCGTAAGTAAGAGCTCGAACCTGAAGTATGTAGGTCAATACATTCTAAGATGTATTTCAGTATGTGTTCACCAAATCAGTTAGACTTAAATGAAGGTGGAAACTCCTTTGAGTTCAAGTGTAGTGGAAAATCTCAGCCCGACTGGTGAAAATAGTGGAGTCACATGCTTTACTGGTGTTCTTCACCAGTGTGTCACTGTGGGCAGAGGTAAAATGAAGACGTTTCCAAATAGCTTTTTGTGGGGGAGGGTGACTTTTGTTTGATATATACTTATACTTATCCCCTTAAAATATGAGCTATAAATTAAGTTTTTCCTGTCATTTGGGCACCAGTAGAATACCGTGCACTTCTGATTTCTGTGAGTTATGCAAGATGGGTATTTCTTTTCATATTTTATAGCCCATAATACCAAACTTCAAACATTTTTAGAAATCAGGGTGCCTGGATGGCTCGGTCGGTTAAGCATCCAACTCTTGATTTCAGCTCACTTTTGTAGGATCCCACGTTGGGCTCTGCACTCTTAACGCAGAGCCTGCTTGGGATTCTCTCTTTCCCTCCTTCTTTGCCTCTCCCCTGCTTGTGCTCTCTGTCTCTCAAAATAAATAAATAAATGAATTTCTTTTTTTAACTTAGAGATCGTACCCAAGGCCCTAAAAAGTAGGAAGTTGCAAAACTGGAAATGCAGGGCAACGTAAGTCTTTTTGGTATACTCTTTGTTTGCGTACAGAATCTGTTTTCCAAAATTTGACCACGTATATAACATTTCTCACAAAGAAAAGTATATATACTATATAAAAGTCTCCCCAAATAATGCAAATTCCCACTGAGTTTTCAAGATGTATTCTAAGAGTCTTGTTTTAGGACCATAGCTGGTTTTAACCAAGTAGCGTCAGATAAGACATTATGTACTGGAATTGAGGTTATAATGGCCCGAGTCTTCTTACTCTTTGATGTCAGATGAGACTAGGAAGGCGCCTGAGTTAGTGAGGTGTGAGCCACATAACTGTCTAGCCCCCTTGTGAAGTCTTTTAGTGACAGGAAATGACTTTTGTCATGATTTTGGTTCTTCCCAAAGCAGTTCCCCAAACTAGGACTCGGCTAGAGGTAGTTTATTTGGGAGGTTATCTTGGAAAGCCCAAGGGAAGGAGGAGAAATCATGAGACAAGGATGAGAGAAAGACAATAAAAGGTAGATTGAGAAGTGAGTGCTGTCATCAGCTGGAGCTCAGTCCACCTGGGGAGTCTCTGCGAAACCTTTTGGTTCACGGCGCTGCTGCGGGCATTTACTCACTGCTTCTGCCCCCGCTGGTTCAGGGTGGACTGGTGGACTGTGGAGACTATTGATTTTTGCACACTTCCTGATTGCCCTTGGATGCCGTGGCTCCCTTTGAGCCCAGGAAGGTCTGTGGAGAAGCAGGTGTTTAAGGTGGTGAAGCTGTCATTGTGCTTAAAGTCATCACACAACCTGAATTGTAGCTGAACTCAGAAATACCAAGTCAGGCTTCCTGGTTTACAAGCATTATGGCCATAAGGCAAACTCTGTCAGCCTTGGTTTTAGTTGCCACGAACCTGTCATTCTTTGTGCTGTGGCCACTTTGATTGGTTTCTAAGGATGCAGGGTCATTCCTGACACACAAGGGCAAAGAAGAGCCCAGGAAGAATCTGAAACACTAAAGGCTGTCATTCTATGCCTACCAGCCTCTCATTCTCACTCACAATCTCTCCTACACACACACACACACACACACACACACACACACACACACACCAGCTTTTTCTGTTTTCTTGTGCCTAGTCAAGGGAACTCTTCTAATATCAATTCTGTGTCCCCAGGGAAGGAGCCCACACTGACCCACGGGAACGGGAGAGGGCAGATATAGGATGTGTAAGTCCCATAAGGACAGGAGTGGGGACAGCTGGAGAACCCACTTCATATGCAAATCCACCACAGTGCCAGTCAGAACACATCAATATTCTACCAGAAAACAAGATACAGGAAGAACTTCCAGGCTCTTTTTCTTTTTAATGACACATCGGAGAAGCCCCAAACATATCACATAATTCAGTAGCTATCCGGAAGCTATTAGATGAGCCGAAAAACAGAGCCAGGCCACAGGTCTGAAACTTCCTTTTAGAATAGGAAGTGGAGTAAGGTGTAAGGTTACACCAGTCGTAAAATGGCAAAGAGCTGTGTCCACTTTAGAATCAAACAGTACAGAAAAATGTGAGTATATCAGCATCTTCTGCATCTACATATGTTCCCATCACTTACTGTGGCCTCAAGTGAACCCCAGCACACCAACACAGAGTCCCTGCCTCCCTTCGTCCTTTCCTTCTTTCCTTCCATTGTTCATTCATTCATTAGTTCACTCATTCATTCACTCATCTATTCATATTACTATATGCAGGCAGTGTGCCACCCCTGAATAAGCAGACAATGACACGAGAGACAAGGTTTCTGCCCTGTTGGAGATAACTGTGAGGCGACAATATAACACCGTGGCTTTTTTCCTAGAACTGTTCCCATCACAGCCTATTCCTGGAGCAGAGTAACAGTGGTTTTTAAATCAAGCTATTATGGGGATGTGGCCAACTTCTTTCAAAGCAAAAGCCAGGGAATCAAGGGAGTCAAGGTTTAATAAAATAAAAGCAAAGTATATTTGTATACTTTCATGTGCTAGGGCTACAGAGTCCCATAAAATAAAATTTTAATGCCTAGGCAATTTTGTCATTACAGATTTCAAGGAGGACGTAGGTTTACCTGCTGTCTACAGAGCACAAAATGATGCATGCCAGATAAAAAGTTTTTCTCAGACTATTTCCATAATGTTCCTTCCATTACATTGCTGAACATGGGAAAATTATGCCAATCGCTAGGAAATTGTAGAATCGCCCAGGGGTGATAAGGCCCCTGTCTGATAAGAGTTTAGCTATCTCCGTGCCTGTCAGTGTTAACCTCCTTATTCGAGCAAGGTCCAGGATGGCGTTCAGACTGTAAAGTGTATGGATGGCAGTGGGGATGTTGGTGACACGGCGGCGGTGACAATAATATCACTTTTGAGTTAAGTATGAGAATTTTTAAAGCAGTTTCTCATACATCGTCCCACTTGTTCCTTGTGAGAACATCAGGAGACAAAAAGTTATCACTCTTGTTCCCCTCACGAATACACTTGGCCCTTAGGGTGTAAGTAATATGTCCAAGGTCACGGAGACAACAGTGACAAAGCCAGAGCTGGAATTCGGTTTGCCGGGGGGATGTCGAGCTTCCTGAAATCAGAACGCAGAATGAACTGAACGGACATACATTCACGGCACGCATACTTTAGTGATGCAAAAAGGAGAGAAAAGTGAGGTGTTTATAAAGTCGAATTCGTTCTTTGAAAGCCTGCTGACCAGGCCAAAAGGAGATAACCCTTTTTAAGCTTCCTGCTTCAAGAAATGAGCTTTAATTATTATTATTCTTGCCATCACTGTGCTTTACCCCATCCCCGCAGTGACACCAGGTAAAAGAGGCACTACAGAGACGGTAGGTCGTTCCAGTTGGAGTCCGTTTTCTTGGCTTCGGTTGCATTGATGGTCAATAGTCAACATTTTCTGCAGACACAGTCATGCAACGAGCATTAACTACTAATACTAGTTTCACCGAACCTGGCTTTAGTAACAGTATGCACAGCCTTTCATTGTCATCATCATTTACGGTTGAAGAAGTGGAGTTTCAGAGAACTTACTAGCATTGCTCTCCTGTGAGCCAGCCATTCAGTGGCCCAAAGAGATCAGTGCTCCCTGAACTTTCTAGTTTACAGACACAGTTCCCTGTCAGCACAGAGGCTCAACCTGGTTTGGGGGCATCGTGTAGGGCAGTGGTCCTCAACCAGGGGCGGATTTGCCCCCAGGGGACATTTGGCAATGTCTGGAGACATTTGTGGTTGTCACATTTGGGGAGGGGGATGCTGCTGGCATCTAGTGGGTAGAGGCCAGCAGTGCTGATAAACATCCCGCAAAACACGGCAAAGAATCTTCCAGCCCCAAATGTCAACGGTGCCGGTGCCGAGGTCAAGAAGCCCTGACAAGAGCTTATAAGACTGAATAATAATGGCAGGTTTTATTGAAGTCGGTTGGCATGTCACTATTTAGAATTGTATTTGTCGAAAAGTTAGAGCTCAGTTTCATCTGGCTCAAGCCTCCTTAGGGTACAGAGGAACCAGCTAGCAGTACCCTTCCAAAGAACAAAAATAGAGCAGTCACACAATTCTGAATGCCGAAGGGATTTCCAGGCTGATGGTTTTGTCAAGTGACTGACACCTTTGACAGTTTCCCAAGAGAATTATTAAAGCCTGAGTCTTTGGCAGGTATGCAGAACCTATGGATTTCATAAAAATCAGACCTTTATTTCAGAGATAAGACTTTGAAAGTTTAAAGTGCCGACAAGTTGCTTCTAGGCGAAGAAAGGACTAGGAATCAGAATGTCAAAGGGCAGTGATAACAAGTGATAATTTCCTCCCACACTGACAGCCAAGGTGATAAGAGGTTAGCTCCGTTTTCTTGGCCCTGAAATACCTCCAGTGCCTCTCCATGATTCCTTCTGCTCTTCCTTCCCTTGAACAGAAGTGGATTTTCGAAGATTCCAGGCACACAGGGTGCAAACAACGACGTCCCCTTGGTTACATAAACCTCATGGCACCAGCTCAGTGGACACTAGCAAGCCTGGGGCCTCTCTGTCCCTGAAGGGCCAGCCCACCTCTCAGCCCCTCATCCCAAGTCTAGCACTTGGTAAATACCAGTGGGGCGGGAAATACTGACCTCTCGCTCAGTGGAATCTACTGACCACCGGTGGCCAGAGCTGTGCTGAGATCAACTAGTTAAAAACAGTAGAAATTAAAAGGCCCTGTGGGAAAGATAGGTGTAGCTGGAACATAGAGTTGGAAGTCTCGAGTGACCGGCATTCAGCCCACCGCCCGCCGCCTTTGGGTTTTCCCCTCCTCGCCTGTGAAAGGAGGAGCTGCGTGGGATAATCTGGAAGACTAAGATTTCCTCGAGTTTTAATATGCTACCATGTCTAAAGGGAAGAGGGAAGTAAGCAAATCCCTCAAATCTAGGATAACTGCTGGGAAATTATTATTCAGTTTCTTTGGCGTCCTTGCTTGTGGACAAATAAAGAGTTCATACTTCCCCTGAAGCTCTAGTCTTGAGTGTGTAAAAGTTTTGGAAATAATCTTAATATGCTTTGGCCCCTTGGGTCTCTGCCAGAACTTTCCCCGGTTATCCCAAGGCATCCGTTTATGGGTGGGGGATGGGGAGGAGGAGGAGGGCACTGAGCTCGGAATGCACATAGAACAGGTGGGTAACATCCACTCTCTATCAGCAAACATAGGCTTTCTCAGCCTCCAGCAGTATATTGTAACAGGCTTAAAGACAGGTCTTGCTAGGAAAAAAAAAAAAGGATTTTCTAACTTCCTTTATCACCCCATTTATTACATCAGGAGGCAGTTCCGGTAGCCTCGATTATAGCATTTCACACAAAGGAGGGCATAACCAGATAACCAGACAGGAAGAGGGAGGTCCACACACATTCATCTCCCTAGGGGAAGGAGCCGCTGTCTGAACATCTGAGAATTTATAGGATTCACCCAGGCATCACCTGGGCTACCTGACATAACTTTTTTAATTATTACATTATATGACGTTTGCAAGATTAGGGAACCATTGCATGTTTCTTTTCCGAGCATTTAAAAACTCAATTCCTTCTTTGAAATTTCTTTCCAGTTTATTATTCGTCTACGTAAATTCACACATATTTTTATCTCTTTGCTCATTTATCAGATATTTACTGAGCATCGACCACGCACAGGTCCTGGGAACGCTCCAGTGAGTGAATACAATGCCCCTGCCCTCGTGGAACTTACTTTCTAGTTGGCGATAAATAAATAAATACATACATACATACATACATACATAACTAAGCAAGCAAGTAATACGTAATGTGAGGAAGAAAGCAAAAGAGGCTGCCACTTCCTGGTCCTCGTGTTCATGCTCTTTGAAAAGGACTGTGTTCTCTGACTGCACCCCGGCCCTATGGCGTCTCTTCCTCTGCCAGCACGCTGAAGTTCCTAAGCTGCCACCCAATGGCAATCGATTTTCTTGTCAAGACCCACAGGGACTCCTATAGCCTGCCGCTCCCTCCCAGACCTTAACAATGGCCTCTAACTGCCTGTAGCCTGTTCCTGCAGATGAGGCCTCCTTCCCACCAAGTCCTTCCTTCTAAAGTCCCGTAGAAGTCAAGTCTCACCCACACACCCAAGAATACACACCCTTTCCGCTTTCTATCTCTGTCTCCACATCCCGCCTTTTCCATTAAGATCCAGCCAGTTTCCTGTGTGCCTTGTCCATTAAAATCCCAGCCAGGCTACACAGATATAGCTCCTTCTCTGATCATCCACAACTCCCAGCCAGTTCTTTGGATCAGAGACTCCCAAACCTGGAAAAATATGCTGGTCCTCTAGTCCAGCCTTGACCCCCATATGACTTCCTGATAGGTGGCCTCAGACCTCCACACTCTCTCCCAGTGTTTTTCAAATAAGTAAAAACTACACATACACACGCCTGCAATGGTGAATTAAATTATTTCCATTACTCTGTTACTTAAGCATTCACAAGCAAAAAGCTATTGATGAATTTTTATGCTTATGGCTCTTATAAAATTGTAACAGAAAACATTAAAAATATAAGCCCAATGAAAAACTAATCCCAAATGATCAACATTAAGTTATTGTGGCACAGTGTTTCACCAAAGCATTTATTCTCAATGTAAATGTGCTACTAACTACTATCAAACAGGTTCTCCAGAAAATACTATAATGTGACCTTATTTATCTAGGATAGGCCATTTCCCCCATTTTTTTAGTGAGTCTATAACAGATGCCCTGTCTACACTAAAGAAATCTCCAATGCAGGCACAATGTAGACATGACCTAATTATAGGGTGTCGGTCTAGATCAGGTGAGATTTTCATTCAATTACAGATAAAAATGAAACACTTTTGGGGCGCCTGGGTGGCTCATTCAGTTAAGCATCCGACTTCAGCTCAGGTCATGATCTCACAGTCCGTGAGTTCAAGCCCTGCATTGGGCTCTGTGCTCAGGCTCTGTGCTTAGAGCCTGGAACCCATTTCAGATTCTTTGTCTCCCTATCTCTCTCTGCCCTTCCCCTGCTCATGCTCTGTCTCTCTCTGTCTCAAAAATAAACAAAAACATTAAAAAAATTAACACAGAGATGAAACACTTTAAACATTTTCCCAGAAATGTATGTAACTCCCATAATGTAGTTTTAATTTTCCAGGGGTCCAGAAATCTGTTATACAGTTTTAGACGGACTTAGGGGTTTATGCTTTGACTCTGCCAATGGTTTCACCGTAAAGTGGGCTGACAGGAAGGACCAATTTTGAAGTTTATTCTCTTTTCCTCATACTCATAGTACCTAACATTGCATATAGCGTGCTAGGTGCAAATCAAAGGCTTCTCGCATACACTTTTTTCTATTTCTTTAATTATTTTTTCTGATATGAATTTTGAGAAGTTTATGCACAGACCTCTATAAATGTCCCAAGAAAGTTAGTTACTAACGATTCTTTGATTCCGATTTTCTGGACGAATACGTACATAAGCCCCATCAGACATTTCAACAGACAGCTCCTCAAGATGATGAAAGCCAAATTTAGGACAAAAGAGGCTAAACAGCGGTCAGCAAAAGAAAATCAAAATCCAAGTAGCGTAAAGGTCCAGCAGTGGTTTGAGGATGTTGAGTAAGATGGGGTTGTTGACCAATGAAAATTTCCTTGTTGCAGACAACGACTTGAAGGGCACGGCTTTTTCAGACTATTTCCAACTGTCCCCTAGAGTAGTGCTAGCAGTTCTGTTAGTAAGTGGGTAAAAATTAATCTTTGAATTTTTTTTTTTAGAGAAATGTATACTTTGATGTGTCCAGGGCATCAACTAAAGGCTGTAAAGTTAATGGAGGGAAAGTATTTTTCTTCTTTCCTAATTATCCTCTCTACATATCCATCTTCCTTCTTAGCTGGTGAGTTGAAAGTAGACTGTGAGAAAAGAAGTTGGCTCATGAATCCACTTTGTTGGCATCTCTTGTAACCCCCACCCCCAGGCTCCCTCCACTCCCCACAACTAGCAGCCCGACCCTGGGCTTCAAAGTGCCCAGCCCCTCACAAGTTGGCCCCGTGTGCCTTAGCAATAGTTTGCTAGTCGGGGGCGCTCACCTATAAAAGGGGGCCGCTCACCTATAAAAATTCCCCTTCGGCTGTTTGCCCAGGTGCCTGAAACCTCCCAGCGGTGGGCAAGGGCACTTTGCCCTCTACATGCAGCCTTTCAAAAAGGCCGGAGGAAAATTGTCTGAGCCAGTCACATCGCGATGCGAATTAGCTGGTCAGATCACTTATCCCTCTGGCCAATGCTCAAGAACCAAGGGAAGCTAATTGAAGATTTATTGGTGGTAAGGGGTGCTAATCTAGAAGAAGGAAAGAATTATTTTGGAGGAAAATACACCAACTGTGGAAGTGCGCCCTGGGGTGGGATTATGGGGCAATAGGAGGTAATTGAGAACTACTTTACAGGGTACTTACGGTTAGTGCTGCTTACAAGTAACTGATATTCGAAGCACTTAGGAACTCTGTATAGCTAACGAGGATTAAATCTTAAGCTAATTTCCAAGAATCATACAATTAAAAATAGGCCATATCAGGAGAAAGAAGTATTTGGCTTTTTCTGGCTTACTTGGCTTCATGGTTATAAATTATAGAGGTCTGAAGCTCAGTGTAAGAACTTTGCAACAGTGAAAATTCTTTAAAATTATTCTGTTTTCTTTCAGGGTAGTGAGCTGTCTCTCAATAGAGCTTCTTCAGAGCTGAATGATACCAACTTTGGGTTTAATGTTGATCTTAGGTTACCTAGGGTATATCTTCTATTTAAGACTGATTACACATTAGATCTGAATTATAAGTGAATATGCTCTTTAATTACTACAAAGGAAAAAATATATATGTTATATAATATATATTTAACATATTAATAAATACATATAAATAATAAATATTAACAAAATATATAATATATGTTATATAATATATATAATATACGATATATATGCTATATATGCTATATGTATAAATATATAATATATGTTATAATATATATAATATACTATATATATGCTATATATCTTTTTACCCATTTTACCCATCATTTTCATTTCCAGTTTCGTCCTTGGGAAGATAAAAGGTGACATAATCATAGTTAGTACTTATAAAGAACTCAGTAAGTACAGGACTCTCTAAATGTTTACTCTTCACAAAACCCTCCAAGGGGTAATATTACCACATACCCCATTCTGCAGATAAGGGAGCAGACCCGCTATAGGTTAGGTGTTGAGTTCCCGCTTACAGAGTGCATAAATCAGGGAGCCAGCCAAGAGGAAAACCGTTCTGGTGTGAGAGTCCAGGACTAACAATGGTTCTGTCCACTTGCCAGCACTCCACCAGGATAACCTCAGAATATCGCAGGATAACTAAACAAATTGAGATTCTGGAATGCTGACCCGTGTTGTGTTTTACCTGGTAACATAAATCTCCACATTTGTACAGACTGGGAAAGTAAATCAATGTCAGAACAGCCTTAAAAGCCAACTACAGTTGCTTTATGACTTCAGCGCAGTGACACTATCAACTTCCAGCTGCAGTCAAGTGGAGATCAAGATCATTACACCAAGTCAAGACTTGTTTGCCTTTGCATAGCACTGACCATGTTTTAAGGACAAATCAGAAACTGCAGAATTGGAGAGTTTGAGAGCTGGAAGTGGTGTCTGGGATTGCCCATTCTTCCCTTCTCGTTACAGAAGTAAGGATACTGATCTCTGCTGAGAGCATCTTCTTCCAGAACCATGCCATTGCTCTAGAGCTGATGTCCCTGACTCCACTGTTAACTTTCTCGTGAGCAGTCTTCCGACCATAGCCAAAGGGAACTTTTCATACAATTTTATCAATCATTGCATCCGGTTTTCTTTAAAGCCCTTCCAATACTCATTACTCTCAGACTAAGTTCAAGTCCTTAAGCTAGAGCACCATTTAAAAAAAAAAAAAAAACAACTGGTCCCTGATTATCTCTAGTCTCAGCGACTCCCGCTTGCGGGCCTTGAACTCTGGACTCCAGTCACTCCGTCCTGTGGTGGTAGAATCGCACTGTGGCCTCTGAGACCTTGCATACCCAACTCCTTTGTTTCCACAGCCCTTTCCCGGGCCTCCTCTGGCTATCTCCACTTTATCCTACAGAACACAGCTTAATCGTTCCTAAAGGAAGGTGACTCTAACCTAGAGGTCAGATTTGTTTCGTTTCATTTTTCCTAAACCCAGTGTAAACAAGCCTGCTGGTATTGCTTCCCAACCCATAACATTTTAAGAGTAATCTTACTTCTGTGTGTCTGGACAAGAGGTGCAGTCAGAATTTGCAGCCTGGCACTCCCAGTAATACTACAGTAAAGATTCATAGCTTATAAGAAGGGAAACCACCAAGTCCATGAAACAAAGTTTGCCGGGATCATTTGGTGAGGGTATCATGTTGTCACAACATCCAGTGATTGATGTAGGTAATTATGAAACCTGAGTCAGCAAGAAATGGCAATTATATTTAACGTCGTGTGATTAGAGAGGCAGAAAACTGCAGTAACTTTCAGAATGGTTTTCCCTAAAAATGTTTAAAATCAAATGAGTTTTAGTGCTTAAGGAATGAGAGTAGTTCATGAGTTCATTTATGTTAAAGATCGAATTATGTTAAAGTTTGTATCAGACAGAGGGAATGTGATAATAGATAGGTGGGAGGCTCAAGTTCTGGTCTAGTAATTGACCTTGAATAAGTGGGTGCCTTGGGGGGGTGAGTGAGATTCTGACACGTTTGTGCCTTGGAGCTAGCATGATACAGTGACTAAGGACAGAGGCCACAGGCTTAAATTCAGTCCTGGCTTCAGTAGTTTTAAGCTTTATAGCCTTTAATCATTTTAATCTCTCCAAGCCTCGGGTTTTTTGTTTGTAAAATGGAAAGAGTAATGCGTACCTCATAGGAATACTACGCAAAAACAATGGCACATTGTGATTCCGCAAAGAGCATAATGCATAGTAGCAGCTTGAATAGCTCTTGTTGTTATAATTATTATAATTATTTACAATGAGGGAAATAGATGAGATGACTCCAATGTCTTCTCAAGCTTTAAAATTCTGTGGTTCTATGAACAGCTCATTCCCAAATGATGTCAGATAAATGAGGTTTCACTGTATATTGGGCAAGAAATCAATATGGCCAATTTTCAATTGTGCACAGTAAGGTAAGGTGAATAGAGCATGAATTATTCAAAACTTCGGTTACACTCGATATACTTCTATTTGGTCTTGGAATGCATAGAACTTTTTAAAAGAATATTTTCTGCCCTTCTTACATTGTGTTTAATGATTACAATGAGTTTGGCCTTTCTGTGTTTGCCAAGGGAAAAGAAATGGAACAATGCTAGGTGCTGTGTATATGGGATCCTACTTAATCACTAGCGATTTAGATGAAATCGTCCAGCAACTGAGCGGGTAATAGAAAAATCAAGCAGGATAATACAGTTGTCGCCCCGATAATGGACATGCTTCTGATGGAGAGCCAGCTTCATGGCGTCTCCTTATGAAGCCTTTCCAGAATTTCAGGTAGCTCAGTCCATAAGTGCTTTGAAATCCTAAGAGTGAAAAATGACTATCAAGTGCTTTTCCCATGGATATCTTAATCTCCAAAAGGGCCTTAACACAGAATTGATGTCTAATTAGAATTTCCCGGCACAATGACTACAGTCCAGCAATGTAAGGGTTCAATTATCTAAACTCATTTATCAGTAAGAATGCTTCCCCACCTATGGCACACTTTTTCTCATTTAAAGTAGATAAGTATCTTTTTCCTTTTTTCTTCTTTTTTTTCAATGAAACATTTGAACTGTTCAGAGGGTAAAAAGCACTACAAAAAGCAGACAAGACCGTAAGAGTCCGTGCTGGACGGTAGATGTAACACGACCTGAGGTGGAGCAACTGTTGGAAGTGACAAGCTGTGTGACTTTGGTAAATTACTAAATCTTTCTGAGCCTTAGTTTCTTCAGTTGTAAACTGGGAATCCACTCTGAAGCGAATAGAGCTCAGGCTTCAGAGCCCTCATTGGTGTAGGGCAAGTTCACGTACGTTCACAGAAAGCGTGCAAGGTATCTCAGTTGCGAGAAGCCCAGTCTCTTTTCACTCCGACTTTCCTCCGTGGCACCCTGGGGAGCTTTGGAGCAGCTCTGAGCATTTTTGGTACCTGGACGAAGGGAAGTTGAGTTGGAGATAGAGTAGCTTTGGGTTTAACGACTGTATTCATGTGGCCTACAGTCATTTCTGTATATTGCTTACGCATTGCTGGCATCCCGGTCTAGGAATGATTTACAAGTGCACTCCCACAGCCCATTTTCATAGCTACATTCTCATCTGAAGGCATTTGAATATTCTTTTTTTCTTATAGGAAACCTCCGAAATGTATTTTTTTTTAATTTTTTTTTCAACGTTATTTTTGGGACAGAGAGAGACAGAGCATGAACAGGGGAGGGGCAGAGAGAGAGGGAGACACAGAATCGGAAACAGGCTCCAGGCTCTGAGCCATCAGCCCAGAGCCGATGGGGGGCTCGAACTCACGCGAGATCACTCGAGATCTCACGAGATCGTGAACTCACGGACCGCGAGATCGTGACCTGGCTGAAGTCGGAGGCTTAACCGACTGCGCCACCCAGGCGCCCCGCGAAATGTATTAACTTCAGGCCCTAGAAAAGCTGCGTCTGCTCTGAGGATGGTGATACCCACCTCATACCATTGTGAGGAAAATCAGTGTATAAGCTTTTCCCCACTTTTGTGCTTTCTCTTTTTTCCTTTCTTTGATTTTTTTCTAAAATCATAGAATATAATAATAATAATGAACAATAATAAAAATAGAATCCAGAGTTTGGGGTTTTTTTCCCCAAGACATTTCCCCCCTCAAATAAAATCATATGTGAAATCTTGACACATAAAACACACCAGTAATTGATAGGATTTGTATGAAGCTTAAATCCTCACCGTTTGGGGGAATAGTCCTCTCTTTTTTATATAAGTCTCCCAAGAACCACTGCGAGCCTCAGGATTCCATGGGACCCAGTTTGAAAACACGTGACTTAATTCACTTCTTTCTTTTTTATAATAGAAAATAACTCCAGAGACATTACATGAACTCCCTTCTTTCCATTCTGTGGTCAGCCTACCATATCTTTTTCTCAGGTTTATGGCAATAAGTAAAATAATAATTGTTATTTCTTAACATTTAAATGTAAAGCTAACTGGGATGAAAGACTTATATGTAAAAAAAAAATAAACCTTGAAAATCCTAGATGTGCAGGGGAGACTAGATGTGCAAAGGAGGCTTTGGGGTGACGGTAACCAAAGCAATCTAGGATATGTAAAAATCCAACACTTTTGCATGGTACATGTGTTCTAAATCTACAAATAATTAATTGGCAAGTAACGTTTGCAACACTTAAGACAGATACAAACAGTTCAGATAAATAGAAAGTGTGTACGAAGATGATGAATGGGCAGTTCACAGAAAGAACGTGGGTACATGGCCAGTAAACTTGTGGAAAAAAAACTCCCATCTCTCTCATGGTGAGAGAAATGCAAATTAAGTAGCAGTGAGTGACTGCTTGACAGCTATCAGAGTGGCGATTACGAGTGATAATATCTACTGCTGATGGGAAGAAGGTAAAAGGATACATTCATTTTTACCACTTCTGGTAAAAATGGAAATTGTTACAGCCCTTCAGAAAGCATTCCTGAAATATCTATTGAAATAAAAAATAGAGGGGCGCCTGGGTGGCTCAGTCATTTGAGTGTCCAGCTTCGGCTTAGGTCATGATCTCACGGCTCCCGAGTTTGAGCCTGGCGTTGGGCTCTGTGCTGACAGCTCAGAGCTGTGAACTGTGTTGATGTGAAAATGACTGTAATCCAGACTGGATTCATTATTACCACATTCTTACTCATTTTCCCCTCTAATTTTAAAAGAAATTAAAGATTTAAACATTTGCCAGGTCTTTAATGTTTTCATGGTCCCGAAGCACCATGCGTTCTGTGCCTTATAACATCAGCCCCAACTGCTCACCCAGAAATCTGTCTACTGCAAATCAGGTAAACTTCAGTGATATTGACTGCAGTATGGCCATGGTAGCAAAATCTGGAAACAAAGTTAAGACCCTCAGCAGGCAACAGCTGAATAAATGGGGTCGTGCATAGTATGATCCCATTTTGGTAAAAGAAACCCGAGAAGACACGCCTATGAGCGTGTGACTCACCTGTCAGTTATCTTGCAGCCTAACATCTCCTGAAAATGTAGTGGCTTCAATCCACAACAATTTGATCTGCCCGTGATAACAGGTTAGCGACATGGAATAGGGCAGTCCTTTTACTAGTCTCACCAGGGTTAATTCAAGCAGGTGCAACCAGTTGGCAGCTCACTTGGGTCCCGATGGTCTGTTTTGGCCTCACTCGAAAGTCTGATGGTTAATCCTTCTCCCAGTGGGGCCATGTGTCTCCAGTGAGCTAGCCCCGGTTTCTTCCCGTGGTAGCAAATGTGTTCTCAAGGGCAAGAGAAGAGAAGCCCGAATGGCTACTGACTTTGCAAACGTAAGCTTGTATCACATTTTCTAATGTCTCTTAAACCAAAGCAAGTCACATGATCAGATCCAGAGTCAGTGGCAGGGGAGACCATTCGAGAGCATGAATGGAGGGAGGTATGATTCACTGGGGGACACAGTCTATGTCATTTTCGAGTTTTAATACTCATATTTTCCCATAGTTTATTTTCTCATTAAATTCTGACAACTTTATTTGGCATTTAAAAGCAGGCATACAGCCTCATTCATTAAATTAGATAAACAATAGTAAAACATTTTTCAGCTGTAAAGTAATATAAGATATAGTTATGTTTTTTATTTTTGAATTGCAAGGACATCTTTACTCAAAATGACTGAAATTTGCAAAGGCATTAGTACTTTCTAATCAGAGCCAGATTTGTTTTTTTTTGTTAAACTGAGTCTTGTTTAGCTAAAAACAACTGGAGAATTTCTCACTCCGTTGTTTTTTCTCCATGCAGATACACACAGGGTATAGATTTAAAAAATCTACTCTTCCTAAAAAAAAATTTAAAAAAATTAAAAAAAATAAATAAAAATCTACTCTTCCTTAAGGAGGCTCTTGTTCAGTGAAACACAGCCTCTTCTCCAAACTATCTTTCAACAGGAAGACTAAAAGGTGATTTTTTTCTTGAAAATTATAATAAGAATAGTATAAATAGTAAAACTAGTATGAATATGAAAAAATAGTAAAACATAATGATGAGATTAGTATAAACACTTCAGCACGGCTTAAGAGCAGAGATTCTGTTGCCAGAATGCCTGGGTTCCACTTGTACTCTGCCTTTCTTTAGGTGAAAAGTCTTAAGAGTAGTGAACTAATCCTTCTGTGTACATGGCAGGGACAGAGCACTGAAGACAAGCCTCAGAGAATAGTTCTCTCTATAGGCCAGGAAAAGAGAAATGACAGTTCAGGACACACGGAAGGAGCGGTCAGAATCAGACAAGTGTGAGGACACAAACACAGGGAAGAAGAAGTTTCAGTGAGGAGATGGTCAACAGTGACCAAGTCTACTGAAATCTCAGAGAAGGAGGACTTAGTCAGAAGCTAATGTAGACATCAATGGTATTCTTGAAAACAAGGAAGAAGCGATAACTTTCCGACTTGAGGGGATTCAGGTGTAAGTGTTGACAAAGAGACGTTCCTTAAGGTTGCTTTGATAAACAGGACCAGAGGGCAACTGGCATATTTTTTCCCCCTCTACCAACCAAGATAGAAGAGATCGGTGCTAATTAACAGACAAAGAGCATGGAGCTAATGGGAACAGAAGAGAAAGAAAATCAAGGAAATAATTATCTTGAAGTATCTGAAGACCAGCATGAAATAACATGGCATCGGAAAGGAGCAGTAAAGAAGGACCCTTCTCTCCTCTTCCTGTGAACTCCTACTCATCCTTTAAGACAGCTTTAAGTAACTTCACAGATGTGAGCCACAAGCCTGACTTGATCAGACTGTCCTCAGCCAAGTTGTCCAATCCCCTACCTAAAGTGTTGGGGTACTTTGTTTATATCTCTTTTTATTTAATAACATTTAGCAAATTATACAGTGTTTTATCTCTCCACATGTCTACCCCATACATTGGACAGCAAATTCCTCAGAGCCAGGATTTGTGATTCATTTTACTTATTTCTAGTACAAGCCATAGCACTAGAATAGTACCACATTAGTAGGTATCAAAAAAATAATAATAATAATTAGGAGGAAAGGGAAAAGGACCGATGTAGGGCAGAGTTATTTTGAAGGAGGGGAATACAGGTGCCAACACATTTGGATCAGTGTTCATGGTCTCATAATGGGGACACAGTGAAAATGAGAACGATAAGGTTAGAGACGGAAATAGAGGATTAAGTAGATGGAGCAAGAGACAATAGACCCAATCTCTATAGGATCTAAGCTAATGATCAGTAGGGTTGCTGAGCTCCACTGTAGAGACCTATTAAAATGAGAAAGCATGAGTTTATATCACGGCTGTTTGATTTTATATGTTCTTTTCTCCTCCTCATCATCGTCTGTATCCTAAAAGTAATAATGAAGAAAATATGGGTAGAGCTTCTCCAGACTGAGTCATGAAAAACAGTCAATTTTATGTTCTGTGGAGTGGGAGTCATAGAATGTCAAGTATGGATATTGACATCACCATGAAATATGGCAGTCATGATGATATAGAGTCAAAGAGTTGTGGTTTTGTGATTAGAGTTGCAAACTTTGGATTACTGTTTTCTTTAAAATAGTAATACAATTAACAATGGAAGGACTTGGGAAGAATCAAACAAAGGGCAGAAGTGGGATAGATGTGGGTAAGAGAAAGAATAGAAATGAAAAAAATAAATGTAGATTTTTACTTTATTTCCACAATTTTCTTGAAGGACTTGTCAGGGAAGATAAATATAAGCTATTGATTTATGAACAAGAAATCAAAACTTTTTCCTTTTTTTTCCACCTTCTAATTACCCTTTTCCCCTGAGACTTGGACAGGCAAAAAATCCATTAGAGAATGATAATGAATAACATCTCATACAGAAATTGCACTCATGGAAGGATCGTGACATAATATTCGCATGCAGAATATCTGGTTTGAAACCCACTCTCTCTCTATCACCACCACTTGCTATGTGCCAATTATGAGACAGTAATTCCTCCGGGATATAATGTAGTTTATTCAGGGCATTCATTCAAGCTTTAAAAAAAATTCAAAGAGACAGAGAACATATGAGGTTAATATTCAAGTGTTAATGAGGACCTAGGTATTGTGAACTTACATTGTGCTAATTAAAAATAATTGCATGGTCTTAGAATTAGGGAGCTCTCACAGGGAAGGTCTCCAGGCCACTGCTGCCTCTCTGGATTTCCAGCATGGTTGTGCAAAAGTAGTTACCAACAGGAATAACGAGATTCTGGGAAAAGTAGGTTCTTCAACCAAATTCACTAGGGCCTGATTGAGAGCAGAAAATCAAATTCATGGTTTCAAATGATAAATATTTTAGTAGATAAATTTATTTTTGAAAGAAACATTAAGATCAGAAGGTGACTTAGTCCCATAGACTATCCTATTCTGAATGTCACCAATTCACATATGCCCCAAGCCCCTTTCAAGGGCCAAGAACAACTGTTTTGTCATTTCTTGGTGCATCCGTATTTTCCATTAAAAGACTTCTTTGTTAATTGAAGGGTGGCATGTCCAGTGAATGAACTTCCCCTTTTCTAGCCTCTTGTTCCTGGTCCCTACACAAGTCTGTAACAAGTATGTGGGCCTTCCACTCTAAGAGAGCAGGAAAGTGAAGACATTCATAAACCATCAATACCCAAAATGTCACATTACAGCATTTACTAGCAAATGAGCTATAAAATTATTTTATGCTTCTTTCTAATTTTATATCAAATCATTAGAAGTGAACTTTTCCCTTTCTGGGCAATCAGGAGAGGACTTACGATGTTCCAAACATAACCTTTATATACATGTTAATTTTTGACTTGTGATTAATTTTCTAACACATTTCATCCTTGACGACTTCTAGAGATCCATATGCTGTAGAATGTAATAATGGGAAGGATATACGTCATATGCTTACACACCTATCGCAAATTATACGTTGAAAGGGTCAAGGAGAGCCAACATAAGAGAGCCACCATAAGGTCAGAGCACCCAACATAAGAGCTTGCACATATGAGCCAAAAATAATTATTTTATCTGAAAGATATTTCTCTCTTAAAGTTATAGTAGTGAAACATGGTGGAGAATCCTCCTCCACATCATCTATAAGTTGGAAAAGCTTGCATGTAGGGTGAGGAGAACTTGGCCCAGTCACTTGGCACCTATATGTCTGTATTAGTTTCTCAGGACTGCTGTAACAAAGAGCCACAAACAAGGTGAGTTAACAGCAAATTGTTGCCTCACAGTTTCGGACGATAGAAATCCAAAACCAAGGTATCTGCTGGGTTGATTCCTTCTGAGACCTGTAAGGGAGAATTTGTTCCATATTCCTCTACTAGCTTCTTTCTGGTGACCTCAGACATTCTTTAACTTGTAGTTGGCATTCTTTCTGCATCTTTATATGGTCTTCCCTTGTCTGTATCTGTTTCTGTGTCCAAATGTCTCCCTTTTATGAGTCCAGTTGGGTTAGGCCGGTTGTAATGACCTCATCTCAACTTAGCCATCTTCAATACCTATTTCCAAACAAGGTCACCATCACAGGTACTGGAGATTAGAACCTCAACATCTTTTTTGGGAAGGATATGTTTCAATCCATAGCAGCGTCCTTTGTGAATCATCAATGTTCATGTGAGAACTGAAGCCATGATACAGAATCACAGATATGTGCTTTCTTCTCCATTCCCTGGTACCTTAATCTTTTAATCATATGTGTTTGTATGTCTTAATCACTACTTACTATGGTATCCAAGATCTTTACTGTCATAAATGGAGGATAATATTACATGCTGTGAATAATAATATTATAGAGCTGTGAAAACAGTTTTTAAAGTGGAAATCTTAATATATTTGATAGCATAAAATATATTTATACATCAAAAATTACATTTTCAAAGCTATTAGATAAAATAGGGAAGACCAATATCAGAGAACACAGATTTTAGTCTTCATTTATATTACAGCCAATTTAAGTCAATAGAAGAACGCTGACAATAAATGGGCAAAACTCATGGCTGTACACCCCACAAAAGATTTTGAAAACCTCTCCAATATACATTTGAAAATAAAATGTCCAATTATTAATCGAAAATGCATACAAAACAGTAATGAAAAGTGATATTTTTCTTTTTGCCAAATAGGACACTATTGTTTTCTTCTTATTTTAAATCAGAGTCTAGACAGTGCTGGTAAAGATGCATTTGCAGACAAAGTTGTTGCTTTTATAAAAAAATTCTCCAGAATCTAAAATCGATCATCAGAATTTAGAGCTCACTTCCTGGTGGGAGAGAGGTGGTAACGAGTCCCTGACAGCCGCTAACAGAGCATGGCCATCATGGATTCCGGATGGTGAGCAGTTACCTTATCTTCTCACACCATTGAAGGAAGTCTACACAGAGGCAAGAAGAGGGCCTTGGCTTTCAAAAAGAGAACTAAATACAAGCTCACCAAAATTTGTTGCTGGGGCAAGAAACGAAACGTTATCTTTTTTTGTGTATTATTTTTCAAAATTCACCAAAAAGCGTTGGTTTGAGAATGAGAAATACCCACTTAAAAAAAATGAATCTGTCTCACACATTCTAACAACAACTCCCTCATGAATTTAGCAATCTCTGTCAATGATTATTCTGTTTTTGTGTTCATGTTCAAATTCCTACAACGGTGAGGTCATCACACAATTCCACCAACTAGTTCCTTTCCCTATAATTTGGCTTACATAAATACCACCGCCCTGAAATATTGGAAGTCCCTCACACAGGCTCACTAAATGTATCGCCTTCTTTCGGTCCTCTTTCTGTTCCCATTTTCTGCAGCAGTTCAGACTCTTGAGAGTTCTTCTCCTCAGACGTAGCTCCTCCTTTATATTCTGTCTACACTCTGACCATTCCTTACTTGTGCTTTATCTGCTGGCACGTTAGGCCTATTGCACATCCTTCCTCTTCAACCCTTTGCTCTTCCCTCTGCCAGAGAGTTGACAATCGTTCAGATGCCTCATGCCGTGGGTGCGCACGCGCAGGGGGAGTGTCTCGTGGCCCCTGGTGGGGACTGAGAGGGCAGAGGATGCACATGTTGTTTACCTCAGGGCCATATGGACCTTTAAAGCTCAGTACAACCTTTGACTTTGTTCTTCCATCTTTGTTACTCTCCTTGATACTTTTGTTACTCGGCAACACAGGGAACGCATATGGTGCTTAATAAAATTTGTTCATTAAGTAGAGCAGTCATAACATTTTTATATAGTTGTAATAAGCAGAATAATGCTCCCCACCCCCAGTGGTCCTATTCTGTGGAACCTGTGAATATGTTACCATATGCAGCAAAGAGACGTCATGATTAAGTTAAGGCCTGTTGCATGAGATTATCCTGGATTGTCTGGGTGTGCCTACTGTGATCGGAGGGCTCCTTAAAACAGAGAAAGCGATGTGACAGGGAAAGCAAAGAATCAGAATAATAGAGTATGAGGAGGATTGACTTAGAGATAGAAAGTTGGGACAATGAGCAGGGGATGTGGGTGGAGTCTAGAAGCTGAAAGAGGTGAGAAAATGGACTCTCCCCAGACTTTTCAGAAGGAGAACAGCCCCACAGACACCTTGAATTTAGCCTGGGAAATCCACCTCAAACTTCTCCAGAACCATAAGATAATCAGTTGGTGTTGTTTCAGTCCGTTAATATTTGCTTATTTGTTACAGCAGCCACGTGAAACTAATAAAGCCATACTTTGTCATTTTCCATTGTGCCTAGTATGATACCAGACAGACAACATTCATTGTTTAGTAAATGTGTATAATATACTTAGGATTCACCACTTTCTGGAATTTTACGTGCTATGAAATCCAATCTAATGTGTTCAATCATAGTATTTCTGAACCTCTGAGATTTATTTACGAATATGTAGACTAATATGAGACCTTTTATTTGGGACTAGAAGTCACAGCAGAGAAAAAATTACTTTTCCGATAAATCAATGGACTTGATGAGTCTGTTTATTTCCCCATCGGCCCAATTGCCTCTCTGCTCTTCAGCAGTCTCCTAGCAAAACTCCATCACTGATGATGGCTCACACTCTTTTCTTTCTTCATCGGCTTCTGCCTTAGCCCTCGTGCTCTCTCAGCTCCTCAGGCTTCATGTGCACAAATTGTACAACCCAGCTATGCCTCCACTGGATACCAAGCTAACCGGCTGAGGCCTGCAGGGTAAATGCTTTGGTTAGCTCATTCTCTGCATTAAAATGTCAATATACTCAGTTCTTTTTGGTTGACAAAGTGTGTGTGATTTCACTTAATCGTTACAATAACAGTGAAGGAGGTATCGTTGCCTTCATTTTACAGCTAAGAAAACTAAAAGTTAAAGGGAGTTTCTATGTAGTAAATGACAGAAAGGAGATTTTTTTTTTAGGATAATGTTGAATCAACTTTTTTTTAATATGAAATTTATTGTCAAATTGGCTTCCATACAACACCCAGGGCTCATCCCAACAGGTGCCCTCCTCAACGCCCATCACTCACTTTCCCCTCCCTCCCACCCCCCATCAACCCGCAGTTTGTTCTCAGTTTTTATCTCTTCATTCCTCATTCAGTTAAAAAACTAATACAGTTTCATTATACCGAGCTGTACTTGCCATCTTACCTCCGTGCCATTCTTCCAGATATGTATTTTGCAAGTGTATTTTTAATGATAGTGTAACTAACACACATTATAAGTAGTATGGAAAACAGAAAAGTATGAAGTTTTTTTTTTTTTTTAAATTTTTTTTTTTTTTTCAACGTTTATTTATTTTTGGGACAGAGAGAGACAGAGCATGAACGGGGGAGGGGCAGAGAGAGAGGGAGTCACAGAATCGGAAACAGGCTCCAGGCTCTGAGCCATCAGCCCAGAGCCCGACGCGGGGCTCGAACTCACGGACCGCGAGATCGTGACCTGGCTGAAGTCGGACGCTTAACCGACTGCGCCACCCAGGCGCCCCAAAAGTATGAAGTTTTATCTCATCCATAGTCTTATTAATCAAAGATGATCCCTGTTACCATGTGGGTGCGTTCATCCAAGTATGTTTCTTTAGACATGTCTTTTTATTTAGGGTTTTATTTTTTTTGATTTGAGACACACAGAGAGAGATTGCAAATGGGGTAAAGGGGCAGAAGGAGATAGAGAAAGAAGATCTCAAGTAGGCTCCGTGCTTAGCACGGAGCCCCACACAGGGCTCAATCCCTGAGTCGAAATAAAGAGTCACTCAACTGACTGAGCCACCCAGGCACCCTTATTTTTATTTAGGGGTCTGTATCCCACTCCCTTTTCATTATTTTGAGTGAAGTGGGGTGGCATTCCAGCCTTATTTAAAACTCTACTGTCTTGCCTTTCAGTGTTCTATTTTTTCCCCTTTTATATCTAAATCTAAAAAAGGAATTAGCCTACGCTTCCAGAGTTAACTTTTTTCCAGGATTGGAGCAGGGTCCTTCAACATGCAGTCAGGACCAGCAGTATCAGGCTCACTTGGAAGCTTATTACAACTGCAAATTCTCTGCTGGATCAGAATCTTTGGGGGGAAGCCCAGGAATCCCCATCTTAACAAGCTGTCCAGTTGGTTTTTCACACATGATAAAGTTTGGACTGAAGTACTTGGTGTCCATTTGTGTCGATGAGGCAAAAGCAGCCAGAAGGCCAGTTGTAGGTTAAAGTCACGCAGAATAACAGTCACGCTGTGAAGACAAAGAGACAAGCCGCTTGCACACCCAGATTTCCCTCATCTACAAGCCTTCAGAATTGGCTCTTAGTTCCTCACATTAAGGTCTGTAGCCCTCTTTAGAGTGCTTAGATGCTTTCTTAGACGTGCAGGAGTTACCCGCGCTTACCATCAGATCATGCTTTCGTTAGTTCTGATGGCTTTTCTTAAACATCTACCATGTTAAATTGCATGGAGTAGGAAGGAGAAAGGTATCTTCTAGACCCTCCCCACAAGATAATTCACAGTCTTAATAGGAAATAAAATGGTTGTATATGCAATTCCATTACCAACAGTCAATCAAGTCCTAAATGGACTCTAAATCAGGTATTACAGGATGTGAGATGAGCAACGGATGCCCCGGATTGTACAGAAAGATTGGTGTATTGACCGGACCGTTGACTAGGGAGGCCCTCCTTAGGAAAGGAGGACTGTGAGTAGGACCTAATTAATAAGTAGTATATTAATCATAAAAATTCCACCTCTTAAATGTTGACCGTGGGCCAGATAGAAAGGTGAAGCAGTTGGTGTTGTCATATCCTCCAGCTCTTGTCACTGTATTGCAATGTACCCGATCCCTCTTCTCCAGACAAGGCTAAGTGAGATCAAGCACTTTACCCGTGTTCTATACATAGTGCTTTGCAGGGTCAGTTCAACCCAAGTCTGTTTGATTGCAGAGTCCTGTTTCTTCGCACTTCTGCGTTAATTGTTAACTCTGGTAGAGAAGGTTGGTAGACTGAGAAAGAGGCTTGTAGTGTATTGCAGATAAAGTTAACCCCAGAAAGGGTGAGCAAGATCCTGTGTCAAATTTGCCTGACCAGTGTGCGAGGTTTACACTGGCAGGTCACCAAAACCAGGAGACAGCTCTTAGGTTTGTCGAAGGTCTTGTAGGCATAGATAGCGATCTGGGATGTAATATCACAGAGACTGAAAAATCATTACATATTTTTTTAACATAATGAAAGTATGTCTTAGGACCAGACTAACACTGGGTAAAAAGAATAATTTGTTGGGAAAGTGAAGAGATGTTTGGGTAAGACGACCAATTAATAGTGTGATTACTGTAAACAGATACCACACGATAAGGAAAATGGGGTGTTTACCGGGAGAAAAGAGAGTGACTCATGATTAAATATTAAAAAAAAAAAAAAGAAAGCTTTTAATGGCAGATTGGCCAAAGGGTCTAAAGGGAGAACTTTAGAATTCTAACCTGACATTCTGGATCATTTTGAGCTACCCACAAAAATTGTAATTATCTGGAGAGAGGTTACAAAAAAATAGGAGCCGGTTAGAAATGGTGCGTTTAGGTCATTCTGAACTCTTTTTCTTCCTAACTCCCTACACCCACCTGGTCTCCGTCTCCAGTTGATTTTAAAAACATGTGAGTCAGTGCCGTATACTTTATCCATCCTCGCACTTTCTTATGGAAACAGTCATCCTTCCCCTGGCCTATGGCAATGACAGCCTCTGTGAGCTCATGAATTTCTGAATCACTTCCCTAAAATCTATTGTTTTGCTACAGGAGTTTTCTCTCTAAAACCTACATCTAATTATAGCATCTTCCTGCTGAAGGGTTTAAAAACTCTTCCTCGCTGCCCTTTATTGCAATATTTTAGTTGGCATGGCATTCGGAATTAGAGCAACCATAGTTTATTATCCAAATAAGAGACTTGGGAGACTGAAATTGGGCATATTAATCATCACACTGGGACAAAAGGCGTGTGAGCCCTGCATAACTTTCCATCTTCACCCCTTCCAGTGGCACCTTAATGCGTGAGTAATACCACAATAATTAGTGAACAGACCCTACTCCAAAGGCTCTTTATCTGAATTGCTTACAGCTGTATTTGTGTTGCCTAATCCCTGCTCAGCACATCATAGGTACTCAATAATTTGCAGAAAGAATGGAAGGAGGAAAGAAGGGTTAAGTAAAACAAAGCATTTGAGAATTGTTTTAGTCTGGTGTGTGGTTGTTGACGTGAAATAGAATCGGAGGCCTAACATCTTGGCGAGGAAACTACAGGCAGCCAAAGGGAGGCACGGAGAACATGGAAGAGGAGAGGAAAGTGAAAAAGGGAGGTCCTGGAATCAGACCCATCGTTGAAGAATGACAGATCCCAGCCATGTGAATTCCAGTGCACTTTCCCAAAAGACTGTACTATGTGTGCATCTGATGATAGCTCTTTACCAGAAGTAGTTCTTAGTTTTGGAAAGACCTCTTTCAATCGCTTCTCGGCCTTTTGGCCAAGAGCAAGTGTGGAAAGACATCTTTCAAAGTCATCATAAATGTCAGTGTGGAGCTGTTTTAAAAAGTCTTCCCAATGGTATTCCAGAAGTTGTAACTACAAAGGGGGTATGTAAACGCCCATTTTGTATTCTAAAAACAGATGCAGTCTCTGTGAGAAAAGAAAATGTGTTGGGAGCATGGGAACAAAAGGGAAAACAATGAAAAGGAACCTGTAATTTAATTACATTGATGTCAGCTTTCCACAAAAACTAGATGTGATGTAATTAATACACCTATAATAAAATGAAGCAGGGATGTGTCTTTCCTTTTTTCTTAAATGAAGGAAGATTAGAAATCCCATGCTGTTTGAGGAAAATTTATGCTATCTATGCAAAAAAGTGTGTGTGTGTATATGTGTGTGTGTATATGTGTGTGTGTATGTGTGTGTGAGAGAGAGAGAAAGAGAGAGAGAGAGAGAGAGAGAGAGAGGGATTTTTCTTTTAGCCCAACAAAACAACCAATATTTATGGCCTTTCAAAATAAAGCCCCCTACAGTAAGGAGATGACATATATAAATAACTACAGATTAAATATTTTTTCAACGATCATGAGCCCTAATGCAACATTACATTTATTTAACAATTTATTGTTTGGTTTATATTTTTTTCCAACTATAAAGCCATAGCAGGAACCCGCTATCTTTGTTAGGTCAAAAAGGCTTATAGAGTAAGAACCAAATCATGAATTTAAGTGTAGAGAAAAAGAATGCCACTCCCAACAGGAGGGTATACCGCTCGCTAGTGGCTGGCCAGTATTGGATGTGGCTGGGGCACCTATCTGGGGAGCCATTTGCGCTGCACCTTTCTCATGTAGGCTATTCTGTTCCAGCGATCTATGAGCCTTCCTGTGAAGCATACAAACACCTGGGCCAGACATCAAATTACTACTGGATAGATCCTGATGGCAGTGGACCGCTGGGGCCTCTGAAAGTCTACTGCAACATGACAGGTAACAGTGCCATATTTATGTTTCACAAACATTCCTTTTCTACGTGTTGAGCATGGACAGTACTACCCAGGTATATTTCTTCTGGGCCACATTCTTATCTCAGCATGTAATAAGCTATGTATTGTTGGATTTGTTCCATAAAACGGTGAAATGTATTTCTACAATAAAATCTTCTAACCTGTTTTTTTTTTAAAGTCCACCTTCTGACTTGAGCAGGACATAATTTTAAAATATCAGTATGTAGGGGAAAAACCCAGAAAGTGAAATTGAAGGTCGAAGTCCATAGAAAGGGCTGACCCACGAAGCAGCCTCCACGAGTAACATAGACTGCTTGACTGTCCATACTGCCCGTGTGAGGGGAAGCTTATGGACCATTCCAGAGCTTCCCTGGGCCCCCCAGTTACAGAAGGAGACTTTCTGGGTACTGAAATCCTATTCTGGCATCACCTGCATCTTTCACAAAATGTATCTGGAGTTTTCTACATCAGAAGAGAACCTAGTTTTTCTTGACTTCCATATTAAATTTCAGGGTTATGAAATGAAATTGTGGGGTTCTTGTAAACACCCACAATGTGTAAGATATACAGGTGTCTTAGAGCAGATTTTCCATCAGATACTTAGTAATGTCTTACCCTCCAAAGTAGAAAAGTGTGGGGCATGTACTATTCACTGGCTCCAGGAGAGGATCAGCATTTGATGGAAACTGCTGAGGCATTTGATTATAACAGTAACGATGATTATATGATGCTATTTATGATGATTACTACATGATCTGTCTACTGGGTGTCAGATACCATGATGAATTCTTTACTTACACCACCTGGTTTACATCCTGGCTCCATCGATCTTGGGCACGTTATTTATTAAGTTTAATAACTCAATAAGCCTCAGTATGTTTATCTGTAAAATGGGTTAATAGTAATATCTATATCTACTTCATAACATTATTACATAAATTAAAGAAATAATGTATGTACGGTTCTTCGCATATTATCTGACACGTGGTAGACTTTTAGTAAATGTTACCCGTGAGCAAGGTATTATTGTTTTTTGAAGGATTAGAGAGTTAAATATCTTGTTTATATTATTCAGACAAGATTTAATACAAATCTGTTTGAGGCCAATGGTTCTTAAATCTGGCAGTGCTTTAGAATCACGGGTTTCTTGTTCTTATCTTTGTTTTCCGTACTTACTGGCTCAACCTCTGGAGACTTTGACTGAGTAGTTTGTTGGTTCGCAACCCTCCAGGGAACTTTTCTGGTGTAATCTGAAACGGAGGGCAGGGAGAGAGGCAGGTCATTCCAGGTTGGCAGGTGGCAGTTTTAAGCACAAGCATGGCAGCAAATTCTCAGAAGTTTCTAAAGAGGCCTTAACTGGGTCCAGTCACATGTACCATACAGGTGTTCTCAGCATCGCATCACCATCTCAACTCTGTTCTTGGAGCAACCTCTAGGAGAGGAAAAGGCTAGTGGAACCCACATTCCAAGGACAGGAGAAGGTGACATTTGGAAGTGAGAAGACTCGGAGTGCTTGGGTTCAGCTTACGGGACAATCAGTAGTCACATCTTGTCGATGACATTCCCCAACATAGGTGCGAAATGGAAATAGGATTGTGCCACTCAAAGGGAGAACCCCAAACAGCGTTGAGGGGAAGCAAACCCTGTGGAGGACTCCCCGCAATATCAGGAAGCCAGGGATGGCCCAAAACAGAAGGAGAATGATAAAGACAGGAATATAGTATGTAGAGAAAATGATAAAATGGTAGCTGTCCTCCCAAAATTATCTTTCCATGCCAAGAACTCTAAACATATCCCAGAGAAGAAACCCATGTACCAGAAAGCTTGACGTAAGAGCATATTGATGGTTGTACTTGTCAGTGCACTCAAGTCCTTTCTTGTTTACCTTCATTTTAATCTTCCTTGAACTCAAGTATAATCGATGAGAACTGGATTTAATCTGTAAGAATCCTGATTTTTATTTCTTCTAATATATACAAAATATGATTATAGTTTAACCCAATACTCTAAACACATCCGGACAATAAAGAGTACAGTACCACCTTATACAGTAAGAATATGCTTCTTGTATCACTCAAGATAGTTATGAACACCAGCGTGTCAGGGACCATTGAAGGCCAGCTGGCATTCTTGGCCTTTTGCCACCCATTAACCCTTCCTTCATCTGGAAAGAACACGAACTTGACATCATTAGGACAGCATGGTACAACACAGGTTGGTTTGGGCTGTTGCATTTCCAAGAAATATTATGTTGAAGAGGAGGAAGGAATGACAGCATGAATAATTCTAGAAGTCTTGATATATCTATCGCTCTATATCCTGAGAAAGTGAATATGCACCTTACTTTATAACATTTGTGTTAAAGAGTAGAGCTGTCCTACTTCTCAGTGACCCAAGCATAATTGGGTGTTACCACTGTTGAATATATCACGTATTTTTTAAATGGGAGCAAAACATCTTCTCTGGGGAAGAAACAATGTCTTGGCAGGGATCATTCTTTTTTTCTTTCTTTCTATGGCTGGGGTGGGATGGGGGAGAGCTTTTCACTTGCACAGAGATGTGAAAAATTTAAGGAAAGGGACCTCGCCGACCAATAATTTCTGATGTAGATTTGGTGGAAAATAAAGACACTATTGAAAATTACTTCTGATTTAGATATATTCTTTGGAATCCTAAACTGTCAATTCAATTACTAATTTAAAAGAAAGGACAAAGGAAACAAAAACACAATTAATTTAGGTCCTGACAGGAAAAAGGAAGTCTCCCTTGATTTTGGGACAAGGAGTTCCTCCAAACAATCATGATTACCACACTTCTGTCAACGTATGTCTCCACATTGTATTTGTTTGTTCAACATTATCAAATAAGTACTGTATTCCTTATCCTCATTATGTTTCATATTGAATCATAGGGGAGGACTTGAAGTGTGTCCCTTTTAGAAAATGTTATTGTTCGATTCAGTCCACAATTTCAACCTGCTGATATCTTTTGGTCACCTAAGCTCACTGTTTCTGTTATATTCTCAATTTCTTCTTTACAATACCTCTGGAAAATCATCCTTATTTCCATCACCAATTCCTAATAATAGTTTCTTTAAAAACTAAACATGCAACTACTACCTGACCCTGCAGTTGCATTCCTGGACATGTACCCCGGGGGAATAAGGACATGTTCACATGGAAACCTATATGCAGCTTATCACAGCAGACTTAGTGGTAATAGCCAGAAACTGGAAAGAACCCAGATACCCTTTAACAGGTAAAAGGCCAGACAGACTTGGTACATCCATACCATGGGATACTCTTCAGCAGTAAAAAAAAAAAAAAAAAAAAGAACTCTTGATCCAATGCAAGAAAAATAAATCTCCAGTGAATTATGCTGAGTGAAAAAAAAATCCAGTCTCAAAACATTGTATACTGTCTGATTTCATTTATAGAACATTCTTGAAATGACAAAATTATGGAAATGGAGAACAGCTTAATGGCTGCTGGGGGGTTAAGGAGGGATAGGTGGGAGTACAGAAGGTGTGGTTATAGAAGAGAAACATGAGGGACTCTTGTCCTGATGGAAATGTTTAGTATCCTGACTGTACTGTGAATATCCTGGTTGTGATGCTGTACTGTAGTTTTACAAGGTGGCACCACTGGGTCAAGTGAATGAAGGGTACAAGAGACCTGTCTTATTTATCACAACTGCATATGGATCTATATTACTCAAGGAAGAATTTTAATTAAAAATATATAATACACACCAAAAAAATCCCAAAGAATGTGAATATTTTCACAGTCTTTATGGAAAAACAGTAAGAGTGTTTGAGGATACCTCTACAATCCTTTTTCCAGGCTTTTTTTTTAATTTATATATCCACTATGCATCAGGAATTGTGCCATGTGAGATAAGTGGATAACCAAATGCCTTCACAACTAATAATAAAACACATTTAAAAAGCAAACAAATAGGGGCACCTGGGTGGCTCAGTCGGTGAAGCGTCCAACTTCAGCTCAGGTCATGATCTCATGCTTTGTGGGTTTGAATGTGGCCTCATGGCAGCTCACAGCCTGGAGCTTGCTTCAGATTCTGTGTCTCCTCTCTCTCTGCTCCTCCCCCCACTCACACTCTGCCTCTCTCTCTCTCTCTCTCTCTCTCTCTCTCTCTCTCTCTCTCAAAAATATATAAACATTAAAAAAGGCAAACAAGTAATTTTTCTATCAAGAAAAGTAATGGAATTCTGAGGACATATTTACTTTGGATACTGGATTTTAGATAATGCCTTTCTTGGGAAGCAACTTTTTAGCCAAAATCTAAAGTTTGAAAAGAGACAAAGCACTCAGGAAGGTGAGGGGAGGAAATGAGCCCTGTAAATTAACTCTGCAAGGCATGAAAGAGATTGTTTCCTTCCAAGAACCTGAGACCCGAGTGGCCAGAGTCTGGAGCATAGAGAGCCTCGGAGAGGGGCTCAAAGTGAAGTTCCCAGATAGGCAGGGCCAGAGCAGACCAGGCAGTAAGGGTGGGGGTACATAGAAAAGCTTGCTTTTTATGTTTTCAATTATTTTTCAGCACAGGGGGTGGGACTCCATGGAAAGGTTTTAAGCAGGAGAAGGAGAGGGTCTTCTTTAAAATTACCATTGGGGGTGCCATGAGTCACAGAGTAGAAACACTGAGACTGGTTCTGGAGTTTTTGTGAAAGTCCAAGGAAGCATCATCTACTTCTTGAACTAGAGTGGTCACAGTTTAAGTGAGGAGAAAGAGATGAATTTTAGATCTATTCTGAAGGTAGACTTGTCAGGATGGATGACAGATTGGGTGAGCATAGCTAAAGACAGTTATCAAGAATAACTCCCGAATATGTGGACTGAATGACTAGGTGAATTACAGTGCCATTGGGAAATGTGGACAATTAAGGGAAGAACAGATTTAGAGAAAATTCAAGAAGTCAGTTTTGGCATAGTTAAATGTGAGGTGCTGTATACCATCTAACTTGAGAATCAAATTTTGCAGTTACAGTAAGACCTTACAAAGGATATTTGGGTTAGGTATAAATGTGCTAATTGTTAGCATATGAATATATGACAAGTAATATCACTTAGGGCTTGATGTAAATAGGGAAAAGGCATCTTGGGAATGAGCTCTCAGGAACTCAGCAGAGATCAGGTTTCTGATGATTAAATAACATGTAGGCGTCTAGGAGAATGTAATTGAGAGTAAGTGGGGAAAGAGCATCTAAGAGCATTTTGGGGAGAAATGGGTCATCCCTATGGATGTTGAAGTGACTTCTTAGGTCTTAGAGAATGAAAATAAGTTTTGAGGATGGAGAGTGACTGAATCAATGAAAATGTCTATGATGAACAAGGCAATGCACCTGAGTATAGCAAGTAATGGCAAGCAGGAGGCAGGGAATGTGGTATGGCTGGAAGTGACCAACCTCCAAAGGTCTGCATGGACAACTCTAGGAAACCCTAAAATCAGCAGTTACCCTAGACTCAGGGACCAGCAAAATCTCCCACAAAACAGTGGACTCATGAGCTGAGTCTTAAAGAACAAGTGGGTGTTGTGGGGCCTGGAAAAGTAGCGGAGGGGGTGGGAAAAATTGATCAACTCATACAGTGCTTTGTACGGCATGCAAAAGCAGTTGAAATTTGGTCCTGAGGGAAAAGCAAGCATTTGATAATACTATATTTTTTTGTTTTGAGAGAGAGCGCAAGTGAGCAAGGGGCAGAGAGAGAAAGAGAGAGAGAGAGAGAAAAGCAGGGCTCACCTGGGGTTTCTGTTTTTCACAGAAGCAGGGCTCATGCTCACCCGATGTGGGACTCAAACTCACCGACTGTGAGATCATGACCTGAGCTGAAGTCAGATGCATAATGACCAAGCCACCCAGTTGCCAAAGCATGACCTTGAGTAGAATTCTCCAAAGGAGACCTAGACAAAGAACAGGGAGACAAGTTAGAAAACCCCTGTTGTAATCCAGGAGTTGAAACTGAGATTTAAGGTGGTGACAGTCAGGTTAAGGAGGGGATTGACTTCATGGATATTTAGGAAGTCGAGTTGGCCAGACTGTGGCTGGTGCGATAAGAGTTGAAAACGATGCCCAGGTTTCTGCCTTGGCTAATTGCATGAAGTGGAACAAAGAAAGCCAGGGCCACATTAGGAAAGGGGCGTGCCTGGTACAGCTGTGCCATAGGCAGGTACCACTCTACAAATGCCCTGTAGGACTTTGAGCACTATCTCAGTTTCTGGTTCCCTTGTTAGTGAAATGTAGGGACTGAAGTGAGAGGATCTCTACACTGACTTCCGTTAAAAAAAGAGAGAGAGAGAGAGGGAGAAAGAGAGAGAGGATAAGAAAAAAAAGAAAAAGAAAAATTCTATTATGGAACATGAAAGAAAAATGTCACTACTTGCAGTCAAATAACCTAGAGACAGAATCCTCTTATCTCAAATAAGCTTGAATTTACTCGTTTCCTGCCCAAGTCTGACATAAATTGGCACTCCTCATTTTCTATCATGAGGCAGGTCTCCTACTATGCAATTCTTCTTTTGACTATTTGCAGTTCAGGGCTACATGGCTTGGAAATTAGGGGGTACCCTAAATGACAGAGCACTTCAAGTACTGTGGAGTTGGTATTGAGGAGAGAATGTATCCATTGAAGTCTTTTGTGGAAGAAGACATCGTTCTACACAAGCCAAAGCCTGGTTTGCTTGTTTCGATCTTAGGGCGTATTATAAAACGTAGGCACGGTCACCCTTGCCAGGAGGTGACCCTCTTTCTCCACTCTGACCCTCTCTCTGAGAATTTGCTGTTGTAAATATGACTTTCATGAACATAAACTATCATATATTTTGAGTATTTACCTCTGTTATCCGTGCAGTTTTTTTTTAACATTTAAGCTCCTAGTTCTATTTTCTTAAGATGTTTACCAACATCACTTCCTAGAAACCTTGAACTTTTATATTTGAAGCTTCATTTGCTTCTTTCTGCCCGCTGATTAATAACAATTGTATATAAAGCTAGATCCAGCCATTATCCTCAGTAAGTAAGAAACTTACTCCTTATATCTAAATCAAAAACAATGTTTTTCTTAATATTCTGTACACTAATTCATGTTCTTTATAACCCTCTCTGCATTCGTGTTTAATTTTTTTTAATTTAAGTAAGCATCTGTGCTGTAGCGTGTGAAGTTGGAAGTCCAAACACCTCCTGTATTCTTCCTAGAACTAGTTTTGTAGTTTTATCAAAAAAGCCATTAAGCTTGTTTACATAATTTGTGCTTTATAAAGCCCTGGGATTTAGCTGATCAAATTCTATTATCCTCTATAATGGTAAAAGCTGTTCATGTCTTTTTAATCTAATATTTATAGAGAGCTTGTTACTCAAGTTCCTAAGTACTTGCACTCAGTAATATCATTTTATTTATTATTATGCTTCTCAGAAGTTTCGGCAGTGAAGTAAAGGAAATGAGTCTCTGGTGGTGCGTGTGGCTTCCTGGGAAGTATCGTGAACCTCCCCAACCATTCCTGCTCATATACCCTTCCCCCCAGCAAAGCAAAGCGGGTCCTTCTCGATCATATTCATTTTCTTCGCAGCTCACAATTTATTATGTCAACGTTTCCGTCGGTCAGGAGTCGGCCACGGGTTAGCAGGCCCACTGCTCAGGTCTCACAGGCTGAAATGAGGGGGTCAGAGGGGCCGTGATTTCCTCTGAGGCTTGGGATCCTCTTCCATGTTCATTCATTCAAGTTGCTGACAGAATTCAGTTCCTTGTAGCTTTAATGAGGGCCCCGTTTCCTTCCTGGCTGTTGGCTGTGGATGCTCTCAGCAAATCCAGGCTGCTGTCCCAGGTCCCAGCCATGAGTCCCTCTCACAGCTTGGCAGTTGATGGATCTCTCTGGTCTCCAGACTGTCTCTCAAGAGCTCGCTCGAGTAGGTCATGCCTACCCAGGATAATTACCTGTTTGATTAACGGAAGTCAATTGATTGGGGGCCCCATCGTACTCGCTGATCCTACCCACATTCAAAGGGTGGGGCCTAGCAGGGAGTAAACCCGGGTGACAGGAATCTTGGGGGCCATCTTTGTATTCTTCTCACCATACCTTGCTACGAATACCTTTGTGGAGTATTCATGATTCCAGCCGCATTCATTCTTATCTTTTGAGTAACAGTGCCACGTTTAGTGTGTAAAATATTAAGCTTTTTTTATTATCATTTTTCTTAGAGTCTTTAGCATATTGTTCAGTTTAGGAAATCTTGAAAATATGATTTAAAAAAAATAAAAACTGCTTACCAGCTCCAGATATGAATTACTAACATGGTAGGAAATGTGTCATAAAGGCTTTGCATTCTATACTTGAAGCTGTAAATATTCTCGAGGCAAACTTAATGTTAGGCGGTATTCTAGGTGGATTACCCGTGTTAACTCGTTCATCATCCAGTAGTTCACAACAACCCCACAAGGTAGGTCATGATTAGGAATACTAAGCCCTAAGTCACACAGCAAATCTTAGTAAGTTATGGAGGTTGACTTCTTAGGGTTGTGCGATTCAGAATCAGAGGTCCTAGTTACTCTGTGTGTGTGTGTATGTGTTTGTGTGTGTGCACACTCATGTGCACATATGCTTGTGTGTGGTGTGTGGGTGTGCATGTGTCTGTGTGGTTCAAACACTACTCCTCATTTTGGATTTTGTAGTATGATCTGTAATATTATTTCCAAAATGAGCACCTCTTACCCATATCTTTCGGTGATCGTTATCATCAAAACTTCCTTACACAGCTCTAATTTATTATCTGTGGTTTGGACAGCATTTTTGCTGTAAACTATTTACTTCTTAATTGAGCAACAAATGCCTTGGGGTTTTTAATCAGAGAACACATTTTACATGAAATCAGAATCGAAACCATTAAGCAATTATTATCAGTTTTAGCTCTAAATTCAACTACAAGTTACAGTTTTCTGAGAGCTTTATAGGATAAGTCATATATTTCCTATCTACCTAGGTTAGCCATCCCTTAGGGTTTGAGCCCAACTTTAAGGATAATTTAAATTCTGTTGCCAATATCTAGTGATTTTGTCAATGTAAAATCTTACTCCGAATCTAACCAAATCTGGTGTGAGAATGTAATGACATTGAATGGAATTGTGTTGGGGATCATAGTGCGTAATATTTAATGTGATCACAGTGCCTCATTCTTCCCTTTTCTGCAAGGAGACCAGCAAGAAATGAGGACACACGCAGCCCCCCTATTCTCTGTGAAGCTTATTAACATCCGCAGACCGGGCATTACTATGCTTCCAGTCCCTTGGTGTTCCCATGTGTCATGAACTATTTCTCTGATAAATTCGTGGCCTCAAGTGGAAGCCTCAAAACACTGGCTTCTTCCATTTTATTCCCTCTGCTCATTTATATTTTTTCTCATCACAGGCCTTTTCTCTCCCTTTTCCGTCTCCTAACCCAGTGCACCTCCTCCTTTGTTAACCTGCACATAGAAGAGCTCTCCTTGGCGTCTTCTCTTAGGACGTCTTCTCTTGGCCGACCTCTCACAAACTGTCTTTGTTAAAAAAAAAAAAAAAAAAAACCTTTGTAATCACTCAGCAACTCCTGCCTCGCGTGCTCAGCTATTTCAGTTCCTCACAATCAGTATAAATCTTTGAATTCAATTCTGTTCATACAGCTTCAATTGAAAATCTAGGAACCAACTCACTGATCAAACACAGCCTGAAAAGAGAGCTCTTCTCCGTAACTGATTACCCACTTGCCCAAGACTCCCTTCCGGATTCATACTTTTATTCCGCAGATGGCTTTCACCTGCCAGGCTCTCTTTCAAACCTCTTCATTGTGTGCCAGTCACAGTGATAGGTTAATACCACAAAAGCTCTCGAATGGGTTTCGAACTTAAATCGAGAGAAGGAGAGGAACGCTATTAGAGGCGGGGTGAGGCCCATGCCATGGGACAGGGTCTGGGAGGGAGTATGGGATGCCATGGAAAATCAAGAGGAAACAGCTTTAGAGCTATAACTGGATCCTCAGGGTCACCTCTGGAGCCTCCGAAAGGGTACCCCAGGTGCAAATGCACCCACCCCCGAATATTTTTACACGCCTTCCTAGACAGTATTTTAAATACACTGCCCTTTGGTGCTTTATTATTTATTTATTTATTTATTTATTTATTTATTTATTTTCAGTATATGAAGTTTATTGTCAAATTGTTTCCATACAACACCCAGTGCTCATCCCAAAAGGTGCCCTCCTCAATACCCATCACCCACCCTCCCCTCCCTCCCACCCCCCATCAACCCTCAGTTTGTTCTCAGTTTTTAAGAGTCTCTTATGCTTTGGCTCTCTTCCACTCTGACCTCTTTTTTTTTAAAGCAGTGCCTTTGTTATGTGATCTCCCCCTGCCTCCTCCGTAGCCAAGAATGGCTTCACATTGTCTATAGCTAAGGGCTGTTGAGTCGTCTGACATTTGGGGTGTGAGACTCTTATCTAGTCCTCTGTAATCAGCTGATCAGGCAGGAAGGAGGGGGGAAAAACACCTTGGGAGATCCAATTAAGGTCAGCTTATTGCTTTACCGTCAGAAACCAAAGAACACGAGAATCATTGCACAGGCCTGCCCTAGGAAGTCCTCTCCTCTGCCTGACCTCAAGCCAGTATGTTTGGGTTTCTCTCTCCAAACCCTACCCTTTTCAGTTTTGTGGGTCACCTTTCATCCCTTCTGAGTAAACAGATTTCCATATCAAAAGGTTTCTTGCAATTTTGTTGAGAGAATCTCATAGAGCAGCTAATTTCTTGTTTTACCTTAGCTTGGTCCAATCGATGCAACCGAGGAAGTTACAATAAACTGTACCAATAGTACACGTTGCCTAAACTGGCAAATATTGGAACCATATTGCCTGGGACTCACTTAAGCCAATGCCCTAAAGCTCATCAGTGTCCTACAAATGACTGCCACATGGCAGCATCTGTCTCATTTGTGAAGAGAGGAAGTAACAAAGTTGTCAAAAATGTCTTTATTTCATTGGTGGACAGAATGTCCTCTGTTAGGGCTGAACTCCCTTCACATCATGCTCTGTTTTCAGTAATATTGTTGAGCAAAGACAGCATTAAAAAAGTGAGACCAGGCAAGAACAACATCATCATCGTCGCCGTCGTCGTTTCTTCTTTGCTTGTCTGTACGTCTATTTTATTCAGTCTTCCCTGGGGAACCATCTTGGCCCCTTCTGCTTTTCCGTCCTTTCTCAGTTTTTAAGAGACTGTAAAATGGTCGTGGGCATCTTGCTGATGTGTCTACATTCTCCCACCCAGACTGTTTGCTGTCTGTGTCTGGGGCATGCTGTCATCGTGAAACCTCGCGTTGCCACACTAGTGTCGTTCAGCTGGGAATTCCTCACCTCTCCCTGTGCTGGATCTCATGCTTCCCATGATCCCTGTCTCCCTCAGCCTTATCTCTCTCTGTTTCTGTCTCTCTCTCTCTCTCTCTCTCTCTCTCTCTCTCTCTCTCTCTCTCTCTCTCTCTCCAGCACCACACACCCTCTGGTCCCTTCATGATCCTTTACTAGGAACCGCCCCCCACCTTCTCTCTGGAAGTTAGCATGTTTTTTTTGTCCCAGATGTTCTGAAATTTCACAACATGCCTTAGAGTATGTCTATTTCATCCATTTGCTGAGTGCTCACTTTCATGCTGGCAACTCCTTACACTTCTTTTCGTTGTTCTCTTTGTGATTTTGTCTCTTCTGATTTATGTTCCCTCTAGAATGACTTTTCATCATGACTTTAATCAAAGAACTCTTTTTTGTTCCTGAAAACTTCCTTTTTACAAAATTATTTAAATTAATTAATTCATTTATTTATTATTTCAGAGTGAGCAAGAGACATGGGGGAAGGGGCAGAGAGAGAGAGAGAGAGAGAGAGAGAGAGAATTGGAAACAGGCTCCAGGATCCCATTTCAGGGCTCGATACCGTGACCCTGGGATCATGATCTAGGCTGAAATCAAGAGTCAGTTGCTCAACCGACTGAGCCATCCAGGCGCCCCCTGGAAATTTCCTTTGTAATGGCATTCTCCTGTTGCTTCCTGAATGCACAGCCTTTGCTCGCATCTCAAGGATAACAGACATCTTTTTTCTTCATTTTCTCTAAATATCTTTATTTTCGTTTTTTTTTTCTTTTTCTTTTTCCCCTTTATTTCTAGGCTCCTCAGCTTTCCTCAGATTCCTCATAATGATTAGCTATGTGTTTGTTATTAAGAGTCACAGGGTCTGGGCAGCTGGGTAGTTTAATTGGTTAAGCGTCTGACTTAAGCCCAGGTCATGATCTCATGGTTCATGAGTTTGAGCCCTGCAGGGGACTCTGTGCTGACAGTGTGGACCCTGCCTGGGATCCTCTCTCTCCCTCTCTCTGCCCCTTTCCCACTTGCATGCATGCTCTCTCTCTCTCTCTCTCTAAATAAGTAAATAAACTTAGGATGAAAAGAGTGACAGGGTCTTGTTGACTTTAAACTTCAGGGTAAGTTACCACATGTCCTGGTGTGCCCAGTATAGACCCAGTACAGCCCTCCTGCCCTCATGCAATCATTAACTTCTCTCCCTTTTACTCTCTCACACACAGATTATGTGCATATATAACATATACTCTGTGATTTTTTAGAAGTTAAGTGCCATGTATATCCACCATCCTAATCTGGAAACCCTTTACTTGTTTTTAATCCCTTATTTTAATACTATAAGAAGTAAATAGTTTCTGAAACATGACTTTTAAATTTATGGAAATCTATTAATTTTAAATATCTATTAATATATCCCTTTTATTTAAAGGATGTCATAATTCTTAGCACTTATTATCAACTCTCTATAAGAGGGTAGATGCTTTCGGGATGCCTGGGTGGCTCAGTCGGTTAAGTGACTCTTGGTTTCAGCTCAGGTCACGATCTCACAGTTCATGGGTTTGAGCTGTGCATCAGGCTCTGCACTGTCAGTGATTCTCTCTCTCTCTTTCTCTCTCTGCCACTCCCCTGCTCACTCACTCACTCTGTCTCTCCCAAAATAATTAATTAACTTTAAAAAATTAAAGCAAAGGGGTGCCTGGGTGGCACAGTCGGTTAAGCGTCCGACTTCACCAGGTCACGATCTCGCGGTCCGTGAGTTCGAGCCCCACGTCGGGCTCTGGGCTGATGGCTCAGAGCCTGGAGCCTGTTTCCGATTCTGTGTCTCCCTCTCTGCCCCTCCCCCGTTCATGCTCTGTCTCTCTCTGTCCCAAAAATAAATAAACGTTGAAAAAAAAAATTAAAGCAAAAAGAAGTAGATGCATAGTATCATCTGTAGTATTCTGGTTATTCCTTACAACAACCCTGAGAGGTATTCGTGTTCCGATGTTGAAGACATGTGACCTGAGACACAGACAGATTGTAATATTTTCCAAACAGCTCATAAATACTTTTAAACATCTTATCATCTGTGGGTGCATCTATAAGACAATTCACAAGAATCTATGTACATTAAAGAATATAGGTTTGGATGAGAGACTTCTGTAGCTTTTCAGGGAATAAATTTATCACTTTTCCCTTCTAAGAGATTGCAACATTCTGAGAAACCCTTGTTCTTATAATTAAAATCATGTAAATTATCATGACTAGTATTATTTAAAAATTGTCTTCCTCTGTTTCTGATTTCTGGTTAACTGGAGTCTAGGCTGTGATCTAGGCTTGTTCACTAATGAATCCAGCACCACCTGTATATATGTGGCACTAATAAATGCACTGCTGTGAGAAGACGGATGCCACTTTGGCTCTCTTAGTAGATGGACGTTGCCGGCAATAGTTAGAGATAGACAAGTAAGCATGAGTAACTTCATCTAACTCAGCACCCAGTGAGAAAACAGGTGTGAGACAAGCCTGCCCTTCCTACAGTTAGAAGACATGTGTTTATTAGCAGTGGGCTCAAAAGTTGTCTACACAGCCTGTTCTGTAAGCTTGAAAGTCCCAGCTCTTTATCCCTTTAGTTTTTCCAGATGCTCGGTGTATGGACGTTTTTCTTACACCAACTAGGAAAGCAATGCAGGAGAGGGATCGAATTTACTTTATAATTGCGATCAGACAGCCAGAATCCTCTAAATCAATGGATGAAATAGAACTACTGAAGAATCCAGCCTCAGTCACCCTTATGAGGAATAAAAAGCAAAGGGTTCCCTAGACTTTATCCTTTATCCTTTTGACGCAAGAGAGGGAGAATCTCTAAATTATTTTCACCGATCAACTTAAGCAAACACCAGTGATTTCACCATTAAAAAACCCATCCCCCATAATGTAACTAGCAGTTCATTTATGCTAATTAACAAACCATGAGGTCTTGAGCAGAAACAAGTATACCTTACACATTTGTACTATCTACCTCTGAAATGTGGTCTTTTAATGAAATACTAGCCACCCTCCTATGGAGTGTGTGTTCTTGCTTGGATCAACCCTTGGATGTCAGCTATCTGATATGCATGGAATTATATCAAGCTGTCTTTGTGAATGTATTTTAGAGGTAAATTACAGACCACAAAACATATTAATTAACTGCCCAGGTTGCCTACCAAGTACTTATAAAAAGAAACTATGTCAACATAAGTTATTAAATTTGGGAAAAATTTGCAAGAGATGGGTACTTCAACATCAGCATGTTGGCTAATTGCTGTAAAGCACAATGATGAGTTAGGTCTGAGTAATAACCACCAATGCTGTTACCGAGTTTATTCATCAGACTCCTAAATCGCCCTTGCTACTTCTGAACTGCATTTCCAGGCCAGCTTGAACAACATTTTCCTTTAATTTCGTCTTGTTCCTTTCTTCTTTCTCATGTCCTTATTCTCAGAGCCTTCCCCCGAATGTTCTCCCTTAGAAGAAGAAAGATCTGATACGGCTCTAGCATATTAATGTACTATGTTACCTCCTCCAGAGGTATTTCCATTTCAAAAATAATAACAATGGGAATCAAAATATGGAGAAGATACTTTCAAGCAAGCACTTCCAAATTCTCTCGAAGTCATTCCTATCCATAGCCCCCTTCTGCTGGTCTATACAGAAAATCACAGTCCAAATGATTTTTAAAGGTTATCCCATGTGAAGTTTTTGTCTGTTGAGACCTAGCAAGCCACTATGTTTATTAACCATTCTGTTCTTGCTTTTGCTTCAGTATCTACTTTATAACAAGTCTTTCTTTTTCCCCTTCCCCTCCCTTTCATATTCCATACACAAAGGTTAAAGGAAGGTAAGATTAGAAAAAAAATTGAATTAGATATTACATAGGAAAACACAAAGGAATAGTCTATGCAGTAGAATAGTTACTGTCTGGAAAGAGAATTACTGTTAGCATCATATTCCCAACACTTCCACTCTTCCCAAGTTCTGTCTTATTTTTCTCTTTTTTAAATGTTTATTTAGAAAAAGAGAGCACACACGTGCACATGGGCACGTGAGCAGGGGATGGACAGAGAGAGAAGGAGAGAGAGAATCCCAAGTAGGGTACATGCTGTCAGCACAGAGCCTCATGAGGGGCTCGATCCCACAAACCGTGAGATCGTGACTTGAGCTCAAATCAAGAGTCAGACGCTCAACCGACTGAGCCACCCACGTGCCCCCAGGTCTGTCTTTTCTTTGAAAGCTCTAGATTCTATTTATGTAAAGATTCAGATTCCCCTTATATAATCATTTTTAATACTTTGAATCCTGATCTTCATTTGTATTTGAAAGTAAAATACTCCAACTTCCATAGAATGTGTGTTTCCTCTATCATGGCAACACGTTGCTAGGATCTGTATTATCATTACGGATAAGTAAGAACCCAGCACGCTCAGAAGCTTCTGTGAATGCTGAGACTTTCGTCATCATGTTGTTTATCTACATGATACAGTTTGGTTGTCAGTTATAAGACTCTTGTTTAGATATTTTTGTTAGTAGTAGAAAGTCAAGGGGGATAACAGAGCCACTTAAAAGAGGAGATTAGAAGGAGGTTGGATTTAGAGATTGATTGTTAAAACCAGTGATATTTTCTTTCTCCCATTTCAAGCCCTGGGCAGAAACCTTGTAAAAAAAAAACATTTGCATGGATTATCATGGCCCCGGTGAGCTTCTGACTGTGTTGCGATGTCATTTAAATGAATTTTTGGTGCCCGTTCAATTTGCCTTTAGCTCTACAGACATGGTCCTATTCATACTGATTGCTCTCCCTTTCAGGGGAGAGCACTTCATAGTAGTGTGATGAAGGAAAGAGGGAAAAATGTCCAAAAAATAGTCAATGTGTTAAATCTTTCTTTTTCAGCGTTCCTATGATGTTTTAATAGACTCCAAGTCTATTAAAGATGCTCCTTGATAATAATAATCTTGCTTTAAAGGGGATGCTAATTTCTTGTGTCGTAATGGGAAAATATTTAGTGTGCAGATGATTCCGAAAACATAAAAATCATGCAAATTTTATAAGTGTGCAAATCTCATTTCCTTTAACAAAATTACCCAAAAAAAGCCATTTCTTTGTATCACAGAAGTATCATTTTCAACATAAATGTAACTCCTCCACCATTTGCCCTTCATAAAGCTTATTATCTTTAAATCAAATTCAACTCTAGTTTCTTAGTTTCTCACTGCAATTATTTAACAATACTGAGGGGTTCCTGGTTAGCTCAGTCAGTTAAGCGTCCAGCTCTTGATTTCGGCTCAGGTCGTGATCTCACAGTTCGTGGGATCGAGCCCTACGTTGGGCTCGGCACCGACAGTGCAGAGCCTGCTTAGGATTCTCTCTCTCTGCCCCTCCCTTGCTGCACGCGTGCTTTCTCTCTCTCAAAAATAAGTGAATAAACATACAAAAAGGAGTACTGAATGTCTTTAATAATCATGCAGAAAAAATAAATTCTGAAATATCTTACAAATCCATCTCAACACAATCTTTAAGTTCACACTTGGACTTCCCAGTTCCATCAGTAGATCCTTACTTGATGTGGTTCATAATCCCTTTCTAATTCTGATCATTAGCCTATTTTCTTTTTTTTTTTCAATTTGAATAACTCTATGATTTGATTAGTGGCAACTTTAATGGTAGCTGTGATAGAGGAGGGTTCTATCAGACATTAGACAGAGTGTGAGTCATTTCCCACTCATGTAAAATATCCATGTTGATTACTCTATGTTATCCCCTGGGTACAATTTTTAGAACTTTAATGTGTTTACCTAAGTTTGTATAATTGTTTATTTATGTAACTAATATTTATTAGTGCATATTATGTGGCAGGCACTAGGGATACAACAGAAAACATATTAGACATAACATCTGTTTGTGTGGGGCTTATAGTATTATAAATGTGTATAAAATTATTTCAGATAATCTAGCATGGCATATGAGTAGCTAAGTTATTTCTAGTAAAGACATTGAATTATTCAAATGAGAAAAAGCTATAAAGTTATTAATGCTACTATATCTATTAATTTACAGCAGTTTCTGAGAGCAGAATCATTTATTACCTTAAGTCAGAATTTCCCAAACTTTACTGATTTGTTTACCATCTGCACAAGTTTTGCAAAGCCCACCGACCATCAATTTAATTATTTAAAAAACATTTTTTTTCTGGGGCGCCTGGGTGGCACAGTCGGTTAAGCATCCGACTTCAGCCAGGTCACGATCTCGCGGTCCGTGAGTTCAAGCCCCGCGTCGGGCTCTGGGCTGATGGCTCAGAGCCTGGAGCCTGTTTCTGATTCTGTGTCTCCCTCTCTCTCTGCCCCTCCCCTGTTCATGCTCTGTCTCTCTCTGTCCCAAAAATAAATAAACGTTGAAAAAAAATTAAAAAAAAAAACAACATTTTTTTTCTTTATATCAACTCACTTGTTTTAACTTCCTCTTATCCAAAGCAACAATACCCATAAAGCTTTTGTGTGTAATACGCTCAACGTTTTTTCCCAATGTGCTATTAAAACATAATGTGGGCATTTAAGAGAACTAGTATAATAGGATAGGATACTTCTCAAAGTGTCAGTGGTACACACACTCTCAGAAATTCTTAGGCTTGACAAAACCTTTGTACCTAATTTAAAATTTTCCTTCTGTGAAACAATTAACTTGTCTGGCCTTGGAGCCAGAACTGTAACTAGCATAACCCACACATTTTCAAAATCGAATGCCTTTTTTAAATCCAAAGAAAGCTTATACATGAGGACTTTATTTTAAAATACAAATACTGTAGTTTGGTAGTAAATGATAGACCTGGATCCTAATCTGTTATTTTGCTAGCAGTTGATTCATGTTAACCCAAGTGTTCTTTATTACCCGCATCTGAACTTCAGACATTCTCCTTCTTCTGTCCTTTTAACTCTAGCTGATTTAATATTTGATAAGCAATTACCATAATTTTCATCTTCTCCCCAGAAGAATACAAGTTATCCCAGGACTTTCTGAAATGACCCCCTACTCCCAACCCTGCTAGTTGTCTACATAGTTCTGCCCTCCCCCTTCTCTCCTTCTGCCTTACTTTTTACCAAACCTGTAGTCCTGACTACCAGGTAATGATTATTATAATCTCCCAAAACTTTGAGCTAAAGAGAATCCTCATCACCTAGTCAAACCCCATTTTACAGATGAGAAAATTGATGCCTGCATTTTGACAGCCTCAACTTAAATACTGACACAGATTTAAATTGGGTTGGACATATTCATAGAATGAACCCCAATAATAAATTTTGAACACTTCCCCAAAATACTTTATATTGCTGTCTCTTTTTCAGTCAGCTTGCACAATGATTTTGCCTATGTTACTGATATTATGTGTTTATCCAATATCTTAGTTATTCATCACCCACATTTTAAGCCTGTAAACAACAACAATAATAAAGTTCTCATATTTAGCAAACACATACTGCATGCTGGGCATTGTGCTTTGTACACCAGCCTCTACTGAGGTAGGTTGAATCATCATCCACTTTGATGTGTGAGACAGCTAAGGCATAGGTAAATTGGAAGCCAAGTTTGTATCACCTTGGAGGCCACTACCTTTTCAATTTATTATAACACCCGCTTTATTCCCAGTGCTATCCTAGAGCAATGAGACACTGTGCAAATGTATAAGACAAAATTCTTTAATATGCCTTCACTCTAGTTCAAATGACAGAAGTAAGAATATTATTCATCAGATTAAGATCTGAACAACTTATGGCAATTGTCAAAATTTAGGGGGAACGTCATAGAAAAAAAAAATCATGGTCATTGATAGAGACTGTGACCCATGGTGTGGTGGCAATTCTCACCAGAACATTCCCCATCTCTTTGGGCAATGGAAGAATCACTGAAGTAAGTTGGTAGCCTGGCAAAATGAGTCTGTGGTGGTGTTTTCCCTTTTGGAAATAAGGACAACATAGAGCCTCTGATCAACCAAGAAAAAAGCTCATAGAGACAGATTCCAGTAACTTAGAGCAAGCATGTAGGTCTCCCCTGACAAAAATACAGTGACATAGCATCAGGTGAACTTGTCTCCTCCCATCTAAATCTGGTGACTAATCATTAACTCCACCTTCCTATCAACTCAGCAGTAATGGCAAGTGCTCAGTTTAATTGTCTGAAATAAAACAACAAAAGCTTTCCAGTGGCATGAGTGCTGGAAAAGTATACATTATATACAAAGAAGAGAATGTATACATAGCAGGAGCTCAGTGAATAAATATTCCTGATTGATTACAGAAAATATAATAATGAAGCACTGCCATTTAGGTAAATAAATATTTATGAAATGTGATAGGAAAATACGTGTTTTTCTCCTTGTGATAAAAAAGATGAATTAAGATTTTTGGAGAAAAAGGAAGATATAAATCATGGTGTAGCTTCTTAAAAACTTAGAAGTTTATTGAAATTCCTAGCTAATATTGGTACTTTTACAGAATTTTTATAATACCTTCAAGTTCCAAACATGTGAGTGTGTATAATTGACAACTGGCTGTAATAATGAGAGTTGTGGTCCTGTAAATTAGCTTTGTAGCCTTGACTCTTCACCCTGAACAGGTTTCTACTAGCAATTACAGATTGCATATTCTTTCTGCAGGCGGCACTGAGAGATTACATTAAATTGGTTATGGATCATCATGTATGGGTTGGTTCACTTTACTAAAATGTAATCTTGCTTCAACAAATCTACATCTGACAAAGTGTGCCATTTTCATGCCATGTAGACTCAGCAAGAAGTTATAAGAGATTCCAGGTTGGTTGAGGGCCTGAACTTTGGCCATTGCAAATCTAACCGTTAATGTTATTTGGAAGTATTGAATTAAATGATATATATGGAAATGTTTTTATACACTAATATATAGATATAAGACTATAGTACTTTGAAAAATACAAAACAGGGGCGCCTGGGTGGCTCAATCAGTTAAACATCTGACTCTTGATTTCAGCTCAGGTCATGATCTTGGGGTTTGTGAGTTCGAGTCCCACATTGGGCTCTGTGCTGACAGTGCAGAGTCTGCTTGGGATTCTGTCTCCGTCTCTCTCTGCCCTTCCCCTGCTTGCTCTCTATCTCTCAAAGTAAATAAATAACCTTAAAAAAAAAAAGAAAAATGCAAAACAAGCGTCATTAAGCATCTAGTCTTTACCACACATGCTGGGGTGTATCACAAGGAATAAATCATCCCCTCCAGGGATTCAGGAGTAAAGAAGGTCAATAGTGACAATCGTGGTTTATATGTGATAAGTATCATAACAGAAAAAAAAATTGCTAATTTTCCTCATTTCTAGCTTCCCTTATTAATTATGTCTGCTTCTTTTCACATTTTTCCTCATAGGTTATGAGTCTATCTGGTCCCATTCTTTCCAACTTAACCCTTATCCTATCCTCACTCTGCTACGTATATTGAAGTCACTATATCCGACCCTACTAATATTAATCTCAACTTCATGCAAGACAATTTTCACATTCATTTAACTGCTGGCTCCAGTCCCTAGAGCCTACTTAATTACTAGTGCTATATCCAGCTTTTTTTTTTTTTTTAATTGGTATGCAGGCAGAAAAATGCATTTGTGTGTGCCTGGGAAATCAAATAGACACATCCCCACACCTCACATCTCGTAAGGTGATATTCATTACGTCGGTGACATTATCATTGTCTAGAGGCCTTCCTTGTTGAAGGATAAGGTGGTGGAGCACTAGGAGGATGACCCATTAACTAAAACTCAGTAGAATGGTGTTCACAACTAAAAAGTCAATTAATTTATAATGAGAAATAATTATCCTGATAGAAAGGATTGCGATTGCTTTCTCTCCCTGTTGGCAGTCCTACATAATCAGATCATCTGGGGGCTTAGAATCAGTACAAAAGGAACTACGTAAATCACTGGAATTGATGGCATCCGGCTAAGCCTGTGTGTCGCATTGTGTCTTACTATTTTAGTCTGTTGACTACACCTCCCTCTCCTTGGATCGTTTTCTGACAGTCATCAACAGCTCATGCTCATACCCCTCTTTTGCTCCCAAGCTTCCGAGGTCGAACAATACCATTCTGATCATTTTTTGTCCTATACATGTTAATGACATCAAACAGATTAAAGTTTGAGTGTCAATTGCAAAGTGTTTTCAGAATCGGACTCTGAGGGTGAAGACGCGTGAGGGATGCCTTCACCAGATCATTGCGTTTGGTTTCTTTCTCAAGTATGCATCAGAGTCCTATAATTAAATATAATTGAAAGAGTTCTTTTAGGATGGTCTACTATTTCTTTCTTACTGATGCATCAAATGGTAGTGTATCTTACCATCCATGGCCTCCTAAATTAGCAACTATGATCATGTCTGTTTTCTTTTTTTTTTTTTTTTTTTTTTTTTTTTTTCAACGTTTTATTTTTATTTTTGGGACAGAGAGAGACAGAGCATGAACAGGGGAGGGGCAGAGAAAGAGGGAGACACAGAATCGGAAACAGGCTCCAGGCTCTGAGCCATCAGCCCAGAGCCCGACGCGGGGCTCGAACTCACAGACCGCGAGATCGTGACCTGGCTGAAGTCGGACGCTTAACCGACTGCGCCACCCAGGCGCCCCGATCATGTCTGTTTTCAAGTAGCATTCCATCTCTGCACATATCTTGGCCATTTTAGAGCTGTCTGGGAACTGGAGTCGACATCTGTTTTTTGAGATGGACAAATCATTTAATTACCCCCGCTGTGAAGGATGGTGGTGGGTCAGCTCTCTTATTCCAAAAGGTCTGGATGGTAAATTTAAGGGACATTTTCAAATGCTGCCCAACACCAAATGGAAAAGTTAAAGTTCCTTATTCCTAAGGTGGGATAAAGGCTCTTCCATTACCAAATAGTCAAACCCACTACATAGTTTGCGTGTGAAAAAATAGCAGAGAAATACCAATTTTTGCAAATGCAAAAAAAGGGGGGAAACTCTGTTTAAATTTGTAAATAGGATTTCCTGCAAGAGTAGGTTGGCAGCACCCGCACTGGGTACGTGAGAAATTCAGGGCATCTGGCCTCTGTGCCGGTCCGGCAGGTGCTCCTGGGAAAGAAATGACAGCTTTGCAGAAGCTGCAGCCGGGCCACGCACCTCCATGCTCACGCAAGTTGCTCTGCCAGGGTGGCCTCTGGGGGGGAGCCTCACAAAGCCCTCTGGGGCCTATCCCCGGCTCACAGGCACAGGGAACAAGGCCAGGGTGGTGTGTGCGGCTCCTGAGGTGCCTGGCCGGGGTGGGGGTACCCTTGCTGGAGTCTCGGGGGACCTCAGGGACCTGCTAGGACCCGGCAGTGTCTTTGAATCCCTGTGCTGCCCATGGCCTTCCGCCTGCACGTCCCTGCGTGACAGAAGCAGTTACAAATTGTCCAAAGCCGTTCCCATAAATCCCATTCCTGTGGTTTGATTTAATGTCAGATGCCCAAATGTCAGTTCCGAATCAGGAGCAGATATAGTTACACACTCGGGTGGATTGGCTTACCTGATTAAGGATGCTAATTAAGTGGCATTCTTGTAAATGTATATCCTTACACATTGAATTACTTCTATATGCCACTCTCTTATGTAGAGCAACATAGAAAATAGTTACTGTGACTTAGAAATAATGCAAAAGTTCATACATAGAGAAAATTATATATTGTATATAATTATATTCTATCTATTGTAACATAAAACTTATAACAACATAATATCCCGTTGTACGTTAAAATTATATATAATTAGGGGCGCCTGGGTGGCTCAGTCAGTTGAGCGTCTGCCTTCAGCTCAGGTCATGATCTCGCGGTTCGTGGGTTCGAGCCTCGCGTCGGGCTCTGGGCTGACAGCTCAGAGCCTGGAGCCTGCTTTGAATTCTGTGTCTCCCTCTCTCTCTGGCCCTAACCTGCTCTCTCTCTCTCCCTCTCTCTCTCAAAAATGAACAAACATAAACATTTTTAATTATATATAATTATAATGTAACTATATACAATATATAGTACAATTTTATTGATATAATCTACATATAATTTTGTGTGTAAGTGAACTTTTGCATATATATAGACTCACTCTCCAAACTTATACGTATAAATAAGTAAAAGATGTTTAATATATAAAATGTAAGTATAATTTATATATTATAAGTATATAAATAAATGTACATATGTGTGTGGAGTTACTACATACATATAGATCTAGAGTTACTGCTGTGGGTATCAGTAAAAAGCAGAGATAGTTTAAAGCCAAACTATGCGAGCTTATAATCGTTTGCCCTTAATTAGGTTAGGTTCGGAATAATTGACCAATTTATTTTTAATTGTTTTCTGTGAAAGTCTTCTTGTGTTTTACTCTTCTAAAGGAATATGTAGAGAGAAAGAAAGCAAGAAAAGGATAGGAATGGGGTAAAGAATGAGGCAGAGCTCTAACAGAAGCCCCATCACAGTATAACCTGGGCGTGTGTGTGGATGTTGGGCTGTTCGTACAGTTGGACAGGTTGTTCCCTGCGCAAGGGCAGCCAGGCTGTGAGTCAAAGCTAAAATGAGTCCGTGCTCCCCTCAGAAGCCACATTCCCTGGCTCGTGTCTGCATTCACGAAGAAAAGGGCACCTTCTTCGCATTCACACAAAGGCACCAGATGGGTTACCTAGGCCCAAGTGGTAGAAATACACTTTCCCTTCCAGACAACCCAGAGTCTAAATTATACCCGCAGAAATTCAAGCTGTTGTGTTAATCATTATGTTTTCCAGGGACTGTCTTCTGAAATCCAGTGACACTTCAGTGCAAAGGAGTTTCATTAGTATTTTTGTTTTGTTTTGTTTTGGTTTGGTTTTTGCGATTAGAGTAGGTACTAGGGACATAAGGCACCAAAGGAATTTGAACAGAGGAATTCCAGAGAAAGTAATGAGGAGAAGAGGTGAGAAGGGCTGCAAGCTGGCTTACCTGCTTCCTCGGGGTCACCTGAGCGTCCTGAGCATCAGGATCAAGGCTACCTCTCCACTAAATACTCACTTTCTAAAGCAGATACATTATAGCATGATGGGTCAGATAGACAAATAGCACTGCGATTAAAACGTTCATAATTTTGCTTCAATTCAGGTGTCATCTTGGGACCAGACTCAGGTCTGGAGCTCATTTGACTAGTGACAATTTCACTTATTTACATCAAGAGAAGTTTTGGACCTTTCCTTTGGCCACCATAAAGTCACGAACCTTCCTCCATCGGAAGTGGAGCGAAGCTCATTGGCCAGATACCACAGGCAGTTGATGAAGACCAGAGAATCCCCAGTCTGCTTCTTTCTTGGCTGCATACGCCTACATTTTTAGTGTATTTCGAATTTCTCAGCTTCGTGCTTTAATTTGGTATAGTTTGAACTTTGCCTACCCCTAAAACTCCCCTAAACTCTGCGCTAACCTAGACCGCTGGGAGCCAGACTTACAGAGTCGGAAGTGTTCTGTTGAAGCACCATTCATCTAAAAGCCACGGCAAAGATTTATTGATACGTGGCAAAATCTTGCCAGTACATTCTTCACTGTCCACCTCTCTCCTGAAGATAAGACAGCCTTTTAAAGACAAATAAGACTCATTCTGGTCGTTCACATGGAAGTTCCTGATACAGGACTTAATATGTTTGAACAGTATAGCATTTGTTTGTAATTGTTTTATAATCCTTTTGTGTGTGTGTGTCTCTTCCCTTTTATGGCAGACCTACAGGCGAAAACGGCATTATTTACAAGTATTTCCATATAAGGCGTGAAAAGCCTCAAACCGTATTTCTCTGCTTTCTAAAGAACTGTGAGACTATGGGCAAATCAGTTGGCCTCCCTGGGCCTCTGTTCTCTTACTTATAGAATGAGACATTGAAGTAGGTCAAATTTAAACTCACATCCAACCATAAATGTACCACGAGGGTAATTTGGAAAATAGTGAGTTACTCAGAGCTATTTCTGAATCAAAACACGAGACATTTTATAAACTGTAGAACTACCTCGTAGAGTCTCAGACATCCTTTACCGAAATGGAAAAGAGAAACAGAAGGGGAGTCACTAGATATATTTAGATCTTCCTTTAGTCTAAGAAAGCCTGTCACACCACCCAAAGAGAAAGAGGAATATTTTATAAGCGCTCCAGTGTAATTACCAAGGACCGGAGCTATAACCAGACCCAGGATTAGGACCTAGAAACCGAAATATTCAGTAGAGACTAGATGTTGTTTCGAAAACTCAACTTGACCCAGCTTGGGTCAGGGTTCTCTCCCTAGGACAGTCAGCTATAATCGGGGTATAAACTGGGGTAATCTCGAACAAATATCTCAAAAGGCCCTTTAGGAGGAGATAGTTCCCAAACAAGAAACTACAATGTGAACGGATGAACTGGCATCTATCAACAGAAGTGCCTGTTTCCCACCCCTTCCAGCTATAGTAGACCAAAGATTTGAGTATTTAAACGTATAGAAAGGAATATGGCCCCGGGTTTTAATTCTTGGCTACCCAAGAAAATCATCAATCTGTAAATTACTTTCTTCTCTGTATTGATACAGTAATTAGAACCAAGGCAATCGGACCTGCCATTATGTTCTTTCCCCACGTCATAGCACCAGGCAATAATGGAGGGCCAGCCGGGCCAGCCTGGTGCTGCAAGAGAGACGCTCTGAGCTTCTTCAGGCAACTGACATTTATGGGAGCTGTGGTATGGCATCGATAATTCACAGAACCTCATGACAAGTGCTGGCAAGCAGCTGTTCGGTAGACAGGGGCCTCATCACTTACTCATGTCTGAGACATTTTTACTGGTTCATTGCCTTACTTTAAAGCTTCTTTAATTGTAGGGATGCTACAGAAAGAATGCAGCAAGTAGCAATTAAATCAAGAGCACCACTCTGCATCCTAAGCGGGAAGGTGGATTACTTACTTCGTGGAGGGGCTAATTGGCTTTTGAATCCCTAACTGAATGTTTGGCCACCAAAACCTAATGGTTTAAATGATTCATTTATTTCAGGTCAGCATTTGCTTCTACAGTGAACCGCAAACAGATCTCACTACTACTTAATTTTACAGAACCACAGACCTTTACAACTGAGTGGCTCCTTAGAAAGGATCAGGTCCTTACTCTGTATTTTGTTTAAGAAGTAAATGTCTAGAGAACTAAAGCAAGTGTCCGAAAATCACATAGCTGGTTCTTAAAAGTGCTAAGACTAGCACTCAAGTTTGGTGAAGTTGACACATGCACCCTCCACCCCCTGCCACCCACCTGCACAGAATTAGATTAATCATAATCCCTGGTCATACCCTCATTATCCATCACTTACTGATCAACTTGTAATCAATAACAGTATAATAAGGGTCTGCAAATCCATCACTTCCCAAAAGAGGTCAGACCTTAGCAATAGTCTCGGAAACTTATGATTCCTTCCCATTCCATGCCCTCCCCACCATCCACAGGTGACGGTCAACCTGAATGGTGCATTTTGGTGATGTCCTTTGTATGGTTTTCTTACATGTAGATGTAGTCCTTAAACACATTTTTTAGTTTTTTTTTCATTTATAAAAATCGCATCATACTGTGTATAATTTAATACTATTGCGTATACTACAGTGGCACGTTTACTCCTCCATTAATAGCTTTTTGGATTGTCTGTAAGTTTTCCTGACAGTGCTGCTAAGAATATTCTTGTGAATGTTTCTTGTTCTAAAGGTACAAGAGTTTGTGATAAAGAGCAAGAATTGCTAGGGAAGAAACGACGTAAATGTTCCGCTTGGTGACGACAAATTGCGTCCCAAAGTGGTGACCTCAGTACACACCCCCAAGAGCAACGTATAAGACCTGTAGATAGCATCTATCGGGGGCAGAGAGCCTTTCCTAGAAAGGGCTAAACAGTAAACATTTCTTGGGGGCCACATACAGCCTCCTCTGTGGCCATAACCCAGCTCTGCTACCATAGGTAAAAGTAGCCATGTAGATGAATAACATTTGTTTTATAGGCCCTGAAATTTGAATTTCATAAATTTTTCATGTTACAAAATGCTGTTCTTCTTTGTTTCCTCAACCATTTCAAAGTGTAAAAGAAAACATCCTCAGTTTACGAGTCATGGTAGGCTGGTGACATCTTTGCATCCCTCCTTCCTCCCGTTTCCTCCACTTTTTGGGGGGAAGATTCAGTAGAAAAAAATAATTGATAGGCTGTTATATGTCACATACCATTCCAAATACTAAGGATTCTGTTAGTGAATGAAATATGTAATGATAAAATGATGGGAGGTATAAAGACAACTCAAGGGAAGTGAATGTTGGCGACAGGAGGTGATGTTTTAGACAGAACAGTCAGGAAAGGGCTCTCTGGTAGAATGATGATTCGAACTGAGTCCTTATTTTTTAATGTTTGTTTGTTTATTTATTTAGAGAGCACACAAGCAGGGGAGGAGCAGAGAGAGAGGGAGAAAGAAAATCCCAAGCAGACTCCATTCTGTCAGCGCAAAGCGCAACTTGGGGCTCGAACTCACAAATCATGAGATCATGACCTGAGCCGAAGTCGAGTCTGACATTCAACTGACTGAGCGACCCAGGCGCCCCAAGCCCTTATTTCTAAATGAGGGACTGGTGCATGCAAATACCTGAAAGGAAACTGTTTCACTGAGAGAGAACAGAACCCTATACCCCCTCTCTTGAACTTCACATTGTATTTTTAATGCCGCGCTGACCGTCTCTTCTCAGAGAGTCTCCTCTGACTCTCACTTGCCAATCTCAATGCGCCATCCACTGCAATCTGGGGTTTCCCAACTGGGTGCAAGGCATCTCTATTAACCTGTCATCCAAATCAAAACACTTTAAGTTTTCTTGTCTGTCTCCTCCCCTTTGACTACGAACATCCGTTTAGTCAACAAGTACTTTCATTTCTATTTCCTCAGTATCTGTTAGGTTGCTCAGTGGGGCAACTGAAGTCACAGAGTAATTTTCTCACTTTCTCACAGTTCTGAGGCTGAAAGTCCATGATCAAGGTGTCAGCATGGTCAGATTCTTCTGAGACTTCTCTCGTTGGCTTGCAGATGGCCACCTTCCCTGTGTGTCCCCATGTGGTCTTGTCCCTGGATGAGTGCCTCCCGGTGTCGTCTTCTCTTCTTACAAGGACACCAGTCCTATTGGATTAGGACCCACCCATATGATCTCATTTTCCTTTACCTACCTCTCCAAAGGCCCTCTCTCCTACTACAGGCGCAGTCTGAGGCCCTGGGAGTTGAGGCTTCAGTATATGAATTTTAAAGGGACACCATTCAGCCCATAGTGGTATCTTTCCATTCAGTCCCCCCCTTTCTCCATTTTTAATGTCATTTTCTATTGGTTTCGTAATTTGCGTTCATATATTTTATCATCGGTTCTCCCCAAACTAGCGGAATAACCATGCAAAAATGAAAACTTGACCACGTTTCATGCTGCTTAAATCCTTCATTTGTTCTCCAGCAACCACGAGGATGGTGCCCACCAGCACATCAGTGCTCAAGGAACTGTACCTGTCTACGTGACCCGGCCACTCTCTCACCTGCAGCGAGAGTAGACTGCTTACATCTCTCAGCCTTTTCAAATTCTCTTTGCTTGAAGTCCCAATCAAGTCTTTTCACATGACTACTTGATATAGTCCAAAAAGCTCAATATCATCCTTTACAAAAACGATTAACAGACTGCGATTTTCTTTTTTTTTTTTTTTTAATTTTTTTTTCAACGTTTATTTATTTTTGGGACAGAGAGAGACAGAGCATGAACGGGGGAGGGGCAGAGAGAGAGGGAGACACAGAATCAGAAACAGGCTCCAGGCTCTGAGCCATCAGCCCAGAGCCTGACGCGGGGCTCGAACTCGCAGACCGCGAGATCGTGACCTGGCTGAAGTCGGACGCTTAACCGACTGCACCACCCAGGCGCCCCCAGACTGCGATTTTCAACGTTATTTAAGTTAGCTGTTCTCCCATGCGCCCTCAGAGCATCAGCAAAATATAGTACGATTATTTCTGCCCTGAACTGAGAGTGCTGTGTGAGCGGAGGCTGTGCCTTGATTTAGACCTGTGTCTTTAGTATAGCGAAGTACATGTTCCTCTTAGGCACTTAGGAAATATTTGATATGTGAGTGAGTGAATGAATGAATGAATAAAAAATATTAGCTAGAAGGAATATTTTGCTATATTATTTCAATGCTCTAATGCCAATATTATAGAAGTAATCAATTATAGTTAAAAATAAACCCTTAGGGGGCACCTAGGAGGCTCAGTTGGTTAAGTGTCCGACTCTTGACTTTGGCTCAGGTCATGATCTCACGGTTCATGAGTTTGAGCCCTGCATCGGGCTCCGTGCTGACAGGGAAGAGCCTCTTGGGATTCTCTCTGTCTCTGTCTCTGTCTCTGTCTCTCTCGTGATTTTGAGCCCCATGTTGGGCTCTGTGCTGACAGCTCAGAGCCTGGAGCCTGCTTTGGATTCTGTGTCTCCCTCTCTTTCTGCCCTCCCCCACTCGTGCTCTGTCTCTCTCTGTCTCAAAAATAAATAAACATTAAAAATAATAATAATAATAAAAGTGGTGGTTCTTTGTTGACAGGTGGTGAAACTGTATAATTTATTTCCTTTTTCCTACTTTCCTGTATTTTTCATATAGCTTTCATTCTATGAAATGTCCTATGACTCTCTACTCATGTTAATACATTTACCTCCCTTTTCGCAACATTTTCAAATTGTATTCTTCTTTACATTTCCCTGCTTTAAAAAAAAAATCCAAAGTGGCATCTGAAACAAATTATCCGGCCCCATGTCTGCATTTCTGTGGAAACGAAAATAAAACACATAACAGGGCTCGGAGGATAAACTTGTCCAACCACTGTGAAATTTCCATTACGCCCTTTATGACTTCTCCAGGCCTGGGCCCTGAGGACAAATGAGCAGTCTCATCTCTGATCAAGGGTTACTTCGAGTTAAAATTATCTGCCGTTCTAGAGAAACTCTTCCACATGGTCGCACCCTGCTGCTCTGAAGGTGAGAGTCACCCCCGCCGTTCACATATCGGATAGCTACAGGATGCAACGCAGAGACTTGGACAAAAGCATTAAACGTCACTCAAAACGTTATTTCCATTAAAGTGACGTCATCTCGGGTGTCATCACCTAAATGTTCTTTTTTCTGTGGCCCTCACAGAACAGATACTGCCCTTGAGGCAACCTTGCTGGGTAACTTTCGCTGAAGAGAAGTGCAGAAAGGGATAGTCATTGTAATTTTTGGAAAGGATATAATAATCATTGTATGGTTTGGGGGAGCCTTCCCTCTGATTTTCCTCCACGTGCTGGGTATCTCCGCGGTTAGATGATAGAGCCATAGAGTTTCAGAGATAGAAGGAGTCTTACAGGTCTTCGGGTGTATATAGCCTCATTTACGAGTGAGGAAATGGAAGCCCAGAGAAGCCCAGGAACCTGGTGAATGTGCTCATTCTCCTTCCTCTGAGAGGCCTTGGAAGTGAACTGCACCACAAATGACCCATCTCTATGATTAATTTCAACTGTTCCATTTGTCTGCTGGCTCTGTAGTCAGAAGACTTGGATCAGTTGTAAACTAGTCATTTTGAAGGACCTGTGGTGTAAAGTTGCATTAAGATTAAATGAGATACTTGTTACAAACTAAGTTCATAAATAATGCTGGTGTTCGCTATCACGATAATGACTGTCATTTATTGTACATGTAATTCTACTGTTTGAGCTGAGGCATTCTGGAATATGGAGATTTAAGAGCTTATGAGGGGGCCCTGGGTGGTTCAGTTGGTTGAGCCTCTGACTTCAGCTCAGGTCATGATTTCACGGTTCATGGGTTCAAGCCCCACGTCGGGCTCTGTGCTGACAGTTCAGAGCCTGGAGTCTGCTTTGGATTCTGTGTCTCCCTCGCTCTCTGCCCCTCCCCCGCTTATGCTCTGTCTCTCACTCTCAAAAATAATCATTAAAAAAAAATTGTTTTAAGAGTTTATGAAGGCAGTAACGTTACCACTTTTGCTTCCGACTGCTTGGTATGTATCCAGCTTTGATATCCCCGTTTCTCAGGATTTTGAAGACCGACAGATGAGGAGGACCCAAAACAACAACAATCATTGACACTGTGTGGGTGCTGGGTTGGCAGCTGGTTCTCTCTTAAGTGTTTTTCGTGCGTTTTCCCATTTAGTCCTCAAGACGACCTCATAAAATGAGCAGATAACCCCCATTTTCACAATGAGATGCGGACACGGGTTAATTACACAGGTGGAAGAATTACCATATTACCACCTTCCGACTGCTCCTCTGTATCCACTGCCATGAGTCCAGAGGAGTTGGCGTCTCCTGGTGTCTCAGTTCCCAGAGCTGACAAGCGGCTTTCCTGGTGGCAAGAGACGTTCCCACCAGGTCTCTGGCCATAAAGTCACACATGTCACCAAATGCCCTAGTGAGCAAGGTTTCCTAGAGCAAGAAGGTAGCCTTTGATGAGGGGCTTGACCACCTACTTATAAGTGAACACACGGCGTATGTAACGGTATGTAAGTGATACCACTGGGGTATGCTTTGAAATGCTATCTGATGTGCTCTCTTTCCAGAGCGTTCCCTTCTCCATCCCTTTTCTATCCTTGCTAAGGGACTCAGGCAAGTCTTGAGACTAAGTCTGTTGTCCCAGGGAAGGGAGAGTAGGTATTCCCTGGAAAGGAGAGTTCTTACTCACTTTTGAGCCTCAAATTAGGCTTATAGAAACTCATAGCGAGACGGCCATTTTAGAGGAAGAAACGATTTTTCTCGAACTTGTAAAGCTACGTTGTATCACAGTCAAAACAGATTAAAGTGCGCTTTTGAGGAAGAAAGAATACGGCTAAAAGCAAGTTCGTGCCACACAAGTGGGAAAAAACCCCAACCCTCTCTGTGGATGGTGCGTGAGAAAGAGAGAGGGAGGAGAGGGGAAAAGAAGAAACAAACAAGCAAACAAACGTGGAAAGGAATGAGAAATAGCTGATGGGGATTGAAGTGGAAAGAGTGAGAGGCAGAAGAGGAGAAACAGAAGACCCTCCTCTCCCACCTTCTGCTTGGATGGAAATCCCGAGGGTAGGGAGAACGGAGAGATATCCACGTTGTTTGCGGGCGGCTAAGAAAGGGAGACAGGTAAGACCTGGGAGAAGTTCCATACGAGGCTCTTTAAACCAAGAGATTATTAATACACCCATAAATGTTCGCTCTTCTTAACGCGCCACTTTCTCTCCTCTCACAGCCAGTAAACTTTTCATGCATCCCCTTCTTACCTTTGTGACTCCTGTCTTGATTTAGTGGCCCCGATCCGTATTTGCCATCTCTCAACCTTAGCATTCAAAAGATTCACCGATTTATGCCTGCAATGGTATTGTTATGCCTTCTTTTCTAATCTCCAAAGAAGCCTCGTTTTGGAAATGTCATGCAGGTCTGGATATAAATGTTACTCTATCCGATGTGTAAGTCATACTTCTGAGTTGAAAAAGTTTCAGGATTTTTATAGGGACACTTAAAAACGTTAGGTGGCTTGAAATATTCCCTGCTGATGTACATCATCTCATTTGCAATAATGTATTCGACGGAAGCAAATGATCTTCTGAAGAGTATTCATCTTGCTTCCCATTATAACTTACAGCCTTAGCTCATTTCTCAAAATGCTTTTCCAATTACAGCCAGCACTTGATCATTTGAGCGCACAGCACTTAACCTGAACAATTCTTGCGGGGCTATTCCCTTTTGCCTTGTTACCTGTCCTGAGACCCTCGGAAGTTGGAGTTGCTGAGGGTAGAGTAGGGAAGACACTGAGGGATGCACTGCAGACACGCCCTGTCTGACTGCTAGAAACTTACACAATTTCACTGACCCCAGTCTCCTTTGAAGCCTCTGCAAGTTAGGGTCCCCAAGCCTTGTCCTGGGCTTGTCTGGCTCTTTCTACACATTCCCCCTCAGTTACCTCTTTTAATTTCCATGGCGCTGAATGCAATCTATATGCTGCCACACAGATGTCCACCTCTCCAGCTGTGACCTTTATTCTAAGCCCCAGATGCTCATATCTAGTTGTTTACTTGATACAAACATTTAACTGTCTCCTGGGCACCTCAGGTCTGGCTTGTTAAAAATGGAGTTTCTGATCACTCCACCAGCAAAAACGTGTTCTTTCATTTACCTGTTTATTAAGCCAGAAAGCTGGCTGGCATTCATCCTACATCGTCTACTTCTTTCTGCCCCACCACCCGACTCTGTCTGTCTCTCCCTCCCTTCCCCCCTCGACTACCTGCCGGATCCAACCCATCAGTAATTTTTTTTCCTTTTTTTTTTCCCTATCAAATGCGTTTCAAACCCATGCACCTAACTTCTGCTGCCAACACCCTAATTCTTGGTACTGTCCTCTTTGTGCAGGGTTTTATTCAGAGCTCTACATGGCCTGTCTGCTGCTACTCTTACTGACTCTTACCTGCTCTGCAAATAACAGCCAGAGTGACCTTTGAAACACAGACGTTGGATGTGTTGCTTCCCTGCTTGGAACCTCTCCAGGCTTCCTATCATACTTTGCATTTTTCTGAGGGTCTCACGCCCTGCACAGGAGGACCCCTCAGCCTGACCGACCGCACCTGCCTCCTTCAGCCCCCTCTGCTTCCTGAACCCACCTTTGCGCCATTTTCTCCCTTTGCCTGGAACTTTCTCCTGTTCCACACTTGACCCTGGCTCCCTCATCCCCCACCACCAGTTCCTTCATCTTTTAGGACCAGTTTAAATACCCATTGAGCCGAGTTTGCCCCTGTTTGCCCTAGGGGCTTCCTCTCTGTTACTGTTTAACACTGTTATCTGGTTATTTCCTTCAAATCACCTATCTCATTGAGTTTTTATTCATTTTTTTTCTATTTGATCTCTGTTACAGTCTCTGAAAGTCAAGGCCAGGTCTGTTTTATTCACCATGAACGAGCTTATGGCTTAGAGGTCTAGAGTAAGTGGGCATGGTTATTGCATGAATGAATGAATGAATGAACAGATGAATGAACGAACAAATTTTGGTGATGCCCACTGATAACCATACAAGTTAGATAAGAAATACCTTAAGCTCATCTCAGAGAAGTACCTTTCTCAGGTTTAAATCCTCTCTTTTGGATTCCCCGCCCCACCCCCCACCCCCACACCACCTGCCGCTACAGACACACATAACCCATATTCCTTCATAAGCAGCAGGGACTGTTCTCAGCAAAAGTGGGAACTTCAGATTTTCACATCTGACTCTCATTAGCAATTCGGAAATATTTCTCTGGGGAATCTAATCAGTTGATTATTTCTTCCGCTTCAGGCCTTTGCGAGGCACCTGTGTCTTGCTCCGGTCACTAACACCATGTTGTCCCACGGTGAGTGTTGATCTGGAATAATAATACCCAAGGCTTACCAGTCCTCAGCACTGCCAGCGACAGTAGGTCAAGCAAATACCAGAATGGCTGGCACCTCCCTATGACCGTCCTGAGGTGCAAGGCAGTGCAGGAAACCACTTACATCGTGGAGTGGGAGAGAGGAGTTCTAAGGATCATTAACTGTATCCACATTGGAAGCAAAAGGCATGAGGCAGGCATCCCACACCCCTGTGGGGTGATTGCAGCTACATGAGAGCCTTGCCCCCGCAGATCAGCACTCCATACGAAGCACACCCTTTCCATCTGGTGTCCCCCCCTGTAGGCCTCCCCATCATCGACACACAAGTCCTAGGCTGTGAGCTTGTTAAGGATATCAACTATCTGTGTCCTCCATTTACCACCATGCTGGATGAAACTGTCCAATGTAAGGCGATGTTATGAGGACTCCACTGCTTTCCTCTTTTACCTGGAATACAGGATTGGAGTAAAACACTTGGCCCAGGGCGTAAAGGTGATTGGTAGGTATAACAAAGGACCACCGAATGGATGGGTGGCTTACAGTAAGAGAAATTAATTTTCTTATCGTCTTGGAGGCTGTACCTCAGGGGTAAAGCGGCCACAGGGTCGTGTGCTCTCTGCAGGCTCTAGAGAGACCCTTTCTTAGCCTTCCGTCTTCTAGCAGTTGCCCTACTCAGCGTTCCTTGGCTTGTGGTTACATTACTGCAATGTCTGTTTCATTGTCACACGGTGTTGTGTCCGTATGTCCACATTTCCCTTTTTACGAGGACACCGGGCACAGGATTTGGACCCATCGTGATCCAGTTTGACCCCATCTAAACTGGATTATGCCTGCAAAGACCCTATTTTCAAATGAGGGCACATTTACAGGGTCTGGGAGGTCACAGATTTTGTGAGAACGCTCTTCAGCCCAGTACGGTAGGTTCGGCTGGATTCATAGATGTCAGATAACACCTTGAAAGTGTTTCTCGGGTTTTTATATTTGAAAACTTTGTACTCACCACAGCAGGTGAAAATCAATCGGAGAATTTGAGTATACCTGTACAAAAAAATTGCAGATGTCTGTCAAAGTCTATACTTAGATTATGCTCTTTCCTCATGCAGGAAATGAGAAGGGACCCTGGGCTTGGGTGGGTTACATCCTCCTCTGTCATCCTCCACTGATTTGTCCTATTACTTGATCACTCCTTTCGAGCTGTCACCTCTCAGTTTCAATCCCGTAGGCTTAAAAATCCTATAAAGCTAGTGTTTTTCTTCCTTCTTTCCACTTTCTCACTTGTCACTTTTGCCGAAGGGTCAGTAACCTTTTTCTGTAAAGGGCCACAGAGTAAATATCTTAGGCCTTGTGGGCCACACGGCATCTGTCACAACTATTTGACTCTGTCTTCATGGGGCAGGGCAACCAAAGACAATGTGTAAACAAATCAGCCTGGCTGTGTCCCCGTAAAACTCCATTTATGGATGTGGACGTGTGAATTGGACACAAATTCCATGCACCATGAAATATTCTTCTTCTTTCGACTTTTCCGTCCATTTAAAACTGTAAGAAGTGTTTCCACCTTGAGGACTTTACAAAGAGGAGGCGGACTAGAGCTTCCCAGTCTCTGCCACGTCTTGTTCCTGATCACTAGGTGACCCACCTTCACCTCACCTTTTATAGCATAGATCCCATTCTGCATGCTACAGAATGTTCCAGATCTCTTTTTCTCTTCACTTTTTGTCCTTTTCCTCTCTACTTCCTTCTTCTCTCCCTCCCTCCCTCCCTTCTTCCCTCCCTCCTTCCTTCCTCCCTCCCTTCCTCCCCTCCTTCCTTCCTTCCCTCCTTCCTTCCTCCCCTCCTTCCTTCCTTCCCTCCTTCCTTCCTTCCCTCCTTCCTTCCTTCCCTCCTTCCTTCCTTCCTCCCCTCCTTCCTTCCTTCCCTCCTTCCTTCCTCCCCTCCTTCCTTCCTTCCCTCCTTCCTTCCTGCCCTCCTTCCTTCCTTCCCTCCTTCCTTCCTCCCCTCCTTCCTTCCTGCCCTCCTTCCTTCCTACCCTCATTCCTTCCTTCCCTCCTTCCTTCCTTCCCTCCTTCCTTCCTCCCCTCCTTCCTTCCTCCCCTCCTTCCTTCCTTCCCTCCTTCCTTCCTTCCTCCCCTCCTTCCTTCCTCCCCTCCTTCCTTCCTTCCCTCCTTCCTTCCTTCCTCCCCTCCTTCCTTCCTCCCCTCCTTCCTTCCTCCCCTCCTTCCTTCCTCCCCTCCTTCCTTTCTTCCTCCCCTCCTTCCTTCCTTCCACTTGCCTTCCTTCTTTCACTTCCCCCTCCCACTGGTTACTGTGTTTCCAAAATAAATACCCACTGCCTCTAAATTATATTTGATAATTGCACATTAATTATTTTAATCATATCCTATTTTCTAAAAATGGAGGAGTGGTGATAATAGGTCATGTCAATATTCATGAGACAGTCATTCCCTTATCCAAGATAAAAAAAAATAGGCTTTAAAATCTCTACATGAAATAAATACAAATTGTAAGAATCCCTTGGTTATTGTGAGAAGTGTGTGTTTTCTCTGCTGGGTGATCAGCCTCCAAGCATATCCAAAATTAGAATGCCGTACGAGGTCCTGGGTGCCCATAACCCAGCTTCTACAAGTTGCCAGTGACAGCCAGTTTTGTTTCATTGGTCTCCCTCTTGCCCACCATGGAATTACTTTGAAACAAGTCCCAGGCATCAGTGATATTTTAGCTTGTATCTATGAAAGATCATGGTTCTTTTTTTAAAAAGCATATCCACAATCACATCCTCACAGCTAAAAACCAATCATAATTTCTTAATGTCTTTAAATATCCAGTGTTCAATTTCCCCAATTGTTTCATAATTGGGCAGCCTCCATTTTGTGGGTCCCAGAATATGAATTAACTTTATCATGCCTGATACTGCTTTGTTGGCTCAGTACACATTTATTGAGCACTTGAGTCCCCTCCACCAGGTATTCTGTTAGATAATAAGGATTAAGCAAGGACAGTGATGCCCACATTGCCCTTGGCAACTTAACAAGTGGTGGCTACAAAAAATATGTTACAAACATGCTACGAGAAATGCAAACCCACTGGTAAACTTAGATTTTTAGGAACCAGATGGAGATGGAAGGACATCTAACTTGAACTTGGTGTGGTACTGGGGATTGGGAAGTGGGCAGTATTTTCTGCAAAGTGCTTACCATCTGAACCCTGATGGACTAAGAGCCAGGGCAGGTGGCTCTGTTTTTGGATCAGGGCAGAACTTGCTTCGTTGAGAGTCAGCCTAGGATTTAGGAAGCTTCACAGAGAATCATTTTTAAAAAGTGAAATCACCTAATACATTTGTACTTCTGTTGAAATGAAAGTGAGAACACCAGTTCCACTTCCTTTGTATATGTTAACTCTGATATTTTAAGGGTTTCTTTCCCTAAAAAGTTATTTCTAGCTAATTATCCTTACCAAGGAACTTAATCTGTCAGACTGTCTTGCTAATGTTCCTCACAATGGGGTCTGCTTCAGTGAAGAGAAACTGACTTAATGGGGAAAATTAAATACGTAGAGAAGTTGATTATTTGGGGATTTTCTTCCAAGGTGATAAATGTTATCTGTATCATCAGCACAATTTTTGGGGGGACGCCTGGGTGGCTCAGTCAGTTAAGCGTCTGACTTTTGGTTTCAGCTCAGGTCATGATCTCATGCTTTCGTGAGTTCAAGCCCTACTTTGGGCTCTGTGTTGACAGCATGGAGCCTGCTTGGGATTCTCTCTCTCCCTCTCTCTCTGTCCCTCCTCCACTCGCACTATCTCTGTCTCTCTCAAAAATAAAGAAAGAAAAGAAAAAAAAAATTTAATGAAGCCTCGTGCCTGGGTTGGAAGAAGGGAGAACAGCCACAAATCCTCTAATGGGAAGGATTACTTACACCACAGCCCTTAGTGTCCCTAAAGAGGTAAACTGCTAGGATATGTTTGATCTCCCAAAATTTCAGGGAGCAGTGATGTGAGCTTGGGTCAACATGAAAGGAAAGGTCATGTGGTAAGATTCTGTTCTGTTAATAACGAATCAAACTGTCATTTCCAATTGTATGTTTTCTGCTATATCAAAGCTTCTCGGAAACTTCAGGAAGAATGTCATTTCTCAAGTTAGCCTGTTGCAAGTTAGGTTTAAACTCAGTGCTAACAGAAAAAATTCCCCAACACTAAAATATACCTAAAGTACAATACTAGAGAATATTAAAGCGTCACATGTGTTAAAGAACTTGGTGTGGGTGATAGGTGGGTTTATGACTTATACACTAAGTCTTACTGCTTGGATTATTCTGGCCGTTGCCTGAAAATTAGCAGTTACTTTTAAAGGTTGTACCATAATTCCTTATTTTGGGTTCTTCCTCCACTAGGTCTTTGGTGGCTTTAATGGCCCTCACTCAGATTTGTGTGCCCAGGGCCTAGAACAGTGCTTGGAATACAGCAAGGTGTTCATAAGCAGAAGTCCCTCCGCTCCTGACATTCTTGTCGTGGAAGGAGGCATCCATGTATTTAGCACAGGACCCTTACTGTCTTACTCTCCACCCTGGATAGAATTGGTGGTGGTTTTAAGATGCTCATCGCACCTGAGGTATATTTTTATGTTGCTCTTTTAAAAATCATTGCATTTCCACCTCTTGTAAATACCGCAAGTACAATACCAGTACTCTGTAATTTCCGACATCGCTTTGATTTTTTCACCTGTAAACACTTTCTCAATGCGTAATGTTTTTCTGAAGCTTAATACTTTCGAGTTCTCTAGCGTGATCTATAATCCCATGAACTATATTTCAAATGGGTACTTCATAGGAATGATCAAAGATGATAGGGATAGAGGTTTGTTATAAACTAAATGAAGAAAGGAATAAGATATATAATGAGCACAATATGCATTGAACTTTTGCAGACTGCTCGGAATTTGAGATGCACCAGTAAAAAAAGGTATAAAAAAATTCTCCAGCGTAGTGGAGTTTACAGGCTTTGAGGAAGGTGGGGGTGGGGTGGAGAGGCAGACAGCACAAAAGAAGCATCGCAAATAAGTAAGCTATATACTATGTTAGAAGGCCACATGTGCTCTGGGACAACAAATGGAGAAGGTGAGGGGCAGTGTGGGTTGTAACTTTGAATAAGGCAGGCAGGGTGGGCCTCAGGGAGATATGCCAGTTGAGCCAAGACTAAATAGAAGTGAAAGAGTTAGTTCTGAGACCAGGGGAGATGCCTTGAAGGCACAGGAGACAGCCAGGCCCCGAGACTGGGCCACCCGTCAGAGCCCAGCAAGAGGTAGACCAGAGTGGGAGATCATTATTTCAAGTGATTTTTTTTTTCCGCCTAGAGTATATAGTACGTTTCAAGATATTTTTTAAAATAACAGGAGGTGTTATCTTTAAAGGTCCACAGGAATGGTCAGTCACTGATCCTGGGTGACATTTACTTAGTCCCAAGTTGGAATTGAGATCAAAATCTAATTTCTCTTACAAGCAACAAGAACCAGAAAGCAGCTTTCTCTTGCCACACCGGGCAGAAAACTCCTTGTTGCCACAGAGATGAACTCATGAGGGTCAAACACATGCACCACATCTCTCTACCTAGTGTGAGCGCAAAGGGGAGGGAAGATTAGCTTGTCTAAGTGCTGACAGAAATGTAGTCAATAACTCCGGCCGTATTGTGAAAGAATTTTAACATCCCTACGATGGAACAAAACCATTAACAAATTTCCTTCTTCCCAGAGAATAGCTAATGCCCTCTTAGTAAAAAGACACAAAGAAGCTCCAAATTGTTCTTCAGGTGGGTGAGAATGATCCACCAGTATTTCTGCATATTCACAGCACTCGATTTGTCATCCATCTTTGGGCTGGAATTGTGAGCATGAAAATGATCAACACTTTCCACCACCCGCAGAACGTCATCTGTACTTTTAGCTCATTTTCCCGGTGCTTCCTGCAGAGGCCCCATCTGCTTTATATACCTGATTTCTCCACACGGGATGAGAGCTGCTTATGCCTTCTGAGCCCGTACGGAGCTACCATTGTGAATGGCTCGAACCACCCCAGCCCGCCATGGTGAAATGGCCCCTATGTCATTGGAGGCTAGGCTACAGAGATGCTTGGAATGCTCGCACAATAGGTACTGGGGGGGAGCAAAATGTGACACCGAATTGCTAATACTTTAAATTATGTCAGCAGGGTTATACTTATTGAGAAAGTCTTCCAGACAAAATAATGATCTAGGAAATGGATGGTCTTCAGACTTATACTCTGGAAAGACTGATGGGATTTTCAAATAGATCCTCTTACAAATGACTAAAGAAAAAAGAAAAAAAAAAAAAAAAAAGAAACCTGTATTACAGCCTAACCTTATGCTGAGTCTTTTTATCTGGAAGAGTTACAAACAATTCTGTAAAAATTAATACTTTAAACAACTAACTACAGGTGGCTCACTATTTAAGAAATTATTTTGCGACTTAGTGAAGCACACACAGCTCAGGTAAAATCACTAATATTTCCTAGATTATTACTTTGTAAATCTGGATCTTCATCTAAAGTTTACATGAAATAAGGTATACTTTGATCGTTTGTTTCAATGTGAAATATTTCTAGCTTATATCCAAACCCAGAGTAGGAAGTATGACATCAAATATAAAATTAAATTAAGCCCATATATATCCCTAATCTTATTCCCCTTGGCTCATCCATGATCTTAGAGGAAAAGCTTTCCACTTTCCACTGTTGAAGGTGATGTTAGCTGTAGGTATGTCATACATGGCCTTGAAGAAATACTTGTAAAATATGAGTTGATCTTTTATCTCCGCAGGTTTTCAACACCTACCTGTGACCGTGCATTAGATCGTCCAACCCGTGTACAATTGTCAGGGCTCTGGAATCTTATACTTCACTATTCCAGACCCTTCAATTTCCAATTGATCTAGAGCCCACCCATTAAATCCTTTTTGTCTCCAAAGTACTTGGTCTTAACTATAAGAAGAATAAAATGGGTCTTACCCTATCCTTCATGCGGCTCATCACTATTTAACCTTTCTGATTCACCGGCAGTGCCATACCTACTTGGTCATTTCACAGCTTTCTACATCTGGGCCACGTGGACTTTCTGTAGGAACTCACAGTGTCACGGTGCCCTGTGCACATCTCTGTTTTAGCACTTGTTTGTGATCTGTAATTCCAGGCTTACTGTTCTCTTTCCATCAATGGACTACAAGCTTGTCGAGGACAGGAATTCAAGTCTTTGTCCTTCTCGTATCCCCAGAACCTAACCGTGATGAAAACGGTCAGGAGCTCAATAAATAGCTGTGAATGCATGCAATATTGAATTATATTACTGTTTTATGGCATTTTTCTATGTTTAATAGGTTGTATATTGTTGTCATTTAAAAACTGCTCTCTGAAAATTAGTGGGTTCATGTGGAGAAGACAATAGAATTTTTGATGTGTCACCAACCATGTCACCACTGGGTCAAAGGGATGAAGAGTGAAAAGAGCACTAAATCCAGATTTAGGAGACAAAGTCTCCATCATTTTGCCACTAACTCTTCATAGTCATTTGGGCAAGTGACTTATCACTCCTGAGACTTGGCTTCTGTGTCTCTAATAGAAGATGGTCACAATGGATGTTCTCTAAGATGTTTATGTTGATGTTATTTGGGATTCAAAATTTTTCACATGAGAACATGGCTTCCTTCGAATGTCAGGCTTCCTGCCTTGGATATGTCTTCCTATAAGGCTGCAAATTTTTTTTTATGTTCATTTATTTTTGAGAGAGAGAGAGAGAGAGAACAAGAGAGGAAGGGTAGAGAGTGGGAAACACAGAATCCGAAGGAGGTTCCAGGCTCTGAGCTGTCAGCCCAGAGCCTGACGTGGGGCTTGAACTCACGGGCTGTGAGATCAAGACCTGAGCCAAGGTTGGACACTTAACCAACGGGGCCACCCAGGAGCCTCAAGGCTGAAATTTCTGTAGCATTTAATTGGACATCCTTACTCATATCTTGCTCATAGTTAAGGCTCAACCATTGTTTGATGGAATCAGGATAAGAGCCATTAAGACTCCTGTGCCCAAACAAAGCCACAGATAAAGTTATTGGAATGCAGTTTATTAGAGGAGAAATTTGAGGATATACAGAATTGGGCCCACTAGTTTTATCCAGCAGGCCAAGGTTTACATGCAATATGAAAAATCTTGGGTATACGTATACGATAGTTCATTTCCCATTGTGTTATCGTAAGAGGGAGAAACCCAAAGTCATTCCTGAAGTGTAACTGTAACAGATACAAGGACTTGTAAGCAATTTGGACTGCAAGTTGATGTTGGTTATTCCCCTCTAAGTTATATGTACCATTTTAAATTTAGGTAGTCTACAATAGTCTCTTTTTTTAAAGATTATTTCAGAGTTCATATGAATAAAGGTGAGAAAAAAAAGCTCTCAGATGAACAAATGAGTCCTCAACCAGTACCGGTGATATTGTTTGAAAATCAAAAACCCTTAGATGCATATGCAAATGTATAGGACACGCAAATTTCTTTTTTCTACTGGATTCAGCTCCAACTGGACTTTTATTACAATATGCTCTATAATGTGAACTTCAGATTGTATATGGGTAGCATGGAAAAGAGTCAAAAATAGCCTATACGTGGTAAAGAAATTGGTTATATCCTGGAAGGAGTTATTCTTTGCTTTTTTTCCGCTGGTCATTTCCTGACTATCAGTTCCTGGTCAGAACTTCAGCCATATGACGACTTGAGTCCTCATGAAGTGAATTACTTGAGAATTAACAGATAGGATAAGGATGTTGGGTCACTGGCATAGGTAGCAGAGATTTCTAACGTCCTCATGTCAATATAACTAAGCTGGGTAATCTTGAAGACCCTGTTTACTGCCAAGGAGAGGGATGTGTTTCCACAGTATGCTCCGTATGTTTCCCAGTATTTGAAAAATATCATTATGTTGTCTGTATTGAAAACACTGTACAGTGTGACAGTTTTTAAAAATGTGATTACGTGATGAGACAGAGAGTAAGCTCTCAGTGATCACAGAAGGCACTTTCATAACACACTAATCCAAAGAGAGTATTTGAAATACACTCGCTTATCAATTGCTTCTTCATAAAAATGAAACAGCCATACATAGTGGTTTCTATTTGCATTACACCCATACCTGATAATACAGATTATATAAGTTGTATATAAACACATTACAAATATGGGAATAGGATTCTTAATTTTTCACTTATGATACTAGCAAAGGAAACTCTATGCAGTATAACTTTCTTCTAGATGGTGGATATCTGCAAAATTGTTAATATCCATTTGTCACTTAAGATTTAATGGCTCCAAAGGAGCCATTGCGATGTGTAATAGGCAAGCATTAAAAAATAATTTGCAAGATGCATCAACAGTAATTGCTTTCTGCCATTAAAATAGAGTTTACAGATTTCCTTTTATAATGCCATGACAATGTAAAAAGTTTTAAATCTTTATCTATCTATGCACACACACATGTTTTTCAAGCCTTCTGAAGTATATAATTTTAATGAAATAAAGGATAGTATGTCAGAGAATAAGTTTAAGCACGCCACATTAACTTGCTCCAAACCTTCCTGTGCCAAGGACTTCCCATTTCACTTTGGGGTCACACACCTCCCCCATCCCCATTACACCTCGAACTTTAATTCCTGCTATTCTTTCCTTCCTCACTCACTGGCCTCCTTGTATACCTGAACAACACCAGAAATATTCTCAAGCCAGAACGTTTTCATTTGCCCTTTCTCTGTCTGGAATACTTTTACCCGGACATTCACACGGCTTGTTGGACGATAATCTTATTTATTCAGATGTCACATAGTGAGGCTTGTTGTGCTGTCCTCGGTCTTTAAAAATGCAGTCAGACAGGGGCACCTGGGTGGCTCAGTCGGTTAAGCATCTGACCTCAGCTCAGGTCATGATCTCACAGTTCATGGGTCTGAGCCCCGCGTCGGGCTCTGTGCTGACAACTCAGAGCCTGGAGCCTGTTTCCGATTCTGTGTCTCCCTCTCTCTCTGCCCGTCCCCTGTTCATGCTGTCTCTGTCTCAAAAATAGGTAAACATTAAAAAAATAAATAAAACTGAAAATGCAATCAGACAAAGAAAAATACCATATGATTTCACTTATATGTGAAACCACTTATATGTGGAATCTAAAAAACAAAAGAAACAAAACAGAAACAGACTCCCAGATTCAGGAAACAAACTTGGTTACTGTATGGGTTGGGGTCAGGGGATGGGCAAAATAATTGAAGGGAATTAAGAGCTACAAACTTCCTGTTATAAAATAAGGAAACCATGGGGATGTAATGTACAACATAGGGAAGAGAGTCGATAATATTGTAATTACTCAGTATGGTGACAGGTGGTAACTATACTTGCCATGGAGATCATTTTGCAATGTATCAAAATATCGAGTCACTATGATGTGTACCTGAAGCTAATAGGGCATCGTATATCAATTATACTTAAAATTTTTAAAACTGCAATCTACACGTAGCCTGCTCTTCCATTCTCCGATGTAGTTTTTCTCACCATTATCAATTGCTAACTACATATGATATTTTAATTTGTTTATTATCTGGTTTTTCCCCCCACTAGAATACAAGAACGTAAACTGCAAACACTTAGAATTTTTTTCCTCTGTGGTTCCCCTGGTGCCTAGATCCATATCTGATCCATAGTGGATACTCAGTACTGTTTGTTGAATGAGCGAATGGGCTATGAAACAAATATAAAGAACGTGGTGCCCAGAAGATTGGCACAGAAATGTGTGTGCTCAAATGCGTGGGTGTAGGGTTTAGGGCCAAGCAGTCACTGGAACCAAAATGTTAGCAACTCATCAATATTAACATATTGGTTAATATTTTTAAAGTTATTGACAGAGACCATAATGGGTGACCATTTTATTTTACTTGCTTAATTAATGTTTGCCTTTATGAACATCATTTTGTGTAAATTAAAAAGGGGCTTATGATACTTGAGAAAGGGTCAGAGTAGAATGCTGTTTCATTATGAGTTAAAGAATGAAAGTCATGGAATATTGGAATATTGCCATAGAACAAAGACATGGTCCTGGTAAGGATTTTTTTTTTTTTAAGTAAATAGCGAGTAGTGTCAAACATTTGAGAACTCTATACTAGAGGCTGATTTTAACAGAAAAGAGATAAAGTTCACCGTATTTAATTAACAGATCTTTACTTAGGTGAAGGTAAATGTGAAGGTCTGGATATAGGTGACAATCCGTTTGCGGTCAGAATCATGTCAGAAAGAGACAGAATTACTAGAACACATTGTATTTTGTTGCTGTATCAGAGCAGCTGAAGGAAGACAGTTCTGATCAGGCCAAAGGTGAACGTGGAAAACGATCATCCTATCCCATGGAAAACGTGTTACTACATGGGCACCGTACTTGAACTTGCTTTAGTTGGTTTCAGAAGAGCAAAGTGGAAAGGATTCTAATACAGAGGCACATTGTAACTGATGAAGGGAAATTATAGTTTAGAACGACGTGGCTCGTCCAGGGTCCCTGAGGAAGGTCAGAGCCAGAACTTGAACCAAAGTGATTTAAGAAGTTCCTGGATCAGGTTATTTGTGTTCTATTTATGTTTTCTTAATTCGTTTTATTCAATGAATGTATTGTCAAGGTCTCTTATGTGTAATGACTATTCTAACCACTGTGCATACAGCATTGAAAACAACCTCTTCCTGGGGCACCTGGGTGGCTCAGTGGGTTAAGCATCTGACTTTGGCTCCGGTCATGATCTCACGGTTTGTGAGTTCGAGCCCCGCATCGGGCTCTGTGTTGACAGCTCAGAGCCTGCAGCCTGCTTCGGATTCTGTGTCTCCCTCGTTCTCTCTCCCTTCCTGGCTCTCTCTCTGTCAAAAAAAGGAAACAACCCCTTCCTCCTCCCCTTCTAACGTAGACGGACAGACAAAATGAAAATGGGCACTCAGCCGGAGAGGGATAAATACTATGGAGAAAACAAAGCCGGACAAGGAGATAGGAAGCAGCTGTGGTGGAGGAGGGGCTCAGCAAAGGAGAAGTTGGCTTCAGGGCAGACCTCAGGAGGAGGAGGGGTGACCCCTGCTGCTATCTAAGGAAAGAGCTAAAGCACGGGCTCCAAGATGGGCTGGCCAGCAGGCTTGAGGGATGCAAGGAGCTCGGTGTGGCTGGAGCCCCCTGAACAAGGGGGACATTAGGAGAGCAGGAGGGAACAGGGCAAGGTAGAGCTGGGTCGCGGAGAGCCTCTGGCTGTTTCAACAGCTAGTCTTTTACTCTGAGCAAAAACCCCCCCGGGCCATGTGAGGGCTTTGAGCAAAGTATCCGAGTTTGGCTGGCGTATTTTGGAAAGGCTCAGCGTGGCTTCTGTGTGGAGGGTAGGTGTGAGAGTGCAGGGCTGGAAGCAGGGGAGGGGTGGAAGGGATTGTGTGATGCGGGCAGCAGGAGGTGGGGGCTTTGACCAGAACCGGTGGGGAGGTGGAGGTCAGGTGCACCCAGATCTCAAATGTAGAAGGCAGAGCAGACAGGATCCACGGAGAGGTTGGATGATGCGTGTGGAAGAAGGGGGGTGGGGGATGTAACGGGAACTCTGAGGCTCCTGTCCCGAGCAACTGGAAGAACTGAGTTGTCATTTGCTGAAATAAGGAAAACTACGTGAGGGACAAGGTCAGAAGGTCTCTTTTAATCTCTGTTCCCTTGTAACTTATTTATTTGTGGAAGAAACTAGATTGCGTAACCTGTAGAGTTTCACACTGCAGAGATTTTGTGGACTCTTCCCTTGGATCTCACTTAACATAGTCCCCTCCCCCTGTATGTCCTAGGAGCTGGCAGTGAGGACTGTAAGCGCGATGAAATTCAGGTTTGATGTGGGCCAACACTGCCTGCCATGCAGCGTTGTGTTCCAATCCCACCAGAAGGCACAGCTCCTCTGGTTGGTTGTAGTACCAGCCGTGAGTACCGTTGCTTAGCTCCTTCTTGTCAGAAGTTCCCAAACGACGGTCCTCTGGTTCCCTCTGTTAATCTTCATGTATGAGCTGAAATACGTCCGTAAAGAGACCCTTAATTATGTTACAGAACATGCAGGTAAGGTAGACTAGATGCTTGATTCTTTGTCCTTATTTCCTAAAATTCAAAACAATGAGTTAGTTACCTAGCATTTCCCACAATTGAACATTTCGTTTTATTTTCACAAACGCCTGGAATTAAACATACCAGATGTATTTTATTCCATTGCAGGAGATTCTTAGTGATGTTAAAATCATCCTTCTCTGTTCGGGGGGGGGGGGGGGGGGCTTTGAGCTGCCCTCCGTTTCCAGTAGCTCATTTGTTTCCATGTGACGTTACGTTCCAGGCTTATCTTGTACATTTTCAGCCCCGGAATCGGTCACTTCACCTGGCATCCTGGTTTTCTCTTAATGAAAAATCCTATTGGGTGATGACAATCTGGTGCCACAGGTTGTCCTTGTTTGGGGCCTTTTCCAGTGGTTGGAGCTAAGACGTAGGTCTACATTTTTAAAAAAGAAAAATTATGGGTTCATAGTGATGCTTCTAATTCAAATTCAAGAGTACATAGGGTTATATTTCAGACTCATCCACCTTACGTTTGCTTCTCCTTTTCGCACATGGAAATTTTCAGGGTCCAAAACATCAAGGTAATTACTCATTTGTGTTGTTGCCCAGGTATAGAGCATTTCAATAACAAGATGCAGGATCCAGGTTCATCCAAAAGGTCAGGTGAAAATATTTGTTGACAAGACGAGGGTGCGTTTTCTGATTAGCGCAAACAGCATAGACAAAGATTCTGAGGCCTGAGAGAGCACAGTTCCTTTCAGAAAGCGCAGATACTGTTGTATCAGAGGTGTGATGGGTTAGAGCGTCAGGAAGGAGTGGGAACATAGCGGGCTGTGGATATTAGTATCAACGGGAGACATAAGCTGTCCGTTCTGTGTGTTCCGGAGGTATCTTGCATTTGTCCTTAATAAGAAACATTTCGGGACACCCGGGGGCTCAGTCGCTTGAGCGTCTGACTTGAGCTCAAGTCATGATCCCACAGTCGGTGAGTGCGAGCCCCACATCGGGCTCTCTGCTCTCAGCGTAGAGCCCACTTGGGATCCTCTGCCCCCCTGTCTCCCTGCCCCTCCCCCACTCATGCTTGCATTCTCGCTCTCTCTCCCTCTCAAAAATAAATAAACACTTAAAAAAAAACCCATTTCTTTCTACTTTGTCTCTACAAGCAGGACTTCTCGGATAGAAGTTTAAGGTTAGCTGTCCTCAACCCTGTTCTACGTTGAGTCAGGGAAGGTGGAGCCCAATTATTTTCTGCCGCTTGCAGAAGCATTTGCGTCCTAACGACCCGTTTTCGTCGTTGTTTCTCCCCACAGAGGACAAAGTGTGGACCATCGTGTCTCACGATTTGCAGATGCAGACCACGGTGGCGGGCTACAGCCCAGAAAAATACTCCGTGACGCAGCTCGTTTACAGCGCCTCCATGGACCAGATCAGTGCCGTCACCAGCAGCGCTGAGCACTGTGAGCAGTACGTCTCCTACTTCTGCAAGATGTCCAGGCTGTTGAACACCCCAGGTAGGCTGCGAATGGAGGGTTCCTTTTAATTACTGTCCCAGCTGGTGCTTGGAATGACCGCCACCACCCAACAGGTGTGACTTAGCATCTCCCAGTCCGGCCTCCCCAAGTGCAGGCAGCTGTGACCAAAGTCAACTCGCACTTGGTTTGTTTTCTGGAGAACGAAACTGACCAAGTACGATGTTAAGGAAAAAAAAAAAATTCCCTGGTCTGCAACGTCCAGGTTTTTCAACTTTCCGCACCTACATATGTGCACGAGTGTTTCTGGTGCTTAATGATCAGTCGTGGCTTCGGGCAAAGGTGTCTCCGAGCCTCCTGTGAACTTTGAGGTGATGCCCTCTGAGCTGTTCAGTTGTGTTTAAGGAGAAGCTGAAAGGCCGCCCGAGATGAATAGCGTGTAGCACAGCGATAGAATTCAGAGCCCTTTGCTGTCTGCAGTCATTTATCAGGATCCGTTTGTCTCAAGGAGCTCGACCTGATTGTTTAGGTGTGGGACGGCTTACTTTTAGCGATGCTTCCGAGTGTGTGGGTGTGCGTGTGCGTTAAAGGTATAAAAACTAGTGTCCAAAGGATGCACTGGAAATAGAGATCCGTGTGCTTTGGGGTTCTTGGCCGCCAATTCAAGACGTTGACAGAAAACGAAATCCCTCAGTCTGTAGTATGACAGAGCAGAAATAGAGCATGCGCTCTGACCACACTTTTCAGCCGTGCCGCTCTCCAGGTGTGCGATTTGGGTGGCGTTGATTGAACTCGTAAGCCTCAGTTTCCAGTCTTTTTCATTCAGATAGGAATCATAATGCGTATTGCAGGTGAGTGAGAATTTAATAAGTACGTGTACTAAATGCTGACTGCAGGGTTTGATCCACTTAAGGACTTTATAAATAGCAAATAGTGTACTGATTATTTGTAATAGTAAGCAATAGAAGTGACATCATGCCACATCACAGACCCATGAGCTATTTGATGCCCCAAATCGGTGTCGGATTAGAGGCAGTATTATGTGGAATAGCTTACAAAGAAGAGTTCTAATAAAACATTATACGGTATTTTGAAGATTTGCGTGTATTTTATGCGCTGAAATTATAGACAAGTGTAACCTCTAGAATCTAATAGTAAAATCTAGGGGCGCCTGGGTGGCTCAGTGGGTTAAGCATCGGATTCTCTTTTTGGCTCAAGTCACAGTCTCACAGTTTGAGTTTGAGCCCCACACTGGGGCTTGGGAGCCTGCTTGGGTTCCCTCCCTCCCTCCCTCTCTCTTTCTCTCTCTCTCTCTCTCTCAAAATACATAAAAATTAACTTTAAAAGTAAAATCTGTAAAAAAAAAAAAGTACATGTGGACACGATTGGTTCAGACAATTAGTGCTTCTGCTGTTTGAAGAAAGAAGAGATGATTGTGGCGGGGGTGTTGAGGTGCTCAGAGGCAGAGACACAGTTTGAGGACATTGAAGGAGGGTAAGCCAAAGGCTAGTTTCTAGTCTGTTTTTAAGAGTACTCAGTTACATTTCTAATAATAAGTTCGGGGCGCCTGGGTGGCTCAGTCAGTTAAGCGTCCGATTTCGGCTCAGGTCAAGATCTCACGGTCCGTGAGTTCGAGCCCCGCGTCGGGCTCTGAGCTGACTGCTCAGAGCCTGGAGCCTGTTTTGGATTCTGTGTCTCCCTCTCTCTCTGACCCTCCCGCATTCATGCTCTGTCTCTCTCTGTCTCAAAAATAAATAAACATTAAAAAATTTAAATTAAAAAATAATAAGTTCAACACACTAAATCAAAGTCAGGAGTTCACTGCTAATCTGCACAATAGCAGGCTATTTTCTTGGGATTCCAGACATTGTGTTTGCAGACATTTGTAGATGATTATTGTACATAATAGATTATGCTCTGAAAATAAGTTTATCATATGCTGCTTGCCTTTGAAGATGTGTGTGTATATGTATACATATGTGTATATACATAATTATATATATATATATATGTATATGTATATACATATATATGTATAATTTTTACTCACAAGAGATTAGTGCTTAATAAATGTTTGCTAATTGGAATGAACTGAAAATACATCATTATATAATTTTAACTATTATTTCATCCTACCTTCTAGCAGTTGGTTTAAACCCATGTGTGCATCAGAATTCTCAGATCTGTCAAAATGCTGATTGCATGGCCGTATTCCTGGAACTCTCATTCGGTAGAACTTGGTTGGGACCCACGAATGTTTGCTTTTAAAAAACATCCAAGAGTAGTTTTGTGGACCATACACTAAGAAACACCATCTTTAATTTAAAGCATGAAGGTCTCTCATGTTAGACTTTAAGGTTTGAGTTCTCCATGGTGGAGAAGATTAAAGGAAATATTAGAGCTTGTCTAGCCAATTAAACAAAAAGGGCATACCTAATTTCCTGCTCCTTCAGCTAAACCAAACTGGCACTGTAGTATTTTTTAATCCTTTGCATAGACCAGTCTCTAAATGTTACAGAGTGAATTTCCGCCCACCCTTTTTTTTTTTAATGTTTTATTTACTTTTGAGAGAGAGAGACAGCACGAGCAGGGGAGGGACAGAGAGAGAGGGAGACACAGAATTCGAAGACAGGCTCCAGGCTCTGAGCTGTCAGCACAGAGCCTGACGTGAGGCTCGAACTCACGGACTGTGAGATCATGACCTGAGCCGGAGTTGAACAGTTAACCGACTGAGCCACCCGGGCGCCCCATTTCAGCCCACCCTTCTGAATCATTCTTCATCCTCCCAACTTCTGTTTTCCAGGCTAGCTAATCTGTAGAACAGCTGAAGCAAGGAAAAGGAGTAGTTGGGGTAGCGAGTGTTTCTGAATGATGGCATTCTGTATATGTCCAAATAAGAAAGAACACAATTTAATAAAAATCTTTAATTTGCTGTTTTAAGGAGCTAATGTTTGCTGTAATTGGTTTTTTTTTCCTCCTTCCTGGTAACATTCAATTTTAAATATCCATTTACTCGTTCTTAACTAAGACTGAATTATATTGGAACTTCTGTAGTACTCCTTGTGACATCTGTTTGAATACAAAGTATATTCATTATAGTCATGGCAATTAAAATGAATATCAAATGAGTTTGTAATAGCTATGTACTTAAAATGTTATTCTTTATTTTAAGAGCCTTACCCTCAAGAGTTCATTTGGGTCTCTATAGTTTCTAATGATACTTATGATAAAGAGTTGTTTGTATGCATAAGGACCTCATTTTTATTTTGATAAATGTTTGGTTGTACCATACCATTAGCTAACCAATGTAGAACTACTCATCATTGGTTTCTTGCAACTTTACAAGGGTAGTGTAATGTATTTCTTGCAATCTTATCTCTTCTTTTTATTACTACAAAATTTAAAAATGGAATCCATTTTACGGTAATGATTTTGCCATTTTTTATGGTCATATCTGTTCTTGCCATGTAACTATTAATTCAGTTGTCCTTATCAGCTTTATAAAAGACAAAGAAACAAGACAAATAAAGTTATTTTATTCCATAGAAGAGCCTGTTTGGAGTGAGGCATACCAACTTGGGAATGAACAAATTGTACTTAACGAAAACCATTAATGGATATCAAAAACCAAAAGGATGTTAGCATGTTTTATATTTATATCCCCAGAACTGCAAATGTAGTACTATCTGAACTTACAAAGGCAAAAATGGTTAAACAATGAAATCTGCTTCTGAAATAAATACCTTAAGAACCTGAATTTGTTAAGCTAGATACCAAGAGAAAGTTTCATTGCATCCCACTTGAGAAATGTCTTAGTCAACAATCTTAATATTTTAGATAAAATATTTCCCTGTATTTTGACAAAGACCTACTTTGTCTGCTTTTAAAATTATTATTTTCATATCTTAGATGCACTGTTGCCCTATATTTATTTTATAAAACATTGTACTTTCTAATTAAGAATTTTTTTTATTGTTGAGGTATGTATTCCTTACATCTATAAGGATTTAATTGTAGAGGTATAAAGTTGATATGATTCCTATTTCTCTGACTATACATAGTGTTGTTTTCTTTGGTTTCCAGTGTTTCACTTCCTTTAATTTTCAATGTAGTCTTATTCTATTCTCATAAGTCATAGTTTTATTGCTTCTTTTGTTGAAAGAAGCAATATAAATTATCCATGCTTTGGGGTAGTTTACTATTGGATTTTGTATCTATTGAAAAGGAATTATGTTCACAATTTTTGCCTATAAAGTAAGCTGTGTAAAATTCAATATACTTTGATGATACTAAACAGTGATTTAGTGGCATCCAAAGGACAAGAAAACATGACTCTGGTATTATAACTTATAACCTATTTTTAGAAGAAATTTCTAAACTTTGGTGAAGTTATTAAGAAAGCAAACTTTCCAAGTTGGTGCTATGCCTTGTAAGAAGCCATGATGTTTAACTCTTGAAACATAGATAAAAACATTGCTTGGTTGCCACTAACGACTAACATTTTCATTGTGTCTAGTCAGTATATTAATTCAAAGATGAATAATTTAGCTAATTAATTATTGTGTTAATTATTACTAGGGTTTAATTAAATGGGGCAAGCAAGGAAGGTAGAAATAACTAAAAGGTAAAAGTAGCAGATTAAATCTGGTAATATTCCACACCCAGGCAACTAGACTGTCCATAGAGGACATTGTGGTTAAAAGGGGCAGAATGGTCACAGGGAAAATAGAGGCTATTTCAGCAGTATGGATAGGAGTTGATGAAGGCCTCAGCTGGAATAATGGTTGAGGTCATCAATCGGTCCACAGATACTTATTGTTTATTGCATATCAGGAATTGTGACCTATAAGCTGACATGTGGATTCATATGAGTTGCCTAAGAAAAAAAATGGCAGGGAGAATTCTTGGTTAGAGATATCAGAATGTGCAGTGTTTCTGAGATGGACGTCAAAGGACACATACTTGGAAAGACATGAGAATGGCTGGAGTAGAGACCTTGAGGGTGAGAGAGAGAAATATGAAGGAGAGTCTCTGCATGACCTTCAGGATTCCACTCAAAGGGCCAAGGGAATGGTTTTAAGTGGGGGATTCCAGCTGTTACGTGAAGAGTAGCATGGAGGGATGACCAGGTTTGTGGGAAGCAAGCTTCCCGCACAGTGCCACCAGAGAATGGACGAGACTGAATATCTGAGAGGCTCCCTGGGCATTAAGAGGGAAGACTTTCTTTAAAGTGTAGGTAGTAGAATCAACATGAGTCATGATTGCTTACCTGTGGAGTAACTTCAGGATAACTTTAGGAGTAATCTTCCCCTCTACCCAGGAGTGAAGGTAAAATGGATGACTAGAACGGTTGTAATGTCTTCATAAGATGACTCAGAAAGGTCATGGGAAGAGCAAGGAAAGAACATTGAAGGAAAGAAAACACTAATTTGAAAAAGTCCTTAAAGGAGAGAGTGCAGCTCACCAACAGGACTCCGAAGTAATGATCACAGCAGGAGGAAGAAAGCTAATAATGGGGAAGCTAAGGCAAAGGAGTATTTAACAATACAAAAACAAGTAAAAATAAGTGAACACAAACAAGAAACTCGAGATGTGGGCAGTGGTGAGATATCGTACAGAGGAAGCCAGGCCTTGGCTTTGGCTGTTGGGAGGCCACTGGAGATTCATGGTGGTGGGATCTGCTGGGCAGAGCCACTGAAGAATGAATAAAAAAAGCAAGTGAGGGTTTTCAGGAAGTTCTGTAGTAAGAAGGGATGGCTGAATACAGAACCGCTGTTTAATCGGAAGACAGACCTAAAGCAAGGGTTTGGGAATTGTTTGTATGTTTAAAAAATGAGAGAATTATGAGTAAGTTTATACATGGAGGAGACAGTAGAGCAGATGAGGCTAAAGATGTAAGACAGAGAAGGAATATAAGAGGCCTCAGAAGAGAAAAGGGAATATGAAATTTGCCCTGGCCAAAAAAAAAAAAAAAAAAAAAAAAAGAGCATCTGCTCTGAGACAGGAGATAAAGAAAAGTAGAGATTTTCATTAAATTCTATTGACCAAATACCTTTCTTGACCTTTTATCTCCTTTACCTCTCAGAGTTATGTGGTAGATTTTATTATCTCCACTTCACAAAATAGGGCTCCGAGAGGTGAATGGACTCACTAAAAGTCATTGTGGCTAGACGTGAAAAAGCTGGGTTCAAATGCCAATCTGGCTTCTCCCAAGCCTCGCCTACTGACTCTCTCAGGTGAGCCCCAACACATGGAGAGGTCGGTGCCTTCCTGCCAATGGGAGGATAGAGCCAACCCCAGCCGGATGTGTACCCATCCCGTCTCTTCGTCTCTTCAACCACCATGAAAGAACATTTTCCTTCTTGCCATTTACTTTGTCCGTCTCTGATTAGAAATGCTCTTTGCCAAGTGACCTTTGGTCAAGTCCAATATTTCTTATTAATAAATTAATCTTAAGGTCACATTTATTGAGGGTAGCTTGACCTGTACTAAAAGAGTATGGCATTTCAAGGTGCCAACTTTTTGAGCTTTGAGGTGTGACTTTGAAGAACATTGACCTTCTAGATCTTGATGAAGACTTTTCCTTCTGCCATTTTATTCTGTGAGTGCCCATGTGTAGCTTCGTTGTTTTTTTTTTTTTTATGACTGAAATAGGAGTAAAGGACATGTTGAAGTAAACCTTGTATCACACTGTAGAATTTGGAAATGTCCTCATATATTTAAATCACATTTTTTGTTTGTCATCTTTAAAATTATCCATTTCAATGACATCATAAAATGAAGACAAACCTAACTGATTACATTGTGTACCTTATGTAGAAAATACCTCTCCTAAACAGGAAGCTGAAAAAGAAGAGAGTTTTACTATAAAAAAGTCTCTTGGAAATACCTGAGCTTTTATTAAGAAACAGTCAACAAACATTTGTTGAATACAGAATACTCTTCTAGATGCTGTGAGAATACAAGGAGGTCAAAGAATAGTTTTGAAATAGCATTTCCCTGAAAATACCGACAGAAACTTTTTTTATAATGAAAATAAAGTCATTTTGCATATGACATAAATACTGAAGGGATTTTACTGCTACATCTTGGATAAAAGTTTGAATAAATTTAGAATTCATGACAATTTCTAAAATCATTGCTATGTGCATTTTGTACTGAAGGGAAGATCGGAAGTTATTTGGAGAAGCTTAGGAACAAGAGGAGACAGGAGTTTTGAGTTCTAGGGGCCAGTGTATAGTTCAGGTTCAACCAGAGAAATAAAACCAGTAAAAATATTTATGTTTAGAAATTTATTGCAAGGGATTGGCTTATGCAGTAGTGGAACCTGGCTTGGCAAGTTCACAATTGGGGCACACTGTCAAGAAAGGCAGACTGAAACTCGGAAGAATGAGAAGAAGCTGCTACCCATGGGTAGAATTGCTTTTTCAAGGAAGACTAAGTCTTTTCATCCTTTCAGCTGATTGAATCAAGTCCGTCCAGCTTATGTGGCGCCATCTCTCTTACTTAAAGTCAACTGATCATGGACTTTACTGACATCTATAAAACACCTGCCTAGCAATCCCATGATTAGTGTTTGGTTGAATAACTGGGCACTATAGCCCAGCTAAGTTTGCACATTAAACTGATCATGATAGTCAGCAGAGATTATATTTTTAAATGAACAACTGAGAAATCCATCTCTAGAGTAGCAATGGTTTATTCCCTCAATTGTGCAACGTGTAGCTCTCTCAGTCAGATAGACAGAGGAGATACACCTGGTCGAGGTGTTGGGGGACCTTTCATTCTCCTATCTCTCCATTTATGATGAGGGTACATGTGAACCTCGTGTCATATTGCCAAATAAGATATCATTTTATACGGTTACAGCAATGGCGATTTGAATAGATCAAGTAGATCAACTTTACTCAGGAATAGAAGTCAAATACCAAGATTTTTCTTTCCTCTGTGTTGTTTCAAAAAACATTTCTTTTAATTTAGTATTTTAACCAAGATAGCATATGTCCACCAAGGATGTGGCAGTGTTAACTCATCGTTCACTCAGAGCTCTACCTAAAGGGAAGCATCTCCGTTGATCCAAATAAGCACACTCCATATCCATAACCTTAGGAAAGCTGTAGAAAAGCTCCCTCACTCCATCCACATTCCTTGGCAGTATTTTTCTGTTTTACTTTTCTTATAGTTGAATCAAACCCCCCATTGCCATGCAAACTAAAAGTAATGTTACAAAAACTCAGAGAAAGTTGAAAGAACTCACTTTTTTTTAGAACGGATATGAACGAAATAATACATGAATTTTATTTCAAAGACTGTATGTTTTCCAAGTTTTGTTATTTTCCCACCCATGAATGCCAGTGGAAGCTGTTATCCTGTTCGCCTATCATTTACCAAAAACAGTGACTGAGTAGTTTTTATAGGACAGTGAATGATGTTGCAAAGTGTTAGTGGACTGGGAATGCCATAGCTATTTTGTCCTTCACTCTGTAGCTTAGATTCTCTTAAAGAAAATAACTTTTTTTTTCCTTTCTCTTGGTTCTGGATCTGAAATGCAAACTAAATGTACTGGCCTCTATCCTTGTATAAGTTATACTTAGTTATACTTAGATAACTTATATTTTAAAATCTCTCAGGGGCACCCGGGTAGCTCAGTTGGTTAAGTGTCTGGCTCCAGCTCAGGTCATGATCTTGGGGTCCGTGGGTTTGAACCCCCCATCGGGCTCTGTGCTAACAGTTCAGAGTCTGGAGCCAGCTTCAGATTCTGTGTCTCCTTCTCTCTCTGCCCCTCTCCCATTCATGTTCCATCTCTCTCTCTCTCTCTCTCTCTCTCTCTCTCTCTCTCTGTCTCTTTCTCTCTCAAAAATGAATCAATGTTAACAATTTTTGTTTAATCTTTAAATTAGATTATAGTATAAATGAAAGGAGAAATGGCATTAGTGTTAATTAAAGGCTTACCATAGACATTTATACATCTTGGCTCAACCATCCATCTCCAAACTTTATAAATTATAATTTTCGTTTTATAACTAAAGAAGTATATAACTTTGGAAGGGTTGATTCACCAAAGGAAAACAGTAAAAATGATGCTAAGAGTCCAAACCAAGATTAAAATCTAAGCTTTTGTGCCTCTAGATCTACATACTATGTATGTATGTATTTTCTACCAGTATGTTAAAGAGAGGAGGAAGGGAGGAGAGAAAGGTGGGGTGGGTGGGGGAAGAGAAAGAAGGAAAGAGAAAAGGAGAAAGAGAATGGAGCCACCTCATAAGCTGATGGGGGGAAAATTTTTATTTTTTCCTAGAGTGCAAAATTAGAATGTGCTTTTAGCACAGTTAAAACAGAAGGCTGAAGCATTTTTGTTAAGCAGGAGGCCAAAAGGGACATTTATGAGAGCTGCAAATGCTTCATTTTGAAAATCTACCTTTTTTTTTTCAATATCCCCGATTTGGCCCTGACAAGTATATTAAAAAATATGGTTTAGATGGCAATTTGTTTGGAACCATATTGAAAAACATTTGATGTGAAAGAAGTAAGAACATGCCTCTCTCTTTCTATAGAGCACTTGACTTTCATGTTTTTTATATCAAGGTATTTCAAATAGAACAGATGAATTGTATATTGATGAAATAGAAAAATGTTGCAAAAGGTTATCCACTTCTTTTCAGACATAAGATATGAAAACACAATGTTGGTACTTTCTTTTTTTTTTTTTTCTTTTCAGAAGAAACTCGTACACTTAAGCTTAACACACATTCCCATACCCAACTTTGCATTCTTACTGTATTAATTTGCTGTTGACAGATTGCTCAGAGATCCTATTAAAATGAGAAGGGGCAGAGATGGCCAGGTCTGCCTGTGGGTGGCCAGTGTCTGAAGGGTAGCCCCAGAACACTGACACGGACATAAAAGTCAACCAGCAAAGACATATATTTACTCTCTTAGGGTAGGGAATTGTTTTCTGTCAAAAGTATAAAATAACTCTCAGTTCAGGCTTGTTAGAGGGAGAGAGGATGGACGGAGAAAGGTGGCTCCCTGCTAGGTAACAGGAGGAGGGAGGGGACGTAGTATGTGGGGAAGTGGGGTTGGGGGTAGAGAGCCTGGGCCAGGAGGGTGAGGCCAGAAGGATCATGGAGAAATAAATAACTAAAACAGAACAGCCCCATCTTCATTCTGTCCAGCTAGACTGTGGATTATATTTCATATCTCATAAGTTTTACAAAAGCATATTGCTCTAGTTAGCCCCCAAATTAAAATCAGTTACCTTTCTTCTTAGAATGCGGCCATATAAAGGTTTCTAGAAACCAAAACATTTTTATTTTGTTTAATTTCAAAATATAAAGATGGTAAGGTGAGAAAAGTAATAAAATTACTAGGATCAAGACCACGAGATTGTCAAGTCTAATAGATGAAACTTAATACATATGGACAGAGGTTTGAGCTCTATTAACCACAAGTTATGAGTTTGCATGAAGAGAGCTGGTAGCATAACTTACAAGGTTTTAATGCAAAAATAGGAAGTATTGATGAAATAATGTTCACCAAAGCAGAGAAGAAATGTGCACTTTGACACATATTATCTAAACCAACAAATAGCAGCAAAAACATGAATTAATATAGTGGATGATTTTTAAATAAATACTTGGCATTGGAATGTTATAACTTTTAAGATAAGAGTGTGACCAGTATCTAAAAGTGCAGTCAAAATGTGATAATCAAGTTTCAAGATACTCAATGGTGATGACTTTTTCCCTCCTTCTATCCCTAGACAATTTATTATTCTTCTTCCTTCTAGCCTTGTAGTAGATGTTGTTCATATTAGGCAAAGGATCTACCTTCGCTATGTGTGTGTGTGTGTGTGTGTGTGTGTGTGTGTGTGTGTGTATTTTTTCACCTGTTGGGGTATGCACCAGTGCGGGTCTCTGTGATAATCTAATGTATCTCTATGTGTTCTGAATGCCACACACACACACACACACACACACACACACACACACACACCCTACATAATTCCATGGACCTCCATGGAATTCCTTCATGGCTAGTTCTGATACACTTCTTTAAAATAACACCACACAGAGCTTATTTGAAATGCAAAGAAATCTAACTACTTACATGGAATAGGCGTTTGCTACCAAAGTTGGTAACATCATTTGCAGGGACAATAATTGGGCTGGAAATAACTAAAAGTTGACTATAATTTACTAAACTGTTTACAAAATGACTGAAGTGAAAAAAATTAAAGCTAAACATAACTTGATGCCAAACTGCTAAAGCCCAAGTCTTTTACCCAGAACAGATACGTATTCAGTGGAGAGGGGTTGGCTTTGGTCAAAGATGGGAAATAGGGATCTAAAGTAACATAGACTCAATATGAATTAAAAAAATCACCTGGGGTAAGAATAGTCTAGAAATATATAACCAGTGTTTTTTAAGAATTGATTTTGTACTACCACTCAGAATGGCTGTCATCGTGTTATCACCTCAAGATAGGGACAGCCTAACCCAGGCAAAATGTATAAAATATGTGTAGGCATGGTTCAGAGAAATTTTTAAAAAGCATAAATGATCTGAGGAGGAGAAACATAATTGGGATTATATATATAGGAGAAAGGTCTACAAAAAAAGAAGTCCTTGAGAAAATAAAAATAATATTGAACCACCTTAGAAATTTCATTTTTAATGAGAAAGTAGAAAAACAAAGATATTGGGCTTCTCTTATATTAGAAAGGATTTAGTAGAGATTTTGTCCAAAGCAATTTCTTAGGATAGTGTGGATGAAATGCTTGCCTATGCATAGAAGTTTCAGAAAGGAAAAGAAACTTAACTTGCATCAAATTACAGCACATGGAGAAGTCTCGAAGGCTGTCTCTCAAGATATCTGACATTACTTTAATGAGTTTTCTACGATTCAAAGTCAGATTCTTTTGATAGAACTTGATTTATCAGCACACTCTAGTTTGATCTCAAATATAATCAGTCTGTGAGATTGAGATCTACAGTCAAAATGCCACTATATTAATTTAAAATGAAAAGAGTAACTGCTCAAGGGATGGGATGGTCTGGCCAGCGCATTCCATACAGGCAAGGTACATGGAGGGCCAAATATAAACCAGGATGACAATGTGTCAATTTATAATGAAAAATGGAATGCCAAAAGGACTGGATGCTTTTGTTCTCAACCCTGCCAAATCGCTCCCTGGGGGGCTACCATATGGGGAACCAAATTAGAATCACATGCTTGCTACTTGAGCATGGACTTGGAACACAAGGAGTGAACCAGGTTTGGGGAGTCAAAGGCACTGGCTATCCTCAGGCCATAGAGCCCTTTTTCTTAGCCTGCAGTCATGGAAAATTCATGTTGCTCACTATCCTCTTATTTACATATTAGTTATCTTTCTAGATTCCTTCTGACCTTGTCTTTGATTATTTAGCTCTGTTCGCATATTCAATCAGATGACCGTGGAGTGTTGGTGGCCTAGTAGTAAATTTGTTCCAGTCGTTGCTTTGAGTTGATGTTTTGGTTTAACTAACAGAAGACCATCTTCTTTTCAAGGCTTTTCAGGAAAGTCCCCAAAACCCCAATACTGACAACCCAAGACAACAGAGATGATTTCTTCAAGGTCTTTCCAATCCTCGATTTCGTGGGGGAAAAAAATGTTTCCAGTGCTGCATTATTGCACACAAGTAACTGAATTTCCTTTTCAAAGCCTAGGAAAGACAAAGAAAATGAAAGTTGGATAGACTTAGACGATGTGGCCTACATATAACTAAATCCTTAGTGTTTTTCCAGTTCTGAGAGGGAAATCATCATCATTTTGATTGAGATGTTTGCATTCATTGCTGGGAAACTTGATTTTGGCTCCCCATGGGGATCACATGGAATATGCAGACACAGTACTTTACTTCTTAGTAACTTTTATAGATATTTTGATCATTTTCATCATATTAGAGCTTCCGATTTGGAACTGACTGTGAAAATGAAGACGCACTTGCTCAGCAAAAAAGTCTTAATGTGAAGCCATCTACTCCCTGGAAGCTTTTGTGGTAACACATACCACCAAGATGGAGAAACCATTGAGGTGAATGAGCCTTATTATCTATCCATGTGTTACTGTTGAAAATACTAAAGGCAGGTCACGTGTGCTTTGCATGGAACTCTGCTGGAAAGCTGTCATATGACAATACAAGGAAAGATAAGGCCAGAAGAAACCTAAATGGGAATGACTACAGAGTAATACAATTAATTTATAGCCAGATATATTAAACTTGTTTAAGATTGACAGCCGATTTGCCCCTGGGAGGGAGAAGGAGAGAAGGGAAGGGATTTTCTTTTAAAGAGCTCCTGAAACCTACTAGGATGTGCCTAATGAGGTGATGTAATATAAAACATCACTTGATGTGAAATTTGCATAATGCCTTTTTCCCCTAAGAGATTGCTTTGAAAGAATAACAAAGAAACTGAAATGAGGTGGAAAACAAAATAACAAAACACAAATATTTTCTCAGTGTTTGCAAATATTAAAAATAATTTCCTATCTTCCGATCTCATTTGTTCTCCTGAGAGCCCACCTGGATGTCCTCAGAATGTAAAGTGATACTTTAATTAACACATTGGGATTTAGATTTCTTTATAACTATGCCACTTGCATAAAAAATGTTCATGTGTATTTATGAGCCAGTCAAAGCTGTGGTCGTGTGAATTACTCCATGTTGTGCAGGAACCAAACACCTGTAAACACCTTTAATTTATGCACAAACTGTTGTGGTAAATATGCCAGCCCTTATCAAGATTGTTCAAAGGAGTCTTGTCTTTTGCAGTTTATTCCCTTCTTTCTGCACCTTTTTTTTCTTTGAATGGAGAACCTCATCCTCCTGTTTTCTGACCAACTCTGCTTATCTGTAGAGGAAACAATATGGAGGCCCTCATGTTTAGATTACGCGGTTACCCTGGGGCTACATATCTTCCCCGTTGCCACGGTCTTCACGATTTCATGCGAGACCTGGAGCTCCTATTGCCTTGCTTTAAAATCCTCTGGACAGAGACGGGGAACACTCGACATTTTACATTTGTTGCATAATTAAGTTTTAGCATAAAGTTTTCTAGTGCACCGCCTCGCCTTGTACATACTGTTTTGCATGGAAAACCCTTCATATTTAATTTTGAAATCGCTTGTTGTTCCTTCATCTGGCCATTCATTCTCTGAGCCACTGTTTATTGGCCATCTATTCTCTTTAGCTACTAATTACTGGGGATGGTTATGGAAGGCATAAGACCTGATCCCTTAAGGCACGGATCTCCTATTAAAGCTGTTTTAAATAGTTTCCTTCTAAAGAGAAGTAGGAAGGTGTGAGACTGGTGAGCCTCTGAATTCATACTGCGCCCCACATTGACCCCGAAGGCATAGTTGGCTGAAGTCCTTGCTAAAGGTTGTGTGGGACAGTTGGAACCATGTACACTGTCCCCTGTCAGCATCCTCAAGCCCCACCCAGCCACCCAACATGCGTGGTAAAACTTAAGTGCTCATATCCAGCCACCTGTCTTCCAGGGGATGCTGTCCTGATTGTGGTTGTTAGAAACCTATTATAAACTGATTTCCTGATGATGATGGTGTCTTTCCTGAGCTTTCTATCTGTACCAGGCTCTGCCCTGCTCCCCCAGCCATATTATAGAGTCAAGGTGTCTCTTAACTCAGCCCTAAATGTCTGTGGTTTTCTGTTGCCCTTTCCTTTGTCTTAAGAGCCCAAATGGTTTTATTGCATATTTGATGTAATGTTCAGAGAATATACTGTCATTTTCTTTGTGTAACTCCTCTCTTCTAACACTCTCGCGTTTCAATTTTAAGCCGTGTTTTTTTTTCCTCCGGAAACAGAATATTGTCCAAAGAAGAGTTTAAACCCAATTCAGTAAAGGTCAGCTCCCCACTTCGAGGCACAGTCCACACCGACTAAGACAGTCCCCTGAGTGCTTTAGAACTTAGTGGACCTTCGTGGTAGTGGGAGCTATGGAGGAATTTCCTCTGCTCCGACCTTCCAAATTCAGGGGCCTCCTTTGTGATTGCTTCTCAATATAAACGGCCTCTAGTCTGCCAGCCTGCACCATGACAGAGTACTACCCTAATAGAAAGTTTGACTTATATTTCAGTCACCAAAGCCATGTGTCCTTCACGTCTCCGACACTAATAAAAGTACCAGTCCCTCTCCCTAAGTGGTCCATTACCCTAAACCCTCAGGATATGCATGTTTGGCTTGCTGTAGGCTTGCAAGAAAGGCCAGTCTTTTCTTTAAAAAATTCAATACCCGGGCGCCTGGGTGGCTCTGTCAGTTGAGCGTCCGGCTTCGGCTCAGGTCATGATCTCGTGGTCCGTGAGTTCGAGCCCCGCGTCAGGCTCTGTGCTGACCGCTCAGAGCCTGGAGCCTGTTTCGGATTCTGTGTCTCCCTCTCTCTGACCCTCCCCCGTTCATGCTCTGTCTCTCCCTGTCTCAAAAATAAATAAACATTAAAAAAATTTAAAAAAAATTCAATACCAATTTTCAACTTACTTCCTTTAATAATCAGACGGTCCAAGTATTCATTAAACATGCAACGCCCCCAATCTGATTTGTATAATGTAAATGCAACATCACTTTGATCAGTAAGTACCCTCCCTTCTTTAAAAACTCTTTGTCCTTTACAAACCATAGTCCAGATTCTGCATCCATACCACAGCCTAAAGGACGACATCCCAGGAGTCACTGAGCCCACTGATGGGATATGGCACAGCCCCTACATCTGCTCCTGAATCCTGGAGCTGATTAACAGTGTGTTGCGGCTCTTGGCAAGAGTCAGAGGAGGAAATGAAATTAAGGTGTAGGGGTGAGGCAGGAAATTCAGAAAAAACTACTTGGGAAACGTAGTTAAGCAAGATACAATTATCTAACTTATAATTAGCCCAGAACATCAGGCCCGCCATCCCCAAAGGCTTCTTTTTTGCAAAGAGACGAGTGGTACCATCAAGTAGCAGATGGTAGTCTTGTATGAGTGCGAGTGAGTAATGGCCACTTCTTACCTGAAGAGCGTAGCTCGCTCAGAATTTGGTGATAGGAATTCCTATTGGCGCTGACTCATTAGCTTAATAGTTCATTATTTCTGTGTCTTCTATCGCTTGGGGCTAGTGCAGTTATTACATTTAAAAAAAAAAGAGTTCTGGAAAATTTCAGTAACATCTATAGGCCTGTTGGCCTCTACCATTTGATCACCTAGAACACCTAGCAAATTAACACAATCAAATGAAATTTTTATTACTTTAATCACAAGCCAAGAAATCCAGTTGATTGCACCATGACTCCAGCAATTTGTGATACCTTTTAATTTTATTCCTCAAAAAGCCTCTGATGTAGGGCCACCTGGGTGGTTCATTCGGTTGAGCATCTGACCCTTGGTTTCAGCTTGGGTCACGTCTCACAGTTTGTGGGGCTGGAGCCCTGCATCAGACTCCGTGCTCATAGTGTGGAGCCTGCATGGGATTCTCTCTCTCTCCCTCTATCTCTCTGCCTCTTCCCCACATGCACACCTCCACATGTACACGCATTCTCTCTCTCTCTCTCTCTCTCTCTCTCTCTCTCTCTCTCTGTCTCTCTCTCTCAAAATAAATAAATAAACTTAAAAAATTTCATGATATAATTTTTTACAAAAAGAAAACTATTCAGGTCTAGAGTGTGATTTTTGCCCCATTGACTGCTCCTGCTTCAAAAGACCTTGCATGCAACTCTGGAAATAGTACTGTTACTACAGCATTATTAAAAACAAAACAAAAAAAAAAAACGATGGGGGGAATAAAGCAAAACCAAGTCCCCTTAGTTCAAGGAATGTCCTGTGGAGAGGGGGACACCTAATACCAGAACAGGTTTTTGGCTTCTGTCTACCTAAGAGACAGGTTCAATGAGAGGAAAGTCTAGTTTATTCTTTCCCTTGCTCCATAATAGGCATCTTCAAGATGTCTTTGGTTGCTGAAAGCATCCTGGCCAAGAACATGCTGCCTGTAGGGACTGGCCCTCAGTTGTGTTTCCCTCCTGAGGCAATATCCTGCAATTACTAGTTTGTATACTGTGTGTAATTATAACCACAAAAGCAGTCTAGTTTTTAAAGCCCTTTATTTCTACATGTGGACTTGTCCGTTTATTTACCCAGCCAGTCATTTAAATTGTGTCCGTTTTACCAAATGTTGGTCTTTGTACCAACATCTCCTGAATATCTGCTCAATATAAGTCACTCTGCTACGTTCTGTACAGAATGAAAATAAAGCCCAGTTTTCTATGTAGCAAAATCTGTTGAATCACTGAGAATTAGCAGAATATTAAGCTAATATAAATTTGTCATTTTATTTGGGGAGTGGAAATGCATAGCAGTGCAATAACTTAAGACAGAAAAGTTTTTATATTATCATTTATATACAAATATATAATTTATATATAAGTATATATGCATGTATATAATTTTATATAGAGATATAATTTTAGAAGTAGTAAACATGATTTCCCATAATTACTTCTTTAATGGTAATGCATAAAACCTCTTAATGCTTATAAATGCCTTGGAAAATATTCATTTGTAAAACAATCAAGTAGGGTAATTATTCATTTTTGGAATACAGGGAGAAGAGTGATAACAGTTACTTTAAGCTTTAGATTAGGGCTTCCGAAGCCTGTTTTTAGGTCAAGGATATTAGCTTCATCACTGTATTACCAGCACACAGAAGTGTGCCCAGCATATAGTAATCAACATTATTATAATGAGGATTAGTCGAATGATTGAAAGACAGAACACGAAACCCTTTCAATGATCTGGCGGAGACACACAAAGCATCTTCCTAGGGAAATAATGTGGGTTCACGTACCCATTTTGCATATATTTCAGAGAGGTGATGGACTCTCCCAACTCCCACAGCCGCTAGGTTAAGAACCCTGGCCTTAGCTGAAGGAAAAACACGTAACATGTGCAAATGTGCATCATCCCAAAGCACAGGGGACAGCTGCTGTCATGGGCCAGGCCAACTCTTGAAACGTCCACATGATACTCAGAGGTATTGTTTGCCTAGAGGAGATTTGGTATGAAAGAACTTTTTTTTTTTTTTTTCAAATCGGTTGTAACTGATACTCCAGAACTATTCCAAATACTCAGAGTAAGCACAACGTGGGGAAGAGGGGAAGCTCATGTTTTGAAGGGCTAGGGGTCAGATAATAGTGTTGAACATTGCCTTCCATAGACATCATTTCTGGCCCTTAAGTAATGCTCTCCAGGAGAAAACCTCCCTACTGAAGTATCATTTTGCTCCTTCTTAGGACAAAAATCATTTAAGCAATTGAAAATATTGAAATTATGCCTGTACCCCCACTGCGATTTGTGTGCCTATGATTGTGCAAATTCATTTACTGAAGCCCTAGAGGCACCCTAGAACGTGACTGCATTTGGAGAGAAGCCACTAAAGAGGTAATTATGTTAAAACAAGGCTGTTAGGACAGGCCCTAATCCAATATGACTGGCATCCCTATGAGAAGAATCCATTTGGACGCACAGAGAGACCACGTGAAGACACGGCAAGAAGACGGACGTCCACAAGCCAAGGAGAGAGGTCTCGGAAAACACAAAACTGCCAACATACATCTTGATCTTGGACTTCTCGCCTCCAGAACTCTGAGGGCAGAGAATTCTATTGTTTAAGATATCCGGTCTGTGGAATTTTATTATGGAGGCTCTAGCAAACGAATACACTGTCTTTCATCTTATGGATCAATGCACTGTCTACAAAACACAAGAGTAACAGTCATCTAGCGTCAAATGACTAGGAGTCCATCTAGAAGAGTGATTCCTTTGACGGTATCGTGGATAAATAATAGGATGTACTGTTAAGTTTTCTTTGCACACACAAAGGACGGAAGGAAGATAACGTTTATGTAACGTCGACTCTTTGCTAGGCAACTTTGTGTTATCTTTTGTTACCTGCTCTATTCTTTACAGAATGTTGGGAGGTAGAAACTGTTAGTCGTATTATACAGAGGAGAAAAATGAGGTTCTGGTGGGTTTGAACATGTTCGTGGTGCCCCTCACATACTGTCAGAGCTGGTGTGCACAACCCCCTTCGAATGCTAAAATCTGTACTTTCTTTTGGACACCACACTGATAATCCGAGTCCTTGCATTCTGAGGTCGCCGTGCACCTGAGACGTCTGCTTGTCAGAGAAAGATCAGAGTGCGAGTTGCCATTTGGCTGCAACGTATGAGGTTGTGACGCCAGAAATGTAAAAGCAGGTTTTCTTTTCTATCCTCGATGAAACCAAAATATTAACATTTTTTTCTTTCTTTCTTTCTTTCTTTCTTTCTTTCTTTCCTTCTGTTTCGTTTCTTTTCTTTTCTTTTCTTTTTTTAATTTTCTGGCTGAGAAATATACCCAGCAATTAACGTGAAAACAAAGAAATGTGGCTATCGAGACCCCAGTGCTTTCCATTCTTGAGTTTGTATCCAAAAGTCAGAGAACACGCAGCCAAGACTAATCAACTAAATTGTTCATCTTGCACCTAAGGATTAAGAGGCAATCAGTTCAAGAAAGTCAGTCCAGGGGCGCCTGGGTGGCTCAGTCTGTTAAGTGTCCAACTTCGGGTCAGGTTATGATCTTGCAGTTTATGGGTTCGAGCCCAGCATCAGGCTCTGTGTTGACAGCTCAGAGCCTGGGGCCTGCTTAGGATTCTGTATCTTCCTCTCTCTCTGCCCCTCCCCAACTCACGCTGTCTATCTCTCTCTCAAAAATAAATAAACATTTTTTAAAAAGGTCAGTTTAGCATGAGGTAATTTCTGATGGTGAAAGGATGTAGGTTTAGCATATTTTGTCACTTCTGTGTTTGTATTTCGTATGACCAGCACACTAAGGATATTATGAAATTGTTTACCATATTCTCTGAGAACAGAAATCGCCTGTTTATAGGTCTATAGAAGTCAAGCCTAATGGGTTTTATACAAATTCCTTACAATATTTTGTATTAGTACTTATGTCTTAGATACCTGGAAATCAATAAAATGATTGATTTTCTTTTGATGTAGCTCCAATTTTATCTCTCTGGGAAAATCCTTATACATCTGGGTAATTTTTTTTTTAATTTTTTTAACACTTTTATTTATTTTTGGGAGAGAGAGACAAAGCGCGAGTGGGGGAGGGGCAGGGAGAGGAGACACAGAATCCGAAGCAGGCTCCGAGCTTCGAGCTGTCAGCACAGAGCCCGACCCAGGGCTCGAGCTCATGAACCGTGAGATCATGACCTGAGCCGAAGTCAAGAGTCAGACACTTAACCGAATGAGCCACCCAGGTGCCCCTGTTTGGGTAATGTTTTTTAAGGTAAAGCTGTGTTAATCGAGTTGGACAACATCTCTTGACCCGTCTTACTCATTTTCCCTCAATATAGTGATATTTCAGCGTATTCTAACATTTATAGTTGTCAAATAATGGTACACATTTTAATCGGAGTCAAATTTTCATTATTTTTAAATTTTATGCTTTTAAATTGCCATTCTCATTGTTAGTTTCAATTACTTTGTGTTATTGGTGTCTTTTTCTTTCAAAGCAAACTGTCTATTGGACTTTGGGAGATTTTCTTTTACAACCTAATTATTTCCATTTCCATGATTGTCATTATAAAACCTCCTTTTTATTTTTAAGTGAATATCACCAAAGAAGAGAATCACATTCCTATTAAATGCATCTCTGTCCAGGGGATAATGCCAAATGATTTTAGGGTATCTACCAGCATGAAGAGAATATCCCATTTAGACATTTGTCTGTGATGGCAGCAAAAGGACAGTGAACTTTTTTTTTTTTTGAGAGTTTTCCTTTTTTGGAAGAGAAGAGGAACCAGGGTGTCTGGCCAACATAAAGGGAAAGGTATTTTCTTTTATTCCAAAATAACATTTCACCAGCTTCTAAACCTGCCGCTGCGTCTGCAAAAGCTCTTACATAATGGGAAAAAAAATCTGTCACGAGATTGTGTAGCCTTGCTCTGCCTGCATCTTTTGCGTTTTTCTGCCGCAATTGTGAGATTGATCCTCAGAATTCAGCTCAGCCTTTTTTCTCCTTCAAGATAAGGATGTGTTGCAGCCGGAACACTAACTGGAGCATTCTGAGGTTTCACTGCCGCTCTTGCCCTCCAGCAGTCCAGTGCGGCTCCTGGCCTTGCATTCTTCTGAAATCTCTCTGGACCTGCGCTGTAAATAGAAATGGCTTCCTATTGCACTTGGAATGAAAACCAAAATCCTTATCTTGACTCTCCAGGGTCTTTCGCGGCCTGGCCCCTGACCATATCTCTGGCCTCATCTGCCCCTCTTGCGGTTGTCACGCAGCTCAGACGGAGCCCCACACCACAGATTCGAATCTACCTCTAGTAGCTCTCCACCCAGTGCCATCAGTCGGTGACCGGCCCCTCCCCCACACTGCGCAGGTGCAGGGGGCCCGCAGCTCTAACCCCAATCCTGTCCCCCGCCTGAAACCAGCTCTTGCGTAAGTCACATTTTGTTAAAGCGGAACATCCATAGAGATATGTGTAAAAATCAAAGGTGTAAAGTTTGATTACTTTTCACAAAGCAAATTCACTTCTGTCATCGGGACGCAGACCGAGAAGTAAAATATCACTGTGTCCCAGCAGACCTCTTGGCAACCCTTTCCGAACCTCCGTCCCCACAGACAACCACTCTCCTGACTTCTGGAACCACCAACGGGTTCCCCTGACTTTGAACTTTGTATAGGAATACAGTAGGTCCTCTGTCACATCTAGCCCCCTTTGCTCAATATTTAATTTGGCAGCTGCATCTGTGTCGAAGGTGGTATAGCTCATTCTCCTTGCTGTGTGGGTACACCACGACTTGCGGTCTGCTTGACCGTAGGTAGACATTTCCATTATTTCCAGTGTGGAAGTAATCCAAATATTGCTGCTGCAGTCTCATGTGTGTTTGTATAAACGTTGATATATACATATGCCTATAGATGCACACACACACACACACACACACACACACACGTATGACTTCTATCTAGATTTGGGGTCATAGTTAGCATATGTGTATGTCCCACTTTTGTAGAGGCTTCCAGTTTCCCAAGGTAATTCTACCCAATTTACATCATTCCAACAGCGCAGAAGAGTTCGCATTGCTCCATATCCTTGCCGACCATTCACAGTGTGTCATTTTAGCCATTCCCATGGGTGAGATCAGCTCTTTCTAAAAACATTATTTTTTTGCTTAAAATAAATGATTTAGGGGGCGCCTGGGTGGCTCAGTCGGTTGAGCGTCCAACTTCAGCTTGGGTCATGATCTCATAGTCTGTGAGTTCGAGCCCCGCGTCGGGCTCTGCGCTGACGGCTCAGAGCCCGGAGCCTGTTTCAGATTCTGTGTCTCCCTCTCTCTCTGACCCTCCCCTGTTCATGCTCTGTCTCTCTCTGTCTCCAAAATAAATAAACGTTAAAAAATTTTTTTAATTAAAAATAAAAAGTAACTGATTTAGGTTAACGGTAGGAAAAAAGAATAAAACTCAGGTAAACAAAAGAAAGTTATTAATAATTAAGTTTCGAAAAGCAGACAGAGCTGAGATATTAAAAACCACCTGAAGTCCACCACCCAGTGATAACCACGACTAACATCTCCAGTGTCACTCAATTAGACTTGTCCTGTGTTGTTGCTTTATAACACAAAATAAGATTATGCTTAGCTTCGTGTTACTTAATTTTAAAAAATACACTGAAAAGCTTTCAGGGCAAATAAGTATCTTTCTGCAGCATAAATTTTAATGTCATACAATTTTATCAAAAACCTTCATCATAATATTAAAATTATCGGTCTTGTAACCATATCTTTGCCTAGGTCCTTAATTAATCAATTTTATTAAAATAAAGTCCTAAAGTGGGCTTGTTTGTGTCAAAGGCTGTCTACTTTAAGGCTTTTGGAGAACGTCGTCAAATGATATTTTACCTCCACCCAGCATATGCTGTCAACCGCCCACATCTTTGCCCACACTGGGTGTGAGATTTCTTATTTGGGTCAATATGGCACTAGTTTATTGGTAAGATTTACTGTTAGTGAAACAGTGACTCCATTCAGTCTCAAGGAAGCTTCCCTGCTTGTGATTCTACAGAGGGACACTGGGTGCCTGGGCATGCCCAGTCTCCATCCGTGGGTTCAGGTAATTCAACACTTCTTTTGCTTTCCGTCAGCATCACTGTTGTCCGCTTCCGGAATTCATCATACATTGGCCTTGGTCATCCTTCTGACTATCACGTCAGCACTACCTCAGGCTTTGGATCCAATCCTAAGGCCAACCACAGACTAGATGGACTATGTTCTCGCCCCTGAATTTATCTACTTTTCTAACCCTCATCATCTCTTCAGGAAACAGCAATAACGGCAGGTAACCTAGGATCCTACTTCTGTTCTCTTCCAGACATCTGGGAATTTCTTGATTCTGCTTGGATCCCATCTTTTAGAAGTGACACTAGTGTTTTCCTATTCTTCTTTCTCCACTGGGACGTCATCCCTGTTATTAATAGCTTCTGACTGTAGTGAAGATGGTAACCTGTAAATAAAATGCATGGGAAGACATGTTGCCCAATGTATAAGGATCTGAAACAGTCTTCAGTAATTCTGGAGTGTTAGTTTTCCTGAGTTCTTGGTTCCATGTGGTCTCAGCCCCTCCTCAATCTTGAATCCACGGCAGCCGCCATAAAGAGGAGGCTTGAGGCTCACGTCCTAATATACCAGGTGTGTGAATGCCTCTTGAAATTCTCCTGCTCATCTGGAACAAACTCCTCGTCCTCAGAACACTGACAAGGAGGAAGCTGGAGGGAGAGTGGGCACAGAGGTCCTCTCTAAGAGGCCCTTGAAGAAGCAGGGGCTCTTAGAACAACTGCTGAGAAAACAGTCCTTCAGCTCTATCCATGGATGCGAGGGCTCCATTTTTCAAGTTCTGTCTTATGCACATTACTGTACAGTATGATCATCTGAGGGGGAAAAAAAAAAAGAAAAGAAAAGTTATCTGGTCAAAATAACTAGGTTGATTTACTTTATACCTTATAATAAGCATTTTGAATTCCTAAAAATGGGATGCAATGTAGAATGTCTCCCAAATTGTTTCCTTAGAACAGCAAATAACATTTAGAACACTAGTACTCCTTGTGACTCAAGTGCAGAGATTTTTGTGGGGCTCCCGAGTACTTTGCCCTCGAGATTTATGCCCTCCTCCCAGGTACGAGCTCCCCTGGCGGTGACTAAGTCCCTGCTGAAGGGAAGACTGTCTAAATCAAATGGAACAGCCCCAAAGTCAATGGAACAGTAGGAGCTCACACCGGGCTGTGGGCTACACCTGCTTGCAGAACTTTCGATCCAGTCTTCAGTTCATTCACCATAGCAGATATTATGAAGAACCATTAAAAAGGGGCCATGGTCCTCCAAATTAAGGGAAGCACTCTGGGAGTGTGTGTTTCCTTTTGTGGACAGCCAAGTCAAAGTTGTAGCAGTGTGCAGGAGCGAATTGAAGGTGATCATCATGTGGCTGAGTGTCATCCATGGTCTGAGTGCTGTGCTATCTGTTACACACATTATCTTATTTAATCCTTGCAACATGCTTCTCCTGTTTTCTCAGCCAAGTAAAAAATGAGACTCCGAGAAGTGAAGTAATTATCCATGGACAGGGCAGATCAACGCTCTGGATTAAGTTGAAATGAATTTAAAGCTCCTCCTCTCCACTATCGAGTGCTGCCCCCTAGCTATACAAGAGAAAATAATCCCCTTCTTCTGCTACCCCGTTGAGAAAGGACGGTAGCCTCTTGTCCCTCCTCGTTCCTTGGGCTGCTTCACTGACCTCCGCTTGAATCTAAATGAAAGTGACGGTGGCAGCCCTGGGGCAGCCCTAATCACAGTTCCAAAGAACAAACGGGAAGAATGTCCAAGACTGGAGGCAGGGCTATTAAGTCCCCAGATGCAGACCAATGGAAATGAGACTCTGTTTTAAGTGAATGTGAGTTTCGATAAATAATGAAAAGTAATCAGGGGTAGTTGAAGAGATGGAAATTAAAGCCACCCTGTACTTCTTCAGGACTTTTAAAGGAAGAAAAAAAAACAATTGTTAATACATGTTGAGTGACCTGAGCATTAGCAGAAGCTTTCCAAAACATCAAGTCCTATGAGGTAAAAATAATAAAATATGTGCCAAAATGTATTTGAACACTCTTCAGGGTAAGGAGTGTGTCATTAACAGCACTGACTACTTGGGGGAGGTTTAATAAACAAGAGATACATTGTAGCGATGACTATTCACTTTTATTATTTTTTTTTTAATTCGGAAGGAAATTTCAGGCTGTGCAATAATACATAAGCAGAAAGGAAATGAATAATGCATCTGAATAATTGGGCTAGCGTGAGATGCTAAGCCTCATTTTCATTGTGGGCAGATAATATGGAAGAAAAAATTTTGGGGGAAAGATATAGAGGCTATTTAAATGGAGAATATTTTTGTTGAAAGCATATCCAGTAACATCTGAATACCAAATAAAAGAGTTTACAATTTCATCTCTCCTTAGAGATTTTTTTTTTAGTTGTTGTTGTTTTGTTTGGGAGAAAATTGCAGTTTAAGATTTTCAAACCACTTCATTTGCAAACTGCTATTACTATAGTTTCTGCTTCTGAAAATGTTTAAAGCTGCAGGCAATGAAAAGATGTGATATTAGAGTTTTTGCTTATAAAGAAAGCTCTCTATTGTAAAAAAAAAAGAGAGAGCAGTATAACAGTACAATATTATTTATAGAGAGTGATTCATATAAGTAGTATTTCAATGTGCCTTGCTGAGTCTTTTGAGATAATGGATGGCAGAATCTCTGAGAAAATGTATTTTACATAGTTGTTTAAATGCGATAGGGTTCAAGTAATTATCTTCATCATGATAAGATCCAGAGGAATTTACACTGGCAGTTGGAGCTTCTACATAAAATCCATTCCTTATCACAACATAAAATAAAGGTTGTCCCTTGATTTCTTTCCCCAAGTAAGGTAAGGTTAGAGTTTCCCTGCGTAGAGTCTAGATTCTCCAGTTGATAGCTGAGAAAGTTCCTGTAGCATTCAATTCGTTCTTTGAAGATTTTTCTGATTTTAGTGTCTCTTATCAAAAATACATGTAACGAGCTACTTTATTCCTTCCTTCCTATCAGTTTTTTATCTTAGATCTTTCAACTTAGGGAATCGGCCCTTTTACCGGGGGCGTGTTAGTTCACCAAGTCTGTGGTGGCTTAAAACAACAAAAATCTATTCGCTAACAATTCTAGAGGCTGGAAGTTTGAGGTATTGTCAACGCCAGTCTTCCTCGGAGGGCTCCAGGAGAGACTCCTTCCTTCCTCTTCCAATACTGGGGGCTCCAGGCCCCCCCTGGCTTACAGTGGCATCCTTCCAGTTTCTGCCTCTGTCTTCACGTGGCCTTCCCCTCTGTGTCTCCACATGTCTCCAGTCTTCTTTCTCTTACAAAGACATGGTCACTGCAAGTACAGTCCGTCTGAAGTTCAGGGTGGTTTTATTTTGAGATCCTTCATTTAATTACATCTGCAAAGACCCTATTTCCAAATAAGGTCACACTCACAGGAATCAGGGGTTAGGACTTGGATGTTTCTTTGGGTGGGGCGGGGGGGAGTTACATTTGAATCCATGACAAAGGGGGAAAAGCAGATGTTGGAGTTAGACGAAGCTGGGTTAGAAGCCTGGCTTTGCCACTTGGGTTGAGGAAATGCCATCATGTCCATAATTCTTCAGAATATCAGTTGACCTCCTCTGTGAAACATGGGTGATCATGATATTGGCTTCGCACATATTGTGTGAGATAACAGCGTGTGTTGTGACATAATGTGTATAAAGCAATTAGCCGGTGCCTTGCTAATAAATGGCAGTTGCGATATCTTTTTAGGATATTGTGTGGTTTTGGTTTTTTTTAATTTTTTTTTTCAGCGAGTAATTTTATTGACTTCAGTTTCCTCTTCACACAGCAGAAGCTACAAAAGACAAAGTTACATGAATCATGTCTGTATTGAAGACTAATTTTGTCCAATTAGAAGGATATTTCCTCATGGGATTGTTACAAGGGTTAAATGGAAATAATGTCCGTGACGGGCTTAGCACTAGTGTTTATTGTTAGCTACTATCATCCATAATTCCCCAAAACCTGCTAGATTTACAAGGACAAGGGCAACACAGATTCCTTTTTCAACCTATTATCACCTAAAACAATAAATGTACAGGTATAATTTAGTGAGTTTCTAAATAGGCCACACATGCCAAAAATTAATAACCAGTCATGGTTTTGCTACCAACCGATGGTTTCTTTCTAACTTGCCCTGAATCCTCCTCTTGGGTATAATGCACCTTCCCAGGACTGATACTTGAGTCTTCAGTTAAGCTCATCAAAACTCGGCCCTCCCGAAGTCCTTATTGCCTCCCAGCTGTCTTGTGCCCACATCTAATGGTCTCAGATGGCTTTGAAAGTGTTCTTAAGATGTACCTTCACCAGAAACCTTATTGGATCGATCTTCCCCCAAATTAATCAAGCTAGAATTACTCTACTAGTAAGTGAACTTTCTTTCTCCCTAATGGTTCTTCTCTTTGTTATTGATTCTTTTATGGCATTACTCGGAAGATGCTGGATGTCTGAGTTGAGTCCTTGCTGTTTTAATAATATGTCATTAAAGGCCTCAGCTTTGTTAATACTGTCTTAATAAGAGACTACAGAATGAAGGCTTCTAACTTATGGACAAAGTCTCTACCTTCTTTCTTCAGGGCAAGATCCAAAACGATGGCCCACTTAGAGCACGGGGACCCCACGTCTACAGACAGTGTGGTCAAAGTTGTTCTCCCTTGGTTCTCCTGTACACATTACAATTTGCGTTTTAATTCTCATGTCTTCAGAACCATGAAAGCATATTTAGGTAAGTGTGCTAATTAGATCTTCGTAAGTAGTCTTAGGTTATTTTGGATTGTGAAATTCAAAGAGCAATTAAAAACACATATATTATACTACTTATAACTGGGGGTGGGGAAGGATTCAGTCTACATAGCGTAAGTGAATCTGAGGAAGGAGCTCAATTAGAGATGTGCTTAATGATCTTACAGAAGAAATTCAAAGACGTTTGAAAGATTTCTTCAGAAAACCATAGGGCCAAGCGATGCTACATATGGAGTCTTCCCATAATTAAATAGAAATGTTTGAAAATTACATTTCAAACCTCTTTTCAACTAGTGTACCTACCTTGGAGGAATTTTCAAAAGAAGTCTGTGGTATGTCTGTTTTTAATGAGACCATGTCATTCCTTCTCTGGTGACTTATCGGTTTTTATCAGTTTCACTGGGAAAAGCAGAGTGATATATGAGTGTGATAACTTGAGGTGACATCTTACAGTGTGATCCATTATCTGAAAGATTTAGGGAAAGAGCTCTCCGAAAAACATCATTAAGGAAACAAATGTTTTCAAAAATATAATAAAGATCTTTTATGGTTTTTGTTTCAGGAACATCCGTTTCTATAACATCATACACTGAGGAAATAGTCTGCCAATCATCTAAGTAACACTTGTATTTTGACTTTTCTTGGTTTTGCTTTCCCCACAGAGGAGCAAACAAACAAATCATAAACAGGCAATAAGAGTAAAAATTGTCTGATGATTTCTTAGAAGTTCCTTCCTACAAGCTATTAATTGAAAAATATACTTGAAGGAGTAGATTCAAAGCAGACCCAGGAAAAATGGACAATGCATTTCAAAAACATGACCATGTTGTAACAGTTTATCTATTTTCTCAACAATCAAGATAGGCAATCGAGTGCTAATTGTCTGGAGGCACGGTCTCCTTGTTCTGTGGCCTTTGCTTCTTGGTCTGGGTCTGTGGAACCAACAGAAATGTTTTCAATCTGCCTCTTAAGTACCCCTTGGTTGACTCCATTCAGGGAATTAGAGAATGTCTTTTTTTTTTCTTCTTCTTCTTCTTCTTTTTTTTTTTTTTTTTTTTTTTACAAGCAATGCCCTTGTGCCTTGCTTTGGAATTATATTATTTCTTTAACACTTACCCTGATTGATTTAAAAGGTCTTTAGTTTCCGGGCCAGGAAATCATAATTTGAAGGTAGTTCATTAAAAATGAACCCAGAAACTCAAATCAGGATTGCAAAAAGGACCTGAGTTAAATCAACTAAGATGAAAATTTAAGAGATGCTCTTGGCTATATTGATTCAAACTGATCAGCTCTGAATGGCCGAGCTTCTCCTCTCTCTGTCCCTCTCTCTCTGTCTCTCTGTCCCTCTTGCTCTCTTGCTCTCCCGCTCTCCATTTTGTTTTTGTTCTTAGTTTAAGTCTACTGGGTATAGACTCAAAATTTCATCCATTCTTTCCTGCCTTAAGGTGATCTGTAACCTACACCTTCACTCAAATTTCCACATCAATTGCTTTTTACAATTACCACCCACATAGCAGTGAATAATACGGATATTTTATCAGACTTGCAAATACTGGAAACAGAAAGACAGCCGTGTGTAGCATGTTTGTAAGGAAACAGTAGATGTGCGACATAAAAGATAAGGAGCCATACTTATCCCATTCTTATTCCTTAAAACTATTTGGGGTTCTGTGCATATTTATATTATAACTGTAGTGCTTCTAAAGGGCTGTGGCTATAATATCATGGTAGTATCTTCTATTTTTCCTCATGGTGGTGATTATAATCGAGCATATCAGGACATTGATCAGGAATGGTATTTACAATATTCAACCACTTGTATGTATATCGTGGGTACTGACCATTTAGAATGGTCACTTGTCAAGGGCTACACCAGCACTAAAGCACTATCTTGGGGTCCCCAGCCATTTCTGAGATGTGGAAACACTGGGGAGAGGGTCTCTGGGGAGGGCCCAGGACAACTGGTGTAGAATATATCAAGACTGGGACTAGACTCGAGGGGCTTAAGCAGTAGGTGTTTACCAACTGTACAAAAGTATTTCTTTTTTTAATAAAAATGTTCATTTATTTTGAGAGAGAGAGAAAGTATAAGCAGGGAAGGGACAGAGAGAGAGGGAGAGAGAGAATCCCAAGCAGTCTCTGCACTGTCAGCACAGAGTCCTACATGGGGTTCCATCCCAGCAATGGTGAGATCATGACCTGAGCCAAAATCAAGAGTCAGACGCTTAACCGACTGAGCCACCCAGGCACCCCTGTGCAAAAGTGTTTCTATGTTTTAAAAACTGTTATGATCAAACCAGGGCATATCCACTACATATCAACCATAGATCACATAAATCAAAGTAGACTTTGATCTAAAGAAATCACTCTGAGGAAGTCAAGTGGTTCCAATGTTTCTACCACTGTATTCTCTGTCATTCCCTCTCTCTCTTTCTATCTCTGTCTCTGTCTCTCTATGTGTGTGTATATACATATGTATGTATATAGACACACAGAGTATACGGTACTTTCTAACTAAGTTAAATTTACAGTTAGTAACTGTAATGAATGTTACAAATACTTTTCCCTACTTGATATACGTATGTGTCTCTGTGTGTGTATGTATACAAGGACAAGTCTTACATGTATGAGAAACTGAAGAACATTCTTTGGTGTCATCGGTTGTTTATTTCATTTGGTTTTTATGGGAATAAATTAGACTTGGAAATAAAATAACCTTGTGAAGTGGTAAAGACAAGCTTTTCCTAAATCTCTTAACTGCTCAGCACTTCCTAGTATGACTAAACAGGGCTTTCTTTTAGTACCTAAGTGATACCATTCTTCACTGAACTGCTAAATAAATACATACATACATACATACATACATACAAAACCTACTCCAAGGCTGCATATGTACTTTGGGGAGTGAAAGCCCCAGGCGTGAACCCCAAGAACCTAAAGGCAATGAGAACTTCCTGAAGTGTATCCCCGAAACCAGACAGGGTTGGGACCAGGAGAAATTACACTTCTCTTCCCAGAGAACCATGTTTTAGAACTCTCCAGAGCTGTGACCTTCTCCAGTTTGCCTTCAACCCTGAGTATTGTACCTAGTTTCTGGCATGTAGAAGTGACTTAAATGTTTGCTGAATTGATATAATTGGCTTCATGAACTGACCACCCGATGGCCTGAAAAACTATTTTCTCCGCACAAAGTTATTCTGTGTTCTCCATAACAAAGTTATTCTTATGCCCACTTTTCAGGAGAAAGGCAGGATATTGGAGTGATTCTCTGAAAGGGGCAATTAGGGCTGTTGAAGAAAAATGGAAAATATTGAAATAATTCCTTGAAAGCCAAGGTTATTAGAAGGTATAAAAATGTTAATATAATGTAGGTGAGTGTGTAAGTGGGGAAACACGTGTAATTGGAATGAGGAGATGGAATTTTCTATCTGCTTGCCATATTCTAATATATAAGCTGCTAAAAAATAATGTATATCAAAGCAGTGTAATAAAGGAGTACAGTGATGAATTTTATGAGATTAAGCGGCAGTTAATTTCCTTATGCATTTAAGATTAATAAACTGCTAATTAGAATATGCAAATAAAGGTTTCTGAAGCCTTAAAAATATTTCCCAGCACTTTACCCATAAATCTCATTAGGTACCTATTTTGTTATGTAATTGGGAAATAACAGATTGATGAGCCAATGTAATTATGTGAAATTTACATGTATACAGTATTTTATAATAAAGGACTAATGCTAAAGTAGGGAAAAGTAGTTGTAACATCCATTACAGTTTATTAGTTGCAAATTCAACTTAGTTTGAAAGCACTTTCTGCCTTACGAACTATAAGCCACACCAGGTAAGGGATACTACAGGTCTGGGGCATAACTGCAGGGTGAGACAGAACCCAAGCACTGTCCTGACCGTTCTTGGGATTCTTGTGTTTATATCTCACACACATCACACCCAAGCATGTATTTCACAAATGTTGGTGATCATTCAGACATCTTTATAATAATTAATTGCCTCATTGTACAGAGTGTGGAAAGGTATTCGTATTTCTTAAATGTTTAGGTCTGCAGTTAAAGATGGAGGGATCTGTTTTATGGCAAGTACCAGATGAATGCCTATTAGACTTATTCTTGTTTCTAGGTAAGGTTTGTTTGTTTTTAATAGATTAAGCACCCTCGTAAGGCTGGCAGGCAAAATGAAACTTTAAAATCGTCGTGGTTAAAATTCTAAAGGGTTTACACACACACACACACACACACACACACACACACAGAGTGAAGGAATTAGAATGGACTCTGGTGATGATATTATTTATTTCGTTGGCAAGATCTCAAATGGAACAAGAATTGGAACCCTATTGAAAATTATTTTAACCGAATGGCGAGAATACCAGAAACACTTTGGACATTCTTTTTCGTTTAATATCTAACATGTTCAAGAGCTATAAATTACCTTTCTATAGTTCAACTATATTCAGCGTATTTGTCCAGCATTCCCATGAAGGACAAATATAATTAATTGGACCCCAATTTAAATAGGCAAAATGATAGAACTTTAAGATATGCTGACTGTAGTTCATAATTAATAGTGAGAAAATGGAAACTGGAAGTTTTACAATCTACTCCTGTGCTCTTTATGTTGGGTTTATGAATGATGTATGTAAATAGAAAGAAACAAAGATACCCAGGAAAAATGGTTGCAGGGGCCCTTTTGGGTACACTGAATAGACATACGATTCTCACCAAGTCTGCCATATTATGTTACCCTTTCTCTGATTTTTCTTAACTTGAAACAGTATTTTCTTAAATTTAGTTAGATTGTATCTTCCTGTATACGTGGAGACACTGATATCAACAATGATTACATTGTCATCATTTCCAGTGTTTTTAGAGCAGTTCAAACAAAAAAATGTGAACTTGAGTAGCATAGAAGATGCCTAAGTAATAAATCAGGTATATTCATAGTAATTTGAAAACAGGACAACCCCCAACTTCTGCGTACACATTCAAGCTTTCTTTGAATATTCAGTTAGCACAATAGCCCCACAAAACCCCTTGCTATCCTCCCCTCCCCCTGAACAGAACAGGGAATGAGGCTTCCTTCTTTCTTGTTCTTCACAACTGCCAAAATCCATGGCACATAGTAGGCACCCAGTGAGCATTGAGCAGTAGCTAATCAACATTGCAAGAGAGTAAGTTAGATCCAAGTTTTAAAGGCACCTAAATGTAATTTTTTTCATTCTGTGGTAGTGTATCAATGGATGATGGGAAGAGATCACGCAGATTTGAAATCCTTGAGAAAGAATTTAAAACTGCTTTTATTCTGTATGTTATTTTATCCTAAGTGGGAGAAAACCAGTAATAACATCATCTTATGCCAACTATTACCCCTTCAAAGAAATAGTGACAGACATAATTTTTTCAACAAATTAGGCCGTTTTCTAAAAGACTAACCAAATGTGCCATTTCAGAATAAAATATTACAAAAGTTGCTGTTAGCCCCTAATGTGCCTTTATCAACATACATGTTTTCAATGTTGTAAAGCTTAGCATTCATTCTTAGAGACTGTCAGCATGCTTAATCACCATGGATTTTAAACACATTGAAAAAAATAATTTCTTCTTCTACAAGTATTAAAGTTCCCCAAAAGAACTTTAAACCTACAAAGAAGTATCATTTTCACATATAAACACTGTTTTATGTCTTGACTTTCAGATCCCTGTAAAAGTCAGTGAAGGAAATTTGGTTCAATAGGAATTCTTTTATTTTTCAAAGTTTTTATTTCATTTACCCAGTACTCATCCCAACAAGTGCACTCCTTAATCAAAATCACCTACCTCACCCATCCCCTCCGTGTGCTGCCCCCCCCACCCCGCACTGTGACCATCAATTTGTTCTCTGTAGTTAAGAGTCTTCAAGTTATATTACAAAGCTGTAGTCATCAAGATAGTATGGTACTACCACAGAAACAGACACATAGATCAATGTAACATAATAGAAAACCCAGAAATGGGCCCATAATTATATGGTCAACTAATCTTTGACAAAGTAGGAAAGAATATCCAGTGGAAAAAAGACAGTCTCTTCAACAAATGGTGTTGGAAACACTGGGCAGCTACATTCAAAAGAATGCATCTGGACCACTTTCTTACACTATACACAAAAATAAACTCAGAATGAATGAAAGACCTAAATGTGAGACAGGAAACCATCAAAATCTAGAGGAGAACACAAGCAACAACCTTTTTTGTGGCTGTAGCAACTTCTTACTAGATATGTGTCGGAGGTCAAGGGAAACAAAAGCAAAAATGAACTATAGGGATCTCGTCAAGATAAAAAGCTTCTGCACAGCAAAGGGAACAATCAACAAAACTAAAAGGCAGCCTATGGAATGGGAGAAGATATTTGCAAATGATATATCTGATAAAGGGTTGGTATCCAAAATCTATAAATAACTTATAAATTCAACACCCAAAAAAAAAAAAAAACCAATCCAGTGAAGAAACGGGCAGAAGACATGAATAGATACTTTTCCAAAGAAGACATCCAGATGGCTAACAGACACATGAAAAGGTGTTCAAAATCAGTCATCATCAGGGAACTACGCATCAAAACCACAATGAGATACCACTTCACACCTATCATAATGGCTAACATTAACAACATAGGAAACAACAAATGTTGGTGAGAATGTGGAGAGAGGGGAGCACTCTTACACTGTTGGTGGGAATGCAAACTGGTGCAGCCACTCTGGAAAGCAGTATGGAGGTTCCTCAAAACATTAAAAATAGAACTCCCCTACGACCCACCAATTGCACTACTAGGTATTTACCCAAACGCTACAAAAATACTGATTTGAAGGGGCATATGCACCCCAATGTTTAAAGCAGCATTATCAGCAATAGCCAAATTGTGGAAAGAGCCCAAACATCCACTGACTGATGAATGGATAAAGAAGATGTGGTAAATAAACACAATGGAATATTACTTGCTGATCAAAAATAATTAAATTTTGCCATTTGTGAGGAAATGTATGGAACTAGAGTGTATTATGCTAAGCAAATAAGCCAGTCAGAGAAAGGCAAATACCATATTATTTCACTCATATGTGTAATTGAAGAAACAAAACAGATGAACATAGGGGTAGGGGAATAAGAGAGAGAGAGAAAGAGAGAGAGAGAGGGAAGCAAACCACAAGAGTCACTTAACTATAGAGAACAAACTGAGGGTTGATGGAGGGTAGGTAGGCAGAGGATGGACTAAACGGGTTATGGGTGTTAAGGGGGGGCTCTTTTGATGAGCACTGGGTGTTATATCTAATTGATGAATCACTAAATTCTACTCCTGAAACCAATATTATGCTATATGTTAACAGAATTTAAATTAAAAAAAAAACTTAAAAAAAAGTTTTTCTCAGTTTTTTTTCTCTCTCTCCCTCCCTCTCCCCCCCCCCAATTTGCTCATTTGTTTTGCTTCTTAAATTCCACATATCAGCGAAATTGTATGGTGTTTGTCTTTCTTTGATTGACTTACTTCACTTAGCATTATACTCCCTAGTTCCATCCATGTCCGTGCAAATGGCAAGATTTCATGCTTTTTTATGGCTGAGTAATTTTCCATTGTATGTATGTGTATATATCTATACACACTATATCTTTTTTATCCATTCATCAATCGATGGAAACTTGAGCTGTGTCCATATCTGGGCTATTGTAAATAATGCTACTATAAACAGAGGGGTTCACATATCCCTTCGAATTAGTGTTTTTGTATTATTTGTGAAATACTCAGGAATGTGATTGCTGGATAGTAGGGTAGTTTTATTTTTAATCTTTTGAGGAACCTCCATACTGTTTTCAACATTGGCTGTACCCATTTGCATTCCAACCAACAGTGAAAGAAGGTTTCTTTTGCTCCCATCCTCATCAACACTTATTGTTTCTTATGTTTTTTTTTTTTTATTTTAGCCATTCTGACAGGTATCAGGTGATATCTCATTGTAGTTTTGATTTGCATTTCCCTAATGATAAGTACTGGTGAACACCTTTTCATGTGTCTGCTGGCCATCTGTATATCTTCTTTGGAGAACTGTATGTTAATGTCTTCTGCCCATTTTTTAATTGGATTATTTGGTTTTTAGGTATTGAGATGTACCAGTTCTTTACGTATGTTGGATACTAACCCTTTATTGGATATGTCATTTGCAAATAACTTCTCCCATTCCATAGGTTATCTTTTAGTTTTATGGATTGTTTCCTTCACTGTGCAGAAGCTTTGTGTTTTGATGCAGTCCCAATAGTTTATTTTTGCTTTTGTTTCCCTTGCCTCAGGGGGCCTATCTAGAAAAAAAGTTGCTATGTTTCATGTCAGAGAAATTACTGCCTGTGCTCTTTTCTAGGATTTTTTTATGGTTTCAGGTCTCACATTGAGGTTTTTAATCCATTTTGAATTCATTTTTGTGTATGTTGTAAGAAACTCATCCAATTTCATTCTTTTGCATGTAGCTATCCCGTTTTCCCAGCACCATTTGTTGAAGAGTCTGCCTTTTTCCCACTGCATATTCTTTCCTGCTTTGTCAAATATTAATTGACCGTATAATTGTGGGCTTATTTCTGGATTTTCTATTATGTTCCATTGATTTATGGGTCTCTTTTTGTGCTGGTACTATGCTATTTTGATCACTACTGTTTTGTAATATAACTTGAAGTCCAGAATTTTGCTGGCTCTAGCTTTGCTTTTCTTTTTCAAGGTTGCTTTGGCTATTTGGGGTGTTTTGTGGTTCTGTAGAAATTTTAGGGATGTTTGTTCTAGCTCTGAACAAATGCTGAAAAACGCTAGTGATAGTTTGATAGGGATTGTATTAAATGTGTAGATTCCTTTGGGTAGTATAAACATTTTAAAAATATTGTTATTCCAATCCATGAGCATAGAATGTCTTTCCATTTCTTTGTGTCCTCTTTGATTTCTTTCATCAGTGTTGTATAGTTTTCATAGTAGAGGCCTTTCACCTCTTTGGTCAAGTTTATTCCTAGGTATTTTATTATTTTTGGTGCAGTTGAAAACAGGATTGTTTTCTTAATTTTTCTTTCTGCTGCATCATTATTGGTGTTTAGCAGTGCAACAGATTTCTGTAGATTGACTTGTCTCCTGTAACTTTGCTGAATTCATTCATTGATTCTAATGTATTTTTGGTGGGTCTTCAGGTTACCTATATAGTATCATGTCGTCTGCAAATAATGAAGATTTTACTTCTTCCTTACTTATGTGGATTCTTTTTATTTCTTTTTGTTTTCTGATTGCTGTGTCTAGAACTTCCCATACTGTATGGAATAAAAGTGGTGGAAGTGGACATCTTGTCTGGTTCTTGACCTTAGAGGGAAAGCTCCCAATTTTTCTCCATTGAAGAGTATTTTGACTGTGGGTTTTTCATATATGGCCTTTATTATGTTGAAGTATGTTCCCTCTAAAACCTACTTTGTTGAGGGTTTTTAGCACGAATGGATGTTACACTTTCTTAAATGTTTTTTCTGCATCTATTAAAATGATCCTGTGGTTCTTATCCATTCTCTTTGATGTGATGTATGATGTTGATTGATTTGTAAATACTGAACCACCCTTGCAACCCAGAAATAAATCCCACCTGATCGTGGTGAATGATTTTTTTAAATGTATTTTGGAATTCAGTTCGTTAGTATGTTGTTGAGGATTTTTGCATCTATGTTCATCAGAGATAGTGGCCTGTAGGTTTGTTTTTGTGCTGTCTTTATCTGGTTTTGGTGTCAGTAATGCTGGGCTCATAGAATGTATTTGGAAGGTTTCCTTCCTTTTCTATTTTTTGTAATAGTTTGAGAAGAGTAGATATTAACTCTTCTTTAAAAGTTTGGTAGAATTTGCCTATGAAGCTATCTGGTCCTGGACTTTTTTTTGTTGGGAGGTTTTTGTTGTTGTTCCTGTTTTTTCGTTTTTGTTTTTGTTTTTCTGATTCAGTTTCTTTGCTGGTAATCAGTATGTTCAAATTTTCTATTTATTCTTGCTTCAGTTTTGGTAGTTTATATGTTTATCGGAATTTATCAATTTCTTCTAGGTTTTCCAATTTGTTGGCATATAGTTTTTTCATAATATTCTATAATTGTTTGTACTTCTGTGATGTTTGTTGTTATTTCTCCCCTCTCATTTGTGATTTTATTTATTTTGAGTCCTTTGTCTTTTTTTCTTGATAAGTCTGGATAGAAGTTTATCAAGTTTATTGAGTTTTTTCAAAGAACCAGCTCCTGGTTTCATTGGTCTGTTCTATTGGGTTTTTTTGTTTGTTTGTTTGTTTGTTTGTTTGTTTCTATATCATTTATTTCTTTTCTAATATGTATTATTTCCTGTTCTGCTGGTTTTAGATTTTGTTTGTTGTTCTTTTTCTAGCTCCTTTATATATAAGGTTAGATTTTTTTTTTTTATACTCTTCTTACCTTTTGAGGTAGGCCTATATGGCCATAAACTTCCCTTTTACAACTACTTCTGCTGCATTCCAAAGATTTTGGGCCATTGTGTTTTTCTTTTCATTTGTTTTCAAGGAATTTTGAATTTCTTCTTTTATTGTCCCATTCATTGTTCAGTAGCATGTTATTTAAACTCCATGTATTTGTAGTCTTTTCAGATTTTCTCTTGTGGTTGGCTTCTAATTTCATAGCATTGTGAACAGAAAAGATGTGTGATATAACTTTGATCTTTTTAAATTTGTTGAGGCTTGTTTTATGGCCTGATAGGTGATCTGTTCTGGAGAATGTTCCATGTGAACTTCAGAAGAATGTGTATGTTGCTGTTTTATGATGGAATGTTCTGAATATATCTGTTAAATCTGTCTAGTCCAGTGTGTCATTCAAAGTCACTGTTTCCTTGTTGATTTTCTGTTGAGATGATCTGTCCATTGATGTAAGTTGGGTGTTAAAGTTCCCTGTTGTTACTGCATTAATATACATTAGTTCCTTTATGTTTGTTATTAACTATTTCATGTAGTTGGGTGCTTCCATGTTGGATACATAAATATTCACAGTGGTTATATTCTCTTGTTGGACTGTCCCCTTTATTATTATTTAGTGTCCTTCTTTGTCTCTCGTTAGTCTTTGTTTTAAAGTCTATTTTGTCTGATGTAAGTATTCCGACTCCAGCTTTCTTTTAATATGCATTTGTATGACACCAAACCATCCCCTTTTAATCTTCAGATGTCTTTAGGTCTAAAATGAGTCTTATAGGTAGCATATAGATGGGTCTTGTTTTTTCATTTATTCTGTCACCGTGTCTTTTGATTGGACATTTAGTCCATTTACATTCAAAGTAACTATTGACAGATATGTACTTATTGCCATTTTGTTACTTATTTTGTGGTTGTTTCTGAATATTTTCTCTGATCCAACAGGAATTATTCAGTATTGGCAAACATATTACATGGATATACCTATTCACTTTTCAACAACTTAAAAACTTTCCAGCTTACTAATGGATAATAATATAGTAGGCCATGGTTATTTAAAATTATACTGTTTGTTACTTAATCAAGGCCTAAAAGAATGGCCATTGATAGCCCTGAGATGCTGAATTATCTTGAATTACTTTTCACAGTATTAGACATGTTCAGGAAAGCTGTAATATTAACTGTATCATACTCTAAGTTTTAATAAATTGGTAATACAAATGTAATATGTAAACTAGCATTCCGTTAACCTAAATATTCAATCATGTGTGACACTTTATATTGGGTAAGTGTACCGTATTTGTTTTTAACAAAAGAAAAGTATAGATCAATTAGTTATCGATGGGAGCTACTGGAAGAAGTTATAACTTACACGTTACAACTTACCAAGCTTTAGAATGGGTACCGTCACCTTGATTGTCTGTTGCTCATTAAAGATTCTGGGTTTTTACTTATAGCTAGATTGTTTGCTGTTCATGAAGCTTTTTAAAAACACCATCAGAAGTGTGAACTGGATGCGAGAAACCTTTGAAATGCGATTCATTTCATATTGGTGACATGTAATGACCTGAAATAATTTCCCACATCCTATTGTCACCTGTTGTGCCATCTCAAAAATGTATTTCCTCTTGCATAAAACCACAGTGTTTAAAACTATAAAAGCAAACACAGCAGTGAAGAAATTTTCTCCGGGGTCTCTTTATCATATGCTTTAAAACAGAACTGTTTGAATACCAAAGATTAGCATTCCAGAATGTGAAGATAGAGACTGTTGTTTCGTTTTGTTCTACCACCTGCATGAGGGAAGCCGATTTGAAGAATAGCCTTCAAATTCTAATGGCTTGCTGAAAAATAATTTTTGTACTACAGAGTGATGATTCTTGCCACATTCTTGTGGTTGGAAGAGTTTCCAAGAGAAGCAGAATGGACTTGACTTCCTTTGAAAATATAATCCAAAACAAGAGAGTTAGAAGTATATATTCATTCTCTGACCTTCCAGGTGCTCATTCTTTACAAAAAAAATTTTTTTAATGTTTATGTAGTTTTGAAGGAGAGAAAGAGACAGAACATGAGGGGGGTGGGGGTTGCAGAGAGAGAAGGAGACACAGAACCAGAAGCAGCCTCCAGGCTCTGAGCTGTCAGCACAGAGCCCAACGTGGGGCTTAAACTCACAAGCGATGAGATCATGACCTGAGCCAAAGTCAGATGCTTAACCGACTGAGCCACCCAGGCGCCCCTCCGGGTGCTCATTTTTAATCATCAGTAAAACATGTTTCAGATCCAAACAACGGCAAGCTTTACTTTATTCTCTCAGTCATTCAACAATGAATGTTTTTTAAGAGCTTATTCTGTGTCCGGCATCCACGCATTGGCTATAGCAATGAACAAAATGGATGAAAAATAATCACCTTGTGAAGCTTATATTCTATAGGGGAGAGAGGCAAACAAACAGAGAAAGGAGCAGATGCATACATACATGCCTACATAAATTATACAGCATGACAGATGGTAATATCACTTTGGAAAAATAAAACAAGAGGAATAGTAAGTGCAGGATTAGGTTTGGGGTGTTAAAATTCCATCAGAGATCTGAAGGAGATAAAAAAGCCCAGTACACAGATATCTGGTGGAAGTTGGCTCCAGGCCCTGAGAATGGGAGATGTAAAACCCCTGACATCAGAGAACAGTCGGGCAAGAGCAAGGACAGTTGACCACAGCCCACTGAGGTAAAAGTCAAGTTACCAGGAGGGGTAGGGGCAGATTTACTGGCCCTTGTGGGCACTAATAAAGGCACTGGCTCTAACTGGAGTGAGAGGGCATGCTATTGGGGTTTTGGAGCAGGTGGATGAAGGGTCGTATTCTTTTTAAACAATAACTTGTTTTTAGCTGCGGTACACAGACAAAAGAAGCAACAGTGGAATTAGTTGGGAGACCACTGAGTATTCCGAAAAGAAATGATGGTGCCTTGCACCTGGATGATGGTGACAATGGTGGTGAGAATTGGTCAGATTCTGGATATATTGTAAAGTTTGAACCAGCTGACTTTTTGTAACGGTTTAAATATAAAATGCAAGAGAAAGGATGAGTGGAGGATAACCGCAAGCTATTTGACTTGAGCAAGTGTAGAGTCACTAGTTACTATGATATAGAAAAATGTAGGAAAAGAAGCTTTCGGGGGGGGGGGTGGATATCAGAAGTTTTGTTTTGGACTCATGAATTTTGAGATTCAAAATAAATGCCCACCTATGAAAGATGAGTCGACAACTGCAAATTGAACTATTTCTCAGAAAGAGGTCCAGACTACAGATACACACTTGGGTCTTATTACTGTAAAACTGATGTTTAAAATTATGCATCCAAATAAGATCACCAAGAACTTTGTAGCTAGAGAAAGGGAGATGTTTAAAGACCAAGCCCTGTATTCTCCAAAACATATACTTTGTAAATGAGAAAAACTGGAAAAGAAGACTAGAGCCAGTTAAGCGGGAGTAAAGCCAGGCGAGGAAGTTGCCCCCAAAGGACAGATGTTTCTGTTGGAGGTGTGCAGTGAAATTGTGGGCATGACAGGTTTGAAGGACAGCAGGAGGAAGAAATTTGGATGCACTGAAATTTTGCTTAACAGGAAAGCAGGGGAAAAGGATGCTAGGTAGAGGGGAAGAGGGAAAACATATCTTTGCAACTTTTAAAGTTGGGTGAAATAGCACTACTCTTTTTGGAATGAATCAGTAGAAAGAAAACTAAATGATGATGGAGGAGAGAGAGAGAGACAGAGAGAGACGTAGAGAGAGAGAGAGAGAGAGAGAGAGAGAGAGAGAAAGGAAAGAAAGAGAGAGAGAGAGAGAGAGAGAGAGAAAGAAAGAAAGAAAGAAAGAAAGAAAGAAAGAAAGAAAGAAGGAAAGAAGGAAAGAAAGAAAGAAATTAAGAAGGATTTCTGGAAAATTGACCTTGACTATATAAGAAATTGTGAAATATAGTACACAAGTAGATGCATTGCTTTGTATGTTGATCCAAAGTGATAGGAAAGAGAGCAGAGTCTCTGGGCTCATATGCAGGTCGACTAATGGATTTTGTGATGAAAGCTTTGGAATATTTCTTCTGATTGTTTTTTTTTTTTTCCTCAGAGAAGTAAAAAGCTCAGATGAGACTATGCCAAAGCTTCAGAAAGGAAACCCATGCAATAGCCATCAAAGAGAGAGGGACAGTGAATGGACTGGATGTGTATAGTGGGATTGCCAGATGGCAATCGAGATGGCCACATGAGTACAGTGGTCATGAGATTAAAGGAAACCTACTCTTCATGCTGTTACTGGGTTTTTTTCTAGAGTTCTACTTAGCATAGGCAGAAGGAGTAATTTAACCATTGTTTGGGGATCCTGTATCTGTATACAGCATAGCAAGAGAGGAGCAAGGGAGTTGTGTACAAGCCAACAAATGTCATGGCTACCTGTGGAAGAGGAAATGAGTGAAGGCACGAGGAAGAGAGAGAGCGCAAATGTAGGAGACTCAACGGCACTGGAGTTAGCATACCAAGAAAGTGAACGCTCATCTTCCCAACGATAACTTCCATATTTAAAAGAAAAGATCTGTGTATGCATATGTTATGATAGAGTAGAGCATTTTCCACCCTCCATTGAGAATGATTCTCATCTCTTTGTGCTCTGCCTCATTTTGCAAGGAGGGCATTCTTATGTAGGGAAGTCTTAATGATTATAAATGCTCTGCGTATAGTCCATGCTGATTAGAAGCCATGTTTCACTGAAGGAAGAATGTATTAAATGTAATAGGGAAGAGGGATACATGGCCCCTCCCCAACATTTTTTTTTCACTCTCTCTCTCCCTTTTAATATTTTTTCCTTTATTAAAAATAAATTCTCTTGTTACCCTTTGGCGTATGAAAATTCCTGGAGAGGCAGTTTTTATCGGCAGTTGTTGCTGGAGAGAGATAAAGGACAGGAATTACAGAGGGAAACCAGTGATTAAAGAATAAAACGTCTCTAGCTCCAAAGGGAGATCTTATTTTAAAAAGGAAAGAAAAAACAAACACCAAAACCTCTGAAAGTAGGTTAATGCCTACTAGAGTAATTTTCTTCATGGAAGAGTTCATGCTAACTTCACATTGCCATCCCAATTTCTGTCTCCCCATTGTCCCCCTCTCCTGGGTAGGAGAGCTCCATTCGCAACACAGGCTAAGCAGGTCACAAACCATAACTGATCGTATTTGTGTGCTGCTTCTATTCTGTTTGCCTGACAGCACCTTTTCTTTTTACATTCTTTTACCCCTATGGAGGCGAATGGAAGAGAGGAATATAAACAATGTTAGCCTAAGACAGATAGGGCTAAGATACCAAGAGTCTAGCACAAGGCTGGCCATGAATCTCCAGGAAATGAGACCTCCTGTTATACTGTGTTTTCTTTTTTTTTTTTTTCAACGTTTATTTATTTTTGGGACAGAGAGAAACAGAGCATGAACGGGGGAGGGGCAGAGAGAGAGGGAGACACAGAATCGGAAACAGGCTCCAGGCTCTGAGCCATCAGCGCAGAGCCCGACGCGGGGCTCGAACTCACGGACCGCGAGATCGTGACCTGGCTGAAGTCGGACGCTTAACCGACTGCGCCACCCAGGCACCCCTATACTGTGTTTTCAAGAGGAGGACCAGTTAAACAGGACCACGACTGCACAAGAATTTTGTGAGTGACTCTAGGTGCTCACAGTTGCTTTGGCCCAGTTCTAGCAATTTGTAACTGTTATAAATACCCTAACCACCTAACTGTATCCAAATGATACTTGAATTTTTTACTATCCACATACCAATATTTTGAGGTTTAGTAATTTCCTCAGACACCAAAATACCATCAAATGGCCATTCAAAATGCTTAATGTTGTAAGAAACAATTAATCACCTTGTTTAACCAGATTTTCCATCACAAGCTGTGTAATTCCTAGATTCTGGATCTTATTCTGCCTTTGGGAGAAAACCAGAATTTAAATCAAACACTGTCACTCTTTAAGTGGTACAGGATGTTCATTTTATATTCTTTGAAAGCAAAGCATAGTCACAATTGCTTTGATCTACCTCTAATGTAATCAAGGGAAAGGATCTTGTCTTTTCTATCTCTCATGTTTTTCTCTTTACAAGTTTGTCCTGTTTCTTTCTACTCCTCTGTGGTTACCTATTTCAATCCTCAGTTGTCACTGTATCATTATAAATAGTAATGTAAAACTTTTAGCAAGAATGACTTTCTGCTCTAAGTCTTATCGTGCACTGTGAGTGATTACAAAAGAAATTAAAACTTTGGTTCTGTAGGTCTAAAAATCGAGAGGCAAGTCATGGGCATGCATACAACACCATGACCTTGCGAAAATCTTGTGTTCGTAGAATACACGTGATTAGAGTTGGATGAGATTATGGAAGAACGGGAGTTTTCCTAGAGGAGCCAGTATGTGAAGAGTGAGTTCAGAGGATGAATGAAAAACAAATTTCACATTAACGAAGATACCACTCAGCCACCACCACCGTGTCCCCTTTTTATTTCAGGAATAGTTTTCCCTTAAACCTAAAGGAGCGCTCAGATAAACCTTAGCGATTGCAACAATTATGCAAATTGTTTTCTTTAGATTACACGGCATGAGAAACTAAAAGTGTAGGAGGCAAATAATATTAGGGTATCTCTCACCAAACTCATCCTCGAGGCATCCTGTCTCCTTCTTCATTGCTTTCTCCAGGAGGTGCTTCAAGAAAGCATCTTATTTCAATTCTTTTCTCTAAATACCCAGAAGTAGAAATGCTGGATCACGTGGTGGTTCTATTTTAATTTTATGAGGGACCACCATCCTGTCTTCCTCAGAAGCTGTGCTGTCTTACGTTCTCACCCACCGTGTACAGTATTCCAGTTTCAGTTCTCCATTTCCTTGCAAACACTTATTTTAGATAGATAGGATGGATGGATGGATGGATGGATGGATGGATGGATGGATGGATGGATGGGTATTGATATTGGTATATGCATGCCATTCTAACAGGTGTGAGGAGATATTTCAGCTCCCCTGTTTATAGCAGCATTTTCACAATACCCAAGACGTAGACACAATCTAAATGTCCATCAGTGGATAAATGGATGAAGAAAAGGCAGTCTATACATATAATGGAATGTTACTTAACCTCGCTGAAGAAGGGGATCCTGCCATATGCAGCAACACGGATGCACATTGAGGGCATTGTGCAAAGTGAAATAAGCCAGTCACAGAAAGACAAAGGCTGCATGATCCCACTTATACATGAGATGTTTAAAGTAGTTCAACTCAGAGAAGCAAAGAGTAGAATGGTGGTTGCCAGGGGCTGTGAGGGAGGAGGAAATGGGGAGTTGCTCGTCAACAGGTGTCAAGTTGCAGTTATGCAAGATGAATATGTTCTAGAGCATCTGCTGTACGACATCACGCCTGTAGTTAAACAATACTGTATTGCACACTTAAAAATATGTTGAGAGTGTGGATCTCATGTTGAATGTTCTTATCACAATAATCAAAAGAGAGCCTGATCTCGCCATGTTCTCCTAACTTACTGGATGAACTGCAAGCCTTTAGAAAAGTCTACAGTCTTCTCCATGATGTGGACCCTGTTTCACTAACCTTCTCTCTCTCTCTCTCTGGTGGCTCTTTCATTCCTCTGAAATGACTCTTCCCTGTCAGCCAGACTAACTGCCTGATTTTTCAAGATTCAGGTCAGATGCCATCTTCTTTATGAAGCCTCCCCTGAGGTAGAACACACTAATCCCTTTCCACTTTTTTTAAAAAAATATTTTTTAATGCTTGTTTATTTTTGAGAGAGGGGCAGAGTGCAAGTGAGGGAGGGAGACACAGAATAGGAAGCAGGCTCCAGACTCTGCGGTCAGCATAGAGCCCGACCCGGGGCTCAAACCCCAGGCTTCTTTAAACCTAAACAGGCTCCTTTTATTTTGTGGTATTTATGTGTAGCCTCCCCTCTACTTCTGTGAGATCCTTGGAGGCAGGGGCTATCCACTGACTGTCACTGAGCAGCTGTCACACCTCAGACATTGTGCCCCATATTTGTGACAATGGTACCCCAAACCAGACGTGAGCCCCTCCTTCTTGAAGGTTATCGAGTAATTAAAGAGAGAGAGAGAGAGATTCATCAAAGACTCACACAACTAGTTATTTTAAACATCTCAAAGAGGGAGATTACAGAGGAGAACATGGAGTATGAGAACTGGATAAATTCTGAGCTATTATGGTAGGAGGCAACATCAGAATCAAGAAAGCCTCTGAGTTCACAGATTTGTATATACATGCTTTTCTTTTGATAAGTTGGCATCATTTATAAATCTTTTTAGTTTTATACTGGTTACATTACATATCTTAATAATACAATTAATCATCTATTTCTAGTTTTATTAACCTTAAACCATATCTATTGAGTCTTCATTGTAGAAGGTGAGGAAATTAAATTGTATTTGCAATGTAATTTTTATAACTGATTTTTTGTTTGCATTTGTAATGTGCTTATTGCTTACTCTCCTTTCCCGTTTGCCTCAGGATTTTGGCTCGTTATACTGTCATTTCAGTTTTTCTAGCAGTTATTTTTGTAGAGTAGCATGCTGCTAACTGGCTCTCTGAGTCTGGTTCCAGCAAGAAAGTTGGTTGATATTTTCATTTATGTTAAATGAGTAAGACAGAAGGAAAACAATGAAAGTGAATGTCAGGATGTCACTCGTTTGTCCATGATGTGAAAGAATTATTCACTAAATCGGGTCATCGTTTCCACATTCTAGAAGAATGTTTTCTCGAGTTTTTGTGCTCTTCAAAATGGACACATGGGGCTCCTGGGACACATGGTGGCTCAGTCCACTAAGCATCCAACTTCTGCTCAGGTCATGATCTCACAGTTCGTGAGTTCGAGCCCCGCGTCGGACCCTGTGCTGACAGCTCAGAACCTGGAGGCTGCTTCAGATTCCGTGTCTCCCTCTCTCTGCCCCTCCCTACTCATGCTCTGCTTCTGCCTTTCAAAAATAAGTAAGGGTTAAAAAAATTTAAAAAAAAATGGATGCAGACACAATACACTTTTAAGTTTAATCTGCATTACTAGTATTTTCTTCATTACTTTCTTAAGTCCGACAAAGGAGCCATGGCTGATGCTGTTTTGCCAAGTTACTCAATTTCTGTGGTTCTGTTGCTGTCACCAGTGCTCATCTCAAGATACCTGCCCATCTTCCGAGAACGTAGAGTAGGGAAGACTTGGGCACTGGCACGCCATCATTAGGCTTTCCATTGTGCAGTTGCAATGACATAAGCAGCCTCAAGAGCATAGATTATAGTAAAATGTAGAAAAATAATTTTTTAAATATGAAATTTATTGTCAAGTTGGTTTCCATACAACACCCAGTGCTCGTCCCAAAAGGTGCCCTCCTCAATACCCATCACCCACCCTCTCCTCCCTCCCACCCCCCATCAACCCTCAGTTTGTTCTTAGTTTTTAAGAGTCTCTTATGCTTTGGTTCTCTCCCTCTCTAACCTCTTTTTTTTTTTCCTTCCCCTCCCCCGTGGGTTCCTGTTAAGTTTCTCAGGATCCACATAAGAGTGAAAACATATGGTATCTGTCTTTCTCTGTATGGCTTATTTCACTTAGCATCACACTCTCCAGTTCCATCCACGCTGCTACAAAAGGCCATATTTCATTTTTTCTCATTGCCACGTAATATTCCATTGTGTATATAAACCACAATTTCTTTATCCATTCATCAGTTGATGGACATTTAGGCTCTTTCCATAATTTGGCTATTGTTGAGAGTGCTGCTATAAACATTGGGGTACAAGTGCCCCTATGCATCAGTACTCCTGTATCCCTTGGGTAAATTCCTAGCAGTGCTACTGCTGGGTCATAGGGTAGGTCTATTTTTAATTTTCTGAGGAACCTCCACACTGCTTTCCAGAGCGGCTGCACCAGTTTGCATTCCCACCAACAGTGCAAGAGGGTTCCCGTTTCTCCACATCCTCTCCAGCATCTATAGTCTCCTGATTTGTTCATTTTGGCCACTCTGACTGGCGTGAGGTGATATCTGAGTGTGGTTTTGATTTGTATTTCCCTGATGAGGAGCGACGTTGAGCATCTTTTCATGTGCCTGTTGGCCATCTGGATGTCTTCTTAAGTGTCTACTCATGTTTTCTGCCCATTTCTTCACTGGGTTATTTGTTTTTCGGGTGTGGAGTTTGGTGAGCTCTTTATAGATTTTGGATACTAGCCCTTTGTCTGATATGTCATTTGCAAATATCTTTTCCCATTCCATTGGTTGCCTTTTAGTTTTGTTGATTGTTTCCCTTGCTATGCAGAAGCTTTTTGTCTTCATGAGGTCCCAATAGTTCCTTTAGAAAAATAATTTTAAACTTAGGACTTTTGAGTGTTTTGTACATTTGTTTTACTGTAATTTGTTTGATTGAGGATTTATATACTTTTATTTTTAATAATGGATCTGCTTAACAACCAGTTTGCAAATGTCCTGAAAATTTAATATTCACCTCTCACGTACTAGTTGGGAGGTTGGGGGGCGGGAGAGGAGGGCTCCAACACACCACTGCCTTCCTACCATTACGTAACAAAATTACACATCCGTTATGGACTGATTTTCTTTAAAATAATGTCTGATACCAGATTCCTATTAAAGATGCGGAAGGGATGCCTGGGTGGCATAGTTGGTTAAGCATCTGACTCTTGATCTCGGCTCAGGTCATGATCTTACAGTTTGTGATTTCGAGCCCCACGTCGGGCTCTGCGTTGATGGCCTGGAGCCTGCTTGGGATTCTGCCTCTCCTTCTCTCTGCCCCTTACCTGCTTGTGAGTGCACTCTCTCTCTCCAAATAAATAAATAAACTTAATTTAAGAAAAAAAAAAAAGATGAGGGAATCAGTGCCTGCGGTGTTTCTTTGACTCTTCCTCCCTCCATCCCCAAGTTTCTCAACTCATTGCCATACTTTATTACTCAGCTTCCTATAAAACCAACGGCAAGGCATTGATGCACATTATCACGTACCATCAAAGATACTAGCCACGGTAATTAGAAAAAACTGAAACCTCACTTAGGGGGAAAAAAGAATCATTGTCAAAACAAGCTTGGCAAATGATGGAGTGAGAGATACCGTTCCAGATAGGAAACAGAACCCAGACATTATGAAGCAAAGGATTAACCATCTGAGATGAAGAAAGAGCCTAATAAATTTGACCACATGTGAACATTAACATATATGAGAGGAAAAGGGCTAATGCCCTTAATAATTGCTTACTTATAACTTAATTTAAAAAAAAAAACCTAACTTGATAGAGAAAAGGAACAAATACATGAAGGGTTGTCCCCTGTGCCTTAAGAAAGCCAAAACCTGGTCAAAGCTCATTCTCCTTTCCACTAATTCTGTTTTTAAAAAATAAACTTTTTCTCGGGGCACCTGGATGGCTCAGTCGGATAAGCGTCCGACTTCAGCTCAGGTCACGATCTCACGGTTCGTGAGTTCGAGCCCTGTGTCGGGCTCTGTGCTGACAGCTCAGAGCCTGGAGCCTGCTTTGGATTCTGTGTCTTCCTCTCTCTCTCTCCCTTTCTCTCTCCCTCTCTCTCTCTCTCTCTCTCTCTCTCTCCCCCTCCCCCACTTGTTCTCCATCTCTCTCTGTCTCTCAAAAACAAATAAATGTAAAAAAAAATTTTTTAAATAAAATTTTTTCTTGGAATAACTTTAGTATTACGGAAAAATGGCAACAATGGATTTCCCTTTTGTTTTTTTAGCATTTTTTTTTTTTTACCGAGGTGAAATCTTCATAACATAAATTAGCCATTTTGACGTAAACGATTGTGGGATTTAATGCATTCATACTGTTGTGCCCCAGCCCACTGCATCTAGCTCCAGAACATTTTTATCACCCCAAAGGAATTGTGTTCTCATCAAGCAGTGATTCCCAATGGCTACCTCCTTCAGCTCCTGGCAACCACTGATCTGCCCTCTGTCTCCATGGATTTACCAGTTCTGAATCTTTCATATGTACAGAGTCATACAATATGTGACTTTGGGTGCCTGGTTTCTTTTCACTTAGCATGTTTTTGAGGTTTAACCACCCACTGATTCATAATGGCTTTTCATGGTCTGACACAAACAGATCGGAACATTTCTTTCTTTCCCGCTTTATTCACAGCCTTTCTTTGTTCCTCACCCTGTGTCAGTAGTGGTCTGAATCATCTCTGGTCCTACGTGGGCCTGAAGTTGTTTTTCTTTTTTCCTCCAGATTTGTTTTTCCCTTTCAATTCCATAGTTTTATCCAAAAAGGAAATGTAAATGTGTGGAATGGGTGACAGTATGAGTAAGAGTGTGCTGGTAAACTCTATCATGGATAAGAATGATTTGGAAGGCTTTCTTGGGGGGTAACTGGGAATTGTTAGCATGGCGGTCCACGACCGTGTGCGATGAGCCAGTGACTGTAACTGCACCCATCCCTCACCGTCCCGGCTACAACTACTTTACTTGACCCCACTGAATTTCATACCTATACACTCCACATTCATCCCCAGAAGTTATTCTCCTCATTTCCACTTTTATTCTCAGAGGGCAAGACGTGTTAAGAGCCACCAAACGTCTGCCTGAAAGATGAAAGAATTGAGTCGTCGTATTAGTGCTAAATTGAAGAAACAGCAGAAGGAAGAAATAGAAGCAGAAGTAAAGTGACTGAGTCTTGGGAACTTACTGGTGTTTCATGAGGAGACACAATTGCTCCCACAGCGCTTTACTGAAGGAAGTGCCAACCTCAAAATGAAAAGCGAAAGTAAGAATGGGGGGGAGACGAACGTTAAGCATTTCCTTTGGAAAAATAACTCAAAATGAAATAGGCCCCTAAACTCTAGCATCGTTTAATATGTTTACTAATAGCAGTTGGTCATCATCTGGCCCCTGGGGTCTCCACTTGTGCTGGGCTGAGTGGCTCCGGGTCATGAAGTCGAGAGAGAGAGAGAGACAGGCACCACTGGGGACCTCTGTGTCTGTCATGAAATACAAAGCTCAGAGGACAGATGCATTTAGTCAACAGCGTGCTCCTCTGGGAATCCCCATGTGGGGAAAGCATTTAATTTTTTAAAATATTTCCAGATTGCCGTGAGGATCCTTCTCGGAGCTTCTCCCAGTCCCGCCTAGAACTCCTTAGAGATGCATGTCGTTAGTGAGGTCTCTCAATTTGTCAGGCTCTTTTCACCAAAGCTGAGACGTTTGAGATGTAGGCCCATTGTGGCTGAATATTTTTCTTTCTTTACTCTCATGGAAAAATGACCCTTGTGTAAAGTATAAACTAGGTTTGTTTGCAAGGAAAACACACTGTCCCGTTACATGGTTCTTGGTGAAGGAACCTGTCGAGCGCTGCCTTTAGTTAATGATAACTGTACCAGAATTGGCTTGCTTTCCTGTAACGTTAATTCACCATGTGACTTAGTGAGAGTGCAAATCCAACCCATAAAAAGCCATAAAAATAAGTTATCAGCTAAGAGGTATTCCAGGTTTTTTTTTTAATTCACTGGGTAACTTAACCCACAGATTCATTTTATTAAATTGCATAACAGAACAGAGTGCACTGTGAAAATCAGGTTGGAAATGTGTCTCCTAACAGGTTGTTTTTTTTTTCTGTTGATCTCTACTGAGCTTTGCCTCTTACATGAGACCATTACAATTCTTTTAACAAAATCAGAGATCATATACTAATCCTACCTTGTGATTCCAGTCATGTAGAATATTCATTAACCCGAGTTCTAAGTTTCTCCACCCACCAAATGTGGTATCTTCAGTTCGGCACCAAACACATTTCTGGAAACTTCGTTTTGGTCACGGGGCCTAACCCTCAGTATCATTGGGACCTCAAACTGAAATATTCAAAGCCCAGCAGCTGTGATGTGCCTTCGTTAACACATTTACACATCTAAACTAAAATCGACACAAAAATAAATGTTTTTTCATATATATGTGTATGTATATACATGTATCTGAATTGCCTTTGCCACCTTTCCCTCCGAACTAATATATATGAAAGCATTTTGAATACAGAGCAGTGCAGGGAGCTCTGTCAGGGGCGTAGCATGCCTGGGTTTGTGGCCCAGCTTTCTCTAACTACCCGTGTGAACGTGAGCTTGTCACTGCCCCTCTCTCTTCTGTTCTCTTCTCTGGGGGAGGAAAGAGGGATTTGAACAGTAGTTCTTGACCAAGATAGCATGAGATCACCTTGGAATTTTTTTTTCCTTCTTTTTAAAATAAGCTTGTCCACACCTCCCTGCTTCCCCCCAAGACTGTTCTGATTCACCGGACTTGAGCTGGTTCATTGCCACTTGAATTCCCTTGGGGGAGGCGCTGTCTCTGGTCTGGTCCAGTTCTACACACCAGTCTGCAGTCACAGAGCTGCACTTACAAGATTCGTAACATCAGCATCGGCGTCTAGGAGATGATTAGAAGTGTTTACATCAGTGCCAGCCCTGAAAGTCTTGATCCCATGGAGCTCCCTGGTAAGAAATGAGTTAGCGGTTCTAAATCTATTACAACAAACCAGTTCCTGAACCAAAAATCTTGATGTGCAGTGTAAGCTATGGCCCAACGTATATTCCAACAATGGTACAGAACATTTGAATGTAGAATGGAGCTCACTCCCTTGGTCCCCTGCTGAAGAGTGGGGACTGAATGGGGATTTCCTAACTGCTGCATTCATTGGCACCTTGCCTGCCCGAGAGCCCAGAGGGCTAACGGGTCAGACCAGGCTAAGGAGAGAACAGCAGGAGCAGAACTTTCTTAGCTATACAGATGAGGTACCTTGGTGATCTAGGGAAAAGTACTTCATCTCTCATATAGATAGTAGCCAGGGCCAGCTTCACGGACAGGTCACAGAAGCCGTCACACAAGAACGCTGTGCTTGTTTTAATGCCCTACTGTTCATGGTCTTGAAGTTCTTAATGATTTTTGAGTAAGGGTCTTGCATTTTCATTTTGCACTTGGCCCTGCTATGTATGTAGCCAATCCTGTTGTAGCAATAAAGCCAAGCATCTCTTACCGTTTTCCTAGGTTCTTTTCTTTTTCCTTTGAGGATTATTCTTTAAGGGCATAGTTTCATCACTGGCAGGAAGCATCTCCTTCTCTGGCCACGACCCATGTGTCAGCCACATAGCAAGGTCATTCTCTTCAATTCTCTTTTTTCATGTTTATTTATTCTAGAGAGAGAGAGTGCACGTGAGAGAGGGGTAGAGAGAGAGAGACAATCTCAAGCAGGCTGCACACTGTCAGTGCAGAGCCCATTGTGAGGCTTGAACCCACGAACTCTTGAGCCAAAACCAAGAGTTGGACATTAACCAACTGAGCCACCCAGGTGCCCCTGTCCTCTTCAACTCTGGTCACTATAGCTTTGCCCTGGGGAGTGGCCCTCTTTAACACTTGTCCACACATCGACCTCATTACCAACCCCCTTTCTCCTCAAGACGGGAACATGTGCTCTCCCAATGCCCAGATCACGATAATTACAAGACCCCAGATACCGACTAATAAGACAAATGACTGCCAAATAGTCCTCACACACTCGTCTTTCTGGCAGAAGTGAATTTCAGAGTGATCATTTCCTTGCTACTAATAAAGTACTAGCAAGAAAAGGGGGAAAGTGAGGAGCCTCCAGAATTTTGTTTCTCCTTCAAGTGTTTGGAATAGCCAACAAGAGGGCCCTGGGCATTGTCTGTGAGTGTTAGTAAGTACCTTTTTTTTTATAGGAATAACCGTCAATGAAACTCCACAAATGAACAAGTTTATAATTTCGCAATTTATAGAGGAGGACTCTGTCTATCGATCGATCTATCTGTATTTACACCGAGTCTATATTTGAAGTACTTAACCGATGATTCTCTCCCACTTTTGGGGCTAGATCAGAGGAGGACCACGCTGAGAATCCAGTATAGTCCGTATGTGTTATGATCCATAATGGGATCCCACAAGTCAATTTAGACACATAACATAGATAACAGTGTCCAAAAGAGAGGAACATACCCTTTGTGCAGGTGACATGCAGCTATTCCTGCCACAGAGAGCTCTTTCCCCCGGGGCCTCATAAGAAGTGTATTGCATAATGAGTCTTCAGGGCCTCCGTGGCAGACACAGAGATACGCGCTCACCTCCCACATCAGACTTCAAGAGGGCTGGCTGCCTGGCTGAGAGGTGTGTGATCACCTGATGCCTCCAGCCGTTCGCTCCTCCGGGGTCTGTCTGGGCTTTCAAGCTGAGGTCACACTCTTCTCAGGTGGCCTCCAGGCAATGAGCTTAGATTAACGGTACAAGGGCTGGACCATTTCTGCACCCCCCCACCCCCCCACCTGCAGGACCCCTCCACCATGTTTTCATCGCTCCAGGGCTCTTCCCTGGGCTGACAAAGCCTTAGTGGAGTCTACATGAGGGTCTCTCGGCTCCCCGTGCCCAACCCTGTATCTTACTCTTTTCTGTCACTGATGTCCCCCAATAAAATGTCATGGTCCTGATTCCATCTCGGCAGGTTTCCCAGAGAACATAATCTACAAAACACCCTGACAGTAAACGCAGAGATGAATTTTACGGAGCTCCTTTTAATCAAGATGATAATATACTCTCAAGTCTGAGCAGATTTCGTGCAAGCAGTACAAGGAGGACAGCAGCATAGCGAAAGGGGGACATAACACTCAGCCTGGATTTATTCTAGAAGAGAAGACACCCCACCTAACTTTCCAGCAGTTTTCTGTAAACACTGTTCCTCTGGAAAGAGCATTTGATACATACTGAGCAACCTTGAGCTCAAAATTAGAGTCCCTGGAACACAGACGATGTCCAGAGACCAGCCTCGTGAGGGACCTAGGACTCTGACCTCGTCGTCATCGCAAACCGAGCATGTTCGTGGAACCACCTTTAGTGCTTAAGTATTCTTTCTTATTTGATTTTACTATCTTCACACCTCACTGGAAAACCTCAGAAAGCCCTGTGACTTAGAATCAAAATTTCAGTCACTGATTTTTTTAGTTAGCCCCTTATGTCCAATTAATCACCGAGCTTTGTTTATGTTTTCCCTGAAATCTCTTGCCTTTCTCTTGATCAGAGCATGCCTGACTGATCTTTTGCCTAACTTCTGGCAGAGAGGAGCTACTCGTGGACCAGCTTTGTTTTCTTTACCTCCTGGGCAAAATAACCGACTGGCATCTTATAAGGCACACACAAGCATGAATTGTAAACAGGAGTTTGCGAGGAGGTTGTGTTTCTGCCACTGGAGTTCTTGTAAATTACATTTACAACTTCTTATTGGCATCATGATGCTGATGGAGCTATGGACCTCCTATGAATATGCGCACTGGCCATTGAACTGTTCCCTTGGCTAGCATTTGGTGCACATTTTAAGCTCCTTAGTTGAGCACGTAAATCACATACTAATTGATGTCATGCTTCCCGCCCCCCACCACCACTGCCCCTGCAACCCAACCACACCAACCAGTATTCCAGCTCCTGGCAGTTGTAATGATTCATGCTTTATCTGTGCTGTTTGTTTTTTATAGAATCCTTTTTATTGCTTTCTGCGTGAAGATAACTCCTTCAATCCTTCAAAGCTCAGCTTAAGCATCTCTTCCTAAGTGAACTCTTCTCTGATCCCCTAGTTTGATTCCTTTCCTTTCCTTTTGATTCCTTTGTGTCTCCACCAAACTTCAATCACACTTTTACCATAGCGCCTGCCATATTGTTCCCTAAATGGTGTTACACCCCAGATATATTGTAAACACGCTGAGAACTATGATCCTATATTATTTGACTTCATATCTAAATGAGCCCCAAACTCTTGAATGACGATAGTTTGTTTTCCATGTTGACATGTTCATGCTCTCTGTCTCTCTTTCACTCCAGGGCCTAAAATTAGCTGCCAGAACAGATGGCTGAAAGGAACGGGCCTTAAGTATGCTAAAAAGAAGGTTTAATTGTGATCATGGACATGCTTCTTTCTCAGGGGTTCCATTTCTGAAATGGAAATTAATTTGATGCTCCTCTAGAGTGATGTTCAGATTAATGTTATGCCATTTGTAAAGGCCTCTAGGACTCTCAGATGAAGGGCATTTGATATTAGCCTCATTGTTACTTGAAGCTATTTTTTAGGGTTCATCTATTTGCTACTCAGCAAGACATTTGACATTCTCTTAATACAGCACATCCCAGGATTAATTAAGAGATTTCTGGAATTACCCTACTTTAACATCAGTGTGCTTTGCATGTTGATCTTGACATCTTTACTTTCAATAATTATGGTATATTTAAATGATAATCTAGCAGACAATTAAGGCTCCCTTGTTCCTGTAAAGATTCTGAGAATTTTCTAGCTATAGATAATGAATACATTCTCCAGGATTTTCTACTGAATTTGAAAAGAAACTCCCATCCTTGAGCCTTAGTCACTTAACTGTAACATCTTTCTAAATAAAGACTGTTAGCCAAAACCATAAAAAAAAAAAGCACAGAGGTATCCATGAGCACAAACAGTTACGCAAGCAAGGATTTAGAATTGTACTCTCCTATATTCAGATTGATGCTCCCGACATGAAGAACGGATGCCTTTCTTCAGTGACTTGACATAAGGGTCAAAATGTATTTGAACTCTGGAGCAGAAAGGATCTGTTCTGTAGGATTTCCAAGTGTTCATTATTTATGAGGTCAGGAGTGGCTTGATCATGTGGCGGTCTGGACAGCTGCAGTCCCCACACGCCTAAGCGCCAACAGCCACCGGAGCAGCCATTTCTGTACATGTCTCATGCCCAGAAGCTATAGAGATAAATTGCTAGAGGCAGCTGTGCTTTCCTTTTGCCAAACATTCAAAGGTTCCATTTTTAACCCAGGATATCTATTATTAAGACAATCAGCTAAGATGTCAGTTCAAAGGCTGCAAGGGAATCCAGATCTTCAGCATAAATAACCCACTGATTCCCCTTTTCCTGCTGTGCCAGAATATCCCTTCTTTCCTTCTTCTGTAGGGGACACTGCTTCCAGAATAATTATCTGAAAATACTGCTTTTTATGATAGCTCCCCATTCAAGAGCTTACTGTAATCGTGTTATGAAAAGGCTTTAATTCAGTCCCAGGCTGTATTTAAAACTTAAGACGCCCTGCGATCTGGGTCCATCGTCTTTACCAAGTCAGTTTCCCATTGCTCTCAACACCAGCCCTGCTGCAGTCTGGTAAGACTCCTCAGTCTTATTCAGTGTTGTATACTTGCGTGGCTTCAGGCAGAATACTCTTTGAGTTCTCTCTGCCCAGCCGGGTCCTCCCCATTCCTTTGATGTTTGACATTGAATCCCCACCGAAGCTTAATGGGCCCTCCTCCCACATTTACCAGCGGTCTCTTTAAATTCAATTTATAAACCTCATAATTCATAATTAGCAACCTAAGCTTCATAATTCAGCAACAAATTACATCCTCGTACACATGATTTTCTTATTTATGTGCATCAATTAGTCACATCTCTTATGCTCTATCTGAAGGCAAATGGCAAGATGTGTGTCCTTAACTTTTAGGCCCCAAATTTTTTTTTCCCTTTTCTTAAATTGAGGTGAAACTTGCTAAAGTAAAATTCACCCTGTTTATTGTACATTGCTGTGAGTTTTGACAGGTGCATATAGTTGCGTAACCACCACTATAAGCAAGATATAGAATCATTCCATTGCCCCAGACATGTCCATTGTGACCTGTTGCAGTCAACCACCCCCCACCCGCAATTCCTAATGAGCACTTAACCCATTTCCTGTCTCTGTAGTTTTGTGTCCGTGGAACCAGACAGAATGTAGACTTTTGCATATAGATTCTTTAACTTAGCATAATGCATTTAGAATTCATTCATGTGATGTGAATCAGTAGTAAACCCCTGGGGATTTCTGAGCAGTACTCCAGTGTATGGACACACCCAGTAGGTCTATACATTTCCCAGTCGGAGAAGATTTGGGTAATTTCCAGTGTGGCGCAATACAGACATCGTAAACATTCCCATACAGATTTGTGGTTGAGCGTATTTTGTATTTCACTTGGATAATTGCCTACAAGTGGAACAGCCAGGGAAGTGAATGTTCACCTTCATAAGAAACTTCCAGATATTTCCATGGTGGCTGTAGCATTTTGCAGTTGTACCAGAAATGAATGAGATACAGTTGCTTAGAATCTTAGTCATTGTTATAGATACACAGCAGTATCACATGGCTTTAATTATCACTTCCCTAATGACTAATGACATTATTTTTTCATGTGTTCACTTATGCTCTCTACTTTTTTCCCCCTAATGCTGTTTCATTGTACCAGCAAAGTACTAAGAATATACTAGATGCTTAATGAATATTTGTAGATTGTTGAATTGCAGAACTAGTCCCACGCTTGTGTGCCGGTTGCTTCCTGTTACTAGCCACTACCATTTTTGAGTACCTACTGTGTGCCAGGCGCTGTTCCAAGTGCTTTGCATGTGGCACCTTATTTAATACCCACATAACCCCACGATGATGGTGGGTATTATTATCCCCATTTGACATGAAAAGGGCAAACAATGTTGACTTGTCAACATTCTAATCCTTCTCTGTCCCCCAAGAGGTCTTGGTGTGGAACTTGTGGATACTGCTGCCAATGACGAGAGAAGTGAATTGAAATAATCCAAAATAGGCTAAACTAATCTATATAATGAAGAGTTGATGTAGAGATTTGGTGGGACCATGGGGAGCAAGGGAACCTGTACTTGGGAGAGGCAGGGGGAGGTGGAGGGGAGAGAGGATTTTTGTTTGTGTGGTTGTTTGTTCAGTTTGATTTCATTTGGGATGGAAGAAAAGACAGAGTTGGGGACCGCAACTAAGAGACCTTGGGGAGCCAGGCGGAAGACGAGAGCACTTAGGATGCTGGCTGTTTAAATGTGGAACATAATTCTTTTGGAGGGTTCTGAGTGAACCAAAGAAAAATATGGTTTTGGGGGGCAGGATTGAACTTGTTTTCATTTTGACAATGGTGAAAATCATAGTGCTCCTTCAGATTTCACCAGCCACCTGGGCCCCCGTGTGTGTGTGTGTGTGTCTGTGTGTGTAGTTCCATGCAGTTTTACCAAATGTGTAGCTTTGTGTAACCACCACCACAATCGGATTTTTAACAAGACTCCTTTGTGCCACCCATTTTTAGCCACACCCCCATCCCTAACCCACCGCTCATCTGTCCTCCATTTCAGTGATGATGTTTCACAAATGTCACCTGTACAGAATCATGCAGTATGTGTCGTTCTGAAACTGGCTTTTTGACTCAACGTGATTCTTCGAGGTTTATACAAGTTGTTGTACCAGTAGTTCTTCCCTTCTGCTACTGAGTCATGCTCCTGGGTATGAGTGCACCATAGTTTGTTTAAATATTCACCTGCTGAAGGACATATAGGTGGTTTCCAGTTTGGGGCTGTTATGAACAAAGCTACTATGAGCATCGGTTTTGGAATCCTTTTTTTTTTTTCAATTTTAAAAGAAAATGTCAAACTATTTTCCAGGCACATATATTCCTACCAGCAGTGCATAAGTGACCCAGTTTCTCTACCTCGTTGCCAGTATTTGGTGTTAACGTTATTTTTTTTTAATGTTTATTTGTTTTTGAGAGAAAGAGACAGAATGTGAGTGGGGGAGGGGCAGAGAGAGAAGGAAACACAGAATTCGAAGCAGGCTCCAGGCTCTGAGCTATCAGCACAGAGCCCGATGTGGGGCTCGAACTCACAGGCTGCAAGATCATGACCTGAGCCAAGCCAAAGTCAAATGCTTAACCAGCTGAAGCACCCAGGCACCCCAACATTGTATTTTATTTTAGTTATTCTGATATGCATGTGGTGATATTTTATTGTGGTTTTCACATTAATATATGTAATAACTAATGATATTGAGCATCTTGTCACATGCTTACTTGGCACCTGCAGGACCCCTCTATTGAAATATCTCTTCATGTCTTTTGCCCATTTTCTAATTGTATGTTTGTTTTTACTGTCAAGATCTGAGAGTTATTTACATACTCTAAACACAAGCTTTTTGTCAGATACACAATATGCAAATATTCTCTCCATTATAATACATCTTTTCATCCTTAGCAGGGTCTTTCACAAATCTTCTTTTTCATTTTGATGAAGTTTAGTATATCAGTTTTTCTTTTTATGAGCCATGCTTTTGATATCAAGTCTAACTCTTTGCCTTGCCCCGGGTCCTAACGATTTTCTCCTGCTTTTTTCTCAGAGTTTTATGGTGCTAGGTTTTACCTTTAAATTCATAGCCCATTTTAAGTTGCTTGTTTTTAATGTTTATTTATTTTTGAGAGAGAGAGAGAGAGAGAGAGTATGGGGGAAGGCCAGGCAGAGCGGGAGAGAGCAAGAATCCCGAGCAGGCTCTGTGCTGACAGCACTCATGAACTGTGAGATCATGACCTGAACCATGAACTCGAACTCATGAACTGTGAGATCATGACCTGAACGGAAATCAAGAACCAGACGCTTAACCAACAGAGCCACCCAGGCACCCCTAAGTTGATTTCTGTATAAGGTCTGAGTTTAAGGTCACAGTTTACTTCATTTATTTATTTACTTTTTTGCTTATAGATATCTAGTTGGTCCGGCATCATTACTGAAGGGCCATCTTTCTTTCACTGAATTGTTCTTGCTCGTTTTCAGAAAACTAAGTGGCTGGAATTGGATTTTTATTTCTGTGAGATGCACCCCATGCTGATGGTTAACAAGACAGTCGATCCCTACTCAAGTTTCCTGTGAATGGGGAAATGGAAGTTTCAGGACTTTAGCACATGCAGCCTCTGTCTTTCCACTTTTTAATTGCCCTTTCTTCAGTGTTTGTAAGAGTCATATTATTAGGACCAAGAGTTCGATACGTTTTATAATGTCTTAGACGTCAAAATAGGGTTCTGATGCTGTATCGTCACAGCAAGGCCAGTCCGATCCTGAGCTTGACATGAACTTCACATTTGTACCTTTCCCTTCAGAAAGTTAGGAGATTGGGCACTGCAAGCTCAGAACGTACGTAAGAATACTTCTGGTGTCCTTGCAAAATATTTTGATGTCGACATCTGCAGAATTCTTGCAGACTCTTACCTAAATGTGGGTGAAACAAGCCCTTTGATTCCTAAAGGAAAAAAAGAATAAAGGAAAAGCAATCACCTTTCATTTAGCCACTGTGATTGGTGTTAATGGGGTTGGGAAACTAGAATTTAAATGAAATATCATATTATTTACACACAGAAAGCTGCAGTGACACAGGCCTGGGCAGATTCACTCCTGCTTGTGGCAGAACAGGTCTGCAGAGGGCTCACAACAACCCTGGAGGTGTGGCGGTGTAAGATTTAAACTCTCCACAGTAATAGTTAAAGGTAGTAGAGGGGCACCTGGGTGGCTCAGTCGGTTGAGCGTCCGACTTTGGCTCAGGTCATGATCTCATGGTTTGTGAGTTTGAGCCCCACATCAGGCTCCCTGCTGACAGCTCAGAGCCTGGAGCCTGCTCTGGATTCTGTGTCTCCCTCTGTCTCTGCCCCTAACCCACTCAAATTCTGTCTCCATCTCTCTCAAAAATAAATAAACATTTTTTTTAAATTTAAATTAAAAAAGATAGAAAAGTAGCCAAGGAAGACTCAGTTTACTGGCAGTATCCTCGCATAATTTCACATGTATTTCCTAATTTGACTTTGAGTCAGGTAATATAAATACACACACATACACACATAGAAAATTTTACGTAGAGTTTTGAAAGGCAATGCAAACGTAACACCAATACCATTATTCCCTTTGGGTTTTTTTTCTGAATTTATTTATACTCCTATAACACCCATTATACTTGATTATAACTGTTTATTGTCCACCCTTCACTAAACTGTGAGCTCCTTGAAAGCAAAGATAAATTCATGGTCATCTTCGGAGCCATATTGCCTGGTACAGCGCCGGGTCTATGAATGCTAATGTCAGCATTGTTAGCGTGATTACTTTGTAATTAAATTATCATATTTATTTTTACTCTGACCATAGAAGGACAGCTGTATCAGCCATGAAATAACTGTGTGTCGGTGGGGTGAAGAACGACACAGAGCATTACTAGACTCCAGCTTCCATAGACATTTGAGTGAGCGCACACCCCCCAGGCCATTGATAACACTTTGACTATTTTTATAAATGGAAATGCTCTTAAAGAAGATTATTAGCTTTCTAGGGGCGCCTGGGTGGCTCAGTCGGTTAAGCGTACCACTTCGGCTCAGATCATGATCTCGCGGTTTGTGAGTTCGAGCCCCACGCCAAGCTCTGTGCTGACAGCTCAGAGCCTGGAGCCTGCTTCAGATTCTGTGTCTCCCTCTCTCTGCCCCTCCCCTGCTCACACTCTGTCTCTCTCTGTCTCGCAATAATAAATAAACATTAAAAAAAAAGATTATTAACTTTCGAATTACTTTTGTGATGCCACGCATGGTGACGTTGGAAAATACGTGCTCTGCATGATGTTTACTGACTCTATAACATCTTATTCACTTTCCAGTTTTCATGTAAGAATCACAGCATCCGTGTTTAAAAAAAAGAGAGACTCTTACAAAACAAAATACAATTCAGTCTTCAGAGAGTTAAATAATTCGACACCTCAGGTTCCAAAAGCAGGATTTGTGATCGTTTTTGGTGAGATCTGTTGTTGCCGGCTCGTCTTGCGTCTAGATGGTGTTTTCCCGCTCTCCTGCCATAAGCACCATACAAATGGGTAGAGCCTGATGAGGGTTGCTCACTGAACTCCTTTAGACCAGCCACTGCGGGTTCCTGCAGAAAGTAGTTATTAAAAAAGATCACATAGCCACTTACAAATATAAATGCTAAGTTTGGGTTGCAGAGAAGTACTCTGGAGTCCAGTGTAATAGTGCCATAATAGAATTATACACACAGATGCTTGTAAACACATGTAAGTTTCCAATCAGCTCTAACGGGGCTCTGGATATATCTCAAGAGCTTTAGTATCATTACTGCACTGAGACATAAACATTTTTAATAACCTCCCCTTAAGGATTTTGAAGGAAAAAGCTATGAAAAACCCCAGAACGTGGAGCTTTTCTTAGAAGGGAAACAAAGAATAAAATGGACATAAAGAGATGCGGTGATTTGACGTTGCCTTACAGGAAAAGTTCCATTAGAAGATATTTCAAAAGGTTATTATTTCATATTTGCAAATACACATGCGTGTCACTACCTCCGTTCGACTTTCTGCTGCCCACAGGAATTTCGGTGGCACAGTTTGCCAGGAGATCCTGGGTGCCCGGGCACTCCCAAAATGGTCCAGCCAAGACTCTTGGACCCAGCTGTAAACAAGGGCGGGAAAGAACATCTTTCACATTTCTCACATTTGATACAACTGCTGAGCCGGCTTCTTCCTGGTAGACAAGTAGCTGCAGATAATGCTGATTGGTTTAGCAAATTAAAAGCAAAGCCCGCCACTAGATTAATTAAAATTATTCTAATCTGGCTGGCATGCCTATTAATTACAATTCCGCATGACAATTTGACAGGCCCTGGGTGAATCTGCTAACTATTGTACACAGACCTCTCACTGTCTCTAAATTATTCACCTAACTACTGGTGGTCGTAAGTGCAATAATCGTAACAGCATAGTGACAAGACCTGAATTGAAATGTTTTACACTGAGTTATATTTTAGTTTGGCTGAGACCATCACTCAAAGTGGTAAGTTATGTCACAGGGAGTTTGAAGGTTCAGCTCCAGTTTGGAAGCTGAGCTTAGCTAAGTCTAAGCTATTTCGTATCTCGATGTTAAACACCAGAGTGAAATGCTTAAGCATGTTTTCGTCCCCCAGCATCCCTCTCGTACGCACCCACACTGGGTCGTATGCTCCTCTGTGCTTGAACTCCATTACTGCCCCTGTAATTGAAACACCCACATCTTTAGGCTTCCCTCACCAGACAAGGTTTTATTTTCTGTGTCCTTGTTACTGCTACAATAAGTGAAAATCCCCTACTTTCTATATTCCCATCATCCACATTGAAGGTAATATGTTTCCGCCTCTCTCTGACACACCCATCCTGTGCATTTTAATTAAGACACCCCTCTATTCTTTGTGTTTGTCGCCTAAGCTCACCTCATGTTTTTCTCGTTTTCTTTCGTTTTTTTTTTTTTCTTACACTGGGTATCTATTATCATTTCACTCTGGGATTCACATGTATTTTTATGAATTCCGATTTTCTAAATACCAAATGTCATGTATGTTCTTAACAGTCTAGAGTCACCTAAATGCTAGTAATTCTCAATTTTATCCTAAGAATCAGAAAATAAAAGAGAAAAAGGCCTTTACGATATATAAACTGTATAAACATGTTCACGGATGTGCTGTTATATCTGTGGGAGAGACGTTGTTCTAAAAATAACTTCTCAAAGTGAACAGCAGACCCCAAGAAAGGTTAATGTTACATGCACTGTATTTCAATTTACTTCCTTCCATTTGTGTTGAGGATCACCAAACGAGCTAATAACCCTGAAGTGTGGGATCGTGTTTAACAAAAGGAGGACATTTTGATTCATGGATGCACCATGTTACAAAGCTTGTCCTTTTCAAAGTTCGTTGTGGGCTTTCAGGCTTCCCTGGCACTTGTGAGCATATGAATCATGGCCCACAGCCCGGGGCTATAGCATGTGGTGACTTGGTCATTATGGCAAATGTCAATATGGCCAAACCCACCGAATGTATTAATGAACGCATCACTTCAACAAGTACTTTTTCTATGCTCAGAATTCTGTTAGATACTGTTGGGAAACAAAATAAATCTAAGACATTGCATCGTAAACAGAATCCTCGGGAGTTTGGTGGGCAATCATATTTAATCTGTGGTTGGGTTGACACTACAATCAATGCTTTTGGACTTTTTTCTTGCGTTTGTTTTTGTTTTTGTTTTACCTATGTATTTCCCCGTGAGTTAGTCACACTATAGCATCTGTGTTTGTTTTGTTTCCTTTGTTGTTGGTTTTGGACTCGGTTGACAAAAGCGAGATTACATGTGTTAGGCTTTATGCTTTTCAGTCCTTTGCTTACCCCTCCAAGTGAAAAAAGAAAGTCACTAAGAGGTCTGTCAATCTAAGTAGAGTGGGCATCAGGAAAATGGTGGGGTTTGCGGTGTTTGCATTTCGTGCTTCCCTTTGCTACACCGTGTGGAAATTTTGTGTGTCCTCCAGACTGGTGTTGGCCCTCAAGGAACTGAGACTAGTAAGGAGCATTACTGTCTTCTGTTTCCTCAAAATTTACCTTAACTTTGCACCATTTCCTTAGGGAATTCCCTGAATATCTAAAAATTGATGAATTTCACTTTGATTGTATGCCCTCCTTGTTCTGTTGCCCCAGTGAATCCTAGACGAAAACATCTGGAGGAAATCAAGCATGAAACTCAGACATTAGTTAAAATAAAAGCCCATAGAGTCCTGTTAAGCTGGCTGCATTTTGAGAGGGACACTGGTTCAAGATTTACTCGTAACTGCCCAAATCGACATATTTCCATGATTTCCAAGGAGCAGTCAAGTTCTGGAACACTGATTTATAAACTCACAGGCAATTGTGTACCAATGCCTCAGTTCATTACTGAACTTTGGATATTATACCAGACATCAGTCACGTCGTAATCCTGGATGGGGCATCCTTTCTGATCTGTACATCTGTAGATCATAGACCAAAAGGCCATGTGGTACAAGAATGAAAACAAAGGTCGGTGGGTATTTTAAGGAGATTTTCTATCCATTCTGATGATCAGTTGCTTCCCACTCTTGGCTATTTCTGTTTAAGGAGCTGGGACCAGTCTTAGAACACTCGCATGGCCTCTCCTTGAAAACAGTGATGGAGGGGCACCTGGATGGCTCAGTCGGTTGAGCACTTGGTTCTTGATTTTGGCATAGGTCATGATCTCAGGGTCATGGGATCAAGCACTGAGCATGGAGCCTGCTTGGGATTCTCCCTCTCTCTCCCTCCCTCTCTCTTTCCCCTTCTGCCCCTCCCCCACTCATACACGTGTGCACACTATATATACACTCTTTCTAAAAAAAATAAAATCAGTTCTGGAAAGATATGGGTCCATCCCTCTCCTCTGATGTTAGATTTTATGCAGACCACCACACTTCTAATTTCATTTGTCACTAATGTGTTCCGATTTCTGAGATAACAGTTAATCTCACATTAATTGCATTTTAAATTGACCACAATATATTTTTATAGCAACACTTAAAATATCATCAGCAAGACATGGCATATATCATCGTTGAAGGTAGTTTGTTTCTGAGGAGATTTATGTGGTTGATAATTCCTTGAGAAGTACGTGTATTCCTAAAACTATTTTTGAAAGTATGATATTTCTGGGATTTGGACACAGTTGTAGAGCATCGTGTAATTAGGCAGTTTGCACTCCTTCATCTAATTATACCAACAAGCATGTGAGGGAAGATATATTTTCTTCCAGGGCTGTCTACTTAATATTTTGTCCATCGCAGTAACGTGTCTTCCAGATTTATAAACCAATACATAGAGCAGTTATGTGAGACTGTGATAGTTAATTTTATGTGTCAACTGGACTGGGTCACAGTGTGCCCAGATTAAACATTATTTCTGGGTATGTCTGTGAAGATGTTTTCAGATGAGATGAGCCTTTGCTATTCCAACCCTCTGCCTTTTAGTACCTCCAAACCCCTAATGTCATAACACGTGTTCTCAACTAGCATTACTGCTTAAACCATTGAAGTTTCCAGAAGCTCATTGCATTCTTTATAAACATGTAATATATTAAACTGCCACACCTGCTCTGTAGGCTGTCTCGGTCACTTCATCTCTCTGGGCATCAGTTTTCTCAAATGTCAAGGTAAAGGAGAGCTAGAAATGCGGTACAATCCCTTGTAAGTTTAAAATTCTGGTGTTCGATGAATAATGCTATGGATCTACATTTTTGCTTTACTCAGATCACACTGGATGACTGACGTGGATTATTATCTCAAAACTTCAGATTGTTAGCGCTGGAGGGACCTTCGAGGCTATCAGCTAACACCTTCCTTTTGTAGATAAGGAAACATAGGGTTTGAGAAGTGAAGTTCCTTCTCAAACTTTCCACAGTCAGCAAGGGACTGGCACTGAATGTCACCTCTCCTGCTGATGCCATCCTCGCTCCTCTATGCCATGAAATTTTTTCTTGTATTGTTATTTAAATCAAAGATATTTTAAAGGAAATCTGATCAATGAGATTCAACTCCTATGCACAGATATTTCAGAATATTAAAGTCAGAAAACACGCAAAGGGAGATGAAAAACAGCACACGGAATAGCACCCAGATGGCCAAGTTAGTGTTGATTCACAGTGCCAGGGACCAAAATGAAATAAGGACAAGCCTAAAGAAATTCAAAGGTTTGGGGCAAGGAAGGAATTTAATAAATATGGAAATAAGACCTGGAGAAGTGCAGTTCTACTTTTGTCATTGACATTCACCACCATCAAGTTCATCTTTATTGGGACATTGGTAAAGAAGGAGGTGTGATCTCTTTGTAGGCTGCAAGACTGTCACTCCAGAATGGCAGACTTTATATTTTTCTGTAGAACTGCAGTTTCTGAATTCTACTCATAATTCACATGTAAAAAGGCACAATCTGCATCTGTTGCTGTCGCGAATTATAACCATCTTTCATAGATTGCCAGCTTGTCGTATCACGTAAGCGTTTGGGTCCGTTTCGCTCCGCCTCATTCCGTCTTCAGTGCTCATTTCTTTCTACATTTTCACGTGTTTTCGCAACTTCTAGGAATGCTGGAGTTCTTTCTCTCTCTCTGGTCTGTGCCATGCATGTTTCTCATTCCATCTACCGTTGTCTTGTACCTCTATTTCTTTGCAGCCCACCTGATGCATTTCAAGACCTTTAAAGGAATTGCTGGTAGAAAATAATGGGCTTACAGTTATGGAATGATGAAGTCACAGGAATAAAAGGTACAGGGTAAAGAATAGAGTCACTTGTATTATGATAGCATTGTATAGTGACAGATGGTGGCCATGCTTGTGGTGAGCATAGCAGTGTATAGCATTATTGAATCGCTATGTTGTACACCTGAAGCTAACATAACACCGTGTGTCAACTATACTCAAATTGGAAAAAAAAAAGAAACTATGGGCCTCCAACATTCTCCACATAGCTACCACAGCCCTACAACCCAACTGCTTTACAGCATTCAGAAATTTCCTCAAGAGAAAGCCTACTAAAAACGCAAACCACAATTAAATGTTACATTGCATGAATAATGTGTTTTTAAAATGCCTATGGGCTCCAGCTCAAAGGCTCAACACGCCATACCGGTGTTGACAAAGTCACTCCAGCTCCGTGACAGTACAGCATTTCTTCTTCAAGGTTTCCGTGGGGACTCACAGGGATCATAGGAACCCTGAGCGTGAATAAAATGGATTGAGTGTCAAAGAATGATCCCGTAAACTCTGGTAGGTGATGTGACTGTCTGGTTATAAGAGGAAGAAGTTCTCAAGCCTCATAACTGCAGGTTGTTTTTCAATCTCACTGTCATTGCTTTGCAAACCAGTCCACTCCAGTCCACCCCAGCCTCTTAAAAGGACAGCTAAATCCAACCCTTCTTGACGTGTTGACCTTGGTTAAACCCTCTCTCCACAGAACTTGTTACTTGCAGGACACCACAGGAACCCCCTCTGATCCATGCATAATATATGTGCTAGTCAGAACTCCTAATCCCTCTGGATAAATATACGGAACGTCATTTCTGCTTCCCCCATAGTTCAGAAGCTAGAATTCAAAAGTAGAGTCCTTGTTTACCTTTTTGGGATAATACACCTTCAAGACAGTATTGCAGGGAGGAAGGTGGAATAAAAAGAGAACTGTCCAATTAGATGCCACTATTGTAAAGTTGTCGGAAAGGTTACATATCAGAAACAAACATAAGTAGGTGACTTAGAGGTAATGACTAAGTGCTTTTTCTAGTAACCGCTTCCTCCATGTGTCACAAACACATTTACCCTAGACGCCTCAAACCAGGGCTACTTAAGACCCAGGGACTGCCATTCTCTTTTCTCTTTGCTCGTCCCAAACAAGCAGATGAGAAACAGAAAATCACTGTGTTGGGTTGTCACCCCTGCAGAGATCATAGTCTGAAAACTGTCCTGCTCCAGCAAGGAGAGAGGACACTCCTGTCATCCCCTTGTTTCACGCTCCATCGTAGAAATTTAGAGGTGAACCTATTCAAAATATTCTGCTTTCGAAGAGTCATTATCTTCTCTGTGCTTAAAAAAAAAGATCTTTGTGAACTTTTTAAACCTAGTGAGCATGATTTGCATACAAAGATGTATATGGTGATTGCACTAAAATCTAAACCAAAGAAACCATTAAAATCTAACCATGCCTTTGGTGGAATCAATGCTGTTTCCCTCTAAGGAACCGAAGGTGGAAAGCATAATGTCGTCAATGCGGGTCTTGCGGTAATCCTGTCATCCTGCTGCTTCAGAAATTCTTTATGATCCAAATAGTTTCCTGCCGTTTTATATCAAAGTTCTGTCTTGGGCAGGGAGTAGAGAAGGATATGTCACACCTGGTAGGAACCTCAGTGGGAGATAAGGGGCCCTTCCCTCTCTGAAGTCCAACTTCAGCTGTGACTTTGACTCTGAAAATTGAACAGGGAGGAAGGAAAGCTGGTGCCCCGCAAAAATGTCATCTGTGAACAGTCTTCATGCCCTCTTGATAAGAGTCACGCCATGTAGGGTGTGTACCTCGACTTGTTTTTCAGGTAAGGTCACAGCTTTCGACTGAGCCAGTAGCCTGAAGTTGTAAACCCAATGTCAGACTGGCTCTGAGCATTTCTGTGTTTCTATCCTCCCTCTGCCAAAATGACAGGACACATTTTTCTTTACAGAGAGGACAACAGAGGGGGGGCCTGGGTGTCCCAGTCAGTTCAACGGTTGAGCGTCTGACTCTAGATTTCACGTTCATTGAGTGCGAGCCCCACATCGGGCTCTGTGCTGACAGTAAGAAGTCTGCTTGGGATTCTCTCTCTCTCTCTCTCTCTCTCTCTCTCTCTCTCTCTCTCCCCCCGCCCCCCCCCACTCGCTCGTGTGCTCTCTCTCTCTCAAAATAAACATTTAAAAAAAAACCTTTAAAAAATAAAATAAAATAAAATAAAATAAAATAAAATAAAGAAAAATAAAATAAAACAAAGAGAGGACAACAGGAGATAGCTCATTTCCTGAGTGCCTCCCCTAGCCTTCCTAGTCCCTAGTGGACAGAGCTCAATGAGTGTCGGTGAGAACTGGGTCTGTTGTCTCTGTCTTCCTAATGTCTAGTACTCTGGGCGCTCTGTAGGTGCTACGCAAATGTGAGTCACTGATCTGTATGTGAATCCCACAACTCAAAGAACGACCTTTCTGAGAGTTGATTATGAGTCCTAAATTGCAGGTACAAGCAGAGAGACCCTATCCTGCTTCCTCTACACCCGTGATGAACCTCACACTGGCCATGTTAATTCCAGTCATTAATCTAATGAGTTAGCCCTCAGTTGTATGATTTTTATCTGATTATTCCAATTCATCACGTTTAATTATGTTATTATTTCTGCTTTCCACGAGTGAGGAAGCGAAAGCAGTTGCCGAGAATTTTACATGGGTAGGACCACGCTAGGCGCCTTAAAAGCCCCATCTTATTTAATAGCATTCTCCAGAACACTGAGATCAGAAGTATGACACTTATTTACAGGTGAGGAAGCAGATTGTAGAGTTTAAGTAACTCGCCCAGATCCTTCTCACTAAGCAGCAGCACAGCTGGGTCTGGAAACAAGTCTATCCCCAAAGCCCACGTTCTTTCCACAACACTGCACTGGCTTTGTTTTCCCCTAACACATAATCCAGCATTATTTCTGAGATCACATAATGGGGTTGTGGGGCACTTGGGCAGGAAGCGGAGAAGATCTGTCTGAAATGACTTTTTCTACCAGTAGTGATAGATTACATTGATCCAGTGAGAAGAACATCTCACTGACTACCCCTGTGGTCGTCAGCATGCATTCTGTTATGTGCTTTGCGCAGCTCCCGGTACAGATAACACCACAGGTGATAGTCCCTTCTAAAGCAGCAGGCTCTTTCAGAGGCACCATCCATGTCCTTTGGCTCATTAGGGCCACATTCTGCCCAGTCCAGTGAGTGAACTGCAATTAATGCCTTTTCAGATGATAATGAATCATCCTAGTTTTTTTATGTATGTAAGTGATGAGTTTGTTCTTTTCTTTATATTAAAAAAAAAAGTATGACCTGGATTTTTTTCACTTAAAGTTTTTGACAGTTATAATAGTAAATATGTAGCTCTGGTCCTTTCCCTCAGGAGAAGCCAAATATAAACGTAGTCAGCCACTTAATACAGATGACACTGGCAAGGAACTGTGTTTAGGGTATCAGTTTGGAGAAGGAGCATCTTCTACCTGAATTCCTAGAGTGATGAAGAGAGAAGCTGAGATTCACTCCCTCTTTTTGAGTATAACTGCACATAGATTGTAACTATAAATGAAACTGGACATAAATCGCTTAGTTCCCATAAATCTCAAATGGGCATCCTAGTGAGTCCCAAGTGATGCTCTCCGACCCCTTGCAGGTGTCTGCCATCGTGAAATTAGTGAGGCCAGTGACACAGCTGTCCTCATGCTTCCAGCAGCCCCTTTGTGGCATGATTATTAAGGGCAAAGAAAGGATCAGAGAGTTCATCAGGCCAAGTATGCTGTGATACCCGATCAGCTCCCTTCTGCAAGTTTTATTACATTGGGACTTCTGGAGAAGAAAACGGATTGGGCTTACTGGCCTGGGAGCGTTTAAGGAAATGGTGGGTTCTTTCAGTGTTCTGAGGCAACCTATTTCATAGGCCTAGAGCTGAGGAAAAATGAATGCTCCTGCTCTGATCAGTTACTTTATCCTGTTTGTATGCCAAAAATTTAGAGAATCAGCAGAGAGGGGAAAGGTTAAAGAGAAAATAGTACAAAAAAAAAAACCCAGAAAAACAAAAAAACACAAAACCAAAAGGGGGGGGGGGGAGATCAAATTTAATAGAACTGAAGATGACAGAAAAGTAGGAAAATGTGGTTTAAAGGAGATAAATTAATCTCATCTCACTTCAGGTATCCAGACGTTTATTGAGCATGTACCATGTGTCTAACCTTAAGCTAGATGCTGGAAGTCCAAAGATGGTGAATAAATCATTGTATTCAGTGGTGCAAAAGGCCTCCTACTTTAGTAAGAGAAAAAAATATCTATATTAAAAAGGATAGAGATATTAAAGTATGTATCTGTGTCTGTGTGTATATATACACAGATAGCTGTAAAAGAACTGAGGTGTTCCAACACAGGATGTGGACAGGAAGTGATTAACAGAGGCTCCTAAGTCTTCCGGCCAGGGCATGGTGAGTCTTCCAGAGGAACTACGATATGAAATGAGTCTGACTATGATAGAATTAGGTTAAAGGGTGTTTGCTTTGAGGAAAAAAAAAAAAAGGAAATGCAGCAAAAAACAGAGAAAAACTGTGTGAACCCCAGGATTCTGGAGCTGCTAAGGCATGCCGTTGAGACAAGGAATCTCAGAAGATGAGGTCGGGGACTACACTTGACCCATCGCAGAAAACCGCAAGTGCCGTGCTAGGTGACCCAGGTCAGGCTTAGGCAAGAGAAACCCATGAATTGCTCAAGCAGAAGATGATATGGTCAGATTTATGTTTGGGTAGGTGGCTCTGGAATGATTATGGAACATGGATTTTATAGGGAAAGACAGGAGACCGGTGAGGATTAGGATATTAGGATTCCCCTTTTCCAGAGGTAAATGGAATGCCTCTGCCAAATTTGTTGGAGGTGATCTCCACTGGTTGAAGTAGTCAATGGATCAAAAAGCCACTGAGTGAAGACGAAAGGATTTATGTATTGAGCCAACCATTCTTTTCTGGCGATGAGGGTGGAGTCTGATCTCAGCATACTGGAACATACTGTGATATTTAGGCTGAATTGGCACATCTGATCGTGCGTGATTCGATATGCACAAAGAAGATCTTTTGAGGGGTGCTATTTTAGCTGCTCTCACTGGAGCTAAAGCATTTTCAGAGAATTAACACCACTTCGGATGTTCAGAGATACTGACCAATATGGTGCATCAAGAAGGACAGATAGAACCCAACCAAGTGCCAGGGTTCCACTTGCTTTTATTTGCAACTGTTGTTTTGGGGCAAGTCAATTCTTCATTCTAAATCTTTGCCTGTTTTTGTAAAAATTGTAGGAGCGCTTCCTATCCTGACTTCGTGGGGCTACCGTGATAGGGAAGGAGGAACGTCAGGAGAAAACCACACACTGTTAGAAAGCCACGTGTTTCTGTTTTCATTTATTTTGTGTGTGCGCATGTACACTTGTGTATCGCCGTTAATATCAATGCCCTTTGTCTTCTCCGTGAGGCAAGTCCCATTCATTCCCATTTTCCCCTCAGGTATTAGGTTTTCCAATACCTTTTGCTCATCAAATACTAAGTGCAAAAATATGATACAAGTTGTTAGCATGTGGAATAAAAACAGCCAATTTTTTTAATAGGAATTGTAAATCTTGGCTCCATCGGCTAAGAAACTAAAATAAGAAAATTTAGGGATGTCTGGGTGGCTCAGTCGGTTAAGTGTCCGACTTCGGCTCAGGTCATGATCTCCCGGTTCAGTGAGTTTGTGCTGACAGCTCAGAGCCCAGAGCCTACTTTGGATTCTGTGTCTGCCTCTCTCTGCTCCTCCCCCAGTCATATTTCTCTCTCTCTCTCTCTCCCTCTCTCTCTCAAAAATAAATATTAAAAAAAATTTAAAGAATATTTAATGTTTTTTGGAGGAGGTGGGTCTGATGGTTTGGGACAGAGTCGATATATGCATGTGACATCAAGATTGTTAATTATGTTCTTCAAATCTTCAATATAAATAAATATTCTTACTCATTTTCTGCCTGGAAACAGTGGGCGTGTGCGTGTGTGTGTGTGTGTGTGTGTGTGTGTGTGTGTCTACAGACACACACACACACACACACACACACACACATACATTTCAGCCTGGGATTCTGACAGCAGGTAGGCAGTACAACTTTGTGCTCCAATAGCATAGGATGCAGGTTTGGGGGTCCTAGCATGGAGAGCCAGGGAAGGGAAGCCCAGACTTCCTGGAATTTTCTAGGCCAGTAGGCAGAGCTTCTCTACCCAGAAGGGGTAAGCCCCTTGAGGTCTCAGCGTTTTGCAGCCATCTCGGTTCTTCTCTCTGCTGGGCCACTGCTAGAGCCACTTGCCTCCAGCTGCTGTGGCCTCAGTTCCCAAGGTCACAGCTCTGTGTCGCCCAGGTCTGGCCATCTTGCGGCTTTCTCTGCCCCACAACTCCGGGGGCCCAGGTAGCTGTGCCTGGTGTCTCTGCGATGCTGCACTGCACCAGATCACGTAGCTCGAAAGGTGTGGCGGGCATTTTCTCTTCCTCCAGGCATCCACGGAGAGCTGGCTTCAAGTTTATTTCAGTCGCACACCCACCGTGGGTCAGAGAAGTAGATTAATTCGGTTTGCTCCTCTGTGAGATGGTGCTTTGCAGGTGAAACTGGTTCTGATTCTATTCTGGTCATCTGGAAGGGTTTCCAACATTTTTATAAGGTTGTGATGTGTGAAGCCAGCTTTTGTTTTTTATTTAGAATTTTTAAAGTTTTACTAAATTTCAACCTCAAGACTCAAGATTGTTTTTTTTTAATGTTGTCACTTGGAATGAACCAGAAAATAGCAAAAATGATGTCTGAGTAGGGGAAAACATTTGTGAAGCAGTGCCTTTACCCCTCTGACATCTCATTCCCTGCCCCCACAGACGCACCGGGGCTTGCTGCAAGAAATAGCTTTATTAAATAGGCTTAGATCTAAGACGGGTAAATACAGAGTGAATTCTGTGAGCTTTTCTATGTAAAGAGTAAATTGCTATACTTATCAGGATAAGCCTCAAGCAGTCTAAGATAGGTTTTGTTTTTCATTTTTATTTTTTCCAGCTTTACTGAGATAAAATTGACATACAGCACTGTCCAAGTTGGTATACAATGTGATGATTTGATACAACTCTATATTGTGAATTGTTTATTGTAATAAGGTTAGTTACACATTCTTCATCTCACGGAACTACCACTTTGTGGGTGTTGTTATGGCATGAACATTAAAGCTCGATTTTACAGCAACTTTCAAGTATACAATACAGTATTGTTAACTACAGTCGCCATACCGTGCCATCACGGTACTCCTTGTACCATGCCATCATGGTACCGTGCCATCACGGTAACTACAGTCGCCATCCCCGAACTCCTTTACCTCATAACTGAAAGTTTGTGTTCCTCTTCGACATCCCCCCCTGCCTTCACTCTCTGGGAACCACCATTCTCTTCTGTTTCTATGAGTAGACATTTTTAGATGCCACACATAAGTGAGATCATACAGTATTTGTCGTTCTCTGTTTGAATTATATCATTTAGCACGATCATCAAGGTTCATCCATGTTGCTGCAAATGCCAGGATTTCTTTCGTTCTCGTGGCAGAATAACATCCGTGTGTGTGTGTGTGTGTGTGTGTGTGTGTGTGTGTGTGGACACACCCACACATCTCACATCTTACCCATTCATCCACTGATGAACACTTGGGTTGTTTCCATTTCTTAACTATTGTGTATAATGCTCCAGTGAACACAGCAGTGCAGGTATGTCTTCAAGATGCTGATTTTGTCTTCTTTGGATATGTACCCATAAGTGGAATTACTGGATTATATGATAGTTCTGTCTAGCTTTTTGAGGAACCTCAGTACTAATCATTTCCATAGTGGCTCTACCCAGATGGATTTTATGAATAGAAACTTAGAGTTCCTTGTTTTTGTAGGTAAGTAAACTATATGAATTTAGGGGAAAATATCACAAGTGACCCCCTCAAATTATTTTTTGAAAACAGTAAAATGTCAAACATATTATTAAATTATGAAACTTTTTTTTTGTTTTATTAGGTAAGATTCCCCAGAAGCAAATCCTCAGGTGAGGATTTGTGGGCAAGAGATTTATTATGGGAAGAGAAATGAGGAAACGGGGAAGCAGGGCAGGAAAGAGGTAGAAGCCAAGCAATGGGGAGACCTTGGTCAAAAGTCTTTGAGATCAGTGGGTAGACCTCAGCCAGTCCCACGGTTGACCTCTGGAGTGAGTCAGAGTTTTTGCAGCCAGAGATAAGGAGCTTGGCTATCATTCTCCCCACCCAACAGTCATTGATTACCAAGCTATGGGGAAGACGTCAGCCTCCAGGCACTTCTGATTCTTGGAAGCTCCAAGAGACAAAGGGCAGTCAAGAGCAGAGCACCCGTGGTAGTCACTGAAAGTGTTCCATGGCGTTATTGACTGAATGTTTGTGTCTCCCCAAAATTTGTGTGTTGAAACATAATCTTGATGCATATTTGGGAAGCAATTAGGTCATGAGAGTGGAGAACTCATGAAGGGGATTAGAGGCCTTATAAAACCGGCTCCAGGAAGCTTCCAGCCCTTTCTGCCATGTGAGGCCACAGCAAGAAGGAGATGTCTGGGAACCAGGAGGGGGGCTCTCCCCAGACACTGAATCTGCCAGCACCTTGATCTTGGACTCTCGGTCTCCAGAAATGTGAAAATACTGTGGTATTCTCATATAGCAGCCCAAACTGACTAACACACATGGGTTGAGATTTTCAAAGTGGGTTAGAAAGCACCCACTGGGTCATTACAACATTGACCATGGTAGTATTTGCTGTGACGGACCTCAAGCCATCCCTCATGTCCAGAGAAGAAATCTAGGTGTCATTTCAGACTTCTGCTTCACATACCCTTCCTGATCACCAAGGCCAATATCATCAAGAATATAATGGCAAAGAAAAGAGATCCTGCATGAGATAGTTTGCTGCTGGGTTGCAGTTTAATCTGTGATTTTTCCCTTTTGCTTAAGGGAGATCTGGAAGGGATGATAAATTGAGAGCCCTCTTCTATCCTAACATGAGGAACAGGTAATTTTCCATTTTATAGAAATAGAATGTTCGAAACATGCCGAATCTGTTGAAACAAGAGTTTGACCAGAAGCGAATATACATGCTTCTGTATGAAGCTGCATACCACAACAATAAAATAAAACTATGGGAATAGCCTAATACCAGAGGAGAGCTTTTAGTGGCCAAGTGTTTGACTCTTTCAAGTAATGGGCAATTTTATGGTAAAGTTACCCCCCCCCCAAAACACAGTCTTGTATTATTGGAGCTAATTGATATTAATCTAAATTAATCTTTTCTCCCTTTTGTGCTTAGCTTAGCACTTTACTTAAATCTCCCTACCCTGTAGTACATACCCCACTCTGCTTTGTAGTATTATCTTGAAGGCAAAACAGTGTAAGTTTTATCTTCATATCGTCCAAGATACTTATCACTGTACCAGCTCATAGTAGGTGTTTGAAAACACTCAAATGAAAAAATTGGCCTGCAGTTTCCCTTCTTTGAAACATCTTGTCATTATTTTAATAGCCAAGTGCATTTGCTCTTTGAATAGTGATTCACCATAGAGTCTCCTAGCTGCTTGTTAATTCTTGACTTCTCTCTTGCTCATTTGGAATCTGTCTGCGGTGTTTCCACAGGATGTGGCAAGCATCAGAGCATATGTTGTCTGCATATATACCAAAGGAGGCATTTCTTTCTTTCCTTTTCTCTCCAATGCTCTTCTCTTTAACATAACTGTAAATTCCCAGAATGTACATCCAATTTTAAAACAAGAATCAGGCTTTGAATAAGACTTTGCTCAAGGAGAGCAGAATTCTGGGTATCCAACTTGAATACAGAAGTTAAGAATTTCGTGTAACTCTTCTCACTATCTCTGAAAATGTATTTTAAAGTAGTCCTTGTCTGTGACTTTGCCCATTCTCAGAAACAGTATATTTATATAAAACAAATGCACAGCTTTTTCAAAGATAGAGTGAGAGAAAGGAGAGGTTCTCTAATAGACTTTAATACACTAGTGAATTTCATGGATTTATTTCAGAGCAAATCATCCCAGCTATGGTCCCAAAACAGCCAGAAGCCTTGAGAAACTGAAAATTGAGAAGAAAACTTGGACAGTATGTGTTCCTATGAGAATTCCATTTTCACTACACATTAAAAGTCTATGCTGCCTGTCAGATGTTTCTGTAATAAAATTTATCATCAGAATATACTGAAAAAAATTGCAAGCTTAATGTGCTCTCCACCTCACATATTTTAAAACATATATTAATGTCAGAGGCAGTAGCTGCTGTACTGTGAGCGTGACCCAAGGATCTGCCAGCCCCTAGTAGATCTTCTGTGACCTGGTCATGATGAGACTCTTTTAGAGAAAAACATCTCCATCAGAAATCTCCTTCCAAGGAGTAAATAATCAGCTGGCAGAGGGAAGCTGGTAGGGATTAGTTCCTTAGACTATCACTGAGTAGAATAAAGGTCCCTAAGTTGTAGAAGACCTCAACTTTGATCAGGTGCTCAGAGTCGTAAAAAATCTAGAGCTGGTGAGAAGGAATGAGGCAAGGCTATGGGGCAGGATGCTCAAAAACTTGTTTATTTTATTTTTATCCTCTCAGACTCATGCCTTCTCTTCTCAGTTGAGGGAATCACTTTTCTCCCCAGGCACCAGAGCTGAAAATCTCTGGGTCTTTTGGGTGCCCATTCAGTTACCCCACTTACCCAGAGAGTCACCAAGCTCTAGTTACTTGGCTTCCACTTACTCTGCTGCGTTGGCTCAGGCTTTTACTTTGTCCATTCAGCCCAATGCTGATTCCTCCTTCCTGACCTCTTATATGTTGCCACGGCACTTTTCAGTGCTAGTCATTTCTTCAGTGCTAAGTTTGTGCACATCCCTGCCTTCTCCAATAGCCCCCTGGGGTCCCCCCACTCTCTCCTCCTGTCTTTACCATGGTGATGGCTGCTATTGAGCAGAGTATTGGTTAAAACCAGGGAGTCTGAAAGACATCTGCCCCCAGTGTCCTGTATGTAATACCTGTGTGACTTTGGCTGAGTTATATAATCTCTCTACCTCTCATTTTTCTTCTTGGTAAAATGAGATAGTATTAGTGCCTAACTCAAAAAATGGTGAGTATTAAATAAGATGAGACCTATAAAAAGCTTTGCCTAGGACCTCTTAAAAGAATTAAATATTCTTACAATAGCAGCCATAGTAATGATTAGTGTTGTTATCACTGAGGCTTAGATGATGCTGCAGAAACTTTGATGGGTATGGGAAATTTTTATGTAGATGAACAATATTTTCTAAAAGAGATGATATCTCCCCTTTTTACAAACAAAAAGTGTTTTTAAAAATTAATGCAGGGGCACCTGGGTGGGGCTCAGTCGGTTGAGCGTCCGACTTCGGCTCAGGTCATGATCTCATGGTCCGTGAGTTCCAGCCCTGCGTCGGGCTCTGTGCTGATGGCTCAGAGCTTGGACCCTGTTTCAGATTCTGTGTCTCCCTCTCTCTCTGACCCTCCCCCGTTCATGCTCTGTCTCAAAAATAAATAAATGTTAAAAATAAATAAATAAATAATAAAAATTCAATGTGTGGAATTCCTTGATATGATTATTAAATACCAACTTTTCGGTAGACTTCAGCATCAACTATTTGTCGATATAGAATAACAATCTGAACATCCAGAAATAATAGCATCATCTTGTTTTATATACCAGCAGCTCATTTTTTATGAATATAATTTATTGTCAAATTGACTGACCTACAACACCCAGTGCTCATCCCAACAAGGGCCCTCCTCAGTGCCCATCACCCATTTTCCCCTCCCCCCCCCCATCAACCCTCAGTTGGTTCTCTGCGTTTAAGATGCTGGTGAGGATGTGGAGAAAGTGCAGCTCATTTTTGAAAAATATATACCGTGTTCTCCTTCATGCTCTACTGTTGAGGGTGTCAGAGGACAAGAAACGGTCAGTCCCTTTCCTAAGAAAACTTACTCTCTAACAACAACAACAACAACAGACAGAAAAATAAAAGATCAGTAACAGTTTGCTGCAAGGGCACACCTAGTTCAAGTCTTCAGATGACCTGTGTCCTTTATGAATTAACATAAAATCATTTCTGAAAGGGGGAAACAAAAGGAGCATTGTGTGGGTGCTCTGATTCAAAGATCCTGGACTGAGAATTAGGATATTCGGGTTGTAATGTAATTTTCCCCCTGCAGTGAAATTGCACTGTAAGTAAATCAGTTGCCCGAGTCACTCTGCCTGTCTGTGACTGAATCAGATGAAGCACCAGTAGGTGCTTCCAGAGCTGTTGTGAGATATAAAAGAGCTCTACAAAAGTAAGGTGCTACAATGTTCGTCATTAGCTCCCAGCTAAAAGCTAAACCTGATATATTCTTGCCACTTTAGAGAAGGCAATCTTCATCTTCAGTTCAATTATGTGGCATAATTTCAAAGAATACCGATGTTAAAATGTGAACTGCACTATCAATGCATTGATCAGACACGATTTTGAATATGTTCAAAGAGAAACCTTCAACCCACCAGACACTGTCACCCATCAGCAGACCCCAATCAAGAACATCTTTAACAGGAGATTGAATTCTCCTTTGTTGAAATTCCATGGTGTGTGTTGCCTTATTCCAATTACAAGATGCCTGAACATGAAAATGTAAAGTTATTTCCACGCAGGTCTTCATATCAAACATCCAGAGTGTATTTCTTTATAACTAATGGAGGAAGTGACGACAATGAAGTCAGTGCTACTTGATAAAAAGAGAAAGAAAGCTCTTTTCTCTAACATGCTAACACTAGGAACATGTATAGTCTTATGCATAGGTGGAGCGCATCTTCAATGTAAAGCAGGTCAAGGATATGCAAGGAATAAATTCAGGAATATTCATTAGCACGGATACTCTTCTACTGAACTGGAATCATTAGAATCATTTTCCATATTCAAATGTATCTGTTTCATAGTTTCCAAGTGCAGAAATCTTTAAAATCAATAGTTACAGATACATAGGTAAGAATGATATGTTATTCAAAAGACTTCCCTTTCATGGGGCATAATCCATATAAATTGTTTCATTATGAAGAAAATGATGGTAAAGAAATAACCCCCATTCTCAGGGGATGGAGAATAGAAGCACATAGGGTCGAATATACGAGTTGATGTGTGTAATCACATCAATTAGGTGCATATCTCACAGGAGGTGTAACAAACTCCCTGCTAATTTCTCGTCATGACAGTGTTTAAAACTTGGGCATAGAGCAGAAGGTGGTCTGAAATTTTTAAGAAAAATCATCTGGCTCCCACTCCGTGGGAGCTCCTCTGCCCAAATGCTGCCACATTTACCAACTGTTAAACCAATGCTGGACTTGAACACAGAATAGTCAAGGAACAAAACCCAACCTTTTATTTCTTGTGCCTCTTAGATTGTAGGCCATCGATAAATATTTTGTAAAGGAATGAGTGAATCCTACAGATGCAGCACAGTTGGGCAAGCTAATCTCACACATCTGCTGCTGCGACAAGGGAGCGATAATTATAGGTCATAAAAAATGAAACCTTCCCAGCCTACCACCCTTCTCCCTTCTTCCTCTGTCATCGTACAAAAACTCATTCCCAGTTCCTCCACCTTCTCCACCTACAAGATATTTCTGCTTATCTCCTGTTGCTTCAACTGGGAAACCTCCCTCGCCGCAAAGGAAAGAAGGTAGGCAGGAGTCCACTGACACCAGTTAGGACCAATTGTTTCTTTCTGGCCTCTGCTGTGTTAGCCTCTCAGCCCTAAATCTACCTCAAAATAGCTATTTTATTAAGGGTGGTGGAATCTCAGGTTTTGTTTCAGAGAGAGAGAGAGGGCAAGAGTGTGTGTGTGTGTGTGTGTGTGTGTGTGTGTGTGTGTGTGTGTGTATGGAAAGAGAGAGAGAGAGAGAGAGAGAGAGAGAGAGACAGAGAGAGAGACAATGAATCTTAAGCAGGTTCCATGCTCAGTGTGGATCCCGGGATCATGAGATCATGACCTGAGCTGAGATCAAGAGTCAGATGTTCAACCAGCTGAGCCACCCAGGCACCCAGGAATCTCAGTTTCATAAGCTATTTGTAGAACAGGCATGTCACAAGTGCACAATTTTACACTACTCTGTGAAAATAGCACAATGTAATAGATGTTTCTAAGCCCACGCCATTTTCTTCTCCTCCCACTGTGTGTGTGTGTGTGTGCGCGCGCACGTGCATGTATATGTGTTTTTGTTGTTGTCGCCAGTTCACCTTAGCTTCAACCCTGTGTCCTAGCTGATCATATATAGGCATAGAAGTAGGGCTGTGGAGAAACAGCCCTTATATGTTCTGTAACAGAGGACCACTTTTGACTTCGGCTATAAGTATCCTGTTTACTTACAGCCCAACCTCGATTAAGGTAGAACCCTATGGATTCTATCCGCTCTACTTCACTGACAAGCCTATGGTCTGCTCCAGAAATGCATCATCTCCCTTAGTTCCTCTGAGATGGATTTTACACCTTGGTTAGCACATCTGGGAATCTCCCTCCTTCTCACCATGTCCTCCTTGGTCCTCCGTTTGGGTCATTTTTCTAAAACCCTGATCCTTCCTTTCCTTTCCTTCTCAATTATGTCACACCAACAGCTCCTCAATCTTCTTTCTCTGTTTCTTTCTATATTTGAAACCACAGATCTTTTCAGGTTTCCAAATGTTATCGACTCTACCTCAAAAATGCTCTAAGTTCTCTCGCAAAATTGCATCCTGTACAAATTTATGCCTTTTGTGATTGACGATTTAATTACAGCATTATGTCCCTTTTCTAATCAGTTCTGGGGACAACTTGAAATCTACAGTGGCCTTACAGAGATTTCCTTGAGAGCAATTAATTACTTGTTGACCCACCCTGCCCGTTCTGAGATAAAGCTTATCTTGCCTGTGGGGCCCTGCACTGGCCAGATGCAGTCCCAGAATGGAAGAACCCCAACCCGGAGCTTAAGCGAATGCCAGTCATTCACAGAACAGGCACCCCTGCTGAGTCCTTTTCCATTCAAGAGCAATAATCACATGGAATTATTTGCATGATAGGAAAGAACATTCTCATTAATTTTGCAGATTGAATCAAGGTGTATGGGGAGGATGGAGATATAAATGTAAATGACCTTGACAACAGGCTAAGAAAAAGCTCGAGCATTGAACTCAGTGATGTTTAATAGAGATATGTGTTAAGTTGTACGTTAAAATATTTTCCAAAAGTAGGGATATGTAAAATAGAGTCTAAATCACTGCAAGGTAAAAGGTCATGTGAGAAACTCATTGAATAGGAGTTAGAATTGTTCTTTTTGGGGTACCTGGGTGGCTCAATCGGTTAAGTGTCCAACTCTTCATCTCAGATCAGGTCTTGATCTCAGTCAGGGTCATAAGTTTAAGCCCCATATGGGGTTCCATGCTGGGCATGAAGCCTACTTTAAAAATATATATATATTCTTTTATGGACATGTGCATTAAGGTGAGTAGAGCACTGCATAGGAGATAAAAGGCACCACCCCATGGTTAGAATGAAACCTTCCCATTTGTTAATATTCTTGGTAATAAATAACTGAATTACACTCAAACCCACTTAAAGAAAAAAAGCAACTTGGGAGCCCATGTAATTAAGAAGTCTTGGGACTGGCACTATCTTCAGGCATCGGTGGACCTGAGGATTCACAAGATACCATCAGGAACATTTCTCTCTCTTCTCTCAGCTCTACTTGTCTTTCTCGGCTTCATGCTGCTTTCTTTGGCCAAGCTTATGCCTGGCACATCTCCCTGGAACTCAAAGCACATGACCAAGAGGGCCCCCGATGGACCCACTTCTGATGGGGTCACGTGCCTCCCCCTGGGCCAATCACTGGGTCCACGGACGGGATATTCTGTAGCAGGGCAGATCAGGCCCACCTGATTAAAAGTTATGCAGGAATATGTAGAGTCAAGGGATGATATTTCCCAAGAGAAAGAGGTGCTAGACAGACCAGAACTAGGAGAGGGGCAAGGAAGAACACTTCCTACAGACCCTCTGAAGAGATCTTGGTGATTCAAGGCACGAGCCAGGAAGGGTTTTTGAGAAGATGTAAGTCATCCAGGTGGTTTATAGTGCTGACAGCAAGGGAGGATTAAGTGGGGCCTTGGGGATTCCGAGGTATGTATCACTGATCGGACAAAGGTAAATTTTCAAGGAGATTTTTTGTTTATCTTTCTTGCTTTTACATAAAAGAAATGCAACTAATCGTAGCACATTTGGGTAGGGAAAAATCATAGAAGTCAGAGGGAGAAAATAAAAAAACATCTACTATTAACGTGTTGGGCCAATTTCCTTTGTGTTTTATACAAATAGCATGGGTGTTTACTAATCAAGATTATTCCATATGTACAGTGCATTTTTGCTTAAAATACAGAGAACATTTGGACGCATGACTAAATGAATCTACAGTGATTACAAAGGTTTTAAATGCCTAAAGCATAGTGCGTTCAATGGATGTGCCATAGTCAATGATCAATGTCTGTTTTTCAAATTTAAGTGTTCTGTTTTACTTTCAAAGATAACATGACAAGTATTTTGGAACCGCATCTCTTGTCATTTTCCTAAGACTGAATTCTGGTGGAATGACTGAATGATACAATATGAACCTATAAAATTCTTGGTCTAGGTTGTGACATTTCTATGCAGAATCTTACCGTTTTCACCAGCATTGTGGTAAGATGGTCCTCCACCCCCCAAAGATGGTGGTTTTTTAGGAATTAAATTATGAGATTTATGAAGCAAGCATTCTTGTCTCCTTACAGTGTCTCCTATTCAATCACTTAATAAGCATGTATTAAATTTTAGAGAATGGACCTGTAACCCAGAACAAAATGTGTGTTTTAAATTCTGAGTTTACAGCGCCAAAGGAGAGAGTTTGTGTTAATGAAGTAAATCTCTGCCCCTTGTAGTACCGGCAGCACTCATTGTTGTTGAAGATCCAGGGAAATGACTATTCCATAAAACTATAGTATTCAGCTTGGAAAATATACATCAAAATTGAAGACGTGTACCTTTTAACACAGAAAATCTATATTTGGAAAATTGTCCAAGGAGATATTTGATCAAATCCACAAAGTTACACTTAATGGTCATCAATAAGGCTTTAAAAAGCTTCAGAAATATTGAATCTATCTAACTACCCATCAGTATTAATTTAAAATAAACCCTGAATATTTATTTACCGAGTCTAGCATAGCCGTTACAAAGGAGTGTCTTGAGTCAGAATTGCCTGTGTTGAAATCCTGTTCTACTTCACTCCTAAACAGTAGCAACTTTGTGACCTTGAGAAAATAGCTTATCTGGAATTCATATCTGTGAAAGTTATTTTGAGCATTAGGTTAGGTTTACACAGGAAGAGCTTACCAACTCCTCATTATTACAGTTTTTATAGTTTTTGTTAAATGGAAAAATATTCATTAAGCTGTGGATATGAACAAGGGATTAAATAGCACAGATGACATGTATATATGTGTGTCTACATGGGGCTCCAAAAGGACGTTAACCAAAGTATATGTTGTGATTATATCTTAGCTGGAGAACACTGGATGATTTTTGCTTTCTTTTTTATGTTTTTCATTATTGCTCGAAATTTCTGCATATTTGTTATCTTTATGATCATAAATAGTTAATGATACCATTTATTTTTTAATCTGATGATGCAAGAATTTCTCTAGCAAATTCTGCATTTCCTAGGTGACTTGTCCAGAGCCATGTAGCCCAGTAGTTGCCCAACATCCAGAGAACAGAGTCTACTAATCGCTAGTACATAGTTCAGACGACTGCTATCGGCTAAAATGATCAAGGGGAAAAGGAACCATCCTAGACAAGACTAAAACAATTAGAAGATACCAGACTATAAAAACAAAAGCAAGAAGTTCTGCCTTAATTGACTATGTGACCTTGGGCAAGATGCATGATCTCTCAAATACTGCTCTATTTTTTTTTTTAATTTTTAATTCCATTTGTAAAATCATTCTCTGAAAGTTCTAGTCAACCTAAGTAATGAGGTAAACTGAAGCAAGCTCAAGTTGTCAGAAATTGTGTATATTCAGGAACACCAGAGGAATTTCAATTTGGAAATGCATGCTGTAGCAAACCACAGGCGACTCTGTTGAGGGGGTGGGGCGGGCTATATTTATGGGCAAGGAATGCAAAGATGGGAGAAGTCCAGCCAGAATCCAAGCAGCAAGTGCACTGGCTTGAGGATGGGGAGAGGTTCTTGGTGGATGTTCATTGGTCAGGAGATAAGTCTCTGTCTTCTGTAAAGTAGGCATTCATGGGACATCAGTCTCTTGGTTTTTAAATTCCATTCTTCTGAGGGTGCATGCATGAGATTTTCCATTTCATATCCCGCAGTTCCACTTTAGATGGAAATCTTCCACACTCCTGTACCTTTAATGTAAAGGAATGAGGCAAACCATAAGAGACTCAAATACAGAGAACAAACTAAGGGTAGCTGGAGAGGAGGTGTGGGAGCTAAATGGGTGATGGGCATTAAGGAGGCCACTTGTTGGGATGAGCTCTGGGATTGTATGTAAGTCATGAATCACTGAATTCTGCCCTTGAAACCAATACTACACTGTATGTTAACCAAGCTGGATTTAAATATAAATACACAAATTATAAATAAATAAATAAATAAATAAATAAATAAATAAATAAATAAATAAAGTGAGGCTTTTGACATAGAGGATACATATACTTACTTAGTTAATTACTAGTTTGTTCATTTTCACCAAATCTTAAAATACTAGTGTTAGATTAAATATTTACTCATAGTTGGGAGTGGAGGAGTAGATTCTGCTCTTAAAATCTGAAAAAAGCAAATTTAGCAAGCCTTCAGAATTATATAAAGTCTCTAACCTTAAAGCTTGTTTATGCTCAGAAAGATTTCATCAAGTTTTGGATAAATGTGTGATTAGGTATTTGTCACAGGCGGTTGGGAGTCCATTGCCACAACTGTTGAGTTGGAGTCACGAGAGGCGGTTGTGGTCCCTCTGCACCACGGTCGGGAGCCAGAATACACACGGGTAGAATATGTGCAAATACCTTTACATCTTGTGCGCTATGATCGCTAAATATGTCTTGATTTCTTAATAAGTTGGCCTCAAGTTACCAAAGATATAGCTGTAGCCTAAAATAACCACAGGTACAACTCAGGTATTTCTCTCTTAAGTTCTTCTCATTTTACTGTGAAAATACGGAAAGGCACACCTCTCTTCAATGCCCACGTTGCCCTAGGCACTATGTCTGGGGGGTTCCCTGTATCCCTCACGTAATCCCTGCATTGGACTGCCAGGATGGTATTCCCGTTTACTCACAGGAGAAAACCGAGGCCTGAGAGGTTAAGTACATGCACACGTCCACAGGGTTGGAAACCATAGATCTGGATCTACCCACAGCTTGTTCTGATGATCAACACATTGTCCCCAGCTCCTGACACACTGAGCTGTTGCTGCTTAATGAGGATCATGGTGGCTACAGAGGGATTATTCCTCTGACTTAATGAGTCTGCTGAACACCAGAAGGTGTCCTTTAGAATGTTTCTTTGACCCAGATTTGACTTCCTTTTACCCCTTTTAACACCGACTTGCTTTTTAACTAAAGGGAAGCAACACATTATCAACTCACATAACATAGAATAGTTTCCGAATGTATAATAATTTGTTTCACACAAAGGAAACCTGTACTTTGTCTTCTCCTGAAAGAAAATCTTCAAGATATTTCCCTTGAACCTTTTTTTTTCCTCTATGGATTGTAGAGGATGTGCAAAGATTGGGAAGAAGCTCTCCCGCCAAAAGTTATGAGGACAGATGAGCAAGCTTAATAGTGACAGGCAGTGTTTGGTCCTTTTGCTATCTGTTCTGTGAAAATGGAGCCTTCATTCCATCAGCTGGAGCCTGGTCAAGAGGGTGTGCCCCTGTGTGTGATGCATATAGGAATGAGCCTTTCTTCCATAATTGCACAAGGCAGACAATTCATCTGGAAGCTCTAGAAAATGAGAGGGTGGGGGGGAATGATCTCTAAATGTCCATCTGGGTTTTGAAAAGTGGAGATCTGAAGTTGTGGCAAGCTGCTGTGTAATTAAATCAGTTGCCGTGATTCGTTTCCATTCCAGTCCAATTCCAGATGTGATCATAGCACAATGAACCGTGCCTTTAGAAACGTTACATTTCCCAAGATCAAAACATCTGCCAGGATTTTCCTCCCAATTTCAAGAGTTTAAATGCCACGTTATTTCGAATACTGCTTTTTTCTACCAATGTTTTTGTGTCATGAAAGACAGTTGGAGGGCCTGGCATGGAATAACAGATAAAGGAAAACTTCCCTCCTGTTTTTACAGAAACAGAATTCACGATACTCGCATCCTGCTGTCCAGCCTTGACTCACGTGGGCCAATGTCTTTTTTGGCCACGAAGATAAATGTAGCATTTACTGAATAAAGGTGATCATATTTTCTACTGTGATACGCCAATCTTGAAGGGTCAGAATGGTCTTGTTCTCTAGATACATGATCCATTATATAGAGAAGTATCTCCCTCTTCTGTGATTTGAACCTTGTCTTTAATTTAGTTCTATTTTGAACTGAATTTAAAAGCTGATTACCCATCAGAGAAAGAGGCTGGCATAATCAAGTTAGACAAGGGCAGGCTCCTTGGAGTCTTTCTTGGCTAGCTTTTCTAATAGACCGAAAGTAATTCTGAGACTCTACCTGTCACTGCAAACAGTGTCTAATTCCCATGCAGCTGTGTGGCTTTGTGTGAAATACGTTCTTTCTGAGACCCCCAGACAGTTAGAATTTATCTCAGTTCTGAAGCAATGGCTGTTAATACTCTGAACGATTACAGAGACATTCTCCCATACTAAAAATTATATGCAGACTGAATCATGGTAATTCAGTTGTGGTGGAGACAATTAAAATAAATTATGTAAATGAACTATGAGAGTAATTAGAACCGGAAATGTTGATGAGTTAATCACCATGTCTATGTACTTACGACACTGAAATTTTTAAAAATTTTCAAAATTAGATTTTAAGGCAGAAAATAAGTCAAAAAGCATTAGAAATAATTTGTAATGGGGGAGCCTAGGTGGCTCATTGGTTAAGTGTCTGACTCTTGATTTCTGCTCAGATCATGATCTCATGGCTCCTGAGATTAAGCCCCATGTCAGGCTCTTTGCTGATTGCATGGAGCCTGCTTCGGATTCTCTCTCTGCCCTTTCCCTGCTCATTCTCTCTCTCTCTCTCTCTCTCTCTCTCTCTCAAAATAAACAAACATTAACGAAAAAGAAATAATTTGCAGCGGAGGCTAAAAGTCCTCTCCATGGCATTCATCTCCTCCATGCCAAGGGGGATGCAGTTCTCAAAATCTTCTAGATAGAATTTAGGATCCTGACAACCTGAAGTTTGCACCACAAAGAGGTGCCTAAGTTTGAACTAAGGGATGAATGAGAAGTCAAAACAGAAATGGCCCTATCTGCTCACTAATTAAAACTTTGAAGGGAATCTAAAAATAAAATGTGAAGCGAATTAGTGAGTAGGAATAAAAACTTTCAAAAGGACTGAGACCATAGTTTTGGTGAGAACATGTTTTTCTTAGTTTTTAAGCACACGTGTTTCCATCTGTGTTCACTGAGAAGGACTGGAACCAGCGGCAGTGGAACATTAGCGGAACATTAGTGAAGATTTGCTGGGACATCTTAGGGTGACAGTTGGGGGCTGAAACCACCTGAAACCACACACTGAGGTATCTGAGCCTCACTAACGTGCACCACTCACCCTTCAAGTTGCCCCTGAGATTATGCAGCGTAAGGTACTGAGGACCACCTCTGAGGTGGCTTGGAGGAAGGCAACTCCAGTGTAATCAAACCTTCAGATTCAAAAGCCAGTTTGTGGGAAACATGAGGGTTAGAGAATCAACCTAGTCCTCAAGAAGCGATCAGTCAAATGAAAAACGTCCAAGCCTCGAACAGGATAATTTTTATAGTTCCTTCAGTAAGTCGAAGAAACATGAAAAAACTAAGGAGGGAGTGCTGTTAGTGCTTTATTGTGTTTAATGTTTATTCATTTATTTTGAGAGAGAGAGAGAGAGAGAGAGAGGCAGGGAGAGAGAGAATCCAAAGCAGGCTCTAAGCTGCCGGCACAGAGCCTGACACAGGGCTCGATCCCACGAACCATGAGACCATGACCTGAGCTGAAATCAAGAGTTGGACACTTACCACCTGAGCCACCCAGGTGCCTGTTACTGCCTTAAAGAAACAAATGAGATTAACAACCAAATATAATTCATGGGACAGTTTTGGGTCCTCATTCAAGCAAACAAACCGTAAAAATACATGTTTAGACACCAGGAAATTTGAGTATGGATTAGGTATTAGTTGATAATAAGGAGTTATTGTTTCCTTATTTTAGGAGGAGCGATAATGCATTGCATTATATAAGAGGAAAGAAATACAGTGAAGCATTTATTGGTAAATTACTTGACATTTGGCGTTTGATTGAAAGTATCTTGGACCAAAGAAGGAGGGTCCTAGAGAAACGATGGAAATAAAACAAAAACGGCAAAGTGATGGTTTTGTGGCTTAGTGATGGGTCCACGTGGATCCTATTTTCCACTTGTGGCATGTGTAAACATTTTCATTATAAGTTAAAAATAAAATCAGAGCCTTGTAGACAGGCAGTAGATGATAAGGCTTGAGCTTTACCTGCAGTTATCTGTCCATTTATAAGCGTTCCCCAAAATCTTTATGTGAAGTAGAGGATCAGGAGCTCGAAATAGAGGCCCACACATGTACGAGGCGGAATAAAGAAGACGAAGGCCCAGGGAGTAGTGACCTCGGGCAGAAAAATTAACCCTGACGGCCCGGATGGTAGCAGTGTAGATTTGTCTGAGGAACGGACCTTGCCAAGGGGACTTTTGTTCAGCAACTTTTGGAACCAGCCAGGGTTCTTCATCAGCTTTATCGCCACAGGTGAGTCAGACAGACGTGAGTTAAATATGGAGACCAAACACGGAGAGACATCATCCTTGGCAGTTTGTCACATTTCACATATTTTTGTTGCACTTTGTTTTTGCTTTTAGAAGGTCGCCGTCATTAACGTAATAGGAAACAGTAGGATGACAGCTAAAATCAGGGCCAGCTTCGTGGTTACCCATCTGTGCAGCCACAGGGCCTTTGCTTGGAAGGGCCCCACAGTCGGTCCCATGCTCTGCCGCCACCATCTTGAAACTCTTCATGAGTTTTGAACAGAGAGCCTCAAATTTTCATTTTGCACTGGGCCCTCCAAATGATGCAGCCAGTCCTAGTTAAAGTGTACATGTCAGGAGGGAGTAGATTTAGTAGACTTGATTGAATTTCCAATTCATTCACCTGAAGGGGATGTTAGACTAATGTTCACCATTCAGCGTCACTTTTATAACACCTTTGGTTTTTTAACTTCCCACCTCCTTTGGGGACAGCTAAGCAAACACAGTCTCCAGTCCTGTATTATTACTCCGGACACTATTAATGTCATGAACATGACACTTAAAAGTCCAATTTTGAAACATGACCGTTGCTATCTAGATCAAGAATTTGTTTTGAAATACAATTTTCAGATAGAGGGGTACTTCCCGATTGTTCTAAAACATTGAGCTTTAAGAAAACATAATCCTGTCTAAACATAGGGAATGCTTCTGTCGGTCTTTGGAATGCAAACGAATACATTTTCTGAGCATAGCTTTATTTTCTTCCTGTTCTAAAAGAATATTTTTACTAAGGGAGTATTAGCAAAACATTCAAAGTTACTTTTTGGTATGTACCTGGTTTAGAAGCAAAGCGCTATTCCATTAATAGCAATGTCAGTGATCTCAGCTGCATGGAAATCTTTACTGAAGTCACCCCAGAAGGACATTTGGCACTGTGTAGCCTGTATTCTTGCATACTCAAGATTAGGACGGCAAAGGTTTTCTCACGGTGCCAAAGTTCATCCTGGTCTAAGAACAGTGAAGAAAGGCCAAGACGTGGGTGAGCTGATCACCATTAAAAACAGATTTTAAAAGTAATCCTTAAGGTCAACTTTTAAGAAGAGATTGTTTTGAATAATTCCTAATTCTTCCAATATTGATAAGATGCTTCTCGAAGGGAATACTTTTTCTAAGAAATTAGTATTATAACTGTAGGCAGGAAGTTGTGTCTTTAGAAATTAACCTTTTATGGCAAGTCCATCAGGTCACCAGCTTTTATTACCCCAAAGACAGGAACTTTCTAGCTAGATTTTCATGCGATCTTTGGTATTCAAGAAACGAACCAACTCATAGCCTCTCAAATTGATACCCGTTTCTATCCTTTTCTCTCATAAGCATATTTGTATGTTTATCAGGTTCTCTTCCTCTCCCTCTCCCTCTCTATTTTTCCCCAAACAATATTTATCATGGCTAGGACATAAATATTTACTTCTTCTTTTATAGATGTACCACAATTTATGTGGCCATCCCTCACCGGGGAAAATAGTTTTACTGTTTCTAAGTATTGACTGTTTCAAATGCTGCTGTATTATACATCCTTGAAGATCTTTCCACGTTTGTTCTCTTATTTGTATATAAATTCCTAGAGGTATACTGCTGGGTTATAAGGTAATACGGTAAACATTTTGGAACATGACCCCCAGTGAGGGTGCCCATTTACACTTTTGCCAACAGTGGTTTTAGACTGTTTTCCCTAACCTTTAACAATGCTGCCTATATTCATTTTTCTAATTCTGTTATCATGGGCAAAAAAAAAAAATGTTTTAACTTTCATTTCTTGTTTCAACTTTATGGAGGTGCAAGTGACAGAATTGTAAAATGTTGAAAGTGTGTGATGTGAGATTTTTGACCTGCATATATATTGTGAAATAAACTCTTTGAGTGAATTAACGCATCTGTCACCTCACATGTTTACCTTTGTTTTTGGTTAAAAAAAAAAAACATTTAAGTTCTACTCTTCACGAGATTCAGTTACATAATACCGTGTTATCAACTATAGTCACCATGTTATATAGTTGATCTTCAGAATTTATCCATCTTGAAGACTTGCCCCACCCTTTTACCAACATCTTCCTACTTCTCCCACTTCCCAGCCTTGCAAATCACTTTTCCAATCTCTCTTTCTATGAGTTCAACTTTTTTTTTTTTAAATCCCACAGATGAGTGATATCAAACAGCATTCATCCTTCTCTGGCTTATTTCACTTAGCATAACGCCCTCCACCTCATCCATGCTGTTGCATCTGGCAGGATGTCCTCTCTGTACAGGCTGCGTAATATTCCACTGTATGCCTTTATCCCATTTTCTTTATCCGTGTGACTGTCAGTGGACTTTGAAGTTGTTTCCATCCCTTGGCTTTTGCGACTAATACTGCAACGAATATGGGAATACAGATGTCTCTTGGAGGTAATGATTGGCTATCTTTGGATATATACGGAAGAGTGGGCTTGCTGGGTCATATGGTAGTTCTAACTTTAAATTCTTGAGAAGCTTCCATACTGTTTTCCAGGGTGACCGTCCTAGTTTTCCTTCCCATCAGCACTGTATAAGGGTTCTCTTTTCTCCACACCTTCGCTAGCTTTTGTGATCGCTTATTTTTTTGATCACAGACATTCTACTAGATGTGAAGTGATGCCTCACTGGTTTTGATTCCCTTTTTCCTGGTGATTAATGATTTTGAGCACCTTTTCTTGTACTTGTTGGCCATTTATGTGTGTTTATTGTCAAAATGTTTATCCAGGCCCTTTGCTCCTTTTTAAATCGTTTTCTTGCTTGTTTGCTTTTGTTTTGTTTTTGCTGTTGACTTGGATGAGTTCTTTGTATCTTTTGGACATGACCTTTTATCAAATATGTGGTTTGCAAATTTTTTTCTCCAGCTCCATAAGCTGCCTTTTCATTTGTTGATGGTTTCCTTTGCTGTGCAGAATCTTTTCAGTTTGATATAGTTCTACCTCTTTATTTTTGCTTCTGTTGCCTTTCGTTTTGGTGTCAAATCCAGAAAAATCATTGCCAAGATCACTGTCAAGGAACTAATCCTCTTTGTTGTCCTCTTGGAGTTTTATGGTTTCATGTCTTCTGATGGAGTTTTAAATCCCTTTTGAGTTTATTTTTGTGTATGGTGTAAGGTAAGGGTCCAGTTTCATTCTTTTGCTTATGGCTGTCCAGTTTTCCCATCGCCATTTATTGAAGAGACTGTCCTTTCCACATTGTATAGTCTTGGCTCCTTTGGTTTTTTTTAAATAATTTTTTAATGTTTTTATTTATTTTTGAGACAGAGAGAGACAGAGCATGAGTGGGTAAGGGGCAGAGAGAGAGGAAGACAGAATCTGAAGCAGGCTCCAGGCTCTGAGCTGTCAGCACAGAGCCCGACGCGGGGCTCGAACTCACAGACTGTGAGATCGTGACCTGAGCTGAAGTCGGACGCTTAACTGACTGAGCCACTCAGGCGCCCTGTTGGATCCTTTGTTTTAAATTAATTGACCAAGTATGCATGGGCATATTTTGGGACTTTATTCTCTTGCATTGATCTCTGTGTCTGTTTTTATGCCAATACCATACTGTTTTCATTAGTAATACCTTTGTAATATAGTTTCAGATCAGAAAGTATGATGCCTTCAACTTTGACTCTTCTTGGTCTTATGTGGTTCCATATGAACTTTAGGATTTTTTTTTCTATTTTTGTGCAAATGCCACTAGAATCTTGATAGGGATTGCATTGAATCTGTAGATCACTTTGGGTAATATGTACATTTTAATATAGAAGTCTTCTAATCCATGAACATGAGTATCTTTTGTGTCTTTTTCAATTTATTTCATCAGTGCCTTATAATTTTCAGTATATAGATCTTTCACCTCCTTGGTTAAATAACTGCATTTCTTTTGTTACCAGTGAGATTATCAGCCATTATTACATATTTATTTTTGTGGGAATCATCTCTTTGCATCATTTCTCTTTTTCCATCATATGTCTTTTTCTTCTGCTGGTTGCAGAAACTTTTTCGATGTAAGCAATATTAATGGGGTGTTACATGTGTTGCCATTATGCTGGCTCAGCCTGACTCTTTTCTTTTAACTTTTGGTATATTTTCCTTCCCCATACAGAAGTTTCAATGGTTTTGTCATTAAATATTTTACACTTTTCCTTTGGGATTTTGAGTTTATTTCCTTAAAAGCCCTCTCATCACAAATTTATTTTTTAAATCCTGTGTAATTTTCTTCTAATACCTTAATAACTGTATTCTTAAACTTAAATTTTGAAGTTAACAGATAAGCATATTTGTACATTATGAGAAATTTGACCCTAATTCCATTTTTTTTTCTAATTTTTGAGAGGAGGAGGAACAGGGACAGAAGGAGAAAGAGAGAGAATCTTAAGCAGGCCCCACACCCAGTACAAAGCCCAATGCTGGACTCCATCTCACAACCCTAAGATCGTGAGCTGAGCAGAAGTCAAGAGTTGGATGCTTCGGGGCGCCTGGGTGGCGCAGTCGGTTAAGCGTCCGACTTCAGCCAGGTCACGATCTCACGGTCCGTGAGTTAGAGCCCCGCGTCAAGCTCTGGGCTGATGGCTCGGAGCCTGGAGCCTGTTTCCGATTCTGTGTCTCCCTCTCTCTCTGCCCCTCCCCCGTTCATGCTCTGTCTCTCTCTGTCCCAAAAATAAATAAACGTTGAAAAAAAAATTTTTTTTAAAAAAAGAGTTGGATGCTTAACCAACTGAGCCACACAGGCATTCCTCACTTTTTCTAAACTTTTATAATTTTCCCCAAAACAAATCAACTGAATTTTCAGTCATTCTCCTTAATAATTTTAGTTGCAACGTATGTGTTATAAGTCACTGGATTTCAAATTTAAACCCTTTACCGGTTTTTCTTTGCAAGAGTCATTTTCTAGGTAGACAATGTCTAGGGATAGGGATGTGTTTGGTATTTAAACTCTACAGAGTTACTATTACCCATATCCACTTCTATTATCTTATATTTATTAATCACTTTCAAGGTAGCATGCTAGATGTTGATAAGATACACAGGTGAACAAGCCATGTCTTAAATCTAAATGAAATGGGAAGCAGCTGTTCTAACCAGTTATGTTTACTGAGAATCAGCTATGTCCTAGGTACTGTTTTTTTGTTTCCTTATTCAGTTACCACAACAAACCTGTTAGTTAGCTATTGTTCTCTCCTATTTTACTGAGAATGAAGCTAAGGTTCGAAGAGTTCGTTAACTTCCCAGTGCCATAAGGTTGTTAGAGATAGAGCTGGAATGGTAACCTACATCTTAGTCAGAACCTACTTCCTTACATTAATCTCGGCTCACAATTAATGACCTTGCAAGGCCAGTTGTAATAAATGCCTTTAACGTGATGCAAAATGTTGAGAAAGACACTGCACGTGAAGGAAGGCAAAATTTTTTATTTTGAAGAGGGTTGTCAAGTGCTCTTTGCAGACTGACATGTCCCGTGGAGGCTTCACAGCCTGTTGTTGTGTCTTCATGTTGTTCTTAGGGACCCTGTTTTCTCCCTTCATGTGAACTACTTGCGCAGGTCAATGTGGTAATAGTTTTCGCGGCTGGCTTACCCCAGGTCTATTTCTTAGGTTTACAGAGCTTCAGCTTCTACCTAAGAACTAAATGAAAATGTGAATTAGATTCTAGATTCATCTCTTTGTCATCATCCCTTTAGTGAATTCATCAGAGTTAGCCAGAGAGCTTCAGAGTTCCAGAAGATTCAGATGAGTCCATCTGTTAGACATTAAGGGAGGAAGATGGTTATCTAAATGGTCAAATAGCTGGGTCATGAAAATAAATTATTAAGCCCACCACCCTAAATGAACAACCTCAGAATCCACTTATATATTAGCTTTGAGACCAGTGGAGTAATCTGTCACCCTACCTTTTGTTTTAATATTTCGGAATGGGCATAAGAGAACATTAGAGACCTACCTCCCACATGCTGCAAACTGCCAAGTGACTTGCAATTCCATCACCTGCTTTAGAGTGGCCTATCACCCTTTGTCCAAATATTTCTGTGCTCTTCCTGTCCTGACTTACTGCTTGCCCGACTTTTCCAGACAAGTGGCTTTATTTTTCTTCCCTTTCCTTTATTTTGTTTTCTTTTTCCCTCATTTTAAAGATGTCTGAATCTTTATTTCTGAGTAAGCCATTTCCTTAAATTATCCAAAGAAACAAATTTCCCAGCAGAAGGAAATTTGCATTCTGATGTTGTTTAGAGTTTCAGAGACGGAAGGCTTCACTGACTTCTCTGTGCCTCCTCCGTGTCACTTCAGTCCTACTTGGCATCTCATGGCTGGTCCTAAGAAGACTCATTTGAATGAAGTCCTAGACATTTCATTTGTACCTTAATTTTTACCTTTTTCAATACAAATAGAATAGAACACCGCTGCATGAATTAACACAAAAGAATAATGCATATTGTCCTTATTCTTTCTTTCAATGTTGTATAATTTAAATTTTCTGTTCTTACTTTTCTCTTAATTGGCACTTGTGTTCCTGTATATTTTTCATGGTAGTTTCCTTAAGCCTTCAGACAAAAATCTGAGCCTGGATTTTGTAATTATACCCGACAAACCAAGGGCTGAATTCAGTCACATAAATATAATAAACAAAGCCAACTTACTAACATGTGGTAAATGCAATTATTTAAATAGAAATGAAAGGCAGCAAGTTGCATAAATGCAATATGGTCACTGTATTAAAGCTACCTATTTGTAGAAGGTGTATTTAACACTTAATAAGCAATTTTTATTAAAAAAAAAAAACCCTGGAACTCTGGAAAGAGAGATCAGCTTAAAATAATTAGGAAGGAAGAAATTGTCATTAAAAGAGGTAGAAAGTTTACATACATATCTCTCCTAGTCTCTTAGCATGAAACAAAGTAAAATTAAAAAATGAAATCAAACCTAGATGAGGAACAAAACTCTTCTTCGTGAGATTTCAGGAACACAGAGTTTTTCAGGTTCATCACTCTAATTACACAACTGGTTACAAAGGCAAAATATAGTTGTAGCGAAGAAACTTAATTCTCTTAACATCAGCTGCAAGTGTATTTCGTGGAAAATTGGGACATCTGATAACTGTTTTACTTCTCTTACTCAACATTAATCTTCTAGAAATTTATTGACAATGTTCCTCCCCCTGTGGTTCCAACAAGCCCGCAGGAGCCCAGACAGTGAGAGGCAGAGAGAGACTGATGTCCCTACCTTAAGCTCTAGCTCAGGTTCTGATGGCCCTGAATATCAAGGAAGAACCAAATGTCCTGTCTAAGGGCCAGTTCAGCTTTGGGGTGCAGTCAAGTTGCGGGGAGGAGAAGAAGCAAGGTCCTCACACTTGGTTTTCATCAGGTTACTAAATATTTTACTTCTAACAGCCACTAGCATTTGCTTTACGTTACTGTGAAGGAATGATGTTCTTTTTCTTCAGATTTTCTTGCCATGAGACAGTCTTCTTAGTTTCTGAAGAGTTCCATTTATCAAGTAATAAGGTATTTTTATTACCTTATTCATTGCATTTTCCAGATAATAAACTATTCATAAAGCCTTGGAGAAAAATTTTCTAAAAAATTATTTTTTTTACCTTTACATCCACTTACTATTCCTAAGGATAGTCTAATATCTCATCCCACATGTAAACCTTTCTATTAGTAGATTATGCCTCTGCTCCCGGATTAGCTCTTGGTTGTTACTAATAGACATAAAGTTATTTTTGGAAAATAAATTAGGTTTAATGTAAATATAGTAATCCATTTAAAATTCCCTTAGTTCCTGTGGCCTGTTCATCTAGACTAGTCAAAGTATTCTCAGTCCCGTAAGACAGCTTCTCTGAGTACAGCATTTTTTTTTAATATGAGAGAAAGCTTAGACATTCCAAGTAAAATAAAATATGTTTTAAAAGCAAGATAGGGGCGCCTGGGTGGCTCAGTTGGTTAAGCGGCCGACTTCGGCTCAGGTCATGATCTCGCAGTCCGTGAGTTCGAGCCCCGCGTCAGGCTCTGTGCTGACAGCTCAGAGCCTGGAGCCTGTTTCAGATTCTGTGTCTCCCTCTCTCTGACCCTCCCCTGTTCATGCTCTGTCTCTCCCTGTCTCAAAAATAAATAAAACGTTAAAAAAAAAGCAAGATAAAAAAGAATTACAGCCCAGTGCTCTTTGAAATGAGCACCTACAACCTGCCATTGAGAAGGAAATGTTTACTTTCTCTCAAACCCATCTGTTAGCTATAAACGTGCCCATTGCCCATGTACATTTATTTCCAGATCTGAGATAGCACAAAGAATCAGATTGTCGTGCCAGACTCAAAGAAGCAGAGATCAAGTATCGAACTTTGCTAATAACTTGTACGATACATATGAAGATAAAGGCAGTGTAGAAACGTCTGCTACCACCAGTCAACACCCTGGGTCCTTCCATGCAAAATTAGCATGCCGCCTGGACCGGATTTAATGTTTGAGATCTATAAGTGATGCATGCCATCGTGAAAGGACTCCCTCCGGTACACGGGTAATTGTATAGCTGACCCAACGCTTTACAATGGGTCAGATCCCCCAAAGCCGTAAGTTTCTCATTTGTGCACTAAAACAACCTAGACAGACTGTATGCAGCCTGCTAGAAGGATTCCACAAGAAACCCTCTCGTTATCTCTTTGCTAATAAATACCATTAGGAGGTCTGATTAGCATGTTTATAAGGAGCTTTTGTTGGGTCATTGATTTCTTTTTTCTCTCTCTTCTCTCTTCTTGGGCATCCCCAAGGGAGAGAAGATGGGGAACAAACAAGCTGCAAAAAGGTTTTTCCTCCCAAGACTCGTCCCTGTAGCAAATGTTATTATATTATGTGGGTTTAGGTCCTGTTGCTCTCCATATAATGGTTTATCATTTGTCACCCACTGACGCCGCACGTACCCAAACCTTCACAATCACCGTATGACACGTAGTCACTATTGACTGTAATAAGATTTGAGCTTCACTGAGGAAAAAATAATTAACAGAACTTCCAAAGAATTGTTCCCCGTCTTTGTGACTGGTCACTGTCACCATCCAAGGAATTAAGATGCCTCTTTTCTCCCTAAACTTTAGTCTTGGGATTGTTGCCAGGCTTTCTGCTAATCTCAGCATCATCTCTCTATGGTAAATCTTTTTCTAAGAAAATGTGTAATGTTTATTTATTTTTGAGAGAGAGGGAAACAGAGTGCAAGCAGGGGAGGGGCAGAGAGAGAGGGAGAGACAGAATCCGAAACAGGCTCCAGGCTCTGAGCTGTCAGCATAGAACCCGACACAGGGCTCAAACTCACAAACTATGAGATCATAACCTGAGCTGAAGTCAGATGCTTAACCGACTGAGCCACCGAGGCGCCCCTATGGTAGATCTTCAACATTCTCACGTACTCTCAGCCAGTTAAAGTATAAGAAGAGACGTCAGTCAACATGAGAAAAGATTAAAAGCAAATTATGTACATGTTGGAAATGTACACATTTGTACCAGAGTTACAGAATCTGGTTTGAACAAATTAATGAATTGTTTTGGCTGATTATTATAGCTCTTCCTGTTTTGTGTCAAGCCATTGAGGTAATGTTCCTATCCCTTTGGTTCTTAGGATGTCAAAGTCCTTAGGGGCTAAATCTCCAGGCAAACCTCTTGGCCGAAATCAACCCACTGACCCTGGTTGTTCTGGTCCATCATTCACTGGACCCCTACTCTGTGTAGAGTATTATCCTAGACCCTGAGGATACAGTAGGGAACAAGACAGTCATGGTTATTGCCCTCATGGTTCCGATCTCTTTATAGAAGAACCAAGGAAATGAATTCAATCAATTACAAATTGTGATGAGCCAAAGGATCTTTGAATAGGGCTTTTTATGATAGTTAGATTCTTGTGAGGTTATTCAACAGAGATAACTAGCAAACAAAAGAAGATTGCAGTATGGATTCCAGCTGCTGGCATCATGCTGTATGGCTTAGACTCTTTACCAGACTCGAGAATGAAATTAATCATCCGGTATCATAGAAAATCAATAAACTTCAAGCTGCTCTGAAAATACTAACATAAGGAGGTTAACACTTTGATTATAAAGTTATCTGAAATGATAGATAATGACAAATGTCTCATAAAATGCATACTGGAAACTTTCTGAATTCGTACTGAGTGATTTTTTTCCTTTGCATAATTTAAACTTTAGACAATAGGTTTCAAATCAAAGATTTTCTATTCAAGGCATGAGATACCTGTGCCACTTTCTTAAGCCTAATCACCTTTCTCTTTCCTGATCTTAGGAACAGCCCCAGGCACATGGAGTTTCCTGTCCTTAGAGCCTGAGTTGTACGCAAAAATGCCACTCAATTTCTATTCTGAACACAGTGAGGCTTTAGAAGTTTCCTTCAAAACAGAAATGTTATGAAGGGATAAAGGGCATTTTTGTCTTCTGGTCCCCAGACTGCCTCTGTTTGGGCATTGACAGTCACCATTGTAAACTCCTCCCATTTCTTCATGTAACCACTGGGTTTCAAGTCCCAACCTGTAGAAGATCCGTGCTGGGCAGTCAGGAGATTATTATTCAAGATCCTGTACACAAAAGAGGTTATAACCTTATAGGGGAGATATAAATAATCACAGCACTATGAAATTGTATTTTACCAGACATTGGGTTGTAAAATCAGAGAAGAAGGCAAAAAATTGTATATTCAAAATAACACTTAAAAACATTTGAGTTAATGGGGCGCCTGGGTGGCTTAGTCTGTGAAGCATCTGACTTTGGCTCAGGTCATGATCTTACAGTCTGTGGGTTCAAGCCTGCATCGGGCTCTGTGCTGACAGCTCAGAGCCTGGAGCCTGCTTCAGATGCTATGTCTCTCTCTCTCTCTGCCTCTCCCCAGCTTGTGCTCTCTCTGTCTCAATAATAAATAAATAAACTTTAAAAAAATTATACAAAAAAAAATCTTAGTTCACCCACACAATACCGAAGATGTCATATAGACAGGCCAGAACAGAAACAATCAAATGAACCCAACACAGTCAGATTTTCCTTTAGGATTGGAACAAACTTCAGATTCTTCAGTTGAACATCAAATAAAGTGGATGCTTATGATTATGCTCCATGTTGTATGAGCAACGCACATACTAGACTCGGGTCTTGATCTGGCATTATGCTCATACTAAGAGAGACAGAAAACTATGAAATGGTTAAGTCAAACACAGATTTGGGACTTATCCCAGACTCACTAATACTAGGGGTACATATACACTGAGTGTATACTGAGCAGACTTACCTGCTTTACTTATATCTCTCTCTGTCTCTCTCTCTGTCTCTCCCTCTCTCTCTCTCTCTCTCTCTCTCACACACACACACACACACACACACACACACACACACACACCATTTTACTCAAAAGGAACAAAATAAGCAAAGCTTCATAAAATGTAGATCATGTGACAACGATGGTGCAAAGAATATATGCAATTTTAGCAGAAAATAGTAACAGAATAATAATTGGGCTCGGAATTCATTGTAGAATACAGTGAATACTAGGCAAAGAGTATGGGCTGTATTTTAGTAAGTTACATAAAGCCACAAAAGATTTTTGAGGCAGATAGTAACTATGACTTTTCTGGAAGGTGAGCAGGATGTATAGACCTACTACACCTGAACAGTTCTGGGAGTTCTCAGACCCAGTTGGACACTCATACCCAGTCCCTGGGAAGGAAGTCTTAACTGGATATACAGCCTGATGAGCCATTACCAGAGATGTCTTTTTTAATCACTGTATCTTTAGCACCTAGAGTGGTTCCAGGAAATAATATACACTCAATAATTATGAAATTAACAGTATTTGACTGTACTGAAGTGATGATGAATATATAGCTATTTAAACTATGGATGGAAGGAAGGAAGGAAGGAAGGAAGGTCAATTTTGTCTTTCTAAGTAGGTTGTCTCTTGAACTTTTCTGATCTGAACATCTCCACTAAAGATCTGTTGTGCTCACAGACAGTTATTTGTAGACATGAGACTAAATTCTGGGCAACTCCCACTACCCCCACAGGATTCTTTAAGTGTAAAGGGACAGCATCTACACAGTCATTGATGAAGAAAGCAACTGAGAAGAAACGAGCGCACCCAAGGGCTGGAGCTGTGATCGGTGGTTTGCTAACCAGATAAACGGAGCATCTTACTGAATAACTCTATCTACGAAATGCAGACTGTTTGGGGATGAAAGCTGTGGTGTTGGGAGAAACGAGAAGAGGAACATGCAGTAATCTCGCTTTTCTCTCTTTTCTGAGACCCAAGTGGCAGTAGAGATCAGAAGAGCATGAGAGCAGGCATACATTCTGACAGTGGAGAAGAGAAGCAGCCGTAAGGAGACAGGATAGAACATCTCTCCTGTCTGGGGAGGCAAAGGGCCATTAAAGGCATCAGTAACTTCTAAGGTCAGCATTGTGTTTCTCTAAAGACATCACATATGGTGGATTCTACAGAGTGGAAAGGGGGTCAGGAAGTCATTTGCTAAAAGGACAAGCCAAACCCTTCTCGCTTCAGTAGTTTCCTGCGGCATAACTGTATTGAGGCAGCTGAACACTTCACACTTCACTGTCGCTACCCAACGGTTTGGGAAGCTCAGCCTAGTTTAGGAGAATATTGTTGCTTGAAGGACTGTGAGTACAAGTCTTCAAATTGACCCAAGTTCCATGGCATCCCAGCTTCCGTGATCCATCCAGTGCTTAGTCAAAACAGAAGGATCCCGAGTGGGTTCCTGCCTTCTTGTTCTTTTTTTTCAACATGATATATATATATATCATGACATATATATATATATATATATATATATATATATATATATATGTAGTAGAAAATAAGTAGAAAGTACAGGTAAACCAAAAGAAAACTCAACCAGAGTTTTATTACCCAAAGCGTAAGCACTGTTAACATTTTTGGTTTATATCCATATTCACTTTTAAGTTCTCTTTATTTGGACAGAACTTTTCCAGCTTTATTGAGGTACAATTGACAAAGAAATGTATATTATTAAGATGTACAACTTGATAATATGTATACATTATGAAATAATTGTCCCAAACAATAACATACCCACCACCTTATGACCTTACCTTATATCTGACTTCTTCAAAAACTGTTCTTGGCTTGTCCCTTGTTCTGGATGTTCTACCATGTTAATACTAGAAGCAGATCCCTATCTTTCTACATATAATTTTCAAAGGAACTTGGATGCCTCGCCCTGCAGCACAGCTCAGAGCTTCCAGATCCCAGCTCTGTAACTTCCCTCCATCCCTCTGGATTGGCTCTTCCCAGCCTGCCAGTGCCCCTCCGGCTCTTTTGTTTGGTCATCGTGTTGCTTCTGCTGAAAGTCCACAGCACTTTGACTCCATGTCTGATTTTCCTTTCAAATCTTGTACGTGAGGGCACATCCCAAACATCTGGTTTTACTCTTTGAGGCATTTCTAAACCTTCCTGATTTTATCTTCCTCCATCATCACCTGGATTCCCAGATCGACATAGAAAAAGTAGTGCCATGGCTCACCTGTGTTTCCTAGTGGAAGGCAAAGAGCACCTGAATCTGAAAGTTGTGTTAACCTTACGAGTGAACACAGAGATATTTACATAAATTTGAAAGGTTAAGCATAGGAAAATATTGATGGATCAGTATAATATTGGTTTGTCGTTGTGATATGCCATAAATACTCACTGAGAAAGGTCATTAGCTAAATGTGCCGTGGAGTCTGTAAACTAAATTGCTGGTTTTGCTGAACATAGCCCATGAGTAGATTAGAATGTGGTGGCATGTTTTGTAGCCAAGTTTTAATTTAAAACAAATCAGAGTTCACCCCATCTCTGCTCCATGCTACCTGAAAAGCCAAGAGGGTTAGTCAGAGCAACTGTAGTTCACAGACCCAAGTGGTTTTGGGTGCTCAGAGTGAATCACAGCAATTATAGACTTAGGAACGGGGAGCGTAAACCTAAACCCATGTTTTGTGGTCTTTTCTAGCAACTGATTTCTAAAACCCCGATAATGCTACTGAAGCTGGTCAGACTGAATCATGCTTGTAAAATCTATCCTTTTGGACACCAGCGAGTCAAATACTGTGGTTTTGGGTAACATAAGTGCTCTCTGCCTCCACCATTTGCATGGTGTGCCCATAGAAGGTATTCAGTAATCACGTGACGAATGAGTGAATGAAAATAAATGAACATATCAATTAAATATTGGGCAAGAACGTATTCTCTGTATATGTTTTGTACCTTTATCATAAAATAATTTTAGAACTCTGACATTATTGCAGTAGGATTAGGAAACTCACTATGGGGGATTTAAAATTAAAAAAAAAAGAGGAAAGCCATATGACAACATGCTCACCGTCATTAGTCAGCAGGGTAATACTGATGAAAACTGCAGCGATCTACCTCTACGCACCAAGAAGGCTTAAACTTAAATATATCAGCAGCACCGAGCAGTGACAAGCATGGGAAGAAAATGGAACTGTTTTGCGTTGGTGTTTGGAATGTGAAAGTTAGGAACACTGTGGAAAGCTGTTTTCATTTTTAATACAACGAAGCACATAATTAATACATAATCGTTCAATTCTACTTTCAGGTATTTACCCAAAAGGAATAAAGACATATAGCTACATAATGTTTCTCTTCATTAGAAATACTCACAAATTAGAAACAATGCAATGTTCAATCTGAAGCAAGAGGTAAATGGATAAACAAATTATGATATACATCCATACAATGGAATACTACTCAGCCAAAAAACAACAACAACAAAATGATAAAAAAAAAAAAGGGGTGGGGTGAACTAGATATATGTAATGTGGATAGATCTCAAAAGCACCATGAATGAAAAAAGCTATACTCCAAAGAGTTGGTACTAAGTAATTCCATTTATATAAAATTCTAGAATAGGTAAACCTGGTCAGCAATAATAAAGGAGATAAGTGGTTGTCTGGGGCCAAGGGCAGACACAGAATTGACCATAAGAGAGCACAGAGAATTTTTGAGGTGATGACAAAGTTATATACATCCTGACTGAGGCAGTAATTACACAGCGTATGCATTTGTTGAAATGCATTGAACTATCCACCGAAAATTAGTGCATTTTATTATATATAACTTATACTTGAATAAAGATATTATAAATTAAACAAAATTGGGAAAAATTGAAAAGTTGGTACTTGCTTTTATAATTATAGAAATGTATTTAATGTTTTATTAATTATCAATATTTTTAAACCTATGGAATTAATTTTTCATCAAAATCCGCTCCATAATTATTTGATATTTCTAGGGATATTGCCCCTTCATATCCACTGAGTAGTAACTGTGTAGATGAAGTAGAAGAGAGATTATAGGTCCACAAAGTATTGCCCAAGTTCCACTGTATTAATGATGTATTTAAGGCTTTATATGATAGTAAATGTACGGCAGAAATTATTTCAAAGGTCAAAATTGCCCTTTGGAAGAAGGCTGCACTTTAAACCTTTAACTTTGCAAGTTACTTCGCATGAAGCTTATTTGGCAATGTTATGTCACATATAAAGCCACTGAAGATCATTTGTTTATCACCTTAGGAAAAAAAATAGAAAATGATACCAAAAAAAACTCATCCTACACGACAGGGCTGAATGAGTAAGAAAAGATTAAATTATGCTGAGGGTGCCCTCTTAAGGCAGAGAAACATACAATCATCGTTTAGAGATTCCTGAAAAGCAGTTGAAATACTGTGTTTGCCCTTAGACATCCTCAAGTTAGCTGGCCTATTTGCTTCTCCGGAACAGAACGTCCTTGAGGTCATTGCCAAACAGCCGAGATCATTGGGACAATCATTAGGAGCCTGTTTCACAGGCAAAGTGCTTGAGTTTCGGGTAACCGTTTGACTTACTACCCAAACCAGGACATTTTAAGAAAGGAGGCACTATTAATAATTCTGCTGGGACAGCGAGCAGAAACCAGAACCATCCCAGGGAAATAGGACCTTGGCCACCCTAGTAATACATAATATCCGAAGAATGTCTTTACTGTAGTGCCACCCAGGGCTACACTATAGGAAAATGCCTAAAGAATGTGTTAGGAACACAAATAAAAATGTCTTCAATGCAGTATCATTCGTTTTAACCCAAGTTTTGTTTTTTAACCGAAGACAGGACAGAATGTGGTTTTGGATAACATTTACTCCCAAGTAACATAAAAGACATCCACTCTTTCAGTCTACCATAATTTTTTTTTCCATTTTAGGAAAGAGCTTTATTCTACCTGGAGAGCCATTCTATCTCCTAACTCTGAGTCCCCTATTATGCACCCAAGAGCTCTGTGTGTGAAGTAGATTACATAGAAATTAGCAAATTGATTCTCAAAATTGCTGTCTTCTCCTTTCTCCTATCAGTCATCAGTTCCAGATAATAACTGATAGATTTTTCTTTTTTGCATGAATAAGAATTAAGTGTTCCCAGTCTTTGTTGGAAGATTTTAGGTTACTGAAAGTTTGACAAAGAATTTCTAAAATAAGCATGAATTTTCATTCTATGAAATGTGTCAGTATGTATCAGTGAGTATTAACTATTTGTTACTAAATTATTAATACAGCTCATCAGAAGCCACTTTTTTTTCTCCCCAGCGAGCTGTTGACGTTTAACTAATTTAACTGTGCTTAATTCATCCCTAAACTCTTATTCCCAGTTATTACCAGAATTGCTTTTAAAGCAAACATCTATTAGATACCAAAACTAAATCCCTCCATATAAAATAAAGATACTTGAAAACTGTTTACATTTATAGGATGCAATATGTAAACAGAATTTTGAGTGCATGAAGAATATTTTCACTGTAATACTTTAAAAAAAAAAAAAAAGATCACTTCCTAGGGAGCCTGAGTGGCTCTATCTGTTATGCATCCAACTCTTGATTTTGACTCACGTCATTGTCTCAGGGTTGATGAGTTCGAACCCAGAGCCTGCTGGGTATTTTCTCTTTCCCTCTCTCTCTGCCCCTCCTCCGCTCACTCTCTTGTCTCTCAAAAATAAACTTCATGAAAAAAAATCAGTCCTTAGGGTTTCACTTTAAGCTAAAACAGCCTTCCCCATTTGAGCATATTACTGACAGCTCTGAGTTGACTCCAGGATCAGTCAAAAGAAGTCATCATAATACATACAATCTCCTAAGGCACAAATTTTGGAGTAAATTATGCCACAAATAAAATAGATTGGTCACTCCTTTCCTTTGTCTCTTGTCCTTTATCTTCAGTGGTGTAATCATTTGAGAGCATATTTGCTTTCAAGGAAAGCTCTTTTTATTTTGATTACTTCTTATTACGGCTACTAATTAATATTTGCATGGTGCCCAGGGCGGAGTTGTATGCTTTATTTGCATTATCATATTTAATCCTCAAGACATCCATTCGATATAGATGGAGGAGCCTGGGGGCTCCCAGAAAGTGAGGCTGACTCCATAGGGTTTTTAGTCTGAAGACAGGCCAAGTGTCCTCATGTAAAAAAATGACTGATGTGCTTTTACAAGAAACAGAAGGGGGCGCCTGGAGGGCTCAGTCGGTTGAGCGTCCGACTTGGGCTCAGGTCATGATCTCGCGGTTCGTGAGTTCGAGCCCCGTGTCGGGCTCTGTGCCGACAACTCTGAGCCTGGAGCCTGCTTCTCATTCTGTGTCTCCCTCTCTCTCTCTCTGCCCCTCCCCTGCTCATTCTCTGCCTCTCTCTCTCTCTGTCAAAAATAAATAAACATTAAAAAAAATTTTTTTAAACAAGAAACAGAAGCTTTCCCTTAAGAAAAATGAGCCAGAGATATACACTTACGTCATGCGTTGTGAGACTTTTTCAGAAACTTTCGAGAGAGGAAATGGGAGGAAGAGATTGGAGAGAGATGGTACTTGTGGGAACATGACAGGTGAGCTGACATGAGCAGTGTGTGAGCAGATAGAACCATCCAGAATGTGCATCCTAGCTGCAGGCTTCCCACCGGCCCCTAATGAGCAAGAAGAACTTGAACTGTCCCATGGAGACGACTATGCTTTTATTCTTGACCGTCTCCACTCAATGACAGCAAAGAATTCCTTGAGAAATTTATCATGATTTCCCCAAAGTTTTGGAATCAGATTTTTTCTAACATCTCATCTGAAGTGGTTGAAAGTACAGGGAAACTGAGCATAGAAACTGTTTGCTTCTCAGAAAACACAACCACAGAGGCTAGGGAGTGCAGGTCCCCCTGCTTCACGATGTCCAACTCCAAGGAGCTGGGCGGAAGGGGCACCAGGTCGGATCCCAACATGGGATTAGACAGGTAGGGAGGAGTTATAGGGTTAAAGCATATTAAAAAGACCTCTTCTGACACCGTATTTTTAATCTATTTCCCATACATAAAACATTTTGAATACTGTTTCAGCACCAGGCACATCCTTTAGACTTACTATGTGTAGATTGATTCATCAGATGAATGGGAAAAGTAGGAAAATACTTTTTATTTTCCATGATTTTCTGAGCTCTTGTCATTAAATGTGTATTTGTTTTGTATTTTCCCGTTGTCTTTGAAATAGCATTTCTTCAAATATAATTCATTTGAGACCGTTTCGGAATATGCCAAATAAGGAGTTGATGACTGATTTGCTTGTTAAGGGCCTGGGGTATACAGGGAATGAATACAACTGTATTAAGGGAATACAACTGAGGTTCCGAGAAACTCATCTTTAATGGCATTCATGATGCCTTTTGAAGATGCAGTTACTACTATGAAACTACAGCCAGTATCTTCCTACAGTTACTGTTTTCTTCAGTGTGAGCTACAGTATTACATAATACACAATATAATTTACCATATAAAAATATGATGAGCCAAAATAATAGTAATAATAATAATAATAATAACAATGATACCTTTCAAAAGTCAGATGCTCAAAATTAGCAAGCAGTTTTTGCTAAATCATAATATGTTATCATTGGAAAAGACATGTGTAGAACTCCATTCCAAAGATGATTTTCTTTTTTTTCCTTTTCCTTCTGGTGAGATGATAGAAACAAGGGATTCTGTATTCTTTTTAAAAATCTAAATGCAGTTATTCACAGAAAAAGTTTTTTTTAATCTTTCTTCGATGAGTACTTTTAGAAATGAAAATGAAATTGTACCAGCAAAATTTAATTAGCACACAAGATGGAAATTTCTTATACGATTCTTCTAATAGATCTCATGACTGGCATCAGTTAATGCTAATTGGTAAATAATACAGTGGAATCAAATATTATCATAAGAAAGAGAAACAAATATTCTAAGAATTGATTCTTCAAGAGTTCTAACCAAACGACTATTTTTAAAGAAGTCTACCTTCTGAACAATATGTGTCGTGTTCCTCGTGAGCAGAGAGAGGTTCTGAGATTTATCTGAGACCTAAGACACCAGCAGTGCCTGGGATAATAACTTTCTCAAAAGAACACAATGTAAATACCATTTTTTTTTCTGCTTGGTTATTTTGAACAGCACGCATACTTCCCATGAACTATAGCGAGGTGTTTGATTAGTCACAGAAAAAGCCAGTATTTGAAAAGGTGTTGTTCACAATGAAACTAAAAGAGATGTAAGGCAAAATTGTGATGGGTTTAACATGGTAGGGAGAGACACTCTGCCATTGAAAGGATAACCACCTGAAAGTACACCTTGGGATTTAAAGGTAAAATGTCTGGTAATGATGACTATCCATGTGTGTCTAGAAGAAGAAACCATATGTGAATAGTGTTTCCTGCCCCACAGGGTATCCATAAAGAACATTGTTTGGCTTGCATTAGCATTTTGTCTAAGTAGTCTGGACTTGGAGAGATGTAAGACAGGTATAAGAAATGCTTAGATACAAAATAGATATACCATCATACATCTTAGATATATATACCTGGATATAAATTAGATATACCACACCAGGAAAGTGTGGATAATGGAATTTTCTAGATCATTCAGCATGCTCTGGCTTTGGTTAAGTTCAAGGGATAGGTTTTGGGGCAGATCTGCTTCTCATGAGTGTGCTCTCTACTAAATTACTTCAGTGTGCTGAGTCTCAATGCTACAGAAAGTTGGAGAGTGGCTGGAGGGTTGGTAATGTGCAGATATCGCTCCATCTTCAAAAAAAGTGAAGTTCTACCATATAATCCAGCTATCCCACTTCCGGGTATCTCTGCAAAGGAAACAAAGTCATTACTTCAATGAGATATTTGTATTCCCACTTTCAGGATAGCCTTGCTTACAATAGCCAAGTTATGGGAATAACCTAAATATGCGTCTAGGGAAGAATGGACCAAGAAAATGTGTGTGTGTGTGTGTGTGTGTGTGTGTGTGTGTGTGTGTGTATGATGTGGTATAAAGAAAATGCAATATATATGACTCTATAGATACATATATTTCATACAGTGGAATATTATTCAGCCTTAAAAAAAAGGAAGGAAATCCTGCCATTTGCAACAACATGGACGAACCTAGAGGGCATAATGCTAAGTGAAATAAGCCAAACAGAGAAGGACAAAGACAAGGACAAATACCACATGGTATCACTTATGTGTAGAATCTGAAAAAAAAAATGTCTAACTCATAGAAGCAGAGTAGAATGCTGGTTGCCAGGGGGTGAGGGCGTGGGGGAAATAGAAGTTGGTAATAGGATACAAACTTTCAGCCATAAAATGAATAAGGTCTGCAGATCTATTGTATAGCATAATGACTTTAGTTGATAACACTCTGCTGTATAATTGAAATTTTCTAAGGGAGTAGCACTTTAAGAGTCTCACCAAAAAAATCAAAAGGGTAAATATGTGAGGTGATAGATATGTTCATTAACTTTATGGGGAGGAATCATTTCACAGTGTATACATATATCGAATTGTCACGTTGTGCATTTTAAAAAGCTTACCATGTCAATTAGCTTAGTTGTCAGTTTTACCTCAGTAAAATCATAACAGAGGGGAATAGAGTTCTAAACATATCCACTAGGAACATGATATTGACCTTGGGAATGAGCCTAGAATAGATTTATAAAGGGACAGAAAATGATAATAACACATAGACAGGAAACCAGGAGTAGGCAGGAACTGACTCTCCTTTTTATTGAGGTATTAGCACATACTCACAGCGAGTTCGGGAGACAGAAGTGACACAGGACCCTAGTGTTAATCTCAACCCTAAGTGAGTTAAACACGATGTATTGGGTTACCTCTGAGGTTCTGCCAGAATCTAGGCAAGACATCATATGTGAAAGAAGTTGGTAATCTCCAGGTAGGCAGTTATTTGGGTCTGGAAGTTCCCACCTGAACACTTCCTCAGGGTGGAATGCTATAAACCTAGGTAAGAATGTCATTTTCACCAAGACTATGACCACAGAGATTAAGGCCCTCATCACTAGTCTGGGTGCAAGGAAAGTGCTTCATTCCTGCTGTGGGGAACTCAGAAGAACCATGCAGGAAACCATGCTGTGTAGAAATTACTGCTACATAGATCCTGGAATAAGGATTAAGGAAGAATTCAGTTTCATAACTTGAACCATTGGAGAAGGTCATTTAACCCATGACCAGAAGGGGAACATGAGCGAAAAGGGCTGTGGCTTGGGAGACATGGCCAATTGTGCTCATGATGCAAGATACACTAATCAGGGCTAGGTCAGTCTGGGAATGGCTGAGCAAAATATGGTCGGTATGAAACCTCACTGCTAGAATTAACATGGGGACCAGAGCAAGGATTGTCGCACACCTCCTGCTTCAGACTTAAGTTGGACCAGCATGGTAGAGCCCTCCCTATACTTCTATAAAGAGACAACAGTCTTCTCTTTTTCCTTACCTTTGCACAGATAGTTTCCTCTGCCTGAAATGCTCTGCTCTCGGTTTTTGTCCTCATATAGTGAACCATGCTCAAAACTTAGGTCAAATTTAACTGTTCTGCAGTCTTTTCTGCCTACTACAGTGGAATTAAATGTTTGTTCCCCTATATCTTTTAATATAGCATGCATATAACTAAGTTTGCCTATGTGCCTGCCTTCCTAAATAAGCAATGAGTAAGTCGAGCTCCAGGACTGCAGAAATAGATCTCTTCATGTTTAATTCCCCTGGAAACTGACTCATTTCCTGGTTAACTGCTTAATAAATGTTTGAATGAATGATGCATAAATGAATGAAAAATAGAAGGAAGGCAAGAAGGAACAAAGGAAGGAATAAACAAAAGAAACAATGACTGAAGAAAGTTCACTCTAAGCTACCCACTTATTCACATGGTAAGAAGTGGTTTTAAAAGGAGAAAAGAAGGGAGCACCTGGGTGGCTCAGTAGGTTAAGCAACTGACTTTGGCTCAGGTCATGATCTCGACGTTTGTGGGTGAGAGCCCCGCATCAGGCTCTGTGCTGACAGCTCAGAGCCTGGAACCTGCTTGGGATTCTGTGTCTCCGTCTCTCTGCCCCTCCCCCACTTGTGTGCATGCTCGCTCTCTCTCTCTCTCTCTCGCTTTCTCTCACTCAAAAATAAATTTTAAAAATATAAAAAAAAAAGAACCTGGACTATCTTCATTGTCCTGAAATTCTGTAGGATCACGAGACAGAGGCAGAATATTCATCCTTGTTTCTCACTGACGTTATGGTTTTGGAAATCAAAGCAGAATATTTGGGGAGTAACAATTGTACCCAAAAATAGAATGAAGTTACCAGAATGTTGGACTCCTGTAACACAACCAAGAGCCCCTTGAAAGATGAAAAGAAGTGGCTTCAGAGCAAGATTTGCCAAATTGATCAAGATGGCTTTGTTTTGACATCTGAGAAGAAGAAGAGAAGGAACAGAAAAAAACAGTAAACCTCAAAGCTACAGATGAAAACAGCAGTCACACAGGAAGAAGAACAATAGTGGAGGTAACAGCCTAGTATGCCAAGAAGAAATATCTAGAAAAATGATCTGGAAGTAATTCTTGGAAATCAAAATTAGATTTTTTAAGTGTAGAGAGCATGAGAAATAAAGAGAACAATATTTTAAAACCTATGTGTGGCAGAAACAACATTTGAAGCATTGATAATAGAAATAAAAGTGACATAATCTTCCTGATCTAACCAATCACCAATTATTCTTTTCCAATAATTTTTAAATGTTTATTTATTTTCAGAGGGAGTGAGAGAGAGTGGGGAGGGGACAGAGAGAGAGAGAGAGAGAGAGAGAGAGAGAGAGAGATCCCAAGTAGGGTCCTCTCGGTTCAGCTCAGAGCCCGATGCGGGGTTCAGTCCCGTGAACGTTAAGATCGTGACCTGAGCCAAAATCAAGAGCTGGACACTTACCTGACTGAGTCACCCTGGCACCCCTAAAATGATTTTTAAAGACTTAAGTGTATATTGTTTGTGCAAAACTTTTGAAAGTTAGAAAAAAACGTAGACTGCAAGGTAACCTTTCAGATAGGTGCACACACACACACACACACACACACACACACACACTCATACACACTGTGACTTACTATAACCACACCAAAGAGTTGATGTTTTTCATCTTGCTCTTTCATTTAACAGTATGGTGAGAACTTCTTTGTGCCAATAAATATTCTTGGGAAGCATGTGTTTTGCTCTAAATAAGATATTTTGTCATAAACAGACCACAGTATATTCAAACATTGCTCTATTTTTGTATATTTAGAATTTTTCCACATTTCATTTTTAGAAATAAATTGCTTATATCCATATAAATGCACCTTTGAATGATTACCTTAAAATATATTCAGGAAGTGGAATTACTGGAGGGAAAGGGTACGAAAAACGTTTAACATTTTAATGTTTTGTGATTGTAATAGTAATATATGTGTGTCACAGAGAATTTGGAAAATATAAAAAATTTGAAGGCAAAATTGTGAACTTCCAGCTCTACTCTTTATTGCCTCAAATGCATGTTTTAATTCTTTAATGACATTTTTTAGTTTCTTTATCATCCCTGTTGATTCTCCCTGTCCCCAGTCCCTCTTTTGTACTATCTCATTATACCCACTCCCTTTATGACCTGATTCCATTTCATAGGGACTTGACCTCCTGCCCTCTGGCTCCTGTACTCTTTCAGAAGTGTTTCCTGTAGATTAATGTTCTTTTTTGTTTTTTAATTCTATGGCATGTTTTCCTTTGGGCAGAAAAGAATGAGAACATAGAGATTGAGAGCTTGTCCTAGAACACAACTGTCTAGTCTGAATCCCAGCTCTACCATTTCTGAGCAGTGTGGTCTTGACCATATCATTTAAAATATCTCTGTATTCAACTGCAGAATGGAGATGATAGTCATAACTCATTACTAGGGTCTTTGAGAAGATTAAATGAGCTAGTACATGTAAATCATTTAGTATACACTCAAGAAGTGTTAACTCCTTTTTGGCTCTGTAGTCACCTTTTTTCTATTTATTTTTCCCTAAAAAGGGGAAAGATATAAAGATTTAATTATTGTCAGCATGTGTGTATGTGTGAGATAGCATATGTACCTGTTCTTTTGAGCCAATGAGTCAAAGCCTCATTGAGGTCAAATTGACGGTCATAGTTCCTGGTTCAGTTCCCAATTCATAGTAACTCACGATGGCTCAGCTGCACCATGATGAACTCACCTGCTCCATTTCATAGCTAGATCACAGGATGATAACAGGTGGTCTGTGACAGTCCACAATCTGTAATACACAGTGCTACCATCATTGGTAGCACTTCCATCATTCCCTGCCTGATATGTTTCCATCCAGAGCACTGGATGGCTCCATCATTCCCTGCCTGATAGTTTCATTCCAGAGCACTATCAGCCCCTCTCCATTCCTGTAAAACAGAATGGGATGGAAAAATAAAGATGGTGGAGTGGGGGAATGGATAAGATAAGCAAGGATTCCAAAGAAACTAAAAACATCACTACAGAGCTAAAATATACATTTAAGATGATAAAGAACAGGACTGGAACTGTGTATATTTTGATTTTTAGCTTTCTAAATTTTCCATATTCTTTGATTTTCTACTCAGATTTAGAGAGAGAGATAATAAAAGCAGAAAAGAGGAAATGAGATTTTTTAAAATACCTTGTACAATAGTATCAAAAATACCAAGCAATTCTGCATAATCTAATAGATGTGTTAGTACTATGGAGGAAACATTGTAAAACTTAATGAGAGATATAAAAGAAGATCTAAATAAATGGAGAGATGTAACATGTTCATGAGTTGGAAGACTGAATATTTTAATGATATTACCCTTGCCAAATTGATCTATAGAGTTAATGAAATTGCCATCTAAATTCCAACAGACTTTTCTTCAATAAAAATAGATAAGCTCGTTCTGAAGCGTATATGGAAAAATGTCTTCAAAGAAGATATCCAGATGGCCAACAGACACATGAAAGATGCTCATCACTCATCATCAGGGAAATGCAAATCAAAACTACAGTGGGATATCACTTCACACCTGTCAGAATGGCTAAAGTCAAAAACACAAAGAACAAGTATTGGTAAGGATGTGGAAAAAAGGAACCCTTCCTTGTACAGTGTTGGTGGGAATGCAAACTGGTGAAGCCACTGTGGAAAACACTGTGGAGGTTCCTCAAAAAATTAAAAATAGAACTACCATAGGATCCAGTAATCACACTACTGGGTATGTATCCAAAGAATACAAAAACTCTAATTCAAAGGGATACATGCACTTCTATATTTACAGTAGCATTGTTTACAACACCCAATATATAAAATTAGCCCAATGCCCATTGATCGATGAATGGATAAAGAAGATGTGGCCTCTATATAAATATAATGGACTATTACTCAGCCATAGGAAAGAATGAAACTTGCCGTTTGCAACAGTATGGATGGCTCTGGAGATACAGTGCTAAGCAAAGTAAGTCAGTCAGAGGAAGACAAATGCCATATGATTTCACTCATATGTAAAATTCAAGAAACAAAACAAATGAACACAGTGAGAGAAAATAAAAAAGGCAAACCAAAAACCAGACTCTTAACTATAGAGGACAGATGGTTCCCAGAGGGAAGATGGGTGGGGGGATGGATGAACTAGGTGATGGGGATTAAGAGTATAATTATCTTGATGAACACGGAGTAATATACAGAATTGTCAAGTTGCTATATTGCACACCTGAAACTAATTTCATTCTATATGTTAACTCTAGTGGAATCAAAATAAATAAAATACAACAAAAAGAAGAACTTAAAAAAATTAAAATAAAATAAAGGGTATATGGAAAAGCAAAGGGCCAAGAGCCACCAAAACATTCTGAAAGAAGAAGAAAATGGAAGGATCCACTCTACCATCTATAAAGACTAGGTGTAAACAAAAAGTCATAAGGGAGTGTAATTTTGGCATGAGAATAAACTAGGAAATCATTGGAATAGAATTGAGAACCCAAAAATCAATATGCATCTGTGGCCAAAGTAGCGATAGAGTAGCTGTAGTAAAAATACCATTTTAATGAGTGGTGCTGGGATTATTAGGTACAAATATTTAAAAAATGAAGTCAGACTTCTACAGCACACCATATACAATAAGTAATCCTTAGTTGATCACAAAACTAAAAGTGAAAAGTGAAACTATAAAGCTTTCAGAAGATAATATAGGAAAACACCTCAATATCCTTGGGATAGAATACATTTTTGACCAAAAAAAAAACCCCCACAAATCATAATGAAAAAAAGAGTTAGCTTCTGTGCAACAAAAAGATGCCATAAATAAAATGGAAAGAGAAGTCACAGAAATAAAGGTATTAACAGCATATAACTCTGACAAAGGACTCTCATTCATTAGTGGGCTGAATGAGCACTCTGTGGTTGATGCAGGGATATCATCTGTAAGGTAGGGATGCCATAGTTAAAACAGCAGAGTGCACGTAAATACAGAGAAAAAACTGGTGGTTGCTAGAGGGAAGGGGGTGGAGGGATGGGCAAAGTGGGTGAGGAGAGTGGAAGGTACAGGTTCCAGTTATGGAATAAGTAAGTCACGGGATAAAAGGCATAGCATAGCATAAGGAACACAGGCAATGGTATCATGATAGCGTTGTATGGTAACAGGTGGTAGTTACACTTGGGGTGGTCATAGCATGACCTGAGAGTCGTGGAATCACCATGTTGAATGCCTGAAACTAACGTAACATTGTGTGTCAACTCTATTTTAGTAAAAAAAAAAAAATTCATAAGAGGGGTGCCTGGGTGGCTCAGTCAGTTAAGTGTCCAACTTTGGCTCAGGTCATGATGTCTTAGTTCCTGAGCTGGAGCCCCACGTCGGGCTCTATGCTGACAGCTCAGAGCCTGGAGCCTGTTTCGGATTCTGTGTCTCCCTCTCTCTTCCTCCCCCACTCGTATTCTGTCTCTCTCACAAATAATAAAAATTATTTTTTTTTATTTCACAAGAATACCTTACAACAATCAGGAAAAAAATATAATCCAGCCTTTTGGGGGTGGTACAATTTTTTTTTTTAAATAGACAAAATGACAGCAGACCTCTGGAGAGATATTGGCTGAGTTACAATTAAAATGTTATATTCTCTTGGGGTGCCTGGGTGGCTTAGTCGGTTGAGCGTCCGACTTCGGCTTAGGTCATGATCTCATGGTTTGTGAGTTCGAGCCCCATGTCGGTCTCTGTGCTGACAGCTTGGAGCCTGGAGCCTGCTTTGGATTCTGTGTCTCCTTCTCTCTCTGCCCCTGCCCCCACTTGTGCGCTCTCTCTCGCTCTCTCTCTCTCTCTCTCTGTCAAAAATAAATAAATGTAAAAAATTTTTTTTAATATCATATTCTCCTACTGCTCAACTTAAAACGAGACACAGATCAATAAAGTACAATAGGCACTAAAAACAGCAACCAAAAAAGAGCAGGGTGCCTTTCTATTTTGCTAAGCCATTGCATTTGCTTTGTTTCCGGTTGGCAGCCACATGGAAGCCACATGACATAGTATTTAAGACTTCTGTTCACGTTCTAACTTATATAGGGTATTATTTCTCCTTTTCACGTCTCTTTGTGTCTTCATAAGTATGTTAGAGGGCATTTGAACTCCTCTGGCCCAAACTGCAGGTCAGGTGTCATCTTCATGCTTTTTTCACGTTCCTGAGATCTTCCGTAACCTTTACCGTATGATTCCTTAACATCAGCATAGATTTGTGATTTAGATCTATTTTGTGTCCTTCCTGTATTCCTTAAAATTATACCAATAGTTTTCCATGTTGAAATATAGTCCCGCATAATTTTTCTATTGGATAATTACAGTTTGTTCAGATTATAGTCTAATTGGTCTACCATGACCCCATTGTGATGAATTTCAGTTTACTCCCCGTATTTCATAATGACAGAATTTCAATGAGAGACCTCTTGGATGGAATTTGCCAACTATCAGAGTTTTAAACAAATTCTCAGGAGTGAGATAAAACGAGGTCATTGTGTATGCATCATGTTATGCTTTTAAAATATATTGTAACATTTTTATTGCTACCAACAGCGTTTGAAAGTACAAATGACCTTGAAATTTTAGAACCAGAGGAAAAATATGACCTCATGATTATGACTGAGATTTAATAGTATGAGTGTGTGGCCCCAGTGTCCCTAACTCGATATGATTGTTTCCTCAAAATAAGTTTTTCTTTTTGTCTTCTCTTTCTCGACTTGGAGAGTGGCACAGATGAACAGTTCAGGCATCTGAATCGACTCCTACCTTAATCTAATTCTTCACATATGATTCCACAAGTGATTCTGTCAGCTTTGCTCTCAGAATTCTCTAACAGCCATCCCCTTCTTTCATTCCCAGTGTTGCCTGCCTATCAATTGAAAGAGGTGACAGTAACCTACCTGCCCCCCCAGAATTTCAGGCTATTCTTTGCTCTGCCTCTCAGGGGGTATCCTGTGTCGCAGATATGGCCAAGCTATTCCACAACCTAGAACCTCCAATGGTTCTCACTGTCTGCAACCCAGAGCCGGTCCCTAGCATGTCAGCTAGAACCTTATCACCTGTGGTCACCCAGGCTAATTAGCCATTCCCCTAAAATGACTTTATTACAGACCACCCACCACCTCTGTGATTGGGCCCAACCTCTACTGGATGTTCAGCATTTCTTGGGGAGAATTATGTCTTGAGCATATGTGAATGCCCTCAGCCTGCCATCACCACCCCTCTGCCCAACACGAGACCTCGTGCTCTTGGAAGATGCTCAGAAACAAACTAAACTAGAGAGACCTGAATTGACTTGAGCTCAGCTGCACTGATGGATGAATGATTGTTACTCAGAGGATAGTGAATGATCAGCAAGTAAAAATGGAGACAGTTTGTGCTGGTATAGAGGTCTGCTCATGACCTGAGCCCACCTGAGATTTTATAGGAGCACTTAGATAAGGATGATAGTCATATTCCTGTACGCTGAAAACACAAACCAGAACTGTAACTAATGTGCTAGAAAAATTAATTGGAATTGAAGATCAATTTGCTAGGCCTAATCAGAAATACAGGGTCCAAAACAACAGCAAATTCTGCTGTTTCTATCTTCACACTATTTGGAGAATGTGATTACCTTTCAACATCTTCACTGCCACTACAGAGGCTCAAGCCTCATCTCTCACTTAGACTATGGCAGTGGACTCCTGACTGGTCCCTCCCCTTCTTCCTGCTCGCTCGAAGCTCTCCTCAAGGCCCAGTCTGAGTGCAAGGATAGAAACGCGAGCCACACCCCGACCCTCTTCTTGTCTACGCTCTCTCACACCTTTCCATTACAGTTAGTAAAAATAAGCCTTTTTTATGATCAGCCAGAATCTCAGGATGTGATTCCTGTAACGCCTTGAACCCCATCTCCTACTACCCTAACCCTCATTCACTCTGTTCCAGTGATACTGCCCCGTTTCCTGAACAATCAACCATGTTCCTACCTCAGACCCTCTGATACTTACTATACCTTCTGCCTGGAATATTCTCCCACATGATACCCACGTGGCTACCATCCAGACTTCCAGCTCCTCCAACTCCACATTTAATAACTCTTTTCCCTCCTTTACTTTGGTGCTTCAACTCTTAGTAGGGTCGAGCACATTATATATTTTACTCTTACTCATTGTCTCACCCAGTAGAGTATGTATGAGCTCCATGTGGAAGCAGATTCTGGTCAAACCTAGGATAATGTCTGATGAACAGCAGATACACAATTATGAACTCAATTGTGAGTAAAGAAGAAATTCCATGAGGGAAATAACAGTTTGGTTTTTGGTTCAGTATACTACTTATATGATAGGGCAGACATGACTTAACATGGTTGAAATTTTTAAAAATGCAGCCTGAGAAAGTAAAAACAGTAGAATTTTAAGAAGGAAAGTGTTATGGACTGAATGTTTCATTCCTCCCAAAATTCACATATTAGTACCCAACCACCAATGTGACCAGATTGGGAAGATAAGGCCTTTATGGAAGTAATTAAGTTTAAATGAAGTATTAAGAGTAGGGCCCTGATCCAATTGGACAAGTGTCCTTATAAGAAGAGACACGAGAGAATTCACTTTCCCCACATCAAGATGGCAGCCACCTGTTGTTAGCTAGCAAAGGAGCTCTCATCAGGAACTGAATCCATGGGCACCTTGATCTTGGACTTTCCAGCCTCCAGAACTTGGAGAAATACTTGTCTGTTATTTAGGTTACCCGGTCTGTGGTATTTTTGTTATGCCAGCCCAAGTGGACTAAGATAGAAATGTACCTTAAAAAATCATTAAACTTAGGGTCACCTGGGTGGTTCAATCATGATCTCAATACAGGTCTTGATCTCAGGGTCATGAGTTCTGATCCCACGTTGGGCTCTACACTGGGTATGAAGCCTAATTAAAAAAAAAATTATCGAACTTTATTTCCTTACTTGATAGATAAGAAAATTGAAGGCAGAACAGCTAGGTGACTTTCCAAAGGTCACCAAGTCAGTATATAGCAGATTTAAACTCAGTACCCAGGCTGGAGCTCAGTGCTTTCTTCACTTGCTGTGCTGACTCTTCTAATCTATGTAATATATAATTAGTATAGAGCAGGGGTTCCCAAACCTTATTCTCAGGGAACTCTGTTCTTCCAAAGACTGTACCAAGAGCTCTGCGATGGCGGGATCTTTTCACAATATCTTAAGGGGGTGAGCAGGTATTTGATTATTTCCCCCAAATGTTATGTGTTTTGCCAATAAATATTTCTCAGCCCTATAAAAAGATATCAAAGGGGGGAAAAATACAAATACTGCTGGAAAATCTCTGAACCATAATTCTCTAAAAGTAATTTTTCCCCTGGGAGATGTGGAAGGCTGGATACATTTAATATGGGCGTATTTCCTGCCAGCACAATTGATCCCGGTTCAAAAGACAGAATGAATGCTACTCAGAATTTCACTATATTCCAGAAAGAGTCCCATGACTTCTCAGAGTTCTGCTTCCTAGACACTTTTAAAAGGCACTGATATAACAGCATGACACAGCCACTCAAAAAGCTATTATGGGGGGCGCCTGGGTGGCGCAGTCGGTTAAGCGTCCGACTTCAGCCAGGTCACGAACTCGCGGTCCGTGAGTTTGAGCCCCGCGTCAGGCTCTGGGCTGATGGCTCAGAGCCTGGAGCCTGTTTCTGATTCTGTGTCTCCCTCTCTCTCTGCCCCTCCCCCGTTCATGCTCTGTCTCTCTCTGTCCCAAAAATAAATAAACGTTGAAAAAAAAAATTTAAAAAAAAAAAAAAAAAAAAAAAAAAAAGCTATTATGGGTTGAGGCTGAATCAATAGAAGAGAAGTGTTCCAATCGAAGAGACCCCAGTCCCTCTGTACTCAGTAGAGCATATACATGGCATTATGCATGTTGCCTATCCCTCGAGCCCATATTTAAAGTGTTATTGACTAACATCCAGAGATAACATCAAAGGAATGGGGAATGGTTATCTTGGGAGGTAAAGATTTAGAGGAACATGAACCTGTTTTCTGAATTTTGAAGGTCTGACATACAGAGGAGGGAATAGATTTATTTGGTATATTGTTTCCTATGCAGAACCAAGCTCTTACACTGCAGGAAAGTAAGTTTTTGACTCAGTATAGGAAAAATTAGAGTTGTTATCCCTGGAAAATGTTCCCTAGTAAAAATAATTAAAATGTATTGCAAAGTACTGGAAATGTTCCAGACATCACCCCAGATTATGCAGAAGAAATGTTGTTTAGGTAGTGATTGAAGACAGATGCCCTCAAAGGGTCATTCCAGCTTGAAGATTCTGCCATTCTATGAATGCAAAAGAACAGGACCATTATTTGTCCTAGTGAGTATGTTACAGTCAAGTGCAAATGGCCAGTTCTTTCTTGTCTCATAGAGGAGAAAGGGCTAGAGAGCAGAAGGGCCTTGTGGAGGAAAGGATTGTGGAGGGAAAAAAGAGTGAAGAGGACTTCTGTACTGTTCATAAGTATTGCTGTGTAATGACTATGCTTCACTTATTGGGATATATTAGAATACAGCGTGTCAAACCCAAATACAAATTTACCTCCTGTACTTTTGGGAATTTATAAAGGAAGAAAAGAGAAAAATTTTACCTCCTTTAGATTTAAACAACCATCACATTTGGGAACACATGAACCCCATGAATCTCTTTAAGGACAGCGTATTATTTAAAACACTGGAGTGGAGGGGCTCCTGGGTGGCTCAGTCAGTTAAGCGTCTGACTTTGGCTCAAGTCATGATCTCACAGTTTGTGAGTTCAAGCCCCACATCAGGCTCTGTGCTGACAGCTCAGAGCCTGGAGCCTGCTTCAGATTCTGTGTCTCCCTCTCTCTCTACTCTTCCCCCACTCATGCTGTCTCTCTCTCCTTCAAAAATAATTAAAACATTAAAAAAAAATTTTTTTTAATAAAAGACAAAACACTGGAGTGGAGATGTCTAAAGGAGAGAGAAAATAAGGTCCGCTTGTCCTTTATATGGAAATGGAAGATTGTCTTTCAATGAATAATTTAGGGGGCACCTGGGTGGCTCAGTCGGTTAAGCCTTCGACTCTTGATTTCAGCTCAGGTCATGATCTCACGGTTCTAGGGATCGAGCCCTGCATTGGGCTCCGTGCTGACAGTATGGAGACTGCTTGGGATTCTCTCTCTCTCTCTCTCTCTCTCTCTCTCTCTCTCTCTCTCTCTCTCTCTTTTTTGTCTGTTCTTCTCCCGATCACTCTCTGTCTCTTTCTCTCAAAATAAGTAAACGTTTGAAAAAAAAGGCAGGCAGGAAGGAAGGAAGGGTAATAGAGAATGACAAATGTTGGAAGGTTTGCCATCATAAATTCCTGAAGAGGTCCCCCTCAGCCCCACAGAATTGGCATCCCCGAGGAATGACCCCAAACAAAGGGAACCTGGGGACCTGCTTCCCAGCAACCCTACCTCCAGGATCAAGCTCATACCCCCTACCTGGGGCAGCCCTGCAGGGCAGCAGCATGTGCACTGGGCCTCTGCCCTTCATCCTCTCCAGCCCACTCAGTGAATTCCTTTTGTTTTCAAGGTCTTTGTAAGTAACAGTAATAAAACTGACAATATAATCTGTACCATGATCTTAATGACTAATAGTGGTCTAATGTGTTTTCCCTCACAGTTAAAATTTGCAGGATGAGGGCCATTATGATGTAACCTAACATGGTAGTAAGAATTTTAGGGCCACATGCATATAAACATATGCACATGTAACATATTATTTCTCATAGCAGTAGTATACATTGACATTTTATTTACTTCTTGCGGTTTTCTGTTGGTGCATCACTTTCTTCTGTATTCAGTGTCTTAAATAATACATCTTCAATCTGATGTATCTTTCAAATGTTTGTGGATCCCATCCCACATCTTTTTCTCATAGAGCTTATTTATACACAGACATTTATCTTCTTCTTCCTACCTTAATCCCTTTGGTTTATTCTTCCTTTCTTCCAGTTTACTCCTTCAGAGACCTTTCGTCATTTTATGGGACTAGGTATTTTAAAGACAATTTTGAAGATAATTGAACTTCAGAAATACTTTCATCTGAGTCATGGCTGCTGCATAAAGTCCCCATTCTGTCCCCAAACTCATGCACGTATTTAGGTTTCAAAATTTTGTTACTCCCTTTTGGTTACTGTGCGTTGGAAATATATATTCATTCCTTTCTCTGGCGCTTTCTAAACAGACACGAGTGGCACTGTGATATTTTTTAATACGGTAGTCACATTTTGGAAGAAAGAGAAGATAGATGATTTGTTGAAGAAATAAATGTTGAAACGCAATTTACTTTGTTGTCACCGTGTTCCATTCTTTATGTGCTCGACACACTCAGAGAATGACTTGGAGAAAATATAATTTAAAAAAAGGGAACACTGGGGCACCCGGGTGGCTCAGTCAGTTAAATGTCCGACTCTTGATTTTGGCTCGGATCACAACCTCACAGTTAGTGAGATTCATTGGGCTCTGCGCTGACAGCATGGAGCCCGCTTGGGATTCTCTCTGTCCTTCTCTCTCTGTCCCTCTCCCAGTCCCACTCTCTCTCAAAGAACAAAACAAAACAAAAACCTGAGGGACCCTATAAAATGGTTGCTTGGTATTTATATTCTGGAGTAATTATTTGATATTAATGTCATGCTAGGAAAGCTGGGACATATTTTCTATGGAACTAAAATGTGGAGGAAGCTAATGATTGTCAACCCCCTGGTCACTGACAGAGTAGAGGTGCCTTTAGTTTCATTGGTCCACTGTGACCTGGGAGGCACCCCGGTTTCCCGATGGGAGAATTGAGCTTGGATTTGCACATGTTCTCAAAAGGGATAAATATATTATGAAATTCAAGCAGCGATTATAGTACTGTCTTTTGCAACACACGTAAGGACTTCCTCTGTGGAACAAACCTGTGGTCTGTCCCCACGGTACTGTATGGCAAGGAGAAGCCACATGTGGAAGATCCAGTTGTGCACAATCGTTGCAGAGACTTAAAGATGTGCCTCCCAAGCATTTGGGGTCATTAAAGAACCAAGTTACATATTCAGTCACATTTCTTAAAACTTCACATGTCTGTGGGTCGTACGACCTTTTATGATCAAAACAGAAGCTGTTCGCAAAAATAGCTTAAAAAAGGCTGGGAGAATTACCAAAATTATTCTTTTCCTGCTATGACATTAGCGTGCAACCATTTTTTTCTTGTAAATAATGCAACCGTTTCAGAGAGGATGCACCCTCCAGATAACAGTGAATAAAAAATTCAGTGAAAGAAAGTAAGCTTATAGCTGCTATAATTTTCCAGAACTATTATGTGTCTTCTGCAGCTGGTTTTGTTGGTGCTACTAAGCACATTCTCCTGGGCCCATCCCCTTAGTGTTACGCGCATCAACTAAGGATTGAAGGAAAGGGTAGAGACTGAAAGTAAATATAAATAAATATAAGAGGTTGACAAAGATTAATACCGCGTGCATGTCATACGTGACAGACCAATGGAAAGTTTCATGTTGGTTACATACATGCTTACCAAGTTGGATGTATAAGTAAAGGAGAAACATGGAGTAAGAGGGAAAAAAATCTCTATCTCTGTGAGTGAAAGGGCTAAAACAAACAATAATCCTTTACACTTTGTCTGGTGGTTTGTAGTTTATGTTAGAATAACGTAGCTTTGTTTCTTCAAGTGTTCTTTGATGGCGATCCCCAAACGTGGAAAGACACATGCTCTGATCTGTTACATGAGTGGACCAGGATTTCTAGCCATGTTTTCTGACCCCCAAGGCCTGTATTTAAATTTTGACAGCATTCTTTGAAACTCCCAGACTCGGGGAAGTTGACGTATTTAATTGAAAGTAGTCTGGGAACCCTTTGGCAGAGTAGCAAACGTTGTGACGGAGCGATGGGTTTTGAAATATCTGTGGGCCTGCCTTAAAACTCGCTCTCTCCTTGGCAGTCCTCAGAAATTCACCAAAAGTCTGCCTTCTTCAACTGCTTTCCTTACATGGGAATTTTTAAAAGTGAACAGAAAAGCATCACACTTGACTTCCGAGAAATTGTAGGGGGCCTCGAGAACACAACGTATTCCCCTTCAGCAGCTACACATCTCGCGCGAATGCAGTGTGAGAATACATAGGGTGATATTAGGTGTAGTTATTTCTCCTATTTCCTGATGCCACAATTTCATTTTTCCACATCCCTTGCGTACCTGCTGCAAATGATTTTCAGGGGGTCTTCGGGCATGTGCAATTATTTATCATCAAGTATTTGTAAATGAAAGTGCTGGGGATGAGACAGAATATAGACAGCGAATCTTAAAGCTGCTTTGAATGACAGGCCCAGAGGTAACATGGACATTTCCAAAGGAACAGAATGTCAGTCTGCAAAATTGCCTGTCCTGGCTTGATGTAGGTCCTCACCGCTCAGAGATGAAGAAGAAAATCATTTGCAAGGCATCCTAATAGAATCGGCAGCAGCTGTTTCCCTGTATGGAATTAATTAATTAAGATATGCATACGTGCTTTTTTAAAAAAAAAAGGCAACAGAAATGATTTAAAGATTTACACGTTTAGGGAAAAAAGTTTTAAGACTTCTATCAGAGTATTTCTTTTTTTTTTTTTAATTTTTTTTTTCAACGTTTATTTATTTTTGGGACAGAGTGAGACAGAGCATGAACGGGGGAGGGGCAGAGAGAGAGGGAGACACAGAATCGGAAACAGGCTCCAGGCTCTGAGCCATCATCAGCCCAGAGCCCGACGCGGGGCTGGAACTCCCGGACCACGAGATCGTGACCTGGCTGAAGTCGGACGCTTAACCGACTGCGCCACCCAGGCGCCCCTATCAGAGTATTTCTGACATGTGTGTTTAAACCTCTACAGATTTACATCTCACCCCTGAAAACCCAAGTACAGTCTACTTTGGAAATAAAGCTTCCTATCTCCCGGTCCTTAAGAGTAATGACTGGCTTTAGTTTGAATTCCTGAATGGTGCCCAGGCAATAAGAAGTAAGATGCATGAAAATACTTTCAGGGCTCCTGTCAGCCAGCGAATGATTCAGGTCGAGCGTGTGTCAGTTGTCTTAGACAACACCAGTCCAAGTTCATCGCAGATGCCCGTTTGATCCTTCACTGTGCTCTTCTCCCAGCAAACTCACAGGCTTTCCAAGGCCAACTCATGGAATAGAAGTGTACAGGGTGGGATCTGCGAGATAATAAAGCTTCGGGGCGTGTATCTCAGGATGTAGGTTTTGGTTTTGGTTCTTTGTAAATGTTTTATTCATTTGAGAGAGAGAGAGAGAGAGAGAGAGAGAGGGAATGTGAGCAGGGGAGGGGCAGAGAGAGAGGGAGACAGAGGATCCTAAGCAGGGTATGTGCATCACAGCCGAGAACCCGATGCAGGGCTCGAGCCCACAAACCACGAGGTCATGACCTGAGTCGAAGTCAGACCCTTAACCGACTGAGCCGCCCAGGCGCCCCTGGTTTTGAGTGTGAAAGGCTCAGTCTGGGACAGGGAATACCATTTAATGAGTGTCTATAATTTTCCAGATACTGTAGAAGGAGGTAATAGGAAGGAAGGGAGACCCAGGGAAATCCTGTGCTCACACGATATAGCACTTTCTGGGCAAACTGTCCCTATGGCTCCGTACGTGGTTATACAACGTTCAGGACAGCAAGACCCCTGAGCTTCAGTGATTAAATTGCTAACTTAGTCTTTTTTTCAGCAAGATAGCAAAGCGAAAATAATGAAAAATGCCTATTTTTATATTTCTGGGGGACAGTGCTAACATTTTCTTTCTTTGGATCATTTTCCAAATGTTAAGGGAGCTCTTTAGGTTGTCTCCACAAATAGTGACATTTAATTTACTTCAGGTAATTGAGTTATTACTGATAGACTGTTGTTATTAAAAGTCAAACTGGACACCAAGCGTCTGGGCTCAGGTCTCAGACCTGTCACTTCTGCTTGTGGCAACAGTAAGCAAGTCACTTAACTTCTCTGGGCCCATCTTGTTCACCCTTCAGAGGAAGAGATTGGACTTCCAGCTCTTCCAGTGGCAGTGAACGTGGCCCAGGTACAGGCAATCCTGGTGGGGTTTGGGTGAACCCCAGGAAAGGTGACCTTTGGAGAACATGAAGTTACTTGTCTCCACACTCCCCGGTGATGACAGTGCCCTGAAGAAGGACCCCCTGTAGTGTCTCCAAGTCCCATCCTTAATGAAGGGCTTTGGAGAGAAGGAACTACCAGAATAATGGATCCATGTGTGCATTCCTCAGAATCAGATCAGATTTGAGATTAAATCACAAGAAAAGAGGACCCTTAGAATCTTTAGATTCAATGCAGCCTTGTATGTACTGGATACAATCTCCATCAAGTTTGAATGACTATGAATTATAATCCCTAACTGAGGCCAGAGGGTTGATTCTGTATTGGTGTATGTCCAACACCTCATTGGAAGAGTATGGACATCTGTCTCCCCATGACAGTGGATTTGAAAGGAAAATATAACAGAAAATTTGAAAATAAATGAAAAGAGTTTGGGTACAGCAGGGTCTAATATATGTCTAGGTTCAAATATTTTTGCAAGAGCAAGACGATGCAGGAACAAAACAAGGGTGTCTCTTGATCATTTCTCAGTGTGTGCAATATCAAATCATTATGTTTTACACAGGAAACTGAAACGTGATATGTCAACCACAGGTCATCAAATAAATAGATTTTTAAAAAATAATTTTAAAATAAATTCAATTAAATTTTAGGAGTCTCTAACCCAATATTTGAAAAGTATCTCTTGCAGCCAAAGTAATCTATATATATATTTTGCCTGACATCACATTCTCTTCGAATCCTACCCACTGCCCTACCGACCCACTTGAATCTCTCCTCTGCTCTTCTGGGTGCCTCCTATACGTCTGTTGTGTAGTAACTATGTATGTGGTAGCTTTCTCTGGTTTTCATTTAAACAATGCTTAGGATGTAATAAAGAAAATACTACATAATGTTGGAAATTAATACTGAAACCTAAATATGTCTGTGTTGTATTTTTTGGCAGTTTGGGATTGTGGGAACTTGTACTTAGAAGGAACATCTTCTGGGACACCTGGGTGGCTCAGTCAGTTAAGCGTTCAACTTCAGCTCAGTTCATCATCTCGCGGTTCCTGGGTTCCAGCCCCACATTAGGCTGTGTGCTGACAGCTCAGAGCCTAGAGCCTGCTTCGGATTCTGTGTCTCCTTTTTTCTCCCTGCCCCTCCCCTGCTCACTCTCTCTCTCTATCTCTCTCAAAAACAAATGAACATTACTCTTTTTTTAAAAAAAAGGAAACAGCATCTTCTTTATCTCTAAATATTCAAGGTATGTTCACTGCCAGCTACAGTGAAAGCCACCCTGACATTTGCAAAATAAATACATGAAGCAAGCATTTGTCAAAAGAAAGAACTTAGTTTTTATCTAAACTATCCTTAGGGTATAATCAAGAAAAGAATGCGTAAGGTTATAAATTAATACTGACATCTAAATTATACCCTTACTCTATATATATACATATATGTATATATATATATATGTATATATATATATATACATATATGTATATATATATACACACACACACATATATGTATGTATATGATATATAAAACATATATATAATATAAAATATACAACATATAAAATACTATATATATTTCTAAGCAAGTTGGCTCTTGTGGGACCATGTAATTAGGAGTGAGTTCCTGCAACTATACTTTAACTCCTTCTTCTTCAAATTATAAGTTTTCCAGGTAATTTAGCTGCTGTTGTTTTTTGTGCGTCTAATTTGTTCACCGTTTATGAATGTCCAGGCATATTTTTTGTAAGATTTTCATTTAAGAATAATTTTTTCATAGAAATGTAAAAGATTTACCATGACCAGAGCCTCAGATAAAATAGTGAAGTCAAAATCCTTTTTAGCACTTGTATTCATTTCCTGAGTGGCTTCAACGACAGAGATTTATTGTCTCGTGGCTCTGGAGGCTGGAAGTCTGAAGTCGAGGCGTGGACCGGGTTAATGCCTTCAGAGGCCACGAGTGAGAATGTTCCAGGCCTCTTGCCTGGCTTCGGGTGGTGTCCTGGCAACCTTTAGCATTTCTTTTTCTTTTTTTTTTTTAATATATATTTATTTTTGAGAGAGTGCAAGCAGGGAGGGGCAGAGAGAAGGGGGGCAGAGGATCAGAAGCAGGCTCTGTGCTGACAGCAGACGGCCCTCTGTGGCGTTCAGACTCCCAAGTCGTGAAATCATGACCTGAGCCGAAGGCGGACGCTTAACCGACTGAGCTACCCAGGCGCCCCTGGCATTTCTAGCTTATAGACACATCACTCTGATGCCTGCCTTCATGCCCACGTGGTCTTCTCCCTAGGGGGGTGTCTAGCTCTCTCCATATGTCCCCTTTTAATAAGGACACCACTCATATTGGATTAGGGCCCACCCTGATGACCTCATCTTAACTACAGCTGCAAAGAACCTTTTTCCAAATAAGGTCACATTCTGAGGTATTTGGGGTTAGGATTTTAACAAGTGAATTTGGGGGTGAGGGGGGCACCATTTAACCCATTACAGAGATCAGGTAACACAATAAAACTATATAAAAAGAAAAAGTTAAGGTACAAAGGAAAAATTATATCCATATCAGTCTTCGAGCTGGAAATAACAGTTTAAGGTTATGACCTCTGGGTATGTCATGGGGAGAAGATGACCTTTGATTTTGCATACAAAGCAGATGATCTGGTGTCACTACTGAGTTTTGGTCATCGTGTATATCTTTCTCAAAGGACTGGTATTTTACATGACCACATATGTCACTCGTATATTGACCCATTGTCGTAGCAGATAGTCATTGAACCGCTGCAATGCCCAGCTCTGTTCTGGGCACTGCAGATACTATCAGGAGTTGAAAGAGACTCTGGCCTGGCCTGTGGAGCTTGTGGTCTAGGAGAGAGGCAGAGAAATTAATCAAATAATCCTTTTAGTAAGTGTAGACTACGACTCGGACAATGGTATAAAACAAACTAGGGGCTAGGGCTATGAGGAGGTATAAAAGGCAACTTTAAGCCCATGGGTCTGCTAATGGGGGAGGAGTCTGTGAAACCCACCCCAAAGAGACAATGTCCGAGTTGGGATCCAGAAGATCTAAAGCTGGGATCCTAGTGAAGAGAGAAGAGGACATTTCATGCCAGAGGAAACAGGAGGTCCAGAGGCCCTGAGGCATAAGAGAATGTGTGTGTTCAAGAAACATACAAACAAACAAACAAAAATAAACTTGAGTATGGTTGGAGTGCCAGAAGCTAGTGAGCACAGTGGGAAATGAATGAGAGAGTTTAAAGAGCCTTTATTTTAGGGGCGCCCGGGGGCTCAGTCAGTTAAGCATCCGACTTTGGCTCAGGTCATGATCTCGTGGTTCATGAGTTCGAGCCCCACATTGGGCTCTGTGCTCACAGCTCAGACCCTGGAGGCTGCTGCAGATTCTGTGTCTCCCTCTCTCTCTGCCCCTCCCCTGCTCATGCTCTGGTCTCTCTCTCTCTTTCAAAAAATAAATAAACAAAAAAAAATTTTTTTATTTTTTTTTAAAAAGTCTATTTTAAGAGGATGGGAAACCACTGACGGCTTTCCAGTAGACAGTTGGCAAGATCATATTTGTATTTTTGAAAATTATGCTGACTGCAGTGTTGAGAACAGAGGAGAGCCAGGCTTAAGTTCTTGGCAGACTATTGCTGAAGTCCAGCTGAGAGGGGCCTATGGCTTGTGCTATAGCAGTCCTGGTGGGTATGGATAGATAGCTTTGGTAGGTGAAATGAGTGAGTGGTCACGGGGATTAAGGATAAGAGAATCACCCGGGATGGATGTGCATTCTTATTTACATAAACAAGAGTAAGAACCATGGCAGAGGATCAGTTTTGTGAGGGAAAACCGCAATTTCGTATTTGAAAATGCAGAGTCGGATGTGGCTCTGAGATGCCGCAATGCAGAGAGAAAGTAGGCGATTTTGTACACCTCCGTCTGGCTCTCACAAGCGAGTCTTGGCCAGAGGTACACATTCTGGGGACCTCTGGGTATAGTTCACAGAGCTCTGGGTCACCTAGGGAGAGAAAATAGCATGACAAGAGTCCCTAAACATCACCTCTGAGACCCTCCAACATTTAGTTCCCAGGAAAAACAGCATCTTTCAACAGGCAGCCTCTAGAACGAGTAAGCCACGAGAAGATGGTGGTTCAGGACGAAGGAGTCAAATGCTGCCTAGAAGCCGGTGTGAGACGTCAGGTGTTACAGGTCAGACGGGGTGAAAACTAAAAGGACCCAGCCAACTCGGTAATGGGGATTTTACCTGGCGCCCTAAAACTTGCTACTTAGGTGGGGTGAGAGGCGAGGAAGCCAGAACAAAGTCCCCTAGAGAGGGGCTGGGGGGGCGCAGAAAATGGGTACAGCGGGTATAGGCTAAGTGAACAGAGAAGCCAAGAACTCAGAGCCTTGGTAGGAGCTGGAGACGCTTGAATTCCAGGTTTGGAAGAGATGGGGAGGGAGAGCATGTGATGACCATGGGAGATAGTAAGGGTATACGTGGACAGGAAAAGATTATAAACACAAGGAGGTGAATCAGTAGAAACGAAACTGTCTTGTTAGAAGAGTGGTCTGGAGCCCAGAGAGGGGAGGTGGGAGAGGTCAAGATGGCAGCACGAAGAAGGCAGAGAGGGTGACAGGCCACAGGGCACCGGCGTGACCAGAGTCGGGGTAAGGAAGTGGCCATGGAGGGTCGGGCCTCTATGCTACCAACCAACCTGGGTCACCTGGATGGGAGAGAGGCAGTGGCCCCTGCAGGGGACGCAGCAGTGAGGGCACAGAGTGGGAGGCAGCAAAGGGGGAAGAGGGCCTCGGGGGTTTTATGGATTTCGGAAGCACAGTGGGAAGGATTTCAGGGGTCGGCGGGCAGGCGGCTGGGTCTGGGCCAGAAGAACACAGCACATGATGGCTCAGCAGAGGATGACTGCCTGGGGAGGGGGGTGGGACTTTCACTTAATGCGTGGAATGATCAAACCAGGAATGCAAGGCACGCGGGCATCAGCCCTGCTGCTGCGAGTGCCCAGAGAACGTGTCTCACTCAGCTGGGTGAAAATGGCCCCCTGTCACATGGCCGCTCGCTGTGGCCTGGCTGATCCGGGTCAGCCAGGTGCAGCTCGCAGACATGGCCAGACGAGCGACTGAAATTTCAGAGGCTGTTGTAGGTCTGATTTTGGACGTGACAAGTCTCGTTGGGGGAGGGTGGGGGGGGGGGTGACCGTCAAATCCAAAAATCAATTCAGCACAAATAAATTCCAAAATAGAGACTTTACACCAAATGGTTAAAATAATTTATTAACGGCTTGCCTTATTCATTACTTTGAGCTGTTTTTGTATCATGTAGCTACAGCCTAGAGCTGTACTTTAACAAAAAGCTACAATATTTACTTATTCGAAGTAGTTATCAGAAATGGGGGTATAAGACGGAAATTTTTGAAGGTGCTTGAAAAATAGCAGATTTCACACACACACACACACACACACACACACACACACAATACAGCACTGCAGAGAAAGCTAGTTACTAATATCCCATTAGTAAGACTTTTTTTCATTTTATAATAAGTAATTAGCCAACCACATTAGGCAGTAATGGGAGCTAGTAATCACTTTTTTATTAGAGAAATTAGACTGGATTCATTTTAAAACCCCATTTAATGCATATGTTGTAATGAATATGCAAAAGGTATAAGTTGCTTAAGCCAAAGGTGTAGGTTTGGGTACCTCCAATCAAACATAACGACTGGAGATTTTCTCAACTTACGGGAGGACATTGTATTTGTGCAGACTGAAGGGTTGAGTTTACATCATAAGGCAGACTGAATGGGTTGTTGTTAAACTGAAAAAGAAATTTTTTTTGTGGTAATATATACACAACATAAAATTTACCGTTCAAACCAATTTTAAGTGTATGGTTCAGGAGCATTAAGTCCATTCGCGTTGTGCAGACACTACCTCTATCTCCAGAAGTTTTTCATCTCCCCCAGCTCAAACTTTGTACCCACCAGTTAACTCCCCATTCTCTCCTACCCCCAACCCCTGGCAACCACAGTTCTCTTTTCTAAGGCAGACTATTTTCTATGTTTTAAGAGAGTAGCCAAAAAGGATGCATTTCATTTTCATAATACTTCACCAACGGGAGCAGCGAGAGAAAGTTCTGTGTCTCCAGTTATGTGTGCAGTATCTTGGGTCCCTTAAACTGTTTGTTGCATATTTAGGAAACCTACAAATCAGGGTAGAGTTTCAAACATCTGCTTGAGTGGATTCCTTTCAACTGTGCAATTTGACAAATCATGAGCCGTCTTAGTTAATTTCTGCCTTCTTCTGAAGATCTTAATAAAAGAGGCAACCTTTCGTAGGAAAGAACGTATCTAACTTCACCTTCTACACAACTCAACAATTGTCACATCGCCCTTTTAAGCCGTAGGAGGATTAAGGATTGGTGCTTACTACTTACTTTCCAGATTAGCTAACAAATGCATCGTGAATTTGAGAGACTTGATCAAGACTCCACACCCAGACTATGCATCTTCGATGCTTACGGTCTTTGCTGCTAAGAGTTACGATGTGAAGATCTTCTCTGTGAATTGCATTATAGGTGATCTCTTCATTTCCAGGGCTTTGAATACCATCTATATGCTAATGCCTTCCAAATTGCAATCACTCACACCACCCTCTGCCCTGAGCTCGAAACTTACATATCCAACTTGCTATTAACATCTCCCTTCATGGCTCTCATTGAGCTTCATGAATCATGCAGTAGGATGTATTTTAAAGTTAAAAATGAGGTCCTGTCACTGCCATCCTTATGACCTACCTTCTCACCAGATCCAGACCACTCGCAGCTCTCCTTTCCACTAGTGCAAGCTCCCTCGGCCGATCCTTCTGAGTGTTCACTGACCTTTCCACTGACCACACGGTAGGGTGTTACATATTCTGAAATACACATCCAGTCACTCCCTTGTTCTGAGTCTCTGCTGGCTTGCCATCACGCTTAGGATGACCCTGCCCACAGCATCAGCAGCCCCCTGTGCAGTCCAGCCCTCACCCGCCACTCTGCACGTGGCTTACTCTGTGTTGCCCACTTCTTCGGCCACACGGGGGAATCCACCTACAGTCTCGAAGCCCTTACCTCTGCCTGGGTTGCCCTTCCCCCAAACCTTCAGTTCCCATTTTTCTTCCTCATTCAGTTGCCTGCTGAAATGCTACTTGCTCCAAGAACCCTTCCTCAACCACTTTCTGTAAAATAGCTCATGGTCTACCCCCAGCACCCCGCACCACCCTGCTCTCTTTCCCTCATCACGCTTGTCACTGTCTGAGACCATATTGTTTGTTTGCTTTCTGTCTACCCCACTAGGACATGGCAGGAAGAGCTTGGTTTTGCTCACTAACGTATCCTTAGGACCTACATGTAAGAGTAGAGCTTAACAGGTGTTTGTTGAATGAGGGAGAATAGAATAATTCTTCCTCTGTGATCTTATTTTTAAGCTCTAAACCTTAGTTGACTTATGTCCCTGATCTAAGAAAATCTGATCGCTTGTATTACCTCCCACTTGCTCTACTCCATGGTCCCCCTCAAACTATACTAGTCATGTTATTTGCATGTTGTAATAACTAATAGTCTTTACATTCTGTTCTGTAACTTTAGCCTCAGAGTTATTTTGACAAAAAGTTCTGCATTTGCATGAATTTGATGTCTACCAAGGTTTCTTTTTACCACATCTATCTCTTGGTTGACGTAAGTTTATCATTTCATCATTTTTAAAGAAATGCTCATGAGGATTAAAATCCCAGAGGTGTTGTTTGTTGGGAAATATATACCTCTACCTGTATAGCAGTTTTTCTGGGTATGGCAGTTACCGAGCCATACCTCCTTCTCCAGAGGATTTTGCAGACCTCCTGCTATGGAGATACTACAACTAAGAGAATTGAGGCCACCTTGATGTCCTTTTCTTTTCTCTGGACACCCATAGAATTCTTTGCTATTATTTTCCAATGCATTCACTACAATATACTCAGTTTTTATCAGTTTCTGCAAGTACTCACTGGATATTTATGCTTTCTGTAGACTTAATTCTCTCTTTTAAAAATAGTTCATTTTTATTTTTTAATTAATTTATTTTTAATTTATTTTTTTTATTTCAGGAGTATAGTTTAGTGATTCATCACTCACCTATAACACCCAGTGCTCGTCCCAACAGGTGCCCTCCTTAATGCCCATCACCCATTTAGCCCATCCCCCCACCCACTACCCCTCTAGCAACCCTCACTTTGTTCTCTGTATTTAAGAGTCTCCATGGGGGCGCCCAGGTGGCTCAGTCGGTTGAGCATCCAACTTCAGCTCAGGACATGATCTGACAGTTTGTGGGTTCGAGCCCCGCGTCAGGCTCTGTGCTGACAGCTTAGAACCTGGAGCCTGCTTTGGATTCTGAGTCTCCCTCTCTCTCTCTGCCCCATCCCCACTCATGCTCTGTCTCTCTCTGTCTTAAAAATAAATAAAACATTAAAAAAAAATTTTTTTAAAGAATCTCTATGGTTTGCCTCCCTCTCTCTTTGTATCTAATTTTCTTACTATATCATGAATCTTTAAAGATGTCATCTGTGATTTCCAGTTGTTTTTTATCTTATTATTACTCTTCCTTTACTAGTATTAATCAACATTTGTCCTTTTCCATTTTACTTTGTTCATTTTTCTCAAGTTAGTCCTAGATGCTTCTGATTAATTTTCAGTAAAGCCTATTTTTTTGTGAACTGATTTTTATGGGACTTTCATTTTTGTGACGATTTTATTTTTTCCTTCCGTTTCTTTCCATTACTTTTCCCAAGATCTATAAGCTCACTTTTCAGCTACTTCTCTTGTTTTACCACCTCTTTCCAGAGTACTTACATCCTTCTGTCCCTTTGGGGGCTCTTGTTATTTAGAGGACATATGGTTGCACGTTTACTGCCTTGTATAGTAATTTTTTTAATGTTTGTTTATTTTTGAGAGAGAGAGAGTGGGGGGTGGATACAGTGGGAGGGAGACAGAGGATCCAAAGTAGAGTCTGCACCAACAGCAGAGAGCCCCATGATGGGGCTCAAACTCGATCGTGACCTGAGCTCCTCACTGCATACGAAACTCTTCCTGCTCCAGCTGTTTGCACAAAGAGAGCATAGAGAAGGAACAAAGGTAATAACTCAGGACAACACGCTTCGCAGTTTGTCCCGATGTCCTTGATGTCTTCTCGTGTCTCAGTCCCAGGGAATGAATCTGCTCAGGGCTAGCTGCGTGGGATACACAGTACGAGTTCTCGCGTAGTGACTGAGCTACACATTTAGCACAAAAGAGGTAATTTCAGGAAAGCGTGTCATACACACGCACTCCTCCACTTGGCCACGTGGACAGTCTGGCTCCAGAATATGTGTCATGTCTCTTACTTCCTCCTTCAGCCTTCCATTCCCAGCCACTCTGAGTTGCCACACTGGGCACAGGGAAGCTTGGTCCTCAGACCATGAACCTGGACCTTGTTGTTCCAAACTGGATTTTTCTGTTTTGTTTTTTTCCTCTTCGGATGTCACCTAATTAGAAGGATTCTTTGCTTTGCCAGCCCTGCCCACATTCTGCAGGGATGACAGTCCTCTCCCTGTGCCCCTCACCTGCCTGCACCACTCACAGTCGTTTTCTTCATATGTCCTGATATGTTCTTCAGGAATTTCCAAATTTTATTAAAAACAGTTTCTTTTTTTTTTGTAATAACAGCCTTATTGGAGATATAATTCACATAGTACCTAACTTGTTTTAAATTGTCTCATTTAATGATTTTTAATATATTCATACAGCTGTGTAATCACCACCACAGTCACTTTTAGAACATTTTCATCAACCCCAAAGGAAGCCCCACACGCTTTAGTGAATGTTCCCCATTTCCCCCAACTCAGCCCTAAGCACCCACTCATCTACTTTCTGTCCCTGCGGACATGTCTATCCTGGACATTGCAGAGAAGCAGAATCATACAATGTGTGGCCTTTTGGGTCTGGCTTTTTTTTTTAACTAAGCAGATTGCTTTCAAAGTCACGCACACTGTAATGTGTCAAAACTTCCTTCTTATTGCTGAATTATATATCATTCTATGACTATGCTGCAGTTAATTTAGTTCATCAGTTGATGGACCGTTGGTCTGTTTTCACTGTTGAGCTGTTATGAATAAAGTTGCTATGAACAGTTGTGTATGAGTGTTTCTGTGGACACGTGTTTTCAGTTTTCGTGGGTCTAACAGGTCAAATTGCAGAGTCAGATAGTCGTTCTGTGTCTTACATTTTGAGGAATGCCAGACTGTTTTCCAAACTGGCCACACCATCTTACGTCCTCATCAACATTATATGAAGTTTCCAATTTCTTCACCTCCTCGTCAACACATGTTCACGTCCTTTTTTTCTTTTTTTTGTGATCTTCCTGGTGAATATGAAGCAGTATTTATAGTTTTGATTTTCATTTCCCTAATGAAATGGTGTTGAGCATCTCTTCACATGCTTATGGTCCATTGACGTATCTTGTTTGAAGAAATTTCCATTCAGATCCTTTGCCCACTTTAAAAATTGGGTTATTTATCTTCTTATTATTGAGCTGTCATGAGATCTTTATGGATCCCAAACAAAAGTCCCTTACCAGATGCATGGTTTTCAAGAAACTGCCCCCCCTTCTGTGGGTTCTTTTCACATTCCTAATGGGATCTTTTGGAGAACAAAAGATTATAATTTTGATGAGGTCCAGTGTATTTTCCTTGTTATTACCTGTACTTTCCATGTAATATCTCTGAAACCACTGCCTACTCCAGAGTCACGAAGATTCATGCCATGGCTTTTTCTAAAAATGTAATAGTATTAGCTGTTATATTTATGTCTTTGATCAATTTGAATTCATTTTTATATATCCTGTAAGGTCGGAGTCCAACTTCTATATATTCTGCATATAGATATCCGTTTGTCCCAGGTCCATTTGCTGAAAAGACATTCTTCCCCCGATTAAATTGTTTGGCACCCTAGTTGAACATCAGTTGACCATAAATGTACTGTGCTGTAAACCTTCGGTAAAGGGTTAAATTGAAATGGCAAGAGCAGACATCCTTGTTTTATTCCTGATTTCAAGAAGAAAGCATCCAGTCTTCCACCATTAAGTATGATGTTAGCTGTGGTTATTTTCTCGCCCTTTCTCAGTGTGAAGCAGTTCCTTTCTATTCTTAGTTTGTTGAGTGTTTTGATCACGAAAGGGTGCTGAATTTTGTTAAACGTTTTTCCCACATTTATTGAGAAAGCAGTGTGGTTTTTGTCCTATACTTTTGATATGATCTATCAAATTCATTGAGTTTGGGATGTTAAACCAACCTTGGAAACCCATCTTATATATGGCATATGATCCTTTTCCTATTCCTGGCTGTGGTTTGCTAGTATTTTTGAAGTTTTTGCATCTAATTCTGAAGAGATACAGATCTGTGATTTTGTTTTCTTATGATGTCTTTTTCTGGTTTTGGTCTGAGGCTAAGGCTAAGTGCATAGTTTTAGGAAGAGTTTCCTCCTCTTCTGTTTTGTGGAAGATTCCGTGAAGAGTTGTTATTAGTTATTCTTTAAGCTTTCTGTAGAGTCACCAGCGAATCCATCAGAGCTTGGGCCTGTCCTTGTGGGCAGTTTCTCAAAAAAAATATTAGTCCTGATTTGTTATGGGATATTAAGATATTTTAGTTCTTTTTGTGTCAGTTTTTGGTAGTTTAGGTCTTTCTAAGAATTTGCTCATTGCATCTTACTTAACTAGTTGACATATAGTTGTTCACAGTATTCCCTTATAATCCTTTTTATTTCTGTAAGGTCTATAGTAATGTCCCATATTTCTTTTCTTTTTAATTTTTTAAAAATGTTTATTCATTTTTGATAGAGACACACACACAAACATAGAGCATGAGCAAGGAAGGGGGAGAGAGAGAGGGAGACGCAGAACTCCAAGCAGGCTCCAGGTTCCATGCTGTCAGCACAGAGCCTGATGCACCGCCCAGACTCAGGAGCTGTGAGATCATGACCTGAACTGAAGTCGGACGCTGAACCGACTGAGCCACCCAGGCGCCTCCATCCACTGCTATCTTTATTACTTCCTTCCTATTTTTGCCTTGGGTTTAGTTTGCTTTTCTTTTTTCAGTGTTTTCATGGTGTATCTTTTCTGTCTGTGACTTTCAACCCATTTGTACTTTTGAATCTAAAGGATATCTCCTCCTATAGAGAGCATAAAGTTAGATCTTATTTTTCTTTTAGCCAGTCTGATAATCTCTGCCTTTTAGATTGTTTGACCCTTTCAAATTTAATGATATCACTATTATAGTTGGATTTATATCTGCCATTTTCCTTTCTGTTTTCTAAATCTCATGTCTTTTATGTTCCTCTGTGTTTCTTTACTTTTTTCATTGCATTAAGCAAATAATTTCTGGTGTTTCCTTTTTAATTTCTAGTTTTCTTTTTTGGCTTTGTTTGACTTCAGGGGCGAGGGGGAAGCAGAGGTCCTTACACTCCCATTGTAAACCATGACTTCTCTATTTGGGCTCTGTATTTCATATACTGTGCAACACCCATGGTAGATATGTGTGCTTCATCACAAATCCTTCCCTCCTGGACACCTTTCCAGCTTGGTTCAGTGACTGAGTCAGAGGATGCTAGTAAGGAAACCTGGACTCTTGTCATAGCTATTAGTAACAAGTTATATGCTCATAGGACAGTATCTCTCTTGGAGTGGTTTTCTTAAGTGTAAAATGAGGGAGTTGCATTAGATTTTATTTAGTATTCCTTTTTGGTACCAGTATATGAAAATTATAGGAAATGATTATGTGACCCTAAATACATAGACACATGAACCAAGTAGAGTCAGAACCTTTGCCTCTTGGAGTAGACAGTCTACAGCTGAAGCAACTTGGGACATAAGATTTAACTAGATCTACACCATTGTAAAATGATTATTTGTTTCACACCATTGGCCAGTATCCCCCAGACTATCCCCTTATGTGTGAATAACCATGATATAGGAATGGGAAGAAATACAGACTTTGAAATGATTTCTAAGATAACCCAAGATTCCTCATTGGCATGAGAGCTTTGTGTCAGCCCTATACCCACGTCCAAGTATTTTGTAAAGATATTTTGTTAGCAAATTCATTATCCATTGGTTGTCTATACTGTGCACACCTCTCAATGGCAACTTCTGTGCTATTATATACCAAGAAGACATGATCCCGACTCTAATAGGCCCCATTTTAAAGTGAAAGAAAGAATGAACTCTGAAAAGCACTTTTAATTATTAATGACAATTGAAGGGAGCTTTAGCACAAATAATTCCAAAGACACTTCTATTTGGCTTGGAATTTTAATATGATTTTTGACAGATCTATTTACCTAATTATATTTTATCTAGGATAGTATTAAAATGAGCTTCTATTCTGGAAGCACTTACCAGCCGTGTGGTAGGAGCCATGGCTACAGAACATGTTGGTTACAGCAGGAAGCTGGTCCAGGATTAAAAAATGTTTTGTGAATTATCCATAACAAGGAAAACCTTCGTGTAGATAACCAACAATCGAATATACATAAAACTACAGATGACGCAAAGCAAACAAACTTCCCTATAAGCGAGCACAGCTGGGCAAGGAGGCACAGAGGCGCCAAAGGGGATTCATGGGGTGACTGGAGCCACAAGATGATTAGTCTGTAAAAGCCTCGTGCTGATGCCCTCCTGCAGCACATTTCTTTAACATCTTTAAAAATGTTCCTGGTCCAGCTGTTTCATGGAACAAAGTAGACTTTTATGACCTCTCTTTGTTAGTCTCATTCATTCTTTTCCTACCATGAATAAAGAGTGGATCCCAGATGACTAAGTGTTCTAGTTGCTTACCGATAAAAATCATGGAAATATTTTCAATAAGTTAAGGGATTCAAGACTCCAGAAATATCTTGACATTTATATTTCCAGGCTTCTCTGCCCACTGAGTGTCAGTCCCACCCTGATCCGTGTAGTTACTTGCTATTACGTTGCAAATCCTATCCTATTTACAATTCTAGTTGGAGGAGTACTGATTGCACCTCCATAATTACTTTAGCAAGAATTTATCTCCATGAGACACCTATACTTATGAAGGATTATGTTATGTTATGTTATGTTATGTTATGTTATGTTATATTATATTATATTATACATGTAATCTTTTGATCATATATTGTGTTGTATTCATCTTTAGTCCTTTGGAGCAATTTCTCAATTTACCTTCCTGTTTTATGAAGGCCTGTTCAGTTTAATATTTTGCATTTCAGATTCCCTTAAAGCCAACCAAATATGTTCTTACTGACCAACAATGAATAGGGTATTTAACAAATCTGGTATTTGATTTAACACATATACGCAGTCAAACCATACGTTAGCCTTTCCATTTTTAAACTGCTTGAAACATTAAAAGAAAAATTTTAAAACAGGGGGGAAAGCACCTGGGTGGCTCAGTCGGTTGAGCGTCTGACTTCAGCTCAGGTCGTGATCTCACGGTCCGTGAGTTTAAGCCCCACATTGGGCTCTGTGCTGACAGCTTGGAGCCTGGAGCCCGCTTCGGATTCTGTGTCTTCCTCTCTCTCTCTGCCCCTCCCCCACTCACACTGTCTCTCTTAAAAATAAATAAACATTAAAAATAAATTTTAACTGCTTGATGACAACTATCCTGTGAAGCATTCCCCAAAATATGTTCCACAGGATGCTCTTTAACAGATACTTTGTCAAAATAAGTTTAGGAAACATTAAGTAAAACAAAGTTGAACAGGTTTGATTATTTTAGTACTTATCAGGGATCTGGGTAGGCTAATGTAACTTCTGAATCTCCAGGAAAGGAATATAAAGCAATCCCCTGACAGTTTTCATTGAGCATCTAGTATGCCCAGTATTCCGAGAAATACCCTTTGAGTGATGTGCTAACATAAATTTGTAAAGGGGAAGAGATAAATATTTGGGCTGTGAGACTAGATCTTGTCTACTACTTTTATTTCCTGTTAGTACAAAAACTCCTCATCAAAATTTTAACATTGAACAAATAGATTAGGAATTTCAATACAAGCTGAAGAATATGATAATAACACAAAGCAGCTCTTTAAGTCTCGGGTGCCTATAATTATCCTTCATATAGCATTGTGCCAGTACGCTAACATAGTGTAAGCCCTGAGAGGTTGGGTTTTTTTTTTTTTCTTTTTTGTAATGCAAGGGCCTGATGTCAGCTTTGATTGCCATCAAAGAGGTTCCCACTTGAAAGAGACTATCTGGAGTAAATACATTGCCAGCCACATCTGCCAGGAGCAGATAAAGAGCCAGGCCACCTTCCCCCACTGAGGCTCCTTTGACTTAGAAATTTTGGCTGATTTCCATAACTGACCATTTGGGCTCCTTATCTTTTCTCTTCCCTGTGCTTTAAATTCATGCTCTTATGTATGACGTTTACCAATCAAGAGTGAAACTACAAACCCTAGGATCCCATCTTTGACCCCAATAAAAGTAGAACCCCCAGCCCGTGTGTGCACTCTCTCTACCCCCAACCTCACTGTGTGGCCCCTGGTCTGTTGTGTAATTTCCAGGTCTCGTAAGTAATAAGCCTCTGTTGTTTCAAACTTCTCTGATGGCTGTTATTGAAGGGCACCTTGTAATTATAATAAGAACCCCAAGGGCCGGTCCAGCCTCAACATTTGGTTACTGAGAGGCTGAGACCATCCCAAAGCATCCAGTATATATATTTGTGTGGTATTTCAGACACTGTCCAAGAAATACAGCTATAACTTCTCTTTCTACATAGAAAATAAAGTACTAAACTAATTGTTAGTAAGTTAGTAAGGTTTGTAGATAATGTATGAGGTGTTCTTTTAGACAATATTGCATACTGCTACCAACTAGATTGTTGCTAAAGTACACAAAACACGTAATTTCACAAGAGGTTTTATCAGATCAATGATGTAAATCTGAGTAGGTTTGGTAGAAGGAGTGTGAACATTCCAGTAATATAATACTATTTCTCTTATGGGTGCCAACCAGCTGAGAAATAGATCTAAGGGTCTGGGATGGGGAATTAACTATAGTACCAACCAGCTTTAGTACTGGGTCAATTAGCATCGTTTTGCCTCTGAGGAATGGAAAATACCAGGTAAACCTGGCTTAAAAAATAAGGTCACTTATCATCTCACATAACAAGAAGTCCATAGGGAGATCTGCCCCAGGACAGGACGTCGGGGCTTCAGTACTCCTCCTCAGTTGCTCTCCGGTTTCTCTCGTCCTCTACGTGTTGCTTCATCCCCAGGCTGGAAGTAAGAGAGCTGTGTTAGTTACAAGTGTGCTATCTAGACATAAGAGCCTCCAGAGGGAGAAGAAAGCCTCCTCTCTTACTTAGGAGGAAGCAAATTTCTCATGGAAGCTCCCACTGATTTTTCCTCACTGGCCAGAAATGGCTCTCATGCCGTTCCTAAATCCTGGCAAGGGTAATGGGACAACCATGATTGGTTTAGACAAATCAGTAATCTGGAACTGAGGATAAAGTCACCTTTTCTTCAGCCACTGGGGAGGAATAGGTTTTAGGAGAAGGAAAAGGAAGAGCAGGAAATGAATACGGAGTTGTAAGCAAGAGTATCTGCTCTCCATAACCCAATAGTGGGGGTGCCCACAAAAGTATTGTCTACTTGTTTCTGTCCCTCTGTGTTGAACTTACTTGCCTTAGCAGCAGGCAAAGAAAATGAAAGACGGTAAGCCTGTTGATGTTGACTCTTTCTCCTATGCCTACCGCATGCAAAAGTAGCCAATGTGTAATTCCAACTTTTCCTACAAATCCGTGTGCCAGGCAGCAGGAGAGACGGAGAGATCCCAGAGTGACAAGAAGAGGAACAAGGTCATTTTGCTCTTGTCTCACCCATTATATAAGTCACTTCTCCCCAGGAAAGAATAAGCAAAAGGATGGGAAGAATGATAGATATTTACTTCCTGTTTGCTTCCCAGGATGTGTTGGCAGAATTTCTTCATTAATTGGCAGAAACTCTAGAATAAAAGCCAAGGGCTTTCTTAGTAGTGAGGAAAGCAATTGGGGGAGGGGCTTTAGTTCCCATCAACAATCTTGTAGGCATTTATTCACTTTGTAATCATTTAGTAATTCCTCATCTTCACCCTGCAGGGAGCTAAGTACTGGATGAGCACGGTACAAAAGACATGGTCCCAGCCCTAACGGGATTCCATACCTTCTGTCTCCACTGTGAAATAATGGGAAACACGGGAAAACACTCCAGTATTTTAATCTGCAAAGTACTGTAGATAAAACAAGGCCAGAGATATTCTTCCTGCCCAATGAGTCCAAAAAGACTTGACCAAATAGTAGTTTAGGATTGGGGAAGGTGGGTAGGTTGTCATTAGAATTTCAGATAAAGGGAAGGTCCTGAATCGAGGCACAGATGCATGGGACCAGAGGTTGTGTTCAGAAAGCTTTGGGCAAACTGTGGTTCAGAGATGGTTCCCACAGTTGGATGGATCACCGAAGCAGAAAAGGGAGGTCAGGGTCAGGTTATGATGGGTTTTAACCAGCCAGTGTTGTAGTTGAGGCAGAAAACTGCTTTCCTTTCTCCACCCTGATCTTTGCAGTAAAACCTTTCGGTGGAACTTATACACTATATGGTGTATGCAGTAAGAGAAAATAATTAACAGACCTTCGCCATGGGCACTTGAGGATGGGCACAGAAGAAATGGAACGCATACATTCTTCACACAACAAATATATGGCATGTGCCCAAATAAAATTAGATAATAATACAAGACCACGAGGCATTAGTGCCCTTGCTTGCGGCAATTTTTTAACTCCATTTTTGGAGCCAAAAGCACCTAATTTTCACTATCCTCCCAAGTGTCTAATTCAATCATGCTGTCATCAAATATTTATCGTATGCTATGTGCTAGATAAAAAATCGTCATCGCTGAGGGCAGATTTGATTTGGGGAACCCTCCCAAAGTCACTTGTAGCGCAGTCAGCTGAATAAGGTGGCTGATCAGAAAAAGGGATATCATTATAGACCAGAACCCTGGTGCAAGTATAAAAGGAGATTTTCTTTTCCTTGTTTGACCTGCAAACTGAAGCGTAAAATAGGAACTGTAAACTTAAGGCACTTTCAAAAGAGAAAAGTGTTTTAAGCCAAGGCAGCTTCATTGAGAACTTCCTGCTGAGAACGCTTTGAAGGATGTGCCTCATTTGGATGTCTAAATTTCCCTGCGCTTGTTACAGTGAGCTTCCATATATCACAGCAACACCTCAACTCTCCGTCCCACAGCATGCGGAAGACGCAACATTGCTCAGCGGTTCAGAAGGGCTCTCAAATCACGGTGGTCTGCAGCCACCAAGAAAGGTCTTTAGAAAGCTTTGGACCCAGCATGGACCCTCCCAACAAATATGGGAGAACAAAATCGCATATACAGAGTCTGGGACATGTGGTCTGCTTAATACCATCTCAAAGACGAGTTCAAAATCAGAAGAACTAAGTGTTGTACAAAGAGTTCTCAGATATTCAGAGAGAATATTATGTGTTGTTATTATAGTCTATGTCATGAGTAGATATTCAAATGCAACCATATTTTTATACACATATAACATATTTGCATGTTCCGTAGTTGCCCAGCCTTTGCGACCTCCATGAAAGTTATCAACCTGCCCCCAAAGGAACATATGTCAGTTACTGTTCGCTTCTCCAAACCGTCACTCACTTCAGATAAGAAACAATAACAACTGTTTGGAAGCAGCAGCAGTATTAATAGTAGCAGTCATAAAAAAAAAAATTATAATAGCTTAGATCATTGAAATGAAAACCTAATCAAGAGAGAAAGGAAGTGATACCAACAGAATAATAATGAAGAAGAGAGAAACATTATGGTCGTGCTAAGTCGATAGTAAAATGACTTCGGAGGAAAAGGGCTGCAAGTCACCGTCCTTTAGCCGTTCGAGGAAGAGAGGCCAGACCAGTTCAGATGTGTTTTTACTGAGAATTCAAAAGGAAAAACACCCTGGGGGCGGGGCATGTCAGCTCCCCGCTTTCTTTAGCAAGGATTAGCCCCCACGAAATCTGCACCCAAAAAACTGGGGCCTCTTGCCCCGCGCTCAGTCTGCAGGGTGCTTCTCAGGCTAGAGGCAGATTCTGCTCTGGGCACAGATTGCGTGTGCCATCCTGTCTTTATTTACAGCGATGCAGCCAGCAGACTTGATATTGAAGGCGCCAAGCTCCCTGGGCCCCTCTTGCCCTTGGACCCGCTGGCGGCAAGGTCCCAGGTTGGCACAGACAGGTCCTCCGGTGAAGGGTTAGAAACCACGAGTTTCGTCCTGGGCAGAGGCGTCACTCCGTGTTTTTCAGGAAAGTCTCCTTTGTCATTGCTAACAGTCACCTAGTTGGAGATCTGCTGACCTTGGAGAGACTAATGTAATTCATCTCTCCAAAGGCAGGGACAGCCTGAAACAAAGGACAGTCCTGGCTTTCCTCCGTGGCTGCCAGAGGGAGTCTCCACCTGGTTCTGGAAGGAAGATGTCTCGTTTCAGTCCACTTCATCTAGCTCCCACGTCTTGGCCTGTTTTGAGGCTGTCAGCTGGAGGCCAATTACTGCCATTTAGAGAAGTGGATGTTTTAATGTGAATATTTGTCTGCAGGAATCATACGGAGATCGCCGCCTCATCTTGCAGAAACCCTGTGTTAATACCCAGTAATCTGGCCCGGTGCTTTCCCCACAACAGCGAAACGAATCAAATTCATTCCCCCTATTGCCTGGATTTAATTTCCTTGACTCATTTGCATGTCAATCTTTTTAAGTTTAAGTGAGAATATGAATTCCAGTTTTTCTGTGGCTCGTGGCAGTTTTCACGATGTTCTTAACAATATAAGATAATATTGGCTTGGGGGCAATTTTTCTGATTGCTGGGGTTTATTTCCAGCCCGTTTTAAGTGAATTCTGATCCAGTTTAGATCCAAATTGGGAATCTAGGTCTTTACCAATACCAGAAACACCCACTTAGAAATCTGCCAGACCTATAAAGGCATTCACTAATATTTCTTAGGGCCTTTTTTTTTTTAATATAACAGTGTGTTTCCATAAATTGAAAACAGATTCTCTAAGAGCCAAACTGTCCCTGGTTTCAAAAAAAAAATCTGTTCGTGGTAATTGGTGGTGGTGTCTCCTCGACCAGGGTGTCCCCACTGAGAAGTGTAGAGTCATATTGGAAATTCTATTCCCTACCCTGGTCCTCCTCTGGGTCAGTGAAAGATTACTCCACAGTTTGAAGTCTCATCAGATTTACTGCCCTCCAAAAACCTCCCAAAGAATTTGCATTGCATCTAGGAAAAAATGTAGGGGCCCTGAGCGTGACCTCCAAAGCACTTTCCACTCTTCCTGTCTCAGCTCCTTTACCAGCACCGCCTGCACCCCCACCCCCCACCCCACACATACCCTGTGCTCTGTCCCAGCTGCCTTTTCCCCATTCATCTATGAGCATCTCCTGTCATAACCTGGTTGTCCTCGGCAGCACAACAGAAATCCAAGACCTGGACTTTCCTCTTGGTCACACCTCTTTCTGTGCCTGTGCTCAGGCCTCCCAAAGCTTCCCCTCAGTGGTGATGAAAAACAATCTAATTCTTGGCTAATTAGCTGAAACTTACAGAGAATGCATTTTAAGTCTCCACTGTGCTCCCAGAGCACTTAGTCATTCTGTCCATCCATGCATCCATCTGTCAGTCAATCAAGTGCTGTGTTCCAGAAAAGTAAGTTTTGGCCTGGTACATAATCATATTCTAGAGATTATATTTCCTGAATAAGCATCTGTTATGTACTGAAGATCAAATTTATTGGTCTCTGTGCATAAGTAGTTGAGTTCAGTGGATAAGAGAGACCAATAAACAGATTAGAATATGATGGAGGAATATATCAGTGTTTTTAGGAACATGAACAAGGGGCCCCTGACATCCTAGTTGTTAGTGTGGGAGTCAGAACAGTTTCTCTAAGAGTTGATTTGAGCTGTTAAATCATGAATAAGAGATACTGCTTTGGTTTCTGGAGAAGTCTTACCATACTCTCATTGATGTGCCCTTATCACTTTGCCAGTTGCATACAGAGTGCTCAGTAAGTGTTGATTCATTCTTTAGGAATTTATTCACTTGTCCCTTGTGGAAAGAAGAGAGAGAGAGAAAGAGAGGTGAGACTTTAAGAAGTGGTTATAAATAAATTCGGGGTGGACATGTCTGTGATGTTGATGGTGAATCTCTTGGGGCACCTCAGTTTTCCTCCAAGTGGGCCACCTTCCATGTAATGTCCCGTTGTCCTGGGCCTCTCCCTGTGGCCTCTCTCTGATCAAAGAAAGTGACCAGCCTACCCAGATTCAGGGAGGAGACATGGACAGATCCCATCTCTCCTGCATGTTGGGGGACAAGGAATTGCTGATGGCCACCTTTGGAGACTATCTCCTTCATTCCCTCTCCTCACATCATCTCATTCTTTCCATCCTTCCCAACACTATCATGTGTATATTTGAACTTATTCAGTGATTTGTCATAAATTAGTTGTTGTTAATGACTCTTGCCTATCCCCATCCGTACCTTCATCCTATGATTTTCCCAGCATCTCGGACTAATGTCTGTGCTTCCAATATTACTTCCTTGTTGAGTGGTACAATTTATGGCCACGTAAAAATGCTGCTGGAACACACTTTCTTTGTTAACAGAATTAGCAGCAACGTGCAATTCTTCGCCATCCTTCAAGACTCCGTTAAGTCTAACTTCTTCCATAAACTCTTTATTCATCCTCCTGAAAAAGATGGGATTTCTCTCTTTCTAAAATTCATAGCAGTGCATTTCTGGAACTTAGAGTCTGGTTTCAATTATGGTTAGATATAGGCGTTCCTTCTGTTTCCAAAAATATAGAACACTCAGAGGCAGGTAGTAGGATCTACTCATTTTTTCATTCCCCAAAGCACCATGTCACTTTCTGTTTTCTTTATCTCGGTTGGAACTTCAGCTACAGTGTCTGTGCTCAGTTGGGTTCCTCAGCTAGCAATTTGATTTTTGCTCCATATTGTATTCTGGTACTTTGTGCTATGATTTGCGCAGAGATTGATACACAATACGGTCTGTCAGCGAGGAAATCTACATCACAGAGATGGACTGATTTTTTCTGAGTTCCTTGGAAAGTGTTGACCATAGGTTAGAATGCAGAGCACTTTCGCTCCCTTCTGGTCCTCGTCTAGCTCAGTCACATTTTGATTTCTGAGTCAGGATCTCAAGTTTTACCAGAAACTGCTGGCCTTGTTTTAGGTGTACATTTGTCAATGTGGCGGCCGAAGAGATGACTCATTCCAACCTGCTCCATGTTTTTAGTCAATGCATGCTTAAAAACACCATATATGTGGATGTTGGAAAATATCTTCTTTTACAGCACTGCTCTACATGGAAAATGCCAACTATTTCTAAAATCTAATTCTTTCGTTCTTTTTTTTTTAATGTTTATTTATTTTGAGAAAGAGAACACGTGTGGAGGAGGGGCAGAGAGAGAGAGAGGGAGAGAGAGAGAGAATCCCAAACAGGCTCCATGCTCAGCACAAATCCCGATGCGGGGCTCGATCCCATGAAACATGAGATCATGACCTGAGCTGAAATCAGGAGTCAGACACTTAGCCAACTGAGCCACCACGCACCCCGAGTTCTTCTTAAGTAAACATTATTTCACTGTAATTTTCAGAAAACCTTCAACTAGAACTTACTATAATAATATCTTTCAACACCTTGGAAGCATATTATTTTGGAAGATCACACAACTGTGGGGGTAATGAGTGAAGAGTATAGACTTGGATTTATAATCCGTATGATTTTAGGAAAGCTACTTTCTCCCTTAGTTTTAGTTTCCTAAAAAAGCTGTAATACAGTTTGCTAAAAAAGCTGTAATAACATGTACCTCTTAGGTTTTATGTCGAGGATAAAATTAGATAGTATGTCAAAGAGCTTGCCAAATAAACGGCAGATTTTGTCCTGTCATGGAAATATTTTCTTAGGATGTGTCCCAGACAACCTCATGTATGTTGTAAAAACTAAGGCATACATGCCAATTTAATATGGACAGGAAAATCTAATATTCATTTTTATTTTGACATTATAAAAAACATCCTTTCCCCTTTGTGTGAATTTTAGATGAGGCAAAAATAGTATCTTAATAGAAGTCTGTATTAAAGACATGTATCTGAACAAACGTTGGAAATTATTTTGTGGAAATGTGAATGTAAGCTGATGACATTTAACCGATGCTCTCCGAGCCATCTTTTATCCTCCCCAAATGAATAAACAATAGGGACCACGCCTTCTTCCTGGCGCTGTCATCTTTCCAACTTTAGAATGAGTGGATGAGAGAGATCATTGAAAGCAAAGGTCGCTTCAAGTGTTCTCTTGGTTGTTATCATTTTAAACGCAATTTTATCTCCTTGCAAGGTTAAAATATCCAGTTTTGTTTCTCACTTATTGGAAAGCAGTATGTGACTGGTTGACTACTCTACCTAAGTCAGTCTCTAACAAGAATAACAAAAGTCTCGCTATTAATGAAAAGCGAGAACCAGGTCCCCCGCCCCACTTTGATGGCATCATAGCTACACCAACAGAGGCCAAATAAAAGAGTCAGACCTCTCTGATGGCAGTCTTGTTTGATAGGTGCTCAGTTATGATGTCCATGCTCAGAACTGATTGATGAAGGTTCGAGAAAGGTGTGAACTCTTAGCCTCTGTGTTCTCCAGTTATCAATCTCGTGTGGACCATAGTATCTTTAAAGAATTACAGTTTCACAGTACCAACAAGTACTGGGCTTTCCAGTTGCCTCCTATCTCTGCAGTTCCTGAAAAGATAATACTTCAACAATGTTTGGCCTGTGAAAACTCACTAAAGAGAAAGTGCAATGCAGGTCAGAAGTGCTGCATTGATAATAAATAATCATTACCGTATTACCGATTAAGTAAGTGCATGATTATTAAATATGCTTAAACCTTTCAGAAGAGAGGAGTTTGCGATCATTGGCTGTATCCTTTGAGGTGTCCAATGTGTCTCGTTAATGATTCACTGATACACATAAATTTTGTTTTCAGTTCTTGTTCCAAATAAGTCTGATTACATTTGTAAGTGTATGTATTATGCTTATTACAGAAGATCAATATCCTTATTACAGAAGATTTTTTAAATTCTCTTTCTCACTTATTTGGCCAATTTTATAGATGACTTATTATGCTTTATATAAGTGAACAGAGAAGGATCCCCCTTGTGGGGACTGTATTCTAACAAATGCAGTAATAAATTCTAAACCCAGAAACATAAAAACTATAACAGTAACCAAAGAGAAGTCCGTTAGAAGGACAAAGCAAATGATGGCAGGGTCAGAGGGCAAGGGGCTGGAGACTATGGAGATCGTTGGGGGAATCAACCTCAGGGAGAAGGTGACATGAAAGCCGACCTGGAAAAGATGCGAGAATTTGCCAGGTGACTGATTGGAGGAAGAGTATCCCAGGAGGGAAACAGCCTTGAAGTTTTAAGGCAAATCTGTGTCTGCAACGTTCCAGGAACTGGAACTACACACACACACACACACACACACACACACACACACACATATGTGTGTGTATAGGAATTTATTTTCCCAAAAATACAGTGCTTGGTTTGTAAAAATAACATCTCACCATAAAGTGATCATTAATCTTGATGTAGGAACTTATCTGTTCTATTAGGTAGAAGCACAGTTCCCCTGAGAATATTTAAATTGGAGAGTTTTTATACTAAGTATGAAAAGAAATTTGTAGTAATGAAAAAGATAAAGAATCAACACAGGGGCTGCCCCTTCCATGGAAACACACACTACATGAGCTCAGTAAAGTAAAGGAACATCTCTTCTCATGATGCATCAAGGTGACCTGCTGGTATAAACTAGAATATACCACATGCTGTATACGTAATACATTATATATATAAGACATGCACATACATGCAAATTGTAAGTATTAAAGCACGTACGCATACTATATATTTAAAAACTTAGCATACAAGAAATTAAATTACGTTATAGGCACCTGGTCCCTACAGAGCAAGAGGAATTTAATTAAATCACAGAGTTTGGGGAAACGTTCAGTCCGCAGTTGATGGGAAAAAAATTAGATGTTTCACCATACTAACTTGGAAAAAAAAAAAGAATGTTCGGGTGGACTTATAAGCTTTGAGATTTTATAGTAATAAATAATTTCACTAAAATTACCTTCATGGATGCTGGTGTCACCTGGGGAAGTCAGAGGATCACTATTTCCTTCACCAGGGAATTGATACAGCCCCCTAGCAAGCCAATGGGATGGTCTATGCCTGGAATCCCTGACAACTTGAAAGCCTTTTGGGGGGAAAAATAGCCATATTTCTTTAAACTTTCATGTGTGTGTGTATATGGCAGAGAGGAAGCAGAAGGTAGCTAGAATTTTCAAATGTAATCATTAATAGCTTCACAGGTGTGCTGATAGCATCCAACAGGGTTACCTTCTGGGGCAGAAACACAGATCATTCCTGCTGTTCTTGGAAAAGGAATGAGGGGGAAATGAACACGTGTTCATGAGCCCTCCTAGCAAAGTAGGTTCTCTCTAGAAACATATGGTCCACTCCCAAACTCACCCCTTAATTTTCCATGGGCGGTCCTGTAAAATAGCAGCCCTGTGAAATCGCTCATTGAACTGGTGAAATTAAAATATTTATATTCTGTACATGCATGCATGGAGGAAGATCTCACTTCATTTGTGGCAGTTAAGCAGTCTGAAGTAATTTTCCAGCAAGCATTGGGCCATTCCATTGAGATTGAAGGAATCTGGTACAATAATGGTTCTTATTAATTCACTGCTCTTCATTTTAAAAGAATAGTATGATTCCTTTGTGCTGTAAATTGTTTGGGCAATATGATGGGGCTTTTCTGTCTTGTGACCAGAAAGTCGACATGCTAGGAGGACAAAGTTCTCGGGAATAATAGCTAACGTTGACTGGCGCTTTTTAAATGTTCTCTGTAAGATAATTTCTATTTCTGATTCACTTTTCTTTTTGCCTTTCCCAAAAGGGATTTAAGTTAATTACATTTTCTAATGTGACTTTGATATTTCAGCTCCCCCCCCCCCAAATCTTACAAGGAATATGCAGCTGAAATGTCATTCTGGTTCTTCTGTTTTCCTGGAAATTCTGATATTAAATATGGGTGTCACACTGGAAAATTCCACCAGAAGAAAAAGTTAAACAAGGCATAAAATTTACATTAGTAACATCTCATTAACCCATCATCTAGAAAGCTTTTGTTACATGATTTTCATCATTTATGAAATTATGTTGGTGTCTCTTCTGGTCTTTTTTGCCTATAGGACTTAACTTTGTCATGCATTTATCTCCATCAGAATGTAGTAGCAACATTTGGCATTATTCCTTCCACATTCTTCTCCTTTTTGAAAAAGGGTAAAATTGGCTTAGTTTGATAATAGTCATCCCTGATTACTCTCTCTGCGGAAAACAGCTTGAGAGGCACATTATTTAATTAAAGAAAATATTCATATTGCCCTTTAAAACCTTCATTTTCTATAACCTATTGATTATGCAACCAATTAGTCTTACATGTAAAAATTGTACTGCTTTTAGCATAACACTTTTACATGCCACTGGGATAGTCATTACTGTGTAAAGTGTGCACAGTTCCTAACTTTCAAACAAGAGGTATTCTGCAAGATCACGGCTAAGTCCGTGTTTCAGTTGGGGGAAAAAAAATGTGCTTTGATAAAAGTAGTCCTGTAAAGGATAATTGAGTACCTTGGGTGACACCCAAAGCAAAATAGTTATAACAACACTTTGCTAATAATACATCTTGGGATAATACTACCACTCATAGAAACACATCATCAAGAAAATAATCAACAAAATGATATAGCCTAAATCATAGCTCCTGACAATGTTGGGGCAAGATCAAGAAGAGGCTGTGGAGTCAAGAGGGGGGGAGTGAGGGCAGTTCTTCTACATTGTGATAACTCAGATATTCTACGCTCAGGGAGCACTGGTGATTCATTCAGCAGAGAGTATAATGCCCTCCCACCAAGTGATACTATAGACCCAGTGTCCATAGTGATTTGGCTTTATATTGCTACCACACCAAATCACCACAAGCTCCGTGGCTTAAAACAACCTATTTTTTTTATTTGATAGTTCTGTGGGTGAGAGGTCTGAGTTGGTGTCTGCAGTCTCTTCATTCTGGGTCATAGGAGGCTGAAGCAAGGTGTTGACCAGCTGTACTCCTATTAGGAGGCTCTGGGAAGAATTGTGTCCATACTCATTAAGGTTGTTGGCAGGGTCCAGTTCCTTGGGGTTAGAGGACTGGGGTCCCTGTTTCCTTACTGGCTGCCAGGATGGGGCTCCCCTTACCTGCTAGAGGCCTTTCTCTGTTCTAGCATGTAGGTCTCTACATCTCAGAGCCAGCAAGCATGAAATCTATCTGAGGCTGAGTATCCTCTCACTTTTCCTTCTGCCATGTTCTTCTTCTGCCTCCAGCCAGTGAATGTTCCCTACTTTTAAGGGCTCCTGTGATTCGGTCAAGCCTACTGAAATAACCCAGGATAATGCCTTTATTTTAAGTCTGTAACTGTAATCACATCTGCAATATCCCTTTTGCCACGTAAGGTAACATCATCACAGGTTCCAGAGATAACGGTGTAGGCATCTACAAAGGGCCATTATTCTGCCTGTCACAAATCCGGCATGTTTTGAATCGTTCTCCCAGAATTAAATCTATAGAGAGGTTGTATGGTCCAAAGCGCATGTCCCCAAAATGGCTGCCAGGAATCAGGGAGCAGCCCCTTCACAAAGTGATCCCCACTGACCTTACGGGTCAGATACCCAAACTCTCCTTCAACAGTTCTTAATCTTATTGTCACAGAGATGTACCTGATACACTCTTGTGTGCTTTCACACTCTCAGACAGCAACTACTGATTTATAAACTGAGTACAATCAGGGTTGTACTCAAGGGTTCCAGTCAATCAGAAGGCAGCATCTCTGTCTTTTGGAGATGCCAGTACACAGGTGTCCTGGGGAAGGAGGGGGACACTGATGGGTCGGTGATGGTTCCCATTCTAGCCTAATCAAATTGATCACTGCATTTATTAAAATTTTCATAGACTCCAATAGAATGTGAAATTGATAGAATACATAAATCACATAGAAAAGAAGAGTAAAGAAAAGCGTTTGAGCCTGGAATTATTCCAGAAACTCTTCATTAGGAAATTTAAGTCTTGAACTAGAACTTTAAAAATAATGGAGACGGCTAGCCTATCATTTAGTTTATGCTTAGACATGCTTTGCAACCACCCTTTGGAAATTATTAGGATACCAGTTGCTTGCTCTGAAAATTGACAAGTAAAGAAAGAAAATTATTTATCCTCTCATTGAAAGAAGTATATTTTTTGGTAATCTAAATGACCAATTGATGAGGAAAAACTCTTCTTTGCAGAAATATTACAGGTAGCAAATACAGAAGAAGTGATAGAATCAGAAAATCACTCTTTTGCAGTCTTCATGCAATCACCGGTTCAGGCAGTGGTCATCAGTGATTGAACTCATTAGCTTAAAGACTGAGAAAGAACCAGAGAAGAGAGGGGCCAGGTTTTCCTTACGGCACAAAGTGAGAAAACAGGACCCCTTCTCCCTCCTTACGTAACATGAAGCACCCTGCACCCTCCATCATGAGGTAGTCATGCCGGAAAGTTGAACCTGAATCTAATTAAGCTTCAGTTGATAACTTCTAGCCAAAAGGAAGTGGAGAGAGGAGAACAAGTAGTTAAATAACATAAAAGTAGAACAAACGGAAATCTAGAATAAGGGGTATTTTATAGGACAAACGGCATAGTTTCTATGCCAAGTTAATGACACTGAAAGACTGCTGGAGATTAAAAAAAAAAAGATTTAGAAGGATTTAACAGATGCAATGTTTGGGGCTTCTTTAGATCTTAATTTGAGTGTATCAGCTATGAGAAAAGACATTTCTGAGACAATTACGTTATTTTTAATTTTTTTAAGATTCATTTTTGAGAACGAGAGAGAGCGTGAGCGGGGGAGGGGCAGAGAGAGGGAGACGCAGAATCGGAAGCAGGCTCCAGGCTCTGAGCTGTGGGCCCAGCACCTGACACGAGACTCGAACTCAGGAACCGTGAGATTATGAACTGAGCCAAAGTCTGTGGCTTAACCGGCTGAGCCAGCCAGGCGCCCCTCAAATTGTCTTTTGGACTGGACCTGAGACAACCTTGTTGTTAAGATGTAAGTGAATATGTATCTGAGATTGTGCTTTGACAGATGGCTACTGGAGTATTTAGGCCTGAGATTGCATGCTGCGGGGATGGGCTTTAACAATCTTCAGCAAAGGAAAAACAACAAAGCAAATGTGGCCAAACCTCGATAATCATAACATGTGAATGATGCATATGTGGAGATTCGTTATACCATCTCCTTTCTCCATCCATTTGGTAGTTCTACAATTTTTCATTAAAAGTTTTTAAATCACTTATTCACACTTAATTGTGTACCTTCAATCCATTGAGTTGTGTCTTAACAAACAGGAATGGTGTGATGGTGCCATTGTTCTGTAGTGGTCTGAGTGAGCATCCCCGTTTTATTAAGTACCGTTCTGTTAAATTGCTAGTTTCTTACAGGATTGGTCTCATTCCCTTGAGGCTCTGTACCTCGGGGCCGGTGTTAATTGATAAGGCTTCCTCTTTGAAATTTCCATGAATAGACATTCTTCCATCAGAAACACCTTAGTTCTGCTGACAGAATTTGTATGCATTTTTACCCTATTCCAAGATTTGCGGGAGCTGATCGCGTACTAACTAGAGAACAGGAGCGATAATTGATCGCAGTTGCTTAGCCTTGCAGGGAAGGGCAGTGATCAGTCTTAAAACAGTGACTAAATGAATCCGAAGTGATGGATGCCCAGCTCGGTCATGTCTGCTGTACCTTCTCCACGTGTCCTGAGAGAAGGCACCTGGTCTGTGGGGAGACGCAGACGGCAGGGTTATTTGGAAGTAGGAGGTCGGGCCACTGTCCGAAGGAATGTTTTCTTCATTTCTGTAAAAACTGCTGTTCCTCCTTTACCTCTGCCTTCTTCCCTCTTGAAACTTAACAATGCAAATTCCAAGTTTGTGTATATTTTTTCTCAATGCTTAATTATAGCCGTCTCTCTTTATTAAGTTTCATTTTCCAGTCTTAAAAAAAAAGCAATTAACAAAATGGCTTAAAGGCTAAATAATTGAGAGAAAAATCTCATTTTCTTAGGAGATTCTGTCATGTTCTTATTTATAGATATAATTCCTCTTTTCAGAGAAAGGGCAGGAAGAGAAGGTAGGTTGATATTCAGATAATAGCCTTCAAGGCACATTCCATAAACGTCAAGTTGAACGGGACTCCTCTCCATTTTGGTAGCATCCAAGAGACACCGAATCCAGATTCTCGATGTCCCTGGTAGCATTCCTCGCTCTGTTCTATGGAGCGATCTTGTTGTTTACGGGTAATTTAAGCTTTGGATGAAGCTCTGGTGAATTCGGCTTCTGGACAAAAGCAAAAGTAATTCAACTTAAAGGTCACCATAGAATGTTAATCATAGAGGTGAGAGAGGAAGGGAAGGCACGAACCTCATTAGTGACATAATGGGGAAAAAAATTCAGTCTCAGATAAATGGGACCCGCTTCTGAAGCTTTGCTGTAAGCTGTAGCAGCACTAGGAAAAAAGGCTGGACTGGAAATGCAGGACTTTAGATTTCGTGTGCCTTCCTAGTGATACCATTTCCTATCAGCTCCCCAGCAGCCCGGCCGAAGGGCTCTACTTACCAGCCCGTGCCCAATTCTCTTTATCCTCCTTTCTCCAGCCCCAACCAAGTCATGGATTCTGTATCCCAGATCTTGAGAGCCTCATTTTTTTTTTAAGTTTACTTATTTATTTTGAGAGAGACTGAGACAGCGCAAGTGGGGGAGGGGCAGAGAGAGAGAACCCCAAGCAGGCCCCCCAGTGTCAACAAGGCGCTCAACGTGAGGCTCGAACTCACGAAGCCATGAGATCATGACCTGAGCTGAATCCAAGAACCGGACGCTTAACTGACGGAGCCACCCAGGCCCCGCCTTGATCCTCATTTTCAAAGGAATTCCCTTTCATGTAAATTTTTGTTATATTGTTATCATTTCATGCTTCAAAATATTTTATCTCATTATTTCTATTGAGGGGTATTTTTCACAGAAGATGCAGACTTGGAACATACAGTTTGGCAAGGTTTGACAAATGCATACACCTGTGTACTCCCCACCTTTGTCGCGATAATAGAACATTTCCGACAGCCTAAAAAGTTCTCTCGTGCCCCTTTCCTATCACTGCCTTGCAGCCCAAAGGAAACCACTGACCTGATTCTGTCAACCCAGATTCGTTTCACCTGTTTCAGAATTTCACCTATAAATAGAGCAATGCAGAATATACTCTTTGAAGGCTGACTTACTGTGTCATCGTAATATTTTCGAGTTTTGTCCATGTTCCTGAGTAGTAGTCCATTGCGTAAATATGCCTCAATTTAGTGATCTCTTTTCCAGTTCACGGGCGTTTGGGATGGCTCTATTTTTTTTTTACTATTATGAAGAATGCTGCTATGAATATTCTGGTATGAATCTTTTGATCTATTTTTCTTCAATTCCACCCATGCATGGACTTGCCGGTTCATAAGGAAAGTGTACGTTTAAATTTATGAGAAGTTGTTAAAACAGCTTTCCAAAGGGTTGTAACCAGTTTACATGTCCGCCAGCGAAGGGGCATAGTTCTAATTGCTTCATCCTTACCAATATTTGGGGTAGTCATTGTTTTAATTTTAATTTTATCCATTCTAGTGGGTATGTTAAATGTTCAAGTCATTTGGGTTTTTTTATTATTATTATTGAATTATATAAGTGCTCTATTCTGGATCTAAGTCCTTTGAGATACAGATCTCTCTTCATGCATATAGAGACGTTTTTAATTTTGAGGAAGTCCAGTTTAACATTTCTTTTGTAACTGCTGCTTTCTCAGTATTATCTAAAAAAAACTTTGCCTCCCCAATGACACAATGATAGTCTCCTATGTTTTCTTCCAGAAGTTTTAGAATTTTGGCTTTCAAATTTGGGTTACTCATTCCTTTCAAATTAACTTTTACATAGTGTGTGATCTAGGGATCAAAATCCATTTTTTTCTGTAGTTATTCAGTTACAGGAACATTTGTGAAAAAACTTGAAACTTAGTTCCTTAGGCATCTTTGCTGAAGGTCAATTGACCAGATAGCTATGGGTTATTTCTGGACTATCCTGTCCCATTGATCTAGTTGTCTGTCCTTACTACGGTCACACTTCCTTTGTAGCTACAGCAAGCTCTTTATGTGCTAATGTGGAAATATCTCCAAAATGGACTGTTGAGTGGGAAAAGAGTGTGCAGATCTATGTAGACAGCTTCTGAAATGACAGAAAATAACATATCTTCATGTGTGTCCAAATATGCATATAAAACCTGGGAAGGATATACAAGGTATTAACAGTACTAATAAGAGTAGTTACCTATGGGGTGCCTGGGCGGCTGAGTCAGATAAGCATCTGGCTCATGGTTTCAGCTCAGGTCATGATCTCATGGCTAGGGTTTGAGCCCTGCATTGGGCTTTCTGCTGATAGTGCAGAGCCTGCTTGGGATTCTCTCTCTCCCTCTCCCTCTCTCCTCTCCTCTTCTCTCTCTCTCTCTCTCTCTCTCTCTCTCTCTCTCTCTCTCTCTCTTTCTCTTATTCAGCAAATATTTGGTGACTGCCTATTATGCATCAAGCAATCTTTTAACCCCTAGGAATATAGAAGTGCACAAAATTGTCATGTTTCTTATGTACATTCTCATGGAGGAGAATGATAATAAATGATAAATAAAATCGATTTTCACTGAAGGGGATAAGTGCTATGAATGACATAAATAGAGAGAAAGACAAGGTAAACATGAGACAGATGCTCTGGAGGACTTTCAGAGGAGATAGCTTATGAGCTGAGATTCAGTTGCCAAGAATGATCCAGAGGGGAGAAGAATCGGGGGGGGGGGGGGAACATTCTCCAAGCAGAGCAAACTGTCAACAGAGAGGCCCTGAAGGTATAAATGGCTGAGAAGACACAGGAAGTGGGCAGGCAGGTGGCAGGGCACAATGCACGTGACACAGGCAGGCAGGGGCTAAGTCCAGCAGGACTTTATGGGAAGTGATGAGAAATTTGGATCTTATTCTAGATGCAATGGAAAGCTGTTGGAAGGAGTGAAATGATCTGATCTAACTTTAAAAAAAAAAAAGTTCATTTGGTTGGGAGAAAAATAGATTAAGTAGGACCTAGCAGTGGGAGAGGCAGAACATCAGGAATTAGTATCACAAAAGCCAAGAAAGGAAAGTGTTTGGAAAAGGAGGAAATGCCAGATTGTTGCAGCTGAGGACAGAGAACTGTCCACAGATTTAGTCACGTGGAAGTCCTCTGTGGTCTGATGGAAGCAATGTCTGTGGGGTGGTGGGCGCAGAAGACAGACCAGAATATGCTGGAAAGCGATAGATTTTCTGTATTCTGTATCCCCGCCCCCACTACAGACACATGCGCACACACACACACAGAGCAAATGAAAAGTAGAGAAATGGAGAAAAAAATGTAGACAGTTCTTTCAAGGGTTCTTTAAAGGCAATAAAAACATAGACATGTTGGGTATGTCCAGAGGGCATATCTGTGTGTTAGGTTCACACATTTGCTACCTATTAAAAATTCTTATAAGGAAAACTGCTATATAACAAAGTACACTTCGTGTTTTAGTGACTAAATCCCCATGATAAATTTTAAGAGAGTCCGTTTCGTATAATCCCACCCCGTTGGAAGTAAGATTATTGGAAGTTTCCCCTGAAGTTTTTAATACGACTTTAAGTCTATTTTGGGGGAGCTACAGATTCCACCAGCGTATCAGACTGTTCCAGATGTCCGTATATAATGACAGAACATCTCATGATCTTAATCCACCCCACTACCCACATCAGCTGTATTACTTGTCCTTAACTGATTAAGCCCCATTGTAAATACTCCCATAAGGAACTGTGAGCTGATCACTGATGCTTCTCCCTTAAGCAGACACCAAACGGGTGTTTCAGAGTCTGATGCTGGTGAGAGTCAGTGGAATTTGTAGAATATCACTAAGACAATATCTTCAGGCAAATATATGGCTGTCATGTAAAGCGTAAGGGGTTAGGATTTTGGCTTCTTATGAAAAACAATTATATATAAAGTTAACGTTTTTGTTTTTCTAAGAGCTTTTTCTCCTTTATTTTAGAGAGAGAGAGTACATGTGCAAGCAGGGGAGAGGGGCAGAGGGAGAGAGAGAGAGAGAGAGAGAGCATTTTGAGCAGGCTTCATGCGCAGCACAGAGCCCGATGCAGGGCTCAATCCCACGACCCTGCGATCATGACCTGAGCCCAAATCAAGGATCAGATGCTCAACTAACTGAGCCACCCAGATGCCCCATAAATTTACATATTTCGCCACTTTATTCTTATTAGCTATTTGTCACCTATCTAAGAGACAACATTTGGCCCATATAATATTATCTGAGAGGAAGGACACTGCCTTCTACAGTGGCTCCCACCTTCTCAAGCTGATTCTGGATATAAAGCTTGTTTCACGAGAGTCCAGAATTTTCCTGTGTATTCAACTCCCTCTATTTGTGCCGTCTGCTAATATGCTCATTGTGTTTGACTACTTTGGAAAATCATGGGCTCTTTTCCCCTCAGTCTTAGACATTCCACTTTATTCTCTCTTCTGCCCTGAATTCATGTGTGTCTCTGTTTTTCTGCCTCTGACAGAGGCTTCGGTTCTTGCCACTTTCCTCTGCAGCCACAATTGCAAGAAACCCAGTTGTAATCAGCAATCTGCCCTACTGCTAAAAGCTATTAGTGCCAATGTTGTTAATGACCGACCCGGTTGAATGTGGTGATTTAAGAGGTAGACTTATTCCTTGTCTCTCCCTAGGGCCTTGTTCTTAAATGAGATTCCCACGTTGTTTACTCCCCTAGCATAAGGAGCATTAACCACTACCCGTCGCACTTCATATATCAACTCATTGAATTGAAGTAACGGGGAGCTTAAAACATATCACCGCATTTCAGGTATGAAGCCACACACCCTGAAGAAACTGGTGCCCCCAGTTTTAGCCTAAGGAAGTTGGATAATACCGCCCTTTGCTTTGAAGTTACAAATATTATTCCCTTCTGGGGACCAGAGGATGAGAGGGGTACAGTTAGATTTCTTTTAGGAACTAAACACATTAGAAGTCACCTGCAAAATCAATACCAATTACTTGCAAGCAAGGGCTGAAAAATCATTGAGGCTATAGAGCGTGCACATAGGTGAATGGCTCAAAACAAAGAAAACGCTAGCATGGCTGAAAATTCTCACAAAACGGGAGCAAAGGAGCGGAGCTCTCTTCCACTTGTTTTGACACTTTGAGAATAATTAGTACCATCAGCAATTATCAACACTTAAAAAGAAAAATAAACACAGCAGCAAATAACTGAGTATAAGGAGAATATTTTACTGACTCCCTGGCATGGCTAAGGTTTGTGTCATCTTTCTAGCAGACATCAAGGCATTCAGAAGGTGTGTGGGGATGCCTTATCTACATAAACGAGCAAACCTTTCATTCAACAGCCAAGCTTTCTCGATATGCGCCAACGTTACGTGTTTGGTGTCTCAAGCTTCTGTTTGAAAAATCTCACTTTGAGGGGCTCAGAGCAGCCTTTAGAGATTTAACTGTGTCCCCTCTCCTTTGTTCAAAAGATAGAAACAATGCCTTTCAAATTTCTGGAATCGGTAAGCTTGTGTTTTCGACTGAAGAGAGAATAGAATTTCTTCCTTTCTTATTGCCTCCAGTACCGCAGAGCACATGTCTGTTAAGACAGGGACCCAGAAACCTAACTCTCTAGCCTGGTCATGATGGAGAATTCCTGAAAAACTATCAAGTCTCTCTAGCTTGCTCAGGTCCATGACCGATTTGTGTTAGGAGTTGGAGGTGGGGGGGTGGGGGGCTGGAGGTGGTAGGGGATGGAGGGAGATACCGTAGAACTTCCTCATAGTTTACAGCCCTACTTACCACACATGTGAGGTAGTATGGAGATGATGCTATAATTAAAGCTCATTTGAGAAGGAGTAAGTTTAGGCATGTCTGTATCACCAGCGTGAATAGTGCAAAAGGTCCTTTGGACCATGGCTTTTCTCGACTTCACTTTTGCCGTCTCTTGACATAGAATAGTATGATTCTTTTTTTTTAATTTTTTTTTCAACGTTTATTTATTTTTTGGGGGACAGAGAGAGACAGAGCATGAACGGGGGAGGGGCAAAGAGAGAGGGAGACACAGAATCGGAAGCAGGCTCCAGGCTCTGAGCCATCAGCCCAGAGCCTGACGCGGGGCTCGAACTCACGGACCGCGAGATCGTGACCTGGCTGAAGTCGGACGCTCAACCGACTGCGCCACCCAGGCACCCCAAGAATAGTATGATTCTTAACGCTTGAAAGATTAGTCTCAAAAGACCATGTCACAAAAAAAAACCCCTCTTACTAGCTGACTTCCTTTTTTAAAAAAAATTGCAGGGCCCCTGATTAATATTTAGTAAGTAGAAAGTAAATGGCTAGCCACACAATGTCTGAAAATGAGAGCTCTTGGTAATTGCTTGGGGGGAGAACAGAGAAGAAACAAGGGAAGTGGGATGGCCATAATGGCCATCGAGCACTTTCCAAAAGGGAAAGGTAAGATAGGGAGAAGGGAATTTTGCTTAAGATGAGTTCAAGGGTGGGGGCACCTGGGTGGCTCAGTCGGTTAAGCATCTGGCTTCGGCTCAGGTCATGATCTTGTGGTTCGTGGGTTCAAGCCCCAGGTCGGGCTCTGCGCTGACAGCTCAGAGCCTGGTGCCTGCTTCAGATTCTGTGTCTCCCTCTCTCTCTGCCCCTCCCCTGCTCACACTCTGTCTCTCTCTCTCTCAAAAGTGAGTAAAACATTTTTAAAAAGTTTAAAAAAAAGATGAGTTCAAGTGTGTCAGAATTAGGTTGTGGGAAATAAAGTAATATCACAGTATGTGCAAAGCACTGGTAAGTTCATTTGCTGTGGATGGTCCTAAAGGTGAGATGCTGCTTGAAAAGTCTAGTATTTTCTAAAGGTAACATGCACCTAACTCTTCATGCTTTTTTAAAAGCATTAAAAACATTGGGATTCAATAGTTATATTTACTTTTATCCTTTGGGATAAAAATAATTCTCATCTCATTTCATATGTTGAGTTGCTAAAAGAACATCAGAAGAGGCTAACAACGTATACATGTTTGTCTCTATGGGTTTATGCAGTTTACAGTTGTTCTCAGCAGTGCTTGTGATGAGTGTTCTTAGTAGCATCAGGTTGGTTGTTCACGGAGTATTGACCTGACAATCTTCTGAGACAAGTCCTGCTTGATTCAGTTGATGTGTCATTTCCTGTTATAATTGCATCTAGAACTTTGCAACTTAAATTAGTACAGTTGGGTGGAACGTTAAGAAAGGGTATATAAATCTATGAATTGAATTATTACTTACTGTAAAAGTGTGTTTTGAAAAGAGAAAGTAGAATTGTTACTCAGAAAGAAAATTCTGGAAGTGTGATAATAATCTTTTAATAAAATTTAAAATGGACATCATAAAGGGATATAAGAGTTTCGCTGGGACATAAAAAACAGTAGAAATCACATACTTACTATGTGCAGACACGGGCCTGGTATTTTTCACAAGGTGTTTTTCATCCAGCTGAAAGGGGAAAATAGATGTGCCAAGAATCAGAATGAGAGATGACAGCTGGTAAGCCAGGGGCAGAGGTAAGGCATGCTCACTCTGAGAGCGTGTGGTGTGGGCAACAGAGACCTCTTCACACTGGAGAGGCCCAGAAAGGCTTTCTGGAGAGATAGTATTGAGAGAAATAGTAAAGGCGAAATACGGGGGCGCCTTGGTGGTTCAGTTGGTGAAGCCTCTGATTTCGGCTCAGATCGTGATCTCACAGTTCATGAGTTCGAGCCCCACATTGGTGCTAAGAGCTCAGAGCCTGGAGCCTGCTTCAGATTCTCTGTCTCCCTCTGTCTCTGTCCCTCCCATGCTCACGCTCTGTCTCTCTCTCTCAAAAATAAACAAACATTAAACAAATAATAAAGGTGGAATATGAATTATGAGAAAAGATTTAGAAAAAGCAAAGTTTTTGTATGGTGGATGCTTCGATTTCAGTTCCTTGTTTTCATAGAGGTGTTCTAGAAGAACCTCGAGGCCAGACGTGGGCAGCAGGTCCTCTCAGGCCAGGAAGCTGTAGGAATTCTCTACAAGCCTGGCAGTGGAAAGCCATCAAAGGTTTACAAGCTGAGAGCTATTATAATGAGTTCCATAAAGAACAATATGGCAGTCATGTGCAGGATGGACTCGGAGAAAGACCGAAGCCAGGAAAACCAAGAAAATGTTTTAACGGCACCAAAAAAGAATTAATTGAACATTCTACCTGAGATTTCTAATAGAAATCATGAAAGGGGCACAAAAGGAAATCATAAGATCTGATTCAACAAAGATTTAAAATTTGTAAGTGATGTTATAACCCTATAACTTATCCACTTGTTAGGACCCATTAATTCTGATTCTACAATTGGAACAGTTCTGGAAGTCTTCATTTTATTTGACATTAGTTTAACGTACAGATTCCCTTAAGTCTCAACCAATCAATTTGATTGTGATTAAGAATTTCCTCTTAATTTGTACTTTAATATTGGCTGGAGAATGCAAGTTAAAAAGCCATAGCCCATGCTTTACATTTGACCCATAGACACAACAAACTCAAAGTTGATGATTCGAAAACAACCATTCGGTGTTTGTACTCCCAGTTTTTCTTCTAGTACTTTATCAGAGATATCAATGAGACTTCAAACCCAAATCACCGACTCATAGGACCAGCTATCTTCTGTAACCCGTGGAACACTCTGGGATGAACGGAAATTGCTTGCATTTCTTTCTGAAGTAAAAAAAAAAAAAAATTCTAGGAAATATAATCATCACAGGGCAAAAGTGGAAATGACTTCCCACTATAGTAAAATGTGATGAAACCAGCTGATTTTATAGCCATTATTATCTTATCAAGAAATAAGAAAGAATATTTTTAACTGGATATGTCCTTCAAGTAAAACCTGAATAAATTTTAAAGGCTGAAGTCTTCCTCAGTAATAACTTTAGTAATTATTTGCTGTTGATGAAAAATATTCTGATGCCAAGCGTTTTCTTCATTTGCCCCATATTTGGTGAGAAGGTGGGTGGAGTTGAGACTTTTGAATCAACCTGATGATTCTCTGAATCCTGTCAAGCCCACCATAGCTGCATGGCTTTGTCAATCCATTTAACCTGTAGGGAAAAACAAAAAAACAAAAAACAACTCACCTAGTGGTTGTGTTAATTGCACATAGTAAATGTAGAGTGCTTAGCACAGAGCCTGGTGGGTTCTTAATAACTATTTGTTGAGTAAATGAATATTTTTACTGTAAGTGGAGTGGGCCATGAGATTTACTAAACTAATTAGGGGCCAAACTTCTCAAGTGCTAACCTATGTGTCACTGAAGAATGAGGAAGGAAAGTCTAAAGAAAGGGGAGAAGTAGATGAATATAGTACACCTATCACAGACAGGAAGACGTGATTTCTGGGGACAGTCCCAGGAGCACAGGAGTGTTCTAGAGTTTTACCCCTGTTACTTCTTTCCTACAGAGTCACACTCACTTCAGGGCCAGGCCATCAATGCCCTAGGGAACAGACAAAGCTGAGTTCAAGTCCAGGTTGCTTTGTTTCCTAGTGGGTTGAGGTTAGGCGTTTCATTTCATGAAAGTAAAGACTTCCATGGTTTATGGATGCCCTTTGCTGGGTTTCTTCATTAAGACTCGCAATGGGAACTCAGGGGCAATTGCTTAGGCAGGCAGAGAAACACCTTCTAAAAAGAAGCTCACAGGTACATCTAGAAGGAACATCTTAGTGGGTCACCAGTATTTCTGAGCTTCAATTTCCTCCTTTATAAAGTGAGTGTCACAGAGTTGTTGTGAGAAATGATAGTTTACTGGTTTCTTCCATTTTGTGACACATGCACATTTCACATTGTAATCAGGATGATTCTTATTAAATCAGTGCCATGGCCATTTTGGGGGAAGAAAGTGGCACATAAAATGATGGGGCATCATACGATAAATGGGGTCCTAATTTGATGAAATATAGGAAGGCAATAAAGGCAGAGTGCTTTTCACAACATCTGGGGTATCATAAACAAAAAGCAAACAGTCTGGAAGGGGATGCTCGACGCTGCTGTCCTTGCACTGTGCTACACCACATAGAAAAAGCATCCCTCTCCCCATAAATGCTGACACTCCCGCTCATATTAATGCCACCCAGAGCACATTTTGTGAAGGGGTAATTAAAGTCTTAAATGTCCTGGTGTCTCGAATCATCCTCAATATCATAACTTTTTAATGCAAACAAATGAAATCTGCCCATAAGGACTGAGGGTCTGTGATATGTGAGGCACTCCACTAGGCACACATTTTTATCGTTTTTTTCTAATATGACTTTAATATAATTTGATTTCACCACCACCACCCCCAACAGCACCATATGGCAATTTCCCCATTTCCGCTTAAATAATTTACTGAGGCTTCAGACTGTCCAAGTGGCCAAACTCTCTACACTGAATTTTTCTCAAGGTTTCTTCAGGACATCAGAAAATAATGGAGATTTTTTTCAGGTGGCCCTCTACCAACTGGATATGAATTTGGATCAGCTGGAGGCAAGAACAGATGGGGTTGAACAACAGATGGAAGGATCCTGTTTAGGATATGGAGAATCATTCTGGCAAAATCAATCATACCACAGGAGTTCGTTTCAGTTTGGTTAAAGAAAATGAACTGAAGTAGACAATTGAGTTTCTGGGAAATTAATATGGGCTCATATTCTAGAAGTAGTCTTGATTAAGTGTCAATAAGACTGATGAGCTAATCATGCTGAATTAGAAGTCTTAAAACGTCATGCTTGTCAATGATAATGGCTGTCTTTATTTGGCACTTTCCATACATATCCTACTCAGGCCTCACAGAAACCCCTGGAGACAGGCATTTTCCCCATTTTAGAAAGGACGAAATGGAAGTGTTAAGTACACTGATTCAGGCCACGTGACTCTGGGTAACAGAGTCAGGATTGGAGCTTGTCTGACTCCAAAGCCTGAGCAAATCATGACCACTCTACTCTACTGCCTTTAAGGATTTTAAGTGATGTGTGTGCCAAGAAAAATTGGAAGAACAATTGGTCAAGTTGGAGGAATCCTAATGTCCTTTCCACAGTGACAATTAGAACAGGACCACAACAGTTTGAATGACACCTGTGGCACCTGGTCTGAATCCTAGTGGGAATTGCAGAGCAACTACAGTAGCCACGTGGCCCCCAGTGAGGTAAAGGGACCATGGGGACTCATAGGGACCATGCACAAGCCATGGTGAATCACATGAACCCTCTGCGGAAGCCTCACATCTGCCTGCCCCCTAGAAGTTCTCCAGAATCCTGGAGCCACACTGATCCAGAAGCAGATCTCCACAGGCAACTTGGGCCGAAAGAGCCCCAGTTACCCCCTTCATGTCTAAACACACTATGATAAACCCCGCTTTTCCTTAAGGCATCCAATAAATGTGGGACGGTGAGGTGGTAAGTGCCCTGGAGAACCCATGTTCTTCAGAACTGTAGATAAGCCACAAAAATAAAAATTCATTTTAGCCCCAAATCTGTGCCCTGCTCCAACGTTAAAGCAAGCCTGGGAAGTAGAAGGGAATCGTTAATTGACTGCCTACTCCGTTCCAGGCACTGTGCAGACCACATACTTGGATGGAAGGAGGCAAGATAAGGCTCCACCACAGTGGGACATACGCCTGTCAGACGCCTTGCTCTTTGTGTGTTGTTTCAAGTTCCTACGAACTCCCCTTGCATTGCCAAGTCCCTGTTGACCATGAGGCCACGTTGTCTGCTTATCTAAATGTTCGAGAAGCTGGTACTGGTCTTGATTAAGCAGAAAATAAGCCCATTCTCTGAGAAAATAACAGAGATGGCAAGTATATGCCCTTAAGGAGGTAAATTTCTTTCTCCAACTTAGTTTCCTCAAACAAAACAAGGTTTTCCCATTTCCATTCCAATAGCCTTGCTGTCCGTACATAAATACCACAGAAATTTAAAGCATAAGAATGACTAATCTCTTCAGATGCAACCATGCCTGGTAGTATGAGAATAGTAAATGTCTCTTGGGTACAAAATGAATTAGAGCTATAGGTGTTATTCACTGTAGACATCAAATTAACAATAAATTATCATTAATTAATGGCCTGCTTTAAAACAATGGGACTCTGACTATTCAAGGCCTAAGTTTCAGTTTAAGGAAAAATGATATCATAATCTGCCCTTACACTTGCATTTTAGAACACTAACAACAATTCTATACCTTGAAAATACATACATGCCGAAGAAATAGAACTTAAAATAGAATTTCATGAATGTCGTGACACATGGTTTCTCATATTGTAATAACTCTGAAATTGGGATGCGTCTTAATTTCTTTTTTATATTTTTAATGTTTGTGTTTTTTTTGAGAGAGAGAGAGAACATGGGTGGGGGGTGCAGAGAGAGCGAGGGAGACACAGAATCCTAAGCGGGCTCTAGGCCCCGAGCTGCCAGCACAGAGCCCGACATGGGGCCCGAACCCACAAACTGTGAGATCATGACCTGAGCCGAAGTTGGACGCTCAACCGACTGAGCCACCCAGGCGCTCCATGATGCGTCTTAACTTCAATGACACAGTACAGCCACTTTCAGCCAGGTGGCGGTTGTGACGTAGTAAGCAGTGCTTCCATGCAGGTGACCATCAGAGCCTGCAACACTCTGGTCAGCATCTTGCGAGAAATTCCAGAGCCCCTAAGGGAGCACTCATCACCCCCAGGAACCAATTGCTTAGGGAGGGAAGGGGAGATGGTGCATTAGATGTGTTTAGCAACACTTTAGAAACAAAAGTTAAAAAAAAAAAGGAGTCTAGCTCTGTGTTATTGTCAAGTGACTTAAGAGCCCAGCATCCAAAGCATTTTAGTTGCTTGGTATATTTAAGAGATACTACATCACCATACCTTCTGATGGCATAGAGATTTATATTTTAAAACGTTATTTTTTTAAAGGATATTAATGACGGAGTCAAAACATGATTCAAAGTGTCAGACTTGAATGACGTTTCAGAAATAGCTTAACCAATTTATTGTGCTTATGTTTTCTTTTTTTTAAGTATGTGAAACAAATGGCTTTAAAAATCTGGAATTTTTAAATCAGTTCAAAAAGAGATTTTTCAGTAAATACAAAATTTCCAAGTGATAGAATGTACACGGTTTGTTTGTGCGGTGGCGTTTTCCTTAGTTTCTCATAAAAACAAATGTAACTGCTGCGTCACAGGTACGATGAAATGCATTTCATAACAGGCTACAAGAACATTAGGAGATGGTCTGTAAATCCAGAGATGTGTGATACGGAAGAAATCAGCACCAGCCTGGAAGTTTCTAGAGATTCTTGGCTTTGCCGTGTAATTAATTGGCTGAGCAACACTGAGCCAGTCACTTCATCTCTCTGGCCGTCATCTGTGAAACAGGGAGCTGTGCTCGGTGCTTTCTGAGCACTGGAGAATCGACATCAGGAGATGGCTGAATCTATCAGGAAGACAGAACCTACTCTGGGTATTCCAAGGAGGAAGGCACTTAATTTGGGCATTCGATGCTTACAGAGGTGATGGAAAGGCTGGACTAACTTACCATTGCTGTCTCTTAGTTTCTCCCCTGGCCTCTAAGGAATTCATCACTGCTATTGTGCCCCTCTCCCTTCCCAGGCCAGGAATTGCAGGAAACATCCACCAGTGGTCCCGGCTGCCTGCAGCATCTACAAGAGAACTTCTAGAGGCTGTGACAAAACCTTGCATGTCCCAAACCCACACGTCTACAGACCGCTGCCCACACACGTACTTCTTTCTCACCCTTCAGATCTCGCACACGGGCTTCTCACTGGTAGAATCTAAAGTGGAACTCTATCCTCAAGGGATCTGGGGAAACGTGTTCCCACACTGCCAGTCCCATGCTATGTGGAGAGCATTGGGTAAGAATGGTGCAAAGGGCCACAGACAAATGTCTGCAACTCTGGCTGGGGACCGAGGGGACTCTGATGGCAATGCAGGTGTGCAAGAGGTAAGGGCCTGTGTGAAGACATAGTCGGATGTCCTGGAGAGAAAGGACAACATCTGAAACATGCTTCGAAGGAAAAATGGAAAGACTGGATATGGATTACTCTTCCGTTCACACCGGCAAGTCAACATAATCTATAAATCAAGTCTCTTTAGCTCTTTCTGGCTGTCGCGTTCTTCTTCCATGGCTTTCCTGAAACAGGAACAATACCCCTGCCCCCTCGAAGTGCAGGAATAATGATTTGCTGGCAGAAGCTCTGTGGATCAGCCTTTGCCCTGCACGTGTTATATTGTTTGGGAACCTGGCTAAATTTTTCCATAACTGCTTTGAAAGTGATTTCCATTTAGAGCGAGGTGGAACAAATTTCTGCTGCTGGCTAAATCTTCTTTTTCCTTTTCTATGAAAAGACTCTCATAAAAAGGACTATTGCTCTTTTGTACTTTTCTGTGATGCATTTGCGTTGGGGTCTCTGAAGGAAGCCATTTAAAAATATATTGAGTGTTGTGAAAATATCCTCATAATTCTGCCAGAATTCAACTTTTTTAAAAGTTGGCTTTCTTCTCCCTTTATGTCTGTTTTTCAATTATTTCTTTCCCTTTGGCACACTGCCAGATTAATATTTCTGGGTCTTTCATAGACACCTACAGTAACTGAAAGGATCTAACTCCTGCCTTTGAGATCCTCATTAAACGCCAGTAGTTTGACGACTGCATAAACTCAAACCCAGATACCGGGAGAGATAATCACTTTCAAAAGAAAATCCAACATCATCACCAACTACTTTTTAGGATAAATATAATAGGCGTCCCTCATACTCCATTTTGTGTCTGTATCTATGTTAGGTTATACCAGACCCTGGCTAATGATAAGGCTGCTGTCTAGTTAGTAAGGGTTTTAGCTTATCTCAACAACATTTTGGTATCACCGAGTTATGTCTATCTCAAGATCTACAGAGATGCTTCTTTTCATTTTAATTCAGCTGAATCGGAAACTGGCTGTCTGCTTGCTCTCAGCTTGCTCTAACCAGCTCGTGTTTCTTTAACTTAGGCTTCCAACTAACTTAACGGGGGGGCCTGGTCCTCTGATGGGGGCAAGAAAAGACTTGCCCCAGACACCACACTGTTTCATTCCCCCAATAAAATGGCCCTTATAACAATATCTGTCTCCGTGCAGGGATTTGGCAAGCCACAGTCTAGAGTTGACCAACTGGGGACTGCAGGAGGAATCCAGCCACGTGGGTCAAAGGGGGTGCCTGCCACACGCTTCATTGACTTGGGGGAGGGGGGGGGATGCAAATATTTTGGAGCAGGAGGACAGAGGCCCGAAAGTCAGCATGGGCTAGGAGGAATGAGCAGAGCCATAAACAGAGTCACGAAGTTACGGATTCATAGAAGAAATGTTTAGAGGTATGGTACGCAGAGCGATCAAGTGTAACTCCTCATTTTAAGAGTTCTTAGTGCACACAGTGGCCTGACTACGATGAGACCACCTGTTGCAGCCCATCTAATGCTTGCCTCTGTGGCGGCCGTTCTGTTTAGTGGTGGCAATGGATGAGAAGAATTGATACGAATACTGTAAGAACTGGGCCGTAACTCACAAGTCCAATAACTTGTTTGAAACAAACTCCATTTTAGTGGCTTGAGTTGTGGCCCCCGAAAAGAGATGTCCACGTTTCAAGTCCAGTACCTGTGAATGTGACCTCATTCAGAAACAAGATTTTTGCAAATGCAGTTAAGTTAGGGATCTTGGGATGAGATCCTCCTGCATCCAGAGTCCACCCTAAACCCCAGTGGCTGGTATCCTTATAAGAGAAAGGAGAGGGAGGCTTGACATGTAAAGACATAGAGCAGAAGGCCACGCGACCTAAAGAATGCCAGGAGCCACTAGAAGTTGGAAGAGGCAAGGAAATCTTTCCCCCGAGTCTCCACAGGGAGTACCGTCCTATGGACACCTTGATTTCTGACTTCTGACCTCGGGAACTGAGCGAGAACACATTTCCACGGTTTTCAGCCACCAAGTTTACGGTAATTTTGTTACGGTAGACCCTAGGAAACTCCTACAACTACAGAAGATTCCAGTCTAAAGAGCAATCCAGAAAGAATATTTAATTTTTCCAGTAACTATTTTTTGTGTTTTAACAAACTATACCTCAAATGACATTAGTTTGAACTTTTGTGGTAGGAAGGACTAGACACGTAAGGGTCCCCCCTAAATGCTTTTAAAGTTTATTGAGTTATTTAGAGAGAGCACACAAGTGTGGGGGGGGAACAGAAAGAGAGGGAGAGAGAGAGAATCCCAAGCAGGCTCTGCACTGTTAGTAGGGAGCCCGATGTGGGGCTCCAACCCACCAACCGTGAGATCATGACCTGAGCTGAAATCAAGAGTCGGACACTTAACCAACTGAGATACCCAGGCACCCCTGCTTTTAGCCCAGAGTCTTCAACACTGAACAGTCCCTGCAAGGCCCTCCCCACCTTCCCGCTCCACACCCTTCCTCCAGTATCACAGCCACATGGTCTTCTCCCAGCTCCTAGAACTTGCCAGACCTGCTTCTTCCTCAGCTTTGGTGTTATACCCTTCTCCTGCTTGTTAGACCCCTTCCCCACCCTGCACCTGCTTCCCCAGTCTGAAATCAGCCCCCACGTGGTACCTTTGGGGAAGGACCCTGATGACTCTAAAATAGGTCAGCTGCCCCCTCCCCTCCCTCTGAAATAAGATCTCCTAACACCTTTCCTTCTCTTCATGGAATTATCACCGTATGTAATTCCATGTTTATGACATTCCTCGACTTTTTTTTTTGTCGTTCCCACCAGACTGTAGCGCCCTGAGGGCAGGCACAGAGTTTTTTTGCTCTTCATTAGATTCCAGTGCCAGCAGTGTCCCTGGTAGATTGCAAGCTCTCATAAATATTTGGTAAATAAATGAATAGTAATATTTAGCCTTGGATGAAACTGGGTCCATTGCTTACACTTCAAGCTATCCATTGTTCACACAGCTGCCTTGTTTTCAACATAGAAAATGGAAACTGTGGGAAAATCAGTACATTGCCAGAACTCCAAAATAAACTTATTTTCATAACGTCTAATTTTCTTCTCTGAATTTCTAAATAGATGAAGTTTCTGCTCTCACCCAAAAGCATTTCAGCAATAAGTAAATATAGCTGAACAGGGCTTATACCTGTTACAACCTTTTCTCTTTGCCATTGGCTCCCATGGAGAGGCCAGTCTGCCTTAATTATCTTTATTCATCCGTGTAATCAGTAAACATTTGTTGAGCACCTAATAGGTCCCAAAGATTATATCCCACAGTATTCTTGAGTGTATAAGGAAAGAAGAGAACAAGAACAGTAACTGTGGTGGGGAGCGGAGGCGGGGGGGTCTCGAGGGCAGTTATTAAGTATTGAAGAGGGGAATCAAAATAAGACCGAATGGTGTTTAAAGGAATATTTTTAGAAACAGTAACTCCTGAGCTGAGTGTTAAATGAAGAGTAGGAGAAACCAGATGAAGACATAAGTGTTGGTCTCATACTTGGCAGTTTGGGTGGCATAATTCTTTGTTGTGAGGTGCCATGCCACCATTTTAGGATGTTATTAACATCCCTGGCTTCTGCCTGTGAAATGCCAGTGTGACAGCCAGAATGCCTCCTGACATTGCCAAATAGCCCTTGGAATGCAAGATTCCCCGCTGTTGAGAACCACTGGTCTGGGGCACAGGAAGGAGCTTATTATCTAAAGGTGGGGAGGATCTGAGTTACTACAAGCATTTCCATATAGGTCTTGAGAAAAGTGTTTGCATGGTAGTGCAGGGAGAAGGAAGGAAAATGTAAGATACAGATGTTACACAAGGGTTTCGTGTGTGAGGCTAAGGAGTTTGGAACTTCATCCTGAAAGTTCTCATAAGGAACTGGGAGTTTAAAGTAAGGACGGGATATGGGCTGATTTGTGCTTAAGAAAACTCACCTTGGTCACATAGTGGAAAGTATGAATGGAGTGGAGATCGGATCACGAAGACTATAGCCCAAGGCAGAAGTGACGGGTGAGGATAGAGAGGATTGGGAAGGCAGAAGAGTTGTTCAGATCCGTCTCCGGGACTTTGTTCAGGATGGCATCTACGACCTTGACTTGGGTGATGAGAAGGTAGAATCATAAGTGTTCTCCGATATCCAGTTGATACCTAAGCCCTATGACTATCCGAGACTTGAACTCAGAAAAATTATTTGTAGGGGTGCCTGGGTGGCTCAGTCAGTTAAGCATCTGATTATTGATATTGACTCAGGTCATGAGCTCATGGTCCATGAGATAGAGCCCTACGTTGGGCTCTGTGCTGGTATCGTGGAGCCTGCTTGGAATTCTCTCTCAGTCTCTCTCTGCCCCTCCCTCTCTTTCATTCGCTCTCTCAAAATAAAGAAGTAAACATTGTTTTTTTAAAAAAAGAAAAATTACTTGCCAAGTTTCTTAAGTGCAGTCTAGGTGAAATCACAGTATAATAAATAAAAATATTACTGCCGAAGGCTTCAGATTCAATTAAGCCTTCAGCAAAGATCTCTTGAGCCAATTATCAAAAAAATACTAGTTTTGAAAGTAATCAATAGAGTAGGAACCTTACTAAACTTCCATTTACAGACTCCCCAACCCCAAGTAAGGTCTTAGACAAGCAAGGCAAATAGGAAAATTGAAGACTTGAAGCCATTTTTCTTGCCTGATCGTCCAAAAAAAAAAAAAAATCTATCTCATTTTTTTCCTTCAATTTCTGAGTTTATACGATGAGAACAGAAAAAAACTGTGTGCTTGGGTACTTTTTTTTTAAGTATTTTAAAACAGCTGGATCTTTGACAATCCTGAGAGACATAATTGTCAACAGACAATATTAGCATGTGGCAGAACGTCTGTTTTTATTCAGCCACTGGTCAGCGTAGAAGGCATGTCCTTCCTGTGAGAACTGACCAGATAAAGCTTCACGAGCATCCATTGTGAGGGAAAGAAGAAGCAAGCTGAGATCTCAGTCATAAAGAGATTTCCCAGCTGGTTAGTGTCACACAGTGTACAAAAGCAATCAACAATTTAGGGCAGAGCAGGGTAACTTCTGTAGACTGTGTTCGACCGAAAATTCTATGCTCCCTATTTCACAAAACTGTGAACGTTCCTTTCTTTTCAACTGGAGGAACAGGATATTCAAGCACTACTCAAGGATTGGAATGGGTAGTCCCAGACATGTGGGCAGAGTTGGTTCGTGGCAATTGCTTTAGCTAAAAGACATTACGCAACTGGAAAAGTTTAACCAAAGATATTCCTCTATTTCACCGTTTTGACCAGCAGGTTGAGTCAGTCCCAAATGGGAGTAACTCACATTGTACTAAGAATGTTTTCAATCATCTAAAATTCTGAATACAAGAAAAGCATTCGTGCATAAATAAGTATGAGGTATAAATGGAATTTCTTATGGGTTGATAAATTATGTATTTCCAAGTTCGGGGTTTCAATGACAACATAAAAAAATTTTTACTAATCCGTATAATGATGGGTACTGCCTTTTATTTATTTTTCTTAAGGTTACTTATTTTGCGTGTGAGAGAGAGAGAACAAACTGGGGAGGGGCAGAGAAAGAGAGCTCTGCTGACAGCAGAGAGCCTGACGTGGGGCTTGAACTCACAAGCCGTGAGATCATGATCTAAGCCGATGCTGACGCTTAACTGACCGAGCCACCCAGGCACCTCTGTGCTGCCTTTTAAAATCAACAACCTTAATATCATTAAAACAACACATATTTAACAAAAACAGATTATCTTTTTTTTTTAGCAGTTTAACATTTATTTATTTGGGGGGGGGGGACAGAGAGAGACAGAGCATGAACGGGGGAGGGGCAGAGAGAGAGGGAGACACAGAATCAGAAACAGGCTCCAGGCTCCGAGCCATCAGCCCAGAGCCCGACGCGGGGCTCGAACTCACGGACCGCGAGATCATGACCTGAGCTGAAGTCGGACGCTCAACCGACTGCGCCACCCAGGCGCCCCAAAAACAGATTATTTTAAACCATAAATCACACTCATGCAGAAATCAAAAATTATAACACACGACTCACGCTGATCACATTTATTCCTCATTATTACTGAAAAGAGGCACTTGTTATTGTACGATTCACACGTACCACACATCCTGCTTGGTGTTTTACGTGCACAGGTCCTTAGCTCTTCACAAGAATGAGAGGTGGGTGTGTGACTATTCTCATTTTACTGATAAGGAAATTATCATCCAGGAAAAATAATGGGCGAAGGTCATACAGCTAGTAAGCGGCAGTTCTCTAACTGGGGGAGAGCATTTTCCCTATACTTTTGTGAGAAAGAAAACAAACAGAAGCAATTAGTCACTTTGAGATTTTGAATACAGTTTTGCTGCAGATACGCGAGATAGTAGAGACTGGTTCTCAGCTGGATGGAGGGCAGTCTAAATGAGAATACAGGATGCTGTATTTATTTCCACATATCTGTAAAATAATCATGTTACTTTTAAGTTTGTAAGCGCTGTTAAGTATATTCAGCCCTGAGAAGAAGGGAAAGAAAATAGATTCAGCGATTTTTAAATATTTGTATATTTAAACTTGAATATCTCTGTTCCATTTCAAGTATCTTGTTCAGCTGAAACTTTGCCCTGCCTGGATTCTAAAAGGCATTTAGGCCTCAAACTTTATTTAATGGTAAGAATACATGATTGAATATTTAATTTTCCCAAAATGGTTCCAAGTCATAAAAACAGAGAGAGAGCTTAAGTACCCGGGAACACAGATTCATAGAATTTAAGGATTCATGATTCATACACAAAACACTAAACCTTTAAATGAATAACTGTATTGTTGTCAGTTTTGAAGAAGTTTTAATTTTGTTTCTATTTCAAAAATAACGCAATCGGAATCAAAACAGCCTTAAACATCTCCATGTTAGAGACTGTGAATCACATCAGTCACGTCAGGCTCTGGCTGAATCTTCTGAAAAGTATATTAAATCAGGATGATAATTGTTCAGGAAAATTTCTCCTCAAAGTATAGTAAATATGATTGATTTAATGTATCATTGAGACGCTACTGAAAAAAATGGCATAAAACGGCAACATTCTGTTGCCATTTTATAACTTGCATTTTTGTAAAGTGACCATTAGCATAATGTAGTCAGATTATTATGACAATCTGCACAGATGAAAATATCTCAAAGCCAATATTACATTTTCATCAAGTAAATGACCATGTGTTTCAATAAACACAATTATGACTGTTAATATACCAACAGATTGAGTAATTTGATTTTTCAGCACCGGTGTTTATAGCAGGAAAACAAATTAATCATCTTTGAGGTAACGCTCGGGAATTGCAACTTTGAAAGGATATAATCTGCTGTACCAGCTTCTTCTTCCATTCTTTGCTGAACAGGAATCAAGATCGTGTTTCTTTTTGTCCCCTTCTGAGATCATCTTGTCATTAACAAAATACCCTCCCCAGCACCCTTATCAATGTAGGGCCAGAGAATTTGGAGTGAGTCGTATTTGTTTTGATAAGGATCCACGGGACACCCAGCTGCACAATAGAAACATCCACAGAAGTCTTCCTCTCTTGCCTGTTGCGTTGGCATGGGCAATTGTGAGCTGCTCTCTGCCCTCGCACTCCTCTACTCTTTGGACCTCCATCCCACCCATTTCTATCATAAGGTCATTGCCAGGAGAGCAAGTGAGATGTGTGTCATCCTCTTCGCTTGTGTCTTTGGGCTGTGGGCATGTGTTTTGCCTGGCCATGGACACGCAGGTTAAATGGACACAAACAAAAAGTAGAAGAGTTGATGATGAGACTTTCAGCATCAACCCATAGGGCACTTCGGCCAGAGGTAATAATATAATAATTAGGTAACACTGGGGAAGACAGCTTTTTAGACAGAAGCAACATTTTTAAGACCATTCAAGGGGCACCTGGGTGGCTCAGTCAGTTAAGTGTCTGACTTTGGCTCAGGTCATGATTTCGTGGTTTGTGGGTTCTATCCCTGCGTGGGGCTCTGTGCTGATTGCTCAGAGCCTGGAGCCTGCTTCCGATTCTGTGTGTGTGTGTGTGTGTGTGTGTGTGTGTGTGTGTGTGTGTGTCTGCCCCTTCCCCACTTGTGCTCTCTTTCTCTCTCTCTCTCAAAAATTAATAAACATTAAGACCATTCAACATTAACCTTACTTCAGCACAAAGAAATGTTTCTGTTTTCCGTCACTTTTTCACAAAAATCCTTCAAAAGAAGTAAAAGATTTCTCAGACTTTTTAAGGGAGCATACTAAGGACAGATTAACCCTTTCCTGAAAATGTATCTTCAACATTAAAATGATCAATCAGTGTGTTATTCCTTGATTATAGCATAGCTGCAAATGTATATAGCAAAGGTCGCACGGACCCCAATGCATCCTAAAGTAGGGTTTCTTGAAAAATTCCATGTCGTGATCCTCATTTTTGGTCTTTTTTTAGTCCTTTAGTCTTCTTAGTAAGCCTTATTGCCCATTCCAAGAACTCCAGTGTGAAGAAATGTGTGCCTGAGCTCACCTGGTTACCAGGTTAGAATCACATGGCTAAACTTCCTGTAGCATTAGTCAGCGGCTTTTTCAGCTAATGCAACAGAGCACCCCCCCTCCACACTAGTCACCCGCTCTCTGAGTTCTATCCCCACGACCTTAACTGTGGTCTGTCACACTAGCAACTGATGTCTTCTGATCAGTTTCTTTCTATTCTTCCCCCTGTGCGGATGAAAATTACAAGGGAGGTATGAATGAGAAATGTTCTGTATCCTTTCAAGAGTTTGTTTACGTGTTTTGAAAAGTTATGGCTCCTTAATCCGCAAGGGGTTTCGCGACATCATTAGGTGGAACACAGCACATAGCTACACTTCCTTCTCTACAGTTTGTCTTCCTGTTGACTCTTGACAGAATATCAGGTACGTTAAAATTTAAACACTCTGATGTTGAGATGGAGTAGCCTATATCATGGCTTCCTTATGGATCACATTTTTTATCCTTGTTTTTTTGCTGAGGCTTTCTGTTTTCCATTGATTTCAAGGCTATTTGTAATTGCTCATTGAAGCATCTTTAGAATGGCTGCTTTAAAATCTTTTCCAGATAATCCTAATATCTCTGTCATCTCAGTGTTGACATCGGTTGATTTTCTTTTCTTTTTTTTCATTCACTTTGAGATCTTCCTGGTTCTGGGTGTGATGAGTAATTTTTGACTGAAATGTAGACATTTGGGGCCCGAGGTCATGAGACTAGGGATTTGCTTCTGCAATCTTCACTCTGCTATTTTTTCCTTTTTCTCCTCTACACCTACCACTGCTTTACAATGACATTCAAGTAGGACCAGGAAAAAATAAAAAGTTGGCTACAGATGGAGCATTGTACTTCCTATGCCACATTTAAATGCTCCCGGAAGAGGGGCGCCTGGGTGGCGCAGTCGGTTAAGCGTCCGACTTCAGCCAGGTCACGATCTCGCGGTCCGTGAGTTCACGATCTCGCGAGATCTCGAGTGATCTCGCGTGAGTTCGAGCCCCGCGTCGGGCTCTGGGCTGTTGGCTCGGAGCCTGGAGCCTGTTTCCGATTCTGTGTCTCCCTCTCTCTCTGCCCCTCCCCCGTTCATGCTCTGTCTCTCTCTGTCCCAAAAATAAATAAACGTTGAAAAAAAAAAATTAAAAAAAAAAAATAAAAATAAAAATAAAAAATAAATAAATAAATGCTCCCGGAAGAAAGGACTTGTCATTAAAGTGTCTTTATGAGGCACAGATGGTAGTAAGGCTGAGCCACCTCACCTCTTCCTTCCATCCCCTGTCCACTAATGGCACTTACTTTCTGAAGTGCCCTAGCAGCACTGTCTCTTTCCAGAACGGTCATTATCCATTCATATCCAGTCGTAAATCACCCGTGGACATTAATTGGGCACAAAACAAGTCTGAATTTAGGCATCACCCAAGTACGCGTTTGAAAGAAGTGTAGGTTTATTGACTTCAGTTGTAGGCTTAATTCAAAAACATGGCCACACTGTTACTAAGGAAATGTCTTAAAGGGCCTATTTTAAACCATAGAGACAACTCATTTGTACATTAGCAGAAAGTAATGTGCTTTAAATCCTTAACAATAGCTTGTTTTCTTGAGTAGCTTAACTACTGGTTTTAAAATCCTGTTTATTTATTCTCTTAGTAAATCTCAAGTAAATTTCAACCCAATCCTCCTTTGAATTTTTACAAAGTCTCAAGTTATCAAATCCCAATCAGAAGCTTGAGTGTATGTGATATCGTTCTTTAAAGGGTATTAATTAAGCTGCCTTGCATTGTGAGCACTAGGATCTGATTTGGCATAATCGTTAGATGGTCTTAAATCTAATGTGATTGTTTTCTGGATGAATCTTCTGCCCAAATGTTGTTAACAGGCTATATGAGCTATTGGTTTGACTTGGTGATCTACAAATACTAAGCTGTACCTCTTAGAACATCTCTTTCTTTTTCTTTTTTGTGGTTAATTCAGACTTTCATCGATTAAGTTATTGAGTACCAAGGGCTTCCAGATAACAGTGGCTCAAAACACCATACCCTACATGTTGTACCATAATTTGATTGGGTATGTTAATGCTTAAAAGTGATTGAGAGTTGGAAAGCTATAGTAACACTATTATAAGAGCATGGGAACTACTTTAAGAAAATCTAAGACTGTCTTGGAGAAGAATTGGCTCACTGTTTTGCAAATAGCATTTGAAATTTCAGAGGATATTTCAAACTTGGAAGAAATGGAAAATCAAAGGTAGTTTTAGATCCGTTACACACACTGTGCAAGATGTTTATGTGTCGATAGCTCGTATCCCTACCCTCAGATCAATTTGGCTATTTTACCGACTAATTCTTACATTTATGATCCAAATACAAATATGCTTCCTCTTGCCGAGGGAAAGTGGATTATAAGCAGAGCAAAGTTGCCCCTATTTTCCCTTGAAGCATCACAGTATAAATTACATGTGCAATGAAACAGCAAATGTATTGAAGATGAAGATTACTTGTGTCTTGAAAGCAGAAGCTGTCGTGCATATTTTTTAACTTTATAAGGATTTAGAGGTTGATAATTCATCAGACCACTCTGCACTCTGGGTGCTAAACCAATTGAAAAAGAGACACAAGGGTCAGATAGAAATCAAAACATCAGTTTAGATTGTGTTTCTTTAGGAGTATGGCCCCATCAAGTCCTGCTTTTTAATAAGATGTTACATTCTTGGGACCAGGTCCACAGTACCTTTTTCACAGGTACTGCCCAGCAATCCACTATGGTAGCTGCTAGCCACATGTAACTGTGGAGTACTCAAAATGTGGTTATCGTGACAGAGGAATTAAATCGTCATTTTATTTTAATTAGTTGAAATTGAAATTGAATGTCTTTTTGGTTTTATTTTATTTATTTTTTTTTAAGAGAGAGAGAGACAAAGTGCAAACGGGGGAGGGGCAGAGAGAGGGAGACACAGAATCTGAAGCAGGCTCCAGGTTCTGAGCTGTCAGCACAGAGCCTGATGGGGGGCTCAAACCCATGAACCATGAGATCGTGACCTGAGCCAAAGTCGGATGTTCAACCAACTGAGCCACCCAGGTGCCCCTTGAAATTTAAAAATGGATACTCAGTTCACTTATTGGAAGACTTTTAAGTCTATTTGAAACCATGTAGGTATGTGAGTCTACCTTTTCAACTGTAAATTGTATGGAATCTAAGTATTAATCAATTATTTCCCATTAAAATGAAGGGGCCAAATTGAATTATGCTGTAAGTATAAGATACATACAAGATTTCAAAGACAGTCCAAAACAAGAGAATGGTAAATAGTTCATTAAGAATTGGTTACACTGATTACCTGTTGAAATAGTCATTTTGGATACATGGGGTTAAATGAAATATTAGAATTAATTTTTAAAAAGCCATCTGTTTCTTTTTACTTTTGTAATGTGATTACTAGAGAATTTTAGATTATGTACATGGCTCACATCAAATTGCTATTAAGACACACTCTAGGCGCTCCTGGGTGGCTTAGTTGGTTAAGCATCCAACTCTTGATTTCAGCTCAGGTCATGATCTCATGGTTTGTGACTTTAGGGGCACCTGGGTGGCTCAGTTGGTTAGGCATCCAGCTCTTGATTTCGGCTCAGGTCATGATGTCACTATTTGTGGGATCCAATCCTGCATAGGGCTCTGGAGTGACAACATGGAGCCTGCTTGGGATTCTCTCTCTCCCTGTCTCTCCACCCCTCCCCTCGCTCTCCCTCTCTCAAATAAAAGTAAAAACTTATTTTAAAAAAAAGATATACTCTATTAGTGTTGTAGACAGACCAGCATTGTTGGCAGGTGCAGGTTCTGGTGGAGACTTAACTGAGTCTGGGAGAAGGGAAATAAACGGAAAACAGGGGGAGAAAGAGAAAATCCTCTGACTTTCAACAGCCCTGGATGCTGACTAGTCTAGTTGCATTTGTTCCCTGCGTGGCTTATGAACCTGAACATAAGTGGAAGAAATCCCCCTTCAAAATCTGCCGTGCTGCCAGTGCCTGTTCCTTCCAAAACTGAGGATTTTAAAGCTCTCATTAGCGTCTTTGCTTGATGCTTCTCCCCAGAAGTTGCTTTCTTAAATAAAGCTTTTCCTCCCTTGCGGCTTTGATGAACATTATTCGAACTGCAATGTAAAAATCCCCTTTTAGCATCTATTTTTCTATTGCTTCGTGACTTGACCTTCCCTGGAAAGAAAAGTATTTTGAAAAATGAAGTATCTACCAGTGCCTAGCCTTCCACACATCTTACACTCACAGTCTGGAGGACCCAACATAAAAGGTTGGGTCTCTGGTGTTTGAAAAGAAGTTCTGCCCATGTTGATTTGAACATGTTCCTTTCCTAACAAAGGCCTTGCCCTTTGCACGTGGATTATGAAGCTGCCACAGAAGTAAAACTGCTTCAAGTCCCAGGGAGAGGCTCTCCTGACCTAAATAAAGAATGGCTTTATCTGCCCAGTTTCCAAACTCTGCTTGGTAGTTTGAGATGCAGGAAACCACCTTGATCACCAAGATAAGTGCTTTTTCTTGCAATATCAAGGCATAAGCTGGTACATGGCTTCATTCTTCAGCTGGCCCACTCTGCTGCCTCCTGTTCAGCCATGGCTCTTAACCTTGGAAGAGGCTGAATTGGAATCACCTGAATAGTCTTAAAAAAAAAAAAAAAAGCCAAGGCGTGGGGTTTAGGCCAGGCTAACTCTATGAGCATCTCACCTGAAAAGAGGGACCTGAAAAGAGGCCACCAGAGGACTCGATGAATGGTTTAGTGTATTTGTCATCACTCTGGATCTTGGTTAATTTACTTAAAGTCGGCAGCTACAATAAAATTATATAAAAGTAAAAAAGGATTTTCCTGTATTTTTGGACATGAACAAAATTGAGTGCTTATGTTTCTACTATATATGTTTCTGTGTAAGATCAATGTTAATTTCTTTTTTACTGTGTTTGAATTTCAGTCTTAAAAACAATTCTTTCCATTCTCCTTTAAGGTTAAAAGACTCAAGTGTCTAAATATCACGGTATTTAGATAGCACGTTACATTGCTGCTTGCAAAAGTTTTCAAATTCAGTGCACTTCATTGGACAGTCTTTCACATTTACATCGAGTTCGTCTGAAATGTGACTCAAAATTCTCATCGACCATGTTATCAAAAGGAACCTGATCGCTCTTAGAACTAGATTGTTGAGTGGAGCTGGTTTTGTAAGATTTGGATTTGCCAGACAACAAATGGCCAAGAACTTGACGTTATGCGAAGAAGAAGTTCTCCTTTCATTTGATGCTTGATGTTAATTGAGATCAAGGATGCTGGGATTGCCATGGATATTCGCCTCTAAGAAATAAAGCCCACCTATCACTTAGAAGCTAAAGTTCAGAATTAGAACTCTGACACAGTGCAATCAAACTTCCGTAAAGCCAGACAGAGCACTAGAAAAATTAGTGAATCCCTAATGTTTAGGTACATCTCTCATACAAATTACACAATTCAATGTTGCAGGCAGTTATTGTACCTGTTATTAATATTCATGTCACATGAGTCACCACTGGAACATGATAATATTGAGTCCCTTCAGAGATGGCACTCTGAGAAATCTTTCCAGTTCTAGCTACACAGTATGATATTTTAAAACGTCAGCTTTGCACTCGTTTCTGACCCACATATGTTGACCTGGATGAGGTATTGCTCTCAAGGACAAAGAACGGCACCAATCAAAATGAAAATACTTCCAACCTGGAAAGGAGGGCTTTCGCTTGTTGATGCTTTTGTTTTCTTGGAGCAGAAGAGCTCCATAAGGAAAACACTGGAAACTAGTGAGATATTTTTAATGAGTTCCTGGACATATGGGTTACATTGCAACCCCCTAAAAGGAGATATTGAATTCCTTATTCCCAGAACCCATGAATACGACTTTATTTGGAAGTTGCGGATGTAATCAAGTTAAGTTGAGGTCATTCTGGAGCAGGGTGGCCCTATCCCAGTGAACAGGGTCCTTCCAAGAACAGGGCAATTTGGACACAGACCCTCCGGGAGAATGCCACATGAGGACAAAGACAGCAGAGTCACGTGGCTACGAGACAGGGAGCAGCAGTGATGGCTGGAACCCCCCAGAAGGAAGAAGAGGTGAAGAAAGACCCTCCCCTAGAGCTTTCAGACAAAGCACACAGAGAGCTGTGTGCTGACACCTTGATTTCAGATTTACAGACTTCCAGAACTGTGAGACAATAAACTCCCATTGTTCTAAGCCACCCAGTTTGTGGGCCATTTATTACAGCCATTCTAGCAGACCTCCACACAGGGTTATAACCAAATTCTTCTGAGCTCTTCAAACACCACGTTTCCTTCCTTATGAGCGTACAGGATAAAATGCAAATTCACAAATTACCCAGAAGTTTCAGAAATAGTCCTGGGTTTATAAATGCTGTAAGATGATTTTTTAAACCATATGCTACCAAGAAGTAGGCAAGTCTCTGCATTAACAATACATAGCTGTGTAACAATTAGCCATCTGTTTATAACACTGTCAGGCATTGACAACGTCTCCACGGAAGCAGGGAAAACAACAGAAATATTATATCTGCCAAGTTCTAGTCATTCGTTATCTTACATAGTAATTTGTTGTCTCAGGAGATCACTAAGGAGAGAAAGAGCCATGCCGGGCTACAAAATAAACTTCGTAAAGCAGGTAGTTGAATAGCGAATTAATGATGTGCTGACAAGATCAAGAGATGATTAAAAAAAGGGGGGGGGGGAACAAAACAGTCACGGTTTCTGTATTGCAGCCAACAGTGCAGGTTTGAAAGATTTCTCATAAGAAGGTAATATTTATTTTCTCCAGGCAGCTATTTGAAAACAGAAGATAAGGTATCCTAAGATGACTTTTCTCAATGCCAATTAAAAAAATATATATTTCTGGAGTTCATCTATCATTATCTGGCTGCCTTTCTTGATATCATTCTTAATAATGGGTTTCCGTGTGGTAAAGTCTAAACTCTCTCAACCTTGTCTTTTGGCTTAACGACTGGTTTCACTCTATTAACAGAATGTGTTCAGACAAAGAAGTGTATTATCAAGAATAAAGTAACTTTAAATAGAATTCATGAAGGGCGCCTGCGCGGCTCAGTTGATTAAGTGTCCGACTCTTACTTTCAGCTCAGGTCGTGATGTCACCGTTCATGAGTTTGAGCCCCGCATTAGGCTCTGCACTGACAGTGCGGAGCCTGCTTGGGGTTCTCTCTCTCTCTGCCCCTCCACCGCTCATGTTCATTCTCTCTCTCTCTCTCTCTCTCTCTCTCTCTCTCAAAAATAAATAAATAAACATTTAAAAAAAATAAAAACAGGGGTGCCTGGGTGGTTCAGTCGGTTAAGCATCTGACTTCAGCTCAGGTCATGATCCCATGGTTCACGGGTTTGAGCCCCATGTCAGGCTCTGTGCTGACAGCTCAGAGCCTGGAGCCTGCTTCTTGGATTCTGTCTCCCTGTCTCTCTGCCCCTCCCCTGCTCGTACTCTATCTCTGTCTCTCTCTGTCTCTCTAAAATAAATAAACATTTAAGAACAAATTTTTAAATAAAAATAAACAAAAATCATGAAAAGTGGAAGAAAATAGATGGTAAACATTGCCTATGAAGTTGGTTATATAATTATTCATTAAGATAAACAGTATATTCGACATAAAGGTTTTACTTATCTGTCTTATATATATTTATATATTTATAAAGAGAGAATTTATTTATCTCTCTTATATATATTTATATATTTATATATATTTATATATATATATATTTGTAACATACTAAATATATATTAAAATATGTATTTATATACAAAATGTATATAAAACAAACTGGCTTTACTTTTAACTTGCTATAAGATGGCTTTAATGCTTGAAAACCTTCCATAAGAATACAAGGTTCATATACTAAGCTTGAATTAAAACCCTACATTTGTTATCTCTGGAATCAAACGGTCTTTAAACTTATGACAGAATTTCAAAGTGACAACTTGGGGTAAGAGATAGTGGGTGACAACTTGGGGTAAGAGATAGTGGGTGACCCCTTGCTTTCTTTCCTGTAGATTTTTCTCAGATAGAGAACACTGACCACAACCGTTTTCACGAATCTGTTAATCTGAACACTTCCTTAATCTCACCCAATTGGTAGCCTTTTATGTTCTGTTCTCTGTCAACCAGGATTCTTCCATTTATAAGGATGTGCACCTCATCTAATCAGAAAAGCACCCTAGTGCAAGAAAGAATTAAATGTTTAATCCCAAGGACAGATAGTTTCTGTCAAAGCAGAGACCACAAAGACAGCTTTTTGAACTTAGACCAATGTCTTTCTAACACATCAGTGATTACTGAGTCCTCAGCCCATTCATTTAGCAGATACTCATGTGTCTAGTTGGTGCAAAGCACTATATTGGAGGTTATAAAGGATGGGTAGATAAATAAGGTGCAGTCCATACCTGTAATGCTTCATAGCATAAAAGAATAGAGAAAACATGCATAAATGAATATAAAATAAGATTCTACGTAAGAATCCATGGTTGTTCATTTGCTTAGGGCATTCAGCAAACCCACATGTCTACCACATGCCAACTTCATCCTGAAGGCTGATGATACATATTGAGCAAGACTTCGGCAGCCACTGACCTCACAGAGTTTGCATTCCAATTGGGAGAACAAGGCAATGAAAGCAGCCAAGTACCTCATGGCATTATAAGTACAGTAAGAGATGAATTCCCAAATACTAAGGGAGGCCATGACTGAGACACCTCGCCCAGTCTACAGAGTCCAGAAGAAATTTCAAAGAAGGGGCGTCTAAAACATGAAGGATAAGAGTTAGCCAGTATGGAACTCTGTAGCAATGCAGATGTAACCCTAATCACCTATGTGATTTGTCATAATTTGCAGCAATATAGTTCTTTATTGACTCTGTTTGACTACAGAGGGGAGTTGAGATGGAGTCTTCCGTAAGAACTTCCTTGGGATGGAATATTTCAGCTTTAAATCTTTATAACCGGAACTCTCTTCATATTAGCACTCAGCTGGGACCATGATGCAGTAAAAAAAAAAAAATTGCCGGTTAAGTATCTCTGGGACCACTCTTTCTTGAAAGAGAAAATAGTTTGTAAGGTTTTAATATCGTAAAAAAAAAATATTCGCCACTAATGACAAAGTAAGTGAACTTTAAAATAAATAAATATATATATATATATCATATATATAAATATTGTATATATATACATACACACACACACACACACACATATATATATATATATATATATATATATATATATATATACACACACACACACATACACACACACAATCACTGTCATTTGGAGTAGTTCTCAAAACACCAATTGCATATGATGTAAGATACTCTTAAGAATTCATGGGGCACCTGGGTGGCGCAGTCAGTTAAGCGTCCGACTTCAGCCAGGTCACGATCTTGCGGTCCGTGAGTTCGAGCCCCGCGTCAGGCTCTGGGCTGATGGCTCAGAGCCTGGAGCCTGTTTCCGATTCTGTGTCTCCCTCTCTCTCTCTGCCCCTCCCCTGTTCATGCTCTGTCTCTCTCTGTCCCAAAAATAAATAAACGTTCAAAAAAAAAGAAAATTTTAAAAAATAAAGAATTCATGCCCAAGGCATTCTTGACACTCAGTAGCCCAGTGATGGAAACTGATTTCCAGAGATGTTATCCAAGGCATTAGCCATTTATGAGAAAGTCTTTCAGGGCAACCACTTCAGGAGTTTTCTTAGAAGTTTCTGAAAACACACGGAAAAAACAAACAAAGCCTTTCAACAACTCTTCCTACTGCAGGGATCTAGGAACGATTTACTCTGTGGATGACACAGTGCCTTTGCTGTTGTGGCTGCATCAGCGTGTCGTTTGCAAAATGACAAGTCTGTTAAAGTGCACACCAATTGTACAAAGTAGGATAAGAACGTTTGGTTTGATCATAAGGCCTTGCTTTCAGATTCGGTCCAAAAGCAGTGTAAATTTAGAGGGGGCATAAAACAGGTTTCAGAATATGATAAAAGGGGAAAACTTTAGGCTGACAACAATATGTTAAGAGAATGAGAATTTCAAATTGAACTGTTGAAAGAGCTAAATTTATGCAGACAAAGCGAAAAAGAAATGAATCAAGTCTGGGGGGGAAACACGTCAGCACATCACAGACAAGGAAAGCAAGTGAAAGAAGAAAGGGATGGTAATTGCAGCTTGCAAAAAAAGCATTAATTTCAAAATAATTAAGGAAAGGAAGTACAAAAAATAAACCACACTATGAAGGCTGACTTTTGATTCAGAAGGACATACAAGACCCTGAATAATGTCTTTAGTTATGGTTTTGTTTTTCTGGTCTCTTTGTTGAGGACAGAGACTGCAGAGTGATGGAAAACATAGATTGGGGGTAATAATTTTGTGCCAAGGGTATACTGGTTCCACCCAGTTTCATAACAGCTCACAATTTAGCCTAGAGTATTTTACATCTCATCAGTTTACCTAGTTAAATTGCTTATTGTGACCCTTCTGTTATTTTTTAAGTCATCCAATAAATATTCAGCATCTAGTGTGTGCTAAGTATTTTGCTAGTACTGAGAGAAACATAAAAAACAGTTGACAACAATCCTATGAAATGGGCGTTATATCCTTTAACAGACAGGGAGACCGAGGCAAAGCTGTGTTAGATGCCCAAGGCCACAGAACCGGTTAAGCAAATAGCAAAATTGCTGTGTTAGTCGAGGTCCTCCAAAAAGCAAGTGACAAGACAGAATTGGATGTGCAAGGGATTTATGGTGTTTGCCTGGGAGCGAAAAGAGGCTGAAGGAATTGGGGAAGGCTGGGAGGGTCTCAGACCACAAAGCAGAGCTGACCCTGTGCAGGAAAGAAGGAAGGAGGGAGGGTGGGTAAGGAAATTCCTAGACTGTGGTACAGTTCTGGGACATTATGGCAAGGACGGGCCTACCTCTGTATTCCTGCCATGCCCAGCGTCGGGCAGAAAGGCCCGAATGCTCCTGTGTTGAGGGGTCCATGGGTCAGTTACACCCCCTACATCAGGGGGGCTGAGAGGCCATTTCACGGATGCCACAGCCAGGACCCCCAGTTCCAGAATCCAGCATGAGAACGTACGTGCTGAGCCATTACGCTACACTGAGCTTTGTGCTCGGTATACAACAGATAATGCACACCTTTATATGCTTCAACCTTTGTTGTTACACATCAGTTCTTTCCATTCTTGGAGTCCACTTCTGTTTTCAGAACATCCAAAACAAACATTATGCTTTTCTTCCATGAAAATAGGTAGAAATCACCTAGACTGAAAAATGGAATGTGAGGAGAATGGGATCCTCACATTCCATTTTGTGTGTTTGTCTGATAGGTGTGTGTGTGTGTGTGTGTGTGTGTGTGTGTGTGTGTGTGTGTACATTTTCTTTATACATCTACCTATTGATGGACACTTAGGCTGTTTCTGTATCTTGGCTATTGTAAATAATGCTGCAATGAACATGGGGTATCTTTTTGAGTTAGTGTTTTTGTTCTCTTCAGGTAAATACTCAGAAGTGGGATTGCAGGATCATATAGTAGTTCTCTTTTTTTTTGGAGACTTCCATACTGTTTTCTGTAGTGGCTGCACCATTTTCTATTCCCATCAACAACACCCAAGGGTCTCCTTTTCCCAACATCATCACCAACACTTGTTATTTCTTGTCTTTTTGATAAAAGCCATTTAAACAGTGGCATCTCAGTGTGGTCTTGATTTGCATTTCCCTGAAAATCAGTGATATTGAGCATCTTTTCATGTGTCTGTTGGCCATCTGTATGTCTTCTTTGGAAAAAAAAATGTCTGTTTAGATTCTCTGCCCATTTTTTAATCAGTTTGTTTGGGTGTTTTGCTATTGAGTTGGATGAGTTCTTTATATATTTTGAATATGAGCCCCTTGTCAGATATATGATTTGCCAATATTTTCTCTCATTCATCGGTTGCCTTTCATTTTGTTCATGGTCTCCTTTGCTGTGCAGAAGCTTTTAGTTTGATGTAGTCTCACCTGTTTATTTTTGCTTATGTCGCCTTTGCTTTTGGTGTTAAATAAAAAAAAATCATCACAAGACCACCATCAGAGTTTACTCCCTATGTTTTCTTTTAGGAGTTTTATGGCTTGGGGTCTTATGTTCAAGTCCTTAACCCATTTGGAGTTGATTTTTGTGTGTGGCATAAGATAGAGGTGCAGGTTCATTCCTTCGCATGTGGCTATCCAGTTTTCTCAGCACCATTTATTGAAGGGACTGTCTTTTCCCCATTGTGTGTTTGTGGCTTGTTTGTTCTAAATTAATTGACCACATATATGTGGGTTTATTTCTGGACTCTTTACTCTGCTCCATTGATCTGTTTGTCTGTTTCTATGTCAATACCATACTGCTTCAATTACTATAGCTTTTAAAAAATATTTATTTATTCATTTATTCATACATTTATTTATTTATTTATTTATTTAGAAGAAGAGATAAAGAGAGAACATGCACATATTTAGAGGAGAGTAGAGAGAGAATCGGGAACTATGAAATCATGACCTGAGCAGAAATCAAGAGTCTGATGCTCAACTGACTGAGCCACCCAGGCCCCCTTGATTACTATAGCTTTTTAATACACCTTGAAATCAGGAATCATGAGGCCTCCAGCAATTCCATCCCTAGATTGCTTCAGCTCTTTGGGTGTTTTGTGGTTCAACACAAGTTTTAGGATTGTTTGTTCTATTTCTGTGAAAAATGCCATTGCAATTTCGATAGGGATTCACTGACTCTGTGGATGGCTTTGGGTAGAATGGATACTTCAACAGTATTAATGCTTCCAATCCATGGTTCCAAGTATCTTTCCACTTACTTGTGTCTTTTTCAATTTCTTTCATTGATGTCTTACAGGTTTTAGTGTACAGGCCTTTCATCTCCTAAGTGAAATTTATTCCCAGGTGTTTTATTCTTTTTGATGGCAATTGTAAATGGGATTGTTTTCTTAATTTCTGTTTCTGATAGTTCCTTATTAATGTCTAGAAACACAACAGATTTTTGAGTACTGACTTTGTGTCCTGCGGCTTTACCAAATTCATTTTTTAATTCTAACAATTTTTGGGTGGAGTCTTCAGGGGTTGTCCATATACAATATCTATGCTTTTACGTTTTTGTCATTTGCATTAGGGGAAGAAAGTCCATGAGATTAGGTGACTTAGTCTAAAGTCCTGCAGGTGGAGGCAAGGTCTGAATTAAGTATGTCTGACCTGAAGGCCATGGTCTTTCTCCTGCATGGTCCTTGTACTTGGGCTTCATGAAGTTCTTCACGTACTCTTGCATTGGAGCCGTGATACTGACTTTCACTTTACACTCCAGCATTCTGGAACTTAAAGAAGCTGAGTGACAGGTGTATTGGTGCTGCCCACCCTCACCCGCATGGGACACACTTCCCTTCTTTGCCCCCCACCACCCTGCAAAACCGAGGTGATTGCCACAGGTTAACGAGTGCCCACCCGCACCCTGCAGACATCCCTTCTCCGGTCACCCTCCTCCATTCTTGTGTTGCCCCGTTGCCTATCCTGTCTGTATTCTTGAGTTCATTCCTGCCATTTTACTCCTCCAAAGCCTACATGTGTCCCTGTTAGCAGGTCCTTCCCTTGAAGCTGAGACAAATTATAGCAGACCATTTTAGGGATTTATTCGGCCAAACCTTGGCGGAATGGCCCCTGTGGCATCTGCTTTGGCAATCCTTGTTGTTCCCCTCCAAGTTCTGGCGGCCCTTTTTCGGTTCTAGATTTCTTGCTTGGATTGGAGCAACCATCTTGACATGTTTCCTGTGTTATATTTTTTTCCCTGCATTTTAAAATTCTTATACTCCCATAAGTGAAACTGATTTTAAAATCGTCACCACGCCTCAGGGAAAAGATAGTGGCAGGACCAGGATGAGAACCTATTCGTGTTTTGCCCACCCAACCTGCTTTCACTATTCCAGATGCCACAAGGAAACAGAGAATCTTCCCACTCTGTGTTCTAATTTATTGAAATATTATAGAGGCATTATTTTGGCTGGTTCGAATTTCCCTATTTCTCATGTTATCATACTGCAGATTGTCTGGATCTGTTTCCTTTCGTTTTGTTTTGTTTTAATAGTATTTGCAGAACATGTTCAGCTTTTTTTTATCTTTTTATTTTTTTAAGTTTTATTTATTTTTGAGAGAGAGAGAGAGAGAATGCATGAGCGAGCAGCGGAGGGGCAGAGAGCGGGGGAGACACAGAATCTGAAGCAGGCTCCAGGCTCTGAGCTGTCAGCACAGAGCCCAACATGGGGCTTAAACCTACAAACCATGAGATCATGACCTGAGCCAAAGTCGGGCACTCAAACGACTGACTCACCCAGGGACCCCGTCTTTTTTTTTTGAGACAGACAGAGAGAGAGAGAGAGAGAGAGAGAGAGAGAGAGAGAATGAGTGGGGGAGAGACAGAGAGAGAGGGAGACACAGAGTCCAAAGCAGGCTCCAGGCTCCAAGCTGTCAGCACAGAGCCCGACATGGGGCTCAAACCCAGAATCATAACCTGAATCGAAGTCAGCCGCCCAACTGACTGAGCCACCCAGGAGCCCCTGGATCTTTTTTCTTTCTGATATTCACATATCAGATACAACATGGCAATTCTTATTATAAGCAGCTGATTATATTTTTGAAGTCCACATGCACCAACTATAAGGAAAATATTGTCTTACATCATTCATTATCAGAAAACTACAGAAATGAATGAAAATATTTAATTTATGCTTATGATTTGATGTTTTTATTGTTTTTTTTAATCGTGAGGCACATTTACCTTTATTGAGATATCTAAAGATTCACCAATCTACCTTCAAAGGGTGGAGGTCAAGTTTTTTGATGAACTCTTTCAATGAATAAATGTCGGGATGGATTCCTGGAAGGAATTTTGGTGTTCCTGGCTATGACATTTTTAGTTCAAACTGTTCATGCAGTTATCCTCACAAAATTATGCAAGAAGAAAAAGTCAATCTTGATTCAATTTATTAGTTATACTATGAAGGTTTTTTATTTATGAATTAGAAAGAATATATACATTTATTCAATAAATACTCTGTTTTTGTTATAGATCCCTTTCTCATTTACATCTCATTGCAGAACAGATTTGAGGGTGATTTTATGTCTCCTAAATGTGTCCACTAGGTATCCCTAGTGGGGATTCCCATTTAGAATCCATGCTATAAATATCGAGCAATGGGGAAAAAAGGAAAGTGAAGAAATAATTAAAACACAGATTATGTGGTGTATGTTAGCAGATACTGCTTGAATGAAAAAGGATTTCATGTCTACTTAGATTTATACACCAATAAAAGTAGAGGAAATAGCCAATACAGGTGCTGATCAGAGCCTAAATATGAACATTTCATAAAAGTGTTGGGGCACCTGGGTGGCTCAGTCAGTTAAGCGTCGGACTTTGGCTCAGGTCATGATCTCTCCATTCATAAGTTTGAGCCCGGCATCGGGCTCTGTGCTGACAGCTCAGAGCCTGGAGCCTGCTTCAGATTCTGTGTCTCCCTCTCTCTCTGCACCCCCCGCCCCCGACCGATCATGCTCTGTCTCTGTCTCTCAAAAGTGAATAAACGTTAAAAAAATTTGGTAAGTGCTAACGAAAAGTTGAGTTTGGTATTAGATTACTGATAGTGTTAATCAATTGCATTCATTGGCACACAAAATAAAAGATAACGTTCTAACCTAAGCCTATGCTGACGGACAGAAATTTCTGTTCCAAAGTGAGATCTGTATTCTTACAATTGGTGACACGGATTGGCCTTCTAAAAACTACGGATCCTAAGCACAACCTTTGTTAAAATAAAAGCGGAGGACATGTTCTTAGCATGCCTTAGGAATTAGCTACAAAAAATGAAAACCGTAAACATCCCCTCTGCTTCAAAATCCTTTCTACGGGATGCTTTGGCTCAATGGATTCAGGGAAAGAACAAAACATAATAAGTAAACACACGTGCTTAACACAATCTGTTCTACCTAAGCAGCAGGGATAGATTTACATTTTGGGGTGTTTGTGGCCTCAGACTCCTCCAGATGACCCTACCTTCAAAAACAGACGTTAGGGGTTAACAACACGACGAGGAAGAACTTGCCTTGAAAAAAGTATGTGAGAGTAGGATGTGGAGGTAAGGAAAACCTAGGGCTGAATTTCAACACAGAACAGCTCCCGGTGTGCCACTTAGGCATGTCACCGCAGAGCAGAGAATCAGTCCCTGTATTTTATCCGTATGAGACCCAGCTGGACATGGTCCCAGCGACCTCCTGGGGGAGATCCCGCTTTCCTGTAGCTTCCATTCTCCTTTGTATATCCCAGTACGTTTCCTTGTCTCTTCCTGCCCTGTTCTCTCCTGCCCTTTCTTCTCATTTTCTCTTCTGCATCTTTCACTCCGCTTTGGTTTCTCATTTGTCCAATTTGCTCCTGAAGTTTATTATGTTGTTTTCCCTTACTCTTGGCCTACATCTCATGGTTTATTACTGTTGTCATTGCTGTTGTGCAAAGCTTAATGTTTCTTATTCTTAATTTCAAAAGTAGATTCGGAGAACTTTTGTATTTGTATCTCTGAAAGTCAAAATGACTTTTATTTGCACGTCAACCTCAGTATGTGTGTGTGTGTGTGTGTGTGCGTGTGTGTGTGAGTGTGCGTGCACGTCCCATAGAGAGGTGGCAAAGGCATTGTCCCCATTCTAGAACACGAAGGAGATTAATCCCCCTTACTTCGGTAACTCCAGATAGCAATTAAGGTTGCTAAACTTTGTTATTACCTGCTTTACCGAAGCTTTGGAATTAGACTGTGAAAAGGACATCATGGCATTCCTTCCTTTGCGTCCACAATTGTAATTTTTTAAAATCACAACTCTGGCTTCCCACCTTCCTCCCCGGCTTGGCTCTTTTGTAAGTCATGAGGTAAGACTAGTACCTTCTATAAACCCTGAATGTGGGGCGCCCATTAGTCATATCGTGTTTAGTTTGCTGATGCCCACCAGCCAAAGACCACCAGGAACACACCAAAGGAAGGTAGCTTCTTGAGTTGGCTGCAGCAAATGACAGTGCTCACCTTAAGGAACCAGGGGGCATCTTGGTAAGAGACATTTGGGAGGCGTACATTATGGGATTTGGTCTGGTGGTGGGTGATTTGCGGAAGAGTATAAAGAAGGGAAGATGTGTTTGGATTGGGCGCTGTTGGGAAGCAAAGGCCATGTGACAGCTGAGGATCCTTCACACTATTTTCCCAGGAGGCTGGAAGAGCATGCTAGGTGGGGCTGTTAGTCATCGGGAGGGAAGCCATGGCCTGTGGTAGCCAGAGGAGGGAGCTGTTTGGTTATTTTTGTGGTCACACAGCCTTCTTTGTATAAATTTAGACAAGATGAGCTCACCTTTTTTGGGTCTGGTTTCACCGAGGTCCTGGAGTGACCCCGTTTGATTATTGCTGAGATTCTGTGGAGCCCGGCTTTCTCCACAGTCTAGCCGTTACTTGCAAACAGCCAGATGTCAGGGCCTTTGTGTTTTGCTTCCATTCTCAGGTCCCAGAATAAATGAGAAATAATCAGGGGCTCCGTTGGTTGAGCACCTGACTTCGGTTCAGGTCATGATCTTGCAGTTGACGAGTTCGAGCCCCATGTCGGGCTCTGGGGTGATGGCTCAGAGCCTGGAGCCCGCTTTGGATTCTGTCTCCCTCTCTTTCTGCCCCTCCCCCGCTCATGCTCCGTCTCCCTCTGTCTCAAAAATAAATACACATTAGAAAAAAAATTTTTTTAATAAATAAATGAGAAATAATCAATCAGTCAATTCACGTATACAATAGCCACTATGCCCAGTCCTGAGCTAAATGTCAGGGACACCATTTGGAGAAATACTCATGAATAAGACACCAAGAGTAAACAGTGATGTAAAAGAACCTAAAAGAACCAGAGAATGCTTAACCAAGATTTGAAACTAAAGTAAACATTCCATCACTCATCCATCCTATACCATAGAAAGTTTAAAAAATTTTTTTTAATGTTTTTATTTATTTTTGAGAGAGAAGAGGGAGCACAAGTGGGGAGGGGCAGAAAGAGAGAGGGACAGAGGTACTTAAACAGGATCTGTGCTGATGGCGGAGAGCCCGATACGGGGCTCAGACTCGTGAACTGTGACATCATGACATGAGCCGAAATCAGATGCTCAACCAGCTGAGCCACCCAGGTGCCCCTCTCATAGAAGGTTTTAAATAAAAAGCCTTGGTAAAGCTGTCCATTTCTTTCATAGCTATAGGAAATATTACAGTTTGGAAATGAATCTCTCTAAATAATCCATCGATTTATTTTCCCTCCTCCTACCTATGCTCAACACCCTTGGTTACTTGAACAGTTGGCAACTTTCTTTTTTTCCTGATCACAAATTAGCTATACTCTCCTATATATGGATGCAGTACTGTCTGTTTAGCACTTCTACTCTTCAATGATGCCAAGTCATTAAAAGAACTTAAACGTGGGGAGAAAAGTCTAAATTGGCAGAATGATTCGACAGACCCGCACCCGCGATGGGGGGCTGCTTGAAGATTACTGTTCTACACATTCTGTTAGAAAATTCAGGAGCATGGCCCTGATAAAAGCTAAGTTCAAGAGGAGTCCTGGTCTTGTTCTCATGTGCTCACCTGTGATATTTTCTGCACTAAGCTCTCTCCTCACTAGATTTTGGTGGGACTAAACTGAGCGTGTTGACACTGCTTACGGCCACGGTAGCCATCACTTAAGTACCTTTTTCAGTGGAAAGTCTAGGGGTTTTCTTTTTCTTTTTGTTCTAGTAGGGTGACATGTGAGGATAGTCTCTTTTAAAGAATAGAATCTCTGGAGCACCTGAGTGGCTCAGTCGGTTGAACGTCCGACTTCGGCTCAGGTCATGAGTTCAAGCCCCTCCTCGGGCTCACTGCTGTCAGCAAAGAGCCTGCTTCATATGCTCTGGCCCCTCTCTGTGCCCCTCCCCCGCTCGCACTCTCTCAAAAATGAACAGCTGAAAAAAGTAAATAAAATATATTAAAATAAAGAATAGAATCTCTAAGAAAGATGGAGGTTTTGTTTGCTTTGGAGAAAAAATGAATCATCTTTAGGTTTAAAACCCATAGCAAGTAAATAATTCGGATACCCATCTACTGATGAGTAAGTAAGCAAACTGTGGTATATACATGCAATGGAATATTACGCGGTAATATAAGGGAACTAGATACGGATACATGCTACCCTGTGGATGAACCTCAACAAAATTATGCTGAGTGAAGGAAGCCAGACACAAAAGGTCACATGTATAATTCCACTTACGTGAAATGTCCAGAAAAGGCCAATCTGTGGAGACAGAGGGCAGATCAGTGGTTGCCTGAGGCTGAGGGCATGGGAGCAAGACAAATGAGCCCAAAGGAGTTTGGAAGGGGGGATGAAAATGTTCAAAAACTTGATGGGGGTGATGGTTACACAGCTCTCTAAATTTACCATGAGTTATTGAATTGTATACATAAAATGAGTTAATTCTATGACCTATGAATTTCTATTCCAACAGAGTATACCTTGATTTAAAAAAAAAAGTCATGGCATCTGAGTATATACAAAATACCTCTGTGCCTAGGTTCTCTTTTCCTATGTTGTTAATTTTTATTAAAATATAAAATATATGTATATACACACTAAATTACATGGCCTAAAGTACATTAATCTTAAGACTAGAGCCTAGTGAGCTTTCTCACGTACATACATGTGTGCCAATCATCCAGGTCAAGCTAGGAAATATTGCCAGCATCCAGAGGCTCCTTCATGCCCCTTCCCAATCAGTAACCCCAGAGGTACCCACTATTCTGACCTCTGCCTCCATGAATTAGTTTTGCCTGTTCTTGAAAGGCACATAAATTAAATCATTCAACATGTACCTTTTTGTGCCCGTCCTGTTTCACTCAGTGGTACCTGTGAGTTCCATTCATGCGTGCTCTTTTTTATTGATTTGTAAAATTCCATTTTTCTGACGAGCCTCCCTTTCTTATTGATGGACATTACAATCGTTTCTAGTTTGGGGCTGTGAGGAATAAAAAGATACTATGAAAACTTTTGTGCATGCCTTTTTGTGGACCTTGGCATTTATATTTTTTGGATATATACCCAAGCGTGGGATACTTGGGTTACAGATTATGAATACGTTTAGTTTTGGTAGATGGTTTCAACAATTTTCCAGAGTGGGTGGATCAGTTGACGCTCTGATTAGCAATGGATGAAAAATTCAGTTTTCCTACATCCTTACCAACACTCAGGACTGTTAGTATTTTTAATATTACCCATTCTAGTGGAAGCATCTGACTGTGTTTATTACGATTTGGTTTTACCTAATGGATATTGAGGTTGAGTACTTTCAATACGTGCGTTGGCCCATGGATATTATCTCTAGTGAAGTGCCTATTTAAGAATTTTGCCCATTTTTTTTTAATTGGGTTGTTTGTCTTTTGTACAGACTTATGGGAGTTTTTAATATATTCTGGATGGGAGACTTACCCAACGCATGTGCTGCAAATAGCTTCTCTCGACCTGTGGCTTGCGCGTTTCACTTTTTTAATGGTGACTTTTGACAGACAGCAATTCCTAATTTGAGGAAATGTATCCATTTATTTGTTCTTTTATCCTTAAAGAAAAATGTGTAAATTAGTACATGCATAGAGCTGCAGACCCATCCCCACAATCCACTTCTTTTTTCGTGCTGCTTAGAAAATCTGCCCCAAGGTCTGTGTGAAATAATACGGGAAGAAAACTTCTCATTGAAAAATTATCATTCCTGGTGTTTCTTCTTGACATGACAAAAGCGACCACTTATCCCAAGAATAAATTTCATGCATGCTTCCTTTGTAACACGTATCACCGTGCTTAATAATCCTTTGCTTATCTATCTGAGTGCTCCGCTGGCTCTGAGACATTTTTATGTGGTGGCTGAGAGTTTAGCCTTAAGAATGGGTCAAACCCTAGCACTGCCTCTGCTGGGCATTTCTGGACCGTAGTGTCTCCATCTGTAAAATGGCGGTTGGTACGTATCTCCCAGGCTGTTTCTTAAAGATACGTGAGATGATGTTTGTGCAGCAGAACTGGACGTGGTGTGGCTTCGATAAATATTGGCTGCCATTATTATTTTTATCTTCAAATCAAGGACATCAAGTTAATCTCCATCCAGCACTTGACCCAGCAGGTATTTGACTCAACCTGCCTTCAAGCCCATTGCCCTAGCTAATCATTTATGTTTCAATCACTTGGTAGTAATTTCATATTTTTTAACATCTCTCGATTCCTTAGAAGGAAGTTAATGTGTATTATTTGCCCAAATTTATAGGACTCTTTGGTTCATTTTTTTCTGAAAATTTCTTTATTTTTGTCTCTTTAGCAAATACTTCTGTAGATTTAGAGAGAAATGTCTTGATGTTTAACGAATTAAACTTAGCCTACCTTTGTCACTCTGTAATATTTCTTTATTTCTTATGGCAAGAAAAGATCACCAGAGGTTCTTTTTTAAATCACTCTGATTTCATCCTGGAAAGAATAAGGCAACATGTGTCAAATCATTTTGAGAACACACATATTACATAGTTCTCTTTTAATCTGATGGTGACAGGCCATAATACTGCTGAATAAATTCTTACCAATTTCTGGGCCCAGTTTCAATGTTTTTTGTAGTAGTGTTCCACCAGCTTTCTTCTGACAGGGCTCAATCAAGATGTTAGTTAATATCCTTGCAAACTGCATTCTGAATGGATTTACTATCACTGGCATTTACTCTCTTAAGGTGTTCACAATAGCGCGTGCTTGTCCTGGTTTATTACTAACCTTAGTTTGCTATTGAGGAGACCCTCCCTTTCGCCCTCAGTGCTGGTGAGCGGTAATGTGACAATCCTCGGACACCGTGATGAAGTATCTGGTACATTTCTGAACATGGTAATCTCGAAGTGCTTTCGACTTGCAAAGTAGCAAATTGATGCACTTGGGGATTTCTGACAGTTCCTTTCCCAGAGTGAAAGATGCTCCTGGGACCTTGCTTCGTGTAAGAAAACAAGGCCTCCAATGTTGGCCCCAGGAACTGCCATCTGGACTCCGCGTTCTGACAGGGAAAGTGTCATCTGCACTGGGCTGGCATTCAGACTCAGGGTCACAAACCGGTGCTTTCGAGGAGCACAATGAAGTTGTCATGAGCACATTTGCTGTGAGTCTGCCAGGTGCCATTCAGACATGACAAACTTGCCTTCCCATTTTTATTAAGGCTTACTAATTCCAGAGGAAGATAGAACTTTTTTTTTTAATACGTGCTCATCCAAAGGTCAAAACAATTTTAAACAAGGGCAGGCATGGTCCTGCAATAAAAATTCAGCAATCTAGCTGTGCTATAAGTTCATGCAGGGGCTGAGAGAAGTGTTATGTTTACCTCTCTGGAAAGGGCACTTTAATCAAAAGACTGATGGCAAGATGGGCTTGGAATTTGTTGTTCTATTTCTTCTTCATCTGCATGAAATTGTGTCTTTGAAACCATGTATTATTGAGACGAGTGATACCAGAGAGAAACACATGCTCAGAAGTAAACCAAAAAAAAAAAAAATATATATATATATATATGTATATATATATATATATATACATATATATATATATAGCAGCAGAATAGAGAGTTTCGCCCACTCTTACAACCTCTGTGGTGGCCATCCAGTAGGAGGTGCCGAGCACTAGAGAGGGGTAGAGATGTTTGGGTGGAGGGGGGGCATTTTCCCCATGACGACACACAGACACCTGTGTCTCTCTTAAGTGTGTGTTTCCTTAGGTGGGTGATGAAAGTCACAGGAAAAGCCAGTGCCTGCTGTTTAAACACAGTGTGAAAAATGAAGCTTAGAAGTATAAAAAGCAGTGTTGATGAGATCCAATTCTTCAGCCTCCCTCTCACAAATGGAATAAAAACCTTTCTCGCCGGCGGAGTTTGTGCTTGCTCTGGCCTCTCAGCTCCAGAGAAGAAGGGGTCCTTTGGAAAGGGGTCTGCAATTCCCTGCTACAAGGTCCGGCCCCTGCCCTTCTCTGGGGCTCCACTTGTCACTTACACAGGCACGCGGCTGGTCCCAAGCCCCAGGTCTGGAAGGTGGCTGCTCAGGGCCAGAGGAAACAATAGGCGAGGTTTTATGCATGGCCAGTCTCCGTGAATCACGTAGCAAGATGGATGGGCGACGGGTCATTAGCTGAGAGCCAAAATCCTTAAAAACAAAAAGGACCAGATTGAGATGGGAGAGTCATGACTTTGAGCTGGATACCTAACTGGAGATACCCAAGTGGGGGTGTGAAATAAACAGTTGGATATAGAAGTTTGGGTCGCAGAGGAGGGAGCTGGTTGAAACGTAAAGCCCAGTGAGGCATGTACCTATTGAAGGTCTGGGTGTAGGTGAGGTGGCCCAGAGAGCAGGAGGAGAGGGAGCCAAGAAGACAAGCTTGGAGAACATCAACGTTGAACTGTTGGAGCGAAGCCGGTGAAGCCTACCCAGAGACAGAAAGAGCAACTGGAGAAGGAGGAGAAATCAGAACTCATGACAGAAGTGTAATGATTGCTTTAAGACTTAGGGTGGCGCTGCTGCACCTAAAATGCTCCTGGGGCACCTGGTAAAGTGAAGGATGCAAGCTGTCCCTTGGCCGTAAGGAGCGGGAGCGAGTGGTGGTCTTGCAGCGGTCGTCTCCATAGAATGATCGGAGGAGAACCCACACAGAATTGAGCAGGAAGTGAGGAAATAAGCACATCCAGGACAGGCAGCTCTTTGGAGACTTTTTTGCTTCTTTGGGAGGAGAGTCCTGGGGGCAGGGAAGGGAGGGCGCCTTGAAGGGGTTGGGATTTGTTTCTGTTCAAATAGAATGGAGGACCAGCTTTAAATGCCAGAGGTTGACTACAGGAGAGGTAGAGGAAGTAAGGTGCGTGTCTCCTGAGAAGGTGGGGCAGGGGTGGGACCCCAAGTGAGACCCTGGAGAAGGCAGACGTGGGAGAGATTTTAGAGGGGGGTCCCCGTGTAGACTGGTCTGCGTGTCCTCAGCAGAAAGCTGAGAAGGTTCTCTCTGATCTCCTCTACTTCTCTGTGAAAGAAGAGACAAGTTCAGTTGTGCAAGAGTGACCGTGAAGTTCCTTAGATCACAAACACAAGTGGATGCACGGGTTTGGGAGAAAGCAGGCAGCGTTCGGTTGGAGACAGGTTGAGGTGGAGACATGCATGCTGGGAGTGCAGGCCGGAGGGGGGCACCCGACTTCTGCGTGCAGCTTAGCATCTCTGCACATGTGTGCCGGACTCCATTCCCAAGCAGCAGGTGTCTGGATGAGCTGCTTGTAGACGGGGTGACGCTTAGCCACCTGTCTTCCTGCCCACAGTCAGAACAGACCTGATAGGACTGGAGTGCAGGCTGGGGAGGTGTTTGTAAAGCCTCCGATTATGAGCTAGGCTGTAACAGAATGGTACTTCACCCCCTTCCCCGGCATTATACCACATGTCTCTGCAGGCTCCTGGGGACCTGTCAAGGCATCAGCCTTACCTAGACGTTACTGTGACCCTAAAGGACACCAAAAACAGAGGATAGACCCCAGGAAATCCAGTGTCCCCATAGATGAATGAAAGAGTCGAGAGAAATCTATCTGTTTCAGCAAATACATTCAGCAGTTCTTTCGTTTGTTTAAACTAAGGTTCGCCTCCCTTTGTAAATATAATAGACTGCACACAACTTAAATTTATCTCTTGTTTTGGCAGAATTGTCTGTGCTCAGGTCGTGATTCTGAATGTTGATATCTGTGCCGCGTGACAGGTCTAGCGGGTGTAGAAAATTGTGCCGATTTGCCATTGATGGTGGGCCATCCCAGGGTCTCCCAGAACAGAGGGAGCCCGGCGGGACTCAGAATGTGGCCCCTTTGCTGCAGACCAGTCCGCCTCACCCAGCCTAGTGAGCGGACCATGGGGTGCATCTGACCCCCGCTCTTGCCCCTTCAAGTCAGACCTCACAGCCATCGTCTATGACAGCCGTCAGGACAAGTCCCTGATTCCACATTGTCTTCAAAAGGCCAACGGAAGATGTGAGTCACATATTAAGCTAGCTGAAAAAGCTAGATTCAGTATTAAAGTTTGACTCTGGTGCTGCTAAGAAGAGAATAGGTAGGGATGTGCCATTGAGTGAAGATGGGACACAAGGTTTGCAAGTAAGATTATTGCCAACAGATGAGGCAGATACATACACGAACACCAGTACTGACTGTGGACTGTGGTCAGAGGTGGTTGTGTAGGTGGCATAATGGCTTCCGCTGTTCAGAGACGAATTGCGGGTATTTCTGGGATCACCGGAGGCCCAGAGAAATGGTCAGCAGGTAGAATAAAGTTGCCCCAGGGAAAATCAACCATCAGTTGGTGGAGCAAAGAACGGTGAAAGTCAGAACAAAACAAGAACAAAATTTTAAAATCCCCAAACACCAGAATCCAGAAAGCGTATGTGATTTTTAAAGTTTTTTTCTCTTTTTTTTTCCACCCCTTTTTAATTTGTCTGGATAAAAAAAAAAAAAAAAGAGGGAAATCGAAAGAGAGACTTGTATTCATGTATTTGGAAGATATTTGTTGAGCACCTACTATGGACGGGCACCACGTATCAGTCATCACCCACAAAAGCTGGGCCTGAATGGATCTCAAACTCCAGTTGGCAGGGGGCCGGGGCAGGGGGCAGGGGGCAGGATGAGGGAAAAGGAAGATACCGCTTTAGGTAGGTCATTAAGAGGTGACATTGGAGCACCATGTGGGGAGGGGAGTGAAGGATCTGGCAGACATTAGGGGAACGGGATTCCAGGTAAGGGTATCACCCGCAGAGCCCCAGGGGGTGGGTGGGAGTGTGCGTGGGTGTTTGAGGATCAGCCGCGGGCCTGTGGCTGCCGCAGCATGAGCAGGGGAGGGAGGGAACAGACGAAATTAGAGCAGAGGCTGTGAGCAGGCCGGGGAACAAGTCATAGGAATGTGCTAAGGCCTTGTGCTTCTGTTCTTAGTGGGCCAAGCTGCCCGGCAGGGTGGAGGGGAGCGGAGACTTGCCGCCATCTGACTTAACCCTCAGAGATCGCTCCAGTCTACAGGTACAGACAGGGACACAAGGAGACCACTGGCTCAGCCATCAGTCCCTTCCCTCCAGCAGCTACCCAGTCCTCCCTTGTGTCCACCAGCAGTCACGGAGGCCTGGAGCATCCCACACACAGACAGAGTGACAGAAACGCAGACGGGCATCAGCTGCAGCCTTGAGCCTAAAGAGCACGCAGGCCAGGCTGGAAGCCACATCCAGAGACAAGCATAAGACTCCCTTTTAAGTGCCCTGGTTGGGGGCTGGGGGGAGGCAGTAGGCAGCGGGTACAAAGACATCTTACAAAAGAGATCCTTCACAGCAAGGCCTTCTGTAATCAAAGAATCCAACTGTCTCCCATCTGTCTAGCCTGCATCAGGCTGCAAGCCGTTAAGAACATAGGGACCTTTTCGGTTGATCACTGTATGTCCCCGGCACCTACCACATAATAGGCCGTTAGCAAATGTTTGTTGTTTCTTAAATAAAGTGCACATCACTTAAGTAGGCCTGGGGGGTGGGGGGTGGGGAGGGAGAACAGAGCAGGCATCAGGCTCCCAGAGAAAGTGACCCTGGATCTGAAGGTACCCACAGAGACACGGCTATGGGGACAGCATGAGCCAACACATGGAGATATGGGGAAGCAGGACATATTCAGGGAACCAAGGCCAGTTCTAAGTGTCCAGAGATTGGGATGTGTCAGCAGGAGATAAGGCCCCATCAACAAGCAGAACCCTGGTTATGAAGGGTTTGGGAATGAGATTTGGTATTGAGGCAGCAAAGAGCTACTGAAGAACTTTCAGCCGGAAAGAGCGCGGCCGTGCGATGTGTTGGCATGGGGAGGACGGGCTGACCTGGAGAAATGGGCGGGGGCTTGAAGGATGCTGAGAGGGAAGAGTGATGGTGTAGGTGACTGAGAAGAAGAGTGCAGTGGCTCTGGTTTCCATCCTAAGAGATGGGGCGACGCTCTGCCTTCTACCGAAATGGGGAACGGGGAGATAACGCCTTCCGCGTGGACATCTGGGGCTGCCTTGCATTAAAGGTTCGCTGATAGGCTCGAAACTACTTTGGAGAGCTGTGCGATATCCACAGGCAAAAATAACTCATGCACGAATTCAGCAAGAACATAGAGCGTCAAGCCAAGAGCGGGAGGGGGGTGTAGGAGTCATAGAGTGGCATTGTCGCTGCTCTCGTGGGGCTTCTAGTTCAGCTAGACAGGACCATCAGTTAACAGTGAAGAACAAACACAACCACAGATAGTGATAAAGAGCATAATTAAATAAAACCAGGTGCTCCGACAGGAAATAACAGGAAGCACCTACTTTTGATACGGTTGTCCAGGACATTATCTCCAAGGAGATGACACTTAAGTCGAAGCCTGAAGAAGACTAAGTATGAGCAGGGAAGGGTGACAGGTTCCAGCAAGGATCAACTGGAGGGTCTTACGCTAAGCGAAATTAGTCAGAGAAAGACAAAAATCGTATGACTTCACTCATGAGGACTTTAAGAGACAAAACAGATGAACGTAAGGGAAGGGAAGCAAAAATCATATAAAAACAGGGAGGGAGACAAAATGTCAGAGACTCTTAAATACGGAGAGCAAACAGAGGGTTACTGGAGGGGTTGTGGGAGGAGGGATGGGCTAAACGGGTAAGGAGCATTAAGGAATCTACTGAAATCATTGTTGCACTATATGCTCACTACCTTGGATGTAAATTTAAAAAATAAGTAATAATAATAATAAAAAAATAAAAAGTGGGACAATGTAATAAGGAAAATTAACAATTAAAATTGGAGGGACAGGTAGGTGGCTTTCGCTCCTTCACAGTTTACTTCCTAATAGACATCTGAATGAAATTACTCATCTAGAACCGCAAGGCAACCGTAACCAGAAAGAGTATCTGAATATTGTATAATTGGTTACATTCATTACAATCAAACTGAAATCAGTTGCCTTGCCAGGGAAAAAAAAAGTGACTAATTGGCATAATGTGAAGGTCTTTGAAGACTCTCATTTAATATCGGCAGGTTAATGAGCAAGCTAATAAAACAAGTTTTACTTAAATACTTAGAAGGAAAAATTTATTCTGTCCTTGGGTGTTCAGTTCTCTCATTGTCAGGGGAGGGGGGGGGGAAGAATGAGGGCAAATTTTAGAGGTTTCGCTGTTCAAATAAGTATCCCTTTCGCCCACTTGAAAAATCTGACACTTACTGAATTTTTTGTCATCTCACTGCTCTTCTGTGAGATTGGAGGACTTTGAGTTTGTGCCACTTTTATCAACTGCTGTGCCATCGAGAAAGGCTTTAGCATCTTAGTTCCCTGGGAGAAGGGCCAGGTAATGGATGGATAATGTGTGACTCAGCCGGTTTGGTGTCCCGTGAATTAGAGACGGGGGCCCAGCAGGTGGGGTATGTGACCGCGGGCTGTGTGCTGCGTCAGCAGTGCCTTGATCTGTTAAACGGTGGTTGCCTTTTTTTAGATAGTCGCACGTTCCTGTCTTGAGAGCGCTAAGTAGGGCAGGGTTAAAGATCAAGGATAATTATTTTCATGCCATCTGGGTTTTGTTTTGTTTTTTCCTTTTTAACTTGTTAAATAGCAGAGAAGAAGGGATTCGTTCACAACACCCTGGCATTAAGATTTATTCTTTCCTCTGGTGTTTTTTTCAAGACTCCCCTGGTAACGTTGTCATCAGAGTGGGCTGGAGATCACAAACTCAGCCTGAGTTTGAGTTTGAGATGGTCCCCGAGGCAGGGTTTCCGTGGGGCCGACTGGGGCTCCAGCACGCTGGCAAGCGGCAGTGACAGTCGTTAACAGTGACGGTCGTCATGGATCAGTGCTGCTCCGCCCATCACACCTTCCATCTCTTCCCCTCTGTTAATTTACGTTTGACCACAATGCATGTTCAAGACCCCACCTGTCTTGTGGATTCCACTTTTCCCTTGGTCACATCTCTGGCTGTTCCCTCTCTCTCTATCTCTCTCTGTCTCCCTCCCCCCCCACCCCCCCACCAGGTGGCTTTCCTATTTTGATCAGTCACATTTGCTTTTTCTTGTATCGGCTTCACCTTGACTGCCCTTCGTGCTCATCGGGGTGACCTCCTAATCCTCAAACCCAGTGATGTTGGTGCACAGCCTACCCTTCCCCTTTCTCGAATGTTCAGTAGTCCTTTTGTCGCCTGTGCGCCTAGGACCGTGCTACAAGCTGGAGGTACAGAATCAACGTCCAAATGGAGCTTCCTGTCCGTAGGGGGATGAGCGTGTAAAACAACCAGAGTACAATACGCTGAGTGCCGTGACTAAGTCTGCATCACCTGTGGCTTAACACAGAGTGGGCGTAACATTCGCTACCTTGCGGAATGCGAAGGAGAGCAGATTTCAGAGAAGCAATCTGTCTTTAAACCGCGTTGCCTTGATTCCTTGCCGTGGCTGCTCTTTAAGTCCTTCCTCACCTCCTGCCGTGGGCATATACCACAAGGCAAGGACTTAGCTGGCCACTCGCCCCGTGCTCCGCACTGATTCCTACTCTCGAGCTTCCTTATCACTACGGGTGGTTCACACAGGTACCCCCTATTTGCTTAATCTTAAAACCCAAGGAGTCACCACCAACCATTCCATCTGGTCCCCAAGCCCCACTGACTTCCTTTTGCAGGGCATTTACCTGTGTCCCTGTTATGTGACACGCCATGCTCATGATACTTTGAGTCTTAACCGCCCCATTCCTAGGATTTCCAGCCTCTTTTGCCTTGTGGCACATCTCAGAACATCGCATCGCCATGCTTCTCACTTGCTCTAAAACCCACAGTAACAGGGGTACCTGGGTGGCTCAGTCGGTTAAGTGTCTGACTTCGGCTCAGGTCATGATCTCACAGTTTGTGGGTTCGAGCCCCACCTCGGGCTCTGTGCTGACAGCTCAGAGCCTGGAGCCTGCTTCAGATTCTATGTCTCCCCCTGTCTCTGCCCCTCCCCTGCTATCTCTCTCTCTCTCTCTCTCTCTCTCTCTCTCTCTCAAAAATAAACATTAAAATGTTTTAAAATAAATAAAACCCACAGTAACAGACTTCTACTATAGGATTAAGGCTGCATAGGTATCATAAAAGCCCTCCCCCATAAACTTTTTTACATGCATGAGAAAATATTTTGAAAAATTCTTTGAAATGTATAATTGAGCTTGCCTGAAAGTAAGGAAGATCCTTAGAGACCTAAAATGAAGCGAAACCGTGGACCAACAGCATTAATGAGTGCTAAAAAGCCAGAAGCCGGCCTAAGGGCCTCTGCCAGCTCCCTGTGACCTCCAGCTTCAGTGTTCATGACTGTGGAGGAACTTATATCAAATTATATCAAACTTATATATTGAGTTATATGAAACATCCCTTGTTGGGAAACGAATTGCAAAGGTCAACAGTCAGCAGGGGTGGGGGGGGGACCCAAAAACTAAAACTAAAAACCCACCCTGCAAAGGAAGATAGCATAGGAATTTTGACCATCTGGACCTTGGCCTGGGGTAAAGAGAAAGAGAAAGAAATTATCCCTTGACGTCGTGTGGCAAAAAAGCCCGTTCTGATGCATCTTTACAAAGTCAGCATCACACTATTTGTATGGTTGCAAAAAATTCAAGATGGAAATACATTCTTAAAATTTTTCTAATGTTTATTTTTGAGAAAGAGAGAGAGCATGAGCCAGGGAGGAACAGAGAGAGAGGGAGACACAGAATCCGAAGCAGGCTCCAGGCTCCGAGCTGCAGCACAGAGCCTGACGTAGGGCTCGAACCCACAGACCGTGAGATCATGGCCTGAGCTGAAATCAGACACTCAACCGACTGAGCCATCCAGTACCCCAAGCTGGAAATACATCCCAAAGAAGCCCCCGCTTGGTAATATCCCTAGGTATCTGATAAAAGCAAATGCAAATGATCTGAGAGGGACATAGCTTCAGTGGGACCTCAGATACATTTCTAAGGAACATGATCCCAAAGGACAAACAATAACCACGAAGTGTATGGGGGAACAAGATACTGTCACTGTGGGTCAATAGAGTAACTAATAGCATGAGTCCTGCAAAAACTTAAGATACTGAAATTACTGGAACAGATTGGTCCTTTTAGGGGAAAATTGAAAATATGATTAAGAAAGACACTAGCAAAAATAATAAGTGTCGTTTGAAAAAGAACCAAATAAAAGTTAAGAGATCAAAATGTAATAGGAATCAAAATTAAAAGCTTTACGGTGGAGATAAGTAGCAGTTTCCAGAGAGCTGAAGTGTGAATAGTGAAATGAAACACAGATTCTGAAGGAATTTGCCAAAAATCTACCCAGGGAGACAGAGAATTGCTAAATGTGAAAAAGAGGTCAAAGCAAGGAAATTAGATCATTAACATCTAATGCATATCCATTGGAGTTCTGGAAAGATAGAAAAGTAAAAGGGACCAGAAGCCCTATTTTAGGGCATATGAATGCTAAGAACTCACCAGATCAGACGAAATATGCAGATTCAGGTCCAGATGAAGGAGTCACCGTGGATTCAAACAAGAGAGAGGAAAATGCCCAGCTGGGCAGAAAGAAAATACAGCTCACCAACAGAAAGAATGGATGTGAAACTGACAGGTGACTTCTTGACAGTGGAAACCTACAGACCCTGGAATAATATGGGGCGAGTAAGTAACCATCCAAACCGGGGCGCCCCAACCAAACTGGGGCGAGTAAGTAACCATCAACCTAGAATATACCTGCCAGAGAAACTATCGTGAACAGCGTCTAAATAAAGGCATTTTTAGACAAACAACAGTCATTGTAGTTCAGGACATTTTTTTTGTTAATGCTTAAGTATATAGAGCATCACTATTCAAAAGAACTTTCTGAGATGATGGAAATGTTTGCTGTCCAGCCACCAGCTGGTGGCTTGGGAACTAAGGAACTTAATTTCGATTTTATGTAATTATAATGAATTTTGATTTTAATAGCTACGTGCAACTATTGGCTACCTATCGGCAACACAGATAGGAATAATTAGCATAATCGACAAGTGTGAGTTCATGAACACTTAAAGAATAATTAGAGAATAAAGTTTTTTTTCAAGTACCTGTAAAGCATTTTTTAATATTGACCACAAACCGTACTCTTTAAAACAAGCCTCAACAAATTGTAGATTATTGGTATCATGTAGCTTCTGTTCCCTGATCGTGATCATAGTAAATTTTTAAAAAGTGACAGCTTGAAGAGAAATGTACAGTTAGACATTTTAAAGGACACTTGTAAATAATCTCTGAGGCATAGAAGAACTAATACTCAAAATTAGATAGTACGTGTCACTAAATGAAAGTGACAATACCATTCAAAACATAAAAAAATATTCCTAGATATTTTGATAGAATTTATAGGGGCGCCTGGGTGGCGCAGTCGGTTAAGCGTCCGACTTCAGCCAGGTCACGGTCTCGCGGTCCGTGAGTTCAAGCCCCGCGTCAGGCTCTGGGCTGATGGCTCAGAGCCTGGAGCCTGTTTCCGATTCTGTGTCTCCCTCTCTCTCTGCCCCTCCCCCTTCATGCTCTGTCTCTCTCTGTCCCAAAAATAAATAAACGTTGAAAACAAAATTTTTTTAAAAGAATTTATAGCCCTAAATACATTTACTAAAACGTTAGAAAGGCTAAAACCTATTGAGGGAAGCATCTACCTTGAAAATTAGACAGATGACTGTAGAATATATCTACAGAAAGTAGAACAGATAAAATAAAAGGAATTAATGAACTATAATTCAAACATACAAAAAAGATCAACAAAGTTGATCTTTGAAAAGACTACTAAAATCGATAAAGCATCTAAGTAGACTATTCAGAAGATAGGACACTAATAGAAATGACAAAGAGAATAGAAATACAACATTTTACCAGTATTTAGATGTAATGAACAAATTCATAGAAAATACAACATAGAAATAAGTAAAATAGATATGGAAGAGCAGAAACATAAATGGATGTGATCTTAAAACAAAGATATTAAATTTTATTATTAGCCTCAGATAGTTTAGGAATGATTCCAATTTTATCCAGTGCTCAACCCATCCTTTGAAGCCACTATTAACGTAATACTAAAACATAATGATGGTACAACATGGAGAAATACCAGGCGATGTCACTCATGAACATAGTAGCAAAATATCCAGAACAAATTACTAATTAGCCAACGATTTGTTAATATATATAGTTATTTATCACAACAAAGTTGCTTATTTTACAAGTACTATCATTTAAAAAAATCCGTAAATGCAGTTTATCACCTTAAACAGCGAAAAGGGGGAAAACATCATTTTGTTAAGTGCAGACAAAACATTGAATAGAATTAAATATCATGATAAAAATATTAGCAGATGGTAAATGGAAAAGAGAACTCCCTGAAACAGAAAGATGAAATGTTTTTTTTTTAAGTGACAGTAACATCACACTTAATGGTTAAACATTAAAAGCATTTTCCATATAATCAGTAAACATAGAGGAGACCCTTATCACCAATTTAGTTTAACATTGAGCAGTAGTTCAGAACCACGGCATTAAGACAGTAAAGAAGGTATAAACTAGAAAGGAACAAACTAACATTATTCGTAAATAAAAATGTAGGCTTGGGAAAATTAAAAATATCAGTGGATTAATTTGTTACCGGTAAGAGAGTTTAACAAGTTTCTGGGTATAATATCAGCATAAAGAAACCCAGTTGTATCTCTGTACAAAACAGCACAGAGTGTTAGAATATGTTATGTTTAAAAGCCTGCCATTTATGAATAATTCTAACAAATATGTGAGAAACCTTTACCAAGAAAATTATAAAGTTTGTTGAAAACTACTTTAAAACATCTAAATGGACAGACTTATCATGACAGTAAATAGGTTAAGTACATATTATAAGTCTGTAAATTTTCCACCAATTTATCTCTTGATTCAAAGTAATTCTGTTTAAAGTCCTACCTGGGTTTTCTTTTTCTTTTTCTTGTTAATTGAGGGGAAATTCGTTAATGTCACCTTAAGGGAAAATGTCTGTGGTGCTCAGTGCATTCACAGTATTGTACAATCTCTCCACCTGTCCGGTTGCAGAACACGATCACCATCTTGAAACACAAAATATCCAATAAGAAAATGGGCAAAAATAGAAACAGATATTTTTTTAAGAGAGAGAGTGCATGAGCAGGGGAGAGGAGAGGAGAGGAGAGGAGAGAGAGAGAGAGAGAGAGAGAGAGAGAGAGAGAGAATCTTAAGCAGACTCCAGGCTCATTGCAAAGCCCAACGGGGCTTGATCCCACAGCCCTGGGATCATGACCTGAGCCAAAATCAAGAGTCAGATGCTCAACCGACTAGGCCACCCAGGTGCCTCTAAACAGATTTTTTTTTAATAAGGAAAGATAAATGAATAAACATGGAACAGCAAATAATTTGTAAGTTATCCACGGAGTATAACTAAAACCAAAAAGAGGTACTGTTTGTCACTCACCAGTGCGCACAAGTTAACAGCATAATATCAAAGGTTGTCAAGAATTTTGAAGTTTTATATACTGCTGGTAGGATTCTGCATTCCTGTTCCGTGTTCTCTTATTTGGGGATAACAAACAGTTGTGAGATGCACAAACCAGATGGCTCAACAACTTGCTATAGAACATGCTCAGAGCCCTTAGGCATTTTCCAGAGCGTGTGAAAATAGCAAAAAACAAGACACAGCCCAATGTTTGTTAATATTAGAATTAATAAAGTGTGATATACTCAAAGGGCAGTGCACCATACTGACAATGATAATAGATAAACTAGGCACAAGTCTACTTATTTTATTATTATTCCTAATACTTATATAAACTTATATTTGTGTGTGTAAAATATTTTAACATTTAAACATTTTTAAATTGGACTCCCCATTACTTACAAACTGAAATACAAAAATCATGAAAGTACCCAAAACCATTTCTCCAACCATACATTCTGCTTCTTTCCACTGGCCCCGCCAGCCTAACCGATTACCCCCCGTAGTTGCAGAAAAAAGTCATTTGTTTTCTGGCTTCATGTCTTGGCCCAGCCATTCAGGAGATGCTAAAACGCTCATCTCCTCATCCTGGTTTTCTAGATCCTACCTACCCTTCCATCAAAGCTGCAATCAGACCTCCTCCTCATGGGAACCCTCCAGTCCACCTTGATCCTTGGGAATTGTTTCTTGCTCCGAAATCCTTCAGGACCCATTGCCTGAACCACTCCTATGACATCCAATGTGTTCCCCCTCACCCCCCATTTTATTATGTGTATGCCCCATTAGATATCAAGGTATAAAACTTTTATCATTGTAAATTATGGAACATAAACATCTTTCCGCTAACTCCAAAGCTTAGGAACCAGGTTTTCACTCCTATTCCCTAAATTGTCTCTCCAGCACTGAAAAGGTGCTTATTGAATGTGGAGCATGCCATTTCAACTGCAAAACAATATTTTGCTACTCATTTAAAAAGTTACCTTCCTCTTTTAAATATAAATCAAGCCAAGGTGCATCCATTATCTATCTATCAATAAAAGTCAAGGCACAAGATATCGACTACTTCTGTTTAAATGATGGGCTGGGGTAAGACATGTTTTAACAAATAAATGCAGTTTTAAATGGAAAATAAAAGGAGCAGCCAGTACTCAAGCAAATTATTATCTCTGACATCCAATTTTATACCCTCTTCATTTGTTCTATAAAGAGAAAAAGAAATATTTTAAATAAGTGGTCAAGGGCTTTTCTAGTGAAAAAGAAATATTTTAAATAATTGGTCAAGGGCTTTTCTAGTGAAAAAGACTAGAAAAGTGTATTATTAAATCCTACAAACAGCACGTAGTTGTATCTGATCACTTTGGTATTACTAATCACATTTGTTCCTGGGGCCATGGTACAAAGGAATTAGCCAGAGCGATTGAGGGGGCCACAAACGCCATGACCTCTATGGAAACTGAGGCCAAGTTAACATAGAGGAGTTGGTTCAGTCTGTTCTCTTTAATACTGCTCAGAATAATAAACCCCCATCTGATCTCTCACTTCAATTCGATTCACATTAATAAAATCTAATTCATTTGAATGGGATTCAAAGTGATTTGATTCAATTCAATCAAATTCTGCTCGGTGGAATCAGTCCTTGATTGAAATCTATTAAGTTTGGTTCAATAAAATAAATTTAAATATTATGCAGTAAAATTAATTTTTAATTAACTAACATTTCAGCTAAGGTCCATTTTGATCTGAACTTCAATTCTCCATTTCTATATTTGGTCCCTATTCAAATTAATAAAATATAGAAGGATCCAACATAATCCTGAAAGATGCGCCGTAAGGCTAATCAGCTACATTCATTTCTATTCATCCCTAATCAAATGAGTTTAGTGACATTCAATGAGAGAGAGAGAAATGCTCACCTTTAACTACCATACTGAATGTTTTTATTAAAACTCCAAAATTATGCGTTTTCCCAACTGCACCACACTGTCTGCAGTATGAACTCCATGGGACTTTTTTGGGTTCATTCTCCATTTGATCTTTATATTAACAGAGAATAACATGGAATCAGATGGCCAGGAAACAAAAGGGAATGTTGTTATCCAGGTTAATGTTTTCACAAAACGGAGAGACAGCTTGAGGTGATAGACCTTTGTATCTATAAGAATGCCAACATGTCTGATGCCTACCTTTATTTTTAAGGTTCTTACTCTCAATAGTAAAACACAGTCCTTAGGACTCAGGGTCGTGGTTGTGAAACGGAAAAAACTCTGGATTGTTGTGACACAAGCTTTACATCTGGAATCAGCTTGAGAAGGTGGGAGCCACTGTGGAAGGCCGTGTTCCTCCTCTCGAATAATATTATAGGTACCAAATGTTGTCTCTTAGAGAGGTGACAAATAGCTACTAAGAATAGAGTGAAAAAGAAAGGTTGCAATGAGCACATTATTCTGAAAAAAATTACTGGGAATTGTAAATGGAGATATTACTGCAATAAACACCTTTCATATCTTCGCTGGAAAATAAAGTCCTAGACTGGTACTCCAATGGCACTTGGGCACTGAGCCTCTCAGTATTCTGTGAACTAATGCACGCTGTCATCATCTCAGGTCAGTTGTGTGGCAGACCTATCTGATGATAAGGATCATCAGGGTTCTAGTGACCGAGCCCTAAGATTTTCCTCTGAGATTCTTATTCTATAGATCTTATTTTGTAGGCCGGGGAATCTAGAGGGTCGACAAGAGCCCCAGGTGGATCTCCTCTTAGGTAAATTGGAAACCCTTCTCTGTATTAATGTCCTGCCAGAGGCAAGAAAACACAGCAGCAGTCGCTCCATGACTTGGCCTCCCAGCCCTCATCTTTCCATGGGGATGCTGAGACTTGGGCTGCCATCGTCTGGCTCCTAGAAGTCATTGCATGGGGACAGACTCTACATGTGGAAGAAGAGAGGCTGGCTCTATTTAGGCCAGAGAACTCTAGGACGGATGGCGTGTCCCCTCTTCCAGTTCCTGGGGGCAAGGTGACTCGGCACTAGCTTTAGGGCTTTGCAACCCTTGGATTGTGCCCATCTCATGCTGAAGGAAAAGGGGGATCTGGCCTGCTCGATCTTCCAGATTGTCCAGCGGGCTCTGTAGTGGCTACAGCACCTCTGAAACTCCTCTTTGCTCCAGCCTGGCGGACAGCTTCCTGTAAGGTTTTACCTTCCTTGTTCTCTAGCATGTTTGCATTGCAGAGAAGATTCTCGCAGGTACCAACTGCTGTGTGCACACGGTCTAGAATTACACCAATTAAAGATATCTTGGGGCGCCTGGGGGGCTCAGTCGGTTAGGCGTCCGACTTCAGCTCAGGTCATGATCTCACGGTTGATGAGTTCGAGCCCCACGTCCGGCCCTGTGCTGGCAGCTCAGAGCCCGGAGCCCGCTTCCGATTCTGTCTCCTTCTCTCTCTGCCCCTCCCTGCTCGTGCTCTGTCTCTTTCTGTCTCAAAAATACATAAAAACATCTCTAAAAAAATTTTTTTAAAGATATCTTTATTTAGTACGCCTATTCTCACTATTTGTGGCATGGTGTGGAGCACTGTGGTCAGATCAGAGTGGTCAGCTGAAACTGACCAGTGAAGCAGAGGGAAAAAGAATCAGTGGTGGTTTGGTAAAGACAGAAGGGAGGAGAAAACGGGGGATTTTTCAGAGCGAGAGTCACTTCTTTAGAAATTGGATCCTGCGCGATAGGGGGCTTCAAAGAGCCAGGATGCTGCCAAACAGAGGGAACGGTGAGGGGAACTGCCAGCAGGGGGCGTGGAGCTGAGCGCCGAAGGTGGGTGTCTGCCGCGGTTGTATCTGTTCTAGTTCCTCCGCTAAAAAGCCCCCTGTGATTCTCTAACGGAAGTTGTAGATAAATAGATCGTAGTAGGTAAAATAAAACGAGATTTCACCAGGCTAAAAATACACTTCTTAAGTTTTCATTTTAGAGACAATAAAGCCTTGTGGCATTGTTTTTAATATCTTCTAGAAGTGGATGATACGGAGCTAATTAAATGTCCCAGTGACCCTACTCGGTCTTACCGTAACAGTGTGCCAGGATAACGTTTATTTAAGCAGACCATTAAGGTACCTCGTGTAGCCCGGAAGTGTCGAAGAACACATTGTGAAAATCACACAGATGTACCACGTTTTCCTCAAGAGGTCCCCATGCACTTGCCCTTGGGTTTCTGAAACACCTTGTTAGTGGAGAAAATTAGAGAGATCTCTTGGTTTCTTCAAGTCCTCCCTCCTTCTTCCTTCCCCAGTTAGTCATCCAAACAATAATAAACCCTTCAGCATAATGAAACTTGATTTTGAGTACAAACAGTGTAGTGATTCTATGTAATTCAATCTGTATCTGGTTGTTTTAGTACAATGTCCCTTACTTGGATAATTCAGCTTCTAGTTAACTTTGAATATGGGCCATCGTTACTAATCTTGTGCCGGTGGTTACACCTACTGAATACAGTTAACAAAAATCTGGTCTATTTTGAGATTAGAGAAGTTCTTGAACTCTCCGTGCTGGGTAATTAAATTCTTTCTCTTCTAACCACTTCGTATTCTTGTCTTTTTAAAGTCTTTCCGTCTTTATCATCTTTAACGCTTTTCCCCCTGAACCAATTAACAGTAAATAATGACTTATAAAGCAAAAAGTAGCACCTTATTAGCATAGCACTAGAATAAGGCAATTCTTTGTTCAATGAAAATTGAACCATTTTCTTGTTGAATATAAAATAGATGCCAAATTAATAATTTATTTTAGTTACAGTGATTTGATTTAGCCAAATGTGCCAGTGCTAATAACAAAGGGTACAATTTGCTTTTTCCCTGGAATCTGTGTTCCTTACTGGAATTCTGCTGTCCGTGGCACATGTGAAAACAGCTAGTTAAACATGTTGTACTGTGCTTAATTTATTTTCCTTGGAAGGACTACGAAATAACTTTGATTTTACCCCACCTTAACTGGGAACGGTAGCCATCTAAGGCCGTCTGTAACTTGACACAGAGGTGAGGTTTGGGGGGACAGCTGGGAACTTGGGCTACTCTCACCTGGTCACTAGAGTGTCACCTCCTTGCACTGACCAGAGGAAATGTCAGTTCAGAATCACCCCCCCACCCCGACCCCGGATCCCACCCTGGTATCTAATAAGAGTCCCTCCGTACAGGAAGTGAAGGTCGGCCATGTGAGATTAGTTCAGAGCCTGGATTCCACACAGAGCTTAGGCCTCCCGCTGGAACACCCACTGCCCAAACAACTTGACAATGAAGCGCCCTCTCTGGGTGCTTCTCCACACTCCCTGCCTCCAGGAATCAGAAGACTCTCTCTTCTATGTCCCCTACCACACATTTCTCAGAATCTCCTGCTAAAGGAGAGGCTGATAATGATCTTGTTCCTTTTCCTGGCAATGTTCTGATTTCTATAAAGAATACTGAGCCACATTCAACTTCTCTCGTTCATGCATTTTATCACGATGTCTGTAATGAAAATATAACAGTGTTAGGTTGTTCTACTAGTTGCTGGAAGAAATTATTTGAAATTGAGCTGAGGTTTTAGATATATGCTCTTCCAAGGGCTATTTGAATGACAGGGAGGGTGAAGGAGTTTCCTGCCAGAGAGTCCATTAACCCCAGTTCTATAGGTATCTGGTTTGTTTCCTCTCCTCTGTCAGGTGGGTTGGCACCTCCTCATTCCCCAAACAATGGTAATAACCCAAATTTCCTTTGAAGGAAAGAATTTAGTATTAGGTTCCCGTGGAGAGATTCAGTGTGATAAATAAATGTGATAACCAGTCTGGGTCATGCTTCTACATTTCGGAGATCAAGTTGTGATCTGGAAGGCCCCAGGGGCATTTGCAAGGTCAGCATGGTACTGTCCACCTTTGCTCTCTCCCTGTAACATGGCCTAGAGATAGAATCAACAGAGACCTTGTTCAGCTTACTGGCCAGATGGTCTGGCTCAGATTTTATAATTTCCATAAGTGGAATTTTTCAAGCCTTGTTTTTTGAAACTCTTGACTGCATCACAAAAAGAGTTTATTATTGGTCATGGTTGCAACGTAGGGAAGCATCTGAATTTCCATGCTTTACTCTTTACTGTAATGGAGAGAGAAGGGAGGAGCAAAAACAAAACCAAACAAACAAACAAAGCCACCTTGAAGGTATAAAGAAAACACAGCTCCCTTTATGCTGGGACATGGCTCAGATAGGAAAAGATAGGGTTTCGGCATGGACCTCATCTCAGAGAGCTCGCTTCTTTTGCCCTTCATAACCGGATACTGGAATCTCTCTCTACTATTTACCAAATCAAGTCAAATACCTTTTTTTTTTTTTTTTTAATTTTTTTTTTTCAACGTTTATTTATTTTTGGGACAGAGAGAGACAGAGCATGAACGGGGGAGGGGCAGAGAGAGAGGGAGACACAGAATCGGAAACAGGCTCCAGGCTCTGAGCCATCAGCCCAGAGCCTGACGCGGGGCTCGAACTCCCAGACCGCGAGATCGTGACCTGGCTGAAGTCGGACGCTTAACCGACTGCGCCACCCAGGCGCCCCTCAAATACCTTTTTGAAAATTCATATGCCACAAATGATCTTACAAAGGGAAAAATAATAACTTTTCCAAATTAAGTCAACACAACCGAAAAATCTAGAAATTTGTATGAATTAGAATATTTGTCTAACTCTTTTCCAAGTTCAGTGCATTTGCTCATTTATTACATCAAGGCTGAGCCTCCCAGGAGAGTTTCATTGCTTTAAATTGCCCACCTTACAAACAATCCCATTTACAGTTGCACCAAAAAGATCCATATACCTAGCAACAAATCTAACCAAGGAGTTGAAAGACTTAAACTCTAAAACTAAAGACATTAATGAAAGAAATTGAAGATGACTCAAACAAAGGGAAAGATATCCCATGCTCATGGATTAGAAGAACTAATGTTCATACTACCCAAAACAATCTACAGATTCAGTGATTCAGTGCAATCTCTTATCAAAAAGCCAGTAACATTTTTCACAGAACTGGAACAAGTAATCCTAGAGTTTGTGTGGTACCACAAAAGACCCAGGTAGCCAAAGCAATCTTGAGAAAGAACAACAAAACTGGAGGTATCACAATCCCAAATTTTAAGATACTTTATAAAGCTATAGTAATCAAGACAGTGTGTTACTGGAAAAAACAAAACAAAACAAAACAAAAAAACGTAGATCAATTGAAAAGGATCGAGAGCCCAGAAATAAACCCACACTTATATGGGCAATTAATTTACCACAAAAAAGGCAAGAATATACAATGGGGAAAAGACAGCCTCTTTAATAAAAGGTTTTGGGGAAACTGGACAGCTATATGCAAAAGAATGAAACTGGACCACTTTCTTACACCATACACAAAAATAAACTCAAAATGAATTAAAGACATAAATGTGACACATGAAACCATAAAACTAGTAAAAGAAGACATAGGCACTAACCCATTAGGCATCAGCGTTAGCAACATATTTGTGGATAGATCTCTTCAGGAAAGGGAAATAAAAGTAAAAATAAACTGTTGGGACTAGACCAAAATGAAAAGCTTTTGCAAAGCAGAGGAAACCATCAACAAAATGAAAAATCAACCTACTGACTGGGAGAAGATATTTACAGATGATATATCCAATAAGGTGTTAATATCCCAAAAATATAAAGAAATTATACAACTGAACACCAAAAAAACAATAAATAAGTAATCTGATAAAAAAATGGGCAGAGGATGTGAATAGGATATTTTTGGAAGAAGACATCCAGACGACCAATGAAGAGAAGGTCAGCATCACTCATCACCAGGGAAATGCAAATCAAAACCACAAGGAGGGGCGCCTGGGTGGCTCAGTTGGTTAAGCATCCAACTTCAGCTCAGGTAATGATCACATGGCTCGTGAGTTGGAGTCCTGAGTTGGGCTGTCCGAGCTGTCTGTGCTGACAGCTCAGAGCCTGGAGCCTGCTTCGGATTCCCTGTCTCCCTCTCTCTCTGCACCTCCCCTGCTTGCACTCTGTCTCTGTCTCTCTCTCTCTCAAAAGTGAATAAACATTTAAAAAAGTAAAGAAAAAAACATAAGGAGATATCACCTCCTACCAGTCAAATGGCTATTATCAAAATGACAAGAAATAACTAGTGTTGGCAAGGATGTGGACAAAGGAAACCCTCGTAAGCTATTGGTGGAAATGTAAATTAGTGCAACCACTATGGAAAAGAGTATGGAAGTTCCTTAAAAAATGAAAAATAGAACTACCATACGATCCAGTAATTCTCCTACTGGGTTTTATGCGAAGAATACAAAAACACTAACTTGAAAAGATATATGCAGCCCTATGTTTATTGTATTATTAACCATAGCCAAGATATAGAAGCAGCCCAAGTGTCCATTGATAGATGAATGAATAAAGAAGATGGTGTGTGTCTGTGTGTGTGTGTGTGTGTGTGTGTGTGTGTGTGTTTGTGATCGACTATTACTCAGCCATAAAAAGAGTGAGATCTTGCCATTTACATGAACGTGGATAGACCTAAAGGGTATTATGCTAAATGAAATAAGTCAGAGAAAGGCAAATACCATATGATCTCACTTACGTGTGGATTCTAAAAAACAAAACAAATGAACAAGCAAAAAGCCAGACTCATAAATACAAAGAACACACTGGTGATTGCCAGAAGGGAGGGGGTTGGAAGATGGGTGAAATGGGTGAAGGAGATTAAGAGGTACAGACTTTGAGTTATAAAATAAATAAGTCACGGGGATGAAGAATACAGCAGAGGGAATACAGTTGATAAATATTGTAATAATGTGTGTGGTGACAGATGGGGACTGCTCTAACAATGATGAGCACTGAGTATAGAATGATTGAATCACTAGATTGTTCACCTGAAACTAATATAATGTTGTATGTCAACTATACTTCCATAATAAAATAAAAATAAATAATCTACCTTAAAAAAAAAAGACAGAACCGCAGCAGTTTTTATGCCATTCCAGTATGGCTCTTGCCTCATTTTCATTTCTGAGCAATCACACAGGTACTGGGGCAAGTGCATACCTAGGGTCCTGAAAGGGTGGTTGAGTTATTATAATTGGAATTCCAGCCATATACCTGAAGACTTTGACTGGCTTTCTCGGCTTCCTGGCTGACACTGCCCCCAGTAGGTTCCATTCCCTCCCAGCTTCCTGCAGGAGAAGCTCTTCTTAGGACCTCCCCTTCTCCCATTTTGTTCCCTCCCCTGTCTGTTGCTGCCTAGCTTCTTCTTGCCATCATTCACCTGAGACTCCCCTCAACAAAGTCTCCTGTGAGCGCTGAGCTGTCACACTAAAAGAAACAGTTAAGATTCCCATCTTCATGGACTTTGCTCTGAAATCTGACAATTCAGACCACACTGTCTTTTCGAAGTTCTTTGGTTTTTTTCCCTCCACCCTCTCTGACTGCTCCCTTTCGTGACTTCCACCATGGCCATCTGCCTCTTTCTCTTCTCCAAGTGCTCTTATGATCTAAAAGATTCCAACTGCATCTCTCCTGCTACCAGTATTTGCTCATTTACCCTCATGGTTCCTAAAATGGGACCTGCAGCCCAATAATGCTCCTGAGACCCAGACTTCTACATCCAATCGCCTGTTTTATGTATCAAGTCCATCACCCTTTCTTCAACACATTCCCTAAGCTTCTCATCTTCCTCCCCCATTATCTTGGTGAAACGCATCACCCAAGCCAGAAGCCTGGGATTATTCCATAACACCTTCTTCCTGTCCTCTCTGCCACCCTAATCCCAACAGTCCTACACCAATTATACTTTGCTAATCTCTTCCTATTTTCTCTTCCTCTCCGTTTCCACTACTATTTTATTATTTCTCTTCTGTATTAATGTGGGAGCATCACCTCTGGCCTCCCTGACTTTATCCCCTGGAAATCTTTCACCTTACTATAGATCTTTGAGATACAAATTTGATTATGATAATTCCCTGCTTAAAATCCTTTAATTGGCTCCCATGACTTACAGGACGAAGTTCAATCTCTTTAGGTTGGGAGGAAATAAACACTGAAAAGCAAGAATAAGCCAGTGCAAAGTAACTTCTTATTTAGACAAAGATTTTTTGTGATATGCCCTCATCTCCCATCTATTACTACCTACCCCTGCTACCCTTTGAGCCTTATTCTGCCATATTCTACCTACACACTCCTATATATTTTTCCATATAGAACTTTACCTCTCTGTCTTTTTACATTCTGCTCCCTCTTCCTACAAGCCTTTACCTCTCTTACATCCTTATTCACCCGAGTAATGCCCATTCAGCCTTCAACACATAGCTCAAATACTTTACCTTCTCCGGGAAACTTTTCTTCATGACCTCTTTTCCCTCATTCAGGCTCCCGTGTGTCATAAATCTTGTTAAACTCAATCTTTATCTCCATCATGCTGCCAAGTTTCTTAGAGTGTTTGACATGCAGTGGAAACTCAAGCACTGTTTGATGAGTGGATAAATGAATGAATACATGAGTGCATATTAGGCCCAATAACAAAAAGGAAAGTGTATTACGTAAGAGTGTTGTACAATATCTTGTGAGATACAGTGTCATACTTCTGGTTTGGGAGCAGATCCGCGGTGTGATTGAAAGAGTCTCTTCGCCTCTCTAGACCTCAGTTTCCTTACCTGCAAAATAAGGAGATCGCCTTAAGACACAATGAAGGTCATCTGGCTCTAATAGTCGGTGATCCCCCAGACTCTCATGTCACAGAAGAGCACGGCTAGTCGTGAGCTCGGCTGTAATTTACAGAATCAGTGCACGGTCTATATGCCTTCATCAGGAGTGTCCCATATGGCCAGCACTGGGGGGCACCTAAGTTCCTGAAGCTTCAAGGTCAAAGTGTCTTCCAGGGAAGGAGGTGCACATTCTGGTGGGGAAACTTACCATTGCCCATCATGATTTTTTATTAAATATTCCTATTATTGAAACACGTTTACTTTTAAAGAGGGTAAAGTGATGTTCGGTCTACCGGACCGCAATGGTACCTCTGGGTGCGAGGGTGTGTGTGCGGCATTAAAGCGGGTGTGCCTCATCTACCTGACTGTGCCGTTTCCTTTTCTCATAGATGGAAGTCCTTACACCTGGTGGGTCGGCAAGGCCAACGAGAAGCATTACTACTGGGGCGGCTCCGGGCCCGGGATCCAGAAGTGTGCGTGCGGCATAGAGCGAAACTGCACAGACCCAAAGTACTACTGTAACTGCGATGCGGATTACAAGCAGTGGTGAGTGCATGCTCCCCTCCCCACGGGCCTTCAGGTCAGAGCGATTCGGTAGAAGAGACCATTTGAAAATTGCTGAAATAATAGGACAATAGGGTAGCAGTGTCTAGGAAGTAACCCAGGTGACAAATGTCAGGAACACACCAAAAAACATAAAAGCAGAAAGAGGTCAGCATTACAGCGGGTGCGTTCAGAAATAAACAGGCACAAAATTGATGCGTTCCCATTTTATTCAGAGAGAAGAATAATGAGCCATGTAGAAGATGGTGCTTTACATTATGAAACGTGCTTAGTAACAACAGAGGGAATGGCCGTGGGCAGGGAGCCCATGGGCAGGCGTGTGAGAGAGTCCCCGGGCAATGGTCTCCTTCCACCTCCTGCAATGTTTGCTTTGAGAAGCTGCCTGAGAGAAAAAGGGGAGGGGGAAGGGAAGGGAGAACCTCATTCTTTGCTCTCTCTTGAGCAACAGTGTTTGCCCATCTACTGTTTCTTCGCGCCTTGAACTGTTTATAACTCTGATACAGATCAAGTTCAGGAAAGATCCATCTTGGGTTTCTTCCGTCCCTCTCCTGGCTTTTGTTCTGCTTCACAGTGAATGGCTGGGTCTGCATCTGTAACAGATAAAGATAAAATCAGCTGTCATTCCGTGTGCAAAACAGAGGCCCCGGGACTTTCGGTGAAAGTCTGTAAACCCAAGTACGTCTTTCCCCAGAAATACACATCACACACCTGCTTCTCACAATTTCAGAAGCAGGGAGGACCCTCTGTGCTCCTCTCCTGCCCCCGGCCAGCATCAGAGAGCAGGGCTCCGAATTTTCTCAAGAACAACCACAGGTTACTTCCGTCTGCTTCTGGTTCACACTACTTAGAAAGACAATTTACAAGACAAGTTCATTCTACTGGTTAACTGAAAATTAATTCTAATTGTAAACTTATATGATTTCTAGGTAGGGCGTCTACCTATTTTCCAAATTGTCTCTTAGCAAATGAAATGAATTAGCAAGGCTGTATATTTCAGTGTTTTAGAATTGCGTGTGCACATGCATGTGTGTGCATGTGCGTGCATGTGCAAGTAGCTACCATTACTCTTTGATCGTGGTTTATTGTAAAGAGAAAAGCATGATACTCAATTTTTAAGTTTATTTGTTCGGAAGTTGTCTCTACACACACATTCACACACTCCGCAAAGACTGGAAGTCAGGAGAACAGAAGCCAAAGGCGGGCTCTGAAGTTGACTTTTCATTCATTAAGTCAGTCTACCATCACTCAACAGATATTGATTGAACATCTTATGTACCAGGTACTGGGGATAAAACACTGAATGACAAGGACAAGAATCCCTGCCTTGACCTATGTTCTTGTTGTCACTTGTTACTGGTGTGTGTGTCCTTAAGCAAGTTTCATAGACTCGGATTCATTAGTCAGTTCAACGTTGAATCCCAGGCCCTTCGAGAAGCTGACTGTGTCCTCTCCAAGAAGGAGAAGTGGGAGCATTGTCCCGGGTGGCTCATTGTCTAGCAACGCGGAGGGTTCATCCTACCACAGAAGACAGTTGACCTATTCAGAAAAAGGGAAATCTTGTGCATGTAGCCAAGTGAAATTCATTTTTGTCAGACATCCTGATGAGTGCTAGGGATAGAATGGTAAATAGAACTTGCATCTTGTCCTGAAAGAGCTCAAACACCAGTTGTAGGAAAAAAAAAACCCACAGAAACAGGCAGCATAATACAATCAGTTCTCTGATGAAGGTATTACAGGATACACCAAAACCAGTGGAAGAAAATTTAAGTCTGACTGAGGGAGTGGAGGGAGCGGTTAGTAAGGTGCTCACAGGAAGAAGGATGCTTGAGAGAGAAGAAAGAGTTTGCTGGGCACACTCATCCTCGCAAGATCGTCTTGGAGGAGAAGCAGTTTGAGGAAGCGTCCGCGCAGTAGATTTGGAATGCAGTGTGGACAAGAGGAGCCACAGTAACGCTAAGCATGTGGGCAGTACGACATCAGCACTTCCGTTCTTTGCGGGGCATGGTAGGAGTCTGGATTTCCCAGTGATGAGCCCTGTGGAGGTAGACTTGATGGAGCAGGCAGAGGGGGAGGGGGATGTCACAACAGTCCTTGAAAGACATCAAGGGCTTAAGGTGAAACGAAGGCACAGCCACAAAGGAGGAAAGTGTATGAGATGTTGTGACGTGTCTCGCAAATTTGATAGTTAGGCCTCTGTGAGAAGGAGGGGAGGAATGTGGGTAGGCTCCCCCTTGGGCACCTGGAACTGGAGTGGAAGCAGGGCCATGCATCTGGCTAAGGAATAAAGCTTTGAGCCAGTAGATGGTGAGTTCTGCTTGGAAAGTATTAAGTTGGAGGTGCCAGCATAACATCATGTCTAAATCCAGAGAGGTGCCGTTAATGGGATGGCCGGTAAGAAATAGAGACTTCAGAGAAATGTCTTTGCGTCTGAAATCATTTCCAAGAACATACCCGAATTCAGATCAAAGATGAGCAGACTCATCGCAGACAGACCTATTCGACGGCACTCACACACATTGCTCTGGCAAGACGTGATTGGATCGTAACCGTTGATAGTTTCTCGGGGCCCCAGACACCCCACCCCTTTGCTTCTGTGAAACTTGTCTGATGTCCCCTTTAACAGAAGCACTATCTTTTGAGAAAACTGAAATATATAATGAATACGTTCACCATAGATAGCTATTAAAAGGATCTTCCCTATTTAGCACGAGAAAGAAAGCTTTTGGTGATGTCTTGTTGGTCTTTGAATTCACCGGCACCTGGCAAAGGCCTTGCTATGTGGATGCTTTACAAATGACATAGATTTGACACTTCTGAGGGAAGCTTTCAACCACTCTGAAACACAGATTTGTTGTCTGTATAATAAAAATAAATCTTGATTGGCAGACTTCTGTGCGAGTGAACGGATTATAGGATATGAAAACATTCTGTAAACTGTATAATATGGGATACATAGCTATTTGCAATTCTTAATTATATAATTTTCAGTGCAAGTCTTCATGATTCCAAATGAATCTTTAGAGGGGCGCCTGGGTGGCTCATTCGGTTAAGCGTCTGACTTCAGCTCAGGTCAGGTTCTCGCGGTTCGTGGGTTCGAGCCCCGTGTCGGGCTCTGTGCTGACAGCTCAGAGCCTGGAGCCTGCTTCGGATTCTGTGTCTCCCTCTTTCTCTGCCTGTCCCCTACTCATGCCCTGTCTGTCTCTCTCTCTTTCTTTCCCTCTCTTTCTTTCCCTCTCTCTCTCTCTCTCTCTCTCCCCCCCCAAAAATAAATACACATTTATTTTAAACATTAGAGTAGGACATATTATTTTTACTGTTTGAATGTTGAATGCAACCCTAGCTAAAGTTGTTAACAATTTTACAGTTGCATAAATTTATAGTTGCATAAATTTACAGTTGCATAAATTGGGGCCCAGGAAAATTTAAATAAGTTTCCGAAAATTATATTAGAAATGAGAAACAGAGAGAAGGCCAAGACCCAGATTTCCAAACTTCCGGTTCAATGTTTTCCTATAATATCACGATCAAGGAAGACTACTCACATTGTTTTTCCATCTTTTTAATGATTTATGATTTTAGTGTCTAACTAGCCGTATGTGAATTTTAAACTTAAAGTTTAACCAAACAGACTACACGTCTTATGTTCTTTTTTTTTTCTAGAGGAACTCTAAAACTTAGATTAAGCATTTATTCTTATTTATTAGAGAAAAATACACAAAAATGAAGCTGGGATAAATGAGATTATAGCTCAGGACACAAGTGGGCCTCGTAGCAAAGCTATGATGACCTATGAGAACTCTCACCATCTCCATGATTGCCTGATTATCTGTGCCGTGAGAAGTTTTGCACAGTTATTTCTGAGACTGAACGTAATTTAACATTTATGATTTACTATTCTCAGCAACAGTAAATATTCCCACCTACCGTGCCAGAACCCTAATTAAGTGAGCCTTGGTCTCAGCTAAGTGCCCACCACTGGGTAATTCGTGGTCTCTTGCTGCCTGACTCAATGAGCTCACTCATCACATCTGAAATTAGCAATGCCAAAAATGGAATTACCAGTGAAGGCGTGCCAGTCATTGCTTCACTGCCCTTTTCTCGTTGCACTTGGAGAATTTCTGGGTAACTGTGTGCGGGCCAACATGAGCCCATACGCCGGGGGAAATGAGGGAGGTGAAAAGCTATTAACACAGTCTCTGTGTTACAGTCAGGGAGCAGTTCCCACCTCCGTCTTAGAAAAGACCAGGTACATACTAACTTGTGCCCCATTCCATTGGCCCTGAATGGACTTGGCTTGTCTTCCTGGGCTAGAAATAGATAAGCCACGACCAACTTTACATAGACAGCAGAACCTCTTTAATGCATTAAAACCAGAAACATTGGGCTCAGCTTCCTACCAACAACTGTTAAGTACTTTGAATGTTTTGAAAAGGAATCATTATATATTTTCTCACCGTCTATAAACAGTTTCATCTCATCTTTGATAGCGTCTTTCCATGAAACGTCTTTACTTTTACTCAAAGTGAAATGCTTGCGTGTGCGTTCTCGTTTGCCATGTGGCTCAGATCACGATAGTGAACGTTTGGGGATGTTAATCACGTGTCAGACAGTTTCAAGAGCTCCAACGTTCCATGTCATTGACACATTACAGTGACCCTACGATTAAGGTACTTACTTTATACTCATTTTACAAATCAGGAAATTAAGTCCCAGAGAGGTTAAGTTACTTCCCCAAGGTCACACAGCTAACAAGTGGGAGAACCACAATTCGAAAACTCCAGACTCATGCTGAGATATTCTGCAGCCAGGCATAAAGTCTGTAAAAATTTTTAAATATGCTCTGTGTAGAGTGTGGCCAACAAGCCGCCTTATACAGGCAATTTGCTGGGGCGCCTGGGTGGCTAAGTCCGTTAAGTGTCCAACTTCAGCTCAGGTGATGATTTTATGGTTCGTGGGTCTGAGCCCCACATCGGGCTCTGTGCTGACAACTCGGAGCCTGGAGCCTGCTTCAGATTCTGTCTCCCTCTCTCTGCCCCTCCTCTGCTCATGCTCTGTCTGTCTGTATCTCTCTCTCTCTCTCAAAAAGAAATATTAAAATAAAGGCAGTTTGCTATCAAACCTTTCACAGATATTCTTTGAACCTTTTACTATATGGCATTTTAGTTTCTTAAATAGATACAAACAAATGTAGGTACTTTTCTCCCCATTTTTTATAGCAGCCAAGACAAAACAAACCCAAACAGAAATTTCCATCAATAGAATCTTAAGTAATTATATTATCGGGTTGTTGAAGGAAGGAAGGAAGTAGATACACAAACACTTGCATAGAAAAATAGCCAAAGTAAAAATACAAAAAGAAAGCTGAAGGGGGCGCCTGGGTGGCGCAGTCGGTTAAGCGTCCGACTTCAGCCAGGTCACGATCTCGCGGTTCGTGAGTTCGAGCCCCGCGTCGGGCTCTGGGCTGATGGCTCAGAGCCTGGAGCCTGTTTCCGATTCTGTGTCTCCCTCTCTCTCTGCCCCTCCCCCGTTCATGCTCTGTCTCTCTCTGTCCCAAAAATAAATAAACGTTGAAAAAAAAAAAATTAAAAAAAAAAAGAAAGAAAGCTGAAGAATATACAATATGAGTCTGTTTTTGTAAAAAAATACACATACAGCCATAACCCTTATATACATATAGGCAAGTTCTGGAAACCATACAAAATAAACTATTTTTTTAATGTTTATTTATTTTGAGAGAGAGAGAGAGAGTGCATGAGTGGGGGGCGGGGTCAGGAGCAAGAATCCCAAACAGGCTCCACACTCAGCACAGAGCCCGACGTGGGGCTCGAACTCATGAACCATGAGATGGTGACCTGAGCCGAAACCAAGAGTCAGACGCTTAACTGACTGAGCCACCCAGGTGCCCCATTGTGCTAACTCTTGTTAATGGTTTACTTTGCGGGTGCCTGCGTGTTTCAGTCAGTTAAGTAAGTGACAGACTCTTGATTCTGACCTAGGTCATTATCTCACGGCGGTGAGCTGGAACCCCTCCTTGGGCTCCATGCTGACAGTGCGGAGCCTGCCTGGGATGCGCTCGCTCTCTCTCTCTCTCTCCCTCCCTCTCTCTCTGCCCCCTCCCACATTCACTCTCTCTCTAAATAAATAAATAAGCTTAAAAAAAGAGTTAACCCAGTAGACGAAGGATATGGAGTCTTGTCTTTATCCCATTCTACATCTTATTTACCCTTTGGATTTTTGGCCGTGATTATAGTTAACCTGTTTGATTAAAATTTCTAAAAGTAGTTTCCAAATCTTATATGGAAAAGTAAGAGCCCTCACAGGCATCCCATTACATAACGTAACAATATTAAACCAGACTCTTAAGAAAGCAGATAGAAGAATAATGTTCAATAACAGCACAAAAGCTACTCTATCCTTGATTCTGTTGTCCCCAGTATTGGGGTGAGTTTCTAGGAAAGCTGGAGAGTGCTCCTCTCCCATGTAGCACGGTGAAACACAACATCTAGGCCACTAGCCTTTACCTACCTGCAGAAGACTATGGTTTATCTCGATCTGAATTCTGTAAAACTCATGCTGGTGCCATTAATCCTTCTGGGATCCTGCTTGAGACAACATTCTCAGTCGTCTGATTCTCAGTCGTCTGATTCCTGCCTATTAGAGGATGTGATATTATGAATAGTATGGGTATCAGTTATGAGTAATGCTCTTCTGGTCGCGAAACCAACCAAAACAGTAGCCAATATTCAAATAAATGTGTGTGTGTGTGTGTGTGTGTGTAATGAAATATTAAAATGGGTAGTTATCCATACGTTTCCTTTTTAGAGACATAAATGGAGCTGACCTTCTAATCTAATGAAGGTTATCTTTCTTCATTTAAGTTAAGCTTTGCTTAAAAAACACGAAGAAAGATGGGGTACCTGGGTGGCTCAGTCAGTTGAGCATCCAACTTCAGCTCAGGTCATGATCTCACTGCTCCTGAGTTCGAGCCCCACATCGGGCTCTGTGCTGACAGCTTGGAGCCTGGATCCTGCTTCGGATTCTGTCTCTGTCTCTCTGCCCCTCCCCCGTGCTTGCTTTCTCTCTCTCTCAAATATAAATAAATATTTTTAAAAAGCAAAGACAGAAAAAGGAAACTTGAAACTGATTGGGCCCCAGAGTTTCAGTGTATTTCAGCACAGTGCAGATTTCAGACACGTTCCATGACCCCCTGGATTTTAGTCTTTCTACTTCCTCTCTGAAGTCTACCGGTCAGATTTCCTGCACCGTGAAGTTGCATCTAAATAGGATATTCCTCGAAAGTCTAGCAGCTAAGCTCGTTTAGAAGTGTAACTACTTTTCAATATGTGGGTCGGGGCTAAGAGCTCCAGGCAAGGGCTTCTGCTCTTTCATTAGGAATTCACCCTGAGATGTGAAATAGGAAATATGAGCGAGGCACAGGTAGGCGGGTGCTGGAGAGTTCCAGATGCCAAGCAGCCCTGCAAGTTGAAAGACCTCTTAGCGATGGGGGTAGGGAAATGCCTCTCCCCATTTCCAGAGGAAAGCATAAAAATGATACATTATATTCTGTCTCAGGGATATTTTGGTGCCAACTTGCTTGGCACAGCATAGAACCTCCTGTCACCTCATGGATTGTGTCATGACAGAAAGGTAATTGGGCACCGGAGAAGATGTCAGCAGAGTGTCAATATGGTTTGACCACTGCCCCTAAATAATATTGATGACAGGAAAGGGAGAGGGATTAATCAGGCGTGAGCCTGTCAGATTTTCGGAGCGCGCTGCAGGTTCCAGAGAAAGATGCACCCCACCGACAGAATGCTAAATGGACTCCCGACAGAAGACATTATTTAGCCATCTCGTGAAAAACAGAACGAAGACGCAAGAAGGCTTTCTGAGAAAAGCGTAGTTCATTTTCCATCACCTCTCCCCGGCACGCTTTAAAAAGAGGGCGATCTCTTCTATTTTCTGGGACGAAAAAAAAAATTGCGGTCTTCCTAAAAATCGACCGTGAGTAAAGAAAGGATCAAGTCAAAAGCCATGTCGTTCAGTTTAAGGCGAAGGGCCAGGCAAGCAGTTTTGGGGCCCCGTGGCAAGCGGGTCATGGGGGTGCCACATGTGACACAGCCCGTTTGTTTGCTCGCCCTGTGTCCTTCCCGAAGGTGAAGTCCATTCCACGCGAAACTCACCATCACACCCTCCTTACCGCCTCTCCTGGGCCTTTCGCAGATGCCTGGCCCTCTGTGGTTCCAGCTTGTCTCTTGCTACGGCTCACTTCTAAACCTGACCTCGGAGCAGTACTGTAGCTACCTCCCAAAATAATTCCGAAGCTTGACGCTCCCCCATCCAACGACTTTATAACTGTGGTTATCACCGTCTGGCTTCATAGAAACTAGAACCACCTACGAAGCACTGAAAATTACTGATCATCAGGCCCTGCCTCGGAGTAATCAAACCCAAAATCTCTGAGGGTCAGGTCTGGCCATCCCAGATTCTGCACACTTCCAGGATTTCGAGTGTGTGGCCAGGGCTAAGAACCAGCGATTTCTGGTTAACTTGAACTGCATGTAATAAAAAAATATATATAAAGAAATAAGCTTTAAGCAAGATGAAAGCTTATTTCCCTATTATGTAAAAGTAGCCCACACTCCTCCCAACAACCTGCTCTAATGTTCTTACGGTTTGACCACATCCTCAGGCTCCAGTAGGGCTTCCAGTGCTCCGGCCATCACATTCACATTCACATTCCAGGCAGAAGGTGAGATCTCCAGAGTCTCTTCCCATCTTACCCGCCCAGCTTGACCTCACTGTCCACCACGGCCATTCTGAGAACGTGTGTACTTCCTCATCACCGGCCCGTGACCTGCACCTAAAATATCCCATCTCGTGTCTGCGGAGCAAACATCACTCCCCACTGAAGATCAGCTTCATGCTTATTTCTCGAGGAGCTCTCCCCCACTTTGCCCACACCCCCCCCCCCAACATCTAACCAAAACCTGTTACTTAAAAGCTTGCCTCCCTAGGGGCACCTGGGTGGCTCAGTAGGTTAAGCATCCGACTTGGCTCAGGTCATGATCTGACAGTCCGTGAGTTCGAGCCACGCGTCGGGCTCTGTGCTGACAGCTCAGAGCCTGGAGTCTGTTTCAGATTCTGTGTCTCCCTCTCTCTCTGACCCTCCCCCGTTCATGCTCTGTCTCTCTCTGTCTCAAAAATAAATAAACATTAAAAAAAATTTTTTAAAAAAAAGCTTGCCTCGCTCATTCCCAAAGCCAATTTATTATAATGTTATTTTATGTCTTACCTATAACTATTTGTCTCCTCTCTCAAACTGTAAGCCTCACGAGGCCAAACCCCACACCTCATTCCTGTTTATAAATCCTCTGTGCCTGTCGCTAGCTACTCAGCAACTATCTACAATTTGATTTAAACCTGTAGCTCTTTAGAGTTTTGTTTTTTTTTTTACTGTGTGTAAACTTTCCTTTTGTGGTGAAACATAATGCACAAGAGACGCCCACACTTGACTCTTTGAAGATATTCTTTTTACTCTGGGCAGCAAAAATTGGAAAGTGATTTTGTATTTGAGTAGTAATGTAATTCCACCAAGATAGCTCTTAAAATGCTAATAATATGCGTATACAAATACGTGTATCTGTTCTTATATATTCATTTACACATATCTACATATATGTTAAATATACATATGGCATTATTATATATGATGTATAATACGTTTATTCATTTTTTGGAAGCATGCTCATTGTGTTCAGCTAGCTAAATGCCTTATATTAATATGAAATAATTTACTCTGTATGCAAGAAGGTAAATGATTGAGATGGAAATAGAGGACACTTGGAGAATGAGAGGAGATGTACCCAGATAATAATACTTTCCTGCCTATCTTTGTCATCACTGAGAAGGGTGTACCCCTACTATAGGCAGTGTGTGTGGTATGCAGGATAATGGTCCCCAAAGATATTCAGGGTCTGATTTCCAGAACCCATTACCATGTTACCTTACATGGCAGAAGGGGCTTTGCAGATGGATGAAGGGTAAAAAACCTTGAGATGTGAGGTTGGTGAACTGTCTCATCAAAAGAGTACTTAGAAATGAAGAACATTTTCCAGCTGTGGAGAGAAGGAAATCTGGTGATGGAAGGAAGATCGGAGAGAGCCTAGATTGCTATCTTTGCAGATGAAGGAGGGGATCCGTGAGCCATGCATGTGGGTATCGTCTAGACGCTGAAAAAGGCAAGGGAAATGGATTGTCCCCAGAAATTCCGGAAAGAAACTGAGCCCTGACAACACCTTGATTTTAGTCCAATCGGACTCATGCTGGAGTATTAATCTATAGAACTGTAAGAGAACAGCTCTGTGCTGTTTTCAGACCCTTGGTTTCTGGTCATTTGCTATGGCAGCAATAGAAAACCGACAGACCTACTTTCTACTATGGTTGGTGTCACTGAAAACACCCTGCAAAACTTTTTCTCCCTCATGTTGGTGTAGAGTCAAGGTTGACTGGTAGACTAGCCTTGAAGCAAATTTAAAAAGAACGTCCTTAAAAGTAATCTTATGGCCAAAGCCACATTCCCTTGCCCGTACATCACCTGCTGATGGAAAAGCTTCAAGCCCCTGTAGAGAACACGTAGGGTCTTCCTTGGACGTATGGTTCTCTTGACCAGGGATGATGGGTTGCCCATTCTTATCTGCGATTGGATCTCCTTCAAGCGGATGACGGTATCACTGATGCCAGGAGCTTTTACAACTCAGAAACATTCATTTTTACATCCAGTCGTTCAGCCACGTCTGAGTCCCTGCTAAGTACCAGGGATGCACCAGACCTTCCTGCTGGTCCTGAGAAACCCAGGGGGTGTGGGCAGCCTTAATGGTATGCCTCCCGCTGGAAGATTTCAGAGGTCTTCTTGATCCCTTCACACATTTTAATTTCACAAATCCGATCCTGCCTTCTTTTTTCCTTTAATTTTAATCGACAGGCAGAGAAATGAGTGCATAATGAGGGTTTTTATCCATTTTCTTATTTTCCTAATAACCAATGAATTAAAGAGGGACATTATGAGCATTAGGAGATTTCCAATTGTGATACCCCGTTTTATGGCAGGTGCCATTAGCCTGCATCTAGCCTTGATCTATTATTTATAGCCTGTTAAACTCGGCATGATCCAGATAGCCCCAACTCCACCAGCAGTGAGGCGTCATAGCTAGGACAAGGACTGGAAAATAATGAGCAGTATTCTTTCCTGCCATTATTGTTTGGGGATATTTTGGTCAGTGTGCTTCATTGCATGGAAACTGTCCTGTTTTCTAAGGGCCTTGATGCAATAGTCAATTATAAAATGGATTTTTCTGGAGTTATCTGTCGCATTCATTCATTTCGCCAATTGTGCAGTGAGTTTCCATTGTGCATTCTACCAGTCCAGTCACAGTACAAGACGATGCCACCGCTGAACTGCCCAGGTGCACTTATGCACACTTATTTCAATAAATACAGTACAGTTCCATAAGTGCATTTCCTCTTCCTCATGATTTTCTTAAGAATATTTTCTTTTCGGGGTGCCTGGGTGGCTTGGTCGGTTAAGCATCCGACTTCAGCTCAGGTCATGATCTCGCAGTCCGTGAGTTCGAGCCCCACATCGGGCTCTGTGCTGACAGCTCAGAGCCTGGAGCCTGTTTCAGATTCTGTGTCTCCCTCTCTCTCTGACCCTCCTCCATTCATGCTCTGTCTCCCTCTGTCTCAAAAATAAATAAACGTTTAAAAAAAAAAGAATATTTTCTTTTCTCTGCCATGTTTTATTGTGAGAATATATAATACGCATAAAATAAACAATATGCCTGTCTCTATGTTATCAGAAAGGCTTCTAGTGAACAGTAGTAATTGAGGTTTTGGACAATCAAAAGTTATTCGTGAGTTTTTGACTTCGGATCGGGGTGGGGAGGTGGATGGGGGAGATTGGCACCTCTAACCCCCCTGTTGATCAAAGGGAGGGGGATTCTTTGATAAGGAAAACAAAGTAACACTAGGACACAAGGGTGGGCTGTAGAGTGTGTATTTTCAAACTAAAGAGAACTTGTGAAAATCTTCCTGAGAAAGAAAACCCTCCCAAGAAAATGGTTAAGAATGATCCTGTCAAGTCCCAATTAACCACATTCAAATTATCCCCAGTATAGACTATCCACACTGCTTATTTCTAATATAGAAAGCATTACAGTAATCACATTTAATCTTTGTTACATTTTAAATAGACATGTCAATGCAAAATACAAATATTGAAAAGAAAATGAAGACAAGAGGAAAAGAAATGAAGAAATGTGGTGAAGGAGAAAACAACAGTGATATGAAATAGCCAGTCTTTCTTGTTAAGAGCAACCTTTTCGTTCCTGAATGTATATGTTGGTTTTGTGCTGCCAGTATCCAACCCTGTTTATAATTCAAAGTCAATATTGGGAGAAATCCATCATTGACACTAACACGGCAGCCTTCTGAAGGGTCAGGCCGGGGCATCTGGATGGCCACTGCCCAAGCCTTCCTCCTCCTTCTTTTCAAGGGCATAGACTGTCTCTTAGGCTTCCACAAACATACTGATGGCTTTTCAGGGACTGAATACTGATGGCTTCTCAGGGACTTTTCAGGGACACTGTGGGGTAGGAAGTCTGGAAGGAATGTGATACCATGCACATGACAGCTTGGATTTTTTTGTTCTAGTGATGGGTTATTTTCCACAGCAGGTGTATCTTGCCATTGGTTTGCCCCACGATGCTTCGTCCAGGCTCTGAAGTCTAGAAGCCGCTCAGACTACCCACAGTATTTCCTGTGGGTGCAGATCCATTCCAATTCTAGGAGTACTTCAGACCGTGTTCATCAGTATTAACTCCCTCAAGACTGCATTCAGAAACAGATAAAGGTGCTGAAGGGGCATGAGAAATGGTTATGAGTTGAGAGCAAAAGAGGAGGTAAAAATCAGTTTGTTATAATTTATCCCAACCCCAATCTGAGGCATCAGTATCGTGTGGCTACCAAAATACACAACAAAATAAAATACTCCTGATATCACCTCAGTCAAGTGTCCCGATCATAGGAGTCTGTAGCAAGTATCTGTTATACCTCACTTGAAGTGTTATATCTAATACTGAAAAACTGGAACATGGAAAATGAGGTTGGGGAATTTGACAAGTATTCTGTATGAGGAACAGTTGAGGAAGAGAGGAAGGAAAGGGGAGGGGAGAGAAGGGGACAGGATGGGACAGGAGGATGGAAGGAAGGAAGGAAGGAAGGAAGGAAGGAAGGAAGGAAGGAAGGGAGGGAAACAGTCTACTATTCATTACAAGAATCCATTCCCTTGTGTTATGGGTTGAATTGTGTCCCCTAAAAAAGATATGTTGAAGTCCTAACACCATTACTTGTCAATGTGACCTTATTTGGACGTAAGGTCTTTGCTGATGTCATCAAGTTAAGATGAAATCATTAGGGTGGGTCCTAATCCAATATGAGTGATGTCTTTGTAACAAGAGAAGAAGAGACCCAGAAACAGACACACACAAAGAAGAGGAAAACCATGTGAAGATACACACACAAGGAGAATACCAGGATGAAGGATGGAGGCAGAGATTGGAGTGATGTGTCTACAAGCCAAGGAATGCTGAGGATTGCCAGAAACACCCCAAAGCTAAGAGAACGGCATGGGTCAAATTCTCCCCTAGACCCTTCAGAGAGAGCATGACCCTGGAGACACTTTGATTTTGGATTTCTAGCCTCTAGAACTGTTGGGAAGTAAATTTCTCTTGTCTTAAGCCACCCAGTTCGAGGTCCTTTGTAACTGCAATGCTGGCTCCCAAGCCAGGGCATTTCCCCATGGGTTGTTGGCAGGCAGTTACTTCCCAAATGATGACTATGCTTGAAGCACTTTATCTGCATATCTTCCTGCAATCTTCACAACAACCCTATGAAGTAGGTATCATTTTTAGGTCAAGCTTGTAAATAAGGAAACCAATGCTTAGCAAGTTGATGAACTTGCCCAGGACCACACGGTCAATAAGTAGTGAATGGGATGAATGGAAGCAATCTCATGCTGGGAGCCAAGATTTTAACCATGATGCTACATTTTCTCTGGAGAGAAAAGGGAGCTAGTACAATGGATCAAAGAGCTAAAAAATAGGGGAGATACAGCAGGGAAGGCATCGAGTTGTACTACAGTATGTCTTGGAGAAAGATGAAAGAAGGAAATATACCCATACACTATCCTCCAGGAATCCTTGCGGGGAGCTTGGGAGTGGGGCGTCCATGAGAGCAGTGACCAAGGTAAACCAAGGGACAGTGGTCAATACCTCTCCCATCCTAGAGAAAGAGAATACGTGTGGTAATTGGGATTGATAAGGAGATCCAGAAAAGTTTCTAGAAAGAATGGGCAGAATAAATATACATGAACCATATGATTCAAAACTGTTATTAAATTAAGGTGCATAGCATGGCACTGTTGATTTCCCATTAGCGTGCCAACATGATTACTTTAGTGAGTGTAAACATATATATGATGCCTTTATTTTCTCCAGTAATGCTTACGCTCCTGCCATGGTCCTTTTCTGTAGCCCCTCCTTGGGAATAGTGCACAGGTGACTTTCAACCTGTGTCCTAATCACTTTCACCTGAGAAGTACTGAGCTTCTTTCCTGTCACCTGCCTTTTCCTGTACAAACAAGGTTTGTGGTCTTTGTCTAGGTCTTCCTCCCATCTCCTCACATTTCGGGGATCTTCCTCCCCAGTCCATTCTTTTTTGTCATCATGAAGAACCTACTTCCATTCCCAGGAAGCTGTCTTCCTGTAGTCTTAAGTCATGGCCATCATGACTCCAAACCAAATCTCCTCTTTAACCAGCTGAGTTGTCCTTCTTGACCAGTTGCAGTCATCACCCAGGTCCCCTGTGGAACCACTAGAGTCATTGCCAAGACTCCCGTTAACTCTGTAGCAGGTTTCCTCTCTAGGGATGCAGTCCAAAGTCTTACTCTACCATGAATTTCCAGCTTTTTTTTTAACGTTTATTTATTATTGAGAGACAGAGAGACACAGAGCATGAGCAGGGGGGAGGTAGAGAGAAGGAAAGACAGAAAATCTGAAGTAGGCTCCAGACTCTAAGCTGTCAGCACAGAGCCCGACGAGGGGCTTGAACTCACAAACTGTGAGATCATGACCTGAGCCAAAGTCAGTCGCCTAACCAACTGAGCCACCCGGGCGCCCCTCCAGCCTTTTTTTTTTTTAACTGTGGGTCCTATCAGTCACTGGCAAGCTTTTGGAAATACGAGGAATTCTAAGAAGTTAGTTGTGTAGTTGTATACTTCACATACTACTACAAATAAGCTAATTTTATTTTTAATACAGTTTATTAGAGCAGTTTTACGTTCACAGCAAAATTGAGTGGAAGGTACACAGAGTCCCTATTCTCCCAACTATCAACGTCCTTTACCAGGGTAGCACATTTGTGACAATAGATGAACCCACAGTGACACATAATGATGATCCCTTAGGGTCTACATTAAAGTTCATCCTTGGTGTTATACATTCTGTGGGTTTGGATAAATACATAATGACATGTAGCCACCATTATAGGATCATACAGAACAGTTTCTCTACCCTAAAAATGTGCTGTACCTGTTCATGCCTTTCACCTCTACCTCCTGCCAACCATTGATTTTGTTTACTGTCTCCATAGTTTTGCCTTTTACAGATTGTCATAGAGTTGAATCGTACAGCATGTAGCCTTTTCATATGGGACTAATTTTATTTTAATAAAAAATGTTAAATAGTACATGGAAGAATTTAGGGACGTTGACATTGTGAAAACCAAGATATATGTAACTATCCTCTCCTTGAAATTTAAATGAGGTGCAAATATCCTTTGAGCTGGATGTAACTTGCTCAAATGAAATCTGAGTTGAAAGTCCAGTATGAAAGGATATTGAAAGTGTCTTGACCGAGGGGAGGGGCAGTTAAGAGCTCTACCAACTACGTGTGTCCTTTACCCATCACCCTCAACGATGGGTGGTAAGGATTTTTATGAATCCTCCAGGGTTTCATGAAGTTTTAACATTATTAAAACCACAGATTTCAGAAAATAAGACTTAAAAAATTGAGTCAGGTTATAATAGAAATATAGCAAAAATGTCTTCTTTCTTCCATAACCAAGTGTGAAAAGCAATCTATAATTGTCAGAGTTTATCTGATCTGCTTGACTTATGCTTTTTAATCCCTTGGCCTATACTTCCTCAAGTTCAAGGACTGATATTTGTAAACCAAAGATATTACTAATAGTCAAAGTTCAAAGAAAATTAAAGCCAATATCTCTGAATATGTTGAATACTTCAAATAACTGTGATTTACATATAATCACATTCATTCCAAATTAAAATTAAAGTTTGATTGACTGACTGGTATACAGATTGTAGGCCATGAAAAGCTTCTGTAGTCTTTGCACCCAAATTTATTTTGTAAACATTTAGAATAAGTATCCAAAAATGAGAAAGGAAAAAGAAAGATTTTATTAAGGAAAACTGAGGACACCAGCAAAATCTGCATAAAGAAAGCAATGTTTTTAAAATACTTTGTTGGTTCAAGTTCAAGTAATAAGACAATGGAGTTTTTGACTCTTAAGACAAGTTGACATATTTAAAAGTAGTTTGATGATTTGGAGATTTCTGAAGACTCTCCTCCAGAGAGTCTGGATATTTCCTCCAGAATTTGAATTATTTATAATCCCATAATTAATTACACAGAGCAAAACTGAATTGCTATTAAATGCCAAAGAAACCAATTTAAATTGGCATTCATCTACAAAGTCAGCTCCTATATACTCACAGCAGATTTTTAAGGTTTAATATTTACTATAATAAGTCAATAAAACTACACATATCAGAAAGGGTAGAAAGTCTCCTCCAAAGATAAATATAATGTATGTGGTAATTTTAGATTAATACAGAATTTTTTTTAAGATTTCCATTTCCTAAAGATAACTATTTTAAGCAAGGAAAATGGACAATGTCCTGTTCTCCCAAACAGTTATTGACCTATTGACTAGACCTCTCTCTTAATCTCATCCAGCCTGGGTGGGTGACAGTAACAACCTATGTCATATGGAGAAAACCTCTGAAGTTTGGGTTAGAATGTTCGAAATACTGTGTACATTAGTAGCTCTATAAAGTGGGTTTTTTTAAATGTTTATTTACTTTAGAGACAGAGATAGACAGAGTGTGAGCAGGGGAGGGGCAGAGAGAGAGGGAGACACAGAATCCAAAGCAGGCTCCAGGCTCTGAGCTGTCAGTACAGAGCCTGACGCATGGCTCTCGAACTCATGACCTGTGAGATCATGACCTGAGCCGAAATCAGATGCTCGACCCACTGCGCCACCCAGGCGCCCCAGTAGCTCAGTAAAGTTTAAAAGGAAGTTTGATTTACTATAAGGCTTAGAAAAGTGGAATAAATAGGATTTCAAACATTGTGGAACAAATCAAACAGCTTCTAAGTTCAGAAGAATTGGCAGGCATAAGTTAGTGAACTGGCCAATAGCATCATTCTTTCAAAATAAATTTCTAAACCCAAGTCATTTCTTTGCGCTCACGCAATATCTTCAGAATTTCATGGAGTACAATGAGCTCTGTTTCACCAATAAACTTTGAAATGTTAGGCTAAGTGCAGAAAAGCTCTTTGCTGATGCAGGAGGTCACTGATGCTGCCTGGGGGGGTTTCTCTTCAGCCCACGGTGGCGAGAGGACCCCAGAGTCAAGCTCTAGGCCACTGCACTATGTTCCTCTTGCAGAATGTCCTAAACCAGTCAAACCAGTGGTTTTTCAGCCAGTGAGCCTGTTCTGACTGATCCAAATTTATGCAAGAGGGTATTACTCTAAATGGTTCATTTGTGATTCTCCGTATGAAGTAGGTTTGGCGTGTAATTAAAAACCACTGAATTTTCCCACCTACCGCTTGTGTGGCCTTTACAGTGTCTCTTGGTCTTTTAGAGTCTGTTTTTTCACCTGGGGCAGCAGCACTGGTAGAAGTCAGTTATTCCTCCAAAGTAGGAAATTAATTGGTGTCTTGCTTATTTCTGAGATTCTCTGAGGTGTACCTAGTTTTGATTATCAAAGGCCACCAAGCCCTCGGTTTTTAAAAATCATCTCTGGATGGAAAGCCTACATACGGTGATGAGCGGGAGGTGAATTAAACCGTAAAAGTTATACTTTCAAACACGGAAGGGCTCTGAAGCGTCCAGAGCATCAGGGCTTTTTACCTAAGAGGGCATTGAAGAAAATTGCAGATATAAATATCATCGGCAGCATCGGAGTCACGAACAGCCCAGGTTACCACGGAATGGTGGGGCCATGGGTCTCAAAGTTTATGAACTTAACCGTTCTACAGGCAGCGTGTAAAGGAAGTCCAGAAGATGAAACGTTTCACATCCTGTCCTGTTCACCGTATGTCTATTACCTTTCCCCCAAAGACTTGGCTGCCAGAAATAACATGTAGATTTGCAACTTTCCAGTTCTGTTGTTCATGTTCCAAAAGACTTTTTCCACTCCAATTGCATTTAAATTTGAAACACAAATATGGAGATATTTGGAACGACTTACTCTATTGAGTACATTTTATAGCTAACAGCACATTGTTCTGGTAGACCGTTTAGCTCTGTCTTTGGCCATGCAGTTGAGAAATTACGTTGACTAATAATCGAATGTAAAGTCATTCTTTTTATCTAAAAGATTTGGATAAATCTTTTATTGAGAAATACTCAGGCTGAATTCAGGAGTCTGTGTTTATTTGCATCAGCTCAGAATTGGATTTTATGCCACCTTTTGTTCAATGGCAAGTTGAGATTTTATCACTGAAATTGTTTACAAGGTTATGTTAAATCAGGGTTGAGAGAGAATATATTGTGACACGTGATTCAAGGCTACTAATTCAATTCTCTATTTTTGGCTTCTGTTTTTAAATTTTTGTGATGTTTATTTTATTTATTTTGAGAAAGAGAGAAAGAGAAAGTGAGCAGGAGAGGGACAGAGAGAGAGGTAGAGAGAGGATCCCAAGCAGGTTCCTCACTGTCAATGCACAGCCCAACGTGGGGCTTGAATTCATGAACCGTGAGATCATGACCCCAGCCCCCAGCTGAAATCAAGAGTCAAAGGCTTAACTGACTCAGCCTCCCAGGTGCCTCTATTTTTAGCTTCTCTTTAACCTCTTGTAAATACCCAGTGAAGTCTGGTATGCCCTTGCCCTTGTAGTCTAGTCATATAATTTACAATTAAAAAGAAAGCTTCAGGGGTGCCTGGGTGGCTCAGTTGGTTAAGTGAGTGACTAGCTCAGGTCATGATCTCGAGGTTCTTGAGTTCAAGCCCCACACCGGGCTCTGTGCTATCAGCTCAGAGCCTGGAACCTGCATCGGATTCTGTGTCTCTCTCTCTCCCTCTCTCCCTCTCTCTCTCTCTCTCTCTCTCTCTCTCTCTCTCTGTCCCTCCCCCACTCTGCATCCCCCCCCCAAAAGTAAATAAACATTAAAAAGAAAAGAAGAAGAAAGCTTCATTTTAGAATAATTTTTCATTTACCAGGTTAGGAAGAAATCTTCATATACTTCTTTTGTTCAAAACCGTATTAAAAGAACCCTCCTATACATTCGCCTTCTCTACTTCACTATTTTTCTCCTCCCTATGGATATGTTTGTCTGGAAATCAAGTATGCATCGTAGCCTGCAGGACATCAGACTCTTCGGAGAGATGCAACTTAACACTTGCTATAAGCCCTTATTTTCATTCCACAGTTAATCTTCATAAAACCCTTCTTTTCCTTGAATCTAGTACCAGCTCATTTGAAAGTGTGCTTTTTGAGCAGACGAGAAGAAAATTCTAAAGTAAATTAAATAACTAGGCCTTCTTTGTACTCTTTAAAACATACATTGGTTTTTTAGAATTGCCCTAAAATAGCTAAACATAAGGACTTCCGTCTTCCCACATTAGGTCTCGGTAGCAATTGTATTTCGAAAGGAAGCTTAGGGAAAGCAAAATAAAACCCAAGTGTGTGATTTTTAGATCACATATTGGGGCACACCGATCCAGTCTCTTTTGCAGGGTTATGGTGTCATATTCACCTATTAGGAACCAGTGGGCCTTGACCCCAAGGGTGAGTGGGTTGAGTATTGACAGAAGACTGGTCGGTCAGGTAGGGCTCGGTCTGAAAGGCAGAGAGGAGCCTGTTGCAAAAGAGGGTGAGAGGTATGGTGAGAGTTTTTGTGTGCAGCGCCTGGAACATGAATGCAGAAGAGAGCAAACGGTGGAATAAGGAAGGGTAGTGTTGAGAAGGCATCTTGGAGCCGGTTTTGCTTCACTCAGCTGTGAAATGACTACATGTATTCATTTATCTCTCCCCTCCCTCATTTGGAGGGTATGATAAATGTGTTTCTTTTTCTCCTCTTTCTTTAAATCTGTTTTCTTGAAACACAATAAATACAAACAAGTGTTGCACACACACACACACACACCCCGCCCCTTGATAACCGGCATAGGCCTGGTATTCAGTTACACACCCACTCTTGACAAACATTGATTTGAAACATGGTACTCAAAATAGGAGACACGATGGTTGACTTCCTGTTTCTTTCCCACTATGCCCTGGATCTCTTAAATGGAGCTCTGAGACCTTAAATAGGTCTCTGTGTGCCTTTGATACAGAAAAAACAACACAACACAAGAGTGAATGGGTTAGAACAAGCTTTGGCAGCTGTGGACAAGGTCGAACCCGTTGCTACAGGGCAAAGGTGGCCTAAAATCAGGGAGGAAGACCTGTTCTAGTCTCTGCCAGTATTCTCTGGGGGGTCAAGAGACACCCACATCACATCCACCATAGTGGCTCCTGCCTATAAGATTTTCCTCCCTACCTTTCTTCTCAGATATCTTACTGCTGAACTGAAGAGCGGGAAGCCATGGCAGGCTGGTCTTGTCTGGATCATGGCAAGAAGTCAGAGGAAAGAACCAGCCTGGTCTTTTTGTGAATCCTCTGCCTGCTACCTTTAGAATCTGTTTGTTCTTATTCATGTTTTCATGCCCTTGATGTTTTCTCAGGAAGATCTTTAAATTGCCTCCCCCAGCTTCCCACCTCCCATATACATTCACCCAACATAACACCTTCCAAGGCGCAGGGGTTTCCTATGGTTTTACCAATACTGAGCAATACATACATACTCAGATCCGAATTAGTGGCCTACAATGTATGAGACAAAAATAGGATTCTCAGCGGAGCACAGCTGGAGGATGAACGTTTCCTAAGGCCGTCGGTCATCTGAACCCTCGGACTACCCGTTCTGGTGCCTTAGTCCTGTGTTGTGGTGCCCGCTTGCAGGCACCCCCACTGTCATTTTCTTTCCATGTTGCCATCAGTGCTCACTCCTCAGGAAGGGAACTTACTTCCCGGGGGAGACCTCCCTCTTTGGATAAAAGCAACAATTTCTGGGCTTTTATTTGGGAACGTATTTTAATTCCCTGGGTGGTACCAAAGAGCAACACTAAGCTCTCATTTCCCAGACCCCATTGAGGTATTAATGACTTCCTAGATTTTTTTTTACCATGACTTGAAGGTCAACATTTCATCAGTAATCGTGAGATAAGAGGGATTTTTGGATGAAAAACCCTAATTGCTCCTAAATCCTACTGCTCCTAAATCCTACTAAATCCAACAAGTAGTTGCCATCTGGGCACCAGGTGCCATAGATCCTCACCATGGTGAATCCACATGACAGTCCTCCGAAGTAGGAGGTAGGAGTTTTGTTCCCGTTTCTCAGATGCACCAGGTGAGTTTCAGCAGGAGCAATTCCCTTTCCATCCAGCTTCCAGCTTCAAATTGGCAGCTAGGTTTTGACCCCGTGTCCGACTCCAAATTCATTTTATTTCTGTAACACCAGTTCCGTGGACGTGGGAACTGTGAGCTGTTATCATTGTTTTCTTGTCCTGCATTAAAAATCTTTTTCTAAAGTTAAGGCTTATGTGACCCACTCATAAAAACATGCATATAAAGAAAAGGTAGAGGGGGTGCCTGGGTGGCTCAGTCTGTTAGGCATCCAACTCTTGGTTTTGGCTCAGGTTGTGATCTCGCGGTGCGTGGAATCAGCCCCACGTGGGTTCTGTGCTGACAGCTCAGTCTTCTTGGGATTCTCTCTCTCTCTCTCTCTCTCTCTCTCTCTCTCTCTCTCTCTCTGCCCCTCTTCCATTCGCACATGTAGTGTGTGCTCTCTCTCCCTCAAAATAAATAAATGGGGTGGGAGGAAGGAGAGGGTGGGTGATGGGTATTGAGGAGGGCACCTTTTGGGATGAGCACTGGGTGTTGTATGGAAACCAATTTGTCAATAAATTTCATAAAAAAAAATAAATAAATAAATAAATAAATAAATAAATGAACTTAAAAAAAAAAAGCAAAGGAAGAAATGGAGGGAATTATTTTACCAGATACCAGATTTATCGTACCTTGAGCTGTAGTACTTAACTATGCAGGACAGAGTGATACAACAACAAACAGATGACCAAACAGGATAAAAGTCTAAAAACTGATCCACGGCTAAAAGAACATGGCATTCTAAGAGGAAACATGAGGAGTGAGTGGGGAAAAGAATGACGTCAGATTAATTAGATTTCAATATTTGAAAACAATAAAATAGGTTCTTCTTCCTCGAACAGAAATATTCACAGAGATTATAGACCTCAATGTAAAAAAAAGAAAAAAAAAAGAAGGAAAATGTAAATGCATTAAAAGATAAAACTTAATAAAAACGTGAAAGGAAATGTAGGTGCTATCCCTGACTTCCAGGCAGAAAAGAGCAAACCATAAAGAATATATTAATAAACTAGACTTCATCAAAATTTGAAAATATTCACATAAAAAAATCACCATAGGGAAATCTAAAACATAAATAACAGATTCAAGGAAGGTAATTATTTAACAAAAGACTAGAATCCAGGCTATTAAAACAAACTACCACAACTGATTAAAGGAGTGAGACAGCAAATTAGAAATTAGCCAGGATGATTTCATTTTTCATTTCTAAAGCAATATTTTATTTGATAGCCACCACATTTGTTCTCCTCCCCCTCACTGGTTTTTATTAAATATCTCTCTGTTTTTACTCTTCTAGACCCCTTGAGACTCATTGCCACAAAGTGAAATACTTAGTTTATCTACACCGTTTCCTTATGAAAACAACCAGAACACTAGAAAAACTCCAATTCCGAGCCACGAAGGTGAACACAGACTCTTTACACAAAAGCTTCTAATAAAAGCAAACACAGACCCAGAGAACAGGAACTCAGAAACAGACCTTCTAACTTTAAATGGGATGAGTTTTAGTTGCCAAGAAAGGTGATGTAGAGTTTGTTTGGGTTTTTGTGAGGTTTTTCTAGCTTGGGTTTTGTTTTTGTTTTTTTTTTTTGTGATTGCTCTAAATTTGTACAGTTCATGAAATACATACTCATTTCAAAAACCAGGTCTTGTGTGAATCTGGTCAAATTCCAGGGTTGCGTTCACTCTTCACCAAACACAGATGGCCTGCGGCTATCTAGTTTCTCTAGTTTCTAGTGTCTCTAGTCATCCGGTTTCTCTAGTTTTCCAGCGAAAAAGAAACAGAGAAACACAAGAGCCTTGACTCTCATGCCGGGGGTCCTGGCTGATCCCAAGGCCAGCCCAGCTAGAGGCTAATGCCTGAGAGCTTAGAGCCTGTCTGGAGCTAAAGTGGATGCCTGAGGATCCCATTTGGGGCTCAGCAGCTTAACACTCTGCTGTTCGCTGTCAATTTCATCAATTCACATGCCGATTCTTCTAGCCCAGAGGCTCCTTTGTGCTTAATATTCATCAGTTAAATGTAAGTCCAACAACCCACTCCTCATCAGAAAGGACACACATATACAATTTTGAAATCAATAAAAAGACGTTAACATAAAATATAATCGTATAATTAAATATGTATCCAGAACCAAAAAAGAGGAGGAGGAAGCAGATATTTTCCTTGCATTTCACTAAAAAGCCACATATTTTAAGTTTATGAGATAAAAACAATCATGAAACCTATCTGAATCCTCGAGTAACTACTCATGGAATTGTGTGGTCACGTGCCTGTAGGTCAAGCAGGGAAACTCAAAACATAAGAGGAGGCATTTAAATGCATCGAGATGAATAACGAAGGAGCTTTCAAAGTATCATCATATTCTGAGCGAAAGTAAAGGCAGCTGGCCGTTTCCAGTCACGCACACACACAGTGGATTTGCAAGGAAAGGTGAGTATACCATCCAAAAATGTTTTCTTTCTTTTCCCACTCGAGGCTGAGAGTTACTTGGTTTAACTTGACTCACCCTTGGTGTCCTTCAAAGCTATAAATTTCAAAACAAAGACAATCAGAGCCTTCAGAATGATTCTTGAAGCAATTTAACACACAAATTTACCAATATATATAGCGGTCCAGATGTTATGGCTTCTGATAGAGGAAAACTAAAGGCGTAATAAAGCCCACAGGGCAACTGCTGGTACACAGTATGATCTTGCAAACCAAATTCGCCGAGAGTGAGTTTCTAAACATGAGAGAAAAATCTTTTAGAAAAATCTGTGAAACAAATAAATTACCATACCTTCTAACTGTAAGTCCCAGTAATGGTCTTCGTTATAATATTTGAAGCAACCAGTATAGAAAGAGAAACTTCCAAGCTATCTTACATTTCTGTTGTAAAAGAGTAATTTTTCATTGTCAGAGTTGGTTTTGAGGTATTCTTAGCTGGAATCACCCTAATAATTTTCTGTCAAGAAGCTGCATATGCCCTCTCTGAAATACACTCATGTCCACCCCCAGCTTGGCGCTGAGGTATGTTAAAATGGGAAGGACTGGGGGCTCCTGGGTGGCTCAGTCAGTTGAGCATCTGACTTCCGCTCAGGTCATGATCTCACAGTTCGTGAGTTCAAGCCCCGCGTCGGGCTCTGTGCTGGCAGCTCAGAGCCTGGAGCCTGCCTCGGATTCTGTGTCTCCCTCTCTGTCTGCCCCTCCACCGTTCATGCTCTGTCTCTCTCTCTCTCAAAAATAAATAAACATTAAAATGGGAAGGACTGAACCAGTCCCCCTGGGACCACTAAGCTTAGGGAGGCGAATCCGAGGAAGGCTTTGTGATGAGGCATCTCATGAGTGGAAGAGAGAGACCCTGGGTGGGATGACAGGGGCCATGGGCTTATTTGTAAGGGAGAGATGAATTGTGTGGAATTTATAAGGTAAACAAAATAGCAGTAAAGGGGGAGAAATCTGCCCCCTACCAGTTCTCAGTAGCTTTCCTAGAAATCGTTAGCCCTCCCTTCTCCCCTGCTAGCACTAAAATATTATTCATGACACACACAACTTTCTAGACAACACTCAGAGAAAAAGTTGTCATGGCCAAGGGACTGTCTCTCCCCAGAGAGCTAAGCAGACAGAAAATAGCTGTGTGTCTTTATATAAACAAACGCCTTGTGACTGACAGTAGGCAAACATGCCAGTTCTCTAACAGAGCTCTTACTCCCTCACTTGCCAGGTTTGCTCCTATTTTGATTACAGAATTAAAATGTAATTAGTATGTTTTTAATGAGTCCAAATGTAATGCATCAAGATTCAGTAATTACTATAAAATGTTGAGTTGTGATTGAATATCCCCACGAACAAGGGCCATTTAAAGGCAGTACCATTTATTGCTTGGTTGTTGCTGCATTATAAACTATCGCCTTGGGGCACCTGGGTGGCTCATTCAGCCGGTTAAGTATACGACTTCAGCTCAGGTCATGATCTCACAGTTCGTGGGTTCGAGCCCTGCGTCGGGCTCTCTGCTGACAGCTCGGAGCCTGGAGCCTGGTTCCGATTCTGTGTCTCCCTATCTTTCTGCCCCTCGCCAACTTGGGCTCATGTTCTCTCTCTCAAAAATAAATAAATAAACATTTAAAAATTAAGTAAATAAGGCGATGGCCTTTCCCTGGAAATATATAGCCTTAGGATTTAAGTGATTGCACCGGATTGGAGCATTACCTTTGGAGCCAGTCATCCTGACATATTTAAAGTATGTAAGTTCTTTGATAATGTGACCGTGTCTACTTAAGATCCTGATTGATGATTGACTTTCTCTTTTGGCCACACTTTTCTGAGTGTTTTCCAAGTTAGTATGCCATGTAATTTATCTGCTTTTATTTTTTTTTTCATTTTTTAATGTTTATTTATTTTTGAGAGAGACAGGGCAAGTGGGAGAGGGACAGAGAGAGAAGGAGACACAGAATCCGAAGCAGCCTCTTGGCTCTGAGCTGTCAGCAGAGAGCCTGACACAGGGCTCAAACTGCCCCTCCCCTTCATGCATGCTCTCTCCCTCAAAATAAATAAACATTGTTTTTAAATGAAACAAAATAGGGGCGCCTGGGTGGCTCAGTCAGTTAAGCATCCGACTTCAGCTCACAGTTCGTAGGTTCAGGCCCCACAACGGGATCTGTGCTGACAGCTCAGAGCCCGGAGCCCGCTTTGGATTCTGTGTCTCCCCCTCTCCCTGCCCCTCCCCCGCTCATTCTCTGTCCCTCTCTCTCAAAAATAAATACACATTAAAAAAAACATTTTAAATAATACTTAAATTAAAAAAAATAAGTAAGATACCTGTCGAATTAAACCTTTTGTTTACAGCAAATAGAAAAAAAACCACCGATAAATGTTTCCTGCTGGCTCTTGAGCCAGGTTGCCTAAGAGGAGAAATCATAAAATCATTCAATCGTACATAATTTGAGATCATCCCACCTGAATATCCACCCTTTGAACGTCCATGACTTTTCAACCGGAGCCTCCAGAAGCCGATTCCAATATCTCAGGATCTCAGGCAGTAGTTCAGAGCATTGATCAGTGTGTTGGAGGCTTCATATTTCCTCAAGTCACACATGTCTCTCTATAACTTAGATTTAGTAACGCTGGCTGTGCCCCGTGCAGGGAGAAATACAGAAAACACACACGTCTTATCTCCCAGCCCTTCAAGTCCCTGACAGCTGCTGTCAAGTGTTCTTTAAGAGGTCTCCAGACCGAAAATCCCCAGTTCCCATAGTAGTTCTGGAATCTTACCTTCCTGGACACTTCTCGCACTTGTGGGTGTTCTGATTATGAAGACCAGATATAAATGCGGATGCTTGAGTGTGTCCCGATTAGGGCTAATACGGTCGTACCGTGCACATCCTGTTTGGTTTTGGACGCCAGATCCTTCAAGGCATGCCACTAACAGATTAACTTTTTTCACCACTTCATTTATTTCACCGCTGGCACGGATGGCATTTTTGTGTAAAGCCTTCTCATCATTTACATGAGATGATGTTCGGTCCAACGTCTCTATTCCGTACTTTGAACTTCAACCAGAAATTTTTCCACTTAATCCTACCGGATTATGGGTTGTTATTTTGTTTTCCCAATCTAGTTAGATCGTATTAGCTGGCTTTGAACGCTGTATGAAAATGTCTAAATTTGGCTCATCTGAAAGTTTCGCGAGTATACTTTCTCTTCCAAGTTGTCTGTCATGTCAAGCAGCAGAAGGCCACGGGCAGACCTGTGTCACGTGCACCTGTAGAAGTCTGTCTCCAGCAGCTCACTGAGTGGAGAGTAGGCCTAGCATCTCTATCATTCAACCACGTCCCAACGTGTCAGCAAAGACTTTATGATCGGCTCAATCAAATGCTTTTCCGGAACGAAGACGGACTTACTGAGAGACTTTGCCAGTCTTTCAAAGTCCATGCAGGGTAACTTCTAGATGTCCTATCTTTCATTTCTAAATGCTAATGGATCTTGTATGTGATGGAAGATCCATCATACTGGCTTCTCATTTTTATTTTTTTATTCTTTCTACCATTTTGAACATTATGGAAAACCATAATAACTTTGTTCTCCAGAAATATTTCACATAAAAATGTAAAATTTTCCTCATAGCCGTTCTGAGCAAGCCATGTGCACTCATATTAAATAAATACCCTGTTTTAGAACGTGAGTTAAGTACTATGATTATTCTACATGGACTCCTGATTTTCCAAGATGTTCGTGATACATAAAGAAGGGATGTTATTATTTAAAAACAATTAAGGGCGAGAAAATGGCAACACGTGAAGGAAGCAGCATTTCATGTTTCTAACGAGACCATCTGCCTATAGGGCAAGATTTTTTAAAAATCCTAATTGAAAAGAAAATAATGTTGAGAGACATATGCCCATGTTTACAAGTTAAGGGGAATGGACAAGTGCCTGTGTTTTGCCGGTACTTTTAGAGGCAACTGTTGCACATAATGGGGAAAATTAAAATCAGTAATTACCTTTCTGGTCCGCCTTTGTTTTAAAGGTGCTTGGAATTTCCTAAGCGTCCATTCCAAATAATTACTTCTGATAAGTTTAAACGTTCTCATTTAAAGGGTTGTAGGATGGGTACTCGGCTGTTTTGTAAAGTGAATACTTTGATGATAACAAATTCTTTTTCCTCTTGTTTCTCCCCAATGCTGGCGACACTGTGTTTATAGCTCAATTTGTAGGTAATCCTTCAAGCTATACTTTTTCTCAGGCACAGCCATTATAAATGTCTTCTTCCATTTGGCCTTGGCACTGCTTGGAACTTGAAATTGCTATTTGCTGCCTGCCAATTACAGAATAATTTAAGGTTTGATGCTTCCAGGCATAGTTCTTGAAACACACAAAAGGAATATGTTAAGGTGGAATGCATAATATTTTCTCGGCATTGCCTAGCTTCAATAGATTGCATAGAATTATAGCCAAATTGCTAAACAAATCAATGGGAGAAAAAAATCTTTCCTTTAAGGAAAAGTATTGGTTTTACTATTCTTTCTTTTGGTTGGCAACATGGCAAATATTTCCAAACAGATCCTGTTGTTTGCCACTGACTGATCTAGATCTGCAAAAATGTGATGGATGTGAATATAGATAAAATTTTAACATGGAATTTACATTTCTACAAAACAAAGCAAGATGTGAACTTTTTTAACCAATTTCTAATAATTAAGAAGGAAGGAGAGAGTTAAGTATCCTGGAGCTTCTCAACTCTACAAGGTAATGATTTTTCTTCTCTGTGTATTTGTGTCTAAATTATTCATCATTTACAGTGCAAAGCAGGAAAGCTGTAAAGCAAAGTAAATTTGTGGTTTAGAAGGGTCAAGTGTAATTTTGAGGATTCAAAAAGCTTTTCATTTGGGACAGTAGAAGGAAATGTGCTGATTACCGTGAGAATAAGAAAATGAGAAATGAATTATGTATGTAAGCCTGCCATCATGCCTACAACATCTGGAAGGACATTCAGGCACAGTTTATTCACACACGCCCACACACGCCCACACACACACACACACACACACACACACACACACAGGAATCTTCCTCTTAGCCAGTCGTAAACATGCTTAGATTCCAAAAGATGGTTTAAAAGTTATTTTCGCCTCTCTTCCTACCTAGGGTTCCTTTGATGTACTTTCCAGAGTGTGTTCTCCATTTTCTGTATTTTTCTAATTCATCCTCCAAACACATAACACAAACACCTAGCACAAGCCTTGTCCAGACTGCTCCTTAGGACAGCTACTTTCTTCAGAATAGAACACCAGCAAGGTAAACAAAAGGTAGCTTCCAGAATAACTTCTGTGTGAAACGGCCCTCACATCACCAGGGGTGAGGGCGAGGTTAGGGAAGGGGGACGACGAAGTGCCCCTCCAACATGCTGGCACATTTACCTTTTGGTTTACTTGCGTGACAGATAAAAATCCCAAAGCATGAATGAAAACTCGAGACAGTGACATGGGGAGGTGACAGACCAAGAAGAAGCAGAAAAGTTAAGTACTAAGAAATCCCTCCACATAAGCCGGAAGCTTGGTTTATGCGGAAGAAAATCAACCAGGATACCATGAACATAAGCCATGGTGGAAGGTTTTCTTTTTTTTCTTTTTAACATTTATTTATTTTTGAGAGAGAGAGACAGAGCGTGTGCAGGGGAGGGGCAGAGAGAGGGGGAGACACAGAATCCAAAACAGGCTCCAGGCTCCAAGCTGTCAGCACAGAGCCCGACGCGGGGCTCGAACTCACAGACTGCGAGATCATGACCTGAGCTGAAGTCGACCGCTTAAATGACAAGCCACCCAGGCGCCCCAATGGTGGAAGGTTTTTTACCGGGCTTTTGCAGAAAAGGATCCAGGTTTCAGCTAGTTTCAGGAATAGTTGGTATAGAGAAGGGAAGATGTTCCCTCTCTCCTCCTAGGTTCGACAGCTGGGTTTATGAAATAAACTGACAATTGACATTGGCAGGAGAAAAGGCACATACATTCGTGAGTTTTTAATATTGTATGTCCGGGGCATCAGAGGGCAAAAAAAGTGAATATCCCCCAAAATGATGAGATTTTAGAGTTTATATACCACCCTAATAAGTGAAGGGGAGAGGGGTGGAGGCCACTTAGGCAAGAATAAATGACTTCTAGGAAAGATGAATGGGCCCATAGAAGAATAAATAGGAAGTTTGATAGTTTGTGACACACATTGTCTGGATGTGTGTGGTACAGACTTCCAGTCTCCTCTCCAGTGATCAGTGTCAAGCCTTCCTGGTTGATGAAACTCCCAGGGAAGCAGATCCCTGAGAATTGAGTTCCTGGGATGCCTGGGTGGCTCAGCTGGTCAAGAGTCCAACTCTTGATTTTAGCTCACGTCAGAATCTCACAGGTCATGAGTTCGAGCCTCCCATCGGGCTGTATTGACAGCTCGGAGCCTGCTTGGGATTCTCTCTTCCTCTCTTTCTGCCCCTCCCCCACTTATGCGCTCGCTGTCACTCCTTTCACTCTCTCTCAAAATAAATAAACATTAAAAAAAAGAAGAGTCGCTTTGGGGGAACCTGTATTTAGGCAGACAAGGGGAGTTCAAAGAAAGCCTTTCCCTACACCTGCTGTTTTTCCTGTGCCCGCAACTCAAAATAGTATACTTAAGTGGCATATTTTAGGTGGGATGCCCTGAACTTTAGCAGTCAAGGATGGTTCTCCAAAGAGGCACGAATTGTTCTTGTTGATTAGCAGTTGTCACATGGACAATATGGGGTTTTCATTGGAGAGAAATATACAAGAATGCATCAGGAGACCAGGACCCGCCAAGGGCACAGAAGGAGTGTCTCAGCTCTTCTGGGTCTCTTAACGTTACAAAGAAAGGTATCAAGTCTTCACAGAACACAAAATGAGTGCCCCATACACAACAGAAGCTCAATGAGTCTAAGTTGGAAATGACTTTCTCTTTTTGAAATGACTTATTTATTTTAAAAATAAACTTGGATTTGTTTGGTCTTCCCAATCCTTGGAGATGATTAAGATTCCAAGAGGCAACGTGGTCTCTTTTGGCTTAATGACCAGTCACCAAATTAAATTCCATTTCTACACAACATTTTTTAAAAATTTGTCTTACAGTCTGGAAAGACAGGAGGAAAAAAGCGACATACCTTAAAAATTAACTCTTCTTCTCAACCCCCATGTTTATGCAGATTTGGGCAAAGTCTGCTTTGAATTTTCCTTCATTGTAAGTATCCTCAATGATGAATTTAGAATTTCATTGTAACATTCAAAAAAAAAAAAAAGTCCACAATACACAGAACCATGCAGAACAGGAAACTATTTATATTTAGACCTATTGCAAAAACATTATCGCCTCTACAAAGTCATGGATTGCATGAGAGTAATCCTATCTGGCTCAAGAAATCCTTAAAAGGAAATTTACACCTAGAAACATAAATGCGAATGAATTCTAGCACCCGGTACCTACTTGTTCTCCCAGTAAGAGGGCATACAAAAGAAACTTGCGTTGTTAGCAAGAAATAGAATTATTGAACCCCGTGACATTCTGATGGATAGAAAGATCCAAGAGGTTTGGTGCACCTCTACCAGGTCACTTGGAATCCAGAGAAGCTGGCTTGAAGCTTGACCCTGGGCTGTAAGTCAGAAAACCCAGGCAGGATTCAGGAAACCACTTCGTAAGAAGCTCTAAGAAGAATGGTTCCCATCCAGGGCTGATGGTTGAGCTGAGGTCCAGAAAAAAAAAATGGATGATGCCTGGTCACTGCCCATAAGGAAATCAGAGAGCTGTGATTTGATTGGGCAGTGTTGAAAAGAAGACCACAGGCCCAAAATGATAGCATTTAGGCTAAGGTGCCGAGTCAGTAAACTAAGACCTAACTTGACTGCAGTTTCAACCCCCCAGAAATGTAACCTTTAACCAGGCAACATGGGAATTTCCTAGTCCGCGTTAGGAAATTTACTGATAGACCCCTTCCACTTCCCTATGACCTTGCCTAAAGCAATGGATTCTTCCCTAATAATTGCCTTTTTTCTCCTCCCTCTCTACCTTTAAAAACCTTTCCTTTTCTGTAGCCTTTTGTAACTCCCAACCTCTTGCTAGACAGGATGCTGCCCGATTCATGAGTTGATTAATAAAGCCAATTAGATCTTTAAATTTTACTTGGTTGAATTTTTGCTATTTCACAGCAGTAATACCCAAGAAGAAAAACAGTCATTTACTGTGGGTGCAGGGTCAGCTAGCATTCTCTCAGAAGCCGAATACCAGTGACATTTTCCTGCCAGGTCCCAATTTCCACCCACCACTGGCTTGAGGAGAAAGGGAGTCGATTGCAATGAGCTTTCTCTGTGACCGCCTCCGCTCTTGAAATTCCTGAGTGGTATCACAAGCCAGGGTCCAGGATGGGTTGAACACCAAATGCGGTTACAAAGGCATAATCACTTACCGGGGACTAACTTTGCAACCTGAAGACTGTTTTCAACTGTGACTGTGTCAATAGGATTAATGCAATCCATACGGTTGGCTAGCACATCAGATAAGTATGATGAACTATCCTCAGTCCCAGGAGAACTGGCTTTTACATCACAGCTTGAGCTGTTCACCTAGAAGGGCTTAAAAAAAAAAATGTCCTTACAGTTTTGTTTATTGTGCTTATCACCAGAGCAGGAAACTCACATTTGCATTGCTAATAGCCCTCTTTCAAAGTTTGTTGACATTTCAGCTGATCTTTAATGTACTTTAATGTTATAACACCCTTGGGCAAAGTCAGTTTCCCAAAGGAAGATAGACAGCCTCTGGGTGCCCCCGTGGAAGCTGCAGGAACACACATACCTATCCTCTAATCCACAGGACTGAGTGAGCTCTGCTCTGCCCAAACCACAAGACTCTGGAGCCCCAAAAGTGAACCCTCTTGGGCCCTGCAAATAGGGAAGAGGAGAAAGGTATTTATACATCTCCCTTGGAAAATGTGAGGCCATAGAAGAGATTCAATGGACAATAGAAAAGTACAGAAAGGTACATTTATAATCTATTCTGGAGAGTAAATCAGGGTATTTTTTTCTGTAATAGGGAAGGAAGAGAGAGAAGATTCATTACTGACCATCAACAGGCTTTATAGTAGAGAATGGTCCAAACCTCTATATAATAAAAGAAATATCTTGCTTCTTAGGATATATGCCCCAGATTAAATTAGGAAATGGTGATGCTGGTAAGGAGCAGGTACTAAATCTGGGATCACTAGGTTAAGAATAGTCAGGAATGACCAGTTATGGTTTGGGAATATATGTACAAGCTGCGGAATTCAAACTGATAGCTCTAATAGAAAATGTGAAATCAAAGAACAATTGAAAATTTTAGAGCCGTATATATCTTAGAAAGACATATCATTATGAGAATTTGTGCTAGTATGATTTCAGTTTTTGAAATTGGGTTTAATATAGGTAGATAGGTGAGATTCAGATGAAGAGCTACAATCTAATGTTGATGTTGTAGGGACAAGAAAAAGTTCCCTTCTTCCCTTCCAGATTCTTTGGCTGATGTAATAATTAAATTGACATGCAACAGATTAACGGGAGAAAAATAAAATTGGGACTTACAGGAGCTCTATAAATATATGGGACTCACTGACAATCAAGTAATTGAGGTTTACGTACCATCCTAAGCTAAGAAGAAAGGGGTAGGAGTGTGGGGCTTCAAGAGAGGAGGAAGACAGGTCACAGGAAGAAGAGAGCAACAAACGTTGGGCAAACAGAGGTTTGCCATGCCAATAAGTCTTTCTCATATAAAAAGTTACCTCTGGTGTAGCTCTCTTCCTGGTGCAGAACCCCTGTCTAAATTCTTTTAAGGAGCACCTGGGTGGTTCAGTCGGTTAAGCATCCAACTGTTGGTTTCAGCTCAGGTCATGATCTCATGGTTCATGAGTTTGAGCCCTACATTGGGCTCTGCACTGACAGTTTGGAGCCTGCTGAGGATTCTCTCTCTCTCTCTCTCTCTCTCTCTCTCTCTCTCTCTCTCTCTCAATTAATTAATTAATTTAAAAAATCTTTTAGACAGTTAAAGGGGAGGTAAAAAGCTCTTTCTGAGTCTGCTGGGTCCCAATTTCTTCTGCTTGAGATAATCCATATGCCAAAGTGCCCCAATGCTGGTATGTGAGAAGTAAGTGAGCAATCCCTATCAAAATAACACCAGCATTCTTCACAGAGCTAGAACAAACAGTCCTAAAATTTGTATGGAACCAGAAAAGACCCGGAATAGCCAAAGCAATCTTGAAAAAGAAAACCAAAGCTGGAGACATCATAATCGAGGACTTCAAGATGTATTACAAAGTTGTAATCATCACGACAGTATGGTACTGGCACAAAAACAGACACTCAGATCAATGGAACAGAATAGAGAACCCAGAAATGGACCCACAAACGTATGGCCAACTAATCTTTGACAAAGCAGGAAAGAATATCCAATGGAATAAAGACAATCTCTTCAGCAAATGGTGTTGGGAAAACTGGACAGTGATATGTAGAAAAATGAACCTAGACCACTTTCTTACATCATACACAAAAATAAACTCAAAATGGATGAAAGACCTAAATGTAAGACAGGAAGCCATCAAAATCCTAGAGGAGAAAGCAGGCAACAACCTGTTTGACCTCAGCCGCAGCAACTTCTCACTCAACACATCTCCAGAGGCAAGGGAAACAAAAGCAAAAATGAACTATTAGGACCTCAGCAAGATAAAAACCTTCTGCATGGTGAAGGAAACAATCAGCAAAACTAAAAGGCAACTAATGGAACGGGAGAAGATACTTGCAAATGACATATCAGATAAAGGGTTAGTATCCAAAATCTGTAAAGAACTTAACAACTCAACACCCAAACAAATAATCCAGTGAAGAAATGGGCAAAAGACATGAATAGACACTTTTCCAAAGAAGACATCCAGATGGCCAACTGGCACATGAAACAATGCTCCACATCACTCATCATCATGAGATTCTACCTCACATCTGTCAGAATGGCTAACATTAACACGTCAGGCAACAACAGATGTTGGTGAGGATGCTGAGAAAGAGGATCCCTTTTGCACTGCTGGTGGGAATGCAAGCTGGTGCAGCCACTCTGGAAAACAGTATAGAGGTTCCTCAAAAAATTAAAAATAGAACTACCCTATGACCCAGCAGTTGCACTACTAGGTATTTATCCAAGGGATACAGGTGTGCTGTTTTGAAGGGGCACATACACCCCAATATTTATAGCAGCACTATCAACAATAGCCAAAGTATGGAAAGAGCCCAAATGGATGAATGGATAAACAAGATGTGGTATGTGTGTGTGTGTATACACACACACACACACATACTATATACATATACTATATACTATATATATACATATATATACACACAATAGGGTATTACTTGGCAATCAAAAAGAATGAAATCTTGCCATTTGCAACTACGTGGATGGAACTAGAGGGTATTATGCTAAGCGAGATTAGTCAGTCAGAGAAAGACAAATATCATATGACTTCACTCATATGAGAAATTTAAGATAAAAAACAGGTGAACATAAGGGAAGGGAAGCAAAAATAATATAAAAACAGAGAGGGTGACAAAACATAAAAGACTCTTAAATATGGAGAACAAACACAGGGTTGCTGGTTGTGGGAGGGGGGCTGGGCTAAATGGGTAAGGGGCATTAAGGAATCTACTCCTGAAATCATTGTTGCACTATATGCTAACTTGTATGTAAACTAAAAAAATTAATTAATTAAAAAAAAAGAAGTGAGATAATTCGTTTTCATAAATACCAAAAAGTGCTGTGCTGTCTAGTTAACAATTGGTTTACAATTATGTACAGTCCTCACCACCACCACAGTGGAGTCCCAAACCCTTAGACCTTTCACTTCCTGGTTCTTCTTTCCCTCTCCATTTCACGGGCTTATCTTTGTGGCCTTTGCAATGAGCATGCGCCAAAGAACTAAAGTCTGCATCACTTCAAGGAATGTACATTTGTTCCAGTCAGACTGCTTTTTGCTTTACATGGGCACAAGCGACTTCCAGGTGAGGCTGTAACCTTTGTAGTGCTCAGCCAATGAGGAATCAGGGGAGGGGCTTCATGCTAGGAGATAAATTGTCTGCTGTAACCGCCCCGAGTGTGCCTGTCCATCAGACATCTGCTCTTGTAAGAACGTTGATTAAAGCCTCGCTTCATGTCCCTCCTTTGATTAGGTCCATGGGCTCATTTCTCACGTGATATTCTCTTCCCCCTTCCATGTAAAAATTAAGCTCATTCTTTAGTTCAAAATATAAAGTGTATTTATATCCCAGTTAAAAGCAAATACATTTACATATTTTCTTTTCAGTGATTACGGATCATTGGCACATTAAACTGAACATATTTCTTTAAGTAATTAAATGTATTCCACCTGGTGATATGCTGATTATCAGAGATCATTAGCAGTTTAGTGTCGAAAGGGAACTCAGGGTAGTGTCTTTTAAAAACTTGAACTGTAATCCACAGAAAGAAAGCTATTTTATGTTGGCCAAGTACAAACACACATAAACACAGTCACTTCACATGTGTGTACATAACTGAACTTAAAGCTTCATGAAATAATACTCACCTATACTTTGTGCAGAACCTGATGTGCTCTCTTATTTTCTCATTTTTCCATTCTTTCTTTTTCTTTTTAATGCCGATTATGATCTCCCAAATTGAAATTACCATCTACAGGTAGATCGCAACCTATAGTTTAAAAAGCATTGTCTTAGGGATTAGCTAGTCCAACATTTTGTTTGTGCACTTAGAGGAATTTAAGGAATTGGGGTGGTATTCCCAAAGTCACATAGGAAGCATTGAAGCAAGCCTGTGCTAGTATCTGGTCTTTGATGTTGTGGCCCAATGAGTTTTCCCCAATCCTATGGTGTTTTCAATGTATGTGGCTCTCTCCAATTTGACAAAGTGAGCCTTATGTCATGGATACTTCTCTTGCTCACTTTTCATTTTCTTAGGTTTATGGGAAACACTAGTTGTACTCAACGTTAGCTATGTGTTCCTCTGTCTCTTTCCCCTCTGTCTCTTCTTTCGGAAAATAGTTTATAGTCTTATCAGTATCCCCTAAAGTAGACTGGTAGGGAACAATTGCATCCTGAGAAAGAGAAGCTCACATAGTCAAATAGTTTAAATTCTGTATGAGTGGGACAAAATACTGGCATCTAAGTGGCCCTAGATACCCCTCCCACCTTCTTTCTGTATAAAAATTTTTAAAAATTTTTTTTAATGTTTTTTATTTATTTTTGAGACAGAGCATGACAGGGGAGGGGCAGAGAGAGGGGGAGACACAGAATCTGAAGCAGGCTCCAGGCTCTGAGCTGTCAGCACGGAGCCCGACATGAGGCTCGAACTCACGGAGTGTGACATCATGACCTGAGCTGAAGTCGGACACTTAACCGACTGAGCCACCTAGGCACCCCCCAAAAAAGTTTTTTTTAATGATTCTTTTTTTTTTGAGACAGAGAGAGAAAGAGCAGGAGCAGGGGAGGGGCAGAGAGGGAGACACAGAATCTGAAGCAGGCTCCAGGCTCTGAGCTGTCAGCACAGAGCCGGATGCGGGGCTTGAACTCACGAGGTGTGAGATCATGACCTGAGTCAAAGTCAGAGACTTAACTGACTGAGCCACCCAGGCACCCCATATCTCTCCCACCTTCTAAGAAAGATTGATTCTATTGGTTGTGCTGATCAGAATAATAAGTAGAAAAAGAGAAGTTCTGAGACCAGCAGTATAGTATCCCAGGGCTGCTACAGCAAAGCACCAGAAACTGGTGACTTAAAACAACTGACATTTATTGCCTTAACAGTCCTAAGGGCCAGAAGTCTGAAATCAAGGTGTCAGCAAGGCCATGTTCTCTCTCCTAGCCCCTGGTGTTAACAGCAATCCTTGATATATCCTTGACGTGTAGACACATTACTCCTGTCCCTGTCTGTCATCACATGGCATTCTGTCTGTGCCTTCTGTGTGCAAATTTCACTCTTCTTATAAGGGTTAGGGTCAACCGTACTCCAATATGACCTCATCTCAACTTGAATACTTCTGCAAAGATCCTGTTTCCAAATAAAGCACATTCGCCAGTAGTAGGGATTAGAACTTGAAAATCTGTTTGTGGGTAGAATACAATTCTTCCCGCTATAGATGCTAAGTCAGTTTATACTACAAAGGGACTGAACAGATCTAGAAGCAATGGAGAGGAAAATGGGATAGAAGGGATATCGGCAGTAAGACATGAAAGCAAGCAGAAGTATTTTCAGGGGAGAAAACAGGGAGAGAGTTGATTGACCAGTGAAATGTGGGGAGAGATGTGAATGAAGACAAGTTTAAGTCCTTCTGCTTTGGCTCATGTGACATAATTGTCCCTTTCTGCTTCTTCCATAAACCTCTACAAAGTCTTACGTCACCTTCCAAGACTTTGTTCAAGTCGTATTTAGGTTTACTTCTGATATTATACTATTGCAGGAAGCAGCTCACAAGGAACTTAGCATTATTTTCAATAAAATAAAACCTGTTAAAGGTCAATTTTATTGTGAGTAGAAGATATAGCATTGCATTTTAACCAGAACCTTAAAATTATACAGAAGGAAAAGAGGACAGTAAGTAGAAAAGATGATAATGGCATGGTGATTTTACTGAAAGCAGTGACATTTCCGTAATTTATTTGCAAATTATTGAATATTGATTCAGTGATAACACATCCTACTATTTTATATAGTGGTTTTATATATTTATGGTACTGAAAAGCATGGTCATTTTCAGTTAATAATTGGTATTTGAATGTGATAGCTAATGTTTTTTTTCCTAAATGTTTAGATAATTATTTTCTTTTAATTGTCTTAGAAACTCTCCGTATTCATTTATTCATCACTTAGCAATATGTGTTCAGTATCTAAAATGTGTTAGGCACAGTTCTCTGCCCTGAAAATATAACCGTGAAAAATATGGTCAGCCCCCTTATGTTGACAGAGTCTACTGGAATTAACAAAAGTTTCTATTCATGGAAATGCACAATATGAAAAGTATAAAACAGTATAAAAAGACGAAAACAGGATCATGCACGTATATGAATAGATACTCATACATATATGAACATACATATTCAACTGTAGATTAATTTTTAATCTACATTTTATTGCATGTTTTCAGCTTTGCTAAGGCGTAACAGACAAATAAAACTGTAACATATTTAAACGGTACAAGGTGATGATTCAACATGTATATACATTGTGAGAGGATTTCCACCGTGGAGCTAACCAACAAATCCATCACCTCATACAGCTCCTTCTTTTGTTTTGTTGCTTTCCGGTGAGAACACCTATGTTCCACTCTCTTAACACATTTCAGTAATAGACTACCATGTTACCACCCGCAGTCACTAGATCCTTAGGCTTTATTCATTTTCTAAATGAAAGTGGACACCCTTTTACCAACCTCTCCCTATTTCCCCCTTCCCCCAGCCCCTGACAATCACCCTCCTACTCTGTTCATGCGTTTGACTTCTGTTCTTTTAGGTTCCACGTATAAGTGATACCTTGCGGTATTTGTCTTTCTCCGTCCAGCTTATGTCACTTAAACGATACCCTCCAGTTTCATCCATGCTGTTGCAAATGACGAGATTTCCTTTTATTTTTTTAAGTCTGAGTAATATTCCATTGTGTGTCTACCTGCACCACATTTTCTTTATCCATTCATCCATTGACAGACACTTAGGTTTCTTTCTATGTCTTGGCTATTGTGAATAAGGCTGCCATGAACATGCCAGAGAAGTGGGGGGGGGGGAGCATAATAAATACTCTCTTTAAGGTAACGTTCATTTCCTTTGAATTTATACCCAGAAATGGGATTGCTGGATCCGATGGTGGTTCCATTTTTAATTTCTTGAGGAACTTCCATACTGTTTTCCATAGGGGCTGTGCAAGTTTACATCCCCACTAACATTGTAGAAGGGTTACCTTTCCTCTGCCTGCTTACCAGTTACCAGCACTTGCTGTCTCTTACCTTTATAATAGTCACCCTAACAGGTGGCAGGTGGTAACTCGCTGTAGCTTTGAATTGGATTCCCTCGTTGATTCGTGGTGTTGAGCACCTTTTGATGCACCTGTTGACATTCTTCTTTGGGAAAGATCTACTATTCTTCTTTTGGGATCTACTGGGTGTATCTTCTCTGGGAAAATGTCTATTCAGGTCCTTTGCACATGTTTAAGTTTGATTCTTTGAAGTGTTTTGCTATTGGGTTTGTACAAGTTCTTTGTATATTTTGGCTATTAACTCACTATCAGATACATTGTTTGCAAATATTCTTTTCAGTTCCATAGATTGTCTTTTCATATTGTTGATGGTTTCCTTTACTGTGCAGAAGCTTTTTAGTTTGATGAAGTCCCACCTGTTTAGTTTTGCTTTCATTGCCTTGCTTTTGATATCAAATCCAAAAAATCATTACCAAGACCAACGTCAAGGATCTTAACCTCTGTTTTGTTTTTTTTTTTCCCTAGGATTTTTGTAGTTTCAGGCCTTACGTCCAAGTCTTTAATCCATTTTGAGTTGACGTTTGTGTATGGTGTAAGATAGGGGTCCCGTTTCATTCTTTTGTGTGTGGATATCCACATTGTCATTTGGGTATTTTTCCAGCACCATTTGTGGAAGAGACCATTTTTTTGCCATTGTATATTCCTGGCTCCTTTGTCAAAAGTTAATTGACCGTGTACCCATGAGTTTATTTCTGGGCTCTCTATTCTGTTCCATTGATGTATATGTCTTTTTTTTATGTTTATTTATTCTTGAGAAGAGAGAAAGACAGAGTGAGAGCAGGGAAGGGGCAGAGAGAGAGAGGGAGACACAGAATCCAAAGCAGGCTCCAGGCTCTGAGCTGTCAGCACAGAGCCTGACGCGCGGCTTGAACTCAAAAACCACAAGATCATGACCTGAGCTGAAGGCAGACACTTAACCGACTGAGCCACCCAGGTGCCCCTACATATGTCTGTCTTAATGCCAGCTTCATACTGTTTTGATTACTATGGCTTTATAATATAGTTTGAAATAAGGATGTGCAATGTCTCCAGCTTTGTTCTTTTGTCTCAAGATTGTTTTGGCTATTGGGATCTTTTGTGGTTTCACACCAATTTTAGAATGGTTTTGTCTATTTCTGTGAAAAATGCCTTTGGGAGTTTGGACAGAGATTGCATTAAATCCATAGAATTACTTTGGGTAGGATAAACAATTTAACAATCTTAATTGTTCTAATCCATGAACATGGAATATCTTTCCATTTATTTGTGTTTTCTTCAATTTCTTTCCTTAATGCTTTATAGTTTTCAGTGTACTTTATTGCTTTTAAAAAACTTTTATAGCATCTCTTTGGCACCTTTATCAAATTATTAATGCCTCTGACTCATTTGGTAAAATATGTTTTACACACACGCACGCCCACGCACACCTACACACAAAAATGAACTCCTGTAGCCAACATTAATATTGCTACATGTTAAACAGATGAAAGAAATAGAACAGAGTCCAGGAATAGACACATAAGTATATGATACTTAATTTATGACAGAATTGGCATGGCAAATCTGTCAGAAAAGGATAAAAAGATGGCCTTTTAAGTAAACCGTTGTGGGACCTTCAGGGGTCCATAGGGAAAAGAAGAAAATGACCCCATCTCATACCATACATCTAAATTAACCCCAAGTCAATTAAAAACACGAATGTAAAGGCAATCCTAAAAGCTTTTATGAACTAAAAATGAAAATGATCTTCATGGACTTAGAAGGAGGAAAGGTTTTTATTAAACATGATTTAAAAAAAAAAAACTACATTTCCCTGGAAATAGGAAAGCAGATATTAGCATATAGAACATTTCTAAATATATTAAATATTTGAAATTAGTTACGTGAAATTCCTTTTTAATTATTTCTATTTTGGGGGCGCCTGGGTGGCACAGTCGGTTAAGCGTCCAACTTCAGCCAGGTCACGATCTCGCGGTCCGGGAGTTCGAGCCCCGCGTCGGGTTCTGGGCTGATGGCTCAGAGCCTGGAGCCTGTTTCCGATTCTGTGTCTCCCTCTCTCTCTGCCTCTCCCCCGTTCATGCTCTGTCTCTCTCTGTCCCAAAAATAAATACACGTTGAAAAAAAAATTAAAAAAAAATATTTCTATGTTTACTCTTCCAATTAATTATCTAGTTTAGTCTATGATATGAAATCTTAGAAGCTGTTTGTAGTTGTAAATAGTGAAATAACAAGGTCGTTTCTCATTTTAAGTAGCGTCATCGCACAACAAGGAATCATTTTCATTACAGAAACCTTGCTTTAGTAAAGATTGTATTTTTTTTTATTTACTTAACAAAAAGATACAACATGTTTAAAAATAAACCATCTGTATAGAAATAGGATCCTATAAGCTTATCCAGCATAAGGTAACTGAGTCTCGCGGTAATTTCTTTCCTGCGGTTATTATTCTTATAGATAACAATATGTACTTTTAACAGCTTTGTGGTTTTTGAAATCTGACCACTTATACAGTGTTCTCTTCTTTGGAAATGCATCACAGATAAAATGACTGTTTTAATCAGTAATAGCCTACATGTGCAATGCTTTGCACTTTTCATAGAATTTCTTTTATTTAATCTTTTTTTTAATTTTTTTTAATGTTTATTTATTTTTGAGACAGAGAGAGACAGAGCATGAATGGGGGAGGGGCAGAGAGAGAGGGAGACACAGAATCTGAAACAGGCTCCAGGCTCTGAGCCATCAGCACAGAGCCCGACGCGGGGCTGGAACTCACGGACCATGAGATCATGACCTGAGCCGAAGTCGGACGCTCAACCGACTGAGCCACCCAGGCGCCCCTCTTTTATTTAATCTTAAGAAGCACCTATTAAGAGTAGACAGAGCAAGTGTAATCTTTTTGCCATTTTGTTCAAAACTGTGTTACTAAATGGTGAATGATTTAAAGTGGCCTGGTTTTACCCACCGATGGAGTCCTCTAAGGCATTACTTTTCAAAGTTGTGGGCTGTGAAATCATTTTAGTAGCCTGTGACCAACACTTTTTAAAATATTATAAATTGGAATGTAAAATGTCAGAATGCACCAAACATTTTAAGGATAACTATTTTGTAACACTTTGTTTCACTATTGTTTCAGTTGTGTGTGCATGCAGGGTCGCAGTGAAACAATAAACTTAACTGTTTGATCAGAGTAAAAACGTTTGGAAAACCGGCCTAGGAAAACAAAATTCCTTAGTCCCTATTTGGTTTCTAGGGACTGAATTCCTATTAAAATTTCTTTATTAAGTTAAGGCAGTATTCTAAAATGGTGTTCTATGTAAAGTAGTTCTAGGAGGTGTTAATAAGTGACCTTGAAAAAAAAAGATTTTTGGATCAAAAAAGTTACAAAAAAAGTTGCATACTAGAAATCGCTCTTGAACATTCACAGAGAACAATTGTGGCATATCAGATGATCTGAAAAGTCCACCAGTAACAGAACATGTTCCTTCAAATAGTTTGAGCACATGATATTTTTCATAGCAATCTGTAATCCATCTGTTTGGAAAAGGTTCAGAATATGCCCTGCACTCTACTATAATACAACTCCCCAGGCAGGTGTCACATATGTGTCTCTTATTCGGGTAATGCATGTGCGTAGATATCTGATAAGGTCATAAATGTTAGCCCTTCAGAGCACGTTTATTTATTAGCACCTTTTCAGCAGGACTGTTATTAGAAACTGAATAGGAGCAGCTTAGATTCCAAATCTCTCTCGTGACCGTTTTCCCCTTACACGTGGGAGTATGGCTGGTCTTCTGATGTGTATTAGAAGCTCTGGTAGAATGGAGGGGGGGTGGGGGGGAATCCTGCTTTTTCTTTATCAGTTTTATTGAGATATGATTGACATACAGTACTGTGTAAGTTTAAGGTGTATGTAGCATAATAACCTGACTTACATATATTGTGAAATGATCACCACAGTAAGTTTGGCCAACACCATCATTTCATATAAATGCAAAAGAAAAGGAAAAACGTGCTTTTGCCTTGCGATGAGAACTCCTGGGACCTGCTCTTTTAACAACCTTCAAGTACCCCAGACAGGCTGTGTTAACTACAGCCATCATGTTGCACGTGACATCCCCCAGTACTTAACTTATAACTGGAAGTCTGACTTTTTGCCCACCTTCATCCAATTTCCACACCCCACTGCCCCCTTTCCTCCACCCCCACCTCTGGTAACCACGTATCTGATCTCTTTGGTTTCTTTTTTTCTTTTTTTCCTGTCATTCTTTGCCTGACTTACCTCACTGAGCATAATGCCCTCAAGGTCCATCCATGCCGTTGCAAATGGCAGGATTTCCTACTTCTTCGTGGATGAATAATACATGCATATCGGTGGACACTTCCATTGTTCCGTACCTGGGCCATTGTAAATAGTGCTGCCGTGAACGTGGGGATGCCGATACTGCTTTTTTAGACATTGTTTGCGTTTCCTTTGGAAATATACCCAGACATGAAACTGCTGCTTACGTTTACTGATGCATTTTAGAGTGACTTTACAATATGAAGAGATGCCCATTTCAACAGGGCTGGGTGGAAACTGCAAACACTCGTAGAGGGAGGATTCTGCAGCACCTCCAGGATGAGACCTCTCGCAGGTCTGTCTGCCTTTCCATCCCACCCAGCATCCAGTATCTTCTACAAGAACAGCTACAGCCCTTTATTCTTCTGTTTGGTGCATCTGAAGAGTGTAACAGAGTTGTGCCTCTGAGACTGAATATCCCACCACGAAAGAAACTGCACAATGGCTTCTCAAAGTTCGATTAAGGGACAATAAATGTCATTTGACATCTTTTGCACACCCGAGTATATGGATTAAGATGAATTTCCCTGGAGCAGTAGTGATCAAACTCTTGTCTCAGGACCCCATTATGCTCATAATAATCATAAAAATCATTATAATAATGATTTTGTAGTCATTATAAAGTGATTATAATCATAAAAATCGTTATAATCATAAAAAGCCAGGACCCCAAAAACTATTACTTATATGGATTTTATATATCAGCATTTAATGTATTGGAAATTAAAGCTGAGGGGCGCCTGTGTGGCTCAGTCAGTTGAGCAGCCGACTTCGGCTCAGGTCGTGATCTCACGGTTCACGAGTTCGAGCCCTCCATCTGGCTCTCTGCTGTCCTCACAGAGCCCACTTTGGATCCTCTGTCCCCCTCACTCTCTGCCCCTCTCCTCTCTCTCTCTCTATCTCTGAAAAAAAAATTAAAAAAAGAAAGCTGAAACACTGAAAATATTAATTTACTTTAAACTCACTTGTTAGCATAATATATATTTATATTTAAAAAAAAGTATATTTTCCAAAACCAAACAACAACAACAAAAAAAAAGATTAATGAGAAGAGTAACATTGTTTCATGATTTTATAGATCTCTTTAATGTCCAATTTAAAAGAAGCAGCTGGCTTCTCCTATTCAGTCTGTTGGAATCATATGCTGTGAAGCCTCTAGAAAATTCTGCCATGCGTTGATGAGAGAAAGGGAGCAAAGAGGAAATGGGATCTTAGTATTAGTATGGAAACCGCTTGGTCCAATAGTCTACAGAGGTCTCTGGGAGGTCCAGTCGTCCCCTAAGACAACACTGTCCTTGTACTTTCCGTCAGGAAACAGAGGAAGAGGATTGGATGGTACAGAGCCAGGGGGCAGGGAACATCTCACTGGCCTGCTCACCCCTCGGTCGTCAGGTCATGCACAGTCCCTGGACAAATGGAGCAGAAATCCTTCCTGTTGGGGGGAAAGACATCCTGGGACCTACAAGCTGAGGCAGAGGTGAAAGACCAAAGGAGCCATACATATGTTTGACCTCAGAACAGCAAGTCCCCAAAGGACAGCTGATGGTCAGAGGAACATATGTGAGCTAAGAACTGCTGACGGTCATCAAGCCATGATATAAAGTAGGTATTGGGGCGCCAGTCGGTTAAGCATCCAACTTCGGCTCACGTCCTGATCTCATGGTTTCGGGGGTTCGAGCCCCACACTGGGCGCTCTGCCGTCAGCACAAAGCCCACTTTGCATCCTCGGTCCCCGCCTTTCTCTGCCCCTCCCCAGCTCTCTCTCTCTCTCTCTCTTTCTCAAACATAAATAAACATTAAAAAAATAAAGTAGTAGCTATTCATAGTGAAATATTCTCCCCCCAAAAGAGAATCCACAGTAAAATGCAATCGTGATTTGCACATTGCAAAGTCTTGAAAACAGTTCAGTATTTGTAGCCCACTTAGCCTATACAGCTACTTGCTTTGTTCATACACCCTAGTTCTTTCAAATACCATAAAATAACTATATTTGAATGACTCCATAAATACGTATTATTAAGTTTGAATTTTATGACACAGAATTCGGTTACTTTTCATGTTTTAAAAAGCACAACATATACGGGTGAATACTTATGTGTCTATTATTCAATGATGTTTTCCAAAGGACTCTTGGAGAAGAGCTCAAGAGGGTTATTTCTCTGGCAGGGGCTTAAAAAACGGAATATCCCTCAATGAGATAAGCAGAACACATCAGAAGATCTATCTTCTTTTGATTTCTGTTCAAATGAGCTATGACACAAAACAAAAATTCTGGAAACGTCCAAAAGAAAAGTTTACATCTCTTCAGATTTCTCCCAAATCAGGTTGGAGTTGCCAGCACAGACTCAAGTGAAATCTTGCAATTAGTCTAAGAAGGTCATTAGGAGAGCCAGATTGTTCTCTGGCTCCAAACTGAGGCATGTGCAGGCCTCCCTTCTTGTGTTGAGGTGAAATGCTCACCCCCCCCACCCCACCTGCACCCTGCCACGTTCATATGTTGAATCTCAACCCCCATACCTCAGAACACGACTGCATTTGGAGATAGAGTCTGTCAAGAGACCTTTTAGTTAAAATGGCGTCATGGCGGGGGGTGGGGGGCGGTCCTAATACAATCTGACTGGTGTTCTTGTAAGAAGAGGACATTTAGGGCACAGAGGAAAGACCATGTGAGGACACAAAGAAAAGGCGTCCATCGGCCAGTCGAAAGAGGTCTCAGAGGAAACCAAATCTACTGAAACTTTGATCTTGGACTTCCAGCCTCCAGAATTGTGATAAATTTCTGTTGTGCGAGCCACCCAGTCTGTGACATTTTCTTATGGCCACCCTGGGACACCAGTACATTTCCTTTTACTCGGATTCTGAAATGACCAGGGATCACTGGGCTCTCGTGTGCAATTCTAGTTTGTCTGGATTTTTTCATCTGTGTCAAAAATCAGATTCCTTTTAAAAAGAGGTAATGTATTTACTTGTTTGAAGAATCAAAAGTTATACAAACACATACAGCGAAAGCTTTTCTTTCATCCCCAACCTCTATCGGTCTCATAGTATCTGTTGCTAATTTATTTTTGTAGAGCCTTTCTGTTATATATAAGACATCGAGGAAAGTAGCCAAGATCAAGCTTGCGTTACTCAGTGATTTATCCCAAAGCAGTTAGTAATGTAACCATCATGCAGGTGAAAAAACAAAATGCAACGTTACCAGCTGGGCTGAAAGGAATCTTCATGTTCCCTCTGAATCACTATGGCTCCATCCTTGCAAAAGTATCCGCTATCCTGACTTCTAACACTACAAATTTGGTGTGCAACTTTCTTTAGTTTATATAAAATGGAATCCTGCCTGGATTGTGTGCCTAGATTGATTTTCCTCAGTCCTAAGTCTGTCAGGTTCATCCATGTTGTTGTACATAGTTCTAGTTGATTTCATTGTTACGATGTTCCATGGTGTAAATATGCCACAGTTTATTTATTTTTTAACATTTACTCATTTTTGAGAGACAGAGACAGAGTGAGAACAGGGGAGGGTCAGAGAGAGAGGGAGACACAGAATCCAAAGCAGGCTCCAGGCTGCTGTCAGCACGGAGCCCTACGCGGGGCTTGAACCCATGAACTCAGATCATGACCTGAACCCCAGTCGGGCGCTTAACCAACTGAGCCACCCAGGCTTCCCTGAATATGCCACAGTTTAAATTGTTGATGGACGCTGGCTTGTTTCCAATTTTGAGCTGGTCAAGTAATGCCATGAACATTCTTGTTCATATCTCTAGGGGCACATGAGCATGTTTTTGTTGTTGTTGTTGTTATATCTATTCTATTCTAAGAGTAGAATTGCTGGATCAAAGACCACATGAATCTTCAGCTTTTGTAGATAATGGCAAAGACTTTTTTAAAGCAATTTTACCAATTCACATGTCTGTCAGAGTGTTTTAAAGTTCATTGTTCCAAGTACTCACCACCACTGGGTAATGTCAATTTTTTTTTAATATTTTCAGCTATTCTGGTACTTGTGTGATCGTTGGGATTTCAACATACGAATTGGGGGGAACACAAACATTCAGTCTATAGCAGTGTCTGTCGGGTTGAATGGAAGAAGTTTTTTTCTCCCTGAAAATCATGAAGTTTTTCTCCTTGGTTATTTCCTAGGAGTGTTATCTTGTATTTCGTTTTTAAATTTACATTTCACCTGGAATTGGTTTTTGTCCATGGTATAAGACCGTAATGAAACTTCATTTCCTTCCCCCCATTTCCTAGCACCGTTTGTTGGCAAGTCTTTCCTTTTCTTGCAACATTTTTCTGCCATGTGTATCGTAAGTCAAGGGTTCATAAAAAGTGGGTGTGTTTCTAGATGCCCTGTTTTATGTGATTCCGTCATTCTAATTTTCTTTCTATCCTGGAACAATATTACTAATGTAGCTTTTTCAAGTTTTGATAACCAGTGGAATTAGTCATCCCTCCTCTTCCTTCTTCTTCAATCGTGTCTACAGATTTACATACCAACTGAGACATGTAATGGCTTAAACACATACCGATCCCTCCTCCTCTTGGTGAAGTGATGTGAAGTTAATTCGCTAGCTCCAGTCTCTTGGAAATCTAAGAAAGGTAGAAGGTCAGCTCTGTTTCCAGGCACATCGCACATGCTAAAAATGATCCTGATTGCTAAGCTGTATCTGGTTTGGAAAGACTGTGAGTAAAATACACAATTCTGGGGCATCCTTTAATCTGTGCCATTCTTGTAACTGCACACATCCCTTGTCAGACCCATAGGAGCTATGTCTGTGGGACTTCATATGGAACCACAAAAGACTCCAAATAGCAAAAACAATGCTGAGAAAGAAGATGATCAAAGAAAAAAAGAAAGAAGTGAAATGGTCTCACACACACATGCACACGTGCGCACACACACACACACACACACACACACACAAATGAGGTTCCCAGATCATTGTCCAAAATTGCAATGATGATTACAATTTTAGTGACCTAGGAAATTAAGCATTTTGCAATTCTAAAATTATCAATAGAGTTGATGTACCCAAATCACAGTTTAAAATGCTGTCAATACTGTGTTGTATCTATATTAAAAAGAAAAAAATTTAATATATACTAGAGGTATAAAGAAGTAATATTTGTAAATGCTTTGCTTTTAAGCAAAGATTTTTGCCTTTCTGGATAATGATTAATTTGAATTTGGTTATCTACAAGCTCATTCCCGTGTCGCGAATGTGTTGTGTCCCTTACCCAATGTACCTAATTGATTATAATGATCACCAAAAAATTAGATACTTGTGTAAATATTAGACAGCAAGTATTGCTTAATCCGGGAGTACAAATTACTTTCTCTGTAGAGGCTAGTTTGATTTTATTTTTGTATTTATTTAAATGTCGGGAGGGGAGGAGTGGTATCAGAATCACTCTGATCTGAAATCTGCGATTTCAAATATTTCACACCTACTCAAAAATATTAAGAATGTCAGGCTTCGCCAAGCTCCCCAGGTGATTATGATGCATCTGTTTCCTTTTGATTAAGAAAAACTAAGAGATGGATGTATACATTGATTTCCTATGGGTGTATACATCGATTTTACAGTGGGTTCTTTTTTCTTCATGGGAGTGGAATCCCTTCTATGGGTTGATCCATGAACCTAGAACCAAATATCTTGCCAGATTATTACAGGTATTAGACATTGCATAATTTTGTTAAAATATTATCACAAAAATTCCAACATGTTATGAACTGAGTTATACTACCATAACTAAAGCTCGGTTGTCTACGGAAGTCAAGTATATATTTTAAGTAAGTAGAGACCATGGAATTGCTGCTCTTGTCTGCTGGCCAAATTAACTCCTAACCCATCAGTTGGCCTTCTCTTCCCTAATCTTGTGCATATGAATCACCTGGGACTATTGCTAAATGTAGATTCTTTCGAGTAGGTTCAGGGTAGAGCCCACGAATCTGCATTTCTAACAAGCTTTCAGATGATGCTGTCCCAACGGGTCTAAGCACCACACTGAACATAGATACACAAAGACCCTGCTTTCTGTTATTTGTTTACTTAACTGGATTCTGAAAACCCACGTAGAAATCAGGTGTCCAAAAACTTTCCATTCCTCCCTTTGGCCATTAGAGCTTTTGCTTCTCTATCCCACCTCATTTTCATAATAATATAACAAATTGCATTCCTCTAGTTCCATCCAAATTAGCAGTCTTGGAAACTTGAGCCACACTTAGATTCTGTTCAGTTGCTTCGGAGTTCCCAGCATCGGCTCAAGCGTGATGGCAGACTGGCTTTTCCACCTGCCTTATAGCATCTGCCAGCGCCCTCCTCCCCTGTCCCACCCCCTGCTTGCGTGTCTGGGGCACTTTCCTTGGACAAGTGTGGGGCGTCCAGTGCATTGGCCCCTGGGCCCGGTTCCACCCCCTGCCATCACTTCAGGTGAATAAAGTCACTCAACTGGGTTTTTCATTGCATTCTTCATAGTGGTGACTTGAAAGAGTTTGAGAGTCACCTCATTCTATTCAAAAATCACTCATTTCGCCAAGGCTGGTCCAGTCTCTAGTGTCAAGCTTAGCCCTCCAGTTCTCTTCCTCCTTTAGGCTCAGGAGACTTCATGCAAATACCACTTTGACAAGCCACCCGTTAGCCCACTCTTCCCACAACAAGCCCCCGGGAGCCCCGCAAACGTGCTGTGATTACAGTGTAGGCTCTTACTTGGATCCTCACAGATTCTATAATGTAGTGTTCCTGCTTGGGTAAGGGAAAATAATAACCAGTGTTTACTGAGGGCTGGGAGAAGCAGACGAACGACCTGATGGAATTCATTTGTCAGCATGCGTAACCGATGAATGAGTAGGACAAGTCTGGGTTATAGGAAGGAGCTTTCTGCCACCACTGGCAAAATCCGAAGCAGCACGTGGCAAAGAATCCCGATGCATGGTGATAGGATTAACCAGTGAGATGGGCCTGGCTTCCGGGAATGGTATTATTAAAGGTTCAGCTATGTTCGATGAAAACACCTAACTTCGGATTGCCAGAAATTAGCCTGCTGAATATGAGAATATTCCAGACAGACAAGGGAAAGTGATTGTGTAATAGTGAAGCTAACATGAAGTGTTTGACCAGCACCAACTAGAATATCAGTTCCCATCCCAAGTAAATTAAAAAACAGGATGAGCCCATTCATCCTGAGGTCAGAAGAAAGGAGCTCGTGGTAGTTAGGCTCTCCCCCTGTGGCGCCCAGGGGCTCTCTCTCTCTGTCCAAGATGCTACATCCAAGTACATTAGACTCTCTCTTTCTTATTTTTGGAGCCCTAGAAATAAGCCTTTTGCTATTTGCCTGTAAATCATGGTTACAACTAGAAGCCTATATCAGGGTAATTCTTGAGTACAATACAAAACATAGTTGGTCAGACTAAGAACACAAATTATATGCAGGGAGGTCATTGTACCTAGATTACCGAAGTCCAATACATCCCCTTTTTGTAAAAAGCCTTCTGAATCAAGTGTCTTTTGATTCCATATACTTCTGTCTCCTCAGATCTAACCTATTCATACCAGAGATACTCTACCCAGCTCCTTGAGAAGTCTGCCTTTTCTTTCTACCAGTTCATTTATATTGCCTGTACTAGACTTCTCTTTCCTGTCTGCCTCAGCATTGTCTCTTTTTATCCCTGGAATATATTGAGAAGATCCATTTCTCTCTCTCTCTCTCTCTCTCTCTCTCTCTCTCTCTCTCTCTCTCTCTCTTCTGCCTCCTTCTAAATGGGTGTGCTTCCTTTGATCTATTTTACTTTCTGGACCAAGGACATTTGATATTCCCTGGAGAAGTCAGAGGGGCACCTCTCGTATGCCCCTTTGAGATGAGCTAGTGTGGTCACTTAACAGATACCCAGAGCATCGGTGTACAAGATGATGAAACATATACGTGGAGAAGAGAGCGCCCCACCTGATGCCACCGGTTGGCATATTAAACATTGGGATCTGTGAACTGTGCCCCAGTGTCTGCCTTCTCACAGGGTCACTGTATCCAGGAATGGCATTATTAGTAATGTGTTCTACAGCCTTCCAATAAAAGATATTAAATAACGGGAGAACTTTCCTATTAGGTAATAGTAAAATATTTACTTTCACATGTACTTGCTTTGGCCAGCTTGAACAAATTAGTTATTCCCAGTAGACAATTCTCATTCGTAATTCTGTAATAAAAGATTCTAGATATTGTGCATTTTAGTCCCTGGCATGATAATTTTTATTTCAGAATCTCACTAATCGAATATTCATTATCTAATTATAATTAAAGTGCACAATTCCCTAAAGAATGCTTATAACTATTTAAATGAATAGGGACTTAATTAAAAGAATTAAATTAGGGGATTGAAATTATTCAAAGGGGGTAAACTTTATTCTTCAAGAACTGTAGAACTGGAACACTAAGAAAGAAAAAAAATAGGGGAAGGCAACACAAAATTAGTAAAAAGAAGCAAAACAGAGTCCTTATGTGCTGTGAGGGAGGACTGTCATATTAACTTAATTGTCTTTAGTTATGGAAAAAACAAGGAAGACGCGAACAGCTTAGTAAGCCATGTGCTTCTTCAGGACTGCAGCTATGGCTGATGTGGTACGATTAATTTTTGCCTTCCCCACCAGACCAATGGTAGAGCCTAGAAGCTAGTGGACTCTCAATTACTATTTGTTGAATGAATAAGGAAGCAAATTCTGCCTCAGAATTTTAACAAGTTAGCTCCTGAGTCATTTTTCAAGTCAGCTTGTGGATACAGTGTTTCAAGGAGTTCATAGTTGAATCTAGTTAGAGTGTGTGCCCTTGGGTTAGAGTGTTTGTTGATATGCTCTCGGCGTTCAGTTTAAGGCCCATGAAGCCATGCTGGAGGCAGCCAGTCTCACAGGTAGAGCTAGAAGCTTGTTAAGTTGTCCCTTTGTGTCATGAACTCTTTCCTGCTATAGACAGAGATCATCCGCCATGACCTGGGAGAAAGCATGAACGTAAAACAGAATTAGCCTTCTTCATACACATGCTGAGTTTGTGTTCTAGTCATACTAAAAATTAAAAATGAAATGACTTTGGGACACCTGGGTGGCTCAGTCGATTAAGCATCTGACTTCGACTCAGGTCATGATCCCAAGGCTTGTGAGTTCAAGCCCTGTGTCAGGCTCTGTGCTGACAGCTCAGAGCCTAGAGCTTGCTTTGGATTCTGTGTCTCCCTCTCTCTGCCCCTCCCCACTCACAGTTTCTCTCTGTCTCTCTCAAAAATGAATAAGTATTAACAAAAAAAATTTTTTTAAAGGAAATGATTTTGAGTCATTTTTTGGATAGTGGTATAAAGGGAAGTGATAATGATTTTAATGATAGTTAATATCAACTGAACCATATAAAGCTGCTATTTTTGTATGTCCAACACAGTTGAATTCCACATAGTTTAACCTAATATTTATTGAATGCTTTCTTTGTGGTAGGTGTGGTGCTATGTAATTGACTGTATGTTAACTGATTTAAATTTCACCCACCCAGAAAAATTTTAACAGATGAGGAAACTGAGACTTAGGTTAGGCAACTTGCCCAACATGGAAGGAAGACTCTCTTTTCTTAAGCAGAATACCATCCTGCCCAGGAAAAGTATGGATGTTGTAAATGATGCTATCAAAATCTTGCCTTCTGATCACTTGAGTACATCAACAGAATGTGACAGTGAAATATACCATGGTTAATTCACAATGCAAATTATCTGCTTTTTAAAAGTTGAAATTTGCTTATAGTACAGATATGATTGTCACTGCACTATCAAGGTCAAGTTCTGCAGCTGTAAGACATAGTCTTTATTCAAGGAAAGGATGTCACATTGAAGTAAAAAGGACAAAGAATTATAAAACCTACTATATCATTAGAGTGATATTTTTGTTGGCCCCATATTCTAATCCAAAAATGAATATCTATAGTGCTATGGAGATGAAGAGGAAAAAAAATTAATCCAGGAAAGTCCCAGAAAACTCCTAATCTATGTCAAGCAGAACTATTTTGTCCACATAAATCAATTACGAGAGTCCAAAGGAAGAAGCAATGAAATCAGTTTGGAAGGACCATGGAAAGTTTCACAGAAGAGATGACAACTGGAAAAGGCTTAAAAATGAGTGGAATTGTAACAGGCAGCTAAAATGGGAAGGACATTCCAAAAAAGGTACCGTGTTCAGAGGAAAGTGTGAAAGTCAACAAAATTGAATAATAATAAATAGATGAGGTGACAAAGAGGCAAGGAGTCCTCAGAGCTTGTGGAATACTGGAACGGGCTCACACTGGAAAGAGACCAGGCTTGGGAACTTGAACTTTGTCCTAGAAAGCACTAATGAACCACCAATGCTTTCCCCCTCTTGAGCTATAACTTTCGTAGTGTGAAGTGTGTAGATCTTAAACATACAGCTCAGTTATTTTTATGTATTGTTATACTCATGAAACTATTGCCCAGATCGAGATACAGTACATAGCGCCCTAGCTCCCTTGTACCCTCTCCTAGACAATCCCCACACATTTTACTGTTCTGACTTCTGTTACTGCAGGTTATTTTTGAATGTTCTTGGCTGTCTTATAAATGGAATCATTCAGCGTGTGCTCTTTGGTGTTTGACTTTTTTTCTCAATGTTTTGTTTTTGAGATGTACTATTTTGTTTTGGTTTTCTGGTGGGGGGGGTAGCTATGGGTCATTTTATTTCATTGCTGTTATGTATTTCATTCCATTATGTAATACATCAAAACTTGTATCTGGATATCTGGGTTGAGTAGCTTCCCTTTTTTTTTCCCATGGAAGGAAAATTAATTTAATGGGCTCTATCATAGAAGTCCCAGAGTTGTCCTGTACTAGTTGGTTAAGACACATGTATCTTTGTATCATGGGAACAAGTACACAGCAGCAGATGCACCACCAACAACGAAGATGTTAAGTACTCAACGATATTCTGTACTTGTCTGTCTCTTCATCTCATCTGTTAAGCTCTGCAAATGTCTACCACTAAAGCAGCATTTGAAAAGCCGTAGAAAGACAGAAACCACGCTTCATGGAAATGGTACAATGCACACAACATTATTTCTCATACGGGTGCTGGGAAAAAAAGTCCCTTTTCCAGGATACTGGGTTAAAGTTAAATGTGTTTAACTCAATGTAGAGATCGTCATAGTCTTTGTTAGACTCGTTGGCGTTTTGAAGAGTTAAATATAAAATATCCATAGCGTTTCCCATACTTGGAAGATCAAATAAGTTTTTCCCCCCAGAAAACTTACTACCCTCTCCCAGAATCAATGCTTCCCAAAACTCAACATAAAAAGTTATATATAACTGTATGGACTTCATTGTGAATTGTGTCACCTCCCACCAAAAGTCATGTTAAAGTCCTAACCCCCAATGTGACTATTCTTTGGAGACAGGGCCTTTACGGGGATAATGAAGCTTAAATGAGGTCCTAATGGTGCAGCCCTAGTCCGTTAGGGTGGGTGTCCTTGTAAGAAGAGGAAGAGACACAGACCTAGCTCCCTCTCTGGGCGTGCCCATAGGAAAGGCCGTGTGGGGACATAGTGAAATGGTGGCTGTCTGCGAGCCAAAGAGGGACGCCTCACCAGATGACCCTCCTGGCACTTTGATCTAGACTTCCGGCCTCCAAAACTGTGGGGAAATAAATGCCTGTTGTTGAAGCCCCCCAGTCTGTGATTCCTTGTTGTGGCAGTTCAAGAAGACCAATACAACAACCTCTAAGTCAAGGAAGAAGAAGAGCTCACAGTGTCAGGCATCTCCAGGAAATGAATGACTAAATCCTCCCAGCCTCAGTCTGTATCCCTTCCCTGTTTCATTTCCAGATTTGCAGATTATTTGCAAATGAAACACTCTGCCCTGTCCGAAGTGTAGGACAACTTCCCCCGCTGGATCCTCACAAGAACAAAATGGATTCACACAAACAAGACACTCACACCTTTTCTCCTCTCCATAAAACTGCTGCTAAATTGAGTTTTGCATTGTTTAATTGGCATAGTCCTGGAACTTCAGACCACTCACTCCTCTCTTTGATGGTGTTTGCTATCCCTCAATTAATAGCTATGGACATTTATTGCCTTTCTTCTAAAGGGAAGATTTATATGCCTTTTAATTTGTGTAAGTTGGACTGCATCATAAATGGTTCACCCTCTAAATTACAAAGTAAGCTTGCCAATAGAGGTGACCTTCTTTATTAAAATCTAATTAGCTGAAGTTGTAGGACGTCCCTGAGAGGGTTACCGAATTTCTGTTTTTCTCCAAGCCCAATAAACATCAAAGACCTAGCTGGCTAGAGTTAACCACAGAGCTCAGAACCTCACTGTGAAATTATCTAGTTAGTGCTTCCTTCAGCCATTTTTTCCACAGGTTCAGCCCCAAGAATAATTTCCCAAAATATCCTGGCTAGCATATTTCAGAGGCCAGGTATATCTCACTTGATCAGTTATGAGTTGAGGAAAGAGACCCAGGTGTGCTTTGCTCACTGGATCTGAATAAGAGGATGCTGAACTGGTTGTTTATATTTCCCCAGCAATGGTCAGAATGTCCTAATTGTATGCCACTTTAAGTCATTTTGTGGACAAAGTCATATGCTCTCTACATGCTATTTGTATACATGCATAAGACATTCATGAGTTTTGCTTCCAAGCTTGGATAATAATGTGGGCAAATTGATTATAGACATGTGATAAGCCATAATTAATTGATTCAGCTCCCAGTCTATACACAAAAATCTCAAACTCTTCAAGCCTTTATCCTGTCACTTCTTCCATTTGTCATTTCTCGTCTCAACTTTAAAACAAGTTTACGGTTACAGGTGCCTGGGTGGCTCAGTTGGTTAAGTGTCCAACTTTGGCTCAGGTCATGATCTCATGATCTGTGGGTTCAAGCCCCACGTCGGGCTCTGTGCTGACAGCTCAGATCCTGGAGACTTCTTCAGATTCTGTGTCTTCGTCTTTCTCTGCCCTTCCCCTGCTCGCTCACTCAGTCTCTCTCTCTCTCTCTCTCCCAAAAATAAATAAACATTAAATTAAAAAAAAAAACAAGTTTACAGTTGGTCTCTCCTTTCTCATTTCCCACTTGATGACCAATCATTGACATTTTTCCCCATTACTCTACTGAAAGTCTTTGAGATATGTCCAATGATCGCCATATTGATATACACAATCCACGTTTTTAAAACTAGACATTTTTGGGGCGCCTGGGTGGCGCAGTCGGTTAAGCGTCCGACTTCAGCCAGGTCACGATCTCGCGGTCCGTGAGTTCGAGCCCCGCGTCAGGCTCTGGGCTGATGGCTCAGAGCCTGGAGCCTGTTTCCGATTCTGTGTCTCCCTCTCTCTCTGCCCCTCCCCCATTCATGCTCTGTCTCTCTCTGTCCCAAAAAAAAATAAACGTTGAAAAAAAAAATTTTTTTAAATAAAACTAGACATTTTTGGTAATGTTTCATGTAATCAACTGCTTTTTCTATCCCTGAAGTTCTATATTCCCTTGCTTACTTTACACATAATTCTTTTGGCTCCCTCCCGAATTTTAGGTCATTTATTTTCAATTTCCTTGGGTCATCCTTCCTCCTTCATACTGGATATTGATCACATTCTTAAGCCCCTTCCTGTGGCTGCCTTCTGCCTCACATTAGTCGCAGTTATTGAGAGTTGTTTGGGAATTTTCTTTTTATGTGGGCCATCTCATCCTAAGGAGTAAATGTTTCTCATTACTGTAGCTGAGGCCTTTCTCACATGTTTACATTTCACAGCATCTTCAAGATATTGATAACATAAAAAAATGTATTGATCATCTTAAGGGCCCCCCAGAGTTCAGAGACAGGTAAAGGAAATGTCTTCCACCTTCAAACAGTCTTTGGTGTTCACTAGGGGAACAAAATGACCTGCTGAGATGAAGTGGGAATGACAAGGTGTGTCAAAAATGATGTGATGTTTGCAGAGAAAAGATTGTGGTAGAATCAATACGAGAGTCATTTCTATGGATTTGTGTTACTTGGAGGGGGCTTTAGAAATAGCAACAGGAAGAAAAAAGCAGTGCTTCTTAGTTAAAAAAAAAAAAGAATGCTTATATCATTGAAAAACAATACTTTTTTTTTTTCAACGTTTATTTATTTTTGGGACAGAGAGACAGAGCATGAACGGGGAGGGGCAGAGAGAGAGGGAGACACAGAATCGGAAACAGGCTCCAGGCTCTGAGCCATCAGCCCAGAGCCCGACGCGGGGCTCGAACTCACGGACCGCGAGATCGTGGCCCGGCTGAAGTCGGACGCTTAACCGACTGCGCCACCCAGGCGCCCCAACAATACCTTTTAAAAAGGATGGGAAAGGGGTGCTTGAGTGGCGCAGTCGGTTAAGCGTCCGACTTCAGCCGGGTCACGATCTCGCGGTCCGTGAGTTTGAGCCCCGCGTCGGGCTCTGGGCTGATGGCTCAGAGCCTGGAGCCTGTTTCCGATTCTGTGTCTCCCTCTCTCTCTCTGCCCCTCCCCGTTCATGCTCTGTCTCTCTCTGTCCCCAAAAAAATAAATAAACGTTGAAAAAAACCTTTTTTTTTTAAAGGATGGGAAAATCCATAAAATAAAAATTCAGGGTATTTTGAACTTTCTTCTGAGGCCAGATTCATCAGAACTAATGCTCTTTTGCAAAGATCAACCTACCTAAGTAAAAATTTAGGGAGTAGAGAATCTGGTTATTATTTTTCATGATTGTGAAGATGTGTGGGAACAGTGAAAGAATACTTACACACATAGTAAGATGAAAATCTGATGTTATAAAAATTAGCCAGCTTTAGAACTTTTTTCATACCCAAAGAAGAGATCAGAAATTAGGTTTCTTCTGTTGTCTTGGATTTTCAGCCCTGGCTCTAAGGCTGTGAACTAGGCTAAGGAGACCCCCACATTCTAGCTCTGGGTGCAACTCTACCGACATTACCCAGTTATCTACCTCAGGTGACATAAGAGAAGCTTGAAAATTCCTGGAGAAGTCCAAGGGGCCAGTGCGAAAGATTTATTTGCAGAGTTATTAGCATATTCTGTCTGCCCCTAACCATCACACCATTATGAGAGTGGGAAGGGGAGACTTGAGGGAAAGCTTGCCCTGTGTCTGGTGGAGTTAAAAATGATGGCATCAACTCACATCAGCCTGGAGGACCCACTGCCTGACTTTAAGGGGAGCGGACACGGCAATGTTGTCAGTAGCTTCCCCTTTCAGAGTTCCCAGTGCATTGTGGGCCAGAGAACCTAAGGGATGAAGCCAGCCATGCAAAATCTTGAAAGGAACCCACCCCAGGGCCATCGAGCAGAGAGAGAGACTACAGATGATCACACAGAAGCAGAGGGGGACATCAGTGATTCAATACAAGTGCCATTCTGATTTGTGCATTTGTCTATTAGTTACAAATAAACTTCAGGAACACTGAGGGAACCCAGAGTATTCACCCTGAGTTTTAAAGATCTGTGAGGCTTGTACAAGTGAAGTCTTTCCCACTGACTACTTTTGAGATGCCAAGAGTTGACCATTAACTGCTGGAGATGGAAATACATGGAAATGTAAGTGGATTACACATGAAGCACCCCCTCCTTGCTAATCATATAATCATTATACAATGTTAGGCACAGTTTTCAAAAACACAAGGAACCCTTGCTTAAGGGAAATATGAGTGTAGGTAGACAAAGTAAACAGTCCAACTAGTCCCTGATCTGGTGAGATAATTTTCCTATGTGATAAAACCATAGATCTGCATTTCATTTATAGAAAAACAATTGAAATTATTCTTAGCAGAATTTGAGAAGTGTAAACATGTAAACATACACACAAGTAAAAATATAAACATACATTAAATTCTGGAATGGTGGAGATTGATCACTTTTTCCTGGTGCAGTCACTAATTAGTTAAATAGCTTAGACCAGGCATGATTGTATTCTACATCTGTTACCTCGTCTGAAAAATAAGATTGATGACTAGAGCTCCCAAAACATAGGCTGGATACTATTATTGATAGTTTCTGGGGAAACTACATAGAACCACAAAGTCCTACCCTCAAAGGCTATGAATGACCTCACCCCTTGAAAAACAGACCCAACATTTATTACGTTTTATGTCACACATTTAAGTTAGCCAGACTCATCCAAACGAGTATTACCTGTTGTTCTAGAATTATAAAACAAGCAAGCAAATGTTAAGTAGTATCAGATAACTACAGAGGAAGAACAAAATATTTCCTCTACTTATCATAGGTTGTCCAGTTGGGGTCTTGTAAATGACACTGTCCAGAGACAGATTAGCAAGAGAAAAACAAAGAGAAGTTTAGTATCATGTGCATGATGCATATTCACATGGGACCACCCAACAATGAATAACCCAAAAAGATGGCTAGAATTTGTATACCATCTTAAGCCAAAGGACAAGGGCATTTTGACTACTGGGTGGGAGGCAGGTCATGAAAAGGGACCAGGGAAGTATGGTAAGCAAGAGTTGTTTAGCGAGATTTATTCTGCAGGTTCTTCTCCATAGAAAATAATTTTTGAGAGTCCTTATTTTAGGTACAGGAGAGGGAGACCTCTCTGCAAATGGAAGTTTATTTTCCAAAAGGAAATCTTCTGCCTTTTTTAGACATTTTCCTGTTTTTGCTAATCTCAGTGGTCTTAAATTCAAAATAATCTATATGCCAAAGGGCCATATTTTGGAGTTGCATGTTCCGATACCTTTCAGAACCAAGATATGGTAACCTATCTTTATAAAGAAACAACAGCTCGGATAAATTTAGCAGCTTGCTCTCTATATAGAAGAGTTGAGTTAGTACTACAGTCTTTAAGATCTCATTCTTTACACTATATTAATTATATATGAGTCTTTGAATTGAATACTACTTTCTAAAGAAAAAACAAAGCATCATTTAGAGGAAAGGAATAATAAAAGTGTTTCAAGAGCATTCCAGGCACTCCCATTATGAGAAGCGTTTTCTTTCTCATCTTTCACCATTGATAGTAAGCACATACTAATTACTACTTTAGGGTTGTGCCTAGCTACCTTCTATTCATGTATTTATTCAATCATAAAACATATGGAGTGAGCTACTTTGGGGTGCCTACTAGTATTTGGTTTATAAAGTTGCAGGAGACAATATATATGGCCTCCAGGAACTTGTATTCCAGAAGGAAAATCAAAGAAGAACATTTTGCATAGAATCCTGAAATGGTTACTAAGGGTTTTCTTAGAGATTCGAAACTGAAGAGATGATTGTCTTGCATTTATAAAAGGCCTAAGCTATTCCCCCTGAAAAGAAGTAATTGAATCTGTAATTACTTTCATTTCATAGGGGACATAGACATGGATTCTAAAGATCTAATTGTGATGGTTGTTTTCTTAATTACTCTAATTGCTTTGTAGAGAACACTACCTTTCATCCATTGAGGAAACTCAATAGTCAATAGTGACTGAGGACACCATTAGAAGTATTTTAAAAGTTCTACTTTACTGTGTATCAGACTGTTCTTTTGTTTATTTCAGCTTCTGATGATCCAGCCATGCTGAGATAGCCCCCGCGTGTTCTAAGAACAAAGGCATTGACTTCTGGCCATGATTTTTGTAAATGAGCATAAAGGAATTGGCAGGCCTGCTCCATGCTGACAGTGGGGCTGCCCTTCTAAGAACATGCCTTCACCTCCACATAATCACTTCAATTCCTTCCTCTCTCCAGTCCAGTCTCCACGATTCATAGAGATCTGGTTTCTGGGAACGGCCCTTTGTATCATTTGGGCATGGCTTCTATTAAAAATGGATGGAAACAGTCATTTGTTACATTATTCCTGAAAGCACGTTTTAATAGGGGCCAGGACAGAGGAAGAATGAGAGCATTAATTTCCTTTTGAGGGAAAGGCAGTGGGGTGCATCCCCAGGCAGAGATGTCCAAAGATGGAGTTGATGACAAAAAGGAAAGACAAAGAATAAACATTCTCATTTAACTTCAAAAAGATATTCTAGGGGCGCCTGGGTGGCGCAGTCGGTTAAGCGTCCGACTTCAGCCAGGTCACGATCTCGCGGTCCGTGAGTTCGAGCCCCGCGTCAGGCTCTGGGCTGATGGCTCGGAGCCTGGAGCCGGTTTCCAATTCTGTGTCTCCCTCTCTCTCTGCCCCTCCCCCGTTCATGCTCTGTCTCTCTCTGTCCCAAAAATAAATAAATGTTGAAAAAAAATTTAAAAAAAAAAAAAAAAAAAAAAAAAGATGTTCTAACTAGAACTGGCCTTGACTTAAGTTTATAGGTTTCCCATATTTCTTATGTACAATAGGTATGAACTAGTAAACAGTTAGGTAGCATTTGTAATTATACCCTGAAGAAGCATCTCATTCCTGGGTAGAATCGCTTGGTATGTTGGATGTGTTCTGAATAGTTATTTGGGAATCAAAATGTGTCAGGTTCAACTGTATGTATCTCCCTATTTCCTTGCACTTCCAAAGTCACAAGGATTAAATGAGAACATCCATGGGAAAACACCTAAATAATTTAAAACTATACAACTGTAAGTTATGTATGTGCTTTTTGATCAAGAGATGGAAAGAATGAGAATGCAAAGATTTTTTCATAAAAATAACTACTGGATCTAACACTTTTAGTGGAACTTATTCATAGAGTATTAGCTTTCCAGGAAAACTCGGGAAAATTCTTATAGAGTTTTACCTTTTGACCTACTCTTTTTCTGAATACTTACTATGAAAAAGGTAACGTGTCTGGGGATAACTATTAGGAGGCAGAAAGGATAGAAAGATACAAAGACGTGTAGAAAATATGAACAGTTTAGAAACAGTTCTTGAGATGAAGATATGCTAAATGCACCGGCATTTACAGGATATCGCAATTGCAAATGGTGCCAGCTGAACAGAACGTTATCATTAGGCATGTGCTGGAAAACCAAGGATGTTTGGTTTTTTGATGAATGAAGTACAGTTCCTATTTTAAAGATAGTTTGGCAAAGTGACGGGCATCTCAGGCTGGGTTATATTCTGAAGAAGGACTGAAGATGAGGCTCAACCATGAGTAGAATGTTCTGTGCCATTTTAATCTCAACTGTTAAAGAGTGCTAGTGAAAGTCAAGGGTGAGGACAAAACAGACTGAATGTTCTGGGAAGGGGTGTCCTGAGATCCTATTTAGGAAGCAAGGTTAGTGGAATATGTCAATGTTGATACAGGGTGAGGCCCCTAAAAGAAGGAGTCGGTAGAGATTCTGTAGTTCCAGGTACAGAGTCACAAAACCAGGATTATACCATTTCCTAATTCCATGGACCAGAGCTCGTCCGGTGAGACGCGTAGAAAGGAAATGTCTTCCCCATTGAAAGCTGGGATGCACATCAATCATCTTTTTTTAATGACTATTGAAATATAATTTGTATATCCTAAGATTTAATCATTTTAATTATGTAATTCAAGGAATTTTAGTAAGTTCACAGAGCTGTGCAAAAAATCTCCTCAGTCCAGATTTAGGACATTTTCGTGACCCCTAGAAGATTTCTGTTTTCCTTGTTTCATACTCATCCCGATAAAGACACTAATGTAGTTTCTGGCTCTGTAGATTGGCCTTCTCTGGACAATTTGTATAAATTAAGTTATAGAATATATGGTCTGTTGTTTCTGGCTTATTGAACTTAGTATGATGTTTTTGAGGTTTATTGATTTTGTGCATTTCATTTCTTTTATTGCTGAATAATGTTCCATCGGATGGATATACAACACTTTGTTTATCCATTCACTGTTTGATGGACATTTGGGTTGTTTTCACTTTGAGGCCATTGTGACTAAAGCTGCTATGAACGTCTACCCGAAAGTCCTTGTGTGGTTGTATGCTTTCATTTCTCTTGCATAATAATAATAATTCCAGGAATGGAATTATTGAATCATATGGGAAATCTATGCTTCGCTTTTAAGAAACTACCAAACTTTTTCAAAAGCAGCTGTACCAGTTGACAACCCCACCAGTGACGTATGATGATTCCAGTGTCTTCCGATCCTCGTCAACACTTGTTATTACCTGTCTTTTTATTTTATTATTATAGCTATTCTCGTAGGAAGAATGTGTAGTCTTAATGACATTTCTCTAGTGATTAATAATCCTAAGCATCTTCTCATGTCTTTGTTTTTCATTTCTGCATCTCTTTTTGAGACATCCTTGTAACTAAAACTTTGGCTTTCCTGGATCCTTCCCAAAATTTCTAGCTTAGATGATGCTGCGATGGAAATGCATAAAGCTCACTGACTATAATTCTGGTTGTTGTTGTTGTTGTTGTTGCTGTTGTTTTAAGTAGACAGGTACTTCTAAAACTTAACGAAGGAAAAGTCATTCTTCTCTGCTAAAATTATAGGATGGATTCATAGTGTGGTAACTCCTGTAACATCCAGAAGAAAATCAAGCTTGCAATTGCAGAAGTTTGGGATGTCTCTTTTTCTTTAGGGTTTCCTTTTTCTTTTTCTTTTCTTTTTTTTTCCACTGAGCTAAGGGCAAAACCAAATGGCCTAGAGTCTTGTTTGCTTTCTCAGCAGGATAAGAAAAGAAGACAAAGGAAGAACAGCCAACAGAGTAAGACAGAATTCCTCAGGAAAATAGCAGCCAAATAGCAGTAAGGCCAGGTTAGAGAAGCAAAATCCATAGAATCAAGTTTTACTTTAATAATGATACTGATAGAAATGTTATGCAAGAGTCTGAGTTCAGGGCCTTCTTGAAATGCATGACAGAATTTTTCTAATGTACGAGCCCAGTAACAGATGTAATTAGATTATGCTAACATAATAAATAGTTACTGAATATCTCCCTAAATTAGATTGACCTCCATCGGTAAAGATCATAACTTTCAGTAAAGGCTCATTTTGCTCACTAAATAATTTTCATACAGGTACTAAGATAGAAGTCTTGGTGTATTGATGGGTCCCTCTCCAGATCTCAGTTTATTTTCTTTTCACCTGCATGTCTTTTTGAAAGTGGGTTGTGTTTCTTAAAACAGAATACAGGGGCGCCTGGGTGGCTCAGTTGGTTAAGCGGCCGACTTCAGCTCAGGTCATGATCTCGCAGTCCGTGAGTTCGAGCCCCGTGTTGGGCTCTGTGCTGACAGCTCAGAGCCTGGAGCCTGTTTCAGACTCTGTGTCTCCCTCTCTCTGACCCTCCCCCGTTCATGCTCTGTCTCTTTCTGTCTCAAAAATAAATAAACGTTAAAAAAAACAAAACAAAAACAGAATACATATTCTTTTCAAGTGCACATGGGACATTCTCCAGAATAGCTCACCTATTAGGTCACAAATTAGGCCTCAACAAATACAAAAAGATTGAAATCATGCCATGCACCTTTTCTGACCACAGCACCATGAAACTGGAAGTTAACCGCAAGAGGAAATTTGTAAAGACCGCAAATACATGGAACTTAAATAACATGCTACTAAACAGTGAATGGGCCAACCAGAAAATAAAAAAAGAATTAAAAATACATGGAAACAAATGAAAATAAAACACAATGGTTCAAAACTTTTCAGATTCAGCATAAGCGGTCCAAATTGGGAAGTATATAGCAATACAGGCCTACATCAAGAAGCAAGAAAAATCTCCAATAAAATAACCCACACCTAAAGGATCTAGAAAAAGAACATCAAACGAAGCCTAAAGCCAGCAGAAGGAAGGAAATAATAAATATTAGAGCAGAAACAAATGATATAGAAACTATAAGAACAAACAATAGAACAGATCAATGGAACCAGGAACTGGTTCTTTGGAAAAAAAAATTAAATTGATCAACTTCTATCCAGATTTATCAAAAAGAGCAACTACCCAAATAAATAAAATCACAAATGAGGGAGGAAAAATAACAAATGCCACAGAAATACAAATAATCATAAGAGAATATTATGGCCATATACAAAAAAAAACCCACTGCTAATATCATCCTCAGTGGGGAATAACTGAGAGCTTTTCTTCATATTCAGGAACAAGATTGGGATGTCCACTCACCACTTTTATTCACCACATAGTACTGGAAGTCCTAGCCACAGTAATCACACAACAAAAAGAAATAAAAGGAATCCAAATTAGCAAGAAGTAAAACTCTCATTATTTGCAGATGACATGATACTGTATATAGAAAACCCAAAAGACTCCATCCAACAACTGCTAGAACCCACAAACAAATTGAGTAAAGTCTCAGGATACAAAATCAACATACAGAAATCTGTTGCATATCTATACACCAATAATGAAGCAGCAGAAAGAGAAATTAAGGAATCGATCCCATTTACAACTGCACCAAAAACAGTGAGATACCTGGGAATAAACCTAACCAAAGAGTTGAAAGACCTATACTCTGAAAACTATAAAACACTGATGAAGGAAACTGAGGATGCCACAAAGAAATGGAAAGACATTCCATGCTCATGGGTTAGAAGAACAGATACTGTCAAAATGTCTATAACGGCCCAAACCAATCTATGCATTTAATGCAATATCTATCAAAATATAACCAGCATTTTTTCACAAAGCTGAAAAAAAATTTTTTTTTAATTTGAATGGAACAACAAAAGACCCAGAATAGACAAAGCAGTCTTAAAACAGAAAAGCAAACCTGGACACATCAAAATTCTGGACTTCGAGTTATATTACAAAACTGTAGTGATTAAAACAGTATGACACAAAATAGACACAGATCAATAGAACAGAATAGAAAACCCAGAAATGAGCCCACAACTTTATGGCCAATTAATCTTTGACAAAAGAGGCAAGAATATATAATGGGGAAAAAACAGTCTATTCAACAAATGGTGTTGAGAAAACTGGACAGCTATGTGCAGAAATATGAAACTGGACCACTTTCTTACACTGTACACAAAAATAAATTCAAAATGGATTAAGAACCTAAATGTCAGACCTGAAGCCGTAAGAATCCTAGAGGAGAACACAGGCAATAATCTCTTTGACATCAGCCATAGCAACCTTTCTCTAGATAGGTCTCCTGAGGCAAGAGAAACAAAAGCAAAAATAAACTTATTGAGACTTCCTCAAAATAAAAAGCTTCTGCACAGCAAGGGGAACAATCAACAAAATTAAAAGTCAACCTATGGAATAGGAGAAGATATTTGCAAATGATGTATCTGATAAAGAGTTGGTATCCACAATACATAAAGAACTTACAAAACTCAACATCCAAAAAACGAATAATCCAATTAAAAAATGGGCAAAAGATGGAGTACCTGGGTGGCTCAGTTGGTTAAGCATCCGACTTTGGCTCAGGTCATGATCTCACATTTCGTGGGTATGATCCCTGCTTCAGATTCTGTGTCTCCCTGTCTCTCTTCCCTTCCCCCACTCATGCTTGCTCTCTCTCTCTCAAAAATAAATCAATATTAAAAAAATTTTTGGGGGGCGCCTGGGTGGCTCAGTCGGTTAAGCGTCCGACTTCAGCTCAGGTCATGATCTCGCAGTCTGTGGGTTCGAGCCCCGTGTCGGGCTCTGTGCTGACAGCTCAGAGCCCGGAGCCTGTTTGAGATGCCGTGTCTCCCTCTTTCTCTGACCCTCCACTGTTCATGCTCTCTCTCTCTCTGTCTCAGAAATAAATAAACATTAAAAAAAATTAAAAAAAATTTTTTTAATGGGCCAAAGACGTAGGTAGACATTTTTCCAAAGAAGACATACAGGTGGCCAACAGACACATGAAAAGATGCTTAACATTACTGGTCATTAGGGAAATAGAATTCAAAACTACAATGAGATATCACCTCACACCTGTCACAATGGCTAAAGTCAACAACACAAGACACAATAGATGTTGACAAGGGTATGGAAAAAGGGGAATCCTCTTGTACTGTTGGTGGGCATGCAAACTGGTGTAGGCCACTCTGGGAAGCAGTATGGAGATTCCTCAAAAAGCTGTAAGATAAAACTATCCTACAATCCAACAATTGCACTACTAGGTACTTACCCAAAGAATACAAGAACACTAATTCAAAGGGATACATGTACCCTAATTTATAGTAGAATTATCTATAATAGCCAAACTATGGAAATAGCCCAAGTGGTGTCCATCAACTAATGAATGGATAAAGAAGTGTATATAATGTAACTTCAAGTTATATTACAAAGCTCTATACAAAGTTATATATATATATATATATATATATTTAAATATTTATTATATATTTAATGTATATTATATATATATATTATTTATTTATATAAATATAATTCATGCCAAGTATTGATACGTGTCTCTTACATGGCTGCCTGCCATAGTGTGCAATCAAAATATTAATTATTATTAAATTTTAAATTATTTTTCACTATTAGATTAAGTGAGTTTTGTCTTAAATGTTTCTTTTCCCACCTCAGAGATATCCCTGTGTCTCTTCCCTATCCCCACACTCAACTGTGGGTACAAGTTGTGGGACAGTCCACCATGATAGTCAGTGAAGTATTTGCTCAATAAATTCCCAAAGGAAAAATGGATACTGATGGTTAAGAGCAGGAGTTGGCACACATTTTCTATAAAAGGCCAGATAATAAATATTCTGGGCTTCAAAGGCCATATGGTCTCTGTCAACTACTCAACTCTTCCATTATAGTGTGGTAGCACCATAGACCATATGTTAGAAAAAATATGGCCATATTTCAGCAAAACTTTATTTATGGACGCTGAATTTTGAATTTCATGTAATTTTTCCCATGACACAAAGTATGATTCTGCTTTTGATTTTTTTTTCAACCCTTTAAAATGTAAAAATCATTCTTGGCTCATGGGCCATAAGAGAACAGGCAACAAGATGAATGGTTGTCAGCACTTAGTTTGCAGACTCCTGATTTAGAATCATGTAATTCTAAGTGGTAATGAACTGTGGAGAGTATGAGCCTGAAATTCCACAGGAATACACTTCATTCCTAGTGGGTTGTCAAATTCCAGTGTGTTGAAGGGTGTTTTCATTTATTGTTACTTTAATAAACTGCATATCAAGTTTAATGGCAAACATTTTGTTCCCCCTGTAATGTGATTTTAATTGATAGAAATTCTAATAAAAGAAGTTGGGTTTGCAAAAGAGTCCATTGAGGTATTTGAGGCTAAGTCATCAGTTGATACAGTATCAGTAAGAATCACAGTGCTTTTCTGCATGATCTTAGTTCTCACTTGGTAAACAAATTTTTAAAAAAGAAACTTTATTTGGGGAACTCAAGGGCAATGAATAAATTAAGGGAGTATAAAATACATTTGTTTGAAGCCCACTGGCTGAATTCTGTGACTCCTTTCTGTGTTTCTGTGGGCCCTGACACATGAGGGAATGTGTGTTCACTGACATTCCAGAAGGTCAGAGAGATAAGTAACTATCCCTAACAGCATAGCATTTGAAAGACAGGCTTCCAGGGGCACCTGGGTGGCTCAGTCAGTTGAGTGTCCGACTTCAGTTCAGGTCATGATCCCACAGTCTGTGAGTTCAAGCCCCACGTCAGGCTCTGTGCTGACAGCTCAGAGCCTGGATCCTGCTTCGGATTCTGTCTCCCTCTCTCTCTGTCCCTCCCCTGCTCATGTTCTGTCTCTCTCTGTCTCAAAAAAAAAAAAAAAGAAAAATAAAGAAAAAGAAAAAAAGACAGGCTTCCAAGTTGGTTCCCCTCAATTCCCTGAACTATTTGCTAAGAGATAGGAAAGACAAATCTTTAACATGATTATTGAACTGTCTCTCTCTCTCATTCTACTATCCTCCAAAAATCAGTTTTCTGTTATCAGTTGTATATACAATTTCAAAAATTGCTATTTATGTTCAGACTGTACAAGTGCAAAAAAAAAATCATACAAAAGGGTAAGTTTGCAGAATGACTTTATAATGATTTGCGCCCCCCCACCTCTCCGGCCCCAAATGAGGGCATTTCTCAGCCACAGCAGCACAAAAAGAGGATGAGGGGGCAGGAATTTCTTCTGAAGATGAATTCCGTGCTGCACCATAACTCACCTTGGGCCCATCCCCAAGAACCTCTCCTGGATTTCTGAATTCCTTTTCTTTTATGTAGGATGGGTACGGGGTAGAGTTGGGAGACCTGAAACAAGATAAGTATAGGGTAAGCAGGAAAACAAGTCTAAGAGAAAACCCAGACTGGGCTTGAATGTTCACTCCACGCTTCATTATAGATGGAAATAGACTCTTGGTGGGCACCTACTCCATGTTGGAAACTTCTCATAGACTCAGTTGTTCAAATAAGTGAAAAAAGAGGAAGGAACGAGAGATGTCCCTTACTTAGCTGATGCACCGCAGGGAAGAAAACCTCTGAAGGAACTACCTCGAAGCAATTAAGGAGACAGAGTGTTTGCGTTTGTGTTTTTGTTTTAAGAGTTTTGTTTCCTATATTATCCAAGCGATCTGGTTGACTTCATTGCGCTCTGATTCCTGACAACAGCAAACTGCTTGTGTGCCCAGTGTCTGGTGTGTTTTTCAAGCGGTGTGGTCATCTACTCCCACACCGACATAGGATGCAACACGCGGGTTGTGACTCTCTGGAAATCGGGGTGTCAGTTCCGTTTTCCAGAAGGTAATGATGTCACAGTTGCTTCTGAGTAATATGCCGTGCGACCACTTGATGGAAGAGAGAGAACAGCTCTTTAACTGTGGTTCTACGTAGTGAACCTCTGAGCATTTATTGGAAGGTGGTCAATTATTAGGCAATTTAAAGTTATCAGGAAAAACATGTTTCTAATTCAGCCTCCTCATCCTTTTCTTTTTTTTTTTTTCTTCCCTGTGATTCAGGAGGAAGGATGCTGGCTTCTTATCCTACAAAGATCACCTGCCAGTAAGCCAGGTGGTAGTTGGAGATACTGACCGGCAAGGCTCAGAAGCCAAACTGAGCGTGGGCCCCCTGCGCTGCCAAGGAGACAGTAAGTTTGCCCAGAAGCTGCGGCTTTTGCACTTTCTTGCCAGTTTTAAACCGTGTTTCCCAGAGACGTCAGAGGGTGGCAAGAAACAGGCTTGCTCTTCTGTAACCCCTGAAGAAACGTCACACGACAGAAACAGAACCAAACGGAGAGCGAGATAGACCTTAATACAGACAGGAGAGCGACAGCCGTAAAGCCTCCAGGACAGGAACCTAGATTTGGGCATACAATGTGGATATCCGTCTTCCTTGTATATTCATATCTAACAAGTTTGACGACCTAAGTTTATGGTGATATAAATAGCAATGCTAATAGCATACAAGTGGCAGTCAACAGCTGTGATTCCACTGAGTGCTGCTGTTAATGCCATTAGCGTGACTATTTATATCACCATAACTCAGTTTATGGTGATATAAATAGCATTATGGCTTAATGTATCATTGTAAACTTGGATTACGGTCATACGAAGTTTGACATTATTGCTATCACATCTCATCATCATCAGAGCTGGAGAGTCCCTTGCAAGCCCACGGTTGTTTCTGTCACTACATCTTGCTTTCAGGATTCGGCACCACAGAGAGGCATTTGGGGCTGCTGGCTTGGACTGTGGGAGGGCAGGGAGTTCGAGCGATGATCCCGCCTAATTAAGGGCACCATTAGGATTTTATGTTGTTGGATACCCTTCAGTGTGCTTTATGTGGAGTCGGAGAGAAACGGTGCCAGGCTGCCATGGGGATTCTGCAATGAACATCCTGAGTGTCTTTTCCCCTCTTCTTGTCTATGCGCGTGGTTTCGGCAAGTCCCCCGAGAGTTCTGTGCTTTTTGTGATTGTGTGCTAGGCATCAGGAGACCCCAGATTCTGCTCCTTGAATAACTGACTTTCCAGGAGACCTCAGGCAAACCCCTCCACTTTCTCGGCTCTGGTAATGAGAATATCACCCGCGTCCCAACTCCTCCTGGGGAGGCCATAAAGATTTTAGTGCCTGGATCCGGATTCCTCCTAGCAGAGCATTCTGTGCAATGGAATATTATTACCACTTCCATAAATCAAGGGAGAATTAGACCTACCCGATGTAATAAATTATTGCATCGACTCCAAGAGGTGTCCTAAGAAATGTAATGGTGCGTGCTTGAATGTTTACTACTTAGTAAATGGGGGCTGTTGGCAATTAAACAAGGCAATGTTCCTGATACAAAAGAGAGACCGAGTTTATGCTGATTTGTCTCTCTTTAGTTAGTTTAAAACTGAGACTGGTCAAAGAGCTTTATCATGCATTTGTTGAACAATAATACTTTATTTGTTGAGCCAGGCTTAGGAGGACTCTGCAGTCAGAAATTTGATTTCAACTGTTTAAGAAAACGATATTGACACAAAATAATAGCGAGTATGCATTTTTAAAAATATTTTGAGGGATTGATGTGAGATAGGGTGACTCTCAAAATAGGCAGATTCTCATGTGTTTTCCGATGAAAATCCGTTTCATTATGTCATGATTCTTCATTCATCTACAAAGGTAAAATATTTCTCGCTTACCGATGCTAATTCTGGAGCGAGCTATGAATTAAACAAAGGGCTCCCCATGAAGTCATTGGTTAACTTGGTAAAGTTATAAAAATCCCACTTCTGCAAACTTGTTGCCTTCCTTACACAGAGGATTTCAGCCACATTACATAGTATATGTAGAAGTGTGTTAACAGTTTATAGTTACTATTAGCTTGTTTCCCTTAATCAATAAATCAGTCTTCAAGAAAAATTTCTGACATGTCTGCCATGTGTCTAGCACTTTACCAGACACTCTGAGAAATAAGAAACAGAAGCTCAAACCGCATTTTGAGAAACACACATGAAAAAAATGCTGGAAGACAAAATGTCGTATCAGATTTTGCAATACAATATTATTGCAACTGCTGCTCAAGAAAGGAGTGATATAGTATATTTCAGCCAGACTTCGTATTTAAAAAGAGAAAACAGGAAAATCGTGGTGGCCAGTGTTTATTTGCATTTCTTTTCCAAGGCTGTTGTTCTTAGAGACATTTTTAGGACCCCTTATAAGACAAAGAGCTTTCTTAATCATGGGCACGGCATGAGCTCAGTATTCTTACAGCACTACAGCTTAAGAGAGACTGTTTCAATCCATATTTTGCCTGCTACTTCATAAACCAAAAGCACAGTCCATATTCAATTGCAATTATATGGAACGCTTTTGTGTCTGAGAGGGAGAAAGCGAAGGCTTCCTTTTTTGCAGGCAACTGAGAACATCATACCTTGGACCTGAATTGCCAGGTAGCAGCTTTATCTACCTTCCTTTAAGAATGTTCTAACACGGGCACAGTAATGAGAAAATGTTCCACATCATGTCACTTTCCAGTTTTTAACATATTTGATTTGCTCAGATACTCACAGCCCCCAATAAGGTGGGTGAGGTTAAGTATTAGCCTTTCTGTTTACAAATGAACAAAATATTTCTTTTAAAATGTCACTGACACTACAAATTTCTGTATACCCTTGTAGCCTCTGGGAGGCTTCAGGAGGAAAGGCAGAGCAGAGAACATAAACAGCTTTCTCTGTACAAGGTCGAGGTGGTTTCCCTGAGTCAGTCGATGATTGAATGAAATCATTAAAAAAAAAAATAGCCATTTGGGTCTTATCCCCACCACTCCCCCACCCACCCACATCCAGTTACCAATATAGCATGAATGTTTCAGGGATTAAATTTCAATCGTTGTGATGTAAAAAGTGTTACAGTGCATTTATTCTGTTGTTCATTGAGATTAACTTACTTTGTATCATTTACTGAAGTCCGTACAAAGCTACGGCTTAAAAAACCAAATCCATCATGAAAAAATGTCTTTCTCTGTTCGAGGAGTCTTAGTGATGCCAGCCCTGGAAAGCTGTGTTTTGAATTAGGTCCCCGTTCTATCCCCCAGTCTTAGAGCATGAAACAATTTTTGTAGGCTCTGACCAACCGTTTCAGTGGTTTCGGTTGGCTCCATCATCCCTGCTGAGTTTCATTTTGACTTTGACTCATCCGAACTCATAGGCCCATAAAATCCAAATGCTAAAGAAAACCGGTGAATTCCACTCAGGTCTGCCTCATTTCCCATAGAGTGCTGAAAATGCTTATGATCTTATAGTTTAGTTTTCTATGGGGGTATTAGTGTTATTGGCGGGGGTAGGTTTTGTTTTGTTTTGTTTTGTTTTTCCGGACACGTTCAAACGGAAACCTCAAATCTAAATGAGACCCAGAGTATGACTAGTGATGGGTGGTTAGTCCTCGATACCCATCACCCACCCTCCCCTCCCTCCCAAAAGAGCTACTTTAGAGGATCAGCCACTCGTAGGTAGAAATTGTTTTCACACTGTAAATGTATCATCATGCTTGCAGAGAGCTGCTAAACTTTTGTGGAAGCAGGACCGAAATAAACTTTTTTTTTTTTTTTTTTTTTTTGGTTTTGGAGGTGGAAGTCTTCTTTGTACCATATGTGGTGAATATAATTAATTATAGAAATAAAGTATGTGCCAGATAATTGCTTTATTCTCGGCTTTATGAGCTAACAATTTCCCATATCTTCTCTAGGGATTCAGAGACTTTAAACAATTAATTAGGAGCAAGTTTGCTACAAAAGCAAGTGTTTTCAGTACACGTGGGCAGAAGCCATTCACGAAAACGTGTTACTCAAGGACCTCTTCTCCGTTCTTTCCAGAAGCCCGCTCTGGCTGTAAAACAGAGTCACGCTGGATGTCTAAAATGCAAAGTTAGTTTCTCAGGAACCCGAAATATTTTATTTATTTCTGCCCTGAGTCCACAAAAGTTTCGCAACTTTCTGCAAGCAGGATGATACATTTACATGTGAAAACAGTTTCTGCTGACCGGTAGCTGCTCCTCTAAAGTAGCTCAGGGAGGCCAAGAAGACAGGGTGAGGAAGGAGGCAACAAATCCAACCCAGGAACACAGGGCAGAGACAAAGCCAAGGGTGAAATAAGATGGTGATGGAGTTTCATCCAGACGATAGCGGACCTCTGTTTTCTGGGAATGGAATCGTACGTACCAGCAGGAGTCTTAGAAGCCACAAGCATAACCAGCCATTCCCTTGCCGAGAGAGGCAAGGGAATGACAGTATCCACACCTCGTTTCTCCACAGATAAGACATTTCCAATGGGAATGCAAATGAGTATCATCCTCCAGGAGTCGTTATTTCCTCAGAAGATGCTCCACATTCTTCTCCCTTCCCCCTTTCTTCCCACAACGGGTAGCCACGGACCCTTGCTTCAAGCATAGCTGGAAGCAAAAACAAAGAATCACAGTGTTCTCGCGGTTGAAGACTCTCAGAGATCAAAGAGTGCCGACCACTCACGTTCCAGACGAGGGACCTTGGGTCTAGGGAGGTTAAGTGACCGGCCCACGGTCTCCCAGCGGGGATAAGGCAGAGCACATTGAGACAGTTTGACGTGAGCTTTCATCTTTAGTAATTTCCCAAAGCCGAGATGAATGTTGAGATCCAAAGAGGGAGCTCTGACCTGGAACTCTGACCTTGGGTCCCTGCCTCTCGTCAGCTGAGCTGTGTAATAATGTGGTGCTGGCACGCTTACTCTCGCCCTACTGTGAGATCAGCCATCTGGAAAGCCTGATCGAAAACCCACAACCACAGGGATGAAGGGTCAGGGGCAGAAAGTTGGTAACTTTTGTGTTTTGTTTTGTTTTGTTCTGTTTTTGTTTTACTTCGACTTTAGGTAGTTTTTTGGTTGGTAGCAGAAGGCAGGGGGAAAAAAGTCTAGAATGATGTGTAGAAATGATTAACCTCTATTTTTTTCTTAATGTCCCAGCCCTCGCTGCTATTGCCCTGGGCTGCTACCACCTGAGAAACAGGAGTAGCTCTAAGAACAAGCAGAAATGGTGAAATTTTCAGGATCAAAACAGGGGCTGATTCCCATTAAAGGATTGAGCCCTCTGGGCATATCGGAGAGCAGGTCCGATTACAAAGCAGCAGACTTAGAAAGAAGGAAGGCTTGCTTAGCTTTGGTCTTCCAGACTCCAGAGTGACTTTGAACAATTAGAAGTGGACAACTCCCTGGGAAGCATCAGCTCTTTAATATTAGATGGCCATTCAACGTTAGCCACAGATGCACTTCGGAAATGGGAAGTAAATTTACTTTGAGTTTGGGGGAGAGGGATGGTATTTGTGTTTTACAGTAGATACGGTGTTTGTGTGCGTGTGACTGACTTTCCTGCCTGTCCTTTCAAATACCGCTCACGTTTGGAGGAATCGTCCCATCCCACAGAGGAGATGCGTCTGGCTATGTTTTTGTCCCCTTCCCTGGGTGCCCGTCCCTTCCCTAACCTTGGCACTTCGCAGAAGGGACAGGATCCCAGATCCGGGAGGGGCTTTGTTCTGTAAGTTGAATCCCCACGGCTGGGTTCCCCTGCTGAACTTTCCAGGTGATCTCTCTAAACCATTTGCAGGAGAGAGTTAGGCTCGTTCTGGCTGTCTGAAAGTGTATCTGCAATCCTGTCGCTAACTGCTCAGAGTTAGCACAGGTTTCGCAGTCCCCAACAAGGCTGCCTTCATTTTGGACATGGGCCACAAGTCTGGGGCTCCCAGGCCATCCTGCCCCCCGACCCACTGATACATTTTTGGAGGTGCCCACTATGCCTTAGGGATCAGTAATGCACCAGAATGACAGAACTCAGGAAAGCACTGAATTTAAGATTGAAGTCTTATTATGAAAGATACAAATCAAGACCAGCTGATTGGAAAGGTACACAGGGTGAGATCTGGTGAGGTGGGTCTCAGACACGAAGCTCCCTTGTCCTCTCCTGGTGGAATGAGGACACGTGACCCTCCCCCCAACCTGCACACATCAATGCGTGCCACCAGCCCGCTCGCCAGGCTTTGGGTGTCCACAGTTTTTACTGAGTTTCATATGTAGACGCGATTGAATAAGTCATTGGCCACATTATGGAATTTAGACTCCAGCATTTCTTCCTTCTCCTCCCTGGAGCTGGGAGCTGATATCTCCTGGCTTCACGCCCCACCCCTCAAATCTTACAGTTGGTCGTTCTGGCAGGACCAGCCCCCATCTTGAAACTCTGTAAGATCCACCAGGAGTCACCCCCTAAGCATAAACCGTCAGGGCCTACCATGAATGACAAAGACATTCCTACCACTCAGGAAATTTTAAGAGTCTCAAAGCTCCATTCCAGGAACCTGGGATGAAATGACAGAGAAATGACAATCACATCACAATCTGTTTTCTCTCTTTGTTTGCATTATTAGTATGTTCACCCCCAACAATGGATGGCAACGTAGGGAGAGATCCATATCCCAGTGCCCAGGGAAATGCCTGCCACATTGGGTCCCTCAAATAGGTGTTCATTAAATGAATATGAATAGTTAAATAACCTCAAAAGATTTAAATAAGCATTTTAGACTAACAATGGAGGCAGTGCCACGAGGCAATGCATGATGAATTGCAGAGAACTTACACGGACGATAATTGCTACACGGGTCCAAGAGAGGACCTATCGCTTGATTTATATGCACGACTATTTTTAACCTCAACAAGGTTTTTTTGCACATTTATTCTTCTTAACTAAGTAAAAACTTTTATTCTTTTGTACCTTGAAAATCCCTTGAATCTGATGATTATCTTCAAATTAAGGATTAAAAAAAAGAACGCTTTTGCTAAGTTTTTATATTTTCCCTGACACTTCTAAATTAAGATGCCCATGAGGTATTACATTTATAGAACTCATTGTTTAATCTAAATTAGATTAACCCCCCCGGCCCTTCAGAGACCCGAGCAGACTGTTCCACGCTTTTGTTTATCCATGTCTCAAGGTTATTACTGACAAAATTACAATTAGTACTTCGAACTTATTGTTAGGGTGCTAAACTGTGAGCTGTAAACTACCTCACTCTGGCATAATTAAAACCGTGTTCCAGTTCACCTGCTTTATGGTACCTGCTCGGCTTTTCATGCAGTTTCTTTTCACAGTCCTAACTGCATGCAGGCCTTGGAAATTCAGAAAGTTCACTGAAGAAAACTGTTAAAATCGCCTCTTCTTGAAGTTTGCTGACCGTTCCAAAGTAGCCATCTTACTACAGTCATCGGGATAAAAAAAAAATTGTTCTAAACTCTGGCAAGCATTATGTAAGATTTGTATTACTATCTTTAGAATATATCCCAGTTCAGGGACGTCTGGTTGGCTCAGTCGGTTAAGTGTCTGACCAGCTCAGGTCATGATCTCGCGGTTCCTGGGTCCAAGCCCCGAGTCAGGCTCTGTGCTGACAGCTCAGAGCCTGGAGCCTGCTTCAGATTCCACGTCTCCCCATCTCTCGGCCTCTCCCCCATTCATGCTCTGTCTCTCTCTCTCTCTCTCTCTCTCTCTCTCTCTCTCTCTCAAAAATAGATAAACATTCAAAAACTTCAGTATATATATTTTAATATAAATTTATATATTTCAGTTTATATATTTAATTTATATTTGACATATATTTTAATGTAAGTTTTAATATGTATTTGAATATATAAAATATATCCCAATTCAAAATTCACAGGATATGTGCATAGAAAGCAGGGCAGTTGGATATGTGTCCACCTGTTGGCCTGGTAGGCTGCTCTGTGAACTGCGTGTACAGTCCCAAATTGAAAAGAAGAGGAAGTCATGTCCCATTTAAACATTTTATCTTTGAGCCAGCCCCTGAGTCATTTGTCTTTGGTTCCTAGACCAACCCTTAATTGAGAATCTCTCTCAGTCCTTAAAGTGTGAGTAGAAAAACCAGACTCAGCAAGGGTAGCTTGGTCTTTTGATGAAGGAGAGGTCCTTTGCCCTTTAAGATTCTATCTGTGCCTCTTCTATTCAGGGTTTTTCTGGACTTAAGCTTTAGACAATGAAGTAGCCTGACAGTCTTTAATCCCTGTGTCTGATGCTTTAAGTATTCCTTAGTTCCATTCCAATAGATTATCCTAATCAGTTTTGTTTTATGATATTCAGACCTCTAGAATTTAATTTTCTTATACTGAGTAGGATGCAGATTGGGCTTGAACTTAAAATGTGGCCTGTTATGTAACAGAACCGTTCGCTGGTTTTCACCGAGTTTGCGACTCGACATAAAGACCTCAAAGATTCCTCTCTGGTTTCCTTCCCATTATCATACCTGAGATAATAGTGTGACTGACTCAAGAAGTAAAGAGCGCCATGGGATAACCTCATTTACTTTGGGTGCTCGGTTTATGCTTCAGTTTGGCCGGAGATAGCAAGTTGGCCCACTGCCTCAGTTCTCGGCGTTTAAAAAAAAAAACAAAAAAACAAAAAACACGCAGAAATCAAAAAGCGAGTACTTTTTTATAAATAACCTAACACTTTGGAACCGGATTTGTAAAAAGAGAACTTGACCCAAGAGGTAGAGCTGAGAAGATACTCTGATGCATTTTATTTCTTACACATCTTTATTTGTTCTTTACGTGTATATTTCAAGGAGATAACGTCTTCATTTCAATCCTTCAAATTTACATGTGGAAAAATGCATCTGTTATTGTTTAAGTATAACGATAGTCTGATGCACCCGAATTAAGTGTGATTGTTTCTTTGCCTACAGAACTGACAGTTTTTCTGGCTGTATGCTGTTGTCCCCCAAAAGAGGTTGCTCTTGAACGTGTATAAGAAATAAGACAATGGTTCGAGGCAGCATCTGTAATAAAGCCAACTTTACAGCTTCTCTTTGGGATTAAGGAGAGAGACTGAGCTACTGATTCTACCCTGGGCCGCAGGTGGCCATGTCATTTGACTGAAACTGGTCATTTATTGGTGAGCAGTGTCCAGACTTTATCTTCGGATGCAACAAATAAGTGACTTGTGTTTAATCTGGGAAGAGAAACCAACAAAAGTAGTTCTGTTTGGAACATCGATTCTGTGCGGCCACACCTCAGTACACTCTAAGCCTAAGATGGGTGATAGTCCACTGAGGCCAAAAAAAAAAAAAGACCTGAGATAGCGATCGAGATACAGGTTTATTGGGGGAACTTACGTACAGGGAGGCTGGGAGTGGCCGACTAGACAAAGCGTCTGCTGTTGGGATGTACGTGCCACAAGGTTTTATGCCGTAGCAACTTCCCCTAACAACGCTCAGTGGTCCTTCCCCTCCTTGCTCAGCCGGGGTTTCTAAGGGGATCCAGACCCGCCATCTGGACACTCTTTGTTACTAGGGAGATGTTCCGAGTTGCCCACCCCGAGAGCCCTGAACTTTGAACATGGAACAGCACATTCTTCCACACATTCTGCCTGATGGGAATTCAGAGGGAGGACAAGATCTCTACTTTCTCAGGAGAGTGATTAACAGGTGCATTCAGCGTGTGCTTGCACAATCTGGTTATGCAGCACATACCATACAGATGCATAGCACTTTTTATTTCTGAGAAGACTCCTATTTTTCTAACGCTTCTTAGCCCAAAAGCTGGGTCTCCTTCCTACCTGTTTATATCCCTTTTCAAGGACCACCTATTAGAGACTCAAGAAACAACTGGATGACACTTATATTTAGGATAAAGTAATAGAGTGTCTACCATTTCTGTTTCATACAGATATTCCCTCCCCTCCGGCACTTTCATACATGCACACACACATGCGCGCGTGCGCACACACACACACACACACACACACACATAATTCTCTTACCCTGAGAATTTAGCATTTGTACTTAGTGCTGGTCTAGTCACCTCCATCTTGAACCTACCTTAATCCCATGGTAGCCCCAACTGGGGGCTCAAAACTACTTGAGATTAAGGTAGTTGGAGGAACTCTTGTTAGACATGGGGAAGAAGACAAAATGGGATTAGAAGTCAGAATACGTCTTTGCCGTGCGCCCTAGCAGCAGCTGGACTGTGGATATGGGAGTGCACTGTAGGCAGCACCAAGGATGCTCTGTGTCCCAGCCAGTCTAGAGCCATCCCAGGCTTACACCCATGACTTAGGGCTTTGTCCTAAGGGGGAAAAAAAAATCACCTTTCTCATTTAAACGTTGAAACACTGACTTCATGATGAACTAATCCTTAATTCAGAACAATTCTACGTAGGCATGGTAAGAGAATTCAATATAAATTGAGTCTGTGGCCTTTTGTGCTAGTGTTTTAAGAATCTGTTCGTGCCATTTTACCCAAAAAGCCGTAAAGAAGTTAAGACTAGCTATTCTCTCTGAAAGTAGTTCTCCAGTGGGGGAGAACTAAGGAGGACACTAAGGAGCCAGAGCTTTATTTGTTTTGTTGGCCTATTGCTTAGCTCTCTAGAGTAGTGCTACCCAATGGTGGTTTTCAGTGATGATGGAAATGTTCTTTAACCTGTGTTATCCATATGGTAGCCTCTAGACACAGGTGGCCACTGAGCATTTGAAATGTGACTAGTGTGACCAAGGATCTGAATTTTTAACTCTACTTAATTTTAGTTAGCTCAAATTTAAATAGCCACATGTGGCTGGTGGTTGCCATATTGGACTACATACCTTGAGCACACTGGTGAGAGGCCACTTTAGAGAACCCGTCCCCACCTGGAATTCAGTCTTACTTGTGGCTACAAGTCAACCTGCTATGATTCTTTCTGGAGTAATAAGAGGTTAAACATGAAGAAAGAGAAAAGGTGGGTTTTGCCATGATTCAACCGAATGTCAGAAAGGTCCAAAAAGTACCTAGGATGCATATCACTGCCTGGAAGATACTTGGAACATTTTCTTAGCTTCTCCATAAAATTCTCCGTGTATCAGCCAGGAAGATGGGGCAGAATGTAACATAATAAATGTAGAATAAGTATATTTTTTATGATGAGAGTTTTCACTTCATTTATGGCTTCTACTCTTTGAATAATTCGTCTGCATAGTAGAGTGTGTTTCGAGGCTTCCTTCATTGGTTTCAATCTTTTCCATTTTTATTTTTGCTTTAGATTATATTTTGAAACGCCACACGGTCTCCATTTTGCCTACTAACAAAAAAACTAAAATAACAGCACTTCAAACAGAGGTACGGTTGCGTTACCTCAAGCATGACATACTTTACAAAATAAATTAGCAAGTCTCGGGTAGACCTGCCTACCTGGGTCTTCATACATCCTCACAAGACCTACACTTAACCAGTGGGGACTGCAACGTAGATGCCTGCCCCGAGATCTCATGAGTGACACATTCACTTCCCAACCCTTTTTGCTGCCACTCAAAACCATGTCTCCTTGCTAGTTCACCAGGTAAGTGTCACCATGTATAATTTGGGGATACATATTGATCGTTCGAGGGAGGTAGCAGGAGAGAGCCTTACGGAACTGTAGCTGCTAAAGACTAGTTTGAGCCATTTGAGGCAAGGTTGGGATGAGGAAGACAAGTGCTATAGGTCAAATGTCGGGGCCCCCCCATATCCAAGTGTAGAAATCCCAACCCCTGAAGTGATTGTATCAGGAGGTGGGGCCTTTGGGAGGCCATCAGGCCATGAGAATGGAATGGGATTAGTGCCTTCATGAAAGAGGCCCAATGCTACCTTATCAGGACACATGCCAACGAGGGAGCTCATTAGAGACTCAGGTTTTTATCGGCGGTGGTTCGGTGGGCAGCCCCTGCCTGGCATGGACCCAAATTCCAGACTCCCAGAAGGAAAGCAGGTATTCAGCACATTACACCAACACTTTAGGCACAGTGAGGCACCCTTATTAGGTGCTAGCTAGCCTTGCTGGAATCCAGCCATCAGCCAGCCTCACAAATAGCCTTTTCAAGGAGAAACAGTCCGATGGACTATGTTAACTCTTTTCTACGTGGGAGTCCTCTCCCTTTTGCCCCATCCATGAACACAAAGCCTCTCGGGCCTACAAAGCTGCCCCTCCCCTTTCTCATCTACTTCCTGCCTCTTTGTCCAGGTACAGAACCCCATCTCTTCCCTCTACCTTCCAGAAGAGGCTTAGCCCCACATCCAGATCTTTGACTTCACACCTTGCTTCGCACTCCACTTCACACCCTGACTTCTCCCCACCTCAGACAGCCCCTGCCCCAAATCTTAAAACCAAAGAGAAGGAGAAGAGCAAAGACGGTGCTGTTTTCCCTTGAGCAGGTCGTTTGTATCTCGTGACCTAGAGTCTCTGGTACATTAGGTTCCAGAGCAAGACCAGCTAAGTGATTGACAAAGCCTGGTGCAAAATGAAAACATGGAACCCCTTGTTAAGAAATACTAAGAACTCCAGAATAATGGCAGCAGAACATTAAACCAAGTGTGAGACCCTCGTCAACCTGCATAAGTCACACACCCATGTTCCTGAGGCTTGGGCAGAGGGCAAGGTCGACCCAAGACCCTGGGTATACCTGGGGTGGAGCAGACCTGTAGGAATGGACCTGCAGGCCTTGTTTCTCTCGTCAGTGTGAACCTCAAGGAACATTTGTCTTCTCTGAAGCCGTGATGAAAATCAAACCCTATATAGGAAAGCGTTCAACACAGGAACTTATAAGTACCGGTGAGCCATACCGAGCTGTCGAGATGTTTCCTAAATTTGTCTGATTGCACAAATTCCTTAAGGTGCTTGTCAAGATGCAGATCCCCAGCTTCTTCCCCCAGAGATTTTGATTCAGAATTCTAGAGTGGAGCCCCAGACTCTGTTTTTAAGAAGTTTTCTAAAAGGTTTCTGTGACAGGGAAATTATAGAAATTCTAAGAACACATTTGGGGGCAGGCAGACCTAGGCTCAAATTCTTCATTTATCAGCAGTGTGACATTGGGAAACTTGTTTAATTTCACTAAGCTTCAATTTCCTCATCTGTAAAATAGAGATAATTATGCTTTAGTACAAAAGGTTGCTATGGGGATGAAATGAGACAAGTGTATGTACAGAGCTCTAACAGTGACTGGTGCAGTTAAGTTCTCCATAATGGTAGTAATACATATTATACAAAAAGAATGAAACTTCTTCAAACCCCTCGGTTTTATAAAACTAATATGAATTAAGCATAAATGCCAATTGCTAAATGCAACCGTTATTATTTCCGTCAAAGTCACTCAGAAATAATGAATTACAATCTAAGGTGAACAAAAGAATCAATCCTCAGACTGTGTTTTGAGCACCAGCTGTATACAAGGCATCGTGACAGGCCGCCGATGGTTTTGGCAGTCGAGGATTTTGTAACCTAGTTCAGAATGAGATGGAGAGATGAAACGATGCATCTCTTTTACAAGGAAGCCCAGATAGGTAAAAGCAGAAGGTTCAGGAACCACCTGGAGAAAGATCTTGAAGGAAAGGAGGAAGGAATGAGTAGAGGTCCTTGCACGTGGGGCTGTACAGGGGGCAGAAGGCTTCAGCCGGAATGTATGTGACCAAACCGATGGAAGCAACAGGTTCCTGTAGAAAAATACACATGCGAGGGGCACATGGGTGGCTCAGTCGGTTAAGATAGGTTCTGACTTTGGCTCAGGTCACGTTCTCGTGGTTTGTGGGTCTGAGCCCCACATCAGGCTCTGTGCTGACAGCTCAGAGCCTGGAGCCCACTTCTGATTCTGTGTGTGTGTGTGTGTGTGTGTGTGTGTGTGTGTGTGTGTGTGTCTGCCCCTCCCCCATTCTCTCTCTCTCTCTCTCTCTCTCTCTCAAAAATAAATAAACATTTAAAAAAGTTTAAAAAAAAAATAGACATGCGACACATAGCAAGCATTTCGATAAGTACTCAAATGAGAAAATGAGACCCAACTTGGAATCAGAGGAACCTGCAAATGCTAAGCCAAGAGCTGAACATATTCTGTAGGCGGCAGAGTCTGTGAGCCAGAAAGAAGAGGGGGTGAGTAATCTTTTGAAGGTTTAATTTAATTAAAATAGTAAACTCTTCGCTTACGTTTAGTTTCAAAGACCTGGGTTAATGCAGTTTATCTTTGTCAAATGTGTCATTTAAAAAAACTAAAAGGAACATTGTTAATAGAGGAAATGAGGACATTCAATAAAGGGGTGACAAGAGTTCCACATCCGACAATGATATAACATAAACACACATCTGAAACTTATTGTCAGATTCTCATAAGAGCAGGCTTCCCTTTTAAGACGTTTTAAAGCTACCAAATTAGATAAGCCTTTCTTAATTGTGTGAAAACTTTCAGGAAAAGGTAGTGTTTTGATATTTTTTTTTAATTTTTTTTCAACGTTTATTTATTTTTGGGGGGACAGAGAGAGACAGAGAATGAACGGGGGAGGGGCAGAGAGAGAGGGAGACACAGAATCGGAAACAGGCTCCAGGCTCTGAGCCATCAGCCCAGAGCCTGATGCGGGGCTCGAACTCACGGACCGTGAGATCGTGACCTGGCTGAAGTCGGACGCTTAACCAACTGCGCCACCCAGGCGCCCAGATATTTTTAATAAATCTGTAAAAAATTGTCGGTGACTGCTGACTTTTGTTTTGCTTCATGTGTATAGGGTGACAGCTGTGGGTTGAATGACATTCCTCCCACCAAAAAAAAGGTATGTTGGAGTCCTAACCCCCCAGTACCCGTGATCGTTGACCTTATTTGGAAATAGGTCTTTGCAGATGATCAAGTCAAGATGAAGTCCCCCCAGAACCAGGTGGGCCCTCATCCTGTGTGACTGGTCTCCTTATAAGAGAAGACAGTCACAGACATACACAGGGAGGAGATAGGAGTTGCCCCGACACAGGAAGGAATGTGAAGGGTTGCCACCACGAGTTAAAGCAGCCACGAAACAGACTCTCCCTCCGAACCTTCAGAAGGAACCAACCCTTCCAACCCTGGGATTTAGAACTTCTTGTCTCCAGAAGCTAAGAGAATAAACTCCCGTTGTTTTAGGCACACGGTCTGTGCTGCTTTGCTAGGGCAGCCCTGAAAACCTAACGTGGTGACCGGCCCCCTAATCCCAGGCCCAATCCAGGTAGAGTAGTCACAGAAAAGATTGCTAAGAATTGTTGAAACGATAGAGGCGAAGACGCTCGAATTTATTGTGAAGTCTGCACCCTGCAGAGCAGTTCATCGGAGAGGAGAGAGTTCTCTTCACAGGAAAACAAAGCTCGCTTCCCAGCACTGGGCAAGGCTCACCCTGTGCCCTCCTGAGGAAGCCTTTGTGGCGAAACCTAGGAATGAGCAGTTAGCACGCAATACAGTTGTAGAATAGTGATTATAGATGACATTTATTGAGTATCTCCCACGTGTCAGGTATAGTTTAAACACTTCACAGGTCGACACGTTTAATCCCCGCAAGTATTCTATAAAGAAGGTAATAGTCTAGGGGTGCCTGGGTGGCTCAGTCAGTCGAGCGTCCGACTTCAGCTCAGGTCATGATCTCACGGTTCGTGAGTTCGAGCCCTGCGTCGGGCTCTGTGCTGACAGCTCGGAGCCTGGAGACCGCTTGCGATTCTGTGTGTGTGTCTCTCTCTGTCCCTCTCCCCCTCACTCTCTGTCTCTTTCTCTCAAAAATAAATAAACATTTTAAAAAAATTAAAAAGGAAGATAATAGTCTATTGCTGGTTTGCAGATGGGAAAACCAAGACAGAGAGATGGACCTGCAGTCATATGCTTCAAGTCACACAGTAAACGACAGAGCTGGAATCCGACCCAGGCAGACTGGCTCCAAAGCCCTGTCTGAGCCTTTACAGTTTAGCAAGGCTTTCCTATGCCAAAAAAAAAAAAAAACCCTAGTCTTTCTGCATAGCGAGAGAAAGATTCCCTGGATCTAGATTCCAGAGCTCTGTGGAGAGCTGAGGACTGACAACACATATGTAAGGGTTGCTCACATATGCTGGGAAGCTCACGGGTTTCCTAGAGCTGCCTTAAGAAATTGTCACCAGCTTGGTGGCTTAAGACAGCAGAATGTGACTCTCTCATAGTTCTGGAAACCACAAGTCCAAAATCAAGGCATTGGCAGGGGCCATGATCCCCCAGAAGGCTCTCAAGAAGGCTCCTTTTGTGCCTTTGCCAGATTCTCGTGACTCCTGGCATTTCTTGGTTTGTGGCAGCATAATTCCAATCTCTGCCTCTACCTTTGCCTGGTCTTCTGCCTTCTCCATGTGTCTTCGTGTTCTTTTCTGTCTCTCATAAGGACACTCTCATTGGATTTGGGCCCCGTATCCCAGCATGATCTCATCTTGATCCTTATCTTCACTGTATCTGCAAAGACCCTCTTTCCAAGTAAAGTCACATTCTGAGGTTCTGGATGGGCATGGATTTTGGAGCAACACGAGGAGTCAACCTGCTACAACGATCGAGAAACTTCTAGCTAGTTCAGCAGGAAGCATATCTCCTGCAGAGCCCCTCAGCCCCTTGAGCTCCAGGACTTTGTCCCATGAACCTCCCTCCGCCTTTCAACCAAGGACTCAGCACAGATCTTTGCAAATAACAAGGCTCTAAGTCCTGTTGTACAGATTTCACGGCAAGGACTCACCCTTGCAGAGGGTGTAGAACAACCTACCCGGAAGATCCCAGCACATGGTTGTCATCGCTGACACCACATTCGTTAGTATTAAACGTCATTTTTTCGTATCTTGTGGTCAGTGTGCTTTGCAGCATAAGAGAACTTGGTGGCAAATGTCACAATGGCAGTAATTAGAGTCACCGGTTCAAGAATGGCATGACCTAAAAGAATCGGGACTCTTCTTATTCTCAGCTAAATTGAAACATCTATATGCTTCAGTGGTAGAAAAGTTGTGCATTAACCTGAGGATTTGTTCTCCTTTGATAAGCGAGAATACCTACTGAACCATCTAGGTATTAGTTGTGAGAAAGATTTTTCAAATGAAGTGTTTTTTTTTATTGGAGCATATAGAAGAGTTACACAATATTTCTGTAGGATTCTCTGATCTATGTTTTTTCAAATTGGCATTTTTAATAGTTTAGCTGTTAAATAAAGTTCGTGCATTAGTTGGTGTTCAGAAATAATCTTAATTATTCATTAATTCACACCTTTATATTCATGGCTTTCCAAAGGGTGGCATTTTCTAATGTCTGTACATTTTTACATTTTTTTTAAGTTTATTTATTTAAAGAAGTGATTTTGGGGCACCTGGGTGGCTCAGTCGGTTGAGTGTCCGACCTCAGCTCAGGACATGATCTCACAGCATGAGGGTTCAAGCCCCGTGTCGGGCTCTGTGCTGACAGCTGGGAGCCTGGAGCCTGCTTCCGAGTCTGTGTCTCCCTCTCTCTCTCTGTCCCTCCCCTGCTCGCACTCTGTCTCACTCTCAAAAATAAATAAACATGAAAAAAAATTTCTTAATGATTTGCTGCCACAAAAGACCATTACATTCACAAAATCTGTCTCCGTGACTTGATTCTGTCTTTCTGCACTGTAATTAGCTGCCTGTATAGTTAGTTGTCATGAGAAAAGAAGAGCATCTCCAAATTTCTACCAGATATTTAGAATTTGATAGTTTGTGTTCTCTCCTTCACTTCCCACATCCACTCCCGGCCACATACATCTTCTCCTAGTGGGAAGGCAATAAACATCCTTTTTCTGAAATGAGAGCAAAATATTCATCAAGAATTTCATATAGCTTTGCTAGACTGACCATGTGTTTGGATCCATTTCAATGGATCTTTACTTTTTTTTGTTTTTTTAAAATTTTTTTTCAACGTTTTTTTTTATTTATTTTTGGGACAGAGAGAGACAGAGCATGAATGGGGGAGGGGCAGAGAGAGAGGGAGACACAGAATCGGAAACAGGCTCCAGGCTCTGAGCCATCAGCCCAGAGCCTGACGCGGGGCTCGAACTCACGGACCACGAGATCGTGACCTGGCTGAAGTCGGACGTTTAACCGACTGCGCCACCCAGACGCCCCCTTTACTTTTTTTTGAATGAAGAATTCCTTTATTTATGATCCCCACTGCTGGAAAAATACATATTTTCATATGCATGCAAAATTTTGCATGTAATTTCAGAGAGAGAAGAAACACTTTGAAGGTCCTATGTCAACCCTGGGCTAAGAATGCCAGCTCTGGAGACCAACGTTTATTGTCCATTTGTGATAACTAATCATTTATCTTGGTACAAAATACTTTATTAGCCAGTACAATTTATTTAAATGACACACTCACTTTTGGCCCAAATCTTGATTTTTTAGAGGAAAAATTGATTTAAAAAAAAATGTTTATTTACTTTGAGAGAAAGAGAGTGAGCAGAGGAGGGGCAGAGAGAGAGGAGAAAGAGGATCCCAAGCAGGCTTTGTGCTATCAACTCAGAGCCCAATGTGGGGCTCAATCTTATGACCATGAGATCATGACCTGAGCCAAAATCAAGAGTCAGACACTTAACCCGACTGAACCACCCGGTGCCCCAAGAGGAGAAATGATTTTGAAAATGCGTTAGTAAAGCTCAGTATCTTTATATGGTCATATTGAATTCATTATCTTGGTTTGTCTTTAGTGGCTTTTGTTCCTTCACTGGAATGTAAGTGTTTTTGAGTCCAGGACCCATTCTTGTTCGTCCCTGTAGTTATAGCAGAGCTTGACATACAGGGAGTTCAAGTAGTATTACTGTTGCTGTTATTTAATTTTTTAAAAAAATGGGAGGGCTTGTAAAAATTTAAGTACATGCTACCAAAAAAAAAGTCATCTGTGTTTATGGGGCGCCTGGGTGGCTCCGTCGGTTGAGCGTCCGACTTTGGCTCAGGTCATGATCTCGCAGTGTGAGTTCGAGTCCTGCGTCAGGCTGACTGGGAGAGAAAGATGAAAGGCATATTTGAGTGAAACACGGAGGAGATGTCAGTGGACCTGACTCCCTTCCTACAAGAATTGCAGGGAAAGGTAGTTGCTTGACAGAGCACATTCTACTTTATGGACGAAGCAAGCAAAGAAGGCACAATGCTCCTAAGATGAGTTGTCAAGGAGCCCCAGCTTCCATGTCTCTTTCCCAAGAAAGGAACAGACCCTAACTTGGAGGTGTGTAATACGCAGTGCACAGATTCTTCTAACCATTTCTCCCTCCCACTTACCCTGAAGGGATGAGATCAGAAGTCCTAAGGACGGAATTTGATAAGTGGGACAAATATGCTTCCGGAATACTTTGTCCAATCATTAATGCCTCCTATCTGGTTCCTAACGCCTGAAATCTCTGTAGCATATAAAAAGTTTTCGATTCTAGGGGCGCCTGGGTGGCTCAGTTGGTTAAGCGTCCGACTTCAGCTCAGGTCATGATCTCACAATCCATGAGTTCGAGCCCCGTGTCAGGCTCTGTGCTGACAGCTAAGAGCCTGGAGCCTGCTTCAGATTCTGTGTCTCCCTCTCTCTCTGCCCCTCCCCTGCTCATGCTCTGTCTCTCTCTGTCTCAAAAACAAAAACATTAAAAAAATTTTTTTAAAAAGTTCTCATTTCTAATACTAAAGAAGAAATTTTATAGACATACCCACTGAAATTGATTCATCCTAAATTTTCTCCCAAACACAATGAGAGTCATCATACCTCCTCTCCGGCTCCATTAATGAGGAGAGGCATCAAGAAGACAAAGTCAGGGAAGGAGTTACCACTGAAAATTGGCAGGACCCCCGGAAGTTGAGTTTGGGGAAAAAGACATTCCATCCTTCCCTAGGATTGTCGGTGTTGCCAATCCCGTCAGATGAGTGCATGTAGAAACCTTGTGTAAAACAAAAAAAAAATTGTTTTATATGGCTAGCCAATGTCCTTCGTAGAACTTTATCATTTATTGAACTTGTAGATAATGGTTTCTCCCCTTGCTCGATTAGTTTCCTTATAAAGAGAGTCCATTCGTAGGAGTTTCACTAAGATAATAGCTAGACAATTAGCTTCTTGGCAGCAAAAACTACTTCTAATTTATCCCTGGGTCCCCAATGCCTAAGACAGTACCTGGCATAAATGTTGTGCTCAATCAAGAGGATTATATGCAAATTTCTTGAACGAAGGCAATAAAAATATCTATTACAAATCCAAGTGATTTATTGATTCTCTAAAAGAATTCATGGTAGTGTAGAAAAATTCAGTCTTTCATCAAATATTAAAGTTATTGCAAAAGCGAATTAGAAATAGAGCAGATGAAATGATGGTATTTAACTTATAAACACATCTGTCTCACTTTTCACGTTGTCTACTTGTGCACTGCTCTTTTAAACCACGATGAAGCAAATATTCCAATATTCCAAATCCTTCATTATGTCGACCCTAGAACATAATTTCTAGTATGTGATTATGTCTTGTATTTTTAATAAGGTATTTCTCAATTGACTGCTTTACATAAATCGTTTCGTTGTTCATGAGAATTATGACCGCCGAAAATTTTCTTAGTTTATGATAGAATTAAAATAGCCTTTTGAGTCCTAAAAACGTGAACAAGAAGAGCTCAATTATATGAACTCAGCTAATAATACCTCATGTTCACTCTGGCAGTTATCGTGCAGAGTTTCCAATGAATAAGAGTACCTTTTATAAAATATGAGAAACTTCATTCATTTGCCCTTTCGATGCAGGTACCTTAGTTTCCAACACCAGTTGTGGGGTTTCATTACATTCTTTCATGTGGAACCTCTTCCAGCAAGCTCTCGTAAGACAACAGATGACCCAGTGAAGTCTCCATTGAAAATGTTATAAACACATAGGGCTTCTCTCTTGGCTCCTGTTCTTTAAAATTTAATTGAAATGCTTCATCTTTCATCGCAGAAATGTTTTCTGTTCTAGCCTTGTAGCCTTGTTCTTAGTTACTGTTCGGTTAGATTTTTCAGTAGAACTCGAATGTTTTTCAGCGTTTCCGACAGGAAGAAATAGTACCACGTGGAGTGCCTGTCAGTCTGTCCCGGGAAGGGATTTTTCATTGAACATCTATCTCCCCGTCTTCAGCTAATCCCGACAGCTTATGAAGCAAGTCTCTGCGAGTCACTGAGATGATGTATTCCCCTCTCCTGTCCTGAAGAAAGCGTTTCTGACTGGACTCAATTCTGTTCTTCCTTGGGTATATTCCCAGTTGCAGATTTTCTTGGGAACTTACCATCCTTACAGTGATTTCCGTATGCAAACAAGTGCCTTCCACTTCTGTATGGGAAATCTAACCTTCAAAAATGGGCCTGAACCTTTGCAAGCCTTCTCCCTGAAGGATGCCTGGAGATGCCATGGTCCTCCCTGGCTCCTGTCATCATGGCGCCTCATAAAGTGCAAACAAAGGCACCATTATGCCTTCCCGAAGTCTTGCTGTTCGCTTCGCTCACGTCCCCCACGTGCACTCAAGGAAGAAGCAGATGCTGGAGGGCATCGGTGTAGCTAAATGGCACGAGAGGAACGTGCAGATGTCATAAACTGGAAAATTGGGGCTAAAGGCGAAGCAGTATCTTACAAATGTCTTCCCTCAAAAAGCTCAATCTTATTTAAGAAATACATGATCCATGGAGGACTTTATCATAAAATGATCTGAACGAGCCAGTAAGCTTCTGAGGGTTCTGCTTCAGTGGGCCGGCGTGTCTTAGAAGGATTATTGCTTACTTACTAAGAGACCTTTGTTTTGATTCAGTTGTTCCCTAAAATTGTTTGACCTGAGTTCACTCTGATTTGGTAGAATTCTATACAGGTGTTTCTCCTGGGTTCCATGTTCCCCTAGGAAGCCAGCGCTTTCAGTAGTCTGACTTGGTGTCTGTATGACTTTTAAAAATCCTGCACGCATTTGTGATCTTGGGAAAAAATGAACACAGTATGGAACACAGAAAGATGGGCATGTTATTAACAAATCTCCACATATCGGTTGTATCTAAATCACTGTCTCTGTGCACAAAGGCTGGTGAAAGCACTCAGGCCCAGGCACTGAGAGAATAGTGTTACCAACAGCTGAAAGCAGTGATACTGACGAAGCCAGACAAAAATTCTAGGGGCTCCTGGGTGGCTCATTCGGCTAAGCGCCAGACTTTGGCTCAGGTCACGATCTCCTGATTCATGGGTTCGAGCCCCGTGCCGGGCTCTGCGCGGACAGCCCGGAGCCTGGAGCCTGCTTCGGATTCTGTGTCTTCCTCTCTCTCTGCCCTTCCCCGACTCGTGCTCACTTGCGCACACTCTCTAGCTCTCAAAAATAAATTTAAAAATTAAAAAAAAATTCTTCTTTTGCCAATAAGCTCAAGAGGAACTTGTATGTTCCCAGGGCAGCAGGACGGGGAGGAGAAAAGGCCCTGATTTGACACCAGGTGGCTAATTCTAAAGACTTTATTTTTTTAATCTTTGGTTTGTTTGTTTTAACATGTGCTTAGAGGAAAAAGAAAAAGAATTCATGGGAGGACTCCAGTCCAAAATCTGTTATTTCATGTAAGTGGACAATTCAAGTAAGTTCTCTCAATTTTTGAGTAGACGTCCGCAGTAATTTGTACATTCAAGTTGGGGTTAAGCTTCCCTGAGTACCAGATCCTTTTCTCATAAGAATATATAGAACATTCCAGCAAATATTTCTTCAGCTCTTACGTCTCTGGCTCACACACTTGTGAAGACTCATCCGTATCTCTGATTTGCCTTGTGTGAACAGAAGGAGAGGTCATTTCTGAGAGCAGTTTTTACAGAAACACTTACCAGGAAACAACGGAGAGCTAAATGGTTCAGGGGCTCTTGCAACATCGATGGCAGTCACGACATGTGGCACACGTGCTCTCTACATTTCATTATGTAATCTCTTTTGTTTATGAGTTTATTGATGGAAGATGGCACCTTCTATTAAGTAAACACATATTTCAAAAGACAGCTAAATGCTCCCAACAAAACAGAGCAAATTCAGAAAATATAGGGCTTTTTCATTGGACTTGGGGGATTACTTCAATTGCCTCAAAAGTCTACCAGAGGCAAAATATCATATTCCTTAAAGTTCAGACAAATAAATTGTTCTGTTTATGGAGGAAGTATGATATTGTCTATTGTAAGCAGTCTGGTACGTTGACAATATAGAAATAATCTGTCTCATTATAAACTAGACTCCACCTAAAGCCCTGAAACTAGAGATTTATGTGTGCTTATAGCTGAAAATAATATTGAAATGTGAAAATGAAACCTGCCACCAAATCCCTGGATGTGTAGATTTGAGACTGGCTTTAGTACAGCAGAAAGTTCATTTATTCCCCAATGTAGATGGAGCTCTGTAAGAACTGACCATGAGACATGACTCAGTTTGTGCTCTAGGGCTGATGACATCGGTGCTAGGAATGTGATAATAGTGATTGCACTTCTGTGGATACTCTGTTTTAGGGTGCGATTCTAGCTTCCTTGGTATCATCACTCACAACGTCCAAGAATATCAGTAAGAGTGATTTCCAACCCAGAGTTTACTTGCACTCTACAATCATTATTAAATCCATGACACCATAAAATGTCTGAGTCTTGTGCTGGGATCTAGAATTCCTCTACAGCAGGTGAAACGAAAACATGTCTGTGGCAGGAAGAATAATGCCCTCCACCCAAAGAGATCCACGTCCTAATCTTCAGAACTTATGACTATGTTACCTTATGTGGCAAAGGGACTTTGTTGTACATCTTCAAATGGGGAGATTATCCTGGATTACCCAAGTAGGTCCGATCTAATCCTCTGGGTACATAAAAGTAGAAGAGGGAGACAGAAGAGAAGAGGAAGGGAGATATGATATGGGGATTCCATTTACTCTTCTTGGCTTTGAACATGGAGGCAAGAAGCCATGAGCCACGAAATGCAGGTGGTCTCCAGAAGGTAGAAAAGGCAAAGACAATGGATTCTCCCCAGAGTAGGGCAGTGTTGCCAGCACCCATGACTTGTGCCCCATGAGACCCGTGTCAGACTTCTGACTCGCAGAACTGGAAGATACTAAATTTATATTGTTTCAAGCCACTGACTTTATGGTAATTTGTTCCAGCACCAACAGGAAACTAATACCACATCCAACAATTTGTTTTACTAGATTGGTAAGAAAAGAACCATGCTAACATGTTTCTTACAACGATGGGAACTTGCCATTCTTAGTGCATAAACCGAGAAGTTTTAAAGTACAAAGGCAGGCTTTGGTTCTCATATATGAGATTCCCTATAACTTTCTCATGACCTAGCGACAGGGCACGGACATCTTTCTACTGCCCTCACAGGACATTTCTTCATGGCAAACATCTTAACGACCATAGAATCTGACGTGCTTTCGGAGTGCTTCTGAGTTAAACCAGACAGTTCTTGAGTCAAATAACAGCCTGTAAATTGGATATAAGGGGTTAGGTGAGCATGTACAGTTTTATTTCCTCACCACGTATTAGCAACTTATAATCAAAGAAACAGTTAGCTTCCTAGAAACTCCTATTTTTCCTTAAAGACTTTACACTGCATTTGTAGGACTGATAACCCAAGTCAAGCGGCTTGTTATATTTTCCAGGGCTCCTTTTATTGCTTGTATTTTCTAGAAAGCATTAATCCTCTGTGATGTGGTTATTTCTTTTTCTTCTAATCAAGGACTTGAGACTTCTAGAAAGGCACAAAGTAATCAAATAATTTTCAGATAGCCACTGTGAGATAAAATATTTAAAACGTTACAAATACAGTTGAAGCGGGTGCCTGGGTGGCTCAGTTGGTTGAATGTCCAGCTTCGACTCAGGTCAAGATCTAGAGGTTTGTGAGTTCGAGCCCCGCGTCGGGCTCTGTGCTGACGGCTCAGAGTCTAGAGCGTGCTTCGGATTCTGTGTCTCCCTCTCTCTCTGCCCCTCCCCCACTCGTTCTCACTCTCTCTCTCTCTCAAAAATAAACTTTAAAAAATTAAAAAAAAACAAATACAGAAGCTCACTGTGGGTCTATTATCAATCATATTTCCTTTTCCATTCATTCCAAAAGGGAGTATGCTGAACTTGTTATATATCATTACCTTGCATATCTTACATGTTTATATTTATCACATATATGTGTATATGGGCAGTCTTCCCTTTATACACTGGTGGGACATAAAAACATGTGCAAGCTGAAACCATTCAAGGCAGTATTTATAAGCAACGGCAGACGTGACAGTTTTCCATAAACTTTAAGAATTTTTGCCAAAAATTTTAAATGTTTAAAAACTCTTACTAATGAATGTATAAGAAAAAACCTGATAAAACTAATATTTAGAATGCTGCCATTTTTTAAAAATTTTTTTTAACGTTTATTTATTTTTGAGACAGAGAGAGACAGAGCATGAATGGGGGAGGGTCAGAGAGAGAGGGAGACACAGAATCGGAAGCAGGCTCCAGGCTCTGAGCCATCAGCCCAGAGCCCGACGTGGGGCTCGAACTCACAGACCGTGAGATCGTGACCTGAGCTGAAGTCAGACGCTTAACCGACTGAGCCACCCAGGCACACCATGCCATTTATTTTTTTTTAAGTTCATTTATTTATTTTGAGAGAGAGAGAGAGAGAGGGGGCATGAAAGTAGGGGAGGGACAGAGAGAGGAGAGAGAATCCCACAGAGTCCGGTGCAAGGCGCGATACCACGAACTGTGAGGTCATGACCTGAGCCAAAATCAAGGGTCTGATGCTCAACTGACTGCACCACCCAGGCACCCCGAGTAAGTATGCTGTCATTTAAAGCGTTAGACATATGGCAGATTAGGGTGTTTTTATTTCTTTGCCAAGAAAAAACCTATCAAGAGTCGTTCAAATCGGTGCTTCCTTTGTTCTCAGTGTATAACTAAAGATGTGGACCATGCCCGTTTTTCTAGTCCTGTTCCTTTCTGAGTTCGAAGCAGCTTCCAGCATTTAACCTTTGTTCTTTCCATGGTACGAAGTATCTCTGCCATGTATTCCTTTCATGTGAATGTTTCGCTGGTGTCGCTTCCTCCAAAATACCTTCATCCTTTTCTTTGGTCGCGACCACGTCCTCATCTCCGCAGATAAGTTGGCTTCACCAAGTTCCCCCAGACGCTTAGCTGGAATCTCTCAGACAGGGGCATAGCCCCTGACGTCTTCTCTAACTCCGTTCGTGTTCAGTTCACAGTTCCTTTCCAGCGTCCATTGCTTCCCGTTCTGGTGACCAAATCCCTCCTCCCAGCAGCCGTTTTGTGAATTTCTGCAGGCGTTTACCACTGGGAGACAAGGAGGCCACACAATTGCACGCTTTGCTGTCTGTGGGTGAAAAGAGTCACAGACATGCGGTGACCAAGCATAGACAGACTTTGAAAGATGGGACAGGATTGCTCAGTGATTGTGGTAACGCATCTGTCAGTCATGTGGTGTCTGTGGGCAGAAGAGCCACCAGTGAAACTTGAACATGATGCACTGCGTAAAGAAATGGGTATATAATGCAGTTAATTACTCATACTTAATATACCATAGTAACTGAACTTTGAATAATGTTGTTGGGAGACTGGTATATTGAACTGATAGTGACTGAACCATAGTAACTGAACTTTATTGCATCGGAGACCATGCAAAGCAAAGACTGCCTGTGCGTGCGTGTGTGTGTGTGTGTGTGTGCGCACGTGTGTGTGTGTGTGTGTGTGTGTGTGTGTGTGTGTGTATGTGTGTGTATGGGGGGATGTGTTGCATTTTTTAAACTTTAAATAAATACCATCATATAATACATATCTTTTCACAAACTTGCTTTTTCATTCAATTGTATGTTTCTGTGAACTATTTAAATTGATGTATGTGACTGTAGTTAATTACCTTTTTCTGTTTAACTGTATTCCATTCGCATGACTCTACTGCAATTTATTTGTATGTTCTTTCATGAAAATTTAGATTGCTTCTAGTTTTTTATTACCGCAAATATTACCCCTCTGAGGGTTCCTTTACTGCTTCTGTGTAGTTAAATGCGGGTTTCTCTAAGGTAACTGTATCTCAGAGTGGAATTACAGGGTTTTAAACCTTTTCCTAGATATTTCCAAATCATTCTACCAACTTATAGTCCCAAGTAAGTTTCTAAAGGTTGTTTTGGCTCAACTCGCTCCGTAATGGTTACTGTGGGCAAATTTAGTTTTACCAATTCGATCCTATAAACTGATGAGGATAAACTAATTTAATTTGAATTATTCCTGATTAATGATAAGACTGAACATATTTTTGTGTTTTTTCAGTATTGTCTGTTTACATTTCTGACAATTATACTGATTTCTGTTGACTTATAGTGACCAGATATTAACTCTTGTATACATCGCGGTGATCATTTCCTAGTCTTGGTCTTGTCTTTTCATTTGGGTTATGATATATTTTGATGTACAGATTTTAATTTGAATGGAGTAGAATTTATTAGGGTTTTTTTTAGTTTTAATTTTGTGACATTTTTTTTTCAACGTTTTTTATTTATTTTTGGGACAGAGAGAGACAGAGCATGAATGGGGGAGGGGCAGAGAGAGAGACACAGAATCGGAAACAGGCTCCAGGCTCTGAGCCATCAGCCCAGAGCCTGACGCGGGGCTCGAACTCACAGACCGCGAGATCGTGACCTGGCTGAAGTCGGACGCTTAACCGACTGTGCCACCCAGGCGCCCCTAGTTTTAATTTTGTGTCACAAGAACTTTCTCTTTTGTGTTTCATGCCATAGAGATAATAATGTCTTTTTTTTCCTTCTAAAAGTTTAAATTTTTCTCTATATTTAGGCCATTCGTATATATGGAACTCATTTTTTGATATCCAGTTTCTTATTTTTGCCGTATCAATAACCAAATTTTCTACCATCCTAATGGGGAAAAAAAAAAATACTCCTTTCTCTACTGGCCTGTAAAGCCGCCACTGCCATACATCTAGGTTATTTTTAGACTTTATTTTTTATAGAGGTTTTAGGTTCACAGCAAAATTGAGCAGAAGGTACAGAGATCTCCCGTATGCCCTCTGCTCCCACACATGCATAGCCTCTCATTATCAACATACATTATACCAGCATTTCTTTTGCGACTCTATTTTGTTCCCTTGGTCATATTGTGAAATCTGCACAAATCTCATTCTGTATTGATACAGCTTTTTTTTAAGCTTATTTATTTTGAGAGAGAGAGCAAGAGAGCATGAGCAGGGGAGAGGCAGAGAAAGAGGGAGTCACAGAATCCAAAGCAGGCTCCAGGCTCGGAGCTGTCAGCAGAGACCCCGAGGCGGGGCTCGAACCCCAGAACCACAAGATAGATCATGATGACCCAAGGCGAAGTCGGACCCTTAACCGACAGAGCCACCCTGGCATCCCAAAGGTCAAAGTATGAATTTTTTGTGGCTGGCCTCTTTCACTCAACATTACGTTTCTGAGATTCTTTCAAGTTATGTGTCATTGTGTCCATTTATTTTTATTTCTGTAGAGTATTCCATTGTATAAATGGCTCACCATTTATATGCCCAGTTTCAAGGCTTGGGTATTACTGATTATACTTTTTGTTTCTAGAATTTCCTTTTGGTTCATTTTAAATCTTCCCAACTTTCTAGATGGTATTTTATTCTTTTCTCACATTTTCAGATTCTTATTATCTGTATTATAAGACATATATATCTGTGTGATATGTACACATACATATATATGTATGTATGTGTCTTATATGTATATATGTAAGACATATACATATATGTATATACACATTGGTTTTATATCTTGTTTATTCTGTTATCTTGACGGTCTAGGGCATTTTTTACTGACCCTTTTTAAAACAATTTTTTTAATGTCTATTTATTTTTGAGAGACAGAGACATGGCACAAGTGGGGGAGGGGCAGAGAGATAGGGAGACAGAGAATCCGAAGCAGGCTCCAGGCTCCGAGCTGTCAGCACAGAGCCCGACGCAGGGCTCGAACCCACAAGCTGTGAGATCAAGACCTGAGCCAAAGTCGGACTCTCAGCTGACTGAGCCAGCCAGGAGCCCCTTTCTGACACTTTTAACAATGACTTCCTTCTTTTTGATATGTCAATTTTGGTTATCCTTTGTCTTATTCTTTGCACTTTGCAATTTCTAGGCAGATGTCCTATTGGGTTGATGTTGATTTTTGTCCTGGGAAGATCTGAGTTTGCTTCTGCTAGGTGCCTTGGTACGTAGTCTCAGTCAACTTTATGTTTATTTCTTAGCTGGGGATTTCCCGGACACTCAAATAGTGGAAATTCAAATGGTAAACCTATGTGAGGGCAGGCTTGTGATCGTGAATTTTCAGAAGAAAGTTTTTTTTTAGTAATCCTGTATCCTGGCCAAGACAAGTGACTCATCATCATTTCCCATGGCCAATAGTCACGGGTGTTTCCTCACCTGGCCTATTATTGGAGATAGAGCCTTGAGGGGTTTCAGCTCTGCGAAGCTTCTAGATTCCAACACTTCTCCCTGTGAGAGCCCAGTGCATTCCTCCACCCCTGGAAGGCTTTGTGCACTGGATGCCCTTGTTTCCCAAGATAAGGAAATGACCCCTGGGAAGCGCCCACTCACCACTTTGCCCCTTACCACACTCTCCCCTTTATGCCTTTGGGACTTCTTTCTTTCTCAACTGCTCAGCGATCCATTAAAAGGACACTTGTTCTATTTTATGCAGCATGTATAGGAATTATTTTGGAGATTTTCAGAACTGCCAGATTTTCCGTCTGTCATAACACCAGAAATGGAAAGTGGTTATATCGTCTTCAAAGAATTGAAGACTGTCTTCTGAATAAAAACAAAACACAACCTGATAAATGTGTTCGTAGTTGCCTAGTGAAGCATGCCACACTAAGAAGTATGAAATAGTCACACTCATTACTCTGTTTCAATTTCAAGAATTAATTAAGCTTTTGTTTTCTTCCACGGATTTCGAGTTCCTGATCTCTACCTTCCAAAGGTAAAAGTAATGTTATCTTTAAATAGCAGAGTATCATCAGTGACTCTTTTACCATTATACGTAGCACTACAATAATACCCTTGTACATACTTGGTGGATGTGTAAAGCCTGGCTTAGGAATCATTCCTGGAAATGGAATTTCTAGGTTAAGGTTTAGAAATACTTGAGTTTTGCACCCCCTGGGTGGCTCAGTTGGTCAAGTGTCCTACTTCAGCTCAGGTCATGATCTTGTGGTTTGTGAGTTCAAGCCCCGCATCAGGTCAGGCTCTGCACTGACAGCTCAGAGCCTGGAGCCTGCTTGGGATTCTGTGTCTCCCTCACTTTCTGCCCCTCCCCCATTCATTCATTTTCTCTCTCTCTCTCTCTCTCTCTCTCTCTCCCCTTCCCTCTCTCCTTCCCCCCCCCTCAAAAATAATTAAGCATTTAAAAACATTAAGAAATATTTTAGATTTTTTTTTAAATTTTTTTTTCAACGTTTATTTATTTTTGGGACAGAGAGAGACAGAGCATGAACGGGGGAGGGGCAGAGAGAGAGGGAGACACAGAATCAGAAACAGGCTCCAGGCTCTGAGCCATCAGCCCAGAGCCTGACGCGGGGCTCGAACTCCCGGACCGCGAGATCGTGACCTGGCTGAAGTCGGACGCTTAACCGACTGCGCCACCCAGGCGCCCCAAGAAATATTTTAGATTTTTAAGATTTTTACAAAACACCCTTGAAAAATTCATACCGATTTAGTCTCCCACGAGTGGATTATAACAATGCCTGTTTTCCCACAGACTAGCCTACAGACTGCCTGCCCCCTAATGCTTCTCTTTGACAATGCACTTAAGAAGGAAATGGCACCTCATTATAGTTTAAATTTATTCATAGTATGTATGAGTGATGAGATGAACATATAGCTGATATTCTGGGAGTCTTTACGATGATCAAAGTATCTGGTGTAGATTCTGTCCAGGAGAAGATTGTGAAATGTACTTTCCATTTTTTCCACCTTCATCCCAACATGCTGACGATAGAAACTCATTCTCAAACTGACCTTATTCAAGGTAAGAGAGGTATTGTTCCAGTGTGTTGGTTTCGAGGATTTTCCTCCATGCGGAATAAATAGTGGAAATGAAATATCCCTAAAGCTCTAAGTAAGCAGATTATGTGCTGTCCACAGTGAATGCCCAATATATCAACAGTGCAAGAACTTAAATAGATATTAACTGTCATCATATTTAAGGAAGGAGAAAATCTTTTGCTCACAGCATATTCTTTAAATATCTACGAGGCACTAATCCTATGCCACCCCTTCTTACAAAATGGCTGCCATAGTTCCAGGCATCACATATAGATAGGCAACATCCAGCAAAAAGAGATTATTACTGTATTTTATTAATATGTTCGAATAAAAAAACTCTTTCTTAAAAATTATTGTTTTTTTAAATTTTTTTTTATGTTTACTTATTTTTGAGAGAGAGAGAGACAGAGTGTGAGCAGGCGAGGGGCAGAGAAAGAGGGAGACACAGAATCCAAAGCAGGCTCCATCCAGGCTCTGAGCTGCAGCACAGAGCCCGACGCGGGGCTCAAACCCACAAACTGTGAGATCATGACCTGAGCCGAAGTCAGACACCCAACCTACTGAGCCACCCAGATGCCCCACTTTCTTAAAAATTAAGTGGACCTCCACTTGTGTATCACTGACCAGAATCGAATCATTGAATCATATGCTGATCCCTAAGTCAATTATTGGCATGATGAATAGAATTTCCCTAATTGCCTTAATCTGTTTGTATCCATGACGTATAGGCCCTGCAGTAAAGGAAAATATGAGAATAGCTATTGGTTAGGTACACAAATGCAGAGTCATATATATTTGGTTGTGTGTGTGTGTGTGTGTGTGTGTGTGTAATTTATAATAAAATTAAGTAACATCATGAGTAAAATAGACCCATGTGGTTTATTTTCAGCTGCAAAATGAAGGACCATGATCATGGAAACAAAATAGGGTTAGCTGATACAGCTCAGTACTAGGAAATTAACCATAGTTTAGTTTTTGAACCATATATATGATGATACTCAGAAATATATATAATAATGCAATTCTCCTGAATGATTGCAGTGCTGAATCCTCCGCCTGAATTATTTCATTTTCTCTCAGTTGGTATGAAAGCTATTAAAGTCCTCATTTGGAACTCAAATCACTATAGCATTTATGGGAAAATGGGCTCTGAATTCCAAGCAACAAGCTCATACAGGTAAATTTGCAACTGAACCCATTCACCACCTAGCACCTGCCCAATAGTACTACGTTTTAAACTTGATACATGAACATGAATTTTAAAAAGGAATAAAAGTAAGTATGAAAGAACCCCACCTCTCTTTGACAGAGTCTTTGTAATGAGCTTAAGAACGGAATACAGTTTCATTTCACATAACAACCACCATCACAAAACTTCCCAAGTGCATCTGCTGAGAAAGGGCATTTGAGGAATGAAATCTATTATTCTTTATTGTAGTTATTTGCTAGATATCTGGCAGAAATTGTAATCACCATTTCACCATAACGGTCGGTTTCCCTGAACCCACAGCATCAGACTCTGCTGATAAACTAGAAAACCTTAGCCAACATGGAAGCCATCTTGCCATCTTTCCCACCACTGCCCCTTGTGGGCTCCAAAGACTGCTTTTGAAACCTTTTAGTGAAACGCTGAAAGCCCGTTCAGCACAGTTTAGAGATCTCAACAGAGATCCTAATTAGAGAAAGAAAAGCTCCAGGTTAAGAGAAAGCTAACACTCTGGTGGAACCAACCTGGAAATATCAGCTGACGGTAGACTGCGGCGCTGGGCAGGAATTAGGGCAGACCGCGGTCGAAAGCCTGCTGCCTTAATTGAAGGAAACCCAACTGAGAGAGGAAGTTTGAGGAGAGAAAATTAGAGAAAGTTTGTTGTTGTTTTTTTTAATGTGAAGTTCTTGTGCGGAGAATGTTAGCACATTCTGTCATTATTACTGTTGAGCCCCACAACCATGCCTTGGAGTTTTTGTGGCCCAGCTACCATTTTTTTTTCCTGGAAGTAAACCCTTTATTTGTAACAGCATTGTCCAAGCCTGCTTGATGAAAAAAATCCCTGGCCATTAGCATAAAGGGAATCCACATTTTCACCTCCTTAGTTTGTAGGACATCAGGTGGTATTTATTTTTTTAAAAATCGATGCAAACAGCAATCTTGTTCTTTTGTGGTTAAAGAGCTTTCATCGAATTTTTAGTGTATCAAATGTATAAGTGCTATGTCCTTGCTGAACTGACTCCCCTGGTTTGCTAGGGCTCTTTTGTGTCACATCCAACATTGACCTCCATAAACAAACAGCTCCTCTACAGTAAAAGTGGCTCAGTAGAGCCCACTTATAAACCCAAGGACAGAGAAACTGTCCCTGGTAAGGAACACCCAAATCTCGGGGGCGCTTATGAAGCCCAGGTACGTAACTTTCTGTTGCTGCTGTTTTGTGCATGTAATCACAGATCAGATGTCCCACGTGATTTTGAACTTCCACACTATTTAGCATCACTTAATTTTTTAAAAAATTTTTTTAATATTTATTTATTTTTGAGAGACACAGAGATAGGATGCGAGTGGGTTAGGGGCAGAGAGAGAGGGAGACACAGAATCCAAAGCAGGCTCCAGGCTCCGAGCCATCAGCACAGAGCCTGATGCGGGGCTCAAACTCACGAGCTGTGAGAGCATGACCTGAGCCGAAGTAGGACACTCAACCAACTGAGCCACCCAGGCGCCCCTAGCATCACTTAATTTTGCAGCCAACATGCTAACTGACCTGAAAACATCAGAACCCCGTTTCCATCTTTCCCCCCAAACATCCCCGGGTCCAAACACATGCCTCTTTCATCCTGAGATGGGTGTTTCAATTCACAGACAGATATTTCTGCACATTATTTTGCCTTGATGCTGGCAAGAAAGTCGGTTTGTTTGGTTTTTTTTTTTTTCAGGATTCCTATTTAGAATCCACAGAGATTAATAAGCAGCTTTCAAAATGAAAGTATCCAGGTGGGAGATTTCAATACTGTTTTGTAGATTTGATGGATTAGGGTACATATTTTCAGTATTTTAGGATCTCAAACCCTAATCTTTTCCAATCCACCAACTCACTTTATCCAAAAACATGGTGTCAGAGCCTAATGAAAGGGCCCATCTGCTTCCGATTTCAATTTTCCCTTACAACCACATTGACTAGACAGTTTTTTTTGAAGCCAAGGAAATTGACAAGCCCTGTGACTGAGCTGTACGTTGTTCTCTTTACTTTTTTCTCCAAATGTAAAAAACACACACACGCATCTGTGATTCGGGCACCAGTTGGGAATTAAGAGGTCCAGTCTCTTGGAACTACCAGTGTACCTTCATGTCATCTACAGAGAAACCAGGGGGGGCCTGTCTCCACCTAAGCAAGGGTCTGATTATACTGTGGACCCCCGACCTCTGCCAGAGATGGTGCTGGCCATGACACATGGGTCCCCTTGTGCCAACCCTAGAGCCAGATTTGTGATGTTTGAATTATTCTGTTGACTTCAGCATGGCCTTCCTGAGGATGCCACCCACCGCAGTGGCCACCCGTTGCCATCTGTCGACTCCACAGTCACTCAGGGGCCTCCGTGAAGCCACCTTGTGTATGTGATGCGTCTTTAGTAGCGAGTGCTCTCATCGAACTGTGCACGTCTGAAAAGCAGTTGAAGAGAGGCGGAGCCATAAGGCTTCACGAGAGAAACTGCTTGCTTAAAGGGAATATCTGGTTTTCAGATGATAAAAGTCATGTATGCTCATTGTAAGAATTTTGGCAGACCCAGAGACGTGTAAGAAGGAAAAAGTTCCCATCATCATCATAGTACCGAGCTAACATGTTGATGTATTTGTAGTAGGGAGATTTCTGGCTGCCAGGTAGGAAGGTATCTTTTCCCTAATCCCACATATTTTTAACTAATCGTAAGTGCTGAGTTACAACATTTACAAGGGAAACTTCCAAGAAGAAGGAAGCTTCCAAGTTTTTCTGAAATACCACTCCTTCCCTTTCTTCAACAGATCTGCCCAGTTACTCAGCTTTCTTGACTAAATGGATGAGGATAGCGTATCCCCCTTTCCAAAAGTCTCAGAGAAGGCTTACTCGTTTCTGGATTTGAAGAGAAATATCCAGGGAGGATATTTCTTCAAACCCAATTCATCTCTCATGCTTTGTAATGATGCCGAGACACCAAACACGAGATCCCTTGATAGATGATCAGAATAAATTACACTGACAATGTTCATTCAGCAGAGGTCCTGCCTCAAACCCACTGTCTATGCTTCTCATCTGCCTAAGGTTGCCCGACTTGGTCCCAGAAACGTACGAAAGGAAAATGAACATTTTCCCTGAACAATGAAATCCTTTCCCAAATCTATCAGCATGTTATGAAACTAATTGCTGTTATCACAGTTCATTTGATAAACAAAGAAACTCCATTTTAGCAAATAATTCAAATTGAAGCAGATATAATGGAGGTAATAAAAATTCTTGGAGTTGTGGAAATGTTTTCACTTCTATTATATAAAAAGGCTGCTTACGACAAAAATTGATAGCACCTAAAGAGATAATAGTAAAAGAATATTAATAATATGAATTAAAATGGAATGTCAGGTTGGTTCTGCAAACTGTCAAACGACTAGAATCTGTTCTGCACACGTGTTCTAGTTTTAGAATTTCAACTAGAACGTAACTAGTCTCTAACTAGTAATGTAGTTAAGTAGTTGATCTGCACTGGTTGAGATTCGAAAACCATTGCAACACTACTCAGTCAGAAGAGCATTGCCAAGGCCTCCTGCCATAGAGGTTAATAAGGAAGGCCCGTGTGTGTTAGGCTGATTTGGAAACTGACAGTAAGTAGAGTGTATTCTGGTGAATGACACAGTGATCGTCCACTTAGCCCCCTTCCCAACAGACATGCTCCTTGTGAAAAATGTTGCTTCAGAACAGGTAATAGAATGCCTGGTCAAAATACGGCTGAGTACGCACAGTTCTAACGCTCGGGCTTTTTTGTTGTGGTGAAAGGCAGTGGTTGACGTTTTTCATCTTCCTGTGCAAGATTTCATAGGACGCAAATGCTTCCTATTAAAATTCCCTGGAAAGATGGAGGAAAGCATCCGCCGATGCACACAGATCCCACGAGCTCTTGATGCTCCCTAGAACCTGTGTGTTTCATCATGTGAAAAATTACATGATTGGTACCCGCAATCTCTGACACCAATCTCACATCTAATCTCAGAGGCTTTATGAATATCTACAAGAGACCCAAGGTCTAATTGCAACTGCGGCTAACTATTGATTTATTGAGCTGTTGGTACCAGGTAGTTTATGAGGGCTCTGTAAATATGGGCTGATGATAGTAATGGTCAAGTTCCCATAATTTCTTAATGTCCGTTTATTTATTTGTGATATTTATGGTTGCAAGATAGAATCGAGTGATTATCTGCGCTAGGGGGGCAGAAAATTCATTTCTAAAGGATGACAGTAAATATAAGCATGTTGCTGGTTGAATTTTCCAAAACATATTCAAGAACCAAGTACTAGCAACTAAGGGGAAAAGAGTCACACAAGGAGCTAGAATCGTATGGAACAAGGAGCAAAGAGAAAACGTGAGGGTTTGAGAAATTGACGTTGTAGTTGAGACTCCATTGAGCATTCAAGCTGCGGGGGAAGAGGAGAGTTGGGACATCTTATTACTCAGTACACAAAATGACCAAGATCAGTGACTGCCAGGATCCAGGAGCATCCTCCACAATGGTTCCCAACCCAGACCTTTGTCACACAAATGTGTGACGGCTACTTTCATCTGTGCGGTAGAGAGAGCTTGACTCTCACTACAGAATAGCATCAGGTGCTGTCCAAGGCCAGGCTTGCATCGCACAAAGCGTTTGTATATTTGGCTTGTTTTCCTGAACTGAAAAGTTGTTGGGGAACATACGTCCGGGGTCCTTTTCCTCTAAATTGGTCCAGGTCTCCCAGGAATGTGAAGACCAGTCACTGGTCTTCTTCCCCTAAACCCAAAGTCTCTGCAACCTTAGGGTTTTGTGAAATCACTATTTGAAATCTTTGGCATCGTCTTGGGTGCCAAGTATCTGTTCCTTGCTTGGCCATTCTCCTTGCCTTCCCTCCAGCCTGGTGCCATCTGCAACACAGTTGGGCTGTGATTGTTTCTGGATGTAGCATGTCGGTGCACGTATTAACTTTTTATTGGAGTGAACATAATTTGCCAAAAAATCGCCGAGGCTTTTTCTTCAGCACGGCACCCATAGTCCTCCTTGACGTGGCCCCAGATCCCCCCTGGCCTCCTTCTAGTTTCCTCAGAATGAACCTTCCAGCACCACACTAGGAATTCTCGATTTTCAGGGACCCTGGACTCGGACCATCCAGTACCCTTCCCATTTGTGAGTGTGGGATGTTGTTACTTCCTCTTCCTGACTACTGAAATGTCACTGATTCTTCACCGCCTAATTTTGATCTACCTCTTTCTGAGTATTCTTGATGGACTTCTCCAAACAACAGAAAGCCAAAGGGTATCGCTTCACCCTTAGCTGCCCTGTGATTGAGACTTATGTTCTAGTTAGTAGTTTGTCTGTCTGTTTTCCACACTGGCTACAACTCCTTGAAGGCAGGGGCTCCTTGGGGTTTTTTTTTTTTTCAACGTTTATTTATTTTTGGGACAGAGAGAGACAGAGCATGAACGGGGGAGGGGCAGAGAGAGAGGGAGACACAGAATCAGAAACAGGCTCCAGGCTCGGAGCCATCAGCCCAGAGCCCGACGCGGGGCTCGAACTCACGGACCGCGAGATCGTGACCTGGCTGAAGTCGGACGCTCAACCGACTGCGCCACCCAGGCGCCCCTCCTTGGGTTCTTTTTTTAAGCTTCGTGCTAAACTAATGGAAAGAAAGTTCTGCATCCTGCACGCACTCAGGACTGTGACCTGCCATTCACATTTTCTTAACCAAAACAAAACAAAAAGCAATAGCAATTCATCCTACTCTATCACTAGTCTCAGACTAACTACATTTCTTTACGATATATTCAGTCTAGGCAGGCATATCTTCCCCAGAACATATGAAAGAGGGGAGGAAAGTTCAGGTTATGATTTGTGAAGTAAATGACTGAACTTTTGGTTTTTTCCCTATCTGAGTCTCACACTAATGATAAATTCTCTTTGCCTTAAATTCTCTTTGCCGGAGAATTCATACTCCTTTCAGCCGAGAAATACTCTAGTTAAAGACACTGAGTTATTTTTATTCATTCATTGCTCGTTACGTTGGAAGGACTAAGTGATTAAAGCAGGAGTTTTACGATAGTATACCCCACCGTTGGAGGAAAACAGTATTTTTTTTCTTTTGATATATTTATTATCTGCCTTAAAACCACAGATTCTGGCTTAAGCTAAAGCAACTATATTTTTCTTTTTTACAATAAACACCTTTAATTACCTTTCTTCAAACTACTTTGTTGAAACACACAATGTATTTGTCTCCTGAGGTGAGCGTGAAAAAGAAGCCCAGCAGGACCAAATTCTGCCATAATTAAAGAAAAACTGAAAAGGTCAGATTACTCGGATGGGGTAAATCTCAGGCAGCTCCTGGGAGCAGGTGCCAATCTGCACTGAGACTGTCAATCACCGAATCGGTTTTCGAATAATTTCACGTGTGTCTTCTCGAGCTTGCACCCATGTGAAGCAGGAAATGCATTGCACCTTCAAAGAGCACCTGTTTTATTTCTCTGTTTTCTGTAGACCGTTGACTGTCGAATGTATAACAATAAAGCCAAAGGGAATAGCGCTAAGACAGCAGGGCAAGCAGTTTCAGAATCAGGGCAAGGTGGCTTTTTTTTTTTTTTTTTGGACTTGGTCTCCCACTGAGTCAACTCAATGCAATTCATCAAATACACATGAAACATCTATTATGCACCAGCGAGTCAGCTTAAACTGGGTGTCAGGGACATAAAAGAACGAGACATGCTCTCTGCCCCCCCCCCAACGGGTTTAGCAGGAACAGACATTGTTGTAAATAAGTAAGTGAAATATATTGTAAACTGTTGCCATGCTGGACATCAATACAGTGTACCCCAAGTGGACCATGGCACCCATCAGGGAGGGCTTTCTAGAAGCGGTGCCCCCAACCCTGAGTCCTGAAAGGTGAGAAGGGTTGCTGGGAGTCCAGTGATGGAGAAAGCACCCGTCTTGCAAAATTGAGGACCTCCTTTTTGGTTCACATGAACAAATATCATTGAGCATCCCGGGGGGCCAGCAAGTGAGCTGGCCCTGGGGACACAATGATGATCTGAGAAGTCACTGTGAGTATTTTTCAGGGCTGAAGTAGGGAATACAGACAAGGGAACAACAGCCCAGTGCCCATGGTGCAGGACCATGGCGGCTCACAGAGAAGGCACCTGGCTCAGACCTGAGAAGTGAGGGCACTGCCCCCGCCCCCAGAGACCCAGGCAATGACCCCAAAGCTGTGCAGAGTTAGGCCCGGAGGACGGGGCGGGGGTGAGGAAGGGCATCATACTACATTCTGCTCTAGTTTTCTCCCTACTCTGTTGTCGCATGAGGCACTTCACTGCCTTCACCTCCTTTGTGGGTGGGAAAGGTTGGTTCGAAGGCAAAGAACACTGTGGCTGCTCCCTAGGGCTTTGAATGCCTTCCCTCACTTCCCTTCCCCCCTGCCTTTCCCGTTCCTGCACGTTGTCCTGGATGCTCTCTTCCCTTCCTGCTTCAAGTACCTCTGCCCCAACCCGATCCAAGTATCATTTATAAACGCGTCATGAGGGTTCTTTAAATCAGGGCTTCGTGACGACAATGGAGGAAGAGTTTTTTTGTTTGTAACTGATGGAGCACATGTTCTAAATAATAATGATGTTTCATTGACTGTATGTTATATCCAAGAAGCCTCAAGGGATGTCCTGCATTGCTTCTGCCTCGGAGACTGTGGCTGTGGGAACACGTGGCCCTGTTGGTGTGCCCCATGTTGTCTCTGAACTCTGAGAGTGGTTGCCTTATGCTCTCATCTCCCTGACCAGAGACCATCACTGTCAACCACACTCTCTTGCCAGCTCATCAGTGTGATGGAAGCAATGATGGGAACAGAGTCTGGAAATCCCTGTTGTCAGGAGAGCTTCTTCATGCTTGAAATGTGAACCTAAAATAGATTCCACTGAAGTGGGACACTGGGCACTGCGTAGGCAGGGGCACTGAGTTCCCCACAGCCAGTCATAGACCAAGACTGTTGTGTCCAGCCACTTGCTCAGGCTTCGCGTGTCACATCCCGTCCCCGCCACGACCATCCTCCCACAGCACTGCTATAAGAATGTTAGAAGGTTGAGACAAGTTGTCCCAATGACATCTTTGCTCCACAATGCCTCGAAATTACCCATCCCCCACATCTCCATTTCCCTACCCAAAGATGAAGAGCGGAGACAAGGGTTTCTCGCAGAATGCGGAAAATACATCATGAACTTGGGAATCATCAACATTAACCCCAATCAGTAGAGAGAGATGCACTGTGACTGAGTTTTACTGAATTTTAATGGCATAATTTTTAGCCCAGAAAACACGCTTCTGTGTGCCAGAGTGATTAATGATACAGTTTATGCAGCTCATTGGTCATACTTAAATTAGTTTAAATATTCATCTGTTGTGCTGTTATGATGAATCTCTGTGTTTCTTTTCATTTATTTCCCCTTGAGTATTTCTTCTTGTCTGATAAGAAGATGTTTGCCTGAATTTGGGAAGACATGCCCAGTGACCTTCTAGGTAACACGGGTTCCCAGGTGTCCAAGGTGGGAGAAGACAAGGCATCAAGAACATCTTATTTTGTGCTGTGAAATTCACACACAACTCTACCATCTTTCTAGGGTGAGATGTCTTAGTGGAGTCAGTAGCTACCAGCTTAGCTACAGGTTCTGTTTTCTGATCTGTGACAGATGAAACCACTAGGTAGACTTGGAGGTGGTTTAATGGCCAAGGGGCTTCCTTGAAAATTTGTTCATCGATCTTTTAACCCAGCCTCCTGTAAGTTCTCCCTCTTTCGTATATATTCACAATTTAAATTTTGACTTGGAAATTCCAGATGCTCTGCCTTCTGGAATTTTATGAATGTTCTTCCCCAATAGGAAACTCGTCAGACATTGAAATTGCACCTGTAGTGAAGCAAGGAAAGACCATGACTTCAGTGAGATGTTTTTATAACACAGTCTAAGGTCTTATTAAAATAAAGGAGTACCTGCAGTGGACACGGTCCTGAAGATGACAACACCCAGATGTAGAAAATGCTGCCTTTTTAATCTGTGGCCTTGAGAGTGCAACTTGCCAAATAGTCTATTCGGTATTTCTTCCACTTATGGACCACCCTATATAATCAACCTGTACACAAGCCTTTAAAACGTAAGAAATTACTTCTTTATTCCCTGAGAATTGACCCTTGGAGAGCTAACTGGATGTAGAATAGAAAATTCCAGATATCAAGGATAGTTAGAGCTCGGCCTCACAGATAAACCTGTTTATTTGGAAGCTGTGACTTCTGTACCAGCCAGGCCTGTTTCTTCATTTATTATTCTTCTCCCTTATCTCCCAGCTCAGATCGGCGAAAACAAGGTGTGGCTTATGACCTCTAGTCATAAAAGAACCTTTGCACGATGCTGGAACCGTAGTGTCTCTAAATTTTCTAGCCTTGGAGGCCACCCGTTCAATTAACATGTAAATAAAGGACTGCAATCCTGCATGACACATTATAGTAGGAAATACAGCTTGTTCTCAGTATTATCAGTGATTCCTGGGAGTGTGTGGGGAGTAGATATATTCTCGTAGGGGTCCACTCTCCCTCTTATTCCCAGCTTTTTAACACTCGCTGCTGAACTTGTCACCCTCATGCCTGTAAGGATTGGCTTTTTTCTACGTTACCTGGCCCTGAATATACTATAATCCAACTCGTATACTTCTAACAGGTTATAGGTTATTACTAAAGCTGAGAATCAGTAAATAGCACGTAGGATATTAAAGTTTATCGTCCTTGATGGTAAAGACGTTCTTCACAGGCGACTTCTCTTTCCTTGGGCCACGCCATCAAACCCTGCTCTTAGGACTCATTCTAGTGCCTTCTCCTTTCCCCAAGCTCCAGGGGCTCAGCCTCATATATTTGAGGCAACCCAAGGAGGAGGCAAACACTTCCTGCCACCATAGTACAACAACCCTGGGTTCCTCTTACCAACCTCTGCTCTTTCTAGACTACTTAATCTCTGTTATCTTTTTTGCACTTACTTCCTTGTCATTCTCTGCAGTCGTTTGTTTGATATCCTCATCATTGTAATTAAAGTGTGGGTAAACCCTCCAAAAAAAATCCATTCTGTATTATTTTAATTCCAATGAATGCGGGTTTATAATTACTCGCAACGAGAGAAAAACAGCAGCATCTTTTTCATAAAGAAATGTTTGAAAGCCAACCCTTTTGGAAATTACATCAAAATGCACCTTGCGGCTGTAGGACAGAGTCGAATACCGCTAGTAGGTCGGTATGTGACGGCCTCCTTCCTAGAGTCACAACAGGCCTCTGCTTTGCCATGGAACGTGTAGGACTCTCTGGCCTGGGGAGGGGGAGGTGAGGCAGGGGCAGAGCCCCAGGTGCCTGTCCCTCAGCACAAAGACAGGCAGGCTCAGCCACCGCCTTCTGGGAAATGGTGGCTCAGCCCATAAAACAGGGAAAATGTTTCCAGTGTGGGAAAACCAGTCTGCGTGGAGACAGTAAAGTGAGCAGCGGCTGGAGTAGTGGAATGGCCACCGACTCTGGGCTCTCGTCTTACCTCTGCTCGTCTCCCCACCTGGGGAAAGTTAGTTACATCCTCCGCATTAGAGATTTCTCCTGTTTTCAAACCCAAGAGCGTGCAGACCGGATGCCCTCCAGCACCTTCTGACTCTCCTGGGGACTCTCACAGCTCTAGCACCCTGTCAGACGACTGTGTCGGACTGCCACATTGCAATAAAAGCTAGAACCCTGTGATGCCACAGGCCAGCGAGACTTCACTTGCGGAAGCAATGACTCGACGCATCAGTACCTGGGGCTTCCCGAGAGCAAAACCCGTCAAAACGAAATCGCTGTAGAGCTATTTGAAACTGACCACAACCCTCTCCCCCCTCGTTGATGTCAACACACAGCGTCTGAGCTGGGACAGCACCCTCTGTTCCTTGAGCTTTCGCACATATTAATGAGGGCTTTGATGCAAAGTGTAGGGCAGCTATTGACTCAATGGGCTTTGGGCTAACAAACCTCACCGCAGCCCTAAATATTCTCTCTGGGTTTCCGCGCGTCTCTGTGGGAGAAAAGAGATTTCAGATCTTACCAAGGTCCGCTAGAAGAACTGATGAGAACGTTAGGAGCGTGGTCCGCAGAACAGCCTGAATCAGCACCGTCTGAAAGATCTCTCTTTCTGCAAAGGCCCATCCAGGTTAATATCTAATTTTCTCTACATTACAGCATATGAGGAGGTTGCCATGGTAACCGGGTGAAAAGTTTAGCCAGTAGAATCTATGTAGCACTTTTAGTCTTCCCCAGCTATCTCGTTGTTGTTGGTTTTTTTTTTTTTTTTTCGGAATCCTTTTTCTCTCAAATCTAGTCTACCAATTTTTCTTTTCCTTTTTTTTTTTTCTTTACTTCTTTAGTTTAGTTTAGTTTAGTTTAGTTTAGTTGTAATCTGTTTACCAGCCAGGAAAAGATTTCCCTCTTATTAAGGGTACATCTGGTGTGGACAACGATGATGGATTTGTGGAATGTTATAACTGGAAGAGATTATGGGTGTCAACTGTTTCTTTATTTTCCTATTTAGCTAATAAGAACACTTGCTTATATCAACTGTTATCAAAGTAATCACGTTTTCCAGAATCCTCTAATTGAAAGAATGGGCCAAGAGCCCACTGATAAACATGGAGTCTTAGTCTTTGAATCAGACTATTGAATCAGAACCTCAGGAGAGACCAGAGAATCTGTATTTTAAAATTTTTTCAAGTTTACTTATATATTTTGAGAGAGAGACAGAGAGTGAGCAGGGGAGGGGCAGAGAGAGAAGGAGAGAGAGAGAATCCCAAGCAGCCTCGGTGCTGACAGGTGCCGAGCCTGACTCGAGGCTCAATCTCATGAACCTTGAGATCATGACCTGAGAGAAACCAAGAGTCAGATGCTTAACCTACTGAGCCACCCAGGGACCCTGAGAATCTATATTTTTAACAGACATTCCGGTTAATCATATCATCAAGACAGTTTGGGAAACATTGGTCTAATCGTATCATTTCCCTTTGTAGATAATGGATGTTCATTTTGGTTACACGTGCACCATATGAAAATAGAAGAAAGGGTCGCATGGTCTTAACAGGATTAATGGCCTGACAGAATTTGAAAATTATTCCTGATGTAGCTGAAACACTCAGCTTGGGCCCTTTTAGCCTCCAGAACTCTCGACTTTGCTGAACTCAGAATGGCAGATATTCCATTAATCACAGAAGTTGCCTTCCACACTCTGCCAACCTCAGTGACACTCTCTACACAGGTAGCCATTGACAAGGATTGTGCTCCCCCAGGGACATTTGGATTTTCTTTGGGGCTGCACACTTACTCTTTTAGGAGATGTTAATTTGAGTGGGTTTTTATCATTCTATTTGCTGCATTCATAAATTTTCTCCTTTGATTATTCTAGTCAGGTAATGATGAGCTCAGCAAAGTAAACAACATGTACAACTCCGAAGTCTGCACTTCATGTCAGTTATAAATTTCACCAAGCAGCTAGAAAAGCCAGCCTTAATAAGGAATATTCTAATTAGTCTTAGAGGCATTATGCTGCAGAAAATATGGGATTTTTTTTTCCTTGGCAGAGTTTGCTAATTGCCCTCAACAATAGGTATGAATCTCTCTTGTTACACTTGCCGAAAATATATGGCTTTGGCTTCCAGCTGGGACACTCTGGAGATATGAAGGAAGTTGCAAAAAAAAAAAATTATTGTTTTGAGCAGCTAAAGAGAACAGTTACATGACTGCTAAAGCGAAAATACATAACAGTATTCTGTCTACATACACACTCTAAAAACGCTTTGGGGTCAGTGGAGACACTGTTCCCACTCTACAGTTGATGGCTTCCATCAATATCAGTGCGGCATCTAAACTTTATCTTAATTACAAGTTTAAATATGCAAATGTAATACCTAAGCGGACTGTAATTTCAAAGAATGCACGGTCATATTTTATTCCCGGTCACGTTTATAGAATAAATTTTTGAGCAGTGCCGTGAAGACTATCCAACTGCTTGGTGATAGACGTTGAGAAGCTGTCGTAATGACCAAACACTGAAAATAAGACCAATTATCTGCATACAATCCCCAAGGAATATTTGCTGTGCTGTTTTATTCTGGCAGAACTGTGTTCGAGAGAAAGAGAGAGAAGTTCTGAGCGCTTGGAATTATTTTTGCATCCCAGAATGGGATTGTCTGATTGACAATCCTCAGATCCTCGTAGGACAGACACCTGGTGAATGGCCCCTAACTACCGGCTAACCCGTGTGACTGTGCAGGGGGGGGGGGGGGGGGGGAGGGGGACGGTACCTTTCAGGGACTAGTCAAGGCCTTCGAGTTTGCCTGTGTTGCTTCCCAGCGGCTGGACCGTAGCCCAATGAACGAGTCCTGCTGGTCCTTCTGGAGTTTTTCTTAATCCTCTTTAGACGTCTCTAATTTGAATTATGCTGTGGCATCAACAAAGATTTGACAGAGTGGGGCCTCAGTGAAATCAGAACCTAGAATTGCAATTAGAGTCTCGTAATCATCATGCATATTGCATTGCTACATTGGGAAAATATTAGAATCTAATTAAAAGGAAGGGGAATTGTTCCTTTGCTGAACATGTCACTATTTTTTTCCCTTAAAATATCAAATTAAAGAAAAGCTTGATTATCTTTGATAGTTGTGGTTGTCTACCAGTGGGGACTACTGAATATACATGATGCAAAAATCCAATGTCAAGAAATAATATATGCTTAAACAAAGTATAATTACCGTGAGATTTACAGGATTAGGAATCTAAGTGGGTTTTTAAAAATATTTTTAGTTTTTCTGGCTCTTGGCCCATTCTTTTATTTGTAGAATTATGGAAAACGTGATTACTTTGATAACAATTTTCTTTACCCAACTCTTTTTCAGCAGATGGTAAAGCTTATTCTTGTAATTTATGTGAAATATACAGTGCAATTTCATTTATATGAAGTTCCAACACACACACACACACACACACACACACACACGCAAACTAAACAACCAAATGGTTTAAGGCTACATGTGATCAAGTCTCGGGAAGATCGAAGGGCTAATGAACCCCAAATCCAGGGGAGTAGTTTCATCTGCATCAGGTGGAAGGGGGTGGGATCAGGTCGGGGCACATGGTGTAAAAGAAAAATTATACCAGATGCTTGTTAAAAATGGCAACCTTTTGGGGCGCCTGGGTGGCTCAGTTGGTTAAGCGGCCGACTTCAGCTCAGGTCATGATCTCACGGTCCATGAGTTTGAGCCCCGCGTCAGGCTCTGTGCTGACAGCTCAGAGCCTGGAGCCTGTTTCAGATTCTGTGTCTCCCTCTCTCTGACCCTCCCCCATTCATGCTCTGTCTCTCTCTGTCTCAAAAATAAATAAACGTTAAAAAAAAATTTTTTTTTTAAATGGCAAGCTTGGGGCGCCTGGGTGGTGCAGTTGGTTAAGCGTCCGACTTCAGCCAGGTCACAATCTCGCGGTCCGTGAGTTCAAGCCCCGTGTCAGGCTCTGGGCTGATGGCTCAGAGCCTGGAGCCTGTTTCCAATTCTGTGTCTCCCTCTCTCTCTGCCCCTCCCCTGTTCATGCTCTGTCTCTCTCTGTCCCAAAAATAAATAAACGTTGAAAAAAAAATTTTTTTTAATTTTAAAAAATTAAAAAAAGACTAAAAAAGTCTTTTAGTGAAGACTATTGCAATAGAGTTGAGATTGTTGGAATCAGAGAGAGAGGGTGAACTCAACTTCATTGACCCAAAGGCTGGAGAGTCTGTAATCACCGGGGTGAAGCGGTGAAAATGCACAGGAGTACCTGAGGTCAGTGTGATTAGCCCATCAGTTTGCTGTTTGGCCCCCTGACCCAGACTGGGAGGTAGGGGGCCCTGTCTTTCTTGAGGGTTACATTCCAAAGAAATGGTTCCCGGGTCCTTGAGAAAGATATTCCTGGGTTCTGGCTTTTGTCTTTCCAAGTGTTTATTTCCTCTTTGTGGGTGTACAGAGGTTAGTAGTAGTTTCATTATTATTCTTTTACTATCATTTTAATGGAGGCTGCGGAAGGAGAAGACGTATCTTCTCTAAGAAAAGAGAGGTCGGGGGCCGAGCCAAGAAGAGGCCTGTCTATAAAACGTAGTCAAGCTGAGGAGGCTTCTGAGGTAATGATGAAGTTCTTTTTCCTAAAATTAGATATGCAGCTGTTCACTGAGTCATGAGTCCCTGTACCTTACATATACTTATGCCTTTTCTTTAGTATTTAGGAGAATCAGGAAAGGTATTGAATAATGCTAAAGAGAAGTATTAAGAGCATTGGCTAAAAGCAGAAACGGCCGTGTGCTTCGCCCAGGGTCAGTGGTGGCGGCCAGTGTGACAGCCTCACAGGCTACCACAGGGAGAGACTGCTGGATGGACAAATGCATTTCTGTGTGTTGGGTGTCGTGGCGCTCCTCTGTCATTTTCACTGGCTATACTCCGTCTCTCCAAAGTAAAGGGCGGTATTTTACCCTTGATTTACTCAGGAGGAGACTCAGGCAGAGAGGGCATTAATTGTTTCTAATATCACAATAAACCCGCATTCCCTAAGGCTACGTCCCCCCCCACCCCCAGAACTAAGTTAGCTACTTAGGGAAGATCATTCAACACTTTCAGGTCTCCAGGGTAACATTGCCAGCTTTATTGTTGCAAGCCGACAAATCGCCTCCCATCTGTCTACGTTGACTGCGTTACTGCAGCAGCATGCCCTAGATGTTTCCCTGGTGGTCCAAAAGAATTAATGTTCCTCCCTAAGCATCCAACTTAATGCTAAGGAGGGGCTTGGGCGCTGGGGAAGATCTACCTGGCAAAGAAGTTCTGGAATGACATTGGCAGTCCATCTAAGTCTTACTGAAAGATCTTAGTGATGGCCGCAGAAGCTACTGGGAAGCTAACGTTTTGAGAAAATAATGAACCAGCAGGCCTCAGTGGTGCCCCAGACAGACCCTCTGGGCCCTGCATGAAGCTTGACATCACAACGTCAGCATCTGAGGTCGGCGTGAGACGGAGGGCAGAAGCCAGCCAGAGGAAGCTCTTGTGCAGGAGACCAAGTGAGAGGTGCCTGGAGAATTCTCGGCAGCTCTGCTCAGATCTCTCAAGGTCAGAGGAAATGCAGAAGAGCCAGCCAAACAAAGATTAGAGAAGTGACACCTCAAGGGAGATACTCAGGAGACGCATGCTGGGTCCCAACGTGACACCTGACTTGCAGAACATCTCCAAAAACAAGTGTTCTGCACCCTCTCTTTCCTTCTTATCAGCCAACACACAGGAGCAGCAGCACTTGAGCACAGAGCAGGAGAGAGGACCACTGAGCGGCCGTTCTCTCCACCCACTGATATGGGGTCTGCCTGCCAGTTTAAGGACTTCCCATGCCGATGACCTCTTTAACCATCTCTAATGGTCTTTAATGAGATCCCATATTGCCCGTCCAAACATTTGGACCTTGGCTCCTGTCTGTTATTTTGCTCTGTTTTAGTCCCCGAGTGCATGCCAGGCATGTGGTAGCCCAGTGTCAAACTCCAGCCAAGGTCTGTGCAACAAGGGACTACTGAATCCCAGCACTGAGTGTCCCTCCCATTGACCAAGCTCCCAATGCAGTCCAGAAGGACTGCAAGCTAAGTGGTCTTCATGTGTGTATCTGCTTGCCTGCCAGCCTCCTTCCTCTTCTGTCTCCTTGCTAAAAGACTTTAAAGTTATTTCTAAGTCTACAATGATTAAATAATAGGATAAAATAAGGAATTTTCCATAGCTGAGATGGAAGATGTTTCCCTCAGGCTTTCTTCCAGCTCCACCCCCAGCCTCCAGAAGGACAGTTGCACCACTAAGGTTCTGAGCAAGATAAAATCATCCTGGACGTCTATTTCCCAGAATGTTACAGTCTGCTAGATTTTAAAACCTACATATGCGTTTTAAAAATTAGAATGTAACCTTAACATGTCCAGTTTGTTTTAACCATAATCTCTCTGTTAATTGTATCAGATTGCATAATATCATATTTGATGGTGTGTGTGTGTGTGTGTGTGTGTGTGTGTGTACGTACACAGAGAAATTCTTTAAAGATAGTGGATTGCCCACATCTGTTTAAGTTTCTTCCCTTGGCAGCCTCCATTAAAATGATACTAAAAGAATGAAGAAACAAAAACCATAAACACACAAGGACAGAATAAAGCAGATGTATGATTTCAATTCATTTTAGGAAGATGGAAAGCTAATGTGGAAGAGACATTGATTTAGCAAGACAGAGAGAACGGTGGCAGAAATAGCCCCACAGAAGGGCTTACAAAAAAATCATCCATTGGCCTTCTAGCCTGAAGGCTCCAAACATGGGATACCAGGCAGTTTGGAGACAGAGCATGGACAGAAGCTGAACAAAGGGAAGTTGAAGGTCAGCATGTCAGGTGCCCGGTATCTTCCTGTTCTCATACAACCAAGCAACTAAGCTTTCCCTCCAAAGAAGGGATGGTTAAAACTTGAAGAACCTGAACAGGGAGACCCACATCTTAAGGACACTAGTGCCAGCTGAAAATGAGAAGATCCAGTGGAAGTCTGCTTAAGTCTCCTTTACTTCTGGAAAACCAGCAGCCATGCAAATTACCTCTCCCATCTATGCTCCTGCCAGCCAGAAAACTAGAGAAGTCTTTCATGGGGGAACAAATCACCAAAGATTATCCAGCAATGGGACAAAACCATTCACTATGGTCGGGGAAGAAAAAAAAAAAAGAAATATTTTTAAAAATTGGGATAAACAGAGATAAAGCTGGAACCGGAAGAAAGCCCTCCATTGAACAATGCTGTCCTGCCTGCCCCAGTAGCATTGTCAGCAAAGGAGTCAAAATAAGGCATTTTAATGTATATTATATGATACAATAACTATATTATCACATTGATGGAGAAATAAAGTGAATGAATCTCAAGTGATAGAATTTCCTTTTTTCAGTTTTTATTTAAATTCCAGTTAGTCAATATACAGTGTAATATGAGTTTCAGGTGCACGATTCAGTGATTCAGCACCTTCCATACAGCACATCACAACAAGTGCCCTCCTTAATCCCCATCACCTGTGTAATCCGTCCCCCCACCCACCTCCCCATCTTACCCACCTGGTAACGATCAGTTCAGTTCTGTATAGCTAAGAGTCTGTAGAATTTCTAATGTGTGGCATCCATGTCAGAGGTTATAAGAGGTTAAAATTTCAAGTAAATTTGGAGTTACCCAGTTTAATGTCTTCATTAGCAGTTATGTGATTTTTCCCATGATCATCTAATAGATTAGCTGCAGAATCTACTTTAGAATGCAGATTCCTAATTTGCAGCCCAATCTGCGTTCTACTATTACCTATCTCTACAAAGTGGGTGTAAATATCTGATTAAGGGATTTGAAAGTTCCACAGAAGAAGCATGTAAGACATGTATAGATGTATAGCCAACCTTATGACTTTTTTGAATATTAAACCTAATAGCCAAAAATTGTAATAATTCAGACCACTTTTTTTTCGAATTTAGAAGAGCTATTTTGAGATGATCTGCTAGGCTTCTTTAAAAATTTAGCTGGCGGCGGGGGAGGGGGGGGTGGCGCTGGGCATCTGGGTGGCTCAGTCAGTTAAACTTCCGACTTTGGCTCAGGTCATGATCTCAGCATTCATGAGTTTGAGCCCAGTGTTGGGCTCTGTGCTGACACCTCAGAGGCTGGAGTCTGCTTTGGATTCTGTGCGTCCCTCTCTCTGTGTCCCTCCCTTGCTCTCTCTCTCTCTCTCTCTCTCTCCCCCCCCCCACTCTCAAAAATAAAGAAAAATTAAAGAAAAACTTTAATTACCCTAGGAAGTTTGAATAGGGGCTTTAATTTTTCTTCATTAAGTTTTCTCAAACTTGACATCCAATATGGTCCACTGATCATTATTTTTAAAGACAGATGGTGTAGCATCCTAATATTTGAACACATTACTAAGGCTTTGTCTTGTGAGTAGTTGGAAGAAGTCACTTATAACTGGCCTCCCACTCCCCTTTTACCTCAAATTACAATCCATTCAAAATGGCAGCCTTAGTGTATAAAAGTGGGTTAAAAGGATCAGCCTTATCTCTCTGACTTCATATGGTGGGAAGAGACTCTAAGGCAGAGAAGTCTGTGTATCAGACTCCCTGGGCCTTGCTCTCTACCCCCCATTAGAGAATTGAGAAAACTTGGAATTCCCCATATAAGAACCAGAATCGAGCGTTCAGTGTCTGGGTGGAAAAGGAGGTGACTTCAGTATTGTATACGTTCTCAGGTGCCTTTCCTGAAACATCTTTTTCTCTAAAACCATTTTCCTAAAATCTCACTCATCTGCCCTCCTCTCCTCGTCTTCACTGGAAACCTTTCCATCTCGCCCCCCTGTTGCTACTCTGGCTTTCTGAACACAAGTATCAAAATCACAATTATCATGAGGGAAACAGGAAAACAAAAAGTAGGCTGTCTTCCTATTATTATAGTTCATGTATATGAAGACTCAATCATGGCATTCCCCTGTCACAACCTTTCAATTCTTGTTATTTGCTGTAAAATATCATCCGAGGTGTAGAGCATGATCTTTGAAGGCATTGGATAGCCTGATGCCTCAGTCTGCCTTACCTATTATGACTTCACTTCAATCCCAAATACCAATCGCTCCAGATCATTGGGACCCCCTTGATCATTCTATGTATCTCCTTCATCTGTGTATTTCCCCAGTGCCCTCTGCCAGTTGAAATATTCTGATCCTTCAGGACTCAGTTCAAGTATCTGGAATCCTGTGGAACATTTCCCATACCTCCCTGTGCTGCCTCAGATCCCATCAGAGGCCACTACCCCTTCCACATTAAAGTCCCCCAGCCCCTTAGTGGTGCCTTTCTTAGAGCATTTTTCACTGTCACGCTTTCTTCAGTATGCCTGTCGCCCTCTCCAAGTGGTGAATTGTTGGACAGAGTCAAGGAGCACGTCATAATTTTCTTGTGTTCTGGAAGTTTAATGAGTATCAAACATGTGGAAGGCCTGGGTTAAATGTTTCTTTAATTGGGCTTATAGAAGAACTCAAGAGTGTTTTCTGTTATTCCATTTGAGGCTTGTAGCAACCCCATTAACCAGGATGAATAAGTATCTATAGTTAAACTCCCTTTGAGCCAGTAAGACAACAGAGCATCAAAGCGAGATAAGTGATTGGCCTCCAGGTCATGTGGTCAATCAAAAGCTGGGCCAATACTGACACCCAGGTTTTCCAACCTCCAGTTTTGTGGTCTACACCATCATTGGGTAACATCCATGGAAGAGCAGGGACATGATGAAGAGGGAAGGATACTTGGATCCCAATACTTGTATCAGCCTTTGCAGTGAAGCAGCGCTCGTGCACACATCTTCACGGGTGACACGCAGGGACTTTTCGGGTCTCTTTCTTCCAAAGTCTCAGAGGTGCCCAAGCAGCAGAATGCCAGACCCCTTTCATTTGTAACGCGTTTGCTCACACACTGATTCAAAAAATCTGACTACCGTGGCTGCTTCCTGAATTAATAAACAGAGGCTTTATTAGGAAGGATTCTCTGTTCTTTCTACCAAAGCTGCTTTGTTCCTTGGGCGTAAACAAAACTATCCCTTCTCTCTCTAAATTGGCCAGAGAGCCAACCTTGTATAAATAAGGACTTCTCAGCTTTGGTTTCAGATGTCAGCTCTTTCTCTTGAGGTTTTTACCTACTTAAAATTCACTCGTTGCCCTTGAAATTCGCGTGTAGCTTAAGGCAAATGTTTGAATTTCCAAAATGAAACCATGTGCCCAAGATATGCTTAGGGGGAACGAAAATAAGGCAAATAAATGGAAAATCCTCCAAAATAAGCAAAAGCATTAAAATGATAATGCTCTAACTTTCTGAACTAACTTAAAAATGATGTATGTTCGAGAAAAACTTAAAACTATGGAGACACTTGCCTCCATAAAGCCTTATAGAAAAAAAGCAGAAAGTTGCCTCAGATGAAAGTTCAGCATATGTCCTTTCTCTTCCCAGGATCCCACCTTAGATATTCTGACTTAATTGCTCTAGAAGGGAGCCCTGGCATCAGTATTTTTTAACTTCCTAGGTGATCTGAATGCGCGCCAGGATTAAGAAACCCACATGAACAATAACTTGGAAACTGTCCACACAGATGTTTACTGTATGCCTCCCCTCTCTACAAACCCTACCACACAACCTGCCCCTTCCCGAAAACATACACACGGAACATGAGCACACACACACCACATTTCACTCATTTGTCTGTTTATTTAATCAACCACTTGACTGTTGGCTTTGTGTAAGGAGCCACGTTTCTGTCCCCATGAAGCTCCTAGTCCTGGTGGGGAGAATATGTAAGAGGTTTGTGGAGACAGGGGCAACTCTTGGGATGGTGGGAGGACAAATGGAAAGTGAGAAGAAAGAAAGAAAGAAAGAAAGAAAGAAAGAAAGAAAGAAAGAAAGAAAGAAAGAAAGAAAGGGAAAGGAAGGAAGGAAGGAAGGAAGGAAGGAAGGAAGGAAGGAATTGTTTTTTTAAAGAGATAATTTCTGATTCTCTCTCAGTTCTGATTTTTCTCTATGCTGCCATGCGACCCTGGATTGGCTCATATTGTGTGTGAGAAAGAACGATGGAAGCACATTCCTAGCAGTTTTAGATAATTGTACCTTCTGGACATGCACTTTTTACCATGACTTCTGTTTATAGTTTATGGACGTAACCCCTGAATAAATAGAAATAATTCGCCAATAAGGCAAGTTTCTATGAAGGCATGTGACTCTGTCCAGCCCCACTGTCCTGCCTTACCTACCCTTCTGAGACCCAGCCTGACCCTACTGTGATTACTCTCTGTTTCGAAGGGACATTCATACTTCTGTAGCCAACTACTATGCCTTCAGGCAAACCTCCCCGGGAACAATTCCAGGCAAATGAATATTGGCCTTTCAGAAAAGGCAACTTGCAGACAAGGTAAGATCCAAACTGCAATTAACAGGAAACTGAGCTAATGCAACAGAACAGCAAGCCCCCAAACCCTTAATGGAAGGATTGACCCTTATATGCACACAAAGGAAATAACCTGGAGCCTGGATAAGGCGCCATACAAGACAAACAGGAACAAAAAACAAAAAAGGAAAAATAAAACAATGGTGGATCACAAACAGAGCCTATTTAGAGTGGAGAAGATCAGAGAACAGTGGCATTTCAACTCTAGATTAATCAGAGGCTCCCTTTTGCTGCTGCTACCCAACAAGGAAAAATCTAGAGGGTAAAAAATGTTCCTAAAGTGTAGTATTGTCTCAAGTATTTCCTTTTTTTTCTTTGCCTCAGATTCTAACTCTACAAAGTCAGTACAGATGTGCATCTAAACCTAGGTTATAAGGAATCTCAGAACACAATCTGTGCTTAGGGTAAGAATATCATTAGTATAGTTTCAAATAGTTCGTTGTAAATTATCTACAGTTTAAAATAGCACCTATCTGGGGCGCCTGGGTGGCGCAGTCGGTTAAGCGTCCGACTTCAGCCAGGTCACGATCTCGCGGTCCGTGAGTTCGAGCCCCGCGTCGGGCTCTGGGCTGATGGCTTGGAGCCTGGAGCCTGTTTCCGATTCTGTGACTCCCTCTCTCTCTGCCCCTCCCCCGTTCATGCTCTGTCTCTCTCTGTCCCAAAAATAAATAAACGTTGAAAAAAAAAATTTTTTTTTTAAAAATAAAATAAAATAAAATAGCACCTATCGGGGTGCCTGGGTGGCTCAGTCGGTTAAGTGTATGATTTCATCTCTGGTCATGATCTCACGGTTCGTGGGTTCAAGCCTCGCGTCGGGCTCTGTGCTGACAGCTCAGCTCTGTGTCTCCCTCTCTGTCTGCCCCTCCCCTGCTTGTTCGTTCTCTCTCTCTCTCTCTCTCTCCCTCTCTCTCTCTCAAAAATACATAAACATTAAAAAAAATTTAAGGGGCGCCTGGGTGGCGCAGTCAGTTAAGCGTCCGACTTCAGCCAGGTCACGATCTCGCGGTCCGTGAGTTCGAGCCCCGCGTCGGGCTCTGGGCTGATGGCTCGCTCGGAGCCTGGAGCCTGTTTCCGATTCTGTGTCTCCCTCTCTCTCTGCCCCTCCCCCGTTCATGCTCTGTCTCTCTCTGTCCGAAAAATAAATAAACGTTGGAAAAAAAAAATTAAAAAAAAAAATTTAATAAAATAAAATAGCACTATCGAGAACCCACTTTGGACAAAGTATTATGCTCAGTGCCAGGATTAAACAAGTAGAATGAGACAGAACCCCTGCTGAATATATACAAATAAAAATTATCCCCCCAAAAGAATGTACCTTGAAAAGCCTTCTGTATATAGACATTCTGGAGTAATCTGCAATTGTCAAACCAAGTGCCAGGCTCTGTGTATGGTTCCAGAAATATCAAGAAACAATCACAGATGCCACCTATCGTTTTGCCAGATATTTAAAATTTTTTCATTATTGTTTAAAAAAAAATAAAATTTACCATCTTAACCATTTTTTAAATTTATTTTTTATTTTTTAAAATTTACATCCAAAGTAGTTAGCATATAGTGAAACAATGATTTCAGGAGTAGATTCCTTAGTGCCCCTTACCCATTTAGCCCATCCCCCCCATAACCCCTCCCGTAACCCACTGTTTGTTCTCCATATTTATGAGTCTCTTCTGTTTTGTCCTCCTCCCTGTTTTTATATTATTTTTGTTTCCCTTCCCTTGTGTTCATCTGTTTTGTCTCTTAAAGTCCTCATATGAGTGAAGCCATATGATGTTTGTCTTTCTCTGACTAATTTCACTTAGCATAAGACCCTCCAGTTCCATCCACGTAGTTGCAAATGGTAAGATTTCATTCTTTTTGATTGCCAAGTGATACTCCATTGTATGTATATACCACATCTTCTTTATCCATTCATCCATCGATGGACGTTTGGGCTCTTTCCATCCTTTGGCTATTGTCGATAGTGCTGCTATAAACATGGGGGTGCATGTGTCCTTTCGAAACAGCACACCTGTATCCCGTGGATAAATGCCTAGTAGTGCAATTGCTGGGTCATAGGGTAGTTCTATTTTTAGTTTTTTGAGGATCCTCCCTACTGTTTTCCAGAGTGGCTGCACCAGTTGCATTCCCACCAGCAGTGCAGAAGGGTTCCTCTTTCTCCACATCCTCGCCAACATCTGTTGTTGCCTGAGTTGTTAATGTTAGCCATTCTGACAGGTGCGAGGTGGTATCTCATGGTGTTTTGATTAGTATTTCCCTGATGATGAGTGATGTGGAGCATTTTTTCATGTGTCAGATGGCCATCTGGATGTCTTCCTTGGAGAAGTGTCTATTCATGTGTTTTGCCCATTTCTTCACTGGATTATTTGTTTTTTGGGTGTTGAGTTTGATAAGTTCTTTATAGATTTTGGATACTAACCCTTTATCTGATATGTCATTTGCAAGTATCTTCTCCCATTCCATTAGTTGCCTTTTAGTTTTGCTGATTGTTTCCTTCACTGTGAGGAAGCTTTTTATTTTGATGAGGTCCCAGTAGTTCATTTTCTATCTTAACCATTTTTAAATGCACAGTTAAGTGGTGTTGAGTACATGCACATTGCTGTATAACCAGATCTCCAGGACTTTTTCATCTCGTGAAACTGAAACCCCATATCCCTTAAACAACAACCACGTATGAGTGAGGTATCCAAATACCTTACATTCACAGAAATGGAAAGTAGAATGATGGTTTCCAGGGGCCAAGGGGAGGGGAAATGGAGAGTTGTTGCCTGATTTTTTTCTTAAATCTGGGTCTTCCCTGGGGCGCTGGGTGGCTCAGTCAGTTAAACCTCTGACTTCATCCCAGATCTTGATCTCACAGTTCATTAGTTTGAGCCCCATGTTGGGCTCTGTGCTGACAGCTCAGAGCCTGGAGCCTGCTTCAGATTCTGTGTGTCCCTCTCTCTCTCTGCCCCTCCCCTGCTTGTTCTCTCTCTCTCTCTCTCTCTCTCTCTCTCTCTCTCTCTCTCTTTTTCTCAAAAAAAAATGAATAAACATTAAAAAAATTGTTTTTTAAAAATCCAAGTCTTCCCTTGGACTTGTGTGCTAAGCATGTTGACGTCATGGCCATGACGTCACCTGTCACTACCCTAAGGAAAGACGCAGTTCTGTCCCTGGAAATGCTGTCTCCTGCCTGCCTGTAAAGGCCCTGCTTCTGCCTGCACCCAAGTTCTACTAGCTTGGATCTATCCCTTGTTCTCTTGCATCCTTTCTATTTTTATGCCCACTCGTGGCCGCTCAGCCAAACGGATTTGTTTGCTGCTTTTCACAAGCACCAGAGTGCACCACCACTTGGGGATTCATTATCCACACCCGACCTCAACCTCGCTGATTGTTCCACTCTTATCCCAAGCTGGATACAGTGTAGCTTATCTCTTTTCAGGCTCCTCAACAGGACTACATAATACACAGCCACCCTCCCTTACCGACCCCCACCCCGCCCCAAAATTAACAGGTCCAAGTCACTGTGTTTTGGAAAATGCTTAAAACCCCACCTTTAACTTTCTGGGAAGCGGGGAACGGTGAATGAATTTGAACCAAAAGCAATCTCAAAAATGTCCTGGTTCCCTATCCAATGCACGGGAGTCTGATGGTTTCCAGCACATTGCTACTCATACATCACACAAGTGTTCTGTAAATTATTACTGAGAATTATGTGCACATTTAAATGCTCTCTAGACAATTCTAAATATCGGCTTCAATGCAAGACTTTACCTGCTAAAAGCATCTATTTATGGTTTGACACTGGATCTCGGACACTTTGACGTGATCCATATTCCATCAGCCTGATACACGGCCACCTCCCAGTGAGTCACAGCATCACTAGCTCAGAATTAAATATGTTGCTAAACCACTTTACAGCCCTTGCAAGGCACATAAAGACCGTTTGACAATTACCCCCAGGAAGGCAAATAATCAGCACACCTCTGATTCCCTTATTATTAGCCATTATAAAATCATGTGCTGTGATAAACGTAACCTAACACAGACATTGATTTTTACAAGACTTCCCAAGAAGAAAACACATATATTTGATATAAGAAACCCACAGGGGGGGCCTCCATTTTCCTTTGTGTCTTCAATTTGCTGGGAGCTACTCTTTGTATGAGCTGCCTTTCACCTGTCAGGTTCAGGCTTTGATTACTGAGTTATGGAAAAATCATTGCCCGTTGCCTTAACTATAATACTAAGGGGTGTTTTACAAAGGAAAATAAATAATTTGGGGGCGGGGGCTGTGTGTAGCAAGAAGACATTTTTAACCCAAAGATTTCAATTTCTCTTCCTATTTGTCCCTTTCTTCCTGTTCAATTGCAGGTTAGACAAATAAGTAGGTGCCTTGTCTGCACCAAAATGTGCCTGAGGAGGGTCCCTAGTGTTTCTGTCTTGCTTTATTTCTTTATGCCATTGAGACCACTGCGCTGATCATTCTTTCCTTGCTTGAAGTGTCTACGCAGTCATTCTTCACCAGTATCCTTCTGACAGGGCCAAATAAGCACTTATTTTAGATGCAAAAGATCATTTTCTTAAGAAGTTTCTGAATACATTCATAATGTCTCTTAAGTCGTTAGGGGAGTATATTTGACTCTTGGGCGGCATGTTTGAACTTCATCATTCGTAAGGTATTGTTTTGTGTTCTATATGGTTAAACATCTGTTTCAGTTGAACTTGCAACAAAGAAACGAAAATGACCCACGGTCAGGTTGTCATATTTACAACACCAAACCAAACAAACAGCATAAGGTGACAGCAAAGTAAAACGGAGACGAGCTCAGCCTTCAAGTCCATGGGGATCTGAGTTCCCATCTAATTTGGCTAGCTAACAGCTTACTAGTTACATTGCCTTTGGTGAGGAAATTCTGCTTCGGTGTTCTAAGTTCTAAAAACAAGAGCTAAATAGTAGCCAGAATTCTTTGAAGTGAGCCAAGTGCTTTATGCATATTAACTCTTTTGACTCTTAAAGCTCTCCTGTTCCTGTAGATATTTTCTAGGAAAAGAAAGGCAATCACAGTGCAGCTGCATAATGTGCTCAAGGATGCACAGCTAGTAAGTGGCAGGGCTAGGATTTTGAACCCAGGCATTTTTTCTCCAGAGTCTGGGCTTTAACCACTAGGCAGAGTTCCCTCTCTAAGCATCTCTCATGCGATTCAATGAGGTGACGTGTTAAAGTTCATCTCTGGCAAATTATAGGTGTGCATAAGAGTTAATTTCCTCTTTAAAAACAGATAATAGCAGTAATTACACTACAAGAATAATGTTCCTTATACCACTCAATATGCATTCAAAAGATATTCACAAAGGTGCAGAAATAAAGTTTTAGAAAATCATAATTGTTATGGATACCTTTTATTGAGTGCTTATTATATGCATTATCTTATTTAACCTTTACAACCATCATAATAAGTGGGCGTTATTATCATACCTATATTACAGACAGGGATGAAGTTCAGAGCCACATGGCCAATGATAAATACCAAAACCCATGGTAATCATACCATTGCACTATAACATGGATTATCAGAAGGAGAGAGTATGGAGAACATTATCATTATATTCATTCTGAAGCTAAAATTATGTAATGGTTTTCAGAAAATTATAAATAAAAATTAGCAATTGGTAATTTCCTACCTACTAATGACTTTGGCTGCTGCAACATCTTATTAATTTGAGGGCCACTAGGAAAATCATCTGTATCCTCTGGACTTCAGAGTCCTTATCTAGAAAACAATGTCCCTGTGTTCTTAGACTATCATAGTAAGATGTCACCATAGAGTAATGTGACCAGCTTTTGTAAGTGTTCACATGGAAAGAATAAATGTTTTATGTAAAATATAAAGAATCAGGAAATAGTCTCTAAATGAGACATTTGTTTAATAAATTAAGTCAGTTAATCCTCCTCTGGAGGGCATTTAGTTCTATTACATAAATGTTAATTTAGTAACTGCAAGTGCACAACGGCATTTTATTGGGTTTGATGAATGGTAAGCGGTTATACAAGATACGGTCTCTCCCAGGGAGAAGCACAGAAGGGCAAAGGAAAGTTGTGAGATAAGAACTGGAGTATTAAATGCTATCACAGAGTAGCATGTTGAGTAAGTATGGATTGTTCAGTTCACCAACTCCTACCTCCTCTATGAGACCCTGATGAAAACATCACTGTAGGCTGGCATGATCTTTGAAGACACCGCAGAAGATGTGGCACATATTTGGAAGGAGGAGCCATTTTAGTTAGAATCATCAGGAGTATATTCAAAGGACAGTAAAGAGAGGGACCTGCTTGACCCCAGAGATTCATATCCTAGGAAATGGGAAAGAGCTCTAGAAGCTAGTGAGAAGAAATGTTCGGTTATTCTCCTAAGGATTTGCATCTTCTAATAAGAAATTTTCTCAATTTCTACCAATTGAAAATATTGACTTCCATGTTACATTACCCTGGGCGTATCCCAAATTACACCTGACTCCCAGTGGTCTAGCTACCCTCCATTCCTCTCTCCTTCTCAAGGAATCGTGTTGGGTAGATGAGCAAAAATAGTGACATTATTGTAGAGATTACGACTCTAATTTATTAAAGTTAATCATTGGAAGTCTTAATACTTAGTCATTAATTATTAGCCATCAATTTGTTGTGAGTCAGATCTCCTGGAACCTGGAGAATGAGGAAGGACAGGCTTGTTAGGAGCCACTCTTGCTACAAACTAGGCACAAGGATGAGGAGCTATGACGGATGGATCATGGTGGCAGCCAAGATTAGAGAGACAATGAAATGATTCAGGAAACATTTAAAGGAAGAAAAAATTTCAGAAATTTTTGTTGAGTGACTAGCATGTTGATGGAACTGTAACAGTCACCGAAAGAACTGCACAGAAGGAGAAATAAAACAATTGTGCAATCACACATAATGGTAATGCAAGGCCAACCACATGGAAGAATCCGGCAGACGAGCGGGTCATATACTATAGGATTCAGAAATAAGATGGGTCCAGGGGCCCCTGGGCGGCTCAGCTGGTTAAGCATCCAACTCTTGATCTCGGCTCAGGTCTTGATCTCAGAGTCATGAGTTCAAGCCCTGCGTTGCTGTGTTGGAGCCTACTTCAAAAAATTAAAAAGAAGATGGTTCCAATTTCTCACAAAGTGGTGAAACATATTTGATATTGACATCCTCATAAAATCACCAACACGAGAAGACTAAGTCTTGTGAATGACAATGACATAGTGTTGATTTATATGTAAAAAAATACATGCAATACAGTGTGATCAAAATCTGATACCCGGTTGGTGGCCAGGACCCTTTCTCTTTTCTAATACTCTCCTTCAGTGTTAGTTACCCAAACCTAGCACTTGATTTTTATTTAACCATATGAAGTGCAAAATCCATTTTACTACTGAGCAATTGTTGTACTCTATGTATATATGCTAATGACATGCAGATAAGCGATTCACAGGTTATAGTATCCGTAAGTTATAACATTCACCTTGGCATACTTCCCTATATGCTCTTTGTCTTACATTCATTCCTGTTTTACCCTCAAGCCTGGTAAACCTTTAACATAGTTCCTTCTATCTGGTTTCCTAGTTGGACTTGTCATTGCTCCTCTCTGGCCACCTGACATCCCAGGCTAGTTTAGGTGGTTCCATTATTGCCTGGATTTCTGGTTCTTAAACCTCTGAATAACTCAACCTCTAGGGGCCATCCAGCCCAAGAACAAATTCCAACCACATGACTTCTAACTCCAATTTTAAATGGCGTCCCTCTCCTTCCTTTCTTTATTAATTTCTTTTTTATTTGCTAGACATCTTAGTGGACTTTCAGAATCAACCTGCCTTTTCTGCTTCTGGTTTGCCTTTCCAAAATTCAAATTTATGCTAATGAAGCGTTGTGTTTAAATATGATTGTTCTTATCCCGGGCAACATGGGTGTACTTCAAGGAGAAGTTATGTATTTTATCACATGCTTTCACATTAATGAATTTTAATGAATTAGTATTTATAAATTTGAGTCAAAATGCAGAAAATATTTATTCTAATAATACAGTTTCTCTGGTATAGTTCTTTCATCTGTATTAATGTAAGCCAACTGTTTCTGTTTCAATTTGCAATATTTAAGCATAGAAGAATGTGGTTCAGTTTTACATTTGTGAAACTGAAGAGTCTGTTCTTAAAGAATATGTCCTATTTTTCATCTTGGGAACATGAGAGCCTTTACAAAATGACTATGCTGATCCTCACATACAAATTGTGTACTGATTCCTTTTCCAGAATGTGCAGGTGGTGTAGTACTGATTCTTTGTCTAGAATTACGATTCAACAGGGCACTTGGCAAACTGGGAATAGACCTAAGTGATGCTTCTCTTTGGACCCCACCCTACCCATGCCTGCCTTCCATGACACCAGGCTATTTCTCTCAGAATCTCTTTCTTTTCTTGAGTCTTTACTTCATGCTACATGATAACTATCTGCCACTGGTCATTAATTATAGTCAATTCTCATTACTCACAGGAATTATGTTCTATAAAGTCATTACAAACAGTGAATTAGCAAACACTGAACCATTGCTCCTAGGGGAAATACAAAGTTAGGTTCCTACGAACCTCTGTCACTACATTTTCACCAGCTCATCAATACGCGGCCTGTTTTATGTGTATTTCTGTTGTAAGGCACGTTATTTTATATAAATTTGGGATTCATTAGCATTGAGTTTATGGCCACAGGACTACCACAAATGCCTGAAAGAAACCTATGTAACATACGTATTCTATAAGGCACATCTCAGCCTTCCTGTGCTCAGGACTTAGGCAGCACTCAGCGCTGTGCTCGCCTGCCATTTTAATCAGCAACATCACCAACAAAAAGCACAAAAATGCAGAAAATGTCGCACTAAATAGACCACGAAAAGGACATTTATTTACCGTATGAGGTCTGAGGCAGGAAGGCAGAGTGTCACCTTGTTGGATTGCAGGTGGGAACCTGTGTGTCAGGCAACTCATATTTTTTGCCATTCTGCACACACGCGTGTCCTTGAACAACTGTAAAAGCACTGTGAGTATTGACCTTTGGGTTACAAGTAAATTTTAGCAAATAGGCAAATTTGCAGACACGGAATCCGCAAATCACGAAGGTCAATTACTCATCTTTTTAAATAAACATGAAAGCCGCAACTCAACCCGGGATTGGTGGCAGAAGGTAACTGACATTTATTGAGCCCCCGCTATAACCTGAATGTCTTATATTTAGTAACACATTAACCAGGGACCCGTAGAGTGTATTTTTATGTGATTTGTCTTCACGTAGGACAAATAGCATTTCTGTGTTAAGTAGGCCCGGGTTCTTTTCTCAATAGGTGACCCAAATTAGAGCGTGGTAACATTTGGCACTAAACATAAACAGAAATGAGAGCACTTGCGTTCCTACAGAAGCTGATTGTGAAGTAGACAGTGTCTTTCCATTGTGGTTTTTGTTTTTAAGATTGCCATGGAAATGAAGGCACAAACTTTGCACCAGCTGATGTTAAAGGGAAACACAAAGTTATCATAATTAAAATAGTATATAACTAGTGTAAGAATAGACAGAAAATATCACTCAAACAGACGAAAGTGTCAAAAATAGGGTTTATGTAAGAATTAGTACATACGAAAGCTGCAAATTCAAAATAATGGGGAAAGAAGGCAAATTGTATTAAGAAAATTGTATGACTGTTGTTTTAAAATATTAAACTTCTGGGGCGCCTGGGTTGCTCAGCGATTTAAGCGTCTGACTTCGGCTCAGGTCATGATCTCACAGTTTGTGAGTTCGAGCCCCACGTCGGGCTCTGTGCTATCAGCACAGAGCCTGCTTTGGATCCTCTGTCCCCCTCTCCATCTGCCCTTCCCCTGCTCACATTCTCTCTCTCTCTCTCTCTCTCTGTAAAAAATAAACAAACATTTAAAAAATTTTAATTAAGTTTCTCCCTTACACAAGATGCTAAAATAAATTCCAAGAAATTAGAGAATTGAATGAGTAAAGAAAAAGGATACTAAAAATATTTTTCTAAGCTCTAAATGAAAAAAATTCTTGTAAGCATAAAGACAGAGGAAAATTGGTAGACAACAAACTACATATAACCATTAAAATTTCACATAGTGAATGAGATACCAGCAAATTAATACAAAAGAGACAAACAAATATATTGACCTAAAAGTCATGTATAACATACGTTATTCAAAACTTTTAAAAATCACCCACAAAAAAGTAAAAGATAACCAGTTCACAGAAGAAGATCCGGAGTTCTTTAGTAAAGGTGTAAAAAAATGTTGAAGTTGTTTCAAACCTAAGAAATACAGACAAAAATAAGATTAAAGCATTTCATCATCTCTGAAATTGGTAAGATTTTGTCTTTTGGTTTTGTACAACGAACAGAAAATAATGGGTCATTTCTGGCAAGCAGTTTCACAAAACAGATTAATAATCTTTAAAATGCTTGTAGTTCTTGAGCAAGGATTTTCACTTCTAAAATCATGCCTCAAGGAAATAATTATAGATCACACACAAGTTTTTTTAATAAATTTTTTACCCCAAAATGATATATAGTTGTGAATGATGTGAATCAATGAATGACATCTGCCCCTCCCCCCAAAAAGGGAAGAAATAGCTGAAAACATTCGTCAAGGGGCAGCTGGGTGGCTCAGTCTGTTAAGCATCTGACTTCAGCTCAGGTCATGATCTCACGGTTCATGGGTTCAAGCCCCGCATCGGGCTCTGTGTTGACAGCTCAGAGCCTGCTTGGGATTCATTCTCTCCCTCTCTCTCTCTCTCTCTCTCTCTCTCTCTCTCTCTCTCAAAAATAAATAAACATTGAAAAAAAAATTCATCTAGCCACATGTCACTTCCTAAAAATAAATCCCCTAGAAATATTTTTGAAGACAATTTACAGGGATATGTAATAATGGTGTAATTGAGGTAAGAAGTCATGGTAGGAAACTGATACATTATTATTCCAGTTTTACAAGTATGTATTTTTACATGTCTTTACATGAAACTTGGAGGAAACATAATAAAAATGTGAACAGATTATTTCTTCTCAGGGAGTTTGCGGGAAATTTATATTTTTTCTTTATGGTTTTCTGTATATTCCAAATATTGTCAAATATATGTTATTCATAAACTTTAAAACTCTGGATCTTACCTACCTCTTTTTGCTTCATTTCCAATTTGTCCTTTTGTAATCCAGTAAATTTTAAGTCTCTCAAAATTGTCAAACTGAATGTTTAACGTTCTGCTGATTAATGGGGGTTTTTTAATTCCTAATTTTCTTCCTAGTAATATCGTGTGCTTTTAAATATGGGTATATCCTCAGCTCTGACTGTGCCTGTTCAAAACCAAAAAGCCTGCCAATTTTTAAAACCTTGAACTCATTATCTATATTTTGGTTCACAGTATGACAGATAAATGTTTTGATGGCACTTCATCTGCTTCGGCCGAAGAAAGGTGATGAAAGAGGGAGCTGATGAAAAGACCAAAAAAGATAGGAGAAAATCTGGGATGCTCTTTGTTTTTATTATTACTCTTTATCACCGTTACGCTCATGACTTATTTATAATATTGCTACAAAGAATATTCTGAGTAACTCTCAGGTCTTGCTTCCAAAGGATGCGTTGTTTTTCTTTTATCATTCCAAATTTTATGACTTTGTTGGGATTACAGGACAAAAGAGAATTCATTGTATGGGTTGTCAGTTAATTGTCAGAACAATCATGAATTTTCTTGAATTTTCGTGACGGCCTTGGCGAACGCTGGAATATTTAGGCATTGGGGATGTTTTCTGCTTGCCTACACGCAAGCGTGTCACTGCTGGTGAGGTGATGGATGGGGCTGGGCCAGGAGCTGGGAAGGCTGACCACAAGGCTTTCATTTCTCCTCTGATTAGCCCTGGAATTGTGGACAATTTCTCTGAAACTGAGCTTCCCTGTCTGTAAAATAAGAGTGAGTCCAGTAGGTGTGTGTCTGGTAAACTGATTTAGTCACAAAATGGGTCTGGGCCAGGTTGGCCTTAAAGAATCCATCAACATGACTTCTCTCACTGGCCTTTTCTGACAGAGCTCTTTAACAAAGAAGTTAAAATTCTATTCTTTTTATTTATTTTTTGTTTATTTATTTATTTTTGAGAGAGACAGAGTGTGAGCAGGGGAGGGGTAGAGAGAGAGGGAGACACAGAATCCGAAGCAGGCTCCGGGCTCTGAGCTGTCAGCACAGAACCCGACGCGGGGCTAGACCACACGAGCCGTGAGATGGTGACCTGAGCCGAGGTTTGTCGCTTAACTGACTGGGCGCCCCTAAAATTCCATTCTTTTTTTTTTTTTTTAATTTTTTTTTTCAACGTTTATTTATTTTTGGGACAGAGAGAGACAGAGCATGAATGGGGGAGGGGCAGAGAGAGAGGGAGACATAGAATCGGAAACAGGCTCCAGGCTCTGAGCCATCAGCCCAGAGCCTGACGCGGGTCTCGAACTCCCAGACCGCGAGATCGTGACCTGGCTGAAGTCGGACGCCTAACCGACTGCGCCACCCAGGCGCCCCTAAAATTCCATTCTTAAAAGGAAAACTCCAGCACTAGGCATGCTGAGTGGCTGGTAGAGGGTGTGTATGTAAGACTTCGTAAACACTGCCATTTTTGGAAATTAGCCTGTGTTCCCTAACTACAACTTTACCGGAGTAGAGAGGCCAACCTGAGTCCTTTAAGAAATGGCCAGGGATCCCTCCAGGATGTGTCTCCATGCTCGGTAAGATCCATAGTTCTATGCTGACCAGACCCTGAGAAAACTTTCCAAAGTGCATCTGACAAGTTGCAAGCCATTCTGGACAGAAACAAACAGTATCAATAAAACTCGCAAGTAATCCCTGGTTTTGTGCCGTGTAGAGTCCAGGTAGGCCTGCCAAGGTAGGTTAGGTGCAAAATGTACTCCCAAGGACGTAGACGAATGAGTGTCTCTTATGGCCTTCATGGGCCTCCTGGAACTGGATTTTGTAGGCTGTCTGGGAAAGAGAATTGTTTGAAATGTTAATATTCATTTAAATATTCTTCCTGATGATAACTGACTCTTTCCAAGCCACTTTGGATTGGAGCCAGTAAAAATCCTCTCCCAGCTGCTTATAGGCTCTTATTCTGCTGTCCGTGAGAGGAGGCTCTGTGTCACGAGTGCCAGTGACACTCTAGATCAAGGCAGGTATCCTGCACCCAACCCCAGCTCTGTCACCAGGTTTGTGACCTCCAGCATACTCTTTAATTTTTACGCCCCTCAACTTCCTCATCTGTAAAATAGTGATGGCACTTATCCTCCAAGAGATTAGGTTCCTAATCCAGTGCCTAGTAAGACCTAAATAAATATGAGCTACATCTATTACGATATTTATAAAAACAGCGTATGTCATAATCCTAGTTCACACCATTCAGAACTCTTTTCTGATCCACAAAAGGACTGTTTCAGACACACTTTTAATTCCTGCAAAGTTATTCCATCGCAGTAAAGAAAGTCTCGTATGGGGGGGGGGGGGGGGGTCTGTGAACATCTGCCTTCACTCTTCCCATTGCCTGCTACCAAACAAAACAGTCGGAAAGCAGGTCCTTATATTTAGATCACCATATTCTTATCCTACAGGCTCGATCGCCTGGCCACAACTTCTCACACCAGGCCTGGGGTTCATTCCCTCGCCAGCCATGCGTAATTTGGCCTAGAGCCCCTTGCCTTCACAGGAGAACTCTGCCGAAATGTCTGCCCTGAATAGCCAAGAACTGATCCGACCCCACCTTCTCTCAGTGCCTTTAGATAGAAGACCTGCAGATTATAGAACATTCCAAGGTGGAGTCTGGTTCACTCACAAATTTTACTGTACTCACTGAGGAGGGGAGGAGCTTCGGTGGACAGAATGACACAACAGTTTAAAGTTAAACAAGGTGGGAAATGTCTTCTCTCCTTCCACTTAGGGCATTTTCCAACCATCTTGTGTTTCAGAGGGCAGCCGATCCAGCCGGTTTCTAGGATGTATTTTGGTCGCTATTACCTAAAAGGCTTGTAGTTCCCTCTCGTAAAAGTCAAATATGTGACGTCACTGATATTTTGGAAATTTTCATAAGACTCTTTAATCCCTCAAAGTTCTCTTAGATCACAGCTTTGCTGGCATCGATACTGCTTTTTAACGACGTCAACCTTGTACGTACGCGGTAACGCTCGGAATGCTCTCTCTTGGTGGAGCAAAGTCTCTGAAATTCTAAATAAACCCAGAGTGGCGTATCTGCTAACCAGATTCTGTAGTTTTCTGCAATGTGCTCACTGAGCACATCACCCCACCACCACCAGTGAGGATGAGACTTAGACGGGATGTGTGTTCCTCCTTCTCTATCCTGTAGAATCAGCTTTCTGCTAAGCTCAGTGTGCTTTAATACTTTTTTGTACCTTGTGGGTCCTAAGCATAAAACCGCTTCTCCTGTTGCCCATCCGAAGGTAACCTGATCTATTTTGTGCTGAAGTGTGTGTCTCTTTGTGTTAGAGTTCCTGAGAGATATCACGGGTTGTGGTTGTGCAGGGGCGATTTGAGAGACCTCCAATGCAATCGTGGCTTTTCCCGGTGTTCCAGTTTGGCACTCGCTTGAGAACCTAATCACTCTATAAGCTCTGATTCCACTAGAATTTTAAAAGCTCCCCCTTTATAGCCAAGCAGCCCTGGGTTTGAATCTTGCTCACATCACTAGCCTGTGTGACTTCAGGGAAGTTGCTCGACTTTTCTGGGTCCCCCATTTTCTCATCTGCGTGCGCTCTATGCTCACGGTGAGCCCCAGGTGGCATTCTGAGCAGTGTCTTTAACCTAGTAGGAGCTCTGCTTTGGTTGACATGGTTCAGAAATTAGAAGACTCCCAAAGAGCAGGAAGAAATCATAAGCCCTGAGGCGGTATTGGTCATCGGAACCAGAAGACCCGAGGTGGTGACCAGGGGAATGGGCCGGTAGCTAAGGTTGCCAGCTTTCCACGAAGACTGATGATTCAATTGTTCTCCGTGCGGATAACACATCGGCAGGAAGTAGAGACTACTCAGTAAAACGGACCTGCGACAATTCTGTTGAAATAGTGTCAAAAGATCCTAACAGTGTTTCATTTCACTTGAGACTTTTCAATCAGCCCAAGAGGAACTCCAAGGAAAATCGCAGTAATAATACATGCCCCTTTTAACCTGGGTTATCATGAGATTTAAAAGTGTTTATGAATGGGAAGTGATTATGAAATGATAAAGCTCTGTATGCATGTAAGGTGGGAGCAAATTATAAATATTAATAGCATTTGAAGTCAGGACTAATCATTTAGGAGTGTGAATAATAGAGAAGAAAAAGACTACAGGCATGACGGTGCCTCCACCCCTCAGTTTCAATTTACCCAAGGAACTGAAGGTTGTCAGATCCTTCGTTCTTTTTTTTTTTTTAATGTTTATTCACTTTTCTGAGAGACAGAGGCAGAGCACTTGCAGGGGAGGGGCAGAGAGACAGGGAGGCGCAGAATCCAAAGCAGGCTCCAGGCTCTGAGCTGTCAACACAGAGCTCAACACGGGGCTCGAACCCACGAACCGTGAGATCATGACCCGAGCCAAAGTCAGACATTTAACTGACTGAGCCACCCAGGTGCCCTTCAGATCCTTCATTATTAACCCTTGGATTTCTGCAGCATCTTGGAAGTGTTGCCTAGGGGACAAGCTTGAGTTTTAGAGTTAAACCAACATGGGCTTTCAGTTAAAATTCTGCCACTCCCTGGCTGGCAGTGAGACCTAGGAGACATTGTTTCACCTCTCTGGGCCTCAACTTCTTTGTCCAAAAAATGTTTCCCCAAATTGTTAGATGACTGGGGGAAGTCACCTGGTCCCTAGAGGCACTCAGTGAATGGGTGGATGGATCCCTCACAGGATTACAATTCTGAAACAAAGTGATAGCCTGAGTGATTGTGTTCAAACTTTAATCCACGTGAAATGTGTCTTCTGTGGCTTAAGAGAAATAAACTACGGGAGTGGCAACAATATGGTCCTTGAAGCCAGTCCGGAAATAAAATACCCAGAAACACCAAGCCGATGATGCGTGCTGTTATTGTCCTGCTGGATTCCACATGATCAGTTATCCCATATGATGAAAGCAAGGTAATAGGGGAGTCAAGCTCATCAGTATAATCCTGGTGAAGTGCTTAAAACAAAAACTAGCCATTCATAAAGCAGCTCCAATGTGTGGCCTCTAGAGTGTGTTGATAATGTATCTGACTATACCAAGCAATAGCACGCAGTTTAATTGCACGGTGCAGGTGAAAGCATCCTTCCAAGCCACATCACAAGCAACAGATTTCCATTAAGAATTGGCATGCTTTCAGTGCTCAGGCTCTCCCAGAGCAGAGAGAACAGGCAGATGCAAATTTGTGCCTGCCCCGGCAGGCAGGCAGGCAGGCAGGCAGTGTGTGTTTGTGCCAAGGGGAAGAAACCTACCCTTTACACATGGCTACACAACTCGGCATGTAACCGCACTCCGTGGGGCCTCTTTCCTCGTCTGGAAATGTCCTGGGTGGTTTGGAGCCGTTCAGAGCCAGGCTCTAATTCCCATGGCAATACCTGGCTCTTATTATAACCCATATTTTCCCGCCCACTATTCTGTGCACACAGAAATCTTCAGGCAAAAACGCAGCGTGCACAACCGGATCCACAGATACGAGAGAGCTCATTTCCTTCCAAAGACTATCACTTGAGGTGGGGGGCTAGAGGGGCAGGGGATCAGGTACAAATGGATTGTCCTATTTGCGTCTTTCCGTTTAGGTATCACATAAAATGGGAAGAAGAGGTTCATGACCTCACGCAAGTTTTAATTTCCATAAAACATGTTTTCAGTAATAGTATGTGCTTAATAGATAAGTAGTTACCCTTGGGGACGGTAGTAAACAAAAGGGGCTTCAGGGCTACTGGTAATGTTCTTTTTCTGGGTCTGGATTTAGGTCACATGGGTATGTTCACTTTATGAGAATTCATCAAGCTGTGTATTTATGATCTGAGCATTTTTCTTCATGTAGGCTGATTATGTAAATTAATTTAAATTGATAAATTCATATAAATTTAAATTAATAATTGACTTAAATTGTATGATAATTAAATATATAAACATATTTTTTATATGCGTAGTTAGGTATGGGAAAGAAGACAGACAATTTGGTACAAAGTCTACACCAAGTTAGAATATATTTCATAAAAGTTAATATTTGGGTGCATCATAGATACATTGAGTTTTTAAAAATTGGTCAGGAAGTTGAATTGCTTTGGAAGTTATAATAATGTTCCATGTGAAAGAACTATCGTTTCCAGAAATATTTATTTTTTCATTCACTCATTATAGTGTTTTCAGCATCGCTTACAGAGTATTTGAAATCTAAGCTGTAGCCATACATGATAGCACTCATGTCGACTATTTCAACAAAATCTTTCAACTAAGACATTAATTGGCCTACTGGTTTTGCTCAGTGGAAAAAAAAAATCATTTATTTTATAAATACAGCCATGTTGATTTTTTTAAATTTTTTTAAACTTTATTTTTGAGAGAGAGAGAGAGAGAGAGAGAGAGAGAGACTATGAGCAGGGAAGGGGCAGAGAGAGAGAAAGACACAGAATATGAAGCAGGCTTCAGGCTCTGAGCTGTCAGCACAGATCCCGACATGGGGCTCGAACCCACAGACGGTGAGATTATTACCTGAACCGAAGTCAGATGCCCAACTGACTGAGCCACCCAGGTGCCCCCAGCCATGTTGATTTTTAAGTCATCTAAAATAAGCCTGTTATTAAATTAAAATATTTCTAATCTCAAAATAATATGAATCAATGTTTTATATTCCTGTCTTAATGCACGACCATGATTTTCCTGTAGAGCATGTGTAGTAGTTAAAAGACAAGGCTGCAGAATATCTTCAAAGTGTTAAGAGAAAGATAAACAAAAATTGAGAGAGCTTGAGACCAAAGACTTTCATTAAAGCAACTTTTGACTCCACCAAAATTTAACTAATAGCCTACTGTTGACCAGAAGCCTTACTGATAACATGAACAGTCTATTAACACATATTTCACATGGTATGTGTATTACATACTGTATTCTTAGAATAAAGTAAGCTAGAGAAGAGAAAATATTAGGAAAATCATAAGGAAGAAAAAAATACATTTATAGTACAGTACTGTATTTATTTTTAAAAACCCTCATATAAATAGACTCACACAGTTCAAACCTGTGTTCTTCAAGGATTAAGTGTGTGTATGTATGTGTGTGTGTATATATATATATATATATATATATATATATATATATATATATATCAAACATATAAATCAAATCGCCCAAGATCCCATAGCTAGAAAATGGCATGACTCAGATTTCAATCCAGTCTTCTTAATAATACTGCCAAGAATATCAGTCTTACCAAGTTTATTTCTCTAGTTTTGAGCTCACGACATGTTAAAAAGACAATTGTAGATGCAGATACAACAAAATACAAAGAAAAATAAACACTGGGAAATGTTTTTTTAAAAAGGGCAAGAACATAGGAACCTCAGAAATCGGCACTAAACTCTGATGCTCATCGCTAGCACATTAACAAGTGAAGTTTCACGTGATGAACTAGTCATGAAGAGACTTTGACCTATGCTGAGAATTTTTCGTTAGAGTTCTGATTATATGATTTAAAATATCCTACTTTTTAAAAATACAGTTTTACGCCTGAATGATACACAGACACCAAAAGGATTTTTACCCCCGAATGTGCCGTACAAAGATGTCCGAGAGAGCGCAACTTAACAAAGTTAAGAAAAATACGGAAAATTCATGGCCTGAGCAATGCCAGGAAATATAAACAAAATGTACAAATAAGTTTACAAAAAAATATAGAAAATATTTTTAAATATTATTAAATAATCCTCTCATACCCCCAATGTCCTAAAAAGCAGAGCATGTTTAAATCCTATTTAACCATCTTTTTTTTTTCTTTCCTCGAAGGTCTCCCCACCCTACCTTTGACTAGGGTGGAATTCGGCCTCTTCTATCTCAAAAATAAAGTATTTCCTACCAACATTCATTGCCAGCTTCTCATGGATCAAATGGAGAACTTCTCACTTCTCCCCCTCAAAACATACCCCAATGTTATGTGACCAAGAGCCAACATCGGCCTGTCCTATGTCACTGGGATAATCTCCCTTCTGCTTAGAACGTGGGTGCAATACCCTAGTGTGAGAGAGGGGGAGGAGGAGAAAGTAGCACCTTATCTTGCTGGAGGCGAGGACCATCTGTCAACGCTCCTAAGAGTAGAGAAGGCTTCCTCGCGGGCAGCCCAGCCTTTCAGTGTCACGGACACAGCGCCTGAAAGGCAAAGAGCAGTACTGTTAACATCACTTCTGAAGGGATGAATTGTGGATTTGGATTCTTTTCCTATAAATACTCACCTTTTGAAAACTGCTCTGCAATCTTGGCTGTCAATAAGTTTTATAAATGCTGTATACAAGTCTTTAATTCACCGCTGCCTGCTTGAGGCTTATTTATTTTTTGAAAAAGAGAAGCTGGGAGAGTCATTTGAAAATTCATGGGTAGTTCACTCCTCAAGGCTGGGGTGTGCTCTCGCAATGGCTATAAAAACTTCTGAGACACTGCGCCTTGCCCCTCTCTTTATAACGAATAGCTTTGCTTGTTCGTTATCCGAATAGTGTATTCGTTAATCAAGGAAACAATTATCTGTCTATTCAGATGGCAATAACGTGTTGCATTTCCCCACCACCACCCCCAACCTCTCGTATATTCATTATCACAGCCTGTTTTTGTAATTGCGTTTCAGGATTCCCTCCTCTCTCCCCTCCCACCTCCACCCCTGAGTTCAGAAAATAATAAAAAAGCACTTTAAATCTCCGAGGGAAGAAAATCGTGCAGGAGTTCAGCTAAAGTCCATCACATCACCTTCCTGAATTCACGATAGTTCATTGCCTATGTCTCTAGAGCAAGGTTCGGCAAACCTTTTCTACTGTAAAGGGCCCAATAGTCAGTTTTTCAGGCTTTGTGGGCCAAGTGGTCTCTGTTACAGGTACTCAGCTCTGCCATTGTACTGTGGAAGCAGCCACAGACAATATATGAAAAAAAAAATGGATCTGGCTGTGTTCCAATAAAACTTTATTTATTGACACTAAGTTTTCAATTTCGTATACGTTTCACATGTCACAGAATAGTATCTTTTTTTCTCTCTTCTTCAAAAATTTAAAAAGGCAGAAACCTGCTTTGGCATGGCCTTTAAGCCATACAAACCAGGCTCCAGGCTGCACTTGACCATGGGCTGTAGTTTGGCAACCCCTTCTCTAGAAGATTAGCCGAATGCGTCAGAGGGTTTCCCACCCTCAGCACTACTGACGCTTTGGGCCAGGTAATTAATTCTCTGTGGTGGAAGACTGCCTTGCGTATTTTAGAATGTTCAGCAGCGTCGCTGGCCTCTACCCCCTAGAAGGCAGGAGACACCCCCTCCTAGAATGTCTCCAGACATCGACAAATGTCCCTTGGGGACAAAATTGCCCTGATGGAGAATCACTGGTCTAATACACTGAAAGTTTAGAGGACACCACATGAAATATGAGCTAATCAGCTGCCTAGCACTACCAGGCAGCTTCATGTATCACCTGAGAGATATCCATGGGATTCTCATGCTTCTAATGTAGAAAAGACAATAGTACTTCCCAGTTCATAGCCACTGAAGAAATCCAAAACCTTAGGTAACCCGTTACATAACTTGGATCCGAGTGTTCAAGGATTTGTGCAAAAAATATCTACTTTGGACTTAGGAACCAGTATTCTCTGCCCCTCTTTATGTCTTTATGTGCTTATTTCCAATCCTATTTCTTTCTACTCCCTCACACTCAAAGCCTACTATATGAATCTGGCTCTGGACTACGACAATAAATCTCATAGTCCATTGTTTCATCTATTTGACCAGAATACCAAGACGGCGAAGTGGGAGCTACAGGATACATATTGTACATTAAATTAAGAACCTAAGTTGATTTAAAAGGTACGGCATTTGGAATCCGGCCAGTGGTATGGTGACAGCATTGTATGGTGACAGAAGGTGGCCACACTCGTGGTGATCATAGCATAACATACAGAGAAACTGAATCCCAACCTGGTACACTTGAAACTAATGTAACATTGCGTGTCGACTATACTTAAATAAAGAAATTTTTTACAGGAGAGCTTAAATGAATTCCTGTAAGTCCCCTTCCTATGTACATTTCCCTCCTCTGCAGACTTTTTTCTAATGTGCAAGTTGTGACAGGTATACCCTTAGCTTTTTGGATAGTTATTTGGGCCAAAGACACATAGTAAGTTATGTTCTACACTAATAACACCAAAGCACAAAGATATTCTTATTTTCCCTGACCCTCTTTTCACCTCCAGATTTAAATTATTAGTATAAACCAACTTCTCCTCCTCATAGTAGAAGATATTTTCACCGTTCTTTACCATTCCTCAAAGGAATGGTACTTTTCTGAAAAGTACTGAAAGTTCTCCTATAGAATACCATATTATATATTCTAAAAATTTTTTTAAGTTTATTTATTTATTTTGAGAGAGAGAGAGTGAGCAGGGGAGAGGCAGAGAGAGAGGATCCCAAGCAGGCTCCGTGCCGTCAGCACAGAGCCGGACATGGGGGTTCGAACTCACAAACCGTGAGATCGTGACCTGAGCTGAAATCAAGAGTCAGACACTTAACCAACTAAGCCACCCAGGCACCCCCAGATGATATAGTCTAAAGTCTATTTTCTCCTCTTATTTCTTTAACAGCATGATAAATAACTTTTCATTCTTCTTGGGTGTATCATATCCTAATTATGAGTATTTGTGCCTCAACTTCCTGCAAATTCCTCTGGACACTTAATTATCTCATGTCTCAGTGTAAGAAAAAATGAATAATGCTTTTTTTTGCCTACAATATGAGGTTTCTAGTGAACGAAGGACAGCTTTCTCTGCTGAAGTAAAGTCTCTCAATGAGTAAGAAATTCCTGTAGGGTGGGTCTGAACAGTTCACTTTTAGATGCACAGAGCAAAAAAAGGGAGATTCAGCAGCAACAACAAAATTGCACCTGGTTAAGAGACAGAACAACAAGGAATCTGAATCTTAGCCTCTGACTGTTATAATTGACTGGACCAGTCTTACCTTCTCTGAGCCTCAGTTTTTTCACCACTCAAATCAAGGGGTTGGATTGTGTAATTTCCAAAATCCCTTGATTTTATGACCTGGTTATAGCTTGAGAAAGCAATCGGACGGTGTCACCGTTACATTCTACAGCTATTTAAATATTGGTGCCAAAGTGGGGCCCAAATTTCAAATCAAATATTTGAAAGAGTTTGGGGACACGTTCAAAATAGTCTGTATGTCTTCTTTGATATTTCTTATCCCCCCCCCCAACACACACATGTATTTATCTATAAAATGTGGGCCATCAGAACCAATTTAAATGATTAGTCACATAGTTCAATGTAATGAAAGATTTAGGTTATTACAGAAAACCTAGAATTAATTAAATGTGAAAAAGCAATCTCATAAGAAAGACGACAGCTCAGATCTAAGAGCAGCAAAAACTCTCCTAGTGTATCCCCAGTAGTGCTCAATGGTAGGGTGACGATTTTGCCCTCCAGGAGACGTTTGGCAATGACTGGGAACATTTTTGCTTTGTCACACTGGGTATGGAGGGGTACGAATAGGATGGGCTAATGCCATCTAGTGAATTGAGGCCAGGGGTGCTGTTAAACACCTGTAATGCACAGGTCAGGCTCTCACAACAAAGAATTATCTGGCCTAAAATGTCAGCGATGCTAACATCGAGAGACCCTGGTGTAGACCTATTACGGCTCTGATTTCTAAGTAAACTGTGGACATCGATTCTATACATCTCCTTTCTGCCATCACAGGAGACTTGGCCTCCTCTTGGTTGTTAGTAAACATAGTGAATGTTAGCAGTATATTTAAAACAAAGGTTTTGGCCTAAATCTACCTACATATGTAAAGTTTTGCCAACATAAACTTTATGCCCATGGGGTACACTGGGCCTAACAGAACAACCTGAACCATAATGTCTGATTATCTTCAAGCTTGAGAAAAATTGCAGTAATACGAAAATACTAATTTCTGTTTTGTTAAGGAAACATTTGATTTTACGTCTGTAGTTCTAAAAGGTACATTTTAATTTCCCTGGATGATAATTTATGACCCTCTAGTCTCCTTCACCCAGATATTCTGTTTTGCTGCTTGAGAGCAACGTCCCATAGACCATGAATGTTGGCTCTTCCCATGTTGAGAAACACTGTGGACACTCAAATAAATTCAGAAAGCATCAGCAGAGTCTTTCAGGGGCCAGAATTTGCACGTCATTTGTTTATTAAACCTCTCTTTCCTTCGGATGTAACACTACATGCTCAAAATGAAATGGAGGTAGTCAAGGTACACATTTTGCCTGAATTATCTCATCAGTAAAAGTATCATCTGGGTAATTACATCTCATTAGAACTGGCCCAAAATAGCAAATAAACAAGTGCCTTATCCAAGTATTTTAATTTACTTTACATACTATACAAGGTCCCAATTAGTCAATGTGCAGTTATTTATTTTAAAATAAAATTCAACAAGCTGTAGGTGATTTACTTTAATCCCATTTTTCTTATAATGTTAATTGCCAAAATAAATTATTTCTTATACAGAGCCTGGGATCCTACCAGAGAACAGTCCATTTGGGTTCAACTGCAGCATACCTTAGTAAATATGGCTTCACACGTGCAAAAGATCGGTGTACGTAAAAACAAAATAACTTAATGATCTTCCGGCCTTCCATTTGATCCTATCTAAAGCAATAAAGAAAAGGTATCAAATCCTTATTTTTAACATCCTCACCTTGGTTTTCCAAGAAGAAAAACGTACACAATTTTTGTAAAATGGCAAATGGATTGAAATCCGGATTTCAAAATAAGTTCGCTTTATCGTACGTTTGTTCACAACTTCAGCAAAATTCAGCAAATATCCGTGTTTTGTAGAAGGAGAGAAATGAGAAGGACAAACGTGTCCAGTGACTGCATGGTAGCACCCACTTTGAGTACTTCCCATCCAATTTCTGGTTTTCGTCCCGTCCACCAATATTCTGCTTTTCCTCCTTTCAAGGCCAGGGCTGAATTTGCGTGAACTGAAGCCGAATTCCTTGAATCAAAGTTGGGCGTGGCCATGAGACTTGCCTCGGCCTACGATGGGGGGACAGAAATGACAGGCCACTTTTGCATCAGAGCCTTTAAGAGCTGGTGTGAAATTCAGCCTGTTCCCTCCCTCCACCATCACTGCAAGTAACCGTCCCCCAGACGGTTGAGGTCCTCTCTGCCTGCAGCCCAGAGTGAGAGTGATATAGAGCAGAGCTGTTCCTGCAGTGAACATGTAACAGATGTAAGGAATGAACATGTGCTGTGGTAAACCACTGAGATGCCAGGGTTGTGTGTTCTGCTGGTCTGTGCTAACTGATGCACCTATCCGTGCAAGCCATCGGCATTTGGCATAAATGCCCCCAAGGAATTGGGTAGCGCCTGGGAGGGGAGTTTGAGTAACTCTCCACCTGTGTCTCCCCAAAGAAATGTACTAATCCAAGATCTATTGAATTTAAACCCTCACTGGACAGAACATATTTTGTCTAGGGCCACCTTTACTGATATTAGTAATGAAGATGATAGAGCGGGGGGAAAAAGTGAGAAAACAAGGTTCAAGTATCAACCTCCGTGGGGATCTTGGTTGTTTTCTCCCCTACACCCCTTGCTTTGGAGATGAGGGTGAGTTCCCAAAGGCTGTATGAATTGTCCTCATCATAAGGCTGTTTTTCTGGTGTGCTTCCACAAAAATGCGTGTGTGGGGGTGGGGGTGTGTTGGGCATGGAATGGGAAGAAGACAGGGGAGTTGGGGCGTAGATGGAAACCATGCATGCATACGGTATATGTTTATGTGCTGAGCATTCCTACCACGCACGTGCTACGTGCTGGATTCAAAATAAAAATAAGCAAGAGGGACTTCCCTAAAGAGACTTCAAAAAAATGACAAAAAGAGAAAAAAGAAGAGAGAAACATTTGAAGAAGTCAGTAGCTGAAGTGAAATAATACGGTTAACAGTAGACCAGTGTACATTACAACGGTAGGGGCTGCTGTATTTCAAGGGGTGATTTGGGGTGAGTGACGAGGGACCTAGGAAAGCTTCTGGAGGAGACGACCGCTGAACTAAGCTTTACAGGGTGAGTGTGAGTCGGGGGGCAGGTATGTCAAGGAAACCAGGGCCTGAGAGGGGTGACTTTTCCAAGTATATGGTAAACGAGGTTGGTACTGGAAGATTATATGGCATAAATGTGTGCAGGAAGCGGGCCTCTGGGAGCGGGATTAGAAGATCCAGCCGTGGAAAGAATAACAACCGGTTATAGGCCTACATGTGAAGCAAGCATAAGGAAGGGTATTAGGGTAGGGGGACAACGAAAGGAGCAGGTACGTGAGGCACTACAAAAGGGGCATCTCAACAGCAGGTAGAGGTTGAAGGGGTTAAATCAGAGTTGGAACCACAGTGACTAGAGACCAGTAACGGTGGGACAGCCCAGATGGTAAGGCCCGAAGGCTCTCTGATGGACATCCAACATGGGCCATGCTGAAGCCCAGGAGAACAGTGAAAGCCAATGAGTGAGCCTCATCGCTCATGAGTTATGGGAGGGACAGCTTGGAGCCGAGAGGGAACGTTCCACCTAAACACTGATGGAAACGTTTAGAACCAGGGTATCCACCGGGACACGATATGACAATCAAGAGAGAGAGAATTGTATGAAATGGGGGAGGAGGGCGGCATGGGGGTCAGCAGGGTCAAAGAGAATAAGGACCAAGAAAGGGCCATTGGACTAGAAGTTTGGGATTTTCATGGCTCTCGAGGAAACACTGCATTAGATTTGGGGAGAAACCAGATTATAAAGGGTCGGGGGAAGGTAAAAGACACCGATATATACTATCCATTCCAGATCAGGGCCCGAAGGAGACGGCAAATTTATCCAGTGGCTTTGTTGCCTTGTGTTTTGTTAAGATAGGAGATAACCTGAAAGCAAAGGAAAAGGATATTAGGAAGGTGCATCGAAAGTAATGACTTTCTTAAGTTTATGTAACAATTCACGACTGACAAAATTTATAGTTGACCTTGACATTTTTTCATTTAGCTTTCCGATTAACGTGAGAGAAATTATGTCAAGTCGCAGAGCGGGGACGAGGGGTTTTTCTGACTCCATTGCTGTTTCCTGCAGAAAACTAGCTGCAGACAGCACATTCAGAGGGTGGAGTGGGGAATTAAGTGTCACGTAGGTTGGGCACCTGGGTGGCTCCGCTGCGGAAGCAACCGGCTCTTGATTTCAGCTCAGGGCATGATTTCGTGGTTCGTGTGTCCAAGCCCCACATCGGGCCCTGCGCTGACAGCACAGAGCCTGCTTGGAATTCTGTCTCCCTCTCTCTCTGCCCATCCCACTTGCTGTTCCTCTCAAAAATAAATAAATAAACTTAAAAAAAAGTTTCAGGTAGGTTAACACTGAGAAGAAAAGGTATCTCTAAGATCAGAGGCAAGGAGAAGGAAGCAGATTGAAGCTACTGTGTTTTTCTCACCAAAGAGATGAGCAAAGGCAAAGACATTCAAACATTCTGCGTACCCTTCCCCTTACGCATGAAACAAGATACTTGTGTTTGAAGAAAGAGGCTGATGATGCCTCTTTCCTAAGACATTCAAACTTGGTGATTATGTGCCTCATCTCTGGAGACTCTGAAAAACATAAAGTACAATTTTGTGCATGAAGAAGTACAAATTTTGAATGCGTACCCACTGAGTGCTCAGCACACCGTTTAATAGCCGCTTGCGTTGAGTTCTGGAAATTACGGAACGAAGGGTCTCCTCTATCACTGAAAAGGAGAAGAGACAAAACAATTCTTTCCTTCCCTTATCAGTTAAGCCAACACTTTCTGAACGGGTGTCTCAAGTTCCCTCGCTGGCCACAGATGTCATATCACAGACCTGCAGATTTCCAAAATGCTATCGTCTCGTTGTAGGATAATCTGGAAGACAAAGCTTCTCCTGTGTTCCAACAACTCACAAGTGAGAAGCATTTTCAGGGAGGAAGATTGTGCTTTCTTAAGGCCGTGTTTCTTGATATAAACTCTCACAAGATGCAGCATTTATTTTTCCTTTAATGCGTTCGTTACTCTAAACCGCGATGCCCATTTGCGTACAAACCTGATATCCTGCTGCCACCTGGTGGAAAAACACACACACACAGGAGTTTTACAGAGTCCCTGGCCGCGCCAGGAGAGGGGGCCGGCTCTTCCCCAGTCACAGGATCCCACACAGTGATCAAAGAGCAGGTCTTTCTATTAAACTCCCTGGCAGCGAAACAGCAAAGGCTTGGCTCCCTGCCCCCGGGACTGTGCAGACTGTCACATTTCGGATGCCCACAGCATTTTTCTTTTCTTTTATCTTCAGACTCCCGTGGCTCTCAGACCTTGAATATAATTCTTTCCCAAAGATTCTTTAAAATCACTATTTGTTATTTCTTCCTTTTTCTTTTTTCTTGCTTTCTCTTTTGGAGGAATGCTAGAGGGAGGAGGGAAGGGACAGGCATTATAAGAAGATCGCATCACAATTACCTAGCTTGTTTAATATCATTAATTCACTGCAATAACAATTTGATATGATGGGTCATTTACATTTTACTCATCCGAGTCTCTTGTGCAGAGAAACCATGAGGAGAGGGCTGGGAAGTGCTTTTATTGTGTTCATAAATGATCTGGACGCACTTAAAGAAGCAACCTATACAGAAATGACATTGTTTTGTTTAATAAAGTTCCATTCAAGGCGATTTGGCTGGCTCTTCTATCAAGTGTGATGGGAAAACGAGGCAGTCCTGATATTAAATACCCAGATGATCCTTCAAGCTGTTTATTTCATAATAAGTCAATGCTCGGTTTTACAGCGCTATGTGTTACCCAAGACAGTCATTTAGTTGGTCAATTTCAGGCTAGTGACAAAACTCTGAGTAATAGGAAGGCAGTGTTGATGCTCCATATTCTCTGTGAGGAGATGTCTATAAATTAAAGTTCCCGAGCACACACTAAATTTATATTTAACAGCCATTACTAAATGTAAGATCTAAGTGAAACTAGATTATGACCTACATATATGGAAAACTAATTAAAGCTGCTGGAAACTACCTATTTCTCTTTGGATGATTTATATCAATACATAAAGATGTGAGAATTTAGTGCAAGTCAGATGTGTTCCTATCTATTGCTTAGAGCAAAGCGCATTTTTGGAGGAGAGTAGTGATTATTAAAGATGGAGCTCCAAACGTGAACTTTCCTGTTTTTATAAGGCTAGAGCTTGGTTATTAAACATCAGTGCTTTTCAAAATAGCTTTTCATTTTGCAAGATAAAAAGTCTTGTAAAAATCTCTTTTAGAAAGACAACATGATTTTTGTTAATTCACTAAGCCCTCTATCCTAAGTACTATCTCTGAACTACTTTTCAAAGATTACCAGTGGGGTTTTTTTTTTTTAGCTCCCAAAACAAAAAGATTGTAGTTGGACCCTGATTTTTTACTTTTTAATCGAATTTCCATTCCTTTCATAACGTTAAATTTTTTGACAGTTGTTTTGAATGTATATAATATTTTTCTTTAGAATTTCCTAAGATTAAACATATGCTCTTTCTTTAAAAAAAAAAAAGGTTCTGGGTAGAATAATGTCTCTGTTTACCATGCCTGGACTGTGTCTACACTGGTGGATAGGGCGCACTCAGTGTTATGGGGAAGCAGGTGTGGTGTGGTGATGGGGAAGATGAAAGTCAAGTGCGGCCAGTCACAGAGGCTGACCAAGCAGATGAAGGCAGAGCAGAGACTGTAGTTGGGGGGGGGGGGGGGCGGTTCTTGTGCTGTTGGTGGGCCAGGGGTTGAGTTGAAGACAGGCCCACCCACACAGCCCACACGGATGAGCAGAGCAACTTATGTGGTTGCAATGGCAAGGGGTGGATGTACTAGAGTGATAGAGAAGGGTGATCACAGGAAGGTGACCTGCCTTCAGTTTGAACAATCCTACCAGAAATTTCTGCTTATGTTTGCATGAAGTAAGTCTTTTGATGTTGTTTCTAAATCAAATGAAATCTGGTTAGCCCCCACCGAGTAAGCTTGGCAAGACATCCAAGAGCAACCATTTTGGGGTGTTCCATTTGGTGGTGCAGGGAGGAGGCTTAGGTGGTCTGGGAGAATCACAGGGTCCCTTACTCTCCTCGGTGTCTGCTTGTAACTCTCATTAGTCACTCCCCTGAATCTGTATGGATAGGGAGGGTTTGGGGCACAGTCTGGTTGGGAAACAGTTGCACAAAATCAAGGAAATACCAGTTGACAACATCCAAGGTATGCGTATCCACACCGACATCCTTGCAGAAGTCAGCCCATTCCTACCTGCGGTCAAAGCACCAGCCTCTATCCCCTTCCCCTCTGAAAAATCCATTGGATGTAGCCCTTTGAAATCATTAACCTGTTAACTCTAGCAAGGAGATCATAGACCTCCACGATCCAGTGTTCCCATCGCCCTTTTAAGAAAGGAAATGATAGAATGACACTGCCTATCATTTTTCCATAAAGTTATTCCACCATATTAAATTTTCAGTAGATGTCTACTGTCGCCTGTATTTTCTCTGTGGATACCAGCCCTGAACCTGGACCTGCCACTATTAAATCATTAAATGTCTCATTTAGGTCAGAAGTGCCCTTCTGATGCAATGTTGAGAAGAAAACAGTCTCAGGGAGTTCAATTTGCCTAGCCAGCAACTTACCACAATTATTTGATCTGTTGAGGGACATTTGAAAGTATGTCCTCATGATAACTGTTACTTTAAAATCAAAGGATTTTATAAAGATCCTTTCTGTCTTAGTCTGTTCAGGCTCCTATAGCAGAATACCATGGACTGTGTGCCTTATAAACAACAGACGTTGATTTCTCACAGTTCTGGAGCCTGGGAAGTCCAAGATCAAGGCTCTGGCCAAGTCACTGTCTGGTGAGAGCACACTTCCTGGTTTATAGATGACACCTGCCTCTGTGTCCTCACGTGGTGGAAGAGGCAAGGGAGCACTCTGGGGTCCCTTATAAGGGCATTACACTCACTCATGAGGGTTCCACCCTCATGACCTAATGACTCCCAAAGTCCCCACCTCCATAAACCATCACTCTCCATGTTAGGATTTAACATGTGAATGGGGGGGGGGGGGGGTGGGGAGACACAGACATTCAGTTGATAGCACTTTCTTTGGAAAGAAACATTTCTTTTTCTTTGTGCTTTCTCTAATGTCCATTTTTTTATATTTAAAAAAATATATCAATGTTTCCCAAATATCCATAGATCACTTCTTTACTACTACCACTAAGAGCCAAAAATTAAAGATATAACAAATTAAATTTCCCCAACACTTAATACATGGATTACGAACATTTAATTAAGTAATTCTTTTTAATTTTTTTTCACATTTATTTATTTTTGAGAGACAGAGACAGAGCACGAGAGAGGGAGGGGCAGAGAGAGAAGGAGACACAGAATCCAAAGTAAGCTCCAGGCTCCAAGCTGTCAGCACAGAACCCTATGTGGGGCTCGAACCCATGAACCGTGAGATCATGACCTGAGCCGAAGTCGGACTCTTAACCAACTGAGCCACCCATGCACCCCTTAATTAAGTATTTCTAAGCATTAATTGAAAAAAACTTGTGATGTATCCAATTTTCCTAAATATTTTAAATACCTTAAAGGTATACAAGACTCTCACAAAATTGTTATAAATACAAAGGTAACCAGTAATTTGAGAATAAAACCAGTTATAAATATGCAAAAAGGAAATTTAAATGTCTTTTATCCTTAGCCTGATTCATATTTTTTTTAGTCTTTTCTTGGGTAACATGCCTGACATTTCAACTGTATGCTCTACAACCATTTCAGAGTAGCCAAGAATGCCGAACCTAGGTTATGAACCAATGGGCTCTTGGTAAGGACACAGGTCCTAGGTTCTAAGATTTAAATTCTAGCCAGTGATCATCAGATTAAACTTCATTTAAATCCACATATGTCAAATTGGTTTAATTTTTACAATAATGTTTCCTCACAAATGATTTGGTCAGCGTCCCCAAACCTATTATGTTATCACATTATTATAATGTATTGACCTCGTCTGTTAGAATATCTTGTTGGGAATTTTTTAAGGTATTTTATTAAGATTATTAGGATTATTTGGAAGCATTACCTGCTAGTAGATAATGCACTGAGCCTACATTTTCATTCTCCTTTCCAGGACACTAGCTCTAATTATTGTTTTTGAGGTCACTGTTGATTTCTTTTTGCGCAGAGTGGTCACTGGTGTTAATGAACTGTGAGTCCTTGTTTCTCAGTCCAGTTTTCTTGTGTGACTCCAGCTATTGGTTGGTCCTTTCTGATATCATTATAATAAGTACCTTTCTTAGGGTTAGTTGGCTTACTGGTTTTGTGCCTATTATACTACCTAGTATGTATGTATGTGTGTGTGTATATATATATATATTTATTTATAGTCAGGAATTTAATTAGCAGATGAAACAATGTACCCACATATATTATCCCCCCATTGACTATACCCCATACTGTTAACCCTTGGCCTTTCTCTTCTAAGTATTGTTATAAGTGACTGACCTTTCACAGACTAAACTTTTAGTCAACCATAATTCATGTTCCCCTGAATCCTCTCCCTCCTATCTCCCTCCTCCTCCTCCTCCTCTGTCTCTGTCTCAATGCTAACTCATCAAAAGTTGGCCAGTAGGAATCTCTAACTTGACTCCATCCTTTTAGTATTTTGGTTCTATCTTCAACATTCCAAAACCACGCTTGCATTCTGGCAACAACAGTATGTTCAAGTCTCGTTCCAATTTGTTCTGTGTTATTGTGCTTCATTTTACTGCTCCAAGACATACATCTGCATCCATATCGGAAGTAGCAGAAAATAGTAGAGAATAATCTCTAAGTCCAAACTCTGGGGACAAGGGGTAACCAGGAACATCAATGGTAGGTGAAAATACTGCTGTGGCTACCATTTAATAAGGACAGAGATGGAAAATAGGTGTTGTTTTAGCATCATAACTTCATGGTGGTCTTTCTAAATAAGATTATATATTGCTATGCTCTGTTTTTCTGAAAATCTGTAGTTTCATTGACCACTAAGACATTTTTTTTTACACTGAAGCATTTGACCCTCATTCTTTCTGCATGGGCCACATGCACTGAAATATTTCTTATGCTCAGCTCTGTAAAGATCCCAAACCATATACACCTTAGTAGAATTGAGTTTAGAATTTCCTACATGTGTGTGTGAGTGCATGCATGCATAAGAATATGGATTTATTTCCAGCAGCAGGTAGTATCCTTTTATCTATCACGTATGGTAAATACTTCTTCATTTTGCTTTCTCACCAATAATTAATATCAACAATGATATTCATCTAAATTTCATTGTGTTTATACTTGTCTGAATCCAATACTTCATACCCTCACGTAACAATTTACACCTTCCCTTTGGAATAATATTCTTATCCTGTTCTCAAAATTGACAAGTAATGGATTTAAGGATGAAGTTACCTAATTTGGCTCCTGTATGATGGACAGAAACCAACGCGTAGGGACAAAATCAGGAAGAGAAAAAGGCAGTTTTCTTTAGGTTAAAAAAAGTCAACAAATAGAACCGTTTGCTTCTAAGAAATCGTTATTTATGATATGAGAAAAACCTAAAAGATTGGAAAGAGTTTTTCCTTCGTTCTTTTTGTCCATTTCTGGTGTTCATCCTGAGTGATTTTAATACATCCCATTTAGCCGTACGTACTGCGATGTTCCCACTGAGTGTCTCTACAGGTTAGGTTGTGACCTCAGGGGCACCACAAGCCAAAGAGAACCAAGCAGTAGAGTGGGAGAATGAAAAAGCCCCCCAACTGGTTGGGAGTTGGCGCAGATGGGTATGTGGGAGAGTTAAAGGACAGACCTAGAGGTACAGGGCTCAGATCAGACAATTTCGCTCAGGCTCCTGAGACATAAAGAATTTATGATCATCAGGAAAGAGGTAATTTGCTGAAATTCCCACCACAGAACCAGAAAGAAGGAGGGAGATAGACATGTGTGCCCTGCGCCAAAGTGGCCCAGGAGATACCTCGTTGAGCCAATAATTTAACTGAAAATAACATACACTCAGGTAAGGAAGGCAGAGTAAACTGCATATAAGGCTCTGGTCTGGATCTTAAGATGCAATCTGCTTCATTTCCTTGAGGAACCACGTTCCTAATTCTTACAACCATTTGGTTAAATGTTGACCAACAAAAGCAGATGTTCTATTGTGTTCAATGGGGGAAAGCTCTTATTTTCTGTTTCGTCTGGTGAATAGCGCATGAATCCACACAGAAATCTGCATCAGGTGTTTCCATCTTAACCAATGGCATAATTCCAAAAGGACTGCCAGCCAGGAGAGCTCCTAAGCCTCCCTGAAAAACTGGAGGAACTCATTATATTTTGCTCTTGGCTTGGATGAATGAAGGAAGAGAGGCAGGTGGGTCCCCACTGAGGCTGCAAATCACTTGCATTCTGGATTTAAGAGGAGGTTGAGGAAACCAGCAGCAGCTGCCCTCATGAGGGGTGAAAGTGTTGCTGTAGAGGTCCAAAACCCAACAGTTTTGAGTCAGAAAGGAGCTTTCAAGGAAACATTTTACTGTGGTTTAAAAATTCTTCGCTGTGAACGTGCTGAGCTTTTGTTCTTTCAGCGTGTTCTTTCTCTGATTTCTCAAGAAGACATAATCTAGTAAGACTGGGGTGCTGTGGCCACAAATCCCTGGTTAACATTAGGCGAGAGGAGCGTCAGAAGGAGGCAGGGGTCCCCGCCTATTACCGAAGTCCTTTAAGAGCAGGTGATCGATTGGATGTACAAAGAGAATTGCCAAGAAGAAAGCATCACAGTCTCAATTTAAAAAAACAAAACAGGGCTGCCTGGGTGGCTCAGTTGGTTGAGCGTCCAACTTTGGTTCAGGTCATGATCTCGCGGTGTGTGGGCTCGAGCCCCGCATCGGGCTCTGTGCTGACAGCTTGGAGCCTGGAGCCTGTTTCGGATTCTGTGTCTCCCTCTCTCTCTGCACCGCCCCCCCCCCCACTCACACTCTGTCTCTGACACCTTCAAAAATAAATAAACATTTAAAAAAATTTAAAAACGAAACAAAGCAAACAATTCAAGCTTTGGTTCACCTGTCTGCCTCCTGATGACACAGATCAATGATTTAATTGGTAGTCCTCTACATCGTCTCCTCAAATAGTGATTTGTCCCATTTATCATAATTTCTAAAGAGCACTAAAACACGGGATGCTCTTTAATAACATATATGGAGCTTGAATAAATAGCATAGTTCATATGCTTTCAATAGTCCAGAATTCCAGAAGTAGTGTTCTGTCGAACACACTTGGAAAAATACTTAACTAACCAGTCTATTTACAACAGAAAGAGTTTCGTGGCTCCACAGCTAATGCATTTGAAAGACCAGGAGCTCAAAAAAAATTTAAGGTGTGAACTTAGGAAGCTGGAGGCATGGGTTTGGTCCTCTTATGCATGTTTATTTTACAGGCAGCATAGTGACAAGCCCACCCTGACCCAACGGAGTAAGATTATAGGCAGATTGGCTCAAACCCATCCCTGTTTTCCACCCACCATAGTATAGAAATTATTTTAAACGTGTGTAGTAAGAATATCTCTATTAATTTTTTTAAGCATGACAGAAATAGGCAGTTGAGGGAAATGATTAGGAATGCAGGCTTTGGAATCAGACAGGCTCGCTGTGAAGCACCTCGTTCACCCAGTGAACTTCAGCAAGTTACTTCGTCTCTCTCTCTCTCTCTCTCTCTCTCTCTCTCTCTCTCTCACCTGCCTCATCTGCAGAGCGGAATAATGGCAGCAAATTATTGGCAGATTTTGGCAGCAAAATCTTTTAGGATTTAGGAATCTCAGGTGGGATGATGTGCATTAAGTGCCCAGGACCGTGAGTCACCCAGTAAATGGTCAATAAATATTAGTTAGTATATATTATTATCATTCTCTCGACCAATAACAGCATTTTGGTTAACTGGGACTAAGAAGAAAAGAAGGAAAACGGAAGCAAAATGTCATTATCGTTTGAGGGGGGTTGCATCTGCTGGCAACCTTTGTGACAATGGTCGCTAATTACGTCTATTCAGAAAGCTGCCCTGTTGGCCCTGTGGAGGGTGACTTGGAGGGGGAGGTATTAAAACCAGGGAGGCAAGAGCCACGCGAAAAGACAACAGGAGATGGTATGAGAAGCATGTGGAGATGCCATTGGTTGAATTTGGCATTCAGTTTTGTATGGGCATGGAAGTTATGGCTCCGGACAGACCCTGACACTTCCTCACGCTGCGTGACTCTGTGAACAGTGATATCCTTAACGTGAGGACCACAAGAGGAGCCAGTCTTGGGATGTGGACGACGAGTTTTTGGTTTTACGTTTGCTCTTTTGAACTTCTGGTAGCAAATCCAGAAGAAGGGGCATGCCCTGCTGGAGCGTTGGCATTTAGCTCTGGAACTCTGATCAGAGGTCCATGTGGTAACACGGGTGGAGCTTATCAGTGGGAGACGATGGAAATCACACAGAGAGCCCAAGAGAGAACAGAGTGGCCTGAGTGGCGCCCCCAGGGGTACGGTATGTAAGAGACATTCAGAGGTAGTAGAATCAATGAGTGGACCAAGAGTAGAGTAGTAGGAAGAGAACCAGAGAGAATAACGTCCTAAGCTAAATGAGCTTGAGTAAATAAGAAATTGAGAATAAAGATGGCACACCAAGTCTCTGAAATTCCCCCGGGACCCGGGACTGAACTTCAAGCCCTGTCTTCCCCGGAAACCTACACAGAAGCCAAGTTTGGCTGTCAGGGTACAGCTGTCTCTGGCAAAGGAGGTAATGTCCTTCTGCTTCAAAGCTGATAAACCCGAGCGCCCATGTCTATGTGGTTTCCAAGCTATTCCTGCTCACTGAAACCTGAAGAGGGAGCGAGGCACGATTCCTCGTCAGACTGTCCCTGTGTCCTCAGCACGAAGCCTCTGGTCTGGCTGTACCAGGAATAGGAATGAATGTCATGTTCATCCTTCACAAACTTCAAAATAGCAGTAGTTCAAAACTAGCCAGGCTTCTAATAAGCAATTGGAGAGGTACCTAGACTCCAGAACTAGAACTATGTTTCCAAAGCTTCTGTAGAGAAGATCACCTGCAGCAGAAGCAGCAGAGGTGCTCATTAAAAGGGCAGATTCCAGGGCGCCTGGGTGGCTCAGTCGGTTAAGTGTCCCACTCTTGATTTCGGCTCAGATTATGATCTCACGGTTCATGAGTTCAAGCCCCACATCAGGCTCTGCACTAACAGTAAGGAGCCTGCCTGGGATTCTCTCTCTTTCCCTGTCCCCTGCTCACACACACACACACACACACACACACACACTCTCTCTTTCTCTCTGAAAATAAATAAATAAATTTTTAAAAGGGCAGATTCCACATAGCCGGGATGATGGCTCAGAAATCCGCATTTTTAGCAAGCCCTGCACATTATTCTAATGCACAATAAAGTTTGTGAGCCATTGATTGTAAAAGAACAGAAAATCAGTTTGAAACACCCAACAAAGAGCTCCACCTGGGAAAGATAATCTGAAGGGAATACATTTTACTCATAGGAGATAATCCTTAACAGAATTATGAGACTTTGTGAGAATTAATTGTGTCTAGTATCTCAGTTTTCCAAATTATTTGTGTGAATATTTTCTCCCTCCCTGCTCTGTGTTTTCTGATTAATACATGGTGGAATGCTTTATAGTTTTTCCAGCATGAGAAATAGAGCAGGATGAAAATTTCCCATGCATTTTCTTCAAAGAAAAGCATTTTGGACTTCAGTGTTAAAAGGAAAAGTCATGAAATATTTTAATTTTTTTTTTGTGGCTGGTGAGTTGTGTTCACCCTGTTCTTTTTATTAAGCACTTTTCAATGAATACTTCCTTTTTCTCAAAGTAAAAACTGGCTTTTTTTCTGCTGAAAAGCATCATTGTCAAAGTTCATTGTCACATTTACACTTTAGAAATTATCACCTGGTTCTCGTTAGTGGAGAAAATTAGAATAGTTTATGTTCCACTGTGTTATCCTAACCTCGTCCCCTTGTTTGTCAAGATTCTTAAGCTGGACATTATTCTGCGTGTATGTGTGTGTGCTTGCAGTAAAACATAGATCATGACTGAAAGGCAACTACTAGATAATTATTATAAGTATAAATATTGACCATGGATATTGAAATGTTTATCCCCACCCTATGTTGATACTTGAAATCATACCATTAGAAATTAATTAGTTTGGATCTTAAAGGCATTTCAATCTTCAGGAACCTCTTATTAAAATAATAATTAAAAAACAGGGGTGAATAATCATGAAGGGCTTATCAGCCACCACACGATGAAGGTTTGGTTGATTAATAACTGAAAGCAGGATTGGTAAAGATGAAGCTAGAGACACATCACGGAGATGGGGACTAGGAGAGACAACAGAAACCGCCATCAAATGTCACCTTGCTCATTCCCAGTCTCTCAAATGGGGCAATTCTCCCCCTTTCAACAAGAGCCTGTGCTGTGAAAGCAAGGAAAACTTTAAAAGACTTATCCTCATTAAGTTTTGGGACAGAAACCTTACCAAATGAGTAAATTCCTGGGGAAGATCAAGATCTTAGAGCCCCTTAATAGGACTAAAATAATCATTAGCCGACCGGAGAGAAGAGGACAGCCTCTCAGCCCGAGGAAGAGGTATTGGGTGAGTCTGGCCCAGCACCGACGCTGCTTTCTTCTACAGCTGCTTGGAAATACAGACCTGGAGAAGGGGGCTTCTCCCAGCCAAGTTCATGCTCCAGGATATGGGAATAGGGTTGCAAACTAAAGATTAATTGTGCAACACGACAGATGTCTTTGTGAGGTATTACAACACACACTTCAGTTCATATGGGGAAACATGGACCCTTCACACTTGGTCTGACCTGATGTTCATCCAGCCAGGCCCATCTTCAGACCACTTCTCTAGGGGTATAGGACGTTAGGAAGTTGAACCATCCCAGCCAATGTAAACAACTGGTCTCTTTCACGTGAGCATTCCACCTCAGTGCTCCGGATCATCTCTGCCTCTGTCACATGCAACCAGAAAATGTGTAGCTCAACTCAATTCAATGTCTTTTTTTTTGGGGGGGGGGGGGATGCACAAGTGCTTTGACAAGACATACAAAGAATTAATTTAAAAAGTATCTTTAGTAAAAGCATCTTTAGTAAATCTCATAGGAGATTTTCTTAAACCTCTCTTTCCAAACAACTTCAGCAAATACTACTGAGTCACATCCCTAATGTAATAACAAGGCTTGATTTGGTCAAGCAGCGACTCTGTCTCCATACGGACATTGAGCTTTTGAAGCCTTCCTCCTCGGTTCGGCTCCGTGACCCACAGCTCCCCCACTGGTGGACCCAAGGTGGTGCATCTCAGTCATTCAACAGTGTCTCCTGAGCACCTGCTCTGTGCCAAGCAAGGCCTGGGTGCCAGAAACACGAGAAAGGACAAAGCAAGCGAAACACTTGTGTGCATGGACCTCATATCCTAGTTCAGGAAAGACAGTCAATAAATAAGTAAACTTAATATATAGATAGGAATGTAACATAATGACGCATGCTCTAAAAATGAAACCAGTGGGCAATGGCTGAGGATAACTTGAGGCTGGATTTTCCATTTGTTCGAGAAGGTATCACTGACTCTGAGGAGGTGACTGAATTCTTAGTGATAAGACGAGCCAATCCTGCTGGAATCTGCGGGAAGCATTCCAGGAAGAAGAAACCGATCCTGAGATTGGAGCAAGCTTGATATCTTGAAGAACAGAAAGAAGGCTGGCGTGGCTTCTGAGCAAAGGATCGAGCGGAACAGGGTGACATCAGAGACAGAGGCAAAATTATGAGGGCCCCAGATTCTGGATCTTTTATGAAGTCTAGGGCTATGCATGACGTACAGGAGCTTCTCAGAAGAGACACGAGGAGGAACACGGTGGTCTTCTCCCCAGGGTGCCCGGACTTTACAGGAGAGTCTCCTCTAGCTTTACTTCGGCTGAAATTTGAAGACAAAGGATACAGTCGCATCTCCAGGCTCCCTTTAGATGCCAAGAAAGCCCAGCATAAAAATCATACAGGGCTGTTTGGAGGGCTAATACTTTGTAGGAAAAACTGAGGGCTGGGGATGGGGAGTGAAAGGGAATTACTCTATTTAAAAAAAAATGCAGCATTTCTTCTGGAGTAAGCACTTGTATTGAAGCCACGAGACCTGGGTTCAAAGTGAAACTCTAAGTGTTCACATCACAATTTCTGTACCTCGGTTTCCTCACATGAAAAATGGAGATAATACCAGAATTTCAAGTGATGTTGTGAAGATTAATTGGGGGAAAAAATGCCTGAATTAAAACATTGCTCGGAACGTGGCGGGATAGATTTTAGCTGCTATTAATAACTATTAATAATTCCATGAAGTTAACTATTCACAAATACTAGTAACTCTCTGAAGTCCGGGGTCTTAACAGAGTAAGGCTTGGTGAAGAAAAGCGTGTTCATGGCCAGTGGGAATTCATCAGAAGAAGAAAGTTTTACAGCATCGCTGTTAGCGGTTAGTTGATTCGTTCGTTGTGGTGGTTTATAGTTCAGGAATGCCTCAGCGGCATGGGGCCCTTACATGTGAATCGTAGGGCCTCAGAAACCCTCTTCTTTCTCAGGATGAGAGAGAATGTCGCTTTTGCCCACTGTGGCTATGCTATCGCTATAGGGTGGGACCCGGAAACCTGTCACCCAGGGCCAAAGCTGAGGCCTCCTGTGCAATGCCGTGATCTGCTTGGTCCCAATACGGACTTCCTTTTCAAAACAAGTGTCCGATGACCACAGGTAGTAAAAAAAAAAAAACTGATCTTTATTTGTAACTCACAAGGAGCTTCGAGGCCATTCGATTCCCAGCACACAACACTTTCAGATTCACTCTCACGCTGCTCCTGCTCCATGTTTCTCCATCGTGTTCCACTCGTGTTGGACCCCATCCCAAGTTCTTCCCGAAAACTCTTTCCTGCAGCATTCATGGACTCTTGTCTCTGCTTCTGCTTCCTCTTCCCTTTCATTCTGTACACATAAATACACACACAGAGACACACACGCACACAACCTGGGTCCTTCCCTGTACAAATATCCCACCCATTACCATCCACAAAGGTAACTAGTATTAAAGTTTGATGTCAGTCCTTCTAGACTTTTATCTTTTACTCTGTGCTTCAATGAACACACACACACACACACACACACACACACACACACACACGAGTGTGTGTGTATACATGTGTAGATGTATCAGGTCCATGTACAACATGCACATATACTTTTTAACAACATGGAGACATCATATGGATTTTATTCTGAAAATTGTGTGTCACTCAACAATGTACAATTGACAATCTGCATAGACCCGTCTTACTGTTCATGCCACATTGTATTATATTTGTTTAATATACCATAACAGATTTACACATGGTGGTTGTTTTTTATGGTGGTTTTTTTTTTTTTGCTACTAGAAGCTCTTTAAAATTTTACAAACCACCAAAGCCCCAAACTGTAAAGGTGTGTGCACGGTGTTCAACTCGAGGTGGAGGGTAGAAGATTAAGGAGAAAGTCAAGTGGATTGAAATCAGCAATAAAGCGACCATTCTCCAATACTAAATGTACTTGAAATTTATTCCCCTGCATCTGTAGGTAAATGTCCTTCTGTTCTTGAAACAATAAATCCCCATAAACTTCCCATAAAGTTTTGCAGAGGTGAAATGTGGGATTGGTTCCATCAGAATCCATTCAGAGCTTTGTTTGTGCACCTTCTGATCTGAATTTTAAAGCCCCTGTTTTTCCTCGGAGCCCCTGAGACTGAGAAAAGGTCAGAATGCAACATGTTTCAAAGCCGCTGTGCTCCGGGTGGCCACCAGCCTGCTGGAAATAATTGCTTTCAAAACCCAGATTGTGGCCCCATCTACTCAGTTGCAAATTAGCATAACCTACGGCACCATGCAGTGGTGGTGACAACTGTTAGTGTAACTTTTTGTTCTATTCTCAGTTCACTTTTAGAAATATTGAGATGCCCAAACACCTCCATTCCAGACAGTCTGTCTTTGTTTTCAGTAACCTCAGAGGCAACACTGAGCCCCAGACCTCTATTTTACAACTTGAAATTTTATTTTATTTTTTTAATGTTTACCTTTTTTCAACGTTTTTTATTTATTTTTGGGACAGAGCGAGACAGAGCATGAACGGGGGAGGGGCAGAGAGAGAGGGAGACACAGAATCGGAAACAGGCTCCAGGTTCTGAGCCATCAGCCCAGAGCCCGACGTGGGGCTCGAACCCACGGACCGTGAGATCATGACCTGGCTGAAGTCGGACGCTTAACCGACTGCGCCACCCAGGCGCCCCTAATGTTTACCTTTTTTGAGAGAGAGAAAGAGAAGGAGTCGGGGAGAAGCAGAGAGAGACGGGGACAGAGGATCCCAAGCGGGCTCTGCACTGACAGCAGAGGGCCCGATGCAGGGGCTTGAACTCCTGAACCATGAGATCATGACCTGAGTCGAAATCAGATGCTCAACCCGCTGAGCCATGCAGGTGCCCTTACAACTTGATTTTTTTTTTTAATTTTTTTTTACACTTATTCATTTTTGAAAGACAGAGAGAGACAGAGCGTGAGCAGGGGAGGGGCAGAGAGAGAAGGAGACACAGAATCCGAAGCGGGCTCCAGGCTCCGAGCTGTCAGCACAGAGCCCGACGCGGGGCTCAAACTCACAAACCGCGAGATCATGACCTGAGCCGAAGTCGGACACTCAACCGACTGAGCCACCCAGACGCCCCTACAATTTGAAATTTTAAAGTGGAAGATACTAAGTCCAATCATAAAGTGACACGTCACACTGAATTTCACTGTAATAATCTATTCTATATTTCCTTCTCCGGTGTGTACCCCCCCAGTATGTTCAATAAACATGCAATGAGGCCCTGGTGTCTGAGGTTGTGGCCTTGCGACTTCATTCGGTGCAAACCTCTCCCATGGCCCCGCAGCCCCTCCGAGCAACTTCTGGAGAAATCACTCCCCACTCCAGGCATCTCAGCAGCCCGTCCCTGCTCCCGTGGTCTGTCCTGCCCTCCTACTAATTCCCAGATTCCTCTGAAGCAAAACTATTCGAAATCAACATAGTGGATGCGCTCACTTTATTATTCGTCGTGATCAATGTGACACGACGTAATAAAATTCCCGCTGGCCTCGCACCGTCTCAGACACCAAAGGGTGTCCTTTGCAATCCACTTGAATCCCATTTCACAGTCCTTACCCCCGGGGGCGGCCACAACCAAAGCTGTGTCTCTGCACCGAGCCTCGCACCATGGAGATGACAAAGGATCGCAATGTCAAGTGCAGTCGTGCCTTCAAGTGTGTTCCTTTTATCCTTAAAAGTCTGAACATCTATTTCGGCTTTGCTGCATTATTTATTTTTACTTCGGAAATTATTTTCACTTAGCCACTAAGTGGAATTTGTTTTCAGGCTCGCTTTCCGCTGTGTTCCCTTCTTCTCGAGTATTTATGAGTTTGTTAGGAAACGGCAGCCCATTCTATATAAATCCAGGCCGTCTCTCACACCCTTGCATGCACAAAAATCTGTCATTTTTCTAGGAGTATTAATAAATATAGGGCAGAAGAGGGCTTTTCGCCCTTTTATAGTGCTTTGGTGTTTCAAAGTGCTTCTGGATGGTGCTGTGTCTTTACATCATTAGGACAACCCTGTGACAAAGGAACTACTTTTTCTAACTTACAAATAAAGAAACTGAGGTTCTAAAAGCTTGCATTTTTCCACTTCCTCTTTGCATCATGGGTTGTCTTCCCTCTTTACTAATCCCGCTCCTGGAGAGGGGGAGGGCAGGGAGGGGGGTGGAGGGGGGGACCGTGTTAGTTTTCAGCAGGAAAACGACAGTATCTATGAATAGGTCGTGCGAATCTTTTTATTTCCTGTAATGAAAACAGCACCAAAAGGAAACTTTGATTTGTGTAACATAATTGTGTGACTCCTATCAATCCATTACTCCGCCGTGTAGAGCAGTTTCCAATGTTCGCATCCACCATTCTGCCGAAATGGGAGGCTTTTTCCACATTTCACTCACCTAATGGATTTTATATAAAATCTGTTTTTCTATGGATGTAGGGCTCTGGGGGGTTTGTAGTCTATCAAGAGTTAAGGGCTGCCTCACGTTACAGCATTCCTTCTCTGCACATTGGCTGAGCGTGGCTAAATACATCGCAGTCTTTTACATTTGTGCTGTGACCATTCTTCACCGCAGCAGGGCAGATGATGAAATGGGAGCTTAATGGTATTAGGGCAGGAATTACAATCGTAGGAAGAGAGAAAATGATAAGAGGTCAGAGATACCAAAGGGACACATTGTAAAGACAGAAGCGACACCCACGGGGCTGGCCCTCAGAACCATCGTCAACCACCATGAGTACCTGCTGAGGACCCCGCGGTTTTGAAGAGGGCCCGCATGTCAGATCTCTAAGAAGGGAACTGTTAAATAGGCCCAAAAGGCCAAGTAAATAATGCCAATCCACATGGCCTTCCACCCGGCTAAATAACTCTTTGATTCAGAAATTTGAGAAGGAGGTCTCCACAGATGGTCAAGGAGTGGTGAGAGCTGGGAGTGGGACTATCAATGGTTCAGATCTTTTTTAAGAACACTTAAAGAAGAACACTTAAAGAACACTTTAAGAACACTTAAAGAACACTTATTTTAAAGAACACATTGAACACCCACCTCCGTGGCAGGCTAGAGATTACAGGTAGGAAGAAATAGAAAATACAGTCTCTGCTCTGTGAAGTTCCTAGCCTAGCAGAGGAGAGGAACGCGTGAAAGTAATTATAATAATACGGTAAGTTGAATTCAGAGATAGACACAAGATGTCATAGGAACACGGGGAAAGCGTGCCCTCAAGGAGGAGAAGGAATCAGGGCAGATGTAGCGTGTGAGTGGGGAGGCCGGGGAAGGGGAAGTTGGAGAGAAGGATAATCCAGAAAGAGGAAAGCACGTGAAGAAAGGCATGGAGTCCATACACAACAATGGGGGTGGTGGGAAGTCATGGCATCTGTGTACTGCTGAGCACACGTTCTCGGGAGAGAGGAGGCTGAAGAAGGGGGTCTACACCTAATACGCCATGTCCAGGAGTTTGCAAGGTATTCCGCAGGCGTTTAGAACCATGAGAGGGAAACCATCAGCTGTGCATTTTGGAAAGCTCTCTCTGTTGGCTTTGTAGGGACTGGATTTAAAATTGAACAACCCTGGAGGTAGAGCCTAACGTCAATGCGTCATCCAGGTGAGAGGCGATGGCCTGAGCCCTGGCAGTAGAAGGAATAGAAGCGGGGACATACCTGCAGAGTATTTCGGAGGTGCGGTTCTCAGGCCTTGGGAGTCGATTGGGTATGGAGGAATGACTCCCCTGTTTCTGGCTTGAGCGGTAGAGTGGGAACAGCTCCAAGGGGAGAATACTGCAGGTAGAGCGAATTTGGAAGAAATATATGTTCACTTGCAGTCATTTAGAGTTTGAAGTACTTGCAGGTCAAAGTAAAGCTGTCTAGTAAGAAACCCATATGTTAATGTTAAACTCATAGTAGCGATCTAACTGTATGCATAAATTTCGGAATCACTGATCTATGTGTGGTTAGTGCTTGAAATCGTGAAAGGGAGTGAAATCGCTCGGGAAAAGAAGGAAAAGCAGATTTATCCCTGGGCCTGACATGCAAGCATTGAAAAGTTATGCGGTTCCCCGAGTAGCCCTCCCATGGCCGTTCCTGTGTAGTACGTTACTTGTTAAATATTTTTAATTTCAACCTGCATGTAGTGGATGTAAATTTGTCCTCCAACCTCCAGATGCAACACTCTTATTTTTGCTAAAGCAGACAGATCTTCCCCCCGCATCCTTTGCTCACCAGGATGTGAAACATCCAGGCTTGCTACTCCCTCCTTCTTTGGAATCGATCACACAGAAACCTTTAGAGTTTTACCCGACACAGAAATTTGAATGAAGAGCAGAGGGCACGGATATTCCCATTACACACTTAGTTATTCATTTCTCCACTTCTGGTTAATAATTTTTAACTTTGAATCCCATTATATTTAAGATGACAACTAGGATGACTAATTAGGCATAACTGGTCGCCCCAATAAGGAAAGTTTGAGGGATCTAACACAGAGACTCTGGAGGGTTTTAGACCTGCTCCCCATCTCCAAATATCCAAAGTACATGGGGCGCCTGGGTGGCTCATTGGTTAAGCGTCCTACTCCAGATCAGGTCATGATGTCACTATTCGTTGGTTCGAGCCCCACGTCGAGCGTTCGAGCCCACGTTGAGCTCTGTGCTGACATCTCAGAGCCTAGAGCCTGCTTCAGATTCTGTGTCTCCCTCTCTCTCTTTCCCTTCCTTGCTTTCACTCTGTCTCTCAAAACTAAATAAAACATTAAAAACAATTTTTTTTAATCCGAGTACACGCAACTGTTGCCAGCACGCAAAATAAGATAAAATTACCTCCTTAGTAGGACTCTGTCCACGTGCACCATTGACAAGAGTCAGCGTGTGAGTTCCCACGACTGATGAATTTCATCACATGATCAGTTTCATCACATCCCCCTATTCTCTGGCTATTGGTCAGCTCACAGCAGCACAGGAAACACCCTCAGCATCATGACCTCTGGGGTTTTATTATCATATTGTTCTCTGTGGGACCCTGTCCCCATTCTTTCCCAAAGAAACCAAATGGCAAAGAGACACGGGGTGAAAAATTTACATTGTTGACCCCCAAGCCCTGTGGGTTGTTAACAACGGAAAAAGTTTGCTGGTGAGGGTGAAACTTGACGAGTTAGTAACATTCTACCTCCAAGCCCTTCATTTTGAGGTTGGGCTTGCCCTATAAAATCAGGCAGGGAGCTGAACAAAGCTACTTTTACCTTTCCAGAATGCACAAAATGGTTTAATTAAGGAAGTCCTTTTTTTCTCCCCATAAGGACACCTCTACAAATAGACTCAAATCTACATGCAAATGAAGCCATCTGGCTTATTGTTGTCAATAGCACCCAGCCCACGGTAAACAATAGAAGGCTCACTGCGTAACTCAAATACCCTCGTCTCTAACCTTGGGGTCACTGAAAATTTTCAGAGTAATTAGACTCAGCGCTAGTATTCACATTGGAGAGTGCTTGCCACTTAAAGCAGAAGCAATAGCTGTGTTTCTTGGTGCGGTGTCAGTACGGGGCCACTGGATGGCTCTGAGGAAATTGCTGGACCTGGAAGCCAGTGGCGTCCAGGCCACACCCGCAGCCATGGCCTCACCAAACCACAGCCACGGCCGTAGAGCCCACGTGCAATCTTCTCCCTGTCTGCCAGAAGCCACGTCTTCCAGCCACTTCCTGGTTACCTGCCCTCTCAGAGGGGAGGGATCTCTGCCGTACCTTCGTTCTAATGAGAGGATCTACGGTGTGTGGGTAACTCTGCTTTCTTGGGTGCCCGCCACTGCTTTGTTCGTCAGATTTTTATTCAGCGGCTGCTCTACAAAACCATATGTCACCTCGCCAGGGCTCAAGGTGACTCCCATGTGTGTGTCCTGAAGGAATTTTTTTTTTTTAATTCCTGAGGAGATTAAGCGGCGGGGAGGGCACAGGTTTGAAAGCCAGTGAGCAGGGAGCAGAAGGGTGAGAGGCGAACAGGACAGATGGCGGACGTGGGTACGAGTCTGAGATGAGTCGACTGGCTGCAGAAGTCAGAATTGGTTATGTCAGTTTAGCTAGGGGTGGTTGGCTGCTCCCCCTTAAAGAATTCACCCGCGGGGTAGGGAAGGCTCAGGAGGGGCCTCAGGGCTTGCTGGCCTGCTGTTTAGGAAAGGAAGCTCCTTTCCCATCCTCCCCCAGGACCATAGGTGACACCAAAGCCATCAGTCATAATGGTTAATGTCCTTTTCGTAGTAGTAACGGCAGTAGTAACGTGTTGAACACTTACGTTGTGCTCAGCCCTCTGCTAAATGCATTTCGTGGATTATCTTCTGTGATTCTCAGCACCCATTAAGAGAGGTGCCATTGTTAATTCCATTGTACGCATAAGGAAATTGAGATTGAGGGAGATCAAGAAACTTGTCCCAGTCACCCAGTGGGTGTGGGTGATAAAGCCAGACCCTGACGCTGGAGCCTGCACGTGGAACAGGCCACGGCAACTTCGCCAAGTGACAAGCCAGAGCAGCCCCCTGAGGTTGCTTATTGTCACCCCACCGTGCCCCTCCCCCCAACTCCACGTCCTCCAAACGCCCTGCTCCTGCTGCTACCACCGTCACAGGGGTGTCTCCAGCGTATCACATGTCCAGTTGCTTCCTTACTTGAGTCCAGACTGTTGACAGGCAGAGGGGAAGCGAACTCCAACAGGGTCGGGAACAGAGTCCGTGGGAGGTCGGGTCCTGGTGAGGCTCACAGAGGACTGGTGAAGTCCGGGCAGCCTCAGTTAAACCCTCAGTTCACTTTCTCCAACCCTGCCAGCAGCTCTCCTGTCCTACCCAACAGGAGCTAAGACGTGATGGAACCACGTATGAGCTAAGCAGTAAACTGGGGGAAACTCAGCAAGGCTGTTCTGATTCCTCTCAGTGTCCCTTTGCCTTTCGAGGTGAGAGTGATCCTTCCCTCAGGGAGAGGGGGGCACCTCACATAAGGGTCTGTGACCTGCTTCACCGGAGGGCCAGAGAGTCCTTCCCGCACCAGCCATTTCTTACGTTCCCTTAGTTCAAAATATTCAATATGCTGAGGTGCTGTATTTGGTGGAGCATGCCCTGAACCCCATCAGTTACATACATGATGCAGTTATCAGCATTAGCTTCCTCAATAGCGACACAGGCAGCTGGAATATATTGACGAAATGCCTTTAGTAACTCCATGGCAGAATAATTTTCTGGAGTGTCTCAATTAGGTGTGGAAGCAGAGTAAGGACTCTTCAGAAAAGCAAGGATTTAGAAAGTCGACCTCTTGCATTCCTTTCCTCAAAAAGCTACAGGAGAATGTGCCTGTGGAAATGAGGGTGTAGACCTCATTTCCCTGTAGAAAGGGATCCCTGTAGAAAGAGGGATCCCTGTAGAAAGAAGGATCGCCCAAAGTCATGGGGTCTTCTGATTTGGCCATTTAATAGTGAAGAGTAGCAGAAACATGGTCGGCAAGAGACAGGTCCCAGGACCAGAGCCGGGTGTCAACCCTCAGAAGAGCCAGTGGGCCTGACAACAGGAAGTCAGAGGCTGTAGGGGACCTCCGAGGGACAAAAAGGGGGCTGCTAGATCACCCGATGTGTGTGATGTTGGGAACACATGTGGGAAGAGTTTTACCGATGTGTTGAGTTATTGGAGAGAATTTACGACAGGTACAGAGAAAACTAAGCCAATGGAAAAAGAGGTAATTACTGATTCCAGAGGAACAAAAGAAATTATACAAATAAAAGAAACTATAATTACATTTTACTAGTCGGCTCATTAGTGAATAACCCAGAGCCCTAAAAATGTAAATATTGAATTTCGGTGGAACCCAAAATCTGTGAGTTGCTAGTTTGGGAGAATCCAGAGAAAGGGAATAGGCAGGCAGGCTTCTAAAAATGCTCAGTCTTTATCTTGCATCTGGGGAAGGTCAATCAAGTATATCTAAAATGCATAAATTAATAAATATTGACACATGCGTATTTTACAAACACAGGGATATAACTGAAAGAGTTAAGTGTAGGAGTTGTTGCTAAGAAATTGGGTTGGGATGGGGGTGGAGCAGGGAGTTGCATTTTCCTTTATCCCTTGTAGCACCCTGGATTGTTAAAACTATGTATCTGTACCCCGAGGTCGGAAATTAAAACTAGGCTTGGGATGCCTGGGTGGCTCAGTTGGCTAGGCGGCTGAATCTTGATTTCACCTCAGGTCATGATCTCATCATTCCTGAGATCAAGACCCACAGCAGCATTTTAAGTTGAAGTGCAGAGCCTGCTTGGGATTCTCTCTCTCTTTCTTTCTCTCTCTCTCTCTCTCTCTCTCTCTCTCTCTGCCCCTCCCCTGCCCGCTCTCTCTCTCTCTCTCTCTCTCTCTCTCAAAATAAATAAATAAATAAACTTAAAAAATGAGAAATTAAACCTAGGCTTAAAACAAATTGCTGCTGTCGACCTAAAAAAAGGGGTAAATTGAGGCAAGCTCAAAACTGTCAAAAAGAGGAGTTTATTTAGGAATAGCAGAAGAATTGCGATTTGGTACACACAGACTGTAGCAAGCTCCAGGCATCTGTTGAGGGTTTGGGGAAGGCTGTATTTATGCGCAGGGGATGGAGACAGAAGAGAGTTCAGTTAGATCTGTTAAAATAAAAAACAAACAGAGGCCAGCTTTGAAAATTCCCCAAGCAGAAAAAAACAGTCCAGTCAGACAAAAAAGAGCTCAATTCAGCTTATTTTTTCAGACCAACCCAACGTGGGTCATTTCTTGTTCATGCCTCTGGAAACCATAAGCAAAAATTTCCCAAGATTGTTATGAGGTAACCCCTGACCAACTCCTTATCATTTAAGAAAATCCCAACATTATCAGATTTCTGTAAATTGGACATTTATGGGAAATCAGCATGTTTGTCCTTATGTTTTATTTTCCTAAAAGCACGTGAGTGAGATTTTCTATTTTCTATCCTCCAGTTCCATTTTAAATTGAAGTTCTTTAACACTGCTCAGCAGAAAATATCCTTAGAAATTTTGAAGTCAGTATCCCATAGCAAATAATCATTGGTGAGATTAAAGTAAATGGCTGTTAAAGAATTTGGATGAACAGGGTGCCTGTTGGCTCAGTTGGTTAAGCATCCAACTCTTGATTTCAGCTCAGATCGTGATCTCAGGGTTCCTGAAATCCAGCCCCACATGGGGCTCCTGCACTGATGGGGCAGAGCCTGCTTGGGATTCTCTCTCCCTCTCCCTCTCCCTCCATCCCTCCCCCACTCATGTTCTCTCTCTCTCTCTCTCTCTCTCTCTCTCTCTCTCTCTCTCTCTCAACATAAATAAAATAAACATTAAAAGGAAATCTTGGGGGCATCTGTGTGGCTGAGTCGGTTGAGCATCCAACTTCGGCTCAGATCATGATCTAGCAGTCTGTGAGTTCAAGCCCTGCATTGGGCTCTGCATTTTCCAACCTTGCCTTCTTTTGCCTGTCCACACTACTGAGATACTACTCTTTGCCCTGCAATGAAATCTCTTATTTCCAACTTGGTATTCTCGTCCAGTGTCACTTGACCCTCTATAGCACTGACCTTGACAGCAAGTACAAATGGCAGCAATTTCAGTAATCTTAAGGTTAGGAGACCATCATCCTTGCAAATTCATGGCATTGTTCAGTGAGGTCTGTCTGTAGGGAAAAAACAGAAATTAAGACATAGGTAAGAACAGTTATGGTGTGCTAAGGATGCAGTGTCCCGTTATCAGGAGGTGCTAAAGCAGCATTAATTTTTATTTATATTTAGTTAGTATCTTCAGTACTCAGGTTACCATAAAGTAGATCTTGCCCCATGAAGACATCGCATGTGGAGTGGAATTAGATAGAACTGAGAGGAGTGGCTATACAATTACCCACTGATTTAATAATTATTTATTGAGTGCTTACTATGTTCTGGGGCCAAAGGTTATAGAGACGAAATGGTTTTCTCCCAGCTTTCAAGGAGCTTATGGCCAGTTGGGAATAATGTAAACAATAATAATGCTCTAGGCTCCTTGCATCATGAGGCACAATGAGCACTAGGAAAAAAAACAACTCATGTTATTTTGTTGTAACCAAAAACCCCAGAGGCTGGGCAACAGACTTATCAGAACATGCCTCACAGAAGTTCATCAGCGTCTGAAGCAGTGGCTCCCCACCTTTCTCATTGTCTACATTGCTCATTAACACTTTATGCCCACATCCCCATAAACATATTTACTTACCAATTCTATCATGCACCACTATACTCGTATATCATGTACATTATAAATATGACTGGGGGGCGCCTGGGTGACTCAGTCAGTTGAGCATCTGACTTCGGCTCTGGTCATGATCTCGCAGTTCATGGGTTCGAGCCCCACGTTGGGCTCTGTGCTGACAGCTCAGAGCCTGGAGCCTGCTTCAGATTCTCTGTCTCTGTCTCTCTCTCTCTCTCTGTACCTCCCCCACTCACGCTCTGTATCTGTCTCTAAAAATGAATAAACGTTAAAAAATGTTTAAGTATGACTAAAACAGATCTTTTAAAGGATGGGTTTTAAAAAATAAGTAGAATTTCTAATGACCTCTGCTTGTACCACATGGCTCTCCTTCAGCACCACCTGAGTGGACAGCTCCACTCTGACACAAATCCCCAGAAAGTCCTCACTGTTGCTGGTCAAGAATCTGGACTTAGTTCATCCAGAGACTTGGGGCATACCACAAGTGACAACTCCAAAAGATATCATGTGATAACCCAGACATTTCCGGAAGGATGACTGGTAACCACCGTTTGCACCAGGCTCAATTTCCCTGTGAATATGTCAATTCAAAAGGCCAAATTAGTTAGAAGTTGCTTAGTGAGCATAGAATTAGAACAAATGGAATTGTGGTCTGTGGGGACCTTTCATCAAGCTGGAATAACTGATTGAACTGCCCTTCTCCTCTCCAGGGATATTTCTGTCTGAATAACCAGCCCTGGACCTCAAATAAATACTGACATGTTTTACTTTTAGCTTTCCTTTTTCTAGAATCATTTCAGACAACTGCCCTTCTGTTAATACATCACCACCTCAGAAAATGGGAATGCACTTGATTGGAATGAAACTTTAAAATGTTAATTACATTCACATCCTGGGGATTTAGCCTAAAGAGACAGAATTGCTTTGCTTCAGGCTGAAGCATGGCTGAGGACTTTGATTCTTGGGACCCCTCTGTTGTTATAGGGCTCTCACCCAATTCGGATGAGCCAAATCCTGCTGACCCTGGGGATGGGGCTTCATTCCTTCTAGAACTCTCCTCGATGGGAGGGCTGCAACTTCTAGTTTGATTTAGGTTTTATCTTGTGAGACCTTCCCAGTCCACTGGGAAAGGTAAGCCCCCGAAGTCCCCTCAGGAGATATTCAGCCACATCTTGAGCCAGGAAGAGAACTCAGCCCTCGGATGATAGCAACTCACACATGTATCATTGTAACCAATATCATACCATATTCTTCTTTCCCAAGAGGAAACTAGTCTATTTTTTTCTCCTGCTGAAAGCTTTGATATGGCAACTTAAAAAAAAAAAAAACCTCAAAACTGCACTAAGACTTTTGGGACCCCTTAAATAATAGATTCAATCCCCACCACTGTTTTACGTTAATAAAGACATTTACAAACATATTTTGTGCTGACTTGCTGGTTATAAATTGCCATTCATTTATCTAGATGTCACTCTATCCTAGACATCTCTAAGAATGAAAACAAATAACATTGATTAAATGAGAGGTTATTTTAATATCTCATAATATAACAACATTATATATTTAATTTAAAATCATGGTTTATGTGGTGCCTGGGTGGCTTAGTCGGTTGAGCGTCCAACTTCGGCTCAGGTCATGATCTCATGGTTTGTGGGTTCGAGCCCCACATCAGGCTCTCTGCTTTCAGTGTGGAACACACTTCAGATCCTCTGTCCCCCTCTCTTTCTGCACCTCCCCCACTCTCACTCTCTGTCTCTCAAAAATAAATAATAAGACACTTAAAAATAAAAAATAAAAAAATACAATAAAATTATGGTTTAAGTATAGCAGTGCCAACACAAAAATAGTTTTATTTAAAAATAGCAGTTGAACTTAATATTGTATATGTGCATAATTTGCATGAAAGAAAGAAAAAATGTAGTTTATAAAAACTATTAGAGGGAACTTGATTAATTGTGTTCTTCGAAGGAAAAATCAGTAAAAAATGAAAAAAAAATCAGATGTTACAAGAAAATTTTCCACAATTTACTGACCTTGTAGGGTTTGAATTCAGCGATTCATGAATCAGGCAGCATCTGATCTAGCCGATAGAAAATATCTCTAGAGAACCATACAAAGCAAGTGACTTTTATAGACAGAGGTGAGCAGGAACAAGGAAGTTGCCCTGGGAGTTTTCTGATTGGCTAAAGCAGAATTACTTCCCTTATATGGAGTGAAAGGAGGGCTTAGAGCCACATCATGTAATTTGTGCTGAGCAGACAAAAACCAATTGGTTGACTCAGGCTTTCCCTTTCTGGGAGAACGGGGTGTAGAAACTTTAAGTTTTGGGTTGCCGAAGTGAGGCTTAACATGAGTGACTCCATGTTGGGCCTAATCTGGTGATGTTAACATAAGTTCAGTACTAAAGGGAAAGGCTTCAGTAGCTATTTTAACGCATGCTCATGTATTTTTGTCCTTAGTTGTGATAGTAAACATACTCAGAAATGTGCACAATCAAAAGGAATTTCTCCCCTGCAGATAAAGTCAAGAGTCAGCTCTTGGTTGTATTAAATTCTTGGTCCATCTGTTCTAATGGAATGTGCATCATAGAGTTTGGTGTTTTTATTATGTCCTGTTAACTGCTTTTTTCCTGGGGTCACTGGCTACTATCAAGCAATGAGGGAGTGGTGTACAACCATGTCTTTGCCATGAGTTCAAGGGTAGAGGCTAATGGAGAGCCCTCAGGTGGACTCAGCTCAGCACCCCACACCGTCCTCACCTGGAGTCCCCAGGAAGGAAGAGGTTGGCAGGGGGAGACACTCCCTTTATGGCAACTAGCCTCTGGAGGTTTGGAATGGGGGCGGTGGGGAAATGAATAGCCTGGTCTTCTTGCCTTTTCCTTGGCCCCCACCTCCCCCACACTGTACTCAACGTCTGAGCAGGAGCTGGTTATTCAAAGACAAAGTTGGATGAGAAGTAAAAGCAGAACACCAAAGACCCCATTCCTATTGTATCCCTCTAGGTCTAACCCAGATGCTTCTTGCACCAAACCCAAGCCATCAGTACGTATGCATGAGTTCAAAACATCACCCCAACCCCCACCCGGTGGTGCCAGGATCTGCTCTGCATTTTTCCCTTTATTGGCATCTACCCCCTAGGGTCCCTCCAAGGCTGCTCTTGGTAGGAACCCCAGCTGTCAATCATAAGTACAACATGTTCTTACACACACGCATAGAACTTTCAGAAAGTTGAGAATAAGTCTGTGGGGATTTTGTGCCATGATGTTCAGCAGGATGAGAGGAGACAAGGGCTATTGCCAATGGAAATTTATTAAAACTTAAGAAATGGCTGTGTTTTCTATTACTCCTGTTGTCAAGGTATACATTACCCTGGGTTTTTTTTTTTCCTTCCACAGGGAATTATTGGAATGCCGCCTCTTTCCCAAACCCATCATCCTACCTGCACTTCTCCACTTTCCAAGGGGAGACCAGCGCTGACATTTCTTTCTACTTCAAAACATTAATCCCCCGGGGAGTGTTCCTTGAGAACTTGGGCAACACAGATTTCATCAAACTAGAACTGAAATGTGAGTATAAACTCTCTGTCAACTAGTGAATGGCCTCCTCTCTTGTCACTTCAGGCTGGTCCTAACACTGATTATGTAATCTGATTGAATCCAAACATCGGCGGTTTCCTTTGTTCCAGAGATGATGCTGGAAGGTAGCTACACAAACGTGGAGAAAGACCTTGGCCCCCTGCCCTTGGGTTGCTTCCCCAGGAAGCAGGGACACTAAGAGGTTCCCAAGCAATGCTACTCAAAGAAGAAGATGAGAGAATAAATTGCTCTGGTAACATGGGGCAAGAGTGCATAGTCAAAGCTTCTGTATGTGTATGTTTCTTTTCCAAGGAGACAGGGTTTAGAGGAGACAGAGGATTGTGCAAAGTGACCAAGAGGAAAAAATAAGATACTGGGAGGGATATTACAATAAGGAAAAGAGGGATAATAAAAATGAAAGTCTGTATGAGTTAAGAAAGTAGCGTAGAAACAGGATTGTGTCACACGAAGAAACTTTGAGTTGGAAGCTTTCTAGCAGAGGCCTCAAACCCACACACCCTCCAGAGGTTTCAGTTCTGAGTTTATTTAGCTAAGGGTACAAAAACGAACCTCAGCAGAGTGACAGCAGATACTGCCTAGCTCAGCCCAGCTTGCCATGGATCCCAAAGACCCTCACCAGGTCATATGGTCTGGGGAATGCCATCTGTAGAAGATAGGGGTTCGCTGGATATGAGAAGGTCATTTCTCATTATCCCAAGGCCCTATTATCCTTGGGGCAGAAATTCAGCTTCCGGAATCTACAGCCCACAAACTTCCAGGTTGGGGGAATATTGACACATGCCAAGCTCCCTTGGCCGATCAGACCAAAAAAGTATCAGCACAGATGACAGACGTGACCAGAACGGGTACACAAACCCATTCCCCAGAAATATCTGATGGAACATTTCTTCTCTCTTTCTGTAGTTATAATTATGCAATGTGGTCTTTTAAAAAGAGAATCTCAGGTGACATTTTTCTCCCATAATCCTATGGGATTCTTTTTGTAAAATAGTGGACTGTGATCAGCAGACTTGGGAGTTCATATTCTCAGCTCGAAATCCAAGTCCTTGGATAAATTGCTTAATCTCTTCGAATCCCAATTTCCCGATCTGTAAAATGGGGGTGGTGATTTGTGGGGCCATTATGATAATAGAATATAGATACTCATGAAGCATTTCCTTCAGCTTCTAGAAGGTGTCAATATTGTATTCCTCAGGATGTTCATTATAAATCTAGTCTGAGCCAGACCTCATTGAAAGGGAAGACTGAGAATATTCTAGCCTTGGAATTAAAAAGTACACAAATAGTCAGGGGCACCTGGCTGGCTCAGTAGGTAGAGCATGCAACACTTGATCTTAGGGTTGTAGGTTTGAGCCCCACGTTGGGTGTAGAGATAACTTAAAATAAAATATTTGGGAAAAAAAGTAAATGATCATCCTCTCTTTAGAATTATTTTAAAGGGATTTTTCACTTTGCACAGTGAAAATTAATGGGATCAAACTATTTCCTGACTTCCACATCAGTAGGATTGTATTTTAGAAATACCTCATGGCAAAGAAAAAAATTGACAATCCCTATTTGAGTAATTCTGTCTGCTTCTGTAAGATGACTTAGATTCACCTCGTCCTTATTTTGTATCCCCATGTTTTATAAGCCTGTGCCCAGGTTGAAAAGAAGACAAGACCAAGTATAGACAGATCAAATGTTTCTATTTAGCACCTGCATAGTAGAATCTCAATTATTTCTGATGATGAAAAATCTGCAGAGATGTTCTCTAAGTTGCCCCAGTCTTTCCACAGTATGGAGACTCTGTGGCAGAGGGTGATTTCTAGCCTCGTTTTGCCATAGAATTCTTTTTTGTCCTAGTGTTTCCTTGCAGTGAAGAAGGGTGGGGACATTCAGACTAGAGGCTGGCCTCTGCTCAGAGTCCTCTGGAGCTTCTAGCAGTTACTAAGGGTGGAAGTAAGATCCCTCAGTGGCAGAGATATCCAATGCCCATCACTATAGAGCATCTCCATTGAGGTGCAAAGGAGTCTACGGGAGAAAAAAGGCAGGTGTCTGTATTTGAGACAGCAATGGCTTCAAAGCAGACAAGAAGCGATGCTTTCAGGAAGAACATGGAAAAAAACCAAACAAACCTGGAGGCTCGCCATTGCCCCATTATCACATCGCTCCAGACTCTTCTCTGCAGGATGCATGGGTGGCGGGTGGAAATGGAGCGTTCTTCCAGACACATCTCTCCCCTGCCCAATGAGGTGCTCTGCAGACCTAATTGTTGTCCCAGACAATGGCTGGCTGTCCGAGGAAGCTCAGGAAAGATGGTTCCTGAAGTCACCCTTTTAAACACTTTCTCTGCTGTTTTTTCCCCTTTAAGCTTTCTGATCGCGTTCTGATAGGAATTCAGATTTTGTTTCTCTGTTTGTGTCTCCAAGGAATTTTGTCACAGTTCATGCCTACACAGTTCATGCCTTCCAGAATAACATTTCTGTTAATTAACTACATTGTGCCCTCCTGTCAGGAGTAGAAGATTCTCGCCTCTAAGAACAGTGCATCAGTTACACTAAGTTAATGAGATACCATCAATATCTTACTGTGCAAGTAAAAAAAACATACATGAGAAAATTAGATTGATGTTACTTATTAGCATATTTTACAGGTAAAATTTTAAGACTGTATTTCACTGACTATATTTACTCACTCATTCGGTGAGTGTTTATTGAGTACCTACAATGTCCCATATGCTGTGCTAGGTGCCGAGGAAACATAGTCAAATTAAGCATGGTCTCTTTCTCTCAGAGGGAATTCAGAGATCTGTCTGTTTTGGAAAATAGACAAGTAAATCAATAGTTACAACAATAATAAAAATAGCTCAACTTAATGCATTCACTATGTCTCAGGCACTGTTCCATGGATTTTAGGTAAATCATCTCACTCACTTTCCTAATGAACCTTTGAAATGGGCAGTACCATTAACATCTCTACTTTACAAATGAGGAAACTGAGGCATGGGGCAAGTAAGTTGCCAACATCCCACAGCTAGAAAGTGGCAGAGCTGGTGCTCGACCCCAGACGTTTTTTTGTCTATCCCAGTTCATGGCTGTTAACACCAAACTGCGCCACCTCCCAGAACACATTGAGTGGCCAAGAGCACCTGACTGGAGGACAGGAGTATTTCCAGGGAATGTCATGCTTTAATTAAGTTTTGATGGATGAGCAGGAGCCAGTAAGGTGCAGAGGTGAGGGAAGAGTGGGGTTCAAGAAGGAAAACATAAGAGGAGGTATACACCAGTGAGTGAGGGTGTGTGGACAGAACCCAAGGACTCGCAAGGGTACAGCTATAGCAGGGAGCCTGTGTTGGGGAACAGAGAGCTGGATCCAGAGGGGCCAGCATGGGCAGAGCACTCAGTGTACTCCAGGTGGGGGACAGATGTGGCTTAACTTGACCCTGACAGTTTCGGTGAGCGGGGGCATAACACAATCAGACTTGCATTCACCAGAGAGATGATGGAAAGGCAGACAAGAAGCGATGGGGCAGAGTGAATGTAAGGAAAGTAACATCAACAAAGGGGTAGAGATGTGAGAGACCCTTAGAAGATAGGTCCCGCCAATTTTAACAAAATGCCTGTGAGAATGAAGTAGAAAGGAAGGTTCTAAAATGAAACCAGTGTTTCTGGTTTTGATGATTGTGCATGTGGAGCACCTTTGACTAAGAAATACAGCATTCGAGGGCAAAATGCAAACTACATTTGGATATTTTGAGTTCGCATGTCTGCAGAATATAATAGTATCTATCCAGGTGGACACGTCTAAAGGGGGCTATATACACACGTTTGGATCCCAACTGAGAGGGCGGAGTCAGAAATACAGTTTGAGAGTCATCATCACTAAGAGACTCATCAGGAAATAAGTATTTGGTGCCTGCAGCATGAATGAGATTGCCCAGGACAAATGTATAATTTTTCACCTACAGGAAAAAAGATGTCCAACAATGAAAACCACACTTATGGGATAGAAGGAAGCAAAATAGCTTGTAAAAGATGGGCAGAGAAGTAGGAAGACAGTGATAGCCCAGGGATCAGATGAAAAAAGAATTTCAAGAACAACAAATAAATAGCGTTTGGGAACTGCTGAACTGAGCGGTCACTAAAATAAGGATGTAAAGTGTCCATCAAGTTGAACATGTAGAGGTCCGTGTCAGAAAGTAAGACAGTGTGGGTGACTAGAGGTGGATATGGGGAGCAGGGGACTGGGGCTTTGTCCATTGTTCTTGTAGCTGTTGTAAGTGGTGGAAACTTGAGCACACATATACATTAAGAAGGAGAATCCAGTAAACAAGAAGAGGTTGGAGGAATGGGAAAGAAGGACAGTCTGAAAGAGTGAGACCCCCCAAGGAGGGGGAAATGAGTGAGATCCAGAATCTGAACATCTGAAGGGGCTGAGAGAAACAGGCCAAAGCAAGGAGGAGAGGGTAAGCCACAAATGAGTGGTTCCCTTTCTGAATCAGAAATGACTTTGTGTTTGTTGTTTCGTTTGTTTGTTAGTATTTTTGAGATGAGACTATTGCTCTGGAAATATTCACTAACAGCCATGGATATATCCATGTATTTTGTCAGAGTTACCCCTAGGGAGCTATTTGACTTGTCTAGATCCCTTTTCTGGCTAAGGTGGTAATCATGACCATTGTCGCATCAATAGGCCACCACTTACCTCACATCATCAGGGCACCACCTGAGCACCTGCCAGGTCAGAGGCAGCGGGTGGACCCTGGAGAGTCTAGGGTGAAGACAAGGAAAACCAACATCCTCATCTAATGAAGGACTCAAACATATTAATAACGGCACAGATACATGACTTTTGTTGAAGGTGTCTTAAGTGCCAGGCGCTGTTCTCAAGCTTTTGCAGATATTAAAAGTTTTAGGTTTTATAACAAGTTTTATCCACATTTGACAGAAATGGAAAGGAAACTGGGGCACACAGTTCACACATCTGATTCAGATTTTGGGCTTGTGATCATGAAAATACAGTAAATGACAGTGATAGCCTTAAGGTAGTCTACACATCCAGAGGAGAGGTACGTAACCCTTCCTGAATGAAGAGGAAAATGAGATGGTGTCTGAGTTAGGTCAGAAAGAGCATGCGAAGACGTTAGCTAGATGAAGAAGTAGGGGAAAGAATTCTGGGAGGAGAGGACGGTGCACACAGAAGCGCAGACAAAAGCGTAGGGATGTGGGACGTGACAGGTATGTGGGAACTCTGGGCACGCGGCATTACTAACAAGTATGAAGTGTGACACAAGCAGGGGACATGCTTTGGCAAGTCTCAGATCCAATTCTAAAGATATGGCGGTCTGGGTATTCCAGCCAATATTTATTGAGTGCCTACCGTGCATGTGCCAAAGAGGAACTCAAGAAGAATAAGACACGACCCCGTCCTAGAGGTACACACAATCTAGTGGGAGAGACTCACCAGCATATAAAACCATATTTTGGGTAAGACGAAAGAAGTGTTAGAAGTATAAGCGATATACTGTGGTTGCCCAAATGCAACAACAGTTACATCCACCTGGAGAATAGGAAAAGGTCCTTTCGAGATTATATCGTTTTAACTGAGACTCCAAAGGAGTGGGAAAGAACATTTCAGGCTCACGATGCCAAAGGAATTGGCAAATAGGTATTTGTCGAGTGAGTGAGATGGAGAACCATGGAAAATCTAGGTGGGAAAGGGGATCACCACGACTGAAGGGCTGGTGTTGGAAACTGAGGACAAAGAACACACCAGAAGATAGAAGGTCAGATCTGATGGCTGGGGAGAGCAGAATTCCAGATCTCACGGGAAAGCAGGTCAGGTGATAAGAAGGTCTGAGTTGCACAGTCTGGCCACACAAGTGCGATTCTCAGTTGCATGAAAAGGCTGTGAAGAAAGTCAGGGAACAGAGAGGCCAGAGGGCTCACTGTCATCCACCCCATGGATGAAGCCCCCGGTGGTGAGGGCAACGGATGGAGGGGACACGGAGCCTGTGAGGCAAATGTTCCAGTTCTCAGATTCAAACGATGATGGCAGGAAGCATGTGTCACAGGGGGGATGCATGGCTCAACAAAGATGCTGGTGCCATAGAACGGAAGCCCTAAGAAGTGAAGAATAAAACCGGGTGCCCTCTCAGCCCCACCAGGAAAAAGTGGCTTCAGTGCTGATGCTTGCACTTTAGGTTCCCTGAAGGTGGGCTCCACTCAGAGGAAGGAACCGTTGGAAATGTCTGATGATGCACAGTGACCATGGAGGGCTTTTTTTTTCTTTTTTAATTGATATATAACTGACATGTAACATTATATCAGCTGCAGGTGTACAACATAATGATTCGGTATTTTTATATTGCAAAACAGTGAGCCCTAGTTAACATCCATCACCTCTCACAGTTACAAATTAAGCTTTTATTTTTGCTGAACATTTTAAGAGAGTTTCAGAGGACACGGTGGAAAATTTTTGAAAGACACGTTCACTGACTAGGAAACATTCAGGAAAAGCAACGGGAAACTGTTGTAATACTTTAGCACAAGCTTCCGTGATGACCAAATTTGAGCTTTTTCAGATGACTTGGAGAAAATATTTGCATTTAGCAGGAATAGCTCCACAAAAATGTGGAGGCAGCAGCCTAATGTCCTGCTAATCTTAGGAAAAGGTATTAAGGAAAAACTTTCATTTTCCAAGATGCAGCCTTCTGCAATACATATGTTCGAGAAAGGCAGAGAGCAAATATTCTGCAATATATGGAAACTGATGAATCAGAAGAAGTAAACTAACAGCAATTTATCTTCTACTTATTTTTTGGAACAACTTTTATATTAAAAGAGCTTCACTTATATAAACATGAAAAATGTCTAATTCCACTTAGCTGGGCTGTTGAACCATTAGGATGTTATTTATGGTGCTTTTATTATATATATATATATATATAATATAAGTATCTATAAAATATATAAAAATATATAAAATATATATTATATAAAATATATAAATATATTTAAAATATAAATAAATGAATATAATTAATATATATAAAAATTTTATATATATATAAAGCTTTATTAATAACTAGTATAAAACAAAATTTATTAATTTGTGTTCACTTTCATTTAATTTTCTAAGGCCAACCTAGGCTGTCAATGTAGATTTAGGAAGAATTTTAGTGATTCCACTGTTTTACAAGTCCAGCTGTGAGTTCAGTTTGTATGACAGGTTTGGGATCTGGAGAATGATTCTGACTTGGTGATTCAAATACGTAAGAAAGAAAACTGCATCCTCAAAAAAAATTAAAAACCCGAATAGCAACATTATTGCAGTTTTATTAATTTAAAAAATGTCTCTAGCTTCTGATTTAGTTTTTCAATTTTCGTTATAGACTAAGAAAAAAGTTCAGAGATGCAATTTAAAGACGAAATTTGTGCTGTATTAAAGCTATGTAGTGTGTTAGCTGCTTGAATTTTGGGTATTAGAAGATATACAAATAATTGGTGAACAACAAAGTCAGATTAAGTTTACTCAGATTTCTTTGCTGATCTCCCAGAAGGGGCAGTTATTTGAACATGTGCCAGAGGTACCCTAAAGTTATAAAAGTAGACTTTAGAGGGGCGCCTGGGTGGCGCAGTCGGTTAAGCGTCCGACTTCAGCCAGGTCACGATCTCGCGGTCCGTGAGTTCGAGCCCCGCGTCAGGCTCTGGGCTGATGGCTCAGAGCCTGGAGCCTGTTTCCAATTCTGTGTCTCCCTCTCTCTCTGCCCCTCCCCCGTTCATGCTCTGTCTCTCTCTGTCCCAAAAATAAATTTAAAAAAACGTTGAAAAAAAAATTTAAAGAAAAAAAAAGTAGACTTTAGAGAAGGGTGTCCTCTTGATATGAAAACTGACCCAAGTTACCTTAGATGTTACTGGTCCAGCCATGTCTCTTGACTTGGACATTTCTAGGAAGAGCTGGCCAGATGGAATCTCCTCTCTAGAGAGATTGTGGTCCCGCCTTTCTTCCTCCACATTCCAGAGGCTCCTTTAGAAGACCACCCAGCTCTCCTGACCAGCCCACTCACGCAGCAGCCAGTCTGGGTACTATTTAACCTCTGTCACCCAGCATTTCCTTTCTTCTCCCTCAAGGTCATAGTAGAGATGGCTAAACCACTCTGCTCACACTTCCTGGTACAGGGAGGGATTCTTCTTTTGAAGTTAAAACCATCTTTCTGGTAGCAGCTCCTTAGCCTCTGGCTCAGAACCTTGACACAGAGCCCCCAAGGACAGGACACTTCCAGCCACACTCAAAGAGATAGCTTGCCCCTCCTCGGAGACTCAACTTCTGCTCTGAAAATCAGCTGGAATCCAGAACACAGGCTCCTCAAGACCTCACTGCAGGTCCCTGTGTGCTTAGAGTCTCTGTATTGGCCCCCAGTCTATCTACATAGTCAAGCTAAAGACATTTTAGGGCAATAAAAAGTAAGTCAATATTAAGAGACAGGATTCCCTCACAGACATTACATTGTAGGTACATTACAACATACACTCATTTCTTTTAGATGACATCCAAAAACAGGCCAATGTAATCCACAGAGATAGAAGTCATGGTAGTGGCTATCCTGGGGATTGGGAGTTTTAACTGAAAGGGGGCTCAAAGGAGCTTTCTGTGGTGGTGGAAATGTTCTCTATCTTGATCCAAGGAGTGGCGCTATATATATATATATATATATATATATATATATATATATATTCAACTGAACCCTTAATATTTTCACATTTTGCTGTCTGTAAACTATACTTTAATGGAAAAAGAAAAAACCCTATGAGAAAATCCCAAATGATTAAAGGACAAAAAAGACTAATAAAACAATTTTTCAACAAGAGGAATAGAGACCATGATCTAGGTCTGACCTAGGCAGACCGACTCAAGACTAGTTGCTTGACCTCCCCAGACTTTGTCACGTTCACTTGTAAAAGAAGGGCACACTGGACCATCTTAAGGTGTCTTCCAGCATCAACAATCCTACAAACCTGGTCAGAGGCCATTAGCGTCACATGCGGCTTACCACCTCCCACCCTAAGTGAGCTTATAAGGAAGCAGCATCTTAAATTTCCATCCCATCATTCTCCATTCTCCTAGACATGATGGCGGGAGGAGGATTGTATTGGAACAAATGACATATGCTTCAAATAAATTCCAGTCCACACACATGCTTCTACTACATGTAATTAGGAGATTTTCTAAAACCATGGACCCTTAGTTGTAAATTCTAATTAAGGATCCATCAGAATCACCCATAGGTACCTCAAGCTCAATATGTCAAAACCGAAATCCATCATCTTCACCCAAAAGCCCTCTCCGGTGCTTCCCATCTTAATTAATGTCATCACTATTTTCTTCATGATCCAGGTTAGAAAGATCAAAGTCATATTTAATGTTTCACTGAGGTCCCCACACTACATAGACTGTTTATCTTGATAGAACCCTCTATTTTTAATATAGTGAAATGTTATTCTGATGTTCCTGATGGTATGTTCTCATGCCAGAATTGTCCCAGAGAAAGCATCAATTCCAACGAGTCGCAAAAACATGAATGTAACAAAAATGCAAAGATAATGAAATCTTCCCAAACTTCTCCCTTTATCTCCCATGATGTCTTCTTTGGTTGAAATGCCTTGGATTCTTGAATCAAACAGCCTCATACTTTATCTCCCTCACTTCATTCCCTCCCTCCTGACACCTGCCCTCCCTGGTGAGGACCGATATCTACAGATCGGCCCTGTCATTCCTTTTCTTACCATGACGGTTTGTCAGTGCATTATAATGCAAAGTTCAAGTACTTAAGCTTGGCCAATGATTTCAGGCTTTAACCTAATTTTTCAGTCTTCTTTACATACAAACTTTGCCTCTTTCCAACAGTGCCTAAGTGCCTCACCTTAGCCTGCCCATCTACTGACAGTCCCTGGATGCCACCCACACTTTCTTATGACCCACTGTGTCTTTCCCTGTTCTGGAATTGTCTCCCCCCAGTTGAAACTCTGCTCACACAACTTTTTTTTTTTTTTACTGCATCTTGATTTAAAATACAGAAGACACCTATTATAGAATTCTTTCATTTTTCTAAAAATATTGGTGAGAAAAGTTGAAATAGCTGTGTAGAGTTATAAGATTAGAGACCTTACTTCTGCCATTTTAGAAGCCAATGGGAGCTCTAACAGGCTCTGTATGTTCATAGAAACAAATGCTTCAAGAAGAAAAAGTTGATGCCAATGTCAGTGCATGTTACTAACACTGGCGAATTGATTCAACTAAGGATGACGCTTGGGACCAATTAATTCAAAGCTGGTTAAAAAAAGGAGATACAATAAATCAGGGAGTAGAATTCATTTAAATGTAGTGAGTGACTGGGGAAGATTACTTGAAATAGCTCAAAACCAGGCATATATCTCAAAGGGCCAAAGACAACTAACTATAAGCATCACTTTGCTAGGATTTTGCAAGACATCAGACAAACACCTAAATTAAAACCAGGTAACAAAACAGTGCCCAGCTGGATGTCAACTTGAAAAACCTTACAGAAACGGTTTTTCACAGATGAAGAAACGCAGTTTGCTCAAATTACAAGGTAACTTTTAATAGCACTCAAGATAGGAACTACATGAAATCTAATATAGGCCTTGGGTCATAGCTGAAATATATTCTTCTTGGACCCTTTAGGAAAAGAAGACTTATTTCTATCTCTATAATATTCTTGTTTCACTTCCCGCCCCCCCACCCCCCCGCCCTGTGTTTTAGTTTAGGTACTTCCCGACTTACAGAGGACTGTGTCATAGGAGTTTCTGAGCTGGCTATTCAAAACCTTGGAATATACTTTCCAATAGACACAGCATCGTAAATGGCACTCATATTCCATGGCTAACCATAAAGACTTTTGTGGTGTGTTTGGTTTTTTTAAGTGGGGCTGAAAAATAGGGCTTCGTGTGGCAGCTTGAGGTCCGGGTTCTAGAGTCCATTCAATGTCGAACAGAAATGTTGAAGGACAAAGGAAATCTCTTCCCGTATTTCTTAACGTCAAGCTTGTCCTTGACAAACATCTCAAGAAGGCAAGTGTTTGTTTGCCTTTCTGATAGGCAAGGCACGGTTCTGCCTCTCCTTTCCTTGGGACTCAGTTTGGTGGGGTTAGTGAAGGAGGTGGCTCAGACATTCACAGGCACATACACCAGTCAGTCTAGGCTCCCGTGTGGTCCTAGCCCTTCCCTTTTCTCTAAAACGTCATAGTTCAGGGGCGCCTGGGTGGCTCAGTCGGTTAAGCATCTGACGCTCGTTTTCAGTTCAGGTCATGATCTGAGTTTGTCGGTTTCATGAGTTCGAGCCCCATGTTGGGCTCTGCTCTGGCAGTGAAGAGCCTACTTGGGCTACTCTCTCTCTCTCTCTCTCTCTCTCTCTCTCTCTCTCTCTTTCTCTCTGCCCCTCCCCTGCTCACACTATCTCTGTCTCTCAAAATAAATAAATAAACTTAAAAAAATTTAACATCATAGTTGTAGCAGTTACAGAATTCCACCATCTGATAGATGGGTGTTGAAACTCTAGTAAGACCATTACGGTATAATTCATCCCTTTAGAATTCCAGTGGTCGGATGGAGAAGACCCTTTGGTTAATTTTTAAAATCTCATAAATAAGAGATTTAGGGATAAGAAATGTTCACACTCAGGAATAAGTGAAGCTGCTGTAGTGACTAAAGCCCAGGTTTTAGTGAGTGTCCAGCAGTCTGACATGCATGCTTTGGTCCGTGAAGCCCTTCCACACCAGGATTTGAGCTCAAGACTCCTTTTGCGTGGAGTCTCCTGGACTCCTGGAGGCGCCTGGAGCCTGGGTGTTTCAAAATCCAGCTGGCAGACAGAGAAAGGGAGGGTGGACAGGTGCCATGCAGACCTGCTCTCATTCTGTTGGTGGTAAGGTGTCACCCAGCTCCACCTAGATTTCTGGGGACTGGAAAAGGCAGCTCCTGATGCCTGTCAGCTTCGCAGGGGTGACTGTGGACAGGAGGAAATAAACTTTTCATGAAAAGTCAGCAGCCTCTGCCACCGGTACCAGGATGATGGAAAGGAGTAGGCTTTAACCTTGCCTAAAGACATCGGGGTAGGTTCCAGAAGGTGCCTTGATCCGCCCTGAGGAATGACAGGCAAATAAATGAGATAGAGGCATCTTTCCAGAGAGTAAACAGCACAGGCAAAACCAAGTAGAGGAGAAAGATCATGGAGCACTTGAGGAATTGAAACAAATATAGCGAAAGCCTAGGGACCAGTTAAAAGGCATTTTTCATTACAGCCATGACCCACCCACATATCTGTGTTAAGAGTTTGACAGAAGAAAGCTGGCTGGACCCAAGGCCTCTTGGGAAATTACTCAGTTTACTTGCCTTTGCAGATAGTGTTAAAATGATCACATTTGGTTTTCTGCATCTCTGAATTTGATGCCTGTGATGAGGACTGATAAGAATGCCAAATGGCTTCTCCTGAAGAGTGGTTGATACTTAGGATTCTGCAGGGTCTTTCTGGGTAAGTGCAACCAGAGGCAATGAATAATGAAACAGTGTATATCTGTCAAGTGTAATTATAACACTGAATTATGCTCCTTCTTGCATTCCGATTCCTGTATACATTAGTTTAAACATCGGAACATGCTGGCACTTCAGACCTGTGAGGATTTTACTTTGAAAAATAGCATGCCCTTATTTTTAGCCATTTTTAATGGGGGGAAAAAATTCACACCTTGTTCAAAATTAGCTTATGGTAGAGTTTGACCATTCCCCCGCTTTTGCTTTTTTTTTTTTCAATCTTCTCAGGTGTCTTAAAACCAGTAAAGAACTAAGGAGGAATGTTCTGCTTTGGCTTTAAATTCCCTCTAATTTTCTGTATTTAAATGAAATCCCATTCTTTGCATTTTGGTTAATCTCTCTGATTAAACACTTGTTAAAATTATAGAATAGAGTTACTTAAAACGTTACCAACCTTTGCAAAAGAAGTGGGAATTATCAGATTGTGACTTCTAAAAATTATACAAATAGTGTTGGTTTACTGTTGAGTGAATTAAAAATCCAGGGGTGCCTGGGTGGCTCAGTCAGTTAAGTATCTGACCGGCTCAGGTCATGATCTCGCGGTCTGCAGGTTCGAACCCCGTGTCAGTCTCTGTGCTGACAGCTCAGAGGCTGGAGCCTGCTTTGGATTGTGTGTCTTCCTCTCTCTCTCTCTGCCCTTCCCCCATTCATTCATTCGCTCTCTCTCTCTCTCTCTCTCTCTATCTCTCTCTCTGTGTAAATGAATAAAAAATAAATTTTTTTTAAAAAATCCAGAGAAGCAGGAAAAATAAACCCCCAAAATCAGCTGGTATACTTAACAATATTCTGTTGGTGTGCATATGTCCAAACATTTTTCTATGCGCTTATGTATAATATTTTGCAAAAATAAGATCATATGGTGCCTACTATTTGTAACCAACTTGTTTCATGTAATGAGATTTCAGAAGCACATTACATGTCAGTTTTGTTGGTTTTTTTTAACTCCACAACAGTGATTTTTTTTTCAACTGTGAACAGAGACTATATCAGGATCTCTAAGACAGCATGTGTGTTTGGAAAACCATTATTTTATATTAACAAAACAAAACCAAAGAGCTATTATTTTTGTTTTACAACCTACGGAATATAATGCACCAAAACAATTCTTGTTGGAGTAGGGCGTTTATCTGAGACCTTCAGGGATTCATTTTATTCCCCATCAGCCTCCCGTATCTGGGGACTTCAGTGCCTGGAGATGATAATTAGATTATTCTGTCAACAAATGGGAGCATGGGTTAAAAAAAGATTGGGAAGCACAGTGTCTCAGTTGCCAAGTGCTTCATTTAATCAATGATCCTTTATTGTTGGACTTTAAAAAAAATTTTTTTAATGTTTTTTATTTTTGAGACAGAGTGTGAGCAGGGGCGAGGGAGAGGCAGAGAGAGAGGGAGACACAGAATCCGAAGCGGGCTCCAGGTTCCGAGCTGTCAGCACAGAGCCCGATACAGGTCCTGAACTCACGAACTGTGAGATCATGACCTGAGCCAAAGTCAGACGCTGAACTGACTGAGCCACCCAGGTGCCCCTAGCTTAACTTTTAAAAGATAGATTTTCTCACCTTCTGATCTACTGGCTTCCCATTATGAATTCTCAGGCCATCACCCCACACAAGAGCAAACTACATACCTTAAATATGTTTAAGGCTCGCTCACGTGCCACAGCAAGCAGCAGAGGGGGCCCAATGAGGAAAATGGAAGACCTGTCTTGGGAAGGCCACACAGGATGTGCCCAGCAGAACAGTCCCCGTGGCGGGGGGACCTGTTTCCTAAGCTGTTCCATACATTCTCCTTGCTTTCCTTATTGAGGGTCTGTGAAACCAGTCTCTTGCAGCGATTCCGAGGAACAAGAAACTTTTATAGAAGTTTTCACACTTTAAGAAAGCTCGCGGTATGGAAAGAGTCCTCCTATTCTTTCCTATCTTTCTGCATCCCCATTTAAAGTCTCTGCTGACCATGGTTTCCCTTTTCTCCACTCTTTGCCCAATGCCGCAAATGCGACGCAATTGACGCGCATCTGGTGTTGTCACGGAAAACAGAATAAATCTCTTTTTATGTTCTGTGTCTGGAGCACGTAGAATGTAAAATCTTCCTGTGGCACCTTTTTTTTTTCTTTTAACTAGAGAGATAGTGTCTGAAGTCCCCATGGCATTGAAATGTCCACGCGGCAATTGTTTCTGGATTGAAAACAATTGGCTGCAAAACAGAGAGAGAGAAATAGTGCCCGTGACAAGACCCCCCCAGTCTGGGCTGGAACTCAGTCCGTGGCAACCAGAAAACAGCGGTCTCCTTGCCTGTCCACTTCCGACAGGTGCATTCCCACACCTCTCCGGCAGGCGTCTTCCACGGCCTCGGCCTTTCCCCCTGGCATCACGTCTTTGGCTTTTCCTCATTTTCAGTGTCCACGTAAGCAGAGCCTGTGGTCAAGAGCAAAGCTCCTTCGAGGTCCCGTCCTCACTTCAAACCCACATTCCTCTCCATCTCTGGAGACTCCTTAGGCATCCAATTCCATGTTCCTCAAGAGCAGTTTCTACATTTCCTTTTATCACAAACACTCTGTCCGCACAGTCACCCTCTGGGACTTCATTCTTCCAAACTGAGTGCTCTCTGTCCAGCACAGAAGTCTCCACTGTTTCCAAACATGAAGGTATTTAAAACCTATCTACATGTCCCTTACTAAGGGCAGGTCCTGCTTGGCACCTCATGTCATTTTGGAAAGATTTTTGGCTTTTTCCTTTTTAAACTGTACAGGTCCATTAATATTCAAGAAGCTATTCTCAGAAGGAGGTTGAATGTGTGGAGAAAACTAAAATTAGAAAGGCTTTGCATTTTAAAGACAGCTCTCTGTTTTTGCACGGCCCGTGGTAACTCCCTTTTCTCTGTGGATATCTTTGTTTGTGAAGTTATTTTTTAACCATCATAAAAGGCTTAGAGGCCAAAATACATAAGGAGAAATATTTCTCATACTCGAGAGGTTATCAAGATAACCAGAGGTTTTAAAAAGAGTTCATAACATTGATTCTTAAGCTCCAGGCATTTCCTTGAAGAATTTCCAAAAGGCTTCAAATAAATTTTCCTTCCCAGTGTTCATTTGCAGATGTGTTTAACAGTGAATTTTGGGGTGTGAATATGCATATTTGGCTCTAAAAATTTCTATATTCACAAGCTAAGACTATTATAAAGAAAAAATAGACTATATTATAAAAAATTGGGGGCGGGGAGTGCCTGGGTGGCTCAGCCAATTAAGCATCCGACTCTTGATTTCAGCTCGCGGTTCATGAGATTGAGCCCCATGTTGGGCTCTGAGCTGCCAGCATGGAGCCTGCTTGGGGTTCTCTGTCTCTCTCTGCCCCTCCCTACCCCCCACACATGTGCATGCTTGCTCTTCCTCTCTCTCAAAATAATAAACATCAAAAAAAATTTTTTTTATTTCCTGTACAATATGAAAGGCAGTATAGTATAGTTAGAAAAACCAGCTCTCTATGCTTAGTGTTGACTGCGTGTTAGCATCTCACAGACTCAGTTCCCTTTCTAGGAGGTGAAGGCGAATCCATTCTCAAAAGTCCTCCGGCCTTCACATTATTGGGTTCAGTCACATACCTGCAAACTGAAGTGGTTGTTTGGGTTTTGCAGGGAGCCCAACCACAAACTTAGAAGGCCCATCCATAGCCTGCGCAGCCTCACACACACCTCTGACGCCCACAGCGTGTTCAGGGAGTTGTCCAAACGAGCCTCGGTGTTCAGGATCTTTAGTCCGGCTCCGGTAGGTAGGAGCGGTTGGCTGCCCACATGACCCCACCTCCGTTTCCAGCCCTCCCAAGGCTTGAACTGTGTGACCCAAGCCTCCACCCTCCCCTACATCGTTGGTCTATCTGGCGTGCTCAGCTCCCACCCTAGATCACATTGTCAGACTGTCAGGCAAACAAAGACACAACATTCCAGGGGTTTAGATGTTGCCCTCCCAGGTCCAAGGGCAATGCCTGGACTTCTCTCTTTAAGCAAACTGAAACTCTTCACTCTACAGTTTTGAACATATTTCCTTTGCGGGCAAGGAGATAAACTCCAATTCTTAGGACCTCACTACCAGAATGGAACTTGGGGATCCTAGTGGTTTGCAAAGTAGGATTCCAGGACCAGTTGCATCAGGAACGCTGGAGTTAACAAAATGCAGACTCCACGGCCCTATCACAACTTTCGAATGAGAATCTCTGTGACAGAAGCCTCAGAATATGCTTCTGACTGCACTGCCGGGTTTATCCTGGATAAGCCTTTGATCCTCAACTGTTCTTCTATTTGTAAATAACTGGTGTAACTAATGTATCTTGTCCCCAGTCTGAGAAAACATACATTCTTACTTTATGCTCTTAGGAAAGATGCTTGTGGAACAGAAGATGACATTCCTTGAATATGCCTGTCTCCTAAATTATGGTTTGCCTGGATTTCTTTGATTCAGAGTATATATATTATAATCATTTGGCCTCCTTGGTAGGAGTGTTTCTATTCGTTCATTCATTTATTCACAACTTGTGCCTTCTCTGTGGCAGGCATTGTTCTAGGTGCTGAGGATATACATAACAACAATGAACAAAACAGAAAATGTCTCTGCTTCAGTGAGGCCAGGAGCACATATATTTTGTGCCAGATGGTGATATAATACGTGCTACATAAGTGGAAAAAAAATCAGGATAAAGGAAAAAAGGCAGCTGAGAGTAGGGGTTTGCTATTTAGCATAAAAGGTTTAGGGAAGGAATTTCTAATATGATAACATGTGAGCATAAGTGCAAAAGAGAAGCCACAGAGTTATTTGGGTAAAGGGCACAATAAATGCTAAGGCCCTGGGGCAGAAACAGATGTAGTGGAGGAGAAAGCCTCATGTGATGGGGTTAAAGAAGGGCTAAGAGGAGAAGAAGCAGATACAGAGACTACAGGAAGCTCTTTCAAGGAATGTGGCAACTAAAGAGAGCAAAGAAATAAGAAATAAGGTCAAGAGAAAGATTCTGTAGTGGTGGTGGCTGCTGAGAGTAGAGACATGTCAACATGTTCATGTGGAGTGATCCAGCAAAGAACAAATTATTGGTGCCATGGAAGAGAGGGGAGACGTGCTGGACTGGTGTCCTTGAGTAGGTAAGAAGGAGTGGGCAGCCTCCAGGGTAAGATGGAGCACTTGGGCTTACCTAAGAACACAGATATTCTCTTTACTTCTTCCTTCTTGCCCTCATCTCTCTGATTCTCACAGTGACTCTATGTTCAGTGTTCCTGCCTCAACTCATGACCCTCTCATGTTATGTAAATTCTTTGGTTTCCTGATGTATACTTAGCCCTGCCTTCATAAAAAGGAAGAAGAAGGAGAAGGAGAAGGAGAAGAAGAAAGAGGAGGAGAAGAAGAGGAAAGAGAAAAAGGAGAGGAAGAGGAAGAGAAAGAAGGGGGAGGAAAAGGAGAATGAGAAGGAGAAGATTGGGGCATTTGGGTGGCTCGTTCGATTAACTCAGGTCATGATCTTGAGGTTCGTGAGATTGAGCCCCACGTTGGGCTCTGCACTTACAGCACAAAGCCTGCTTGAGATTCTCTCTCTACCTCTCTCTGCCTCTCCCCTCCCCCCGTGCACTCGCACATTTTCTCTCTTTCTAAATAAATAAACATTTAAAAGAAGAAGAAGAAGAAAATATATCCAAACATTCTCCACTGTAGAATGAGGCTAAAATATCTGCTCTACCTATTATCAGTTTTGTTATACGGGTCAAATGAGATTTTGTGCGGAATAATCCTCAGTCCCTAAACTTCATTTTAAGATGGAAGAAACAAATCGTCATCAAAACTGTAACAGCATTCATGGGTCTTCCCAGCAAACTCACTGTGCGTACCTGTCCCTGTCTTTTCTCTTTACCTGTTCCATATTGAATGACCTAATGTCTCAATGTCACTTCGCCTGCTTGGAGAGCTGAGAGCCAAAAAGTCCACTATTCTGGTCTGTTGTTAAATTTGTGACTCAGTACAGTAAGCCTGGAGGTGATTTGTTTAAGAAAACATGTGCTGAATTACAAGGAGAGTAAAGAATGCCACCTGCTGGACCGTGAGAGGCTGGACCAAGAGCTGTGCATGGTTCTGCCCCATTTATGGTTTTAAGTCACTCAAATGAAGTCAGGAACCAGATTGATTCAAAGGTAATTTCCGATACACCAACATGCCACCTTGTGCCTTTCTCTTTTCATGCAATCTCTTTTCTCCCTGTAAGGATTCAAGATCTAAAATTAGCATTAAGACTAGCTATATTTCCCTTCATTAGTTCTCTTTGAATCCCTTGAAAATTAGATCATAGCACGTTGCCATTTGAAGGGACCTTAGAGATGAGTTCAGTGTTTTCAAACACATTTTGGACACAGAAACTCTGGGAAAGGTATAGATGTGATCCTCATTTCAGACACCAGGAAACTGAGGCCCAAAAGGTGAAAAAGGTAAAGCTGTGACAAGAAGTTGCATCTATTGACTCCAAACCATTCCCTGTAACAGTTAACAAGCTTTCAGCTGGAATCAAAATGGCTTAAACAATAGTGGATGTCTCGTGTGAAAAGTGTTGAGTGACTCTGGGAATAATTTAGGGGCTGACCAACATCACCAAAGACCCTGGTTTATCCCACTGTCCTCCCTGTTCTCCTCAGCATTTCTGATTTACAAGATGGTTCCAGCAACATTAGGAACCACAACCTCCACCCAGGATCAAGGGGCATAAAAGGGTTGTCTGTCTCTGATGAGCCAGGAAATGTGGCCCAAAAGAGCCTTAAAGAATCTCTTCATATCTTATTAGCCAGGAGGGAATGATATGTCCCATCCTAAGCAGGTTCCTGGCAAGGAAGGTGAAACTGCCATATGTAACTTAGACAAATCCAGATACACATTCTGGGTCTGGGGGAGGGGCATCCATAGCTGAAGCTTAAGATTCTATGCGAGTAGAGAGATTCCGGGACAAAATTAGAAAAGGGGGTTGTGGCTGTTTATTGGAGGAAACTTCTCCATGGGTATCCCCATTAATGGCTTTGTTGGTACCTTTCTAAGGATGTGTGGCTGGCAAATGGTCTCAGAAGGCAGAAGTTTCCTGACCAGGATAAGCTAATGTCTCTCCTCAGGGCAAAAAAAAAAAAAAAAAAAAAAAAACAAAACCAAAAAGAGCTAGCTTGCTACAGTCCCTTTAAAACAATGGGGTTTCTTAAGTTCAGGTTCCTCGGCTATGACATGAGCTCTGCATGTACAGCATCCCTGTGGGCTGCTCCACATGCCCCCATGAAACTTGGGGGACAAGAGAGAATGGGGGGGAGGGGGGCTGAAGTGCATACTGCCTGCTGTGCTGTGAGTAATAACATCTTTTGTCTCTGACCCGGGAGTCTTCTGTCTGCTGCCAGCACACAGGAAACTATGGGAGACTAAGCTGTTAGTTTATGAATTGGGTGAAATCTCTGACACTTTCCAGTTCTTGCCACTGATAGAAAGACAACTGTCAGTTTTTGCTACAGTCGTCTTTCCAGTGAGCTACGCTGGATACATCCCACTCTCAGATACTTATTTCTGGAAGTAAGAGTACTTCCGGCGTGTAAGAAATTTCTTTTTTTTGCCGGCAGAAACAGGGCAACACTGCGGTCTCCAGTGGAGACCCACATTAAATAAGGACAGTGTCATTGGCTCTGGTGTCTTTTATGCCGCCTCCCTTTTATTCGCTCCCTGACTCTCTCTGTAATTATCTCTTTTAAAATGTCAGCTCCTCTCACCCAGAAGAGCAAGAGCAATCAGCCACAAACTGAACTTTAGAAGCTTTTAAAACACACTTGCTGTTTGACTAGGAGATAGATTCGCAAAGGCGTCCCTCAGCCAAGTCAGGGGAGCTGACATTGAATGACTGAGGAAAAGGAGCCCGATCCTTTGCTCTCACACTAGGCCCACAGCCCCTCCCTCAGGAAGCAAGAGAAGGGATGTGGGCTGTACTCAAATTGTGAATATTTCTACATCAGAGACTGAGTAGAGGCTCCTTAAGGAGGAATCTGCTCCTAGAGGCCATTGACATTGAGCACCTCTTAGTACACCCAACTGGCGAGAGGACTGAGCTTTGCAGCAGGAGCCTGGAGACCTTTTTCTTTGCTAGAGTGAAGCACTGATGTTAAGAAGACCGTCGCCCAGGGACGCCTGGGTGGCTCAGTCAGTTAAGCGTCTGACTTCGGCTCAGATCATGATCTCAGTTTGTGAGTTCAAGACCCTCGTCGGGCTCCGTGCTGATAGCATGCAGCCTGCTTCAGATTCCGTGTTTCCCTCTCTCTGCCTCTCCCCCGCTCATTCTCTCTCTCTCTCTCTCTCTCTCTCTCTCTCTCTCTCTCAAAAATAAATAGTAAAAAAAAAAAATCTTTAATTAAAAAAAAAAAAAGAAGACCATGATCCAGCGGAGGCAGAAACAGGGGATCTAGTGTGACAATTAGAGACATTTCCTAGTTTGCTGTTGATACTCAAGGTTTCTCCAAATCGTGACAATTTAAAGACCTGGACAAGAATTCATCGTAGCAGGAGGAGAGGAGGAGAGGCAATTAGAGCAGAATTTACCCTTCAAGTCAAACCTTAGGGTTAAACTCAATTTATCCCTAAATTCTATTTCCCTGATGGCAGTTGATGCCTTTAAAATGAAACCATCTTTCCTACTTAGCTCAGGAACCCTTGCATTCTTGCTTCTCTGACAACTTGCATTTAAAAATGCACCTGCTAGGGCACCTGGGTGGCTCAGTTGGTTGAGTATCCGACTTTGGGTCAGGTCATGATCTCACGGTTTGTGGGTCTGAGCCCCATGTCAGGCTCGCTGACAGCTCAGAGCCTGGAGCCTGCTTCGGATTCTGTGTCTCCCTCTCTCTCTCTGCCCCACCCTTTCTCACACTCTGTCTCCCTCTCTCTCAAAAACAAATAAACATTAAAAAATTTTTAATTAAAAAAATAAAAATGCATCTGCTAAGCCATAGCACTACAAGAACAGAACAGATTCAATCTTAGAACTGAGACTACTTCCCCACCCGCCCCCGACTATGCCAGAAATACAGGGAAAGATCATTCAGTCCACGAGTCGTGTGATTGTCAAAGTGCGTTGGTATTTCCGTAGATACCTTCATGAAGGTCACTGGCTTCCACCAAATCACAGTGACCCCTGGAGGCATGAGCTCTTCATATAGAGGAGATACTTTACCAGGGTACGTGTAGATTCACCACAGGTGTTAAAATTAAAGTCCTCCTGCTAATAACATAAAGGATCAAAATTCCTTGGTACAATTAGGTTGATTAAATTGAGCTCTGCATCTAATATCCCTGTGGCTTAATAAAGTTAATGCTGCTTTCAGAGGGGCCTGACCCAGAGGCAGGGAACAGTCGAGGTCCTGAGAGAATCTGGACCACTCTGGTTTTTAAATTAGAAGTTTGATTGCTTGTGACACCATCTCAAAATGGTACTAGTCCAAAGAAGCTGAATTTTCCATTAGCCCGGGAAAAAATGACAGATATTTAATTAAACTGCTTAGAGATTAGGCAGAAGCCTTAGTGATAAAGGAGCTGAGTCTCTTTATAAGCAAAGTTGGGAAATGCCATGTCTTTGATGTGGAAAAGAACTCACCAAGCCAAAGGAGCTGGGGACCTGTGTGCTGCCTTGGCCTTTCCATTAAGCTTCCCTTCCTGCCAATCGCAAGAAAAAAATATACATTTGAAAAGCATGTTTCATGAAACGTTAGGTGGTCACTGAGGAAATTAAAACCTAAACTGTGAAGTAAGAAACTACGTACAGCTGAAGTTGCCAAAGCAAACCACCCTGATCCATTTGTCTCTTATTGGAAGGTGACTTGTTATGGACCTTGAGCAGATCTATGAAAAAGAAATGACTTGTGGTCAGTGCTGGAGGGTACGTTATGAGAAGGATCCAGCATCCCAGATGGGAACTGACTAGGCATATGGCAAATGGTTCAGGAAAGGAGTTGTTCTGCAAGAATCTTGACCTACCTTTTGGACAGCCACAGTGACCCAAAAAGGACGCTGGTCACCTTTATTGCTTCAAGACTCCTGCCTCCCTAGTTTTCGACAGGAATTGTGATGACTACATTAATGAAATATAGTTGTGGAAGCTCTCCCAAAACAGTAGCTCTCAACTGTAGCTAGATATTAATATTTTCCAACATACTTTTAAAAATACCAGTGCCTATGTCACCAACTGAGCCAGAATCCCTGGGGATGGGGCTGGACATCAGTGTTTCATAAAGCTCTCCAAGGAGGGAGTCCCTGCCTTGGGAGCTACTGAAGAGTTGCATTGTGTTTAGTAATCCACAGACCAGGGGCTCTGAAACCTGACAAGCCCGGGTCTAGGTCCTGGCCCCACTATTCCCTAAACATAAGACACTCAGCTCATGCTTGATCTTCTCCAGGTCTGGGTTTGCTTATCTGGAAAGAGTCAACGACGGTAACTTCTTGACAAGCTTTTAAAGATGGAGTAAGAAAATAAATGTATTCCTGGTGCCCAATCCAAGTATATTTCCCTCCCCTTGGAGGAAATATGGTTCATTGATAGTGGATTGATGTTTTCTCTCTCCTTCCTCAAATGATTTTGCCACGAGTTTTTGTAGCAAGTGATGACGGGCTTTGTTTTTCCTCTAGAAATCACTGCTATCTGGTATCTGGGAGGAAAATACTCATGTGCCTTTCGTGCTTTCTGCTCCTTCAGCTGCCACAGAAGTGTCCTTTTCGTTTGATGTCGGTAACGGGCCAGTGGAGATTGTGGTGAGATCGCCCTCCCCACTCAATGATGACCAGTGGCACCGGGTCACCGCGGAGAGGAATGTGAAGCAAGCCAGCTTACAGGTGGATCGGCTGCCACAGCAGGTCCGCAAGGCGCCCACCGAAGGTCACACCCGCCTGGAGCTCTACAGCCAGCTGTTTGTTGGTGAGTAATAGGAAGGCCTTCATGACTTCCCCCTGTTGGTTTTAATTACCTTCACAATGGAAAAAATAAAGCTGTCTCTGGGATGCTTTGATAGAAATCTTCCCAAAAGTAAGAGTCTAGGCTTCTTGTAGACTCTATCAAGACAGAATGGAACAGGAAGATGAATCAGGGAGTCTAGGCTTCTTGTAGTCTCTAGCAAGACAGAATGGAACAGGAAGATGAATCAGGAGACCTAAATCTGGCTCACTCTCAACTCTCCAGCATTCAAGGTCCTCATCTACAAAATCAGAGGGGTATCTCTGAGGTCTCTGATCTGTGCAATGTTAGGTCTACAGCTTTAGGACTGTCGAAAATTCTTTGATAATTTAGGATGCTTGTAACTATGAGGGAGGAAGGATGGAGGGAGGGAGAAAGAGAAGGAAATGAGCTTCCTAAGTTTAGGTTTGCGTGAAATGATAAGTAGAAATCCATTCCTTTCTCTGCGCATCCTCGAGGTTCTAGGCAGAGACAGATGGGAATTTCCCCATACAAAATATCTTTACATGAGAAAGAGATCAACACTCAGGAATTTAAACAGAGCAAAAGTTGAGCATCCTTTGCAAGAAGTCGATCTAATCTCACAGTGTAGTCTTTGCTTTTGACATATTGCAGCTGAAGCTCATGTTCTTTCAGATCAATACCTGTTTCCACAACTAAATATTAAGTTTTCTTTTCCAGAACACTAACGTTTTAAGAAAGTAGCTGTTTTTCCTCTGTTGAATGACAAGAGAGAAAATTTGAAGCACTTCCTGGCTATGTGCCACCTTAGACCCCCCCCCCCCGAGTTTCTTGGGGTTAATTGATCAAGTCAGTCAACTGTGGCAATCCCAGACCAAGCAAAACCAGACGCGACCTGGTTGCTGTCCATAAGCCTACCACCTGTCACCCTATGCTAGGGCCTCACTGAGGGTCAGCTAATTTTAACAAGGGCCGGAGCCCCACAGTGTCTTTCATAATTGTGCTGAAATGCTTTAAGAGCATTGGAAAGTCACAAAAGGAAAGGTAAAAGTAGATGTCACCTCCTTTGGTACAAGGTGGGCGGATTACAGACGTGTTAACTTAGTCCGTTAGCTCTGAAAGTAAGACTGATTTGTTAACAAGCCATGTCGTCAGGGGCCATGAAAGAGTCATAGATTTCAAAATAAAATACTCCTTGACCCCAATTAAAAGCTAACCCCTTACAAATCCTGCCCTCATGTTATAGTTCTCAAAATTGCACATTTCTTTAAAATTATTTTTTATGGGGGTGCCTGGGTGGCGCAGTCGGTTAAGTGTCCGACTTCAGCCAGGTCACGATCTCGCGGTCCGTGAGTTCGAGTCCCGCGTCAGGCTCTGGGCTGATGGCTCAGAGCCTGGAGCCTGTTTCCGATTCTGTGTCTCCCTCTCTCTCTGCCCCTCGCCCGTTCATGCTCTGTCTCTCTCTGTCCCAAAAATAAATAAACGTTGGGAAAAAAAATTTTTTTAATTATTTTTTATGAATTAAATACCAGGTCCACTGATTCCTGCTGAATATTATGAGCAAAGTCCACTTTATCCATACGTCTTGCCCAGATTACCTGGGACAAGTTTTGTTGTCCTCAATCCTGTCCATCCCAAGCATGCTGGTTAAATTCTACCTGGTTTTCTCCATAATGGGTGGCCTTCACTGACTGAGTTTCTTCTTTTTCTGACCTTGTCCCAACTTTCCTTTTTATTCCTTTCTTTCCATGGATTATAGTTGTCTCTGAAAAGTTTGGAGACAAAATAAAGTTGTAAATGGAAAGAGATAGAGGGGAACATTTATTATGGTCTTGGAAGGAATTTTGATTTCTTGAAAGAACAGCTTATAAGGAGAGAACAGTAGAGGGCTGAGGTCAGAATTCGACAGAACAGTTTAAGAGACAGCCAGAAACACAGCACCTGGGGAAGAAGGCTGAAGGGGAATAGAGGGAACAAGCAAGGAAAAACCAGGAGAGGGGTGTCACGGGAAAAGACAGTCTCATGCCATTCTCTGGGTTTCTTATTGACAAATAACATCCGGTGCCATGCGTAAAACAAGGCTAGAAAAACATGCTTTGACTTTAGTAATGTTAAAACCACTGGTGACCTGGAAAAGAAGCTTCAGAACAGTGGGCCGCCATGATGAGTCAGCAGTTGCTTTTCCCTCGACGGAAACGAGGAGGTCCGCATCCTCATTTCTAATTTCCTGTCATCTCAGAGGCAGGCATGATGCGCATCTCCCAGGCACAAGCTATTTTGCGCCAGTATGAAAATTACTGTTCTGCAATAGACGTCCTCCCCAGGGGAGGTGGGGAGAGGAGCTAGTTTCCAAAGAGAACATCAATTCAACAGCTGTGAAATCATGGAGACTGTTATCCCAAGCCTCTTCAGTAGGGATTCGGGAACCCGGAGAGCTATCCTGGGTTCAGTTCTCATTTAGAAGCTCTGTCCTGACGATGTGTCACCACTTTCCCTCTTGAGTCTCCTTTTTCCCCTGTCTAATAAAGGAGTTGGATTCATTGGTCTCCAGAATGTCCTCCAGCTTCAACCATTTGTGATTACGTGTTTAGAGGTGGGTTAAAGCAGCTTCAGTCGCCAAGAGGTCATCCTTCGCGCTGTGTCATGTGGATAACGTGGGCTTTGAATCCCACCACTGCCACTTACAGGCTGAGGGACCACTGGCAGGTTACTCAGTATTTCCGTGTTAAAAAGAGATACAGGGGTGCCTGGGTGGCTCCGTGAGTTAAATGCCCAACTCTTAGTTTTCGGCTCAGGTCGTGATCTCACGGTTCGAGCCCCACATTGGGGTCCGTGCTGATGGTGTAAAGCCTGTTTGGGATTCTCTTTCTCTCTTTCTCTCTCTTCCCCTCCGCTGCTCATTCTCTCTTTCTCTCAAAATAAATAAATAAAAACATTTTTAAAATGATAAAGAGGGATACAGTCCCTACGTCTCAGGGTGGACTGAAACAGTCCAGAATAAGCACTCTTTGGAGGGTGCCTGTCATGAAGTCAGACTCATTAAATATGAGTTATTTCGTATCTTCGCTTTTACCTTTACTCCCTTAGCTTTCTATCTCCGTGTATCCGTGTAATGCTCACCCCCTCCTACAGAACCTGCTTCCAACTGGCTCATTTCTTCTTTCCTAAAGTACTGACCTGATATGTGTTCACTTTAACCCACATGCCCTGAAGGAAGGTTCCCATGCATACACGCCCCCTGACATTCAAAGTCAGGCTGCAGCTACTCTGCTTACCTGCCTCAGTGACCATACAGCAGCACACAGTGACCCAGGAATGTTCTCAGTCGACCAAGAAGACAGAAAGCGTCCATGTGTAAACATCACATGGGCATCAGCGTCACGGCCAAGACACGTGGCCAAGTTGCCCAACAGCTCCTTCCCCATTCTAGAACAGAGGGGCTTGCCTCAACCTAAGGCTAACACAGACCGGAATTCATTCTTGGATTTGCACACAGAGTGGGCTCTAAGGGAAGGCCAGCTTCCTGTCTCCTTTCTCAAAGCAACTGAAGAAATAGAACAGTGCCCCTCACTCCACATCTAAAATGTAATTAAAAGCTGTCATCGAAAGAGGATTAACACAGGTCTTTAGGCACTAACTCTCATTACTTTGAGAATTATTATCGAGGCTCTGATTCTGCTTTAGTAAAAAAGTAACAAATCAATTTAAACATGAAGAGTGATGTGGGAAGAAAGAAGCATCTGCTGGTATTTGTCCGAAACGTGGAGGAAACTTTCTCATGTTGTTGGTCCAGCAGGAACAAGGAGCATATGATGAGCTGCTGGGATGGCCCAGCAAAGACACTTAAACCACATGGTGATCTATAGCCTCAACCAAACCAGGTGTTCAGACCTACATCCTCCATGGCAGCCAAGGGCCATATTTTTCTTAGGAGGTAGAGAATAGCAGGCACGCTCAAAGTCATTATCTAGGTATGACCAGTGCTGGTCTGGGCAGAGCCAGAGCGTGTTTTGGCACAGAGACATGTGGGGAGTTGGGAGCCCTGATGGCTGAAGCAGTGTTGGGGCTGTGAGGGGGCAGGGTATCTGCTGGGACCTCGGCCTGCAGCTGGTGGCCAGCCCAACACCCCATTAGGGAGCTGGAGAATGTGAGCCATAAGGGAGAGCCAAGCAGGCTATTCAAGGCAGGGTGGCTGGTGTAGGGGTTGATTGCCGTAAGCCAGACACAGGCCAACGCATGTAACTGTGCTTAGCAGTAGCTTAAGGAGGAGGTCAGAGTTCGGGAGAGCTGGAGGCTGCTTTGGAAGGCTTAGGAAGATTCAAGCTCCTCAGTGGCTCTTTGAGAATCCTAACTAATGACGAGTGTCCAGGCTCAAGTCGTTCGACTCTGACCTCTTCTGAAATCCCTCTGGCTAAAGAAGGCCTTCCCTTCTGTGTAAGACGTGGCCCAGAAGGAGCTGAGAAACCACGTTCATTCCTTCAGGATCTTTTGTGTTCTGCAGGAAGGCTGGCTGGAGACAGAAGAAGCGCTGTCCTCAGGACTCAGAGCAAACCTGCTCTTCCTCCAGCAGCTTGTCAGGAAACTCCTCCTGAGCTTCCCCTTGAGTTCATGGCTGAGTTGTCCTCCTGACGAATGAGGACGGAGTGCTATGACCATTCTCTGAGCCACGCTGGGCCAGTAGCCCCATAAAACGGCCAAACTTCCCCAAACTTGATGATATAGCTTGTTTGGTCAGCTGCTCCTCACCCTGTCTGGATTCCAGAATCCTGAATGGATCATTCCCCTGCCATCTGAAATTCAGTGCCATTGAGAGAGCAAAGAGAAAAATCAACATTTGTTGTCTAAAAGGGAGAAAAATGGAATTCCGGCCATGAAGTGTACCAAAATCTGTGTATGAATAGAACGACTCTTTTTGGTATCCAAAAAGTTTAGTATCAAAAATAGACAATCCAGGTAGCAGGAATTAAAACCCAGAAGATAGGTTGCTTGTTCCCGTTTTCTGCAAGCCTGCCTCACTAACAACAACATAAACGCTGGCCAACATGTCCTGGACAACAGACACTTCAAGGCCAAGTGCTCCGTGTGCTTTATTTACCTCTTATAAAGTAAATGCTATTACTAATTTCTGCTTTATTTTCACAGTGAAGAAACTAAAGCTAAAGATTAGTTAACAGCCCAATGTCGTGCAGCTGGTAAGAGACAGAGCTGGGGTCTGATCCCTCAGAGTCTGATTCCAGAGATCCAACCCTCAAGGGTTCATCTTGTCAAAGCAAAAATTACACACTGACATTAAACAGGCAAGGAAGACTTCACTCAAGGATACTGCAGAGGGGAGAAAGGCCACAACTCAGTCTGGGCTCAACTCTGCTGAAACAGTGGAAGAGGGTTGTTTTTCATGTGTTGTGTTTTAATTGTGGTAAAATACACAATGGCGAGTTTTTAAGAGTAGGATAGAAGAGATGCGAGGCCATCTGTGTTTGCTAACAACTTTACCCAAAGGAAAAGTAAACTTTCTCCTCTCTTCCTGGCAGGACGTAGTTTTACAACTTGGAGTGAGGGGCCACCCTTCCCCAGGAACTAAGAGATACAGGCAGTAGCTCCCCTGACGTTTACATTTCAAAGAGACTAGAAAGACATTCCTGGGTTGTAAAACTGGCAAAAAGACTTTTGAAAAGATTTACATCTCAAAGGGGAAGAGAAAGAATTCACCATTAGGAGCTTTCTTAAGTAAATGTTTTAAGAAGAGGGAAGTCAGGAGACCAGGGTCAGGAAGAAACAGGTCTCAAGGTGAGTCAAACTGAGGGGAACACTGCCGCCATCTTGGTCAGTCTATACCAACGTTTCTCTTGTAGGGTGATAGTGTGGTCCACCAGGTGGTTTCAGAGTGCCAACCCCAGCTACAGGCTGCAGGCTGCAGGCAGAACTTCCTGTGGTGCAAAAGGGAATCCATCCAGAAAAGACTTGGTGCACCCCAGATGGCAGCGGGGCCCCCATGAGGAAACACTGCTGTCAGTCATGGAGTATAGAGTAGGAGACTAGGAGATCAGGCCTGGCCTGAGTTGGCCCTGGCAAGTATTCTGTGCATTACAAAGTCAAAATGGCAAAGACCAAGGCAGGCAGAGAACCATGGGCAGACACAGACACAAAGCATTTGGAAAAAAGCAGAAGCAATCTTGGTGGGGAATGAGCCGCCTTACTTGAGAGTCTCTGGGATATGAAAATAAGCTGTTGTTTCTTTTTTACTTATTTTGGGAAACCCTTTGCAAGGGTTGTCAAAGTCAACACAGATCTCTCCAGAACCCACAGAGGTCTAGAAAACGTCCATAACTCTTGTCTTCTTTCCATGATCTCCCAGTGTAACCGAACCCAAGTCCATCTGCCCGATGCAAAGCAAAGTCAACCACTAACAACACATCAAGTCGGCAGCAAGGAGTTTGTTCAAGAGGCAGCCAAAGGAGGAGACAAAAGGACAAGCCTCAGATCCACCTCCCCAAAGTGGGAGGGAACACATTTTTGTAATCCTGGGAGTTGAGGTCACACACATATTGATGAAAAGGGCAGAGAAACTTAGGACCATTCATTAGGAGAGATGTGGCATGTGCACTGAGTGATGTGGGCATAGCAGACATCCCGTATTCACCGTGGGGTGGAGACTTAACATCAGAAGAAAGCAAAATTCAGCCGCAGACTCTGTTGCCTGGTGAACTGGGGAAACCCCAGGCCCTGGGGCCTTGACCCAGCCCATCCCAGAGAGGTCGCCAGAGGTTCTTGGTCATGTCGGGAGAGATAATTCAAGGCCAGACACACAACACAGCAGATGAGCAACATAAGTGGGAAAGTTTATTCAAGTGACTGTCACCTCCCAAGATGTGAGAGAGCCCATGAGCACAAGAGAGAGAGCTGTGTCCCACGGGAGTTGGGTTTCTATCTTTTATTGACAGGTGGCAAGTGGGGAGTGGAATATATATTACTTGGGGCGGGGATTTCTTGGAAGCAGAGTTTTGTGCCTCTTCTTTCCTTATTTGGTCATGGGTTTCTAATCATGGCACCTGCCCTCTTTGGCCTGTGTGGTTTGATCTGGCTTCTTGTGGGGTGCCCCCAGGACAGCCCTCTAACTTTCCCCATAGCTGGCCAAGTCTTCCTTGTTGCTGGCCTCCAGGTGTCCTGTTAGAACCTAATTGCCTACTTGAACAACATCAGAAGGTTATCTCAAGACAAAGAGAAGGAGCTGCGGGCATGCCCTAAGAACCAGTATAACTGGATGGGGTCTTGGGTTCATCATCTCAGGTAAAGAAAGCAGGGCTTTACTTTTTCCCAGGCTGGAACCATATCAGCTGACCCTGAGTCCAGGCTGCTGCAGAGGCACCTAGTGGGTTTGTTCGTGGGGACTGAAAAGACACGATAGCTTATGAGGAGGAAACATTTCTGTGAAAAACAAGCTTTAAACTTTCTGCTACTTTCAACTCCATTCACCCTGCAGGGCCTGGTTTCACCAGCAGCGGCCCACCCACCATCCTTCATGAAATACTTTCTTCTCTTGAAAGTATGGCAGTGTACTCACCCACTTTTCCTTCCACTTTTGCTTGCCATGACTTAGTCTCTCCCTCGCTGTGACCACTAGATATGGAAGCTTCACAGAACCTTCCTCTCTTCTCCATCCATCCATTTCCCCAGGTGATCTTATCCAGTCCAGTGGCATCCAAAACTATCTATGGACCAATGACTCTTAAATTGAAATCTCTAGGCTTCACTTCTCTCAGAAACTCTGCATGCACTTATTCAACCATCTACTTAGCACCTCAGCTTGGATGTCCAATGGGCATCTCAGAGAAAACCTGACAGGCTCTTGATGCCTACCCCAAACCTGTTCTTCCACCAACCTTCCCATCACAGTAAATGACGTCACCACCTACCCATCTTTGCTTAAGCCCAAAATTTGGAGCTGTCCTTGATTCCTCTCCTTCTGTCATCACTGCCCAGCAGGAGTGAGCCTCATGACTCTACCTGTAGACTGTGCCCGGGGTGCGTCCACTGCTCTCCATTACCACAAGTCCTACCCTAGTCAAAGCCACAGTTGTGTCTTGCTTGAACTGATGCAGGGTGTCTCCTGGCTGGTCTCCACAGTTTTGGTATGTGCCACGGACACATCAAGCTTATTTCTGCTCTAGAGCATTTGTACTGGCTGTTTCCTCTGCCTCAGAATACCTCCCCAGACACTGACGAGGCCAGACCCTTCTTGTTCTTTATGTCTCAGCTTCCGTTACCTTCTTAGAGAGGCCTTCTCTGACCACTCAATCAGAAGTAAGCAGTCACATTCTCCTTAGTGTGATATTTTCATTTCTTTTTGTGTCCTTCCCCTAGACAGTAGGCTCCATGACAACAGAGATCTAGAATAATGTCGCAATGGTTGAGTACCGGCTGAATATACAGTAGAATGAATGAGTGAATGGTATCGTGTTTATTACTTCTCTGAGTTAATAGTCATATGGCCATCTTTGGAAATACCTTTTTTCACTGGATACCACAGACTGAAATCAAGCATAACAGAAGCCAAAGAAAAAAAAAAAAAGAGGAGACTGAGAGTCTCATAATTTTATGAAAGATAGCATCTCAATGCAGTCTAGTCCCTAAATACAGTTTTCATTCTCCCTCTTTCAAGGTGAGGCCTTATCTGTTTGGCAGTAGCCGAGACGCTAGCTAGGACCCTAATGCAAAGAGTTTCAGACCTGACCCTTATAACTGGTCCCCTGCTTCTCCCCCAGACACAGATAGGGAGCAGCATGGCTGGAAACCACAGCCAGTGGGAAAATAATGAAATAAAATGATTTACTAGGTAAAATGATAGTATAAACATCACTAGATGAAGTCAGTAAACTATCTGCAAAGCAGAAGGGCAAATAAAATACAGAGGTCGCTTCCATAGAACTGCCTCCTGCCCCTTCACCCCACCACGGGTGAAGCCACCCACAAGTAAGTCACCCTACGTTTTCCTACCCTCGGGCCTTTAGTGGGCAAAGCCTACCAGCTTTAACAATTCTGGCTCTCTCTTTATTAGTTAGAGTTTTAACATATTAAGTAAGTTAGGATACACATTATTTTTACCTTGGTTTCTTACACTCCCAACATAATCAGATTGACAGTGTGCTTTTATCCTCTTTTTTTTTAATTTTTTTTTAACGTTTTATTTATTTTTGAGACAGAGAGAGACAGAGCATGAACGGGGGAGGGGCAGAGAGAGAGGGAGACACAGAATTGGAAGCAGGCTCCAGGCTCTGAGCCATCAGCCCAGAGCCCGACGCGGGGCTCGAACTCACGGACCGCAAGATCGTGACCTGAGCCGAAGTCGGCCGCCCAACCGACTGAGCCACCCAGGCACCCCGCTTTTATTCTCTTTTGAGACCCAACAAGGTAGCCTGTGAACCGCCCGTTTCCACAGGTGCTGGACCACTCTTCTAAGGCAGAGGTCACATGCATGGAAGCGTTTAGAGAGATTCGGGACAAACGAATCGAGGCGATCCTGCTGTTCACCTTCTGTGTAAAATAGCTCATGTGTCGTAAACAAGTGCTTCAGGGGCTCTGCGGTCCTCCTCCCCATTTTCTCATGACAACTGATGGGCACGGTCTGATCCAGAGAAGTCATTTTAAAGAATTTTTTTTTAATGTTTATTTATTTAGTTTGAAAGAAAGAGAGAGAGAGCAGAGGAGGGGCAGAGAGAGAGGGAGAGAGAATCCCAAGCAGGCTCCATGCTGTTAGTGCAGAGCCTGACGTGGGGCTCGAACTCACAAACCGGGAGATCATGACCTGAGCTGAAACCAAGAGTTGGAAGCTTCACCACTGAGGCACCCAGCCCCCCCCCCCCAAAAAGTTGTTTTAATGCCAAGACACCAACTTTGCAATCAGCATGGAGAATTTTTTTCAACAGATTCACAATTTCACATATACATTCTTTATTCTTTCTATGAGGATCAAACTAGAGATCGTGACCGTAAATGGCAGCTGTCGCACAGAAAAAGATTGTAATCAAAGAAATTAGTATCATGATGCAACTGTTGAGGAGCGGATGAGAACTCACAGCCCCACCGCCCCTCTGGCGATTCCCTGAGGAGGTGAAACAACCCCACTTCACTAGCCCGAGTGAGAGAGAGGGAGAAAGAGAGAGGAGAGAGAAAGAGAGAGGGAGAGCAAGAGCTGTGAGCACAGTTACCCCATAGATGCCTTATTCTACACACCCGTCTCCCATCAACCCTCCTGTCCAGGGTTCTGCCTAGCAGGTACACACGGGGCCCACCCTCACCTCCTGGTCCTGTCGTCATATCCTGGCGGTGTTCCTCGCTCATTTTAATTTCTCTTTGTCACGCTTCATCTTTCTTCCCAATTCCCAGCTCCGTTCTCTCCCCCTCACTGGCACCTGCTCGAGTGTATTTTATGTGTGGCCTCCCAGCCCCACGCTCTATATACCTGTTCAAAATATATGTATGTTTTGGAAACTTGATAGTATTGCCTTTTGCGTGTCGTGATTTATATAAATGGTATTGTACTAGAAATCTCATCTGTTTCTTGCTTTTTCACGCAGCCTTAGGTTTTTAAGATGTATTTGTATAGCTCTGTGAATTCTGTGGTACAGTGTTCCATTATGTGTACATCCACACTTTATTTATTCTGTCCCCTAAAGATGGATACCTGAATTCCCCGAACTCTTGGCACCTGCAGCCATTCCGTGAATACGTTTATGCACACCCCCCTGTTGTTCGAGGGTTTCTTCTGTGCATGCATGTATATGTGTGTGTGTGTGCACGTGTGTGTGTGTGTGTGTGTGTGTGTGTGCTCGCATGTCCAGGAAAATTACTGCATTGTAGGGGATCTGCATGCTTACTTCACCAAGTATTGCTTGTCTGATCAGTTTCTGAGTGTAAACTTCAAACCTTATTGGTCGAATTATCCATTTCTGTCCATAGTCTATCACTGGTAGCTCTGTATAATTTGAGGCTGTTTTGCTAGCTAAATGAGTCAGTTCGTGATCTTTTTGATTTATGGCGTCTTCATTCACTATGATGTTTTCCATCTCAGTTTTATCTTTGCTCTTAAAACTACTGCAGTGCCCTCCTGGTTGCTATTAATATTTGCCTGGTGCTTTTGTACAGGTGTCTGTATCCTTTTATTGTATATCAGATATCATAATGCAGAATCTCTTAAAAATCTAATTTGAGAATCTCTATTCACTTATTGTAACTACTGTTATTTCGTAAGGGAAGATTTCTGCATCTTACCTTGTGTTTTTGATTTACTATGTTTTGTTTATTTGTTTGCCTGCCCACCCACCCCCATCTACTTTCCATTGATCAAACTGAATATTACTCTACTGATTTGAAAGTTATAGATTCCACTTTCATTCTTCTGGCATCTATTCCTAACTTATTAAGACACATACTTATGCTTTTTCTCCCTGTCATCCACAGAAACAAATCAATATCACTGTTCTGAATAAGACAAAGACCAAGAACACCTCACTGCCTGCCGTGGTGATATCATTTAGAGTTTTAATTGCAGAATCTTATCAACATACTTATTTTAATTGCATTTACTAGGTTTTTCTTTTTTTTACTCTTATTTCCCATATCTTATCACCTCTTGGATTCAGTTCCCTTCTTACTCAAGAGCAGTTCGAAGGAAGACTGCATAGGAGGGTGCCTGGGTGGCTCAGTCGTTTGAGTGTCTGACTTCAGCTCAGGTCATGATCTCATGGTCCGTGAGTTCCAGCCCCGCATCGGGCTCTGTGCTGATGGCTCAGAGCCTGAAGCCTGTTTCAGATTCTCTGTCTCCCTTTCTCTCTGTCCCTCCCCCGCTCATGCTCGCTCTCTCTCTCTCTCTCTCTCAAAAATAAACTTTTTTTTTTAAGAAGAAAGAGTGCATAGGTGAATCCTTCCAAGACACATGCTTACAAATATCGTTACTGGTGGCCATATTTAAATCAATACTGTCTTTTATCAACAATGCTGCTCTTGAGAAGTTAGATGTAAGCTACATTCTTATTATTGAACTTCTTTCTCTTTTCTTTTAATGTTTCTTCACTTAATGCAGCACTCTCAGCCTTTTGGGGGCCAGTCTGCTAAAGTCTGTTTTCCTCTTCCCAGAAAGATGTTTTATATGAGTAACATAAAATATACTAAATTACGAAAGAAACCAAGCATAGTGAAATTAAGTTATCAAACATCTAAAACAGCAAATTAGTGATACAATAGTAATATTAGTGCTGTAAATAACAAGACCTAGCATCAGATCTAATAACTACCTGAAGTTCAAACTCCTCATGATCATAAATGATACTTCAAAAGATCTATAACTCTAATGTAATAGGAACATATCTATGATTTTCTATCAGCAGTCGTGATGCAGATACCGCTAACCCTGCTGCAATTTTCCCTACAGTCCTAATTGAAGAACATTTTAAATTTTCATTGAGAGGCTAGTGAAAATTTTGAACATGGAAGGTGTTTCCCATCCTATTCTCCAGCCTCCTGACTCCCATACACAAATGCCTGGGCTTTGGGGCTCTGGTTAAGAACCACAGCTATAGGCATAGGTGTGGGGTTTTTTCTTATCTACTCTGTTTAGTATTAATATATATCTTATATACTTCTGTTATTAGTATATCGTATATACTCTGTTTAGTAGGAGCCTCTTCATTCTGTTCTAGAATATTCTGAGTCATTATTTCTTCAAACAGTTCCTTCCCCCCAGTTTCTCTTTTCTTTTGAGGTTATTGGTACACACATGACAACACTTCTGCCCTCCACAGTCCTTAACTTTTTGTTTATTAGTTTAACCACTTTATCCTTTCCTGTTGCCTTTGAGGAGGGTTTATTGACCCCATATTTCAACCGCCTAAAATGTTCTTCTGCTCTATCTAGTCTGCTCTCCAATCCCTCCTTAGAAATCTTTATTTATTATTATATTATGGTTTTCTAATTCTCGACATCTCCAGCCAATTCTTCTTCATAATGGTTTGTCTTGGCCCCATGTTTCCAGTATCACGGAGGAATCATTATGCTAATCTCGCTGCTCTTTTATGTCAGCGCAGTAATTAAGATGATGATTATGTTGGCTCCTGTGTGCCTGCTGTCTTGCATTTCTGTCCCTCCCGATACAGGAGTCCTTTCCTCATAGCGTGGGCTTTCCTCCAAGGCCTTGTCAACATGCGAGCTCATGTCCGTTCCCTTGAGATTACAAAATGCATCCTCCAGTGTTGTCTGCCTGAGGGGAGAAGTTAACGCTCAGGCCCTGGGCTGTGCTCCTCAAGGAAAGTTGAGCGGGAGGAGAAGACGTTCATCTCGGGATGTGGAAGGGCTAGTTCCCATCCACGTCAACCCCTTCCCGTTCCCCACCTCCAGGTGTCTCTCACGTCCCCACGCACAACTTCAAAAAGCCTCCCTCCCACCCAGGCAGGGACAGCCATCTTCTGCTGTAACTGATTCTTCAACCAGAGGTGTATCTTCACCCACTAGAGCTGTTCTCTCAGTACTACACCTAAAGGTCTGTCTCAAAAATAAGCAGATCAAATAGCCTCTCATGGTTTCCTTGTTTTCCGTGACCTGCCCGTACTATTTAGCATTCATACCCAAGGCGTCCTTGCAGTCTTGACCTCAGAACGTGCCACTGTTCTGTCCTCAGCCTCTCTGCTAGCTCCTCTCTTTCCCTCCCCTCCATCCCCACGGCTCCTCTTCTGTTCCTCCACCCTCGTGTCTTGGGAAGCTCATACATCCTGGGAGGGTGGTGATCAGAGCCATGCCGATCCCTCCCAGATCCATAAATCCTGGGACTAGCATCTGCGAAGCCTTGTTTGAAGTCTGCAGTCTGCGAGGGGGACAACAAAGTGACAGGGGGAAGGAGCACTGGGGGTTCTTGACTCTGGATGAAAGAGACCAGATCTGGTTGTTTAAAAAGTAAAGACTTGGGGCGCCTGGGTGGCGCAGTGGGTTAAGCGTCCGACTTCAGCCAGGTCACGATCTCGCGGTCCGTGAGTTCGAGCCCCCCGTCGGGCTCTGGGCTGATGGCTCCGAGCCTGGATGGAGCCTGTTTCCGATTCTGTGTCTCCCTCTCTCTCTGCCCCTCCCCCATTCATGCTCTGTCTCTCTCTGTCCCAAAAATAAATAAACGTTGAAAAAAAAATTTTAAAAAGTAAAGACTTTAGAAGACAGATAATGAAGACAGAGAGAGAGGTGAATCAGCTCAGTTCAAGTTCCCGTCCTCGTGTGTGTTTGTGTGTGTGTCCGAGAGAGAGAGAGAGAGAGAGAGAGAATCTAGGATATGTTAAATACATTAAAACCAACAGAAAGAAGAGGCTTATTTTGCTCCAAAGATAAGCAGTATTCACCAGCAGGACACATAACAGGAACAGTAACATACAGATATTTGTAAAAGAAATACCTGGAGTTCTAAGCTGATGTATTTAAATTTGGGGTTTGCGTTGAAATCTACTAAAGTGCTGTGAATACTCTAACGTTTGGATCTAAGATGTGGTGGTTTATCGCTGTATTCTCTCTCAGCCCCCACTTCTCTAAGGGACTTGGAACTGTATTAATTGATGCCACGAGCTGCCCTCTGAACCAGCACCGTCAGACCGGGTATGGGGCGGGGGGGGGGGGGGGGGGGGGGTGAGCCACCACCCACCAGCTGGGGCTAAAACCCATAGCTGCTCTGGTTTTAAAGTTGAACTTGAGCTTTTGAACCAAGCAAAAATATAATTTCAATAACGGCATCAAAGAAATGGTCTCTCTGTTGACCTTGAGATCAGTGTGGACAGCTCTGTTCCTGGTTCTGAACTGTCAGCACTGCATTCCCTTTTTGGCTTCAGCCATCCTTGTGGCTTCAGGGACAGTATTTTTCCAAGCAGTGAATGACTTATATTAATCATTCTGTCAGCATTTTCCATTTAAGCAGAGCAATGCCTAGAAACATATGTAGAAGAATCTCCTGTGATGCAAGCCCAAAAATCAAGATGGCAGCCATTAGCAAGAGTGCAAGCTTAAGAGCCATATAGCCTGGCAATGAATTATGGCCAATGGCCACTTCTTAGCTGTTTAACACTGGGCACATCGAGTCTCTTGGTCTCAGTTTCTTCACCTATAAAGTAAGGATGATAATAATTATCTCTGAGAGTTAGAACATGTAGTTTGGAAGAGTATCTTGTACAGCTAGTATCCGACTAATATTAGCTTTTGAAACAGGTAGTAATTTATTATGCTTGCCCTGCCACTGTGGCCTCCAGAATGAATTCAGACCTCCTACATCCTCCCCATCTCAGAGCAACTCACATTTAGATGCACATAACTGTTCTGTGCTATCAGAAACCCAGTATTCCCTCGGCCTTTATATTGAAGTCTCCTTCTAGTTTAAATAGTTTGGATTCACAGATTCTGCATGTCCTTTGCCCTGAGGGCATAAGAAAATCCATGCAGTGATAATGAACTTTAGGAAAAAATCTATTCTATTGAGTGAAGTTATGAATGAGCACTCACGAACGTTATCTGCAAAAGCAATTCTCCAAACCCGCGCTCTCTGTGTAAAAACTTTTTCATACATGCCCTCCAATATCTAGCTGACATAGGCTTCCCTGATCAATACTTGTCGATCATGCAGCTGCACTGAATAATGTGATCCCATCCTTCAACTCTCCCCACTCCTGAGAAATCTTCGCCATTCTGAGGCTCTCATCTTAACCAGTAATGGCGGTTTATTTTACACACCTGTACTGACACTGCAGGCTTTTTTCTTATGGGTTCAAGTGGAGCATCAAGACCTAAGAGACAGTGGTAACATGTAGAGTGAGAGATACAGCAGGTACGGCATCTGCAATGAGGGAGGCCAGGCCTGTCCAAGCACATAGTCGTGTTTGCCCGCTCACGAGCACAGGCCAGGAATGGCTGCCCTGGAGAAGGGTGGGGGGGGGGGGTCCCCTGGACCCAGAGAAGTCACACCAGTCTTTTATCCCCTCCCAATCACCGGTGCAAGGCCTTCGTGCCAGCTCACAGCTCCCCAAATGCAAATACGGTCCCGCACAGCAGACAAGAGAGAGAGAACACACCGGCCTAATCCCGGATCTTCCAGGAACACAGTGCAGTTCAAAGGTCTTTCTCTCGGGCAGGCCTGGACCAGCCAAGCTTGATGCCAACCCTTTACTCACTGTATGAGCCTGCTCAGGCTGCCATGACAACATACCCACAGATTAGGGGCTTAAATAACAAACCTTTTCTGGAAGCCGGAAGTCCAAGATCCAGATGCCAGGGTTGGTTTCTCCTGAGGCCTCTCTCCTAGCTTTGTAGACCGCTGCTTCTCACTATGTCCTCACAGGGCCATTTTCCTGTGTGCACACAGCCCCGTGTGTCTCTTCCTCTTCTGAGAAAGGACACCAGTCACAGGAGATGAGAGCCTCACCCTTACGGTCGCATTTAACCTTAATTACCTCTGTAAAGGCCCTATCCCCCAAATATAATCACAGTGGGGGTTAGTCTTCAACGTAGGGATTTGGGGGCGACACAGTGCTTTCCAAAACACCAAAGGATTCAGGTTTCTGTACGCTCACCTTAGTCCTGTTTAATTTATTCCAAGTCTGTACTTCTGTAGAATTTTGTTTATAATAAATAACAGTAATAACGACAGCTACCATTAACTGAGCATTACCACAAAGGAATGTATTATCCTCTGTTATTAATATGACCCTGCAAGGTGCTTATTGTTATGCTAATTTCACACGCCAGGAGACTGGAGCCCCAGAGGGCCTAGGGAGATCACACAGGCAGTGAGCAGCAAAGCCAATGTAGGAAAGTAGATCTTTGTTTTTGTTTTTTTTTTAACGTTTATTTTTGAGACAGAGAGAGACAGAGCATGAACGGGGGAGGGTCAGAGAGAGGGAGACACAGAATCTGAAGCAGGCTCCAGGCTCCGAGCTGTCAGCATAGAGCCCGACGCGGGGCTCGAACCCACGGACCGCGAGATCATGACCTGAGCTGAAGTCGGCCGCTCAACCGACTGAGCCACCCAGGCGCCCCTGTTTTTGTTTTTTTAATTTTTTTGACATGTATTCACTTTTGAGAAACAGAGAGAGATAGAGCGTGCGTCGGGGTGGGACAGAGAGAGAGGGAGACACAGAATGGGAAGCAGGCTCCAGGCTCTGAGCTGTCAGCACAGAGCCCAACGAGGGGCTCCAACTCAGGAACCATGAGATCATGACCCGAGCTGAAGTCGGCGCTTAATCAACTGAGCCACCCAGGCGCCCCTGAAAGTAGGTCTTTGTGACCACAGCTCATGCTTTCCTCACCCCCCGTTTGCTGCCTCTGGTCTGTCACACTGTGCCTTGCGTCACAGCGTACCGTGAGTGACGCTTGCCATTAACCCTCGGGCAAGAAGTAGGTCTCCTCCGTCTCTTTAGCAATGCCTTTCCCAACACCTTGCACATGTGAACCGGCCAGTGGCTTTGTGTTTCTCAGCACCGTGCAGCAACTCCCCTTTATACCCGTCCTTCCCCTCCCACCTGCTTCCCCCCCACCTGCGGGCAGCACCCCCCTGCCTCTTTATCCTGAAGCCCTCTTCCCAGGGATATGCTCTTGGATACTCTTCCTTTTTTAAAGAAAAGTGTATTTATTGTGAGAGAGAAAGAGAGAGAGAGAGGCAGGAGAAGGGGAGAGAGAGGGAGAGAAAGAATCCCAAGCAGGCTCCGCATAGTCAGCGCGGAGCCCGACAAAGGGCTCAGACTCCTGAACCTCAAGATCATGACCTGAGCTGGAATCGAGAGTCAGAGTCTTAATCGACTGGGCCACCCAGGCGCCCCTTGGATGCTCTTTCTGTTAGCTTCTCAGTGAAGTTATCCTGATGGCCCTATTTAAAATTGTAACCACCCCCACCCCACTCCTACTTCTGACCGCACTTAACCCTACCTGACTTCTTTTTCTCATAGTGGACGTTACCTTCTAACACACAAGGTACTTCACATGCTTATTGAGTTTATTGCTCAATTTTTCCCTTCCCCTCCGCAAGTTGATAAGCTTTCCAAGGGTGAGGACTTTCTAAAGACCTTCCAAACATCTAGACAAGGACTGGCTCATAGTAGATATGAAATAAATAATTATTGATGGATACATTAGATTTCCCATGTGTAAGCCTTGGTGTGATTCCCTTCTGGGGTGAATGAATGGCCAGTCTCTCTAGGCAAGGATACTCTGGAATCCTACTTAGCTCCTGAGAAAAAGACTAAGCTCTGAGTTTGACAACAGTGTATTTTTAGAATTCCTCTTGATCATTATTTTCACCTGTTTTGCTTCATTTACTACCTGATTCTTTTTGCCCCAATCCTTTGTGCTTTTGGCGGTTGTATTATTCATTATGGGTAGATAAAGTCTTTTCATAATTAATCTTTAATTGCAATACTGGAATAGCATTTCACATGAAAAATGATTTACAAATTAAACCCACATCTCACCTTGGATAATTATCACAGGTCTGACTAATGTGCATAAAGCCCTCGCAAGGCAGGGAGCGCTCTCCAATGACAGTGTGTTGATTTTTTAATTAACAAAGGTTAAGTAGCATTTTTGCTTGCAGACCTACAATTTAAACTTCTGACATTTGTCACCAAAGAATATTTCTAGAGAGCACATAAGTTGAACTCAACTAATTATCACCAGTTCTAGTGTATTAACGTCTTTTGCATAACACATAATGACCATTTTTGGAACAAAACATTTTTTCCATCATATCGACTAGATCAGTAAAAGTACTTTCCAGTTCACTGACCCATTTAATAAATCAGGGGTCATCTAAGTAAGAAAAGTGCATAATTTATTTAGTTTTCTTTTATACAGAGAGAAATGGAGTATTCCATTTACCTGCTTTATAAATTAAGAAGAGGGAGTACAAAACCTTATGTAATGAATGCAACAAATAAAAATTAGAACACAGTCATATTTTATGGTCAATTAACAGAAGTGGGGGGAAGGTCAGGCAATGGTTCAAAGAAGTGAAGTTAGGAGAAACTGAGAGTAATTTACTGAAATAAAGAGACGGAGACACATAAACACAGAGGGAGGTTGTACATCACGAGCTGGACTAATTTAGAGCTGGAAGGAACCAGAGACAGAATCTAGTTCAAACCCCCTTTTTGTGGACAGGAAAACCTGATGCCGAGAGAGATTAAGTGACTTGATGAGACCCACGCACCTAACCCAGAATGGTCAACAGCCCTGATAGGGAGAGATATACAGACACAGAGGCAGAATGACTGATAGATGTAGAGCCTCAGAATGGCCACGACCAGAAGGAATCAAAGACAAAGAGGCAGAGAGACAGAAAAACCCCTTGAGGACTGTATACAGAAATAATTAAGTACGTACACATAAATCCGTTTACCTTAGTGATATAATAAAAATATGATCTAACCTAGATTTATTTGTTCTGCCAACTGGACCTTTTCAAATCTCCAAAATTTTTTTTTCGTCTTAACATTGAAAACACTCTTCTTCAAACTTGCAACTATTAGTAAGACCCATTAACTAGAAGTTATTTCTAAATTACAATACGTTCTGGGTAGATTGAAGATCACAGTGCTAAGAGAAGTAAAATCATAAAAGTGCTAGAAGAAAATATAGTTGAATAATTATATTATTTTGGGTTGGGTTTATTATATTATTTTTAGATTAGGCTTTATAAAAGCTTAATACCAAAGGCACAAATTGTGCAAATAAGAAAGATGGAGGGGACTATATAAACAACATAAACATTCGTAGAGAAAAAGAAACACCATATATAAGTTAAAGACACAGTCTGGAAGAATATAGTCGCCAAATTTATAACAGAGTTAAAGCCAAAAATACTGTTATTGATCAATAAGAAACATACCCTCTCCTATTTCCCCCAAATAGGAAAAGACATGAAGAACCAAAAACTAAGAGTGGTGAGAACATAAAAATGTATTCAACTCACAGTGTTTGAAGCAATGCAAATTAAAACAATAAGCTCTTCTTTTTTTTTTTTTTTAGCCTGTAAATTCAAAAGCATTCTGCCAAGTATTCCAATAGACGTGGAAAAGGTGGGAATCTCATGCCCTACCCGTGAAATACAGATTGACAAATTCTTAGAGGAAAATGTGCTCCAAATGCTTTTAAAATGTATCTGCCTTTGTATCCAGCGACTTCACTTCTAAGAATTAATTCTAAGGACATATTGAACAAGTGTGCAAAGGTTTTTACAAGGGTACTTATTAGTGTCCTGTAAAATGAAAGTGGGAGTGAGCTTAAAAGCCCAATGGTAGGAATGGCAAAATAAGTTACAGAGCATTCACAAGATGAGATGCTTCGCAGATGGCAAACGAGATGTTCCAGTTGTACGTTTATTGCTTGGAGAACGTTTTATGATATATTAAGTGCAAAAAGCAAATTTCAAACCAACGTGTGTATCGTGCTCTCATTTCTTCCTTTGTTTTATTTTTTCACACATATGTATGTTCATAGCTAAAAGTAGAAAAGGCTATGTGCCGAAAGTAAAAGTAGTTATAGCTGAGTAGCATTCCAGATTCTCTTTTTCATCTTGCTTATCAGTGTGTTTATGGTTTCCGCACTGAAAATCTATTCCGTTTGTAATAAGGAAAAGGGGCAGGAGATACCGAAAAACAATGATTTAACAATTTCTGTGTATTTTGATAGGATATAATTGTCTTAATTGACTAGCAATGAAAATTTAAACGGCTAGGCGTTTATTGAACAAAAGGCCCTTTGGAAAGCCCTGACTGCAAAAGCGAAAGCCATGGTCACTAAAATGATAGACACCAAATTGAAATTTTAACACACGGATTGAAATTCTTCCAAATCATAGCAAAGGCCCAAATTCTCTTCAGCGCAGGGGTGTATGAAGCTGGGCTGATGAGCAGATTGCAAAATGGGAAATCCTTCAAAGTGGCTGTTTTTAATAACTTCCTTTGCCATCTACTATTCCGGAGCTTTGATCAAACAGAGCATTGGCCTGCCTTCAACTAATCCTCTACTCAATTATTTCATTTGATAATAAATAACAATCCCTAGAGAATCATCATTCAAACCTATGTACTAAACAATGAGAGAATGCGAGGCTTGGGTTTATAAAGATAACAGAGCCAGTCACTTGCCATTTCAGGGCTGAGGATTTACAGACATAAGCAAACGAATACATCTCTGCACCTAAAGCCTTTGATCCACCCGCCCTGTCCGATGAGTCCCCTCGATGGTGTGCTTCTTCTCAACATACCAGAATAAGTGATCAGAATCCATCCCCAGCTACCAGTCTCATCCAAGCACTGACAATCCAATTGATCACCCCACTTTTAAAGGCATCCCAGCCTATATCTCGGAAACATGTACATCGATGGGGGCACTGACCCTGAAGCCCTTCTTCTGCATTAAGTGGTCAACACAGAACAGAATACCATATGCTCAAAATTAAGACAGAACTAACACAACTTTGCCACTGTGGAGCTATGACTCCTTGAGTAAGCCTCTGAACTTTCCTAAGCTTCAGGCTTCTCATCCGTACAGTGGGGATAATGATGATAATGCCCACCTCGCCAGGCTGTTGGGTGAATCGGGTGAATGACATAAGTAAGGTGCTTCGTAGAGTGCCTACTACATCGCCCTCAAGAGAAGGTCACTTTGTTAACAGTATTTTTTTCTAAATCCCCAGCAGATATTTCTTTTAATAATTTTAATGACCGATCATTTTATTTAATTTCCAGAAAAGTCATTACTCCAAGACGCAGACATGTATGTAAGCTCGAGCTCCTCCTTTTGTGCCAGCTGCTTAAAAAAATCGTAGCCAAGGTTCTTCTAGACATAATTAAATTCACTTGTGATATAATGCTCCAATGACTCTATGAAATTTGTTAGGAATATTTTAATATTTTCATGCTCATGAGCCTCTGTCTAACGCTGTAACTTAGGAAATCACAGTGAAATGCTCTTTGTGCTATATGTCTTGCAATGGCATTTAGACAAAAGCGGTGAAATCTAACCTGACCTGGTAATAATTGTGGTATGGCTGACTTCCATGTAAAATTATCAATTCCAGCTTCTGACCACCCCAGAAGCCCTGGGAAGCCTTCATGTGAACTTCAAAGCCAAGTATTTCCTAAGACAAAAGCCAGGACCCAGGTCGTGTGGTCACATTTCAAATGGATTTATGCCTTCCAACTAATTGACTTGTTAGCTATGCTAATATATTCATGTTTCCCTGCCTCTTTATATTTCTTTCAATAGATAGTGCTCTGGAAGTGAATGCCATAAGATTAAAACAACAACAAAACAACAACAAAAAGAAACCTAGAGGTTTCTATAAACTTCTTTAGGAAACCAGATTAGATTTCCAAAATGGTGTATATAATTTTTGTGTATCTCCAAACATCTTCTGTGGCAAATTTATGGCTTTTCAGAAGACAGCCTCTTTTCATTAGACATTGTGGCCTGAGGGGGAAAAGCTTCGAGCTTTTGCTGTTAGGCAGGGCTGGCTCGAAAGTGAGAATGCTGGCCGCACTTAGCAGCCTCCTTGCCTCCCGCCACTGGGTCCGGGAGCCACAGCAGAGGTAATCCCGTCTGAGCCCTGTGCCTTCTGTCATTCCCAGGTGGTGCCGGGGGCCAGCAGGGTTTCCTGGGCTGCATCCGCTCCCTGAGGATGAACGGGGTGACGCTGGACCTGGAGGAAAGAGCCAAGGTCACGTCCGGGTTCAAATCTGGATGTTCGGGCCACTGCACCAGCTACGGGGCCAACTGTGAGAACGGGGGCAGGTGCCTGGAGAAGTACCACGGCTACTCCTGTGACTGCTCCAACACGGCCTACGATGGGACTTTCTGCAACAAGGGTAAGGCAGAGCCACTTTCCACGGCCGTTTTTACAGATAAACCCAAATCATCTATTTCGTGGTTTGTTCAACTGTCCACAGTGTGCTCTGTTCCGAGAGTAAGGTGTTCAGAATTCTTCTCCCGCCTTAGGTGAGAAGTCTCCCATTCATTCTCTGATCTCTGTCCATTCATTCTCTGAACCATTCATTCTCTGATCTCTGTCATTCGTTGAAAGGAGAGGAGCTCCAGATAATGTGTGTGAGGAATCTCAGCCCAATTCCGGCAGACCACGCACGGGCTAGAACATTCCAAAGCAAATATCCCCATAACACCTTAATGGTGAGTGACAGAGTAGGTGGCCTCTGAAAGGTGGACTCAGGCCTGACCCTCCCACTCAGGGAGGTCAGAGGGGGTCTGTCGGCGGGCTCGAAGACTGACAGATTGTTGCTGTGGATCAGTCAGGACAGCCGGCAGTCCAGATGCCCGCCCCACCCCCCAGCCCTGGCTGCCAAGAGACTGGATTTGAGCTGGACTCACAAGGAAACCTGTCTGGCCAGTTATTGTCACTTCCATTATTAGAACCCAGACTCACGATGCCTCTATGCGTGGTTCTCAGCCTGAGCCGAACTGCAGGAATGATCACCATCTCTGATCAGTCAGCTTCGAGCACCTGTTACTGGTGCAGTAGTTCAGGCTTGAGTGAGTCTTTAATCCCTAATAAATCCTGCAGGGCCAATCAGCAGACTACGGGAGCCCAATGCATATACATGTTGTCATTCAAGCTACACCCCGTGATTCTTCCGTGACTGGAAGAAATGCCCTTACCTGGTCTGTGGCTTCCGTTCCCATGCGTAAACAAGAGGGACGGAGCCCGGGACAGCTGGCGCTTTGCCTAAGCTCCCCCTGAAATGCATGTAAATCACTCTTCCCTGTCTAAATGAATGTATAGTATTTGGGTAAAGTTTTCTGTAAACGGTCGGTATATCTCTTAATAAGAAGCTTTACATAAGTAGCCTATTCATACTCTCATGAATACATGGGGGATGGTTTATGCTGGCATTATTCACACAAGATGCCACACAGAAGGAGGAATTGTTCCATAACATTCTCTGTACATCCAGGCTACTCTCTGGCGGTGCTACAATATGAGCATACAAATGAGGCCAGGCAGGGTTTGAGGAATGAACGCAAGACAACAACAGAGGTGGAAAAGAACACCATTGCTGAATAATGGCATACCACGTTAACAGTGCTATTACAGGGCTTTTTTTCTGCTCGGAATAACACGGTTCCATGATTTTCCTGTGCCACACAATGGGATGGGTTTGCAGAACACATTAATTTTGCACTTGTAGAAATGACAGTCTTGCAATTACCATCCATTGTGCTCGATGCTAATTTAATGCAGTCATTCCATTGCCAAAGTGATGTCTGAATGCAATCAAGTAAGTCTTAATGCCTGGGAGATTCCACTACATAAGTACCAATCTAAAGAATATCATGATCCCCTCATTTTTTTGGAGAGTTGGGTTAAACACAATGGCTCATACAAAACTTCTGGGGGTTAATAAGCAATATTCACAAATAGAAAGGCAGGAGCCAACGTTAGAGACAAAGCTAAACGAAGCTTGTGTGTTTCCCATGACATTATTTCAAAGAATTTACACAAAGGACACCTAAATATTCTCTTAATGTCTGTTTAGCAGGGCAAGTTTACGTTTGACTCAATTCAGGGCTTTAACAAAAACAAAAATAAAAGGCGAAAAACATATTTGGAAAGTATCCGTGGGCCTCTTTCTGAGTCAATACAGGTATCCTCTTGACCTGGGGAGAAAAATGGTAGTTCTGGTTGAAGGGAATCGAGCTTCATTTGCAAGCTCCTTCATGGACTTCATCTTCCCTGTGACGCCCCCAGCCAGGTGCCCCCTCTGTTTCTGGGTCACCTCCCAGGGAGACTCGAGCTGTGTGCAGCTCCTATAACCACACCCTTGCAGTGGGGCCGTAGCCAAAAAACTCAACCTCTAGAGAGAGTGGCCACAGTCACCTGCCGAAGAGTGAGTTCATGAAAGTCCTTCGTGGGCCGTCCTTGGATAATACAGGTCTGCACTTGTGGATGTGAGGAGTGTTCACAACATTTTGCTAAGTGAATGAGGCAGGTCCCGCTATACCATGGACACTCTGATTACATGTTTTTACAAAATCAGACACGCGCACACACACACACACACACACACACGCACACACGCACACATGCACACATGCACACAGGAGGAAAGCAAACTATAAGAAAACACACCAAAATAGTGACTTCCATTATTTTTAGGGGATGTAAAAACCCTGTATTTACTTTCATTTCTGTGGTGCTATATTTTCTACTCTTTATACACCGACGTATTCTCTGACTTCCTCGTTTGTTCCTGTTTGGGGGAAGAACAGTACTAAGAGACAGAGTTCTGATCAAAGGTCAACTGTCTCTGCTTGGACAATATCTAATTGTGAACCAGAAATCAGACACAACCTGACCATGCGATCTGGAACAGAGTAGCATCTCCGGTGAAAATTGCATAGAGTTAAATTGGCCTCGAAAGATTCATCTCTCACTGCACTGAACAGAGCCCAGCTCTTTACCCTGCTTGTGGGCACTAGAGGAGGGATTGCGTTGTTGGGGCCAAGGTGTATGAAAATAAAAACCTTGAGACATTTGTGTCACACTCAGCCACGCGCGAGGTGCACACTAGGACAGGCAAGGACCCAATGTAGCCAAGGGGGCAAACCAGCCAGGGGTCTCCCCGGGTATGAGGCCATCAGGGGAATGGTGGCAAACGGCACACGCTATTTAAATTCTCTGTTTCTCTCTCTTCTTCTCCTTCTTTCCTTCCTTCCCTCCCCCCTCCCTCATTTCTTCCTCTCTCCTCCAGCTCTCGGCCCCCACCACCTCGATCTGCATCTACCTCCTCCCCCTCTCTCATTCTCCATCCCCCACGCCCTGGGAGCACATTCCTTGTCTCAGCCTCTGTCTCTGACTCAATCCTTCCACCTCCCCTACCTACTTTCCCTATTTCTCTTTCTCTTCAGGGAATATATGGCTGTGTTTGTAAATCAAATTACCATGAGCTGCCATGTCATTAAGCTCAGGAGGACAGGGCTGGATTCAAGCAACTCGCACCTGACGACTCCCTTTTGCTTTGTAGATGCTGCACTTTTACTCACGATCCCCTGCCAGCAAATTTATATACACGAGAAAGATCTTTTTGCCTTCCTGTAGCCTCTTATCAGGGAGGCTCCCAGCTTTCTTCAAATGTATCTATAAAGATTTGATCACCAGCTCAGGCATTAGCTCTCCCAGGGCCACCTGCATATTAATAGGCGTGCTGGCTTGGGGGGGGAGGGGGTGCTCATGGTTCAGCTGTGGGTCTGGGTGTATCATCTCCAGGATCAGTGGGGACCTACACGGGGGACCAAATGGATGGTTGCCTGGCCATGCCAAGGCTAGTTTTCGCTAATTAGGCCCATTTCTTCTTAGAGAGTCAAACCCTAAAACACTGGAAAATTTTATGACTATCAACCTCAGTTTTATTCAAACCAGAAATTACCCACATCTTTAGAAGCAAACTCTCTCTGTGTTTTTAAACCAGAGGCAAGAAAAAGCAGACCTGTAGTGGCTACAACAATTTCTATATTTAATTTTCATAATTAAATGCTATAGTAGCTAAATAGTGTCCACCTCCCCCAAATTCATGTCCCCCCGGGAACCTTAGAACATGACCTTGCTTGGAAATACGGTCTTTGCGGATGTGATTAAGGCAAGGTCATACTGGGTTAGGGTGGATCCTAAATCCAATGAGAGCGACCTTAGAAGAAGAGGCCAGGACACATACAGACACACAGTCACAAGGGAGAAGGCCACGTGAAGATGCAAGCAGAGATTCAAGCGGTGCAGCCACAAGCCAGGGGATGCCTGGGCCACCAGAGGCCAGAAGAGGCAGGAGGGACCCTCCCCTAGAGCCTTCAGAGGAAGCGTAGTCCTGCTATCACCTTCATTTTCGACTTCCACCCCAAAACTGCAAGAGAAGCAATTTCTGTGGTTTTAAACCACCCAATTGGTGGCACTTTGCAATGGCAGCTCCTGGAAACTAACGCACATCCTAATAAAAATCCTCAATGTTGGGGCTCCTGGGCGGCTCGGTCAGGTGAGCGTCTCACTCTCGATCTCAGCTCGGGTCATGATCTCGAGGTTGGTAGGTCCAAGGGCCATGCCATGCTCTGTGCTGACAGTGTAGAGCCTGCTTGGGATTCTCTCTCTCTCTGCCCCTCCCCCATTCACGTGCACTCTCCCTCTCTCTCTCAAAATAAATATATAAACTTAAAAAAAAACTTAAGTGTTTAATTCCTGCTGTGAAGACAGCTGACATTCGCTGAGAACTTACTATGGGTTGAATGGTGTGCTAAGCTCTGTGATGGTGTTAACATCACCTAATACTCATGACAACCCTATGAGGTAAGTGCTATTATTATCATCCCCATTTGACAGAGAAGGAGATTGAGACACAAATGGGTGTAGCAACTTGGCCAGTGCTCACAAGGCACGAAATAGGAAGACTGGGATTTGGATGCAGGCATTTGACTGGAAGTTCGCATTCTTCACCGCTGGGTAGTATTGCCTCTCACCAAGGCTTGGTCCTTCATATAGGTTGATATAAAACTAAAGACAGAACCCCAAATCTTAAAGCTTTTTAGTTATTGTGATTTGGCATAAAAAAAAAGCAGAATTTTAGGGGCGCCTGGGTGGCTCAGTAAGTTAAGCCTCTGACTTCCGCTCAGGTCATGATCTCGCGGTCCCTGAGTTCGAGCGCCATGTCAGGCTCTGTGCTGACCGCTCAGAGCCTGGAGCCCACTTCGGGTTCTGTGTCTCCCTCTCTCTCTGCCCCTCCCCTGCTCTCACTCTGTCTCCCCTCTCTCAAAAATAAACATTAAAGAATTTTTTTAAAAAAAGCAGAATTTTGGGGCGCCTGGGTGGCGCAGTCGGTTAAGCGTCCGACTTCAGCCAGGTCACGATCTCGCGGTCCGGGAGTTCGAGCCCCGCGTCGGGCTCTGGGCTGATGGCTCAGAGCCTGGAGCCTGTTTCCGATTCTGTGTTCCCTCTCTCTCTGCCCCTCCCCCGTTCATGCTCTGTCTCTCTCTGTCCCAAAAATAAATAAACGTTGAAAAAAAAAATTAAAAAAAAAAACAGAATTTAATTGGATGTAGAATATATCACAAATTTTTTTTAGGATATAAGATCCGAACAAAGACTTTCCCTCTCTTTCTTGTTTTGTAGGGGTGGGAACATATAGGTGTAAGCTGTATTTATTGATTGATTCATTTGTTTAGTAAGCATTCAGCGAATACCTAATGTGTCTGAAAGCCTTGAATGTGTGGTTGAGTCTGACTACATTGAAATTTTCAAAACATTCCAATGGTTTATTGCTACAGAAACAGGGAAATCTACAGTGTATGAAAGCAGTGGATGTGAATTAGCTGTCACCCAGGCTGCTGCAAACACTTCTTCATTATGATCCCTTCACCGCACCAAGTTTAGCAAGAATTTATCATCCGGAGGCACAAAAATATCCCCTAATTCACTCGTCTGCACTTTTTTTCCTATAAAAATTTTCACGTTCGTCTGCCAAACCAGAATTGCAGTTGGAAAAATACATACCTTTAAATAGTCTGAAGCCATTTTCCGAGTTTAGGGAGTTCTGTTTGCTTCTCAAACATTCGTTTGTTGGTCGCTCAGATAAAGGCCAAAATTAGAGGGAGCATGGTCCCAGGACTGCAGAGCGACTGAGTGGTGGACTAGAGGTCACCACCATCATTAAAGTCGCTGGAGCACACACAGCCTCACTGTGGTCCCGCGACGTCTCCTGCTCTCCAATGAGTCTCCTGGCTCTGACTTGACATTTCAAGACCTGTATTGTTAACGTGATAGAAGAAACTGGTCATGGCCATCTCAGACCCCACAGAGAAAATGGAGGACGGACTTGAATGTGAGTTTGAATCCAGCTTCCGCACTTGCGGGTTCTGTAACCTTGAGCAAACTCTTCAGCTCCCCTTGGCCTCATCTTCAGAACTACAAAACACCCGCTTCTTAATTCCACCGTGAGTATCGCATGGAATGGTGTGAACAGCCTTCCAAATAGACAGTCTGGCACATCAGTCCAACAGCAGGTGTCACTTTCCATTCTCAACACTCCTTTTTTTTTTTTTTTTTTTGCTGGTGGTGTTGTTTTCACTTTAAATCATGTCGTTCCTTAGTCCTTCCCTAAAAGCTTTCAATGTCAGATGCCTAACTGGCATCATTCGATTACCTCCGAGTACTGGCTTGCCACTCTGCTACTTCTGGAGCAAGGGCAGTGTCATAAAATGTCCGTTCTACTTAATCATGGTCACGGTAACAGTATTCTGAAGGTGGAAATGTAGTGTCCACGCCTAAACCCTGATGGACTGAGGAATATGTAGTGATTCTGGAAGGTGTAATTGGAGGATTGGAGGCAATCATCCCTGCATGGGGTCGTGCCTGGTTGTGCAGTTCCTGGTGCAAATTATCCACCCCTGTCAAGAGTCAGCTTGGGTCACCTCAGCAATGGCTGCGTCCCTTCCTAATACAAAGCCCAACCAGAGCCAGGCGAGCCCAAAAGAGTTCAGAACTCCGTTTTGCTGGAGGGAGGCCTCAGACACAAGTCCCAGGCAGACCTTGAGAGGAGAGAGGATTTCCATCGTGCCTTCTATCTCATGGAGGGTGGGAGGAGGCAGCTTTGCGCAAAGCACCGTGAAGATGGCACAAAGGCTACATCTCCATGACGCCGGGCACAGCGAGCAGAGTAAATCCAGGGCCTGTTTTTCTGTTTTGTTTTGTTTTTTCTTGTAGAGCAGATTTGAAGATTTTGGGAAGGGGAAGGGGGGATGAATTAATAGAAAACCTTATGAACAAATGGGAGAGAAAAAGAAAAGAAATACTGTAATTATGTACCGTAGAATCTGTCCCCTGTGTGGAAGGAACTAGGGTAAGCTGTTGGCGACAATGGCCTACCCACCCCTGTCTTCCTCCCAGCCTGCAGGAGAGTTTCGAACCAGCAGAGAGAGATGCCTTTCACAGGCTTCTTTTTCATTTCCAGTTTGAACAGGAGGCTTTGTAGGTTTGGATGAAGGCCCAAAAGCACAAGAATAGAATTCTTTTTCCCTTTCCTCTTAATGTGTTATTCAAGAGAAGAAAATATCCCTTCTCTAGGTTTCTTAAAACTTCAAACCTTAAGCTACAACTTAAAAATATCATAGAAACATAGGAAGATAATCTACTTAAATGTCTTAGAAAAAAAGAAGGAAAAAGTAAGAAAATACTTACGGCAAAAAGCTCATAAATACTTAAGGATCAAAGAATAACCTTTTGACTTGATTCCAAAAGGCCAAAGCTGCAAAGATAGCTGGCACATCACTATCGGATTTCATGGTGGGCAAATACATTTCCCCTGGCCTGGGTGGCTCAGTTGGTTGAGCGTCCAATTTTGGCTCCAATCATGATCTCACGGTTTATGAGTTCGAGCTCCGCATGGGGCTGTGTGCTAACAGCTCAGAGCCTGGAGTCTGCTTCGGATTCTGTGTGTGTGTCTCTCTCTCTGTCCTTCCCCCACTCACCCTGTCTCTCTCTCTCTCTCTCTCTCTCTCTCACACACACACACACACACACACAAATAAATAAAAACATTAAATTTTTTTAAGAATTAACACATTCATTTCCCCTGGCCTGGGGATTTTTGTAGGGTCCCAGGTATAAAGAAAAACCTGGCCAATTAACTTCCTTAGAGGAAAGGATTTAAAAACTCATTGGATACATAACACCTGGGTGGCTCAGTCAGTTGAGCATCCAACTTGGGCTCAGGTCATGAGCTCACAGGTCATGAGTTCGAGCTCCGCATTGGGTTCCCTGCTGTCAGTACAGAGTCCGCTTCGGATCCTCCCTCCCCCACCCTCTGTCTCTCTCTGCTGCTCCCCTGCTCAGACTCTCTCTCTCAAAAATAAATAAACATTAAAAAAAATCCAGAAGGTAAAGCAAGCCCTTTCTAAAACACTAAACATTCTAGAGAAGACAGTTTGGGAGGGCTTTTTTTCTTTTAATTCCGGTGTAGTGAACATACAGTGTTACATTAGTTTCAGGTATACAGTCTATTGACCCAACAAGTCTATATATTACTCAGTGCTCGTGAAGGTAAATGTACAGTTTAATCTATCTGTTTCACCCATCCCACACCACCACCACCACCGCCACCCCTCTGGCAACCACCTGTTTGTTTTCTATAGTTAAGAGACAGTTTTTTGGTGTGTCTCTTTTTTTCCCCCTTTGTTTGTTTTGTTTCTTAAATTCCACATGAGTGAAATCATATGGTATTTGTCTTTCTCTGACAGCCTTACTTTGCTTAGCATTATGCTCTCTCTAGTTCCATCCATGTTGTTGCAAATGGCAAGATTTCATCCCTTTTTATGGATGAGTAACATTCCTCTGTGTGTGTGTGCGTGTGTGTGTGTGTGTGTGTGTGTGTGTGTGTCGCATCTCTTTTATCCATTCATCTATCAGTGAACACTTGGGCGGCTCCCGTGATTTAGCTATTGTAGGGGGTATAGCTCAGTGGTAGAACATTTGACTGCATAATTTAGCTGTTGTAAAGAATGCTGCAGTAAACACAGGGGTGCATATAGCCTTTTAATTTAGTGTTTTCTTATTCTTTGGGTAAATACCCAGTAGTGCAAGTGCTGGATCATAGGGTAGTGCTATTTTCAGTTTTTTGAGGATCCTCCAAACTGTCTTCCACAGTGGCTGTACCAGTTTGCATTCCCAACAACAGTGCACAAGGTTCCTTTTTCTCCACATCCTTGCCAGCACTTGTTTCTTGTGTTGTTGATTTTAGCCATTCTGACAGGTGTGAGGTGACATCTCATTGTGGTTTTGATTTGCATTTCCCTGATGGTCTTATGCCGTGCCCAAAAATAAATTCAAAATGGATCAAGGACCTAAAGGTGAAACCTGAAACCATAAAAACCCTAGAAGAGAGCATAGGCAGTCATTTCCCTGACATCAGCCATAACAACATTTTTCTAGATACGTCTCCTGAGGCAAGGGAAACAAAAGCAAAAATAAACTACTGAGATTACATAGAGATAAAAGGTTCTGCACAGCAAAGGAAACAATTAACAAAACTAAAATACAACCAATGGAATGGGAGAAGGTATTTGCAAATGACATGTCTGATAAAGGGTTAGTATCTAAAATATGTTAAAAACATATACAACTCAACACCAAAAGACCAAATAATCAATTTAAAAATGGGCAAAAGACATGAACAGTCATTTCTCCAAAGAGGACATCCAGATGGCCAACAGACACATGAGAACACAGTTTTTGGACTTTGCTTTAGGTATGGGATGAATAGCAGTTTTTCAAATTCGTGTCATTTTCTAATACCCCACCAGGTTTGGGACCTTTTTGGATACAACCGATTTTTCCGTGTGTGTTGTTGAATGCTTTTATTCTTCATCCTTCCGCAATAAGCAGAACTCTAAATAATGTGAAGTTTACAAAACTAACACTGTCACTTGCCATGGCTTCCGTTGAAACTCTATGTGTTTCTTTCATGAACCTAAAAGGAACCAGTCTAATAATTTGTTTGCAGGGTTTTGCTCTTAAATCACTCACACTTTCAAGCGGGTTCATTCACCACAGTCCATATTTTCCTTGAGCACTTCACATCTGCAGGGCGTAAAGACCTGCCCCTGACAAGCAGTTCTCTGCCCCACAACCTTTTTGCGTGCTCATCATTTCTAACAGACAGCTCTGGCCTTAGCCGTTGGGCTCATTCTAAGCATCCTTTGGCTGGAGGAGATTTACTTTCTTCAGTGATCAAGCCTGGAGGTTTTTGAACTGACTTGTCAAATGCTTTTAATTGGCCCATCTTATAGATCAACCTGACTTTGACCTCATTTACATATCTTTCCCTCTATCAGTTGTGCTTGATTATAGTCATGGTTGACTTAGGTAAGTGGATATTTTACTTTTTTTTTTCTCCCATTAAGGCCAAATCCACAGGAAGTGGAAATTATTAGGCCCATCTGAGTTCTCTGAGCCATCCCTTGTTTGGCATTTTAAAGGTATTATTTTCATGAGGTCTGGACACATGATGAAGTGATGAGTTCACTAAAAATAAGGTGGCTTCTAAACTTCTATAAAGCAAAGATTCTCAATTGAATTGAATTATTGGCAGTAAAAATTAACAGGTCCATGTGCTGTAGGAGTGAAGTAATGTCAGGGAGCTGATCATTAGTCATAATTTAATTTCTTCACATGCACGGAGCACAAGTTTAGCGTAATGTGGGAACACCTACTAAAAGCTTACTATGTGGGAAGCAGTGAATTGACAGAGATGAATGAGACCAGGCTTGGAATGAAGTGGAGGTGATTGACCCAACTGCAATATAAAGGGAAAACGAGACAAAGTGCTGAGTGAAGCCTACATATGGAACCAACCCATTCTGAAGGTTCGAACGGTAAAGCCACTTTTAAAGTCTCATCAGCGTGGCTAATCGTAGTGGGTCTCAACCTAATTCTGGGGCCAGGAGTTTGACTAAGGGAGAAGACTCTTTAAAAAACGTTTTTCATGAATGAATCTCAAGTCTAAGGGTTTAAGAAACCCTATGAATCTCAAATATGACAGAAATAAAACCACTTAAACATATATTATTAAAACCTAAAGAATTTTAAAGAATTTAAAAGAGAATTTTAGGGACACCTGGGTGGCTCAGTCAGCTAAGCATCCAACTCTTGATTTGGGCTCTCAGGTCATGATTTCATGGTTCCTGAGATCGAGCCCCCTGTCAGGCTTCGTGCTGACAGCTTGGAGCCTACTTGGGATTCTTTCTCTCCCTCTCTCTCTCTGCCCCTCCCCAGCTCACAAATGTGCATGCTTTCTCTCTCTCTTTCTCTCCTTCTCTCTCTCTCTCTCAGAAATAAATAAACATTTATTTTATTTTTTGTTTATTTCTGAGAGCGAGAGAAAGTGCGCGCGTGTGAGCTGAGGCGGTGCAGAGGGAAGGAGAGAGAGAATCTCAAGCAGGCTCTGAGCTGTCAGCATGGAGCCCTACTCAGGGCTTGATCTCAGGAACTGTGAGATCATGACCTGAGCCAAAATCGAGAGTTCAACGCTTAACCAACTGAGCCACCCAGGCACCCCAATAAATAAACGTTTCAAAAAAATAAATAACTAAAACAGAATTTTAAACACATCCCAATTAAAATTTTTGTCTCTGAAATAATATTATTGATATTTATAAGAAATGTTTACCTGCTTTTAATGTTACAAAATTTGATTGGACAAAATATTTTAGGGTTCAGATCATTTTAACCCCTTCAATTTATACCCCACTAGCCAATAATATTTTGTGAAGTTTGCTTCCTTTGTTTTTAATACAGAAAGAATAGGGAACTTTAAAAATGGGCCAGGGGCACCTGGGTGACTCAGTCAGTTGAGTGTCTGACTCTTGCTTCCAGCTCAGGTCATGATCTCCTGGTTTCATGGGTTTGAGCCCTGCATCAGGCTCTGAGCTGGCAGCTCTGAACTACTTCGCATTCTCTCTCCCTGTGTCTCTGTCCCTCCCCTACTCGCACTGTCTCTGTCTCTTCTCAAATAAATAAAACAAAAATTAAAATAAATAGATAAAAGTTTAAAAATGGGCCAAACACCTCACCAAAGAAGATAGACAGATGGCAAATAAAGCATATGAAAAGATGCTCCACATCCTATGTCATCAGGGAAGTCCAAGTTGAAACAACAAGGAGATACCTCTACACATTTAGAAGAATGGCCAAAATCCAGAGCACCGACAACACCAGATGCTGATGAGGATGTGGGGCAACAGGAATTCTCACTCACTGCCCGTGGGAATGTGAAACAGTGTAGTCCCTTTGGAAGACAGGTTGGTGGTTTCTTAGAAAATTAAAAATACTTTCACCATAAGATCCGCCAATCATGCCCTGAGTTTTTACCCAAATTCAAATTCAAATTCAATTCCATTTACCCAGAGGAATTAAAAACTTAATGTTCACTCAAAAACTCTACATGGCTGTTTATAGCAGCTCGACTCATAATTGCCAAAACTTGGAAGCAACCAAGATATCCTTCAGTGGGTGAATGGACAAACAGGTACGGGTATATCCAGACAATGGAATATTATTCAGCGTTAAGAAGAAATGAGTTATCAGATCATAAAAAGACACAAAAGAAACTTAAAGGCATATTACCAAGTGACAAAAGCCAATCTGAAAAGGCTACATACTGTATGATTTCATCTACATGACATTTTAGAAGAGACAAAACTATGGAGACAGTAACAAGATCAGTGGTTGCAAGGGATTGGGGGGAAGGGAGAGAGGGGGTAGGTAGGTGGAGCACAGAAGATTTTTAGAGCAGCAAAATAGTCCGTACAATACTATATTGATGGACACATGTCATTATACATTTGTCCAAACCCATAGGATTTGGATGGGTTCACCAAGAATGAACCCTAATGTCAGCTATGGACTTTGGGTGATAACGATGTGTCATTGTGGGTTCACTGATTGTAACAAATGTACTACTCTGGTGGGGGACGTTAATAGTGGAGAAGGCTACCCATGTGTAGGTATGCAGGTGGCATATGGGAAATTTCTATACCTTTTTCTCAATGTTGCTCTGAACCTAAAACTGCTCTTTAAAAAAGCAGGGGGTGGAGGGCTTTAAAAAAAAGAGAATAGGAATTTTTTTCCATTTTCCAAAACTGTGTTCTCATCCTTTCAGTTTTTGCCCTCACCCCGAGAATTGTATATGTGTCTAATGGGATACCCCCTTTCTGTATTCCTATTTTAAACATACCCCTTTAAAGATACCACTTCGAAGATCAGCACGTTGATGTGTAATTAACACCTGATCCCTGCTATTTTGTTAAAGGGGGTCTTCTAAGAACTCTGTTAACTTCAACACTACAGGATTTTATTTTGATATCCTAAAGTTCAGACTTGACTAATGCAAACTTGCTACCTTTCAACTTGTACAAATGACTTATCATTTTCCGCACCCATGGACAATTTTACTTCCTTTGTTCCTCCCTAAGGAGAAGGTCAAGAGTAGCTTAAAGTAGGATCCCCATTCAGGGCCCTTTGTGAATCATTCCCTCTACAACCCTCATGATGCCAAAATATTCTTTCAAACCCTCTGTTCCAATCCACTCTATTCACACAAACAACATTTGTGTATTTTTTAATGTTTGTTTTTGAGAGAGAGAGAGAGAGAGAGAATGAACAGGGGAGGGACAGAGAGAAGGGAACAGAGGATCCAAAGTGGGCTCTGTGCTGACAACAGTGAGATCATGACCTAAACCGAAATCGGACGCTTAACTGACTGAGCCACCCAGGCGCCCCAAACAAACAACACTATTCTCAACTAATTTCATTTTTTTAAAAAAGGAATCTGGACTTTCTTACTATTTCCCAGTTAAAGAGGGAAAATTAACAGTATTTACAACAATGGAGCAAGAATACCTGAAATTCCAATTTCAACATTATTGAAAACAAAATTGGACAGTCAGACCACTCTCTTGGCATTCGGTTGCTTTTAAATTTCATTAATTACATAAAATGTATCATTCACAGGATTGCGAGGATCAAATGAACTGGTGTATGTAAAAGTATGTTGAAAAACACTGATCTTATGAAAATGCAAATTATCGTTAAGGCTATCAATCATGACGCCAGAGGTCCTGGAGTCCAGGTCTCTTGCTAAAGAGAAGGTATGACGGGTTGCCATTCAAAAGCCACCAGAAAACCCTGCACAGGACTTTGCCATCCACACTGGTGGTGTTACCTGACTGACGGCAGAGAGTTGTGCCTTCCATGCCCATGTCTCTGCACCACAATGTCCCGTATTATCTGGAAGCTCAGGGATGACAAAGTTCAGCAGATGTTAGACCTCAGACTTGGAATCTTCCACAGCCTGCCTTCCTTGTCCAGCTCTGAAGTACCAGGGCCCTGGTTACATTCCCGTCTGTATCATAGAATTGTCATGAATCATTTGGCCTGGAACAGCATTAAAGCAGCAAGCACATTTGAGATTAAATGAGAATGGATTCTGAAGGCTCCTCTTGGGGTTATTCGTGAGGTCTTTAGAAAAGAATATTGGTTCCTTGAATCCTTACAGAATTTCAAAAAATGAAAAGTGACTGCTGCGTTCTAGAAACCCCATCTAAAATTTTCCCTTTATCTCAGGTGATTAATGGTCTCTCTGCCCCTCTGTGCCCTGATTAAGGGTGACAACTCCAGTTCAGATGATCAATCTGGGTATGAGTTTAATCAAATGTAGCCTAAATATTTGCACAAAGTCATTGCCAGCCACTTCTTAGATTTCAGAGTCAGAGATTAGTAAGATTATAAGTAAAATGCTTTCTAAAACTTTACCTTTGAAGTAATCTAGTTTAAATCCCTTTTAAATGGCTCTGTTAACCTGTTGGCTTTTATAATTCCTTATAATGGAATCTTGTTAATTCAGTTAAAAATGTAAGTTAAGTCAGGTGAATCAACTTAAAACTTGAAGTTATAAATCAACTTGAAGTTATAAATTGCAAACACATTGATATTCCTACTAAACAGGCAAAAAATGTTATCTTCTATGACTTTTTACAGTATCCTACTGGATCAGAAACCACACGTGGTTGTTACAGCACTTCCTAATTTCTTTAAAAATATCAAGGGCTCTTTCAAAAAGTTTTATTTCTAAAAAAAAGTTTTATTTCTATTGCCATGATGAATTTATCATTTTTCAGACTTTCAGCTTTGCCCTAACATTCAAATGTCATTGGGTTCCTTATTTCAATACTTTCTTCAGTTACTCATAAATTGTTAAGAGTTCGTGAAGCTCTTTTTTTTGTCACAAAATCAAAGTATCTCACGGTTGGAGAGGATATTATGTTCTCTTCAACTGACATTTATTGAACACCTCATTTTATGCCAGGCACTAAACTAAGTAGGTTCCCATATCTTACCTTATTAATCATCACAGCAATTTTAAGATGTAGGCGTTAGTCCCCTATTTTTATAAATGAGAATGCTAAGACTCCCAGAGGTGAAGTTTATTATCTACACTCACCTGGCTAGTCAATGACAGATCGGGATTACAACTGGGGAGCCCTGGCACCTTATATAATATCCAAAATAGTGTCTTCTTTATAACACACTCACTCGATGGGATCCAGACTGTGCTTGATAGGTCTCAGGACCACGTGAGTCACCTCATTCCACATTTAGGCTTTTCTGGCCACCGGAAAGTTTTCTTTCATCCTGTACCATCATCTCTACTAAAAATGGGAAATATCTTTAGACACAGTGGAGGTCAGACTCTGGGTTCAAATCCCTATGCCTTTAAGAACTCAGGGACATCTGTGCACCTTCAGAATTCACAACTCCAAGGAGACAAGTAAAATCGCCTAACCTGAAGCTTGACACAGAAGAAGTATTTAACAGCTGATAAATTCCATAGTCTACTCTTTCCTTTACTGACACCTTAATGATATGCTCCAGGGACAAGGATGGCATATGGTCACTGGCCCACTTTGCAGTTACTGTTCTCCCAACACCCCAGAAAGCCTTAAAATAATCACAAACTCTCAATAATATGAATTTTACAAAATAACACTCTTTACCTTTTCTCACATATGAGCTCCACGACTCAGCTGAAACTCTCTACACTTCTTTTCTTCCATGAATCTAAAAAGAACCAGTCTAACAAATTGGCTTTTAAATGTCTTTTACTTTTAAAAGTCTCACATTTTCAGCTCCCCTGCAAGCAGGTCTGTTCCCCCATGTCCACATTGCCCTTGACTATTTCATCATGTCTACAGGGCATACTTCCCTTAGTAGTTGTCCCATATAAATGGCAAGCTAGTGAGTTCCATGGAGAGCAGTGAATACATCGTGCCCGATTTGTCTTTTTCTTTCTATCATCCCAACCTGAAAGCTGAGCAAAGGCCTAAGGCCCCAAAGTTCTGAATAATTTTTCCTTCTTTCATTGCCTCATTTCCTGGGGCTCTCTGTGTGTGGCTGATCGAGGAAACACATACATGCACACACACACACGCACACACACGCGTGTGCACGCACACAGACAGCAGGGTCAGAACAACAATTTGACTGGGCTTGTCCATTTCTAACTATAAGTCTCAGACAACAAGATACAAGATATTTCTTATGTTGTTTAGGGCATCACCCACACACCTTGTCCATGATTCTGTGTTAATAGTGGAGAGTACCTTTCTCTCCAAATACACAAAGTGACAAATGAAACAAGGGACATAGACAGTCTGACCAAATAAATTCTTGGACATGAGAGACCACTGTAGATTGCTTTATAACAAAGAAGGTGATTCACAGGGTAAATACAGGACATGCCCTGCGAGTTTTCTTACTGATGAAATTCATGCTTCGAATTGCTGATTGGTGGTCCCTGAAGGATTGCAGTAACTCTGTTCTAGTCTGGAGATTGCGTTATAGGTGATACACCTCTGATAACTGAAATTCCAAAAAAAAAAAAAAATGGGAATTACCAAAAACATAGCAATTACCAATAAATCTCTGCATCCATTTTTATAAGGAGACGCTAGTGTGGACACATTTCGCCAGCTACTACTGTCTCTCACGTCATTGCAGTTATTACAGACAGGAGCCCAGGCGACGGGCCCTGAGCTTTTGGCCTTGGTGTGGCCCATGAGCCTTCTTTCCCACTACAGACTCAGGCTCTGATCACAGCATGAGCCTCCCTTTCTCTGGCCAAAGAGTAATGTAAAAATTATAACACGCATTAAATATTTATCCTCGAGACAAGAGTAAAAGAAGTCATAAGCCAAGACACAACTGGCGAGCATTCCAGAATGCAGAGTAGATGTCTTAGTCCATTTAGGCTGCTCTAACAAAATAGCACCAACAGGTGGCTTATCAACAACAGAAATCTGCTTCTTATCGTTCTGGAGCCTGGAAGTCCCAGATGAGAGAGACAGCATTGTCCGGTGAGAGTCCTCTTCTGGGCCACAGACTTTTCATTGTGTCCTCGCTTGGCAGAAGGAGCTAGGGAGGTCTTGTGGGTCTCTTTTTATGGAGCCTTATAAAAGGAACATCAGTAATCCTGTCATTCAGGCTCTGGCCTCATGGCCTAATCATCTCCCAAAGGCCCCACCTTCTAACACTCTCACTTCGGGATTTTGGAGGTTTTTTTTAATGTCTATATTACTTATTTTTGAGAGAGAGCAAGGAGGGGAGGTGCAGAGAGAAAGGGGGACAGAGGATCCAAAGCAGGCTCCACGCTGACAGCATAGAGCGTGATGCAGGGCTCCAACTCACGAACTGTGAGATCATGACCTGAGCTGAAGTCGGATGCTTGACTTACTGAGCCACCCAGGTGCCCCTAACACTGTCACTTTGGACGTCAGGATTCCAACATATGACTTTGTGGGTGGATACAAACATTCAGACCATAGTAGTAGCCATTCTCTTCTGTAAAAACAAATGATATAAGCAAATCTGTGCCACTGCCCCGTCTCTCCCCTTCAGATCACTGACTCTTCCCCCATCCCAGCACACACACACATACACCCAAAGTCCCAAAGTGGCTCGCTACCGTCCTCATTACAATGGAGGGAATTGTTTTTAATTAAACTTTTAAAGCATCTCTTAGTTCAGAAGGAAGACATCGTGGAAAAAATAGGAGTAATTTAAAGAATGCATGACAGACCAGCTACTCTCCACCTAAAAGGATTTTCTTTGAACCACCTACTTGTCCATTTTCTTTCCTGTGGTTGGATAGTCAACTAACTAGAGCATCATTTGAGTGAGCGGCAGTGGGTCAAGGAGAAGGGCAAGACACCTGAATGTGGGTTGGATGGTTGAGGTTGTGTCCTCAAGGAGCCACGTGTCATTTAGGAGTGAGGAAGGCGTTGGGCAAGCTCTAGGGAAGTGGTTATGGTGAATTCTGGGAGGACATGAGTTGAGGAGCTTCAGAAGTGTCTGGAAGGGACAAGGGAGGCAATCAAAGATACCTCCCTTTCTTTCATGATCTTGCCTGAGGCCAGCCTTGTTCTGGCAGAGAGAGAGAAGAACTGTATCCTTGCTCCTTTTAGCAGGCTCCCTTGCTACTAAGATTCAGAATTCAGGATAGTGCTATAATTTAGTTACATTACCAAATAAATAATCTTTAGTTATTGGTCCATGTTAGAATATCGCACTATAGGAAAATGTATTTCAAGTTCCTAAAATCAATTTATATTATTATAACGTACTGTGCATCATTATGAACATAATATTAGCATATATAGCATAAACATTTTTCCTTGAAACCACTTGGTCTTCACACCCATTATTTAAAAAGACTACTTAATATTCCATCCAGTAGGTTTACCAAAATTTATTTAACCTAAGTATCTCACAATAGGGAAATGGCAATTTCTATTTCTGCTCTCGAAATTGTTTCCAATTTTTTATTGTAAATCATACTGCGGTAAATGTTTTTATAAATGGCATTTTGGTATTTTACATTATTTACTTAGGATGGATTGCCACGTGTGGAGAGGTAGCATTAGAGGGTATGAAATGTTTATGGTTTTTCATCTGTGGAGCCAATCTGATTTCCCAAACTCAATGCCAGCAAACGTGAGAAAGCCTGGTTCTCTGAATGCAGTCAGCACCGTTTTCTTTTTTCCCCTTTTTTCTTTTTTCTTTTTTTTTTTTTTTTTCTTCAACGTTTTTATTTATTTTTGGGACAGAGAGAGACAGAGCATGAACGGGGGAGGGGCAGAGAGAGAGGGAGACACAGAATCGGAAACAGGCTCCAGGCTCTGAGCCATCAGCCCAGAGCCCGACGCGGGGCTCGAACTCACGGACCGCGAGATCGTGACCTGGCTGAAGTCGGACGCTTAACCGACTGCGCCACCCAGGCGCCCCTCCCCTTTTTTCATTGTTGTGAAAATAACAAGCCAAAAGTGGTTACCATTTTAATTTGCGCCTCTTTCCTGGAGAACAAAGAATTCAAGAGAAAAGTCCCGGCAAAATGGATGCGCCTCTGAGAAAGGTCCACTGGGGGGCTACCAAGAGGCTGTTAGCACTGAGCACCACATTTAACGTGCTGAAATCCTCTCCAGGTTCAAAAGTTTCATTTGCTGATATCCTAGCATGGAGAGAATGGGGATTCCAACAGACACTAAGAGTTCATAAAAGACTGTACAAAAATGAACTTTTAGAGGTCAGTTGGATATTATCTATCAAAACATAATTTTTATGGGGCACCTGGGTGGCTCAGTTAAGCGTCCAACTTCGGCTCAGGTCATGATCTCGCGGTTTGTGAGTTCGAGTCCCACATTGGGCTCTGTGCTAACAGCTCAGAGCCTGGAGCCCCATTCGAATTCTATGTCTCCTCCTCTCGCTGCCCCTCCCATGCTCATGCTCTGTCTCTCTCTGTCTCTCCATAATAAATAAACGTTAAAAAAAATTTTAATTAAAAAAATAAAATTAAAAGAATGCAACTTTTATGTATTCTATTGAATTCAGGAATTATTCTCAAGAAATCCATCCTAGAGAAATACTAGTGTTATAGAAGTATAAATTCACAAGAATAGTCATGACAACATTTTGTGTGTCATAATGAAATATAGAGGAAAAAACTAAATATCTATCAATAAAGGAATTACTCTTGAATTGTGGTACATAACCATTAGAAAGAGTAAGATGGACATATTGATTCACATGAGAAAATATCCCTTCTATCAGTAAGCTTAAAAAAGCAGAATATGTAGGGATGCCTGGGTGGCTCAGTCGGTTAAGCATCCGATTTCAGCTCAGGTCATGATCTCACAGTTCGTCAGTTCAAGCCCGGTGTCAGGCTCTGTGCTGACAGCTCAGAGCCTGGAACCTGCTTCAGATTCTGTGCTCCCCCCAACTCTGCTCCTCCCCTCCCTGCTCTCTCTCAAAAATAAATAAACATTTACAAAAAGAAGCAAAATATGTAGAGTTGGATTGTATTTATGTTAAAAAACCAGGCATGTTTGTGTGTGTGTGTTATAATACACACACACACACACACACACACACACACACACACACGTACTACACACAAATGGGGTTGTTTTCAACATGAACAGAATTGGACTGTATACAAAGCAAAAGATACATATAATCCGTCCAGCCTTTTTCCAAGATTTTACAGACTGTTAGCCCTGGTTGCCTGCAGAGGTGATAAGACGTGAAGTATAGGACAGTTTTGACATTTTACTCTATAAAAGTTTACCTTTTTTGAACCATAACCATGTGTGATGTTTAAAAGCAAAAGTCAAATGAATAGATATGCTCCAACTCTCAGAAGTTTCTCATTTCCTAATTCCTAATGAAGGAAGGGTCCAGTCGCTTCACCGTTGCCCTATTGTAGCAAACTACAGTGAAATGGAACAATTTTCAATTTATTACTTGAATTCCATCTTTTAAAAAAATTTTTTAATGCTTATTTATTTTTGAGACAAAGACAGAGCACCAGCAGGGAAGGGGCAGAGAGAGGGAGACACAGAATCCAAAGCAGGATCCAGGCTCCAAGCTGTCAGCACAGAGCCCGACTCCGGGTTCGAACTCACCAACTTTGAGATCATGACCTGAGCTGAAGTCGGACACTTAACCGACTGAGCCAGCCAGGTGCCTCTTGAATTCAATCTTTTATGTAAATTTTCCATTTATGCCCTTTGAGCACATTTATTTAATAAGCTATTTATTTATTAAGAAATTAAAGTTCCAGTTCCACATAAACACAGCAGATCGACCGCATCTATTTGCTTTTGCTTCACGCTAAAATCTCTGGGGAAGGACTTTTAAAAAAGGATCAAAGTGGTCAAGAGAAGACAGCAGCTTTTATAAAGGCCAGAAGCAAAAGGAAGAATAGACACTTAGTAGACAGAGGAAAGCTCGAGCCTAAGATGGTTGACGGAGAGGCTCAAGAGCAAGCAAGTTTGTGTGTCTGGCCCCCTGAAAGGCTCACACATGAGGGGCCCCAGGTACCTCAGAAAGATGGAGTTGAAAACAGAGGATTGCCTTCAAGTTTGTATAAAGAAGCCAATCTCCCCACCCTGTAGCTGGGCAACAACCCCGATGCCAAGTAGGGATGAAGATTGGCGGTTTGCTCCCTGGAGGGGCTGGATGCCAGAACAGTCCCTGTGGCCAAGGGCGGGGATGCCATCATGATCTCATGGGAACTAAGTGGAAGTTTCCATGCAGGCTTCCAGAATCCTGGCCACAATTCCTTCCAGGAATCCTCGCTGGGGAAAATGGTCATCCCTGGAGAGAAGGCCAGTGGATACAAACAGACCAGTCCTATCACCGGACCCCACTGCAAAGACCACCCGTTAAAAGGCTTCATTCTCACACCATCACCAGTTATGTGGTTCAAGCCCCTAATATGACTAAGACCAAACAAATAAAGGATTCAGCGTAAATTAAGGTAATACTTAGATAACAAACTTTTTGAAAAACCAAAAAACTGTCATTCATAGTCTCCATTTCAGTTCCGATTACCGCACAAAAAATTGATCCCAAAACTTTGTGGCTTAAAATAACAGCAGACATCTTATTATCTCAAATGGCTGCCATGGGTCAAGAATTTGGATGGGCTTTGTGGGCAGTTCTGGCTTGGAGGTTCTAAGGGAATTACAGCCAGGTGGCAGCCGGTCCTGGAAGAGCCAGGACCTGGCCAGACTTCTCTCTCTCTCCTCAGCTGGACACAAGGCCCTTCCACGTGATCATTCTGCATCAGCTAGTGTGGCTTCTTTGAGTGGGGTGGCCTGGGGGCAGGTGACTACTTTCCTGGATAATCACGGCTCTGTTGTGATTGGTTCAATTCCCCAGGCCAGAGTTGTACTGCCTTTTGCAACCTAGCCTTGGAGGTCATGCACCATCATTTCTGCCACATCCAGTTGGTGCAAGTGGGTCCCAAGGCTGCCCAGACCCTAAGGGAGGGAAAAGAGAGCTATTGTCGTGGCCATCTTTGAAAACAGATCAGAAAGGTACAAGGAGATATTGTATCCATGAAAGAGCAAGGGAATTATGCCCTCTCCCTGTGCAATTATCACTTTAGAAATTGCCAATTTTGAAAATTAAAATCTGAGAGCAGAAATTTAAAAAATAAAAGATTGAGAAGGTAAAACTCCAGTAAATCATGCAGAAAAAAATAGAGCAAAAAAGACAAGGAGTTGGGAAACAGGACAGAAAACATAGGAGGGTGAAACCAGTAAATTCAAATATGAATAATGAAAGATCTAGACAAACAGAACACAGAAAAAGGAATGAAGAAAAACATCAGAAATATGAGTCATGACAATGTCACAGCTTCCCTGAATGGAAGGGCATGAGTTTATAGATTGAAAGGGCTGAACATAAAAAAAAGAAGGTGGAAACCACATGAATTCATAGCATTAGAAAATATCAGATTATAAGGCATAAATAGAAAATGCTAAAAGTTTCAAAGATGTCGGTAAAAGACAATTCAAAGACCACAGCTCCACGACCAGCCTAGAGAACAACCAGGTCACGTTGGAAAAGGAAGATGGAACGTCTGGGGTGAGGTTTCCAAGAAAAATACTAAATAGCTTCCCTGTGTTTGCAGAGTTAACACCTCCAACTGAGAAATAGGGGATTAACTGGTGACAGGTATGCAGAAAGCAAGGCAAATGAAGACACAAAAGATTTCCCTGGAATATAGATGCCTGTGTTAGGATCAAGAATAACAGTACAAGCTTATTACTTAGAAACGGAGTTAACATCGGTGGGGGGGGGGGGGGGGGAGATTGTTCTGAACCGTGGAAAAGTAGGAAGGCATGGGGGAGTGGGAGGTGAGGACTTCTGTTATGTTTTTTAGGCCTTGTAGAAAAACGAGTTCTTAGACTCTGTATGTCATAACATGCTTTAAAAGGCTAAACTTAAATACCACCTTAAAATGATAGCTGGAAACTCAGATAAAAAATGGTACAATGAGGATATTTTTATTCCCCTCCCTCAAAGCCACTGATACCAAAAAGTATAAAACAAAAGAAAAAGAAATCTATCTTCAATGAGACACGGGAATAGCCATCACCACAAACCACAGTTAGGAAGCATGAATGAATGCCAAAGACACTGAAATTTGGGTCAGAGGAGAGAAAGTGGTGAAATCATGTTTTCTTAACTTCAGTTGATTCAAAGTTCATCAGAGCATTATTTAATTCCATCTCAGTATCAATACCCTGTTCTTTTTCTTTTTGTGTGTGTGAAGGAGGACTCTTTTTTTTCCTGTAAAAGTAGCATGAGAGATTGTAAGTTATTTGAATCTTTTGGTGTTGTTTCAGTTTTTAAAATAATGAGCACCTGTGGGGTGCCTGGATGACTCAGTCGGTGAAGCATCTGACTTCAGCTCAGTTCATGATCTCACAGTTCACAAGTTCGAGCCCCGCAACAGGTGTGGCTTTAGTATGTATTTTCCTGATGATGAGTGATGTTGAGCATTTTCTCATATGTCTGTTAGCTATGTGTATGTCTTCTTTGGAGAAGTGTCTGTTCATGTCTTTTGCCCATTTCTTCACTTGATTATTTGTTTTTGGGGTGTTGGGTTTGATAAGTTCTTTATAGATTTTGGATACTAACCCTTTATCTGATATGTCACTTGCAAATATCTTCTCCCATTACATTGGTTGCCTTTTGATTTTGCTGATTGTTTCCTTCGCCATGCAGGAGCTTTTTATCTTCATGAGGTCCCAGTAGTTCATTTTTGCTCTTGTTTCCCTTGCCTCTAGAGACATGTTCAGTAAGAAGTTGCTGCAGCTAAGGTCAAAGAGGTTTTTGCCTACTTTCTCCTCTAGGATTTTGATGGCTTCCTGTCTTGCATTTAAGTCCTACCTCCATTTTGAGTTTATTTTTGTGTATGGTATAAGAAAGTGGTCCAGGTTATTCTTCTGCATGTCGCTATCCAGTTTTCCCAACACTATTTGCTGAAGAGACTGTCTTTATTCCATTGTATATTCTTCCCTGTGTTGTCAAAGATTAGTTGGCCATACATTTATGGGTCCATTTCTGGGTTCTCTATTCTGCTCCATTGATCTGTGTGTCTGTTTTTGTGCCAGTACCATACTGTCTTGATAATTACACCTTTGTAATACATCTTGAAGTCTGGAATTGTGATGCCTTCAGCTTTTGTTTTCTTTTTCAGGATTGCTTTGGTTATTCAGGGTCTTTTCTGGTTCCATACAAACTTTAGGTTTGTTTGTTCTACCTCTGTGAAGAATGCTGGTGTTATTTTGATAGGAATTGTATTGAATATGTAGATTGCTTCGGGTAGTATTGACATTTTAACAATATTTGTTCTTCCTATCCAGGAGCATGGAATATTTTTCCATTTTTTGTGTGTGTCTTTTTCAATTTCTTCCATAAACTCTCTATAGTTTTCAGTATATAGATTTTTCACCTCTTTGCTTAGGTTTATTTCTAGGTATTTTATGGGTTTGGGTGCAATTGTAAATGGGATCAATTCCTTGATTTCTCTTTCTGCTGCTTCATTATTGGTGCATAGAAATGCAACCGATTTCTGTGCATTGATTTTATATCCTGTGACTTTGGTGAAATCATGGGTCAGTTCTAGCAGTTTTTTGGTAGCATCTTTTGGGTTTTCTCTATACAGTATCGTGTCGTCTGCAAAGAGTGAAAATTTGACTTCCTCCTTGCCGATTTGGATGCCTTTTATTTCTTTGTGTTGTCTGACTGCTGAGGCTAGGACTTCCAATACTGTGTTGAATAACAGTGGTGAGAGTGGAAATCCCTGTCATGTTCCTGACCTTAGGGGGAAAGGTCTCAGTTTTTTCCCCATTGAGGATGATATTAGCAGTGGATCTTTTGTATACCGCTTTTAAGATCTTGAGGGATGATCCTTCTCTCCCTACTTTCTTGAGAGCTTTTATCAAGAAAGGATTCTGTGTTTTTTTCAAATGCTTTCTCTGTGTCTATTGAGAGAATCATGTGATTCTTATTCTTTCTTTTATTAATGTGATGTATCACATTGATTGATTTGCAGATATTGAACCAGCCCTGAATCCCAGGTATAAATCCCACTTGGTCGTGGTGAATAATTCTTTTAATGTATTGTTGGATCCAGTTGGCTAGTGTCTTATTGAGAATTTTTGCATCCATGTTCTCCAGGGAAATTAGTCTGTACTTCTCCTTTTTAGTGGGCTTTTTGTCTGTTTTTGGAATCAAGGTAATGCTGGCCTCGTAGAATGAATTCAGAAGTTTTCCTTCCATTTCTGTTTTCTGGAACAGCTTCAAAAGAATAGGTGTTAACTCTTCTTTAAATGTTTGGTAGAATTCCCCTGGAAAGCCATCTGGCCCTGGACTCTTGTTTTGGAGGAGATTTTTTATTACTAATTCATTTTCTTTACTGGCTATGGGTATGTTCAAATTTTCTATTTCTTCCTGTTTTAGTTTCAGTAGTTTATAAGTTTCTAGAAATTTGTCCATTTCTTCCAGATTGCCCAATTTATTGGTATATAATTGTTCATAATATTCTCTTATTATTGTTTATATTTCTACAGTGTTGGTTGTGGTCTCTCATCTTTCATTCTTGATTTTATTTATTTGGGTCCTTTCCTTTTTCTTTTTGATCAAACTGGCTAGGGGTTTATCAATTTTGTTAATTCTTTCAAAGAACCAGCTCCTGGTTTCGTTGGTCTGTTCTACTTTTTTTTTTATTTCAATAGCATTGATTTCTGATCTAATCTTTATTATTTCCCATCTTCTGCTGGTTTGGGGTTTTATTTGCTGGGGTTTTTTTTTTCCAGCTCTTTGAGGTGTAAGGTTAGGTTGTGTATCTGAGACCTTTCTTCCTTCTTTAGGAAGGCCTGGATTGCTATATACTTCCCTCTATACTTCCCTCTTATGACTGCCTTTGCTACATCCAAGAGGTTTTGGCCTGTCATGTTATCATTTTCAGTGGCTTCCATGGACTTTTTAATTTCCTCGTTAACTTCTTGTTTAACCCATTCATTCTTTAGTAGGATGTTCTTTAATCTCCAAGTATTCATTGTCCTTCCAAATTTTTTCTTGTAGGTTGATTTCAAGTTTCATAGCATTGTGTTCTGGAAAAATGCATGATATGATCTCGATATTTTTGTACTTGTTCAGGGCTGATTTGTGTCCCAGTACATAATCTATTCTGGAGAATGTTCCATGTGCACTCAAGAAGAATGTGTATTCTGCTGCTTTAGGATGAAACGTTCTGTTAAGTCCATCTGGTCCAGTGTGTCATTCAAAGCCATTGTGTCCTTGTTGATTTTCTGCTTAGATGATCTGTCCATTACTGTAAGTGAAGTGTTGAAGTCCCCTACTATTATGGTACTATTATGAATGAGTTTATTTATGTTCATGATTAATTGACTTGTATATTGGGTGCTTTACATTGGGAGGCATAAATGTTTACAATTGTTAGATCCTCTTGGTGGATAGACCCCTTAATTATGATATAATGCCCTTTTTCATCCCTTATTACAGTTTTTATTTTAAAATCTAGATTGTCTGATATGAGTATAGCTACTCCAGCTTTCTTTTGGCAACCATTAGCATCATAGATGGTTCTCCATCCCCTTACTTTCAATCTGAAAGTGTCTTTAGGTCTAAAATGGGTCTCTTGTAAACAGCATATAGATGGATCTTGTTTTCTTATTCATTCTGTTACCCGATGTCTTTTGATTGGATCATTTAGTCGATTGACATTTAGAGTGAGTACTAAAAGATCCGAATTTATGGCCAACGTGTTGCCTGTAGAGTTGGTTTCTGGTGGTGTTCTCTGGTCCTTTCTAGTCTTTGTTGCTCTTGGTCTTTTTTTGTTTTATTTCATGTTTTCTCCCCTCAGAAAGTCCCCCTTAAAATTTCTGGCAGGGTTGGTTTAGTGGTCATGAACTCCATTAGTTTTCATTTGTCTGGGAAACTCTTTATCTCTCCTTCTATTTTGAATGACAGCCTTGCTGGATAAAGAATTCTTGGCTGCATATTTTTCCAATTCAGCAAGTTGAATATATCCTGCCATTCCTTTATGGCCTGCCAAGTTTCTGTGGATAGGTCTTCTGTGAACCTGATCTATCTTCCCTTATAGGTTAAGGACTTTTTTTTCCTTTGCTGCTTTCATAATTCTTTCCTTGTCAGTGTATTTTATGAATTTGACTATGATATGTCTTGTTGATGGTCGGATTTTGTTGAATCTAATGGGAGTTTTCTGTGTTTCTTGGATTTTGATGTCTCTGTCTTTCCCCAGGTTAGGAACGTTTTCTGCTATGATTTGCTCATATCAACCTTCTACCCCTTTTCTCTCTCTTCATCTTCTGGGACTCCTATGATTTGGATGTTATTCCTTTTTAGTGAGTCACTGATTTCTCTAATTGTTACATTGTGTTCTTTTGCCTTCGTATTCCTCTTTTTTTCTGCTTCATTATTCTCCATAATTATGTCTTCTATATTGCTGATTCGCTGCTCCCATTCATCCATCCTTGCCACCGTGGCATCCATTTGAGATTGCATCTCAATTATAGCATTTTTAATTTCATCCTGACTAGATTTTACTTCTTTTATCTCTGTGGAAAGGGATTCTATGCTTTTATCAACCCCAGCTAGTATTTTATTATCGTGATTCTAAATTCTAGTCCAGACATCTTGCTTATATCTGTGTTGATGAGTTTGCTACCTGTCATTTCTTCCTGTTCTTTCTTTTTGGGTGAATTCCTCCATTTTGTCATTTTGGAGGAAGAAAAAGAATTTATAAAATAGAAAATTAAAATAAAAAACAGTACAAAAAATCAAATAAAAGAAGCTAGATCCTAGGTGTGTTTTGGTCTGGTTGTTGGAAGATGCTTGATAGGATAGAGAAAAAAAGGAAAGAAAAGAAAAGGAAAAAAAGTAAGAAAACATTTAAAAATTTTTAAAGATGAATGCAATAAAATAGAATAAAATGAAATGAAGAAATTAAAATACAATTCATAAAAATTTACCAAAAAATATAAAAAATACAGTAAAATTTTTTAACTTTTTTAAGAACAGAAAATAAAAGTAGTTTTTTTTCTCTTTCTGTATCCAAGAAAAAGAACAAGAAAAAAAAGAACAAAAACAAATAGATGGACCAGCGAGCAGAATGAAATCGGAATGAAATTACATCCAGTTTCCCCTAGAAGTCTAGCTATGAAGCACTTTGTAGTCCATACACTATGCAGGTGGAGATCCTCTAGGGCCTGAGCTTGGTTGGTGCAGTTGGGCAGGGCTTGGTGTAACAACTCCATTCTCCACTTGGCGATTTAGCTTACTGGGGTGGATGGGTGTGGCGTACATGTGAAGCTATGCACATGCGTGGGAAAATTGAAAATGGCATCACCCAGCTTCCCAGTCTCTGGTACCAGAACTCTGCCCTCTTACTGAGCAGCAATCAAGCACCCCTCCTTTGTCTCCAGCTTCCATCCACTCCCCACTTCTACACTGTCTGCATCCAAGCTGTCAGCCTGCTAGGTAGCACCTCCCTCCTGAATTATATTGCAGATGGGGCTGTGTTTCCAAACCCCTCACTTCTGAGAGCCCTGCGGCTCGGACCTGCTCCCACCCTCTGGGGGAGTGTCACACCAAGCAATGGCTGGGTGCCAGCTTGCCCCTAGGAACGTTTGAGTGGTCGTGCTGTTGCAGAGGCTCAGAGGTTGTAGCCAGGTGCCTGTTTGCCCCAGAAAAAGTTCCTGGGATCAAACGGCAGTAGAGGTTTAGAGATTATGGCAAATCACAACACATAGCTGGCACCAGGTTTCACTGCCCCTGGTGTTTTGTTTCGATACCAGCAATCATAGCTGTTCTCTGGGATCCACTGGAGTCTTTGCATATGGGGAGGCTGTTTGGCCTCTATCAGATGCCCTTTTGGCAGGGGAACAGCTTCTCCTTGTGTGGCCCACAGATCCTGGGACCTCACTGTCTGCTTCTGGTGATTCTCCCTTCCCACCAGAGCACTGCCAGGTACTGAGCTATGGAATTTCCAACACTGCTCTCCCCTGTTTATAGAGTCCTAGTGGTATTGAAACCCTCTCCTTTCTCCTTTCTCCTTTTTCCTTTCTCCCTTTCTTGTTCAGTCACTTGTGGGTGTTCCCACTCTTTCTCTTTCTCTCCAGCTACTTTTGGAGGGAGTGCTTTTCCTGGACTCTCCCCTCTTTCTCCTTCGTCTCTCCACAAAAAGAGCTCCCTACCCTCCACGGCTTCTCTCTCCCCCATTTCACCTCTCTGTGCTGCATACCTGCCAAGTTATGTGGCTCAGGTTATGCATATTGTTGTGTTAATCCTCAGATCAATTTTCTAGGTGTGCAAAATGGTTCGGTGCTGAGATAGCTGCATTTCAGGGACAAGAGAAGCTGAGAACTTCCATGCTGCTCTGTCATCTTGTTCCCCTGAGGATGTTTATTTTTAATGTGAGTTCTCTACCCCTAGGGGAAAAAAATGGGGAAAATAAGTGCAGAACAAGAAGGCAGCTTATGAGCAGAATAAAAGTGGTCAAGTTATTTTCAGAGGAGTCTAGTTGGCCTCTGAGTTTCCTTCCCTGCAGTATCCAATTCACAACCCAGACTCTAACTTAGCTTCCCAAACCAGATGAGCGTCCCGCTTAAATGTAATTGGTCCTGTTTCAGTTTGTGTCTTTGGGCAATGAAATTTCACAAAGACTTTCTCCTCCTCTTTCTCTGATGCTGTCTTTCCAATCTGAAGTACACAGTGACCAAAAAATTCCAAAGCTGTGATATTCATTAAATAACTCAAGTCAGAATTTAATATATCCTGTAATTGAGAGACTCAAAAAATTGTTCCAGGCACCTGAAGACCACTTGTATTTCTTTATTTTCTTGACATCCTGAACAACACCTTTCTGAGAAATCACTACTGAGTAGTCGAACCACAACAAAGACCAGTGTGGGGAGAAAGGGCGCAGCTCAGGCAATCGGAGTACATCCTATTGACCTGCAGACAGCCACCAGAATCTAGAAATGCCTACCAAAAAATACTTGCATCAACATTTGACCTGTCAAATCTAATTACTTTTGTCTTGATCATTGTACCGGCTCACTATCAGCTTTGCAAATGCTAATTAAAAGCAAAAAGCACAACCAGCATTTTTAAAGAGCTCTGGGAGAATCTCCCATTTGCACATACATATAAGATTAATTTTCCCCAGAGCTGACCAATCTCAGGGTCAACAGACTACTAATGCCAAGGAGCAATCATAAATGAAATTCCCTAAAACTATTTATGAATGTCAAGACCCACCAAGGCAAACCATATTTTGAAAACACAATTCAGATGTCTCATGTCTTAATCCCAAGTGAAATAAATCAACCATTAATAATTAAACGTTTCTGATTCCGGATGTGGCCAGGCATGGAAGAGTCCACAGCAGCAGGGAGTCAGGACGGGGTGGGAAGGCTGGGTCTGGAAACTCACCCGCATACTGGAAGGGGGCACAGAGTGGGCTGGGGTTTGTAACCGTGCAGCAGCAGATGGCAGAGGGAGCTACTTTGGAGCAGAATGGTGACTGGCCCCTTGCCGCGGGGATCAGGGAGATCCAGCAAAGATGATAGTGCACTGCGTGCTGGGCACCTTCTTGAGCATTCCTCTTGCATTAATGAACTCACTTACACAAGAATCTGGTGAGGGAGGCAGTTTTACTAGACCCATTTTACAGACATGAAAACGGATACACAGAGAAAGGAAAGAGCTTGCACGAGGTTATCCCTCTAAGTGGCAGAGCAAGGATTTGGACACAGTTTGGCTGTAATGCCTACCTCTTTAACCACTGAGCTCTATCCTCCCCACGAGGTAACAAGCTTCTCTTTCAGGCAGAGGGTGGAGGACAGTCACTGGAACTAAGAGAGCAGTTAATATGCTGGGGGACACATCCGCGTCCTTCCAGGAAAAGCGAACAGCTTGCACCAGGATGCAGGCTCAGGAGAGGGACACAGAGTGGGGCCCCATTAGAGCTGGGACTCTCCAGACAAGACATCCCGAACTCCTTGACATCACGCTCCTAAAAGAAAAAAATGTTAAGCGTGAGTCCCAGTGTATATAACTTCATTTATATATTCCTTTTAAATTTTTGTACATGTACTACTGAATTAATGTAGGTCGTAAAATATGCACAAAGGGGGAAATTATTCTTTTATACTGAAAACTTACCATAAATTCACCTCAAATATTACATTGACTTATCCTAGCACTGGAAATGTAGATCCCTGACCAAAAGTATATTTTTAAAATAATTTGGATCTGCCTCTTATTTAGACATTTATCAGAATGACTTGATCTAGAACCCATTTTTTTCTAGAATTATTCCCTGATTGTTTAAGATCACGATGGATGATTAGTTGGGGGGACACACACACACACACACACACACACACACACAATGCAAGACCTTTGATGTATTGCGTAATCCTGAAACTATATGTTAAAATGAAAACAAAGAGCCTTTAAAAATCCTGAGCAATACCCAATAAATAAATAAAGGTCATCCAGCAAGAAAAATTTCCTCTCGAACAATGCTTTTAAATCCCAGAAACAAAACCAAAATGTCAATCCATTCTTTTTAACATTTTTTCACAGCAAAACAACAGCCAGTGTACAAAATAAAACACTGGCGTTCAAACAATCTAAGCCACTGCCGGTGACAGAGCGTGTCTCATTCGGGGCAAAGATCTATTTTTCTGATCACATCCATAACTCAACACATACAAAAAGAAAAATTAAATTATATTAAAAGACAGCATTTTCAGCAGTCCTGACGGGCTTCAGCCCTCTGACAGCTCCTGGGATTCCATCAGCCAATTATTGCCACGTTGTGAAGTCAACCGTCTCTTGAAACCAAATCTAATGGAAAGAGGAGGAGCTTAGCAAAGCAGCTTAAACACCTCACCTGAAAAGCTCTTTTCGAACCGGGACGCATGTCAGTCGTGTCTGAGAGGTTCCCTCCATCCTGCAAAGGAGAGATTAGTTCTTCAGGTTCCACTTGTGTGGTCATCACTTCCGATTTCCCTGAAGTTCTGGAAAGGCTAAAGGTTATTTCCAGCTGGAGCCACTGGAGCCTGAACCCACGGAGCCTTTTCCTGCACAAATCTCATCCGGACAGAAACTGTAAAATGAGACTCCTGACCTTCCATATTAAGGGAGCAATGTCAAGTTGGCTGATAAGCTTGATGGTGGTTGGTTTGGAAGAGAGTTGACCCAAGACTGTAGCAAAACCAAGGCTGTGGCCTGTTAATCAAAGCCAACACCCCCAGGCTGGCAGATGATGGCCTCTGTTGTTTTGTCTTTGTTTTTGTATTGGGGTTTTTTTGAAACCTGGGGTTAGGGATGGGCAACTTATTTCAATTTGTCTTTGAGGTGATAGGTTTGGGAATGGAAAATTACCCAAGAAGTTAAAAAAAAAAAAAGGAAAAAAATCTGTGAAAGTGTTTTATAAAGGTTTTTAATCATTGGGTATCTAATGTAGATTATTCATTGCCTTATGTGCTTTAAAATGCTCCTTCTTGGGGCACCTGGCTGGCTCAGTCGGAAGAGCATGAGACTCTTGATCATAGGGTCATGAGTTTGAGCCCCACATCGGGCATAGAGATTACTTAAAAATTTTTTTTAAATAAAGTTAAAAAATAATAGTAAAGTAAAGCAACTCCTTCTCTAAGCACTTCAGTATTCTTCCTAATGGTTGAGGTAAGACAATGTCTACACACGCCCCTTTAAAATCTCCCATGTAAAACACCTGCATCCCTACTCTACAGCTGTGAGGATCTTGACCACGAATGTCCTCCCCAGGCAGTGTCACACCATAATAGCTTGCTGAGGACATTTTGTTCTTACTTCTGGATATTCCCTGGGCCCACCTCTATATTAACCTGCAGTGGTCATGTCTTCATATATGTCCTTGTTAAGCAACAGAGTTTTCATGAAAGCACTCTGACCCTACCCTTGTTTTATAAGATGGCTAAAGCCTCATAGAGTATTTGTGTTTAAGGTACTAGTTAGAAAATGTGACCTTGAGATACCTGGGTGGCTCAGTCAGTTAAGCGTCCGATGTCAGCTCAGGTCATGATCTCACAGTTTGTGGGTTCAAGCCCCACATTGGGCTCTGTGCTGATAGCTCAGAGCCTGGAGCCTGTTTTGGATTCTGTCTCTCTCTCTCTCTCTCTCTCTCTCTCTCTGCCCCTCCACTGCTTGTGCTCTGTCTCTTTCTGTCTCTCAGAAATAATAAATAAACATTTAAAATGAAAAAAGAAAAGAAAAGAAAATGTGAGCTTCAATTCACTGCTGCTGAGTGCTTAGCAGAATCTCAACTGAGAGAAAATGTGTTTAGGAGGACAGCCTGATGGCCATGCAATCCACACACCGGCCTGGAGAAGCATTGCTCCTTCTGGCAGCCACAACCTCTTAAAAATCATCTAGAACTTGGTGTGCTATGGGTGCTCTGAGGACACAGGTAGGCCATTGAGGATGGGGTGGAATGAGCAGCGGTGGGAAGAATAGAAGGAAATAAGGTGAGAGAGTTGAAGGGGTTGGGGATGGGGAGAAGACGCCCAGATTTTGTAGGGTGTGATCGGTCATGTCAAGGGCTTGGCTTTTGCTCAGAGGGCGTGGAGATCCACCCAGGGGAGCGGAGGAGTGACGTGATATGACATACATAATAAAATGACCAATCTGGCTAAACTGTCTCCTCTTTCCATTGCATCATTCAAATCCAGCACTCAAAACAAGGAGCAGTTTCCAAGCTATTGCTCAAATGTCTGGTGGAAAGAAATAACGGGGACCCTAAATGGCAGGACGTCCCCCCTGTCACCTCCCTGAATTCCTGAGAGAGATACATAGATGGAATACTTCAAACAAGTTCTTTTTTAAGTCCTCCTCCACTTGGGCATGTCCGAGAGAGAGAGAGAGAGAGAGAGAGAGAGAGAGGGAGAGACGGATCATTCCCAGAAATTCTAATTGAGTGGCTGGGTACAGAACAGAAACAGCTGTGCGGTTAGACTTCCAGGACGATGCTAATGTGCGTATAGAAACCGCCTCTCCAGAGGCTGGCAACAATAGCTGATGTGGGCACAAGCTTTTATTTTTTTCCCTTCTTGCGCGCTGTAGCTGTGCTGTCCAGGATGGTGGCCACTAGCCACACGTGGCTATCGGGCACTTGAACTGGGACTAGTTCAAAATGAGATGTGCAATCAGCATAAATCACCCAGCAGATTTTGAAGACAGGGTGAAAAAAAACGGATGTAAAATGTCTCAATAATTTCTATATAGAAAACATGTTGAAAGAATCATATCTTGGATGTACTAAATTAAATACAATATGTTATTAAAATTAGTTCAGCGCTTTTTTTTAACTTTTTTAATATGGATACAAGAGAACTTAAAACTACAAATGTGGCTCACACTACATTTCTATTGGACAGTGCTGATGTAGAGCATCTCACAGACTCCTCTTGTAGGAACTGTGGCCCTCTGTCTCCCAAACCTTCAAAACCCACCTTACCATGGTTATCACCTTCCACAACAATTTTTTTTAAAGAAAAATGCTAAATTGCTTTTTTAGATCTTTCTTCCAGGTAGTCTGTAGAGAAAGATCGAAAGACAGCACAACCGAGGAGTTAGTAGTAAGAATTTGCTAGATGTGTGACCATAAGCCAGTTACTCACCTTCTCTGAGTCTCCATTCCCTCATCTGTAAGAACTCAATAATAACACATACCTTGAGACGTTGTCAAGCTAAGTATCATCGTTCCTAACTCTCCATAAGTGGTAAACCCTCTTGTCATTGGCGCTGAGCTTTTGAGAAAGTGGGGAGGTGCCCTGGGTCCAGGTGATGTGATTCTGTGTAAGCAGTGATACCCCCATTCCTGCGTCGACAGAGGTTCAGAAACCTGCTGTCTTCCTACCCACTCCTGAGCTGCCTGGACATTGTACCTCTGTTCACAAATGTCAGAATTATATTCAAACATCAGAATAAAAATAAGTACAAAGCCAATGTCGCTTGGAAAGAGTATTTTTGATGATAAGATCGTGGTTGCCATGTGCTTTCACTAATTACCATGACTAAAGAGAAGGGCCTGCGGTCTTTGCTAAGAGAGAGAGAAGCAAGAGAGAGAAGAAAGGGCTCCAAGCCTTAAAACATCCAGTGCTCCCGTTAAACCATGCTACCTGTGAGGGTTTGCTTTATCTCGCTGTTTATGTCTCTCTGCCTTTTCGTCTCATAACCATTATCTATCAATGTCCCTCAGCCTCGAAAGTTTAATTTTTACCCCATTTCTTCCAACTGCCAAGCTCAACTCTTACTCTCTCTCTTTTTTTTAATTTTTTTTACCTTATGACTGAATTCATTAAAACAGTTTGTCCTTAAAGGTTTTCTTTTTTTCATTGACATGGAAAGACTCACATGGTCGGTTTCTCTAATTTTCAGGAGGCAGCTGGTTGAGCTGAACCTGGTTTCGCATGCAGCGAGGCTTCCTCCTCTCCTCCAGCGGGCCGACTCCAATTAGAATGGAATCAGGAATGGGCGGGCAACACGCATTTGAAATCACCATCCATGGTCACCATGACTTCGAAACCCAGAGGCACCATTAGATCAGGGCTATATTTGTAGGCATTTTGTTATACTTGGGACTATTGGAAAGTGAGAAACTGGAATGAACTGAGGATTTTATGCTTTCCCCAAACTGTGGAGCAAAAGAGATGGCAATAGACAGGAAAACGTAACAGTTTAAGTGGTGGATGTGGCTGTCGAGCTGTGTTTCTGGAGGAGAATGTGACAGGCAGGAGAGGAAAATGAGTTGGGAACAGGGACAATCTCACTTCCTGAGTCACAGTCCTCTACACTAGACGTAAGACTAAAGCCTTAAAATACCAGCAACCTGTGTCCTCAGACTGTTTCCTTGGATGACTGGCCAGGGTGCTGGATGTAGCACAGAGCTTTTTAGAGAATCCTTGACCCTGAGCAGTCCCAGAAATTCACGTGCAGTGATTCCTTCGCTGCATTGGCGTCTGTCCTGCCACCTGTGGCTGCTTTTACTGCTCCTTTTATGTCAAAAACAGGTCATGAGCAAACACTCAGGCAAACCGGGTCTCAGCATGTCACTACACAGCACATGCTTTCTGAAAAACCATTTTTTTTTGAAAATCATTTTTTGTTACTCTAGAAAGTGTGTGTGTGTGTGTGTGCACGCGTGCGCACGTGCATGTGCATGCACGCTCCCGTGCGTGTGTGTGTACACATATGTGTTTTCTGGGGAAAAATATGTGCACACACATTTCCAGACATATTTGCTGAAAACACACACACGTGCACACACATATGCGCACTCCTATTCTGGAAAATCACTTTGAGGTTGATTTTATATACATGTAAAGAGAGAGAGAGAGACCTGTAGATCCATATAGAAAGCTGTATGCAAGTACTTTTAATTTATTTCCTATAAGAATAAATTTGTTGCATGCAACAATGAATAAATCTATTCTTTTTCCACAGATGTGATGCAAAAAAAGAGGGGCATGCTCAAAGAATCTACAGAGGGGAAAAGTTTCTAATAGAGGGGGAAACCATTAAAGTAAAATTTTAGTTGTCAGTTTTATAATTGAAGCTATCTCCTCACTTGAAAATATTGTTTTCACTGGAGTAGAAGGAAAAGAGGACCCAGCAAATGCCCTACAAGGTTGATTTCCCCCAACAGATTACAAGCACGTACACGAGGATTTCAAGAGAGTCCTCACTGTGGTGGGGCAGAGTCCAGTCATTCAAGGCAGTGTGTAGTAATTCAGTGAATGAGTGTCCTAAATTCATTCTTTTTCTTCTTTTTCCTTCCTCCCCTGCTCGTTTTTACTTCTTTTTCCTTTTAGACTTCTTCCACCAAGAGGCAGGCAAAGTATAATTCCTTTTTTTTAACGACAATCTTATTTTCAAAATCAACTCTGGATAATTCATAATCCTGGACTTTTTTTGCCCAAAATGTACCGATAGCCAGTTATTTCTTGGTTTCTTTGAGGTGAATCTTTGCTTTATAACCCATATTTTATTGTCTTTGAAGTTTGAAGAAACGATCCTCAAAAAGTGATAGATGGTAATAGAAATACGTTACCAAAGTGTCTTCAGTGTTCTTTAAGCAGAGGGGGTTGGGGTTCCAGCTCTGAGAAAAATGTGAAGATGGCCAAACTGGTCCAGAATACCATCAATCCATCATTAATTCCGTGTGTGTGCATTCAGTACCTAGTAAGTTGTAGGAAAAGTGCTGGACTCTGGAGATACATCAGACAAAATATGGTGTGTGCCCAAGGAGCCCTTCTTTGGCCTTTGGTAAATGCAAATGTAAGCTACCAATTGTGGTTTAGTGTGAGAAAGCCTTTGGAATTGCTATACTTTGAATTTATTTCACAAAAGAATGAATGTTTAAATCTAGCTCTCGCAGAAACAAGTGATACCAGCGCAAAAAAAAAAAAAAAAAAAAAAATATCCGGGTGGGTGGCCATGGCCAAACCAGATAGGCAGCTCAGTGTGGGGATGTGAGACTCGGTGTGAAGGCTGCCTGCTCTTGGCCTGGGGAGGAGCCTCATGGCCTTTGGCCACTTCTTAGACTTCTTAGACTCTGTACGGCATCACTCACAAATAGTTTTCAGGAGGCATCTCTTTTTTTTCCTCAAGAAGCATGGTGTCATCTATGCTCATAACGTCCAGAAAGCCTGTGAGGCCTCAAACAACTTTATGGGGACATAACCTGCTTCTTGAGTTGCACGAAGTAGAATGCCATGAGCTGCTAGTACCTCATGCATTCTTGCCCCGTTCAAGAGAGGGACCCTACGTGAGTTTCTTTCAATTACTCTGTTTATCCAACTGTCATCATTACCCACAGGAACCCACCTCCCATTTGATGAGTGAGACTCCAGCTGTGATGGAGTCTTACTCATTAAGAGTAATGTGGCTTTACCCACAGTAAAGCCACCTACACAGCGTGGCACGTTCTCTAAAGAGGCAGCAGTTTTGAGGGTGGTTTGTATTGACTGAAGGACAGTTCAGGGCTAGGTTAGAACATTTCCACAAGTCACAAGGTTTAATTAACGCACCGGATAAAGGAGTCACGTGGACAAAACGGGCGACGTGAGTAGGAACAGTAAGCAAAGTCATAATCTGTAGTTCCATTTACCTTCCTTGGTCAAGGAAAAGAAAATGTCAAAATCGATGTCCTGTTTTAATCAGAATAATCAGCGAATGGAAATGGCTCTGGATTAGGAACTATACGTCAGAGTCTCAGATCTCGCAGCCATCCACGCTTTCAGGTGTGGCTTTGTTGTTGTTGTTGTTGTTGTTGTTTAACTCAAAATAGAAATTGCTTTACTGTAACCAAAGTTTATCCTAAATAATAGGACATTGGTGGATTTTCTGGCTGTTCTTTTCTATTAAGGTCTTAGGTGGTAGAAAAAATAGAATTTTATCACTTAAGGAGTCAATCGCATCCTTATGTCTGTGAGTAGTAAACAATCAGTGGTTACTTGGTAACTAACTTCCTTTTAAAATTCCACGAGAAGAAACTGGCAAACAAATTAGTTTGCGGAATTCTTTGAAAACAGCTGGAACTTGCTTTGAGCGTGGCTGGGAGCGTCGGCTATGAAGTCCAGAAAAATCTGTATTTGACTATCCCTTCCTGATTAGTATGATGACCTTGGCCAAATTATTCCCTTAAGCCTCAGTTACCTTATCTGTGAAATAAGGATGATAACATCTACATCAAAAATGTTGCTGCTGAATACTTCATTAAATAATATAATATATGAAAATTGCCTATTGCGACTGACACATTGCGGGAACTCAAGAGAAATTCATTTCTTTATGGCATGTAAACATGAATCTGGCTCCAAGTCAAAAGTGCCCTCACCGAATCAACAAACTTTCTGTAAGTAGCTCTTTCTACTAGGTTCTGGGGCTATAATGGTGAATGAAAAATAGCACTTACCCTCAAGAGCCCTTACAGTCCAGAATTCTACTTGGCTCCCCAGTTCAGCTGAGCAAGCAAGAAAATTTGGGCTGCTTAGTGTTCAGAGCAAAGAAGCAGCAACTTCTTTGATAAGCAACCTGCTGCTTATCAACAGAATGAAGAGACACCACCTCGTGTCTGCAAAAGGCATAAATTACGTAATTTAAAAATTTTACAAATAAATAATTGAACAGATAACGTAACTCCTGAAAGCAACAGCTTCATAGCAGATGATGAAGTGAGCAGAGCAGAGGTGACATGAGGCAGAGGCATTCGACTGGGGGACAACTTTATCCACTAAAGCGATTCAAGCAATTGACCTGTCTGTCCAAATAACACTCCAGTTTGCAAAGCCAATAAAGAGAAGATAAAGCAGTCAAAATGAAGACCATCTGTTAAATTGCAAATCATTTCCTTCTTTTGGATGTATTATTCTAAATGCATCTTATAACACTTTGATTAAGACACTGCTATTATAATTAATGACAATGACTAAGTTGACAGAATGGCATTTCTCCCAAGAAAACCACTTTACAGGAACTCCTGGGTGGCTCATTCAGTTAAGTGTCTGACTTCAGCTCAGGTCACGATCCCACAATTCGTGGGTTCAAGACCCACATCGGGCTCTGTGCTGACAGCTCAGAGCCTGGAGCCTACTTTGGATTCTGTGTCTCCCTCTCTGCCCCTCCTCCACTCATGCTCGCTCTCTCTCTCTCTCTCTCTCTCTCTCTCTCAAAACTGAATCAACATTAAAAAAAAAAAAGCTACTTTACAAAGGGAATGAAATTGAGAAATATCAACTGGGAAGGGTCATTGTGTACCAACTAGCTGAATATACTGTTGTTATTAAAAAAAATTCAAATTTGGTTCAGCTCAATTCAATAATATATTAATTGCATTTCTGCTGACGGCCAGGACTGGATAAGGTTACTCTTACCCTCAAAAACCCACGTCAGTGAACTACCAGATGTACAAACAAAGCATTCAACTTCGAACTTCCTGGTCTCTCCATTTGCCTTCCCTCTCTCTCCTGTTCCCACTCCATTATGAAAGAGATGAGCCCACTCTGCTGCCTGCTTATTTTATAAAAACTCTCGGGGCACCTGGTGGCTCCGTCGGTTAGGCATCCGACTCTTGGCTTCGACTCAGGTCACGATCTCGCAGTTGGTGAGGTGGAGCCCCTCGACGGGCTCTGAGCCAACAGCGCGGAGTCTGCTTGGGATTCTCTCTCTCCTCCTCTCTCTGCCCTCCGCCACTTGCCTTCTGTCTCTCTCTCTCAAAATAAATAAGCATTTAAAAAAACTTTCTACATGGAAATATATATATATATATATGCTTATGTATACATACAGCCTCATGATGGTTCTCCAAAACTATTTGTGTGTACATGCGAATATTTGTGTCTGTATATATATATTTCCAGAAGTGGGACCATAATGCAACAGTAGGGTCAGGTTGATGTTGATTTACTGACTCCAGCTTGCTTTTAAATGATTCAGGAATTAGTATGTATGTATATATATATATATATGTATATATATATATATACACACACACACATATACATACATATATACACACCCATAAAATACACACACAGAAATATGGTGAAATGTTAAAAGTAAGAGAATCTGGTTATGAAGGGTATGGTTCTTGGTACCAATCTTGCAACTTTTCTGTAAATTTGAAATGACTTGCAGGTATATTGTTCTCCTAAAAATTTTAAAAGTAAGCGATTCAAGGGGTGCCTGGGTGGCTCGGTCAGTTAAGTGTCCGACTTCGGCTCAGGTCATGACCTCTTGGTTCCTGAGTTCAAGCCCCGCGTCAGTCTCTCTGCTGACAGCTTGGAGCCTGGAGCCTGCTTTGGATTCTGTGTCTCCCTCTCTGCCCCTCCTCCACTCATGCTCTCTCTCTCTCTGTCTCTCAAAAATAAATAAACATAAAACAAATTTTTTTTAAGTAAGCAATTCAAGACCCTTCGTAAACCTCAACGCGGCCTCGTCTTCCAGCAGCAGGTGCTGGCCAGGTTCCACCCCATGTTTCATACCCGGTTCCCAACTCCCTACAACAGCGGTGCTCAACCCTGGCCACACGCTGCAGTAATCTCAGAAAATAGTAAAATAGGCTGGCCTTTCCCCAGACCGATTAAATCAGATTTTCTGAGAGTTTGCCTTAGATTTGCATATATATATATATACAGATGTGTGTGTGTGTGTGTGTGTGTGTGTATATATATATATATATGTATGTATATATATATACCAAGGTTGAAAAACTCTGACATCATTTCCTGAACACCACTCCGCGTGCCTTTGTTCACGTTTTTTCCCCACACTGGGCAGAGAGCAGGAGGGGGCTGCCCGCCTTGTGCATCTTTCAAATACATATTCACTGTCACCTTTCTCGTGAAGAAGCCCAGACCTTCCCCTCCCCCTGTTTCTACTCTGTTAGTCTGGACCTCACACTGTATTCTAATGAGGTGCTTATCTCCCAACCAACTGTGAACTTCTTTGGGGAAAAGTCCTTGGCTCGAATTTGCTTTTGTTATCAGCACGGGCCTGGCACATAGCGAGATTCCAAGAAAATGTTTACTAAATTCAAAGCAAACAAGTTACACTTGTTGGACTCAAGTTGTAACAAAGAGCCGAGAGGGCACTCTCGGAGGAGCTTTTCCCTGCGTGTGGCACTTAGGTGCCGACACCGGCCGGGAGCACGAATGAGGGCCATAACGGAAGGCGGTAGAGACGGCCGGCTGGGAAGGACGCAGAAGTTCTATAAGCAAGTAAGCCAGTGTGGCCAGACTGCTGGCCGAGGGTGCAGGGAATGGGAGACAGGCTGGGGAAGACCAGGGCCAGGTAATGAATGAGGTCACCCGGAGGGGCAGCCTCTCGCACAGAGCCCTACCCACACCCAGCATCTCAGTGTGTCATTTCTGAGTGAAGTGATTCTTACTATGTTTCTTTAAGCTTTTGATGGGGAAGTCATGAACACTGATTAAAACTACTAACCGTCTAACCCTCTCTGGGGCGCGAGGGTGGCTCAGTCGGTGAAGTGTCCAACTTCAGTTCAGGTCATGATCTCAGGGTTCATGAGTTTGAGCCCCGCGTCGGGCAAGGTGCTGTCAGCACGGAGTCTGCTTTGGATCCTCTGCCCCTCTCCCCACCCTCAAAAGTAAACAAACAAGCAAACAAACAAAAAAACAACAACATTAAAAGCTATGAGCCCTCTCCCCCAGGAAAATGCGTATGCACTTTTTGCCTAAAGTTTTAGAAGATTTACAGATTCGTTGAAATGTATCTAGTGACCACCTCCCCCACCCCCAGTGATATTCCAAATTGTAATAAAAAGGATGAAATTTAAGTTTAGGGGCAACACACTCTCCTCTCATACCAACCCATTCACCAAACTGCAGCCAGAATGATCTTTTAAAACTGCAAATCAGATTATGTCACCTCTACTTGAGACCCTCCAGAGTTACCCTTTACTTTCTACACAAAAAAAAATCCCCAAGATACCACTCTTTCTAGACTCACTTCCTGCCACTCTCCCCTGAATTTTTGCCTTTTCACCTTCTTGGCTTTCTTTGCATTGGCCTTCAACATTCCCTCCTTCCCCAGGGCCTTTGCACATGCTCCTTCTCTGTTTTAGGATGCCGGCCCTGTACCCAATACCACTTCAATCTCATGCTCCTTCAGTGATTAACTTAAATATCATTTGCTCCTTGCTAAATCTCTAATCGCTTCACAGCTTGTAGAAGACACTTCAAAAATAAAGAATATACAAAGAAGACTGGTTGCTAGCCAGAGGAAGATGTAAGTTCAAGGGAAGATTGCTTTAAGATGGGAATGATTTAAAGCCCACAGCAATTAAACGGTCCTGACCAGACCAGGACTGGTGGGTGGCAAAACCAAGATTAAACCCACATCTTTGGATCCCTGCCCTCCCCATATATACATTAATCGATGACTGCATGTGTCAGGTGGAGGTTACTGGGATGGGGTCCTCTCCCCACTTGCTCTTTCTAGAGTAGTCTAACCTGTTGACCACCATATTTTCCAGTATGCTTATTAACACAGTTTCAGGAGCATGACGGTGGAAATTCTGGATACAAACTATCTTCCCACTTAAGACTAGAGGAAAGATGTTCAGTGCCATTGGCTCTTGAACTCCAAGCAAAGAGGGCCCCCGGCTCCCACACAGTTCAACTCAGAGATCATATAGCTTATCGATGTGATTAAAGTAATACACTCTACACTTGTATCTCACGGGTAGCACATGCCATTCAGGCTAAACTTGAGAGATTTCTCCTTGGTGTCTTTTCACCCCTTTGCAGATTCAGACGCTTGAAGCTTATTACATAGAAACTGACCTGGCCTTTAGAGAGGGGTAGGAAAGTGGTTACAAAAGTTATGTATTCATCTGGGGAAACAGAACAAGTAAAGGTGAACATTAACCCATCCTGGCTCAATGCTGTTAGTCCAAAATGACTATAGTAAATTGAAGGAAACATCCAGCAAACAGAGTAAAAAATGCAGGAGGGAAATCCAAAGATGTACATACACTTGGGGAGAAAAGGCAGATGTTGCCAGTGTAAGGCCAGGAGAGAAACTGGCTGTATTTCAGGATAGCGGGTCCTTGGGAGTACAACCGGAACCAAGTTGAAGAAGAGCTGGGCCTTGCAGATCGCCTTGGAAGAGGCCAGGTCTAATCCAGGACCAGGATATACGCAGAGGGGTGATGGCCAAGATTTCTAGGACCAGAGCTCCACAACACTTAAGTTTTTTACTAGATGATTAATGGAAAAGCAGTTAATGAGCATGATCATTCTGGGCAATGGAATTCAGCCATGAGAAAGCTTCCTGAGGCTGGGGCTCAGGTCTGTGTTTTCTCCAGTACGGGGTCTGCTCCCCAGCGGTTCCTCCTAGATTTTGTAGAAGCTGTAGAGAGCTTTTAGGATCCGGGGTTCCGGGACGAGATAGAACAGAGCTGTGGACGGCAGGAAGGAGTAAGCAAATATGAAAGTGTTTGTTTACAGCAGAAGATAAAAAGAAAGAAGCCTTCTGTTATGGGCTGAATGTTTGTGGCCCCCCCAAGTTTCTGTGTTGAAGCCTTCAGGCTTTTGGAAGTCATACTTAGGTTTAGATGAGGTCATGAGGGTGGGGCCCCCAGGATGGGATTAGTGCCCTTATGAGAAGAGGAAGAGACCAGAAAGCTAGTCCTCTCTCCTTTAACTCCCCACCTCTCTCTCTGCCATATAAGCACAAAGCAAGAACATGTCTTTCTGCAAGCCAGGAAGAGAGACCACACCAGGGAAAGAATCAGCTGGCACCTCGATCTTAGACGTACAACCCCCAGAACTGTGAGAATAGACCTCTGTTGTTTGAGCCACCCAGTTATGGCCAGTCAATGTGGTTTGCTTGAGGGACTGGGTCAGTGAGTGCGTGAGACCACCTGCTAGACGCAGTTCACACAGGCTGGGAGACCAGACCCTCTGGGACTCAACTCTGTATGTAGAGATGTGCAGGCAGCTGGAAATCAGCCAGATGGGGCTGTTTGCACCATGGAGATAGGCAAACACTACAAATCAGGGCTTCCCCTACCCGGGGAACGAGATATTTCACATTTACCAGCATACCCCTGGATTCGTTAGATGAAAGACTTATGGGAGCAGAGTTCTCTGGAATCCCCACGTTCGAAATAAACCTTGACTCTTTTGTTGTTTCTGTTTTAATTGTTACAAACGATGACACGTTCTCTTGTATTTACCCATCCGGTTGGTTATTCAGCATTTGTGGGCTCTCTTGGCAAACTAACCGTCGATTACAACATTGTTCCCGTGGGGAAGTATGTCCAAGTTGCAAGTTGCTGACTTAATCTTTTTTTAATGTTTTTGTTTACTTTGAGACAGAGACAGACAGAGCATGAGCAGGGGAGGGGCAGAGAGAGAGAGGGAGACACGGAATCCGAAGCGGGCTCCAGGCTCCGAGCTGGCAGCACAGAACCCGACGCAGGGCTCAAACCCACGAACCGTGAGATCGTGACCTGAGCTGAAGTCGGACGCTTAACCCACTGAGCCATCCAGGCGCCCCGCAAGTTACTGACTTTAAAATAAGCTTTTGGAAAAGAGCCCCTTTGTAGAGTTGGGGACTTTCAATTTCAGATGCTCATGGGGACGTGAGAGAATGAAAAGCATCAGGTTGCAAAATACATCCTAAGTGAAAAGGCAAAAAGAAATGGGATTCTTGAGCGTGAGAAGGAAGGGATCAGGGGCAATTCAATTATGGGGGTAAGTGGGGCACCTGGGTGTCTCAGTCGAGCATCAGACTCTTGATTTCAGTTCAGGTCATGATCTCACACAGCTCAGGTCGTGATCTCACCATTATGAGATCAAGCCCCGCGTCGGGCTCTTCGCTGGCACGGAGACTGCTTGGGATTCTCTCTCTCCCTCGCCCTCTGCCCCGCCCCCACTTGCCCACGTGCGCTCTCACTGTCTCTGTCAAAAAATAAATAAATAAAAATGCATAACAGTAACAGGTGAGCGCCATTGTTCTTCCATGGTAAGTGTCAGGGATTTGGTTCCGTGAGGGAAAGGATATCTTTATGATTATTCTGGGATGGACAGTTTTGTGGATTTTATTCCAAACATTCGCAGACTTTTCTTCGTCAGTCAGGGGCCCATTTCGAGAACCGAGAAGCGATTATAACAAGGTAGCTTGCCTGCTTTCAGGGTTTCTGGCATCCTTATGATCCTGAACCTGCAGATGAGGCACCATTGTTTGGAATTTTGAGAAACATGATATAGTTCAACAAATCTCTTTTATAATACATCTTAGAGTAAAAAAGACTCCAAGTTCGTCATTTTTTCCATCTAAAAAACGAACATGATAAAACGTAAGCTATCTCGTATTAGTATAAAACTATAAATTACGCATTCTACATCAGTAATATTTGATCATTTAGTGAGGGAAAAGATGTTATTTGGGGCTTGTTAAATTAGCGTTATTTTAGTCATTCATTCAGAAAGGATGGGAGTCCTCCTTTCCTGAATGATATTGCAAACCCTGATTTGGCATTTCCTTAAAAACCGTGTAAAACAGCGAAGTGACAGCTGTAAATCTGCCACTGGGAAACCGACGTGGTTCACGGCACTCCCAGGCCTTGGCTTAACAGTTGGTTTATGATGTAGTTTTAGAATAACACTTTTCGAGCCTGGTATTCTCCTTCCTCCAGAACTGACATGAATCCATAAAGCTTTCTAATGATGACTCTAAAATACACCAAAAGTACTCTCTGTAGCATATTTTTTGGTCTGTTTATCTAAAACCCTTCGCTTTCTGAATTTCTGTTCATGACCTGCCTTGGGAGGACGGTCACCCCTCTAGCTGAAGAATGCATAATGGCTCACCCCCCCGGGACCGCCCAGCTACCTCCTCGGCCAGGTGCGCCGTCCTGCCTAGGCTTAGGCTCCCGGGATCTCAAACCCCTGTGTGCCACAAGCATCGTCCGGGGAACCTGTTCTACCTGCTGATTCCCAAGACCCTCTGAGTCGAGCCCCCAGAGCTAACTTCTGGAGCTAGGCCTGGGAACCAGCATTTTAGCAGAGAAATGTTATCGGGGGCTCAGTTCGGCCCACTCTCTGGAAGCATAGTAACTGAAGGTGGCTCAGGGAAGCCCGGGTTCTTGCCAGCGATGTGTGGCATCTGTAGCTGGGGTCCCTGGGGCTTCCTCCGCCTCTACTGCCCAGAAGGCCTCCTAGGCCCAGGTTCTTCAGGATTTGATCTTGAGTTTCAACCACCAGATACATTTATCTCTTCCAATACGTTGCCCCTGTCTCTCTGCCTCTTGGCTTGCTCAGAGGACTCCACGACCTCCAGGCACCAGCTGGATCGACCCCTTCTCTCCTGCATGGCCCAAAGACATTCTCAGATAATGAGCCCTCGTCCTCTGGTAGAACCTCTCTGGTGGCCCAGTGAACCCCCTGGTGTGTCTGCCTCAGGCGACCTGCCCTGCTTGCACCCCTTGACTGACCCCCTCGCCCAACCCCAGCCCCCACCATCTGTTAGACACTTTCTTGTTTTTAAATTTTTTTAAATGTTTATTTATTTTTGAGACCATATGAGAGACAGAGTGCAAGCAGCGGAGGGGCAGACAGAGGGAGACACAGAATCCGAAGCGGGCTCCAGGCTCCGAGCTGTCAGCCCCGAGCCCGACGCGGGGCTGGAACTCACGAACCATGAGATCGTGACCTGAGCTGAAGTCGGACGCTTAACCCACTGAGCCACTCAGGCACCCCTGTTAGATACTTTCACAGCAGCTGGCCTAGGAGCATCTGTCTGTCCCATTGGGCTCTGAACTGCTGAGCTCAGTGATTACCTCTTTCTCGTTCACTGTTTCCCCAACACCCAACCTAAAATGTAGTGGTGTGCTAATGAGTCTTGCATAAACAACTGATGATGTAAAAAGAACGTTATGACTTTCACCCGAGGTATGATCCCTCTGACCGCACCGTCTCTGCTCCAAGCATTGATGCATGCTGCTCCCTCAACTAGAAAGCTGGGCTTCCTGCCATGTTGACATAGCCTCTGGTTCTTTGAGTCTCGGCTTCCTGTCTTTTCTCCCAGACGTCTTCCCTGGCCCCTTTTAGACAGGGCCGGTGCCCCTCATATTCCAGGACCCCCTGTATCACCTGGTCCTATGCTTACCCCACTGCGTTCTGATGATGCCTGGTCGTCTAAATCCTCTAAGATTTAGGGCTTGATGGGAGCAAGGATTGTAACCTCAGCAGACAGCACTCGATAGATGTCTGCTGAAAGCACGGGAAAGCCAACTCAGGATCCTCCAAGCTCGGATGAGGGTTCTCATCACACAATCTGCTGAGTTAACCTCTGTAACACTCACCAGAAAGATTGCAAATTGTTGACATGTGTCTCCCATGCCCACTGCTGGACAGAAAGGTCTTCAAGTGTGGCATTGGACATCCCAGTAAGTCATTCAGTGACTAGCATGGATTAAGCATTGCTTAATCCTGTGTTTCCCATCAAAGGTCCTTGCATTTCAAGCAAGGCAGCTCTTAATTATGTAAGACAGTCTCACGCTGCAGTTGCTTAGCAGGGTAACAGGTTGGGTAGCAAGTTGACACGGTTAATAGGTAGGTCCGGATCCGTCCACAGGTGCCTGACTCCAGACCCTGATTCACGACGCCGCACCAAATCTGTCCTAGACTTATTTAACACAGACAAACTTCTGAATTTCCAGCTGAGAGAACCCTTTTGGAATTTGACCTCTCCTACTCATGACAATAGAGCTGCGTTTCACAAAATATGTTCTTCACGGTATTAATTTGGTGGGCGTTGGGTGTTGTGAGAATCACAGGTTCCACAGGCAATGAAGTTTGAGAAACACTTTCAGAAGGGCACGTGCAGAGGGAAAGGGAGCTGTAACAATGAGGACCAAACAAATCTGGAGAGGGAACCTCAGCCTTCACCCTAAGTTAGGAGGTGATGTTGGAACACTGGGGAGCAAACAGTGGGAGAATCAACAGAGGGGCTGGGCTGCCAGGAAGTGATTAAGAACCAATTAGCAATGATTAGGCCATCGACAAACACCAAAGGAGGGTTAGCAACTGTTCTTTTAACTTCTTAATAGTAGTAATAATAATAGGTTCTATTTATTTGGGGCTGATCACTTCACATTATCTTTTGTAATTTTCACTATTATTGTCTCTCTTTCACGTATAAAATACTGAGGCCTCAAGAAGTTGGTTAAGGGGTGCCTGGGTGGCTCAGTCGGTTAACCATCCAACTCTTGGTTTGGACTCAGGTCGTGATCTCACAGTTCATGAGGTCAAGCCCTGCATCGGGCTCTGTGCTCGGCGCGCAGCCTGCTTGGAATATTCTCTCTCTCTCTCCCTCTTTCTCTGCCCCTCCCCTGCTTGCACTCCCCAACTCTCAAAATAAGTAAATAAAAAAAAAAAGAAATTAAGTAACTTCCCATAAAACCATACAGCTAATTTATGGCCAGATACAAACCAAGTTCTCTCTAGCTTCATATCTTGTGATGTTAAGCACTGTGCCCAAAGCCTTCTGGGACTTCCCCAGGGTTTTGCGAAGGGCTCTCCTTTGTGAACGTCCAAACCAACGCCAGTCTCAAAGAGGGTAGCCAGGAGCTCCTTAAACTGGTGTTTATTTTATACCACTTCCTTTATTTCCAGGGTTATCTCTTCTACCTAAATTAGTTATTTGGCCTAAGTACTGTATGTGAAAATTTTTTCCGGTATGATTTCAGTTTCTTAATTTTTATTAATATTTTAAAAAAATGTTTTTAACGTCTATTCATTTTTGAGAGAGAGAGAGAGAGAGAGAGAGAGGATGTGAGCAGGGGAGGGGCAGAAAGAGAGGGAGACACAGAATCTGAAGCAGACTCCAGGCTCTAAGCTGTCAGCACAGAGCCCGACACGGGCCTCGAACTCACAAAGTGAGATCATGACCTGAGCCGAAGTCGGACACTTAACCGACTGAGCCACCCAGGTGTCCCATTAATTTTTTTTTTAATTTACCGACCTCCATACTTGACTTTTTTTTTTTTGATAGATTATTCATGTTGATGAAATAAGATCCATCTCCATAGAAGGTAGCCCAATCTGATCCCCTCCCAGAGTCAGGACCTGCCCTCTGAACTGAGGCTACTACAAAATTAACAGTCTACCTGAGTTTAAGTTGTTGTCGGTATCAGCATATCCGATTTCTCCTCGTTTTTCAATTTTCTGTCTTTTTCTTTTCAACAGATGTCGGTGCATTTTTTGAAGAAGGGATGTGGCTACGGTATAACTTCCAGGCATCAGGGGTCAGTGCCAAAGAGTCGGGCAGTAGGTCAGACATGTCCCCGGATCAGAACAACTCCCCTCCAGACCTGACCCACGAGGGGATCCACTTCAGCTTCAGTACCACCAAGGCGCCCTGCATCCTTCTGTATGTCAGTTCTTTCACGACAGACTTCTTGGCCGTTCTCATCAAACCCACCGGTAAGGACAAGGATGCCTAAGCTTTGCTACTTCATGTTGGGTGGACAGAATGTTCTAGAAAGTCTGGGTTGCTCTTGCCTCATCCTTTATTCCCCACAGGACATTGAGCAAGTCACCCAAGTCTTTGAATCTCGTATCCCGGTAGGAGAGCCAAGAAAGGAACTTGTCCGTTGAGTGCTTTCTAGCAATGTATCGTAGTAATCTTGCTAAGGCATGTCATGTTCTTTACAAGAATCATATTACATGAAAATGAGATGGCTTCGTATGTGTGATGATTTTTTTTTTGGTTCCTGTCAAACAAATACATTCACTGCTGTACTAAATAGAGATGAGCTTTGAAGTCGTGGAATTAATTTAATATAAATCAATGAATTACCCTGATTTATGATAATGTATCAGTAGGTTCCTACAGAACATATATAACTTTCAATAGAAATAGAAAAACAGAAACGTTTTCATTCCTAATCCCTCTCAGAATTTTACATTCATAAAATATATCCCATAAAATAAAATATATTCATAAGGCTTGCTTAAAGCAGGAGTGTATTCACACTTGTCATGTCTGGGACCATCTTGATCTCCAAATAGGCATGGAACTCAAGAGGGTCAGAGCGAGACCACAGTTGCTGTCCTGTGTGAATACACCAGTGGGCTTATGATCTTTCAGAGAAGTCCAAGCAGTCCTAAAAATACAGATGCGTGCCAAACACTGAGGGTTCCATTCCTCTTAGAAAACTTTAATTCTAAGACGCTTAAAAGTTTTAATAAAATTGTTTTTTCAAAAATAGAAATATTGTAGGTATATGAGGGAGCAAATGTCTCTCCTTCATTTCCCAGAGAGATTATATGGGCTGAGAAGTGGACACAACCTCTCTCATTGCCCCCACCATCTTGCTCTACAGTGATTATTCTTAAAGATCAGGATTGTCTCCCATGGGAGCAAAAATTATCATTATGAATCCAGGTCAGCTTGAGTTTTAAAACCTAGCAAATTCTTAGACTTCTTCTCTGGACCATTCACTCTTGGTTAAAAAGTTTAGAGGCAAGGGGCTCCTGGGTGGCTTAGTCGGTTAAGCGTCTGACTTCGACTCAGGTCATGATCTCACTGTTTGTGAGTTTGAGCCCCGTGTCGGGCTCTGGGCTGACAGCTCGGAGCCTGGAGCCTGCTTCGGATTCTGTGTCTCCCTCGCTCTCTGCCCCTCCCCTGCTTGGAGGGGCAGAAATAAGCCAAACACCAGACAAAGATGCAGCATGAGGATGTTCCTCTATTATTATTCTCTTATTATTTGTAAAAATAAGTATGAGGAAAGACCTTGAAGTTCAACTATAGTAAAATGGTTAGTAAAAGAGGGAGTCAGCATTTTAAGGACTACCATGTATCCATTAAGAGTAACATTTATGGAGAAAAGAGCGTGGAGAAAAAAGTTGTATGTAATTCAATGTTAAATGAAAAAAAAAAAAAAGGCAAGCTACCGCCTCGACTATATAATATCAGCTTAGCTCTATGTGAAAAATGTGGATATAATATCAGCTTAGCTCCATATGAAAAATGTGGATAGAAGACAAAAACGCCATAATATGAGCAGAAAGCACCTCTTGTTTGTTGATTTGCTTCTCCTGCTACTCTTTTATAAATGTCAAATGCTCGCAAGGCATCAGAAAAGATAATAAGTAAAATCAATGAGGAAGCCGAAGAAAAAAGGACATGGCCCCTGCTTTCCAGAAGTTCACGAGTTAAGCTTATTTCCCCCTGGATCGGGTTAAATAAATTTTTAGTGCGATGATGCTCTCCACTTCCGTGCCCCAACCTCCCAGAGCCCAGGGGTGGTGCTCACATGTGGCTTCTCAAGGCTTTATGAACTTTTCCCAGCAGGTGCCATGCTATCTACTCCTTAAGTCACTGCCACATTAAAATGCAGTCCCCATGGGGCGCCTGGGTGGCTCAGTCGGTTGGGCGGCTGACTTCGGCTCAGGTCATGATCTCGCGGTCCGTGAGTTCGAGCCCCGCGTCAGGCTCTGCGCTGACAGCTCAGAGCCTGGAGCCTGTTTCGGATTCTGTGTCTCCCTCTCTCTGACCCTCCCCTGTTCATGCTCTGTCTCTCCCTGTCTCAAAAATAAATAAAACGTTAAAAAAAATTTTAAATGCAGTCCCCAACAATATCAGTAACTCTCATTCCCACAACATATGCCCGTCCCTGTGAACACTCCTGCTTGTGTTGGTGGGCGTTCTTCGCGTGCAAGGGTTTCGAGTAATCGGTTCCGCATTGGTGCTACCATTTAATGATGCCCCAAGGGGTGCTGTGTTGCAGCTGCATTAATTCCTGTGAGCCACACAACCACAAAGTAGACACCGCTCTTCATCCCCTTTCAGCAGATGATAAAACTGGAGTACAGCGAGGTCAGGTGACGTTCACCCTCAGCTGGCGATCTGGTTCCAGGCCCAGAGCTTTACCACTCTCTCCACACTGCAGAGAGTTCTAGAACACCCTCCATGCATCTGGAAAGCATAACCAGTTGGCTTCTTTCCACCTTTGCAAGGCCGTCCTCAAACGACTAATGAAAATTTGTCTTTCTCGGGGCCCCTGGGTGGCTCAGTTGGTTAAGCATCCGACTCTTGGTTTCTGCGCAGGTCATGATCTCGACGTTTGTGAGTTTGAGCCCCGCAGGAGGCTCTGTGCTGACAGGGTGCATCCTGCTTCGGAAGCTCTTTCTTTTCTCTCTGCCCCTCCCCAGCTTGTGCTTGCTCTCTCTCTCTCTCTCTCTCAAAGAAACATTGAAAAAAAAATTTTTAATAATTTATACTACAGAATTTGTTTTTCTCATGCTTCAAAGACTGTGTTTTTTATTAATTGGTATTTAAAGTTAGAAATATTTGAAGAATTCATTCAGCAAGGACTATGCCAAACTATCAGGCCAAAATTAAAGACTAGGAAGTCTTGACGTAACACCCTGCCATCCTTCAAATGTAACAACACATTGAAGGCTTTATTGCCATCGCTGCTCCGGAACCAGACCCTCTGGTCCTCCCCCAGGCCCTGTGCTTCTGACAGTGCAGGCGTCGCCCAGACACCCAGATTCCCAGGCGTGCCACCATTCCCAAATGCTCCGTCATCCCCCTTAAGGGACGTGTCCCTGGGGAACGTTGCTGTCTTTTCTTCCCCACCGCTGGTCTCCTGGCAGATGTCTTCGAATTCGATGCTCCCCGACGTCGCTCCTGCCATGGCATACATGGAAAATTCTTACATGTGAATGGCACTTGAACAAATGGACGAGGCTGTGTTTGGGAGGCCACCGACCCAGGGACTCCATCCAACGGCCAGGGCTCCTGCAGGTCTGCTGAGGTTTGGGGGGAGCCAGGCTCCTGGAACCTGTTACCCCCACAAGGGATGGCAGTGCGCTCTGACCCCTCCCTCCCGTTTCCAGTCCCTCCCCACCTCGCTCTTACCCACCACAGCCTTCGTGCACCAGGTCCCTCATCATGCATCAGTAGGGCCCTCCTCCCCCAGGAAGGGCAGGAGGAATCCCAAATCATGCAGCCTGCCCTTTGAGACCCTGGGATCCGGGGTGAGAGTCCGAGTGTAGAACCCGAACGTCCGGGTTTCAATCTGCTTCGTGCCCAGCGCCCTCTTCTGTAAAACGGGGTCTCCCTCAGGCGGGGGGGGGGGGGGGGGGGGGATAGTCCAGACAGTCGCTGTAAAGCACTGCCCTGTCCCTTCGCAGTCTGAAGTCGGTGTCAGTGTAACAGGTGCTCTGGTTAGCAGTTCCCGCTACCCACGGTCCACAGGTGGGATCTACAGCCTGCCACGTGTCCAGCGCCCCACCACCCTCCTCTTCCTCGTCATTCCCCAAACACGTGTGACACCCCTGTTCCTGCCCACTTAGCCCAAAGAACCCCGGCTCCCTCTTGGCTCCGACACCTGTCTTTCATTCTAGGGCCAGACGGAGCCTCACCTCCTTTCAGTGACGTCTCCTTTCTTTCGACTCCTGGGACACTTCTTTTCAATGTCATTTGTCCAGCACTTAGCACACCGGACTGCTATCTGTCTTTGTTATAAATATGCCCTGTCTTCTCAGCGAGATGAAAAGCCCCCCGCACTCCATCTCCTGCCTACAATAGGTGCCCCGTAAGTGTTCGGTGAGGTAATGATGACGGCCAGGAGAGAGTAAATCTGTTAAGCACATTATTTCCCACAGCCAATAAAAGAGCAGGCCCCTGTGACTGCTTTAATTCACTTGGGAGATGAACCAGAAATGCAAGAGACGTATTTTCCCATTTTAATAATATTTTATATTAATGGCAAATATTAATATTCTCCCTCCCATCATTTAGCGGTCCTCTTGTACTATTATTTGAAAGGAATAAATATATCGCTTAAATTTTATTATTCAAGAATATTGCCATTCCTGTTTATGGATATCCGCTACGTATAAATTTAACGTTCCAAATCGTCTGTTTTCTCAAAGCAAATCATTTCAGTTGCCATTAAGTGAGGCAGTTACCAAAATTTTAAATCATATTTGCAAAGAAAGAAAGGCGGAAAAGAGGAAAAAATTGGATTCAGCAGCGCTTTTCATGGGCACTGGACAAATGTGTTCTGAAGAAATGAATAAATAAATGATGAATGAATACAGCTGTGTATTTGAGAAAACTGGCTGTGATTATACAGGGTCCACGCACGAGAAGTAGGGAGTCAACACTCAAGGCAATCAACTTGTTTTTCTGCATGTAACCAAACAACTGTCTAATCACTTCCTGTCCGGTCCCAAATAATAGATTGTTTGTAATGCTATTAGGGGAAAGGAAAAAAATAAAAAATAAAAATAAAACACTGAAGGGTGCGGAGAGAAGCAGCTCAGGAAAAGGGAGCAGCGTATCCAAAGGTCCTGGGGTAGAAAGGAGAATTGTATTTTCTAGGGGATAACAGAAGTCCAAGGTAGCTGAAATGTAAAATGTGACAGAGTAAATGGCATCATTTGAAAATAACAGACAGAACTCAGATCAGACAGGGCATCATACACTGTACTTAGAATGTATCTCTTCATCCTATGAGCAACTGGAAGGCTTTGAAGAGTTTTTAGTGGACCAGTGAAATAGTCCATGATGCACTTTGTTTTTGTTTGTGTTTGGTTTTTTCTAAGTAGGTCTTGAACTCAGGGCTTGAACTCATGACCCTGAGATCAAGACCTGAGCTGAGACCAAGAGTCAGATGCTTAATCAAATGAGCCACCCAGGCACCCCTCAATTATGCATTTTTCAAAATGTTTCTTTATTTATTTTGAGAGACAGCACAAGCAGGGGAGAGGCAGAGAGGGAAGGAGAGGATCCTTCAGCACAGAGCCTGACATGGGGCTCGATCCCACAAACCAAGAGATCATGGCCTGAGCCGAAATCAAGAGTCAGATGCCCAACTGACTGAGCCACCCAGGTGACCCTCATTTATGCATTTTGAAGAAATCTTTCTGCAAAAGAAAAAAACACAGAAGCAGGGAGACCATCATTCATTCATTCAGCAAACATTTTTTCAGCACCTACTAAGTATCAGACGTTATTCTGGAAATTGGGAAGAAAGTATAGAGAATAGAAACAAAGATTTGTACTCTCATGAGGAAAAACTAAGGCAGAAAAGGGAAGGCCTGCCCAAGGAAAAGAAGTGGGTAAATTCTTCTTTTAATGAGGAACTCACAGAAATAATCACTGAGAAGGCAACATGTGAGCAAAGACCTAAAGGGGGGGGAGGGGTCAGCCATGCAGATAACTGGGAATGAGTGAGCATCCGGGACAGAAGAGCCAACCAGCGCAAGGGTCCTGAGGCAGGAACATGCTGGCTTCTGAGGAAATAGCAAGGAGGCTAATGTGGACTGGTGAGGAGTAGCAAAGAGGAGAATAAGAGATTATCTTAGATCTTATAGGAGAAGGCCCATGCAGGGCCTGGTGAGCCATGATGAAGACTGGTTTTTTTACTTTGAGTGAGATTGGAACCCATGGAGGGTCCTGAGCAGAGGATCCCTCTGACTGCCCTCTCAGAAGGGCCTGGGTCGGTGGGGGCAGAGCCCGGTTGGGGTAGGACAGGTGGAGGAATGGTGGAAGCAGGGAGGTTTGTTAGAATGCAGGTGAGTACCGTAATCCAGGCAAATGATGCTGGTGGTGTGGTCCAGGGAGTGGAAACGGAGGTGATGAAAAATAAGCATCGGGGTGTATTTTAAAGATAGAGCCAGGGTGCCTGGGTGGCTCAGTCAGCAGAGCGTCCGACCCTTGATTTCGGCTCACGTCCTTATCTCACAGTTCGTGAGTTCGAGCCCCACGTCAGGTGCTGTGCAGACGGTGTGGAGCCTGCTTGGAATTCTCTCTCTCCCTCTCTCTCTGCCCCTCCCCTGATCTCTCTCTCTCTCTCTCTCTCTCTCTCTCAAAATAAATAAGTAAACACTAAAAAGAATAATAAAAATTAATAAAGATAGAGCCAAGGAGATTTGCTGACAGATCTTGCGTTTAATATAGCGGGAAGAGGGAGAGCAGGGCTTTTGATAATAACCTCAAGTTTAAATAACCTGAAGTAGGTGGAAAATGGAGATGGGATACTTTGGGGGGGAGGCGAAGATCAAAATCTGGTTTTGCATATGTTGTGTTCGAAGTGCCAGTAAGACCTCTCCTTTCCTGGGATTGGTAGGGAGAGGAAGCACGGAGAAAGAGAGGACCCACCTCACAATGAAGTGAGGCCAGGAGGGCTCATTGTTAAGGAGAAACTGATTCACAGGGCTCCTGGGGGGCTCAGTCGGTTGAGCGTCCAACTTTGGCTCAGGTCATGATCTCGCGGTCTGTGAGTTCCAGCCCCGCGTCGAGCTCTGATGGCTCGGAGCCTGGAGCCTGCTTCGGATTCTGTGCCTCCTTCTCTCTCTGCCCCTCCCCTGCTCATGCTCTGTCTCTGTCTAGCTCTCAATAATAAATAAACATTTAAAAATGTTCAGATCAGGTGATGCAGTTAGAAGACGATGCAGGTGAAGTCCAGGTGGTGGCCGTCGGGTCCCTGATGTCACATGGCCAGCACCAAGGCACAGAGACAGGTCAGCTCATCTGCATTGGCCAGGAAGAAGGCTCCTCTAGGGTCCACACGGGCACTCTGGTGCCGGGAGGTGCTTGTGCTTCCCCGAGATGGAGAGAGTGAGTGAAACACACTTAGGAGGTGAAAATCAACAGCTTGGTTGAAACGCTCGAAGCAAACAAACCTAGGATAAAATACTAAGGTAAAACGTAGAACTACGGAAGGTTTGTCAAATTGGACCAGAAGGCAAAATTAGGAAATACAATTAATTCTCAATTAATCTAATGAATGCTGCTTTCAGTCCCAGGAACACAGTGCAGTATTTAAACGACACCTGTAATGCTACGATGCCTAAATAAGGGAGGGAAGTGTTTAGAAACTATTGCACTTATGTATGAACGTACGGATATGGAAGGGCATGATCGATTTCTGCGAAAAGATACCGCAAAATATTTAGAGTAGCTATCCCTGGATGGTGGAATTTCTGGTGACTTTCCGTTATTTATTTTCTTCTTGCTGTTTACTTTCTAAGTTTTCATCATCATGTTTTATTTCACAACTTAAAGATCAGGGTATCAGTTTTGTTCCTCTGGTAGATCACAAAGACCCTGTGAGATGATTTACAGCTGGTCACTCTGGCCAGATTGCCGGCCCTGTCTTTAAGCGATGGGATGTCGAAAGCTACTAACGTGAAGATTCCAATTTGAGTTAAAAATGAGATAAAAAATTGATGCCTGTAAAAATCATAAATAAATACAAGTTATGTTTGCGGTGCGGATTAATTAACAGCAGGATCTAGAATACTATATTTCTCTTTTTGAATATTGTCTGTCATCACCGGGGAGAAGCAAGACGGAGAGGAGAAAAGAATAACGTGTTGAGGTGAAATGAGCCAGAACTTAGGAGGAGTAAGGCTTGGGTGGCCCGGGAAGCCCATCTTTCCTTTGATTTGCGTTCGGAATGCCATCATTTCATTTCATTTCATTTCATTTCATTTGCGTTCGGAATGCCATCCCTAACCTAGAATAAAACGCATCGCTTCGTTTTCTTGGTCTCAGCGAAGCCCCCCAATATCCCACATGGTTATCTTTCGTAAATTATGTTTATTTTTAATATTGTATGCTCATGATTCTTTTATATGCCAAATGTCACACTTCGCCGATGGCGTGAGCCCATCCCTGCGTCCTGCGCTCACGTTGTATTTCACGTAGTGCTTTTTCAGTCTACAGGCGTCTCCACGGTCCTATATTGTATACGTTCTCATTCTCCTTCCCAGGCACAGTTCCAGATTGGATCATTTACACCATTTGCTGCTTCAACTTTGAGATGACAGTCCCTGAGAGCTCACTGTTGTGAGACTGGTAAACTCTTGTGCGGCTGGTGCCCTCAACCCTTACGGTCTGGTGTACCACTGAGCTGGTGTGTCAGAACTCAGAACGGAAGCGGAACTGGAGGACAGCGAAGGGTGCAAATCTGAGAGGAAGTGACCTGAAAGTGACACCTGACGCCAGAACTTACAGAGTTTTTTTCTTTTCCTTATATAGGAAGCCTACAGATTCAGTACAACCTGGGCGGAACCAGACAGCCATATAACATTGATGTAGACCACAGGAACATGGCCAATGGACAGCCCCACAGTGTCAACATCACCCGTCACGAGAGGACCATAATTCTCAAGGTATCCATGTGTGTCCGTGTCAGCTGTACGTCTTAGAGTATTATAATCTCTACGCGCTGTTCTACGTGGATGCTGGTTTCGTTTTGGGTGGTTGGGGCAGGCGGAAGAGACCCGTACTATACCTTCTCCTACAAACCCCTAACTAGCGAGGGAGAAAGAAATGTCGTTTATTAAAGGAGAGTCAGTGACAGAGTTGATGGCGCAGACGTTTCTTAGGGAGGAGGTAGAAGAAATGTTTGCTGTGTATATTCTTTGTAACTCTCAGACTCACACATCTATCAGTCTCCTGTTTTTGTCTATCATGCCATTGTTTTTCTCCATGTTGTCAGATGCCTGAAGCTCATCATGTTTCCCAGCGAAGGTTATTTCGGTTTATCTGACTTACTTCCTTCACTACTCCGACACAATATGAATAACGTTGGTTGTTGTGGTTGTTTTCTTCTTCTTCTTCTTCTTTGGATGCTTTGCCTTAAAAATCTTCAAAACACAGACCTTCCCCGAAATCTCAGACTCTGGTTGTTGGCTCTGAACACGCAAAGGGCTGGTGTTGTTACGACAGTCAAATTTTATTTCAGGTTCATTGATTGTCCCTGCCCCCACCACTGATTTTTAACAATGGAGAAACCAGCCTGGGAGACACCATGAATAAAACATAGCATGAGGAGGTCTCCCTGGGAACGAAGCCAGAAAGATCAAGGATGGGAACTGTCACTGCATTCTCTAGAAGGAGTTCAAAATAGATACCTGTCAGGAAGAAGAACCGCAGGGGGACACTGTTTTGTCAGCAGAGTGGAGTGTCATTTGGCAGGGGCTCAGCCGCCACTCAGACCGCATTCGGATCCGGCTGGTTGCTGGGGGAAGTTCAGGCTGCAGAGAAAAGGCACGACCAGCCCTGTGTCTTTCTGAGCAGTGGTGGATGTCAAATTCATAACTTGATATGGAGTTTATGCTTGGCCTTTAGCAGTAAATGCTGGAGGGTGTGTTAAGGACGGGTCTTTCCTAGGAAAATGACAACGTGCAGTTAGAGTTTACTGTACGATCCATCAAGTACGTGTCAAAAAGGTGAGCTCAGTGCCTGGCTCATATCAGAAGCTGCAGGGGCACCTGGGTGGCTCAGTCGGTTAAGCGTCCGGCTTCCGCTCAGGTCATGATGTCACGGTTCGGGAGTTCCAGCCCCGCGTCAGGCTCTGTGCTGACAGCTCAGAGCCTGGAGCCTGCTTCAGATCTGCGTCTCCCATTCTCTCTGTCCTCCCCTGCTCATGCTCTGTCTCTCCTTCTCCCTCAAAAATAAATAAACATTAAAAAAAATTTTTTAATAAAAAAGTAAAAATTTAAAAAAAAAAGAATAGGAGCCCAGTTCCAGAAAGAAAAAGAGACCTAAGAGGTGTGAAAACATTGGCCACACAACACTTTGAGGGTAGGAACAGCATAGACTTGTAACCAGGGTGACAGGGACCCCTCCGCTCCCTCTTCCTGGCACGTAGGGCAAGGCCATAGCACTGAGACTTCTGGATGTGTTTAGAAAGCCAGATGCCCCAATGCACTTGAACTCAACTAGGCAAGACCTTGTGGTCCCTGAGTGCTCTGGTCTTTCTCAGCCCAGTCTCTCCAGCCCAGCTCTGATGGAACATAAAGTTTAGGATGATGGCCAGAAAAAAAAAAAAAAAAGATACAGCTTCTCCTTAAAGAAAAGTAGGTCAGACAGGGAGGCCTCATGGACCATGCTAGTAAATCCAAGGATACCTTTAGAACTCTAGAAAATACCTTTTCTTTTTTTTTGTTTTTCTGGAAGCGCTCTACAAATCCACCTTGAGAACTTCTACAACCTTAAGAAAGTGTCGGAGAGCTATAGGAAAATGTTCATCATGATCATTTCTGTATGAAGGGATTACAAATGGTTTCATTTCCTCTAGAGTTTTCTGTATTTCCTCGTTTTCTCTTGTAAGCATGTGCTGCGTGCTTTTGGTACGCGTTGCATTTTTATAATCAAAGAAAAACATGCAACCCAAGTAACTTCAACCCATTCTGAGAGCCCCCAGTTGTAACAGAATATAATGACAAAGATATTTGAATAATTTCAAATTAAAACGCACTTCTCATCAAAGAACAAAACTAAGGCTAATTCAAACAGGAATATAAAAACGCTATGCCTTTGGAATTAAGGCGAAATTTTATACGTTCACACACGCACAAACAGCACATAATTCCAATGATGTTTATCCGTGTTTATGGTGTTTTTGAAAGCAGGTTTGCTTTCCTAGCTGGGTTTGGCTAAAGCTAACATTAAATTAATTTGCATTCCCTGAGCACATACTGTCTGAAATGGTGCTGAGCCCTGGAGGGAAATTGACCTTGGATGAAACATTTGCTGCCAGAACACAAAGTGCCCCATCTCTACATAGATAATGAGGAGCTGACTCTAGGAGTCATCAGACCCGGGAGTGAGCCAGAACCCGTGACAACCCTCAAGTGGCATCATTTACGAAAACTCACAGTTGCACCGGGGATAATAGCTGAAGGCTTACGGCCAGTCAAGATGTAAAACAAACCCCGGGCAGGCAGAGAGCACCTGAAAAAGTAGTGTAGGTGATGAAAATGCATGCCAATTAGAGGAACCCAAGAACCGAAAACATTACAAGGAATAATTTCAAAGTCTTGTGTTACAAAGCCTTTCTTCTCGCTTTCCTTCCTTCCTGATGTCCACAGCTTTGTCTCTTCTTCCTCCCCTTCCTTTCATCCCTCATCCCGTTCCATGAGGGAGGTAAGGTGGTTCACAGGCAGTCTGTACAACAAAATAGAGGATTGAAGCATGTCACAAAAGTATATGCATACACACACACACACACACACACACACACACACACATACATATATTTGCATGTCATGAGTTATATTTATTGGCATAAAAAGCTGCTCCGGAGGTGCCTGGGTGGCTCAGTAGGTTAAGCATCCGACTCTTGGTTTCTGCTCGGGTCATGAGCGCGTGACCTGGCAGCTACCTCTGGCCGGTAAGAAACTGAGTGGGTTTATAACAATAACAATAGTTATTATTACTGTTACAAAATAGTTCAAAAGTATGCACAACCACAGAGACTAATAAAACACGCGCCTCTGTGTCTATCAGCCGAACGCTACAAATTTTGGCATTTTGCTCTCTCTCTTCAGAGTTTGTTTTTTTTTTCTTTAATGCAGTGATAATCGAGGCCCTGGGTCCTCCTCGTTAGATAGTGAGCCCTGAGGAAGGCAGTGGGCAAGGCCTTCAGAAGCATTCCTGCAACAGATGTGTTTTTCACAGGGCTGTTTGATGTAGCATCACTCGATGAGCATAACTTAAAAACGGATTTTGGTGCAAACAGTTCCGGGGGTGGAGGGGGTGACGGGCCCACGAAGGGGGCAAGGGGCCTATATGATACTCTGGCCTGATCCCAGGGGTCAAACTAGCTCCAAAAAAAATGAATAAACTCCCTGTTCTTAAAATAACTATCACATATTTAGGAGCTTTGATGGAAGTTAGACAATAGACACAGAGCTCAGGGATATATTCTCTGGCATAGATACTCAGAGTCTGTATTCTCCACAAACCAAATGAACAGATGGTAAGGATGTCATGTTCATTTTGGCTTTCCTCTAACTGGAGGGCCATCCCATCTTTGCCAAGAAGAGGCTAACAGATTTCTCCCGCCAGGAAAATTAAGGACTTTCTTAAAAAAATAACTCCCAAGCCCTCAAGAGCAAACGATGATTAGGTCCCGAAATTTTTGTGCCGCAGAGAGCATGTGACTTCAGTTGTTTTCAAAATAAATGTTCCCCCCCCCAAAAAAAATCACTTTTAAAATAAAATAAAGATGCTAATTTTTGACTGCTATTAATCAGAACTTCAACCAAATTACGTAAAAAGCAGCTGACAGTGGAGCTACATTTTTTTTTTCAATATATGAAATTTATTGTCAAATTGGTTTCCATACAACACCCAGTGCTCATCCCTGGAGCTACATATTGAATATGCATCCTAAAAAGGGTCAGAGAAGTATACTCAAGGGCAACAGTGTGTGCTAAATGCTAGGGACAGAGAAAAAGATACAAATGTTAGGACAGCCCCAGTTGCCACTGCAAATTAACCCTAAAGTCTCAGTGGTTTGACCCAATGGAAGTCTGTCTTCTATAGTTTTAGAAAAGCAAAGTCCTGTGGCCCCTCGTAGTGATGGAATTGTGCTAGGCAGGTGCTCTAAGGACCCGCCCCCACCGTCCCTCCCCTCCCATCCCTTTGGCATTGGAAGTAGTTCTTGACTAAACCAAATCTCTGTCCATTATTTGTGTGGCCCTCCATGGCTCTGTCCTCTGGGACACTCTGCCTTGTCCATCATCGGCGGTGGCCACCTCTGAATTGAGGGTTGCAGATAATGCGTGCATTGAAGCATTGCATTTCCTGCAAGGGAAGGGTCCTCGAGGGTCCATGCCCTGCAAGCGTCAGTCGCGCTGAGGGCTGTTTTACACTTACGAGTCTGTTGTAGACCAACTGTATTGGTTCCTTTGCCAATACGATTCCTCTAAAACCTGAGCCGGCTTCCGATCTGTGTGCCTCCTGTCAGTTTCATGTGCCAGTAGTAAACCCTACATCCTTTCCTGGACATAAAGCTTGGACATATGTACTCATTTGCTCCCATGCCTCTCTCTCAAGGTCACGACAGCTCTCTTGTGGCCGTCTGAAACAAAAGGCATGGGCGGGCAGTTGAGACTCCAGGTTTTACCTTCACCCACGGAGCTAAGCCAGTTTGCGGAGCGGAGGAACCCGAATGTGCCTTTGTTGGTCAAATCTCCTTGCACTTGATTTCTTATTCCCTGATGCAAGCCTCTAAAGTTTTGCACTTTTGTCTATTCCCTTTCACTGATGTTTGGAAACCAGCCAATTCTGTTCTGAACCCACCTCGTCTTTGACTTAGGCAGCAGGAAACAACTGATACCCAGGACCGTTCTGGCTCTTTTGAAACACTTTTCCCAGAGCTACAGGTCACAGGCACTTAAGTCTGCCTTCCGGGTTACATGAGGTGACCGTCTTAAACACTATTTTATCTCATACTGTTGTTTTCCATCTTTCCAGCCTCTGACGTCCATTCTTGTGCTAATGATCCCGAGCTTAGCTTTCTGTTATGGCCACACCAACTTCTGCCTTAGCTCCGGCTACCTTAGCTGCTATAACTACAAGAATTTATAGATTGGGGTTGTGGTTTCACAGATGTATGCTTGTCTCCAGACTCATCAAGTTGGATATATTCATCATATACAGCTTTTTATAGGGGAAAATCAATCCATCTATCAATCAAGTAGATGGCAAAAACAACAACAAAAAAATTTTAGAGCAGTTTTATTAGCCATAAAATGAGAAGTAACTCAATGACCCACTTGGAGGACCATAAAACCATAACGGTCCTGTGTGACAAAGAATTCAGCAGCCCAACTTCAGGACCAGTGTTCTGGTGCCACATGAAGAATTCCAGATCCATTCTTCAAGTTGGTGTGAACATTACCTCGTGTACTTACATCATAGTGTCCTTTCCTTTGGTAACGTGGAGCCTGGACTGGACTTAGACCCCACCGCTGAGATAAGTCACTTAAAAACGTGTGCCTTTTTACCCTTGAACTTTCTGAGAATGGAGAACAGTCCTCAAAAGTATACGGATGTATGGGGCGCCTGGGTGGCGCAGTTGGTTAAGCGTCCGACTTCAGCCAGGTCATGATCTTGCGGTCCGTGAGTTCGAGCCCCGCGTCAGGCTCTGGGTTGATGGCTCAGAGCCTGGAGCCCGTTTCCGATTCTGTGTCTCCCTCTCTCTCTGCCCCTCCTCCGTTCATGCTCTGTCTCTCTCTGTCCCAAAAATAAATAAACGTTGAAAAAAAAAATTAAAAAAAAAAAGAAAAAGTATACGGATGTAAACACTCCTGAAAATTTGAACGTCCGCGGCTGTTCAAGCCTTTAGTAAAGAAAATCCTGCTGTTTGGAAACATGAAATCTTTTGGGGGGATGTCAGAACAAATAAAGGAAGCTGACCCAGCTAGCATAGGGCCCCGCTCTTGAAATTACATTTACTGTAACTTCTTGCCTTTGGCCTATTTAGTGTTTATGTCCTCGGCCTGATGAACTCACAGCCTTGGATGTGCAGAATCTTCACACCACCGGCATGCTCGACAGAAGGGGGTATCGGCAGGAATGATGGTGAACCTACAAAGTCCTCCGGTCCTTCCCTCCCAGAAGTGCCATTAGCCATCCAGTCGCTCTCTGTTGGGAGTCTGGCAAATATATTACTTACTTCACTTTCCACTTCAGTGGAACACTGACTTATGTTTAATTTGGTGGAGGGCAGAGGTCAATATTTTATTAGTTAGTGATATCATTACAGTGGTTTCATTCCATAGACGATATCTGGGAAGAGAAGAGAGAGGGATAGATACACTGGAAACTTGCCCTTTCATTTGGCCTGTGTGTGACTCAGAGTTTGTTTTAGTTTTGTTTTGTTTTCGGTGTTTCCAGAAGAGCCTATGCACAACTGAGTCACACATCAAAAACCTCATGACCTCATTAGCTTTTTATAATTTGGTTGGGGGCGGGGGCTAGAGGAGTCCTTGGCCCTTGGAAAGGTGTTTCAACACATTTTCCTTATTTAGTTCAGAATAGAGAGTAGGACTGTTGGGGGGGGGGGTCGCGGGGGGCACCTGGGTGGCTGAGTCAGTTGAGCGTCTGGCTTCAGCACGGGTCATGATCTCGTGGTTTGTGGGCTCGAGCCCTGAGTCAGGCTCTGTGCTGACAGCTCGGAGCCTGGAGCCTGTTTTGGATTCTCCGTCTCCTTCTCTCTCTGACCCTCCCCCGCTCATGCTCTGTCTCTCTCTCTCTCAAAAATAAACATCAAAAAAATAAATAAAGAGTAGGACTGTTTGGTGAAGTGTCTCCCATAAGGAGAAGATGCCCAGCTCTCGGGACCTACGATTCCTCCCCCTGCCGGTGCCTTCAGAGCAACTCGCGGCCTCTAACGGAGACCGTCTCTATACATAGAGGGGTGAGCACTGGATTTAAGGATGCAGTTGAGGATGTATGATGAAGATTCTGCTGAAGGGCGGTGTTCTCAAGATGGTGCTGGACTATTCCATCAACAAGGCACTTTTCGTATACTGAAAACCGTCCGAGGATCGCCAAGAACGTCACACAGTGACGTCCAGTTGGCGTTACTCTCTTACGCATGTCCACCACATGACAGGAAAGTTCCGAAGAGCAAACGCTCCTGACGTCGACAGAGTCAGCTGGTCATCAACACCATCCGTGAGGCTACTCGCTAATGTGAAGGGCAACCCTGAAGTAGCCCGACTTCATTCAAAACGAACTTGAGGACAAAGCGCGTCTTTTACCCTCAAGGGGCTTCTGTCCCGGGAGGAGAGAAGAGCTGTGTTCACAGTCATATCATTTCTGCAGAGAGGAGGAACCTAGTCTACCTCCTTCTCGTCCAGAAGAGACTTTAACGAGTTGGCCTCTCCAACAGTGTGCAAGTGGGAGAAAGGCGATGTAGCAGCAGAGGGGAGTAGCAGTTGGGGCCGGTAACAAGGACATGGCACGTAAGGGCAAGACTTACCTTCGGGGAGGGTGTGGGTCTAAGCAGAGACCCCCGTGGACTGGGATTGCCACATTCAGAGGCCGTTACTAAGACATGAATAAAAAGGAGGCCTTCTTGCCAAGCTCGTCCATTTCGTAGCACCGTGTTCTCCGGCAAGCGATGGAACTCTCTGTTTCCTCATCTGTGAAATGGGAATAAGGCCGCCTAGCTTAATGGGAGTGTGTGCATTCAATGAAAACCTCAAGCGTAGTCTGTTGCCCAGCAAGTGCTTCCTTCCCAGTTCCCTCCTCTTTCTTAAAAGCAAAACTGGTAAGAAAGCAGCTGTCAGGTCATTATCAACAGGGCCTAGAGGATCAAGGCTCCCGTTCTGGTTTGCAGTTCAACCCAGGGAGTAAGTACGAGTGTTCCCAGTGGGCACATGTGCTTCTGCCTCCGTGAGCCACAGTCTAGCAGAAAAGGCCATCAATCACACAGACATGAACCAAGGGCCAATTGAAGCCTAAGCTCCCTCGGAGGAAGCTCAGAAAAGGGGGGAAATTGATCATCCCGGGGGTGGGAGGGAGTAGATCAGAGGAGACTCACAAAGGTATCTGAGCTGTTCCTTCAAGGTTTTCGGGGGGCGGGGGGAAGGGGGTACACAGGGACCACATTATCTTATCTTCTACTGCAGGGATTCAGTATTTGCTCTTTTGCAATCCGTAAAAGTTACACAGAGGAAGGGAAAAAAAAATAGTGAGTTCAACCCATCCAGCTCATCTGATCTGAAACAGAAAAAGACTCATAATGAATATGTCAACACTTTCAAGTTTTTCATTTCTTCTCCAAAGCAATTTCATCTGCAAATGAATTATGCACTCCGGGGCTAGACAGGACCTCCACTCCTGCGCTCCAGAAAAAAATGTGTTCACTCCGCTTTCCATTTCTTACAGCTCAGCGGGAAAGCGGTTGCAATGCAATTTCTGAGGTGGTGTAGGGCTTGCGATGTCAGTCTTCTCTCCTTCTCCAGAACGCAGCAACGCTTGTCAACCCAAGGCTGGAGGAGACTTCGTCTCCCTCCCCCACCAAGCCCACCAAGTACATAAATCATCCCCCAAGAAAGAAGATGCGGTTCCTGGATTTCTCTTTTGTCTGGCGGGCCGACTCAAGTCCAGTCTGGGAGGCATCGTATTGTTGCATCCCTCTGCAGGGCGCCGAAATCACTCTCCAGGATTGTGATTCTCGAAGCTACTTTTCAGTACAATAGGCTGAGCTCGTTGTTTCCCCGTGCACGGGTCGCAGGTTTTTATCTCCCGGAAGTGTGTCTCCTTTCTGGAAAACAAATGCATCCCGCCGTGCGGTCTGAGGTTCCCAAGGGCTCTGCGGTGGCCGCCCCCGGGCTCAGGAGAGGGAAGAGAGCCCCCCGGGGCGTGAGCGGGAGATTTTGGTGGACCGTGGGGCCTGCCGCGGGCGCTGAGCCTGTGTTAAGATGCCCTCTAGCGGTCATGAGCCATAACCAGTGCTGAACTTGGGCAAGGAGCCCGGAGGCCAGTTTCTACAAAGGCTCCAGCGTCCTGGGTGCGAGCGCGGGTCATTCGTCTCTGCTATGAAATCCCGGATGGCAGCGGTGTTGCTCCCACAAACGGAAGCGTGCCGTCGTGTTCAGAGGGTACAACCCAGGGATTTTGCTCCTGTTTGCACCATGTCACGGCTGTGCCCCTGAGCCTCTGACCCTGGAGAGTCCCAGGAGGGGTTTGCTGAGTGACTGAGCGTACGAATGAGCCGAGTGTGTGAGGAACAAGGGTTGTGAGCCCCACCGTGCGCCCGGTTGATTCTTCTTATTTCTGGGGCGTGTCTGATGCGCATTCTCCCCTCGGCCGCCACGTGATGGACAGAAAGAACCAGCCAGCGCCCATCCTAACGTGTCTGACACGAAACACTCTGCTCCAAATGTTGGAGGGGACGGCAGCACAGAAACTTGGTGGGTAGAGAGGGTCCCGGCCGGTAGTTCACAAGTGAAGGTCAAGGAAGGAGAAGCGGGGCACCTGGGTGGCTCAGTCGGTTGGGCGTCTGCCTTGGGCTCAGGTCAAGATCTCACCGCTGGTGAGTTCGAGCCTCGCGTCGGGCCCTGTGCTGACAACTCGGGGCCTGGAGCCTGCTTCGGATTCTGTGTCTCCCTCTCTCTCTCTGCCCCTCCCCAACTTGTGCTCTATGTCTCTCAAAAAACTAAATAAATGTAAAAAAAAAAATTTTTTTTTAAAGAAAGGAGAAGCAGGAGAAGGAATATTCTCTTCATCCCACTGAGCAAAAGGCTGTCTCTTGGTCCAGTGTCCCTCCTGAAACTATCACCCAGGGCCACCAGCAGAAGAAATGAGCCCATCTACCAGCCCGGCTCCTGATATCCCCGGGGGAAATGACATCAGAATCTGGATATTTCGGGGCGTGTGGCTTCCATCCTGAGCTTGTGGGTTTAACCCCTGTAGCCAAACACTACAAATGCAGAGTGGGGAGCAGTGGGGAGCAGCAAAGGAAGAGTTGACACGTTCCTGTGGCCTTCAGCATCTGCACCAGCTCTGAAAACCTGTCTTGCTCCCAGAGATGGAGGCCAAGGGGGCTGGGGTCTTATCAGTCAGAAGATCCATAAACGGAGATGTAGTAAAAATGGGGGGAGGGGCGGACAGACGGCGGAAGCGACACTGGGGTGACCCTGCTCTCCACTCCTTCCCAATGTTCTGTGCCCACACCGGGGGCATCGTGCCAGGCTAGCCTTGCGATGGCACAGGGTCCAGGCCGGCACAGGGGAGAAGCTTCGACTTTGAATCCCACAGACCTCTGGGCTGTACCTCTTAGGATCTGCATCCTCATAGGCATCACAACTTACTCCCGGTACCTCAGTGGCCTCCACTGTAAGATGGGCACAGAGTATCAGCCCACAGTGTTGTTAGCAGATTCAGTGAGATGATACGTGTAAACTACCTCACGTGGGCTCTGACCTAGAGCCGACCTTCAAGAGATGTTAGATGCCGCCTTGATGATGGGGACACCGAGGAGGAAGAGGAAAGCTGAGAATCACGTCGGTCCGCTTTGTTACAGCTTTCTCACACACACATACACACACGCATGACACGGGGAACTGGGTCACGGGAGGGGCGAATTCTCTTCTCACACATCACACGTGAGCCCCTTGTCTTTTCTCTGCCCCGTTCCTCCCCACCTCTGCTAACTCTCCCACCCCTCCCCACTTTCTACTCCTTGGAACAGCCTCCAAACATAGCATTAGAAGACATTAGTGTTTCCAGAAAGCCGAGCTCTCCTGCCTTCTGTAAGCCGGCAGACTGAGCACCAGACCCGTAGCATTTACCCCACATTCTGAAGTCCCTCCGTACGTACGTAAAGATTTTCTTCATGCCCCTTCTCACTCTTTTACCTGGAACAGAGTTTGAAGGATGTGGTGATCAGTCCTCTGATAATGCCAATTTTTAGACTCCATCCTGAATATCGTTATTGCTGCCAAAACCCACCGGCAAAGTAATATCGATGCAGCCTCCGTACTGAAAAGGATGTGTTTACTGAGTTGTTTTTTTTTTTTTTAATATCAAGGACTTTAACTATATTACAGTTAAAATCAATAGAAATGTAACCTTTTCAACCACTGAAAATGAGTTCATTTTTATTATTAGTCTTTTTCTGCCATTACAGTGTCATGATTACCAAAGGAACCAGGTCAACTTAAGCTTTATTGAAAGACCATTAGAGAAACAAACTCAAACTCATTTAAATACTGAAGCCACTGCATTAAAAGGATCAATAAAGTCAGAGCACCTGAGGTTGCTTTACTTAAACACCCCACATATGAGAATCATTCCATAATCACAATTTGAGCAAAGCTATAAACCTACCAGACCATCCAATAAATAAGAAAACGCTGTTTCATTGCATACGTTTAGAATGGTAAAGCCCTTAACATTAGTCTGATTACACATACAGCATTTAAATTTTCTCTCAGTATTTTAAAACATCACCTGGCAAAGAATCATTGCTCGACGAATGCCATTTACTTAGGAAAGCCATTCTCTCCCTGGGTCAGGAGAATGACAATGATAGAAAACACCATTTTATTTCTTTAAAAATAACAAACACAGAGTTAGCTAGATGGAAAGGGAGTCTTAGCCTCGCAGGGAGTCAGGAAATTCTCTTTCAAACAACACTTAGCATGGTATCTTGCACAAGGTAATGTGTATTAAATTGAATATTTGTGACTGATGCCATGGACTTGGATTAGACCCAAAGCTCGTGGTGCCTCAGTTTCCCCATCTCTAAGTGTGATAACACCTTTCCATACCTCCTTCCCTAGATACTAGAACAAAGACAAATATCACCATCCTCTTCAAGCTCCTCCTCAGAAACCACAATGTACGTTGCAAACTTGAGTAGTAGTGTTTGGTTAGGATGATTTTAGAATGAAAATGGTTCCTGATGGCATATTGTGTCTAACCTGTGATGCAACCTGGGATCACTACCTGTCCCTGCCTGACATCAGCAGATATGGGAAACATTCTATTCTTCTTTATTTAAAAACCACCTATTAGGTTTTTCTAATTAAAAGCTTACGTGTATTTATTGTGAAATGTTCAGAAAAGAACAGAGAGGAAAGTTAAGTTTGCCCGAGAGCTCTGTGTAAAGTCAAGACCTCCATGTTTCCACAAAACCCACCTTGCCTACTCAAGGGCGTTGTTATGACATTTCTGTCTTCCTTCTCCCCTGATGATGGGCTCGTTCCCATCATCAAACAAACATGAGTATTTCTCTCCATTAAAACAAAGTCCTATCCTCAGGGCGCCTGGGTGGCTCAGTCAGTTAAGTTTCCACCTCTTGATCTCGGCTCAGATCATGATCCCGTGGTTTGTGGGATCGAGCCCCTTGTCAGGCTGTGTGCTAACAGCACAGAGCCTGCTTGGGATTCTGTCTGTCCCTCTCTCTGTCCCTCCCCCACCCCCACAAAAAATAAATAAATAAACTTAAAAAAAAAAAGTTCTGACCACACTCTCCTCATTTATTTATTTTTCTTGGCAATAAAACTGGAGATAGTGGTCTGTTCTCACATTTCAGGTAAGCTTCTCACCATTCTGAGTCACCGTTATTGACGTGTGAATCGCATGCCATGCAATGTGCACACGTGAAGTACACCAGTTGAGGAGTTTTGATGTGCACACCCAGGTAACCAAGACCATGGCCAAAATAGAGAACATTTCCAACACCCTGGAAGGTTCCCTCACACCCCTTTGTTGTCGATCTCCTCCGAAACTGCCCCGAGCAACCACTCATCAGATTTCTATTTCCGTTTCTATAAAACCACGTGTTCATTTTACCTGTTCCATAATCTTATATGAATGGGACCATAGCATCTGTTATCTTTCATTTCTGGCTCCTTCTATTCGGTGTAAGGATTCTGAGATCCGTTCTTCTTATTGTATCTGTGGTTGTATTGTCATTGCTGGGAAGTGTTGCATTTATGAATATACCATCATTTGTTTGTTCATTCACTGTTTGGTGAAAAATGGTGGATCATTTCCAGTTGGGGAATATTATGAACAAACCTGTTACGAGCATTTGCATATATATGTATGCCATTTTTAAAAATTTCTCTGGGGTAAATATGGGAGTAGAGTTGACAGCTCTCTGGTACGTATCTGTTTAACTTGCTTTCTATTTTATGGGACCTCCAGCAAAACTAGAGAGTTCCAGTTGCCCCACATACTCACCAGCGCTTGCCATTGCCAGTCTTTTTAATTACATTTGAAGCAGGTGTGCAGGACTACCTCACCTTGGCCTCAGTTCTCATGTCCCTTGTGACCACTGATGTTGAGCAACTTTTCACGTGCTCATTGACCATTGGCAAATCTTTCGTGAAGCGTCCGTTCACATCTCTTGTGCCTGAAAGATCTGCCTTCTTATTGCTGAGTTAGAAGAGGTTTTTACATGTTCAGTGTACAATTCCATTGCCAGATGCATGTATTGTGAATATTTTTTCTTCTGTTTTCTCTCATACGGATTCTCAGTCATGCTTTTGCCCACTGGCTAGAACTTCTCTCCTCAAGATGGCCAGTGACCTCCTCACTACTAAATCTAATTTTCAGCGCCCACATGTCTCCACCGTAGGGCAATATTCCACACAAGTGATCCCCTAACTTTTGGGACATTGCCGTGTTCTTGTTTCCTCCTACATCGCTAGGCTTGCTGCTTGGTCTCCTCTACTGGTTCCTCTCCCTCCTAGCCTCCCTCAGTTGGCAAACTTCTGAGCTCAGCCTGTAGTCCTTTCTTCTCTCCTGTTTTTATTCACCTTTTTGGTGGTTTCATCCCAAGTCACTATCCCAACCCCAACCTCTTCCCGTGTTCCAGATTCACATACCACGCGGACATCACACACATCTAACCAACTACTAGACGTCTAACAAACCTTCAAACTCAATATTTCCAAGTCTAACCCCCTTGGGGGCCGCCCACACACAACCTGCCTCATCTGTAGCCTTTCCAATGGGATTCGATGGCTACCCCATCCTTCCAGCTGCTCAGGTCTCAAACCTGGGAACATCACTGGAATATCACCCCCTTGTTCCCACACTTCACATCCAGAAAGTCAAAGGTCAGATTGTCTTGATCTTCAAAACATCCATATTCTGAGTGGTCTCACCCTTTGGAACTGAGCTCTGGTACCACCACCCACTTCTTGACAGACCCTCCATGAACACCCATGTGATCGGCAATGTTTGGGTGAGGCATCTTTTCCCTGCCATGCTTGTTCTGAGCCTAAATTCAGCCCTTTGAATGTTCCATTGAATCTCTACCTTGTTTTTTTTTAAGTAAGTCTGAATCTCATTCATTTTTGCCACAGCTTCTAAACTATTCATATATATTTTTAATCCTTGTCCTATTGTTAGCTTACCCTCTGCAAAGACTTCCAGAACCAAAATTCATACCTTAAGAACACAGTCCCCCACAAGACTGCCCTTGCCTCAGACATCAGCTGCAAGTTCAGGGGTCCCAGGCCACCCTCATTTCTGACCAACTGGCTACAAATTCACTAATTTCTCAGGCTCAACCGCTTGGTAGAATGACTCATGGAACTCAGGAAGGTGCTACATTTATGATAACAGTTTTATTATAAAGGGTGCATATTGGGACCATCCAAAGTGAGGGATGTGGAACATGAGATTTGAGAGGTCCCAAAGGAAAGCTTCCTTGTCCTCAGGACACGTCACCCTCCCTGCACCTTGATGTGACAACACAAGAGTATCGTATGTTGGGCTTCTGTGTGCAGAGGATCTTTCTGGTTTTATGATATAGGCTTGACTGATACATTCATTAGCCACCATATCAGACTCAGTCTCCAGCCTTTAATCGGATTGCCTTGATTCACAATTCCCATCAACCTTCCATCCCTGATGGAAATCCAATGTCCGCCCCCCTCCCCCCAGGATTTCCAGGGGTCCTCTCTGTCTCTAGTCTCTTCTATGGATGCTCTATCTGAGCCACAATACACCCACCAAAATGAAGCTCGCACCTTCTGTGGTATACAAACACATACAGCGATTCAAAGCATATACTCCGCAGCAGCCCCCATTAGATGTCTCCCCATCATGAGCAGGAGGACACAGCATATTGAATGAAGTCTTGAACAACAGGCAGCTGAATGCTACACATTAGATACTGGTGTCCTCAGCAGGCCCTTTACCCATCATCCCTCTGTAGTGCTTTCTCACATCCCTCACCCCACTCGGTGCTGGGCTCTCTTCTCTCTGATTCCTTCCCCCTGGCTCCCTGCCTCCTTCCTCACCCATCTCCAGGTCTCCCCACCACTATGTTCAACAAGAAGTCAACTCTTCCCAAGACAGGGTCCAAACTTCTAGGACCAGATCAGTCAGGTGCTTGGCAGACATAAAACATCAAATTTTCCCTCCTAGTAAAGAAATTGTAGCTACAGGTAACTACAATAAGTTGGGGGAGATGTAACATCAGAATAAAAATAAGTGAATAACCTCAGCCATGTTTGGCTCAAATCCAGACTTTACCCCCTGGCATTTAAAGCCCTGGATAATCTAGTGTCCCTTTGCTACCTTCCATTGTCATTTACCATTTCTCTCCAGAACACACCCTAAGAACCAGTGAGGCTGGTTACCTCAGTACCCCCTAGCGATGCATGCTTCCTTCAAAATGCCTCCACTCTGCAAAGTTCAGTATTAAACCATGATGGCAGTTATTCTCAGTACCAGACATCTTAGAATTTGGGTAATACTTTATACTCAGTTTTCGTATATTGTTTTATACTATTACTCCCTGATTATTTTATCAGTCTTATTTCCAAAACAGGAGTAGAAACACCTTGAACCCAGCTGGGCACGTCTCTATGTACATCTTCAGCTTTGCTCCAGACCCACTTCACAAGGTGGCTGGTCAATAAAATCGCATGAAAAGTCCTTGCCTAGCGTTAGAAGGTATTAGAAGCCCTGTCATTTACAGAGAGATCACTGCTAGAAGGAGATATGGTCAGGGGGTGACTTGAACCCTCTGCCCAGGGTCTCCCTCTTCCCACAGGGAAGCCCCCCTCGGTGTCAGGTCACCCTGTGGTAATCATTCGCCCATGCCCTGGATAGCCTATGGGATGGGTGCACCACTGGACAGGGGTAACCTTCTTAAGTAGTTCACACTGACATATGCCTCCAGCTGGTGCAGCCAACCTGCTCACTTCTAAAAGATTTGACCAATTGTATCCTTCTGTGAAGGGCTTATCTTCAAATAAAGTCCTTGTATCTGGACCAGTCACCGTGAGGGCGCCATGTTGAGGACTTGACAATCAGAGAAGCCATCCACTTCCACACAGACCAGTCCCCAACTCAGCAAATAAACAACGTGACACCAGTAACATCAGACACACCACACTATAACAGTTCCACTCTTCATAGATTCATGAGACAGAGGTTTCCTAATACATCATTTTTATTGATGGCCTCATTAACACTCCCCCATATGACTCGCCCGGAATTCACCAGGAGCCAAATTTCAACAACCCCTGAAAACGCATGCTTGACAAATTGAGATCACAGGGGCTAAAAAAAAGACTAAAATAGAAATGGCCTCAATCACATTTGTCATGTCTACATCGCTTCTCATAACTGTTCTCGTTCTTGTTTTGTTATCGTTTTCACTTAATTGAAAATGTTTGCCACTGCATTATATACTTTCAGCAACACGTCAAGACCTGTTTTCATAACTGACCATTTCTAATTTTGTTTTTCCTCCTCTTCTTTGTCTTCTCCCTTTTACCACCCATTTATTTGCTTTTCCTTATTCCTGGAAAGTCATTGTATAATCTACTAAAATGTGTTTGGCCGTGAGCCCTTCAGGAAAATATGCCGTGTGAAATGATTTAATTGATGCTGATTATGTATATTATTGTCAAACCTACCCACTACGTGTAATGGTTAAATTGACCAGTTACTGAAGTGATTTTAAATATGAAGTTATATAGGGGCGCCTGGGTGGCTCAGTCAGTTGAGTGCTGACTTCAGCTCAGGTCATGATCTCATGTTTCGTGGGTTCAAGTCCCGCATCGGGTTCTGTGCTGACAGCTCAGAGCCTGGAGCCTGCTTGGGATTCTGCGTCTCCCTCTCTCTCTCTGCCTCTACCCTTTTCGTGCTCTCTCAAAAATAAAATAAACATTAAAAAAATTAATATGAAATTGTATAAAAACCATGAGCTATGCTCATACTAGATCTCTAAGAAGAAACTTGGAGGCATAATTACTAGAGATTAGTTCAGATATGAATTTTTAAAGCCTTACCTTTATCTTCTGAATTCTCATGTGCAAGTCAAAATACAAACCTAGATATGTTTTACCAGATTCTTTAAAAACAACTGTAGAGTGTTTGGGTCATTCCTACCATAAAAATCTTTAAAACTAATGCTGTTAAAGAAATGCTGTATCAGCTCTGAAATAAGAATTACTCTTCTCATTCACTTAGACTTATAAAAACCGTACAGATTTACTGATACAAAACCAGTATGTTGGTTTGTTTGTTTATTTTTAACAATTTATGCTTTAAATAGTATTCGGTGTTTTTCCAGTAGGTGGAGTGTTAGGCTAGGGGAAGCAGAGCAACATTTGAAAGCTTTTTTTTTTTTCCTTTTTACAATTTTGAGGAATTTTTGATATAAAACATAAATCACCTAATGGATTCATTAATTCTTTTAATGCATCAATACCACAAAATTCCGGTTGCCCTGGATCTTATGAGGCAGAGATACTTCACTGATTACATTACCATAATAATGACAGCATAGTAACACCACCAATAAATACTTATAATGCCTCTTGTTTTAAAATGGTTTATCAAGCCATCAGTGAAGCCTCCTGACGTCTCTGAGGGAGAAATAACGCACCCACACGGCAAAGAAAGATCTGTCTCTTAAATCCTTTGTCTCTTCAGCCTTAAGCATTTCTGGAAGAGAACCTTCCCGTGAGTTTATTAATGTTGGTTCAAGGCTGATGCCACCACTTGAGTCTGTGAACTTGGGCAAAATCGCTAACTCTCCCTGGGACCTCCTCTACATGTGTGGGGAAAGAGGTGATACACAGCTGTCTTCAGGCCCCTCCCTCCTTAAAGTACCCCGACTGAACCTGACCTTTGTGTAAGCATTTCCTCCAGGCTGGATATTAGGAGCCAAATTTGCTGAGATATTTGGATACATATGGCAGAGACGGCTCTGGTTACGACGTGTGGGTCTTAGAATCGAATGTGAGCACCCTCTTCCCGGGCTCTTTCCACCCTCCGCCCTCACTAGGATTGGCTGCCATGGGGAATGTGCTAAACGACACCACATCGCTACGTCTGGGAGCGAAGTCATAGCAGCAATCTGCTCAGAGCCCCAGGGACCTGAGGGGCGCCTGGGTGGCTCAGTGCGTTAAGTGTCCGACTTCAGCTCAGGTCATGATCTCAAGGTTCTTGGGTGGGAGCCCCGAGTCGGGCTCACGGATCGTTCTGTGCTGACAGCTCAGAGCCCGGAGCCTGCTTCGGATTCTGTCTCTCTCAAAGATAAAGAAACATTAAAAATAAAAAATTAAAAAAAAAAAAAAGCCCCAGGGACCTGGGAAAACACTGCTTCTCGGGCCCATAGTAACAAGACATTTTCAGAGAAACGTTAAGTAATATCTGGCCCAACCTCCTTGTTTTACGAAGGAGGAAACACCTCGGGAGTGTTTGTGACACGTTGAGCAGCATTGCCAGGAGCTGACTCCCAGCCCTGTTCCTGCTCCTGCAAAACACCCCTCCCCTCTCACAGCGGAAATCTGGAAGAGACCCTCGCAAGGAGAGCAAGGTTCCCAGCCCCTGCCACCCTCCAAAGAAGAGAAACGAGGTCCTAGCAACCCAGGTGTTGGAGGGGGTGGGACGGTAACAAGAGAAAAGGGGTGAAGACCAGCCACTTACCCTCCTCCTGTTGGGAGAGAGCCCCCAGCCCCCATATACAAGGCCTTTCCCATTCTAGAAAGACTTGGGGCTGGTAGATTCAGCTGGATCTTTCCTCGCTGTGGAGGCAAAGTCTCCTTTGCTTTGTCTTGGAGTTAGAAGGATCCCAGAGCCAGATGTGGGCTTCAGAGAAGGGGCTACGGAGACGGTGTTTGAGCCCAGCTCATCAGGGCCCCGTGCTGAGGCATCGGGCTAGAAAAAAGCCAGTGGTCAGATACTAAACCCCAGAATAAGGAATCATTCATTGTCTTTGGCGAAGGGAGAATAGAAGGTCGTGCCAGGCAAATACCACGCACAAGCACATACAAAGTCCTGATGAAGCATGCGTGAGAGGGCTTAGTGGGTCCAAAGGACTGGGAGAGGTTGAGTAGGGTCAGAGCAGAGAGGCAACAGGGAGGGGAGAACGCTCCGCTGTCCCCTCCCCTTGTTCTAGGAAGATGCCACCTTCCCCTCTGATCTTGTCCTGAAGAGGCAAAGGCTCCCCGGCTTGTGTTTCTGCAGGTAGCTGAGTTATTCGGTTAACTCCCCATTCGTGAAGGCCACATAACACACTGGGGCAGCTCCATTACAGACCTTCATCACTAACCCAGTTCTAAAAGCTGGACTGTTTCCCACGTATCCCACGGTTCGGTTACAGAGGAGAGTGCTTCTTGGCCTCTTTCCTCCCTGTACGTATCTCTGTAAGTGGGGCTTATGAGCTCTTTAGGCCAAAGTCGAACTAAGGTAGAATGCAGTGTGCCCTCTCACTGGGTCTACACCCCAAATGGCCACCTACTGTCTGCATTGCTGGTCACTCTTGGAATCGGAGGGACGGTCACATGGCCTGACAGTATAGGCTGGAAGAGGCTGGCATCCTGGCCCCCACAATGAAGCGTTTGTTTGTGGTCCTGGGAATGTGCTACACTGACTGGTGGGCCAGTGTCCAGTTCCAGAGGCCCTCGGAGTAGTGGGAAGGGAACCAAAGCATAAAGATTCCGAGTCATAGATCAGCCATCAACCCGTCTCCTTCCGTGCAGTCTTCAAGGATGCAGTCAGGCGTATGCACCCAAACCTGATGGCCGCAAAGTTCTGTGAGGCCTTCCGTCACTGGGTCGTCCATAGAGCTTTCCAAGAAGAACCGAATTCTAATGGAAGTAAAAAAACTAGGGTTCCCATGCCTTAAACACACACACACACACACACACACACACACACACACACACACAGATACAGACACATCAGTGTGGCTCAGCCAGTGACGACTCCTTTAATAAATGTCAAACGAGCACTTGAGATGATACAGGCCCACTCCATGTGGGTCCTAAAAGGGCCGGGAGGTTTACCAGATAAATCCACAGAAAAGAAGCAGCCACGAGTCCAAAGGCGAGGTGCCGTCCTGGGCTCTGACATCCCGTGTGTTCCCTCTGCCTGTTCAGCCCCCTGCTCAAGGTTTCCCAAGCTGCAACAGGCCAGGCGCTAGCTCCTGGGGAGGGAGAGGTGAAAGGGCTTGTCCCCTGTCCTCATAGAGTCACCTTCTAGCCAGGGGACAGGAGGGGACAGGCTGCAGCCCTGTAGCTGGTGGGAGACCCACGAAAACCCCACTTTGCTGACTCCCACTCTCATGCAAGTTTACTGTGTCGTCTCCATTAACAAGAACGAGGTGGCTTGGGGTCAGGAAGAGTCTCTTAAGTCAACGAACCCTTGGTGCCGGGGCTGAGTACTGCTCTTCCCTGTTCTCGGCCAGTTGTCAGTTGTGAACGGCCCGCAGGGACCCGTCTGCGGGCCCCCCAGTGGGACGAGGTTAAGATGGGAGAGAAAGGGACAGTGTGTTCTCTTCATGCTCCTTCTCCTGTAACATCCACGGGGGTTCAGGTGGGGAGGAGGGGGATGATTCGGGGATGAGACAAGCCGATCATTGGTGTCACCCCTGATGTCTGTTTGCAGTGACCTTTCCTTATGGTCAGGCTTGAGCTTCAGAGCGGAATAAAAACCTCCATCAAGATGGCATGTCCTGAATTCGGTGTGTCTGAGCTAACTCCACGTTGTTACCAAAAACTAAGGGTTAGGAAAGGAGGCGCGACATCCGGGGCCCTGGTCCAGGGTGTGGCTTCCTCTCGGGTGGAGCCAGCCATCCGTCCCCGTGCTGGCACCTCATCCACGCCGCTTCAGTCTTTCTTCTCTGTCCCTTCCCTGCCTCCTCCGCTTCACCCCCAAGACGCGAGCAAGGCCGATGAAACTCCTTCACACGATGGCTTAAGCATGCAAATGAACCGAAATTGTAAAATAATACCTGAATGAACATTAAAGCTCGCAGCTCAGCACGTAGGACAGGAGCCCCAGCCCGAATCAGTATAATGGTAAATGTTGAACAAATTAGTGCTTCCTTAAGGTCACCCCGGGGCACACGGAGTCACAGTCCTTAATCTTAATGAGCCTCCATTACACAATCTCTTATTGCCTCTTAACTGCCAGGAAAATGACCACCAGCTAAACGTACAGCAGAATAGTTCACTTGGACCCCAAAGAAATTACCTTGAAATTATTACACTTAACCATGGCCAATGCACCAGGGCTCCTGGGAAAAGAGGTGGCCAGCTACCTGGCAATACCGAGTGAAGTGATATCGTTTGACATGGCCTTGGGCTTTTCGGGTCCAGCCTTTCTTGCCTTATCTGATGTAATAATGCATTTCCTCTCTCAAATGTCAATATTTAAAATGCGGTTGATCCTCCCCCTCCCCTAGCGGATGTGGCTGGGCTAATTCTGGAGACGGTCGCTTGTAGCTCACGGTTCGGTCTCCAGCTAGAAGGCTAACTCTGCCGCTTACTCTCTTTCTGCTTGGGATGCTTTCCGTATCACCGAAGAACAGGACGCCTATCCCATGTCTAGTCGATAAGATGTGAACAGCCTGGCGAGCCTTGCATACAGTCGTGGCTCAATACATGCTTCCCCCTTTCCTGGTGGAGCTGTCTGGGCCCAGTCAGGAGACTGAAACCAAACGCGTGGGGTTTCTGATATAAGCGTTGACTGCAGTAAAGGGAAACTGCACGATCGAAGGGAACGCCAGGAGCATTTCGTAGAGGCTCCCCGCCTCCATCCCGCAGAGCTGAGGGGCGGTGGAGGGTCTCAGACATCGTTGGAGAAGATCATTCAGCCCTCCGGAGAGCAGGAAGGGCCTGGTCTGGCCAGCCTGGAGCTGCTTCCTGCCAAGCAGCAGGCCACTCCAGGTCTGGAGTGCAGGTGCCTGTCAGGCTGCCGTGCGTGCAGTGGGAGACAGAAGGCCTTTGGAGCACGTGGGCCACGGGGGGACGGCGCAGGGCCTCTTATTGTCACCTCTGGAGGGCTTGTCACCAGGCTGCACCGTCGCGGAGGCATCACTCTGTGGGCCTGCGGCTTAGACAGACTCCACTTGCTTGACGAAGTAAGACTTAGGAGTATTCGGGACATTCGTAGATAAATCAGAACCAGGCAGGGTCGCTGTCACTTCGGATGACAGAATCAAGATTCGAAACCTTTTGCTTCAACACAAAAGAGAGAAAAAAACACTGCATATAAATAGAGCTAAAATTTAGGTTTGGGTTCAGGTTCTTAACCACGTACGTATAGGAAGGGGGTAAAGTCAAAAGGAACCTATGGAGACAAGCCAGGAATTTTATTTTACTATGAGCTCAATCCAAGTGATATTAAAGGGCTGCTAAAAAGCCATGTCTGTCTGGTCTGGAGCCATAGAAACAGTTCAAAAAGGTAATTCTACGGGATGTGTCAGGCCACATCTGAGGACTGATTTCACTCTGTGTGCACTTCGTCTTTTTTTTTTTAAATTATTTTTAACCTTTATTCATTTTTGAGACACAGAGAGAGACAGAGCGTGAGGTGGGGTGGGGCAGAGAGAGAGGGAGACACAGAATCCAAAGCAGGCTCCAGGCTCTGAGCTGTCAGCACAGAGCCCGATGCGGGGCTTGAACTCACGGACCATGAGATCATGACCTGAGCCGAAGTCGGACACCTAACCGACTGAGCCACCCAGGCGCCCCTGTGTCTACTACTTTAAGAGTTAGATTAACATATATCAAAACATTTTTATTGAGGACCTACTATGTGCTTGGCAGTGTACAGGGCCAAAAGACAAAAGAAATCTAAAAGTCTAAACATCAAAATTTGATAGTTTTTAAGATTATGCACAGTATATTCATAAAATGGAATACCAGTCCTTCCTGACAAGTGATTTAGTTGTAGATTTATTGACATGGAATTTCATAATACATCTTTAAGTAATGAAAAGTAAATACAAAGCAATATGCATAGTTGGGTTCCATCCAATTTTTGGGAAAAAATCAAAGCTATATACATTAACAAACTGACTTGATAAAAACATTATCACCAGGTGGGTTTTTTTTCCTGCAAATCTATACTATTATTTTCTCTATAATGAACGTATATTGTTTGTATCCATCTTTAAGTTCTTTGGCAAGACAGATAAAAATATAAGAAGTATTTAGGGGAAGATCATCGCTGTGAAGCATGTAGGGTAGCCGCTTATGTTGGCTTTCCACGAGTATCTTTTTTGACCACAAAAACTTTCTGACCGCGGAAGTGAAGGACCACAGCAGTTACCTATATTTGCCGCCAGATGGCGCCAAAGCAGCTGGCTAATATTTAACAGCCAGCAGAGCAACTTGATGAGATTTCAAGGATCTTAGATTCTCTGGCCAGAATAAGTGTTTTGTGAGCGATGCACTTCAAATTACAGAAAACTTTTCAGAATTAGAGCTGAGCATGCCAGCGTTTGCTTTGCCAGTGTTTTCTGGAGCTCTGTTACGGTGCCTGCAGTTCCCGTGCACGGTAACTTACTATACTCTACCAGCTCTGCAGGTCAGCCTTCCCCAGATTCCTGAGATGCGATGAGTCTTTGAACCCCGGCTTTTCAATAAGCCCTGCGTCTCTAGTAAGCAGTCTCAGGAGTCAGGTGTAGATCATTCCTCAAAGAGGCTCATCCTCCACGCGGCACGTGAGATGAGCTCACTTCCCAGCACCGTTGCTGCTGACAGCCTCACTTCCCGCAGCCTCAGCCCAGTTTTATCGGTGACCGAGGACCCGGGAGTGGGTCGTTTCTGGAGTCTGAACGCTGCCTTCAGCAAGCCCCCCGTGTGCAGTCCCAGCAGCGCAGGGACGGTGGCGCCGTGTTTCCTCTCGTCTGCACCCTACGCCTGCTTACCTTAGCGGGTACGAAACTCATCTCAGAAAAGCGAAAGGCTGCGAAAGAGATTTTTCACAGGTGGCTACAAAGAGACGCAGAAAACTCTAGAGGCTCCCGGTGGGGGAAACAGAACTAGACGGTGTCAATTGTAAGAAGACAGCTAAGGCAGGAAAAGCCAAGTTGGGACACAGAGGACAGGAGACGTCCTCGTACTGGGAAATCAGCGTTTGCACTTGGTTCCCAGGAAATGTAACCAGAAACGGGCGTTGCTCCGACAGCCATGATCTGTAAGCTCTTTCCACCTGCTTCATTTTTCCCTTCCCTCCACTGCCAACTCCCCTCCCCTCGGAAAGAACGAGCCTTGCTGGAGCGCATGTGTCTTTGTCCCCTCCAGGCTGTAATGTCCCTGCCCTGTGGGGGTATCGTCCTCATTTGATAAGCCAAAAAACTATATTTTACCCAACATGGATGTCAACATTGAATATACATATTTATGTATATATATTCATATTCAAGTATACATACCAAAGATCAGCATTGGTCAGAAAGCTTATATGGTATGGAAAGGTGAATAAAACAGGACAATAAGCGGATCTTAAAGAAAATTCATTGTTATAGATGTAGCATTTTCTGTCTCAGAAGTCAATACTGGAGATTAGATCAAGTAGATTTTACTCTATTGAAATGAGCAAGGGGGTTGCCTGGGTGGTTCGGTTGGTGAAGTGTCCAACTCTTTTTTTCTTTTTAAGTTTATTTATTTATTTTAAGAGGGAGCGAGAGAGAGAATCCCAAGCAGGCTGTATACCACCAGTGCAGAGCCCGATGTAGGGCTCAAACTCACAAACCGTGAGATCGTGACCTGAGCTGAAGTCAGATGCTTGACCAATTGAGACGCCTAGGCATCCCAAGTGTCCAGCTCTTGATTTCAGCTCAGGTCGTGATCTCACGGTTCATGAGTTTGAGCCCCACACCGGGCTCTGTGCTGACAGTGCAGAGCCTGCTTGGTATTCTGTCCCTCCCTCCCTCCCTCCCTCTCTCTCTCTCTCTCTCTCTCTCTCTGCTCCTCCCTGCTTGCTCTTTATTTCTCTCCCAAAATAAATACAAATAAACTTTTAAAAAATACAGCAAATAAAACGAGCAAGGATCTTATCCAGCCGAAAATGTTCACAAATTCTTCACAGCAAATGTGCGTAAGTTGCAGAACAATTCATAAGGTGTCTTCACTTCCCAAGCTCAGATTTTTTTTTTAATTTTTTTTCAACGTTTATTTATTTTTGGGACAGAGAGAGACAGAGCATGAACGGGGGAGGGGCAGAGAGAGAGGGAGACACAGAATCGGAAACAGGCTCCAGGCTCCGAGCTGTCAGCCCAGAGCCTGACGCAGGGCTCGAACTCACGGACCGCAAGATCGTGACCTGGCTGAAGTCGGGCGCTTAACCAACTGCGCCACCCAGGCGCCCCTCAGATATTTTCAAATAACCCCAGAGAAGGAATAAATGGGCTTCCCGTTTTCTCAGTCTGGTATTTCAGAGTCAGCACCTTCTGAAGTAAGATATCAGGACACCAGAGTTCGAAGAGTGATGTCATCCCCCCCCCCCCCCAGGAAGATTTGATTCCAGGGCAAGTTAGCCATTTCCTTCTAAAAGTGTCTCTTGTTTTCTCCCCGCAGCTCGATCATTATCCTTCTGTGAGTTACCATCTGCCGAGTTCATCTGACACCCTGTTCAATTCTCCCAAGTCGCTCTTTCTAGGAAAAGTTATAGGTAAGAATTCTGTGCTTTCGGTACAAACGTGTGGTAAGAATATGTTTGGTATAACAATTATATTGGCTGGTGTGACTTTGGATTTTTTTAAGTGACTGGGTAAATTTCTTGTCATTGGGTTCCATCACCGATATTCTTCTTCTCGGTTTGGTTCGAGAGAAGGTGTGTTGTTTTCCTCAGTGATGCAGAAGAGAAGGTGTATCAGATGGTCTTGGGGGTAAATTGTTCAAGTGATACGTTCTAAAGCCGCTACTTTGCCTTTGAAACACGCTGTGATTGGTGGTTGTGGACTCTGTTGTCCGTGAAGGCAAAGGAGCCAGCGTCGTTTGGGACATGACACAAACTGAAACACAAGTGAGGCTCAGTGCCTGTTCCCTGCTTCTTCATGTGAAATTTGCTCATGGGTTCGTTAAAGATCCGCACCTACTAACAGTATTTAATTTCTTCTTTGTCTAAGCACATCAACGTGGTTCCGTCTTCCTCTCCCTCCGAGAGAGCTAGCTGAGATTATTTGCAAATTAGAAGGCCAGTGGGAATTGGAAAATTGTGGCAGAATACCCACCTTCTATGTGTGATCGTGAATCTGAGAGTCACTCTCGCCCTTTTCTTACCATAGATCAGCACTGTCTAGAGTAAAAGACAGATGTGATTGGTTACATATTAAGTGATTGATGTACAGTCAATGAAAGAATATATATATGTATATATATATACACATATATATACATATATACACACACATATATATACACACACATATATATACACATACATATATGTGTATATATATATATATTTACTATGAGAATGGATGTTGTGAACCAAGAATGGAAATGGTGGGTAATGCACAGGCCAAGGAGGAGGTGAGTTTGTGTCCAGAAAGTAGTAGGGATCAGAATGTCATTAATTGTAAAAAACACTCATTTTAAAAGATGAGGGCGGGACAGATAATTAAGAGAATAGGTGACCTGACGTATAAGAAAAATAACAGTAATGTACGCTTACACAGGACTTACTACAAACCAAGATCCATCGTAAACACCTTAGATAGATGAACTCACTGAACCTTCGCAGTGAGTCTGTGAGATCATCAAGATTGTTATTCAAGAGCATGCAAGATTGTCTCCATTTCACAGATGAGAAAAGCAAGGCACAGAGAGGTTAAATATCTTGCCCGAGACCTCCTACTTAGCAAAAGGTAGAGCCAAAACTTGAACCCAGGCAGGCAGATACATTGGCCTCACCCCCAACCCCTGTGCCATAGTCTCTGTGCGGGTTGACCGAGAAATGAAAAAAGGAAGAAGGTTTGGGCGGCAGAGGGTGAGTGGTTGAGGGACATGTCCCACATCTCACGCCAGAATGTGGCCAAGAACAAAAAATACTCCTGGACTCAGAAGCAGGAACGCAGCAGACAAGCAGAGCTGGGCTTGGGGCCCCCGAGGGAAAGGCCGTGTCCTCAGGAAAAGACAGGAGGGGTGGCATTTGCTCAGTCACCGGGTGGGAACAGAGGGAGGGCTGAAATTCACTGTGTGTTTTGTGCTAAACATCTCGTGTGTGTAAATGTGACGTTAAATGTCACAACCATCCAGTGAAGCCGGAGCTATGACTGTTAAACCCATCTGGAAGCGGAGAGGGCCAGCCGCCTGGTCAGCTTTACCTGGTCTGCGGTAAAGCAGGGTTTTCGAGGTAGGGCTCTCTTGATGAGAGCCCATGGCCTTAAGCAGATCAAAAGAACTTGTCCAGCAGGGATGCAGCGGGAAGTCAAGGGTTGCCATCAATGGGCAACAAGAAGCGGCTGTTCAGTGGAGGAAAGCCTCGGCATTGGTCAGGCGTCCATCCCGAGACACTGGTGAGTGCCCACGTCTCGCCACGTGCCTTCCTGCCATTCAGTCAAGAATAATTGAACATGTTAAGTGCTTCTTCAGGGCCATAAGCATTCCTTCAATACAGACTCTACACCATGATACTACGATGGTCCTAAAGATACCACACGGGGATGTTCTTGGAGTGGCACACTGTGAACTCACACCTGTAACAGTGAATTTCATGGCTTTAGGAAAAGTCACAAAGTCAAGTTCCACCGGCAACGCTGAGGGCAGCTCAGGGCCTGGAACCCGCTTCGGATTCTGTGTCTCCCTCTCTCTCTGCCCCTCCCCCGCTCGCACTCTGTCTCTCTCGCTCTTAAAAATAAATAAACATAAAAATCAAAAAAAAGAGAGAATTTACTGTGCTGCAAATCTGTGCCAAGTGAGCGTTACACCTAGAGTTTTCTGTAGACCAAAGGAAAATTGTGCTGTGCACATACAATGTGTGTGTGCCAGTGTTGCATGAAGAACGTATAAACACCTGTAAGGAAGTCCCTGATCCCCAGGTGGAGATGGCAGCATGCACAGGACAGGAGGGTGAGATGCTGCCACTCGTCCCCAGGGCACTGACTTCCAGCAGCGACAGACTCTCATCTGCCCTACAATTCTGAACCCTTCTAGGAGGAAGTCAGAAGCACCAGCAACAAAGTTCCACAAGATAGAAATTTCACCAGCTCTCGTTATGTCCATTTTTTATTATTTACCAGCTGAGTGATGTCATAGATTTACGGATGTGATTTCCGGCAACGGATTTAATCGTATCTCAAAAATCTTTAAATCAGGGGAGAAAAATATAAGTTGAAGCCTGAAGCAGCATCTTCTATTTACTTTTTCTCCCCCAATGTTTCTTCAATGCCATGGGTAAAGATACAAATAGAATGTTTATTAAGTTTGCAAATGACACACAGCTGAGAGGATGATTTAATAAGTTGGATGATAAAAACAAAAACATAAAACAAAAACCTTCAAAAGCATCTCGATGGCCTAGAAAGACAGAATAAAATAATGACATGAAAGATAATAAAGACAAACTTACCTCCTGCCTTAAACCAAAAAAGAAAAAAAAAACAACTAAGTAGAAGACAGAAGACCTTCTGGTATCATGAAAAAGACATAGGTTGATTTCATGGGGAGTTTGATACGAGCCAATATGTTGGGGCGATTGATGTTTAAATAAGTATGGTACTGAGCTATGTTTTTCTAAATTTTTTTTAAACGTTTATTTATTTTTGAGACAGAGAGAGACAGAGCATGAACGGGGGAGGGTCGGAGAGCGAGAGGGAGACACAGAATCGGAAACAGGCTCCAGGCTCCGAGCTGTCAGCACAGAGCCGGACGCGGGGCTTGAACTCATGAACTACAAGATCATGACCTGAGCCGAAGTCGGAAGCCCAACCGAGGGAGCCACCCAGGCACCCCTGAGCTATGTTAATAAGAGAATCGTATCCAGAGCAAGAAGTACAGTGACACCCCAGCGGGATGTCATGGCCTATCCCTAAATCCCTAAGCACCTCATTTTAGCACAGATATTAATCTTCTGATGAAAAGACTAGATGAACAAAAGCCTACCCTCCCCCCCCCCCCCCCCGCAAAAAGAAAAATCAGAAGGCCTGGGGACACTAAGATATGATTAAAAGACATGAGAGAATCCATTTCCAGGCTTTGACAACTGCAACCTGGACAGGTGAAGCCTCCTAGAGGCTGACTCACCGGGACCAGAGAAGACCAGTGAAAGCAAGACTTCGGTCCCTGCAAGAAGAACTTCCTAATAATTACCGCTATTTAAAAAAATGAGTGGCCGCCATTTTGAGGCCGTGGACTCTCCATTACCGAGAGTATCTCAGCGAAGGCTCACTGGAAACTGGATTGTACCTTGCGTTTCCTGGATTGAGTGAGACCAGATCGGAGAAAACCTAAAAACCCTTGAAACAGTATGATTTATCACGGGAGCGATTTTCTTTTTTAAAAAGGTGGGAAATGCAACATTAAAGTGGAGATGTTCCTCCTGTTCCGTGTGAGAACCAAAAGGGTAATTCGATTCAGGGCTCCTCAGTATCAGTCAATGCCGTGGACGCAGGCTAGATATGAATTAGAAGAATGTCACTGCACACTACACATCCCATCGCGAATGTTAGTGTAATATCCTGTTTTACGATGGCGTATTCATTTTAATTTTAATGTTTAGAAAGGTAATTACGAGCGCTCTTTTATATTGTTTTTCAAGTTAACTCTTTGTGCCAGGGTTGTAAATCACAGTAATATAAAATCATAATGAAGTAGATGTAATTTGTAAGAAAAAGGCAGCAATTTGTCTGCATAAATTTGAGAAACTATGCTTGGGAAAAGTTGAATACTAATGCAGGGCAATTGTGGCTTTACTGATCATTTGTCAGTGGCAGTGTCTGGGGTGGTAAAATTAAAGGTAAATATCTATCCACTTGAATTTAATATAGTTTATAAGTCTTAATGCTCCCAGATCATGATATTTTCCAAGCTGCTGTTATTTAAAACGACTCTGACAAAAGATATACCTATTGGTAGCCACTATATGATTTCCGTTATATTCTAAAATGTGAATATTGTGATCTTTTGATAAAAGATCCTTATTCTAGGGCTTTCCAAAACTTTCTGGAACTTTGGCAAAGGCTCCTCACAAGGCAGGAAATGACATATTTCTATCTCCACTCACTGGGGAGGTGGTATACTGTGGTAGGCATTACACTGCTCACTGAATATTTCTGTGAATTGAATATTTCAATTCAAAAATTGTGAGTACAAAATACATGTGCAAATTTCTGAGCTAGGCCATTTAATTACTGGTCCAAGACCCTCCAGAGTCCTTCTGTCCCTTTGTTGTGGGGACTGGAAAACCTAAAGACCATGGTGGTTCCATCACCTGGGTCCCTCCATGACCACAATGAACAGAGAACCCTGTCAACTCATGACAAACCTATAGTACAATTAAAAAAAAACTCTCTTGCTTTTTTAAGCTACTGAAACTAAGGTGCTACTTGTTACTGTGGCATAACCTCACCTATCCTGATTGATATATAAGAGTTAGAACTAAGAACAGACTTCATTGTCACCACATGGGTTTATACTCTTCCTTAACGACTTGCAAACGATTTGACTCTACAACATTACTTGACATCTTGTGCATTCTGTTTCCCTACGTGTGAAATCGGAATAGTAACCATACATACCTCACAGGAGTCGGCAAAATAATTCATGTTTAAGAGATAGCTCAGGGTCCTGCCACAGAGTATGTGTGTGATACACATTAGCTATTTTTGTTCATTCATAATTAGGCAAGTATGTAATGATCACTTGCCATATTCAAGGCATTCGTATGCCATTGATACACCAGTGGTGTTCAAGAGAGGCACAATTGCTGCCTTTAGAGGGCTTGAGCTCTGTCTTGAAGAGAGGAAGTTGAAGCACACATGGCAAGGTGAACAGAAGGAAGTACAGGATCCTTCAGGAACAGGTAGGAAGGGTGCTTCACCCAGCCCAGAAGACGAGGGAAGGCATACCAGAGGAAGTGGCACAGAAGCTGAGACCCGAGTGAAAAGTCAGAACTGTCTGGGCAAAGGAGCCGGGTGGTGTAGACAGCAGAAAGAAGAAGGATTTTCCAATTCTCTGTTGCTCTACAACAACCTACCCAAAACTTTGTGGCTTGAACAATACTTTATGATTTCACACAATGATTCTGTTGCCTGAATGGATGTGGTCTCAGGTGAGGTGTTAACGTGACTAGATGATCCGAGTGTCCTCACTCACATGGATGCCCAGGAATCTAGCAGAGGCTGTCAGCCGGGGACACTCAGTTCTCCTTCACTGGCTCCACATCATGGCCATATGGGTGTCCTCCCTGCATGACGGCTGGGCTCTAGGAATGGGCATCCCAAAAAGTCAAGGTGCAAGCTAGAGATCCCTAAGACCCCACCTCAGAAGTTACTTGTATCCCTTTTACCTCAAGTTATCGGCCAAAATCTGGGCTCCAGCCCATATTCCAGGAAAGGAGAAGCAGACTCTGCTTCTTGGTGGCTTTGTGACAAATTCCCACTGCAAAGAACATGTTGGATGGGAGGTATGGTTGTGAGCATCTTTGGAAACACAGTGTGCTATGGGGGAAGTTTGAGGAACCACAGCGGGCTTCATTCAGAGTAGTTGAACCTACAGTATGAAGAGTCAAGTGATAAAAAAAAAAGATCAGCAGCAGTAAGCAGGTGCAGACTAAGGCAGACTTTACGAGTGGATCCAAATGTCCTCCTTTGCCCGGGAAAGTCCCAATTTCCTCCTGCCGGGATGAGAATGAATTATTAGTAATGCCGAGATTCACTCTCAACACGTGACCCAGTGGGAATTGATAAATTGTGCGATCACCTGTCTTGTTTTGAGTTTGCCCAAGAGGAGCACTTGGGATCAGAGCCCCAGCCTATGTTCCAGGGAAGGAACCTACTCTTGGGGGAGTAGTAGCAAGGAGATGAGGAGATGAGGAATGGCAAGGAGATGAGAGTTTGGGTACAGTTGATTTGGGAGAGGATCTAAGGGCATATTAGCAGAGCAGTGGAGGGGAAGGAATGGAGCAATTATGAAGTCACTCATCATTGTGGGCAGTGGGAGCTCAGAACCAGTGGGGAACCATGGGAGGTGGTGCAGAACCTGCCTCAGTATCTTAACTGATGCAGGAGGAAGCATGTTACAGGGTTTATTTACAAGTCATGTCAAGGTATTAACCTTGGGAGCAAAAAGGTGTCGTGAAAGGATTTTTTTTTTTTTAATCAGGAGAATAAACTGACTAGGTTGACACTTTAGAAAGACAACATCATCTTCCCGGTGAGAAATGCCCAACAGGGAGTGAGTAAAAGGCTGCAGGGACATCAAACTGAAGGCTGCTGTGGCTTAAACAGAACTGCACGTTGTAACGCATAGAACAACTTGGATATGCAGAGGGAACATGGTGTCTTTATTTGTCTCTGACCATCAGACCTTCCTTCCGGATAGCAAGGGCAAACCCACCAAATGCCCAGTCTAGTTTACGGTTCAGTCTCCTTGATCATTTCAACGGTCCCTTCTGGTTGTGCTCTGTCCTTCTTGAGTAGAAATGGTCAGTGTCTCCAGTGGCCTTCCCCATCCCTGCTTCTTTCCATAAGATGGTGACCAGGTATACAGAATACAGACGGGGATGGGCGGCAGGATGTGGTAGCTTAAGTGTTTGTTTGACATCATCACAGGGAGGGAGGGGATCATGTTGACCTTCCTTGGGTTTGCATGACCTTCCATCTGCTGGCCTCTAGCACAGCATCCTGGTGGTAAAATGTGTGGGTTGGTGAACATACAGTCCCTATCTGACTCCTGCATTGCTCCAAGGAGCATATGCCATTGCCCCCTTTGCTCCCTTCTGTCCCCCCAGCTCTCATTTGAGACAGACTCCTAGTCTCTATCATATCCTTCATCCTCCCTATGACAGATGTCAGCAGTCCCAAGGCAGCCCCGATGGCAAGTCATTGGCTGTATCTCAAGCCCACTCCCCTCAAGACTGAGAGGCTGCCTGCTCACTCTTGTTTCCTTCTTAACAAGGGTGAGTTAACGCCCTGCATTGGTGTAAGACCCTCTACATGGCTTCCACCCCCTAGAGCCCCAAATGGGAAAGCAAGACACGAACCCCTGCCCTCAGTCCCCTTCCTCACCCTTTATAAGCACACCTACTGCTCTCTGGGACAAAGCTTGGCTCCTCTCTCCCTCTGTATCTCTTCTTTCTTTCATAGTCCTCTTGGGCTTTAAAACAACAAGAACAATTGCCTTGGTTTTACTTCCTGTTTCATGTAGCTACTGACCAAAAAAATAAAAAATAATTTTAAAAAAGCCATATGACAAGCAATTCCAAAACTCAGTGGCTTAAAATAATAATCATTTTTTGCTCTCTCACTGAGGGTCAGCTGAGGGCCGAATGTCTCTGCGGTACATCTCTCACCTTTCTCCTGGGGTTGTATAGTTAGCATGGGCATCTTCACCACATGCTAACTGCAGAGGCATGAGAGCGTAAGCCCACTCATGCGAGCACTTTTCAAGCTTCTGGTCTTGCCATACTCACTAACGTGCCGTCATCCAAAGGAAGTCATACAGCCGAATCCAGAGTTGAAGAGAAGGGAAAGACTTCTTCACTAAGAGGAAAAGCAAAGACAGACACATAGACACCGTGGGGGAAGAATTAGGGACACAATCTATCATGTTCCCTCTCACCAAGTTTTGTACAACTAAGAAATAGCCTCCTGTCTTCCCCGTGTTAGCTAGAAGGGTGGGTACTGTCTCTCTATCACAGGAAAACTCTGTGACCTGCTTAGCCCTTGATGGGCTAAAAGGTATGAGTAAAGGAATTGGGGGAAATAATTTATTCACCCAAAAGTATGTTGAGTGCTTGTATACACCAGGTGACAGGGATAGGACAATACATAAAACGGAAAAGCCCTTGCCTTTATCAAGCATATATCCTAAAGGGCAGGGACAAAGAATGAGAAAATAGTTGATAAAATGTTAGCTAGTGATCAATGCTATCAAGAAAAATAAAGGTGTTTAGGAGAGTGTTAGGCTGGCTGGGAAGTCCTGTGGGAGGAGATGGCATTCAAGCAGAGGCCTGATGAAGCTAGGGAGGGCTATGTGTTGGTACCCAGAGGAGAAGCATCCCAGGAAGCATGAAGGGCCATGCAGAGACCGGGAGGTTAGGTAGAGACGTGCTGGGCTTGTTCAAGGAACAGCAAGAGAGACCGTGTGGCTGGAACACAGTAAGGATGGGACAGAGGGGTAGGAGATACCCAAAGTTAGAGGGTTAGCCAGCAGCCAGACAGTGAAGATTGTAGACCATCGTGGAGAGTCTTATGCTAAGTGAGATGTGAAGCAGAAGGAGACTTCGGTCTGATTTAGGTACTAGAAGTCTCATTCTGGCTGCCATTTGCTATATTGACTGCAGCTGTTGGGATGCAGGGGAGGAGAAGGGCAAGATAGAAACAGGAGGCCAGTCAAAATCCAGTGATAGAGCCCAGGTGAGAGAAGGTGGTCCCTACACTAAAGCCATAGTGATGGTAGCGATGGAGAAGTTATTTTGAATAGGAATGTATCAAAGGTAGAGCCCATAGGATTTGGTGATAGACCAGATGTAGCAGGTGAAAGGAAGAGATGTCAAAGAGATTCCTCAAGTTTGGGGCCTGAATGGATGGGTAAATGGCGGTGCCATTTCCTGAGGGCAACCCTGGGAGACAAGTTTGGGGACTGGGGGAGAAAATTAAGACTTCTGTGTCAGACACATTCAAGACTATCCCACTGAGGCGTAGTCCTCTGCCTCATGTCAGAAACTGAGCACTTCCTGGAGCAAATCCCACCTTCTTCCATCTCTATACCCCATTCCCTCTGCAGGCAGTGGGGTGTTGACAAGGTCATGGGTCAATACTCAGAAAGGCAAATGAGAAAAGATAGCTCCGGTGAAAAATGACACAAGTGTTATCTCCATACCGTGGAAGAGGACATAGAATAAATACTAAAAGGAACAAACTATGCCCAAAATAACCTGGATGAATCTCTAGGGAATTATGCTGGGGGGAGGGGGGGGAGGAAGCCAATCCCAGAAGGTTCATACCTAGTGATTCCGTTTACATGATGGTTTTAAAATGATAAAATTTGGGAAATGGAGGATAGATTAGTGTTTACTGGTGGTTAGTGACAGGTTCAGGAGGGAAGGACAATGAGAATCTGAAGTGGTATAAAAAGGCAAAATGTGGGGCACCTGGGTGGCTCAGTCGGTTAAGCGTCTGACTCTTGATTTCAGCTCAGGTCATGTCTCATGGTCCTAAGGTCAAGTCCTGCATCAGGCTCCACGCTGAGCACGGGAGCCTACTTGGGATTCTCTCTCTCTCTGTCTCTCTCCACCCCTCCCCTGCTCTCTCACATGCTCTCTCTCAAAATAAATAAACTTAAAAAAAAAGGCAACACAAGGAATTCTTAGGAATTGTTGAAATTATTCATTATCTTTTTTTTTTAATTTTTTTTTCAACGTTTATTTATTTTTTGGGGGACAGAGAGAGACAGAGCATGAACGGGGGAGGGGCAGAGAGAGAGGGAGACAGAATCGGAAACAGGCTCCAGGCTCCGAGCCATCAGCCCAGAGCCTGACGCGGGGCTCGAACTCACGGACCGCGAGATCGTGACCTGGCTAAGTCGGACGCTTAACCGACTGCGCCACCCAGGCACCCCGAAATTATTCATTATCTTGACTGTGGTGGTGAATACACAAGCCTACACAGATATAAAATTGTATAGAATTACAAACACACACACACAAACACACACAGATACACATACAATCAGTGAATTCTATCCATCTCAACACAACTGATTGTGACATTATGCTCTAGTTTTGCAAAATGTTTCCTTTGGGAGAAAGTGGGCAAAATATTCAAACTAGTCCACACTCTTCTCTGGAGTCATTTACTCCTGGGCTGGTAGTTCATCTACCAGGGGCCAGTGCCCTTGACATTGCAGGAGGGTAGTGGACACACAAGAGAAACATGAAATGACTACACTGTCACCTCCTTGTTCACTCTCGATCCTCCTGCCATTGCCCGTAGACGTTAGGAAATGTACGGGGATGAGACACTTTTTTATAGCTTGGAATCTTGTGGCTCTCCTAGAGTTGTTATTCAAGGGGATGATTAATACAATGCATTTCTAGAAATGGAGACAGAGGAAAATGTGGTAGATTCACCTCCCGGCTACTGTTTTCAGGGAGAGACCCTACGCGCAGCTTATCACTCTGTGATTTATCTCCACGTCCTAAGAGTGGAACGCGGCAGAATTGATGGATGAATAAATGGCAAATAGTTAATTGAAATTTCTGCTCAGTTGCCTTTGGCTTTTATTATAATGATTAAAGAAGAAGTAAAACACTGATGAGGGAGCTTGTTTAAGTGATAGGCGAGAAGTAATATTAAAACTGAAGAGAAGCAATCATATCTAATTTTTCACGTCCTGAAGACAATTTAGCGTAGTCTCAATGCCCAAGATTTCCTACAGGCTGAAGGAAATGTTCTACATGGAAGAAATTTGCCCAGTGACTTACAGTTGAACATTAGTTTCTCATTCTTTTTTAATTGTCTTCAACTGTCATTCTTAGAAATGTGTTGGGAAATTTTTTTTCATTACTATTAGTTTTGTAGAATCATGGGAGGTCCTAAGAAATAATGTCTTTAAACTCTGTCATATCACAGCCAAGGGCAACGATACCCGCAGAGGTGAGGTAGTGAGGCCAATGTCACTCAACAGGCTAATTCACTGTCCTTTCTCAAACAACACGCCATGAACATCGTCATTGTCGCTGCTTGTTGCCCACATGCGTCTTAAGCAAGTACCATTACTAATTACATCCACTTGACCTCAAGACACACTCTCAGCCTAGAGGTAAAACAGTTGCAAAAGCAAATCTTTTAGTAAAGTTCAGACTGGAAGAAGAGATTACGGAGGGTGGAGGCTAAGAGCACAGGCTCTGGGCTCAGACACCTGGGGTTCTGGCTGTTCCACCTGCTAAAGGAGCCTCAGCAGGTTTTCTGCATGTCTGGTACTACCCAGGGCATGCGCTTTGTTGTGAAGATCCGAAAAGGTATCGAGAATGTAAAGTGCCTATCACGGAGCCTGGCACGTAGTAAGTGCTCAGTACGTCCAGTACATCTTAGAATTCATCCGATCTTTGGTTTTTCAATTTGTAAAAATAAAGTAAGGGCTGGCCTCAATGCCAGTCACTTATTAAAAACAAAACAAAGAATAGGAGTGCCTGGGTGGCACAGTCAGTTAAGCGTCTGACATCAGCTCAGGTTGTGATCTCATGGTTCTGGAGTTTGAGTCCCATGTTGGGCCGTGTGCTGACAGCTCGGAGCCTGGAGCCTGCTTCGAATTCTGTGTCTCCCTCTCTCTCTGCCCCTCCCCTGCTCGCACTCTGTCTCTCTCTCAAAAAAAAATTAACATTTAAAAAAATGAAGAATAAAATAATCATTGAAAACTTTGAGAAACTTTCAATGGAAAATACGTGGGGTACCATCATCTCTCCATCTTGTTTTCCAAGATTAAATTACTTTGCATCAACAAAAACAAACCAAGAAAGGCATTTATCATTAAAATAGTGAAGGAACAGAAATTCATGGCGTTTTTAGCTTTGCTCAAACCAGATTGTCAAAAGCAGAGAATCTATTTCTATCCCAAATCTTCAGCTTACCTGTCTTTGACACACAGCATCCATTTGTATACGCAATTGTTTCAAATAAGCAAACATTTTGAAAGCCAAAATTCCTCTTGTTATAACATTCAGAAGTATTCCAGAAGACACAGAAAATTTAATTTCTTATATACATACAGTCAGTCCTCATTATTCATAGATTTCATATTTGTGAATGTACCTACTTGTTAAAATTGATCTGTAACCCACAAGAAGTAGACTTTTGCCAACATGAGCAGAGTGGCACATACATTCCCAGCTGAGGTAGATGGTATAAAGCAGTACCACCTTCTTATTCCAGCTCTCGTGCTGTAAACAGTTGTCATATCTCTGGTCTCTTTCGTGTCATGTGGGGTGTGTGTGGGGAGGTTGCATTTTTGTGGGTTTTTTTAATTGGCGGTTTCACTGTTTACAGTCTCATCTAAATGTGGTTCTGAAATGCCATCTATCACTCCGAAGGCCGTGAGGTGCTTTGCAGACAAAATACGTGTGCTAGATAGACTTCATTCGGGCGTAAGTTATGGCACTCTTGGCCATGAGTTCCAGGTTAATGCATCAATGATATATATTAAATAAGGTATCTTGAAACAAAAACACATGTACAACAAGGTCACGTATTGATTGGTTGATGAAATGTGACCAGAGGCTCATAGGAACCTAACCCTGTATTTCTCCTAAGAGCCAAAGTTCAGTATTCACTAATTTGTGTTCACAGTGACCCTATAGACCATAACAGCTGTGAATAATAAGAATCCGTTGTATTATTTTTAACTCCCTATCACATAAATATTGGTACATTGTACTTGGGTAGCACCGGACATAACTGTTGTCACATATAATAGAGAGGTTGAGATGAGAGTTGTATTACTTGGTGAAGAAGGGTAGTAAGTCCAACTAGTGGTACCCAGGTGGACTTTGATCTTCCCCTCCCACCCTGTGACATCTGTCAGTGCCTCCTGCAGCACAGAGATTAGCTCCCGCTCAGCATCGCTGCATCTTGGGACCCAGGGAAGGAGAATATGGCATGTTTTGGGGAGAGGAGCCTGGGCTACCAAGATCCTTTGCATAATGTTGCCAACAAAGTACAGTGTCAACCTTGGAGACCTTGAAGATAAACACATTGAAATGAGATCAGGTCACATGTCATTTGATTAGTGGGAAAGACAAAATAGAAACACACAATGAAAGGTGGACAGAAGCAGAGTTAGCCAACAAGTCAGTGCTTTGGAGATTCCCTCCAGCAGTCTTATAACCACATTTGGAAAGGCTGGCCTCCGTGCAGACTTTTCTATAACAGCTGAGGGAAGAAAAGAGAAGCCATAGAAAAATGTTTCCTTGGTTTTTCGGTTTCGGATGTCCGCATGTTTGCTTTGGCTACCCGCCCCCCCAAAGCATTAACTGTTTATAGCAGGTATTCATATGACTTAACATTTTCTGGGGACAAGCATGGTTAGATTTTGAGTGTGTCTTCTCCATGTTCTGGAAATGAGACAGATAGATTCTGTGGTCTAATAAGATTTTTTTTCTGCTTTTAAATATAGCCATTAAAAGCAATAGCGTATGCTTATTTATCTGAGGGAGCTAATCTTCTTAAAGAAAGACATTTTCAGTAATTTTTAATTCATAATTCACACCACTTCTCTGAGGCAAATTCATCCTCAAACTATTATCCCATCTTTATCGTCCATGAGGAATTAGCATTTGAAGCATGAACTCAGAGGATGAAGCAAAGTCATAAATCAGAAATGAACCATTATTTCATTTTTCTTCATCATTGCAGTCAACTTTATTTAACAGGCTGCCTCCAGTCTCCTCGACAGCAACTAGGCAGATAAGACAGGGAACAGTGTCTGTTTGAGAGCTTAGTAAATTCACCTGGCGAGTAAGTACCTTCTTAAATCGCCACTTGATAGATGAGGGAAGAGTCTCGGAGAAGTTACAGTGGCGAGTGCCAAGTCATATAGCTAGTCAGGGCAAGTCTTCTGTGCTTCTTTGTCTGTGTATTGTCTTTGTTTATTTTACAAAAAGAGAAAAGGAAGGTAGACAGAGTATATTTCTTGGCATTTCAAAATGGGGATCATATCGGTCTCTGAGAACATTATGCTCTCCTCTCTCCTTCCCCTCCACAGAAAGATTTATATTCAAATTCCTTGGCTATGTGGGAAGTACAGCAGGAAGTTGGGAGCAAAGACAAGTCCTTCAACATGCAGTGGCAACACAAATCAATGCATAAACTAATTTTTGTGGGCCTCACTATTATTTTGTAGAACACTAAGTTTTTGTAGACTTTTCTTACTGTTAGTCATATGAATCACACCCTAAAGACATGTAAAAATCTTTTAGTTTTTTAGTACTAAGGTTATTTAAGTAAAATTTATTTATATCAAGTTAATGGTAATATAAGGTATAAATGGAGTCACAGCATTGATTGAAAATGAAGTGACCTAGCCTTACAAGTGACTTGCCATCATGTAGCGTAGGAGTTTGATTTTACAGCCTTTTTAAATTTTGTTAATTAACTGACTTTATTCCTTAGAGCAGTTTTAGGCTTACAGAAAACCTGAGGGAAAGTACAGAGAGTTCTATATACCCCCTCACTGTCCCCACATGCACTGTCCCCTCATGTGCATAGGCTCCCCCTCCTTTTATTAACATCTATTAACGTCATTCACACATCATACTTATTTTTGGCATCCTGTACTGGCCACAACATAGTACACTTGCTATGAATGAAGAATAAATATTGGTATGATCTTATTAACTAAAAGTCTATGGTTTCTATTAGGGTTCATTCTCCGTGTTGCATATTCTATAGCTTTTGACACATGCCTAATGACATATATCCACGATTACAGTACCACTGAGGACGCTTTCCTCTAAAATCCCTCATGTTCCATTTTTCTTTCCTCCCCACCCCCAACCCCTGGCAGCCACTGATTCTTTTGCGGTCTCCATAGTCTTGCCTTTTCCAGAATGTCGTGCAATTAGAGTCATATAAGAGGTAGCCTTTTTAGACTGGCTTCTTTTACTTAGCAATATGCGTTTGAAATTCCTCTGTGTCTTTTCATGGCTAGATAGTTGTTTTTTTTTTCTGGACACTATTGCAGCCTTATTTTACTGGGGATAGCAGGTGGGCGGCGGGGGGGGGCGGTGCGGGTCAGGCATGGGGGGGATGGAATCAACAAGCTAAGTTTGAACAGCCGTTAGAGGAAAGAGGTGGAAGGTCAATAAAGCAAAAACAATTGTTCAGCTTTTCCTGTAATTGCATGAACCTCACAGCTCTTTGACTAGTTGACATCGATGGGAAGCTGGATGCCACCAGTGAAGTGTTTTCATTTCATGCTAGGTGCTGTGTTGGCCCTCCTTTTGTGACTCATGTTTCGAATCATCTTAATCCCAAAGCAATTTGTTTTGTTGATTTTTTAATTGAAGTGTAATTGGCATACAATATTATATTAGTTGCAGGTGTACAACATCGTGATTCAACATTTATATAGATTACAAGATGATCGCCACCATAAATCTAGCTGCCATCTGTCACCATACCAAGTTATTACGTGGTAACTATATTCCCTCTGGGGCACATTGCATCCCTGTGCCTTATCCGCTTTATAACGGGAAATTTGTACCTTTTAATCTCCCTCCCCTATCTCACCCATCCCCCAACACCCCCCCCAATGGCAACTACCAGTGTGTTCCTGTATCTACGTGTCCGTTTCTATTTTCTTTGGTTTATTCATTTGTTTTGTTTCTTAGATTCCACATGTAAGTGAACTCGTATGGTATTTGTCTTTCTCTGTCTGACTTGTTTCACCTAGCATAATGCTCTCTAGACTTATCCATGTTGGCAGAAATGGCAAGATTTTATTCCTTTTTATGACTGAGTAATATTCCGTTATATATATATTCACACACACCATTTCTTCCTTATCCATCCATTCACTGATGGACACTTAGGTTGTCAAGGTGACTTATTTTTAACAAATATGCACATTCCTCTTTAAGACAATGTCAAATTATCAAATCAGAGAGGAGAACTCACACTAATAATTAACCTAGCTTTGCATGTTCTATGGGTCTCTTCACATTATATGTTACTTAATGGTCCTTATCTATTTTTGAAAATTGTTGTATTCATTTCTGCCACTTCCTTTCCAAAAGAGTCCAGCAGACCTGTTCATTTGAGGTATCTGCAAAACTTTCCCGCTAAGACCAAACACTTTCAAGGTTTAGAAAAATGGCTCCAAGCCACGATTCATGAGCAATGAGCAGATATTTCTTGTACAACCACTGTATGCTTGAAGTTGGCATAGGGACTGGTTTTTTAACTTCCTGTTCATTTTATTTTGACAAAAATATCTTCTTCCACCAAAAAAAGAAAAAAAAAGAAGAAAAAACCCCACTTTGTGTATTGAATTTTGAAAACGCAAGAGAAGCAACATGAACAGAGTGAAGGATCTATTTCCCTGTGATTGCCCCAATCTCCCAAAGATGCCCCATTTTCCATACCGAGTGCCCTCATAGGACCCTATCAGCTCGGCTGTCCCCAGGTGGCTACAAGGTCCCTGTGCCCCTAGTGCTATCCTGAAGGAGCCGTCATGGAGGGATTTGGAGGAGAGACAGGGATCCTTTTCGGGGAGAAAAAGGGACTGAAGTCAGAAGATGGGGTAGATGCTACCCCAGGCTTGTGCTTCAGGAGCAGAACCAGTCTGCTCCCCACAAGAGAGGTGACCTCAGTGACAAGACCACATGTCACTGTGACATGTAACAGGCACCATGCTCATGAGTGTTTTTAAAACAGATTCCTACCCCCGGGGTAAAAATAATACAGAGATCTAGAGCAGTTGTCTACTAGGGTACAGTCAATGGAAGCCCATTTATGGTTCTTTTTTTTTTAATGTTTATTTATTTTTGAAAGAGACAGAGCATGAGTGAACAAGGGGCAGAAAGAGAGGGAGACACAGAATCTGAAGCAGGTTCCAGGCTCTGAGCTGTCAGCCCAGAGCCCGACGCTGGGCTCGAGCTCACGAACCATAAGGTCATGACCTGAGTGAATGTCAGATGCTTAACCGACTGAGCCACCCAGGCGCCCCAGCCCATTTATGGTCCTTACACACACTCTCAGTTACCCTGAGAAAACTGATACATGTTACCTGTCCCTCACTTCCATTCATTGTCGGGAGCAAAAGGATGAATTAAACACACACACACACACACACACACACACAAACACACACACACACACCCCAAGAGTTGGTCAAGAGAACAGATTTGCCATCAGCAAATACAGTTGGTACCCAATAGCCAGCCAGTCATTCTGCCGTCTGCCACATGTCACCTCCACAGGCCAGGATCTCTCGATGTCTGCTGGATGGACTTGTTCTTTTCCCCGGACGAGGCCCACCACAGACAGATACTGTTTGAGGAGACAGTGGCTGGGAGCAGACATCCCCTCCCTCACTCCCCACCATGCGCACAGACATGGTCACCAACAACACCAACTGGTGAACCCGCCTCCCCATAAACATTTCAGAGCATTCGTTAGTTTTGTCAAAGGCATGTCTTCCTCGGCTGACGACAAGTCACACTGTTTTTTAAGATAACTGCTTTCAGAATGATGAAAATCCAAGTGGCACTCATGAAAATTTGTAGTGTATGGTAGAATCAGAATCTGTTTCCAGTGTTATGTGCACACATAAATGGATTTTTCTTAATAAAAACCACATGTTTCAGTATTCACAGCGTCCTAGATTTTTAAAATAGCAATATAATTGAATACTATAATATCTTTATATATCTAGACTCAGTATTCAAGAAGAAAGATGTGAAATTTAAGCTCGCAATAAAAAGTAAAGGAATAAACAAAAAATAATTGTCAGCTGGGGTCAAAATGTGTCTTGTTTTTAAAAAATCATTGTGCATAACATTTAGAAATCAGAGTCCAACCCTCTATCACACGGGAGGGAGACTGCGCAGAAAATCAAGCTGATCGCCTGCTCTATGCCTCTGCAAATTCTAACCCTAAGATATTTCTCTACAATGCTTGCGAGAAAAAAAAACAAACATACTAAATCTGCAAGACATTTTGCATTATTTTCAAAGTTCCCTGTATTCTGATTCCCGTTGTCAAGGACAGGGATATAAAAACTAAATCCAATTTGCAAGGGTGAGAATTCTCGCTCACTGTTTACCCTATCAGTGAAGAATGATAACGATCACATTTTATATAATGCATTCCACAGGTGTGAGCAGCAGACAAGCCCATCACTTCCTATCTCGCATGCAGATGGCACCTGTACGCTACGTTCCCGCTGCGGAGTCATTAAAGCACTGGTTCATTTCCCACCGTAATTGGGTCCCCTTCCAGTCTTTTATGTCAAACACATTACTCACACTGGCATTCATGCTCACTTCTCTGCAAAACCCTTCTCTGGTGCGATCCTGCCTCTAAACGCACGTGATAAATATGTCAGCGTGCAATGCTGTCCTATTTCCAAGGACCATCAGTCACTGAAGTCCAGAGAACCTTTTCTAGCAGCCTTCTTGGGTTTATACCCATGAGGGTATTTTGTCGTGACTGCCCGGAGACTTATTACCTGAAATGGCTTTTGTTGAAGAGAGGATCTGGGGTTTCCCTAGTGCCTTTTTTTTTAGCTTCCTTCCATAAAAACGACAAACACGAGTCAGATTTTACATTTGTGTGAATGTGCATCCAGGGACATAAGTATTCTGACAGTGCTGAGTCCCATGGAGATGAGGGTTTAAGACTACCCAGTACCTGAAGATCTCTACCAGATGCAGGAGCCGTAGCTCAGTAGGGAGAGGCCATACCTAGTCCAATACCAGGCTGAATTAAGGGAGTGAACAGTCAGAAAAGACGTGTGTAAATAACTTCTATTTGAGGTAGAAAATTTTAAGATCATCAGAGCACCCAAAAACACCCTTTGATACCTCAGAAGAAGTAGCACTTAATTCTGTTTCATTCTCTTGATCTCCACGCAGTGGTACCTGGATGGTGAAGAAAATGCCAACAGCAAGAAGGTCAACATTTCATATTTTAGCCCTAGAAGGAAAAAGAAAACATGCCCCAGATCGGCACTAGCTAGGAGCAGAGAAACCCAGAAGCAAAGTTACTTTCTTTCAGACAACAGGCTGTCACAAAAGGAGGGTTTCAGAATTCTGTAAGCACAAGAATTGAGAAGGCAGATTTTTTTCCTCTCACCCAGGAGGACAAAGAGAAGAGTAGCTGATGCAGCTATTAGGGTAAAAGGAAGTTTGCTAAATGCTACAGACCAGGAATACACTGCGGGTGTTGTGTTTTTGAGCCAATTTAGATACTCAGATTAACTATGGACACGGTGTAGAAAATCCAAATTTCTACAAGTTCTGTGTTTCATTTGAAGTCCAAGATAGGTTCAAACTGACGGGTTTTGGGGGTACCTGGGTGTCTCAGTCGGTTGGGCATCCGACTTCGGCTCAGGTCTCGATCTCACGGTTTGTGAGTTTGAGCCCCGCGTTGGGCTCTGTGCTGACAGCTGGGAGCCTGGAGCCTGCTTCGGATTCTGTGTCTCCTTCTCTCCCTGCCCCTCCCCAACTTGTGCTCTGTCTCCCTATGTCTCTCAAAAAATAAATAAACGTAAAACATAAATCAATAAGAAAATATTAAAACAAAATTTTTTTTAACTGATGGGTTTTCACTGATGAAAACAGATGCCTCTGATTAATTGCTGCAGTATAGTTACACCCTCGTTGGGGGCGGGGGGAGTCAGCTATTGATGCAGAGGACACGAGCCACTCCCTACCGGCCAAACACTTGTTGGGTGGGCCAAAATAAACCCAATCTAGCTGCCTTCCCACCCCTCCGCCCAGATCCCAGCACCTAGTCTCAGTGACTGTGTGTATGCTGTGCTGATTTCCGTCTCTGGTGGATGTGAGCTCTGTAACAGATGGAACATGTTGGGCTAACAGGTAGCAGATGGCTATAATTGCCTCAGCCACCTACACTGGCCAAGTATCCTTTTTATTTGCATAAAATTTCTCCCAAATTCTGATGTGAGTAGAAATTTGTTTTTTCATGGAGACAGTTGTATGGCCACCATGATTGACGAGCATGTTGAAGAATAAAACGACCGAACTCGTTCTAACTCTTCACACCCGTCTCACTACACGCACCCACGCCCAGACACTCGCAGGCTTACACAAGGGCAAACGTGCCTGCACCATGGTGTTTTTCTCTGACACGTTGAAGGCAGCCTCAAAGAGTGAAGGAAAAAAACAATTGCAGGATCAAGGTCGGTTAGAATTTGGTTTGGCTCGTAAATCAATGGCCTAACCAGCAAGATGACTTCGGTGTTTGGCCAGGTCTCTGAGTTCGGGGGGGGAGGGGGGGGCACGTTATCCAATTATTGGTAACAGACATAAAGAACCTAGCACAATAGGTGGCCAAAGCTACTCAACATATCGGGGATAAATAAGGAGATGGGATGGGAATTGGCCAGGAGCCAACTGCAGAGATTCTGTAGTAACCTTTGAGACGCGGTCCTCCAGAGTTCAGCTCAAAGTACAAACCATTACTGGCATGGCAGACGAGGATTCCCGTCTCACGTGGTTCATCCTGTCATTCCTGGTCCATTCCAAGAAAGTCTAACGGCAGCCTAGATACTTGAGAGAGAGAAGTCATGGCTTGAACATGATTGATGGTTGTGTTGACACTTATGATTCTCCATGCTTACAAGTTTCAGGTTGAGGGCCAAGCTCCCTGGGTCAGAGAGGGAAAGAAAGAGCACAGGTGCTTCCAACTGGTCTAAAGCCCATGCTGCATGTCGCTCGCCAGGAAGCCCCCTACGCAGGCTACTCATCCATGGTTTACCACCTGAAACCTCCATTCCCAAAGGCACACTGGTACCCATCTCTGCAAAAAGGCATAAAAATCATTTTTTTATCAAAAAAAAATTTTTAATGTTTTTATTTATTTTTGAGATGGAGAGAGACAGAACGCGAGTAGGGGAGGAGCAGAGAGAGGGGGAGACACAGAATCCGAAGCAGGGTCCAGGCTCTGAGCTGTCAGCATAGAGCCCAATGCGGAGCTCAAACTCGTGAACCGTGAGATCATGACCTGAGCTGAAAACCGACTGAGCCCACCCAGGTGCCCCAAAAATCATTTTTAAATATAAAAAAAGTTACTGTTTTTATTCACCCATTTAAAACATACACATTAAACATCCACATAATTAAACATTATAAAGCTTATATATAATTAAGCTCAAAATAATAATTAAGCATTACTTTTATGTATAGTTACCCTAGGAAGATGAACTCACTTTCTGATTATCACTGTGGGTAAACAAAAGAGCTCTTGTACCAATTTTGCATTAATTAAAATTGCACAATTTATACAAACCTATGACCCTTCCCTTTATAGAGTAAAAAAGCAAATCTTTGTATTTCTTAAAAATGATTTAGGCATAAAAGACATCTTAACAGTGTCATTATTCTTTATTTGGTCCTAAACTTGGGAAAGGCAAAATCAAGAATAGTTATTAGAGGAGATAAGATATAAGTGTCTAAAGATAAGATATGTTTACAGGTGAATTGTGAAAAAGAACACCATGAGAAAACAACAATGATTATTATGCACTTAGTTTTTTTTCAAAATCGTAAGACCCTTTTCAAAAATGATTGAAGAACATGTGAAAAAGAGGGGCGCCTGAGAGGCTCAGTCAGTTGAGTGTCGGGTTCTTGATTTCGGCTCAGATTATGATCTCACGGTTCACGAGTTTGAGTCCTGAGTTAGGCTCTGCGCTGACAGCATGGAGCCTGCTTGGGATTCTCTCTCTTCCTCTCTCTGCCCCTCCTCTGCTTCTGCATTCTCTCTCTCTCTCTCAAAATCAATAAATATGAAAAATTTTTAAAAAAAGAATATGTGAAAAAGAGACATAACAGACTGTGTTGGTGACAAGGAGCTTCTATTTTCTTTTTTTTTAAATTATTTTTAATGTTTTTATTTATTTTTGAGACACAGAGAGAAAGAACATGAGCAGAGGAGGGGCAGAGAGAAGGGGGAGACACAGAATCCGAAGCAGGCTCCAGGCTCTGAGCTGTCAGCACAGAGCCCGACACAGGGCTCGAACTCACGGAATGTGAGATCATGACCTGAGCTGAAGTTGGATGCTTAACCACCTGAGCCACCCAGGTGCCCCAAGGAGCTTCTATCTTTTTGGGCACAGAATAATTTAATCATTTAACAGATAAAAGACCCAGATTTTACTTTCACAACTTTGTATGTTATTCATGTAACAATCTGTAGTAGATGAGTTATTGATATATCTTTACGTGTATGTAGTTAGACACACATAGATCTATAAGTATATGTATAGATAATAAGTTGAAAGCTTTTAACTGTAGCTTTAAATATTCTTTATCAGTATATTAAATAAAGCTGTATATATCATTTACTTTACCATGTTGGTTAATTGTGCCTTTTTAAATAAACCAAAAATCAAATCCATTATCTTGTTTATATATGTATAGTTCATTGTAATTATCATATACAGTACAATCAACTTTATTCATTATCATGTTTAATCAATGTAACTAACTCTTCTCCAGACAGAAGAGAACACCAGAGGACAAAACACAAAGAATTGCTTAGTAATTTCTTTGCTTTTTAAGAACACAGATTTCAGAAGCACTTGGGTGGTTCAGTCAGTTAAGCATCTGACTCTTGATTTCAGGTGAGGTCATGATCTCATGGTTTGTGAGATCGAGCCCCATGTCGGGCTCTGCACTGACAGCATAAGCCTGCTTGAGATTCTCTCTCTCCCTGTCTCTGTACCCCTCTCCATGCACGCGTGTGTGTGCATGTGCTCTAAATAGATAGATAGATATAGATAGATATAGATAGATAGATAGATAGATAGATAAGAAATTACAGTTCTTGATAACATAATCATCCTGACATACAGCATTCAAAAGTTTCATTAAACACTTAAAAATTCACTAGTACCTTTTTTTATTTAGTTGGATACAATTATATGCATGTGTATGAGTGTGTATATACATTTCTAATAATTTATGAAGACAGTAATGACTTATTTAACTCATAAAAACAGTACAAAAGATTCAGAAATTTTAAATCATAAGAAATTTAGTCTTGGTCTCGTACAAACCAAATTACTGTGCCGATATTATTTTTATATGGGAAACCTAATTTTAAAAACTCTAAGTCATACTCAAGGCTTCTTCTTCTTATCTTGTAACTATAGTAACAAAATCTATTTTGTAAATAGAGTTTTCAGTGTCCACAAAAGAAACACAAACAGCATAATAATTTTTTCCTGTCTTTACACGTTTTTTTGATAGTTAATCTGGACTAGAGATTCTTAAAGTGTGCCCCTAATGACAGGATGATTATTTCAGTCAGTAGCCACTACAATTCAGAATTTTCCCTGGTGTGATTGTGCCCGTTAGAGGAATAAGCACATGAGCTAAGGCAATGTGAGAAAGCAGGTGTTTATCTGGAGGAAGTGTGTGGGTTTAGATCAGTAAGATACCGTGAGAATGACAGCACTTTCCAAGGATGGCCCTGGGCAGCTTCCCATCCTCAGGCTTCGCCAAAGCCCTAATCATCAGAAATCAGAGGCCAGACAATACCTTCTGATTCCAACCAGACTAATCTGAACAAGGTAGTTCTCAGGAACACAAAGACGAGACTGATGATGAAGTTCTTATGAGGTTCTAAACTAGGAACCAAGTCAGAGTTTACCTGAACACCTTCTGAACTTCTCGGCCCCTGGAGCTGGTTCCAGAGCAGACTTGCCTGCTTATGCCCATTGTCTCGCTGTAGACTTTCTCCTCCTATAGACAATAGCACCTGCGACAAGCAGACGGCCCATGGGAATAGATATGAGAAGACCAGAAAACAATTTCCCAAAAGAACAATCAGTATCTGAGCAGACACCCAAAAGTCATTGCAGTTCCTAGGGGTGAGGGTGGGAGTATGACAACACCAGAGAAGGAAATAGGGGAAGAAGGGAAGAAGGAGGAGGGAGACAGGGAGAGAGGTAAACTTCTAAACTGAAAGGTGTCAGTGAAACACTGGAGCTCACTTTAACGTGAGCTTCCTTCCAGCCATGGGCAGTGCATCACTTCAAACAGCCAGAGACATGAAGGGTCTGAAATAGGCACACTAAAAGTCGTGAGTTGAGGGTTTCCCCCATCCAAGGCATCAAGGCTCTCGGATAGATAATATTGATGGCATTCGGTAGTTACGTGACAGCCATTGACCACTAGGAATGCATTTGTACTAGAACATTTCGGGGTTTATTGACTCCTTACGACAAGGCGGATTGCACAACCTGGAGAACCAAGGCCATCTCAGACGGTGCTACAGGAACTTTTTTATAGGGCTTGGGTTTGTGTTCAGTGATTTGGGTAATGGTTCAAAGGAGCAGGAGTTCACCCTGGTCTGGATGCGGTCCAGAACCAGCAACATTTCTGTGATTGGACGTCTTCATATTTTTAGCTAGAAGGCAAAAGGAACAAGGCAGGGCTAACGGTGTATTTGGTGAAGGGGCACTTATGGGTATGAGGCAGGAAAGCGGTATATTTGGCCATTTTTGTGGTTTGGACATTTGTTTTGTGCAGGCCGAGACAAGAGTGGAGTGATCTCATCTTTTGCCTCACCCTGTCAAGGTCACAGAATGACCTTGCCTGATGTGTCCTGTGGAACAGTTGGTATTCAACAGAACACCCTGACCTGGCCAGGAGTCTGTCCAACTGGCTCCCAGTTTTCAAAGCTGCTTTTTTCTTTCCCATGAGAAATCAAGGATTAGAGGAGCCCACTTACAAAAATGACCAGAGGAAAATCCCACACACTAAGAAAAAAAGAAAAATCCCAGGAATAATGAAATCTGCAGAAAAGAAAGAGTAAAAAAGGTAATTATAGGAAATAATATGACTTAGCTGTAAGTGGCATTGATGTGTTCTTAATAACATAATACCTAAATATTGATATTAACCAAAATTGCAATCTACCTATTTTGAAAGGAGAGAAGGGCATGTTGAAGGAGCCCAGTGGGGGAGCTAAGTCCTCATTTTCCACATTGCTAAGTCAACAGTCCTGCCAGAAAATGAAACATTGCAAAACTGTAATTATTACTAGGTCATTCGGAGATAGAGAGGTAATGTTTTGAGTCAGGCTGAAGGACTGAAAATGCTTTCCAGGGGAAATAGGAGGGCAGAACATAGAAAACTTGAACCATCCCTCACAATCATTGAAGAACTATTTGTTCAAATGTGTGTGTGTGTGTGTGTGTGTGTGTGTGTGTGTGTGTGTGTGTGTGATTTTTACTTTAAAACAATGAGTGAAAAGAGAAGACAAGCAAAGGAAGGGGCATGGAGCGGTAGGAACTACAGGGGACATTGTCTGGCCCACAGTGAGGGATGAGGCAGAAAATGAGCAAGCCCAGTTCAGCCTGTGCTGTCTTTCCACACAGGACACAAAGCACTTTGGTGACCACCTACATCCATATTGTTTACCATGGCATACAGATGCCATCACCAACTGCTGTGGCGGGCACCGTGGTGTGTGACCTTCACTCAGACCTTCCTTCCATCAGGCCTCAGTTTCTGCCCCCTTCCACCGGCCTCCTAACCAATCCCAGCCTGACTGCCTCTACGTTGTCATCATTTCACAGATCAAGACAGATCCTGAATGTTAGGCCCTATTTGAAAGTTTAATGTGCTCCAGGAATGCACAAAATGATTATTAGTGTTTGCCCAGTCGTGTTTTAGCTCAATAAGCTCCTGACAAACACAGAAACGGTGTGAACAATTGGCAGGAGAGTATCTTTCCATTTATTAGCTAAGAAAAAGGATTTCAACACATTTTGGAAAGCTAACACTAAATAGCAATAACCACCAAAAGAATTGATTTGACGCTGAATATAGACCGATGAGGAGGTAAGAAAATCTCCCCTCTATTCAAGGTTCTTGCTAAAAGGCCTTTGCCCTTGGATTTACCTTGAGAAGGCTGCACAGGAATAAAGGATTTTTTCAAAGACACACATCTTGAGAGAAAGGCTGCCGGAGAATGGGGAGGGAGAAACTGCTCCTTCTGTCTTTGCTGAATTGTCCTCTTTTGCAGGTCAGCCAGAGTAGTGCTAAATGAGATTTGCCAAAGGAAATCCTTGACATCAGAGTTTTAAAACCTTATGGTTTCCTATGGTGGCCTTATTCCAAGGATTCCCAGAGAGCAGCCTTACTCCAGGGAGAAATTAAGTTCTGGATCGGATTTCCTACTCTCTGGAAAGTACATACAGACACAAGAGGGAAGAAAATGCACATGTAAAAAGAAAATCCATAGTTTCATGGTCACTGTGTATTTTGCTTAAATATTGATTGCATTTGAAGAGCATTAACATATTTGCTACATTACAGAATGGATGGTCTTTGGTTTCACGGCTTTAAATCTCCTCTCCCCAGTAAGATCGAGGGGCTGGCTACGATTATCATCATCATCAAAAAAAATTCTGCCTCAGTTTCTACTCTGTGGATGATACTATGCTGGGCAGGAAAAATAAATCATGAAAACATTTAACAAACACCTGGGGCGATTTGTATACACATGTTGACAAGCATCACTATTACAACAGTCAACAGGTGGCAACAATCCAAATGTCCATTAGTGGATGAGTGGATAAGCAAAAGGTGGTCTCTCCATATAATGGAATATTATCCAGTTGTAAAAGGAAGGAGATCCTGATACATGCTGTAACATGCACAAACCTTGAAAACAGTATGCTGGGCGAAATGAGCCAATCACTACATTTCTGTTTACACGAGGTACTTGGAGTGCCCTCATTCATAGAGGCAGAAAGCAGAATGGTGGGTGCCTGCAGCTGGGAGGGGGAAAAGGGGGATGAGGAGTTAGTGTTTAGTGAGGACAGAATTTTAGTTTAGGAAGATGAAAACGTTCTAGAAATGGATGGGGGTGATGGTCACACAACAATGCGAATGGACTTGGTAACACTGAACTGTACCCTTAAAAATAGCTAGAATGGTGGGGGGGGGCACCTCAGCAACTCAGTCAGTTAAGTTTCCAACTCTTGATTTCAGCCCAGGTCATGATCTCACGGCTTGGGAGTTCAAGCCCTGCATCGGGCTCTACGCTGACAGTGTGGAGCCTGCTCGGGATTCTCTGTCTCTCTGTCTCTCTCTCTCTCTCTGCCCCTCCCCTGCTCACTCTCTATCTCTCTCTCCCTCACAATAAATAAATAAACATGAAAAATGGTTAAAATGGTAAATTTTATGTATATTTTACTACAATTAAAAAAGACAGTCTATGGGCAAGTCGTTTTCCTCCTGTGGGCCCAGTGATACCATCTGTGAAATAAATGTGTTGGAACAGATGGTTTTTGAGGATGCATCCAACTCTGTGAGTCTGTGTGTCTCAAACACTCCCTCCATCCTCATGGGTACAGCACCAAGTTGGGAAGATGAGATACGTGAGTAAAATGATAAAAGAACACTAGTTAATTTTCTACGTGCCCAATTAGTGATTTAAAAGAAAGGAATATGTGTCACTCCGAGGAGGGTTAGAGCAGAAACATGGAGGCCAGCCTTGTGGGGATAGAATGAGACAGTGTCCGTTTAGAATAGCATCAGACTTGAGTTTGGGCTCCATGCTAGAATGGTATGAGCACAGGTGAGCAGGACTTACCACACCAGGGTCCACGGAACATCGAGAAGATGTCACCGGTGGTGGTAGAAGTTTCCTGTGTCCCTGTGAGGAAACGTGGAACAAGGCCCATGGGGATTTTGAGGGAGTCTGAGTGGAAGACAGAGGACAGAAGGCCTGGCCTGTCCACAAACTGGCCGTGTGGCCTTGGAGAGTCACTTGAGCCTCAGTTTCTGCCTCATGACACCCAGGCTTCCTCCTCCGCAAAATGAAGATAGAGACCAGCTGACTTTGTCCTGCCTGCCCTACAGCTCCAGGATTCTGTCCACCTTCAGTCATCAAACTGTAGGGGAACTCCTACTGCCAGGCCCTGTACTGGACGTTGGGTCTCCAGCCATGACAGGTGGGAACCTTCCCTCTTGAGACTCACTTTCTCATAGGCAGCAGGAAATCTACAAAAGATGCTGTAAGAAAATCCATCCAGTAGTAACGTCCATAATAAAGTAAACTGAGAGCTTCTGGAGGCAATGCAACCAGAGGTGGAGGAGACTTAGCAAAAGTGTACATGTGGATTAAGACCCTTGAAGACCTGGACCCGGTTAGGAGAGGAGGAAAGGAATAGTATAAACACATGAATTCTAGAACCAAATGGATATTAAAACTCAGACCCTAGTGCTCTACACTTCCTCCCTGCCCTTCCTGCCTCTCAGTTCACCTTCCCAAAGTAGACTTCCCTTCTAGCAGTTTCTCCTGTACCCAGGAAACCCTCTATCCTGTGGTCATTGAGCCCACACACACCTTCAGCATATTTACAGAACATTCACCCCATTGAAATTGCACTTGGTCCCGAGGACAGAAGTTTCCCTTGAGCTCAAAAAGGGAAGCAGCTCATCATCCAGGTGGAGAGTGGAAGACACGTTGGTGTTTTTCCACTTTCCCATGCAGTGTCCCTACAAGAACCCTTCTGCTGTGACATAAAAATTCCTCCTCTTTAGAGGCCCATGCCATCTGGTGCTGACACGTTCTAGGTGTCCTTATCACTGCTCTGTTCTTCTGAGTATTCTCCGCCTTCTCTGAGGACCTGGAAACTGGCTCACAGTCTGTCCCCATGATCCTCGCCGTCAGGACAGTGTCTCCAGGTCAGCCTCAGCGTGGCCTTCCACACTGACTCTGCCCCACTTTTCACCACCACACCCCCTTTTCCTTTTCCATGCTTTCTCCACTCTTCTCAAGCCTGTATCCACCGCTGCACCTCATTTCATCGGATTATTCACTTTCTTCCCACATAAGTGAAAGCCTCCAGTCAGGAACTCCTTGGGCAGTTTTCAACGTTTATTTATTTTGGGACAGAGAGAGACAGAGCATGAACGGGGGAGGGGCAGAGAGAGAGAGGGAGACACAGAATCCAAAACAGGCTCCAGGCTCTGAGCCATCAGCCCAGAGCCCGACGTGGGGCTCGAACTCCCGGACCGCGAGATCGTGACCTGGCTGAAGTCGGACGCTTAACCGACTGCGCCACCCAGGCGCCCCTCCTTGGGCAGTTTTCAACTGTGCCACCATATACCATGTTCTGTTCTGCCCTCAGGATGGAGGAGGCTCATTTCCTCCCATGTCTCCCTCCAAGTTGTCTCTCCATCAGGTATTCCCTCTAAGTCCTCTATGCCTGTTGGCTGTTTCTCCTCAGCATATAACATGTCCAGACCCCAGATGTATTTCTTTTTTCTTTTAGCCATGTTTATTTTTTTTTAATTTACATTTTTTTTAATTTACTAGTTAGCATCTAGTACAGCAATGATTTCAGGAGTAGATTCCTTAATGCCCCTTACCCATTTAGCCCATCTCCCCTCCCACAATTTCTCCAATAATCCTCTGTTCTCCAAATTTAAGAGTCTCTTTTATTTTGTCCCCCTCCTTGTTTTTATATTAGTTGTGCTTCCCTTCCCTTATGTTCATCTGTTTTGTATCTTAAAGTCCTCATACAAGTGAAGTCATATGATATTTGTCTTTCTCTAATTTTGCTCAGCATAATATCCTCTAGTTCCATCCACGTAGTTGCAAATAGCAAGATTTCATTCTTTTTGATTGGCGAGAAATACTATATATATATATATATATATATATATATATATATATATATACCACAAGTTCTTTATCCATCCATCCATCAATGGACATTTGGGCTGTTTCCATACTTTGACTATTGTCAATAGTGCTGCTATAAACATTGGGGTGCATGTGCCCCTTCGAAACAGCACACCTGCATCCCGTGGATAAATACCTACTAGTGCAATTTCTGGGTCATAGGGTAGTTCTATTTTTAATTTTTTGAGAAACCTCCATACTGTTTTCCAGAGTGGCTGCACCAGTTTGCATTCCCAGTAGCAGTGCAAAAGAGATCCTCTTTCTCCGCATCCTCGCCAACATCTGTCGTTGCCTGAGTTGTTAATGTTAGCTATTCTGACAAGTATGAGGTGGTATCTCATTGTGGTTTTGATTTGAATTTCCCTGATGATGAGTAATGTTGAACATTTTTTCATGTGTCTGTTAGCCATCTGGATGTCTTCTTTTAAAAAGTGTCTATTCATGTCTTTTGCCCATTTTTTCACTGGCTTATTTGTTTTTTGGGTGTGGAGTTTGATAAGTTCTTTATAGATTTTGGATACTAACCCTTATCTGATATGTCATTTGCAAATATCTTTTCCCATCCCATGGGTTGTCTTTTAGTTTTGCTGATTGTTTCCTTCACTATGCAGAAGCTTTTTATTTTGATGAGGTCCCAATAGTTCATTTTTGCCTTGGTTTCCCTTGCCTCTGGAGGTAAGAAGTTGCTGTGGCTGAGGTCAAAGACGTTTTTGCCTGCTTTCTCCTCTAGGATTTTGATGGCTTCCTGTCTTACGTTTAGGTCTTTCATCCATTTTGAGTTTATTTTTGTGTATGGTGTAAGAAAGTGGTCCAGGTTCACTTTTCTGCATGTCGCTGTCCAGTTTTCCCAGCACCACTTGCTGAAGAGACTGTCTTTATTCCACTGGATATTCCTTCCTGCTTTATCAAAGATTAGTTGGCCATACGTTTGTAGGTCCATTTCTGGGTTCTCTATTCTGTTCCATTGATCTGAGTGTCTGTTTTTCTGCCAATGACATACTGTCTTGATGATTACAGCTTTGTAATACAGCTTGAAGTCCAGATGTATTTCTAATTACTGAGTTCCCCCTCATCCCCTAGTTTTATGAGAACCATGTATGCTTCCTCCATTCCTAGATACTCCTCAACAGCCCCCCCCTTAATATTATTTTTCCCTGTCACTCCACAAAAATTGCCCTCAGTAATGCCTTCAGTTACCTTATACCAAACCAAATGGATACATTTCCATCTTGTCTTATCATTGCCTCTCCCTTAACACTTGATTCTGTGGACCTGAGGGCCACCATGTTGGTTGACTACAGCGGGCACCACCCACACAGATTGGGATCTGAATTGGTAACTCCAGGAGTTGTGCCCTAAGTGAACTCTGGATGAACTTTCTTCCCTATTGAAAACTTCTCCTTCTTGGTCTTCTCTCATACTTCTCCTCCCTGGTTTTTCCACATCTCTTTGAGTGCCCTTTCCTAGTCTCTGTCCAGGGCCCCCTTCCTCTGCCCACACTTAAAATCTGGTCTGACCATGGGCTCCTTCCTTGGCTTTCTTCTCTTCACTGTGGAAAATGATCTTGGAATTGATCATTCCCCAGTGACCTCACACTGAAGCCTTCTCAGTCTGTACCCCCAGTGCTGACCTCTCTCAGGTTTTAGAACCATTATTCCTAACTATCTCATCTTTTTACCCTTAGACCCACAGATGTAAACTTTCCTCACTTTCGTAACAACCAAACTCTGGGATAGTCTTCATATTAATTGTAAATATGAGAACAGTGAGCTCACTGTTAGATATAACACCTGTTCTATTATTTGGTTCATCTTTCCATATGGACAACTCTGTATATCACATAAAGAATGAATTTAGCATCAGAAGACAATTTAATTAGAATTCAGGCTCTACCATTGCCCATGGAATTTGGGTAAAACTTAATCTCTGGTATTAAATCACTCTGCCTAGAATTCCAACTCTCTTCTCCATCCATGATGAGTGGACCTTCACCCATGCCCAGTGCTTATTACTGCCTCCATACCTGCCCTCTCCAAATGAAAACACCTCCCCTCTTCTCTTCACCCACGCAAGTAGATGGGCCCAGCCTTCAGTTCCCACACTAGAGTCCATCTCCTCCCCTAGCCACTCCTAGCTCCTAGGAGCTAGATGTCACCTCAACCACTCAGGCTATCACATGACCCTTTATGGCCCTGCCCTGTTATTTAACAGTTTCATCTGTACCTGTCGTGTCTTCCCAGTGTGTTATCCTCTTAGCCATCTTTGTGTTCTCCACAAGGGTTCATACAGAACTAAACACAGAGTAGGTACTCAATAAATATTTGCTGAACACACTTAAGTGACACGGCCAAGCAGAGAAGGAGAGGTGGATGACCAGCACATTGAGAATTGGCAGAGAGAATGTCCTCCTCTAGAAGCTCGGGGAGATGGCCAGCTGACTCAGCATGCATGAGTCCCACGGGGCCTATAAGCTTTAGCGACTGGCGCTGTTGCAACTTAAATTTCTGCTGAGCAGGGTCATAAATATTAACATGAGAGCCTAACAGTGAGAATGGCTCCTTCTTTCCACACCCCAGACTTAAGAACAGAAATATTTGCTATCACATCCAGAGTATAATAACAATATATTACTGGGTATTGTGCTTATAAGAAAAACACATTTTCCAGAAAGTGTCATTGTTTATCTTGAAGCAGTGGATAGAAAAATGACCTTTAAGATTTCTGGGACAAAACCCAAATAGCTACTAAATTGGAAACCTATTTAATGGCTAAGACGGCTTACCTCCAGATTAATTATGGAGGCTCTGCCATTTCAAGATGACATTAGGAAGGAAGCATGTCACCAACTGTGATCAATGGGTGGGACGTGACTCTTGGCTCCATTCTTTTCAAATACATAAATTGAGGTTTGAAGAAAATTTGAGCTTACTTCTGCCTGACTAAAATAAAATCTGTTTAGCTAATTCCTCGGACTTGTGGATTGTGTGGGCATCTATATATCTGCAACCTCCCTTCCCCAGGTATGTTCAAAATGTAGAAGAGGAGTCATTTAAAACCTAATGCTTCTTGCCTTGGTTTCTCACCAAAACTAAAAATAAGAAGGCAAAAGAGAATAAAGTTGACTCAAAGAGGGAAATTGGATTTTGAGTAAATAAGATATCCAAAAACCGATAAAGGAGACATAAACGAACAGAGGCGATTCTTCAGTGTTTTTGCCATCCCCTGGGAAAAAAAAAAAACTGTCTGGAACCTCTCATAAATCATATTACCACTCTTTTCTTATTTAGCTTTTCTTTTTAATCAAAGTAATACATGCACCTTGTCTGAAGTGTCAAATAGTTCTATGTGACTTAGTAAGAAACACAGCCACCCAATTTTCAGATTTTTTTGTTTCTTTTGGCATTTGTCTGCAAACCTCTAGAGACATTTATTTGCTACTCGAGGGGTCAGCAAACGTTTCATATAAAGAGTAAAATAGTGAATATTTTGGGCCACAGAGACCATATGGTCTCTGTTGCAGTTACTCAACTTTGCTGTTAGAGCACAAAAGCAGCCACAGACTGTATGTAAACAAATGGGTGTGGCCGTGTTCCAATAAAACTTAATTTACAAACACAGACAGCTGGCATGTGGGCAGTACTTTACTGACTCCTGGGCTGCTCCCTGAATTTCCAGTTTTAGTCAGTCACTATGAGCTGAATTCTTACCGTGGAGGATGAGGATTAGGCTTTTTCACGGGCGACAGCTCCCCTCCGCACACTTCCTGTGCCACCGTCCTTCCAATAAGATGCTTCACTAACTTTGCTTAAATCAGTATCTGGTGTTTGCATTATCACAACTGTCTGCCTGCTATTCATAGCCAAACCATATAATATAAGTATGTTTCCTTTCTTGAACAGTATCTTATTTTTAGAGATAATAATTATCTTACTTTTCTATTGTTTAACTTTCTAGGAATTGATAATGTATGCAAACTTAAATTGTCTCCCAATTTTTTTTTCAACGTTTTTTTATTTATTTTTGGGACAGAGAGAGACAGAGCATGAACGGGGGAGGGGCAGAGAGAGAGGGAGACACAGAATCGGAAACAGGCTCCAGGCTCCGAGCCGTCAGCCCAGAGCCTGACTCGGGGCTTGAACTCACGGACCGCGAGATGGTGACCTGGCTGAAGTCAGACGCTTAACCGACTGCGCCACCCAGGCGCCCCTGTCTCCCAATTAAAGTCTCTTCTCAATATGTTTTCACACATATAAAATAGTCTTTCCATTTCATTTTCTTGAAGATATCTATCCAGAGAGTTCTGGCCAGAGAGGCCAATGTCATTCTCCATCTCCCTTCTCCATCATTGTACAGACTTGACCTTGACCTCTAGATTGGGTAGAGCTCCTCTTATCTGGCTTCCATGACCTCCTCTTCCTTGGTCTATTCTCTTTTTTTTTTTTCCTGGATCTATCTTTCTGTAGCTTTCTGAGAAAGGGTGCATACAGGTTACATTTTCTAAAACATCACAAATCTGAAAATGTCTTTATTTGCCCTCACAGTTAATTGAGGTGAAGACTGAATATACAATTCGTGATTGGAAATTATTTCCCTTCAGAATTTTGAAGGAATTTTTTAGTTGTCCCTTGGGTTTTCTTTCAAGAAGTTCAACTCTATTTTAAGTCTTGATCCTTTACTCAAATCCAGTGTTTTTCGCTCTAGAAGCTATTTTTTTTTTTAGGTTATTTATTTTTGAGAGCGTGAGCGGGGGAGGGGCCGAGAGGGGGGGAGGGACAGAGGATCTGAAGCAGGCCCCATGCTGACAGCAGAGGGCCCAGTGTGGGGCTTGAACTCACAGACCATGAGATCATGAGCTGAGCCAAAGTTGGACGCTCAACTGACTGAGCCACCCAGGCACCCCTCTCTTTAGAAGCTTTTATTCTCAATTCTCTTCCTCTATTTCCTGGAATCTCCTAAATATTACTTGGTGTGGGTCTACTTTGACCCTTTGTAGTAGGTACTCACCGGGTCTTTAAACCTAGACATCCATTCTCTTCAGCTCTAGGACATTTCCTTGAACTGACTTTGGGGGCACAATTTCCTCTCTTTCATTTTCTATTCTCTCTTTCTGGAACTTAAATTCGGATATCAAACCCCATGACCTGATTTCCTAAGTTTCTTATCTTTTCTCTCATTTGCTCAACTTATTTTGTCTGCTATTGCCCCTAAATCTTGAGAGATGGCCTCAAATTTATATTTCAGAATTTCTCATTGGGTTTTGAATTTCTTTGTAATATCTTTAATTTCCAAAAACTCTCTTTTTTTTGTTTTAATGTTCCTTTTTCTATAGCATCTGTTCTTGTTTCATGAAAGTAATATATTATCTCTCTGAGGATTTTTTAAAAATTTTTTTTAACGTTTTATTTATTTTTGAGACAGGGAGAGACAGAGCATGAACAGGGGAGGGTCAGAGAGAGGGAGACGCAGAATCTGAAACAGGCTCCAGGCTCTGAGCTGTCAGCACAGAGCCCAACGCAGGGCTTGAACTCACGGACCACGAGATCATGACCTGAGCTGAAGTCGGCCGCTTAACCGACTGAGCCACCCAGGCGCCCCTCTCTGAGGATATTAATGATAATATTTTTTAATTGGTTTTTCCCTACTCAGCACCTATTCAAGTAGCTTTTGTTTGTTTGTTTGTTTTTCTTCAGTCTTCTGTGTTTGAGACATTTCTTCAAATGTCTGATGACCCTTTAGCACACCAATTAGAGAGTGAGGCACTAAGAGTATGACTGAAACCTCAGCGCCCACAAATGCGACCTGTCACCTGTAGGCTTCACTGCCTGAGGTGTTTTTGAGGGGAGCCTCTGACATCATCACTAAGTTTTTTCTCTTGGGCCATTCAGAAGGTCCAGAAAAGCATTTTCTACTCTTGCCTGGAGGGTAGGCACCTAGTTATCATTGTGCACAGCTGAGGAAGAAGAGGGCTGTAGGGTTTCAACATTCAGTGTGTAAGCTTTAACTTAATATCCCTGTTTTCAGTACAGAACCACTACCTAACTTATGCCTAGAGAACCCCAGAAAGATTCTCTGCTAAATCCTCTCCAGAGAACAAATCTTGAGTCTTCTGCCCAAATGTACAGTTGCCTGGTACAGAGATCCAGGGACTTAACTGTTTCTAACAAACTCCCAGTGAGCTTTTCTGTTTTCTGCTCTACCTTCAACCCATATTCAGTGGTAACTCTTGCCATCAATTGCTTAACTTTGGGTTTTTTCCCATGGTAATTGGGTTGCTTCTCTTCCCTCCCCAATGGGCTCAAGTTTGTTTCCTTTGATTTGCCATCACTGAAGATGGTTCAGTTGCTTTTCAGCTTCCAAAACATGGTATCTTCTCCTCCATTCTTTGTTCTTATGTTTTCATGTATTTTAACACTTTACCCTCCTCCCTGTGGGACTTAGGAAGAAAGCAGTGGTACATGTATGTGTTCAAGTCACCGTCTTTAATAGGACACCTCCAGAACATCCGTTTTACAGGAAGTTTGAAGTAGAAAAGATACTTTTTTAAATATTTGGTTTATTAAAACTAGAGTGTTGGCATCATTTTTCATTTGCTTTTCAGAAGGATTAACTGGTTAATTAAGGAACTCAAAAAGACTTCTCTCAAACAGTGAGCTTTTGCTGTTAAAACTAATCCCGTGTTTTAAAACTGTGTGATATTTCTTCCTCCCCCAACAGGGGGAGTAATTTCCTTCTTGCTTTAAGACCGATGCCAGGAGAGGGGTGCCTGGGTGGCTCAGTCGGTTAAGCGTCGACTTTGGCTTAGGTCATGATCTCACCGTCTGTGGGTTTGAGTTCCACATCAGGCTCTCTGCTCACAGTTCAGAGCATGGAGACTGCTTCGGATTCTGTGTCCCCCTCTCTCTCTTTGCCCCTCCCCTGCTCATACTTAGCTCATGCTCTGTCTTGCTCTGTCTCTCAAAACTAAATAAATGTTAAAAAAATTTTTTAAGTAAAAAAACTACAAAAAATAAATTAAAAAGAAAGAACAATGCCAGGAGAGAACATAAAATTATATTTAGTTACATGTGAATTGTATATCATAGGATTATATATAGATAATTTTAGAATTACAAAAATAAACCTATGTTCATTGTAGAAAACTTGGAAATATAAGATAAGCTTAGAAATCAACCATATTTTCTCAACGATCACAGAAAGCTTAGCCTTTAACAGCATGTTGTCCACATGATATACATGCAGAGTAAATAACGAATATACCTACACATCTGTATCATTTTCAATTAACGTTTTTAAATGGATCCAATTTTTAAAGTTTGATACATGCCTAGATTTTCTGAATGACTTCTGCTGTGTAAAGAGGAACACTTCAGTGGTGAATTTAAGTTTGTTCGTTCTTTGGGCTTATTTGTTTGCTGAAGAATGCTGAGTCTACTGTGTATAGTTAAAATTCAGCCGCACACCCCATTGTCAGACACAATCCATTTCACAGCCATTCGTGCCTGCATGAAACCCCTTCTCTTGCCTTCAGGCTTCAAATTGGAAAATCATCTTATTTGACCTGAAGCCTTCAGTTGAGGTGAAAATGTTGTTAATTGCTCTGGTCACAGACAGAATAGTGGTAGGAATAAATAACCAGAAAATTCATGAATTACTTTTTTTGATATTTTGAACCTGTCAGTCATCTTTCCAACCTGGTGAAAATATGTAGATAAAGCGCCATTCTTGGACTTCTTACTTTCATAGATGTATTTGGGTTTTACAAATCCTGCTTTGCCTACCTCTGAACCACTGTATAGTCGTACGTACAAAACCTATGGTTAAGACAAAAAATATTCCTTCAACAACGTACAGCTTCCAAAATGTATTCGCATTTATTACTTATGCTTTCATTTAACAAACATGTATTGAGATCCTGTTTCTTGCTTGACGTAGCGTTTACTGTCCTCTCCTGAACATCTTTCTTAGTACAAGAAGAAAATTCATCATCAGGGAAGAAAGAAAAAGCAGGGAGGAAAAAACCAGATTCCAAGAATATGGCAGGAACCCAGTCCCAAGAACCAAGGGGCTTAGGAATAAGGAAACAGCTACATGGGAAGCTGGCCTTTAGACTACGGGGATCCTGGGTCTGATTCAGAGCATGACCAGCAGTCAGGATGGGGTACCTATTGCCCTCATCTGTACCAGACTCTAGGATGGAATTAAACATGTAGGTGGCATCTAATGGAGATGTGAAGATTTCTGAGACTCCAGGTACATAAAACTGGGTAGGAACAGGTATTACCCACCAGGTCATACTTCTCTTTATTGTATGCAGAGATCAAATGGAAATCATGATCTGGTTTCTAAGATCTAACACAAACGAGAAGAATGATCCGGGTTGACATATCAGAGACAGGCGCATTGACTACAAATAAGAACAGGCAGCTAGATACTTAGCAGCAGAAGAGATAAGCAGTAAGGTGTGAGGAGTCACACATCCAGGCCATTCCTCTGGGACTCTGTCCTGCAGAATCTAGCTCTTAGAATCAGGAGAGTTTCTTGCAGACCAGTCAAGAGCGGCGAGAGACACCTGAGCTAGTTAGCTCATACCCCACATTCTTGAGACTGTGGGGAAGATAAACTCACTGCTGACATCACACTGTTGATGGCTTTGCCCCCCCACACACACACTGCCTTCTCATCTCATTAGCACAGTGAGTGTTCACACCCTGCAGTGTGGATGTGATGGGTGTTAATGAACATCACCCATCTGTGTAGCTCGCGTGATTTTTTTTTTCTAATAAATCTAGGGATAGGCTGTAAGCAAGTGCAAATGGGGGAGTGCTGGTTGGGGGCACCGGAGAAAACGAGGCACATGGAGTAGGCGTCCGACTGGTGAATCCGAAAGGGTCAGAAAGTCCCTGAACTGGTTTAAGGTGTTAGTGCCTAGGTGTTCGGACACTTGCGACTCTGGATAGTCTTGCCTACATTCAAATCAGGCTCATTTTTAAACGAAGCAGATGGCACGGCGTGTAAATTGTAGGGACGCTGTTAACCTTTGCAAATGGGCTTCGTGGTCCGAATGGATAATTACGTATCTCTTCCCATTAGGAGTTACAACCTCATCAAGATGCTACATCCCACTCTTAAGTTTGAATCTCCATGTGACAAGAGGGATTTATTGTGAGAGGGTAGAGGGAAAGACGACTGTCACTATCTCTCTGGAGCAGAGTGATGATGGTCAGGAAAGAACAGCTCAAAGGAATAAGACATCTCTCTGTTAATGCAGCTTACCAATTCTGGCCTATATTTTCCAAGTTGTCAGTAATCAAAGCATTAGGAAAGGGACGATAACCTCTTCTCCTGAAGGATTTCTTTTAATAACTTCTTAATAATGTGCCGTTTCTGGTTGCATATAGGCTATTCCTGAAGAATCTAAGATCTAAGGTACTATTTGTCAGCATTGGCTATTTGTCGATGAGCGGAAAGACTGATGAATTGGCTATTAACATAGATAAGAAAGCATATTGATTAAGTCGACTTTGTATTTAGTAATATGCTAGACGGCAACAATGCATGGAAAATACATTCTGCAACGAAGAGCTACTTTTCCCTTTATATTCCATTAAGACTTCTGCATATTTTATTCCGGCAAAATAGATCCTGGCCGTGATGAAAAAGATCATGATGCTGTGCTCAGATGTCTTCACCATAAAAGCGAACTGGATGGAAATTTTTAAAACTTTCTCCATACACAAATAATCATGATATCACAATCCTTTGTCTTTTCATTATCTCCAAAGGTCCTTCCATTCATCGTCTTAAAAGCCTTGTAAGTAGAATCATTTCTGCTGGGTAGAGCTGCATTTATTACATATTTAAACTTTATTTATTTTTGAGAGAGCGACAGAGAGAGTGAGCAGGGGAGGGGCAGAGAGAGAGAGGGGGAGAGAGAGAATGTCAAGCAGGCTCCAATGCAGGGCTCAAACTCAGAAACCATGAGATTATGATCTGAGCCAAAACCAAGAGTCAGAAGCTGAACCGATTGAGCCACCCAGGCGCCCCTGCGATTACATATTTAAATGAACACGGTCTCCCTTCACCTGGTGAAGGCATCCGTGTTGCTTTAATCTCCTGAGTGTATAGCACCCAAGCTTTTTTATCTAAGCCAGCTGCATTGGAGGTGCTAATGATGTACCTCCCTCCCAGGGCTGCTCTCCATTTCTCCCTGAGCCTCGTCAACCACTGGCTAGGGTTTGGGAGACCACATTCAGATCTTGCGGAATGGATAGCCTCATTCTGTCTAGAAATTTTGTCTGTTTTCTTTTTTGTGTTGCACTGGGCTACGGAAAACCACAGGTAGAGATGGATCCCGGATGGAGACCTGAGGCCTAATAAGTTAAGTGTTAGCTGCCTACCATGCACCACCCCACTGCCAGACCCTGAAATGACAATGAAGCTGAATCAGACACGCTGAAGCTCCTACGGTCTAGACTCTGACACAGGCAAAAATTAATGTAGTACCTGGTAGAAAGTTAAAAGGATTTGTTTCGGGGGGGCCTGGGTGGCTCAGTCGGTTAAGCAACTGACTTTGGCTTAGGTCATGATCTCACCGTTCGTGGGTTCGAGCCCCGTTTCGGGCTCTGTACTGACAGCTCAGAGCCTGGAGCCTGCTTCAGATTCTATGTGTGTGTGTGTGTGTGTGTGTGTGTGTGTGTGTGTGTGTCTCTGTTCCTCCCCTGCTCATTCCCTGTCTCTCTCTGTCTCTCAAAAATAAATAAACGTTTAAAAAAATTAGGAAAAAAAAGGATTTTTTTCAACAACCTCTTAATAAGGTGCTATATTGTAAGTGATTTCTGAGGTATTCATCTAAGATTCTACTTGTCAAGGTAGGCTCTTTGCTGATGAGGGAAGAGACTGACAAATTGGCAGATTACCTGATATATATGTGTTCAGAGTAAAGAGAGGTTCTTTCTAATAATGGGAGGAACATCTGAATGAGGATCCACTCGAACGAAAGCACTGAACAAAGCCACAAAGAAGACCAGAAGGCAGGACAGGTAGTAAATGTGGCTATACATGGTGTACTTGGTGTGGAGAAAACAGGTAGGAGCATGCAAGCTGAAGCCCAGGTTGGGGAATTTGGACTTCTTTTGGCAGGTAATGAGAGCTGTTGAAATTTTTTTCAAACAGTGGAGTACAAGGGGGGCAGACAGCTTAGCAGAAGGAAGTCGGGAATTCTAATCAAAATGTTTAGGGTTTAGGATTCAGAATCCAGAAAAAGAAACCTCTCAAGACAGCAAGGGGGGAACTTGGCTGTGATACAGACAGCTCTCCAGGGTCATAGCACCAGCAGGACTAGAGGTTGAGCTGGGGGGTGGATAGGGGCTAGCAGCAGGGGGATGGAGAGGGGACAGAAAGTAGCTTTCCCAAAGCAAAAGGAGGTTTTTTTTAGCCTAGTACATCATCATGGTCAAATTTCTCAAACAAAATTATTTTTCCCATTTAAAGGAAATGATACATATTCTGTATCCAGATTAGCTCCCCAAAGCAAAGTTGGGCTGATGTATAAGTTAGATCCATTCTCTCAGCAAAGGAGCAAAGTCCCTTAAGATCCTAGATGGAGAGAATTCATGCATTTTCCACAATGTATCCAATGCAGTCACCAGGCAAAAATAATCTCTTAATGTTTTTTTTGACATGCTAAGAATAAATTTCCCTAATTTTTAGATGCAGTGTCTCATTGTGGGAACACATCTCTGGGAGAAAAGAGGGAGAGAGGAAATAGACAGATAAGAAAAAATATATAATAATTTATAAATCACAATAGAATTCTAGCTGAGATTTACCAAGAGAACTGTAAAATTCTTGCAATTTGGGGGGGAACCATCAGAAAAAGGAATTAAGCCTTGTGACCAAATGCCTACATTTCTGCTCTGTCCTGCCCACTGTTGGACACTTTGAGGGAAATTTAAGAAACACATGCAATAAGAAATATTCCTGCAACAGCTTGGCGGCCATAACCTACTAAATTTTTGGTATAAAATAGTAACACACTTCTAGATGTATACATTTTATGCTTATCTTTAATCTCTCCAGGATAACTGTTTTCTATATAAACTTATCATAACTTTAAAACTGGATGCCAAAGAAACAGACTTCTCTCAAAGTTGTGCTTGAGCACATCCCTTTTAGTTTGTTCTGGAATCAAGGAGTTAATGTGTTGCTTCAATACAACAATACAACGAAAGAATACAATAGAATGGTGCTGACATTCTTTTGGGCTTCCATAGTCTAGTTATATATTAGTTAATTCAACTTTATCTCTCCTTTCTTATTCCCAAGCCCTCCATCCAAGCCATTCACCTAGCTGTTGCCTCAATAAGCATTGTTATTGGTTTTTTCTTTCTTCCTCACCTTCAACTTTTGTTCATAGAACAGCAGTGTGTGTGCCCGTGCACACACACACACACACACACACACACACACTCCCCTTTCCATTTTCCAAAGTCTACCCATCCTTCATGGCCAGGCTGAAACTTCCTCCTGAAATCTTCTCCAAAATATGCCAAACCATTTTGATCTCTCCCATGTCTGAGTCCTATAAATCAAATGGCTGATGGCATTCATGTGACTATCAAACATGATGACATCATTATTATTACAGTCACCATGTTGGTGCTTGTCCAATCAATGCTGTAATGTCAGGTGTATTGTCTCCATTTTACAAGTCAAGAAACTGAGGTTCAGAAGGTTAAATAACTGTCAGAAGTCCTGTAGCTACCAAGTCATAGGAACAGTCACGGTTCAAGCCAGCAACTACTGGCTTGGAGATCCGTAGTCTTTCCTTTTGTGCCACTTGGCTTCCCAGTCATGGATTTCCTTGTGCTATTATTTAACAATCTATTTTGTTCATGACTCTAGAAGGGGGTAATTCTTTGGAAAGCCATTGCCTCATTGCCTACTTTTCTCTTTGCTGCACCCGTATAAACTGTCCAGTTAATATTGAAGGAATTCAATTAAAATGAATTCCTGTCATGCGGGCCTTTATCTCAAGTTCCTCCTCTTTATTTATAGGTGGATTATCACCATCACCTCTAACTCTTTTTAAAGAATTGCCTCTTCCTTGATTCCATGTGAATTGTTTTCTATCCACTTACTAACTGAGACAGTTACCATCTGTGTCCATTATATAAATGTGAGACCTTAAAAACACAAACATTTATGGGCCAGAAATTAGGGCAGGGTAAAATACATCACTAGAATTGTAAAGAGGAGGCAGGTTGGAATAGCCATTTCCCTCGCTGCTGCCCACGGAGTCAGCCTTTTCAGCCTGCCTGTTCCTAAAGACAAGAGTAAGACTTAGGTGTCTCTGAAGTCCCATTCATCTTCCAAAAGAAGGCACTGCATCGTAAGTATCATACACAGGCAACAACCAAGAGGTGGCAGGTGAACAGAAATGGACCCTGGTATACCTTGGGAAGTCATCCATACTGCCTTACTCAAATATCACTTCTTGTGGCCTTCCCTGACCAATTTTTAAAAATTATAAATCCTACCACACGCATGCCATACCCCTCCTCCTTGGTTTGTCTTTTTCCATAGCTCATGCTCGCATCTGGCATCTGATGCATTTCACTAAGTTGTTTGTGGCCCTTCTCCTCCCACTGGAATATAAGTTCCATGCGAGTAGGGACTGAAGTCTATTTGTTTTATTCTTTGTCAGATACCCGGCACCAGTAACAATGGGACACAGAGGAAGTGCTTAAGAATATTTGTTGAACGAGTGAAGTAAATTGTAAGCAGAACACTTAAGGGTGTTGAGAAGCCACCTTAAGAAAAACTCAGTCTTCCTTTGTTTCAACACCAGATGTACAGGGGGGGTTCCCTCTACCAAACAGTTCTCCATAAGAGCATCTGGGTGTCCTACAATTCAATTCAATTCTGACTCTGTCTACCTGGGGAGAGTACCACCTCCCATAGGTTAGGGGCTTGGTCCCATAAGACTGCCCTCCCCCAATGCACTTCAGATGTCAACCACAAGTCCATTTGTCACCTGTGCTTTTGACCAATCAGCTATGAATTGGAGCTTCCCACAAGCCCTTTTCAAGGTCCAAGAGCAACTCACAGAACTCAAGAAACAGTTTCCTTTCTGTTTACCAGTTTCTTATAAATACGTTATGATAAAGGAAATGGATGAACATCCAGGTGGAAGAGATACATACAGCAAGGTATGTGGGAAGGGGCTCAGAGCTTCCATGCCCTCTCCAGGGGGTTCCACTCTCCCAGCACCTGTTCACCAACCCAGAAGCTCTCCAAACCCCATACTTCTGTGATTTTTATGGAGTCTTAATCACGTAGGCGTGATAGATCATTAACTCCATTCTCCTCTCTGGAGAATGGGAGGTAAGCTGAAAATTTCAAGCTTCTAATCATGGTTTGGTCTTTCTGGTAACCACCTCCGACCCAGGAGCCCACCAAGAGTCACTTCATTAGAAAAAAAAAAGATACTGCTATCACCCAGGAATTTCCAAGGTATTTAGGAGCCCTTGGGTCAGGGATGGGGTCAAAGACCAAATATTAGAACAAAAGATTTTCCTAAATCTCTTCTTGCTAAGGAAATTACAAGGATTTTAGGAGCCTGTGTCAGCAACTGGGGGCAGATATATAGATATAGATACAATTTCTATTATTTAACCGAAGTCATAACCCATTCTAATCAGGCAGAGAAAAAGGTTAAAAATTCCTATCACTTACTCCTCAGTTATGTGGACACCATTGAAAATGTCTATGTCAAAATGATCAATTGCTTCATTTCTGCACAATCAGCTTTTAACATACATAGCAAACTCTATCTGCGATCCAATGTTAAGCAAGATCTAGAGTGAGGCCATTCTTGTGAAATTAATGGGCAGTTTTTTATCCTTCCTGTTGTGTGACATTCCAGAGCCTCAAAAAGTAACAGCACAGAATTTCCTTAAATACAATTTGCAAGTCTCTTTTCATCTTCACTGTTTATTAAAAAAAAAAAAAAAAAAAAAAAAACGGGCGCCTGAGTGGCTCAGTCGGTTGGGCCTCTGCCTTCAGCTCAGGTCACGATCTCACTGTTTGTGACTTCGAGCCCCGCGTCGGGCTCTGTGCTGACAGCTCGGAGCCTGGAACCTGCTTCGGATTCTGTGTCTCCCTCTCTCTCTGCCCCTCCCCCACTCATGCTGTGTCTGGCTCTCTCTCACAAAAATGAATAAACGTTTATATATATATATATAATACTGTGTGTATATATATATATATATATATATATATACAGTATTTATTAAAAAAAGAGGAAGAAAAAGAAGGAGAAAAGGTTTTATAAGAATACTATACTGTTGATGTCCTAGCAGTACATGATAAAGACCTATCACCATGGGACCTTCAGAAATAGAAAAGTATCAACTTAATCTGAGATTCCAGAATCTGTCTAGTTTCAAACATCATCTGTTTTAACTACCTCAAGGACTTAGGTCACAGCTAACAGAGACCATCTGGTGCTACCCTTCCTTAAAGAAAACATCTGGAATGGACATTTCAGAGAAGCAGATACGTGAGAAACTCTCCAGGGTTCAAGCTACTCTCGGCTCCAGTAGAAAATCACTTCAGCATAGAAAAGTTGCCCAGGGGATGCCCAAGGGCTCCAACCATTTACCCTTCGTGACCACATGTCTACCCGTGACACCAAACCAACAGATTTATTTATATTTATTTTTATAGCCATGACCCCAAGCCAACAGATTTATTTTAAGAGAGCAACATATATAACTTTTAAACTAGCAAGCTGGGTAAACCTCATGATTAGTGAATCTTCTAGCACCCAGCAAAAGTGTGTGGGTACCTTCCTCACCGCCAGCTCCTCTTTCTCCTCGCTCATAGAACCCCAGTTGTTTTCAGGTATCTACCCTCCTCGGCACAGGCAAGAGCTTCAGAGAGGCTATGTCCCTCCCTAGCCCTAGGGTGCACAAAATAGAAGAAAGAGCAAAGTTTATGGATGGATCCTACCAAGAAGCCCTACATCCACCAATAAACTTCCATTTACTGTCTGAGACTGCCATGCCTCTACTTACCCATCTTTTGCTTTTGGACTTCCCTGTTGTGTTGGTCCAGTCCAAAGACGCAACCCTCACTGCCTATTATTACCACCTGGAGAGCTTTTAAAAACCTACAGATGCCCAAGTACACTGAGAAAGAGCCTATTTCAATGGGACCTAGGCTTCTCAGGCTGATCACTGCAGGTTGTGGGTCAATGTTCCGTTGTCACATCAGTCAGGCCATCGTCCTTTGTATATTCATAGGCCCATGGAATAGTAGAGAGTTATTTTTTCAGGAACTGGGTAGTGAAAACAACATTGAGGGTCACAAAGGTCACAGCTGATACCCCAGGCCCACCCTCTGAATAGGAGTGAGTCTGAGAAAGTTCATTCAAGCACTCTAGGACACCTGGCCCAGGGTTGCCATACTTGGAAAGACCCAGTCATTGGAGTGGACTGTCTTTGTCAGCACCGTCTTCTCTATGCTACTTTAGAGAGAGGTAGAGTCCATCCCGAGACTGTCTCTTCCCTGTCTGCTGACGGACTTGGAACCTTGAGCATGGATTCGGACACCTGCAAGGCTCCCTAGAACTGGATTCTGATGACCTTGGGGATTCTCTGGTGTTCCTGACAACTGCCACAAGCTTCCAAGGGTTAAGTTACTTGTCAGCCAGTTAAGAAATTAAACTCTGTTTTTATATGACCTGGATTGGAAGAGAGGAAAAGAGACTCTAGAGGCATCAGAAGCTCAAGAAAGTCCCCAGAAGGAGGTCAGAATGTCAGGAAATCCCTGGGCGGTTCAAGCACATTCATTCTTTCTTCATTCAACTAGCAGTTCTTGAGAACCTGCTGTGGACCAGGCTCAGTGGCAAGTGTTGGACCCCACAAGGGTGGAGAAGACCTGGGAAATGTTTCAGGGAATTAAGATGCAGGCAGTAGGCTTAGAGTACAATAGGAGACAGGACAGGAGTTGAGGTTGGCCCCAGGATTCAAGGGTTGAGAGGCCAGCCTTGTGCTGTTACAACCAAGGAGACCCTGGAAGAGGCTTGAAGGGAAAGGTCATCAGGCGAGGCTGGTGATTGCTTGTCCCACTGGATAAGCACCCACTGGATGACAGGGGTCAAAAATACCACCCGTTAGAGTTCATGCTGCATTCACTCTTCATCTCACAGACAGGAGCCCTTGAATATGTTGTCCCCTCTCATTGGAATGTTCTTCATCCAACATGATGCCTGACTAACTCTGACTCACCTTTCAAGTGACTAGATATCACTTCATTCAGGATGCCTTCCCTGGTGCCCCAAAGCAGAGTGAGGGCCCCTTCCTTGAGCTCCTTCCCCAGGAAACCCTTACCCCCGTGCCTCAGGGAGCCATGTTGACTGAGCTCAACACCACTACCCAATGGCAGCCAGCATCTGCCCCATAAGACATAATCAGCCAATATGGACTGAAAAATGGATGAATGTAATGGCCTGCTTACTTGTCTAAAACCCCCCCAATAGACACAAATTCCCCAATGGCTAGTACACTGCCTGGCTCATAACAACATTCATTGACTGTGTGGGAGGGCAGGACCGAGAAAATGGAAGTGTCCACCTTCTATGCATCCTTGGACCACATTGGACCACAGTGGTCCATGCAGTGCACCCCTCTGCCCTCTCACCTGCCCTCCCTGTCTAAGGGAGGGCCTGACCATGGCTCTTCAAACTATTGATTGGTTCACTGACCTTTAGTGTCAAAAAAAAAAGTTTAACCCACCAGAATTTCTTTCTTGAAACTATACATAGTTGAAGTAATGCAAGCCAATGTTTGGGTGCGAACAATCACCCCACTACTGGTCGTGAGGATCGTCCGTGTTAGTACTGTGTCTTTACTGTGCCATAGGGCAGCCATGGGAAGGACCTACAATTCATTACTTCTCAAGCATTTTAGCCTTTTATTGACGATGACGGAATGGAAGGCATTGTTCCCCCTCTGGCTTTCGTGGGAATGAAGGAAAGCCTTCGTCTTTCCCTGTGCACCAAGATTGTTCCACATACTCACAGGGCTGGTCCGGTAGGCACCCTAAATCCCTTAAATGCCACTCCGTGTGTCCAGGGTTTACTGTGATCCTGAGCACCTGGGCCAATCCCCTTCTGGGAAAGGAAGACTGAAATGAACAAGCTCCAGGCTCCAAGAAGCAATGAGCAGGTGAAGCAGAGGGACGGGAGAGAAAAGACGGAGGAAACTGCTCTAGTAGGTGCGTCAAAGCCAGGCCTTTATGTATGAATAGAGATGTGTACAAGGACCACATTTTACCCCGCAAAATCATGATAGACTAAGAAGGAAAAAATCCATAAACATTTGGTTCAACCGAGTACAAATCATAATTACTATAATTATTTTTAAATCGCACAGCTATCACATGGTGTCGAACGTGTATGTTGAAGCCATGTAAGTTTCATCTGCTTACCCCACAAAATTCCAGCTTTTCTCTGTTCCGCCTTTGTATTTTATTCTTCAGATGACTAGATGTGGTGCTTCGCTCACAATTCGAGCTAGCATTGATTGTGAACAGGTTGCTCAGAGAGACAGGATTATTTGCTTGGCCAGGGTGGGGGGCCCCTGGCAGTTCTAGAAACAAAATGCATTGAGTCTCAGTTTATGGCATAAACATCTTTATTCAGAGCAAGCCCTTCTGAATCCCACAATGTCCATGCTCCATGGTAATATATTACAAAAATCACAAAAAAAAAAGCGACGTGTTCTGGGTACTAACACAGACTAATTCTTCCTGCTAACTGAGAAAAATTTCACAAATTATTGTCAATCAGACATTGAAATAGGCTCCAGGGAAAGAGAGAGAAGCAACATTATTCATGCCATTTAAAATTAAACCAGGCCATCAATTTATCTGCCTCTCAGGCTGTTTGTCCTTTTTTTGAATAATGCTTCGGGGATCAATATGGGGGGGGAGGGGAGGGTGGGGAAGAGGAAGGGCAGACGTAGAACAGTTTGTCAGTATAATTGTTTTACTGTCAATCTGCAGAAAACAAAATGGGGTTCAAATCAAGTATGAAATAGGATCACAGAAGCTTCTAAGAGCGCCAACGTAAAATGATGTGCTTTTAATTACCTAAGTTTGGTATGCCTCTTACACACAATTCCGACGACATTATAATAGTTGAGGAAGCAGTGTGTATTTATAGGAGTCAGATAAACTGGCATGGGAGTTCCTTCCATGCTCCTCACTGGCTTCTTGGCCCTGGGTGTCCTCGTCCATGAAATGAGGAATAATAACAGACCTGCGTCATCAGCTATTGAGAAAATTAAACGAAATAAAGTAGGTGATGCTTTTAGCACATGAGGCAGCATATAGCGAGATCCAGTAAGTTCCACGGGGCACGGGCCGTGTCCACTTTGTTCATCCTTACACCCTAGGACTGACCACAGCATATGGCATATGACAGACACACCAAAAACATCGGTTAACCGGATTAGTGAATGGTAGTTGAAGTGATATTATTTTACCCTCTTTGATGTTTTAATGGCTGTGCAGTATTCCATTTCATGGCCATAATTTCCTTAACCTTTGATCTCTGTGCATGTCTGGGCACTCAGTATATTTTCACAAATGTCTCTGTGATTGACATCTCTTTTCATATGGCTTTGGAGGACCAGGGGCTTCCCAGAGTGGCAGCAGAACCGTCCCCCGAAGCCTGAAAACTAAATCTTTGATCAACATAGAGACAGAGAGCATGGGATCATCCTCGAAGGCCAAGTGAAGTGAGAACATTAGCGCTGGGGCGGGCCCTGGTGCAGACTCCTGGCGCGAGACACAAAGAGGCTGCAACTTGTGGAGCTGAAGCAACTTCTAATGCCGGGTCTCTGACCAGAATCCGAAGCATCTTTGCTCTAAACCAATATATATATATTTTTTTTAGTTTATTTGAGAGAGAGAGAGAGAGAGAGAGATCACGTGCGTGCGCAGGGGAGAGGCAGAGGGAAAGGGAGAGAGAATCCCAAGCGGGCCCGGTGCCATCTGCGTGAAGCCCGGGGTGGAGTTCAATGTCACAAAAAGTGAGATCGTGACCTGAGCTGAAAGCGAGTCAGACGCTTAACCGACTGAGCCCCCCAGGGACCCCCAGACCAGTATTTGGTTATGCAGACCTTGTACGTGTGCATGCACATGTGTGTGGCTGCACGTGGCACGTAGGCTGTGCTTCGGTTGTGCAGATGGTACTACTGAGCCTGCACCTCGTGAGCCCGCGCTTGGCGAAGGTCACAGAAGTGAGAGGTCAGGCCATCGCATCCCTCAGTTTTCGGGTGAGGCTAAGAGGCTGGTAAGACCCTGTGGAGTGTTTTAGTGTCTTTTCCTACTGTGGAAATTTTAGCAGAAGGGCCTGAGGTCGGCTGAGACCATCACCGTACAAAGGCTGCTAGATTCGTTGCCAAAGAGCCTCACATAGCATCACCCACCGGGGTGACTTCACCCTAAATTCCAGAAATTCAGTTCCACGATGTCACTGAGTTTACCAGACTAAGGGAAAGTGATTCCTGTTCAGATGGTTGTAAAAACACTGGCCCTAATGGAAAAAAGCCACACAACTAGAAGAGACGCCTCCAAGTCAGGCCTCCTGCTCTTAGAGGGCCTTTCTGTGCACCGTGTAGACACGTGTGTTATCTGAATTCCCAGTCCACTTCCTGCACATGAGGACGAGGGCAGTGAATGGTGAGGGCCCCCACACTCCATGTGTGAGCTGAGGAATGTCCTGATCGGGCCCTCAGTAGAGAAAGCAGGCAGAGACCCAGAATAGCAAAGGTATAAGAGAACTTAGAACTCGGTAGTCTAAACCTCTCACTCTGCAAGAGCAAATCAGGGCCCCAGGAAAGACTCTCACCTGCTCAAGTGTGGTCACTGGTGAGTGTCTAAAGCTGCCCTGACTTCTGTTCTAGAACATTCACTCCTGCATCAGTGTTCCCCATCCTTGAAAGAGGGTTACTCCATCATCCTTGTCAGCATTACAGGCGTTTGCTAGAGTTGGTATAATAGCATCATAATGGCAACAACCCACGGCAGTAATTTCTAGTGATGTTCACGAGACGTGGGACATCCCCACTTGAATGAGTGACGGTAACAGGACCATGATTGTTGTTCTCATTGAGCAGAGATTCCAGTTTGATCTGAGCCGTGCCTGACCCAGGATTCAGACATGTCTGGGGAAAGGCAGGTTGTGGGTTTGAGGTGTCCATTTTCTTGAGGGATCCCAGGGTCTCTTGGGGCAAGAACCCCATCAGGGGCAGAGCTCCAAATGGGCTAAGAGAGGCATGGGTTTTAGATGCAGCTGTCCATCAAGTGGCCTAACATCCTCAGGAAATGGCTATAAGCAATGATCCAGATTGGCTGCAAACACCTCAGCTAGGCAAAGGAGCCACGGGGAGCATCTCAGATTTGGAAGAAACCCCAGGGAAATCAGGGAGAGGGATTGTCCTAGTCATAGAGCCCCTGCTGTGGGCCCACACTTCCATAGCTACAAGGAAAGTCTCCAAGGCTTCTGCAGGGACCACACGCTGCACTAGCATTTGGCCGGGATGGCAGAGAGCCCTCGGGCTCAAGTATTCAAAACCGACCTCCAGCACCATGGCCAGCACACCTCTGCCAGCCCAGGAGCACCATCCCTGCCCTGGTACCCGAGGAGGGAGAGATTTGCCAGTGCTTTGCCCCAGAGGGGAGGACTGGCCATGCCAGGCGCTGCCTGGGGACCCCAACATTTGTTGGGGAACACTTTGGGAGAGTGGGGAGACAGAGGTTTCTGAAAAGACACAGCCAGGGAAACACTGCTTTACTGACGTTGAAGGTCTCATTTGACGCCCCGGCCAGTGTTTGCAGATCCCTGCATTTTCCCCTTTCTCCTCACACCTATCTGTCCTTGAGGTGGTGGAACCTTTCAAAGATGGGGAAGATGAGACGCTAGGAGCTGGGGCGCCTGGTCTTCATGTCTGCGTCTAGTCAAATTCCCTCTCAGCTGCCCTGAGGCTGGAGGAAATAGAAACATGACTAAGCTAATATACATTCTGCCAACCCAGGGAAAATATAATTAACACGGCAGCTAGACTCAGCAAAGCCCACGGGAACATCCAAGAAGGAAAGGGCTCCCGCGGCTCCAGGTGACGTCAGAGAAAAGAAAAGGCCACTCTCACTAATCCCACAGCGTGCTTCTCTGTCAGGCCTGCAATCCAATAAAGGGAAAAGACATGAGACCCAGGGCAGCCTTGCCATTGGAAAGGACCTACTGCCTCTAGGAGTCATCAAGGGGAGTCTGGCAGAGCAGAATGGGTTTATGCAGCTCTGATAATGCACTTCCAGCAGAGACAAGAACCCTCCCAGACACAAGGAAGGCATGAGACCAGTTGCTGTAACTCACATACACACACCTAGCTTATAATTACGCGTCGAAAGGCAGGAAGTCAGGCAGACATTAGCAGCCCCTGAGAGCTGAATTGTGAAGGCTGCTATCAGTCAATAGCCCGCTCCCCAGCCAACAGCCTCCTAAAGGAAATGCAAAAGGAAACTCCTTGTTTTTTTTTTTTTAACTTTACCCATTTGGTTTAGAGAGAGAGAGAGAGAAAGAATCTGCTATCAGCTCAGAGTGGGGCTTGGTCTTACAAACAGGGAGATCATGACCTAAACCAAAGTCAAGAGTCGGATGCTTTACCGAGTGAGGCACCCAGGCGCCCCAGAAAACTGGTCTCTAATCCATTTAATTGGCCTTTTCTTTCCCTCTGGTGACTCATATTTGATAGATTTCATAGATGCTTATACATTTTTATGTACTTACCATTACCTTAGCCCTTTTGATACATTCAACTGTCGTATTCTCTAACGCCTTTAATTATTCTGCCATCTTTTCGTGACTTCAGCAAATTAGTGCCCGGCCCCTCCTAGCCTAAAACTCATAGCTTAACGCCAGTCTTAAGAAGATAGTGATACAATGGGATGTTACGGTACAACTTAGTCTAGTTTCACGTAGAGAAACGCGAAGAGGGACAAAAAAAAACTGAAGATCCCACAACAGGAATGGAGGAAGGCCACAGATGTGCAGAAATTGACATGTGGTGCAGGGTCGTGTTTTATTAAGTGACAGTGGGGATGGTTTTGTTGTTGTTGTTGTTGTTGTTGTTGTTTTTCAGTTTTAGTTGCTTTTAAGAAGAGATTATCCAGTGGGAAGAATGCGAGTACAGCCCACACTTCCTGTTTGCTCGATAAAAAAGGAAAAAGTCAAAAATAATAGGTATATTCCAAACCAAGTGTGTAGTCATTTAAACAACTCCTACAGGGGCGCCTGGGTGGCTCAGTCGGTTAAGCGTCCGACTTCGGCTCAGGTCATGATCTCGCGGTCCGTGAGTTTGAGCCCCGCGTCGGGCTCTGTGCTGACAGCTCAGAGCCTGGAGCCTGTTTCGGATTCTGTGTCTCCCTCTCTCTGACTCTCCCCCGTTCATGCTCTGTCTCTCTCTGTCTCAAAAATAAATAAACGTTAAAAAAAATTTTTTTTAAATAAATAAACAACTCCTACAGGCAAGAAAATGCAGGCAGGTTTTCCATTTCACCCCAATCTGGAGCCATCACTGAGGAACAAAAAATGTCATCAAACCCATATCCAAAATGGATACACTCCCATTCCGTAGGGAACATTTAAACGTTACTGGTTTTGACCTTACAAACGAATCATTCATTAGGAAATCAATCTCTCGGATGTTTTTCAAATGCCGAACACTCACATTCATCACCAAAATCCCCATAACATGGAAAGAAACTTCCCGGGAGTATCTTTGAGGCCCCTCTGTGGCACAAATATCCACTGCCCTTGCTAACTATGAGACTTTTGGGTAAATAACTCCACTTCTCTGAGTACTGAAGATGTCCCAGCAGGAAAGGACAGTAATCTGTCTCTCCCGGGGTGGCTCTTGGGTTTACAGGGATGAAGGTGCCTAGCTGAGATGCATTCATTTATTCACTCAGTCAACCAGGGTTTATTGACGGGCCCGGGTACTGTGCTAAGTGTGGGGAAACAGCACAGGACAACACCCTGGATTTCTCCTAATTCTCCCCTGATGCTGTGGCCGGTTCGGCCTGCTAAACCTGGCCGGGGCTCTGCTGGACACACAGCCCTATACTGGCCTTCCTTCTTCTTTGCTCGCTGATTTCTCTGGGAGGGCCTCCCCCCGCGGCCAAATCCAAGTGGTCCCCTCTCATCCTGATGCCTCAGTTAGCTCTCCACCAGGAGCCTGGGCTATTTCCTTACTGAGAAAAACTGAGGGCTTTCATGGTGTCCTAGGAAGCAACACATTGCTCTAGGTTCTATGGCTCTTAAACTCACACTCCCGGCACTGGCCCTAAGCACCTCTAAAGAGTCGTTGGGAGAATTCCTTAAAAATGCAGATTCTCTGACCCTGGCCCAGACCTACTGGGAATCAGGTGATTTCCCTATGAAGCCAGGTTTGGGAACCACTGCTTGAGGGTAGCACACTGTTTTTGTTTGGTCTTTCCAGAATCGGCAGGCATTTATTTCCCTTTGTTACTTCTTCCAAGATCTGACCCTTCTTATCTGCTCCTTGCCCACCTCTCCAAAGCCTTACTATTTATTCTTTCTAATCTCACACACAGAAATCTCTCCTCATCACTGCACAGAATGAAAACGATTGGACTTTTGTGTGTTTTTTGCCAGCTCCTGGCCCTGCACCACGCAGAGTATATGCTATAGATCGGATTAAGGACACTTCACTGGGAAATTCCAAGCTTTTGCTTGTGATTTTTCCATAGTGAATAAGCTCTTGATCATACATACTCCCTGTGGCCCCTCCTGAGATGAAGGAAGGAGAGGAGCAGCTGACCACTTTTTTTCAGCTACGTGTTTTTTAACTGACACACAGAAAAGTTCACCCTTGTAGAGTTCAATGAGTTTCGGCAAATGTGTGTGTTCAGAAAACCACCACCATAATCAACACATGGGATAATTCCGTAGCCCCCAAATGTCTTTCCTGCCCTTTGTACTTACCCCGTCCCTCTGCTCTCAGCCCCTGGGAGCCACTGATCTTTTCTTCTTTCCCTCTAATTTTGCCTTTTCCCAAATATAAGTTGTCATATAAAGGGAGACATACAATACGTTGCCTGCAGCATTTTGAAAGATGATGGATTTAAACAAATACTGGAGAAAGGGCTGACTGTTCCTTCTTAATGTTTTGGTTTCTAGCACTTATAATCTGATATCATGTATAATTTTGTGCATCATAATCCTCTTTGCAGCCCCTGTGATCGATTAGATAGTCAAGATGAAACAGGCACTTTGTGTTGTCCTTCGTTTGGCAAACACAGACTAACACAGCCCTTTGTAAAGGTCAAGTTGCAGCTTTCTGGTTTTCTCTCCTGTGACCAAAGTTTTCCGTCTTCCCACCTACCCTCCTGCCTTGCCTACCACTCTTGGCAAACGCCTGTCTCTGGTATGACCTGTAACCCAGGGGAGGGACAGTTCATGCTGAGGGAATGGGAGGCATAGGGAGGTTTATGCTGCAAAGGCTTCAGCGGCTCCCCCTTGGTCTGAGTAAGCATCTTCTCGCTCTTACTGGCCCTCCTATTTTACCTATCTTTGAGAGGCAACACATATGCAAAAGAAATACACCTGACTCTATAGAATGCAGAACACTAAAATGCTCCTGACAAATGTGGATGATTTAACCCTTCCCAAAGGAGAGCAGCGAGGCTGTCACGCAGTCGGAAACTGAGTATTTGGGGGCGCCTGGGTGGCTCACTTGGTTGAGCATCAGACTCTTGGTTTCAGCTCAGGTCAATTTCTCATGGTTCATGGGTTCGAGAACCGTGTTGGACTCTGTGCTGAGAGCACTGAGCCTGCTTGGGATTTTCTCTCTCCTTCTTGCTCTGTCTCTCCCTCACTTGCGCTCTCCCCCCCCCCCCAAAAGAAATTTAAAAAAAGAATGAGAGAAAGAAAGAAAGAAAGAAAGAGAAAGAAAGAAAGAAAGAAAGAAAGAAAGAAACTGAGTATTCCGCAGGTAACCCCTGCTCAAAGAGTAAAGAAGGGGGGCGCCTGGGTGGCGCAGTCGGTTAAGCGTCCGACTTCAGCCAGGTCACGATCTCGCAGTCCGTGAGTTCGAGCCCCGCGTCGGGCTCTGGGCTGATGGCTCAGAGCCTGGAGCCTGTTTCCGATTCTGTGTCTCCCTCTCTCTGCCCCTCCCCCGTTCATGCTCTGTCTCTCTCTGTCCCAAAAATAAATAAACGTTGAAAAAAAAAATTTAAAAAAAAGAGTGAAGAAGGTAGGCCTGGCTGCAGGGAATCCCCATGAGACCCTGGGCAAAACTGGGAGGCAGAGAGCGGTCACTCGAGTTCAAGGAAAATCAGCAACCATCATATTTATTTCCCCCAGATCCCAGAGTTACCAAACGTTCCTCAGAAATCGTTCCTACTGGACAGGTCTCTGGGGGTCTTTTCCTGCCTATAGCATCAAAGGCAGCCACCCCTTCCCCACGAATCCCATGACCAATGCCATCCGCCACAAGAATAGACATCATTTTCATGGACTAAGTAAGTAAGTAAACTCAAGAGTTTTCCCCCAGAAGGCCAAGCTCTCCTGAAAGATCAGCAGCCGCCAAGGTTTCTGGCCCAGATGGTCCGAGGTGTCAGCTCCAAGCCCAGCAGCCAGAAAACGCCAACTCACCACTGCGCTGCGCATTGCCAATGTGTGGGGGGCTGCAGGTAAAATTGCGTTTAAAAGCAAACAACCCCCGGGGTTCCTGGGTGGCCCTGTCGGTTAAGCTTAGGCGTCAGACTTCAGCTGAGGTCATGATCTCAGGGCTCACGAGTTCGAGCCCCACGTCGGGCTCTGTGCTGACAGCTCAGAGCCTGGAGCCTGCTTCGGATTCTGTGTTTCCCTCTCTCTCTGCCCCTCGCTCTCTCTCTCTCTCTCTCTCTCTCTCTCTCTCTCAAAAATAAATTAAAAAAAAAAAAAAAAAAAAGCAAACAACCCCCACCAAAACTCCAGTCCGTGTTTTAGGCTTTGCCTTGAGTCGCCGCGCCTTCGCCGCGCCTTCCCATGTGTGCCGCCAGCCCGGAACTCCAGTCCGGGTTTTCCACCCCCTCCCTTCACCTGCTTCTCCGGGTCCGGGCGGTGGTCCCGCAGTCCCGGGGCGGAGAGCAGCGGCTGGGATTCCAGCAGCCGACAAAGGACGGCCCCAGGGGGTCCTGAAGTCTGACTTTCCTTGTTGGGGGGGACCCACCTGCAGCACCGGAGCGAGGGGCACACCTGAGCCGACGCGGTCGGGACCAGGCAAGTATTGCCCGCTGGAGGCTTACTACTTTGCGATGCGGGATCCCTGGCCGGGCGCGCGCCGCTCGGTCCAGTCGGAGGGCGCGCGGGAGTGAGGGAGGGAGCCCTTGCGCAGAGCAGGGATGCAGAGCCTGGATTCGAACACCCCGCCGGCACTGCTTCTGGCCGAGGGATTTCCGAATGGTTGATCTGGTCTCCGGAAGGTCGGGTGTCCTTCTGGGAGCGGGATGACCCTGGGACCGAAGCACGCAGAGCGCTTGGGTTTGCTTTAGCAGCCCCAGTCCTGCACCCCCACGGGGTCGTACTGAGCGGGGAGCAAGCAAAGAAAAATCGGGAGAACGTGGTAGAGTATTGCTTCATAGGGTGTGTGCGTATGTGTGAAAGCAAAGCTGAGATTGACAGGGTGTTGTGAACTGTTACATGCGTTGTCGGATTTTTGACACTTGTTTAATAGGAGCATGCTTTTACCCTCCTGCAAAATAAACTATCCACTAAATATATAAAATAGAATAATTAATATTTTGAGGAAAGATGAAGGTGATGCGTTCCTCGAAAAGTACCATAAGTTTAGAGTAATTGCTTCTGTTTATTTCGCCTTTTTTTTTTTTTTTTTTTTTTTTTTTTTTAGGGAGTAAAAAAAGCATCAAATTGCCTGTTTGGTTTTTCCCCTTTTGAAACTTAGAATGGTGTCTGGTTATCCCTGAAGAAGGCTTTAATTTTTCATCCTCACATTTGGCAGGCGGTTCACAGGACTTTGCTTATCTTCCCCGCGGGGACTGGTTCCCACAGGCAGTCTGTGAAGATTAGAATTGATTCTGCTTTTTCTTTGCATAATAGCTAATCATCACCATTAGCACTTCAGAAGTTCAGCCTTCTGAATAAGAGTCCTTTCTTCCCACATTTTCTATTGATTTACATCATTAACCATTGAAAGGAAGCTCTTTTGATTGAGACGCCGTGGAATTGGAGAAATCATGGATCCCTTCAGATGATTTGTTTAGAAATTGTTCGCCTGATCTATGCTGTATGTTTAATGGGATGAGGGGGGAGAAGAGAAAATGAGAAATGTTAACTACTGCCTCTCTGGGTCCATCTTTACTCTTTCCAGAAGGAGAAAATCGTGAAATCCTTTGTCAAATTATAGAGAAACTAGGAGTTCCTCTAGGACAAGTCAGATCCATTTCACAGATGGGAATACTAGAGAGCCCTCCCTCCATTGGCCATTTCCTCTGAATTAGTCTGCCGGGCCAAGTTCTGGATTCTGACCCACGGTGACTGCTAATCTAGGAATCCCTTGTGCGTATCCCAGGCATTTAGCTCTGGTACCGGAGAAATACCATGCCGGCCAATCCACACGCAAAACAACACAAATCTCACTTCAGAAGACTCAGCCTTCGTGTCCTTTTCCATTCTATGACACTCATACCTCTCACCGGACTACGCCTGGTCACTTGAAATGTTCAGGTGGGAAGTTCACCACATTTCCTTGATTCAGGAGGTGTTTGTTTCTTAATCGATACGGAAACTGTACTCCATAGACCCAGCCCGTAACCGTAACCGTGGATTTGAAAGACTTTCTTTTACGCACAGTCACTGGCTGTTATTTGAATCCCGGGACTGCTGAAAATTGGTAATAGAGCTAATAATAGCAGCCATTTCTCAAAAGTCTATTATGCACCATTAACTCTACTAAGGGCTCTAGTCATATTGTCCCAATTAATTCTCGCTACATTCTTAAGAGGTACCTAATATTATATTCACCTTACAGATCAGAAAGATGAAGTGACTAGCATTTATCTTTTAAGTGGTGGGGGGGGGAGGGTGAGGGGGGCGGGTCTGTCTGACTCCCGAGCTCAGGGTCTTTCTGTCCTGTTCTGTTGCTCTCACCTGCGTATCCCCAGACATCGGAAGACAAGATACGTTTCAGATCAATTAGGGTGGCCTTACTGTTCTCTCACTCACTAGGGAAGGGATTCTGGACAAAGTGCGCGAGAATTACAGGAAACCTCAGCATGCTTACAGCTAATCACGGACTCCCCCAAAAACCACACTTCACCTTCGGCCCCATGTCTAATTTCCCCAGTGAGAGACTGGGGCTGGTGAGAAGAAGGAAGAGAAGGACAGTGTCCCCCGTGACCCCAGAAGAGGGAGTCTCCTCTCTTCCAGAAGCCTTTTGAGTTATGCCCAGTAGAAGTAAAAGGAGAGTGGGGAATTGATCGAGCAGAGTTTTAACTAAGGCATCTGAGAGGGAAAAGCGTCTGGTGTTTTTAATTTCTTCTTGTCTGAATCAGCCAAGCCCCGAGCCATTTGGGTCTGGAGACGTTGGGTCCCCGCAGAGAAGCCTTTCCCTTGGCCCTTCAGCCCCTCTCGCAAGGTGGTTTATCATGCCTTCAAAACCAGCTCTCCACCGGCTTCGAGCAGGACAGTACAGCTGTGACATGAACATCTTTCTTCGGAAAAAGCCAGCAACGATAAGCATTCAGCCACTTTCATTATTTTAAAAGTCTGCATTCCCGAAAACTGGCCTCCGATTTGTTTCTGTACAATCCAAGGGATTGACCGAGGCGTGACAGGCTAGTCTGGAAGTCAGTGCGTCTCAAGTTTTAAAAATTCCTTAATACTTAATATTTTCTCATTCTAGAGTACTCCGTAAGTGTTTGCTCCTTACTTCCTGTCAGGGCATGGCTGTGTAACTTCAGGAGATTTAGGGAACAGCCTCCACCATCAGCCCCGCTTCTTTGGGTTTGTCCAACCTCTAGGAACTCTGTCCTTCAGTGCTCGCAACCTGGCTCTCCGGGCAGAGGTGGCCAGCCCCTGCCCAGCACTCGCTGCACATCTGATGCCTGCCCAGATTACCGCACTTCGGGCTCAAGTCTATTTCGGTATTTGTCAGCGCGTCTTATTTATATGTCAGCGTCTAGTCTGACCATCTTCAGTTCAGGAACGGGGTCCTATTCCTTCTTTCCTCATCCATCTCTCTTTCATCCATTTCAGTATTTCCTGGTTTACAGCGGTTGCTCCATCGATCAGTAATTAATTAATCTCATTCCAAGAATTTGTTTCGCCGGGTGCAGACAAATCAACTCAAGGTGCTAAAAAGCATGTGTCGATGTGATCAATCAGTAATTGTGGAGAAGCACGGCTTCAGGGGTGCTGAAAACTAGAGCCAAGGAAATGCCAGCTTTCAAAAATATCTCTTTTTAAACTTTCCAAAAGTTTATTTACTTATTTAGAGAAAAAGGATGCACACACAAGCAGGGGAAGGGCAGAGAGAGAGAGAGAGAGGGAGGGAGAGAATCCCAAGCAGGTTCCGCGCTGTTAGCCCAGAGCCAGACACAGGGCTCAAACCCACAAACCGTGAGATCATGACCTGAGCCAAAATCAAGATTCAGACACTTAACCAACAGAGCCAGCCAGGCGCCTCTCCCCCGCCCCAAAATATCTTTTTAAAAAGTAGTTGGGGCGCCTGGGTGGCACAGTCGGTTAAGCGTCCGACTTCAGCCAGGTCACGATCTCGCGGTCCGTGAGTTCGAGCCCCGCATCAGGCTCTGGGCTGATGGCTCAGAGCCTGGAGCCTGTTTCCGATTCTGTGTCTCCCTCTCTCTCTGCCCCTCCCCCGTTCATGCTCTGTCTCTCTCTGTCCCAAAATAAACGTTGAAAAAAAAATTTTTTTTTAAATAATAAAATAAAAAGTAGTTTCCCCAAAACAGAGGCTGGTAAAATGATGACTGATGAAATTCTGGTGGAGATTACTAAATAGATGATAAGCGAGGATGTGGACAATAGTATGACTTGTAGAACACTACAGGAGTTCCCGGAATCAAGCCACACTGAGCTAAGCATATTTCGTTTTTCTGAGATTGGTGAAAAGGGGATGCTTGAGGCCAGAGGTTCGTAACTCGGGGATGTGTTCTGATCGGGGTATTGTTGCTTGTGTACCAGAAGCTGCACACAGCCTCAGGGCCGTCTTAACTGGGCCGCGGCCCATTGGTCGCCATCTGATTATACTTCTCAGAGCTCCAGTGGGGGCTGCGTGTCCCAGGACTGACGTTGTAAAAGCCTTGTCAAAATGGTCTTGACATTGTATTTCTTAATTTTAGCAAAACATTCGACACGATCGGGCCTGGTATATTCTTTTCGCTTATTCAACAGATAGCCATTGAAAGGTGAGTGATGTGCCAGGCATTAAATTAGCTGCTTATTCAGCATTTGTGAAGCAAACTCTGAGTTAGTTCATAGCAAGGAGAAGAAACCCAAGTCAGACACTGATTGCTTGCGCTTGTCTTTGGAACAAAGCAGGAGATCAATAGATTCACTCGTTCCTGGGTGTTGGGGTCTCTCCAGGTGCCCTGCATGGTCCCCGCTCACTCTGATCTCTGCTCAGGGGGTTTTCTGACCACCCGCTCTCTCAGAGTGCCTGGCCTGGCCACTTTCCATTTCCTTACGTTGCTTTATTCCTCGTTCTTTGCGATTTTCTTACAGATGTGTGTGTGTGGTTGCCGTCGTCTGTCTGTCTCCCTGGATTGTGCTGGGAAGAAGGGAGGAGCTTCCCAGGACTGGTAGTTCCTTGCCCTTCAGCTTGCGTTATCGCTGGCAATTGCGGCCATTCCCGTTAATCAGATTTCCAGATGATGGAAGTTCAAGAGGGATAGCTGATACAGTAAATAAGAGAATCAGACTTCATTACAATAGCATATGTGAAAGCGCTTTGATCATGGTAAATTATAATTAAACGTAAGTTAGCATCCTTATTTTAAGTGGCAATAAATCTGAGCCAAAACCAATAAAATGAAGGTTAAAGACAGGCTCGTACATTTAGGCTGAAAAAATCGATGACATAAGTCCAAGAGGAAGGAGCCTGGAAGGGCAGCAGCACAGTGATTCAGCCACGCAAAGAAGGCCATCTTAGGGCTGCTGAGCAGCTGAGTGACCAAGTAGCTGAGCTGTGATGGGGCATTCTTCGAATGGCACCCACGTCGTGGGGTGGACACAGCCACACCAGAAAGTGGCCAGTGGAGGGTAACTCGCTCGGGGAATAGCAGTGAGAATTGGGGGCATTTAGCTGAAAAAGAGGGGGTTTGGGGAAGTTGGGGGGGGGGTCTGCCTGTCAGTCCCCACTGAGAGCCCATGTGGAGAAGGAGAATTTGGTGTGCGTGTTGAGGGCTAGGTAGGAAGGCCTGGGTCCTAAGGGGCAGATTGCCATTCAGGTTAAGGAGAGTGACGCAGCCCGTGGCCAGCACACTGTCACCTGGGGAAGACTAGCACTGGAGATACTTAAAGAGGAGCTAGACGACCATGAGACCACGAGGGAAGCCATAAGAGCTCAGCCAGCTGCTACGTGTTAAGTCTCTGACATTACCCGTCTGTTCTGACTTCAGTATTTTCTTTTTCTTTTTTTTTAATTTTTTTTTTTTAACATTTATTTTTGAGACAGAGAGAGACAGAGCGTGAATGGGGGAGGGTCAGAGAGAGAGGGAGACACAGAATCCGAAAAAGGCTCCAGGCTCTGAGCTGTCAGCACAGAGCCCGACGTGGGGCTCGAACCCACGAACCATGAGATGATGACCTGAGCTGAAGTCGGGTGCTTAACCAACTAAGCCACCCAGGCGCCCAGTATTTTCTTTTTTTTTTAATTTTTTTTTAATCTTTATTTATTTCTGAGACAGAGAGAGACAGAGCATGAATGGGGGAGGGTCAGAGAGAGAGGGAGACACAGAATCCGAAAAAGGCTCCGGGCTCTGAGCTGTCAGCACAGAGCCCGACGTGGGGCTCGAACCCACAAACCGTGAGATGATGACCTGAGCTGAAGTCGGGTGCTTAACCAACTAAGCCACCCAGGCGCCCAGTATTTTCTTTTTTTTTTAATTTTTTTTTAATCTTTATTTATTTCTGAGACAGAGAGAGACAGAGCATGAGCAGGAGAGGGGCAGAGAGAGAGGGAGACACAGAATCCAAAGCAGGCTCCAGGCTCCGAGCTGTCAGCACAGAGCCCGATGCAGGGCTTGAACTCACAGACCGTGAGATGGTGACCTGAGCCAAAGTCAGAGCTTAACCGACTGAGCCACCCAGGCATCCCTACACATCTGTTTTTTATGAAGAAAGTCTGGTGTCCAGGGAACAATTCTCTCCATATCAAAACCCAATAATACTAGATGAGCGCCTTTCATTTACAGGTTCCATGTTCATAGAAACAAGGGGGACCCGGTAGTCCTGCCCCAGTTCTTTTTCCCAAAGATGCAAAAGAGAGAAAATCAACCTTCCAAGAGATTGGTAGAAAACTACCTCAGTAAGGCTTTTGGGAGAAAACAAACACTGAGAGCCGAAAGTACAAAGGGACTGACCCAGGTTACTTGAGACATGGGTAGAGGCATTCAAGACGATACAAGAGTCAAACACAACGCTTGATGTTTCCCGCCATTGGTGCCCCACCTCTGTGCCCTCCTAAACAAGCAGCTATTTGAAAAATGTGAAACTGTCCCACTTTATTACTTAAGTGGCCAGCTATCTACTTGTTTGGCCGTCGGAGTCTCACAAAGGAGATAAATTAGGCCTTTGCAGGCCAAAATTACATTATCTAGGGCTCTGTCGTGATTACAGACTTAAATGATCCTAATATCCTAAAACAAAATGGATACCAGGATGTGGCGCTCCCTCTTTGTGATGACTCCAAGGAGACATGAGAGGAGCTCAGACACCAGCCTGGAGAAAAAGCAGCGGAGAGTAGAAAACAGAACTTGAAGGAAGCAGGTCTGTCCCTTAACACAGGTAGTGGGTCCTACATTAGCCAACCCGAACCCCTCCAGAGGAAGCCGGGCCATCTAAGGTTGCATGGAATCTTTACAGCCCGGAAGCATTTGCTACAAACATTCTGGAAGCTTCATCAATTCAAACTCTACCCCCAACTTTCTTTTCCTGCATTATTCCGTGCATCTGGGTCTCGATGATGAACTCCAGAAAAATCTCAGTCTTGTGTTTCCTTGCAAAACCTCTTTGGCTGGTGATATCTGAATTTGGTTTTTTTCGTCTTCTAGTCCTTTTTTTTTTTTTCCAGCTCTCTAAGCCATTGAAGTCAAGACTGTTTTTCTCCCCTAGCGGGGGGATCAGACGTGCTCTCGGGCACCCACCTCATTTATTCGAGCCACTGGTCCCGTGTGGGCCCCAGCTGAGGTGTGAAGCACATTCCAGACGACAGACCCTGCTGTTAGAAAACAAGAATAAGCCTTCCGACATGTCAGTCTGATCTTTACATTTGAAGGGAGCATATTATTAGTAAAGCATACATTTTCTCCTCAAAACAAAATAAGATATTTTTCTGCATTACCAGTGGAATATTTTTACAGGATATGTGAAAATGTATATTAGGCAATGATCCATCATTCAGTTTAATTCCACAGCTCTCCTGGGTGCCTTCTATTCTACCATACATGTTTCAAAATAACATGGTTTGTGTTTATGGACTCCTCTCCCCGGGAAAGAGGCAAGGCCCTAGCACAGAAAATGACTCCAGTGTAAGGCAGAACAGCACAGATAATAATACTGTAAGAGATCAGAAGGACAAAGCAGGCCAGGCACACATCATTCATTTGTCTGTAAACACCTTCAAGGCAAAGATAGGGACTTCATGTTTTTTATACTCTAGCCATGCCCCATAAAGCAGAAGCCAAGAAGGAATTCTTACTAGTTGGTGAATGATCTCATTACAATGAGCATGAACAGCTTCGAGCGCAGAGGATACTGGGCAGATAAACTAATGTGCTAAGAGATTTTTCATCTGATTCTGACCTAAATTGGTAAATGTCAGTATAATATTTTCTAATTTAGAGGCTCAGAAAATGATGGATAAAATCCAACAACCATCAAACCCTTCAAAGAGCGCTTTTGATATTTAAGCCTCACATCAACCTTTGGAAATAGATATTATTTTTTTTATCCTCATTCATCCATCCCTCTTTTACTGGTGCCTTCTAGACACTGTGTGGCTCTAACAGTGAAAAAGGATCCAGAGGCTTGCTTTCACAGAGCTGACTTTCTGGTGAGTGAAAAAACAGCTAACAAGAATAGACACGAATGGTTTAAATCAGTGATAAATACTACAAAGAAAAAATAAAACCAGTAGTATGATAGAGAATGATCAAGGAAGAGGTAATATCTTTAGAAAGGGTTCTCTAGGGAGGACTTGAAGGCACCAGATCCAAGGAAAGGATGCTCCAGCTAATAGGCATAGCAGGAGCAAAGGCCCTGAGGCCGGTCAAGGTGGGTGGTCTCCTGAACTGAGGGAAATCAGGTGAAGGTGACAAGGAGGAGAAAAGTAGAAGCTGGGGACAGAGAGGAGACAGCAGCCAGGCTAACGAGAGCCTCGTGGTTTGGATTTTAGTACGAGTAGAAGGGGAAGTCAGTGAAGGGTTTTTAAATGTTGGCCTTTGAGTAAAGGATTGTGGAGAGGAAGAGTGGAGGCACAGAGGCCAGATGGGAGACGACTGCAGGAATCCAGTTGGGATATATGGTGGTTTGAACCCGATGATAATTCGTGGAAATGGACAAAAATGAGTAGATTCCTGATGTGTTTTGGACGTACAGTTGATAGCCCCTGCTAACGGAGTAGATCCAGGGAATTTGGGGAAGAGACGCCCACATCCTCAATTCACGCGTTGAAACTGAAGTTCAGCAAGGTGAAGGGACATCTGTCTAAGGCCTCACAGCTGTACAAGGCAGGGCTAGGACCCCAAGCCGGCACTCTTATTCCGAAACAGGTGGGTCAGCTCACTCTTGCCACAATATGAGAATTACATTAAATGAGTAGGAAGTCCTCTTAACTCCTCTTGATATCGATGTAGTGATTTTTTTTTTCAAGACTGTATGTAGTGGACGACGTGTAAGATCCATTCAACTAGTCGGTCAATTTGTGGCTTATTGCCACCCGGTCATTGTACTCGCCGGGATCGATGGACCGTCTCCAGCAGTAGATGTTTGTAACCACAAAGTGCACTTCAGTTAAATTCTTCTCAGAGGTTGTCTTATTTTCAGAACCAGCATTTCCTTGGGATACCATAAATTATTAGAGGGACATCAGGCAACAGATGAAGGCTGCCTCTTGTAAGGGCTCTCGTTGCAAGAACATTAGCCCATGGTTTTATCAAATTGGCCTTAGTGGATAAGCTGTTCTTTAAAATCTCCTGATGAGCAGTAAATTCAGATCTTTGTCTCCAGCCAATGTGCTAAGTAATCCAGAACGAGTTCTTTCGCCCCTGAACTCTGAGATGTCTCCAGCTCATTTATGCCAGATCCAAAGAGCGGAGCGGGGAGGGAATTGGAAATATGGATCCCATTGCTGGGACGACATCTGTTCACTTATTCCGTAAATGCTGAGTTCCCGGCACATCAAGGTCCTATTCTAGGCACTGGAGGGGGGCATCCTTGATCTGGGGCTTTCTCCTGAACCACAGAGTTAGGGTTTTGTCTACCTCCCCCAGCATCTCCCTTAGAACGGGCTCCCTTCTCTACCATTCTCCAAAGCCACCTGCCATGTATCTCCAGCCATTCTATCGGTTACCTTCAGAGCAGGACTGGCCAGGTTCCAAGAGTAGATGAGGAGCTTTTGAGGAATTGTAACCCACTTTTGCTGCAATGTGGTCTAAAGACGGTACTGCTGATTGTAAATGCAGATGCCAGTAGGATCGTCAAGGGAGAGCCCTTGGTGCTAATTCTGAGAGCTTGAGGTCAGCACCCACCAATTGTTTGGGAACCATTTTCAAGTCCTTCAGGTAATAAGCAGTTGCTCCTAGAAGGCCCACTGAATGACCCCCCTCGGAGAATGCTGTGAGGTGGGAAGGAGGTTGGAGGGAACAATCTGGAAGAGAGGGAGCCAGTGAGGATTTCATTAAAGGTACTACAAAGATACCTTCATATAGTCAAGGATTCCTACTTGATTATGCAAGACTGGATTCTGGAATGGTTTATAACCCCAGAACCTGGAAACTGAAGATGGCAGGGTGTCTACAAAACACTCCCCTTTTGGGGACGCCTGCGTGGCTCAGTCACTTAAGCATCTGACTCTTGGTTTCGGCTCAGGTCATGATCTCATGGCTCATGAGTTCAAGCCCCACATCAGGCTCTGTGCTGCCAGTGGAGAGCCTGCTTGGGATTCTCTCTCTCCCTCTCTCTCTGCCCCTCCCACTTCCTCGCTCTCTCTCTCTCTCTCTGTCTCTCTCTCAAAAATAAATAAATACATACATACATACATACATACATACATACATACATAAAAACATTCCCTTCTGTCTCTACAGGGACCTTAAAAAAGCAGAAAAAAAAGCATTACTGTGGCACAGACTGTCCTATAAATCAACATCATCCGATAAGATTTTGAGTGCAATGCTACGTACTTCTGCAAATTTTCTTATGCAAATGGCAGGACTATTAAAAATCTCACATAGAATTGTTCTCAAGAATCTGCTTCCACAAGGGTGAAAATTCTTTTAAGTACCTTCATTTTCAGGGACGAATTCTCCCCTCTCCCCCACACGCACACAAACACACACACACAAATATCAGGCAGCCAAAGGGAATTTGTACAAACTTCCAACTTAAATGTTGCATATCTTGATTAGACTATTACATAGGTGTAGATATTTGGCAAAATTCATCAAAACTGTACTTGAAAATAGGTGCATTGATGGCATACAGATTATACCTCAGTAAACTTAATTCAAAAAGTAAAAAGCAAGCCAAAAAATTCCAATTTTATATTACGTTAATATTTTTTGTGTCTGTCTCCGGCTTCCGGTATTTTCAATACCAAGGATTTTCATTGGAGTACAATCAGAATGAGCAAAGCTATTATCAAAAGCTTCCTTTACTGGGACTAAAGTTTAGCCAGGAAATTAAGGGTTAGCCCTAAATTCGTGTTATTCTCAGATAAAACAAATGCAGATCTCTGAATAACAAGATGTACAACCCATCACCAGCTTGTACAACCTGAAAACTCAGATAAACCCGGGAAATCAGAGCCTTCAGTGGCAAGCCCTAGCAGGTGTTGAGAAGTATTCAAGGAGTCTATTGTACTTTTGATAAACTGAAAAAATCTGGTTCCAAGCCTGTCAGACAAATACTAGTAACCATATTTTGAAGCAAATCTTAGTTCCAAGTATTTCTTTTCTGCCACATCTTTCTAGCTCCCTTTGATAACCGGTTCATTCTTTGGTTCTTGGAGCCGTGCCCGTGGAAGAATCGTTGACGTGGCCAAAGTGGTCTAGCTGTGTTGGGATTTAGACACATTCCTAAAATGACCTGGGGAGATGATCTGGGGCAGGCGTTAGACTGCGGGTCTGGTCCAGGACGCGCTGAGCTGCAAACTGAGACCCGCCCGGACCAATTGGAGACTGACAGTAACTGCATCCTTCCTCCAGGCCCAGCCCGGACCTCCACCCCCCACCCCTACCTAGAGCAGGCCCTTCCCTGGGACCAGGTCCCTGAGCGCAGTTTCACCCTTCCAAAGTCAGAGACTCGAGTTCTGCCAACAGCTCAACTTTTTTGCTGCGTCCTTTCCTTCCAGTTCAACCTTCCACGGCCACGGTCGCCAAGCCTGCCTGGCTGGTAGGGAATTCTGTTCCCCACCTCGACTGTGACACGCCTTCGGCGAACTCCCACCCAGGGCTGCTCCAGGCTTACCTGCATAGTTCACCCCACATTGGTTTGCAGGAGGGGACGGCATCACTGAGAAAACCAAACCACACAAACATCACAATGGATGAAGCCAAGGAAAGCCTGGTTTTAAATGAGGGAGACATACGTGAGGTGGACAGAAAGCAGCCAGCCCTGTGCTCGCCTTGAAAGGCAGAAGTTTAACAGACGTAATTATCCTTGGTAATAACGGCATTAATAATGATGATTCCTGGGGCACGTGGGTGGATCTGTCAGTTGAGCGTCCAACTCTTGATTTCGGCTCAGGTCATGATCCCAGGGTCATGGGATTGAGCCCCACGTCGGACTCTGCGATAAGCTCAGAACCTGCTTGGGATTTTCTCTCTCCCTCTGCCCCGCTCATGCTCTCCCTCTCTCTTTCTCTCTCTAAAGTAAAATTTATTGGGGCTTCTGGGTGGCTCAGTTGGTTGAGCAATCTCCGTGTATCAGTCTGTTCCCAGTTATTCAGGGACTCCAAACCCGGGAGGGAGAACAGGAAATGAGCAGAACAGCTCCCGCGTGGGAACACTGACGGTAAACAGTCTGGCCAAACATCGCGAATCCCTTTGGCGTCCCTTTGTGCCGGGAGTCAACATGGATTGATCAGTTTTCCTCCAGAAAAGTTTTACATAATTTGGAAGCAGAGCAATACACTGTGCAATTAGAGGGGAACAGGGGCGCCTGGGTGGCTCAGTCAGTCAAACTTCTGACCCTTGACCCCAGCTCAGATTTTGATCTCAGAGTTGTGAGTTCAAGACTCACGTTGGGCTGGAGCCTCGGCATGGAGCCTACTTAAAAAAAAAGGTCGGGGGGGGTGGGGAGGACAGAACCCAGCCATAAGACAGTCTGTGTCACTAAGGAGAGCCACATCGTGTGCCACACCCGTCATCGGAGTGAACACCCACTCTTGTAACTGCGGGAACTTCGGTCTCTGGGAACCGGGAATGAGTGTCGGCAGGGTTGGTTCTTCTATCCGTTAGCCGAGTGACGAGCTGCTTCCCAGAACCAAGCCTCGGTTTCCTCACCTGTAAACTAGAGATTTCGACGTCCACCCCTGTTGCTGCATTTTGAGAGAATGATTATGTCCGTATGTGGTTAGATGCACACCTAGGATACGCTGATATTTGCATTTCATTAGCATCCACACCTTGAACTTGTCAACCTTTCCTGTCTAAAACACAGCCTTGATTTCTTCCAACGTGCCCTTTACTGTGCTTCGCACACGACCTTTCCGCTCACTCTTACCAAATCATCCATAAAGGGCTGGAAGTTACGAGCATTGTATCATAAAAACGTGTCACATGCGCTAGGAGTGACCAGGCTTTCTTCAGCCCGTGAACTCACAGACGGGAACAGCCACCGGGACTTCCGTCATCAAAATGAATAATCTGCATGGAAGTGCCAGCTCCCTGGTGGCTGTGCTGTCGGTGAGAGACTCTTGCGTGCTGGGTGCCCGTTGACTGAATTCCAGCTTAACCAGGATCCAAGAGGTGAACACTCAAAACAGTAGAGCCCCCTTGAGAAGCCTCCAGCATTTATTGCCAAGCAGTGTCCTTTAGTAACTTTACCTTTTTTTTTTCTTTTTACTTTCCTGACATTTATCAGCACTTTTTCCAATTTGCCAAAAACTATAACAGATGAAAACCAGGGTTTTAGAAGTATGTTCGTTTGTGAGGGCTCCTGGGTGGCTCAGTCACTTAAGCGTCCGACTCTTGATTTCAGCCCAGGTCATGATCTCACGGTTTGTGAGTTCAAGCTGCACATCCTGGCTCTGTGCACGGAGCCCGCTTGGGATTCTCTCTCCTTCTTTCTCTGCCCCTTCCCCACGCACGCACTCTCTCAAAATAAATAAATTAAAAAAAAATTTTTTTTTTAAAGAAGTATGTTCCTTTGTCAATGAACCCTCTTCTGAGTCCTCACTTCTCGGTCAGACCCTCACCAGCCCTCACTGAGCACGGCTGTGATAGTCTCCTATCCAGACCCCCCACTTCCAGTGTCTTCTCCACCCATCACACCCGCCCATGCCAAAGTGACCTAACTGACCCACATCTTCAGTTAAGTTTTTCCCAGGCTTTTCAATTTTTGTAATGAGTGTTTTACTACAATGAAAAGAAAAGAAAAGAGAAAAGAAGAGAAAAGAAAAGAGAAAAGAAGAGGAAAGAGAAAAGGGAAGGGAAGGGAAGGGAACGGAAGGGAAGGGAAAAGAAGAGAAGAGAGAAGAGAAGAGAAGAGAAGAGAAGAGAAGAGAAGAGAAGAGAAGAGAAGAGAAGAGAAGAGAAGAGTCTTCGAGGATGCCCCAGTGCTTACCAAATCGATATAACCTGATTTGAAACGTGAGGCCCTTATACAACATCCACCCGAGGGCGGGTCATTTTCCAGCTTTATCCGCCGTGTCCTCTGGGGCACTTACTTACAAACTTGCGCGTGAGCCCCCTCAGTTTCCTTGTGCACGTGCCCGCCTCTGTCCCCGCCACCCTCCTTTTCTCTTCAAGCGGCACCTGGTTCAGGGATCGTTTCCATCATCATGTGGTCCTCTCTGTCCCAGTCTCGATCCATAGCTCTCTCTCCTGAACACGCATCATGGCCTTTATCTCATTTTGCCTCTGCTAATGTTTACCCTTGACCGTGAGAGCCCTGCAGGGGACTGTCGTCTGCCTGCTTCTCTCCGCCCCTTGTGTGCCAAGCGCACAGCCTTTTATCTAGAAAGGATCAGTAAACATCCCTGACTTCACCTCCACGTGTGTAGGCACACGATTAAGTGTAAGCGTGTGGGTCAAAATCATTGCTTTACCGTCAGCATGCAGATGTTGATATGCAGAAAATTCAAAACAGGCACCGGACGAGCAGGAAGTTGTACACAACTCATGCCCTCACCATCCGTGGAGCCCGGGTTCCGGGCACCGTGCAGACGGTGCGGTAGCAGAAGTCATGGGCCTTCCTGGAGACACTTCCTGTCAAGTGGGGGAGACAAACTTGTCATCACCTAAAGTAACAACCCCGTTGCTCCTGACTCCTCTGCGGAGGCCAGAAGGGGTGTGCATGACTCAGCCTGGAGATAGTTCAAGGCGGTCAGACCCCTGGGTCAGTGGAGGGCGAGTGGACGAAAAGGTGGCGTCAGAGCTTGGAGGCTGTTACTGATCATTTTGAGGAGCGTGCTCTTTCTGTTAGAGGCAGCCATCGAAAGGGAAGGAGAGACCCCAGTTGAGTCTTGGAAACATTCCTCCGAGGGTGGGCGAGGAGGAAGATGAAACTAGGAGAGGAAAGCAAAATCCAGACACGGAGTGAGGTGGGCTTAAATGGCAATGGGGAGAGAAGGGAGCACTTGACAGTTTGGAGATTGAATGATGAGAAGGCGTGGCTCTTGGGCGAGGGGGTGGCCCATCTGCCCCTTTGCCTACCAGAAGCCTGAGGAGTCTTATCCTGGGGCGTCCAGGGGGAGGGAGGCGACACCTGTAGAAACCACAGTTAGGGGCTGTGTCCTTTCGTTTCACTTTCTGGAAACAGACCTGACCTCCTTCATAGGTCTGTCTGTCAGCGTTCAGATGCTGTGCTTTCAAGCACGTGACCAGGAGGACATTAGAGAACCGTCGTCACGATCAGAGTAACAGGAGGGTGAGGAAACTTGACTTCTCCAGGCCTTTTTCCTCTGCAAAACGAGGGGCAAGAGAATCACCTGTTTTCCAGAAGAGCTACAAGAATGAAAGAAGTGAACACACGTAAACAGCTCAGCACAGGGCGGGGGCCCGTGTGAAATATGTGCTCCAGATGTCAGCTGTGATTATTACCATTTCCCTGGATTTGCCATGGGTGAGGAAAGACGAGGAAAATAGGAGCTCTTCTAGAATATTCTACAGTTGCAACAGGGACAGAGCCTCCATTCACTATAAATTAGGACACTTGTCAATTTAGGTGCACATCCTATAGTAAATGTGAAGAAAGCGTTTTATCCTTTTATAGGAAGATCTGGAAATGCTGCGCGTGCATCACGCGTCACTTGCGTGTGACGTCCCTTTTTGTATGTGTGGCATTCGCTATGGGTCTTTGTTCGGATCCAGAAATTAAAGGTGCAGGCGGTTAAGCTGCTGGAGAGTTGCAATACCTAAGTCATCTTCTGCAAGTTTCCCTTTTAGGAAGGTTTGTCCTTCCTTCCAGAAGCCTCTTCCGTAGACTCATTCACGAAGACGGGTTCAGTGTACTCACCTTTCCTCACTTCTTGGTGTCTCACGTTGTCTTTTTTGCGTATGAATTTTAACAGTGAGCAAGGTCAGGAGAGGAGAGTTCTTAAGCCCCCAGTCTAAATGGTCTGCAGAGAAAATACATCTCACTGCCCCGAGATCAATAAGAAATCTCTTCCATTGCTGCCTTTAAATGTTTAGGATCCTCAGGTGCAGGTGGAATATCTTCAGATTCATTGTCACTTGCAATGATTTGTATTTGATCCATATCAAGGACGGTCCTCTAGAGGTGAAAAGTACAGTAGGATTTCTTAGCCAAGGGAATCTTTAGAAACAGTGACGTGGGTTTTGGTAGCTTCTAGAAGAATGCTTAGAATTCCTTTCAAGCAGCCATGGGCTGGCAGGATGGGGAGGGAAGGAGACCAGCACTGACTGTAAACACAAGGAGCAGCTACACTATATTCAGTCAGGGACACTTGGGTGGCTCGGTGGGCTAAGCATCTGACTTCTGCTCGGGTCATGGTCTCACGGTTCGTGAGTTCGAACCCCACGTCGGGCTCTGTGCTGACAGCTGGGAGCCTGGAGCCCGCTTCAGATTCTGTGTCTCCCTCTCTCTCTGCCCCTCCCCTCCGCACGCTCTGCCTCTCTCTCCTTCAAAAATGAATAAACATTTAAAAAAATTTTTTAAACTATATGCATCAAACAAGTACAACAGCCGATGACGCCTAGCTGTCTGTTCTGAAATAAACACGCCGATTCCAGGCTTCATCTGGACCAAGGGCATTTTTCTCTGATTCAAATTAACCATGGTAAGCCGGCAAAGTCTTTGTGAGGTATAGAAAAAGTTGGAAGGAGAGAGAGGAGGGGGAGAAGGAGGAGGAAAGGGACTCAGGGGCTACCAAGCATTTGGGTGAAGAGAACAGTCTGGAAGCAATGAGAGCGTGCTTCTCCACACCAGGAGCTTAGAGACACAGCCCCACCCCAACAGCCTTGAGGTGGGGAAGGGAGACACCAGCAGCACAGGAGGAATAGCAGTAAACTCGTAAACTAGTTATTGGGTCGACTTGTCTCAGCCCAGAAGAATCCAACACTTCGAAGATTCTGAGTCAAAGCATGTAGGCGCTGGGTGCTGTGGACGTGGTTGGGTAGGAGCCCCCAGCTTACCGGAGTGACCCCAGAGGAGACCAGAATGATCCCCTTCTCTGTTACCATGTTCCTGGAAAAAGCATTCTTTCTGTTGGTTTGTAAAGGGCTTACAAATAACATGAACTAAATTCAGATGAGCAGAAGTTTGTATTTTCATCTTCCACAGCAGGCACTGATTCCCGTGTTTTTGGCTGGGGCTGGGCAGCTCGCGCTGACGCTTAACCAACCATCTCATTCTAACAGTGTTGCTTTCAGGCTAACTCTACTCTCAGAGGCAAATGCTTCCTCTCCCCCCTCCAATCTCATTTCCAGAACAGTAGGGGGGCCCGGGATCCCCTGCAGTCCTAGGCTGGGTCTTAGTTCCTACCGAACACCACAGACTGTGGCTTAAAAACCACACGTATTGTCTCAGGGTTCTGGAGGCCAGAGGTCTGAAGTCAAGCGGTCAGCAGGGTGGGTCCTCTCCTGGGACCTCGGGCAGGGGGAGAACCTGTTCTTCCGTCCAGGCTTCTGGCCGGTGCTGCTGATTGCTGATGCTGCTGGGATCGTGGCCTCTTGACATCAGCCTCTGCCTCCGTCTTTACATGGCCTTCTCCCTGTGTGTGTCTGTGTCCCTTCTCTGCTTCCTGTAATGACACCACTCGTGGGATGAGGGCCCACCCTAGTCACCCTGATCCAACGTGACCTTGGGGCACCTGGGTGGCTCGGTCGGTTAAGAGTCCAACTCTTGGTCTCAGCTTAGGCCGTGATCTCGCGGTTTCGTGAGTTCGAGCCCCACATGAGGTTCTGTGCTGACTGCACGGAGCCTGCTTGGGATTCTCTCTCCCTTTCTCTCTCTGCCCCTTCCCTGCTCGCTCTCTGTCTCTCTCTCTCTCTCTCTCTCTCTCTCTCAAATAATGAAACTTAAAAAAAAAATATGACCTCCTCTGAACTTCAGGACACCTGCAAAGACCCTATTTCCAAATAAGGGCGCATTCACAGGCCCCAGGGGTTCGGCTTCAGCATATCTTTGTTTTTGGGGAGTGGGGGTCACGCCTCAACCCACAACAGGGTCCTTACAGGTGTTTGCTCTGCCGGCTGGTATGTTCTCATCACTGCACTTACGTCTGCCAAGGAGTTGAGGAGGGGGGATGTCATGCCGGGGGTAACTAAGGGTCGCGGTCCCACTCTTTCCCTCCAGTCTTAAAGTGCCTGTGCCCGTCCCAGGCCTCTGTCAGCCCCCGCCCTTCCAGCACCCAGGATGCTTGTGGGCTGCCGCTGTCTCAGCCTGCAAACATGAGTGGCCGTCCCCACCAGGAGGGTGCTTCAGTGGTCACATGCCAAATCGAATACAAAGCTGCCAGCGAGGAAGCTTGAAAGTCACCCACCCGTCTACACCTGGGCAAGCAGGATCCACCCCCACCCAGCCCCGAGTGTCAACCTTTCAGAGGAAGCCCGGGCGTACCTACATGTGTTTCCTCAGGGCCTTTGTGGTTACTGTTCCTTCTGCCTAGAATGCTTTTCCCTCCATAGGTACGTGACCTTTTACATTCAGAGCTCAAACGTAATCTCAGCGGTGGCCTCCCCCGATTGTCTCATTCAAAACAGTATCTACACACACACACACACACACACACACACACACACACACACACCTCACTCTATCCCTTTCCCGGATCTAATTATTCTAGTGAAATTGCATTTCAGAGCACTAGACATTCCCCGTGGAAACGGAAGAATGTTTTTTGCTCGTGGCTACACTGGTTCTGGAGCTCGCCCTGTTCAGAGAAAGATGATTTTCAGGGGCGCCTGGGTGGTTCAGTCAGTTAAACGTCCCGCTCTTGGTTTAGGCTCAGGTCATGATCTCGCGGTTCATTGGTTCGAGCCCCGCGTCTGACAGTGCAGAGCCTGCTTGGGACTCTCTCTCTCCCTCTCTCTCTTCCCCTCCCCCACTTGTGCTGTCTCTGTCTCTCTCAAAATAAATACACTTTTAAAAAAAAAGATGATTTTTAGGAGGGAGAGAACATCAAGTGGTTTGTGGTTTGTGGTTGCCCCGGGCAGGAGGGCAGCTGCGTGACGGGTTTTACTCCACCTCTGTAAACAGAGGCAAATGACCAAAAAAAAAGGTGGCTTCAGACCCTTACTCAAAAATGAAAAGTCCAGGGCTACCTCCTAGCTTTCTCCGTAGCATGATAAAACTGTTCCCAGTCAAGCTCCAAGCCATCAAGAAAAGTCATCAGATACGTTCTTTAGGGGCTAACACATCCATTCAGCTCAGTAGCCCGCACTCCTGGGCCCAAGGTGCTTCTGGAGACCCCTAAAAATGTTTCAGTTTCTTTTAAAATCAGAAGAAAAGGGGCACCTGGGTGGCTCAGTCAGTTAAGGGTCTGGCCCTTGGTTTCAGCTCAGGTCATGATCTCGCGGTCTGTGAGTTCGAGCCCCACATCGGGCTTGGTGCGGACAGCTCGGAGCCTGAAGCCTGCTTCGGATTCTGTGTCTCCTTCTCTCTCTGCCCCTCCCCTGCTCGTGCTCTCTCTCTCTCTCTCTCTCTCTCTCTCTCTCTGTCAAAAATAAACATTTAAAAAAATTTAAAGAAAAAGTCTTCTCCACGCAGATTCATTTTCCAGGATGCCCAGGATTCACAATAACATATTTCAGATGAGAGGTTAACGCAGTTGCCCCGTGGAATATTTTAAGCCCTCCTCCTCTCTGAAACAAAGCCCACAGCGGTAGAGCAAGAGCAGACGAGGAGCAGTGCTGAGAAAATGCATTTTCTTCAAGGTGCTGCAGCCGCCGTAATTTGCACCTTCTGAAGGCGAGAGGGAAGGGGTTGACTCCAGCGGCAGCTAGAATAGTGGAGGTAATGGGACTAATAGGTGTGCCCAGCCGGGAAAATAAACATTCAGCCAACACAGAGCTGAAAAGGTGCCCCCCACCCCGCCCCCCGCCAGAGCAAACGTCCTGGGAAGCGTCCCGGGTCCTTCGTTAAAAGGAAAATGAAAATCAGCAGACCTGAAACCCCACCTGAGTCGTAGAAGTCGCTGGATTTAGGTAAATTGGAGACGGATTCCTTTTGCTTTTTTTTGTTTTAATCTCTTTTTACCTTTTACTTTTATCTTCTGGGCTTTGAATACTCAGACCAGCGCCCTGGGGAGTAACGAACAATTCCCAAGAGGGGAGGTCTTCAGTTGCAGTGGCCCGTGTGAAAGTTGGGGCAGGAGACCGAGTTTCCAGAGTGGTGACCCGTCTGCTGTTCACACCCTCTGTGTCCTGAAGGGAACACGTCTCTGGGCTTAACTCGACCCCTGGAAGACACGGTGTCAGAAACCACCTTCTGGGTTAGTGTCTACACTCCATTTTTTCCTTGACTCAACCACATCTCACTCTTAACTCCTAAGTCACTTGTAATGAGAATACCCTAGTCCTCGGGGCGCCTGGGTGGCTCAGTCACTTGAGCCAGGTCATGATCTCACGGCTCAGGTCATGATCTCACGGTTCGTGGGTTCGAGCCCCACATCGGGCTCTGTGCTGACAGCTTGGAGCCTGCTTCAGATTCTGTGCCTCCCTCTGGCTCTCTGCCCCTCCCCCGTGCTCGCTCTCTCTCTCTCTCTCTCTCTCTCTCTCTCAAAAATAAACATTAATAAAATAAAATACCCTAGTCCTATTTGGACTGGGAGGGGACGGGGAAGGAAGGAGGTGTGTGCTGCCACTGGGTGTAACCCATACAGCTTGATGGTGAAGGTGATGGGGGAGGGTGGCATTTCCAATTATAGAAATTAGGTATTTGTGTCTGCTCAAGTTTTCTAGTTAGTTCCAGGCTATCATTTCAGCCTCTCAGAGTCCCTTTGGCTCGTGACCCTGCGATCTCATGTATCACCACCCTTTCCTAAATGCCCACGACCCATTGGTCAATGTGCCATTGATATCCTTATCTAAATCAATAAAATAATAAACTGTCAGCTTAGAATCATACCATGAAAATTCTCCCCTGAAGCCAATTTCTACCCATGGATCATATTCCACCCACAGTTCATCTTGTTATAAATCTGCCTTTAAAATACTTTTACTTGGGGCACCTGGGTGGCTCTGTCGGTAAAGCGTCCGACTTCAGCTCAGGTCACGATCTCGCGGTCCGTGAGTTCGAGCCCCGCGTCGGGCTCTGTGCAGACAGCTCAGAGCCTGGAACCTGCTTCGGATTCTGTGTCTCCCTCTCTCGCTGCCCCTCCCCTGCTCGTTCTCTGTCTGTCTGTCTCTCTCTCTGTCAAAAATAAAAATTTTAAAAAATTAAAAAAAAAAAAAGAATTGTCCTCCGAAGTCATTTCCTAGGTCAAGGTCCCAACATTAGAATTCTTTCCTATGTTAATTACATAACCTGGAGAGCAAATGGAGGTAACCTCCCTCCCCAGTACGCTTTCTGGCAACAGCTCTCCCCTCCTCTTTCTGTGTGTGCGTGACAGGTCTAAGTGCCCCGGGAAGACCATTGCCTTCGACCCCTACCTCAATGTCCATTTCCTAATGCTTTGATGGTCAGGCTTTCGTGCAATCTTAGCCCTCACAGGATTTTTTTTTTCCTCCTGGGCTAAGACAGCTTTAGACGCCCCCTGGGTAGGAATTACAATACCAGTGAGAACAAAGGAAAGAAACCACTTTTTATTTTGCGGAATCATTCTATTTGACATAATCTGGAAATACACAGATTCGTTAACACACTTTTCCTAGCCTCCACTTAGGCTGCTTGTGACACAGATGCCTCACAGCCTTCCCTCCTCCTTTCCCCATTGCCCCCAACTCCCCTGCTCCCCAAGCTTCCAATGGCCCTGGGCTGGTCTTGGCTGGAATACTCTTCAGTGGTTTGGAGAGGAATTCAGGAAAAGGTAGAAGCTAAAACTCACTCTCCTTATGGTGTTGGTTAGTGTAATAGGGCTTTCCAAAGCCTTAAAAAAAAAAAAAAAAGGTTTAGCAGAAACAGAGCACACACGGAAGAAATTATTTTTCTGTACGACATTTCAGTTTGGTAACGTACGTAGGATTCTATTTCTTGTACGACATTTCAGTTTGGTAACGTTGTACGTAGGATTCTATTTCTGCTGCTCACAACTTAAAATGCAAAAGGAAAAGTGGAATAAAACCCGGAGAGTAAGAAGCACGTCTGTTCGTTTCCAACTCGTGGGAAACACGTTAGTGTTCTGTTCTCCAGTAGCAAATAGCTAAGCCACATTGCTTATATTTACTAAGATTTTGAGAGGTAAAAATCAGACCTGCCCTTCTAATGAAGCCCCAGCACCTGCTCTGTGGTATGACTGACAGGTACATCCATTTTTCTGAAAGGTCTTGTTACTTTCAGCAAAGCCTGTTATTCTTAGCCCTGAAAAGTCATGCTGTGCAGCAGGGCACCCCAGGCTGCAGGAAAGGGGCACCAGGCTTTCTGTCACGTCTGACAACTTGAAACATTCAGGAGAAAGTGGAAAATTTATCTTTTAGATGATGCCAAATGTCTGCTATTTTGGAAACAGCTCAGGGAGCCTATCTTCTCTTTGTTTTATAATCACAACTGGCTTATATTAACCAGCGATCATGTTTGTAGTTCTCAGATTAGAATTTAGGATAGGGAGGGGCTCCTGGGTGGCTCAGTCGGCTAAGCATCCCACTTCAGCTCAGGTCATGATCTCACGGTTCGTGAGTTTGAGTCCCACATCAGGCTCTGTGCTGACAGCTCAGAGCCTGGAGCCTGCTTCGGATTCTGTGTCTCCCTCTCTCTCTGCCCTTCCCCTGCTTGTGCTCTGTCTCTCTCTGTCTCTCCAAAATAAGTCAATGTTTAAAAAAAATTTTTTTAAAGAATTTAGGATAGGGAATGATAATTTCAACCTATGTGTATGTCCCCCAAAAGTTCAAGGACTGTAATAAGTTTATACAAACAAAAATGTAATACTTCATCTTTTCGCAAAATAACGTAGTAGGCTTACATCTTCACGTTAAGATATTTCTTTTTATTACTGTTTCTGAAAAGAATCCAGTTTTGTTTTATTAAGCCTTAGAAAAAGATTTGCAATGTAGGAGGAAAAAATTCTGCTTCTCCCAGCAGATGGCCTCTTTGTAACTGAGTTACATTTGTCACAGGTCAAGAGCTATTTAAATTACACCTGCATATTTTAGTCCCGCCTTCCTCCATAAGAGAGAAAAGCATATAATAAATACAGCGAAATTTCATTAGTGTCTTTCAGGGACTAATAAAACATCATAGTATAGAATTCTATATATCAGTTATGTATACGGATTTAATTCTAGCTGTCTGTGCACCTTTGGAAAGGCAGCTGGTCAGGAAGATGTCACCGATCAAAAAATTTAGCCTGTTAGAATCTAACATTTCAGCGCCCTGTCTAAGGTTTATCATCCGATGGTGTTAGAATGGAGGAATGAGGTTTATGTGGTTGTATTTTGCTTTCTTAGATTGACACTCTTAGCTTTTTTTGTTGCTTTCTTCCCCCTATTTTTTGAAGTTTCTTAGAGTTGTGGTTATTTCCCATTTGTTTATCCCCCTGATCCATTCAGGCTCCCATCCGTGCAGCTATGACCAAATGGGAAAGTTGTATCCAATCTGATCAACTGCGTCCAGCTCTCTGTCAGTTGAGACCCGGATGCTCAGCCCTAACCCCCAGAGTCACCATCTAGGGTGCCTGTCAGCCCAGCTCATGTTTCCAAGTGTGTATCAGGTGACTACTCAGCCTTCTCGTTTCAGGCTGATATTCCAAGAATTATTTGAACCTTCACTCAGGCGGTGATTTCAAACCCACTCCCTGCTTATTCCATATAACCGCTACTCCACGCTTGAGGCTGGAGGAGGGTGTAGAGAGTAACGGATATTCAGCCTTCCTAGATGAGCGTCACTGTAAGAGCAACACAACTAAATTTTCAAAGATCAGTGCATTTTCAGTGAGATAGATTTCCCAGTGAAAGTACTTCTGGAAACAAATGCATATAAATATATAAACATAGAGTCTGTTCATTTATAAAGACCTTTATATATGTAAATATATATGGCGTGCCTGGGTGGCCCCGTCGGTTAAGCCTCCCACTTCAGCTCAGGTCATGATCTCGCGGTTTGTGGGTTCGAGCCCTGCGTCAGGCTCTGTGCTGACAGCTGGGAGCCTGGAGCCTGCTTTAGATTGTGCGTCTCCTCTCTCTGCCTCTTTCCCCTCTCAAAAGTAAATAAACATTATATATGTAAATATACATGTAAATACAAATATAAAACATGTATATAAATATAAACCTGTATGGGATCTACATTTCCTACTTCCCCTTCCTCTCTCAAAGCCACATTCCACACCCGTTGACCCCACGAAGCTGATAAACGTTGGCCCACAATGAACTTTGCCGTAACCGAATTTCCACGGTGTTTGCTGCCATCCCGCGCGACCAAAGTGTGGATGACAGACTGTCTTGATACACAGTCACAGTTATCGTCACGCGTGCCGTCCCTGGCTGATCGCTCTGAACAAGAGGGAATTTTAGACATCTTGCGGAACACAAAGATAGCCAACTTTCGGGATCTGCTCTCAAGGAAACCGTAAATCTAGTAGAGACACAAATTCAGGTTTGTGGCCCGTCTGGACGGGGAAAGAACACACGGGGGCCAGGTAGCCGAAGAAACCATCTGGAGCTCTCTTCTTTAGAGACTGGAGACCTCTGATGTCCTAAAGTGGCGGATGATCACAGGTACTAGGTGTGGAGAGAGGAAGAGAAAGGAATTTCATGTGAGTAGAACAGAGGTGCTAAAGGCCAAATATCAAGGGGTTTGGAGGAACACCAAGTTCCTCCTCAGAATATTCCCCGAAGAACAGTAATTTGAGAGCCAATGGCACAATGTTTTGCCTTCTCTGCTTACAATTTTGCCACGTAGAGTTACCTTCTTTATGTTATTTATTTAACATTGTTCTTTGAATGAACTCCCCCTTTTCACCTAAACAAATTTATGTTCAAAGGAGAACGTGTTATGAGGAAATTTTGCAATTCAACCATACAGCGAAATATGAGTATCACTACGATACAGCAGTGGTAAAAATACAACACTCTGGGGGCACCTGGGTGGCTCAGTCGGTTGGGCATCCAACTTCAGCTCAGGTCCATGAGTTCGAGCCCCGCGTCGGGCTCTGTGCTGACAGCTCAGAGCCTGGAGCCTGCTTCAGATTCTGCGTCTCCTTCTCTCCGCCCCACCCCCACTCGCGCTCTGTCTCTCTCTCAAAACTAAATAAAACATTTTTTTAAAAAAAGCTTTAAACCGGGTCTCGCTGACACTCTAACATCTTTTGGCCCTCTTTCATAAAAAGTAAAAACATTGAGTTTCACAGGGGTAGTTCGTCACATCCCATCCGTACCCCCACCAAAAAGAATATTGAGAGGAAATTCTAGAAAGTGTAAAACAGAACAAAACGCAGCTGATGAATAGGGCCCCATGGGCACACAAGAATAGACAGATGAGTTTAGTCTCTAAGGAAGATGAGAGCCGTCACTGGAGGAGTTGGCATCTGGATGTCCGGTCACGGAGGCCGTGTCCACAGGCGTCCACGAGGTCCCCTCACGGTTCTGCCATCAGTGGGGCCGGCTGTGGCTGGTTCCGGTGCCCCGTCCCCCTCTCCTCTCTCGCCACACCGTCTGGTATTCAGCAGCTGAAGACGGGAAGCCGGGAGGCACGTAATGCCACCATCAAGCTGGCACATGTCCTCGCTGCCTGGTGCTCCTTTCATCGTAAGGTTTTACCTGGAATTGGGTCATGTTTTTAGTGGGCTATTTTCAATAACCCACATCATTAATGTAAGATATTCAAGTAAAGATATCATTAACCCAATCATTAATGTAAGATATTAAAGTACTAATTACAGCTTGAGGGCATAACTTCAGAAGTGCCTGTACTGCATTTCTATGATTTGCATTCTTTAAAGCATAAAGAATGTCCCCCCACCCCCAACGCCTTGATGCCTTGGCCGAGAAGACTCCATGGGGAGAGTAGTTTCTTACGGTGAATCGAGCTTTGGTATGTGATTCAGCGTGCGACCCGTTCAGTTTTACAGATTAATGTAATTCACCTGTAATGAGCTCAAACACACCAAAGCAATAATAGCTTTACTATCATGTGTTAGATGCTCCTAAGAAAGATGGATTTTTATCCCAGAGAAGCATCTACAGAACTTACCGGTACCTTCATTGATGCTGGCAACGTTTTGACATCAGTTCATTGCATTTTTTAAAACTTTATTACTGGCTGAGTTGATAACGAAACATGGTCTTAGAGCGGTCTCTAATAGCCGTTAAAAAAAAATTTTTTTTTAACTTCACTTTCACAATTTATAGAGTCCCTGACTAGAAATGCCAAAATCCAAGTAAATATAAAAACAACATGATATGGTCTGTGTTTTGTTTTGTTTTGTTTTTTTGAGAGAGAGCGAAATTGAGAATAAAATATCTGACTTCTCTGTATATGAAACATACATGTTCATTCGTTAGCAAAGCCTTAACTTCTCGATGCCTCAGTTTCCTCGTCTGGGAAGAGGGGATAATCTCACTCCGAGGGTTGTTGGGAGACCGCACGACATGCTCAACACAGTACCTCACGTGTGTGCCATTTCGGGCCCACAGTACAAACTGTTCATGTTACAATTATCCCGCGGCCCAGAGTGGGAACCTCCTGAACCTGAAGACGCCAGAGCGGAATGGGTCTCAGCCAACCTCAACTAGACTTGGAACGCCATCCAACTTGGAAATGTTGGTGCTGCTCTCCTGGGCGTCCGAACTCTTGCTTCTGTGACCCAGTCGCCTTTCGGGCAAGGAAAACGGTTGAAACACTGGGGATTTTCCCCGAAAGGGAGCAAACCTGGGAAGAGGAAAAGCCACAGGAGTGAGCCAGCAGAGTGCAGGAGCACTGAGGAGAGGAGAAAGCCCCAGTTCACCCCCCAGGCCTCGTGCTTGCAGCCCAGCCCCCACCCTCTGCCCACCCCGCTGACACATTCGCTGGCCGCTCACAGCTCCTTCCCACCGTCCGGGGGTCCCTGATCCACCACCTACACCCCCTTCCTGGGACCTCCTCTGGCCATCTGCCTTGTGTCTGTTATCTCAGAGCGAGACATTCAGGACAGGACCTGTCTTTAAGAAATGGGGACCCCGGGGCCCCTGGGTGGCTCAGTCCGTAAGCGTCCGGCTTCGACTCAGGTCGTGATCTCATGGTTGGTGAGTTCGAGCCCCGCGTCGGGCTCCGTGCTGACAGCGGGGAGGCTGCTTGGGATTCTCTCTCTCCCTCTCTCTCCGCCCCTCCCCCCGCTCATGCTCCCTCTCGCTCTCTCAAAAAAAAAAAAAAAAAAGAAAAGAAATGGGCACCCCCTGTTAAACTGGGAGCCTTCAGGCAGATGTGGCTTTGAAAGCACTCATTTTCCGTGTGTGATAGGGAAGCTCGCCCTACGTCAAGTTCAGAAAGCCATGTGAGCTGTGTGGGACTCTGTGAAGTAAAGCTTGAGTCAGAAGTTCATTACCCACATCTCCAGCAGAGGCAACAGAATCAAAACTGATTCACTACAGATGATCTCACGGCTTAGCAAAGGGCAAGAGAGCGCTGGTGACAGACGAGGCGCTTACCCACATCCACGGCCTGACCCTGTCTCAGCCCGATGGCAAAGAGAAGGACGCCTGTCTTAGGAGTTTGCAGCCCTGGGGGGCTCACGCAACCGCTTACTTGCTCAGTGCAGGCACTACACTGACACTAGAACCACCTTTCTAACACTGTTCCCATCACGGTCCTCGGCAGCTTCAACCACGGAGTCTCCGCCTTAAATACGGGCATCTTCACGTGGCATTCAAGGCTCTTCCCAATATGGCCCTGAGCTCTGAGCGCATCACGCTCCCACCAGTACCAGAACATAGCTAACCCCCCTGACACACTCGACCTGGAGTTCTCTTTCCTTTTATTCTTACAAAACCTACTTCTAAACGAGACAAGCATTGGTGAAGGTGTGGAGACATTGGCGGGAACGTAGAATGGTGCCACCGCCATGGCGGTTCCTCAAAACCTAGAAGGAGAACAACGACCCTGTCATCCAGTAGTCTCGCTTCCGGTGTGTATATACCCGAGAGGAATCAGGATCACGAAGAGATATCTGCACTCCCGTGTTCGTTGCAGCATTGTTTACCATAACAATAACTTGAAAACCAGGTGGAGCGCCTGGGTGGCTCAGTCGGTTAAGCATCCGACTTCAGCTCGGGTCATGATCTCACAGTTTGTGGGTTCGAGCCCCGTGTTGGGCTCTGTGCTGACAGCTCAGAGCCTGGAGCCTGTTTCAGATTCTGTGTGTGTGTGTCTCTCTCTCTGCCCCTCCCACTGCTTGTGCTCTGTCTGTCTCTCTCTCTCTCTCTGTCTCTCTCTCTCTCTCAAAAATAAATAAATGTTAAAAAAAAAAACTTGAAAACAATCTAAGTGTCCAATGATGGATGAATGGATAAACAAAGTGTAGCATACACACACGGTGGAATACTCTACAGCCTTCAAAAAGAAGGAAATCCTGCCATTTGCCACAACATGGATGAACTCGGAGGACAGTACACTCAGTGAAATAAGCCAGGCACAGAACAAACTACATGATCCCACATGTATCGGGAAATCTAAACTCGTCAAACTCCCAGAAGCAGAGAGTAGAATGCTGGTCACCAAAGGGGCTGCGGGGTGTTGGTCAAAGGGCACATTATTTTCACTTAGGCAACGTGAATGCAAGAGAGCTGCCACCCAGCACATTGCCCAGGGTTCACGACATCGTATGGCATACTTCCAAATGCATTCAGGGGTAGACTTCCTGTTAAAGCATCCGTACCACAAAATAAAAACAAAACCCGCCCTCGTGTTACCTCTCCCAAAGTGCTATCCAGAGCCCCGTGTAAACTGGCTTCCCAGGCTTACCATAGACTTTGGTAATTTTGCCAAATACATGGTTTGCTTCTCAGCTCAGAAAATCACAGTGTCCCAGAGGCTCTGGTGCCCGTCTGCCTGCCTCCCTAGCCCCGTACGCCTCAGTTTTCTCATACATTCCATAGGGATAGTAATGCTCCCTTTTCCATAGAGTTGTTCTAGGAATTAAATGTCTGATTTGTATAAAATATCTAGCATTTGTATAAAGCATATGGTTATAAAGGTTCAGTAAACGTTAACTCTTATTATGCAGCATTTGTTCAGTTGTGTCGCTTTGTTATTTGCATGTTTCCCCAGCTAGGTTGGGAGCTACTTACAGTCAACTTCTGCATTTATCTCTGTCTTCCTGCTCCTGTGGCCAGGCAGTGAGTACATGCAATGAATTGAATTGAATTGAATTGAATTGAATTGAGGTCTCACCAGATGGTAGGAGCTACCAGCCCCCAAATTCTTCCTTCTGAAGCCCTACTCCAAGGCTGGACAGGCTAACATGAATTCTCCATCTATGGACGAAAAGCAGCAGATGGGACCGATGGAACTTGGGTTCCACCACCAAGCAGCCATTGTTCTGGTGCCTCGACCACAGATGTTAGCCAGATAAGAATTTGGGAAAGCAAGGAGCGGAGGTCTCCCTTCCAGTCTGGGAACAGAGAGTTACCCTGCGTCTCCTTGGTCTGGGGATGTTTCAAGGGAGGCAGATCACTAGAAGGAGGGCATAGAAACCAAATATATGAGCTCTTTTCCTGGAAGGCAAGTTGGTGAGCCTAGAACAAGGAATTCTGACATCAGACCAGGAGACAAAGAATCAATCAATGAATTCATCCAATGAATCAATGAACTCATCCATCCAATAAGCCTGCAATTATCGACAAGAAAGCAGAGGAGGAAGAAGAGAACAGCCAGCGAGGGATCAGTGGGACCAGAGCCTCTTTCTGGTCATCAAGGGAACCCTTAGGAGACATCCTGAGTGTGGGAATTTTGTTCACAGTCCCAGGTACCTTCTGCCTCCCCCTGCTAATTGAATCATGGTCTAGCTCAGAATCACAGGCTGAAATTGACTGCAGGAGGAAAATATGGAGAACGGTTCATTAAAATCTCTTTACGGACTTGTCTAAGTAAGCCCCTTTTGGAAGTACCACTCTCCATTGGACTAGGACAGGTCAGCCCTTGAACCGATTCCTTAACATGATGAATAATCAGTACATCCCCTTCTGCCTCCAGCGCCTAGAAGCTCCCTTCTCTACTGATTTATTCTTTCATTGATGGGAAGTAAATGTTGTATACAAGACTGCTTCACCTGGGTTCCTTCCCCAGTAAGAGACATCACCTGCTCCGAATTCAACTTTTTAAAGAAGTAGGTGGCCTTCTGTTTCCCCAAGTCGGTGTTTTTCACAGCTCCACCGGAAGGGTAAATGTCTCACATCCTTGTTCCTGGTGGTAAAAGACAGTCGGCGGGTTGGCATAACATCCCGTCTGGAACACAAGTTGCTCTGTTCTTCTCTGAGGGTGCATTTGCCCACCACCTGGGTTGGTCACACTATGCCATCAGTGTCTGTGCCCATGGTTCTCAAGCCTTAGCGGGCTGCAGAGGCACCTGGAGGGCTTGTGAAAGCCCAGATTGCCAGCCCCCCCACCACCACCCGGCATTTCTAACAAGTTCCCAGTCTGCTACACAGGTTGTAAAACTCAGGGCAGAGGGTGGAAGAGACACTTGCTTTTACTGATCTAACTGGTAAGACAACGTGTGGTTACATTAATTGAAACAGTACATTGGAAATGCCTCTGCTCGATTCCCCTCTGATTTGAATGTTAGTTTAGGAAGACATTAAGCACACAGAGCGGGGGAAGGTAGCGATTCTTAAGTGCGTGTGTTTATTTGTGACTTGAGTCTGGAAAGTTTCCTGACTTCCAAAACATCCATCGGATACTAGCTGGGTTTCTATAAACCTCAGAATTCCGAGGGGATTGGACGCTGAAGAAAGAAAACGCTCCGTTCTATAGGCTATGGGAACTCCTTTTTCTTTTTTAAAATAAAGGATTCTGAAGAAGAAGAAGAAAATAAGAAAGAGGTACAAAACAGAACCATAATTCACCAGGAGGGCTGAGCAGGGAGCCTTGTTCAATATATGTAAGAGGGAAAAGAGAAGGAGAAAAATCAATCAGAACCACGTGAGTGTTGTTAGTTCTAACAATACCGCAGGTATCCAGAAGGTAATTATATGTGCATTTTATTGTAACAAATAGAGTCGTATTCTCCTCACCCTACACAATCTCTGGCAACGCAGAGGTTCTTTTACAGCGAAGTCTCCAGCCCTGAGCCTTGCCGAGTCATTAATATTTCATCTGAAAGAATGTAACATCTCGCACTGAAACCTGAGAGTAAGGTTTAGACACGGGCATCAAAGGCGAGGATATTTTACTGCCGGAATACAGTGAGTGGGAGACGATTTTTATTTTCTCTTTCTTTATCTTTTAGAAACAGGGAAGATTGACCAAGAGATTCACAAATACAACACCCCGGGATTCACCGGCTGCCTCTCCAGAGTCCAGTTCAACCAGATTGCGCCTCTCAAGGCGGCCTTGAGGCAGACCAACGCCTCCGCTCACGTCCACATTCAGGGCGAGCTGGTGGAGTCCAACTGTGGGGCCTCCCCGCTGACCCTCTCACCCATGTCGTCTGCCACCGACCCCTGGCACTTAGACCACTTGGATTCAGGTAAGGCAGGCTTGGCCAGGTTGCTTTATTTCCTTAAACCTCGGTTTCTTCATCTGCAAAATGGGGTTATAACAGAACCTCGCTGGTGAGGTTGTTGGAGGATTAAGAGTGTGAAGGAATGGGTGAGCCCAGGAGTGCTTAGCACATAACCACGTGTGCAAAAGTTACCACTGTCAGCCTCGCTCAGAGCCAGAAGGAAATAAGGTAAGGCACGTGGGAACTATTGACTCATTTAAGTGGAATTAGGAGATGCCTAAACCGAGGTCTGCGAGGTGACTGTCAGATGACCCGATGCATCACTTCCCCTACTTACGCCTTTATGAGTCACTGCAGCCCCACAGTCCAAGGCCAGGGGGCAAGCTTTACCTAAAGCAACACAGAGATCCCTCTCCCGACCGTGTATCTATGTGCATAATCCCGTAGCCTTCCAGGTCCCAAGGGGTGCGTGTAAGCTTGCAAAACCCTGTGGATTTAGTCTCACTCCTGCAGCTGCCCAGACATGTAATTTGAAAGCACAGGCCTGCAATAAAGGGCGGCTCTTGGCTGCAAAATTAATTGGGAGGAACTTCACGGTCCCCATGACACCGAGTGGTGGAGAGCCATAGGTCTTTGTTCTCTGCTCTACTCAGCTCGACCTTGGGTCCGTTGGATCACCTCTCCAAGCCTGTACTTTGTCACCATGAGGTGAAGAGTGGGGTGCGATCTCCACAGCACCTCCACATAAGAGCCCGTGGGTGTCCGAAGCAACGTGTAATGTTCCCCAAGCTAAAAACAGGAAGAGGACGGTGGAGGCAATGTGGCTGGAGGCCTGGGTTCCAGCACTGTCACTGCCTCTCATTAGCAGGTTAAACACAGACATGTTTCCTCAGTTTCCTCGTGAATAAAATGGGAGTCATAAGAGGCACCTGGGTGGCTCAGTCAGTTAAGTGTCCGACTCTTGATTGGGGTTCAGGTCATGATCTCACGGTTCGTGGGATCGAGCCCCATGTTGGGCTCCACGCTGACAGCAAGGAGCCTGCTTGAGACTCTCTCTCTCCCTCCCTCTCTGCCCCTCCCCTGCTCGTGTTCTCTCCCTCTGTCTCAAAATAAATAAACATTTTTTAATGGAGATTATAAGACCCAGTTCACAGAATTCTACATGGGATGATATACTGAAAGCGGTTAAAATGGTTATAGACACGTAGCAAGCTTTTAAAAAGTTAAGCAGCAATAATGTTGTTATCGTGTTAGACACGATTTGCCATGATGCTTGAATATCCAGTAAAGGCTCCCAAATCCTCCCCAACCCTAACTTCTGATCCATAACTGTTCATCATGTAAACATCATGTGTTTGATTACTTTACGCATACTCCAGCCCGTACCCCGTATTTATCAGTTTCGGTGCCCTTCTCGTCACTGTGATTCCTTGCCGGGATTTGTGCCGCTAAGCTTTACAAAGCTTTGAAAAAAGCCAGAACTGCCCCACTGGCAGAATAGCCAATTTACAGACGAAACAATCCTCTTTGTTCCTCGCACATGGATTCCTATAACATGATGAGGGGTGCTGTGTGCCAAGGGCACTTATAAAGAATTCTCTTTTATGACTGTTGTCAGGATTACGCAGCAGGCTGGTTTTTCCTCTTGGGCTGACCTGAACAAAAGAAAGCATTCCTAATGCCGAAAGAAGAAAAGGAGGAGTGAAAATATGAGCTCAGAAAAGACCTAGGTCAGGACCACAGAAGAACAGAGATTTCTCAGATAAATTCCTCCAGATGCCAGAGCAGACCAAGGCAACACAGGATCTTTGAAACGCTCAGGCTCTTAGGCTGCTGCAGGTGCATGAGTTGTGAGCGTGTGTGGTCTAAGTCGGCTGCCAAGAGACCAGTTTCAAAAGCCTCTAGATGCTGCTTTGGGCCGATAGGAGCTCACATTCAGTGCGCTTTAATTAGTAAAGTGCCTGCTTTACGGTCTGAGAGATACAGTTGTAGGGGCCAGAGAGTTTGGGTTCATTTGTTGTTTAAAAATCACGCTTTCCACGAGACAGTCTCATTCTTTTTGACAGATATGATGAAAATGTGTGTAGGGAACGTTACTGCAACCCAGATATCATGGTTGCACTATGTCATCTAAGGTCCCTTTCGCAGAGAATTTCCACTGGCACTGGGGCACAGCTCTCCCCTGGTGTTGACCGGTCACTGCATGGATCTCATCAGCCACTTCCATGATTGGGAAAATGCTTTTAAATTTTTTTTTTCAACATTTATTTATTTTTGGGACAGAGAGAGAGCATGAGTGGGGGAGGGGCAGAGAGAGAGGGAGACACAGAATCGGAAACAGGCTCCAGGCTCTGAGCCATCAGCCCAGAGCCTGACGCGGGGCTCGAACTCACGGGCCGCGAGATCGTGACCTGGCTGAAGTCGGACGCTTAACCGACTGCGCCACCCAGGCGCCCCGGGAAAATGCTTTTAAAGGAGTATGTGTGTCTGTCTCATGAGCTTTATTAAAATTTTTTTTTCCAACGTTTATTTATTTTTGGGACAGAGAGAGACAGAGCATGAAGGGGGGAGGGGCAGAGAGAGAGGGAGACACAGAATCAGAAACAGGCTCCAGGCTCTGAGCCATCAGCCCAGAGCCTGATGCGGGGCTCGAACTCACGGACCGCGAGATCGTGACCGGGCTGAAGTCGGACGCTTAACTGACTGCGCCACCCAGGCGCCCCACATGAGCTTTATTAAAGGGACAGAAAACAGCTTATGACCTATGAGGCAGAAGGCTTATTTAGATAACAAGATTTGATTTCTTTTTTTCTTTTAGGTAAATGAGAGAGAATGGGGGTGGCAGGCTGAATAGGGAACAGAGAAAGACCCAGATAAGGGGAGGTTACTTAATAGCAGCCTCCAGTGGCGTAGTGTCAGAGAGGAAGACCTTTTCCTCTATTCTCTTACGTTCTGTCCACAGGGGCCTGCAAATTAAACTGATAAAAAGCAGATTAACAGGAGAAGAAATGTATTCGTATGCGTTCAGGGGCTTACAAGAGAAAAACTCAATAAATAGCTGAAGCCAGATGCTTAAATACCTTACATAGTAGAGAAAAGGCCTCTATAGGAATAACAAGTGGGTTTCTAAAAGAAAAAAAAAAACAGGAGATAAGAAAGTGTGATAATGTTTGTTCATACAAATATGAATGGTCTTTCTGTCTTCTTCAAGGCCGTAAAAGTCCCCTGGAGAGAGCACTTGTAGTAAGTTTACTCTCAGTCTCCTTCCTGGAAGTAAAAGCCACCCAGAAGAGAGAATGGCAGTCTCATTTCCCAGAAATTCCTACTTTTAGTCAGATAAAGGAAATTCCAAAAAGATTTCTTTCTATATCTGATGCATCCCAAACGTCCTCAGCTTCAAATCCTCTTTGTACCAACTCTGGGGTTCTAAGTGAGCCCCTATATCAGCAATTTGCCCCCTACTTTGGGGGGAGCCTTTTGCTTTCTTTCAGATGACCTTTCTTACTCTATTTCCACATGAATCTTCGCTGTCAGACATTCAGAAACGACAGTATATACACAAAACTACCATCACCGCCTGTAAGTCGTGTGCTGCCCGAGTCTCCGTAGGTAACGGACAGGACAAGAGTGAAAGTGAGAGCTAATTAGTCCTGGTTTGAGAAAAAGGACACTTAGAAGTAGATTGATTCATCTAGAGCCTTAGAAAGTGTGGTCCTCCACCAGCCACGTATTTCCCTGGAAGCTTGTTAGAAATGCAGAATCTGGGGCACCTGGGGGGCTCAGCCAGTTAAGTGTCCGACTTTGGCTCAGGGCATGATCTCACAGTTCATGGGTTCGAGCCCCGGTTCGGGCTCTGTGCTGACAGCTCGGAGCCTGGAGCCTGCTTCGGATTCTGTGTCTCCCTCTTTCTCTGCCCCTCCCCTGCTATCTCTGTCTCTCTCTAAAATATAAAAACATTTTTAAAAATCTTAAAAGATAAAAAAGAAAGAAATGCAGAATCCCAGGCCCCCACCTCAGCTGCACCAAATCAGCATCTACATTTTAGCAAGATTCCCAGGTGACTCATGCACATTAAGTTTGAAGCACTTATCCGATGCAGCGGTTCTCACTCTCAGATGCACCTTTGACTAACCTGGTCAGCTTTTAAAAATCCCGACATCCAAGCTGCACTCGTGACCAGTTAAGGCAAGCACTCTGGAGGTTTGTATGAAGCCGTTACGTGGTGAAATCACAAATTAAAAGGCCGTAGTGGTAAGCTTACGAAAGGCTGGGTTCCTCTGACCATTTTGTTAGGAAGCTCACCAAGGCAGAGAAGTCCCATCGGCCTACTTACAACTGGAAAAATAGACTGAAGCCAAACAAATACGAAGCCCACCAAGTGGGGCCACAATCCGTGGCTCTCACGTAAGTGCGTCATAATAGAAATGGCTACACCCAGGAAGGGGCCTCAGTTTGAGGAAAATGTCAAATTATTTTTTCAGTGTTTTGAATGAGCTGGCAGACTTAATATGAAAAGATATGGGGGGGGGGAATGCTGCTTTAAAATAAAGTAGGTGCATTTATGGAGAATAGGGAGTCCTTAGGATTACAGGGATCTTAGTGACGAAGTAGGTCTACTCACTACATACTCACCCCAGGACATTTGCTTTGCAGAGACCTGGAAATCAGAATTCACAACCTCCACTCTTAGATCTTGTTTTCTTTCTGCTCTCTTATATTTCTTACATCTTCGATGATGCCAAATGACAGACCCAGCAAATGTGTTCCAAGGGATGCTGGCTTAATGCGATACGATCCTTTTTCTCTTCCTTGACATGCTAAGCTATCCATTCCCTCTGTAAAGCCTTTTGGGGCTCTGTCACTGTTTTCCTAAGTGAGGGACGTTTATGGTTGGTCAGGCTGTGCACTGCAAAACTCTAAGGGATGCCATTTGCATTGCAGTCTGTGGCTCCTGGAGCAGTGCAACATGGGGGCCTCGATAGGGGGTCGCTAGATCCTTACGGGAAGAAAAGAGACAAGGCGTTATACAACATAGTGTTGTTTCCTGTTCACTTCTCTTTCGGGCCTTCTAATGTCGTCAAAGAGAAAGTCTCCGTGTAGCTCTAGGCCTGCCACCCTTGCTAATAAAAAAAGAACAGGCTTGACAGGCAATGGAATTACTTGGTAGGGATATAAAGTGTAATCAGTGCATTTACTCATATAAGAAATTGGGTCAATTTAGGGGCATCTCTGTGGCTCATTCGAAGTGTCCAACTTCGGCTCAGGTCATGACCTCACGGTCCGTGAGTTCGAGCCCCACGTCGGGCTCTCTGCTGGCAGCTCAGAGCCTGGAGCCTGCTTCAGATTCTGTGTCTCCCTCTCTCTCAAAAAGAAAGAAAGAAAAGAAAAGAAAGAGAGAGAGAGAGGAAGGAAGGAAGGAAGGAAGGAAGGAAAGAAGGAAAAATGAATAAACATTAAAAAAAGAAATGGGGTCAATTTAGTGAAAATAAGCGAATAAATAATAGGTTTTACACGGCTTTGGCAAAAACAAAAAGGTGAAGCTGGTTCCCACGTGATTGGAGTTTTCTGGAAAACACTGGACAGTTATAACAGCACCGTCACAAACACAAGGGCCTAGTATGGGGCTGGTCGAGTGTAGTTTTTAAAGAGGAAAATAGCAAACAAAATGATGTGGATTTTATTTAAACCGATTCTGAATCAGAAGCATCCACTCGATCTTTTTCCTGCCCAGTTTCCCCCCGTCTGAGAACAGGTATAGTCTGTTTCTAAAGCACATCATTATGGTTGTTAGAATATTTTTTTTAGAACGGCGGTTGCAAGGGTAGAAAAAACAAACCCTAGCTCTGGCCTGCAATTTATTTAAAGGTCACAGAGCACCAGAAAATTGCTGTGATTCCCCTCTCAGAATTACGGGCTCGGTTTTTTTCTCTGTGTCACATTCGCAGAATCTCATTTCCTTAAAATGGCATGGATTTGCCCGCAGAAAGACAGCTGCAGATGGCAGGGCGCATTCTGCAAACTACAAAAACAAAACAAACACCAGAAAAAAACAAATCCAGGAGTCTGATGCCATAAATTTCCGCGCTAAGTTAACGACTCCAAACTGCGCGTCGAGCTGCTTCATGACGCGTGCATCTCAAGTGTTGGGGCGTTTTATCCCATTCACGACATTGGATACCAAATACATCAGGACCAAAGGCCACAACGTGGGCTCTTTTGTAAAATATTAACTTAGAGGGGCCCCGGGTGGCTCGGTCGGTTGGTTAAGGTCCTTGCGGTGGCTCAGTATAGCAGCCCCTTGCCTGTCAGATCCCAGAATACGGCTCCCCAGGCACTGGCCAGGAAGTCTGAGGTTGCAACCCTCAAAGGTATTTTAGCACTGGACAGAGCAAGGTGATTTCTAAAGGCGCCCCGCCTCTACTGCCATGAGTTTTAATGACTCGGTTTCCTGTCTACATTCCAAGTTTCCTTTCCACCGTCTGAAGATAAAATATTTTTGTATCTTCATGGGCAAAGGAGTATGGATGTAGCGAACATTTTAAAGCTGCCTCTGTTGGGGCGCCTGGGTGGCGCAGTCGGTTGAGCGTCGACTTCAGCCAGGTCACGATCTCGCGGTCCGTGGGTTCAAGCCCCGCATCGGGCTCTGTGCTGACAGCTCGGAGCCTGGAGCCCGCTTCGGATTCTGGGTCTCCCTCTCTCTCTGCCCCTCCCCCACTCCTGCTCTGTGTCTCTCACTCTCAAAAATGGATAAATGTTTTAAAAAATTAAAAAAAAATAAAGCTGCATCTATCTATTCGGTTTCCTCCATAATTACAAGCTGGTAGTTGGTTTTCTGTACCACCTGCAAGCACTTAAAATAATTGTTCCAGCTCTTATAATTACATCGTAATCATTTCCGAGCAGATCCCTGTTTTTGTCCTTACGCTAAGATTGCATGATGAATGCATTTAATCTCTGATACCTAATCTTTTTTATTACATTTTGTGGGTTTTGTATCCTTCGGTGACCAAAACAGTACACGTTTATTCAAGTGCAAGGAATAATTATCACCCCCTTTTTAAATGCGTGCTCTTCCTGCAAAGGGTCCAAATTGTCCTTTGCTGTAGAAGCCCCCGGCGTATTTATGTAAGCCTAAGTCACGGGCGATACCAGAGTTACCGATTTGCAGTCACAGGGTCATTGACGTTGTTCCCAACTTTTGTTTCCATAATGAATAGCTTTCTACACATGATTTCACTGGGTTGGGGGGATGCGTTTTTAATTTTGGTAGCTGTTCTATATCACCCTCCACAAGTGCAGGACCTCCAATCCAGTCAGATATGGGTGTTTCCTTCCCCACACCCTCACCAACCCAGGACATCGGAATGCTCTTTTGAATTTTGCTCTATCTTATTTGAAAAAAAAAAAGAATTTTAATTGTTTTAATTTGGGTTTCATTAATCACGAGAGAGACTAAGTCTCTTTGCATATGTTAACGAGTCACTCGTGGTTATTTTGCTGTGGCCTGTTTCCATTCTTTGACCAAAGAATTATTTACATATTTATATCCTTTCCTCTTTGCTTGCTGGTCATTTCCTACTTGGATTACAAGAATCCTTTATGTGTTGAGTAAATTAGTATTTTACGACATGGTTGAATGATTTCCTAGTGTGATCTCTAGTTTTTGAATGTATGAGGGTATCTTTCCATGTAAACATTTTTAAATTTTAGAGGAGGAAATACACAGTGTTTCGTGGCGTTTGGGTTTTATGTCATGCCCCCTCCATTCAGAAATTATTTCAATTATTTCACATATTTTTCTACTGGCTTTGTTTTATTTGTAAGATTTACACATTTAATCCGCCTCGAATTTATTTGGATGGAAGGAGGAAGGTAGGAATCCCACTTTATTTTTTTCCAGCTGGCCAGCCAGGTGTTCTGGCACTGTGGGTGAGCTCCCGTCCTCTCCCCTGCCTTTATCATAGTCACAATTGCCCTTTTTAATTTTAGTCTTTTAAGTTTATTTATTTTGAGAGAGAGAGAAAGAGCTTGCAGGCGGGGGAAGGGCAGGGAGAGAGGGAGAGAGAGAATCCCAGGCAGGCTCCGCACTGTCAGCACAGAGCCCGACAAGAAGCTCGAACTCACAAACTGTGAGATCATGGCCTGAGCCGAAATCAAGAGTCAGACACCTAACCGACCGAACCACCCAGGTGTCTGGACTCCCTGATCTATCACGTTGACCTGACTCTTCATGAGACAGGAGCAAGCGGTGATGATGATTCAGCTTTTATACCCGTAGATATTTCATAAGGTTGGTTTCCTTTTCATGCTTTTTTCAAAATTTTCCTATACTTACACACTGACGCTTCCCACGTGATGTTAGAATTCCTGTCATTTCGTTGGGATTCTCTAGAATTTGATTGAGATTGAATTGTATGTGTAAAGTAATTGCAGGATAATTGACACCTATGCAAATAATATTTCCCTGCCCAGCAAGCAAATGTCTTTCCATTTATTGTCTTCCCTCCCCGTTATTCAATATTCATGTAGATATAACTTTAAAACATTTCCTGATAAACTTCTCAGTTGTTTCCCTTTTTCATCGAGGCACAAAACCCAAAAGCAATTAAAAACAAAAACAAACACAGAAAAAAACCTCGTCTTAAGGTGAGTTACTTTGGCACCAAATTACATCAGCAAAATTCTTCACAGCAGCACCCAGATGAATGTTTGATTGAATTTAAGTGAGACGAGGTATGTGTACAACAAGAGCCATCTTAGAATCCTCCCTGATGTGTAACCTATCATACACGTATTCACATTTTAAGGATTCTTGCTTGGGTAAGTCTTAGCAGAGTTGGGTGTTGAATGGTATCTAATGCCATTTCAACATCTATGGGCACGATCATGTTCTTGGATACAGTAATGGGGTGAATTATAGCAATAGATCTCCAAATCGTGAACCGAGCGTTCATTCCTAGCATTAACCACATTCAGTCATGGAGAGGCGTTGACTCAAGGTATAACTAAAGTAATTTTACTCACACTTCGTTTAGGTTAGTAGTTTGGTTTTTGTTTGTTTTTGACGTTAATAATTCTTGGGTGAAATATGTTTATAGCATCCTTTTACTTTTTGGCTGGGGGAGGAGGGTGCAGATTTGGGTTTTATAAACTCATGCCAGCTTCATAAAAAGGAGCCATCCTGCAAGAAATGTGGGAGGCCTCTAGGAGAGCAGTCTCACACTGACCAGAAAGAAAACCTGGACTTCCCTGCTGCAACCACAAAGGCTGAGTTCTGCCAACAACAAGAACAAGCTTGGAAACAAATATTTCTTTAGAGCTTCCCGACAAGAACTCAGCCTTGGCGACATCAGATTTCAGTCTTGTGATCCCTAGCCACACCATACTGGGTTTGTCCATTACCCTCCAACTCGCGGAGTAACAAACAAGTGTCATCCAAACTTAAATTGAACTAAGAATCCCCTGGGGAAATTGATGAGTAAGGTTGAGTTGGGCAGAGATGGGTTTGAGAGCCTGCTTTTCTGACAAGCCCCCAGGTGATGCCGATGCTTTGGGTCCAAGGACCTCACTGTCTGTGGCAAGGATATAAATAGCCTTGGAGCGTCCCCTGTACCTTGTAAGTTTAATAGACTCACTCCCGGGGCGCCTGGGTGGCTCAGTTGGTTAAGTGTGCGGCTCAGGTCATAATCTCACGGTTGGTGAGTTCCAGCCCAGCGTCGGGCTCTGTGCTGACAGCTCGGAGCCTGGAGCCTGCTTCAGATTCTGTCTCCCTCTCTCTCTGCCCCTCCCCTGCTAACGCTCTGTCTCTCTCTCAAAAATGAATAAACGTTAAAAAAAATTGTTTAATAGACTTAACCCGTAAAACCAATGGAGCCTACTGGCTTGTTCTCGTTTGTTTTTTAGTGGGCATACCTCTTTGACAACCCCCAGTTTCCTTTATGATAATTGGTTTCATTAGATTTGCTTTCTCATCTATAATAATTTCTGTTATATTGTATTCTTCCAGAAATTTGTGCTTTTAATCTAGGTTTTCAAATTCATTTCCATAGAGTGGAACAAAATAAGTTTTTATAATTAATATCCATTCTCCAGAAACTTTCTTAGTCAAACATCTTACACTAGGTTTAGGTTTCTCCCCTTTTCTTCTTAGAGTATCTGACTTTTTTTTTCTCAAAGAACCAGCTCTGGATTTATTTATTCTATCATGTTTCTATTTTCTTTTCCCAGATGCTTTTATCTTGACTTCTTTGAATATATATCCACTGCTCTTTAACTTTGTGATTTGAATGTTCAGTGATCTCATTTTCATCACTGGCGTGTGTATGACATCCTCTCACAGAGAAATGTGAACCAAAGTTAACAAATCTAAGGTCCAAGCCCAAAGCTCACTCTTGACCGCACCTCCCAGATGGCAGATTCCAGATGCAGTGTCTTGGCATGAATACTTTTAACCAAGGCACCTGAGAAGCCTCGAGAGCCCACACAGCCTTTCCAAGTCACTGCAAGAACAGAGCTGGCGGGCTTGTGCTTTGCAAAGCCGTGGGGGCCGTGGTGAAGATGTGAGGGATGTAGGTGGCTCAGGTGCGGGCAGCAGGGTTCTACCCCCTTTCAGCCTCACCCCTGCACACCGTCCCCTCCTCACACCTGCTACTTCCTAGTGGCTCCCGCGCCTGACAGGGGCAGAGGGCTGCCTTCCCCCAAAGCTTCCATTCTTTCCTAACCGGGACTCTCTAACTTTCTAGAACTCCACTGGGGAAAAATCCGAAGGGGCTCAAACCTCCAGCTTTGGGACAACGTGTAAGGCCCTTCCTTCTTTCCTGCCTCACGGGGACTTCTTTCAGTCCAGTTTTCCCCACCTCTCTTGCTGTCTTCCTTTCCCCTTGTCCCTCACAACAGATTTGAAAGCCAAGAAGGTTAGGATTCTGCTGTTCTCTGTGCTCTGCACGCCCCCCCCCCCGCCCCGACCCCATCACACCTGGCCCTGTCCTTGGAGCCCCGCCTCTCCCAGATCTGTCCCTGGCTGTCCTCACTCAGGGCCAGGAAGGGCAGAGGAGTACCCAACACGTTGCTATGGTGACTTCTCCGTAGACCACAGAACCACAGACTCCAGTGGGTGCCACGCTCCATTTTTGCCTCATTCTCGTGTCGTAGCAATGTTACGAGACGCCCACAGAAGTGAAGCAGGTTTGACTTCCGTGTGGTCCGGGGATGTCTGAGTCTGACCTTGGTTCCAGGAGCCACCCGTCTGAAGCCTCCTCCTACTGTGCTGTGTCTTTGAACATCCATGCATATCCCTTGGAGGCATTCAGGGGAGCTCAGCATCTTCCAGATGAACCCAGCATCGCTTCCTTTACTGACTCTGTCGCTCAGAAAGACTATTTTGTCAGAATCCCTGGGTGTGAATCCTCCCGAGGGAATCCCTGCCGGTCGCCCCCGCCCCCCGGAAATGCTAATTCTACCTGTGCTGGCAAATCGGGGGCCTTGTGTCCTTGCCTCTGATTTCGAAAGTCACAGAAACGTTATCCAGACGAAGTGTTTGACCCAATGCCATCCGCTCTTCAGGGGAAAGTCCCTCTAAACATGGCCAACAAACAGGCGACAAGTCGTTTCGCTCGTTCGGAGAGATCTTTGGTGGATTCCCCAGGCTCTTCACAGACTACTCAGAAATGTCTAAAGACCCAGGGGGATTCTCGATTCTGCGGCTCAGTTTCCTCCAGAGAGTAACCCCGGAAGGCTTCGGGAAAGAAAGTAAAATCAACTTTACGTTAGGGGCGCCTGGGTGGCTCAGTCGGTTAAGCGTCTGACTTCAGCTCAGGTCATGATCTCACAGCTCGTGAGTTCGAGCCCCGTGTTGGGCTCTGTGCTGACAGCTCGGAGTCTGGAGCCTGCTTCTGCTTCTGTGTCTCCCTCTCTCTCTGCCCCTAACCCACTCACATTCTGTCTCTGTCTGTCTCAAAAATAAATAAACATTAACAAAAAAATTTTTTAAAAAATCAACTTTACGTTAAAATGTGCATAAAAATCCAGATGAATGTGGTTGCTATTATTTTCAACTTGGGATGGACACGGGTTGCTCTGAAATTTCCCACTTAGAAAGGCTAAAGGCGATTTTCGAGAAATTACTTGGGAATTTTAACTTTTAGAAGACTGGAAAGGATAAAGACAGAAATGATAGCTTCGATTTGTGAGCGACTTTAACGCTTCAGTGTCTGGTTTTGTTCTATCCTCACAGCGGCCCTATGTGGTATGTGTGGACGGTATTAGCCACATTTTCGTAAAGATAAGAAAAACCAGGGCCCCTGGGTGGCTCGATCGGTTAAGCATCTGACTCGTGATTTCAGCTCCGGTCATGATCTTGGGGTCCGTGAGTTCAAGCCCCGCCTCAGGCTCTTTGCTGACGGTGTGGAAACTGCTTGGGATTCTCCCTCTCCCTCTCTCTCTGCCTTTCCCCTGCACGTGCACGCATGGGCACACACATTCTCTCTCTCTCTCTCTTTCTCTCTCTCTCAAAATAAATAAACATTAAAAAAAGATAAGGAAATCGACTCACAAAATTAATGCATTCATTCTGTCAATGAACAAACACCTCAGTGGCTGCAACTCAGCTCTGGCTGCACATTAGCATCACCGGGGCAGTTTTTTAAAACTCCCGATGCCTGTTCCCCATCCCTGAGAGATTCCTCATGTGCAGTCAGGACTGAGCCAGCGCCCCCAGTGTTTACAGCACCTCGCCCAAAACTATACAGAGAATAGCATGATCGGGTCTCAAATTCAGGTATACCCCATTTTTCCTTCCTCTCAATAGAAACTTTAAACTTTAAAAGAATTTCAGTCCCTATTCAGAGTTGTGTTCCTCCCTTCTGACATCTCTTAAATATAATGCAGGAGTCTGAAATAATAACTGTGTCCCTAGAGGCGAAATCCCTGCTGCAAAATACACCTTCCTTTTTCTTTTTCTTCCCCCCCCCCCCCCCCCCCCCCGCCGCTTTCTCTTTTTCTATGTGGAAGAAATCATACCGAAGACTGCTGGAGCCAATTAAGTATTTTTTCACACTCTGTTGACCCAAAAGAACTGTGTTAGAGCCACATGGCTGGTGCTGGAAGTTTATCCCATCCTGGTAATGATGTGAGCCAGCACTGGGGAGGAATCTATTTGTGGAAAACACCGGGAAGCTTTCATTGGTTTTACAGGGTTCTTTTTTGATGATCCTTAGTCATTCCACCTGCCAACAAGCAAAGATGGCTGTCTTCTGAGATCCAAGGTTAATTCAAGAAGAGAACAGCTCAAAAGACAGCAGAAATCTCTAGCTTGAGAGTTGTATATTCAGTTTTACGAGGTCAGCCTTCTTGGAAGAAAAGGCATTGTCTTGGGATTGGAATTAGAAACGTTCACTTGTGCTAACACAGCCGAAAAGAGTATTTCAAAAGCAAGAGCCCAGCTGGGCATTGATAAAAGACTTAAAATGTGTGCAGAATTAATTTTTAAAAGTACTTTCTGTCTGCTCACCCCCCACCGCTTCGAATAGACCACACAGTGGAGCCAGAACCCCGTCAGCGGGCTGTGATCTGGGCGAATGCCGCTGTGGTCTGAGATACGCTCCCCACGTAGACACTGGTTTCTGAACTCTTAGGGATAAAAAGTGTTAATTTTACATTTTGAGGAAATAGCAGTGGGGCACCTGGGTGGCCCAGGCAGTTAAGTATCTGACTCTTGATTTCGGCTCAGGTCATGATCCCAAAGTCTTGGGATCTAGCTCCGTGTCAGGCTCTTTGCTGGGAGCGGAGCCTACTTGGGATTCTCTCTCTCTCTCTCTCTCTCTCTCTCTCTCTCTCCCTCTCCCTCTCTCCCTCTCTCCCTCTCTCCCTCTCTCCCTCTCCCTCTCTCTCCCCGTCTCTCTCTCCCTCTCTCCTTCTCTCTCTCCCTCCCCTTCCCCTTCCCCCCTTCCCTATTTGCACTATCTCTCTCACACACACAAAATAAATAAACATGAAAGAAAGGAAGGAAGGAAGGAAGGAAGGAAGGAAGAGAAAAGAAAAGAAACAGCAGTTATAACGTGACCTCCTACAAAGCCCAAACCGAGTGGACATTGACAGATTAGTCTACAGAGAGCAGGACCGTATTCATCACCTAAAACAGAAGACAGCATTGCCCGCAAGTCAAGATATAGATGTTATAGCAGATTAAATGTTTTTTAACGTGCATTTGATTTTTCACTGTACTACCTTGAAAGACGTACGATGGTGACAAAAACAAATCAGGAATATCCAGCTGCTTCCAAAAGAGCTATCCACAGTCAAATTATGGCCTTGGAAACTACTGGAAATCTCCATAAAGGGGGAGTAAAAGGATACGTTCATCCTTGCCTGATTCCTCATATGATGAAATGTGCCTCAATGTTCTCACGAATGAGGAAACTCATCTCTTGGGTAGATAAAAAAGCTATTTTCACCAAGCTTCCACACCATAAATTCTGGAAGTCCAAAGCCTTTACTGAGATGTGCGTAACACCAAGTGGACATGTTTCTCAGCAGAAGCCCGGAGACCATGGCCTCAAGGTCTCCTGAAGATGTTGGCCTTCTGAATGGTGCCAGCTCAAACACCTGTCAGGGAGGAGAGGAAGTACAGCAGGAAATGTCTTTAAAAGATGCATTTTTGGGGCGCCTGGGTGGCACAGTCGGTTAAGCGTCCGACTTCAGCCAGGTCACGATCTCGCGGTCCGTGAGTTCGAGCCCCGCGTCGGGCTCTGGGCTGATGGCTCGGAGCCTGGAGCCTGTTTCCGATTCTGTGTCTCCCTCTCTCTCTGCCCCTCCCCCGTTCATGCTCTGTCTCTCTCTGTCCCAAAAATAATAAACGTTGAAAAAAAAATTTAAAAAAAAAAAAGATGCATTTTTGGCTCATTCGCTACGATTGGTATCTTCTTGCCGTCTTTATTTTCTCAGCCACCCTCTCCTTGGAAACTGAGACTCTTTCCACTGTCGAACAGACAACCAGTTCTTGCTGGGACCGCTTTGCCAACAGTTAACCACAAATTGTGTTAGCTGGGACCCCTGCGTAGCGGGGATGTTCACCAGGCTTGATGAATGTATCTGTAAACGGTGACCCAGCACGTCCTCAAGTGACAGTCACTCTGGTGCTTTGGAATATTGGACAACCACGTTCCTCTGTAGCCACTGGCCTTCCCCCCTGAGCTGGCCGCCTTCTCTCAACCTCCACCCATATAGGTACCAGCAGCAAGGAGACAAGATTTCTCTCAAAAAAACGAATCAATTCCAGTAAACCAATCATATTCCCCCAGATCTGGGGCTTCTGCACTCCTGATGACACCAGCACGGATTTATTTACACCTTGTGGCAGAGGAACGCGGTGACTGCAGAGCCCCACAGACAGGAGCATGACCCTCTTCATCGTGAAGGGAAGGCCACACCACCGGGCTCCCCAGCCCTCACTCTGGGGCTCCCTGATCTAGACTTTCAAGGCTCGGCTTGAGAACCACAGCAAGATGCACAGAAGTGTCTTTAATGAGTCCATAGGGCTCACACTTAGGTGGCGGGCACCTACCCGCTTCAAGACTGAACACTTCCGTGCGGTGTACCTGCTCCGCAGGAGGGAGACGTTGAGGGAGTCAACCCGTGACAGCCGGCTGTCACCGTCTCTGACCCACAGTGCCCGTGACATCATCTGACAACAGCTCCGATGACAGACTCATCAACGACTGTAACTAACATGAAAGAAGGAACAGTTTGCCCACCTGAGAAATAACAGGACACCTTTGCCCACCGTGGAAATGGATGCCCAGCGTCTTACCTGTTTATATCATGGAATACCAAGACTGAACTCGTGTCAGTAACGAGCTGTTTCCAACTCAAATATCTATTATGGGCAGTCGGACAAAAGAACGTGGCGTTCAGCCTGGTCTGAGAATATCCGTAAATCTTTCTTCCCAAAAGGCAATTGAGACAACTCAGAGTTGGCTTTTAAAAAAAAAAAAAAGGAAAGAAATGGAAGGAGGGAATCTAATATAATCAACTGCCCATTCAGATCTTTTGTGTAAAAGTTGGCATTAAACAGTCAGGGGCGCCTGGGTGGCTCACTTGATTAAGTGTCTGACTTCTGCTCAAGTCACGATCGCACAGTTCGTGGGTTCGAGCCCCCCATCAGGCTGTGTGCTGACAGCTCAGAGCCTGGAGCCTGCTTCCGATTCTGTGTCTCCCTCTCTCTCTGCCCCTCCCCTGCTCGCTTACTCTCTCTCTTTCTCTCAAAATTAAAAACTTAAAAAAAAAAAAACCTTTTTAAACAAATATATAGCAGGTGATGACCAGTTCCTGTATTCTGTTCGTTTTTACCTAATTGACCTTTTTCTCACCAAATCTCTGACAACCAGGCAGGCAGCTGCCACTTGCTCTTTCCTTTAAGAAACCGGAAAATGTTGGGGTTGGCGGGGGGCGGGGGGCGCCTGCATGGCTCAGTCGGTTAAGGGTCTGACTTCAGCTCAGGTCACGATCTCATGGTTCATAGGTTTGAGCCCCACATCAAGCTCTGCGCTGACAACATGGAGCCTGCTTCAGATTCTCTGTCTCCCTCTCTCTCTGCTCCTCCCCTTCTCTCTCTCTCGCTCACTCTCTCAAAATAAATAAATAAACTTAAAAAAAAAAAAAGAAGCTAGAAATATTGAGGCACCTGGGGGTTTCTGTTGGTTAAGTGCCCGACTTAGACTTCGGCTCAGGTCACGATCTCACAGTTTGTAAGTTCGACCCCCTGCGGCTGTCACTGTGGAGCCTGTTTTGGATCGTCTGCCCCCCGCCCCTGCCCCTCCCCTGCTCCCGCACATGCTCTCTCCCTCTCTTTTTCTCTCTCTTTCAAAAATAAACATTAAAAAAAAGAGATAGACTGGAACTGAAATGTAAGCCTTGTGTGATTTCTCAAGTCAGAAGCCAAAAGTCCGTAATCCCCTCCCCATCTGAATTTGGAATTCTGGCTGGCTGGCTTTTTGCAAAAACCGAGGTGAGGGCATAGGTGTAAATACAAGACTCAGGCTCGTGGGGATGTGTGCCACATTCTGTTTGCCTGGCTAAAATCCTGCTGGCCTGGAGAAGTCTCTCCCCCCTGCAAATGTGATCAGCCGTCACCTCTCTGAAAATAAAACAACATCCCCTTATATCTTCAGCATCTTTGTCGGCCACCATTTGTTTTCATAGGCTTCTAGAACACCAGTCAGCAGTGAATGGCTAGAACAAATTATTTGAAAAAAATAATTTTCTGCCATCGAGCTCAGACTGGAAGAGAGAATACAGTGAAACGAAACAAAGACGTTGGAAAGAACAAAGGCACATATACATCATCTGGCCCAGCCCCCGCTGCAAAAATCATGCTGCAATCGAAATTAAATTATAACTAATAGCAGTTTTGTTCGAGTATCTCAAATTATCACTTCAGATGCCGAAGCTCAAGTGGTTTCCATGGCGATGTTTTCTCTACGAGATGTCAGCTAGTATCTAATTTTTTTGTCCCTGATAGATGACAACCTGAAGCTTTTAGTGCCTTTGGTTTTGGGGGTTTTATGTGAGATAATCTCGATTTACTTTTGTATGCATTTAAATGTGTGTTTTATTTGCCATTGGTTTCTGAGCCTGAAGTCTACAATTTTACATATTTTGAAACTTAGTAAATAAGAACTACAACTACCTCATTTATCTTGTGTACTAAAAAAAAAAGAAGAAGAAGAAGAAAAAGAAGAAGAAGAAGAAAAGCTTTATTATTCTGTCCTCTCCCTGCCTGCTCAATGGGGCACGCAAGAAATTGGTGGCTAAAGAATTCAAATCTCTTTTTAATATTCTGTTCTTGCAACTATTTTTTAAATCATTTATTTGTACTTAAGCACCTGCCCGGAAACGTCTTCTATTTTTCACATTCCCTAAATGTGATTAAAAAAAAAAATTATGTTCTAACAGTGACGGTTTAAGGCACGGTTAGCACGGTTCCTGATTTCATGATTTCACAAGTGTTTCCATGGTGGTAATAAGCATTCTCTCTGTGCTGTTTGGGTGGGTGAGGGACTCCTATCTGGGTCCAAGGCAGGCCGCCAACCACGGGGAGAATAACTGAGCCTTCGTTGCCTTGAGACCATGCAGTTGTGTTGATGATTTGATAGAGCCAGTGTAGACCGTGTGCAGTGATGGGGAGCCGTGTCCCCTGGGCCTGCTCTTACAAAGTTTGCTTTCACATCAGAAACAGTTCAGCTTAGTGTTTTTGCAAGTCGTCTCTGGAGCCAGTTTCCTGGGTTCAAACTCTGGCTCTATCACTTACTGGTTATGGGACCTCAGACCAGCTTTTGGCCTTCAAGAACCTTCCAAAATGGGATGAATATTGCCAACCTGTCGGGGTTCACATGAGGCTGAAATGGACTTAAAGGACTTAAAACAGTGCCTGGCTTGGGGCGCCTGGATGGCTCAGTCAGTCAGGGTCCGACTTCAGCTCAGGTCATGATCTTGCTGTTCAGAGTTTGAGCCCCACGTCAGGCTTCTGTGCTGACAGCTCAGAGCCTGGAGCCCGTTTCAGATTCTCTCTCTCTCTCTCTCTCTCTCTCTCTCTCTCTACCCCTCCCCTACTCACGCGGTCTCTCTCTCTCTCAAAAATAAACATTTTAAAAATTAAAACAAAAAACAAAAAACAGTGCCTGACTTGTAGGAAGGGCTATTATTATTAGTCCCTAATTACCTTGTTTCTGAAATTTGAATTTCACCTGCCTTTACATTTTGTACTCCACCACGGAAGGAAAACACTTCTAGGTTGATTCCACCAACCCCTTGCTGTCCTGGGCCCTAATGAGTTTCATCTGTGAAGAAAGTGTCATCCAAACGATGACTAACCTTATAATCCTGGAATTTAGGGTTTTCCTGTTCGTCACGTATAAACAACCTGCATGGTCCCCGGAGCCCTTGTTGCGCGATGTCCCTTACCTCCCAGGCCGGCAGGGGTCAGAACTTGTCCCCGACCCCCAAGAGCCCCGGGGGTCTCAGCTGCCAGGGAGAGGCACCACACTCGCCCCACACAGCACACAGGATAAGAGGTGCTGGTTAGACTGTCATTTACTTTCCTGACAAATCCTTCCAGGAGCGCAGCAAAGGGAAGGACAGAACATTCATCCTTTCTATTTTGCGGGGGAGGAAAGTGTGTTTTCACTCATCCAGCTCTAAGAACGGATCACTCTACAGTATGGGTATCATTATGGGAACCCCCCCGCCCCCCCGCCAGGCCCACTTTTACAAAGTTTGTTTGTTTCCTTCTTGATTTTCAACCTGAAGGTAGAGCAGGAGGAAGAGGGAAAGGACACCGGTGCTGAGCCCTCAGGTGGCTTCTCGAGTGGCAAAGACAGTGGAAGGGGACAGCGTCCGTGTGTTGAGGGTGAATCCGACCCATGCCTATGTTTGGAGCCTGTCATATATGTTCCCTCTCTGGCAAGGAGGGCAATAGTGTGCTTTAGCCCAAAGCCTCAGCCGGGCAATCGGACAAGCATGAGTGTGGGCGGAGAATGTCTCATCATGGATTCCTCCAGCCCACGGTCTGCCTGCTCTACGCCGGGTGGAGAAAGGGAGGAGCGCCAACCTCTAGGTGTGCAAAGGAGACACGGTCTGTGTGTGGCCAGTGTAATGGGGATGGCCAGACAGACAAGAGGACGGACACAAGGGAAATAAACAGAAATGCACATGCTCCTATGAGACCCTAAATCAGAGCTGACACAGCACCATGCTTCGACAGTCATCATCATGTTCTATCGCTTGGAGACCCAGGAGAAACGTATATTGAATATAGTCTTTGGCTATTTGAGGCAGGTCTGGTCTTGAGACTGTTAATATCTAGAGTCTGGTTTTTTGGGGGTGTGCATGTGCGTGTGTGTGTGTGTGTGTGTGTGTTTAAGTAGGCTCCACCCACAACATGGGGCTCAAAGTCATGACCCCGAGATCAAGAGTCGCATCCTCTCGCAACTGTGCCAGCCAGCCTGTTGGGACCTATTCATGCCATTTCCCAAAATATAGGTTCCTTGATTCTGCAGCACCCCTAAAATTGCTCTGCTCTCCCAGCAGACGGGGGATGAGATGGAACAGAATGGAGTCTGTGTCAGGGATGAGCTTTGTCCTATGTCTTACTCACGTCTCTTGATTTCCAAGTTTTCATACATGCATTTCCCAGAGGATGTTGGTACCGCGGGGTGGGGGGGGGGGGGGGGGGGCGGGGAGGATGGTTACAGTGAAATCATTTCAAATATATCTGTCAAAATAGCGCTTGCTCTGCTTGGCCAGGATAAAATGGATATGCCTCAAGGGAGTAAGGCATATGCACTCACGTGCATTAGGACAACCAGACTTAAGTTATAAATGAAGCCATGAAAACAGGGATGCTTATGCGAGAAACAGAACCGTGCCCTTGAATTTTGTGAGGACTTCGGTTGTACCTCAGGGTTTTTCCCACTGGCTGTTTTCTGATAATAACCAAAGACCAGTGGACACAGGAACCATTAGTAGCTTTTCTATATTTACAGGCTCCAGGCTCTGAGCTGTCAGCACAGAACCGGACGTGGGGCTTGAACTCATGAACCGCGAGATCATGCACTGAGCCGAAGTCGGAGCCAGTGCATGACTGAGCCACCCAGGCATCCCTGGACTGATTTCATTTTAGCGAACGTCTCATTAGCCATAGCTGCCTGTCAGCACTGTTTGTCATTGGGACCGTGAACATAACTGAGCATGCCTTTAAGAGCATGGCTGCCGTGTAGGGAGTGACAAGAATTCAGAACCGATCGACCTTGACAAGAGGGCCAGATACGTAACCCAGGTGGCTAAGGATAGTTTTAGGAAACAGGTAAGATTTGATGGACAGAGAGAGGAAAGGCAGGGCAGAGGTGAGGGGGGCGGAGGGATGAGCCAGAATGTGTCGACCAGGAAGCATCACGAGTCTGTGTGCCTAGAATGTCAAGTTGGAAAAGTGGCCCCGGCAGAGAAGGAGCAGGAGAGAAATTCAGCTCAAAGGAGGCCTTCCTCCCCCTACAAAGGATTTCGGATTTTGTACGAAAGGCGATCCTTGGATAAATTTCCATGTTCTCTTCTAGCTGTTCCTGTTCTTCTTGTCATCTCAGGTCACACCCACACCTTCCACTACTGGTTATGTCAGTAACTTCAAGGGATCCAGAGAGAGGGGCATATACACGTCCCTAAATATCTGTGTTTTTCTGCAGTTTTGTGGCCAAGGATGCAAAGCCGTACAGTCGGTTTTGGAGCAGAGAGAAAGCGTGATGCGTTCTCCCATCGGCATTACCTGAAGCAGAGAAGCAAACAGCTTCATAGAGTCACGACTCTCACATAATAGAATAATCACAAAATTTCCACTGTCATTGTTTTTGTCTCCGTACTTCATATATTTTGAAGGTTCATGTTACTTAAAAGTGGTGAGGAGATGGCTGTGTTTCTCAGGAGATGAAAAATACGAGCCACTCATAAGATACCAAACGCCCAGTAGATGTCTCCATCTGGGTGTCCCAGAGGCACCCCAGGCTCAGTACCTCCAAGACAAAACAGATTTCTCTCCCTCATCCCCTAAAAAGGCTCCTCCTGCCACAGGCCCTGCCCAAGCGGAACTGTCTGGATGCTGGGACTTCCCCACCTGGCTGCCTCTTCAGCCCTCAAAAGGCAGGATGGGAATGAATGGCTTAGGAATTAACCTTGCCTGGTTTCCAATCCCATCTGGGCCACTCAACAAGCTTGATGGCTTTCTAGGAAGATATGGACTAAATAGTGTCCAGAGAAGGGTAATTAACGTTGTCAGAAGGCCTGGAAACTAGGTCAAAGATGAGTCGTGACAGTATGAACTTTCATCCTCGGAAAGAAACTCGCAGTCTCTCAGTCTTGGAAGGGTGGTTTATGTCAGTAACCAAATCTTACCGTGACCTATGAGTGTATGAGTTGTAACATGGCAACTACAAAGCAGCTTTAGGCAATTTACTGTAACTAGATAGGGTCGTAACTAAAACCACATCCGTGCTTTAAATTAGTGTTTTGACTGTGTAAACCAAACTCTTCAATGAGGCACAGAAATTCCTCATCAGTAACAATTTTCATCTTTTTTATTGTTCACTGTGGATCCCCAGCACTTAGAATGGTGCCTGACACGTAGTCGGCGTTCTGGAAAGATCTGTTGAATGGCTGAATACATTCATTTGTCACATCTACAAATAATCTTTCTCTGAAGGGAACACTCAGGTTTAAAGAAGAAACCCAAGGTTTCCAGAAATATTATTTGGAAAACATTTTTATTCACACGGGATGATTTTCTGATCACCCTTAACATCGGGTGATGAACCTACAAATGCAAGGTCATTGCATCCTTGGGCTGACACTTGGAATTTTGAATATCCGACCATGCTGCCCACACCAGAAAGTCCTAAAGGGCATGGGGAAAGTCTACTTTCCCCCATGGGGAAAGTATACTACAGTATACTTCATGTTGGCTCTGCCTTTCCCTCTCTCCCTAGACATGGGATTGGACCAGTTAAAATAAGTACACAGTAGGGGTGCCTGGGTGGCTCAGTCAGTTAAGCGTCCGACTTCCGCTCAGGTCGTGATCTCACGGTTCGTGAGTTCGAGCCCCGAGTCGGGCTCTGTGCTGACAGCTCAGAACCTGGAACCTGCTTCGGATTCTGTGTCTCTCTCTCTGTGCCCCTCCCCTGCTCATGCCTCTGTCTCTCTCTTTCTCTCAAAAGTAAATAAACATTTTTTAAAAATATTTTTTTTAAAGAAAGAAAAGTCCCCAGGACTCAGAGTTAAGTTCTTTCATTTGTGTCTTTCTTAGCGTCTGCATTTTAATCAAATCGACAGGCTTGAGTGGCACTGGTGGCCGAGCTGATTTGGAATATGATCGATCCAGGAACAGATCATTTTTCTGGTCTTCAGTCAGAGAAAAGCTGAAGTAGCATTTGCTGGTAGGATCTGAAATCTCTCTGGTGGCCCTATTTCCTGGGGAAAAGGAAAAGAAGGGTTCTGCCTACTTTTCATCATTATCCTGGGGATCCTTCAGAGCAGAGAGCTGAAGGAGGAGCCTTACGAAACCCGAGTCCGTAGTGAGATCCTCCTTGAACCCTAACACAGACCTCTTTCCTCCGTGTGCACACATTTAATTATGCAAAATAACTCGTTCAAACATTTTTTAAATACCTAACTGATGCCATCCAGTAACCATGGCTCTAGACTAAGGTGATCTGCTGAAGGAGGAAGCTACTTCCGTTGGAGTATTTGCCTTAAACCTGAACGTCTAAAACAGAGGCCCAACGAATATGAAATTGGTTTTGAGGTTACATTAGCCCGTATGGATGGTAACAGATACTCTGCCGACCTCTAGAAAGACTTCAGGATCCGTTTGTCTTTTGCGTACTTGAAATTTATCCTAGAGAAACACCTAACTGTAATATAACCGGTTCTGATTTTTTTTTATAACAGGGAAAGAAATGGAAACTTTATTAGGCAGCGTATATTATTCTCAACTGTTATGAAACGTTACCCGCTTACACATTCCTGACATGCCCTATGTTTTATTAGAGTCCTGCAAAATGTTCACTTAAAGACATGATTGCTTTTTAAACTAAAGGTATAAGGGGCGCCTGGGTGGCGCAGTCGGTTAAGCGTCCGACTTCAGCCAGGTCACGATCTCGCGGTCCGTGAGTTCAAGCCCCACGTTGGGCTCTGGGCTGATGGCTCGGAGCCTGGAGCCTGTTTCCGATTCTGTGTCTCCCTCTCTCTCTGCCCCTCCCCCGTTCATGCTCTGTCTCTCTCTGTCCCAAAAATAAATAAACGTTGAAAAAAAAAAATTTTTTTTTTTAAAATAAAAAATAAAAAATAAACTAAAGGTATAAAAGGCTCTACAGAAATAGCCAATGTAGACAGAAAATAGTAGCTGAGGCAGATTTCAGCCAAAGGTGAGAAAAAAACATTCTAATCCATCAGCTTGCGTGTCGTGGAACTGAAGCAGGACGGCTCAGGTAGCGCTAAGATTCTCTCATGTTCCTCCAAAAGACTGATCGTGCTTCTCTGGGTCTCATGTCAGACAGAAGAGCCGAAACGGGGGTGGAGGCACTGAGACGTGTGGAAACGATGGCAAGATGGGCCTGTCAGAAACGGAACTCTCCTCTGGGGAAACAGGAAGTGCTGAGGACTTGTAGGAAAAAATGTCCACATCAGGTTATTTGGGATTACTAGTATCCTTGACTCTTACACTTGGCTTTTCCATTTCTTCCTCTGCAGCCAGTGCTGATTTCCCATATAATCCAGGACAAGGCCAAGCTATAAGAAATGGAGTCAACAGAAACTCGGCTATCATTGGAGGTGGGTGATGCATAGCACAGGCTCCTCACCTGTGGAAAGTAAGAATTGTCCGTAAATGCGTCGTCTTAAAAAAACAAAAACAAAAACAAAACCATCATCTAGATTTTTACTTGATTTGTTTTGTTATTTAAATATGACTACAGATTGTGACCTACAGATGTGGAGACACGGTTGTAAATGTAACCCGGCTACTTTAAAAAAAAGATTTTTTTTTTTAATGTTTATTTATTTTTGAGACAGAGACAGATCACGAGTGGGGGAGGGGCAGAGAGAAGGAGACACAGAATCCGAAGCGGACTCGGGGCTCTGGGCTGTCAGCACAGAGCCCAACGCGGGGCTTGAACTCACAACCCATGAGACCGTGACCTGAGCCGCAGTCAGACGCTTAACCGACTGAGCCACCCGGGTGCCCCGTAATCTGGCCGCTTTTCAATGCTGACCCGTAAGAATGGGATGGTCGTGCCGGGCTAGCCAGAGCCTGAACAGGCAGGCCGGCCATCGTGCAGGAGCCACAATAGCCTCCTCCCTCCTCTCTTTTCCCCTTCTCACTCCCGCTCATCCCAAAAGGCCCAGGATCACTTACTGCAAAAACAGGCAGGAGTGTGCCAGTCTGGCTGCCGTTATCTTAATAAAGATCATCAGAAAATTAATAAGCCAGGGTATCTAAAATATTCCAGTGTCTTTTCTCCCCAGGGACGGCTGCAGAATAATTGAAGCCTCCTAGCCCAGTCCTTCTTATTTGGGTTGGTATCCTTGTCCCCCGTTGCCCACCGTCTCCTCTGCCTGAGCCCCCCTGTCTTACTGCATCCAGGTGTCCCCTGCATGTCTGAGGACAGCTAATACTGTAATCGTATCAAGGGTCTTAAACCCAGCCAATCACCTTGGCTTAGTCGGTAGGTCTCTTTTCCACATGGAGAAGTAGATGCCTGTAAGAAATACCTGACTTGGGGCACCTGGGTGGTTCAGTCGGTTGCGCGTCCGACTTCATTTCAGGCCATGATCTCACGGTTTAGGAGTTCAAGCCCCGCGTTGGGCTCTGTGTTGACGGCTTCAGATTCTGTGTCTCCCCCTCCCTCTGTCCCTCCCCTGCTCACGCTCTCTGTCTCTCCCTCTCTCAAATAAACATTTTTAAAAAGAGAGAAATATATGTGACTCTAAAACTAGAATACATTTAGAATGCCGCCTAAATCACATTGTCCAATCACGTCGGTACAGTCTTATCAAGGTCCCTCTCCTCACTGTGTTTTGTTTTTTTAAGATCAACTTTATTGAAGCATGATATGCATGTGTGTAAGCGTAACAGGTCAGTGACTCGTGACAAACACAAACACCCATAGCCACCACCACAATGAAGATCTGGAACATTCCCACCCACAGAAAGCTCTTTGTGCCCCCGTGTAGTCCATGCTTTGCCCTGCCCCACTCCCAAGAAGGGCCACCTCTGATTTGCTTTTTGCCGTGTTGATAACTTTTACCTCCTTTAGAGTGGCGTAGAAATGGAATCACAGAGTATGTCATCTGTTCGTGCCTTCTTTCGCTCAACGTCATGTTTCTGAGGTCTGTCCACATGGTTGCATGAATCGATAGGCTGTTCGTTTTTATTGCCAAGTTGTGTTTTGCTGTGTGAATGTACTAGAATTCGTTTTATCTGCTCACCTGTGGCTGTTTGGTTTGTTTCCAGGTCTGAGCTATTTTGAATAAAGCTGCTATGGGTATTCTTGTTGAAGTCTTAGGTGAACATAAGTTTTCATTTCTCTTTGGTAATTGCTGGGAGTGCAGTTGCCGGGTGTGACAGAAAGTGGAGATTAGACTCTGTAAGAAATTGCCATACAGTTTTCCAAAACGGTTGAACCGTTTTACATCCCCGCAGTTCCTATCTGCCAGGCCAGGCTTGCTCCACAATCTTATCAGCACTTGGTATTGTCGGTCTTCTTAATTTGAGCCACTCCAGTGGATGAGTAGTGGTAGCTCGTTGCAGTTTTAATGTGCAATGAGCTGATGACTAATAACCCTGAGCGTCTTTTCATGTGCCTGTTGCCATTTGTGAATCTTTCGTGAAGTGTCTGTTTAAAACTCTTTCTCCGGGGTGCCTGGGTGGCTCAGTCGGTTAAGCGTCCAACTTTGGTTCAGGTCATGATCTCCCAGTTTGTGGGTTTGAGCCCCGCATTGGGCTCTGTCCTGACAGCTCAGAGCCTGGAACCTGCTTCAGATTCTGTGTCTCCCTCTCTCCCTGCCCTCCCCCGCTCATTCTTCTCTCTCTCTCTCTCCCTCTCTCCCTTCCTCCCTCTCTCTCTCTCTCTCAAAAATAAGCATTTAAAAAATAAAAAATAAAAACTCCTTCCCCATCTTTTAACTGGATTATTGGACTTCTTTTGAGTTGTAACAGTTTTTTATTTTCTAGATAGTTCAAGTCCTGTGTCAGACATATGTATTGTGAATATTTTCTCCAATCTGTGACATGCCTTTTCATTTTCTTAGTGGTATTTTTTTTTAAAGCAAGAAATCTAAATTTTGATGAAGTCTTATTTTTTTAATCTTTTTATGGCTTGTGATTTTTTTTAAATTATATTTTAATGATATGCCTCTTCAAGATTGTGAAGATTTCTTCCTATGTTTTCTTCTAGAACTTTTATAGCTTTGGTTTCTGTTAACTAAGTCTGTAATCACTTTGAGTTAACATTGGTACATAGCATGAGATAAAGGTCAAAGACATTATTTTCCAAACTAATATCCAGTTATTCTAAAACTGTTGAAAAGACTATATACTTTTTCCAAATTTAATCTCCTTGGCACTTTTGTCAAAAATCAATAGACCATATATGTGTATGTCTGTTTTCTGGACTCTGTTGTGTTTTGTTGATGTATTATATATCTTTATTTACCCAATACCATGCTTGCTGTATTGTTTTACCTTTATATTAAGTCTTGAGACAGCAACATGCATTCTCCAGCTATTTCTTTTTTGTTTTTCAAAATTACGTTGGCTATTCTGGACCCTTTACTTGATTGCCATATAAAATTTAGAATCAACTTATAAATTTCTACCAAAGAAAAAGTTTGCTGAGATTTTCATTGGGATTGCGTTAGGTCTATAAATGGACATCAAAACAATACTGAGTCCTTCGGCTTTTAAACGTGGTCTGTCCATCCATTTATCTACGTCTTTAATTTCTGTCAGTAAGGTTTTGTGGTTTTGAGCGAACACAGCCTTGAACAACTGTGTTCAATTTGTTTTATTATAAATGGTATTATTTTATTACTTTTTTAAGTTTTTATTACTTTAAATGTTCTTCCAAGTATTTTCTTGCTAGTATATAAAAATACAGTTGATTTTTGTGGCCTTGCTAAATTTACTGTTAGTTCTAGACACTTCACATATATATATATATTACTTAAGATTTTCTAAGACATGGTCATGTCACCTGAGAATAGAGAAAATTTTTACTTCTTCACAGTCTGTACACTTTTTATTTCTATTTTGTTTTATTGCACTGACAAGGATTTCTGGTACATTGAGAGAGAGGACTTGCTTCCATTGTTTCCTGTTTTAGAGAGAATATGTTTACTCTTTTAGTATTGACTAGGGTATTAGCTGTAGGTTTCTCGTAGATGCAGTTTATCAGGTTGAGAAAGTTTCCTTCTACTGATACTTTCTCAGAGGCTTCACAATGAATAGAGGTTGAAATTTGTCATATGCTTTTTCTCCTATATTTCTTTAATGTGCTAAATTATATCGCTTTGTTTTTTAATGATAAACCAGACTTGCATTCCTAGAATTAACACCCCTTGACCATAATATATTCTCTGCCACACATTGCCAGATTTGATTTGCTAAAATTTTATTAAAGAGGACTTTTGCCCCATAGTTGTGTTTTCTTGTGATGTGTTTGTCTGGTTTTGCTATCAGGATAATGCTGGCCTCATAAAATGAGTTGAGCAGTAGTTCCTCCTCTTCTGTTTAACTGTCTATCAGTTCCTCAGAGAATAGCATTAAGATCTCCAAATATAACTGTGAATTGGTCTAATCTCCTTTCAGTCCTGTCCATGTGTGTTGCTGGTGTTTTGTGTGGGGGAGGGTGGCATGAGAGAGAACCATGGCAACACGAGGAAAGTGGTGTTGGAGGGATGTATACAAGGTCTGTTTAACCTCCAGTGCCTCTCCTGCCTCCACCAGGTGTCATCGCTGTGGTGATTTTCACCATTCTCTGCACCTTGGTCTTCCTCATTCGGTACATGTTCCGCCACAAGGGCACCTACCACACCAATGAAGCAAAGGGAGCAGAGTCAGCAGAGAGCGCGGATGCTGCCATCATGAACAACGACCCCAATTTCACAGAGACCATTGACGAAAGCAAAAAGGAATGGCTCATCTGAGGGGTGGCTATTTGGCTGTGGGAGAGGGAGGGGCTAGCTATTCGGGAGGAGGGAACGGGACAAAAGTGCACCCTACTTTATACTCTTGAGCACATCCTTAAAATATCAGCACAAGTCGGGGGAGGCAAGCGACAGAAAATTCTGGAGACTGATCGCCACAAAAAGTACTTTTTAATATTTCTTTATAGCTGAGTTTCCCCTTCTGTATCAAATCAAAATAATACAAAAAATGCTTTTAGAGTTTAAGAAACAATTGAAATTTGTAGGTAATACTGTCTTATTTTGTGTGTGTTTAGAGGTGTTCTAAAAACCCATGGTAACAGGGCAAGTTTTCTACATTTTTAAGAGCCCTTAGAATGTGGATATTTTTTTTCTTGAGAAAAGTTGATGCACATGGCCTCCAGCATTCTCTTCCTTTTGCATATAGTCAATTTTTAATGGGCTGTCGTAGTAACTAGTTCGTGTTCATATGCTATTTCTTTTGGTGTCCTGTAAATTGGAAAAGGAAAGGAAGGGGCCAACAGAACCTATTGTTTGCCAGTTTTCAAAGAGACCTCAATCTATGCCTATTCTCTGAGCATTCCCACCTAAAGCACTGAAGGAAGTGAGCATATGGCACCTTTTGTGTAACAAACACAACTAACACAGCAGAGAGAAGCATTAAGAACCAGGGGAAGGAGTTTCGTATATTGGGATTGTTGGTTTTATTTTTCATCAGATTCTACAAGCTAATACTGTCCCGTGTGCATAGTCTTAGACCTCTTCATGACCTGTGACTGTCAGCTACAATGTGGTGGTGACCAGCTGTTACAAAAGATTTTTCCTCTGCTTTACCTACATCATGTTAGGTTACACTATATGTGTGTGGGGGCACCTCGGTGGGGAATTAGAGCCAGATGCTATGATTTGTTTGCTCTGTTCCTTTTAGAGTTGTATCAAGAGTGTGGACACTTTCTAATGAATGATGCATAAATTAGGTTGCTCTTCTTATCTTGCTTTAAATCTTAGTTTTTAAGCCCTTGTGACAAAATCCTAGCAGACCGTGTCCTCCAAATGGACACGCCACAATAAAGCCAGGTTATGATTGCTATTATTATTGCTTTACTCCAGAATCATATGGAAAATACTGCCATATTTTCCATCATCTAATCCATGTATCGTTCCATCCTAAACAGACACACTGCCACGATTCAGGGACCTCTTTGGCAGATACATCTGAACCTTAGGTTCATGACCAACCTGATAACTGACTGTTGCTTCACAGAGAACGGACACGTCTAGTTAGTCCCACCTCAGTCTAATCAGGAATCTTGACCAACTTGTTCCAACAAAGAACTCGTTGGTTTTATTTAAAAATGATAGATTTTGTGTGTAAATAGATGGGACAAAGCTCCTATTGAAGCATCCAAGAAATAATTTCATTGATCTCTTTTTGTAAATTACACAATTTATTTCTAGAATGACTACCATTTATGATCATGATAGTTCAGACTCTGAATAAGTACTTTAAAATTTTTTTTCAGACTCCAACATTTTGAGGAATTCAATAGGATCCCTTTTTTTCCTTCTCCTCCTGGAAGCATGTAAGATGAGGTTCAAAAAGTATTATTGCTGTTTTTCTGACAGCGTGCCTCAATAAAATGGAAATTCTAGTTTGTTAGGGTTATATGTACATATTTTTCAAGATTCTCGGTATGCCTTTGCTTTTTGGAGGATCTCAGTTTCTTGGGTAATGAAAACTGTTATCTAGAGTTGCCAAGGGCCCCCTGCACCTGTATATGACACATTCCAAAGGAGATACTGGACCAGTTCATTCCCATCAGAGTCGAGGTAACAGAACAAAAGGGAATCGGAACGCCTTTCACAGTTGCTGACCCTCAGCCACTGTCACGAACACCCTTACCTTAAAGACGTCTTGATCATTATTCCATAATATACGTTGTTAAATGAAAAGTATGTGGTACGACTAAAGAACAGAACAGGAGAACCCAAATGACATGTTAAAAACAAAGCCTGTTTTGATGACTACCATTAAGGGCTGTTTCGTGTATTGTCAAATTACGAAAGCAAATTTTAAACATTATGTTTTGTAGAAAGGTTTTTTAGAATTTGTTTTAAACCTGCTTTATAGCTATTAATTTTGCACTTCACAAATAATGCCAGATGGAAATGTATTGTTTCTGGCGTTTCCCGTGATAGCTTTCTTCTTTACGCATTGTGTCAGCATTTTCCCTTTCTTCCCAAAATGATTAAGGGGTTAAAACAATCAAAAACAGTCCCTGACAGTAAAACGGCCTTACCCTTTCTTTTCACTCTCTTCTTCCCTCTTTCCTGCCTCAAAAGGTGAAAAACAAAACCCAACACTTCCTTCACCAAATTTGCAAACCTAGGGCACTGGACTGACTGAGGGCTCAGTGGGTCTCCCGTGTCACTGCCATTAAGACATACAGTATGCCCTTAAGGGGGTAAGTCCGCCCAGCAGACAAGACACAAAAACGTAGATAAGGTATTAAGTAACTAAGTTAAGTGCCAAGGGAGTGCTGGAAATCCTTGGCTTCTCTTTGGGATTGTGGGCTTCACCAAAAGTCCTAAATGTATCTATGATCTATGAAGGCCATATCCAGTACGTTCTAAATGGTCAGTAATTTATGTGAAGATAAAGAAACATCTCTTTTTTCCAGCTCCCTCCCTTGAAAGCTCAGGACGACGCTCCCTCCCTTGAAAGCTCACGATGTCGTGACCCAAGCTCCATGTCTAATCTTGCTTTGTCAGTCACATCCCGCAAAACCTTGACATTCTTCTGTCCCAGTCCATTATCATTCTAGTCCAGAGGGCTAGTGGTAACCTCTTTAAATAATAAACAAAAACAAAAAGAAAAAAATTTAGAAACAAGAAGCTGCTTTAAAGTTTCAGGAAGAACTGATGGCTGACTTAAGGTTGTTTGTACAGGAAGCATCTTCCATGTAGAAAGCAAACACCTAGGTTTTGACGAGGTAGGAGCAGGACTTTGAAAGCAAGATCGGTGCCATTCTCAGCTCTCAAAATAACATATTCCCTAGAGCACAAGGAAACTAGCTTAGGAGGTGAGAAGTTACATTGTCAAGTTCTTCTCTGACCCTTCTTAATGCGTAAGGCTATGGGAGCTAGAAACAAGGGTTTGGAGGGCCTTTGTTGGACAGTTTCCCGTTACCCTGAGTTTCATGAACAAGCATCCTTTACTAACAGGAGCAGGGATTCAGAGGCATAGGAAAAAGAACTGGCATGAGCCAAAGAGTAGATCTTAATGTTACTGTTGAACGTCTGTGGAGCCGCCCCCAGATGCCCTCAGAGAGCTGGGCACAAAGACACACACCATAGGAAGTGCCAAAGGAAAAGTAGCTACCAAATAGGAAAACGCAGTGTCAGCGTGGCGTCCGGAAGAAACTTTTCTTTCCTTCTATTACGGGATCTGCTCTTTTTCTCCCTCTCCTTCCTTGTATGGGGTAAGCATTGCAAAGGTCTCTTTATGCCTCTAAACAATTAGCACCTCATTTAAACCACTTAATATTGTTTCCTTTTCATCATCCTGTCCAGCAGTTTTCAAAAAGAAAGGCAGCAGTTATTAAATTGGATGCCAGTTAGCCAGCCAAAAACAGGTCCTAAGTTACTAGTGACAATAGAACCAGCTGATCCTGAAGTAGATGAGAGACAGACAGCACGTCTAGCTGATTGGGGCTGAAACCAATCAGCGCCATGTTTAAAATGATATGGTGAGCATAGACCCTGGGCATCAGCTGATAGTGTCCTCACCCTTTCTCTCTCCCTGGCTTGCCACGTGACCTTTGTCAGACTGGTGAACCTTGGTCCCTCTTTGCCCCGTATTTAAGATACAGCTGCTCTGCCCACTTAATAGGACAATCGTGAGGGGCCATTGAGTCTTGACTGCAGCGTCCTTTGACACCCAAATATAAAGACCCAAGTCAGTGGAGCCCCCTGGAAGACTTACTTTCTGGCCTGTGGTTGTAAGTCACACCAAATGAACAATGTGCCCACATCCGGGAGTGTGCAGACTTGTGAGGCATTGCTGTACAGCTGCTAAATTGTTAATCACGTAGACTGCCCGGGACCTAACCTGTCAATACTGGAAGATGCAACATCCGAAGGCCAGAGAAATCAGAACTTCACGTGCACAAAGCCCTGCGTCCCCACCCAGATGGGACTTACAGCTTACACATGCCCCCAGTGCCATTGGGCTGGCTCGTACGTAAGACGACACAAGAAACAAATGTGATTTTTCTGTGTAGCCTAGTGGCAACGTGCCTACACTACATACGCCCTGCATGATAATGTTGGAAACTTTAGAATAGATGTCTTTCACAGCAGTATTTTCTGAATATGCGTGGTATGTAGAAGTCATTGTCGATGAAATAGGGAAACCGTGTTGAAAAGTTGATTATCTCCCGTGGAGCAAGGACTGGCAGATTATAAAGATACCTGAGTGCACAGGTATTAATATCCAACATGCACTTCCAAGGTCACTTTCCAGATGAAAATGTGCTTTAAGATCAGGTCTACACAGGTGGCCTGCAACGTTTCCAAGTTCAGTTTATTTCCAAACAGCCACCGCTGGGTTCTAACATGGCTATGAAGACATCCTCTCAAAGTAGGCCAAGAAACAGTTCAGATGTTACTGATTCTAAGTTTGGTTGGGTTTTTGCATTTTTTTCAGTGAGCATCGTGACTGCGGAGGTCAGGGTTGTGAAAAGCTGGGCTAAGTATTCTTTCTGTAAAGTCGATTAGGATTCCACCCTGCGAAATGACACAAAAGTTCACTCTCTAAAAGCAACAGCATGTTAAACTACAATGAAAGAAGGAAACTATGTATGTATGCCTAATATCCTTTGTGAATGTCTTTCATTTAACTGAAATTATATTAGAAACCAGATTGATAAATAAAAAATCCAAAATAGTTTTAATTATCCTAAAAGCGATTCTTTGTGTTTTGTTCCACTTGATTCTCTTAGAAGCCATTTTCAACTTTCAGCGAAGAAAGTTCCGGGCACTGGAACATACATCTGTTGGGAATATAATCTTTCCCAAAACTACAGCGGTACAGTCACTCTTCAAAGACGGGTCTTCCGTGGATGCGTTCGTCGTTAACCTTCTTGGGCCACACATGCCTCCCCTCCCCCATTTTTCTTAATGTAGCATAATGGATATTGGCTCCATGTTTTAGATTAATTTACACACAGCTTGATAAAATGCAGTTAGAGTTAAGTGATGTCCAGAATACATTCCGAGCCTTGCTTAGAATGAGGGAGTAACACTGGATAATGGGCAAATGGATTCAGGCCAGTCAACCAGACAACAGAGATGTGCAACGTGTCTTTCTAAGTGCACTCCAGATGCGTTAAGAGCCGTAGTCCTAAATTACTCCTCCACTTGCTGGTCTTCAGTTAACATTGGGAAGCCATTTCCTTTTAATCAATTCTCAGTGAAGCATTTCAATGTATACCAAATCAATGTGAATTCCCAGTTAAAAGCCCAACCTCTCTGCTCCTTAGCAATTCCCGAGGCCAGTCTGTCGCAATGATACTCAAGTCTTCTAGAAAGCTCTTGGTAATGATCCTGCTTTACCGGTGTGACCCAACAGGTGGAGAATATCAGAAAGTCCCTTGAGTAAAGAAAGCCAGCACTTATGAAAGTTCACAGCACATTTTAAAGGAGTGAGCGGGCGTGTTAGGCCTTAACATCTCCGCCAAGAACGTGTGAGCCACAGCACGCTTACCTCCCTTCCCAGTACCACCTACCATGTGCCGTGTAGACATCGAGATCAGTAATTTGCAGGAGGACAGTGCCTTCCTTTGGCACAAGGCAGGATCTGTTGAGTAAATGGGGGTATAAAAGTAGAGAAGGGGCCGAAGGGAGACTTGTAGGGGGGATTTTACTCTTTGTCAGTAATGACGTGGCATGGTGGGTTTACCAGAACATAGAGAAGAGGAGATCATTGTGTTCTGTCTTGAGAAGGGGTTTGTGTGAACCTAAGCAGAAAGCCAGCTCTTTATAGCAAGTGTTATGAGTAATCATTAGCACGTGCTCACTTGGCCTTGGTCACTCTGAAATCACAAATTCAGTGAAGCCTGAGCTAAATAATCCTTGTGCCTAATGGTCCCTCTCTCCCGGCAACACTTCCCTCCCCCCCCCCCCCCCCCCCACCGCACCACAAACACATCCAGCATGACTGCATAGGACCAGGAAGAGAACACAAGTTTCTTGATTGCGTTTCCATGGCCTTTCCGTCCATCTTCATTCATCCTCTGGGTGTACGTAAGTAGAATCTCTTGAGACGGGGCAAATATACACATATTCCGGGGATGCCTGGGTGGCTCAGTTAGTTGAGCATCCAACTCTTGATTTTGTCTCAGGTCATGATCCCAGGGTCATGGGATCAAACCCCACATTGGGCTCTGTGGCGAGCATGGAACCTGCAAGGGATTCTCTCTCTCTCTCCCCCTCTGGCCCTCTCCTCTGCTCACGCTCTCTCTCTCTAAAAACAAAACAAAACAAAAACATACACCAAGTCTTCTCCAAAGGAATAAAACCAACATTTTTTAAGTCCCTTGACCTAAGGTATGAGAAAGCCATTTCTTCTAAAAATAGAAATTCAAAATAATGAAATTTAAATTTTTTTAACATTTATTTATTTTTGAGAGACAGAAACAGAGCACAAGCAGGGGAGGGGCAGAGAGAGAGGGAGACACAATCCAAAGCAGGCTCCAGGCTCCGACCTGTCAGCACAGAGCCTGATGTGGGGCCCGAACTCACAAGCCATGAGATCACGACCTAAGCTGAAGTCAGACGCTCAACCCGCTGAGCCACCCACGTGCCCCTCAAAATTATGAAATTTAACCTAAGATATGAAAGACATGAAAAAGGCCAAGAGGATGAAAACAATGAAATCGTTTTGTGTTCACAAATAGCAATTTAGCAGATAAAATTCTTAAGTCTGGGAAGATGACCTCTAACCTGGGACACAAAAGCAAGCTTCTCGATCACGAAAGCTAGAGAGAGAGGGTATGAGGTTACCCCCCTGAGTGCCAATATATCCGGACTAGGGGCAACCTTTGAAGCCAGAGAGAAGGCACATTTAGGACAAATCAGAGGGAAAAATACTTTAGTTTTTTTTGTAATTTTTTTTTCAACATTTATTTATTTTTGGGACAGAGAGAGACAGAGCATGAACAGGGGAGGGGCAGAGAGAGAGGGAGACACAGAACTGGAAACAGGTTCCAGGCTCTGAGCCATCAGCCCAGAGCCCGACGCGGGGCTCGAACTCACGGGCCGCAAGATCGTGACCTGGCTGAAGTCGGACGCTTAACCGACTGCGCCACCCAGGCGCCCCCAGAGGGAAAAATACTTTATAGTGGAGCTGGTAAGACTTGTTACGGGCAGAAAACCCAACCCAACAACACATGATTATCTTCCAAAAATAACTGAAATTATTTCAACAGTGACCTCACCACATGGATTTTAAAGGGAAATCAAGATCATGGAATCATAATTTACTAAATCTTTACAGAACACCCTCGTGTGCACGCAGTGCTATTCTCGACACTGAGGATTCCCTAGAGATCAAGAAGACGCATCCCTTCTCTCAGGAAACTTAGGTTCTAGCAGGAGGAGAAAGATAACAAGCAGATAAATAAATAATATGGAAGAAAAGTCAGGGGAGTCCTTTTATTTTTATTTTAGGGAAGGAGAGAGCAAGCATGAGCTGGGAAGACAGGCAGAGGGAGAGAAAGAATCTCAAGGAGGTTCCACACCCAGCAGGGGGCCTGACGTGGGGCTTGATCCCACAACCCTGGGATCGTGACCTGAGCCGAAATCAAGAGCCGGACGCTCAGCCGACTGAACCACCCCAGGCAGGCAGGGGATTTATTTTAGTTCATTTTAATAACTGCTTCCAACCGGCGGTGGGGAAGGACTCCACAGAGGGGACAGTGAAGCTGAGAACTGAATGAGTCTTTCAAAGATGAAAGGAGGCCTCATTCTAGATAAGGGAACAACTGGTACAAAGGCCCCGAGGGCACAGTGAGCTTGGAACTTAGACACAGAGAGTCAGTGTGTCTGGAACGAGGAAGAGAGAAGACGCCACCCACTACGTGACCGTTTGTTCTCACCCAGTTCTGAGCTGGAGAGACTCAAACACCACAACTTGAAGGTTTTTACAGTGTATCTGGCAAGGTCCTCTAGGGAAGCAGACTTAATAGGAGCAAGAGAGAGATTTATCTAAAGGAATTAGTGCTTGTAATTGCGGTTGGCAAATCCAAAATCCATAAGGCAGCCTGGCTGGTTGGAATCCCAGGAAGGACTCCTCTGCTGTGGTCTTGAGGCAGAATTCCTTCTTCAGGAACCCTCAGGATTTTTTTTCCTCTTAAGGCCTTCAGCTGATTAAGCGAGGCCCACCCACATTATGGAGGATAATCGCCTTTACTTGCAGTCAGCTGACTGTAATTGTTAATCACATATGCAGAAAACCCTCACAGCTACAAGTAGACTAGTACGTGATCAACCGCCTGGGCACCAGACACAGGCCAGGTTGACAGAAAATCAAGCACCACTGAGGGTTCCACTAGGGCATCACAGGGGGGAAGGCGGAATTGCTTCCAACATTTGTGTGTGTGTGACTCAAGAGGGAAATGATTTGGTCTTATCTTTCCGGTTACAGCACTAGATTTTGTATCCTTTTGGGTAAATACCTAGTAGTGCCATTGCTGGGTCGTAGGGTAGTTCTATTTTTAACCTTTTGAGGAACCTGCATACTGTTTTCCAGAGCGGCTGCACCAGTTGGCATTCCCACCAGCAGTGCAGAAAGGTTCCTCTTTCTCCGCATCCTCGCCAACGTGTGTTGTTTTGGTGTCGTTAATGGCAGCCACTCTGACAGGTGTGAGCAGGTTCGCAGGGGCACATGCACCCCAATGTTTCTAGCAGCGCTATGGACAATGGCCAAAGTATGGAAAGAGCCCAAATGTCCACCAACTGATGAATGAGAAAGAAGATGTGGTGTATAAATACACACACACACACACACACACACGCACACACACACACACACACACACACACATAGTGGAATATTACTCAGCCATCAAAAAGAATAAACTCTTTCCGTTTGCAACAACCAGAACTTGAGTGTAATTACGTTAAGCGAAATAAGTCAGAGAAAGACAAATATATGAATTCACTCGTATGTGGAATTTAAGAAACAAAATAGACGAACCAGGCGGGGGGAGAGAGGCAAGCGAGGAGCCATAAAACAGACTCTTAACTGTAGAGAACGCACGGAGGGTTGCTGGAGGGGAGCTGGGTGGGGGATGGGCTAAATGGGTGTGGGCATTCAGGAGGGCACCTGTGCTGAGCCCTGGGTGTCATATGTAAGTGACGAATCATTGGGTTCTACTCCCAAAACCAAAATTACACTATAGGTTAACTAACTGGAATTTAAACAAAAACTGAAAAAAAAAAAAAAGAATAAAAGAAAAGAAAGAATGGGGAAAAAAAAGAGAGAGAGAGAGTCTGAAGTTCAGCCCAAATCCTACAATCTCAAGCAAAGACCAACAGGCTGCTTGATGAGATGGAAAACTGCACGGCCTGCTGGCTGCCTCCCTCGGTGCACCTGGAAAGGCCGCAGAAGAAAGAAGGAAGTGTAGACCCTGTGAGGAGACCGGGGAGATGAGGCCCGAAAGGGCTGTGCCAGGGCGAGGCCCAGGTGCCCGACGGAGAGGCGCCCTGACCTTGCACTCTCCTGCCGGGGAGGCCCTCGCAGACCACTGCCCCCCTCCGCTGGGCCGCGGGACTGTACCCCCAGCTCCAGCCGGGCCCCCCAGCATCGTCGGCCTTCAGGGCGACCTGAGGAGCAAAACTCCAGGGGTGTGAGCGGCTCTGCCAGGCCTGAGGTTTCTCTCCCGTCCGTCCCTCTTACCGCAGGCCCGGGGCTGAAACGCTCTGAACAAGATAGTGTAGGGGCTGATTCTAGAAGTCGCTTGAGGGGCAGGAAGAGGGGGCCCCACGCCAGCTGCGGGATCGCAGCCCCCCAGATTCGCAAATTCGTCCCTGAAAGTCATGTTTGAAGATGTTCACGTCGGTGGTGTTCGTGCAGCCGGGATCTGACGGGCGTGCGGCACGGTGTAAACGTGTTCAGAGTCTGCGTGACCACTTACTAGCCCCTTGACCTGTTCGTCATTGTGTTCGTCTGTAAAATGGGGACAGTAACACAATTTTTTTTTTAATTTTTTTTTTCAACGTTTATTTATTTTTGGGACAGAGAGAGACAGAGCATGAACGGGGGAGGGGCAGAGAGAGAGGGAGACACAGAATCGGAAGCGGGCTCCAGGCTCTGAGCCATCAGCCCAGAGCCCACGGGGGGCTCGAACTCACGCGAGATCACTCGAGATCTCGCGAGATCGTGAACTCACCGACCGCAAGATCGTGACCTGGCTGAAGTCGGTCGCTTAACCGACTGCGCCACCCAGGTGCCCCAACAGTAACACAATTTACCACATGGGAAATCCTTCTGTAAGGATTACTCAGTACATGGGAAGTGCTTAGAACAGTGTTGACATATTGTAAGCTCTCCATTAATGCTAGCTTTTTATTTGATTTTTTTTTCAACGTTTATTTATTTTTGGGACAGAGAGAGACAGAGCATGAACAGGGGAGGGGCAGAGACAGAGGGAGACACAGAATCAGAAACTGGCTCCAGGCTCTGAGCCATCAGCCCCGAGCCCGACTCGGGGCTCGAACCCACGGACCGCGAGATCGTGACCTGGCTGAAGTCAGACGCTTAACCGACTGCGCCACCCAGGCACCCCTAATGCTAGCTTTTTAAAAAAAGTGGAGGGCCCGGGTGGCTCAGTCGGTTAAGCTTCCGAGTCGTGACTTTGGCTCAGATCGTGATCTCATGGTTCGAGCCCCTGTATCGGGCTCCGTGCTGACAGCACAGAGCCTGCTTGGGATTCTCTCTCCCCCTCTCTCTGCCCCTCTTCCTCTCTGTCTCTCTGTCTCTCTCTCTCTCTCTCAAAATAAATAAATAAACTTTAAAAATGAAAAATAAAGTGTTTTTAACGAGTGATAACCAACCCCCCCCCAGAGAAATTCTTGCAAAGATCCATGAAGGGACATGTATAAGGACACCCACCTGTAAGAGTGTCTGGGGTGGCCAAGAGTGGCAGGCATCCCAAGTGTCTGTCCCTAGGAAATTTGTCATGTGAGAGAAGGTGAAGGCCTTACAGCCCGTAGAAGTAACAAACTAGATACGTATACAGCAATGTTAAGTCTTACGTCATCAAAATACAGTTCAGAGCGGAAAGTGTAGGAAATAAAACTAGACCCACAAAACAGTAGAGTTTATTAAAATGAAAAACCTACACGCAGAACAGCAAAACGTTTTGCAAGAGCACATGAATAATTAAGGATGCATATATGTGCATATATACATATACAACCTTCTAGAAAATATGTTACACAGATAACAAAATATTCGAGTCATTACCCGTGGGGAGAATGAACCAGGAGTGGGGACGCGATGGAAAATAAAACAAAGGAAAGCAAAACAAAACAAAAGAGACGTTGTCTGGACACATGATGACAAAACACCACATTCTGAGAAGTACCCGCTTCGCTCTCAGACTGCAAGGGGGTCGGGGGCAGGGTGTGGGGGGGAGACAGCGAGATCACGGGTCCTGTCGCAGGAGAGCACAATTAAAGCAAGAACCACAGAGGACCGATGCATGGACATACGGCGGGAAATGTCACAGCGAAGGTGGTAATTCGTTAAATAAATATTAGCAAATGGACAAAGGCGATGGGCAGGGAAGTTGAGAGCAGAGCATTTCTGTTCTCTACGAGCAGTAACATTGCTTATGTTCTAGAACCGCAGGAAACCTAGGGGAGGGGGATCTGCCTGTCTCCTCCCGCCCTCCGGGTTAACACACACCAACCGCTTCTCAGAGGGGTTAAGAAGACGAGGCCTCGTTCCTCCCGTGTGTGATTTCAAAAAGCAATTAGTTTGCCTCTGGACCGACCTGCCGATGACTTTGCCCCTAGCTGGACTTTCGATTCGCGGACGGAATAACAGGCGTTAATTGTGAACGAACAATTTTGAAGTGGATTCCAAGTGGGACCAGAGCGGCCCCTCCGCTGGGGCAGTGATGGTCTGAAGCTGGGCCAGTGGGCGGGCGTCACCTATTACTGACCTCACCGTGAAGAAAAGGCCCCTGGTTAAATCCCAGATCTTGCCAGAAGCACGCCTCGGGCTTTGTCAAAAATACAAGCAGCGTCTGTAATGTATTTCTGGATGATCAAGTTATAAGTCCTCTAAATTAAATTTACAGAGCTCATTCACTTTTATTCCAAGCGGTAACCATGGCGTTCCCTTTAAATCATTACGAGTGCAGCAGATACATTGATTACCGCCAGACCTGTCATTACGGATCTCTGTTTCTGCACCGCGGGAGCAAACTCTAAAGTTTAATTAGTATCCCCGTCTGGTGTTATAAAGTACAAGTCCAGGACATATGGGAGGGAAAAATGAGTCAACGTGAATCATCTTAAAAACATGAAACTGGCAAATAGAGCAAAGCAGAGAGCCGAATTTATTCTGCATCAAAATCACTTGCCTTGACGCCAGTCCTGCCTTATGTGATTAATTGGGGCGGGGGAGGGGGGAGGAAGATTCATTCTCCTCGAGAAGACGACTATTCTCTGGAACAATTGCTGGGCAAGGGGCGACTAGCAGACATGGGGTTATGTGACCCACGCATGTAGGTTGCCGCACTGACCATCTCCAGACATAATCCCGGGCGGAGGCAACCAAGCAGGTGCCCCGGGGGAAACCAGCTTGGCCTATGACACCAATTCGAACAAGGCAGGATTATTACAGGTGAGCTAAGTGGGACGCCCACTTACACCACTCAGCCAATCCTAGAAAGGGGGCCCCAGCGTCTTGGGGTATAAAGCGTCTATTCTAACGGTACTCGAGTCCTTTGTACACGGTGGCAACAACGTGCTGATGGATTAAACACTGGCCCACGAGACAGGGAAGGGCTTTAAGAGAGACAGGTGCTGGCCTAGGCTTTGTGGGACAAACTGAAGTCACTTTTTTTTTTTTTTTTTTTTTCGAGACAGCGAGTGCAAGCGGGGTCGGAGCAGAGAGAGAGAGAGAGGTGAGAGGGAGAATCCCAACGCAGGCTCCAGGCTCTGAGCTGTCAGCGCAGAGCCCAGCGTGGGGCTCGAACTCAGAGACCGTGAGATCATGACCCGACCCGAAGTCGGAGGCTCAACTGAGCCACCCAGGTGCCCCTGAAGGAGTCAGCCTGGCAGGACAACGAAAACTGATGAAGTCAGTCTGGTAACCTCAACAAATAACACTGGCTACTGCCAGGACCCGGTGTTGGGAGGGGGCTTGTGTCACGACCCAGTGGGGTCTCCTGACTATTCGGATACAAATGGAAAGCAAAGTAGCTTCCATGAGGCAATGACCGCCCCCATCGTAGATACTGAGGCTCAAGGGCGCATTCATGGGAATCTTACGGAACTCCAAACCCACAGACGCCCTCTGGGGGCACTTGTGATTTCCATCAATGTACTGTGACCAGCCTCACCCCAAGAACAGATCAGAACGAGACATATCCCGGAGAGCAGTCGGCAGGGATAGGAACTATTCTGAATACCACCCACGTCCTCACCACAGGAAGGAGGCGGGCCCTGCCGTGCAACAGCATCCAATGGGAAGCAGTCTCCGTACCCGTTTGTGAGCTGAGACAAGGTGACTGGCTGTGTCCCCAACTGACTTGGAACCCAGACATAAGTGAATCATGGCCAAGTGTAATGATGTCTGTCGATAATAACATATACGATACGTGGCTGTATTCATTTCCTGCGGCTGCTGTAACAAATTACCACAAACCTGGACGTCTTAAAACAACAGACATTTATTCTCTCACAATTCTGGAGCCTAGAGGTGGGAAATCAAGGTGTGGGTGCCGGGGGAGAATCCTTCCTTTTCTCTCCCAGCTTCTGGGAGCCCCCACGTTTCCCTTGACTTGTGACCGCATCTCTCCAATCTCTGACTCCATTTTCACGTTGGTCTTCTTCTTCTCTGTGTGTCTCTTCTACCCTTCTTCTGAGGACCCCAGGCATATTGGATTAGGGACCACTCTCCCCCAGGAGGACCTCATCTTAACCAATTTCATTCTGTAATGACCCTATTTCCCAACAAGCTCACATTCACAGGTGCCAGATGTTAGGGGGACACAATTCAGCCTATAACAATGGACTGGGGTCAGTTCTGTGGGGAAAGCACAGCAAATACCTGTGTATCTGCTCTGTCATGAAATCGAATCGTGCCACAACCATACCAGGGGCCATACGGTATAACACTAGCATGGTTGGTTATCACGCTAACTAGAACTTGACCGGCCTGTTTTCCCGAAGGGCAGACAGACTCGTTAGGGAAAGAGAGCAACCACGGGAATCAGAATTGAGTTTGGAAAATGGTTGCAGAAGCGGCCCCCAGTGCATATTGCTTCCTGGGTTTCAGTTCTCCAGACGTTATCTGAAACGTCCCCCCCCCCCCCCTTCTTCATACTAACCTGGAGCAGGAAAAGAGAGGAGGTGGACAGTTTTAAGAGGTATCTGCCCGTAACACTGGGCATCCCAGCGAATCTGCCGGGCCACTTTCAAATAACTTCTATGTCCCCATCTTGAATAAAACACATTTCATAATTTACTCCTATCCTCTATTTTACTCCCACCCCTGTTCCTCCTGTATAACTTTCTCCCACAGCCGCGGAGGCCAAATGAGAGGGGCTCAGGACCCAGAGGTGGATGATGACCTTCTTTCCCGGACTCATTCCTCCCTCTCATTATCTCTCCCCCGGAGTATTACCTGTCGCGGGCGATTCTTTGCGCGGGTGCGTGTATTACTCTGTAATGCAATTCCCTAACAGCCTCTTGAAAACCCCAGCACAGCAGGAGTGTCATCTGTTAACCAGGCTTGTCTGAAGCAGGTAGACCTTTCCTCGGCTTTCCTCTGGGTTGAGAGAGAAAGACACAAATATGAGAAATGGGCTTTTAACCGTATTTGCCTGGACTCCTATCCAGGTCTATCCTGAAAAACTGGAAAAGGAAAGGAGGAACGGCCACCACGGCCGAAAAACCAGTCTTGTGGCTGCAAGGGTCTGTGGTTCTAGTTGTTCCTCCCGCAGCCTCTGGGGGGAGCTCTAAGGTGGGTGATAGTCAAGCAGGTGGGGTAAGTTTCCATTTCCAGCCAGGAAAGGAGCCAAGATGCTTTGTGGTTTAAAACAAAAAACCTTGATTGAATAAATACGAGCCTGGGGAGTGTCCTTTGTATCAAGCCTAATTTGTGGCATTTGTGCCAAGATGCTTCGAGCGACTCTACAAATATGTATCTAGTGGGGCTATGCACCAAGCACGGGGCCCCGCGATGAAAATGGGTGGAGATAACCAATGGCGTCTCTTGTCTTTAAAACTCCGGGATTTGGGGCAACTGGGTGGCTCAGTCGGTTAAGCGTCTGGCTCCTGATTTCAACTCAGGTCATGATCTCTCAGTTCATGTGATCGAGCCCCACGTCAGGCTCTGTGCTGTCGATGCGGAGCCTGCTTGGGATTTTCTCTCTCCCTCTCTGCCTCTCTCCTCATGCACGCTCCGCCTCAACATAAATAAATAAGCATTTAAAAACCATAAAAAAGAAAATTTTCCTTTAAAAAAAAAACCCTTCCTTAATCATGTGGGAAGCTTGAAAACATTATACCAAGTGAAATAAGCCAGACATAAAGGGATGAACGTATGATTCGGAAATATCTAGAAGAAGCAAATTCATAGAGACAGCAAACAGAATAGAGGTTACCAGGGGCTGGGTGGGGAGGGCAGGTATGGGAGCTACTGCTTAATAACTTGGGGTGATACAGTTCTTCAGTCCACAAACTCAGTTCCCAAAACAGGCGCTGTAGGATTCTGGTTCCAGAGTCATCCATCACCCCCTCGACCAGCTTAGATCAGCCTCTTGCCCCTCCCACCCGAGTCCCACTCAGACGCGACCCACCAGCCTGAGCCCCAGCTGCCAGCGCACAAGGAGAGGTTCACAGGTGATACTGTTCTTTGGCAGGCACACGGATCTTTCCGGAACGCTCTGCAAACCTGAGAGGGATTAACTAACACAGGAGGCTGTGCTTCTAGGAGCCTGGAGGTGGGGGAACGCAGCCTCCTCTGGGTTGCAGGGAGACAGAAAGAACAGAGAACGCTTTCAATCACATCTTTGGGGACTCCTGGCGCACCCTGGAGCCCCGTTTCCATCTGAAAGGTGAGTACCTCTCCCCAGTCCTGGTTTGTGATGACTTCCGTTTCTCAAGTGCAAAAAGGCCAGACCAAGAAGAAAGCCCCTCAAAGGAATGGCTCGTGAGACTGTTTCCTTTATGCCTCTGTTATTCCCGTGAGGCTGAAAGAGCCGGGGATACCATAAAAGGCACTTGGCACGTCATTCTGAAAAGTGCAGGAAAAGTGTGACGTTCTCAGGGTGAGGTTATAAATCTGGTTGATATTTATCAGGTGCTACGGGGATGGCCTCTGGTGGGTCAGGAAGCTCCCAGGTGGTGGGTCAGGTCCCCTCGGAAGCCCCTCATGTGGCCCCGGTACCCCACTGCCCCCCTCTGTAAAATTCTGGGCCATTAGTACCAAACAAAAACAGAATGATTACGTATTTTGTGACTGAGCACCAGCATACAGGCTTATGGGTCCATCACTCAACGTTGCTTTATCCTGGTAATGGTGAGGACTGAGCTTTTTTTTTTTAAGTTATTTATTTGAGACAGAGGCAGCATGAGTAGGAAAGGGGCAGAGAGAGAGGATCCCAAGTGGATCCCAAGCAGGGTCCGTGTTGGCAGCTCGGAGCCCAACTCAGGGCTCGGACTCCCAAAACTGTGAGATCTTGACCCGAGCTGAAACCAAGAGTGGGACACTTAACCCACTGAGCCACCCAGGCGCCCCAGCCCGGGAACTGGGCTTCTTAAAGCCTCCAGATCCTGGCTATAAAACTCAGGTGTTTGAGATCCGATTATAACCCTGAATTGCCACCTTTAGCTTTTTATCACAATGCTATTGCAAAAATAAATATGTAGAGACAACTTCAGAACTTTCTCTTGATAGATTCGCAGCATGTGATCTTGGTTCCATTTCATTCTCTTCTCCTCAAGTTCCGATGGTGACGTTTGTCTCAAACCCTGCCTAGAAATTGTCTCAAACCCACTAGAAATTGTACCTAACTCTCCCAGGATAGGGCGCAGGAACTTGAACCTTCAGTCTCGCTTTCCTTCTGGGGCAGGGATGAAGGGCCCCTTAAGGGAAGGTAAAATACATCACTGCGGGTGGTGGGGGTGGGAAACGTGAGTCACACACAACCTACAAATGTCTTGGGAACAGAAAAGCTGGTTCCTCCCGAGTCTCCAGCAGGCAAGTTAGCAGGGTAAGGACCAAAACCTTGGCCCCCTTGTGGGTAGAGCACCTGCGACATTGTGATTTATAAGAAATACATACTCGGTCGTCATCAAAGGTTCCCGGCTCCCAGCTCCCAAGACCCAGGAGATTCTCAGAGCAGAAGAGCAACAGAATATCTTCTGTTCTGTTACTTGGTCTCCTGTCCTCCTTCCAGAAATCTCCCCGCAGGCACAAAGGTGAAGTGGGTGCCTTGTTACTCAGAACACCAGAGTTTACCTTAACGAGGGGACCATTGGAAAACAACTAAGGGTGTAGCTGGTTGCCAGGGAACCAACCAACCCTGCGATCATACTGACCTCTGGGGAGGGAAGGGGGGGTCGGAAGTTGAATCAATCACATTACTTAATCAATTGTAATTATGTTATGAACCCTCCATTAAAAACCCAAAAGGGGCACCTGGGTGGCTCAGTCGGTTAGGCATCTGACTTGGGCTCAGGTCACGGTCTTGTGGTTGGTGAGTTCGAGCCCTGCTTCTCTCTCTCTCTCTGTCCATACACACACACACACACACACACACACACACACACACACAGAGAGAAGGACAGGGTTCAGAGAGCTTCCCGGTTGGGGAGCAAATAGAATGTGGACGTTCTGACCTCTCTCCCCCACCCCTTGCTCCGTGCACCTCTTCCATCTGGCTGTTCCCGAGTTCAATCCTTTTATAATCAACTGGTGGTCTTGTAAGTAAAATGCTTCTGAGTCCTGTGAGCCACTCTAGCAAATTAATCAAACCCAAGGAGGGGGCAGTTGGGACCTTCAATCTGTGGCCAGTGGGTCAGCCCAACAACCTGGGCTTTCCACTGGCTTCTGAAGTTGGGGGCTGGGGAACAGTCTTGGGGGACTGAGACCTTAACCTGTAGGGTCCGACACTCTCTCCAGTGTCAGAATGGAGCGGTAAGGCACCCGGCTGGCATCTAAGAACCCCGTCTACACATTGGAATGGAGTCCAAAACCCAACTAGCACTTTTAGTGAAGTTACTGATCAGAGTGTGATGGGCCTTCTCCACCCCAGGGAGGAGTTACACACACCGCAGGCAGGGACAAGGCGCTGTCATGTTTCTTCCTGGAACGTTTGTGACAGGGCTCGGAAGGACCTTGGTGAAGGAGGAGTCTCACTTTCCTTATCTATAAGGACTTGTGCTCACCACAAGGGCAGTAGAAAATGGTCAGCCTGGAGGGCTCTCCCGAGGCAGCAAAAAGTGGGGCCCGTCCCCTCTGCCCCCAAAACTGAAGACAGATTGTCACAGAATCTTTGACCAAGTGCTGTGTGAGGGACTGAGGGAGGAGCCAACAAGGGCAGTACCAGAGCGACAGGAGGTAAGGGAGAGAATTGTTCTGGATGTTCCGCCAGGAGCAGCCACCTCCCGTCACGCCGGGTGACAGGAACATCTGGATGTAGCAGGTATGAATCTGCCCTGGCCATCGACACGGGCGTGTTTTCACCAGGCGCCCTGCGTGGGGCCACCAACAGAAGATGTGTTGCGGTCACTTGAGGCAAGAAGGGAAGGCAACCAAGCAGTGTGTTGACCTCTTTTTTTTTTTTTTAATGTTTATTTATTTTCAGAGAGAGAGGGAGAGCTGGGGAGGGGTAAAGTGAGGAAGACAGGGAATCCCCAGCAGGCTCTGTGCCCTGTCAGAGCAGAGCCCAACACCGGGCTCGAACTCACGATCTGCGAAATCAGAACCTGAGCCGACATCAAGAGTCAGATGCGTAACCGGCTGGGCCGGCCAGGCGCCACCCCCCCCCCCCCCGTGTGCTGACCTCCTTAAACATGAGATGCTCACCATCCATCTCAGTGGAAGCAGCCGGGAGGCCCCTGGGATGCCCATTAACAAAGCCTAGAAAAATAACTTACAAAAGAAAAGTTAAGGGATGTTGATTGCAAGACATACTGGGTTAAAGAAGATGAAGCCAGTGCAGATTACCAAGGTCCCTGAGCCTAAGGCCAAACTTTCTTCTCTCTGGGGACCTGAAAGGTGCCAGGCCATCCAACCCGCCCCCAGCCCAGCCCACTTAATCTCTGCACGTGAGGCCGTTCTGCATTTCCGCAGGCCTAGCTGGGATGTGGCTTCCTGCCTACAAATGGGCACCTTCCTCTGCAGGGGGCTGGGCCCCATCCCCTTCCCACCCCCAAGCAGCTAGGTGGAGGCCTGCCCCAAATAAACAGGACCCCCAGGAACGAGGCAATTGTGCTTCCAAACACCAGGCTGAACCCCCCCACTCCCCGGATATTACAACTAGACTCGGTCAGGCTCAAGTTCATCCCGTCCCTGGGGGCAGACAGCCTCCCCCGCCCCTCGCCACCCATAGCCCAGGTCCCGTCTCTGGCTGGCCCCAAGCACGGAGCCTCAGCGCCCCATTCAGAGTGCGACATTTGGAGGCAGCACGGTCTCGTTAAACACTTGGTGCCATTAAAACAGAGACTTCCTTTCTGAAAACTTGCATTTTCCCCCAGCGTGTCAAGTCACATATGCCGTGAGAAGGAGGACCCACCTGTAGCAGAAGAAGTTCGTGCGTGTTTATTGGAAAATAATGAGGGAAAGCGATCTGATTTCAGGCTTTCTTGGGAAACTTGTCCTGGTCGTTGGGACAAGTCATTGACATCTAGAAGGCAACATGTTGCCGGTAATTAACTGCAAAATATCACAAGGTTTCCCACCACGCGGCCTGCCCTTCCGGAGGAGGTACCCAGGTGCCAGGCTAACAAACAAAACTTGAGCGTCTCCAGAGAATATGCCCCATCTTCCTTCCAACCCGTTCACCGGCGAATTTCCTTGACTCTCACTGAAGAAAACCCCAGAAGACCATGTCTGTCCTCTGCCTAAGACCTGCCGCTTTCTGCCTCTGTTTGCTGGGCTGCTTCTTGCTCCGTCCTGTCTGCCACAGGAAGGTAGGAACTCTCCTGGGTGATGGCCTTTTCCAAGTGCTTGGAGAGACTTCCCGATACAGAGTGACTGCCAGGGTATCTCCACGGAAGCAGAGAAGATGGGAGTTAGAAAAACAAAATCCTTTGGGCCCCCTGGGTGGCTCAGTCCGCTAAGCCTCCAACTCTTGATTTCGGCTCAGGTCATGATCTCAAGGTCTCATGAGTTCGAGCCCCGCATCCGGCTTCATGCTGACGGCATGGAGTCTGCTTGGGATGCTCTCTCTCTGTCCTCCACCCGCCCCCCCCCCCCCCCCGCTCATGCTCGCTCGCTCGCTCTCTCTCTCTCAAAATAAATAAACTTAAAGAAAAAGAAAAGAAAAGAAAAATCCTTTTTTGTGATTTTTGACCTGGAATGACCATGATTATTCCACCTGACCATCATGCTGGTCTATATCATGCTTTCAGGAGACATATTTCCATTTACTGCCATCTGAGCACACGGGCCAGCATAATTTTATTTTTAGTCCTAGGTTGAGGGACTAACGTAGAGATAATATTCATCGAAAGTTATAAATTCCTATTAAAAATGTATATGGTTTAAATGTTAGTTCCCTCCTTTCCAATGGTTGTTGCCTTCAGAACTGCTTTTAGTGAGCAGGTCAGCCTTGGGGGCAACACATTGCGGAGGGGCAAAGTGAACAAGAACCCCTTGTGTTGGGGAGCCTGGGTGACTCAGTCGGTTAAGCGTCCAACTTCAGCTCAGGTCACAATCTCACGATTCGTGGGTTAGAGCCCCACGTCAGGCTCTGTGCTGACAGCTTAGGGCCTGGAGCCTGCTTCAGATTCTGTGTCTCCCTCTCTCTCTCTGTCCCTCCCCTGCTCGTACTTTGTCTGTCTCTCAAAAATAAAGATCTAAAAAAATAAAAAATTAAAAAAGTGATTTCCTGTTAAAAAAAAAAAAGAACCCCCTGTGTTGGGGGGCCCCTGGCTGGCTCAGTTGGTAGAGCATGTGACTCTTGACCTCAGGGTCATGAGTTCAAGCCCCACGATGGGTGGGAAGCCTACTTTGAAGAAATGGTGAAAAAGAGACAAAACAAAACAAAGAACACCCCAGTGTCCCGGCAGGTGCTCCCTGGAAAACCGCAGCCACAAAGCAGCTGCTGCTCTCAAAGACTAACACAGAGAGTAGCCATTCCAAGAGCTTCCTGAAGAAAGGTACTGCAGAATGTTGGCCCCCCGCTGTTCAGGACTTCCAAGATGCTTTGTGATCTATAGAAATCTGTCTTCTCTGCTTCTTCCCCTCGTCTTGCTTTCCATGGCTGTAAAACCTGCTTTCCCACAGTTGGAACTGGATGAGAGAGGACCCCTGTGGAGAGGGAGGGCAACCAATTTAATGCCACAGTTCTGAGATATCAGACGGATTCATCTCTGAGAAAGCAGAGGGTGCGGGCACCGTAGCCCAGAGCTGTGTCGTAGCGCCATGACCAATTCAGCCAAACGTTGAGCACCTGTGGTTAGGGGAATGAGCAGAGGAACCAGAAATGAATGTGTTTCTCAAGGAACCACGTGTTCTTCTATATATATATGTAAACATATATATATATTTATATATATAAAAGAATATATCTCTCAAATATATATATTTATATATATTATATATTTATATATATTATATATATATATATATTTAAGAGATAACATGCACGCAAGTAGGGGAGGGGTGGAGAGAGAGGAAGAGAGAGAATCCCAAGCAGGTTCCGCACCATCAACACAGAGCCCAACGTGGGGCTCGATCTCATGACCCTGGGATCGTGACCTGCGCTAAAATCAAGAGTTGGACGCCCAACCGACTGAGCCACACAGGTGCCCTTCGAAGAACCACGTGTTCTGACTAGCCTTAACTGGCTATGCAGCGCGAGATAACTTCTCAGTCTCTTGGGCCTGTTTTCCTACCCGAATAGAAAGAATGAAAGCCATCAATGCACATAATGCGATGTTCAAAGTGCCTAACACCAAATTACCAGCCAACAAATATAAGTTATTTTCATTGGAATAAACTTTTGGAGTCCCGTAAGAAAGGTACAGGAGTTTAAAGAAAAGGATATTTTCTTTGGGTGGAGTCATCGGGAAAGGTTTCATGGAAAAAGCATTTCTGTAATAGATCCTGGAAGGATCTGTGGGATTTAAGCCAGACAAGTGTGAGGGAAGGGCTTCTGGGCAGGCTGACCTGCGTGAGTCATGGCACGTGGGCAGGAAACCAGTGACATCTGGAGATGCAAGAGGAGGGACTCGTCCGAGTGGAGTTTCTGAATTCCTAAACTGGTTCTTCTGTAAGTGACACGAAAAACATCAGACTTTCATCGTGTGTTTACAATGTTTCAGACGCCGTGTGAAGGCCTTTAATGCACCTGCTCACTTGCCCCTCACGGCCCCCCTGTTCATAAGTACCCACCGCTCCCACGCCGCATAATTTCCCAAGGTCACACCTCTGGCAAGTGGTGGAATCAGAATTTAAACCCCGTTGTTCTGACTGCAGAGACTGTGTTTAAATGGGATCCACGAGAAGGCTGGTTCCCAGAAAGACCAGGCACAGGATAAATCACATGTCTGTAGAGATGAAAATGGGGCGAGGTACACATCAACACGACTGTCTAGGACCCAGAGCCCAGCAAGGTCGGGCAAACCGGTGACGAGTGTCGTGGGAGGCAAGCTGACCCCTTCCCGCACGTTCAGGGTCTTGGGCTCACGTTGGGTAGTTTGCAATGATTCTAAAACTACTGCTGTAACTCTTTCAGCCTCAGACCTACGTGACCTCTGTGAAAGCCTGATCCTTGACAACAGGGAGCAGGAAGCCCCAAGTTTAAATACTTCAGGTTTTAGGGGTACCTGGGGGACTCAATCGGTTAAGCATCTGACTTTGGCTCAGGTCATGAGCTCACAGTTTGTGGGTTAGAGCCCCGCATGGGGCTCTGTGCTGACAGCTCGGAGCCTGGAGCCCGCTTCGGGTTCTGTGTCTCCTTCTCTGTCCGCCCCTCCCCTGCTCGCACTCTGTCTCTCTCTCTCAAAAATAAATAAACGTTAAAAAAAATTTTTTAATACTTCGGGTTCCTTTCATTAGCTACAACCTTGGCCACCTCACTGGGACCAAGTTATGTTGAGGTAAAGCCCTGTCCCTCAAACACTTTACCTTTTCTCTAGAAGTTTCCAGGTAGGGCAAGGTCAGAACCAAGGGCTGAAATCCTGCCTCAACCGGTGCCTTGTTGGCTCATCTCCGGCAAAGCTTGTCAGGTTTTATGGCCTCGGGTTGGGCACTTGACAGATTTGTTTATTTGCACATTTAGAATTTATTCTAAAGTTACAGAATTCAGTAATCCGGGAGCTGAGTCTGTCGTGCGTCCTCAGATCAGAAACCACACGGGGTTCCTCTGAGTGAGCCCGTGTCCCAGAACTGCTGACATGTCCCACACAGCGGCTCGTGCTACGCCCACCAGAGATGCTGTCACTCCTGCCCCAGGTCGCGTCTCCAAGGCGTCGCTGACAGCAGGAAGTAAGTCTGTTCAGTGTCTCCTCGGCTGGAAATTACAAAGGGGTTCAGGGCTAATCCCTTCACGAGAGAGCAACGAAGACAAAACCAAGGGAAACTATTTTTCATTTTCTTTCCATTTTTTTCTTTCTGGTGTCCCGGTGCGTGCGTGTGTGTTTCTTGGGTGGACAATAAGCACATCACTCTGGAGACTTTCCATAGGCTCACGGCAACCACCTATTTAAGGCGAAAAGCGTTCTGTTCTTTGTGTTTAACACCAATCCACAAAATGTAATATACTCGTCTGGACTCAGGTCAGTAAACAAAAATGCGTGTTTTTTAAGTTTATGTTGAAAGACAGCACGTGCACACGAGCGGGAGAGGGGCAGAGAGAGAGAGGAAGAGGGAGAAAATCCCAAGCAGGCTCAGCTCCGTGAGCGCCGACACAAGCCCAAATTCTATAATAAATCCTTTCCAGCACCCTCCTACTAAGAGAGCACACAGCTCTCCATGATGTGTGTTCTCCCTCTTTGCAACAAATAATAAGCCGACCTGTTCGACTCCAGGTGTGTTCCTAGAGTTCCTGCTCCTATTTGGGTAAAAGGGGTGACGTGATCCTTCCACCTTAAATAGTTATTCAACTTTCATGTTAGAGCCACTTTGACGTGCTCCATATAAATTACACTGTTCAGTTCTCCCCAGTTGCCAGTTGGGTGATTCAGCCAGCACATTTTTGTTTATGCCTACTGTCCAGAACTTCTCTCTTCTACTTCTCTGGCAGTAACTTCTGGAGACCCCAAGACCACCCCCATTGTGTGACATCCTATTCTCTGTAGAATACAGAGCTTTAGAACTGGAAGGGATCTTTCCTTCACAAATCATTAAACTGCTACCCAGAGAGGTTTACCAGCTTGCCTGGAGTTCACTTGTTTTCTCCTGGGCTCTCTTTCTCTTTGCACCAAACATGCATCTTGGGTTGGTCCCTGGAAACAGAACTTGAGAGGGGGATTTGCCTGCACATCGCTTATTGAGGACAGGCTCCCAAGAGAGACCCGTAAAGAAGAGGGGGGGGAGCAGGACAGGATGGGGAGTAAGCCAGTTAAGGATGTGATCCCCAACAAAACCCACAGAAAGTATTTTTAATCCATTTGCTCCCAACTGGGGCATATTTGTTCCCGGGGGTATTTGGCAATGGCCGGAGACAGTTTGTCATAACTGAGGGAGTGGGTGCTACTGACATCTGGTGGATAAAGCCCAGGGCTACTGCTAAACTTCCAACAATGCACAAGACAGTCCTACAATTAAGACTTATCCAGACTGATGTCAACCACGCCACCTGTGTTGACAAATTCTGGCCAACTATGAAGACAGAAGGGTTCAACAATTGGGGGCCGCAAGCCTGAGACCCAAGCCAGCCAGACCACAGAGATACCACCAAACTCCCTATTGAGGAGGGACCGAGGGACAAAGCCCCAGATCACATAGAATATTTGGAGTCAGCAGAGGCATTTGACTGTGTTTGCAAATTCAGTCAACATTTTTATTAATAGAGTGCATTATTCTCAAGCAAATTCTTTCTAAAGTCCAAGTTTGATCTTTAAGTGAAGGGAGCACGATGTGCCAGAAAGGCCACACAGACCTTAGAACTGACTTTGAACTCCAGCTTCGGCATTTCTGAATAGTATGTCTTCAAGCAGTTACTTAAGGTTCTCAGGTCTCAGTTTCCACCCCAGGAGATGGTGATCATCAAACTTGCCTGTGTGAGACCATTATACGAGTTGGAGGAAGCAGGAAGTGAAAAGAATCTGGGGCATTCAGATTCCAGCAGGTACTGAATTAATGAGAGCTATTACTAATGTTATTACTGTATTAGGAATTAGTCAAATAAAAACTGTTGATCTACAGAGTCCTTCCAGTCATCTGGTCATTAGAACAGTGCCCAGGCAGTGGAGAACTGCCTCGATGAGGAGACACGAACTTCAACTTACCAAAAAGCCAGGATTGCACCCCCCAGGTTTCTGGAAGACAAGAAAATGGAGCACACAGAAAAGGAAACAGAGCACAGAGCACATGCGCACACACACACACAGCAAGGACACAGGCACCTCACAGTCAGGTGAGTCACCTCACCCCAGAAGAGGGAAGCCCCTGCCCAGGGTCAATGCAACATCCAGGAAGCCCCAGGACAACTGAATCATGAAAGCTGAATTAAACAGAGTAGTGAAAATCTGTGGCACAAAACCAGACACCCAGATAAATGGAACAGAATAGAGAACCCAGAAATGGACCCACAATCGTACGGCCAACTCATCTTTGACAAAGCAGGAAAGAATATCCAATGGAAAAAAGTCTCTTCAGCAAGTGGTGCTGGGAAAACTGGACAGTGACATGCAGAAGAATGAACCTGGACCGCTTTCTTGTACCATACACAAAAATAAACTCAAAATGGATGAAAGACCTCAATGTAAGATGGGAAGCCATCAAAATCCTCGAGGAGAAAGCAGGCAAAAACCTCTTTGATCTTGGCCTCAGCAACTTCTTACTCAACATGTCTCCGGAGGCAAGGGAAACAAAAGCAAAAATGAACTACTGGGACCTCATCAAAATAAAAAGCTTCTGCACAGCAAGGGAAACAATCAGCAAAACTAAAAGGCAACCAACAGAATGGGAGAAGATATTTGCAAATGACATATCAGATAAAGGGTTAGTGTCCAAAATCTATAAAGAACTTATCAAACTCCACACCCAAAAAACAAATAAGCCAGTGAGGAAATGGACAGAAGACATGAATAGACACTTCTCCAAAGAAGACATCCAGATGGCCAATCGACACATGAAAAAATGCTCCACATCACTCATCATCAGGGAAATACAAGTCAAAACCACAATGAGATACCACCTCACACCTGTCAGAATGACTGGCATTAACAACTCAGGCAATAACAGATGTTGGCGAGGATGTGGAGAAAGAGGATCTCCTTTGCATTGTTGGTGAGAATGCAAGCTGGTGCAGCCACTCTGGAAAACAGTACGGAGGTTCCTCAAAAAACTAAAAATAGAACTACCCTACAACCCAGCAATTGTACTACTAGGCATTTATCCACGGATACAGGTGTGGTGTTTTGAAGGGACACATGCACCCCCATGTTTATAGCAGCACTATCGACAATAGCCAAAGTATGGAAAGAGCCCAAATGTCCATCGATCGGACAATGTATCGGTGAATGGATAAAGAAGATGTGGTATATACATATACAATGGAGTATTACAATGACAATTACTGCCATTTGGAACTAGAGGGTATTATGCTAAATGAAACTAGTCAGAGAAAGACAAATATCATATGACTTCACTCATATGAGGACTTTAAGATACAAAACAAGATCATAAGGGAAGCAAAAATAATAAAAACAGGGAGGGGGACAAAACATAAGACACTCTTAAATATGGAGAACAAGGAGAGGTTTGCTGGAGGGGTTGTGGGAGGGGAGATGGGCTAAATGGATAAGGGGCATTAAGGAATTTACTCCTGAAATCATTGTTGCACTGTATGCTAACTAATTTGGATATAAATTCAAAAAAATTTTTTTAAAGAATAATAAAAATTTTTTAAAAAGAAAATCTGGATTCTCCAGGGACGCCTGGGTAGCTGAGTCAGTTAAGCATCCGACTCTTGATTTCGGCTCAGGTCATGATCTCCCGGTTCATGAGTTTAAGCCCCCCATTAGGCTCTGCACTGACAGTGCAGAGCCTGCTTGGGATTCTCTCTCTGCCTCTCTCTCTTTCACTCTCTCAAAAATCAATAAGCTTTTTAAAAAACTAATAAAATAAAATAAAATCTGGACCTTCCAGATAGGACATCAAATTCAGTTTGGCCACAAGAGGTTGAGAAAAACTTCACGCAAAAAGGCTCCGTTCCCAGCTCTGCTTACAAAGCAAAACTATTCCATTTGCCTGTGGTTTTGTCTGTATAAAGCCGAACTGGTCTGGCAGACTTGGTTCCCAGGGCTGATGGGGGGGAGGGGGGAGGGACTGCACCATGGCACCCAAGAGACACAGAGCTGTGTGTCCCAGCCACGGGCTTTCACACGTCCCAGACACCTGTAATTACTCAACCTTGTCCCCTCCTCCCCCGACAGGCACACCCCGCCCTGCCCGCCCAGGGGCCTCCTCCAATCCGAGGCAAACTCAGAGGCATCTGGAGAGTTGAGGGAACTTCCCTTCTCTCTGCGGCAGCTTTATGACACTTTGAAAGGAAAACCGCCCTCTGGTAGCACATGGCTTTGCAAACAGATAACATTTCTGGAGCTCACACACTCTGAAGGGATTCGAGATGACAGATGTGACCCACATGATCTATGACAGATGCAGCCCCTAGAAAATGTCAGTGTTCATATTTAATATTATTTGAATAACTGCTCTCTTTGTCTCACTTAACATAGCAGGCACCAGTGGGCAGACGGCTGGCTGCGTGTCCCCCCGGGTACTCGGGGGGGAATGCGGCTTATCGAAAATGCTCAATCAGCAAGATGTTCAATAATTCAGACGTGAGATTCAGATTTGCTTTGGGAAATTACATTAAACTTGTTCAACATGACTTAGGGAGACCCCAGAGCGCTGGGTACACAGAATCCACTTTGTCCAATGGTAGTTACAAATGCTATAGAAATGTACCAGTGGGGTTTGAGGCTCTGTTGATCAAAGCTGAGAAGGTATAACATTTAGAGAAAAAATAAATAAAGATCTTTATTAAAATATGACAGTCAGTTCTCATTCTATGCCTCAAAGGCAGAGAGTACCTTCTTTATCCTTCTCTGTCCCCCCACCAGCCCGCCCTCCCCCACCCATCCCCAGAGCCTGTCGTAGAATCCCAACAACTATCTAAAATGCTGCTCAACTCCCAAAACCTGCAACACACATATTCCTTTTGGAATCCTTTTTGAGACTCACCTTCCTGAAGGGTCCAGTCACCTTCCAAGGGTTTCAAATTTAGATAGTTCTTTAGAGATATTGGAAGCATTTGTAGTTGCCCAGGGGACAGCCTCTAGGAAAGTCCTTGGTTCTATTGACAGGGTAGTTCAAGGTGAATAGATCAAAGGAGAATTGAGACAAATCCCCACCTTGGGGGCACCTGCCCTGCTCATCCCCCAGAAGCGCAAGGCCAGGAGAGGTTAAAGGCAGCACTTTGTAGATGACTGTGGAAGTGATTCTCAGCCATTGGAAGGGCACCAACACTTGGGAGACTTTGCCATGCTCTGTGATGTTTTCCCCACCTGTGCCGCTCTGGGCAGTCAGGGATGGGGCCAGGGTGAGGCAAGCCCGGGGCAGTCCTGAGGGCCAGGCCCACCTCAGGGTTTATACCCTGGGGACCTTGTTCACCTCACCCTAGTCCCGCCCCACCTTCCTTCAGTCCCTCCCATTCATTCTGATAATGTGATTTCAGAGTTCTGAGAAAATGAAGCACATGTCTCGGATGTACATCCATCCAAGAGGCCATTCATCAGCCATCGGACGACAACGTTGTGCCTGTTCAGAGAGGTCAACATGAGAGTTTCTTCAACCCAATTCAAGAATCGTTTTCGAATGTGTCCTTAGTCGAAGGCATTTTCCTAACCTGCTAGAGGATGCTAAAATAAGTGAGCAGAGGGCTCCTCTCCCCCACCCAGGGTTCGTGTTTAGGAATGAAGGCTGAGGGAGGTAAGGCTTGCCCGAGTGCCTGATGGCGGCTCGGGTCTGAGGCAGGCACAACCGGCCACACCCGCTCCCACACTCCTGTTTAGACCTTCGGAGTCTTTGGACAGGCAGATGTGATCCCTTGGGGAAGGGAAACCCATTTGCCTTGGGCAAAGCTTATAAGGACGCTCTGGCTGAATCGAGATGTCAGTCATCCAGTCTGAAATAATCCATATGCAATAATACTCACTGATCAAATCATCCATTTGAGTTGTACTTTACTTAAATGATATCAACTCAGTAGACAAGAAGATTAAAACCATAGCAAAGGGGGTTTGAGTTCTGAGCGCTTTGGTTTATCTACAAAGTGAACCTCGAGGTCCTTAGGAAGGATTTTTTTGTTTTGTTTGTTTGTTTGTTTTTTCAGAGAGACAAGGCACGCGTGGGGGAGGAGCAGAGGGAGAGAGAGAATCTCAAGCAGGTTCCGTGCTCAGCACGGAGCCCCACATGGGGCTCGATCCCACAACCCTGGGATCATGACCTGAGCTGAAGTCAAGAGTCGGATGCTCAACCGACTGAGCCACCCCGGGGGCCCCAGGACAGGGTTTTTTAAAACCCCTTTTAAAATCCTTAAAAACAAAACCGTTAACTGATCTCCAGTTTCCTTTAGAAATGTGTGCTTTTACCAATTTTCCGGGTCCACGATCTACATTCGCGGTCGCGCAGTCACTGAAATGAATCTGTGGGCACGCATCCTCAACAGAGGGAACCTTTCTGTGCGAGATGGAGGGGTTTGTGTGAGCAGAAGTATAATTACAGCGCCACCTTCAGGAAACTAAAAGTCTCTCTTTGCAAAGCACTGCGTTTGTAGTTCCAAGGGACCGAAAGATGTTCCCGGGTTTGAAGATAAATCTCTCCTGCGAGCTCTGAGAAGAGTAGGTGAGGCAAAGGATAAACACGGGGCAGCCTTTTGCGGTGAAATGTAATAAAAATCTTCCAGATAACCACAGAGTCCCTGAGGATTTAGTGTTCCTGGAGCCAGAGAGGGTGTGACTTCCTTGTTTTATAGCTGTGTGTTTTATTACAGATAGCTAGAGGAGAAGAAAAACTTAAAAGGGGGAATCAAAGTTGCCTGCATTACAAGGGAGATGCCTCTGTTTTCCTGAACCTTTTACGGACTGACAGAGCCAGCGAAAGACCTAGAGAGTTCAGGATGCTGTCTCCTGGCCTGGCAGGAATTTATGCCGATACGCTTTGATATGCACCAGGGAGATACATGCATGTCTGGGAACGAACCCCTCCGTTGCAGAAATTCAGGCCCCAGATGGTTAAAATACAGAGCTTGACTTCAGAGAGCCATCAGAGGTTAGAGCTAAAAGGAGTTTGGTGTATAGATGAGGAAACTGAGGCCTGGAGAGGTTACTCACCCTGCCCGCGGCCACTCAGCCACCAGAGCAATGGAAAAACGCCAGTGTCCTTCACCAAGGAGGCATGAAAATTGGTCCAGTCTCTCAGGCAAATGACCATATGCTTTAGCGACGGGACTTGCTCTCACACTGACCTTAGCGCTGGAGAAGGGGAACCTTTCCCCCTGAGCCTGTGCTGTGAGGACCCTCTCCTCTCCCTCTGCTGGCTGGGCTCCCCCACTAAGCCAGGAGTCCAGGGAGTTTAGACAACATGCCCAAGGCCCACCCCCACCTTTACGTCAGACTCCAGGTATCTGGGACTCTGAAATTCCCTACCCGACAGCCCTGAGGCAGCTCTTGGGGTCTAGGAAGGCCACCCAAGGGTGGGCAAGGTGTGAGCACTTGCTGGGAAGGAAAGTGTGGGTGGCGCCATCTGGGGGGTCGACATGCATGCACACAGGCCCGCTCACAACGGGACAGAAAGCTGGGCATGGGAAAAGCCAGAAGTCGGGCCATGGGCTGGCGCGTGGGGTTCTGTCCACCTCAACGGGAGAACATTCCTTCACGGAGATCTAAGGAACCTGAAAGTTCTAAACGCGAACCTGTCACTCCAGAAGCTAGGTTTGTCTAATACTAAGCCCTGAGAGGGCCATACATTTGGAGATCTGACAGAGAAAATATAAATGGTGTGGGCTGTTTCCAGACTTTCACACAGAGGCCTGTGAGATACTAGAAAATACGCATGCTGGTCTCTGCCCCCAGTTCCTGACACAGAGGTCAGGAATTGGAATTTCCTGGGTGACAGGGGTGTCTTTTGTTCCGACGAGGTGATTCTGGGCAGGCTCCCGGATAGCTTCAGGCTGGGGGCTGGTCACCAGAAAGACCAAACTATGATTTGAAGCTTGGAACTTTCGGCCCCGCCTCCCACCCCTGGAAGGGCAAAGGGGCTGGACCCTGAGTTAATGACCGGTCGTGCTTATGTCATGAAGACTTCATGAAAATGCCCAAGTGCGGGGTTCATGGCTTGTGAACGCATCTACACGCATGGGAGGGTGCACCCCAAGTCCACTGTGACCTTTCCCAACCTCACCCTATTTTTTTGTCTTTTTTTTAAAGTTATCATGGACTTCTTATGACTCATAGTAAAGTATGGTTGACATACAATATTATATTAGCTTCAGGCGTGCGACATAGTGAACAATTCTGTACGTTATTCAGTGCTCACCATGGTAAGTATAGTTACCACCTGTCACCATACGATATTTTTACGTTATTAACTATAGTCCCTGTGCGGTGATTTTCATCTCTAGGACTGATTTTCTAACTGGAAGTTTGTACCTCTTAATCTCCTTCACCTGTATCACCTGTCCCCACACCCTCCTCCCCTCTGGCAACCACCAGTTTATTCTCTGTATTTGTGTGTATTTCTCTGTATTTGTTTCTGTTCTTGGTGATTTTGGTTTGGTTTTTTAGATTCCACATGTAAGTAAAATCATATTTGGTTTTTTCTCTTATTTCACTTAGTAAAACACCCTCTAGGTCCATCCGCATTGTGATGAATGGCAACATTTCGTGCTGTTTGATAGCTGAGTAATAATACTCCATTGTATAGAGAGACCACAACTTTAAAAAAAATTTTTTTTTTACATTTATTTATTTTTGAGAGACAGAGACAGAGCGCAAGTGGGGGAGGGGCAGAGATAGAAGGAGACACAGAATCCGCTGCGCTGTCAGCACAGAGCCCGATGCGGGGCTCAAACTCACAAACTGTGAGATCACGACCTGAGCCGAAGTCGGACGCTTCACCGACTGAGTCACCCAGGCGCCCCAGACACCACATCTTCTTTATCCATTCATCTATCCGTGGGCACTCAGGTTGCTTCCATACCTCGGCTACTGTAAATCATGCTGCTATAAACATAGGGGTGAACATATCTTTTCAAATTAGTGTTTTTGTTTCCTTTGGCTAAATACCCAGCAGCGGAATTACTGGATCGTAGGGTATTTCTATTTTTAATTTTCTGAGGAAACCCCAGGCCGATTTCCACAGTGGTGGCATCAGTTTACGTTCCACCAACCATGCACAAGGGTTCCCCTTTTTCCACATCCTCCCCGGCACTTGTCTCTTGTCTTTTCATTTCAGCCATTCTGACGGGTGTGAGGTGGTGCCGCAGTGTGGTTTTGATTTGCATTTCCCTGCTGATGAGTGATGTTGAGCATCTTTTCATGGGTCTGTTGGCCATCTGGATGCCTTCTATGAAAAAAATGTCTCTGCGGGTCCCTCGGCCCACTTTTAATTGGGTTTCGTGAGGTTTTGGTGTTGACCTGCAGATGTTCAGCCCCTGTCGGTGGGTTGCCTTTTCATTTTGTTGATGATTTCTTTTGCTACGAAAAAGCTTTTTCGTCCGGCATCATCCCGATAGGCTATTTTGGTTTTGTTTCCCTTCCCTGAGGAGGTATATTTAGGAAAATGCTGCCGAGGCCAATGTCTGAGAGATTAATGCCTGTGTTCTTTTCGGGGTTTTGTGAGTTCAGGTCTTACATTTAGGTCTTTAGTCCATTTTGAATTTGTTTTTGTGTCTGGTGTAAGAAAGTGGTCCAGTGTCCTTCTTTTGCACGTGGGTGTCCAGTGTTCCCAACACCATTACCTGGGGACTTCAGATGGCGGCTGGCATCTGAGGTAGGGGGCAGGCCTTTGGGACTGAGCTCTCAGCCTGCAGAGTGCGCCTCAATGCCAGGCAGGTGACATTAGATTGCTTGATGGGCAAAGCCTCACACAATCTGTGGTCAAAGTGTTGTGAGTGAGAGTAAAGGAGACACAGGCCCCTGTTTCCCTCCGCATTTCCTGGTTCTGGAGGTCTGAAAGCAACCAAGGGAAGGCCTTTTCTTTATCTCCAGTGTCAGCAGTAGAGAGGAATCGAGAGAAATTGGAGGACTCTTCCTGGGGAAAAAAGAATAATAATAATTTTTTTCTGCAGCGTTAAATCAAGATTTGAAGCATATTATTTATAGACTTCCCCCCTTCAACCTTATCCTTGAATTAGTAAGCCTTAACAATCCTGATGAATGAAAACCCTTTCTTTCGAAAAGAATTACGTTTCCCTTATGAAAACATCTAAAGTTATTTCCTCAGTTGAAATGAAATAAGAGGCTAGAAATAAGTAGATCAACCTGATTGACTAGAAGAAACACTATAAAACAACTGGAAGGACAACAAATCTATTCTTTTCATCTACTCCTTAAAGAACCAAGATGCATTGCGAAGAAAAAAAGACATTATTTTAGATGGCTAAGTCCTTATTGTTCCTGGAAGCATTTTTCTTCAAATCCCCCTTGTCTTTCATTTGGGTTCTAAAGGCCTTTGTAGCACGTCCCATTTATCTAGAAACTGGCCACCCCATGCAGGCGTGCGGAAGGCTTCGGGGACACTTGTTGTCCATAAGTAGTCCCGATGGCTGGACTCACAGCATTCCCAGCGAAAGTTCAGCCTTTCCAGGGGACCTCACCAAACGGTTGGATTCGTTTCCAGAGGGCTGACGTTATTCCTTCAATAGCACCAAACCCAGTCCACACTGATGTAGAGGTCAGACCACCTTCCCTGCCTGATGTGTTTGTAGGGGCCCCACCAGGATGAACACCTGCTGGTTTAAGCATTTCTCATGGGCCAAGCAAGACAGGGGCAATGGCCCACGAGGACAGAGGGCGGGGAGAGGCCATCATCCCTCTACTTCTGAACCCCTGCTTCCTTCTGAACACATCCGGTTCCATTAAGGCATCTTTGGGCTCCCTCACTTTTACCCTAGATCTGAGCGTTTCAGGCCTATTGATCCATTACCGCGCTTGGGTGTGAGCTTTGGAGAAGAGCCAGTAATGGATGAACCCTTTCTGCAGCTGAACCCGCAGAGCTCCCCTGAGGTAGCTCCAATGGAAAGGGAAAATGGACCAGACACTGCCTCCCACCCCCCTCCCCACACCCCCACCCTCCCCCCACGCTCCATTCCCCAGGAATCTCACCGAGCTTCAGAAAGCCTGCAGGCATCAGCATACCCACTCCATCTCAGGGCCATTTGAACCCTTTTTTTCCTTCCTCAGAGGAAAAACAAGGGTCAATTTTCTCCTGGGCACAGGACCACAGTCTTTTCCTCTGCGGAGTACAAGTGATCAGCTACACTACGGTCAAGAGCAAATATAAATACATATATGTGATTAAGTCATCCACAATTCCACTGTAGATGTGAGTTCTAGAAGGTAAAGACGTTGCGGTCATGGGGTTTGTCATTGGTTTGTTTGTGTCTTGAAAGATGCTCATAATTGTTAAGTAATAACAAGTAAGTCGGAAAGATCATGACATGTGCTGAAACCAAGAGTTGGCTGCCCAACTGACTGAGCCACCCAGGCGCTGCTATGGGAAAAGATTTTTTTATTCTTCTCTTGCCTTTGATGGTTTAGATTGGTATAGGACTGAAATTATTCCCCATCAGAAATTTGATAGCATTGTTCTCTTGTCCTGTAGCATCTGTGGCTATCGACAAAATATCAAATGCCAATATGATTCCTTCTCATCTATACATAAACTTTTCATTTTTTTTCCCTGAAAACCTTTGGTATCTTTATACTTAATAGCCTGAACGGCGAGATGAGCTATTTACTTTGCTGAGTCTTTCACTTTGAAGACACATGTTTTCCTTTAATTCTGTGAAAAGCTCTTGAATCGATGATATTTTCTCGTCCTCTGTTTGCTCTCTCCTCTCTATCAGGAACTCCTATCAGTCAGAGCTCATTCTATACCACTTTTTGTCTTTCTCTTATTATAAAAAAAAAAAATACTCATTCTTTTTTGTTCTATTATGAGAGAATCCCTTGAGTATATTCACTACCCAACTGAATCACCAGGATCCTGTCAGGAAACAAACGGCACATTCAGAAGGGTAACTGAAGACAATTTAATGAAGGAACTAAGTATCTGCAGAGGTATAGTCAGTGTGGAAGAACCAGCAAAGGATGGGACATCCCCACGGACCAGCAACAGTGCAAAGCCACTGCTGTCTCTGAGCCTGACAGGGCGGGAAGAGGAAGTGAGGTTGTTGGACTCTGACGAGCCGTAGCCCATAAAGCAGGGCCATCTGACAAGAGGTGTGGCCACAGGGGAAAAAAGCAGTGACTACCTCAGCAGAGTAGGGATAAGGTGGGATATAGACAGTTGATTCTCATCATTCACAATACATATGTTCTATAAAATTACCATAAATGCTGAATTAATGAATACCGAACCATCGTTCCTAGGAGAAATACAGAGGTAGGTTCCTGTGAGCCTCGGGTCACATTTTTGTCAACGTATTGTTATGTAACCTTGCTTTACCTGTTTCTGTTTAAAGGCATCTTATTATGTCATTGATGCAGTGACATTGAACACAAGGCCAATGGCCCTGTAACTCACAACTGAACGACACTTATCCAACCCATGGGTTTCCTCCATTCCTCCTTTAATTGGCCAAACCCAACCAGAAGTCAGATACAACACAACCCAGATGATGCAATCTGTAGAGGTCAGTCTCCCAAGCATACATCAGAACAGGAAGGAACAGAGTAAGGATCTGGAGAGGGAAACAGAAAAAAACAGTCCACTCTTTCTATTAAATTCCAAATTTGACAGTTACAATTTTCATTTTCAGGAGATCTTCTGTTCTCTGATTGTTCCTTTTTTGTGACATCTTGCACACCAAAAACATCTCCTCAAACCTCTCTGAAGAGACAACTGAAGTTCCTGCTGATGGTGGTATGTGTGTGTGCTTTTAATTCTCTTTGTTCCTTGTATTATCTCTGTTTTTTCAAGGGCTATTTTTGTATCAACCAATATAGGTGTCTCTTTTCCATGTTGTAGTCTCATCAGCTATCCGGTTGTGTTTTAAAAAGAGTAATAGAAAAGGTAACTGGGAGCTCCACGTTGACGATAGGGCCTCTTGACTGGTAGGGTTCACTATAGATCGGGATTTCCCCACCTTTGCATTCCTGATGTTGAGGGTTGAATAACTGGTTAGGGGGACTGTCCTGGGTTGCCAGGGGCTGAAGCGTGGGGGGAATGGGAGATGTTGGTCAAAAGGTACAAACTCTCAGCCGTATGATGAATAAGTTCCAAGGACCTGATGTACAGCATAGTGACTATAGTTAACCCTGTATTGTTTACAGTATATTGTTTTACGGTAATACTGTATTGCTCACCAATCAGTATCCCTCCATTCATTTTTCATTTCCAAGACAACTGCCAAAGCCTCCTGTCCTGGTGCTTCACCTCCTGTTCTCTCTGTTTTCTGTTTCTACCGTTCTTAGCCCTTTCCTGTCTTTCGCTAAGTTGTAAATAGGCAAAATAGATCATGGTGAAGAGCCTGGCTCCTGGTACCCGGCTGCCTGGGTTTCCCTCCTGGGTCTGCCGCTTCCTGGCTGTGTGAGAGTGTGGGCAAGGCACTTCACATTTCTCTGCCTCAATTTCCTCATCTGTAAGATTGAGGTAACGGTACCTACGCCCCAATATAGTTGCGAAGCTTCGTGAGCTCATACATGAAAGAGCTTAGATTTGCTGTTAAATGTGAAGAATCAGACACATGCATCTACCTCTATTCCCTGCCACAACCCTACGGAATGGGTCTTTTAAAAGAGACACAGAAAACTTAAAAAAAAAAAAAAAAAAAAAAGGAATTGGGATAGAGGGGCACCCAAGCTGGCTCAGTCAGTGGAGCGTGTGACTCTTGATCTCAGGGTTGTGAGTTCAAGGCCCGTGCTGGGTGTAGAGATTATTTAAAACTAAAATCTTAAAAAAAGAGAGAGAGAGAGAAAGAGAGACTTGGGATAGAGATCATTTTAGGGGCTGGGAAAGCTCAGAGAAATAATCCATGCTGCACCACAGAATCTTCTAGAGTTTCAGGAATGGGTGCCAACATGGCCTGTTCGGAGGTGGCATATCCTGATCTCCTCCAGCACCATGTGCAGAATTTGTTTGAGGCCTCACGTCCTTCGGAGGGACGTTCCCAAACGGGTGAATATAACTCCTAACCACAAATCAAACTTCCTAACTTGGTCAAGGGGGTTGGGAGGAGAGGAAAACAGTGTGTGACCTCTCTGGCTAATTTCCTCTTTCTGTAAAATATGGACAGTTATATCTGCTTTTCCAGGGCTCTGTGAAAATCAGAGATAAGATGTGTTAGGGGTTTAATAGAATAGTTTGCTCACAGTGGAGAAAATTGTAACTATGTTATTATCTAACATCGTCAGCTTGTCAGTGCCCTTCTTAAAATACACCAGGCAGGTATAACCTGAGAGGCTTCAAACATGGAATCTGGGCCCCCACAGTCTTGATGCTATGACTGTGTGGTTTTCTTCACCTGCTACGCACAGCAGACTTGAGATAAGCTAAAATACCAGCTCTTTTCCCTCTTTGCTTTACTTAGTAGAATTTTTAAAATTAAGTGCTCAACTATTTATCTCTGTTGAATCTCACTCTGTTGGATTCAGTTCAGCATTTTAGCGAATGGAAGTCCTTTTGATTCTAAAGACTATCCTCTATAATATTAGCTCTTTCTCCCCGTCTTTGGGCCCATATTTGGCAGCCCTTTCTTCCAGGTCTTTACCCAAATCATTAATGAGAATGTGACGACCAAAGGCAAAACTTTCTGCCTCCCCACTAAAAATGTCACTTATTGGTAGAAGACCCTTCCCTTTAGCGAGTTACAAATTTGCTTTATATCATCAGATTCAGAAATGAAAAGAGGGGCGCCTGGGTGGCTCAGTTGGTTAAGCAGCCGACTTCAACTCAGGTCATGATCTCACGGTTCATGGGTTCGAGCCCCGTGTCGGGCTCTGTGCTGACTGCTGGGAGCCTGGAGCCCGCTTCGGATTCTGTGTCTCCTTCTGGCTCTCTGCCCCTCCCCACTCACTCTCTCTCTGTCTTTAAAAAAAAAAAAAAAAAGAATAAACATTAAAAAAAAAGAAAAGAAAATGCATGATGATCATACAGAAAAAGTTAACCAAAAAAAGGGCATCTAATTTCGTTAGTTGTTTTTTTTTTTCAATCTTGATAAATAACTATAACATTTTCCAGTTTGGGAAACTTAATGGATCAACACCCCCGAGCATGATAACATTATGATGCCCCCACATGAATTCAAACTAAAAATGATACTAAGCCGCCAAAATCGTTGTTTTGCAAAATGCCATAAAGCATATGGGAATGCTGGAATTAAAAAGAGCTTTCCCCCAGATTTCTCTCATTTTGGTTATTAGTGGGTTGTTTGTAGGGATGGTAGTTTTTATTGTTGTTGGGATTGGCTGCTTTCTATTGGTGCCCTGAGCACGTGACTGGGGGGCACGTTGTCATTCAACAGGCCGGTGGAAATGGCTATTCCTTGAAAAAAATCATAAAACCACAGAGTTGGAAGGAATATTAGGTTTAGCTAATCCAAATTCCCATCACTTAAAAAAAAGAACACCTTACACTTTAAAATTTTCAGGAATAAATACATCATTTGCTTCTTAGCCCCACACTGCCAGGCAGCCCACAGCTCGTCTCTTTCTCCTCTTCACCCTGATTTTTGTCCACTTGGCCACGGACCACACAGCTGGTCAGACCCCGTTCCCTGGAGGCAGATCCTGTTGGCCAGCCCTTTCCCCGCACCAAGGGAAATCTGCTGATGGCATGCGAGGTGACTCCTGTAAGAAATCTCTCTTACAGGGGCACTTGGGCGGCTCAGTCCGTTGAGCATCCGAGTCGTGATTTTGGCTCGGGTCATGGGATCCCACAGTTCATGGGATCAAGCCCCTCATTAGGCTCTGTGCTGACAGCACAGAACCGGACTAGGATTCTCGTTCTCTCTCTCTCTCTCTCTCTCTCTGCCCCTGCCCCCTCTCAAAATAAATAAATAAACATTAAAAAAAGAGAGAAATCCCTCTTACAGGAGATGCTACATTTCCTTGTTCACCAGTTTGAGTCAGGTTTTGTTTCTTGTAAGCAAAATAATCCTAACCGATACACGTGGGCGTTGGCGTTCCATTGAACAGATGAGGAGCTGAGGCTCAGAGATGTTACGTTGCTTCCCAGAATAGCACAGGAACAGGGCCAGCATTTAACCTCCCTGCCTCGTACAAGTATTCCAGCTCATTCGACTACACCCCAAGGCTGATGCCTAAACCACCCCAACATGCCTGCTCCTTGCATTGTGCTCATATTTTATTTATTGAAGCCTAAGAGACACCAGGTTCGGGGGCGGCATCGTGGGAGGCACAGAAGAATGTTCCGTTCCTATTCACGGCAGAATCGCTCCTCTGTGCACTTACCTGCCTGCCATTTGGAGCAATCTCAAGATGCAATTCACTGGCCATCTGTTAAATATGCAGGCAGATGATTAGCCAGTTAGTAGCCAGCTGTCGTCTGGAGTTTGGACTCAGAATGGGTGTCAAGGGCAGCTAAGATTGCCTTCAGCATCAGCTTTACGTTCCTTGCTTGAAAGGCCTTCTGGTTCATCAGCTAGGCTGGACCCTTGGCTTCCTCCTGGAGAAAGAGGGTCTCAGAGTGGAAGGAAGCCTTGGAGCTCAAGTCCAATGACATCATTTTGCAGGTGCATAAGCCCTGATTGACTAAAGCCAAGCAAGAAGTTAGCCATGAAGCTGGGGCTGCAACTCGGGTCCCCGACCCCAACGAAGCAATCTGCTGGACACAACTCGGATTTCTGAATGACCTATAACTTGTCACCACAAATGCACTTTGTTTACACCATGGAAATACTGGTTTGGGTCTGAACCGTGCTCACCTCTGGGTTTTAGGCAAGTCTGGAGGACTGGAAGGCAAGACCTCCATGACTTTATTGCATATGGAACCCAGGAGGCTTCTGGGAATGAGCCAGCTCCCACACTTGATCGGCCATGTTGGGAGCTCTGGCTGTAAGGCCATGTACCCTATGGAATGCCTACCTCTCTCATCTCTACCTTACCATGGCCCCAGGGGATAGTAACTCTTAGTACCCTATTTTAGTCGTAAGGAAACCAAGACCTACAGGTGTTGCCCAACGTCCCCAAAGTAACCCAGCTGGCGAATCAGAGCCGGGTGTCCATCCTAGTCCGTCAGACAAGCTGTTCCCCGCCATGCCAAATGGCCCCAAGAAGGACGCACAGCTGACACTGACCTGCTGCGAATCTACGCAAAGAGCAGTTTTAAGGACCTTTGTCACGGTGCCTTATTAAACCCAGGAAGCTCTCGTATGAGTTTCTTGCGGCTGCCGTAACAAATTAACCACCAACTTGGTGGCTGAAGAAAAACAAAAAGGGGTTCTGTCACATTTCTGGAGGCTGGAAGTCTGAAATCAAGGCATCAACAGGGCCACGCCCCCTCCAAAGGCACAAGGGGAGGCTCCTTCCTTGCTTCTTCCGGCTTCAGGCGGTCCCGGCTGCTTCTGGAGTTTGTTCACACCACCTCCAGGAGGCTTTCATTTTGAGATTCTTAACGACTTCCATCTTGGAAGCCTCACTTTCCAAACAAAGACACAGTCTGGTGTTCCAGATAGATGGCGCCACGCAACGGTCCACGTCCAACGAGCCTCCCGGCAGCCGAGGCCTCGGAGCCCAACGACAGCCCTGCAGGGTCTGGACGCGGCATCAGAGCCAGAGAGGAAGAAAACGGCAGGTGCCACCTGGGGGCAGAATCCCAACAGCAAACCCGTGCACGGCGCTTGGGGGTGGCAGGCACTGTGCTAAATAAACACTTTGCTCGTGTGATCCGCACAACTCAGTGACAAATGAGGAAACTGAGGCGCGGAGCATGGATTACCTCGCCGGAGTCAACCCCGGGTCGTCTGGCTCTGAAGCCCACAGGACCACAGAGAGGCCCGTGCGCAGGAGCACGGGAAAGACCACCTCCCGAGAGCTCTCAGTCCTAGTTGGGGTGTGGAGGGGGTGAAGCGAGAAGAGGGAACCCCACGAGAATGACGGGGAGACCAGCAGACACTTTTTTTTTTTTTACTCCTAATGAGACCCCATTTTTACCCCCTGGACCTGTACGACCTGAGAAACACCGTGTGTACTTTAACCAGAAGGAATTTGAAACTAAGAATTACGGCGCTTTCTGTGGCTGAAACCCACCAGACCCTCAGCCCCTCTCAGTCGTGCATTTAGGTGTTTCTTGAAAGGCGTGGGCCACCTAATCATCAGAGGTTTCCTAACACCAGGAATCCTGTTCTGTAACTGTTAATTCTCCTACAGCCTCGTTTTCGGGGCATGTGGGATGCCTGCCCGAAGTTGTATTTTTTTTTTTTAATAAGAAAGGTGTGATGATTTGTACCGTTCGGACTGATCATGTTCTCTGTCTCGAAACGCAGAGAAACATCCCGCGATTCTCTACCAAACATTGAATTGCAAGGGAAAAGTAATTGCGTCATCGCGCCACTAGATGGCAGACTCCCACAGCGTGAGGCACGCGTACTGGCCGAATACATTCCTAGCTGCAAGATTTTTTTAAAAATGTATTGAAAATTCAATACTCACTTCACACAGAATGGAGACAGCGTTTGTGAAAGTGACAGGATTCCTTAGGGAAGGATGAGAGGATAAAATTTTATGTAAAACGATAGGAGAAAATTTTAAGCCACACCTACCCCACCCCCGAAAGATCAATAAAATTAGTGGGACCCAAGAGGATTTAGAGAAAAGGAAATAGATTGTTTATCCGCTCGCAGCTGCGCTTTAACTAGCAATGTCTTTGGATGGGAGAAAGGGAGTTTTATGATGCTTCTGCAGCTCCAGATGACATCCTCTCTCTCTGAAATTGATAGTCTGGGTACCTTTGGCGCTCGGGGGGTCCACTCTCGTGTCAGACCTTCGCCAGGAGGTGGCAGTCAGCAGGCACTGATCTGCACCACTAGGAAGCGTGGCAGTCATTTTCGCCAAAGACACAAAGTCTTCGTCTATACTAATAATCCATTTTATAATATCTATAAATGCAATATAAAATTCATATAATATAAACGTAATATTTGTTTGGCAGAGTTATCGTAGTGATTAGAAATAATTACTTCCACGCTGCTGTCCCTTTATTATGAAGAGCTGCATGGTCCTGGGCAGGTCGCTTCACCTCCCAGAGCCTCAAAATCCTCTCATGCAAAACAGAGTTGAGCCTGGATGCCTCACCCCAGAGAACGCGGCTCAGGCTGTGCCTCTCCTTTTCCATGAGGCCTTTCCTGACCAGACTCCTGAAAACTTTAACTCCCTGGGGCGCCTGGGTGGCTCAGTCGGTTAAGTGTCCAGCTTCAGCTCAGGTCGTGATCTCGCGGTTCGTGGGTTCGAGCCCCGCACCGGGCTCTGTGCTGACAGCTTGGAGCCTGGAGCCTGCTTCACATTCTGTGGCTCCCTGGCTCTCTGTCCCTCCCCGGCTTGTGCTCTCTCTCTCTCTCTCAAAAGTAAATAAACATTAAAAAAAAAAAAAACAACTATAACTCCCTGCACTGCCCATCCCAACCCAGTATTCCCTCTCTCCTTTCATTTTTCTCTGTAGCTCTCGGCCCCATGAAGCAGAATATTTGCCTCCCTTATTGGTGCACTGTTTCAGCTTAGTGGAAGTGAGGGAGGGTCACTGTCTGGTTCTCAGCTGTGGCCCCAGCATCCAGGACACTGCCTGGCGGGTGGTAGGCACACTATAAAAATTTGTTGTGGGAACGAACCAATGACACCTGCCTCAGACAGCTGCTGGAGACTTAAATGAGTTTATGTCTGCAAAGTTTAGTGCGATGTCTGGCACACAGTAGGTGCTCAGTGAATGGTAGTTAGTGTTATTACTTGTGTATCCTTGGCACGCGACTTCATCTCTCAGAACCTTAGTTACCGTATTTCTAAGCGGGCGTAATAACCAGATGCCAGGTTTGCTACAAGGATTAAATCAGAAGACGCATATAACTCAATGGCTGGTACGTGACCCTCCGTCAGGGCTGTGTCAACAGAGTCAAGGCTACGGCAAGTGGCAGCCCTGGGTCTGGGCATGAAAGGGATAAAGCGATAAACTGTATGAGAAGATGACGAAGTCCATTGTATTCACTTTCTGGTCTGTCGGCCAAAGCAAATGGCCATACACATGATGACTTAAAGCAACAGAAACTCCTCTCACAGGCTGGAAACCAGAAGTCCAAATCCAAGGTCAGCAAGACCATCTTCCCTTTAAAAGATCAAGGGGGAGACTCCTTCTTGCCTCTTCCAGTTTCTGGTGGTTCCTGGCCTTTCCTGACTTGTGACTGCCTCTCTCCATGCTCTGTCTTCATTCCACATGGCCTTTTCCTCTTCTCTCTGGGTGTCTCCCCTCTTTGTGTCTCTTATGATGCTTCATGTTGGATCTCAAGCCCACTCCGATAATCCAGGATAATCTCATCTCGAGATCCTTAATTTATTACATTTGCAAAGACCCTATTTCCAAATAAGGTCACATTCACAGGTATGGAGGCCAGGAATCGGGGGGCTACTATTTTAAAGCGGCCCTATGCATCCTTGGATAGCCATTACTTGAAGAAATTTCAGAAACAAAGCAACAAAGCACCAGAGAGCTTAAGCCCTCTGCATTTGCTATTCATGAGGTCTAAGAGACAGAGTCTCAGATGGTGGTCAATTCTGGAAGCCACAGAACCTCATCTCCACCAAGGTCTCTGGCCTACCCACGGGCTGCGTTCCAAAGCAGTGTTTGAAATTCACAATGTGTTTTCCCAGAGAAACGATGTCATAAATGGTGGCTAAGTTCGGAGGCACATCCATCTACAAGAAGCATGGACGCTTTGTAATGCATTTGAACATGCATACATGTGAACTTCACGATCGTACTGAATATCGTTACAACGCTAACAATTAAAGATTGAAAGTGACAAAATTAAATAGAAAATAATTTTGAGGGGCGCCTGGGTGGCTCAGTCAGTTAAGCATCTGACTTCGGCTCAGGTCATGATCTCATGGTTTGTGGGTTCAAGCCCCACGTCAGGCTCTGTGCTGAAAGCTCAGAGCTTGGAGCCTGCTTCAGATTCTGTGCCTCCCTCTCTCTCTGCCCCTCCCCCACTCACTCTCTCTCTGTCTCTCTCTCTCAAAAATAAGTAAACATTAAAAAAATTTAAAATAATTTTGAATCTTAAATAGTAATCCATATTTACTTAGAGGAGGACAAGGCGATGGCTGGATTTTTGATGGAGACCCTAAAGGACTTGAAGGATGAGGTCACGATTCTTGTCTAGTTTAATTTCCCGCTTTATAAGTTCCCTCCGTCTCATGTTGCTGTATGATGAGTGGCACTCTTACACCTGCAAGCCAATTATGAATCAAGTTGGCAGAAGGAAGAAGCAAGGAGAAATTTTCCTGAAACAACTCATTAACTCCCTTATGCAAAACATTTGTCTGTAAATATTCTTAAATTTTATGCATACACAATAATATCACTTGATCATAATGACAGCTTTGTTCTTCCTCTATGATTCTTAAAGATTTTATTTCTTTTTCCTGTTTTACTGGTCTTGGTAGGCCCATTAGCACAATGTTGAACCAAAATGATGATAGTGAAATCCTTACCTTGATTCTGATTTTCAAGGAGATACTTTTAATATTATGCCTGTAACTATTCGGTTTTGCTGCAGGGGTCTTTTTGATTTCTGCCAATGCTCTTTATCAGAATAAAGCAGTTTGCTTAAAGGCCAAGAAGGCTGAATTTTACTTATGTTTAGGTTTTTCATCAAAAGATGCTGAAATTTTTTTTAACTTTTAAAGTTTTTTAAACTTTTTGAGCTAGTTATAAATTCATGTGTAGTTGTAAGATACAATAGAAGTTCTGTGCACCCTCGCTGGGTTTCTCTCAATGGTATATTCTTGCGTAACCATAATGTAATAGAACAACCAGGAAACTGACATTGATACAATCTGATTATCTTTTTTTTTTTTTTTAATTTTAGAGAGACAGACAGAGTGGGGGAGGGGCAGAGGGAAAGAAAGAGACGGAATCTTATAAGTAGGCAACATGCTAGGTGATCCTGTGAGCCTGGGATCATGACCTGAACTGAAATCAAGAGTCGGATGCCCAACTGACTTAGCTAACAAGGCACCCCTATAATCTAATTACATTATGCAGCTCACCTGTCTTTTTTTAAATGAGGTCAGCACAACACTAATACCAAAACTTGACAGCTTATAAGAAAATCATAGACCAAAGAGAACTATATAGGCCAATATCTCTCATGAATAAAGACGGAAAAAGCCTCAACAAAATATTAGCAAACTGAATCCAACAACGCATTAAAAAAAATCATTCACCGTCAAATGAGATTTATTCCTGGGTTGCAAGGGTGGTTTGATATTTACAAAACAATCAATATGATATATCACGTGAATGAGAGAAGGGATAAAAACCATACGATCATTTCAATAGATGCAGAAAAAGCATTTGACAAAGTACAACATCCATTCGTGATAAAAACCCTCTGCAAAGTAGGTCTAGAGGGAACAGACCTCAACATAATAAAGGCCACCTATGAAAAATCCACAGCCAACATCATACTCAATGGGGAGACACTAAGAGCCTTTCCCCCAAGGTCAGGAACGAGACAAGGATGCCCACTCTTGCCACTTGTATTCAACATGGTCCTGGAAGTCCTAGCCACAGCTATCAGACAACATAAATAAAAGGCATCCACGTTGGTAAGGAAGAGGTAACACTCTCACTCTTTGCAGATGACTTAATACTATTTATAGAAAACCTGAAAGACTCCACCAGAAAAACTGCCAGAACTGACAAATGAATTCAGTGAAGTCACAGGATACAAAATCAATGCACAGAAACCCAGTGCATTTCTGTACGCTAACAACGAAGCAACAGAAAGTGAAATTAAGAAATCAATTCCATTTACAACTGCACCACAAATAGTAAGACACCTAGGAATAAACTTAACCAAAGAGGTGAAAGAGCTATACTCTGAAAACTATACAACACTGATGAAGGAAACTCAAGAGGACACAAAGGAATAGAAAGACATTCCATACTCACAGGTTGGAAGAACCAATACCGTCAAAATGTCTGTACTACCCAAAGCGATCTGCAGATTTAACGCAGTCCCTATCAAAATACCGACAGCATTTTTCACAGAACTAGAACAAAGAATCCTAAAATTTGTATGGAGCCCAAATAGCCAAAGCAATCTTAAAAAAAGAAAAAGAAAACCAGAGGCATCACAATTCGAGTTTATGTTATTTTACAAAGTGGTAGTAATTTTCAAAGTATGGTACTGGCATAAAAATAGACACATAGATCAATGGAATAGAAGAGAAAACCCAGAAATAAACCCAATTATATGGTCAATTGATCTTCGACAAAGAACGCAAGAATATCCAATGGGAAAAAGGCAATCTCTTTAATAACAGTGTTGGGAAAACTGGACAGCAGCATGCAAAAGAAGGAAACTGGACCACTTTTTTTCACCACACACAAAAAGAAACTCAAAATGGATTAAGAACCTAAATGTGAGGCCTGAAACCATAAAAATCCTTGAAGAGAACACAGGCAATAATTTCTCTAACATTAGCCATAACAACACCTTTCCAGCAAGGGAAATAAAAGCAAAAGTAAACTATTGGGACTACATCAAAATAAAAAGCTTCTGCACAGCAAGGGAAACAACAAAACTAAAAGGCAACCAACTGAATGGGAGAAGATATTTGCAAATGATATATCCAATAAAGGGTTAGTATCCAAAATACATAAAGAACTGATACAACTCAATACCAAAACAAACAAACAAAAACAACAACAGCAATAAAAACCAAATAATCTGGGACGCCTGGGTGGCTCAGTCAGTTAAGCATCTGACTCTTGACTTCAGCTCAGGTCATGGTCTTGTGGTTCGTGAGATCAAGCCCTGCATTGGGCTGTGAACTGGCAGGGCAGAGCCTCTTGGGATTCTCTCTCCCTCTCTCTCTGCCCCTTGCATGCACGTGTGCACTCTCAAATTCATAAACTTAAAAAAAATCCATTTTTAAAATGGACTGAAGACACAAACGGACACTTCTGCAAAAAAGACACACAGATGGCCAGCAGACACATGAAAAGATGCTCAACATCACTCATCATCAGGGAAATGCAAATCAACACCACAATGACAGGAGCACCTGCGTGGTTCAGTTGGAGGGTCCTCAAAAAATTAAATATAGAACTACCCTGGGGCACTTGGTTGGCTCAGTCAGTAGAGCATGGGGCTTTTGATCTCGAGGTCATGAGTCTGAGACCCATGTTGGGTGGAGAGATTACTTAAAAAAAAAAAAATAGAACTACCATGATCCAGTAATCACACTATTTACCCAAAAATGCAAAAAAACTAATTCAAAGGGATACATGTGCCCCCCTCTGCTTATCACAGAATTATTTACAGTAGCCAAACTATGAAAGCAGCCCAAATGTCCATCCCTAGATGGATAGAGATGTGGTGTATATTGCAAAAAAAATATCACTCAGCCATGAAAAAAAGAATGAAATCTTGCCATTTGCAACGACACGGATGGAGCTCAGAGTATAATGCTAAGTGAAATCAGTCAGAGAAAGAAAAATACCATATGATTTCACTCATATATGGGATTTAAGAAACCAAAAACAGACAACAACAACAAAAACAAGCAAAAGGGGAAAGAGAGAGAGAGATACAAATCAAGAAACAGACCCTTGCTTCTAGAGAACAAACCAGAGGGTGGGGGGTGGGGGTAGATGTAATAGGTGATGGGGATTCAAGAGTTCGCTTATCATGATGAAAAAGAGAAAGTTATCGGCCAATATGCCTCATGAACACACGTGCCACATTCTGATCCCATTGGATCCAGCAATAACACTTTCTGGAGTTTATCCTAAGGAAGCCCTCTTAGAACTGCATAAAGATTTAGATACAAGGCTATCCATCACAGCATTGTTATTTGTTTTCTTATTTGTTAATTTTTTTAAGTTTATTTATTTTGAGAGAGAGAGCACAAGCTGGGGAGGGGCAGAGAGAAGGAGAGACAGAATCCCAAGCAGGCTTCACGCCATCAGCGCAGAACCCGATGTGGGGCCCAAACCCACGAACTTCGAGATCATGACCTGAGCTGAGATCGAGTCGGACGCTCGACCGACGGCACCACCCAGGCGCCCCTGTTAATTTTTTAATTGAGTTTTTTAAAATTTGGAGGAACTGTAGATTCAAGTACCCTTGTAGCAAAGAAGGAGAGATCCCATGAACCCTGTATCCCAGTTTCCCCCCAAAAGTAACATCTTGCAAAACCCTCATATGACATCACAACTAGGATGTTGACACTGATACAGTCAAAGTCGTTTGGGATATGCAGATTAAAGTCATTTGGGATATGCAGATTAAAAAAGGGCTCAGAAATCAGAATTTTTTTTTTCACTCAGGATTACTTTCTGTGCTGCATTAATGTGAAATTAAGGAGCATCTCACCCTCAAAAGCTAGGAGGGAACAAGGAATAAAGTTTCAATCTGCCCTTTCACTGTATCCACTCTGGAGCGCATTTCTTTTATTTATTTAGCATTTGCACATACTATTTAAATATCTTCATAATACGTCCTGGGTTTCCTTTTCTGACCAAGAAAACAAGCGATCGGGAAGACTCAACCTCACCCATCTGGTCGGTTAGAACCATTCTCGAATTTAGATATCCCCACGGCGTCTAAAGTCACCACAAACAATACCATTTCAGTCCTAGTGGGATGGATCCAGGCTTTGCAACGTGCCGAGTCCGTCTTCCAGATTCACCACTTGAGCTGACAACTTGAACCAGGAGATACAGTGCGTACTGTTATGAGTGTATCATGCTTGAAGGAAAGTTTTTGCCTTTGCCCTTATTTTAAAACCTACATAAGGACGTTCACACACACACACACACACACACACACACACACACCGCCCCTCTCTGCCCCTCCCCCCCTTGCTCTTGCCCTCTTCTCAAAAATAAACATTTAAAAAATAAAATAAAATACAGGGCGCCTGGGTGGCTCAGTTAAGCGGCCAACCTCGGCTCAGGACGTGACCTTGCAGCCTGTGAGTTCGAGCCCCGTGTCGGGCTCTGTGCTGACAGCTTAGAGCCCGCTACGGATTCTGTGTCTCCTTCTCTCTGCCCCTCCCGCCTCGCACTCCGTCTCTCAAAAATAGCATTAAAAAATTTTGAAATAAAATAAAATAAAATTTCCTTTCTTCAGTACCAAAGACCAGAGGCTTATCACTGACCTCCAGCTGATGTCTGTGGGTGGCACCTGGGCGCAGTCTCTTTCGGCTCATGTGTAGATGCTCTGCATCAGCACCGCCCCAGTCACACTGTCGGGTCTATGTCATTCACAAAATAGCCAACAATGCAATTTTTAAAACTTCTTTTTCTGTGCCGTGAGTTTTCAATGATAAGCGGAATAAAGCACCATCAAATGCTTCTGCCCTATGCCTTTTATTCAGCCCTGACTCATATTTTATACACAGCAAATTTGTCCGACCACCAAGCAAAATTGCTGATGTGCTCTTTCATATTTTATGCCACATGAGTTATGTGACATCCTGCAGACTCACCCGGCACAGGACTTCGGCCAATAGCTCGTTATTGCTTGTTCCCTGAGCACCGACCTTGGTGGCGTTCATTTGAATAGCTGGTCCAACAAGCTCGTACACAGCTGTGTTAATTAATAAGATGCCTGGGTGGTTCAGTCGGTTCAGCGCCCCACTTCGGCTCAGGTCTCGATCTCCCGGTCTGTGAGTTCAAGCCCCGCGTCAGGCTCTGTGCTGACAGCTCAGAGCCTGGAGCCTGTCTCGGATTCTGTGTCTCCCTCTCTCTCTGCCCCTACCCCGCTCACGCTCCATCGCTCTCTCTCAAAAATAAATAAACATTAAAAAAAAATAAAAATAATACACTAGCTACAAAAGAGCGTGACTTCGAACGAAGTCAATTAGTTTTGTTCCCTTCTCCATCCACCTTTAGTAATGAAATTCATTTAGTTCGTGCTGCAAGGCATAATTATGTCCTTCGGGGAGTGAAAATAAAAACTTAGTTGATTAGGTGGTCACCATGCTTTGTTAGAAAATGGCATGAACACATGAACCACTTTGTGTTACTACTGGAAAAGTTTTGGAAGAACATTGACGGGGAGAAGGTGGCAAATGGTCCAATAAAATCGCGCATTTTGATATCTCGTGTTGCATTTCCCACCTGCACTTCTTTCTTATTTGGTTCCGAGAATCATCCCACGCACAGACACCTTTTTCCCAGTTCACACAGATACACATTCCGTGGTTGCACGTTCACTATTCACGTTTATGTTGTTATTCGCAGCTATCAATATTTGCATTTCCATTTGAAGCCCTTTTGAATCATTGAGCCATTGTTGTGCATGGAGATGATGACATAATCGAATATGCAAATTTAACAAACAATTAGAAATCACGTGGGAATATACTGGAGGCACATCGCCCATGGTTATGTGAGGCTAACTGGCAGGAGCTGACCAACAGATTCCTTGCACTGTATGCTCCACCCATATGTTCACTTTCTCCCTCTGTCAATACTCAAGGTCATGGTGGGTACGGCAAACACCTCTCTGAAAAGGCCTGCCAGAGACCTAGTGAATTATCAGTCAACGTGGTGGTGATTATAGAGAAAGTGGCACTCACAAGCTGAAAAGCTGAGGTGTCTCCTACAAGGAGAGGTAAGACAGTGGCAGAAATGGACATGAACGTCAAGAGCCTGACCCAGCCTCTTCCGGGGAGAAGACAGTCAATCAAGCGGAGAGAAGTGCTTTGGAGCCTGATGGACGCAGGCTGAGTTCCCAGAGGTTGCTGAGCAGAACTTCTTGTGCTTCTCCAAGTAACCGCGATAAAACCAGAAATGCTCACGCATTCATTTTAAAGAGACAGAAAGGATATGTAAGGGCATTCACCTCCAGTGAAGCAAACCAATGTGACGCAAGCAAACTATTGAAGAACTATTGAAGAAACTATTGAAGAAAATTTCCAAGAAGGAAAGAATCAGAAATCCCCGTGTCAGGACTAGGCACTCACCCTGGTACCCCAAATTTGAAGGGGGCTGCGGGGAGGCAAAAGACCCAGTAATGGAAATAAGTAATATTTTAGTGCAAAAAAATCTACAATGAGAAAAATGAAATTTTAAACACAGGACCCACATCAATAAGAAAAAGGATAAGAATCATGTGATCATTTTCAACAGATGCAGAAAAAGCATTTGACAAAGTACAACATCCATTCATGATAAAAACCCTCTGCAAAGTAGGTCTAGAGGGAACAGACCTCAACATAATAAAGGCCACCTATGAAAAACCCACAGCCAACATCATACTCAATGGGGAGACACTAAGAGCCTTTCCCCCAAGGTCAGGAACAAGACAAGGATGTCCACTCTCGCCACTTGTATTCAACATGGTCCTGGAAGTCCTAGCCACAGCTATCAGACAACATAAAGAAATAAAAGGCATCCACGTTGGTAAGGAAGAGATAAAACTCTCACTATTTGCAGATGACTTAATACTATCTATAGAAAACCTGAAAGACTCCACCAAAAATCTCCTAGAACTGACAAGTGAATTCAGTGAAGTCACAGGATACAAAATCAATGCACAGAAACCCAGTGCATTTCTATCCTCTAACAACGAAGCAACAGAGTGAAATTAAGAAAACAATTCCAGGGGCGCCTGGGTGGCGCAGTCGGTTAAGCGTCCAACTTCAGCCAGGTCACGATCTCGCGGTCCGTGAGTTCGAGCCCCGCGTCAGGCTCTGGGCTGATGGCTCGGAGCCTGGAGCCTGTTTCCGACTCTGTGTCTCCCTCTCTCTCTGCCCCTCCCCCGTTCATGCTGTCTCTCTCTGTCCCAAAAATAAATAAAAAACGTTGAAAAAAAAAAAAAAAGAAAACAATTCCAGGGGCGCCTGAGTGGCTCAGTCGGTTAAGCGTCCAACTTTGGCTCAGGTCATGATCTCACAGTTCATGAGTTCGAGCCCCGCGTCGGGCTCTGGGCTGGCAGCTCGGAGCCTGGAGCCCACTTCGGATTCTGTGTCTCCCTCTGCCCCTCCGCTGCTTGCACTCTGTCTCTTGCATGGTCTCAAAAATAAATAAACATTTAAAAAAACAATTCCATTTATAACTGCACCACAAACAGTAAGATACCTAGGAGTAAACGTAACCAAAAAGGTAAACACTGATGAAAACACTGATGAAAGAAACTCAAGATGTCACAAAAAAATGAAAGACATTCTATACTCACAGGTTGAAAGAACCAATGTTGCTAAAATTTCTATACTCCCCAAGGCGATCTACAGATTTAATGCGATCCCTATCAAAATACCAACAGCATTTTTCACAGAACTAGAACAAAGAATCCTAAAATTTGTATGGAACCATGAAAGACCCCAAACAGTCAAAGCAATCTTGAAACAGAAAAACAAAACGAGAAGTATCACAATTCCAGAATTCACATTATATTACAAAGTGGTAGTAATTTTAAAAGGATAGTACTGGCATAAAAATAGACACATAGAATAAACACAAATGGAATAGAATAGAAAACCCAGAAATAAACCCACAATTATATGGCAAATTAGTCTTCAACAAAGGACGCAAGAATATCCAATGGGAAAAAGACAATCTCTTCAACAATGGTGTTAAGAAAACTGGACAGCAACACGCAAAAGAAGGAAACCAGACAACTTTCTTACAGCATACACACAAAAAAGCTCAAAGTGGATTAAGAACCTACATGTGAGTCGTGACTGGGTAGCTCAGTCGGTTAAGCGTCCAACTTCGGCTCGGGACATGATCTTGTGGTTTGTGAGTTCGAGCCCTGCATCGGGCTCTGTGCTGACAGCTCGGAGCCTGGAGCCTGCTTCAGATTCTGTGTGTGTCTCTCTCTCTGCCCTTCTCCTGCTCGTGCTCTATCTCTCTCTGTCTCTCAGAAATAAATGAATGCAAAAAAAAAAAAAATGGGAAGACACAGACATTTCTCCAAGGAAGACATCCAAAGCCAACAGACACATGAAAAGATGCTCAGTATCACTGATCATCAGGGAAATGCAAAGCAAAATCACAATGAGATATTGAATAGCTAAAATCAAAACCATAAGAAACAAACATTAGCAAGGATATGGAGTAAAAGGCACCCTTGTGCACTGTTGGTGGGAAAGCAAACTGGTGTAGCCGCTGTGGCAAACAGGATAGAGGTTCATCAAAAAAATTAAAACTAGGACTACCCTATGATCTGGTAATTGCACTACTGGGTATATACCCCCAAAATACAAAAACACGAAGTCAAAGGGATTTATGCACCCCTCTGTTTATTGCACTATTATCACAATAGCCACAATAAGCCACAATAGCTTAGAAGCAGTCTAAGTGTCCATCCATAGATGAATGGATAAAGATCAGATGTGGTATAAGGGGACACGTGGGTGACTCAGTCAATTATGCATCCAACTCTTGAGCTCAGCTCAGCTCTTGATCTCAGGGTCACGAGTTCCATGTTGGTAAACGAGCCCATGGGTTGGGCTCCATGCTGGGTGTGGAAACTAGTTAAAAAAAGATGTGATATACCTATGTACAAACACAAACACACACACACACACGCGCGCGTGCACACACACACACACACACACGCCCAGGAATATTATTCAGCCATAGAAAAGAATGAAATCTTGCCATTTGCAACAACATGGATGAATCTAGAGAGTATAATGCTAAGCAAAATAAGCCAATCAGAGAAAGACAAATACCGTATGATTTCATTCATGGGTGGAACTTAAGAAACAAAACAAATAAATACGGGGAGCGGGGAGAGACGAACCGAAAGACAGACACTTAACTCTAGAGAACAAACTGGTGGTTATCAGAGGGGAGGTAGGCGGGGAGATGGGTGAAAGAGGTGATGGGGAATAAGAGGACACTTATTTTGATGAGCGCTGAGTAGTATGTGGAATTGTGGAGTCACTACAGCGTACGCGTGAAACTAATTTAACACTGTATGTTAACTACACTGGGATTAAAATTTATGAACACATGCATACATCCAAGACTAGTATTACTGATTTTTCCTCTTGTATCAAGCTCCGGTATGCCTCAGCAGGCACTGATTCTACGTAAAAGCCATTTTCTCCTGCCCCGGCTGGCTTTCTCGGCCACTCCATCACAGCCCGGCTCACTCTTCCTAATTCTCCACGAGACAGTGACTGTTACCATCATGCTTAATCCCAGCTTACAGGGCCAAGGTTCCTTCATCTGCTCTTAAAAATGCAGTTTCTTCCTCCCCCCATGATCCTCTAGGTCAACAATCTCTGCGAGAGTGAGCCTCCTCCCAGGTAGTTCATACGCACATTAGCATTTGCGAGTTTTGATTCTAGAGCCTTCTGTTCCTTTAGCTTTCTTAGCATGGGCACCGAAAAATTCCCGTTTCCCTTAGCTGATTGAGAAACCGAATTTTGCCAAAGGAACATTAACTAGAAGACAAAGGGGAAAACAAAAACACGTTAATGACCGTGCGAAAGCGTGAAGACAGATGATTTTGCAGAGCGCAGACTCCTCCAAAGAAAAGTCATACTGATGTAAGTGTTCCCAGATTATCCAGCTTTCTGGTACTTTCCTCCCTCCGTCCAATCTCCAAAAAGGAAAATCTTCAGAGATGTTCTGCAAAAGTGGTATTCGATGCCCAAATAAGTTTGGGAACCATTGCATACTCTCACTTCCCCCTGAAAATTTAAGGGATGCCTGGGTGGCTCAGTTGGTGAAGCACCCGACTCTTGATTTCGGCGCAGGTCATGATCTCACAGTTCGTGAGATCGAGTCCCTCAACAGGCTCTGAGCTGTCAGAGGGGAGCCCACTTGGGATTCTCTCTCTTCTCTCTCTCTCTCTCTCTCTGCCCCTCCCCCCCCAAAATAAATAAACTTTAAAATTCACATCAGTATGTAGAACTGCATCAATAACAAAACTCGTTTATCTTTGCTTAACCTAGGATTTTCAAATGTTAATATTCTCACACCGACTCTTTTTAAATTAATTAAAAATCAACATCACCATCGTCATTGTCACCAGCCCTGGGCATTACTCTTTCTAATTCATAAATTTTCTAGGAAGGAATGGCATCTCATTGTTTTAATGTGCATATCTTTTGATTCCTAATGAGGTTGGAGAGGTTTTCATTAGACTGTGACCACTGTTATGTCTTGTAACCATTTGTGACTTAGTCAAGTTTTTATTGTCCTCTTACTGGAGTGTTTACCTATTCCCAGTTTGCATGAGTGTGTTATGTAATCAAGACTTAACTCCTGTGTCACTTACATTGGAAACATTTTCCCTGGTTCTTCATTTACCTTTAGTTTGGCTTAAGGTGCTTTTTGGTATATAAAAGTTTTTCATTTTCATGTAATCAAATCCACTGGTCTTTCTTCTTGTGGGGAAAATCTTACATGCTTAGAAAAGTCTTCCTTTCATCAAGATCTGGTAACGTCTGATAAACATGTATACGTATTTCCTTCTGGGCCTTCGCTGGTTTCATCACGTACATTTACCTCCTTAATGAGTATGAAATTTGTGTGGGTATAGGGTGTAAGTTAGAGAGCCAGCTTAATTTAGTTGCAAATATTTAATTATTCTATCATCTTTGTTATTTGCTCCGTATAGGTCCTTCATGTTTAGAAGATTATTTCCAGATAGTGTAGATTTTTGCTGCTAGTGCAAGGAAGATTTTTTATTTGTATTTTTTTATTTCTGTTTACTAATTGGCTTTTTTTAAAAGAATAGAAGCTATTATTTTTTTTTGAGACACTAATTTTGTAACAAGCAAGCTTACTAAACTTTCTAATTTTGAATGGTGTATCAGTCATCTGTCTTGGATTTTCTAGATATAAAATTATATCGATTACAATAATGATAATTTGCTTCTTCTTGTCTACTCACTCTGACGTTCCCTTTTATTGTTTTATGCAGTCACTAAAACATGATTTTTTTAATGTTTATTTACTTTTGAGAGAGAGAGAGAGAGAGAGAGAGAGAGAGAGTGAGTGGGGGAGGGACAGAGAGAGAGGGAGACACGGAATCCGAAGCAGGCTCCAGGCTCTGAGCTGTCAGCACAGAGCCCGATGCGGGGCTCGAACCCACGAACCGTGAGATCATGACCTGAGCTGAAGTCGGACGCTTAACTGACTGAACCACCCAGGCACCGCTTCCCTAAAACATTATTAAAGAGTTAAATAAAAGTTATAATGGGCTATCTCATTTCTGATTTTAATATAAAATATGAAATATTTATTGACTGCCTGTTGTGTGTCAAGGACTGTTCTAGGTCCTGGGAATAAAGTAGTAGACAAAGAGAATAAAAACTTGAGCGTTCATATGTTTGCAATTCTAATAGTATTTGTACTTATTTTAAGATAGATCATTCTTTATATTTTGAACATCCAGAATTCTCCATAGAGTCATGGATTGTCTCATGTGGCCTGGCTTTCTGATATGTAGAAGTGTTCACCCATAGAAAAGACACCTCTATGCAGGAATGTCCTGGAAACGATTCCAGCATTGGACGGACGGTTGGGAGAGACTGTTTCATTTAACAAGCATTTATTATGCATCTGTCACCTGCTAGCTATAAGAGAGATAAATAGAACATTCTCTGCCCTTCTTGGTTTCAGAATGTAGTCGGGGACACAGTCGTATGGACAAATAATTATAGTCATGGGAATTGTGGGATAAGGGTGGTTTAAATAGAGTTATTCACAAACATGAAAAGAGAAATGAATAGTTACCTCGCTCATATGAGAAAATGAAGGTGGCATTCCAAGAATAAGATACAGCATGTGCAAAGTCAAGATCATAATAGAACATGTTCATGGTTAACTACAATGTTTCCGTGTCACTGGAGCACAGAAGTTCCCTTGGAATCCTGAGATTATATTATCCACTGTTAATATAAATGTTGTTGATGTTAATATATATATTATTCATTGTTACACGAACGTGTGGGGTGTTGTATTTCAAATTCCTTACTAAGCTTCTTTTCTCAGAGTCTTACTATGCGAGCCTACGTGGTAAATCTCTAATTATGAAATATTTGCTTAACATATACAAGCTATTTGCCTTTAAGAGGAGTTAGAGAGTTTGAGGTAGCTAATAAAACAGGAAAAATCTACAAAGATGATTGAAGTCAAAATTCTAAATCAAAACCACATTGAAAGAGGCCAACAAATGTATCAGTCATTTGGATGTGTGTGTCCCCAAAGTACATTCTGTGGAAGTGAAATGGTGGCCGCCGGTAGCTGGGGGTAAGGGACGTCAGTAGTTACTAGTTACAGAAAGTTTGGGAAAATGGAAAAATGTTCGGGAGATGAATGGTGAAGGTAGTTGCACAACGCTAAGGTACTTAATGCCACTAAAGGGGACACTTAAGATGGTTAAGATGGTAAATTTTATGTTAGGTGTACGTTTTATCACAATAAAAAATATACACACTTTATGCACCACCAATACCAAGAAGAGTTCATAGATGTTCTATGAGGGGAAAAGGGTCTTCTCCTCAAATAAACTGGGAGAAAGTTGGACTGACGTGACATAGGCTTGTTTTCTACAGACTTCTCTGAGCCTTTTGTATATGAATACGTATGGTGAAATGTGGTATCCAGGAATCCCCAATTGTATGTCAGCACAGAGTGGGGCTCACTTTCACGGAGCCCGCTCAAGGCGACGCTGGTATAGGGAATAGGATATCTGCTATGACTGATTATTAAATCTACTGTCGTTTTTTTCTTGACAGCTGAAACAAAAAAGAAAATATAACCAGTTATAGCTCAGAAAAGGAAGCAAACATTTTTCTTTTTCTTGTGCAAAATACTTAAAAGAAGTGATTATGTGATCCTTCTATGAAAAAACAAAGCATGGGACACCTGGGCGGCTCAGTCAGTTGAGTGTCTGACTTCAGCTCAGGTCATGATCTCACGGTTCTGAGTTCAAGCCCCGCATCAGACTCACTGCTGTCAGTGCACAACCCGCTTTGTTGTTGTCCCCCCTCTCTCTGCCTCTCCCCAAGCCGAAGTCAGACACTTAACCGACTGAGCCACCCAGGTGCCCCAGGGTTTTCATATTTTGCTACTTTACGTTATGCTGTCCCTTTCTTCATAATTTTCAGTTATCACTTTCTTGCGATAGGGAACATAAAGACAGTATTATGATGGTTTTTGTTATAATTGCTTCCAGAAACGGAAGGATAACAGTCCAGTATCTATGCTGATTTTAAATATTCTCCCATCTGAGATGCATCCAGAGGCAGCTTTTAATTGCTGCCTCTGATAAACTTTACCCATCATCACTTCCCCAAATTCTCTGACAAATTAGCTTGGAAACTCCCATTTGAAACAATCATTCTTGTTTCTGAGCCTTTCCGACAGACCAGGCTGGCTAATTGTGTCATAATGTATTGCTGTAATTAAGCATCTTGACAGGAAAGAGACGTGTTTATGTTCCTAGCTAACATGCCCTGCTAGGTTTCACACCCTGAAGACTGAAACTGAACAGAGAAGCATGAAAAAGGCAGAGAAATCTTTGGAACATCTCATCTATGCATCTCTGCCAGATCCCAGGTCCTGAGACTTTCATGTTGACCTCGCCTGTACTTACTGTGACATCAACTGTATGGATCCAGAAAGCGATGAGCTAACACTGTTTTAAAAGGCAGCCGGGTTGGACATTCGCCTTCTGCATTTCCAATCTTGGTTAACAGTAGAACCATCCATCTGGTCAACCAACCTAGATACCTTTGGTCAACTTTTGTCTCTCCCTCTCCTTCACCTTCTCTGTTCAATCCATCACATGCGCTCTCAATCCCATCTCAGGAAAATGTCTGGACAAAATCTGTCTTTATCCCCCCGATCACTCTCAATACTTTGGGCCCCCAGCTTTCCTGGACTATTAGAATATTTTCATGATTTTGGTTAGATTCTTTTGCGTATTCTTTAACTCAACTTTTAATCTGCTGCCTGAGTTATTTTTCTAAAACATCTCTCCGGTGATCCTACTTTTCCTAAAATACCCTAATCACCTGCAACAATATTTCTCTCAGTGAGGCCTGGGGAACACAAACACTATCAGACTTTGTTTAACAGGTCTTATCCCAAGGGAGGATTTTAGATGGCCAGCTAACTTTGGGAATGCCACATTAAAAGATGTGTTGGCTATTCTTTACTCTAAAACTTCCCGGAGCCTTTGAAGTGCGGCCGTGCCTCATGAAGCTTCAAGATGCTGGACTATAGCTGTTGGGGCTTCATAAACACATCAGACCTGGAACTCTTTTTCAGGAATATCTTGTAGGAGTGTGATTCTATGGGGCACACTTCAGGAGACCCTGACCTAAGGGGAAATCCTCACTCCTGGGTGAGACACCGTCATCTTCAAGATGTGGCCCACACAGCTCTTTCCGCCCATGATGACATTAATTGGGATGTAAATGACTAGCAGTTGGTTCCTGTTCTCGGTCCAGCCCGTTCTCAAGCACGGTCAGAGGGACTCTTTCTCGTAAGGTCTCGTCTTCTGGGTGGAGGCATGATTATCAAGTGACTACCTCCTGTGAGATGAAAATGGTGTCGGCCTCTCCCAGGAAGCAACGGGATACCTGTTTGGGAAGGCTTAGCAAATGGAAAGGTTGAGCTGACCAAATGGCTCTCTGAAGTGAGAGGGCTGCCGTAGGGCTGCTTGCTCATGGTGACAATGTGGACACTGGGTGCCCTGACCCCAACCAGCCACCAGAAACCAATGAGGGTTTTTCTATTGTACCAAGTCCAGAAAACCTGCAGCCGGCGTCCTTTATCTGAAACGCTTTCAGCTCTTACTTGAGGCTCTCTGCTCCAGGTCTGTCAAGGAAGAGGCCCCTCCTGAACTGGACAGTCACCCCCTCCCCACCGCATCGGATCACCCCCCGATGTGCAGACATCTCAGCAGGGCTGATTCCAAATGTTCTTAAAATCTGTCTTTGATGCCCTGCTTGTGAACACCCGAGAGAGAGACTGCTTACGCCTCAGTGGAGGAGACCAAGGCTGGGGAGAACAGAGCGTGCAACAACTCTGATTATATCATTCTCCACTTCGAGCCTTCCATGGCTCCCTATTATCTAACCAAGATGACTCAGCCCGGCAACAAGGACCTCCATGAGGACCCCATCCCCCAACGATGCCCCTAATTATTGGGCGCCACAGTGATTAAGAGTGAACACTGGAGGCTGACTCTCTGATTCAAACCCCACATCCGTTTCCATGGGTTTCCATGGTTTCCAGGTCTGTAAATAAGAGAAAATGGTAGCAGCAGCGTCCTACTCCATGATCATTTGAGAAATTGAGGAAACGCATATCGAGTCCTTGCACAGAGTTCGTTTGTCACACGGTAACTATTCGGTAAATCAGGACTGGCAAACACTGGCCACTGGCCTGTGGGCCAAATCCAGCCCACTGCCTATTTTTGTAAATGTTGTTGGAACTCAACCACACCCATCTGCCTGTGACTGCTTACACGCACAAGAGCAAAGGTGAGACCCCGCTGTCCACAAAGCCTAAAATATTTATTACGATCTGGCCCTTTACCAAAAAAACCTCCCAGCCTCTGAAGCAAATGCTAGCTTATTATTTTATTCCACTCACACTGTAACCACTCACCGTTCCTTGGATGAACGCTGTAATTTCCTCCTTTGGCCTTTGCTCAGACGCTGCCTTCACCTGGCACGCCCTTTCCACCCACCTAGAGGCGTAAAACCCCTAACTGGGTGCCTGACTCAGGCAGTGCTCAGGAAATGTTTCTTCCCTCCCTTCCCGGCTCTGAAATACTACGGTTCTAAGACTCTGTTAAGATTCTATTACAATCGAAAGCAGTATCTTCTGTGCGTCTATTGCTGTAATACTTCGTTCATGCAGACTTACGACACTTCTCAGCTACAGCTCTTTATGTCCCTGTTCCTTTAATTTTTCAACAGGACCTCAATAAATCTTTGCCGAATGAATGACGACCACCTCAGAGAACAGGTTTCTGTGCTCTTGGACGTGCTGTCCTCTGGCCTTCAGGGTCCAGCTCAAGCACCAGCTTCTTTCTAAAGGAAGCCATCCCTGAAGCCCACCATTGGGAAGGGTGAGTAGTCTCAGTCCAGCATCACAGAGTCCCAGTCTGACCTGGGGGTATACCCTGGAGTCCAGAGCAGACATTGCAGAAACGGTACAGACGTTTCTTTGTTACTCCCCAAAGATATCCACTCACAGTGTGCTGACTGCAACTCTCATGGGGCCCAAAATACCACTTGGTGTCTCTCCTCCTCCTCCCCCTTCTTCTCCTTCTCTTTCTTCTTTTAATTATGAAATAACATCATAGAGCAATGACATACGCCTACACATGTGTGCAAACAAATACTTCAAAAAATATATCATTCAATAAAGCAAACACTCAGCTTGGAGAGTGGAACACTATCAGTGACCTCGACACCCTCCGCCTGCCCGTCCCCATCATACCCCCACACCCCACAACCTCCACTCTCCCAGTTTTCATGTTTCTTAGTTTCTAACCTTACTTTCAGTTCTACCCCACATATGCAAATCTCTAAACCGTATTTCTTCTCATTGACTGTTGGCCTGGTGTTCAACTTTATATAAATGAGATCATACTGGATGCATTCTTCTGCGTCTTGCTTTTTCGTTTTGACTTTTGTTTTTAAAAATGCCTGATATCGGGGCACCTGGTGGCTCTGCGGGTTAAGCATCCAACTCTTGATGTAGACTTGGGGTCACGATCTCGCGGTTCGTGGGTTCAAGTCCCGTTTCGGGCTCCGCGCTGACAGCTCAGAGCCTAGAGCCCGCTTCAGATTCTGTGCCTCCCTCTCTCTCTGCTCCCCACCCCCCCACCCCCACTCATCTCTGTCCCTCTCTGTCTCTCAAAAATGAAAAAACATTAAAAAAATTGTTTTTAATGAATAACAACTACGGAGCATCGGAACATATAAATCCTGAGTTAAATGCCGGAGAATATGTTTGGCCCCTCACTTGTTTCCCTGCGCCCGTAGACAGACAGGGGTGCCGACTCACTGGAAAAGCCATCGGAACGCGAAGTTCCAAAGCAACAGGTGTGAGGCTGTCAAAGGATGCCGCCCAATGAATTCCCGTCTTTCGTCAGAGACCACAAGAAAATGAAATGGTTACAAACCAACTGGAGCCTGAAAGGGCGTGCGTATAAATGCTTCTCTGGCAGGTGAGGTTAGACATGCCATGTCAGGGGTTCGAAACGGGGAGAAGAGAAAGGAAGAGAGGTGGAGAGTCGGAGGGGGGAGGGAAAGGGTGGGAGAGGCAGGCGGGAGGGGGGTTTCCAGCTTGCAAATGGGAAGGAGTCGAGTGAGCCAGTGCGATGCTGAGCTCAGTGGAGGAGGAATGTGAGAACCACGTATCACTCACTGCACCCTGTTGTCTGAATCTCCTAAACGTCCTCTGCTCGCGGCTTCTCTCGGACGCCCCCATCCAAATCCAAGCCCACATCCTCTTTCTCTTGGAAAATATGGCAGCCTCCGAAATAAGTCCCCTGTCCAAAACGCGGGTCAAACCAAAACGGCTCTCCGGTGCCTACAGCACACGGTCAGAGTTGCTTAGCGTGGCCCCCGCGGTCCCTTCTGACCTGACCCTGCCCTGCTCTCTCCAGCACGTCCTGAGCGTGTTCTACAGGTGACCAGATCAGGATATTAATGGGCACACCCCCACACAGTGGTTTCTCGGTTCCATACCTGGGAGGAAATGCTGGATTAGACCGAGTTAGCCCCAGGATTTCTCAGAGCCTTTTAAATGCTAATAAACATTCCGGATTTCCAAGAGGGTCTAGTGAATGCTGTGGTGCTCCAGCCAAAACCCCTCTTTAGGGTGGATGATGACCCATCCCCCAGCTTCTGGGACCCTGGGCCACTGACCACACACCACTGACACTCCCAGCTCTTCTCCTCACCGGATGACCCTCAGCCTCGGAAAACAACCTTTTCCAAGGATATATGTGCCTCCTCTAAGAGCTGCTCACAGCCGGTGATTGGCTGAGGGGGAACACCAAGGCCTGGCCCTCTTGCCTCATTGGAACCACGGTGAGAGGCCAGCCCAGCCCCAGGGCTCTCTGTAAGGTAGGATGAAGCCTAGATGCCAACTATACTAGGGATCAGCATGGCAGCCAGGAGAACGTGCCTCTCAGAACTCCAACCCCTGAGAGCATGATTGGCCAAGGACCCAGGCACTACGCTTTGAAATCTCTTCCATGTTTGCACCGCGGCCATCCTGCCGTGGGCCCCTGCCAGTCAGCCACTGCGGGTCGGGAGCACGAAGACAGAATTCCTTTGCCAGCAGACCTTCCTGAGGGCAATCTAGATGCTTCCACCCATCTTCCCCAGCTCCAGTGATGTTGGGTATAAATGTTCACCAGCCACATGAGTTTATGGTAAATTGCGCAAGTCCGCACAACGCGTAACACGCAGTTTTCAGGTAACGAAATATGCAGTACCGTTTGTTGTCGGTCTCCCGTGGACACTGAACCTCACAGATGGCTCTCGATGATTGTTGCTGAATCCTGCCAGTGATCAACCTATGGTCCTAAGGGATGATGGAGTACAGTTCCAACGGGAGTATCAGTTGATGCTTTGTTTCGGTGAACGATTAAGGCAAGGGTGAAACAAGAAGAAGGAGTATCAGAACTTGGCTTGTTGGTCAAGGACCGGTGAATTCTTTGTTAAATCTCATAAGAGTTTTCAAATACTGGGAGAAGAGTTCCTCGACTTGTGTGCTATTCTCAATGTAACAGCTATAGACCTGACACGCTTTTAGGTTTAATACGTATTGTTTGTGTTTCTTCCAACACCGTCTTAAGCCCGACGGCCAACAAAACAATGAATCGGGCCTTGATTACAACATTTGTCCTTATGGGGTGCACACGGTCACGATGGCTGATTTTAAGCTGCCAGAAGATGGTCACGGAACGCAGGTTGGGAAGAGATGTGTACAAGCCAGCCATTCTACAGCATTTCCATCATTTGGTTGCAACAGACGTCAATGACTTCAATGATGGAGAATAGTAACTTGTAGTAAAATAAGTAGGAGGCGATGACCTTTGCTCACAACCAAAGATTTTTTTTTAATTTTTTTTTTTTACATTTTTATTTATTTTTGAGAGACAGAGAGAGACAGAGCACAAGTGAGGGAGGGGCAGAGAGAGAATGAGACACAGAAACCAAAGCGGGCTCCAGGCTCCGAGCTCCCAGCACAGAGCCCGATGCGGGGCTCGAACCCACAAGCTGTGAGATCATGACCTGAGCTGAAGTCAGACACGCTTAACCGACCGAGCCACCCAGGAGCCCCACAACCAAAGAATTAATAGGGAAACAGAAGCACTGGGGTTTACCGACTCTCTTACACCCATATGACTGTCTTATACTGAACAAAACTTGGAATACTGGTTTCTAGACCAGACTGTGAGTCCTATTTCATACCAATGGTTATTGACGACCCCGAAAATCATCCAAAGCTCGGCTGGTCCTGAGGACGACATGTTCCATGATGGTGGAAACAAAACTAATGTGCTTTTAGGTTCGTACCCAGCAAGATACTTTTAGAAAATTACTTAAATTTCCAATATAATGATGACTATTTATTCTCCACTGCTTTCCTTTAAAATAATCAAAACAAGCTAAAAGTACAGATGTAAAATATTTCTCTGAGTGCTGTGCCATTTTGATGGAAGCTGACAGATTAAAATTCTTAACAAATACACCCACTGTGGAATGCTAAAGTATACTTTCGGGCAATTTTTCAGAGCCATGGATTCCATTTATTCTTGTCACCATAGCAACAAGAGGAATCGCTCCATTATTTTCATTGTAGCATTTCCAATTATTTTCTCTCACGGTTTAGGCCACAGACAAAACTAGAAAGAATGGTGTTGGCCACAAAACAAGCCATAAAGTCATAATTTTCTCTCAGGGCTCGAGGTTGCTCCTGGGTAGCTGATACCTTTCGGCCATTATGGGTCTTATACTAAAGTCCCAGATCTTTGGAGAGGAAAAAAAAAAAAAAGATTTACTTAAAAACTTGTCAGATTACCTCTGTTGAGTTGGGGGAAGCAGAGGAGGAGACATTTTACTGATTATGTAAACTAAGAATATTTAAAACTAATTTTCCCAGGGCATTCCTTTGGGGAGGGCAAGTAAATTACACTCTCGCGACTCTGGACTCTCAGAGTTGAAGCAACATTCTGTTCTCTGCACCTTGCTCGTCCAACGTGGGATAGTGGGGGTTAGACAACACGGCAACGATATACCCCCGAAGTCAGAGCATCAGACCTTGGCACTCCACACAAGACATGTGGGAAGAGGAACAAAGAGCAAAACCAAGCAGCACTGGGCTTTGCCACAACACAGTGCCATTTGACCCCTTAAGAGGAATGTGCTTGGGGCACCTGGGTGGGTCAGTCAGTTAAGCCTCCCACTTCGGCTCAGGTCACGATCTCGAGGTTCGTGAGTTCGAGCCCCGCATCTGGCTCTGCGATGATGGCTCAGAGCCCGTAGCCTGCTTCCGATTCCGGGTCTCCCCCCTCTCTCTCTGCCCCTCCCCTGCTCGCTCTCTCTCTCTCTCTCTCTCTCTCTCTCAAAAATAAACATTAAAAAAAATTTTAGAAGAATGTGCTTGCTGAATGGCCCAAGGTAAATCAATTCCTCCTGCAGAAACGAAATGCAAATGATTTTTCTGTACCTGCAACCAGCACGCTTGGGGCATACCTGAGGTATATGCTGAGGTATATCACAGCACTGGGTATAAAATAATGCAACAGTTTCAGTCCTACCCACTGGATTTCAGGAATACACCCCCCTTCGGTCTCTTCTCCTTGGTGCTGCTGGCACAGCTCAGTTTATGGCACAGTGAGGCCTAGAGTTGGCCGGAGAGGTACCCCTCTTTAGCCTCATCATCAAGTTGCCGATGTGTTTTCCTTCCTGAGAGCTTTGCCTTTTCCAGAATGTCATACAGATAGAATCACGTGGCCCTTTGGGTCTGGCTTCTTTTCTTTAGCTAAATGCATTTGAGATCCTTGCATGTTATTGCACGAGTCTGTAATTCTATTTGTATTTACTAGTAGGATCAGAAGGAGAAAAAAAGTATAAAATAAAACCCAAGAAGATATTCCAAGGGGCGCCTGGGTGGCTCCATCAGTTAAGCGTCCGACTTCGGCTCAGGTCATGATGTCACGGTTCGTGGGTTCGAGCCCCGTGTCAGGCTCTGTGCTGACAGCTCAGAGCCTGGAGCCTGCTTCGGATTCTGTGTCTCCCTCTCTCTCTCTCTGCCCCTCCCCCACTCATGCTCTGTCTCTCTCAAAAATAAAAATAAAACATTAAAAAAATTAAAAAAAAAAAAAAAAGATATTCCAAGAAGTGATGCGTAGAGAAACCCGGTAGAAACCACCTTAAACCAAGCGATCAAAATGATCACCAATAACAAAACAAGTCGCCATCACTAGGATAGGCTGAGCTCTAACTAAACATGAGGTATTTGAGTTACGTTTAGGAGGCCAGGAACTTCCTGATTACCTGCCTGGGCTTGAATTCTGGATCACAGATTATGATCACTCTGGCTTCCCCAACAATTTTAAAGATACACCTTTATCTCTACCTCTGCATTAATCGTCATGGCTTGAAAATCTGAAGCCTTGAAAACAGTTCCTAGAAGGATTTCCCCAATGCCACATTTTTAGAAATTCATTATTTTTGATCATAAAGAGATAGTCATTGTATAAATCTGGAAAAGATGGGAAAATAGAAGATTTAAATCCTGCTCTGCTGTTGACTTTGACAATCAGACATGCCCACTCAGTATGTGTGCCGAGCTCTGGACCACTTCCTGGCCCCCTGCCTTTTTCTGCAAGAGAGAGAAACCCTCTCAGCTCCACAGCGATGGCTGTCTTCCCCACGCAGCTTGATTTCTGTAGGAAAAGTCACAATGCACAGCCATAGGCCTTGTGACGGTTCTTTCTTATACAGAAATATCAAAGCTAATTTTCAGAAGGTCAAAACCATGATTCACGCACAAATAGAGACTGAACGCTTGCCAAAGATTTATTCTCCTCTTAATGAAAGAACCAGCAGGATGGCAAAGTTGGTTCAAGGCGTATTGGCAGAAGTGAGTATTTTGGGGCATTTGACAAAAGAATGTTCGAGTGAGAGTTCTAGGTTATGCAACACTGGTTAATGTCCCACAAAGCAATAAAGCAGTGACCTTTCCGGTTACCTGTTCTACTGCTCAGAAATTATTTGCATCTTTTCCAGACAACTCTCTCAAGATAACATGTAACTTCATAGATGCTGGCCCTTTAATCATTAATAGATAGCAAGACAAACAAGTACTTGCCCTAAATATTTAAATAATCCTCGGGTAGACTTGTTAAATAATGCTTTAAGATGACATTGAAAGAGGAAGCCCTCCTCTTTTTGCCTTATTTCCAAGTTTTGAATATAAAATTCACTTTAAATCTTTCAGAGTCTCTTTTCTAAATATACTTAAATATTCTAAACTAGCAGACAAATAGACTCTTTGACAGTAACATACACGGTGAGTTTTTCTACATACGGAGATAGTGCTGATGCCTTGAAAAAGCCTTTATGGTAGGGTTGCGGGTTCTGCAAATAAAAATACATGTTACTGGGGCGCCTGGGTGGCTCGGTCGGTTAAGCGTCCGACTTCGGCCTGGGTCATGATCTCGTGATTCTTGAGTTTGAGCCCCGCGTCGGGCTCGGTGCTGACAGCTCAGGGCCTGGAGCCTGCTTCGGATTCTGTGTCTCCCTCTCTCTCTGCCCCTCCCCTGCTCCTGCTCTGTCTCTCAAAAATAAATAAATGTTAAAAATTTTTAAAAAAAAATGTTATTTACATTCTGTTACATGTGAATTTCTGATAAACAGATAAGCAACAGATCATTTTTAATATCATGTAAGTATAGTAAACACATAAACAACGAATAATTTTTAACTAGGTCCCAAATATTGCATAGCTGTGCTTTATTACTTCTTTGGGCCCCACCAGTTCTAATAGCCTGTGAAACTATCCCCGGCATAACAAATCATGAGCGTAACGCATGCTTCTTGGTTTCTCAGTGCATTTTGCATCCGTCCTGATTTTCGGCGAATCATGTCCTACAAATGCACTGTGTGTTTGAATACTGCATTCCATTTGGTTGGCCCTACAATGAGCAATTTAAAATGTCAGGGGATCCCAGGGTTAGATGATACAGGAAGACAGTGAGGCAGCTTTTGTAGCCTTACAACACCTGGGGTTTGGTTCTCGGTGAGACAAACGTGATCACAAATACTCACTTTGTTCCCGACCTTCCCGCGGCAAGGACTTGAATAACCCCCCCATTGTTTACACTGACCTAATTCAAAGTTCTCTGCAGCTTACCTCATGGTACTGACAACTGGTCCCCTGCTCTAATTTGGCTTTTGCTGCTGCTTCTGAGTCTCCACAGTGCTGGGAAGTTTCCCTGAACCTTTTTGATGAAATGAATTTTTCGATTTTTTTTTTTTTTCTGGCTCACCTGGGAACCTGGTGCATTTTACCGCATCTCTCTTTAATAAGAGTGACGAAAACTGCAGTAAACATTTTTTTTTTTCTGTGCCAGAAGTTGAAATTGAATGTGTGTACCATTCCGCAAAACAAAAGCATAGCCCAGAAACTAACATCATTACGACCAGGGCATTGGTACACTCCTATCTCATTCTAGAGTCGAGCCAATGAGAAAACAAGCTCGATAGTCAGTGATGGATCCATCTCAGAGGAGCAGAAATGCACACGTGTGTTGCTCTGACCACAGATACATCAAGAAACCAATCCGTGGGGCGCCTGGGTGGCGCAGTCGGTTAAGCGTCCGACTTCAGCCAGGTCACAATCTCGCAGTCCGTGAGTTCGAGCCCTGCATCAGGCTCTGGGCTGACAGCTCAGAGCCTGGAGCCTGTTTCCGATTCTGTGTCTCCCTCTCTCTCTGCCCCTCCCCCGTTCATGCTCTGTCTCTCTCTGTCCCAAAAATAAATAAACGTTGAAAAAAAAATTTTTTTTTTTAAATTAAAAAAAAAAAAGAAACCAATCCGAGGTGCTGTCGTATTCGCCAGCTATCCCAGGGTCATGCTGTCTGAGATTCTGGAAAAATGCAAACTGTAGAGACGGTTACTCCAGCCTTGGGTGGAGTAAGAAATAAATAGTACATCGTCTGCAGGGTGCCTGGGTGGCTCAGGCTGCTAGCGCAGAGCCTGCTTGGGATTCTCTCTCTCTCCCCCTCTCTCTCTGCCCCTCCCCCACAGGCACTTGCGTGTGCTTTCTCTGTCTCTCTGTCTCTCTGTCTCTCAAATAAACTTTAGAAACAGTGCGTCATCTAGAACTCAGCATCCTTATTCAGTTTCTGTATCTGGTGGCGTGTCCTAATTAGCTCAACCATCAGGATTTACCTTTCCCCAGACTCACCTAGTAGATTACTAACGGATGTACGCCAGGTAGAGGTAACGCGATTCAAGATGGGATTGTCTGAAATATAAGAAGATGCAAAGAACAAAGAAAGAGATAAATCTGCAGACTAATGCGAATATGGACTCCCTAACTCTCTGTAAATTAGTAGCAACAATGTCCAGGGGCGCCTGGGTGGCTCAGTCTGTTAAGTGCGTGACTTTGGCTCAGGTCATGATCTCGCGGTTTGTGAGTTCAAGCCCCGCATCGGGCTCCGTGCTGGTGGTGCAGAGCCTGCTTGGGATTCCGTCTCTCCCTTTCTCTCTGCCCCTTCCCCACTTGTGCACACACTCTCTCTCAAAATAAATAAACTTTTAAAAAAATGTCTAGTGAGACTTAAAAAAGAACTAAAGTACATGACAATATGTAAGTCAAGAAGACTGATACGTTACATTAATGCTCAATACATTAGAAAAGCAGTATTAAATATAAAGCCAAAGAAACAGAGCCAGCGGCGGGACGCCTGGGTGGCTCAGTCGGTTGAGCGACCGACTTGGACTCAGGTCATGATCTCACAGTTTGTGAGTTCGAGCCCCACGTCGGGCTCTGTGCTGACAGCTCGGAGCCCGGAGCCTGCCTCGGATTCTGTGTCTCCCTCTCTCTCTGCCTTCCTCCGCTCATGCTCTGTTCTCTCTCTCTCTCTCTCTCTCTCTCTCTCAAAAATAAACATTTAAAAAATAAAAATAAAATAAAATGGAGAAGAATGTTGCCATGATCCCTAGGTGAGGTTAAGCTAAAAGAAAAACCAGCACAAAACCAAAGCAACTGGGGCGAGGTTTTCCATACCTTTGTGCATCCGTGTCTGACCCGTGAAAACAAGTCACTGTTTGAGGAACAGCAACCAGCTGAACTAGCATCCAGGCATTACAAAAAGGGCATAAAAACATTTCTGAAAAAGAACTCGTAGTATATTCATAGCATTGCTTTTTCGTTTTAGCAAGGTCTGCTAAATACATTTGGACACTTTCCTTGGACTCGTCTTCTGCAGACTCTGGGTTTCGCCTCTCTGGGCGGAAGATCACTGTTCCACACCTACCTTCCCGTTCTTTTCATTCTCAAACCACTCAGATATTTTCTTTTTTATTACTTGCTATAGGAAGTACATAAAATAAACGTCCTTAAAGTAGGACTTAGGTTTATTCGCGGTTTAAAGCATACTTAAGTCTCGTCGAAAAGTTTTTTGTATGTGAAAGAGATCATTTGTTTCCGAAATATTTCAAATAGGGCTTCGTATGTGTAATTACATTATAATTATGGTTCCATTCATGTGCTTACTTGGTCTGTTTTTACAATATTTCTGAGTGACTATATAAAAACAAGTTAACACATACAACATGCACGGTTTGGTGTAGAAAAAAACTGTTGGCACCCTTCGCCTAAAAATTGAGGCACTGATGGGGCACCTGGGTGGCTCTTCTGTTGAGTCTCCAACTTCAGCTCAGGTCATGATCTCACAGTTCGTGAGTTCGAGCCCCACGTCGGGCTCTGTGCTGACAGCTCAGAGCCTGGAGCCTGCTTCAGATTCTGTGTCTCCCTCTCTCTCTGCCCCTCCCCTGCTCATGCTCTGTCTCTATCTCTCAAAAATAAACTTAAAAAACTTTTTTTAGCAAAATGTTTAAAAATTGAGGCACTGAGGAACAAATTTGAACGTTTTATTTTTTTAAGGTCCCTTTAAATCTTGACCAGTATAACTATCAAATAATTTAAATAAAATTTGTATTTTCAGTGTTTTCCCTGTCAGTGTTTCTGCCTGGAATTCATTCTTCTTCACCTCCCCAGAGGAAGCGGAGCCTGTAAGAATATTCGTATCCAGCCCCCACTTTGTTATAAAATCAAACACCCGAGTAAATAAAGAGTAGTTCTGCTTCACGCTGAGAAAGCTGTCATCACGATCAGACGGCAAAACAAATTTACCAACAAAAAGCGGTGAAGCTCGAAATTCTTGTCGACAGCCTTGCGTCTCCTAAAGCAGTGCTTTATTCTGTTTCCTACAGTTAGGAAAATGCAGATAAAATTTCCACTACCTGTTATTAGAATAAAATAAATATTGCCCCACTTCGTTTTCTGAATTCTGTCCCCATTCTCTTCAGCAAGACTGAACGCTGTGCTTACAAAAACAGACACACCTAAGAATATATTTAGCTAGATGGCATTGGTGCTCCTGGGTGGCTCAGCCGGTTAAGCATCTGACTCTTGATTTCGGCTCAGGTCATGAGCTCGCTGTTCTACGGGTTCAAGCCCCCCAGTCGGGGGCTCTGCGCTGGCAGGACAGACTTGCTTGGGATTGTCTGGTGTCTCCCTCTCTCTCTGCCTCTCCCCTGCTTGTTCTCTGTGTCTCAAAAATAAGTAAATAAACATTAAAAAAAAATGCTGCAACTAGACACTAGACTGCATTGATCCCACCTTTTAATTTCAAGGTGAGATTTCAGATTTTAAAATTGTAGATTACCAAACTGGGGGTGTAATGATAGACTGCATTTATGATTATTGATGTATCTTTTTATAGATTCATTTTTATGTGGAACTACTTATTTTATATGCATTGATGAGCATAATTGTAATTAGTTGTCTAGCTGGGTAAATGAGTAGCTGAGATAATTTATGAGTGTTTCTAATTTTTAGTTCGGAGTTGACATTTTGATATTGACTTGAGCTTTTTTACATACCTAGCTGGATACATTTGATAACTCGCATTTACAACGAGGGAGAGAGCTACGGATATTTATAAACATAAAGGTAAGCCTTGAGTTTATCCATTCGGTGCTTATTTTCTTTAAAGTGTAGTCAGGGGTGCCTGGGTGGCTCAATCTTTAAGCAGAACCTGGAGCCTGCTTCGAATTCTGTGTCTCATTCTCTCTCTGCCCCTCTCCCACTTGTGCGCGCACGAGCACGTGCTCTCTCTCAAAAATAAATGTAAAAGAAAAATTTAAATTAAAGAAAAGAAAGAAAGAAGAAAGAAAGGAAAGAAAGAAAGAAAGAAAGAAAGAAAGAAAGTAATGAGCTTCTCCAGCCCAGAAAGGACTCTCCAGCCTGGGAAGGAATTCCTAACAATATTTTTTCTCAAGTTAAATGTATTAGAGTTATAAATTGGAAACCTAATGTCTTTTAAAGCTTTAAGCTCACTGAGGGCCCCTGGGTGGCTCAGTCGGTTAAGCATCTGTCTTCGGCTCATGTCATGATCTCACAGTCCGTGAGTTTGAGCCCCGCGTCGGGCTCTGTGCCGACAGCTCGGAGCCTGGAGCCTGCTTCGGATTCTGGGTCTCCCTCTCTCTGTGCCCCTGTCCCACTTGCGCTCTGACTCTCTCTCCCAAAAAAAAAAAAAAAATTAAAATAAAGCTTTAAGCTCAATTTCTAAATCTTGCTATTTCACTTGGAAATCTAACAAATTTTATATAAAAAACAGCAGTCGCTTTGATTTGTTCCTTTGTTAGTGTTTCAGTGAGCTCAACTGACCAAATCATCCTTATGCATTTAACATTACTTAGAAAATTAAATTCCCTTAGACATTTCAAAGTCTAATAAATGCTTCTCTCAAATACTTCCAGCACCTAAGAAAATGTCTTCGGTTGGATTCACCAATAGCACATTCCTTGACAAAAATTCATGTAAACGTGATTTATTAGGGAAAACATTGGTGGGGGAACTGGAGAATCAGGAGCAGAAAAGAAGGCCATGTAACAGGCCTGCAAACTGCCAGGTAGGGCAACTTTGACTCAGTCCCACACAGCAGTGCCACAGGTCACGCTCGTAAATTGTCCTAATTAGGGGTTTCTGGGCAGCTCAGTGGGTTAAGCATCCGACCTCGGCTCAGGTCATGACCTCGCAGCTCGTGAGTTCGAGGTCATGACCTCGCAGCTCATGAGTTCGAGCCCCGCATCAGGCTCCGCGCTGATGGCTTAGAGCCTGGAGCCTGATTCGGATTCTGTCTTCCTCTCTTCCTGCCCCTCCCTCTTGTTCTGCTTCCTCTCTTCCTGCCCCGCCCCTGCTTGCTCATGCTGTCTCTCTCTCTCTCTCTCTCTCTAATATAAATACTTAAAAATTTTTAATTGTCCTAATTCACAGCCAAAAAGCCGGAATACTGTATCCAGGCCTGCACCTAGCAAAATGGAAATTCTCAGACGCTTCCCGATTTGGCGGCCTGAGGGCAGCTCTCCAGCAGAGATTGGGTCCTACCCCTTGAGAGTGAAAGCCTGCCAGGAACCAGAGCACGCCAAAATGGTAAAGGGATCTGAGGGCACGTGGGTGGGTCACCACTCAGAGCCATCCATGCCTCTCCCAAGGTCACTCCACTCACACCTCCTTAGCTTCGGGTCACAGTTCCAAGAAAACGGTTGGGGGACCTCCGGCTGGTTGGTCCTCAGGCTGTAATAGACTTTGATCTCCCTCGTCTACTCCCCCTTTGAGATTCCCCTCATTCTAGGCCATTATTGGCTGATGAGGTGCCCCAGACCCTCACCTCCGAGGAGTCTGAGCCCCTTGTCCCACCATAGTTGCTATAATTGCCTATTCGCAATTCAAAATCTAGAGCACGAAGAGATGTCCCAGAGCGTGACATACTCCTCTCTGCCCCCGCTATGTGGCAATAAGCGGACCTCCTCATGATAGCCTGTCACTGTATTAACTCCCTCTTTGCCTGCCGGTCCGCCGTCAGGAGGAGACCGAAAGGACCTCGACCAGGCGGCACTCACAGCTTTAGGTAGACGGGAAATGTTATTCCGTCCTGCTAGAGGGCGTCCTCTCTCCAAACCCTCACCATCCCACCAGACGCAAAGTTGCAAGGGCAGGAAGCACAAATGACCCCAAGTGCGTCACCAAGAGTGATGGCCAGGGGGGCCACTCGTACCTTGGGTTCCCAGGGACAGCGCGCATGTGACGGCTGTTGGTCCCAAGGTCTATACTGCACCCTGAGGCACTCGAGCTGCACAGGGGCTCATCTCCAAGCTGATGCCTTCACTGTGTTTTTCAGAGGATGCTCTAATGTTCTTTCGGGTCGGGAGCTGGACCTGATTCATGCCTCGGTTAGCTGAAAACAGACCGCTACTGTTCTACGACCTACCCGAGGCGTGACCCTGAAGATCGGTGGTGGGGAGAAATCCGCACAGCAGACGCAGCTTTCCATCAAAGTACCCTGAGAGGAAGATGAGACGACACATGGACTTGGTGGGGTGGCCAGGACCTTGGAAGGACGAAGACTGGATGGCTGGGGAAAAGAGGTTGGGAAAGAGGCTTGTGACACGGGAGAGCCTGCCAAGTGGAGTCCTGGGGACCACTGTCGCACCTCCTTAGCTGTAAAGAGGGCTCTTGGTGCGAGGCAATGTTTCACAAGACCCCGTAGCAGTATTCTGGGCGTTTCTGTGTGTCCTCGGCTAGTGGTAGTGACTGAGACACTTAGGGCAGAAAATTATACCCGGGGGATATGCCGGTCCTGGTCGCAAAGAAATCACTGCCACATACTTCCAGGGTGGAGAGTGTCTAATATAATCAACTTGCCACCAAGTGGCTAACTGGTCTCTTCAAGGGATTTTAGCAGACCCGGAGCCCGGGATTAGCCTCTGCCACTAGCAAGCAGCTCGGTAGCTAAATTAGCCTTGGTGAGGTATGCGGTTCCATGTGGGGCCCATACGTAGCCTCAGCCTCTGCCACCAAAGCTATTCCATTCGCCAGCCCTGAACACGGGTGGCTGAGGACTGGGGCCGGCTGACACCTGCAGCCTGAGGCGCGTTATTTGCCTGGTCATTTGTGCCTCCTCTGTAGTGGGCGCTCTCTGGTGAGGACCAACATACGGCACCCAGACCCTCCCATGTTGGATCCCTCGCACCCACACGCCTCTTCCCTGAACCTCCGGGCAGAGGACTCCTTCCAGGGCCCTGACCCACCAGACGTTCCTCCGCTGCTGCTCAGGGGTCCGTGCGGGTCCTTACTTGTCTCTCCCCATCAGGCAGAAGCTCTCTGTGTGGAAGGCATTTCCGCTCACCCCAAATTCCAGGGCCATTTCTGAGCAATGTCGTATCGCAGCGAGAGTCCATTTTGAACTTGCCCCAAGATCTGAAGACAACCTTCCGCGTGAACCAGGCCCAGATTTTTGTCCTTCATCAGTTGGCCCTAGGGAGCCCCTATGAGGCCGTAGGTATAAGCTTGGGAGAAGAATGAATGCCAGAGTGGTCAGTAAGTGATGGGGTCTGGACCCATTTTTTGTGGAACTTAATCATGCCCCCTAGACATGCTCAGGCTCAGTCCTGGGCACCGCTTTCATTTGGTCATGAACCTCTGTTTACGACTTGGTGAGTCTGACAGCCCCCGGCACCCCATTCATCATAGGCAACTCTGACCACGTATCAGTTGATATCTCTTTGTCAAATGCTCGGTGCCCAACAGCACCAGGGATGGGGGGGTGGTGTTCTTCCAATGGTGGATGGTTTTCTTCTACTGGTGGCATGGCCTGGCTTCCGTCCCAAAGGTGTCTGCACAAGGATTCTCTGATCGGGGCTGGTCAGGGGCTGTGTCTTTATCTACCAAAGTTCCCTCTGGTGTCATGGGACCTTCTTGCCGTATGTTCTGCAGCCTGGACTGCTGCATGGCTCCCTCTCTTGCTCTGGAACCCATGCAACACTGACAGCTTGATGGCACTGTCCCGTAGGCAGGTCCCCTCTTCTGGTCAGAGAGAAAATCACCGGGCACAGTGTGCCTGAAAATGGTAAAGGGCTCAGAGGGGAGGCTCAGAGCGCAGCACCGACAGCGCCTCCCAGAGAAGGCAAATGCTCCCCGAGCTCATCAGTCATTTTTGTAATTCTGATCAATCGTAATTATACATTTAGCAGATCAAATTGTCTTCAATGTTTCCATCGCGCCAAAATCAGAAAATATACTCAAAAAATTCAAAGATTTTCACCGCACCTTGTAAACATTATCTTTAAAATGTGAACTTTAGGGGCACCTGGGCAGCTCAGTCGGTTAAGCCTCTGGCCCTTGATATCGGCTCAGGTCGTGATCTCATGGTCTGTGAGTTCAAGCCCCGCATCGGGCTCCACGCTAACAATGCGGATCCTGCTTGGGATTTTCTCTCTCCCCTCTCCTGCGCGCGTGCGCGCTCTCTCTCTCTCTCTCTCTCTCTCAAAATAAATAAATAAAATGTGAATCATTTCTTTATCATCTCTCCTCCCCCCCCAGTACCTTCCTAAGCAAACAGTGACTTTTGAGTGGCTATGGTTGTTTCCAAAGGAACTCCAGACCATTAGGGGCAAAGCTCTGAGGAGAGCCTAACAAAATGCACTCTTCACATGGAACCCACTGAAACCATCACTTATTTGCCAGGTCAACGGACTTTCCTCCCCTCGTGTCCTTCAGCTGGGTTTTAAGCAATCACATAAGTTTCAGTTTCTTGAAACTTAATTCCTTTCCCCAAATGACCCATTTTTTTTAGATAATAGGGACTTCCTAAAGTCCTTAGGTTTCACTTCATCTTGCCAGTAAAACCTTTTCGTGTGACCTCCTGATTTAAGGCCTGGTGTGTGCTAATATGGCTTGAACTTAGTCCCCATTCTATCCTCTTTCCCCCTTATTAGTTTTACGCATTTCATTGGCCACCATTCTTTGGCTTTGCTAATACAAAGAAATAAAACGTATCAGTGTAATTCCGCTATTATGCCTCATACTGGCTAAAGGCATCTATGTATCACAAAGACTATCATACCTGGAATATAGCCAGTCACAATACAATGCTAACACTTCTTGTTGGGAATATTTTGAATGTGTAAAAAGGCAGCCTCCCTTGGATAAGCACCTGAAGGTTCCCACCTCCTTATCTCCTTTCCTCTTCCCTTCTCCATCCTTTGGTTCCTCCCTACAGAACCAGGTATATCTTGTGGAAGCCCCTGGGGCCCCGGGCTGGTAAGTACCACTCTCACAGTGTGCAGAAAACCTCTTCGCCCCGGGCGGGACCGTTGCATGTTGTGCCCAAGGCCAACAAGGCTCGCTCCCTTTGATCTATACTTCAAAGCGAAGCGTTTTTGAACTTTCTTTCACTGTCATTTTTATGGCAAGCAGAAAGGATGCCTAGACAAAAGATAGGAGGTGATAACGGGAAGAAAAGACCAAGAAGCCATCGTGTCTTTAGCTATATCTCTCTACATCTCTCGCTGCAGCCGGGACCTCGTCACTCCCAAAGCACCTACCATGATGACAAGGCTCACGGGTCCCGCTGCCTCTCCGCTGTGATCATTCTGAGGTGGTCCAGGTTCACGAGGTAAGAGTAAGAAATCAAGACGGAGAGCTGAAACCCTCACATGGCCAGATCTTGCCTCTAAGTATTTCGAGTGATCCGTCCTAGGGAGTTTGCATTTGTGGATTATTCCAACAGTATATTTTATGGACTTGGGGCTTGTCGCCAGTCTGAAACTCCTTGAGGAAACTTGGGGCTTTTATTTTCCTGCCTGTCCCCAGTTTGTTCCTCCCTGGCAAAATGTAAAACACTTTGCTGTGTAATCGAAATGTCGCCTGGCCTCACTGCTTGGATATCTACAATGACAATTAGATAACATTAGCTTTTTTTTTTTTTTAAGAAATTTTAAAAGTATTTATTTATTGATTTATTTATTTATTTAGAGAGAGGGTGATCAAGACGGGGGGGGGGGGGCGGGGGCAGGGAGAGAGGGAGAGTGAGAATCCCAATCAGGTTCCTCGCTGTCAGTGTGGAGCCTGACACTGGGCTTCATCTCTCTACATGTGAGCTCGTGACTTGAGCCGACATCAAGGGCCAGACGCTTAACCCACGAGCCACCTAGGCGCCCCAACATTAGCTTCTAATGCCCAAATTATTATAATACCTCAGGCCTTTTACTAGGTTTCCTTCTATAGGTATTTTGAAAACTGCAAAGAATAATAACATGCCACCACCAATCTATCCAGTTTGAAGCTTGCTTCCTTCACTGGCAATCTGACTTGGGATTACTGTCTCCTACTTCCCTGCAGATTACTTCCTGTAGAGTCTGTACCTTCTTCCCTAAGCTGTGGCTGTTCTCCCACTATGCACTTTACTCCCAGGATGGGTACAGACCTTCCTGAACATCCCACAGTGATGGATGAGACGTGGCTTATACATTTAACAAGATATCTTCAGGAACAAAGGACAGAAGCTCCGATTAAAACTGACAACCCAGAGGCACCTGGGTGGCTGCGTCAGTTAAGCATCCGACTTTGGCTCAGGCCATGATCTCATAGTTCATGAGTTCGAGCCCCGCGACTAGGCTCTGTGCTTACAGCTCAGAGCCTGGAACCTGCTTCAAATTCTGTGTCTCCCTCCCTCTCTGCCCCTCCTCTACTCACATTTTATCTCTCTCAAAAATTAATAAACATTTTTTGAAAAAAGTGAAAAAGGAAAAAAAAACCCGAATCCAAAAAAGGGATTTATTGCTTCACAGAACTGAAACACTGCAGGCATATTCTTAGTTTGGGCGTGGCTATATTCAGAGGCTCAAAAATGTCCTCAGGATTCAAACTTCCCTTCTAGACTGTTTTGTCCCGTACACTTTAATCTCCCATGGACGGCCCCCAGCAGCTCCAGACTTGTTCACCCCAGTTTTAAGAGGATGACTTTTCCACACTTGAGCCAGTAAATTCTAAGGCTGGCTCTGATTGGCCCAACGTGGGTCATATGCTCAGCCAGGAGCCAATCACTGTGGCCAGGGAGGCACAGCACTTTCACTGACCAGACCCGTGTCACATGCACAGCCCTGAAGCTGGGGGGATGGGGGCAGCCCTGGCTGAGACCCATGGAATATGCGGGGAACCCAACTGCCTACAGAAAATAGAAGGTGCTGTCCCCGGAAAAGGGTAAAATGAATATTGAGAAGGCAAAACAACAGATGTCCACCACTCTTGGGGATAATAGAAGGGAGCTGCAGTAGGGCAATCCTTTAAAACTTCATTCTACAAGTGGCTGCTTTCAGAACTTAGAGGCGCAGATCAGTCCACATGCATTGGACTCAGCCCCGTGAGGCCTAGGGAGAGGCAGTTTCTGCCGTCTTCCGGGGTAGGGCCCACCCATTCCCTGTCTCAGAATTAACCTCTTCCCAGGATGAACTGGTGGCGGGAACAGCCACTCCTTTCAGGGAAAATTCAAGTCCTGCCGACGGTGTGATCTGGCCATAGGATTCCAAGACATTCATCTGCAAACTTTAGATTTCCCAACATCTGACTTATTCAGCCTGAACCAACACCACGAATGGAACACAGCATTTCAGGCCACATCGGGCTTAGCCAAGGCAAGCCTGGTTCCTTTTCTCCCGATGAAGATTGGGCTTATATGTCTTTCCTTTCCTCCAAAGCTATGGGATCAGCCGCTCCACGAGGAAGCCATGTTACCCAAAGAACAAGCTATAAGTTATGCGTCTGGAATGGTCTAGCTGAAGTTGTGGATAGTTTGTTGGGGGTGGGGGGGGAATAATTCACTCGAATCGCTTAGCACTTACGAGCTCAAGAAATATTAGCTATCGGTTTTTTCAGGGACAGTGACAATGTTCTGGGCAGGGGTTACTGCTGTGGTCATGTTGAGGCAATGCTGAGGATGGAAAAGGCCTCCAGTTGGGAGAATGGGAGGGAGAGGGGGAGGAGGCAGCAAGGCCACTGCCCTCCAATACAGCGAGCAATCCCATAAGGAAAGGTCCGGAAGTGGCTCTTGAAGCTTTGTCCGTCCGTTTGGAGGGGGGTTCCCAGCCAGGGGTCACGATCCTAGGGACTGCTGCGCCTTGCTTCTGCAACAATTCCTAGACTTGGTACATTAAGTTCATCAGGAGAAGCAAGTGACCGTAAACCTTTGTCATATTTCTCGCAAGACAAAGATCAAAGGTCTCGCGACCCCATCGATGAGAAGAGGAAGTGTTTCCGGTGATAAAAAGTGAGGGCTGCTCCTAAGTGTGTTTCAGTTTGACTTTAAATAGCTCAGCCACGATATGCTGAGTTCATCTGTGGACTTTGGATACCCGGTGAACTCTGGCACCTGCTTATGGGGCTCAATCGAAATAGCCACCAATGGCATTGCTCTTTATAGCGTGCAATACCATATTGGGCCTTTCTGCGAAAATCAACTTGTAATAATATATTACTAAACAGTGACAGCATGGGAGCGCCTGGGTGGCTCAGTGAGTTAAGCATCGGACATCGGCTCAGGTCATGATCTCACGGTTCTCAGGTTCGAGCCCCGTGTAGGGCTCCGAGCTGACAGCGCAGAGCCTGGAGCCTGCTTCGGATTCTGTGTCTCCCTCTCTTTCTCTCTCTCTCTCTCTGCCCCTCCCCCACTCACACTCTGTCTCCCTCAGTCTCTCAAAAATAAATGTTAAAAAACTTGTACACAATCACAGCATAAATATTAACTAGTTGCTAATTTAGGCAAAGAAACATCTCTCTTCGAGTAACAGTGAAGCACACACCATCCCAGAGCCATCTACTGTTGGTAACAACACTTACTACCACCCTGGTTTTCCCCAGTCTGTTTTTTTTTTTATAAAAAAAATTTTTTTTTAGTGTTCATTTACTTTTGAGAGAGAGAGCGGGAGCGGGAGTCAGAGGCTTAACCGACTGAGTCACCCAGGGGCCCCTTCCCCATTCTACTCTAAAGGGAAACCTCAAACTCTCCCTTTCATCAACAAAACTTTGTCATTTGGGAGTCCAGAATGTTCCAATGATCATGTTCCTTAAAATTAAGTGGCAGTCTTCGCTTTTCTTAGAGTCAAAAGCTTTCCAAACTTTCTCACAGAGAAAGAGCATTGGTTGCCCTTCTCAAGTCCTCCAATTAGCGGTCTTGGGATCTGCTCCCTCGGGGCCTTCTGTGCTCTGTGTGAGCAGAGCGTCTGGTTTTCTGCTGGAAGAGTTGCTTCCAACCTTGTCTCCTGCCCACAGCCTCAGTTCTCTGCGTGTTCACGGCTGGACAGCATGGGGAGCCCACGCATATGCCGTAAATAAGGAGGTTTACTGCCCAGTTTCTACCAGAACTACCGAGATCTGATTAATTCAAGGGACGTAAGGTACACTTCTCACCAGTAGACCAGTCATTGTTCAGATATTTAAATTTCACAAACAGAATCAATGGCCTGGTGGGGGCGTTGTGGCTTACCGGGAGAGCTGGGCCATCTGTCGCAACACTGACACTTTCAGGCATTTTAGGTGACAGGGTTGCAGGATCTTTCTGTTGGCGGGTTTTAGGATAAAGTCCTCCAGTAGGGGCTGCGTGACTCGACCAGGTTTGGGTTCCTCATAATGTGCCCAGATGGGGCCCCGGTAATGAGACCCCATGCCACAGCAATGAGAAGATCATCTAGTGTAAAAACTGGTTCAAGAGCGAGAGGCAGTGTCCCTGGGGAAAGAGATTCAGCAGTGGAAGAGAAATCCAGATCTCCGTTCTAGAAGCAGAGATTTTTAGTTTTCCCTAAGAGGTCTTGGCAGTTCCCGCTCTCGGTTATGACCTGAGGAAATCTCAATGCCAAGGTACCAATCACAGAAATGCCCAGATACTCCCTGAATCCAACTTGGGTCATTAAAACAAGTTAGACTTGTACCTTGGCTCGCTGCACCACTAGGTGACCAGTTGTCTCAAATCCAGGAGTATTTAGGAATAACGTCTTCCACCCTGGGAATTCTCTGACTTAACTCTCCTCTGGGACCCACTGGTCTCGACCAACTGTTAGGTGCTTGCAACCTAAGGTGTTAACCTTTTTAGAAACAGCTTGGGAAATACAACTACGAGGTTTGTCCATGGCTCTGGTGGCCAAAGGCCAAGTAGCCAAAAGGCAAGGCTGGAGTCAGTGTTGTTAGCTTCGGGTTCAGGCTTCCACAGAAAGTTCTTGGCGCTCCAGCCCCACCTGCTATAGGCAATCACGACCCCTGCCATCCACGGAAGCATTTATAGAAAAAAATATTCTCCCCTAGCTTTCCCTGAGGGCAACGTTGAGCCCGTCAAACTTTCCCCAGTTAGTACACAAAGTAATCTAGGGGAAAAAAACACCCCAAATTCTCTTCTTTATGTTTCTTCAGATGGCCCTAGGGCACAGACGCTAATCAGGTTCCAGGAACAGACTTAGGTATCCCATAATTCCCCAAGGTGGGTCTGCAAACTCGCTTTCATAACAACACTGCCTTGTAACGAGTCTGCCTTTCTTATAATGTTAACCTTTTTGGCACTTCCCGGAAACTCTAACATTTCTACCATTTTGACCCATCCCAAGGGGTTAAATCACAGTGCATGATCTTCCTGCCAAACAGTGTTTCAACCGGTAACGTAGGAAAAACAGATCTTCAGTAGATAGGCTGAGCCCATCCCTGGTGATTCATGAAACCGTCAGTCCGGGTGAATATCCTTCCATTAATTCCTCAAATTATAAGAGCAGCAATGGAGGGAAAAACCATTCGATTAAGTGACAATTCCAATGTGTAAATCTTACGGTATCTTTGCATCTGTGACGTGATCCTACAACGGAAAGCGTAACTTACCTAATCTAAATGAGACTTTTCAGGATGCAAGTCCCAATATTTTACTTTTGCCTCTTGGTTTAGCAAACCCCCAACCACTTTTTCTTTAAAAAAAAAAAAAGTTTCTCATTAGGATCCGAGCCATTAATTCTGATTTTAGCGGTTTTGGATCATTTCCTCTAGGTGTTAATCAGTTCTGGCCATATGGTGAGGGTGAGGTAATTCATTATTACTTTGCAATGAATGCCCTTAATTACATTTTCAGTAGTAATATTAGTCCTTCTGTTTATTTGAGTTTCTAGGCGCTGCAGGCAACGTGATCCGAATTCCATGGAGGATGAGCCCCAGCTGACTTTCTGTAAATTCGCATTAGGATTCTAATCTGAGAAGACAGGAGCAGGTGGGGGTAACAGGGCCCACGAGCCTGCCCATTATCCCGCCCAACCGGCCCCTCTTTCACCTCCAGTTCGCTGCAGGCATTTTGTACTTAGCCATGACCTCACTTGCAAGCATGCCAATCTGGTGGTCAGGAGAGGGGCGCCGTCCTGTTTCTGAATCTTCCAGCTGCCCCTGGGCCGAGGGGTGACTCGATTTCAATTATTGGTGGGGGATTGTTGCCCTCCTTGGCAGCCTCTGGGAAAGGTCATTACCTTCCCAAGAGGCTAGTGGGAGCTCACAAGCCTCAGCCTTGAAAAGTGGCCCTGGGGATCTCCAGGTCCTGAATGGGAATGGGAAGAGCTCTTGCCCGACGGGGACAGGCACCGGAGGGACCTCCGCCCGGGGGGCGAGGGCAGCTGCCGTTTGGGTCTCTGGCCGTGGTGAGCCAGGTGGCTGTCACACTGCCGCAGAAGACGTAAGGTAAGTTTATGATTCTAAGATGGACCGACTGCTGTTGTAGCCGGAATCATGCAGTGACTCCATTCGTCTGTTCACCGGGCTGACGGTGTGTGGCTGTCAGCCGTGTGTCTGGGCACCGGGCTGAGGGACGTTGAAGACCACAGAGACCCGTTCGCTTGCCCTCAAGAGCCTGGGGATCTCCTCTGGGAAAATGGTTCTCACGAAGCCGCCCACTCGGTAGTCTTTTGCTTAACCCCTGAGTCATGGTGACTTGAAATTTTCCAGCATAAAGACTGTGTATTTGGACCCACTAAGGTAGAAGGAGTAGTGCTGTGCCGCGTCCTTCTCTGGCCAGGAACCAGGGCTCGACTCCCAGACGAGATCCTGCCCGGGACGGAAGTCAGTAGCAAGCCTCCGTCTCGGTCGCCCTCGGGCGCGGGGCCAAGCGCCTTCCATACACAGGCTTTGTGTCTCTTCCAGATTTCCTTCCTAGTCCCTCTCTGTAAAGACCCAGACTTGGACCCATTGCTTACCTTTATTTTTTTTATTATTTATTTAAGTTTCTGTATTTATTTTGAGAGAGAGAGAGAGAGAGGCAGGGAGGGGCAGTAAGAGAGAGAGAGAGACAGAATCCCAAGTAGGTTCTGCACGATCCGCGCACAGCCCAATGTGGGGCTCGAACTCCTGAACTGTGAGATCGTGACCTGCGCAGAAATCAAGAGTCTGGATGCTTAATGGACTGAGCCACCCAGGTGCCCCTGACCCAGTGCTTACCTTTGACCCCTCTCACCTCATCTCAGGCTTTGCCATGCCTGACTCCCCACACCTCTCCCTGCTGCCAAGCATGCATTTTTGGAGCCAGTATGAGCCCTCTCTGGATCTGTCTTGATCCCACGTGTCCAGTTCAACGGACAGGCTTTGTCATCTAGCCTCCTGCCATTTTCCAGATATTGGCCCTTTCCAGTCACCCACGCTCTGTGGCATATCGCCCCAAACCGACACATGCCACAGGCTCAGAGTATCTTCTGGGCCAGTCATTAGAGGGCAGAATAGCTTAAGACCTTCCCTTGAAAACAGCTGCATGAACTAAAGGGTCAGCAAGAGAGAGAGAGAGAGAGAGAGAGAGATCTGCCCACCAATAAGGGCTCAGCTGAGGGCAGCCATAATTGGTCTGCTCCCAGTGTCAAGGAAAGCCCATCAAAAGAGCAAAGAAAAGAAGAAAACACCTTCTAGGCCAGGGGTATTTTGATGTGAACCAATGAAATTCGTCTTCGAACTATGAATACGAATGATAATTAAATGACATGTGTGTTAAGAAAAAAAAAAAAAGATGAAGAAAGGGGTGCCTGGCTGGCTAGGTCAGAGGAGCAGGAGACTTGATCTCAGGGTCATGGGTTTGAGCCCCACTTTGGGTATAGACGTTACTTAAATAAATATTTTAAAAACTAAATAAGATAAATTTTAAAAAGTTAAAAAGATGAGAAAAGATGATCGCTGCCCAATCCCATCTTTTGAAAGAGGCCTACAAGTGGGTGGGTGGCGTATATGGGGTAGATCTGATTGAAATCTAATTAAATCACTGGAATATACATCACAATCTCAACAGTAGTTGTCTCTGTATGCCACTGTGGCTTCTTTAAGACTTTTCCAAAATTCAGATTATTCTCAATGTTTAAAGATTTTTTTTTTTTTTTTTTTAGCATTTGTTCACTTTTTGAGAGGCACAGAGAGACAGCATGAGCAGGGAAAGGACAGAGAGAGAGGGAGACACAGAATCCGAAGCAGGCTCCAGGCTCCGAGCTGTCAGCACAGAGCCTGCTGCGGGGCTCGAACTCAGGAACCGCGAGCTCGTGACCTGAGCCGAAGTCGGACACTTAACCGACAGAGCACCTTTTTATTCTGAATTTTTAAAGTAAAAGAATATAAATACAATCAACCCTTGAGCAACACGGATTTGAACGGTGCACATCCACTCAGATGCAGGGTTTTTTTCAGTAAATACACTGCAGTACAGTAAATGTATTTTCTCTGCCTTACCATTTTCTTAATATTTTCTTTTCTCTAGCTTATTTTACTGTAAGAATATAGTACATACACAAAATAATATGTTAGTCAACTACTTATATTATGGATAAGGCTTTGGCTGACAGTTTTGAGAGTGTCAAACGTTACATGCAGATTTTTGACTGCACAAGGCATCAATGCCTCAGCCTCCGTGTTGTTCAAGCATCAGCTGTGTATATGTAGATGTGTGTGTGTGTTTATGTGTGTGTGTTACATGCATAATAAGATTTTTTAAATTACCTTTTATTTACATTGTTAATTAGGGGCACCTGGGTGGCTCAGTGGGTTAAGCGTCTGACTTTGGCTCAGGTCATGGTCTAGGAGTTCGTGAGTTCAAGCCCCACATCAGGCTCTATGCTGACAGCTCAGAGCTGGAGTCTTCTTCGTTCGGATTCTGTGTCTCCCTCTCTCTCTGCCCCTCCCCCATTTGTGCTCTGTCTCTCTCTCTCTCTCTCTCTCTCTCTCTCTCTCAAAGATAAATAAACATTAAAAAAATTTTTTTGAAAAAAAATAAACATTAAAAAAGCATAAAATGTTAATTAACTTATTTTTTTATTTTTTTTAACGTTTATTTATTTTTTGAGTGACAGGATGACATCTATGCAAATGTCACTCCCATCTCTGTGCCACGACAGAGAGGAGAAAGGTCACTCCCCACTCCAGACACTGCCTGGCCCTGAGACTCATCAGGGGCTCCAGCAGGAGAGGCCGAGCAAGTCCCGGCCACATAACAATCACTAGTCAGGTTTCCGGGGTTATTTTCTGAACATTCATCAGGTCACTTTTGGTTGGATGCTTGTTTGCTTGCTTGCTTGCTACTTTTTTTCAGTATTTTTGACTTCTTGACCTTCTTTTAGCCTTAAAGCTGTTTAGATTCAGTATTACAAAAGGAGACTTTGCCTTAACCAGGTCGTGACCATCCAAATTTTACCTTTTCACAATTTAGTGAAAATACTGGCAAGAATTAGCAATCACGAAATTACAATGGGACGTGTGCAACTTAACATTTTTTTTTCCCAAATAGATTTTGTGTTCACATGAAACATTCCAGAGTTATAATCTCTATTCTGTGGTTGAGGCATTTGGGTTTGAAAAAAGAATGAACTTCTGCACAGGAATGTGGATTTTTAAAATACCTTTTTCATGAACAAATTTTGTTTTAAGAGCAGTTTTGGGTTCACAGCAAAATAGAGCAGAAAGCACAGAGAGTTCCCATACACGCAGCCCCCCCCCCATCAACATCCACGCACACAGCCCCCCACCGTCAACATCCCCACCAGAGTGGGACATTTGTTACAGTCTGAGAACCCACACTGACACATCATTATCACCCAAAGTCCCCAGCCTACATTAGGATTCACACTTGACGTTGTACATTCTCTGGCTTGGACAAACGTGTAATGACATGTAACCAGCCTTAAAATAGCACACAGAATTGTTTCACTGCCCTAAAAATCCTGTGTTCTGCCTGTCACCCTCACCCCTGGCCACGATTGCTCTTTTTCACGGCCTCCATAGTTTTGCCTTTTCCAGAACGTCCTAGAGTTGAAATCATACAATACGTAGGCTTTTCATTTTGACTTGTTTCACTTAGTTACCCGCGTTTACTTTTCCTCCGTGTATTTTCATGGCTGGATAGCTCGCCTCTGTTCGGTACTGAGTCGTATTCCATTGTCTGAGATACCACGGGAATTTATCCGTTCACTTCCCGAAGGACACGTTGGTTGCTTCCAAGTTGTGGCAGTTGTGAATAAAGCTGCAGTAAAGATCCGTGTGCAGGTTTTGGCGTGGACGTTTAAGTTTTCAGCTGACTTGGATAAGTACCAAGGAGCGTAAGTGCTGGATTGCATGCGTGAAAATAAAATATCTGTTTTACAGAAAGTGCTAAGCCGAAATTAAAATTGAAATACTTCCTAAATGTATTTTTAAATGTTTCAGACAGAAAGACCCAAAATAACAAAACAAGAATCTTGATCCCCACTACCCAGCATACTTGACTGGTGATTCCTAATCTCCCTCCCCCACGAAGCCACTGTTCTCTTGGATTTCTTGTTGACCCTTCCCTTGGAAGTCTTACACTTTGACTACTCATACACGTATCCCTAAACGACACGCAATGTTTTCTGCATGTTTTCAACTCTATAAAGTGGTATTACAGAGACATGTAATCTTTTCCCAGCCTGTCTTCCTCCCCTACCAGTACAAGGCCTATAAAACTCATCCATATTGAAAAGTGCAATTCTGAGTCATTGACTTTCATCGCTGTGTTGTGTCCCATCCTGTAAACATACCACTATCTGGTTTTCCATTCTCTTGTTGTTGAACGTTTAGGGTGCTCCCAGATTCTTGCTATTACAAACAATGCTGTTGGTAAACATTCTGGGACGTGACTTTTGGGGCATGTTGGCAAGACTTTCTCTGGGGCAGCGCTCCTCAAAGCACGATCCAAGTACTGTTTGTCTCTGGTACATCAATGTCTTGCTTCCTTCATCGAGGAATTCTTGCTGTGAAACAAATTTAAGCTACACTAAATAGTTTGCTTCGTGATAAAGTTGATGTACTAAAGCTCTTTTTTCTTCCTGCAGAACTGGATCTCTGAATACCACTGCATATATCTAGGAGTATATCTATCTGGGCATATATCTAGGAATATGGTCTACTCTGTAGAATAGACCTGAATGGTCTACTCTGTAATCGCGGCAAACTGTTCCCCAGAGCTTAATACCTAGCAGCAAAGTATGAATTCTCATAAATCTGAAAGGCTAAAATAGATCTACCTCAAACATTTGTCCCAGGGCCTGGGGCAAAAACACCATTGGAAACCCACATACCGTATATCCAAATATTTATAAATTATGTTAACAGATTATTAAGTAGGTCCTATCACCCAACCTTGACAATTATGCCTTCATAGCAACCTAGGTCCAATGCAAGTTTAGAATTCTTGAAGTCCCTAAATTTCACTCTGTAGTGTGGGTGGTTAGGGAGAGCTGGCCCCTGACCTGCAGCCAACCTTCCCCTCTCCCCATCCCCTGCGCCATCTTGAACCTCAAAGTGCCTCCCATGCTTGTGTATGGACACTCCCTCTCCAGTCCCACAAACAGCCATCCCTGGGTCACCTTGAGAGAACAGGCCTGTGTGCGGGAAAGAGCCCACTCTAGCCCTGGAAGTAAACTCAGACGGAGCTTGGACAAGAACTCCGTAGCCCTCCTCCTTGGTCTAGCAGGAGGGGACAGGCTCCAGTGGACGCATCCTCTGGTCTCTGGATACCCCCTGGCCATCTGGGGAGAGGCAGAGCCAGAAGAGGGGCACAGTTGGGCCCTCCAAAGCAGGGTCAGGGTAGGGGCCCCTCTTGCCAGGATATGAGGACAATATTGGGAATTTGTTTCTTTCAAAAAGGTTTTTAAATGTTCCGCGTTCTGTTGTTTATAGTACTCGTTAGGAAAAATCTGATACTCCTGCCTTCCTTTTAATTCTTTGTCTCTTTTCATCTTTTGTGTTTTCTTGATCAATCTTGCCCGTGTTCTATCTTCTTAATTTTTTCAAAGGACCACGTTTCGTTAATCGCCCTCATGTTTCTGTTTCCTCCACTGCATTGACCTCCAAAATCCTATGAAGATCGCTTTGTAGGCTCATTTTGTTTAAATTTCCATGTTGCCTGGTAAACTGATTTTGAGCTAAAAATTTTCCTCTAAATTCTGCTTTGGTGATTTCCCACAAACTTTGACAAATAGTGTTTTCACTGTAGCCTAATTCTACATATTCCTTATTTTTATGATTTCCAAGTCCTTCTCAACCCCATGTTTCTTTAGTAATGTGTTGGTTTCCAAGTAAGTGGGCCTCTTTAAGCCATCCGTTGGTTATTCCTTTTTAATTTTACTGCAATGTGGTTAGAAAACATCCTGTTGGATATTGATCCTTTGAAATGTATTATGGCTTTCTTTAGAGCTTATCATGTGACTTAGACAAATTCCTAGAAAAAGTTAGCGTCCTCAAGGAGGACTTGGAAGGGAGAGGCACATTTTGAACAGTGAAAAAAGAACACCAGCAATGGAAATTAAAGGTCCAGCAGAAACAAAGGAGTCCTATAATCAAAGATACACTGACCTTCCCCAGCACCAAAATGTAGGAGTCATTTATTTTTTTTTTAATTATTTCTTTAAAGATGTTGGCTCTTTTTTTTTTTTTTTTAATGTTTATTTATTTTTGGGAGAGAGAGAATGAACAGGGGAGGGGCAGAGAAAGAGGGAGAGGGAGAATCTGAAGCAGGCTCCGTGCTGTCAGCGCAAAGCCCAATATGGTGCTTGAACCCACGAACCATGAGATCATTACCTGAGCCCAAGTTGGATGCTCAACCAACTGAGCCACTTAGGTGCCCCAGGAGTCATTTATTAAAGAACCCACACTTTGCTGTACCAACAGCAAGACTTCCTGGACTAAGGAACCTGGTAAGCTACTCAACCCTTCACTCACGCCTTGGACACGTGCACTACTGCTGATGGAGAAAGTGCCAAGACACTCCCATGCACAGAAACAGGCCGACCGACTCCATGCCAAGCTACCATGAGAAGAACACAGTGAGAGTCCAAATTTACCGATAGAACATTTTTTTAAACAGAGGAAACAAAAACATTGTAACACGTTTCAACGTGACTTACATATAACTAAACAAGCAGCAGCAACTCTGACAGAATGCAGTGAAAAAGAAACTCTGGACAGAGAGAGACAAAAAGGATGAGTGAAACAGTTGAACTCAGAGAAAAAGTAAAGAAAGAGCACCTCATAAAACGGGACCAACTTTCAAGGTGTTCAAAGGGAAGAACAGTGAAATGAAAGTATCCAAAAGAAGGAGTGACACAGACCTCATCTGGCTATGCCAGAGTGCACGTACAAGTTGGGGGGGGGGGGGCGGGGAGGAGAGAGAGGGAGGGAATGAGTGGGGGAGGGGCAGAGAGGGAGGGAGAGAGACAGAGAGAGAATCCCAAGCAGGCTTCGCACTGAGCTGAAATCTAGAGTCGGAAGTTCAACCGACTGAGCCCCCCGGGGGGCCCTTGAGAGATGAGTTCCATGAAACTGTAGAACTTCAGAAAGAGATCAGACCCTTCCTGCTTGATTTAATTTTCTTAACGTTTATTTATTTTTGAGAGAGAGCGCAAGTCGGGGAGGGGCAAAGAGAGACCTGCTGGAGTTTCGGCAGTAAATGCTCATTGTCTGACTGACCGGGACACCACAGCCTTGGGATAAATATAACCTAGACCAATCTGCTGCTTCTAGTTTTTGGACCACTCATTATTTTGACCAGACTTTAAAAAAAAGAAAAAAAAGAAAAAAACAACTCCCGCAGGATATTTCCACTTAAGCAACCACCAATAAATGTACTGTTTGTCCGTGGCCTTGTACAAGTGACTCAGGTCTGAAGAGGTTTCTTTCATTGTGCCCTGGTGAGCCTTGAACTTCTGGTCCTCTTCCTATATTCTTCCCTGCTCTGAATCCGTTGTTTCTCTCCCTTTTTTCATGGCTCCAAGCCCCTTCATACTACCCCTCTCCTAAAAATTATTAATGAGTTCTTTCAATTCTTCAGCCACAGGCGCCCCCAATGAAATGCCCTTCAGTTCTTGCTTCTGCTTCCAATGGGTTCTCTCCCATCCCTCAAACTCCAGTGAAAGGTTTTTATCCATTCCTACTTAATGAGATAGGTGGAGGAAAATGAGATCTTTCTCCCCAGAAATCCAGGGGCTTGGAAATTATGAATAAGGTAACCAGGACACGTGTCAATACATAGCCTCCAATAATCACTCTGTGGACTGAAATGGACACAAGAGCGGGTTTGACTTCCCATGGAGATCACAAAGAAAGGCAAAATAAATCTCACTGTGAAGCTGGCCTGTCCCTTTACGACATAAATGGCTCTGTTTCCTGCCTCTGACGCGCATCAAGTCCTGCTAAGGGTGCTGCGTAGAAGGTTCCTTAGGTAAATAAAAATGGCTTTGCTTTGGCAAATGCTGTTGGTGATCTGCCCTAGCTCGGAGCTTAAGGGCTTAACACTCCTTCTTACCTTGAACGAGCCAAGGGTTTTTTTGTATGGAAAGAAAAGAAAACATCTTTAAAATTTTGGAGACACTAGGAAAAAAAAAAAGGGTCCAATGTAAGGGGCAAGGGGCAAGAGGCAGTGCATAAACAGGACCCTAGAATGAACGGAGAGCAAACCCTCAGCCCCCAGAGACTAACTGCCATAGACGATCTACGATGTTCAAGCTTGATAGGGTCTCTCTGGTATAAATTATTCTTACAATTCTGGGCCCGGGGCGAGTGTAAACATTCAGAGGGCTCTTCAGTAACCTTTGGGCTTCTGTAACAGAAGAAGTCAATGTGTGTGCCTGCTTTCAGACACGGAGTAACAGCAAACCCCACTCAAAGATCCTTCCAAACAAGGAAATACATTCGTCCCCAGGAGGAGAAGTTCAGAGATAAAGACGGGCTTCATTCAGGTCGCCCTCAGTGATGTTAGCAAGGGTCCAGTTCTTTTCAAATCCCTGCTTTGCAGTCCACGCTGACATCTCCATCGTCGAGCTGGTTCTTCTCCTCCTAGTTATAAAGTGGCTGCCAGGAATAACTGGGGCTTCTCTCTAAAGAGGGAGGCAGGACTCCCTTGGACATCACAAGCGACCCCTCTTCAAGGTTCTGTGGCCAGAACTTGGTCCCCTGTCCATTCTTCAACCAGTTCCTAGAGAGGGGAAATGCATTTCCCTTCAATTATTCTAGCCCGGGGCAAGTTTCCCCCCACCCCCACCCCCGTGTTTGTCTGTGTGGGGGATGGAGGAGGCTTTGAGCAAAATCAGGGCTCTGTTAGAGGAAGAAGGGAGTAATGCCAATTAGGCCACCCACAGAGTCCCCCGCCTGTGGGGACAGAGTCTCCACTGAGTAGGAGCATAAAAATGGCTACGTTAAAAATGGAAAGATAGGGGCGCCTGGGTGGCTCAGTCGGTTGAGCGTCCGACTTCAGCTCAGGTCACGATCTCACGGTTCGTGAGTTCGAGCCCCGCGTCGGGCTCTGGGCTGATGGCTCGGAGCCTGGAGCCTGCTTCCGATCCTGTGTCTCCCTCTCTCTCTGCCCCTCCCCCATTCATGCTCTGTCTCTCTCTGTCTCAAAAATAAATAAACATTAAAAAAAATTTTAAAAAAAAATAACAAAAAAAAAATAAGAATAAAAATGGAAAGATAAGGAGGACCCTTCCGATCAGCAGGTCCCGAGAAGCCTAGATAAGTCCTCATCCTCAATCCATATGTTCATCAAGTATTAGCCGAGGTGCTGTCTGGAATCAGGGCTCTCTGTGCGGGTCCCACAGAGGCAGGAAGGTGAATGAAAATGGTTCTGCCTCAAGAGTCTGTTAAACAATGAGATAGAATTGCCAAATCGCTCTGTCGTAAACTAATATAACGTTATATGGCAATTTAATTCAATTCAATTAAAAAAAAAAAACCATAAAGAAGAAAGTGGCGTCTGTGTTGAGGTTTGTGAGAGCAAATTTCACACACAAAGGTATGGGGGACGGGCGTTCCTCGGCACAGGGAGAGAAGGGGGGGGCAGTTAAAAGACAAGATGGAGGAATCACCTGTCTTTTTTTTCCCTCTTGTTCTTCCTTTTTTATTTTAGAGAAAGGGAGACTGCTCACGCAGGCGCACACGTGAGCAGGAGAAGGCACAGAGAGAGGGAGACAGAATCTGAAGCGGGCTCCACGCCCGACATGAGGCTTGATCTCAGGGTCATGATGTTCAACCGGCTGAGCCACCCAGGCGCCCCCAAACTCCGTTAGACCCGTCAACAGACACTTCGTCCCAATGTGTCCTGGACGAAAGCTCTTGCCAAGTTGTAACATGGTTGGTGGGGGCCGGGGGGGACCCAGAGGGTGCTGAAATCTAGGACTCTGGGAAATCATTAATGGTGGGTTTTGCTGGGCTCAGGACAGAGTAGGAGCTGCCTGTGAAGGTGCAGGATGTAGCTTTCAGGCTGCAGGTGGATCAGGAAAGGGTTTGTGGAGACCAGCGGGACCTGCTTCCTGACGCTCTAGGAAATCGACTGGACACAGGCTCTCGAGTCCATCGGACAGAAGTAGACTTTGGAGGCATCCAAGGCCCAGGGGCCCCAGCGGGAGGCCCAGAGGGTGATGATGCCAGGCCTGGGGAGGGACAGCCAGGCCACATAGCTCCTGCCACGACGTCCCCTCCCACCGGCGCCCCCTCACCTGGCTGGCAGGGCAGGTCCCTGCTGGTTCTACCCACAACTGAGTGATTCTCTTTTCAAGCTGGACAGGTGCCCCGTTCTACGCCAAGAAACCTAATGAGTTTACTCCTACGAGTCGATGTGCTTCCGAGATGAGAAGGGGCACAGCAATTCAGTGTGTTCCAAGAAATGAGCTGTCAAGACTATGCCGAGACACAAATGGAAATAGTTCTTTGTGCGGTCGGCTTACGGGTAAGACGCTTCACGATCATTATTTTGCATTTTGAGTTAATCTCGTTACGCTCTATTTTGCACAAACTACTTTTAGACCATACGCCGGGCTGATGCATGGCAGGCTGGGTTTTGGGCTCCCGTTCCGCACCTGCCGACATTCAGATTGCCGTTGCCAGGGCGACCCGTGACCTTCCTGCTACCTCCTCCTTCCTCCCACTTGTATTTACTTTTTTAAAAAAGTAATTTATTTTTTGCTGCGGTGGTAGTCTTGTAACATAGAATCAACTTTTTTTTTTTTTTTTTTTGGAGAGAAAGAGAGAGAGCATGAGCTGGGGAGAGAGGCAGAGAGAGAGAAAGAGAGAGAGAGAATGAATCCCAAGCTGGGATTGGAGCCTCCATGCCGGGCATGGAGCCAGACGCAGGACTCGATCTTACGACCCTGAGATCGTGACCTGAGCAGAAATCAAGAGTCAGGCGCTTAACTGCCGGAGCCACCCAGGTGCCCCCATATCCAAGCACTCCGGTCATCCCCGGAAGGAGACCCCAGACCTATTAAGTGGTTGCTCCCCTTTCTTGTCTCCACCTGCCCTCGACCACCGTCAGTCCGTGTTCTGCCTCTGCGGATTCACTATCCTGTATAGTAAATGTAAATGGAATCATACCGTATGGGATCTTTTGGGACCGTCTCCTCTCACTTAGCACGTTCTCAAGGTTCGTCCGTGTTGTAGGCTGTGTGTGTGCGCCTCATTCCTTTCCATGCCTGTGTAATATTCGTTCCATGGCTAGTCTTCATTTTGTTTCTCATTCCTCTGTCAATGGACGTTTGGGTTGTTTTACCTTTTGGCTCTGGGGAATAGTGCAGCTATGAACAAGTTTGCACAAATGTTGGGCGCCGGATCTCGGTCTTCTGGGTAGGCACCTTGCAGTGGAATTGTTGGGTCTTACAGCAACTCTATGTATTTACTTAATTTTTAAGTTTTTGAATCCTTATTTGCTTTTTTTCAGTGAAGAAGTAATAACACGTACGTTAAGAGTGCAAATAGAACATTGGGGCACCTGGGTGGTTTAGTTGGTTGGGCGTCCAACTTTGGCTCAGGCCGTGATCTCGCTAGTCTGTGGGTTTGAGCCCCTTGTCGGGCTCTGTGCTGACGGCTCGGAGCCCGGAGCCTGCTTCAGATTCTGTGTCTCCCTCTTTCTCTGCCCCTCCTCTGCTCACGCTGTCTCTCTCTGTCTCTCAAAAATAAACAAATGTTTTAAAAAAAAATTTGTTTTTAAAAAGGAATTCAAGTAAAACAAAAAGGAAATATAGGAAAAGGTAGGCTCTGTCCCACTGTGACCCCCAGCCTCTCAGAATAATTTCTGCCTCCCAGGGTTAACAGCTCCCTGTGTATCCCTCCATGCAGTTTCTTTTATTTTTTTAATGTTTATTTATTTATTTTTGAGAGAGAGAGAGAAAGAGAGCACAAGTAGGGGAGAGGCAGAGAGAGAGAGGGAGAGAGAGGCAAAGAATGTGAAGCAGACCCCAGGCTCTGCACTATCAGCACAGAACCCCAAGAGGGGCCGGATCGTGACCTGACCCTTAACCGACTGAGCCACGCAGGCGCCCCTCGGTCACCTCTTTCCCAGCCGATGCTGAATGACGCTTGCTCGGCCTGTCCGCACAGCCCTGCCCCGAGCATCAGCCGGGTGGCCCTCCACTCTGCCCTCTGGGCGTGTGGCAGCAGGCTCAAGACTGCTTAATTATGCCGTGGAATGTGAGCACCCAAGACGCACTATACTCATTTAAAAGTCACTCAACACGCAGCGTTTGTTTGACCTACTTTTTGAAGAGCCACCAAGTAAAGGCGAGGGGCGGGGGGGGCGGTTCGAAGAGCTGCCTTTCCCAGGGAATCTCAAAGAGTTGATCAAAACATCCATCAGCTTGTGAACTCCTTGAGGGCGGGACTCCCTTCCCCTCGCGTCTGTGAACGCCACCTCCCCCCCCCCCCACGATACCTTGAAACAGAGCAGGTGATCAGCACACCCCCCCCCCCCCCCCCCGACGATACCTTGAAACGGAGCAGGTGATCAGCACGTGTCTGTTGTACGGCCCAAAGGAGCTTTACTTGGAATACAAACAACCTCTTGAGGACGCATTTAGATTGAAGATCCGGAGGTCAGGAAGTAAGGGTCCGCATAGCCTGATATTAACGAACAGGAGAACAGCTCAGGTTCTGAATGCGGAGTAGTAGAGCCAAGCTCCCAGGTTAAATGTCAGGACACCTTCACTCACAAAAGCGCTGGGAGTCAGATGTTCCGATGGGACATGAATTGGGTGGGAGGATCAGGCAGGCCAGAGCCTCTCGTTAATCTACAGCTTTGAAACGGAATGAATTTCCTCCCTCCTGATAACCGGTCCCATACCTTTACTTTCCTCTTTGGTTAAGGCTGTCAACATCCTCATGATGTGAAGAACCAAGAACCTTGGAGATATTCTAGAGCCTTGTGCTCTCGCCCATACGTATCCAGTTGGTCACCAAGTCGCTCCCGTTGAGTCTCCGCGAGGTCCTTGAGCTGACAACTGCCCCAGCCTTGGGTTGTGATAATACCATTTTTTCTTTTCTTTAGGCTGTGGACACGTTTCTGGGAATATCTCTGGCTGTCTCTGGTTTTGCTGTATTCTAGCTTAGCCCGCCCTAAAACTCTGATAAATCTAACCCCCGCCCCCAAACTTAAAGTATTCCACAGCTTTCTTCATGGCAGGATGGTTGCATAGCGTCTTTTACGTAACAGCTGACAGAGACAGCTGTTACCAGTAACAGGTGAATTACAGCTGTGAATTCAGTAACAGGTGAATTCCAGTGCGATTCAAGTATAAACTCCAGGGTCCCATCGCTGGGGACACACCTGGCCGACGACGGTCAGGGAAACATGTCTGTCCTGGCCCTGTGGAACCTTTCTGTCCCTTACAGCCTGGTTCCTCATCAGTTACTGTGCACACACCTGTGTTCACTCACCACTCCGATTTCTGTGGGTGCAAATGCATTTCGATCGGCGTAGAGCTTTAGGATTTTCCATAAAAAGATTTCATGGAAATCTTTCATCCTGAAGATGTGGGGTGATGTGGACAATAATAATTTTAGGGTAAACCTGCTGCTTCATTGCCCAACAGTATTTGCAATTTTTAGGTAAAGGTAGATGATATGAATGCTCAAGTTGATAGATTTTTTTTTTTTTTCTTGAGTTGGGAGTTCCCCAGAGATACTCTAGGTGGAGGCTCTGATTTTCTGGAGCTATTTGTGCTGAGTGATTTCCCCAAGGTCACATAACTACTGAGGCCCCTGGCTTCCCGTAGTGTCGTCTTTCTACAGCACGAGGCTAGCTCAGGAATGTTATTTGCATAAACAAGTTTCGTTATATGAGCTCAGTTACTGAACTCCTCTTTTGTTAAAGTCGCCATAAGTTCACTTAATAACAGCAGTTATCATGAATACAAAGAAGAGGGGCAGGATGTCAATGAGATGCTGTGGGAGGTCGGTAAAAGGTGTTTTTCTTTTATCCTAACAGAAGACACTCTGGCAAAAAAAAGCTTGTGATCAGTTCTGTTTCATGCTGGATCTTTGAAGAATTAGGAAATACCAGGCGTGCTAGAAAGAAGCAAGCCCTCCAAGTCTTAATTTGGGGGAAGTTTCAGAGGATCCCTGAGATTTTCTTAAGCTCATCAGTTCCAACACCCTTCAGAATTTATGTTTAGGGATGAATCATCTGCTCTCCTCTCAGGCTTCCAGGGGTTACTCAGAAGGGGGGAGGTAATTGGAGGACAGAGTAGAGGATATTCACAGAAATGTGCGACCATCATCCGGTTAATTTTAGAACTTTTCATCACCCCAAAAAGAAAGCCTGTATCTATTAGCAGTTACCCCCTGTTTACCCCCAAGACTCCCAAGGTAATCACTAATCCACTTTCTATCTCTATGGATTAGGTTGTTCTAGACATTTCATATGAATGGAATCATACGATATGTGGTCTTTTGTGACTGAATCCTTTTGCTTATCCTGTCTTCAAGGTTCGTCGGTGTTGACATGTGTATTACACAGCACATTCTGTGTATCCATTCGTTAGTTGTGGACATCTGGGTTGTTTCTACTTTCTGGCTATTATGAATAATGCCCCTACGAACATTTGTGTACCGGTGTTTGTGTGAACACATATTTTCATTTGTCTTGGATGTATACCCAGAAGGGGAATTGCTGGGTCCTATGGTAACTCTATGGTTACCATTTTGAGGAAGTGGCAAAGTGCCTGGCACCTTTCTGCATTCCACCAGCAGTGCATGAGGGCTCCAGTTTCTCCACATCCTCCCCAACACTTGTTATCTTTTTATTATCACCATCTTAGTGGGTATGAAGTGGTAATCTCATGGCGGCTTTGATGTGCATATCCCAAAGGCGAATGATGTCGAGTATGTTTTCATGTACTTACGAGCCATTTGTATATCTCTTTTGGAGAAACATCTGTTCATATCCTTTCCCATTGTTTCCGGTCCCGTGGGTTGTCTTTTCACTTTCTTGATGATACTCTTTGCAGCAGTTTTGATGAAGTCTAATTTTTATCTATTTTTTCTTTTGTCTCTGGTGCAATTCCAACATTTTGAAAGATATATCTAGTTCCTCGGGGAAGAGGAACTTATAGGTCTGCTGGGAACTTAATTATTATTATTATTATTACTTTTTAAGATTTTATTTTTAAGTAATCTCTACATCCAACACGGGGCTCGAACTTACAACCCCGAGATCAAGAGTCACATGCTCCGCCGTGAGCCAACCAGGCGCCCTGGGAAGTGTATTATGGATGTGACCCTTTGGAGATGAGGAAACAAGACACCTAGAACCAAGATATACGAAAACAGTGGACAAAGGAGATTTAAAAAAAAAAAAATCAGTGGCTAACTTCAGTTGACTATGAAGTTCTCTCTGTTATTCACGATCCTGGCGGGAAGCAGATGGGCTACTCCAAAGAGGTGACTCTGGGGAGTTTAAGGAAAGGACTTTTATATGAAGGTGTTGACAGTGTGGAGGGAAACCGACAAATGATGACAAAGTATCCACAGCTGGTCCTGCTGGGAAGCTGCTAACTCAACTCGGTGAACAGGGAGAGCAGTCGCTGGAAACAAGTTGTAGGGAAGGGCTGCGCGAGGGAAGCCGTGACTTTTAGTAAAGGAATGTGGCCACTGCCAGCCTACGGGGTGACAAGGAGGGGACTGGAGGCATAATGCCTCCAAGTCTGTTTCCTTCCGCTCTGTGGTCTCCAGCCCATTCCTTCTTTTAGTTGAACCCAACTAAGGGTCAGAAGCAAGGGGACCTGGTTGACACAGTTCATAAAAGCCAGCCACTGGGGCCACCGAACCCGATGGAGAACCATGGGAGATGGAGACAGGGTTTGAAGGAGAAGAGCCAGTGTAGTCACTAGAATGGCGAGGTGGACATTTTGCTCCCTTCCGTCGGGGGGAGGGGAGCAATCTACAATAAGAAAGGAAGAAAGGGGCGCCTGGGTGGCCCAGTCGGTTAAAGCGTCCGACTCTTGATTTGGGCTCAGGTCATGATCTCAGGGTCGTGAGATTGAGTCTGAGCGTGGATATGCTGAGGATGAAGCCTGCTTCACTTTCTCTTCCTCTCCCTCTGCCCCTCCCCCCGCTCATGCTCTCTCTCTAAAAAAAAAAAAACAAAATAATAACAATACTAATAAAGAAAATCTTTTTTAACATAAAGGAGTTTGTCATACTCTTCTTGAAACTCTTCTGTAAGTTTGAAATTTTTCAAGATAAAAATACAATGAATGAATACTCCAAGAATCTGCCCAAATCCTTTTCTAAACCGAGCCAGTTTGGGGCATTGTGGCCCCTAATGAAGGCCCCCGCCACGTCTCGAGGAGATGGAGACATTCCTTGGAGCTATCACTGGCACTCGGGGCTCAACCAAACCCGCTTAGCCCCAGACCCTCCCTGTCCAGAAACAGACCCCTCATGCTGCCAGGGAAGAGCGAGACACCCCTGGATGGGGTGGGTGAGCATCTGCCCCACGGGCTGCCCTCTCCCCCTCCAGCGCCACGGCTGCCTGCTGGCTCCCCGGAGTCCCTCACTGCCACCAAAGCCCTCCGACTGGCTTCTCCTCTAGTAGAAAGTGTCAGCTGAAGCTTCCTGGTTGGAGTAACTGAGCGTCGATCTAGCTTTCTGTCTGGAGCTGCCCCGTCTCTTTGTCCGCGTTCACACATCTGTCGACCAGGCTGCGGTCCGGTCTACTTGCGGCTGGCTCACCTGACTGCTGACTTCTAGCCCAGCCTCCTCTGAACTTGCCTTGTGGCTCCTGGAGATTCCCTGACTCCCCACTGCTCTCCGCCTTTGACCTACCAACCCCTGAGTGCCCTGGGGTTTTCTGCCTGCCTGATTCCACTCCCTTGAACCACCTATATATTAACGTTAAATTAATGTTTAAAAAAATCAACAACTCAATAAAAGGAATTGACAAAATATAGGAATGGACAGTTTACAAAAGACAAAATGCAAATTGCTTTAAGACACATAAAAGAGTTCATGGGGCGCCTGGATGGCTCGGTCGGTTAAATGTCCAACTTTGACTCAGGTCATGATCTCACGAACTGAGGTCTCACGTTTTGTGAGATCAAGTGCCACATCAGGCTCTGTGCTGACGACTCAGAGCCTGGAGCCTGCTTCAGATTCTATGTCTCCTTCTCTCTCTGACCTTCCCCTACTCACACTCGTGTGTGCTCACTCGCTCTCTCTCTCTCTCTCTCTCAAACATGAATAAATGCTTCAAAAAAAAGACATAAAATATGTTCAGCCTCACTCATAAAATACATATGCCAGTTAAAACTACACTGAGGGGTGCCTGACTGGCTCAGTCAGAGAATGCTTCTCTTGACCTCCGGGTTATAGGTTCGAGCCCCACGTTGGGTGTAGAGATTACTTAAAATCTTAAAAACAAAAAAACAAAACAAAACAAAAAAACCCTACATTGAAACATCACTCTTACCGATCAGTTTGGCAAAAATCAGAGTTTGTTAACACACGCTGTTGCCAAGGCCATCAGCAAACAGACCTTCTCATGCATTGCTGGTACAACAATAAACTGGTAAAACCCCTTGGGAGGGTAATTTGGTGGTCTCTATAAAAATTATAAATGCATGTACATTTTGTTTCAGTAGTTCTACTTCTAGGAACTTTTCTTTAAAGATTTTATTTTGGGGCGCCTGGGTGGCGCAGTCGGTTAAGCGTCTGACTTCAGCCAGGTCACGATCTTGCAGTCCGTGAGTTCGAGCCCCGCGTCAGGCTCTGGGCTGATGGCTCAGAGCCTGGAGCCTGCTTCCGATTCTGTGTCTCCCTCTTTCTCTGCCCCTCCCCCGTTCATGCTCTGTCTCTCTCTGTCCCAAAAATAAATAAATGTTGAAAAAAAAATTAAAAAAAAAATTAAAAAAAAAATAAAGATTTTATTTTTAAGTAGTCTCTACACCCAACGTGGGACTCGAACTCACAACCCCGAGGTCAAGAGTCACATGCTCCACCCCCTGAACCAGCCAGGCGCCCCCTTCTAGGAACTTATTTTATGAATAGTCTCACCTTTAAAAAAAAAAAAGTGAATGTTCTGACCTTAGTGTGAAATGATGAGGAATCAGTTTATTCCAAAATTGTCTGTCTAGAATAATCAGAATACATCCAATGTTTAATAAAAGTGAAAAGATAAAAAATTTTGAAGACTTTTTTTAACTTCATTGCGGCAGGAGCATTTAACAAGATCTACCCTCTTAACAAATTTTTAAGTGAATAATATATTGCTGCTGACTACAGGAAGACTATTTTTAAAATAATAAGCAAGGGGCGCCTGGGTGGCTCAGTCGGCTAAGCAACCGACTCTTGATTCCAGCTCAGGTCATGATCCCAGGGTCGTGGGTCAAGCCCCACTTTAGGCTCCGCATGGATCGTGCAACCTGCTTAGGATTCTGTCTCTCTCTTCCTCTGCGCATCTCCCCCACTCATGCTTCCTTTCCCTAAAACATAATACAAAATTAAAAATAAATTAGCAAGTGAAATAAATTCTGAGACTCGAGAAAAAGGTTTAGAGAGTTACACCTCGAAATGTCGTGATTGTGCCATTCTGGCCCTACATCTGGGTCTGCAGATTTTCAAAATGCATTCCTCACAGAAGGAATTTCCCACAGGGTTGGTTATCAGCACTGAAAAGCCTACATCTCCAAAAAGCTGCGTCCCTTGACAAGCAAGCTCGCTCCTGTGGTGACCCACATCTCTCTGGTTTTTACTACTGTGTGGACAGTGTGGTATAGCCCTGAAAGCACAGCCACACGGGAGAGAAAGCAGCCAGTGAAAAAGACGACCAAACCTCCCTCTCCGAAGGGATTCCTTTTGATTCTCGTAAAACGTGATGGAGAAATTTTAAATAAAAACCACAGAAAGTGAAACATTCGCAGCAGGTGCACTGCTACAGATGAGAGTTTGGGGAAAATATCACAACTGGCCGTGGCTACAACGAAAAACCTTTTAAAGGCTCTCTGGAAAAGCCGGTCATCTCAATCTTTCCAGTGACAGAGAAGAAAAGACAGCACCCTTTTACCGGTCTTCACCTCCCTAACCTGTTTTGTTTTGTTTTGTTTTTTTAATTTTTTTTCAATGTTTTTATTTATTTTTGGGACAGAGAGAGACAGAGCATGAACGGGGGAGGGGCAGAGAGAGAGGGAGACACAGAATCGGAAACAGGCTCCAGGCTCTGAGCCATCAGCCCAGAGCCCGACGCGGGGCTCGAACTCCCGGACCGCGAGATCGTGACCTGGCTGAAGTCGGATGCTCAACCGACTGCGCCACCCAGGCGCCCCTGTTTTGTTTTTTAAATTCAGGATGCAGTTAATTTGAAAGCTTGAGCTAAACGTAAATTGAGTGGATTGGTGTGGAAAGGTAAATCGATACACCTCAGATTAAAGATAACTAAAACGGAGTGACCTATTTATTCAGCACATTTTGATAATGGTTACGTGTCTCTTCGGCTCAGTGCTAGAGAAAGAAGTGGCTGGAAGTTGGCAAAGTAACCACAGGGACGCTGTAAAACTGCCTGTCTGAAATCTGTTCCTTTTTGTGGTTATTTGGGCCAGGAGAGCCGGTGCCATCAGCAGGCTGGATGCACGGCCTGTCACACGCTGATCACATGCACTCCGCCCGGCCAGCCTTCTTCTCCTGGTCCGGATCCCATGACATAACGGCGACCGGCTGATTTGGCGTGACAGTTCCCATAATTTCTCACCTGGAGACTGAAAACAAAAACAAAAACAAAACCCGGGCACTTGCAAAGAGCCACTTTTAAAGAGTTATAAGCAAGCACGAAGAGGCTTTCCTGTCTCGTTAGCAGATCTCATTCTGCAAAATACATCCTCTGGAGGCTTCTTGTTTAAGGAACAACCGGGCTAAGCCCCATGTTAATAAAATGCTACCAACTAGCTTTCACGGTTTCAAAGTGGCCATTTTCCAATTGTCCAAAGCCAGAGTTGCTGTAACTTCTGAACATATTCTTCTAAAGTATCTATGAAAATATTATGGAATAATATGGAATGAAGTTCCGTTCAGCACCAGTTCAACACGCTCGGCCTAAATTTTTTCCAAACTGTAAAGTTTTCCCTCCTTTAGGCAGGAAGTTAGAAAAGAAATGAAAACTAGAGCAGTTTTACCTTAATTACTGACAGGCAACCAGGGTCCCCCCCCCCACCTTACTTCTGGAATATTCCATTCCATATTGGCAAAACACATATTTCATAACAAAAGCAGAAACGGAAGAAAAGGATCGTGAAAACAACGCCGATGCTAACGCCGATGCTAAGTTCCAAGGCTCCCTTCTACAACACTATGTACCTGTTTGTTCCCTCCCATAACGCAAGCTTTATTTCCGGTAAACCACGCTGAGCCTCATCTCTCTCCTCATAGAAGGGCAGGGTTCTTTCCAGCTGTTGGTGTCAGGCAGGAGAAACAAGGTCAGAGGCAGGTTGAGCTGAGGTCAGGTGCTTGGAGACGCCAAAGAGTAGAAAAGCAGAATTGGGGATGGGTGGAGGTCAGAACGTGAGTCAATCGCCAGAGACACCAAGTTCAAACTAGGACAAGCCACAACCAGCGTCTTGGGGGCACATCTAAGAACAAATCAGGCAGGGATGGACGAATGGGCAAGCTGAAAGACACTAAAGAAACATATGAAATAGGTGTGGCTAGATCGGCACAGCCATTCACTCTGCTCAGTGTCTGGTCGGACTTCCTCTGCAAACCAGCTTCTCCTGGACTTAAAGGAGCCGTGCTCTGAAAAGAGTAGAGAGGAGACCAGAAGCGATGAATGTAAGGTGGAGACGTTGTTATGCACAAACATGCACCACCACAACCCCCAAAGGAAGAGCTGTGAGAACCACACAAGCTAAAGATTGGCATCATTTGTTAGAACAATAAATTACACGTAAGGAAGCAGTAGCTACCCTTGAAATACAAAGAGGTTAATACTCATCCCATGATTCACTCGTTAAAATACTGGGTGAGTACCTACAGCTGGACACTGTGCCGAAAGCCGAGGATAAAAAAAGTCAAACCAAATAGAGTCTGTGCTCCCACGGAAGTCACCGAGAAAGAAACAGATGAGTAAATAAGCAATTTCAGGACAGTTGGTGAATACATTGCCCGGGGGAGGTTGTGGGGCGTGAGATCAGATAGAAGGATAATGGTCGGTTTCCAGAGGAGATGAAATCTAAGCTGAGGAACCGGGGGAGTGATGCAGGAGAACCTCTCTCCTGACTTGTGCCCTGTGTGTGATTCCTTCTGCAGAGCCACAGAGAACGGGGAGGACTCAGAAGAAGACAAAACAACGGAAGCCCCAAAGACGAGACCCATCTGCCAGGAGTGAAGATGGTAGCCCGGTGTCATCTTGAGTACATTCAAATGTGTAATTCTCGAAGTGCCAAAAGGCATATACGGAGAGCATATGTCAGAGTTTCACTTAGCTCACTCCTGAGGGAACCAACAGAATGATTCCAAGGCAGACACAAGAAATGGGTGTATATACAGTCCACTAAAGAAAAAAAGACCAGGGACACCTGGGTGGCTTAGTCAGTTAAGCGCCCGAGTCTTGATTTCGGCTCAGGTCATGATCTCACAGTTTGTCAGATCGAACGGCACTTGGGGTTCTGCGTTGACAGTGAGGAGTCTGCTTGGGATTCTCTCTCCCTCGCTCTCTCTCTCTCTCTGTGCCCCTCACTCCCTCCCTCTCTTTCAAAATAAATGAATTAACTTTAAAAAAGAAAACACTAGAATAAAAGTGTTGAATTAGAGGGGTGCCTGGGTAGCTCACTTGGTTGAGCACCCAGCTTCGGCTTAGGTCATGGGCTCACGGTTCACGGGTTCAAGCCCCGTGTCTGGCTCTTAGCTGACAGTTCAGAGCCTGGAGCCTGCTTCAGACTCTGTGTCTCCCTCTCTCTCTGCCCATCCCCCACTTGTGCGTGTGCGCGCACGTGCACGCTCTCTCTCTCAAAAATAAACAAATAAATATTAAAAATTTTAGTGTTGAATTAGATACAAAATTCATTAATATCGATGTCAATTCATCAGTATCACAGGGCAATAAACTATCATCTCCATGGTTAATTTCAATAGCAACGAGAAATCATTTGCATTGTTCTTGCAGAAAACTGATTCTTTATCTTACTCATTTCTTACATATTAACTTCTAACTTGTGTTGCAAAATGTCTGGGCCCTATTCTTTAGTAAATAGTAAGTTAAATAAAGTTACATTTGCTGAGAGTCAAATGATCCTTAGGCTTACTAAGTGATGTCCTAGCATAACAATAAAAAACTCAAGGGCGCCTGGGGGGCTCAGTCTGTTAAGCGTCTGACTTCAGCTCAGGTCACGATCTCGTGGTCTGTGAGTTCGAGCCCCGTGTTGGGCTCTGGGCTGATGGCTCAGAGCCTGGAGCCTGCTTCCGATTCTGTGTCTCCCTCTATCTCTGTCCCTCCCCCGTTCATGCTCTGTCTCTCTCTGTCTCAAAAATAAATAAATGTTAAAAAAAAAAAATTAAAAAAAAACCTCACACCACCAAGTTTTGGATAACCTTTTAAATAGTAACCCTCTGTAATGTATCAAATATGAAGGCATCCCATGAGGAGACTTGTGACCATCCTCAGTCTGCACAAGTGCTAGAAGTTAAAGTTACAGAAAAAAAAAAAAAACTTTTTTTCTACCTGATTCTAAAGCATACAGATAACCATCTACATTGCAAGTGCTGTTTTTACACTGGTTTTTCTCATTTAATCACTTTGCCCATCCTGTATAGTAGGTTTTACTGTTTTTCATTTCTGTAGTGGAGGAAAGAAAGGGGCCAGAAATTAAATAACTTTCCCCAAGTATAAATTAGTAAAGTTGTTTGGGAGGGCAGTTGTACAGAGTCAATCCAAATCTGAAATATACATATCCTTTGACTCAGTTAATTCTCTGTTAGAACTCTTCTAAAGAAAGGTTTGCTGCTTAGTACAGAATGTTTATATTGGCAAAGGAGAAAGAAGGGAGGGAAGGAAGGAAGGACAGAAGGAGGGAGGAAAGAAGAGAGGGAGGAATGAAGGGAATAAGGACAGCCTATGAGTCATCAAAAAGGAAGTTGTTAAATAAATTAGGGTATATCCATATTATGACATACTAAGCAATCTTAAAAATAAATGAGGTAGACCCATATTGACCTTCAGCAAAAGGAGCAATTTACAGAATAATGTATTATGTAAAATACAATTGCTCATTAAAAGGCTGTAAAGGTCACATATCAGCTGTCAATGGTGATTGCCTCAGGCAAGGGGAGCAGGCTTGGGGAAGTAAAGGAAGATGAAGGTGGTGAGAGAAGAATTTTCTATTTTGTTCTGTATTTCTACATTCCTGGAACCATTTATAATGGAAATTGATTACTTACACAATTTTTTAATAACAAATGGTACTGGTTCAGGAAGGATAACTTGCCGGAGATTACCCAACTAATAAAAGGGATTCAAGTTACAACTCAAACTCAGGTCTGGCCAACTTAAAAGCTGTGGGCTTTGCAAATTATTATTCACCTCACTGATCACCCATGATTGCATTTACACAGGGATGTTATTCAGGATTGGTCCACCACATCTGTCGGCCAGAAAATTCCTTAGGAGTTAAGGGATGGGACCTGCTTGGCTTCTTCTAAGACATTGGTGTGGTTTGATTGCTTCCAGAACCATTCTGTGCCAGAACATAACTGCTTTTCATCTTGATCACCAAGAAACTCAGAGCCAGACCCAGCACCTAATTCCCATATTCTGGTTTCAAGGTAGACACCCAGTTTCAGGAACAAACTGGAAGTTAGTTAAATTGGGATCCAGGTCTACAAGAAAATGTGGCCACGGAGTCAGACCCAACATGTGGGGCTAGGTCTCCTTCAGTCACCTCCGCAGAAAGTCAGGATGCATTCTAACAGACAGATTATCACACTTGAGTGTGCCTAAGAATCACCTGGTGTTACTCATTAAAAATACAGATTCCTGAGCCTCATCCTTGCAAAAAAAATTTGGACATGAATGTTCATAATAACCAAAAAAAAGAAAAAGAAAAAAATTAAGACAACCTAAATGTCCATCAACAGATGAAGAGATAAACTGATGCATTCATAGAAAGTTGTCTCTGGTCATCTGTAGGAAGTAGGTAGGTGGGTAGGTCTGCTGCTACATATATGTACCGAATGTCTGACACTTAGGTGACCCACTAGGACATCTCTTAGTGCCCTACACTGAGTTTTAGAGGTAAAGTGGCAAGTTGAGTAGACACAGTCTGCGAAGAACAGGGTAACCAGAGGCTTGCACTCTTCAGGGATGAGTCAGGATCACTTAACTGAACAAACCATTAGATCAACAGGAGTGCTGGCCCAGGGACAGAGAAATCTATAATGGGTTGCAGGGGAGAGGAGTGATGAGCATCAGTTATAGCCTTGCGATCAACTATAACATCAGGCACTGTAGTTCATACTACTAACTCTTCCCTTATAAGTTCCCAGGAAATAAGACTGACCGGAATTCTAGAGGAGCTATTCCTAGATAGGTCAAAGTTGCCTTAAGAAGGGAATGGAGCTGGGGCTCCTGAGTGGCTCCATTGGCTGAGCATCAACTTTGGCTCAGGTCATGATCTCCCGGGTTGTGAGTTCAAGCCCACATCAGGCTCTCTGTTGTCAGCACAGAGCCCACTTCAGATCCTCATCTCCCTCTTTGTCTGCCCCTCCCCTGCTCACACTTGCTCTCTCTCTCTCTCTCTCTCAAAAATATAATTGAAAAAATATTTTTTTAAAAAAAGGAACAGAGCTGAGCAGCTCAAGGGGCGGACTGTAACAGATACTGTGGCTCTCACTCAGGTTCCTTCTTCAGAGCCGGTGCATCTATCCTCCAGCTGCTGGAAGGATGAGCTGCTGAGGGCTTGCAGCTGTGCCCTTCTTTGGGAATTGCTCTCAGCCACAGGACACTGCCCTGCACAGGTGGCCATCTCTTCCCAGGGGGTAGCCCACGCCAATAGTATGACAGGCTCGTAGCTGTCAGTCTTAAAAAAAAAAAAAAAAACTAAACTAAAAGCTTCTCTCTCTTTTTTTTAAATAAATTAAAGGGGTCTCTTTTTCAAATAGATTTCTGGATAGATATTCTCGGGCTTAAACAAGGACGTGGGCTAACTAATTACGGTGGAGCATAGCGGGGGAAGTGGTTGTCTCGACACTCAAGCTTGAGTTCAAAGGCCACATGGGCAGATGTTTCCAGCTTTTTAAGATTCTCCCAGTTCATGTTTGCAGCTGCATACCCTCTGCCCCAGCCCACCAGCCTTGCTAGCTGGGGTTCTCAAAAGAAGGTGCCCTGCCCTATCCCCCTCCCTCCTTGTCTGCTCAAATCCTGGCCCCGAGGGTTTTGATCCTGACCTCGTTTACTTGATCGTCCTCCTCATCTCATTGATCGTCCTCCTCATCTCAAACCTTCTGACTTCTTCAGTTTGCAAAATGAGAGTCTCTGCTTGCTTGGTCCGTCTTCTGAAGCCTTTCTTATTGGGGGTTAACCGTCACGTGGCTCTTACGTATATCTGGAGCATAGTCTTCCCTCTCTCACTGGAGGAGGGTTTTAGATGACGGTGATAAGGGACACAGCATAGCTTTCAGCTGTGCTGGGTAGCTTTTAAAAGCCATGTGTGGTCCAGTCCCCACAGGTGCACACCCCTGGGTCTTAAAGTCACAGTGCTGTGCTCCTAACCCCACATCCAACAAAGGATTGACAGCCTTAGAGATGCCTAAATGCCTTTTTCTTTTCAGGCAAATGACTCTTGAGAGTCAATCTACCAGCCAAACATAGGGAACTGAAGAGCCCCGACCTCAGAGGGATAATTATTTAAAAGCTGGAGCTCATGGCATCTTTAGTATATGTCAGGATTCCCTTATCTTTGAGGTAAGTAACTTAATTAGCTGGAATTCAATGAGTTTAATGGGTATAATCGAAACAAAAATAATCACTAATATGATTGCTTAGAGCCTGATTTGAAAGCCTTGCTCTGCTCCTTTTGAACTGTAATTAATTCGTATTTGTTGTGAAATATGAGTACATTTTGAGTACATCAAAATACGTTAGAGACCTGAAAACGCATACTGCAGTTGCAGGGAGGTATGCCAGGGGGCGCTCTGGCCCAAGGCTTGTGTTTTACTCTTAAATCTGTTTTTGGGCAAAGCGGGTTTTGCATGAGATTAGTCGGGAATTTTGTTTAAACATAAAATACTGTGACTGAGGACATTCTCTTTTCTTTGCATACATCCCATTTTTTTCTTTTCTTTTTTCTTTTTTTTTTTAACCTTCTATGCATGATTGCCCTATCATTTCCCCCTCGCCTCCTACACTACTTTTTCTCTTTTTAATGTGTCTCTCCCTCTTTCTTTGGTAGCTTCTCTCTTCATGCAACCTTTCTCTCCCTAAGTCCAGTACCGAGGACTGAAATGCACATACCAATTATCGTCAGGGAGGGAAACCCCAAGAGTCCACATGCTGGAATGGTTATCAATCAGCATGCCTGGGGACCACCTCTCCTAAGCCAAAAATTGAGATATGCGTTCTGATAAGTATGGGGGTACATTTGAGAGCAGCCAGATATTATTTTTGGAATTGAGCCTGTTCCATAAAGTTCAGATCACCTGGGTGTGGGCTTTTTGCAGAGAGGACCTCAAGCGCACAGCCCCGTGTACTCAAGAGAAACTCCCCATATAGGCTGACACCAGTGGTGCCTTCTCACTTCTTGGACCTAAATGTCCTAACGCTCATGTCCTAACTCTGGAGTATACAAGAAAATTTTTCATCACGTTCACAAAGCCTTTATTAAATTGCACATAGTAGCCTGGGCAAGGAAGAACCAACTCCTTGTTGGTTTGTGGGCACAAATTGACATGCAATCGTGTCTCAAAAGGTACAAGAGTATCTCTGGAGCATAGAACTAATATGTATTAATAAGAGAACAGAAAAGACAGAGAGCAACCAGTAGCAGAGAAAAAGGCTCGGCTAGTTGGGGTACCTAACCCCAAAACCAGGAGCGAGGAAAGAAATCTAGCTATGGGACAGGACCGACGTGGTCCCAAAGAACACATGGCTCTTCTCCTGGCCAAGAAGCAAGAAAGACGTTTACGTGTTTTTCTAGTTTTCCCTCTCCGTCTCTTTCCAAACATCCTCACCTGCCCTCATTTTCTCTTGGCTCTCTGCCAGATTTGTGCCTTGGAAAAAGCAGTCATAGGTTCACAGAAATATGGATCTGGAGAAGGGACTTCCAATATCATCCTCCCAATCCCCTGAATAATCAATGAGCCTGGAGCCTGCTTTGGATTAGATGTCTCTGTCTTTTTCTGCCCCTCCTCCCCCTCTCAAAAGTATATAAACATTAAAAAATAATAATAATAAAGAAGTAGCATAGGCATATCTTGAATGTAGCCCAAGAATCAGGGCTTTTTCCGTCGACACCATGCTGCCTCTCTCTGGAAGAATTGTCAGGACAGTGAGAAAACAGTAATAAAACACGATACTATCAAGAGAGACAAGAGGAGAGAGAGCAGGTGGCTTATAGAAAGAAAATAGGGATGTGGAAGAAAGGAATCAGTAGAAAAGGAAGAAGAAAAGAGAGAAAATAAGATGGATGGAGGGGTAGAGGCATGAGGTATTCTGAGCTACAGTGACATCACCATCTAGTGCTAAATTAAACCATTTAAAATCCCACTGTGGGTTCCATTCCTAAGTATTTACCCAAGAGAAATGAACACATATCCACACCAAAAAATTTGTACAAGAATGTCCGTAGCAGCTTTATATATAACATTCAAAAACTAGAAACAGACCAAGGTGCCCATTAACGGGAGAATGAATAAGCAAACTATGATATATCCAGAATGCTGGTCAGAAATACTTCTGATATTCACACGACCAGGAGATGGCTCTCACAGACATTACGCTGAGCAAAGGAAGCCAGACAAAAGAGTATATACTCTTTGATTCCATTTTATGAAGTTCTAGAACAGATGAAACTGATCAGTAGTGGGAAAAGTCAGAGCAGTAACTGCTTGGGAAGGGGCAGATAATGGTGAGGATTAACTGGGAAAAAGCACAAGGGGAAGGTTCTGGTATGATGGTAATGCTCTATGTCTTATTAAGGGCTTGGGTTACACAGGCATGTGGACTTTGTCAAAATTGATGAAAAAATATACCTAAGATCTATGCATTTAATTGGATGTAAATTTTATCCCAAGAGGAAAAAAAAAAAAGAAATACTAAACCCTAGTTAATGATATACGTGCCCACATGTTTAGGAGAAAAAGGATATGACAATTTACTTTGAAATGCATCTGAAAAATAAAGGAATTGATCAATGGAGAGACAGAAAATATGTGATAAAGCAAACACAGTAAAATACTAATTGGGACAGTCCAGCTGGTGGGTATATGGGTGTTCACAATAAAGTTCTTCCAACTTTTCTGCATATTTAAATATTTTCATCAATGCATTTTGAGAAAAACTCACTAAAGGACACACTATATTTAAAAAAAAGAAAAGACTGGGGTGCCTTAGTCAGTTAAGCGTCAGACTCTTGATTTCGGCTCGGGTCACGATCTCAGTTTGGGGGACGAGCCCCACATCGGGCTCTGCACTGTCAGCACAGAGCCTGCTTGTGAGTCTTTCTCTCTCTCTCTCTTCTCTGCTCCCCCGCACACACGCTCTCTCTCCAAATAAAAAAAAAAATAAAAAATAAGTAAGAAAAAAAAGGCTAAGCGGTGGTGCCTGAGGACTTTCAACTAGAATTTTCCCCAAATATGGGTGTGTGGAAGGACAGCGAAGAGAGAAAGAACGTTCCTTGGTGTTTCCGGAGGTCGCGTGAGACCGCATAAGCCAGCTGTTCCAAGTTCCCCTTCCAGTCCCCTCCTTCCTAACTACGTTTCCTGCCTTTCTCATATTCCCTACCGCTCAGAGTCAGATGTGCGATTGATACGACCTTAGAATTCATCCCTTGTCACAATCCTGCGTCATTCACTTTTTCAAGAGATCTGCGTGTCGCGTCCAGCTCTGCTCCAGCCAGACACTGAGCTCCAGGAGCTGGTGCCAGAACACGATGTGCGCCTCTGAACCCGAGCCGGGCAGTGATGGGGTCTGTCGGGCAGAATAATCTCGTGGGGTGGAGTCCTGGGGATCAGGACGCTCAGGGCTCACACAAGGATGGCACGGTCGCCCCGGCATTGGCAGGTGACGACTCCTATTCACAAGAGTTCAAGTTCGTGATGGTGAACTAATTCAATGGACTTTACATTTTACTTGGTACAACATTATTTTTATTTGAAAATATCTGGTAATGTTTCCGTCACATTTGGCCCATAGAAGGCCCTGAAATACAATGTCTCTTACCAAAAATTGGCTGAAAACCCCACATGTGTTTATGATAGAGTTCATGGGAACCACATACGTGTCAGTAAAGCAAGCAAACATGTTGTCTGGCCCCCAGCCTGTGACCTTCACTTGTGGGAGGCCCCACGGAACTCGACCTGGAATGCCGCAGGGTATAAGCCAAGACTCTTCGTGACCTGCTATTATCCTCTGTCTCTGCCAAGAGTGAAGCCACACCTTCCCTCTGATTGGTATTTTTCTTTTTCACTGTGAGTCAAGACAGCGATACTGATTTCTACAAACCAAAGATAAAAAGCATCCCTTTTCTTTACAAACTCCCATAGCTACTTATGTGTATTGTAAACATTCAATAGTCACCCGGGTGATAAAATTCAGTGTAAGCGGATAACAGATTCTCACCATTAAATCCCCTTTTGAAACGTGGCCCCTACCACGTAGTGAAAAAGAATCACTAATGGCAGAATAACAGAAGGCAATTTTTGTATGGATCGCGGTAGCAAATACAGCAAAACCTGGGACTGCAGGTAGCTGCTTCTGCGAGGGTTCCGAAAGACGAGCACCCATTTCTAAAAAGTTGCAACTTGATAGACGAGCAATGTCTTGCAATACGCGTGGCACGTGATGCAGAAGGTCACATGGTCGCAACGGAACCAATGGTTCTTGAAAGTTGCTTTCGATATAGATGAGTGCTTTGGATGACGAGCACGTTTCTGGAACGAATTGTGCTCGCAAACCAAGGTGTTACTGCAATTCTCATGTTTAAATATTTGGTCTCCTGACTCTGAATACCAGAAGTGAAACACTTTGAAGTAATTCGTACAGCCTACATCCCATGGATGACGTGGTTTGTTTCTTTCCAGTAGGAGTCCAGTCAGATCCCTATATGTGGAGGCCATAAGGCAAGTCCCCAACTCCCTGAATGCCTGATCTGTCCAAGACAGTCCTCTGCCCTGCCTCATTTTATACACAGCAACAGGATCGTAATCTCACACACCCTACAAGGTGTAACTCGTTATCTCGTCCATAGCAGGCAACAATCAAGAGCAGAGTGAATGAGATGTCCCAGCGTTAATTGTAACTGCAAAATTCACAAAACCTTCCGCCCCACCTTCTCCCAGACCACGTTAGTATCTTTCACTCCAGCACGGAAAGAACGGCGATCACTAAAGAATTTCCCAGCCTCACATGAAAGATAAGAGGGGGGCTACGCGGACCACGGATGGCTGCGAAAGTCCCACACGCTGTCCTGCTGTACTGGAGTATCCTGGTTTTCAGGAGCCCCGGGGAACCTTGTGCCCACCCAAGTCTCCAGCAAAAGTAAGCAGGAGGCGAAGCCGGCCTACGCTAGCTTTCGTCCACGTCTTGGCCACTTCCCTCTCCCCCCATCATCGAGGTTTAGAGCCAAGGACGTAAACTGGCAGTCGAACCACAAACTTGTTTTGTTCACGCCAGGATTTTCATGTTTTTAAGTTGGCTGCCTAAAGAGTGCGCAGTGTCCCATGAAAATTCAGATGAACTGCTTCTCTTGGAAAACGAAATCTGGACAACACCCCTCATTCTCCTGTGGCAGTGGTCAGCTGAGCGGAATGAACAGGGGTCACTGCTAACGGGGCATGGTCTCTCCGGGGTCACGGTCGCCTGCTTCACGTATTTGTTTTACCTTCCAGAAGCATCTGAGCAGGTGCCTCCTGGTGTAGAGGCAGGCCCCAGCGCGGGAAGCCTAGGGTTGTGTGCCCTCCCGGGTTCAAGGCTTTGGTTGGCCACCCTCATTCTTCTACCAGACCCCACGGGGGTCTCACGCAAGCCGTGGCCGCCTCTGGGCCTCAGTTTCCTCATACGCTAGCTGAGGATACCTCGACAAGTTCGCACAATCTCTTACTAACATGCCCCTAAAGTTGAAAGTTCTGAGTCCACATCCGAATACCTTGCCCTGCCCATGAACTTTGTCGGTGAGGGTTGCCCCTCAAAATGGAAGTTGTAGAAATGTAACCACTCTTGGGCACTTTGGGTGGCTCAATTCGTGGAGCGTCCGACGTGGCCTCAGGTCATGATCTCACGGTTCGTGGGTTTGAACCCCGCATCTTGTTCGCTGCCGTCAGCACAGAGCCCACTTCGGATCCTCTGTCCTCCTCTCTCTCTGCTCCTCCCCCACCCTCTCTCTCTCTCTCTCTCTCAAAAATAAATAAACACTTAAAAAAAATGTAGCCATTCTTCAGTGGCACTGCTCATTATCCCCAAAGGCATTAGGAGGACACCGTCGGCCCCTAAGTATCTACTAATCTCCGGTCTTTCCTCGGTCATCCGCCTCTGCCTCTGAAGTCTACTCATTATCACTCCCTCCTTGAAACACTGTGCTCACTTGGCTTCCATAAATCTACATGCTCTGCACAGCCTGTCCTCTCCAACTGTTCCTGTATTTTCTTCCTTTTCTCTTTTACCAAACGTAGAAATTCCCTAACGTTTCAGTCACTCCCTCAGCCCTCGTTGCCCACGGCCACTCTCCCTTTCGGAACACCCACGACGGTGGTCCTCACCGCAGCCTCTGTGGGGGTGACCTCCCTCTCTCGTGCGCCGCACCCAGGCTATCGCCGAGCGCTCCGTCGCCGCACCTTCCCCGCACCCCAGCCGTGACTCGATGTTGACGTGTCCAAACGTAAAATATCCAAACCCAAACTCGCTGGCGTGGGTATCTCCTGTTTCTGTCTGCCCCACGTCTCGGTTTTCGCTGGCAGACTACTGCCTTTTCGTCTAGTGGGACTGCCAGTCGGTTTCCCCGCTTAGCCCGACCGGAAGGAGGCATGACCAAGCTTTCACCGATGGGCGGTGTGGCATTTTCCGGCTCACACCGATGGGACCAAAGACTTAGCACCTGACCTCAGCAGGAGTTGGCCTATGGGTATGGAGAGGCAGCTGGAGGGTCTCTTCTTAGGTCATCAACTGTCAGGATGGCGTAACCGCCTTTCCCGGCCGCACAGAAAACATGGAAGGAAGACAAGACACACAAAGGAAGCGAAGCCAAGACAGAGGGAGGGTCAGGCACAAACAACAGCCTCTGAGCACCTGAAACCAGGGCTGTGGAAAATCGGTGGCTCCCCGCCCCCCACCCCGCCCCTGGATTTCACAATGACATCAGCTAACTGACTCCATGTTTCCTGAGCTAATTTGAACTGGGTTATTTTTGTCACTCGTAGTCAAGAGTCCCCTTTTGGTACCCCATCCTCCTGGTTAACATGTTAGAAAAATCTAAAACACCTCTAACTCTCTAGTTCCCTCTCCTCCAACGTTCAGTTCGTGACCAAACCTTGGGAGTCGCATTCCCATCGCGGAGGCCATATCCCTAGCCTCTTCTCCACCCACACGCTACTCCCCAAGCGAGTGTCATCAGCTACCCTTCCGAAGACAAATGCGATAGCCTTCTCACGATCTCCCAGTCTCCAGGCGCTGCCTCCTTCCTCCCCTTGTATACCATGGCTACACCTGTTTCCCTGAAGCATAAGTTTGACTTTAAATACCCATTGCTTTGAAAATAAAAAAATCCCATATGAGTTTGCTAGAGCTTCCATAACGGGGGCTTAAACGGCAGAAATTCATTTTCTCATGTTTCTGGAGCAAGAAATCTAGGATCAAAGTGCTGGCAACATTGGTTTCTTCTGAGGCCTCTGCCAGGCTTGTAGATGGCCATCTTTATCCCGTATCTTCGCACAGTCGGCCCTTTGTGCGCAGCTGTGTCCAAAACTCTTCTTCTCATAAGGACGGCAGTCATATTGAGTCAGCCCCCCTCCCCCAATGACCTCAGTTTAACCTAGTGACCTCTTTAAAACTCCCATCTCCGGGACGCCAGGGATGCTCAGTGGGTTAAGCGTCTGACTCTTGATATCAGCTCGGGTCACGATCTCACAATCCGATCCGTGAGATCAAGCCCCACGCTGGGCTCTGTGCTGACCACACGGAGCCGCCTTGGGATTCTCTCTCTCCCTCTCTCTCTCTCTCTTTCTCTGCCCCTCCCTTGCTTGTTCTCTCTCTCTCTCTCTCTCTCTCTGTCTCAAAATAAATCAATAGACATTTTTTAAAAATTTTTAAAAATCCTATCTCCAAACACAGTCACATTCTGAGCTATTGGGAGTGAGGTCTTTACCATATGAATTTTTGCGAGGGACACAATTCACTCCATAACAACCCCCGACTCAGATTTCTTTCTGTGGCTCCAAAGTCCACCTTTTTAACCCTATCAACCTTGTCTCCTTCCCCGACTCCTATACTAACCTCTAGCAAAACTGTTCTCAGATAGTTTCTGAGAGTCTCCTATTACCTGTCTCTGGGCCGTCAGCGCCCAACCTTCCAAGTCCTTCACAAATGCCCTTTCCTCTCAACTTGCCTGGTTTCTTCAACGGAGATGTTCTCATTCCTCCTGAGCAGGCGTTAGCCGTTTTGTTCACCTCCACCCACCCCTACGTTCCTGTACTTCCCCTCTTCTCGGGAGCTCGGCTTCTCCCCCTTTCCATTAGGTCTGCTGGAACTTCCAGGTAGAGAAGCTTTGGCTACAGGTATTGTCATGTGACCCAAGCTCTGCCAATCAGATCCAACCTCCTGAGGCTTTCCTCCTGAGTGGTAACACAGCAGTCGGAGGGTGGTTGGAGCTGAGTCATTTGGTCACCACACTCCTGGATTCCTCCTGTCGCAACCACCACCACTGGCCTGGTTCCCGTTATTCTCAAAGCATCTGTTAAGCTCTCCCTTTCCTCTTCAGCGAGGTACCCAGAATCCTTCGAATGAACCCCATGTTTTTCTTTTCTCCAGTTAGCCAACGTTCATTTCTTCCCTGTGCAGCTAAATATCTCCATTGATTCAGTTTGAATCCCAGAGCACAGCGCCCGTCCATCTCGTAACACACCCTATTTCTGCCTTGTATGAAATGGGGCCCACGGTTTCCCTGCATTCTTTTTCCCCTTTGCTCAGGGCTGGAAGTAAGAAGGAAAAAAGGAGGGCAAGTGAGGAGAGGAGAGCCCAAATGTCAATTGGTCCTGGAGGGACATTTGATCTCCTGTTCCACATAGGACGTTGGGGGACGTAGTAAGATCCTCTGAGGAAAATTAATGGAGGGCGTGTGTCTTAGTCTTTTCGGGCTGCTATAATGTAGTGTCATAGACCGGGTGGCCTATAAACAACAGAAACGTATTGTTCAGAGTTCTAGAAGTTGGAAGTCCAGGATCGAAGCACCAGAAGATTTGGTATGTGGCGAGAACCCAACTTCCCGGTTCACAGATGGCTGTTTTCTCAATGTTTCCTCATGTGGCAGGAGGATTGAGGGAAGTCTCTGGGATCTCCTTTATAAGGGTGTTAATCCCATTCATGAGGGCTCTTCCCTCATGACCTAATCACCTCCCAAAGGCCCCACCTCCTGGTGCCATTATTTTGGGGGTTAGGATTTCAACACAGAAATTGTGGGGGTAGAGGGGACACAAACATTCAGTCCATAATGGTGTGTTTAAGCATGTCGGGAAGAGTCCCAGTGATTACCATGTAGCCCAGAAAGGCCTAGAAGTAGCAGAGAGAAACAAAAAGTCCTAAAGGGACCATGCAGAGCAAATGAGTATGTCCCTACGGACACCTGCATGCACTGATAATGTAGAACCACAGGGGGGCAATGGATGTTTCAACGGATAGTGCTGACAGATAGTATTGAGGACCATAAAGGCACCTCATAACTGATGCCTTAAGATTATGTAAGTCCTGAGAATTAGTCATGACCCCCAAAATGGTGGGGACCCCCACTGAGTTTATTCCAATCTGGTAAAAAGCAGGCTCAAAACAGAAATTACGTTGTTAGAAATATAGAAAGAAATGGTCTCCTGAGTTGAATACAAAGATTCACATCCCAACACATTTATTTCTGTACCGGTCTTATTCTTCCTCCTAGACTGTAACAGGGCAAGGACTGTAGCTCTCTTTGTATCCCCTGCAACTGCTGTCTCGGTATCTCATGCAGCGTAGACACTCATCGATCTGTTTTTAAGTTGAATCTAATTGAATCAACTGCAGATTGGGAAGTACACAGCAGGGCTGGATCACCAACGTCCCTGAGACGGTTAGGCTTGATTTAGGGGAAGGGCCCTAAATCATTTTTCATCTTTGCATGAGAAAATTAAAGAGTTGCATCGATGGTCTCGAAACATTAATGGAATGTGCTTCTCCAGCATAGTGCAGATCGTTTGACCCCGGTGATTAGAAAGAACTGGCAGCTGTTTCTCACTCATGGCCTGAGAGTGCCTGCATTTTTGCAAAATTGAACCGCAGAACTTTGGAACTGGGAGGGATGTTGACCAAACGAGCCAACACCCTCACTTACAAGCGGGGGGCGAGGGGGGGGGGTACCGAATCCCAGAGATCTGTGGCAATTTGCCCGAAGTAACAGAGTCCATGAGAAAGTCAGAGCAAGGATCTGTCCCCTCGCTCCCTATTTTCCCCATCCAGCTGAAACTCCACCATCTGCCCCCTCAGCCAGGCCCTCGCGGACCCCCACCTCTCTTGCTTCGTCGTCTCGTACCGTCCACCCTCCCCAAACACCCGGAAAAACCTCACCTTGGATCATGCCACAGTTTCTGAGCACTTTGTACACCTGGGCTGCTGAACTCTGCTTGAGAAGATCAGATGACCTCGCAGACTGGTGCCACCATAAATTCATGACTGCCAGACTCCACGGGGCCCTCCGTGCTGCCTGCGATCCGCTCTCTCCAGGGCCGCTGCTCCAGTTGACTCATGCTTCTCCCCACTCACGCTTCTGACCTCAACACACCTCCCCTTTATGAAGTCAATGCCTCTAACAGGAAAGCCCTTGACCACCCACCACCAAACCTGTGGACACATCCGCCTCCGCACCCACCCCAGCCAGACTCTAAACTCCACCTCGTCTCAAAGAGCTCGTTCTTTGTTTGGTCCCCTCTCTGCTCCATCTGTCATTTTTTTCTGAGCCACCTCCTTGCCATCAGCACCCGAGGAGAACACAGGTGGTTCCTGTATTTAAAAATCAAACCAACTTCCTCCCCCTTTCCCCGTGTCCCCTTCCCCAACCACCTCGCTCCTACGCTCATTATCTTCGTTCCCCACCGCAGTCTGCCTACTACCACCGGTCCGCTACAGTGTTCTCACCAGGGACCTCATTGCTGTTAAGCCCAGAGGAGTCCTCACCTTGCTGGACAGCATCTGACCCTGCCCAGCAGTCCTCGACTTCTGGAGACATCACCTTGATTTCGATGACGACCAAGTCCTCTGATTTTCTCCGACTTCTCTGGGTACATCCTGTCAGTCTTTTTCAAGTCACCCATTCCCTACGTGTTGGAGTCTTCGGGGGGCGCTAAGCTATCTTCTCCGGTCACCGTACACACTCTCGCTAGGTAAGTTCGTCTACTCCCTTGAGTCTAATTACGATCAGGTTGAGAGGACTCCCAAGCCTACACTTCCAGTCCAGAACTGGCAATGGAGCACTAGATCTGTAATTCAACTGGACACCTCCCCCTCGCCCCCATCCCCCCCCCCAAAAAACCTTCCATTCTCCTCCCATTGGAAGGCAATACCACCCCCGCCCGGGCATCATCCTTCCTCATGACTCCGAACCGCAGTCACTGAACGTTCTCAAGTCCACTTTCTCAATATCCCTCTAATGAGCCTCCCTCTCGAGAGAGATCTGTAGGGAAGTGGTTAAACTTGCAGCCAGCTGAAGTAGATTCAAGTCCCACATCTACCACTTGGTTATGCAAGTAACTCGGCCTCTCTGGTTTCCTCATTTACAGAACGTAGGTGCTAATAATAGACCTTCCTGGTGAGGATGCTACGAAGATTCAAGGAGATGGTGCATGTGAGCACTTAGAAGAATATTTGGCACAAGGAAGGTACTGGCTCTTGTCTTAGCTCTCGCTGCCACTCTCCAGAGCCGGGCCATGTGCTGTTGTCTCTTCCCTGGCTGAATCCTGATGCCCTTCCTATCTGGGGTCTTGTCCCTCCTCCAACTCCCATCAAGAGGATCTTATGAAACAAAATTTGCCCAGGTCACTTGGCTACTAAAAACTCCACGGTGGCTTCCCGCTGCGCTGAAAATAAATTTCAAATTCCCGAACGCGGTCTACAAGGTCCCGCGTGATCTGGCCGGCAACACTCCTTCCTTCCCTCCACCTCAAACCCCCACCTACATTGGCTGTACCAGCTCCCCCTCAGCCTTCGGGTCTCAGCTCAACATCACTTGCTCTGGAAAGACAGCCTGTCTCCTCTCAATCCTCTCCTTGTCCAACAAGCTCGCCACGGAGCTTTTCGCGGCCTACTTGTCTGTTTCTTGATGGAGTAGGAGTTCTGCTGGCTTTTACATTCATTGCTTTATCTTTTCGTTGCCTCCCATTAGGTTATGAGGTCTTTGGGGGCAGGGACTTCATCTGGCTCACTGCTGGGTCCCAAGAACCCAGAAATCTGTCTGGCACACAGGACGTGTTCAATAAATATTTGTTGAATGAACTAAATGACACCAAGGCTATCATTTTCTCAATACAGATGTTAGGTTTTTAGGCAGCAGACAGCATTACGATTCATTTGGGAAATCGAACACCAGCAAATCTTCTTAAAATAATATAATCTGTTTTCGTTCAGATGCCTCTCACCTTGGGAAGCCTGGTGTAATCTTCTCAGACGACTTCTACACACTCCATCATCTCTACGGTAATATATCTCACGGAATAGGCTCCAAAGACCCTTAACCTTGAAGAAACCTTAGTTCTTCTTTTTATGGAGAGATTTTTACCCTAGAAAAGCCTGTGGGCTACTTCAGCATGAAATAATGGCCTTAATCACATTGGACAACCTTTTCTACTTAAAATTATTTATGAGATTCAAGTGAGGAGTTAGTAAATTAATGACAGATTTAACTTTAAACGGTCCTTCCTTCCTAATGCTTTTGCCATAATGACTTTCAATACAAGGTAGCCTTTGTTGGTTTTAGAAAATAGAAAAAAAGAGTTTCTTTCATTTTAGAATGTTCTTTTACAATATCTTTCCTTTAGGCGAAAACAGATGAGTTTTTAAAAGGGTGTGTGTCATTAACTATTATGATTAAGCATTTATTCTTCTCTTATTAATGTGTGAACATTTTTTGGTCAACCCTCCTCTCTTTGTTCTCTCCCTTCCTCTTCTTGAGGAAAAAGAAAAGAAAAAAAATAAGAAAGAGAAAGGTATACAACATACACACATATATATGCATGTGAAGGGAGAGGGATCCCACAGGATTCTCATATATTGAGAAAGAAGGGTTTGCATATATGCATATGTTATCTATTAATATATGCATGTATATGTGTATGTTTGTATGTATGTGCACATATATATATATATATATATATATAAATACTTAGTATGTCCCAACATGTTTATTAATTTCCAAGGCCATCTTCATAAATGGGTAAAATTTCCACATTTGCATATGAATATATGGATGTGTATATAAGGATACACACATACATACATATTATGTATGCATAACATATGTATATTCTGTAATATATGCATGTGATATATACATATAAATAACATATTCATATTAATACATATGTCCCATATGTGAATGCATATATGTAATATATATGTAACAAATATGTATTATATAAATATATAGGTATATATTTGTATATATATGTGTGTATATTACATATGTATATTATTTATACATAATATGAATACATGGCCATATGTTCCTATGAATCTATGGAAGGTTTACCCATTTAGGAAGATGACCCTGGAAATTAATACACATGTTAGAATATACTAGACATTTATGTCCCTTATGAAGCTACACTACCATATATATTAATCCGATTTTTTTTTTAATGTTTATTTATTCTTGAGAGAGAGACAGACAGAGACAGAGTCTGAGCTAGGGAGGGGCAGAGAGAGGGAGACACAGAATCCAAAGCAGGCTCCAGGCTCCAAGCTGTCAGCACAGAGCCCGATTCTGGGCTCGAACTCACAAACTGTGAGATCATGACCTGAGCTGAAGTCAGACGCTCAACTGACTAAGCCACCCAGGCGCCCCCTTGATCTGAATTTTTAATTCTTAGTAATCACCAACCTTGTGGGAAGTGTTGGTAACCTTTTTGTTTGATCTAAACTTGATTCATTTCCTTTCTTCCAAAAACTGCCATACTTCACCAAAGTAAATGAAATGCATTCTGGATTCGGAGGTAATTCAGTGAGATCACGTGAAAAACCCAGAGATAAGAATGTTACAGAGGCAGGCCCAGACATCCTAGTGAGGACCACCTTGTGCTTCTTACATTGTATACTGTCTACTTGTCTCGGACAGGTCTCCATGCAGCCACCACGCTGGGTCCCTGTCCCAGAGAACAGCGGGCCTTTCCAGAAGAAGCGAAGGTTCTCCTCATGTACCGCTTTTGCAGGAAGAAATAGAGAAGCCAGATATCTTAATGCCTGACCAGGGGCCGGCCGTGGTCCCCCCGCTCCCCATCTGCTAGAAAGTTTCCACACCCACTGGGAGTCCAGCCTGCTGGGAACCAGGGTGGACCTTTGAGTGTTTCTGTGGACTAGAAGACCTGAGTTTCCACTGAATTCGATTATTAATTAGCTGTGCAATCCAGGGCACGTCACTCTCCTTCTCTGACTCTCACTTCCTCTCTGTAATTAAGGAATTTGGACCAAATGATCTCTTAAGTTCTTTTTAGCTCCACTGTTCTAGTCTCACTTTCTAAGTTGCCGTTTATAGATGTGGAAAGGTAGGGGCACCTGGGTGGCTCAGACGGTGAAGTGTCTGACTTCAGCTCAGGTCATGATCTCACGGCTTGTGAGTTCGAGCCCCACGTCGGGCTCTGTGCTGACAGCTCAGAGCCTGGAGCCTGCTTCGGATTCTGTGTGTGTGTGTCTCTCTCTCTCTCTCTGCCCCTCCCTACTCACGCTCTCTCAAAAATAAATAAACATTAAAATAGATAGATAGATAGATATGTGGAAAGTCTACCTATCCCTCTAGTCTCAAATCCATGTGGTAAAAATGTGGGCCAGTCTAATTAAAGTATCTTCTGTACTGGACACAAAATTAGGATTTGGGGAAGTGCTAAAAGTGGCTTTCACAGTAGTCAGTACTAGGAAAAAGGAAGATCTTGAAGCTTAATATTCCTCTACTAAAGATCTTAAATGAAGGAAAAGGAATTAGGAAGCCCGTTTACAGAATAGCTTACCTCGTTTTTTTTCATTAACATTTTTAAACGTTTATTTATTTTTGAGAGAGAGAGAGAGTGCAAGAGTGAGGCCCACACAGAATCAGAAGCAGGCTCCAGGCTCTGAGCTGTCAGCACAGAGCCCGACGCGGGACTTGAACCCACGAATCGTGAGATCATGACCTGAGCCGAAGTCAGATGCTCAACCAACTGAGCCACCCAGGTGCCTGCCTTCTTCCCTCACTTTTGAGAGTTCTAGTAGCAACAGAGGTTACTGTGACCTCACCGTCCTGGCACACTGATCGTTAGGACAGGCGTATAGAAACATCTGGAGAGCTCTTGGCTGGCTCAATCGGTGGAGTGTGCGACTCTTAACTCTAGGTTATAAGTCTGAGCCCCACATTGGATGTGGAGATTACTTGTAAAAATGAAATCTTAGGAGCGTCTGGGTGGCTCAGTCGGTTAAGCGTCCGACCCTTGATTTCGGCTCAGGCCATGATCTCACGGTTCATGAGTTTGAGCCCCATTATCAGACTCTGTGGTGACAGCGTGGAACCTGCTTTGGATTCTGTCTCTGCCCCTCCCCTGCTTGCTTTCTATCTCTCTCTCCAAAATAAATAAAAATAAACTTACGAAAAATGAAATCTTTAAATTTTTTTTTCAACGTTTATTTTTTGAGACCGAGAGAGACAGAGCATGAACGGGGGAGGGTCAGAGAGAGGGAGACACAGAATCTGAAACAGGCTCCAGGTTCTGAGCGGTCAGCCCAGAGCCCGACGCGGGGCTCGAACTCGAGGACTGCGAGATCATGACCTGAGCCGAAGCCGGACGCTTAACTGAGCCACCCAGGCGCCCCCGGAAAATGAAATCTTAAAAAAAAAAAAAGTCTGGAAGAGACTGGGAGGGGTGGGTGATGGGAGACACTCATTCCTGGATTTATATATTTATTTATTACATTTGACGAGTTAAACCGTGTGCTCTCCTGCTCTCCTTGAATCCAGGAAAAAGACAAAATTTACGAAATAGAAGGTAAAACAAAGCTCACTGGTAAATATAATTAGCTACCACAATGAATTCTGATCCATCTCCTACAGGGTTTACTTTGTTCCAGTGAGAGCTCTCCAGGGTGCCCCTGTCTCTTCTCCGTGTCCACCGGGGAGACTCTGATTCTTAAAGTGACATGTAATTAAGTGCACGATCACAGGCCTGTCCCATCTGCCAAGGAGAAGGGGAAAGCCACAATCCTTGTCTCGGGGAATTCTCTCAGCGTGTCCTCTGTGTTCTCTCCGGGGCACTCGGCCCACCTCATGGCATCTTCCTTCTCCCAGGCCCTGGGTTGAGACAACAGCCATTCTGTCACCAAGGCGAAAAACAAGGCAGGAGGTTTGCCTAGTAAAAGAACAGTCAGCATGACAAATAAAAGCATAATTGAAATTTACCAACTAGACTCTCAACGAGAGCCTTAAGCAAATGTGCCCTGCACAGCGTCATTTTGTTGATTTAAATTAGTTACTGGCGCTAACCATACTAAAAAGGGGGGGGGGGGGGGGAGGAAGGGACTTGCCAAAGTTAATGTCGCTAATATCTCTGCTACCTGCTGTAGAAGTTCTAGCTTTCCCCAGGATCTGTTTTACCCATCTTCTTAATGTGTATTTATTTTTTTTTTAATTTTTTTTTTCAACGTTTATTTATTTTTGGGACAGAGAGAGACAGAGCATGAACGGGGGAGGGGCAGAGACAGAGGGAGACACAGAATCGGAAACAGGCTCCAGGCTCGGAGCCATCAGCCCAGAGCCTGACGCGGGGCTCGAACTCCCGGACCGCGAGATCGTGACCTGGCTGAAGTCGGAGGCTTAACCGACTGCACCACCCAGGCGCCCCAATGTGTATTTATTTTTGAGAGAGAGAGACACAGAGCGCGGGCAGGGGAGGGGCAGAGAGAGAGGGAGACAAAGACTCCGAAGCGGGCTCCAGGCTCCGAGCCGTTGGCACCGAGCCGGACGCGGGGCTCGAACTCGTGAACCGTGAGACCAGTGACCTGAGCTGAAGTCGGACACTGAACCGACGGGGCCACCCCGGCGCCCCTGTTTTATTCGTCTTCTTTAGGAAGGGTCAGCCTGGGGCCCAAATCCAGCCAATCGCCTGTTCTCATAAATAAGGTGGCATTAGGGGCGCCTGGGTGGCGCAGTCGGTTAAGCGTCCCACTTCAGCCAGGTCACGATCTCGCGGTCCGTGAGTTCGAGCCCCGCGTCAGGCTCTGGGCTGATGGCTCAGAGCCTGGAGCCTGTTTCCGATTCTGTGTCTCCCTCTCTCTCTGCCCTTCCCCCGTTCATGCTCTGTCTCTCTCTGTCCCAAAAATAAACGTTTAAAAAAAAAAAAAATAAGGTGGCATTAGAATGCAGCCACGAGCGTTCATATGTGTAACATCTGTGGCTGCTTTCACACACAACAGCAGAGTTAAGTAGCTGAGACAGAGGCCATGGGCTCAGAAAGCCTAAAATATTTTCTATCTGGCCCTTAACAGAAAGAGTTTGCCCTATATTAATAGGCAACTATATTAATTATAGTTTGCTCTATATTAATAGAACACGCAATTCTGAGCTCTGTGCACGGCTGCCTGGAATAGGGACCTCATGTCCCCACCTGCTAGTGATGATGTCATGTGGCGAAGCGTTGCCAGTAAGATATAAGAGGAAGTTGGGTACAACTTTATCTGGAACCGTGAGATCAGCCTGAGTGCAGAGGCCGCGCACAGCAGAGCAATGAATTGGGAAGGGCCTGGTCTGGACACCACGGAGCGCCTTCTGGCTGGACTTGAACATTCTGCCCCGATTTCTAGATGAGCGGGAAATAAATCCTTAATTTGGATTTTTTTTTTTTTGTCTCTCACAACGAAATCTAATAATATATCGGGGTATGCCCATTTTTAACATAAAATGTAGCTACAGCTAGGATTTTTTCAATGTATCTTCCTCGAACAGAAACCCAGGTATCTGCTTTCAGACGGAAGACCAGATGTTACTAGAACTTCTTAAAATGACTGCCGATAAATGACCTCCAGACCATTCAGGAAAGAGCATCATCACGGAGAGATGAATGCGTTCCTTGTTTGTATCCGAAGCTTTATTTTTATAAGCTATAATTTCTCAATTTATCATCCTCGTCCTTAATTGGGTGAGGACAGGATGTTATTTCTAGTAATTACAGTAACTATTAAACAAAACTGTCACGCCCTAAATAATTGAGAATTGTCAAATTCGAAATGAGTGTTTTCCTAATGTGTCATCCCAAATTAATAGGCATTTGTTGGGGAAATCAGGGACATATTGGCTACAATTCGACTTCTCCCTCGCGCTATTTGCTTTTTGCCTTCATTGTTAAGCAGTAAAACAGTTCTGTCACAACAGGCAAGCAACCTGTGCCTGGTGACACAGCAGGTGTGGGGCACATGTTTGAACAAAATGCCTTTTTATTAATTTAATTAGCACCTGGCCTCACAGGCTGCTGAAGGAAGAGAAGCTTCCTTCCCGCACAGCAAACATCTCTCAGGCTCTTACTCTCCGTCTTCTTTCAAGGTGAAGCCTCTTGTGTATTCCCGTTTTCACCTCTTAGCACTTTCTCCTGGGTTGCAAAAAAAAAAAAAAAAAGGAAAGAAAGAAAATACGAGCCTTTCTAGACTGTGACAATTTATCCAAGGATTTTGTTCGCTTTGGTGAGAGAGGATTTGAGAATCCTAGAGCAAATACTTTGTGCTATGTGTGTTTTTTTTTTTAATGTTTATTTCTTTTTTTTTTTTTTAATTTTTTTTTCAACGTTTATTTATTTTTGGGACAGAGAGAGACAGAGCATGAACGGGGGAGGGGCAGAGAGAGAGGGAGACACAGAATCGGAAACAGGCTCCAGGCTCCGAGCCATCAGCCCAGAGCCTGACGCGGGGCTCGAACTCACGGACCGCGAGATCGCGACCTGGCTGAAGTCGGACGCTTAACCGACTGCGCCACCCAGGCGCCCCTAATGTTTATTCATTCTTGAGAGAGAGAGAGAGTCAGAGCACGAGCAGAAGGGCGGAGAAAGAGGGAGGCCCAGAATCAGAAGCAGGTTCCAGGCTCCGAGCTGTCAGCACAGAGTCTGACACGGGGCTCGAACTCACGAGCTGTGAGATCATGACCTGAGCCGAAGTCGGACGCTCAACCGACTGAGCCACCCAGGCGCCCCTATGCTATGTGTTTAGAATGCAATCCTAGAATGTGGAGTAGTGGAAGGTGCTACCAAACTCATTTAGCCTCAGCATCTTAATCCGGAAAAGGAAACTGAGGCCCAGAGAAGTGAGACGTTTTGCCCACAGTTGTGGGAAATTCTGAATTGGGAAACAAATCCCTGGGTTTCTAATCCAGGGATCTTTCCACAAATTGGGTGTATTCTTTTAGTTTCAAGTCTTAAAAATGTTGAGGAATTGGGGCACCTGGGTGACTCCGTCAGTTAAGCACCGACTTCGTCTCGCGGTTCGTGAGTTCAAGCCCCACGTCAGGCTCTGTGCTGACAGCTCGGAGCCTGGAGCCTGCTTCGGATTCTCTGTGTCCCTCTCTCTCTGCCCCTCCCCTGCTCACGCTCTGTCTCTCTCTGTCTCTCAAAAATAAATAAACGTTAAAACAAATTAAAAAAAAAACAAAACAGAAAGAATCGGTTTCCATCTTTCCACCTTGCTTTCTCCTGTGTTGGTTTCCTTCTCAGCCAGTCTCTCTGTGGTGACAAACAGGCTATCACCTGCTCCTAACTTACATCCTACTAACTTAGGGACACCCAAGGAATAGTTTCTGCATGCTGTTCCGGGCTTGTCCCCATTCCTGGGGCAGGAACACGTGGTCCCACTACTCGAGCCACATAAGCTGAGCTGGGCACAGTGAGGGACACCCAGCACTGTGCCGGTAAATATTTGGCAACCGGTTCTGGGGGCGGGGAATAGCGTCCTCATTTGTAAAGCCTAGCAGTTTCCACGGCAGATCTCAAGCTCTCCCCAGGTGGCCCCAGAGCACCGAGTTGGGACGAGATGTGCGGGAACACCCATGAGGTAATATTTCTACCGTACAGACAAATAAACGTAAATAACCTGGAGATCAATGACAATAATAAAATGCAGTTAATTAGTACCTTACGAGTTTTGAGCACGTGCTGCTTTGTTTTAAATACAATGTATTTAATCTCAAGTGTGTAGAATTTAATGGTAAGTAATGGCTGTGTCCGACCACGAGCTGGCCAGATTCCTGATATTTTCATATTCGGCTCTCGTGAACCAGTATGAGCCAGCTGTAGCATACCAGTGGGCAAATACTGCAGAAGGAGAGGTCATCTGTTATCAGAATTAGGGAGAATGGATGCTGAGCAGGCAAAGACAGTAAATGTCTCTTCCAAGCAAGAGGGAAGATTTCAGTGCAAATGGAAAATTGGTTATGTTGTAGCAGAGGAAATGCAAAAGAAAAGTTTTGTCCTTGCCAAAAACGTATTTTGAGAGGCAATCTTGGAGCATCAGGAGACACATAAATCATGTGTGTGTGCGTGTGTATGTGTGTGTGTGTGTGTTTATGCCCCATGGTAGCCGGCGGTAAAGAGTTCCTGAGTATTTCTGCAGCCTCAGTCCTAAGGGTTGGTGGTTTGGAACAGGACAGCCCAGGGGACATCCTGAAGACCCCAAGGACTTGCAGGGATGGAAAGGGCCTTCTCAGTATTTTGCTCCTATCTCGGTCCTCCAGAAAAGCTGATCTCAATAATTAGAATTAAACGCAGGAAAGTCCTTCGCAAACTGGTGCGAGTCTAGACTGTAATTTTTTGTTTTGATGTTTGTTTGTTTTCAAGAGTAACAGAGAGACAGAGCACGAGCAGGGGTGGAGCAGAGAGGGAGACACAGCATCCGCAACAGGTTCCAGGCCCCGACCTGTCAGCACGGAGCCCAACGCAGGGCTCGAACTCACGGACCATGAGATCATGACCTGAGCTGAAGTCGGCCGTTTCACCCACTGAGCCACCCAGGCGCCCCGAGACTGTAATTTTTTTGAAAGGACTGAAGTTGCATTTTCATCCACATGGCAAGCATCCTCCAGAAAGCCTGTCCGTCCTCACTACCCCAGAGCACATGGCTATTTCCCACTTGAACTTCTGCCGTACTTCATCACAACACCATTTACATACACTATGATTATATACTCTCTCATTTTGTTACAAAAATATTCATGGGAGAGAGCTCTATCCTGCCAAACACATTATTGCCTCCTTAATGTTTATTTTTTTATCCCCAACAAGGCTGAACATAGTATTAAGCACATAGAATGTGTTTAACAAACGTGTATTGATGTGAAAACTGACGTGCAGCGGCAAATTACTAGCTACTAAAAGAACTTGTGGGGTTTTTTTTTAATTTTTTTTTAATGTTTATTTTTGAGAGAGAGACAGTATGAGCAGGGGAGGGACATTCTGTCTCTAGAGAGAGACATTGTGCCTCTAGAGAGGGAGACACAGAATCCGAAGCAGGCTCCAGGCTCCGAGCTGTCAGCACAGAGCCTGACCCAAGGCTCGAACCCACAAACTGCGAGATCATGACCTGAGCTGAAGTCTGACGCTTAACCGACTGAGCCGCCCAGACGCCCCCCAAAGAAATTGTTTTATGAAAAAACAATGGTGATGTGATAACCAGGATAATAAGATGTGTGTAAATGGTGTTTCTAAGCCCTTCAGGGTGTGACCGGAAATTATTTCTTCCCTTTGAAATCTTATCAAAAATGCTGACTTGGTTTTCACAAAGACGGTGTCATGGTAAAAGGCAAGTTAGGCCCTGTGCAAATTAATCAGGTCCAAAAGCTGAGATTGTCCTGTAAATAAAATTCATAGTGACAATTGTCTCTCAGCCAGTCCTGTAAGCTCATTGCCCATAGCACGAACGCTGGCCAAACCTGATACATTCACAGAATTTTGCGAAGGTGACTTCCAAGGAGGTGGCCTCAGTGAGCCAATGCCTTAGGTTGATTATCGGAAGAGAAATGACCAGAGGCTAAGGCAGCACCTTCATCCCAGAGGCAATTTTCGAGTTGAACGTGGGGATCCGTGTTGACATGGTTGATGCCATTTTACTTACCTTTAGACAAAAGTCAGCTTTCTGGTAAGAAAAGTGAGGCATTTGTCACTTAATCATCTTAATTGTTCACACTACATATTTGAAAAGTTGTAGGGTTGCAAATGCTATAATTATAGTGTCTTCTTCAGACTTCAGCTGTTCCCCAGACAATGCCCCACCCCTCACCAAAAGCGCTTCTTAAAATTATGCTGTTCAGCTTCTGGTTGGAGTTTCCCAGTTTAAAGGAGATTTAGACCACAGATCTGAAGGCCTCTTCTTTCGATTTTTATTTCTCAGTCTTGTTGGGCCAGCTGCCTTCAACAGATGGAAATGTGGTCCCTTTTGAAGGCAGCATCTGCTATGGTACCTGCTGGCATCATTTTTTCCCGTTTCATGTGGAATCACATACGTTTTTGCCCATGGCCTGCTCTAGCCACACTTTAAATTATACCTAAATTTAATTTTAATTCCAAACACAATCTCTCAGAGCAGCAAATAAAAACAAGTAATTAGAAGTGTGCAAGTTTCTGATTTGACAGCAATTTGAAGCAACAGAAAAATGGTGTCAATGTGGAACTTAAGAAAGGGTACGTGAAACTCACAAATGTTGCTAAACCTGTGCGCGTGCACGCACACGCATTATTATTAAACCATAGTCAAATTGCCCCAGTATCCAGAGGACATAGACAATGCAATTTGGTACAGCTGACTTTCCCCGACGGTTCAACAGGGATGCCCTTAAGAATCAAAACTTTGGGTGGCTCGGTTAGTTAAGCGTTCGACTCTTGATACTGGCCCAGGTCATGATCTCATGAGTGAGAAGAATACAGAACCCCAGTTTTGTGGGTTCGAGCTCCCCATCGGGATTCTGCTTGGAATTCTCTCTCTCTCTCTCTCTCTCTGTCCCTCTCCCACTCACACTGTCTCTGTCTCTCTCAAAAAAAATACATACATACATACAAGCTTTCTAAAAATTTTAAAAATTAAAAAAAAAAAGAAAACTTTAAAATCATAACAACTCTCATGTCAGTGCTTTGCGGGATGTATTACATTCAGTTTATAATTTCAACCACTTCGTAATGAGTTATTGGCATCCTTACGAACATTCGTCACCACGCTCCACTGTTGTGACAGATAGTGTGTCCAGGACGAAAATAATTCTTATTCATCTCCATTCAGTACCACAAACGTTTGTGTGTTTGCCCTGTCCACACCAGAAATGATGCTGAGTCCTAAGAATAGAGATGAACGAACCTGGTGTTGTTTCCAGCCTCGCTCTTTCCCACTCAAGGAAAAACGAGAGGGCAGGAGACACACGATGAGTCGTCACGGACAACTGGCCTTGGAGGTGAGCAGGACCCAGATCGTGAGGGAGTTTGAACTTGGGCAGTAGGAAGCATGGAGCAGGCAGATGGAAAAGTGGACACAATGAGATGTCTGCTCTGGTCCAAACAAGAAATGACACAACCTGAGCCGGGCCAGTAATGGCTCAAAGAGACAAAACCCACAGGATCTGGTGTCTCCCTTCATGATGGAATAGAGAAGGAGAATCTAGGATGACCCCTAAGTCTCTTGCTATGGCACCTGGGGGATGATGCCATTAGCCAAGATGGGAAATTCGGAAAGAATGGGCTTGAGAAGGAAAGGTACTGAGTTTGGCTTTTCATTCATTTCTTCAACAAATATTTATGGGTCACCTAGTGTGTGCCAGTCACTGGGTTGGCACTGTGGGTACAATGGTGAGCAAAAGAGGACGTGATCATGGCCTCTTCTCCGAAGGTATCTCATCGTTCTTGGATTAAACACCAAACTTGTTACTTGGCCTATAGGCAGGGAGCATATCAGAAACTGTCCAGACACTTAACAAGTAATACTACACAGGTACTGGTCATCAGAACAGATGCCGGCATCTTGGATCAGCATTTTAAGAATCTGCATTTCCTGCCCCCTTATGCCAGGCGTTACTCTTCTGGTTACTGGATCACGGGGAAAGTCCAGAGGAGGGGCTGGGCAGCGGGACTCATGGAGGGGGTGGGGGAACACTGGAGTAGCTCAGCGTAGCAGCTATATTTATCAACTGTACAGAAGTATGTTACTGTCTTAATGACAGCATGGCCATATTGGTACAGATTGGCTGACCATCGGGCCTGCTTCCAAGGCCTCCTGTGGTCTGGCATCTCTCCCCTTCTCTGGCTTTGTCTCCTGCCCTCGCTGTTCTAGCCACACTGGCCTTCTCTGAGTGCCTTGAAAATACCACACTCCCACTATGGAGCCCCCAGCCATTGTTTCCTCTGCAAACAGCCTTCTTGTCCCCCCACCCCCACCCCCTCAGCTAACTCCTCTACATCCTTCCTTCTCGACTCTGACAGATTCCTCAGGAAGCAGGCCTGACTTCCCTGAAGAGGGAGCCCTCCCTCCACCCCCACCGCCAATTCATCGCCCAGTAATAATCCCTCACAGCACCGTGTCCTTCTCCCTTGCCATTATCACTGTTGAAGTTTACAAATATATTTATGTGGTTACTCAGTTCACCGTCTCTTGTAAGCTCCAAGAGCGGAGAGATCGTGTCTTCTTTTGACTGGGGCCGGGGGATCTGTTTCTGAGATGGTGCCCTCATGTGGCTACTGGCAGGAGACCTCAGCTTCTCACCACGTGGAGCTCTCCTCACAACATGGTAGCCAACTTCCCCCAGATCAAGCCGTCCAAGAGAGCGAGAAGAAGCCACAGTGGCTTTTGTGACCCAGTCTCCTGAGGCTCACCGTGTTGCTTCCAGTTTATTTAGAAGCGAGTCATTATTAAGTTGAGCACACACTTAGAGGGAGAGGAATATGGCTCCACCCCTTAAAGTGAGGAGTATAAAACACTTTGTGGACGCCGAGTAAAATCTTCATAAGGAGCATTAACTCTGAGGACTGCTATAGGTCAGAGGTTGACATCTCTTTGAATGCAGAGAAGTGACGTGAAAGCAAATAAAATATTATACAATCGTACCCATATAGGTAACGTGTGTTAACGGATGACCACTGACTTTGGTAAAAGCCACATCGCTGCTGACTTTGACATTAGACAAACCCTTTGCATTCTTACTAGTTTCTTTGAGAATACCAGTCACGATGAAAAATTAACATTCAGAAAATTCATCTCTCAACAAAGTGATATTTTCAGATAATCATATTGAAAATAATCTTAATATACTCTAGGTCATGATTCATAAAAAGTATTCTAAGCATACTGAATATCATATTTATAGCTGTAATTTGGAGTTTTCTTTGTACATTATTTACTAGCGTATTGAATTCCCTGCCCGTTAAGTGTGTATATATTTCAACCAGACTAAAATACAGCATTGCAACCCAGACTAAAGTTGCCTCAGACATTCAGAAATTCTTGACAAATCCTTTCTGTAACATTGTTTTCTTGTTTTTTGCATTCCTTTTGACACATTTCAATCACCAGTTTCTAAAAATTTCTTGTTAAGATCTGATTTAAGAGGTGCCTGGGTGGCTTAGTCAGTTGGGCGTCCGACTTCGGCTCAGGTCATAATCTCATGGTTCACGGGTTTGAGCCCCGCATCGAGCTCTGGGCTGACAGCTCGGAGCCTGGAGCCTGCTTCGGAGTCTGTGTCTCCTTCTCTTTCTGCCCCTCCCCCATTTGCACTGTGTCTGTCTCTCAAAAAATAAATAAACGTTAAAAAAAATTTTTTTTTAAAGATCTGTTTTGACATCATGCTTATCTTATGACAGTTATTCCATACTCAGAAGTTTGGGCCAAAAACACATTTAATGTGTCCCTGTTCTTTCACATGTATGTATCCTTAACTAGTTGACCTTCTAAACAGAAGAAATATTTTTTTTTTAATTTTTTTTAATGTGTACTTATTTTTGAGAGAAAGAGACAGAGTATGAGGGGGAGAGGGACAGAGAGAGAGAGAGAGACACAGAATCTGAAGCAGGCTTCAGGCTCTGAGCTGTCAGCACAGAGCCCAACGTGGGGCTCGAACTCACGAACCGTGAGATCATGACCTGAGCTGAAGTCGGACGCTCAACCGACTGAGCCACCCAGGTGCCCCTAAACAGCAAGAAATCTTAAATAATGTGAACACAGCAATGTTCCTTCTCTAATATTTCCATTATATTTAGCTTCCTTTTCCTTGTCTTTCAAATAAAGTCAAGAATCATTATTTTACCTGTTATTGGGAGCGTATCTGTTAAAGTCTTTGGGGAGAGGCAGCATTTTAGATGGATGTTATGCCAGGGAGACTGCTTCTGTGCTATGATTTCGGAAGAAATCCTCCACTCTTCCTGTGTTTGAAATTTACCCAGCAGGAGTCATGGTGTTTCGCTCCATGGTTTGTCTTAAGGTTAAATGAAAATGATTTCTAGTTGTGTGGAACATCATAAGGAATGAACCCTGTCGCACGCACCTCGCCATTTCGTCCGCACATCAAAGCCGTGAAGCACGATCGTCAGAGTCTTTCTCCTGGTAAGGTGCAATGGATAAAGTGACTTGACCAAGATGGCCCGTGTCCTGTTGAATATTGCTCAACGAGTAAACGGTAGGGGCCAAACTGAAACTCTGGGCTTTTTATTTCAAGGTCCTGGAGCTTTCCACCCTAACAGGCTGACTTCATTCACACCGATGCGTAAGTTACAGCTCTCAGAGCTATGACTAGGAGCATTGTGGCATAAATGGAGAAGGGACCCCGACAGATGTCAGTCGTGGCTGACCGAGTGTGCAGTCTGGGTCTGCTCAGGAGATAGAAGCCACAGGGTGGGTTAAACAGGGAAGCTGAATATAAAGAATTATTAATTGTGATGAAAGGGAGGCTGTAAGATAGAAGGAATCTCTTTGTGGTGCCCCGGCGGAAGGGAGAGGGCCTAAGGAAGGGCAAGCTTGGAAGGGGTTCGGATCTCATTGGAGAAGGTGTGGTTCGGCCCACCCTAAGCATGACGCATAAGAGGACAGTCTGATGCACTGCACATCATCAAAATTAAAAACTTGGACGACCAGGTTAAGAGGATGAAAGACGGGGAAGCCTGGAGGCTAGTGCGGCAGAAACACAGACTCCAAGAATCCGCGTCTATCCCAGAGGCGCAGGCAACGTGCTTAGAACACAAAGGAGACGGAGATTAATTTCAGCCAAGGGGATCTGAGGAGTCAGAGGAGGTGATAAGTAAACCGGGATTTGAAAGGCAAGCAGGATTGCAACAGATGGACCCAGAAGTATGAAGAGCATCCCAGGCAGAATGAGCAAAGGCCAGAAGGGAAAAAAAGTGCAAGAATGTTTACCCGGTTCGTAGCCCGGTGCGTGGGAAGTGAGCCTGGAAAGGTGGGACAAATAGTGCAACCGAGTGCCCTGCGCATATAGCCCCTGTGCCCAAAGCCCGCGAGGCCAGAGAATGTTAAGTACAGTAAGAGGTGCAGAGAACCCTGGCGGGGGTGCGGGGTCAGGAGGTGGGGGGAACTCTGGACCTAGGTAAGAAGAAGATTATTTGGCCAGGGGCCATGATGCAAGATGGCCATCTGTTCTGGGGGGCATTGCCCGAAGGGGAGCAGGAGGGAGGAGCTACAGGGCCCCTTCTGGAAGCTTTCCCGCTTCTGTCCCCTCATCTTAGACCCAGGCTGGGACACCTGAGTCTGTCTCTTTCCCATGGGCATCTCTTCCTTGCTTCTTCCCAAGGCCTTTCTCAGACTGAGGGAGGGGCTGCAAAAACTCACCTGCCGTAGTGTTTCAGGGGGATTGATCCGCCGCGGATCCCCGCTTTGTGCAAGGGAAGAGCCACCCCTGCTTCCCAGGTCTGAACTACGGGGTAGTATTTTAGCCGCAGGGGGAGAAAGTAGGTCAGTTAGCAAGTGGTTTGTGAAGTGCTTCCTCAAGAAACACATCACAGTAAATGCTTTACTCTGCTTTTCAAAACCGTGGATACCCTGGGATTTAAAAAAAGCTCAGTTTATTTTGACCATTAGAGTTTTACATCCACTCTTTACATCTACTGACCTAATTCTATCAGGAAAACTGAAGGGTCTCTGGTTCCAAGTATATTTCATCCCATTGCCAGTTTCTTTCAGGCGGTCTTGCTGGTAGCTGGGAGGTGGCAATCCTTCCGCTCCGTCCAAGTAGCATTTGCTAATTTAAAGGCACACAAGTCAGCAGTCTTTTAACAACTAGGGGAGCACATTGCTGGGTATTTACCGAGTTCTAATCTTCTGGTAAAAGGTGAGAACAGTTAGAGGGAGAAATGAAAGAAAGTAACACTGACGAAAGAAAGAACGGGAGGGAAAAGGGGCGCCTGGTTGGCTCAGTCGGCTGAGAGTCAGTTGACATTTGATTTCAGCTCAGGTCTTAATCCCAGGTTCGGGGGATCTGGGATGGAGCCCTGGGCTGGGCGTGGAGCCTGCTCGAGATTCCCACCCCCAACCCCTTTTCTTTCTCCCTCTGTCTCTCTGCCCCCTCCCCCCGCCCCCCAAAAAGAATGGAGAGATGGATGGGCTTCCTGAATGGGAGGAAAATCTGAGTGTCTATTTTGGGTATTTAGCTGTTGCTCCCCAAGCAAGTTATTCTGGGGGGTGGGGGGGTGTCTGTAATTCCTGTTCCATCCCAGAATTTCCCTTGATTAACCCCTTAAGCTCACAGAGCCACACTTGTCCAAGTCTCTGCGACATTATCAGCAAAACTGAACTGTAGCCCTTCACTCAACGCGAGTTTGGTTTCTGAACTTGATCTGCCAGCACGACTGCCCCAGCCAGGAACTCCTCATCCAGATTCCAAGTCTAAATTAAACACACGTTCTTAAAAAATGGTCAGAGAAAAAAAAAAAAAAATGGTCAGAGGGATCATGCAAATTCCAAAAAAGGTCTCTTCACTTGCCGTTCCCCAGAGACCGTTCATGGGCAGGGGATTAGTTCCCTCATAAAATGGCAGTCTAATGTCTTTGTTGGGTATTATCTGTCCTTCGAGGACTCCAGGCTGCAGCCTCCTTTAGCTCTTTAGCGTCCATTTAGCCCTGATTTTTTCCTCCCCAAAGTGAATATGGAGTCAAAGCAACTGGCCTCCCAGACCCAGAAAACCAGGCTCTAAGGTCATTGGAATTTCCTAAATTCTCTGTACATGTTATCTAACTACAACAGCTGTTCTTTAAAATATATCATATAAACAAACGGTGCCGATGGGCTCTCAAGTTTTTCCTGGCGCAGACATCGTATGACCTGGAAAACACACTCCATCATTCACGACTAGCATGTCCTCTCCGATGTAGGCCAAGAAAAACTTGGAATACTCCAAGATACGCTTTGTACAACATCCATTACATACGAAAATACAGGAATAGTGGCTCAACACTGAAACCCCACTGCTGGCAATCAAAAAAGAAAGTTCGGGGGGAGAGGAGATTTCTCAGAGGACTTGTGGCCAACGTTCACGCAAAAAAACATCAGGACACAGGGTAGAGAAGAGGCTGAGGGGGCCTCGTAGGGAAGATGGCATGAAATCAGGGACCTGGGGAGTGATTCAGCTTTCTTCAGGAAAGAGGAAGGAAGGAGGACACTCGCACCAAAGAACCCTAACAGCAGTCCCTAAACTTCCCAGGGAGATCTGCCTGCTTGGGGAGTGTGGCTGTAGCCCAGGGTCGGGGAGATGTGGCTGGGGCTGGGGTGGGAGCCGGGAAGGGAGACAGAAGGCACGTCGTGAAGATGATCGCCGAAACTCTTACGGACCATGAGATCATCGGACGTGTGTCACAGGAGAGCCACACAGCGGCGACTTCATAGCAGATGCCTGCTCTGGGCCCGATATCCCCCACCCTGGCACGCTGTAACTTATTTCTTAAAACCATCCTGGGAAGTGTGTGCTCTTCCCATTTCACAGGCAAAGAAACGGAGACGCCAGCCGATGACGTAACGTTTGCAAGGCCAAACGGCCGCGAAGCAGTGGGGCCAAGATTTAAACCCAGGGCGTCCAGCTCCAGAGCCCGTGCTGCTTTGCTTCCCGAGGAAGTCATTACCTACTTTAGAAAGATAATCCCGTGGCCCCGTGGGGGATGAATGAGGAGAGAGACAGGAGGCAGGGAGGCCCGCACGGAGGCCACCGCAGTGGTCCCAATGAAAGCTCACACAGGCCTCAGGTTGATAGGATTTAATGAACAAGTGGATATAGAGGTGAAAACAAAGGGGCAGAAGGAAAAACTACCGACTCATCTCCCTTGAATGACTGGGTGAGTGGCGCTTTCAGTTCCAGAGATGGGAAACAGGGAAGATACAGGATGGGTGAGGGGGAGAAGAAAGAAGACGGTGTGGCTTTGTCTGAGGCCAAATGATTTCACACAGGAGGGACATTCGAGTAGAGGCGTCTGCTCACAGGTGAAATAACCGACTTGGAGCACGGGGGACGTCGAGGCTGAACACAGAGGCGGAGGTGGACATTCCTGAAGGTCGTGAAGTTTTAGCTTCGGGGCTTCTCCCATACGTGAACCCTTCAGGCCCCTGGCCTCTTTATAAAGACCCCGCCTCTTTATTATTCGTGGGGTCAGGTGTGTTTGGGAGCCTTTCAGAAGTAGGTGGTTGGAGCTGACATTGATCCGAACCGTGACTGTTACTTCCTTCCACCCCTCCTCCTTCCCACCGACCTTCCCCTCAGATCCAAGGGCACTGGAGTGCCCCAGGCATGGGGCGAACCTGTTTAGGAGGATGCCGAGTTAAGAACACTTGTAGTTGGGGATTAATGGGCTACATCTGGACGGCTTCAGTGTCTAGTTAAGTTCCTGCTAGCCATCTTAGTACAGAAATTTTGTAAAAGAACGCCCCGCCCCCCCCCGCCAAATTGCATAAACATCAAGTCTCATAAACCTCGGTGTATCCCTGGATTGAGTTGGAGGTGATCATTTGATACAGTTGACCACTGACGCCCTGGGAATGACAAGACTGCACAAAGAGAGCAGGTAGCAAGAAAAGATCACAAGGAATAAAACCTTCAGGAACTCACGGTCAAGGGGCGAGTGGAAGGAGCCGGATGAAGAAAGTTACCATGAGACCATAGGGGCTTGGGAGCCAAAGAATGGCTAGTTTCAAGAGGGGAGGGCAGGCAATTCAAGGAACACATGCAGAAGAGAAACTGTTGAACTAACTAGGTGGGTAGAATAAATCAGTGGGTAAAAGTCACCTTGAGGAGTGCCCCGGAAGTAAGCAACTAGAGGCGATGAGTCTAAGCTATTTTCTAAAGATATAAAAATGGCTATTTGCTCTGTGCAGGATACCCTGCTCAGTGCTTACAAACGTTACTTTCACGCGTCAACTTGGCTGGGCCATAGCACCCTAATATTTAGGCAAACGTTATTCGGGATATTTCTGTGAGAATATTTTTTGGATGCAATGAACACTTAAATCAATGGACTTTGAGTAAAGAAGGTTGCCCTTAGCAGTGTGGGTGGGTTGTGCTCAAGGTAAGGCCGGAGGGTAAGCCGTGGGTAAGGTATCTGGGTAAGCAGTGACCAGGGAAAAGCAATCAAAAGGGAAAGCGTAGTTGCATGAAGAAACGCCCGGAGCCTATTTGGACATTTGCAGGAGCCCAGGCTGGATTCAGCTCGGTATGCCTAAGAAAATGGAAAGGACAGGTGCGGATAGACCCATGGAAGCCAAAGTGTAGAGGGTGTTTTAAGGTTAGGAATGAGGTGCGTGTCATTCTTTTAGCAGGAAACAGAGAATTATTTCTTTGAGCAGGAAAGGGGCATGATTGGGTTTCAGAGTACAAACTATCCTAACTAATCCATGAGTTAGGCTCCTATCATTCTTTCTGTATACCATGTGCCAGGCACTAGGCTAAGTACTGTAGATGTGGTAATAAAAACACACAGTCTCTGAATTCAAGGAGCTCACAGCCTGGGAGGGAGCTGGAGATAGAGAAGGAGAGAATTATAATGCAATATTGATGAATTATTTAATAACAGTTAAGTGTATGGTGGAAAAGAATCTCACAAGGGGCGCCTGGGGGGCTCAGTCGGTTAAGTGTCTGACTTTGGCTCAGGTCATGATCTTGCAGTTTTGTGAGTTCAAGCCCTGCGTCAGGCTCTGTGCTGACAGCTCAGAGCCTGGAGCCTGCTTCGGATTCTGTGTCTCCCTCTCCCCCTGCCCCTCCCCTGCTCGCGCATGCTCTTTCTCTCAAATGTTTTTTAAACATTAAAAAAATTAAAAAAAAAAAAATCACCCAAGAGAGGCACCTAATGCTCTGGGTTGTCACAGAAGGCTTCCTGGGAGAGGTGATTCAGGACATTTTTTTGGAACTCCGAATGGTCATCTCATAGAGGTTAGGTCGGATCACTTGAACATGAGTTGTAATTTAATGTGATCCAACCTCACAGAATGTTACAATGGGGGGCAGGTCTCCCAGGTCAGACCTCGAAGACCTTCATACTTCATGACTACCTTACCACGGTATTTTCAGGCTTATGGGTCCCCAAAGTAAGCAGCCTAGGACTTCTCAATATGCAAAATCTGAAGCTGGACAGGGACGGTTTTTAAATACTTCCATCTTGTTTTCCCTTTCTATGCTTTTGCTTAAGCTCCTCTCCCCAAAACCTCTGGCCTCAAGGCCTTCGGCCCTGCTGCAAGGTGCTCATTGTTTCTCGAATCCTGATTTGCCCAAAGCTTTCCCTTCTTGAGGTGCTACTGACTGATCCGTGTTAGAAAAAAAAAAAAAAAAAAAGCAAACTGATTGAAGTAGTTAATCCTTACGTGCGAATGACTCTTAGAGCTATTTAAGTCTTTAAGAGCCGGATCCCACAAATCTCTGGTGGACTTACAGGTAATAAAAAACAAGGCCTTTGTGTATTTGTTTATATAGGTCATTTATAAGTCAGGAGTTGAGAAGGCGGGGCTACCTCTCCGATGTTTCCCATTCAGACTTATTTAGTTTGCCGCCTGGGTCAGTAAATTTCTGCTTCTCGATTTATATACACTTACATTTAGCATCTTTTCTCATGAATTACAGTAGTAGAGGATTTAAAAATATGCTTCTTCGAGGATGTATGACTTGTTGTCCTCAGTGGAAGAAATGTTGGTATCATTCCATCTCTTTCCTGCTTCCTTTGAAAACTGAGCTGGTTGAAGCTGTATAGTAGTTATAGCACGTGTGTAGTTATTTTTCTAAGAGGAACCGGTATTTCCAAAAAAAAAAAAAAAAATCACACATCATATACATCTCACGATTTGGGTTAAATGAACGAATTTCGTTGAAAACTGTTTACTTGGCTCCTCTGCCTTAAAATACGCTCTTTCAAAATAAGACTTATTGTAATATGTCCTAATGCTAATACCAGAAGTTTTAAGGTCATACAATTTGACACGTTAGTGTTAGATCAGTGGTTCCCAAACTCAAGTCACCAGATTAGCTCTGGGCAATTCTTTCTTTTTTCTCTTTGTCGTCATCATCAGCATCATCGGTTATGTTTATTAAGTACGTAATTTACAACAACCTCCTATGAGAACATTTATCACCGCCTTTTCATAGATGAAGAAACTGAGGCACAGAGAGATTAAGTAACCTGCTCAAAGTCACCCACATCATAAGTAGTAAAGCCAGGATATAAACAACCTCTGGCAGTTTCAAATTCCCTCCCTGCCCCTGCCCACCCAATTTGGACTCAGTCGATCTGGAAGGAGCCCTAAAATCAGTATTCAAGTCCCCAGGTGATTCTGAAGCAAAGGCAGTTTGGGGAACCATCCCATTAAGTGAACTTACTTTGCACTGGATGGCTAATTCCTTACGCATGTCTTAGCAATAATAGCTCATATGGCTAGTCCGGTGGCGCGGTACCCTTTCATTGGATCAGTAAACATCTATGTTTGAATATTCTTCAGTGTTCTTTAGGGACAATGCTGAGGGGCCTAGTGAACTTTAAGAAATACTGCATGACCCAAGGCACAGACCATCTAGTTTAAAGGCACTTGTGAGAAGTTGGCCATTAGGAAGAGATCACAAAAGCCTGGGTAGAAGGTGCAAGGCAGGGTTCCTAGAAGGGGATGTGAGCTCAAAATGGGAGCAGGGTTTGCAAACGTACGAAAGGAAGAGGGAAATTTTTCTGTTCAAGGAGGAAGCAAGCACTCAGAAATAGTGCTTTAAGGCTGGTATTTATGGGCCAACAAATAGGCCCAACAAGACTGGATGCAGTTAGGACTTCCTTTTGGGAGGTGGCTGGAAATACATTTGGAAAAGTAAGTTAGGACAAGATTCTGGTGAACCTTAAGTGCCAGGTCAGAGCAACCCTATGAACAACGGAGGGCGGCAAGGGTGTGTATTAAAAAGTTTGAAAGGACAAAATACGAGGGCAAAGCTATCAGCCGGGAAAGAACAATCTGCAGCCAGTCACTGCGCAGGCTGGAAGGAGAGAGAAGAGATCAGAACCAGGAAAATGAGGTTGAAGGAACATTCTAGCGTGGGAAAATATCTTAGAGAAAGAGTGGATACACATGGACCGGGGAGTCACTGGATCGGGTTATGCCATTGACCAAGCTGAGTGATTTGGAGCAAATTGCCTACTTTCTAAGTCCTGGGCTTCTTCGCTGGAAGATGGGTATGATTATGATAATTCCTGCTCTCACAGACTGAGCGAAAATAGACAAAAGATTTCTCTAGGATGGTGCCCGGGATGGTGAGAGGTCAGAATTTTGAGTTTTCAGGCCCCTGTGACTTAGAAAATGGAAGACATTTTATGGAAGACAAGGAAAGAAAGGGAACCAATACTTGGTGTTTCAAGAATCATGCAGGAATTATAAACGCATTACCCTTCACAACAACCGTAGGAGGTAAGTATTTTTATCCCCATTTAACAATTGGCTTAACTAGAGGAAAAGAGAGTCGTTTGGGTATATAAATCAGGGTCTGCCTGAATCGAAAACTTGGGCTCTTTGAACTTCATCGTATGGCTTTAGATTTGTAAAGTTCTATTTTATTTCACTGGTTTATACCTAATGTTCTAGTCCGAGACTATTTTGAGGTTTGATTCTGACATCTAGCCAGGCAATCATCCCTCTAAACTTTGTGTCATCTGAAAGGCGGCCATCAATTTTGCTGAGATGGGGGAGAAAGTTGGAGGAAGGATTTTTTGGAGTGGAAGGAGAGTAGACGCCCTTGATCTATTAGGTATAAGTCAAGGTTACCCGCCTCAAGTAGATGTGTAGACGCAGCCTGGTCGTAAAGTGGCTATAAAAGCCAATGGAATAGTTTAACCGGCTAAGAATGATAGCGCAGGTGGGTGGCAAGTAAACGATACAAGCCAGTTAACCACCAGGCACTGAGGCAGGGAGAAGTAGAGAGGGTGGTGTAGGTGGATGAAATACTTCCACCAAAGAAAAGTAGAAAATGGGAAAAACAAACAGTAAAGGGAGAGTTGGCTGGTATACTAGTGGTGGGAGGTCAAAGACAAGGAGAACATGCTGAATGCTAACATTGAAGAACACAGGTTAGGAAGATGGAAATGAGATAGACCGTCGGAGGAGGAAAGCACAGGCTCCAGTAAGGGGAAGAAATGATGATATCAAAGAAGCCGTATAGGTATAGTGGAAACCATCCTCCACAGGGTCAAGCCTCCCAGTTTTAGCGTCCATCTTAGGCAGGCCCATAAAAAGTTGTTAAATACATCTAAGTGTTCTTTTGATGGGGTAATCTACTTATTTTATTATTTTTAAATGCTTATTTATTTTGAGAAAGAGTGCAAGTGGGGGGAGGGGCAGAGGGAGGGAGACGGTGAATCCCAAGCTGGTGCTGCCCTGAGAGAGCAGAGCCCAATGCGGGGCTTGAACCCACAAACCGGGAGATCATGACCTGAACGGAAGTGGCACACTTAACCAACCGAGCCACCCAGGCGCCCCTATGGATACAATACTTCTGAAGGTACTTAGATGTTGACAGAAGACCACATTTCGAATAGAGGGAGCCACGCGTTACCAGTGGGATACTTCTAAGAAAAACCCATGTTACTCAGGACAAACTGTGGACTCTGAGGGGCAGCTTTTGCTTGGGGCCTAGGATTTCCACCCCAAGGGGGTCCTAGAATCTCCGTCCTGTTTTGGTTTGAAGCAAAACGGGAAGTGACATGCGCCCGCATCTTTCGCCCAGCTGGGATCATTGGAAATCCTTTCTTGGTCATGGAATCAGCCGGCTCTCTGGTATGTTGGGAACCGTGATATTGAAGCAGGAGCCCCTCACTGAGCCCAAGTCCATGCTTTCTCCACCCTCTCTCAGCAGAGGAAGCCCAGGGGCTCTTGGTGCTCCAAAAATTAGCGTTTAGCGTGTTTCAAGTGCCCAAGTGACAGTTAATCCCGACTGAATGCCATTAACGACTCCGGGTTACACCTGAAAACAGTATTTTTTTAGTCGCCTCACCCCATCCCCACCTGTCAATCCTTATTCTGTTCTCGACTGGCCCCCCACCCAGATTAATGATAAGGTGATTGTCCGTCGTTTGCCAAACGAGACTTGGTCAAAGAGTTGACCTAGGGGAGCCTCGCTAGCTTTTCCTCTGGAAACGATTTTAAAGAGAGACGCACACACCGAGAAGCGCAGGCTTTCAGGCGCTGCGGGCCACGGCCTGCGGGGGCAGAGGGGCTCGAGAACCCACGACACGTTTCTCTGAAGCCTGTGCCCGGTTTTCGGGGCCTCTTGCCCGGCCCGGACTTGCTCGACGGCCCGTCGGGGATGTTGCGGTGGGGGGGGGGGGGGGGGGGGGCGTCTTCTTAACCAGGTGTCGTGGCGGTGGTGTTTCCATGCTGGTTCGGGGCGTTGTGTGGTGTGTGCGCGCACAGCGGAGGGGCGGGCGGAGGTGCAAGACCCTCTCTTCCAGGGTGTTCTGGGGCGGTTGCTCCGGTGCCCCCAACCTAAAAAAGGTGACCCCCTCCTCGCGAGGTCCGAAGTGGCGGGAAGCCGGGTCCTCAGAGGCTCCCGAGGGCGAGGGAGGCTCTAAAACCCGGAGGAGGAGCCGGTGCGCGGGGCCGGGGAGGGCGCGGGCGCCCAGGGGAAGGGGCCGCGGGCTTTCAGGTAGAAACACGCTCCCGCTCGCGGGGCCCCGGCCGGCGCGGGGGGCGACCCCGGGGCAGTGGCCGCGCCGGGCGGGAGGTTTCCGGGCCCCTCCCGCGCCTCGGGCTTGTGGGGAGATGGCGGCGACGGTTTCCCGGCTCCCCCGCCCCGGACGCCGATGGCGGTGCGTTCCGGCCCTCCCCCACCAGCTTCTCCCCCACGGTAGCCGGAGCCGGTGAGGCCGGGAGGGCGGGGAGCCGAGGACGAAAGGCGAGAGGGCGGAGGTTGCGTGGTGCAGGCGGCGGGAGGAGGGCCGGCGGGCGGGCGGGCAGGGGAGGAGGAGGAGGAGGAGGAGGCGGGAGCCGTGTCGCACGCAGCTCCAGGCGGGGCAGCCCCGGCGGCTGAGGGACGCAGCCAGACCTTGGCGGGACGGGGATTTAACCGGGGCCCGGGCTCAGCGACCAGGTGGAGACGTCGCCCGAGCCATTTAGGCACCAAGGGAAATGAGGGTGAGTGGCGGCGGCGCCGGGGCCGAGGGGAGGCGGCGGCGGCGGCGGCGCAGGCCCGGGCCGGAGCCGCGGTGTCGCAGTGACTGGGGCCGCGGCGGCCGAGCCCAGGCGCCCGGCGAGGCCTGAGCCGCCGAGCCGAGCCGCAGCGGGGCGGAATGGCGGCCGGGCCCGGGGACTCGTGGGCGGAGGACGCTGGGGCGGGAGGGGAAGCGAGCGGGGCCCGGCCCTGAGTCACCCCGGCCGGCTCGGGCCTGGCCGGGCCGCGGCCCCGGACGCGGGCTCCGAGCGACCAGGCCTGGACTACGCACTGGAGGGGGGAGCCGGGGCGGGGGGGGGAGGAAAAAAAAAAAAAACCCGATTCATCGCACCCGAGGCGGCGGCCTGGTGGCGCCGGCCTCTCTCCTGGCCGCGACCGGCCTCGGGCTGCGGGGCTGGGCGGGCGAGCGAACGGCTCGGGGCAGCCCGGGCGTGCGCGCCTCGCCCCCCCTCGGCCCCTTTCGTACGGCGACCCCGCGGGGCGCCGCGGCTGGTGCCCTTCCCCCCCCCCCCCCCCCCCCCCCTCGGGACCGCTAGTCCCCCGTGCGGCGCTTTTCCCCCCGACTCGTGCTCTCAGGAAAGTACTGGGCTCGCGCGCAGAAGGAGCCGCGGAGCCGGGCTGTGCTTTCCGGTTCCCCGCCCGCAGGCTCTCCGGCTCCCCGCCTGCATTGTTGCGACTGTGCAGGACGCTGTTATCGGGTCACAGTCGCCCCTTTGCCCCGTTCTCTCGGGGGAGCGGACCGGGGAGGGGCCCAGGGATGCGAGTGCGGCGGCCGAACGGGAAGGAGCCCCCCTCCCCCCGCCCCGGTGCCCGCGAGTCGGGCCGGGCCTCGGCGCGCCCCCGGCCCTGCGCCCGGCGGGAGCGCGCGCTGACCCTGCAGGTAACCCGGGGCGCCGGCGGCCGGCGTGGGGCGGGGTCGCCGGCAGCCTGGTTCCGCCACCTGTGCCGCGTTGGGGTCCCTGGACGGAACGGCTGAGAGAGAGGGAGTTGCTTTAGGAACATTCCTTGAGACCGATCCCCAAAGTTAAGGGTTTTCTCTCTTTAGCGAGCTCTTTGCCAAAACCGGGATTCTCTTTTCCGATTGGATCGCTGTTGTTGCTTTTAGTTCGTAGCTGGCGTTAGTGGTAAGTGTGCAAATACGGAATTGCAGTTAAGTTATTTATGTGCTGTGTGTAGTTGCCCGTCCCCGAAGTGGCATTAAAACAGCCAAAGTTAGGAGTGGAGTAAATGGTCACGCTGTTTTTGAAATGCACTTATTCCTAGTGGCAGAAGGGGAACTAAATTCACTTTTTAAACTTTAAGCCCTGAGTTTTTAGGACCTAAACTGTGTGCAGTTTTAAGTTTAAAACCTCTTTTTGTGGCCACGTTGCCTACCTGATTTCCTGAGATCCTGGAGAATTTATTATGGCTTGTGTAGCAAACTAGGAAATGTTTGAAAAGCAAAACCAGTTTTGTCAGGGAATTTGGGGGGTCGGATAGGAGATTTCTTTGTTTAAAAAGGTTCTTGGATATTAGAATTTTTTGTGTTTTTTTGTTTGTTTGTTTTTTTTACTTGGCAGTGCTGTTTGTTGCTTTCCCTGGTAAGAGGAATCGCATTTCCAATTCCAAAGCACACAAACTTTAACCCTAGGATGCCCATTTGGGGGGGTTTCTGGAGAGTGCTCATTAAGTTTGAGACGGGTGGCTGAATTACTCACTGAAAATATTAAGCTTTTTTTTTTCCGTGGTTGGCGCCATCTTTTAAAAACAATTTTGCCAAAAAAGAAAAACACGGTAGCTAGCCTAGTATTTGAATTTCTCATGCCTCCCCTCCGAGCCACATGCTCAGCTCTTTGCAGCAGTGTCTCCCAGTCCTAATGTCTGGGAGACCACATCAGGAGGCCGAAGGGACACACGAATGCCTCAGCTGATTCTGCAGTTTCCTTCCACCTTAATTAACAGCCCCTAAGACTCCTTTGCCTCTTGCTGAGTATCCACGAGGTAAGTAACTTAGTGTTGATTGTCATTACAGCCTTCACACTTTTCAGACTATGAAGTCCTTGAAGGCAAGGGATATGCCTTATTTGTGCACCCCCACGATAGGATAGACCTCGGCCGTGGGTACCTCAGTTGTTTTTTGAATCAATAAATCCAGAACAGTTCTGATCCCCGGGCTGTGGCCACTTCTGATGGGGGCTGCAGAAAGCACTGCGCTTGTGCTGGTAGGAATGCAAATTTCATTACAATTGCTGTTAGCCCAGGATCCAATACAGTGCCCCAAAGGAAAAATGCCCGGGTTTTCTTTGTGGAAATCCAGGAAAGTGTTAAGAAAACAAGTGGCAAAACTTTAATTAGCATTTTTCCCCCCTTCAGAACTAGTTTTAAGGTGCAGCTTTACAGTTTTAAAAAAACTTTTTCTTTATTTATCAATTGATCGATTGCAACAAGATTGAAGTATTTTCCGCCAGCTTAAGTATTTGCAGCCTTGCCTTTGAAATGAAATCCCTTGGGAGCTGAGGCCCTTCCCTGTTGAAGAGGTGAGGTGCGCCCAGCGGAGGTACTGGAGTCTTATGTGACCTCACCTCTCGGAAAGGCCATTCTTTCCTTGAGGCCCTTTTTTGTTTGTTTTTTTGGTTTTTGTTTCTGTTTTAAGAAACTCCCTCCTAGTATCCCCAGGAGGCACAGTGGGCCTTTCTTTCAGCATGGAAAATTAAAATGAAGGTACTTGAATTTTTTTTATATTCATTTTTGAGAGACTGAGACAGAGGGTGAGGAAGGGAGGGGCAGAGAGAGGGAGACACAGAATCCGAAGCACCCCCCCCCTCACAAACCACAAGATCATGACCTAAACCGAAGTCAGATGCTCAACTGACTGAGCCAGCCAGGTGTCCCAAAATGAAGGTACTTTAAATTGAGGGGCTGTTACTTGCCATTCTTCAAGTTAAAAATCAGGGCCCCGGGCGCCTGGGTGGCGTAGTCGGTTAAGCGTCCGACTTCAGCTAGGTCACGATCTCGCGGTCCGTGAGTTCGAGCCCCGCGTCGGGCTCTGGGCTGATGGTTCGGAGCCTGGAGCCTGTTTCCGATTCTGTGTCTCCCTCTCTCTCTGCCCCTCCCCCGTTCATGCTCTGTCTCTCTGTGTCCCAAAAATAAATAAAAAACGTTGAAAAAAAAATTTTTTTTTAAATAAAAAAAAATGAGGGCCCCCAGAAACTTAGGAATGTATTTGTGTTTTTCTTCTTTGCTGTTTCAGCCCCACATAGTTGCCAAAGCCCCCGATCTTCAGCAGTAGAGTCAATCTGGAATATGAGGTCTTCAGGGGAGCATTGGCTTATTTCGAACTTCTCATTGAGATGTACCTAGAGAAAAGAGTGTCCCATTTTTAAGGGCCAATTCTGGGTTCACCTTGCTCTTTTTCCTGATACCTGGTACTTTGTCAGTAAAGTGGTCTTTTGTTTTTCAAAACTGAGGGGCCAACATTAAATGAAGAGTAAATGAAATTTGGAAGGAAGGCCCTTATGTTTATTAATAAGGACTTTCAGCTCCCTGTTTATAACACGTATGTTTAATCATGCTTTAAACAGAATTATGATGCCTAATGATGTTAAGGTTTTTTATTCACACAGATATTTTCCCACCATATGTATGTTATTTATTCACTTATGTTTGCCGAGGACGTTTTGCATAGAACATTTTGCTTGGTAGAGAAGACCTGGGGTCTGATTCCAGCTTAACTTTGCTGGGCCTGTATTTCCTTATTTGTAAAATAAGATGGTTTTTAATTGATACTATTTTAAGACTTCCTTAGGCCTTCAAAGTGTGTGGATGCCATGGGAATGTCACAGCTTTTAACAGCATTTGAAAAACTGTCCTCTAAAGCATACTCTTACTCATGTGTGAAAAACAGACTTGTGAAACCTCAGTTTGATAGTCATTTAAATTTTTTCCTTTGGGCAACTTGGATCAAGTAAGCAGAGTCCCCTCACTGGCTTCCACTCCCTGCTCCAGCAACACTATGGCCGTTTCCCCGTGCTGGCCTTTTGTCCCCTGCTTTTGCTCGAGCTTCCCCTCTGCCACCTGACGGACTTCTGCTCCTTCAAAATGGTTCCACTTAGGCCCTGACCTCTTGTCCCATCCCATCCAGGGCTAGGAGTCCCCCGCGCTCCTCCTCCCCCCCCCCTTCGCCATCCCATGAGGCCTGGCCTGGGTCCCTGTCCCAGCAATTTACCCTCTGATTGGACTGGGTGGTTTCTCCCCCTAGATGGACCTCCGTCAGGGCTGGGAACGTATGCCATCCATCTGTCCCCTGTACCTAGCACCCTGCCTGTGTCTACATTCATTTAACTCCTACTGTGTTCAAGAACAGACTCCCTCCCACCTGGAATTTTTACCAGACTTCATAAAGTGTGGGTACCGCTGCCTAATCTACCTTACAGCATAGAGCTAAAGAAACTGAGGCTCTGAGTACGGAAGGTCAGACCTAGTAGGTGGTGAAGCCTAGGACGAGGCGGAGAGACTCCGGAGCTCAGGACTGCAGACAGCTGCTTCCTGAGTGTTTTCTATGAAAGAGAAGAGATCAGAATGGAAGTGCCTTAAAGATTGATAACCCATCACGACAACCGAATTCATTGTGCAGAACTCTGCTTGACCGCCAAGAATGCTTATTCTTCTTGGTCTTTCAGCAACTGGTGGACACAGAAGGAGAGTCATTAGGCACTAATGGGATAGAAGTGAACAGTTCAGGGGGCACCTGGGTGGCCCAGTTGGTCAAGCGTCTGACTTCGGTCAGGTCATGAACTCATGCCGAGTTCAAGTCCTGCATCCGGCTCTCTGCTATCAGCACAGAGCCTGCTTCAGATCCTCGATCTCCCTCTTTTGCACACCGTCTCTCAAAAAAATAAAAAGAAAGAAATGAACAGTTCTGGAACTTCAGGACTGTTAAATTGGGTGTGATTCGTTGGCCTTGCAAAAACGTATAAAACCATTTTAAGACTGTTCAGATCTAACAAGTTGTGATTTTTAAAAAGGCCTGTGTCAGAAAGTATTTTGGAAGACCTAGAATGAATGTGTGCAGCCATTTAAAATCTTGTGTGCATGAAGTGTGTAGGCGCTGGTGAAAATATTTAAAGTAGTGCAAACTGGTTGTAATTCTAGGGTGGTGAACTCGTGTGCTTTTTAATGTCTTCCCAAAAAATGTTTTCAGAAACAATAGATAGAAAAATTTTTTAAGAAACCAAATGATCTTAAGATGGCGAAAGCCTCTCCCAGCACACTACTGAAAGTAGGAACTGTAAGGGAAAACAATTCCTGTAAAGGAAAAAATCAGAATAAGTAAGTTTCTGGATGTTAAAATGCCAGAAACAGAAGGACACATGGCAAACAGAGAGATATTATAAACTTACAAGCAATTTAACTTTCCTTACAGAAAGAGGACTTGTAAACCAATAGGATAGAGAAGGCACCTTCCTCTGCCATGGGGAAAAAAAAACAAACAAAAAAAAAAACCACGTCAACTAGTACTTTCTAAAAGAAGGAGCAGGAAACACGAAAGTTTCAGCTCCACCAGCAGTACTCCTAGAAATGCCAATCAGGGAGACCCTGTTCTTAAAAATTTTGGCATAGAAGAAAAAATAAACTGCTTCAGGTGAGGATATGGAGAAACGAGCCCACTCGTGCGTTACTAGAAAGAGTAATTTAGTATGACTTTTCCGAGAGAAATCTGTTGACACAAGCTTACAAACTATGTATGCCCTTTGAAATCACTCACTCTAAAATTTAAGAGCGGAAATGATGAATAGATTGATGCTCTCATGAGGACACTTATTTAACACCATCATTTGAGCGTTTGTTTTCAGTGTTTTGCTGTTAAGGACAATTATTTCATCATTTTTAAATAACTTTGCATTTCTGTAATTCTGTATTAGTGATTATTCACTGAGCATCAAGTGACAGAAACATGCTATAAAACCATTTGTAGGGGCGCCTGAGTGGCTCAGTTAAGCGTCCGACTTCGGCTCAGGTCACGATCTCATGGTCCGTGAGTTTGAGCCCCGCGTCGGGCTCTGTGCTGACAGCTCAGAGCCTGGAGCCTGTTTCGGATTCTGTGTCTCCCTCTCTCTCTGACCCTCCTCCGTTCATGCTCTGTCTCTCTCTGTCTCAAAAATAAGTAAACGTTAAAAAGAAAACAACCATTTGTAATGTCTAAAATTTTAGGGTTGTGGTATGTGAGTACATACCTTAAATAAAAAGATGACAAACCAAAAAGTCATAGTGATGATCTCTGAGCAGTGGATTTATGGGCTATTTTTAGTTTAGTTTTTCTGGTTTTCATTTTTTCCTCCCGTTTTCTACAGTGCACGTGTATGTATAATACAGTGGATTAATTTGTAAAAACGACCACAGAAAGAACAGTGGAGCTGGTGGGTCTCCTTGGAGCGAGGCGGTTCTGCTTGGTTTTGCGTGGAAATGGCCTTGGTGCTGGCTTTGCGCGCCGGCGTGCTGTCACTGACGGTTCGGTGTGTGCGGGGAGGGCTGCCCGATTTCCCGTTCTTTCCCCCACACCTTCATCCTTCAGCTACTTCAGGTCCCCTCACGGTTCCTGATCTCCCTGAAACCACCTTAATCTCATGAAACTCATAATTTTGAGATTTTAGTAAATTCTCACACTGGATTCATTACTGACCGATTGTCTTCGGTGTGGAAGCTTCCTTTTCTTGGTGATGCTGTGAGCTTCCTATCCTTTTTTGCTGACTTCATAACTCCTAGTAATAGGTGCAGTTTTAAGTTGAGTGTGTATTCTAAATGACACAAATGAGGAATGCAGTTGGACTTAGGAGAAAAGCGGTACATCGAGGAAACATGGCACCAAATGCCAGGACTCAAATGCCTTTACTATGTAGGTGTTAGTTAACCATGTCGTGACTGAAGTAGTTAAGTGTGCCTGAGAAGCAGCCGGAAGTCAGGACGTGGGGGAAAGGCCAGAGCCCGAACCTCCCTCCCTGCTGGATGGAAGGAGGCCTGCCTTCCTTCCGGCCCAGAGTCCAGTTGTGCCGGACCGGAGAGAAGTCGAGTGCTTCACCACCTGCGGGAGGGTGGAGAAGAGGAAGTCCCAGAGTGGTGTTTTCTGACTTCCACCATGTGAAACATTCAAAATCCAGGAGGTTTCCTTGTGGGTTCATCTTAGGTGTAGTAGCACCACTTTTTACTCAGCGCCAGAGACCAGGCTAAACCCTCGTTGGTGACTTTGGAGCTGCTCTCCCTTGGCTTTCTGCTCCTTGGAAATGCCTCACTTGGGACGGAAGCCTCTCCTCCACCTTCCTGGTTGGTGGTGAACTTGGACGCAGTGCCGGGACATTTGACCCGTGTTCAGAGACTCCCCCGGTTAGCGTCTGCTATTTGACACAGTGAAGAAAGAGCACCAACAGGGGCCTCAAAAGACACAAAGGCGGGGTCGGGGGGAGGCTTAGTGATGCGGTGGATACTCAGCCTGTTGAGCAATTTGCCCAGTCTTCCCTTCAGTGCTACTTTGTAAATGTTCTGTGTGTTGGTGACTTTGCCGCGAACGGGTTGTTTTTTGATGTCTGTAGGTGAGCTGGGGCATTCCTCTGGCGAGGCGTGTCATACAGTCAGCTTGATATTGTGAAGCTTCGTTTGCTTTTGTGGGGTTTTGGGGCGTCACTTTTATCACGAAGGTGTTCCACTTTACACGTTTACTGCATTTTCACTGTTGTCATTTGGAGCCGTAATTGTCCATCTGTGTTCTGTGACATGTAAGTGACGGGGGTGAGAGAGAAGATCTGTGAATAAATAAATTTAGGAAATACTTGGTTGCACACTGAGGGACCTTTGACATGTTAGTATATGTTGCTCTTGTCACAGGGAGACCTAGATCTTCCAGGGGATATATGTCTTCCAGGGTGTGTATGTCTGTGTGTCCGTATAAGGTGGACCCTTAATACAGCCTTTGAGGGAAGAAAACCTTTCTACCATATTAAAGAATGTATTTTGTTTTGTAGAGCACACTGATTTTAGACTCATAGGTGACAACATGCCTTGAAGTAGCAAGTGGTCTCAGTAAATCGACGTGTTCATTTTTGTTGTGTCTTTGGCAAGCACCGATAATGGAGTCTGGAGGCCCTTGTGTGCTTGGGAGCACTGTGTGCGAGGTGCCGTAGAGCCTGGGATCCTGACGAATACGGTTAGGTGTGGAGTTGTCTAGAAGCGATTTCTGCTTCACTTTATTCCGTGTCTGAATCCTAAATGCTCTTACAGGAAGTATCTTAAAACAATTTTTTTAAGCACATGGATTAGCATTAATTTATAGTCAGTGCTGAGGAACACCAACACAGTCAAAGCGTGCGTCACCCGACGTTTTCTTGGTGGGGTCCTGCTAAAAGTACTTTTTAAACCTGGAAAATACTGGTTTATGGCATTCACTACAAAGATAGGTCAAAAATTTTTTTCTTTATAACTTGAAACTGCCTGGACTGGAAATTTCAGTCCGTTGAAAATCAGAAGTGGTGTCCCTTTACGCCTTGGATTCTTCCCTGCTCTCTCCCATGGGTTCTCCTGCATTTCAAGCTCGGTGGTTTCCAGAGTGTGAACAGTGTTCTCAGGAGGTGTTAGGCCGGATTAGTTTGGGAAGCATAACCAGGTCTGTTTTCTGGAGCATTTTGGCCTTTTCAAGGAGGGAATTTAACAGGCAGTGATTCCGAAAGTTTTCAGCCAGTTCGCCCTTTTTTTTTTTTTTTTTGCTTGAAAGATCTCTTGACATTAGCTTCTGCGGAGAATATGTTGCTCTTCTAGTTGTATCTTTTCTTTTAGTGGACGTTCAGGAGCTCTCTCCTGACTTGATTCTCTGTTCCAGTTTATTTTGCTGTGGGGCTTCCCGGTTTTGCTTCCGCGGAGGTAGTTGTGATGCTTCTAACCGTTGGCTCACTGGCTCCTGCCGAGCTCCATCCACACTGACCTCCCGACCCGTCCTGCCCCAGGCGACTCCCGTCTGGCTCCCTGCACCCCTCCCTGCCCCGGGCCCAACTTCTCTCTCGCTAGCCGCCTAGCAGAGACTCCATATTCCGTGAGCCAGCTACCCAGTTCTTCCTCCACAATGCTGTGTACTCGCACCTTCCTTTTTGGTTCCGGTGCCGGCTTCGTGACCTCCTCGCGCTGCCGCACCTGTGTTCAGGCTCAGCCGCGCGTCCCGCGACGAGAGCCTGCCCCCAGTGCGGCTGGGAGTCCCCGTGGTTTCGTGGATTGGGCTCTGCTTGCGGTTCTCGAGCGTCCTCCCGCTTGCAATCCCCCCCGCTCCCCGGAAGCTCAGAAAAACCCTGCGGCCCCGCGCTGGGTGCAGAGCCGCAGGCCACCCGCCTCCCCGCTCCCGGCTCCCCGACGGGCTCCTAGACGGCGGGCACCAGGGGCGTGTAGGGCCGGCCCGATGCTTCTGGAACACAACTTAATGGCATTCCAGTAAATCAGACCGGTTTGTAAGAGTTCTGTTAACTTTGAGATTTTACCTATGATGTAGACATTTTCTTCTGATGAGCTGATTTTTAGAAAATGTCTGTGGTTGAAGGATTCACAGACTGTTAACCAACAAACCATGGCGCGCTAAAATTTCCTTGTGAACGTTTGGGTGTGGTGTAAGGTAAACGTCCGACCTGTTGCTTTGTTGGTAGATGTATTAGGTGAGTGTGCGTGTTTGTACGTAGGACAGTAGATTCCCGTAATAGTTGTAGTGAAAAGCAATTTTAAAACATTCAGATGACTGTCTTGGCAGCAATGAATGGAACTGCAGTTTCACATTAAAAAAAGGATTTTTTTTTTTTTTTTTTTTAACGTGGAGGAGAGGGTTTTGAGGTATTGAAGGCCTAGTATAGACTTAAGTGAACACATACTCTGTGTCCAGTTTGGAAAAAATTGCTCCTAAAATGTGCTGCTTTCTACAGTTATTGCATTTATACCTTGCATAAGTTGGTTTCTGTACAAAGTGTTGATGTGTAAGTTTTATCTTAGAAAATTGAGTTGTTTGTGAAGCTCAGGCCCTCTGAAATGTCCTTTTTTATACATGTGTTTTCCCCCCTTACAGAACCACGAGGGGATCTGGATTTTGTGATTTTGGTGTTCTTTAAAAAATACTCATTTTCAACTGGAAACATGGCTTGATGGTTTTCAAAATAAGCTATTTGATGCATAAGCTTGAAAGCTTTGCTTGAGAAAGAAAAACGTAAGTTAATGAAGTACATTATGTGAAATCAAGAATGTTGGCGGACATTTCTTTGAGGCCTCCCACGTTAGACTTGAGTTTGACAATAAAGACATTAGTACTTCCCCAGTCAAAACTAGTGTGTTGATAGAAATCATGGGGCTCCTGGGTGGCTCAGTTGGTTAGGCATCCAAATTCGGCTCAGGTCATGATCTCACGGTTCACTGGTTCGAGGCCTGCGTCAGGTTCTGTGCTGAGCTCAGAGCCTGCAGCCTGCTTCAGATTCTGTCTCTTTCTGTCCCTTCCCCGCTCGTTCGTGTTTCTTTCTCTCTCTCTCTCAAAAATAAACAAAACATTAAAAAAATTTAAAATATCAGTCACAGTCTTAATATGTAGAATGTTCTTTATGCGTATTTATGTGTGGGGTTTAATTATTGTAGAGGTGCGAAAGAGCCACTTTTCTGTTTCTTATTCTGCCTCTAAACAGTAACCTAAAAATCACCAGTATCATAGTGACTACAAAAACCAGTTGTGTACCCTGAGAAAAATTCACTACAAATTTTTGCAACTAGAACTGTCTTGATTAGGAGCGGTTCCATTTTTTTTTTTTTAATTTTTTTTTTTTTAACATTTATTTATTTTTGAGACAGAGAGAGACAGAGCATGAACGGGGGAGGGTCAGAGAGAGAGGGAGACACAGAATCTGAAACAGGCTCCAGGCTCTGAGCAGTCAGCACAGAGCCTGACGCGGGGCTCGAACTCACATACCGCGAGATCGTGACCTGAGCCGAAGTCGGACGCCCAACCGACTGAGCCACCCAGGCGCCCCCCATTTTTTTTTTTTTAAGGTAAAAATACTAAGTGTAAATCTGTTTCAGAATCCTCTTAGGGGTAGCTGATGTTATGGGTTTACCACATTTTTTCCTTTGTTATACATATGGCAGGTTGTTCTGACTCTTCGTGGGGAGCAAGATTAAAAAACAACAACAAAAAGCAACCCTCACCTGCCTTCAAGAAAAAAAAAAACCCTCTGTTACTGAAGGTCATCATCAAATGGCACGTTTTCTGTGACCTCAGATGATTTACTCAGATAATTGAGAGACTGGATTTATAATCTAAATACATTTGATTGACTCAAAGCCCAGGTTCAATACACGTATATTCTGTATCACTCACATAGCTTTTCCCCAGTATTTATAATGTCAGAAGACATAAGTACTTGATGTTGTAATAGCTACTAAGGACTTTCTCAACAAGCTGGTATTTTTCGGGGCAGTGACTGAACATGTACACAGAAGGGGGTGCAGGTCTGACAGGTGGTTCCACAGGAGCAGTAGGTGAAATCAAGCTCCTGGAAACCCTGGGAATCAAGACCCTCGTCCAGGGGCACCTGGGTGGCTCAGTCAGTTAAGCGACCAACTCTTGATTTCAGCTCAGATCATGATTTCACAGTTGTGGGATCCAGCCCCGTGGGATAGTCTCTCTCTCTCTCTCTCTCTCTTTTTTCTCTGTCGTTCTCTCAAAATAAATAAAGACTATTGTCCACGCACCAGAAACATTTCAGCTAAAGGAAGGTGATTCTTGATTTCTCTTGGTGTCTTCAGTAGGGTGAATACATTTTTAGAATGTATTCAAATCAAAATGTAAAAACTCTACCTCTACATCAGATAGAGTGTTGAGGTAGGACTGTGTGTCCTTTTTAAACCAATTTGTAGCGAAATGAGAAGTGTCTTTCAAAGTTCACCTAGCTCAGGGCAGTTGCTGACCAGAATTTTTGACTCAGGGTTGATGGTTTGAGTAGCCGCGGCGAGTGAAGCAATGAAAAGGCTTGAGAAAACCCGGACTAGGTGACGGTCTTGTTCGCCCGGCGATGCGGCAGCTTTGGCAGCCCGCCTTGTGGCTGATGCCGGTTAAGGACTTAGCACTGGCCCACGAGAGGGAAACCATTCGCCCCGCGTGCAGAAAATTGGGCGAGTACTTGAACGCCACCGTGGGAACTAGGAGTTGAGACTTCATTTAAACGAAAGGTGACAGGCAGTTGTGGTAAAATAAGCACCTCTCAGTGAAGCGGCCCCCGTGTATGAACCTCCCCAGGGAGGGAGAGACCGGCCCCCTGCGCGCGGCCCGCGATGGTGCCTCGCCAGCCAAGGGCGCGCGCCTGCACACGCACGGCCCTGTGGCCTTAGGATGTTTCCTGGACCGCCAGCATCCCGCTCACCTCCAGGGCCCCCGTGACTCGCTGTGTGTATCTATCTGTTAGCCTGGGTCCCGAAATTGCTGCGGCGCCAGCACGGAAGAGGAATCTCTTGGGTGCCGTTGAGCACTGAAAACTCTTCAGTTGTGGGTTTTCCAGCCTTCGTGGCTTCAATAGGACAGCAACGCACCCGTTAACTGGTAAGATAGGTAAGAAGGGGTTCTTTAAGCTGGCATTTTAAAGCATCCTGTTGAACATACGTGGTGGTAGAACGAAAGATTCGGGTGAGTTTGAAGAGAGAAGGAGGTCGATTGCAGGGCACCTGGGTGGCTCAGTCGGTTAAGTGTCTAACTTCGCCCCCCGGCATGATCTTACGGTTGGTGGGTTGGTGGGTTCGAGCCCCGCGTCCGGCTCTGTGCTGACAGCCTGGAGCCTTCTTCAGGTTCTGTGTCTCCCTCTCTCTCTGCCCCTCCCCCACTCGTGTTCTGTCTCTCTCTCTCAAAAACATGAAAAAATTAAAAAAAATTGAGATTTCAAAGAAAATTTGAGCTGTTAGCAACTGGATCCCCAGGTCCGTCAGAATACAGAGCTTCCACCTTCTTGATGACAGATACACTTTGAGGGGAATCTTTGGAAAGTACTGCTCTTGGTATTATCAGTTATCAAGGGTATTAAGACGTTTTTAGGCAACATTAATTTACCTCATTTTGACTTAAGAAAATATATATGAACATGCTCGCTTTGACGTTTCTCCCCTGAGAAGTTTTTCGTTGTATTTTAAATTTAAGTACCACTGTTAGGAATTTCAAGGACACCTGGTAACCTTTGTGGAAGTGTTACTACAAATAAAAGCAAGTGTCTCCTACGTGCAGGGTGCTCTTCTAAACATTGTATTTACGTAACTCGTCTGTCGCTTTCAACACCCCTGTGAGGTCAGTATTGTTTATTGCCCATGATACATAACTATAGGCACAGAAGGCGAGGAATTTATGCAAGCCCACGTAGCTGGTTGGGTCGTGAAGCTAGAAAATTGAAGTCTACATACGTTTATATATTAACTACAGTATTTGAAAAAGTCACGGCCCTGTGTAACGCCGATCCACGCTTTTTTTTTTTTCTTTTTTTGAGCGAGACCAAGTATGAGTGGGGGAGGGGCAGAGAGGGAGACACAGAATCCAAAACAGGCTCCAAGCTGTCAGCACAGAGCCTGATGCGGGGCTCGAACCCACGAACCGTGAGATCGTGACCTGAGCCGAAGTCTGACGCCCAACCGACTGAGCCACCCAGACACCCCCTGATCCACGCTTCTTGAATTGTTTCTACAGTAGGAAATACATTTTATGGGGAAAACCCGGACATACACAGGCGTAACTGAGATAAAAGATGCACTGAGTAATCCTTACTTTCTTGTTATGTTCTGTGAGCTCTTTTTTTCTATTTTACTTTATTAAAAAGTTTCGGTTGCCATTTACAAAGTTGATCTCGTGATCCTCACATCAATGAATTGTAGCCCTCAGCTTGAAAAGCGTACATGTAGATAATCGTGATTAAATCTGATGCCGTTTTTCTTTGTTTTAAAGCAAACAGAAATGCTTGGAAATAAAATACACGGCAGCACCAGACGAGATCCTTGAATAAATCTGCGGGAGCATTGTGCCAAAGCTGAGATCTGCAATTCAGTCTTCAGCAGTGGAAACCGGTTTCTGTGGACAAACCAGTCAGTCTGTACAGCACCTGTTAAGTAGTAACAGGTCTTCTGTGGGTTTCCAAGTTTTCTAAAGTACTTGACACTGGTGAAGCTCCGGTCGCCCTCCTTGGAAGTCACGTGGTAATGAAAGTAGGAAGGGTCTATGTGCTGGCTGAATGGAGGTTCAGTTATGAATTGAATGATACTTAGGGCTTTGAGTGCAGTATGTGGGTTTTTAGGATTTGAAAGGACTCTCTTGGTTTAAATGTTCAAGTACTCAAGCTGAAGAAGAAAAATTATTTAATGCCTAAGATGTTCAGAGGAGAAAATTCTGTGCTTAATGACATCTGAAATTTCTCATTATTAGAAAATCCTGTGTGTGGGTGTGTTGGGGGAATGAATTGAATTAGCATGTGCACGTATTTATAATTAGAAAGACAAAGATTGAACACGAGAAGGCAGCTCTATTGATTCATTTGGCACAAGTGTGAGGGCCTGCTAATTTCAAACCTCTGCGAGTTTTTAGAGAGCGGGGAAAGGCCGAGAGAGAACTAAGCTGTGAAACTTGAAATCCTTTTGTGCTTACCCCACCCCACAGCGGTGAGTCCTGGCCTTGTTTCTTAACTTTTTTAAAGCCATCGCTGTTAGATTTTTTATGGCTCGTTTCAGCAATTCTTGTCGGAGCTGTGCCTAAGGCCTCTACATCCTGTGAACGTACCTCCTCTCTCTCAGCCCCGGCTCTGCCTGCAGGAATTGAGAGCACCCGTCCGCGGCTGGGTGACAGCATGTCCGTAGTAGTTCTACGTGCCAATGGGCTGCGTGGGTTTTGTGTCGGTTCGTGTTAAGTATCCTCGGAGATTCAGGCGTCTTCTTAAACCCTTGGAGTAGCAGACTCACCAGTATCTCCGGAGCTCTTTCGGTGCGCCGAGGCCTTGCGTTCGGTGCCAAGGACTCAACTGTGAACGAGGCCCAGGCCCCTGCCCCCCAGCCCCGGCCTGGTCCTAGAAGAGACGTCCTGTTTTCAGAGAAGGACCCTTCGTTACTGCTGCGTTTTCCGTTTTGGTAGTAACAGAAAGAAGTGTCCGTTTTCTTTACCGAAACCTCCGTTACTCAAATAGCAGTAATTCTTAGCAAAGTAGCCTAATTTTGAATTCAGGAAAGCAAGCAAATACGGTATTTGATATTTGCTTTTTGTTTCCTCACGCTTTCCAGATTATACAATATAAGTGTATTTTATGAATGAAATAGGAAAATAAAAAATGAGCCCCTACTCTCATTTTTTTTCAAAGACTTTTTTTTTTTTTTTTTTAAAGAGCAGTTGTAGGTCCACAGCAGAATTAAAGAGGAAGGCACAGAGATTTCCCACATACCTCTGCCACATACGCAGCCTCACCCTGTTACCAACATCTTGCACCAGAGTGGTCCATAACCTACATTGACACATCAAAATCGCTCAAAGTCCGTAGCTGATGCTACCACCTACCTTGGTGAGGTACATTGTATGGTTTTGGACAAAGGAGTAGTGACCTGTATCCATCATTATAGTATCATGCAGGGTAATTTCACTGCCCTAGAAATCCTCTGTGTTCTGTCTCCCCCAACCCCAACCCCCTGGCAACCGCTGATCTTTTCACTGCCTCTGTAGTTTTGCCTTTTCCAGAATGTCCTACAGTTGGAATTATACAGTGTGTAGCCTCTTGAGATGGGCTTCTTTGACTTCATCACATGCCTTTAAGATTCCTCTGTCTTTTTGTGACCCAATAAATAGTTCATTTCTTTTTAGTAAAGAGTAATACTCCGTTGTCTGGATGTACCACACGTTAGTGACTCATCCATTCATCCACTGAAGGACATCTTGGTTGCTTCCAACTTTTGGAAGTTAAGAATAAAACGGGCAGGTTTTTGTGTGGACGTAAGTCTTCGGCTCCTTTAGGTGAATAGCAAGCAGCGTAGATGCGGATCATAGGGTAAAAGTGTGTTTAGTTTTCTGAGAAACCAGCCGATTGTCTTCCAAGGTGGCTGTACCATTCTGCATTCCCACTGGCTGTGTATGCGGGCCCCTGGTGCTCCATATTCTTAACCAGCATTTGGTGGTGTCAGTGTTCCAGATTTTGGCTATTCTAATAGATGTGTAGGAGGTATCTTGTTCTAATTTGCATCTCCCTGATGACACATGATATGGAACGTTTTTTCATAGGCTCGTTTGCTGTCTGTATATCTTTGGTAAGGTCTTTCGCCCATTTTTTTTTTTTTAATGTTTATTTTTGAGAGAGAGAGAGACCGAGCGGGGGAAGAGTAGAGAGACGGGGGGGAGACAGAATCTGAAGCAGGCTCCAGGCTCTGAGCTGTCAACACAGAGCCCGACGCGGGGCTCGAACTCACAAACCGTGAGATCATGACCTGAGCCAAAATCTGACACTTAACCAAGTGAGCCACCCAGGGGCCTCGGCCCATTTCTTAATCAAGTGGTTTTCTAACTGAGTTTTAAGAGTGCTTTATATATTTTGGTTAGCAGTCCTTTATAAAATGTGTCTTTTGCAAATGCTTTCTCTCCCCCTGTGGCTCGTCTTCTCATTCTCTGGACATTGTCTTTCATAGAAGTTTCAAATTTTCATGAAGTCCAGTTTATCAGTGATTTCCTTTGTGGATCGTGCCTCTGGTGTTGTATCCAAAAAGGCATCACACCTGAGGCCCATCTAGGTTTTCTCCTGTGATCTTCTGGGAGGTGTTTCATTTTGCTCCATTTTTATTTTTAAGGAAGGTTTTACAAACACTACATGAATAATGTTTGACATATTAAAAGTGTCCTTGTATTTATGCACTTAATGGGTTTTCATCATTTTCTGACTAAATCAGGTGAATTAGATGGGTCTTTAAGGATCATCTCCTACCCCCTTACTATATTTTTAGGGGGAAGAAAGCAAGCTACCATTTGGGGGAATTTCTGCAATGGGCCAGGCAGAGAACTAGACATTTTTACATCTGATTTATGTCTCATCTGAATCTCCAGTTGGTATTTGGGTCTTTAATTTAAAATGAGTTAACAGCATTAGAACTGGCATCGTTGAAGGAACCACATGTTGCCTTCTAAGTGAGTGTGATTGGGAGTGCTCACTGGATTTTGATTCTCTGCAGCGGATGGCATGGTATTTTCTCAATCCCACCTGGAGGTGAACCGAGGGGGGGGGGTCATGGTGAGATCACCCAGAGGACCCCCTTGTAGAGGGCAGTAGGAAGCATGAATGCAGGCAGAATATAGTCAACTTGCCATCAGACTTTGAATTCAGGGTTACGTGAAGTTCAGCTGTGAGGCTTGCAAAGAAGTTGTTCTAGGAGACCGCTGTTGTAAGTCATTCTCGTTGGTTGTACGTTATTTTTGAATTAGGTATGTGGTTTGTTGTAGAAGCTGAAGCATGCTGGTTGTCCTGTGCGTCTTCATTTATACGTTTGTAATATTCATGCTTATATGCTGGCTTTAGAACCTCAAGGGAAAATTCGTGTCCTGCTCGCACTGTTATTCCGTCATGGTAAATGGGGGTGATGAGTCAGCACGTGGTCCCAGCTCGTCCCAGGAACCCCCTGCGACACCAGATACCAGGGGAGGCAGGCCTCTGGCAGGCTCCACATGGAGTCCGGCGTCCTCTCACGTCATTCTGAGCAGTGGGCCGTTTGCGCCTGGCTGTCGCGTGGCTTCTGCTCTGTGGGAGCTACATTCTCGAAGACCACCGTTCCCTGGGACTACTGCAGTCAGTGACTTTCTCCTCACAGACCCTTTCCTTGATGTTTCGCAGACCTTTGACGCTGTCGAGGGCTGGAATTTCATAATCCTGCCCTCCCCTGGCTCCCTGGTTCTCCGACCCGTGTGTTCCCTCTTTGCAGCACTCTCTCCTTTTGGTGGCTGAGAGGCAGGGACTCACTTCCCTGTGTCCTTTACGTGCATGCTCTAGTCGCCACCTTTCTTTGTTCTTTATGCTTTGAAGATTTGATCTGCGTTGTTGAAGACAACTTACATTTTTGTAAAGTACTAAATACATTTCTTCAGGTGTGATTTCCTTTGGAATCCAGTTCTGTATTTTTTAACTGCCTTGGGTGTTTCATTTTGGTGTTTTTTTTTTTTTTTAAATCCCATTCAGTGTATGAAAAGGAAGCTCTTTATTTTCCCTTTAGATTTAGGCTTCTAAACGTAACATTTTCTTAATAATATCACCTTTCTCTCGGGGGTTCTCTTTAATCCCTTTAACCCTTGGGGTTTTGTCAGCATGAGAAGTTTTTCAGTAAGTGTTGAATTTAGTGATATTAAAAAGTTCATAAAGACAGATTTATGAATGGATGATCATCATTTAACCTAGAACTGCCATGAGACTTTGCGCTTATGAGTTCGTGTTTATTTACAGTGTAAATAGTGTTTACTTTTATGAATACTTATTTATAGTGTTGATCCTCTGGCTGTGTCAGGAGAGCATGGGATGGTGCTTGATCTTGGGGTTGTGAGTTCAGGCCTCATGTTTAGCGTGGAGCCTACTTAAAAAAAAAAAAAAGTACAATTATATTGTTGCCAAGTGATTGCCTAAAGCAGGGGGTCTAATTGGTTGAGATTCCTGGGAGACACAGATGTTTTATAACTTTTTTTTTAATCATGAAAGATGTTAAATAAAGTACAGCAAACATGCCTACCACCGAGAATTACACGTTAACCCATTTAACATTATTTCCTACTTACGGTGTGAATGGGTTTTATAACTACCGTAATTCCAAAGTAAGGATGAGCATAGATGATACTGGCAAGAACTGTCAAAGAATAAGCAAAGTATCTGTGCATTTTTGGTGGCACAGAGGTACTGCCATAACTACTGTGGTCTGTTACCCACGTTCACGATCAGAGGAATTGCCAAGTTTCAGCTAGAGGTTAGTGGAAAATAGGATGTACTCTTTCCCCATCTACAATCACAATCACCCCGAATCCTGTCCATGGGCCCCCCACCTCCACCCTCCCCCATGGGTAGCATTCTTACTAGTTTTTGGTTTACCCTCCCATTTTTTTTCTTTCTGAAAAAGAAAAGCGTGTCCGTAACGTGCGTGTTAGCATTTACCCCCCGACGCACAGAAGGAACTGTGCCGTTTCCGGTCTGGGCGCACACGGAGAAATCCCTGTTATCAGCCGTCGAGGTCTGCACAGTGGCCCCTTGTGTGGACGTGCCGTCCGTCAATCCTGCCCCCTGGCGGTGGATTTGGGCTTGATTTCCAGGCTTTCGCAGCGACTAAACTAGAGTTGACAACCTCGTGTGGGCTTGGGCCAGTTTATTTTGGGGACACGGTGCTAGAAGTGAGGTCGCTGGGTCCGAGGTAAATGCGGCCGTGATGTCGTCAGACCCGGCCAAAGGAGCGTTTGTGTCGAGAGTTCCCATCAGCCATAGTTAAGTTGTGAATTTTTAACGTAAGGTCTGCCAAATTCTGGAATCCAGAGATAAATTTGTGGAGGTTTGTAGGTACAAGTTTGAGAAGCAGGCCTTGCCATGTTTCATTCCTTCCTGCCTGTGCTCCCATTTCCGGTCAGCCCTGCTCCCGCTGTGCCTGCTTGGGGTGGTTTCGAGCATCCAGCTTGCCTTTTCCCGTTGCTGGGAGTCGAGGTCCAGCCGGTGTCTGAGCTCTGATCGCCTCCAGATCCATTCCTCTGCCTTTAGGCACACTTGGATCCCAGGTCCACAGAGCCTCCCGGCTGCCATCTCCAAAGTCACATCAGACACCTCTCTTCCCTGCGCTGCCCACTCACAACAGAGGCCTGGGGTCCTGTGCCTGCACCCCCAGCCTCGTGGGGTTCATTTTCCTGCCTCATGCCCTTCGTCCCTCATGAAGCACCCTCCCGCTCACTCTCCTGCCCTTCAAATCCTGTTCATCCCCCAAGAAGCGGTTCAGAGCACACATCTTGTGAAGCCTTCTTGATCATTGCAGCCAGGAGTGATTTCTTTCAGACCCGCTGAGCTCCTGGTGCGGTTTTTGTCTGTGTTGTTAATGTGGCAGTAAATCATACGTGCCATAGGGCATCTCTTCTGGGATCTTCAGCTAAGCCTTTCAAATTAACATTTTCACTTGCTTCTGTGTGTTGCAGGAGAATATAAGCCCCTCTCTGGGCAGCATCTTAAATAGCAGTTCTGAAAGTTGTCTTTCTGGTAGAATACTTGATAATACTGCTGCTTGGGCTGAGTGCCGTATGTTTGCAGAAACCTGGTCATTGTGTAGAGAGATACATTCCTTTCTAGAAATGAGCTGAATTTGACCCACAAAAATGTGTAGCTGGCATGCTTTAAAGCTGTTTTTTTTTTCCTTAACAGCTTTATTGAGGTATAATTCACATACCATAAATAAAGTTCAGTTTTAAATGCATAATAATTAAGTGATTTTTAGTAAAGCGACAAGAGTTGTGCAGCCATCACACAGATCGGTTTTAGAGCATTTCCATCACCTAGAAGAGATCCTGTTGTACCTGTTGGCAGTCACTCTTGATCCCCAGCCCGGCACTGATCTACTGCCTGTCCCTAGAGTTTGTCTGTTCTGGACATTTTGTACAATGAATGGAATCACATAGTCTGTGGTCTCTTGGTTCTGGTTTTCATGTAACATGATGTTTCGGGAGTTCATGCTGTAGCACGTATCAGTACTTTGGTTTTTATTGCCAAATTGTATTCTTTTGGGAATAGATGATATTTTGCTTATCCATTTACCTGTTACTGGACATTTTGGGTTGTTCCACTTCGGGGCTGTTAGAAAAATGTGCTATGAGGGGTGCCTGGATGACTTAGTTGGTTGAGCATCTGACTCGTGATTTTGGTTCAGGTCTTGTGGTTCATGAGTTCGAGACCAGCAGGTGGAGCCTGCTTGGGATTCTGTCTCTCTCCCTCTCTCTCAGCCCCTCCCCTGCGCTCGCACTCTCTCTCTCTTAAATAAACTTTAAAAAATGTGCTATGGAAAATTAAAATAAATAAAAATGTGCTGTATTTGTATATAGGTCTTTAGGTGGACGTATGTTTTCTTGGTTTTTTTTGGTGGATATCTAGCACTGGAATTGATGGGTCATGTGGTAAGTATGTTAACTGAACCTGGTCTTGTAATGCCCCAAATGTTTAAATCTTTGAGTGAAGACATAAACAAGGCAATTCAGGCACTCAAGATACATTCAGGTCTTGGGGATTTGGCTTTGAATTTGTTGATTAGGAAATAGAACCACTTCCCATTTGGCCGTGTGGTTCTGTTGCTTCTCTTACTTTATAGCTATGGATTTAAATGTTTGAATGACTTCAAGTAAGTAGAGAGACAATTCAGATAATGTCTCTAAAAGCCATCTATTAAGATATTAATTGAATTTTTTGTACTTCTTGTCCACTGTAATTGCTTGAACTTCATTGTGATCCCTTAGTTCTATATAGAAATGTAATAATATACTTTATAAGTAAGTAAATTTGGCAAGCCTTGAATTTCAGTCATGAAGCCATGTAAACTTCTGAGGTGGTAAATGCCTTTGCTTATAGATGTACAAGTGAAACCCTCATTCTTGAATGTGCACATTGTTGGCCTACATTTATAAGATATTAGCCCCTGTTCTAGCATCTTTAAGATTCCTTCTTGATTAAAAAGGTTAAAATTTTAAATAATTAACATTCAAATGATAATTTATGAATATTTAAATGAAACCGTTTTAAACAGATTTGGGAGTGTAAGTATAAATGATCGTTTCGTGAATTTGCTAGTTCTTCCGTGATCTTGCGTTTGCAGTCATTTGAACTTGTCGTTACGTATTCTCATCATGCAGTTTTCACTTGGCATTTTGTGTGGTTCTTTTGGAAGCCAGGTTGTGTAATCTCTTGGTAGCATGCTTCTTAACGAAGTGGAGGAAGAAATCTCCACCTTAATAAGGGAGCAAGCAGTGTGGGATGGGGTGATGGACAGAACATGGCTTTGGACTCTAAACATTTAGTGTTCTGAGTCCTTGCTACTTACTTGCAGCGACTTGGGGCAAATGAGTGTCTTTGAGCCTGAGTTTCCTCATTCGTAAGAGATGATACCGTGCAGAAGGTATAGTTATTGTGAGGATTAAGGGAGAGAAGGTATTAAAGCTCCTGTTGGTACAGAGCCTCGCATCGTAGCCTGCAGTAAAATACTCTGTCCTTTCCCTGCACAGATAAGACACCCACGTGGAGCAGTCCTACTTGATGCGCACCGGGGGTGGGCGGTCAGGGATGCGGTGGAGTGTAGACGAAGGTCACTGGAATGAATTCATTCACCAGAACGAATGGCTGTTGGTGTTTTAGAAAGTAACTCGGGCGGCAGTGTGGAGGGTGGATCGGAAGGGGTAAGACTGGCGACAGCGAGGTCGGCGAAGAGGCTTGTGTTAGTGACCCAGGTGAGACGAGAGCGCGGGGACTGGAGTCGTGTAGTGGGTACGGAGAGCCGTGGGGACGCGGGAGCTAGGAGGGGAGCCCCGACTTTACGACGAGGTGAGGACAGGGAGGGGTCAAAGCTGACTTGTCTTCGCAACGTGGGAAACGCGGAAGGGAGTTGGTCAGTTTGAACGTGGAGAGACCAGTCGGGAGGCCCGGGGAGGGCCCCCCCCCCCCCGGAAGTGTCGGCAGGGGTCCCGGATGGAGGGGCGCGTCGGTGCGGGGCGGCGAAGGCGGCGAAGGCGGCAAAGGCGGCAAAGGCGTAGGGCCCTTCGAGGGGAAAGGGTGCTTTCGTGACCGCCGGGATTTTGAGTTGCGCAGCCGAGGCTCCCGGAACCCAGGTGGGAGGAGAGGCAGCGGGGGCGGCGTTCAGTCCTGGACCCTAAGAGCGGGCAGGAAGGGAGGACGGCGAGCCGGGTTGAGGGGCGGTGTGCGGCTGCGAGTGTGCACAGGGTTTTGCGGCCGCGGGGGCCGGGGCGGAGCGGGAGGGCCGCCACCCCACGCTGCGAGGGGGCCAGTGGGGCCGGAGGCGGCTGTTCTGTTTTCACCTCCTCCCAGCCGCGCGCGTCAAACCCCGGGTGGGCTGACACTTCGGGGGGATTTAAGAATCTCTTTCTTTCTTTCTTTTTTTTAATGTTTATTTTTGAGAGAGAGAGAGAGAGAGAGAGAGAGACAGAGTGTGAACGGGTGAGGGGCAGAGAGAGAGGGAGACACAGAATCTGAAGCACGCTCCAGGCTCCCAGCTGTCAGCACAGAGCCCGACGCGGGGCTCGAACCCACAGCCTGTGAGATCGTGACTTGAGCGAAGTTGGACGCTTAACCGACTGAGCCACCCAGGCGCCCTGGGATTGAAGAATTTCTAATAAAATTTAAGAATATCTCAGCCTGGCGACGCTGCGGTGTCCGTTGTAAATGGCGTTGAGTACCTTTAAGTACCTTTAACCTGCTGGATTGTTTTCTGGTGTGTTTCTGGACCAGCCAGATCGCGAGGAACCCGAGCCTCTGCTCCGGCTTTACGACCCTACAGACCTCTGCAGTGACACGGGGGAGCCCCCCTCCTACCTTCTGGAATAGTCCACCTCCTGTTCCGCCCCACCCCCCAAGCTCCGCGTGGGCCGCTTCCCATTCCCATCCCTTCCCGGCAGCCCGGGCTTGAATTGTCCTCCCTCCCATTCTCTTGCTTTCCGTCCGGCTTTTTTTTTTTTTTTTTTTTTTTACTTCGCCCGTCGGGTAGGTTTGCTCAGGTTTCTGTTAGCTTTTTATCATGGAAGATAGAACACAGTGTACAGATAGAACGTACGCATCTGTCACTCAGTTTCTCTTTCCTGCCGTATTTTGGAGTAAATCCCGGCCATCCTGTCATTTCATGCATGACAGAATGTGTCCCTAACAAATCTGGTATTTTGTTGTTGCTGTTCTTCCGCTCCAGCACCGTGAAACCGCAGTGGCCGTGCCCCCCTCCAGGCAAGGGCCTTCCCGTTCTTGGGGGGGGGGGGTGGTGGTGCCGGCCCTCTCTCCTGTCCTAGACGTACTCTTGTGTAAAAAACCAGTATTCTATATAAAAACATTATCGTTCTGTACGTATTCCTTCCTCTGTCACCTGTTTATCTTGCGAGTCTTTCCGAAACCCGTCTGTTGTGTGCCTGTCCGCAGGTTTAGTTTTGATATCTCCTGTTAGTGGACGTGTGGGTTGTTTGCACGTTTGGGTTTTTGTTGTCGCTTATACAAGGCAGTACAGTGAAAGCACGTGTTTGGTGTGCACACACGCGCACGCACACACAAGTTCCTCTGGGTGTAAACCATCCTGCGGTTCATTCGTGTCTCACGTGCCATGTTGCAAATCAGAGCCGGGGGGTTATGCGTTCTTTTACCCAAGTGTTAGAAAAGAAGTAATTCCTTGGTTGAGTAATACCCAGGATCATGTAGATTTTGAATCAGATTTAAAATGTTAACTAAACCAGAAAAGCTAAATTCGTCTCGTTTCTATGTCTTCGGTTTCTTGCGGGAAACCTTTTCCGTTCCATGCGACCTCTTCCCCTGGTTTAGGGGACAGTCTGCTCCCTTTCAGTCAGGATCATCCCAGACTGGCAGGAGATGCTCCCGAGGGGGTAAACCCGGCCATGAGCTCTGGGATTTCCTCACCTGGCTGTGCTCGGTGACCAGGGAAGCTGCATCTCAACCTTTCGTTTCAGCGACTCTGGTTTTAAGCGCGTGCAGAAAAAGTTCAGGACTCTGTGGGCCACCGGCCCTGCATCCCGCCCCCCCCTTTGGTGGCACACGTGCCCAGCTCCACCATTTTAACGACAGAATGGCACACGTTGCTTCTGCAAAGTGACCTCCTTCTGATACTTGGTGGCTTTTCAGGTGTGCATATCGGTGACGGCCCGGGCAGTTTGACAAATGTTCTTAAGGTGAACGCGGATATTTGAGTCACTGGATTTGCATGGTTTTGTGGGGTTTCCTGGGTCGTGTGAATAACGGATCATTTTCATCGATCACCTCAGACCACTTACAGAAAGAACTTGTTTTTTAACGGTGAATTTTATTACATTTTCACTGACTCTAATATAGCCTTAACGTTTAGAAGAAACTAACATTTTAAGTCAGTGTTTGTTTTTTTTTTAATCTTTCTACATTTTTTCAAAAGCCATCCACCTAACTGAAGCACTAGAAATAGTCGGTTTTTTGTTTTTTTTTTTTTTTTTTTTGGAAAAACCTTGTCGTTTGCACTCCTGTCACAACTCGGATCTGAATGATCTTGCTCTCACACTCCTCAGCATTGGCTGCTGCAACAGTACCTGCTAGAAGTGTTTGGTCTTCAGAAATGGGGGCAAATATCAGGACTTCATTAACAGGCAAAAGCGGTTATCTGGCCTTTTGGAGCAGTTGAGGTGAAAGTGAGGTGGGGATAAGGGATAAGGTGGGTTTCTCCCCCGGAGTAGAGATGTAGTTTTGTTCCTTAAGGGTCTTGAGAATGTATATTCCTACCTGTTGTGCTTGAGGAACTGTCAGGGGACTGATACCTTAGGAGAACACAGAAAAGCTTAATTGCTTAGATGTCTGGTGAAGAAACGCTTGGCCCTGTAGTCCAGTTTGGGGGCCGAGTCTCATAAAGTGGAGGCCACCCTCCTTCCTGCAACTAGACGCTTAAATCGTTAAATCGCCTCTGTGTCTCCCAGTGGCCGCGGTGACACGTAGCACCCCCACAGCTGCATTGCACGGCCTCTCTGCCAGAACCGTGCCCCCCTCCCCTCACTTCTGCCCCCACCTCACTTCTCCGCAGAGCTCCCTGGAGTCTGACCCCGTGACGAGGACGCCCCTCTGTAGCCTCTGTCCACATCCTTAAACTTCCTCGCTCATCTCCGGAGCTGAAGCCTCCTGGAAGCCAAGCTGTGGCTGTTCGTGTTCTCCCACATTCCACCAGCCTCCAGGTTGAAGGTGGCTCAGTGCCCCCGACCCCGCCAGGTGTTGACGGGCCGTGGTCAGAGACTCACTCTCTGGAGGCCCCGCCCGCTCCGCTCCCAGTAGCGGTCGCCTGTCGCCAAGGGCTGGCGAAATTCACCGGGCAGTCTGGCGCCCAGCTCGGTCTTCCGCTCCTTTTCTCAGCACCATCATCTCAGGTGACTCACTGCCTATGGGGACGGTGCTCCTGGTGCCTTGACCTTCACTTCCTTGAGCTCCACTGTGTTCCCGTTGTTCTCAGGCCGGGGCCCTCAGCCTCGGCCTTGTCACCAGACCACCCCACTTCCAGCGTCGTCGATCTGGCGGGCTGCTGCCAACTACTGGCGCCAGCCTTCTGTCCTGTCTCTCGGCCTTTCTCAGACCTCACACCCCTCTTCCCGCTTTCTTCACCCCTTCTTGGCCAAAACAGTCTGCATTTCTGTGTCTTCCAACCCGTTCCAGTTGATTTCTGTCCTGAAGGCTGCAGTGAGACTTTCCTTGCTGAAGCGTCACCAGTGGCTTAAATAGAACTGAAACCAGAAGCTGCATTTCAGATACGATGACGATGAAAATAATAGCCTTTATTCGCTGTGTTGCCTCACTTAATCCTGACCCCTCTGAGATACATTAAGTGATTTACTCAAGATCATACAAGAGGTAGAGGGCAGAGCCTTTTGTAGGACCACGATGAGGCCCTGCCCGCCATGGCCTTTTCTTCCCTTGGCCTCCAGAGTGGGGCTCCTCTCATTGTTTGGGGCTGTAACTTTGGAGGTACAGACTCTGTGGTTCCCCATCATCTAGTCAGTTTCTAAATGTTCTCAGGACTGACTTTGGGCCCATCTCTTTCTGCAATTTCTCTGATTAACGCTGGTTCTCAGACTCCAGTAGTGCCTGTCAGAATGATCTCTCCAGAGCCCAGCTTCCCAGGATGCTTCTGTGATGCTTCTCAGATCCACCGTGGCCAAAAGTAAACTGCCTCCCACCAATCTGTTCCTCCTCCACTGTGTTCTGACCTGGTAGGTGGTTCCATCGTGCATTTATCACATAGATGATACACATAGGCGTTTATCACGCACACTCAAGTCAGCAGAAGAGAAATCCTTAGAAGGCTGCCTGCTACAGTGTCACTTACAACTGTTAAACTAAACACCTAAAGCTCTTTAGCAGGGGACTAGTTTGATGAACAATAGGATTTTAGCTCACAAAAACGAGATACATTTCATTAAGTGAGATGTATTTCGTTATTAAAGAAAAAGTTGCAAAAGTGTGTGGTCAGCTCCATGAGCGTTAGTTAGAAATGAGTAGGGACCAGTGCAGAGTAATCTAAATAAATAAGTAAGTAAGTAAATAAAGCTGTGTTGTTCCTTAAAACATTAGTTTTCTTGAAGAAACCTGTCCCGAGATCTGTTCAGGAAAAACCACTTTATGGCCAAGTCCGCTCGAATGAGAAGTGCTTTCTACTGTCGTTCTGATGGAGATTCACAAGAGGTGTCCGCTTATTAAGGCCTCTCCAGTCTCGTAGCCAACGAACGTGTCAACTTCGCCGCAGTTAGCGTCTCCCGTATCCCTTGATGCTCTATTCAGTTGATAATCAGTCAGCGTTCAGTGGAAGGCTGTTCTAAGTGCTCATTTAAAAGAGCCCTTTTATTACTACTGAAACTCTGACTTCCTCATAGCAAAGAGGAGGTGTTTTTCAGGATTCCTGGAGGTTGTTTACCTAGCACTCCTCCTCAGCGAAGACATCCTGTGCACCATTAACGTTGAGAAATCGGCTGTTTGGTTGGTTCACAGTGTGAATTGTTAGAAGGTCTGTGTACTACGGATTCTGTTGACTTTTCTGTCCCTTTGGAACAACACGGTCTTTGAGGGGAGTCCTTATATAGACAACCTCCTTTCTCCTGTTAGGCTGTTTATTCTGACTCGTGTCCCATTCCGCCGTCTTGCTTTCCCAGGCGGACACAAAGGAGAAGAGCGCGATGCGTCTGCATTTGTGGTGATTTGTTCGGCTTCGTGAGGTGCAGCTGGGCTGCCTCTGCTTCCTGTCCTTGACCGGTTGCGTTTTGTGCCTCGGTTTCCTGTATAAATCAGCGTTTCTCCTGGATGTTCGTGACCACAGACGTGAACGCTGTAACGTCAGGGGTTTGCGATACCAGAATTCTCTTGAAAACTGCCTGGTTTCCTGAATAGATACCAGGTTGACTTTTGCCATTTGTTTCTTGTATTGATTGGCTTTTTGGACCTCCAAAGGTTTTTAGCTAAAATATTTTTACCCCTTATTTAAAAACCACTCGAAACTCTTTTTATGAAGTCTGCTCAAGGCCATGGGCAGTTTGGATGGCCTGGTCATGAGGTGGAGGCTGTCCCGTTTGTAAAGTGCTCTGTCTCCGAAGTTGCAATCCTGGCAGATAAGGCCTCGCGGGCGCCTGCGTCGTGGGTTATCACCCCAAGCAGTCTTCCTGTCCGTTTAGTTCACCAGACACTTGGGCGACGCACGCGCAGATTAGCCCCTTGCCCCCTTGCCCCCTCGCCCCGAAGTGGAAAACCGCTTACCAGAGCGCCGTATGTCCGTTGGGACAGCCTGGTGGATACGCGGGTGCCCCACCTGGCTGCCCCTTCGAGAGGGGACTTGACTGCCAGCGTGGGCGGCGCGGGCAGCAGACGCCCCGGCTTTCAGCTCCTCCGGGCCCGCCTCGGCCCCAGAGAGCTGCCCGGCCTGGCCCACTTCCAGCCACTGAGGCCAGTGCGGCCTTGTGTGTAGCATTGACAGGGCTGACTGCAGAGCTGGGGGCCGGGGTGGGGGGTGTTGGGGGGGGGCAGACGCTTCATTCCTAAGAAGCATCTCCCACCCAAACTCTGTCCCTGCCTCTGCCCCAGAGGGGCCACCCGGACACCAGCAGGTGGGCTGTTGCTGTCAGCGCGTGGCCTCACCTCGAAGACATTGTCCTCATGTGCTTACTTGGAACGTCTCCTTGTCGACTAAGTTCTGGATTCCTTTCCTATCATATTAGTAATAAATGTTGAAGCGTACGGGTGTGCGACTCCCTAGGGGATACTGAGACTAGGGATACGAGGTAAGGGTGTCCTCTTTAAACTATTTGCTTAAATAGGTGAGGACGTTGTGAATTTTTGAGAACCTCACATCAACTATGTGTGAACCCTGAATACTCAGTGGGGACGATAGAAAACTAGAGCAGGTAGTTTCAAATAGACTAGTTTGCTTATTTTCCAGCATATTCTGCATATAAACTGAAGTGTGCCATGGTACAAAGTTACACGTATAGAACTAGACGCAAAGTGTGTGTAGTAGAGTCAACTTGGCATTGTATTTTTATTTATTTATTTTTAACTTAATTTATTTTTTAAATTTATGTCTGAGTTAGCATATAGCACGACGATGATTTCAGGCGTAGATTCCTTAATGCCCCTTACCCATTTAGCCCACCCCCCACCCCACCACCCCTCCAGCAACCCTAAGTTCTCTGTATTTAAGAGTCTCTTCTGTTTTGTCCCCCTCCCTGTTTTTGTATTATTTTTGCTTCCCTTCCCATATGTTCATTTGTTTTGTCTCTTAAAGTCCTCCTATGAGTGAAATCATGATATTCGTCTTTCTCTGACTAGTTTCATTTAGCATAATACCCTCTAGTTCCAAATGGCAGTAATTGCCTTTGTAATACTCCATTGTATATACGTATATATACCACATGTTCTTTATCCATTCATCCATCGATGGACGTTTGGGCTCTTTCCATCCTTTGGCTATTGTCGATAGTGCTGCTATAAACATGGGGGTGCGTGTGTCCCTTTGAAACAGCACACCTGTATCCTGTGGATAAATGCCTAGTAGTGCAATTGCTGGGTCGTGGGGTAGTTCTATTTTTAGTTTTTGGAGGATCCTCCATCCTGTGTTCCAGAGCGGCTGCACCAGTTTGCATTCCCACCTGCAGTGCAGAAGCGTTGCTCTTTCTCCGCATCCTCGCCAACATCTGTCGTTGCCTGAGTTGTTCATGTTAGCCGTTCTGACAGGTGCGAGGTGGTATCTCATCGTGGTTTTGATTTGTCTTTCCCTCATGATGAGTGATGTCACCCTGACATTTTAACATGAAAAGGTTGTGTTTGATCTTCTAGAGTGTGAGTGAGTCTTGGTGTAAAGACTTAGAACTGGAATGGGAAGTGTAGTAGAGGAAGAAAAAGCACGTAAAGAACGTGTTTGGGCATATTTGGATGCCGATGCTGAGTTAGGAGAGTGGAGGTGTTCTAGAGAAAATTGGTGAATCTGGGTTTTTCTAAAGTTTTCTATTTTAACTCCAGTATTGTTAAGATACCATGTTCTGTTAGCTTCAGGCGTACAGTACGGTGAGTCAACAAATTCTCTCTGCTCGGTGCTCCTCGTGAGAAGTGTACTCTTTAATCCCCATCGGCGATTTCATCCATCCCCCCACCCACTTCCCCTCTGGTTAGCATCAGTTTGTTCTCTATAGGTAAGTCTGTTTCTTGGTTTGTCTCTCCTTTTTTCTCTGCTCATTTGTTTGGTTTCTTAAATTCCACTTATGAGTGATACCATATGGTATTTATCTTTCTCTGGCTTATTTTGCTTAGCATTATACTCTGGCTCCATCCATGTTGTTGCAGATGACAAGATTTCATTCTTCTTTTATGGCTGAATAATACTCCGTTGTATATATGCACCACATCTTCTTTATCCGTTCATCAGTTGATGGACACTTGGGCCACTTCCATAATTTTACTGTTGTAAATGCTGCAATAACATAGGAGTACGTGTATCCCTTTGCATTAGTATTTTTGTATTTTGTGGGTACTTAGTACAGTTACCGGATCATAGGGTAGTTGTGTTTTAAGGAACCTCCATACTGTTTTCCACAGCGGCTGCACCAGTTTACATTCCCACAAGCAGTGCAAGAAGGTCCCTTTTTCTCCACATCCTGGCCGACACTTGTTTCTTCTGTTTTTGATTTTAGCCATTCTGATCGGTGTGAGGTGATCTATCTCATTGTAGTTTGATTTGTATTTCCCTGATGATGAGTGATGTTGAACATCTTTCCATGCGTCTGTTGGCCAACTAGGTGTCTTTTTTGGGGAAATGTCTTTTCATCTTCTGCACATTTTTCAATTGGTTTATTTGGGGTCTTTTTGGTGTTGAGTTGTATCAGTTCTTTATATATTTTGGGTACTAACCCTTTATCACGTCCTTTGCAAATATCTTCTTCCATTCAGTAGGTTGCCTTGCAGTTTTGTTGTTTTCTTTGCGTGTGGAAGGTTTTATTTTTATGTAGTCCCAATAGTTTATTTTTGCTTTTATCGCCCTTGCCTCAGGAGACATATCTAGAAAAACGTTGCTGGGGCGCCTGGGTGGCGCAGTCGGTTGAGCGTCCGACTTCAGCCAGGTCACGATCTCGCGGTCCGTGAGTTCGAGCCCCGCGTCAGGCTCTGGGCTAATGGCTCGGAGCCTGGAGCCTGTTTCCGATTCTGTGTCTCCCTCTCTCTCTGCCCCTCCCCTGTTCATGCTCTGTCTCTCTCTGTCCCAAAAATAAATAAACGTTGGAAAAAAAAAATTAAAAAAAAAAATAGAAAAACGTTGCTATAGCTGATGTCGTAGAAGTAGTAATACTGTTGGTGCCCTTGTCTAGGATTTTGTGGTTTCAGGTCTCACATTTAGGTCTTTAATCTATTTGAGTTTATTTTTGTGTATGGTGTGAGAAAGTGGCCTGGTTTCCTTCTTTTGCACATAGCTGTCCAGTTTTCCCAGCACCATTTATTAAAGAGATGGTCTTTTTCCTCTTGCATATTCTTGCCTCCTTTGTTGAAGATTAATTGACTGTATGATTGTGGGTTTATTTCTGGGTTTTCTCTTCTGTCCCACTGATCTATGTGTCTGTTTTTGTGCCAGTGTTGTACTGTCTCGATCACTATAACTTTGTAATATAACATGTAGTCTGGAATTGTGACGCCTCCAGTTTTGTATTTCTTTGTCAAGACTGCTTTGGCTATCTGGGGTCTTTTGTGGTTCCATACAAATTTTAGGATTGTTTGTCCTAGTTCTATGAAAAATGTGTAGGTATTGATAGGGATTGCATTAAATCTGTAGATTGTTTGGGTGGTGTAGACGTTTTAACAGTATTTGTTCCGGTTCATGAGCATGGAATGTCTTGCCATTTGTGTTGTCTTCCATCTCTTTCATCAGTGTTTTATAGTTTTCAGAGTACAGGCCTTTCACCTCTTTGGTTAAGTTTATTCCTAGGTATTTTATTATTTTTGGTGCAGTTGTAAATGGAATTATTCTCTTAATTTCTCTCTCTGCTGCTTCATTATTAGTGCATAGACATGCAACAGGTTTCTGTACCTTGATTTTGCCGAGTTCAATGAATTGCTTTATCAGGTCTAGTAGTTTTTTGGTGGAGTCTTTAGGGTTTTATTTAGATAGTGTCATGTCGTCTGCAAATAGAGTCTTAGTTCTTCCTTGTTGCTTTGGATGCTTTTTATTTATTTTTCTGGTCTGATAACTGTGGCTAGGACTTGCAGGACTATGTTGAATGAAAGTGGTGAGAGTGGACATCCTTGTCTTGTTCCTGACCTTGGGGGAAAGGCTCTCAGTTTCTCCCCATTGAGTATGATGTTGGCCATGGGTTTTCATAAATGGCCTTTATTATGTTGAGGTGTGTTTCCTCCAAACCTACTTTGTGGAGGGTTTTTATCATGAATGGATATTGTACTTTGTCAAATGCTTTTTCTGCATCTACTGCAACGACCATATGGTTTCGTATCCTTTTTCATTGTTGTGATGTATCACATTGATTGGTTTGTGACTGTTGAAATTGGTTCCCTATTTGTTGACACCCTAAAAATGAAAGAACCTAAAAGTGACACCAGGGTATTGAGGAATACTGGCTTTTCAGAATCCAGATGTCAGGCTTGTGGTTCTCACACTTTCTAGCGTTGTAACATTGGTTAGGTTTGATTGCTTCCGTAAAAGGGAGGGCCAGAACTAACTATCTTTAAAGTTAACCTCCAATCTTACTGTAATTGGTTCTTGTGAGCAAATATTTTTGGTACACAAATGCGTAGTACATAAATTTTCCACTTTACAAGTGTGTCACATACCAAAAGTTAATGGGTTAGCTTTGTAGGTGCTTTATTCCACAGCAGTAGAGTTGTGTCTGTTTTGATTTACTATTATTAAGAGTACATAAGACAGTGCCTACAATAGTGCCTGGCACGTGATAGTTTCGTACTAAATATTTGTTCAGTAAAATATTACTGATCACTGAACTCCTGGGCGTCTTACAAGTCTGTTTAAACACTGTATTAAGGGGCGCCTGGGTGGCGCAGTCGGTTAAGCGTCCGACTTCAGCCAGGTCACGATCTCGCGGTCCGTGAGTTCGAGCCCTGCGTCGGGCTCTGGGCTGATGGCTCAGAGCCTGGAGCCTGTTTCCGATTCTGTGTCTCCCTCTCTCTCTGCCCCTCCCCCGTTCATGCTCTGTCTCTCTCTGTCCCAAAAATAAAAATTAAAAAAAAAAAAAATAAATAAACACTGTATTAAAATATGTATATGTTTGTAGTGACCAGAATAACAACATTAGTAAATGAATCAGTAAGAAAAATTTCAGCCTAAAATCTAGTGTTTGAAGGAAAAAGTGAAGAAACAAGATAGAATTTAATGGAGATTCTAAGTGAGGGTTTGAGGGTAAGTTCAGATGCTTTATAATGGTGATACTTCATTATTTCTAAATCCTTTAAAAACATACAGCTTTTCAGTTCCCCAATTTGTTATTTCATTTATTCATATACAACATTGATCTGTGTGCCGGGCTCCGAACTAGGTTCTCAGCAAAAGAGATGGTCTCTGTGCCATGAATCCTTCTCTGCAAAGAAGGGAGAGACACAGGGCCTGGGATTACCAGGAATGAGAGTTCAGAAGGGAAAGTCCCACGAGGTGGGACTCACTGGTCTGGGACTTCTAGTGAGTGTCACCTGGCTGGACGTGGGCGGGGGAGCACAGGAGCTTTCCGGGCACAAGCAGCCTGGGGAGCGGCGGCAGTGATGATGATGACGACGATGACGATGACGACAGTGACCGCTGGGGAAGGAAACGGAGGTAGTAGTGAGTGGATGTGACGTGACCTCGAAGGTTAAAGTCAGTAGCACTCAGATGTGAAAGAACAGGAACGAGGCATTCAAATTATCCCAGGTTTCTGGCACTCACTGAGATGGGCGGCACCGGTGAACGGGGCATCTGGGGGCAGCTCCTGCGTTCAGCTGTACGCCTGCTGGGTGTGCGAGGTCTAGGAGGGGGTGTGAACTGGGCACTGAGATGTGTAGATGGGCCTGGACTCAAGAGAAGCAGTCTGGGTTGGAGATACACTTCGTGAGTCACTGGCAGGTGGGGGTTTGAAGGAAGGAGGTTGAGACACGTCCCCGTAGTAACCCGTTGAACTTGAAGGTACTTTTATGCGGCCCAGTGGAAGTGATACGGTGAGGAAAAGGTGAAAATGGAAAGAGTGGAACATTTTTCCCGGTTGGTGCTAGGAATTAAACGGGAAGAAAGAGGAGTAAAAGAGCATCTAGATGGGTCTGAGAAGGCTTATCTAAGTTAGAATTAACTGAAGTGTGTGTGTGAGTCCAGGGAGTTGAAGTGATGATTGCCCCCGGGTGGAACACAAGGAGTGCGGGTTTAAATAGGTCGCGCCACCAGGCGGTACTACGGGTCCAAACACACTGTCAAGTGGGGTGTTGGTGGGTATGATCCTCCCAAGGGAGATGGAAGGAAAGGCAGATGGAACATAGATTCCGGGAGCATTTGCGAAGTGGCTGCTGGGTGGTTGGTTTCCCTAAAACTTGAGGGAATTCTTCTGTCAGATAGGTTTATGTTCTACATTTGAGCCTACTTCTTTGAGCGTATGCTGTAGAATACTTGCAGGATCAAGAGTGGTAGTGTGGCTTCATAAAATATTAGGTCCCAAAGCTTAGATTATAATTAGTAGAGGGGTGCCTGGGTGCATCAGTTGGTTAAGCGTCTGACTCTTGATCTTGGCTCAGGTCTTGATTCAGGGTCGTGAGTTCAAGCCCCGCGTTGGGCTCCACACTGGGCGTGAAGCCTCCGTAAAAGTTAAATAAATGTTAGAGATGATTTGGTTTTCAGACTTGATCCACGAGTATGAACTACATTCTCCTCAAATGTGCCTTAGCCTACAGGGAGCGCTAATGCCATGGAAGATGGAGAATGTACCGAATTACTTGCTGAACTCAAATTTGCACTGGCAAGCTTTGACAACCCATTCTTCTGCTCCAGACATCATTTACCTCCAACATTTATTGTATGGAGCCATTCAAATAATTCAGTGTTTCTTAATTTGACAACAGAAGTACTTGTTTAAAAACCTCCACATTTCAGTGTGATGTACGTAGATGATCCTTAAGGTGTGACTGTAGGATTACGTATTGAGAAGTACTGAGTTACTAGGCTATGGAATACCTCCGGCCCTTTATCTATGGATCTGAAATCCTGAAGCATTAAATTCTATTTTGCAGGAGCCTTATACACTTGGAAATAATAGCCAGTATTAATTGTGAAGCGTTGACTGTGTTAAATATCGATAAGGTAGTAAATAACAGAGGCATTATCTTATTTAGACTTCACAGTAACTGAGAAAAATGGTCTGCCCCTCCTTTTGAGGATTAAGAAATCGAGGCTGAGAAGTGAAGTACCTTGCCGAAGACCTCATACCTAGTAGGTGTGGAGACGAGCTTCAGACCCCGGCCACTGAATTTAGGGGACATTTAAAATTTTGATGATTCCTGCCAAATTCCCTTCTAAAAGGGGGAGTGACCGTTTCCCTGCACCTTCAACCCCCCCAACATCTGCATTCCTGCAAAGTGCTAAGTGAAAAACTGTTAGAATTCACAGGTAACTAGTGTGGTTGGTTTTTCCTACTTTTTAGGTGTTTGTGTTTCGCTTTCTGGGAGTTAGCTTTGCCTTTTTTCCTTTGAGTTTATCTTTCTAGTTGTTATGTAGGCCAAGTGGCTAAGTTTTGATACCTTCAGGAGGCAAAAAAGAGCAACGGTGTTAGCTGTGCTTCTGCAGTTTCACCCGGCTTTTCTTGTGAACACTTTTCTTGTGAGTTCATAGGATTCCGACCTAAATCCCTGATAAGTAAGCTTATCTCTGTACGTAGACCATCTAACATGAGTTTGTTTCCACAGAGAAAGAGAAATATTCTCTAGATTAGAGTGGTGCCCACTAATGCCCACAGACTGAATATTTCTGTGCGCGTGGCAGGCACCCCATTACCCACCCCAGGATGTCGAGAAAGAATTAATTGGCTTTATTTCTTCCTCAGGTTTGCCTGCAATGAGATTTCATTCTCTACATATAAAGGACATCCTTTCTGAGCTGCTGTGAATAAATTTGGAATGATACTGTATATTTTCATCTGATGGAGAATTAGCTGTACCTTGAGTTTGGATTGCTGCACTGGACGACCTAAGAATATCGCTCACGATGTCATCAAACAGGAGTCAGAATCCCCATGGACTGAAGCAGATTGGCCTTGACCAGATCTGGGACGACCTCCGCGCTGGAATCCAGCAAGTATATACCAGACAGAGTATGGCGAAATCCAGATACATGGAGCTCTACACGTATCCTACTGCTTGAGCTAAGATTAATTTGCTTAAAAGTTCAGTTATTTACTAGTATGATCTGTGAATGGTTAGAAATTTTACATCGTGTTTTCTCTTTCCGTTTTCACCCTGTGATATACTCAGAGTCCTTTTTTAGCTTTAAAAATTAACTCACACTCGTTAAGTCTTTTGACCAGAGGTAAAATTGGCTGGTTGGTTAGTCCAAAGCAGTGCTGTGCAGTGCAGTCGTTACTGACTACGTGTGGCTGTTTACATTGGCAGTCACTGAAATGAACAGTTCCTAAGTCACGGTATCTGTACTTCAGGTGCTTGATAGATGGCACACTACTTCCGTCGCTGCGGAAAGTTCCATCGGACCGCGCCAGTGAAAGCAGGGGAGCGCTGGTTTCTGTGTTGTGTGCGGTCGCCTTTGTGCTTCAGGGCCTGAGCAGGGTGCTTGCATCAGAAATGGTCTGGTCCTCCGTGGCTCAGGACGTGGTTCAAGGCCCGCACTGGCCTCTGCGCTGACGGTGCGGGGCCTGCTTCGGATCCTGTTTTCCTCTCTCTGCCCCACGCTCACTCTCTAAAAAAATGAATAAACATTAAAAAATAAAAGCAGTCTGGCCCACAAAGCCAGAAATATCTGCTGTCTCGCCCTTTATGGGAACAGTTCGCTGACCCTTATCTAAAGGGTTACCACATAGAGCAAAAAGCTTGACAGTCACGACCTTGTTTTACACATACGGTATTAAAGTATCTCATTCGCGCGTTATGTGGTCCATGGTGTGTGCAAGGGACTGTCTGCCTGCCACAAAGGTCATGAGGGTGTATAAGACATAGCTCCTGTTCTCTAGTATGTACTTGACGATACACTTTTTAACTTGTAAGTTTCTTGATTCCATTCAGATATAAGAAATTGAAATTTAAGCTAACTCCCTAGACAGCAGTTTGCTACCGCTTTGCTGGTTCTAGTAGTTTAAAGTTGCTAGTTCAGTGGAGATTTAATCTTAGATTTTTAGTATGTATCCATAGTTGTCAAACTTGGCTATGTGATATTCCAGTGTACCCTCAGCTATGCTGACATTTTAGGATTGTCCCCCCAAATTAGCATTACTTTAAATAGACCTGAAGCTGCATGTCTAACTCAAAATTAACTTAAAAGTTACTATAGTTGTGTACATATTCCTATGTGCGTGTACATTTACGTTGTTAAAAAACCAACTTAATTGAGATATAACTCCCATACTGTAAAATTCACCCTTCTTTAAGTGGTTTTTAGTATATTCCCAGGGCCGTGCAGCCACCAACATGGTCTCATTTTAGGACATTTCCATCACCGCCAAGAGAAGATCCGTACCCATGAGCAGTCACTGTCGTTCTCGCTCCCCTCGGTCCCCGGCAACCACTAATCAACTTTCTGTCTGTGCATTTGCCTGTTCTGGACATTTAAGAAATGTGGAATCACACAATGTTTAGCTTTTTGAGACCGGCTTTTTTCACTTAGCACGGTGTTTGTGGCTTCAGCCTTGTGTCACGTGTCCGCACATCCTCCTCCTGACGGCTGGATCGCAGGGACACATACCGCGTTTTGTTCATCCGTTCGTCAGTGATGGGCCGCCTGGGTTGATTCCACCCTTTGGCTCTTACTGAACTATGCTGTTGTGAATATTGTTATCTTGGGTGGATAGCTGGGAGTGGATTGCTGGGTCACAGGACATAGAGAAAGCCTTTAAGGAGGATAGGATCTTTGACAGAAGAGAGGAGGTTCCTCCACTCGGGGGTTGTGGCTTACCTAGGTGTATGACCTTTATGATCTTTTTTGTTTTTGTTTAATCCTGTAAGTAATACGGCTGAAGGTGGTGATTTCAGTGGCGAGACAAGGCACTTGGCTGGGTTTCTGGTGTGCGGAAAGCCCAGGGAGCCCCGGTGTGGAGACCAAAGACGTCTAATTGCTGATTTCTCTCTGGGGAATTTCTTCACATGTGATTTTTGGCTAAATCAGATTGGTCCTCTGTCCAGGACCATGCCATGCTCTCAGAACTCTGAGAATGTAGAGACAGCCGTTACTGGCTTCTTTTATTCTGTAAATAATTAGAATGTGTAGTTCTGCAGTTTCTAAATTTTTTCGGAAATGCAGCCTTTCAATTGAGTATTCTTTTCCTCCCAGTTGCGTTTGACAACATAACAGCTTTATACATTTATTACGAGTGGAGAGGCCGGCTGAGTCTAAAATATCTTACTTTAATTCTTCAGGTATTTATGAAATAACAGCTACAGTTGGAGTCTTATGTGTCAGGCCTTGGGCCAGGAAGCATCTTCGTCTTCCTCAAGGCTTGCATTGCCCCCGAGGGCTGGTGGGAGTGACCCTCCTCTGTTGGTGTCGGAAACCACTTCCCCAAAGGCTCACGTAACTTGCTTGATACGGCAGCCACAGTAAATGATGGCGGTACTAAAATGCGCAGTAGCCTGACCCTAGAAACCTGCCTTTATCCGCTAACTACCTTCAGATTCTGTATCTGAGTGAATCCTGTTGCTCAAAGTATTTGCAGTATTGGTGGTGTTATTGTCACAACTAGAACTTTGGGGCGTCGCGCACGCTTTTCCGGAGCATGTGGTCACTTGCGTTGAGGGTCCCCTCAGACCGGGTGCTGTTGGAGACACCGCGGCAGTGCTAGCCCCGCCTCCGTTTGCGGAACACTGCAGATTTTTGTAAAGTTTTCTCTTCGGGTGTGTGTTCGGTCTCCGTGTTAACCACTTGCTGACTCGCCTTTTTTTTTTTAAATTTTTTTTTTTTTTTCAACGTTTATTTATTTTTGGGACAGAGAGAGACAGAGCATGAACGGGGGAGGGTCAGAGAGAGAGGGAGACACAGAATCCGAAGCAGGCTCCAGGCTCTGAGCCATCAGCCCAGAGCCCGACGCGGGGCTCGAACTCACGGACCGCGAGATCGTGACCTGGCTGAAGTCGGACGCCTAACCGACTGCGCCACCCAGGCGCCCCATCGCCTTTTAAAATAATCTCCTCCGGGCTGGTTTACAGTGACATCTGACACTTGGCGGTTGTCAGGTTGTGTTTCAGGTTAGCGGGTGCTTTTGGTCCTGGGAGGAGGGAGCAGACTGTGCACCCACTGTTCACTCTGCAAGGTCAGAGCGTCCTTGGCGATAGTTGCTGACGGAGAATGGGTTAGAATCAGGCGAGAGGAAAAGCTGGTTGAGAGAAAAGAGGGATCCTTTTCCTTCCTAACTCTGGCTGGGGGCTAACGGCTCAATTTTTACCCTTTGTTTATCCTGGAGAAACATATGTGACTTGCTTTCTAGAGAAAATACCCTGCTTTTGAATGTGAAACAAATATTCTTAGAGCCTTATTATACAGTGTAAACATTTTTCTTGACTTTTTAACTCAAAATGGCAAAGGAAAGAGAAAGGTGTTTTTGGAAAGAAAACAGTCCCAGAGCATCTGCAGTCAGAAAGATCTAGTTCACTCACCTTTGTTTCCAGCCGCTACTCTCAGGGGCTTCATTTTTCTTCTACAGTTTGAGCCTCAAGCCCTTGCTCCTTCCGGCATGTCTGTCTGTCCAGTCTTTGTCTCCTCGCTTCTAACTTTCCTTGGTGTCTTACGTACTATACAGCCGACCCTGGAACAGCACGGGAGTTAGGGGCATTGACCTCCTGTGCAGTGAAAAAGCCGCATATAGCTTGACCCCCCCCCAAAATTTAATAGCCAAGTACTTTCAACTGTGGAAACCCAACTAAGAACATAAACAGTCGATTAACACACATTTATGTCATATGTATTGTTTACTGTGTTCTCACAATAAGCTAGAGAAAAGAAAATACTAAGAAAATCATAAGAGAAAATACATTTACACTACTGTATGTAGCGAAAACAAATCACATTTAAGCAAACCCGTTCAGTTCAACCCTCTTGTTCAAGAGTCAGCTGTTGGGGCGCCTGAGTGGCTCAGTCGGTTGGGTGTCCAACTGCGGCTCAGCTCATGATCTCGCAGTTCATGGGTTCGAGCCCCGCATAGGGCTCTGTGGTGACAGCTCAGAGCCTGGAGCCTGCTTCCCATTCTGTGTCGCCCTCTCTCCGCCCATCCCCCACTCACACTCTTGTCTCTCAAAAAGAAACAAACCTTGAAAATACATGTTTGTTTTTTTTTAAAGTCAAGTTTTTTTAAAAAGTCAATACAGCAACTTTTTTTTTTCCCAGTAAAATACAGGCGTGCGTTCTGTGCTGGTGGGTATGTAATAGGTGGGTAAACAATAGTAGACTTCTTCCTTTTTGAAAAATTGAAATAGGTAATGTAATTTCTTAGTCGGTTTATTGACACTTCAGGTGTCATGCTTCGCTCAGAGCAAGCGTGGGTCTTGATGAGTGGAGCAAACGTTGATGGTGAGAACGCAGGATGATGGAGGGTCCTTGTGGCGTAACTGAGAGCGGCCCATCTGGTCGAGTGTGGTAGAAGTTTCTGGTTTCGCTGGGTGCCAGATCTGCCTGCCCTCCTTTCCAGATCACAGGCCTTTTTTCCCTTGGTCAGTATACACCGCAGACCATGTTTTGCCTTCCCCTGGGATCCAGAGAAACCTCCGCGTTGGTGTCTTTCATTGTTTCCTTATGCCTACGAAAGTTCTCAGCGCTGGAGTTCGGATTTTTCCCTGTGGTGCTGTGAGCTGAATTAGTTTATCCTGTTTTATTAGCCTCGTTTTTTGTTTGTTTTTCGAAGTCTTCTTTTTCCCCAGCAGTACACTCAGGATCCCGTTCCTATTTCCAAGTCTTGGCCGTTCACCTCGCAGTAAGTGATAACAGACCTAGTCAGGATTCATATTTACTCTCCGTCCTGATGTTCTGTGACACAGTTCACGGTCCCTGGGCCTGGGGGCACCTTTGCACCCAGAGTGACTGAGCCCTCGGCCGCGCATGCTTCGCAGGCACAACGTGCCAGGACGTGCTGGTCCTACCGCGGCCAGTGCCTGCCAGCTGCGTGGTCACGTCCCAGCTGCTGCTGTCACTCGTCAGGCTGACATGCTCTGGCCCTGGCCAGCTCTTCCTAGGAGCCGTGGGGAATATTCCAGTAGCTCAGCCTACCTGCTGCCAGATTCCCTCTTACCTTTAGAGAAAGCTCAGAATCTCCTAGAAAAGCTGATCAAACCGAAAGAATAACAAATTCTTTCACAACAGATTCATGATGACCCGTGGCTTCTTTGAAATAACCATCCAGCCCAACGAATGCATTTGGATGTTTTCGTCTTGCACTTTTTTTTTTTTTTAATAGTCTCACATGGATATGTTTGGCTCACCTAATGAATGTGGCTAACATCAGATAAACCTAAACATAAAGGTATTTTACAGTTTTTCCAAATGTAGCTACCGTTCTCCTATGTATTTATCCAGACTTTTAGAGTGAGGTTCTAAAGGACATAACTGATTCATAGAAGAAATGCAAATGGTCTGTAGGCGTATGAGAAAATGTTACAACTTATAATTGTTACAGAAATGAAGAATTAAATTTTTTACACCAAAACTGAAAACCGTTTTAAAAGAAGTGATTGTAACCAGTGTTTGGCAGACTACAGAGGGAGGTGAAGTTCCTGTCGTCAGATGGAAACGTTAGTTTGCTGTGATCTTTCTGGGGAGACATTTAGAAATATAAAGACAGTGTTTTGGCTTTTTAACTTTTAACTCTGTTCTAAGGAAGTCGTGGTATTCAAATTGTACGTACAAGGCTATTCAGAATATTTTAGTAATAGGAAACCGTGGAAACCAACCTCAGTCTTCATCACTAAAGATGAAATGGTATTTAAAGGTTGTAAACAGCCAATAGAGATACACTGCAGGATATTCTTGGACATGTAATAATGTCTGTAACAAGGGAGAAGCCGGATGCAAAGTGGTACGTGTTCTGTGAACCCTCAGTGCATCCTCTCTGCTTGTGAAAAACCACATCGCCCTGTTTTGAAGGTAGCTCTCCAGAGGTATGGGGCTTATCACTGGTATTTTTTTTTTAATAGATGCTAATTTCTTTTTTTTAATTTACTCTGGAGAGAGTGAGAGAGCACACACGTGAGCTGGGCAGAGGGGCAGAGGGAGAGAGGGAATCTCACACAGGCCTCACACTCCGCGGGGCTCGATCCCACAATCCTGGGATCGTGACCTGAGCTGAAATCAAGAGTCAGACACTCAACTGACTGAGCCACCCGGGCGTCCCTAGATGGTACATTTTTAAATGATCTTCTGTGCTTTCTAGATTTTCAGTGTAGAACATGCATATTAAAATACCATTTATTATTTGTTTTCATTATGCAAATATAAGTCTTAGTTACACTTACTTGCAAAACTCTGCCTTTCACCACTGACCTAATACTTTTAAAATAGTTTGTAGGGGGTGCGTGGGTGGTTTAGTTGGTGAAGCATCTGACTCTTGATTTTGGCTGTGGTCATGATCTCACGGTTGTGGGATTGAACCCCTCCTCTGGCTCCATGGTAGGCATGGAGCCCGCTTAAGGTTATCTTTTTCTCCCTCTCTCCCTCTCTCCCTCTCTCCCTGTCTCTCCTCCCCTGTATTCACTCACTAGCTCTGTCTCAAAAAAAATAATAATTTTTAGGATTGAGAAACTATATTTATCTTTGAGGGAGAACCCACAGAAATGATATTGCATCATTGCCTCTAGAAGTGATATTTTGTTAATTAGTTGTACAAATGTGCTATGTTCAGGTTCTTTTGCTTCTAAATGTGAATCCTGGTGTACGTATTTAGACTGCTTTGAGCATTTTCAAACAAATTTTATAGTTAATCACTATCAGTTGCAGGCAGACTTGGCTTTTGAGATAGGCTGTGGATGTGCATTTGCTTTATACAGGACATCCTTTTCGGAACCGTACCGACAGTGGCCCAGCGACGGCTCGATTCTTTCCTAACTTTACAGACCAGCTGTGCCAAGTGGGAGGTGGATTTGCTGCTCCTGCCAGTTGTCCCGGCACGTTTGTTGACATGTGAAGATAGATAGAATTTTTAATGCAACTTTCAGTGTAGCCTTTCCAGATGATTATAATACAAGCTAGCTGTTCAAGATTCCACTGTAAGTTCCCGTTGGGTAAGAAGCGGTGGTAGGAAATAGTTCTGTTTAGGTTTGCTTCTTTAATTGAATTGACTTTTCCGTTAGAAGATGAAAATGGTTTGCGTTTGGTGGTAACTCAGAGTCGCGGAGCGATTCCCCAGATGTGTTTAAGTCGGAGGCGTGGTGCTGGGGGTGACGGTCACCGGAGTCCCCCTCCTCTCCCTTAAGCGCTGGCAGTAACCCCCCTGTCTTCCGGCGGGACACGTCAGCGGGAGATGAACCGAGCCGTTCCTTGCGGCCCCCGCTGCGGGGAAGGTGCTCTGCAAACATCTACAGAAATGTGCGCGTGTGTGACTTGGCCCTAGACCCCTTTGTATCTGATGTGACCCCTTTCCGAGACTTGTCCCCACCAGTCACGCAGAAGTATACCTCGGAAATGGTTGAACGGTTGTGGGGTGACAGAGAGTGACTTGGCCCATCTTGGAGGCAGAACCAGGCTTGGCTCCTTAACGCGAGCCGCCACCCCACCGACCCCTTTCCAGCCTGCCGTGGCCGCGAGGCTTGGACAGACCTCTGAGCGAGAGGCCCCGTGTCCGCTTGGATCCCCTTCCGCTTTCTGCCGCTGGCTGTGTTGCCAAAGAAACCCCAGGGAGCTTTTTGAAAAGACTCTCCAAAGTTTTAAAAGGCAAATATGTGGGTTTGTTAAGACTCTGGCTGCCTTAGCGTCAAACAACTAACCCATTGACTATTGAATGAAGCTTCAATTCTGTTTTATTACTTTTTAGGCTTCTAGTTTATTTTTACCTCTGAATGGTTTCCTCTAATTCCTATACTTAATCCTCAAATTCTATTTTAATTATTTTTGCTTTAAAAATAATTTTAGATGTGACCCATTTTCTTGTAAACATTAGTCCTGTTTTGTTTTCCTACTCTTCGTCTAAAGTAAATGATTTATTAACACGCAGTTCTGCATGTGTTGGAACGGCGGGTGGTAAGTGTGGTCTCTGTAAGCAGAGTAGTAGAAGGAGCCCCACTTCGTGCGGAGAGAAAGCATCTGGAAGCCGGAGGGCTGCGGTTTCCCCACGGCACAGAAAAACCACACTCAGTAATTCAGGAATGCATCCGTTTCAGAGTCTTTCTTTAGACGTGGATTATTCTCCCTTTCACATAATGTACTCGAAATAATCTGGGGATGCCTGTCCTCACATCTGACTCGAGGCTGATTCAAGGAAGGACTAGTTCCCCTGGATAGATGATTTCTCTCTAGCAGCTTCTGATACACACTAAGAATCTTTTTCCTTTTCCGATAACATTTCCCCATGTAGTGCAGTTGATTGAAAGGTAAGAGTAAAAAAATACAAACGGAAGCTTGTGTGTTGTCAAAGCTGTGTAAAGTCTGTCCAGATGGGTCGGCTCTGATTTCTTGCCTTTCTGAGGACTCGGCCTGGATGCAAAGCACGATTGGTGTCATTTTTTTGTGAGAGGTGGTTCACTACTCCCTCAAAAGCATACACCTGTTATTATCTCCCATATAAGCTTCGTGTCTGTTTCCTCTTCGCAAAAACAGCAAGTAGGGGTTCCCTGGACCAGCATTTTTCATGAGGAATAGCTGGGCTTTCGGCTGAACTCTTCCACGGTCGGACACAGCCACTGACTTTACAACTACCTGAAGGAAAAACTACATGAACCCAAGAGTAGGTCTATTTGGGGGCTTTTTAAAATGGAATTTTTGTTTTTCAGATCAATAATCCTGTTGTAAAATTTAGCAGGCCAAAAAGGCACACAGTGAGCAGTACTTCCTTTCCTTCCGTCTTCCATCGGAGTCTTGGCCATACCAGCGGTCCCTACAGTTTGGGCTCTGTCTCGTTCACATCTCTCTGTGTGATACCTGCACACACGCGTGCACACACATACTTGTGCGGAGAAAATGGATGTTTATATTAACTTAAAAATAACCTTTAACACAAATTCTCAATTGCAAGTAAACAAGTAATCTGTAGGGTTTGGTTTTTATGCACATGGTACCCTGGTGGTTGATCCTTACAGAGAATTTGCTCTGAAGCATCCCTGTGAGTGAACAGAGATGGTCTCTTGGCCTCATACCAGGCTTAGCTTGTAGCTCACCTCTTGTGATTGTCGTTGTGTCATCTGGAAACAAGCATCTTTGTTAAAATTTATTTTCCTTGATTACTTTGATAATATTTGCACTTTAGTCAGAATTAGGAATTGACTCAACAGTCAGTTACTCGAATGCTATTAGAAATGCTGGAGATAAATACTCTGAAATCAAAATTACTTCTGGCAGATAGCCCTCCAAATGTGTAATGTATTTTTTTTTTTTTTTGTAATTCATATTCGTTTAGGTAGATTTTAGGATTCTGGCAAAGACATTATAATTTTTGTATCCTGTTTTATTTTCCCGTTTTTGTAGATGTTTATTCTGGCCTGTTTTGTACTGTTATGTTGCAGGGGTTTTGTTGTTGTTGTTGTTGTTTTAGATTCAAATTAGTTAATATACAGTGAAGCATTGATTTCAGGAGTAGAATTCAGTGATTCATCACTTAGATACAACACCCAGTGCTCATCACGAGTGCCCTCCTTAATACCATCATCCATCTAGCCCATCCCCCACCCGTCTGTTTCAGGTATTCTTATAAGTTATGTCTAATGCCTAATGAAATGGTGGATGTGTAGGTGCATGTGGGGGTGTGTGTGTGATGGAATATTTATGATGGGATATTTTGGTGGTAGTGCAGACAGGAAATATTGCACAGGATGATACCGGAGGAGGGAGAAAGAATTTGACCCTGGCAAGGTTAGAAATGTTCATGAGCCAGGGCTATTGAGATGGGCTTCAAAGAATGGCTATGGATGCGCAGAAAACAACGAATGAGAACCTTGGTGAATTTGGCTGGAGAGAGAAGGATGAATGAGAAAGTGGGAGTAGCACTGCTAGCGAACGTGGCATTGGACACGGCGTCGGCCAGCTTGAATGGCACAAAAATAACCAGACGAATTGGTTGATTTAATTGCTTGGATAAAGGATGGTGCCCCATTTTGGTGAACCTTGAAAACCAGGTAAGTGAGTTTGCACTTGTTTCCTTGTTTTTGTTTTGTTTTGTAAGTGTAGGTTCATAAAGACTGGATATGTGACTTGAGAACGAATGACTTGATGTAAACAGATTTTAGGAGGATTAATCTAGAAATAGGATTAATCTCAAAACCAAATGGGATTAACACAGGAAGAAGTCCAAGGCAACCAGAGACCAGCTTGTTCTGAGTAGTAGTATTCCACACGGGTGTCGTGTAAGTTCTGAACTGGGGTAGTGGCAATAGAAACAGAAAACAAAAGCGCCAATTTCTGGGCTTCCGGTTAAAGATGAAAATTACGTTTTGACTTTCCCCTTTGCGACATCACTAAAACGGTAGTAAAAGAATTTTAAGATCAGTGAAGACGAAGAATGGAAGAGAATAAACACCGTAGGTGTTCTGGAATAGAAAGGCGGCACTTGTTAATAATGAGCACTGGGTGTTTTATGTGAGCGATGAATCACTAAGTTCTACACCTGAAACTAATATTATACTGTATGTTAACTAACTGGAATGAAAATAAAAACTTGAAAAAAAAAATTTTTTTTTTTTTTTTTGTGGAAGATGGAAGGCATATGGAGGCGGGGCAACTGATTACCAGAATATAGGAAGCCCTGGTTTAGAGGGTGGTGAGAGGTGCTGCAGCAGGAAAGCCACTGTTCCTGCAGGACTGGAGAGGCTCGGGATCTGAAGCCTCCAGTTTGGCAGAAGGTAGTGTGAGATGGGGCGGTGCCTGGGAGATGATGAATAGATTCAAAATCTGTAAAATTAACAGCCCATCATCCCCTCTACTCCCAAGTACAGATCATTTGGCGGCCAAGAGCATATCCTGTGTCCCAGGCAGAACTCTTGTGTGTACTTCGAACACATTGAAGGAGACTGAGTCAGAAATTTAGGGCAGGAGGCTTGGACGTTGGCATAAGTAGGAACTATGAGCACTGGCTATGACAGAAAGTTAGCATTTAGAATGATTGGTCCCCAATTCCATTGCAAAACACTGGTGGTGATGCTGGAGACTGAATAGCTCTCAGGAAGAATGAACGGCCCTGAAGGGCACATCCATTTATCGCCATGCGAGGCGGCGGCAGCGAAGTGGCCGCCTCACGTGCTGTGGCCCTCCAGTCTCTCTCAGGCCAGTGGTGTTTCCAGCTGGCATTGCAATTCCTTATCGTTATGAGTATAAGCATGAATAGCTGCGTTTTGAAAGAACAGAATAAACAACCATAGAATGAAAAGGGATAGGAGAAACTGTTAATACCGGCAACAGAAGAAAATGTTTTGAAAGTCAGCATCATCAGATATAAGAGATTCTTACTACAGTAGTAGAGTAGGAGCAGGATGCTATGAAAAAAGAACCCTTATTTCAAATGAGAACTCTGATTTTAAGGAAAGTAACAGAGCTAGGAGAATAGGTGAAAGTGAAGAGTGAAAGGGCACGAAGCTTTGGTGCCTGAGAACTAACCCAGGAGGCCTAATATCTGACCGTTAGGAATTCTGGAGAAAAGCAGAGGAGATTTTTTTTAAACTTATGGTATCTTTCTGTAAAGAGAATATAAAATCATTTCTCAGAATTGAAGATGCTAAATCTCTACTGCCCAAAATAATGAGAAGATTGATACTAGGGGAAAAATTATGAAATTTCTGTGCGCAGAGAATTATGAGATCTCCACGAATCCATGGATTAGATTTAAGGGAGCAGGGTAAAGTTCCAGGATTAGTATTGTCCGATTGGTCTAGAGAGCAGCCAGTGTCTATCAGAGCTAGAAGACCAGGGAGCCATTGTGATTGTTGCAAGAATTAAGACCATGGATATGATGCGTAAAATCCAACTTGAAATTACCCATGTGCAAAGCCCTAAGCTGTCCTTCACAGAGGCACAGTTAAGGAAGATGAACGTAATTTAACATTCTTTTCCCTCGTACAATGTCCAAGTCTTTTATTATTGAGTCGTAGGAGTTCTCTATGTATTTAGGGAACCAGTGTTTGGTCGCATAGGTTTTGCTAATATTTTCTCCCAGTCCAATGCTTGCTACTCCTTTTCTGAATGGTGTCTTTGGATGAGTAGGTCTATTTGATTTTGAGGAAACCTAATTTAATTTTCTTTTACAGTTCCTGCCTTCTGTGACCTTTAAGAATCCTTTCCCCTAGACGATAAAGATAATGTGTTTTTCTCAAAAATTCATGGTTTGGGCTTTTACATTTAGGCCTCTGATCCATCCGTATAACTTTTGTATATGGTGTGAGGTAGGCTTGAGCTTAGTTTTTCCACTGTATGGACATCCATTTTTATTTCTGCATTGTTTGTTGTAAAGACTTGTCCCCATAGATTGCTTTGATGCCTTTGTTAAAATTAAATGATAATATAGGTATGGTTCTATTTCTAGAATATTGTTTCATTGATCTCTATATCCATCCTAAAGGAATGATACGTTATTGATTTGTTTTGTGAAATATTTTTGCATCTGTGTTCATGTGGGATATTGATTGCTGTTTGCATTTTTGTTTTTGATTACTGTCGCATTATGAAAACTCTTAGAAGTCAGGTAGTATAAGTCTTCCCAACTTTGTTGCCCCCCCCTGCCCCCCCCCCCCCCCCCCACTTATTGTTAGGTCCATATTTAGCTTGTCAATTTCTTCTCTAAAAACTGCTGGAATTAAAATTGGGATTGTATTGAATTTTTTAATAATGATTTTATTGAGATGCCATTCAGAAGCCTTAGAATTCATCCGTTTAATTAGTTTTCCAGTGATTTTTAATATATTCAGATGTGCTCAACCATCACTACAGAAAATTTTTGAGCCATTGTCATTACCCCAAAAACCCTGTACCCTTTAGCTACCATCCCTTACTCTCTTCACCTCCACTAATCTTTCTGTCTCTAAATCTGTCTCCATAGATTTGTCTATTCTGAACATTTCAGAGAGATGTGATCATATAATATGTGGTTTTATGGGCAGGATTGTGTGCTCTAGCCCTAGCCCTCAGTTTTATAGTATTTGAAGTTTGGGCCTTTGGGGGAATAATTAAGGTTAAATGAGATCATATGGTGGGGCCCTAAGCCTGTAGGGGTGATGTCCTCAAGAGGAAGAGACCCCAGAGAATGCGGTCTCCCTCCCAACCCCAAGTAGGAACAGAGGAAAGGCCATGTGAGCATACAGGGATGGGGCAGCCGTCTGCAAGCCGGAAGAGAGCTCTCACCAGGAGCCAACCCTGATGGCACCTTGATCTTGGACTTCTAGCCTCCAGAACAGTGAGAAAATAAATATCTGTTGTTTAAGCCACCCAGTCTATGGCATTGTTTTAGCAGCCTGAGTAGACTAATAATACGTGCCTTCTGTGACTGGCATCTTCCATTTACCATAATGTTTTCAAACTTCATCCATATTGTAGCATATATCAATATTTTGTTCATTTTTATGGCCCCATATAATAACCCACTGACTGGGTTTATCACATTTTGTGTATCCATCCATCAATTGATGGACATTTGCGTTATTTCTGCCTCTTTGCTATTATGAATAGTGCTGCTCTAAACATCCGTGAACAGGTTTTTATATAGACGTACACTTTCATGCTCTTGGGTAGATAACCAAAGTGGAATTTGGGGGTCAAATGGTAGCTGTATGGTTAACTGTTTGCGTAACTATTTTCCAAAGTGGCCATATCATTCTACTTTCCCACCAGCTGTGTGTGAGCCTTCCAGTTTCTTCACATCCTGACCAACACTTGGTACTATTTTTTTTTTTTTTATTCTAGCCATCATCCTGATGGACATGAAGTTTACTCATTGTGGTTTTGATTTACGTTTCCCTGATGACTAATGACGTGTCTACCTTGCTTAGAGAAATGTCAGTTAAGATCCTTTGCCTTTTTTTTTTTTTTAATGAGAGCGAGTGCACCCTTGTGAAAGGATGAGGGGCAGAGGGAGAAAGAGAAAAAGAGAGAGAGTGTTAAGTAGTCTCCACACTCAGCCCAGAGCCCCACGTGGACCTCATTCCCACGACCCTGGGATCATGACCTGAGCCAAAATCAAGAGTCGGACACAACCAACTGAGCCACCCAGGCACCTCTCTTTGCCCATTTTTTAACTCGGTTGTCTTTTGATTGAGTTTTAAAGGTTTTTAATACTACACACAAATACTTTATCAGATTTGTAAATATTTTCTCCTATTCTGTGGGTTGACTTTTCATTATCTTGATTGTTCTTTGATATAAAAGTTTTAAAAATGTTGAAGTCCAATTCGTTCATTTTTTTCATTGGTTACTTTTTGTTGTTACATTTCAGAATCCCTTGCCACATCAAAGATCATGATTGAGCGTTCTGTTTTCTGCTAAGTGGTTTATAGTTTTAGGGTAGACATTTAGGTCTTTGACCCATTTTGAGTTTGTATGGTGTGAGGAGTAAGGGTTGAAAATTCCTTTGTTTGCCTGTGGCTGTCTGAATTGTCCCAGCACCAGTTGTTGAAAGGCCATTTTCATTTTCCCCCCTTGAATGGTCTTGGCATTTTTGTTGAAAACCAGTTGTCCACAGACACCTGGGTTTATTTCTGGATTCTCAGTTCTGTTCCACTGATCTATATGTCTGTCCTTTGCCAGGACCTCTCTGTCTTGATTTGTGCAGTGTAGGAACTGTTTAAATATTTGAAGTATGAGTACTCCAACTTTGTTTTTTCAAGACTGTTTTGGGTTCCTTGCAATTCCATATGAGTATCAGAGGGCGCTTGTCGCTTCCTACAAAGAAACCCGCTGGGATGCTGATTGGGGTTGCACTGGACGTGTGTATCAGTGTGCGGACTATTGCCATCCTAGTAATACTGCCCTCCTACCTTTTTTTACGGAAGTATTTGAAGGTATAAATTTCTCAGAGGAATTTTTACCTTTATTCCACCAATTTTGGTGTGTTTTGTTTTCATTATGATTTAGTTCAAAACATCTTACAATTTTCCTTGTTATTTCTTTTTTGACTCTTACATTATATAGAAATGTTGTTTAGTTAGAAATGGTTGAGGTTTTCCAGGGTAGCTGATTGTTCCTGATTTCTAATATAATTCCATTTTGGTCAGAGAACACTCTGTATGATTTCAGTCTTTAAAAATGTAGAAAGGGCCATTTTAATGGCCCAGAAAATAGCCTATTTGATGAGCATACGGTGGACTGTGGAAAAGGATATGGAGGGGCGCCTGGGTGGCTCAGTCAGTTAAGCATCCGACTCGGTTTCGGCTCAGGTCATGATCTCATGGTTCATGAGTTTGACCCCCGCATCGGTCTCTGCTGTCAGCCCAGAGCCCAATTCGGATCCTCTTGTCTCCCTCCCTCTCTGCCCCTCTCTTGTTTGCGCTCGCTCGCTCGCTCTCTCTCTCTCTCTCTCAAAATAAAAACTTTAAAAAAAAAAAAAAAGAAAGAAAAGGATATGGATTCATTAGGTGTAGATGGTGTTGTGCTGGAGCAGGATCGCGTCGGCTTGTGGGAGGTGAGGGTGCACTTCTCTCCCCAAGCCCCTGCTCAGTAATGTCCCGTTAGGAGCTGGAAATCTGCCTTGGCGGGAGGATTACGCCACATTTGGTTTGGTGTATTTTGAAGCTCTGTTAGAAGAATATACATTCATGATGGTCTTTTTAATAAATTGACCCTCTAATTAGTACGAAATGTCTCTCTGATCTCCGGTATTATTTCCTTCAAGTCTGTTTTGTCCAGTACTGTTACAGTCTCTTTAGCCTTCTTCGGCTTAGTTTGCGTGATCATCTTTCCCCATCTGTTCACTTTCAACCTATCTGTGTCTTTGCACTTCTGTTGTGTCGTCTGTAATAGCATAGAGAGTCCTCCCCGTATTTGTCCCTTCCGGTCTTCCTTGTCTTTGGATTGTAGGTTTTAGTCTATCTGTTAACATTTATTGGAAGTATTAATAGGTTGATTTTTAGATCTACCTTTTTTTTTTTCTGTTCTTTAAAACATTTCTTTGTTCCTACTCTCCTCTCTTTTGCATTATTTGGAATTGTTTAGAATTGCATTTTAATGTATCTGTTGGCCTTTTAGGTGTTCATCTGAGGTTGTGTGTGTTCTTATTCTAAGGATTACAGTGTTCTTTTTTTCTTTTTCCTTTTTGCCTAGAGTTGACCCTGGAGTTTGCACTGTGTGGGTCAACTTACCGTCAGATTTTTTTCAATAAGTACAGTATTTAAATGTATTTTCTCTTTATGATTTTCTTTTCTCTACCTTACGAATTGTAAGAACACAGCATATAATACATGTAACATACAGAATGTGTGCTAATTAACTGTTTATGTTGTCGGTAAGGCTTCTGGTGAACAGTAGACTAATAATAGTCCAGTTTGGGGGGAGTCAAAAGTTATATGTGGATTTTGTACCGCGTGGAGGGTCAGCACCCTTAACCCCCACATTGTTCGAGAGTGAACTGTACTTAGAGTTCATATCATGTGACCTCACGGAGAATGTAGAAACCTTCAACTGTACAGTTCCATTTACTATCCCACTAGCCTGTTGTATGATACGTCTACATATGCTTTAAACCCACAGACAGTATTATAAGTTTTTGGTTTAAACCATCCTCTGTATTTTAAAGAATTAAGAAAAGTAATCTTTTATACTTTATATTTACTTTATAATAATCTTGATACTTATATTTACTGTTTCTAATGGTTTTCATTTCTTTCTGAAGATCTAAGGTTCCATCCAGTATCAATTCCCTTCCGCCTGAAATGCAAGTCTATACTATGTGAAGTCCCTTAGTTTTATTTTTGGAGACTATTTTCACTGGAAAAAGAATTTTTGATTGATGGGCTTTCCCCTCTTCAACATTTAAAGATGTTACTACTCTGTCTTCTGGCCTTTGTATTTGTTAATGAAAACTTAGTGGTAATTTTAATTCTTGTTTGGTATGTTACAAGTAACTTTTCCCAGTTGGCTTTCAAGAATTTCTTCTCCCTTTTGGTTTTCAGCAGTTTATTTTCTTTTTCTTTCTCTCTTCTTCAGAATTGATCATTTTTGATGGTCTCTCTGCGTAAGTCTTATCTCCTCATTCTGTTGTCAAGCCGTCCAATAAATAAGTTATTCTAGATAATATTCAGTTCTAGAATTTTTCTTCATAGTTACTATTTTTTTACTGCAGTTAGTTTTCACTTATTATGACCATGTTTTCGTTCATATCCTTGAGTATAGATATAGGTACATTGTCTACTAATTCCAACATTGCGTTCTCTCCAGATTAGTCTCTCGATTATCTCTTCTCTTGAGGGTGGGTCTCATTTTCTTGTTTCTTTTTATATGAGCAAAATTGGATTGTGCCATTCCCTCCTTCCGAGACTAGGCTACCCTTCAGTATAAACTTCTTTTTGTTGTTCTCTGGTGGTGTTCTCTGTTCTAGTTTAGTTACTTTTTGCCAGAAATTGTGGTTAGATACACTGGTACCAATCACAGAACCATGGTTTAAGTATAACTTAAAGTTTCCATGTCGACTAAAACAGCCTCCACAGTGATGTGAGTGTTGGGATGAAGTCAGATTGGAGGTAGGGGTTTGCAGTGAACTGTATTTTCTGTCAGCAGGAATTCAGTAACTTACGCAAAGGTCGATTGGTCAAAGAACAGTATAGGCATGTGATTTGAAGACATGTGCATATCCGCCTGGACAAATCACCTCTTAAATTGAAAAAAAATTAAGAGTGGTTGCTACTTTAAAAAAAAAAAAAATTAATGAAAGGGATGCCTGGGTGGCTCAGTTGGCTAAGTGTTTGTCTCTTGATTTCAGTGTCATGAGTTCAAGCCCTGCATTGGGCTCTGGAGCCTGCTTTAAAAAATAAAGAAATAAAAGAGTGGTTGCTATTGGGGTGCCTGGGTGGCTCAGTCGGTTGGGCGTCCAACTTTGGCTCAGGTCATGATCTCACAGCTCTTGAGTTCGAGCCCCGCGTCGGGCTCTGTGCTGACAGCTTGGAGCCTGGAGCCTGCTTTGGATTCTCATTCTCTCATATTGTCTGTCTGTCTCTCTCTCTCTCTCTCTCTCTCTCTCTCTCTCTCTCTCTCTCCCCCCCCCCCCCGCTTGTGCTCTGTCTCTCTCTTTGTCTCAAAAATGAATAAATGTAAAAAAAAAAAAAAGTGGTTGCTACTGAAGGTGGGGAAGGGTGAACCGTAGCACTCTTGCTTTTTATTGTAAGTTTTTCTGCATTACTTACCTAAGGTATAAGTTCTTAGAAGAAAACTCAAATTTTAGCAGGCAGGAAATCTAACCACTACTGTCTCTAGCCACTACTGACTAATGCTTTCCACGCCAGACTCTGGGTAATGGGAAGGGTAATCCTAATTTGGGAACGAATGTGAAGTTCAAGTCTGGATAGAAACTTGAAGACCGATTTTAAGAGGTTTCCTTTTGTTAAAATCGTGCCTTTTGGTTTGTTCTGTGAGACCGGGTTCCTTGCATTGTGTCCAGTCCTCTCTGAGGAGGTGAGGCTGGGAGGAATGATTGGTAGCGGGGGGGAGAGTGTGTCCTGTGCTCCGGCCTTTCCTCTGGAAAGAGTACTTGGTGAAGAAGAAAGAATTGTGTGCCTAAAAGGTTTTTATTAACCCCCTCCCCCACCTTCAGAAGTAACAGCTGTTGAAGTCCAGAGGGGCACCTGGCGGGCCCAGTCGGAAGAGCATAGAACTCTTGATCTTGGGATCGTGAGTTCAACCCCATGTTGGGTGGAGAGATAACTTAAATAAAAAAAATAATAAAGGCCAAGCAGATACATCAACTTTCATCTTCATGCCCAATAGCATGAAGCTTAGTATGCGTAGAATAGCATGTTAGATGCTATTCTTTTAGGTTCCTTTTTTACTTATTTGTGTCTTTTTAACATATTTTCATATGGCTCTATGAATACACCAGTTAGTGATTCTAAGGTTGCGGGGTTTTTTTGTTGTTGTTGCTGTTGTTTGTTTTTTAAGTGCTTCATCCCGTGGGTGGCACAGGACCGTGGTTGGTCGGGTGTCAGTCACGACACAGTGGTCATTACCTGCACCTGTGCAAACTTGACTATCCCCTGTTCTGTCAGCATTAAGGACCTTTTGAAGAATTTGCCCTGAAAAAACCTTTTAATACAAGCAAGCTCAGGACCTAAACTTACAAAATGGGTGGGAGCAGATGAGCAGGAAATGCTTAGTTCCTCTGTGACCGGAAGCTCACAGGCAGTACTCACGCCCTTGGTGCTCACGGAGCACGGTGACAGGTGGAAAACACAGCCCTCCTTGACAAGGGTCTTAAAGGTTCAGCGCAGTGAGACTGCGTAAAACCTACGAGGAGTGTCTTAACCAATTCATTTAACTTTTCTTTACTTACAAAGAGTGTTAGGATAAATCTGAGTCTAAACGGCTAATCTTTTAAGTAAACCTAAAAATTCCATCGAAGGATGTTGTATTTTAACTGGTAGCATTTTCTTAGTGTAACGATACGTATTATGATTGGTGTCTTAGATGAAATTTGGTCAATACGTCACAGGTTTTATAGCCACTCTATGTTCTTCGATATTGTTAAAAGCTGCGTACCGTATCCTCAGATGAATCTAACAGGGTATTTACCTAATTCCCTATGTTTGCCGTATAGATTATTACAAGGTTTTTGCCCCTGTGAGCAATGCAGTGATAGTTTGCTAGCTAAGTATTTTTATAATTCTGTGATAATTTCCCCATGATAAATGCATATAGTTGTTGTATCAAAAGGAATGTGCTTTAAGGCTTTTGAATATTTCTAAATTTTATTCCAGAAAAAATCCTAACTGTGTACTCTCTGACCTCCAATGGATAGAAGCTCCCATTTTCCTGCACTTTGGCTATCATTGGGCTTCATTGTTTCTTTAAAGACCTTTGTTAATTTAATAACTGGGAGATGAATATATTGCCACAGGACAGAAGTCAGTCCGAACGAGGTAACCTAAGAAGTTCCCCGGAACCAAACACCTAGAACTGTGTGCTTGGTAAAAAGTATGAGCCTCTGTGTGGAAGCAGGAGGATATGATATGGGGAGGGGTGCGCTGGAGGACAGAGGCCACACAGAAAAGGAGACAAAGCCTTGTGCCCTGGCGAGGAGGGAGAGAGCTGCCGTTTCCATGGAGATCTTTAGTGACAAGGTGAACTGGAAAAATAACGGACTTTCTCTCCCACGGAGGCAACTAGAAAGTAGTTTGAGATAAGTTCTGGGTGTGAGGGGGGTGGGGAACGTACGTCCTGAGAATTTGTTACCTTCGGCGTGTTTGGGGTTGGAGTTTGTATTACCACCTTGTGGGGGGAGGATTTCCCCAAGCTGGGAAATTAATACAAAGACCCCACTAAAAATGAGCTGAAAAAAAGTTACCAAGCAGAGGAGAGATCCCACCAGAACAAGTCAGCACATAGAACGAACAGCAGAATGAGAGCCCCAAGAATGTCAAAGAAAAGAATCTTTAGAGTGTGCCCCTAAGTGTGAAAAATGGTTACATCAAAAAAACAAAAATACTGCGAACAAAATAGAAATAAGACAGACTTTAAGAAGAAACTGCGAAACTCTACAGATGTAAACTAAGATGTTTAAAAGTAAACAGCGAATTTGACACGGTTGAAAGAATCACTTAACCAGATGATAAATCAAGAAAAATTAGAAAGTTTGAACAAAGAACATGAAAAAGTCCAACATACATGTAGTAGAAAATAGGGGAACAAATATTTGAAGAGTTGACAACCCAAGAATTTTCTAGAATTAGTGAAAGGCAAAGTATGCATATCAGATTTTAAGGGTAACCAAATAAAATATGGAACTCCAGAGCGATGTAAGAACTACAGTGGAATAAGGAAGCCATCAACCTGGTAAAAGAAAAAGGAGAAAACAAAAGCAAAGAAAATAGAAAATAAAATTTAAAAAAAAAATAATCAAAATAAGATGGTAAAAAATAATCCAAATAGCAATGTATAAAACAGTATATAACAGTATATTTATATTTAGGTTTTATAATAAAACCAAATTTATCCATTGGAGACCATCGAACTCCATTTTTTTAAGAGCGCGTTTTGCTGTGGTTTGCAGTAGATGTAAAAGTAGAAAAGTAAAGAGATGGAACCGGTGTACTTGGGGTAAATTCTAACCAGAGATGGGAATAACCATACTAATATCCGGTCCTGTGGATTTCCTCAGGCACTATTGTGAGGAGGAAACATGGTTACTTCCTACTAATAACAAGACCAAGGGACCAGGAATATAATTCAAAAGTTTATATACTTGTTAACAGGGCCTCAGAATATAGGACCGATATATTTTTTTTTTTAAATTTTTTTTTTTCAACGTTTTTTATTTATTTTTGGGACAGAGAGAGACAGAGCATGAACGGGGGAGGGGCAGAGAGAGAGGGAGACACAGAATCGGAAACAGGCTCCAGGCTCCGAGCCATCAGCCCAGAGCCGGACGCGGGGCTCAAACTCACGGACCGCGAGATCGTGACCTCGCTGAAGTCGGACGCTTAACCGACTGCGCCACCCAGGCGCCCCCATAAAAATATTTAAAATAAATACAAGACCTCACAGAAACAACAGGTTTTTTAAAAGAACCAATTGACAACTGGACCGTGTACTTGAAAAATTCACTTGAAATGGGCAGTTTTCTAAAAGCAGCAATACCTACGGTGGGGAAAGAATAGACCATGTAAAGTACATGGTTTGTGAACCATTGTGTATCCATGCAGACAAATATAAAATTACATTTCTTCCTCATACACAGTTTTACTTCAGGAAGATGAGAAATCTCAATGTGAAATCAGGTGAAAAAAATAATGCACTAGAATCCTTGCCTTGGGAGAGAAGATTTCCTAAATAAAAATTAAAGCATAAGCCATAAAAGAAAATTTGTATAAATTTGATGATGACAAATTAAGAATTTCTCTTTACATAATGCTTTCCATTAAAAGAAGTTAGGCTGCAAACTCCAAGAATGTACGAATTGCAATATATGATGATACAGTAGGGATTTTCACAATGAAAAACTGCCAGGTCAAAAAGACAGCTCAGTATTAGTCTGTAATACTTATTACGGGCTTACATTTTAAAAAATGTTTTCCAGGCAAAATTCACATACTGCAAAGTGCACAGATCTTAAGTGGATAGTTTGAATTCTTTTTGACAGGCATATACGCTCAGGTAAACCATACCCTAATCAAGAATACAGAAAGTTCCCTGGAGCACCTGTTGGTCAGTCTTTGCCCTTCAAGGAAAAGGAAGTCACTCTTGATTTCTATCACCATAGAAATAATTTTCCCTGTTTTAGAACTTCGTATAAGTAAAACCATACATATCTGGCTTTTTTCCTTCAACATGTTTTTAAGACTGATTAATGGTATATTAGTACAGTAGTTCATTAAACTGCTGAATAGTAGTCTACTCTGTACATATACCCTGATTTCTACAAGAAACTGCCAGGGGCACCTGGGTGGCTCGGTCAGTTGAGCATCTAAGTTTTGATTTCGCCTCACTTGTGAGATCGAGCCCTGCAACTGGGCTCTGTGCTGAGAGCGCAGGACCTACCTGGGATTCTCTCTCTTCTCTCCCTCCCTGTCCTTCCTCCAACTCAGGCGCCTGCGCACTCTCTCTCAAAATAAACATTTAAAAAAACAAAAGATTTTTCCGAAGTGATTATGTATTAACACTGTCATCATCAGTGTCTGAGCAAACTCTTTTTTTTAAAAGATTGTGAAGGATATGACGTAATATACAGAAGAGAACGTGAAAATCATAAACTCAGGAGAATCTTCGCCTCGCTGTAGTCAGAGAAATGCGTATTAACACCGTGGCGACCCGCAGTACAAATGTGTGGAAGAGGCTGTCGGCTGTTAAACAGCACTGGTGGCTGTCCAGCGACAGCACATCTGACAACAGGTAGTGAAGTTTATGATGGACCCCTTTCTCCCATCACCTGCCAGTTCTGTAGTGTGAGAAACTCAAACCTGTGTGTATGCAAGAGAACTTAATAGTACTATTCTTTGCAGCTTTGTTGGGAACTACCAAAACCTGGACCTCAACCAAAGTGATCGTTCGTAGGGTCCATCAACAAGAAAACTGAGGACTTATTGCAAGGTCTAAGCTGTATCTAAAACTTGAAAACATACGGAATGGTAATTTCAGGTACAGTGTTACAGTAAGATGTAAAAACATTCGTAGGAAGTGCTGTGCACCACATCATGGGGTATTTGCCCCTAGGGAAAGCAGAAGGAAGAGAGACACTGGGGAGCAGTACAAAGCAGGTCTCTTGCAGAATCTGTACTATTTAATTTCCTAAAAAGTTGAGGGAGGTGTAGCTGGAATGAGACCATGGGAGTAGATTTGTCCAAACTGCATCATCAGTTTATAAGAGTTCATTGTATGTTATAAACTGTGATTCCCTGTACATTTGAAATGTTTAATGAAGTGATTGGTTGTTTTAAGGCAGAGTTCTTTGATTACTGAAGCTAAAGATTTTTTTTCAGCTTTTTAACCACTAATACGTATTTCTTTCAGCTTTGGGATTTTCTGTTGGTATGCTCTCCCCATGTTTCTGTGGAGGTTAACTTTTTCACGTTTTTAATTCTCTTAATTGATTAAAGATAGTAACTCGTTAAAGATCTCTTTTACTAAGATATTTTCAGAATCTCAGATTAAGTGTTTAGATGACTTTGCTTAGAAAAGCTTTCTCGGGGCGCCTGGGTGGCGCAGTCGGTTAAGCGTCCGACTTCGGCCAGGTCACGATCTCGCGGTCCATGAGTTCGAGCCCCGCGTCGGGCTCTGGGCTGATGGCTCGGAGCCTGGAGCCTGTTTCCGATTCTGTGTCTCCCTCTCTCTGCCCCTCCCCCATTCATGCTCTGTCTCTCTCTGTCCCAAAAATAAATAAACGTAGAAAAAAAAAATTAAAAAAAAAAAAAACAAAAACAAAAAAAAAAAGAAAAGCTTTCTCCAGTCTGAGATCAGGAAACAGTTCGTGGGTATTTTCTTCGTTTTATGGTTTAGGTTTGTATATTTTAAGTCTTAACCCTTCTGTGTCATGTATTTTGGAGTATGGAATGTGTTTTGAAATCACCTCTGTCTTTACGCGCTAACCTGAAACAGGCCAGAATTTATTGTCTTAATGATTTTTCTTTCTGAGTCCATGTTGTCTGTTAGTTTTATCCAAGTGGTAATACGTGCAGATGAACTGAAATCGTATGAAAGGTTGTATAACAAAGTAGCGTGGTTCTCTGCCTTCCCCGCCTCCCAGTCCTCAGCAGCTCCCCTCCAGCTGTTTCAGACTTCCGCTGTCTATCCTGTGACTTACGCAGCTCCCTCCCTGTCAGTACTGCGCATGTGTGCTGCACATCTGTGATTGATCAATTTTAGACATTTGTGACTTCCTGTGATAAGAGGTTTCTTGCACTGCCATTTCTTCTGCTTTTTGTCCTTCGTCCACAAAGTGTAGCTTTGTTTACATTCGTTTATGAATAATTTTAAAATAAAGCTTTAATTATTTTGATATTTATAATACATGCTTCTAGAAATATAGCTAGGCATCAAAATAGACTCTGGTTATAGTTTTTGTTTTTCTTGAAGGAGATAATTGCTTTTTTTCCTCTTGTATGGAACCTTTGTACCGATTGCGAGTTCTTTTCATGCCTTCTGAAGGACAGTTTCCCACAAGGTCAGTCACATTACGTGATCTTAGAAGGTCCTGTGTTTCCTTGGTGACCTTCCTCAGAACATTCCTTCATTCGCAGCAGGCTGGTCCCTGGGCCTGCCGACAGGCTTGTAAGTGGGGCTGGCTGATGTCTAGCTTCAATGCTGTGGTGGATGGGGTCTTATTTTCACTGTAGTTTTTTTTTTTTTTTTTGCTATTTATTTTTGAGAGACACAGCATGGGCAGGGGAGGAGCAGAGTGAGAGGGAGACACAGAATTGAAATAGACTCCAGGCTCTGAGCTGTCAGCCCCAGAGCCCGACGCAGGGCTTGAACTCAGAAACCACGAGATCATGACCTGAGCCGAAGTCAGACGCTTAACCGACTGAGCCACCCAGGCACCCCTTCGTTGTCGCGTTAACAGACTTTTGTTGATATATTGTAAGCATATTGGTATGAACATACTTTCTTTAAAAATATTTCAGTATTAATCACTGTTGGCACTGATGATGCATGTTGATTTCCTTAACTTTTCTCCCAAGTCACGTTTATAACTACTGCACGAGTGTTCACCAGTCAAACCAGGCCCGAGGGGCTGGCGTCCCTCCCTCCAAATCGAAAAAGGGTCAGACGCCTGGGGGAGCTCAGTTTGTTGGCTTGGAATTATACAAACGACTTAAAGAATTTTTGAAGAATTACTTGACAAATCTTCTTAAGGTAAGACGTTGTACGTGTATACTTATACTTACTTTTTATAATAGAATGTAAAAGAAAATAGTGAAATGATGGTTCTAACTCGATTGAATGCTAAATCTCTCACTGTTATTTGTTCATTGTTTTCGGCATTGATGTTTGCATGAAGCTATTTTGCTCTTGCTTAGTCTTTACCTATTATGAAGATGAAGCTTTCCTAAGCTATATTCTGTTTTTTAATTTAAGTTAGAAGGCTTTGATAGCTTTATATCCGATTAGTACTTTTCCTTAAATCGCTAACCATTTTGTATTTGGTTGTTAGAAATTAACGGACCTTTTCACTTCGAGCATCTCATTATGAATTCAGATCACCTGTGTTGTATTTTGACCCCAGTGTGTTGTTTTGTCTAAAAATGTACAAATGATCGTAAGGTTATCTAACCTTTGGTAATCACATTTTTCCACTGTGACCTCCTTTTGCACATGGTCGTGTAGTAGTGTATTTCAGAGCTACGATGAAATCGTGCCCTTGGCTAGGATGGGTTTCTCTGCGAACATCCATGGCCTTCGAGTATGGTTCCTCCTGCTCCGAGCCGTTGCTCGGACGATGATAGTTTTTCCCCTTCATCTTCTGCCTTTTCCTTCCTCAGTCTCCATCCTCTGTAGGAAAGGCAGTGTGATGCCTGCCTTCCATCCAACCACAGGATGGGCAAGTGCTCCTTCATCGGGTGCTACACATGTCACATAGAGTGAGTGAAGACATCTATACTCTCGACCCTGGGAAGTCTGTGCTCTGTGTATATGCTTTAAAGATTTTTTGTTTACACAGACATTATGCAAAATTTTCAGCATGCTTCAAAATTGTTTTTCTTAATCTATTTCACAAGGCAATTGGAAACTTAATATCATTCTAACAGACCATAGTTGATTGACCACAAATTGTGACTAAGATAGCATGATTTTCATGTTCCCTAAACTGTGTGTTTCGTAGAGTTTTGCTGAAACCGCTGTGTCCTTCTGTTTATTCAGAACACTTTGTAAAGTGAACACTGGAATTGATGATTCTTCAGCATTAAAGTGAGGAACAGGAGTATATTGTGTTGTATGAAAGTATTGGGAACTGTGCTCTATCAGTGATATCTTTGCATTTTGGAAAAGGTCCTGAGTGGCAAACCTTTACATTTGATAGTTCATTTCTTACTGAAATTTAAGTGAGCAAAAATCTGGTTGTATCAAGATCTGGTCAGGTTTTCCTGTGGCTTATGGGCTCACTTGTGTGCCACGTGTTTGTGGGGCCTCAGTTCTGAGGTTGACGACACTGAAGCAGGGCGAGCGGGTGGCCTTCCCAGGCCCTCGGTTCATGGCGGGGCTGCGTCCCTCGTTTGTCACCTCTGTGCTTTCTTGCTGCAGTGTATTTCAGGGACACTGAGGTGGAATATGCAGTTTTTAAGGAGGCAGATTTACCTTGCGGATGTCATTAATACCGGAGGAAAAAAATCTCCGGTTGATCCTTCACATAACAATTTGTGGTTTACCTTGTGGAAATCTGGGTAAAAATAATTTTGGTGAATGCACATTTTCCCCTTGAGATCTTGTTAAAGAAGAAATATTGTACCATTACACTTATTTTTACAGAAATGCAACAGATTATTGTAAAAACTATTAATTTATAGTTTTTAAGTAAATTCAATGAAGGAAGCAGATGCATTAAAAAATCGAGTAGTATTGGCCCTGTGGTCTAAATTGCTAATAGGACATTTTAATTAACTTTAACTGAAAAATATCAAAAACGGGGCTGATTTTGAGGTAAATTCCTTATTCCCTTCATTCTAAAAGTTGGAGGTACTTCGTATGAGTGTATGTGGAAAGTTTCCATTTTGAAAGAATTTTCACTAAAATTCTCTCTATAGTCTGTTCCTCACAAGCTATATTCTTATGAGAATTGGTGTTAATGAGCATGTTTTTGTATACAAAATAAAAAGCTCATCTAAAACCAAACACATGGATGTGTTTTTAATGCCGTAGGTTTGTTTTAGTGAACTTTTAATTTATCATGTGACAAATTAGTCCTTAAAGCTTGGGTTCACTTGTTTTTAGGATGGAGAAGATTTGATGGATGAGAGCGTACTGAAGTTCTACACTCAACAATGGGAGGATTATCGATTTTCCAGCAAAGTGCTGAATGGAATTTGTGCCTACCTCAATAGACATTGGGTTCGCCGTGAATGTGACGAGGGACGGAAAGGAATATATGAAATCTATTCTGTAAGATTTTTTTAAACACCTTTCACGTGTGTGCTTTCTTAGTGCTGCCTCATCTGTCAGTAGGGGGAGCTAGGCGAGTAGTGAAGCTGTTTTCAGACCCGGAGGCTAATTTCCTTTGCTTTAATTTATCGACAGATGACTCTTAGATATTTTGTGGCAGGAAAGGATGAGTAAATTGGAGTTCTGAAATACAGCCTCCACACTTCTGCATTTACTGATAAGTTTCTTCCGCAGTTACTCGACCAGCCGTCCAGTCTAGCCTGGAACTGTCCCGCTTGTAGCGCTGGGCATCCCACGTGCTGGCTGTGTCAGGCAGATCCAGTCCCGAGCCGGGGACCCGGGCCTCCCAGATCAGCCCTCGTGGCCTCTGTGGTTTGGGAAGCTGTTTAGGGAGAGGACCGTGTGGTGAGATGCCCTGCCTTCTTTCTTTACAAAATAATACGATACTGACAGAGTTGAAAGTTGAAGGTTCTTTTTGGACGGCATGAAAATAGATTGTGAAAAGGCAGAAGTCGAGTGACTGAATCACTTTCATTAATATGTTTGTTTCTTAGTTCCATTGGTTTTCAAGGTGTGGTCCCCAAACCTGCCACATCATGGACACCTGGGAACTTGTTAGCAATGCACATTACTGGGCCCCAGCCTCAACTTACTAGAAACCCTGGAGGTGGGGGTCAGCAGACTGTTGGAGTCCCTTGAGAGGACTGTGATGTCCAGTCAGCTTTGGGGACTGATGTCATAGACCAGTGGAGGGGAAGGACTCGACAGAAGGCCTGTCTGTTCGGAACGGGCTATCAGATGCACAGACTGTCCTCTTCTTGAACCAGTGATGTGAACATGTTAAGTTCTGCATAATGAGATTATCTCCATCTCCCAGAATGCTGGTATATTAGCAGTACTTTATTGCTTTATTTTGGACAGATTTAATAAAAGGAAAATGTAATGTATCATAGATTCATGACAAACTAGTATCATTTATATATATCCTATATATGTGATATGTATAATGAACAAAACTTTGTGGATCTAGTGTTTTGAGTTGAGCCTTTTGTACTTTCCTTTTTCTTTTCCACTCACAAATGCTTTCTTTACGAATCAGCATGATTTGGGTGATTTCTTCTTGGATGCCACCTTGACCTGAAACACCACACGAACCCTGCAGTAATGTCACAGACTCCTAAAAATCGTTACACCTGAACTTTTTGTGTGCTATATTCAAGAACAGAGAAAATAGAAAGAAGTTCAAGTATACTTCGTAGGCTACAATTTTCAGCTTCTATTTTTTATTTACTTTGAAAATTCATACCTCCTACATCCTTAAGTACTGTCTGTAGTAACCGTTTGGAAATACAATATGCAGCCGTAAGTTTTAGCAAAGGCCAGTGAATACCCCTGTCTAGAAACAGTATTTCCTCTGTGTGCTCTTCAGTGAACCTGTTGAATTCATAAAGTTCAAGCATCAGTTGACACAGAGGAACAGTTGGGCACAGTGATCTCTCATTGTATTTTCCAGGAGTTTCAGAAGGTGGGGATGCTTTGTCGCACAATATAAAGTTTTACCTTTTTTTTCCTAATAATCCTTTCTTCCTTTTTAATTATAGAAAGTTGTTGTTTTCCTTTCATGTCCACAAGAGGACGTAAATTAATTTCATTATTGATACATTAAAGTGACGGAGCAAGATTTTTTCCTGGACTCCGTTCCTTGTTCGTCTGAACTTTGTCTGGTGTACATTTGGCCTTGCTTTCTTATCTTGGCATCTCTGCTTCCTTTCTTCCTTCAAAGTGACAAGTTATCCAGAGTCAAATTAGACTTGCCTAAGGCTGTCTTGATTTAGAACAGTGTTTGGAAAAAAGTTATCTTTAAAGGTGTAGTATATCTTTACTAGAAGTTCATGGCCATGGCATTGCATTTTCCCTCCTTACTCTTGCTTTAAAGAAGTCTTGGGGCGCCTGTGTGGCTCAGTCGGTTAAGCGTCCGACTTCAGCTCAGGTCACGGTCTCGCGGTCCGTGAGTCCGAGCCCCGCGTCAGGCTCTGGGCTGATGGCTCAGAGCCTGGAACCTGCTTCCGATTCTGTGTCTCCCTCTCTCTCTGCCCCTCCCCCGTTCATGCTCTGTCTCTCTCTGTCTCAAAAATAAATAAACGTTAAAAAAAAAATAATAAAAAAAGAAAGAAGTCTAAGACTCGAGGTGGCAGAATTTGCACAGGGAAAATCGCCCCAGGCTTGCCTTTCTCCTGAAAAATGAGGCTCTTCCCTTCTAACATCTTCTTGGACATCATAGTTTCTAATTCCGAAATCTTATTTTTATGGAAACATTACATGAGTATGTATTGTTCGTGCTTAATTAAAAATAGTTTTCTCTTAGAATGAAATCTTGCCTTTTGCAACAACATGGATGGAGCCAGAGAGTGTAATGCTAAAGCGAGATAAGTCAGAGAAAGACCAATATCGTACAGTCTCACTCGTATGTGGAATTTATGAAACAAAACAAATGAACCAAGAAAAAGAGACAAACCGAAAAACAGACTGTTAACTCTAGGGAACAGGCTGATGGTTCCCAGAGGGGAGGTGGGCCGGGGCAGGGCTGAAATGGGTGAAGGGGATTGAGAGTCCACTTACAGCGATGAGCACCAGGTCGCGCATAGAATTGTTGGACACGCGAAACTGGTGTAACACTGTTAACTGCACTGGAATTCAAAAAAAGTTTTTAATTTTTTAATCTTTATTTTTTGAGAGAGAGAGAGAGAGAGACAGAACGCAAGCAGGGGAGGGGCAGAGAGAGAGGGAGACACAGAATCTGAAGCAGGTTCCAGGCTCCGAGCTGTCAACACAGAGACCGACGTGGGGCTCGAACTCACAAACCCCGAGATGATGACCTGACCCGAAGTCTCGGACGCTTAACTGAGCTACCCAGGCGCCCCCCAAACTTTTTGAATAATAAATAAACGAATTTAAAAAGTAGTTTTCTCTTAAATATTGCTTTTCATGTTGCCTTTTTTGTGTGTGTGGTAGGAACATTACTCAGGGCTTATTGCATAAATTAAATTACACATAATCTTTTCTGAAATACATCTTACATCAACCTAGTCTTATCTGTGGTTAAATTTAGGAAAAATAAGCTTGAAAGCATTTATGTCTAAGTGAGTTTCTCACCAGTTTATATTTGAATATTGAATTGTTAAAAATTTGAATTTTACTCAATACTACCTCTCTCAATAAACAGCTGAAAATCATTTATGAATTATAACCGTTCCCCTTGGGGGAGCATTTTTATAGTGATTTTCTGGCCTAACTTCTGTGGAAAGTTTTAGAAACGCATCAAAGACTCCAACACACATGAGTGCAAGTAAAATGGGAAATCTGAGCAATTCCTATATAATGAACCACGTCTATTTAAAGTGTGCAGTTTGGTGCGTTTCCAGCCGTGTGCATCCGTGCAACACAAATCACCACAAGTAAGATGCACAACATGCTGAATTTTTATCATCTGTTACTTAATTTATCGAGTATTAGGAAACTATGATAACTGGAATTATCTTCATTTAGATGAAAAATTAAATTTGGGCCAGGGAACAGTGTTAGAGGTTGACTCCACTGACACCCTGTAAGCTGATATGTTTGGTCTCCTAAAATCCAGGTTTTCTTTGTGTCTGAATTATTAAAATGGGAGCTGATAAGCGGCTGTATTTCGAAACCTCTTGAAGTTGCTAACTCGAGCATCTCTGATGTCATGATAGATTTTTACCCAGTTATAATCTAGAAATACTGATAGATGAGATTCGGGCTGATTCCTAGGACTTCAGTCTTAGAAAAACGTGGTGAAAGTGTAGACCTCTTACTCTTCTCCTTTTTCTTTTCATCCAGCTTGCGTTGGTGACTTGGAGAGATTGTCTGTTCAGGCCGTTGAATAAACAGGTACGCACTTGCGTGAGAGTGTGCGTGTCGTCCTGTTAAAACCCCCTTACAGATTTCATTTCGTAGGCGTTGTCTCCTCACAGCTTTAGAATGCCTTAAGAGTATCTAGCACCTTGCATCGTGTAATGTTCTCAGTCCGAGAGATGTGTAGTAATATACGTGCTGTAGTCTGTAATCTACAGGTCTTTTCCCTTTGTCCTTCCTAAAGGTAACAAATGCTGTTTTAAAACTGATTGAAAAGGAAAGAAACGGTGAAACCATCAACACAAGACTGATAAGTGGAGTTGTACAGTCTTACGGTAAACCATTTCCCTTCACCTACTCGGAGTTTTCGTGTCAAATGGCAGTCCTGACCGTGTTCTGACAGATTCGTTGACGGATATTTTAGCTGTTGTGAAAATATTGTTTGCATGTACAAGGGCCCTCAAAAAACTCTCTTTAAGTGAGTGTGATTCTGTTTGATTTTACCCCTCACAAAAAATTGTTTGATCTTTGTTTCTCGGGGGACTTTTGAGGAGCTCGACATTTGAATTATTTTCTGCTCTCATACTGCTGAATGACCGGATATATAATATGATGGAGTGGGAAGAGGACCAGAGACCTGGGTCAGCCCGAAAAGTTGAGATTGAACAACTGATGAGCTAAGGCTATGTTCGGAAAACTTGAGTGGCCTCGTGTTTCTCTGAAAGTTTACATTTAGTCCTTGTGGGGAGGCAGGTGAAATCAGTGAAGGTGATTAAGAGATAAACCTCTAGTTATAAAAGAAATGTCATGGGGGGTGTAAGGTACAGCATAGGGAATGTAGGCGATAATACAGTAACTTTTTAAGGTGACAGGTGGTGGCCGTACTTCACTGTGGGGATCATTTTGTCATATTCACTAATATCAAATCCCTGTGATGACCTCCTGGAACTGATAGGCTACTGTACGTCAGCTACACTTCAATTAGAAATAAATGTCGTGTTGGGACACTTGGGTGGCTCTGTCGGTTAAGCATCTAACTTCAGTTCACGTCTTGATCTCGCGGTCTGTGGGTTCGAGCCCCGCGTCGGGCTCTGTGCTGACAGCTCAGAGCCTGGAGCCTGCTTTGGATTCTGTGTCTCCCTCGCTCTCTGCCCCCCCTCACTCGCTCGCATACGTTCTCTCTCTCTCTCTCTCAAAAATAAACGTTTAGAAAAAAGAAATGTCATGTTTAATAAGTTTTTTAAGTGAACTTCACGATAACTTTGAAGCATGCTTGGCCACGGGTCAGAATTACTTCCTTTTATGTCTTGGATTTTATTTCTTTTTTCTTTCATTGAAGCCGTGTACTTCAGTGCACACCGGTGAATAGCAGGCTTACCTTATGTCCTGCCATTTTCCATTTACCTTTTAAACGTAACTTAAGCTGAATGTTACTCATGGGTATGTTGGGTAAAATGTAACAAAAACTAGGGTAATTGAAATACAGTTCCTATCTGTTTCCAGTGGAGTTGGGGCTGAATGAAGACGACGCCTTTGCCAAGGGTCCTACGCTGACAGTGTATAAAGAGTCCTTTGAATCTCAGTTTTTGGCCGACACGGAGAGATTTTATACCAGGGAGAGCACTGAATTCTTGCAGCAGAACCCAGTGACTGAATATATGAAAAAGGTACGCTTACATACGGCGCATACGGTAGGCTTCAGCTAACACGGTTCTCGCCGCTCCAGTGGGTTATTCTCTTTGACGTGCACAGCTCTTTCCACAGATCATGTCTTGGGCAGTGTTCCCCTGCAGTGTCCGTAGCCCGGACAGATGCTTCTCCCCGCGCACCAAGGAGCTTTCATAATAACTTCATCTGACCGTCGCGGCTCCGTGTTCTCTCCAGGGCTCTGAGGATCTAACTGTCAGAGCGTGTGGCTTCTGTGTTTTGAACTTGCTCTCCTAGCATGGGTAGCTGTAGCTAATGGAAGCCACAGGCTTCAGTCAATGAGAAGATAAGTTTCGAAGTACCAGCTGTTGCTAGGTTTGCGAACTTTGCTGTTTTCCCTTCTCAACTGTTCCCTAACAGTCTCCGGTACAGCCTTCAAGTTTACAGTAGAGGAGATCGTGCTGAAACCACAGGATCTAAGATTGGTCACAGACTGTACCGTAAGTCTTTTTCAGTACTGAGTGATGTTCCAGCGAAGTTCTGGTGTAATTTTTTTGGTTCTCTTTCTTGGGAATACAGGTGTCCCGGACTTTTCTCCGTGAGGAGTGACCTAGGTTAGGAATCAGCACACCTGTTCTGTAAAGGGGCAGAGGGCAAATATTTGCGCCCCACGTGGTCTGGCAGCTGTTCAGCTCTGCCTTTGAGGGAAGAGCAGCCATGGCAACATGTAAACAGATGCGTGAGACTGTGTTCCAGTAAGATGTGACTTAGAGGCAGGATTTGGCCCGTAGGCTATAGTTTGCTGACCCCTGACCGAGATGTCCAAGGGAGCCTGGGCCGACCGTGCCTCATGTCTGCTTTGCCCTTTATTCTCTGTTGGCCGGGAGAGGAGGGGACCGCACAGCCACTCAGGGCAGGTGCTGCAATCGAGATAGCCGGTCAGCCCCCCAGGGCAGCAGTGTGAGCAGTGTGCCTCTGTAGGCACACAGCCCCGCCCAGTGTGTGTGACGTTCTGGGTGCCTTTTCCCCTAGGCCGTCATGGTTGTCAGTGGGCTTGAGAAGTGTGCAGTTGAAAGTCCTTGACGAACAGATTTCTGACATCTCAAAACCTGACAAAAATGGCAGTCTTCGGAAATACTGTCCTTGGAACAGTATTAGCTCTTTGTGTCTATCTGTGGGTTAAGTTAGCTTTTTGGTGTGCCGACCCTAACCAGCTCATTCTGAGTGTCAGTTGCCTGACAAATGAACTTTCGGAGCAGAATCTGTTTTCAGTCTTATAGCATCGCCTGTTATTGCGGGTTTTCCGTTTGGCAGTGTCGTTTTCATGATCACGTCTCTTCTCGACTCTCCTGCATCTGGTGATTCTTTTAAAACCTCCATTATCCACTCCCGGGAAGGTGGTGGTGACACGACGGGGTCTGCTCTTCAGGCCAGAGACTTGAGTGCCCCCACAGTGGGGAAGTCTCATTTTTAGATCAGGCCTGGAACCGGAGGCAGCTTGAAGAGCAGAGATTGCCAGTGTGTGCCCTGCCTTCGGGGCTGCAGCATGCTTCCTGCGCCCCGGTGCCCTTAGAGGGGGTTCCTTCCTACAGGGGTTACAGGTTGGGCCTGGATCCAGTTGGATCTTACCAAACATGACTTCCCTCACATTCTGGAAGTCCATAACGTAGAGGATCTATGAGCATAAAATTGGAATTTAGCTGTATGAACAATCCTCCTACCTAGAGCCTTGGGCTGCAAATGTCATTTTAAATCCCTATTCAGTCATTTCCTGGGGAGTTGACCTAACCTTTCTGGTCCTCAGTCCGTCTCTCCTTCCTTCCCTTCCCTCCCTCCCCTCCCCTCCCTCCCCCATTCCCTCCCTCCCCTCCCTCCCTCTCTCCCTTCTGCCCATCCATTTATTTTTGAGAGCAAGAGAATCCAAAGCATATATTCAAGCTCTGACAGTGCAGAGCCTGATGTGGGGCTTCATCTCATGAACCGTGAGATCATGACCTGAACCGAAATTAAGAGTGGACCCTTAACTGAGCCACCCAGGGACCTCTGGTCCTCAGTTTCTTCATCTGTAAAATGAGGGTAATAAGTTTTAGTTTGTTTTTAAGGCTTTATCTTACTATTATTATTATTTTAAAATTTACTCAGTTTTGAGAGACAGAGTGAGTGGGGGAGGGGCAGAGAGAGGGAGACACAATCTGAGGCAGACTCCAGGCAGGCTCCATGCTGTCAGCACAGAGCCGGACACGGGCTCATACTCACGGACTGTGAGATCATAACCTGAGCTGAAGTCAGACACTTAACCTACTGAGCCGCCCAGGTGCCCCAGGTCCTCAGTTTCTTCATCTGTAAAATGGGGGTAATAATTTTTTGTTCGTTTTTAAGATTTTATTTTTAACTAATCTCTACAGCCAACATGGAGCTTGAACTCACAACCCCAAGATCAAGAGTCACATACTCCACCAACTGAGCCACCCAGGTGTCACGTAATAATTTTTATGTTGTAATACATATATATTTGGTGCTTGGCAGATAGCAAGCATGATACAAGCATTCATCATTCAGAACCTCCAGTAGATGCCTAAGAATATGCAAAACCAGGAGATAAAAAGTGGCACGTTTAATTCAGTCACTTCAGGGGAAATTATGTTTATATTAAAACAGTCTGTCAGGAAATAATATACAAAACTCCTGAACAATATTGAGATAAAGCATGAACCTTTAAAAAATACTCTGCTTTTAGCCGCTAGTTTGGGCTAGGTGTGCAAATTCCCTGAGGGGTCTACGTTCCCTTTTCTGTGATTTGAGGGATATTTTAGTGGAAACATTTGAGAATCCTCAGTAGGGATGGCTTTGATGAATTAACGACCCAAAGCCACATTAGGGTTTTTAACACATCCTGCTGTCTCATGTGATTGAGACTCGTGTGAGCTACAAAAGATTTGTTGACTGTTCTAGGTTACTGATGTCAGATGTTCAGTATTTCATTGATTTCCTTTTTTGGCAGGGAGTGGGCCTGCTTTTCCTTTTGTTTTTCCTGCGGAACCCATCCTAGTAGAATTAACAGGGACAGTCTTTAATTGCTTCGTTTTATTTAGTCATTTTGAACTTGGTCCTGGGGGCGCCTGGGTGGCTCAGTCAGTTAAGCGTCCGACTCTTGATAGCAGCCCAAGTCATGATCTCACGGTCCTGGGATCGAGCCCTGAGTTGGGCTCGGAACAGACTGCGGAGCCTGCTTGGGATTCCCTCCCTCCCTCCCTCCGTCTCTCTCTCTCTGCCTTTCCCCCACTTGTGCTCTTGTGCTTTCAAAATAAATAAATTTTTTAAAAAATTGAATTTGATCCTGGTGTTCTGGACAGTGATGGTCAAGAGCTTACTTGACCTAGAATCCACAAACGTGATGACACGACACTGGATGCTTTGGTTTCTTTATATTTAAAACAAGCTGTTACTGAGGCCCCTCTGTCCTTTAATGTTTTTTAGTCACTCGGGCCAGTTTACTCTCTCCTTCCTTCTCGGCCCCTGCGGGAGGGTCCTGTGGCGGAATGCTGCCCCTACCACAGTGCCTGAGTTGGAAAGCCACTGTGACCACCCCCCCCCAGAGAATGAGTCAGCAGTCCCACCAAGGCTGTACCTTTCATCTGGGCAGGGGTAAAAGTTTGTTTTAGGAGAATGCAGAGTTTGAAACAGAGGAGTTTCTGCTGCCCAAGGTGATTTATGTTCTTCTAGGAAACAGGTATAACTTCAAACAGAAAAAGAAGTGCTTTTTGGTTTGCATGTCCTGTATTTTACTATATCGCTTGCATTCTTGAGGCTTAGTGAGTATCAGATCTGAAACAGTACGCACTTAACGTAGAACTTCTCAGTTAAAGTACAAACGATCCCGTATGGTTTAAAATAACTTCATAATCAGAGAATATATACACATTAATTGTAGGCTTTTTGGAAAATACAAGGAACATAAACCTGCAAGCTTGGAACGCTAAGTATGTATATAAAACTAGATAGGAATAATTCTGTAGGTTTTTTGGTAACTTGTCCCCCCCCCCCCGCCAACTAATTTGTTACATTAACATATTTTATTGTTACTTATTTTACTGGATAATAGTATTCCATCAGCCAAATATGCTATGCTTTCATTACTTCCTACCAGAAACTTGAGGTTTTTTATATGTCTTCTTTTATAAATTGTTCCTTTTCCTTTCATGTTTTTTTTTTATTAGGATGAACTTAACTAATTTTTCAGGGATCATTCTGTGTCGAGGACCTTGACATTTTGATAAATGCTCCAGATAATTTCCAGGTTTATTTTGTTCACATTTGACCATTTGGAATGTGTAATAAGGTTCTGACTTCTGTTGTTTAAATAACCGTTTCATTGTTAGTAATTTTTTTTTTTTTTAATTTTTTTTTTTTCAACGTTTTATTTATTTTGGGGACAGAGAGAGACAGAGCATGAACGGGCGAGGGGCAGAGAGAGAGGGAAACACAGAATTGGAAACAGGCTCCAGGCTCTGAGCCATCAGCCCAGAGCCCGACGCGGGGCTCGAACTCACGGACCGCGAGATCGTGACCTGGCTGAAGTCGGACGCTTTAACCGACTGCACCACCCAGGCGCCCCTCATTGTTAGTAATTCTTGACAGCATAAATCCCGCCTGCATTTTTTGTTTCTTGGCTCTTGAGTGTTTATTCTTCCAGTTGAATTTTTATAGATTTCTCCCAAATTATACCAAATCTAAAATCATTTTGGAAAGTAGGGCACTTTTACAATACTAAGTATAGTATTTCTCTTTCTCACCTGATTAATTTGAGATTATCATTGAAATTTCGTCATTGCTTTGATAATTTAGTGATTCCTCGGTGATGCTTTATACCACACATATATCTGTTGATACACTGTAAAATATACGGACTTCTATTTATTTTGCTGCTCTGTTAAATTACATCTTTGTTTTCCTCTCTTCCTTGAAGGGAATGGTAAGAAATCGAAATGCATAAATAATCCAGTAGTTACAGAGGTATATACTCAATGGTTGGCAAGAGAAGGCCACGATATTTTTCCTTAAAATTTGTTTAAAAGTCTGATTACTAATAACTCTTTCCATGTGGTCATTTCAGGGAATAGATTCATGTGACTCTTGACTTCAGGTGGCTTTCAGTCAAAAATAAGGGTTCTGAACATGGTGTCCACGGATAAGAGAGGGTCCATAGGTGTCTCAGAGTGTACATAGGGATACTGCCCCCAGAAGGTGAAAAGCCACTTACCTGAAGGACGAAAGTTGACGTGAACACATCTGAACTAACAAAGATAATCTTGTGAAGTCATTTGAAAAGGAGCTAGAGGTGGAAATCTGTTGCAGAGAAAATGGAGCACATCAGTGACCACTTAAACATGGTTGGCATTCACCTAACGTCACAGGACCTCTTCCCTTTTCTCTTAATGTATTAGAGCTTGTGAATGTAATTTGCCATTATTCGTGTAGCACTTCTTTAGAAATGAATCCAGACGGTTCACTCGAATTAATTCCTGCAGGCAGAGGCCCGTCTGCTCGAGGAACAACGAAGAGTCCAGGTCTACCTTCACGAAAGCACACAAGATGAACTAGCAAGGAAGTGCGAGCAAGTGCTCATTGAAAAACACCTGGAGATTTTCCACACAGAATTCCAGAATTTGTTGGATGCTGACAAAAATGAAGGTGAGCCACTCAGACTCCCTCCAGACCTGGGTTTCTCACGATCTGCAGTTTTGAGGTTGGTTGAAACTCTAGAGTCAGAGCTGACAGCATCACCAACAGCCGGTTTTGAAGAGATGAGTGCGCGGTGAGCCTGGTTGTGCACTGATTTCGGAGCTCTGTGGAGTGTTGTGGGGAGGACTTTGGGAGAAGAACATCTTTTCAGTCAGCGTTCTTTGGAGGGTTACTCGTCCCGTATACTCTGGCATCGACTGATGCTACCCCTGACTTGTCCTTGACTGTTTTTCTTCTGAAAATTCTTCAAGATGAGAAGGCTAGTATTTTGTGAAAGCATTTCTCTTACCCTTCAGGTTTTACTGGGAGATGCAAGGAGCTCAATGAAAGATTGATGTTTGGGTTCAGAAGTTTTCTCTTTGGCCTTCATAAATTAACCATCTGCCATTCAAAGAATTCGGGGGCCCTTTTGTGACTCGTTTGTATAGTTGGGATAGATACTCAAATACTCTTTAAATTTATTCCTCTTTTTAAAGTCAGTACATGAGTGCCTGTTATGTATCTAGCATAAATAATATCTCGGTCTTGAGAATTTGAGGAAGTATCTGATGCAGCTTCTGATAAGACCTTTTCTATTGTTAGATGTTTCTCATAGTAAAGGGAAAAATAAACTTTCATGAGAGGACGGTTTCGTTGTTACTTTCAGCTAACTACATGTATACAATTCAGTTACAATTAAAACGATGTTGATGATTTCGATCAAAAAGCACCATTTTATCTCAAGGCATCTGTGATCACAGTATACGTACATACTTGGCGGAATGGATATGCAAAGTTTGGTTCAGTGCATAAGACGTGGCACCTTCTTCTTTCAGATTTGGGGCGCATGTATAATCTCGTATCTAGAATCCAGGATGGCCTAGGAGAATTGAAAAAACTTCTAGAGACACACATCCATAATCAGGGTCTCGCAGCCATTGAAAAGTGTGGAGAAGCTGCTCTAAATGTAAGTACCGTTCCTGAGAGTAGTCGGGCTTCACCGTTTCCGCACACGAGCTGCAGGTGTGTGTCGTATGCTTGCGTTGACCAGTCCAGGTGGTCAGGTTTTCCCCAGAACTCTCGTGAGGAACCTTGGTTTGGTGTTTTAATGTAGAAGGTTGATGGGCCTCTTTGCTTAGGAAGTTCCTCCACAAACTCTTCTCGGGCACTTTTTAGGCACTGAGGATGTCATTTCTTGATTTTTCCTCCCCTTTCATTTCTTCTCACGTTTCCATTCCTTGCACTAGAAGAGCAAAGATCTTCCATAGAAGGAACAGGCCCAAGCCTCCTAGACATGTGGCTCTGGCAGCCACAGACCACAGGCTGCACCTGTTGGTGACTTGATCTGAGGGCGACCCTCCAGCGGAAGGTAACAGGGCTGTTTGCCCTGGATAGGCCCTGTAATGTGTAGCATTTCTCATGATCCTCGCCACCACCACCCCAAGGAGGCTCATGGAATATTCCTGCTAGCTGAGCTATGATTCAGGTGATAATTTTACATAGGGAATACCTCGTATTTCTAAAAGATGGGTAAGTTGTCATAGGGTTTTGGCCCTGTCGTGAACTTCAATTTCGATAGTGTTTTGGAGAACTAATGAAGAAGAAAAGCTTCTAGAACATGGTTCTTATATCTAAATCAGAAAACTCTCTGATTTTATCGTTTGATGTTATTTTTGACAGTACTGTCTTTATACATTTTTTAAAGTCTTCATTTCCCTGTTAACTTTGCAAGGTTCCTTTTAAAGTTTATTTATTTATTTTGAGAGAGAGCATGCATGCGCGTGTGAGCAAGGGAGGGGTGGAGACAGACAACCCCAGGCAGCCTTCATACTGTCAGCGCAGAGGCAGATGCAGGGCTCGATCCCATGAACCGTGAGATCACGACCTAAGCCGAAACCAAGAGTCCGATGCTTAACCAACTGAGCCACCCAGGTGCCCCTGCAAGTTTCCTTGTAATTGTGGGGTTGCTGCCTCCCTTTTGACACATCCATGAATTATTAAGGGGATAGATGTAAACCCCTTCCTTTAGGTTGATAAAATAATTAATTTTACACTTCCGAGACGGAAGGGAACTGGCTTGATGGTGGGTGTTGTGAAGGAGATCTCCAGGTGTCAGTAGAAGCCTTAGTGTGATGTCCCAGTGTCGGGACGTATTGTCACCTGGCACGACTGAGTCACATCCCTGACGGTCCTCCTGGGGTCACATCCCAACCCCACTTGTGGGACCTTGCTGCTGACATGGTTTTTCCTGTCTGTCTGTTGGGTTTTTGGTTTTTGTTTTTTTTTTAATGGAATGGTGATGATGGCTGCCTCAGGGTTTTTGCAAACACATGATCCTTGTGAGGTGCTTATTATATCTGGGAACATAAGTGCTAAGTGCTCCGCAGTGATGACAGTTTTATTTAAGTTCAAAAACTCATTTAAAAATCATCCTTCCATCTCGATGACCTTATTTCCAAACTAAATGTTCCCTTTTAAAGGGCCTGAGACACATACACACATATACATGTGATGTGGCTCAGGAGCGGCCAGCTTGATGAAGGTCGCTTTTCAGCCACAGTGTCTGGTGTTTCCACCGTGGTTAATTCAAAACTCAATTGAGCCATATGAGCAGCGGAGCCAAGTAAATGACTTCCTTTCCTTGAAATGAGTTAAGTGGTGGGGAGTCTGTTATTTGGTCAGACGCAGGTTGGGAGAGTGGCTGTGTGAAGCAGAGTTGGCTTTTTTTTGTTTTTTTAATTTATTTTTTAATCTTTATTTATTTTTGAGAGAGAGACAGAGCATGAGCAGGGGAGGGGCAGAGAGAGAGGGAGACACAGAATCCCAAGCAGGCTCCAGGCCCTGAGCTGTCAGCACAGAGCCCGACGTGGGGCTCGAACCCATGAACCGTGAGATCGTGACCCGAGCCAAAGTCGGAGGCTCAACCGACTGAGCCACCCAGGCGCCCCTAGAATTGGCTTTTTGGCGTGAACCATTGTGAATCACGTCTGTGCTGTGAGAGGCCCGCAGCGGTCCGTGGTGCAGATGAACGCAGTTAGATAATTTTCACGGGAATGATGGGGCGTTAACTTCTGATATCCACCTTTTCCAAACCAAAGTAAGGTCCTAACTGGGGAAATAATCGCGCTATAATTCTAAGTACTGCTGTTCTTTTTGATACGATCCCTGCCAGTTGACTTGGTCAGTGAATCTTAAATCTGGCATTTACTTTTTCATGGCCAGTTAAAGCAAAAGTGTAGTTTCTAAGTAAAATTGTTTCTTTATGTGTGGAACCTTCATCTGTCAGCAATAAACAGCACAAATAAACCATCCTTACCAGCAGTTATATTTCACTGGAAATTAAACTGTTATAAAAAAGATGTTTTTAGGTTTATTTGTTTTGGGAGAAAGAGAGCATGCTTGCCCTCACACAGGCCTGGGAGGAGCAGAGACAGAGATAATCACAAGCAGTCTCTGCACTGACAGTGGGGCTCAAACCCAACAAACCCTGAGATCATGACCTGAGCCAGAATCAAGAGTCAGATGCTTAACCGACTTGAGCCGCCCAGGCGCCCCAGAAATTAAACTTTTAAATAATCCTTTTATTACTTGAACATAAGCCAGTGATTCGCATGAACTTAAAAAACAAACAAGGTTTTCCTTTGTGGAGAATAATCTATATAGCTTGATAAATTTAGGACATCTGCTTTAACTTTCAGAAGTCAGACATTTCTTTTTTTAAATACATCATTGATCATAAAATAATGTGAATAATTATAATGATTTCCATAAGAACTATTTTTATATTGAACTCATGAAACTGGTTTTCCAAGTTATTCTTGTGAAGAAAATTGTTTCTTGAGGATAGCAGGTACATTCTCTGTTTTCTGCAGGAGTTTTTCCTCAATTTCCATTTTATTCTTTTATTTCTTAAGTTTCGTTTGAACTCATGAGGTTGCAGTGCCATCTAAGTGGTGCCTGAGTTTCCTGCAGAAACTTCCCCAGCCTGCCACCCTTAGTCAGCAATGAGGGAAAGCCGCAAAGCTTGAAGAAGCTCACACAACAGCATGTGTACTCAGCGCTTAGCCTGGCACATAGGAGGTGCTCAAGTACTCTTGTAAGAAAGAGTAAATATCGCTGCTCAAAACACAAATAATTTTAGGGGTGCCCAGGTGGCTCAGTCGGTTGAGCGTCCAACTCTTGGTTTTCTCTCTCTCGCTCTCGCTCTCTTCCTCCTCCGCCCCTCCCCCACCCGTGCTTTTTCTCTCTCTCTAAAGTTAAATTAAAAATAGCTTCAGGTAGGTATTTTTATCATGAATGTGGTAAATGTAAAAGATACTAGAACCCAAACCATGATGGTTTTCCAAAGCCCATTTGATGCTGGAGAAAAAGCAGCAGAGGAAAGAGATTGTTTGCGTTAGTTTAAAGGGGAAAAAAAAAAGCTATTATACATAATTTTAAGTGGGATGTAATTACTTTTTTACAGTTTTTAATGTTTGAAAATTGTTGCCTACTGGAGTTGAATCGTAGTGTATGAAAATCATTTACAGTGAGCGTATTAAATGTCATACAAGGCACTGCCTAAATGATTTTTTTTAATGTTTATTTTTGAGAGAGCACGAGCAGGGGAGGGGCAGAGAGAGAGGGAGACACAGAATCCGAAGGAGGCTCTAGGCTCTGGGCTGTCAGCACAGAGTCTGACGCAGGGCTTGAACTCAAACTGCGAGATCGTGCCCTGAGCCAAGTCAGATGCCTAAGCGACTGAGCCACTCAGGCTCCCCTTAGATGATTTTTTTTTTTTTTAATTTTTTTTTTTTTTTTTAACGTTTATTTATTTTTGGGACAGAGAGAGACAGAGCATGAATGGGGGAGGGGCAGAGAGAGAGGGAGACACAGAATTGGAAACAGGCTCCAGGCTCTGAGCCATCAGCCCAGAGCCTGACGCGGGGCTCGAACTCCCGGACCGCGAGATCGTGACCTGGCTGAAGTCGGACGCTTAACCGACTGCGCCACCCAGGCGCCCCATGCTGATTTTTTAAGGACTAAAAAGTCCCGTGCTTCCATTTTTACCAAACAAAACAGGTGAAGTTTTCACAGAGAAATGATTTACTTTGGACTTCTGGTGGATTTCTGTTTTAGCTGGTCTTGAAAAAGTATTGATTAGAAAATTAGATTTACTACCAATTAGTTTGGCCTAGACTGTAATTATCACAGGTTCCAAATTTGTAGTGTGATTTAAAATAACATTTCGTGTATTAGAACCTTCAAAACCTACCTACCTGTCACAAGGTGAATCTCCCTCTCTTTACCTAAATAAGAACTGGCAGTCCTCGTGTCCTCGTGAAGCGTCACTGAAAGAGAGCCCTTAACACACGCGCTATTTTTAGATGTGCCGCTGCTCGTACCTGCCCCGACACCCAGACCAGTGAGCACTTGGGAAGGCGGTGTGGATCAGGGCTCAGGGAGCCCTGGGAGCACAGGGAGCTTCAGACTGAATGGCACCTGAGCAGATCAATGCAGGCCCATCTTACCACCAGTGTGCAAAGTTCCACTGTATTGGGAAGAGCTCTCTAGCCTTTAGAGGTCCTCATGATTGAGCACATTGATGCTTCACTGATACGCTAACTGATTTGTGTGTAACTGATGCCAGGTAAGCTAGCATATTGCATTGGGACACCCAGCAGGACTTCGGGAACCTTGGACACAAACAATGTTCAAGGATGGGATTTAAAGCTGGTTTAGAGCTCAGCGAGGAACTGGATAAATCATTTTTAAATAGACGGGTTTGTTTTATAGGCGAGTTTCCCATGCATGGCTTCCGGACTGAAAACATGGGGGCGGCTTGGTAAGTTAGCCTATTGACGTGGCCCTCACACTCTTCTCGAAGTCAGGATTTGAAAGATCGTATGTGCTTCTTACATAGATGGGCCACAGCACTACATTTGTGTTCAGACGCTGGCAGTGTAGTAACTAGAAAAATAATCTGTATTAACATCTAGAGGGAGGATGGCCTGTCCACTTAGGTCTTAAGGGGGAGCATCCTGAAAGCAGAGCCCACACATCGGCCCCGTGTTGGTTCTCGGGTTGTCTAGCTGCCAGAGCCGCTGGCTCATGACGCTGGGCACCGGTGCAGCTTAAAGGGCCAGCAGACACCACAGATCAAATTGAAATCACTGTTTCCATCCCTTGAGCGAGCATTTATGGCATTCCTGTGATGGGATTGATGGCAGGGATCCCACATTGAAATGCTTCACCTCTGCCATCTCATCCAGCCCCCATGACTCCGTCTGCCTAGGGCCTAGACTGCTCGTTCATTTTTACGCTCACATTTTCCTTCCTCCGTGTAGGGCGTGCCACTTTGCCCATGACAACATCTGTAACCTAAAATGGTGTGATCTTCCGCCGAGCCCGGACCTGGCCTCAGCGTCCTCTCACACCAGTAGAGCCACCTGCCCACCAGCCCTGCCTCCGCCCCGCCCTCTGTGATGAGTCCACAGGGCGTGGACACGGCCCCTTCCCTGCCTGCGAGGGCTCTCTGTCCAGGCCCGGTGGCGCCGTGTTCACCTGGGCCCCGTCCCCTCGTGCTCCACACGGTCGTCCGGTTCTCCTTTCCCATTCGTCCCCCATGATGCTTCGCTGCAGTCCTCAGAAGTCCTCTGCACACTGACCGTGTTACTCCACGATCATCTTGTTTTTAACAAAGCAAAATAAAACCTCTCCTCTCTGATAATATATTAAATCTACAGTATTCTGTTAAGTCAGAACCTTCTTCATACTTACCCCATTCTCTTCCCCGCCAAATCACTGCCCTCTCCGCTGGTGACACATCCTCCTTGCTTTCTGCTCACTCTGTCCTGCTTTCGAGCCCAGCGCAAACCCTCTTTGCTTAAAACCATTCTCTGCTAGCTCTTCTAGCCCGAAGCACTGCCCCCCGTCCTTTACTTTTATGACATTTCTAAAAATCTCTCCTGTGCCACTCTGTATTTGTATGTCACTTCTGTGTTTCCTGTCACTCCACTGTTGATTGTAACTCCCTGAGGATACTCTAGTTTTAGTGCTGGTGTCTTGTGTGACAGATATTTCTTGATGATGGTGACGATGATAATGATGGAGGAAGAGCCATTTGCTACGGGGCCAAAATGTCCTTTCCGTTTTTGTTTTTTTGTTTTTTTTTTAATTTTTTAATGTTTGTTTTTTAGAGAGAGCACGTTCGAGAGAGAGCAAGCGAGCTCTAGTGGGGGAGGGGCAGAGAGAGAAGGGGACAGAGGATCCGAAGCGGGCTCTGTGCTGACAGCCCGATGTGGGGCTGGAACTCAGGAACCGGGAGACCATGACCTGAGCTGAAGTCAGATGCCCAGCCAGCTGAGCCCCCCAGGCACCCCAGCTCTCCCCTTTTATCCTGTGTTACTCTGCGTCTTCGTCATGTCCCCGTCAGCACCTGGATGCTCACCGTTTGTGAATATGCCTTGCTCTACCTGCCTCGCTCTTCTTTCTGCTCAAACACATTCCGTTTTTTTTTTCCTACGCGTTAAACACCTGTTTATCTTCCAAAACCCAGCTCAAATGACATGCCATCCACCAGCCTTTCCCAATCATCCCTTTGAAATGGTAGCATGTCGAGCTGTTCATATTCACACTGCTTTATATGTTAGATCTCTGTGTAAATGTCTTCTATAAGAATGGCTTTATCTGTCTTCATTTCTGCACAACTTAGCACGGTGCCTTGTACAGTATGGGCTCTCCGCATGCAGTACTTACGCTTACTAGTACTCCTCGTCGTTCCCAGCAGGATTCAAGGCTGCTTACACAATACGGAAAAGACAAAGGGATGTAAGAGAGGGAAGCAAAATAAGGATAGGAAACACAAACGAAGCTAAGTGTTAAGACAGCGGAGTCTAGTATTTTTGCTAGAGATGGGTCCCAAACGTGCCTCCAGTTCTTTGCGGTCAGTCCGAGTGCTTACTGGTAAAGGCAATGGGTAATGTGAGGGACAGTCAGCTCCTAGATTCGTGGTGACCATAAAGAATAAGCCTGTAACTCAGAAGAACGAGTTTGTTGCCATTCAGAGCTAAGAATACTTTCCCCCGTGGCCCATCCTAAAGAAAACACCAGTCACGTGGGCAGTCATCAACATTACGCTTAAAAGTAAATGTGACACCAGTTCATTGGACAGCTGTGCGATTTCCCTTGACAGTAGCTTATAACAAAATACCAAAACAGAGTTTAGGAAAAGAGTCTGTGCAGACGTGTAAGTACCTGCTAATGAATGCTTGACGATACAGTTGGTTCCATGTTGAATTTTTAATCAGCGCACGATCTCCCAGTAATCTGGGTGCTATTGTACATCCCTACAAAGAGGGCTTCGTACGTAAACATAAACCAGGTTAGAAGAGAATATTTCATTACTGTCTGTCTTCAGGGCAGAAACGGCAACAGATAAGCGCAAAGCTGTCTTCGACACCGTATCTTGATTTAGTAACCTCAGTCTAACTGGGATTGAAGTGTAATCCAGCAAGAGTAGGCTTGTAGATACTTTGATGTCCAGCGGGGCCGTTGGTCTAACAGTGGGGGTGTCGGGCTGCAGAGATGGACTGGGGAGCACAGCCACGAAAGTGTACTTGCAGCCTGGAGAGAGAGTGTGTGCTTACGGTGGGGGGAGACGTTTTCAGGAGCTGCCCGGGGCTCTGGCTCCAAGAACGATCAGGGTTAAAAAAGGGAGCACTTGAAATGGACAAGTGTACAGGCAGAAATACAGTCAGGAAACTCTGACGGCATATTTTTCTGTGTAAGACTAAGGAGTGACGAATCTAGGACCTTATCAGAATTACTGTGTTTGGGTTGAGAAGCTGAGTTAGAAATAATTACGGGAACCCAACTGTTCGTATCAACTTGCACCAGAAGCAGCAGGGTAGCACAGCACAGGGTGCTTCTGGCAGATGTGGGTTTCATTCCTACATCCAAGACTCCCTTTCTCTTCTGGACCCAAATGTTTAAATAACTTGGTTCTGACTCAGCCATTCTGTGGGTGCCGGTAATAGAAGAAAATTACCCACACGGTGATAAAATTGGCCAGGGAATCTTACATTTGGAGTCTGACCTGCTTCACCTGGTCAGAGGGGGTGGGGTGCACACCCCTGAAATCTTACGTAGGAGGAGGGCAGGGTAAGAAGATTCTGGGCTTGCACGGCTACAGGCTGTCCCTCAAAGCTGAGCGATGGAGTATTGGGACTGACTTTACTATTCTTTCTTATGTTAAATAGGTTTGAAAGTCGTCCATAATAAAACATTTTTTAAAAAGCAAACGGAAAAAAATGTACCAGTTTTGATGTAGTAGATGTGGGAAAGGAGGAAGGGCGGGGGAGGGGATCAAGGAGGTGTCTTAGGACAGAACAAAGCAGTTTTATATAGTAATTCACACTGACAAATTTAATTACAAAAAACTGATAATATGCTGATAATGGAAATCGGTTCAGAAAGCCTAGAGTTGAATTTGTGGGTCTGTTTTCTGTCTTGACGTGAGATGAAAAGAATTACCATTTTCTTTAAAAGGAAAAATACACGAGTGTTCATTTTTGGTTTGGGATAACCAGGCTCTGAGAAGACTCACTCTTGGATTTTTATGTCCAGGCTGTACCTTTCCTTCTTTGAGCTGTGGGCAAGTCTGTCATCTTTTCACAGGCAGACCAGTTACGGAAGCCTCTCGCTACCCAAATCTGAGTTTACATCCCATATCAAACTACATTTTGGTTTAATCTTTGCTGTGTATTTTTAAGTCCTGATGGCCCTTGCTTGGCCTTCAGACCAGTTCAAGACCACCCATGAACTTCTCTTACCAACTGCCCCTTGTGGAGATGAGCAAGACCACCCGGTCCCCCACTTAACCTCCTAGGCGTATCGCATCTGTTTCTGAACGAATGTAATTACACTCTGCAACGGCACTCCGAGAGGAGTGATTGCTTTTCCTGGCAAGTCCCACTTAGCTCCGCTTTCAGAATTTTCTATCACTATCGCTCTGTGCCTGAATGTAGTCAACTTAGGGCTTCAGTGCCGACCAGGGAGTACCGAAGGGGTGCGGACAGGGTCTCCAGCCTTGGCTCAGATCAAGGGGAGTAACCAGGGAGGAACAGAGGCCAGGGTCAGTGATGAAAGCCCACCCAGTTACATAACTGGAATCAGAGCCATGATTACAAGATAAATACATGTGATTGAAGCAAAAAGTAGCAGGTGGACAGAAGTTACAGTGATGAGAACATGGAGCACTAGTTAAAATTGGTAGGTCTTTTGGTCTTGGTATTTTCAACTCTAAACTACACTCAGAACAACTGGTGATTTCTGCTTATCAGAAGAGATTAGATGATGGAAGAGAAAAAAAACAATAAAAAAGTACGAGACTGTCACATCGCTAGGTGGTGTGTGAGGCGCCTCTGTTGTCTCAGTGTTTTGGGTTTTGCCTATTATTTAATACAAAAATTAGTCTTACTCCCTGAGCGCACAGAGACCCGTAGAGGAGGGAAAACCTCAGATACAGGGGGAAGGGGGAACACCAGTCTAGGGTTAAAACTGCCACAGGTAATGGTCATGGTGGTAATCTGTGTGCCCACGGACTCTTACCTGCTTTTCTCTGTAGTGGCTGGTTTGTGATTGTTCCTTTCCTGAAACTTTGGCTTCTCTGTGTTGGGTGTGGAGATGATGTTCTCCAAGGACCAAATGCTAATGCTCGGGGGGGAGGGGGGGGCGTAGAAATACTCTGCATGGTGTGTTTTCATTAACCAAGACTTCGTTTCTTCTCCTTCTTCAAGAATAATCGTCTCCAGGTGAGGTTGTGACACAGTGTCTGGCAGGGTCCCACACATCCTGTGGGTGCTGGGTGGTGACGGCCATCCTCAGAAGGCTCTCGTAAAGCTGCCTTAGTCCGGGCTGGACGGGAGATGTGGGGGTCAGGTGTCCCTCAGAGGTATCTCTAGGTGAGAGCACGTCTCTGGGGATGGGTCACATCCGATGCTGGCCTGGAGAGCACCACCTTACGTACCTGAAGTGGTGAGGGTGAGCCTCTCGAGCCTGTCACCCCCCAGCGTACCTCTTTGGGCGGCGTTAGAGTGTTAGGGTCACAGGTGATCCTGAGAACTCCTACCATATACCAGCTCTCCGTGAGACGATGCCCTCAGACCTCAGCTGCTGTGTGTGCAGTGCTACTTTAAGGAAGATGGGAGACGGGAAAGTGGAAGTGAGGCTCCATATGTTTCTTTTGGTGAAATTGGTCTTTAGGATTATTTTTTTAGTGGCCGTGTATGGGATAAAAGGTAGTATTTCAGTCACGATCATCCTGGTTTCTGATCCAGCCGTTTAAGAAGAGTTGGTGAGTGCCACTACCCTGTATGCTTCTAAGCAAGGTGGACACGGTCCCAGCAGGCTTCTTCGAGCTTACGACCGGCAGGAGAGGCCGCCAGTAGCAGGGACTCGCAAGTGTGGTTGGCCTTCCGGGGGGGGGGGTTCGGGTGTCGCGTGTAACAGGAGGCCTGCCCTGTCCTACAAGTTCCGAGAGCTTCTCCGAGGAAGTATTTGAGGCCAGTGGAGGAGCTGAAGCTAACTAATCAGCAGGGGGTCCTAGACAGAGCGAAGCCCCTCAGTGAGCATAAATATGGCCCATTCTGAGAACCCAGAAGTCTGGTACGACTTGAGAAGAAGGGAAGGTGGCACAGGGAAAGTAAAAGGGCAGGCACCGGCTGGCCAGGCCAGGAGACCTTGAAAGCCATGTTAATGACACTGCCTTAGTCCTAGGGGCAAGAGGAAAGCAGGTCATGGTTGTAACAAATGCAAAATCGATACAATCAGATTTTTATTTTCTAAATAAAATATCTGTATCGTATAAAAGAGAGCTTAAAAGGAAGAAGAGTGTGAGTGTATGGCTAGGCCTGTTTGGGTGGTCAAATGGAAGATGGCATGGGTTGGTGAGGCTGGGGGTGGGGAGAAGAAGGCCTTAGGAACTTAGACTCTGTGAGGTACCGGTGTTTGTGCCCGATCATTGTTGATGCCGGATGATGGGTTCATGGAGTGTATTTTACTATTCTTTGTGATTTTGCGGAGATTTGAATTTGTCTACAATAAAACATTGAAAGAAAGGAAATGGAAAGAGATCCGGAAGAGAGGCAGGTTCAGGGCGGAGACCGGGTCAGCTCTGACGTGTAGAGTTTGAGAACCCCATGAAACAGCCAAGGGCAAGTAGTGTGAGCTGAGTGGGGAAGTCTGGTCTGGGCTAGAAATAAATGTGACCGTCACTGGCATAATAAAGACAAGTGAGATCATGCAGGAGTTGGGTGACATCCCTCAGGGACAAGCCCTGAGAGGTGTCGTGTTTCTTACGCGGAAAGCCCTCACGTACTGTCCAGTAAACAGGTGGTCATAAATCAAAGCAGTTACTACTCTGTTAATTTCTTTAAACACCAAAAGTTTGCAGGTTTCATGAAAAACATGCATTTGTTCTAGCTGCTCTGTCCTCTCTCCTCGCCTCTGTTGCGATGCGGTGGCCTCGGAAGCACCTCCTGTTCGCTCTGTATGACCCTGTGCGTTTCTGTTTTTGTCCATTCTTGCCAAGCTCCCAAGCGGCTTCTCTCAGGACTTCAGATTCTCAAGGCTGATGCTTCGTTCTTTACCCTCTGTGGGTTCCTGTCAGACCCTCACTTCTCACCAGCGAGACTGCTGGCTGGGTCTCCTCCTGTAGTAGAAAGAAGCTTGGAATCGGAGTCCGAAGCCTTCTGTGTCCTAGGGGAGGATAGGTCTCGTTGGTCTTTCCACGGGGAATTCCTTGCTGGCAGTCAGTGGGACATTGATGTTTTTCCAAATTCTGAATCTGAGAAAAATCGTTAAAGAACTCAGGAAAAGAGAGAACAGCATCATTCTCCTCCAGGAGTGATGGTCCACACAGATATGTTCCTGGTTCGGAAGAGCCCACTAATGGCCGGGGTAGGGGGTGCTTACGGAGTCGGAGGTTAAGGCGGACGTCTCTGGGAACCATGGTGAATGCACATGCCGGAGAAGCAACGGTCTGAAGGATCTTCTTTGTGGGTGATGCCGGGTTACAAATGGGTGTGCGCTCCCCTCTGACAAATAAAATACGTGCTAGTATGTTTATATAACATACTTCACGTAAATCCTTTTGAGTGGTGGTCTAAGAAACAGCACACGTTGGAGGCACAGTAAGTGCTTACGTTGGCAGTTTTGACATGTGATTCTCTGTAATGCTGTTGACCTTAACCTTGAATGTTACCTCATTCAAATACTACCCAACGACACTTACTGGCATTCTCCAGTGCTTGAATACTCACTGTAGGCTCAGGTTCTTTGTAAATACTTTTAACAGAAGAAATGCAAAGGAAAAACACGTGCATGTTGTGAGGTCGTTTGACATGAAATCAGAAAGCAATCTCAAACCCAGATGAGCAAAACGCAATATCCATTTCAGTGGCAAACCCAGGATTAAGTCAGGCAGACAGTATTTTTGTTGTTAAAAGAAGAAATGAGTTTATACGAAATAAGATGTATGCCAGTTGGAAGATGCCTTCGGAGGCAGTTGTGGATTAAACCCTGAGGGCAAAATGGGGGACATTTTTCCACATCTGGAATAGTTACCATGAAACAAGATTATCTGATGGGGCAGTCAATGCTGTGTTGTAACATTTTAAGGTAGATAATTTTTAGATCTTACATATATTTTAGATTTAGATTTAGATTTTACATATATTTTAGGTAATTTTCATTTGGCAGTTATTTTGTGTTCCCTTTTAACATTTTCTCTTACTAAATGTCTTATCAGGTAGAGGCCACTTTACATGTTGTTGACGTTATAGTCTTGTCACAGTGTATTCATAGTAAGAATAAACTTTGCATTTTTATTATATATTATTTTTTAACAGAGGACCTGTGAAACTCTTAGTCCAACCCTATCACAGGAAAATGATTTGATCTCAGTGCTTTCTCATTATTTTTTTAAAAAACATTATAAGATGGGGGCGCCTGGGTAGCTCATTCGGTTGAGCATCTGACTTCGGCCTAGGTCATGATCTTGCAGTTCGTGGGTCTGAGCCCCACGTCGGGCTCGCTGCTGTCAGCCTGTCAGTACAGAGCCCACTTTGGATCTTCTGTCCCCTTCTCTCTGCCCCACTGCCACTTGCGCTGTGCCCCAAATAAATATACATATTTTTAAAGTATTACAAGATACAGAATAATTAAATTTGGAGAATTCTGGTTTCTCATCCCTGAATCCTGAGAATTCCTATCTGTCAGAAATTTGCAGTCACCTGCCACCATTTAAGCAACCCACCCTCGGGCCTCCTGTTTGTGAAGGGCCAGCCTCCGGTGCCCTCCTGGCACAAGCCGTCTGTCCATGGTGCTGCCTGTCCGCACCACCCCTCCTCCGACTGGTCCCGGTCCTCCAGGCCTTGTCCCTTCTCAGGGCCGTGGAGATGCCGGCTCGGGAGTCAGGCTGCCTGGGGTCCGGCCTGACTGCCATCCCTAAAGCCCTTGGCCAGATGCCTGACTGACTTAGTTTTTTCACCTGTCGAGTGGGAATGCAGGCAACATTGACCTCATAGTGCGGTTGTGACTGTCCCCTTGTGGGACTTGGCACCACGACTTGCAGTGAGTCCCCAGCATCAGCCTTTCTGTGGTTATCACTGAGGCTGGTCTCCATTGTGTCCCTGTCCCCACCCTCCCCTCCGTCTTCCCCACCCTCCTGTCTTCCTTGTGTGTCATTCCCAGGGCCTTTCCTGTGGCTCATCTTTCCATTGCATTCCTGTTACTTGTTTCTTTGTCCAGAGCTCCCACGTGCCCACCCTGCCGAGTCCCACCACCACCCCCCCCCCCCCCCCCGCCCCGCAACGTGCCCTGCCTATCTCCTGGGCCCTGGCCTGTCCCATCCAGTCCTGCGATGTGGTGGTGTGTGTGAGTCAGACCTTCTTCTCCGCCTCGTCTGACTCTCACACCCTTGCCCGCAATTCCTCCGACCTTAACCCTATGCTGTTCTCACATCTGCCCAGCCAAGTGCAGGATAACCGGCTGATTACTGAGCTTACTGGCTGATCGGTTCGCCCAGCAAAGTCCAGAATTTGAATTTTTAACAGCACCAAAAATGGGCTAAGCAGACTATCACTTTGAGAAATTTTGTTTTCTGTGATCCTTTCGAATTTTCAAATAATTTGAGAAATCACTTTTATACAAAGCTTGAAATCAGTATTTAATTTCAAGTATGGGAATGTATTTTATTTTGTATCTGTAAACAAAATGCCTTATGTGTTTTGATGATGGAACCAGAACTATTACTTAGTCTTATTTGTTGGCATCTTTGAAGCAATTTCTAAACCTTACGGAATATTTTATAGTAGCCCATTAACATACCATTTAATCCCCAGTAACCAGCTTTTGTTTCTGTTTTCCCCCACTGGAGGACCCCAAGATGTATGTACAGACAGTGTTGGATGTTCACAAAAAATACAATGCCCTGGTGATGTCGGCGTTCAACAACGATGCTGGTTTCGTGGCTGCACTTGACAAGGTGGGTGTGTCAGAAGGAGTCTCTCCTGCGATGCAGGTGGCGGGGGGGGGGGTGGTGTGGCCTCTGACCGTGTTTTGTGTGCTCCACAGGCCTGTGGTCGCTTCATCAACAACAACGCAGTTACCAAAATGGCCCAGTCGTCCAGTAAATCCCCCGAGTTGCTGGCTCGATACTGCGACTCCTTGTTGAAGAAAAGGTATTAAGTGACATTGTGTTTTATTCTTAGTAAATCTATTTAAACTCTCAGCTTATATATGAGGAATTAAACTTTATATTACGTTTTACTTCTGTTGTAATTTTTGTACCTTTGAGAAAATACTTCAAACCTAATGCATCTTCCTTGTCTCTTTGAAAGATACTTCAAGTCCTATACTCTAGGCCCAGTTCATTTTTTTTTAATGTCACCGTTGGGTTGGCTTTGAGAACTGCAAGCAGTGTGGCCCCTTTAGCTGAATCCAGTTCCGTGGGCTGGCCGAGCGGTGGTTACAAGGGCGGAAAGGACGCGGGAAGTCAGCGTCTCTCTTGTGCTCCCCGGTTCTCTGGGCCCAGCTCGCTTGTGTTTCCGGGCGAGGCTGCTTTGGGAGCTCCCACTGGCCGTTCCTGACACGAGACTCAGCGCTACTGTGGCACTTGTGTTGTCGTGTGCGCTCCTAACGTTGATCTTCGCTTAATGAGTTTGTTTTATTGCCATTCTCTGTTTTCTCGCTGTTTTTTAAGTTGATGTATGTACGTAATCTCTACACCTCACTTGGGGCTCCAACTCATGACCCTGAGCTCAAGGGTGGCGGGCTCTTCGACTGAGCCGGCCAGGGGCCCCTCGTGCTCTTTGTATTTCAGCCGCCAGGTTTCTCACCTGCTCTTCTTCCTGCTCAGGGTGTGTGTGTGTGCGTGCGCGCGCGTGCACGTGTGTGCAGGTGTAGTGAGAGCTAGAAGCACGACCGGCGTGGGTCTCTCTGTGCCTTGTGCTTCCAGCATTCCGGGTTTTGCGCGTCTGTTTGGGTGTTCTTAGCTTCTCGTTTCTCGTTCACTTGGACGGCTCCTCTCGGTTCGGAAGCGCTCAAGGCTTGTCTCACTTTTCCAGAGATCTCTCGGCAAATGCTGCTGCAGGCGTTGTCCACGCTTCCACACGGTCCTGGTTTTGATGTTAACGTACTAGCTCTCACGAGCTTGCGTAGCCCCCTTGCGAAAAGACGGAGAACGCCTGCCCGTACCGAGAAAAACACTGCGAACAAGTCTCTCCTAGAGTAGAGTCGGGGAAATCTTAAGTCAAATGTTAGCAAGCTAAATTTATCAGGGAACTAAGAATAATTCTCCAGAACACAGTAGCTTTCTAGTGATGGCTCAGTGTGGCAAATTTAACGTAACTTACTGTGTTAACGACTGTGTGGTCTTCCTGACAGACATGGGGAAACCTTTGATGAGGTCACTAGCTAGCTCTTGAACTTTGCCAGAAAGCCATTTCCCCAAGGCCAGTGAGAATGGAGTATTCGGGGGGTTTCCTCTGTTTCTTGCAGTGCTGGTCAGTGTAGTATTTAGCAGTTGTAGTCAGATCCGTGCAGGTATTCTTTCCAGGAATAAACATGGACTTCACATTGGAATGCCTCTTCTGACCTGCTGTTAACTTTTTTTTTTTCTTTAGGCTATTACATAAAAATCTTCAGTGTTTTTTAATTACATGTTTTAGTAGGCCCTCATTTCGTTTGGTGGCACTTGTCCCTTTTATGCATTGCCTTTTCCTAAGGGACCCTCATCAAGTCTCTTGCTATGTTGTTGTAATTGAGGCCGGGGCAGCAGACAGACGACAGGCCGCTGGGAGCACCACGTCCGTGAGCACACGCTCCTCCCGAGTGAAGGGGGCTCAGAAGAGAGGCTCTCCCGCAGGGGGCAGTGGCCCCGGCCTGGCCCTGTGAAGAGGGGGGCTGGGTTTTCTGAGCCACGTGTTCTTAGGTAGAGGCACCTCTCCAGAGCTTGGTTGGTGGCTGGATCATTCGATGTAAATTTATAGGGAATCTGTCTATGAGGGACTCGTAGACCCTGAAAAATTGCATTTACCCTGAAGTAACCTTTCAGTTAATACTTGTTCACAGAATAGAATGAATCAATCGGTTGTTAAAGACAACTCTCTGTTGTGTAGACATAACCCCAGAGGAAGGTGGTGCTTTAGTGCTTGAGATCCTTTCATTATCTTTAATGTTTAGGCTACTCAAAAACTAAATGCCTTTTTCATTTTTTTCAAAGTTAGAGCATATTGTAGAAGGCCGTCGGCTTTTATTTATTTGTATGTAAATAGATTATCTGAAAGGAAAACTTGAATGTCTGGGGGAGCTTTTTATAAGTGTCTTCCGTTGCTTTTCATCTTGGATGTCGATTATTTTGTAAGCGGGTTCTTCTGCGATAGTTTCAGCGTAAGATCGCCACACAGCCATAGGTAAGACAACTTTGCCTCTGTCTTCACGCGTTCATCTGGACAGAACTGAGTGTTCGAGTGTTCACAGCCACATTCTGTCGTGTTAGCCGAGTGGTGCTTGCTCATTAACAACTGTTGGCTGATCTGTTTGAAAACAGTATGCCTTCTTTTTACTTTCAGTTCCAAGAACCCAGAAGAAGCAGAGCTAGAAGACACGCTCAACCAAGTGGTAAGGCGCTTGCTAACGCACCGTTCCCGGTAGCCATTTCTCTGCAGCTTTTAAGGTTATTGGTACAGGGTGTCTGGAATGTGAAAAGTCATTGGGTCATTTATTTTGCTTTGAATCTGTGGTTTTACTCCCTAAACTGAGTCATGAATTTTAGCATTTGTACTTTCCTCATTAGTGCCGAGTCTAGACCAAGTTAATGTGGTTTCAGCGGTTGACAAAAATATTTCAAGACTACGGGTGGTATTTGTAGCCGTCGTAAACGTTGGCACACAGGCCGGACAAAACAAAGCACGCGTGTCAGCTGCCGGCGTGTGTTCGGTGACTGTGGCTTTTCAGTGCACTAAGTGTGCTCTCTCGGTGACTTCACTAGATGGTGGTCTTCAAGTATATAGAGGATAAAGACGTGTTCCAGAAATTCTATGCAAAGATGCTGGCCAAAAGACTCGTACATCAGAACAGTGCCAGTGATGATGCCGAAGCAAGCATGATCTCTAAACTAAAGGTAAATTTCATCATTTCCGAGAAAAAAAAAAAAAGTTTTTAAATCGCTGTGAAAGATTTTCATTGTCCCAGGTTGTCGTCAGTGGTCTGTAGCTAATGGAGTTCGAACGGCACGGGCTGTCCTGGGCCCCGCATGCTTTGCTGACCATCCGCCCCGCCCTCGGGGGCCCCTCGGTTCCGTTGGCCGGGCTGTGCCGCACTGGCCACCGGAGCGCCAGCTGGTTCCCACCCCCCACCCCCCCCCACCCCCCCCCCCCCGTCTCCCCCCGAACTGCTCCAGTGGCTCAGCCCACACGTGTGTTGGGTCGACTTTGAGTTGGCGGGTGTTTCGTTTTGCTCCGGGTTCAGTTCACATCCTCAGTGGTCGCATCCTCAGGAGGACAGAAGGCATCGGACTCCACCGTTGAGCACCTGTTTTGTCATTCAGCCACCTCTGCCCTCTGCCTGCTCTTGTTTCGTTGCCTCCTGGCCTGCCAGGCGCTGTCACGTGTCTGAGACCTGAAATTACTGTTGTGTGGGTAGCTAATTCTGCTCAAGCTGCCGTAACAAAATACCACAGACTAGAGGCTGGAACCACCCAGGTCTATCCTCCCAGTTCTGGAGGCAGGGAAGACCAAGGTCGAGGGGCCGGCTGAGGCCGTTTCTGGTGAGGACTCTCTTCCCAACCTGGTGACGGCCACCTTCTCGCCGTGTCCTCATGTGGCAGGCAGAGAGCACGCTGGTCCCTTGTTACACGGGCGCTAATCCCATCACGAGGATCCCATCCTTGTGACTCCATCTAAACGTAATCATTTCCTCATGACCCCGCCTCCAGATACCATCACACTGGGGGTTAGGGCTTTAGCGCCGGAGTTTGGGGGGCACACGTGTCAGCTGATAACAGTGGGTAAGAGTAGTAAACAAAGTCTGTCCTCCTCACATTCCGTTAGAGATCCTTGCTCTTAGGTGCTCACATGATACTTACTGTGTGAATAGTAGCCTACTGGTTTGAATCTGCACATACTGATGCTGTGAGATGTGGTTCAGTGTCACTAGCTTCAGTAGTCATTTTCTACGGTTAAGCCTATGTCGTGTGTGATTTCCATCAGATTCCCTTATATACACTTCTGTTTCTAATAGAAATTAATGAGACGGTTGTCTGGGTTCATTTCAGCAAGCTTGTGGTTTTGAATATACCTCTAAACTTCAGCGGATGTTTCAAGACATTGGTGTGAGCAAAGATTTGAATGAGCAGTTCAAAAAGCACCTGACGAACTCAGAACCGCTAGACTGTGAGTACCCACGTGTTTATGAGCCGCTTTTACAGGCAGTGTTCTTCGGGAAGTCCGTGCCCTATGTGGCAGGCGACAGAGATGACAGAGTGTTACGTCAGGGTGGTCGGTGCTTTATCAGGGATTCAGGGACGGACAGACAGCAAGTGCCACCTCCCAGATGGTCTTCCTGAGTCGCGTGTGAGCCTAGGAGATGACTGGCCTCTCCCAGGGGACCCAGGGCTGAGCCCTGGGGTTTTCCACTTGCTGGCATGGCCACCCCCCACCCCCAGGATATCTGCCAGCTCAGGGCTCCACACGGTTTAATACTTCATAAATTTCTTTAACCTTAGTTGGGATCAGTTCTTGCCTTTTTTTTTTTTTTTTTTTTGGTGAATTAGAAGAGACTGACTTGGTGTATAGATTACAGAGTCAAACTAACCAAAGACTCCATGGCTCCCAATCGATACGGTGCCAGGACTCGATCCCAGGGCCACGCCCGCCCCCCGTCAGGTCCGCTCTGGGGGATGTTGGCGGACGATGCAGACATCATTGCTTGTTAATGTTGTCTTTTCACATGAAAAATGGGAATTTCATTTCTCCCCAAAGCTGAAGCGCTATTCCACTGTTAAATTTGGCAATTCTGCCAGTGAGCTCGTCAGCTGTTGGTACTGATGAGACTTCTGTTCTGATTTAGTTTGTGTTACGTGTAGTGTTGGGGGGGGCGGTGGTGTCGGCAGTAGTGGGCTTACAGGAAACACACCGAAGGTAGCTGTTCACGTCTGGGGATTTTGCTTCCTGAGTTGCGGCTGCCGCGGTGTCCGTGCCCGGCGAGCTGGGGGCACCTGAGCGGACCCCAGGCCGGCAGGGCGCTGACGCACAGGAAGCGGGGCGGGCATCTGATGTCGTAGCTCTGAGGAAAAGAGTTTCTGGCTCTTTGACCTTTCACTAAATTTCACAGAGTAAAATCATTTAACTGAAATACATCCGGTTCTTAATTTCCTACTGAAGCAGAGTGTTTTCATTCGGTGTGTTTCTTTTAATACGAAGCAGTCCACGTTTATTTGAACGGCAGCATCTTTCAGTGTGTGGGACTAACCGTGTTCCTGCCTTTTCACCCCGCCTCAGTGGACTTCAGCATCCAGGTGCTAAGCTCCGGGTCGTGGCCCTTCCAGCAGTCCTGCACGTTCGCCTTGCCGTCAGAGGTGAGGGCGGCTCCGTCTCGTGTTCCGCTAGTGCCCGGCGGAACGCAAAGGGCGGCCTTGGCCGCGAGCCCACGGCGAGTGCGCGGCGGGCAGGGCGGGGGGGTCCGGAGGCCGGCCTCCTCCGCGCCAGCCCACACGGCCCGCGAGCTGGCTCACGGACACGGAGCCTCGTCGGTGCTCTGCCGAACCCCGTGGCAGTGGCCGCCTGCCTGACCGTCAGAGTGCGTTTCCGCGTTCTCCTCTCGTGCCTCAGCCAGTGTGCCTTGCAAGAGTCACACCCCCCACCCCCACCCCCACCCCCACCCCCACCCCCACCCCCCGCCGCTCGGGTTTCACGTTTATGTAGTGAGCGTTTTGTACCGTACGTTTGGAGGTGTGTTTATTGGAAGTGCTGACTACGGACTGGGGTGAGATACGTATTCCACACAATGCTATCCTTTTATCCAGCTGGAACGCAGTTATCAGCGATTCACAGCTTTTTACGCTAGCCGTCACAGTGGCAGAAAACTGACCTGGCTGTATCAGCTGTCCAAAGGAGAATTGGTAACCAACTGCTTCAAAAATCGATACACTTTGCAGGTAAGATCACCCTCTGTTTCGGAATATATTTTTTTAGTCTAAATGAGGATAAGACAAGTTGTAGAGATCGGAATCCAGTGATTCGTGCGTCAGCATCTAGGGTCGAGCTTCCGGCAAAGTGCGGTTCTCAGAGTCAGAGGAGTTTGGATGCTTTCCCGCTGAGGGGCAGGTGATGCACCGATGCCTCAGTTTTATTCTCCATAAAACGGGGGTGCCAGTGCTTATACCTTGGAAGTGACGTGAAGATTAAGTAAAATAATGTGTTTAATAAGCATTTGGCACAGATCCTGCCCGATGCACACCGCGTGGCTCAAAAAGCCAGAGTTTCCTGTACTGAATTACAACGATAGCCCTTTTCCTTTGGCAAAGCAGTTTCCTGCTAATATTGACCCTCGGTGCTCTCGGCAGCACTGACTACTAAGTGATAAGAACTGCGTGACTCCCATTTCAGTTCTACGGGAGAGGCTGAGGCCCGGGGTAACTGGAGCCGCCTCCTCGCGATCCCGGTGTATATGTGGCAGAGGGAAGATGTCCGTTAGGGTCTCTTCCCCTAAAGAGGATTTGTGTGTTTTACGCATGCTTATGTAAATGAGTGTGGATGCATAAATAGTGTGTATTTGCGTAGACAAAATGTCTTAGAAGAAAGTTCCAAATTACTTTAACCTTCGAAAGGCGGTAAGTGACGTCTTTCGGGAGAGCGGTACATCGCAGTGGAGCTGTGACACTTTGTGTTCTCTTTTAAATAGACCTGCTGTTGTGCGTGTTTTGCAAGAATTTGTTTCATACGTAACTTCTTCAGCCTTAAGCTGTGTATTTTTGGAGGCTTTTCCACGCATTTAAATTCCGTTTCTCTTTCTCTTATATGGGGGGCCTCGAAGGCATCCACCTTCCAGATGGCGATCCTGCTTCAGTACAACACGGAAGATGCGTATGCTGTGCAGCAGCTGACTGACAGCACTCAGATCAAAATGGTACCTTCCCGTTACTTGGCCCCTGTGACGTGTCCAGTTCCCGTCTCCTCTTGTGAGCATTGAAGGGAGGGGGTGGGGAGACGGCGCGGAGGTCTCTGATTTCACACGGATGCACATGACCTGCTTTCGCACGTTCGTTCGTTTAACCCAGCGTTAACCCTCTTCCCAGCTAAGCTTTTCCTTGGAGGCTTAAACGTCACTTGATTACAGTGCTTTTCTTCCTGTTTATTGGCCGTATTTTTTATTGCGCTGTATTTCACGTACATAAATTTCAGCATCTTAAAGTAGACAGTTGAGTGTTTATTCACAAGGTCGTACAGCCACCATCGCGGTCTCGATTCCCGAACACTCCTGTCATCCCGAAAAGAGACCCATTAGCCGTTAGCAGGAACTACCCTCTGCTCCTCTCCTCAGCCGCTGAGCCCCATTAACTTACTTCCTGTCTCTCCGGATTTGCCCGCTCTGGGCTCTTCACGATAATGGCGTCAGAGCGTGTGTGCCTTTGACTTGGCATGTTTCCAGGGTTTCTCCACGTGATGGCGTGTATGTTTCATTCTGTTACCGGCTGAAATACGTTCCAGCGTCTGCGTGGACCACGTTATGTTGACCCCCTCATCAGTTGGTGGGCCTTGGGGTTGTTTCTACGTGTGGTTATTGGGAATAACAATGCTGTGTGCATTCATATGCGCGTCTCTGTAAGAACCTGTTTTCAGTTTTCTTGGGTGGATGCCAAGGACTGGAACGTTCGAGTCGTGACAGATTTAACTTCCGAGCCACTGCCAGGCACCAGTTCACGTGCACACCACCAGCAGCATGGGAGGGCCCCCCGACCCTGGCTTCCTTTCTTTACGGCTATTATGGCCTAGTGGGTATGACGTAATACCTCGTCGGTAGTTTGATTTGCATTTCTCCGACAGCTGATGACGTGTCTTTTCGTGTTCTTCCTGGCCGCTTATATCTATTCTTTGGAGGGATGTCTATTCAGACGCTCTGCCCATACCCATTTTTTATTTGGGTTGCCCTTACCGTTGAGTTGTAAGAATTCCTTATATATTGTGTACCCAGAGCCCCTTTTTCTTTTGTCGCGCATGCCTTTAGGGTCAGGGCTAAGGAGCCGGGGCCTGATTCAGGGTTAGAGACGTGTCTCCCCGTTGATTGGGACTGCCTTGTTGAAAATCAGATGGCCGTGGGTGAATGGGCTAATTTCTGGATTCTTCGTTCTTTTCCGGTGATCTGTAGTTCTTAAATCCACAGTGCCTTGTTTGCGGTTATTTTGTAGCAAGTTTTGAAACAGAGACCTCCAGCTTTGTTCTTTGTCAAAATTGTGTTGGCTCCTCTGGGTCTCTTGCATTTCCATGTGAATTTCAGAATTAGCTGGTCTGTGTCCAAAAGAAGGCAGCTGTTGCTGTGATAGAGACGCATCAAAGCTTTGGGCTGCTTTGGGGGGTGTCCCCGTCCTGCCAGCGGGGGCCTTCCAGTCCGTGGCGTGAGCCGCTTTCTCTTTATGTAGGTTGTGTTTCATTCCTCTCACGTGTTTCAGTTTTGAGTGTGTAAGCCTGCACTTTGGTTAAATTTATTCCTAAGTGTTGTGTTTGGTACTTTTGGAAACGGAATTGTTCATTTCTGGATATGGAAATATAATTGATTATTGCGTATTGATTTTATATGTTGCAACCTGGCTGAACTTTTTTTTTTTTTTTTTGAGGCTTCTTTAGGGGTTTCACAGTATCATGTCATCTGCAGATACAGCTAGTTTTACTTCTTCCTTTCCCTGTTTGGATGCCTTTTATTTTTTCTTCTTGCCTGATTGTTCTGGCTGGAATTTCCCACGCAGTGTTGACTAGAGGTGGTGAGAACAGGCACCCTTGTCTTGTTCCTGACCTTGGGGGAAAGCTTCAGTTTGTTACTATTAAGGATGACAATCGCTGTAGGTTTTTCTTAGATTCCCTTTATTAAAGAAGTTCCCTTCTAGTCTTTTTTTTTTAATCTTTCCATGATGAAAGAGTGTTGCGTTTTGTTCAACTGCGTTTTCTGCTCTGTCGAGATAAAAATATGCTTTTTGGGGGCACCTGGGTGGCGCAGTCGGTTAAGCGTCCGACTTCAGCCAGGTCACGATCTCGCGGTCCGTGAGTTCGAGCCCCGCGTCAGGCTCTGGGCTGATGGCTCGGAGCCTGGAGCCTGTTTCCGATTCTGTGTCTCCCTCTCTCTCTGCCCCTCCCCCGTTCATGCTCTGTCTCTCTCTGTCCCAAAAATAAATAAAAAACGTTGAAAAAAAAATTAAAAAAAAAAATATGCTTTTTGTCTATTAATATGGTATATTATAGTCATTGCTTTTCTTACGTTGCCACCCTTGCCTTCTTGGGGTAAACCCCACTTGGGCATGTATATGATATTCTTTATGTGCTGGGCTTGGTTTGCTAGTATTTTCTTGAGGAAGTTTACATCTACATTCATAGGAGTGTTATTGGTCTGTTGTTCTCTTGGGATGTTTTTGTCTGGTTTTGCTGACAGGGTAACACTGGCCTTATTGAATGTCACTTAGGGAAGTATTTATTTTTTAAGTTTGTTTATTTATTTTGAGAGAGAGCAAGCAGGGAAGGGTCAGAGGAGAGGGAGAAGCCCAAGCAGGCTCCAGGCTGCCAGCGCAGAGCCCGATGTGGGGGCTCGAACTCACAAACCGTGAGATCATGACCTGAGCCGAAACCCAGAGCCAGACAGCAGAGCGACTGAGCCACCCAGGGGCCTCAGGAAAGTGTTTATTTTTTGATGATGCTTCAAGTCAATCCAGAGTACATCTTCAAATTCTAATGACAGAGTGAATTTGCCCCTTTGTGTGTAAGAGTCTGTCTCATCTCGTCAGGAGGGCTGGACTTAGGTGGAGGCTGAGGCCGCCCTCGGCCCCGCCCCACAGGGCTGACAGGGCCATTGGCCTTGGCCTCCGAGCTCAGCACTCCCCTGTCAGGTCAGGCTCGGAAGTGCGGCCTCTGGTGGCGGTGCTGTGAATGCGGCCGGCAGTGCCCCAGACCTGTGAATCTGAGCTGGTCACGTGACCAGAATGGGTGTCCGTGAAGGGCGGGGGGTGTTCCGTGCGCCGGTGTAGGAGGTATGGGGTGCGTCCGGGGGACTGAAGTTGGGCAGGTGGTGGTGTCCACGTCACGGGGTCACAGAGTTGGAGGAGGAGGAGGCCGAGACCCGCCACCCGCGTTTACAGGTGAGGAATCGGCCGGCGGCCCCGTGTGGCGCCTGGGGCTCCCCGCAGGAGGTGGAGGACGGGGTCGCCACCGCCGAGTCCCTCGCGTCCATGAGCAGCGTCCTCCACCGTCGTGCGGGAGCCCTCGGACGTTGCTTTTGTGGTGACCGTGTCCAGGATGGACGGATAGGTTCCTGTAGTGACAAGATCAGCGTGGCTTCTAACGTTTGTAACCGCATCGGCAGTTTTTACCACGAGGTGGTCAGAGCCACAGAGGGGTTGGCTTCCCTTTGACAAGTAGGCGCTGGCGGTAGTGAACTTAGGGGACCTCCTAGTCACCACCTCCTTCTCCCTGGGTACATTCTCCTGTCTGGGGGGGGGGGGGGGGGACTCCTGTGTTCCTGCCAAAAATCAACTATGAGGTCGTGTGTGTGTGGTTTGTGTTGCAAAGAAAAATGCAACTTACCTTTTTCTCTTCAATTGCAGGACATTTTGGCACAAGTCCTACAGATTTTATTGAAGTCGAAGTTACTGGTATGTCTGTGCACGTTCCGTGTTGAGCTAGACAAGATCCTTTTCCTGAGATGATGTGGTAACAGCTCTTGTCCTGTAGGTTCTGGAAGACGAGAACGCGAACGTTGATGAGGTGGAATTGAAGCCAGACACCTTAATCAAATTGTATCTCGGTTATAAAAAGTAAGGAAAATCTGCCAGGTGGATGGTCCTGGACCACAGACTCGTCCCCTCGCGTCCCTGCAGACGGAGGCTGGGCACGGCGTGGGCCTCGGTCATCTGCCGCTTGCCTCCGGTTCCGTGTCTGGTGGTTTCTCCACCGGGCAAGCGTCCCCTTAAATGGCTGGCCGGGGACCTTTGGGCCTCTGTCTGTCCCAGTGCCTCGAGTTTGTCTCATTTGACGAAATTTGGGAGAGCAGATAGAGGCGCCGGCTCTCCCGTGACACGGGTGGCCTGTTACCGGCCGGGCAGGAAGCCACCGAGGGGCGGCGGCCTGGGGCCTGCTGGGGGCTGAGCTTCTCACAGAGGTGGAAACTACCTCGGGGGGCGGAGGGGCCGGGCAGTGGGATGCGGGGACGGGGCTCGGGTAGCAGAGGCTTTATAAAGGTCACACGTGGGCCTTGAGCACCTGTCCTTTAAAGCGACAGCGACCGGTCTCCTCCGTTTTCCCGGCAGTAAAAAGTTAAGGGTTAATATCAACGTGCCGATGAAAACTGAACAGAAGCAGGAACAAGAGACCACACACAAAAATATCGAGGAGGACCGCAAGCTGCTGATTCAGGTGACTTGGGGCCCGCGTGGGGTGGCAACCCCTCACAGAGAGTGACGCCGCTCTGGCGCCCCGCGGGGTCGTGGGGTGGCTGGGACTTGGGAGCGGGTGCGGGGATGGTGACGGGCCCCGAGTGGAGCAGAGGAAGGAAGCGGATGGACGCAGAGAACGTGGCGAGTTCGCATCCCGACGGGGCAGGGGAGGGGGTCACAGCGAGGCAGCTTCTGCGGCTCTGCAGACTCGTGTTTTCTCCCCCCGCCCACCCCATGCTCTATATAAGAATGAATTTTTTAATTGACATCCAAGTTAGCCGATAGTGCAACAGTGATCTCGGGATGTGTTTTCTCATTTTTAAAACGCTCTGTAGTCGGGTGAAATTATTAAAACTGCCGAGGAGACCAAAGTATACCGTGTTTATTCTGTTAGAGTTGAAACACATATCCTGCCGTGCGTTTGTGACCGTGTGTGAAATCGCAGTCCTCTGCGCGGACACGGCCCTCGGCGGCCCGTTTGCTAGTTGTCCCGAATGTCCCGGAACGGTTGTAACCGTGACGTGTCCCGGTTTTTCCTCCCCGGGTGACGGGTGACCAGGCGGCCATCGTGAGGATCATGAAGATGCGGAAGGTCTTGAAGCACCAGCAGCTGCTCGGAGAAGTGCTGACTCAGCTGTCCTCGAGGTTCAAGCCGCGGGTCCCAGTGATCAAGGTACAAGAGCCACACGGCAGAAGCTGCCCGTGTGTCGTTTTAGGAGAGCAAGGTGTAACGAAAACGAGGCCGACGGCCCTTGGCATAGCCATACGTACTAGGTTTCTACAAAAGGAAATGGGCTTAAGCTTAAAACCTTTTATCGAAACACGTACACCGAGCGGTGCACGCGTCCTGAGTGTCCGGTTTGCTGATTTTCCCAGAGTAAATACACTTGTACACCAAGACCCAAATCGAGAGTTAGAAGGTGACCAGCGTTCCCGAAGCTTCCCCTCGCTGCCTCCCTCACATTGCCCCCTGTGGCCCGAATCTCGCTCCCACAGCAGTTCCGCCTCCCTCGGGACTCTGTAAACGACCTGTAGAGTTCCCGCTCGGCTGTGTCCCAGTTGTAGCCCGGCCACGGGGTGCTCCCCCTCGCTGTGTGAGCACCGGCTCCAGGGGCAGCCACGGGCTTCTCCAGGTAGCAAGTCCGAGGCGTCCTGAGACCGCTCGAGTCACCGGCAGCCAGTGCGGGGGCCCCGACAGTGGGGCGCTGGCTTGTTCAGGAGTCCCCACCGCCCCCCAGTCCCTGCCGGTGACTCAGGACAGAGCGACCGCGAGGTTCCCGCCCTGTGGCCTCCGCAGCACCCGGCCCGGGCGGCCCGGCGCCTGGGGTGCTGGGAGGCTGTGGCCCCGTGCCGGCTCTAAAGACACTCGGTCACCTCAGCGAGGCCGTTAAGGAGACGGGCACTGAGGGGACTCCATTCGGGGACGCGGTGGATGGGCTGAATTGCCCTGACTGGGCTCTCGGTGGTGCAGGGGAGATCCCCGGTGAGGGTGGCCCATCTCTTCGGTAATATGTGTGGTTTTTTTCCTCCTGTCACGACTTCTCTCTTTTTTAAAATAATGCCCAGAAATGCATTGACATTCTGATCGAGAAGGAATATCTGGAGCGAGTTGATGGGGAAAAGGACACCTACAGTTACTTGGCTTAGCCCTTCCGGAAGGGTCTGCCTGTGCGAGCCGCAGCAGGTAGTTCCGGGCCGAGAGAAGAGCTCCATCCAGCTCGCAGCAGCCAGCCTGGCGCCGTCCGGACCTCCCTTTTTAAAACCGAGACCGAGGCTCCCACCGGCCGGTCTCAGACGAACATCAGAACTGCTCAGGATTGACACGTTTCAAGTCTGTAAATACGGACACCGACGCCATTTAACCTAATTTAAGAAGAGGGGCGTCGCGCCCCGAGGGCTGCATGCTACCGCATTTAAACCAGTCCATTGGCTGCGAGGCCGACGGCCGCCGTCCTTGGGCATCGGCGTTGGCAGCACCCCCTTTGAGAGCAAGTCTCACGGACCCACGTGTAGTCTGCTATGAAAAACCATTTGTATAGTGTGTTTCATTTTTTAATGTGTGAAAATAAAGAGAATTAAAGAATTTCCGTACAGGTCGCATTTGGTTTTGTTTCAAGTCTTACTGATGTCTACGTGTAAATAAAAGACGTAATGATTGTGCGGATTTATAATCCCGTGTCTTCCTGTAGTCTAACAGGCTGCATCCTGTGGATTGAGACTCGAAGCTCTTAAAACTTGAAGGCCTCTTACAGTCTTTTCCCCCAGACGCTCCTGCTCATTTCTAGGACTTGCCGCAGGGACTGGAAGGCAACCGCATGTTGATTCTGTTTGACGCTTGGGAGGACCCGGTGGGTTAATCCTGACGTCCTCACGTGGTAGAGAAACTTGAGGCCAGAAGAAGGGGCACGGCCCCAGCCTGGAGAGCCTGGCCTGGGACCTGGCCGCTCCCTCCTGGTTCCAGCCGGTTGTCTGCGCGCAGGGAGCAGCCGTTCGGGGCCAACTCGCCAGCTTTTCCTGGTAAGACCGCCCGGCCCCCAAACGAGGAGAGTGGCCAGGCGGGTGGCCCAAGGCGAGCACCCTGGGGTGGGTGGGCCACGAAGACGGAAGCTATCGCTTCCAGGCGCCTCCTGGTAAGTGGAGGGGAGACCAGAGGCCTGGGGAGCGTGCCCTGTGCCCATCCGGACGCGGGGGCCCCTCCGAGCTCTAGGCCGCGCTCCCCCGGCTGAGTCACTTGCTAGTGAGCCCCTTCCGCAGTCCCTTCCTGGCTGAGGGACAGACGAACCCGGGAGGTGGTGGTGGAGACTCTCCCCGGGCCCTGCTGTGTCGTCGTCCTCGAGAACCCCACCTGACACCTCGTGGCCTCGAGCAAGCTTGCCCTGCGCCCACCCTGGGTCAGGGTCACAAGCCAAAGAAGTGAGAGGGAAGTTCTCCCAGTTCCCTGGAACAATCTGGGCCTGACAGGTTAGTTTAAAAAGTTACAAGTTGGGGGCACCTGGGTGGCTCAGTTAAGCAGCTCTGGTCATGATCTCAGGGTCCGTGAGTTCGAGCCCGGCCTCGGGCTCTGTGCTGACAGCTCGGAGCCCGGGGCCCGCTTCGGATTCTGTGTCTCTCTCTCTCTGCCCCTCCCTCACTTGCACTTCATCTCTTCTCTCTCAAAAATTAGTTACAGGCCAAACGGGTTAAAAGGTAGTAGCAGTGGAGACAGAGTTTGTCAGTTTCCACAGCGTCTTCAGCTTTTCCAGTTTTACAGACACCGCCCCCACCCCCCGCTTTGAAAACCAGGCAGAAAGCAGGACCCCCCCCCCCCGCCCCCCATGCGCACACCCGCGGCACCCAACCCCCCGGCTCCTGGGGTGGCGGGCTCCCCGCGCACGCCGGCCTCCACCCACCACCCACCCCCCACCCCCCACCGCCGTGCCTTGACCCGCTCCGGGACACACGTGCTGCAACCACGGAGCCCCCCGTGCGAAGCTGTGTTGGAGCCCCGTTGAACGCGGGAAGCGACCTCAGGAGCCGGTGCCGGGTCTCCGGTCCCTCCGGGCTCGAGAGCGCCCCTGGGTGTACGGCGGGACGCGCAGAGCAGCCGGTGAAGGGGCCCTGAGGGGCGGCCGAGTCCGGCGGCCCCCCACGTCCGCGCCCCGCCCCCGCCCCCCTCACGCCGGGCGTGCGCCGTCCTGGGGGGGGGGGGGGCGGGGGCGGAGCCCCACGCGCTTTGCCTTCATGTGTCCGCTGCCCTCCGGCTCCGGTGTGTGCTGATCCACCGCCTGTCTCCTACCAGGAATGGACGAGCGAAAGCGCGGTCTTCGGAAGCTGCTTCCGGGGAGACACCCGGCCGTCGCGAAGGGCGCCGAGGAGAGCGAGGCCACCACCGCGTTCCAGGCTGCGCGCCCAGGAGGGGGACGGACGAGGTAGGGCCGTGGTCCGCGGCCCGTGAGGGTAACGGGTTCGCCGGGGTTGGGGCCGCGGTCGGACGTGCCTGTGTAGACAGACCGCTGGCCCGTCGCTCGCCGGCGCCTTTGCGGGACAGCGGCCGGGAAGGTGGCGGGTACAGGCCCGAGCAGCACCGCCGAGGTGGGGGGGGACACCAGTAGGTACAGGAACGGGCACCTGCGGCCTAAACGGTTTCTGTTCGCTAGACGTTAACTCACGTGGATTTGAGTCTACACAAAAAGGCAACAAATGTTGCCACGGCCTGAGCATCTCAAGGTGGCCGGTCTCCCTGCCGAACACCGGTATCTGACGTCCCTTTGAAAGAACTCGCGGTTTTACCACCCGCAGACGAAAACCCAAACGTGCTTGCCGGTCTCTGCACGGCCCTCCCTTCCGAAGACCGCTGTTCCAGGAATCGCAGTAACGCGGCCGGCTGGGCGACTTCGTTTTATTCCCTGAACGTCAGCTTTCCGGCTCACGCCCTCGTCCGTGGCTGACCACACGCTGACTTGCCCCGAGTGAGTGTGGGCTCTTCTTAAGCCGCTTTATGGACGTCCTGGTTCGTAAAAAGCTCTACCTACGCGATGTCTCAGACCGCTTCTGATACCCACCCTCCTGGAATCCTTTACCACAGGGGGCCGAGGTAGAAGCCAGCATTCGCAGCGATTTCCGTGTCCGTGAAGGGCCCAAAGCTCCTAGAGTTTTCAACCGAATACTCAGGTTCTTTGACAACGTTCACATGGGGAACCTGTCTCGATGACCTGTCTACGAGCGTAAGTCACACAATTCGTTGGTTCACGTGGGATTGACGGCCTCTTGGGCAGAGGTGGGAGCCAGGATTCGAGTCACCGAATGGATACTGCCAAGGCCGGAGCCTGAATGAACCAAGACGATGCGGAAAAGCAAGCAGCTTCTAGATGGATTGTAGTCTGCATGCTTTTGTAAGAAACCACTAAATCCGGACCGGAAAGCATTTTGACAAACCGGTTACTCACGGTGCCCTCAGATTTGCCTGGGCGTCCGTCTGTGGGCAAGGGGCCACCGCCTAGACGTGGATGTTGGGACCGTCGTCACCGCCCTGGGGCACCTGCCTGGGGTTACGACCAGCGGCGGGGGGAAGAGGTCAAGAAGGGACCACAGAAATTGGCCGGCAGGGCCACCTGTTGTCACGTCAGGCTGTCGTCATCCGTTCCAGCATCGGATGTTCCTAAACTGTCCGAAGCCTCTCTGTTGGTACAGCCGCTACCCACCTCCTAGTCCCCTCCGCGGGGGGAGGCCCGCTTCTGGCTTCCTCTCCGTGGGGGGTACGGCAGTGGGGGAGGCACACGATTTTTAAAGTTAGTTCTTCCCCCACGTTTTGGCTTGTTACTGGGTATTTGAATACGTCACGTGTCTAGCCCTGTGCCCGCCTGCGCGTTACAAACAAAGGCGAATCTAAAGCCGACCGGATCGGAGGTAAGAGGCCCTTGCGACTGGGTGCGTGGCCGGCGTTGGTGCCGAGAGAACCGGTGTAGAGGACACCGGAGACGGGCGTTTTGGATGCGGGCACAAGAAGCTCCCTGTGCTGTGCTCACAACTCCCTGCTCTCCACTAAAACAACTCTTGTCTCGGCCACGGATCCGGGTGTCTGGAGCGTCGAGCGAGAACCTCCCTGGACTCCAGGCTCCGCTCCCAGCTGTTCACACGTGGGGATGGGCTGGCGGCGGTCAACGGCAGGAAGGCTGTGGCCGGAAGAAGCTCCAGGCCCGTAGACCCCACTGGAGCGGTGGTCCCCGCGCTGTCCTCAACGGGCCCGCGTGTGACCACGGGGGGGGCTCCACTCACGGCGAGCGTCCAGGGCGGGACGTAGCAGTGACAGAGTCCGTCCGCGACGGCCCCCCCGAGCGTGTGGCGCCACTTCCCGGACACGGGGGTTGGGAGACCGTCTACCCCAGTGTCCTTCGGCACCAGACGTGGCAGAGAATGAAAGCGCGGCACGGGACATTGGCACGTCAGGCCAGGTTTTCTGGCCCCAAAGCGAAATGGCCAGTTAGCGCTCGAGTGAGGACCGGCGCCAGGGCTGACGCACCCACATGCGGCAGAGACCAGTCCCGTCGAGGTTTGCGTGGTTGGAAAGGGAAGATTTGATTAAGCTTCACACGAAATAGCATCACAAAAACGTCCTCAAATTCCGGAAAAGGCAACTGGCCCGCGCAGACCGATCACAGCTGTCATGACGAGTCCAAGGCAAGAGCCCCACTTCCGGGACACTTGGAGGGGTTTACCAGCCTTTCTTTAAGACCGGACACCGGTCTGGTTGTTACCCATCACCTTTCGTAGGCAGGAAGGCAATCTCCCCCCCGCTGTGGGATTTCCGAACGGCCACCTTGTCCAGCTCCGTGATTGTCTACACAGAGATCGAGGCTTCAAGGCTCCCGTGCGCCAGGCCGCCAGCTATCTTGTCATGTTATATGAAATAATAACTGGGCAAGTTAATACAGGTAATAAATAGCCTTTAAATCGGGACCCACAGAAAGACACCCCAGGATTTCAGGGTGAGTGTGCTGTCCCCTCCGCGGACAACTCGGTACGATCAATGACGACACCAGGGAGAAGTTCAAGTATTCTTTTATTCAAAGTTGAAAAATGTACCATACTGCATTATTGCAAAAATTCACTGGTACAAAACACTTTGCAGCTGGTGAGAAGGCAATAAAAAGTTGATTTTTAAACTCATTACTATAAATTATTCTTACAGTACTTTGCAAATTCAGAATTTCAAACTGCATTTTATTCTTCTAAATTGCCCACAGTACTCGAGGTTCCTGAAGCTAAGGCAGCTGTTCCAGAAAGGAGGAGGGGGGGGAGGAGGTAGCCGATGTCAAGGGATTTCCATTTCTCTCTCGATGCCCACGTACTTGAGGGCGTCGGCCTGGCTGTATCTGAAAGAGCATGAAAAGGCCGTGACCCGCGAGCCAGCACGGGGGAGACCGGCCCCCACCTCGCCCGCCTCCCGCAGCGTGGGCAGAAACTCGCTTCTACTCTGAGAACTGGACAAGCCTGTTGGAACGGCCCCCACCCCCTGCCATCCCAGCGGGCCCGGGAAGGTGGGTCCGCGTCACCACGGCCAGCCCCGCACCAGAACAGGAGCCCCGACCCCGCGTGAAGAACCTGGACCCAGGGGACGGGACGCCCAAAACGGAGCGCCGTGGCTGCCGTGACCTCCCCGGGGCAGGGGTCCACTGGGGACCTGTCGGATGTGGTGCCGAAGGCCACCGTAGTAAGTGGCGACACACGGCCCAGTTTTTGCCACCGCCGCACCCAAGAGCTGGGCTCCCCTGGGGGGGCGCGTATTTGGCTACAGGATGTAGTTTGCTCAACAGGCATCTGCTCGCATCTAAATACGTTCTCGGCAATTTACCCCGCAGAGCCTGAGGCCGTGTCCCCACCACCGGGGGCCGCGTGTCCTCCGCTCCCTGACGGCCCGCGGGACTTCCCACAGAAAGGACCCGGAGGTGACCAGGTAGGACGCTGGCCACCACGGCGGGTGCTTCGGCCGTCGCAGGCAATGACATCGCTCTAACTGCGCTGGAGGGAAACGGAACCTCTGCCAAAAGCGAGTGCATGAGGCTGCGCGAATGGCGAGGGTGAAAGTGGGCTTTCTCCACGCTTCGTCATACAGGCATACCTCGTTTTATTGCGCTTCGCAAACATTACTTGTTTTTGGCGGGGACTGAAGGTTTGTGGCAGCCTTACGGCCAACAGGCCGGTGCCATCTGTCCGTGTCTGGCACATTTGGCCATTCGTGCACTATGAACATCAGGCCCGTTCAGGTGACTGGTGACCTGGAAGTGACTGCTGGCACTGTCACGGGGCATCTCGAACTGCACCCATGTGAGAAGGGGGGGGGGGGTCTAACGGCTACACGTTACAGGTGGTCTGGCCTGGCCGCTCCCCTGCCCGGCCCCCACCCCTCTCCCTCTGCCGGCGGGGGGAGGGGAGGGGAGCCCCCGAGATGCACCAATATGGAAATGAGGCCAGTGAGCCATCCACTGGGGGCCCCTCAGTGTGCGAGTGAAAGGGAGGGTCATGCGTCTCTCACTTTGAATAAAACAACTAGACGCGACTGAGCTCGGCGAGGAAGGCATTTTGAAAACCAAGATGGGCCGGAAGCTAGGTCTCGGGCATCAGTGAGCCACGTTGTGAAGGCAGAAGGAAAAGCTCGGGAAGGAAAAGAAAAGTGCTCCTCCGGGAACACACAGGTGCTAAGAAGGCAACGCGTCCTCCCTGCTGGTATGGAGAGGGTTGCAGGGGTCTGGACGGAAGGTCGCACCAGCCACGCGTCCCCTGAGGCCAGAGCCTAATCCGGAGCCAGGCCCCGACTCTCTCCGACTCCGTGAAGGCGGAGAGAGGTGAGGCAGCTGCAGAGGAGAAGCCTGAAGCTGGCAGAGGTGGGTCAGGAGGTTCCGGGAAAGGCGCCGTCTCCACAGCACACAAGTGCAGGGCGAAGCGGCCGGAACGAATGACGGGGGCCGCACGACACCCACCCCTTCGGTGGAGACACAACAGCCTTCTCCCGGAAGACGCCAGCCGGGCCTTCAGAGCCAGAGAGGAGAAGTCCGTGCCCGGGGCTGACTCCCTCGTCGGGGGCTGACGCGGCAGTGACCTGGACCGGCAGCCGGGGCTCGGTGACCGTTCCGAAAACCCGAGGCCCCCGCGAACGGCGGGAGGTCTGCTCCGCCTGCGCTCTGTGAACGCACGACGCAGCCCGTCGGTCTCCAGCACGGTCACTGAGCAGGGGACGCTGGCTGCTGAGTTCTGCTCAGCCAGAGATCCCTTTCAAGAGGGGGCAGCTCCCTGGCGGTGCACCCGGTCACATCCCAGAGCTCTGACGGAGACGGACGGGATGAGGGGCGTGCTCGTGCCTGCCGCCACCCCCGCCATCCTGCAGCCCGTGCCTCAGGCGGCCACCTCGGCCTTCGAGTCTAGTATTTAAGAAACACAGGTCACAAGGCCACTGAAAGCCACAAGGTTGAGCCACTGTTCTAGATGCCGTCACTGTCTGGCAAGCACCCCCCGGCAAGAGGATTGGGATTCGCTTTAGTGCAGGGGCCTGGAACCGAACCCGCGATAACGCCGAGGTATGCCTGTATTTCGAAAGTAAGCCTTACTTGTGTAACTTCCCCCCCACAACCCTGACAAATAATGACCAGAAATCAATCCCTCTAAGACCGGAAGATCCAACAAAGAGCTAAAAGCCAGGCTTTCCCCACAGAGTCCAGGAAGAAAAAGCCCTCAGGTCACACTAGAAATACGCTGTTACCAACCTGTAATCAAAAAACAGCTCTTCACCAGTCTGGATGGCTCTCTTAGCAAAAATCCCTATCCTGTGATCGCCGTTAACCATCATAACTGGAAAGAGATACACACACTGGGGTCAGTGAGCTGGATGAGGACGGGCCCCAGGGAGGGTCTGACTTGGGCACATAATCCACCTCTGTCCCAGGGCTGTTCAAGTTCACTGTCTGAAAGGGGGTTCTGTTGGCAATCCTGGTCCCTCTAGCACCTACCTTTTGCATAGCAGTTTGGATTTACTGAATGATTTGCAAAACGAATCTTGTTACCCTTGCGGGTTGCATCCACCACAAAATCTGAAGAGAGAAAGAGAACCTAATGCAGTGAACAATTTCAGTCCGAGATCGGTAAACACGAAGTTACTACGGTTCTGGAGAAGCCACGGGTCAGGGTTGTTCAGGGCTGGCTTTTACGAAAAATGTGCATTCTTGATATGCCATTTCACCTTTTACTTTTTTTATTCGACAGCCTGCGGAACATGTTCGCAGAAAGACCTACTTGCTTCGGTGGAAAGTTACTCTGAAGGTATCGGGGGCGAGGGGCGCCCCACCCCCCACGGCCTCACGTTCGCTGCCCCAAAACAGCGTCTGGAAAGCAGCTTCCTCATTCTCACAGACCTTCTGAGAACAAGCAGGGAAGTTCTGGGGATGCGTCCACCTTCAGGGCTCCCCACCCTTCCCAGGTCAGAGGCCCCGATGAGACCCGGCAGACTCCCCCCACCCCACCGCCGAGGCCCCGGGGCAAACCCGCAGCACGTCTCCCAGCTGGAGCCGGCGCAGCCCTAGCGGCCAGCGGCTCTGAACCATCCGGTTCAGCCTGGTGGCCTCGCCAACAGCCTGTTTCCGGGCGGTGAGAAGCGCCCGACGCTTGGAAGTGAGGCGGAGACGCTCCCTGCAGCCCCAAAAGGACCCCTGGCTCGCAGATGCCACCCCCTCAGACCTACCATTGTTCAAGTTGAACAGAAAGCTGCACATGTATTTGTCGTAGACTTTCCCTCTTCTGTCTGCTTCATCTTGAGAAATAATCTAAAAAGCAAGACGGTTGTGGATTAGGTGACCCAAGCTCGAAGGGGACTACAGACATTTTCCCACCTTCCTGACGCAACCCAACAGACGGTCCTACGGCTGGTTCCTCTCCTGCGTTCAGTCTACGTGCTGATGTTTCAGAACAGTGTTGACCCAGAAACACCATTCCCACATCTAAAGGAATCGTGCCTGGAGACAGTGATTGATCGACCAAAAATACAAACGGGGGGCCAGGCGGGTGTTTCCAGAACGATGCCAGCCCAACGGGTCTTCTGTAAGTATATAATCAATGACACTGTTGTTTCTAGGTCCTTATCAATCAGCCTCTGGACCGAGTAGGGCGGACTCTCCAGCACGAAACGAAGCTCTGGTTCTCCCCCTCGTCCCCAGAGGTGAAATGTGACGAGGACCGAAGCAGCCTATGACCAGGCAGGCCAAGCCCACCGGCAGGAGTTAAGTCCAAGCTGAAAAGGCATTTTTTTATGACTTCGTGGCTAACTGAACCCCACACACCTACCCCGTGACACCCCATCCCAGGCAAAGGCAAGTTACTACACACGACGCAAGTCCCCGCGGTCTGTACGTGCTGTCCCCCCGAGACCGAGTGAGCCCCGCCTTACCTCTCCACAGTACTCCGAGATGAATTCATTTTTCTGTACGGGATCTTTGATGAAAATCCCCCAGCCCGCCACGTCGGACGGCGCCAGCAGCAGGTGCTAGGGAAGAAAGCGCACGGCACCGACCGGTCAGCAAAGGAGGGCGAAGCCCGAGGGCGACTTAACGCCCCGAGGACTCAGACCCGTCCTCACACGGCCACTGAGGCAGACGACGTCGGGAGGGCTCCACCGAGGGGCCGGCTCCCCGGTGCTGCCGGCAGCTCTGAGAAGCCACAAAAACGGTGGGCTTTTTTGGGTAAATAAAGCCATCTCTGGTAATGCCCTTACGCGAACGAAACCCGGTTGGTAAAAAGTATGTTCTTTTCTGTTTGAGGAGCTAAAAGAAGCCACGTCCACGTGAGCAGGAAGGAGGCTGTCACGCAGTGGGGGCAATGAGATTCTTAGGGCTGAGCAGCGGTGCCGGCGGCCCTGTGACGATGACACGAACTGCCTAGAATACGACGGCCCAACCCCTGAAACCGTCACAGCCAAAAAAATAAAACAGCTGCCACGGCCCCGAACGCAGCGTCTGGCGGGAGGGCCCTACGCCCAGCGGTGCGGCCTCAGTTACGGCGCACGACCGCTCACGACAGCTCGGTGACCGGAGCTGTGCGTGTCCTCCCACCCCGCCCCTCCCCCGCTTGCGCCCGCTCTTTCACAAATAATAACCATTTCTAAAAAACAGAAGATACGGAATTTCCCAAGTACGCGTTGTCAATTTCTTTCGTTCGGCAATAAACCTCCTGGTTGCTACGGTTAAAGGCACCTGCGTGAAATTCCCGCTGTGTTGTTTTCAAGATTATTAAAGAAACTGGAACTATTTCCAGTGTGCAAAGTCCACTTTCTTTTGCACTCCGCACAAAAAAGAACCTTGGATATTATCTGAGAAAAACAAGTCTCTAGGTTCTGATAGGAAGGAACACCATTTATTTACGTGGAGACCATCCAGTTCTAGGAACAACTAGCAAAATCCCTCTTCTAAATCTGATGCCTTTCACAGCTGCTTGGCAGAACTGACTGGTTCAGGAGACAGCACTGTGAGGCATCCCGGACAGAACGGAGCAGCCTGCCTCCGGGCACATTCCCCCAAAGAAAACCCAACCCTTCTCGGTCGGCCGAACCGTGTGATAATCGCTTCACCGTCGGCCCTTAAGAGCCGGGCAACCCCCAGCACCCAGGGGGGACGAGCCCTACCTTCTTGGAGCCCCGCTGGATGCTACAGTTCTTGCAGGACACGTTTTTGCTGTCCCAGTGGTCGGCCGCACCACAGGTGAGGCAGAGGTCGGGGTCGCACTCGCGCACGGCCAGGTAGCACGGGCACTGCTTGGTGTTGCACTGGGCTTTGCAGCGGCAGCCAGGAAAGCGGTTCTGACCTTCGAGAGAGACGGTCCTGTCACCACCGCGTGGAGCCCTGCCTAACTCCTGTGGACCCCCCCCCCCCCGGACAGAAGAGGAAGCACCAGGACACAAGTTACAGCGGTCACTACTGAGAACCACCACCCCGGGACCCTGCTTTTCCGCTTTTACTCGCCGCACGGCATGTGTACTTCAAAGCTCTCTGATGCCCTAAGTGTGAAGGAAAAACGTGGGCTAAAGATGAGCCACGGAGGGGTGCCTGAGGGGCTCGGTCGGCTGCGCGTCCGACTTCGGCTCAGGTCACGGTCTCGCGGCTCATGAGTTCGAGACCCGCTTCGGGCTCTCCGCTGACGGCACAGAACCTGCTTTGGATTCTGTCTCCCTCGTTCTCTCTCTGCTCCTCCCCCCGCTTATGCACGCACACTCTCTCTCTCAAAAATAAACATTTAAAAACGAAAAAATAACAGTAGCAGCCATGGTTCGTGACCATTTTAAGAGTCCAGATTCTAGGTATTTCCCTGGAATCCGCACTGCCTGTGCAGTTTCACGATACGCGTGCAGTCAGGACGCTTATGCACACGTTCCTTTATGCTGAGTTCTAAATCCCGCGGACGGTTTCTGGTAGCCAGAGTATCTGGGTAGCCAACTCTAGACGCCCTGTAACCTTACTATTCCATGCAGCCTTACTGCAATTTCATGTAAACGATCAAAGAACAGCTCCCGTATCAAACCCACTTTTGCCTAACCTGCCCACAGACACGCACCGGCCAGGAGACCGGCTGGCCGCTAGCACGGAGCCCGTTACGGGGGCCCATAAATCCTCATAGGATAAGTGGAGGCCCTAAAAAGGAAACCCCAAGCAAGAGCTGCCGTGTCCTTGCTTTGATTTGGTCGGCAATTCAACATGACTAAACTCTCATGCAATTCATCAAAGCAAAACAAATACTTACACTCTGAACTACACTGACAAAACTTTTCACAAAAATTTTGTGCTATCACACAAGGGCACGAACTGTCACAAGGCTGACGCGGATGGTCACAGGGCTGGTAGTTGTAAACGTGGTTAGAGGAGCCATCTGCACAGAGAGAACAACGGCACACAGGTCACCCGGAAGTGTGGCGGGATCGATCACACATAAAGAACGAGCATCTCTTCTGCGTTACACTCAAGGGCGGCAGTTTTCCTCCCTGTATTTACAACGTGACACGTTTCTGTTTACAGAGCGATGGCAGATGTCACTTCCCATCCCCCAAGTGCTGGGGAAGTCCAGAGCACTGCCCTCCACCCCCAATCCCAGAGTCCTCCCGTCACTGACTGACTGACTCCCTCCATCCGACCAGCTCTCACTGCACCACAGGACTGACCGGAACTTCATCAACAGACATCCTCCATTTAAATGGGTTTAACGTACAGAAGTCAATTCTACCAGAATATTCCCCAACACTAATCCAGTTACTGTTCGGAAACAGATGAGTAGACCTTTTTAAGTTAATTGTAAGTTGAACGGAAAGACGCTAACCCTTTTTCAGCTGTATCTTTCTGCAGTGTGCAGCCCACAACCTGTAAAACACAGAAAATCAAGGTCGTCTTTGTGAAGCCAGGGAGTAGCCACCGCACAGATCCAACAGAAGCCGCTTCAGCGGGTCAGGGTGGGCCACGAACGTAGCTGTGCTTTGAATCCCAGTACAGCTGACCCTTGAACAACACGCGGTGAGGGGTGCGAACCCCCCGCACCATCAAAAATCTGCATCTACCTTTTGACTCCCCCGAAACTTATAAGCCTTACGATACTAATCGGCTAATACGTATTTTGTACGATACATGTGCCATATACTGTGTTCTTACGATAAAGCTGCAGAAGAGTGCGTTGAGAAATCATAAAATACTATTTCCAGGCCTGTACTTAACCCTACCACCCCCTGCAACACACATGTATATGAACCCAGGCAGTTTGGACTCGTGTTGTTCAAGGGTCAGCTGTAACCACAAAAAAAAGAGACCCGGCCCCCCCTCCACCCGGCCATGGCCCTTCCCACCTCCCCCAGGCAGGACCCGGGGTTGGGCTTATTCGGATGCGGATGAACCAGAAGTAGTACAGCTTCTCTAACCTTAGGCATCTTTAATAATTCCATTGAGCCGTGTGATCGGAATTCAAGCAAGAAACTGACCTGACACCCAGCCCAAATTCCTGTGGGAAGAACTGCTAAGTTCTTCAAGTTCTAAATCCAGTGGGCCCTACCTTTCTTAAAGAAAGACAACACGAGCACATACACAACTTTCAAAGTGTGGCAGTCCTTTACTTCACACCCAACCATGTTTCTCTCAAGAAAGCGGGAAAGGAGATGGAAATTAGACCGAGATTTCCACGGTTTCTGGCTCTGCACGAACAAATCAAGTCTGCCTTGGGGCACCTCGGCAGCTCAGTCTGTTGAGCATCTCACTCTTGGTTTTGGCTCAGGTCATGAGCTCGCTCACAGTTTATGGGTTCGAGCCCCACATCAGGCTCTAAGGATTCTCTCTCTCTCTCTCACTCTGCCCCTCCCCTGCTTGCTCTGTCTCTGTCAAAATAAATAAACTTCAACAAATAAATCAAGTCTTCCTGAAAACATTCCCTTCCAGGCAAGCCTTTGTGAAAGGTGACCTTCACAGAGGCTTAATGCAAGGTGTCAAGAGTATAAAATGACATGGGACACCTGGGTGGCTCAGACGGTTAAGCGTCCAAGCTCAGGTCATGATCTCACGGTTCGTGGGATGGAGCCCTGCGTCAGGCTCCGTGCTGACAGCTCGGAGCCTGGAGGCGGCTTCAGGTTCTGTGTCTCCCTCTCTCTCTGCCCCTCCCCTGATGTGCACTCTCTCAAAAATAAACATTAAAAAGAATTTTTTAAGAACAGAAAGTGACACCACACACGTAGAGAATTCAGGCTCCTAGAATAAAAACCAGGCCGGCGCCCCCCTCAGCTCTCAACACTCACACCCAAGAACACATGTTAGAGTAAATGCTCAAGCGCTGATGGAGCCATTACTACAGAAGCTTCTATTAGGTTCTCCTTAACACACCACATCGATTGCAGGGTACTGTGTTCTTAAGAGAAAAATACCAGCGACTACCTAGGCCGACAAGACTCCACATTCTGTCACCGAGCAAAGGCAGACCGCTGCCCTTGGAAGTGGCTCGGGGACCTGTCGGATCGGCCACACACTGACTTACCGGTGTTTCCTCTTCTTCTTCCTTGGAGGGGTGTCCACATCCTCGGCCGGCACCGGAGCTATGATGCTGGATTCTTTGACACGGAACTCATACACCTGGCAAGAGGCACAGCCACGGGGCCACGAGGACCGTGTTCAGTCAAACCAGTGTTACCCTCCCCCCTTCCCCACCCCCGGCAGCTGCCAGGCGTGCGTTGGGACAGAGCGGAAAGTCAAAAAGACACTGACCCAACCCACACTCTGACCGAGAGTCGCAAGGCTCACCACCTAGTCTTCCTGGCCCTTTAGACCAGCCCTGAGAGCTCTAAAGTCGGAAGAATCATTTTCCGTCAGTTCCCGCTCAGTGGAAAAAAGATCAACATGCTTTTTGGGAGACGAACAGGAGCTTAAGAATAACCAAGAACGTTCTTCTGTTTGGACAGGGACTGCCTGTTTTCCCTCTGAAGTTCTTGAACAGTGTTTTACCAGATATACTTACCTGCCTACAAGTTTTGGTCCCGATGAGCCTGGCAATGGCACAGAAATTGTCATAATACGTGCCAATGAGGACCCTGAACATCGAGGCCTCGGCACCACTCCACTCCACGTTTTCGGGAGGCTCGATATTTGGCTTCATCTTTATTGGCGTTTGACATCGAGAATTCGCTTCTAGAAAACCGAAATTACCCACTGGTCACGAAATGACAACCGGGGGCACCTGGGTGGCCCAGTGGGTTCAGCGTCTGACTCCTGATCTGGGCTCAGGTCATGACCTCACAGTTCGTGGGATCGATCCCCACGTCGGGCTCGGCACTGACAGCGTGGAGCTTGCTTGGGATTCTCTCCCTCCCTCCCTCCCTCTCCCTCCCTCTCTGAGCCTCTCTTCGTTCTCTCTCTCTCTCCAAATAAACAAGGAAGGGAAGGAGGGAGGGAGGAAGAGAGAAAGAAAACTCAGGGTTGTGCTTAGGACAAAAGCAGGAAGTGAATCATCTTGAGAAGGCTGGAAACAGTCACTAAGCCTCCCACAGAACACAAGGCTGGGTCCCCTTTAACACAACATTCTAAATGCAAGCTGGGGGCGCCTGGCTGGCTCGGCCAATAGAGCAGGAGACTCTTGATCTCGGGGTTATGGGTTCACACGCCCCACCCTGGGCATAGAGCTTACTCAAAAAGGTAATAATAAATAAAATGAAACCTGTTGTCACTCGGGTAAGTCACAGGGCCGAAAGCACAGAAACCTCGCACGGAACGTCAACACCACTACACCGAATGAGAAAGGAACGCGACACGGAACGTGACCACACACCGGACCCTCCACCTCCCCAGCACGCGGGCAGCGGTCTCCGCAGGCCGGAGCCGGGGTGCGGGCAGGGGCGGCAAGAAGCCAGCTCCACACCCTGAACGAGTCCCCCGGTCTGAGAGTTGTCAGTGTGCTGACGACTAGCCCACTAAGAGAAGCACTCGATCCGTCTCCTAGCGGTCACCCGCGTCTCACCCGAGGAACTGGAAGTCTCGTCTTTTTTCTCCTCCTCCTCTTTATCGTTGTTCTCCCCGCCCGTCTCCGTCCCCGCTTCCCGGTCGCTGTCTGTGTCTTTCGATTCCAGCACGTTAATGGTGGGGGTGCTGGGCCTGCTGTTGTTGGGGAGCCGTCCTCTCCTGCGGCCTCCGGGCCGCTTGGGCGGCGTCTTTATCCGCTCGGCGGTGAGGGCAGCGGCAAACTCCTTTGCTCCCTCCTATAAAGTCAAGGACGTAGACATCAAGGTCAAGTTCTCCAACTCGTTTTGTTGCATGAGAGAAAAAGAACTGCACCAAGCAGGTCGTCAGTAAATTCTCACGGTACCCACTTTTACCAATAATCATTTGCACATCCTGGTTTTCTATCTGCTTTTGACAGTTTGAAAATTTCCGAAAGATCGATCTAGGTGCTCTTTGTGCTACAGGGGTACGAAACCAGGCACGACAATTCTGTGTGAACTTGTGAACCATATTAACTGATTATAATAAAATATAAAAAATAGGTGAGTCTCTTTAAACACGAACATTCGTGAGAAGTATCACACTCCGTGCATGCGGAGCCTGACTTTCCTATTTCAGGGTTTAAGAAGCGTCTCTGGTGATATTTAAAGAATACCAGAAGAACACGAATCACATAAGCATGCTGGGCTTTGTCCCATCCTGCCTTACTATTAAAAAGAACATCCCCCTTTTTCCTGGGAGGGATGCCCACCCCCCCAAAATCGTGAAAGCAGCACACTTCCACATCAAGAAGTCCAGTAACCCGGTCTCGGAGAATATGTGCCAACGGTAAGATCACGGATTATACAGACCACAGAAACATCTTAGAGGAGCCCAGTAAAATTCGGCCTGGCACAGAGCATTATAAAACTGTGCTCAAGAACGCCGTGTTTACAGTGGCAGGAGAAGGGAGAAGTTTGAGAGCAGCGAAGAGTTTTACACTTCATTCTACAGAAACCAAAATGCTTAAAAATAGGATACCTTCTGCAGGTGCCATTCAATGAATCTTCTGTCCAAAATCCAACAGGCAATATATACCCATTTAGTTCCTAGGTAGGAGTGGCTTGGTTCAAAGAGGGGAAATGGTAAAAATAAGATAGTGCCCATAAAACACTTTTCTACCTCTTCCTAAACCCTAATCTTTTCTTCATCATTAAAAAAAAAAAAAAAAATCTGTGGGCCCGATCACCTCACTCCAACCACCATGGGTCTGTAACTCTGAGGAAGGCTCCGGAACTACCCCGTACAATTACCGAGCTTCTGGGGCTGAAGGGGCTACCTGTGCTTCTCACGCTCACAAACCCTGTGGCCGGCGGAAGAGTCCTGCTCCTCACAACCTCGCAAGGTTGCTGAAGAGATTAACGCAGAGAAACCAATGAAGCGAGTGAGGAAGGACTAGACCGTGCAGTGTGTAACCTCGAGGAAAGCAACTTGGGCAAGGGAGAGAGTCCCTGCCCCCCACACGGCCGAGGTACAGGAGCAAGAGTGTCATGTCGGCGCTGGCTCCGCAGACCTCACCACCGTTCACCGGGGACACTCCGCGAGTGCCTTCCGAGCGTGCAGCCCTCAGGCTTACCAAGTGCTGGTAACACTGTGGTCCACACGGCTTGTTGTCTAGAGCCGTTTCTGTGTTCTTCCGCTTATAAGTGTTGGGTGTTGCGTGAAAAGCTGCAAAATAAACATAAAATACCCAAATATAACTATATTTACTCGTCGTTTCCAGTTTCAGTGGAAACAATTGGTACATTACAACCTTGCCAACGTATGCTTTACGTTACAGAACTTTCCTTCGAGCTCTTCCTAAACTGAATCATCTCATTGTGCTCTCCTCAACTCTCCCCTGAAACAACCACCACTCCCCACCAGCCCCTAACCAGGGAGGAAACAGTAAATTCTGGAATGATTAGGGATTTCCTCCTTTTCTCCTTGCAAGTGTAATTGATGCACATAAAACTCTCAACTCAGATCACGAACATTTGAGTCTTTAATTAGAAACAACGGATATATCCCTTCTACGATGAAATCAGGTTTCCTATTTTTACCCAAGATTTCTGGCATCTACAATTTCTTGATTTCTAAATAAAGGTCAGCAACCAGCTTGTCAAATGGGACAAGAATGGGACAGCACTTGTTTAAAACTAGTTTTTAAAAATAAAGAGGATGACAGCTGGGGGGGGGGGGGGTGGCACGCCTGGGTGGCTCAGTCAGTTAAGCATCTGACTTCATTTCAGGTCATGATCTCATGGTTTGTGGGTTCGAGCCCCACATCAGGCTCTGTGCTACAGCTCAGAACCTGGAGCCCGCTTCAGATTCTGGGTCTCCCTCTCTCTCTGCCCTCCTCCACCCACACGTGTGCGCGCTCTCTCTCTCAAAAATAAATGTTAAAAAAATTTTTTTACAAAAAAATTTAAAAAATATAAATAAAGAGGACAGGGCACCTGGGTGGCTCAGTTAAGCAACTCTCGGTTCCGGCTCAGGTCATGATCTCAGTGTGCGGGATGGAGCCCCGCTTCGGACTCTGCGCTGACAGTGGGGAGCCTGCTTCAGACTCTCTCTGCCCTTCACCCCTCTCAAAATAAACTCAAAAAAAATTTTTTTTTAAGTAATAAGAAATAAAGAGGACACCCTCAGCCTACTGAAACTCCATTGCTTTGGATCAGACACAATTCAAGAACCTAGAGACGGCTTGCGGTCAGCACCCTTCTATAGGCAATACGTGGCCACACAAAACAGGTTCTAGAAACAAAAGTGTTTGAAACTTAAAATCCCCAAATAACCTGACAACAAAAAGATTCAAAGTATAGCAGAGTGACAAACTAATGAAGCGTGAATGCACAGCAGTGAGAAGTTGGGAGAAACCTTCGAGAAAACCTGTTCCAGCTACCAAGGCAAATGCTACAAATGCCCTGTTCAGAATTACACAAGACGAAAACTATCTAATTTGGACAAAAACAAGTGACATATTCATGAAACGAACCATTTAAAAAACATCTGTAAAATGCCATACTTCTATCCATAGAACTTAAATGGGATAGATGAACTGACTGATGAGGAAATCAAGAAAACAAAGACACAAAGTGATGTTGGTCTTGAAGTAGAAATTCAAGGCTCAAATTCTGTTTCAAGTGAGTGTGATTTCCCTGGAATGAAGAGACCAATACCATGACTAATTTAGCACTGGATTACATTTTTGAACAGTTGAGGACCCCTAAAATACAAAGTCGGAGCCTACGGAAGGTCAAGGCCACATCAGCAGCACATACTGAGTGATATATTTTTGGTAAAATTCATTTTTAATCTGGATGTCTCCTCTGCTTAAGGACCGAAGTTCTCGATTTCACCCGAATCAGTGAGAAACATAAGACACGTGCGCAAGTGAAGACAGTGGCCGCAGAGATGCCGCAGAGGCCCGGAAAAAAGAAACGGACACTCAGGAGTCAAGTTTCAGCTCTAAAAGAAAAATTAACACATTGATGATAAAAGGCACTTTAAAAATTGCTTGAAGTACCACTGTTAATTTCACATTGCATTTAGCTCAAAAAAGAGAACTATTCTCATTGTTAGCCTTCCCTCAGCAGAATTTCAAACTTCAATTGTTTAAGAAAACTAAGGATACAAAGAATTCCCTCTTCCAGAAATGTCTGGACTATTTTAGATTTTCAGAGTACTTAATATTTTCACATAGGTGTCTTAAAGTATTAATATTCCAACTAAGTTATTGAAATATATTTCAAGCTAAATATAATCTGAGGGGAATCTTTTCATAAAGATTCTGAGGGGAATTTTTACATAAAATAACCTGATCAAGAAAACTGTTAAAAGAAAATTCAAGCAGGGCACTTTTTCTAAAACTTGACAGAAAGGAGTGAGCAAAGAACGTGGAGGGCTTTTTGGTTTTGTTTTTTTCAAAAGCAACCTATAAAATCTTGATGAAAAACCTTACCTTACGGTTTTCGAGCAAAGGTAAGAAGACGGTTACATATCCAGTTCCAATACCTGTATTTGAGTAAACTGGCGATTCTAAAAAACGGCTGCAAATACTAAGTAGCCCCTCAGAATCTTCTAACGTTTCACCAAATATTGATGCCTCAAATACAGAACTGGGGAATCCAAGGATTACAGAGCTGGAGCGAACCTTCGCAGTCACCTACTTCCAGTGGTGATTTTACAGATTAGGAAACAGGACTAAAGAGATAATCTGAGTAGCTGGTTAGCTGGCGGCAGGGGTGCTGAGACCCGCACCCAGCATGCTTCACCACGTGCAGGAAGAGCCACCTCCCCTCCCGCTAACATACAACACTTCTCAAATACTTTAGCTCATTGTCATGTGATAATTATGACAAAATAAATGATCACAGGGAAGTACAAAGTGTCAAGTTTATACATTAACTTCTGCCCAAAGTACTGATCTTGTCTGCTCCGATTAGAACTTGGCATTAAGAATTCTTACTGAATAGGGGCGCCTGGGTGGCGCAGTCGGTTAAGCGGCCGACTTCAGCCAGGTCACGATCTCGCGGTCCGTGAGTTCGAGCCCCGCGTTGGGCTCTGGGCTGATGGCTCGGAGCCTGGAGCCTGTTTCCGATTCTGTGTCTCCCTCTCTCTCTGCCCCTCCCCTGTTCATGCTCTGTCTCTCTCTGTCCCAAAAATAAATAAACGTTGAAAAAAAAAATTAAAAAACAAATTAAAAAAAGAATTCTTACTGAATATACATACTTAATAGTTGTAATCCTATAAATTCTCTGTACATCAGAGATCTCAGACTATTAAGTATCTTACAAAACGACTGTGTCAATGCTCAGAGCATAGGACAGTAGTAACAGCAGGCAGTGACGGGAGACAACAATAAAAGTTTCTGTGTTCAAAGCACACAGGAAGAGGCTCCAGGCATGACCTCACTGAATCCCCCACAAAATCCTGCAGGCGTTAGGATCCTCACCCCCATTTATAGGTGAGGAAAATCAAGATGTAGGGAGGTTAAGTCACTCTGTTAATTACATGGGAAATATGAACTCCACATGTCTCAATTTTAATCATTACACATCTGAAAACTAAAAAAAAAAAAAAAAAAAAAAAAAAGGTCAACCATCAGCTACAAACTTTGGAACACTGTTTCTGAAATTCTAACCATTAAAAATGTTAAAAGCTCTACAATTAGCATTAATACGCATTCCAAAAATAGACTTACATAGTATCAAAAATGACAAACGGGTTTTATGCTTAAAATGGATTCCTCTGTAGACCACTCAGATAATAGAAAACCCAACAAAACATTTATTCCAGGGTTCTACTTTCGATCCTATGTAAGCACATAAAATTTCCCAACCTTAATTTCTCAGCCCGCCTTCCTTCCCTATCAGAAATGTGTTACCTCTTTAGACCCACCACAATCAATTCAGGAGCTGACCCTGGTTCCTCTAACAAGCGTCAAAGACAGACTAGGCAGCCAATTTTAGGCTGAAACTTTTATAAAGAATTTACATCGGGGCGCCTGGGTGGCTCAGTCAACTCTTGATTTCGGCTCAGGTCACAATCTCATGGTTTGTGGGACTGAGCCTTCTCTCTCTCCCTCGCTCTCTGCCCTTGCCCCACTCGCATGCACTCTCTCGCAAAAATAAATAAACTTTGAAAAAAAAGCAAGCAAGAAAGGAATTACAGGACTCCCAAGTTTGCAGAACAACCCGTTTCCAATTTACAAAATGGATCATGGTCCAAAAGTTATTTGGAATACAAAGTGGAATTTGTTCCCAAACCAAAACCATTTATCCTTCAAGGTTCCTTTGAACATGTAAGTCTAAGAAAAAAGACCATGGTCAGACAGATACTCAGCTTCTGGTCGTATGAACTGCAAATCCCCCTAACCGTCGAAACTTCTTCCTTACAGACAGCCATGGTAGACACCCCTGACATCTAAGTAACAGGTGAGACCAGGTATCAGTGAGGCTACCACACAAATAATTAAACAGAGAACGTTCACAAAGGCCCTTCTCCCCCAGAAGTTTAAAAATTCCCCCTTAGACAACGAGTTAAAAAGAAAACCTGAAACGTTCCTTAAAATTCCTGAAGAAGAATAAACAACAGAACCTAAAAGAGGCTGAAACAGTGCTCTAGAGACGATTCATTGTATGTTAACCACATATATCCAAAAAAGAGGGAAGAATGAAAACAATGCAAAAATCTGACTCATAAAGAGAAACACAGTAAAACTAATACAGTAGCTGATTCTGAGGGAAAAATATAGGAAACAGATTTTTAAAACAAAATACAGAAACCACTTAAGTTCATCAAGAAAAATGGGAGAACGAAACATTTAATAAGCAGGAAAAAAAATCACTGGAGTACTCAGGTCAACTTTATCCAAATAAAGTTCAAAACTTGGGTGAAATAGGTAACTTTTCAAAACTGATCCAGAAGTGATAGAAAACGTATCTGCTAGGGGCGCCTGGGTGGCTCAGTCGGTTGAGCGTCCGACTTCGGCTCAGGTCACGATCTCACAGTCCGTGAGTTCGAGCCCCGCGTCGGGCTCTGTGCTGACAGCTCGGAGCCTGGAGCCTGCTTCGGATTCTGTCTCCCTCTCTCTCTGCCCCTCCCCACCTCATGCTCTGTCTCTGTCTCAGAAATAAACATTAAAAAAAAAAAAAAAAAAAAAAAAAAAAAAAAAAGAAAACTTATCTGCTAGTACCACTGGTATTTAACACCGTACTGAAGATATCAGCCAATGTAATTAAACAAGGAAAGAAATTAAAGTCATAAAGACAGAGAATCTCAGTAATTGCCGACAGTCTACCTACAGAGCTAGAAAACTCAACAAAGAATCCACTGAGAAATTATTATAAAAAGGACAATTCAGTAAGGTATCAAGGTATTAAACATGTAACATTTAAAGAGAAAAAGCCCAGCAACAATCCATTAATACCTAGAACTCATCTTACAAAAGAATGTACAAGAACTACATGAAGAAAGTTCAAGGTTACTAAAGGACACAAAAGGAAACTTGAGCATATGGTTACACTTAATCCTCATTTTAAAATGTCAATTTCGGGGCGCCTGGGTGGCGCAGTCGGTTAAGCGTCCGACTTCAGCCAGGTCACGGTCTCGCGGTCCGTGAGTTCGAGCCCCGCATCGGGCTCTGGGCTGATGGCTCAGAGCCTGGAGCCTGTTTCCGATTCTGTGTCTCCCTCTCTCTCTGCCCCTCCCCCGTTCATGCTCTGTCTCTCTCTGTCCCAAAAATAAATAAAAAACGTTGAAAAAAAAAATAAAAAAAAAAAAAAGTCAATTTCCCCGTAAGTAATTTATACATTTAATGGAATTCCAATAAACATACTACCTAGACTTTTTTTTTTTAATTAAACAAACTGATTCTAAAATTTACATTAAAAAAACCAAGAAAGAATAGGCAAGAGATCTCTGAATAAAGCCTCCTGGAAGAGAACACAAAGAAAAAGACCCAAGCACACGTGGTAACAGGCAAGGAGGGCGGCACAGCAGTGAAGAGGGAACTTTCCAGTAAGTGGCATGGGAAACGACTAGGCAGCCTTGGAGGTGGGGAGAAGTGGATCCAAAACTCTATCAGAATCACTCGTTTCCAAAGGATCAAAGAGTTAAATGCAAAAGAGTGAAGTCAATACACGGTGGACCAGCTTAACTTGCACTTATGGCAAATGCTGTGCAGGTACAGCCAAGGTCATTCACCGCAGCGCCGTGGGAACGAAAGGCGCAACACGATCCAAATGCAGGGTTCCGCTGCCTCCTATGACAGAAGGCTACGCAGCTCTCCAGACAGGAAGAGCATCTACACCATGAAGTCAAAACAGGGAGAAGCCTCACTAGTATGGCACCTTGTGAGAAGGACAGTCGGGAAAAGAACATCTTTGCATTTTGCCGGAAGATACTACAGAAAGATACAGAAGAACGGATGTTAGTGGTTTAAGGAGTGAGGTACAAATGCTACGCACAGGGGCAGAGGTGGCAGGGAGAATTCACTGGACACCTTTTAATACATTTCTGAAGTGTAGGTCATGTAAATGACGACCTGTTTAAAAAATAACAATAAAAACAAGCCAAGTACTGTTTTAAGTATTTTACACATAATAAAATTAATCTTCACAACAGCTTATGAAGCGCTATGTTATTCTATCAGAGAGAAAAAAACTTAAGGCACAAAATGCTATAGCTAACGTGTATCTAACAATGTATTTACTGGTTCATTTTGCCTAGGAAACATTTACAGTCTGTGAGATTCTGCTGAAGTTGATGGAAAGCAGTGAATCCCTACACGATCCGTCGAGGCGGAATCCCATAGAGACCGGCCCTAGTGAAAGAGGAAGCAAGGGGCGCAGCAGCTGTGGACCCCGCCGCTCCACGTGCCACGGGTGGGCAGCCCCGCCTCCCACCGGAGCGAAGCTCACTAGTCAACGTCCCCCGCCTGACGGAGGAGGGACTGATCAGGTTCAAGGTTCATCACTATTACTCAAATCTGAAGATCACAATAAAATAACTCATGTGATCATGTTCAGAAGCAGCATCCACTTCCTGATTCATTTGCACAAGGAAGGTACGAGAATGCTACGTCTACAAACTGGACGGACCATTTCACTGACTTCCACGTAGAGCTTCCACGCGACCATTCGCTATGGTGACACTTGGATGCAACTCATAATATTCTTAAGAACTGGGCACAACTTTATAAACCAACTGGGTGTAGGGATGCCTGGTTCAGTCGGTGGAGCTTGCGACTCTTGATCTCAGGGTCAGGAGTTCAAGCCCCGCACAGGGGGTAGAGATTACTTAAAAAATACAATCTTTGGGGCGTCTAGGTGGCTGAGTCGGCCGAGCATCTGACTCTTGATTTCAGCTTAGGTCATGATCCCAGAGTGGTGGGATCGAGCCCCACACTGGGCTCCACTCTGAGCGTGGAGCCTGCTTCAGATTCTCCCTCTCCCCCCAGCTCATATCCTCTCTCTCACTCTAAATAATATTAAAATCTTTAAAAAATAAAAAAATGAGGGGCACCTGGGTAGCTCAGTCGGTTGGGCGACTGACTTCACCTCAGGTCATGATCTCAAGGTTCGTGAGTTCAAGCCCAAATCGGACTTGCTATTGTCGGCCTGTCAGCACAAAGCCTGCTTCAGATCGCTCTCTCTCTCTCTCTCTCTCTCTCTCTCTCTCGCTCTGTGCCCCTCCCCCACTTATGCTCACTCTCTCAAAAAATAAAACATTAAATAATACATATTTTTTTAATTAAAAAATCATTGTAAAGAGAGAGAGAAAGAGGGAACAAGTGGGTATGGGGCAGAGAGAGAGGGCAACAGAGGATCCAAAGCAGGCTTCGCGCTGACAACAGAAAGCCCGATGCAGGGGCTCAAATTCACGAACCATGGGATGGTGAACTGAGTCCAAGTTGCATGCTTAACCGACTGAGCCACCCAGGCGCCTGTCAACTGCAGATATTTTTAAAAGAAACTTACTCAGAGAACCAAAAAAAAAAAAAAAAGAACACTAAACAGACAAAAATACCTACAAACATCTTTTTAGCCCATTTCTTATTCAACAAAATGCGTTCAACCATACGGCAGTGCTGCTCTAGGCTCTGAGGTGGTTCACGGTCACAGCTTCGCTACAAACAAGTGCTAGGTGAGCCTTTATGGGAACACCACTGACCCGTATTCCACGTTAGTGGGAGCCGGGTGGCCCAAGTCAAAGACTCCACGGCAACCGTCAAGCAACAAATGGCGAAACAACGGTCCTCTGATCCTAGCATAGTTCTCCATCTTAACCGCCAGGCGAAATGATCAATTCTAGCTGCGATCAAGGACACCGCTTCCCGGCGCTGGACGACGGGACCCACAACAGACCCCAACGAGGGCGCACGGCAGCCGCACTTACGGTGCAGGAAGCAGTCGTACTTGAAGCACCGCCTGCAGAAGAGCGTGTGGAAAGAGTGCAGGCTCTGCTCCCTCTGCACGGACTTGGCGTTCGGCCCGTCGATGTTCGGGGTGCACTCAGGAGGAAGTGCGCCCGGGAGCTGCTGCTCTGTCAGTTCTTTATACCTGACGGCGACCAGGGAAAAGGGAGGTGAGGGCACGGCCACAACTCCTTCTCTGAAAATAAAGTTTCTGAAAGGTCCCCTATAGCATCTGTGATGTTCATCGTGCCTCGGCCACACACAAGGAAAAGGTCTGACCTAAAACTAAAACCATCCTTATTTAGATGAAGAGCCAATTAAACATTCTGTCCGGTATATCAAGAATCAAGGCGCAGTCAGTTAAGCGTCCGACTTCTGATCTTGGCTCAGGTCACGATCTCAGTTTGTGGGTTCGAGTCCCTCCGTTGGGCTCCATACTTGGGATTCTGTCTCTCCTTCTCACCCCCCTCCCCAACTTGTGCGCTCTCTCTCTCTCTCTCTCTCTCTCAAAATAATACATAAAAAAGAATCAAGTTCAGGGATGGGATTCAGATCATGAAAAATGTTACCACGTTAATTAAAATAAACATCAACTACACTGACATTTCTATAAGTGTCCAGAGAAGTTCTCCTCTCCAAGTGCTACCGGAAATCACGCGTGTGTTTACTGGCACCACGGTAAGCGCCGTGCAGGGAAGCACCTCACGTACGTGGTGTCGAGAACCCCGCAGCACCATGAACACAGGAAGCGCGGGGGGCCGTCGGCTCCGTGAGTTCTACTTCTGATAAACCAAAACGCTGAGCTACGCACCATACAAGGCAAGACTGCCTCAAAAGAGCAAATCTTACTTTTCCTTTAGTTCTTCTGCTGTGCCCTTATCTGGAAACATTGAAGAAATGGCTTCAAAAATTTTATCGGAAGGAAATTTCCGAGGCGGGCGGCTTTCTTTGTCTGTATCAGGAAATAAGGAAGGGAAAAAAGATGAAAGAAAAGCAAGTCTTTCGATCTTGCATTTCCTCCACACAACTGCATCTAACAAAGCTAATTTTCTACGAAAATTATCAACTCTGTGTTTCACTTACTTCTGACATGTGTCACAGGTCTGCATGGAGTGCCGGTAGGCCGGACGAACAAAACACTTAAAATCAGATATGGGAAGTTTCAGGTGCACCAGGAGGGAGAAGCCCCAGGGGCTAATCCCAGCTCGGCTACTGACTGGGTCTGTGACCTTCTTGCCTGGTCACCCACCCACTGGGGTCTGATTCTTCTTTGTAAACTCAAGGAGATGAACTACATGACCGCGGCCCGTCACAAAAACATTTCGCTTCTTTGAAATCGCAGTTTCTCCCCCACGCTCTTCTGTGCTGTTTACCGATGAGCTCTGCCAAGTCTCCGCCGACTATGGACTCTGGATCGGGCCGCTCTGAGAAGCCGTAACTAGCATAGGGCTCAAAAGCAGGGCTCTCGAGCCATTCAGAGGGGTGACCAGCACAGGGTTCTTGGGTTCTGTTTCTTCCTCCAACAGCGTACTAAATAAGCTACTTAAGTGCACTAAGCCCATCTCTTCGACTATAATAGATCTGATGCCAACAGCCACCGCTGGTGCACGTAAAGTGACTGGCACGCTACTTGTGTGCAACGATCAATATATCGGAATGACGATTCTGATAACTACCCTGCAAAATCCCCCCAAACGGTACATTCTTTTGTTAGGCAAAGGACGTAAAGACACTCAAGTACAGGATGAAACGTTACAAAGGACACTAAGATGCTGTCAGGACTGCACACAAACCTAATGAAGAAACTTACCATCTCTGTTCTCCTCCAGATCTTTCTGTTTTTCTTCTCTTTCATCAGGGTCATCGCCATCATCATCATCATCATCATCATTGTACTGACCAAGAGCATTCACCAACTCCACAAAAATTTCATCATTTATAAACCCGCATTCTGAAATTCATCAAGTCAAGTATCAGAAATATACAGAGGAAGGTGGTAATGCCAAGTTGACGCCGTTTCTAACGTGGAAGAAACAGCCAGAGCCTGTTAGCACTGGAACACTGCTGTTCAAATGAGGAGGGAGATCACCTTCAAGGCTGGCCTGAGGCAAAGTCAGGAAGAATTCATCTTCAACACCTGTCATCTTCTCTTTACTCACCCCCCAACCCCCGCCAGAAGTCTTCAGTGCCTGCCACTATAACCTGATGCCCTAGAAGCGAACTGTGGCCTCGGCCTCCTCCCAACACCGCAGCTGACAGCCCTCACTTTCCCCAGAAGAGAAGGGACCGTGACGACGTTACACACGCTACCCTCCTGCCAGACACTGACAGGGTCCCCTGGACACCAAACGCAGAAGCCGTGAACGCGGGGACAGAAATGCAGGAACTGCGGGAGCTAAGGGGGACATCTTTCTGAGCACAGGGCCTTCTGGAGCCCATGTGTCACGTAAGCAGAGCCCCGGTCTTAATTTTACTGTGAAGGAATCTTAAAATCTACATACACTCAAACCATTCTATCTAATTTACATGTTACTGACATTATAATTTATGAGATAAGCAACTATGCATCATTTTTAAGTTAGCAAAAATGATTCTTCAATTTAAAAGTAGGGAAAACATTACAATTTTTAGGCTGGTAAGCCCAGGCCAATCCAGCAATAAACTTACTTTTAACATTAAAAAAAAACAACCATGTTCACACCTATGCTTACAAATTCAGAATCTCTCTCAATGCTTTGGCCCCTTTTTCCAAGAGATTAAACACATGGCTCACCTCTATCCCCGTGTACTTTTCCATCATAGTTTTTTATTAGCTCTTCAATGAAAGTCCCATCCTGGTCTAAAACTTCATCCCCCATATAAGGAATGTTATGTAAAACCGTTTCATCCTCCACCTAAAAATAAAAAATATATTTTAAAAGCAGGCTTATCCTAAGTATCAAAATATTTTTTAAATCAACGTAGGGGCAACTGGGTGGCTCAGTAGGTTAAGTGTCCTACTCTTGATCTCAGCTCCTGATCTCACGGTTCGCGGGTTCAAGCCCCACATCGGGCTCTGCGCTAATGGTGCAGAGCCTGCTTAGGATTCTCTCTCTCTGCCCCTCCCCGGCTTGTGCTCATGCTCTCTCTCTCCAAATAAATAAACTTTAAAAATAAAATTAAAAATCAATGTAATGTAAAATACAATTTCTAAAGTAGATGTCTTTACTCAGTTCTCCAGATCTAAACTAACAACAAACTCAAAGCTACAAAAAAAAAATAAAAGACCCCTCCCACCAAGAAGCATTATATGAGAAAACAAACTGTTCACAGCGGAAAAATTTTAAGAGAAAATACTCTATTTCCCCAATCTAACAGGTCATCAATCATTAAAACTTACCATTATTTTATGCACCTCAAGAAAGGAAAAAATGTCGCACATTACGCTGTGACCCATCAATTTTAAGGCAAACCCAGAGTCTTAGAATCGATAAAATAAGGCTTATTAAAACCAGTTATAAATAGCCATACAAAGTAAAAAAGGTAAGGATTTCCAAACTTCACTTAATGATCTAGTTATTCGGAGACCTTCAATATAATAAAAATCTGGGGATATAAAATAGATTATCATAAAGGTTATGCCAAAAGGATTTACTCTTATATGTAAAATAAGAACATTCTACAATGACATAAAATATTTTGATACAGAGATAAACAATCTCTGTATAATGCTAATCAAGACGACAGAGGAGTTTCTATAAAGGTCTGAAAGACAACAGGGGGGAAAAAGGCACTAACTTAGCAAGGAAGAACTGATCCGAGAAAAAGTTCAAGCAGAAGGGAGAACTCAAGGACACCAGGGACTGAAAGCAGATGTGTGGGAGGAAGAGAATTTTCAATAAAGAATAAAAAAGACAGTAATTATAAAGGCCATAGGGTTCTGAAGTTCCATATTTAAACAAAGTAGGACGGAGCTGTCTTAAGAAGCCTTTCAAAGGGCAGCGGGGGGGGGGGGGGGGGGGGGCGGGCGGCGGGTATTGGTTAAAAACAGAATTTTAGAATGATAGCTCCAATCAACAGAAAGAACTGGCTGAGGGGCCAGGAAGAGGTGGCAGCCAGGGAGTGGTGCCTCGGGCTGGGACCAAGACAGAGGGGGAAGAACACACCAGGAAAAGGCCACCAGGCACTTGGGACTGTCACGTAGCAGCAGGCAGGAAAAACCAGAAGGGGAAAATCTCAGATAATCCCCAGGTAACAAATTTAGAAAGACAACAGGATCTTAGACAGCTAGGAAAAAGGGAAATTGAGAGAAAGCACACAGGGGGATAAAAAAAATTAAGATTTAAATTTTAATGTACTGGTCTATCCAGATCCAAACTTACAGACAACTCAAGAGTCCACTTTTCACTAATCCCATTTGCACTAGGAGTATTAGGGGTTTTTTTGGATAAAAGCCACAATTAAGTGACAAACTCTATTTTGTCTTCCCAACTGTATTCCACGTAACCTTTGCTCCCTCAAACGTATCCTAACCACAGGGTCTGCCTAATTTGCCTCGGTCAGTAGCCAGCAAACCCATGGGTAACCCTAAATAATTTTGACTTTAAATACTATCTGCTTTCAGAACTTCAGTCTATGAGTATCTGAAATCTCCCTTCAGCTCTTGCAATAGGATTCTTAAACTAAATGTTTTTGCAGAGGGCCTTAAACACACAAGTTTCAGCAATTATAGAAAAGTATCTGAACTTCGTCTTTAATCTTCCACTATAAAATCTTTAAGTTACTAAAGACGTTAGAAACATCTATTTAAAAAAAAAAAAAAAAAAAAATCTAAGGGTGCCTGGCTGGCTCGGTTGGTACAGCATGGGACTCTTGATCTCTGGGTTGTGAGTTCAAGCTCCACCTTGGCTATGGAGCCTACTTTAAAAACAAAAAAATTAGGGACGCCTGGGTGGCTCAGTCGGTTAAGTGTCCGACTTCGGCTCAAGTCACGATCTCGCGGTCGACAGGTTCAAGCCCCGCATCTGTCTCTGTGCTAACAGCTCAGAGTGTGGAACCTGCTTTGAATTCTGTGTCTCCCTCTCTCTCTACCCCCCCCACCCCCCGCTCACGCTCTCTCAAAAATAAATGTTAAAAAAAAGAAAATTTAAAAACAAAATTTAAAAACCTAGTAAGCAATTCCTAAAGTAGGTTCACCAAGGACTTGTATCAGTACTTTTCCTTACTATTTTACATATCAAGTAAATAATGAAACTATTGTTTATTTAACAGTCTAAGTGAAGAATTCAGACTCAAATTTCTTTTGTTCCATCCTCTTTCATCCTACGTCTATGAAGAATTAAACACCAGCATTTCTTTACAAAAGCTACTGGGCCAGTGTTATCTGTGGAAATATGCTTAAGTTTGTGTTTTATAAGCCCTGAGAATATTTCATACTGTTCAGTATCATTTAATAACACGCTGCCTAAAACTGTTCTCAATATAAAGTTCTCAATTAACAAAACCTCAAAATCATACTGAAATTACAGAATACTGCCCGACCTTCCCAAGGATAAGAACTATAAGCGTCCATCTTTTAACCGTTTTTAATCCCAGATAGGATTTCTCCTTAACACTTTTCCTTTGGAGAATATTTTAACTAGAAAAGACTAGAAAAACCACAACACCGTGAAGGCTTAAAATATATCTATCCATTAAAAAACACAAAGTGTTCTCATTTCGATAACTTTTTTTTTTTTTACTTATTATCATTCTTGATTCACCTCGACAAGAAAATTGTTTTATAGAAAATAAATGATTATCAAATAAGCAGATGACACATGATTTACATACCATAAAATTCTGCTGTAGGGGAGACCAAGAATACATTATGGGTACTGAAGCGACTGCATTCAGGGTCTTTAATGGGATGATTTGCGTGGGAAAATCCAAGTCACTGGTCACTGAACACTAGAACAGAGAAAATAAAATTGACTCATAAGAATAAAAGGACAGCCTTAAACCGCAGCCATATTCTAAAGAGACACTGCCCACTTAAATCATTTTGAAAAGGAAATTCCTTTACCTAAGACAACAAAGTTCCTAAAACCATGAAGGATTCTCTCCTTTTTACTCTTTTACTTAGGGTGACAAAAATGCTTCAGATTTTGCAAATTTCCAAAAGCCTCCAACCCTTCCCATACTTACCAACATCAATCAGAATCAAAAACTGTACTTGTTAACCTCAGGTCAGCTGCTCCTTGCTTTCACTATAAATTTCCTAGCTTGATGCTTAGTTTCTTTTCCATCTCAACCACATGGAATAATAACATATAACACCAAATATGCCTCTTAAAAATCTCACTTAATAAGAATATGGAAACTGTTAGGTTCACCTTTCTTATTTTTATCTTCCCTTAAAAACGAAAACAAAAACAAAAACAAAAAACCCCAAGCATCATTTGCTGATACTACCGGATGGAAAACAAATACGAAGGGTAAGAACAGATCTGAATTTCGATCACAGCAAAACAGAGTGCTATCAATCCTGCAAAAGCATAATCTCGACATTAATAATAACAGCTAATATTATCAGGCACTTTCTACGTGCGAGGCACTATTTTAAACACATCACATGTCTTATCATATTCTGTCCTCAATACAACACTGTAAGATGGGGACTAATTCTTAGCCCCCATTTTACAGGTGAGAAAAGTCAGGTAAAAATAAGGTAAGCCATACGTTAACTAGATAGGGTTGGAATTTAAACCCAGAAAGAGAGTCTGACTCTGGAGCCTCTGCTCTCTTCCCCACTACACATACTGCCACGATACCATATACCGTATCTCTGTAACGTGTAAGTGCATATACTCTCTTGAAATACCGTATTTCATCCAACCTACGATGACATCAATTTCAAGGCATTCCATTACTTTCTGTATCACTAAGAAAATAATGTTGCCAGTTCAACTGTAACATAATGCTTTCTTATCACAGCAATTCTAAGATGCATTCCAGTTTCAGATGTTAAAATGTTCAAAATTTTGCATCTTTGATTCTATGAAATACGGTAAAAATCTGTGCCCAACTAACCACAGCACCTTCTATCCTGTCTAGGAATCCACCTTTTCTTAAGGAGCACCATTACCCAATTGTCAGGTTTCCAAGAACCTTCTCAAAAATACCCTTGGACATCTATTTGTGATCTACAATCAGTGAAAATCGAGTAAAAAGAAGTAGTAAGCAAAACGGAAAATCCTATGTATACACACATAATTATTAAATGTTTCATTTCTATTTGAGAGGTGTTAAAAATAGCAGGGCTAGATTTGGTGAAATCACAGTGAAATCTCTGGCGCACAGGCCACAACCTGGCCCTCAGCATCTCGTCAGGCCAGGGGGATAATGGTGCCATGGTCGGTCACAGTCACTGCAGCACAATAGTTCCTTCCTGGTGGAAGCCGGTTTAGAGATCAGAGTAGTTAGACAGAACTGTGACAGTGATTAATCCATTAATTTGCTTTCCAAACGGCAAAGACAAAGATTGTAACACTAGAAAGCTCACTGCTCAAGTAAATGAGAAGGTAGGGAACAGTTCACTAAAACTCCAGAGCCACAATCTTCTCCTGTTCCGCACTTTGGCCTCTGATACAATTCTTCATCCATCCGTCCAATAATCCAATAATATTAGCAGTTAACATTTATTGAGCACGTACTATGTTGCAGGCACTGTGCTAAGTGCTTTATATATATCTTAACCGCTCCTCGTGTCAGCCTTTAGCATCGCCACCTCACAAACGAGGAGACTGAGGTTCAGAGAAGTTCAGTAACTTGCCTAGTCAGAAAGGTAGTAAGTTACCAAGCCGGGAAGGAAGCCGAAATCTGCCTCCGCCACCCAAGAGCTTCCTGGCTGTGCGAGGCTCCCGCCGTGGAGCGGCTCCCGGGGTCAACGAACAAGCACAACTGTGCACTGGGCGCCGCACGGGAGGGGCGCCTCTTCCCCCAGGCCCTTCTCTTATTCCTGGTACTACCAAGGCGCCTCTCTTCCTCCTACCTAACTGGGTAAGCTTTGGGGCAAGGAGTGGTTATAATTACTGAATCAAGTACGATACACTGTCCAGTGATCTGAAGTGCACAGTAACTGTAATTTCTTACCAAAAAAAATTAGAGTTTTGAGGTTTTGTTTTACACCTGGGGGAAGTAAATTAACACTGTGACTTTAACTCTCAAGATTAGCCTCCTTTAAAGCTCAGGGGGTGAGGGAGAGCGTGCTGCCTCTCCAACTCTCATGTATCCACCTGCGTTACTCAGCGTCTGAACCCAAGGTCATACTTAAGGTCAGACGACTTAATATTCGATTCTACTACTAGACAGGAGGGACGCTGGCTCTGCCTCATCTGTTTGCTCTAAGGATGCAGAAAATACTCTGAATCTACTGAATGAGGTCTGCTGACGTTTCCCCCTGAACAGAAAGAACTTCGAGAAGCACAAAAGATGGCAAAGGCTGTGGCACTTAGTACCACCTCCAACCCCACGACGCTGTCACACCATGACCCCGTCACCTTAATCCTGCGCCCTGCAGTCACCAAGGGGCCAGAAATCAGCTCTCTGAGAGCAAAAGCAGCTGAGACAGTGTGGTTTTTACCTCTCTGTCTCGCAATGATACTCAGCACAGTGTCTCAAAAAAGAGTAGGCACTCAAAAAATGTTTCTGAATGAACAGACTGCATTTGCTAATTTTGCCTAATGGAGATTCGCTCCAATTTCCCTCTAAAGCTAAGCGAGCACCTCCTTAGAAAACTGAAGACCTATACCCACACCTCATGATCTATGTAGTTATGTCTAGAAACCGATCCCATTCCTTAACTATTAACCTTAACTAATAACCATATTCCTTTCATTTATGAAGTAATATTCAAATGCAAAAGCATTTGTTGGTAAAACAAGTTTGGGAATTCTTATTTATTGACTTAACAGAAAAATTACTCAAAAAATTCCAGTTACTTACCAGTAACTTTTTTTTCTTTGAAAATGTATCATCCTTGACAGTTTATGTAATTAAGTCTCATATCACTCAGAATACTGAAAAGGATTTTGACCTCATGGGTCTCCAAAGCATTCTACCTGATCACAGTCAAGGGTCCTGGACTCAGGAACTCACTAGGAGACCTACACATCAACAAATAAAGTTCTCCGATTCTAGTTCCTACTTGAGGATCACACAAGGAAGTTACTATAGATGACTCATCATCAATGGTAAGTAAAGAAGGAAAAAAAAAAAACTATTGGTTTATCAAGGATGCTACATTTTCAGAGAAACACAGCTTACTGGTAAGTAACTGGGTTCCTCTGAGGATGGATAGACTTACATCAACCAGCTGGTACAATAGGCGACTGTGTGGCTGGACCACTGGGAGCTGGAGAGGGAAGTCAAGCCAAAAATAGTAGTTGTAGGAGGACACAACCAAACTGAGACTCTTGGCAGAAGGCTGGTTCCAAGTAAAAACTGTGTTATGGAAAATCGTAGAGGGAAGAGCAGGTGAATGGCCTGCAGGGAAGGGAAAGAAATTAACACACCCTACTATGTGCCAAGCACTGTGCTAGAGACTTTACCAAAGTTAACTTCTTTAAAATTCACCACTACCCTATGAGGTCGGTATGACTCCCCATTTCACAGTGGGACATCCCAAAGGAAAACTGCCATGGCCATTTGGTCTCTGAACAATCTTTAACATCAGAAGGGTGAAGTCCAACTTCCGGATAGTAGGGGGAAAAAAATACAGTCAGTTAGCCAAGTTAAAAATATTCTTGGATACTGGTTGGTCCATTTAATTCATGCCAGAGACACAATGAACTGTCGATATCGTCTTTCCAAGTAAAAACAATAAGGAACCATCTCACACCTAAGGCGTAGGAAAGAAAGGGTCAACTGCCACCCAAACTAGAGAAAAGCCGAGGAGGATTTCTGACACTGCCTCTACTATTCTTCAAAATCACAGCAGAGAAAAGATAACACACCCAAATTTTAAATTAGCCAGCCCTTCTGGTGAAAATGATAGCGTACACAATTTAACTTCAGACTGTTTTCATGCAAAGGAAGTCCTGAAGACAAAAACTGGAATGAGACAAATACCAAGTTTGGGTCAAGAGAAGTGAGAGAGAAGGGAGTCCCTAACCAGGTCTCGGGAGCGGATCAGGAGAAGGGGGGTCCAAGAGACGAGAGGCTCCAGCAGGACAGGGTCAGAAAGAAAAACCGGGAAGAAAAATTCCTGACCAGAGCCCGACACAGACGTATTTAGTATAAGGAGCAAATCGAGGGTGTTGGAGCTAAGAAATCAAAGAGTGGCTCATCCCAGGTCGTACGGTGCTTCCGCTGTTCAGTATGTGATAGAGCCGGCCGACCCGACTGGGGAAAGGACCTCTCTACCTGCAGCACAGGGGTCCTGTGGGAGTTCACTCGAGCATCACAGAAAGATCCTTTGAGGGCCAGTTCCTATGCTTCTTAGAAAACACACCACACACACACACACACACACACACACACACACACGCATTTAACACAGAACACAGAACATTTGGAATGCAACTTCAGGAAATTTCAACTCTTAAAACTCTCCCCCGCATCCTAATTTCAAAAGCCTGATTCTGAATGAAAGCAACCATAAAAATACCACCTCGTTAATCCTATTAAAACCCAATGCACAGGGAAAACCCAATGCAGTCTGGGGCCAGAAGGGGGCTACCGTAAATCATTCCTCATAATCTGCAGTTTTGCTACAAACTCCAGTTTTGCTAATGTAACTGGAAATCAGAAATTGAACAAGTCAATACATAAGTTTTGGTAAAACTACAAAACACACAAAAGGCACAGAAGCAGGTAACTAGAGCCATGCAAACTCAAATACCTAACTCAAGAACAGTCCTATGAGCAAGAAATATCATTTGTCACTGAAAAAATAAAAACAAGCAAAAACTAAGAAATGGAAGACAGAGGTTTATTTAAGTCCCCGGTTTCCATAAGCCGTGGCACCACGATCATTCTGAAGCCTTGCTTCCAGGAGCGGACGTGAGGCTGAACAAGTCAGGGCACCAGAGGCCCGAGTTACGCTGGAGACACCAGACCCGCACTAGGCCGTGGTCTCTGAGGAGAGGCACTAAGTCCTGGCTCAGGTGGAGATCTGCTCTGGGGACCACCACTCGGGTAGGCCAATTCGGTTGATCTTTGCAGGAAAGATTTGTGACTGCTCCTTTACTGTCCACTGACTACTCAGTTAAGTAGTGTTGAAACAACTAGAAAAGCTAAAAGAGAAAAATATTAAAAACCAAATCCTCCACTCATTTTTCATACCAAAGGAAATTCCTAACAGGTTAAGTATCAAAATATACAAGTGAGCGGCATGTGGCTGGCTCAGTCGGTGGAGCATGTGACTCTTGATCTTGGGGTTGTGAGTTCTAGCCCCATGGTGGATACAGAGATTGCTTAAAACTAAAATCTTTAGGGGCACCTGGGTGGCTCAGGTGGTTGAGCGTCCAACTCTTGATTTCAGCTCAGGTCGTGATCTCATGCAAGATCAAGCCCAGCGTCAGGCTCTACACTGACATCACACAGCCTGCTTGGGACTCTCTCTCTCCCTCTCTGCCCACCCCCCACCCCCCACCCCCGCTGACACACACACATGCACCCACACTCTCTCTCTCTCTCTCGACAATAAATAAATTTTTAAAAATATAAAATAAAATAAAACAAAATCTTTAGGGACACTGGGTGCCTCAGTCAGTTAAGCCTCTGACTTCAGCTCAGGTCATGATCTCACAGTTTGTGAGTTCGAGCCCAGCATCCAGCTCTGTACTGACAGTATAGAGCCCGCCTGCAATGGTCTCTCTCCCTCTCTCTCTCCACCCCTTCCCACTCTCTCTCTCTCAAAATAAATAAACTTTAAAAAAAATTTTTTTTTAAATAAATAAAATATAAACATGAAAACTAGAGAGATAATTTATAATCTTTACTTTCTAAGCCTTTAGAAACACAGAAATCGAAAGAAATTCTAATTTGACTGCGTAAACGTTTAAAACTTCTATAAACCGGTATTTGCCTAATAGTATGAATAAAGAATTTCTTCTTCTCTCCCTATAAGGTACACCCTACTATTCTGAAATTCTAAATAGGCCCAGTCATCTTTTAAAATGTTGGACAGTCTTGGGGTGCCTGGGTGGCTCAGTTGGTTGAGCATCCGACCCTTGATTTCAGCTCAAGTCATGATCCGGGGTGGTGGGACTGAGCCCTGAGTCAGGCTCTGCACTGAGCACGGAGCCTCCTTGGGATTCTCTCTCTCTCCCTCTGCCCTCTCCCCCTCTCAGGCTTTCCCTGTCTAAAATTTAAAAAGGGAGCGCCTGGGTGGCTCAGTCAGTGAAGCGTACAACTCTTGATTTTGGCTCAGGTCGGGTTCATTGCTGAAGGGTGGAGCCTACTTGGGATTCTCTGGCTCTCTGCCCCTCCCCACCTCACGCGCAAGCTCTCAACACACGTGCGTGTGCGCTCTCTCTCAAAATAAACTTTAAAAATTTTTTAAAAATAAAAATTGAAAGTGACAACTGCCCACATCTGAGAAAAATTAAAAATAACTAAAGCTTTGGGGTGCCTGGGTGGCTCAGTCGTTTTAAGCATCCAACTTTGATTTCAGCTCAGGTCATGATCTCATGGTTGAGGAGTTCAAGCCCCACATCAGGCTCTCTGCTGTCAGTGCAGAGCCTGCTTCGGATCCTCTGTCCCCCCTCTCTCTGCCCCTCCCCTGCTCACACTTTCTCTCTCTCGCTCTCCCTCTCAAAAATAAACATTTTAAACGTTTTTTAATAAAAATAAAATAAAACTTTCATGAACCAAAATACACCAGGAATAACATCAAAATGGGAAGAAGGGAGTGGGAATCTGCAAAACATGATAAACAACTGAATATTTAACAATATACAAAAGGTCCTTAAAAATCCTAAGAAACAGTCCAACCTAATTTTAATAGATCCAACACCCTAGCAGTCACTTCAGAGAAGAAATATAAACAGACAATAGAAACTCAGCCTCACTGAATAAGTAAAGAAAGCAAGCCAACTGTAATAACGTCTTACCTATCACACTGACAAAGATCCAAAAGACTGGTATTATGCGTGGGGAACAGAGAGGAAGAGACACTACCATAAACAGCTGGTAAGGTGAAGATGGAAAATCTTTTGGGGAAACAATGTAGTAATATCTATAAAAATTTAAATACGCAGGGTGCCTAGGTGGCTCAGTCGGTTGAGTGTCCAACTCTTGATATCGGCTCAGGCCACGACCCCAGGGTTGTGGGATCGAGCCTAGCTTGGGGCTCCGCACTGAAAATGGAGCCTGCTTGAGATTCTCTCTCTCCCCCTACCTCTGCCCTTCTCCCCGCCTTGCATTCTAAAATTTAAAAAAAATTTTTAACTTAATATGCATATCCTCTTGACTGAGTAATTCTATTTCTAGGAACTTCTACAAAATTACTCAATGATACAAAGATGTACAATGAAGGGTATTCGCTAAAATACTAATTGCAAAAATAAAAACTAAAAAATAAATGTTTATCAATTAAGAATAGGGCAGGGAGCCTGTGTGGTCAGTGAGTTGAGCCTCAAGTCAGGCTCCGTGCCAAACCTGAAGCCTGCTTGGGATCTCTTTCTCTCTCTGCCCCTCCCTGCTCCTGCTCCCACTCTCACTCTCTTTCAAAACTAAATAAACCTTCAAAAAAAAAAAAAAAAAAAAGAATAGGGCAATAAATGATGTTATATCCAGTCATCAAACACTGAACACTGCATTCTTAGAGAATGAGGACCTGGACAGAGGATTTAAAGTGACAGCCCAAATGTGGGGGGTGGGAAGATATGGGCAAAATGGGTGATGGGGGGAGAGATACAGGCTTCCAATTACGGAAAAAGTCACAGGAATAGAAGGCACAACATAGGGAATATCGTCAATGATAATGAAAATAGTATATGGTGACAGATGGGGACTACACTTGTAGTGACCACAGCATGAGGTATAGAGAAGATAAATCACTAGGTTATACACCTGAAACTAATGTAACATATGTCAACTATACTTTAAAACATAGTTTTTTTGTTTCAGTGATGGCCCAAATTGGCAGGCACATTTTATCTGGCTCGTAACCTTTTATTTTTTAAGTAAGCTCCACACCCAACATGGAGCTTGAACTCAGGACCCTGACATTAAGAATCCTGGTTCAGACTGACTGGGCCAGCCAGGCATCCCTGGCCAGAAACCTCTTAAAATAAATAATGTATTATTTATATATGACAATTATTTATACAAAATTTACATAATTATTTGTATAATGATAATAATAAATATTATCATTATTAACATGTTATCATATATAGAGAAAGAGATCAGAAAAAAATCAAAAATCACAGGAGTTGTGCTACAGAAACTTTTGCCGTCTGTTTTATATTATTTCCGTGTTATCTGAATTTTCAAGAGTCATTTTGCAATGGCCTTTTAGTTGAAGAGAACAATAAGAAGTTTCATTAACCCAACAGATATTCATGTGACCTGGTATAAAGCTGCCTCAATCGATATAAGGTAGCTGAGAACTCTGCCCAACCCCCCCAAATGGTACTCAAGTGGTATTCTTTTATAAAATCTATTAAAAGAAGATAAAGCAGAATCCTAAGCAGTAAATTTCAGTCAATCCATGTTATCCCAGAAGTTCAAGGTCTAATAAAATCTTATTTCTCTTATTTCTTCAGAGCAATAAACAATTTTTAACAATGCAAGCTAGACAAGCACTTCTTCTGGCTCAACTGGTTTTTTAAATGGCTGTCAAAATTTGGTCTTGCATTTTGGGAAAAGAACTGGTCTTTGTAGATAATCGATTTTTGGTCTTGATCTTTGTAGTCAACTAAACAGGTGACAATGTACGTAAAATACCAACTATTTACACAATGTTCTAGCTGAAAACCAGCAAACTAAAAGCAACTTCTGGTTTATTCGTTGCACAAAATAAACATTTGACATTTTTGAAAAACTCACTTTTCAAATAAGAGAGAGAATCTTAAGTTTAAAAAATAAACTCATACATCAAGTGTATGATATATATTTAATTACAGGATATTGATAATATAAACTCCGACATCTCAAGTGACCTTTTTTTTTTTAATGTCCTTTTGGAAAAGCATTATAAAACCCATTAGTTTCCTTTCAAAAAAAAAATAATAATAAAAGGAAAGCCTCCTTTATGGTCATTTTAGAAAATGCTCCATCTATTTCAGCCTAAAGAAATCCAGAAAGTATGGAAACCAATGTGACAATAAACTTCATATATTGGAAGAAAAAAAAAGAAAAAGAAAAGAAATCCAGAAAGGAAGCAAAGGCTGAAATGATGTGAGAAGTTAATATGGTGGGAAGGACTGGCAGAGTTAAGGAAGACAGGACTGAACTCTCCAAATAACACCAACCAGCACTCAAGAGAGGCAAAGAGCAGCAGTGCCTTGAGGCAACAAGAAAGGATGGCTACGTTCAGACTGACAGCCACCCATTTATTTCTAAGACATGAGAAAAATGACCCAGCTCGCTACCATATTTGCTCAAATGGCTGAGAACCCAGACCTCCTGGTTCCACAATCTCAACATTTACAAAGGAAAGAAAGCACGTTACTGTATTTAAAGTTGACGGTGTACTGAAGAGGGCTAAATTATGTACTAGGTACACTAGCATATCTTTGTAAATAGTAACTAAATTTCTATTTACAATTAACGGAGGAAAGTGCATTATGAGTCAATAAATAATGCAATCACGTGTTTATGTCTAAAGAGACCACGTTTTTGTCTCCTTCAATAAAAACAGCAAGTCCAAACTGCAAACATATAAAAGAACGTACACTGTTATTTTGATAGAAGCCTCTTCCCCCTCCAAAAAATAATCTGTAAACATTAAATGTTACGTGATGAACTCATCATCATTTCAAATATTACTAGGAAAATCAAAATTGTTAAATTGTTAAAATTGTTTAACTCTTGGGGCACCTGGCACCTGGCTAGCTGGGTTGAGCGGCTGACTTTGGATCAGGTCATGAGCTCGCAGTTCGTGAGTTCAAGCCCCGCCATCTGCTCGCTGCTGTCAGCGCAGAGACAGCTTCACATCCTCCATCCCCCTCTGTCTGCCCTGCCCCCGCTGGCGCTCTCAGAAATAAAAAAAAAAAAAAGTTAAAAATTTTTAACTCTTCATAAATGAGGACTATGATGTCTTTCTAATGATGCTGCTTGTGTCAGACATCCTGAAGTAGCTCCACATTTAAACTGACATACAAAATTCTCGCCATTTTCATCAGTAAACATGACACAAAATTCTTACAAGAACATTAAATTCTCCTGAGAATCTGGAAATGCATATTGGCGGGCTATTTTTAAATTACTAAACCAATCCTACCACTTGCCCAGAAGACCCGTCATTTGCACAAGCCTCTTTCAGTCATAATACACACAGATGATAAAAATCTCAACATGAACAATCGATGAAGTAAAGCGCCTTCCGGTTTTTAGCAAGAAATGGACAAATGTTCAAAAGAAATGCATTAATAAGAACTACAAGAGTAGCTCCTAAACCAGTTTCTTCATGAAAACTGGAAAACAGACACGACAAAGATCAGGACTACTGACATGAAGGCTTACAGGAGATCAAGTTTTTTGACTGAGAAGACAAACTAGTGAAAGTCACCTATACAAGCACCTGATTGTATACACAGCCACATATTACATCGGTAAGGTGCACAACCCTTGGTGTGTATTTCTCTTAGTGACATTTTTCAAACGAAAGCTCCTTCAAAAGATTAACTGAAGGGCAAAGGAGATCAATGTCAAACATACAGCCACTGTCTTCAAGAAGTCAGAACTACTTTTAGAAAGAAAACTAGGGGCGCCTCCTGTGCCAACGTTCGACGGGCACTTCCGCACAGGCTCTATAACCTCGACGCCGGAAAGTGAGCGGCCGCAAGCGCCTTCGGGACACACGCTAAGAAAACGGCACATGCAAGATGTGGCCTCTAAGTGCAACTGCAGAGCCCCTTGATCTGAAGTCGGCGTCGAGGGCGGTCACCCCATCAGGTCACAGCAGCCTGTGTCAGACGGTCTCCGCTAAATTAACCCAGACAAAAACCTGTCGTTTTAAAACTGAACACATCTACTTCACAAACACAGAAGGGACTGAAGTCTAAGACTTGAGTGAAAAACTGAAAATTGTCATTGAATGGTGTTCAGGCCACAAAAGATTTCAACTGAAGACGCAGCACTTGCAAAGGATCAGCTTATAAAAATAAGCAGCTAATTAAAACAATGTTATAACAGCACTTCCCAATGTTGAAGGCCACAGACGTCAGGTGTTTGGAGCAACACTGCAGTCTGAACTTCTGCCAAGCCTACTACTAGGAAAGTCTTTGCAAAACACACTACCTCTTATTTCCCCTCCTGCTTCTGACCTACTTCGGACTCCCAACTTTTAAAGCACATAAAAGAAATTGACGTACAGCTGGGAATGCTCAAACCGAAGAAAGATAAACACAGATATACTCTCATCTAAAAAAGTAAGGAGATCAGACAGAGATCATTAAAGTCCTTTTCAGTCCGAAAATTTTATTATTTTTATTGTGAGAACGCCAAAAAGCTTATCACAAACTGTATAAACGTTCAGCTTCCAAATGTCAGCGATGATGGTTTTAAAGGGGGAAGTAAAAGATGAATCATTTGAAGCAGAATCAGCTCTCAAGAGTAGCTCGAAAACTAACAGATTTGACCGGGTCAGAGTTCCAGGCAACAAAAACAGAGTTCCTGAGGCTGGGGGTGATTTTCCTCCTTTCCCATCATCCTATTTTGTGAAAATGGTTTTTCCTCAACCTGCATGGGGCACTAAGTTTAGAAAAGAATTTTGTTCTATTAAAATGCTAACTTCTTCTACAATTTCTCATATAAACTCACATTAAAAAGTTAGATATCTTTACACTCAATAATTTATCTCCATTTGACAAAATTAAAAGCAAAATTCAATCAGTAAGTATTCATTTGAATAATCTGTACTTAAGGTTACATCATGAACAATTCAACTTGGACATAAACAGCGAACTTGACTCCTTTTTTAACGTGTCTGAGCAAAGTGTACTCTTCTAGGCCCACATCAGATCATTAGAGCAAGCAAACTGACTGAAGTCTTCCAAGGCTCAGTATCCTCATGGGGTGGGAGGGGGGGGTGGTGGGGAGCATAAGATGACCATCACAAACATTAAATGAGGTTCACATGTGCAGAGTACCCAGCACTGGGTCAGAAATCATTACTGCCATCAACTTTTACTTATAAATAAAAGCTGGACTTTTGGTAGCATTTTGAGATTTGCAATGGGTGGCAAAAAGCATGTACTCCATGTGTCTACTTCCTCCTCCAGATTTCTAAGATCTATTCCTCTGGGGAGAAGGAACAAGGTTTCTTTTTCCTTTACCTCAAAGTTTCCAAAAGGTCACCAGACAAAACTTTCACATAATTACTTAGAAGCCCCATCCTTATTCCTTTTGAGAACATTCTGATTAGCATAGAAACGAATTCCTTTCACCCTTAATATATGAATAGAAGTCATTTACCCCTAACACACGGGCCCTGACCTATCCCAGATGGTGCGGAAGGTGTTAGCAGGATATGATATTTATCTACACAACTGCGAGCCCAGGCTTTAAAGAGGGGTCACCTGGCAAAATGAATAAATGACTAAGAATCATTCCAAGTCATGTGTCACCACCGAGACCACCACACCATGACCCAGTCACTAGGACTGGGCTACTGTGACAGCACCGACAAGTTGCTCTGAAGCCAGCGTGTCACAATCTCAACAGGTCTCACGCGGTAGCAAATTCTTGCTTATTACAGTATTTCATAAATATCATAACCTCACTGAACAGAGCCCACTGTCTAGATGCTTTTTCCATGTCTAGACAGTCAGATAAACAATTACCCACTGCACGGTGTAACTTAATAAACTCCAAAGCGCTTTCTTCCTTCTGTTTTGATGCCCTTGCAAATAGCATTCCACCTCCTATGCCATCCTCTCCTATATAAAACAGATACTTAAACCAAAATGCTTTGCATAAAACCCTACTGACTGGGTTCTATAGTTTTTAAGCTTCTGCCATTTTCTTCTCATTTTGCTGCCACTGTGTCTCATGTGTCATTGAATTATAAAATCTGCCATACGTTTATTACCTTCTTTTGAAAATAGGATTAAGATCTACTTTCTTCATTTAGAAAATGCTATATAAAAGGACTTCTGATCTCTCAACACTGAATTTAAAATTCTTAGAGAGCCTTAGAATTTGAACAAAATGTTCCAATAACAAATAACTTTCTTAGCGCGTGAATATGCATGAAAAGGAAACATTTCTTGTAGCATGGCTAATTCACACTAAGGGGCAGAAAGAAAGATAACTACGAGTCAGAAAGCCTTGCTCTAAATAGTGATCTGATGAGGACGTTAAAGAGTATTTAGTTTAAAAACTTTTTAAAATCCACAATCCTATAAAAATCTACAAATCTACCTGGTAACAGTGAAAATATATTCTAAACGCTACAGCTCTCTTACAGGAGTAGCTCGTAGTGTTACCTAAGGCAGCCACCAACAGTTAGTTGCACATTAAAAAGAAATAGCAGTGAACAGATGGACTTCCAGAAGCGAGTGACTTCCTATCAATAACCAGCCAACATTCCAACAGCAAAAACCAGAATGCACTGATAATCACTCCAGTGCGTGAGTTAACCAACCTCCCTGGTCCCGCGCAATGAGCTCACAGAAGTCAGGATGTGGACAGGCTGTATCCTTCGCTGTTTCCATTCTTGGTTTAAGATTTCCGTTCTTTCCAAAATTTTCTGACGATTGGAACTAAACATACTCTTTAAAAAAATGGAGGAGAGGAGAAGAGAAATTGTTCATTGTTAGAAAATTGGTAGTATCTCCAAAGCAGGTTAAAATCTAGTGATTTCTCAAAAATATCAGGAGCATTCCTGCAACCACATATAGATTTTACACTAAACTGTAGTTTCCCCACATTCGAGTAACACAAACACACCACACCTATTATTTTGTCAACATGATATAAAAACGAAATCACAATGACTTTAGAAACACAAAACCATGAAACACATTCCTTTGTATGGGGGTCCAGAGTCTACACATGCAATACAAAAGATACACTAAAAAGACAGTGATTTCTAAGCAGATTGAACAGCCATTAGATTACAATCTTTCCATTATCATTACGGTGCCTGGTACAATCTTTATGCTAATTAAGACAGATCAAGGCCCTTGGCTTCCAAGCCTTCGTTTATCTTTACTATAAACATGACCTTGGCTGAAAATGGACCCTTTGCAAATTGAAACTTCTCTTTGGGGGGCGGGGAGGGGGAACGACCCTTAACCGTAGGTGCACTGCACAAAAGATAAAGCTGTACCTTAACTTCGTCAGCCCGCCTGAACCTCTTGAGCTGCCGCAGCCGCATGTACTCTGATTTTACACGCTTGCGCCAACAAACCGGTCCCTTCTCAGATTTCTTCCCAGTCTGGCCCATGATTATTCTAAAAGCAATGGTTTCATATTAAAATCACTAATCTAACCAGCCTGAACATGATCACTTGCGTTTCAATCCCCAGCAAACTAACAAACAAAGTAAATAATACATGACACTGTTGATACTTCCAAGAAGGGGGGGGGGTGCGCATTCGTTCTGTAGGGTTAAATGTAAAACATTTCATTCAAAGTTTAAACGTTTACTTAATACAACTTTTAAGAGACGTTTTGAGTTACAAAGGTTCTCTACTCCCAAAGGACAACCGTCTTACAGAAACGTGATCGACCCCATTACGGAAATAACTCTATTACAGAAATACTCGAACAAGCTGGGTTTTAGTCTATGAGACTTCTGGAGCAAAAAAACAGACACATACTTTTAAGTTTTTGATCATTAAATTAGCAGCTACAGGCATAAATGAAGAATGTAACTGAAAAAGGGAAATCTGAAACAGCAAAATATACACACAGCACTCACAGTAGGAAGTACACAGTACATCGTCTGGTGCAAACTCAAGCATTCTCCCCGCACACTTTTAATTAACCAGGCTTCTCACCTTCAGCACAGGGAGAAAAGTCTGTACTTTTGCCCCCTGTGCCACCTCTACTCACACGAGGGATGTCCCGGCCAGCAAACAAAAAATGCAGCAAATGCCGAGTAAATTCTTCCACCTTATCTGTAGTTGTGGGCTCTAGGAAGCAATTATGTTTGCATGTGGGGACAGCCCATCATTCCCCAGATGCCGAAGTCGTAACACAGAGTCCCCATTTTAAGTCTAAACCAGAACATCTGCTTCTCAAAGTATTAAAATCAAACTTGTGAAAAATTAAATATAAATAAATAGAAAATCATACTTGTATCTTCAAAAGATTAGGACAGTTCTCTGTCAGATGGTGCAAGGTGCAAAGCCGTCACACGAAGGGCGTTTGCTTTAGTTTATCTAAGAGCAAAGGAAAGCCAGAATAAATAAAAGGGGAGAGGGAGACTGACATTTTGCAAAGAGCAGCAGACCAGCAGAGAGGAGGTTGGGGGGCTGCAACACGGTCTGGGCACCAGAGGTGAGGGCGGCTTCTGAGACCACACTGGTGAGGAGAGAAAAGGAACAAGAACTACTGAAAACTCGGGGAAGACTGAAGTATAGGAGGGGATGATGCCCCGGATTGAGCAACTGACAACTGAGCAGGGCTTCACTTCCCCGTCGGAGAAAGCCCTCGGGCAAAGAGAAAGCGCCTAAGGAGACAAGATCTGCAGGAAGGCAGGGAGCCCAAAGGTCAGCGGGTAACCTTCTGCCAGAAGAGTCACCCACCGATGACAAAGAAAGCAGATGTGTGGATTTCTCAGGCTGAAAGAGGGGCAAGACAAGCGCGTGATAGACTAGACAGGCCAGACCGTGACTACACAAAGACACAGAACTTGCCTGTGACTACACAAAGACACAGAACTTGCCCTTAGGGAACTTAGGTCCCACCCAACAAGGCTGAAAAGAAGAAAACACACTGAGACTTACATGAAAAAGCAGGAGGGGGGGGGGGGGGTAAGGGGCAACAAAGGTGACAACTCAACCTTCAAAGTTGGGCTGGATTTCAAAAGGCCAAGAGAAATCGGAAGGGACCCTAAGGTATGAGCAGAGGACAGCTAGATACGGGACTCTGAAGGCGGGAAGGCCAGCGGGCAGGCCCCATGAGCAAAAATGGTCACCAAACTAGCTGAGGACCCCATATTACAGGCACTGAGGCAATGAGGAGAATAACAGGCTTCAGAACTTGAGAGAAGTCAGCTGGAGGAGGCCACAGAGATAACGTGAAAAGAATAGTGTGACCTCACCTTTGGGCTGCTGACATAGAGCAAAGATAACAGCCCTAAACCCCGAGAAGACTGAACTCAGGAGGGCGACCCCATCTTTGAGGCAAAGCACACAGTGTGGAAGACAGAAGATGCTGAGGCAGAGCAGAAAGACACCAAAGGCAGGAAGAAACTGGGGCTTTATTTAAGAAATAACTTGGTGGCAATCGTTTGCTTTCCTATCTGCCAGTTAACAGATGAGCTCAGGTAACTCCGTGCAAATCCTTTTCAGACTTCCAGCACTTCAAAGGCCTAGGAACTAGAAGGGAAAGCCATCAGATAAAAAGGGATTATCTTGCTTCATTAGCTCATAAACTCATCACAACTACCCCATCTGCTGCCTTGACAAACTCTTGGTCCTTGGAGGTAGCACCCCTGCACCTGAGGAAAGTTCCAGCAGAACATGGCACTTCTGATGTGAAGACAGGGACTACCACAGTTCATTTTTTTAAGGTACACATTTTATGTGCTGGTGAAGGGGCATCATTCCATCAATCACCATTTCCTGTTTTCAGGTGAGAATCCTCCTTGTTGAATAGTCTGGAATCCCTTCCATTAGTAACTTTATCTCTGATAAAGTATGTCACAATAAAACAGCCTCTCTGACCAAAGGTATAAATGTACAAGTTGCAAGATCAACAAGAGAACATTTCAAAATCGGTTATGGAACCAACCTCTCTGTAAGACAGCATGTATGGATAAATTTCCACGTTTATAAATTTCACACAGCTCTTCCAAATAAAGAAGTACATCAGTGAAGGCTTTAAGCTACAGGATGGTCTGGTACATACGCCCAATAGAGAATAGGTAAAATTATGGTAATTCACTTACAGGAGATTATCCAAATACAAGGATCACGACCTCTGAATAACAATCTAAGAAATAAATCTAAAAATGTTTGGACTGTTTGAAAGCACAGGGATAAACAGGCTGGTCCACTAAAAAGTAATACAATTTAAGGCACCATTTATAAGAACGTTTTATATAAAATAAACCCTCTCCCACTATCACAGCATTTACAACATATTAAAATCCTATTTTCATGTTTTTCAATCCAACACATCCCCACTGTAAGTTCTTCAGTAGCAAGAACCATTTTTATTCATTTGTAAAATCGCAGAGCCTGGCTGTGTGCCTGGCAAGTACTATTTTAAAACAAACGCAAACAACAGGTCTATTAACACATGCTGACCGTGAACTGCTCAGAGTCCAGCTGTGCCCAGGTAGGAAAAGGGCAGGACTTTCCACGCAGGGGCACGGGAACTGTGCCCCACTCCGGAGAAACCCCCAAGGAGATGAGTCTCAGAGACAATTAGGACCCTATGGTCCAGATGTCCCACCCATCAACAGGTCCGGAGCATACGACCCGGAGCTTCTGGAATTCTTTTTACTAAGGAAGTTGACGTGGCCTTACAGATCTTTACCAAACTAAGGGTAACATCAGTACCTCACAGCTGGCCGCCAGCACCAAACACACGCAGAAAAACGGAGTAGTGAGCCAGCCTCCAGATGTCAGGCGGCCCTCACCCTTCCCAGCGAGTGGCAGCCTCGGATCAGGTTTTCCAACTGTTTTCCACCACACCACAGCCCAGCAAATATTAAGCTACGGTTCCAAATATTCATACATCAGCAGAAAGAAACCTATATGAAAATGACACGGCAGGGTGCCTGGGGGGCTATGACCGTTGAGCGTCCAACTTGACTTGGGCTCAGGTCACGACCTCTCAGTTCGTGGTTTTGAGCGAGTCAGACGATGCACTCACAGCACGGAGCCTGCTTGACATTCTCTCTCTCTCTCTCTCTCTCTCTCTCTCTCTCTCCCTCTCTCTGCCCTTCCCCTGCTTGAGGGCCCTCTTTCTCTCCCAAAATAAATAAACTTGAAACTTTAAAAAATAAAATGACATGGCACTAAATGGATGAGGATTTGCGAATACATACAATTTATGAATTTCTCACAGATCTGTTTAGTCCCATAGGTGAAATGGTACTATATGACTTTTATCCAGAATATGAATAGCTTCTCTCATTCAAAACAGAGAGTACAGCTGTCGTCACTAAAACAGGATTCTACCTATACGCAGTAAAACCAAAACAACAGGTATTCTTTAATTCAAAAGACAGACCCGATCATGGCAGGAGACCGTCGAAACCGTAATACAATGCAGCAAAACCTTACAGAATTGCCTACCTACATATAGGTTAAATAAAATCAAGGAAAATTACATAGTCTCGAGGCTATTGTATGAATCAACCAAACCCCGATATTCGGAACACAAGCCCCGGCATCCAGCTGTCCCCCTAGAGCAGACGTGGCGCTGTTCTGCCACCCGGCATCAGCTCACTTGCTCCGGACCTTCCCAGAAGCCCACCGCTCCCGGCACACGGTCCGGACACGTGACCAGACTGGTCTGGTCACAGGGAAAATCTCAGGAGGTTCCCTCCCAAGCGGGGACAAGAATGCTCACTCCTCCACTGAGACTCGAACCTGGATGGACGCTACCAAACAACCCTGGAAGCAAACCCGCACGCTTGAAAAGAGCCTGCAAAAAATGGAGTCAGTAACGGCAAAGGAAGAGACACGCAAAGCCGCGACCTGGGCTCTCATCACCTCACTGAGCCCTGAACCAGGCGAGCTTTGCCGAACCAACTCCAGAACCTCAGTTACACGAGCCAAGAAATGCCCTCCTTTTTTGGGGGGTCGTAAACCAGTTCGGCTCGGGTTTTCCTGCCACGTGAGACAGAGGGGCCTGAGACACATTCTCGTGTGGAAGGTACTCACACAACCCTGCCCGAATTAACAGATGTGTTCTGGTGAGCATCTCCTCGCGGTCACGGTGAGGGCATCACCAGAGGGCCCAGTTACAACAGTGGGGCTCTGCTGCCCACCTGGTAAGGAGCCTCCTCCATCCTCAGGTCTGTACAGCCCCTGCGACATGCCAGGACACATGTCTCCACCTCTCTGGGGACAGGACACACAGCCCAAAGAACCAGCGTTCCTGTCCCCCGGGTCCAACCTGCGAGGGCCCTTTACTGAAGATGGTATCCCCGCCCCTCCCTCCTTACTCAGTCAAGGACAAGGAATTAAAAAAAAGAAGTTCCCTAGGCATTTTCCGTTCCCCCGATGGCTCTCTTTAAAGGTTCTTCATTCCATGGGGCGCCTGGGTGGTGCAGTCGGTTAAGCGTCCGACTTCAGCCAGGTCACGATCTCGCGGTCCGTGAGTTCGAGCCCCGCGTCGGGCTCTGGGCTGACGGCTCAGAGCCTGGAGCCTGTTTCCGATTCTGTGTCTCCCTCTCTCTCTGCCCCTCCCCCGTTCATGCTCTGTCTCTCTCTGTCCCAAAAATAAATAAAAAAAACGTTGAAAAAAAATTTTTAAATAAAGGTTCTTCATTCCTAAGCGATTTGCTGAATCAAGGCACTAGCCATGTAGTTAGTCTTGCCCGGTTCTGTTTCTACTTGTCTTAAGAAAACTAAATAATAAACTACATGTACTACTTATCCTCCCTAACTAAATTAATAGCACTAACTCGACTCTTTACGGACTACCAGACTCAATAATGTCAAATCCAAACCTAACAAAATTTAAATATGACGACGACAATATTCTTGATGTCCTTCCCTAACTAGAATGTCTTTTTACTTGAGTAAGAATGCCATAAAATTGCCCATTTTGAAAAACTGCCAGTCTTCAATAGTGCTTTTATGTTTAAAATGCTTTGAGGGCGGCTGTCTCATTTAACAATTTCATTTATTTTATTTTTTTCCAAGTTAAACTCTCAGCCAACGTTGAGGCTTGAACTCACGACCCCAAGATCAAGAGCCGGCCAGGCGGCCCAATTTCATTTATTTTTCTAAGTTAAAAATCCACTGTTTTAATAAACTCAAATATAAGTTAACAGTAATTAAGATTTGCAGGTAAGAAGGAGACAGATACAAAGAGAATTTAGAGCGACATGTCGATGTTACTCTTGGTAAGACAAAAATTAATTGCCCGAGAAGCAGATCTCCTGCCTGAGGGGAAATAAAGACTGTGTGTCCTATGAAAGGAAGGGAAGACGGTGAGCGAGGAACCCGGAGCCAAACCAGTCAAGACTCCGTCTCAGGCCACCCCCACCCCCACCCCCCCACCCCACCCCCGGAATGTTAGGTCCGCAAGGACCCAGGCTGGGTTACGGTCCTGCTCAGCCAAAGCTGGAACTTGAGTAGCAAACTAAATCACAATGGGATTAGAGTAACCGAATTAACAAAACAAGTATCCATGAGTCCATGACAGAAATAAGTGGTTAATAAATTAATGGGGGGGGGGGGGGGACAAATCTCCCTTACAAGGAATCCAAATAATAATAATTCTGTAACAGGAGAGGGAGAGCTCAGGTCCCTTCTCCGTGAGCACGGGCTGGACTCAGTAACTGGCTGCCACAGGAGAGTATGGCTCAGGAAACAGTAAGGTCACAGCACAGAAGCCCAGAAGGCACCACCCTCAAGTGATTATGGTTAAAAGATCAGGGATGAACCACGCGGTCGTCATGCACAATGTAACGCGATGTGATGAGAAGGGATGTCACTTCTGTGGTATCCTTCCCCCAAACCTCACAGCCCATAGCCTCAGTCTAGAGCAGGAGAAAAAACAAAAATCAGACAAACCCAAACCAAAGGACATTTCTGCAAAATACTTGACCAGTATTCCTCAAAACTATCAAGAGGACTTGAAAGCAAGGAGAGTCTGAGGAACCGTCACAGATGTGCGGGCCTAAGATCATTCAGTGTGGTATGGTCTCTGGCCTGGATCCTGGGACAGAAAAAAAACAAACATCAGTGGAAAAACTGGTAAAATCCAAATAAAGTCTCTAGTTTCATTAACGGTATCATACTGATGTTGCTTTCTACATCTTGACAAATGTACCAGGGTTACCGAAATCTAGTTATTCCAAAATAAAGTTTTTAAAACACACACACACACACACACACACACACACACACACACACACACACAAAGAAAGAGAGAATTAAGTTCTACAACAACCAAATATAAAGACATTCACTTTTAAAATGACATCGACTTGGACGCCTGGGTGGCTCAGTCAGTTAAGCATCCGACTTCAGCTCAGGTCATGATCTCACAGTCCATGAGTTCAAGTCCCGCGTCAGGCTCTGTGCTGTGCTGACAGCTCAGAGCCTGGAGCCTGCTTTGGATTCTGTGTCTCCCTCTCTCTCTGCCCCTCCCCTGCTCATGCTCTGTCTCCCTCCGTCTCAAAAATAAATAAAAACATTTTTTAAAAAATTTTTTAATGACATCAACTTTTGGGTAGCCTGTAGGCTCAGCTGGTGGAACATGTGACTGTCGATCTCAGAATTATAAATTTGAGCCCCACGTAGGGTGGGGTATAGAGATTACTTAATAACAAAACCTTAAACACACAAACAAAATGACATCCACTTTTTAAAATGCTAAACAGGGACATCAGGGTAGCTCAAGTCATGATTTCACAATCATGAGATTGAGCCCCACGAGGGAGGGGTCTGCGCTGGGCATGGTGTGGAGCCTGCTTGGGATTCTCTCTGCCCCTCCCCTGTGCAAGTGCACAGCCTCTCTCAAAAAAAAATAAATAAAATGATAAACAGAACAAAAATACATTAAAAAGTATTAAAATGCGATGTAAAATGTTAAATAGGAAAAACAACAAAAAAAAATGATTAGAACTAATTTGAAAACAAAGTTAAAAAGCACAGGCAGTAATTAAGGGCAACCGGTACTTTTATGAACCTTAACTTCAAACAAAATTGAGGGGAAGATTCCCACATATAATTGTACTATTTTAAAACTGAGATAACCTTGTATTTGAACAATTTAAAAGGAAGAAAAAAAAAAAACTCCATAAAAGCTTTAAGATGATGTCTACTTAAAAAGATAATGCACATTTAGGCTGCACTAATAGAACTACAGAATCTGAACCAAGGAAAGTAATTGTGCTCTGATACACATGCACTGATCAGACGAACCAAAAAGCTTCTATACAATTCAAGTCCAGTTTAGGTGTGCTTAAGACAGCCAGAACAACAGATCTTTGCCCCAGCTGCGAAGACAGCATTAAGCACATTACACAGAAAAGAGCATTTGAGTTTAGAATTTGAACAGAGAGAAGTGTTAATATACATTCACTCATTCAACACACACTTAGTGAACATCTAACACATACCAGGTACTATTACAGAAACTGAAGAATTAGCAGTAAACAAAACAGACAAAAATCTGCAACCCCATGAACTTAAAATCTACTTGGATGGAAATGATCAAAAACAAAGTGAAATGTTTAGTATGTAAGATAGTGTTAAGTGCTATGAAAGCGCCCAAACCAAAGACAGGGGTGGTCAGCTGACAAAAAAAGGAACCTGGGCTGAAACACTTAAGGTAAATTTCCCGGTAGAGATTCCCAAATAATTGGATTAAGTATCTATCCGATGTAGATTTCAGTACTCTACAATTCTCCAGTGATCAACACAGCCTGATGGGCTTTTCCACTGACATTAAAGATGGCATTCAAGGATTGCCAGTGCCACTGTTCAGGTTAACTACTAGGTCTGATTATCCCGAACAAATAAAAAGTTAACACACCATTTTATAAAATATATTTATGCAAATATCCATTATCTGTGTTAGCGTTATATCAAGCCAAATTAAAGAAACAGATTTGTAAAACTGGTCCTGAGGCTACAGCATTCTGTTACAAGCTCTAATGTTGGCTATTCAGTTTTAACCAAACAGTATCATTAAATACGTGCTCATCTGACCGTATTTAATTTCTAACTCTGCTTTGGTTTTACCGTAAGAAGTTTTTATCTGTAACATCTCCAGGGAATATATAAACAAAATTAAAGTCAAGTCAACTCTCAGATTGCATTTAACACTCGAGTTCCAAGAACATATTAGGAAAATCCGGGGCACTGAAGTAATTCAGGAATAGAGCACTATGTGCTCTGACTGGGTTAACGGCAATGTAAATGCAGAAAAAAGATACCAAGAGACATTCTAAAATTAAAAATCAGATGTACTTACAGGAGAAGGAAAAAGGACAGATCAAAAGAGGTTAAGGCCTTAAGTGAGCCATCTAGATGACAAAGAATTTGGCACTTATGATGCAGATTGAGACGTTAATTACTCACAGGGCTGTCCCCAGCAGAGAGAATGATGGACCCTTCACAGGAAGGTTCACAGGAAACATACACACCTTTCTTCTCAAGCATCTGGTCTCAGGACCCCTTTAGTTCATCTGGGCTCCCTCTAACTGCAGGTATCCAGCATCTTAGAAATTACAACCTGAGGGGCGCCTGGGTGGCTCACTGGTTAAGCACCTGATTTCAGCTCAGGTGATGATCTCACGGTTTGTGAGTTCGAGTCCCCTGTCAGGCTCTGTGCTGACAGCCCAGAGCCTAGAGCCTGCTTCGGATTCTGCGTCTCCCTCTCTCTCTGTCCCTCCCCTGTTCACACTCTGTCTTGCTCTCTCTCAAAAATAAATAAAAACATTAAAGAAAGAGAGAAAGAAATTACAACCTGAGAAATTTTTAAGCCACCAACTCATTTGGGGCACATGGGTGGCTCAGCAGGCTGAGCATCTGACTTCAGCTCAGGTCATGATCTCACAGTCCATGGTTTCAAGCCCACGTCGGGCTCCATGCTGACAGTGCAGGGGCTGCTTGGGATTCTTTCTCTCCCCCTCTCTCCACCCCTCCCTCATTCACGCCCTCTCTCAAAATAAATAACTTTAAAAAAATCAACTCATTTAAAAATAATAGCAAGGTTATTACATGTTAATTGAAATAACACCTTTTAATTAAACTATTTTCTGTTAAAAAAAAAAAGTCAGCAAGTGTATGGTTCTACATTTTTGCCAATTTTTAAAATATCTGTCTTAAAAGAAGACAGCTGGATCTTATCTGCTTCTGCATCCAATCTGTTACAATGCTGTTTTGAAGAATATGAAGAAAATCCATTTCCAAACAGGTATTTAGCTAGAAAATGGAGGTGTCTGAACAGCCTTGAGGTCATTGTGGATCTCATTACACTTAAATTGTCCTATGAAAAAAGTAGCTAGTTGAGTTTCAACCTCCTAAGTACTTGTCCTCAAGACCACACTATTCTTCCATAAGCAGTGGTAGTTCCTTAACATCATCCCCCATCTGAGAAATATTGGTCCACAGGGTCATGCAGATTTTCCAGGAATTGACCTATTTCCAAAAATCGTATTTGGTAAAGCCACTGAGCTCATCAAAAAAGTCTTTTTATTAAGTATTTACTGGGAAGCTGTCAAGCTCAGTGACAGATACACATTTTCCAAAAATTCTAATTTTTGCTTGAAAGGTCGAACATTATCATCGGCAACAAACACAGTTGTTGTTCTCCTTGAAGGACGGGCTCCCCTCCCTGAAAAATGTTTGCCAAATACCTGTCTGAATAATCTTAGTCTGTCTGTCAACCCCTCTTTTAAGTAAAAATGTTCTCCATGAAAAAAGCGGCCAATGCAGCCTGCAACTCGATCACGTCAGCGCCGTCCTCGTCCTGGAGGCCAGACCCGGCATACTTTGGTCCACAGCACTTTACACGTTCCCATCCTGTGCAGCAGTATATTTAAAACATGCACACTCAGGATCAGAGTTAATAAAATCAGCGACTTGACATTCTCTATAACTGTTTTTTTGGTGTTTTGTTTTGTTTTGTTTAGCTCTAAGGTGCCCGTGGTTTTTACCCACTATTGCTTCTCCACCACAGGTGCGTATGTCAACACAAGGAAGGAAGGAAGAAAGGACGGAAGGAAAAGAAAGAGGCAAATGACGTTTTAGTATTTTACAAAGATGACTTCACAGACCCTCTGAGGTCCACAGACCGTGCTTTGAGAACAGCCACCGTAAGTACATCCAGACACCGTATGAATCAGAACCCTAACAATCCCTTCCTTTCCATTTGCCTCGCAAAGCACCTAGAATGGACAATATATTCCAATTACATACTTCTAAAAGACACACTTACAAGAACGAAGGCCTAGAAATCACCATTCTTGCAACTAAAAACAAAAATCCACGTGACGAATATTTAATGAGGGATACTTTGCCCTGCCAAACTATGGAACCTAAACGGTAAGATTTGGCATTCGTCTGTGCCAAATTAAGAGACTAAGGTCTAACAAAATGCATTTTAAAGAAATTGCTTATTTTCAAACTTGAGAGGCCTATGTCTAGCAAGATGCATTATAAAGAAATTGCTTATTTTCACCCATCTGTCTGTCCTACCCTTCACCACTGTAAGAAAGCATCATCAATGGTCACGGTCACTCTTCTGACCCTCCAGCTACCTAAAACCACCTCACCCTACCAACCAATGCCCCACATACTCACACTTCACCCTGCTCCCATAAAAGAAAGATAAAATAAAAATCTTGTTCCAGGGACCTTTTCAATTCCTAGGATGCCTCTACTTGTATTTAAAAAGGAGAAAAATGACAAAAATATGCAAGCTCACTACTGCTGGACACAAGCATTCCACCCAAACGACACGCAAAACACTAGCAGAAGAAACTTCCACAACTTCTGTTTGAAGGACCTGGGAAAGCCAGAAATGAGAGCTATTATCAACCAGAATTTATGGAGCATTCTGAAAATCTAAACACCGTGTTGCAACAGGCATCTTGGTGCCTAAACTTTAGCGGACCACTCGGACATGCAACTACAGATAAGCAAGTATCATGAACAGCATTTGTGTTCAAGTGTTGAGGAAACAGATGAGCCAGTGGCTACGGAGAGAGAGAAATAAGGGCAAAAACACGTATCTCATTTGTAGCCCTGGTTTAAGTAATACTAAAAACGCGCAGTACTGTCAAAAGGCTCAGAAAAATTACGGTAACGTGGCATCTTGGCTGAATAGAAAACACTGACTTGATTGTTACAGCGAATGTGAGTAGACCCTAAACTAATGCATTTTCCACAAAAATAAGATCACTCTCGGGGGCGCCTGGGTGGCGCAGTTGGTTAAGCATCCGACTTCAGCCAGGTCACGATCTCGCGATCCGGGAGTTCGAGCCCCGCGTCGGGCTCTGGGCTGATGGCTCAGAGCCTGGAGCCTGTTTCCGATTCTGTGTCTCCCTCTCTCTCTGCCCCTCGCCCGTTCATGCTCTGTCTCTCTCTGTCCCAAAAATAAATAAGCGTTGAAAAAAAAAAAATTTAAAAAAAAAAAAATGAAAAGGCTATCAGTTTACAAAGACAAGTCTTAGAAAAGAAACGGCCATCTAAATTTAAACCAACTGGAGGGGGTGCCTGGCTGGCTCAGTCAGCGGAGCATTCAACTCTTGATCTCTGGGTCATGAGTTCGAGCCCCATGCTGAATGTAGAGATTACTTAACAAAAAAAAGTTCCATAAATTTAAACCAATTAGAGAACTGAACTATCATAAATATTGTAAAGAAGCTGCTTCAACTTTATAAAACAGATTAAAGTGACACTCAGAAATTAAAGTTTTCTTTGGGGCACCCAGCTGGCTCAGTTAGTGGAGCGTGCAACTCTTTCTTGATCTCGGGGTTGTGAGTTTCAGCCCCATCTTGGGTGTAGAGATTACTTAAAAACATCATCTTAATAATTCTGAATTGAAAAAAAAAAAAAAAAAAAAAAAAAAAAGGACTGGGGAGTTCAAACTACTAAGCCCAAACCGTGTGCAGAACCTCTCAGAATTTCCAGGCATCCTGCAAGCCAAGTGACCATTATCTGGCAGTTTCGGCACCTGCACGTACACACGGGGATAAAATGTCTGCGAGTGCCGTCGCTTTCATCTATGGACACCCACAGAAGTCTTCACTGAGTGAGACCCTTCAGACACTCCTCTGGCTCATCTCGGCCCTAACGTTCATTTTCCTGCTAAGAATGATAGTAGTTTCGGGACAAGATGGAAGTCAAGGAGGTAGGTAGGGGTAGTTAGGAGCTACAAACATTTCCATGGCTTTCCTACACTTAAGGTTTCTCACGAATAGAACTATACTGCTGAGGCTCTACTAGGTAACCTTACAGCATCATTTACAACGAATGATATTTTTCAGTATCTGTTTCACCAAACATATATGTTATCTATCTAATTTATGAGTATAACATCACTTATCACTAATATTTAATGCCCTGGGGGGAAAAAAATCTCTTTTTCAGCCTCCAAATATCTATGGAAATGCTATAAGGAATTCATCAACTGCAGGGAAACCCATCATATAACCCGTGGAGTTACCACCCTGGAATTTCCACAGTGACACAAAGGTTTTTAAGCAGGAAAAAAGACTTCCATCCCAGCACTTCCATGTGGCAGAGGAGAAAGAGAAGGCTAGGACGAGCACCCACCATCTAGGCCTCTGACTCTGGGGCCAGGAAACACAGCACTTTGGGAGTCCAGAGTTAAATACTGGTATTTTCACTAGCACAGAAGGTCTCTTTACACAGGGTAAGGAGGCGAACGTCTCACCCTTTATCTGAATAGTCCTAACGGGTGAAGACTGAGGCAACCAACAGTAGGAAGAAATTTCCTTTCCAGAAAATGTGTATGGTACAGCCGGTATTTGGTTGCATGCTGTTAGCAGCTAACAAATGACACCAGACAAATGGTGAAGAAAACTATTTCATTTCTTTAAATACAAGAGTAAATTCTGTAAGAAAAACTGGAAAGTAGTAACTTTGAACTTGCCAATGCAGTTCTGTGTGGACAGAAACGATTTTCATTACACACAATACTCTCCGAATGGCACTGCACTTTGGATACTTCTGGTCACCAAACGTGTGGCGACACCAACTGGCCGTCCTACAATTTAACTCAATGCTGCCGCGAGCTACCTGGAGAGATTTGTCCCACCCTACTTCAGATGCCGACCGCAAGTCCAGATTGTCACCTGAGCTCCTACCAACTAGCTACAGACTGTAGGCTCCCGTGATCCCCTTCTTGGTTTCAATTCATTTGCTAGGGCAGCTCACCGAACGCAGGCTAACAGTTTCTTTACTAGGTTACCAGTTTGTTATAAAAGGATGTAACTCAGGAAGAGCCAGATAGAAGAGATGCACGGGGTGAGGCACGTGGAAAGGGGGCGGGCTTCCATTGTGTGTGTGTGTGGGGGGGGGGGGGGGGGCGGCAGCAATCTCCCAGCAGCTCCTTGTGGGCACCAACCCAGCCCTTCTGGGTTTCTCCAGAGGCTTCCTTAGGTTAGCATGACTGAACTCCGTATCTCCAGCCCCACTCCCTCCCCAGAGGCAGGGGACAGGGAGGGTCTGCAAGTTCCAACCCTTCTAATCCCAATATTAGTTCCCCCAGGAACTGGCCCCATCCATAGGTGCTTTCCCAAGTCACTTCATTTGCACAAACTCAGGTAAGGTTCAAAGGGGTTTGTTGTGAGTATCAAGACACCTTCATCACTTACGAAATTCCAAGGGTTTTAGGTGCTCAGTGCTAGATACAGGATAAACTGATTACAAATCACAATATACCAATCTGATTGTTTACAAAGTTAGTTTAGTCAGATACATAACAGTCCTAAAAAAGCTTTTAGGTGCTCTTATTCCTATAATGCAGAGACAAAAAAGAGGAAAAAACGGGCTTATAATCACCATTAGAGATTTTATGAATGAATTAATAAAAAGAATGAGAGAAATGCCTATCATGTAACAACTCAGTTAAATGCCAGCCAAGAGGAAGCACAATCACCTGCGACAGGGATGTGACCTCCGGCCCAATGCTTCTCAAACCCCCCAGAGAAACGGCTCTAAATTGGTAAAAAGAAACCAACCACCTTGAGTCCTACAAAGGACCCAGAGGCAGCAAAAGCTAAGGGACTTTGGTCCTCCTAGCTGCGTGAGCCTATACAAGTTACTTACCCTCACACCAAGGTCCCACTTCTTTACCTCCGAAACCGACTTCCTCTTTGAAGGCACATGGAAGTCCTCAATAATCACAACTTGTTCAGTTACTTGTCCGTCTCCTTTTTGCAATGAAGATCAAGTCCACAAAAGCTCTTTGCTAAGGAGACACAACTGGTTTAATGGCAGAGCCTAGACTAAAGCCGAAGTTCTTTGCACAAAATCTAGCTGCCGATGGAAGCTGCCCTTTAAAAATACCTTCTTCACAGAACTTGAGCTCTGTGTTACAGGCAGATATTCTCCAAAGGCCAAATTGCTTACGGGCCAAAGCGGGACAGCAACTCCTCATTTCCTTCCCAGCCTGTTCAAGCAACGTTTCTGCCATTTATAAGTCTTCTTGATTTCTGTAGAAGGAGGACATTTCCCAACCTTTTCTGACTCGTCAACATTTTGCATAGGAACACATCCCATAGTACCCACTGGGACTGTTTTAAACAGTTTTGCTATTTTTGCTTGTACTATTAAATAATTTGAATATGGAAACAATTTACATCAAAAGTTTATAAATAAGGATACTCACTGCAGCTTCTTTCCACCTAGTAAGAGGACAGATCAGTACAGTGGTAAAAAAAATTCTAAAGTTTATCACACTAAAATCTTTAAAATATTCAAAGGACAGACATTTCATTTAGCAAATATATAGTGCTTATTTTAAAATAATTAAAAATGCACGATTTTCAACAAAATTTAAAAGGAAAATGTTTGGTTTAGAGACCCCATGTTTATGAGGCACAAGGTAGATTCTCACTGAACAGTTGTTCGTTCTATTATTTGTAGGCACATGGCAGGCATTCGTGTATCTACAAATAAAATACGGTGGACATTTCACTATTAAGTTATGGCATCAAAAACGTACAAAAGCTGCTTTAATGACTGAAACTCTTTAACTGTTTAAAGAAAATCATCTTGGGGTGCCTGGGTGGCTCAGTCGGTTGGGTGTCTGACTTCGGCTCAGGTCATGATCTCGCAGTCCGTGAGTTCGAGCCCTGCGTCGGGCTCTGTGCTGACCGCTCAGAGCCTGGAGCCTGTTTCAGATTCTGTGTCTCCCTCTCTCTCTGACCCTCTCCCGTTCATGCTCTGTCTCTCTCTGTCTCAAAGATAAATAAACGTTAAAAAAAAATTTTTTTTAATAAATAAATATTAAAGAAAATCATCTTATTTTCTTAAATTTGGGGGTTTACTTACAAAGCACTTCTCAGTCTTTAGTACCAAAAACAAAGGCACTATAGATAAAATAGCCATGATGTTTTGTCTTTTTGACACATTTTTAAAACTCACTAGACATCTTGATGTATGAATTTAGCTCACATGAATGCAACTGAGGGATAAAAATCATCCTGAGATAAATTTGCAGAATTACTATCTGACACTCCTCACTTGCTTCAGTTTCTCAACCTTTTTGCCCTTAATCAATGGTATATTAAAGATATAAATTAAAATCTTATAATAATACCTGACAATAAGTAACAAAGTTCACTGAGTGATACATAATATAGCCATGTGAAACTCACTTGATAGAATCTAGAAGGCTCTGCTTTAGGGGCAGGGGTGCTATTTAAATTACTTAGTTACTTCTAAAGAAGCGATCTACCAAGTTTTCATGGCTGCGATCGTAAATCCATTTCACAAAAACTTTATTTCTATCCACTATGTACAAAACCCTTTTCTACCTGCACCACGTAGATGAGTAAAATAATGTTTAAAATGAAGGAGAGAGGGAAACACAAGAGATGTTCTGTGGCGTTGCTTTCTACGCAGGAGATAAACTATCTGGTTTGGTTGGGAAAGTTTAAGGGTGTTTTGAGCCAAACAAACTAAACAGTATCTTGAGATGCTAAAATGGCAGGGAAGGCATTCCAGAAAGAAGACAGAGCACAGACTTTCCACAGGACACTTCCTGGAGACTAGTAAAAAGACCAATCGAGTGCAACAGAGGAAGGGGATAAGAAAGCTATCAGAGAGGAGACCAGTTAAGATACAAGAGTTCAGGCTGCTCTGCAGACTGCCTAGCTTCAGGAGTGTCTTACAGGAACTGACACCCAGGGAAAGACTGAGTTGGGCAAGGGCATGGTAACTGGCAGAGGTCTAGGACGCCCGACTGAAGCCCAGAGGCTTGCGTCCCCCATGCCCTTTACTAAATAAGGAGGGGGAGGAGTAATGGATTACTTGTATGATGAAGAAAAACTGAAAATTGTGAGGGTAATCCAGCTGTTGAGCAAAAGAAAGAACGGATACTCTGCAGAGATAAAACAAGCAGATGCAGAACTCAAGTATATTTGCTCTTAAAAACCATCTGTGTATATAACAAAAAATTTACTTAACTGTCAAAATAGGTAGACCAAGCTTGCAGTCTTACACTTTTGCACACCAGGTTCTAAGATGAGGATTACTTTTGATTGACTCTTAATATTCTCTTTATCCTTTAATTCTAATAACTGAAAAGGTCTGAATTACCCAAAGTTGAAAATTTAAAGAACTACTAAATATTATTACTTTCGAAAACAGCTCAATTTAAAAGTTCCCCAAAAACTTAATAAAAATTCCAAATTAAAAAACTAAAAAATTAAAATCCCCCATGCCACACACCTAATATCATTCACATAAATAATATCCTTTTCATTTTCAGGTCTCTGCAAACACATAACAGTTTGTTACAGTAAGAACTAAATGACTTGTGGAATAAGAATAAATTCATTTTCACATAATTTAACTGAATTTAAACAATTATGCCTCCAGCATTAACAATTCTTAACTTGACCTATACATTGTCAGTAACACACAAAAACCAAAGCAAAAAATTTAGTAAACGTTTGCAATATACACATGACACAGAATGTGTACCAAGAATATACAAAGACCTCTCAACAACTCATTTAGACAAAAAACCGCAGTTTAAATGGGTAAAAGTCTTGACCAAAAAAACGTACACGAATGGCCAATGAGGCAGATGAAAAGATACTCAACATCACTGATCACCTGGGAAATCTGAATTAAAACCACAATGAGACACTTAACACTTTTTAGGGGCCAAGTGCACTCAGACCCACGGAGCTGGAACTGGAACCAGAACCCTTTGCGTAAAATGGCACAAACACGTGGGAAAAGAGTCTGGCAGTTTCTTCCAAAGTTAAACCAGTATTTACCGTATGACCCAGCAATCCAACTATGAGGTATTTACCCAAGAGAATTTAAAAGATACGCCCGCAAATATGACAAATGGTCATAACAGCTGAATTAATAGCCAAAAAAACTGGAAACAGCCCATGTGTCCACCAACACGTAAATGAATTAAAAAAACAGTACAGTCACACAATGGACTACTACTCAAATGAAGAAGAAACCGCTGCAACAGGCAACAACATAGATAAATCTGAAAAACATGCAGGATTAAAAAAGCCAGTCACAGAAGAGAATACACTGCGTCACTCCGTTTTTAGGACACTCTTGAACGAGAAAAATGGGATCAGCAGCAAAAGAGGGAAATGACTGTATAAAGACCATAAAAGAACTCTGAAGACACCAGCGTCACCCCTTGACAGAGGTGGTGGTGACACACATGTATACATTTGTCAAAACTCTGCAGCCCGTAGTCTTCAAATGTGTTCATCTTACTGTACGTAAGTTATACTTCAATGAAGCTGGTTTTTCAAACTAAAAAACTGGTACCTTTCTAGAAAGCAACTTGACAAGGTCTACTAAAACTTGAACTGTGCGTAATCTTGAAACAGCAATTCTCCTTGTAGAAAGTGGTCTCACAAATGATCAAAGATAGAGAAAGATGTTCTCTTCTTGAGGAGAGAACACAGTGTCCATCACAACTGGTTTACTGTGTGATGACACATTCATAAACTGGAATACGATGTATTCTACTTAACAAAACGGCCTAATAGCTCAGTGTTGGAAACGGCACACTTTTTCTATCAAGGGCCACGTCGGAAGTATTTTAGGCTTAGCAGGCTACGTGCAGTCTCCTTGCGAATTCTTTTTTGGGAGTCTTGTTGTTGTTTTACGACTCTAAGAAATACTAACATCATTGGCAGTTCATTGGCCCTACCAAAAAAAATAAATAACAGACAAAACCCAGGCTGGACGCGAGAGATCATAACTCTGAAAACAAAGTGTGCAAATCCAAACCCTTAGGCTACCGCTACCTGTCACCCGCCCGCTGCACTTCTCATTATTGCGGTATCTACATAAAATATATAAAGTAAACAGAAGCACTGAGCACAGTGCCAAGGACACAGTGAGCACTAAAGAAATATTCGTTATTTTTTAATAAGAACAGGTCTCTATTGACCTAAAAAAACTGTTCTCAGACAAAAGAACTTGATCCCATTCTTGTAAAATTTATGTATAAATGCATATTCATATGAATACATTGAAAAGTTGGGGAAACTGTTACGGGTAGGGACTAGAATTGGAAGGATCGAGAAAGCTTTCACTTTGTAGTCTAAATTGTTTCAGTATTTTAAACTGAACACCTATTACTGAATCAATAGACATTTCTAACGTAAAACATATGTAGCACCATATTCTTTACTTATAGGTCCTTAGCGCATATTTCAACTTCCTAAGTGTTTAGTTCCATTCATGAGAAAGTATATTAATTCTCAAAATCAATACTGGCACAATAACTAAAAATCAACCATTTAACAACTTGTGCCCAAACAAAGTGACTCCACAGACCACACTTAAAACTCAACTGTACTCCTCCCTAGAGCAAACGCCATTAAAGCTCTGGCTGAGAAAGAAATCTGCAAAGACATCTTTTAGTTTGTCTAGGGCATCAGACTGTACCTCCCAGACAACTACAAATTACCTACTTTTAAATATACCTTTCTGATGGAGTCAAATAAACTCTCTTCTTGGGACCAACAAGTCTTTAATCATCCAGGAGATCAGCAGATAATATGGAGTAGACGATATGGAGTCCAACAATTTAAACTGGGATCCTGACTACAAATCCCTAGCTGGATGATCCTGGACACATTCTTAAGCCCTTTAGACCAAAGTTTCCTTAACTGGTAAAGGTTTGCAGAGTGCAATGCTATCACCATTGTTTAGTTTTTTCCCATTGTAAAAATACACAAAATTTAACGTTTTAACGATTTTTAAGTGTATAATTCAGCGGCATCAAGCACATTCAAAATGCTGCTTAACTATCACCACCATCCACGTCCAGAATTTTTGCATCATCCCAAACAGGAACTCTGTGTACCCATTAAACACTAATTCCCCAGCTCCCCTCTGCTCTCGGCCCCTGGAAACATCTATTCTCCTTTCTCTCTGTGAGTTTGCCAATTCTCAGTATCTCCCATGGCCGGAATCACACAATTTTTCTCCTTTTGTGTCTGGCTTATTACCCTCATGTTTTCAAGGTTCATCAACGCTACTGTATCATGTGTCAGGCAGGATGTCACTCTTTTAACGGCTGAGTACTACTCCATTGTATGCGTATACCTCCATTTGTTTATCCATTCAGGTTGATGGATGCGGGGTGGTTTTAACAATAATTAAAAATAAAGCATCTCACGTAAATGTTACCACAATAGGAAACAAAACCAGCCAATGAATAAAGAAACAGCAGGTGTTTTAATGTCTTTTTTCATCTTTGTTTTTGTCATATCTTTGTACTAAGTAGTATAGTGGCAAGATACGGGACCATCTTAGAAACTTATCAGCTATGCCTTTTGAGAGGTTATTGGATTTGCTAATCTATATTTATCCTATCATTTTAAAAGAATGAAGAGGCTACACCAGTAAATAATCTGTGATTACACTGGCACTACTTCCTTCAGCTTTAGCTCCAAAACCCACCTCGAAGTATTTCAATAAAGAACTCATCAATTTAACTAGACACCTTTCAATTAAAAGATTTACTACTGTCTCCAACACTTTCCCCTCCTTTTATTTCTGTACAAGGACCATCAATACTGACATCAAATCAAATTAAGCAGATAGTATATGCAATGTACCCAGACATTCATCAAGTTTCTCTCTAGCTGCCTGAAATACCAAATCTGAATACCAATGGAATACCTAAAGGATATACAATTTTCAATGTCTTCGAGTATTGTAACTAGGAGAAACCTTGGAACTTATCCACCTTGACAATTATTTTTCTTTATAATCACTGCTTCTCAAAGAGGGACAAAAACACCTCCCAAAGTTCACAACGGAAGGATTAACATACCCTATGTGCTTTGCAAAAAGTTCCTTTGTCAAATTATTTTCATATTTTGAAATGAAAATGATAGTTTGCTATTCTCTAGCAACTACTAGGTATACAAAGAAAAACAAGCCTCTGCCTCAAAGCGCTTAGAGTGCAGTGAGGGAGCCGGATGCATAAACAAGTGATTACAATACAATCTGATCCATGCTTTAATAATAAAGTATGAACAAAGCCCTGTGGAACACAAGGGTGCCTGGGAATTCAGGGAAGGCCTCTAGAAGGTAAAAGTATCCTCTCATTGTGAACCTTTCCCTGAATTTAATGAGCTGTTCCTCTCCACGGAGGCTCTACTAAAGATCTCACCTGTGTCCAGAATCCTTCACAACTCATAGAAAATGTCTTCATCGTTTGTACGGACATAAAGACTTCAAGGCAAATCCATAAATCATTTCTAATTGGCCCCAGAATACATTAAACCACTGGAGAAACTTTTGTCAGTTTTTAAAAAGCAGATCAACTGTCTTAATCACTATTTATTTAGACCAATACAGAAATTAATTCACACTCCTTGAGTATACCAGTTCAAGGGATAGAAGATATCCTAGAAAAATCTGTGACCTGGAGAAATCCGCTTAAAATTTTTAAATGGCTGATACAAAGACAATTACTTATATATACGCATGCAAGGCAAAGCTGGTATGAAAATATTAGAACTTTTTGGGGGGAACCTAAATCAACAAGTGTTGTTTTTTTAAATCAGTGCTACTTAAAACTGATTTGTATACATTCACAATTCAACCAGAAATAAATTAAAACAAAAATTTTAAGCCAGCTCCCCAAAAAGGCTTTTTAAAAAAAACCTTGGGGCAAGTTTGAGGATAATAATTATCAATTACAGAATACACAAGGGAAAAACTAGAATTTATCCCAAAAGACCCAAATTTCTGCCAAAACCTGCGTAACGCATGTAATGACAGACAAAAACTATCAGGATTTTTTAATATACAATTATCAGCAACTAAATGCAAACATTATTTAATAATCTCAACCCTGGAAAGTCTGTTCAGTGGTGTCTAACACGGCAAAATACAGATAATAAAGACTTTTACACTGCATTTCTTTGTCTTCCATTTTTATGAAACCATAAAAAAATAGTGGGTGCACATTAGATCTTTCTCAGAACACAAATCAGAAGAGTGCCTATGTTTCTGAATTCCTTTTCTTTGAATCTATTCACTTTCCAAAAAATCAGAACCGAAGATGCAATTTTTCTAAGTGTTTCCAAGATTTTAAACATTACATAACCTAATGCACCTCCAAAAAGACAGGATTCCTTATATCCAGGACTAGAATGCTATTATCTATCCCCAACTTAGAGACTATGAAAAGAAAATCAAAATATAACTTAATTTTACTTGCAATTAAATGAAAATGCTTATCAATAAACAAGCCATGTTTGAACACCTGTTCATTTTATTCCTAAATATGATCTAATTGCTAATGCTCATAAATGAAGAGTAATGGAAAATAAACTCCAAAACCCATAAAAGCATATCCAACTGTACCAGCATGAGTTTTCCAAAGGTTTTTTTAAATGTTGTTTTAGGTAATATTAAAACGCCATAAAATTAAAGCGATCATCTTTGAAACCAAGAAAAGTAAACCTTGTAGTAAAATATTTTTAAATTCCAAAGACAAATTTTTATTTCCAAATGAATTTAAGTTTCAAAGACCCTGAGTGATAAACAAAGGAAGTTTGGCTTAACTGTGGACAGCACACATCCAATTTCTTAGGCAACAAACATTTCTGCAACCAGTCTTTTCTAACTCGCCAAAGCTATTGTTCACGGAAAATAAAACCAATTAATAAGAAATTGCAAGGCGTATCATCTAAACGCGCATTTGTCATAAGCATTTTATTTTCGTCAACTATTTCTACCTTTCATCCTCATTCAACCCCTAGGGATTTGGGGAGTAATCGCTTCCTAAATGACAGTTGATTTCGTTAGCACCTGTCGCCATTCTCGGACGCATCACACAAGTTGCCCAAAACAGCTTGTAAATTTTTTTTTTTTTTTTTTTTAAGATTTTGATTCTTTAGAAAGTGGGAACTCCCTGGGCGGGAGTTCACCAAGTTTTCCAAAATACCGTGCTTCTCAATTTCTCCCGTTTTCAAAAAGTGACCCCGTGGCACGGACTTTCTGGTGGTTGGAAGGGGGTACGCGAGGACGCGGGAACTCGACGGAAAGCCCTCCAAACGAGCCAAACCAAAAAGGAGGCGAACAGCCCGACCCTTCCCGAAAACTTAACCGAAAGCCAGACAAGGCGGCGAAGGCGGCCCGGGACTGCCCGGTCCGGAGAGGCTTCAGGCGGCTCCGGGGGAAACGTCAGATGCGCGGCTCCTCCGAGTCCCGTCTCCGCACGCCGTCCCGGCCGCCGCGGCCCCGCCGAGCCTGCGCGCGCGCGGGGAGGGGGCGTGGGGCCGAGCCCGCCCACCCGCGCCCGCGGCCCGGGCTCCCCACGCCCCTCTCCCGCCTGCTGTCAGGCCCGGTGTCACTGCCCCTTCCTCGCGCCGAGCTCCCCCGAGACACAGTCCGTCCTTTGTCTGAGTGCGCACTCGGCGGCGAGGTCCCACCAACTTGTGTGTGTCCCGTCCCACCCGGGCGCTCCCGCCGCGACGCTCCACACAAAGGAGACTTGGGCTCCGGCGGCCAGCCCGCCCCGGGCACCCGAGCGCCCCCAGCCCAGCCCCGGCGCCTCGGGAGGGGCGGGCACGCGAGTGGACCCCTCCGCACGCCCCCCTCGGGCACCCGCCCCTGCTCCCGCCTCGGGTGTCCGGGGTCCGACGCTGCCCGCTCGCGGGGGCGCGCGGGCCAGCCCCGACCCCCGCGGCCCCCTGCCGAGGGGTCTCCTCTCACCCCGCCTCCAAAAGCGGCGCCCGGGAGAGCCCGCTCTGGGCGACACCCGGACGGGCAACGCGGCGGCGGGGATGTCCCGGCGCCGCCGCCGCCGCCGCCGCCGCCGCCCCTCGCCGGGCTCCAGCGCCCCGCCGGCCGGCCGGCCCGACAGCGGCGCGTTACCTGCGCCCCGCGCCCCAGCCCGCGCCGCTCCCGCGCGCCGCTCTCGCGCGCCGCCGCCGCCGCCGCCGCCGCCGCTGCCGGGGCCCCACCGCCTTCTGCGTCCCAGTGGGTGTCGGACGCTCCCGGACCGAGCGCCAAACCCGGCAGCCCAATCGCCATCGCTTTTATTTGGCCCCCCCAGTCCAACCAAGCGCCGCCCCGATTGGCGGGACGCGAGGCGGGCTCCCGTCCAATCACAGGGCCCGCCGGGCTCGGAGGCGCCGAGCCAGCCCCACGCAGAGGCGCCCGCGGGACTCGGCCGGGCCGGGCGGGCGGCGCGTGCGCGCGGGCGCGGGCGGGCGCTGAGGGACGCGGCCGCCGAGTGGAAGCGCCGCGCCGTTCCTTTGTTCTTTCGTTGAACGCACCGCGCCTCTCTGGAAGGCGGCGGGCAGGCGGGCGGGGACGGGGGGGCCTCCGGAGCCTGGAGCTCGGAGCCTGGGCGGGGGTGGGGCGGCGAGGGTGGGGTGGCGGGAACCGGCCGGAGGGCGGGACGGCGCGCTGGCGGCGCTTGGCGGGAACCGCCGCCTCGGAGTTCCCGGGCCGGAGAGGCGGGGCGGGGCCGAAAGCCAAGTTTGAACCAGTTCAAAAACTCGGGGGTGGTAACGGTTTCAACTGCCGCGCTCTTTTCCCCGCGCGCGGAGCGGGGGCCGGCGGGCGGGCGCGCGGCCGGCGGGGAGCCGCGAGCCGCCCGCCCGAGCGACCTGCCCGCTACTTCTGTCCGCTGGGTCCCCCGGCCCGAGGGACTCTGGCTGCTGGAGCCCGCAGTGCCCATCGCCCGAGAGACCGGGGCAAGAGCGACGTTACAGCTACTTCCCATTCCGCATTCAAGACGCCTGGTTCGGAGCCTTCCAGTGCACGTGTCAACGTGAAGAATCATTTATCAAGGATGAGTGTGTTACACTTGCCTCCTGCTAATGCCCCTGGAAAACGTTAGGATAATTGCAACACTTTTCAATTATTACAAGATGGTCTGGGACTAAACCCGCCTCGACCCAGAGGAATTAGGAGGATTCGGTTGAGGACACAAGCTCCCCTTTGGTTTGATCTGTCAGTGAAGTTAAGATCAGTCCGAATTTATTTTTAGTTACACGGGAAAATAATCACCCATGTAAACTGGGATCCCATATTGTGCGTTCAGACAGGGTCCACTATGAACTGCTGAGTTAAAAGCCTAAAGAAATCGTGTTTGTTGCATTTTTAATTGACTAAGGGTTTTCAGTTTCCATAATTCTTCGTTTGATGATTTAACCCGTAATTTTCCCCTTTTCCTAAATCACCATCCCATTCCTCACATGTATTCCGAACCAATTCAGTGTTGGAATTACATGTGCAGGGGAGCCACTGAGAAAACAATGGTGTGCCCAAATAAAAGCAAAATTATGAACACATTACAAGAAGAGTGCAAGAGTTAATGCACCTGAGATGTAACCATAAAATAGTGTAAAAATCCCATCTATCATACCCAACAGTCACCAACACATTCATATTCCAAGGCAAAAAGCTTCATCTAGACTAGCAATTTACAATTGCTTCATTAAACAGCAATTCAAACCTCAAAAGTTAACTACTCATCCCTAAGTTGCTTATCACATTAGTTTTACCTGTACTTTATATTATTAAACATTAAAACAATCTGGACGTTATTGAAAGAAAAAATCAAGAAAATTACATTAACAGATTATCAGAATGCAAATCAAAGCCATATCTAAATACATCCAGCATGGTGTGAAACGGCATATGAATTGCTAAGGCATTTAAAATCAAGGAATGATGTTAGATCAAAACGCTCCCACCCCTCCCCCACCAAAACTCAGAAAAGGAAATTTTAGTTTGACTGAAGAAAGCATACGATCTAGATTGAGGCAGGGAGGGCACTGGAAATGGGAATGAACATCCACTCGCAGAATATAACAAAGGGGAGGGCCCCAACTGGAGAATAAGAGAGTAGCTTAGAGAATAAGTGGGGCTGTATTATAATATTTATAATATGGTACATATTTAAGTTCAATACAATATGGAGGCTGACTTGGACCAGGAAGTAGGGATGCCAATGGGTGACAATATTGTCTTCGTTCAGTGCTGACATTCGGGTAAGCGAGACATTTTAGGTCACGGTGATGGCAGGAGAAAGGGATAATTTTAAAACCTTGCAAGAGAATTTCATTATATATGGAGGGCATACAGTATGCTGCAATTCTATTTTGTATATGGACATATACAGGAAAGTTGGGAGGGGGAGGTATTTTGTGGTCAATACTGAGAAGAATTTTCTGAAGATTTCCAAGCAGGGAGAGCAAGAAAATGTGTGTGTGCGTGGGGGGGGGGGGGGGGGGGCGGTGAATGGTAGCTACTGTGGGGGCTTAAAGAAACAGAAAGCCAGGCTGAACACGAGGTGAATGTGAAGGGTGAGAGTCCTGAAGCTTTTTCGTTGCTGTAAAGACGTTCAGATTACAGCTGTACTACCCCTGACAGGTGATTCTGTCCTCTGTTGAAGACAGAGTTATGGGAGCCAAACCAAAACTGGGCAGTTCAGCTCCGAAGTCGGGTTGTTACCTCTGCATTATACTCCCAAGGGCCTATCACTGCAGGCGCACAATTTATCCCCAGGGTTTTCCTGGGGGAACAGGAGAAGGTCAAGTGCAAAGTTAAGGCTATTAGCATCACAGAGCATTCCTTTCTACCCCATGAATGGGATTTACTTCCTACACATTTCATTTATTCACTCTGCATTCAACAAGTGTTTATGGAGGAGCTTACTAGTTGAAAGACACTGTCCTGGGTGCTAGGAATTCAACGTGAGCAAAGGCAAAAATCCCTGCCAAGGTGAAGCTGACATTTTGGTGAAGAGAAACAAACAAAAAACAAACGATGTGGCATGTGAGGTAATGGCAATGATATGGCAAAAAACCTGGCACGAAAGGAGGAAATGGAGTGCAAATGCAGTAATTTTAAAATAGCTTGGTAGGGAAGACCTCTCCCAGAAAAGGACATTGGAAGAAATACTTGACAGAGAGGGAAGGGTGAGTGCCTGGCCCCAAGGGGGAGCCTGCCTCGTGTGTTTTGGGAACTGGAAGGGAGAGGGGACCGGAGACCGAGGCAGAAGAGGTGAGGGGGCACGGGCAGACCTTTTAGGACCTCTGAGGACCTTAGTTAGGACTTGACTTTCTTTTTTTTTTTTTTTTTTTTTTTTTTTAATTTTTTTACCATGTATTTATTTTTGAGAGAGAGAGAGTGGGAGCAGGGAGAAGGGCAGAGAGAGACAGAATCCGAAGCAGGCTCCAGGCTCCGAGCTGTCAGCACAGAGCCCGACAAGGGGCTGGAACCCACGGACTGCGAGATCGTGACCTGAGCTGAAGTCGGACGCTCAACCGACTGAGCCACCCAGGCGCCCCAGGACTTTACTTTCTACTTAAGGGAGAGGATTTTGAGCAGAAAGTCGATGGCAGCACTTAAAACAAGAGCATTCTAGTTGCTGTGTTGAGAGTAGCCAGACGTGGGGCAGGGACCAGACCAGAGGAGCAGCTCTGAGCCTCTCCTACCAATCCAGGCAAGAAGTGACCGTGGCCGGGAGCCCGAGTGGTAAAGTGGAACTGGTAGGAAAACATCAGATTCTGGATGTATTTTGAAAGAATAGGCAATAGGACTTGCTGACAGATTGGATATAGGATGCAAAAAAAGAGGTTGAAAGCAAGCCTGTGGATGAGCAAGTGAGTCATAACTGAGTTGGACGCTTCAGGGGCTGTAGGACCAGGAGGGGTTGATGGGGATGGAGGTTTGGAGATCAGAGTTTGGCTTGGGACACAGTGAGTTTGAGAGGCCTATTTTAAAACCAAGTAGCGATGTCACGTGGTAGCCGGGTGCAGGGGTGCACAAGCACCTGGCCCCAGGGGTCCCAAACCGACTGGGTTTGGCCGCTCGCTGCTGACAAAATCCAAAGACAGACGAGCAGTGGTGAAACAAGAAAGGAGTGTATTTCAGTGAAGCCAACACAGGGAAGACTTACGTCTCAAAGACTGGCTCCAAAGTGCTGAAACTACTTCTGGGTTTATATAAGGAAAAGGTGGAGCAAGGGTCGTTGAGTACAGGCAGCAAAGGTCAAGTCGGATCATTCTCCTGGGGTCAATCACAGGCGGGGTCTTGCTGGCCCAGGGGCTACAAAGGATAGTTTGCTTCCCCTCAGGGGATGCTTCGCCCTCAGGGTCTTGCCTGAGTTAAGAGATAAACTGGCGGGGCGCCTGGGTGGCTCAGTTGGTTAAGCTTCCGACTTCAGCTCTCGGATCCTGCCTCTGTCTCACAGCCCCTCCCCTGCTCATTCTCTCTCACACTCTCTCTCACTCTCAAAAATAAACATTTTTTTTTTACATTTATTTATTTTTGAGACAGAGAGAGACAGAGCATGAACGGGGGAGGGTCAGAGAGAGAGGGAGACACAGAATCTGAAACAGGCTCCAGGCTCTGAGCGGTCAGCACAGAGCCCGACGCGGAGCTCGAACTCACAGACTGCGAGATCATGACCTGAGCCGAAGTCGGACGCCCAACCGACTGACTCATCCAGGCGCCCCTCAAAAATAAACATTTAAAAAGAGAGAGAAACTGGAAAGAAGAACTGAATTAGAAAGTCTGAGATCAAATGGAAGTATGAAGTCCTCTTTCGAAGTAGGTGGTAAGTTTTTGTGAGGAGGAAAACTTTTCCAGCAACAATTTAGGCCCTAGTTATCGGGGCCTGCAGATTAATTGACAACAGATTAACGAGACTGTGTTGGAAGGGGGTGGGCTCCAGACCTTGAACAGGTGATAAGGGGTGGGTCCTGGAGTTTGGAAAACTTGGCCTTTGCCAAGAGCATGAACGGGAGAGTATGTGGACACCAGGCAGCTATGTGGGGAGATGAGGTAGAAGTTTACATGTGATTACAACAGACACCCACTCGTGATTGAGAATCGGTCATTGAGAATGGGCTTACAGCTTGTTAGGGTGAAAAAGTTATGTTGTGACCTTGCACTTATATCAATTCATTCTGCTTGGTGTTAAAACAATGTACGAGTCCTCGCAGAGATTTTGAAAACTGATGGCTTTGGGGTGCCTGGGTGGCTCAGTCGGTTAAGCATCCAACTTCAGCTCAGGTTCATGAGTTTGAGCCCCACATTGGGCTCTGCACTGTCAGGGCAAAGTCTGCTTTGGATCTTCTCTCTCTCTCTCTCTCTCTCTGCCCCTCCCCTGCTCGTTCTCTATCTCTCAAAAATAATTTTTATAAAAATAAAATAAATTAAAAATTTTTTTGGTTTTAGGCGTACAGAGCAAAAATAAAAACTGTAAAAGTTCTGAGAACCGTTCTCTCTGAGAACAGAGAGCCATGGGATATAAATTGGGGTAAGAGACGTGAGCTCGCCAACTAGGAGTGTCTGTTTAAGGTCTGAGGAGAGATGCCTCTCCTGAGACACAAGAGTGGCCTTACGCTGCGGGCTGGAAGGCAGCCCTGGTTGGGACAAGGAAGATGTGGCGTAAAGAGAAAAAAAAAAATGTACTGCAACTACGTGGATGGAACCAGAGGGTATTATGCTAAGCAAAATTAGTCAGAGAAAGACAAATGTCATATGACTTCACTCATATGTGGAATTTAAGATACAAAACAGATGAACATAAGGGAAGGGAAGCAAACATAATAGAAAAACAAGGAGGGGGACAAACCACAAGAGACTCTTCAATGCAGAGAACAAACTGAGGGTTGCCGGAGGGGCTGGGGGAGGGGGGATGGGCTAAAGGGGTCAGGGGCATTAAGGAAGACACTTGTGGGGATGGGCACTGGGGGCTATACAGAGGGGGTGCATCCCTGGATTCCACTCCTGAAATCATCAGTGCACTATAATGCTACCTAACTGGGATGTAAAAAAATGAAATAAATAGACGGATAGATACCTAGATGAAGAAAACTTATAAAAACACTAAAAAAATTTTTTTAACAAAAAAGTATATACCTAATTTGGTCATCATGTATTTTTTTTAAGTTTATTTTGAGAGAGAGCCCGTGCCCATGTGTGCGCGTTGGGAAGGGGCAAGGAGAGGGGGAGAGTGAGAGCATCCCAAGCAGACTCCTCACCATCAGCACAGAGCTCTACCCGGGGCTCAAGCTCACAACCCTTGGGACCAGGACCTGAGCTGAAATCCAGAGTGGGTCCCTCAACCAGCTAAGCCATGCAGGCGCCCCAGTCATCACCACCTCTGCTACTCACGCCCTGTGCCATCCATTCCCCTTGAATGCAGGTGGGACCCACCTCTAACCGAGAAAATACAGCCACGCGAGCGATAGAACGTCACGTCTGAAATTAGGACCTACCCCCACCTCTTTTTTCTCTCTCCATCTCTCTCTCTCTCTCTCTCCACGGCTCTCTCGTTTCTTCCTTGGATGAAACAAGCTGTCATATCGGTTTCGTCTCGTATTTCCACTACGCTAAATTCTAGCCATATTGTACTATTCGCTTTCCTGAACACAAACTCAGCTGAATTGATCAAGATGTTACCATTTCATTTTAAGACTTTTGAAAGAGAAATTTGATCAAGTTAAATGAATGGATTATAACCGATTTCATGATTACAACAGGGTTAATGAGTACATTTAGCAAGGTCACTGGATTCAAGGCTAGTTTACAAAAATCAATTTCTATATGCCAGCAATAAACAGAGAAAACTAATTTTTTTTTGTTTTGTTTTTATGTTTTATTTTTTATATTTAAGAGACAGGGAGACAGAGACAGACTCTAAAGTAGGCTCTAGGCTCCGAGCTGTCAGCACAGAGCCCAACTCGGACTCGAACTCACGAACCGTGAGATCATGACCTGAGCTGAAGTCGGACACTTAACCGACTGAGCCACCCAGGCACTCCTTTATTTTTTTTTTAATGTTTATTTATTTTTGAGAGAGAGACACAGAGCATGAGCAGGGAAAGGGCAGAGAGAGGAAGACAGAGGATCCAAAGCAGGCTCTGTGCTGACAGTGGAGAGCCTGATGTGGGGCTCAAACTCACAAATCATGACCTGAGCTGAAATCAAGAGTCGGACACTCAACAGACTGAGCCACCCAGGTGCCCCGGAAATAAACTTTTAAAGTGAAATCACTTCCCTTTGGAAAACCATCAAATACCTCGTAATAAACCTGATGAGAAATGAATATACAAGACCTATATGCTGAATATTATAAGCCAATATTGAGAAAAACTGAAAAAAGACTTAAGTAGAGGCAGTGTCATTTTTATGATCTAGAAGGTGCATGGGTTCAACACAACGCCCATCAAAATCCCTGCAGTGTTTATGGGTGCATATGTGCACGTGTACATTGACAAGTTGAGGGGCGCCCGGGTGGCTCGGTCGGTTGGGTGTCTAACTTTGGCCCAGGTCATGACCTCACAGTTTGTGAGTTGGAGCCCCGCGTCGGGCTATGTGCTGACAGCTCGGAGTCCGGAGCCTGCTTCAGATTCTGTGTCTCCCTCTCTCTCTGCCCCATCCCCACTCATGCTCTGTCTCTCTCTGTCTTAAAAATAAATAAAACATTAAAAAAATTTTTTTAGGGGCGCCTGGGTGGCGCAGTCGGTTAAGCGTCCGACTTCAGCCAGGTCACGATCTCGCGGTCCGGGAGTTCGAGCCCCGCGTCGGGCTCTGGGCTGATGGCTCCGAGCCTGGAGCCTGTTTCCGATTCTGTGTCTCCCTCTCTCTCTGCCCCTCCCCCGTTCATGCTCTGTCTCTCTCTGTCCCAAAAATAAATAAACGTTGGAAAAAAAAATATGTTTTTTTAAATTGGCAAGTTGATTCCAAAATATATGTGAAATACAAAAGGCCGAGAGGAGCCGAGATAATCTTAAAGACGAACATGGGAGTCAGCATAACCGGATATCAAACCAAGCTTTTTAAAGTTACAGTAATTACAACAGTGAGAGTGGCACAGAAATGGACGAGTAGTGGCGCCAATGGGAGACAGAACAGAGCCTGGCAGCGGGCTCATGCCTTTTTGGCTACTTGATTTATAGCAGAGGTGAGCCAGCAGTGTGTTGGGAAAGGACGGTCTTCGTGATAATCGGTGCTAGATATCCTCATGGGGAAAAATCTTGGCCTTCTCCCTCACACCAGATGGGTTACGGATCTAAATGTGTAAGAAAACATAGAGAAACATCTTTATGATCTTGGAGGAGGCAAAAAGTGCTTAAGCAAGACACAAAAAGTATTCACCATAAGGGGGGCAATGGTCAATTGAGCGAAATTAAAATGAGGAACTTCTGGGGCACCTGGCTCAGTTGGTTAAGCATCTGACTTCGTATCAGGTCATGATCTCGCGGTGCATAGGTCGGAGCCCTGCGTCCAACTCTGTGCTAACAGCTCAGGGCCTGGGGCCTGCTTCGGATTTTATGTCTTCCTCTCTCTCTGTTCCTCCCCTACTCATTCTCTCTCTCTCTCTCTCTCTCTCTCTCTCTCTCTCTCAAGTGTACATTAAAAAAAATTTTTTTTAATTAGGAACTTCTGTTATTTAAAAGACACCATTAAACGCCGAAAAAGCAGGCCAAAGATTAGAAGAAATCCACTATACTCCTATCTGACAACAGATTTGTCATCCTATTATATAAAGAGCTCCCACAGAACCTAAATTTTTTAAAAAGCCAAAGTATTAGGAAATGGCCAGGAAAGAAACAACACAACACCTGGAATGGGCACCCCAAAAGAGTAGATACACAAATGTCCCATACACGTATAAAAAGGTGGGAAATATCACCAGTTATCAGAGAAATGCAAATAAAACCATAAAATAATACATAGCCCTATGTACCTACTAGAATGACTAAAGCAAACAAACAAAATACAGAAGATATCAAGCATTGGCAAAGATGTGGGGCACCCAAAATGCTTAATAGACTGCCGATAGGAGAGCTGGTTTGCAAACTGGCCTCTGTACTCAGAGGGCAGAGAGAGACCAAAGAAAGAGGCAGACCAGTCCAGATGGGTGACTGGAGGTTTTAATAAGCAAGGGAACTTACATACAAGGCTTGTCTTGAGCTGCCTTAGTTCTCCACATCCACTTGCCAGAATCTTAAAAGTTTATAGGGGCACCTGGGGGGCTCAGTTGGTTAAGCGTCCGACTCTTGGCTTCAGCTCAGGTCACGATTTCACGGTTTCCTGAGTTCAAGCCCCACGTCCTACTCTGCACGGACAGCATGGAGCCTGCTTGTGATTCTCTCTCTGCCCCTCCCCTGCTCGTGCTGTCTCTGTCTCTTTCAAAATAAACTCAAAAAATTAGGGCCACCTGGATGGCTTAGTTGGTTAAGCATCCGACTTCGGCTCAGGTCATGATCTCGCGGTCTGTGAGTTTGAGCCCCACGTCGGCTCTGTGTTGACGGCTCGGAGCCTGGAGCCTGCTTCGGATTCTGTGTCTCCCTCTCTCTCTCTGCCCCTCCCCTGCTTGTGCTCTCTCTCTCTCTCTCTCTCTCAAAAATAAATAAACATTAAGAAGTTTATATAGAGGCCTTACTGGGGTTCAGTACCTGTGCTGTCACAACACCCTACTCTCTCAAGGGGGTGTCCTCAGAATAGCTCCCGCTGTGGGAACAACGGGTGGGGCATCAATTCAAGAGCAGGGGAGGGGTTGAGGAGCCTCCAGCTGCCCAGGTCCAGCTCTCAAGTCAACCACAGCCGCGACCTCTTAATTACCTCCTCCAACAAGGGGCGTAAGTTGATACAACCATTGTGGAAGGTTGAGAAGAAATGAACTTGAACAGATACTGAATACTCTATAGGCTAGTCATTCTGCTCAGTATAGATCTAACAGGTATGTACATGTGGACATAAGTAAGTATGTGTACATATTTACCAGAAGACATGTACCCGAATATTCCTAAGAGTGCTATTCCTAAAAGCCACAGACTGGAAACCATCCAAATGCCCATCAACAGTAGAACGAATAAATTGTGGTAAATTTACATAATGGGATGTCCTACAACATTGCGAATGAACAGTCTACAGCTACATGCAACAGTATGAATAAATCTGATCAACAGAATATTGAGTGAAAGAAATCAGTCAAGAGGGGTGCCCAGATGGCTCAGTCGCTTAAGCGGCTGACTCTTGACTTGAGCTCAGGTCATGATCTCACGGTTCATGAGGTTGAGCCCGAGTCAAGCTCTTTGCTGACAGCGTGGAGCCTGCTTGGGACTCTTTCTCTCCCTCTCTCTCTCTGCCCCTCACTCCCTCTCTCTCTCTATCTCTCTCTCTCAAAATAAACAAAACTTTAAAAGAAAAGAAAAAAGAATCGAGACAAGAAAAGAAGACCTCTCGGCCATCAGCCGAAGCCTCAGAAAAGGCACTTGGAAAGACAGTTGTTTATAAACGAAGTCCTACGGCCTAAAAGGCAACAATCGCTGCTTGTCTTTTACCATCAAACTGAAAAAGCAAAACCAAACACAATTTCTGAGACAAGAATCTGTTCAGAGACACCTTTGCATAATTCAAGAACATAGCTTTTGCCACCAAAACGCTTTATCCTCGTTTCAGGTGGTTCAAATATTTCACTACCAGTTACATACTAGTTCAAGTTCAATTCCAGATAATGTTATACTTATTAATGGCAGAGGGCCTGTTACATTCATCTCTGTATACTTCTCTGTACTTAATGTGTCTTGTGTATGGGATGTGCTTGATAAAAATCAATTAAATAAAGGACTTCATGAATTAGTGAGTCGGTGAATAAAAGAATGAGTGAATGAGCTATATGAATACTTGTTTTTCCAAAATCCCCTGTATATATGCCTCCTTTTCACAAGTCTGACCCCGGTAGCTAAAGAAATAGAGAATGTCTTCTATATGGTTTCTCCTAATTTGGTGGCATATTTTATTATAACTTGGCTACCTGAAATACTCAGGCACTATCGCTATGGAATTTTGTTTAGGGCTGTTCATAACAAAAACAAAATCTAAAAAAAAAAAAAAGCCCCTAAAAGCAAAACCAAAACACTCCAAGGTGTCCACAAAAGGAAACACAACAAGCATTTTCGATCACTGTACCTGGAAGGATTAAGAGAGGGAGAGAGGGAGGTGGAGGCCAGGGAGGAAAAGAAAAGCAATTCTGCCCAATAAAGACAGGCAATGGTCTTCTGAAGACACAAAGGAGGAGAAACGAATCAAGAGTTCAAGTTCTCTGAAAACACATGCCATCTGGATAAAGGGAACCTAGGTTTTTCCAATGACTCCCAAGATGTTTCAATTAAAAAGCACGGCTTTCGTTCTCTACAATGTATATTGAACACAACTGAGAATGACTTCATTCGGTAAGTAGCAAGCTTAAGGAACTCATTACCCTAAAATGCAGTATAATTAGACACACATAAAAGTTTCTTTACAATGTTTGCATAAATGTTTAAAAGTCTGAGCCATACATGATCATTCATGTATGTATTCAAAGGGCATTTACTTAACGCTTGCTTTGGTCCACACCCTGCTTGTACCAGATCAGAAATACAGATGGGGGAAGAGAGAGGGAGACGACACAGAGAAGGATTCCTCAAGAAAGCAAGAAGAGGGGTGCCTGGGTGGCTCAGCCGGTTAAGCGTCCGACTTGGGCTCAGGTCATGATCTCACCGTTCGTGGGTTCGAGCCCCGTGTCGGGCTCTGTGCTGACGGCTCGGAGCCTGGAGCCTGGAGCCTGCTTCGGATTCTATGTCTCCCTCTCTCTCTCTGCTCCTCCCCCTCTCGCTCTCTCTCTCTCTCTCTCTCTCTCAAAAATAAATAAACATTTAAAACAAAACATCAAAGAAGAAAGGAAGGATGGGATGGGAGGAAAGGAAGAATGAAAGAGATGTGGGGTTTGCAGCAGACGAGTGGAGTTAGCGATGCCAAAGTTCGAAGTTGGCCAGGTCAGCAATGAGGTGAGGTAGACACCCCCAAGAGCAGAGTGAACTGGACCCATTCAGCAGCCCCTTCCTATGACCAGTGGGAATGGTGGGGGTGGAGGGGCGAGCAGGGGCGGCTAGAAGATTAATTCTCTGTCCTCTAGAGTCCTCGTTGCCTACGATCTCAGAAGCAGCAATGTGTGTGCCCAGGACCCTGAACTCAGGACCAGGCTCTATGAGGTTTCTGACGGGAATTTCTAAGTCTGGGGTGAGCTCTCTCTCTCTCTCTCTGGATAATAAATCTTTCCGGAAACAAGATCCTCAACCTGATTTCTTGCTTTTCCTATTCCAGAGTGGTGCCCTCCTCGAACTGCTGTATGTCATAGTAAGTCCCAGCCGGAAGATTTCTCTGGATCACCCAGTGTCCTCCTGCCCTTCGGACCCGTGGGCAGAGGGCTACTGGACACACTCAGGGCTGGCGTCCTGCCCCTTCTGTGGCACAGGACACCAGGCTGGATGGACAAGTAAGGCAATTCCTTTTGCAACTCTGGCTTCGTACAAGTTCCACGACACTCCATTGACATGTCACTTTGCAACCGCAAACAATTGCCATGTTCTGACTGTTGACTGAAGACGTTCCTACCATTACAAGAAGAGTATGTTCCAATTCAACACTTTTAATATAAGGAGCGTTTCCAACTGCAGAAATTCATTCCTCACTTGAGGAGAAAATATTTTCCCGCTGATGAAATTTATCAATGTGGTGTATAATCTTTTGGGAGGAAAACCCGTAGCAGCGATAAAACGTCAGCCGGGAACCATATGTTTAAAAAAAGCAGCCATTTTAAACTAAGGACAATATATCAACCATATGTTTAAAAAAAGCAGCCATTTTAAACTAAGGACAATATATCAATGATAGAGCTGATTCACTTCATCGTGTGCTGCTGTCACACCCATGTCACCTGTGAAATGTTTGCAAAAAAATCCCTAAGCTTAGAACATTACTGGAAATGGACCTCATAAGTCACTTTTGGAATACTTTCATACCAAGATCATCCTAGGATAATCGTAAGAGAATGATCAATTGCTCCATACTTTTTAGGTTATAAATGCAAAAGAAAATAGTATCTAACAGTCAGTGCACACTGGCAGGAACTTCTCAGTAAAAAGACACTCATTCCGTCCATAATTTTATTATTTCTCAGACCTCATATTATTTTGTAAGCCAAGGTTCTTTTAAAGCAGGCTGGATTCTGGCACAAAATGAGATTACTAAATTTTTCGCTAGGTTGTTAAGTCATCACTACTTTCAGAGCATAATAATCGTATGCCCTTTAATAGCAATATCTTAAAGAACCAATGTCTATTCCAGATCACTGTTTTTGTGTACCAAGTGTCCCAATACTGCTTCACAGTATAAACAAACCAATTCTATTCTATCCCGTGGCTAACCAGACAGGACCTATGACGTCTCTCTCTCTCTCTGTCTTGTTTTCTGTAACATTTGTGTTTGAACGTTAACGTTCTTGTTTTAACTTTTTTTTCCCCTTCAGATTATAAAGAAATGAAACTTGCCCATAGCCTGTCTTCCAAAGAGAACCATTTCACCATTTTGGTGCATTTGCTTTCAGTCTTGAAAAGCAACTTTTTGGTTTGATTTTTTTAAGATTTTTAATTTTTTTTAATTTATTTTTATTTGAGAGAGAGAGAGAGAGCACATGCGAACAAAGGGGAGAGAGACAGAGAATCCCAAGCAAAGTCTATCCTCAGCATAGAGCCAGACATGGGGTTCGATCCCACGAACCTGAGATCATGAACTGACCAGAAATCAAGAGTCAGAAGCTCAACTGAGCCACCCAGGTGCCCCTATTTTTTTTTAAAGTAGTCCCTACGCCCAACGTGAAGCTTGAACTTACAAACCCAAGATCAAGAGTCACATGCTCTGCGGACTAAGCCAACCACTTGCTGCAATTTAATTTTAAAACTTTTTTTCTTTTTTAAAAAATTTTTTAAATGTTTTTTTAATTTTTGAGAGAGACAGAGCATGAGCAGGGGAGGGGCAGAGAGAGAGGGAGACATAGAATCTGAAGCAGCTCTAGGCTCTGAGCCGTCAGCACAGAGCCCGACGCAAAGCTTGGTCAAACGTTCTTGATAAACTTGTGTTTTTCAAAATATGATGTTAGCGAAACGTGAGGACCAAGGACGCAGGACTCATACCTGTCAGGAGTGCTAAGTGACAAATCTTTCAGGAAGGCAGTGTGGGAATATTTATCATTATTGCATAATGGGCCCCCAGAGGGCCCATTCCTCCATTTAGGAATCTTTCCTACAAAAATTCTTGTTCATGCACCTAAAGATAAGGATAGTCACCAAAACACTGTTTATAATAGAAAAAATCAGCAAATAGCTTAATATCCATCATTAAGCGTAGAGTTAAATGAAGGGTAATATAGCTTTTATGTATATATATTTATATATGTTACAAATACTATGTTGCTATTAAAATGAATGAGATTAAGTGAATTTAGATCAAATTTCTTTTTTAAAGTTTTGAATTAAAAATAGGAAGTAAACCTACATACACTGATATTTACAAATCTCCCAGGACGCAGTATAAAATGAAAAAAGGTAAATTCTAGAACAGTGTGTATGGTATGACCACATCTATGCACATACACACATAGATACAAAGAAAAATGCACAGAAAGGGGCTGGAAGGATGTGCACAAAACTGTCACCCCCTGGGACAGGAGCACAGAGGGGGACGGAGGGGTGGGAGCCTCACACTCAGCTCAGGGTCACTGTGGCTGACCTGACTCTTTATAGTAAGAACGAATTCACGTATGACTTACACAATTTCAAAAGGCAAAACTGGGGGCGCCTGGGTGGCGCAGTCGGTTAAGCGTCCGACTTCAGCCAGGTCACGATCTCGCGGTCCGTGAGTTCGAGCCCCGCGTCGGGCTCTGGGCTGATGGCTCAGAGCCTGGAGCCTGTTTCCGATTCTGTGTCTCCCTCTCTCTCTGCCCCTCCCCCGTTCATGCTCTGTCTCTCTCTGTCCCAAAAATAAATAAACGTTGAAAAAATAAAAAATTTAAAAAAAATAAAAAATAAAAGGCAAAACTGTCCAACGCGCTTCATCACCGTCAGAGAACATATTCGTTTAGTCTTTAAAAATACCACCTCTTAGATGATGAAAGACATGTGATCATAAAACATTCAGATAACGTAAACATGGGATCAAGAAGATAAAAACTCACCAGAGATAGCCTCTCGTACTTCCTTCTATTCATGTATGTGTATATGTATACAGATAAACATGTATATGTATATATATTTTTAAGACAAAATTGAGATCATATTGCGTATATATTTTATACCCTGATTGATTTTTCATTTCATATTTATCATGACAGTAGCATGTGATTAGAGTTTGAAAACATGGTTTTCTAAAAATGTTTTATTGGTTAATTTTGAAAGAGAGAGAGAGAGAGAGAGAGCAAGTGCATGAGTGTGGAAGTGGCAAACAGCCAGGAAGAGAGAATCCTCAGCAGGCTGCGTGCTGTCAGCTCACACAGAGCCCAACGCGGGGCTCGATCTCACAAACCTCGAGATCACGATCGGAGCCGAAATCAAGAGTCCCACGCCCAAACAACTGAGCCATCCAGGAGCCCCGAAAACATGACTTTTTAAATAATTCGAGCATACAAAACCATGGAAACTCATATGGTGAACACCCATGGACCCACCATCCAGCTGGAGAAATGCTTGAGCTGTCCCAGTTGTAAATTATGAATTAATAAACTCCGTTTGCACACTCTTCAACCCCATTGTCCCTTCTCTCTCCCCATCAGTAACACATTGATTTGAATTCGGTGTTTGTCATTTCCGTGCAGGTTTTAGACATTTTACATAACATAGGTGTGTGCAGAACAATATGTAGCATTGCTTTGCTGAAAACATGGCTTTTGTTTGTTTGTTTATTTGATAGGGGTGCGGGGGAGAGGGGCAGAGGGAGAGAGAGAAAGAATTCCAAGCAGATTGCAAGTTCAGCATGGAGACCAATGCGGGCTCAGTCCTACCACCCTTGGATCATGACCTGAGCCTAAATCGAGAGTCGGACGCTCAACCCACTGAGCCATTCAGGCACCTCTGAAAACATAGCTTTTAACGCCTGATTAATATTCTTTTTTTAAGTTTGTTTTTTATTTGTTTTTTAACATTTATTCATTTTTGAGAGACAGAGTGTGAGTGGGAGAGGGGCAGAGAGAGAGGGAGACCCAAAATCCAAAGTAGGCTTCAGGCTCTGAGCTGTCAGCACAGAGCCCGACGCAGGGCTTGAACTCCCAAGCTGTGAGATCATGATCTGAGCCCAAGTCAGATGCTTAACCGACTGAGCCACCCAGGTGCCCCTATTTATTTTGAGAGAGAGAGAGAGAGAGAGCACAAGTGGGAAGGGGCAGAGAGAGAGGGAGCAAGAGAACCCCAAGCAGGCTCTGCCCCACCAGCACAGAGCCCGAGGCAGGGCTTGAACCCACTAACTGTGAGATCATGACCTGAGCCAAAGTCGGATGTTTAACAGACTGAGGCACCCAGGCTTCCCTTGATTAATAGTCTATATTGCAGACATGCTGTAATTATTCAGCTGGTCCCCGGTGAGTGGGCATTTTAGAACAAATAGCATTTTTACATTTCCTTTTTAGGTAAAGTTAAAATAAGTTGATATGAAAAAGGTACAGTCACCTTGGTGGAATACTCTAGCATAGTCACAAACTCCAGAGCCAACCCCACATTTCCCACGTCTTCTTTACTTGGCTCTGTTTTCAGAGAACTTATTTGCAAATGCACTGTGAAAAGAATGTCTTCTGGAGGCCAAAGAAGCCTTGAGCCAGGGCTGGGCTCTTCACAGTCCTGCTCCGGGGCTCTAGCTTCACCCCAGACACCATCCATCTTTCAGGCCACATGCTGGACGCAGACAGCACGGGTTGTCCCATTACCCCTGCTTGCCAGACTGGGATAGCTGGTTTCTCTTTCCAAGCTTGACTCTTTCCTCTTTGTAACGTGATCATCGTACACGTCCCGTCCTAATCTGACCATAATCTCCTTTCCTCTCTAGGCTTAGGTTTCTCCAAATAAGTCAGATATCTTGTCACCTGACCTGACATTTCATCAAAATGATAGTCACGTCTAGGAAGCCGCTACGAAGTAGATCAGTCACCAGGAAGTATGACAAAATAACAATACTGGTCCCCGAATAAACATGGCAGAATTTCTACTCTCGCATCCAGCAGTCGGCCTCAAGAAGGAATAAGTTCTTTCAGTCATTGCTCATACTCTCTTTGAAAACCTTCTTTTGGGGGCGCCTGGGTGGCGCAGTCGGTTAGGCGTCCGACTTCAGCCAGGTCACGATCTCGCGGTCCGGGAGTTCGAGCCCCGCGTCGGGCTCTGGGCTGATGGCTCAGAGCCTGGAACCTGCTTCCGATTCTGTGTCTCCCTCTCTCTCTGCCCCTCCCCCGTTCATGCTCTGTCTCTCTCTGTCCCAAAAATAAATAAACATTGAAAACCTTCTTTTGAAATTGCCTTCAGAAATGGAATCTCCTAAACGGTGACCAATCTTTTCCTCCCGACAGTCGGTTCCATTTACGAAAGCGCCTGAGGGGAATTTGGAACCAGCTGGGGGGGGGTGGGGGGGGTGGAGCTCTTGCCAGAACTGCCCTGTCTGCTAGTGAGATGACATCGGTACAGCCACATGGGCTGTTGGTGACCAGTATCTATTCTGATGGGTCAGCGCTTCTGCTGTCCCAGTTATGAAAATAATTTGAACCTCACCCCCCTAGAGGACTTGATCGCCCTCCCATTTCCATTAGCCATCCCCCTAAAGGACCCCCCCAAATTATGCCATTCTCGTTACACGAAAATACACAGTTGAAGGAATAACTGTTGACTTGTGGGTCATGTGAAAACATTCTTGGGTTTAAGAGATGTGCTTTACTCTTTCCAGTTCATAGCAGAAGTATTTTTTTTAAGTTTATTTTATTTATTTTGAGAGAGACAGACAGAGAGAGAGAAAGCGTGAACAGGGGGAGGGCAGAGAGAGGGAGGGAGAGAATCCCAAGCAGGCTCCACACTGTCAGCACAAAGCCCGGATGCGGTGCTTGATCTCACGAACCGTGAGAGCATGACCTGAGCTGAAATCAAGAGTCAGACACTTGACCTACTGAGCCCTCCAGGCACCCCTAAGAATACCCTTTTTTTTTATTTTGTTTTTAACATTTATTCATTTTTGGGACAGAGAGAGACAGAGCATGAATGGGGGAAGGTCAGAGAGAGAGGGAGACACAGAACCTGAAACAGGCTCCATGCTCTGAGCTGTCAGCCCAGAGCCCGACGCGGGGCTCGAACTCACGGACCGCGAGATCATGACCTGAGCTGAAGTCAGACGCCCAACTGAGCCACCCAGGTGCCCCAAGAATGCCCTTTTTAAAGCAATTAATTTGTATAGCTTAAAAGAAATGAAAAGGACAATCACTCAAGTGACTGCCAAAAATGTTTAAGGGACGCCTGGGTGGCTCAGTCAAGTGTTGGACTCTTGATTTCACCTCAGGTCATGATCCCAGGGTCGTGGGATTGAGCCCCCCATCAGGCTCTACACGCAGTATGAAGCCTGCTTAAGATTCTGCCCCTGCCCCTCTCCACCACCCCTCTAAAATGAAATAAAAATGAATGAATGAATGAATGAATGAATGAATTTTTTAAAGAAAACATTTGAAAGTCCAGACATTCATTTTTTTCGGACCGATGAACAAAGGATGAGTTTGAAAATGGAAGAGCGAAATTCAGATCCAGAAGGAGGCTCCTTGAGGATGTGAATTTGCTCCACATGCGGAGCTAACACCAGGCTTCAGAAGAGTACACAGAACATGATGGAGAATCAAGGAGAACAAAGATGAAAAGCTTTTAAGCACCAACGACACATGAAGAGTCACCCGGACGCCCCTCAGTGGTCCACGGGGGAGCAAGGGACCCTGCGGCTGGGCCCTGCCACGCAGGAATGGCAGAAAGTGACAGGGATCAAGGCTTCAGGCTGCTTGTCCACCGTGAGCATGGCTGGCCCAGGCCACGTTGGATTGAGAAGCCAATGAGGCCAGTGAAAACCATGGCCCCGGTCAGTGAGAAGGCTCTGAGTGTTCAAAAATTCACACTTGTGGGGGCGCCTGGGTGGCTCAGTCGGTTAAGCGTCCGACTTCGGCTCTGGTCATGATCTCATGGTCCGTGAGTTCGAGCCCCGCGATGGCTCAGAGCCTGGAGCCTGCTTCCGATTCTGTGTCTCCCTCTCTCTCTGCCCCTCCCCTGCTCATGCTCTGTCTCTCTCTGTCTCAAAAATAAATAAACGTTAAAAAAAATTAAAAAAAATAATAAAATAAAATAAAATAAAAAAAAACAAAAATTCACACTTGTTTTGTAAAATGCATTCTTTTGCTAGCAATCAACCCACATCCTCAGGATCCGGTGCTCAGAAGCAATTCAGGTGGGCGATTTTCTGTATTACGACACACAAAAATGCAAGGCAGGTGCATGATTTATTTTATTTCACAGCATTGTATTTCATGATCTCAATGTGGCTGCAGCGGCCTCACGTGCCGGACGGGGCTAGAACAGCACCGGCATGAGAAGAAGGAACAGCATGTCTTGTTAAGCACGTAAGCGCTCACTGAGCCTAACCGAGTTCATGTTCTGGCTCTGTGACCTGGGACCTTTGGCGGGTTATTTACCACCCCGGGGCTCAATCTCCTTATCTGTGAAATGGAAATAATAAATAATTACCACTTCATAGGGTTATGGTGAAGATTTGAACAAAAGAACGCATGGGAAGAATATGGCTATTGTTTTAGCCATTATTGTTAGAAATACTGGTCATGGGGCGTCTGGGTGGCTCAGTCGGTTGGGCGTCTGACTTCAGCTCAGGTCATGATCTCACTGTCTGTGGGTTCAAGCCCCATGTAGGGCTCTGCGCTGACAGCGCAGAGCCTGGAGCCTGCTTCAGATTCTGTGTCTCCTGTTCTCTCTCTCTGTCTCTCTGTCTCTCTCTGCCCCTCCCTGCTCGTGCTCTATCTCTGTCTCTCAAAAATAAATAAACGTTAAAAAAAATTTTTTTTTTTTTTAACGTTTATTTTTGAGACAGAGAGAGACAGAGCATGAGCAGGGGAGGGGCAGAGAGAGAGGGAGACACAGAATCTGAAACAGGCTCCAGGCTCTGAGCTGTCAGCACAGAGCCCGACGCGGGGCTCGAACTCACGGACCGTGAGATCATGACCTGAGCCGAAGTCGGACGCTTAACCGACCGAGCCACCCAGGCGCCCCCCAAAAAAATTTTTTTAAAGAAATACTGGTCATTAACACGGATGGATCTTGTGAATACAATCTCTATATCACCCCAGAGTACAGACAAACCATGACAATAATAATGATAAAATAACTGATCTCCTTTCACAGAAACACGGCTAGTTCTAGAGAATACCAATGGTAGATGATCTTTTGGAAAAGCATTATTGAGATCGTTCCTGTAAGCATAGCCTAATTGTGTTCAGGAGGAGGAATTGTATCTCCCACACTAGAAGTGCTGGGCATCTCTCTCCCCGAAGAAAATTCCTTTAACTCTTAGTCCTGTCGGGTTCTAAGAACTGTGTCAGAACGTCAGAGGCTGTTCCTTTGTTACCAACTCCTTCCCTTACAGGGCGGCGTTGTCTTCCCGTTCTTCTCTGCCCCCTCCTCCCGTGAGCTCTGCCCCGGACTGCATAGTCCCTCCTACCAGCACTCAGGTCCCTTTCCTACACCCTGGAGGCCCTATGACTCAGTTTGGCCAATGGCATGTTTGTGGATGTGATACAAGCAAAGGCTTGAAGTGTATATTTGGGCTCGCCCTCTAGCAGCTGGCACTTCTGTCCCTGCCATGGGAAAAACGTGTCCCAGCCAGCCTGCTGGTCCAGGAAATGTGAAGCAGACCTGGATCCAGCCTGTAACTCAGAGCCAAGTCCAGTCAAGCACAGGCTGGACCAACCAACCTGCAGACACAGCAGTGGTCACATCACTGCTGTTAAAACCACTGAGCTTTGCGAGGCATCTGTTACACAGCCAAAGCTAACTGAGAAATTCCAGTCCGTTCGCTTTTGGTGTACCGTAAGGAAAGCTTTTTAAAAAAATCCACAAATAGGGACGCCTGGGTGGCTCAGTCGGTTAAGCATCTGACTTTGGCTCGGGTCATGATCTTACAGTCCGTGAGTTCAAGCCCCACGTTGGGCTCTCTGCTGTCAGCACAGAGCCCGCTTCAGATCCTCTGGTCCCCCTGCCCCCCCCCCCCACCCCCGCCTCTCTCTCTGGCCCCGCTTGTGTGTGCTCTTTCTCAAGATAAACATTAACAAAATCTTTAGGGCCGCCTGGGCGGCTCAGTCGGTTAAGCGACCAACTTCGGCTCAGGTCGTGATCTCACTGCTCGTGAGTTCGAGCCCTGCGTCAGGCTCTGTGCTGACAGCTCGGAGCCTGGAGCCCCCTTCGGATTCTGTGTCTCCCTCTCTCTCTGCCCCTCCCCCACTCACACTCTGTCTCTCTCTCTCTCTCCCTCAAGAATAAATCAACATTTGGGGCGCCTGGGTGGCGCAGTCGGTTAAGCGTCCGACTTTAGCCAGGTCACGATCTCGCGGTCCGGGAGTTCAAGCCCCGCGTCGGGCTCTGGGCTGATGGCTCAGAGCCTGGAGCCTCTTTCCGATTCTGTGTCTCCCTCTCTCTCTGCCCCTCGCCCGTTCATGCTCTGTCTCTCTCTGTCCCAAAAATAAATAAACGTTGAAAAAAAAAATTTTTTTTAAAGAATAAATCAACATTTAAAAAAATTGTTTTTAATCTTTAAAAAAATAAAAATTCAAAATTAGAATCCGTAAATAAAAACAGATACAGATACATATGAAGTAATACATAAGTTTACATAAATAGCCTAGAAAAAATGTGACCAAATTTACTAGAGGAGAATATGCTTTCTCCTTCCTCCAATTTTCCGAGTGAGTTACTAGAGTATAAATAAAACATGAAACGAAAATCTAATCTTTAATTAGCAGATTAGTTTTTTATTTCAGTATGTAGGCAACGGGATAGGATAGCACGGGTTTATAAAAATAGTAATGTTTGGACCAGAAAAGCATGTAAACTTAAAATTAATTATGTCTCTTTTCCTATAATTACTTGTTTATTGATTTAAGTATTGTTAACCAAAAACAAGGTAAAATCCACTATCCTTTATATCAGAAAGAACACTATTTGGTCCAGAGGATTCATGCTTTCCACTCCGGATTCTTCCCAAACATTTCCTACATGTATGTTTTTAGCATAATCCTAGGGTAGTGTTATCCAATGAAAACACCATCTAGATACTGCTGGTACATTTTGAAAAGACAGAATTAGGGGCGCCTGGGTGGCTCCGTCAGTTAAGCATCCAGCTTCAGCTCAGGTCATGATCTCACAAAGTTCATGGGTTTAAGCCCCACTTTGGGCTCTGTGCTGACAGCTCAGGGCCTGCAGCCTGCTTCAGAATCTGCGTCTCCCTCTCTCTGTTTCTCCCCTGCTCGCGCTCTGTCTTGCTCTCTCTGAAAAATAAATAAAAACATTAAAAAAAAAAAACCAACAACTTCAGTCTTTCTGTCTTTCCACTTTGCACATTGGCCATCATCCCCAGGCATGTCACCTCATGGTTGCAAAATGGCTGCTGTGGTTCCAAGTATCACATGCAATTTCAAGGCAGAAAGAAGGGGGAAGCTACTACTGAGTCAGCCACTGCTTTCTCATGTAGCAAAAAAGCAAAAACGCTCAAGAAGCTTCCCTGAAGATTCCCTCTTGCATTTCATTGGCAAGAAAGGGAACACATGCCCACAATACGACTCGATGAAAGGGAGACCGGGAAATTGATTCTGAACCTAGTTAAGTATCTCTCCTTAACTGAGCTCGCCATCGAGGAAACTGAACATCTAAAATGGCAGAGCAAGAAAAATCAGATTTTCATGGTTCGTTATGTTGAAAATACGGAGACCAAAAGTTAAAAACTGAGTTCCTTCTTCAAAGCAAAGTCATTATCAAGCATCTGATTATAGAGCATTTTACACGGAAACTTCGTGAACCTGGCTCCCTCGGCTGAGAATCTGTAATCTGAGACAATCTGGTAATAATCTCATTTGGGCCATCAAAGGGGAGGGCGTAATGTTAAGTTATTAAATAATACGTGATGACTTTTAGAAGTGGAACCTCTTTTGAAAATGCAAAGCGCTGGAATTGGTAGTTAAGTCTTCACTCCATGTTCCAACAAGTAAAATCAGAGATTGCCAGTGATGTGTGTCCTAAATCACATCTGCTACTCTACAGAAACAGATGACTGCATATGCTTTGATTATAAAATAAGAACGGTGATTTGTATTCACGGCTGGGAGAATTAGTATCCTTACTCTGCAGTCACACCTCGAAATAATGTGAGACAGAATGATGATTCAAAGTTTATTCTTAGGCAGAGAAAAACAAGTATATAAAAGAAATAGAACAGAAAATGGGGGGGGGGGAACGTAAAGGAAATTCTTTTCTCTGCCTAGATTAAGAGAATTTGCTTTTCGATCTTCTTGCCTTCTTCGTCGGTCCAGTAAAGCAACATCATGGGCAACTTCAGGCTTTTTTTAAAAAACAAAAAAATCCTAAGCTTCTGGTTCAACTTACCACATTTCCTCTCTACCAACGGACGTTCTCCGTGACTCCTTCTCTTGGTCTCCGTGGGATCCTGTACTTTGCACTAGTTTTGATCTTGTAAAAACCTGTATCGTTCTGTGCGCCATCTTGAAATACCTCCCGTAAAGCTGTGGCCCAGGGCAGACGGAGGAATGAACTCAAAGGAGGAAAGAGCAGTCTGAGCAACCCTATTCTCAGGCGGAGCCGTCGATGTGATCTCAGGGAGAACCGTGGAAGGGACACATCCACCCCTCCCCCTGGGCCACAGCTCAGCCGGCAGGGCCTTGGTTCCATCCAGGGAGGCTCTGGGCTCTGGTTCCAGCCCAGTGACTGTGAGATCCTGTTTACTCCCAGTCTGAGCCCATTTATCTGAAGCAGATGCTTGCTGGAGGCTGCCTACAATCGCAAACTTACTTCGGCCCCTTATGGTTTCCTTCTAGCTCAGCGTCAGCCCCCGTGGCTTATTTATGTTCAGGAATGACTTGGTTTGCCGTCCCAACTTTTCTCCCAAGCATAAATAACCGCAGCCTTTACGGGGCTTCGTAGGGTGGGGACAGGTCTGGGTTCCAGGGGGAAATTTCTCCCTTAACCTGACCAGAAGTACAGCCATTTCACATCTACTTTCTTTTCTTCTTCTTCTTTTCCTTTCTCTCCCCTTTCTCTCTACAAATTTATCGCAGAAACCTGCCATTCCAGTAATGCAAAAGCTATTTTACTCCAGTATTAAAGTTGTCCTAGATAACAGGGCTGGTGGTCCATTTCATGAAAATTTATTTCCATAATATGAACCAACAATTTCAAAGACTCCAATGCATATAAAATTAATAAACCTGAACACTGCCTGATAGCATAGCCGTGGTGAAATCTACAAATTGAAATCACTGTTGCAGCCCGAATGTATTCACATTTGAAAACCACTTGACTTTCTTCACCACATACATGTTTGCTCTGTAGTGAGCAGTCTTGGTGTGGGGCCGGGGCGGGGGGGGGGGGGCACCATTAGGGCAAGTTCAGCATTTGGGTTAAGACAAGAATAGAAGGTCTGGCTCGGGGGCCATGGAACTGTCCCGGTGAAAGACCAGAGCGGACAAGATTTGGAGCAACCCAGGGCAGCTCAGGCTCTTGCATCAAAGAAAAGAGAGAGGGGGAACCAGCAAGTAGAGCGAGCCCGAAACCTGCCACGAGTTTACTGCTCACTTTGCATACATCAGTTCATTTAATCATTGTGTTTCATACATGAGGGAGAGAGGTTTCCCCCTTTCACAGATGGGGTAAGTTCTTTGAAAACGCCTTGGTTAACTGGCCGGTTCCTAAGCCACCAGATGGGGTGGATGCTATTCATCCTATTGTGCATTCATTATTCTATTGTTCTGCATTGTGCCAAATATATAGAAGGCACTCATTTAATACTGAATAAACAGCCCTCCCTTGACTCTCTTCCTGATGAGGCTTGCCCCTTGGGAGCAGATCTCGCTAGACTTTATTAAGACCTTAACCAGCAAGACTATCATTCAGAATAGAAGGTGGGGGGTAAGACCTTAACTCATTTAGGGGTGTTCTCTGTTTCCTTTGAGGCAGGGGATCATCCATAAGCCTCCAGTTCCCTGATACAAATCAGGACCAGATGCTCTGGCCACATCTGTGTTTCAGTCCGGGTAAACATATCTGTAAGAGGCTCCTGGAGTCAGGTTCCCGGTTCCACAGTCCAGGCTCTATAGTTGGTATCTCAACCTTTCATCGGGTTTCTCCAAGCCAGGCGAGCACATGACCACCAGTATCTTTCTTCCATCCGACTCACAGCCGAGCCCACCGCGTAGCTTAACAATAATATCGTGTCCTGTGTCCCCAAAACATTTGATAAGATCGTTCAGAACAAATACAGATCCCCCAAGGGATTATGGTCCTATTAATTTTGATTTTACATCTACGTTAGTCACATTAATTCCTCCTGGGCTGAGATTTATACCTATTTCACAATCACTACAGCAGCAACTAGAGAATCTTTTCATTTTCTGTTCTGATTTATTCAACTACATCTCTTTGCATCTAGAAAAAACCAAAAAGGCTGTTTCTCAAAACATTTGAGAAGCTGAGGTGATTACATAGAAACTGGCTGTGCGATCACCAATTTCTTGGAAACCCTGTTGAGGTTTTTTGCTTCCTACCCACCACTGGCACAGCTCGTAACCACACCCCTTCTCAGTCCTTAAGGTGTAAGGCAGCATGTATTAAACTTCTTTTTATTTTTAATTTGAAAAAAATTTTAGCCAGAAAGAAATTGAAAAAATAGCGCAAATAATTTTTTTTTAAGTTTATTTTGAGAAAGACAGAGACAGCGCGCGTAGGGGAGGAGCAGAGACAGGAGGGAGACGGAGAATCCCAAGCAGGCTCCTCACCACCAGCATGGAGCCCAATGTGGGGCTCGAACCTATGAAACCACGAGATCATGACCTGAGCCGAAACCCAAGAGTCGGTCGCTCACCCGACTGAGCCACCCAGGTGTCCTGCAAAGAATTTTTATACATCCTTCACTGAGATTCCCTGAATGTTAACATTTCACATTCATTCTCTCTCTATGTGTTCATATACACACAGAGGGTGCTCAATTAATGCATGTTGAGTTACTTGATAGCTTGAGGGCATCGGATTATACAACATCTAATTCTCCTTTCGAAGGAATCTATGATCTTATCGCTTGTACATAAGGTGAATCTTTCACAATGTTTGTAATATGTCTTCACACATCAAAACACTAGTAACCAGTCAATTCAGTCACATGATAAGCTAATAGTTCAGAGGCAAATAGTTGGCATTTCCCCCAACATCACATTAGATGCCAAGTCATACAAGAATTGTCTTATAAATAGGACATGAGTGAGAGTGAATTATCCCTGCCCAAGAAATAAAAAATTAGAGGAAGCTGAGACCCTTAAAATACAGAAAAAATCAGCTGGGGTAGATCAAAGCCACCTTCCCGCGTGGGACTCCCTGAAGCTTAGAGGCAACATTGATACCCGTACTCGTGGGTCCCACAAGTGCCACGTGCTGAGCAGAGGTCCCCAAGTCTGCGTGTTTGTTTCCCTGTGATCCCTGTTCTACTTGGTGACATTGTAACCAATTGTGGGAGTTGAGATTTCTCCTCAAAAATTTATTTCATTCCCAGTTTCTTTTTTTTTTTTTAACGTTTTATTTTATATTTGAGAGAGAGAGAGAGACAGACAGACAGACAGAATGTAAACAGGGGAGGGGCAGGGAGATGGAGACAGAACTTGTCAGCACAGAGCCCAACACGGGGCTCGAACTCATGAGCAGTGAGATCATGACCTGAGCCGAAGTCGGACACTTGACCGACTGAGCCACCCAGGCGCCCCAAGACTGTGGATGTGGTTGTTTCTGTCCCATCGCTTCTTGTGAGGTTAGCGCTAGCAAGGGTAGAGATAGGCTGGCACGAAAGGAGCTTGGAGACGGGGCTCTAAATGCCACCACCAGGATAACTCCTCAGACTCGGAGGGACCATCAGGTGTCCTGGTGGTTTGTCAAGGGACCGTGGGGGGCGAGGGGGAAGGACCCCAGAGAACTGCCTGCCTACTCCTGCGTACACTCTGCCCATGTTCATCTCCGGATCGCTAAATAATGTCTCCCTGTTTCTTTGCGTTAAAGGTGAGCATTCAGCAGCAGTGTGTGGCCTGTTTTCAAACACGCTGCATCAGGTCAAGGCTAGACGAGAAAGGAGCTGTAATACAGATGAGAGAAGGGAGAAATTATAGAATTCTAGAGACGAAATAGGCAGACCTTGGGCACTAAATGTGGGAAGTGAGCACGAGCGGCAGAAAGAGGCAAATTCACCCTGGTTGAGGCCCTACTGTGTGCCAGGCACTGCACATACATAGTAGGATTTATGTGAGGCAGCCTTCATTAGCCCCACCTCATGAGAAATCAAGTCTCAGAGAGGTGAAGTGACTTGTTGAGGTTACACAGCTAATAAGGAGGAGGTCAAGACACTGCCCATTAACATAAACCGTTTTTCCCCCCTGGTTTAAGCAGCATAACCTAGTCTTCAAATGAAATCTGAAACAAAAGCCCAGCATATAAAACAGATCTGCTCTCATGGGGCGCCTGGTTGGTTCACCCGGAAGAGCGTGCGACCCTTGATCTCGGGAGTCATGAGTTTGAGCGTCATGTTGGATGTAGAGATTACTTCAAAAAATAAATACACTTTTTTTTTAAGTTTATTTTATTTTGAGAGAGGCAGAGACAGCACAAGTTGGGGAGGGGCAGAGAGAGAGAGAATCCCAAGCAGGCTCAGCACCATCAGCCCAGAACCTGATGGGGAGCTTGAACCCATGAACCGTGAGATCGTGACCTGAGCTGGAACCAAGAGTCCGACACTTGACCGACTGAGCCACCCAGTGCCCCTAAATACACTTAAAAAAAACCAACAACCGATCTGTTCTGGTTAGAAAAGGATAAAGGGAAAGGCAAAACTATGGAGACCGTAAGAAAATCAGTGGCTGCAGGGGGTTAGAGGGAGGGATGAACAGGTGAAGCACAGAGAATTTTTAGGGTATAGCAATGGCTCTGTACGATACTATAATGGCAGATACGTGTCATTGAACATTTGTCCAAACCCATAGGATGTACAACACCAAGAGCGAACCCTAAAGTCCGCTATGGACTCTGAGTGGTGATGATGCGTCAGTGTGAGTTCATCACTTGTAAGAAACGTCCCACTCTGGAGGAGGTGTTGACCGCAGGGAGGTTACGCGTGTGTGGGGGGCAGAGGGATGTGGGGAATCTCTGTACCTTCCTCTCAATTTTGCTGTGACCCTAAAACTGCTCTAAAAATAAAGTCCATGGAAATTTTCTTTTATTATTTTCTAAAAAAGGTTTAATGTTTATTTTGGAGAGAGACAGAGACAGAGCATGAGCAGCGAAGGGGCAGAGAGAGAGGGAGACACAGAATCTGAAGCAGGCTCCAGGCAGTGAACCGTCAGCGCAGAGGCCAACGTGGGGCTCGAACTCATGGTCCGCGAGATCATGATCTGAGCCAAAGTCAGATGCTTAACCGACTGAGCCACCCAGACACCAGAAATTTTCTTTTAGAAAGGATGAGGGGTCTCTGGTCCCCCCCAACCCCCACCTCACTCTTCCCTTTGGAGGTCCCTGATGCCACCAAGGGTCTTTCAAAGCACGGGCAGTATGAAAGCCACCATCCCCACCACGAGAGGACAACCCCTTCTGTGAAGAACCCAGAGCAGCCTTCCGCAGGGTATGTTACATACGGGGTGCGGCCCTTTCTTCCACCCACTCTGATTTCCGTTCCTGGGACTCCTCCCCCAAATGGATAGCAGGGATCTACTGCCCAGAGGACGATCCTTCCAGGCGTTAGCCCCACCTGACACCTCTCAGGTCACAAGGAGCTCGCATAACTAGAATGTGTTTGCCCCAGACCTCCGGGGGATCCCCTCCGGCCCAGACAGCATCTCAGGCCAGCTATGCTGCGGGAAGAGAAAGAGTGTTTAGAGACAGACGTGGCCAGGACAGCTCTGGGGCCTGGAGCTGCTACACCTTCCATTGCTCAGAAAAGAGAACGAAAGAGAAAAAGAGGTTTCCTGGTTCCGTCTCCCTAGATGGCAGGCATTTTTTTTTTTTTTAACTACTAAAATTCCTATTTATTTCCTTGTCTCAGAGGCCAACACAGTGCAGAACCCCCGGAGGTATTTAACAAAGGCACACTGAATAAAGAATTGTGAGGCCTGTAGGGGGATTCTCTCCTCATCAGCTAGGGACTCGCTGAACATAGTATAACAGTTGCAATAAGTGATTCAAAAGCAAGGAGGGGCACCTGGGTTAAGCATCGGATGCTTGACTTCAGCTCAGGTCATGAGGTCATGCTTCATGAGTTCGAGCCCCAAGTCGGGCTCTGTGCGGACAGCTCGGAGACAGTGGCTCAGACCATCTCAAAGAACTGTCTTGCCGTCAGTAAAGTTTGGCTTTGAGTTGAGTACCATCCCCTTGATGTGTGTGACTAATAGGACGCAGCAAAAGAGATGTCATTGCAGTTTCTGACCAAAGCCTCACTGGCCCTAAAGTTTTCACATCCCGCCTCTTTGGAATGGAAGAGAACTTTCTGCCCTGCTGCGAGAAATCCGCGCTGCATGGAGAGGCCACACGCAGGTGCTCCGGCCCACAGCGCCGCCTAAGCCCCCAGACAAACACAGCATCAACTGTGGCCACGGGAGACATACCATCTTGGACATCCAACCCCGTTGGGTCTGCAGATGACTCCAGTCCCAGCCACCATCTGAGATTCCTGAGAGAGAAGGGCCCAACTTAGCCCAGGAAGCCTACAGAACTTTGAGAGGTACGTTCATTTCCTACGGCTGCCCTCCCACAGTACTATATACCGCGTGGCTAAAAACAATAGAAATTCATTCTCTCACAGTTCTCGATGCTAGAAGTCTGAAATCAAGGTGTAAGCAGGGCCGTGCTCCCCCTGAAACCTCTAGGGGAGGGTCCTTCCTTGCCTCTTCCAGCTTCTGGTAGTTCCAGGTATTCCTTGGCTTAATGGCAACAAGATTCCGATCTCTGCCTCCAATGTCACATGGCCTTCTTCACTGTTGTCTCCGTCCAATTTCCCTCCTCTGGTGAGGACACCGGTTAGACTGGATTTGGACCCACCTTAATAACCTCATCTTAACTTGATGACAAAGATCTTATTTTCAGATAAGGTCAAATGAGGGTTAGAACTGCAACATATTGAGGCACCTGGGTGGTTCAGGCGGTTAAGTATCCAACTTCGGCTCAGGTCATGATCTCACGGTCTGTGAGTTCGAGCCCCGAGTCGGGCTCTGTGCTGACAGCTCGGAGCCTGGAGCCTGCTTCAGATTCTCTCCCTCTCTCTCTCTTTCTCTCTGCCCCTCCCCCACTCGTGCTCTGTCTCTGTCTCTCAAAAATAAATAAACATTAAAAATTAAAAAAAAAAAAAGAACTACAACATGTTTTTTTTTTGGGGGGGGGAACACAATTTAACCTACAACCCTTGTACACAAGGGACATAAGCTGATTATCTAAAGGAAGTCAGCCTATGATTAAAAAGTAGATATGCAGATAATTGAAATGTGAGTGGAAGATTGTTTGACTTGCTTTTAGTATAGATTTAAATTGGGTTTTGCTCTTTCTTATGATGTATTCCCCATTAATGTCTACTTTTACAAGAGTCAAGGTCTTTATTCTAAGCCTGTGCTATATAAATAACCAAAGGCTAAGAGTCAGAAGAGTTGTATCTGTCCCTGACGAGCTATGTGATCTCAGGCAAATCAACCAGCCTCTCTGGGCATTAACTGCATTCTTCAACAACCATACATTAGAATCCTACAATATGATGGCAGCAGTAGGGGCTCAAGTGTTCACACAGCCCAATGTCTCATTTCACAGCCCAGGAAGTCAACCCGTGTGAGGTGAAAGGAACTTCCAGTCATAAGCCAGCTGTATTCTGATAGTATTCATCTGTTACATGAGGGGCTTGGGACAAATTTTCTCAAAGGCTTTTTCCAGTCATTAAGTGGATTCTGATTCTAAAACCATGAATCTATATTTTACCCACTTTCAATGAAAAAGAAATATTACATTCGACTCAGCTGACGCATTTCTGAGACTCAGAAGTTGTAACTGCCAAATTATGTCACCACAATTTCCTTGACTTTGATGCTTATGAATTATGAAGCCAGTGAATAGAAAGTTTCATCAAACCATCAAAAGCTAAAAATGATTTTTTTTGTACTTTCAGTTTGCATGACTTTGAGGTTGCTGTTTTTGCTAGTCCTAATAATGTCTCCATGTTTTTAAAAGCCCCTCGAAGATCTCATCGTGGCATAGATAAAGCACAGGGCTCACCTACCAAGAACTCACTCAGGCTTGGAAAGGCACTCACTGCCTGATTTAATAGAAAAAAAATAATTATTTGAGACTAACATGCAAAATAAAAGTATACATCACATATAAGTGATATATATACACATACACATATATAATATATACGTGTATGTGTATATAGCATATACTGATACATCACTTTCTTTGCAAATAGGAAGAGATCTCAAATGTTGTATGGGTATGTGTTGGAATTGTGGGTTTCAGATGTGTATTAGATTCAGCCTCCAGTTATGCCCAGTACCAGGGTACAACACTTAATAACCTTTAGGAACATTTGTATGAACGAACTGCTTTTGGAAACGAAAGGCACGTGATACAGCATGTAAGTTAATAGCGACACCAAGCAGGTGCTGGGTAAAAAGATGCTTCAATAATGTACCAGGAGAAAATCTGGGTAAGTGAGCTTAAGATACAGTTTCAGACCGTATGATTTGCCACCGTAGCAAAATCCGAGAATATGAATCAGAATTAAAGAGTCATAAAATGAGAAAGTGTTTGCTACCTCGTCAGAGCACGATATCAATCGTGGGCTCCAAACGTGTCAGGAGCACGCAGGGACCATTTCTTTGTTCCTGGACGCTCATGGGCTCCTTCCCCTCTGTTCCCAAATCCTTGTGAAATGCACTTTTATCGCACTTGACCCATGCATAGTCATTATTAGTTTATAGTTCATGTCCCTGTCTAGGCTGTGAGCATCTGTGGGGAGATAAATTATGTCTTAACTGTCTTCGTGTACCCAGGGTCTGCCCGTGCCTCGGGTACAGAAGGTGATCAATGAGCCGTGTTTCTCCAGTCCCTCCACCGACAGCAACAAAGATGCTGTGGGTGATGCAGACGTGAAGAGGGAGCCGAAATAATGGGGATTTGAAACAGAACAGATTTTTCCTCCCAGGCAGCTATGGGTAACTGTTAACAAATTTGTCGTTCATTCATACCTTCCCCATCCATCCCTGTCTCGGCCGGCGGGGTAACTTCTAGCCTCTGGACTGCTGGGTGAGACCCTCCTTACCCGCCGCCCGACGACGGCAGCCTCCGTGGCAGCTGTCTCCCCGAAGCACCTGCCGCAGACTCAGACAGGAGCAGAGAACCGCCTTCCGACCACAGGTCCTCCTTCCCACCAGCTTCCGCGGAGTCCGGAGCCTGACTCGGACGTGGCAGTGATGAAGGAGAGGGACGTTTTCTCTCGAAAAAGAGTTCTGGAAGCAGAGATCTGAGTGCACCTCCGTTGGGCCATACCCTTGCCAGGGGTCCTTCTGCGCAAAAGGGAGAGCCCCCCCCCCCCCAGACAGGACCTCCTATCCCAGCTACAGTCCCCCGTCCACCCACGGGAGATGGCAGTTCAACTGTCACAGCCCCGCGTCGTCCCCTCCCCGTTCCCAGATCGGGGACAGTGAGGGTCCGTGTCCTGGTTCCCTGCAGCACGGTCAGCGGTGCCAGGTCCCAGGCACTGGGCCTGCTGCTCCCTTCCCACAGGAGGGCGAGAGCCAGCTGGACGTCACTTGTGAAGGTGGAGCTGGAATCTGCTGGGTGACACCTCGCCAGCAGGTCCTGCCAAAGCCTGAGCTGGTTGCCCCGCGGCTGCCTCACGAGTTGTACGAGAAGCTTCTCCCCTAATTGTCTTTTCCTCCCCGGTCCTTTTTGCCAGTGAGCCAACGGGAGCCTGGCTCTGCTCTTCACACAGCTCTGGGTCGGACAAAAGGCACAGCTGGGGACCAGGCAGCAGGTTTCGTAGAGACTTTTCTCTTTCCCTCGAGTTTCCTTTCCCACTGCTTTCTTTCAAAGGCATCTCGTAAATATCCGCCGAACCAAGGGGGGGCTCCTCCCATCTGCCTGGTACTTTCTGCAGCACTAGTCCCTTCCGTCTTCCAGGGAAAGGTAGGCTTTGCTCCCGCCCTGCTCTCCTTCTCTGGTTTGGAGGCCGAAAGCTTCTGGTGAGCCCCGGTCTTGTCTAAAGAGGTGTCAGGAATGTTGCGCGCCGCCCCACCACAAAAAAGGGAAAGATTAAGAACGGACAATGCTCTGAGGTTGGCGATGGCCTGGGTCAGGTGGAGTCCTTCGACAGAGGAGTTGCAGAGAGAAGTAACCTAAGGCTGTGTGTAGGGTCCCCCTGTGGATCAGGCGTTTTCAGGTCCTCTGATTCACACCTCTGCCTCGCAATCGCCTCAAGAAGAGGGCAGGGTTCCCATTTCACGGATGCGAAAATGGTGGCCCAGAGATAGTAACTAGCCTTCCCAGGCTCCTTCAGCTAGCCCCTCCTGGCTGTCTACGAGAATAATTTGTTCTTGTTTCATTTGATCACATGGCTACACTTCATGTTCCTGTGCTCATTCTAGTCTCCTGTTTACGCAGAAGTCTCACAAATTTCAAGCATTAGAGAATTCTGGCTGGGAAGTGTCCAGCAACCTTCCTGGGTCAGCGTTCAAAGCAAGTACATCAGGAAGGGCAGACTTCCCAAAGCATAGTCTGCGGAGCTGGGTCCAAACTGTTACCAAGCTGCCCAGAGAAAAATACAAAAACTAACCACCTCAAAACTTCTAAGGCCAGGCTTTTCAACCTTGACACTGCTGATATTTTGAGGCGGATTATTCCTTCATGGGGTGGGGGGGCGGGGCCCGTGCTGTGCATTGTGGGACATTTAGCAGTATCCCTGGCCTCAGCCCACTGGACACCAGTAACACCCCCTCCCCAGCTGCAACAGCCAAAAAACGTCTCCAGACATTGCCCCCTGTGCCCTGGGCGCAGAATCATGCCCACCCCCCTGCCAGTTGAGAGCCCCTTTTTAAAAGCAATTTGCCCAAGGGATTTTCTATCTTTTCAATCCGATACTAAAAACATCGGACGTTGAATTTTGTATGTCTTCCTTGTTTTTTTTTTTAATTTCATCTCCCCAGCAATTCATTTTTAATGATTTTATTCAAGTATCAGTCTGCAAAGGCATGGGGGAAACAAAAAAAAGCAAAACAAAACCGCTGTTTCCCCCTCATTGGTTGGAGAAGCCCTGTTTGGGGGAAGAATATAACAGACACCCTTGGGAGAAGGCCACTGGCGGGGGGAGACAAGAACTATCCCACCAGGATCCTGTCCTATCCTGACCGATAACTGGGGGGGAGGGGGTGGCCCTAAACAGAGCCTTTTATTTATTTATTTATTTTTTTAATTTTTTTTCAACGTTTATTTATTTTTGGGACAGAGAGAGACAGAGCATGAACGGGGGAGGGGCAGAGAGAGAGGGAGACACAGAATCGGAAACAGGCTCCAGGCTCCGAGCCATCAGCCCAGAGCCCGACGCGGGGCTCGAACTCACGGACCTCGAGATCGCGACCTGGCTGAAGTCAGACGCTTAACCGACTGCGCCACCCAGGCGCCCCAAAACAGAGCCTTTTAATATTAAATTTTTGAAAACCATGTGGCAAAGACACAAACCCTCCTCGCCACCCCCCCCCATGTGACACAGCTCCCCTTAAGGTTTACCAGCTTCTCATCTCGTGCCCCCCCCCCCTTTCCTAGTCTGGCCAGACAGACAGACATCCAAATGTCCTCCTTCTCTCCCTTCTGACAATGGATTTTCAAACAGTGGCAAACCTTTTGCCCTTTCAGACAGCGCACGCAGGAAGGAAGCAATCTTGATGGATTATAGCAACCAGATTACTTTCAAGCTCTTGGCAATACTGTTTTTATTGTCGATGTCACCCACTTCAGCTCTGTATATTAATATGTCTTTTTCTGATTACAAAAGAAATACACACTTGTTGTAAAATGTGAGTATCATCGAAATCTGTAACTCGAAAGGTAAAAAGAAGTCTCATCTCGCTCTGCCCGGCTCCTCATCGTGAGCACCGAGGTTAGATCATCTTCCAGAGCTGTGTGTACCTATAGATGTGTGTATGTGTGTATGTGTGCATGTATATTTATATACATATTAAATATATATATTTAAACAAATGGAATCATACTATGTATTCCGGTCTGTAACAATTGTCCTTAGATATTCAAGGTTGCATAAAAAAGAAATGCCAGGCAAAGGTTCTGATGCTAAAACGAGAACAATTGAAAAATCATATATTTGTAAAGCAAAGAATTACTGAGAATATACCTCTCCAGATTTCAGAAATGTGAAAATTTGCCGACGTGTAGCCATATGGTAAGTATGTTTATTTCCTTAAAGTTCACCCAAAAGGATTGTTCTCATGCAGTATTTATTAAAATGTATGTTTTCTGTCTAACGTTATTGAACAAAACAAATATTTCCCTGGACCAGCCTAACCATCTTATTAACTGTAAATTGCATTATCTGAAATGCAATCAATATTCTTCTGGTATACAATGCTCCTAACATATAATTCTAAACCACATTAGTACAGGGAGAAGCCTGCAGAAGATTTAACAGGCTTTGTCTTGCCTAGCTATTGTTCAGATTTCTTCATCCAGACCCTGCAGTCTGAACTGAGCATTAATTATCACCGAGAGCAGGGAAAATGTCATTTAAAAAAAAAAAAAAAAGACAACAACTGACAGTCGTAGGTAAAGAAATGGCACTTTCAGGTTTGGATACCCAAATCAAACATTCCTTCCAAGAACATGCTTTGAGCGTATTTTATATATTCCAAGTTCTGAGCTGGGGGCTGTGGGTAAGCCGAAGGTAGTAAGGGTGTGATCTCTGCCTTTGCAGAGGTCTCTTAGGACATGGTTTCTCCCTTTAAGAAAGAATATACTGGGGGCACCTGGGGCATCCAACTCTTGATTTCAGCTCAGGTCATGATCTCACGGTTTGGGGGATTAGGGCCCCACGTTGGGCTCTTTGCTGATGGCACAGAGCCTGCTTGAGATTCTCTCTCTCTCTCTCTCTCTCTCTCTCTCTTTTTCTCTCTCTCTCAAAATAAATAAATAAACTTTAAAAAGAAAAAGAGCATACTGTGAAACATTTTATTCTTTGGTGATTTAAGCTCACGTACTGGATATCAAGTAAGCATTTTTGCTGATTAAGTACCTATTAATATCACTTTCTCAGTGGATGTAGACGTCTCTTACCTCACACTGACTATAATTTTTTAAAGTTTTCTTAAATTGAATTCCTGCTAAATGAATCCTACCCTTATAAAATCAGACAGGCTTTCCCGAAACAAAACAAAACAAAACAAAGAGAGCACTGTCTTGGAATGCAAGAGAAGTATAATTTAAAAAGCAGGCGTCTAAAAAAATCGCACGCACTGAAAATGCATGCATTGAGCAAACACTCAATAAATTTTCATTGTTGAATTAACATATGAATAATATTAATATTGGCCATATTTTTCAAATTCCTCTTTGTCCATAAAGGGCTTACCCACTTCCTAAGTCTGACTTGGAAAATGCCAACACAACCATCCGTGTGAGAGGAAATCTATCCAGAAACCCTGCCAGGAATTGGGTGTCTGTTTCACATCCAGTCTCACTGTAGTTCCTGGGGCTTTAGGATTTGGTGAAGTTCTACCTCACACGCAAACCTCCCTACTTATTTGGCTGTGCCTCCAAAGGATTTTTTTTTTTTAATTTTTTTTTCAACGTTTATTTATTTTGGGGACAGAGAGAGACAGAGCATGAACGTGGGAGGGGCAGAGAGAGAGGGAGACACAGAATCGGAAACAGGCTCCAGGCTCTGAGCCATCAGCCCAGAGCCTGACGCGGGGCTCGAACTCACGGACCGCGAGATCGTGACCCGGCTGAAGTCGGCCGCTTAACCGACTGCGCCACCCAGGCGCCCCTCCAAAGGAATTTTTTTATAGGCCTTGCTTTAATTTACTTCTACAGTTTACTTTGGTCTTACCAATGTATTCGGTAAAGAGGTTAAGTGGATAGTTGATTCCTTTCCTAAGACTACGGACTCTAATATCCAAGCCTCGGGGTGAATGGTCTGGTCTCTAAAAACACCGCTCTCTCCTTTCTGACCTGGTGAATCTGACCCAACGCACACCTCCACCGTTCTCACCGGAGAGGCAGCTCCAAGGCGACCCAAGTTTTCACGGAGGGTTGTCACTATCCCGTGATCAGAGATGCCTTCAATGCACAGGCTAATAGTAAATACACCCTTACGTGTACAGACATGTTTACAACTACCACAAGTGTTGGATTTAAGACGATACACCTTTTGGGGCGCCTGGGTGGCTCAGTTGGTTAAGCTACTGATTTTGGCTCAGGTCACGATCTCATAGTTCATGAGTTCGAGCCCCACGTCGGGCTCTGTGCTGCCAGCTCAGAACCTGAAGCCTGCTTTGGATTCTGTGTCTCCCTCTCCTCTGCCCCTTCCCCTGCTTGCACTCTGTCTCTCTCTGTCTCTTTTTAAATTTTTTAAATGTTTTATTTATTTGAGAGAGAGAGAGAGAGAGAGAGAGAGAATGGGGGAAGGGCAGAGAGAAAGGGAGACACAGAATCCGAAGCGGGCTCCAGCCTCCGAGCTGTCAGCACAGAGCCCGATGCAGGGCTTGAACTCACAGACTGTGAGATCATGACTTGAGCCTAAGTCAGATGCTGAACTGACTGAACCACCCTGGCGCCCCTCTCTCTCTCTTTCAAAAATAAATAAACATTAAAATATAACAATAAATTTAAAAATAAAATAAAATTTTAAAAAGGATGACACATCTTTTACACAAATTTTGAAATTAATTACTAACTCTGTAATACATAAACGAATCTTTCTTAATTTTTCCCATGGTAGCTTTTATGCTCTCTCCACTCTTATCCCAAAGCTTTATTTAAAAGGTCACCTGGGGGTGCCTGGGTGGCTCAGTCCGTTAAGCGCCCGACTTCAGCTCAGGCCATGATCTCACAGTTTGTGGGTTCGAGCCCCATGTCGGGCTCTGTGCTGACAGCTCGGAGCCTGGAGCCCGCTTCGGATTCTGTGTCTCCCTCCCTCTCTGCCCCTCCCCCACTCACACTCTGTCTCTTTCTCTTAAAAATAAATAAACATTAAAAAAAGAATAATAATCCTGACTTCCACTAGTTGCTAAAAGAAGAAAATCACTTAAACTCCTCCGTATAATTTGCCATAATATTCAAATCTACAGGCTTTAGATCAGGCTTCCCTTAGCAGGAGATGTTCTGTAGAAATCCTGAGACTCTCTACGGACATCATCGTCACATCAAAACCCCGACCTCACATACACACACACACACACACACACACACACACACACACACAAACACGCCCACGCCCACACACACACACACTCGCTCAGCTGATGAGATGTCAAGCCTACAGAATTTCAAATGACGTCAGCCACGGCTACTACAACATTCTCGGCTGGCGAAATCTCACGATGAAGAGTCGGAAGTGTTTTAACAGTAGCCAGGAGTTCGTACCACAATTTCCTGCCAGGATGTCACCCCCCGGTAAATTCTGCTCTGTCCAGGATTAGTTCTCCCAGCAGGTGCTACATCCTTCCTCCAGAACTTTCCTGGTGCACCCGATACTGTCAGTTACCCAGGTCTACAGGTAATGATTTTTTAAAGGGAGGAGCGATGGGAAGTGAGTCATTATAAGGTTGGTTTGGTGGGAAGGAGAGAACGGAGCCCTAGTTCTAGCTTTGTTATGTTATTATGGGGTGGAAAAAGATATCTTGAAGTCCTAGCCCCCAGCACCCCAGAATGGGAACTTATTTGGAAATAGGATTTTTGCAGATGTAATTAGTGATGATGGGGTCATACTGGAGTAGAGTGGGCCCTTAATCCAATATGGCTGGTGTCCTTACAAGAAGCAGGAAGACCACCATGGAACACACAAGGGAATGTCACATGACTGCAGACGCAGAGACTGGAGGAGGCAGGGGTTGGAGAGATGTATCTACAAGCCAAGGACACCAAGGGTTTCCAGCCACACCAGAAGCGGGAAGAGGCAAGGAAGGATTCTACCCAGAGTCTCAAAGAGAGGTTGACCCCGGTGACACCTTGATTTTGGACTTCCAGCCTCCAGAACTGTCTGACAATCTAGTTCTGTTGTTCTCAGTGCCCCAACTGGTGGCACTTTGTTAAAACAGCCATAGGAGACTGACCCAGGCACGCGTAGACATTGGACAAGACCCCTCATCTTCCCGAGAGTTTTTGTCACTGTATAAAACAGGCTGGGGGGCGCCTCGGTGGCTCAGTCAGTTAAGCTCCAACTTCGGCTCAGGTCACGATCTCATGGTTCATGAGTTCGAGCCCCACATCAAGCTCTGTGCTGACAACTCAGAGCCTGGAGCCTGCTTCGGATTCTGTCTTCCTCTCTCTCTGCCCCTCCCCGCTCACACACTCTCTCTCTCAAAAATAAATAACGATTAAAGCAAGTTTTAAATAATAAAAAAATAAAACAGGCTGTGAGGCAGGTGCCACAGGACTGTGGGGAGCCTTTTGTGTAAAATAACTAGAAAACTCTGGTTATAATTTGTTTCCGTTCAATTCTTTTCTAAAACCAACTCAGAAAGGGTAGGGCAATGATTAACCGTCATTTGGTGGTTCACACCCGGGACAAGTTCGGTCACATTCTGAGAGCAGAACGCATCGAGAGTGCCAATTCCTTGCGTGGATGTGGAACAGATCCCGGCCCATGAGGGGGTCCAGCCACCTGGCACAGCATGTCCTGGGCACTGCCGAAGGGCAGGTTACGTCTTCAGGAAGAAATTCTGAAAGCAGCACTGATTTTATTCCTCACACCGGCAAACCAAATGAGCACAAGTTTTACTGAAGACCACAAAAAAGTCTATCTACAGTGTTCTGAGGATGAGTTGACCTTTACTGCTTTCTAGAAGGTCTAGGTGTCGATTTGCACCAGCTTGAGGTTTTTGCCTCCATTTTTCTTTGATTGTTTTAGATTTCACAAGTAATTTGTAAATTACACTCTCCATTTAAAAGATTCAAATGAGGGGCGCCCGGGTGGCTCGGTCAGTTGAGCATCTGACTTCGGCTCAGGTCATGATCTCTCGGTTCGTGAGTTTGAGTCCCGCGCATATATCAGCACAGAGTCCGCTTTGGATCGTCTGTCTCCCTCTCTCTCAAAAATAAATAAACACTTAAAAAATGAAATAAAAAAATAAAAGACTTAAATGAGGCGCGCCTGGCTAGCTCAGTCAGTGGAGCACGTGACTCTCGGTCGCGGGGTCAACGGGTCAAGAGTTCGAGCCCGCCCATTGGGGGCAGAGCCTCCTTAAAAAAAATTAAAACTGAAAGATCCAAAAGATCCCCTCAACTCACCCCATTCTAAACGTCACTCTCTTTCTAAACCTAAGCCTCCATAAGCCTGTAGAGTTGTCCTTTCCCCCTTAGACATAGCCTGTATATTCAATCTGAATTTCGTCACGTTGTGCTCTGAGAATTTTGAGCTTTTATGATTTAGGTTGGGTATTCGATAGAAACTGTAAGTACCCTTTAAAATTTTTTTTCATGTTTATTTATTTTTGAGAGAGAGAGGGAGCACAGGGAGGCAGAGAGAGGGGGACACAGAATCACAAGCAGGCCCCAGGCTCCCAGCTGTCAACACAGAGCCCCATGCAGGGCTCGAACTCACAAACCACGAGATCATGACCTGAGCTGAAGTGGGATGACTGAGCCACCCAGATGCCCTATAAGTACCTTTTTAAAGCAATTTGCATTTAACGTTAGGGCCCTGTTGTTACACAACTATGTACAATATAATCATACAGGTCTTATGACAAATGAAGACCGATGTCGTACAGAAAAAGACGAGCTACACCTCGGAAGCTAACAGCAGTTAAAGTCCATGTTGGCCGTGAAAGGAGAGTTCAGAATGCCCGTGAATGCGGTTTATCATTTTTGTCATGTCTACGAGTTCAGTGATTAGGGTTAGAAGGTTCCAAACTGAGTATGGGCTTGACAAAGATTCTATAAGCAACAAATGGAACCTGCCATCAAAATTGTTCCCTTGTTTGCCTTAGGTCACGGGGCCTCTCTTGCAAGCCCAGAGTCCTTTTCCTTTTTTAAGTAGGCTCCATGCCCAACATGGGGCTTGAACTCACAACCCTGAGATTGAGAGGTGGCTGTGCTACCAGCTGAGCCAGCCAGGCACCCCTTACTCAAGTCTTGTTTGTATCCTTTTTCCTTCACTCTCTGTGCAGCCGACCCACCCACGCCCTTCCTGAATGCATGTTGGCTTTGACCTTCCCAGAGCCACAGTAGGGCCTTCATGGCCTCTCCCCTAAATGGTGCCTGCCATCTCCTGACCAGACATCCTGGCCCCCCGGTGCCCTTGAAAACTTCCAGGCCCAAAGCTTCTTTGTCCTGCTATAGGAGATGAAGTGGGCCCAGTATTTTCTGGGGTAAAGATTTGAAGTTCTAATGAGTTCTCATAGGAAAAATGTGGCCACGCCTTCAGGTTCTCGGTGGGCCACCTCCTCACGGGCTGGCTGACTCCCCACGTGTGAATTCTTGGGTACCGCACGTAACGAGAATAAGTCCAGTTTTATGGGAAACGAGATTCATAATTTCCACTGTATTCTCAAGGACTTTCTTGATGCCACAAAAAAAGGCATAAGAACCTTTAAATATTAGAATCTCTTCTGAATTTCAACATTGGCCGGAGAGCAGATTTAAATTGGCTACTCATTCATTCACCCTTTAAAATAAAGGTAGGGATGGGGTGCCTGGGTGGCTCAGTCGGTTGAGCATCCGACTTTGGCTCAGGTCATGATCTCATAGTTCGTGGGTTCGAGCCAAACGTCAGGCTCTGTACTGATGGCTCAGAGCTTGGAGACTGCTTCGGATTCTGTGTCTCCCTCTCTCTCTGCCCCTCCCCTGCTTGTGCTCTGTCTCTCTCTCTCTCTCAAAAATAAATAAACATTAAAAAAATTTTTTAAATAAAGGTGGGGGGGGGGGTTGCCTGGCTGGCTCAGTCGGTAGAGCATGCAACTCTTGACCTCAGGGTTCTAAGTTTGAGCCCCATGCTGGATATACAGATTACTTAAAAATTAAATCTTTTTTTTTTTTTTTTAATTTTTAAATAGGGGCGCCTGGGTGGCTCAGTCGGTTAAGCGGCCGACTTCAGCTCAGGTCATGATCTCGCGGTCCGTGAGTTCGAGCCCCGCGTCGGGCTCTGGGCTGATGGCTCAGAGCCTGCAGCCTGCTTCCGATTCTGTGTCTCCCTCTCTCTCTGCCCCTCCCCCGTTCATGCTCTGTCTCTCTCTGTCTCAAAAATAAATAAAAAACGTTAAAAAAATTTTTTTTTAAAAATTTTTAAATAAAGGTGACAGGGCCATATATTGCCCTACAGCAGGATCAATCCTTCAACGAGGTAAGTCACAAAATGAGAATACAACGGTACAGCCATGGCTTCTTGAGAAATGCTGAGCTTGACCTATGGTTCCTAGCTCTGACCTTGGCTTTGTATTATCAGGTTGTTTTCAATTTGCTTAATTTTCCCCACAACACTCACTACCATCTAACACGCTATGTCTTCTAGTTATTTATTTTTCTTTTTTGTCTGTCCCCCTCCATTAGGCTGTAAGTTTCATGAAGGTGGTAGGAACTCAATCCATTTCAGTTGAATGAATGAATGAACGAATGTCGTATTCTCCCACCATCCAGTGGAACTCTCCACATTACCTTTACTCCATCTCAGTCTCTCTGTCCACATCTAAATTCATCCGGACTCCGATCTCCCATTTCCAATTGCCTCAAATCTTCTCCTCCTCCTTTTAGTCACCGCTGCCACCACCATTTTGCCCCGTGACCCATGAATTAGCTTCCTAAATAGCCTCCCTGGCTTAGCTCTTCCCTTGGTACACCCTAAATTGCCATGTCATATTCGTTCCTAAAAATATCACTTGGATAATGTCCCTCCCCATTTCCACTAGCACCCCCCACAGAAAAGGGAAGCAATCACAATGGCTCTAAAAAACAAGATTATAACTTCCTCTTTATACTTAGGTTATGGAAGAGAAGACCCCCAAAAGGCTCCCTCGTGCTTCCACAAAGACGCTCCACCATGTGCCCATGCCCTCAATTGCCCTGCCTGCCTCCTCCGAACGGTCTCCACCCTTCCACACACAGAGGAAGCTGAACTCTGCCCTGAACTCCAGTGACAGAGTCTCCCTCAGATCTCATGAGAGGAAACCAGATGGGTCGGGGCGATTCCAAGGCACGAGGGGCTACAGACGTCATCAGACGGAAGCCATAGGTAGAAGTCGCACATCTGACCAAAGAAGAAGCCCCAAAAGCAAACACTGGAGGCCTTGGTTACACTGCTCGCTCCAGCACTCTGAAATTCCTTCTTCTCGCTCCATTATGCTTCATCTGAACTTGCAGCGTTGCGCTGATATTTCTCCCCGCTTACTTTTTTCATGTGAGCGTGGTCACTGTGCTTTACCACTCAACAAACCGTAAGAAATCTACAATGCAAGCCCTCCTCTGCGGATAAAGGAAATTGATTTTTTAAATCCATTTGGATTCACCAGAAACAACTGCCTTTTAACACCCATCTGAACTCCTACCTAATTATTTTTAGGGCTCTGGGCTAGAAAGCAAATTGCATTATGTTCTTCTAAAAGTATATACTTACAGAACCATCTGCAGTCCCTTCAAAGTAAGTCACTTCTGGAATACATATTGTTATAAACTCTATTAGATCATAGAATTACGGGGCTGGAAGTGATCTAGAGAACTGACAAGTCCCCACAGTCTTCAAAACCACATATTAACTAGGCCAGAAACTGAAAGGCTTGTTTGGAAATTTCCTGCTGCTTCCACAGCCCCAAACCGTAAAAATATTTTTCGTGTAGAATGAGACCAAATCCATAAGCATTTTATTTTATTTTTTTCATGTTTTTTTAAATTTATATTAGAGACAGAGAGCGAGCGAGCGAGTGAGGGACGGGCAGAGAGAGACAGAGACACAGAATCCGAAGCAGGCTCCAGGCTCTGAACTGTCAGCACAGAGCCCCACATGGGGCTCGAACTCACGAACCGTGATATCGTGACGTGAGCCGCAGTTGGAGGCTCAACCGACTGAGCCACCCAGGCGCCCCCATAAACATTTAAAATTAAAAAAAAAAAAAAAAAAAAAGGAATTCAAGAAGACTTTTCCAGTGCTAGGACCCATGATTGCTCCCCTTGCGAAGGACGAACGTCCACAGCAATCACGTGCACGTCGGAGGCCAGCCCCACCATTTCCAGTCCTACACTGTCACTAGGTTATCAGACTCAGTAGCCACCAGGAGCCAAATGTCACCAACAGAGTTGACCCCCACCTGTGTTGCCATGACAGAAGCCGGCAGAAAGGACAGGCTCTGCGACATTTATATCCAAACACCGGCCGGACTCATTCTAACCCGGACAAGTGCTCAGAAGCATGTTTTTATACAGTAAAAGCAAGTCAGGCCCTACCCTGAAATGAAACGTGTAGAAGTCCCAGTCTCCCTCCTGTTGCCCTCCCCCACCCCATGCTGGCTTTTCCGCCTCTCTCCTCGGACGTTCAGACCTCCCAGAACCTCCACCTTCAGCGGGAACAGCCAGACGCACTCAGCGTTCATTCGTCCAGCGCGGGTTCTTGGAGCAGCGCGCCCCGTACTCTACATGGATATTCTCCTCTGTTCTTCACAGCAGGACTCTGATGAGCATCCTCTGATCCTCGTTCAGCGGGTAAAGGATCTGAGGCACAGAGAAGCTTGGTAACTTGCCCAAGGTCACACAGCTAGTAAGCAGTAGACGGAGCAAGAGACTTGGACCCAGAGGTCCAACGTCAGCGGCCACGCTCTTAGGCTACCTTGTTCAACCTCCTCACGGGCCTGGGGCCTCCCAGCACTGATGGGAACGGTGCTCAGTGTTAGGAGGGGGCAGAAGGTGGTGCGATGTATATAAGGAGAGAGCCTGACCCGCTCCGGGGACAGGAATAGCTTCTCTAAGAGTGAGACGTTGCAACTGGGGCCAGCAGATTGGAGAGTCAACCATGGAAAGAGGTAGGGAGGCATGCTTCAGTCCAAGAAGTCAATCACTCATTCATTCATTCATTCATTCATTCAGACACTGAAATGCCACCAGCTGCCTCTCTCGGAGGCATCGGCATCTACAGTCCATTCCCGAGGCAGGAAGCAGAAACTGAAGTTCAAGCACTCGTTAACCCTAGAAATACTGACCCCGTGTGGTTCCATCGTTAACCCAGGGAATCAAGAGCCGCTGGAGGCTGTTGGGCAGGTGGATGAGGACACTTCCCTCTCTTCCTGAGATTGTACGGCGGCCGCCTGGCGGGCAAGGCCATCCCTAGATGAAGGCCCTCCTCCGGTTCGTGTGCTGGTTACCAAGCCTCTCTTCAAGGAAAGAAGCCAAGTGCCCCAGACTCTTGCTGCACTCTGTGTACAGGGATGGCCGAGGTGACATCTAAGCCACACTGAGTTTGGGGGAGGGATCTACTGAGCCCCTCCAGCCTCCCTGGGGCCACCCGCTGTTTGATTTACAGACCTGATGATCAGACAGTGACACAGGCCTGCTCCCTATAAGAATTCAGTTGTGCACCTGGTAAGTCCCTTACACTTGAATTTCAAAGTGTAACACATCAGGCGGTGCGGTTTGCTTTCTGGTTATTGTTAGCATCGTGGGAAAAGATACTATCTGAGCTGGAACAGACCTCTGAGAGCAACTCGTACAGCGTTTACCAAAGCGTGTTCCGTGGAACCCTGGCCCAGAGGGCTGCTCTACCAAGAAGAAATGGTCTCGCGATATCGGCTCCCAAACCAAGTGCATCGGCCTCCACACCTCAGAAACCTTCTCCGTATCAGTATCACTTGCGGCGCCCTCCTGGAACGGGTGCCCGGATCCCCCCCAATCCCACCAGAAACGGGGGCGCTGTTTCTAACTACGCTCTTTCCCTTACTTCTTGCAATTCCTCCCCAGAGCTGTTCTCAGAGCTGGCCGCTTTTGCCCCATTTTCACACCCATCACCCAGCGTCACCGGTACCCCTCCTCTAAAATATTATAGGCCTCCCATCGGTTCTGTCTATTCCCCACAAAGCAGCCAGAAGGGTCTCTGCAATGCACACAAACGTCACTCCCCCAGTTAAAATTTTCGATAGCTTTTTGTCTCTGCCCTAGGACACAGCCCCAAATCCCCCCAAAGGCTTTTAAAGGTCCATAATGATCTGGAGTCAGGCCTTTCTCCGATTTCTCCAGCAGTCCGTGCCCTCTCCGCAAATAAAATGTTATTTGCGTTTTTCTCTGCCACTTTTTCCCCTAACCTACCATTGTCAGGGCTCCAAGCTCCTGACGGCTGCCCCTCCGCTGCCCCCTGACTCCCCCTCATACCTCCCTTGGAATCCACCATGGCGTGTTTTTGTGACACCCATGAACTTCACTGGGCGGGGTCTCCTGGGGGGGGGGGGGCTCCGCCTCGCATGATGCCTGGCTTAGGAGGCGTTCACTAAATGCTACCGAATAACCGATAATATTAGAGGGAAAATAAAATGTAAAAATTACACCTGATGTAGCTCAGAATTGCCTAAACACATGTGCCCATGGGATTCCTCTCTCATTTAGCCTTGGGGCCCAGGCTGGTGGAAAGAGCTACCCAGGGTCACTTAGCACGTTAGTTCTTGAAAGAGCACAGGTTGTTCTCAGAAAATAACCTACAGCATAGAATTTAACTATTTTAACGCTACCTGGAGATGTGTTAAAGCTAAGAAAACCCACAGAAATTAGAAATCTTAATTAAGAGAGAACAGCCAGGCAAGGGAGGTGAGAGACTGGTTTTTCATCACTCACAGTGAAATAAAATTGATTAACAGTTAAATGAGGGGCGCCTGGGTGGCTCAGTCGGTTGAGCGTCCAACTTCAGTTCAGGTCACGATCTCAGGGTTCATGGGTTCAAGCCCTGTGTCAGGCTCTGTGTTGACAGTGCAGACCTTGTTTAGGACTCTATCCCTCTCTCTCTGCCCCTCCCTTGCTCATGCTCTCTCTTATTAAAAAAAAATAATAATAAAAAATAAAAAAACCTGAGTTTTTTTAGGAATGAGTTGTCTCATTCCTATGTGTGGCCCACCTGGCAGATACATCTTTCTCTAGCTGTATGAATACGGCTGGCTATACAGTTGACCCTTGAACAACTCAGGAGTTAGGGGCGTCGATCTCCCCCACCTGCCACAGTCCAAAATACGCACAGTACTTCCGACTCCCCCAAAACCTAACTACTAATAGCCTACTGTTGACCAGAAGCCTGACCGATAATAGTTGATTTACACTTATTTTGTATGTTATATATATTGCAGGTTGTATTCTTACAATAAAATAAGCTACAGGGAGAAAATCCAAAACATCAGGAAAAGAAAATACATTTACAGTACTGTATGATAAAAAAATACATACCTATAAGTGGACCCGCAAAGTTCAACCCTGCATTGTTCAAGAGTCAATGGTATTTGACTAGATAGCTTTAAGGACAAAAGGAGGGGTGCCTGGGTGGCTCAGTCGGTTGAGCATCTGACTTTGGCTCAGGTCATGATCTCATGGTTTGTGGGTTCTAGCCCCTCGTCAGGCTCTGTGCTGACGGCTCAGTGCCTGGCGCCTGCTTCGGATTCTGTGTCTCCCTCTCTCTCTGCCCCTCCCCTGCTCACACTCTGCCTCTCTCTCTCCAAAATAAATAAACATTGAAAAAATTTATTAAAGAGAAAAGGAGGTATCATTAGCATAAATCCAGGAAAATAGAAATGCATGACAGGAAAAGAGGACACTGATGCAATGTTGGCCAGTTATTAAAATTAAAACTCTGGAGAATCAGACTCAGTAGTCACTAATGAACGAATTCAAACAAATCTTTATTGAGGCATTAGATTAAGCGCCCTGTAGCTCAGAGAAGGTAACTACTCCATTTTTTTTTTAATGTTAACTTATTTATTTTGAGAGAGAGAGAGAGAGAGAAAGACCATGAGACGCAGAGAGAGAGGAGAGAAAGAATCCCAAGCAGGCTCTGAGCCATCAGCACAGAGCCCCACTCGGGGCTCAATCCCATGAACCCCGTGAGATCATGACCTGAGCACAAATCAAGAGTCAGATGCTCAACCAAGTGAGCCACCCAGGCGCCCCCTCTGCTCTGTTTTTTACAGTATGTGGCCCCAGGAGATGTTTTGTTTTGTTTTCAAATAAGTTTCAATTTTAATAAGACCCTCTACATACACATTTGCTACTGAAAATTAAACCAGCACATCAAAAAAAAATGCATTACGATTCCAATTTTTGAAAACCAGAAAATCTAGTCTTTGCACCCTGCCCTAGTTATAATTATGGTCTAGCCAAACCACCCAGTATTTTCTCTATGTGCCTCCTGCACAAGTTACTTGGCTTCCAATTTGATGTTAGGTTTTATCCTTTTTTTTTTTTTTCAACGTTTATTTATTTTTGGGGCAGAGAGAGACAGAGCATGAACGGGCGAGGGGCAGAGAGAGAGGGAGACACAGAACCGGAAACAGGCTCCAGGCTCTGAGCCATCAGCCCAGAGCCCGACGCGGGGCTCGAACTCACAGACCGTGAGATCGTGACCTGGCTGAAGTCGGACCCTTAACCGACTGCACCACCCAGGCGCCCCTCCTTTTTTTTTTTAAACATCTTTTTAAAAATATTTTTATTTATTTTTGAAAGCAAGAGAGCCTGAGCGGGAAAAGGGCAGAGAAAGAGAAAGACACACACACACAGAGAATCCGAAGCAGGCTCCTGGCTCCGAGCTGCCGGCACAGAGCCCTACTCTACAAAGCGCTAGTCGGACACTTAACCCAACTGAGCCACCCAGGAGCCCCCTGTTAGGTTTTATCTTAATGACTTCAGGCTTCTCAAACACACAGGCAACACTCAAAACCTACTAGTGCTTCCTTGGCTCAAATCAAAAAGTGGAACTAAAGCATCCTGAAGTCATTCGAATGCAAACTACAGGATTCCTCACAAATCACTGATATCAAGGTAGAAAAGACAAGACAGAGCCAATATCCTAGACTATCAAAATATTATACCATTGAAAGCCTATTGACAGACCGAAGCTCCTTCTAGATCTTTGGATTCCAGTAGAAGTTGATGCTCAGGACTCAACTTGCTACAAAGTAGCCTGGAAAGAACGCTATAGCCCAGAAAGAGCGAGAAAAACTGAAACTCCAACAAACCGCGGCAAGAGAAAGAACAGGAAACGTTATGTACTTTCTCTGATTTACTGACCTGATGGGAGTTGTTTTGAGGGTGAAATGAGCTAATACTAGTAAAGCTCTCAGTACAGTGCTCGGCAAGGAAGTAAATCTCAAAAAACAAAACCAAAAAAACATTAAAAGAGAGCTGACTTACCTTGGACATTGCAGATCTAGGACTGAGACCATTTCTATAAAGATCAAGGGCTAAACTCCTCTCCCCCACTCCCACACCCCATCAACCTCTTTGATCAGTACTTGCTCCGAGATTTCCTGTCAATTCCTTCAGGTCAGTAGAGGAGGAAAAAACTTTTCCTGGACCCTCTCACTTGCAGTGTCCCGCTCCTTGAATTGCACTGACTAAAGACAGTAGTAAGAGAAGAAAACAGAGTAGATTTGCGCGTGTAGCACTCAGAGCCGAGGGAACACTCCGTGATGAGTAACTCCAAGGTGGGGGTTAGAATTTGGAATTTATATACTTAGTAGGGGAGAGGAAGTGGGAGGGGAAGGCTCTGTGGGAAGAACACATAGGATTCTTTTGGAAAGACAGATAGGTTTTCAGGAGAACAAATGCAGAGATGAGGAAGTTTGTGATAATGTTTGTCTGTACAAGTTTGGGGGGCGGGGTCTTTCTGTCTTCTGGAGAGCCATAAAACTCTCCCAGGGAGGGCATTTATGAGTAAGTAGACTTTCCCCCAAGAGGAAATTTATGGCAACCCTATTTCCCGGAACTTGCTGCTTCCGGTCAGATAAGGGAAACGCCAGAAAGTCGATACCCCCCTGTGGATTCTCAATTGCCCTCAACTCAAAATAATTTCGTGTCGAAGTGGCATATTTTGGGGTGACATATCCAGATTCCCTTCAAGTACTGTAAGCATTACAAAGGAGAGAAAAAGCTGATGTGCTTCACCAACTTCTAAAGATAAAGAAAGATACCAGAGATATAGAAAGAAAAGTGAAGTTGTTCTATAAGCTAAAGATTACTACTACAGAAATTCCTACCTTTGTCAAAACAAAGAATCCTAAAATTTGTAAGAATGCCACTAGAGTAATTATCCGCCTTTAAAATACAGCATTTGACAACCTAATACCTTTCTTAATCTACTGCCTTTCTTAAATTATATACATTTTTAATCACCGAGACAGCTACTTCAGACTTCAGAATCTAAGTTTTTTGCAGGAACATTTTTAGCAGTACAATTTTCAAATCTTACTATCTTAAATTGGAGGTTTTCTCCATTTTTCCAAAATTCTCAACCCAGCCCCCAAATTCCCAATTTCCAAAGTTTTTCTCACTAATCACAATAGGGAATTAGGGAGTCAGCTCAGCCTTTTTCTGAATAATTTCCTGGTTTTGTCCTTACAGGAAGAAAGAACAGTAAGTTAGTAGGAAAACCCTAAGAAATATGTTAAGAGCTTTAGTTTGACAAAGTGCAGGAAACCTGTCAGTTTCCCCAACAGGAATTTTTTTTAATTTAAAAAAAAAAAATCGAAACTATCCTTACCAAAAAATTCAGATGCTGCCGATATCCGAAGGGCTCATTTATTAAATCTATTTCACATTTTGGTTTCCAGGGCGTGATTCATATCTGACATATAAAGCCAAGGTTCAACCCCACATCCTCCCTCGAAGCCCTCTCCCTAAGGAAAAAGAACTTCAAGTGTTCGTTGGCAATGTTTTTTAAGTGCAAAATACTTCGCGGGCAATCTCCTCTCAGTTTGTTAACTTTCACCACGAATATTTAAAGCTTTGAAAGGCCACCAATGGTTTTGCATTTGCCTAATCGGTGCTTTTAAAGGAATACCCCGGGCCTCTGGGGGGGTCTAGAAAAAGTAATTTATGGGTGATTCAAGCTGCTGAAGAACTCCCAGGACAGGGCTTTTAGTGCACACGAGGTTTGGGGAGGGGGGGGAAAGGGAGTGTTGCTGGAGCCACCTGTTTCATTCCCTATCTCACCTTTAATCCCTAACCACTAGAGACGTGGGTGTAGACGTCCAGGATCTGGGGGGAAGGGGCTCCTAATGATAACACGAAGCTGAAAGGTGGCACCTGCCAGGCCCGGGAGAGCGACCAGCAGGCCGGCGCCGGCGCCCCCTCCCTCCCCTGGCTGGCCACAAGCTCGCGACACTGACACGAAACCCACCCGGACAGCGGGACAGCCCCGGGCGCCCCGCCTGCAGGCGCAAGGCGAGCGCGTGGCTCGGTTTCCTCTGCAGCTTAGCTCTCGACCCCTCCCAGCCCGGGGCCAGCTGTCCTCGCCCAGACCCAGGCGCCACCCTCACCCTCGTGGCTGCCAGCCACCCTCCCGGTTTACTTTCATATTCAGCTAGGCACTACCCACAATGCATTTGTAAAAATGAAATGCAAAAAAGGTTAGTAGGTAACGTAATTCTTACAGATACGACTTTAAAAATAGCGATTTTGTTTGGTTTACCTTCTGTTCTAATAGGGAAGTTGTACACGCCTTATTTTTCATGCTTATGGCATAGGCCATGAAAAGTCTCCTTACTTAGAAAATAGTCTGGATGGGAACTATAAATAATCGGAGATGCAGCTTATTTCATAGTTGGTCCGAGGGTTGTGGGTTATTGTTAAGTTGTTTAACAGTGTCTCCCCCCGACAACCATACTTGACTGGCTTTGCCTTTTGCCCCATCTAGAATGGTCACCATAGGCAATGTTTACATAAATTAACCAAAGTGCATATGAAAGTAACCTTAGTTTATGATGTGAAAAAGAAAAGACTTTCAAAATCATCTAGTTGTAATTTTTTTAGTAAAAATAGCTTGCCAGCAGCATTTATGCATTAACCGTCAAAAAGTGCCTGCAGAAAAACAAAAACAAAAACAACCTACAAGAATGACATAGTGTTAATTAGCTTTAAACCTATTCAAGAGCATATTTGGATTTTAGAAATCCTATAAGGAAGATTGTTAACTTGTGGCTAAACAGCAATGTATCTCTCATTATAAATCAGGAGGGAAGATGGAAAAAAATCAGTTGAAGAACCTTCCTTTCAAGAATATATGTATAGTATCATCTCATGTATCTGTGTATATAAATACAGGCATGTTTGTAGATGGATAGAAAAAATCTGGAAGATATACATTGAATTGTTAACACTGTTTACATAACTCAAGAAGGGCATTTAAAGAACCTTTCAGAATTAATATGTATAGAAAGTTTGTTGCCATAAATTTAATTATTTTGTAGGTATTTGTAAGCTCAGAATGTACACTTTTAGCGAAGGCTTGCTTATTTCACATATAAAGTGCGTAGGTTTCGCAGTCAGGGATCAATACCCAGTTTAAAACCAGGTTGGAGAGGAGGTGTCGGTTTCCACTCCGTATCAAGGCTTCCTGCTCAACATTCATCCATCCTTTCAGTTGTCAGCCAGCAGCTGTCATTTTGTTGGTTCTTTGCTGTGATCTGTTAAGAGTTGACACTAAGATTTAAGCAACAGGTTGCAACACATTGGATGACTTCATTAGGAAATAAACTCGACAGCTTTGCTGAGAATCTGCACCCTCTATTGTGAACGTGCTTTAAGAAAAAAAAAAAAAAAACTTGAAAAATCCGAAGGAAAGGTTCTAGGTCCACTAAATCTTGACAGACAAAAAAGGGCATCATTTGTTAATGAGGACCGTACTTATCTGGGAAGCACCTGCAGGTTGCATTCACAGGCTGATGGAGGCTTGTTGAAAATGGGTGCTTCCTGGGGCGCCTGGGTGGCGCAGTCGGTTAAGCGTCCGACTTCAGCCAGGTCACGATCTCGCGGTCCGTGAGTTCGAGCCCCGCGTCGGGCTCTGGGTTGATGGCTCGGAGCCTGGAGCCTGTTTCCGATTCTGTGTCTCCCTCTCTCTCTGCCCCTCCCCCGTTCATGCTCTGTCTCTCTCTGTCCCAAAAAAAAATAAATAAACGTTGAAAAAAAAAAAATTTAAAAAAAAAAAAAGAAAATGGGTGCTTCCTGACAGTCAGGCTTGTTAAACTTAATATTTAAGTTAAATCCTGAATCAAAAAGAATTAAGATACAAAGTCTCCAAATTCGAGGAGTCTGGTTATCTAGAAATGTTAGAATACCAGAAGCTTGGTCAATGTTGTAAACATGACGGGCATTTCATTCTCTGCTTCAGATGACTCAAAACCTGTCGGGTGAGGTCTGTAGTGTGGGAGATGGCTAGAAGTAAGCTTTTGCTTATATAATTCCAACCCATGACTCAGGCCTATGATGCCAATGCTTCAGATCATGTTGTTAATGTCAGGTAATCTTCCCATAAAGATATCTATATCATAGGGAAAAAATGTAGCATCCTTATAAAATAATAAAATTAAAAAAAATCAATTAGAGGGAGATCTTGTGGAAATGAGGGTTTCATCCAACCTTGTCACTTCTGGAATTATTCAATGATCCTGCCTTTTAGTCTCCATCCCCGTGTGTACTCCCAGCTCCTTGAGGGAGGCCTGAATGCATTGACACGTTTCCAAGAAAAAGAATAAGGCAAAAATAATGGGTGTCACCTCCAAGATTAGACTGGAAAAAGTCTGTAGATTTTATGAGGCCGCTGGAACTCTCTTGCTTGCTCTTGTGCTCGCTCTCTCTCTCTCTTTCCTGCTCGTTCTCCTCTTTCCTTGGAGGAGGCCAGAAGGTAGAGAACAGCAGTCAACAGCAGTCAGGCTTGAGGCCCCATGAGCTTGAAAGCAGCTCTCTCCAGTGGAGCCTAGAGATGACCACAGTCCCAGCTAATGTCTGCATTTCAGCCCATTTCAGAGTGACAGACCCCGAGCCTGGCCAGATTCCTGACCCAGAGATGGTGAGAAGGCCAATGCTTGTCTTACATTGTTAAATTTGGGCTTAATCCTGGGCAGCAACAGATAACTGATACATACATGCCCTTTACCAAAAAGCGCGGCCATTGCTTAAGCAGATCTCGAAGGCTTCTGTTTCCAAAGTCTCAAAGGCTGATCCACACGAGAAAGTGAAGTGCTTAATCAAACCTCATTTTTGCCAATCCCAGCGTCTTCTCATTGTATTCACCCTTCTTGACTTTGTTTGACAGTTCTAAAAAAAACAAAAACAAAAACAAACAAAAAAAAACCCCTACCTTCCAAAGAGGAAGATTCGCCACCACAAGGAATACTAAAAAAGACTATGGCACAGCTTCCGAAGACAATTTCACTTGGTTTCCGATCTCTTTTCGCCAATGACTACATCCCTGGAATGATTCTTCCAAGGCGATTATTGTGAATGGGATAACGCATGCTTTAGATTTAATACACAGATGACTCAATGAACGAATTGTGCCGAGTTTATTTTGTATCTAGCAAATGTATGACATGTCCACTGATGATTACTCTCTGAGTTAGGTGCTCTCGTCTCTGATTTATGGACAGAAATGTGAGGCAGAGAGGGTTTGCTGGAGGGCAGGGCGCACAAAGAGCCAATGCCAGGGCAGGAATCTAAGCCAGGCAGTCGGATTTGGGTCTTTGCTCTTCATTACAAAGCTATCTGGCTTGTTTGCTCTGATTTCTAGTTGTGTCTCATACAATAATATCAACCCAATAACAAAGTATAGTTTCTTATTCGTTGTGGTTAAACTTCACCTCTACTCAGATAATATTTCGATTTGATGGGTTTAGAAAATATACAAAATATCAGATTACTGTTCTTTCACACATTCTCCTGAAGGGAAGGGAAAAGAGGGGTGCCTGGGTGGCTCAGTTGGTCGAGCATCCAACTTCGACTCAGGTCACGATCTCGCAGTTTGTGAGTTTGAGCCCCGCGTGGGGCTCTGTGCTGATGGCTCAGAGCCTGGAGCCTGCTTCAGATTCTGTGTCTCCCTTTCTCCCTGCCCCTCCCCTACTCACACTCTGTCTCTCTCTGTCTCAAAGATAAATAAACATTAAAACAAAATAAAAATAAAAAAAGAGAAGGGAAGGGAAAAGAAATCAAAGCATCTGTGTTTGGGCAAATTTAGGAAGGAACAAGCTCACAAAAGCAAATTCAGATTTGGGTCTTTATGTAAAACCTGACAATTTTTTTTTTTTTTTTAAGTAACCTATCAGACTTTGAGTAAAACTTTCTGCTCATTGGGCTAACCCGCGTCTTATGTGTCCAACTGGAATGCTAGCCAAACTCACACCAGATTTGCAGTCTGGCTTTTGGGAGACGGCTTTACAGCAGCTATCCTGTTAGAAACCTCAGAGGACTAGTTACTTCACAGCATTCCTTTAGTGAGAAGCCTACTTTTTCTTTTTCCTTTTTTGTCTGTGAGGGTACCTGTCTGGGTGTGTTCCCTCTGGTTATAACCAAGGGCAAGGTCCTTGCTGATTCCATTTCCTGGGACAATTCTCTCCCTTAAGTCTGTTCCTTCCTCTTGGGAACCACAAGAGACCCTTTTTATACCTTTATTGTATGTTACTACTTGACATATCCTTTGTTGTTCTATAATAATTTATAAATGTGTCTTATGTCCCCAGGCAAATTAGAACCTCTTTAGTGCTGGGAATGCAATTGTATCCATTTCATTAGCCTGGCAACGCTTTGTACACAAGCGTTGCTTATTCTAAAGAATGAGAGAGAGAGAGGGAGAGCGAGAGAGAATATGAATCTTAAGCACGCTCCACACCCAGCCCAGCACAGACACAGGGCTCGATCTCACAATCCTGTGATCACAATCTGAGCCGAAACCAAGAGTTGGGCGCTTAACCGACTGAGCCACCCAGGCGCCCCAAGAATACTTTTAAGTGCATGAACAGTTTTCATCTCCAAGCATCCACGTTCTCAACTATAGACGGGATCTAGGTGGCTTCAGAAGTCATGGAAGCACCAAAAGGTGCTCAGTTTCTAATCTTTAATCTGCTGCAGCCAACCTTGTGCGATTCCAAACTGCTAAGAATATTGATGAAACTCAGCAGGACAGAGGATTCACTCTGAACTTGACCATTTTGATGAGTTCCCAGACTACTCTTGTTGGACAGTGCTATTTTTTTTTTCAACGTTTATTTATTTTGGGGACAGAGAGAGACAGAGCATGAACGGGGGAGGGGCAGAGAGAGAGGGAGACACAGAATCGGAAGCAGGCTCCAGGCTCTGAGCCATCAGCCCAGAGCCTGACGCGGGGCTCAAACTCACGGACCGTGGGATCGTGACCTGGCTGAAGTCGGATGCTTAACCGACTGCGCCACCCAGGCGCCCCGACAGTGCTATTTTCAAATGGTTCCTTGATTTGTATTCATTTCACCATTATTCAGCAATTTAAATAATTGCCCTCAGGGACTTCCTTTAATTCCTAAGCACCTGAATTCCAAATGGATCCTACAAGTCCATGAGCTAACCCTTGAGTTTTCCTCTCTTTTCCATCCTTTACATGAAGTCATGAACACCATCATTTTAATAAGGAGATTGTCAATAGTTACTGGCACCCACTTTTAGCAAGCACTGTGGCAAGGAACGCATAAGAGAAAAACCCTTGGTCCTCAAGTAGCCAAATAAATGATTTACCTGCCACTATGTTTCTGTCCAAAGTCTATGAGAACACTAAAGTATGATGTAAAGTCCCCGTAGCACAGTTGACAGATCAGGGACTTCAAACTGGAGAGGTTGGACGGTTCACCCAAAGATGCACAGCTGGGAAGTGACCCAACCAGAACTCAACTCCACTTTTCTGATGCGAAGCATGATGCCCCGTCCCCAAATCCTGACGGATGTGTTGAAATATACATCCCGCCTGAGGAATTTCCAAGGAGAGAGAGAGACTATTTATGACTTGAAGAGCTTTTACCAAATTTTAGGGGCACCTGGCTGGCTCGGTCCGAGGAGCATGTGACTCTTGGTCTTGGGGTTATGAGTTCGAGCCCCATGTTGGGTGTGCAAATTACTTAAAAATAAAAGAAAAATAAAAGACAGAGACTTCAATGCATTTTAAAGAAAATTATAAGCACAATGCAATTTATAGGGTAGGCTATTCAGTTTGTGAAAATTGCTAAAGAAAATAGCTGTGTCAAAAGTGTAACAGTACATGTAGTAAGGAATGTTAATAGCAAAAGAATATATTTCCAAGAAAAGAACACATGTAATTTTTTTTTTAATTTTTTTTAACGTTTATTTATTTTTGAGACAGAGAGAGACAGAGCATGAACGGGGGAGGGGCAGAGAGAGAGGGAGACACAGAATCGGAAACAGGCTCCAGGCTCTGAGCCATCAGCCCAGAGCCCGACGCGGGGCTCGAACTCACAGACCATGAGATTGTGACCTGAGCTGAAGTCACAGGCTTAACCGACTGAGCCACCCAGGCGCCCCGAACACATGTAATTTTTGACTGACAATTACTGACGGGAATTGATGGTCATGTGATGCCATCAGGCACGGAGGGATGTGCTCGTGGCTAAGAGTTTGGTTAGGAGTAAACTGCTAGGGGGCGCCCGGGGGGCCTCAGTCGGTCAAGCATCTGACTCTTGGTTTCAGCTCAGGTCGTGATCTCACGGTTTGTGGATTCGAGGCCCACATCGGGCTCTTCACTGGCAGCACAGAGCCTGCTGAGGATTCCTTTTCCCTCTCTCTCTGCCTCCTCCCCCCTCCCACTCAAAATAAATAAATTACCTTTAAAAAAAAAGGGGGGGGGAGGAGGAAACCGCCAGGCATGCGGAGGGTAAAGGGCAGCCTACAACAGGGGACAGTGAGCTCTCTGAGGCCACACAAGGTCACTTCGTGGGGAAGGAAATAGCCAGAGCACGCGGCAACAGTCTCTTGGCTTTCCTTGAAATAGCTTGTCATTTTCACTTGCCTCCTCCGGGAGGAAATAAGCAAGACCACTCAGCAGAAGTGAGGTTGCATGCCTATAGCTTCCTGTATTCAGTGCACACCCGGTGGATATTCATGACAAACGAATGCCACTTTCTATAGCATAGGTGCTGTCAGGATCCAATGACTTAATTGCAGGTGTCTTGCTCTCAATGTCACATACAGAGAAAGGTCCCGAGTGCCTAGAGAAGGTTGCTAGGCTAAAACCAAAAGGCTACTGTCACCTTGCTAGGGACAGAACGTTTATGTCCCCCTCAATCCGTATTTTGAATCCATAATCCCCAATACAATGTTATTTGGTGGTGGTGTCTTTGGGTGGAGCCCCCATGAATGGGACAAGTGCCTTTCTAAAAAGAGACTGGGGAGATGATCTCTCTCTCTCCACCCTGCGAGGCCACGGTGAGAAGACAGACTTCTGCAAACGAAGAGAAGAGCCCTCACCAGAAATCAAACCTGCTGGCGCCCTGCTCTTAGACTTCCAGCCTTCAGAACTCTGAGAAACAAAAGCTTGCTGTCCAAGCCCCCCAGTCTATGGTCATTTGTTTTTGCAGCCTGAGCTGACAGAGACACAGCTCATCAGATTCCATTTCTACTACTAGCAGCTACGTGTGCTCATGCACAAGTTAGGCTCAGTTTTCTCAGTATTAAAATGGGTATAAGAATAGGGGCGCCTGGCCGGCTCAGTCAGATGCGTGATTTTGGCTCAGATCGTGATCCCAGGGTGGCGGGATCGAGCCCCGCATCAGGCTCCACGCTGAGCATGCAGTCTGCTTGGGATTCTCCGTCTCCCTCTCCCTCTGTCCCTCCCTTGCTTGTGCTCTCTCTCTCTCTCTCTCTCTCAAATAAACTTTTTAAAAATGAAACATAAAATGAGTGTAACAAAACAGGTGTAAGTTCCTCACCATCAGCCTTGGTGATGATTTTTTAATTTGACACCAATCAATCAATCAATCAATAAAGGCAACAAAAGCAAAAATACGGGTACCTGGGTGGCTCAGTCGGTTAAGCGTCCAGCTTCAGCTCAGGTCATGATCTCACAGCTTGTGAGTTCAAGCCCCATGTCGGGCTCTGTGCTGACAGCTCAGAGCCTGGAACCTGCTTTGGATTCTGTGTCTCCCTCTCTCTCTGCTCCTCCCCTCCTCACACTCTGTCTCTCTCTCTCAAAAATAAATAAACATTAAAAAAAAAAAAAAGAAAAAGCAAAAATAAACAGTGGGGGGCACCTGGATGACTCAGTCTGTAGAGCATGCAACTCTTGACCTCGGGGTTGTAAGTTCAAGCCCCATATTGAGTGTAGAGATTACTTTTAAAAAATTAAGATCGTTAAGTTAATTAACTAAATTAAAAATAAACAGTGGGCCTACATCAAACTAAAAAGCTTCTGAACAGCAAAAGAAACTTTCAATAGAATGAAAAGGCAACTTGTGGGATAGGAGAAAATATCTGCAAGTTATCTACCTGATAGGGATTAAAATGCAAAATACATCAGGAACTCAAACAACTTAATAGCAAACCAACAAACAATTCAATTAAAAATGGGCAGAAGATCTGAATAGACATTTCTCCAAAGAAGACACAAAGATGGGCACCAGGTCCATGAAGAGGTGCTCAGCATCACTCTTCATCAGGAAAATGTAAATCGAAATCACAGTGAGGCATCACCTCACAACTGCTACAATGGTTATTATATTTGTTTTTTTATTTTTAATTTTTTTATGTGTATTTAGTTTTGAGAGAAAGGCAGAGAGAGACAGAGTGTGAGCAGGGGAGGGGCAGAGAGAGAGGGAGACACAGAATCCAAAGCAGGCTCCAGGCTCTGAGCTGTCGGCACAGAGCCTGACGTGAGGCTCGAACTCACAAACTTCGAGATCATGACCTGAGCCGGTCAGCTGACTGAGCCACCCAGGCACCCCTACAATGGTTATTATAAAAAAGACAAGAAACAACATGTGTTGGTGAGGCTGTGAAGAAAGGGAGCCCTCGGACCCTGCGTGTGGGAATGCAAACTGGTACAACCACTGTGGAAAACAGTGTGGACATTCCTCAAGATTTAAAAAACGGAACTACCCTACGATCCAATAATTGCGCTACTTGGTATTTATCAGAAGGAAATGAAAACACTAACTTGAAAAGATATTCGCACCCCCATGTTCACTGCAGCGTTATTGACAATAGTCAAGACATGGAAACAAACTCAGTGTCCATTTGATGACGAACGGACAAAGAAATTGTGGTATATGTGATGGGGTGTTATTCAGCCATAAAAAAGAAGGAAAAGCTTGCCATTGGCAACAACATGGATGGACCTTAGCATTATGCTAAATGAAATGTACAGAGAAAGACAAATGCCTATATGATCTCACTTATATGTGGAAATCTAAACCAAAAGACAAAAACCAAAAACCGAAATCACAGATACAGAAAACAGATCGGTGGTTGCCAGAGGTGGGGGTAGGGGGATGGAGAGGGTTGGGAGGGGTAGGAGTTAGGCAAACGAGTAAAAGTGGTCCAAATTACAAACCTCCAGGGGCACCTGGGTGGCTCAGTTGGTTAAGCGACCTATTTCTGCGGGGCGGGACCTCATGAACTGTGAAATCACGACCTGAGCCGAAATCAAGAGTCAGCTGCTTAACCTACTGAGCCACCCAGAGGCACCTGAGAGTAAATCTTAAACGTTCTCATGAGAAAAAAAAAATTGTGACTATGTAACTGTGTGTGTTGACAGATATTAACCAGACTTATTGTGGTCATTTCACAATGTGTGGAAATATCGAATTTGCATTAGGCATATACCTGATGCTAACATAAGGTTACAGGTCAGTTGCATCCGAGTGTTTTAAACACAGGCCTAACAATAGTCCTATCTCACAGAACGGTCTGGAGGGTAAAGGACTGCTCTTAGCACAGTCCCAAGCAGCCAGTGCTTAATTAGTGCTGACTACTGTAATAATTATTATTACCTGCTCTGTTTCATAGGCGTGATATTTTCTATATTGCAGAGCTGAACGGTGTTTTGCTGTAAACTATATGCTTTTCGACATTATTTGACTCCAACTATAAAGGATTGTCTTTGAACACAGTTCAACATAGATGCAAAAAACAAAAGGCAATAAAACTTCCCAGAAGTGCCCCTTAATAATGCAGCACTCACCGACAGGCAGACTTTGAACAAGGCAATTTTTGAACTGGTTTTGAGTCACAAAGGAGAAAGGTGAGCGTCCTGGCCACGGCGAGTCTAGACTGGGAACATAGCAAACGGTGGCACCGAGGTCCCCTCAGGGCCCCTACACGTTCACACTTCCGCCCATTTGGGCCCATAAGATATTCTCATTCTCGTTTTACAAAGGAGGGAAGAGAGCCGCAGAGAGACAAAATGGCTTGCACACAGCCAGGGGTGGCAGAGTGGGGGAAAACACCAGATCCCCAAGCACCCCCCCCACCCCAGGTCCTTCCCACCCCAGCATGGCCTGCTGGAGGTAGAGATCTGCCGGAAGCGCTGGTCCTGGGAATGGGGCAAGAGGTGTAGGCAGAAAGAAAGAGGTAAGTACAGAGGAGAAAGAAGTAAGATTTGAAAACGGAAAAAAGCTCCCGAGGGGTCGGCCTGTCCAAACCAGAACGCCCAGAGCGTTCCTGTTTTTAGTCTGCGGGGGGCCTTGCTGCCTCACCTGACACCAAAGGATGCCGCGGGATCGATCCTCTCCCCTGGACAAGGATGCGCTGAGAGTCGTTATGAAGGCCGGCTGTTCCCTGTGGTTGGTGGCTCCGCCCTCCCCATGCCCTGGCCCTGTCTCAGCCCGGGGCCTGCTCGACAACGGCTGCAAGTTCCAGGTGGAGCCTGTTGAAGGAGAACCCTGGAAACACCGAGAACCGCTGCTCTGCCCCCGGAAGGGGGCTTTCAGCACGGCAGACCCTCACACAAAGTCCTTCCCCGGAGGCGCAGACCCTGACACCGCCTGTCCCACAGTGCAGGAGCCCAGGCAGGTGTCAGGAGTACCCCGCCCCCGCCCTCTGCTCCACCCCCGCTGCTGTCCTGGGGCCCACATCCTTCAGGATCCCAGCCTGTGAATACCAAGTGCCACCTTCAAAACCCAAGCCTCCCCAAGAGGAGGGCTGATTGGCTTGGAAGAAACACCTGAAAATGTTTCATCCTGCTTGTTTCCTTTTTCAAGTGGGAAAACCGTGGGAAGAAGCCGCAGCTCAGCTTTACAGAGGGTTCGTGACGTTCTGGTTGCTTAACGTCCCTTTACAGGTTCATTTTGGGTCTGGAGAATTCCATTTACATCAGATACAGACGTTTATGTGGGGTTGTTTACACCACACGGGGATTTGTTTACTCTGTTTTCGTTATTCCAACTAGCCCAGCTGGAAGCAACGAAGGGATGAGATTTCTGATGATCACCCAAACAATACTACAATACGAGTATTGGAGGTTATATATACGCGATGCAAAGGAAACAGACACTGTCCCGATATATCAAACTTCGGATTTTCAGTTTTCTTGGCTTATTCTCTACACTCTTATTTGCTGCTAGTCTGTCTTGTAAGTGCAGTCTTTGTTTTGCTCTCTGTTTTCCCACTGAACTTTATGTGGGAGACTTCCTTTGAGTGAAATAGAATGAGTGAAATAGAGTGTGGAATACAGAGGGATAGGTTGGTCGGGGCCAGGAGGTTGTAAGACGCATCCCTTAATTGGGACACCTGGGTGGCTCAGTTGGCTGAGCGCCGGATTTTTGGTTTCTGCTCAGGTCATGATCTCACGATTCATGGGTTTGAACCCCAAGTTGGGCTTTTAGCTGACAGCATGAGCCTGCTTGGGATTTTCTTCTCTCTCCCTCTCTCTCTGCTCCTTCCCTGCTCACCTGCATGCTCTCTCTCTCTCAAAAATAAATAACCATTTAAAAAATAATAAAACTAAATAAATAGAAAACCCAGTGAACACGGGCTGTCTCCACGGGTTGACCTGTAGCTCCGTCACCTGAGTGACTCAAGCTCCTGTTTCCCTGGTTCAGCCAATGCTGTGAGGGCCCCAGATGGCCTGCCCACGTTCCCCAACCCCAATGCCGCTTCCTTTCCAGCAGCCGGACGTGTGGCACCCCCTCCATGGACCCCCAGGTCTGGCCTCGCACGTTCGGAGCAGGGTGGGGGGGGGGGTTCCTCCTTTCTGACTGACACGGCCCTCAGGGATTAAGTGATTATTCACCTGCCAGTAAGCAAAAAGAAGTTTCATCACTTGGATCCAGTCTGGCCCTGGAGAGTCGCACACACCACAGTCCACGGGTGAGGCGTTCAGCTGAGCTCCTAGAAGATAAGCTTTCTTGATCATCCCAGCATCTTCCAGGCACACACCACGCAGGGCCCCACACCCAGCACGACCTCCCCAGACGTTTGTACGACCACTGAAATGATGAAGCACCTGATTCCCATTCAGATTTTTTGGATTTTGTTTGTTTTTTTACTTTCTAATGTTTCACTCGTTGCTAAAATCGTATCCGAGCACAAGTAAAAGCGTATAACCAGCTTACAGAGTATTGAGGCACAATTTATGTGCCATACAATTCAGTGATTCTTAGTAAACTTATAGAACTGCCCAACCATTGCCATAATCCGGTTCTAGGATGTTTTTATCGCCCTCCCAAAAATGTGTCCTACAAGTCACTTTTTACAAGGAAGGGAACGTCCTGGCCTTCTATCACTATAACATCACCCTTGCCTTTTTCCCCCGACATTCCTTGGTGATCTCTGCCCAAAGGCGACATTTTGTTATTGTTGTTTCCACAGTTATATTCTCCTCCAGCATTTCAGAAGGGTGGCTGTTTACATCCCATGCACAGAGATTTTTTAACTTCTTTTTTTTTTTTTTAAGTAAACTCTGGGGCGCCTGGGTGACTCAGTCGGTTGAATGTGTGACTTTGGCTGAGGTCATAATCTCACCGTTCGAGAGTTGGAGCCCCGAGTCGGGCTCTGTGCTGACAGTTCAGAGCCTGGAGCCTGCGTCAGGTTCTGTGTCTCCCTCTCTCTCTGCCCCTCTCCTACCCATTCTCTCTCTCTCTCTCTCTCTTTCTCTCTCTCTCAAAAATAAATAAACATTAAGAAAACCCTATGCCCCAAGTGGGGCTCGAACTCAGGACCTGGAGATCAAGAGCACAGAGATTTTTTTTGTTTTTTCAGATTTTATTTTTAAGTAATCTCTACATTCAACATGGGCCTCGAACTCACAACCCCAAGATCAAGACTCACATGATCCATTGCCAGAGCCAGCCAGGCAGTCCTAGCACAGAGATTTTTACAGGGGGAATGCACATGGGAGACCGGCTTAGACAGAGGTGGCTGCAGATGTTTTTGTCCACAGAAAGATTCCCTCTAAATAACTATTTGCTTTCCTTCCAGGCCAATAGGCAGCTCGTGACCCTGACCCGCAGGGTGGATGGGAACTGGACAGCAGGAGGCTAATGGCAGGCGGTTCTCGGGTGTGGCGGGAGAGCAGGGGTCATGGGCAGGGCTGCGGACAGCCTGCAGAGATGGGCTTGTGGAAGACGGGACCCAGAGGTGCGTTTAAAAGGGCATTTAAATGTCATCTGAAAAATAATAAATAAATAAATAAACAAACAAACAAATAAATGTCATCTGAAGACAGCAAGGGCCATGGAAGGGGTTCCAGTATATTCCAAAGAAAAGCACAGGTTAGCGCTTGAAAAGTATTCACCCCTGTGACCAAATGGCCCATTTTCCTAAAGAATTGCCGTGTTTCCAGGTCGGCCAAAGCCCAGCCTTCAGGTAGGCTAATGATATCATCTACCTTTCCACTTGTTTTGGGACCCCCTTCCCCGGGCTGCCCCCTAGCTCCCACCCCACCCCCACCCCCTCCAGCCCAGGGAACGTGCACTCCTGCTGTATTTGTAGGACCCTGAGCTCAGCACCGGTTAAACTCCCACTGAAGTTAGAGACATTCGAGTCACAGCCACGTGAAACCCCCCCTGTGGGTTTCGTGAAATCCAAGCACTGCTTTAATGGCTATTTACACAATATTTTCTTTAAATAAATTGATTTGCTTTACTTAGATGCTTCTTTTTAATTTTTTATCCTTAGGGAGGAATAATCTGTATACAGTAAGATGCACCCATTTTAAACGTACAGGTCAATGAGTTTTGACAAATGTGTACATACACAAAATCACGATCAAGATGTAGAATATTTTCATCACCTCAAAACAGTTCCTTTAGGGCCCTTTCCTGTCCTCACCCCATCCAAGACAACCACAGATCTACTTCTCTTACCATAGATCAGTTTTCCCCTTTCTAGAATTTCATATAAATGTTGTCATGAGGGGCACCTGGGTTAAGCATCCAACTTCGGCTCAGGTCATGATCTTGGGGTTTGTGAGCTCAAGCACCGAACCAGGTGAGCTCAAGCCCTGCTTTGGGCTCCACACTCCCTCTCTCTCACTCTCTCTCTCTCTCTCTGCCCCTCACTCACTCACACTCTCTCAAAAATACATACATACAGGGGCGCCTGGGTGGCACAGTCGGTTAAGCGTCCGACTTCAGCCAGGTCACGATCTCGCGGTCCGTGAGTTCGAGCCCCGCATCAGGCTCTGGGCTGACGGCTCAGAGCCTGGAGCCTGTTTCCGATTCTGTGTCTCCCTCTCTCTCTGCCCCTCCCCCGTTCATGCTCTGTCTCTCTCTGTCCCAAAAATAAATAAACGTTGAAAAAAATTAAAAAAAAAAAATACATACATACATACTGTCATTAAGGGCACCTGGATGGGTCAGTCAGTTAAATGTCCGGCTCTTGACTTTGGCTCAGGTCATGATCTCATGGTCATAAGATCGAACCCCCAGTCAGGTTCTGAGCTGAGCTTGGAGTCTGCTTAAGGTTCTCTCTCTCTCTCCCTCTGCCCCTCCCCAACTCTAGTGCTCACGCGTTCTCCCTCTCTCCCTCTCTCTCTCTCAAAAACAAATAAACTTAAAAAAATGTTCACTATTGTTCTTGACATTATTCATGGTGTTGCATCTATTGCTAATTTGTTCCTTGTCTTCCCGAATAATTTTTAGAAAATATACTTATTTTTTTCTTTAATTAATTAATTTATTTATTTATTATTTATTTTTATTTAATTAATTTATTTTTTTAAATTTTTTTTTCCCAACGTTTATTTATTATTTTTGGGACAGAGAGAGACAGAGCGTGAACGGGGGAGGGGCAGAGAGAGAGGGAGACACAGAATCGGAAACAGGCTCCAGGCTCCGAGCCATCAGCCCAGAGCCCGACGCGGGGCTCGAACTCACGGACCGCGAGATCGTGACCTGGCTGAAGTCGGACGCTTAGCCGACTGCGCCACCCAGGCACCCCTAATTTATTTATTTTGAGAGAGAAGAGAGAGAGAGTGCATGTGTGAGTGTGAGAGGGAGGGAGGGGCAGAGAGAGAGAAACCCAAATGACAGTGGCTTGAGCCCATGCACGCTTACTGTCCTCATGTCCTCGTGTCACAGGAAGCACGTTGCTGAGCAGTTCCAGGGCTGGAGCAAGGCCCCAGGTGTCGTCAATGTGCCAGGATTTCTTTCTCCTTGTGTCAGGCCATCTTTAGTGAGGGCCTCTGTCCTCATGCTTTCAGGATGGTTTTTCCACCTCTAGGCAACGAACCCCATTCCAGGCAATGGGGTTTCTTTCTCTTCTCTTTGTCCTGTTTCTATTCTTTCACTCAGCAACAGGGGGATTCGAGAAGGAATTCAGAAAAACTGCATGTGTTCAGGCTACCATGTTAAACAGAGGTTGATTACCTACATTTTGATAAGATACCTACTTGGAGACCAGAGTGGCCTTCCATCCAAATGAATGAAAAAACCTCTCAAGTGTGGGGAAAGGGAGAATAATTTTGGACTGCTCAGGCTTCCAGGAAACCCCAGCTAACCTATTTTGGCAATCAGTTATCATCACTGCATGAGAGATTATAAGGATGATGACGAGAGACAGTATCTTCTGCCTACACTCTCCCGAAGTCTCCGCCCTTTCCTTCTCTGAGCCTCGGTTCCCAGGGAACTATACTAATTCTCATTCTGGCTACTTAAAAAACTTCCAGTTACTGGCCAAGCTCAATGCGTATGAAATTGGCAAACATTATTCCTTACAAAGTGACATCTCTTAAGCATTCAAGTTAATTACACTCTTTTTTTTTTTTTTTAATGTTCATTTATTCTTGAGACAGAGCGTGAACAGGGGAGGGGCAGAGAGAGAGGGAGACACAGAATCAGAAACAGGCTCCAGGCTCTGAGCTGTCAGTACAGGGCCTGACGCGGGGCTCGAACCCACGAACCGTGGGATCTTGAACCGTGAGATCATGACCTGAGCCGAAGTGGGACACTTAACCCACTGAGCCACCCAGGCACCCCAAGTTAATTACACTCTTGAACACACATTTTCTTCTGTCCCTGAATCCTTCAATTCACTTTAACATTTAGCATTCTAAGATATTTAAAACGGGAAAATTAAGCTTTGGCAGGCTTGGGATGAGCACTGGGTGTTGTATGGAAACCAATTTGACCGTAAATTTCAGATCAACAACAACAACAACAAAAGCTTTGGCAGGCAAAGATAAAAATTACTAAGATTTCTTGATCCCTTTTTCCTGGTTCATGTGCCATTTCTTGCCGGGGGGTTCATAGCTACTCAGTGAGTGGGACTCCACTAACAAAACCATTGGTAAAAGTCTATTTTGGGCACTTTATGGCAACTTCTAAATAGTAACAGCAATCTTAAAGCTGAAAGATACGGTCATATTAAACGTGGCATAAATATTTGACCTACTGTAACTATTAGGGATCATTAGGGAAGAAAAATTCTGGGAAATACCGAGTGTGAACAATAACTTGTTCCTGGCTATGAAGTTCTCTGGCCAAAGCTCTAGCACCGAGTGGACAGAAAGTGAATCTTCTGTGTGTTTACTGCCATCTGCTGCTGCCTTGAATCAGAAAGGCATTTTGCAGATTATAGACAGGAGGACGATTTAAAAAAAAAAAAAAATCAAAGCTCATTTTGCGGACGTTACACGTCTTTTTTTTTCTTTATTGCTAAATACTTGGCCCAACTATGTTCATTTTTTTCTGTGAGCCCTGAATGTCCTAAGATATTTGTGAAGGGCAAGAAGCTTCTACCTGGTCATTTGTGTCGATTTCCCATCATGCAACTGCATTCATTTTGAATATCAGTTTGTGTCAAACTGTCTAACATTCAAGGGCGATAATCGGGAAACATATACATTTTTGTACCAACAAACTGTACGGTTCTTGTAACATGAAACCTTGTTAAAGCCCATTGAAACATGTCGTCCTAAGTTATTTGGAGTAGCTACTTAAGAGATTTATATAACGAAAGCGAAAGTGCTCCTCTCGGCTGGTCCGATGGCAGTGGGGTATCAGAACTTATTAACATTAGTGTCACTAAAGTTGGTATACACCCCCCCACTGCTAAATTTGACTGGCTTTTTAGGTTTGATTTTGTGTCCGATTACAAAGATAGCCTTGCATTCTAACCAATTACAAAGATAACTTTTCAAACTTTTCGCTTTGGGGGAAAACAGTCTTAAAATGAGTGTACGTATAACAACCAGGAACAACACTATTCTTTTGTCTAAGTTTGTTCTCTTTTGTGTAATTTTTAAAAATATTTATTTTAGGGGCGCCTGGGTGGCGCAGTCGGTTAAGCGTCCGGCTTCAGCCAGGTCACGATCTCGCGGTTGGCGAGTTCGAGCCCCGCGTCGGGCTCTGGGCTGATGGCTCAGAGCCTGGAGCCTGTTTCCGATTCTGTGTCTCCCTCTCTCTCTGCCCCTCCCCCATTCATGCTCTGTCTCTCTCTGTCCCAAAAATAAATAAACGTTGAAAAAAAAAATTAAAAAAAAAAAAATATTTATTTTATTTTTCAGAGAGAGGGAGGCAGAGCGTGAGCAGGGGAGGGGCAGAGAGAGAGGGAGACACAGAATCCTGGACTCGGGCTCCAGGCTCTGAGCTGTCGGCACAGAGCCCGACGTGGGGCTCGAACCCACGAAGGTTAGATCATGACCTAAGCTGAACCGACTAAGCCACCCAGGCGCCCCTCTAAGTTTAATTATGATGGTATGTAATCTCTCTCTCTCTCTCTCTCTCTCTCTCTCTCCCTTTTATTTTCCTGTTTTTTTTGTTTTTTGTTTTTTGTTTTTTTAACCCGACATGGTCTTTTGCAGGTTTGATTCTTTTGTTTGTACTTAGCCTAAATGCCAGACAATTTCCTATGGCTCCGGCTCCAGGGATTGAAGCCCATCTCCTCCGCAGAAGCCCTCCGGGATAAAGCTGAGGGTTGAGCCTCAGATGGCAGCTGAGGAAAAAGGAGGGCTCTACAGGGTGCCTGTTTGCTGGGGAGGGAGGAGCGGTTTCAGGGGACCGCTTGTCCCCTTTTGAGGATCAAGGCTCTCCTGGCTGTCCTGGTCCCGTATTGTTCGAGCTGCAAATGCTTGTCAATATCTGTCTCTGGGAGCATCTCTCCGCGGCTCAGCCCTCCCCATTCGTTCAGTGGAGTTTGTGGATGAGAACCAAGGTGCGGGGCAAAGAGGGAGAAATCCGCTAGTTTCTCCCCCACCCTGTTCTACTATATTTGCTTTAGTTTAAAATAATAATGATGACTGGGGCGCCTGGGTGGCGCAGTCGGTTAAGCGTCCGACTTCAGCCAGGTCACGATCTCGCGGTCCGTGCGTTCGAGCCCCGCGTCGGGCTCTGGGCTGATGGCTCGGAGCCTGGAGCCTGTTTCCGATTCTGTGTCTCCCTCTCTCTCTGCCCCTCCCCCGTTCATGCTCTGTCTCTCCCTGTCCCAAAAATAAATAAATGTTGAAAAAAAATTAAAAAAAAATAATAATGATGATTAAAAACAATAACAAAGCCAGCATAATCTTTCCTTCCTAGAAAATAAGCCTGGCCACTGGAGCAAGGCAGAGAAAACAACAAGGGTAATGTTTATTCCCCAAAGCTCCTGATTGTGGACAAAAAAAATACATATTTCTTTTTCTGCTTGTTTTTTCTGCAGTGGGAAAGAGGGGCAAGGGCTGGTGGCTGAGTGACAGAAATACAAACAGGCTGCATCCCCAGAAATACCACTTTAGATGACGTCTAGTCCAAACCTCATCGTGATTTCAACTGGTTACAGGATATGACGGATCAGAGCAAACAAACATCTGGGTAATTGAAGCAACTTTCCCATTGCTCCCCAAACCACTTTGCCTTTTGTATCTGAATAGTGTTTCCTCAGTTGCTTGAATTATGGCCTCTGCTCTTGTGTGTGTGTGTGTGTGTGTGTGTGTGTGTGTTGGGATCAGAGTTCCAGAGACAAGCACAGCAAGAACTGTGTACAGACTCACACTGTGTGGCAAAGTGGGCTTGTAGCAGCAGCCCCACGACGTCTCCTCTGCGTGGTCCCTTAAGGACTGATCATTGTTTTGATCCAGATATCAAATGTCTTGCTTTCCAGGGGCCAGCTCTCTGATCACCACCCCCCACCCCATCTCTGAACCCCCAGCCACTGCCTTTGGCAAAAAACACCCTCCATCACCTCCAGGCAGAGTCCCCTGTGTGGCCCTTACCCTGCTCCCTACGGTCTCATTTTCTCATTCTCCACCCACTTTTCTGGCTGGAGAGTTAGTGTTTCTCAAGTTCTTTCCCCCAAGCATTCTTTGTGCCTGGCACCCAAACTCCCACTTCCCAGGTGCTCGATAAGGGTTTCGGGGGCCTCTGGGTGGCTCAGTCAGTTACGCATCCAATTCTTGATTTCAGCTCAGGTCATGATCTCGTGGTTCGTGAGTTTGAGCCCCGTGTCAGGCTCTGTGATGACAGCTCAGAGCCTAAAGCCTGCTTTGGATTCCGTGTCTCCCTCTCTCTCTGCCCTTCCCCCACTCACACTCTGTCTCTGTCTCTCAAAAATAATAAACATTAAACAAAATAAAATTTAAAAAAAAGAAAGAAAAAAAATGAAATTCTCATTAAATTAAAAAAGATGTGCCTCTGGAATGGATGAACAATTGAGTGAATAAATATCTCATAAAATTCACTGAGCAAATATGCAAACTTTTCAAAGCCTTGGTTTAATAGCTTATTCCTTTTTAAAAAATGTTTATTATTTATTCTTGAGAGAGCATAAGCAGGGGAGGGGCAGAGAGAGAGGGAGGTAGAGAATCCAAAGCAGGCTCCAGGCTCTGAGCTGTCAGCACAGAGCCCGACGCGGGGCTCGAACCCACAGACCGTGAGATCCCGACCTGAGCCAAATTTGGACACCTAACAGACTGCGTCACCCAGGCGTCCCCAGAAATAATTCTTTTTCCTTCCTTGCTTCCATCTGTGCAGAACGGAAGTGTGAGCTTCCTACTGCAGCAAGGAGTTAACCAACAACAGAGGTTGTACTGGGAAAGAGACAAAATCGACCACAGGAAGCTGGATTCTTTGGTGACAACCTACCTCCTCGGTGGCATGATCTCCTTGCTGTCGGTGACGGATGCTTTTGAAGAACCTCCGGGTGGGTTTCTGAGCACCACCGCCTCATGTGGCACACTGATCAGCCCCGGGGGCCAGAGGACACCCCAGCTGCTTAGTCATTGTTGTCATTACTGTTGTAAAATAGATCCCGAAGAACATTTGATTTTTGTTTGTGGAACAGCTACTAGTCCCTGACCCCAGCCCCACAGCCGGGAGCCTCAGAGAAGGTGGCCCACATTCCTGGCATGGTGTGATGGTGCTGGGGTGGGCAAGAAAAACTTTGTCCTCCAAAAATCAGGGTTGTGTGTTTCGATGTGTCTCGTGAATCATTGAGAGACCTACACGGATCTGGCCGTGTTTCAACCACTCGGGCCGAAGCAGCTTCTGTGGAAAGAGTTTAAAGAGATAGAAAGACACAGAACACCTTTTGTTCCTTTCTTTTCTTATTGGATTCAGGCATTCAGATCACAGGCTAACTATGGAGATGATGGAAAAGAGACTTCCGTGACCACACATAACAAAGAATAGAGTCTTAGCAAAAGCAGTTCGGAAAAGTCGCTAAACAGATGACTATCGGCCTTTCCAAGCACCAGCATCAATTCCCAGAGAGGGAGAAAAATCTGATTTCCAGAGTTACCACATTCCAATATTCAAACTGTCCAGTTTTCCACCAAACATTATGAAGCATACAAAGAAACAGGATGGCTGAGCCACAGGAAAGACAGAAATTGTCAGAAACCATCCCTGCGGAAGCCCAGACGTTAGACTTATGAGACAAAGTCTTCAAATGAACTGTGTTAAATATGCCCCAAGAACCACAGGAGCCATGGACAAAGATCTAAAGGAGATCTCGAGTCTGAAGTGTGAAAAAGTAGGGAATCTTAACCCAGAGATAGAAATTATTTTTATAAAGAACCAGAGAGAAAGTCCGCAGCTGGAAAGTACAATACCTGAAATGAAAAGTTCAGTCGACAGGGTTAACACCCCAGAAGAATACCCTGGGGCCCGTAAGTCATTGCTTCCCGTTCCAACCATATGCTGCTTATAAGACACTCACCGTAGATCTAGAGACGCAGATAGGACCCAGCAATTCCACTTCTGGGTATTTATCTGAAGAAAATGAAATCATTATCTTCCAAAAAAATATCTGTCCCCCCATGGTCCTTGCGGCATGATTTACAACAGCTAAGATACGAAAGCAACATCAGTGCCCGTCAATGGATGAATGTTTCTAAGTTTTTCTAAGTTTCTTTACTTATTTTGAGAGAGAGAGACACAGTGTGAGTGGGGGAGGGGTAGAGAGAGAGGGAGAGAGAGAGAGGATCCCAAGCAGGCACCAAGCTGCCAGAGCAGAGCCCAACACGGGGCTCCAACTCAGGAAAACACAAGATCATGATCTGAGCTGAAACCAAGAGTCGGACGCTTACCCAACAGAGCCACCCGAGCACCCCGCGCGACATGTTCTTTATGTATATAGTATATATACTGTATATTTACAATGGAATATTATGCAACCGTTACGAATGAAACCTTGCCATTTGCAACAACATGAATGAAGCCTGAGGGCATTATACTAAGTGAAATAAGTCAGACAGAAAAAGATAAATATTGTGTGATCTCACTTACATGAGGAGTCTAAAAAACAACGACAAAACAAAACAAAACAACAGAAAGCCGCGAGCACACGGATAGAGAATTGCTTGGAGCAGGGGGCTTGGGGGAGGGGGCGGAAAATGTGTGAAGATGGTCAAAAGGTACAAATTTTCGGTTATAAAATAAGTAAGTCAAGAGGATGTAACGTAGAGCATGGTGACTATTGTTAATAATACTGTACTGCAGATTGGAAACCAGCGAGAAAACTGGATCTTGAAAGTTCTCATCACAAGAAACAAATTTTCTTTTTTCTCTTTTTTTGTTTTAATGTTTATTTATTTTTGAGAGAGAGAGAGAGAGCACAAGCAGGGGAGGAGCAGAGAGAGAGGGAGACACAGAATCCGTTACAGGCTCCAGGCTCTTGAGCTGTCAGCACAGAGCCCGACGCGGGGCTCGAACTCACAAACTGTGAGATCGTGACCTGAGCCAAAGCCGGACGCTCAACGGACTGAGCCACCCAGGCACCCCACAAGTTTTCTATAACTACATACAGTGACATGTTTCCTGGACTTACTGTGGTGACCATTTTGAAATACATACAAATATTGAATAATTATGTTGTACACCTGAGACTAATAGAATGTTATCTCAATTATACCTAATAATAAATAAATAAATTGCAGCATACCTATAGCAAGTAAAGAAATTGAATTAGTACTTCTTTAATGTTTTTTTCTTTATTCTGAAAGGGAGAGTGGGGGAGGGGCAGAGAGAGGGGGAGACAGAGAATCGCAAGCAGGCTCTGCGTTATCAGCACAGGGCTCGATCTCATGAACTGTGGGATTATGACCTGAGTCGAAACCGAGAGTCGGACACTTAACCAACTGAGCCACCCAGGCGCTCCTGAATTAGTAATTTGAAAGATTCCTAACAAAGAAAATCCAGGATCAGATGACTTTATTGGTGAATTTTACCAGACATTTAAAGAAGAGTTAATATCAATCCTACGCAAACTCTTCCAAAAAACAGAGGGGACACTATCTAAGTCATTCACTGAGGCCAACATCACCCTGGAACCACAGCCAAACAAAGACACCACGAGGAAATAAAACTGCTAACATCAATTATGAATATAGACCCCCAAATCCTCAACAAAATAATGGCTAACTAAATCCAACAGCGCGTCAAAAGGATTACATCCATGGCCAAGAGGCATTTGTCTTAGGAATGCAAGGCGGTTCAACCCAAGAAAATGAGTCAATGCAATGAACCACGTTCATAGAACAAAGAGGAAAAATCCACAATGATCATCTCAAGATGCAAAAAAGGAAACCATGGGACAAAACGCAAGACACCCTTTCATGATAAAAACACTCAGCAAACTAGGACTGAAGAGGAACTTCTTTAACCCGATTAAAGGACATTTATGGGGCGCCTGGGTGGCTCAGTCGGTTAAGCATCTGACTTTGGCTCAGGTCATGATCTCGAGGTTCGTGATATCGAGCCCCACGTTGGGCTCTGGGCTGACAGCTCAGAGCCTGGAACCTGCTTCAGATTCTGTGTCTCCCTCTCTCTCTGCCCCTCCCCTGCGCATGCTCTGTCTCTCTCTCTCCATCAAAAATAAATAAACATTAAAAAAATTGTTTTAAAGACATTTATGAAAAATCCACAACTAACATCGTGATCATTGGTGAAAAACCGGAAGCTTTTCTCTCAAGATCAGGAACAAGGATATCTATATTCACTACAGCTATTTAACACTAGAAGTCCTAGTTAGAGCAATGAGTCAAGAAAATTTCCCTGTCTTGGCTACTGTGAATAGAAGCATATGTTTTCCCCAAACAAGGCAGAAGGCAGAGGCCTAGGATTCCACTCGGTTCATTACCAACCACAGCCTAGTTCAGTGGCCCTAAGTTGTCCCTCTGATTTTTCCATCAAATTATAAGACAGTTCCATAGTTTATGCTAATTGAGGGGTTAATTCCAAAGTGGAGAACTTTCTTCTTACTGCCCTCCTTCCAAGAGTTTAGAAGATACCTCACTGTTACCCTTATGTACCTCTGACGTCCTTAACTCAAGAACTCAAGGTGAAAGTTGGAAGATATTAGCGTCGGTGTCCCCGGCACGGTGAATTGCTGGCTTGATGAGGATACCTGTTCCCAGCCAGGACCCCACAGTGTGCGTTACACTCTGTGCCTCTGGTTGAAACTCTGACTCAATCCCTTCCTTGAGGTATCTTGGTCTCTCAATCGCAAGGGATAAATCGCTTTACAAGGAAGTAGCTAAATGTTGGTCAACTTTGAGTGGCCCTGTTTGTTTGGTTTTTTTAACTAAACAAATTTTTTTAATGTTTATGCATTTCTGAGAGAGAGAGAAAGCAGGGGGAGGGGCCAAGAGAGGGAGACAGAGACTCTGAAGTGAGCTTCCTACTGACAGCAGAGCCCGACGCGGGGCTCGAACTCACGAACCGTGAGATCATGACCTGAGCCAAGGTCAGGTGGTTAATGGACTGAGCCACCCAGGTGCCCCTGTTTGTGTTTAATAAAAAGATGAGCTTTTTACTTTAGACTTACAGAATTATTGAGAAGATAATACAGAGAGTTTCCAGATACACTGCGCCCAGGTTTCTCTTATCATTAGCAGCTTGCAGTAGTAAGGTACCTTGGTCACAATTAGTAAGCCAATGTTGGTACTTTATTTTCGGGGGGCACTTTATTATTAAGTAGGGCGATACTGGATTCACATTTCCTGCTTTCCCCTAACGTCCGTTTGCTGTCCCGGGATCTCCCCCCGGATACCACATTGCATTTAGTAGTCAGGTCTAGACTTCTCTTGGCTGTAACAGTTTCTCCGGGTTTTCATGTTTTTGATGACTTTGACAGTTGTGAAGATTGCTGTTCAGGAAGTTCGTAGAATGTCCCTTCGTTGGGATCCCTCTGATGTTTTCCCTCATGATTAGATCCGGGTTATGGGTTTTAGGGAGGAAGACCTCAGACATGAAGTACCGTTGTCATCGCTTTGTATCAAGGTTACCTACTATCACTATGCTTTATCACTGCTGATACAACCTTGATCACTTGGTTGAGGGTTTGCAAGGTTTCTCCACTGGAAAATTGCTTTTTTTTTTCTCTCCCTTGCCATACTATCCTCCGTGGTGGAAAGTTGACTGAGCCAGTGTTTCAATGTCATCAACATTTCATCTTTACATTCTCCTGGTGGCCTGACTTCCCTTGGTCATAACAACACCCACGTCTGTGTGTGCGCGTGCGCGCGCGCACACACACACACACACACACACACACACACACTTCGTACGTTAGCTGCCACAGACACCTTTTCCAGACGGCTCTTTCCCTTCCTTGTGCATAGTTCGTTTTTGAGTCTTGCCAGTGAGTCGGAACTGTACTTTGTAGGGTTTTGTTTTTAATTTTTTTTTTTTATTTAAATCTAAGTTAGTTAACATACGGTGTAACAATGAGTTCAGGAATAGAATTCAGTGGTTCGTCGCTTACATATAACACCCAGTCCTCATCCCCAAAAGTGGCCTCTTTCACGCCCATCACCCAACACTCCTCCGGCAACTCTCAGTTGGTTGTCTGTACTTAAGAGTCTCTTATGGTTTGTCTCCCTCTCTTTTTATCTTATTTTTCCTTCCCTTCCCTTACATTAATCTGTTTTGTTTCTCAAATTCCACATAGGAGTGAAATCATGTGTTTGTCTTTCCCTGACTTATTTTGCTTAGCAGAACACATTCTAGTTCCATCCGTGTTGTTGCCAATGGCGACATTTCATTCTTTTTGATCCTTAATATTCCACTGTATATATATACCACATCTTCTTTATCCATTCATCAATCAGTGGACATTTCGGCTCTTTCCGTACTTTGGTTATGGTTGATAGCGCTGCTATAAACATTGGGGTTCATGTGCCCTTTTGAATCAGCATTTTTATATCCTTTGCATAAATGCCCAGCAGTGCAATTGCTGGCTCGTAGGGTAGTTCTATCTTTAGTTTTTTGAGGAACCTCCATACTGTTTTCCAGAGCGGCTGCACCAGTTGGCATTCCCACCAGCAGTGCAGAAGGGTTCCTCTTTCTCCGCATCCTCGCCAACATCTGTTGTTGCCTGAGTTGATTTTAGCTATTCTGACAGGTGTGAGGTGGTATCCCATTGTGGTTTTGGTTTGAATTGTCCTGATAATGAGTGACGTTGAGCATTTTTTCATGTGTCTGTTAGCCATCGGGATGTCTTCTTTGGAAAAGTGTCTGTTCGTGTCATTGCCTTTTTCTTCACTGGATTATTTGATTTTTGGGTATCGAGCTTGATAAGTTCTTCATAGATTTTGGATACTAACCCTTTTCTGATATGCCATTTGCAAATAACTTTCCTCATTGCGTCAGTTTCCTTTTAGTTTTGTTGATTGCTTCCTTTGCTGTGCAGAAGCTTTTCATCTTGAGGAGGTCCCAATAGTTCATTTTCGCTTTTCTTTCCCTTGCCTCTGGAGACATGTCAGGTAAGAGGTTGCTGCGACCAAGGTCAAAGACGTCGTTGCCTGTTTTCTCCCCTAGGATTTTGATGGCTTCCTGTCTTACGTTTAGGTCTTTTAATCCATTTTGAGTTTATGTTTGTGTCTGGTGTGAGAAAGTGGTCCAGGTTCATTCTTCTGCATGTCGCTGTCCAGTTTTCCCAGCACCACTTGCTGAAGAGACTGTCTTTTTTCCATTGGATGCTCCTTCCTGCTTTGTCAAAGATTAGTTGGCCATACATTTGTGGGTCCATTTCTGGGTTCTCTGTTCTGTTCCATTGATCTATGTGTTTGTTTTTGTGTCGGTACCATACTGTCTTGATGATTACAGCTTTGTAATACAGCTCAAGGTCCAGAATTGTGATACCTCCAGCTTTGGTTTTCTTTTTCAAGATTGCTCTGTCTATTTGGGGTCTTTTCTGGTTCCATAACGAATTTTAGGGTTGTTTGTTCAAGCTCTGCGAAGAATGCTGGTGTTATTTTGATAGGGATTGCATTGATTACGTAGATTGTTTTGGGTAGTATTGGCATTTTAACAATATTTGTTCTTCCTATCCATGAGCATGGAATGTTTTTCCATTTTCTGGTCCTTGTCCAATTTCTTTCACAAGCTTTCTATAGTTTTCAGTGTATAGATTTTTCACCTCTTTGGTTGGGTTTATTCCTAGGTATTTAATGGCTTTTGGTGCAGTTATAACGATCAATTCCTTGATTTCTCTTTCTGCTGCTTCATTATTGCTGTATAGAAATGCAACCGATTTCTGTACATTGAGTTTATATCCTGTGACTTTGCTGAATTCGTGTATCAGTTCCAGCAGTTTTTTGGTAGAGTCTTTTGGGTTTTCCACATAGTATCGTGTCATCTGCAAAGAGCAGAAGTTTGAGTTCCTCCTTGCCAATTTGGATGCCTTTTGTTTCTTTGTGTTGTCTGATTGCTGAGGCTAGGACTTCCAACACTATGTTGAATAACAGTGGCGAGAGTGGACATCCCTGTCGTGTTCCTGACTTTAGGGGGAAAGCTCTCAGTTTTTCCCCATTGAGGATGATATTAGTAGTGGGTCTTTCTTATGTGGCCTTTATGATCTTGAGGTATGATCCTTCTATCCTTACTTTGTTGAGGGTTTTCATCAAGAAAGGATGCTGTATTTTGTTAAGTGTTTTTTCTGCATCTGGTGAGAGGATCATATGGGTCTTATCCTTTCTACTATTAATGTGATATATCATGTTGATTGATTTGCAGATATTGAACCAACCCTGCATCCCAGGTATAAATCCCACTCGAACATGGTGAATAATTCTTTCAGTGTATTGTTGGATCCGGTTGGCTAGTATCTTATTGAGAATTTTTGCATCCATGTTCATCAGGGAACTTGGTCTGTAGTTCTCCTTTTTAGTGGGATCTTTGTCTGGTTTTGGAATCAAGGTAATGCTAGGCTCATAGAATGAGTTTGAAAATTTTCCTTCCATTTCTGTTTTTTGGAACAGCTTCAAGAGAACAGGTGTTAACTCTTCCTTAAATGTTTGGTAGAATTCCTCTGGAAAGCCATCTGGCCCAGGACTCTTGTTTGTTGGGAGATTTTTGATTACTGGTTCAATTTCTTTACTGGGTATGGCTCTGTTCAAATTTTCTATTTCTTCCTGTTTCAGTCTTGGTAGTTTATATGTTTCTAGGAATTTGCCCCTTTATTCCAGATGGCCTCATTTGTTGGCATAGAATTGTTCCTAATATTCTCTTATTATTGTTCACATTTCTGCAGTGTTGGTTGTGATCTCTCCTCTTTCACTCTTGATTTGATTTATTTGGGTCTTTTCCTTCTTCCTTCTGATCAATCTAGCTAGGGGGTTATCAATTTTGTTCATTCTTTCAAAGAACCAGCTCCTGGTTTCATTGATCTATCCTACTGGGTTTCTCTTTTTTATTTCAATATCATTGACTTCGGCTCTGATCTTTATTACTTCCCTTCTTCTGCTGGTTTTGGGCTGAACTGTACTTTGAATATTCTCACGAAGCAAGAGCTTGGCAAGCGGGTGTCGTTAGAGCAAGGAGACAGTTTCTGTGACCTGCAGTGATGAGGCTGTTGGTTGTGGAGAAGCCTTGTTTGTTTGTTTAATGCTGTCAGCTGTGACACGTGTGACAGCTAATCACCACATCACTCATCTGCCATGTAATTAGCATCTCCGTTAAAACATCAGCGCCCGCTAGCAAGTATCATTAAGTTTAAATTGGATCCCTGGGCAATGTTCTAATTACAATATTGGGATTTTTAGAATGAACTCATAGCAAGATTAATTTCCTACTGTAATTAGTGATTTTCTCCAATTGGACAGAAATATGCACCGTGCATTTTTTTACAGTGGATTTTTAAAAAATGTTTTAATGTTTATTTATTTTTGAGAGACAGACAGACAGACAGAGTGCAAGTACGGGAGGGGCAGAGAGAGAGGAAGACACAGAATCGGAAGCAGGCTCCAGGCTCTGAGGGGTCAGCACAGAACCGGATGTGGGGCTTGAACTCAAGAACTGTGAGATGATATCTCGCGATCCGGGAGTTCGAGCCCTGCGTCAGGCTCTGGGCTGATGGCTCAGAGCCTGGAGCCTGTTTCCGATTCTGTGTCTCCCTCTCTCTCTGCCCCTCCCCCGTTCATGCTCTGTCTCTCTGTCCCAAAAATAAATAAACGTTGAAAAAAAAAATTAAAAAAAAAAAAAAAGAACTGTGAGATCATGACCTGAGCTGAAGTCGGATGGTTAACCGACTGAGCCACCCAGGCGCCCCTACAATGTATTTTTTGAAGTAAATGTTGATTTCATCCTTGTAACACTAAGGTGGGCTTATGTGTCTGATTCGTTCAAGTAATTACATTTCACTTCTTATTAAAATACATTATGTATATAATTTATATATGTAACATATACCTCATATGTAAATATTATGTTTATATATGTAGAAGTATGTTTGAATGTTTATATATGTATAGACAGATATACTATAGAGAATATGGAATGTAATAGTCTGTGTCACATCATATATATTCTACATTCTATTGTATGTTATATTATATACAATCTATTGTTATATTCTATATTCTATATTCTATATTCTGTTGTTATTGTTGCTGTTTTTAGTGAGCTCTTCGCCCAACGTGGGGCTCAAACTCGTGACCCCATGATCAAGAGTCACATGCTCTACTGACTGAGCCAGCCAGGCACGCTCTATATTCTTATGAGAATATATATGCATGTTTATAAAATATTGTGGTGGAAAATGGGGAATGTGGTGAAAGTGGGAGATGGCAAGATGCCATTTCAGAGCGAGGTTAATTACACCATGCAAAGTAACAAAGGCACATGGAGGACGAAAGCAGTTGGGATACAGGGACGTTGTGTTTTAACTAAATAGAAGATAGGGGCGCCTGGGTGGTTCAGTCAGTTAAGCGACCGACCCTTGACTTTGGCTCGGAGCATGATCTCACAGCTTGTAAGGTCGAGCCCCACATCCGGCTTCACGCTGACAGCATGGAGCCTGCTTGGGATTCTCTGTCTCCCTCCCCCTCTCTCTTCCTCTCTCTCAAAAATAAATAAACAAACATTAAAAAGAAAAAGAAAGAAAATATCCTCCCCGGTATTGACCCTATGATTTTTCAGGCTCCTGCCGGACAGCCACAGGACGCGTTAGCCCTGGCAAACAGGGACGGCCAAGTGACAATGTGAACTTTCAGCCCCTACCCCAAGGCACCTTGCCCACTGCCACTGTGTTTCCCCAGGCTGCACACTGCACAACTCCAGAGAGCACCATTCATTCAGGGTCTGTAGCACAGCCATCCTGAGAGGCTCCTGGAGTTCTACCTCGTGACTCTGGGTCTCCCACAAATTATGTATGTGGCAGAGAGGTTTCCTGAACGCTTGCCCCACTTTTCTCTTTCTTTTTTTAAAATCCATAGTGCTCCTCGGATGCTAGTCTTTAATGATTCACTCATCTTGTATCCAATCCATTTGGATCCACCATCAACACCTGGGAAGGGCAGTCTGACCCTTTTTCACGTTTTGATTCTTTCGCGCCATGTCTGTTTTCAGTCGCTCGACAGATAGGTATCAGTATTTCAGCCTGTGCCTCCCGGCGGGCTTTCCTTCTCTTATTTTGAAGAGCAGGCATGGAGAATCTTTTATTTCTTGCAATCCCACGCCCCACCGTGGTAAAAAGCGTATCAAAACCGGCTGAAATAGAGAACCGCTTAAACTCGTACTGGAAACGTGTATGTAGATGTTCATGGCAGACTTAGTCGTAATATTCCAACTCACATGTCCATCAGCTGCTGAGTCCACAAACAAAATGGGGTATATCCATACAGCAACACCTTATCCTGCCATAAAAAGAATGGGGGGGGGGCGCCTGGGTGGCACAGTCGGTTAAGCCTCCGACTTCAGCCAGGTCACGATCTCGTGGTCCGGGAGTTCGAGCCCCGTGTCAGGCTCTGGGCTGATGGCTCGGAGCCTGGAGCCTGTTTCCGATTCTGTGTCTCCCTCTCTCTCTGCCCCTCCCCCGTTCATGCTCTGTCTCTCTCTGTCCCCAAAATAAATAAACGTTGAAAAAAAAATTAAAAAAAAAAAAAGAATGGATTACTGCTACACCATGGCAGAACCTTGAACACATCATGCTAAGTGTAAGAAGGCAGACGCATGTATGATTCCATGCGTACAAATGTTCAGAACAGGCACGTCTATAGGGACGGGAGGTCAGTGGTTGCCAAGGTTGGGAGTGACTGTCAGTAGATATGGGGTTTCTTTTCGGGGTAAAGAAAAAGTTCTAAAATTGGATAGGAGTGATGCTTGTGAGTATACTAAAAACCACCGAAGTATACACTTTAAAAGGATGGGTTTTACGGTGTGTATGTCAACAAAGCTATACAAAGTTTTTTTAAATCGTATCAGAATCACAGAGATGCATTTTAGCGGTCTTCAGACACATTCCTCCTTTTACATAGGAGGAAAAGAAGGCTCAAAGCAGTTGCTTGCTTGTCCGCAGTCACAATAGTCTGTTAATGGCACCACTATGATTCCATTGTGAGGGGGATGGTGTTTTTGGGGGGGGGGTACACATCCCATGTATGGAGTCGTTGATGTACCCGGGGGATGGTTCTTATACCTGGCTCCTTTCTGATCTTCTCTCCAGTGAGGAGCCCATCTCCCTGGTTAGGGATGAATGTAATGCCTGCAGCTCACGCATTTTATAAAGAATAAACAATGGGGCGCCTGGGTGGCTCAGGCGGTTCAGCCTCCGACTTCGGCTCAGGTCATGATCAAGCGGTTCGTGAGTTCGAGCCCCGCGTCGGGCTCTGTGCTGACAGCTCCGAGCCTGGAACCTGCTTCGGATTCTGTTGTCTGCCTCTCCCGCTGCCCCTCCCCTGCTCACGCTCTGACTCTCTCTGTCTTTCAATAATAAATAAACGTTAAAAAAAATTATAAACAATCAGAAGCACAAAACTGCATTGAATTAATCAATACAATGAACATTGTAAGGATACTTTCAGGGGCACCTGAGTGACTGGCTCAGTCAGTTAAGCGTCCAACTTCATCTCAGGTCACGATCTCATGGTTCATGGATCTCAACGTCCAACTTCATCTCAGGTCACGATCTCATGGTTCATGGATCTCAACGTCCAACTTCATCTCAGGTCACGATCTCATGGTTCATGGATCTCAATGTCCAACTTCATCTCAGGTCACGATCTCATGGTTCATGGATCTCAACGTCCAACTTCATCTCAGGTCACGATCTCATGGTTCATGAGTTCAAGCCCCACGGCTCAGAGCCTTCTTGGGACTCTTTCTCTCCCTCCCTCTGCCTCTCCCCTGCTCACTCTCTCTCTTTCTCTCAAAATAAATAAACATTAAAAAAAAAATTTTTTTTAATGAAGAATACTTTTAGCCCATTCCTAGGCCAGAAAGGACAAAATTACAGAAAAAGGGGAGACTGAAGAAGAGAAATGAGGACACAAGAAAGAACCCCAGAGACAGGGGCCGAGACCCGGGTCTCCTCCTCTCTACGCCACCTTCCCCTTCTGCTGGCGCTGAAGGAACAATAGCTCAGAATCCCCTACGCAGACCCTCCAGTCTCCCCACCACCCCGGGAGGCCTGGCCCAAGACCACCTTGACCAAACGCCACTCCCAGGCCCCAGCGCCAGGACCTATACCTTTGGTGATTTCTCTCCTGCTGCTGGGAACAGACACTGCTCAGCTGGAACACCAGGGAAGTCACTGGGCCATTAACGCTGGAAAGTGAGATTTATTGAGGGGATTCTCTTCCAGACAAAATGGCACTGACTCTGTTAACCTTGGAGGAGACATTCCCCAAGGCCTCCCCAGCTCTAAAAGTCCTTTCATCCAGGATCTTAAGACTAGAAAGAAGGAGTAGATCAACACCTCAGGGCAGAGCACTTGCTGTGGGTCAGATAAAACTTGGAGGCTCCCTCAGGGCTGCTGGAGCCACACGGGAAGACAGAACAGCCTCGTGCATGCGCCTCTGTTGGTCCCGCTCAGGAATGCAAACCACTGTCTCCTCAGAATTGCAACTTATGGGCAACCGGACAGCTCAGTTGCTTAAGCTGCTGACTCTCGGTCTCAGCTCCGGCCCTGATCTCATGGTTTGGGAGTTCGAGCCCCCTGTGGGGCTTTGCGCTGGCAGCATGGGGCCTACTTGGGATTCTCTCCTCCACCCTCTCTCTCTCTCTCTGTCCCTCCCCGCTTACTCTCTCTCTCCAAAAAGTAAATAAACTTTAAAAATTATTAAAAGGGATTGCAATTTACTATGACAAAGTTATTAGGCAACCATTGTGGGGCCTTTCGAGGGAGTGGATTTTTTTTTTTTATTATTTTTTAATTTTTTTTAAAGTTTGTTTATTTTTGAGACAGAGACAGAGCGTGAATGGGGGAGGGGCAGAAAGAGAGGGAGACACGGAATGGGAAGCAGGCTCCAGGCTCTGAGCCATCAGCCCAGAGCCCGACGCAGGGCTCGAACTCACGGACCTCGAGATCGTGACCTGAGCTGAAGTCAGACGCTTGACGGACTGAGCCACCCAGGCGCCCCTTGTTGTATTTTCTGAAATCGTGTATAATATGTATTACTTAAAATTGACCATCTTAACCATTTTTAAGCGTACAGCTGGGTCGCCTCAAGTATTCTCATCCTGTCGTGCTAGCCACCTTTGGAACTCTTCATCTGGCGAAGCTGCAGCTCTGCTCCCATTATAAAGCGCCTTCCCGATTCCCTCCCCCAGCCCTTTGCAGTCAACATTCTACTGTCTGTCTTTCTGTCTGACCGGTCTGGGTGCCTCACATCAGTGGGATCATACAGTATTTGTCCTTTTGTGACTGGCTCATTTCACTCAGCATAATGTCCTCGGAGTTCAACCACGTTGTAACAGGCGTCAGAACGCCCTTCCTTTTTAAGGCTGAAGAAGAGTCCATTGTATATAGATGTGCCCCATTTTGTTGACCCGTGCATCTGCTGATGGACACATGGGCATTTCCACCCTGGCTGCTGGGACTAATATCTATGTTCAGAGCAGCGTTATTCACAACAGCCAAAAGTGGAAATCCCCGAGCGCCATCAACCGATGAATGGATAAACAAAATGTGGTCTATGGGAACAACAGGGTAGTATTCAGCCTCAAAAAGAAGAGGCGCCTGGGTGGCTCAGTCGACTGGTTGAGCGACTGACTCTCGGTTTCAGCTCAGGTCATGATCTCGAGGTTCGTGAGTTCGAGCCCCGTGCTGACAGTGCAGAGCCTGCTTGGGATTCTCTCTCTCCCTCTCTCTCTGCCCCTCCCCTGCGTGCACGCGCGCGCTCTCTCTCTCTCTCTCAAAGTAAATACATAAACTTAAAGAAAAATAAATGTTAGGAAGAGAAGGGAAATTCTGACCCATGCAAGAACATGGATGGACCTGGAGGATGTTAGGTTAAGCCGGACCCAAAAAGGACAGAGAGCGAAGGATTCCATTTACGTGAGATCCTTACAAATAGATTCACAGAGACAGAGAGGAGAGAGTTGCTAGGGGCGGGTAAGTGGGGAGTTGTTCAACGGATACAGAGTTCCAGGTTTACCGGATGAAAAGAGTTCTGGAGATAAATGGTGGTGATGGTCACACAACACTGTGCACGTATTTAATGCTACTGAGCTGCACAAAGATGGTTAAATGGTGAATGTTATGTCGCGTATATTTTCCTGCAATAGAAAAGAAGGTGAAGGTGGGGAGCAAATGGTGAGGTTGCGCGTGCCTGTGGGAACTGCCCCGAAAGACAATGATCCATTCGTGCAACAGGTTACAATTGCTGGGCCCATGGGACCAGCAGCAATTAGAAAGACAAGGGACAGGGGCGCCTGGGTGGCTCAGTCGGTTGAGCGTCCGACTTCGGCCCAGGTCATGATCTCGTGGTCCGTGGGTTCGAGCCCCGCATCGGGCTCTGTGCTGACAGCTCGGAGCCTGGAGCCTATTTCAGATTCTGTGTCTCCCTCTCTCTCTGCCCTGCCCCCACTCATGCTCTGTCTCTCTCTGTCTCAAAAATAAATAAACAAGAAAGAAAGAAAGAAAGAAAGAAAGAAAGAAAGACAAGGGACCTGGGTGGAGTAGACTATTCCTTGCAAGCCACACTATTCCTACCATAGGCTTGGCTTGGAGTTGTAACAGTGTGAGTTGTAAAACACCTGTGCCTATCAGAGAAAAGTTAAAACACTCCTTTGAAGCAATATATCCATTTCAACATCCAATGAGAAGGTTACCTGTTCTCTAAGGAAAATAAAATATCCCACATTAGAATACCAATGTCAGTACCAGGAAGTGTCGGCTTAGCCCTGGTCTCCAGACACAGATTAGTTATTTATGCACATTTCCCTCATCTCACTAGAGGGGCAGGCCCTGTTGGAATGTGTGTGCGTACCTACAAGGAAGGAGCCTGAAAGATTACCAATGCTCCAAGGCCTGGGCTCCATGTACAGTTGTTCAGGGTGTACCCTGAGCAAGGGTACCACATATACATGGAAAGCACTCCCACTGCATATATCTTCACTGTTTTGCAGTATATTAATTTTTTTTAAGAGAGAGAGTGATCAGGGAAGAGGGGCAGAGAGAGAGAGGGAGACAGAGAAAGAGAGAATCTCAAGCAGGCTCAGTGCTCAGCACAGAGCCCGATGCAGGGCTCTGAGATCATGACCCAAGTCAAAATCAAGTGTCAGATGCTTAACCGACCGAGCCACCCAGGCACCCCAAAATATTAAAATTTTTATTATAATTGCATTGACTCCAATGATGGGTTATATATATATATTTTTTTTACAATGTTGCAGCAATAATATTAAAGTGGGTTTTTTTAACAAAATTATTGTATCACATTTACTAAAAGATGGAAGAAGTCTTGTTTTAACAGGATTGATAGTGATCATTCCACTTGGAATTCCACAGGAAAAAGCTTGACAAGAGAAAAATCTTGTTCATGTCTCCCTGAAGTAGTCTACGCTTCCAAAAAAGGAGCTCTTTTTCTGCCCTGATTGGCGATTGCTCTCAAATTAAACAAATCCTCTCTTGGCCCTAGCTAGTACGTGCCTGATTTGACACTTTGCATTGTGGTTCTTCTCTTCAGCTCTTTCTTTCCCGTGTCAGACCTGTATTGCTGAATTCCCAAATAATACCTACAAGTGCTTCCATTGCGTGATAACATGTATATATTTACCTCCATTATCCAAAGTCAAATATCATCTAGGCAGAAATTAGAAATTACTTCGTACTGGTTTACTATTCTATATTATAAACATTGTTTATTTGTTGTTGAGGGATTTCATCAGTACAAAAACTCAGTGCTCAAACGTAATGCAAGTAAGCGTAAAAACTGCCATTTTTTTCTTACAAAAGTAGGGCCTGTATATAAGACTCCTGTGTAGCAAATTATTGTATCCTGGTGATTTTCAGCTTTTATAGTGATTTCAAATTGGTATTTCTATTAGTTTGTCTTTACTATTTTGACATTTTTTTAATGTTGATTTATTTTATTTTATTTATTTTTTTTAATTTTTTTTTTTTTTTTTTTTTTTTTTTTTTTTGGGACAGAGAGAGACAGAGCATGAACGGGGGAGGGGCAGAGAGAGAGGGAGACACAGAATCTGAAACAGGCTCCAGGCTCCGAGCCATCAGCCCAGAGCCTGACGCGGGGCTCGAACTCACGGACCGCAAGATCGTGACCTGGCTGAAGTCGGACGCTTAACCGACTGCGCCATCCAGGCGCCCCAATGTTGATTTATTTTAGAGAGAGAGAGACAGAGCGTGAGTTGGGGAGGGGCATGGAGAGAGGGGGACACAGAATCCGAAGCAGGCTCCAGGCTCTGTCCGAGATGTCAGCACAGAGCCCGATGCAAGGCTCGAACTCACAGACTGTGAGATCATGACCTGAGCCGAAGTCAGACGTTTAACCGACTGTGCCACCCAGGTGCCCCAATATTTTGACATTTATACATGGTTTATACATTACATGGAAAGATTTTTAAAATTAATTTCTTAATTTATTTATTTATTTTGAGAGAGAGAGAGAGAGAGTGCAAGTGGGGGAGGGGCAGAGAGCAAGGCTGAGAGAGAACCCCAAGCAGGCTCCGTGCCATCGGCACAGAGGCCAAGTTGGGGTTCAGTCCCAAGAACTCCGAGAACATGACCTGAGCTGAAATCAGGAGTCCAACATCCCATGGACCCAACCACCCAGGTGCTCCCACATGGAATGCTTTTATGTTTTTGCTGGTGTTATTATTGGCATATACATGACATTGATTAAAATTCACCTTTTACCACTTACATCGCTAGCCTTGCTTATGGCAAATCCACCTTCACTCCTGGAAAGGGTGAGGAGGGCACATAAAACACAGGTTATTGAGGATGAATGTGGAAAGAAACGCCCAACCTTCTCCCCCACCCCCCACACACGTAAACTCTGGCCGATTCAGGAGCCAACTCCGTGCAGCCAGCCCAGAGGAGGGATATAAGTCCCCCAACGTGAGGAACGAGGATGGGCGTCTCTCTGGGAGATTTGGAGGAAAGTCAGGGGAGCAGCAGCCTGGGAAGAGGTAGAGATGTGAAGAGCTTTGTGGCTTTTAGGGAAAGGCTGGGGCCTGACAGCAGAAAGGGAACAAGATAAAGTGTCCCATGAGCAGCCACCTACAGACGGGAGTCAGCCTGTCAGGTCCCGGGAGGCTGTGAACAGAATCCTTTAGACCCAATGCCCAGACTGAAAAACAACAGAAGCAGCAGCTTGTCCTTGGGTCTGAGGATCTAAGGAGAGCATGCACCGGGAGGGGGATGTGCCGGGGTGGGGGGCACAGTGCAGACAGGCATGGCCAGCCAGACACTGTCCAAGGGGACCGAGAAACTAGAAGGTGGCCTGCTTTCATTTATTTATTTATTTATTTATTTAGAGAGGGGTGGGGAGAGACAGAGAAAGAGGGAGAGAGAGAATCCCAAGCAGGCTCACAACTGTCAGCACAGAGCCAGATGTGGGGCTCCCTTCCATGCAGCCCGAGATCCTGACCTGGGTGGAAATCAAGAGTTGGATGCTTAACCGACTGAGTCACCGAGGTGCCCCCGGCCTGCTTTTTATTATCACCACGTGCTGGTAATTTTATACAATGCCAGAGACAAAGTGCTCCTTGCCCCAAATCTATCGCTCATCCAAGTTCTAAAACATTGTTGCAGTTACTTTTGAATTTAGTATCTATAAGATTGGAATTAGCACATGTTTAAATGTTTTTATTTATTTTTGAGAGAAAGAGAGAGACTGAGCACAAGCAGGGGAGGGGCAGAGAGAGACGGGGAGGCAGAATTTGAAGCAGGCTCCAGACTCTGAGCTGTCAGTACAGAGCCCCACGCAGGGCTTGAACTCACAAACTGGGAGATCATGACCTCAGCTGAAATCAGAAGCTTAGTTGATTGAGCCACCCAGGCACCCCTCGAATGAGAACATTTTTAAATGTTTCCTTAATACACATCATATTCCAGGGCGCCTGGGTGACTCATTCGGTTAAGCATCTGACTTCGGCTCAGGTCATGATCTCACAGTTTGTAAGTTCGAACCCCACTTTGGGTGAGCTTGAGCCCTCTTTGGGTGAGCAGGACCCCTGCTTCAAGTAAAAACACAAACACAAGCCCTGCTTTGGGTGAGCCCCACTTCTCTTTCTCTCTCTGCCACTCGCTCACCTGTGCCCTGTCAATCTCTAAAAACAAAACAAAAACAAAAAACCACACTATGTTCTACATGGGAGTTAATTTGGAGACGTCTCAGGCATAGAGGCAACCAACACACGTGGACTCAGACCTCAAGCATTTGTTTGAGGAAGGAGTTCCTCTGGTTCCCCACATTATTTAAGGTAAATCACTAGCTCACATCTATGAACCACTTCATTCAACAGCAGGATTCACATTCTTCTCAAGCTCACATGCGACATTCCCCAAGATAGACCACATTCTGGGTCATAAAATACACCCTAACAAATTTAAAAGACTAGAAATCATAAACTGTTTGCTCCAGACCACAATAGAATTAAACTACAAACCAGAAACAGAAAGATAGCTGGGAAATCCTAAAATGCTTAGTAATTAGCACACTTATAAGTAACCCATGAGTCAAAGAAGAAAGCTCAAGAAAAATTTTTAAATATTTGAACTAAATGAGGATGAAAATACAATTTGTCAAAATTTGTGAGATGCAGTGAAAGTAGAGAGATAGTTATAGCATTGAATGAATGTATATTGCAAAGAAGAAAGATATAAAATCAATTATCTAAGCTTCCACCTTAAGAAACTAAAAAAAGGGGCACCTGGGTGGCGCAGTTGGTTAAGCGTCTGACTTCAGCCAGGTCACGATCTCGCGGTCGGTCCGTGAGTTTGAGCCCCGCGTCAGGCTCTGGGCTGATGGCTCAGAGCCTGGAGCCTGTTTCCGATTCTGTGTCTCCCTCTCTCTCTGCCCCTCCCCCGTTCATGCTCTGTCTCTCTCTGTCCCAAAAATAAATAAACGTTGAAAAAAAAAATTAAAAAAAAAAAAGAAACTAAAAAAAAAAAAGAGCAAATTAAATCCAAAGTCAGCAGAAGAAAAGAAATAATAAAAATTAAAGCAGAAATCAATGAAATTGTACACAATTTCATTCAAATCAATAGAGAAAAAACAAAAACAAAAACAAAAGCTGGTTCTTTGAAAAGATCATTAAAATCACTAAACTTTAGCCAGGCTAAGAAAAAAGAATATCTAAGTTACTAATATCAGAAATAAAATAGGGACATCACTACAGATCCTATAGACATTCAAAGGATGAGAAGCAAATATTGTGAACAACTCTATTCCCACAAATTTGATAACCTAGATGAAACAGACCAATTCCTTCAAAGCCGCATACATCTGCTAAAACTCATACAAGAAGAAGTGGACAGTATGGGTAAGCCTATGAAAAGACATGGAGAAAACTTAAAGGCATATTACAAAGTGAAAAAAGTTGATCTGAAAAGCTACATATTATATGATTCCAACGGTATGACATTCTGGAAAAGGCAAAACTATGGAGACAGTAAAGGGATCAGTGGTTGCCAAGAGTTGGGACAAGAGAAGGATGAAAAGGCAGAGCACAGAGGATTTTTGTAAACCTACTCTGTATGATACTGTGATGGTAGATACCCATGCACACTTAGTGCACAACACTAAGAGTGAATCCTATTGTAAACTGTGCACTTTGGGTGATCAGGATATATCAGTTTGTCCATTGTAACAAACATACCAACCAGGCTGGTTCAGAATATAGATAATGTGGGAGGCAGTGGGTGTGTTGGGGCAGGGAGTACATGGGAAATCTCTGTATAGTCTACTGGATTTTGTTGTAATCCTAAAATGCCCTAAAAATGAACCCTATTACCAACAAAACATCAAAAAAATTGTAGGACAACGATTGTTTGCACAAGAAACCGAACTTGAGTTACTTGATTTCTATCACTGTCTATCATCACTTGGGATTTTTATTTGTTAAAGTTTAATTTAAAATTAAATTAATTTAGAGGAATTTTAAAGTTTAATTTTAAAATAAGTAGATTTAAGTTGGTTTTTAAATTTAAATTAAAATTTTTTTAATTTAAAATTTAAAACACTGTTTTCAACAAGGAAGCTCAGAGGGAATTGCAAGATGTGATTTTTTTTTTTTTTTTTGGTAGTAAGAGCAAATTTTAATTCATACATGAAATAATTTACTGAATGTAAAGAAAATCTTTAAACTGTAAATTTCTTCCTTTTCAAATTGTTGGTGGCTTGTTTTAAAACGAACGAAGGAAACAGAGATTACTCCTAATGATTGCGGGGAGTATGACTGAAAATAACTGGGGTACAGACGAAAGTTCCAGATGGCCCCCTCCGGGGTCAGGCAGTGGTCCCGGCGGCTCCACCTGAGGACGAAAACTGCCGCCGAGCAGCGCGGTGCCCGTGTCCGGCTGCGCGCCCGGGTTGGGCGGACGGTGCTGCGTCCCCGCAGGACCCGGGACGGGGGGCGCGCGCGCTTGGGCAGGACCGCGCAGCCCGGGCGGGGCAGGGCAGGACGCTGGGGCAGGTCCTGAGGGAAACCCGGGAAGGTGCCCCCTCCCCGACTTCGGCCTGCGGTTACCGTGAGCCTCGTTTCTGCATCGCAGCTTCCTAAAACTGACTTCTACTGATACGTTGTCTCAGCCTCCTTGGGTGTCCCCTTCTGTTTCCACAGGGGACCCCCAGAGGGCTGACAGCACCCAGTTCTCCTAGAAACAAAACCTCTCGAGAGCACTGCCACGGAGACCGGCGGGTAGAGAGCAGGCGAGGCCCCCAGGACCATGGTGGAGATCAGGTCCCGGCGTTTGGGCTCCTGGCTGGGGGCACACGGCCGCCGAGCATCCATGCACCTGTGTCCGTCCTGGCAGGGGCCATCCCCAAAGGTGGAAGCGACCCGCGCTCAGGTGCTGTCTCAACAGGCGTCCTGCCTAGGAAGGCGCCCTGATGAGACAGATTCAGATTTAAAGAAAATCGGGTGATTTCAGCGCACTGAACAGAACCGCCAGGACGCACCTTTTGGATTCTGGTGGATGTGGCTGCCGCTCGTTTGCATGCACATCACCCACAATGCTCTGAGCAGCGTTGCCTGGAACTCCTTTAATTCCATTGAAAAGGGAAAGGCTTTTTCCATGACAAAGTTGCTTAATGTTTTTGTCTTTAAAATATATGGTTTATATTCGAAGTGTATAGTTATGCGTTTAAAAGCAAACCTTACTACAATCACCATAACTGTAGAGAAGATGGAACTCTGGAGACTTATATAAGGGGCAGTGCAACACCGTCTCCTGGCTGGTCCGAGTGCAGTGGTGTTTACAATTAATTGATCACAGCCAGTTACAGATTTCTTTGTTCCTTCTCCACTCCCACTGCTTCACTTGACTAGCCTTTTGCTGCAGTGGCGGGGAGAAAAGGAAAGATAAAAATTTTTTCCCCTATAGGCCAGCCGGGTACTAGGTCCTGCTTGATGGTTTATTAAACACACCAGAAAACGCATCGTGCATGCCAAGGACCTGCCAGCAGAGATGACTACTGGACAGCAGCATATTGAGCGATTATCGGTCTGCCTGGATCATGCTGAAAAGGAAGGTCCTCTTGTCTCCTGATTGTTTCTTGAGAACAGGGAGAACCAAAGGTTTAGGTGACCTGGGGAATAAACCGTGCCTCATGCACCTCCTTATCCCCAGTGTCAGGTGTGCAGGAGAGAGGGCAGGAAAGCAAGGGGCAGCATCGTGCCCTGGAAAGAACACAAGCAAGTTGCAAAGTAATGTGCATAGAATGCTTCTATGTCAGTCTATAAAGCAAAACAATGAACATATCTGTGCGTGAGTTTGTCTGTGTTCACAGAAAACACGGAGAAAGAAGACAAAGGAAATCCGAAGGCTGTTATGCCATGGCAGAAATGAGGCTTTACTCTGTGCTGAGTCCTGGATAAACTGTTTATGCACCCTTATGCATTCCTCAGTCTCTGTGGTTCACGGTATTAGCTCTAAGCCTTGGGTCCACCAAGCTTTGCTTTTCTAGTAAAACAGAGAGGTTTTGGTATTGAAAAAAAAAATCCCCTTTCTCTTCAAATGCCAGGTTTTTGCAAATCAAGATGATTTTGGCTTCAAACTACAGTGTATGCAATAATAGCCGGATATACCTTGCAATATTTGGGATATACTTACACTAAAAAATGATTTGTTATCTAAGTATCTTGTATTTTATCTGGAAACCCTATCTTAGTCACATGAGTCTTAGGAAAGAAGTAACCCCAAACTCTTTTCTTTCTAGGGTTATTATATTACTCTGGGCTGGCCCCATTGCTGCATTGGCCATTCATTATTGCTTTGCAGGTATTATTATCTGGTTAGGAACCCTCTAGAAATGAGATACATATATCATCAAGACTGATGGGGGGGGGGGTGCCTGGGTGACCCAGTCAGTTGAGACTCTGACTCTTGGATTGCGCTCACGATGTCACCGTCATGATCCTACAGTTCATGAGTTTGAGCCCCGCATGGGACTCTGCGAAGGTAGTGAGGATTCTCTGTCTCCCTCTCTCTCTGCCCCTTCCCTGCTCACACTCTCTCTGTGTCTCAAAAATAAATAAACACCAAAAAAAAAAAAAAAAAAAAAAAAAAAAAAAAGACTGATGGGATTGTGCAGTCCCCTAACCTGTGGAACGAGATTTTCCTAGGGTCAGAGAAATTGACTCTGTTCTCGAGTTTCTTAGTTTCCATGTTCACACTTATTCCACCACCAATTACTTACATCCCCTGAACTCGGTCTCATTTTATTATCTAACTATCTTTGAATTTTTTTTTTTTTTTAACATTTATTCATCTTTGAGAGAGGATGAGCTGGGAAGGGGCAGAGAGAGGGAGACACAGAATCTGAAGCACACTCCAGGCTCTGAGCTGTCAGCACAGAGCCCGACGCGGGGCTCGAACCCACGGACCACAAGATCATGCCCTGAGCCCCTGAGCTACCCAGGGGCACCTACCTATCTTTGTATTCTAATGCAATGTTTCCACTGATTGGGGCACCACAGCAATTGGTTTCATGGTGTTGTTGCCATTGTTTCTTGGTCAGTTTCTCATTGTGGGGTAGCAGAGAGATTTCTTGGAAAAGAAAGGTAATTCTGGCCCTGCAAGTGGTGAGCTCTGTGGTTGGCCTTGAGCTACTCGCATGTTCTCTCAGAACCTCAGTTGCTTCATTTGTGAAATGGCAACGTCTGCCATACTAACCTAACTGGGTTGTAAAGAATATTGTGAAATAACGATACGAAATAAACGATACGAAATATTTTGCACCTTATAAAATACAATGCAAACATAGGGGTTTTCTTTAGCAAATACAGACCATTGGCTGTGGCCAATAGACTGTTGTTCTCTTGCACTACCACTTGTTATCATTATTCTTCAGATATGACAGTCCTGTGTTCATTGCTGGTGTATGATCAGAGCATCATCAATTGGCTTGAACGATCCACTGTAAGTAAGGTGGTTCTCCTAAGTGTATATCCATTACCGAGGAAGCAATGAGGTGTACAGGGAAGGGCGTGGGATCTAGATTGAGAACACCCACTGGGAGCCCTTGGTCTCTCTAAGCCCAGGGTGCTGCTCTTAACCTGGCCTTACCTCCCAGTGGAGTCACCTTGAGACTACACAAGACCGTACTCACAGAAGCGCTAGGGAAATCCAATGTCCTCTCAAGATACCTTGGATTGCCTCTACCTATGAGGACAAACCAAATCGTTTCCTTTATAGGATACACATTTGTGGCCGTCACACGGTACTATGCCTGGTTTCTGTTGCTGTTAGGAATTACACTACCATCCGGTAAAGGTGAAAGGCGGACCAGTGTTATGACTCCTACTGTCAGATGAGGGGGCAGCTGAATGGCTTTCTGAAGGTCACACAAGAACGCAGGGGCAGAACCACGATGAGAAAGTGGCCCTGAGGCCCCACCTGGATGTCCCACAGTATATTCTGCCCTTCTCCACCTTCTTCTGTTTTCAGACTCTTGGGCTTGGTTTTCCTTCTTCCAAAATGTTTTCTCCTTGAAAACGTTCACATCTCTGTCTTCAAAACTTTGCAGGATTGTCAACTCTGAAATGTCTCCAATTCTCCAATGTTGTCTATTAAGTGTTGTATCATCAAATATTAGTCTCACATTCTATTGATATTCAAAGCATTTTATAATCCTTACATATCTTCAAAGATGTTTCCTTTGGGTTGGTTTTGTGGGGTTTTGTTTTTGTTTTTCTTTTTTTTTTTTTTGCAAATGACATAAAGAATATAGAAATTAAATAAATAAGGGACACCTGGGTGGCTCAGCTGGTTAAGTGTCTGCCTTTGATTCAGGTCATGGTTCATGAGTTCAAGCCCCACATCAGTCTTCTCAGCACAGAGGCCACTTCAGATCCTCCGTCCGTCTCTTTCTCCCCCTCCCCTGTTCTCTCTCTTCCAAAATCAATAATTAAACTTAAAAAAAAAATTATATAAATTAAACAAAACTCCATTCCATTAAAAGATGGGGGAGGGTCGCCTGGGTGGCTCAGCGGGTCAAGCCTCAGACTCTTGATTTTGGCTCCGGTCATGATCTCAAGGTTCCTGGGATCGAGCCCCATATTCCACTCTGCACTGACAGCACAGAGCCTGCTTGGGATTCTCTCTCTCCCACCCTCTCCCCCCACCTCTAAATAAATAAACATTTTTTTTTTTTTAAGTGGGAAAAATAAAAGCCTTATTCACCCCACCCCCCATTTCCTTTCCTTGATCTCTTAGCATACAAACTATATTTATCATCTCTATTTTATTTTGGGGGGTAGGCAGGTGGTCCGTGTTGGCTTCCCTAAGTTCATCATTAGCTCCTGAAGGTTGAGGTAATGGATTATATTTTAAAACGCGTGCGTTGCTGTTGTTATTTGGTTGGTTTTTTCTTTTGTTTTTTTTGTTTTGTTTTGTTTTGGTTTTGTTTTGTTTGGTTTGGTTTTTTTTTTTTTGTATTCCCAGCTCTTATCTCAATGATACAAACACGGTAGGACTACTTGGTAGTGTTGATTTGAAAATTTTTTAAGTAGAAACAAAGACACCTTTAAAAAAAAAAAAAGACTAGTCAAGTGCAGTAGTGAGAAGGGGGGAAAGAGTAGAACAAGGAGTTCGATCTGTAACTGACTGTGAACAATCAATTGAGATAACTCACTACCTTCGGACCAGCCGACAAGCGAGGTACCTGCTTCCAGTATTTAAAGCCCAAGTATGTACTCATTTTTAGCTTGTGGCGATACTTCAGTTACTGTTTATAAACAACTATATTCGCAGGACACAACTGTACGCATCCTCTAAGCACTCCTCAGTGCATCCATTTGCCGGGAGATACCGCCAATGTATTTAACAACCGGAACCAGAAGCACCGCTGAGCATCCTGGGAAAGAGAATGCGAAATTAGCATCTCGCCACTAGGGCGTCTCTTTTCAAGTCCTGTTTGTCTGGAGTGGATCCAGGCGCAGCGTCTGGGCGAGCTGCCCAATCAGCGCTGACCTCCTTTGTTTACCGCGTGTGACCAGGGGGACCTGTGAGGTCCGGAGGCGACTCCGAGGCGGAGCACACGAAGTCCTGTGCTTTCCTGCCTCTGTGACCCCAGCAGAGCTCCGCACCCTGGAAGAGGCCGCCCTTCCATCTTGGCAGAGTTGCTCCCTTCGGAAGGGCAGAGATGCCTCCCCCGTCTGCCCAAGATCGCCGTCCTCCTCCTTAAACCCCGACTGATGGAAAACAGAAACCACTACAGGAACGGGAGGAGGAGGCATCTGAAACACCCCCAAACCTTGGATGCTGCTTAGGACTTCAGAATTCAAAAGGCAGAAGCCAAGATGACCAGGGGAAGCAAGCGGAACAGATTTCGGTAAAAGTGGCAGAGAGGCAAACCTCAGAAAGACCCAGAGTTCGCCCTCAGGGCAAAGAACAGCGAGAGGACAGTAGGGATGAACCTGGAGAAACAAGGATGGGAATATTCTGGAACAGGACGTAGAGGCCCCCAGAGCTCACAGCTCCGTTTTGCTCCCTAGGAAGGGCAGACCCAACTACAAGAGAGCAGACCGGAGGGGGTGCGGGGTGGGGGGAACAGGGTGGGCAGGAAGCTGCCCCTCCCCCCCTTGGCCAGAGAAAACGTGCCCCTGGGTACCCCAAGCTGATGCGAAAGGAGAGTCGCTATCTGATTCCTTTTGGTGCCAAGCACAATGCCTGGCAGGTAGCAGGTGCTCAGTAAACGTGTTGTTGAGTGAATACGTGAGATTAAGGAAAATGAACAACCCCGGAAAACTAGACATAGGGAAATGTCTCCGTTTTGGAGAGGAGAAAAGTGAGAGTAAGAGTTTCATAAATTACCTTCTCTAAATTGCTGTCGCTTTCTAGCAACATTCTGGTATGGATTATGAAGGAGGTGGATATGACAGCGGGAGCCAGCTTGAAATTAACAAGGGGAAAAAACCAAACACCAAACAGAATAGTTACTTTCTGTTTTTTCAGTGTCACTGGTGTTTGCCTCGGTTGATTACATCCCTTCTTCTGCCTGTGTGTGGGTTGGGTCCAGTGGGCTGGAAGTGATTCAGCTGGATCACAACCTGGATCAGAGGCTGCTGAGGGGGATTGATGCCATCCTGGGAGAGGGGCGCTGGTGTCACGTGCCATGGTGGTGTTCGTTGGCCAGACCCGGTCTGAGCTGAAGATGGCCCTAGATTGATGGCACAATAGGTGATATGTTGTGAGAATCCAGAAGGCACTAGCGATTTACAGCTTGGGCTCAACTCGCCTCACCTGGGTCCTAGATTTCACTATCCACTAGCTGTGTGTCTTTGGACAAGTTGTTTCCCCAGCTTGAGCCTCAGTTTCTCACCTAAAGTGGGCATAATCAGAGTATCCATTTTGTAGCAGGTTGGGGGTACTAAATGTGAGGCCATGTAGAGAGTTGTTCAGCCTGGCTCATTAAAGAGCCCTATAAGGAAGTTAGCTCTTGGGGCACCTGGGTGGCTCAGTCTATTAAGTGCCCCGGCTCTTGACTTCAGCTCAGTTCATGTTCCCATCCCTCACTGGACTCTGTGCTGACAGTGCAGAGCCTGCTCGGGATTCTCCCTCTCCTCTTTCTCTGCCCTTGCCCCACTGGCTGCCCCAGGGGTGGCAGGCTGGGTCTAGAGCAGTAAGTGTAATACGATTTCAAGCCCAGCCTGGTCCCCAACACCCACCAACCTCCCTGCTCACCCCCTCTCAAAATAAATAAATAAACTTTAAAAAAATTTTTTTTTTTTCTTTAAAGTTAGCCCTCAAGGTTCAGAAACATTTTCCCTGGCTCAACAGACACAGACTAACGAGAAACTAACAGATACAAACTAACAATATAATTGATACAAATCAACAGAGCTGAAGTTCCCCTTTTCAGTTAAGAATTTTTTTTTTTTAATCTGAGCAGATGCCACATAAGAGACTCTCACAGAGTAAAAATACAAATACTAGCTTAGTTACACAGAAGTTGGCTGTCGTCGTCCCTCTGAGATGCGCTCAGGTCAGGTGGCGCCCAGAGCCCAGGGGACAGTTTTTAAAAAGACAGCGGGCAAACCAGAGTGTCCTCAGGGGAAGGTGACTGACGTAATGGTAATTTCCACTTCCTCCCACTCTGACTTCACAAAAATGCTTTCAACTTAACGGCTCAAGGAGCCCCACGTGAGTTACCACACCACCCAGCAATTCCACGCTTAGGTAGGGACCCCAAAGACTTGCGAGCAGGCGCTCAAACAAATCCATGCACACGCATGTTCACAGCAGCATTTCTCACCGTAGCCCAAACCCGGAAATGCTCTGGAGTGTCCCGCAAAGCGTGAACGGGTCACCCAAAGGTGCTCTGTGCCTACAATGGAAAATCATTCGGCCATGAGAAGGGATGAAATACCGCTACGTGCAGCCACATGGATGAACCTTGAACACGTCATTGCTACGTGGAAGGAGCCACACGCACAAGGTCACCCTAGTGGATGATTCCAGCTGGGAGCTGTCCAGCATCAGTGACTCCACAGAGACAGAGGGCAGACCGGTGGTTGGTAGGGGTGATTGCCTAAAGGGCACCGGGTTCCCTTTGCAGGTGATTAACACCCATTAGAACTAGATGGAGGTGGGCTGCACAGCGCTGGGACTGGACCAAATGCCACTGATATGTGCAATGAAGATGGTGAATTTTATGTTCTGCGAATTCTTTTTAATATAATTTATTGTCCAGTTGGCTTCCATGCAACCCCCAGTGCTCATCCCAACAAGTGCCCTCCTCAATGCCCATCACCCATTTTCCCTCTCCCCACCCCCTGAAGTCTTTTTTTGTTTTTTCTTTTTTTTTCAATATATGAAATTTATTGTCAAATTGGTTTCCATACAACACCCAGTGCTCATCCCAAAAGGTGCCCTCCTCAATACCCATCACCCACCCACCCCTCCCTCCCACCCCCCATCAACCCTCAGTTTGTTCTCAGTTGTTTGGTTGTTTTGAGCGTGAGCAAGACGGGGAGGGGCAGAGAGAGAGGGAGAGAGACAGAATCCCCGAGCAGGCTCTGTGCTCACAGCGCAGAGCCTGACTCGGGGCTCGATCTCACCATGAGATCACGACCTGAGCCGAAACCAAGAGCCAGACGTTCCACCGGTCGAGCCACCCAGGAACGCTTGCCCTGTGAGTTCTACCTCAAGTTCTAAAAATATTTTCAGCTAATCACACCCATTACATTTGGTCCTCATGACAATCCGTGAAGGCATAGGATTGGTGGTGTTTTTTCTAGTCGTATGGCTGAGACAAATGAGGCTGGGAGTAGTCTGGGGGTTCCCCATTAGTAACCAGCTGGGTGGTGGCAGGCTGGGTCCGGAGCAGTGAGTGTAATACAATTCCAGGCCCAGCCTGGTCCCCAGCACCCACCAACCTCCCTGCTTCTCTGTCGCAGGCGTGTGGAGATGTGCCTGCTTCCCACCCTGCCTGCTGGCCCAGAGCCCTCCCCTGGAGGGCCACACATCCTGTGGCCAGACAGCCCCGCAGAAGGCCGAGGGGACTGTGGGGCCATCTGTCAGGTCTGTCCTCCCTTGACCCTTCACCTTGTGGCCTGGTCAGCCCCACAGGGTGAGAAACACTGTGCAGTCAGGGCAGGCCCCTCCTTCCTTTGCAGGAGGCCCCATCCGTGGGCTGGACCAGGGAGGGCCCCCGCCAGTAGGGGCAGGTCCGTGTGGGTGACACAGAGATGCATCTCAATGTTATCTTACTTTTTTAGATGGCCAGCTGCCCTTGGCCTCCTCCTATGTTACTTCCCTGGACTGCAAGGGAGTGAGGGAACAACAACAAAACTGGAAGGAATGACAGTTAAAATACTCTATGAGAAACTGGTGTAGACAGAAGTCTTTTTCTTACGACCCACCGGCATCCACCGGGAGAGCTGGCTGGAAATCAAACGTCTCTCCTCTTAAGCCCCGTCCTGCCTTGGAATCGTGAAGATAAAGCCAACAGCAACAACAAAATGAGATAAAGAGACACCCCCCGCGGGGCTTCCCTGGCCCCATGGGGGTCCGTCTGACTTTGGCACCCAGTTGACAGACCCTTTCGGGCCCAGTGGAGTGGCCCCCTGGGACAGGGCCCTGCATAGTCACACCAGGGATACTGGCTGTTTCCCTGGCTTGGGGGTTATAACAAAGCACCACAGGCTGGGGGAGGCTTAGACAACAAGGCACATACTTCTCACCGTTCTGGAAGCCAGCAGTCCAAGATCAAGGTGCCCATGGGTTCTGTTCTCTGAGAGGACTCTCTTCCTGGCTTGTCAACGGGCCACCTTCCCCCTGGGTCCCCACACGAGGGAGACAGAAGTCTGTCTTTTCCTCTTCTTGTGAGGACACCGATCCCATCATGGGGGCCCCCACCCCCGTGACCTCATCTCAACCTACGTGCCTCCCAGAGTCCCAACTGCCCAAATGCCATCCCACTGGGGACTAGGGCTTCAATGTACAGATGTCAGGGGAACACAAATGTTGGGTCCACGGCCCTGGTTCCTGCTGGGCTTTGCTTTTTCTCAACGCATCACTGCATGGGCTGCAGTGGTCCCAGCAGTGAGGATGGACCCAACTGGCCACTCCCCACCAAGGCTCCCAGGGTGCAGTTCACAGTAGGTCCTGGAGCCCCATGTCCCGGCAGTCGTGGTGTCATGGACGCAAACCTGGGGGCCCCTGTTCCCCAAGAATCTGTGTCCATGGCTTAGCAGGTTTCCTCTTAATCCTTCAAAGATAAAGGGCCTGCCTCCACCCCTCTCCCCACAGTCCCACGCAGGTGCTGCCACCTGCCAATGCAGGGACACTGGTGGGCGTGGGAACAGGAACCTTCAGTAGCTCTGGGGGGCTTTCTGGTGTCCCCCAGGCCCCCATACACCCATTCCATCCGAGGCACCATTTCCTAACTCACAGGGGAGTTAAAAGCCTAAAAAAAAAAAAATCCCTCCTGACTCCTCTGGAATTTCAATGGACCGCCTCCTCCCTATGGCCCCCACTCCAGAATTTTCTCCTCGGGTTTCATCCTTCTTTCCATAAGGAGGCCCTCTTCTTGGTCCCCACATCCGTCTTCCTTAGAAACAGAGCCTCAAAGGGCTGGAGAGAAGGGCCCCCTGGCAGGTGCCAGTCTACATGACTGGATCCCTCCCTCCCCGCCGGAGAGGCTCAGGGGACGCTGCCCTCACCCCAGCCCAGCCCAGCCTGTGCCACGTTGCCCTTCCTCGGGAACATTTTCTCAAAGCGCTTCTAGGGGCGCCTTGGTGGCTCAGTCGGTTATGATCTCACAGTTGATGAGTTCAAGGCCCACACTGGGCCCTGTGCTGACAGCTCAGAGAGCCTGGAGGCTACTTTGGATTCCATCTCCCTCTCTCTCTACCCCGCCCCGCATCAAAAATAAATACACATTAAAACAAAAAATTCTAGGCGCTTCTGAAGAGCCAGGTCACCTCCCTCCGCCCCCCTCGGTGACCACTGTGTATTGTAAACAGACCCCTTCTAAAAACAACATGGCTCCCTCTCCACTCCTTTGGTTTAAAACCCAGAAGAGGGGAGCTGGGAAAAAAGGGCCAAGGGACACTTCAGTCTGTGACCTGAGTGACAAGGGCAGGGCCGTGTGAAGAGGCTGGGCGTCTGGCCGCCACAAGGTCATCGCCTCAGGAGCCTGGGCTGGTGGCAGCACAGGGGACAACAGAGTCCGCACTCCGTGCCAATTCAGCAATGAGGGAAGAGTCTTGGAACCCCAGGACGTTGAAACAGAAAATACGGACGGTAGCTTCGTAGTTTGTAGTCTGGGGTATTTGGAAGGGCCCTGGGCCACCTCCGTGACTTGAGCAAGCCTATTTCTTCTCCAGGCCTCAGTTTCCTAAACAGGAGGGAGTTAGAAGCATCAAGGCTTCGGCAGGAACAGGAGATGCTGGTGGGCTTGGAGCCCGGCTGGCTCAGCCCCCAGGAAACTGCTGCTGCTTCTGAGGCCCAAACTAGCTTTGGGGTGAGCAAAGGGCAGTGGTAAGAAACGTGGCTTAGCAGGTGTCCCTGTCGGGGGTGCTCCCATGGGGTCAGAGAAATAACGGGAAGAGGATGACCACGCGCTGCACCCAGGTGACCCTGGAAATGGGGCGCATCTGCCTGGCCGGGCGGCCGTCCCGTGTTCCAGTGTGGTTCAAGCACAGGCCACGCCCGGTGCCATGTAGCCAGCAATCCAGCGGAACAACCCAAACCCAGCCCAAATTCCAGCACCAGACTGCAATCTCCAGCTTTTCCGAAGGAAACCAATTCTTAAGCCTTTTTGCACTCCGTGCATCCTCTGTGATTGTAAAAGTCAGGAAGAACAAAGAGGGGTTTTGGTGAGGAGGTCTGCGGTTTCTAACAGAATCCAGCTTTCGGGAGCCTTTTCTTTGGCCCACATAGTACCGTTACGACAGTGAATTAGATCCAACATTTTAAAACTGGGCGATTTCACGTTAAAATCCTGGCTTTTCTTTTTAAAGCACCTGAACAGCCACAGCAGGCCCGGATTCCCCCAGGCCACGAGTACCCCCTCCAAGTGGGACACAATCTCAAGTGTGCCCTGGTCCCCACCACTCCCTAGTGCCCACCCGCCCCTTTGTGCAGTTAACCTGCCTGTCCAGCCCCTTGAACACTGGTTTTCGACCTCTGACCTTGAAGGTCCCTCAAGTCTCCAGCCAACGTGTTACCTGTGATTTCCAGGTAGGATACTCTCGTAGCAGGCAGGGAGAGGGAGAATTCAGGATTCCTACATACTCGTGACTGAGGCTTCAGTTTTTAATCCAACCTGAGCTGAGCTCACAGAAGAAAAGCCAGAAAGAATACAGAGCGTTCCCTTCCCACAAGATTCCTTCTGCAGGCAACAGCCATCACTTTCGAAAAGGCCCCCGTCTCCATTTTTACTAACAAGTGGTCCTTTGTCCTCCTCTCTGCCACAGGATCCCCATAATCTAAGGTGTGTTGGAACACACTGAACTGGAGAACTCTGGGGCTGGGCCAAGTGCACAGGGAGCCGTGGTAGCCAAGGGGGAGGAGGGGACAGTGGGGCCCTGCCCGGCCCTTGAGCCTGGTCAACCCAGGGATCTGGTTCTCCAGTAATTCATTCCAACAGCGTTCGTTACCGTGTGCTTGGCCCTGGGCACCCCCCACCCCTCCGCAGCTCGTGTGCTTGGCCCTGGGGGGGCCCACCCCCCCCCCCCCCCCCCCCCCCCCAGCTCACGTTAGCTTTCCCAAGCCCCGTGCTAGGCCCAGCGAGCCACCCGTCATGTGGGAACTGGATGGCTTTAAAGGAAAGCCACCTTTCCTTTCCGAGGTGCCTGAGGATGCACTTTAAATACCTGGGATTCGGGGCGCCTGGGTGAGCGTCTGACTTTGGCTCATGTCACCATCTCACGGTTTGTGAGTTCGAGCCCCGCGTCGGGCTCTGTGCTGACAGCTCGGAGCCTGGAGCCTGCTTCGGATTCTGTGTCTCCCTCTCTCTCTGCCCCTCCTCCCGGCTCACGTTCTGTCTCTCTCTCACTCTCTCAAAAATAAACATTAGAAAAGCAATAATAAATACCTGAGATTCACGGTCCTAGGAATCAAGGAACTACAGTAATGTGCCCTCTCAGGTGAATCTCCCTTGGCCTCCTCGGCTGATAGGTCTTGGGAACACCTGAGTGAGAACACCTGTATGTAACTAGCTGTTGTGTGTGCTGTGATGGGCTCGGGGGAGGGGCTTGTCCCGGTCCACACCCTTCACCCCAGGGCCCGTCCACGGTGACACAGGAGGAGGGGAGGGAGGGAGAGACATCGGTGCTTCCTCAGGGCCGGGGACACTGGCACAGGGAGGGGGGGGTCACCGCGCAGCTCGGGGGACCTGTGTGGTTTGTGCTATAGAAGCCAGGTGAAGCCCATTCTTCTCTCGGAGTCCCTGGAACGCTCAGGCCTTACAGGCTCTGTGAGCTTCTTCAACAAGATCCCCATTTAAGCTTTTTACTTTTTTGTAAGTTCTGATATTGTCAAATTACTAACAGAATTCAACTTTGTTAATTTTTTTTTTTTTAACACTTATTTTTGAGAGACAGAGCATGAGCGGGGGAGGGACAGCCAGAGAGGGAGACACAGAATCCAAAGCAGGTTCCGGACTCAGAGCTGTCGGCACCGAGCCCAACGCGGGGCTCGAAGTCGTGGACCGCGAGATCATGACCTGAGCTGAAGTCGGACGCTCAACCAACTGAGCCACCCAGGCACCCCTAACAGAATTCAACTTTCATGGAGCATTTATTAATCTTCTTTAGAAATGTTCTTTCAACACATGTGGGGAAATGCTGGGGCCTTAACTAGTTCTGAGTTCTAGTTCCAACTGGCCAATTTACTGACCCTATGGCTTTGGGCAAATTACGTTTTTTTTAAGTGTTTATTTTTGAGATAGAGCACGCATACACGCACGCACAAGCAGGGGGAGAGGCAGAGAGAGGGAGACAAGAGAATTGGAAGCAGGCTCCGGGCTGTCAGCATAGAGCCTGACACGGGCCCAACTCTGGGCTCAATCCCACGAAGCAGGAGATCACGACCTGAGCCGAAATCAAGAGTTGGATGTTTAACTGACTTGAGCCACCCCAGCGCCCCTGGGCAAATTATTTAATCTCTCTGACCTCCACTTCCTTCAGTATGTGATGGAGGTCATAACACCTGTCCTGTCTTCATTTCAGGGGTGAAATGCGATTGTATTTCGGAACTTCTGAAAACTGATACTAGGCCCCAATCCTGCTGGATCTGATTCAGTAGGCCAGCACTGGGGTCCACAAAGAATCTGCATTTTATACATACAAACAGACCCAAACCCTCCATTTGTGGTCTATCTTATCCGCACAACGCACGGTCAGGGGCCCCCTCCTGGCCCATCACAACGGGCTGGAGAGACAAAAAGACAAGCACTTCCCACATAGATGGGAAAGGCCTCAGATTTAGCATTTCAGAGCTCTGCAGAGCTTTGCTCTGGTGTCTGATGTTCTGTTCACCAACTTCCTCTTTTATGTACCGGGAATCCCATCGTTCGGTTGGCACACGCTGGGTTAGAGACAATCACTGACAAGAGGGGTGTGCCTTTGTCAACGAGAACTCCAAGCCTGGGACTCAGCGATGGACCTACCCGCGACGAACCCCTGCCAGGGACGAGCTGAACCAGCACACGTCCTGCACGGGGTCCCTACAGGCACGCTGCAGAGGCTGGGGCTTCATGTTACCCAAGGAGTTAGGTAACTTGCCCACAGTCACACGGCTAAGGAGCAGTCAGCTTGGATTAAGGCTTTGGGAACAGCACATGCTGGACCCCGGATCCTAGCAGGCACACGGTCAACGGCTCGAATCTTCAGCCTTCCGGATTTGGTGCTGTTTTCTACATTCAGCTCCCTCCAGGTTTCTACGTACCTCCTGGAGAGGCCGAGACCGCAAACATCGAACATTCCTCAAACTTGTACACGCGACACAAACAACAGATTCAACTGATCCCTTGTCACTGTTTCTGCCAAGTGGAGGCTGCAGGGAAAAGCCAGCAGGTGACGGGCACAAGAGACAAGCCCAGAGCAGGCACTGTGTGGAGTCAAACAGACCAAACGTCAAGAGCCATTTTTGAGACACGCGGGCACACGTGACCGTGCACTGGGTACGGGATGAAATCATTCACTTTGGTGGCTGTGCTGAGGTGCGAAGAGCATCCTCAAGTCCGCAGCGGCGACAGAGAAAAGAAGGCGGACGGACAGATGAAGATGCGGCAAAATCCTGGTGACCTGTTTCACGTGGGTGATGAGCAAATACACACGGCCTTGTGTGTACCGACCACACCGAAGCCCCAGGAAAAGAACCACTCAGTTCTCCCGGCGGTGCCGGAGGGTTTGCCTCTTCAAGCCCCACACCCACCTCCGCTCCGGAATCTTCTGACATCCAGCCCAAGGGGAGGCCCGCTCCTTCTCCCAGTGGGAGAGGACACACAGGTGGGCCTAGACCTACTGAACTGGCCACTCGGAGAACTTACCAGAGCAGCACCACCCTCCCGTGCCTGGGCCACTTGGCTGGAAAGAGGTCGTCTGGAAAGGCCCGCCCAGGCGGCCCCGCCCCAAGACCTAAGACCTGCTTCCCGGCCCCCAGCCGGCTCCCGCCATAATCACACGTCACTGCTGAAAGCTGCTGCTGGCTCCAGAACCGTCCTCCTCCTCGCTTCTGTGTTAGTCACGTCAGGAGCAGGGGAGTGTCAGGGGAGGGGAGGTGGAGGCGAATGGAACCGCTGGAACGAGGCTCCCATCACGCTAGAATCCCCCAGACCCCCATGTCAGGGCCGCACCACGCCCTCCTCCCGGGCCCCTGAAGTGCTGGGCACAGTCTCCTCAGCCTCCACCCCTGCCGTCCACACAACCAGGAGCTAGATCGCCGATGCCCCCTCCCACCTCCGCCAGGACACCCCACTCCCCGAATGCTCCGGGGGTCTGTGGCAACAGGCACCTGCAGGACGGCCAGCCCTCCCCATCCTCAGCTCAACCCAGGCTCCAGGACGAGCGGACATTCTCTGACACGGTGACGGGTAATTTTCAGTAATTGCTTTATTCCATCATCTATCTTTTCCATCACCCGTGCCCTAGGCCACCTCTCCTCCGGCAGTACTGACGCCGAGAGGTGGGGCCGGCCTAACCAGGTGGGCAGGCGGGCTCCGTCCCCCCGACCCCGAGGCGGAGCCCTGGAAGCTGACTCCCAGGGTCTAGGGGACCCGGAGACCTCCTCGCCCCACAGTCCTGGGCGTGAAAGCAGAAGGCACGATGACGCCCGGTCCCGCAGAGACGGGGGCGGCTGACATCTCGGCACGGGGCTTGGTGACGGTTCTTGGTGCCGAACGGGAAGAAATGAAAACGAAAGCACACGGACCGTCAGATCTTCAACTAGTAATTCCTCAGACAAGGGTAAAATAAAAAGCAAAAAAACCAAAAAACAAAACAAAAAAAATTGTGATTTGGCAAACTGTTTTCTTACATTTTAAATTAAAAGAAAAAAACATTCACACAGAAGAGACTCAACTTATCTGCTTTGAAGAAATATATTAAAGAAAATGGAAGGTTAAAAAAAAAAATCAAACCCCAAATAATGGTAAAAATAGACGTATCCTCTGTAAAAATCTGGGCTAATCTACTGAGTCATTCATATCTATTCAGTATTCAGAGCATGAGGTGAAACACCAGAGTATAAAAAAATTAAAAACCAAAAAGAGATACTGCCCTTGCGCTAACCCGCCAGCCGCACGGCTCGCTGGGGCTCTGGCCACCGGCCGCTGGTGGCTACAGTGTGTGGTCCCTCCCGCCCGCCACAGACCTCACTCGAGGCCTTCAAAGCTCCTCCCTGGTCCTGCTCAGTTTTGTGGCGTGTTCTTCTACAAACTTGCTCAGATGTTCCAGATCTCGGTTTCCATCCTCAAACTTTATCGGGTTCTTTTTGTCCCCGCTGGGGGCAAAGTAGATGGTCGGGAACCCCTCGACTTTGTAGCGGTTGTTGGGGATGTCGTTGGCGGTGGCGTCCATCTTGGCGATGACCAGATTCTTGTGGCCCTTGTACTTCTTGCCGAGGGCGGTATACTCGGGCTCCAGCTGCTTGCAGTGCCCGCACCAGGGCGCGTAGAATTCGATGAGGACGTCCTTCTTGGGGTCCATCACGATGGAGTCAAACGTCTTCCCCACCACGACCTTGACAGGTCCCTTGTTGTTCTTGGGCACCGGCTGGGACTTGACAACCGGCTTTAGTTTTCCTGCCCGGGAAAGCAAGCAGGGGAGCGCGTGAGTGCTGCAAAGGCCCTGGGCTCTGGCGGCCCTCACAGGACCAGGTGGCGAGGCCAGCCCGAGTGCGGGATGGGCGAATCCAATGTGCCAGGCCAGGTGGAGCCCGCCTCCACTAGCGGGCCCCTTAGCTCTCTAGCCTCCTCACCCCTTCTACTCTCCCAGTTCCTGTAAGGGCCAGAGGGCCTGTCGATGGTCACACCCCAAGCCCGATGGGACGCTGGGCCCCGTCCGGCGAGGAGGTCACAGGAGGGGGGCCACCTGGTACGAAGGGGCTCCGGGAAGAGCTGGCAGCCGGGGCGGGGAAGGCCTGCAGGTACCAGCACAGGGAATGTCGGCAGAGGGCGGAACGAGGTCCGCAGAGGACTCCGCCCCACGCCAGAAAACTGGGCCGAGGTGCTCACCCAGATCAACAGAGATACCCTGATGCCTCAGAGCAAGTTTTCCACGTGTACGAAACTTACTTCTAGGTCCAAAAGCCTGCTTTACACATTAAACATTTTTAAAATAGGGCTTCTCGAAATTTCCGAGATACCAGCCTTTTGTTACAAAAAAGAAAAGCAAGCGAGCATGGGGCCTGTCTGTGTCCGTTCTCCCACCCCCCAGGTACAGGAGAGCACACGCAGGGCCAGGCTCACCAGAAGGGAGTCAGGGTTTGCAGTGTTGGAGCACCAGGTAACCACCCCTTCCGCCCCCAGGCTTCCCCAGGGGAAGCTCGAGGCCAAGGCTCACCTTTTTTGAAAGCTCTGACGAACTCACGGAGGGTGTCAGAGTCAAACTCGTCGGGCTCCATGGCGAACTTCCGCCCGCCCTCGTCCAGGATGGCTGCGTTGACGTCCTCGCCGCTCTCGCTGAGCCCCAGGTCCTTCACCTCCGTGGCAAAGTCATCCTCATCAGCCACGGCGAAGGTGTACTCGGGGAAGTCCTTGGCCACCTCCAGGACCTTGTTCCGCCAAAACTGAGTGGCTGAAATGGGACGGAGCACTGTGAGCTGAGCCGTAGAGATCAAGTTTAAGATTCTGTGGCTCAGACTCTCTGACCAGGCTCAAGCCTCACTTGGAGAGATAAGCATTTCTGAAAAGCCCCCTCTGTGAGCAGGTGGACCTTGCTCAAAAGCCCAATGAGCCCAAGTGGCCTGTGCCCAGTGACATAAACCAACCCCTGCCTGCCTGAGGATCAGGGGCTGGTCTAGTCCCAGCCCTGCCGCCCCATCTCTAAGAGATCTCTGGACTCCACACTAAGCTCCCCTCGTGCTAAAAAAGGAAGGAAGAAGGGCAGCTCTATGTAGCAAAGAACGAAAATTGCCTTGGAACCACAAATACAAAATACACCCTTGCAAACCCGCAAGGTCTTAGGCGCAGGATTCCTAAGTGCGAGAGCCAAGAGCCCCCACCAAGAGCCCCCCTCCGCTGGACAGGCCCTGGGGTCTCACCAGCTCTGTAATCAAAGCTGAAGTCCACGCTGTAGTAGATGACCACCAGGGGGCGCCGCGTGTACCGCTTGGCATCATTGGAGGTCTTGCGATGGCCCACCAGGGGCAAGGTGTGCTTCAACACGTGGTCCCTGATGGCTGACCCCTCGGTGGTGCTCTGCAAAAAGAAAAAAAGGGGGGGGGGCAGGTGAGGAGCAGTTTCACGGAGGCGGGGCTCATCTCACCCCACCTTCTGCTGCCACTGTCAAGGAATAACAGCTCCGAAGGGACGGGCATGGGAGAGGAGCCGTCTGAAGGGGAGCTGCTGGGGGAGCACACCCAGTAAGACCCTGGTGTCTTTCAGGGCCCCTTTCCTCCACTGACCCCTAAGTGAGCTTCTCAGGCTACGGCAGACACCATGTGACCTTTCCTCTGGGTCTGGGCTCGCCATCTGTGTCAATTAGAAACAGCTGCAGGGGGCACCTGGGTGGCTCAGCCGGTGAAGCATCTGACTGTGGCTCAGGTCATGATCTCAGGGTTCGTGGGTTTGATCCCTGAGTCAGGCTCAATGCTGATCACGCGAGTCTGCTAAGAATTCTCTCCCTCTCTCTCTGCCCCTCCCCAACTCATGCTTTCTCTCTCTCTCTCTCTCTCTCTCTCTCTCAAAATGAACAAATAAAACTTACTTAAAAAAATTTTTTAAAGAAAGGAAAAGAAACTGCTACGGGAAGGCGGGCTTCCAGACAACGGCTGTTCCCACGGCTGAACAGAGTGGAACGATCTATCTTCCCTTCATGTGACCTTCACTACAGCCCCACCGGGGGCATTTTACAGAGATGAAGGGAGGGAGGCCCAGGGGCACACACCTGCTGAGCAGCTATGCTGGGCTTTGAATCCTACCTTGAGAAACAACACCCATGACTACCAGTTACACCAGAGCCCGGCCAAGCTCTCAGGGAAACGCGGAGCCAGACAGAGCTGCGCGGCTGGAGGCTGCTGCACCTGAGGCCACCCCTCCTGAGACAGGGCCAGGAGGTGGGGCGTGCGGGGCTCAGCTGTCTGGTACCAGGCACCTGTCCTTGGACAGGCTCACCAACAGTGGCTCTTAAAGCTGGTTCATGAGGCTTCCCAAGTGTTTTCCAGATGAGATGGACCCGACTGACAATTTATGCAGCACCTGTGACCAGCTGGGCACAGCGGCAGTGGCTTGGGGACACAGAACACAGGCGACTGCCCCAAGGGACGCGCAGGGCCCCCTGACTCATGGTAAGACAGTCTCTGAGTCAGAACCTCCAGACACCAGCCTCACAAACACATTACAGAGGAAGAAACTGAGGCACGGCCAGGCTGAGTTGCTCACCCAGGTCACACAGGTGGAAGTGGTTGGGGAACACCACACTCTTCGCTCTGGGCCCCAGTCCTGTCAGGATGGGACAGTCAGGGAGGTGGCCCTGTGTAGCACTAAAGGATGGCAGGAATTGCCAGGTGGGAGGGGGAAGGGGCTCCAGGGGAGGAAACAGCAGGAACCCAGCAGGGTACCAAGTCCCAGGGGAGGGGAGGGAGCAGGGGGAAAGTGCTGGAAAAGCACGCAAAGAGGATGGCAGGTCAGGACAGCCGCTGGACTGAACATCACCTGGAAGGTGACCTCAAGAGTAAAGTAGAGTGACCCCAGGGCACACGTGCTCTACAGCTGGGCATGTGCCACCCACAGGCCTGAGCCCGAACTCAAGGGCAGAGCCGGCCTCACTTCCTGCAGGCAAACAGCTACTTTCTTCTGGCAATGCTTCTTGTGCTGACTTTACACCTGGCTTCACCGTACCTGTCCTGCCTTGGTCTTTCCTTTGCCCAGATTTCCAAATCCATCTTTTACAAAATCGCGTTTCACTGTTGTGTAAATTTTTACAAAGCAGTCTTAAATGATTCTGGCAACAAAGGTGGCACATAAGCAATGCCAATCTATTTATTTGTTTTAAAGTTTATTCATTTGTTTTGAGAGCCAGAGAGCAAGCAAGCAGGGGAGGAGCTAAAAGAGAAGGAGAGAGAGAATCCCAAGCAGGCTCCGCACTGTCAGCACGGAGCCCGATGCGGGGCTTGAACTCACGAACCGCGAGATCATGACCTGAGCGGAAATCAAGAATCGGGACACTTAACCGACTGAGCCACCTAAGTGCCCCATCACCGATCCATTTAAGGTAAAGAGTAAAAGGCAGCGATGTGTATAACAAACTAGACCAAGTGGCCCTTAACCTTTTGGGGGTTAAGGACCCCTTCAAGCTGTCTATGGAAAGCTGCAGACCCTTTTCCTGGGAACATGCACACCACCTGGAACGGTGCCTGATTCCTGGGGTCGCCTGAGAAGAAGGCGGAAGGGACAGGAGAGGGAGCAGCCCCCGTATGTCCAGGGGAAGAGAGGGGCCCTGAGCCTGAGCAGATGAGCAGATGTGGCCACGAGTGAGACTCCAAGGAGGAGCCATGGTGTTCACGACCCAGGGAATCAGAAAGATTCAAGGTGGCCTCTCCAAGGCCCCACATGCTCCCTGTTCACAAAAATGGATCAGAAGGTACGAAGCTGCTCCCTACGGTGCTCACCTTGCCTGGGCCGCCACATCCTCCAGGTCCCAGGAGAGCCCTGGCGGGGAAATGGGGGCACTTGCAGCTTTCCCTCAGCCTGCCCCTAACCGGTGGTGTCTGGGCCATAGCTCACTGCTCTGCAGCCCAGTCTATCCAAGGAGAGCTCTGGGACCCTTGGCATCGACGGTTCTTCCAAATCTGAAGATCCGCTCACAGAAGCGCCGGGCACCCGTGAAGCACTCCGGACACGGAGCTGGATCCAGGCTCACCCCGGGCCAGGAACCCCTCACGCCCTTCTCAAGGGAGTGTGTCACACAGTTTCGGAAGAGGGGGGCTGGGTAGGCCAGCGGAAAGAAAAGCAAGGCCAGCCCCATGTGCCGCACTCCACGGCTCCATCCGGTGGAGAAAGGCCTGCATCGCTCTGTACCCTCAGGGCCTCGCCTGCCCTTCGGCTAAGGGGGCCTAGGTCAGAGACAGGAGCACGTCCTGGCCCAGAGCAACGCTGGATGTGCAGGCCAGGCCCACAGTGGCCGGGCGCCCAGGGAAGCTGGCGCTGGGCTGCAGGAGCATGAAGAGAGGGAGCAATGCTGGCAGGGGTGTGAGGCCCCCAGGCCCCCCAATAAACCACCAACCACCCTGCTGCCTGCGCTCACGTCTTCAGCCTCCCAGGAAGCTGCACCTTTACCATGGGGGTCGGGAAACGGGGGCCTGGAAAGGCTCCAGGCTCAGAACCCCAGCGTTGGCTCAACCAGCAGCCTGAGGCCGATCAGAAGCCTGGGTGTACAACACAGTGAACAGTTCCACACGCCTGAAACTAATATTATGTTGTAGGCTAACTGGAATTTAAATAAATATTTAAAAAAAAAAAAAAAGGCAGCCTGGGGCTGCAGTGGCCGCTGAGCCCTCACGCACCTGGATCTCCATCACGTAGCTCCTGGGCTCAAATTTGGACTGGAATTTCTCAGGCTGCATTACAACCAACTTCCCAGAGGAGACTTTCAAGAACTTTGCTATTTCAGTGCTGAAAGTGTGGTGGAATTTGTAATCTTCTCTTAGGTTGTTGGCTGAAGAAGTAACAGAATGGTAAATACACAGTTTATTAAACTGCCTGACAGATCTAGGCTTAACGCAGGACTCTTAAAGCTGTTGCCCTGCGAAGACCATGATTCCCACTGTGAATTCTGTGTGGACGATACCTAGAGTATGAACACTTGAAGTTTGGATTTTAAAACTTGGTACAGGTGTATTGCCTTAGAGCCTCTTTATCAGAATTGGCTTAAAAAAAAAAAAAGATAACCGTTCATGGAACAGCTCAGAGCTAACTGGTCAGGAGCTACTGTCTCCAATGCTGAGAAACACATTAAACCCCCAGACAGTGCGTGTGAACAGGGGGGCGTCACACTCTGTTACACCCACATGGCGGCTTTTCACACGCAGCCCCTACGAGTGGGCTGGCCTCTCCCCCTCGGACTGGTGGCTGGCCCGTTTGCAGGCTGCAGGCCTTTTGCTATACACACTTTCACTTAGATCTTGTCAGACTCTCAAGATGAAACCCCCCAGCCTGAGAATACTCCAGAACGGGGGTTGGCAAACCTTCCGGAAAGGACCAGACAAGATCTTTGGCTCTGTAGGCCATACTCTCCTAAGCACTCAACTTTGCATTCCAGTGTGAGAGCAGTTAGACAGCATGTAATAAAGCATGGCCGCGGCCCTGAAAGACTAAGGAGACCAGGCAGGGGCTGGATCTGGGCCGCAGGCCGGTTTCTCCATCCGTGCCCTGAATCCCCCGGGGGGGAACGCACGTCACTTCTCCACGCTGTCCTCCCTGAGGCACCCAGACCCATCCTGAGCGGAGTCTGTGGTCCAAGCACTGGGTAAGACCTCCAATGGGTCCCCCCATCCTGGAGGGCGACTGGTTATAGGAAACATACGTTCTGGGGGAGGTGGGGGACGGCTTTCAAAATCAGCCAGACTTAGATTCAAATCCTAATTCTGAGACCTGCTCATTATGTGACTTTAGGCCTCCCCGGGCCTCAGCCCCTACTCGACAGAAACACGGAAGTCTACCCTGTAACCCCTGGGTAGGCTGGGGCTTCCCTCGGCGTGTTTCTTCCAGGCTAGTTCCCAGCAGGTGACACGGTTACTTCATCAGTTAAGACTGATGAAGCACCTTGGCTCCCTCGTTGGACACGGAAATGTCGGTTTTACCACGTTCATCTGCACTTGATGGACACACGATCGTTCTCGTGCAGCACAGAAATTAGCGCTAAGTGGCAACCGGTGCATTGAAAAGTTGCAGCCGCTACTCTAAAGCAGAAAACCAAGCCGTGTTTGGAGTGAGTGGGGTACTAGGGCATCAGAAAGGACGCAACAAGGCCGGAGGGCATCCTCAGGGCTGCTGAAAGAAAACATCTTCCACTCCTCACCCAGAGTCATCCAGGAGGGCAAGTACGCCTGCCACCAGGCAGGAGCCTGACAGTGGGTCTCAGGATGGGGCGAGTGCGATGTGCCCCACAGAACGCCACCTCTGACCGCTCGCTGTTCACCTCTCAACGCTAACGCTGGACCTTAGCATTACCAGGCACGTTTGCTAGGTGCTTTGTCCACATCAGCTCAATTAACGTAACAACCTCTGATGTAGAAAACACCAAGTCGCCACCTGTGGTCCTTATGCTAATAATGGCAGAGCCAGGATTCGAACCCAGGCCGGAGTCAGAAACCCTCACTTTCTGGTCAAGACCCTGCCCTTGCAGAGGGACTGGGAAGGGGTGCCTGGAAAGACAGGGAGACAATGAATGTGGATGAACGTGACCGTGGCCCTGCTCCTCCTCAGAGCCCAGGGAAACGGCACACTCAGTATACGATCCTATCACCCGTGTGTATTCAAGGCAACAGGGACTGACCCCTAACCCCAACCCCAGAAAGGCAAGTCTGTTCCCACAGATGCTATTGCAATCCTTCATCAAGCTAGCCCCTCAAGTGATGCCCCAGGAGCTTCACCCAAGAGCAGCAGACTCCCCGACCACCTCAGACGGCCTGGGCACGTTCGCTTCATCCAGCCCAGAGTGCCACTACTTACCGGCTTCCTGGTACTGCTGGTAGGCTGGGTCACTCTCCGCTGTAAAGACCCCGATGATGATGACATCGTCCCCGTCCTTCAGGAACTCCTGCACCTGCTTCAGAGCCACGATCGCCTTGGAGGGCGGCCCCGACTGTTCGATCATGTAGTCCACGATCCCTGGGAGCCGAGCACACGCCTGAGGAGGGGCGAGGGGCTCCGAGGCGCTCCACCCACCGCTCTCCCTGCCCCCCTACGTCCCCGGGACGCCCCCCTCCCCGCTGAGGGAACACCAGGAAGCAAGCCTACCGTATTTTTCCCGTGGGCCGTTGTAATCAAAGGGTTTTCCCTTGCGGAAGATTTTCAGGGTGGGATAGCTAGAGACGTCGAACCTCTTGGCCAGGTCTGTTTCGGCAGTGGCGTCGACCTTGGCCAGGGGGATCGGGGGGGAACGCTGGCTCAGCTCCTTGGCCGCCTTCTCGTACTCGGGGGCCAGTTTCTTGCAGTGTCCACACCTGTAAGAAGCGACCATTGTCAGGAGCCTGTTCCAGCACGAACACAGTCTCCCATCCGAGCGAGACACAGAGGCCTGGCCCTCGAGCAGCTCCGTTAGACCCTGCAAACCTCTGAACGTCTCCTCGGGGAGGATGCGGAGCCAGGCCACTCCGGAGGCCAGTGTGACATCACAGGTGCCACTCACACAGGGTGCACACAACACACACACACAAACAGGAGGGAGTGGGGGGGGGGGCGGGTAAGACATGGGAAAGGCGAAGAAAAACAACGATTTTTCTTCATTGCAGTCGGGACAGGGAAGGACACAGGTCAGGGATGGCTCCATACAGGAGGTGACAGTTGATCTGGGACAAGAGAGACAGGTAGGAAGCGGACGTGAGTTGGTCAAAGGTGGGTGAGGGGAGGACAGACCGAAATAACCACATAACAAAAGCACAAGGACGAACAGTAACCAACCCTCACGGACGCCGCCCAGCAGGGCAGCAGAGGGTGGGCCTAAGGACTCCGTACCAAGAACCAACGGCTCACACGGGGGCAAAGACCTCGCAAGTCACGGGCTCCGCGTAGTGAGCTGAACAAAGCACTGCCTTGTCAGGGTCCCCGGGACGCCTCGGGGCTGCACCCTACAGCAAGTGAACTGTCTGCAGCTACAAGGGGAACTGTTCTCCGTGGGGTCAGAAACCAGGTGAACCTGCTCTGAGCATTTACTGAGCCTGTGAAGTCAACGGGCAGCTGAGCCCAGCCCCTGGCAGCTAGAACTTAGGATCTGTAACCCGTCGTGAGACGTAACCTCACAGCCGTCTCTCCTCCAGCACCGGCACCACCTCCTGGGTCCCCTTTGTGCCGAAAACCTCACAAGAGGGGCCACGGCCACTCTGCTCTCCACGTGTCCCAGGCCTTCCTTCCTCCTCCCACCACCCCGTCTTCTCTCCGCACGTGCACACCCCGTGAGACCAAGCGCAGTGACTTCTGCTGCAGAATCCAGAGCCTGGGGTCACTGTCGTCTGCCCCACGGTCACATTCCTGACTCTGGTCTACACCGCACACCCTGACAAAGCAAGCCTGCTCCAGAATCAGAACCGCTAGCTGCCCCATGATGAATGTGCCAAGGTGAACTGCGAAGGCTGACCATCCTCCTGGACCCCTGGCCTCGACGCTCACACCTCCCTTGAAGACGGTCCACTTTGCTTTGCTCTGTCTTCTCCGGCTGCCTACACCTCCGTGCTCTCCTCAGGAAGCACAAGAACCACATACAGCACCTCCACCAGCCACTCTCCGACTGCCTTTCTTTCTGGCATCTTCTTTCCCATGTCCGGGTCCCCTCCCCTGAATGATCCCTGCCCCCACATTCTGATCCTTTCTGTTCTCCTCTTGAGTTCTGTCATCGCCTACAATCTGGGGGCCAGAACTGGCCACGTCACCTGCGTATGCTGGGGTCATGCAGGCCACACCCCTCCTCAACTCTAAGGGACTGGCCCACTTCCTCCGCAGAGCTGGGGATTCCAGTTCTCTGACAGGGAGCGGGCTTCGATCCCAACCCACGTGCTAGGGCCACAGCCCCCAGACAAGAGCTCCTCAGGTGCCCCCGGCCAGGTTCTGCTGTTTCTCTCCTACAAAAGCTGAAGCCCTGAGGCCGGGGGGTTGGGCAGGGGGCCCGGTGGCATCGAGAGGCCAGGGTTGTGATGGACGAGAGGAAAGGAGGCAGGGCGGGTGGAGAAGGCAGAAGGCAGGAGGGCCGCAGGACCCTTGAGGCTCCGACTGGAGAAGGGGACACATCTGGAGCATGAAGCGAGGCTGAGGGTCATCTTCGAAGATCTGTTCCAGAACAAACAGCCACGAGTGGAGACGAAGACAGATAAAACCATGGTTCGAACCCCTCAGGAGGCAGCAAGGCGGGAAGAGGTGGCCCGAGGCCACCAGCTGCCACCACCCCACCCACCGCGGTGGCAGCTCCACTCGGTCCTCCTCATCACAGCTGGACCTTCCGTGAACAGCATTTCCACACCTGCTACAGCCGTGTCCCCTCACACTGCCCCCCAGGGCCACGGCCGTCCCAACACCTTCGTGCGTGTTTCCTCAGGGACACACGCTCGGCACATCGCTGGGCAGGGCAGGCGCGTGATGACAGATGGACCCAGCAGGCGCAGGCCTGGCGCATGAGGAAACGTGGACCGCCTCGTGGTCCCACACACAGGCTCCACTCTCCTCTGTGCTACAGGCCTGTGTCTACCTCGTCCTGTCATCTGGGAGAAGACCACCGCTCTCTGGAGGACTCAGCAGTCAGTTCAGCCTTCACGCATGGCCGGGCGGAGGGGGAGGGCCGTGGCAGGACCCCGTTCTGCTTCACACGCAGGCGTCTGTCTCTGACGCCCTCTACCCAGGGGCTATGGGGGAACCGAACGCGGGACAGGGCTCATCGTACCCGAGTAACATGGGACAGACGGCATCTTACCAGGGGGCATAGAACTCCACCAGAATGATGTCTGCATCGTTCACCACTTCATCGAAGTTATCCTTGGTCAGCACAAGCGTGACTTCCGGTGGGGGCGTCCAGTTGGGCTGGGAGATCTCTTTGACCTTGGCCACGATTTCTGAAAGAAACCACACAAGACTGAGCACGGGCAGACCTCACCGCAGAGGCAGGCGGGGAGGCGCCGACAGACAAGTGGCAGGGCCTCGAGGAGAACGAGAAACGTCTGATTTCCCCAAATCCACCGGCAGCTCTCGCCAGCGCCGCTCCGCAGTTTGAGGCCACAGTTCAGGGTCGAAGGTCCACGGTTTCCACCAAACCCCCTCCTGCCCTTTTTCCATCCCCTGGTGACTTCTCCGACAGCCCAACGCCAGCTGGCGAGTGAGACCCTGTTCTTGCCCCACTGTGGTGCTCACCGCAGGCCAACAGAGGGGGTCTCCCAATGTCTGACCACACGTGCCTCGGAGTAGCCTCGAGGGCGTCCCCTTCTCAGGTACAAAGCCACGCGCGTTTCGTCATGTTACATCCGGCATGCGTCCTGACACGTCCGCAAAAATCAAGGAAAAGGCGGAGGAGCAGCCCCTCCCCCTGCTGCCTGGGCCGCGTCAGCGTCACCTTGGAAGGCGTTACAGACAGGCCTGGTCGTGGCCCCGCTCCCCAGAGATGGAGTCAGCGACGTGAGTGGGACACAGAACGGACTCTCACGAGGCACCTTCCAAGTGGCTCTTAGGAGCAGTGCAGGCACACTTTACATTCTTCTTTTTTTATTTTGCTCTGCACTCACCAAGGCGCCGGATCTGAGAGCCACTCCTGCAAAGCAGGAGCCTTCAGACGGAAGTAAGCACAGCAGCAGACGCACGGCATGTCCACAGCGTGAACCCCCGCGCCACCATCGTCGGGGAGGCCCATGTACTAAAACGCACTTGGAGGCCACACTGCTCTCAAGATTCCAAACTGGCCACACCGCTAGGGGTCAAATGTTGGGACCAGATGTCCACATATATAAGCCTGTTTAAGTTTTTACTTTATCTATTTTGAGAGAGTAAACGTGTGGGCATGCGCATGGGGTGGGGCGGAGAGCAGAGGGAGGGAGAGAAAATCCCAAGCAGGCCCCACGCTGTCAGCAGAGCCCAACTCGGGGCTCGAACTCACGAACCAGGAGATCACGACCTGAGCTGAAACCAAGAGTCAGACGCTTAACCGACTGCGCCACCCAGGCGCCCCAAGCCTGTTTACTTTTAAACGAGAAGTACACGGCTTTCAGCCTGTCCTTCCATGAAGTTCCTCTATGTGCTGACATGGATAAGATGTTATTTGTTAGATAAGACATGAATGTGCACATGATATGCTGACAGGTGTGTGAAAATCACACACACACACACACACACACACACACACACACACACACACACACACTTGTTCTTACGGGTACACAGTAGCTCTGAAGGACACAGGAGAAACGTGTTACACTAGCCACCTTCCTGGAAGGGAGCCAGATAGCCAGGCTCAGGGTGGAAAGACTATCCCTGATCTACCTCCTTGAATTCTGAACCACGCAAACGTATTTCTGGTAAGTTCTCAGACAGATACAACGTGAAAGTAAGTACTGATGGATGTGAGGTCTTCTTCGTGCACCTACGATGGGCTCCAGTGCTTAGAGGATCACAGGACTGACCCTCACACCAGCTCAAAGAGAATTCAGATCAGACCCAAGTGACCTCCCATTCCTCGGACGAGGAACTTGAGGCCTGGCAAGGAGAAGACACTTGTCCGGGACCAGTGCTATGACACGACTGTAAGACCCAAACCTTAGTCAGTGCCATACCACACCAGGAAAGGAAAACATAACATATTTTTTTTTTTTCTAGTGATTAAGAGATATGGTGAAGAGGGGCACCTGGGTGGCTCAGTTGGTTAGTTCTCCAGCTTCCGCTCAGGTCATGATCTTGCAGTTTATGAGTTCGAGCCCTGCATCAGGTTCTGTGCTGATAGCTTCGAGCCTGGAGCCTGGAGCCTGGAGCCTGCTTTGGATTCTGTGTCTCCCCCTCTATCTGCCCCTCTCCCCTGCTCACGCTCTTACTCTCTCTCTCAGAAATAAACAACCATTAAAAAAAAAAAAAAAAAGATACGGTGAAGATACCACAACTTGATTTGTTCATTCGTTAAAAAAAGAATTTAGTGGGGCGCCTGGGTGGCGCAGTCGGTTAAGCGTCCGACTTCAGCCAGGTCACGATCTCGCGGTCCGGGAGTTCGAGCCCCGCGTCGGGCTCTGGGCTGTTGGCTCGGAGCCTGGAGCCTGTTTCCGATTCTGTGTCTCCCTCTCTCTCTGCCCCTCCCCCGTTCATGCTCTGTCTCTCTCTGTCCCAAAAATAAATAAACGTTGAAAAAAAAAAATTAAAAAAAAAAAAAAAAAAAGAATTTAGTTGTGCCTAATGTCAGTCAGGCAGGGATCCCTCGGGTTTGGTTTTGGAAGAACCACCTGGCTCCCAGTGCCTGTAGTTCCTAATATGGGGTTCTGGACCCACAGCCTCAGTAAGCCCGGGGAGCCTATAAGGAATGCACATCATCGTGCCTGACCTGAAGCACAGTGAACTGGAAGGCTGGGGATGGGGCTCAGCACGGGCTGCGGGAGCCCACCAGCTGAGTCTGACGGAAGCTCTACAGCACCGCCGAGAACCTTGCCTCGGGCAGCAAGTGACACACGGCCTCCAGGTCTGGAGTTTCATGGTCTGAAACGGGAAGAGACCCCTGCCACCCTAGGACAAGTTTATTTTGATCTCAGTTACCTGGAACATTCCAGCAGGGACCACTCCCAGCCCACACAACTGGTCTTCCTCTCTATTACCCAAACTCCCCCTCTCTCAGCTTTCCTGTGGGAAGACAGTCCCGGCCTCACCTCCCCCTGCAGCTCAGGCTCCACTCACCTTCCTGGCTCCGGGAGCCCTCGTAGTCCACAGCTTGCCCCTTCTTAAGGACCTTGATGGTGGGGTAGCCACTCACGCCAAACCTGCTGGCCAGAGCCGACTCCGAGGTCGCGTCAATCTTGGCCACAGGAATGGGAGGGTCGTTCTCCTTCAAGGCATTGGCGATTTTTTCATATTCTGGAGCAAACTGCTTGCAATGTCCACACCTGAGAAAGAGATTTAGGGAAGGAGAAGCAGGTTAGCTGTACCCACGGAGACTTATACCCAGCAATGCACACAAACGCCGGGGCACCGGGACCAGAATGATCGCAGTCAAGAGAGACAGACACAAGGTAACACAAGGAGGAAGCCACGGCGGCTGGAGTCAGACAGACGTAGGCCAGAGTTCCCGCTCCGGGCTGGACACACACTCCCAACACCTCCAAACCCCAGTGCTTTCACCTGTAAGCTTCTCAAAGTCCATCAAGGGACCCCTTGTGAGGGGTCTATGAGGTTAAAAACTCTTTACCAGGGGTGCCTGGGTGGCTCAGTCGGTTAAGCGTCCGACTTCAGCTCAGGTCATGATCTCACAGTCCGTGAGTTCGAGCCCTGCATCAGGCTCTGTGCTGACAGCTCGGAGCCTGGAGCCTGCTTCGGATTCTGTGTCTCTCTCTCTCTCTGCCCCTCCCCTGTTCATGCTCTGTCTCTCTCTGTCTCAAAAATACATAAAAACATTAAAAAAAAAAAAAAAACAAAACTCTTTACCAAAGACCCTTCTGGTTGTCTTCGTGCATTCCCTCAGAGCACACGGTGGAGTTTTCCAGAGGCTAGATGACAGATCACAACGTCCGCATAGTGATGTTAACACGTAAGGGTTATCATTAAAGATGAATTAGTATTGAAATTTCTGTTTTAATGTTCAATATGGTACATACTGATTGCCATAACCCACATAGAAAGCTGTCTGGAGGGCACCTGGCTGGCTCAGTCAGTGGAGCGTGTGACTCTTGATCTTGAGGTTAGGAGTTCAAGCCCCATGTTGGACACAGGGCCTTTAAAAAAATAAATTAGCTTTCTGTGCCCTTAGCATTCTTGGAGCCATGGTGAACGTTCCTAAAACCCGCCGGACTTTCCGCAAGATGTGTGGCAAGCGCCAACCCCACAAAGTGACACGGTACAAGAAGGCAAAGATTCTCCTTACACCCGGGGAAAGCGACATTATGACAGGAAGCAGAGTGGCTACAGTGGGCACACACAGCTGATTTTCCAGAAAAAAGGCTAAAACTACAAAGAGGATTGTGCTGAGGCCTGAATGTGTTGAGCCCAACTGCAGATCTAAGAGAATGCCAGCTATTAAGAGACGCAAGCATTTTGAACTGGGAGGAGATAAGAGAAAGGGCCAAGTGACCCAGTTCTAAGCTTCTTCTTTTGTTACGTTATGAAGACAACAAAATCCTGAGGTTACGTTCACTTCAAAAAAATAATAACAATTAATTAACTCCTTAAAAAGCTATTTGGAGTCACAAGCAAAAAGTGAGAAGTGGTGATCTATTATTACTGTTAGTAATAATATGACCTCACGAACCTGTTGTAAGGACTACTTAGTTACCTTGTACGGAACACCTCTCACTTGAACATCAAACGCGGGACCAACCACATGAGTATATCTTAACTATCTTGTCTCAAAAGCGAACCAAGGAGGGCAGAGGAAAGAGGATGACAAGAAGGAACAGAGGCCAGCAGGAGAGGGGAGGAGGAAGGGACACAGAGCTGTAACACTGCACACAGTGTGGGGTTGGGGGGGAGGGAGGACAGAACGAGCGGGGCCCAGGGACTGTGCGCCCTTCCACACCGGAAACCACCGTGGGCCAGGCTTGCACTCGGGCAGCACGTGGTGGGAGCAGGGAGGTGGGGTGGCCTTGACACAGGTCAGGGTAGAATCTCTAACAAGGGACGTGTCTGTCGCCAACGCGGGTCTCCGTGGGGGCACAGCTTGTTAAACGTGCCCACGCCCCGGCCGTGGCTATCAGAGGTCACGTTCACATTCTGAACTGCTAAGGACCGCGTTCCACGAGGGCCGGCTCCCTGGACGCGGGGTCCCTGGCGTTCCTGCACCCGGACACTCCCACCCTGCCGGGGTCTGGATGCCCGTGAGGCACCAAGCATGACAGCCCAGAGGAACCCCCCGTCCAGGCTGGCGGAGCAAGGAGGATGAGGGTCCTTACCATGGAGCATAGAACTCCAGCAGCACCGTGTCTTTGTCAGCCACAAAGTTATCAAAGTTTGCGTCGTTCAGGATCAGGACCCCATTTTCTTCCTTCACTTCCAAGTCATCTTCCTCCTCGTCGTCATCGTCGTCCTCCTCCTCCTCTTCATCCTCAATGGCATCTTCCTTATTAGAAGAATCTGAGCAGAAAATACCCACAATGTTGGGAGCCTGGGGACTCTCCTCCTTAAAAACTTTCCTAGGACCCCAAGCCCTCAAAGTGTGGCATGAGTCCTGAGTGGCCCCTGAGGACCACCACGAGCCGGGGTGGTGACATCAGGCCCCCCCCACCCCAGAAATTCAGGGTAGAACCTGTAACAAGGGACGTGTCTGTCGCCAACGTGGGTCTCCGCAGCGGCACAGCTTGTTACACGTGCCCACGCCCCGGCCGTGGCTATCAGAGGTCACGTTCACATTCTGAACTGCTAAGGACCGCGTTCCACGGAATTCCGCTCCCAGTCTGTACACTGGGGAGCCACTTAGGATTTCACTTCAAGGGAGGTCCCGGTTAAAGGGTTTGAAAACCACAGGTCTAGAATTGAAAGCCTTGGGGCGCCTGGGTGGCGCAGTCGGTTAGGCGTCCGACTTCAGCCAGGTCACGATCTCGTGCTCCGTGAGTTCGAGCCCCGCGTCGGGCTCTGGGCTGATGGCTCAGAGCCTGGAGCCTGTTTCCGATTCTGTGTCTCCCTCTCTCTCTGCCCCTCCCCCGTTCATGCTCTGTCTCTCTCTGTCCCAAAAATAAATAAAAACGTAGAATTGAAAGCCTCAACACCCCAGCGGGGCTTGAGGGTAGGACAAGCCGCCTGTGCAGATGCAGCCCCGCAGCCCAGCTCCACGTGCCCCCTGCCCAGCCTGGGGGAACCCTCACCGTCGGCGCCTCCCCCTGCACTGGGATCTGATCCGCTCCTCAGCACCACCCCTCTGCGGGCTTTCCAGGCCTCGCCCCTGTAGCAAAGCTCCTTTATCCACATCCCACGCTTTACTTTTTAGGGCACTTCATTCTCTGGTTACCCCATGTTTGTGCTCCAGGGCAAGGCCAACTTTCAACGACATCTTCTTCCTCACTGACTACGCTTCCCACAAGTAGGGCCTCACTCAATCTCCCGTAACAAACGGGTGCCGGGCCCCCCAGACAGCACCACGCTTTTCGCTCTGGAGGATGGACTACCGACCAATTCCAGTTCTCTAACTAACCCCAGTGATCTCCAGGGTGGGAGCTCTCCCATGAAGAACTGTGAAGATTTACAGGGTCAACACGCGTCAAAAATACACAACAAACCACACCTTCATGGGATGCCTTGCCTGGAAGCAAAGCTCTCTTCCCAGAACACGAGAATCTGGGAGTTTAGCTCACTACCCAGGGATACAGGAATCTTCCACCAAACTACACGTACGGGGCACCATGAGCTGTTGTTAACCAGGATCCCCAGCTGCTGTCATCGGCAGACAGAGGTGCAGCAAGTACCAGAATGGCAGCAACCCCGGAGCCAGGTCATGGCCAGGGGCCCGTTCTTCCTTCCGGAGGGGCTCCCTGGGAGACAGAGCAGCCCCGGTGGTTCTGTGTTTGGGGCTGAGGGTGAAGTCAGCCTCGGGATTCTGGAACCTCCGGGACTCGCCCCGGCTCAGCCCTGCCCCTGACTAGTCCAGGGCTGGCTCCGCGGCTGCCAGGACGAGCCAGGGGATGGGTCCGGGTGGCCTGGCAGCTTTGCCCGTTTCTGTGAAAATCTACCAATCGGCAAACTAATTATAAAAAACCCTCAATCCTCAACCGCGTCCCTTCACGCATCCTGCTGCTTTTTCCTGGCTTCCACGTCTCTCTCCAGCTTACGGTGTAAGATTTCCTCCTTTGTGGGGGGAGGAAGAATGGCCTCTAAAATCCCAAAAGAAAAGCCACCGATTTGACAAGTACGAACCGAGCAGACTCTCCTTTCCTGGGACTGGTGCCCCCCAACCCTGCCCCCAGGGCCATCGCCGTCTGACGTGTGCTCTTTCCCTGGTCTCCCTCCTCCGCAGCAGGAGCTGCAGAGGAGGGGCCTGCAGAGGCCCCGGGCCCCCAGCACTGTCACCAGGCTTCCTGGATGTGGAGGAAGGCGGGACCTGGGGGAAGACAAAGCGGGCTCGAGCCCCGTCTCCACCTCTTAGGCTGGCGGCCTAAACCGAATCCCCTCCCCTGGTCACTGGCAGGCAACACCATACACCCAGGTCTTCTGTCAATCTGAGAACCTAAGGCTCTTGGGAACCTGAGTTTAAAACCGGCTGGCGAAGGCTCCCCCAGGTTCTTCTGGAAATACCGCCCACCCCAAGCCCGCAAGGCAAGAACTCAGTACTGAGCTTTCCTGTTATGGCCTGTGGGACAGCAGCTCCGTTGGCTCTCCAGAAAGTCAATCTGCCCACCCTTCGCTTTAAAGTCCTACCCACGATGACCTGTGTAACGGCTGCGCACTTGAGGGCTTGACACGGGAATGTTCTGCAGGTTCTCTGCTCCAAGTCAGGGCTACAAGGCACCCCACGCCCTGCCTCCAGAGGCTCGAGTGGGCCGGACAGCCTGCTGAAGGCAGTGAGGAAGGGCCTGTGGGCCATGCAGACCCACGCTCACTGCCTGAATGCCCTGCACATTCGAGAATCAGATTAACTTGCAAGCAAATGGAAAAGACTGGAGGCCGGCTGGAAAGAAAGCACCGGGAAACTTAATCTGCGCTTTAAGCTAGGAAATACAGCGAGGGAGGAGGAAGCACTTGGCGATCCGCTCAGAGCATGGGGATAAGGTGAATTTTACAAAAAGAAAAAACAAAGATACCTTCTCACCTACGCTCAGCCTGATCGGGTCTGTGAGCACAACTAGTGAGTTCCAGGGCTCTCTTGATTAAGTGGGTGTCCCTGAGCTACCACGGGACAGAGTTCCTTAAGAGTGAACTCATTTCAGGGTGCCTGCTAGCTGAGTCAATTAAGCATCTGACTTTTGGTTTCGGCTCAGGTCACGATCTCACTGTTCATGAGTTCGAACCCCGAACTGGAATCCTTGCAGAATCCAGGCTGACAGTGTGTAGCCTGCTTGGGATTCTCTCTCTCTCTCTCTCTCTCTCTCTCTCTCTCTCTCTGCCCCTCCCCTGCTCATGCTCACTCACATGCTCTCTCTCAAAATAAATAAACTTAAAAAATATATATATTAAAAAAAGTGAACTCGTTTCTTGATACTTGAAAAAAAAAAGTTTTGTTTGGTTTAAATGACAACAAACAAAACGACAGGGCATTCCCTACGTAATTAAAGACTCTCAAATGCATTAAGTCATGCCCCTACCTTTCCATCCCTTCCCAGCTTGCAGATAACCCCAGGACTGGACCCACTACAATATGAGCAGGCAATGGCTCTATATTCCTACGTACTAGGAACCCACCCACTCCTGCAAGGAAAACACCCCACATTTAAAAAAACATTTTTTCGGGGCGCCTGGGTGGCGCAGTCGGTTAAGCGTCCGACTTCAGCCAGGTCACGATCTTGCGGTCCGTGAGTTCGAGCCCCGCGTCGGGCTCTGGGCTGATGGCTCAGAGCCTGGAGCCTGTTTCCGATTCTGTGTCTCCCTCTCTCTCTGCCCCTCCCCTGTTCATGCTCTGTCTCTCTCTGTCCCAAAAATAAATAAACGTTGAAAAAAAAAATTTTTTTTTTAAAAAAAAATAAAAAAAAAATAAAAAAACATTTTTTTAAATATTTATATTTGAGAGAGAGAGAGAGGGAGACACATACACACACACAGAGCATGAGGACAGGAGGGGTAGAGAGAGAGGGAGACACCAAATCCGAAGCAGGCTCCAGGCTCTGAGCTGTCAGCACAGAGCATTATATGGGGCTTAAACCCACGAACCGTGAGATCGGGACCTGAGCTGAAGTTGGATGCTTAACTGACTGAGCCACCCAGGCGCCCCAAAAATATCCCATATTTTAACGGGCAGGCCGTTTTTTCACTGGGCTTCACTTTTAAGACTGGGACATTCTAGGATAGAAAATACATCCACCTCTTTGTGTAAGTGGCCTCAGATGATCTTTGAAATGGTTCACTACTCACTTGACCCGGAAAACCCGACAAAGTCATGCAAATCAAGAGGTTCAAATCTTCGTGTTCACTTTAAGAATACACGGGAGGGGCGCCTGGGTGGCGCAGTCGGTTAAGCGTCCGACTTCAGCCAGGTCACGATCTCACGGTCCGTGAGTTCGAGCCCCGCGTCGGGCTCTGGGCTGATGGCTCCGAGCCTGGAGCCTGCTTCAGATTCTGTGTCTCCCTCTCTCTCTGCCCCTCCCCCGTTCATGCTCTGTCTCTCTCTGTCCCAAAAATAAATAAACGTTGAAAAAAAAAAATTAAAAAAAAAAAAAAAAAAAAAAAAAAGAATACACGGGAAACTGCCCAGGCCATCAAGGGCATGCATATCCGAAAGGCCACCAAGCATCTGAAACATGTCACTTTGCAGAAGCAATGTGTGCCACTCCCATACTGCAATGGTGGGGTTGGTAGGTGTGCCCAGGCCAAACAGTGGGGCTGGACACAGGGTCGGTGGCCCAAGAAGAGTGTTGAATTTCTACTGCACATGCTTAAAAAGGCAGAGACTAACGCTGAACTTAAGGGTTTAGATGTAGATTCTCTGGTCATTGAGCACATCCAGGTGAACAGAGCCCCCAAGATGTGGCAAAGAACTTCCAGGGCTCATGGTCAGACTGACCCATACCTGAGCTCTCCCTGCCACATTGAGATGAGCCCCACGGAAAAAGAGCAGACTGCTCCTACACCAGGAGAGGAAGTTGCACAGAAGAAAAAGATATCCCAGAAGAAACAAAAACTTATGGCCCGGGAATAAATTCTGCACAAAGCACAGGCAAATCAAAGTAAAATCAGAAAAAAAAAAAAAAAAAAAAAAAAAAAAAAAAATCCCAAGCCTTCCAGAATCTTCTGGATGGATGCCATTCTCTTTAGCATGAGGCCAATGAAGCCCCTCACACCACCTCCACAATGCTCAGCCTACGTGGTAAGACCACTCCAGAAGTGGGGGCCCCTCCTCCAGCCAGGCCTCTGCCATCCCTGCCCACGCTCCAAGGTTTATCTGATGACAACACCGGAGCCTTGCCCAGCCTGGACACAGGCAACTCCTTTCAAGATGTCCTCATTCTACCTCCTCAGCGGCTCACTCTTCAATCCCCACCAGAGAAGTGCCTAGAACAGGTGGATAAACCACCATCAGGTAAAAACCATGAAGTTTGCATTAAACAAGGAAAAAAAGAAATTTGTTATCAGACAGATCATTAGAGGTGATATTTATTAGGTGCCAAGCACTGTGCTGAGCTTTTTAAACACATTCTCGCACCCCTGGAGGGAAACATTACGTGCACTTTACAAATAAAGAAACGAAGGCACACAGAGTGTTAGTCGCGTGCCCAAGGATCACAAAACTACTCAGTGGATGGAGAATCCTGACCACTCAACTGCTCTGGTATACTGTCACAGCAGATTTTCTTTGCAATATGCCGAAAGTTTTAGGCGGAATCAGGTGGTAATTACTTCTCAGGAATGAAGAGAGAGGGGCTGAGCAGTTCTTTAGCACGGCACCCAAGTGAATTTCCACTTCACTTTTAAATCTAAACCAATCCCAGATGAAAAAGACAACCACCTGCATCAAAGTATTTTCCTTCACTATTTTTAGCTGGATGTAAAGATGTGAAAAGTACCATTGATTTCTAATCTGAGACACAGAAAGTCCCACAACCTAAGGCTTATACCACCGGAGCTTAAGTTCTATTTGGTAGCCATATTCTCAGGATGGGGGAGGGGGAGGAGTGTCTTCTGGATCCCAGACACCACTGTGCTGCCTGAATCTAACATGTTAAGAGGCAAAACAAAATCAAAACCTAAAGACTGGGAACATCTAGGGTGGAGGGAAATGTGGTGCCAAAATAAATCTGCAGGACAAGTTACCTATGAAAGTGAAGGGGCAGGGAACCCCTCCCTCAGGGATGGGAGAGGGTCAAGGTAGGGACTAGAAGCCCCTCCCCAACACGCCCCCACCTCAAAAGCACATGCCCTGCAAGACCCACCATGACCATGACAACTCCAGAGATTCCTGGGATTACCCCAGGGGCAGCTGCTTCCCAGGGCCTTCATGGGATTAGTGACCTGTCACCCAAATGATACACTTGCTGGTCCTAATAACCCTTGGGGTCCACCCAAGTCTGCCACTCTCTCAGGCCTCTTGAGAACTGCCCCCAAAAGAGTCACTGGATCAAAATCAAGACAAAATTATTTTGCTTTTTAGCTGCCTTCCAAAAGCTACTCTCCATCCTCACTAGTCCTCAAACTTTGAGGTGCCTCCCAAAGTTTAATGTGCATATGAAATCAATGAAGAAGTTTAAAATGCAGATTCCAGGGCACACCCCTGCAATCTGCTTTGGTATATTTTGGGGTTTCTGTATTTAAATAAGCATCAGAGGGGCGCCTGGGTGGCGCAGTCGGTTAAGCGTCCGACTTCAGCCAGGTCACGATCTCGCGGTCCGGGAGTTCGAGCCCCGCGTCGGGCTCTGGGCTGATGGCTCAGAGCCTGGAGCCTGTTTCCGATTCTGTGTCTCCCTCTCTCTCTGCCCCTCCCCCGTTCATGCTCTGTCTCTCTCTGTCTCAAAAATAAATAAAACGTTAAAAAAAAAAATTTAAATAAGCATCAGATGATTTGAATAAAGGTCCCAAGACACACCGTTATCTGGTTCCTTTCGGCAGGTGCTTTTTCCACCAAGTGCCGAATTTTACTTCCTTTTCTGTTTTGCCGAAGGCTTGAATCAGTGACCCACACAGAAGTTACTCAATCTGTTTGAAAGGGTATAAAGTTCACACACTTCCCCCTACGCACTACTATTAGAAAAGGGGGGTTATTTATACTGGAACAAACTGGCTAGGGGAAAAAAAAAAAAAAAAAAAAAAAAAAAGGTCATCAGGAGAAAGGCCAGAGAGGAAGAAAGTTAAGACCAGGAATGGGATGCCTGTTCTCTAGGAACAGTATTCTTTTCTTGACTACTACTGCTTTCTAATTATGGACGTTTTCTCATACCATTTGTTTGCAGCGAGCTGGTTTCAAAGAAAAATGTGGCAACGATGGCTAGTAGCTGTCTAATGTTCGTACTAGAGCGGGAGCTCTATGGGCCACGGCCACGCTCATCCTATACTCCCAGAAGCCTGCTCGGTGACTGGCACATAGTAGGTGTTGAATAAACAGGCGCAGAGGAAATGGAACCTCTGGTTTCTAACAAATGCAAACCAAGCCGTCCCTTTCTCCCTCAAACCAAAACCCAGGTGCTATTTCTTCCCAAATCTACAAACCGCATTTTTAAAAAGTAAGATGCCTGCGGCCCGCCGCTGCCCGGGAGAGCTCCCACTCTCGCCCCTTCGCCAAGACCTGTTTTGCAAACAGTGGCCCCCTCTGCCTTCCCGCTCCCTGGGCGTGCTCGCCTGGAAATTTTAACCAGCACCCTTGCCAAGAGCGAGCAGTCAATCTGAACACGAGTAAAAACTGATTAGAATCTGGGTGAAGGAGCCAGTTGCAGAAAAGGCACCTGACACCCTCTCCGCGTCCCAAACCTGGTAGGCAGGGGCTTGCTAAGAGGCCTCCGCCGCTGTCCTCTCCCGGGATCTCCTAAGCGATCCCGCCCACCGCTACTGCCCTCAAACTCCACCAAGTTGCCGCCAGTAGCGGAGGGGCTCCGCACGGAACCCACCGGTCCAGGGTCGCACCCACCCCGGATCTCACCCGTGGGCCCCTGCGGCCCATCAGGCGCGGCCCACCGCTGGCCGCTCACCTTCGTCCGGCCCCCCGGCGCTCGCCACCGCCAGCAGCTGCGCCAGCGCCAGGAGCAGCACCAGCAGGCAGGCTTTCCGGGGCCTCATCGTGGCAGTGCGCAGCGCGGCCTCCCCACGCCTTCGGCCCCTGGGCACTCCCGGACCTCGGGCCCTCGCCTCGCGAGCGAAACCGGAGGGAAAGCGAGAAACCCCCCCAGGAAGTCCTCGCCGGCGCTCGGCTGGGGGCGGGGAACCCACCGCCCGGCCAATCCCAAGCGGACTGGAGGCACGGGCCGCGTGCGCCTCGCTGCGCGTCGATGCACCGCAGCGCCGCCCTCCTCGCCGGCCCTCCTCCCCGTCCTCCTCCGCGCGCCCCGCGGCTCGCGCGTTTAAAGCTCCGAGCCCTAACGTGAGGTGCCCCCTTCTGATTGGCTGCGCTGCAGCCACCAATCAGCGGCTGCCACTCGGTTTGCCGGGAGCGCACAGGCTGAGAGAGGGAGTGAGGGAGAACAAAGGCGGCGGGCCGGGGCCAGGGGGGCGGGGCCGGGCTGCGCATTGGGGCGCGATTGGCCGTCGGCGCGCTGGGCGGGGTGGAACCTGGGAATGTGGGGCGGGGCGGGGCTCCGGGTCCCTCAGCGGAGCTTGGCAGGAAGAACACGTGTCCTTAGAGGAGCTCCAGGGAGAAGGGCAGTTCGTAAAATAGCCCGATAAGAGGAGGGTTGAGGTCGAAGCGGCAGAGGGGACTGAGCCAGTTCTGTTAATGGGAAAAGAAGGGAAAGTGGCTCTTGAGTCTGCCCTTTGTTCGTGGGCTTCTCAGTTTTTTTGTGTGTGTATGAGCAAATAAAAGTTTGCATTTTTCCCCCTGGGTTAAAACATATATTGAGCTGGGGAGCGGGGATGAATATGCAGTAAAGGTAATCCAGACCTAAGAGTTCTGGAAGCTGCTCTCCACGGTTTCATCTGCGAACAGACCATCAGTTGCTTGTCCAAACTTTGTCTCATGTTGTTTATTGCTCTTGTGATTTTCAGCAAAGGTGCAATACCAGGTAGGCAATCTAGTGGCTTACATATATCTAAATATGGTCCAAGTTTTCCCTCTTGACAACTGAAAAGAAGAAAATTAGGTTAAAATAATTTTTGTATGCCAGACCTGTGGTTTGAGATTTCTTCCACATGTGAGGATTAGTATGCCTAAAGAATTAAAGAAGACAAATTGGGGAGGGGAGGGGACTGTAGTCCAGGAGAATTTTTCTGTGTATACAGATTACGTTAGGAAGAATGAAAGCTGGCTACTTACAGGTTTTATCATTTAGACAATTTTAATTTAAAAATTTTTATTGAATTCCTATCAATCTGATGGTTCTCTCAATTTTGTAGGGCAGAAAGACATTCTGCAACTAAGTATACACTGAGTGATTTATTAGAATGCTATTAGTGTAGAATATTGAATAATTCAATATCATTTTATTTTTATGTATTTTTTAATTCCAGTATATTTAACAGTGTTGTATTAGGTGTATAATACAGTAAATCAACAATTCTATACACTACATGATTCTCATCACCTAGAGCCCACCCAGAATTTTTGTCTTTCATGGCAATTTTCTACAGATCTATATTTTAAAGAAGTTTTTTCAATGTTTATTTTTGAGAGAGAGAGGGAGAGACAGAACATGAGTGGGGGAGGAGGGCAGAGAGAGAGAGAGAGAGAGAGAGAGAGAGAGATGAAGACACAGAATCCGAAGCAGGCTCCAGGCTCTGAGCTGTCAGCACAGAGCCCAGTGCAGGGCTCGAACTCACAAACTGCGAGATCATGACCTGAGCTGAAGTCCGGTGCTCAACCAACTGAGCTACCCGGGCACCCCTCTATAGATCCATATTACACTGAGAGGAAAGAGAGCCCCATGTGCCTGGATGTGGGACAAATACAACCAATTTCACTAAGAATCTCTATTGACACAAGGTGTGAAACGTTTCAAAATGCAGTATGAATATGTGTGTGTGTGTGTGTGTAGTCAGTAGCACATTACTTGTGAAACTAAACACATTCCTTTTTTAAATGTTTACTTATTTTTGAGACAGAGAGAGACAGAGCACAAGTGGAGGAGAAGAAGAAGAGAGAGAGAGAGGGAGACACAGAATCTGAAGCAGGCCAGACTCTGAGCTGTCAGCACAGAACGAGATGCGGGGCTCAAACTCACAAACAGAGATATCATGACCTGAGCCAAAGTCGGATGCTTAACTGACTGAGACACACAGGGGCCCCTAAATACATTCTGTTTTAAAGCATTTGTAGTATAGGGGTGCCTGGGTGGCTCAGTGGGTTAAGCTTCCATGTCTTAATCTCAGTGTTGGGAGTTCAAGCCCCACACTGGGGAATTCATTTCCACAAATACCTGCTTATTCAGCCAGATATTGTGACCAGAGATACACCTGTGTGTAATTTCCTATCCTACATTTTAAACTTAATATTACATTATAATCATTTTTCCCATACTGTTATCTTGTCTTCCTGGAGAACTGTGCTTTCTCTTGAAGGGTCTGCCTTTAACTAAGAAGATGAGAGATGGAGAAGAGGTCCTGGGCCCACACTCAGGACGCTGTTAGTTGCCTGAGAATACCCACCATACTCCTTCAATTCATTCTGTGCACTGTTAGGACACTGTACTTAGATTCTATCATTACATTTTAGGGTATAACGATATTTCAGCAGCTGCAGAAGAGACTGCTTTTGATATGTTTCAAAATAGGGAAACATTCACACATACAGGTGTGGCCAACCATTGAAAGTAAGGCCAAGTTGACATTTTTTTGGCAGGAGGTTGTCTGTGACAAGACATTCTTTCCAAGTTTACAGAAAGAGGTAACTGGCACAGTTATTTCTTGGTTAAGCCAATGGTCTTGGCCACTATTTCTCATTGTTCCAAGGTGAAGGAATTCTTAAGATGGTTTAAGAATAAACTAAGATTATTCCCTTAGTATTGAAATTTTGCTGTCACCAAATGCTAGAAGGTTCCAGGCATTTGGTAGCTGTTACTAAAAAGACATTACTGGTATTTGTGGAAATTAAACAGTAAGAGTTAGGGGCGCCTGGGTGGCTCAGTCAGCTGGGTGTCTGACTTTGGCTCAGGTCATGATCTTGCAGTCTGTGAGTTCAAGCCCTGCATCGGGCTCTGTGCTGACAGCTTGGTGCCTGGAACCTGGTTCAGATTCTGTCTCCATCTCTCTCTGCCCCTCCTCCACTCTCACTGTGTCTCTCTCTCTCTCAAAAATAAAATAAAAACATAATAAATAAACAAACAGGAAGAGTTAAATTAAAGATATAATAAGTTTATATTACAGACAAAAACTACTGTATTTGTTGTGAAAGGGTAGGAGTAGAGGCTCTGGAGTTATATTACATGGTCTTGAGGTTAGACCCGACCACTTTATTCACTCATTCAATATTTATTAAGTACCTACTATGTGCCAAGTAGTTATCAGTGTGCAATCTTCCATGTGCTTTGTAATATTTTATGCTATTATAAAGTACATTTTATTTTTTTTTTTTTAATGCTTATTTATTTTTGTGCGAGAGAGACAGAGCATGAGTAGGGGAGGGGCAGAGAGAGGAGACACAGAATCTGAAGCAGGCTCCAGGCTCCGAGCTGTCAGAACAGATCTTGATGCTGGGCTCAAACCCACTAACCGTGAGATCATAACCTGAGCTGAAGTTGGACACTTAACTGACTGAGCCACTCAGGTGCCCCCAAAGTACATTTTAAAAATTTCAAATTCCTACTGTTCATTGCAAATATATGGGAGTACAATCGATTTTTTGTATTGACCTTGAATAATGCAGCCTTACTAAACTCACAATAGTTTTGGTAGCTTTGTTGTAGATTCCATTGGATTTTCTACATAAATCATATCCTCTGCGAATAAAGACAGTTTACTTCTTTTTCATTATAGATGCCTCTCATTTCTTTGCCTTTCCTTATTCCACTGGCCAGAACCTCCAGTACAATGTTGGAAAGAAGTAGTAAGAGTGAATATCCTTGTCTTGTTCCTGATTTTAGGGAAATAATTCAGCCTTTCCCATTATATAGGATGTTAGCTATAGATTTTTAGTAGATGCCCTTTATCAGGTTGAATAAGTTTCCTTCTGATTCCTAGTTTTCTGGAAGTTTTTTGTTTTTTAATTAGGAATGGTTTTTCTTCTTTAGTCTTTTCTTATAGATTATTATATTGATTTTCTTTTTTTATGTTTATTTTTGAGAGAGAGAGAGAGACAGAAAGTGCAAGTGGGGAGGGGCAGAGAGAGGGGGACACAGAGGATCCAAAATGGGCTCTGCACTGACAGCAGAGAGCCCGATGCTGGGCTCGAATTCATGAACCACAAGATCATGACCTGGGCCAAAGTCTGATGCTTAACCAACTGAGCCACCCGGGGCCCCAATATAGTGATGGATTTTCAAAAATTAAACCAACCTTGCGTTCCTGAGACAAACTGCACTTGGTCATGATGTATTATCATTTTTACATATTGTTGGATTTCATTTACTAAAATTTTATTGGATTTATACATCTACGTAAAAGGGATATTTTTGATGTCACATAATGTTGGCCTCATAGAATGAATTTGGAAGTGTTTGCTCTCAGTTTTTTGGAAGACTTTTGATACATTTTTCTTTCTTAAATGTTTGATAAAATTCTCTAGTGAAGTTTTCTTTGTGGAAAAACTTGTAAGCGTAAATTCAATTCCTTAATAGACATAGGGCTATTCAGGTTTTCTATTTCTTCTTGGGTGAGCTTTGATAGTTAATGGGAATTTCCCCATTTCACATAAGCTATCAAATTTATTGGCATAAAGTACATAATATTCTTTTCTTATATGTTAAGTAACTATAGAATCTGTAGTGAGGTCACCTCTCAGTGCTATGTTGATAATTTTTGTCTTCTCTCTTTTTTTATTAGTCTGGCTAGAGATTTATAAATTTTATTGGGCTTCTCAAAGAATCAGTTTTTGGTTGCATCGATTTTTCTTTACTGTTCCACTGATTTCAGCTCTAATATTTATTTCTTTTCTTCAGCTTACTTCAGGTTTCATTTACCTTTTTTTTCCCTCCAGTTTCTTAAGGTGGAAGCTAAGGTCATGGCTTGGTCGCCTTTCTTCTTTTCTAATATAGGCATTTTGTGCTACAAACTTCCCTCTAATTATAGCTTTAGACCATGAATCGGGCAGGTGGTGATGGTGGATATAGGAGAGTCTACACAAGGAATTAGAACACAAAGGATGGGAAACATAACACAACTTGGATGCATAGTGAGAGGCATTCCATGTAAGGGGAGCCCATGCAAAGAACTGGAACGTGGAGAATTTGGAGAAAAGCAGGTTATTTAGTATAGTTGAGATATAGCCACAGGAGGTACGGCAAGGGATGAAGCTGAAGAAGACAGAGGCAGATAATAAAAGGCTTTGGGGGCACCTGGGTGGCTCAGTCAGTTAGGCACCTGACTGGTTTTGGCTCAGGTCACGATCTCACACTTTCGTGGGTTAGAGCCCCATGTCTGGCTGTGCGCTGATAGTGCAGAGCCTGCTTGGGATTCTGTGTCTCTCATTCTCTCTCTGCCCTTCCCTATTTGTGCTGTCTCTGTTTCTCTCAAAATAAATAAAGAAACTGTAAAAAAGAAAAAAAAAAAAAAAAAGGCCCTGGCCTGATGGCAATGAAGAGTGAGTAAAGAATTTTAAGCAGGGGAGTAGCATGATAATGTTTGCATTTTATAAAGATACTCCGGTGATCATGTGGAAGTAGAGAAGCACCCAGAGTCAGAAACACCAGATAGAAGGTGGTCTTGGGGCACCTGGGTGGCTCAGTCAGTTAAGCATCCGACTCTTGTATCAGCTTCATTGATGATCTCACAGTTCATGATTTCAAGCCCCATGTCAGGCTCTGAGGTGCCAGTGCTGAGCCTGCTTGGGATTCTCTCTCCCTCTGTCTCTGCCCTTCATGCATGCGTTCTCTCTCTCTCTCTCTCCTCTCTCAAAATAAATAAACTTCCCTTGGGAATGAGATTAGTCTCCTTATAAAAGAGATCCCAGACCCTAACCTCGAGGCCCCAGTGACAGACTGACATCTAGGGATCAGGAAGCGGTCCTCACCAGATGTGGAATCTGCTGATGCCTTGGTCTTGGACTTGTAGCCTCTGAACTGTGAGAAATAAGCTTCTGTTTTTCATAATCCACCCAGTCTGTGGAATCCTGTGATGGTAGCCCGAATGGACCAAGACAGGACATGATTCACATTGTATTCCCTGTCGGTTGTGATCCACCATTTACATTCACTTAGATTCCAATGTTAACAGTACTTCCTCAGTTGTGTGCAGAGTGGCCCTGAGGTTTCTTTATGATGTCTTTACAAATGTTCAAGAAGAGGAGATGATAAGCCATGACCTAATCACCTCTCAAAGGCTCCGCTTCCTAATACCATCACATTGGGCATTAGGATTTAACATATGAAATGGTGGGAGAGGGTGGACGGGGACACAGACGTTCAGTCAATAACATACTCCCTTGAGTTGGGCAGTCCATGGCCCTGTCTTTGCTGAAGCACAGTAGAAAAAGCAAAGCTCCCTGTGAAAGGAACTGATTTTGCAGTCTTGCCATCTAGTGCTCAAACCTAATACACACTCTGTAAATGGTATTTTGACATAATCTCTAAGGAATTCTGTTGAAAAAAATAAGTCTATGGCAGTAGACTTGATACATTAAATTGACCCACTCAGGGATTTTGTCCATCACCTTGTTCTCACTGCTCTGGTGAGATGTCCAGTTGAGCTAACAAGCTACTGATAGGCAATAAAGAAAAGCCACGGGGGGGGCGTGGGGAGTGGTGGTGCCCGGCTTTGGCTTAGGTCATGATCTTACAGTCTGTGGGTTCCAGCCCCGCATCGGGCTCTGTGCTGATGGCTCAGAGCCTGGAGCCTACTTCAGATTCAGTGTCTCCCTCTCTCTCTCTCTGCCCCTCCCCTATTTACACTCTGTCTCTCTTTCTCTCTCTCTCTCAAAAATAAATAAACATTTAAAACATTAAAAAAAAAAAAAAGAGGGGCGCCTGGGTGGCGCAGTCGGTTAAGCGTCCGACTTCAGCCAGGTCACGATCTCCCGGTCCCTGAGTTCGAGCCCCGCGTCAGGCTCTGGGCTGATGGCTCGGAGCCTGGAGCCTGTTTCCGATTCTGTGTCTCCCTCTCTCTCTGCCCCTCCCCCGTTCATGCTCTGTCTCTCTCTGTCCCAAAAATAAAATAAAAATAAATAAACATTAAAAAAAAAATAAAAAAAAAAAAGAAAGAAAAAGAAAACCCATTGGAACATACAGTCATTTCCAATGAGGGAAGTCTTTGGCCACTGGTGAATGAGAAAGTTAATTTCATAAGTCTTATGTTCACTGATATTTTAATATGGAATGATTTACTGTGGCTTTTTAAAAAAAAAAAACAAACCACAGAAGCTTGTACATCTGAAACTAATGTAACATTGTGTGTCAACTATACTTTAATGAAAGAAAAGGAGAACCTGGGTGGCTCATTTGGTTAAGCGGCCAACTCTTGGTTTAGCCTCAGGTCATGATCTCAGGGTTTGTTCATTCAAGCCCCACACTGGTCTCTGTGCTGACAGCACAGAGCCCTGAGTGGGATTCTCTCTCTCCTTCTGTCTTTGTCCCTCCCCTGCTCATGCACTCTCTCAAAATAAATACACTTTATAAATAAATAAATAAAATAAAACTTCTCACACAAAAACATTATGGTGATTTAAGTCCTAGAGATAGTTCACTTACATGATTTTAAGCAGCATAGAATAGTTGGTAATTTGTAAAAATCAGCATCATGTTTTTGATCCTCTAAAAAAAGCTGCAGTTGCATTTAGGTGAATTACATTAAATTGCTATAAATGCTGATCTCATTGCCATTGTATGAAAAGCTCTAAAGAGAAACATATTCTGTAGGCTTTAATTTCATGAATGAGCTATGGCTTCTCCATTTGGTTAATCAATATATTCTCAAATTGCTTGGAGGCATTTGGATAAGCCATATTATATCTGTTGTATAACTATGTAGGGATCATAAAACAATAAGCTCTCTTCCATTTTCACAGCCCTTGGATGTATCCATGAAAGTAACTTTTTTGTAAACAAAATGAGATTTAAATTCTAAGTTGGATATCTATGTCTTGTACATAAGGAAATTATTATCAGCCAATGTAAAGCTGAAACATTTCAATGAACAGATTAAGGTTATCAAACATCTGTTATTAAATTAATAATGTTTTAAAGGAGTATCTGGGTGACTCAGTCAGTTGAGCGTCCTACTTCTGCTCAGGTCATTATCTTGAAGTCCGTGAGTTCGAGCCCAGTGTCAGGCTCTGTGCTGACAGCTCAGAGCCTGGAGCCTGCTTTGGATTCTGTGTCTCCCTCTCTCTCTTTGCCCCTCCCCGCTTGCACTCTGTCTCTGTCTCTCTTAAAAATAAATAAACACTAAAAAAAAAAAAAAATAATGTCTCATAAAGCATAACACAATGGGACAACCTACATACTTCAAAAAGCTTTGTGGGGTACCTGGGTGGTTCAGTCGTTTCAGCATCCGATTTCGGCTCAGGTCATGATCTCATGGTTTGTGAGTTCAAGGCCCACGTCCGGCTCTGTGCTGACAGCTCAGAGCGTGTAGCCTGCTTTGGATTCGGTGTCTCCCTCTCTCCTTGCCCCTCCCCTACTCACACTCTGTCTCTCTCTCTCAAAAATAAATAAGACATTTAAAAAATGTTAAAAAGCTTCATTATAACTTGAGAGAGAAAAGTTCGGTTTTTGTTTTGTACAGTTTTGTATTTTTTAATGATTTTTTGCCAATGGCCCTGAAACACCAGCAATACACAGAGAGTATTTTAAGCTGCTACCTTTTGATCCAGGTTGCTGTAGGTTTTGTGCGCAGGGTCTCTGGGTAGAATCCCTGCGCGTGCAACTCTGGAGATGAATCTATGCGTATCCTCATAGGCTTAAGCAACCTGAGTGGTTGCTCGGCCAGTCTTTGCACAGAACTCTTCCCTTGCCTTTGAATTCTGACTTTGAAAATCTGTGTCCTATGGACTATGGCTATCTGACCTTCTCCAAAGCATCTTGTGGAGGAGAAAGTGACTTCTTGAACTTCAGGGAGGTTGTTAATTTCGTCCCCAGATTATTATTGGCATTGACCCTGAATACATGATATACCAAGGTATATGGCGATCAAAATAAGGATGCCAGGACTTGGGCAGATTCCCCATAAAAAACAGAGAAGAAATGGACCCAGATGCCTCAGATCTTCTCAACTATGTTACGGTCACATTTTCAGCTTATGACTGGTGTCAAAGGGAGACTTTGGGATAAGGCTCATTCTATAAAAGCAGAAACTTTATTTTATTTATTTATTTATTTATTTATTTATTTATATTTATTTTTATTTTTTTTTTAATTTTTTTTCAACGTTTATTTTATTTTTGGGACAGAGAGAGACAGAGCATGAACGGGGGAGAGGCAGAGAGAGAGAGGGAGACACAGAATCGGAAACAGGCTCCAGGCTCCGAGCCATCAGCCCAGAGCCTGACGCGGGGCTCGAACTCACGGACCGCGAGATAGTGACCTGGCTGAAGTCGGACGCTTAACCGACTGCGCCACCCAGGCGCCCCTAATTATTTTTAAAGAATGGCTTCCCAGGCCTTTATCCCCCCCACCCAAGTTTATTTATTTATCTGGGGGGCAGAGATGACGTCTTGGTCACCTCTTAGGGTTTTTGTCCTGTTTTTGATATCAGCTTTATAAATCAAACAGTGAATAAACCAACATCTCTTATTCCTTTCTAGAAGAGCAATGAGCCCTCTTTTCTAGTTCAGTCACTTCCATTCCCCGACCCCCCCATACCAAGGAGACTAAGAGAAGGGATTTGTAAAATCTCAGTACAGCGTCTCAAAAGCCAGTGCGATTGCCCCAAAACAGCCACGCTCTGGTCTCTTCAAATCCACAAGCTCACCAGCATGGGAGTTAACTGTCTTTTCTGTCTCCTTTCCCCTGGATCCCCAAAGAGCAAGTGGCTCTTGCCCATTTCAGTCTGGGGTATCGCGACTGGTTTGGGACTATCACCGTCTGAAGAGAGGTCACCGAGAGGTGGATTCGTTTCCCCCAACTTTACGTCCAAAAGCACATTCAGTGGTGCTAGAATTCCCATGTTTCACGAAAGGCACAAGATAACCGGGCGAGAGGAAATGCAAACAAAAACCTAACCCCCTGACGACCCTGTGGTGCCGGGAAGGGAAAATAAAACGGTCAGCACTCCAAGGATGTAACCTTTACTTGGATTTGAGGCGCCGGTTTTGGTACACCTGTCACGTGACGAAAAAGCCCCGGGTGGTAACATTTTGTGGTAGTAGGGGAGATACTACCCCAGGAGAAACGCTGGCAGGCATGCGCAGATGGTAGCCTCTAACCCAAGTATTAGGACTGTTGTGTTCAGAACAGGCCGTTCCAACCGTTCTCTAAGAGGCTGGACAACACGGTGCCAGGAAGGAGCGGAGGAAATGACTGGCTGCAGCTTAGGCAGCTGATGCCAGGAGACAGCGCGGTCGGGGCGGGGTCGGCGGGGGGCGGGGCCGGGTCGGCGGGGGGCGGGGCCGGAGGGGGGCGGGGCCGGGCAGGCGGGGGGCGGGGCCGGCGGGGGAGCGCAGCGGTCTGAGGTTGAGTCTACACTGCCTCCTTCCAGGGACCGGAATCTGCCTTCTTTCATAGACCGCACGTGGACCGCTTTGTCGAAAATGCGCATTCCTTTCCTCCCTGGCTCTGTTAGCCCGTCCAGTCTGCGCTTCTATCAGCTTCTAGTCTACTCGGGCAGCAGCCACCCACTCGTCGTGTGTCGGGACTCAGCTGAGATGACTGTTTCTCCAGGACCGCTTCCCTGGTCCCTCCAGGTTGGGTCAAGTGACCTTCCTGTGTGTTACCCTCACACTGCCGGTTTCCCTCTAGCCTGGCGCTTTTTCCACTTCACCATATCTGCCCGTTTACTCCTCTTTCCGCCCACTAGACTGTGAGTCTCCCGAGGGCAGGACAGTACCTGGCCATCTCAGTGCTGGGCAAACGCACAGGACTGCTTTTCTTTCTGGTGCTGCCCTTCGACTGGGTGTGATTTCCAAACCTCAGCCATGGCTGTCACACTTTGCCGTTGATGTTTATGATCTCAGTGAACTACTCCTAATACTATAGCATTAGATCACATTTATTTAAACGATTCCCAAATCTATAACTCTATAGACTCACTTTTGGGGTTAATTTCAGTCATATATCCTCTTGCATAGTACATGATCTCCTTTTGATCTTTTCTGCTTCTACACCGATTCGTTTCATCAACTAAACCCTTTCCGTGAACTGTGTCGCCACCTTTTCCTTTCCTTCCTCTTTCTCTTCTCTTCCTTTCCTGAACAATTCAGTTCCAAAATCATTAAGTGGAGCCATTTAATGGTGTGGTGGGCATCCACACCAGCGGTGGGCACCCCCCCCCACTTCAAGTGTGGGGGGAAGTCAGTCCAGAGCTCAGTGTCACACCCACAGTGGGGCAAGGAGGGCATCTGCTAAGGGCAGGAAGTGGCAGTGGCCAGGTGAGATGGGTTACATACAAGGGGATTGGTCAGATACATAACTATATTAAGGATAGTGGGAGCAAGGCTTCTCGTTGTCAGAGACAGAGTTACAAATATGGGAAGAGACAAACTTGAATGGACCCTGTGGTGTTGGATTGAAATCGGCAGTATTGCTGGGGAGTCATTTTTAAAAAAGAGAAAGGGAAATGTGTAAATGTAAACATGTATGTGTTATGTGTATGTACGTCCGCACTCTAGGCACTGAGAGGGCCCCAGAGTAACAATGAACACTGCTGGTGGCAGATCTTGGCTTCTGATCCACTGCCCACTAAAAGGTACCAGGGATCCCTGTTGAAATGTCAGCTCCAGCACTAAGACAGGGAAAAACGGAAGATGAGCCTGGAATAACTGTGCCAGAGAACAAAGGAAGTTGCTCAGGAATGATGGGAACATGTCAAAAAGACACAGAAAGAAGCCTGTGTAGGGGCCCCCTTGTGGGCCAAACTTGGGAAAATTGGAGCATTAAAATAAATACTGACAGAAAGGAATTATAAACCACCGGATAAAATAAGAATAAAAGAACCTATGGGGCCACAGAGATATAAAATTTATACCTTAATCAATGGAGAATTCGATGAGGAATGGGATATTTACATGGCTTCAAATACATCCCCACGAAATCACCACATAGTTAATAATCACAGAGAAGAAAAAAAGCAACTTCACAGTGGAGAAGCCTGGCAGACACGACCTGGGTCAACTGATTAAGGTGAACATCATCAGTAACAGAACAAATTGAAATCCTGTGCTACCCAACAAGATGTGATGAGAACACAGCATCGCTTCTTGTCCATCCCTCTAAAGGGAAATAACCTGAACTTAATCCTGAAGACTCATCAGGCACACTCAAACTGCGGGACATTCTACAAAGCAACTGTCCTGCATTCTTGAAAGGTATGAAGGTCCTGACAGCCTGAAGCTGTCTCTTTTTTCTAGAAACGTACCGAGGGCTGAAACAAGCAAGCTGCAACACCTGAATATTTTTTTCTACCTGCCAAGTCCACAGTGCTACATGCTAGTATGTACATGGTCGGAGCCCCAAGATTCAACAGGTGACAGTTACTATTAACGAAGACTGTCAACTTCTCAGACCAAAACACTCATTGCTTTTCTCCATTCTACTTTCTCTAAGCAGCCAATTCCAGACTTTAGTCTCTATTACTTGCAACCCCCCCCCCTTTCTGTTAGCTATCTCTATGTCTTTATTTTTTTAATGTTTTATTTATTTATTTATTTATGTATTTATGTATTTATTTATTATTATTTTTTTTAGAAAGAGAGAGACAGAGTGTGAGTAGGGGAGTAGCAGAGAGAGAGGGAGATACAGAATCTAAGCAGGCCATAGACTCTGAGCTGTCAGTGCTGATCCTGAGGCGGGGCTCGAACTCATGAACCATGAGATTGTGACCTAAGCCGAAGTCTGACGCTTACCGGACGGAGCCACCCAGGTGCCCCAATTAGGATTCTTTATTTTGTAAAAGAAAACTCAACCCGAAACATTTTAAACAAGAAGTAAATGTTTCTGGTTCACATAACTGAGGAGCCAGGGGTAGTATAAGTTCAGGCACAGCTCACGCCAGGGCTCAAATGATGTTAACAGGAAGAGGTTTCCCTGTCTCTCAGTTCTGCTTCCATGTGTTGGCTGAGCAGTTCTTAGGGCCACATCCTTCCTCGTTCTGATCCAGCAGGAAGGAGGGTGTTTTCCCCCATGTAAGTCACTCTCAAAGAATAAAGGAGTTATGACATGGTTTGCAAATAGTAAAATTGCGGGAGGTTTTCTCTTCTCCCTGCCTGAACATTCTAAGAGAATGGAGAAACGGAATGATTTTCCCATACAGTTACACTCTTTCACTCCTGTGTGGAAGACTTTCTGAATCGCTGCTGAATCTTCAACAGGAAGTGGCTTCAAAATAAATATATGTGACTTCAAAAGTCATTGGATGGGTAGGTCAGGAAATCCTACTGATAAAGAAGGTTGCCATCTCATGAAAGCCTGGCCAGTCAGCAAACATAAAGGAATGAATTGCTGAGACTTGCCTAGTCTTTGATTTCATGAATTACTCTCAATTTTTCAACAAAGCCCCATCATGCCTAGAAAGATCAGTCTCATAGATACTCTTTATAACATGCGTGAAGGGTTCCTTCGGATGCTTCTTCCAGATCTTCCTCCTGTGCTCAGAAACAGACGACTACATCATCAAAGGACCCTGCCGCCTGGCCCCACAAACACACTTGCCTTTGTCGCAGGATGGCTCCACACCTGTCCTCATCAGAAATATTTAGACACCTTCTACCTTTGTTCGTCTCAGATAAGGAGTTCGTGGATCTTGAGAAGCCACACTTTTCAATATGTACGACAGGCACGGCTTGCAACGATTTTGCTGGTCCTTTTTCTGCAAGTTAACCTATTCTTCACCCAAACCAGATTTGCCCCCTGGCAGAGGTAGAATATCGAATACATAGGTTCTTGTTTTAGAAGAAGGATCTGTGTGTCGTGGGGCGACTCGTAAAGTAGTCATTGGAAATGCCACATACACTCATTTGTAACTGGAGAAACACAACTTGAAATGAGTAGTTTGAATCAATTAAATGAACATTTGAGCACATACCACAGGACACGTGGTAGTGCGTGATGAAGTATGCACAGAACTGCCTTCAACATTTTCTGTGATTCAAACACTCATGCGTTTAGGAGAAAGAAATGCAGAAAGTTACGTCTGCAGAGGTTTCTACATTTGGTACTGTGTTGCTCCACTAAAATGAAATTTAAACTGAACACTGATTATTTGGCCCAAGAACACATTACAAGTGTCAGAACACCAATTGTCTTTAGCACCATAAAATCAGATAGTCACTTTACCTAGAAGAAAGTGACAAAGGGGAACAAGGAAAATGTCTGAAAGCTGGATATGTCTGATAACCTGGAAAACGTGGAACAGAAGCTAATTAGGCAGTCACAACCCAAGAGAAGCAATATTGTGAATTTTATTAATATTTGTTAAAGGAAGCAAGTCCTAATAGGTATTTGTTGAAGGGAAGGAAGGAAGGAAGGAAGGAAGGAAGGCAGGCAGGCATAGAACTGGAACTCAGGAAACCAAAGTCGTATTATCTGTCACGTGGAGGAAGTCACTTCAATCTCTGTAACTCGCTTTACTCACCCATAAAATGAGTGAGTTAGATTACAATCACTAAGGAGTCTATTTTTAATACTTTTTTTTTCTTTCTTTCTTTTTTGCATTAGTGAAAAAGGCAGTAAGAAATTAATTGCCATGTTTCTTGGGAAACATTGTTTCAAATTAGGCTAAGTATCGGAAATTGAGTTACTGTCACCCTGGGGGTCTTTGAAAACCTTGAAACTAAAATAAGACTTAGGACCATCATTACCATTTTCTTAAGAACTACTAGAGTGATGGTCCCTATCACTGCAATTTAGAGTTGTACTATCATACGTCCCCCCGTCCCCCTGTAGGGCTTCTTTCCTTTTCTCAGCCATCATTTCCTCTGTTCTTTCTCCTATTTTGCACCTCACCAACACGCAAACTCAGCTTCAGGGAAACTAGAACTCTCAGCCCAGGGCTGACTGTAGATTCAGTAGCTATGTGTAGGGCTCTACGTTCATTAATTCATTGATTCAACAAGCGTTCGGAGAGCGCCCACTGGGGCCATACACTGGATGGGTAAGAAGAGAAAAAGATCAGTCTCTGCTTCAAGGAACTCAGTTCAGGGCTGAGCGCATGGATTTGCCTGCACGGCCCTCTCCGGATCCCACAACACAAGCTCAGGTTGGAGGGCTGGGCCAGGGCTGCAGATTCCACCGTCCGACTTTCTCGGAGGGCGCCTCCTACTGGCCGGAACCGCACCAGCAGGCCACCCTGGGACCGAGGGCCAACCTCTCTGCCCCGCCGAGATGTCACGGCTCACACCTGATGCTGCACCTAAAGCATCTGCGTGATCCAACACCCCAGGCTGGTTCCAGCCGGAGTCTCGCTTCCGTCCGGCACCAGCTGCCCCTTCCTGATGCCCAGTCACTGCGGCAGCCCCCATCCCCACCCACCCCGCACACTGCCACCAGGAAGTCTGGGCGGTCGAGCTCTGGGGGCGGCGCCTGTCGCCCTGGAGATACGCAAGGCATCCTGGAAATGTTGCCTTTCCTGCGCCTGAACTCGGCTGCCACAGTGCCGCCTGCGGGCAGGAGGAGCAGATTGCTCCGGGAGCGTCGGCAGCTCTGTGCATCCTTTAACAGCATCCGGATCTCCCCTGGTCTCCGGACTGGGAGAACTGGAATTGCACTCCACAGCTCTGACCCTTCCTCCTTTGGAGGCTACACAAGGTTAGATCCAAGATTGGCCGGCATATAAATCATGGAATTGGACCATGCATAACGTTCCTTTTTCTGCTTCAATTTTTCCTGATCCAAATTGCCCCTCTTCAAAATGAAATTGTGAGTCATTGCACCACTCCACCCACCTCTCCGCGACTCACGTACTCACCATGGTGTTTTTCACCGCTCCGTCGTTTCAAGAAAGGTCTGGACTGCCTTGGGCTCAGAACAAGTCCTTTAGCTTCTATGAGGAACTTGGGGGTGGGGGGAGGTGACAGGGAGGCAAACTGAGGAAGGTACTCTAACGATGAGTAAAGGCTAGTTAGTAATGTTCGTTATGTAGATTTCTCTGGTGCTGTCCCCAGGCCGCTAGAGTCTAACGTTGTCTCTGGATTAACTTTTGTCCTTCCTGATAAGTAGTCATCGGTAGAAACCAATGGGCGATTTCCGAGGCACAGCTTTGGAAATTGACGTCCTGCTTTTCGGCAAATGGGGGGAAGGCAGGAAACTTGTATCTGCTTCCTTTCCTTTGCTTTCCTTATGCCAAAGTGGCATATTTGGGGGTGGCATATTCTACTACTATTCAATGGTCAGATGACCCAGCTAGCACTCACCAGCAGGAGTGTTTGTAAGTTAAGGATGTAATGTGGAGGCTGTTATTTTTTATTTATTTTGAGAGAAAGAGAGTCAGGGAGGGGCAGAGAGAAAGGAAGACAGAGGATCCAAAGAGGGCTCTATGCTGACAGCAGCAAGGCCAACGTGGGGCTCAATTCATGAACCATGAGATCATGGCCTGAGCCAAAGTCAGACGCTCAACGTACTGGGCCACCCAGATGCTCCGTTCCATTTCATTTAAAAACTTCTGATGACAGGGGCACCTGGGTGGCTCAGTCAGTTAAGCATCCAACTTCGGCTCAGGTCATGATCTCACAGCTCATGAGTCCAAGCCTCACATTGGGGCTCTGAGCTGACAGTTCAGAGCCTGGAGCCTGCTTCGGATTCTGTGTCTCCCTCTCTCTCTGCCCCTCCTCACTCATGCACTGTCTCTTTCTCAAAAACAAATAAACATTAAAAAAAAATTTTTTTAACGTTAAAAAACATTTCTGATAACAAACTGTCCTTTATTTTGTCAATTATACCTAAAAGTTTCTGGATCTGTAGTTATTTAATCACTCCAAACTGCCCTTGTTAAGTTGATGAAAACCTCTCCTGCAAACTTGCTTGGTAAAGAGTAAGGCAGTGAATTACATCCAGTCTGAAACATGTTTGTGTTTTATCCCTAATCATTTTGTTCTTATAATCATAAAGGGTTTCCATTAATTCTCTGCTTTTCTTCCCTATTAAAAAAAAAAATACCTTTCATTACTCTTTTGGTCTCTTCCAGATGCTAATAATCTCCTTAGGCCTGTGTGATTTTGTCCTCAGTAGTTGTTGTTTTTCTGTTCTCTTTCTTTGTAATCTTCTTTTGTATTTTGAAAACGTTTTCCCCTCTCTTCTGCAACAAATTAATTGGCTTAGTAACTGTACTGGTTTTATTACTTTAAGCACTTGGTATTTCTCATGCACAGAATATGAATTCCCTGAGTTTCCAATTAAGTTTGGTGGAAGGATCCCTGCCCTCGTACCTGGGGACCCACAAAGAGTCCCAACCCAGCCACTAACTATGGGTGAGACATTTACTATACCTTTGGTTTCCTCCTCTGTGACATTAGAGATTGGAATAAAAAATCTTCCTGCTCCTTATAATGCTAAAATTTGGAATTTAGAATTATAAATTATTCTATATATTTATTATATTCCTTATATATTTATATCTATATAAAGTCTAAAAAGAATTGAAAGGAGTACTTGGGTTTAGTTGGATCTTACCTTTCTTCTTGACTTTCTCCAGGGCACCTCTAGTTTTTAACAATATTTTGAACCCTCTGGATCTTTTACCATCTGTGAAATCCTGCAAGGGTAACAGGCAATAAGTGAGAACAGCAAACTAGAGGCTCCGGCCTTCGGTCTCCCATGAAACCTCTGCTGGGTTCCTGATCACATCCTGCTGGCAGGGTCCCCACCATGGGCATCCACCTTCTCTGCTTACATTGAGTCTAGCTCCACACGTCGAGATTGGCTACTCTGTGAACACAACAGACATCACCGTGGCTCTGAGTGATTGTAAACCTGCCTAAATGATGTAATCTTTTAACGTCGTCAGTGACCTTTGCTGGTGTCCCACCACTTGAGGAAAGAGGGTAGAGGGTACTCTTAAACCACATACGAATTTATTCTGACTTAAAGGTCTGTTTTCTTTGCCCCATAAAACCTAAGACCTCTTTTCCTTGGATTCTCATGCTTTAAAAAAAAAATTTTTTTTTAATTGACTTATTTATCCTGACAGAGACAGAGACAGCTTGAGTGGGGGAGGAGTAGAGCGAGAGGGAGTGAGCATCCTAAGCAGGCTCTGCACTGTCAGCGCAGAGCCCAACACAGGACTCAAACCCACGGAACAGTGAACTCATGACCTGAGTCGAAACCAAGACGCCAATGCTCAACTGACTACACCACCCAGGCTCCCCGGATTCTCATCCTTCTTAATGGACATAGGGCTGCTTTGCTGGAGCCAAAAGGGCTCTTCAGTAATGTTTTCCAAAATGAATCCTGCAGAACTCTATGTCCCCAAGGTCATAGTAAATGTTTTTGAAAAAGAAAGAATCCCGAGGTCAAATATATTCACAATTTAAGAATATACTATACATTAGGTATTCCTAATGGACTGCATGTGTGTGTGGTGGGGTGGAGGGAACGGGGGAAAACTGTTTTTACCTCAATTGGCCATGTGGTGCTTTTCTCTTTTTTTAAAAGTACACCTTTGGAGGGGTGCCTGGGCGGCTCAGTTGGTTAAGCGCCCGACTTCGGCTCAAGTCATGATTTCACAGTTCGTGGGTTCAAGCCCCATGTCGGGCTCTGTGCTGATAGTTCAGAGCCTGGAGCCTGCTTTGGATTCTGTCTCCCTCTCTCTCTGCTCTCCCCCCACTCATGCTCTTTCTGTCTCTCAAAAATAAACAATTAAAAAAAAGTATACCTCTGGAGCCAGTGTTCCAGAGCACATCATCTGTGAAACATTGTTTTAATAGCAAGTGTTTGTTGTAGGTTAGTTGCAGTCTCATTTTCTGTCATCCCTCCAAATTTCAGGTCAGCCATTCTTTACACGAAACATGAGCCCTCTGAAAGTCAGGAATTCTTCGTCTGGAGTGCAATTCTGTCCCTAATGTACAAACATTCTGTGCTCCTGCCGTCTTCACCTCATGTAACAAGTGGGGTAATCTCCTGGACTTCTGTTTACTTTTAACATTTGCTTTCAAACTCCACACTAAATTGTTGTTGCCTGTACTGCTGCATGACAAAGCTGTCTAGCTTTATTTTTTTCCTGAAGATTTTAAGTAATCTCCACACCCAGTGTGGGGCTAGAACTCACAACCCCGAGATAGGTTGCATGCTCTGCTCACTGAGCCAGCCTGGTGCCCCTTGGCTTTATTTTGTCTTTACTCAGATTTAGTCACTGCTTAGATAGGCACTCTTGGTAATCTCCTTCAGTGTCTTGGCTGCGAACAGCTTCTCTGTTCTGCAACTCCTAAACCTGTATCTCCTGTCCCAATCCATCTCTCATCTAAATTCTAGCCCTATACATCTTAGTATCCTCGCTTTAAAAAAAAAAAAAAATTGTTTTAATGTTCATTTGTTTTTGAGAGAAACAGAGTGCGAGCAGGGGAGGGGCAGACACAGAATCTGAAGCAGGCTCCAGGCTCCGAGCTGTCAGCACAGGGCCAGATGCAGGACTCGAACTCCCGAACTGTGAGATCATGACCTGAGCTGGCGCTTAACCAACTAAGCCACCCAGGCTCCCCTTAGTACCCTTGCTTTTACATTTCTTCAACTCAGATTACCAAACTTTGATGAAATTATCAGTTTTCTTTAGGGGGAACTATATACATCACCACCACGAAACATACCGTGAAGCCTCAGCATTCACGTAAACAGACCAGGATTCAGAGAACTTGTTTTATTGCTCACAGTTTCAAAATAAATGAATCAAAACCAAATTCAACATTATATCAGGGCTGCAACAAAATTCACACATACCTGAACCCCCACTTTAGAATCATACTGTGGAAAAGGAGAACAGTGGACATTTAATAGCCACCTCATCTCCTCAACTTTGGGAACAGTACTGGAAGGATTTCCTTTTGTCTTAATTCAAGCTGGGATTTCAGAGCTAGCTGAACATTTGGGGGGAAATGACTACTTAAGATGGTAAGAAGAACAGATATCTCTTTTATCAATGGATAGGAAATAGAACTGGTGATGTTTTAAATGTTTATTTTAGAGAGAGAAAGAGAGCGCCCGCGCCTGAGCGGGAGAAGGACAGAGGCAGAGGGTAAGAGAGAATCCCAAGCAGGATCGGGCTGTCAGCATGGATCCAGATCTGGGGCTCGAACCCACCAACCTGAGATCATGACCTGAGCCGAAATCAGGAGTCGGATGCTCAAGTGACTGGGCCACCCAGGCGCCCCTTCCTGGTGATGTTTTAGCCGAGAAAATCCTTTGTGGCTTCTCATACTCCTAACTTGGTTCCATTCTTGGTCAAAAAAGGGCCCCTGTTGCTAAAATCTGTCTCCCGGCGGGTTTCGCTATGGCTGCCGTGGATTCCCAGGGAACGTCAAGCCTGCCGAAGGCTCTGGACGCCCTTCCCGGCCTCAACTCCAGTCAGCCTCGATCATCGCGAACAGCTGGCTGAGCCTCTTCTTGACGTCAGGCTCGCTGGGGGCACTGCAGGATTTGGCGTGCACGCGGATGTGTTCGGCAAGTTTGGACTTGTAGATGAAGCCCTTGCCACAGTCGCCGCAGGCGAACGGCCTCTCGGGTCTGTGTATGCGCTGGTGCCTCAGCATGTGTCCCTTCTCCCGGAAGTTCTTATCACACTCGGGACAGTGGAAGGGCCTCTCGCCTGTGTGCAGGCCTTGGTGGCTGAGCAGCTGCGCCTTCAGGCGGAAACTCTTGTCGCACGTGGGGCACTGGAAGGGCTTCTCCCCCGTGTGCGTCCGGACGTGTTCGATGAGCTTGGACTGCTTGGCGAAGCCTTTGCCGCACTCGCAAGAGAAGGGCATCTGCCCGCCGTGCAGCAGCTGGTGGGCCTTCATGTCGGCCTTGACGCGGTAGCTCTTGCCGCACTCGGGGCACTGGAAGGGTCTCTCGCCCGTGTGCAGGCGCTGGTGACTAAGCAGCTGCCCCTTGAGGCGGAAACTCCGGTCGCAGCTGGAGCAGCGGAAGGGCCTCTCGCCGCTGTGCACGCGGAAGTGCTCGGCGAGCTTGGACTGCCGGGTGAAGCCCTTGCCGCACTCCCCGCACGAGAAGGGCCTCTCCTTGCTGTGGGTGCGCTGGTGGGCCTTCAGGATGCCCTTGAGGCGGAAGCTCTTGCCGCACTCGGGGCACCGGAAGGGCCTCTCCCCGCTGTGCACTCGCAGGTGCTCCCGGAGCTTGCAGCGGTGCGCGAAGCCCCTGCCGCACTCGCCGCAGGAGAACGGCCTCTCCCCGCCGTGCCGGAGCCGGTGTGCTGTCAGCATGCTCTGGAGGCGGAAGCTCAGCCCGCACTCCGGGCACTGGAAGGGCTTCTCGTCCGTGTGCAGGCGGCGGTGCCGCAGCAGCTGTCCCCTCTGGCGGAAGCTCCGGCCGCAGTCGGCGCACCCGAAGGGCCTCTCCCCGCTGTGCACTCGGACGTGCTCCGTGAGCTTACACCGCTTGGCGAAGCCCTTGCCGCACTTGGCGCAGGAGAAGGGTCTGCCGCCGCCGTGCGCGAGCCGGTGGACCTCCAGCGAGCCACCCGGGCGGAAGCTGTCGCCGCACTCCTGGCACCGGAAGGGCCGCTCTCCCGCGTGCACCCGTTTGTGGCTGGCGAGCTGGGACCCGGCAGCGAAGCGTTCGCCACCCTCGGGGCAAGACAATGGCCTCTCCCCGGCGGGGCGGTGCCGGACAGTCTCCGCGGCCCCCGGCCACGGGCCTGGCTTCCCTCCCGAGCGCAAGCTGGCCCGCCGTGCCTTCCCTGGGAGGGCCAGGTCGCCTTCGCCACGGGAGACCAGCCTCCCCCTGCTGGGCTGGCCCTGGGGAGCCGCCAGGCTGTTCTTCGGGAGAGAGTTCCGGTCGTACCTGGGGCACTGGGAAGGCCTCTCCCCCCTGCGCCGGAGGCGGTGGCCGAGAACGCTCTGCTTGCGCGGGCCGCACCGTTTACATCCAGGGCCCTGCGGGGGGCTCGTCCCCGCCGGTACAGCCAGATGCCTGAGCAAATACCGCTTCCGGTGGAAGCTCCGCCCGCAGTCGTGACACCGGAAATGCCTCCGACCCTGAGGGATGCTGCGCTGTTGCTGTGGATCGGCTTGTTTGCTGAGTTTCTTCCAGGGCCTACATGGCTGGTCACTCAAGTGGCTCTGGTGCTTCTCTAAGTGATTCTTCTTCCAAAAGCTTTCCTCGCTAACAGCGCTTGGGTGCTGGGTGCCCTCCCGGGAGGGGACCTCCTGAAAGGCAGGGGGAGCCAGAGTTCTGGGACTTGGGATTCCTTCTCTCCGGGTAGGTTCCCTGCAGCAGGGGACTACTGGAATTGGAGCCCATGCGACTTGTTTGTGTGGATTCACGAGAGCGATCCTCCCGTCAGGCCTGAAGGAAGCATCTGCCCTTCCTCCTAGTGAGGGTTCAGAGGGGCACTGGCCCTGTAGATCTACTTGGAACCCGCATTTAGCTTCTCCTGAATTCACAGCTTGTTGACTTCCTGAAATGGAAAACAAAACTTCAGTCCGTATTCCTGTCATGACTAAAGGCTTATATCACCAGGAAAGGGAGCAGTAACAGTGACCTCTGGGAACCCAGCTCCCACGGAGCTCCACAACCAAGGACATTTCAGTATGGTTCCATTTAATGACCAGGAGTTTGGTGAGAGTCTGCTAACATTAAACCGAAAAAAACTTTTCTTAAAAGAGGAAAATCTAGGAGCGCTTGTCTGGCTCAGTCGGAATAGCATGCCACTCTTGATCTCAGCGTCATCAGTTCGAGCCTCATGTTGGGTATAGAGATTACATAAATAAACTTAAAAAAAAAAAAGGAAAATATAGGTCTTAATAGGGCCTATGCTCTGAAATGAGACCGTCTGGGTTCAAATCCCACCTTTCCGCTGTCTAGCCTCTGTCAAGTGAATCTCTCTTGGCTTTGGTTCCTTCTCCCGTAGAAACAGGGAAACAACAGGACATTTGATTGTCATGATTGAGTTCCTGCAGTTACGGTGTTGAACACGTGCCTGGCATACTGCACACCCCATGTGCTCACCGCCATGACTACAGGACCATCCAACTTGTGCCGTTTTGATGTGGAGGCATTTCTGGAGTCAGGATGATGACGGTGTCACTATTAGACCCTAACACCACAGTCCCATGTCACCCAGGGGATGTCCCTCAGGCCAGGCAGCAGGGCTTGGGCTCTGTTCCCCACTCCTCGCCCCTATTTCCACCAACCTTTTAAAAAGGTTTCTTGGAAGAATTGATAACAGATGGTAAAAAGTGAAAGAATTTGTGAAGCAAAACTCCTTTACTGTCCAGAAAGCAGCAGCAACAAACTAAGCAAACTAAACAAATTTCTGGGAATGATGCTCCCGTTGGCTTTCTCATTCCGTATTTTAATGCTGCCTTTTAAGAATCCAAAAATTTCAGACTCTCCTATGATAACAAGAAACAACAGAGGAGAGCTAAGTTTTAGGTATTCAAGTAGAGACAACAGTTCCCAGATAGGAAGGAAGCAATTTTGGTCACTAGGATTTAGATAACCAGTTTCGCTACCACCCCGCCCCACACCAGCCCTGCCTACTAACAATAGTGCCTACTTACTGAGCTCTTACTGTGTGCCATGTATCATTTTAACACTTTATGTATACTAACCTACTTAAACCTATAATGTAGGTGCTTTTATTATCTTCATTTCATAGGCCAGGAAATTGAAATATCGAGAGGTTGAATAACTTGCCCAAGGCGACCCAGAAAAGCAAGATCCAGACTCAGAGTCCAGGACCCATACTCCTAACCACTGTGCTTTACTGCCTTTTTCTAGAATATGCCAGACATCAAGCCTCAGCCTAGCCAAACAGGAAGACATGATCAGAGAACTGGAACAAAGATATCTGAATGTGATGTCCTCAGGAAAGGGCCCTAATTTCTTAATACTCACGCCAAAACAGATGTCCCTCAATAACTGGATCAAAATGCAGATCAGCTGAAGAGCAAATTATGTTTCCTGATTTCTGTGATTCTCCCCAGTTCTTGAAGAACTCTTTCCCCTGTTCAATCCGTGATATTAGCTCTGGTTTGGGAAGTCCATCATCTGTACAAAGAAGTTAGACAGGGTATTTTGGTTTCTTTGAGCACTAAATTTAAAGCACGCGGAGTTGTTTTTAAATTTTTTAAATGTATTCCTGGGATAATATATGAGAAGAGATGTCAAAAAATAGATTATAGGTTTGCACAAAGAGGAGTAAAACTGCCCACACATCCTAAAAGTTCTTCCTAATCTTTCTGGACCTGTTAAATCAGTTATACTGTTTAAATCCTGTCTTGGTCCCCATATGTCTAGCAATATGTATTTAGCCATGGGTTTCATAAAACTCACTAATAGGGTGCTCTGAGAATGGTGGGACAGCCCTGGAGACAGCTGGACAGATATCACGAGAAGAGGGGGAGATGGAAAAATAACTCGAATGCCTGTCCTAGGCAATTTCAAAGTAGGTAGCTCCAGCTAAAATATTCTCAGAAGTTCTCTGGTGACGGTGCTAATCATGACTCCAAACATGGTGGAGTTCTGCTAGAATAAAAAGGGTTGTAAGCAATGAAATAAACAGATGAAAATAGTTGCAAGATTCTTTAATATATGACCCCCATTTCCCAAAAGAAATGTTTAATTTATTTATTTTCAAGTAAAATTTTCTTTCAATAAAATATATTTAACAGAATCTAAAGTATGCTTCATAGGTTGCTAAAGGGAGATCAGTGTATGGTTCAAATAAGAGAAAGAGGGTACACTGGGCAATGCCTGCCTCAGGAAGAAAATGTCAGACTGGTGTAGTACATGTGGAGACAGATCACTGTTCTAGATTCCTCCTTGTCCTCTGAAATCTGACTTCAATCCCAAAAGAATTCTAAGACTTCTTTCATGAGAAAAGGAATCCCTATCTTTTGTTTAAATCCATATACCTATTCTCAATCTTCATCTGTTGAAATCCCAGCATCTTTTAAAATGAAAGTATTTTTCCAAAAGTAAAGCCTGGGTGGCTCAGTCAGTTAAGTGTCCAACGTTGGCTCAGGTCATGATCTCACAGTTTGTGAGTTCAAGCTCCACATCAGGCTTTGAGCTGATGGTGCAGAGCCTGCTTGGTATTCTCTCTCCCTTTCTCTTTGCCCCTCCCAAGCTTGTGCTTGCTCTCTTGCTCTCTCTCTCTCTCTCTCTGAGTGAATAAACTTAAAAATTAAAAAATAAATTAAAAAAACAAAACCAAGAAAACAATTCAATTTATAATAACACAAAAAAGAATAAAACATTTAGGAATAAATTTAATAAAAGAAATCCAAGACTTATACAATAAAAACTATAAAATATTGTTCAAAGAGATTTTGTCATAAATGAATAGGAAGATATCCCATGTTCATGAAAAGGAAGCCTTGATATTGTTAAAATGACAATATTCCCTGAATCCAATCTGCCTTGTTTTTTGACAAACTGATCCTAAAAGTAATGGTAATCAAAAAGACAAACATATATACATCAATGAAACAGTATTGAAAATCCACAAATAAAACTCTACATTTATGGTAAACTGATTTTCCAAAAGGGTGCCAAGAGAATTCAATGGGGAAAGACTTTTCAACAAATGGTGTTGGGACAACTGGATATCCATATGCAAAAGAAGTTGGATCCCTACTTCACACTGTATACAAAAATTAACTCAAAAGGGATCAAAGACCTAAATGTAAGCAATGAAACTCTAAACCTCTCAGAAGAAAACATAGGAGTGAATCAGTGTGACTTTGGATTAAGCAATGGTTTCTTAGATATGACACCAAAAGCTCAAGCAACACAAGAAAAAGAAGTTGGGCTTCATGAAAATTGACAACTTTTGTGCTTCAAAGGATAGTATCAAGAAACTGAACAGGGGCACCTGGGTGGCTCAGTCGGTTAAGCATCCAACTTCGGCTCAGGTCGTGATCTCAGTCTGTGAGAAGAGATGTCAAAAAACAGCACCAAGCCAGCTTAGGATCCTGTCCTTCCCCTCTCTCTGCCCCTCCCCCACTCATATTTTCTCTCTCTCCTCTCTATCTCTCTCTCACCCCCCCCCCCCAAATTTAAAAAATAAAGAAAGTGAACAGACAACCACAGAATGGGAGAAAATTATCTGCAAATTATGTATCTGATAAGGGTCCAGTATCCAAAACAAATAGGGAATTTGTTTTTAATAGGCTTTGAATACAACACAGGGCTTGAACTCATGACCCTGAGATCAAGACCTGAGATGAGATCAAGAGTCAGATGCTTAACAGACTGAGCCACCAGGCGCCCTACAAATGGAGAACTCTTAAAACTCAACAATGAAAAGACAAAGAAATAAATTTAAAAATGAGCAAAGTATTTGAACAGACATTTCTCCTAAGAAGGTATACAAATGAAAAGATGCTCAACACGATTAGCTGTTAAGGAAATTCAAATCAAAACCACAACAATATACCACTTCACATCCATTTAATCCTGATGTTTGGAACATTCTTTCTGGGTAGAACAGGATGGATGATAATAAGATTATCTTTCTTTCTCTATAGATTCAATTACTTTAATTGGTTCTTCAGTAAAAATAAAAATATGTAATATCTTAGATTATATGTTTTAGAAACAACACTCTCTATGTAAAGACTAGAAAACTTAATTATGGTGAAAGAATAGAATATAACGTATTAGAAACCTTATGATATAAAGAAGTGGTATGGCTGTTAGGAGCTAGCAGAAGAGGTGACAGGAAGTACAGGAGAACTAATCACCTTATCTTCATACACTGAAGTAATTGAGATGTAATATGAAGTTCACAGAACATGATCTAGAAGTTTATTATTTAAGTTATAAAGTTAGCCCATAGAGGCCTGAAAAAAAAAAAACCCTCAAAATTCGGGGGAAAGGGAAAAAAGGAGACAGAAGATCCTATAAGTGAGTTAATCCCTCATTTTTCATAGTAATGAGTTAATGCTGTCTAGACGTGATAAATCAAGAAACTGAGATACAATCATGATAGTAAGATTGGAGGAAACCACAGTAAGAACTAAAACAGAAAAGGTTAAACGTGGTTGCCTTGGGAAATGAACTGAGTGCAGGAGTGAGGATGAAGCAGAGACTTTATCATTCGACACTTCTCTGAACAGACTGATTCTTAAAAATCACATTTGATAAATTAAAAAAACAAACAAACATATGAAGACCAAGTAAGGAAAAAGACTAAAAAGAACACATTAATATAACCAAGCAGAGACAGCTCCTGTTAAACATCTCAGGGTATAACCTTACAAAATCTCACTGCAGGGAAATATTATAGCTTTTCTGAGTTATACAGACCCCACTGTAAAAGCTGACAAGTAGGGACACTACCCATATTAAAGATAATATGGGTACATTATGGATAGGAGCTAGGAGTGCTCCAATATGGAAATCATGGCACCCTATGACTGTGTAGCGACTAAAAGTCCCGAGGTGTATTTAACATATGACTCTAGGGTAAAACAAAAACAAAAATACCTTTCTGAGTTAATTTCTGAGAAATCTGGCCACCTACCAAACAGGAAACTCAAGTGGCCAAGACCTCTGTCAGGCCCATTTCCAGGATCTACCCACAAAATCAAGCACTTCTTACCTAGAGAAACAAGAATCTCATAATTGGTTCTCATTACATGCTTGTAAAGCTCCTTCTGCCATGCGTCCAGATTCTGCCATTCTTGTTCAGAGAAATAAATGGCAACATCTTCAAAAGTCAGAGGTAACTGAAATTACAGACATAATACATACACAGTCATTATTGCTTCAAAATGATTTCGGCTCCTTCTCATCAATGTATTTATTTTCTTTCTTCAGTAAACTCTACCCTCAACGTGGAGCTCGAACTCACAACTCTGAGATCAAGAATCACCCGCTTTACCCACTGGCCAACCAGGTGCCCCTCCTTTTCATCAATTTAAAAGACTTTTTTAGAGGATCCTGTTCTTGTGTATTCAGCAGCTTCCTCCTTGAGAACTGCTCCTCCCCCTACTCCAACCATGTGGTTTTGTTAACCGTGGTTCGTTATGGTTGTTCAAACTACATATGCATTTGTATAGGATATTTTTCTTCTTTTAAAAACAAAAGAGGGAATAAAGCACTGTGTAACTTCATTCACTTAATATGTCAGGTGTTTTTCCAGGTCAGTGTGTACAGGCAAAACCAGGTTTTTGCAAACTGCATTATATTCCATTGCATGGGCACATATACCCCATGAATGGGACATATAGTTTCCATTTCCTTTATAAATTACAAACAATGCTCTGATATGCTTCCTGATATACTAGTGCTTTTACCACTGTAAGATAAAGCCTAAAAAGGAGAACTACTAAATCAAAAGGTATAAAAATGTTCAGTTTAATAAATACCACTAGACTGCCTTCCAAAAAAAATCCAGCACTTTTGCCCTTTTGCTAATAAGATGACTTATTTCTTTGCACCTTCATCAGCACAGCACGTTTTTAAACCTTTATTATTTTTTTTGGCAGTGCAATGGGTAAAAAAATTTCATTGTTTTAATTTGCATTCATTTGTGAGGCTTAACATCCTTTTCATACTTTTCGGGTGTGGAGGATGTTCCAGTATCTTTGTACATGTCTGTTCACATCCTTTGCTCAACATTCTCGTGGACTCCTATAATTTGAATGAACTTTTTTTTTTTTTTTTTTTTTTAATTTTTTTTTCAACGTTTATTTATTTTTGGGACAGAGAGAGACAGAGCATGAACGGGGGAGGGGCAGAGAGAGAGGGAGACACAGAATCGGAAACAGGCTCCAGGCTCTGAGCCATCAGCCCAGAGCCCGACGCGGGGCTCGAACTCACGGACCAGGAGATCGTGACCTGGCTGAAGTCGGACGCTTAACCGACTGCGCCACCCAGGTGCCCCATGAATGAACTTCTTTATATCAGGGTGAATCATCCTTTGATTGACTAGCAAACATTTTCTCCCCCAGTCGTTTGTATTTTGATTTTATCTTCTGCCAAATAGAGCATTTTGAGTCTTTAATTTGATCTGTCAGTCCTTTCCATGGTTTCCAGGTTTGTTTTTTAATTTTTTAAAGGTTTATTTTGAGAGAGAGACGTGAGACTGAGCCACCCAGGTGCCCCCATAGTTTCCAGCTTTTTAAGTGTCCCCCACACCAAAAAGTTATACAAATATTCTACTAATATTTTTTGCCCTTAGATTTGCAATTTAATTCTATAGATGAGGGGCACCTGGGTGGCTCAGTCAGTTGAGCTTCTGGCTCTTGATTTTGGCTCAGGTCATGATCTCACAGTTTGCAAGATGGAGCCCTGCATCAGGCTTAGTGCTGACAGTGGGGAGCCTGCTTGGGATTCTCTCTCTCCCTCTCTCTCTGCCCCTCCCCTGCTCACATAATCTCTTTCTCTCTCAAAATAAGTTAATATTTTTAGTAAAAATCAAAGAAAATTCTACAGATGAGATTGGCATCTTTAATAGATACATATGGAGAGCCAATCACACACCAATAAGTATACTATCCTTTCTCCTTAGATTGGAATGCCAACCTTTAATCTTTGCATGTATTAGATTTTCATAAATATGTGAATCTATATATTCTCTTACACTTTCTATATGTGTCTGATTACAGTACCTATGCAATATTGTAATAATGGGATGGTAAGTCTTACCCTCTCCTCACATTCTTTTCAAAGTTACTGCTGTGAATTCGTAGATATGTATCCTTTCTTATAAACTCCAAAATTATTTAGTCCAACAACAAAAAAGTGCATTGGAATTCCAGTCTGGACTGCATTAACTGTATATATGTATTTAGGAAAGATTGATCTCATCTAGAAACATGTTCTACATTCATTTGGTCCAGCTTGCTATCCTTAATAAAATTATTTTCTTCATAAATGTTCTGAGTCTTTTTTTATTAACTTTATTTCTGGTATTCTGTGGTCTTTCCAACAATTGTAAATGAGACCACCCCTTTTGGGGTGCCATTTCAAATTATTATTAATAGTTTTTTAAAAAAGTTACTGATTTTTGTAAACTTACTGTGTATCCAATTAATGTGCCATATTATTTATCAATCCTATTAAGTTTATGGTGGGATACAATAAAAATTCTCAAATAAAGATAATTTCTCCATCTTCTACACTGCTTTTCTCTCATATTATTATAGTTTTCAGGAGAAAACTTTAGGGTTTAGTATCTTGATTTGGAAGACTTTTCCTATTCTAAAATTATAAAATATTCTCTTAAATTCTTCTTAACATTCTTATAACTTTTATTAGACTTAGACCGTTTTCCATCTGGAACTTATTTATGTGTAACATAACAGGAAGGAATATAATTCTTTTTCCAAGTGGATTTTCAGTTATCACAAAACTTACTCAACAGTCTATTCTTTCACCATTGATTTGGAATTGTTTTTCATTAATTAGGCTTCCATTTATACTTGGCATTTATACTCCATTTATACTTCCATTTATCCTTTTTTGCTCCAATACTGCAGTATAATTCTTATAGTTTTATCAGATATTTTGCTTTATTTAAAAAAAATTTTTTTTAACCTTTATTTATTTTTGAGACAGAGAGAGACAGAGCATGAACGGGGAAGGGTCAGAGAGAGGGAGACACAGAATCTGAAACAGGCTCCAGGCTCCGAGCTGTCAGCACAGAGCCCGACGCGGGCTCGAACTCACGGACCATGAGATCATGACCTGAGCCACGTCGGACGCTTAACCGACTGAGCCACCCAGGCGCCCCTAGATATTTTGCTTTTTAAGGGGGCATGGCCATCCACCACTAACCTCCATCATTTCCCATAGGAAAACGTCTTGGCCTTTCTTGTCTGTTTTCTCTTCTACATAAATAGTAAAGATATTTTGTCAAATTTATACAAATTCTCATGGGATTCTGATACGAATATGCTTAATATATTAATTTGGGGAGAAATGGACCTCTAAAATATGGGTTCTTTCCACGCAGAAACATGTCTCTCATTTTTCTAGACATTTTATGTGCTTTAGTAAAATTAGTTTTCTTCATGTAGATTTTACATAATTCTCAACAGGTTCATTTCTAGGGATGGTAGAATTTTTGTTGCTACCATGTTTTGGGTTCTTTTTCCCCCCACTAAAATTTCTAATTATGAAAGGTTGGGAAGCTAATTTTTGTGTTTATTCTGGAAATGAATTCCCTTGTTGGCTAACACTTTAGTTGACTGCCTTGGAGTGTCTGTGTTGAGAACGAGATCTGCAAATTAACATTTCTTTTAACCATTTAAGCCTATCATTTCTTATTTTTCTTATTGTATTGGCTGGAATGATGTTGAATAAGAGTGGTGATAGCATGCATCTGTCTAAGGTTTATAACTAGAAGCATGTAAATTATATATTTGTTAAAGTAATTTACATTAAATGCACATTCTTTTATGGTTTCCTTTTCTCTCTTTTTCAAATTATATTTAAGATTTTTTTTTTTTTTTTTAGGTAATCTCTACACTCAACGTGGGGCTTGAGCCACAACCCTGAGATCAAGAGTCACATGCCCTCGGGGCGCCTGGGTGGTGCAGTCGGTTAAGCGTCCGACTTCAGCCAGGTCGCGATCTCGTGGTCCGTGAGTTCGAGCCCCGCATCGGGCTCTGGGCTGATGGCTCAGAGCCTGGAGCCTGTTTCCGATTCTGTGTCTCCCTCTCTCTCTGCCCCTCCCCCGTTCATGCTCTGTCTCTCTCTGTCTCAAAAATAAATAAACGTTAAAAAAAAAAAAATTAAAAAAAAAAAAAAAGAGTCACATGCCCTACTGACTGAGCCAGCCAGGAGCCCCTACTGCTTTCTTTTTTAAGTTTTTTTAAAATTTATCTATTTTGAGAGAGACAGAGAGAATGCAAGCAGGGAAGGGGCAGAGGGAGGGAGAATCCCAAACAGCTCCCCACTGTCAGCACAGAGCCTGACGTGGGGCTGGAACTCACAAAACCGCAAGATCATGACCTGAGGTGAAACCAAGAGTCAGAGACTCAACCAACTGGGCCACCAAGGTGCCCCCTATTGTCTTCTTTACATCAGTTTTAACTCCCAATGTTTTGCCGTATGTGTTTACTTCCTATGGGTATTAAAGTACAGTTTGTTTCAACTTTTATTTTCATTCATCTTTTCGTTATATGGAATATGAAGCTTAGATTTACGTTTTTAAAAAAATCTAATTATTCCTTTACATTTATATCAGCAATTCATTAAGTTTAATGAAACAGTCATTTCTGCTATGTTTTTAAAATGTGAATTTGTCCTAACATGATTGATATTGGGGGCCTGGGTGGCTCAGTAGGCTGGGCGTTTGACTTCAGCTCAGGTCATGATCTCACAGCTCGTGAGTCCGAGCCCCAAGTCAGGCTCTGTGCTGACAGCACGGGGCCTGGAGCCTGCTTCGGATTCTGTCTCTTGTCTCTGTCTCTGTCGCTCTGCCCCTCCCCTGCTCACGCTTTCTCTCTCAAAAATAAACATTAAAAAAAAATTGAAACAAAAATAATTTGTCACAAAGTTTTACACTTGCTTATATGCAAGTTTGTCAGTGAGAAACTCTAGGTCAGTTCCACATGAGGACAATTTTACACCCCAGAGGACGTTTGGCAATGTCTGGGGACGCTTTTGTCAGGACTGGGCAAGCTGCTACTTGCATGTAGTGGATAATGGTAAACATCCCACAGAGCACGAGACAGCCCCCTACAACACAAACTAGCCAGTTACAGAATGTCAGCAGCGGCGGGGGAAGGAACCGTGCCAGGCTGCCACAGAGAGATGAGAAGGAATATACAAAACACGCCCGCGCATACCCTTCGAGAAGAATCCGCCAGCTTCCTCAGATTAATTACCCTGTTTTATGAGCCCAGCCTCTCCAAACCTGGTGTTGAAACTTTCCGTCTGATTTCGGATAATGGTCCTTCCACCTCACTGCCCCTTCTTACACCCACTTCCATAAGCAAATTTCAGGTAGTTTTTAAGCTAGTTTATTTTGTTAATAATTTAACATGCATAAAAGTGTGTTTTTACTAGGTTCCTATCTTTTCAACATGTCACTGACAAACTTTTTGAATGTTGTGTATCTAAACACCATTCCTCCGGTAAGCTATGGTTTTTACTACATGATTTTGCACTGCACTGTGATTTTTAGAAATGCATGTGATGTGTTATAGCAGAAATGAATGCATGTTTTTGTTTAAAATGTACTTATTCTCCTCTGATTAAATTCCTTACTTTAAAAATGTTTTCAAGAAATGCTCAAAAAGCCTTCATTATTACTTTAATTTTCAGAAGTTAAAGATTCAGAAAATTATAACATTATAACAAGTATCCTGGGTTGTTATCAGTATACTACTGATTTAAGAATTCAACATTTTTCGGGGCGCCTGGGTGGCGCAGTCGGTTAAGCGTCCGACTTCAGCCAGGTCATGATCTTGCGGTCCGTGAGTTCGAGCCCCGCGTCAGGCTCTGGGCTGATGGCTCAGAGCCTGGAGCCTGTTTCCGATTCTGTGTCTCCCTCTCTCTCTCTGCCCCTCCCCCGTTCATGCTCTGTCTCTCTCTGTCCCAAAAATAAATAAACGTTGAAAAAAAAATTAAAAAAAAAAAAAGAATTCAACATTTTTCTTTAGACTTCCTTTTAATGAAATAGAATATGACAGATGAAACTCAAGTCCTCTTTAGTCCCTCTTCAATATTTTTAAAATCTTTCTAAAATTTATTAAAGTTTTTTTGAGGGAGAGGGAGAGGGAGAGGGAGAGGGAGAGGGAGAGGGAGAGGGAGAGGGAGAGGGAGAGGGAGAGGGAGAGGGAGAGGGAGAAAATGTGTGAGTGGGGGAGGGAGAGGGAGAAAATGTGTGAGTGGGGGAGGGGTAGAGAGCGAAAGAGAATCCCAAGCAGGCTCCCAACTGTCAGTGCAGAGCCCAACGTGGGGTTCAGTCTCCCAAACCATGAGATCATGACCTGAGCTGAAATCAAGAGTCAGCTGCTTAACCGACTGAGCCACCCAGGTGTCCTATTGTTTTTTAAAAAATGTTTATTTATTTTGAGAGAGAGGGCATGGGCACTGGGAAGGGGCACAGAGAAAATCCCAAGCAGGCTCCATGCTGTCAGCACAGAGCCTGACGTGGGGCTCGATCTCACAAACCGTGAGATCATGACCCGAGCCAAAATCAAGAGCCTTATGTAAGCTCAACAAATCGAGCCACCCAGGTGCCCCTTCAATATATCTTATACTCAGTCCTATTCTCTCTTCCAAGAAGCGAACATTATGTGCGTGTAGTAACTTTTCAATTCATGTTTTTAATTTTTAAATACACATAAGTATCTATAAATAAGTATTACTTTAATTTTTGTGCACAAATGCTTTATTATACTGCAGCTTGGATTTTTCATTCAACATTTTGAGATCTGTCCATATTGATATATACAGAATTGATTTAATTTTGTGTCCTGTTCTATTATCTGAATATGTCACAATTTTTAATCCATTCTTTTATCCACTGACCATTTGTTTTCAGTTTTCTGAACTGACTGTTCAGATCTTTTACCTATATTTTTTACTGGGTGACTTATGCTTTCATTTCTAGGATTTCTTTTTTTTTAGGTAGACTTATTTTGAGAGAGAGAGGGACAGCACAAATAGGGGAGGGACAGAGAGAGGAGAGGGAGATTCCCAAGCAGGCTCCACGTCATTAGCGCAGAGCCTGATGCAGGGCTCGATCCCACAAACTGAGATCATGACCTGAGCCAAAACCAAGAGTCAGATGCTCAGCTGACTGAGCCACCCAGGTGCTCATTTCTACAATTTCTTTACATAACTTGTATATTGATTAATTGTTGACTAAATTAGGTTACAAATACTTTCTCCTTGTGTATGTCTTCTTTTTTTTTTATTTTTTAAAATTTATTTGGGGGGGGGGGGAGAACGAGCATGGAAGGGCAGAGGATCCAAAGCAGGTTCTGTGTTGACAGCAGAGAGCCCTACACAGGGCTCAAACTCACAAACCATGAGATCATGACCTGAGCTGAAGTCGGACGCTTAACCGACTGAGCCACCCAGGCGCCCCTAAAAAAATGTTTTTAAACAAAAAATAAAATCTGTTTACATTCACAAAAATCTTACTGCCATTTTGATAAAACTGCGGTAAATTTACATATTAATTTGGAAGAAAAGTATCATCTTTACTGTATTTAGTCTTTCCATCTACGGGCCTCGCTATCTCCCATTTATTTATAATTTCTCCATAAAAGTGTTGCATATCTTTTGAATATTTAATCCTAGGAATTATGCTTTCTTAGCTGAGACTATTAACGCTACTTTGAAATAACCTCATGAATTCATTTAGTGATCAGAAAAAAATGCTCGGGGCGCCTGGGTGACTCAGTTGGTTAAGCGACCAACTTTGGCTCAGGTCATGATCTCTCAGTTTGTGAGTTCAAGCCCCGCCTAGGGCTCTGTGCTGACAGCTCAGAGCCTGGAGCCTACTTCAGATTCTATGTCTCCCCCTCTCTCCACTCCTCCCCTGCTCACGTTCTGTGTCTCTCTGTCTCTTAACAATAAATAAACATTAAAAAAATTTAAAAAAAAAGAAAAAATGCTCAATATGAAAGTTTCTAAGGTATTAAACAAAAACATAATAAATGGTCATTCCTTCTAAACCTCGATTGCAACAAAACATTAAACAAATAGTGTGCATTCTGCTTAGATTTTTATATCCTATTCTATTCCTTCCGACCTGTCTTCCTTCCTTCTTACACTCAAACGTTAGCAGGTGAATTATCGTATTCAAGCCGCTGCCAGCCATCATTTCAATCACTCAGAGTCTTAAATTTTTTAAACACTTGTTCTGAATTCAGTAACTGCCATGTAAAACTGGCTGAGCTGTGACACCCACAAGGGAACCAGACCCATTTCTCTCCTTTCCCTTGTCAGCCCCCGCCACGCCCGGGCGCCCCCGGCCAGGCAGGGCCCGCTGCTGAGTGGGCCTGGTCCACGCTCGGCTTGTTCGGGAGTGCGGCCACCGGCTCCGTCCACGGTCCGGACCTTACACCCGGACAGACGCAGCTCCACCCGTCCTCCGCTGCCACCCCGCGAGGACCCCGGATGGAGGCCCGCCACGCCGGAGCCCGAAGACCCGCCCCGAGCCCCGAAACTGGGCGTCCGCGCACGGAGCCTTTCTTACCGGAGCCGGCTCGGCCATGGCCCTTCACGGTCCCTCCAGGCCCGCGGCCCCGCGGGGACGCTAAGTTCCCGGGCGGTCCCGCGGCACCTCCTCGGGCGCGCGGCCTCCAGCTCCGCCCAGCCCCGCAGGCCCAGCCCCCGCGCGGTGCACGCTGGGACTCGCGCCCGGCCCGGCCCCACAGCGCCCCCTGCGGCCGGGAGGAGCCAGCGCCGTCCCCGGGTCCTGGCGCTGGGTCTGGGTCTCCAAGCGAGGAAGACAGACCGAGAGGCACTGAACGGAGCTGGAGAGAGGAAGACGGAAAGGCGGACGTGGGGCTTCAGCTGCAAGTGGGGAGAAGGCTCGCTCTTCACTGAGCCCCGGACGGAGAAGGGGCGCGGGGCTGGTTCCTCCCCGAAGCGGACCCCAGGCGAGGGGAGGATCATCTGTGAGGCCATCCCGGGAATGAAGCGAGGGAGGTGAACCGGCCGAGGGGGTCAACGAGCAGGTCCCCGTCATGGGCAATGGGGAGTCCGTCCGGCGATTCTAAGAGTGTGCAATACCCCCCTACCCGCATCAGAATCCTCCCACCAGGGACCAGAAGGCTGGGAATTCATCTTCAGGGAGTCAGGCAGACACATGGCATCGCTGACCCCATGGACTTAAATTAGGACGTGACTTACAGTCTATAAAATCCAAGAAATGGTCTTATAACCTAAATGTGAAATGGATCTTCAGTTTACTTTGTCTTTCACTCTTAAGTACCCAGTGTGATTGAAGCGCTGGGATATATGTCATTGCTTCCCCCTAAAAGGTTTTCTTTAAAAAAAAAAAAAATTGGGGGGCGCCTGGGTGGCTCGGTCGGTTGAGCGTCCAACTTCGGCTCAGGTCATGATCTCGCGGTCTGTGAGTTCGAGCCCCGCGTCGGGCTCTGTGCTGACAGCTCAGAGCCTGGAGCCTGTTTCAGATTATGTGTGTGTGTGTGTGTCTCGCCCCCCCCCCCCCCCGTCAAAAAAAAAAAAATAAACATTAAAAAAATTTTTTTAATAAAAAAATAAATTTAAAAAAATTTGAAATTTAACAATAATAAAGCAAATTTAAAAAGAAGTAGGCAGCTCTTTCTGCCCGTGGGTCGGTCCGGTGCTTTAGTAAAACCACATTTTTACACTGAAGACAGACATCTCAAGAATTATTTCTTGGCCATTGGCTCTGAACCCTGACACTTCAAACCGCATCATTTGGCATCCTAATGATTCTGAGGCTTAGTCCAAACTTGGACGCCATTCGAAATACTGTTTATATTACCAAGACTTTGGCTGGAATGTCATTTGAGAGCCATGCATAGACTCAGCTAGATGGCCAAAGCTTTAAGGAACTAAGGTTGACTTGTCGAAGAATGAAGCCAATAGAGCCCCTTGGAACTATTGACCTTGATGACGTTTTGGGGTGATGGTGGGGCGGGGCGGTCCAGAGCCAACAACCAAGAAAAAAAATCCTTGAAAATGTCTTTGGTGCAAAAAAGGTGATTTTATTAAAGCGTGGGGACAGGACCCATGGGCAGGAAGAGCTGCACTGGGTTCCTGACAGGTAACTCATTATATACCCTCAGGTTGGGAGGGAGTTAGGGGTAGCGTAAGTCTCGAAGGTATTTTGGAAGCAAGGTTTCCAGGACCTTGAGGGACTACCTGTTGCTAGGGAAACTTTTATTACCATTTAAGAAAACCTCAGTCATGAGACCCTTCAGATGTATATGGGGGGTGAGGGGCATAAGCTTGGAGTAAGATTGCCAGTATGTATCTCGGGGCGGTTGAAATGAAGTAGAATTACAGGATCCTCGAGGTTGAGGTAATGTTACGCTAAGATTCTCTTTTGCCTGTAGCAAAGTGTCATCATCTAGGCAGCTGAGCTCCTTACAGGGAGGTCACTGCCTGTTTCAGGGACTTACCTATGGGCTGTAAGGCAGTAAGGGAATTTAATTTTTCATTTGCCTTAGTTTCCCACATTAAGCATGGCAAGCACGTAAACCTCTTTCCTTTGTTCTTGGGTAGGCAGGAGTGTCCGAGGAATATCACACATATTCCACCGGGGGGGGGGGGGGGGTGCTGTTAGCCTGTACTTTGCCTTCAGCTTGCCCCACGCTCCCTCATCAGCCTGGTACCTTGCTTAGAGTTTCCAGCAGCCTTACCAGGAGTCTGGTATGTCAGCTGACACGGCTTCTTATTCCTGTGAACCTGTGGAAACCTCAAATTGCTCTTCAAACGACAATGAAGGACTTTGAGGAAAGTTCTGATTAACTATCAGAGTGATGTGGGAAACAAAGGCAGAAGGAGATAGCAGATAACATTGAATTTCCTTATGGCCTGCAGCCCACTGACAAATACTTGAGGCCAGCAGAGTATATAACTTTCCTGCAGGAACTCCCTACTGTCTTAATGTAAATGCTTTGCCAGAGGGGAAAACCGCCTTAGCTTGATAATAGCTAGGCCTCCAGGATCCAGTGTCTTTAGCATATGAAAATCCTTTGGGAAACTTCCTCTAGCTTTTACCTCCCCCAACTCCCAAGTGTATTATCAGTCACTCCATGGGGCCTGTCCCCATGCTTTAATAAAATCAGTTTTGCAAAATAAATAAATAAGTGTAAAATTTGTTTATAATTCTGGCACTCCAACGTAAATGGTCTGTTTTTTTTAATGTTTTTATTTTTGAGAGAGATGGAGTGAGCGGGGGAGGGGCAGAGAGAGAGGGGGACTGAGGATCCGGAACGGGCTCTGTGCTGACTGCAGCAAGCCCAGTGTGGGGCTCAGACTCACCAACCGGGAGATCATAACTTGAGCCGAAATCGGACACTCAACCAACCGAGCCACCCGGGTGCCCCAAGATTTTCACATAAACTTCCAGTCTCTGCCCGCAGACATGTACTTGTTATATGGTTCTGAGACATGCGTCACTTTGTTTCTTTTGTTTTTCATTTACCACATCAGAGTTTTCCATGTTTCTCATAATCTTACAGTTCTACTCTTAAATGGATGTAATGCAAGGCAATGCATTAATCTGCACGGACTGGGCACGTTAAAGACAGAAATGAACTCTCTCACAGTTCTGGAAGCCCAAAGTCTGAGATTAAGGTATCAGCAGAGTTGGTTTCCTCTGAAGACTCTCCTTGGTTTGCAGATGGATGCCTTCTTCCTGTGTCCTCCCAAGGATGTTCCTCTCTCTGGGCGTTCGGTATCCCAATCTCTTCTTATCAGGATACCAATCTTATTGGACTAGGGCCCACCCATAATGACCTTTTACCTTACTTACCTCTTTCAAGGCCCTGTGTCTAAATATAATACTGTTCTGGGCACCTGGGTGGTTCAGTCCGTTAAGCATCTGACTGCGGCTCAGGTCATGATCTCCTGGTTCTCGAGTTCAAGCCCTGCATCGGGGTTGTCGGGTTCTGTGCTGACAGCTCAGAGGCTGGAGCCTGCTTTGGATTCTGTGTGTCCCTTTCTCTGTGCCCCTCCCCCGCCATCTCAAATAAATAAATATTTATATACATATTTATATAACATAAATAAATAAAGTCCTGTTTTGACATACTTGGGGTTAGGACTTCCAACATATGAATTTTTGGAGAATACCAGTACATAGTAGGTAGGGTAGTGTAAAATATTCAGGGGCCATTAAAAAAAAATGTGGCCATAAATAATGCTCCTTGAATATTTCCATGCGTATAATCTTAAAACACAAAAAGTACAAAGTGCAAAGGACAGACAAATACATGAAATTAGATTAAGATTTAAAACTTTTTTTTCGGGGCGCCTGGGTGGCGCAGTCGGTTAAGCGTCCGACTTCAGCCAGGTCACAATCTCGCTGTCCGTGAGCTTGAGCCCTGCATCAGGCTCTGGGCTGATGGCTCAGAGCCTGGAGCCTGTTTCCGATTCTGTGTCTCCCTCTCTCTCTCTGCCCCTCCCCCGTTCATGCTCTGTCTCTCTCTGTCCCCAAAAAAATAAATAAACGTTGAAAAAACAAAATAAAATAAAACTTTTTTTTCAAGAAAAAAATTAAATTAAAAATAAAACTTTTTTTTCCCCATCAAAAACCACAATAGCCTAACCAAAACTAAGTCAGACTGGGGAAAGATTTGCAGTAAGGAACAACATCTAGAGAATATAAGTAACTTCTAAAAATCAAAAGACTACTCAGGAGGATAATGTGCAAAATTATGAATAGTGAACTCAGGAAAGGGGGAAACATGAATAGGCACAAAATACACAAAGATGTTCTCTCTTACTGTTAGGAAAATGGCAGTATCTGCTCTTGAAGATGCGCCCATCCTACACCCAGCAAGTCTTAACCTTGGCACTGTTTTTGCACATTTACATAGGAGCCACGTTCAAGAATCTCCATAGCAGCATTGTTTTAAGAGCAAAAACAGGAGAACAATTTAAGTGTCTATCACCCAGAGGATGGATCTCTTGTGGTTTTTTTCCCCCATACCCTGAAAAGTAGCAGCAAAAACTATTGAGCTACAGCTGAAAAGAGCATACGTGAATGACATTAACATAAGGATGACTGAAAAGGCACGTTGTAGGTTACGTACAATATGGTAGCCCTTACAGAAATTTTAGGACATATAAAACAGTACTATGTATTATTTAGAAGTAACATGTATGTAGGCAAAGTATACTGACATGTACAGGAATAAATACCCAGTTTGGGATAGTAGCCATCGCTGGGAGCTGGGATGGGGAAGGGGTGTGCAGGAGAGGATGGAAACCAAGGTTACACAGGTGCTCCATCAGTACAGATGGTCCCCGATTTGTGATGGTACCACTTACGATTTCTCAGTTTTACAATGGTACGAAAGCAATACGCATTCCATAGAAACTACGCTTTGCATTTTGATCTTTTCCTAGGCTTGCGATTTGTTGGAGGATCCTCTCTCATGATGCTGGGCAGATGCAGCTTGCAGTCAGCCACACCATCACAAGGGGCACAAAACTGATGTGCTTACAACCATCACCCACACACCCGTTGTTTGTCACTTTCGCTACAGTATTCATACATTACACGAGCTATGCAACACTTCATTATAAAATAAACTTTGTATTCAGGGATTTTGCCCAACTGTAGGCTAATGTAAGTGCTTTTAGCACGTGCAAGGTAGGCTGGGCTAAGCTATGATGCTCATTAGGTTAGGTGTTTTAAACAGTATTTTCAACATGCAATGGTTTTATCAGGTTGCAATCCCATTTTAAGTCACAGGTCTGTACTGCAAATGACTTATTCAAGAGGAGCCAACTGCTCACAGGTGAACATTCTTTACACCTTCTGAATATCTTTAACACTATAAGGAACATTTAAATAAATGAATCAAGCCATCAGAGTATTTGCCATCTTGAGGGGAGGGACACAGGCTTGTAAAGAACAATGTGAAAATAATATCCAATACTATTAGCAAAGTACAAAGTGCTGTGGGAGCATCAGACAAGGGATTAGCTGGCTATCTCCAGAGGTAGAGTTCATTGAGAACTCCTAGCTTTTTGACTATGAAACTAATTCTTTCACAAAATTTTAAAAAGTATTTACGTACACACACACACACACACACACACACACACACGATTTATGTCTAAACTTCATCTCACAAATTTGGTATATAGAACCTAGAATGTTTAGTTCTAATATTGCATTGTGATTTCCTCTTTAACCAGAGTTCTTTAGTATATTTTTAAAGTTTCCAAGCCTAGGAAGTTTTGTTTGTTGTTTAAAGTTTTCTTTTTTATTTCTAAGTTAATATTTCATGGTAGAAGTTGGATCACAATGAAATGAACTTTAAAAATATGTGGAGACTTCATTGTGCCCTATTACATAGTTAATTTTTGTAAGTGCTCTGTGTTTAAAACTGATGTTATTTCTGGGGTGCCTGGCTGGCTCAGTCGGTTAAGCGTCCGACTTCGGCTCAGGTCACGATCTCGCGATTCATGAGTTCGAGCCCCATGTCAGGCTTTGTGCTGGCAGCTCAGAGACTGGAGCCTGCTTTGGCTTCTGTGTCTCCCTCTCTCTCTCTGCCCCTTCCCCAACTCACACTCTGTCTCTCTGTCTCAAAAAGAACTAAACGTTGTTAAAAAAAAAAACAAAAAAAAACCTGAGGTTATTTCTCATACAGGGTTTTCTGTTGGGTAAAACTTACAAATTTTTTGCTGTTCACATCAAATTATTAATGCTTATTATTGTCTGCTAGATGAATACATTTACGAAAGGTGTGCTAACTACTCAACTAAAATATGGTATATTTATTTTGGTCATTTGGGTAACTTTTGCTTTTCATAGCACAAGCCTACATTGTTAGGTGTTTACAAGTTCGTGATTCTTAACTCTTCTTAGTTGATTCTTTTTATGGATTTTGCTATAAATTCTAACTTGTTCTCATGTATAGTTTATTTCACTAGGCTTCATTTGACAAATCTTTTTCCATCACTTTATTTTCATTGTTTAGTGTTTGTAGTCCTGTCTCTTGTAAACTTTGTATAGTATGAACTTTTAAAATATCTGACAGTCTTCTGATTGTGTACTTAATTCACTATTTTATTATTTTCATCATTTTCTTTTTCTGCCTTCAGATGGATTGGTGCTCTTTCTTTCTTTCTTTCTTTCTTTCTTTCTTTCTCTTTCTTTCTTATGTTTTATTTATTTTTTAGAGAGAGCACAAGGGGGGGAGGGACAGAGGATCTGAAGCAGGCTCCGCGCTGACAGCAGTGAGTCTGATGCGGGGCTCAAACACACAAACCGCGAGATCGTGACCTAAGCCAAAGTTGGAGGCTCAACTGACTGAGGAACCCAGGCGCCCCTGAATTGGTACTTTACTATATTCCTTTTTTCTTCAGCTGTTTTAGAAATTATATATAACATCTTAGTGATTGCTGTTGATTTTTGAACCGTTTTATTGAGGTACAATTGACACACTATAAACTATATATTTAAACCTTACAATTTGGTAAGTTTTGACATATGTAGAAGTTCGTGAAACCATCCTCAAAATCAAGATAATAAACAGACCCATAATCCCCCCAAATTCTCCATGCCCTTATGTTCTTCTCCTTATTCTTGATGGTAGTTTTACCATCATTGCTAGGTGTGGATTTTTACCATCCTCTCATGTAATGGAAGTGCACTTTTCCTTTTTTTTTAAATGTCTATTTAATTTTTTTAATGCTTATTTATTTTTGAGAGAGAGACAGAGTGTGAGTGGGGGAGGAGCAGAGAGAGAGAGGGAGACACAGAATCCGAAGCAGGCTCCAGGCTCTGAGCTGTCAGCACAGAGCCCGATGCGGGGCTCGAACTCATGAACCGTGAGATCGTGACCTGAGCTGAAGTCGGACGCTTTCCGACTGAGCCACCCAGACGCCCCATATTTATTTTTGTGAGAGACAGAGTGCGAATGGGGGAGGGGCAGAGAGAGGGAGACACAGAATCCAAAGCAGGCTCCAGGCTCTGAGCTGTCAGCACAGAGCCCGACATGGGATTTGAACCCACAAACCGCGAGATCATGACCTGAGCCGAAGTCGGATGCTCACCTGACTGAGCCACCCAGGCACCCCATTAAATGTTTATTTTTGAGAGCACAAGCTGGGGAGGGGTAGAGAGAGGGGGAAAGAGGAGGCTCTGTGCTGACAGGAGTGAGCCCAATGTAAGGCTGGAACTCATGAACCCCGAGATCATGACCTCAGCTGAAGTCAGATGCTCAACAGGCTGAGCCACCCAGGTGTGGGGTAGTGCACTTTTCATTTGAAGATTTTGGAAACCTCTCAGCCATTTTCAAGTATTGCTTCTCAGCCACTCCCTTTTATTTATTTTTTCCTTCTGGAATTGTTAGGTATATATCAGAAGCTCTCAGTCGATTCTCTATGGATCTTCACTGCTTTCATACTTTTATTATTTGTATTTACCTATCTACTTCATTCTGGGTAAATTCCTAAAGCTTGTTTATTCTATTCGAGATTTTCGTTCAATCAGTAACTTCGCTTTCTCATTTCCAAGGTCTTTTTTCATATCCACCTGTTTATCACTTCTGCTTATTTTTTATTTCCTAGTATTTTAAAATGTTATAATTCGTTTATATTTTGGTGAATCAAGTGCACTGGTTTTAAGGTATCTTCCAGGTATCTCTATTTAAATGTCTACGGAGTGAATTCATCTTCTGATTTTGTTTTGTTGGCTCACTTAAACTTCCATCTCTTTATGGGTTTTGGAATTATGGATTGCAGGATCATCGTGCATGGGGATGGGTAGGGTTTGTGTCTGTGTGAGAACGTATGCACCTCCAACCGTTCTTGGTTAGCTGTCCTGCGACTGTGTCTGCCTGATTCCCTGGGGCCCTCAGGTCCATAATCAAGTCCTATGTGGTTCAGTGCTCCCCCACTCCGCCCTGTTAGTGGGTACATCACAGATCCAGGCATTAAGCCAGAGAGTGGCTTGATCTGGGTGGGAAAATGCAAAAACAAGATTAAACCCCTGCCCTGGCTGGAGTGCAGTCTCTGAGGGAAGCAGGCAGGTTACAGTTGAACACTAAGTGCTATTAGAGAGTGCTATTAGAGAAAGGGTGCTGTGGCATTGTGCACATACCGAAAATGCTGCTGGTGTGGAAACTGAAGGTGGAATGTGCAGGAGTCGGGAAGATGAGGGAGTGGTCATGAGGATATGACACACTTGGGAAAGACCAGAGTCATTTGGTGAGAGTGAGGTTGATATTGTGAATAGGTAACAAGATTAAGCTGAAAAGGCAGGTCTGGGTCAGCTCAAAGGTTTCTTTCTGATGTCACGTTAGGGAGTTTACGTTTGTAATAAAATTGGAAGCTTATAAAAAATATTTTTTGAGAATAACATTAGAGTTGGATATTAGGGAAATCAACCTGTTATAAGGGTAATGAATGCACTGCAGGAGAAAGCAGGAAAATCTGCCCATAAAAACACTAAATTTTTTTTAAAGTTGGCTTTGGGAGGAGGCAGCTGGGTGGCTCAGTCCGTTAAGCGTCAGACTCTTGATTTCAGCTCAGGTCATGATCTCATGGTTTGTGAGTTCGAGCCCCGCATCAGGCTCTGCGCTGACAGCATGGAGCCTGCTTGGGATTCTCTCTCTCCCCCTGTTCTTCCCCCGCTTGTGTTCTCTCTAAAAGAAATAAACAAACTTAAACAATAATTTTTTTAAAAGTTGGCTTCAGTCAGTGGTGACGGTAGAGATAAAGAAGGGCATTTGTTTGGGAGGAATTTAGGAGACAGATTGGGTGGAGGAAAACCTAGGATCATTATCAGATTTACAGCTTTGGGATTAGTTAGGGTAATTTTAGAGGTGGGAAATACAAGAATGTAAGGAAGAGTGCAGAGTGAGGATTGATATGGATACAGAATCTTTTTTTTTTTATTTTTTAAATGTTTACTTATTTTTTGAGAGAGAGAGAATGTGAGTGAGGGGCAGAGAGGGAGGGAGATACAGAATCCAAAGCAGGCTCCAGGTTCCACGCTGTCAGCACAGAGCCCAAGGTGGGGCTCGAACTCACGAACCATGAGATCACGACCTGACCCGATGACGGATGCTTAACCGACTGAGCCACCTAGGCGCCCCTGGATGCAAAGTCTTATCTTGGGCCTTTTGTGTTTGAGATGCCTGTGGAAATCAGAAATACTCAGGGGGAAGGTGAACTAGGGAGACGGATGTACAGATCTGAAAGTCATCAGCACCTAGGAGATAAGACATTACTGCACAAGTGGTGGCTCAGGAGAGGAACCGATGACAAACATGCACAGCTAGCAGTGGCTGGTGGTGGTGGTGGTGGTGGCAGCGGCAGAGGAGGAAGTACTTCCTCCCCATTCTTGGTATTTCTTTCCATTTAGGAACACACAGCATTCTTTTTTTTAATTTTTTTTTTCAACGTTTTTTATTTATTTTTGGGACAGAGAGAGACTAGAGCATGAACGGGGGAGGGGCAGAGAGAGAGGGAGACACAGAATCGGAAGCAGGCTCCAGGCTCCGAGCCATCAGCCCAGAGCCCGACGCGGGGCTCGAACTCACGGACCGCGAGATCGTGACCTGGCTGAAGTCGGACGCTTAACCGACTGCGCCACCCAGGCGCCCCAAGGAACACACAGCATTCTTAATCTCCACGCCTCCTTATTCGCTTTGCTCAGGTCTACTAGTTAAGGTTAAATGAGGCCATAGGCTTGGGGCCCTAATCCAATAGGGCTGGTATCCTTCTAACAAAAAGAAGAAACACCGGCGATCCCCCACTCCCACCCTGTGCACAGAGGAAAAAAACAACATAAGGACACAGGAAGCCAGCTCTCACCAGACACCAATCCTGCTGGCCCCTTGGTCTTGGACTTCTAGCCTTTAGATCTGTAAGAAAACAAATTTCTGTGCCTTAAGCCCCCCAGTCTGCGGTGTTTTGTTATGGCAGCCTGACCTAACACACACATAACGTAAGAAACTTTTATCCCAAGGAGCTTGATTACAAAATGGAGGAGGGAAAGGCTTAAAGGAAAAGGTCTAACCTGAATTTCACGGCAGGATGACTAGAATGCTTTCAAAGAGTTTTCCTTCCTCCAGTCTCTCCACTCACTAGAACAAATGTTCTGGAGCTTTTCCAACAAGTTCACTTGAACAGACTGTCACTCAGTAGGTGTGGGAAGGGTCCCTGGGGCCTGCGTTTTCCACACGTATCCCAGGCGAAGGCACGGCGTTGTCCTGAGGTGTGCTGGTGAAGAGGCCGCCGAGGCTGACATCCAGCCCACACGCGCCCTGGCACAGGTTTTTCTTTGCACAAAGACACCACTGACTCGCCAAGAGGCTTGCACCTACAGGAGTGTACCGACCAGACGTTGGTTCTCATAGAGACACTGTGACTTGTAGGGTGTCCTTGATTCCAGCTGATTCTGACTCAGGTGATCAGCAACCACCGTGTACTACAGCAGTGGAATTTTCCATAGGCCCCAAAGATTCCCTAAGGAAGCACAGCCGTACATTTTTGTAGGAATGATGTTAAAAGACTGACAGTCCATGAGACAGATGAAGGTTCGCTAGAACAGGCTGGAAAATCGCCTTAGAATGATCGATTGGGCCACAGAACAAAAAATGGAGTGATGTCTTGGACTGGCAATATTTTTTCCTTTGGTATTTACCCAAAAGCCCCAATATTAAGGCAAGTATGTCTCCTGGAGAATTGACGTATACTACTGAAAATGCAGAGGGGTTAGTTACATCATTGCTTGTTACCAACAATGGTGGATTTTTCGGTGATTTAAATGAAACCAGAGCGAAACAAAAATTTATGTGCACCATCGTTAACAAAGGAGATGGTAGACAACACTTATTTTTGGTAATATAGAGAAATTCCCCCGCGACACAGATGCTCTCACCATGTGAGAGAAAATGAAAATTCACTATATGAGAAAAAACTGAAAGTCTCAGTACAAATTTAAATAAGGAGGCCTGATAATAGAAAGCAGACTGAGGCGTCTGAGGGGAAGCATTTCAGTCTGTAACATTTCTTCAATCGAGCTGTGGTTTCGGAATTTCTTTTATTGTTATTCGAGAGAGAGCTCGCGCGGGAGTGGGGGAGAGGGGCAGAGGGAAAGAGAGAGGGAATCTTAGGCAGGCTTTAAGCTCGGCGCAGAGCCCGACACGGGGCTCGATGCCACAACCCCGGGATCATGACTTGAGCTGAAATCAACCACTCAGCCGAGCCACCCAGGTGCCCCAAGGTTTCAGAATTTAATACAGGTATTACCGTGCTCTTGGATGACGCTGCTAAAAACTGCCGGAATGGCGGCAGAGTCGAGTGTTTCTACCAGAACCGGCAGGCCTGGTCCACAGGAATCACAGAGGGGAGACGCCTCTTGTGCCTGGATAACCGGGGACCATTGTCAAGGAGCTGTCACGCCCTGCCTGCTGTGCATCTGGCCAGCGTATGTGAGGCCGGTGTCCCGTGAATCCCTTATCCCCCTCTACCGTGGATCCGACAGAGCTGCTAACGCCACCTAAGAGCTGTCACTGCTGCCTTTCTGCGTGGCTTGGCCTAGACACTGAGGGGCTTCGCCCTGGCATGTACGGCCATATGGGTGTTGAGTGCTCCCATGTACGTAAAGCTCCTTCCACACTCGTCACAAGAAAAAGGCCTCTCCCCTCTGTGATGGTGCAGGTGGGTCTTCAGACTTCTCTTCTGGAGGAAGCCTTTGCCACATTCCGGACACCCGAAGGGCTTCTCTCCACTATGCGTGTGCAAGTGGACCTTCAGGCTTCCCCGTATGCAGTAGCTCTTGTCACACTCGGGACACCGGAAGGGCTTCTCACCACTATGGACTCGAACGTGTTCGGTGAGCCTGTACCGCTGAGTGAAACTTTTGCCGCACTTAACGCAGGAGAACGGCTTTTTGTCACTGTGCTGGAGCAGGTGGCTTTTCAAATTCCCTTTGAGACGGAAGCTTTTATTGCACTCAGGACACCGGAAGGGTTTCTCTCCGCTGTGGAGTCTCTGATGTTCGGTGAGCTGAGACTGCTGGGTGTAGGTCTTCCCGCACTCGCTGCACGCAAACGGCTTCTCGCCCCTGTGTATCCGCTGGTGGAACTTCAGGGAGGCCTTCCAGAAGAAGCTCTTGTCACACTCAGGACACCGGAAAGGCTCCCCCCCGCCGTGAAGCCTCCTGTGCTCGGCGAGGTGCGAGTGTCGGCTGAAGCTCCGGCTGCACTCGGGACAGGAGAACGGCTTTTCTTTGGCGTGGACCTTGAGGTGCTCCGTGAGCCTCGACTGCCGAGGGAACGTCTTTTTGCACCCATCGCAGGAGAATTCCCTCTGCCTGTTGTGGACTCTGCTATGGCGAGCGAGCTTCGAGGGCCGGGTAAACCTCTTGCCACACTCCCCGCAGGAGAACGGCTTCTCCTCGCTGTGTAAACGCTGGTGGGCCTTCATGGCGTTCTTCCAAGAGAAGCTCCTGTCACACTCGGGACACTGGAAGGGCTTCTTCCCACTGTGCTGAAATAGATGGGCTTTGAGGCTTCTCTTCAGGCGGAAGCTCTTCTCACACTCGGGACACTGGAAGGGCTTCTCTCCCGTATGAACTCTGATATGTTCAGTGAGTTTCGTCTTGTGCGTGAATCTCCGACCACATTCGTCGCAAGAAAACGGCTTCTCTCCACCGTGGATCCTCTGGTGGGCCTTCACGGCAGCCTTTCGGGAAAAGCTGCTGCCACACTCCGGGCAGCGGAAAGGCTTCTTCCCGCCGTGTCGGCAAACGTGGGCCTTCAAACTTCTCCGCAGGCGGAAGCTTCTGTCACACTCTGGACACCGGAAAGGCTTCTCCCCAGTGTGCACCCTGAGGTGCTCCGTGAGCTTGCGCCGCGAGACGAAGCCCTTGACGCACCGCTCACAGGAAAATGGTCTCTCCCTTTTGTGCAAACGCAGATGCTTCTTCAGAGTGGCTCTAAACTGGAAGGTCTGGTCACACTGGGGGCATGGGAGGGGGCGCTGGCCCGTGTGAACAGCCTGGTGAATGATCAGGCTGCACTTCAGATAGTAGCTCTTCTCGCACTTGCCACACCGGAAACGCTTCTTCTTACACGGGACTGGCCGGTTCCACCGGAGTTCAGAGCTCCCTCTGGATTCGTTTCTGTGCTGTGGATATTTACAGAGCTGGCTCTTGGCGTGGTTTCTTTTGTGCTTTACCAAGTCTCTCTTTACCTGGAAGGCCTTCCTACAGACAAAACAGGAATAAATTCTTGGCCCCGGTGGAATTTCCAAGTGACCTGGGGTACCTACCCGCGTAGGCCATGGATCGTTCTTATCCCGATTAGAGGATATGCTGTCAAGGTTTCCATGTGGAATCCCTATTTCTTGGAGACTTGGGTGCCGTAAGGTGGCTCTTTGATCTGGTAAGATCTTTCTTTCCTCCCCTGGGAAGGTAGCACACGAACCCTGCTTTTGGAGGCCGTTTGAACGGCATTCCTCCTCTTCTGCCCCAAGATTTCCTTGGTCACCTGGAGAGAAAAAAAGAAGACCCACCCTTACCAATGACGCGTCTGTGCTACGATGGGGTCAAGAATGGTCTTCACGTCACTACCAGCACGGGAAAAGGAATCCCATTGAGCTTGACGACCTTGTGTATCTGCTTGCCACAGGCCAAGTATATCTAGCTGTGACATGCAAATTCTTCCATCAAGTGTTAAGAAATGGCTGCGTGTGGAAAAAAAACTGCAGGCAAATACATCTTGTGAACCAATGGATTATCCTCAGAGAATAAGCAGAAGTTGAAAGAAAATAAAAATGAGCTAGTCTGAGAATATGACCATTCTATTCTAGTTCCTTAAATCTGTGAAGTAAATCACATAATACTGAAGTATAAAGGGTTTGGGTCATATTCTTGCCCCTTCTACCACAGATTTCAGGAAAAGCTTTCTGGAAGAAATGCTAATAAAAAATATCTTTCTTGGCACCTGGGTGGCTCAGTCAGTTAAGTGTCCAACTTCAGACCAGGTCATGATCTCACAGTTCACGAGTTCGAGTCCCACATTGGGTTCTCTGCTGTGAGTGCAGAACCCACTTCAGATCCTCTGTCCCCCTCTCTCTGCCCCTCCCCCACTTGTGCTCCCTCTCTCAGAAATAAACATAAAAAAAAAAAAGAAAGTATCTTTCTGAAGAATGTCAAAATGACAATTTACTAAATTCCACAAAGAACACTATGGAAATAATGCCCTTTTCCAAGGAACTTTGCATTGTAAGAAAGATATTAATAGACGCATAGTCACTGCTGTTCCCAGAGCAAAAACCATGATGACAGGAAATGGGGAGCTGAGCTCGCACCGTATTCTCACCCGCAAAAACTGGAGCGGTCAATTCCAGATGCTGGCCTGAGCTGATGTATTTCAGGACCGCTTTTTCTCCTGCCTGTTGAACTGGGTCCTAGGCCTCTCCTTTTTTAAAATCTCTTAACACAGGAGGAAACCTCACCTGTCAGGAAGGGTGGGCCTGCCCCCAGAGAACTCTGATTATGCTCTGTGGTCACTGTTAACAACAACAGGATGATGTCATTTACTAAGGTAGCACTCCATAGCTAACGCCTAGGTCATGGCAAAAGCGTACTTACCTGTCTCCTTGAACTCTATTTCTTATCACTTACTATTTATTCCAGGCAGAGGAGCAGTTGTGATTATTGGGTGAGTACCACTTGGCACGAAGGGAACGTTCATTTTTAGGGACAGCCACCAAAGTTGGCTTTGGTACTCAAAAACCTTTCTGGGTCCTCCCTTTCTAAAGGATGAAGTCAAACTTCCTCCTTGGAATTTCTGGCCCCAGCTAATCTGACATCATGTCATGCGTCCCCTTCTCCACCTCCCATACGCTCCCAAGAATCACATTCAGCTATACGTTTTCTAAACACAATGGGCTTGTTCCCACCTTTGAGACAGCTCATGTGTAACCCCTGCTGATCTTCTCTAACCAAATCCGTCCATTCTTTGCTATTTAAATCCTAATTCCTTTAGAAGGCCTCCTGGGAAACTGCTGTCTCTACTCCACTCACTCTCCTCTAAATCCCTACACAACTCCTACTACCACTGCCACTTACTATTTTATTAAATTGTACACAGTCCCATTATACAGATGACTAGTCCAAAAGTTCAATATGATCGACTAACAACTGCCATCCCAGGTGAGCACGAAGACCAAATCCTCCAGCGGAACATGTATATGGGTATATGTACGTGTCTCCTTCCCACCCCCAACCTGAGTAATAACTAACACAGTCCTATGAACATGGTAGGGACTCAATGCTCGTTAGATAAATGAAATAACAGACAGTGGCAATGAAATGAAGTCCTTGGGAATTCTTTTTTTGTTTTGATGGAGCTAGTCCATACGTTCCCTGGGCTCAAATCCCTTCTTCTTAAGGGGAGTCCTATGACTTCCAGGGACTTAGATCTCCGTTTAATAAAACATTAGTATAGTCTAAAAAATAACATATTCCCTTAAGCATTTAAAGTATTTCCAACGTTTTTCTTGTGATACAAGGAATTCAAAAAGGAATCCTTCTGGGGCAGCTGGGTGGCTCAGTTGGTTGAGCGTCCAACTTCGGCTCAGGTCATGATCTCACAGCTCATGAGTTCGAGCCCCGCGTCGAGCCCTGTGCTGAGAGCTCAGAGCCTGAAGCCTGTCTCCCTCTCTCTCTGCCCGTCCCTCCTTGTATTCTGTCTCTGTCTCTCTCAAAAATAAACATTAAAAAAAAAAAAAAAGGAATCTTTCAACAGGATTTTAGAACTCAAGTTCTAAAAATCTGTACAATAAAAAAATAGTATGTTATACCAAATTGGACGGTTTTCCATTTCTCTATACTCAAATGGACACAGTGGTGTCATGGGGAAGATGGCTGTTCCTCAGGATTTGACAAATGGGTCCTCAACTTGTTCTTTCACAGGGAATTCTTCTTTCCAGGGTCGTAATTTTTTTTTTTTAACAAAACATACACAATTTCCCTCCTTATAAAAGTAATACGTTCTTGTATTTGCTTCCCACTTGAGGGAAAAAAGAACACTCTCCATCAAAACAATGCTTATTCACAACGTCCAGCTGACTATCCACAAAGATAAAAGAAATCAGTCACGACCCTAAATCCATCACACTCACCAAAATACAGCAACTTTCCAGTCTTCTGCGTGCTGCACTGCTCATCAGCAGAAGGGCTAAGTGTCATTCTTTTCTCCAAGGGTCCCTGGTCTCTGATTAACAGCGTTCTCCCTTGTTCCATCCAAGTGATCAAATCTGGCTTGGAAAAAACACTACCTGCAAAGAGAGTCCACACAGACGCAATCTGGATTTATCTGAGTTCTTCACTGAACATGATTATCAGAGTTGACTTTGATTCCTGAAGACAGGACATCAAAGTTAAGTTAAAAAAAAAAAATGGAAACCCGGGGCGCCTGGGTGGTTCAGTCAGTTAAGCGTCCGACTTCGGCTCAGGCCATGATCTCACAGTTGGTGGGTTCAAGTCCCGCGTCGGGCTCTGTGCTGACAGCGGAGAGCCTGGAGCCTGCTTCATATTCTGTGTCTCCTTCTCTCTCTGCCCCTCTCCTACTCACACTCTGCCTCTCTCTCTCTCTCTCTCTCAAAAATAAATAAGCGATAAAAAAAAAAAAAATTGAAACCCTTGAAATTACATGAATGACAATAAAATATAGCCTAACCAAGACTGCTTAGCTTAAATGTTCTCTGCAATGTTTCATAAAACTAAAGGAGATGGGGAAGTTAAGGACAATGATTTTTACTTTTATTTTAATGGTTATTTATTCTTTTTTTTTTTTTTTTAATTTTTTTTTTAATTTTTTTTTCAACATTTATTTATTTTTTGGGGGACAGAGAGAGACAGAGCATGAACGGGGGAGGGTCAGAGAGAGAAGGAGACACAGAATCGGAAACAGGCTCCAGGCTCTGAGCCATCAGCCCAGAGCCCGACGCGGGGCTCGAACTCACGGACCGCGAGATCGTGACCTGGCTGAAGTCGGACGCTTAACCGACTGCGCCACCCAGGCGCCCCAATGGTTATTTATTCTTAAGAGAGGGAGAGACAGAGCCCAAATGGGGTAGGGGCAGAGAGAGAGAGGGAGACACAGAATCCATAGCAGGCTCTAGGCTCTGAGCTCTCAGCACAGAGCCCGATGCGGGGCTTGAACCCACAAACTGTAAGATCATGACCTGAGCCGAAGTCAGACCCTTAACCAACTGAGCCACCCAGGTGCCCCTGGACAATGATTTTTAAAAGGCCAACAGACCCAGGCAGAAAGTCTTAAAAAATGATCATTATGAGAACAATGTGAGTGCAATAAAAAGCAAAATCACAGGAGGTCAAGAAGGGAGCCTGATCACTAAATGCTTCTGACTAGACTCCCCATATTCAAGGACACTAACTACTGAGGTGCAGTGAAGGAACCAGGAAGTTGTTAAATGATGGCAATGATGAAGGGAGAGAGAGTAATGTGTCTAGTGACATAAGCATGAAGGGAAGAAGGACAGTTCTAAAGTAAAGGAATGATTTTAGAAGATCCAATGGATGCCCTGTAGTAGTGTCACCTACCGCTGAGACCTTGGATCAAGCATTGGCAGCACCTGAAGGGCTTGTGAAAAATGTGGACTCCTGGGCCTGAGGCTGGACCTGCTAAATCCTAATCTCTGGGGCTAATATCTGGATGCCCGTCCAGAAAATCATTTGTAAATAATGCCCTTCGGGTTTTAAAAAGTGGGAAAATCAGACTGGATTTTCCAAGCACAAGGACACTAGTTGTGATAACTCCCAACTCAACCCTGGATAAGCACGTAGCTCGAGTGTCTCCTACCTTACTGGACTGAGACTGCTCTGCTTGACCTCCAAAAGTTGAGGTGTCCCGGGGCTCTGTCCTATCTACACATTCTCCCTAGATGATTCCACCTGGCCCTGAGATTTCAAACACCATCTTGGGCCACCTGGGTGGCTCAAGTCGGTTGAGCGTCCGACTTCGGCTCAGGTCATGATCTCACGGCTGGTGGGTTCGAGCCCTGCGTGGGGCTTTGAGCTGACAGCTCAGAGCCAGAAACCTGCTTTGGATTCTGTGTCTCCCTCTCTTTCTGCTCCTCTCCCAGTCATGGTCTCTCTCAAAAATAAACATGAAAACAAATTTTTTTTAAACACCATCTATACAGTGACTCCAAATTTGTGAATCCAGCCCTGATCTTCACTTGGAATTCCACTCTTGCATACCCAATTATAAATATTTCCATATAATGTCTAATAAATATCTCACACTTAAGGTCCTTTCCCCAAGCGTTCCTGATGTCATCGAATAAAGCCACTGGCTTCAACATACTCAAGCCAAAAATCTAGGAGTTGATTCTTCTTTCACTTTTAGGCTCGACATCCAACCCACCAGCAACATCCGGGACGCTACCTCCGAAAGACATTCAGAGCCTGTCTACCTCTACCTTTATCACCACCTACCTCGTTCAGCTGCCATGAAGCCTCACCTGCACTGTTGAGGTTCTTGGCTGGTGTCTCTCCTTTCATTGCTGTGAGCTACAATTCATTCTCCCCATGGCAACCCAAGTAATTAATTGTTCCAACAAATTTTGTCTTACTAGTCCTGTATAAATCCTCTCATCACCTTCCCTTTGTATACAGAACTAAATCGAACTCTGTACCTTGACCTAGAGGCCCCTTCCAGACTTGGCACCACAGTTCTCATCTCCTAGCCTTCTCTGCATGTGTGACTAGCCTTAGCGTGGTTCCCATCACACAATGAGCTCATGCACTCCAACCCTTAAACTTCTGCACTAATCTTTCCTCTGCTTAGAATTTTCTTCCCTCTGATTTCGCACAACTGACTCATCTTGTCATCCCTATCTCAGATAGAAGAGATTATAAACCCCAAAAGAGGGAGAGAATCCTACAGGCTATATTGAGATCACCTGTTAAATTGGTAACGGTAGAAATGGTTTTAACGATGTAAGAATGAGTTAAAGCAAGTTGGATAAACGGCAAAGTATAATCTAAACTTTCTCTTCAAATCTACCCCGTGAGTATTTCTCTGGGTATACCTACGTGTCCCATCCCACCACCCCTTCTCCCTCTACCAGGGAACTTTTCCCCCAGTTCTTATGAGGACAGAAAACTCATCTTGTTGAGGCAACATAAGTAGGCACCAGAGTATCAGTTTTTAAAAAAGGATACACTTAAAAAAGAGAGAGAGAGAGAGAGAGAGAGGCAATGAGGTTATTTAGTAATTCTAACTGTGGGACAAACAAGGGAGGTTTGGGGTGAAAGAGAATTCTGAATTAATAAGACTGGGGGGGGTGCAGATATCACTAGATAAAATAATGACCTGTTAAATATTCCCAGGCCATAATAGGAAGTTAAGAAGATATTCTAAGTGGAAACTGGCCACAGAATCATACTCAATAGCTAATACAGAGTGGAAAGCCTAATAGTATTAGGCTGGTTCCCCAAAAATGATTTCTTTGAAGCCAATCCTACCCAGGGAATCAAGAGTCTCATAATTGGTCTTCATCACTTGCTGATACATTTCCTTCTGCCACTTCTCCAGGATCTCCCACTCTTGTTCCGAAAAATATAAGGCCACATCATCAAATGTCATTGTCACCTGGAATCACAAACAGTACATACATACATTTTCACTTTCAGGCTACCATCTTTCAATGCCCATGTTTTAAGAGACGAGAAGAAGCTATATTAAAATCTCATTCTTGGGCGCTTGGCTGGTTCAGCTGGTGGAGCATGCAACTCGTGATTTTGGGGTTGTAACTTTGAGCTCCACAGGGGTGTAGAGATTACTTAAAAACAAAATCATATAGGGGCACCTGGGTGGGCTCAGTTGGTTAAGCCTCGGACTTCAGCTCAGGTCATGATCTCGTGGTTTGTTGCTTTGAGCCCCACGTTGGGCCCTGTGCTGACAACCAACTCAGAGCCTGGAGCCTGCTTTGGATTGTTTCCCTTTCTCTGCCCCTCCCCTGCTTGTGTGTGTGCACACACGTGCTGTCTCAAAAATGAATAAATGTTAAAAAATGTAAAAAAAGAAAATCATATACATATATAATTATATGTGATATATATATTCTATCATTCTCTCTGGATGCTGCCATGAACAATGTAATAAAGGGGTCACAGAAGTCTATTTGACCCACATAGTGAATTAATGACCAGCAGGCCTTTGAACACATGCATCACCTAAAGGGGGATCCTTTACTTAGCAACAACCAATTATTGGTATGCAAGACTTTTAAAAACTTTTTATTTTGAAATATAGACTCAGGAAGTTGCAAAGATAGTACAGTACAGAAAGGTTCCCTGTGTCCTATACCTGATGGGGGAGGAGGTGAGAAGCGGAAGGGGAAAAAATGCATTACATTAGTAAGATTATTAGATATGAAAATCTCAGTAAGGGTAGAAGCAAAACTTGCATAAGTAGACAGGTTATATACTTAGTTGAATTTAACAGAGTTTCCTGGATTGAGCCCAGGATATGCCTATTAAACTCTAAAACCGGTGTTGAAATTTCCCATCAACCACCCCAACTGGTTTCAAATTTTCTGTTATTTCCTAGAGGAAGCAGTCTCCAGTTCCTTTCATTCCCAGTCTTCCTTCCCCTAACTTTTTTTTCATCCGTTTATACAGATGAGCTTCTCTGAGGTTACATCCATCAGCAGAGCACAGAACGAGAACCCAAGAGAAACCAAAGAACTCCGACCGACACACGGCGGAAACAGCGGGTGACAAGAGGGGACGCTTGGTTAGACCCTGAATTTCTCCCAGTGACCCCTTCTCTTCCTATTCCATTGCAGAAACAACCTGAGCACCAAAACCGTCCCTTTACCCGCCGGGGGCTCCGAACTCAGTCCAGGGTCACGCACGGACAGTCCCCCGCCGCCTCACTGCCCGAATCGGGACCCCACACCAGATCGCGACAGGGACGAGTTTCGACAGGGCCCGCATCCTCCAAGGCCCCTCTTACCGGAGCCAGCTCAGCCATGGCCCTTCACGGCCCCCGCCTCTGCCCCTGCCTTCGCCGCTGCCCTGGAGACGCCGAGCTCACGGGTCAGCCCCCCCCCCCGGCACCGCCCACGGCGCGCGGCCTCCCACCCCCGTCCAGCCCCGCAGGCCCAGCCCCCGCGCGGTGCACGCTGGGACTCGCGCCCGGCCCGGCCCCACAGCGCCCCCTGCGGCCGGGAGGAGCCAGCGCCGTCCCCGGGTCCTGGCGCTGGGTCTGGGTCTCCAAGCGAGGAAGACAGACCGAGAGGCACTGAACGGAGCTAGCTGGAGAGAGGAAGACGGAGAGGCGGACGTGGGGCTTCAGCTGCAAGTGGGGAGAAGGCTCGCTCTTCACTGAGCCCCGGACGGAGAGGGGACGCGGGGCTGGTTCCTCCCCCAAGCGGACCCCAGGAGAGGGGAGGATCATCTGTGAGGCCATCCCGGGAATGAAGCAAGGGAGGTGAACCGGCCCAGGGGGTCAACGAGCAGGTCCCCGTCATGGGCAATGGGGAGTCCGTCCTGCCAGGGATTCTGAGAGTGTGCAACCCCCACCCCCCGCCCCCGCTCAGAATCCTCCCGCCAGGGGCCAGAAGGCAGGCAAGTCATCCACCAAATCCTGCTTCTTCAGTGAAACCACTTCTGGTCTACCTTGGACACACGTCGAGCCCATATTTAACAGTAGGTTTTTGTAGATAGGTCTCAGGTTGAGGGCGTGCTCTTCTATTCTGAGTTTGCTGGGAATTGATATTGTGAGTGGGTGTTTTGTTTGGCCCAAAGCCTTTTCTGCATCAATTTATATTTTTATGTGGTTTTTCTCTCTTAAACAATTAATACGGTCGGTTAGATAGATTGATTTCTGAACGTTGAACCAGCCTTGCATTCCTGCCATAAACCTTACGGGGAAGACCTGTGGAGGGTTGAAATGCTACTCATCTCACAAGCCGACAAATCAGCCTGCCATAGTTTCATAGGCGTTGACAATAGACAAAATTTATGGGTCATAGGCAGCTTGAGATTTATGTTCACATCGTTCATTACCTTGTCCTCAAGTCCCATGGGAATGATATGGGGTGGCCCAGGTGGATCCTGCACACATGATGGCTTTGTGTTGCAGGTGAGGAACCCAAACCATGGCATTCCCACTCTTACAGTGGAGCTGTTAGCAATTTGCTCGAGTACTCTGATCATCTCTCTTTTATTGTTAATAACTGCCCTAAACGTAGTTATTAAAGTACTTGGATTTAGATCTTTTTTATTATTAGTCTTCTGCTTTTCCTCTCTGCCTTTCATTTCTCTGTTTTCTCTTCTGGATTATTTGACTTTGTTTTAGTATTGCATTTTAATTTACTTATAATTTTCACTGTGTCTTTTTATTTTTTTTTAATTTATTTATTTATTTTGAGAGAGAGAGAGAAAATCCCAAGCATGCTTCACACTATCAGAGCAGAGCCCCATATGGGGCTCAAACTCACAAACCGTGACATCATGACCTGATCCGAATTCCAGAGTCTGGGGTTTAACTGACTGAACCACCCAGGTGCCCCTCACTGTATCTTTTTATATTCTATTTCGTAGTTGCTTTAGGAACTCTAAAATACGCATTTAATTTTCTTTTACCGTTTTTAAAAGTTTGTGCATTTATTTTAAGAGAGACAAAGAGAGCACAAGCAGGAGAGGGGCAGAGAGAGAATCCACACGCCGTCAGAAGCAGTCTCCACACGCCATCAATGTGCAGAGCCCAATGTGGGGCTCAGACCCATGAAACTGTGAGATCATGACCTGAGCTGAAACCACATCAGTCCCTTAACCGACTGAGTCACCCAGGCACCCCTAATTTTCTTTTACTTTGTTAAAAGAGCAGCTTTATTCGGATATAATTAGTATACCATACAATTTTCCCATTTAAAGAGTACAGTTCAATGACTTTTAGTCTATTCACAGCTTCTTCCTTTATTCTTTCTTTTTTAAATAATAGACTTTTTAAAAGTCAGGTTTTTTTTTTTTTAATTTTTTTTTTCAACGTGTATTTATTTTTGGGACAGAAAGAGACAGAGCATGAACGGGGGAGGGGCAGAGAGAGAGGGAGACACAGAATCGGAAACAGGCTCCAGGCTCTGAGCCATCAGCCCAGAGCCCGACGCGGGGCTCGAACTCCCGGACCGCGAGATCGTGACCTGGCTGAAGTCGGACGCTTAACCGACTGCGCCACCCAGGCGCCCCTAAAAGTCAGTTTTAAACTCACAGAAAAATGAGTGTTAAATACAGAGTTCTCATTAGTCCCCCACCTTCCCTCGATTTCCCCTATTAAAACAAGCATGCAGGATTTTCAAGATTAAGAAAATCCAAGGAAACAGAACTGCACAATGACCTATATAAAATTCTAACTGTAGAAAATTTAAGTCTGTCTCAGAGCTGATTGGACTGACTTGCAATGTTATTATCAATATAAGAATATTACATGTCTCCCATCCTTTTGCCAACATTGTTTTCAAGATTTTATTTTTAAGTAATCTCTGCACCCAACATGGGGCTGGAACCCACAACCCGGAAATGAAGAGTCACATGCTCTACCAACGGAGCCAGCCAGGCACCCCTGCCAACATTTTTCATTTGCTCTGCCATCCATTTCATGGAATCATATTTTAATTTTGTTTTGATTTACATTCATTTCACAAAAATTGATTGACGCTGTGTTCTTTTCTAAATAGAAAAATTTATCCACGTAATTGTAGATTCACATGGGAGTATAAGAAATAATACAGAAACATCCCATGTTTTACTGGTGCGCATTTGTCTGTGTGCGTTTGTTTAGTTTCATGAGGCTGTAGGCTTTTCTGTGCACTAATTTCTTTTTCCTCCTCTGTAAACTCTTCATTTCCTATTTGGCAATTCACTGGTCGATCCTAGAAAACGATTTTACCTATTTAAATAAATTTCATGTCACATCACAGTCACATCACAAAATCCAGTGATTTTTCTCATATTTTTTTTGATTCAGTAGCTTGACTTACTAGGTCTTACAAAATGTATATATTGAGATGTATTCATTTTTGTCTTTGAATTTCTTAGAATTTCTCTCTATGCAAGAATTTGTCTTTGAATTGTCTTAGACACTCTGTACATATAAGGTAGGGTAAAAAATTACGGAAAGGAATTTTTTTTTTCTTTGAGTAAACTCATTGGCCATGTGGAATTATTGCAGGTTATGGTGTTAGATGTGGATATGGAATAATTTTTATTTGTTCTAATATCCACTTTTACCACGTGGACAGCCTTTGTCCTGTTTTAGTGAAATTCACTTTATGCCAGTAACTAGAAGTGCTCATGAGCCTTTAAAGCCAATGGAGGGGTACCTGGGTGGCTCAGTCGGTTAAGCAGCCAACTTCGACGCAGGTCAGGTTTGTGAGTTCGATCCCCGCGTGGGGCTCTGTGCCGACAGCTTGGGCCGGGAGTCTGCTTTGGATTCTGTGTCTGTCTCTGTGCCCCTTCCCTGCTCGCACTCTTCTCTCTCTCTCTCTCTCTCTCGCTCTCTCAAAAATAAACAGTAAAAACAAAATTTTAAGCCAGTGGAGCCCCTTCTTCTTTATGAATGTCAAGGACACTCACTGACTTCCTTAGTGGTTCCTCTATTTCTCCAGCCTTCTGCCTTCCCCTGCTGCCGGTGAGCTTGGCCGGGTCAGCTCCACATCTTTACTGTTGTCATTATAGCCAAGGACTATTTCTCCTAAAGCTGCTACCAGGTCCTCAAAGTTAGGGGCATGTATATTTTTTCCTGGAACGATTACAGTTTTCAGTCTAAGTAAGGTCTGTCCTCTGGGTTTACTGTGACTTTTACTGGACACTCAAATGATATTCCCAGGGGACCGGAGAAGTGAGCACCTGAGGAACACCACCACGTGTTACACACTTGCTGTGTACATGACAGCCCAGTATCTTGATGTCTCTTCCATGTGTTCAGAAGGAAAGAAATCACGAAGAGGCATGGATGCAGCTATTTTTGTAAAATTCTGCTTACTTTCCTAAACTATCCATTCCAGGTCAGCCTCTCTGCTCTCCACGAGGAATGAAGGTTTTCCACTACATGGCCTGACAAGAGTCTCGCCCCAAGCTTTAGGCCATCCCAAGACAACACATCTCCGTTCCCCAGAGTTCTTTCTGGCTGACTTCAGGAGGTCCTAACCCACAAAGAAGCCAGCTATGGTGGAAAGACCTTGAATTTTAGAGTGAGACCTGGGTTTGGGTGTTGGCTTTACCATTTGCCATCTTTGTGACATCAGGCAAGTCATTTGAATACCTGTAACTTTGGTTTCCGTATCTGAAGGGTTGCTGTAATAATTAAGTAAGGGGGGGCGCCTGAGTGGCTCAGTTGGTTGAGCATCCGACTTTCAGCTCAGGTCATGATCTCGCAGTTTGTGGGTTCGAGCCCCGCGTCGGGCTCTGTACTGACAGCTCAGAGCCTGGAGCCTGCTTTGGATTCTGTGTCTCTCTCTCTCTGCCCCTCCCCTGCTCAAGCTCTGTCTCTCTCTGTCTCAAAAATAAATATAAACGTTAAAAAAAATTTATTTTATTTTTTTTTTTTAATTTTTTTTTCAACGTTTATTTATTTTTGGGACAGAGAGAGACAGAGCATGAACAGGGGAGGGGCAGAGAGAGAGGGAGACACAGAATCGGAAACAAGCTCCAGGCTCTGAGCCATCAGCCCGAAGCCTGACGCGGGGCTCGAACTCACGGACCGCGAGATCGTGACCTGGCTGAAGTCGGACGCTTAACCAACTGCGCCACCCAGGCACCCCCCCAAAAAAATTTTTTTAAATAATTAAGTGAGATAACATAGATAAAGCACTTTCACCACAGTATCTAGCATTTATTCCTCCTGGCCTTGCCTCCTTCCCATCTCCCTCAGCTTTAGATTGTGTAGTATGCTGATAGGCACCTCTTTCACCCTACGTGGAAGTCTCCTCAGTTCCCTTCTCTCGAGTCTTCTTTTCTCCCCTAACCTGAATCTCTTGGTCCGGTGTTATTTCCCCACGAATGATTCAGCATAAAGCCAACCTAATAGGCAAAAAATCTTACAGAGTCAAGTCGCCTTTGACATTTCTTAAGTTGCTCCTAAAGTACGGTATAAATGGCTTTACGCAGTTCTGCACAGCATTTCTTATATACACCGATGTTTCAGAACCACTGACTTAGATCAAGGGAAGGAAGGAAAGGAAAGCCCGTTTATAGATGTGTATGCATTCAAACCATTCTGCCTCTAAGATAATCATCAAATCTCTGGAGGTAGTGAAGCAACAAATGGAGAAAACGAAAGTGTTGCTGCTTGCCTATTGGGCCTACTCCATTCCACATTAATATTAAATTTCTATAACCTTAACGGAGTCAATAGGCTTGTTTAGTTAGAGGATTACCCCACCTTATAAGCACACGGGATGTGACTTAAGAAGTATCTATCACGGGGTGCCTGGGTGGCTCAGTCGGTTGGGCGACAGACTTCGGCCCAGGTCATGATCTCATGGTCTGTGAGTTCCAGCCCCACATCGGGCTCTGTGCTGACAGCTCGGAGCCTGGAGCCCGCTTCGGATTCTGTGTCTCCACCTCTCTCTGCCCCTTCCATGCTCATGCTCATGCTCTGTCTCTCAATAATAAATAAAATGTTAAAAAAAAATAAAAAAAATAAAGAAGTATCTATCACATGGGGGCATTATGAGGGCGAAAAGCTACAAAGTATGTGCTTATTCACACAGTGCTTGGCATATAGTAAGCATTTAATATAAGTTAGCAATTGTTTTTATCATCTTCTTGAAAGGCTTCAGATAAAGAACCTAAAATCTCAGAACCAGATGGAAAACTGTCTTTCTCATTTCACTGAGAAGCATCATATGCACTTAAATGAAAATACATGACGAGTCCCTTTTAAATATGGGGTTAGGAGAAACCAGAGACTCCAAAAAATCATACATATACTCACAAGAGGAGGAAGAATCTTACCTAGAATTACGTATACTATTCTAATGTTTTATTTCTACTTTTTCTTTTGAAGGCCTTACTAAGCCAGGATCTGTTTAAGTTACTAGAATTCACTGTTCACTGGGTTTTGTTTTTTGTTTTTTTTTTTTTAGTGTTTATTTATTTTTGAGAGAGAGAGAGAGACAGAGCATGAACAGGGGAGGGGCAGAGAGAGAGGGAGACACAGAATTGGAAGTAGGCTCCAGGCTCCGAGCCATCAGCCCAGAGCCCGACGCGGGGCTCGAACTCACGGACCGCGAGATCGTGACCTGGCTGAAGTCGGACGCTTAACTGACTGAGCCACCCAGGCGCCCCTCACTGTTTTTTTTTTTTTAATTTCTTTAATGTTTATTTATTTTTGAGAGAGAGAGAGACAGAGAGACAGAGCATGAGTATGAGCGGGGGAGGGGTAAAGAAGGAGGGAGACACAGAATCCGAAGTAGGCTCCAGCCTCCAAGCTGTCATCACAGAGCCTGATGCGGGGCTTGAACCCACAAACCACGAGATCATGACCTGAGCCGAAGTCGGATGCTTAACTGACTGAGCCACCCAGGCACCCCTATTCACTGTTCTTGTTTCCAGTGGGTGCTAGAAATGAGGTGGCCAGGGTACATTAACCCCCAAGGAGAAAACACACTCTAAACTGCAGCCAAGATTGTACTGTTAATATTTGTCAAGTTTGAAGTCTGAGTTGAATCGCCACTTATAGGCAAACAAGGTTGTTTTCTCCTTAATAAGCAGGAGGCAAAATCCTGTTTTCCAAACAGGAATGAATGGAGGAATCTGTGTTGAATCTAGAAATTCAGGGCGAATGTGACAGTCTGATCCTCAGTCACACATTAACAGACCCCTGTCGTAGTGTTTTGTTTGGAGACCATATTAGCCATGCCTTACTTGCCATAAGGGGCAAAAATGCATGACCTGGTAATCAAATTACCCTTTCCTTTCTTTAAAAATTTTTAATTACATTTCTTTATTTTTTGACAGGCAGAGAGAGAGAGCACAAGCAGGGGAGAGACAGAGAGAAAGGGAGACACAGAATCCAAAGCAGGCTCCAGGTTCCGAGCCGTCAGCACAGAGGCCGATGTGGGGCTCAAACCCACGAACCGTGAGATCATGACCTGAGCCAAAGGCACACACTCAACCGACTGAACCACTCAGGCGACCCCCTTTCCTTTCTAAAGATCTGACACTGCTAATCTTACATTGAGGAAGCTCTTCTGGGAGTCGTGGTGAACATAAAAAAAAATATGTGAGTTCAAGACTCTCTACCTGTTATAGTCGAAGAAAATGTAACAATAATACAGATAGGGAGTTCCTGAAATAACTCCCTCAGATCCATATATGAATTTACAAAATGTGGATTTGGAGAAAGAGGTCATGTGGAAGCGTTGGGACCCTGTGGTTGCCTCATCATCTTGTTGAATTATATGACTTTTGTTGTTCTGTCTGTGTTTTGCTTTGGTGATGTGAAAATTTCTGTTTCCTGAATAATGAAACTTGGACAGAGAGAGGTCCCTTGGGACTTGCAGCACCCCAGATATGATCAAGAGTTTCCTCTGATAAATCTCATGGTAGCCTGTGCTGTACCAATGCTGAGAATCCCACAAGTGTGCCAATTGAGTAAATACTTTGTGCTGTGAAAATGCCAGTGATCCACAAGGATCCCAGAGATGATACAAAATGCTTCCAAAGGGAGGCTGAAGTATTGAGTCATTGTTTCTTTCACAAAGTCTTCTTCAAAGAATGTGAAGGATTTGGGCACCTGGGTGGCTCAGTCGATTGGACCTCTGACTCTTGATTTTGGCTCAGGTCGTGATCTCACAGTCGGTGAGTTTGAGCCCCGCATTGGGCTTCACGTTGACAGTGTGGAGCCTGCTTCGGATTCTGTTTCCCTCTCTCTCCCTACCCCTCTCCTGCTCACTCTCTCTCTCTTTCAAAATAAGCAAACATTAAAAAGATATATATATTTTTTAAATGTGAAGGATTGGAGAAACAAAACAAAAAAACTGAGAGAGGGGAGGGCCTTTTTAAAATTTTTCTTCTAATGTTTTTATTTATTTTTGAGACAGAGACAGACAGAGCATGAGCATGGGAGGGGCAGAGAGAGGGAGACACAGAATTCGAAGCAGCCTCCAGGTTCTGAGCTGTCAGCACAGAGCCCAACACAGGGCTCGAACTCACAGAGTGTGAGATCGTGACCTGAGCTGAAGTCGGACACTTAACCAACTGAGCCACCCGGGCGCCCCGAGGGGAGGGCCTTTTTAAGCAAGGCATCAAAACCAAACCAAAGTGTTTACCAAAACACTGAAAACGTTTACACAAAAATTTTAAATTTCTATTTGGCAAGATGCAAAATGGCAGACGTCTTTAGGTAAAGTATATATAACAAGAAAAACAAGTGTTTAATTTATATAAAGAATTTGTGCAACCCAATAAGAAAATATCAACAACTCATAGTGGAGGGGAAGATGATGGTGGAGTAGGAGGAGCCTAGGCTCACCTCGTCCCATGAATACAACTAAATAACTATCAAATCATCCTGAATACCCCAGAAATTGATCTGAGGTCTGACAGAAGAATCTCCACAAATAAAGGTAGAGACGAGGCCACATAGAAGTGTGGAGACATGGCTTGGGAGAGAGACAGATCCTGACCACTGTGGTGGGGAAGGAGCCACAGTCATGGAAAAGAGTGAGAGACACCTAAGCGCTCGACGGAACACACGAATCCCCATAGCAATTGGCTTGGAAAGCGAGAGGGCCTGAGTTTTGTGAGTTCTTGCAACCAGTGGGGCTTAAAGCTTGGAGTTTTGAAGGTTAGCGTGATTGGCTCCGTGAGCTTGGAGGACACGGGGCTGCTCTTGGAGAGAAGGCAGGGCAAACAGCCCATAGACATACAACATGGAAGCAGTCAGTGAGCACCTGGGGCACACAGTGGGGAGGTTAGTTGCTCATCTTGAAGTGCGTCCCAGAGAGGCGGCATTCATGGAGAAAGCGCTCTGGGAACAAAGAAACTAGGCCTGCACAGTTTACGTCATAAGCACAGAGCACAGTGGCTGACACTCACTACTTAACTTGCTTACACCAAGCCCCGCCCCCTCATGCTCTGGTGGAACTGCCCTTCCGATTTACACTTGCCTCGTTCCCAGCACAGTGGGTCCCTCCCCCAGAAGACAGGCCTAACCCCCTGCCAACACTGCACTTACTGACCCAGGAGTTTTGCAAGGCTTGGTTCCAGCGGTGGTGATCACAAGTCTCATTTCACAAGAGCACACCTAGTTAAAATGTGCCACATTCAGGCCACAGACTAAACACTGCCCACAAGAGGCAAAGAGAGCCTCTGCAGACTGGCCTGAAGAACCAAGCGGCCAGGACACAACAGCAGAGCACATGTAGCCCATAGCGAAGACACTCCCAGCCCTACACTACACTGCAGGGCACTACAGGACCTCTCCTAATAAAGGCATTACCCTCAAGAACAGGGGACATAGCTGACTTTCCTAACACAGAGAAACACACACAGAGACTTAGACAAAATGAGAAGACAGAGGAATTTGTCCCAAATAAAGAATATGACAAGGCCATGACAGAGATCTAAGGGAAACCGATATAAGTAACATGCCTAATGGAGAATTTAAAGCAATGATCATAAGGATGCTCACTGGACTTGAGAAAACAGTGGAGAAATCAGTGAGACCGTTAACACAGAGATAAGGAATAACATAGCAGAGATAAAGGGCTCAATAAATGTAAGGAGAAACATGCTTGATGGAATGAACACTAGGATGGAAGAAGGAGAGTAACAAATCAGTGATCTAGAAGACAGAGGAATGGAAAGTAATAAAGCTGACAAAAGAGAGAAAAAATAATTATGCAAAATGAGAATAGACAGGGAAACTCAATAACGTATCATGGAAGTCCCAGAAGAAGAAGAGAGAGAAAGGGGGCAGAGAATTTATTTCAAGAAATAATAGGTGAAAACTTCCCTAATCTGGGGAAGGAAACAGATATCCAGATTCAGGAGGCACAGAGAACCCCCAACAAAATCAACAGAAGCAGATCCACACCAAAATATATTGTAATTACAGTGGCAAAATGTAGTGATAAATAAAAAATGATTAAAAGCAGCAAGACAGAGAGGACAGTTACATACAAGGGAAACCCAAAAGGCTATCAGTGGATTTTTCAGCAGAATCTTTCCAATCTACAAAAGACTGGCATGATATATTAAAAGTGCTGAGTGGGAAAAACCTGCAGCCAGGAATACTTACCTCAGCAAGGCTATCATTGAGAACAGAAGGAGAGATAAAGAGTTTCCCAGATAAACAAAAACTAAAGGAGTTAATGAGCACTAAACCACTCTACAAAAAATAGTCAAGGGGACGCTTTGAGTGGAAAGGAGGGACCAAAAATGACAGTATGAAGGTAGGAAACACAAAAGCAGTAAAATAAAATATTTCTGTAAAAAAATCAGTCAAGGAACTCACAAAATAAAAGGATGTAAAATATGATACCATATTCCCAAAAAATGGGGAGGAAAGGAGGAAAGAATGGGTTCAAACTTAAATGGCCATTAACTTAATATAGACTGCTATATGTAGAAGATGTTGTATACAAACCTAATGGTAACCACAAATCAAAAACCACTAATACATATACAAGAATAAAGAGAAAGAAATACAAACATATAACTAAAGAAAACCAGCAAACCTTGAAAGACAAGAAACATTCACAGAAATCTTCAGAAACAACCACAGAACAAGTAATAAAATGGCAGTAAATACATATCTATCAATAATCACTTTGAATGTAAAGGAATAAACATTCCAATCAAAAGACATAGGGTAACAGAATGGATTAAAAAACAAGATCGATCTATATGCTGCCCACAGAAGAATCATTTTAGACCCAAAGATACCTGCAAGTTGAAAGTGAGAAATATTTATCATGCAAATAGATGTCAAAAGAAAGGTGGAGTAGCAGTACTTGTGTTGGACAAAATGCACTTTAAAACAAAGACTAGTGGGGCACCTAGGTGTTGAGCGTCCAACTTCGGCTCAGGTCATGACCTCCTAGTTTGTGGGTTAAGGCCCCACATCAGGCTCTGTGCTGACAGCTCAGAGTCAGGAGCCTGCTTCGGATTCTGTGTCTCCCTCTCTCTGTGCCCCTTCCCCACTCACGTTCTGTCTCTGTCTCTCTCTCAAAAATAAATAAACAAAAAAATTTTTTTAAAGTAAACACTATAATGACTCAACTTGGAGGCACTCAAATATATATGTTAGTAACAAAACTAAAAGAACTGATTGATAATAATACAGTCATAGTAGGGAACTTTAACACCTCACTTACATTAATGGACAGATCATCTCTTTCCTTTTTTTGAAAAAAAATTGTTATGTTTGTTTGTTTGTTTATTTATTTATTTTGAGCGAGAGACAGAGCATGAGTAGAAGGGCAGAGAGAGAAAGAGAGGGAGACACAGAATCCAAAGCAGGCTTCAGGCTCTAAGCTGTCAGCACAGAGCCTGATATGGGGCTTGAACTCACTGACTGCGAGATAATGACCTGAGCCGAAGTCAGATACTTAACCAACTGAGCCACCCAGGCACTCCATTTTTTTTTTTTTTTAATTTTTTGGGAACAGAGAGGGCACAAGTGAGCAAGGGGCAGAGAGAGAGAGAGGGAGAAAGAGAGAATCCCATGAAGGGCAGACAGAGAGAGGGAGAGAGAGAGAGAAAAGTGGGGCTCACCCAATGCAGGACTTGAGCTGACCCAAAATGAGGCTTGAGCACACCTGATGTGGGTCTTGAACTCATAAAACACGAGATCATGACCTGAGCCAAAGTCAGGTGCTTTACCAGCTGAACCACTCAGGAATCCTAATGGGAAGAGCATCTGAACAGAAAATCAACAAGGAAACAATGTGTTTTTTTAAAATGTTTATTTATTTATTTTTGAGAGAGAGAGAGTAAGAGAGAGAGCAGGGGAGGGGCATAGAGAGAGGGAGACAGAGAATCCCGAGCAGGCTCTGCACAGGCAGCGTAGAACCCAATGAGGGGTTGGGGGCAAGTTCACAAGCCATGAGACCATGACTGGAGCCGAAATCAAGCCAGATGCTCAACTGACTGAGGCATCCAGGCATTCCAAGGAAACAATGGCTTTGAATGACACACTGGACCAGATGGGTTTAACAGATATATTCAGAACATTCCATCCTAAAGTAGCAGAATACACATTGTTTTCTGGTGCACATGGAACATTCTCCAGAATAGATTACATACTACACCACAAAACAAGTCTCAACAAATTCAAAAAGATTGAAGTGACACCATGCATCTTTTCTGACCACAATGCCATGAAACTAGAAGTCAACCACAAGAAAGAATCTGGAAAGACCACAAATACATGGAAATTAAACAACATGCTACTAAGTGAATGAGTCAGCCAGGAAATAAAGAAGAGATAAAAAAAAATACATGGAAACAAATGAAAATGAAAACACAAAGGCTGAAAACCTCTGGGACGTAGCAAAAGTAGTCGTAAGAGGGAGGTTTATAGCAATACAGTTTTATGTCAAGAAGCAGGAAAAATCTCCAATAAACAACCTAGCCTTATACCTAAAGAAGCTAGAAAAAGAACAACAAACCTAAAAAACCAGAAGGAAGGAGATAATAAAGATTAGGGCAGAAATAAATGATATGGAAACTAAAAAACAAAACAAAAGCAATGAAACAGATGAATTAAACCGGGAGCCAGTTCATTGGAAAAATCAATAATATTTAGCCAGACTTACCAAGAAAAAAAAGAGAAAGGACTCAAATAAATAAAATCACAAATGAGAGAGGAGAAATAACAATCAACACCACAGAAATACAAACAATCACAAAAGAGTATTATGAAAAACTATATGCTAATGAATTGGACAACCTAGAAGAAATGGATAACTTGTTAGAAACATAAAAACTACCAAAACGGAAACAGGAAGAAATAAAAAATTTGAATGGACTAATAACCAAGAAATAAATTGAATTAGTCATCAAAAAACTGCAAACAAACAAAAGTCCGGGACCAGATGGCTTCACAGGCGAATTCTACCAAGCATTTAAAGAAGAGATACTGGGGTGCCTGGGTGGCTCAGTCGGTTAAGCGTCCGACTTCGGCTCAGGTCATGATCTCACGGTTCATGGGTTCGAGCCCCATGTCCGGCTCTGTGCTGACAGCTCAGAGCCTGCAGCCTGCTTATGATTCTGTGTCTCCCTCTCTCTGTCCCTCCCCTGCTCACACTGTCTCTCTCTGTCTCTCAAAAATAAATAAATGCAAAAAAAAAAAAAAAAGAAAATAAAGAAGAGTTACTACCTATGCTTCTCAAACTATTCCAAAAAATAGAAAAGGAAGGAAAACTTCCAGATTCATTCCATGAGGCCAGCATTACCCTGATACCAAAACCAGATAAAGACAGCACACACAAAAAAGAGAAGTTCAGGCCAATATCTCTGATGAACATGGAAGTAAAAATCCTCAACAAAGTATCGACAAACCAAATAAAAAAAAATACATTTAAAAAATCATTCACCATAATCAAGTAGGATTTATTCTAGGGTTGCAGGGGCGGTCCAGTATTCACAAATCAATCATGATATATCACATAAATAAGAGAAAGGATAAGAACCATATGATCATTTCAATAGACACAAAAAGCATTTGACAGAGTATAGCATCCATTTATGATCAAAACCTCCAGCAAAGTAGGTTTAGAGGAAACCTACCTCAACATAATAAAGGCCATCTATGAAAAACCCACAGCTAACATCATTCTCAATGGGGAAAAACAGAGCCTTTCCTCTAAGGTCAGGAATAGCACAAGGATGTCCACTCTCAACACTCATTCAACACAGTACTGAAAGTCCCAGGCACAGAAATCAGACAACAAAAAGAAATAAAAGGCATCCAAATTGGTAAGGAAAAAGTAAAACTCTCACTAGATGCAGATGACATGATACTATATATAGACTACTAGATAATACAACTATATATAGTATACTATATATATGTATAGTATCTATATATATAGTATAGTATATATATATACACTATATATGTATACTATATATAGTATATATACTATATATATACTATATATAGTATACTATATATAGATACTATATATATAGTATAGTATCTATATATATATAGATACTATATATACTATATATATAGTAGTATATAGTAGTCTATATATAGTATCTATCTATCTATATAGTATATATACTATATATACTATATATATATATCTATATATACTATATATATATAGATATAGATATATATCTATATATATATAGAAAGTATATATAGATACTATACTATATATATATAGATACTATATATAGTATATATATAGTATATATACTATATAGATAGATAGATACTATATATAGACTACTAGATAATACTACTATATAAATACTACTAGAACTGAGAAACAATTCAGTAAAGTTGCAGGATACAAAATATACAGAAATCTGTTGCATTTCTATACACTAATAATGAAGGAGCAGAAAGTAAAATTAAGAAAACAACCCCATTTACAACTGCACCAAAAATAGTAAAAAACCTAGGAATAAACCTAGTCAGGGAGGTGAAAGATCTGTACCCTGAAAACTATAAAACACTGTTGAAGGAGACTGAAGTATCCACAAAGAAATGGAAAGATATGCTATGCTCGTGGACTGGAAGAACAATATTGTTAAAATGTCTCTATTACCCAAAGCAATCCACAGATTTAATGCAATGCCCATCAAAATACCAACAGATTTTTCACAGAACTGTAACAGAGAGTCCTAAAATTTGTTTGGAAACACATAAGACCCCAAATAGCCAAAGAAATCTTGAAAAAGAAAAGTAAAGCTGGAAGCATCACAATTCTGGTCTTCAAATCATTAACAGAGGTGTAGTAATCAAAACATTATGGTGCTCGCATAAAAATAGACACATAGATCAACAGAACAGAATAGAAAACCCAGAAATAAACCCTCAACTACATGGTGAATTAATCGAGAAGTTAGTTGGGAAAATTGGACAGCAACGTGCAAAAGAATGAAACTGGAACACTTTCTTATGCCATACACAAAAAGAAATTCAGAATGGATGAAAGACCTAAATCTGTGACCTGAAACCATAAAAATTGGAGAAGAGAGCAGGCAGTAACTTCTCTGACATCAGTCATAGCAACCTTTTTCCTAGATAGGTCCCCTGAGGAAAGGGAAACAAAAGCAAAAATAAACTATTGGGACGACATCAAAATAAAAAGCTTCCACACAGCGAAGGAAACAATCAATAAAACTACAAAGCAACCTATGGAATGGGAGAAGATACTGCAAATGACATATTTGATAACGGGTTAGCATCCAAAATATATAAAGAACTTATAAAACTCAACAGCCAAAAAACAAACAATCCAGTTTAAAAATAGGCAGAAGACATGAACAGAGATTTCCTTAAAGAAGGAGTACACATCGGGATGCCTGGGTGGCTCAGTTCGTTAAGCGTCCCACTTCAGCTCAGGTCATGATCTTGCAGTTCGTGAGTTCGAGCCCCACATTGGGCTCTGTGCTGACAACTCAGAGCCTGGAGCCTGTTTCACATTCTGTGTCTCCCTGGCTCTCTGCCCCTTCCCCTCCCCCCCTTCTCAAAAATAAACGTTAAAAAAAGAAGAAGAAATACAGATGGCCAACAGACACGTGAAAAGATATTCATCATTGCTTATCATTAGGGAAATGCCAATCAAAACTAGAAGGAGATATCACCTCACACCCGTCAGAATGACTAAAATGACACAGGAAACGACAGGTCTTGGCAAAGATGTGGGGAAAAAAAAGAACCCTCTTTCATGCTTGTTGGGAAGGCAAACTGTTGCAGCCTCTCTGGAAAACATTATGGAGGTTCCTCAAAAAGTTAAAACTAGAACTACCCTAACGATCCAGTAATCACAGTATTGGGTATTTACTCAAAGAATACAAAAACAGTACCTCAAAGAGATACATGCACCCCTATGTTGATAGCTGCATTGTTTATAATAGACAAGATATGGAAGCAGCCCAAGTGTTCATTGGTTGATGTGAGCTAGGTTTGTGTGTGTGTGTGTGTGCACAATGGAATATTATTCAGCCTTTAAAAAGAATGAAGTCTTGTCATTTGCAATGACAGAGCTAGAGAGTATAATGCTATAATGCTAAGTAAAATACGTAAGACAGAGAAATACAAATACCAAATGATTTCATTCATATGTGAAATTTAAGAAACAAAACAAATGAGCAGAGGGGGAAAAAGAGAGAGAGAAGCCAAGAAACAGACTGTTAACTATATAGAGAACAACAACAAAAAAACCATATAGAGAACAAACATGCTTACCAGAGGGTGGGTAGGTGGTTGGGAGGATATGTGAAATAGGTGATGGGGATTAAGGAGGGCGCTTGTCATGATGAGCACTGAGTGATTAAAATAAAAACTTGAAAAAAGAGAAAATACCAACAAGCCAGAAAAATGCTTAAAATGTGAACAGTTCAGAGAAAAGGAAATTCACAAGGCTTTTAAGCTGATGATGTTCAGCTTTACTCATAATAAGAGAAATAAATACAAGTAATACTAAATGAGATCTCACTTTTTACTCATCAGGTTGGCAGAGATCAAAAAAGGTCAGGATACAGTGGATTCACGTGGGGAGTGAAACAGATACTCTTATACCTCATGGATATAGACCTTTATGGATATGACCTCTACAAGTTGTTGATATACTTCAACATTTTATGTATACATACCTTTTGACCTAACAAACATTTCCACTTCTAGCAAAGTTTCCAACAGACCTTATTATACCTATGCACAGAGAAGTATGTTCCAGGATATTTGGGACAGTATTGCTTACATTAGTAATATTGTCTAATTAGATTAGAAATAACCTCAGTGTTTCTCCATAGGGGATTGTTGTCAAGTAAGGAACTGTTGGTTCTGGGGTTTATCCGATTTGTAAATTCACAAGTTAGCCTGCTATAGTTTCCAGAGACGGTGGAGAAGACAGGAGACTCCTGGGTCAGAGATGAGGGACTTTATTACTCACAGAGCAGCAGAGAGCATAAGCTTCACATTCCCATCAGTTCGCCCATACAGACAACTCAGGTGGCTCAGGTGGCTGCTGTACACAGTGTGGTTCTGTGTCACAGCAGGGGGACAGCAAGCTTAGGAAATTCTCAACGTAGAGTTGCCAGAGTTAGCAAGTAAAAATACAGATGTCCATTAAATTTGAATTTCAGATAAACAACAAATAATTTTTAGTGTAAGTATCACACAGTCCACACTTGTTGTTTACCTGAAATTCAAATTTAACTGGGCATCCTATATTTCACCTGGCAGTCCTATCCTAATCTTATGAGGGTGATACTAGCATACTTGTGCAACTTCTTTATTTTTATTTTAATTTTTAAATTTTTAAGTGTTTATTTAGTTTTGAGAGAGAGAGAGAGCACACCAGCAGGGGAGGGGAGAAAGGAAAACAGAGAATCTGATCAGCATAAAGCCCAACGTGAGGCTCAAGCCCACGAACCATGAGATCATGACCTGAGTTGAAGTTGGATGCCCAACTGCCTAAGCCACCCAGGTTCCCCTACATGTGCAAATTCTGACCTGGGGGAAGACAGTATCTTTATTATCCTAATGAAGAAACAAATACGCCTTCTTCCCCAGAGGAAGACACTACCTCTGTTTCACAGATTATTTGCCAGACAAATATCCTGGCAAAACTTGTCCGGGATAAAAGGTGTCACAACACGTGTAGAGACACGTAAAATTTCACATAAACTGAGGTGTAACAACGGCAACATCTACCTCATGTGGTTGATGTAAGGATTCAATTAGATGATTGTCTAAAGTGCTCAATAAATACGAATCACCAGTTCAATGTTAGTTTTTTGTTTTTACAGACAGGTTTTTTAAAAACATCCCTTTTTGAAAAGTTTATTTTGAGAGAGAGAGCGAGAGAGAGAGATAGGAGCAGAGAGAGACAGAGAGAGAAAGAGAGAGAGAGAGAGAGAGAGAGAGAGAGAGAGAGAGAGAGAATCCCAAGCAGGCTCCATGCTGTCAGTGCAGAGCCCAACGCAGGACTCGACTTCACAAACCGTCAGATCATGACCTGAGCCAAAATCAAGAGTCTGGCTCTTAGCCGACTGAGCCACCCAGGCGCCCCTCAATGTTAGTTTACTTCCTGTTTGGTAATTGCCGTTTTTAATTCTTTCCATCCTCTGTTGTCGCTTCTGTGAGTTCACAGCTTGCAAGCCTCTCTCATCATGTGCGTCTGCGCTCTCCTCCCCACGATCCCACATTTTAACATCTAGCAGCACTGCCCCATTTGGAGTTCTCTGGACCTCCCTTGCCGAGCACACCTCCAGGACTTTGCATTGCTGGAATGACTGTGTTCCCTTCTCAGGACATCTGGTAACTTCTGTTTTTCCTTCAAGACTCAGCTATCAGGTCACCTGCTCCAGGAAGCCTTCCCGGAAACTCCCTGAAACACAGAAATACTACAGCTACTGTAGTGCAAGCATTTCGTGTTTGTATCTCTTGTGGGTGGAATTACGGAAATTTTCATCTACAACTCCAGGAATCTGATCACTGCACAGTTGCCCGATATTTCACGTATGCCTAGACGAGAGCTACATGCACTTGTACCAGGGGCGTGCTGACCTTTGGTTTTGGACTCAGAGCTTGACCAAATTCTGCCATCCGGGCTTGGCCATTGCAAGGTGGAATAGCTGAATACTTGCTCAGTGTCATTGCTGGTGTTCTTAGACCTGTACTTGAGTCATGACCGTACAATTGGGTAGATTTCTATCATGTCCCATTGGTGCTTCGATCTCAGTAGCATGAATATGGCATGTCACTTGTATTTATTGTTAATATCTGAATATCTACTTTCAAGTTTAGGTATTCTAAATTCTTGGTAACTTGGAAAGCTAAATTTGGTGATGTCCTTTATATGTTGTACTGCTAACAGTCAGTTGAAGTACATATGATTGGATTTTTAAAAAATGTTTATTTTGGGGTGCCTGGGTGGCTCAGTTGGTTAAACCTCCGACTTCGGCTCAGGTCATGATCTCGCGGTTTGTGAGTTCCAGCCCCGCGTCGGGCTCTGTGCTGACAGATGGGATCCTGAAGCCGGCTGCAGATTCTATGTCTCCCTCTCTTTCTACTCCTCCTCTGCTCACACTGTGTCTCTCTCTCTCAAAAATAAACATTAAAAAGATTTTTTAAAAATGTTTATTTTGAGAGGAGGGGGAGGGACAGAGAGAGAGGTAGACAGAGAATCCCAAGCAGGCTCTGCACTGTCAATGCAGAGCCCAATGAGGGGCTCGAGCCCACGAACTGTGAGATCATGACCTGAGCTGAAGTTGGACATTTAACCGACTGAGCTACCCAGGCCCAGGCGTTCCTGCCCAGATAACTTTAGAAAGAACACTGTTATCTTTTTTGAGCCTACAGATGTTTATAAAAATATAAATATGAACACAGGGCAAAATAATAGATTAGATTATATCATAATTCTAATTACTGTGGAATTCTTTGGTGCAGTGGCATTCATAACACTAAATAAAATCTGTAGAAGTGCTCCTGGCTGGCTTGGTAGGTAGAGCACGCAACTCTTGATATCTGGGTCGTGAGTTCAAGCCCTACAATAGGCATACAGCTTATTTAAAAAGAGATAATAAAATAAAATAAAATAAAAATACTTTATAAAAAATACGTAGAAACTAATGTCTGCTTACTTAATTCCATTTAGTCTGTGAATCTCAAAAAGCCCTATTTGGTAATTTTTCACATATTAGGAGGATAAATTAAAAACAGAATGTCGGTGGGGAGCGATGCCTGGGTGGCTCAGTTGTTAAGTGTCTAACTCTTGATTTCGGCTCAGGTCAGGATCTCACTGTTCCTGAAATGGAGCCCTGAGGCGGGCTCTGCCTGCTTGGAATTCTCTCTCTCTCCCTGTCTCTCTTTGACCCTCCCCAACTGTGTTCTCTCTCTCTCAAAAATAAATAAACACTAAAAAAAAAATAATAAAAAGCAGAATGTCAACATGGCTACCTCAAAATTTCACGAAGACAAAAACTCATATACAACAGATGTATGATAAATCACCTTTTTTTTTTTTTAAGTTTATTTATTTTGTGTGAGAGAGAGAGCACCGCTCAGGAGGGGCAGGAGTTGGGGGAGAGACAAAGTCCCAAGCAGGCTCCATGCTGACAGCCCGGGGCCCAACATGGAGCTCAAACTCACTAACCATGAGATCATGACCTGAGCTGAAATCAAGAATTGGATGCTTAACCAAATGAGCCACCCAGGTGCCCATGATAAATCATCTTTGCATCATGATTAAAAGTATAAAGACAGAATGAAAAAAAAAGAATTTTTAGATAAAATGAGACACCCAGAATACATTCGTTCTCTCTAAATAACGAACTATTCAAGAATGGTTTTAATAAGATAATACCTCATGGTTTGGGATCTGTGAAGGCTAATGCTTTTTAAAGCTTGTAGAAACAATTGCAATAGAGTAATAACCGTTTCTGCATTTGAAGAGAAAGGATTTTTGAGATTTGCTGAAGCTATGGATTGTAAATATTGATTTATTTTAGAAAACATTCCTAAAAACTGTTGCTGGATTTATATTTTGTTATACACAAAAAGGTTAATGAGAATGTTAAATATGCTCCCAAAGTATATGGTGTGACCTTTGGACACAAGGTTGGAAGAATCAACCTTAATTTTTAGATTTGACAACCAAGAGGATTAAAGATTAATTCAACCATGTTTCCACTTTCCTTACTTGGTGAAAGATTCTTGTGTCTCACACAGTGGATCTGACGTTGAGAAATATTTACGAAATATAAAATCATACAGACCAATGCATGAAATTATCATTGACTACAGGACACATACGGTAAAAGGCTATGAACACAAACACACCGTAATTTGTTTACACCCTTCAGTTTTACATTCATAAAATGGTCATGGCTTAAAAAGATGTAACAAAAAATGACTGGCTGCAAGCAGAAAGACTGTAGACCACTTCCATAATTTTTCTTCAGCCAGTAACAAATTATATGATATACAAGAGATTGTGAGATTGTCAGTTCATATACGAGATATTTACACAAGGTGGAATAACAGCTATTATGCTTTTCAAAGGTAATGAATAAGGCCTTAATTCTGTATTTCCCAAAGAACATTACCAACATAGCAAGACTTACTAATAACCAATGGTTAATTACATAGAAAGCAGTTTGCTTGTTGGAACTTGATGCATAAATTGATGTGGCTTAAGAGGGTAAGTATTTCCTGCATGATTCCCGCTGAAAAGATCTTCCTTTGATTCTACTCCAGGGAAGATGCTGAAATTGATGTGCATACAAGATAAGCTACAGACGGAACTTCGATTATTTTCTTAACTTGAAAGGTAATTAAATCGCTCCATTGTCACATTTCTAGATCCAAACTTTAAGGACAAATTCATCTCTGGTCACTGTGTATAGTGGCAAGAACAGACAAAAATATTACAACTTAGAATCTAAATAAATGAGTACAAGCATCTTAAAACCTGCTTCTGAAAGTATCATGCCTTTTCTTGAAAGTGCACAAAACTTTAGTCAGTGAAATTGCTTCAATGGAATACTGTCATTGCCCAAGAAATTGTCAAGGCCAACAATTAAAAAGGAATAAAGTCTTTACCATAATCAGTTCCTCTTAGAGGAAGAAACACATAATTGGTGGCAATATTACCATATTATACTGGCAGATGTAGCCTTGCTGCTCCTTGAAGCCCAGTTGAAAGTATCTTATTTGGTGATGCAAATGAACCTGTTTATTGGCCATAAGCATCCAGCAGTCGCCAGGGCTGAGAAGTTACTGTTCTTGCCTTACAAAGCCAAACTTTAACATTTTAACTGCTACGCTTTTAATGATAAAACCATAAAAACTGAGTTTCCAGGGAAGTTCGTATTTTTTTTCTTTTTTAAAAGCTCACTCTGTTATGGCGACATTCTCATTTAGAGAATAGCAATTTTTAATTTTTAACTATCAAACATTCACCACTTGACCAAAATAGATTTTCAGGTATAGCTCCAGTCTAAAGATAGTTTGTATGCTCAAGAGCAGGTGCCCCAACAGGATGGTTCTCATACTTTTGTGATTTAGCCTTACTTTGACCGTTACGGGCATTGACTTGATTCATTTGTTGAAATACAGGCTCGGGAGGATTTTCATTCACGTCGAGCATGTTTGAACTGAGGGCTGTGCTAGAAACTCAGGATTGTGTGGTTGTCTTAACTGTAACACCCACGACCTCCATAATAACACTCGGCTCTCTCCTGTTCATCAGCACAGACGCAGCAAATCGCAACCTCAATAATCCGAGACTGCAGACTTCACTTTTGGTCCTAACACAGGCCACATGAGACGTAAGCCGCTTCACCTTGTTAGCCACAAGTGCTATGTCTGCAAATGACGGACGTCTCTTCGTCGCAGATTTGTGCCTCTCGGTCACTCGTCGTAACGCACCGGCTCGCTCCGGCCGGTCTGGCTCTCGCACTCCGCCGATCGCCACCTTTCCAAACTGGGCTGTCTTCCCGCCGGTGCGCCTCCCGTCGTGCGGTGCCCGCTAACCGGGCCCTCAGGAAGAAAGGCGATCCCGGGAACGAGCCCTGGGTTGGCTGGGTCCTAAACTCCTCTCTGATAGATACAGCCTCTGGGGGTAAGCGGGAAACCAGAAGCCTCGGGCGCCGCACCTCCACCGCCGGGACGGAAGTGGCCGCCGGGGCCGGCAGGGGGCGCGCTGCGGCGGCGGGCGGGCGGCGCGGGCCTGCGGCGCGTCTAGGCCGGAGCCGTTTCCAGGGTGCGCTCGGTGGCCACAAAGCGCCAGCTGAGGGGCCGCTGCGGGCCGAGCGCCGCTGAGCCTGCCCGCCTCCTAAGCTTCACCGGCCGGCCGCCGTGCCTCCGCTGCGTCCCGGCGCCCCGAGCAGCCGCGCGAGTCCGGGCAGGGAAGGCAGAGCCGGGCGGGCGCCGCCTGCGGAGAGACCCGGGGCCGGCCTGCGTGGGGCCGCGCGCGGCGGCGGCGGCGGCGGCGGCAGCAGCGGCGGCGACGACGACGACTCCGGCCCGGGCCGGACAGCGCAGGGCCATGGCCGAGGCGGCCCCGGCTCCGGTAAGAGCGGCCCGCGCGCCGAGCGCTGCGAGCCCGGGACGGTCTGGGCGCCTAGGGCTCGGCGCCGCGGACCCGCGGGAGGGGAGGAGGTCGGGTCGCCCGGCCTGTCAGGCGCGGGGCCCCGGCGCAAGGGCGCTCCCCGGGTCCCGCCGGCGGGGAAGGGCCTGAGGCGCCGAGTGGGGACACCGACGCCGAACTCCGGCCCGGGACGGCGGCGCCCCCTCCCCCATCGTGCGGTCCCGGCGCCTCGGGTGCGAGGTCCGGGGCTCCTCCTTCCCATTCGGACGTTTAGAGCCGAGAGCGCGTCTTCCGCTAATGAAAGAGGAATGAGTGAAGAGGGGCTCCTCCCGCTCGGTGTCAGCCCCGCCACTGCCCGCCAGACGCGCGGCGGGCAGGAAGCTTGGTTGGGTGTTTCCATCGGCGTTCTCCGGCTCCGGCAGCCGTCCGCACGGAATCACGTTCGGGGCCGTCCGCCGGAGCCGCGCGCGGCCGCGGATGCGGCGCGGACGGTAGCCCCCGGGCGGGACGAAAGACTGCGTGAGCGCCGGGGTCCCCAGCGCCCGGTGGATGACAACGCGCGCCACTCTAGGCCCTCCGTCTGTGCTGCTGAACGACTGGTGCGGTTCCGAGGACCAGATAGCCTTATACGTGTTCATTCGTCCCGCGGCTATTTCCCGCAGGCCGGCAGCGAGCCAGGCCCTCTCCCAGTTGCTAGGGCCGCGGAGGTGACCAGCGTAGTCCCTGCGCACGAGAGCCACGTAGAAGGAGCAGGGACCGGCCCAGTAGCATAGGACTGAAACGGACGCCGTGCATTTTGTCAGCCAGGAAGCCTGTGGTCGCCCCAAGGAGAGCCGTTTTAGTGAGTCAGGAAACAGGATGGGCAATGGAGTGCCTGGAAAGTGAGGAGGGAAAGAGGGAGCAGGTAGCAATGGGGTGGGGAGTAGGGTAGAGAGGAACGCAGTGTCTGCCTTTGGATCCGTTTTCCTTTTTCCTTTTTTTTTTTTTTTTTTTTTTTACCAGGGTAGAGATGATCAAGCCTCAATGCCAACCCTATTTAATAGAAATAAAGTGGACACTACATATGTACCTTTAAATTTTCTAGTACTGGCATTTAAAAAATGCAAATAGATGAACTTAATTTTAATATATTTTATTTAATCCAAAGCATACGGAATATTTCAGTGTGTAACCAATATTGAGAATGTTTTTTGTGGGGGGCAGGTCCAGTCGATTAAGGATCTGACTGCTGGTTTTGGCTCAGGTCATGATCGCCTGGTTTTGTGAGTTCAACCCTCCCCCCCCTCCCCCATCTGACTCAGGCTCTGCACTGGCTGCATGGAGCCTGCTTAAGATCTTCTCTCTCCCTCTGCCCCTCCCCCACGTGCACTGTCTCTCAAATAAACTTAAAAAAAAAAAAAAAGAATTTTAGAATTTTAGAGCACACACTAGTCGGGGGAGGGGGAGAGAGGTAGAGGGACAATCCCAAGCAGGCTCCATGCTCAGTGCACAGCCTGAGCCAGAGGCAGATCGTCACCTGAGCCAAAACCAGGAGTCAGATGCTCAACCCACTGAGCCACCCCAGGTGCTCCCAATATTAAGAACTTACTAATGAAGTTTTCCATTTTCCCCCCTCATACTAAGTCTGCAGAATCTGGTGTGTATTTTAAACTTCCAGCACGTCCCAGTCACAATACCCACATTTCAAGTGCTAATAGCCACATGCGGTTCCCATTTTGAATGGTGGTGGCTCCCATTTTGAATGGTGCGGGTCTGCCTTTACCGAGAAGAATTAGGAGACATTGAACTACTGACCATAAAAAAGAGAAAAGAACAATGTCCCTAAAAGTGTGGAAAGCGTTGGCATTCAGAGCCTAAGTGGAGAGATTAGTTTTAAATAGGATGCGTGCAACCTTTTCCTGTGGGAAGGAAGGAAGAAAGCATGGATTAAGCTACTGATGAGTTTGAAGTGAGAAGCCAGTGTAATAGGAGAAAGTTGAGAGAGTTGCAGGCTAATTACTCTTTCTTCTCAAAGTAGGAGGCCATGTTGTCCCCTGAGGTTGAGGGGGCCTGCAGTGGACAAGGGTCTCATTGCCCCACGTGTGCTCTCTGCACCACCAGCATCAGCATCACCCGGCAGCTTGGTAAAAATGCAGAATCTCAATTTGCCTCCCAGGCCTGCTGAATCAAAGTCTGCATTTTTATTTCTTAGTTTATTTATTGTAGAGAGAGAATGCGCGCGTGTGCAAGCGAGCAAGCACGAGTGGGGGAGGGGCGGAGAGATGGAGAGAGAGAATCCTAAGCAGGCTCCACACTGTCAGCGCTGAGCCAGATGCGGGGCCGATCTCATGACCTGAGCTGAAATCAAGAGTTGGACGTTCAACCGTCAAAGTCTGCCTTTTAACGAGATCTGCAGATGATTCTCGGGCACGTTAGTTTGAGAAGTGTTGTACTAAAAGTTTAAGGGGTGTGTGTGTGGGGGGGTTGCAGTGGCTACTATATGGAATGGGAAGAAAAGCGTAGGGGGCACCAGACAATGTTGAGTTCCTGCTGAGCTTAGAGACCACTGGTGTGGGGTGACACCAGTTTTCCCTGTCGTGTGACTTCCTTTAGTAGGGTTTACCAGCTTGCTTACAGGAACAGAGAAGGAACAGTTAGACTGATTCAGAGCTGGAGCAGGTGAGGCAGAAAGACAGAAAGGGGTTGAAGGTGGTTGAATGATGCACCGAGGAAGGAAACAAAGCCTGTAACGGGCTGGGAAGCCAGGAGCAAATGGCTTGGGCAGGGGTTTAGTGGGATTGCAGAGCAGGTGGTGGGTGAGCTGGAGAGATGGGAGGTTGTGGCCAGGGAGCGGGTTGTCAAATTCATAGAGTCGCAAGGCTTTGTGGAGGTCATTCTGCTCCAATCTCCCCTATGTTATAGGACCTTCCTTCCTTCCTTCCTTCCTTCCTTCCTTCCTTCCTTCCTTTCTTTCTTTCTTTAATTTTGGAGAGAGAGAGAGAGACCATGAGCTGGGGAAAGGGGCAGAGAGAGAGAAAATATTTTAATGTTTTATTTATTTTTGATAGAGCGCAAGTGGGGGAGGGGCAGAGAGGAGAACAGAGGATCTGAAGCAGGATCTGCACTGACAGCAGTGAGCCCGGTATAGGGATCGAACCCAAGAACCGCAAGATCATGACCTGAGCTGAAGTCGGATGATGAGAGAGAAAATCTTAAGCAGGCTCCACGCTCAGCGGGGGCTGTGTCTCATGACCCTGGGATCATGACCTGAGACAAAAGCGAGAGCTGGACACTCAACAGACTGACCCACCTAGGTTCCCTGGAATTTCTTTTTTTTAATATACATTTTATTTCACAGCATTTTCAGTGATGGGGCAGCCTGGTATTTTCTTGGAAAGATCTAGTTTCAAAAATTATTTATGTAGGACAGAGTTTGCCTGCCTGGAAATTCCATGTTCTAGTTCTGCCCTCTGGAATAAATGCAATATAATATTTAAAATATCAAACATTAAATAAAAAATGATAATGTTCTGGGGGCACCTGGGTGGCTTAGTCAGTTAAGTGTCTGACTTCAGCTCAGGTCATGATCTCACGGTTCGTGAGTTCAAGCCCTACATTGGGCTCTCTGCTGCTCTGCTCTCAGCGAAGATTCAGATCCTCTGACCCCCTCTCTCTTTGCCCCCCCCTCCCTGCTCTCTTGCACATGCACCCTCTCTCTCAAAAATAAATAAACGTTGGGGCGCCTGGGTGGCTCAGTCGGTTAAGCATCCGACTTCGGCTCAGGTCATGATCTTGCAGTCCGTGAGTTCGAGCCCCGCGTCGGGCTCTGTGCTGACAGATCAGAGCCTGCAGCCTGTTTTGGATTCTGTGTCTCCCTCTCTCTCTGACCCTCCCCCATTCATGCTCTGTCTCTCCCTGTCTCAAAAATAAACGTTAAAAAAAAATTTTTTTTTTAAATTTTTTTTTTTTTAACGTTTATTTATTTTTGGGACAGAGAGAGACAGAGCATGAATGGGGGAGGGGCAGAGAGAGAGGGAGACACAGAATTGGAAACAGGCTCCAGGCTCTGAGCCATCAGCCCAGAGCCTGACGCGGGGCTCGAACTCATGGACCGCAAGATCGTGACCTGGCTGAAGCCGGACGCTCAACCGACTGCGCCACCCAGGCGCCCCCCCAAAAAAATTTTTTTTAATAAAATAAATAAACGTTAAAAAAAATTTTAATTAAGGGGGCTCCTGGGTGGCTCAGTCGGTTAAGCATCCGACTTTGGCTCAGGTCATGATCTTGCAGGTTTGGGGGTTCGAGCCCTGCATCGGACTCTGTGCTGACAGCTCAGAGCTTGGAACTGCTTCAGATTCTGTGTCTCCTTCTCTCTCTGCCCCGTCCCTCCTGCACTCTGTCTCTCTCTCTCTCTCTCTCTCTCTCTCTCTCAAAAATGAATAAACATTTAAAACATTAAAAAAAATTTTAATTGAAAAAAGTCTGTTCTGCCTAACATTTTAGAACCATCAAATATTTGAAAATATGTTTTCTCCATGCTCAATACTCTCAGCTTTTTAAAGTATTACAGAATGGTACGGTTGAGGTTCGTAAGCAGGGTGGTGGACAGGGCTGGAGCATAAATCAATAAAGGTTTTATCAGAGGGCAGTGAGTTCAGAGGAACCTAGAAAGATCTGGTGCACGTAGGCCTTTTCCAGAAATAGAGGATGCAGCAGCAACCCGAGCCTCTGGACAATTGGCTCTACAGCGTAACACCCCAGGGGATAGGCCAGGCTGGTTCTGAATCCAGTGTCCCTCACTGTCTGACTTCATTTATCCCTGAACCGCCAAAGCAGTCCTCTTGGCTTTTGCTGCTGACGAGCACCATAAAGATGAAGCTTTTGCAGGCAGTGCTAAAACTGTATTTAGATGAATCACAGCTGGTTAACCAGCTAACCAGTCCTTCTTTGATTTTAGTTTGGCTTAGGGTTCCTTCCAACACTCAGTGTCTTGTCTCCTCTCTCCACCGCGTACAGACTTCTGAATGGGATTCTGAATGCCTTACCTCCCTGCAGCCCCTTCCTCTTCCCACGCCCCCGGCAGCAAACGAGGCCCACCTGCAGACGGCAGCCATCTCCCTGTGGACCGTGGTGGCAGCCGTGCAGGCCATTGAGAGAAAGGTGGAGGTCCACAGCCGGCGCCTCCTGCACCTGGAAGGACGGACGGGGACGGCGGAGAAGAAGCTGGCCAGCTGTGAAAAGACAGTGGCTGATCTCGGGAACCAGCTGGAGGGCAAGTGGGCCGTGCTGGGGACCCTGCTGCAGGAGTACGGGCTGCTGCAGAGGCGGCTGGAGAACTTGGAGAACCTGCTGAGAAACCGAAACTTCTGGATCCTGCGACTGCCGCCGGGGATCAAAGGGGATATCCCAAAGGTAATTCCCTCGCCCCTTCTGGGTGGAAAGTGGTACCACTAGTCCATAGACTAGGAGTAAGGGATCCTGTTGGCCTGTCAGGCTAAAGGAGCAATTAAGTTGGGTTTTGTTCATCTATTTGGGAAACATTTCACGTTCAATTTAGCTGTGATTTGAATTGAAGTGTCCGACTGAAGATTAGAAACCTCTTTCCAATTCAGAGTTGGCTACCTGGCAGATAGATTTTGTTTTTCTCTTCAGCTTTCTCCTGCCCTTTATCTCCGAGTCCCTTTTGTCTTTGTTAACCTGTCTGCTTCGTTCTTGGTGCGGAAGCTAAATTAAATATCATTTCAATCAGCCCTTATGAATTTGTTGGTAATTCTGGTGAAAAGAGGAGTCTGGGGGAAGAGCTGGCAAGTAGATGGTTTGGGGCTCTCTGTAGGCCTAAGATTGGCATGATCCTGCCCTTTAGTACCCTTTACGGAAGTATGTTGTGGGTCTAGGGCCCAGCCCTTCTGCAGGGAGTGGCCCATACACCAGAAGAAAATAAACTTCATTCTTAATCTATGGAACACAGCCTCGAGGCATCTGGTTTTCCTGAGCACAAACTGTCTACTGAATATCTATATCCTGGAGGCACAGCACTGAACAATTCATGTAAGCTTCCCTGGAGCTTAAATTTTAGTGGAGAAAGAAAATATAAACAGACAAGAAAATAAATCCATTTAGGTGTGAGTAGATTAAAAAAGTGCTATTCGGTGATTTAGTTTTTGGTGGGTTTTCAGAGCAGCTCTCATAAAGGTGCTAATATTTAGTCTGAGACTGAATGACAGGAAGGACGCAGCTGTGAGAAGATCTGAGGAAGAACTTTCTAGGCGGTGACGATGCCCCGTGCAAAGTCCTGAAGACAAACAAACGTGGAACACTGAAGGCAAGGGGAAACCCATTAGCTGGTATGCGGTGAAAACAGGCCTGTGCCTAGAGAAATGGATGAGGTCACGTTATTTAGGGCAGTGTTTTTCAGCACTGACTGTACACAGGAATCACCCGAGGGCTTTTTCCATTTTGGTGGGCATCACACCTAGAGATTCTGATTTAGTGGGTCCTGGATGAGGCTAAAACACAAATCTTAACATCTCCGTGGTGGGGTCTAATGTGCAACCGGGGCTGTGAATCACTGATGTAGGGGTCTGAGACCAAGGTAAGGAATTGGTTTTATCTTGGGTATAATGGAAAGAAATTGAGGGTATTAAACAGAGGAGTTCTATCTGGTTGATATTTTGAACAAATCACTTTGGCTGCTCCGTAGGAGACGGATCGGGTTGGTAGGAATAGAAGCAGGGAGAAAACAAGAGGCAGCTGCAATAGTGGGAGGGATGAGAGTGGCTTGGGTCAGGGTAGCCGTGGTGGAGACGGATAGTGGGCAGATTCCGGACTTTTGGCGGAGATGCTGGGTAGGAGTCACGGATGGGAATTTGGTAATGAAGAACAACGATAATTTTAAATTTAGTGTGTGATAGGGGCGCCTGGGTGGCGCAGTCGGTTAAGCGTCCGACTTCAGCCAGGTCGCGATCTCGCGGTCCGTGAGTTCGAGCCCCGCGTCGGGCTCTGGGCTGATGGCTCAGAGCCTGGAGCCTGTTTCCGATTCTGTGTCTCCCTCTCTCTCTGCCCCTCCCCCGTTCATGCTCTGTCTCTCTCTGTCCCCAAAATAAATAAATGTTGAAAAAAAAAATTAAAAAAAAAAAAGTTTAAAAAAATAAAAATAAAAAAAATAAATTTAGTGTGTGATAATTTACGTAGAACTTGTTCTAAGTGCTTTGGTTATTTTCATAGGAACCCTAACTTGCCCAAGATCATTTAGTTACTAAATATAAGTAATAGAGTGGTATTGCAACCCAGCTGGCTCCAGAGCATATGCTCTTAACCACCTTAGGTTTACTGACTGTTAGGCTTTTGGCTCCAAGAACCCGATGGATGGTGGTGACATTTACTGAGATGGGGACTATCTTGAGGAGTGGGAAGGAATTAGGAGCTCTCTTTTGGCAGCATTAGGTTTGAGGTGCCCGTGATACAGTCAGGAGAGATGTTAAGTGGTCCCCGCAGCTCAGAGAGGAGTAATATTTGGCAGTCATGGGTGCACAGACCCTGTTGAAAGTCCTGAGACTGGAGGTGATTGCCTCAGGAGAAAGCATGGCGAAGCAGGGAGAAGAGTCCAAGGACCATGCTCCAGGGGCAGGCAGAGCTGGCAAAGGAGACCAAAAGGAGTGGCCAGCGAGATGGAAACAAGATAGGAGTGTATGTGGCATCACAGGATGAGGAGGAAAAGCATTCAAGGAGAAAGCTGTCATTTGGATTGCATGTCACTGAGAGATCTAGAAAGATGCAGACAGAGGATGATTTGGCAACACAGACCTTGCCGGAGACCTTGCTAAGACGCGGGGCCTAGAAGTCTGGGAAGGGCAGGTTGAAGAGTGAGTGGGAAGGGAGAAAAGGGAGAGAATGATGACCGATGCCTCTTTCCAGGTTTGCAGGGAGGGATATCAGAGTCAGCATCTGATAGAGAACCTTCCCCAGTGTGTTTTACTTGTGTGTCTGGAGCCCCTCCAGGAGTTCTTTGGGATAATTTATACTTAGTATTGCCATAAGATTAGTAGAAAAGGTAAGTTAAAGTGTGTACCCATTGTCTTACCTAGATAAATGGATAACGTTTAAACTCTCCATCTTAAACTCCAAAATCGTATAGAAGGCAATGTGATATTTCTTTAAGATATCTTCATGAAGTTAGAACATATTAGAGATTTATTAGCTTTAAATATGGGAAGCAAAATTTGCATCTTTGCTTTGTTGAAAATACTCTTCTTATTCTGTCTTTATTTTTTTTTTTATGTTTGTTTATTTCTTTTTGAGAGAGAGAGAGAGCGAGCGAGCGAGCGAGCTGGGGAAGGGCAGAAGGAGAGAGAATCCCAAGCAGTCTTCTCGCTGTCAGCACAGAGCCTGACTCAGGGCTCAAACTCATGAACCATGAGATCATGACCAGAGCCAAAATCAAGAGTCGGACACTTACTGACTGAACCCCTCCCCCCCACCCCCGCCGCCAGGTGACCCTGTCCTTACTTCTGAGTGCCAAGTTCAGAATAATCTTCCCTCAGTTTTCTTCTTACTTTCAATTTTAAACTGTGGTAAAATGTGCACAACCTAAAATGTACCATTTTCGCCACGTTTAAATGCCCAGTTTAGTGGTACTCAGTACATTCACATCACTGTGCAACTACCAACACCATCCATCTCCAGAACTTCCCAAACTGAAACTCTGTCTCCATTAAACGCTAATCCCCCAGCCCCTCCGCCCCGGCCCCTGGCGCCCACCATTCTGCTTTCTGTCTCTGTGAATTTGACTCTTCTGAGTCCCTCATATAAATGAGATCATACACTATTTGTCCTTCCGTGACTGGCTTATTTCACTCAGCACAATATCTTCCAGGTTCACCCATGTTGTATCAGCATTTCCTTTTTAAGGCTGAATACTCCACTTCTCTCAGAATTTTAAAGGCATCGGTCCTTTGTCTCATAACATCGAATGCCATTGATGATAAACCTTAATACCAAATCAATTCCAAATTAATATTTCAGCATTAATTCCAAATGAACACCAAATCCGTTTACAAGAAATCTGTTCTCTAGAATCTTCCCATTTGTACTTGGTGTTTTTTTTTTTTGTACTTGTTTTTCTAAAACGTGTTGAGGGTGTGTCTTCGTGTAGGTCTTTTAACATTTGTGTCACACACTTGGTGTTATCTTTCATTCGGAAGATGGGTGTCTTGTTCGGCTCTGGAAACTTTTCTTCCATAATCCTATTTTTAGAATATTTCATCCCCATTTCTCCTGTATTATCTGGAACTACCATCTGACTCATAGTGGGTTGTGATCTTTGTCTCTAACTTTCCCTTCCTATTATTCACCTTTTTCTTTTTTTTATTTCAAAAGAATTTTTTTATGTTTATTTTTGAGAGAGAGAAAGGGCGTGAGCAGGGAAGGGGCAGGGAAAGAGGGAGTCACAGAATCTGAAGCAGGCTCCAGGTTCTGAGCTGTCAGCACAGAGCCCGACAGGGCTCAAACTCATGAACTGTCAGATCATGACCCGAGCTGAAATCAGACACTTAAGCGACTGAGCCACCCAAGCACCCCCTATTCACCTATGTTTATTTACCTTTGAGACAGAGAGAGAGCATGAGTGGGGGAGAGGCAGGGAGAGAGTGAGACACAGAATCTGAAGCAAGCTCCAGGCTCTGAGCTGTCAGCACAGAACCCGACGCGGGGCTTAAAGGCACGAGTCATGAGATTGTGACCTGCGCTGAAGCCGGTCGCCCAACCGACTGAGTCACCCAGGTGCCCCTCACCTTTAAAATTTTTTTTTAAAGTTTGTTTATTTATTAAAAAAAAAAAGTTTAACATTTATTTGTTATTGAGAGACAGAGACAGAGCACAAGCACGGGAGGGGCAGAGAGAAGAGGAGACACAGAATCTGAAACAGGCTCCAGGCTCTGAGCTGTCAGCACAGAGCCTGACACAGGGCTCGAACTCACAAACTGCAAGATCATGCCCTGAGCTGAAATCGGACGCCCAACTGACTGAGCCACCCAGGCGCCCCATATTTATTTATTTATTTAGAGAGCGCACTCATGTGCAAGTGGGGGGAGGGGGAGAGAGAGAATCCCAAGCAGGCTCCGCACTGTCAGTGCAGAACCTGATACTGGGATCAAACCCACGATCCATGAGATCCTGACCTGAGCTGAAATCAAGAGTCAGATGCTTAACTGACTGAGCCACCCAGGAGCCCCTTGTTCACCTTTTTAGAGTTTCATCACCTTCCCTTCCAGACTTTCTCATTTTTATTTTAAAAATTACATATTTAGGGGCGTCTGGGTGTGGCTCCGTTGGTTGAGTGACCTGCTTCAGCACAGGTCATGATTTCATGGTTCGTGGGTTCGAGTCCCGTGTCAGGCTCTGTGCTGACAGCTTGGAGCCTGGACCCTGCTTTGGATTCTGTGTCTCCCTCTCTCTCTCTGCTCCTCCCCCACTCATGTTCTGTCTCTCTCTCTCAAAAATAAATAAACATTAAAAAAAAATTACATATTTAATTTTCAAGAATAGTTATTTCTATCTCCTTTTTTTGAAGCAACCTGAATTTATTTAAATGGATGTGATATTCAAATGTCTCTGGGAATATGTATTAGAGGCTTGTTTGATTTGTTCATTGTTTTTTTGTTTTTGTTTTTGTTTTTTCATGTTTGTTTATTTTTGAGACAGAGAAAGACAGAGAATGAATGGGAGAGGGTCAGAGAGAGGGAGACACAGTGTGAAGCAGGCTCCAGGCTCTGAGCTGTCAGCACAGAGCCCGACGCGGGGCTCAAACTCACGGACTGTGAGATCATGATGTGAGCCGAAGTCGGATGCTTAACCGACAGAGCCACCCAGATGCCCCTATTCACTGTTTTTTCTTCTAGGATCATTTGTAGTGTTTGTGTATCCTCACAGCATCATTTTTTTTTAATATTGAGTAAACCTAGGTTGTGTATCCATAAGTGACAGGCTCAACTGATTAATAGGTTAATGACAGGAAGCTGGCATGTCTCCTCGGCCACCGTGTGAGTCTGTTTAACCAAAAGATCTTTCCTTTACAGCAGAGAGCTGCCTCCGTTGATGCTAGACATAGTTGGGCTTTGCTTTGAGGTGCCCTGGTGAGGAGCAAGTAGGGGGTGCAGGGACCACCCAGAGACCAGGAGGGAAGCGGTACTCTGTGTCATCACATGCCCCCTGGAAGTGCATGCTGTCTCCAGGCAGGCTGGGCTGTTAGATGTCCTTAGAGGTGATGTCTGCCGTTTCAGCTCTGGGGTAAACGCTGCCGCTTCCTCCCTCTGCCAGGGCAGTGAAGGGGTCCCTGCTAGTCCCAAGATAGACCTTCAAACTCCAACCCATAATCACTTTTCTTCCCACTCATTCATTGTCTCTGCCGGCTTTGAGCTTGGAATTCTCTGGATTCTTCAACTGCAGTCTGTCCTTCGCGGAGTAGCGGAGCTGCGGCTTCCTCCCACACCCTGGACCCCAGCGCGTGCCCATCGTTTGGGTCTCGGTGCGAAACTCATCAAAAACTCTGGTCTAGTGATGGCTTCTCCTTATTCTTGGCACTGCTTTAGATTTATGGGGCGTCTAGGTGGCTCAGTTAAGTGTTTGACTTCGGCTTAGGTCATGATCTCGTGGTTCATGAGATCAAGCCCTGCATTGGGCTCTGCACTCCCAGTGAGGAGCCTGCTTTGGATTCTCTGTCTCCCTCTCTCTCTGCCCCTCCCCTCCTCAAAAATAAAAAAACATTAAAAGAAAAAAAGATTTAGTCCCTGCTGATCTTATTTACTGTCATTTCAGTAGAACTCAGGGAGGGAAGGAAGATACATATGTGTTTAGTTCATAGCCTTGAACCAGAATCCCATCCTGATCCTTTTTTTTTAATCATTATTTTGTCATGTGTTTTTGTTGTAAGGTATCAGAAATCTTTTGTGTAGTGACATTAGATACAATTATGTCATCTACACTTGCCCTCACCCTGGCTTTAGGTGCTGAGCAAGTGTAAAGTAAGTAATTTAAAGTTCTAGCCCCTAAAGAACAAAATTTCTAGTTGGAAAATGAAGCAATTAGAAAATAAACCCAGTTGCCTCATAGTATTGCATAGACCTTTGACCCTTAATGAGTATGTTAAGTTTACGAAAATAAATATGTATGGTTTTCATTGAATTTTTTAATTTTGGGAAAAAAATGTGTGTGTGTGTGTGTGTATAGTAGATACCAGAAATGTTTCTTCTTCTCTGATATTCCTTTTTCCATAGTATCCTGTTTTTATTTTATGGGTGGTGTAATATCTCTCAAATCTTTGTGGGAATACTAGTTAGGAGGTGGTGGTGGTTTGTTTTTGTTTTTTAAATTCTGTTGCCTGGGTATTTGTTTCCTTCCACATTTTCCTCCCTTATTTTAGTCTTTCTTGTTCAAGTGGCCGACTTTGCTAACTGGGCATTGACACTTAGTGCTTAGCTTGTATTTCAGAATTTAACTACAGGAAGCTGTCCGGTGACAGGAGGGTGAGCTAGCCTTATGATCAGCTAGATGCCAGAATGAGGCGATAGTGCCCGTACTAGGTACCTTAAATTCCCCAGGCAACTCTTATACTTCATTACAGAAGAACCTTCCAGTTTTTACCTAGGGAAAAGTGCCTAGCTTTGGACGAAACGTTGCCAGAGGGTGGGGGGATTCTGTTCTGCGTATGACCATTCCCTACATGAAGCCCGAGCTCCCAACTCGGCAGGCTTCATCATTGTCGTCTGAAAGTAAATTCCAGTTTTCCATGCTTACATGTTTTTCCTGTTCCCATTAGGCCTGTTAATAACCCACCAGAGCCCCATCTCTTCTGGACTCATTCCAGCCCTATTATAGCTCGATATCCAAAATTTCTGGCCCATGTCTTCAATTTGAATGTGACCATATGCTTATTTTGGGCAGAAACTGTATTTTTGTAATCTTGGCACTTAGGATAAAGCTTGTACGTGGTGGGTATTCAGAACATGTTGTATTGTGTGAATTATATACTGCTTTGCATCTGCGCCTCTCTCCGTGAGGGACTGTTTACAAGTCATGTGCTCCAACCTCCCAAAACTCGTCGCTCTAAAGTTTATTGCCTTTCTCCTTGAAAACATCTTCAACTCCTAGAGGTCGGGTCTGTGCCCTGTTTTTCCTGTATCCCTCCTGCATCCCACACAGTCTGTGTGTGACAAGTAGGCACTTAGTAAGATTGGCTAAATGACTGAATTGCAGTGGGAGGGACTAACTCCAATATGATTATAATTTCAGGTGCCTGTGACATTTGATGATATCTCCATCTACTTTTCCACTCCAGAGTGGGAAAAATTAGAAGAATGGCAAAAAGAGCTTTACAAGAATATCATGAAGGGCAACTACGAGTCTCTTATCTCCATGGGTGAGGCTAAGTTGGCGCCTTTTGAATGAGGGGACCCCAGCCCCACGGGGGCTTAGAGCAGTCCCTTTCCCTCCAGCGGTCCCCATTTTCCCTCTGTCCCCACACACTTCAGATTCTAGGTGCAAGCGAGAGATTTCCAGTTCACCCTTCCCAAGTAGGAAATCATCATCTCTCCTGCCAGTTCATCGGATGGAGAATGAAGCTCAGGGTTAGGGGTCTCCCAGTTGCAGTGGTTTCCATAGGTGTTCCTCACTTTGAAAGGGCCTTGTTCTCCCCCTTGAGGCAACTGTCCCTCTTCCTCAGTGAAAGTAGCAGGTGGGCAGTGCTAAAGCGGCACGCATGCCTTTCCCATCACCTCTCCTCTGTGTGCGTTCCCAAGAGATGTCATCCGTACAGGAGGGGAACGGAAGGGGAGGAGCGCTCTAGAATCTGAAACAAGTTCCCTGGGACTGTGGACCTCAGAGCCTACAATTCAGCTTTAATGGCGATAAGTTGTCATCCTCATTGAGCTCTTCGTCATACCTCCTTTCCCTTCTTCCTCTCCTAGATTATGCCATGAATCAACCTGATGTGTTATCTCAGATTCAGCCGGAAGGAGAGCATAACACAGAGGAGCAGGCAGGGCCAGAGGAGAGTGAGATTCCCACAGACCCCAGTGAAGGTAAGTAGGAGAGGAGATGATCCCCTCCTTGTCTCCCCTTCCTGGTCAGAGACGATGGGGCTTCTAGAGCCTCTCCCGTCTCAATCAGCTAGACTGTGAGTAATGCCTGACCCTCAGACACTTAAATAGGAGGGAGTATTAGAGATGGCCGGTCCATGGCCTGTCCCCACGACTACCGCACCTCTGAGGGCTGTTCATGGTGTTCCGTGACTGGTTCCCACACCTAATTATCTGGTAAAATTAACATCCTTAGATGGCAGGGGAAGCGGTAATGCTTTCCTGGAGGGAAGTGGCTTCAGTGAATATACACTGGGCGGGTCAGAAATGATGGGGGCGGTGGGCGTCCGCAGGGTCCCTCGGAGATGCACTTAACGGGCGGAGCCCAATGATGGCCACCTGGGCAAACTTCACCTGGTTTGGGAGCCAGCTGTCATTAATGAGCCATCCCTACTTTATTTGGTTGGCAGCTGCCTGCTGTCGTGTGCAAAGACTGCTCAGCCACGTACAGTTGTAGTGTTTGTCTCAAGTCCCACCTCTGCGGTCAGAAAAAGCTCACCATTTCGTTCTTTGTTGGACAGAAAGCTCACAGAAAGTTCATCCTTCAGACCACTCTATTAGATGAACTTTTCTTGGAACCCACCCCCTCTCCCGGGCACTATTTTTTTTCTAACGTTTCCTTATGAAAACTTCTAAATAGAAAAGTTGAAATAATTTTACAGTGAACACCTAGATACCTACCACCTAGATTCTGTCACTAACAGTTTACACGTATTTATCCATCTCTGCATCCCTATCAATCCATCCTATTTTCAGTGTATTTCCAGTTCAATACACACATCAGTACATTTCCCCAGAGGGGCGCCTGGGCCATCTCAGTTGGCTTGGCGCCCAACATTTGATTGCGGCTCAGATCATGATCCCAGGGTTGTGGGATTGACCCCACACTCAGTGTGGAGCCTGCTTAAGATTCATTCATTCTCTCCCTCTCTCCCCCCTCCCTCCCTCCCTGTCCTCCTTTTCTTCCTTCCTCCCTCTGCCCCTCTCCCCTGCTTGAGTTCTCTCTCTCTCCTTCTTAAAAAAAAAAAAAAAAAAATCCCCATATGTAGTTCAGTATGAATATCATTAGCCTAGAGTTCAATATATTTTTTTAAGTTTATTTATTTATTTTGAGAGAGAGAGAGTACGAAGAAGAGCAGGGGAGGGGCAGAGAAAGAGAAAGATAGACTCTTAAGCAGGCTCCGCACTGACAGTTCAGAGCCCAACACGGTGCTTGAACCCACGAACCACGAGATCATGACCTCAGCTGAAACCAAGAGTTGGACACTTAACCGACTGAGCCACCCAGGCGCCCTGAGTTTTTTATTTTTAAATGTCTGTTTCTTTATTTTGAGAGAGTATGTGAACAGGCGAAGGGGCAGAGAGAGAGAGAGGGAGAGAGAATCCCAGGCAGGCTCCACGCTGTCAGCACTGAGCCCAGCTTGGGGCTTTACCTCCCAAACTGAGATCATGACCTGATCTGAAATCAAGAGTTGGACATTTAACTGACTGAGCCACCCATGCACCCCAACAGTCTCTGAATTTTGAAGAATGTATATATCTGCCACACATTATGTTATTCTACAGTCTCTGTGGGTGGTGGTATTAAGCAATCAAACAGGTTGAATTTGATAAACCTTTATATCATGGATCTAAGTAATGAATCTAAAATCATATCACAAAGATGGGTGACTCGATTACAGAAATTATTGGAAATTATGCCGTAGTTGATGTTATTGGCTATCTAACATAGTTTTCAACCAGTATAAATCAGTGTGTCATCTTATTTTTGAGGATGAATGGAAAAGGTGTAAATAATTTGGTTTTATAATAATATATGAAAATTTCATTTAGTTGCCATTTTGTCTATTTTTACCATGGCTTTTTTTTTTTTTTTAAAGTTTGTTTATTTTTGAGAGAGAGGGAGCGCAAGTAGGGAAGGATCAGAAAGAGGGAGACACAGAATCCGAAGCGGGCTCCAGGCTCCGAGCTGTCAGTACAGAGCCCGACGCGAGGCTCAAACTCACGAACCATGAGATCATGACCTGAGCTGAAGTCGGATGCTTAACCAACTGAGCCACCCAGGCGCCCCTTATCATGGTTTTTAAGGCTCCATTTGTGGGTGGTCAACCAAATGTATTAATACATGTTTACGGAAAATTAACAAACAGTGTAAGCATTGAATTTCTTTAATGCTCTGGTTTGATTCCGTACAGTTTTAGCTTACATTGGTGATTATCAACCTAGGTACTTACTAGAACTTGAGGACAGGCTTCATATTATTTGGGCAGATCAGTATATAGCATTTTTAAAACCCCCTCAGATGTGTCTCTACTTTAGAATCCTTTATATTTCCCTGCTTATAGATTTAATCATATATTCATGCCTTTTCATTCATTTAAGCCTATTTTCTTTTGGTTGCTGAAATTGTCAACTTGGCAAGTGAGATGATTTTTAAATGGTTTCCTGTGTCTTTCCAGTACTGCCTCAGTACTTGTGTTCTTAAAAAAAAAATATGCTCCAGTCTATTCTGGGGGGTCCCCAAGGCCACCCCCAGGTTCGGTCCTTCACTAGGAGGACACGCAGGATTCAGCATAATGTCATGCTTAGGGCTGAGGTTTATTACAGCAAAAGGATACAGAGCAAAGCCAGCAAAGATAAAGGGTGCCCAGGGCAAAGTCTGGAGGGAACCAGGGGAACCTTCCAGAGTCCTCTCTCAGTAGAGTCTCACAGGACACATGCGGTTCCTCCAGCAGGGACTTGTAACAACATGCACAGCATGTTGTCTCCCAAAGAAACTTAGAGACTTAGCATTCAAGGGTTTCACTACGAGCTGGTCACATAGGCATCCTCTGCTTAGCATATTCCAAAGTTCTGGACTCCCAGAAGGAAAAGAAACGTTCAGCATAACCTCCACTGCACAAACAACTAGGCCAGGCGAAGCCCTCCTAACATTTGGGGGAAGTTTCCAATTGGTGTAGGGACGTAAACCTTGCAACAGGCGTTTCTGATGACAGCCAGGCTCAGGCTGTTGCCTTAACACAGGCCCAGCAGAGTTCTCTGCTCCTAACACACACACAAAATCCCAATTCCTTTCAGTGGAGAATAAACTGGTTTTTAGGGTGCATACAAATACTAGGCAGAGGTACTCATTCTAGGCCACTTTAGTGACATAACTAATAAAATATCTTTTTTTTTTTTTTTTTTCAACGTTTATTTATTTTTGGGACAGAGAGACAGAGCATGAACGGGGGAGGGGCAGAGAGAGAGGGAGACACAGAATCGGAAACAGGCTCCAGGCTCTGAGCCATCAGCCCAGAGCCCGACGCGGGGCTCGAACTCACGGACCGCGAGATCGTGACCTGGCTGAAGTCGGACGCTTAACCGACTGCGCCACCCAGGCGCCCCAATAAAATATCTTTTTGATAGATTATTCTCCATTTAGGTTTTGTTGTTGTTGTTGTTTTAAAGTAATCTCTACACCCAACATGGGGCTTGAACTCACAATCCTTTGGTCTCATGACCCTGAGATCAAGAGTTGCATACTCTACAGAGTAAGCCAGCCAGGCACCCCTCTTCCCTTAGAGTTCTAACCATTTAAATCCTATTTTCATCTTGTTCTAATGGAAACACTAATCATTTTTGTTTTGTTTGTTTGCTTTTTTACTTTTGTGCAAGCAGCTTTTCTTCCATAAAGCAACATCATATTTTTAAAAATCAATTTTAGGTGTGCCTGGGTGGCTCAGTTGGTTAAGCATCCAACTTTGCCACAGTTTGATCTCAAAGTTTGTGAGTTCGAGCCCTGCATCGGGTTCTGTCTCCCTCTTTCTCTCTCACTCTCTTTCTCTCTCTGCCCCTCCCCCCTCCCCCCGCTTGCACTCTGTCTCTCTCTTTCTGAAAAATAAACTTTTTAAAACTTTTACTTATTTTTTGAGAGACAGAGAGAGAGCATGAATGAGGGAGGAGCAGAGAGAGAGGGAGACACAGAATCCAAAGCAGGCTACAGGCTCCGAGCTGTCAGCACAGAACCCAACGCAGGGCTCTAACTCATGAACTGTGAGATCATGACCTGAGCCGAAGTCAGATGCTTAACCATCTGAGCCACCCAGGCACCCCTAAACAAATTTTCTAAATCAATTTTAACACATTGTATAATTTATTATTGTCAGTGTATTTATATTGGAATAATTGATGGACTCCTAGAAACCTTAATCTTCTGAAATAATTTGGATTTTATCCATATTTCTCATAAAATAAAGCCCATAATGTATTATTGTATTACATTTTAGAGCTTTAGAAAGAACTGTGCGTTATAATAAAAATATGTAGCTAGAATGGATTTGAGGATAGTAATGGTACCATGCGAGTCCCCTTCCTTTTTATGGCCAAATATCTTGGAATTAATGTTACATGCTGTCCCTATCACCATCATCTGAATCCGATGAAAGGAAAGAGAAATTGTTATACCTCCCTAGGGAATGGTCATGGATACCTATTGATGTGTTGGATAAAATTCCATACACTTAGTAGAGAAGAGTGGTGAATGGGAGAATACAGAAAAATATAATCTTGAGATTTTCTGAAGTTCTTCTTTAACTCTATTATTAGGGCCAAGTGCAGATCAGCTGTGGGGGGGGCGGGGCATGGCCATTATTTAGTCCCTAACGGTTTGAATATTGAACTCCCAAGTTTTTGCAATTCTTTGGAGAAAAACTACCCAAGAAGTTCCAATGGAATAATTACTGAAAGTCCATTATCTTTGTCCTTCTTCTAGTTCAGAAGCCATGAACTCAAGCAATGATTCTAAAATGACCCAAAAGTAAAACAAATTCGTTTTTAAGTCTTACACTTCTGGGGAGATCTCCTTGGTCATGGTTTCAGGTGCATTGCCATTAGCCCCTGTTGATGATGCCTGTTGACCCTAGTCCAGTGAGGCCATCGTTTCCTATACAAACTCAGTGATTAAAGCACATCCCAGTATGATACCCCTTAGATTTTGCTTTATCCTGTTTAAAAACAAGAATCATCCTGGGAATGATAAAACTCTGAGGTTTTAACTCACACAAATACTTAACACCTTCACCTGGCAACGTTTCCATTCCACACCTGTTTCACAAAAAGTTTTAAAAAATTTTTTAATGTTTATTTATTTTTGAGAGAGAGATGATGGAGTGCAAAAGGGGAAGGGGCAGAGAGAGAAGGAGACACAGAATCCGAAGCAGGCTCCAGGCTCCCAGCTCCCAGCTCCCAGCTGTCAGCACAGAGCCTGACACAGGGCGCGAACTCACAAGCTGCGAGATGGTGACCTGAGCCGAAGTTGGACGCTTAACCGACTGAGCCATCCAGGCGCCCCTCACAAAAAGTTTTAAAAGAAAATTTTTGTATTTTTACCAATGGTTGTTTCATGTATCAAGTATTGTTCATTGTCTGTTTAAAAAGTCAGATCTCTGTACCATTTGTAACTCAGTTTATAACACCTTTGTATATATCCCAAAACCTCAAGGTTCCAGCTCCTTTTCAGACGGCATGGGCCCTTACCTGTTTCACACACACACACACACACACACACACACTCACACACTCACACACTCACACTCCAATTTCCTCATAGTTAAAATAATATTTAACTGGTGTAGACATTAAATTTTTATATTTTCTTGTGATCAGCTTTTCTATTTTTAACTGCCTCTCAGACCTAGAACCTCAGCATTTTTTGACTTCCTCCTCATTGCTATTCAGGTTTTCTCTATTCTCTGGCTTTTCCAAAGCCTGCTGCTTGCACAAACCTACGATTTGACTTTCATTTTATGTTTCTGTAAGTATCCACCGTTGGGACTCCGCAGGCCTGTGAGGAATGTGCTCTGAAAGTTGTGGTGGCCCGGCCGGCAGCTGCCATACTGTCACCATGCAGGTTTCTGTCTCAGGCCATCACAGTATTCACGTTCTGCTCCTTTCATTTCGGGTCCAAAAGGTTCTCCGGCTACACTCCCACCACTCCCACTCCAGCATAGGACATACCACAGTATTCTTTGCATTCTGTGACTGGAGTGCCGAGACCGAATTATTTAACAAAATCAGTATGTCGTTATTTGTACTGATCTAGCTAAATGACCACAGGAACTTTTAGCATCATTATTCCACAGGAAAGGTTGGCTTCCTACGATTTCCCAAGTTCAGTGAAGATATACTTAGCCAGTGGGTTTTTTTTTTTTTAATGTTTTTATTTATTTTTGAGACAGAGACAGAGCATGAGCAGGGGAGGGGCAGAGAGAAAGGGAGACACAGAATCTGAAGCAGGCTCCAGGCTCTGAGCTGTCAGCACAGAGCCCGATGTGGGGCTCAAACTCATGGACTGTGAGATCATGACTGAGCCGAAGTCGGACGCTTAACCGACTGAGCCACCCAGGCGCCAGTGGGTTTTAATAAAGTGGAGAACTGGGTTTTTTTACCCTTCCATAACTTTTATGGTTAGCTGCTGACAAAAGATTGGACAGAATCCAAATGCCCATCAGTAGGGGACTCTTGAATAAACAATGGTATAGCTACCTAGTACAGCTCTAGAAAGGAATGAGAAAGATCTCTGTACATTAATTTATGTTTTATCTTTATTTTTGAGAGAGAGAGCGTGAGCAGGGGAGGGGCAGAGAGAGAGAGAGATACCGAATTGAAAGCAGGCTCCAGGCTCTTGAGCTGTCGGCACAGAGTCTGACGCGGGGCTCAAACTCACACACTGTGAGATCATGACCGGAGCCGAAGTCGGACGCTTAACTGACTGAGCCACCCAAGCGCACTACCTTGTAATTATTTTATATAATTAAAAAAAACAATTAGAATTTAAAAATCAAGCATAGGCTGAAATAATTAAACTATATAATTCATGTGTGACATAAATACATAAAATAGATTTCTTTCAAATGGCTTTAAAACATAATATTTGAGGTGCCTGGGTGGCTCAGTTGGTTAAGCATACGACTTCGGCTCAGGTCATGATCTGGTGTTTCGTGGGTTTGAGCCCTGCATTGGGCTCTGTGCTGACAGCTCAGAGCCTGGAGCCTGCTTCGGATTCTGTTTCCCTCTGTCTCTGCCCATCCCTCACTCATGTGCTGTCTCTATCTCTCAAAAATAAATAAACATTAAAAAAAAGTTTTTTAATAAGTAAAACGTAATATTTTAACTATATATCCCTAGAGGATATATAAAAGAGTCACAAAATAATCTCAAATCTAGTTCATATTTTTGTTTATAACATTGCTATTATTTTGACACACGTCTTCAGATAAAGCAAAGATTATATTAATGTCATTAGGAACCAAAATTTTCAAGGTAAGGGAGAGAAGATACAAGTATAAAATGAAAGGATTTAATGAAAGCCGTGTAATCTTATATATGAATCATGAATATGAATGTAAACTCATGACATTTTTTCTAAAAGGTATGTATTTCAATAGCTGTGTCCATTGAAAAGAGAAGTAACAACAACCTGTTAACTGTTGGCATCCTCATCATCCAGATTGCGGTCTCTAAATTCTGTTTCTCAGATCAGTGATTGTGTGCGTGGAACAGGAAATGTCCAGGATGAACCTGGGATAGTCTGTCATGCCAGAAATGGAAGAAACTAGATGTCTGATGATATGAAAAGACATGGAGCCGCTCTGAAGAGGCTCCCACTGGCCAAAGAAGGCACAATTTGAGCAATGGATTGAAACTCATCAAATATATTACACACACACACACCCCCCCCCGCAAAAAAAAAAGTCAAAACCACTTGAATCACATGTAGAGGTTTCTAAAGCACTGTTTTAAAAGTCTCATCGTTTTTTAACATTTATTTATTTTTGAGACAGAGAGAGACAGAGCATGAACGGGGGAGGGTCAGAGAGAGAGGGAGACACAGAATCTGAAGCAGGCTCCAGGCTCTGAGCTGTCAGCACAGAGCCCGACGTGGGGCTCGAACTCACGGACCGTGAGATCATGACCTGAGCCGAAGTCGGACGCTCAACCGACCAAGCCACCCAGGCGCCCCAAAAGTCTCATAGTTTTGATGAATAGTTCATCCTCTGGATGTCTGTAAAAAGACCCTCTTCGTTACACCTAGTCTGTCCCCTCCTGCTCTTTTCCATATATGTGTGTGGGTATAAAATCTGGAAGAAAAAAAGATCTGGTTAGATAGACTATGTTTAGTACATTTCAGCCTGTAGTTTAAAGCAGGAAGTTGGAAAGGCAACCTGCTGTGCGCACTAGAACCTGTATTTTCCTGGTCTTTCTGCATAACCTGAGAGTCTTTGGGGCCTTAGTCTTGTCCACCTCATATTTCTGCTTTAGGCACACCAAATTTCAGTGGACTCTAACTGATTTTAAAGGCACTGGGCAGAACAGTGAGTTCTCATTTGCTACAAATAAAACCAGAACTTACCTACAAGGCTTTTTTGAGAAATAGTATAGTTTGAATTTACTCTCTGTACCTTCTCAGTTTGCCAGCTTGTCCTTTTAGGCCAAAAAAGGCCATATAGGCCTTGGCTCAAATAGCAAGCACAGCTGTTTCTGTACTGACCAAATGAGGCATGTTATGTGCAAAGTGTTTGGGGGCTGTTCTTTTTTTCTTTCTAGAAGAATCCACTAGGCCTGAGGGACTTGGAAATACTATTCTTCCCTCTCCTGGGGGTTCAGGGAACAATGAGCTGTATCATTTAATAGGCAAAAGTAATATGATCTTGGGGCACCTGGGTAGCTCAGGTGTTTAAGTATCCAACTTCAGCTCAGGTCATGATCTCGCGGTCCGTGAGTTCAAGCCCTGCATCGGGCTCCACTGACAGCTCAGTGCCTGGAGCCTGCTTCAAATTTTGTGTCTCCCTCTCTCTGCCCTTCCCCCGCTCACACTCTCTCTCTTTCTCAAAAATAAACATTAAAAAAATATTTTTAGGGCCGCTTGGGTGGCTCAGTCGATTAAGCATCTGACTTTGGCTCAGGTCATGATCTCGTGGTTCGTAGGTTCAAGCCCTGCATCGGGCTCTGTGCTGACAGTTCAGAGCTCAGATCCTGGAGCCAGCTTCAGAGTCTGTGTCTCCCTCTCTCTGTCCTTCCCCTGCTTGCTCTCTCTCTCTCTCTCAAAAATAAAGAGACGTTAAAAAAAAATTTTTTTTTTTAATTTTTAAAGTACTATGATCTTTTAGAGCCTAGAACTGAGAACCTGAAAAGTATGTTTCTAAGGAGTCAGATCTGTGTTTAAATAGGCCTAAGTTGGGGCGCCTGGGTGGCTCAGTCGGTTAAGCGTCCGACTTCAGCTCAGGTCACGATCTCGAGGTCCGTGAGTTTGAGCCCCGCATCGGGCTCTGGGCTGATGGCTCAGAGCCTGGAGCCTGCTTCCGATTCTGTGTCTTCCTCTCTCTCTGCCCCTCCCCCGTTCATGCTCTGTCTCTCTCTGTCCCAAAAATAAATAAACGTTAATAAAATAAATAGGCCTAAGTTTGTAATTCTGGGAATGTATTTGTTTTTTAATTAACATCTAAGAAAAACTTGGTCAATCTTGTTTCTTCTGCCTTTTTCCTGCTATGTTTTAAAGCAGACCTTTGCTAATATGGCATTTCACCATACATATTTCCTTACTGGCAATTTATTTAACCTCTGGGGGCCCTCTCTACCGAAATGGAGAAAACATTCCCTGCTTTATTATTTCATTAAAAAGCTGTGAGAGGTGAAAACATTTTGGAAGTAAGAGTGCTAACAAAATGAAAGCACTACTGATTCTAGATTATGTCAGGGTGTCCTCTCCAAGGTAAAAACTCTGATTTGTTTTAAAATGAAAGTAGTGAGGGACACCTGGGTAGCTCAGTCGGTTAAGCAGGCAACCTTGGTTTTGGCTCAGGTCATGACTATCTCACAGTGTGTGGGTTTTAGCCCTGTGTCGGGCTCCCTGCTAGCAGTGTGGAGCATGCTTGGGATTCTCTCTCTCTCTCTCTCTCTCTTTCTCTCTCTCTCTCTCTCTCCCCCTCTCCCCCCCCCCCCTCCTCACTTGCCCTCTCTCTCAAAATAAATAAACTTAAAAAGTATTCTAGAAATGTGGGTGTGCCTAGGGCACTCATACTGTATTGAAAAAAAATGAAAATAGTGAATCAAGGGATGCTTGGCTGGGTCAGTCGACAGAGCATTTGACTCTTGATCTTGGGGCCACGAGTGAAAGTTTACTAAATAAATAAAAAAACAAAATAGTCAGGTTTCAGTATACCATGTAAAAATACATAAATATGGTTCTCTAGATGTATGCCTTTTTTTCAAAGGCTGGTTTAGTTTTGGTTTTCCAGTTGGAGATAAATATTTGGGCAAAACATAGTGTTCAGCAAGCCAACCCGATCATTTTCACTTTTGGAGTCAAGCCCTGAAGGCCATTCTCTTTTCCCCACAAATAGAGCCTGGCATTTCAACATCAGATATTCTGTCTTGGATCAAACAAGAGGAAGAACCCCAGGTTGGGGCCCCACAGGAGGCTAAGGAGAGTGACCCGCACAAGGGTGCCTATGCCGGTGAGTGAGGACTCGGAGATGCCCCCGTCCAGATTCTGCTCAGGCCAGGACTGACTGAGGAAGCGGCAGGTGGGGGCCGGGGCGGGGGGGGGGGGGTGTGTTGTGGAGGCAAGGACGGGGAAGAAGACGGGAAAGGGGGAAAAGGACACATTCAAGTAGGTGAGAAATAATGAAATCAAAGTGAGATGAATTTTATGTGTGAAAACACACCCTTTTAAGTGTAAAGACAAAGTCGATTTGTTAGAGGGAGAAAGATAAGTGCCCACAGGATGGACCAAAAGTAGGAGGATGAGGAAAGACCGAAGACCATCTGAGGATTGTGTAGAAAGGATAGAACAAAAAAGGGGGGAGGAGATGAGCCATAGAGACAAGAATGTCCTTGGAGAGGTGCAAGTGTTGACAAAGCTCTCCCGTGGGACAAAGTGATGGCAGAAGCAGCAAATAGCTTCCTTCCCAGAGATTTAGCACCATCTATATTTTGCCATCTGAATTGTAGAAGAGAATCTCAAGGTCAGAAGGAACCCATTCATATATATGACTTGATGCAGCCTGTTTGAAATATCCTCTATGCCCTGTGTTCCATTAGACTCTAGGAAACAAATAAAAAATACCAGTTGGTGCTCTTCCAGATATTTATATCGGACACCTCCCCCCCCCCCCCCCAATGCCCCAGGACTGGGCATGCCCACTGTTAAGTCTCCAGGGTGAGTGAGGTGGATGACTTCTATAAGAGAAATCAGGAGTTTGGAGAAGATCTGTCAGTTTTAGTTTAGGTGTTTAGTTGTGGCCTCCAGCCAGTTGTGAAGCCGGAATTGGGCCTTGCGAGATTGGCGTGACATGGTCGGGTGTGATTTGGGAAGATGGGAAGAGACGGATGGAGGCTACAAAAGGGAGGGCAGAATGAGCAAAGATTCAGAGCCAGAAATGACTGGATTTTCAGGCAAAGTAAAGAGAGCTAATAGTCATGAAGCATTTATCTGGCCGACCGAAGAGAAGTCAGAGTAGATGAATGTGTCATTTTTAGGCCTTGTACCGGGAGTTGCCATCAGACGACTATTGACGGGGGTGACCCTGAGTCCTTTCTTTCAGATGAGGAGCTTGTCATCAAAGCTGAAGGCCTTGCCCGAGCCTCCCTGTGCCCCGAGGTTCCCGTCACCTTCTCTTCTCCACCACCGGCAGCGAAGGACGCTTTTTCCGATGCGGCTTTCAAAAGCCAGCCGTCTGCGTCCATGGCACCTTTTGGACGTCCAGCCGCAGACCTGGCCGAAGCCTCTGAGGGACAAGTGACTTTCACGCAGTTGGGCAGCTACCCCCTGCCGCCTCCGGCCGGGGAACAGGTATTTTCATGCCACCACTGTGGCAAGAGCCTCAGCCAAGACATGTTGCTGACCCACCAGTGTAGCCACACAGGTGACCACCCCTTGTCCTGTGCCCAGTGCCCTAAGCACTTTCCCCAGCAGGCCGACCTCAGCAGCAGCTCCCAGCCCCACGCCAGTGACACGCCCCCCACCTGCCCGCACTGCGCCAGAACTTTCACTCACCCGTCAAGACTCACCTACCACCTCCGGGTCCATAACAGCACCGAGCGCCCCTTCCCCTGTCCCGACTGCCCCAAGCGCTTCGCGGACCAGGCCCGGCTCACCAGCCACCGGCGAGCGCACGCGAGCGAGAGGCCCTTCCGCTGCGCGCAGTGCGGCCGGAGCTTCAGCCTGAAAATCAGCCTCCTGCTGCACCAGCGGGGGCACGCGCAGGAGCGGCCTTTCTCCTGCCCCCAGTGCGGCATTGACTTCAATGGCCACTCGGCCCTGATTCGCCACCAGATGATCCACACGGGCGAGCGCCCTTACCCGTGCACTGACTGCAGTAAGAGCTTCATGCGCAAGGAGCACCTGCTGAACCACCGGCGGCTGCACACGGGCGAGCGGCCCTTCAGCTGCGCGCACTGCGGCAAGAGCTTCATCCGCAAGCACCACCTCATGAAGCACCAGCGCATCCACACGGGCGAGCGGCCCTACCCTTGCGCCTACTGCGGCAGGAGCTTCCGCTACAAGCAGACGCTCAAGGACCACCTGCGCTCGGGCCACAGCGGGGGCTGTGCGGGCGACAGCGACCCCTCTGGACAGCCGCCCGACCCCCCGGGGCCGCTCCTAACTGGGCTCGAGACTTCTGGCCTGGGCGTTAACACCGAAGGTCTAGAGACCAGTCAGTGGTACGGGGAAGGGAGCGGAGGGGGGGTTTTGTAAATCTCGCTCCTTTCGCGGTTCTCCGTGCCCGCTGGCCCCTGGGCCCTCCGCAGTGATCGCCGTGTGGCACGTCCGTGAGTTTGGGATCTTACACACTTGACTACAGACACGCCGGAATTTGGAACTTGACAACATTACAAGAACACCACACTTTGAAACCCAGAAAGACCTGGAAAGGGACCCAGCATCCCGATCGTTTCAAAAGTATTACCTAAGCAGAAGTTGTATAAGAATGTTACATACGAATGTTGCAGAGAGGTTAGGAAGCAAGATTTGTCCTCTGGTAATCCATCACAGGGTCCTAAGGTAATAATGATTGTGGCTCTAGGTAGGAAGAGCCTCCAAAGTTCGAAGCCCATCCTGAGGCATGAGAATGTCTCACCGAACCTCTGGTTAATTCCTTGATGGTGAGATGGTTGTTAGGAGGGAGTGCTGGAGCCTGGGTCGCGTGCGCCCCTTCCTGATACCAGCTAAAATCTGCTCCTGTGCTGATGTACTGCCTCTCCCGAGATGAGAATTCAAGACTGCCTTCCTAGGTTTCCTAGATTAATTCTTCTAATACGTTTTGTTTAATATCCGGGGAGCAAGAAGCCTGACTTTAAAAGCTTCTTAAGGAGAACAGTTCCTAACTTTGAATAGTTTGATTTGAAGAGTTCAGGCTCTTATTGGCATTTAAACTGCTAGGAGCCTTTGTGGAGGTCCTCGTTAAAAAAGCGGGAGCAGTGTCCTTAGCCCCAGCTTTAAAATCTAGAGAGCCCAGAGAAATGACAGAACAGCCTGAAATTTGTGCCTGAACCATGACATAAAAATTTATGTCAGATTTTCCTTATTTCCAAGCTAATAAGCTGGTTTTTCCGTTCCTGCTGTCTCATCTTCTTGACAGTCATCAGCAGAAAAGATCACGGCGCTTTCCAGAAGTGTTACGGAGTTTCAGAAAGTGCCCGTGGCTCTCAGCTTTCCTTTCCTCAGTAGTGAGATGATGGTGCTCTCCTGCAGCTTTCTTGAGTTACCAGTGTCTGCGTGCCCCTTCCGGCTCTCCCCATTGGCAGTGGGCAGACTGAAGGGCTTTGTGGGTCCCTGAGCACTAAGCACCAGTACAGACAAGGACAGCCCCTTCTTGCCTGTTCTGCTTTTAGGGACCTTGGCTCCCATGTGCTCGAGATCATTCAGTCAGAGGAGGGCATCGGAGTGTGGTCCTGCTACTAAGTGGCTTTGCAGTGGGACATAAGTCCCTTTCCCTGTACAGACTGCAAATTTTCATCTGCAAAATGATGAGGCTGGTGGAAGGAAAAAAAGTGAAATTAACAAAGAAATTAACAAAACTCGTGGTTCATTTCTTCTGCCAAAATTCTATCTCTAACTCTGGCTTCTCTCCAGGCGAAGCCAAATAAGACCCCCCCCAAATCCAAGCAGAGACGTTCTTGTTGAAACTTGACCAAACTCGATTTGTTTTATTCCGGCTGGGAGCCTGAGGTGGGAGAGACTGCCCTAAGTCTTGGGCTGTAACGCTGTTGATTCCTACCCTCTCTTGTTTCCCCTGAATCTTTCTCAGATGCCTGGAAACAAGGTCTGCAAGTACTTAGCACAGTTTCTTGATGAAATGATAAGGGAGGCACCCATTTTTCCCTTATCACCTAGCCCAGCCTTCACCCAGCCTAGCTATGCATAAACACCCTAGGAAAAAGGTTTTGCCCTGGCTAGCTTTGCTCCTGGGAAGGCTCTGTCTGAACATGCTGCCCTTAGAGGACAATTGCATTTATGAAACATCTGCTCTGTGGCATCCACAATACCAGGGATCACGGGAGACCTAAGAATGAGTGTGAGACCCGATTCCCTGCCATAACTTATAGTCTGAAGGCAATGAGAAAATCCAGTGTAGAACAAACCAGGACAACTGATGAAAAGAACCCCAGCATATTGGGATTAGTGCTTTCTAGTTAGAATCTAGACCAATACTATAGGTAAATGTAGGGGCTCTGGGGCTCCCAAAGCCAGGGTTCCAGCTTCACTGGTGACCTACTAGGAACTTGGTGTGAGATCCAGCTCTGGTTTGAACCTTGTCTCCTCATTAAAGGGGACAAGAATCAAAGCACTACCTTTAGGTGGTGAGTTCCCTTTTCTGGAAGGATTTGAATATTTGCCTGGGTGTGCTAGAAAGGGATTCCTACATTAGGTGTGGTGCTGGTCTAGATAACGTCAGAAACTCTCTACTCAAAGATTTAACGAGGGTACAGAGCTTGTTAATGAGAGAGACCTGTGGGTTAAAATGCTACATATACATCCCACAGTCTTTTCTGCAAGGAACTGTAGTCAGCAGGGACCCACACTCTGGCAAGAAGTTGAACACGGTTCAGATATCAATGAGGTGGTTCAAATGCCATGGCAATAGCCATGAAGCTGAATGACAGGGAATGGGCAGGGCCATGCCAGAAAGATGGAAGTCCGTGTTCTAATCCTCAGCCCCATACACACCAGGGGTTTTCGATTGTGCATTCTGGTCTCCTTTCCCTGCACCGATCCTCTAACAGGTAGAACTCCGGGCCAGCTCTAGACTTTGTTTGCTTAAGATTCCTGAGCGGATGCATAAATGTATCAGTGGAAAACTTAAGCCCAACAGAAAGGTTTCAGAGTGTGGAGAAACTTGGTCCATCGAGGGCTCTTGAGAGAGACCATTTAACTGCAGTTGAAGTAGCTGAGGATTGGTTGTCATGACCAGGCAAGATAGGAAAGACGAGAGCCCAGAAATGTGCTCTCCGTCAGTCTGCCCCTGGGCTAAGAGGTCTGTCACGTACAAATAGGCATATCCCCTTGGAGTAGATCCAGATACTGACTCTAACCAGATTCACTCTTTGCTTGCCAAGTTTTTCATCGTCACCATTAGATGAGCCTCTGTTTCAGCCACAGGTGTGAAAATAAATGGAAGTTGATTGCTTGTCTAGAAAGTGAAAGAAGACTCTGGTCCTTTCTGCTGGAAATTTAATATTGGAAACACGGTAGCTGGGCTCTGGCTAGAGCAGTGCTTTACGTAAATAAGACTGCAAGGTTCCAGTGGGAGACTGCTGGGCTGCTTTTTGGAGCGTTTTGGAAAGACTTGGGTGACCATGCCCATCTCAACCAGGATGAGATCGGATGGCTGCTCACTGGGGAATAACAAACGTTCACTGTCTCAGTCCGCAAAAACTTTGTTGATAATAAAAGACCCGGGTTCCTTTATTCATAACAAATGGGATGGAGAACCCAGTTTCTGCTCAGGTTTTCTCCGAGGAGAGTCAGAACGCCCTGGTCCTTCCCCCCCACCTTCCACCCCATATTGAAGCTTCTTAGACAACAAAAAGCTGTCTGAGGGCTGCTCAATAGCAATGAGTCAAAGCAAGTCTTTCCCCAAATGGCTCTTATAGATGAGGAACTCTGTTATCATCAGATAGGTTTCTTCTCTGTGTTTGGTGGATGCTTTGACCCTGTTCCGTTAACTCTACAAACTCACAGGGTCTATACATAGGACATCCTTTGAGTAGGGAAGTACCAGGTTCTTTAAGCAAAAGAACCTCAAGTTAGGTCAAACTGGCAGGGAGGGGAGGAGGGGGAGGGGGAAGTGCACAGCACCTTAACTAAAGGACACACGTGGGTTAGTAGAGCTTAATGGGCACAGACTCGGAGTCAGACCTGTATTCAAGTCCTAGCATCATCAGAAATATCATAACATATGCTATGTAACCATCATGAGCCTAGTTTCCTTATCTGTAAAATGGAATGACATCTAGGTCTCAAGAGGGTTTGGGGCTTAGAGGAAAAGGAAGCCTGTGTGAAGTGCTTAGCTCAGAGCCTGCCAACACAGGGGTCAGTATGGAAACTATCCAGAAAGGTTACGGGACCGACTGGAGAGACGATCCTAAGTCTGGGCTGCTCTACAGAAGCATTTAATTGCCTGATGTCTCAGCTTTTTGACTGCTGTCTTTTGCTTCTGTTTAACCTGTTCTTGTATTCTGTCTTTCCTGTACCTCCTGGTTCCCACAGGTTTCTGTGTACCTTGACCCCACGTGGCTCTGATTCTTTTGTTTTTTTCTTCAGATTCTAAAGCCTGCGATGTGGCCCAGCTCCCCTTTCTATACCAGGTCACACAGGTTTCCAGCCAACCCTTGGATTGGCTGCCCTTGGGTTGCACGCTCATCTTGGTTCAGTCAGCTGTGGTCAGGAGGAAACGTCCTGTGCTTCCTGCACCAGGGTCTGTGGGCCTGGGAATGGGCAAACGGTGGCACAGGGTTGTATTTCTGGCACCACCAGGACAGGGGACAGTCTCTGTTTCAAAGACGTCTACTTCATTAGGACTTTAAGAGACCAGAGCTTATTGTCCCTACCATAAGGGAACTAGAAGGTACTATTTATGTATCTTGCAACATGAGCAATCTCTTACCTTCTAAGGTGTTAACTCCTCCCTTTCTGGCCCGCTCTAGTTTCTTTTCAAATGTGTAACTCTGGCCATGATCCTATATATACGCATACACAATGACTTCTGTCAGCTAGGTCAAGTTGTCTCTTCAAAACAAAAAAGTATTTCACCCCTAGGGCCAATCAACCACTAAAGGAGGCAGAGAGATACGGCCCAATCAGAGAAGCCTCAGAAGCAGCGTGCTGCAATGCTCTCAAAAACTGCCAGGTACATTTGAAATATTTGATAAAGTCTCATTGAGCTATGTGGCTTTAATGGCAAAGCCATTATTTACTGTAAAATCTTGAAACTGGTCTAAAAAGTGAGCTAATAACCAAGAACACAGGCCATATCCTGTTTCGTATCCCTCACGGGCCACGTGCTGATAGGGACATGGGTGTTCAGTGCATAATCATCCAGTGGAAAGACCACCTGAGCAGGAGTTAAAAACGGGATTCTGGCCTAGCTGAACACTGTTTTCTTGATAGGGAGCAAGCCACTTAATTTGTAGGTCTCATCTTCCTAATTCTAATATGCAGACAGAACACAATGGTTCTTCCAACTCCAAAATCGTGGAATTTAAACATTTTACATCTGGGTCCTGTTTTCCTTGTCTGGTTTCTCCCCAGATTCTGCCCTGTTGAGAGATTGCATCTGACACAGTAGAATAAACACCTTGGAGAGGTATGCATTCTTAGACTCCTATTCTAACCATATTATAATTACTCCAAAGCCATACAAACTGACAAAATTCCAGCAAAACTATAACATTTTGTTTTAAATACACAGTACACATTCGACTGCATTTTACTTAAAGCACAAGAAAACAAAAAGAAGGCATACCAAAATAACAATGATGGATCTAGGGTGCTGGGGCCATTCAGTGGTTCTTTTTGGAAAGTGGGTTCTTCCTCCCCGTGTTTGTAATGTAAAATACTTTATGTCCAGCATCTATAATGCTTTTATAAGAATAAGGCTTATCGTAATGAAAAAGTTCTTGGAAAGGAAGTCAGGAGGCCAGAATTTGAATCTCATTTTGGTTTTCTCATTCCTAGTATGAGGATAATGCCCACTTTACTAACTTTACATAGGTCACTCAAATGAGGAAAGGTCTTTGAAAGCATTTTGAAACATACTGCAGGCCTAAGAAAGTGTCGACATCGATGCAGAATTACTTGTTGACCAGTTAAACAATTTCCTGGATGTTGTTGGTGCATCTTTTCGTTCAAGGCCAGGCAGCGGTTGTTTCTTCGCTTCCAGTCTGCCTGCCTGTGCTGGGGAGAAGCTGGCCCGAGACGGCAATTTGGGAAGCAGTGGGAAGAACAGTATGTGTGAGCAGAGACTGAAAACAAAGCTTGATGCAGAAAGTGTCAGACCTATCTATATAATGCGTTCACTTCTACCAGCAACTTATGCCAGATAACCAGTTTTATGTATATGAGGAATTGTAACAAATTAGAAAGGCGGGCACATTACTGGAGAGACCGGGCTAAACAGGCTGAATTCAAAATCAAGGAAGTACAGAAAGCAGTCTACATACGGCAGTTCTTGGCGTTGAATTGTAGTTGTAAAAAAATTGTGTAAGAGAAACAATATCTACAAGCCAAGCTCACTGAGTAAACAGCAGGATAAAAACAATGGACAAGAATAGTTCAATCAGTCCCATGTTTATTAGCCAATAAGTACTAATTCGGGATGCTCATTGCCACAGGGTGATCCTGTAAGGCGGAGACAGGCACACTGTTTTGATCTCGGCTGAACGTGAGACGAAGCCGGGGACCTTAAAAAATAAATTTGTGCCAGGGCCCACCCTGGCATGGTCTAATTTGCCTGGGGTGGAGCCTGGGTGTTTTGTTTTTTTTTAAGTCCCCCCCCCCCCCCCCCCCACGCGATTCTAATGTGCCTGCAAGTTTAGAAGATCCTAGAACAAGAAAGTGAATTCTTGGACTGGAAATGAGCAGTTAGCCTGCTTTACTGGAGCAGGGAGCTGTGGATCAGAGATTCATAAAGGGTCACTGAATCCACAACGGGCCGTCCTAATTTCGTAGGAAGTAAGGCTGTGGGCATGGTGGTTGAAAAAGTTCTGACTGATCGCAGTCGGTAGGACCTCTAGAGGCCGCGGGAAAAGCCGCATTCTCTCTCCTGCGCCCACTGCGGGCTCTGGCCAGAGAGACCGGGTGTGTGACACACTGTCAGCATACCAGACGAGCCCAGATGGGATCCGTTCTGGTGCCTGCAGCGTACCCTGACTCGCATTGTGACACTAGCAGTTTGATGAAGAATGAAAAGGGATCTTGGTGATGTCCTTACCGGCTCGGCTTTAACAATAATACGGGGTTTCACACCTTATTTGTCGCATTTAGGAAAACCAGTATTAACTCTGTAGGAGCACTGGACTTCATTTGGAATGAATTTTGACCATTTTTAGTAATCAAATCCACACTTAAAAGTTGAAGTGACGCCCGTCGGGAGGATTCAAGAGAGCATACTGCGATTGTTAACTTACCAACACAAAACCTGTCTTCTGCATGCACAGAGTTTCTAAGCCCTGGACACCTGTCGCAGTAGAACTGTTGAGTAGCTAACTCAGGCACCCAAGCAATCACATATTTATTGACACTGAGCAAAGTACCGTAGTCATTAAGAACTGAAGAAGAGCCAGGGAACTTCACTCATCTGCTGTGCCAAGACTTGTTAAGAAGGTGACGAAATGCCTACTTGAAGTAGGCTAAGAATAAACTCAGGAGGGAAAAAGTAGTATTTTCTCTAAACTTTCTGCAAAGCAGGAATTCTCAGAAGTTAGTGAGAAGGAGGGAATGTGTGTGTGCATGCACGCACACACTGAAGTTTGAATAAAAACGTTGGCAAAGGTGGGTCTGAAAGGGCAAGTGTGTTGGAAACTCATTAGCGAGAGCAAACTGACCTTAAAACTCTAGAATACAAAACATTTTGCTGTGACCCTCCCATCAGCACTCTGCCTCTTTAAGTAGCAGGAGCTTTATCACCTCGCCCCGCAGTGCCCGCCCCTCCATAAGCCCTGCCTGATTTTTAGTCACACTTAGGATATCAGCGACTTTGACACCCACAGGTTACCCTTCCTTGGAGGTTGGTAGCACTAGAGCCTAACGTGAAGACAGGAAGTTGTCACCACAGACACGCCAGCGGGTGAGGGGACCTGCCGCTGCTCTGTTCTCCTTCCCGTGGGTTACACTGTAGGCCCTAAGCCTGCTTGGTAAATTAGGCGTGGGGAGACAACCGAGATAGGAGTGCAAATCCGGTTACCGTGTTGGCTTCGCTGAGTGAATCTGGAGGTTCCCTTCCTCAAATAAAGCTTGTGGTTGTTGAAGGGGCGTGGAGTGCATGGGGGCAGCAGGAATACCTAGGAAGTGATAGACACACGTGTTGGGATTCTCCGGAGAAAAAGAACTAAAAGGGTATATGGAGATACATTCTAGGAATTAGCTCATGCATTTACGGAGGTCCCGAAGTCCTATGATCTGCCACTTGCAAGCTGGAATACCAGGAAGGCCAGTTGTGCAATTCATTCTGAGTCCAGAGGCCTAAGAACCCGGAGAGGTGATGTCCAAGGGCGGGAGGAGATAGATGTCGCAGCTCAAGGAAGGAGTTAATCTGCCCTTCCCCTGCCTCTTTGTTTTATTCAGGCCCTCAATGACTTGGATGAGGGCATCTTCTCCATAATCAGTCTACCTATTCAAATGCTAATTTTTTTTTTTCTGGAAACACCCTCCTAGGCACACCCAGAAATCATGTTTTACCAACCATCCGGCCATTCTTGGGCCCGACCAAGTTGGTGTGTAAAATGACCCATCACAACACATAAATGTTCTGGCATTTATGAATGCCCTCTCCTTTGGCCTCTCCCGCATCCTCTGGTTCAGCATCTATCACTTCAAACACCCTGGCCAGAGCAGTAGTTATGGAACTTCTAGTGAGGAGATGAAAAGCAGTTCCCACCAGAGAGACAGAGGGTCCACAGCCTGGGTCTCTTTCCCTCACAAAAGCTGTTTATCAACAACGATACTTGACATTTTATAATCCACATTGTCCAGCTGCTTACTCTGCCCCTCAATAATTTAAACTGCCTCTTGGTTACCCAGTGACTCAGAGAAACAGGTCTAATGACCAGACAGCCCTCCCAGTATGAGATCTCCCCGCCTTCCTGGCACAGCCCTCAGCCCCATCAGGCCATCGGTCACTGGCGTACCCATCAGAGAGGGTCTGTGGGCAGTGCTGCTCCAGCAGCCCCTTCCTCGGGCCCTTCTTGTTTTCCTTTTGGGAGGTGTCCCTGATCCATTCTCCCCCGCCCCGCCCTGCCTCCCCTTCCCTCCCTCCCACCCAGCTGTAGCTACCACTGGTTTTTGTGGCCTGTGGTCACCAAGCATGGTGGTTCTAGAATAATGCTGGTACAGTGAAAGCTGTACATTTAAATTGTTTGAGTTCAGTAGCTTTGAGCTTATCATGCAGGGAATAGAACCTTCACTAGCCTGTAAGCTCCTTGAGGATACGACTGTCCACAAGAGACTCATTCTGTATCTGGAAAGGGTGTCTAACAGAGAAACCACTTGATAATTATTCATCGGAATATGATGCTGAAAGCACAGGTCTCACCTGGGCCGACAATGCCCTTTATTTTACTAAGTGCAATAGGACCAAAGGGTACCAGTCTGGGGTGATTCTGTGGTAGGCCTGCCTCTACACAGGGCAGTAAGTAGCTTTGGAGATCTTGGTCTTTGGAAGAGAAGAACCAGTCCTTTAAAAAGACAAAGTAGATACAATTTTAAGGATAATTGTAAGACATCTTTGGGGGGTAACTACCTTAGTTGGGTGCCTATTACGTGCTAAGCACTGTTCTCGTCTCATTTGATTTTACAGCTGTGGAGTAGACATTTGCTTCATTTCTATAGGAAGAGACCGAGGGGAAGGTCAGAAGTTAAACTGCTCACGGTCACAGCTAGCGAGTGGTGATTTTGGAACTTAAACTCAGGTATATCCAACTGCAAAGCCCACCCTCTGCCTAAGCAGTACCGGGCACATAGTAGCTGCTCAGTAAATATTTGTGGAATGAATGAGTGAATTTCCCCCTCACCCTAATCTCCATCAGCCTACCAGGGCCTCCCCCTGGTTCCTCCTCTGATTTAGCTTGACCTTTCAAAGTGATGTTGACCTGTATTTAAAGGTTTTGGAAGAGGCTGCTATTAAAATACGGTGCACCTTACCTGGGAGGAAGAGTTCGGCCCTCTTCTGACACGTTGGCCCAGATCACTTCTCTGTCATCCAGACCAATGCAAAGGCCTGGAATCGGTCGCGGTAAATTTGGATTGGGAAGAGGGAGAGTGGGAGGTAAAGCCCGTGAAGGAACGAAGGAAGGGGAAAGGCCAGAAGATACAGTCCGCAGGCACAGTTACTCTTGCAAATTTTTCAGTAGGGTCAGACACCATTTCCCTTGGGGATGCCCAATACATATTTGCAGCATTAACAGAAATCGGGACGCGGCATTGTTTGGGACTCTGGGGCCAGGCATCCCACACGCAGGGATCCAACGAGCATATCCACCCAGGGCCACCTGGGGGGGGGGGGGGGGCGGCGGTGGGCGTGGCCCAGGCCCCGAAGTGGCCCCCGCCGGTCCCCGCGGGCGGGCAGGAGCTCGGAGGCCATTGGCTGGCGAGCTGGCGGCGCAGGGGCGGGGAGCGCCGCCGAAGGGGACTGTTTGCTCCTACGGGCTGTAGATGGAGCTGTCCGGCCCCGGCGAGGGGGAAGGCGCCTGGAAAACGTTCTTCTTCTCCCTGGCCGGCCCGAGCGGGGAACAGCACTCCCAGGATGCAGTTTGTGTCAACACGGCCGCAGCCTCAGCAGCTGGGCATCCAGGGCCTGGGGCTGGACAGCGGGAGCTGGAGCTGGGCCCAGGCTCTGCCCCCGGAGGAGGTCTGCCACCAGGAGCCGGCGCTGCGCGGGGAAATGGCCGAGGGAATGCCGCCCATGCAGGTGGGTGCAGCCCCCGCCCAGCGCCATGGCCGCGCCGCCTGGCCGTGGGGGCGGGGCGCGGGGCTGCGGGCGCCCGGGGGCCCTCGGCGTGCGGGCGCGGCATCGGAGGCCCCGGTGGGCCCGGGGCCCGGGCGGACTCGCGCGGCAGGCGGGGCGCGGCGGCTCCGAGCAGGCCCGGCCCCGAGTCCCGCGGCCGGCCCCGGCGCCCGAGCAGGCCCGGCCCGCGCGCGCCGCCGAGCAGCAGGCCCCGAGGCCGCGTGCACGGGGTGCGGGCGCCCGGAGGAGGCCCCGCGGGGAAGGGGGCCGAGACCTGGCGGAGCCGTGACCGCGGCTCACCTTCGCGCCTGGCGGCCGAGCGCTCGGCCCGCCGCACTCGTGCCCCGGCCCCCGGCGTGTGCGCACCTGCGTACCCCAACAGGTTTACACCGTAGCCACTTTGACAAAAAGATATTTTTGGATGTTGTATTGCCATCTTGCACCAAGTCTAACGAGTCATTCGGTTTTCCCTTGCACCGGGTGTGACGGAGGAGAGGGGCCGTCGAGAGGTGACTTTGCCTTCTTTTCAGCCGTTGGCAAACTTGGCTGCACGTTAGAGTCACCCGAGCGTTAAGACTCCTGACGCCCAACTTGGCCCCAACCCAGTGAAATCAGCGTCTCTAAGGTTGAGAGGAGACACCAGTCAGTTCTTTAAAGCTCCGTGAGGATCTCAGTGTGCAGAGGAGTTTGATAGCCAGTGCTTGGGAGCTGTGTACTGTGTAAAAGGCGAGGAGGTGGTGCCCATGAGACCTGGACGGGTCTCCCCGCCCCCGGAGAGTGTGGGAACCGACTCTGGGCGGATCCCCCAGAAGCCCACTCTGTTCCTGGCCTGCTTCTCGACCGGGTTCTGACAAGTTAGCCGGGAGCTGCTCCGTTGTGTTGGATCATTTTTCAGCCTTAGGTCTCCAAACCTTCCAAAAGCAAATTGGGCCTGGGGACGCTCTGAGCTTCCGCTGTCGGCCCTTGTCTCCTCCTATGGGCCCGGAGGAGTCAAGCCTAAATCTGCTCAGATGGATGGCTTTGATGGAAACATCGCCTCTTTCTTCTGCAGGGCCTGGCATTCAGGGCCCTGTTCCCCTTTATCCCAGGTCACCGAGCGATTCCCTGGAAGCTGTGGGGTGTTCCTCTGTGACGGTCACAGCTGCTTAGAGTTAGGGCAGTTGGCATGCCTGTCCCTAGCCTGCCCGGGTCACCCCTAAGCAGCAGGCCACCACGTTGCCCAGCCTGAGGGCCTCTTCAGCAGCAACAGGGAGAAAGGAAAACGATACCTCCTCCCATCGCACATGTAAGGAGAATTGGCTTATCATCCCTGCTGTTGTCCATTATTAAGCCCTGGTTGCTGCTATGGTATGGGGCTGGTTCCCAGGTCACCAATGAACTGTGACCACCCCCTCTTGGTCACAGGGTTTAGCTCCCAACTTGTACCCAGGCGGCCTCACCTTCTGGGGGCAGAGCTGCACCCTGGGGTGCCCCTCCTCCAGGAAGCAAGGACGGGACTGGGAAGTCTCCTCTTCCTCTTAGGCACGTCCTCCTCTCCCCTCGTCAGTGAATGTTTTCTGGCGAGCCTATTTTCATTTTAGAAAATATGAATAAGTAGTTGTGTATGGAAAACAGGCTGCCCTTCAGCTCACTCACTGGGGCTCTCTGGTGGCTCCTTGGGTCACAGCCCTGCTGGGTATGGTGGCACTTTCCTCAACTGTGTTTTTGTTCCCTGCGGCACCTAGAGCTGCCCCATTTGGCGGTGAAACCAGGTGCCATAGAATGACCACCACTTCTCCGTGCCTCAGTTCCATCATCTCGAAGGCGGAGATAATCATTCTTGCCCCAACCTGCTTAGAGATGGCTGGGAAGATTAGGGTCAGATGACTTACAAGAAAATTCTTACTCTGAAACAGAAAGCACTAGGCAACTCCAGAGAGAGAGTTCATCACTAAGTCTAGCCCCTGAGGAAAGCGCTGTTCTGTGAAAGCGATATGTGACATTGTAGGCGGGGGCGGGGGGGGGGGTTGTCCACAGCCTTGACCTGCCAAGGGTCGAGGTAGGTGAACCAGTGACCATGGCAGGAAATGGGAAGGTTGGCTGGGCTGTTTGAGCTGTCACTGGGGACATTAACGAACACCGTGGCCTGGAGGGTGGGGGCATGGCGGAAGGGCGAGAATCTGAGGCATTTGATTCGTTGTTTCCTGTTGTCAGGCCCCACTCCCCACTCACATAGGGTCTCATCCCAGGCTGTCACTTTCTCGCTCCGCACACAGGCTCAAGAATGGGACATGGATGCCCGGCGACCGATGCCTTTTCAGTTCCCGCCCTTCCCAGATAGGGCACCCGTCTTCCCTGACCGCATGATGAGAGAGCCCCAGCTGCCCACAGCAGAGATCTCGCTCTGGACCGTGGTGGCCGCCATTCAGGCCGTGGAGAGGAAGGTGGATGCCCAGGCCAGCCAGCTGCTAAATCTGGAGGGGCGGACGGGCACCGCCGAGAAGAAGCTGGCAGACTGCGAGAAGACGGCCGTGGAGTTCGGGAACCACATGGAGAGCAAGTGGGCCGTGCTGGGGACCCTGCTGCAGGAGTACGGGCTGCTGCAGAGGCGGCTGGAGAACATGGAGAACCTGCTGAGAAACAGGAACTTCTGGGTGCTGAGGCTGCCGCCGGGCAGCAAGGGGGAGGTCCCCAAGGTACGTAGCGGTCCGCGCGGGCAGAGATGGAAGCGAGGACCCGCACATGTGAACCACTCTTGATTTCAAATTGCCAGTCCTGCCCATGAAACTCTCTGGCTCCCCCATGTGGGATTTCAGTTTCTCTTAAAGCCTGCCTCCGCTTAAACAACCTAGTCTTGAATTTTCTAGCTCCGTGAGGCTGCCCTCTACCCATTGCCCGCGGAATCCGTGTGCTGCTTCTCTCTGTTGGCCTTTCCCGTCACCTTTCCCAATACCCCCAAGGTACCTGGGTGTCAGCAGGCTCCTGCAGCTCTTCACTGCTTGGGGTTTCCCCTTGGCACCTACAGAGGACCATGAGTCATTGGTTATCTTTGGATGAACTTATCCGAGCGTGGCTGAGACACACCCCAAACCATGCTAACTGGAATTGCTAGGAAGTTGTGACCGTCCCCTCTGTGGGCCCCTCTTGCAGCTCAGAATTCATGCTCCATCTCCCCCTTCCATTTGCTCTCCCACTGTCCCTCTGGATCCTCAACATAGCACGGTCGATTGATGACCCAGCCTTCTGGTCCACTGAGAAAATGGGAGTCCCCAAAAGAGATGCACGTGAAGCCACCACATTCATCCGATGCTGCCTCGGGCCTGCTGCCTTCCCTGTTCCTGCGGCCTTACTGGCCCACCCTTCACCGACCCCGGGGTTCACTCTGGCCTTCTCCCCCTTTCTCCTCTGGGTCGTCCACTCCCCCCTCTACTGGTTGCTCTAGACATCTTCGAACATTGCCTGTCTCTGTCATGAAACCGTCCCTAGACCCTGCCTCTCCCTCCAGCCCGTGCCTCATTTCTCTGCTCCTCATTAGAGCAGAATTCCTTAACCGAGTCATCAGTATTTGCTGTCTCCAGTTCCTTCTCTCCCTCCCCTTTTTCATCTTTTTATTATAGAAAATTCAAATATACACACAAGTAGATAGAATAGTGTGATGAACTGTCCTGTGCCCGTCATCCAGTTTTGTTTTTTTTTTAATTTTTTTTTTAATGTTTATCCTTGAAAGAGGCGGGGGGGGGGCGGGGAACAGAGCATGAGTGGGGGAGGGGCAGAGAGAGAGGGAAACACAGAATCCAAAACAGGCTCCAGGCTCTGAGCTGTCAGCACAGAGCCCAGCTCGGGGCTCAAACTCACGAGCCGTGAGATCATGACCTGACCTGCGGTTGGACCCTTAACCAACTGAGCCACCCAGGTGCCCGTCCTTTGTCCAGTTTCAATGGCTGTCAGCCCTTGGCCCATTTCCTCTAAATCCCTACCCACATCCCCTCCCATTTTATTTTGAAGCCAGTCTCAGATATCAGTCTTTTTTTTTTTTTTTTTTTTTTTTTTTTGTAAATATTTCAGTGTATAGCTCTAAAAAGTAGAGTCTTTTTCTGAAATAATGTCTCAATATTGCTACCACCACAAAAGCCTCAGCCCACTCAGACATCCAGTCAGTGTTCACATTTTCTGGTCTTCCAAACATGTTATCATTTGTTTTCTATTAATTTGTTTGGATCAGAACTTAAGAAGGTGCTATTTTTTTTTAAGTCTTTTAAAATCTGTCAGTTCTTCCTTCGTCTCTTTCATTTTTCCATGAAAAGTGTCTGTAGAGGGGCACCTGGGTGTCTCAGTTGGTTAAGCATCTGACTTCGGCTCAGGTCATGATCTTGTGGTTCGTGAGTTTGAGCCCCATGATCCCCTGTGCGCTGATAGCACAGAGCCTGCTTTGGATCTTCTGCCTCCCTCTCTCTTTGTACCTCCCCAGCTCGCTCTCTCTCTCTCTCTCTCTCAAGATAAATAAACATTAAAAAAAAAAAAAGAAAGAAAGGTGTAGAAGAAAGTAGGCCGTGTGTCCTCCCAAGTTTCTGACTGTCTGGATTCTGCCTCTGCGTCCTCCATGGTCTCGTTGAACGTGTTCCTCTATTCTCAGTATCCCAGTACCTTGGTAATTGGATCATTCTCCCTGGAACCTCTGCCCACCAGGCTTTTGCTGTCACCTCTCCATCCTGTTCATCTTGCCAAAGCCTTCATGATGTCCACAGTCAGTTCTGTCTTCGTCCTCTCTGCCCCGAAGGTGGCAATGCATACAGGAAGCCACCCCCTCCTTGAAACACCTTTTCACATGGCTCCCAAGTCACCTCTCTTGATTCTGCTCCTATCTACTCGTGGCTCCTGCTCAGTCTTCCGCACTGGTTCACCTCCACTTCCCGACCTCTTCTGTTTGGAGAGGTCCGGAGCTGGGTGTTGACCTTTGACTCATTATCTATGCTCCCTCCCTCATGATTTCATTTCGTCTCGGAGTTCTGAATGCAGCCTGTGTGCTGTCGGCTCCTGAATGCAGTCTCCCCCTCCCACACTCTCTCTCTGTCTCTTCCCCAGTCTTCCTTCTTAAATGCTAGATTCACATGTCTACCTGCTAATCCAGTGGTATTCAATTAGTATCTTAGATTTAACAGGACCAAACTGAACTCCCATCTTCCGCCTGAAATCTGTTCTAACCGAATCATCCTCGTCTCCATGGAAGACGACTCTACCCTTCCAGGTGTTCAAGCCAAAAACCTTGGGGTGACGTTTACTTCCTTTCTTTCTCAACCCTCCTTCCAATAGATTGGTAAATGCTGTCTGCCTGACTCTTCTTCAAAATACTATCCATGGTCTAATCTCTGCTTTCCATCTCCACTGCTCCCACCATCATCTGGTGGGAACCTCTGTCGCCATGGTCTCCTGCCTGGTCTCCATCCTCGTCCCTCACCCTGTACAGTCTGTTCTCAGCAGAGCAGCCAGAGCGATCCTTCAAAAATTTAACCAGTTAGTGGCACCTGGGTGGCTGATTTAAGCCTCTGACTTTGGCTCAGGTCATGATCTCGAGGTCTGTGAGTTCGAGCCATGAGTAGGGCTCCGTGCTGACAGCTCAGAGCCTGGAGCCTGCTTCAGATTTTGTCTCTCTCTCTCTCTCTCTCTCTCTCTCTGCCCCTCCCTCAATTGCGCATGTTCTCTCTCTCTCTCTCTCTCGAAAATAGACATTAAAAAAAAAAAATCAGTTACTTCTGCTTAAAACCCCCAAATGGCTCCCCCCTCATGCAACATAAAAGCCCCTGTTCCATCAGGAGCCCTGTCTCCAGCTGCACCTTTCTGACCTCCTCTCCCCTCCGCCCTTCCTGTCCACTCCTTCCCAGCCACGCAGTCTTACCTCAGGGACTTTCCTCCACTAGCAAGCTCCCTCCCTGAGTACCTACCTGGCCCCCTCCCATTGCTTCCATCCATCCGGGGGTCTGCCCTTCCATGCCCCTCCCCCCAAACAAGAAAACCACGCCCCCCCCCATCCCTACATGCTCTTTTCCCTGTCCCTGCTCTGTGCCATTGGGCACCGTAAGTATGTACTTTTTTTTTTTTGGTCCCCTTGGATGGTTTTCTCTGACCGGAATGTCATTTCTGCATGGTTCACTGCTGTGTCTCCTTGCCTATAGCTGTACCTGACTTTAGTCAGTATTCCAAAAGTATTTGCCGAGTGACTCTGTCCAGCTGGAGAGCTCCCACCTCCAAATAAGGGATTGGGTCTCCTCTGTCTCCATATCTGCTGAGGCAACCAAGGCAGTGACTTTGCCAGCAGAGTGGCGTGACAGCAATTTATTGCGGGCTCCTAGAACTGAGTTGTAAGAGTGGTTTGGTTCCTCCCGCGAATACCCCATCCCGCTGCGGCCACAGACGCTCCTTCTCAGTGTGGTTTGGCACACTGCTTATCTGGCCCAACCGGCATCTCTTCACACACTGCCCTTTCCCCTTCTCTGTGCCGCATGCTTTAACCCGGCTCCATGGCCTCCGGTGGCACCTTTGTGTGTTCTGTGCATCGGATCGGGTATTAGGCGTTCCAAGTTGACATATGCCCTCGCAGAACGATGGGATGGGTATGGGGTCTGGGATCAGAGGACTAGGGTGTGAATCTCGGCTTTTGCCACGTACTGTCTTCCTACACCTGCTGAAGTCTGTTTTTGGTTGTCGCGGAGCCTCCTCAGTCCCTCTTTTGAAAGAAGTGAAGGAGAAGTAAATGATTCTGTAGGTAAATGCCCAGCTGGTCCTTCTGAGTTTCAGTATTCTCATGGGAAATGAAAATGATGATACGTGTGTCGCATGAATTGTGAGGATTCATTGATTTTGTTGATGGGACAACACTGTGTAGCTCGCTGTGTGTTAGTTACCTGTGGCTGTGTAACAGATTACTCCAAAACTTAGCGTATTTACCATCTTGTGCTTTCTGTGGTTTAGGGATTTAGGGAGTTCTGGCTGAGTGGTTCTGGCTCAGAGTCTCATGAAGTTATAATCCAGTTTATGGTCACCTGAAGGCTCGGCCGAGGCTGGAGACCCTGTCTCCAGTATGGCCCACTCACTTGGCTGATGGCAGGAGGCCTCAGTTCCCCACCATGTGGACCTCCCAACACGCCTGTTGTGTCCTCACGACATGGCAGCTGTCCCCCAAGACTGAGTGACCCCAGAGAGAGACCGGCACGGAGCCGTAATGTCTTTTATGACCTGGGCTCAAAAATCGTACACATCACTGCTTAATTTGTTTGTTAGAAGTGGGTCACTGAATCTTCTGCCCACACTCAGGGGGAGGAGAATTGGGCTGTACTTTTGGAAGGGACGGTCACAGAATTCGTGGGCCTATTGTAAAACCCACGCCCGTAAAGCACCATGAGAAAGTTAATTAACGTTGCTAGTAATAGTTAGAATTCATCGTGTACTCTTGGCCGTGCTAAATGCATCCGCTTTGTCAGATCCAAGGAAGGCTGTTGTCTCTCAGATCCTCTGTGCCTTTTGGGTTCTATTGTGTCTGTTAATTGGCTGACAGATAATTCACAGATAGTCTTTTCTGTCTAGCCAGACTGTAGGCTCCCTGTAGTCTCCAGCCATGTCTCAGACTGTATCCTGGCCCAGGGAAGTTTTTATGAAGGGATGTCTATTTCCGACCGTGAGAATATGATTCCAGAATTGTGACTCTTCATAGAAATGATGAAGTGAGGCCGAGGAGTCGGCCTGTTGGAAAAGAGAATGAACTTGGTTTCGGATACATGTAGTTTGAGGTACCTAAAAGGCGACTGAATGGAGCCACTCAGAGGGCTGTGGAAATCTGAACTCTGAAGGCAACAAGGAAAGCCGAAGAGTGTCATGTGCAAAGAGGTAACCACTGAGGTGGTGCAGGGGATGAATTTGCCGAAGAAAAAGCGAAGGAACAGGGAAGGGGAAGGGCAGAGCCTTGGGGTTGGGGGAGGAAGAGGAAGCAGTAAGCTGTGGTGGGCGGGAGGAAGCAGAGTTGTGGAAACCAACAAGGAGAACATTCCAGAAAGGCGATCTGCCCTTTCAAAGAGGTCTGAAAGGGTGAGGGTTAACAAGAGGCCACTGATGACCATCCAGGGTGTGGTTTCGGAGTGTGAGGGGTTCATAGCCGGATTGTAAAGGGTTAAAGGAGGCATGGGGTGTGGAGAAGAAAGTGCCAAGTGTGTTTCAAGCGAAGAGGGAGGGTAGGGTCTCTTGACGCGGCAGAGTTGGGCTCATCTTAGGTTGGGTGACCCACATGGGAGAGCCTGGGATGTCAGAGAGAAAAGATTGTTTGGGTTGAGTTTCCCGGGCAGGAGATGGAGGAGAAATGAGGGGCACATTAGCAGGAGGGTTGGCTTGGTGAGACCAGCAGCTACCTGTGATCAGAATCTGGGACCGATGGGGGGAGGGGAGGGTTGGGAGGAGGGAAGAGTTTGAAAGATGCCTCCCAGGGAGCGCAGCAGATGTCAACAAGATCAACGAGAGTCTTCCAAAGCAGCCTTGGGACAAGTGGCACGAATGTATGGTGGGCGTCACCTGCAGAATTTTGTGACTTTCGTCTAGCAGCAGGAAATTCAAATGCGGAAAGTGGTCTGTGTTGGTTTTCCCAGGTTGGGGATTTGCCGAAGTCTGGTGGAAGATCCAGGAAATTAGGAGTTCTGTTCTGTCTCTAAAGATGGGTGATGCGTGAGCTATCACTCAGCGGGTGGCATATAGGTGTGCAGGATGCCTGTGAGGTTATGAGCACCCGATGTGAGAGCAGACAATTCTGTCGGTTTTTTTTAACGTTTATTTATTTATTTTGAGAGAGAGAGAGAGGGCATCATGTGTGAGAGTGGGAGAGGGGCAGAGAGAAAGAGGGAAAGAGAAAGAGAATCCCAAGCAGGCTCTGCACTGTCAGCATGGAGCCCGACAAGGGGCGTGAACCCACAAACCGTGAGATTATGAGCGGAGCAGAAGACAGACACTTCACCAACTGAGGCACCCAGGTACCCCCAAGACATTTTTAAATTATATAAAGCCTCTGCCCACTCACTGAGCTGGGCACCAGCGGGTCTGGTGTTTTTGTTTTTGTTTTTGTTTTTTTGAGAGAGAGAGAGAGAGAGAGTGCATGAGCGGGGAAGGGGCACAGAGAGAGGGAGACACAGAATCTGAAGCAGGATCCAGGATCTGAGCTGTCAGCACAGAACCCGACATGAGGCTTGAACTCGTGAACCACAAGATCATGACCGGAGCCAAAGTTGGATGCTTAACTGACTGAGCCACCTAGGTGCTCTCTTTTTTTCTTTTTTCTTTAATGAAAGTTTTTTTTTTTTTTTTAAGTTTATTTATTTGAGAAAGAGAGAGAGAGAGACAGCACCAACGGGGGAGAGGCAGAGAGAGAGAATCCTAAGCGGGCTCTGTACTGTCGCTGCAGAGCATTATGTGGGGACTTCATCCCACGAACTGTGAAATTGTGACCTGAGCCGAAACCAAGAGTCAGATGCTTAACTGACTGAGCCACCCAGGGACCCCTAGACATTTCTTCTTCTTCTTCTTCTTCTTTTTTTTTTTTTTATTTTTTAAGTGTTTATTTATTTTTGAGAGAGAGAGAGAGACAGAGCATGAGCAGGGAAGGGGCAGAGAGAGAGGGAGACACAGAATCTGAAGCAGGTTCTGGGCTCTGAGCTGTCAGCACAGAACCTGACTCAAGGCTTGAACTCGTGAACCACGAGGTCATGACCTGAGCCGAAGTTGGACGCTTAACCGACTGAGCCTCCTAGGTACCCTCTTTTTTTCTTTTTTTTTAATGGAAGGTTTTTTTTTTAAGTTTATTTATTTGAGACAGAGAGAGAGCGTGCACCAGCAGGGGAGAGGCAGAGAGAGAGAATCCCAAGCAGGCTCTGTACTGTCGCTGCAGAGCCTGATGTGAGGGTTGATCCCACGAACCGTGAAATTGTGACCTGAGCTGAAACCAAGAGCCGGATGCTTAACTGACTGAGCCACCCAGGGGCCCCTAGATATTTCTTCTTCTTCTTCTCCTTCTCCTTCTCCTTCTTTTAAATTTTTTTACTGTTTATTTATTTCTGAGAGAGAGAGACAGAGACAGAGCATGAACAGGGAAGGGGCAGAGAGAGAGGGAGACACAGAATCCGAAGCAGGCTCTGGGCTCTGAGCTGTCAGCACAGAGCCCTGTGCAGGGCTTGAACTCACGAGCTGTGAGATCATGACCTGAGCCAAAGACTGAGCCACCCAGGTGCCCCTAGACATTTCTAATTCATGTAAAGGCACTGCCCACTCACCGAGCTGGACGCCAGTGGGCCAGGCGCCCCGAGGGCTGTCCTTACCTAATGTGTCCAGAGGTGCCGCAGGGGCTTGCCTTGGCCGTATGTGCAGGTTCAAAGCCTGACCCGCTCCAGTTAGGGCCGGGGAGAATGGAGGGTGGGAGGCCAGGGTGCGAGCGATGGCGACAAGGCCGTGTGTCCCGGAGGGGAAGCTCAGATAATAAAGTCATGAAGCGAAACCATTTTGAAAGATTCGGTGCGAAGCTGGGCCATGCCGGTGAGCGTCCGAGGGGAGTAGAGACAAGGACCCTTGTCATACCGAAATAGGAGTCCTGGAGAACAGACTAGACTGGGTGGAATCACTAGGGAGCCGCACTGGCGATGGGTGAGCCAGGCTGCAGTGGACTTAGCTGCCCAGTACTGGCAACAGCCGTTCGACATATTCAACACACAGTTACTGGCTCCAAAGCAGGTGCCTCCAGATGCTTGGGATCTAGCGTTGAACCATCGAGGTCAAGGTCCTGCAGCTTTAGCACACGCCCTTAGATTTACGTGTTTTGGTGACAAAAACGTAAGTGTGTACCTCGAGCTAACCTGACTGGAAATACAGGTTTGGGGACAGGGACCCCCCCCTCTGAGAACCTTCCACACCTCCGACACCTGGAGTGCCAAAAGCAGCATGTGGATTTCAGCTCTGCCTTCAGGTACCCAGTTTACCTGAAAGCGAACTTACAAAGGATATGGTTAAGTGTGTTAAAAAAAGGGGGTGGGGCAATGGCATGTTGACCATCCTGTTTTGGAAGCATAAGAAGATCGGGAGTAGAGTGGACTGTCCCCACTGAGGTGGACTGGGCTGGGATCTGGGGGACAAGGAGCCGTGGAGATCGAAGGCCAGGCTCTGGGGTGAAAGGGTCCCCGTGGCCCCTGGAGGGGAGGCTGTGGGGACAAGCAAGCAGGTGCCGGACTGTGACTCTTGTCGGCCCAGGTTCCGGTGACATTTGTCGACATCGCTGTCTACTTCTCTGAGGATGAGTGGAAGAACTTGGACGAGTGGCAGAAGGAGCTTTACAACAACCTTGTCAAGGAGAACTACAAAACCCTGGTGTCCCTGGGTAAGAGCGCCCTCCCTCCTCTGGGGCAGGCAGCGTGTGCAGAGGGCAGTGAAACGCTTCCCAACTCACGTTCACACCACCCAGGCAAGGTGTTCGTGTTTATCCCTCAGGGAAATGCAAGAAACTCTGTGCTTATAATGCCCTAAAGATAGAATGATTCTAACAACACGATGGTTGAAAGCCCAGTTACAGGAACTGCCACTATAGCACTCAGCTCGGGGCTGCTTTGTTCTGGAATGTAGCCAAACCGCATCACTGGCACCTGACTACACGCCTCATCCCAATAGCCTTGGACGAGCCACGGTCTGTCTGCTGCTGGCTTTCAGAGTCCAGCTGTTTCTACACCAGAACCTGGGAATCCGTTCGCTGGTTCTCAAGGTTCCTCATAAGAGATTAGCTCGTAATCGAGGGGCCCTCTGGTGGGGAGGGCATCTGGGGTGAGGGAGACTTCTGCCAGCACCCTTGATCGGGATCCATTGGTCAACTTCGCTGTGTCCTTCCTTCCCCTCCAACTCATTCTAGACGCGGAGGGCGCAGTGCCCAAGCCGGATGCGCCATCCCAGGCGGAGCCCAGGGAAGAGCCTTGCGTGTGGGAGCAGCGAGACCCAGAAGAGCGAGAAATCCTAATGGATCCAGACACAGGTGATGGCAGCTGAAAAAAAGTCCCGGGCCAAGGTCAGGGCAGGAGAGAAGCCTCACCATCCTTGCTTGAGTTCAAGACGGGCTTCCCTTGAGTCGTTCTTGGGGCCGGTTCTGCCACCACCGAAATAATGGCAGTCACTTACAGGAAGAGGCTTCTGGGCCCAAGGAGCACCGAGCTTGTCTGTTGGGTCAGAGCCAGGCAGCTGTGGAGGCCCAGGTGAGCTGGGCAGAGAGAAGAGAGGAGCAGGCTCGCAGCCTCCCAGGCCTGACCTCCGCCTGCAGGGAGAGGCTGGAGGCCTGGGAGCAGCCGGGCCTAGCCCCGGGGCAGATGGGGAGCCCGCATGGATACGGGGTTTTGCTGGGGCCTCACCACAGGCAGATTCACACTTCACGCCTTCCTCACTGCCTTCCTTACTCAAGAGGGGATGTGTGGTCCCCAGGAGATCTAGTTCCTGATATGAGTAGGGGAGGGGGCGCGGGGACAGAGGATCTGAAGCAGGCTCGACACTGATAGCACAGAGCCCAACTCGGGACTCGAACTCAGCCATGAGACCGTGACCTGAGCCGAAGTCGGACGCTTAACCGACTGAGCCGCCCAGGCGCCCCTGAACTCTGTCCTTTTTAAGGAAGCTCCCTTAGAAGGTAGCGACCCCTCCTTGCCAGTCTGTTCTCTTCATTGAGATGTAATTCATGTGCCATAAAGTCACTCTTTTATGTATGTATTTATTTATTTTAAATTTTTTTTAAGTTTATTTTTGAGAGAGAGAGACAGAGTGTGAGCAGGGGAGGGACAGAGAGAGACAGAGACACAGAATCCAAAGGAGGCTCCAGGCTCTGAGCTGGCAGCACAGAGCCCGACGCAAGGCTCGAACTCACTAACTGCGAGATCATGACCTGAGCCGAAGTCGGACGCTCAACCGACTGAGCCGCCCAGGCGCCCCTAAAGTCACTCTTATAAAGTGTGTAATTCAGTGGTTCACACAGCTGTGTGACCGTCCCCACTGTCGAGTTCCAGAACATTTTCCTCACGGGAGACCCCGGACCCATGAGCAGTCACTCCTACTTCCCCTGCCAAGCCCCCGGCCCCCAGCCACCGGCCACCACTGCTCAAGTCTCTGTCTCTGGACAGTTCATCCGAGCGGCCCCTTCCCTGCCTTCCAGCGCTGCAGGCGTTCACGTTTCAGTCCGGTACATCAGCGGTCTCCCCGAGTTCTCATCCATCCCTGGGCGGGAGCTAGAGCCGTGATCGCTATGCCCACATAGTGGGGGGAACGAGCAGGCCGAGAGAGAGGTTGGGTGACTCGCCTGCTGGGCTGTGGGCAGTGTTGAACCCAGTCCCTCATCTAATCTGTCCCCCTCCACCCAAGCCGCCTGCTGCCGGGGCTGGTACATCATGCCATGGAACATCAGAAGGACCTGGCGCGCGCGTGTGTGTGTGTGTGTATCTGGCCACCTCTTTCTGACTGGCGTGAAAAGTGAAAATCAGTGACTCCTACACGGAGGTCAAACTTCTGACCTGGTCCTGATTAGCACCGAACCCAGCCTGGGCTGTTTCTGGAACTCTCTCCCGGCCTTATTACACCTCATCTTGTGGCCAGGCCTACCCCTTTGTCCTGAATACTGATTGTTTCTCTGCTCCCAGGACCTTCTGCTTCTCGGGGTCCCCTGCAGTTGCCCACCAGGAACCCGAAGCCCCCGTGTCCTTCCCTCACAAGTGCCGTCAGCCGTGCTCCTGACCCCAAGAACATCCGGGTGATGTTGTTCAGAAAGGACACCAAAATGACATGATTCCCTCTCCCCAGGAGCGGAGCCCCTGGTGCCTGCACAGGATTCGTCCTCTCAGGTAAAGCGGGAGGAAGCCCTATGTGTCCGGGGCCAGCGGGGCCTGGAGGAAAGAGCCATCCCCACGGAGTCCATTACTGGTGAGTGAGTCCAGGAGCTGCCCGAGCCAGGGAGGGAGAGGAAGGGCCCGGCATGGTCTGACGGCCCCCAGCATTGTCCATTGTGTGTGCCAGGCCAAAGGCCAGAGCTGGAAATGGAGAAGTTGGACCTCGGGCGGGCAGAGAGACAGGGTTTCCTGAAGGGGCACGAACATGGCTCCAGCAATCTGCCGCCCATCCGGGCTTAGCTTGTCCTGTTTCTTGTCTTTTTTGTATCAGTTTTCAACTATTTTAACTATTCCCGAGAACCCACAAGGTGAGTGTGGGTATGTGTCCGGGTGTGGAGAGAGACAGACTGATTGATTTTAAGGACTTGGCTTCAATGATTGTGGAGGCTGCCGTGTCCAGTCTGCTGGCTGGATCCCCTCTTCCTTTGGGGGTGCTTGGTCTTTTTCTATGAAAGCCTTCAGCTGTTGGCATGAGGCCCACCCACGTTGTGGAAGGCAGTCCATTTGACTCAAGGGTTCCTGATTTAAATACCAATCTCTGAAGAAAAAAAAAATACATTTACAGAAATATCTAGAATGACGTCTGGCCAACTATGTGGGTTCCATGGCCTAGCTGTCACAAAATTACCCATCACAGGATCTCGTAACATACTATAGCTCATTACTTATCCAGAGGTTAGAGTTCCACAAACCTCAGCCCCCACTTAGTCAGAGCCTCACGCCCACAGGTAAGGGATCACATCATCTGAGTGGGGGAAAGCCTGTTCCCTTTCCATCAGGCATGCTCCCAGACGGCATCACAGTATTAGTATCTTCAAAGAGAGCTTTGAGAGATAAGAAGACAAGAAAGAGTAAATGAGGTTGAGCAGACTGCAGAAGAGAGAGCATACATCTTAGAAAAATCCCAATAAAAAGGTGAATCTAAAAGGCTCATGGAAGGCCTCATTTTCCTGGAAAATCCCCTCGCGAGGAATACCTCTGGCCACGGTGGAGCTTTGTGCTCAAATGGGACTCTTACTCTAACGACTGAAGTTCCCGAAGCACAGAAAGACTCTCGAAGTCACCGGTAATGATGCTCGCCCCACAGTATCCACTCTGCCACAAAAGCTCCATTAAATGGGGACAAGCTGACTTAAACCTTTAATTAATTAGTGTGATTCAATTATGCCTGAATTTTAGGGGAAAAGAGATCGTTGCAGGAAATGAGAGATTTACTCAGAGCACAGACTTGCAGGCCCCCTCGTGTCCCCTGAGGCCTTTGTTGCTGTATCCCCACAGACTCACCAGCCTCCGCCCAGGACCTCTTGTCCCGGATTAAACAGGAGGAGCACCCGTGCGTATGGGATCAGCAGGATCTGGCAGAGAGAGATATTCCAACGGACCCCAGTTCAGGTAAGCAAGATACCAGGATGAATGTCAAGGACACGGAGACTCTCCCTGAGTTTTGTAACTGCTGGGAAGTCAGTCTGATCACTTTTGGTTAAAGGCCAGTGAAAGGCTCAGGGGATAGAATACAGCGTGTCCCTCAGTTAGCAACTTCATACAGATTTTGGAATCTAACCATTCGTAAAGTACAGAGGGCTTTTCTAAAAGAATCATTACATTGACAGTTTATTGCGTCAACGTAACTGACGCGACAGTTATTTCAGCAATGACAATTTTTGAGCAATAAATATAACCAGAAAGACTTTTAGAACTGGTGTATATTTCTGTGACAGAATGAAAGTAATTTACGTTTTTTGGAATTTTTCATGAGTGGACGCTAGTTAAATCTCTTCTGAGAAACTTCTGGGTACGGTCCACGCATACAGAACAGTGAAGTTGCACCTGTCTGGGACCTGTGTGTGTGTGTGTGTGTGTGTGTGTGTGTGCGCGCGCGCGCGCATGCGTGTATGTGTTTTCACGTGTGCTTGTAGAGCTGGAGAAGTCCCGTGTCCTCATATTTGGTAGCGATGACCCCAGGGTCTCAACTGACCCCACACACCAGGAAGACAAGATCAGACATAAAAGCTAGCATTCCTGGGGCGCCTGGGTGGCTCAGTTGAGCATCTGACTTCGGCTCAGGTCATGATCTTACGGTTCGTGAGTTCAAGCCCCGCATCAGGCTCTGTGCTGATAGCTTGGAGCCTGGAGCCTGCTTTGGATTCTGTGTCTCCTTCTCTCTGCCCCTCCCCTGCTTGTTCTCTCTCTCTCCCTCTCTCTCAAAAATAAAATAAACATTAGAAAAATTAAAAAAAAAAAAAAAGCTAGCATTCCTTGTTTCAACTTTAGAACTTAAAAAATTTTTTTTGTTTAATGTTTATTTATTTTTGAGAGAGAGAGACAGAGACAGAGAGAGGAAGCACAAAGAAGGGAACAGAGGATCCAAAGCAGGCTCCATGCCGATAGCAGAGAGCCCAATGCGGGTCTCAAACCCGGGAACGCGAGATCATGACCTGAGCTGAAGTCAGACGCTTAACCATCTGAGCCACCCACGCGCCCCTGCCATTGCTGGTTCTTAAGTCCTATTACTCATACCCCGGTCCCATGAGCCGTCAGACACCAGACCTCCCTCTGGCCTCTTGTGGACCTGCAGGCAGACAGATTGGAAGATGCAGGTTCTCATCTGGGTTCTGCAGTTGCACAGACTTTGGGCAAAGCCTCCTCCTCCGTGGCCAGCTCAATGTCTCGAGCACAAGCGAGATCCCATCCGTGAGGGCGCTTGGGAGGGTGAGGAGGCCAGGAAATGAGACAAAGATGCCCCACTGCCACGTGCCCTGTGAGCCGGGGCGGCGGGCCTTGCATGTGAGGGTTTTCTAACCCTTGATGGGCTGCTCAGTGGGAATGAACAGAATCTCAGGCTGCCTTCTTTCCACGAACAGAGTCTCTGATCTCAGCACATGACATTCTGTCGTGGATCAAACAGGAGGAGCAGCCATACCCGTGGGGCCCACGTGACTCCATGGAAGGAGAGCTCGGATTAGACTCTGGCCCCAGTGAGTAACGCGTCCCCTGGGGCCCCTGGGTATGTCGTCCACAGGGCTGGTTGCTTGCCTTGGCCTACCCCCTGACAGGGTGATGTTCTGTATCAAAGCACTGTCTCCTTTCCTCTTGGAAGACGGCAGGCATGTTTGTGTCCTTGTGCTGTCGTCTTCTTTTTTTTTAATGTTTATTTATTTTTGAGAGAGAGAGACACACACACAGAGCACGAGTGGGGGAGGAGCAGAGAGAGGGAGACAGAATCCACAGCAGGCTCCAGGCTCTGAAGTGTCAGCACAGAGCCCAGCGTGGGGCTCGAACCCACAAACTGTGAGATCATGACCTGAGCCGAAGCCGGCCGCTCAACCCACTGAGCGCCCCTCCTAGCGCTGTCTTAACAAGGCACCACAAACGGGGTGGCTTAGAACAACAGAAAGGTATTGTCTCCGTTCCGGAGGCCAGAAGTCTGAAATCAAGGGGTCGGCAGGGTCATGCCCTTTCTGAAAACCTCCTAGCTTCTGGTGTTTGTGGCAGCGTTTAGCATTCCTTGGGCTTGTAGATGCATGGCTCCACGTCTGCCTTTACCCTCGTGTGGTGTTCTCCCTGCGTGTCGGTGTCCTCTCCTGGCCGTCTTCCTTTAAAGACATAAGTTAGATGGCGTCAGGGCCCACACTACTCCAGTATGACCTCATCTTAACTAATTACGTCTGGAAAGAGGCTGTTTCCAAATAAGGTCACTTTCTGCAGTACCTGGGGTTTGGATTTCCACCTCTTTTTGGGGGGCTGTAGTTCAGCTCGTAACAGCAGGGAAAGGAGAGGGGGCTGGGAGAGAGCCGAGCCACTGGGGCCTGAGCAGGAGTTGATGACACCAGGTGGCTCACGTAATTAGAAGATGCTGGCCGTAGTCCCAAGCCAGCCCTGAGCTGACCTCCCGGAGTAGCTGGTAAAGATACTAAAGCTCCAACAGGCAGAGGGGATTTTTTTTTCCCCCAGTAGGTAAGGGACCAAACGTCTCACATGACTTGGGTCTCCTGGGTCTTTTTTGAAGTTTCACTTATTGGCCAGTGACCTTAGGCATATGTTCGCAGATCATTTAACACCCTTAGCGTCTGGCTGGCGTTCCTTGCCAGACTTAGCACTATGTCCTTGCCCTCGAGATGGCTGACTTAGTGTCTTCTGGTCAGTATGCTCCCTGTCCATACTCCTGAAACCCTCCAAGAGCCTAGAATCCAGGGAAGAGCTGAGCACATAGATGATTTCTGATCGGGAAGGCCCTTTAAAGCCCAGGCAAGTGGATCCCGCTCTCCGTGAGACCAGTTGAGTCCAGTCTGGAAGAGTTGGCTGGGGCTGGAGGACTGGTCAGGGAGCCGGAGAGGAGCCGCGTGTGCCCTTGTTGAAAATAGAATTTAAAGTGGTCCTCTTCCGACCTGCTGCTGGGCTGGGGTGAGACCGGGCAAGCCAGGGGACTGACTGAGGCCAGGAAGAAGTGACCGCAGTTTTCCACTCCCTTCTTGATGGTGCTGAGGCTGTTTCTGGCCTCGAAGACGTAGGTGCTAGTTCATCAAACCCCGTGCCAGGAATTCTGCCCAAACCTTCGTCCCTCAGCACGACCACTTGATTTCTCCAAGTTGCCTGGGGGTGCGTGGGCCTGGAGGAGCCTTTTCCTGGAGACCTTGTGTGGCCGTGGGAATGATCGAGGGGTGTCTATACAGAGACTGCAAAGCTTTGCAAGTGAGCAGACCATTTTACCTACTCGGTTTGGATATTCTGAGTCACAGAACGATTTGCCTCGTGCTGTTTTCTCTCTGGGAGGCCTTCGAACCTTGGCATTTGGGAGGCAATGCCCGGCGTTTGGGAGACGGGAGTGTCGGGAAATGCTCCCGCCGGCCCGGTCACCAGAGCCTCTTATCAGAGCTTCCTGACTTTCTCCCAAAGGGGGGGCCCGCCTTCCGCTTGTTCGTCTTGAAATTAGTATCTCACCTGTGGTATCGCTGAGGTTTAGAGAGTACACGTCCTTTCTCAAGGACAACAGGATGGACTTTTGGTGAGACGTGGGATCACGTCTTCTGGAGAGGGTTTGGGACTGGAGAGGGTAGTGGAATTAGAGTAAAACACAGAACCCTAGGATGCCCGTCTCTGCCAGCCTCCTTCCCCCTGCCCCGGGGTGTGCAAGAAAGACCTGGTATCCTATTTGACCCAAAGTCAGACTTCGGCCTGATTGGACACTACATTGTAGTAAAAGGGATTCCTCAATTATATCTGATAGCTAGTGTAAGACAGGAAGAAAAATCTAATTCAGCCAAAGGGAAGGGAGTGTGCGTGAGGCTCCATCGAAGCAGGAAGTCTGAGGAGGACTTTGGAGTCCCGTGGCTACCAGATGCTTCTGGAGCGAGTGGGGTCAGGAGCCTAGAGCCAGACTCCCCTACGCAGATGCCAACACCTACAAAATGCAATTTGAAGGCCCACTCCTGAAATTCCCACGTTGTTCGCTGCCTTGGGTTAAAGCACTGGTCCCCGCCTTTTTCAGTTTCTGTTATTTGAGAAAGATTTCCTCAGTGCCTACTCTGTGCTATGCAGTATTACAAGTACTTAGGAACAGCAGGGAAAAAGAGCCTGGGTCGCTCCTTATGTGGGAAGGTGATGGGGGACAAGCAAGTTCGAGAGCATACCAGATAAAGTCAGGGGCGGTCCGGGCTCTGAGGTGATGACTTGGTGGGGGGGGGGGGGGGGAAGCAGGCAGGTGGGGGTGGGGGCCAGGGGGGTTAAGTCAGGAAAGGCCTCCCTGGGGAAGAAACAGGTTAGTGACATGATCTGGTTTCCTTTTTTTTTTTTTTTTTAATGTTCATTTATTTTTATTTATTTTTGAGAGCGAGAGAAAGGGAGGGACGGAGAGGGAGTGGGGGGACAGAGAGAATCCCAGGCAGGATCCATGGGGTTAGCGTAGAACCCGATGCGGGGCTCGAACTCACACACCGTGAAATCAGGACCTGAACCAAAATTCCGTTTCCTGGAATGGTGAGTCCTGGGACAGAGCCGGTTCACTGTGTAAATCAAGTGCTCTACTTTGGGCCTGTAAGATCTGAGATGGCATCCAAGTAGGCAGATGAACACAGGAGTCTGAAGTACAAGAGAGAACTCGGGGTTAGATTCACCTGGGGTTGTAGGTGGCAATGACTTCTGACAGCAGCTCCCTGGAATTAGACCAGACTTCCCAGGTGAAGTGCCCTCCTCCATGAGACTGCTCTGACTTCAGACACCAGCTGCAAATTTGAGGGTCCCCAACCCACTCACTTGTGACCATCTGGGTACACATCCAGGGGTTCCCATTAGCCCCTGGGGTTCAGTTCACTAGAACAACTCACAGAACTCAGGAAGGCATCTATACTCATAGTTAGTTTTATTAGAGCAAAAGGATTCAAATCAGAACTAGCAAAAGGAGAGATCCACAGGACCAGTTCTGGAAGGGTCCTAAACATTGAAGCTTATGGAAGCTTATGTTGTCTGCTCCCTGTGGGATCAGGAGTGTCACCATCCCAGCACAATGATGTGTGACAATACACAGTATGTATTGCCTATTAGAGAAGCTCACTGAAGCTTCTGTGTCTAGAATTTTTACTGGAGTTTCTTTGCATACTTCTGATTGACTGAACCACTGGAGGTGAGGTTGAGATCGTTCTCCAGCCTGTCCCCTCTCTCCAGTCGTGGGGACGGTCTTACTGGCATAGGCAGCCCAGATCCTGAGTCATCATTTTTTGGCTTCCACTATCTAGGCACTCACCACGAATTGCCTCATTAGCATAACACCAGAGCCTACCTTGAATAAGAAAGACACTCCTTTCACCCTGGAAATTCCAAGGATTTAGAGGCTACCTCCTAGGGACCAGGGACAAAGGCCTGCTAAATTATTATACATAGGTTATTTTAAGGCTGGGGACTCTAAGAGATCTAGGGAGAGCGCAGACAAAGAATTAAAGAGGCACGAGGTATGAGCCTGGAGGAAATCCAGAGGCTAAGAGAAGAGACTCTCAAGGGAGGGAGGGTTAACTACAAACACAAAGGGGGCCTGAATATGCAGGACTGCGAAGAGGCCATTGGATTGGGCAACTTGGAGGTTGTTGATGACCTTGAAAAAGTTGTTTCAGCGGGGAGAGTTTGAAAGAGATCAGTAAAAGCAAGGGTAGATAACTCTTCAAGAACATTGGTATGAAGGGGCGCCTGGGTGGCTCAGTCAGTTGGGCGGCCGACTTCGGCTCCGGTCATGATCTCGCGGTCTGTGAGTTCGGGCCCCGCGTCGGGCTCTGTGCTGACGGCTCAGAGCCTGGAGCCTGTTTCGGGTTCTGTGTCTCCCTCTCTCTGACCCTCCCCCGTTCATGCTCTGTCTCAAAAATAAATAAACGTTAAAGAAAAATTTAAAAATAAATAAATAAGTAAAATTATTAAAAAAAAAAAAAAAAAAAAAGAACATTGGTATGAAAAGGACCAAAGATGAGGTGAGATGGGGTAGCAGAGCCTGGGAGCACATGGGGTCCGGGGAGAATGTTCTCTTAAATTGGGAGATACTGGACCACCGTGCCTGGTAGGCTGTTCTCCACTGCTTTAGACCCCTGATTGAAACTGCCCTCAACAATGAAGACATTTATTCCACTACGTAACTAAGAGGCAGTTGAGGTTCAGCCTCAGGTTGATTCAAGGATGAAGCTACGTTATCCGGGACCTGGGTTCTTTCCAGCTCTTTGTTCAGCCTCCTTGGAATGGCTGGAGCAAGATGGGCACAGCTCTTCCAAAGCAGTCACATCCAGACCAGAGGGAAAGGAAAGGCCATCTCTTTTCCTACACTCGAAGGAGTGAGGAAGCACCCAGAAGCCTCCTCCTCACGTGTCATCGGCCAGAACGAGGTCACGTGCCTAAGTCTGAATTCATTACTGGCCAGTGAGGGCGGGAACAACAGTTCTCAGGCTGGCGGCTGGAAGAGGTGGGATGTATGCCCCCTAAATCAGGGCACGCTGAGAAGTAGAGTAGGGTGACAGGCTGGGTGGGGGCCCCTTTTGAGATCTGTGCAATTTTTGCCAGCCGTCTTCAGCTGCTCAAGCATGGTTGCTGTGTTGGGGTTCCCCAGGCAAGCAGAGCAGAGGCATAAAGGGTGTTTCGTGGCCCCGTGACCCCGGTGCTGACCAAGGGAGGGCAACAAGGGGAGCGGGTGCATGACGGGAAGGTGAGAGCAGTGGATTGATGCGCACACCGAGTTGGAAGAATTATCAGAGTAGAAATTAGGACTGTTTCAAGTTGGGTTTCCTGGGAAACAGGCCCTGAAATGGAGGCTTATGTGCGTGTGGTTCCTTGGGGTCCCCTTGGGAATGAAGGGGTGAGAGAAGCAGGTTGGGTGGAGGGAGAAACAAGGCCCGTGGTGCAGCTGCGATGGAGGCCACAGCCCACGATCAGTCCTACAGGATTGAAGGCCTGGCACCCTGGATCGAGGCCGGGAGAGTTACTGAGGCTTTGGCCCCTGGCCAGTGTCCTATGGAGTTGGCTCTCTACCTCATCAGTTTTTTGGGGTTTTTTGGGGTTTTTTTTAAGTTTATTTATTTATTTTTGAGAGAGAGAGAGAATGCTTGGAGGAGGGGCAGAGAGAGAGGGAGACAGAGAATCCCAAGCAGGCTCCACACTAGCAGCGTAGAGCCGGATGCAGGGCTTGAACTCACGAACCACGAGATCATGACCTGAGCCAAAATCGAGAGTTGGAGGCTTAACTGACTGAACCCCCTCCCTCCCCCCCCCCCCCCCCATTGTCTGGTCAGTTTTGATGGGGACAGAGACGGCAGGCTGGGCCCAGTGGTCCGGGCACTGTGCTGCTGTTCAAGTCTGAAGGCCAGTGGCTTGAAAGAAACACGACTGAAAATGGCCGTGTGGTTCTGGTCCCCACTCCCTGCATTCCATTTCTGTAGGCCCCCAGACAGGCTTTCGCCTTGGATAAGTTCTGGTAAATTCTTTCCCTCTGGTCCAGAGATTCTCCTTAGATAAATTAGCATCAAACATCAGAATGCGGTTGTTTTCTTATTTCCTGGCAATTCGGCTTTCCAACGTGACTTCCACATAGCCCAACCCCCACCCCACCCCCCCATCCCTGCCCCTGCTTTCTGCAGGTGTTTCCTCTCCTAACTGAGTGCCACCTGCTGGACCTGCTTCTGGTGCTCTTCAGCCAGCGGGTGGCTTTGGGCATGTCAGAGGGTCAAGGAGCCCCGGAACCATAGGGAACATGCCCCCTGCCCTTGCTCAGTCCCCTCATTTTTTCGGAGAAGCTGAGGCCCAGATAGCCGCAGAGGAAATCCGTTAAGGGCCTGGGCCCCTCTCAGGGAGGGTGTGCGGGGGGGGGGGGGGGGACCCCGGACAGAGCGCCATCAGCATGTCACTTCTCCGTGTGTCCTCCTCTGCAGGTGACAGCCTGCTGCTGGTGAAGAACCCGCCCCCCGCCCCGCAGCAGCCGCAGCCGCAGCCGCCGCAGCCGCAGCCGCAGCCGGCTCCGCCGAGCCTGGCGGTGCTCCCGGCGGCCGAGACGGCGGCGGGCGGCGGGCCCCCGGACGACGGCTTCCCCGCGCTGGCCGGGGAGCGGGGCGCAGGCGGGGCGCAGGGGGGCGGCGGGGGCGCGGGCGGGGGGCCCGGGGGCGGCGGCGGCGGGGGCTGCGGCAGCTGCTGCCCGGGCGGGCTGCGGCGGAGCCTGCTCCTGCACGGCGCGCGCAGCAAGCCCTACTCGTGCCCCGAGTGCGGCAAGAGTTTCGGGGTGCGCAAGAGCCTCATCATCCACCACCGCAGCCACACCAAGGAGCGGCCGTACGAGTGCGCCGAGTGCGAGAAGAGCTTCAACTGCCACTCGGGCCTCATCCGCCACCAGATGACGCACCGCGGCGAGCGGCCCTACAAGTGCTCCGAGTGCGAGAAGACCTACAGCCGCAAGGAGCACCTGCAGAACCACCAGCGGCTGCACACGGGCGAGCGGCCGTTCCAGTGCGCGCTCTGCGGCAAGAGCTTCATCCGCAAGCAGAACCTGCTCAAGCACCAGCGCATCCACACCGGCGAGCGGCCCTACACGTGCGGCGAGTGCGGCAAGAGCTTCCGCTACAAGGAGTCGCTCAAGGACCACCTGCGCGTGCACAGTGGCGGCCCGGGGCTCGGCGCCCCTCGGCCTCTCCAGGCGCCACCAGAGCACGACTAGGGCTGGGCTGGGGGAGGGGAGGGCCCGGCCGCAGGAGCAGGGGGTGGGGAGCGGCCCCGGGCTGGGGCAAGTCCGGAACACCACCCCACCCCCCCCCCCAACCCGATCCTGCCCGTGGTTCGTGGTTCTCGGCGCGCCTTCCCTCCCTCCACCTGCCGCCCGCTGGAAATTGGGAAGAGGAATTGCACTCCAGACAGGGTCCTCCGGGGGGGGGGGGGGGGCAAGGGGGGGTTGGGCAGGGGGCCCCTAGACCTGTCCGGCCTGAACGGACGGCCAGCCCATCTCATAGGGTGGACCAAGGGGCCAGCTGAGCGTCTTCCCCAAGGGAAGGTGCCAGAGGGACAGTGAGGAGGCGACAGTCTTTGGGCACTCCCCTCAGACACCTGGCGCGCCCCATTGGCCGCGGGGGTCACAGACTGTGATCAGGGGAAGCAACTAGGGAGTCCCAGAAGCCTTCTGAGCGAAAGAAATGAGGTCCTAAGGTTAAGAGATGCCGAGTAGGTTAGCCAAAGTGTGTCGGTGAAATGAGGGATGGGCTAAGGGGTAACGTGTCTTACGACAGCACTGCCTCGCGTTCCAATAGCGCTTTGTACTTTTTTAAACGTGTTTTCTATCCGTCAGCCGTTTTTACCCTTAGCCTGTCCCTCTGAGGTGGATGGGGTAGGATCGTCCCCACTTGGCAACTGAGAGAAGAGAGACCCCAGATGGATGGCTTACCCAGGATCCCGCAAGAAGAGTGGCAGGGCTCCTGGGCCCCAGAGCAGTGTCCCCCACCACACACACTGCCTACCTCCCGTGTCTGAGAGACTATTCTGGCCTGGCCTCTCTCAGTCTCTCTCCTGCCTCCTTCCCCTGACCCACCAGAAATCAGAAGCAGCGGGGGGCCAGCTCCCCCGGTTACCCCGAGGCGGGGGACCAAGCAGCTCCGCGATGCCCTGGCTGGTGCCTCCCAGAAAGGCTCTTCCTGTGTAGGCGCTCCCGGGCAGTAGGTCCCCTGCCCCCAGCCTGTTCTTCCCACCTCCGGTCCTTCAATCGGTGCGTCTTTTTACTGCACAGTAGTGACCCGGCCCTCCAGAGGCAGCCGGTGCCCTGGGTCAGACCTCACTTTGTTGATTCACTCCAGTTGATTTATTCCCAGGGTGAAGGGGTGAGGGAGAGGCTGTGGCCGAGGAGCAGCAATCAAGGAAGTGAGTCTCTTCCCGGGAGGGCCGGGCAAGCAGGTGCTAGAGTCTGAGAGCCTCGGTCTCCTGCCCTGAGCCTCCCAACCGGTGCTATCTGTTATCTGACCATGCTCGTGGACAGCATACCCTACTCTGCCCCAGACCCTGCAGGCGCCTCGGGAGGCGCCCAAAGGACTCCCTTCGGTTGGTGCATCTGCTCCGTGGTCCTGAGGGGCCACGGTCTCCATTTCTGCATCTTGCATGACCAGGCACTGGGATGGGGTGGCGCGCCCCAAGACCCTTGTTTGCGTCAAGAATGACTTGTTCTGCCCCTCCCGTCGCTCCTGCTTCTGTCCCAGTCGGGGCAGCCCAGCCGGCACCGGTTTGCGAGTGTCCTGCTTCCACCCTCCCCTCATCTGCGCTGCGCTGCTTTTGCTCAGACCCCTTTCCGCCAGGCAAGGGGAGTTCTTGAAATTAAATAAAAGGTGTCCAGATTGCAGACTGCATTTTCACAAGGCCAGAGGGCTCTGCAGCATGGCTTCCTACGGTAAAGCCTCGAGGAACCGGAGCCCGACTGCGATTTTCTTTTTTTCCTTCCTTCTGCTTTCTGAAGAAGGCAAATCTTAAGAAGAGGAGTTGAAATGAGAAGTTAAACAGATTCCGTGGAGTTTTGGTAGAGCAGAAGGGAACCTTCTAGTCCAGTGTTTTCCTTTTGGGAGGAGGCAGTATTCTGCTTGTAAGAGCTTATGCAGGAAATCAATATTTTCAGAATCTAAATCATGGAGAATAAGACCAACTTTTTTCTTTTTCTTTCTTTTTTTTCTTTCTTTTTTTTTTTTTTTTTTTTTTTTGGCTGTTGAGAGTGTGAAGAAGGGGGAGAAGTCACTGTTGAGACATGGGTTTGAAACACCTGAACACATAGCCGGAGTCCCTCCCTTTATTTTAACCTCAAGGAGCTGATTCCCAAAGAGGTTTAGTGACTGAGCCAGTGAGGGGGGGGGCCAGGGCTGTCTGGTTCCTGCGTCCTGGTCTGGTGGACGCCACTGCATCAAGTGCCCCTCGGCTACACCACGAGACACCCCAGCATCTGGCACCGGCCTCGGGCATGTCCTAGAGTGAGCTCCACCCCAGGAGCTGATCAAAGGTGGTGACACTCAGTGTGGACCTCTCCCAGGCAGCAGGGGACCTCAGTGTGGACCCTGGAGTCCACTTACTGAAGCAGGACAAAGGTCAGGGGTCCTGCTTTGAAGGTGGATTTTTATTTTCCTTCTGACGATGTGTTAATTAAAATTAACTATTTTAATTTAAAAATTAATGCATGCAGTAAAACTTTAAATGGTTAAAAAAAAAAAAAAAAAAGACACAAGAGTAAAACTCTTTCCTACCAGACTCCCTGTTAAGAGATAATCCACGGCTAAGAGCTTCTGTCTCCTTCCAGAACTGGAGAAGTCACCGCTTGCAGGATGAGTTGGATGGGGCAGGGGGAGGCGAGGTGGGAGGCCATGTGGGGGAAGGATGAATTGAGATCACAAAACAGCAGTCTGGCCTGGCCATACCTGGGAGATGAAGAGCTGATCAGTGATGCAGTTTTAAGGTGAGTCAAGGCCAGGCCATGGGAGGACCTTGAATGCCAAGACTATTCCATAGACAGGCTGTCAATTAGTCTGGGGTCTACTGGGCCACAGATTCTTCATAGGACCGTTAGAATTCTTGGGAAGCCCAGGGGTGCCGGGCTGGTTCAGTCAGCAGAGCACGTGACTCTTGACCTCCGAGTCATGAGTTTGAGCCCCACGTTGGGTGTAGGGACTACTTTGAAAAAATACCTATTTTTTTAATGTTTATTTTTGAGAGACAGAGACAGCATGAGCGGGAGAGGGCAGAGAGAGAGGGAGAAGCAGAAGCAGGCTCCAGGCTGTGTGCTGACGCGGGGCTCAAACCCACAAGCTGTGAGATCGTGACCTGAGCCAAAGCCAGACGCTCAACCAACTGAGCTACTCAGGCGCCCCAAAAATCTTTAGAACTCTTTAGAAGCCCAGAGTGTATAGCTCTGAGAGGTCAGAGAGGGTGAAAATGGGACTCTTGAGATAGCAAGTTTAAGCTAGACCCCATTGAAAATGAGAAAACACACAAGGGGACGGTTCTCTTACCAGCAAGGATCTGGGCACCATAACTGACTCTGATATTCCAGGATATTGGGTGTTGTTGGAAAGTAAGGTGAAAGAGGAAACTTCACCCCAGGGTCAAGATGAACCAACCTATGCTTGTATTTTAGGGTATTGATCTCTGGTGGTTATCGTCAGGAAAACGTGTAATAAAAGCATCTTATCAGCCTGGGGCCCTGACGGCACCATTTGGGGGAGGCCACGACTGGCTCTCCATCTGCCACCAACTCAGGGAGCCACTGTGGAGGGATATCTCTAAAAGAGTAAAAAAAAAAATTATGTTTATTTTTGAGAGCGAGCAGGGGAGGAGCAGAGGGGGAGACACAAAATCTGAAGCAGCTCCAGGCTCTGGGCTGTCAGCACAAGCCCAACACGGGGCTCAAGCTCATGAGATCATGACCTGAGCGGAAGTCCTGAAGTCTAACACCTAACCGACTGAGCCAGCCAGGTGCCCCTCTAAAAGTAGTTCTTGAGAAGAGGGATCTTGGGTGTGAGGATCTCCGTCTCCCTGCCCACTAAGCCTCCTATAAGAATCTTCTAGTGTGATGATTGTGTCCTAAAGGTCAAGAACCTCTACTCAAACTTCTTTAGGTGTATTTTATTATTTTCATATTTATTTTTGAGAAAGAATGTGAGAGAGGGGGACAAAGGATCCAAAGCAGGCTCTGTGCTGAGGGCACCAAGCCCAATGTGGGGCTCGAACTCAGAAACCATGAGATCATGACCTAAGCCAAGGTCAGACGCTCAACCAACCGAACCACCCAGCTACCCCTGGGTGTGTTTTAAACCCACCTCACCCCTGACTGTAGTAATTTGTCTAGGTTTATTCTCTCCTGTTACAAAAGAAAACGATCTTTGATTAGTATCCCATTCAAGATTCAAGGGAGCTCCCATATCCATTCTTGGAAGTGAGAGCCAGTGTTGGTTACCCAAGCGTCCCCCCAACTTCCATCCCTAGGGGTCAATATCCTCTAACTATAAAATGGCTTAAGTCCCCATCCTACAAATAATGTCAAAACGAGCAGCCCCTGCCCCACATCTCAAGGATGTGGGACTGAGGAAAATTTCCTTTTTCTTCATTAGCCCACGCTTCCTGGATTCTGAAGTTCAAGTATGTCTGCCTTCATGCTGCTGTGTCCTCTCAGTTCTGCATTAGCCCAGGCAGCTCCTTCCCCAGATAAGATCTTATGTTTAGTAGACTTTTATACTTTGGTGGTTACAGAGAGGGTCTCATCTCAGCCTAGCACAACATATGGCCCAAAATTTAGACCTAAAATATCCACTATCTCTGTTCTTAAAAGACCTTGAACAATTTTCACCATCAGCAATTTCTCGGAATTCAATATCTCCCACTCTTGGTCTTGTATCACCTGCCTCTTGGAAAAGTAGCTCTCCTCCTCCTTTCTGAGGCCCCTCACCCCCTCCCGGAGTATCCAAGGAATTCCCCAAATCCTAATTGATTAAGGAGAGCAATTTAGGTGTTTTTTTTTTTTTTTTAATTTTATGTATTTATTTTGAGAGAGACAAAGAATCCTAAGCAGGCTCCCTGTTGACAGCGTGGAGCCCGACACGGGACTCGATCATGACCTGAGCCAAGATCAAGAGTCAGATGCTTAGCCGACAGAGCCACCTGGGCACCGCACCCCCTCCCCCCTTTGAGACCAATTTAGATTTTTGGTTTTTTAATGTTTACTTATTTTGAGAGAGCGTGTGAGCGAGTGGGGGAGGGACAGAGACAGAGGAGAGAGAGAATCCCAAGTAGGCTCTACACCATCAGCACAGAGCCCCACTCGGACCTCAATCCCATGAACCGTGAGAGCATGACCTGAGCCGAAATCAAGAGTCGGTGGCCCAACCGACTGAGCCTCTTAGGCGCCCCAAGAGATAGCAATTTAGTTCTATCTTTCCTTACCTTCTGACTTCCAAGCCATTCCCTGAGGCCTATTTTCCCACAATTAAAATGACCAGTAAAACTCTTTTGCAAAACAAAATGCTGTTTGCTCCCTAAGAGGGATTCTTCGGCACCAGGTTTTAATCCATTTATGGGGTTTTGAATAGATTTTACATTAATAAATTCAAAATGGGTAAAAGGATATGCTTTAAAAAAAAAAAAAAAAAAACAGACAAAACACAACTCCTTGTCACCCAGTCATTCAGTTCCTCTACCTGAAGCAGACTAGTCGACTATGGAGAAAGGGGACATTTCTGGAAGGAAGCTGGAATCATTCACACACTCAAAGGTACAGTTGAACAACGAATCCTGGACGTAGACAAAAATGTATCTCTCGTCTCTAATCTTTTCTATGTGTTGGGATCATTCTTTCAAACCACTTACCCCCCAAAATGGGGGACAAGACTGTTCCTGACTCATATATTTATAACTTCACCAGAGAGGAAAATAACCTGTCCTCTCAGCTCCAGTTAGAAAGACCCCAGGGAAGAACTCTGACTGCTCCAGCTTAGGTCATACGGCCACCCTTGGCTCAATCACTGTGGCCAGGAGGCTAGGGTGCTATGATTGGACTTGAGTCAGGTGCTTCAGCAATCACTGCCAGCAGCCTGCAATTGTCATGCAACAGGATGGCACTACCATTTCCAAGTACACATGGCTGGAGCCAAGGGAGGAGCCGTCCCCAAAGAGAAGAAGGTGCGTCTATGCCCAGAAGAAGAAGGGAAAAGTGCTAGACTGACAAAGTTAACAGATGTCCACTACACGTGGACACACTGTGTGTGTCTGTGTGTGCACATGTGTGTGTGTTAACTGTCCACTGTGTCCGTACACACATATATGGGGGCCAGAGGGTGGCATGCAGTTTGAACCAAGATGTATTCATTCGAGAATTCTCCCTGACCTGGAAGCCTAGCGTGCTCCCCAGGAGGGTGTTTATGAGCGAGAAGGGGCACACAAGACATTGTCTCTGCCATCTAGAGTCTTGCAGGATAGTAAGGGGAGCAGAATAGAAAGGGTCTCAACTAAGTGGAATAAAGCCACGGTCTATAACCTTTCTTGAGTAAAAAAAAATGTTTGGGCATATACACACATATATATGTTAATATGTAGGCTATAAATCATATGCATGATAGAAAATTTAAAGGACAAGACATTTCTGAAACATTATCTCAAACTTAATTTGTATTATAGGTGATTCAAAGGATACTTTTTTCTGTCACTAGAAATGAGGGGGTGGGTGAGATAATGTCTAAGGTCACCTTCAGCTCTGCATATTACATTCATATTTTACAGACGTAGAGATGACTATACTAAGAGATGAATATACTAAGTATATTTTCAGACATAGAGGTGAATATACTAAGTATATTTTCTTGGTTCCTTTGGTACCACTGCCACCAATGAGAACAATTATGAGCCTTATTTAAACGTTTATTTAAAGGCCTGTGTCAAGATGTGAGTGTCATTGGGAAAGGACAAATAGGAAGCTTCTAGGAGACCAGAGAAGGTACCATTAACCTTGGTGAATTCATTGCAGCTCTAAGCTTGGACCCCGCCAAAGCACAAATGTACCAAACAGGTGAGAAATCACCTGTTACTGAATGCTTGCTATAGACCAGGCATTCAGCTATATCAACACTTTACTTACACACGTTATTCCTTTTAATGCCGTGAACAACCCTCAGGTGTGGTGTTTGTATTCCCAGTGGAAAGATACTAATTTGTGTCAGCCTTCCCTGCATGTGGTTGCCCAGTGGCCACATGGGAACCTGCCTCATCAGACTGCCCGGTGAACACAGCAGCAAAATAGAGAGTTCTAGAACTGAACCGCTTGGTGACCTCAGTATCCTATGTCCTGACATGTCTGTCTCCACAACCATGATCCATTTTTTTTCTGGGTCTAAGTGTTTGTTGGTCTGAGAAAGGAGGTCAGACCCTAGACGTATGTCAACGGCTGACTAGTTTCCTCGGCTTGACCACCCTGTTGATCTGGTTAGCATGGATATCCTACCTTGTCTTGGAGGTGAGTTTATCTATTTCTATTCTCTGATTCACCATTCAGTAACCCAGAGATCTTTATGAGCACATCGGTGTGCAAGAAATGGCATGTACTGTGGAGGGACATTTTAGTGAGAGACGTAATTACCATGTAAACCAATGACAAGATGAAGTTACTTCAGGTAGTGATCATGCTGTGAAAAAATTTGATCAGAGTATCAAGATTGTGTGTTGGGATGGGCTATGGGCAGGGTGGACCGAGAATGTCTCTCTAAGGAGGTAAAGTCTGAACTGAGCCCTGCATGCTAAGAAGGAGTCAGTTACGTGTGAACATAATTTTCTGTTGATCTTAAGAGTTTAGTTTTCTGGGGAAGAGCCTCAGGCCTATAATTCAAAGTGGAAGTCCATTGCCTGTCTCTATAGAGACAATGTGGTACAAATTAGGCAAGTATGGTTGCACTCGTGTTTGGTATTGGGTGATCAAATGGAAATGCAGTCGTGCTTTCCAAATCAAAATTCCAAAGACCTCAACTAACAGTAACATGTGGACTGGATTAAACACTTGAAATCAGAGCCATCTTGGATTTTCCATGGCATGTGATTACCATAGTTAATAGGATACAGTGAGTTGGCCTGGGCACCTTGACCCCACACTGTTGATGTGGAAAGTGTATTTCTAGTTTCTAGAAAATCAAATGACAGATGAACTAATGGAATAAAACTACTTGCCATTTGGGACCGTATCTCTTTTCCCCGACGAAATGACATACTCTTCCCTCAGAGCAAAGTCTGACTTGTATACATTTTTATATCCCTCAAAGCACCTGGCCCAGCGCCCGGCACGTAGAAGAGGCCCGCGTTCGCCTTAAATTCTGAACCTACCCTTGACTTGGAGGGACAGAGCCCTTCTAAGGTCGCACAGTCTGGGCCCAAGGGCCGAGCTGCTGTTCACCCTCCGGCCGCACGGAGGCGCCCTAGAAACCCCGCGCGGTGAGGACGAGCGGCGGGAGCAGCTCTTGGCGCCGGAGGGCCGAACTCCCACAATGCACCTTGTATCAACACGGCACTGGTGGCGGCTTCGAGGAGGGGCAGGGAGCGCCCAGGGGACCGGCACGCAGCCCGAGGGTTATCAGGCGGGGCCCGGGTGTTGAGGGGCGACTGGCAGCCATGGCGGAGTCGGAGCCTACTCGGGTAAGGGTCCTCCTGGCACCGACTGGCGGGCGCGTTCGGGATGGCGGAGCTCCTGGCCGGGGCGGGGCTTCGAGGTCCGGACTCCGGTGGGGCTGGGGGTCCGGGGGGGCTCCCGGGCTGCTGCTGGCGAACGCCGACCTCCTCCCGCGACCCCCGGGCTCTGCCCTCCCCCTCTCCGGCTCCTTCCGCGTCGGGCCGGAGCCCCAGCGCCACGCACCGTCGCCGAGAAACTTCTCCGAGGCTTGTTTCGTGTTCTTGGATTTGCGACCGTCCCCACACTTTTTCGTCATGCGCTTCCAGGCTGGAGAGGTGGCGCGCTTTGGAAACCCCGGGTCGCCATCTCTGCCAGCGAGCGCGCGTGGTGCCCCGGGACCCCAGGACTCACGGCCTCCCCGCATGTTCTCAGCTTGGTGTGTTTTGCTCGTTCTTTCTGTCACTCTCTCCTGCTGCAGACTTCTGTACTTGGGTCGCGGCCACAGGGTGAAATCAGGCCGGGCTTCCTCCCTTTGGGGACAGGTATTACCCCACAGAGTAGTTGCTGCTTTTGCCTGTGAAGCTCTCGGATCTCTCCCCCTTTCCCCGGTCCCCATTCGCCCCCATTCGCCCCCATTCGTCCCCATTCAAGGGATGTCAAGACACGGAGCTTGGGGGTGAAGAAAATCCCGGTTACGGAGTCAGGAAACTGGGGAACTCGGCTCTCAAATACCCATTTGACTGGTTTTAGGCAACTGTGTTTACACCCTGGGCCTCCCTTTCTTTGGCTAGAGATGGAGAGTTTAGGACTGGTTTACTAGATGATCTCAGAGGATCCTTCTAGCTCTGACATTTTCTTACTAGCGGTTACTTTGGTAACACAAGGAGGTTTGCTCTGGAAAGGACAGAGGGAATTAAATTAGTTTTTGACGAAGCATTTCTGGGTCTAGAAACACTTTCGGAATGACGTGAGATCTTTGTGAGAATTGGGCGCTAAGGAGAGCCTGTGGTGAGAAGTTTACCATGAGCAGGTTAAACTTGCTCCTTTTTGATTCTTGTAGAAGGTGGGTGAGAACTAGGAGGGAAAGGATTGGAAGAGAGAAAGGACTGGAAGAGTCGGAGAAGGCAGTGTTTGCTTTCAAGAAGTTACAGTGGAATTGCAGAGACACAAATGTTTATAATATTTGCCTCCTCTGACCCTTTTCATCTCAGCTGTTGTAGTCAAAGACTTGGCTTTTCCTCAAGACCAAATTGGTACTAAAGTGGGGCAGGACGACAAGGTTCTAACCTCCAGAGTACTTCTTTCTGACTCGTCAGTGTCAGGGCACCGTTCCGTGCGTGTCACCAACAGACCTTGTCAAAAGAGCCTTAAAAGATCCACCAAAATCCCATAGCGCCCTTTAAATAACTTGAAGATCTGTCATTGTAGAATGTATTTAAATCGTTTCGTCTGTTCTCAGATATTACCGCTTCAGATGAGGATTCCGTACCTTTCCTTTGACACTGACCAAGTAGGCACCCTGATGAAGACAGCTAGAAACAATGGGGGTGTGTGTGTGGGGGGGGGGAACACCACTTAAATATATCAGAAATGTAAGTTAATAAAGAATACTTGGAGCCCAAAGATGAGTTCTGAGGCCAACTTGGAGGGCATTTGCTAAACATTCATCTTTGGTGTTTATGGTCCCAAAGGACCTGAAAACCAGGAGACAAAACTTAAGGGGCGGGTGTGTGTGTGTGTCTAAGAAGCTTCCTGCCCCAAATCCTTAAAATGGAGACTTCAAAGGGCAGCATTCAGCATGAACTGAACGTAAGCTCTTAACTCCCAGTATTACACAGAAAATTGTGTGAAACCTTGGTGCTGGGAGATAGATGCAAGATGTCCCTTGAGAATTTATGGTGACTCTGATATGGGTTTATTGCCTGAATACATGCTACCTGGATGGTCTAAGAAACCTCAAGCCAAGAATGTAGTTTATATTTACTTAGTTCTTTTTTTTTTTTTATTTTTTTTAAATTTTTTTTTTTTTTTCTTTTCAACATTTATTTATTTTGGGTACAGAGAGAGACAGAGCATGAACGGGAGAGGGGCAGAGAGAGAGGGAGACACAGAATCGGAAACAGGCTCCAGGCTCTGAGCCATCAGCCCAGAGCCTGATGCGGGGCTCAAACTCACGGACCGCGAGATCGTGACCTGGCTGAAGTCCGACGCTTAACCGACTGCGCCACCCAGGCGCCCCAATATTTACTTAGTTCTTATTTTAAGTAGACTCCATGCCCAGTGTGGGGCTTGAACTCAAACTACCCTGAGATCAGGAGTTGCATGCTCTACTGACTGAGCCAACCAGGCGTTCCACCCCACCCCACCTCCCAAGAATGTAGTTTAAAGTACTGCTGTGTATCAGAAATAAACACAGATCTTCTCTGGAGGAATCTGCATTTGACTCCGACTTCAAATAATTCCCCTATATAAAATTACAGGAAAATTGAATTTAAAAAAAAACATTACCAAATAAGCAATGAAAACTACAAGGAAAAGGCAGTAAAAATAATGGACAAAAGTAGACCTTCAAAGATTCTGGATATTGAAATTACATAAGAAAAACATATTAAGGGGTGCCTGGGTGGCTTAGTCAGTTAAGCGTCTGACTTCAGTTCAGGTCATGATCTCAGGGTTTGTGAGTTCTAGCCCCACATCAGGCTCTCTGCCATCAGCTCAGAGCCAGCTTAGGATTCTATGTCCCTCCCCTCTCTCTGCCCCTCCTCCGCTCTCTTGCACATCTTTTATATCTTTTGCGCTTTCTCTCTCAAAGTACGTTAAAAAAAAAAAAAGAAAGAAAGAAAGAAAAACACTGAAATTCCAGAAGGAAGGTGCATGCACACTTAACACTTTGCACTGAAGGCTATATTTGATAAATAGCTAATGACTGAGGCTATTTAGGACCGATGCAAACATTAATACATTAGAAACCCAGGGGATCCCAATCCGGATAAACGGAAAAAAATCTCGGGGCGCCTGGGTGGCGCAGTCGGTTAAGCGTCCGACTTCAGCCAGGTCACGATCTCGCGGTCCGTGAGTTCGAGCCCCGCGTCAGGCTCTGGGCTGATGGCTCAGAGCCTGGAGCCTGTTTCCGATTCTGTGTCTCCCTCTCTCTCTGCCCCTCCCCCGTTCATGCTCTGTCTCTCTCTGTCCCAAAAATAAATAAACGTTGAAAAAAAAAATCTCTACCTAGACACATAATAGTGAAAATAGAGAATACTAGACAGAATTCTTTTTTTTTTTTTTTTAGACAGAATTCTTTTTTTTTTTTTAAATTTTTTTTAACGCTTTTATTTATTTTTGAGACAGGGAGAGACAGAGCATGAACAGGGGAGGGTCAGAGAGAGGGAGACACAGAATCTGAAACAGGCTCCAGGCTCTGAGCTGTCAGCACAGAGCCCGACACGGGGCTCATACTCATGGACCACAAGATCATGACCTGAGCCGAAGTCAGCCGCTCAACCGACTGAGCCACCCAGGAGCCCCTAGACAGAATTCTTTTAAAAAAAAATTTTTTTTTAATGTTTATTTATTTTTGAGACAGAGAGAGACAGAGCATGAACGGGGGAGGGGCAGAGAGAGAGGGAGGCACAGAATCGGAAGCAGGCTCCAGGCTCTGAGCTGTCAGCACAGAGCCCGACACGGGGCTCATACTCATGGACCACGAGATCATGACCTGAGCCGAAGTCAGCCGCTCAACCGACTGAGCCACCTAGGCGCCCCTAGACAGAATTCTTAAAAGTAGCTGGAGAAAAGAGATTACCTTCAAATGAAGTGTCACTAGATTAATGTGGTCCAACTTCTCAACAGCAACAATGGAAGCCAGACAAACTAGAATGATGTTAGTAAACTGGAAGAGAATAGCTGTGATCCCAGATTTTTATACTCAGTAAAAGATCTTTTAAAGACAAGGGTAAAAAAAATATTTTCAGATGGGGGAGCCTGGGTGGCTCAGTCAGTTGAACGTCCAACTCTTGATTTTGCCTCAGGTCATGATCTCAAGGTGGGATTGAGCCATGCGTTGGACTTCACACTGAGCATGAAGCCTGCTTGGAATTCTCTCTCTCTCTCTCTCTCTCTCTCTCTCTCTCTCTCTCTCTCTCTCCCCCCCCTTCCCTACTTGTGTGCCATCTCTCTCTCTCTTTCTCTCTTAAAATTAAAGTTAAAAAGTATTTTCAGACAAAACTGCCATGTTACTACCAATACATTCTCAGTAAAGGAAATTATAAAGGGTATACTTCAGGTAAAAGGAAAATCTTCCCAAATGGAAAGTCTGAAAATGTAAGAAAGTATGATGATCCATGTAAATGGGTAAATCTGAACAAATATTGACTAAATAAAACAATCTTTTGTGAGGTTAAAAACAAAGGCAAATTAAAATACATGGAAGCATTCATGTAAACTTAGAGATCAGAATTCAGTTATTCAAAAGCCTTTATAAGTATGCTTACTGTAATATCTAAGATATTTGCTAAAAGACTAGAACTTGCCTGTAAAACCTGCAAGTTAGAAGGGAGAATAATAGAATAAGGAAAAAAAATCATCTACAAGAAAACAAAGACAATGAAAAGAGAAGAGAAACAGTACAAGGTAAAAATCAATAAAAATAGGTCAACAGTTACAATAAATGTAAGTGGACAAAATGTTCTAGTTAAAAGGCAATATTTGTCAAGATGAGAAAAAAATCCAACTATCTAGTTTATAAGAGATACAACTAAAAGATAAAATTACAGGAATGGTTGAACATAAAAGAATTTGAGGGACGCCTGGGTGGCTTAGTCAGTTAAGCATCTGACTTTGGCTCAGGTCTTGATCTCATGGATCTTCAGCTCAGAGCCTGGAGCCTGCTTCAGATTCTGTGTCTCCCTCTCCCTCTGTCCCTACCTCACTCATGCTCTGTCTCTCTCTCTCTCTCTCTCAAGAGTAAATAAACATTAAAAAAAAAAAATTGAAAACATACCAGGCTAATATTAATCAAAAGAAAATTAGCTCAACTATATTAATATTCCTAGAGCTAGAGGGGTACTACTACTTTTATAATTGTCAAGATTCAATTTACCAGCTTGATATGACATTTCTAATATTTTGCATCTAATTACATAGCCTCAAAATATATAAAACAAAAGCTGACAACTACAAGGAAAATTCACTAGCATAGTAGAAGACTAACAAAACTTTAGTTTTTATCAAGCAGAGAAAAAATTAGTAAGGTGTGGCACATCCAATAGAACTTTCTGAGATTATGGAAATACTCTGTTTTGCATTGTTAAATATAGTCACTGTTCATATAGTCATATATATATATATATATATGGCTATTAAGCACTTGAAATGTAACTAGTATGGCTGAGAAACTGAATTTTTAATTGAGTTTCTGTTAATTTAGATTTAGATAGCTATGTGCTTCTAGTGGCTGTCGGACAGCACAGATATTTTTTTAGCCATATATCTGTCAATATATAATATCAACATACAGGCATACCTCAATTAATTGAGCTTTGCTTTGTTGCATTTTGCAGATACTTTGTTTTTTTTACAAATTGAAGGTTTGTGGCAACCCTATGTCAAGTCTCTCAGTGCCATTTTTCCAATACCATTTCCTGACTTCGTGTCTCTGGGTCACAATTTGGTAATTCTCACAATATTTTGAAGTTTTTCATTATTATTATGTTTGTTGTGAAGTTCTGTGACTGGTAATTATGACTTGCTAAAAGTTCAGGTGATGGTTAGCGTTGTTTTTTGCAATACAGTATTTTTTTTTTAATATTATTTTTGAGAGAGCGCAAGCAAGAGAGGGGCAGAGAGATGAGGACAGAGGATTCGAAGTAGGCTCTGTGCCGACAGCAGTGAGCCTGATGTGGGGCTCAAACTCATGAACCGTGAGATCACGACCTGAGCCAAAGTTGGACGCTTAACCAACTGAGCCACCCAGGCGCCCCAGTAAAGGAAACTTTTTAAATGCACAAATAAGGAGACAATATTTGCAACACATATAGCATGGATAAAGATTAGTTTCCAGAATTTTCAGAGAAATTCTGACATGGTAAGGAAGTCAGATAACCCAAAAGATAAATGGATAAAAGACTGAGCAAGTAGTTCACTGAAGAAACTTGAATGGCCAATAAACATTTAAAATATGCTTACCCTTAGTAATCAAGGAAAATGGAGATGGAAACCATGAGGACATGTCAATTCAGACCTGTTAGGACAAAATACTAGTTTGACAGGAACACATAATTGGGGAACATCTAGAATATGCACATACTATTGATAGGAGTGCAATTGATACAACCACTTTAGAAAACATTTGGCATATTTACTGAAGTTCAAGATGTTTACCCTATTAGCCGACAATTCCCTTTCTAGGACTATACCCTCAGGAAACTGGGCTGTGTCTGTTAGGAGCCATGCACAGTCTGGTCCATTGCAGCACTGTTTGCGATGACAGAGGTGGAGGACATGTCAGTAATGGGACGGAAAAGTAAATCGTGGTATCGGCACATTGTTATTTAGAAGTGAAAATGAATTAATTACAGCCATCTGCAACAACAGGATATTCTTAGGAGTTGTGAAATAAGGATTCTATTTGTGTAAAGTCCTAAAATATGTAAAACTAAAGAGCATACATTGTTTTGGAAACAAACATTTGGTGAAAACATGAAACAGAAAATAGTGAAAAATCAAATTCAGGATAGTACTTCAGAGAGTCATACCGAGGACTTCAGAGGCTATATATCTGTAACTGAGTGGTAGTTACGTGCTTTGTTGCCACTACATAAGATGTATAAGATCTTATGCATTAAGTAGTTTATTTAAACTATTCAGTATTTAAAAATCATGGTATCTCAGAGTTGGAAGTGACCTTAAATATTATTTAGTCCACCTTAATCAAATACCACTTTAGGATGTTATTTCATTATTTTGTACTTCAGTCAAGCAGATTGCAGGTTCCTTAGCAAGGACTGTGTCTTATGCTTAATGGTGACGGGTTTCAGACCATAGCTGCAGTCCCATTGTATGAGACTTGATCTCAGTATAATAGAACACTCGAGCAGGACTGCCCTGGAATATCCAGAAGTATGGGCAACATACGAGTACTGGTTGGTTGGTTGGTTGGTTGGTTGGTTGGTTGGTTGGTTGGTTTTTAATGCATATTTTTGAGAGAGAGAGAGAGTGCGAGAGGGGGAAGAGATGGGCAGAGAGGGAGACACAGAATCCGAAGTGGTTCCAAGGTCTGAGCTGTCAGCACAGCCTGACATGGGGCTGGAACTCATGAACCACAAGATCATGACCTGAGCCGAAGTCAGATGCCTAACTGACAGCCACCCAGGCACCCCAATAAGTGTACTTACTGTATTTTTCACTGCCATCAGGAATACTCTTAAATATGGAAGTTCTGTAAAAAATAAATTACAAAAGGGGCGCCTGGGTGGCGCAGTCGGTTAAGCGTCCGACTTCAGCCAGGTCACGATCTCGCAGCCCGTGGGTTCGAGCCCCGCGTCAGGCTCTGGGCTGATGGCTCAGAGCCTGGAGCCTGTTTCCGATTCTGTGTCTCCCTCTCTCTCTGCCCCTCCCCCGTTCATGCTCTGTCTCTCCCTGTCCCAAAAATAAATAAATGTTGAAAAAAAAATTTTTTTTTAAAAATAAATTATAAAAAAATACATGTTTATTGTCGAAGTCAGACGATAGTTGACAAGGAAAGGTTAAAATCCCTCCCACTCATCTCCTTGAAGGTAAGTGGTGTTAACAGTTTATTGAGTATCTTTCAGACCTCCCTGTGTGCTGAAACAAACATATACTTGTATATCTTCTCTTCTTTAGGAAAGTGGGATCATAATAAATATATTTCCCGGGGAGCCTGTGTGGCTCAGTGGGTTGAGCTTCTGACTCAGGTTCAGGTCATGATCTTGTGGTTACTGGGTTTGAGCCCTGCATTGAACTCTCAGCTCTCAGCACAGAGCCCACTTCAGATCCTCTGTCCCTCCTCTCTCTGCCCCAACCCCCGCTTGCACTCTCTTTCAAAAATAAACATTAAAATAAGTCTCTTTCCCTAAAAGTTGGATTTTTAACCAGCAGTGTATGGTGAAAACTCTACTGAATCATACACATAGATCTAACTCATTATTTAAAAAAATTTTTTTTCAATGTTTATTTTTGGTACAGAGCATGAGTGGGGGAGGGGCAGAGAGAGAGGGAGACAGAATCTGAAGCAGGCTTCAGGCTCCGAGCTGTCCAACAGAGCCTGACTTGGGGCTTGAACCCGTCAACTGCGAGATTATGACCTGAGCCGAAGTCGGAAGCTCAACCGACTGAGCCACCCAGGTGCCCCTAACTCATTATTTTTAAAGGTCCTGTTTGGTTGTGCCATAATTTATTTAACCATGAACAGACATCTGGATTATTTCCAGGCTTTGACTATTCCAAAGGATGTTACCAGTGATCTCTGTGTGGATGTCAGTAAATAATGCCATTTATTTTTGTAAGATGGATTCTGGTAAATGGGATTGCTAGGTGAGAGGGTTTTTAATGACTTTTATGAGATATTCTTCCCTGAAGTTTGTAGTAGTTTTCATTCCTTCTGGGAGTGTTATGAAAGTGCCAGTTTTATATCCTAGTCAGCTCTGAATGTAGCTCCTTATCCCTCTTTTTCAAGTTTGTCAGCCTGGTGGGTGAAAAGCAGTTTTACTTGGTTATATTTGCACTCCTGACTGCTTCTTGACCACTTGCGTTTCTGCGCTCACAATTGCTTACTTTGCAGTTTTATTTTGGGGTTGTTATCTTTTCCTTCCAGTTCATACCCTGTTTACATATATTCTCTCCCTGTCTGTTTTTTTAGACTTTGTTTATGGCGTCTTTCATGGCAGCTAACATTTTCTTCTCTCTTGGCGTTCTAAGTCGTGCTTACTGAGATGCAATTTACATCTGGTAAAATTCGCTCTTCAGGCATACAGTTCAGTGAGTTTTGACAAATGTGTAGCTATCATCATGTTACCAAAATATAGAATATTTCCATCATCCCAGAAAGTGTTCCTTTGCATTCACTCTCCTTCTCCCCTCCAACCCCCTTACCCCCCACCCCCACCCCAGCCCCTGGCTACCACTCCTCTGTTTTCTGTCTCTGTCATTTTGCCTTTCCTGAATGTCATGTAAATGGAATAGAGTGGGTGGCATTTTGTGTCTGGCCTTTTTCACTTAGCATAATGATTTTGAGATCCATCCATGTTGTTACATATGTCAATAGTTTGTTTCTTTTTATTGCTAATGTATGATTAATACGCTAATTATTAATATAGTAATAATGTATTAGTATTCTATCGTATGTACCCTAGGGCTGCTGTAACAAAGTACTGCAAGTTGGGGGGCTTAAACACCAGAGGTGTATCGTCTTCACGGTTCTGGGGGCTGGAAGTCTGAAATCAGGGTGTCCACCGAATTGGAGAATCAGATATTCCAGGCTTTTCTCATTGCTTCTGGTGCCCCAGGCGTTTTTTCTTGGCTTGTGGCAATAGAACTCTGACCTCTGCCTCCACCGTCTCGTGGTTGTCTTCTCCCTGTGTGTGTCTTCACATCGTCTCCCCTAAGTACACGTCTGTCTCTGCCCAAATTTCCCCTTTCATAAGGACGCCAAATCATATTTGATTAGAGCCCACCTAATGACCTCATGTAACTTGATTATCTCTGTAAATATTCTTATCTCAAGATAAGACCACATTCCGGGGCACCTGGATGACTCGGTTGATGGAGCATGAGACTCTTGATCTCGCTGTTTGAGTTCGAGCCCCATGTTAGGTATAGAGATTACTTAAAATAATAAAATCTTAAAAAAAAATAGTTACACAGATAAGATCACATTCTGAGATACGGGTGGTTGGGACTTCAACATACCTGTTTGGGGAAACAAAATTCAACCCGTAACATAAGAATGGACCCTAGTTTGTTTATTGATTCACCTGATCCGTAGACATTTGAATTGTTTATTGATTCACCTGGTCCGTAGACATTTGAATTGTTTCCATCTCAATAGATCGTTCCAAACAGAAGTAGCAGCTTGCCTTAACCACTCTTTTCAGCCTTTTGTTATGTACGAGAGGAGAGGAATTACTCCTTTGCTCAGATCCTGACCCACCTGCCCGTCTGCCTGAAGTGCTCAGCAAGCTGCAGAAAGCTGGCGGCAGAAAGGCAAGAGGGGGCTCCACGAAGCTGGAGAGGAGCGAGTGAAAGTGAAAAGCAGAACAGGCGATGAAATGAGTCTGTCCAAAAGCCATGTATCGATCTTTTAGGTTAAACTTTCATTTAAATCTTTTTTAGGGGCGATAGTTCAGCTTTTAACCCACATGTTCCATAATGAACTGAGTTGAGTAACTGGAGTAGGTCACGGCCAAGCGTATGTTTTGAGTTTGGGGCCCATCGGTTGCATTTTGGCCCCTGTTTCTCCAGACCCTAAGTCCTGGCCCCAGCTGTTCTTCCAAAGATACTTCCTCTCAGTGTCTTGGTCTCAGTGGATGGAGAAGCAGCCTTGAACAAAGTGTATGCCATATAAAAGAACATGAGCCTCTGGGGGTTTCGGACTGAGATCAACTTGCAGTGGTCCAAGGGGGGGGGGCGGAATAAGAGGGAGTGGTGGGAAGACTTCCCAGATGTTGGTTTCAGTCATGTCGAGCTTCAGCTGTAGTGATTTTCCTGCTGTTGGGGACAGATCATAAAAACGAGAAGCGTAAGGCAAATGTCAGTAGACTTCATCACGTCATGTCAGTGAACATATATGAAGGATTTAGGAGGTGTCACTGTGCTAACCGCTTGGGCACAAAGATAAAGGAGTTGAGTCCTGTAGGTCCTACTGGGGATTTGTGTCTTTGTTGGTCTTAGAGAATATGATAAGAGTGAAAAACAGGTAACAAAATATTATGTACAATATAATTTCAACTTTGTGGAAAAATAGATAAGTTAAAAGATTAACAAAAACCTTACAGGGGCGCCTGGGTGGCTCAGTCGGTTGACCATCTGACTTTGGCTCAGGTCATGATCTCACCCCCCTGCTTCGGATTCTGTGTCTTCCTCTCTACCCTCCCCTGCTCATGCTCGCTCTCTCTCTCAAAAATAAATAAACATTAAAAAAAAACCCTTACAGAAATACACCAATTTCTAACAGCTTACTTCTGGATGGTGGTATTTTACATAATTTTTTTCCTTCTACTTTTCAGTATTTCCTCATTACAACGTACATGTATCATTTGCAGTATCAGAATGTAAAAGAGCATGCTTTAAAAAAAACAAAAGTAGAAACTAGGTAGCTCTAAACACTCTTGGACCCACTGGACCCATTGTTTCCTTTACGTGATGTTTGGAAACGACACTGACCCTGTGTCTGATTCTTCAGCACAGGAGGAAACGCCGCTCCACACCTTTGACTCCTTCCATGTTGCCCCCACAAGAGACAGAGAAAAGCTCCTATTTGCAAACCACAGAGATCTCACTGTGGACCGTGGTGGCCGCCCTTCAGGCCGTGGAGAAGAAGGTGGATGCCCAGGCCGCCCGGATACAGAGCCTGGAAGGGCGGACGGGCACCGCCGAGAAGAAGCTGGTGGACTGCGAGAAGACGGCCGTGGAGTTCGGGAACCAGCTGGAGGGCAAGTGGGCCGTGCTGGGGACCCTGCTGCAGGAGTACGGGCTGCTGCAGAGGCGGCTGGAGAACATGGAGAACCTGCTGAGAAACAGGAACTTCTGGGTGCTGAGGCTGCCTCCGGACAGCAAGGGGGAGGCCCCCAAGGTAGTCCCCTTGGGGATTAAGAATTAGGCTAGATGGGAAGTCCTGCCTTTTCTTCTTTAAGATTCTGACTTGCTGGCTTTTCTTTCGTAGCCGTGGCTGGAGGCGCTCACTGCGCAGTGTTTGTGATTTCAGGTGCCCAGGTCACTTGAAAACGATGGAGGGTGCTTTTCGGAGCAGGAGTGGGAGAATCTGGAGGACTGGCAGAAGGAGCTTTACAGAAATGTGATGAAGAGCAACTACGAGGCCCTGGTCTCTCTGAGTAAGTAGCAGTTTCTCCCTGGAATTCTCTTTCAGCATCTTACATCCCTGGCCAAGTAGCTTGTGACTCAGACCACACCTGTGATTCTAGTCGGCTTTGGCTCCTCTGTCGATCTGGGCCAGGTCGAGAAACCGGAATCTCCAGGTCCTCAGTTCTTGAAGACTTTTAGAAAGGTCTTGGTGTTGCATATTGTGTATTTCTTCTCTCCGGTCACATAGTCTGTTCCTGACAATATTTACTAGTAGATAAGATGTCATATGCATTGTAGTGTAGTGTGGCCAGGGCTCCTCATGCTGTTTTTAAAACTTAAACTGTTTGACAAGAAATCCTTTGTTACCTAAGATGAGGCAGGCAGCACAGGCTAACCAAAACATTTTCTTGGCATTTGGCTGGACTTAGATCCAGTCACTGTGAGCTCAATGTCTATTTTGTGTTAATTACAAGTGCTGCTTAATAGATGTATATCTTTATATATAAAAGACTAGCTTTTACTTAGTAAGTAGATTTTGGTAAACAAAATCTTTTAAAACTGAAGTCCATGGGGGGCCCTGGGTGGCTCAGTCTGTTAAGCGTCCAACTTCGCCTCAGGTCATGATCTCACAGCTGGGGAGTTGGAACCCCACATCCGGCTCTCTGCTGTCAGCCCAGAGCCCGCTTTGGATCCTCTGTCTTCCTCCCTCTCTCTGCTCTACCCGCCCCCACCCCCAGCTCTCTCTCTCAAAATAAACATTTAAAAAAAAAAAAACACAAGAATGTTGTATGAATGTCTCCCTCTTTCTCTGCCCCTCCCCCACTAGGGCTCTTTCTCTCTCTCTCTCTCTCTCTCTCAAAAATAAATAAACATTAAAAAAAAAAAAAAAAACAACTGAGTTCCATGGAGGAATGTCAGAAAGACCAGTGTGTGGGGCGCCTTGGTGGCTTAGTCTGTAAGTATCCAGGTTCGGCTCAAGTCATGATCTCATGGTTCGTGAGTTTTAGCCTCGCCTCGGACTCTCTGCTTTCCTCCCAGGGCCCGCTTCAGATCCTGTCTTTCTCCCTCTCTATCCCTCCCCCACTTGCACTCTCTCTCTCTCTCAAAAATAAACATTAAAAAAAAAAAGCCAGCATGACTGGAGCAGAGAGGGAAGTAGCAAATGGGCCAGAGAAGGGACTGCTTGACCTCGGCTGTTATGTGTTCTAGTGGCAGGTTCCTCGGCTGTCCTAGCTGGGGATAATGGTGCCTGCCTTACCTTGCAGTATGTCAGCATGGTTGAAATTAGATACCCTGAAAGGAAGCAGCACTTGAAACCCTGTACAAGTGAGGGCAGGGTGGTGCTGGGGGAAGGGGAGCGGGCTCCAGAGGCCGAATACTTGAGCCATGGTAACGCATGAAGGAGCGTGGAAGGCAGCAGCAAACTGAATAGATCTTTCTAATCGTCTCTAATTTTCCAGTTGTCCCAAACTGCCAGGGGAAAGTGGCAAGAACGGTAGCCCTTTCATCTTTTCAGCTTTTAATATCAACCCTCTGGCAGTGGTCACCTTGTTCGTTGGCAAATGACCAGTGCCCAGTGAGCTTTTACTCTCTCCTGGGCTCACACTTTGCCTATTCCAACGCAGAGGTTCTTGGCCCGCCAGAAGAAGAAGCGGAGTTGGGTACAGGGATGCTGGGTGACTTGGAGGAGGAAGGCCCTGGTGATGTCCACCCAGGTGAGTGGAACCAGAATATTCCATTCCTCTCCCTACTCCCTGCAGCCTGTAATGAGCTTTCCTACTGCTAAACTGCCAAACATTGTCAGCAACCTCATCTGGTATTACTTCTTTTAGATTCCTTGATGATTTTCATTAGTTCACCTGCTAAGGAGTCTTAACTCCTTACCGCTGTGAAGGTCTTGAGTTTCGTGACCATATCCTACCTCATGCCTGCTCTACTGTAAGAGTAGTGTACGTAATAGTTCTAGTTAAAACCCACTGAAGATTGAAGATAGGGTTGGTCAGATCTTAGGAGTTGGTCAGATCTGGGTGAGAGGCAGGCAGAGCATTTATAAGCCAGGTAATTTGGGGGGAATGTGCAGGAAGATTGGGGCTGGATACGTGAATATTGAAGCTTTAGGTTTAAGGGTTGTTTTTTTAATCATTCACATTATTTTAACACTCTTGAATTAGTACAGTTTTTATAATGTATTTTGCCATTTTTCATAGAAATTGAATACAAATTTGTGGACAACCTTAGAGAACTATCATTTATAACATTGTTCTAGAAAAATAGTATTCAGATTTTTCTTCATGAATATAGGTTTAGTTTTTCAGGTCTTAGAACCCAGTCTCCTTCTCCTCCAAATTATCCTAATTCCCTTGATCCTGGGATGCTTTGATTTGAGCCCTTTTGAAATTCACGGATGTTTGTTTAGTTCTGAAGAAACCGAACGTGCTAGAATGTGATCTTTTTTGTTGATCTTCTTTCTCTTGGCAGCAGAAGGGGTTATGATCAAGCAGGAGATACAGTATACTCAGGAAGGCTCTGCGGATCTTCCTGGAGAATTCTCAGGCATTGCAGAAGAGCACGCTTTCCTGAGCCCAGAACATACTGAACTCTGGGGTGGTCAGGGTAGTTCTGTCTTCTTGGATCCAGGCCCTGGAGACACTAATCTGGAGGATCCCATCGAGGGCAGTAGAGACTCTGGCAGTGGCGGCACTCTGGGCTGCCCCCCGAAGCAGGAGCCTAGTAGGCAGGTACAGCTGGAACAGCAGTGTGGCCAGGGCGTAAAGCTGAAAAGGGATGCTTCTGGCCCTTACGAATGCTCCGAGTGCGAGGTCAGCTTCCGCTATAAGCAGCAGCTAGCCGCGCATCTGCACACCCACTCGGAGCCGGGCATGGCCTCGGAGCCAGAGGAGAGCCTTAGACCCAGGCCGCGACTTAAGCCCCAGTCCAAGAGGGCAAAGCTGCATCAGTGTGACGTGTGCATGCGGAGCTTCAGCTGCAGGGTGAGCCTGGTGATCCACCAGCGCTGCCACCTGCAGGACGGGCCCAGTGCTGGCCACTCTGTCCAGGAGAGGTTCTCGCCCAACAGCCTGGTTGCCCTGCCCGGCCACATCCCTTGGAGGAAAAGCCGGAGTTCCCTCCTCTGTGGTTACTGTGGCAAGAGCTTCAGCCACCCATCTGATCTGGTGCGGCACCAGCGCATCCACACGGGCGAGCGGCCCTACAGCTGCTCAGAGTGTGAGAAGAGCTTTGTCCAGAAGCAGCACCTTCTGCAGCACCAGAAGATCCACCAGCGGGAGCGGGGCGGGCTGACTCTGCAGCCGGGAAGGCCCAACGGCCTGCTTTAAGGGTGCCGGCCCCTCGTCTGTCTGGGGGGCGAAGGGGCTGGCATCGGTCCCCCTGAAGAGACACTGTGCAGAGTCAGGGACTGACTTCTTCCTGAGGGGAGTCGCGTTGATTTGCCTTCCCTTGGCCAAGCACCAGGCCGAGCCCAGACACTGTGCTGAAAACTGTGGAGGAGGAGGAGTCGGGGGCCGCGCCTCTCCCTGCCGTCTCTACCCTGCTGTGGAGCTTGCTGTCTCGGGCACCTTCACGTCTCTGGTTTTCTCATTCGGGCTGATACTCGTGGGCTGGGGTTGGCCCTCTGACCCTGCAGGGACCGGTGGCTGCTTCTAGGGCCTGTCCCAGCATCTCAGGTCTTCCCGGGAGGTTGGGTCAGGTCAGTGGAGCGAGCAGGTGGGCAAAAGTGTTCTGGGAAGCATATAACCCTCTCTTTCCTCTTCTTTTGTAGTCTCTTTGTTAATAACAAGTAGAGGACATAATTTAAATGACTGCTTACCCTGTTCTGAAGAAACTTTTTTGGAATTAGATTTTAGTTGATTTAAAAAAAAAAATACAGTCTGACCTTGTTTTCTAAATTTCCAGCATTGTAGAGGTTGTTCCTAACATGGGGACTGGGCCTACCCTCTAGGAGGGATTTGTTTATGGGGCTCTTCTAGCCCACCCACACTTAGTTAGGCCAGAGATCAGGGGGCAGAGTGCTGGGCTCCCTGTCATGGGGGTCCTTGGCAGTCTCACAAGGGGCTACCTGAAGCCAGAGGAGCCAGAGGAGGAGAGCGGTAGGAGTAGACCCCCAAAGCCCCTGCTGAGAACAGAGTCCCTCATGGAGCCAAGAGCTCACTGCTTGGGAATCCCGGTCTCTCACCGTAATCTTCCTCTTCCCACTGGTCCTCGCTGGGTTCTGCAGCCGCCCAGGGTAGAAGACTACTTCGTTCCTTATGGTTGTCTGACTCGTTCCGGTGGGTGTTGGAGTTTGTTCTTACTACACCAGTTGTTGAGATTGTGCAGATTACACATGTTCCAAATTAGTTCTGGGATTGACTGTTCCAGAGACGGTGGAGAAAAAGCGCAGAAATGCTTATTTCTCAGGAGTGTTGAATGCTTGCCTCACTGTTGTCTGGGGAGATGGGAGTGGGCTTCTGGGTCCTATGTGAGTGTCCCCTTTGATGATTTGCAGTTGCCTAGAATAAAACTTGCTACTAGCAAAAAAAAAAAAAAAAAAAAATGCTCATGTTGGATATTTTTCTCCCTTTGTCAAGAATACCGAGATGGAGGGGCGCCTGGGTGGCTCAGCCAAGCGTCCGACTCTTCATCTCAGGTCGTGGTCTCATGGATCGTGAGTTCAACCCTCGCTTGAGATTCTGCCTCCCTCTCTCTTCTCTCTGCCCTTCCCCTGCTCTCTTTGTGCCTCTGTCTCAGTCTCTGTCTCTCTCTCTCTCTCTCCCTCTCTCCAGACAAATAATATGGAAGAGGTGGCTGACCTGGAGCAGTGACAGAGGCATAAATTCACAGCCTGACCTGCATTTTACTTCAGTTTAGGACAGACGAGAAGAGGGCATGTACGAGGATATTCATGGGACCTTGTTTGTGATCGAGGGCCGCACACAGTCTGGGTGTTGGTTGTTGGGAGATGGAAGGAAGAGAGGGCAGGTAGGGTGTGATCTCAGGGGGTACTGGGTAGCAGGAATGTCGGCTTGGATATGCATGTGGCCACATTGGTGGTTGATCTTAAACATGCAGTGCCGAGTGGGAAAATGTAAGCAACTGGACGAGATCTACGACAATACCATTTATATGAAATGCACGTACACAAAACATTTTGTAAGAACACCTGGAAACCAAAAGTGACACCTTAAAGGCATTACAGTTGCCTATGGGAGCGGTGAGAGGGACGTGGGGATAAAAAGGAATAAATAAATAGATAAAAATAAACGCAGGTCGCTGTAAGGTGTAGGACTGGCTTGGTGGAGAAATTGAACATGAAGGGAATGCAGGCGCCGTGTTCAGCTGAGGTGTCGGGCTTCGTACATATATGTAGGAAAAACCTCTGGAGCTACTCCAGGTTCCTTCTACAGGCTCCGGCCCCCAAGCTTTTTTGCATCCTGGATTCCCCTAAATCCCATCCTTGCATATCCTTACCTGCCAGTTGAGTGTCTTAATGTGACCAGTCTTTGGCATTGTGGGGAGAAAAACAAAGGACAGGATAGGATTCTGGTTCTCTGGCAGCCTTTAAGTTTTCCCTGAGGCAGGAGAACAATTTATCAGGCCTTTGGACTACTGTAATAATGGCTGATAATTGCTGAGCCCTCATGTGTGAGGCACTCTTTTAAAAGTGAACTCAGCCCTCACACCAGCCTCTTGGGGGGTACGATTATACCCCGTTTCACATCTCGCATTCTGCGAGATGAAGTGACCGGCGGAGGTTGCTGGCAACCCAGGCCATCTTGCCTCAGAGCCCATACACTTGACCATGGGTGCTTCTGGTTGACCGTAACCAAGCACCTCGGGTCCAGGCTGGGTTCTGAGTCTTTGTTACCCAAAGCATGGGTTGCACCAGCGGCATCGGCATGGCCGGGGGGCTTTGTAGAAATGCAGACTCAGACCCACCGAAGCCGAGTCTGCAGGTTTTAACAAGATCTCCGGGTCTGTGTCTGCGTCTGTGTCTGTGGTGCCTTCTTGAGTGTGATACAAAATACCAACCTTTTGCCGGCTCTGCTAGGTGCCGGGAGGGAAACGGGAAATGGAGCTGTCGGAAGGACAAGGATGATCAAGTTAGAAAGTTTTAAATCGACAGTAAGGAAGAATTAAATGCCGAACATTAGTGACTCTCATCTGTCCTGTCTTCTCTCCTTCCTTTCCTACAGATTAGGGTCCCGATTGTTGCCCACCTAAACTGTCCGGTAGCCTAACTGCTCTCCTGCCCTTCACCACATCCTTTATGCTACCAGAGTCATTGTCCTGGCACACGAATTGGAGAAGGGCTTTCCTCCAAGACAAAGAGCCGGCTTTTTAGTATAGAACTTACACTTTGACCGCCTAAAACCTAACCTGCTCCGAGTTTCTTCCCCTTTCACTCTCTAAAGTATCCTTGCTGCTGCCACATTGGGCTGCCTGCCACTTAGTGAATAAGCTGTGCCTTCCATTTTCCAGGAATTCCCTTCTTTGTGAACTAAATACTATTTATTTTTCGCTGCTCAGTTTAAATTTTTTTTTTTTTTTAATGTTTATTTTTGAGAAAGAGTGAGACAGCGCGAGCAGGGGAGGGCCAGGGAGAGGGAGACACAGAATCCAAAGCAGGCTCCAGGCCCCCAGCTGTCAGCACAGAGCCCGACGTGGGGCTGGAACCACGAACCGGGAGAACATGACCTGAGCCGAAGTCGGACGCTCAACCGACTGAGCCACCCAGGCGTCCCTCGCTGCTCAGTTTATAAGCCCCCTTGTGTGAACGCTTCCCTCATGTGTTTCTTTTATTCAACAAATCTATATCACACCTGTCATCTAGGCACTTTTATTTTTATTTATTTTTTTAAATTTATTACTTTTTTTTGATGTTTATCTTTGAGACAGAGAGAGAGAGATGATGTGAGCGGACAAGGGGCAGAGAGAGAGGGAGGCAGAGAATCCGAAGCAGGCTCCAGGCTCCGAGCTGTCAGCACAGAGCCTGACGAACAGCTGGAAGTCAGACGCTCAACCCACGGAGCCACCCAGGCGCCCCGAGGCACTTTTAAATACTTGGGATATTTAAGTGTACAAAACAGATCTTTGCCCTAGTCGAGTTTGTATTCTATCAAAATCTGTCTCCTCCTTGTGCTGTGTGTTTGCATAACCCTTTCCCAGACTGGTGCAAGATTCCATTCCACCTGAGAGTGTGTCCGCTCACAAGTATCTGAGTAGCCTCCGGGTGCAAGGTCTGCAGAGGATGTGGACGGTTAAATCAGACAGAGGTCTTGCTCTTGGGGTTTACAGGCTGTTAAGGGAATCTAATACAAGGTTAAATTGTATTTCCCAAGTGAGGCTGAAGGTCTGTTAGAATTCAGAGAATTCTTAAGTCGGTTAAGCATCCAATTCTTGGTCTTGGCTCAGGGCTTGATCTCTGGGTTGTGAGTTAAGGTCCCGAATTGGGCCCTGGAGTGGGTGCAAAGCCTGCTTAAAAGAGAATTCAGAGAACAATTACATTTAGTTGTGGGGGTTGAGGAAGGCTTTATGAGAGGTGAATTTTTTTTTTTAATGTGTGTTTATTTTTGAGAGAGAGAGAGACAAGAGTGCAAGCAGAGAAGGGGCAGAGAGAGAGGGAGACAATCTGAAGGAGGCTCCAGGCTCCACACTATCAGCACAGAACCCAGCGTGGGACTCGAACTCACGAACCACAAGATCATGACCTGAGCCAAAGTCAGACACTTAGCCGACTGAGCCACCCAGGCGCCATAAGACAGGACTTTTGGACTGGACCTTTAAGGATGGGAAGAAGGATGGGGTGCCTGGGTGGCTTAGTTGGTTGAACATCCAATTCTTGGTTTCAGCTCAGGTCATGATCTCTCACAGTTCATGAGTTCAAGCCCCGTGTCTGGCTCCACACTGACAGTGTGGAGCCTGCTTGGAATTCTCTCTCTCTCTCTCTCTCTCTCTCTCTCTCTCTCTCTCTCTGTGCCCTTCCCCGCTCACTCTATCAAAATAAGTAAGTAAACTTAAAAAAAAAAGGATGGGAAGAAGCAACATAAGCAAAAGAGACATTATAGGGCATGTACAAAGAAACACCAATTCATAAGATTTGGCTGGAGGGTGGGATGTGAGAAGAGGAATAGTCGGGGATGTGGTTGGAAAGATAGGTTGCAGTCGGCCTCAGGAGTTTGGATTTTATTGAGTTAGTAATGGAGAGCTCAGAGTTTGAGCAAAATGGTGAACTGATTCTAGCTGTGATTTGGGAATATTAATGTAATGAGAGTTACATCATGTGGGGTGGGGTGGGTTTTTTTGTATTCTTTCTTTTTTTGGTTGGGGTAAGGGGATATGTTAGAAAGTTTCTGAGGCCAACAAGAGCCAATGAAGACCTGACGGTACAGCTGCGATGGGAAGAGAGTGACGGACAAGGATATTGGACGAGATCGCTAAGGTAGAGTCAACAGGATGTGATGTGTTTTGAAGACAGGGACCAGACTCTACAGCTCTGAGTACCAGGGCTTTGCACTTACATGCTCACCACGGTTGTTGAATGATTCTGTATAATGGGTATTCCCGGGATAGGGAGCTCAGTATTGTCTACACTAGGCTCCCGGGAGAAGGGGGGGGGGGGGGGGGGGCGTGGTTATACTTCTGGTCTCCCTCTGCTAATACTTCCCTTCCTAATGCTTTATAATTCTGCATGGGCCCATTTCCTAATCTAAGTTACAAGCTTGGAAATAGGGTGTGTGTGGAGGGGGGCACAGGAATTCTTTTTCTGAGCTGTGCCTATCCTTTGGCTCATAATGTGCCGATAGGGCACTCGCACTTGAGTATCTTGACCCCAAGCTGAGTGACCCTAGGTGGTGGTGTGGTGGGCCTCAACCTCTGACGATACCACCTTCTGCAGGAGAGGCCTGAGGATACACTGTTTCAGAGTGACCTACACCTTGGCAGAGTCACCCCTGTTCCTCCAGGGTCTGCGCCGCCATTTTGGAAATCCGGTGTTGTCAGCTCACCGAGAGGTATTCAGGCCCAGGAGATCTGATCCAAAAAAGAGCAAACTCACCAGAAACATTAATAATTAAGGATGCAGGTAATTGTAACTTCTATTAGAGCTGCACAAGGGGGTTCCTGGGTGGCTCAGTTGGTTAATCAAGAGTCAGACTCTTGATTTCAGCTCAGGTCATGATCTCCTGGTTCATGGGTTTGAGCCCCACGTTGGGCTCTATGCTGACAGCATGGAGCCTGCTTGGGATTCTCTCTCTTCCTTTCTCTAAATAAGTAAGTAAGTAAGTAAGTAAATACATACATACATACATACATACATACATATATACATACATACATACATACATACATACATACAAAAAAGCTACACCAGGCTGGTCTGCCCAATAAACCACATCGTGGTGTAAAGTTTTTGTGTTTTTTGTTTAATGTATTTATAAAATCCGAGCATGGGAATGGGAGGCAGCTGTGGGAACCTGATAAACAGGGCAGTGATTCTCACAGTATGATCACCACATCAGTGGAATCAGCATCACCGGGGAGCTAGTTAGAAAAACAGATTCTGGGGGCGCCTGGGTGGCTCAGTTGGTTGAGCAGCCGACTTCGGCTCAGGTCATGATCTCGAGGTCTGTGAGTTCGAGCCCCGCATCGGGCTCTGTGCAGACCGCTCAGAGCCTGGAGCCTGTTTCAGATTCTCTCACCCTCCCCCGTTCATGCTCTGTCTCTCCTGTCTCAAAAATAAATAAATGCTAAAAAAAAAAAACAAACAAAAAAAAACAGATTCTGGTCACCCCCACCCCCACCAGCCTCAGACTTGGGTTCATGTCTCAGACTCCGAGACAGGTGCCCAGCAGTCTGTGTCTTAAGCGCACCAGGGGAACATGATGCACACTGAAGGCTGGCTACCACGGACTTCCAGAAACTTTCTAAGAATCTAAGACGGCTGTCAAAAATTAGAGCATTCTTCCCTGAACAGAGTTTGTTAAATACTAATGTTTTCTTCTCCAACTCATCTTCCAGACTCTTTCTGTTTGCATTGGACATTAATTCTTATTTTATAAGACCACAGCTTACCAGGATTTTATAATCCTTAATACATTTGTCTGACCAACCCCTGATGAGATGCTAAGGATGCTCTTAATGTTTTTCAGCACACATTTGCAAATTCTTAGGCTGGGTTATCTCAACAAGGATCTCCACAATGAATGAGGCCATATATTAACTTGATTTTTTTTATTAAAATGACACTTCCTGTAGCACCTGCGTTGCTCAGTCGGTTAAGCGTCCGACTCTTGATTTCGGCTCAGGTCAGGATCTCACAGTTTACCGGTTTGAGCCCCCCACTGGGTTCTGTACTGACAGATGGGAGCCTGGAGCCTGCTTCAGACTCTCTCTCTCTCTCTCTCTCTCTCTCTCTCTGTCCCTCCGCTGCTTGTGCTCTCTCAAAATAAAGAAACATTAAAAAAAAAAAAAACACTTCCTAAAAAAATAAAAATAAAATAATGCTTCCTAACCTTGCCCCAAATTATAGGGGTGCACCTTACTTGGAGAAAGTCAGTTCTTTGTTGTAGGTCAGTTGACCACACTTTTGCTTGGATCAAATATATCGGCAAATAATTTTCTTTCCTCCCTCCAAAAACAGGAAATACTAAAAAAAGAAAGAAAACTGCAGAGTAATTTCTAGTGGGAACTGTTTTCCGACTTGAACAAAAACTAGGATGAATGGGAAATGCAGAAAAGATAGAGAATAAAACTTCAACTGCATAAGCACATTTTACTTTATATTCAGTGGTTAACTAGATGAGGAAAATGGGTCCCAGATTGAGTGGTTTACTCAAGATGTGTCAGGGCCTGAATTAGCGTTCGATTTACTCTTGCTGCACACCCAGTCGGGAGCCAAAGCTACAGAAGATCCCCAGTTGGTGGCTGATGGGCAAGTGAAGACTGGGTGTGGCACAGAAGGCTCCAGAGAGCTCTGCAAAGCGTGCCTGAACTGACGGAGTGTCTGCTGGGGAAGCAGGCCCCAGGGAAGGAGGAGGAGACCCAGGATTCCCCGGGGGGTGGGGGGGTAGGTGGGTGTTGGGGAAGGGATGGAGAGCTTTTTGCCTTTTCTTTTCTTTTCTTTTCTTTTCTTTTCTTTTCTTTTCTTTTCTTTTCTTTCTTTAAATGAAATAATTTTTTCCTGAGGGCCTTCTATTTGCTCTGGAAAACTAAACAAGTAGTTATCTGTCCCACACTACCCCACCGCTGGGCAAAACGTGTATACCAAACTAATAGTCACTTTCGGTCCATTAGAAGTGTTAAAATGGTAAATCTGCATACACTTCAGATTCCCCGCTGAGGACGGCCCTTCCTCCCCCACACAAAGGGAAACTCCCACATTTTCTTAGTGTCCTGAAAGCTTGTTTCGTTAGTAACCTGATCCGATTCTCCCAAGAGGGACGCTGGGGCCCCAGCGTCCTAGAGGGGTTAGGGGCCAGGGCTGGGTCCACCAAGCTGCTCCTGCACGGGGTCCGCGGGTCGCTCCCCCTCCCGCCGAAGCCGGGCTGGAGGGGCCCGCGGCAGGTCCGCCGCCCGCGTCCACTCCCGCGGCCCAGGCCAGGGCGGGCGGCCGCCCTCCCCCGGGTGGGCGCGCGGAAGGCCGCGGGCCGCGGGCGTGCGGTCCTTCGGGCTGCAGGGGGCGCTGTGCGCACCCTCGGGCCCGGCCGCGAGCACAGCTCTTGTTTAAAGGGCCGGCGGGGCACGTGGCTCGGACGCAGCTCGCGGCCGCCCGGCAGGAGCTCCGAGGCTGGGCGGCTCCGCTCCGCCTCCGCCGCCGCCTGCGCGCTGCGCCAGGCCCGACAGGCCAGGCCGAGGAGAGCCGCCGAGAGAGGGACGCGAGCAGCCATGGCTGAAGCGGCGCCCGCCCGGGTAAGCGCCCAGGCGCGCAGACGCCCAGACGGGCCGGGGCCGCCGCCGCCGCGAGGGCCCGCGAGGGTCTCGGCCCGGCCGGCGTGGGGCGGCCCCGCGGCGCGGCCTCCTGGCCCGCCGCGCGGCCTCCTGGCCCGCCGCCTCCGCCCGGGCCTGCGCCCGCGCCCGCTCGGTCCGCCCCGCCGACCCCGTCTGGCGTCCGGGCCGGGCTTTCGGGCCGACCGGCAGGGCGGCCCAAACGGGCAGGCGGGGCGGCGGGCGCCGGCCGGGAGGCCCGACGGCGGGGGACAGGCCGGGCTACCCAGTAACACCTCAGATGACAGGCCTCACATTAGAACCGAGTAGCTGTTCCCCCCCTCCCCCCCCCCCATTGTCTTCCCGGAGGCGCGCACGGAGGACAGGGTCGCCAGCCCCCAGCACCATGTGGTTCTGACAGCCGCAGAGTCTGAGGGAAGGGACCCGCCCAAGGTCACTCACCTAGTCGAGGCCGCGGCCAGGACTTTGGAATTACGCCCCCTCGGAGGTACCCAGTGTTCTACTTTTACCTGAGAGACAGGTATTGAATGCTGCTCAGGAGAGGAATTGTAGGTAGATTTTTTTTTTTTTTTCTACGATTAGCCTGTTGGATTAGATTACTTGTATTCTTTTAGAATATTGGCCGATAATGTGCAGTATGCCCAATTCGGAGAAAGGAATCCTTTGGCTATTTTTGACACACCAGAAAACCACTTGCAAACAGAGCTCAATAAATAGCTTCTATTAACGCATCTCAGTGAACTTTTTGAAACTTTGAGTTTTGTGGATCCTTTTACAGGAGAAACTTCCTCTCCCTCTTCTTTAATGAGTTTGGTGTGTGCTTCCCTTAGGGTTCCCCGAGTGCAGGGGAGAGAGAATGAGGGTGCCAGTACTGTGGTTACCAACCCCCACCCCCACCCGCGCCCCCCCCCCCCCCAAAGCATTTTTGTGACGACACTGGTGACAGCACCAGCTCCCACCCAGCCCAGGGCCACTGCCTCAGAACTTTTTCTGGCCATTCCTACCCACTCCCTCCTTTCCCTCTGCCATCATACAGTACCTGAGATTCCCCAGAAACTGCCCAAACAGGACAGAGTTGCCCCCAACTCTTGTTAGCCCATCATATACTATTGTTTATCATGACGGTTTCTGTACGGAATTTTTCTCCCGGCGAAGGAAGAGCCACATCATTTTTTCTGCCTTCCCACCTTGTACCTTTGCAACGACAGGTGTTCAGTAACTGTTAATTAATGTTGTTTCATTGTGTAGTCCTTCATTCATTCACTAGGTATTAATTGAGCATCCGAGGTGAGAGAGGCGCTCTTTTAGAAGCCGGAAATGCAACTGGGAATCACAAACACACTCTCGGGAACTCATGTTCTGGGGGAAACAAACCATAACACAGATAGATGGGTAGAATCATCACGGGTTATTAGTGCTGTGAAAGAAGGAACCCACCGCGGCGTATTTTAGATGTGTTAGTCGGCGAAGGTCTCCATGGGGCTTTGAGCTGGAGCCTTAAAGATGAGAGGAAGCCAGACGCGGAGAGGTGCAGGGAGAGCCAAAGCCGACATGGAGGAGGGTTATGTGTCCCAGGAATCCAAGGAGGCCGGGGTGGCCGGAGTGTAGTAAATAAGTGAGGTCGGGGGCGGGGGGGGGGGGGGGGGGGCAGGCTGAGGTCTGAGAAGCTTAGATTCTGTTCTAAGTACGCTGGGAAGCTGTTGGAGAGTTTTGAGCAGGGGGCTAAAATGGTCTAGCCTGTTTTTTAATGCTTACTGACTACTCTGTGGAAAGTGTATGGAGGAGAAGGGGAAATTAGCATTGCGGCAGCTGTCTGGGTGGACCGGGTGACGGCAGGGGAGAGAGACGGAGCAAAGAGGGTGGGTTTAAGTTTGGAAGTGAAATGGATAGGACTTGATGGTGGTTTGGCCGTGAAGGAGGAGTGAACTGGAGGAGTAAGAGGTCAGTTCATCCTTCCAACAAGGCTTTTAGCACCATGTACCGGGACCAGGCCATTGCACGTGCTCCAGAAAGGCTTGTGCACCAGGCGCTGAGCTAAGGCGCCACAGGCTTTCAGGACAAGGCTCCTGTCCCCTCTCCATCTGGGTTAGGATGTCCGGTTTAGAGATAACCTAATCTGCGCACAGAACGGAAACGGATTCCACACCGGGGCGCCTGGGTGGCTCAGTCGGCTGAGCATCCAGCTTCGGCGCGGGTCATGATCTCGCGGTCTGTGAGTTCGAGCCCCGTGTCGGGCTCTGTGCTGACAGTTCGGAGCCTGGAGCCTGCTTCGGATTCTGCGTCTCCCTCTCTCTGCCCCTCCCCCACTCGTGCCCTGTCTCTGTCTCTCAAGAATAAAGAAACATTAAAAACAAATTTCTAAATAAATAAATAAAAAAGAAGCTCTTTCCCAGGGTGTCGAAGGATGATGAAATGAAAGAGGGGGAGAAAAAAGCCCATGAGAACTGTTTCATGCTGTGTCCCTGAGCCCAGAACCGTTATCATTGTCAGCATCCTGATCATTATCATCTTAGCTGAATCAACATAGGGCGCAGGCATGCATGCACGTATTGGTATTGCGTATTGCGTATATGATGCGGTGCTAAGTGCTTTCAACAAAGATTGTGTCATTAATTCTCAGCACCCTACCACCTGAGCACTATTATTGTTCCATTGTCTAGATGCGGAAGTGAAGTTGAAAGATGTGTCAAAACCTTGCCCAAAGTCAGTGGGCGGAGTTGCCAGTTGCACCCAGGCTCTCTCACTGCAAACCTCATGTCCTCTGTGCTTTAAAGCCTGTGCCTTCATTTGTAGAGGAGACTAAGACCCAAGGTGGAAGTCACCTGAGACCCATGCCTTTGGCCATGTTTTTTCTCCTGTTTCCCACTTGCTAACACCTTGGTCCAGCCGGTGTTTCCTGTCCCTGAGGCTATGCTAACTGATGTCCTAACTGATGTCCCTGCCTCCCATCCCACACTGCTGCCTGGCTGGCCCTCAGGATCCCAGACGGGGCTTTATCAGGGCAAGTGTTATTGTGAGGCATTGGATTGTGTATATTTTTTTAATGTTTATATATTTTGCGGGAGAAAATGTGTGCACCTGTAGGTGCAGAGCGAAGGGCAGAGGGAGAGAGAGGGAGAGAGAATCCTAAGCAGGGGCCTCACTGTCAGTGCAGAGCCCTATGTGGGGCTGGATCCCCTGAACTGTGAGATCATGACCTGAGCTGAAATCAAGAGTTAGACACTCAACCAACTGAGCCACCCAGGCGCCCCTGATCGTGTTGTTGTGATACCATCTCCCCTTTCTCGTGTGGACAGGCTCCAGAGAGGGACAAGCAAACAGGGGACGAAAGCCCTTCGACACCTTCTCTGTCACCCCAGCCAGCTGCTGAGAAGAACTCATACCTGTACTCCACGGAGATCACACTGTGGACGGTAGTGGCCGCCATCCAGGCCTTGGAGAAGAAAGTGGATTCCTGCTTGGCCCGCTTGCTGACCCTGGAGGGGCGGGCGGGGACGGCCGAGAAGAAGCTGGCGGACTTCGAGAAGACGGCCGCGGAGTTCGGGAACCAGCTGGAGAGCAAGTGGGCCGTGCTGGGGAACCTGCTGCAGGAGTACGGGCTGCTGCAGAGGCGGCTGGAGAACATGGAGAACCTGCTGAGAAACAGAAACTTCTGGATCCTGCGGCTGCCCCCGGGCAGCAAGGGGGAGGTCCCCAAGGTATCCCTTGGGCACTGGGGGTGGGACAGCGCGTGGGGCCCTGCCCGTAAGCGTGTGGGTGAGCGCACGTGGTGCTTGTGGTTCCAGGTGCCCGTGACCTTTGATGACGTGGCCGTGTATTTTTCCGAGCCGGAGTGGGGCAAGCTGGACGAGTGGCAGAAGGAGCTCTACAAGCACGTGATGCGGGGCAACTACGAGATGCTGGTGTCCCTGGGTAAGGCTGCGTAGGTGGGGATCTGTGTTCACAGATTAGCCTCCGGCAGGGCAGTCTCTGTCTTCGCTTTGACTTCGGTTCTGCTCCGTGTCTCTCCATCTCTGTGGGTAGCCGGGTGGCGGGTGTCCAGTCTTGACCCAGCTCTCCTTCCATTCTGTGCGCAGATTATGCTATCTCCAAACCAGACATCCTAACCCAGATGGAGAGGGGAGAAGAGCCTTGTCCTGAAAGCCTGTGGGGTCATGAGGAGGGGAGTAAGAGAGAGGCAGCACATCCCAGGAGGCCAAGCCCTGGTGAGTGGGGGCGGGGTGGGGGGTGGGCACACCGAATTGGAGCCCTGCTCTCCGGACGGGCTTTCCAGATGTGCTGTGAGGCCAGGAAGGGAACACAGGCCCCTTTACCCAAAGCGGGGCCCACTCTGTCCTAGGCCGGCCTGGTCACAGGCTGTTGGGGGGGAGGGGAGGGCTTTCGCCTTAGAGCCACAGGGGCCGGCAGTGGTTGGTTATTGTGAGGACCGCGTGGCAGACGTAAAGTAAAGCGCACGTGTGCTGCGCATCGTGTCAGTGGGGCCTTATTCCTGACAGTGACCCTCCTGGCACCGGTGCATCACGGGCCTCCCACCTCTGCTCCCCGACCTAAGCGGTGGCTGCGAGGCCTGTGGTGCACCGGCTTCCCTTTGTGGCGACGGCCGTCTCGGAAGGGCGGCCAGGGCGGGACCCTAGCTGGCCAGCTGGCGCGCTGTAGGACCGTGGTTCTAGCAGGTCAGAATCCTCTGGAGGGTTGTTTTTGTTTGTTTGTTTTTGTTTTTAATAAAACGAAGAAAGTAAAGTCGAGAGAAGGGCAAGCGCACCCCCCGAATGACGGTCACGCACATTCAGCAACGATCGGGAGTTTGCCACCTTGGCTCCATCCGTCTCTTTCTTTCCTTTCTCTGAACATAAACACCAAAATACCACTGTCTCACACCCAGCAGATTAGGATCTCCTCCCAAGTCCGTGTTCTGATTTCCCCGATTGTCTCCAAAATATTTCCTATAGGTATCGGGTTCTATTTCTAGCCCACCAAAGTCCACGTGTTGTATTCGGTTTATAAAAAAATCCGTAAAACAGCCTGGGAACACCTCCTCCTCCGCCATTTAGCAGCTTTACTGAGATATAGCTAACTTGCCAAACCATTCGTAGACGACGCAGTCCGTGTTTCTACTGCATTCAAGGTTGTGACGGTTGTGACCATCACCACCGTCTGTTTTTAGAACTTTCTTGTCCGCCAAAGCCGAACCTGTAGTTGTTAGCGGTTCCCTCTGCTTGCTCCTCAGCCGGAGGCCAGGCTGCTGACCTGCTTTCCATCTCTGTAGATTTGCCTCTTCTAGACGTTTCTTGTCAATGGAATCCTGCTGGGTGTGACCTTCTGTGTCCGCCTGCTTACACTGAGCTTGTTTTCCAGGCTCACCCACCTCTGCACTGTCCCCGGGCCCAGCTGGGCGGGTGTATATTACACATTCTGTTCCTTCCCGCTCTTCAGTTGATGGACCGGCCCCACCTCTCCCTCTTTAACGTCATTTATTTGTTTGACCTTCTAACATCATTTATCTTTTGAATAGTTTTGTGTTTTTTTTAAAGTTATTTATTTCGAGAGTGAGAGTGCACATGCACGAGAGCCTGGAAGGGGCAGAGAGAGGAGAGAGAATCCCAAGCAGGCTCTGTCAGCACAGTGCCCGACGTGGGGCTCGACCTCCCGAACCGTGAAATCATGACCTGAGCTGAAATCAAGAGTCGGGGGCGCTTCACTGGGCCACCTGGGTGGCACAGTTGGTTAAGCTTCCACCTTCGGCTCAGGTCACGATCTTGCAGTTTGTGAGTTCGAGCCTCCCCCCTGCTCCTGCGTTCTCTTCTCATAAAGAAATAAACATTAAAAAAAAAAAAAAGAGTCGTGCACTTAACACATAACCGACTGAGCCACCCAGGTGCGCCACGTCATTTACCTTTTTAAATGCCACTATTTCCCATATTCTGGATTTGGTGTCATTTATTGTTCTTCCGTTTTTTTTGCATTTCCTATAAACTGGTAGATCGGGAGGCCTGTTTGGGTTCCGGCAGACTCTTACAGGCGGGATTACTTCAGAGGTGGTGCTGTGTGCTCCATGCTGCCCGTCAGGAGGCACAGAGGCTCCGCTCGCCTGGCTTTCCAGTGCTTTCCTTCCCCTGCTCTTCCAAAGCTCCCCGTCACCAGCTCACCTGATGACATCAGTAGTCACTGAACATGATTGCCCGGATTTGTTATTCCATTAGGGGTTGCAAAATGGTGAAATCCTGTCCTCCTTATGCACCGAATAGCTGAAATTCTTTTGTAAAGAGTAATTTCCTGAATCAACTCTTTTAGTTCCCCGGAAATGCAGTCTGTACAGAACAGGCAGGAGAGATGCTGAATTCTTTTCCTTCGTCATTTTTTTTTTTTTTAATTTTTTTTTTCAACGTTTATTTATTTTTGGGACAGAGAGAGACAGAGCATGAACAGGGGAGGGGCAGAGAGAGAGGGAGACAAGAATCGGAAACAGGCTCCAGGCTCTGAGCCATCAGCCCAGAGCCCGACGTGGGGCTCGAACCCACGGACCGCTAGATCGTGACCTGGCTGAAGTCGAACGCTTAACCGACTGCGCCACCCAGGCGCCCCTCCTTCGTCATTTTTCAGGATGAAGGGCTATTGCCTTAGAAACCTGCAAAGGTGACCAATACTTGAGCTTTTTACGTTATTATCATCATTGTCGTTGTTGCTGTTGTTACTGTGACTTCATAGACTGTTGAATATGTTATATGTGCCAATCCTTTGCAGTCATTATTTTTTGTGCTTAAATTGTCCCATCTTGGGGCGCCTGGGTGGCGCAGTCGGTTAAGCGTCCGACTTCAGCCAGGTCACGATCTCGCGGTCCGTGGGTTCGAGCCCCGCGTCGGGCTCTGGGCTGATGGCTCAGAGCCTGGAGCCTGTTTCCGACTCTGTGTCTCCCTCTCTCTCTGCCCCTCCCCCGTTCATGCTCTGTCTCTCTCTGTCCCAAAAATAAATAAACGTTGAAAAAAAAATATTAAAAAAAAAAAATTGTCCCATCTTCAGCTCACAGCAGCCCCCTTACGTTGGCCTGTAGGTCATTTTGGTGTGACTTCAGTGGCTTTTCAGATTCAAGATGTTCTAGAATCATTTCCTACCCCAGACCTGGAATACAAATTTCTCCATGGAGTTTTTTTTTTTTTTAATTTTTTTTTTTTCAACTTTTATTTATTTTTGGGACAGAGAGAGACAGAGCATGAACGGGGGAGGGGCAGAGAGAGAGGGAGACACAGAATCGGAACCAGGCTCCAGGCTCTGAGCCATCAGCCCAGAGCCCGACGCGGGGCTCGAACTCACGGACCGCGAGATCGTGACCTGGCTGAAGTCGGACGCTTAACCGACTGCGCCACCCAGGCGCCCCCTCCATGGAGTTTTAATTCCTTTCAGTGATGAATGATATTTGGAGACCACAGTATCAGTGCTGGTAGTGGCTAATTTTTGGTATTACTTCTAAACCTTTTCAGAAAATATGTGGGGTTTTTTTTTTTTGAGAAAACGGCTATTTTTGTAAAGAAAAAAAATCATGAGTTCATAGTGATATTTCTAACTCAAATTTAATGTTCTTTGATCTTATACTTGTGTGTCACTTTTCTTTTACATGGGAATGTTAAACAATTACACTTTTGATTAAAGCCTGATTTTTTTTTTTTTTTTTTTTTGTGTATAGCTCTTTTGGTCTTCTGAATGCATTCCATTCGGGACCTACAGACAAAATAATGCCTTTTAAGGTCCCTTGAAATAATTATTTTCTCTATGTGGTTATGTCATCAACTTGATATACAGTTAAGTTCATTTGCTTCTATTTATTTTTAGATTTTTAGAAATGGCTCTTTTTACTTTTTGATTTAGCCATTTGAGTATGTAAGGCATGTTGTGTTTGCAAAGTCATATTGGTTTAACAGGATACATTCAGGGAAGTCTTATTTCCATCGTTGTCCCCGATTTGTATAACGGTTTGGATAACGATTTGTATTAGTTTCTTGTTGGTACTTCTGGTGTTTCCTTTTGAAAAGGTCAGTAACACAGAGATACATCCCTGTCTTACACAGTCTGCCCTGGGCATCGCTTCACACGTGTAGGTAGAGATCTTTCTCCTTTCTTTTGTGGATGTGGAATGTTCTGTGGCGTGATATACCATAGTCCGTCTACCCAATCCCCATTGGCGGACCTCTGGGTATTTCCAGTGTTTTACTGATAGAAATCATGCCGAAGGGACCATGTTGTGCCTAAGGCAGTTCGTATTTTTGCCAATGTATCTTTGGGATAGATTCCTAGGAACTGTGCTGCAGGGGAAGTAAAGGCATATGTAAATTTGCCAGAAGTTACCACCAAATACCCCTCCGTGGGGCTTTACCATTTGCATCTCCCTCAGTGTTGTGAAAGAGAGCCTCCTTCCCCACTGGCCCGCTAGCAGAGAATGTGGTCAACCTTGTAGAATTTTTGTCTACCTAATAGGTAAGAAGTATGTCAGTGTAGTTTTTTTTGTTGTTGTTGTTTTAAATAACAGCTTTATTAGATATAATGAACTCCCCACGCAACTCACTCATTTAAAGTGTCCAGTCCATTGGTTTCTAGAATGTTCATAGAGACGCGCAACCAGCAAACACGGCAGTCAATTTTACAAAACTTTCATCACCTCAGACACAAACCCTGTACCCTGCAGCTATCACCCCCAACGCTTTCCCAGCTCCCCCAGCTCTGAGCAACGACACATGTTTCTGACGATACACTTGCCCTGCCTGGACGTTTCATATAAAAGGAATCTTAGAATCTGTGGTCTTTTGACTCTGGCTCATTCCCCTTAGCATAATGTTTTCAAGGTCCATCCGTGTTGTACTGTGTATCAGTATTTCATTTCTGGTTTCTTTTCTCTTTTTCTTATTGTGGTCAAATGCATATAACATAAAATTTACCATCTTTGCCTTTTTTGGGTGTGCTGTTCGATGGTATTAAAAACATTCATAAAGGGGCGCCTGGGTGGCGCAGTCGGTTAAGCGTCCGACTTCAGCCAGGTCACGATCTCGCGGTCTGTGAGTTCGAGCCCCGCGTCGGGCTCTGGGCTGATGGCTCAGAGCCTGGAGCCTGTTTCCGACTCTGTGTCTCCCTCTCTCTCTGCCCCTCCCCCGTTCATGCTCTGTCTCTCTCTGTCCCAAAAATAAATAAACGTTGAAAAAAAAATTAAAAAAAAAAAAACAAAACATTCATAAAGGCGCGCAGTCGTCACCTCCACCCATCGCCAGAACTCTCTTCACCTTATAAAACTGTAAACTGTAAAACTGAAACACTATTCCCGTTAAACAGTACTCCCTCCTTCTGTCCCCCTCCCCTAGCCCCTGACAGCCACCATTCTACTTTCTGTCTCTATGATTTTGTCTACTCCGAGTCGCTCGTATCAGTGGAATCATACCGCATCTGTCTTCTTGTGACTGGCTTATTTCACTTAGCATGATGTCCTTAAGGTTCACCCATGTTTTAGCCTGTGTCGGAATTTCTTGCCTTTATAAGTCTAAATAATATTCTGTTGTATGTGTGTACCACATTTTGCTTAGCCATTCATCCCGTCGATGGACACTTGGGTTGTTTCCATGTTCTAGCTATTGCGAATAACACTGCTACGATCGTGCACATACAAATACCTCTTAGAGACTCTGCCTTCAGTTCTTTTCGGTGTATACTTCTAAAAAATTTTTTTTAATGTTTATTTTTGAGAGAGACACACAAAATGTGAGCAGGAAAGGGTCAGAGAGAGAGGGAGACACAGAATCCGAAGCAGGCTCCAGGCTCTGAGCTGTCCGCACAGAGCGCGACGTGGGTCTCGAACCCACAAACCGTGAGATCAGACCTGAGCCGAAGCTGGACACTTAACTGACGGAGCCACCCAGGCGTCCCTCGGTGTATACTTCTAAATGGAATTGCTGGATCATATGGTAATTCTATTTGTAATTTTTTGAGGACTCTCACACTGTTTTCCTTAGTGACTGTACCATACACTCACCTACAGTGTGCCAAGGTTCCAGTTTTTCCATGTTCCTACCAAGTTACTATTTTATGTTGTTTCTTTTTGATAGTGGCCATCATTTCCCTGATGATGGGTGATTCCAGGCATCTTTTCATGTGCCTGTTGGCCATTCCTATATCTTCTTTGGGGAAATGCCTATTCAAGTCCTTTGCCCATTTTTGAGTCAGGTTGTTTGTTTTTCTGTTGTTGAAGTTTTTTTTTTAAGTTTATTCATTTACTTTGAGAGAGAGAGAGAGAGAGAGAGAACACCAGTTGGTGAGGGGCACAGAGAGAGGGGACAGAGGATCCCAAGCGGGCTCTGTGCTGACGGCAGAGAGCCTGATGTGGGGCTTGAACTCACGAGCTGTGAGATCATGACCCGAGCCGAAGTCGGATGCCCAGCCAACTGAGCCACCCAGGTGCCCCATCTGTTTTGAGTTTTAGGACCTCTCTATGTATTCTGGATATAAATATCTTGTCAGATATGTGATTTGCAAATACTTTCTCCTGTTCTGGGGATTGTCTCTTAACTCGATAGTATGTTTTGATGCACATATTTAAAAAGTTTGCAGGAAGTCTTGTGTGTCTCTTTTTTTCTTTTGTTACCTGTGCGTTTGGTGTCCTGTCCAAGAAATCATTGCCAAATCCAATGTCCTGAAGCTTTTGTCCTATGTTTTCTTCTAAGACTTTTGTGTTCTAGGTCTTATATTTAGGTCTTTGATCCATTTTGAGTTAATTTTTGTATATGGAGTTAGGTAAGGATCCAACTTTATTCTTTTGTGTGTGGATGTGCGATTTTCCCAACACTATTTGTTGAAAAGTCCTTTCCCCATTGAGTGCTCTTGGGACCCTTCTCAAATATCTTTTGACCAGATATGTGAAGGTTTATGTCTTGGTTCTCTGTTTCTTTAGGCTGCATAGTAAGTTCTGAAATCAAGAAGTCTTTCAACTTTGTTCTTTCTTCTCAATATTATTGTTGCTATTTGGGGTCCCTTGAGACTTCATATGAATTTTAGGGTGGGTTTTTCTCTTTCTACACTTGATCTTAGCCAAAAGGCTGAGAAGTGATGGGGTTTTCTATTTCTGTAAAAAATATCATGGAGGCTTTAATAGAGATTGTGCTGAATCTATACATCGGTGTGGTAGTATTGATGCCATAATATTAAGTCTTCCCGTCCAGGAACATGAAATGTTTACATTTATGTATGCGTTTAATTTCTTTTTTTTTTTTTTTTTTTCAACGTTTATTTATTTTTTTTGGGACAGAGAGAGACAGAGCATGAACGGGGGAGGGGCAGAGAGAGAGGGAGACAGAATCGGAAACAGGCTCCAGGCTCCAAGCCATCAGCCCAGAGCCTGACGCGGGGCTCGAACTCACGGACCGCGAGATCGTGACCTGGCTGAAGTCGGACACTTAACCGACTGCGCCACCCAGGCGCCCCGCGTTTAATTTCTTAACGCAGTGTTTTTTTTAATGTTTATTGTATGTATGTATGTATTTTGAGAGAGCACAAGTGAGCCTGGGAGGGGCAGAGAGAGGGAAAGAGAGAATCCCAAGCAGGCTCCATGGTGTCAGTGCCGATCCCCACATGGAGCCTGAACTCACGAACTGTGAGATCATGACTTGAGCCGAATTCCAGAGTCATATGCTCACCTGACTAAGCCACCCAAGTGCCCCTCTTTCTGCAGCGTGAGTGGGGGGAGAGGGAGACACAGAATCTGAAGCAGCCTCCAGACTCTGAGCTGTCAGCACAGTTCCAGCGGGGCCGGAACTCACAAACCATGAGATCGTGACTTGAGCCAAGGTTGGAAGCTCAACCGACTGAGCCACCCAGGCGCCCCATACAACAGTGTGTTTTTAATGGTACCTCTCTCATTATGAGTGTGGTCGAATATCTTTTTATGTTTTCATGGGCCATTTAAATTTCTTATTCCATAAACTCTTTGTTCATCTCTTTTGCCCTCGGAAGCCTTTTTTAAAAATGAATACTTTCTAGGCCTACCCAGAAGTCACGGTGATGAGAATCTTGGGGTGCTTCCAAGGGGATCCTTATACATCAGCCTGGTGTAGGACTTGTGATTGGGAGCCACTGTAGTACCGTTCTGAGCTGGGAGTCTCCGAAAGCCAGATCGTTGGCCCTGCTGTGTCGTGACCTGTCTGGGACTATTGCACGAGTTACTGTGCTGTCCCTTTTCCTTCTCTTTTAGCCACTAATGGTCAGTGGAGCCCACTGCATGATCATAACCTGGGTTTGACCCGACGCCCCCCGGTCCCAGTGACTGCGGGTAGCCGTTCCTCAGAGGCTCCTGCCACGTGGGGGATCCCTGTGTTGTCCTTAGCATCCCTGATTTGCATTCTCCAGGCCTCCCTCCACATCCAGAGCACATCCTCAGCCCCGTCAGCCCTGCCCAGGATGAGCCAACAGAAGGGCGGGCCCCCAGGCACCAGCAAGACCCAGAAGCAAGGGGAAGCATGGACGGAACCATCGCTGGTGAGAGAGGGCCGCCTGGCAGCAGCGCGGACGCCACCTCAACAGCGGCCCCAGACAGGCGGTGCTGAAAACGGGGGCTAAAGCTGGCGGCTGGGAGGGGTGGTGGGGACCGGGCTGCCTGGAAAGGGGACCCCTGAGGCAGGCCTTAGAGGAAGAGTAGATTTTGGCTGGGAACCGAAGGCATTTTCAGCAGACGATGGTCTGAGCAAAGGCGTGGGTCCCTAAGGCCTGGCTGGGCTGAGGGGAAGGGCACACGGGGGCAGGCGCTGGGCCTCCTCAGGCTTCGCACACGGGGCACACGAACTGGGCAACCTGTGTCATATGCCTGGAACAGCCCTGGCATGGGCATTCCTCCGTAGATGTCCTCTTTCTGGAGCCCGTGAGGGGCTCTGTGCCTTCTGTCCCCCCTTCCAGTGATCTCTGCCTGCTTATGTTTGAAGGACATTTCTGTCCATCCATTCCCAGAAATGGAGTATCACGCAGAAGGCATGTAGCATAACGTGTGGCATACCAGAGCCTTGTTCTCTGCTTCCAGACTGTGCTTCGCCAGCTCCCGCCCCCATTCCTCCTCCTCCTCCAGGGGCCTGACTCTTCGGGCTGGGTCACCTTCTCTCCAGTCATTTCTGTGACCCTCCCCCAGTGAATATGAGCTCGCTGAGGTTGGAGGTGACCCTCCCTCCCTCTCCCGAGTCCCTCCTTCCCGGCCAGTGTGTAAGGAGAGGGAGGACCTTCTCACTGTCCTTGTTCCCCTGCAGACCTGGCACTGTGCTCCAGGGGCCTCCCCACACCCTCTGGGTGACAGGGAGTTGTCAGCATTGACCCAGACGGGAACCGGGGCCATGGCCTTCTCGGCCCTCCTCTCACCCCTGACGCAGAGGCCGTGCCGTGGGCAGTCCTCCAGTGGATCAGGCAGTCCTTCGGACAGAGCCCTGGAGCCCCCTCTTCCTGGCAGGTGTTCGAACATGTCTGGGGGCTGCTTAGAGATACCTTTGCTGTCCATCAAGCGCCCGCTGTTGGGAAAGGCCCTCACGGAGTCTCTCTCACAGGTCCACCAGCCTCGGTTAAACAGGAGGAAGAATCTTCAGGTGGGGAATCTCCAGCCTCCCCTCCCAGGGACAGCCTGCCCAGCAGGGGGCCAGGTGAGTGAAGGGAGAGGCCCCGTGGCCACAGCAGAGCCTCGGAGGATCTTGGGGGCCCTTGGGAGTGGGGTGGGAGGTGGCGAAGTGGGACCTGGTGAGGGGCTTCCTCCTGAGGGGTCCCTTCCTCATCCCCGGGTACTGGTGCCCTGGGGCTCTGGCGACCCAGACCACGTAGGTCCTGGTTTCCCCCCATCACATGTGACCTGGTGGAAAGGTGCTGCTTGAAAACAAGCTGTGTGCACCCGGTCTGCGGTCTGGCGACAGAAAGGCCTCCCAGCAGCCCTGGGAAGTGGTCCAGGCTCACAGCTTCCAATGTCTCCCAGTTTGTATGTGGTAGCCTGTGACTTAAATTTCGTTCCCTGGCCTCGAGTCCGTAAAACCAGGCTTACAACCTGATGAGCAGGAAAAAAGAGAGCAATTGTTGCCCATTCTGGCTTTGGGGTGCTTTTCTGCCCTAATAGAAAGGGATCCGGTTCTCACCTGGTTCCACCCTGGTACCTGCTTTGGTGGGAGCAGAGGTGAGATTTGGGCCCACCTCGGGGTGGTGGCATGGTGGGAGTCCAAGCTGGGGATGGGCTTCAAACCAAGAGATCTGGGACCCTTGGCCTTCACAGGGAATAGGGCCTGAGACCCCCAGTTGGGCCATTTCTAGTACAGAAATAAAGTTCTGTCAGGAATTATCTGTGCGGGTCACCAGGAAGCTGCATCAGGCAGGGAGCTGCAAGGTCCTGACATCAGGAGGTTCAGCAGTTAAGGGTTCACTGCATTCTGCCGGGGTGTGGTTTCAGTTCATGCTTCAGCAAGAATAGAAATCCCTCTTGTCCCTTGGATGTTTCTCGGAAAGGGCTAAAGGTTTCATCTTAAAGGGCCCAGGGTAAGGTTCGCTGTCAGCTTTTGAGCCTCAGCTGAGCTCCTGGGTGCTGGGGGAGGTCAGAGAAGCCAGTAGTTGGGGCTTATTCCAGAGAAGCTCAGAAGGGAGCGGCAGGTAAAGGATTTGGAAGAATGCAGCGTTCCAGCAGGGCTTGTGGCCGGAACCTTCCTTCCCAGCACCAGGGACCCCCGAGGGCTGTTGCTGCGACCGCTGTGCTGCTTCAGGTCTCCCTTCTCTCCTCTGTTCTGGCAGTTCCTATGCCTCAGTCCCGCCTCAGAGTCCAGGGTGACCCACACTGAGGCCCAGCCAGGAAGCCCAGGTCCTCGCGCCTCCTGCCTGTCACTAGAGAGCAGGGCGGCAGGCAGGTGGCGGTTGCTCAGTGTAGATTTGTTATGTCCATGAGTAGCTCAGGGTGTGGCTACGACATCCACCACTTTCGGGCCTGAGACTTCTTACTTAGTCTGGCTGCCCCAGGGTTCACTGTCCTTCATAGATGGGAACTAAAGTTGTCAGAACTCTTGGGGACCCTGCATGGCCAATGTATCTCAGGGTCCACAGTCTCCCCTGCCCCCACCTACCTATTGTCTTTCATTCCGCCTGACCTCCTGGGTCCTGGTTTTGCGGCTCTGTCTCCTCTCTCCTGATGTCCTTAGCTTGGCCTCCCAGGATGGGCCATCGGAGCCTCTGGGCTACGTGACAGTAAACAGACTGGACGATGTTAGGAGGCAATGCCTGCTTGCTAGGGCCAAGCGAACAGAGTCCCTGATCTATGCTGTGAGCTCGTGGAGGAGAAAGGACTCTGTGCAAGTAGGTGCAGGACGGGTGCAGATGTGGCCAGAGATGTGCCCGGAGGCAGCACCGGGTCGAGTGGCCTGGGTGGGGGCCCGTGTGGCCCACTGGAAATCAGTGGAGATTCCTCTGTCCAGGTGGTGGTGGCGTGGTCATCAAGACAGAAGCACAGTCTGAGGACGAGATGACGCCTGAGCGGCTCTTCCTGGGGGAGTCCCGGAGCCAGACCGTGTGTCGAATGCCCAAAAGGCCCAGGAGCAGGACTGGGGGCCCTGGGCGGCTTCATGCCTCCGGGGTGCCACGGGTGCGGGCGGGGAACCCGCGGCCTGGAGGGGCCGCCGGGGAGCCACCCCGCATCCTCCCTCGACGCCGCGAGCGGACCTTCCCCTGCCCCGACTGCGGGCAGAGTTTCCGCCTGAAGATCAACCTGACCATTCACCAGCGGAGCCACGTGGAGGAGGAGCACCGGGAGGCCCCGGGGAGCTCGCCCACCGGCTGGGGGGAGGACCACTCCACACTGGAGCCGGGGGAGGTGGTGGTGCCGGGCCCCGTCATCCGCTGGCTCCCCGACGATCCCGGAGTGCGCCGCTCGCTGGCAGGCCGTCCGTTCATGGGACGGAGGCCGGAGGCCACCAAGGTATATCACTGCAGCGAGTGCCTGCGCTTCTTCCAGCAGCGGAAGACCCTGCTGCTGCACCAGCGCCTGCACACGGGCGACAGTCAGGGCTGGCCCGCCTGTCCCTACTGCGGCAAGGCCTTCCGCCGGCCGTCCGACCTCTTCCGCCACCAGCGCATCCACACCGGCGAGCGGCCCTACCAGTGCCCTCAGTGTGGCCGGGCCTTCAACCGCAACCACCACCTGTCTGTCCACATGCAGACTCACGCCCGGGGCCAGGCGGGCCCGCACTTTCCCGCTCTCTCTGCCGTCGCGGGGAGTCCACCCCGGCCCAGGCCCAGCCACACTGAGGAGGGCTGACCCGGCAGGAGCCCTGCGGGGGGCGGGGGGGGCCCTCTTCTCTCCTGGGCACCCCCAGCGGGACTGCTGTCCGCCTTCAGGCCTTTCCCCTGGTGCCTGACGCCCGGTTCCTCATTCTGGGAAGCTTTGGAGAGGTTATTTGTTTGTTTTCGTTTTTCATTCAGATGGGAAGCGGTGGCCTTTTTGGTGACTGTCTGTGTGTGGCCAGATGCCTGAATTTCCTAAGTTTCCTAAGTTTGTCATTCTTTGCTGCCTTTTCTACATTCCTGACTTAGACAGGATCCTCGAAGGTTTAGAGGATGTCCAGTTTCGGTGAGAGCCTTTGGCAGGTACGGGAGGCGGGCGGGGGGACTGGAGACAGTGGCCCTTGCAGGTAGGGAGCGACGGAGACACCGAGGGCCTGCAGTTTTGTTATTGTACACAGAGGTCACAGCAGAGTGGACAGTTGGAAGGGTGGGCACTGGAAATTTGAATTTCCTACTTTTGTTATTTGAAACCTTCCCCAACCCCCCTCCTTATGGAGCTTTTCTGATGCTTTTGTAAGTATTGTGTGTGGTTGCAAAGGGGACCAGGAGCCCCCAGGGGCAGGAATTCTCCTGCCACCTTGCGTGTGGGGACAGCAGGGGGGCTCTCCACATCAGCCAGGGTGTTGACAGGGATTCCTTGGCTGCTGCCCTGGAGACCAGGTGCCTTCCCAGGTATGTGAGTCCCCGTATTCCAACATCCATGATTGATTTCGGTTATTAGTTGAGAGCGGGAAACAAGTCGAGAGTGGATGACACCTCCTCCAAGGTCTCAGTGTTAATGGGTATGCACGCTCCTTGCTGGGAGGGGGGTGGTGGCTGCTTTGAGGGGAGGGATGCAGACCCAGCCATAGGAGGCTCTTCCCCACCAGGCAGATCCCGGTGTGGGTGAGGCTGGCCAGTCAGCCTGGACTTCTGGGCTGCCGGGCCTGTCTTGCCACCTTAAAAGAGGGCTCTGTTTCCAAGAACTTGGGGCCGGTAGCAGAGAAAGGCCAGATCTGGGTGAATTTTTCTTAACCACTTCCATTTCAGGTTCCTCACTTGTCAAAGGGGGTAATGACCCCAGCGCATCCTACCTCACCTTAGGGTTTTCAGGGTCATAAGAGATTTAGAGGCAGTGGGGCAAACGGGGAGTGTGGTTTGATCCTGCAAGTTCAGGGCCCCCTCTCTGTCCCATTCCAGCCCTTCCCCCCCCCCCCCCCCCCCAGCCAGAATCCCTCAGAAAGGACCTTTATTTTCTGGAGTGAGTGGAAGGTCCTTTGGGTGCAGAGTGAGGTGAGACATTCCCATCGGCTACATCCCCTAGGAGCCCTTTGTATTTCAGCGGAACGAATTCTTACGACAGCAAGGAGGTTCAAGCAAGGAGGTTCAAGCCGTGGAAGCTGGAACAGCGTCAGGCCTCCTGGAAACATCGAGGGCAGCTAGCATCTTGTGCCTCTTAAGTAACACCACCGTGGGTGCTACCTAGAGACTAGCTCTTGGTTTGGGTGATTTTCAAACTGGAGTAATGGGTCCTTCGCTGTTTTGACTGTTGTCTTACTTTTCTGGCACTGTGTGAAATGGCTGGCATTCAGGCCTGCTTCCCGGTGCCTGGGTCCCTGGCTGGGCCACTTCTTGTGGCCCCCTCTGCCCTCACGCCTCTCCCCAAATCATGAACGGAGCTGGGGGCAGATGGGAACATTGCCATAACCTTTGGGGCAAGAACGAGTAAACAAGTCTGTGCGAGCTCAGCCACACTCCCCTGGGCTTTGGAAGAAGGGGTGCCACCCTTCCTACTGTGCATTCTTGCTTCTCTGCTCTGACACTCCCAACCCTCTCCAGGGGCCTCACCAGTCAGGACTGGGCTCTGACTGGATATGGTGTAAAGGTAGCTGCTCTGAGCCTGCCCCTTAGCGCTCAGAGCTGGTCTCCGGTGTTTCCTGGGGATGCCTCAAGGGCTCCGAGTTCCTAGGCCTTTCTAATGCTAAATGCCCTGTGTAAATACTGGGACTTCAGTGGTCGCGCGAACCCGGGGTGATCCGGGTGATCGCAGGGCACAGGCTCCCCCTTCTTCCAAAGCTAAGGCCTTGGGAGTTCACCTGGCACTCAATCGGTGTTCAAGGATCATTCTTTACACCAGATGAATCAACGGATGCTGCGTGGTGCAGAAGCAGAGGGGTGCTCCAGAGTCCTGGAGACTAGCACTTGGTTTGGCTCTTAGACTCACTCCTAGCTCTGGGTCTCGGCTTCCTCCTTGGTAAACAAGGAAGGGTGGGGTCCTGGCGCTTAAAGGTCCTTAAGAACTGTGACGGTGGCGGCCCTTTGCCTTCATGGGTGCTCAATAAATATGTTGGACTCAATGAGTGCGTGCGCATGACCTGCTTCCTGCTTTCCGGGAGTCGGCCCTACGGCGCAGTCTGTCCGCCCGGCTGGCGAGCAGCTCCGAAGGGCCGGGCCTGGGCCTGCATTCGCGCACGAGACCCCGGTACCCGCGTAGACGGGGCTTCCGCCGCGGGGGGGCGGGGCCTCCTGGGCCAGCCAGTGGGGGACGGGCTCCCAGCCCGCGGGGACTAGCCGCCCGCGCGGGCCGGGGGCGGAGCTTCCTGGGCTGGCCAATGAAGAGCGGGCTCTGGGCCGCGGGGCGGGTCCCGTACGGGGCTAGTGGCGCCGACTGCCAGGGCCGCCGCGACGCGCCGCCCTGGGCCGCAAGGTCTCCGCGCGTGCCCGTGGCAGGGGGGCCGGGGCCGGTAAGGACGGCCCTCTCGGAGGATGTCCTGGAATTGGGGAGACTCAGCCTGAGGGGAGGGATGACGACCGGGACGCTTGAGGCCGCAGCGGCCAAGGGGAGCTGTCTGAGGTCGAGGATGAAGTATCCTCTCCTTTCTTGGCCCCAGTTTACTAGTCTACGGACGTAGCCACAAGATTTCCGAGGTTCCAGCCAGCCCTGGTGTTTGGTGGACCAGCTCTGTGGGGCAGGGTGTTGGGCGGTTGGACCGTGAACGTCCTCACAGGAGACACCCTCCAGGGCTTTCCTTTTGGACCTGTCCTTCAGCCCACCCACCCTGTCCCCAACACTGACACCTTAGAGAGACCATCACCCCATCCTCACCCCCTTTTCCATGCTGAGACCAGTTGCTGTTGTCTTGGGAGGTTATTTTCAGGCCAGTCTAGGCCCTCGCTTTTTTCCTGTGGCACAGTCTTGCACCTGATTCTCGGGATCCCATAAAACGCTAGGCCTGAACTCTGACTTCAGTGAGGATGCATTTGAGTGCCTCCTCCCTCTTTTCCAAAATGCTCCGAGAAGTCCTTCCTACTGCTACTGGGAGGGGGTCTGCATTATAGAGGAATTTTGGTTCTGTGTGTTTCAGCTCGGATTCCTCTTAGTCCGTCCCTGGCCTGTGTGACAAGAGGTGTCAAGATGAGATTTTTCTCTGTCTCTGACGGTAGGGTGTCCTCCCCTGGTAGAAATAGCTTGGAAATGATTTTAGATACATTCCTGGGTGTCACGTTTGTGACAGGGCATTACAGGAATATAAAATGTGCATCCTTAGTGTGCGAAGGCCGGATCTTCCTCCACCAGGCTACACCTTGTACTGATCAGAGGCCAGACTCAGAGACAGAACAATTATGCTGTGAAAGAGAGAAGGAAGTACTGATGTCTGATGACCAGTACCTAGTATGTGTTGGACATTTTGCTAAGTGCTTTTTGGAGGAGGTCGTGGGGGAACCCCAGTCACATAGAATTGGACTAATCAGTCTTTGGTTCCTAACACATTCTGATTGTTGGCCCACAGCCTTTTATGTCTATTTCAGTAATAGAACATGGGCCAAGGCAAGTAACGCGCGCTGAGTGATTTTCTACACCTTTAGTGCACTGAATCCTCACAACTACCCCAAAACTTGCAGGAGTCAAATGGCAGGAGAGGTACTGAGTCGAGTTTGTAGAGTTCCATTAAAAAAAATTTTTTTTTTAATTTTTTAGATGTTTATTCATTTTTGAAAGAGAGAGAGAGAGGGAGACAGAGCATGAGTCGGAAAGGGGCAGAGAGAGAGGGAGACACAGAAACTGAAGCGGGCTCCAGGCTCTGAGCGGTCAGCACACAGCTGGACGTGGGGCTCCAACCCACGAACCGTGAGATCATGACCCGAACCGATGTTGGATGCTTAACCGACTGAGCCACCAGGAGCCCCAAGAATGTTTCTGTTATACCTTGGCCATCTCTACTGAGCCATTCCTGAATTTCTTATTTTATTACTTCTAGTAATACATGATCAATATTCCATGCCCATGCAGGATATGTTTTTGAAATATGTCTTTGTTCTAACTACTCTTAAGGGCTGGCTTTCAACATTTTCTAGCTTTATTTCCTGGCAGCCAGGACCTGGTCTCCTAGTGCGGAGGGTGCTCTGGGGCTGGTCAACAAGGCACCTGGGTCACAGGGACCTAATGTCCCAGACAGGTCAGTAGGTCACAAGCCACTGAATGTCAGAGTGGGAGGGCCTTAAAGATACCAAAGCCAGAACAACAGAGCCTTTCCTCTGAGTCCTGAGTATGGGGTGGTGTGCTCTAGAACACTCGATGGCTGAAATAGCATTCTGAGTGTGCATTGGTCCCCTGGGAAGTTTTCTGGATCTGACTGTCTCACTCACTTCCTGGCTTCTGCTGGGCTGTGTTCCCAGATGAAGAAAAAAGGTTTGGTTAAGTCATTACCTAAGCTAATGTCACTGTTAATGTGGCAGAGCCGTGATTCGAATCCATTACACTCTGTCCATTTATGATGGTAGTGCTTTGTTATTTCATTTTCCATTGCCCCTGGGTCTTGGTTCAAGATTCTTCCCATGAGGGCTCTGTAGTGCCCGGTGTCTGCTGTCTCTGAAAGTCGGCCAGCTCGGGTCTGTTTGGGGGTCTGACCGGTGAGGTCTTCTGGTGCCCAGAACAAGTTAACCCCGTTCCAAAGGACCCTGGCATTCCTGTAGCTGGGAATGGCTCTGGTACCTCTCTTGTGGTGGCTGACCCACCTCCTTGTGTCTAGTTGCCATAATGGCGTATGGGGACTGGCCTCCAACCAGAGGCCCGGATCCAGTCTGCAGAGATCTTCCTTCTGGCCATCTTGACTGCCGTTCAGATTGTGGAGAGGATGGAGTCCCACGGCTGCCAGCTTCAGAGCTTGGAGAGGCAGACAGAGACGGCGGGGAAGAAGCTGGCGGACTGTGAGAGGACGGCCGTGGAGTTCGAGAACCAGCTGGAGGGCAAGTGGGCCGTGCTGGGGACCCTGCCGCAGGAGTATGGGCTGCTGCAGAGGCGGCTGGAGAACACGGAGAACCTGCTGAGAAACAGGAACTTCTGGGTGCCGAGGCTGCCCCCCTGGGCGACGAGGAACTTGGTGCCGGTGGAGAGGGCTTGCTTGCCTTCAGCAGGGTCCTCAGACTCGTAGTGGGGGGAACCCCATGTCTGCCAATGCTTGACCTCCTGGCTCTTAATGCCAGCCACGAATTGACTTGAAAGGGGTCGAAAAAACCTCAGAAGATAAGTGACACAGCTGAGACGTCTCTGCCGTGGCAGACGGCGCAGGGTTTGTTGGGAGGGGTACGGTTGTGCTTGCTGCTCCAGAAGGGTCTCTGAGGGTGAGGGCTGGCTCAGGTAGGGGAATCACAGAAGATCCATGTGACCCTAGGAGAGGGGACGAGCACCCAGGAGCCCGGGTCCCGGATCCTTTCAGCCGCTGGGCCCTGCTCTTACCTGAAGCAGATGCGATGGAGATGAGACGGTATTTGCCCAGTGGTTTGGCCAGCGATGCCCTGTGGCCTGGGGGTAGGGAGAGGAGCTGGAGCTGGTTTGAACCATTCTCCAAAATGGCACTAACCCATGTTGGCGTGGGCGGCCTGTACTTCAGGTGTCCCTGACTACTGAAGATGTGGCCGCGTGTCTCTCAGGGCAGGAGTGAGGCAGCCTGGAACACAACAGAAGGGGCCCTGCGAGCACACGAAAAGGAGCCAGGAGACACTGGTCTCCCTGGGGAAGAGGCTGGCGCCTGGGCGCTTCCAAGCCCAAAGTCCTTGGCTTTATTCCTTTATTGAATCCAATGGGCCCCTTGGATTTGAGAACCCAGAGCACTTTGAGATCACCTGATCAGCTGTCTTCAAGCAGGAAGCAGGTATTCTTAATTCCCATTTTTTTCGGTTTAATAGAATGCAGTGCGATGCAGGGAGGTTCAAAGACTTGCCCAAGGTCTCACGGAGACTAAATGTGAGTTGGCAACTGCTCTTGGCCACACTGCCCTTCCCGTGGCCTCAGGGGCAGCTCGTACCCACACATTTACTTGCCAGCCTGTTCGTTTCTGGTGGGCGGAGGCCGCCCCTGGTTTGTACTTGCACGTCTAGGACTCGCTGCACACTGTGAGTTCTCAGGAAGCTGCTGCACGAAGGGTTTATTGTGGGCCTGCTCTCCAGGGGTGCCCCAAGTCCAGAAAATGAGGTCCAGTCCTGGAACACGAAGTTCTTCGGGCTGTGGGCGGAGAGCCAGTGCGCGGGTGCTCGCGCGTCGGTGTGGGGCACGGCTGGGCCGGTTTTGTCTCTTCCACACTCCCCTTCCGTCTCAGCTTGCACACCTGAATCCTCCCACTGCTTTGAGCGGCTCAGCAGTTAGCTTTCTGTCCTCTCTCCTCCTTGGGAGGCTGGGGCCCAGAGCCTCCCTTCCCTTTGCCTGGCCACAGGTTTTCCTCTTCCAGAAGGTGGACCCGGGGTGCTGCGAGGCCTCCGGCTGAGGGGAGCGCGTGGAAGGGAGGGCCTCAGTAGACCTGTGCCGCAGGGTACACGCACCGAGAGCTGACCTCCACGTGGGACTCGCTCCCCGTCCCGGGCCTCTGTCTCCCCATCTGGCAAGTTGGGTGGCTGGACCAGGTGACTTTGGGTTCTCCCTGCCTTTCTTGGATTCCACTTTGTCCCCTGTGGGGCAGCAGGATCAGAGCCTTCTTCCCGGCCTGGTCACGCGCACTGCCTGCCTGGGGAGCACCGGCGCTCTGCTGCGCCCCAAGCTCAGTGCTGTCCTCCACACATCTTGACGGGGGTGGACCCTACTCCGAACCTCCGGCGGGCACCCTTTCCCTGCAGGGCCTGCGGAGGCGAGCCCCATCACCGCCTTCATGCAGCCTAGGCCCCCTTTCCTCCCTCCTAGACTGTGCCACCACCAAGCCTCTGGACCCCAGGGGAGGGGGAGGCAGAGCGGCGTGAGAGCCCCCACAGCCTGTCCCCTCAAGACGAGTGCAGGCCCAGCCCCCACCCTCACCTGTACGGGCATTCTGGTATCGGGAGTCCCCTCTCCCCCCCCACCCCGTGTGGAGAAACAGAGACAGAGGAGGGTGCAGTGAGCTGCCGACTGGTGGGGCCACATCCGGGTGTCATGGCCACCCTCCCCGGGACCCTGCACGGCCCTTTGGGCAGTTAAATGAATGATGAGCCAATAGTAGCTCGGTTTTCTTTCTCTCTCAGATGACCACAGTTCATCTGATCAATATGCAGTTTTCAAAGCCTTTTTTGGGAGGGGTGGGGTGAGGAACCCTTGATTTGAATGACAGCTGGGAACATATAACCCAGGGCAAGGCGGGACCGCTCTGGTTGAAGCAGGGCACAGTACCCTGGAGGCCCCTTCTCTCCGAACCCCAAGGTCATGCATGCCAAGACACCTATTCCCTGCTTTCTAGACTCAGATATTTTACTGGGGAGAAAGGCTGACTTTGGAAGCAGGTCCTTTGAGGAGGCGAATGAAGTCACATTGACCTCAGAGCTGGAAGAAGGCGGAGACTGAGCAGGATGCCGAGTCTCCTGTAAGATGAGAAAGGGGAGCCTAGTACCTGGGCCCTCTGCAGCGGGACGAAGAGTGGGAGAGCGGGTAGGCCGTGCTTTCCGTTGGCCTCTGTGAGCGCTCCCACCCCAGGAGCCTGGGGAGGTGGTGTGGGGCTCCCGCGGCCGCCAGGCTGGGCCCCTGTGCCGTTGCGGGAGGACTGGGCTGTTCCTAGGCCGCGGCAGCCACGGTTCCAGGCGGCGGCAGCTCGCAGGGAGGTACCCCTGTGCCAGAGGCCCCAGCCCCAGCTCTGCCAGGGCGCTGGGGTTTGCTCCTTAGTTGGGCTCAAGTGAGCACTGGGGAGGTGGGGGAATGAGGTCCTCGGGGGGCACTCGGGTCTGTCCTGAGGCCTGAGAACTCCCTGCCGTTTGGACAGTTACTTTCTTGCATTCCACCTTCTCTGTAAGCTTTTCCAGACTCCACAGGAGAGAGCTCTGTTTCCTCCCTGACCCCCAGGACAGGCTTTGCCCTCTGGGGCTGTTTTTGTACCCTCTGCTGTGAACACGGGGGCGCCGGAGACCTCTTTATTTACTGGACGCTTCCACAGGCAGGTTCTTCCTCTGGAGTCCTAGGAAAAGTGCAGATGTGGTTCTCGTTCAGTACGTCTGGGTGGGGTCGGGGTTCCCACAGGTTCCTCAGGGAACCCCGGGCAGGTCCACGTTTGAGAACCAGGGTCGGCCACCTTGAACAGAGACTACCAGCCTCTACCCTTTGCACGCGTTTGCATTTTGACTCTGCAGATGTTTTCTCACAAGAGAACATTCTCACGGAGAAATGCAAAGGGTGCAGGTGAAGCTGACGGGCTCTCTGTGGTGGCCGCCCTCCCCACCGCACCCCTCCCGAGGGCCCCCACACCGTCACTCTGCCGTGTGGCATTTCGGGCTCCTCTGTCACGCAGTTTCACACACGTGGGAACGGGGGAAAGACACAGAGTTGAAACGACAGGGAGGCAGTGCCGTGGGTACCGACCTGCAGCTTTTCACTTAACAAAATGTCCTAAGAACCTTCAGGAAAAGGTGGGGTGCGTTTTGATCCGCGTCACTCTCTGGGAGCCTGGGCCGGCCGCACGGTGGGAACTTGGTGTCCGGGGCCCGGTCCGTCGTGTAGCCAGCCTGGTGGCCCTGCTGGCCGTCTCCCCAGCATGACTGTGGCACCGCAGAAGGGGACACACTGAGCCCTCCTAGTCCTAGGGGCAGGATCTGGCTCAGCCTTGCATGGTGTGGATAGCCATGAGACACTGGTGGCCTGGAATGTTCTCCATTTGCTCATTTATGTAACAAAAAGTGAGCCTACCCTGATGCCTGAGGCAGGAAGGAGGGGCAGGAATGACTCGCTGTGCCCACCTTGGGTCTTAGAGATCTTAGAGACTGGTGCCCTTGGTGAGGTCACTTAGCCCTCCGAGGACATTTGCTCCCCACCACTGTGGCATGCAGGCTGTGTGACGGGCTGAATAAACAAAACGAAGTAATGAAACAGCAACTTAGACAAGGTAGTGGTGACTGGTGCTGTCCCCGGACAGGCTCTTGGTGTCACAGGCCCAGGCTGCTTCCAGTTCGTTGCCCTATCCTTCCTCAGATGTGGCTTGTTGCCGTGGTTCAAGACGGCTCACTCCCGTGTCTGCAGCCAGTAAGAAGGAAGCAAGAAGGCAGGCGGTGTTCTTGCCCTTTAAGGTCAACGTTGATTTTTTTTTTTATTTTAATTTTTTTTTCAACGTTTTTATTTATTTTTTGGGACAGAGAGAGACAGAGCATGAACGGGGGAGGGGCAGAGAGAGAGGGAGATACAGAATCGGAAACAGGCTCCAGGCTCTGAGCCATCAGCCCAGAGCCTGACGCGGGGCTCGAACTCACGGACCGCAAGATCGTGACCTGGTTGAAGTCGGACGCTTAACCGACTGCGCCACCCAGGCGCCCCAAGGTCAACGTTGATTTATTGCTTGAAAAAAAATTTTTCTTTTAGTTTTACTTTTGAAAAAAATTTACATCCAAGTTAGCATACAGTGAAACAATGATTTCAGGACTAGATTCCTTAAAGCCCCTTCCCCGTTTAGCCCATCCCCCCTCCCACAACCCCTCCAGTAACCCTGTTTGTTCTCCATATTTATGAGTCTCTTCTGTTTTGTCCCCCTCCCTGGTTTTCTATTATTTTTGTTTCCCTTCCCTTATGTTCGTCTGTTTTGTCTCTTAAGGTCCGCATGTGACTGAAGTCGTACGATTTTTGTCTTTCTCTGACTAATTTCACTTAGCGTAAGACCCTCCAGTGCCATCCACGTAGTTGCAAATGGCAAGATTTCATTCTTTTTGATTGCCGAGTAATACTCCATTGTGCGTGCACCACATCTTCTTTATCCATCCATCCATCAGTGGACATTTGGGCTCTTTCCATCCTTTGGCTCTTGTCGATAGTGCTGCTAGAAACACGGGGGTGCATGTGTCCCTTCGAAACAGCACACCTGTATCCCTTGGATAAATGCCTGGTAGTGCTGGTTGTAGGGTAGTTCTTTTTATTTTTTATTTTTTTTTAACGTTTATTTATTTTTTGAGAGAAAGAGACAGAGCATGAGGGGGAGAGGGACAGAGAGAGAGGGAGACACAGAATCAGAAGCAGGCTCCAGGCTCTGAGCTGTCAGCACAGGGCCCAATGCAGGGCTTGAACTCACGAACCGTGAGGTCATGACCTGAGCCAAAGTCGGATGCTCAACCGACTGAGCCAGCCAGGCGCCCCAGGGTAGTTCTATTTTTAGTTTTTTTGAGGAACCTCCATACTGTTTTCCAGAGTAGCTGCACTAGCTTGCATTCCCCCCCCAATTTTTTTAATGTTTATTTATTTTTGAGAGAGAGAGAGAGACAGAGTGTGAGCAGGGAGGGGCAGAGAGAGAGGAAGACAGAATCCGAAGCGGGCTCCAGGCTCCGAGCCGTCAGCACAGAGCCAGACGCGGGGCTCGGACCCATGAACCGTGAGATCATGACCTGAGCCGAAGTCGGATGCTCAACCGACTGAGCCAGCCAGGCGCCCCTATTTACTTCTTATTTAATAAGCACATATTTAGTACTTACAATGTATTTTATCGGTCCCGACCAGGTGAAGCCTCATTCCAACCTTTTGTTTACTCACATTATAGATAAAGAGACCAAGGCGCAGGGCAGTCCATTGTCCCGTGTCACGTAGCTGTGGACGCAGAGCCTGTCACATCGCACCGATGACCAGCCACACACCGCATCTGCTTTCAGGGGAGGCCCGGAAACAGGGTCTTTAGGTGGCCACGTGCCACATCTCCACCGGGAGGAGATGCCACCTCAGGAAGCCGCTTTCTTTGCCCCTCCTCGTCCGTCCAGGTTTCATCCTGAGATGGCGGCGACCCCGTCCCCTCTTCAGGCTCCACTTGTGATCCCAGTTCTCTTGCCGTTTCCACCGCGTCCGCAGTGACGTCCTCCGCCGAGGTCCTGAACCTTCCATTTGTGAAAGACAGGATCTGTGAAGCACAAGAAAGCAGAGCGCAAGAAAATGAGATCGGCCTGTACGGAGAATCAAAACACGGCTGGTACAGTCTCCCCCAGAACCTGGAGCTCACAGCGGCCTTGGTCCCCACGGTCCCACCCTCCCTGGGACCCCAGCAGACCAGGGAAGACTACCGGTGGCGAAGCATGGCCTCTGTGTTGGGTAGGAGGCCGGAGGGAGGCGGGAAGAGCTGAACAGCGGGGGGAGAGGGAAGGAGAAGGGCGCAGGGAGGAGGGCGGACGCCGTGCAGGGGAGGGTTAGAGATGAAGGTGAGTGAGGACGGGACCTCCAGAGTTCCAGCTTCCGCGTGTGGGTCCCAGCTGTGTGTCCTCCGGCCACGGGGGAGCCGAGGTCAAGGCACTGAGGGACCAGGGATGGGGGAGGCTCATCACCACGGATGCACAACCAGAGAGCAGAGAGGCCGAGGCCCGGGCCATCCGGGCCGGTGAGGAAGCATCCTGGAGGCCGCGCAGGCAGGATCCCACCCAGACCCCACGCTCGCCACAGAGCCTGAGGCAGGGCTCGATCGCGCCACCCTGGGATCGTGACCCAAGCCCAGTCAAGAGTCGGACGCTCAACCGACTGAGCCACTGCTGTTGGCGGCTGGCCCAGGCTCTACCCACACTCGGTATGGCCAGTCTTCAGTCTTCCTGATGTGCGTTCTAATGTGACGCGGTCGTATCTCGTCGTGGCTTGTGTTGTCGTCGGTGTCGTTTCTTAGCACAAGCTGGCGTGGGGGTGGGGGTGGGGGCGCAGGGGGAGGGAGAGAGCGAATCCCACGCCCCGCGCAGAGCCTCACTTGAGGCTCCGTCTCCCAACCGTGAGATCATAACCGGCGCCGAAATCGAGAGTTGGCCGCTTCACCGACCGAGCCGCCCACGCGTCCTGATCTCATTGTGGTTTTACTTTTTATTTCCCTCATTACCAATGATGTGGAAGATGCTTTTCTGTGCTTGCTGCCATCATACGTCTTCTTTGGTGAGGTGTCTGTTCAGGTCTTCTGTCCGTTTTTCTTCATTTGGGTTGTTTACTTCTGACTCCGTTTTGAAAGTTCTCTGTATTTAATGGCGCAAGTTCTGTGTCAGATACGCGGCTTCCAGACACTTCCTCCCGGTCTGTGACTTGTCGTTTCACTCTCTTAACAGTGTCTTTCAAAGACCGAAAGTGCTTAATTTTGATGAATTGCAGTATATCAAGTGAGCTTTTGGTGTCATGTCTAAGAAAATTTTGCCTAACTTGGGGCGCCTGACTTGCTCAGTCGGTGGAGGGTGTGACTCTTGATCTCGGGGCTGTGAGTTCGAGCCCCGTATTGGGTGGAGAGATTCCTTAAAAATAAAATCTTTAAAATAAAGAGAAAGAAAGAAAGAAAGAAAGAAGAAAGAAAGAGAAAGAAAGAAAGAAGAAAGAAAGAGAAAGAAAGAAAGAAAGAGAAAGAAAGAAAAAGGTTTGCCTAATTCAAAGCCACACCCCCGTCTCTCAATCTCAGAGAGAAGCCAGTTTTCTTTAATGGTTGGAAATACCACATATCAGGAAACGCTTTATGAAATTTTCCACGCAAGAACCCGAATATTTCTGTTTTATGGCATGACGGTGTAAAAAGTGCCCGTTTCTTCCTCAACACGATGCAGCAGGAGCACCACCTTTTGAACATTTTGTGTCACAAACCGGTCGGGGAGCCTCCCCGTCCTGTCATCTCTCCCCGCGGCTGTCGTGACCCCGTTCTGTTAGAATTCGCGTCACCGGGTTGAAAACGGCACGGCCCTGCCCTGCTTAGAACCCACCTGCCCTGCTCTCCTGAGTAATTGGACATTTTGGCCATGTTTACGTGGGGTTTCGTTCTCAGTAAGCACAGTTAACTCAAACAGTGTCAAAGAACCGCCCCTTCCCTCTCCCCAGCGCCTCTGCCACGACTGTCCTCATAACGTCTGTCTTTCTGGCCACCTCCCGAGGGGCCAGGCCTAACCAGAGGCCTCTCTCCCCTGCACCCACGCCAACTCCTTCCTCCTCCCTGTCCTGCCAGCCCCAGGGCGCACACCGTTGGCTCTTTCAGCCCTTGGAGCCACTTCTGGAGCAACTGCCTGAACAAGCCTTCTTCCCAGAGGGCGCTGGCGTGGCACCCGATGTCACGGGGGTGGGAAGGGAGTCCGAGGGGCGGGAGACCCACGCGGAGCGGGAGCCAGCCAGCAGCCTCACTGCCGGCCTTCTGGCCGGGGAAGGTGCCCATCCGGCTGGGCTGGCCTGGGTTCACGGAGGTTCCGTAGAGGCGGGGGGCAGGCCCCAGGACGCCTAGCCAGGGACCAGGTCCCCCTTGGTCCGCCTCAGGTTGCCACCTCCTTCCCCTACAGTCAGTTGGAACTAAAAATATCACCCCCTTGGGTCAACGGGCCGGTGGCCCCGATGGAAGGGGTCTGCGGTCAATTTTGGCGTGTCCCGGCGGCCTCAGGGGGAGAGCACCAAACGTGTGGACTCACTTCGGGTGCTCGGTCACTTTGCACAGCAGCCCGGGGGCTCTGGGGCCTGCCTCAGTATTTCTGCCCTAAAGGGCTACTTCCCCAAAGTCCTGCGAGCGGCATAGACTATGGAAGACTCCTTCTCTGGGGGAAAGGCACCGGGAGGGGTTGCTAGGGACTCAGGTGGGTGGGGGCAGGGTGGGAAGAGCCTTCTTTGGCTGGGTCCCCCCACCAGTGCCCAGCCTTTCAGATCAGAGGACCGTCCCTCCCCTCCCCTGGCCGCTTCCCCGTTGTCGCTGCCCACACGGAGCGACCTGGCTTTGCTCCGGTCTTGGGACCCGTGGCTTTCCATGCCCTGGGGGCTCACAAGCGATCCCGGAGGACACCCCTCCTTGAGCGGGAAGCTGGAGCTGGTTCCCCAGATTCCCGCACGGTATTTCGGGGGCTGAGCGGGTGAGCGTATGGTGGAAAGGGAGAAAGGGGTCCTCTGCGTCTCGGGGAGTGGTGTCGGGACCAGCTTCTTGTCCCGGACCTGCTCTTCTACCCGGACAGAGACCCCCTCGCCTCAGCGCCCCAGCTCAGGGAGGAAGAGGAAGTGGGGAGGCGAAGGGAGGACCAGCCTGGCACGCGGGAGCTGGTTAGTAGGTGTGGAGATGTGAACGCAGGAGTCAGATGAGAGGGAGAGCCGGGCTGTCATCGGGCAGGCTGCCCGCCTCCAGGAACTTGGCTGTCACAGTCCAGGGACAAGTCAACTGCACAGTCCAAGAGGTGCAGTTAAGGCTCTGAGGCAGGCCTGGGGGTATAGCTCAGGGGCAGAGCATTTGACTGCAGATCAAGAGGTCCCCGGTTCAAATCCGGGTGCCCCCTTGCCGAGGTCACTTTTGGCCGTGAAGTCTCAAAGAAGAGGCCAGCAATTCTCATGCCTGCCGCCTGGTGTCTGGGTCCTGTTCTGTCCTCATCTCTAGGGTGGCGGTGAAGGTTCCGTGAGGGCACGGCTGGTCATGCTGTGCCACAGGCTGTCCCCCACAGGCAGTGTCCGGGAGCACCCTCACTGCATTAGCAGGAATCTAGACTTCCAGAATGTTTCCTGGCACACCTTCCTTGTGACCTCGTTCTCCAGCCTCACTGATGTGCAGATACACCTGACCCAATCTTTTTTTTTTTTTTTTTAATTTTTTTTTCAACGTTTATTTATTTTTGGGACAGAGAGAGACAGAGCATGAACGGGGGAGAGGCAGAGAGAGAGGGAGACACAGAATCGGAAACAGCTCCAGGCTCTGAGCCATCAGCCCAGAGCCCGACGCGGGGCTCGAACTCACGGAGTGCGAGATCGTGACCTGGCTGAAGTCGGACGCTTAACCGACTGCGCCACCCAGGCGCCCCTGACCCAATCTTTAAAAACATTTTTGGGGGTGCTGGGTGGCTCAGTTGAGTGTCCCACTCTTTTTTCTTTTTAATGTTTATTTTGAGAGAGAGGGAAAGAGGGAGAGACAGACAGCAAGTGGGGGAAGGGCAGAGAGAGAGAGAGAGAGAGAGAGAATCCCAAGCAGGCTCCGTGCTGTCAGCACAGAGCCCGATGCAGGGCTCGAACCCACGAACTGTGAGATCATGACCTGAGGCGATATTGGGAGTCTGATTCTTAACCGACTGAGCCACCTAGGCGCCCTAAGTGTCCGACTCTTGATTTTGGCTCAGGTCATGATCCCATGGTTGTGGGATGGACCCCTGCATCAGGCTCTGCACTCAGCATGGAGCCTAAGATTGTCTGTCTGTCTGTCTGTCTCTCTCTCTCTGCCCCTCCCCCACTCTCTTTCTAAAAACAAAAAATTATTAAAAACATTCTTTGTTCTTGGGGCACCTGGGTGGCTCAGTCAGTGAAGCGCCCAACTTTGCCTCGGGTCGTGATCTCACGGTTCGTGAGTTCGAGCCCCGCGTCAGGCTCTATACCTACTTACAGCTAGGAGCCTGGAGCCTGCTTCCGATTCTGCTGTCTCCCTCTCTCCGCCCCTCCCCTGCTCAGGCTCTGTCTCTCTCTCAAAAAAAATGAACGAACATTAAAAAAAAATTTAAAAACAAAACAAAAATCTTTGTTCGTACTCCTCCCTTGGCCTTATTCCTCCTTGGCCTCCTCTACTTCTTCATGTAGCGGGCTCCTCCTTGCCCATGTCCTCCAGAAAGTTCTTTGTCCGTGAATGAATAACACAGTGAGCACCTTCCCCGAGGCTTGGAGTCGGTAGGAGGCTCTCCCTGGGATGAGTGTGAGGTTCCCAGAAACAACCACACTCATCCCGATGAGAGCAAAACACAGGCGCGCAGAGATCCTGAGTGCGGTGCCTGGGTGGAAAGGTGATGATGGGAAGCCATAGGCAGGTGGGGGCATAGCTCAGGGGTAGAGCATTTGACTGCAGATCAAGAGGTCCCCGGTTCAAATCCGGGTGCCCCCTCTCCTCCCTTTTAAGTTACTGAAGCAGGTATTGGAATTTCTGCCTCCATTAAGTTAATGCTCTGTCTTGGGATGAGAATTTAGGATCTGCACCAAGACCAGCCCCAAGAATCTGTCCCTGAGCATCATCCAGACAATACCTCCTGGGATCACATTTGACTGAAGAGGCTGACGAAATTGGCCCCGTCCGCTCCCACCTACCTGGGGACTCTTGACCTTCATGGCCTGCGGGGGGACATCACTTTCCTTCCCTTAATGTCTCATTTTTCTCGACCTTGTTATAATCTCCAGAGAGAAGGCGGTCTCTTTGTTCTTATTGCCTCCACGTGTGCAGGATGGACATACATCTTCCTACTCCCCGGGAGGGACTGTGCGGATGAGAGAACATATCAAAAGCAGAGCCTCTGTTCTCTCCCTGGGGATTTCTCAGTGGTGCTATCTCCACCACAGCCTTAGACCCACTGCATCCTCCCTGCTCCCTCCTTAAAACGCAGGATGGGCATGAAGAATCCTGCAGAGGGGCGCCTGGTGGCTCTGTCGGTTAGGCCTCCGACTCCGGCTCAGGTCATGATCTCGCCGTTCGTGAGTTCGAGCGCCGCGTCGGGCTCTGGGCTGCTAGCTCGGAGCCTGGAGTCTGCTTGGGATTCTGTGTCTCCCACACTCTCTGCCCCTCCCCCAGCTCACACTCTGTCTCTCTCTCTCTCTCTGTCTCAAAAATAAAAACATTAATTAAAAAAAGAATCTTGCAGAGCAATCTCCATGTTCCTTAAAGAGAAAAGTAATTTGAAATGATCTTTCCTAGGAGGACAAATGAAGAAGCTGGGAAATATTGCCAAACAGCTCATTAAAAGCCTCAAAGGGCTTTGGGACGCCAGGGTGGCTCAACTGGTTAAGTGTCTGACTCTTGGTTTCGGCTCAGGTCATGACCGTGCAGTCTGTGAGCCCGAGCCCCACATCGGGCTCTGTGCTGACAGTGCAGAGCCTGCTTGGGATTCTCTCTCTCCCCCCCTGCCCCTCCCCAACACATGCGTGCATGCTCTCTCTCTCTCTCTCTCTCAAAATAAATTAAAAAACTTAAAAAGCCTCAAAGAGCTCACTGGTTAGATAGGAAGTAACTGGTTAGATAGCTAACTAGTTAGATGGGTGGAGATTCAGAACAAATGTGAAACATGGGGCAGCTGGGCGGCTCGGTTGATTAATCGTGGGACTTCGTCTCAGGTCACGGTCTTGCCGTTCGTGAGTTCGAGCCCCTCGTCGGGCTCTGTGCTGACAGCTCAGAGCCTGGAGCCTGCTTTGGGTTCTGTGTCCCTCCTCTCTCTCTGTCCCTCCCCCACTCCTGCTCTGTCCCGCTCTGTCAAAAATAAATAAATGTTAAAAAAAAATTTTAAACAACAAATGGGAAACAGAGAAGCTCTACATGAGAAGCTGCTTTGGGCCTCAGTCCAGAAGAGGCAGGGGAGAGCCTAAGTGAACTTCTGGAAGTCTCTCAGGACCAGGGGATAGAAGTCAGAATTCTGGGCCCACCTAGAGGGTAAACTGAATGAAAATAGCTCCTGTAAGAATTTGTAGCTGGTCTTTGTGTCATTCAAATGGCCCAGAAAACTCAAGCCTTGAAATTATGTTAAGGTATCCTGACTGCTAGAGCCCCTCAGATACCTGCAAAAAACAAAGGAAGGATATTATCATCTCCACCTGGCTTCAAATCAGTCCCACAAATACATTTCTGAATACATTGTTCAGTAGGCAGTCAAGAATAACTATTTACACAAGGAGGCAAAAACCACCAATAAAAATCAATAGAAACAACAGGCCGCAGAACTAAACACAGGAACTTTTGTATTAGAACATCCAGAAACACACTATACAAGGATAATGCTTACTGTTTTCAAAAAGGTAAGAGACAAGCTTGAAAATTTCAGTAGGAAGCTGGAAAGCATAAGCAATAACTAAGAGGATATGAAATGAGAACATAGACATTTTATATCTACAAATCAATAACTAAAATTAAAATCTCAATGGGGGTGCCTAGGTGGCTCAGTCACTTAAGTGTTAGACTTCAGCTCGGGTCATGATCTCATGGTTCGTGAGTTTGAGCCCTTCAGTGGGCTTTCTGCTGTCAGCACAGAGCTGGCTTTGGATCCTCTGTCCCGCCTCTCTCTCTGCCCCTTCCCCACTGGTTCTGTCTCTCAAAATAAATAAATAAACTTAAAAACAAAAACCTCAATGAATACGTCCATGTTACTCTCAGTGAATAGTTTCAGCCAAAGAGAAAATCGTGAATTAGAACATTGGAATGAAAAACTGTCCATTAGAAAGCATGCAGAGAGAAAAGCATAGCAAACACAGAATAGAGAGTAACAAATTTAGAGGATACAATGAGAAAGTCTCATGTACATTGAAATGGACTCCTGGAAGAGAAACTGAAGTAGATGGAATATTTGAGGAGACAGAGGCTAAGACAATTTTGCCACTTAGGAGTTACTGTAGTAAAATTGCAGAAAATCAGAGACAAGAAACTCACAAACGTCATGAAAAGAAGACCCATTACTTTCAATGAGTTCCAATGAGACACAACAGTGAGTTTTCAAGAGCAACAATGGAAACCAGAAGGCAGTGGAATTGCATCTACTGAAATACCATAACTGTTAACATAAAATTCTGTACTCAGGTAAAATATCCTTCATGAGTGAAGGTAAAGTAAAGACAATTTCAGGCAAATAAAAACGGAAATAATTCATCCACAGTCTGCATGCGCTAAAGGAAATTCTAAACGGTATATTCTAAGCAGCAGGGAGATGATTTGGATGGAAGGACGGATGTAGGAAGGAAGACAGAGGCAGAGAAACAGTAAATATCTGAATACATCTAAGTGAGCGTTGACTGTATTAAAAAAAACAATAATGAGGTTGACACAACTTATGGAATAATGAAAAAGGCAAAAGCTGCATATAGGTTGGGAGGAAAGTAAATGGAGTTAAAAGTATTGTAAGATGTTTGTATTATCTGTGTAGAGGGTAAAGCCATTGGTTAGCCATATACTTTGAGAAATAGCTATGCATATGGAGAAGAAACATCATTTATATTTTTCAAACTATCAGGGGGAAATAATAGCATTATAAAAATCTCAGTCAAACAAAGAAAGAAAGGGAGAAAAACATAAATAAACACTATAAATTGAAAGCATAAAATAAGGAGGTAGATTTGAATACAAATACATCAGCAATTACATTAAAAGTAAATAAGTTTAGTGCCCCAGGTAAAAAGACAAAGATTATCATATTGGGGTTAAAGCAACCGATGAACTATATTCTATTTACAAAAGATACCAACTACAACCTAAGGTTACAGAAAGATTAAAACCTAAAAGGATGAAAAATATATGACTGCAGAATATTAACAAAAAGAAGGCAGACAAAATAGACTTTAAGACACGAAATATTGCTCCCACCCTGGATTTCAAGGATCAAAGAGCACCTGCTTGGACCACCCACTTCAGATTTCCCCACCAGTGTCCCAGACTCCATCACTACAGTGACTTCTCAGTGACAGATGACCTTTCTCCATAGAGGTACGACTTTACTGTCCATGTTGGATTCAGCTTCCTCTGCCTTTTGTGACTCGCCTGTACATTTCCTGACTGACCAATGTGGATCCATAGGTAGGGACATCTCTATGCCCCTACTCAGCAGGAAGAAGCGACAGAAGATGGGACCTTTCACCTTCAACAACCTTGAAGATTTAAGGGTCAAAATTTTTCAGGGGGAATATAATGAGGAACCATAAGGGAAGCTGAGGGCCAATCACAAGCTAGCACGACCCCCCCCCCCCCCACTCAGGTGGGATATATGTGATATTCCTCAGGCACTCCTGGCTGCCCAAGGACAAAGGAAAGGACAGAAAACAAGTGGTTAAACTTATGGTCTCCATCAGGTTACAAATATCTCATCAGTAGCCTAATCTCCAGGAACCCCCTACTATCTTAATGATAATGCTTTGCTAGAGGGAAAAACAACCTTAGCTTGGCAATAGCTAGGCCTCCAGTAATCTGTAAATCCTCTTTAGCATATGGAAATCCCTTTTAGAAACTTTCTCTTGACTTTACCTCCCCCAACTCCATAGTGTCTAAGCGGTCACTCTGCACAACCCCAGTGCAGCTTTTCTGGCCCATGGGTCCTGTCTTTGTGCTTTAATAAAATCACCTTTTTGCACCAAAAAAAAAAAAAAAAAAAAAAAAAAAAAGACACGAAATGTTACTAGAGACAACAAGATCAGTTATTAATAATCAAAGGCTGAATTTATCAGGAAGATGTAAGAATTCCTAATCTCTATGCTGCTAGTAACACAGCTTCAAAATATGTAAGGCAAAAACTTGACAGAATAACAAAGAGAAATAAACAAATTTAGAATTTGAGTGGAAAATTTTTACATACCTTTCTCACTCATGAACAGAAGGGAGCAGAAACATCATGAATAATTAAAAATTTTGTTTAGTTTCTTTCCCCCATAGCTTTATTGAGGTACAACTGACAAATAGAATCGTAATATATTTAAAGTGTACAATGTAATGATACGATTTACGTATAGATTGTGAAATGGTTACCACAATCAAGTGAATTAACACACCCATCACCTCAGATAGTTACCTTTGTGTGTGTGTGTGTGTGTGTGTGAGAGAGAGAGAGAGAGAGAGGATGCTTAAGATCTACTCTCAGCAACTTTCAAGAATACAGTACAGTATTATTAACTATATTCACCATGCTGTACATTAGATCTCTGAAACGTATTTATCTTATAACTGAGAGTTTCTACCCTTTGACCAACATCCCCCCATTTCCTCCACCCCTCAGCCCCTGGCAACCACCAATCTACTCTCTGTATCTATGAGTTTGACTTTTTAAAAAATTCCACATATAAGTGATACCATACGGTACTTACCTTTTTTTTTTTTTTTGGCTGGCTTATTTTGCTTAGTACGATTCCCTCCAGTTTCACTAGATGGCAGGATTTCCTTCTTTCTAATGGCTGAATAATATTCCACTGTGTATGTATAACATTTTCTTGATTCATCCATTGATGGACCCTATATAGGCATTTAGAGAAATACGTATAGCTTTGAGCAATATGCTGGAAAAGAAGATTAACAATAAACTAAGAATCCATCTCAAGAAGTTAAAAAAAAAACTGGATGAAAGAGCACTATGAGAGGAGAAAGAAATAAAAGAACAGAAATTAATGAAATAGAAAGCGAACACACAGTGGACAGGATTAACAAGGCCAAAGTTGGTTTTTGAAAAGGAAAGATGGATTAACCTCTGGTGAAACTGTTAAGAAAAAGAAGAAAGCAGAAAAAGATAAAGCAATATTATAAATCGAAAAAGAAAAACTGCAGATTCTTTAGACTTTAATGAGCACTATGAAAAATTAATATGTACAAAATTTTTAAATCTAATAAGCATAAACAAAGAACTTACTGTGAGGCAGGCATGATTTTATGTACTTTAAAGATTATTAATTTATCTAATTTTTGTAACCTCTCCACAAACTAGGCACTATCATTGTACTCATTTCTATTATCATGCCCATTTTATATATGGCAAAACTGAGGCTGAGAGAGTTTATCAATTTCGCCAAGGCCCCTCTTGTTAGAACCCAGAATTTGAACCCATGCATTATGCCTTAAGAGTCCAAGGACTTTGCCACTGTGCTATGCTGAAATTGATCAAGGACTTAAAAATACTACAACTTAACAAAGCTGACACAAGAGAAAATAGAAAAACTGAATAGTTAGTCATCTAAGTTTTTAAATAGTTCTTTTATTCAAACTGTTATTTGAAACCTTTTGATAAAAAAATTCAGACGAGATGGTTTTACTGGCGAGTTTCGTCTCATACTTAAATAAGCAATAACTATTTTTACGTAAAAATCTGAGAATAGAAAAGGTGGATACATTCTACAACTCCTTTTGTGAGACTAGCACAATCTTAATACCAAAACCCGGGGCGCCTGGGTGGCGCAGTCGGTTAAGCATCCGACTTCAGCCAGGTCATGATCTCGCGGTCCATGGGTTCAAGCCCCGCGTCAGGCTCTGGGCTGATGGCTCAGAGCCTGGAGCCTGTTTCCGATTCTGTGTCTCCCTCTCTCTCTGCCCCTCCCTCGTTCATGCTCTGTCTCTCTCTGTCCCAAAAATAAATAAACGTTGAAAAAAAAATTTTTTTTTTAAAAATACCAAAACCCAACGAGGATGGTATAAAAAATGCATAGACCAATCTCATAAAATATAGGTATAAGAAATTAAATAAATTATTATCTAACCCAATTCACAAATATATAAAAAGGGTAGGACTTCATGACCAAGTTGGATTTATATCGGAAATGCAAAGTATGTTTAATTTTAGAAAAAGCAATAAGTGAAATTCACTATGTAAATAGACTAAAAGAGGAAAATCGTATGATTATCTCAATGGATCAAAGGGGAGGGTTGATAAAATTTCACATCAATCCATGATAAAAAAAAATTCTTTTAAACTAGAAATAGAAAATTCCTTAATTTGATAAAGACCACTTATTAAAAGTATAGTTCATAATAGGTACTTAATGGTGAAATGTTGAGAACTTTTCATTTGAAATCAGAATGAGTCAAGGTATCTGCTATCAACATCCTATTCGACATTATACTGGAGGTCCTAGTCAGTATGAAAAGGTAGAAAAACAAAAAGTAAGGATTGGAACAAGGGAAATAAAACTTCCAAACTACTTCGATGATACGAGTATATACATAGGAAATTAAAAGAATCAACAAATGAATTATTAGAATGAATGCGTGGTTAGCAACACGAGTACCATGTACCCTCCATTCTTTTATCCCCTTTTGCTTGGCAAAATCACTCTTAAGAACAATTTTTTTTTTTAACATGTATTCATTTCTGAGAGACAGAGAGGGACAGAGCACAAGCGGGAGAGCGGCAGAGAGAGAGGGAGACGCAGAATCCGAAGCAGACTCCAGGCCATCAGCACAGAGCCTGAGGTGGGCCTCAAACCCACAAACTGCGAGATCATGACCTGAGCTGAAGTCGGAAGCTTAACCGACTGAGCCACCCAAGCGCCCCCAAATCACAACTTTTGAAATGATATACTAGAAATTTCTGTATTCAAATCTTAAAATTCTAAAGTTAATCAACATCTTTATCTTCCTCCCAAATTACATAAACACTGTAACTCTTATGACTCCATTCTTTATATGTTATTATTAACCAGTATTTTTGTTTTATCTTTTTTTTTTTTTTTAAATTTTTTTCAACGTTTATTTATTTTTGGGACAGAGAGAGACAGAGCATGAACGGGCGAGGGGCAGAGAGAGAGGGAGACACAGAATTGGAAACAGGCTCCAGGCTCTGAGCCATCAGCCCAGAGCCCGACGCGGGGCTCGAACTCACGGACCACGAGATCGTGACCTGGCTGAAGTCGGACGCTTAACCGACTGCGCCACCCAGGCGCCCCTGTTTTATCTTTTTAAAAGAACTATAAATTAGATCTTAGTATTGTTTTAAATTTTTTTTTAACGTTTATTTATTTTTGAGACAGAGAGAGACAGAGCATGAATGGGGGAGGGGCAGAGAGAGAGGGAGACACAGAATCGGAAGCAGGCTCCAGGCTCTGAGCCATCAGCCCAGAGCCCGATGCGGGGCTCGAACTCACAGACTGAGAGATCGTGAGATCGTGACCTGAGTTGAAGTCGGACACTTAACCGACTGAGCCACCCAGGCGCCCCTGATCTTAGTATTGCTTTAAATGGCCAATGATTTTTAGACTTATTTACATATCTTATCATTTCTTTGTTTAACATTCCTTCTTATATCTTAGACCTCCCATTCTGGGATCATTTTTCTTTTCTCTAAAGTAGATACTTAAAATTTGCCTTAGCGAGGGTCTGTTGGCAGGAAACTCTCTCAGCTTTTGTATGTTCTTGAAGAATAGTTTGGCTGGGAATAGAATTCAAAGCTGACTGTGATTCCCTCTCAACATACGGAATGTGTTATTGTGCTGTCTTCTGGCTTCCTCTGCAACTGCTGAGAAATCACACAACAGTCAAAATATTGTCCTTTTAGGGGTGATCTCACATTTCCCTCTGGCTACCTGCAAAGGACAGAGTCCTCGCCCTCAGCCAGGAGACCAAGTGCACCCTGGAGAGTGCGGGGACCAGCTGAGGGGCGTGTGGGAAGATGGGAGGAGGGGACAAACACATCACCTGAGCAGAGCTGCCCGCTTGGGTGTGTGTGATCTCTGCTTCTGCACCCTTTGCAGGAAAACTCAGAAACCAGCTTCTTGGGTGTGTGTGATCTCTGCTTCTGCACCCTTTGCAGGAAAACTCAGAAACCAGCTTCGGCAAGAGGAGAGGAAATTGGAACTTCTTTACCACCCCTGGTGACCAAAACGCTAGGGGGCACCCAGATTTGAACTGGGGACCTCTTGATCTGCAGTCAAATGCTCTACCCCTGAGCTATACCCCCCACTATACCAGTAAGGCCCAGTTAACACCCTTTGCCTCCACAGCCACACCCAGGGCTTAGGCTCCGGGTGCCTCTTCAGCACGGTTGGCTGAGTGGCCAGACCTGCTTTACCGCTCACTCCTCTCCCCGCCTGCGAAGCAACAGCTTTCACTCACAACTCTGTCCCGGGCGAGGGCAGCAACTTGGGCAGCATTCCCCGACTGCCGGGAGGACTTCTCGGAACATCCGTCTTGTGGGTTTCGTGCTGAGCACCTGCAAACCGAGAATCAAAATGCCCAGTGGCTGGCCAAGCATGAACACCCTGAAAAAGGGAGAAGACACGCTGACTGGAGAAGGGGTCGGAGCTCTACCCTCGGACGCAGGCTCAGGCCCCTCTGCTGGCCTCGGATCTCCACGTATTCAACCCTTTTAACCGCCTGAAGAAATGATTGGGGAAATGATGGCCCCTCAGTTCCAAGTCCCCCTTTCTGGGCCCCGCTCTGCGATGCTGGCTCTGGGACTCTGTAAACCACGCTTATCCTTTGCCAGGGGGCTTCCTGACTGTTCCCCTGAAGGGCTCTTCGGGGGAGCCCGGAGGGTGGGAGAAGGAAGAAGCCTGCGTTCTGCCCGCTGGGGCTCCTGTCGGTGTCACCGGGCAGCGACAGTCCGTCCCAGGAGCGTCCGGGATTGCCACCTGTGGTTTGGCGTTCATGGGACCAGCCTTGCCCCGACTCTTCAGGGCCACCGGTGCCTCCTTAGAGATCTGAGCCGGGGGCCCACCGAGATCCTCCCCCAGCCTGTGAGATTTAACAAGTTCCTCCTTTTCTGTTTGCTCCCCCAGCCCTAGAGTGATAGCGGCCTCTTGTCTTCGAGTTCTGGTTGTCTTCGAGTTCTGGTTGTTGTGGGTCGAATTGTGTCCTCCCGAGGAGACATGTCACCGCGGCGGTGTGTCCCCAAGCCAAGGAACTCGAAGAACTGCCACCGGACACGGAAAGCTAGAAGACACGAGGGAGGACCGTCCTTTTCAGAGAGGACGCAGCCCTGCCCACACCTTGGTTTCAGACTCCGGGCCCCCAGGGCTGTGAGACAATACGTTTCTGTTGTTCTAAGCTTCCCAGCTCGTGTCTTTGGCTGCAGCAGCTTTTGGACCCTGATGCATTGGTTAACGATTATTATTATTTAAAAAAATTTTTAATTTTTATTTATTTATTTATTTTTAAGTTTACATCCAAATTAGCTAGCATCTAGTGCAACAATGATTTCAGGAGTAGATTCCTTGATGCCCCTTACCCACTTAGCCCATTGCCCCCTCTAGTAAACCCTCTGTTTGTTCTTCATATTTAAGAGTCTCTTATTATTTTTTTTTTTTTAATTTTTTTTTTTTTTCAACGTTTATTTTATTTTTGGGACAGAGAGAGACAGAGCATGAACGGGGGAGGGGCAGAGAGAGAGGGAGACACAGAATCGGAAACAGGCTCCAGGCTCCGAGCCATCAGCCCAGAGCCTGACGCGGGGCTCGAACTCACAAACCGCGAGATCGTGACCTGGCTGAAGTCGGACGCTTAACCGACTGCGCCACCCAGGCGCCCCAAGAGTCTCTTATGTTTTGTCCCCCTCCTTGTTTCTGTATTATTTTTGTTTCTCTTCCCTTAAATTGATCTGTTTTGTCTCTTAAAGTCCTCATGAGAGTGAAGTCGTACGATATCTGTCTTTCTCTGAGTGACTAATTTCACTTAGCATCATACCCTCCAGTGCCATCCACGTAGTTGCAAATGGCAAGATTTCATTCTTTTTGATTGCCGAGTAATACTCCATCGTATGTATAGACCACACCTCCTTTATCCATCCATCCACCGATGGCCATTTGGGCTCTTTCCATCCTTTGGCTCTTGTCGATAGTGCTGCTAGAAACATGGGGGTGCATGTGTCCCTTCGAAACAGCACACCTGTATCCCGTGGATAAATGCCTAGTAGTGCAATTGCTGGGTCATAGGTAGTTCTGTGTTTAGTTTTTTGAGGAACCTCCATGCTGTTTTCTAGAGTGGCTTCACCAGCTTACATTCCTATGATTATTTCTATTAAATACTCTGCTCAAATAATGGAGGCAGCTTTTGTTTCTGGACTGGACCCTGGATGCTACTGAAATTGGTACCATTGTGGTCCTGGGGAAACAGACCCTCAGAGAGGGCACTGGGGATAGATTCGGTCTTGTCCTTGGTCTTCAAGGTGGTGCTGAGAGCCTGACTGGCCCCTGCACCTATGACGTGGCCATAAATGTGCTGGCTCGTAGACTCTACCTGCCTCGTCCTGTGAAGGGAACTAGAATTTGGTGTCCATACAACTCGATTTCGTCCTCTCAGTTCAAGGAGGAAAAAAGCATGCTCTCGAAGGGGGCACCTGGATTTGAACCAGGGACCTCTTGATCTGCAGTCAAATGCTCTACCACTGAGCTATACCCCCACCTGCTAGGGGAGCTGTGTAATTAATAAACTTCTTCCGCTTCCACACGCAAGCTGCTCATTCCGACTCAGAGAATTGCTAGTTCTGTGCAACGATAAATGCACTGTCTCGTGCCATAACTGTCCTCCTTTTCACGAGACACCATCCCTTCTTGGCATCAGCTTGGAAGATCACTGAAGGTTCCATCTGAGACAACGGAGTCTGTGCCTGGCTTGGTATTTGGGCAGAAGGTGAAGCCCAGAGGTAAAGCTGCTGTTTATTGAACAGTGACTAGAATGTTCATTGCCAGCTTTTCAATTTTTGTCATATGAAGGTTTAAATTTCGATATGGTCAAGTCGATCCCTTATAGTTTTTCATTTGGGGGCTATGTTTGAGCACCTGGATGGCTCAGTTGTTTGAGCGTCTGACTTTGGCTCAGGTCATGGTCTCATGGTCCGTGGGTTTGAGCCCCGCGTTGGGCTCTATGCTGACAGCTCGGGGCCTGGAGCCTGCTTTGGATTCTGTGTCCCCCTTCTCTGTCTGCCCCTCCCCTGCTCGTGCTCTCAGAAAGAAATATTGACTTTTTTTTTTTTTTTTAAAGAAAATATCCTTCCTTGGGTCAGGATGGCATCCCTGTCCTCCTTTCGGGCTTTGCGTGTTCGATACAGCTGTGACGCACCTGCTGCTTTCTGGTGGAAACAGAGGCTGACGCCCACTGCTGGCTTGTGCCAGTGGGTGCGACGGTTTCTTCCGCATGCCGGTTCTGCAGCTTGCTTCGGGACATTGCTCCTAGAAGTTTAACTCGGAGACTCAGTTTCCACCACTCTTCCCTAGTGAGATCTATATTCGTAATGAACTTTAAAGGCTCAACCTAGCTTCTGTTGCCGGTACCTGAGGGCCCTGACTGCCGCGGCGAGCCAAATCCCCAAGTGCCTTCTGTTCCACACGGCCAACAAACGCGTCTCCAAGGGGGCGGAAGTGAAGCAAAGCCTTCCCAGCTTTCTGCAGTGAAGCGTCAGCTTTATTTTTATTTTCTTAAAATCTGTCATGGCTCAATACCAGTGCAACAGACTTGGCTTTGAGACCCTCCCTCCAGCCCCACACGACGCCAGAGCTGGCTGCCATCGGATCATTGTAGAATTTGTAAGCATTGACACCGAGTTCACGGACAACACGTTGAGTGGCACCAGTCCCAAGGACATGTTGACCGTGAACTTCTCCGGAACAGAGGGATGGCTTCACTGCTCTGTTAGGATAGTTATGGGACCCCTCTGTAGAACCACCTTTTCCAACGGGCCGAAGATTCACACTCCACCGGTTAGGAACTGCGTTCAGCTGCTGGTAACTGACTAGAAATGAGAGTGCTGTTGTGCTAAGGGGTGCACACTCACTCACTACGGTATCGTGCATTCCTAGCGCGAAAGAAAGGAAGTTCCTGGGGGAACTTATAGGCAAGGAAGCTGCCAAATGCACATGGCCCCTGAGCTCTCTTTATTCCACAGAGGAGTGGGTGTGGACCAGGTAAAGTTGGGTGCACCGGGGAACGTGCACCCATAGAAGGACCTTTCCTTGGGCTGCTCTATATTGTCATGGGGGAGCTAGGAAGGCCTTGGAACAGCTGCTTGCCCATAACGATGGGAGATTCCTGGTCAAGAAAGTGACCGTGTTAGAAAAGCCTCCTTCTCATGACTAATTCGGACCAACTGAGCTAGGGGCTTGATATGTTGTTGATGGGGAAAGGGCACGAGCCTTCAGAGTCATCTTGATTTGTGGTGTAAACAAGCTAGACATATACACCTTTCTTTTGGAAACCCGACATGTGTAGGGTGAGCAGACCAGGACTGGCATGGCCACTCTGGGATGTCTTTAGGGACACAGGCTCCTTTTAGCTCTCTGGGCAGCCTTTCTTGAAATGTGGATCCCATCCTCAAGGTCGACCCATGGTGCAAGTTGGCAGCTGGTGCTCCAGCCATCATATCTATGCTCCAAGTGGGAAGCAGGAGTAAAGGCCAAAAAAAGGGACATGTTGTGTTTGTCTATCTCTTAAGCTTTCCCAGAAGTCTTGTCCAATGATTGCTTCTTCTCCCTCATTTCCTCCCGTAGCCAAAGAGAGGCCAGGAAGTGTGGTCTTGTAGGAGGGACATAACTGCTGGGTAAAAAAATCAGGGGTCTGTTACTAAGGAAGAGGGGAGAATGTATATTAGGTAGTTAACTGACGAGCTTTGCCCCTTCCACACACACACACGTATCTGTGTGCACACACACACACACACACATGCGTATAGCACAGTTTCTACTTTTTTTTTCTTTTTTTTGGCAAAGGGGGTAAAATGTAGCCAGTACCTAGGGTCACCCCGTTGCATGACCGCAGGGTGCTATGTAATTGGTGGAATCGTATAATACACACCCTGTATATCTCTACGTGGCTGCCCTATCCGTAACCAGCTTGGAGCCCGGAGCCTGCTTCGGATTCTGTGTCTCCCTCTCTCTCTGCCCTTCCCCTGCTCACACTCTGTCTCTCTCTCTTGAAAATAAATAAACGTTACATTTTTTTTTTTTTTTATTGTGGTAAAAGACCCCGGACATAGAATGATTTACCTTAACCACGCTTAAGCGCACGGTTCAGGGGCATTAAGTACACGCACACTGTCGTGTACACAGCACCCCATCCATTTCCTGAACTTCTCCATCTTCCCCAACTGAAAGGCGGTCCCCATTCAGCAATAACTCCCCGCCCCTCGCCCCCAGTCCCCGACAGCTACCCTTCCACTTTCTGTCGCCATGATTTTCACCGCCTCGTGTAAGTCAGCCCCTTTTCATCCTCGTTTGAGTGGCTGGATTTTTATCATATCTTTTATTGCAAGCTGCCTCGGATTCATTTTTTTGAAGCAAGCTTGGGCTAAACAAATAAAACCTGGGTGGTAATAATTAGGCACGAGGGAAACACCCAGAAAGCCTGGGGCAGACTTCCTCTATCCCTTTGGGGAATGAGCTCAGCTGAGGATGTAAACATGAAACACAAGAGAAATGCCACAGGGGGAACATTCGAGTCTTTTACTACATGTTGGAAATCTAGATTCCAGGAGGCTGGGCCTCCCGGGGGGCAAGGAGCTGCCCTTCCCCTGGAGTGAAAGTCCCGTGATATAGAGTCACTTGGATTTGAACCAAGCACCTGTTGGTCTGCAGCAAGGAAAAGCCCAGGGGTGGGCGCAGTGGGAGGGCCGGGGACTGGGCACAGGATGCTTGCTCTCAAATAGCCCTAGCTCGACGGCAATATATTTTTCTAGTACTGAGCCATCATTGTGTTTCTGTTTGACTCTTTCCTGGTTATGTTGTCCTATACTAGTGGACACGATTTTCTATTATTTTTTCTAAGTTTATTTATTTACTTTGAGAGAGAGAGAGAGAGAGAGAGCACGGGGGGCGCAGAGAGAGGGGGAGAAAGAGAGAATCCCAAGCAGGCTCTGCACCGTCAGCACAGAACCCGACGTGGGGCTTGAACTCACGAACCATGAAATCATGACCTGAGCCAAAACCAGGAGTCAGGTGCTCAATCGACTGAGCCACCCGGGCGCCCCAGGATTTTTCTGTTATTGTATTTAAATGTCTCTGAAGTGAGATTGGCCTTCCCCGGTCCAGGAGGACAGTTCGTTGCTCAACAGCATCCGAGTAGCTGCGGTCTGTACTAGAACCTCCCCATAAGCTCTCAAGGTCCCCGTGTAGGAGGATGGAGGCTAGTCAAGCTCCCAAGACACCAGACACATTCAAATGAGGTTCTATATGTGGCACTTTCCCTTTATTAAAAAAAAAACAACTCAAGAGTGTCGGTAAGTGGATGATTTTTTTCCCACGGTTATCAACAAGGCTTTGATGAACGTGAACATAACCCGTTGCCCGCTGCTTGCGGTTTCCCGAGGACTGATTCCTAAAAGTGGCACGTCAGGCTCCAAGGACGTGGCTCACGGCAGTGCTTCTCAGCAAGCGTGGCCGGTGGCTGTCCTGTGCTCTCCCCTTGTCCCTCCCCTGTGGTCCTGCCGGGTTTCCACATCGACTCTGCCCCTTCCAGAGGGTTCTCCGTCGGCCCCGAAACAGGTGTCCAGAAATCCTGAACTGGCAGAACTTCAGTGTAGTATGGAGCTTGGCTCCCAGACGTGCATACCAGACCCCTGAATTTATAGATGAGACCTGATTTGACCTGGCCCTCAAGACCCCCCCTAATTAGACTCTCCAAGACAGACACCGAATAAGCCAGAATGCCCTCCAGGTTACCTGGGAAACCAGATTAGCTCTCAGAAGGTTGCTCAGTGAAGATATGCAGTCAGAGCAAAGGAATCGAATGCTCCTGAGGGTTTTTTTCCTCAGGCCATGGAACATTTTCACGACTTATTCCTGTTCCAAAGTACTGTCCCTTCTCTAGAGGCCACATCCTCCAAAGTGGGAATCTCGGTGTGTCCTCAGTGACTTGTGCTAGGTCGCTGCGTCCTGTCACCCCCTCTCCTGACCACATGCACACCCCCCCCTTCTCCGTCTAGTCTCTCAACTCTGTGACCTGCTTCTGAATCAATCTTGTGACCTCTGTGTATCAACCTGGGTCCACAAATCGAGGGCTAGAGGATCCATCACTTCATTTTTCTGTGAAACAACTTGATGTCTCTTTTGTGTCCCATCCTGCTGAATGACAGAAATTTAGTCACCCAACTCTGGGGCCCCGCACAACTTCCCCTGTGCTGCACTTAAGTTCCGCTGCCTGGAGAAGTCACTTTGAATGATCTTCCCATAAACACGACTCTCTGGGTCATTTCCGCTGATGGCCAGTCCTATCCATTTTTTGCCGATTCTAGTTTTGCTCCCACGGGCCAATATTATCAAGTTTCAGGGGTATCACCATCCCAAATATAAACAAAAGTGGGAGGGGGTCCCAGGAGTTGGAGGGAAGCACTTTCCCCTAATCTCTGGGCAAGATGAGTCATTTACCCAATCCCCAAGGTGGGGACCCAGCTGGGGCGGGGGGCACAGAGTAGCCAAGGCTCATGAACGTGCCCCGTACACTTGTTACCTCGCCCTCTGTTGCTAGCGATGCTCCTGATGTTAAAGGAGCCCGAAACCATAGCGACTGGTTCTATGAGCGGGCGTCTTTGTTTCTCCCTGCTTGTCAGCAAAGTTCCTTTTGAGAAGTCGGCCTCTCTCCGTGGCGCTAAGAGGAATAAAGAACATTGTCCCCCTCACGCCAATGCACGGCTTGTTAATGTCAGATGCAAACCCTAATCGGAACCAGAAAATGAAAAATCGTATTGTTTTTTTCACTGGGGGGCACCATTTCCTCCTGTTATATTCAAAAACACTTATTCATGGGAAAGGAATTTTTAAATTTTTATTCTGGAACATCTCAAGTATATACTAAAGTAGTGGCATCCATCATCCCGTGTATGGGCCAGGGTTCTCCACAGAGACAGAAACAGAAACGAGAATGAACGGATTCTTAAATGCATATTTTATGTGTTTCAATCAGTTACGCTCGTTTCTCTTTTGGGTCCTCCAATTGTCCCACCTTTGGCTCTGTCCACGTGACACGCTTCTATCAGTCTTGGGGAATTTCCTTGTTTCCCGTGGGGGTGAGTGTGAGGGTGTGTGTTTGCGTGCGTCTGCGCGAGCAAACTGAGACTGCCAGGCTGGGCGGGCCGCCTTTAAGGAGGCATCGAGCCCCATCACAGAGGCTGACTTGAGTTTGCAAGGTGGAGGGGGGTGGCCCCCACTGGACAAGCGTTGGCTGGAACTTGCCAGGCTGGGAAGGACAGGTTCGGGTTGTGGAGGAGCTTGACTCCCAAGAGAACACGGAGTCTTTGGAGAGGACTCCTGGAGACCCTCGAAGGACCAGGGCTCAGGCCCGATGGAGGGGAGTCCCACAGAAGCTTCTTGCCTGGAAGTGGCTGGGGCCGACCTGGCCAAGGAGTGGGCCTCAGTGCAGACTTTCCACGCTGGAGATTCTGGCAAAACACAGAACAGAGCAGGACATTCAAACGGACCCATGCTGGGTTCCCCTCCAATCTTGGTGGGTGAGACCTCATTTGTTTTATTTTTTAATTTTTTTCAACGTTTATTTGTGGGACAGAGAGAGACAGAGCACGAATGGGGGAGGGGCAGAGAGAGAGGGAGACACAGAATCGGAAACAGGCTCCAGGCTCTGAGCCATCAGCCCAGAGCCCGACGCGGGGCTCGAACTCACGGACCGCGAGATCGTGACCTGGCTGAGGTCGGACGCTTAACCGACTGCGCCACCCAGGCGCCCCTAGACCTCATTTGTTTTAAAACCGTAAATTATAGTGGGGGCACCTGGGTGGCTCAGGTGGCTAAGCGGCCGAATCTTGATTTCAGCTCAGGTCATGATCTCGCAGCTCATGACATCGAGCCCCGCGTCAGGCTCTGCGCTGCCGGCGGAGGGCCTGTTCGGGATTCTCCCTCCCTCCCTTTCTCTCTGCCCCTCACCCGCTAGCTCTTGCTCTCAAAATAAATAAACAGTAAAAAAATAAAACTGTAGATTGTACTTTTGAAAGGTAAATACTGAAGTCACAGGGTTCACATGACACGATGTACAAAAGGCACAAAAAAGTATGCGTGGAAAGGCACTGTCCCACGTGTCCAGGTCACGAAATGTTAGTGCCTAGACGAAATGAGCTAACAAGCCACGGAAAGACGTGGAGAAAGCTTCGACGCCTAGTACTAACCGAAGAAGCCAATCTGGAAAGGGTACATCCCATAAGGCTTTCCAGAAAAGGCAAAGCTATGGAGATGGTAAAAAGTTCAGCGGTTGCCAGGGGGTTCAGGGATGAGGAGAGAGATTAATCAGGCAGAGCACAGAGGATTTTTTCCGGGGGTGGGCGGGGGTGTGTGTGAAAGTACTCCGTGTGATCTTGTAGCAATGGGTACATGTCGTGGTACGTTTGTCCAAACCCGTGGACAACAGCCAGACTGAACCTTCGGGTCCACCGTGCACTTGGGTGATTGTGTTGTGTCCCTGTGTGCTCATCCCGGTACCAGATGCCCCACTCCGGTGAGGGATGTTGACAGCGGGGAGGCTGTGTGCTGGTGGGGGGTGGGGAGGCGGGGGTATATGGGAAATTTCTGCCCCTTCCTCTCAATTTTGCTGTGCTCCTGAAACTAAAAAAAAAATAAGATCTTAAAAATAAATAGATTTAGGGGCGCCTGGGTGGCGCAGTCGGTTAAGCGTCCGACTTCAGCCGGGTCACGATCTCGCGGTCCGTGAGTTCGAGCCCCGCGTCAGGCTCTGGGCTGATGGCTCGGAGCCTGGAGCCTGCTTCCGATTCTGTGTCTCCCTCTCTCTCTGCCCCTCCCCCATTCATGCTCTGTCTCTCTCTGTCCCAAAAATAAATAAACGTTGGAAAAAAAAAACTAAAAAAAAAAAAAATAGATTTAAAGAATAAAATGAGAAAAAAGGCATGCGGTGAAAATTCTCCCTCTTACTCGTCTGACAAGCCTCCCGCTCCTGGTGCTTGGAGGAAAGCCATACTAGCCGTTTCTTTTACAGTCTTCCCCGGTCTGTACATGTAATTAACCCATAGGCTCTCTCGGATTTTTTTGATATAAACACAAATGGTGGGGGGACCAACACACTGTATCGCCCTTACTTTTCTCATGTAATTTAGTTTTATATAAATAATGGCGTTCCTTGCCAGCAACCATTCCTCTCCATAGGAGGGGAACTTGTCCCCCCAGGTGGGACAGAGCCTCAAAGCTCTCAGGAATGTCATTATGTGACAGCAGTGAGTAGAAAGAATTTTGGGGATAATTGTAAGGGACCAGGGACACCCAGACTTGAACCGGGGACCTTACAATCTGCAGCCAAGCAACTTGCCCCTGAGCTATACTCCCTGCTAGGATAAGCTACCTTGCTCAGGACTTTTCACTTGGGTACCACACCCAAGACCCCTGTGGAACTGGACCTAATGTTTACTGAACATTTCTAGTGTGCCAGATAAACTATTCTAAGGGCTTTATATACAGAGAGGTAGATAGGGATCTAGATAGGTCTATACCATTTAAAAACCATTTGTGCCTGTGCTGTCGCCCCCCCCCCCCCCATCAGCATCCTCGTCGCGGATGATAATGACACAGGAGATCAAGGCAACTTGCCCCACCTGACAGAGTAAATGACACAACGAGCGTTAACCCCCACTTTACTCAGACCCCTACCTCACACTCATCTGAAGAGCTTTGTCTTCTAAATATTTTTGTGGCAATATCTGTCTTCTAAATGCTGTGTGGAAGAAACATACTTTGAATGGACGCAAAAAGACCCTATGAAAATTTTGTGACTAAAATATTTACATATGGCAACACACACACACACACACACACACACACACAAAGAAATTAGCACCAAGAATATTCTAATTAGCGTATTTTGCCCCAAGCTTCCCATTTGCCTTGGCACCCTTATTAAAGCATTTTCATTAAATGTACGAGGGTCTGCAGAGAAAATTGAAGGTGGCTGTCCAGGGACCTGGAAATCCGTGAGTTTCCTCCACCTTCCCAGAGCCGCCTGCCTACTACTGGGGTCTCTTCTCTGTAATTGGGGGAGCAGCCCACCGCACTGTGGGGAGCAGAGGAGCCTCTCTGTACCCTGACCAGCACACCCACCTATCCCCTCCAAACTGCTAGAAGCAACTGGAGGCTTCCCCCGCTCAGGAGCTGCCCACCATCTGCATACAGGTGGCTGGTTCCAATCAATGGGTGCCTGGGAGGAAACTGCACACCAGATTTCAAAGAGTCCCCAAATCCCACAAAACATGAAGTGGCGACCCCGGGACTTCCTTGTGACCCCCTTCCCCCCATCGGGCCCTTTTCTGCTTTATTTAAAGTGCCTACTAGAAAACATAAACTTGGAAACAGTTTGCGTTCTACTTCCGGGCTGGGGTAGACCTGGGCCTCCGCAAGGCCGACCTCGCTGGTGGGCGTTGCCTGTGACCCCAGAGCCCTCCCCCCTCCCCCAAAGCATTGGCTCCGTGTTTCTCTCTGGTCTGGAGCTCTGGGAACTGGGCAAGAAAGGACGCCGGTGGTTGCTTTCAGCTCCACGTCGCAGCCAGGACGCGCCAGGACGCGGGATAAAACACACGGCTCACACAGGGGGCACCCGGATTTGAACCGGGGACCTCTTGATCTGCAGTCAAATGCTCTACCCCTGAGCTATACCCCCAGGCCTGCGTGCTGCGTCTCACGCACGCTCTTGTGCGCACGCAGCCGCACCCGGCCCCGCCGGCCTCGGCGCCCTCCGCGCCTCCGGCTTCGCGCCAAACTGGCCTTTCTTCCCCGAACCCCCGCTCGCTCTCTTGCCCGAGTTAGGTGGCTCCCCTGATCTTGCGCCACAGCCGGAGGCAGCAGAGGTTCGGGACCCTCTCCTCACCTAGACCCCGAAACCCAGGCCTCCCGGAGCCCCTCGCCACGCCCAGCGCCGGGTCTGAGAGCGCGGGTCACCTGGGTTTTCGCCTAGCAGCTTCTCTCGTCTGCCCCTTTCCGCCCTTTCTCCCCTTTGCCCTGCTTCTCTCCTCTTCGCCGCCTGTCCCTCCTCTTCCCACTGCTCTCTGATGTCACTCACGGCCCTGCGCACCACTCTCCTCTCCTAGTCACCGAGACCTCGTGGGCCCCTTACCAAATCAGGTATTGCCTTCCCCAAGCTAACACCTTACCTGGGCTGTATGTAAATGGCAGACCAGGCCCAGTAAATACAACGGGAACAGGCTGGAAGCTACGAGAACTGTGAAAGTAACAGGTGCACCACGGGAGGACTTGTCCTGTTAAATACTAGAACAGCTACTGCAACACACCACTGAAAACAGCCTAAGGACAGAAACACCTGAAACCCGGACCTGGGAATCCACGTGGTATAGACACAAATGTCACAAAATAACCGCAGATGTTTACCGAGCAGCCATTATGTTCACGACAGCCCCGTAAGGTTAGGGCCTATGAGTCTTATCCCCATTTTACAGATGAGGAAACCGAGGCACCCAGATGGTACATAAATAGCCCAACGTGAAATGACTAGTAAGTAGGGTTGCCAACTTAAGCAGTCTGGCTCGCCCACACGCTTCGCCACGGTGTTTTACTTGCGTGATGGCTACGGCAGTCATAAACGCATAGGGGAAAGGAAAGGTCATTTGTGTAAATTATACTAGGAGAATTCAGTTGGCCATTTGGGAAAAATAATTAAAGTAGCAACTAAACTTCTCTTTGTATAGCAAAATAAAGTCCAAGTGGACTAAAGCATTATGTATAAATAAATGAAAGCACAAGGGTGTAAATGGATATTTATACTATGAATATCAAACTGATTTCTGAACAGCAAGGAAAGCATTTCACTGGATAAGTCCCAACAGAAAATACCGATTGATTTGGCGATATAAGCATTAAAAGTTTGGGTATATGAACAAAATCAAAAGGTTAATAGCAAGTTGGGAAAATATTCTCATCATTTACGATAGGCAAAATATTACAAATTGATATCCTTCACATGTAAAGAGCCCACATATAATGAAAAGGCCATCAAGGATGTGTTCAATCTCAGTAAATCAGAATACATCTTAGTAAAAGCAAAGAAATGCAAACTAAAACAGCATTATAATATTTTTTCATCCATCAAATTAGAAAAATATTTTTCTGCAATAAAATGTGTTGCTTTCAAAATCAGAAAAACCAAGAAACATTACAAACTTAAGACTATTCCCTTCTAGTAACTGCAAGCAACACCGTCTCTGATTGCCATAACTAATAAGTAATTGCTTTAAGATCAAAAGAATCAGTGGAATGCTAATTTGGGAAATCTGCCTTATAGTTCACATATAGCTCATTTCAGCTTTCGTAGGAATCGTTACTTCCGTCCTGAAGATGACACAGCTTCAGAAAGTTTCCAAAAGACTCAGTTTCAAGACCTTCTGGCCCAAGTCCATGGCTGTTCCCACCATACCACACTTCTCCCGTCCTTCTGTGGGGAGCGGTGGGTAATTGGAAGAACAGGAAGGTGGAATCGCGGGAGGGTGGACTGAGTTACCGCCTCATCTGCCGTCTTGCCCCCATCCGTGTTAGGATGTGTGCCAATCTAAAATACTAACAATGGCGCCGATATGTTGAGTGTTGGCTACGTTGGAGGCACTCACGTACCTCTTCTCATTTAATCCTCCCAAGGACTCTTTGAGGTAGGTGCACTTACCATCTCCTGTGAAGCAGCTAGATGCCCCCATTTTGCTGATGAAGAAACACGAAACCAGAGGGCTTAGATACTTTCATTCATTTAATGAATACTCAGTAAGTATCCACTCTGATCCAGGTTCTAGTCTAGCACTGAGGGCTCAGCAGTGAACGAGGTAAACTAACAAGGTCTCTGCCCTCCGGGCCCCTGTCATTTCCAAGAGGTGTGGGGGGAACAGACAAGCAAACAAATAAAGGAACCAGATCGTTGCAGATACTGACGTTACAATAGGAACACAAAGCAGGGTGATGTGATGGAAGATGATGGGGGGTGGGAGGGAGGGGTCAGGGAAGTGACCGTTTGAGTGGAAGTCTGAATGACCAGCCAGCGGGTAAAATGCGGATGCAGAGCATTCCAGGCTGTGGTACAGTGACTGCCAAGGCGTGAAGGCAGAAACTAGCTTGGCAGGATGGAGGGGTGTGAACAGTGCCAGTGTGGCTGCGGCAAAGGGACAGAGCAGGACAGGGGTTCAAGTAGAGGTCAGCGAGGTGGGGGAGAGTCAGATGGTGGGTGTTATTTCATGTGCCACCAAGGGAAGGGTGGAGCCTGGACTGAATACAGATTGTCTCCTCCCGGGGACGGGGCCACTCAGAACTTGCTAATGGGCTCCCCCAGGTGGTCTCAACACGGGACCTGTCGTCTCTGGCACGATTGCAACAGGCTTCCCGTGTCAGTCTGTCAGTCCCTTTGGCTACAAATTTAGGTTTGTTATTGTTCATTCAGTCCACCTGGTCCCTGTCCTCATGGAAACAACTTTCTTTTTTAAAGACATTTAAAAAAAAAATGCTTATTTTTGAGAGAGAGAGAGAGCACAAGCGGGGGGAGGGCAGAGAGAGAGAGAGAGAGGGAGACACAGAATCCGAAGCAGGCTCCAGGCTCGGAGTTGTCAACACAGAGCCTGATACGGGGTTCGAACCCACGAGCCGTGAGGTCATGACCTGAGCTGAAGTTGGACGCTCAACTGACTGAGCCACCCAGGCGCCCCAGGAGACAACTTTCTAATGGAGGACACACACATGTGATCAGAGACGTCTTCAGCGGTAATCGTGATGACTGCCATGGACCCACGTGGGGCGGGATGACCCTAGTCTGTGGGACTCCAGAAGGTTTCTCTGAGGCAGTGACATTTCCGTAACACCTTGCAGGTAAAAGGGAAGTTAGGCGGAGATGAGCCGTCCAGGAGGACTGTGCAGTTCAGCTGGAGGCCTGAGCCAGAAGAGTGAGTGAAGGCCGGGGTGCCTGAGACAGCTTTTTGTGGGTTGAATAGTGTCCCCCCAAATTCATGTTCGTCCAGGAACCTCAGCATGTTGCATTATTCAGAAATACGGTCATTGCAGGGGCACCTGGGTGGCTCAGTTGGTTGAGCGTCCGACTTGGGCTCAGATCACAATCTCACGGTCCGTGAGTTCGAGCCCCGCGTCCGGCTCTGTGCTGACAGCTCACAGCCTGGAGCCTGCTTCAGATTCTGTGTCTCCCTCTCTCTCTGACCCTCCCCTGTTCATGCTCTGTCTCTCTCTGTCTCAAAAATAAATAAACATTAAAAAAAAAAAAAGAAATACGGTCATTGCAGATTTAATTAGTTAAACTAAGATGAGGTCATACCGGATTAGGGTGGGTCTTTAATCTAATTGGACTCTTGTCTGTATTTTTTTTGCTTCTGTTTATTTTTGAGAGAGAGAGCCTGCATGAGCAGGGGAAGAGCAGAGAAAGTGGGGGAACAGAGAAAGAGGGTCCCAAGCGGGCTCTGTGTTAACAGTAGAGAGCTGTATGCTGGGGTCGAACTCACAAACCGTGAGATCGTGACCCGAACCAGAGTCCGACGTGTGCCCCAGGACTGTTGTCTTTATAAAAGGAGAGACACATGAGGAGAACACCATGTGAAGACACACACATGCACGGAAAATGCCATGTAACGACAGAGGCAGACATTGGAGTGATGTGTTTCTAAGCCAAGGCATGCCAAGGATTTCTGGCAACCGCCAGGACCTAGAAGCGAGGAACAGATTTCCCCCTCAGTTTCTGTTGGGCAAAGTCACCGGTTTGTGGAACTTTGCTGTGGAAGCCTTAGCAAACGGATACGTGGCCTCAGTTCGGGCTGGAGAGCTGGGCGGAGCCTAGTGGGCCGTTTTGGGATTCTGGATTTTTACCCTAAGAGCAACGGGGGAACCGCTGCTCTTAGGGTGACCCACAAAAGAAGGCAGTGATCAAATCTGCATTTTCAGAGGATCCCTCTGGCGGCTCAATGTCTCAAAAGCATTCAGTCCATCGAGGGTGGGGCCCCACAATATGACCCAGTCCCGGCTCCAGTGCCTTGCCTGGTCACACGGAACCACACACCGTTGGTAGTTCCTCAAATGCCAGGTGATTGTTAACCTCCCTCCCCTCCCCGGCAAGAGCCGACCTTCCCCCGTCTGAGCCGGGCCCGCAGGTACCCTATCTACTTCCTGCAGATAACGAACGAGGTGGACATTCTGGGAAAAGGTTTGACAAGATGCATCAAAAGCCTTAAAAAAAAAAAAAAAAAAAAAAGTCCATACCCTTTGACAGGGCAAATCCACCTCTTGGAAATAACCAAATATTTGAAAATGTATAAAGAACAGACAGAAAGTCCAGCTGCTCGTCACGGTGCTTCTCAAGGTCCACCTCCGCGTGGTGCAGATCCATCGGCCTCCAGCTTAACCGACTGGAGCTTGAGGCGAGTGGCCAAAAGGCAACGCTGCCCGCGAAAGGGCTGGTGCGGCCCGCGGCTCCCGGGGTCCCGGGCGCCCGGGATTCGCTCCCCGCCCTCCCCGGCGGCGGCGGCGGGCCTCCGGGGTGGCGCCCGTCCCCGCGCTCCACCGCGCGGCGAACCCGGGGCCTGCCCTTTGTGTTCGCACCCGGATCTGCACAAAGCACGGGCCCCGCGAAGCTCGGGAACGGGGCCGGGCAGGCGGGGCGCGCGAAGCAACGAGAACACCAGGAAGGGCTGGTCCCGGGAGGGGCGGCCTCGGAGGGAGAGTCCCCCCTCCCCCCACGCACCCCGGGACCCCGGGGACGGCCCCCCGGTAGGCGCGCGGCGGCCGCCCGCGCCACCACCGAGAGGCCGGCGTTCCTAGAGCGGCCGCGGGCGGCCAGGTGCGCGCGGCGGCCTCCGGGCTCCGGCCGGCAGGGGGCAGCACGGCGGCGGCCGCCCCACGTGGCGGGGGAGCGGGCGGCGAGGCCGAGGGCCGCGGCCGGCCTGGGGGCGCCGGACGCCTTCTGCGACCGGGCGGGCGGCTGCCCGGTTCAAGTCATTAGGGATTAAATTTACAAAACGCACGCGCACTCATTTAAAACAAGCCCAGAGAAGTAAAGTTTTGAAAGGAAACGCTGCAGAGTGGCTCCCCTCCGGCCCTGGCTCCATCGGCTCCGCCGCACGGCTTTCAGCGCCTGGCCCCGTTTCCCCGGGGCGCGCCCGGGGCCCGGGCTGCCGCGGGGTCGCGGAGGGCTCGGGCGGGAAGGGAGGGAGCGGGGGCCGCGGCGGGGCGGTCCTCGGTGGGGGGGGTGGGGGCCGGGGCTGCACGGCGCGGGGGACGCGTCCCGGGGCCGCCGCCGCCGCCGGGTCTTAGGCGGAGCGGAGAGCAGGAGGACGCGGAGCCGGGCCGCTGGAAGCCGGGGAGCCTCGGCGTCGCCGCCGGCCTGTGCAAACAGACGGACGACGGTGACAGCGCGCAGCCGGCGGGGGAAGGGTGGGAGGGGCCCCCGGGTGCCGGGGGAATCCCAACGGCTCCATCTCCCCCCAGTGCAGCTCTGCTGCCCGCAGACCCTTGGACTCAGGAGGCGGCTGGGTGACCCTCTTTCAAAGGCAGGGCAGCCCAGAGGATTCCTGCCGTCGCCCCTAGGTACCCTGCGACCGTGGTAAGAGGATTTGGCAGTGACTCGGGGGCTCTACCTAATATTGGGGCTGAAATATCGGAGGGAAAGATAAAATGCGATTTTTAATATCTTTTAAAGAATTTGGATTAGCTTGACGAGAAAATCGTCGGCAGCCCCACCAACGGGGCAGAGATTTGGGGGTGTCACCTGTGTCTCTTCCTGCACAGGGTCACCTGTGGCCCACTCACCCAATCATTTTCACATTTACCGCGCCCCTCGCGTGGGTCAGCCCCGGGGGGCCAGATGCGGGAGCAAACAACCCGCCCCTGGGAAGACTGAGGACAACTGTTCCTCTAACCCCCCCCCCCCCCCCCCCCCCCCCCCCCCCGCCCCACGCCCTCAGTGCCAGCCCTGCACACAGAGCCCAGGGAAGCCCGGAGCGGCGTTGTGTGGCCCAGTGTCCTGCAGGCGTAACGTGCACCTGGATCTTCCCTTGCCTTCACCGTGTACGCATTTGCTGTAAAAATTTCTTTGGGGATCCTTGTAGCTTCTGACGGGGCTTTTCTGGGACATCTGTGCTGCTATTTCCCCCTGCCTTCCAGGGATTCTTGGAGAGTGTCACCTCTGCTAGATTTCACTGGGACTCGCCACTGTCTGATGAGAACATCTGCCCGGTATTGTAGAGGTTATAGAGAATGGAAATGTTTATAGCCCGAAAGGAAGAAATAAGAAACCGTGTGTCCTGTCAGAGAATGAAGCAAGCATGGAATGGGTCTCTGGATAAATCAAACACACAGAGTTTGGATTGAACTGGGAAAGGTGAAGTGAGAAGGGTCATCAGAGACTCGGAGGGCATCCCGAGGGCCAGGGGAGGGCTGATCAGGTGGGCTTAGTACCTCCCTGGCACCCTGCCCCCCATTATTTTACTTGTTTACTTTCTGAAAATGGCTTTATTTAAACAGGATCCTGGGCTAAAAACAAAAGCCTGAAAACACTGACAGATGAAGCCCAGAACATTTGGCTGATCGTTGTATATTTGATGAAGATTTTGTGTCCTTAGTCTGAAAGACATTCTAAAATATTATAGATTTAGTTTCTGCCGATTCAGTTTCTTCCAAGTAATCCGCTTATTTCACAGGTGTGGAGGTGGTTAGAAGTCCTCATACTGGGTGGTAAATAAAATGATTTCTTCTGTTACATTTACTGTGGAGACTTGATGCCTTCTTCTGAAGAAATAAAGGGCTCATTCAATTTTGAGATAAACTTTTATTGTTGGGAACTCAAAAATTCCTTTCACAGGAAAAATAACAATGCTATTTTCAGTTGGGGGGAAAAGGGTTTTAAATTAAATTCTAAAATCCTATTATGTGCTTATTACATACTAATGTGAGTTCATCTTTCTGGTAAAATGAACACCCAAGCATGTTTGTATGCAGTTTATGCCCGTTCCAAGACTCTAAAAAGCTGGCACAGATTCGGGCAAGAAAAATGTGTCTATTTCCTCTCAATATGTCTACTGTTTGAATTAAATATACTGGAGACTGGTGCAATTTGGTCTGGATATTGACTTGTTTTTTTTAGCAGTGCTCTGAAATGTTTGAGGTTTAATTTTTTTTTCAAACTTATTTCAAAATGTATTACAAACCTTTGACTTGGTAAATCAGTTAATTCAAGATAAGCTAAGGAAACCACTGCCTTAAAGTGGGAAGGGAATAATAGTAATTTTAGTTGGATACATTATTAAATTGTGCAGAGGGTAACTATGCAAAATCAATGTACTGCTTTTACTTTTGGACAAAATTAATGTGACTTTCAACGATGACGATTAAGTTGCCAAGTAGGCAACACAAACTGGGTGGCTCCGTTGGTTAAGCATCTGACTCTTGGTTTCAGCTCAGATCATGATCTCATGGTTTGTGAGTTCGAGCCCCGGGTCAGGCTCTGTGCTGACAGCATGGAGCCTGCTTGGGATTCTCTCTCTGCCCTTCCCCCATGCTCTCTCTCTCTCAAAAATAAATTAACATTAAAAAAAAACACTTAAAAAAGGACAATACATACATAAACATTTTATCTTAGATTTTAGAATTTACATCAATAATTTGCCTGCAGAAAATTCGATCATGGAGCCATGTGGCTCTTGGATCATCCCCTCAGTGGAAGAATGGCAAAAGTCAGGCTTCATAACCTGTTTAACTTTCTGCTGAATTTAGGTTAAATCCAATCAATTTCAATCCTTTGAGGGCACCACCTTTGTGTTTCTGTATCCTGTAGATAAAGAACTGATGGAATACCGTGCTTAAAAAGGTATAGACTCTTCTGATTCTAAAAGGAAACAGTTTGTTATCCTGATATTCATTATTTAAGTGATAGAAGTTTTCACTGGTATATTTCGTCATTAAAATTCAACTTTCCCTTTCTCTGGTTGATAGACAGTAGTTGGCTCCTTCCTATCTTATACTCGAGTTAATTGGGAACCGGGGTATTATTTACAAAGAGAAGCCGTGAGTTTCATTCATGCGGCTGGCAGGAATGGCGAGAAGGAACAGTGACTACCACAGGCAGTGTCGCCTGGAAGAGGAGAGTGGTATTTTATTAGGGAGCAGGTGCATTTTCTTTGTCATCATCTCCCTCGCCCAGCAACTCTGTTAAACAAATGGCTTGTTAGGTCCTGACTTCAACAAACAGAAGGGGAGCCCCTGGCCTTAACACACAGTTGTCTTCCCAAACGCCTTAAGCAAGAGAGAGAGTTTTAAACGGGTGGGGGCGGCGGAATTCCTAGCTGGGCAGTTCAGCCACTGAGGCCTCTGCAGGTGAGCTGGGCCTCCCAGGGGGGCCGGGTCCCAGGGGGGCCGGGTCCCAGGGTTGCAGGCCAGGCCAGGCCTGGCTGAGCTAAGCTGGTGGGCCAGTGAGCCCTCTGCTTTCAGCCAGATGCAGAGCTTAGGTGCAGTGTCCACAGGACGGTCAAGGCTGCGAATCAGAGAGAAATAGTGCTCTTTGCCTTTTTTATTAAGGATCCATGCTGAAGAAATTGGGAGGCAGTATGGAACAGCAGTTAACAGCACACGCTTTGGGTCCCAAACGCTTAAGGGTCCATTCTGGTCACGTGACCTTGGACTAAATGCTTGACCTCTCTGGATTTTATCTGGAAAAGGCAGGGACGAATACCGATTTCACAGGTGGGCACAAGAGAAAATGAAATGAAAGCATTTTGTTAGCACAGTGCCTGGAACATAGGAAGATCGCTGAATCGTGGTGATGATTGTTACCGTCCCTAAAACTCAAGGCTGGGCTGAGCGCTGACCGGAAGTCAGTCCTCCAGTAAGGCCAGCGTCCGCAGTACTCGATTTCATTTTTCCTTTTCTCGTTCTTTCTTTCCTCTTCCTTCCCTCCTTTCTTCCTCTCTCTCCCTTTTCTTTCTTTTTTAAAAAGGGTGTTAGCCTGGAGTTACCTCTTGTAGAAAATAGAAATAAAAGGGTTAGATTCTATTGTATTTTAATAAAAATACTCGTTTTAAGGAACCCAACTAGAGGAGGTCCATGAAGACTTTTTTTTTTTTTTTTTTAATTTAAATCTAGAAGTTCCCGCTATGCCTGGGAAGCAGTGAGAGGCTTCAGTAGCCAAACAGCTTTCCAGAGCTGGAGGAGAGGCCTTGGCCTGACTCACCGTTGCCCTGGCAACAGGAGGGCCTGGAGGCCTCCGGCCCTGATCCCTTAATCTGAGGAGCCTCCACCACTGTGCCTCGGGAAAGGTCTCCCCCGACACCTGGCTGGTTAAAGCACCAAGAGGAGATGGAGGCGGGGCTCTTTCCTGGAACACAGCTGCCTAAATGTGTCCGAGAGGGTCTCAGCTTTCCAGACCCCCGAAGGCTTGGTCTAGAGGACTAGGCCTCCGAGTCTCCAGCATGTCGAGGAAGCAGATGGCTTCCCATCCTTCTGTGTTTCTCCATGGGGCCCAACACAACCGCTTTGCACACGAGTGGTGCTTAATAAGTACCTGGGGCGGTCCCCAAGGGACCAGACTCAGGTCCTGCTCCGCTGGCTGCCCCCCACCCCCAACCTGAGGAAGTTGCATGAATTTCTCCAGCTGCAATGGCATAGAGTCCACACAGAGGCCTTTTTTGCCTCTGCAACTGTCTTCTCTGACGACGTTCATAATTTTGGCAAACATATGGCTCAGGGCATGTTCTGCTCACTATATTCTATTTCCTCAAATTTTGTCTTACATCTGAGGATACAATGGAATAATTTGAAAGAGGGGCTGGCTTTCCTTTTCCAACAACCATTCAGATCCCAGGGAAAGGCCTCTGTGGTCAAGCACATGGGTTTGGGAGTCAAAAAGGCTTGAGGTCAGGCGCGCTTGGGTGGCTCAGTCGGTTGAGTGTCCGACTCGGTCATGATCTCGCGATTCCTGAGTTCAAGCCCCGCGTCGGGCTCGGTGCTATAACGGCTCGGTGCTAACAGCTCGGAGCCTGGAGCCTGCTTCCAGATTCTGTGTCTCCCTCTCTCTCTGCCCCTTCCCTGCTCATGCTCTCTCTCTCTCAAAAATAAATAAATGTTAAAAAAAAAAAAAAGACGAGTTCAAATTTTGACTGTACCATTAGGTTGCTGGGTGACTTTGGGCCTAGTTAACCTCTCTGAGCCTCAACCTCTTCATCTATAAAAAAGAGTATAACTAAGGTCTTCAACAGTAATTAGCATTCAATTAATGGCAATTGCTCTTCCTGGTACACAACTCCATGGGGCCCATGGCAACTGGTTTCAAAGTCTGCCCTTCTAATTAAATTAAGGGCGGGGGGGGGGGGGGGGAGAGCACTGTGGATGACGACCAGATACTCAGAACGGTGGGGTACAGCCCACTGCAAATTCTTGCTTGCGGCGGACAGGCATGTTTCAATCCCTGTCCACTCTGACATCGAGACCAAGAGTTGCTTGTGTGCTTTTGAACTTCTTCACACCAAAAATAACTTTCTGCTTCTGCCTGTGGGGGAAAATCTCCTTCTTGGAGATTCATTCTTTCAGAATACAACACGAGCCGGCTACCTACCTGAACTTCTGTTTTTATGTAAATTAAGCCGTCTTTAATTATGAGCTAATAATGAAAAAAGCAAACTTTTACCGAGACCTTAGTATGTGCCAGCCTCTTTGCTACTTATTTATTCTTTACGTGATTTAAGCCTCCGAACAGTGGAGCCTTATTTATCCCCATTGAACGGGCGAGGAAGTTGATGTTCTGCTAATTAGCTGGTTCAAGGCCATACCGCTGTCAAGTTTAAAGCCACATCTGGTCCACTCCAGAGTCTGTCTGCACTTCTGTGACCGTCCTCGAGAGCTGTTGGCCTCTGACGCCATGGAGATCGTGGTGGATGGAAAGTGACAGTCACCATGGTGTGAGCGAAGAGATACCGTGGAGCACAGCCTCCCCCCCCCCCCGCCACCCCCCAAGACGCTTGGAGAGGGGGTTAGAGCCAAGAAAGGGAAGGTAGAGGCACAGAGAACCCCCAAAAGCCCAGCCGAGCCCCACGCAAGAAGTACGGGTCCCTGGCTATATTTAATCCGTTACAGCCAGATTTCCTAGGAAAAGAAAGGCTCACCATTGCCACGTGGCCCTCAATGCCCCGAGGATGCCCTGGTAACTGTGTATAACAAATGAAGTCACTCTGAGCCTCCCCAAACCACCGTGGTCTCCTCAAGTCTGAACATCTCCGGTACTCTTGGTCCTCCAGTTCCGGGACCAGTAAATTGGGCACCAATGGCCCTCCACCAAGTATCTCCACAACGCCTCTAACATCCCTTCCAGGCCTCAAATATCCTGGTGTTCCAGAGCACCGGGTCCTCCGGCATTCCTTCAGCCACTAGCCACCAGACCCATCATCCGTGGCCCGTCTGCTGCACACGGCTGCTTCCCCCAGATGTCTGACCACGTCCCGTTTCCCTCCCGGTCCGCTTCGGTCTCCTGCTATCTGTCCGTATCAAGCCTCTCTTGCTTGGCAAGGGTTTCCCACACGAGAGCAAATCAAACCCCACCGTCACGAAGTCTTAGGTCCAAAACCCCCTCTGCACGCAGAATTTGCTTCAAGCCAACCTTTTTGACCTTGGTTTCCTACCCAAGCCCTTTCTCCAGCTCAGTAGGTTTCATCAGTCACTGCTTAACATTGGAGCTCATTTGCCATACCTCCCCCTTTAAGGATCCCGCCGCCGAGAAGGCCTGGCCCATTTCTCTCCTCCGTGGAATCCTCTGCAGCCCGGGATGGGCTCCGTCACCACCCTCGTGGAGAAGCTCTTCTGACTCCTCCAGGATCCTCCCCCTGTGGTCTGCCTCACTGCCTGCTCCTGGATCTGACTGCTCTTCAGCTGGTTCTGCAGCCCAGGACCAAGGCTGGCCTTGCAAGCCCCTCGCACTAGCCGCGGCCTCCTCCCGGCCTCCAGCTGCTTGTTCTAATGTCCTACCAGCCTTGCAGAAACTTTCCAGAAAAGTCAGATCCTTTCAAATGTGAGACCTTGAGCATCGCCTCCCCTCTCTGTGCCTCAGTTTATGCATCCTGATAAAGGAGGCAGTTGACGACCTCTGGGTCTCTGCAGAGCCAATGACAAGGCACCTTCTCCCTCAGATTCCCTTTTCCGATCCTCTTGTCCACCATCCGCTCCTCTCCACCCTGACTCACGGCTTAACCTGCCTCCCCCGAGCACTTCTTGTCTCGCCCGCTGTTCTCCCCATTTTTCAGCAGAAGCCTGGCCTCCCCGGTTTACCAGGCTGAGCTCGGCCCTCTGCTAGCCTCCATGAATTGTCCCTTCAAATTGTCCGAATTCTCTCTGGGTCACTGCCAAGCCCAGGAGCAGGTGAGAATAAACCGCTCTGGTGGGCAAAGTAATGCACCTGCAGTTTCTCTCTGGGCGCCTCACTGGGGGGTCATCGGAGATGAACCAACACCTACAACCAGGGTGCGTTGGTGCATTTCACAAACCCAGAGAGTAGCTTTGGTGCAACATACACATAAAAAAGGTCTGACCGGAGCCTTTTGTGGTTCCTCCAACCACGGGCACCAGGAGCCTCTGCACCCCTTCCCTACCCCCTCCCTGCACCCCTGGCCCACTATCCCCCACCAGCTGCATTTCAAGCTGGGCGGGAGATCTGGCCCGGTCCCGAGGGAAGCGCCCAGCTTTTGCCGTAGAACTGTCTCTCCAGCCCATTCCAAACCTGTTACCCTCCCTGACCATTCTGGTCAACCGGGCCCTACCGCTCCCTCGGCTCCCACTGTCCTCCCCACACCACTGCGGGCGCCAGGGTCCGCAGCCAGGAACGTCCGCCCTGCCGTCCAGGGATTCACTACAAGCTCGCCTCCTTTTCCATGTTCTAATCCGCGGGCTCCGCGCCCCCTCCACCACCCAACACAGGGAGTGGGCACAGAAGAGGGGCTCCACAGAACCTATCAACTGACGCTAGGCACACGCCCCTCGGCCACCTTCTCAACCCTCCCCTTCAAAACCAAACAAAAACGGCAAACAGGAAACGCTCGTCTTTTAAAAATTACTCTATTATTATCAAATAGAACCACAGTATCCAAAAGGTAATTATAAAGTTCTATTCCCCAACTAAGTGGCCCTACACCGCCCCTCCGAGTGGCCGGCGGCCAAATCACTCCCCCCGTGCTGATTGGTTTCATCCATTTTATTGTCAAGGAAATTAACAGCCCGAAGGGGGTTCCCCAGGTCCCCGCACTCCCCACCCGCCCCCCCGGGGCCCCCGGTAAACACGGTAAACACGGCAGCAAGCGACCTGGTCTCACTACCCCCGTGTCCTTGGGAGGAGGGACGAAGGGAGGGAGGGGGGCTCACGGCAAGGGGGCTGGGGGCGCCCCGCCCCCGCCCGCCCGGCTCGGGCCTCGCGGCGGCGGCGGCGGCCGGGCAGGTGTCCGGGGCGGGCCGGGCCGCGCAGCTGGCGGCGCACCTGGCCGGGCGGCGCGGCGGCGGGCGCGCTCACTCGCCCGTGTGGGTCCGCAGGTGGTACTTGAGCGACTGCTTGTAGCGGAAGCACTTGGCGCAGTGCGTGCAGGGGTAGGGCCGCTCGCCCGTGTGCGCGCGCTGGTGCTCCAGCAGGTGGTGCTTCTGCGTGAAGCGCTTGCCGCACTCGGCGCAGTGGTAGGGCCGCTCGCCCGTGTGGATGCGCCGGTGCTCGAGCAGGTGGTGCTTGCGGATGAAGCTCTTGCCGCACTCGGGGCAGGCGTGCGGGCGCTCGCGCGAGTGCACGCGGCAGTGGTTGGTGAGCTTGGACTTCTCGCTGAAGCTCTTCTCGCACTCGGGGCACTTGAAGGGCCGCTCGCCCGTGTGAGTCCGCTGGTGGCGCAGCAGGTGCGACGGGCGGCTGAAGCTCTTGCCGCACAGGCTGCAGATGAAGGAGACCTCGTGCTTGCCCGCGTGCACGCGCTGGTGGATCACCAGGCTGATGTGCAGGCGGAAGCTCTTCTTGCACTCGGGGCACGTGTAGGGCCGCTCGCCCGTGTGCGTGATCTGGTGCTTGGTCAGGCTCGACTTGTGGCTGAAGCTGCTGTCGCACTCGGGGCACTTGTAGGGCTTGGGGCCGCCGCCGCCGCTGCCCGAGCTGGGCGACTTGGGGCGCGGCTTGAGCGTGTGCTTGGGGGCGAAGCCGGGCCCGCGCTCGGGGGACGCGTAGCCGCCGCGGACGCGGTGGATGCGCTGGTGCAGCGTGAGCTGCTGCTTGTGGCGGAAGCTGATCTCGCACTCGGCGCACTCGTACGGCCCCTCCTTGATGTGGTTGCGCTGGTGGATGATGAGGTTGATCTTCAGCCGGAAGCTCTTGCCGCACTCCATGCAGGTGAAGGGCCGCTCGCCGCGCCGGTTCCGCTGCTGTTGGCTCGAGGAGCCGCGGTTGTCGCCCGGGTGCCGCTCCCCGTGCGTCGGCGGCGCCAGCCTCTTCACGGCCGGCTTGCCCAGCTGCAGCGGCGGGGGGCTCTCCTCGCCCTCGGGGGACAGCTCCCCGGGCAGCGGGGTCTGGTACATGCCGGCCTCGTAGCGCCCCGACAGCTGCCCGAGGGCCTGCAGGTGCTGCGGCAGCTCGTCCTCCTCCTCCTCTTCCTCCTCCTCCTCCTGCTCCTCGGTTTTGATCACGATCCCCTCTGCTCCAGGGACAGGGAGAGAGACGGAGAGAGGTCAGCTGTCGCCCGGAGCCTCCGCCCTGGGCGCCGGCGGGTGAGGTGGCTTCACCCTCGCCCACACACACTGCCTGTGTCTCACCGGCCCCGGTGCCTTCTTTTGGGAAAACGCTCCTTTCCACTCCCTGCCGCCCCGCGGCCCCCACCTCCACGGGGTTGGGTGTCTGACCCAGGTGGGCCTCGGGGTTGGGTCAGGAAGGAGCCCAGGCCCCCAGTGGCCCGTGGGAGCCCTCTCTGGGAATTCTATGCAGAGGGAGCAGGAAAGGGGCGGCCCGGCGCCCATCTCCCCAAGCTGCTAGCGGGCAGTTCTCAGCAGGAACGAAGGAACCCAGCATGCGGAGCCCCCTGGGGAACCACTACGGTCCCTGGTGCCTGAAGCTGGCATGCTGGTGGACCTATGGATTCCTATCGTGGGCCAATAACCACGCCTTCCGGTTTTCACTTAGGCTGCTTGGGGAGGTGGGTTTCTACCATCTGTATGGAAAGGGCCTTGACTCATCAGGCTGTCACTGTTTTCTGGCTCCCAGGTCTCCCAGGTCTCCTTTCCTGAGCGCACCTCTGGGCTTCCCTCAGGTGCCTTTACTCGCCTTCCTCCAGCAACTGCTCCCTCCTCTCCATGCCTCCAAATCACCCGGGTCACACAACACCCACCTCCAATCCTGTCTTTGCCCTAAAACCTTCCTTGACCTGCCCAAGCTGCAGCCCTCAAGCGCCCCTGAGCGCACAGCACAAGCTGGTGCGCCTCCCCAGGACTTGGGGACCTCAGGCTTCTCACGTGGCACCGCGCACGCACAGGTGGGGGACTCACCTGCGGTGGCTCTACCGACCCTGAAGCTGGGGTCGGGGGGGGGGGTCTCCTCTGCCTCTCCCCCACGCTCTGCTGTGGGGGTGTTCTGCGAACTCCCGGACTGGACGATGTGCTCCTCCACCCCGCCCTCCACCCTCTAGGCTGGCCCTTTAGGGCCCAACTTGTTAGCTGTTCTGCGTGGTGTTCTATAGTGTTCCCCGAGCACCTAAGTCCTAGAGGAAAGGAGTGGCCTCTGACTCCTGTTTGCATTTTCTCAGATGCCTAGTACTTACTTGGCAACCCCCTAAACACTGATAATTGGTGTCACACACTGTGTGACATGAGAAAGGCACTCACCTTTCTAGGCCCACCTGTGAGGCGGACGCAGCGATAGTTGGCATTTGCAGGATTCTTAGAAGCAAACAAACGAGAACTTTTTCAAGTTCTCGCCTGACAACTAGTGTCTTTTTATTTACTATCTCTTAGAGGGTAAGTCGAGCAACACAGACGTGGGGCATCCACCCCAGAGATACCAAGTGACAGTTCCAAATAAAGTAAGTGCAGTCAGACCTTTTCAGAGCTTGCAACTTAAGGACCACCTAGTCTGTCTCCTCAGCTGACGGGGAAACAAGCGGGCAGCATGCGCGAGCTGGCCAAGGTCTTGGCCACAAATTCGTTAGTGACCGCCGGGCCACGGCCCGTTCTACTCCTCTGAACCCAGGACACGGCAGGACGTAAGTGTGCCAGTTCCCGCTCAGGCTGGACAACAGATTCTCAGTAGCAAGGGGCCCAGAACATCCTCAGAACAGGATGCTTAAAAGATCAGGAAGGAGGAGGCAGCTTCAGAGATCGGTAATTAGCTGTCCCTGTGCTTATCCTGAAAATGAGGGTTGTTTCTGAAAGACCCAGGGAAACTATGGGCGCCTTGGGACATTTAAACTCTCCTTGAGGGGCGCCTGGGTGGCTCAGTCGGTTAAGCGTCCGACTTCGGCTCAGGTCATCATCTCACGGTTTGTGGGTTCGAGCCCCACCTCGGGCTCTGTGCTGACAGTTCAGAGCCCGGGGCTGCTTCGGATTCTGTGTCTCCATCTCTCTCTGCCCCTCCCCTGCTTGTGCTCTGTCTCTCTTTCAACAATGAATAAACGTTAAAGAAAAAAAAAAACCTCTCCTTGAGCATCAAAGTTTTTGTTTTTGTTTTTTCAGTGAAATGAGAATGAAACAGCCCTAAAACCCAGGACTCCAAATCCCACCAAGTGCCATTCAGTAATTTCCTAAGGTTCCCAGTAGAATTAACGGGAGTGCCCAGAGGGGACTCTGGCCTTTCTATTGTGAGGCTTTGCTGTGGCACATCCTCAGAGTTTGCCCCATGTCTTTCACTGTTTTCCAGAGACAGCATATGGCATATTAGAAGGATTTCTGGAATATCATGCAGTTCTTTAAAAGCAAGGAGTTAGATCCACATCTTTTGCCTAAGAAAGATGTCCGTGCTATTTTATGACGTGCAAAAAAGGCAAACTGCAAAGGAATCATCTACAAAGTGAACAAATTTTTTTAAAGCATCAGCATAATACTTTAAAAAACCTATTAAATGAAAAATGGATGTGGACACATTTCTCAGTACAAACAGCATATAAACCGATAGGATAGCTAATGACTCTTTTGCACATAAACAAAACATCTAAACAAAAACCAGAACCTAAGTGTATTCCTTAAAAATTCGGTAGAACTCACTTAATTCCTACCTCCCACAGTAGATGAAGAATGTGGGAAAAAAGAGCAGAAGCTTCCCAGTTCAGCTGGTAAGTAGAAGATCATTTTATTTCCCAAACTAGACGAGGGTGGCTGAAGAAAGGTTCAGGCTGATTTGCTTTATGAATAGAGCTGAGAACTCCTGAGCAAAACAGTAGCTAACTAAGCCTAATGGTGCGTCTTAGAAATACACCATGATGACAAGATGGGGATTTTCTCAGGACTGCCCGGACCGTTCAGCATCAATCAGCCACAAAAGATGTCCTGAGCTCAGGCTGCTGAGGGCGACACTTCCTCACTGTTCTTGAACTCCCGAGGAGCAAGAACTCCCAAGTGTGCAGAAGGGTGACCCAGAGGTTTCACGATCAAACACAAGTGATGGCTCGATTCTACCGGGAAGGGACCGCTTAGTCCGGCATTTTAAAAAGCATGCGTTGTGGGGGTTGAGATCTCCGGGTCACTGAGGCTTCCAGAGTGACCTAAGAACCATCAAGGACACACCGGGAGACGGAAATTCTAGCTTGGCCCCAATGTCGTGACCTTGGGCAATTGCTCTGACCTTCTCTGCCTGTAGAAGGAGGGGAGCTGGAGGGAGATGATCTCCGAGGTCCCTTTGGGTCCTCATCTGACCTAGTCTTTGGCTGTTAATACCTTCTGCCCAGGCCAGAGACCGATTCTTACAAATCCTGAGGCAGGACACCTGCACCTGAGACCACGCCGGGGGACGTCACACCTATCCACTGATCACTGCCACATGACCTTCCGGAGAGAAACTCCAACTTTCCCACGAGGCAGGGGCCTGCCCGCGGGCCTGATGGCAGCCGCTCCCCACGCCTGGACCCCCTCCAACTGACCTGCGCAGTTTCTCTGCTGCACCAGCATCTGTTTGAGCTCGCTGAACTCGCTGGAGCCTTCGGTGGACTCTTCCAGCGTATTGTCCTGTTCTTGCATGTCCAAGTCTGGCTGCTCCGCACACGGGTCGCCCAGCTCGGAGTCCTGAAAGCCATGCTCCTCCACCTGTCCCATCAGGGGTTCCGGCGTCTCCAAACTTTCTGAGCCCTCGTCGTTGGTCTGCACCTCGATCTTAATCACGATCCCGTCGTGTGCTGGGAGGGCGGGGAGGGGTAGGGAACGGGGGTGGGGGAGGGAAACAAAAGAACCCAGAACATGGTCATTGCACGGCCAAGGTTTCTGCAGCCTAGATTTTACATTTCAAGAATTCTGATTTTAGAGACCGTGAGGAAATACAATGTTGAGTGAGTAGACAGAATCTTCTGGACATTTTGTACGAACTGGAGTAAAGTTAAATAGATGCAGAGTTTGTGTTCCACAACCCCTACAGTTTTTAAAATAGTATTGCCAGGGTTTAAAAAGAGATCTTAATTCCCTTTCCCGGGTCAGGCCAGCCAAAGTCGACAGTTTCTCTCCCTTACATTCAAGGTGAATAACGAAAAGGCCAACCATCTCCTCACCCTGCACACCCTTCCAGCCCATGCCCCAGGGGTCCGGCACAGACAGACCAGAGCCCCCCGAGTCCCCCCACCACCCCGGCCCACAGTTAACAAGCACGAGCACATGTACACTCGGAGCTCTTGGGTTTGTTTTTAGTTAAACAGCATCTGATTACACACACTGCCCTTTTTTTCAACTTGCCGGTAGGCCTGCAGGTGATTTCAAATGTCAACACACACACACACACACACACACACACACACACACACACACACACACGGGCATCATGTTGCCTAAGTGGGATCTCGCACATACTCTTTTAGTGCACAGATTTTTCTCTTTTGATTTGCCCTTCCCTTTCCCTCAATTCCCGTCGCAGCTTATGGCCCCCCCGGCAACTCCTGTAGTTAACCCAGTATTTTTCTCTATGCTTCTGTGGTTATTTATTGCAACAAGTTGATGCGTATCTGTTTTTATTTTCTGGCCATTATTGGTTTAAAAAAAAAAAAAAAGAAAATTGCCATATACCTCCTCTTCCCTCTCAGGTATCCTGTAGAAATTCCTGCGCGGCAATTTCTGCACAGCTAATGCACTCCTCCTAAGTGCTGCGTGTGTGTACAACCACTCCCTTCCCGCAGGAACATTCACTTTTTTGTTTCTGGTCTTTTTGCGTGATCAACTGTGCTGCAATCACATGTTGATTTACATGGCCGCCTATCAACTAGGGATTTTATTTCCGTGAGAGCCCCAGGAGCGGGGGCCGCGGAGTCAAAGGTGTCGTTATTTTTAATCTGGTAGAAGTCGTCAGGCTCCTTTTGAGCCAGGCTGTAACAATTCGTATTTCTATGTGCATGAGAACATCCTCTTCCCCACACCCCTGCCAGTGACAGACACCTAAAATTTTCCTCACTCAGATGGGGGTAAATTGACAATTTACTGATACTCTCCTGACTCGGGTGATCTGAGTATTTCTTTTACTTATTGGCCTTTTCTAGTTGATTCTGCATGAACCGTGTTCTGTTTTTGTCAATCGGTAAGGGTCCTTTGGTTCCTGTGCTAAAGATAACCCGTCTTCCCTTAGCAGCATTTCAGACACTCCCAAATCTAACGTTTGTCTGTTGACTCTGTGCCACCTCTTATCAGACCGCTTTCTTCACGTTTTCACGTGGTCACCCATGTCCCTCTTTCTTTCATGGCTTCTGGGTTTTCTGTCTTAGTTAAGAGGGTCTCCTCCACCCCTGGATGGTTCATCTGGTCTCCTGGATTTTATTTCAAGGTTTTTATGGTTTTATTGTTTACATTTAGGTCTTTGCTCCATCTGAAATTTATTTTGTGTAGAGTGTGAGGTAGGGATTCAGTCTTACTTTCTTCCATATGGAGAGAGCTGTGCCGGCATAAACTCCCTCACGGTTGAAAATCATTTTGTTAATTAAGGAACTTATAAATGTATAATGCCAGGGCGCCTGGGTGGCTCAGTTGGTTAAGCGTCCGACTTCGGCTCAGGTCATGATCTCACTTTGTGAGTTCGAGCCCCGCGTCGGGCTCTGTGCTGACAGCTCAGAGCCTGGAGCCTGTTTCAGATTCTGTGTCTCCCTCTCTCTCTCTGACCCTCCCCCATTCATGCTCTCTCTCTGTCTCTCTGTCTCAAAAGTAAGTAAACATTAAAAAAAAATTTAAATGTATAATGCCTAAACATATTCATTCATTCATTCGTTCATTCATTCATTCATTCATTCAGTGCATATTTACTGAGCACCAACTATGGGCGATGGGATGTTCGAATGGCTTGGGATACATCAGTGAGCATAGCAGAGCTTCTCCCCTCCCTCACACATCTCACCTCAGGCAATAAACATAATTAATAAATTATATGGTAAGCTAGAGGGTGATAAGTGTTGTGGGAAGAGAAAAGAAACCAGGAAACTCGTAAACAAAGCCAACAGTCCCTGCCCCTGTGAAGCCTCCTGGCTGTTAACCGCGGGCACTGGTGATCCCCAAGCTCAAAGCCGGGGAAAGCGGAGCCACCGAGTGCACTTACTGGCAGCTGATGCCACGGGACCCAAAGCTGCGTTCTTCCCGATGCCCGGCAACCCTTTAATCCTCTTCCACGCAGCCAACCTGTCTCCTGCCAGCGGTGGGGAGTAGCGGCAATATAAGGCAGCTCTGATGGTCCCTGACGCCCTGTCCGCAGCCTTAAACACGGATGTGCCTACCTCTCCCCCAACAACCAAGTCTCCAGAACACTTTCATCCTATTCTCTGTCTCACAAAGAAGATGGAGTCACACACGCTCACGTCGGTGCCTTGCTTCTGCTCTAGCTCAGTCATCCTGCTTCCTCCCCTTTCCTCTCCCAATGTGGTGGTGGGGGGGGAGGGGACAGTGGCCCCTCTGCTCTTTCCCTTAACCCTGCCAGTTTCCAGTGTGCACGGGGCCACCGGCCACCGCGCTCCACCAGCAGGGCCCGCTTCTCTCTGCAATCCTGGTCTCTGTGCTAGGGTCACAGGCACGACCGTGACTCCGGCACCAGGAGAAGATCTTCCCTGACTTCACAAACACCTGAAAACATTTTGCTTGCCTCCTCCCTAAAGTAGTCTTTAGGGGCGCCTGGGTGGCACAGTCGGTTAAGCGTCCGACTTCAGCCAGGTCACGATCTCGCGGTCCGTGAGTTCGAGCCCCGCGTCAGGCTCTGGGCTGATGGCTCAGAGCCTGGAGCCTGTTTCCGATTCTGCGTCTCCCTCTCTCTCTGCCCCTCCCCCATTCATGCTCTGTCTCTCTCTGTCCCAAAAATAAATAAACGTTGAAAAAAAAAATTTAAAGTAGTCTTTAAAAAAATTTTTTTTTAAATGTTTATTTATTTTTGATGGGGTGCCTGGGTGGCGCAGTCGGTTAAGCGTCCGACTTCAGCCAGGTCACGATCTCGTGGTCCGTAAGTTCGAGCCCCGCGTCGGGCTCTGGGCTGATGGCTCAGAGCCTGGAGCCTGTTTCCGTTTCTGTGTCTCCCTTTCTCTCTGCCCCTCGCCCGTTCATGCTCTGTCTCTCTCTGTCCCAAAAATAAATAAACATTGAAAAAAAAAATAAATGTTTATTTATTTTTGAGAGAGACAGACAGACACAGACACACACACACACACACACACACACACACACACACACACACACAGAGTGCGAGCAGGGGAGGGGCAGAGAGAGAGGGAGACCCAGAATCCAAAGCAGGCTCCAGGCTCCGAGCTGTCAGCACAGAGCCCGACACGGGGCTCGAACTCACAAACTGCGAGATCATGACCTGAGCAGAAGTCACACACCTAGACGACTGAGCCACCCAGGCGCCCCCTTAAAGTAGTCTTTAAAAACTAGGTACCCCTTTGCACTTTTTTTTGAATAAACATATCAAATGCTTCAGTAACTGCAAAAGATGTCATTTCTGGAATACTGTAAATATTGATGTTTTAAAATAAACTTTTCCGTCACTTTTTAATGTCACCAGTGGCATCTAAGGACCGCAACAATTTTAAACCCACTATTATTCACTTAAAAAACACACAAACAAGTTCTTCTTTGATACTTGCAATTTTTGTATCATCCCTTTGCACCCTGAACTTCTGCCCACAGAATTTTATCCTAATAGAATATATTTTTATGCTTAGAAGACTTTCACAGGTCTCCTCGTCTACCATTCTGCCACAAAAATGTGTATGTAAATTGAAAGATTAATCTTGCTTTCATTTCTACTAACCACAGGGCTCTCTACTTGTTGTCTTCCTGGCTTAAGTTATCCTTAGTTATTATTACTATAGAATGATACACGGTGGTTATTCAAGATAGAAAACAAAAAATGTATTAGAAACGTCTCTTAGAAGGATGGGAGGAATTTTTTTTTTTTTTACCAATTAGTTTGCTTATCTGAGAATGAATATTCTTTTTTTTTATAATTTTTTTTAACATTTATTTATTATTGAGAGACAGAGAGACACAGCGTGTGAGCAGGGGAGGGGTAGAGAGAGGGGGGAGACAGAATCTGAAGTAGGCTCCAGGCTCCGAGATGTCAGCACAGAGCCCGATGTGGGGCTCGAACCCACAAACTGCGAGATCATGACCTGAGCCGAAGTCGGTCACTTAACCAACTGAGCCACCCAGGCGCCCCCTGAGAATGAATATTCTTATTGCTTGATTGAGACACAGTTCAGAATCAAATATATTCCTAATTTTCATTTTCATAAATACAAGCATTGGGAAAGCTCATTTACAAAGATACGTGGATGGGCTGGCGGGAGCTTTGTTACGGAATCATCACTTGATTCTTTGAATTTGTCTGAATTATAATGCTATGAAAGCACACATGGTTAACATACCATCAAAAACTGTTTCTAATGACCTATTAGCTGACAACTTAATTAGGTTCTCTTTCAATTTTGTTGAAAGCAAAGTATTGCAAATGATCTAACTTGCGAAAGAATTTGCCATATGGGTCCCAACGCGATGCACTTGCGGCCATGTATCCCTGCGTTCTGGGTTGTCTGTGTGACCCACGGGGCTTCTTATACCTCAGAGAAATGCTCCCTCCTAAGATGGGGAGGGGGGGCGGTTTGTGGGATTTGAGACCTCACTCTGCCAAACTTCCTACCATGCTCTCAGCTGAATGTAACTGTACTCCTCTCTATGGCGTTTCTTTCTTTTTCCCTCAAAATGTGCCATGTTTATACATTTTCATGCTTCCCTTCCATTTGTTAGACAGTAGGGAAGCCAGCTGTCTCCCATCAAAAAGACTTCCCCACCCCAAACAACTTTTGAAACAGTATTGACAACCAAATTGCATTTATAAGAAGTAATTTGTGGGGTGCCTGGGTGGCTCAGTAGGTTAAGCATCCGACTTCGGCTCAGGTCATGATCTCGCGGTTCGTGAGTTCAAGTGCCGCGTCGGGCTCTGTGCTGACAGCTCAGAGCCTGGAGCCTGCTTTGGATTCTGCGTCTCCCTCTCTCTCTGCCCGTCCCTCACTCGCACTCTGTCTCTCTCAAAAATAAATATACATTATAGGCAGTAATTTGTTCTTCCATTAAAAAAAATAATAAAGACATATCCCTTGTAGGACTATAGTTTATGACCAATGGCAGAACAGTAAGGAAAAGTTTTAAATAAATGGAGTGGGAACAAATGAATGAATGAATGAATGAATGAATGGAGTGGAGACAACTGGCTTCCCAACAAGACAAGCATCTCGACATCAAAATAAATCACTGATGAAACAAGACTTTAGACACGATGAAATCACATTAGTATTAGAAGAAGAAAGCACAGCTTCTTCCCTTTCCTTTTTTCTTTCTTTATACAACTGTGAGGTGTGGAAGAGGCTCTACCCCACGCCCTCTGGGACTTCAGATACTCCTTCTGGAGGCCGTCTGGCCAGCCACGCCAAACGTGAAATGTGCCCAACACATACCCACTCTCATTTTTAGCTGTAACTTGTTTTGGAAAGAATTTCTCTAGTTTTGCCTGGACATTGTTTGGTGATGAGGGACTTCTTTAATATGTGCTTGGTTTGTGATCTCTGTAAGTACAATTCTTCCTAAGAACCCCTGCAAGATGGGAAAAAAATACTATCCTACAAATGGTTTCCAAATGTATGGTGGGTCTGTGAGCACCACATTTAATAGTTAAGCTGAAATAATGTTATATTTGCAGACACTTAGTTAAAATGTGTCATTATGTATATTCTGCGATTTTTTGTTTTCTGGAGCAAAAAAATATAGTTTATTTCAGATTTCAAATAGTTTTAGAGGCTTTTGAAAGCTCATAGGCCCAAGACCTGTGATCATGTTTACTAAATAAAAGGGGCTGAGTAAGTATTTCTACACATAATGTGAAACCCAGTCACCATAAAGAAAATAATGGGTAAATCTGAATACGCAGAAACTTAAAACTGATAAATTTGGGGGCGCCTGGGTGGCTCGGTCGGTTAAGCATCCGACTTCGGCTCAGGTCATGATCTCACGGTCTGTGGGTTCGAGCCCCGCGTCGGGCTCTCTGCCGACAGCTCAGCGCCTGGAGCCTGTTTCAGATTCTGTGTCTCCCTCTCTCTGTGACCCTCCCCCATTCATGCTCTGTCTCTGTCTCAAAAATAAATAAACGTTAAAAAAAAAAAACTGATAAATTTGAACACACAACAATTTAAAACAGCCATACCCACCGCCACACAAATACTATATACAAAGGTAAACCATATATTTATATACATAATAAGACCTAATACCCTTAACATTTAAAAAGCTTTCACGAATCAATAAAAAGATGAATAATCCCAAAGGACAATAAGCAGAAGATAATTCATAAGACAAGACATCCTGGTGATCAATAAAGGTAGGAAAATAGGCTCAACATTGCTCTTACAGAAGTCAAATGAAAGCACCAAAATATTGTCTTTTCTAGCCATCACTTTGGGCAAATAATAAAAAGATAAATAATACCTAATATCGGCTTCAGTCTGGGGAAAACAGGCAGTCACATGGTTGTGTATAAAACCGAAGGTGTATAAATTGGCACAATTGTTTTGAGGGACTTTTTTTTTTTTAATGTTTATTTTTGAGAGCGCGTGCGCAAGAGACAGAGTGTGAGTGGGGAAGGGGCAGAGAGAGAGGGAGACACAGAATCCGAACCAGGCTCCAGTCTCCGAGCTGTCAGCACAGAGCCTGATGCGGGGCTTGAACCCCCAAACTGTGAGATCATGACCTGAGCTGAAGTTGGACGCTCAACTGACGGGGCCACACAGGCACCCCAGTTTTGAGGGACATTTTTAAAGTATGTATCAATTTTTTTAAATTTATTTTTTTAAATGTTTTTATTTATTTTTGAGACAGAGAGAGACAGAGCTCCGAGCTGTCAGCACAGAGCCCGATGCGGGGCTCGAACTCACAGACTCTGAGATCATGACCTGCGCTGAAGTCAGATGCTCAACCGCCTGAGCCACCCAGGCGCCCCAGTATGTATCAAATTTTTTAATGGTCTACCCTTCTATCCACAAAGTCTACTTCTAAACAACTTTCTGACAAGTGCATAAGATTTACTTACAAAGGATCTTTAGTGAAGCACTGAAACTTGTAAACACTCTAAATGTACATCATTGGGAGTTCATTTAAATAAGTTATGAGATCAATACATAGAATACTATAGTCTGCTACTAAAAAAAGATTTGTATGTTCTTACATGCAAAGAAGTCAAAGAGACGCAATTGAAAAAAGTGAGTTCCCAATGTACGTACTGCTATATATATATATATATATATATATATATATATATTTTACAACGAGAAGGTATTTATGTCTTATATAATTAAAGTTGTGTATGTGTTATGTGCACATAAATTAGAAGGAATAAACTGTTGTCTTGAGAGAGAGAACTGTGTGGGACTTTCGCTTTCTCTGCATTCGTTTTTTGAATTGCGCTGATGAAACTTCAGAGTTTTACTGGAAAGTAAAAACGGGTGTTGCCACGTTCACCTTCCCTATCAGCTCAAAGCAAAGCAATGATGGTCAACACTAGCTTTCCAACCTTCTTACAGCTGCACTTTCTGTTAGACTTTAAAAGTTTTTGGCATATTAATTTTTAAAATCTTAGAGGCGCCTCGGTGGCTCAGTCAGTTGAGCGTCTGACTTTGGCTCAGTTCATGATCTCACACTTCCTGGGTTCGAGCCCCACGTCCGGCTCTGTGCTGACAGCTTGGAACCTGGAGCTGCTTTGGATTCTGTGTCTCCCTCTCTCTCTGCCCCTCCTTTGCTCATGCGCGCGCTCTCTCTCAAAGATAAATAAAAGGTTAAAAAAAAATCTTAAAAAAAAAACTTATATATGTACCCAGGCCAAGGGTTAGTTTTTCAAAATGTGTTTTTAAAGAGCTCCCCCCCCACTCCCAACCACTATTTCCTGCTCCCCAGAGGCAACTCCAGCTGATTCCTTTGTCATTCTCCTTCCTAACTCTAAGGAACAGACTTCTATTGATACTCCTTGAGTTTTCAATTTAAACATCACCTATTGACTTCCAAGAGCTGAACATGAAGACCATCCCTCCGCATCCAGGCAAATCTTTTCCAAATCCCTCATCCTTCCAATTTAGGTTGCAACTCTGGCTGGATTAATTTCAGGTGTTCACATGACTAGACGACATAAATGTTATGTAAAATCGAATGTGTAGTATATACCACAGTCACTTGTCTGTCTGCGAACGTTTTTGCTTTCCCTGGAGTTGATCATTTTTTTCCCTTGGCTTAGCTTACTGTTTTCATGAAGTGGGCTCTAAACTCCCCAACCTCCTCTGTAACGGTCTCTTCAAAACAGTCAGATATAATGGGCATTTCTTACTTTCATCTACTTGAAGAAAAATTTTCTAGAACCTTCTGATGTGCTCCAGTCTGGACTGGTTGCCTCCAGGTGCACAGCTGTCTTCTTGGGATCCCCCTTCGGCAGCACCCCAGGGATCTGCCTCGCCTCGCTCACGTTGGAGCTCCTAACACCTCTTGCTCGGCTTACGTCCTCATTTCAGCAAAGCGCCTCCCCCACTTTGAGAGAGGGTGCGCACAGGAGACCTTGAAAACGTCTCGATTTCATTTCTCACATTAATTAGAAGGGTCTGGCTGATATAAGTCCCTAGAATCGTTGGAAAATATTTTCCAGTTTTAAAAAAATGTTTATTTATTTTTGAGAGAGAGACAGAGTGTGAGCAGGGGAGGAGCAGAGAGAGGGAGACACAGAATCTGAAGCAGGCTCCAGGCTCTGGGCTGTCGGCACAGAGCCCGACGCGGGGCTTGAACTCATAAACCGCGAGATCATGACCTGAGCCAAGGCCGGACGCTCAACCGACTGAGCCACCCAGGTGCCCCAAAACATAGTTTTTTAAATTTCTCTGCATGGTCCATGTTTCTTTGGAATCTATTTTTTCTGCTTTCTTTTCCTTTGGCCTCTGTATATTAGAGGCTTTCCCCAAATGTCTGTGGTTCTTGGTTTTCTATTTATAAGTAGAATACTCAAATGAGATTTAAAGTTTGGTGTATTTAGGTAGGGCTTGCTAGTGATGGGTTTCCCAACAGGATGACTTCACGGAGTCATTTCACTGGGAAATACCTTGGGCTGGTCCCAAAAGTCTCCGGACAAGACTCTTCGAATACACTGCCCTGAGGTCTCGTCCTGGATGTCAGTATCATTTTGGAGTCCGGTTAGGGAGGAAGGCTGGAGATCTCAACATCTGTAGGTCAAGTTTCACTGATTCCCTTGTTTTCAGCATGGTGCCCACTCTCCATTGTGCCTGGCGTCCACGTTCAGACATCCTCGTGTTCGTCTTCTCCAGGGAGTAAGCCTTGGTTGTCCACCAGGGTTGGCAGAGGCAGATGCCAGTTGTAGGGATTGAAGGGGGCAGCGGAGGGGATATGGTAGTGTTTAAATGCCTCTTTAAAAGATCTCTGACTTTGGGGCGCCTGGGTAGCTCAGTTGGCTGAGCATCCGACTTCAATTCAGGTCATGATCTCATGATTTGTGAGTTTGGACCCGAATCAGGATATCAGTGGGAGCCTGCTTCGGATTCTCTGTCCACCCCCATCTCTGCCCCTTCCTCATTCGTGTTCTCTCTCTCAAAAATAAATATTAAAAAAAAAAAAAAGATGTTTGACCAATCTTCTGTTTTTAACACCACTTTTGCCCCCATTTCCAAAGATACCTAGAGTCTCTGGTACTGCTGATTCCCAAGTCTTGAGTAGGGATGGGGGGTGGAGTGCAAATCGAGTTTCTTTTCTGCTTTCCCCAATACCAATTTTGGATTTAGCTTTCTAAATCAGTAATCACCCAGCCATCTGCTTTCAGACTTCCAAGATTTGGTTGCTGTTGTCTCCTTGTCCATTCCTTTTAAAAGTCCCTTCGCTCTTGCTTTAGAAGGATTCTGGGAGGTAGGAGTAAACACATGTTCAACCTGCCATCTTTAACTCGAAGTCTTTCTTCATGCATTGTTTTTGTCAAAAATTATTTTTACTCAATAAGAAGTAATATATACTTACTTCAGAACATTCTACAAAGCACACAAAAAATTGGAAAAAAAGTCAAGTGGAAACATAATGAAATCGCATTTCTTCATTGAATTTTTTTTTTTCCTATCCTTTGTTTACATCCTGGACTTCATGTTACATTTACATTTTCCACTTCTGCATCGTTAACTTCCCCTATCAACTGGATCACTGCCATCAGTATCCCTCCTCGGCGTTAGCGATCCCCATCTTAAGGAGACAGGGTCCGCTCCCCCAGCCACTGCCCCCTTATTTCCACTCCCCACTCACTGATGGTGGGCGCTGCCTCCCTCCCCTCCCATTCTCCCCTCCATCCACTCCATCACACCGCCAACGCTCCTCCTGCCGAGGTCACTGGTGGACACGGCAGTTTCTGCCTCACTGAGCTGCACTGCAGGATCCAACATGGTTGACCACGCTCCCTGCTTCTGGAAGCGCCCTCCTCTTGAAACACCCAACAATGCGCTATCCGAATTTTGCATCCTCTACCGACTGAGCCAGCCGCCTGCTGGGCCCCAACTATCCTAATTTTTTGCTACCTTTCTGACCACTCCTTCCGTTTCCTTCGGTTCCTCTGCTTCATCCTTCCTTTTTCAAATCCTGGCTGTGCATGAGAATCATCTTGGAAGCGTTTTAAAGAATATTAACGCCTAGGCCCCACCCAGACTGATATATTCCAAATCGCCAAATTTACTCTCAAATTCAGGGCTCCCAAGGGCATGGCCTCTGCTCTTTCTCCTCTCCCTCTCCAGACTGGGCCTATGCTACCAATGCCCAGATGTCTGTCTCTAGCTCACATTTCTGTTTTTAACTCTTTATTCAGCTGCTTTCTCAACACCAACACTCTCTCCTGGAACCCCTGCAGGGATCTCAAACCTGACATGTTCTTGTCGTATGTCTAGGTCTGCATCTCCTATTGTCCTCCATCTAGTGTCCTACTGCAGTCACAGGCGGGGGGGCGGGGGGGGGGCGGGGCAGGGGGACAATCTCCCTCCGTCAACACCCGCCAACTGCAGGTTGTCTCGAAGTCTCTACTGCCAAAACAGATCTCGGAAATACCCGCTTCTCTCCTGGGCTACGCCACGGTCGCCTGCTTGGACTACAAAAAGTCTCCGCCTGGTCTCCTAGCTTCCAGACTTCCTTCCTTCCAGTAAGTTCTCCCTGGGGCAAGTGGAACTCCTACTTGCTCTTTAAGTTCCCACTAGACATTCCACTTGCCAAAGAGGCCTCTTCTGCTCTCCTATCTCAGTAGAGTCGATTGGGCTTGGATGCTTGCCTCCACAGCTCTCCCACTGTTCCTTACTGTAATTTTAAATGCGGGGGGTAGAGGGGGGCTGGTTATTGCTATAAGCCTCTTGACATATGCAAATTGATGAACTAAGTAATAAACACACAAATGAAACATATGGTATACAAACTTCACTTATGATTTTAGTGGCTAAGAGACTATTGTCATGCAACAAAATATTTGTACATCTTAATCCATCGTTTGGATTCTCTTCTGTGCTATAGACTCTCAGAAAGGGAAGGAAATGATTAGGTCAAGTATATGAACACTTGAAATATTTAAAACGTATTTACAGACTAAAAAAAATATCAAATTGCTTTTTAAAAAGACTGAGACCTTGGATCTCAGCCATGCCTTCTGGTCTGTTTTACTCTCTGCTCATCTGTTAGGTGAAAACGGCACCTGGCTTCGCCGGGCCTCTATTGCCCCCTCATAGGGCCACGAATGGGAGCCCGGGCTCTGAGTATTTGGAGAGCAGAGTCAATATCTGAATCATTTTTGGATCTCCTTGCCCTCAGGGATCCAAACCATAAATAACAGTTTACTGAATAAATTTTACTTAGCCAGTTCATAAAATTGTCATGTTCAATGCATTTGGAACTGTGAAAAATTCTCAACGTGCTAGGCTTTTCCTCACCGGTATCACACCACAGCTGGTTTTGCAGCCACCTTTCTCAGGGAGAAGACACGAGAACAGGCAGGTTACCACTAGCACGTCTGGGGCTCAGATAACCACAGATTCACAGAACAATCCCACCGTCCAGAGGCCAGGGCCTCTGGTCTCGCACCGGGGTGCGAGTTCACAGCCAGCCCTGTGTGACGCTGGTTCCCACGTCCTCCCCTGTCCTCCCTCCAGTCCAGGCTCTGAGACGCCAGAGATGGTCAGTGGAACAAATGGCACATTCCAGCCACACAAGGCAGCCTCTGTGAGGCGGCCGCTTCCCACGGAAGCTCGGGCCACAGATGTGCGTGTGCCAGAACAAACCCGGCCTGAGGCAGAGTGGGTTGAGGTGATTTGCTTTCAATTCTGGCCCTACCCTGTGGGAGGCCCATCTGTGATGAGGGTGTGAACACATCGACGGGGTTCGGGGATCGATGTCATCCCAGCGCTTCTAAGAAGACGCTAGAGAAGCAGTGCGTGGACCACAAAATCCTCCTGGGACGTCAGACCGGACCTTAGGGCATTTACCATAAACTGCTCTCCCGTCTTCTCATTCTCAGCCTCCGAGGCCTTCTTTCTCATTTCTTGTGCTTCAGATATGTTTCTTCTTCTCACCTGACCTTCGTTTTTGGCTGTGGCCACGCGAGCCTTTTAGATACGCTTACTTTCTTCCAAACCAAAGGACCCTCTGCCAGATACTATACTTTGTCCCCAAGCCCCCGTTCTTGTCTACTTTTAAATCGTCTTTTTTGTCTGCCAGAATGAATTCAGAGGAGGCTCTACTCTCAGTGTGAGTCTCTAGGAAGTAAGGCCACTGGCTTTCTCTGAAGGATGCCAGCACCCATTTTCCACAGGCTTCTGTCTCTTCTGTCAGTTGCTGTTGCTTTCAGTCCACGGGGTTGACGTTGCTCGGTGTCTCTGGGCCTCCTGCCGGAAGCCGGCTGACAGGTCCCGGAATCGGCGACATTACTTCATAACAAGACCTGGCTGTAGGCTCCAATGAGTTCTCCCGCGAGACTGTCATCTTTTTCAAAAGATATGATCACCAATGATGTCTGGCTGCGAAGGACAAGCATCAGCTTCGCTGCAGACCTTCAAGGTAGATGATACGAGCCCAAAGGCGATTCCAGAGCAGGAACTCCAAAAACAGACTGTGCACCACGAAAGCACCCGCAGGGCAAGCATGTGGGCCACGGATAGGGCGGCTGGGGAGGGACAAGACCCCATGCAGAATGAGAACAGCTGGGGTTTACTGGGCCACTGGTGCACGCCAGTCACCCCATCAGGCCCTAGGTATTGTTCCCAGTACTATTTTGTAGATGGCGAAAACAAGTTTCCAAAAAGGCTGAGTAACTAACATCAAACCACGAGTGACCAGAGAAGCTGGGATTCTAGGGCAGGCACCTGACACTGGAGTTTGTACTTGAGAATATGGCCAGTCCTGCTTGGCACCTTTCTGCTGCCTCCATCAAACCGTCCCATCTAAGAAATTCTTTTTAATCTTTATTTACTTTTGAGAGAGAGAGAGCAGAAGAGAGACAGGGAGACACCAAATCCGAAGCAGGCTCCAGGCTCTGAGCTGTCAGCACGGAGCCCGACGCGGGGCTCGAACTCACCGCGAGATCGTAACCTGAGCCGAAGCTGGACACTCAACCGACCGAGCCACCCGAGTGCCCCTCAAACGGTCCCACCTAGACATTGTCCTGCATGTTGCACAACATTCCCGGTCAAGTCTGCCTGTCCCTATCCTTCCACTGACCGGCTGTAGGACCCAGGGTGTGGCCCTTCTCTGGGGGGCTCCAGAATGCATGATCACTAGCATCCCGCCAAGTGACCACTTTTCTTTCAGTTCTGGTTTTGTTTCCTGCAAGAGTGAGACAAGGCCAAACACTCCCTAAGACGATGAACCCAGTGGCATTTTTATTTGTTAGCCACTTGGGCCACTGGGGATTGAGGAGGCCTCCAGCAGGCCCCAGTACCTGCAGGCCTCCTTCCCGCACACAACTTGCTGACACATCCCTCCGGGGTCTACTGTGGATTGCAACGCTCCATGCTGGGCCCCCTGAGTGCTGAAAGATCTAGAAGGCAGAGCTCCGGGCCACCCAGTAGCCACTCACCAGCACTGGGATCCGCGGGCGTCTCGCCTTCCTCGGAGTCCTCTTGTTCCTGCATGGTCGGCCTCTCCCCACGCTCCATCTGCGACATGAGGTCTGGTTTGGAAATTGCATAGTCTGGGCAGAAGGAAGGAAAGAAGGCATCCTGTGTGGTGAGGTGTCACCTGGGTGACCGGGACCCTAGGAGCAGCCACCCTACCAGGGGCCGTGTTGGAAGAGAAACGGGCCAAGTTCCCAGCCCTTCTCCTTAGGGGCCCTGGTGTGTGTGGGCCTGCACGCGTGTGCGTGCATATGTGCGTGTGGGCCTGCACGCGTGTGCGTGTATATGTGCGTGTGGGCCTGCACGCATGTGCGTTAACCAGGGCCTCCCACGAGGGAGCCGCAGCAGGCACCGCCTTCCACCGGTGGAAACTGGCCCTCTGTCATCTGTGGCTACCGTTGCCGCCAATGCCTGCTCAGGTTCTCATGACAAAGACCCAAGAGATTTGAAATCTCCTAGAGTGAAAAACTAATCCTGATGAAACCTAGAAGCCATCAAACTCGATAGTAATAGTGTGCCTCACATTAAAAAAAGTTTAAAGCTCTTTGGAGACAGACTTATGAGATAAACCTGGAGGAAATACATGTGCACGTATTTGTCATAGGTGAGGCTTCTATACTAAATAGTTAACGTCCATCATTATATATAAAGAGCCTCTACAATAAGTGAAAAATAAAAAAGGAAATTTAAGTACGTAATTCACAGAGGAAATGCAAGTGGCCAGCACACGCAGGAAAAGATACACCAGTTCACCAGTCATCGAAGACAGACATACTTAAATAATGAAGTGTTATTTTCCACCCGACAGAAAAGACAAGTATTTAAAATGGAAGGACATCGGTTCGGGCCAGGGCACGGTGAGACGACATTGTCACACTCTGTGTTGTAAACACACACAGCCTTCTGGAGGCAGTGGCCGTGGTATTGTAAACCTGCACTCTCCTTACTCGGCAAACCTCCTCCTTGGAATGTGTCCCATGGAAATACTCACGGAAGCACACATAAATACACAGAGATGTCGATTACGTTTGGTGGCAGTGAGAAGACGCAATCGGCCTGCCGCTCATCGACAGCAGAAAGGTCAAATGCCCAGAGGTTCACCTGGAATGCTGCCCCGTCTTTCTGAGCTGACATGGAAAGCTGTCTACAGCCTACTGCTCGGTAAAATAGGTGAACAATCCCATTCGTGCACACCACAGACTGCATATACACGAGTACCTGCCTCGTGTGTGCGTGCATGTGCATGTGTGCGCGTGTGTGTGTGTGTGTGTGTGTGTGTGCGCATTAATACCTGCCAAAGGGTCTGTGGTGGTTTCCTCTGGGGAGAAGTACTGTGGGGAGGGCAGGGATTGCTCCTTACTATATAAATCTAGATTGCTGAATTTTCACAATTATGTATATACTTTCAAAAGAAAAGAAAAAAATGAAAAAGAAAAAAGTCCTGTCGGGGAGGTATGTGTGCAGAAAATTAACGGTTCTGACAAGAATCAAAGTTTCTATGCAACAGCATATATAATGTTTTTCTAACTTTTTGTGTGTGTCCAAAAAGTTTCCCATCACAGAGAAAAGGATACCTATAAAACTAAAGTATATTTTCCCAGGTTTGCCTCCTTAAATACTCTTATTAAAATGAAAACAGCAAGAATCCACAAACTTTGGGGTATTAGAGTTCTCAGTGAAATTGTGACTTTTTGGTAGGGATCTGGCATGAGTATTAAACTCCTGGGTCACAGCCTTCTCTATGCACAGTGGAGACCAGAACCCGGGGGACATATGCCCTCCATCAGGGACAATGTTCAGTCAGCTGGATGGTCCAACGGGAGCACTAACACCTGTCCTGTCTCCCTCACGGGAGAGTTGGGGGATTAAGTAATGTGCTTCTCAGTGAAGCACCTCGCACTCTGTTTAATAATAGTTTGCTGGACAAATTCATTACACACACATGCACACACACACACACACACACACACACCATGGGGAAACTCATATAAAGGTGAGACCCTGATGTCTGTCTTCCCCCTCCTTGCCCCAGTGTCCCTTGTTTTTGACTATGGGGAGCACTGGAGCACAGAACTCCCAACGTTTCCAAACCCCAGGCCGGTGTCGAGGAAGCCCCCCATAAGCGAACCTTCTCCTTACCCATAGAAACCAGAGACTCATAGTTGCCCCTCATCACGTTCTTGTAGAGCTCCTTCTGCCACTCCGACAGGTTCCCCCACTCCTGCTCTGAGAAATGGACGGCGACATCATCGAAGGTGACAGGGACCTGAAACCACACAAGCTCAGCTTGGACCGACCGGAAGGCAGTCACAGGCCCTCAGCTGCCAAATCACAAGGCGGTGAAAGGCTCCACTCTTCCCCTCACCCACCGCCCTGGCTCAAACACCTCTTCTTAGGACTGGAGTGGGCAAGGCCCAAAGGCACAGCTGTAGGTATTCACCACGGATCTCTCTAGAAACCTGGCCTGACTTTAGCCACTGTCCTGGCCCCACAGAGTAAGGGCCTCATTTTATCTGGTCCGTTTTCTGTCTAGGATAATCCTTGCGGCTCTAAAAGCATGGTCTGCAGACCAGCACCATGGTACCAGGGAACCTGCTAGAAATGCAGCCCCTCAGGCCCGCTGTAGGCCCACTAAATCGGATTCTGCATTTAGTAAGGTCCCCAGGGGATTCAAGTACATAAGAACATCTGAGAAGCACTGGCCTACAGAATGTTGTCCAAGTCTCTTCCCTACGTAAGGCTGTGAACAGGGACAACACACAAAAGAACAGAAAGAAAACCAGTTCACGTTCAAGTTCTATCAGGATCTTCTGGGACATAATATTAAAACCCAACCACTCCCTAGCCTTTTAGGATACCTCTTGAAATCACATTTTTTTACTGGCATCAACATAATTTATAAGTCAACTGATAAAAGCGTCGGGCCCGACAGAGCCCTGGAACATTTCACCAAGTTCTCCGTCCACCTCAACAGTGAACCACGGGTTCACACCTGTTGTGAATTGAACACCCTTCCAAATCGACGGTCCCTGGTCACTAGGATGTCATCGGACGTTCTCTTCTATTTACGTAGGGTTTTATTAATGGGACAAATCATCTGAATTTGGGCCATCTTGGGTTTAGTGCAGCAATGTTGGCAACTAGGTATCATTGTATTTGTTTCCTTTTTTTTTAAATTTTTTTTAATGTTTATTTTTTGAGAGAGAGAGAGAGAGAGCGCCAAGAAGGGGCAGAGAGAGAGAGGGAGACACAGAATCTGAAGCAGGCTCCAGGCTCTAGCCGTCAGCACAGAGCCTGATGCGGGGCTCGAACCCACAAACCGTGAGGTCATGCCTTGAGCTAAAGTCTGGCGCTTAACCTACTGAGCCACCCAGACGCCCCCAGTATTTGTTTCCTTCTTAAGCATCTCTTTTCCCTTCTTTTATATGAAATTCCTAGAACACGTCCCAGTTCAGATCGCTCCTTGGGAAGCCCCAGCTGGGATAGCTCTTACCTTGGGAACTTCTCCGTTGCTGCCTGGTGGCAGCCGTAGGATCCAGAAATTTCGGTTTTTCAGCAGGTTCTCCATGTTCTCCAGCCGCCTCTGCAGCAGCCCGTACTCCTGCAGCAGGGTCCCCAGCACGACCCACTTGCTCTCCAGATGGTTTGCAAACTCCACGGCCGTCTTCTCGCAGTCCGCCAGCTTCTTCTCGGCCGTCCCCGTCCGCCCCTCCAAGGTCAGGAGCCGCATGGCCTGGGCCTCCAGTTTCCTCTCCACGGCCTGGACGGCAGCCCACACGGCCAAGCGGGTGATCTCCGCTGTCGGGAGCGGTGTGTCCTTCTGGGCTGCCGAAGAGATCTGGAAGGGGGTGTCTTTTTGGGAAACTGGGCTCTGAAGCAGGGGGTCCATGTCGGTCTCGGGAACTGTGGGGGACAGGGTCAGGGGGTCTTTCTCAGGAACTTCAGGCGAGTGGAGGAGGGCTTCTTGGTGGGGGGTGGAGTGGGACAGAAGTGATATTTCTTGTTCAGCAGCAGCTGGGGGTGGATACTGGGTCTCTTCTTGAGAAGCCGGGCGACCCTGGAGACGAGTCTCTTGCTCAGAAGCGGCAGGATACAGGAGTGAGGGTCCCTTCTGGAGAACGTGTGGCATTCGGCCAGAAGTCTCTAGCTTGGGAGTTTGGGGCAGGGAGGCTTGTCGGGGAATGGGGGGAGACGAAGAAGGAATTTCTTTGGGGGGAAGAACACGCGATTGGAACAGAGTTTCTCGGGGGGGTCCAGCAGGGGCCTGACGTGGGGTCTCTTCTTGCAGAACACTGGGGAAGGACAGAGGTGAGGAGCGTTGGGTCTCCATGTCCAGCTGCTGGACCTGTGGTCAAGGAAAGAAAGGGCAGGATTGAAGGCCACAGTCTCCAGCTGGCAAAATAAACGCCAAAGTTAGGCACCCACATAAAAAAGGGTTTCTGGTTTATTGGCAAGCAAGATCTGTTCCACGGACACGACTCTCTTCTTGAGAACCTTACGCTGATTCAGAGATCAGTTACAAAAGCACAACTAACAACCAAGAAAGGGCGGCCATGCCACCTTCTGCTTTGATGGAGGCGTCTCTTTCTTCACAACAGATGCCTCACAGGATCACCCATGACCAGCAGCGTATGAGACGGACGCTGGCCTTGGCTTTCGGTCCTGTCCACACGGACCGCTGCCTGGTTACTCGACCTGTTCGCAGTGTCCTCACACGGGAAACAAAGACCACCTCGCTGAGTTTGAGCACTGAGCATAAAATGAAATAAAACCTGGCAAAACGACAGAGCAGAGTTTTATCAGTGCCGGGCACTGTTACTACCCCAAGACTCCCAGCAAGGTGGGAGGAGACAGCGGTGGGGCCAGTGCTGTTCGAGGACTTACCTGGAAGATGAACGTGCCATCTGGCCCCACTGCTTCTTACGTGAATGATCAGGTAGTCCCAGCCCTCTTCATGCTTTCCCTCACTTACTCTAGTAGTGAGGACACACAATTACCTTGTTTCCCAGGCTCTTTGATAAAAGCTTACGGACTTAGCAATGGCATTTTTCAAAGGATTTATATGGTATAGGTTTGACTTTGAGACATGTTATATGGACCCAGCCCCTCCTGGAGAGGCTGAGTGGGCTTCTGGGCAGTCCAGGCTATAAGCAAAGAGAGAAGAGAGACCCTCAGCCAGGCCAGGGATATGGCAATTCAGCCACTTGTACGGGAGGCAAAGTCCCCGGGGCAGATGGTCCACTGAGGTAGGTGCACTCCTGGTGGTCTGGGTTCCTCCCTGTGGTTTGTGAGATGGGAACTGAGGAGCCAAGGCCTGGACAGACTGGAAACAGAGCCGAAGTCAGCCAGTTCTGTGACTCGCCTCAACACTGGTGGGGACTAGAACCAAAAGAAAGATCTATTCCTTTTGAGACTTTCTTTATTCACTCTCTTCCTGTTCCCCACCTTGCTACATTCACATTGAGAGAATTCTTGTGTCACTGGGGAGGTGAAGCCAAGGTCTTCTGAATGACTAGCTCTGTATTTACGTATCCAGACAATCAATAGCTTTATTGGAGCTGAACAGAATTCCTTCTATAACATGTTTGTCCATTTCCTCATAATCTTCCTTCAGCGAATCTGAATGGCCTGTCACTGTGCCACACACAAGCGATCTTTAATACAACTGAAATGCCCCTTCTCTTTGTTTGAAAAGGAGTATATCCCTGGTGTCCAGTCTGACATGTAGTACGTGCTCAATAAATGTCTGCTGGATGAATGAACAGTATACGTGATTGGGTCACAACAAAAACAAAAATGACGCTCCTTCGGTCACCTGTCAGAGCCTAAACCTATTTACGTTTCCTCCCGCTCTCTTTCCTTTATTTGCTCATTCATTCACTCACGAGAGCCTTAACTGAGACAGCACCACACTCTCAAGCCAAGAACTGAAAACGTAAGGCCTGTTCAGGCAGAATGTTTTCCGAGGTAAGTACGATCCGAGAGCTCTGCAGCTAGCCAGATGTGAGAGCCTATTAGTCAGATAACAGCTAACAATTACTCAGCACTTACTGTGTGCCATGAACAGTGTAAAGCATGTTAAAGGGTTATCCCATTTAATCCCCAGGAAACCCTATGAAATAGGGACTCTGAGAACCATTCCCCACACTTAGCATATGAAGACGCTGAGGCGTGGAGAGGCCAACTCACTCGGCCAAGGTCACACAGCGGGCTGGCCGCAGAACCTGGGCCTCCGGGCAGCTGGTCGGTAAGTGTTCTGAATCCTCTCCACCTCTAACATCCAGAGGCATGGAGACTTCCCAAAGACCTGGGGGTAGGTTCTATGTTAGGGAAGGCCCTGCCCATAAAGACAGGGCCGCTGAAAGCCAGGGGTCAGGGACGCCTTTGAAACCCTAATGAAAGTTAGGGATTCTCCACCCGCCCCCCGCCCCCCCGAAAAAACACACACTGGCCTACACACAAAAGTCCGCAAACACTTTCAAGGGCTTTGCAGACCCCTAGACCTGAAGACTCATCAACAAGTAAGCCACCTCTCAGCTCCTCACCGGCGAAGGCAGACAGAGGCCAGGCCTGTGGGATGGGAGCCTCAGACACAGGGCAAGTGACTAGCATAATGCAACACAATGAGCCCATCAGGGCCCTGTGCTGGGAGGGGGATTAGGGTATTTGTCTACAACTACTAGGAAGAAGGGAAAATCCCCAGGGGCCAAGTTAGTATCCCTGAGTGATATAGGGGTTTAACTAAAACCATGACAAAAAGCCCCATCCAGTACAGTACAGAGAGCCAGCAGGCTAAGATATCTTTCCCAACCAGTCTCATCAGAGCTCAAGGAAACTACCATTTCTTTGCTCTCTATTATTAGCCTGGCTCTTCCCATTTCCAGATTTGGAGGACTGCTGAGGGATGAGGGGGCCACAGGAGCACACCCCCTCCTCTAGCCCCAAATTAAAGCCCCTTGCTATAATGTCGTCAGTACCAATAAACCTGTGGCTTGATTTTACCCTAAGCATAAAGAAATGGCCAAGGAGAGGGATGGAGCTGTAAATATAATATCTAAGATGAACAAGCTTGCATTCTCAAACCATGGGGGGTGGAGGGGGGCAGAGAGGATTCTGGACCTTTATCCCAGGATTTAACCGACTCTCCCTGCCTCCTGTATCCCAAGTGGATGGGGGTCTCCAGGCTTCATTTATCTTAGCAGAATAATACAGAACCATTCCTATCAATTTATAAAGAAAAGAAAAGAAAAGAAAAGAAAAGAAAAGAAAAAGAAAGAAAGAAAGAAAGAAAGCAAGCAAGCAAGCAAGCAAGCCGTGCCAGTTTCTTGTATGACCCGGTGTGGTTCACTCAGAATTATACACCATTCAAGGGCCCTGGAGACCTCAACCCAGAGGTGGGCATTTTGAAATCTCCACTGTATTTTGTTTTTCCAAGAGATGATGATGAGTTGTATTGAACCGGGAGGCTCTTTAGGAAGCGTTTATCCCGACCCCTTCCTGTACACACCAGTAAACTGAGGCTCAGAGGCACTGACCCTCATGCAGCAATCCTGCTCCCAGGCACAGCCACCGCATCTCAAAGAGCAGGTCTGCGGGGAGATTTTAGGACCGATTTTTGAGAATGGCCCATTAAAGAGGAACATCAGCCACCAAACCCCTAGGAGCTCGCTCCCCCGACCCCATCCGTCTGGACACCCAGAATTTGGCAGGGGGCCCTCCGGAGGCAGGGGCTGGAGGCCCCAGGCGCCGGAGCCCGAGGGTCACCTGCTCCCCACGACGCAACCGCTCGGCCGGGCGCTGCCCGGCCTCTCGCCCTGCCGTCACCTCCCCCCCGACGGGCCGCGTCCACCGCGAGCCGGGCCAGGCCCCTAATCCAGGGCAGGCCGCCGCCAGAGCCGCCCCCCTCCCCGTCCAGGCCCGCCGCCCGGGAGGCTGGCATTTCTGGGGACGCGGGCAGCGGGCCACGGATGACTCGCTACGTGACCTTGGGGCAGGCCGGCCGGGTCGCCGCCAGGTGTCTGTGCCTCAGTGTCTCCGCTCTGCGAAATGGGGAGAGCCGCGTCAGCGCCGCGCTCCGGCCGCGGGAGGCTCGGCGGGGGCGAGCTCTGCGGAAAACGTGCGGCGGCAACCCCGACGGACGCAGCGCCGGCTCCGCAGGGAGCGAGGCGCGCCGCCCCGGGCGCCCACCTCCAGGCCCGCGAGCGGGCCAGGCCCCGGCGTCCCCGCAGCCTCGCCCGGACGGCGGCCGGCTCCTCGGCCCCGCTGCCATCCCGCAGCCCTCTCCGCCCCCCCCCCACTCCCGTTAAGGGGCGCGCGAGCCCTCCGGCCCCCCACCCCCCGCCCCCCACGTCGCGGCGTTTGTGTCCCTTACCGAGACCCCAGGCCGGGCCGCCGAGCCGGGGACGCGCAGGCCGTCCCCCGGGCCCCGAGTCCGCGCGTCCGTGCGCGCGCGGGCCGCCCTCACCGGAGCCGGGGCCGCCTCGGCCATGGCCCTGCGCTGTCCGGCCCGGGCCGGAGTCGCCGCCGCCGCCGCCGCCGCGCGGCCCCACGCAGGCCGCCCCCCCTCCCGGCCTCTCCGCAGGCGGCGCCCGCCCGGCCCTGCCTTCCCCGCCCGGGCTCGCGCGGCCGTCGGGCCCGGCCTGCTCAGGGCGGGCGGGGACGGAGCGGCCGAGCCGGGCGGCGGCGTCGGAGCGGGGCGCGCGGCGGTGCGGGCGGCCGGGCGGGCTGCGCCCCGGCCGCGAGCTGGGCCCCGGCCCTCAGCACCGGCCCCCGGCCCGCGCGCGGCCCCTCTGCGGCCGCGGCTGCGACCCCGGCTCCGGCCCCGGCCCCGGCTGCGAGCTGCGCTGCCGTCCCGGCGCCTCTTCAGCAGGGGAGCTGCACAGCAGCTGCCATGTTGATACAAACTGCATCCTGGGAGGCATGTCCCTCTCAGGCCGTTTAAAGAGAAACACTCCGAGGCTCGTCGGAGGCTGCAGGAACCCAGACAGCTCCATCTACAGCCGGTAGGAGCGAACAGTGTCGAGCGAGCAGCCAGGCGGCGACGGACACGCCCTGAGCCCCGGGCCAGCCCGTCGTGGAGCCCGGGCCGAACCGCTCGGCCTCCCCCCCGGGGTCCCCCCCTCCCTGGCCTCTCACCTGGGGTCCTCGCCTCCCCGGGCAGCCTGGGGCGAGACCCGGAGGCGGGAGAGCCGAGCACAAACAGCCGCGCGCAGCCAAGGCGACGTGCTGGGGTCTGGAGGCGGCTTGATTGGCTCCGACAGCCTTCCTCCCGCCGGATCCCCCTGCTCCTCTCAAACCCAGAACCCGGGTCGTTCCCTTTCAAAACCTGCGCTCACAAAGGGATCTAAGAAACCCGGCACGGCAAAGAAAGCCCGAGTTCATGTGACCGGCTCTGTGCAGCCCGGGTTCCAGGGAAGCGGGCTGCGTGGTTCCAAGGGTAACAAGGGGGCTGGGTGCTTTTGTGAAATGCCCGAGTGTTGTTTTCGACATGAAAGGACACAATTCCGAGAATCATAGAGTGCTGGGGCTGGAAGGGGCCGGACCCGTCGTTTGGGAGGAAACTGAGGCCGAGCGGGAAGGGACTTGTTTACCCTAAGTTGCTGTGCCAGCCCCTTGTCGGAATGCTCTTTCTTAACCTTCAGGGCTCCCCCAAAAGAAATGGTAGAGCTGCGAGCTCCTTTTGCTGGACAGGTTCACTTATCCGCATATTTATGGAATACCTACCAGGTGGCAAGAACTGGGGGTGGGGGTGGGGGGGAGAAAGCAAGAAAGTATAGGCAGGCCTCCTGGTTACAAGTGACGAAAACCCAACTGGAACTTAAGCGGGGAAGAAAAGTAGAATATCTTTGTTCACCTAATGGGATCCCTGGGAGGCCAGGGGTGGAGCTGCCTTGGAAGGCGACAGGATCAGGACTCAGTGCGCTGTCCGCTCCTATGTCTCTGTAAAAATGGAAAGTTATGGATGTGGATGAGGCCAGTGCCTCTGTCGGAATCTATTTCCTTCCCTTCGCAGAGGTTGGACCTCCCACCTATATGTCTTGATGCATTTCCTACCATGCATCAGCAAACAGCGCATACCCCTGCTTTTTGGTATTTTAAATGTGTGTGTGAATGTAATTCAGTCCATATCAGGTTGCAACTTGCTTTTTTTTTTTTTTTTTTAGTGCATCATTGTTTTTGAGATATAGTCGTGTTGAAACGAGAATATCTGGTCCATTCCTTTTAACCACTATATAGTATTTCATTGAATAAATACACTCCAGTGTACTTTCCCTCCCCCTGCAGAGCAATGAAAACAAACTTGCTGCCGGGAACATCTGCTTTCACCTCTCGCTGTGTCCGACGGAGTTTCTCTCAGAGAGACCCCGGGACACTGAAGACTGGGTGACAGGAGCCCTTCCTCTTCCCTAAGTTCACCACATTGCTCACCAGTGAGATGGTGCCCAGCGACACTGCCACCAGCAGTGCACGGGGTCCTGTTTTCAGAGCCTTGCCGACACTTACTGATAATGGACCTTGAACTTCGTCAGCAGGATGAGTTTGAAACTAGTAGTCATTATTTTACCTTGTATTGATGTTTGCATTTCCCTGGTTATTAAGAGGGTTGAACATCTAGACATTTGGTTTCTTGCACTTCAAGTTTCCTCTTCCTAGCCTTTGCCAGTGTTTCTGTTGTGAAGTCTTTTTCTTACTGGTTTATAGGTGGTTTTAGAACACATATTGTGGCTATAAACTTTGTCACCAGAACTTAATGTGCTTACTGATAGGATTGCAATTTTTTACAGTTTGTTTTTTTTTTAATGTCTGGGTTTGAGTTTTTTTTTTTTTTTAAGTTTATTTATTTATTTTGAGGGAGAGACTGACCAGGGGAGGGGCAGAGAGAGAGGGAGAGAGAAAGGGAATCCAAGCGGGCCCTGCACTGTCAATATTGAGCCTGATGCTGAACTCAAGAACAGTAAGATCGGGACCTGAGCTGAGATCAAGAGTTGGACGGATAGGACTGCATTTTAATCTACCACCTTGCTAGTTGTTTTCTTTGTGTTCCAGGTTTTCAGTACTTTCTCTCCCTCTTTCTTTCTTTGCCTGCTTTTGGATAGAGTATTTTTAAAGTAATTCTATTTTTCACTGTACACTTGTTATTTATACCTCATTTTTAAAGGTTGCCTTAAGTTTTAAAATCTACAGCATTGGGGTGCCTGGGTGTCTCAGTTGGTTAAGCGGCTAGCCCTTGATTTTGGCTCAGGTCATGATCTCACGGTTTGTGAGATCAAGCCCCAAGTCCGGCTTCGCACTGACAGGGCAAAATCCGCTTGGGATTCTCTCTCTCCCTCTCTCTCTCTGCCCCTCCCCCGTTTGCTCATGCGCACGCTCTCTCTCTCTCTCTCTCTCTCTCTCTCAAAATAAAAAAATAAAATACACACTTTTAATTTTTTTTTTCAACGTTTATTTATTTTTGGGACAGAGAGAGACAGAGCATGAACGGGGGAGGGGCAGAGAGAGAGGGAGACACAGAATCGGAACCAGGCTCCAGGCTCTGAGCCATCAGCCCAGAGCCCGACGCGGGGCTCGAACTCACGGACCGCGAGATCCGTGACCTGGCTGAAGTCAGACACTTAACCGACTGCGCCACCCAGGCGCCCCTACACTTTTAATTTTTAACAACTCACTTCACATGAGTCATACCACTTTATTATGGTTCGTTAATCTTACAACAGGTTGCCTACCATCCTTTGTGCTATTGTTAGCATACTTTTTATGTTTCCAGATGTTATAATCAGGAAGCGTGAGTCCCTCTCACTTTGCTCTTCTTTTTCAAGATTGTTTTGGGCCATTTGGGATGCCTTGAACTTCCATTTGAATTTTATTTTATTTATTTATTTATTTTATATTTTATTTATTTTTGATAGGTAGAGAAAGACATTGCACAAGTGGGGGAGGGGCAGAGAGAGAAGGAGACACTGAATCCAAAGCAGGCTCCAGGCTCCGAGCTGTCAGCACAGAGCCTGACGCGGGGCTCGAACTCACAAACTGCGAGATCATGACCTGAGCCGAAGTCGCACCCTCAACCCACGGAGTCACCCAGGCACCCCTCCATTTGAATTTTAGGATCAGCTTGTGAATTTCTGCAACTAAGCCAGCTAGAATTTTGATGGGGCCAAGAGGTCAACTGATCAGCTAATATCCCACTAAGAAACACCTAGATTAATGAATGTATTATCTTTCTTTTTCAGATGACTGAAAGATGAGATATTCAGCATTAAATTTGGCTTTTCTTGTTACCAAAATAAAATGAAAGACTTCAGCCACCCAAATAGTTAACTGATTGGATTTTTCTTTGTCTTCTAGTGTATATGAAAAGTGGAAAAATAAAAATATACTTTCCATTTGACATGTTTTATATGAATCTACTTTTACAACTGTACCCAGTCTTGGTATATTTTCCTCCTCAAGAGTACTAGTTGTATATTTGATACATTAATATTAAATAAATATTCTGTAATCAGCTGCGATTTTTTGTTATAAACTTTTTACAATAGGAATTGTTCGAAAAAACAAACATGTAAAACAGTATTAAAATGTGAGACGGGGCATCTGGCTGGCTCAGTCGGTAGAGTGTGCAACTCTTGATCTCGCGGTTGTGAGTTTGAGCCCCATGTCATTAAAAATAAAATCTTAAGGGGTGCCTGGGTGGCTCAGTCGGTTAAGCGCCCAACTTCGGCTCAGGTCATGATCTCACTGTTTGTGAGTTCGAGCCCCGTGTCGGGCTCTGTGCTGACAGCTTAGATCCTGCTTCTGATTCTGTCTGTCCCTCTCTCTCTGCCCCTCCCCCACTCATGTTCTGTCTCTCTCTCTCTCTCCCAAAAATAAATAAACATTTAAAAATTAAAAAAAAAAATCTTAAAGGGGTGCTTGGGTGGCTCAGTTGGTTAAGTGCCCTACTTCAGCTCAGGTCATGATCTCACTGTAAGTTCAAGCCCCACGTGGGGCTCTGTGCTGACAGCTGAGAGCCTGGAGCCTGCTTCGGATTCCGTGTCTCCCTCTCTCTCTGCCCCTCCCCACTCTCAAAAATAGATAAACATTAAAAAATTTTTTAAAAATCTTAAAATGTGAGCAAAAGCTATTTTTTTTCCTTAGATGGTTCTTTTACAAATGTTTTGTATGTCATTTTATTATTTCCAATTTATTACACTGTGATTATAAAAAGGAGTCTGAATAAAATTGGTTATTTGGAATTTGTCGCAATTTGTTTTGTAGCCAGTTTTTGTAAATACTTCGTGTTCTTGAAAAGAACATAAAACCTCTAATTGTTTGGATAGAATTAGTTAAATATGCTTTTCAACTATTCTATATTCTCACTAATTTTTGTTTGTTTTACCAAATATGGAGAGCTATATAGAAATCTCCCATTGTGATTCTTTTCAAATTTGTCCTCAGAATTCTGCCACTTTTTGCTTTATATTTTTGAGTCCATGCCATTAGGTACATTGTACTTTATTTTGTTCATAATGTGTGACCCTTTTTACCTAGAAATGCTTTTGGCATTAAAATCTGTTTCGTCTAAAGGTATTCCTGGTCCATTTTCTTTCAGTGAGTGTTTGCCAGTATATATTTTCTGCCCCCAATTCTTTACTTTGCGCTGTGTGTCGTGCTGTTAACTTTTAGGTACGTCTTTTGTAAACATCATGTGACAAGATGTCAAGTGTCATTTTGTCCTTGTCTGGGGATCGAGGCGAAGGCCCAGAGCCAAGGACAAAAGGCATAAGCTACCCCACCATTTACTTTTGTGTGGCCAGTGGGACAATCACTCACCTACAGAGCCTTGCTGGCAACCCCCAGCTCAGAGCCTACCCCCCGCCACACACACATGAAAAGAGGCCTAGAGAGAAGGGAGTTCTCGGCCATCCTTCCCTCTCCCTGTGAGAGAGCTCAAAGTGTCTCTGTGGAGCCCAGCACTGTGGTCGCTGCCCTTTCCGGGCTCCCTCTTCCACCACAGGGAAGAAGAGGAGTGTACGTGATACGTGTCCCCTGAAGTTTGTGAGCACAGGGAACATGGCAGCAGATGGCTTTTAATGCAGAGATTTCTGGAGGCTTAAAGACATCACAAGGGAAAGGTGGGGCTACTCCCACCTTGTTCCAGTTCCCCTCGTACCCCAAGCGTGCGATCTAAGACCCAAGCTGTTTCCTGGCCTTCTTGTAAAGGAGCACAGCATTTGGGGGGGTGGGGAGACCTGTGATGCACACACATTGCCACAGGCCACATAATGGGTGGTTACGCCTGGAAAGAGTTAGGGGCAGATATTTCTTGCCACCCCTCAAGGAATTCTTCTCCATGTCAGAGGAAGTCAGGGTAAAGCTGAGTACCACCCCAAGACAACCTCACATCCCACCCGCCTGGAAACCACCGTACCAGTAAAGCCCTACAGTCCCAGGTTAAAACAAGCTGAACGAAGTTTCTAAGGCAACTCACATGAGCACATCCTCCTTCACATCTTTCACCCCATGCTTTGACCAAAGTGAGGCTTTGCGAAGGCCTAAGCTGGAGTCTGGAAGGATCGGAGAGAGAAAGGAGGAAGGATTTGAGGAAGAGACTCTGTGCTCTCTCCACCCAAACTCCTGGTGCCCCAGACAGATCCAGCCCAAACCAGAGTGGAGGGGACACAGGCTCTGACCAAGTTTGCCACTCAAGTTCAAATATGGTTCAGACAGGCTGGAATGAGACTTTTCTGATAATGGAAAGTGATGAAACATTTTGGAATTTTGGCAGAGGTCATTATGGTACCGAACAGCCAGGAAGAGAAGGGCTGACATAACACCACTACGGGGCCGTAGTTGGAGGAAGGAAAGTGCATGCCCCAAGGAATATTGCTCACTAAAACTTCAAAGCATAGAGCTGGATTTCTGTATAGTTGTACAATCTGACAATGTGTCTTTCGACTGAAGAGCTTGTTTTCTATTCACAGTGAATATAGATATATTTGGGTTTTTTCTAGCATCTTATTTTGTGATCTTGGTTTACCATAGCTTTGCTTCTTTCCCCCTCTTCCTACCTTCTAATAGATGAATCGAGTTTTCCTATTATACTCTTCCTCCCTCTGCTAGGATCCACTCTACTTCTATTCTTTTAGGGGCTATGATGAACATTTAAATGTGTATGATTGACTTACAAAGTCTAAATGTAATTGCCTTTCTCTTGAAATCACAAGGACAACAGGATGCTTTCACTGACATCATACTCCACCCTTCTACACACTGTCTAGTATTTTAATCCCACTTTGTTTTGTATCTCCCAAACTTATCTTTATTATTGTTTTATAAAGTCCACGTTACTATTTACCCGTATTTACTAGTTTTTTTTCTCATTATTCCCCTTATGTCCTTCTCCTCCATCCTGTGTTGGAGTTTCTTCTTCCCAAAGGACAGCAGTCTTCAGCAGTTTTTAAGTGAGGGTTTTTATTTTCTGAAAAAGTCTTTATTTGGCATTGCTGGTGTGTGATAATTGAGCAGGGTACAAAAATCTAGGTTGGCGGTTATTTCCTGTCACCACATTGCAGGTGTTCACTCATTGTCTTCTGATCTCTATTTTTATCATAGAAGAGTCTATGGTTAGTTGAACACCCTTTTCCTTTGATGTCAATCTGTCTTTTTCTCTGGCTGCTTTTAGGATTTTCCCTTTGGTTTTGGTGGTTCTAGTTTCACCACAATATTTCTATGTGTGGATTTACCTTTGGGCCTCTTGAATTTGAGGATTTGTCTTTCATCAATTCTTGAAGATTGTCATTCTTTTAAAATATTTATTTCCTCTTAATTTCATTATTTTTGTGTTTTTTTTTTTTAATTTGAGAATGAGAAAGTGAGAGTTGGGGAGAGGGAAAGAGAGGGAGAGGGGGAGGATGGAGGGAGGGAGGGAGGGAGGGAGGGAGGGAGAGAGAGAGTGACAGAGAGGGAGAGAGAGACGATCCCAAGCAGGCTCCATACTCAGTGCAGAGCCTGATGCTGGGCTCAATCCCATGACCTTGGGATCATGACCTGAGTTGAAACCAAGAGTCCAACACTCAACCGACTGAGCCACCCAGGAGTCCTTCCTCCTAATTTCTTAATTATCTCTTTGTAGATGAGAATATCTGATTAGATAGATTATGGTAGGTGTTTCTAGTCTATGCTCTTAAACATATTATTTCCGTGCATCATTTTCTCTCTGTCCTTCATTCTGAGTATTTTTGTCATCTATATTTCATTTCACTAATTCTTTCCAGCTGTATCTAGATCTGCTGTTTAACCTGTCCACTGAGTTTTTAAAATTTCAGTGGCTATTTTATTTCCAGACATTTTGTTGTTTTTCAAATGTCACTTTCTTTTTAATAGTATCTTGATTTTTCTTATGGTTCTTTTTTGCCCCGTTTATCATGCTTTCCCCAGGCTGCTTCTTCCACTTTCTGCCCTCTGTTAGTTTTATGCCTTATAAAACTATTGCTATGACCTTCTATTTTGGATGATCTTTACATGAATTCAAGCTCTTGGACTTTGATCCTGCTGCTTGTTACAGTCTCACTAATGGTGGACTTCTTCCTTCTGGGTTTGCAATTTGCAATTGTGAGCTTATATTGAGCCAGGCTTGTAGTGTGGATTGTGAGCTAGTTCCTCCTCTTTTGGGGTTTCCTTCAGCCAAAACTGTCAAGCGCTATCATTGACCTAGGTCCGGCTTTTACGTCAATTGATCAGCCGTATGGGTAATGTAAAATTGAATCCCAACCTCCATGAGGTACTGGCTGTCGTTTTGGATTCTCAAGGAAGATATCACCCCATCCACTACCATCTTCCAGGGCCCAGCCTGAGACATAAGTTTTTTGTCACTGCGGCAGCCGTGGAGTTATGCCACTTGGATCTTTAAGAATTTACCATCGGCTATGAGAAGTGCAGTTAGCTGTCACCTCCAGTTATTAGCACCTTCAGGGCATGCCCAGGCTTTCAAGCTAGGGCCACACCGTCCTTGGGCAGCCCCAGCCAATGAGTGAGCAGGTGGGGGTCTTAGGGCCTGGACATTTCTGCTCAACGCAGACCTCCTCTAACAGGAACTATCTGCTCTAGAAGCCTTTGACTGCTTGGCTGAAACTCTGTCAGAACTACAGTATGTTCTGCTCCTGCCGCTCAAACCTGCTTGCCCGTCTCTTTCCTTTCATAGATGTTGGGTCTGTGTCCTGGTCTGAGACTTTGCCTGCAAAATCCTGCTCCCTCCTGCCTTTACCTCTTATAGGCACTATTCCCCAGTAAACCTCCTGCACTTCAAACTGTGTCTCGACATCTACTTCCCGAGGACCCAACTAACATATCATCTTTTAGCGCTGGGTTGCATTTTTTCTGAACCATGTATTGTCTGAAGATGGGGCCTTTAAGGGACTTTCTCTGGAGGAGGTGTCGGTTCTAACCGTGACCTTCCTGGGCCCAAGGCCCGTACACCCTTCTTTAAAAAAAAAAAAAAATTTTTTTTAATGTTTATTTATTTATTTATTTTAAATTTTTTTTTTCAACGTTTATTTATTTTTGGGACAGAGAGAGACAGAGCATGAACGGGGGAGGGGCAGAGAGAGAAGGAGACACAGAATCGGAAACAGGCTCCAGGCTCTGAGCCATCAGCCCAGAGCCCGACGCGGGGCTCGAACTCACGGACCTCGAGATCGTGACCTGGCTGAAGTCGGACGCTTAACCGACTGCGCCACCCAGGCGCCCCAATGTTTATTTATTTTTGAGACAGAGACAGAGCATGAGCAGGGAAGGGGCAGAGAGAGAGGGAAACACAGAATGTGAAGCAGGCTCCAGGCTCTGAGCTGTCAGCACGGAGCCCGACACGGGGCTCGAACTCACGGACTGTGAGATCATGACCTGAGCCGAAGTCGGATGCTCAACCGACTGAGCCACCCAGGCGCCCCCACCCTTCTTGCCCCCACCTGCTCGGTGCAGCATCTATTCACATGCTTACAATGCCAGGGTTGTTTTGTCTTCATTTCTGGTACACTAGGATTTCCCTTTATTCCTTTCAAGGCTCTGTATTTAAAATTATGTTTATTATATCCCATCTGGAGTTTCCAGATGTTTATATCAGGTTTTTAAAAAATGTTTATTTATTTTGCGAGAGAGCGAGCACGAGCAGGGGAGGGGCAGAGAGAGAAACCCAAGCAGGTTCCGTGCTGTCAGTGCAGAGCCCAACATGGGGCTCGAACTCACAAACCGTGAGATCATGACCTGAGCTGCAACCAAGAGTTGGGACACTTAACCAACTGAGCCACCCAGGTGCCCCCTTATACCAGGTAACACAACCCCAAATATTCGCATTTATTACTTTTTTGCCCAATTTTTAAAATAATTTTTGCCCAATTATTTCAGTGTGTATATTTAATGTCCAAATTGTGCTTTTAATGTTTTATTTCTTTTTTAAAAAATACTTTTAACATTTATTGTTGAGAGACAGAGCGTGAACAGGGGAGGGGCAGAGAGAGAGGGAGACCCAGAATCGGAAGCAGGCTCTGGGCTCTGAGCTGTCAGCACAGAGCCCGACGCGGGGCTCGAGCTCACAAACTGCAAGATCACGACCTGAGCCGAAGTCGGACACTTAACCGACTGAGCCACCCAGGCGCCCCGTGTGCTTTTAACGTTTTTAAATAATCATGTGTAAATTGTACAATACTCAGGGCTAAAAGGAACTTGACAATTATGTCAGATCAGGAACTTTGCTTATAGCTGTCGGGGAATAAAGCCTTCTTTATGACTTGTGAGCGCACCGCCTTATCTTTATACATACACTCTTATACACATTTCCAGCCACACATTATGTATGAAGTAGGGGACAGTCTAAGAAGAGGAAAGAAGGAGACTGAGCAAGCATCTGTGGGAAACAGGGGAGGCATCGGTGCCACCTGCAGAGACCAGGGACAGCTGGGTGATGCTGAGCCATGACCTGAGGGGTAAGGAGTGTACCGGGTGTGGGGGGGGGGGGGGCAGGGGCAAGGAGAGGAGGACATTGCATGCGGTGGGAACAGCGTGGTGCCCAGGGAAGACGGGCAGTTCAGTTCATCTGCAGGATGACACAAGAGCAGTCACAGGAGATGAGGACGGGGAGGAGCCGCCTCCTGGGGGGGGTGGTGGCGGGGTCAGCCATGCGGGGCTGCAATTTGGATTTTCAGCAGTAGGTGATGGGAGTCATAGGAGGCCTTTAAGTCAGGGAGCGAGGATGCTCAGATTTCCTAGTTAGAAAGGTCACCCTGGGCCAGAATGAGGGATGCAGCGGGGCGGGACAGGGTGGGAGTTACACCCCGGGAGCCCGGGGCTCTGCCAAGCCTTCAATGGTGTGGAATGAAGTCGGATAAACGACAGAGAAAAGGAAAGAGAGAAGGAGACAGGAACCTCGGAGGAGCGTGGGTATCTTCCCAAGAACGGAGGCATAAAAGAACAGCCACAGGGCCCAGCACGATCTTCAAAGATCTTGACGCTGCTGGACCGGTTAAGGCACAGTTGACCCTTCTTGACTTCAGTCTGCCCGGGAACACGACAGAGACGTGGCACTGCTACTTAACAACGGGAAGTCGGAAGGGATGGGGGCCATCTTTGGACGCATCAGGAATAGAACAAAGTTGTAGAAAGATGAGGGTAAAGAAAGATGCCGGGAGGAGGCAGGCAGCAGACGGGTACCCTTCTGTGGGCAACAGTGGGTGGCTGAGATGAAGAGGCGGCTGGGCACGACGAGCCTCAAATGTTGTCGCCGAAGCACGTTATTTCGGTGCCAGAACACGGGAGCATCCGTGGAGGATGTGGCCTGGCCTCAGGTAGGAGATGAGAACTGTCCTGGGATTTGGCAAGTGTAGTAAAGCCAAAAATGCTCCCCTCGCCAAGATGTCCACATCCTAATCCCTAGAACCTGTGGATATGTTACCTTAAGTGGCAGAAGGGACTTTTGAGGGCGTGATTAAATCAGGATCTTCAGCCGAAGGGATTATTCTGGACTAGCTGGGTGGGCCTGATGGAATTGCAAGATTCTGAGAGGGAGGGGCGCCTGGGTGGCTCCGTCAGTAGGGTGTCAGACTCTTGGTTTCACCTCAGGTCGTCATCTCACGGTTTGGTTTGTGGGTTCGAGCCCTGCGTGGGGCTCTGCGCTGACAGCACAGAGCCTGCTTGGGATTCTCTCTCTCTCTGCTCCTCCCCGGCCTGTGCTCTTTCTCTCTCTCAAAATAAATGGATAAACTTTAAAAAAAAAAAAAAAAAAAAGAGAGAGAGAGAGAAAAAAAAGATTCTGAGAGGGAGGCAAGAGAGTCAAAGCCGGAAAAAGATGGGATGATAGAAGCAGAGGTTGGAGTGACCCCCACTGAAGATGAAGGAAGGGGCCACGAACCAAGAAAGGCAGGGGGCTTCTAGAAGTTGGAAAAGGGGAGGCAGTGGGTTCTCCCCTGGAGTCTAGAAGGAACGCAGCTCTGCTGACACCGAGTTTAGCTCCGTAAGGCTCGTTCTGGACTTCTGACCTCCAGAGGCATAAAATAGGTCTGTACTGGTTGAAGCCACAAAGTTTGTGCTCATTTGTTATAGCAGCAAAAGGACACTCAACGAACAGGGACCACAGTGCTCCGACCTAAGGCTGATGCTTCCCAGCAGTGGTGGGGCCCCCCGCCCACGTGGCTGGCCTGGTCTCCCTAACTACTGATGGGGGCACCCCTTTGGATACTGAACTTCACCCCCCTCCCCCCATGCTCTGCCCGGAGAGCCTCAGGAGTCGGCCCTGGAGTGAACCACTAAATGGCTGGGGACTTTGGCAGGGTCCTCGGGATTCGTGCGCACAGGGCGTGTGGCAAGAGGGCGTGTGGGGATGTCCCCGTGCGGCGGCGGGGCGGTGGCACGGTGAGCCCGGCAGTCACCAGGATCGTCCCTGCTTGATTTCCGAGCACCGGGGCCACGTCCAGCGGGGGAGGGCAGGGCTGCCAGTGAGGAGCGCGCTGCCATCGTCACCTCGACGCCACGGGACACCCACTCTCGCTTTCGCCCCGTCCCACTCCCAGGCCCTCGTGGCAAGTTTCCGCAGGTTTTATTGTACGTTTTCATTTTCTTAAAAAGACAAAGATCAAGATGAAAAAGACCGAACACACGAGATAGAACATTCACAACCGTTGGCTCTGGTTGTCGGGGCGGCCTCCACCCCCGGACCAGGAACACAGCAGCTGCGGGCCCAGCAGAGGCACGAGGCGAGGAGAGAACACCCGGCATCCGCTTTTCTCGGATGCTCTGCAGTTCTTCTCCCAGACCCGGTCTCACGCACCTCGCATCGCATTACATCAAGCCGGACGACACAAAGCAGGACTCTACTCTGACGCAAAGTGACTGGGCGCGTTATGGTTTCCCCTCCATGGAGTCAGACTTCTCTGGGTTCTTCCACTCCTAGCTCTGTGGGCCGGCGGCCTCCCTGGGTCCGAGGTGACCACGTGTAGGAGGAGAGCGCCCAGGAAGCTGGCCACACGGCTCCCGTGGGAGGAGGGTCTAGAGGCATCAGTGCCCAAGACACAGGTCTAAGAATGGAACCCGCCAAGCCGTCTTGGTGCTGGTTAGGTTTTATTTTAACAGGATGTTTCCTCTTCATCCGTTTTTCAAAATATCAGTTATATCAATATTAGAAGTGTAAACGGGTACAAAATATACAGTACATAGAAACAATTTTCCGAACTAGTCTATTGCCTAACAAAAGGACGCATGAGGAAGCGGACTGAAAGGAAGCCACGGTCTCTGGTTCCTCAGGGGGGAACAGGTTACCCGTTGGGGGCAAGGGGACCAGTGGCTGTGCCAACGAAACAGGAACGGACACTTGTGTGGTAGGAACAGCATTGCGGCAGAATCAAGAAACCTGGGCTGTTTCTAATTCTACCTCTACGATGTCAGAGGGGGAATGAACAAGCACTTGCCCCTCACGCAGCCTCAGACCTGCCACCCGGCACCCTCCCCCCGCCCCCTGGGGAGAATGGGTGCACACTCCAGACAGGCCAGCAGAACCTTGCCGCCTAATGATTTTGCTCGGCCAGCGGTGGTACAGATCTTCAGAGGGCAGCCGCAAGTACCTTCTTTCCCCCAAGCCGGTGGTGCTCCAGGACGACCAGCCTGTCTAATCCGTGGCCTTCCTCGACTGCTGGCACGCGGCCTCGCACTCCCGAGTGAGGCTGGGAGGGGTGCCCTTGGAGGAGTTTACTTCCTCATCTCTAACAACACTCGTCCCGCGTGCTTTACAAGGTCACAGTAATCAAATGAGACGCGATGTGAAAGCGTTCTGACAACGAAGAAACACTCACTACACAGAGCAAAGGAAAGAGAAGCATTTGGCTGGAGAGGAAAGTGGCCCCACATGGGGTTCGTGGGGTTCGGCAGGCCAGGCTTTGTTCCTGGCTCCGCCGGTAACTGAGGGTGAAAGGTTGGGCCTGCCCACCTCTGCCTCCTCCCCTGCGCAGCCCTAACACTGTGTTTTCAGGTGGCTCTCCTTTATGAGGCCCTGAGTCCCATAACAGGGTGACACCACCCAGATCCCTTGCCGTTAGGGGCAGCAGATGGCCCATAATGGGCCAGCACTTTGGGTGGGGGGACTTTTCAGATGGAGGGGCAAGCTGGGGAACGGGACTGGCTGCCGGTGGGCGCGTCCTTCTCCCTGTGGACTCTGACCCGTGGTGGGGGTTCCACACCCTGGAGGGGATGGGTGATGGGAGGAGCTTGGAGCCCCAGGCCCAGACCTGCCCCACCACCAGGCCAGCTTGGTGGCCAGGTGGGGCGGGGGTTTCTCAACTCTGCTGCGCCGCCACCCCCACCGGCCCCTCCCTAGGAGTCAGCGGGGCCAGGGCAGGTCCGGGACCCTCCTCACCTGTGTCCCCAGCCGGCCAACTCACTGTCGGACTTGGTACGGTCACAGCCCACACAAACGCACGCTCCGGAAACCGAAAGTACACTATAAAGTTTAAACTGGTGCTACGACTATTTTCCAGCGTTTTCGTCAAGAATTAAAAAAAAAAAAAAAAAAAAAAAAAAGTCTCCATAATTAAATTACTTAAAATTCTATGCTGCTCAGTTCCACAATCAGAGAATTCTACTTTGTTTAGAGGTGGAGGCCGGATCGTTTGATAGTTTCTCTCCCTCCAGCGATCAGTTCAGCGGCTGGGAAACCGGCTTCCCCGGGCTCCGTTCCCACCACCGCCCTGCCGCCTCCGAGTGGGGCTCTCCTTAGGCGCGTGGCCTGCAGCGGGGCCAGGACACCGGGGCGCCCCCCCCACCCTCGCCAGCTCGGGCGGGGGAGGGCGGGGGGCGTCACAGGTCCGCGCCGTCGCTGGGTCCCAGGACGCTCAGGCCACAAGTCCAGTCGGTCACTAGGTCTGTGGAGGCCAAGGGTCCTTTGGAGGCCGGGCTCTTGAAGGGGTCCGGGGGCCCGGCCGGGAGGGGCGGGAGGGGCTGGCCGCGGGCCGGGCCCTTGGCCCCCGCCGCGTGGTTGCGCTGGTGCTTGCGTAGGTGGTCCTTGCGGATGAAGCTCTTGCCGCAGACCGTGCAGGTGAAGGGCCGCACGCCCGTGTGCGTTCGGTAGTGGTCGATGAGCTTGGAGCGCTCGGTGAAGCGCTTCTCGCACTCGGTGCAGGGGAACGGCCGCTCGCCCGTGTGCAGCATGCGGTGGCGGATGAGGTGCGCGGGGCGCGTGAAGCAGCGGCCGCACTCCCCGCACCGCAGCGCGCTGCCGTCCCGCGCGCCGCCGCCCGCCGCCCCCGGCGCCCCCTCGGGCGGCCCGCAGCTGCGCTGGTGCGCGCTCAGGCTCACCTGCAGCTGGAAGCTCTTCCCGCACGTGGCGCAGGTGAAGGGCCGCCCTCCCGGCGGGGCGGCGGGGTGCTTCTTCAGGCCCGGCTTGTGGCCGAAGCCCTTGGTCCGGCCGGGGTATTTACAGGGGTCGCCGAAGGGTCTCGGGGCCTGGCTGGGGTCCAGCACGGCCTCCCCGCTGTCGGGGGAGGTGTAGGGCACCCCCTCGGGCCCAGTCCTCGGGTTCAGGCCCACGGGGGGCTTACACCGGAAATTCCAGCCCCACCGGACCCCCCCAAAGAGCCAGTCCCCCGGCGGGGTCTCCTCCTGGGCCACCGCGGGGCTGAGCTCGCCCATGTCCCGCTCAGGCCGGGCGGGCTCTCTCAGCCCCAGCACAGGGTCCTGGCTGGGGAAGGAGCCGCCCTGGTTTTCCCAGGCTCCTTCCTGGACGGGACTAGGGAAAAACCTTGTGGCTTGGCCTGGTCCAAACAGGGTCCCGTGAGCCTCCAGGTCGGTAGGATGCACTGGCGTGGCCACCACCTCCTCTTCCTGGACTTCTGTTTTTATCACAATTTTGACATCTGCTGAGAAAGGCAGAAGGACCCGGTATCGTCGCGTCCCGTACCTGCTTAAGGGAGGAGCCGATCCTTCCGTCTGGCTGTTCGGCAGCTACTCCGCTCCACCATGACGGTGAGTCCTACTCTCCCAAGCCTCAGGATCCCGTTGGGCAGAGCCCCCCCACCGGCAGTCATGCGGCCAAACCCTGGGCGAGGACCTTCACAGGTAAAGCAACCATCGCATTTGCTCACCCGGGTCTCATTTTCGCTTTGGTTATTAAGGCTACTCCTGAGTTCATCCTAAGGCTGACCACTGGTGGGCACGTTTGGAATGCAGCAAGCATTCTATGTGGCCCGCCGGCTAGTGAGAAAAATATTAGCCAAACAGTAAAACTGTGTTTGATTTTATATAAATGTACTTGACTCTCACATCCTGAAGTTTTATATCAGGGACCTGGGCTTTTAGCACAAATATGACAGGAATGAGGAAAGTAACAGATAACTGGCCTTCAAAACAGAAGTAAATGGAAAACTAATCCATAAGTTTGGTAGTCGTTCTTCCTGATCCTGGCCTTCGGACGCCTGTCTTTGGTAGTGTTGATGGGTCACAAGCGGCTCTGGTCTGGTTTGGTTTTTCCCACGCCAGCAGAGAGCCAGGGCGGCTGAGCCTGGGCAGGCGATACGTCCTCTCAAGGGATCAGCTTTAGCAGGGTTGACTGGTTAGGACCATATATGAAAGGGACAGTCGGAAACACATACGCTCTCAAGAAAGGCTGTTTGAGCTTAAGAGTTTGGAAGGAGATCAAGGACAGACTATAGAGTCCTAACGCCACAGACACCTAAAGGCCTGTTGGCTGAGAGGTCAGGGAAGTTCGGCAGTAAAAACGAGGGCCCCGGGCCGAGGCAGCCTTGCAGGCAGACGTGAGCCTTTCCCGCCCCCTCTCAGCCGCACCATACCTTCCGTGGAGGCTGCTGTGTTGAGCTTCAGTGTCCCGTCCGAGCATGCTGAAGAAGGGTGATGGGGAGGGAGGTCCGCCTGCCAGGAAGTGGGTGGGATCGTGGTGGAAAAGTTGGAGTGGACGCCTGCAGTGAGGACAGATCAGAGCCCGGGGGTTAGGGGAAGGAAGGGCAGGTGAGACTCTAAGATCCCACCTGGGCCTTTTCTGCGGGAGCGTAACCACCTCTCGTCTCCCGCACCCAGTTTTCTGTGGCCCCCTTCTCTGAGGCACCAGGAAGCTCGATGTCACTGCTTATTTCATGCAGGCCTCTGTAATGCGAGGCAGCTGGCAATTTGCCCTGGGGCGAGGACAAGGCAAACAGGAGTGCAGTGGACCGAGGTCAGGCAGAGAGGCTCTGAGACGTGAGCACCACCAAACCCGGGGGGGGGCGGGCACAAGGTATCATTAGGCACAGCCCCCTCCCTTCATGGGGGAAAACTCCCCAGTGGGTCAGGCCGGATGTCCAAGATCTGGGAGGCCACAGCTCCACAGTGCTTCCAGGTCCTTTCCCACACCCTGCCGTCAGCCCCCACACTTGTCCCTGTGTCTGCTTTAGCTGCGGCCACTCACCAGAGGCGGCATCTGTAGAGACGTCTCCTGCTCCGGAGTCCAGCTGGCTGAGGCCCCACGGCTCCTCCCCGATATCCGGCTGTCCGGCTGCCCAGGCCTCTACCCCCAGAGCCTGCTGCTCCTGGAGCTGGAGCTCGCCCTCCTGCTTGATCTGCATTAAGAGGTCAGGGGCAGGAACCGGGGGCCCCGAGCCTGAGAAAGGGAAAGTGCATGAACACACAGCATCAGGGCCCCTCGGCCCCGGTGGGGGACACACATCCAGCCAAGGAAATGGACACGGGCGCTTACAAGGCTCAGATGGCAAAAGAGCCTGGTGGGAACGGAAGGCCAGAGCAAGCAGGGGCAGCGGGGCCTTCTGGGCAAAGCGTGAGGTCACACGGTAGTGAGCATAGGGGAGGGTGGGAAGGGGTGAGGAATATGACCGTGAGTTCTTAGGGCTGGATCTTTGGTCCCTGGGGAAGGCCGCGCTGCTCTGGGGAGGTCCTGCCCTCACTCTTAACACAGAAACGTTACATAAAATGTAAGCCCGAGTATCCCCCCAAACCATACCCCTCTGCCCCACCCCCCGCACATGTATGAGTGAGCATAAAACAAAGATTCCAGATATAAGAATCAAAGAGCAAATGCAAAGTCAAATCAAGAGTTGGAACAGAGGCCAGGTGACCCAGGGAGTTGCTGGAACAGGACACAGGCCTTGGAGGCTGGGCTTTGATGTCCAGGTGTGGCGAGACAGTGCTGAGCTGCCTGCGTGAAGCCAGGAGCCAGGAGGCTCTGTCCCTTCGGTGAGCTGGGAGCTGGAAATAACTCCATCCACCTGAGGGCGCTACAAGGAAGCCGCCACCTGTCTAGAGCCACGGGTGGGACAGCCACCCTAAGAAACGGGAATTTCCCCATGTCCACACCGAATTCATACTGCCTACGTGGTACAGAGACCCTAAGCTGAGAAATTCACAGAAACGCTGGCTGACCACCACGGCGCCCAGGCGGCCCCCCCCCCCCACCCGCCCAGCACAGGGAATGCAAACCTGCCCATGGGGACACCCCCCCCCCAACTCAGGCCACAGGAGGTCCTATGAAAATAAACTCAGGCCACAGGAGGTCCTATGAAAATAAACTTACAAACCAGGAGAGTGGCCAAACAACACGAGAGTCGTGGCCAAACTCACTCCCAAGAACTATGGAAAAAAGAAGCTGAAGGATATGGTGTCTTAAGTATCAGCGTGGGAGTTGACACAGCACAGCCTGTGCCCGAGGGTCACTGGTGCCAGGTCACACCACGGAGTGGCCCGGAAACCTCCAGGCCAAGGTCTTGGTGGCCCCAAGGACCAGCAGAGGTGGACAGAGAGTCTCAGGATGACAGCATCTTAAACATCTTAAATCTTTCAGGGGATGCCTGGGTGGCTCAGTAGGTTAAGCGTCTGACTCTTGGTTTCAGCTCAGGTCATGATCTCACGGTTCCTGAGATCGAGCCCCCTGTCGGGCTCTGTGCTGACAGCGTGGAGCCTGCTTGGGATTCTCTCTCTCTCCCTCTCTCTCTGCTCCTCCCTGGCTTGTGCCCACGCGTGCGAGCTCACTCTCCGTCTCTCTCAAAGTAAATAAATAAAATTAAACATGACAAAAAAAATAAACACAGTTCTCAGACATTACTGAGCTCACAACTACAAATCGCCACCTCAACCAGAAAAGCAGCTGCCTCAGTGGGTCAGCAGACCACACACTGCAGCATCTGCCCTGCAGAGATGTTAGGATACTGGAATTACCATATACAGAATATGGACCTTAATATATTCAGAAAAATAAAAAGGGAGAGCATCTGATGAGAGTATCAAAACTGATTACAGGAGGGGCGCCTGGGTGGCTCAGTCGGTTGGGTGTCTGACTTCAGCTCAGGTCATGATCTCACGGTTTCTGGGTTCAAGCCCCGCGTCAGGCTCTGTGCTGGTGGTGTGGAGCCTGCCTGGGATTCTACCTCTCTTTCCCTCTCTGCGCCTCCCCAGTTCGTGCTCTCTCTCTCTCTCAAAAATAAAATAAACAAATGTTAAAAAAAAAATAGTAAAATAAAAAGAAACAGGTGGAATTAATTTTAACAATATATTTTACTTAACCCAATATATCCAAAATGTTCAGCATTTATGTATCTCATCTTTATAGTACTTTTTAAGTCACCAACAGCCACATGTGGCTAGTGCCCACCATGCTGGACATTTAAAAGGTAAAGATGATCGGACTAAAAATGAACAAGAAACCTAACTATATGCGGTTTGCAAAAGACACGCCTACAACAGAAGGCTGCAAAAGCAGTGTAAAAGAATCAAAGCCAGAATAAAGAAAATTTTTAAAAAGATGCAGTTATCCCATATCTGATGAAATAAAATAAAAAAAATTTTTTTTTCAATGTTTATTTTATTTTATTTAAAAAAAAAAAATTTTTTTTTTCAATGTTTATTTATTTTTGGGACAGAGAGAGACAGAGCATGAACGGGGGAGGGGCAGAGAGAGAGGGAGACACAGAATCGGAAACAGGCTCCAGGCTCTGAGCCATCAGCCCAGAGCCTGACGCGGGGCTCGAACTCACGGACCGTGAGATCGTGACCTGGCTGAAGTCGGACGCTTAACCGACTGCGCCACCCAGGCGCCCCTCAATGTTTATTTTTAAGAGAGAGAGAGAGAGAGAGAGAGAGAGAACAAGAAGGGGAGGGCAGAGAGAGAAGGAGACACAGAATCGGAAGCAGGCTCCAGGCTCTGAGCTGTCAGCACAGAGGCCAACGTGGGGCTTGAACTCACAAACCACAAGATCATGACCTGCACCAAAGTCAGAGGCTTAACCGACTGAGCCACCCAGACGTCCCAAAATAGATTTTTTTTTTAAATGTTTATTTATTTTTGAGAGAGAGACACAGAGACAGAGCACAAGCAGGGGAGGGTCAGAGAGAGAGAGGGAGATGCAGAAACTGAAGCAGGCTCCAGACTCTGAGCTGTCAGCACAGAGCCCGACATGGGGCTCGAACTCACAAACTGTGACATCATGACCTGAGCCGAAGTTGGAAGCTTAACCAACTGAGCCACCCAGGTGCCCCGTCGAAATAGAATTTAAAAAGAGAAATATTCACAGAAATAAAAAAAGGACCACTGTGCAAAGTTATATTGGCCAGAAAGAAAAACTAATTCTACATTTTTAATCTAATAACTTAGCTTTAAAATAATACAGCAAAACTCCAGAAGAAATAACTCCCAACTTCTCAGTGGAGTATTTCAACATACCTGTTTCTATAACTGATAAATCTAGCTGACTCAAGGTCATAGGATTCGAATACACTATTAACAAACCTGATCAAATGGACACAGTAGAATCTAAAGACAAGGAAAACTCAAGTTTTTTAAGCCACCCCGAGCAAGAAGGAAAAATGAACACTTTCTAGACCATAAAGCAAACTTTAGTCAATTTTTAAAATACTAATCTTTTAAACACTGATTTTGTAACTATAACATTAAGTTAGAAATCAATAACATATACCCCCAAACTCCCCATACCTACTAAAATTTAAAAATATCTAGGGCGCCTGGGGGGCTCAGTAGGTTAAGCGACTGACTTTGGCTCAGATCATGATCTCACAGTTTGTGGGTTTGGGCTCCACGTTGGGCTCTGTGCTGACTGACAGCTCAGAGCCTGGAGCCTGCTTCGGATTCTGTGTCTCCCTCTCTCTCTCTACCCCTCCTCCACTCACACTCTGTCTCTCTCTCTCTCTCTCTCGAAAATAAACATAAAAAAAAAAATCTATGTTTTCTAAATAATTCAAGACTCTAAGGAGAAATCACAATGAAAATTAGAAGATATTTGGAACCCAATGCTAATGAAAATATAATTTATCAAAATATGTGAGTTGCATCTACAATGGTACTTAGAGGGAATTTTATGACCTTGTATATTTATATTAAAAAGAGAAGACGGGTTGAAAATTAAGGGTCAGGGCAAGATGCTGGAAAAGAAATGACATGCACAACAAAACCCCTTTAAAAACTAGAAGACAGGGATGCCTGGGTGGCCCAGCCAGTTGAGTCTGGCTCTTGATTTTGGCTCAGGTCACGATCTCACAGTTTGTGTGGAGCCTGCTTGGGATTCTCTCTCTCTCTCTCTCTCTCTCTGACCCTCCCCCACTCGTGCACACACTCTCTCTCAAAATAGATAAACATTAAAAATAAAATAAATAAAAAGTAGAAGACAGGCAACAATACAAGAGCATAAATTAATAAAAGAGAAAACAAAGATAGAATACAGAGAGCCAAAAGTTGGTTCTTTGAAGAGACTATTAAACCGTTACGTCTATTAAGAAAAAAAGGAGAAAGCACTGATAACCAACATGAAGAATGGAAAAAGAACAGAATTATAAACACAGCAGAGATTAGAAGATGGTTTTATGAATGTTACTCCAAGTCATTTGGAAACTCTGGGGAGGTGGACAAATTTCTTAGAAAAACTAGAATTTGCTAAAACTGACTAAAAAGTGATAGAAAACCTGAATAGTCCTATCCCTATTAAAGAACTTCAGTCAGTAGACCAAAATCTCCCCCCACAAAGACCACTTGAGGCCCAGATGGCCTCACTGGTATTCTCTACTCAACATTCAAGGAACGGATAATTGCAATATTACACAAACGCTCTGAGAAAATAAAAAAGGAGGGAATACGTCATAGCTTATATCAAAACCAGACAGACAGTCTGAAAAAGTAAAATAGGCCAGTTTCACTCATGAACAAAGATTCAAAAATCCTAAACAACTAGCATACTAAATCCAGAATCCAGCAGTGTATATAAAGGTTCATGACTAAGTTAGGTTTATTCTCAGATCACAGGATTGATTCAACAATAGAAAATCACATAATTTGCCGTATTAGCAGGTTAACGGAGGAAAAATCACATAATCATCTCAACAAACACCAGAATAGCATTGTATAAAAATTCAACATCTTTCCTTATTAGAAATATCTCATCAATTGGAAATACGGGAAACTTCTTTAACTTCATGAAGGGTACTGATAAACAAAACCTTTAACAAACGTTAGACTCAATGTGAAAAGTTAATAAGCATTCTCTTTAAAATCATGAACCAAGGATACCTGCTATCGCTACTTTTATTTCAGCCAGCACAATAAGACAAGAAAAAAATTAACCGTAAAGATCTGAAAGGAGACAAAACATTCTTATTACTCATAGATGATAGGATTATCTTTTCAGGAGATCTGAGAATCATCAGACAATTATTAGCAATGTTATTAGCATTAATGAGAATGTGAGCAAGGTTTTTAGGTGGAAATATCAGTAAATGAAATACAACTGTATTTTTGTATGCTTTCCAAAAGGGTTTTAAGGGAGCCTATCAACTACCATTTTTCTTCCCTGTCGTGGATCTTAACAGAGAAAATAAAACAAAAGAGGAAGTCAGGTGAGGGTAAACTGTTTTTATTACATAATGATAGCTGAGGATTATCGTCCACAAGAGGGGTTCCTACTACTGACTCTAGGACAGGAAGTCCCCTACCTGACCGCAGTGAAGGAACCTGTCCCCTGTGGGTGACCAGCTGCCCCAGGGGAGGAGGACAGACAAACAAGGACTGTCCCTGGTGGGCCCCCTGGAGGGGATGCCTGGGGGCAGAGAGGGATGTCACATAACTGAGCCCCTGCGAGAGATAAGGTGCCTGGAGAGGAGTGTTTCCTGCCCCGCAGCTCTAGCAAACATCGGCAACAGATAGAAGAAGCATGTTAACAAAAGGCACCACTGGTAATAATGATTTAAAAAAAAAAAAACGAAAGGGGCGCCTGGGTGGCTCAGTCGGTTAAGCATCTGACTCTAGATTTCAGCTCAGGTCATGATCTCACAGTTCGTGGGTTCGAGCCCTGCATTGTTCTCTGCATCTCTCTTGCTCTCTCTGCTCCCGTCCCCCCCCAACAACTCATTCTTTCTCTCTCTCTCTCTCACAATAAATAAATAAAACTTAAGAAAAATACAAGAGAAAAAACTAAAAAAAAAAAAAAAAAAAGGAAAGAATAAAAATAAACACCAGGAACCTAGTAACATACCTAATAACAACAAAAACAAGATCTTTTGGGGGGAAAATTCTAAAACTTCAATGAGAGAGTACAGACGAGCTGAACGGAGGGGCTTCAGACATTCACAAATAACACGAATAACGGCAAAGGAGTCCGTTGTCTCCAACGGGCATAATAGACTGAGTGCAACTCCAACCACAATCCCAGCTGGATTTTTCACAGAACTTATTATAAGGCAATTGAGAAGCTGATCCCAAAGAACAAAGGAAAAGACCCGAAGCACTGGTGTGGAGGGACCAGGCTCCCGCCTCCCACCGCCAGGGAAATCCAGCCCCGACAGACTCAGCGCTTGAACGCGGAAGGCAGAACCTTTAGAAGAAAATGTGAGATGGTGTATCGCAACCTCGAGGTAGGGAAGATTTCTTACTAGTTTACGACATAAAAAGGACAAACCATAAAGGTAAAAACTAGTAAATCCCGGTACATTAAAATCAAAAGCATCTGTTCTTTAAAATACACCGTGACCGGAGAAGGTATCGGCAATACACATACCTGACGAGAAGATTAATACTCAGAACATGAAAGGAGCGCTTACAAATCGGTAAGGAAAGGGAAAACAACTTACAAGAGAAATGGACAACAGACACACTCAACAGGCATTTCACAGAAAAGGAAAGGTAAGTGGCCTGGAAGCGGGGGACGTGATGTGCAATCTCACTAATTAGGAAAATGCACGTGGTAAAATACGACTTTTAACCCGGTTCACTCCCACCAGATGGGCAGAAGTGAGGACGCAGGCATTTCCGGGGCTGGCGAGGATGAGGTGCCGCGGACGTCCGGGCACCGCTGGCGGGTGCCTGGTGGCAGTGCCGCTTTGAACACTCAGACGTCACCTGGAAAAGTCGAACATGCATCTTTCCTAGGCCCCGGCAGTTCCACGCCCGGGTCTACAACTAGAAGAAGTTTTGCGCACGCGTAACGATGTTCCCAACATCACTGTTCCTAAAAGCAAAAAAGTTAGAAACAAGACAAACGCCCATCAGCAGAAGGAAAAAATGCGCTGTGTCATAGTCATAAGAGAGAAACCCATGAAGTGGTGAAAAGGAACGGACGTCAGCTGTACCGCATCAGCAGGGACGCCGCTCAGAATCAAGGTCAAACGAAAGGATACGGATGGTATGATCTGCACCAAGTTCAACTTGAAGACTAGAGATGGTGTGGTGTCATTCAAAAAAGGTTCACAATGGCATTTAGGAATATACACACAAGGAATGAAAAATGTAAAGAAAACCAAGGGACTGGTCATATCTACTTCTGAATTTTCTGTTTATCTGTAAAAGGAAGGGGGGGGGGATGGGATCAGAAAATGACAATGGGGCCATGGAAGGTTCTGGCTGTGTTCTATTTCTGATGCTGGGTATTGAGACTATGGGTGTTTACTATGATTCTCCAAGGGTCACACGGATTTTGTTCTGTATGTATTTGCTAATGTTATGTATGATATACGGTTACAATGTTTTAAAGAAACAAAACAATATTAAAAAAGAAAAAAAGAACCCATTTGATACAACATAATACTTGCTCACAATAGCTTTAGCCAGAAGTGGAAGGAAACTTCTATAAACTTATAATAAGAGTACTATCGAAAGTCTATGGCAAAAACCATCCTTAACTGCTGAGACCTTCAAAGCACCTCACAGATAAGGATGCCAGCTATCTCTGGAACTGCTCGGCAATGTCCTAGCCAAACTGCTGGATGAGAAAAATAAAGTTACAACAATTTAAAAAGAAGAGATAACTTTTGTGTTATCTGTGGAGGGTACAATTGCCTACATTAAAAAAAAAAAAAAAAAAAAAAAAAAAAAAACACCAAAAAAAAAAAAAACCCAAACCAAAAAACCATGAGAACCTAAATTGGCAAATCATTAGAATAAGAAAGTTGAGTAAAAGTTGTTTTTTACTAAAGAAAGTCAACAGCAGAGCTGTGTACCTGTGATAACTATTTAAAATGTAGGGAGGGGAGGGTAGGTGATGGGCATTGAAGAGGGGCATCTTTTGGGGTGAGCACTGGGTGTTGTATGGAAACTAATTTGACAATAAATTTCATATAATAAAAAGTGTAATTAATGTAAAAACCCCATTCACAATAGACACAACGATCAGAGAAAACTGAAGCCTTCTTCAAGCACACACAGAAGCCTTCGTTAAACGAGTCTTCCCATGGGTAGAGGGGCTCATATTGTAATAAGGGTAATTCTCCAGAAATGAAATTATACAGTAAATGCAATTCCAATCAGAATGCCAGCCGGATTTTCTGAGAACTTGACATAAAGATTCTGAAACTCATATAGGAGAACAAAGGCCCAAGAAGAACAAAAGCCACGGAAAGTTCTGGAGAGCAAGTAGGGAAGGCTTAGTCTTCTAGGTACGAGGGCTTATTATGAAGCTAAAACAGTGCGTGTTGGCGTAGAGACCAAGACCCAAAACACAGAATAAAGAGCCCAGAAAATGTGCCTGTGTGTATGGGAACCCGGTTCACGACCAAACTGGCAGTACAAATCATTGGAGAAAAGAAAGAATCCTCAGCAAACTTTGTTGGGAAATCAGATACCCTTGTGGGGAAAAACATTTTTCATTCTCCCTTGCAACCTACACATATATTAATTCTTGATAAACACTTAAATGTGAAAAGCAAAACTCTGAAAGTTTTATAAGAAGGTAGAGGCGAATGTCCTTCTGACCTGGAATGAGGTAGGGAAGGCTATCTTAAGATAGAAAAAGCAGATCGTAAAGGAAGAAATGGGTAAGTTTGATTCGACCCAAAATCAAGGCTTCTATACAAGGCACTACAAACTTAGAAGACCTGATACAGACTGGGAGATGTTTTGTAATGCAAATAACAGACAAAGGGTTAGTATCCAGAACCTATGTAAAGTCTGAATCGATAAGAGAGTGAAAACCAGAGAAAGACAATTTGCAAAGAAACCAAATAAACGTGAAAAGGAGGCTCCATCTCCCTAAGAGTTGGGGAAATGCAAATGAAAACCATGCCGTTCATTTCAACCTCCATCAGACTGGCGAGAGTCTCAGGACGAAAGTGGGCAAAGCTGTAAGAAAACAGGTACTCAGAACTGCTGAAGGGAGCGGGACACGCTGGTGTAACCATGGCAACAGCAGAGGTGTAGACAAGTGTGCCCTGTGATGCAGGGGTTCCTCTCCGGGTCTATTCCCCAGAGAGTCTGCGGCTCATGGACACAGAGAGACAGGTGTAAAACTGCCCACTGCAGCACCACTTGTGAGAGGGAAAAATCACACACAGCGGAAGTGCAAATCAACAGACCAGTGGATAATAAATGTAATGCGGTTGCTTTGGGGATAGTAAGCATCTGTTAAAATGAATGGACTTGATCTATACGCATCAGTGGAGATAAACCTGAAATACCAAATATTGAGTGATAAATATAATGACATTGATATAACTTTCCAAAACCTGCAAAACCACATTGTGTATTGTTTATGGCTACATATACACATAGTTTTAAATAAAAGTTTTAAAGTGGGATGGATGGGCAAAAGACATGAGTAGACACTTTTCCAAAGACATCCAGATGGCTAACAGACACACGAAAAGATGCTCAACATCACTCATCATCCGGGAAATACAAATCAAAACCACGGTGAGATACCACCTCTCACCTGTCAGAATGGCTGACATTAACAACTCAGGCAACAACAGATGTTGGCGAGGATGCAGAGAAAGAAGAACCCTTTTACAATGCTGGTGAGAATGCGAGCTGGTGCAGCCACTCTGGAAAACAGTGTGGAGGTTCCTCAAAAAGTTAAAAATAGAACTACCCTACGACCCAGCAATTGCACTACTAGGCATTTATCCACGGCATACAGGTGTGCTGTTTCGAAGGGACATATACATCCCCATGTTTATAGCAGCACTATCGACAATAGCCAAAGTATGGAAAGAGCCCAAGTGTCCACTGATGGATGAATGGATAAAGAAGATGTGGTGTGTGTGTGTGTGTGTGTGTGTGTACACGTATATACACATATATGTATATATACATATACATATATATATGCATACATACATACATACATACATGGAGTATTACTCGGCAATCAAAAAGAATGAAATCTTGCCATTTGCAACTATGTGGATGGAACTAGAATGTATTATGCAAATGAAGTAAGTCAGAGAAAGACAAATATCATATGATTTCACTCCTATGTGGAATTTAAGATACAAAACAGATGAACATAAGGGAAGGGAAGCAAAAATAAGATAAAAACAGAGAGGGAGACAAACCATAAGAGACTCTTAAATATGGAGAACAAACTGAGGGTTGCTGGAGGGGAGGTGGGTGGGGGGATGGGCTAAACGGGGGATGGGCATTAAGGAGGGTCCTTGTTAGGATGAGCACTGGGTGCTATATGTAAGTGACGGATCAGTAAATTCTATTCCTGAAATCATTATTACACTGAATGTTAACTAGCTTGGCTTTAAATTAAAAACAAAAAATAATACAAAACATAAAATGTGGATGGAAAGGATAAACACCAACTTTAGGACAACTGGTTACCATAGGGAGGAGTGAGTCTAGGAAATCTAACAAGGAATTTAACACACATATTTTAACACGCAGATATTTTAAATTACATAACACCACAGACACTCAACAAATAACTGTTGAACTCCTACTCTGTGCTAGGCGGTATTCTAGGTGCCTGTAATGATCATATGAACCAAAGACATACAGGTTCTTGTCCTCGTGAAATTTACTGGCCATACATAAAATCTGTAAACATGAAATCCATAATCTCTATGTGAAATACATATAATATCTGTATCTCCATCAATTCGGTAAATATGAACTATATATAACAATCTAGAAATATACATAATAGATGACACCATCTGCTACGGAACAAACCAAAGCAGGAGAAGGAGACTGGAAATTCTGGCGGGGGAAAGGGGCCACAATTTTCAACAAGCAGAGACCCAAAGGAGGTAAAGGGTGGAGCTGGGAAGTATCCGAGGGGCATTCCTGGCAAGTGCAAAGGCTTGGAGCCTGGAGCAGCCTGCGGTGTTGGGGGAAAGCAAGGATGGTGTGGCTGGAACAGAGGGAGCGGGACATAGAGAAATGAGCCAGAGTCTCTGAGTCAGTGGGAAGCCAGTAAGGGGTTGTGAACAGAAGAGTGTAAGGCTTGCTCTGGGGGGTTAAGGCAGGAGCAGGTATGCTGGTTGGAAGGTGACCGCAGGAGACAATGGCCTCAGAGTAGAGGCGAGGCGGGACGGCACTCTGCACAAGTCTGAAGGGGGTGCCAGCTACTAGGATTTCCCGATGGATGTGGGTGTGAGAAAGCGTTGGGCTGACTCCTGGGTCCTGGCCTGCACCTGCAGGGTGGACAGCTGTCTATATTGTGGCAGGGGAGAGGAAGACGTGTCTGCTGGGGGTGGGGGGGGGAGGAGGTGGAGCTCAGCGGGGTGTGCAGAATTGAGGGAGGGGTGAGGCAAGAGGCACACCGGTGGCACGTGGAGCTCTCAGAGCCACTGCTGGGATGGCAGAGCAGGGGCATGGGCGGAGGTGGGAGGGCACCCCAACGGTTCAAGGTCAGAAAGAACACCAGGGATAGCACAGGAAAGGTGTTAAGTGCGGCAGGAGGAAACCAGGAAGGTTTCCTGTCAAAGAAGTGAATCTGGGAAGAGAGTGATCAATGGTGACAAATGTCCCAAAGTAACGCCACGAGGGTCCCTGGTGGCCTTGCCAGGAATGTTGATGGAAGGGCTTCAAGAGCAGGAAGAGGAATGGGAGAAAGCGGGCACTGGAGGACAGCGACTGTGGGCAGTGTGACACGAGGAGCGCAGAAGTGGGAGGGCAGGGCTGTGGGGTCAAAAGTGGTCTGTTTCCAGATCGGGCATCCGACGGCAGAGACAGATGCTGGTGGGAAGGATGAGGGAGGAGGCCAGACTGGATCTAGCGTCCAGCAGAGGCAGGCCTTTGGCGGGAGGGATGGCCACAGCAGCGAACACAGAGAACGGGGCACAGGTGAGGCAGACAGGCTGCTGGGGTGGGAGGGCCACGAGGTTTGTTTCTTTTTGTTTCAAACAGTATTTTTTCAACATGAAAATCCTTCTCAGTCCAGCGGCCAAAAAAAGAACAGACGGTGAGTGATCCGGCCTGCAGGCCACAGTTTGCCAACCTCTGGGCAACTGAGTGGACCAAGGAGACACCGTGCGACCCCGGAGCAGTGCTGAAGCCCCCAGGTTGCAGGTGAGGAAGAGAAGGCTCATGGGGTTTTCTGCAGCCACATGCAGCTGCGTGGGAACAGGTGCACCACAGGCAGATGGATCTAACCGGGATTATAGTTCTGCCAGGTGAACACACAAGAGGCGTGACGGGGGGATGACGCCAGTGGACCAGAGCCCGGGCTGGGCAAGGAGAAACTGAGGACTAGCTGGGCAGTGGAAGGGCCAGATGCTGGGGTCAGGGTACCGGGCAGAGCCATCTGCAAGGACAGGAGGAGCACTAGGGCGCCGGGTTCAAGTCAAGAAGATGGGAGGCCTGCCTCAGGGGCAGGACCTCCGGGTGGGTGGTGGAGAGCGAGTGGAGGGTGGGGGCAAAGGAACAGAGAGGCTGCGGTGCTCAGAGCGCCATCCTGGGGACGTGCCATCGCTAGCAATGCTGGCAGGGGCGGAGATGAGGTCCGCGGAAGGCGGTAGGAGGACGGGAGGCGTCTGATTGAAAGGTGGGGGTTTGCAGGGAGGAGGGGAGACCAGCACAGGGGCAACATGGAGGCGCAGGGACACCGGTGCCTTCCGGGCCGGGGCTGAGCGGGACGCGGGGCAGGGGCGGGCAGCAGCGAATGCAGGGCCCGGGGAAGCCACCCGAGCAAGAATGGGTGGGGACGCTCCGGGAAGAGCGTAAAGATCTGAGGTCTTGCTGGGGACGGAGTCCCCACGAAGCAGGGCGGGAGAATTTAGGAACTGAAGCGGAGACGAGGTCTGTCGAGGGCATGCCCAGCCCAGAAGGGGTGAGGAGCGAGTGGGGTCCCGCCAGCAGCCACGGTATTTCCGGGGCCCCTCTTCCCTCTCGTGAATGACGGGGTGGAAACCAGAGAGGCCCCCGCGTAGATGTTATAAGGAAAATGAACAAACCCACGGTGGGCCTCCCCCGCAGGCTAGGAAGCCGGGCAGGTGTCCGATCCCTCATCTCCAACCACATGGCGCCCCGCCCAGTCGCACCGCTGTGCTCCACTTCCAGCTCTGCCCTCGGCACCTAGCAAGGACTCAGGGGCCGTCCGCGGGGCCGTCCGGGGAACTAAACTGCTGAACGCTTTCCCGACACCTCTACGCACCGCCTGCTCTGGCTGGGCGAACCTCTCATTGCGATGGAGCAGCAAACAGGGAAAACACATTTCGTTAATCACAGATTAAACACAGGTAGACTTTTCAGTAACGTAGGGGTTCGGACCACAGGGGATCCTGAGGCAGGTGGGACAGACGAGGCGGTTCTGTGGAGAAAGCAGGCTCGAGCCTGCACAGGTGGGGTCTCCCGGTCAGTGAGGGACTGTCACCCCTTACACCTGTCTGGGGCATCACGCTGGTGATCAGGCTCTTCTCACGCATCCACCTGTCCTTTCTTTAACTTTCAAAGGTGCTGACTGGCTCCAGGAAAAGCTGAGACCGTGACCCAGGGTGTCCAGATTCACCTTAAATAAATCTGTGGTTCTAATCACGTTGAAACGTGTGACCGGCCGATGAGATCGGCTCTTGGATGGGGGTAAGGCTGGCTTTTCATAAAACTGAGAAAGAAATTTTGTCTTCGACACACTCCTACCTTCCCTCTCAGTGACTTCTTCCCTCTTCCCCTAATTCCGGGCCCTGGCTCTATCTGTCTTCTGGAAAGCTAGGTTTCCTGCCTGTTTCCCCGCTGGGAAGTATTCCTAGAGTGTTTGTTTGTTGAGCAGGCTGTAGGTCATAACTCAACTATTAAAAAACAGATTTAAAACATTCGAGGCTGAGGTTTCTCCTTGGCTCTTCGTGGAAAGAAAGTCATGCCCTCCCTGGCCCTCTACTTTCCCGTTCCCACCTGATTGCCTGGCATCCCTGGCCTTCTCTCAGCCCCTCACCTGGACTCGGGTCCACAGGAACATCTGGAACCTTCGGGGCAGTGCGACGCCAGCTGCACGGCTCCTTCCCCTGTTCGGTCTGGGAGAGGACCTCAGGCTTGGAGATGGCGTAGTCTGAGGAAAGATAGGAAGGTTAGCTTTTGCCACGTGGTTCCATTCACAGCTGGGGACAGGCAGCCTGGGAATCCAAGAATGGCCAAGAAATGAAATTTCTAGATTAGTAAAGAGTCCTGGTTCTCAACCATGGGCAATTTTGTCTCCTAGGGGACATCTGGCAGTCTGGGAGACATTTTTATTTTATTTTAATTAAAAAAATTTTTTTGTAATGTTTATTCATTTTTAGAGAGAGAGAGAGAAAGAGAGAGAGAGAGAGAGAGAGGGGCAGAGAGAGGAGACACAGAATCCAAAGCAGGCTCCAGAATCTGAGCTATCAGCATAGAGCCCGATGCAGGCCTCGAACCCACGAACTGTGAGATTGTGACCTGAGCCGAAGTCAGATGCTCACTGAACCACCCAGTCGCCTCCCTTCAAGCTAAAATCTAACGTCACACTTGCGCCTGTTCCCATCCGCACTGAGCGTGCCTTATTGCCTTCAGGTCTGGGTCACGCAGAAACCATCCCAATAGGAAAGAAGCCCAGGAAGAAACAGCCTCTTGGGGTTACCCCATGTGGAGAGTGACAGGGGCCCTGGGAGTCTGTGGGGGCAGAGGGGAAGCATGGTCTGCCCGTATTGTCCACTAAACTGGAGGAGTGTCACCATCAAGGCCACACGCCCCAGTAAGAGAAGGCTAAAAGAAAGTGGATCGATTCCTTCCTGGACCCGAGAACGGTCAGAGGTTTTACACTCCGCCTCAGCAGGACAGAGACGTCCATGCTCCATGCCTGCTTAAGAGAAACACAACCACGCCTCTCTGTCCGGCCACCCGTGAACTTCACCAGCTAGAGGAAGCTTTCCACTCAGTCACCCGGTGCTCCTCTACGGTGAGAGGAGGTAACGCCCGGCATGGTCAAAGCTTCTAGTGATTTACGCACCCTTGTGGCGAAGCCCGCCAGCACGAGGAGAGAGGTTTGGGGACACTCAAAATCACATTTAGCAGAAAACTGAGCATCGCGCCTTACCCAGGGACACCAGCGTCTCGTAGTTGCCCCGCATCACGTGCTTGTAGAGCTCCTTCTGCCACTCGTCCAGCTTGCCCCACTCCTGCTCAGAGAAATACACGGCCACGTCATCAAAGGTCACGGGCACCTGGAACCACAAGCACCACGTGCGCTCACCCACACGCTTACGGGCAGGGCCCCGCGCGCTGTCCCACCCCCAGTGCCCGAGGGGTACCTTGGGGGCCTCCCCCTTGCTGCCCGGGGGCAGCCGCAGGATCCAGAAGTTCCTGTTTCTCAGCAGGTTCTCCATGTTCTCCAGCCGCCTCTGCAGCAGCCCGTACTCCTGCAGCAGGGTCCCCAGCACGGCCCACTTGCCCTCCAGCTGGTTCCCGAACTCCACGGCCGTCTTCTCGCAGTCCGCCAGCTTCTTCTCGGCCATCCCAGTTCGACCTTCGAGGGACAGCAGGCGGGCAGCCTGCGACTCGATCTTCCTCTCCATGGCCTGAATTGTGGCTGCCATTGTCCACGGAGAAATCTTTCGGAAACAAGGAGAAGTCCACCATCATCCGTGCCGTCCACCGTGTGCCTTGAGCCCATCTCTGCTAGGGGTGGGGGGGCTGGGCCGGGGGGTGGGGGTGGGGGGTGTGTGCGGAGCACAAAGGGAAAGCGGGGACGCCCTGTGCCACACGCCAGATCGCGACCTGGTGATCGGCTCCTCTGGGGGACTCAGACACCACGGCTGTTTGGGCTGGCGCCTTCCCTCCAGGCCTCTGTAGCACACCTTGCACACCCGGATCCCAGCGTTCACTGCCCTGCCCATTAATCTGCATCTGCCTGCGGGGGCTCTCTGGAGCATCTTCCGCAGCACAGTGCGCGGCCCGCGGAAGGCGCTCAGTGCAGTTCTGCTAATAAACAGTGACTTAGCCCTGCTGGCTCATTTCAGCGCATAAATAGTAAACTGCAGATTTACTAGAGCCCAGCCTGCACTTCCCATCGTAATCGCACAGGAACTGTCTACTGATGATGACCTAGCAACACACACACACACACACACACACACACACACACACACACACACACAAACAAAAAACAGCTGGTTCACTGAACCGGCACAAACATGAGCATTGCTCAACTGCTTTTTTTTTTTTTTTAAAGTATCTCGTGTCTCTCTTTTTTTTTTTTAATTTTTTTAATGTTTGTTTATTTTTGAGAGAGTCAGAGCACAAGTGGGGGAGGGACAGAGACAGAGGGAAACACAGAATCCAAGGCAGGCTCCAGGCTCTGAGCTGTCAGCACGGAGCCCGACCCGGGGCTCGAACCCACCAGCTGGGAGATCGTGACCTGAACCGAAGTCGGACACTTAACCGACTGAGCCACCCAGGCGCCCCTCGTGTCTCACTCTAATAAACATAAAAATCAAACAGCTAATTCCTCTCCCTCCAGTGCAATCTGATTTTGTCCCCTCCCCAACTGCTCCTCCTTAAACTAATAAAAACCACCGTTACTGCAAATCTCCACCAGCCAAGAGTTAGACTCTTTGACACAGGTGGCATTGGTGGGTCAAAGGGTCAAAAGGGGTCAAAAGCAACCCAGGTCCCCTGGGTCCCTGGAGAGTCTGATTTTGTCACTCGTGGTATCCAGCCCCTCCCAAAGGGAGAATTAGTCTCAGACATTTTTGTAGCCACCCCAGAATCAATGACACACCTGACAGATTGGGGAAGAACGTAAAAACATGCCATGAGGTTAGACTTTTACATCCGATAACCGTCATAAGGCTTCCCCCAAGCAGTGACTTCCCTGTTGCTGGAAAGTTCGCATGGTAGCCTGAATGACCTGATTGGCAGCTGGGGACCCTGAGGAAAGGGCTCATTTTGCTTTGGGTACGGGCTGAACCACCTGACTGACCCACATCTGAAGGTGGGACCGGCCGGTCAGAGGTTTAGATATTTGTGCCTCCTTCTGGCGGTGCCTGAGGACGGACGGCTCCTTACAACGTTCTGGAAACCAGTCCTCAACAAATGGTCGGTGCCTAGCAGGAACGAGTGAGGGCTCCTTTGGAGAAAGTCACTGAGAACAACATGGGTGGACGCTTCAGATAATAGGGAGAGGAGGAGAGTGTGAGCAGTGATGGGGGAGGCGTGGGGGGGGGGACTGTCAAGCACCCTCAGTGCTTCTGTGGCTGTTAGGAGGCCATACCAGATGACCTCTGACCTGAAGAAGGGCTTCACCTGGGTCTCAGAGGATGGGGAGGAGCTGGAGAGGCAGAGAACCATTGGAGGGAAGCTGGATGTGGGCGGGACTCTAGCTCTCAAGGGGTAGGTGTTTCTGCCTCGAGGCTATAGGGGCTGAACTGGGCTGGCACCTTGGGCCACCCTCCATGACGGCGACCATCCCTTCCCTTGCCCACGTGTCCTTTCCTATCAACCACCGCCATCTGACCCCAGCCTCCCAAGAGTTTGCTCCAGAAGCATCCACTCACTTCATCACCTGGCTCCCCAGCTCCTGAAATCCTACTCGGCATCTCAGTGCACTTGACTGCCAGTATCCCAATCTTTGCGTTGCAGGAAAAGGACATCTGCGTAAACTACTTTACGACCAGCAAGGCACAGTTTTCTTACATTTTAATGGGGCAGGGAGCCCCGTATAAGGGCTTCAGACTATTTAGTGGGAGGTGGTGACTGTTAGTGCTCAGGCCCAGCTCCTTACTGACCGGTGGGTGGATAATATGGGGCTGTCCTCAGACTCCTGCCAGGGAAGCGGAAAGTCCATGCTTCAGGGGAGCGGATGGTAAGAGAACTCCAAATCCTTCAAGGAATTCCCACCCATATGATGAAGTCCAGGCATCAAAACCCCTTCCAGCCCTTCCTGCGGCCTTCTCTCCCACCGCCTCCCTACCAAAACCGTCTTCTGGTGCAGGGGGCTGCCTTCTGGTCCTTGAACACGCCCCCCCCCCCCCCCACCGCTTTCTCTCTGTGCTCCAGCCCACCTCCCGACCTGGAAAGCTCCACTGGTCCGCCCAGCCTGATGAAATCCTAGCCTTCCCTAAAAGCCCAGCTCAAATCACAGAAGCACAAGCCAGGGAGGGGTGCCAGTCCCTCCCTCTCCTTCCCCTGCACTCCCACAGCCCCTTTCTACTTCAATGCAGGAACCACTCACCTCTGTTTTGCATCCTTAACACCAGTGTACCTGTCTGCTTCCCCCAAAACACAATGCGGCCCCGAAAACGGAGCAACTGTGTCTTTTCACACACTTTCTAGCTGTGCGATCCCAGGCAAGTTAACTTCTCCAGGCCTCGGGTTTTTCTTTTGTATGACAGAACGAGCACCTACCCCACAGGTTTGTTGTGAGGACAAAATAATGCCTAACAGGGCTGGTGCCTGCCTGCTTCTACGAGAGGGAGCAGCTGTCTTCCGCCCCGACCTCGATGGAGCCGGGCACTCGGTGTGCGCGCCATCCAAGCCGCTTCGGACGCCTCCCAGGTGCCACCAGGCCGCTGGGGGGAGCTGGGGGGTAGGGAGCGCCGAGGCAGAGCGGTGGGGAGAGAAAGGAGCCGCGGGGTGGGGGGCGCGGAGATGGAGGGGCCGGCGGATGGGGCGGGGGCAGGAAGCCGCGGAGGGCTGCAGGAACTCGGCGTGCGGCGGCCTCCGCTGCGGGGACGGTCGGTTCCGCCCTGCTCAGGCTCGGCCGCGAATGGGGGGGCCCGGCCGGCGGGCGCCGTAGGCCCCGGCGGACCCCGCGCCCCGCTCGCCGGAGCCCAGGCACGGAGGCCCGGCCCGGCCCACGGAGCCCCTCCCCAGGGCCTGCGGCGCCGTGTGCTGGGCCCGGGCCCCGAGTCCGCGCGTCGGTGCGCGCGGGCCGCCCTTACCGGAGCCGCGGCCGCCTCGGCCATGGCCGTGTGCTGTCCGGCCCGGCCCGGAGGAAGTCGCCGCCGCCGCCGCCGCCGCCGCCGCCGCCGCGCGCGGCTCCACGCAGGCCGGCCCCCGGCCTCTCCGCAGGCGGCGCCCGCCCGGCCCTGCCCTGCCTTCTCCGCCCGCGTCGCCGCGCTCCTCGCTGGCCGGCCCGCGCCGCTCCGCCCGCAGACGCGCCGCCGCCGTCAGCGCCCGGCCGGTCCACACTGCATCCTGGGAGCCGGCGCAGGCCCGTGAGGCTTCCTGGAGGCAGCGCGGCCGCACAGCCCCACCTGCAGCCCGGAGAGGCGAACGGCAGGCGCGGCGCCCGCCCCGCCCCTCCCCGCCCCTCCCCGCCGCCAGCAGACCCACCCACCCACCGGTCCACCCGCCCGCGGGCCCCTAGAGCCCCAGACCCCCCGCCCCACCGGCCTCGCGCCTCCCCGACTCCCCGAGCCCCCGAGCCCCCGACCCACGGGCTTCCCGACCCCCGACCGCCCGACCCACCGGCCTTCCCACTCTCAGACTGCCGGATCCCGGACCCACTGACGACCCGACCCACCGGCCTCCCGACTCTCCGACCGCCCTATCCCGGATCCACTGACCTCCGACATACCGGCCTCCCGACCCCCGAACCCACCCCCCCCGCCCCCCGCTCCCGACTCCTCGACCTTCCGATCCACCGGTCCGCCGGCCCGCCGACCCACCGGCCTCCTGACCCCCCCGACCTTCCGACCCCCCTATCCACCCGCCCACCGACGCTGTCCGACCCACGGGCCAGCCGACCCACCAGCCTCCGGACCCCCTGAACCACCCGGCCACTGACGCTGCCCGACCCACAGGTCTCCCGACCCCCCGACCCCCTAGCCCCCCTACCCACCAACGTTGCCCGACCGACCCACTGGCCCCCGACCCCCCCCCCCCCACTGGCCTCCAGAACCCCCAGACCCACTGGCCTACGGCGGGGCGCGCGTTGAGTCACCCCCTGAACCCCGAGCCGGACCTGCATCCTGCTGAGAGCCTCACGCCCTGGACCCCACGTACCCCGAGGGACTCGCTCACTAAAAGGAAACTCCGGCTCCAGGGACCAGCCCGGCCGGCCGGGTGACCGCGGCTACAGGGCCGCTCTCCCTTCGAGCTTCAGGAGACCCGTGCCTTCTCCCACAGGGCATCCGCCACGTCGCCTCTGCTGCTCTAGGTCTTGCCAGACGATTTGGGTTTTTTATGTATTTATTTGGACAGCTGTAGCTCACGTCTGTCTTGGTTTGAAATGGAATAAATCCTTCCAACAACAGGAAAATAGTTGGGTAAATCCCGGTAGGGAGCCACTTAGAACTTTCTGTTGTGTGCTTATTATTTATAACAAATATTTCTAAATGGAATGAACACAATGCCATATTTATAATTATTTTGGTGAAGAACTTGGTGTGGGAAGATGTTCGCGGTATTTTAAGAGGAGAAGTCTGTCCAGAATGATCTCAGTTTTGTGTAAAAGAAAAAAACACACGCAGGAGTCTGGAAGCATGTATATCAACAGTCTAAGCGGTTTTTCTCTAACAGTGAGACCACAGGCGGGTTTTGCACATTGTCTAACTTTTTTTTTTCAATTTATGTTTTTATTTTGTAGTAACGAGAATAGAATTTTTAAACAAAAAAGGAGGCAAAAATTAAATAAATAAATAAATAAATAAATAAATAAATAAATAAATAAACTCCTTAAGAGGCAAACCCAGGCCGGGCGGGGGGAATGGACGGAGCCTTTGAATGGGGCCCCCATGTGGCCACAAAGAGGCATTTCCTTTCAGAATTCCCTCTAAGCGGGACTCTTCCTGAAGAGGGAACCTGTGCCCCACGTGGTCCAGACTTCTGGGCTTTGGGGTCTAGCCTGCAGGGGTCTTCATATGCCCTTTGCTTTCTCCCCAGCAGCCCCCGCTGGATGGTACAGAATGGGGTCATCCCGGATGCATTCCTCATGTGTAGAAATGGAATCTCTCCAGGAGTGGGGGTGGGGGGGACGCTTTCCTCAGGAGTCTGCTCCCGGAGCCTGATTTCTTTTTTCAGGATGCCAGCCCAGCTCTTTTAGGATGCCCCAAGCTCTTGAAGGTTGTTTCTCGCATGTAGGGATGGGGTGGGGGAAGGATAGGGGTTCTCCAGCTTGGAGCCCCTGCCACCCTTTTGCCTTTTGGAGTAAATCCCTGAAAGGGTGTAGTCGATCCACTGACTGTAGGAGAATGTTCCTGAACCTTCCAGTGGTCCTTTTCCTATATATATATATATATTTTTTTTTTTTCTTTTTTTCCCCTCTAGCTTTGCTTCCACATGATTTCTTCCCCTCCCAAATAACATTCCCTCTGCCAGGGTGGGCCCATGTTTTATGGGCTTGAATCTTGAATGATTCCGGGAATATTATTAAGAAAAAAACTTCACAAAATTGCAAATTTAAAAGTAGGTATGGGGGGCATCTGGGTGGCTCAGTCGGTTAAACATCCAACTCTTGATTTTGGCTTAGGTCATGATCTCACGGGCTCGTGAGATCGAGCCCTGCATCAGTCTCTGTGCTGACAGTTTGGAGCCTGCCTGGGATTCTCTTTCTCTCTCTCTCCGCTCCTTGCCTGCTCATCTTCTCTCTCTCTCTAAAAAAAAAAAAAAAAAATAGGTACAGAGCTGGTGCAAGGCAGGTGATCTGAATCTTAAGGTTTGTTAGTTTCATGGTAAAGTCCTTGATTAAAAAACAAAAACAAAACAGGGGCACCTGAGTGGCCCCGTCGGTTGAGCATCGGACTTCGGCTCAGGTCATGCTCTCATGGTTTGTGAGTTCGAGCCCTGCATCAGGTTCAGCATGGAGCCCCCCCCCCCTTTGAATCCTCTGTTCCCCTCTCTCTCTGCCCCTCCCCCACTCATTCTCTCTCTCTCCCTCTCTCTCTCTCTCTCAAAAATAAAAATAAACATTAAAAAAACAAACAAACAAAAAACCAGCCATGGGAACATGCCCAAGCCCGTGGTGTAGGTTGGGACGTGAACCCTGGAGTATTACGGGAGGCGGGGGGAAGTGGGAGCCAGAGACTGGAAAGTCATGCCATTAGCTGGCACAGATCTTCAGGCAAGACAGCCAGCCTCTCAGACGGACAATGAGGACATTGGACTGGGCTGTTCTGTAACTTTCCGGGGTCTGGCTTTCCCTTCATGCCATTTCCTTCCACCCAACTGAAGACCACTATGTCTGCTCTCACTGTGACCTATGTGCTGGGCTGTGTGAGAGAGCTTGCTCATGTTGTCATGAGACCACGGCTTGGCCAGTTCCCGGATTAGCTTGGAGAAGGGGTGGGGGCTTCTTCCTTCTCAAGGAAACAGAGGTGGTGATATGGCCCCTCGGGGTCCCAGCTCTTCCAGCAGGAAATATATTACTCGCCTCACAGAGGATGTGAGCAGTGTGGGACTGGGTGCAGCCTGCGTGTCTCTCAGATGAATTCTTCCCAGGACAGCGGATCTGACTCGCTTGGTTCTTACTTCCAATAGAGAGCGCCCCTTCTGAGCAGAGTTGAAAGCCAAGGCTCCCACAGGGGGTTGGACTCATCCATCTTTGTATTTCTGAAGACTGGCAGATAAGTGTGTGTGTGTGGGGGGGGGGGTATTATACACATATATGGTTTTCTCTTTTTTCAAACAGGGCAGACCCTATAAAGTAGATCAAATCTGAACTGGATCTTAATAAGCAGAGGGCATTGCAGACCAGAAGGTGGTCGTAGAAGGGTTAGCTAGGGAACAGCTTAGAAAAACAGGGGGGTAGGAAGGCACAGGGCACATTGAGAAGGAACGCGATCCGGTTTGCCAAGACTTGAAGCCACGAGGGAAGACAGGCTGAACCGTGCTGTGACCAACTTTCCGCAGGCTGGGGGGCTGGATTCGGTGACTGTGGCTGAGCAGGGAATAAGCCAGGTGCCATGCCGAGCGGGAGGCTTACCCGATGGTGGTGTGTACAGGGAGGGGTCGAGGGGGTGAGAGATGAGCCTGGGAAGAAGGTACTGTGGGGTCCGAGTGTGAGGCGAGGAAATGTCTGGCCAAGTGTCGCAGGAGCGGGAACAGAAAGGAAGGAGCAACCGAGAGGGCTGGCAATGATACGCAGTGAGAGGTGGCGGCCAACTGGATGTGTAGTTTACGTGAACAGAAATTCCGGGAGAGCGTGGAGGTGCTGGGGGGGCAGGGGGAGGGGAGTGTGCACCTACAACAGAAACAAAGGGACTAGGAACAGGAACTAGTTTTCAGGAATGTGATTTTAAAAATTCAACTCCCCAGGGGCGCCTGGGGGGCTCAGTCGGCTGGGCGTCTGGCTTCAGCTCGGGTCATGATCTCACGGTTCGTGGGTTCGAGTCCCGCATCGGGCTCTGTGCGGACAGCCCGGAGCCTGGAGCCTGCCTCGGGTTCTGTGTCTCCCTCTCTCTCTCAAAAATAAATGCCCATTAAAAATTAAGAGAAAATCTTTTTAATATAAAAAATAAAAAAATTCAACTTTTTTTTTTTTAATTTTTTTTTTTAACGTTGATTTATTTTTGAGACAGAGAGACAGAGCATGAACGGAGGAGGGTCAGAGAGAGGGAGACACAGAATCTGAAACAGGCTCCAGGCTCTGAGCTGTCAGCACAGAGCCTGACACGGGGCTCGAACTCACGGACCGCGAGATCATGACCCGAGCTGAAGTCGGCCGCTTAACCGACTGAGCCACCCAGGCGCCCCAAAAAAAATTCAACTTTTGATGTGTGCCACTTCTAGGTAGAAACTGCCCATCACAGTGGATTCTCAGACGAGCTGTCACTGCGTGAAAACTTGTGAAGGGTACAGATTTCTGGATCCCGTCCCAGATGACTGAAGCAAAATCTCTGGGGGTAGGTCCTGAGTATTGCGGGGGCGACTTTTAGAAAGGAAGATCTATTTTTAACATACAGTAAGCTTATAGTAAAGGGTGGGTGTAGGGAGGGGTAGGGCTGGGGTTCTGATGTGCAGCCAAGTGTAGGAAATCATTGACTGGCCCAACCTTCTGCCTAAGATAAGAATCCATTGTGGGGGCGCCTGGGTGGCTCAGTCGGTTAAGCTTCCAACTCTGGATTTCGGCTCAGGTCATGTATGATCTCACAGGTTTTGGGATCAAGCCCCACGTCCGACTCTGCTCCAGCAGCCAACTTGCTTGGGATTCTGTCTCCCCCTCTTTCTGTGCCCCTCCCCTGCTCATGTGCACAAACACACTCTCTTTCAAAATACATAAACATTAAAGAGAGAGAGAGAGAGAGAGAGAGAGAGAGAGAGAGAGAGAAGGTACATGGCCACTAAAAAAAAAAAAAAAAAAAAAGAATCCACTGCAAAGTATCCCTGGTCACTGACCTTCCAGCCTCTCCTTGCAAAAAGTATAAAGTGACCCCCCCACACACACACACACTTAGATTAATATTCAAGACCTTCTGTAACCTCTCCCTCCACTTCCAACTTTATGGTGCAGTCTATTCACACACGTGCAAAGAGCAGGCGTGAGGATTTTCATGCCTGTGCCTTTCCTCACTTCCCCTTTTATCCACGTGAAGCCCCTCATCTGCCCCAGACCGCCTAATTCTCCCACAAAGCCTTTCCATTCCAGTCACGTCTGCAGTGAATTCTGCCTTGGCCAAGCTGCTAACTTAATATTGGTACCATTCATTTGCCGTTAGAGAAAAAGTCTGACACAAGGTAATAGCGTCCTAACCTGCCTCATAGATTATAAGCTTCTTGCGAGCAAGGGCTATTTCTTATGCCTCTGGGGTCCTCTACTCTGCTTGCTAGAGTGTAGGTTTACAGAACATAAGGTCATCACTTGGTATTAACGTTGACTGATCTTTTCGTGCGGGTGTGATGAGCTAGGGTCTCATGAGCTCATCACTCTCTGCTGGTCCATTACCCATCACCACGCTCCCATCACCTCCACGCTTCCAGAAAAATCCACGGTTGGGGTAGTCGTTGATCATCTGCAGCTCGCCCAGCAGGAGGGGGGAGACTGGTGAACATGAGACCGTACGCCAGCCCAGGTGATGGGGGAGGCCTGAAGCACGTGGTCCAGACGGTTCAGATGCAAGGGCTACTCACCCAGAAGGCCCTGTTGTACTTCCTGTGCCGGGTCAAGTACAACAAACAGTATGCATGGATCTCCCTTTTTCCAGCTGCACCCTTAGGCCTAAGGTTTTCCCTTGGGACCAGGCACATGGCCTAAAAGTCAGTCCCAGGCCTTTGAAAAAGGTTGTGGCAGTCATCACCAAATATTGTTCCCCAAATATTTCCAGTTGGCTTCCCAGAGGGACGTAGCTGGATTGCGTTTCCTGGCCTCTTCTGGTTGGGTCTGGCCAGTGAGTTGTCATTTCTGGGCCGAACATTTAATTATAAGTTGGGGCTTTCCGAAGATTCCCTTCCCTCCACTCCGGCGATCAGCGAGATTTGAGAGCGTGGCTGTAATATTAGCCTGCATCCTGGAGGGAGGAGACATTGACTAGGAGACATTGACAGGTACACATGTCCCGGGAGCATAAAACAAACCTTTGGTGGAATAAGTCCCACAATTTGGGGGTTGAGTGCTAGCACAGCTTGACCTAGTCTATCCTCATTGATACCGAGAGTTGGGGGTGAAAGTTGGCCAGGCACGGGGATAGGCATCCTGGGCCCCAAGTGGGGTCTGTTCAAGCTTGACTTCTCGCTCAAGCCTTTCTCCCACCCAGGGAAAAGAGGGGACGAAGGAAAGGCTCCCCCAGAGAACATTGCCCCTCAATGGGGCCTCTCTTTTGTGGCGGTGGGAAGGTCCGTGCCTCAGTTCGAGAGAGCTAGCATCAGGGCCTCTGGTGTTGCTGTTTCAACCGTGATGACATCACCCTCAGCCAACCTGGAGGTTAGCTCCTGAGGAGGCTTTCGAGAGCTGGGGTAAGGTGGGCGTGTGGCAACTGTGTGGAGGAAGATTCAGTGCCCTGGCCTCCATGATGGCCCTTCATGCTTTCTAGAAACTTCCGTGGCCTCAGTTATTCTCATATGCTAATGTAAAACTTGCCTACGCTGAGGGTCCCAGTGGCCGATGACGGCTTGGAGAGAGACCCATCATCCCAGGGCCCCTGCGTCTTCCATGGGGTCAGAGCTTTGAGCCTCAGGAATGAAGTCTTGAACCCGAAGACATTCCAGGCTTCCTCAACAAAGGGAAAGGCTCTGGGCCTGGCCTCTCCCAGGGCAGAAGTCAAGTCACCTGAAGCTGGTAAAGGTGAGGAGGGTACAGCAAAAGAATGTTTGCTGATTTTAAGCAAACTCCAAATATGGAAAAATCCAGACTTATATGAAACAAGCATCAGAGTTGGCTTTTAGACTTACTTAAAAAATTCAATAACTAAAGTTATTGAATTTCCCCAAAACTACGTTCCCCACGGCTTTTGACAATAGTTACGAACATTAGATTTCTCACCATGTACATTAAAGAACACTTACTGTGCAGAACACGGCCCACCCCAGCAGTGACATTATTAATTATAATAGAAACAAGCTTATTACTAGATTCTGACTCATTTTTATGAGAGATTTTGAAGTTTTATAAGGCTGACCATTGAGTCATCAATTTCGGATGACCTCGTAACGAATACAACACTGCCTAATGGCTTTCAGGGCTTGGGGAGGGGGGACCCTGTCACATCAAAGGCGAGTCAGCTGACATGAGGAATATTTTATAGGGGCACTGAGTTATTTCCAGCTTGGCCAGGGACAAAGCCCAATCAGCAGACATTAGCCAACAAGTCCATACTGGGTACCTCGCAGGTCCTTAGCCTGGTGTTGGGCATGAAGACTATATAATCAAGGGGACCATATTCCCTAAACCAAAGCCCCAGGGTTTTTCGTATAACAAAGGACTTTCACATCCCTTTTGGTGCTAAGAGGGAGCCTGGGAGGTGTGATTCAGGCCCTAGACGTCGAAAAATCTGGGACAATTTATAGATTCCTATGGATAAAAGGGAATATCTGAAATTAAAACTGTCCTAGGAAAACAGGCACACAAGTGCATTTGTTCAACAAAAACTGCTCAGGGTTTGGCACAGGGATGAAAGATGTCTTTGCCTAAAAGGAGCTCCCGTCCAGCGAGAGTCAGACATGCACGTCACCAACGACAGCAGGATCAGTATGGAAACAAAACCCAGCAGAATAAAGGAGTGCTACCTCTTGCCTGGGGGACAGGGAAGGCTTCCTGAAGCAATAGCGAAGGGTCGATAGGAGTTTGCTAGGACGACAAGGTGGGGCGAGGAACATTCTAGACAGGAACTAGAATGTCTGAAGCATGGGGGGGATGGAAAATTAGACAATGTGCCTCTGATTTTTTTTTTAATGTTTATTTTTTGAGAGAGAGAGAGAGAGAGAGAGAGAGAGAGTGCAAGCTGGGGAGGGGCAGAGAGAGAGAGAGGGAAACACAGAATCCAAAGCAGGCTCCAGGCTCCGAGCTGTCAGCACAGGGTCCAATGTGCGGCTCAAACTCACGAGCTGTGGGATCATGACCTGAGCTAAAGTCGGACGCTCAACCGACTGAGCCACCCGGGCGCCCCTAGACAACACGCTTCTAAATAACACATAGAAATCAGAAAAGATTCGTGGATGGAACTGGAGGGTATTATGCTAAGTGAAATTAGTCGGAGAAAGACAAATATCATATGACTTCACTCATATGAGGACTTTAAGAGACAAAACAGATGAACATAAAGGAAGGGAAACAAAAATAATATAAAAACAGGGAGGGGGACAAAACAGAAGAGACTCATAAATATGGAGAACAAACTGAGGGTTGCTGGAGGGGTTGTGGGAGGCGGGATGGGCTAAATGGGTAAGGGGCACTAAGGAATCCACTCCTGAAACCATTGTTGCGCTAGATGCTAACTAATTTGGATGTAAATTTAAAAAAATAAAAAATAAAATGAATAAAGAAGAAAAAAAAAAAGAGAAACCAGAAAAGATTTCGAAGTGGATGATTATGAAAATAGAACATAGGCAAAGTTTGTAGTTTACAGCTCAAATCACACCGAGTTAGAAATTGAAATCCTTAAAAGAAGCAAGGCTGGGAAATCAATACTATAAGTAACGATTTCAAGAAATTAGAAAAAGGACAATAAGTTAAACCCCCCAATGTAAAAAAATGAATTCATAAAGAACGCAAAACAAACGTTCACAGACAACATCCACAAAGCCAAGTTGATCCGTGAAAAAACTAACAAAATCGATAAGCCATTAGCAAGAGTGATCAAGAGACAAAGAACGAAGGTACTTATGGGTGATACGAAGGATGACAAAGGAGGGGTCCCTGGCTGGCTCAGTCGGTAGATTTCAGGGTCAGGGTGCAAGCTGCACATACGGTGTGAGGCCTACTTAAAAAAAAAAAAAAAAAAAAAAAGACAAGTGAAAGATTAGTTCAGGTCCTGAAGACAGCAAAGAGACATAAGAGGAATATTGTGAACAACTTTATGCCAAGACATCTGAAAAACTAGATGCAATTTTCCAGAAAAATGTCAAAATGCTTGAAAAACACAATTTATAAAAACTGACCAAGAAGGAATAGAAAGTCGAATATTTTCTTACCTATTGAATAGACTTTCTAACTAGAGACTTTCCTAGAAGGAAAACTTGAGGCTCAGATGGCTTCCCTGGTGAACTCTTCTTCAAAATGTAAGGAAGAATGAATACTACATGTATATACAGCCTTCCAGAGAATTAGAAAAATAAGGGATACTTCCCAACATATTTTATGAGGCCAGGATAACACTGATATTTAAATCTGAAAAGGTAAGAACGGAATAGTAGAGGCTGATCTTTCTTACGAACTAGGTGAATCTGAGAATATCTAAAAGGATAAAACATCATGACCAGTGAGATTGATTCCAGGAATCAACGGTGGATTTCACATTTGAAAATCTATACAATTCATCACATTAACTGGGTAAAGGAGGAGAATCACACCATCATCCTAATAGATGCAGAAATAACATTTGAAAAACTCAACATCTCTTCAGGATTAAAAAATACTTGGCGTACTATTCACAGGTGGTGTAGTTTCTTATGGCTGCTGTCACAAATAATCACAGGCTTGATGGCTTAAAACAGCCCACATTCATTATTTTGCACTTCCGTAGACCAGAAGTCCAAAGTCAGTTTCACTGGGCTGAAATGAAGGTGTCAGCAGGCTCCCGGGGGAGAATCCACTCCTTGCGTCTTCCAGCTTCTCGTGTCTGCATTCCTTGGTTTGTGGGTCTGTCCCTCCAAACTTCGCCTCCATGTCTGTGTCCATATTGCCTTCTCCTCTTTTGTCTGTGTCAGATCTTCTTCTGCCTCTCTCTTGCAATTGCATTTAGGGCCACCCAGATTATCCAGGATAATCTCCCCATTCAAGGTCCTCAACCGCGTCTGCAAAGACCCTTTTTTCCATATAAGCTGACATTTACAGGTTTCAAGGATTAGGACTTGATATCTTTGGAGGCCATTATTCAGCCCTCCATGGAAGGCAATGTTATTAATCTGATATAGGGTGTTAGAAGACTGTCATGGTAAGCATCACATTTAATGAGGAGATACTGGAAAGTTTTCCTTTGAGATTGGGAAAGAGGAAATGACATGCAGAGTTATCGCTTCTATTCAGCTAGGTTTCCAAGGTCCTGGCTGGTGCAATAAGGAGAAAAAAAAAGGGGGAATAAAAAGCATAAAGAATAAGAAAGGAAGAAATAAGACTGTCATTAATCACAGTTGATAGTATTGTGTGTGTAGAAAATCCAAAAGAATATACGATGGGGCGCCTGGGTGGCGCAGTCGGTTAAGCATCCGATTTCAGCCAGGTCACGATCTCGCGGTCCGTGAGTTCGAGCCCCGCGTCAGGCTCTGGGCTGATGGCTCGGAGCCTGGAGCCTGTTTCCGATTCTGTGTCTCCCTCTCTCTCTGCCCCTCCCCCGTTCATGCTCTGTCTCTCTCTGTCCCAAAAATAAATAAACGTTGAAAAAAAAATTAAAAAAAAAAGAATATACGGATGAACCGTTGGAATTAAGTGAATTTGCCGGGTCACTAGATACAAAAATACAAATACAAATACAAATATGAAAATACAAAAATCAATCCTATTTCTACATGGCAGAAATTTAAAAGTTAGAAAAATTGCAAACAATTCTATTTCCAATAACATACAAAAAACCAACTACGAGGGAAAAAAATAATCAAAGGCGTACAATGTCTCTCTATAGAAAGCTATAAACCATCACTGAAAAAAATTAAAGACATCGAAAGTAGTGAGATAATGGGGACCTGATTTATGACAAATTCAGTGCACAGAGTAGTGAGGGAAAGAATAGTTTTTCCAATGAGCGGGGCTGGGTTAGTTGGATAACCATGTGGAAAAGGCATAGATTCTCACCCCCTACACCAAAATCAGTTCCTGGTAGACTGTAGCTCTGAATGTAAACAACGAAACAATATGCTTCTAGAAGAAACCTTAAAAGAATATCTTTGTGGTCTGGTGCAAATGTAAACATTTACTAAAGAGAACACAGAAAGCCCTAAACATAAAGGGAAAGATTGATAAATCAGACCATTATAGTTAAGGATTCAGCTCATCAAAGGACATCTTTAAGAAAGCGGAAGGTCAAAGAGAAGAGATTTGAAATGCATGTAATTAACAAAGGACTTGTATCCAAATATAAAAACAATGCCCACGCATCAGTGAGAAAACAGACAGAGGACCCCATAGGACAATGGGAGTGGAGTAGGCATTTCACATTAGACATTGTCCAAATGGCCAATAAATTGGTACATATAACCCCTTTGGAAAATTGTATGTCATTAACTACTGAAACAGAACAGTTGCATTCCAATGACCCAGCAATTGTGCTACTAACAGAAGCGCATACGTGAGCTCATCAAAGACAGGTACAGGAATTTTCATAGCTGCTTCCTCCTAATAGCCCCAAGCTGGCAACAGCTTTTCAACAGCATAGATAAATAACGAATATTCATATAGCAGAATGCCATACGGCAACGGAAGGAAAAATACCCTTCTTACGTACAATAGTATGGCTGGATATCACAAACAGCAAAGGGAGAAGATAGGCACATAATCTAACTTTTTATTTAGAAAAATCTCAAAGCTATAGGAAAGTTATAAAAATAATACAATGAAAAATTTTTTTAAAAACTTAAGTTTATTTATTTTGGAGAGAGTGGGAGAGAGAACGCACGAGTGAGGGAGGGACAGAGAGAGAGAGAGGGAGGGAGGGAGGGAGAGAGAGAATCCCAAGCAGGCTCTGCACTGTCAGCACAGAGCCCGATGCGGGGTTCGGATGCATGAACCGCAAGATCCTGACCCTCATGAGCCAAAATCAAGAGTCATATGCTTCACCGACTGAGCCACCCAGGCACCACGATAATGAAAATGTTAATACTCTGCCTGGGTCACCAATCGTTAACATTTTGCCACCTTTGCTCTCGTGCCCACGCTCTCTTTCTTTCTGTGTATGTGTGAGAGGTTTTTCTGATTCATTAGAAAGTTCATCAAAGACATCCTGGCACCCTTAAATATTTCAACATGGATTTTCTGAGAAGAAAGGCAGTCCGCATAATCACAACACCCTCAGGAGGCCTATCAACGATGTGATCCAATAATTTATTATGCAATCCATAGTCTAGATTTCTCAATTGTCCCAATAAAGTCACTGATAGTTGTCTTTTATTTCCAACATAAGGTCCAGTCAAGTTTCATGCACTGCATGTGGTTGTCACGTGGTTTTAGATTGCTTTAACCCAGAATAGTTCTCCACTCTTCTATTTTCTTTCAGGTAATGGACAGTTTTGAAGCGTCCAAGCTGGGTGATGGACAGAACCGTCCCGGAGGTCAACACACATAGGACAGCATGGCTGGATCTCACCAATGTAACACTGGGGGCAAGAGTATGTGAAGTTCACAGGCCAAAAATGTGTTGAAAATTAGAATAGTGGGTTACTTTTGGAGAGAAGGTTTTATCTGATTGTTTCCTCATCATTTAAAGTTCAGTATTTTGATAAAATGACCTCATAGGTGATATTGAGTCCTTCTCAGGTTTTATGTTATATTATATTTATATTTATTATTTTTTTAAGTTTTATTTATTTTTGAGAGACAGAGAGAGACAGAGCAGGAGCAGGTGGTGGGCAGAGAGAGAGGGAGACACAGAATCTGAAGCAGGCTCCAGGCTCTGAGCCGTCGGCACAGAGCCCGACGCAGGGCTCGAACCCATGAATGTTGCGATTATGACCTGAGTGAGCTAAAGTCGGATGCTTAACCGACTGAGCCACCCAGGCACTCCCTATTATATTTATATTTATATTATGTTTATGTTATATATGTTTATCTTATGTCCATGCATTACCTCAAGGGTGATGTCACTTTACTCCACTATTGATGAGGTTGAATTTGATTATTCAGTTAAAACGATGGTGGACAGATTTTTCTATATCCTGTTCCCCAACAATTTTCACCTTGCATGCTTAGCAACCATTAGTGATTCTTACTTAACTCGGTTGTTACCCTGATGGTTATAAAATGGTGATTTTATATTTCTATCTGTCCTTTTACTTGTATTAGTTGGCTTCTTTTGGTAAAAAGCTGTTTTCCTTTCCCCATCTAAAATGTAAAAAACGGTATTAACGTGGATTCATGGATTCTTTAATAATGAGCTATAACATAGTCCTATCTTTATCTCTTTTGATTCTCAAATTGTCCCCACTTGAGCTAACGCCGAGCCTCTTCAAGCTAGCCCTATGTTCTGTCCACACGTACTCACCAGTTTTTGAGCGCTCTCTCACCTTCCGGAACAACATGCTACATAGTTCACCTCTTAGGTTTCCTGCCCAGCCCTGGAATCAGCCATTTCTCCCAGGGTTCCTGGTTCCCTTTGAGGGTGTTTAATAACCACAATACAAGCATTAGGAGTGCTCATTGGAACTGAGTCGTTGGTTCTAGCCCCTCTGAGAGGGCAGCGTTAGGAAATGTGTATGCACGTGTGTGTGTGCGTCAGTGTGTGTATTCACCCTGCTGCTTACAATCCCAATCCCTCTCTATGGTTCTTCCTTCCCTTCCTCCATTCCATAGTAATGTCCCCTGTGCCCCACAGTTAGACCTCTGGTTCCTCCAAATATCAATATATTTACTCATCTGCTCAAAAATAGGTTTTGTAACTTGTACCCAATCAAGTGCAGTTCAACGTCTCACGTGGTTCAATGTCTCTTTTTTTCCTCCCCCTTAGAATATATAGCACTGAGAATGTTTTCTTCTTTGGGGCCATGTGACCGATATGCTACACCATTAGGGTTTGGGGTTTTGTTTACATTTGTCTTTAGATTTATCTCCTTATACTTGTTGCAGGTTTTTTTTTTTTTGAAATGTAAAACAGTAAAGTAATTCAAAAGTTGAGGCAATACGAACACGTACACTCTGGGAAGAGCTACTCCTATATTACTCCTGGCATCTCATTTCCATCCACCTCTGAATACTGTTCTATTTCTCAGACTCTGGTTGCAGGGTTGCAACAGGTGTATTCATTTTTTGTCACTCAGAAAGATGAACGCTGGCGATCTGCGCATGTTTGTATGTTTCATACATGAATGAAAAAGTTTTAAAAAAAATAAACCCACTGAGACGTGCCGGTCAGTATTCAATCGGAGCAGCAGAATCACCGCAAGTATTTTTGAAGAAGGGAATTGTTATGGAAAGAAGACCTTGCACAGTTCTGTGATGAGCCGGTAGAAGGAACGGTCCAGGAGAGGGAGTTGGAGGACCAAAGAACAGTCACTTTGGAGCCTTCGTAAGGCGTGGCAAGGTGGAAACCGAGATGAAGGGGAATCTGGGAAGCGGAGCACATCCAGCCACTGGGATGGCGCCAGGAAGGGGCTGGGGAAAACCTGGTGGAAAATTACCACTTCTGTAGGTCCTCAGGCAAGTGTCTGGTGAAGGCCCTGGGGCTACTGGTGATGGATGGGGCTGGCAGTTGGGAAGGAAACCTGGACACAACAGGGGAGAACCCAGGTAAGTTGGGATCTGCTGATATCTGGTGTCTGTATGTCACAAGGACTTTCAGACAGTCACGGCTGCCGCTTCACTTCCACCTCCCGAATGCCACTCAATAGTTCTTCTTTCGGCCAACTCTACCTTGAACCTATACCAGGAAATGATGCTGGGAGAGAGGTTCCAGCGATATCAAGCGCATGTCAAGGTGTGCAGTATTTCTAGTCATTGCAGAAATGCAAACCCAAGCCACAGTGCGATGAAAACCGCCTAAGATAGTTGCACGCCCGTTAGAACAGCCAACCTCAGGACGGCTGAGCACACCAAGCGTCGACAAGCATGCGGAGCGCAGCAGCTGCTAGCCGGGACGCCAACGCTCTTGGCCGGCATGTAAAATGCCGCAACCATTTTGATCCAGTCGTCCCACTGGCGGGTATTTACCCGAGAGAAATGAAAGTACGTAGCCAAAGATTCGTGCGTGACTGTTCACAGAAGCGTGGTCATAGCCAAACACTGGAAAGAACACAGATGACCAGACCAGGGGAAAACATTTCCGCTGAGCGAAGGAAGCGAGACGAGAAAGAGCACACAAAGTGTGACGCCATTTTGGTAACGTGCTAGAAAACGCGAAGTGTGCAAGCAGGGAGGGGCAGAGAGAGAGAGAGGGAGAGAGAGAATCCCAAGAGGGTCCATACTGTCGGAAACAGAGCCCGACTCAGGGCTCGAACTCACGAACCGAGAGATCATGACCTGAGCAGAAATCAAGAGTCGGACGCTTAAGGGACTGAGGCCCCCAGGCGCCCCTTTGTTACTATTTTAAATAACATCTTTTCAAATGTTTTATTTCTAATTCTTCATTACGGGTGCATAGAAGTAGATTTGCTTTTAAATAATTTCATTTTTTATCGCGAAGTTTATTAAGCTTGGTAATTCAGATCGCTTATAGCTTATTTTCTACGAAGATAATCAGAGTATCCATGAATAAATGAATAATGGGGTGTTTTGTTTCTTCCATTCCATTCCTCCCCCCACCCCACCCCCCTTTTTTTTTCGTCTTATTACACCATCTTTGGTTTTAGGTACAATCCTTGCCTTGTTTCCAGTTCTCAAGAGAAGGCTTTCAACATCGCACCATCGAGTATCATGATTTGTGGAGGGTAAGGGCCATCACGTGGCCGTGAACTGCCCATCTCTGCCAATAGAGGAGAGTCCAAACTCAGGGGAAGGAGGTGGTGGTCAAGTTTGAAGGAACGGACACCAAAACACCAACAGCGTTTGGCTGGTGGCGCCTCAGAAAATCTGTATTTGCTCCAGACTTAGACGCTGTTGTCAATTTCGCTATCTCTCCCTCCAGCCGTCGCGTTTATTGCTTACTAACTTCTATGCTTAATGTTGTGGCCACTGTCGAAAGATGCAGAGACATTGCTTTTTTATTTTTTCCCCAGCAAGGAGGGCTCACTACCTGTGAAATAAACATAAGTCCCTGAAATAGATTGCAGGGACAAGGGAGGGGTTTTCCAAAGCAAGTCCCTGTGCGCTCTGAGCGCTGGTCTCCTTCATGAAGACACGACAGGCTCTTTCACTGCCTCTCGTGTCCCTTTGGGCGGGTGTCTTTTCTCTACACTAGGGGCATCAATGGCCTTTTGATCTTGGTGGTGTGTTGGCCAGGGGCCAGGTTCACTTCCTAGGGCTGCAGTGCTGTGCCTCAGGGCAGGAGTTTCTCCCGAAAGAGGCATCTCTGGTCCTGGGTCTCGGCCACAGTCCCTGCTGCTCCAGCTGGGCCGACCTTCTGGTGTGAGGGCCCCTGGGACCGTTGGGGCAGCTTCTTGGGCCCCAGGCTGGGGGTTGTGACCTCTCTGGCTAAGTAATTCCGGTAACTCGTCTGGGTTCAGTCAGGACCCTGCCAAAAGCCGGGAGGTAGCCGTGGAAGGAGGACAGAGCAGAGAGATGGGCAACAAAGCCTGGGATCCATCGGCCGTGTGGGGGGATAAGGGTGAGAAGGGAGGGTGCGGAGGGCGCGTCGCAAGTCATGGAGCTTGCTGAGGACAGCAAGGAAGGCACAAGCAGTCCAGCTCTTAGCAATGCGTTCTCAAGCAGTGCCTTCAAAGTGGTGCTGAGAAAATATGACCGCAAGATTGTGAGCAAAGAAGTTTCTGGGAGCCACAGTTAAGGGGCATCTATGTGGAAGAGCAGGGCCAAAAGGTGCTCATTTCCTGAAGGGAAACTTTCCGTATTTCCAGAACTTTCTAAAAATTAATGGGCATTCCAGTGCGCAGAGGAGGTGGGTGTTGCAACACAGGTGAAAAGGTATTCATTAGGCACCTAACAAACCAGGGGGTATAGCTCAGGGGTAGAGCATTTGACTGCAGATCAAGAGGTCCCCGGTTCAAATCCGGGTGCCCCCTGACTCAAGTTTTAGTACCTACACTGAATGGCACCCTCAGGGTGGCTCTTGTTTGGTAGATTGAGGGGTGTGGTCCTTTGGGAAAGCCTTGACCTGTCCAAGTCCCAGAACCAGAAACGTGGTCCAATCCATGACCGTGTTGTGTTGTGAAGGTGATATGTGGACCCGAAGCTGTGTCTGAGCAGGAGAATTACTGGGGAAAGTGGTTACACACACACACACACACACACACACACACACACTCACTCACTCTCCAGGCCCCCAGTCCAGAGATTCTGATTTACTGGGGCCCCGAGGAACTTCATTTCTCAATAGCACGCTTCTTTGTTTTCATCCACCCACATCACAGAAACACCAGATGATTCTCCTGGGCTGCCGCATTTAGCAACTGCTGTTCTGGAGCATTCTAAGGGCCTTTCTAGGCTGACATGAGCGGCTCTGGATGTCTCGGTCATGAAGTGGGGCGAGGAGATGGTGCAGGTCTGCTGGGTGGAAGGAAGCTGGGGCCGGGGAAGGACAAGGCGGGCAGGAATGCGTCCAGCCCGCAGTGGAGCTGTTCTCGTGGGCTGACGGAAAGCAAACAGGTGCTTTGGAGCCTGCTCGAACAAGTGGGGGCACGAGCGAAGGCAGGGGTCTCCTTGCAGATCAAGGGGTCTCTCGTTCAAGCCTCCCTTCCGTGTTCTACTGATGGAAGGACTGCCTTTCCGCCTCTGGGTCCTGCGGAGCTGAGTCTTCCTGCAAGGAGAGGAGGGAGCCCAGACGGTTTAGATCTTTGCCAGTTGCAGGGGAACGTCTGCAGGGCTGATTCGGGCCCCCTGTTAACACTTACCCCTCAAGCCTGGCAGACGTCACCCATCCTGTGAGTAGTCCCACTCCCGCCACACATGGCCACCTCCACTGTGGGGGGAGAATGGAGCTTTGACTCCTCTCGTGTGTACCCCATCCCTACCGAGCACCGGGGCTGTGACCGCAGCGGACCCCCAGGGCTCCTGTCGCTCCGCCCCGGGGCTGCCTCTGCAGGATGTGCACAGAGCACAGGATGCACCGAGGGGCTGCGGGCCACGCCAGTCCGGAGACCCTGTGCCCCCCGGGGGCTACTTCCCTGCCCCCTGCCATCACACAGGGACCCCGGTCGCCTGCCTTGCACGGGGACACCGGCAATGCCCTATGGGACATCTGCTTTTCATCTGAGCAGCAGAGACAGGCAGGGCCCACGGGGATGAGTAAGCTGCAACATGTTTTCTCAGGAAGATGTCCAAGGTGACCTGGTCTAGGGAGTTCTTTAATGCTGGCCGCTGGCATTTTGGAGGGAGGCTGGGAAGGCAGTGGTTCTGTTCTAATTAGTGCTCAGTTGTGCTCTGTGCCGGCATCCAGATGGCGGACCAGTTGTCCCTGGAGGGCGTTGGTGTTTCAGGTCAATATACCCGCATCCTGATCACAAGGCACGACGGTGCTTCTAGCCAATGCATTCCTGCAAGCGGTGTCCAACTTCGATGTGTCAGCTTACTGCTCTGTTTTATTCCACTTGACATTCTTATTCGGGAGGTCAGGAGAGCAAAAATCTGAAGCCCGTCCTGCATAATCCCTGCCAGGTGATGCCCCACCCCCCCTCCCCCAGAACAAGGGAACAGTAGTAGTCAATAATAATACAAGCGTAGGTGCAATCTGCTCACTCGCATAAAATATTAGCCTACGAGACAAAAACCACCATGTTGTAAGGGGCGAGGCAGTTTCTTTGCATGTTTTGAAGAGGGTGGAAGGAAGCTGCTGCCTCCTCCAGGAAGCCTCCTAGGCTTTTGCGGAGCTGCGGGCAGGGGCAATCTGGGAGAAAGAGCATAAGCAGAGGTAGGCCATGAAGTGCCTCCGGAGGTGACCTAAGTGCCCCCATAGGGAGTGGGTTGGGGGAGCCCCGAGGGGAGCAGAGGCCAGAGACTGAAGGCCTTTATATTCAGGGCTCGGAATTTGGGTTCAGTCCACCAAAAACCCTTCATCCTTTCTCAGCCTTCCAGACTTTTCTTTGTCCCCTTTGCTCCCTGCGTCAACGTTCATCTCTCGCTGAGGTCAGGTCACTGTGCTCTTGTGGAAAAGACACTGCATGGCGCCCCAGACCACTCTGCCCTTTCTCCTCTGGAGGGGCCCTGGCTGGTATTATTTAATCAACTTGATTTCCTGGGAGCTCAGGGCGTAAACGTGTCTTTTCGAGGTAAGCCGGGAGTCTCTGGGAAGCTGCGTTCATCAGGACTTTATAATGAGAGATGGTTCGGGATGAGGGCCCAGGAATGGGGCCAGGAGGGAGTTTGGCATGAGGAGTTCATCTGTCTGAGGCCAAAGAGGGCTTTGTCAAGGGTCCAACCTGTGTGGTTTTTATTTGTGGACTTTACAGACTCAGGACTTAGCAGGTGCAAATGAATGAGAAGTTCAGAACCGTCTGTGTGGATGCTAAGCAAGGCTGCCTAAGGGGCACTTGGGTTTGAAGCGGACCTCTTGGTACCCCACCAGGCCCCTGGTCCTGCCCCCTGACCCCAGTCCCCAGGCCTGGACTTCAGCAGGCCCTCCTCAGTCCTGACATCCCCGTCGGCCAGGAGGGAGTGGGGACGGAGAAGCTAGAATTCCTTCCTCCGAGTTCCTTTTGGCTTCTCTGGTATCTGGGAAGTTACTGTCATTTGGGAGTAAGGTTACCCTCTGAGAATCTGGAGGGCGGTCCCTCTGCAGAAGGCATCCAGGACAAGAGGTGGTTTGTGCGTGTGCGCTGACGGGGACTTAGGAAGTGCCTCTGTCGAGTCAAGATGGTAGCAGAATGTTTAGGACTAGGTATGACCCCTGGGAACTGTGACCTGATGCAGTGGTTGGCCGAAACACTGAAAAGGGGAAAGGCACAGTGACTGCTTGTGTTTTTCCATATCAGTGGGACCAAGACGGGCCCTGTACAGGGGACTGTGCTGCGTGTCAGGCAGAAGTTACGAGGCTCTTGCCCTGCTCGGGGGAAGTCTCCCAGAGGCAACCAGCCCCCTTCACTCTATCAGCAGTGTCGCCACAGACTCCTGACTGCCTTGATGTGGGAAGGGGGAGCCCCTATTAGTGAGCATGAACGGTCCTATAATTGGTAATATCTTTGGTGGTGAAGTAATTTCCTTTTTTTTTTTTTTAATTGTTTTTTGGTGGGGTTGGGGGCGCCTGGGTGGCTCAGTCGGTTGAGTGTCTGACTCTTGATTTTGGTTCAGGTCATGATCTCATGGCTTGCAGGTTTGGGTCCCTCGGGCTCTGTGGTGACAGAGCTCTCTCTCTTTCTCTCTCTGCTTGGGATTCTCTCTCTTTCTCTCTCTGCTCCTCCCCCACTTGTTTGTATGCTAGCACATGAGTTCTCTCTCTCTCTCTCTCTTTCAAAACAAATAAATAAACCTTAAAAAATTGTGGTTTGGGGGTAAAAAATCAAACACTGCAGAGAGATAAGGCCTTACCATGGTGGTTGTGCTGAGACCCTGCCTGGGAGGCCCCATCTGAGCAACCAGCCAGCCTCCACTCCTGGGTTACAAAGAGTAGAACCTCTTGGGCTTCATCAGAGGCAGGGGGCTTGTGGTAAGAACAGAATGGGAGACGTGCACTTCCATGGGGATCCAGGAGTAGTCAGACAACAGGCCTGCGGAGTCTGGGATGGTTTTTGACATCATTAAGAAAGCCTTAGGACTCAGGCCTAAGACACCGTTTCTCCAAGGAGATCTACCTGATATCACTCCTGACCGAACATCTATACAACCTCATTCACAGTTTCTGTTCACCAATTATTTCAACGTGCTTATAGACTTTATGGTCAATTTGTGTTTGTCTGTTGGACTTTCTCCTCTGCATTCAGTTCCTCTTCCCTTCTCTGTGTCTGTTGTGTTAAGCATCTTGAAGAAAGATAATCCGATTGGTTATTATCCCTGTGTGGGCAGAACCACAGGTCACTGGGTTCCCTGTTTATTGGCCAGGAGTGGAGAAAAGCTAAGCTGAATAAGATCCTGAGAGAGATACGAAAAATATATTCCATCTGTGAAACAGGAAGAGGATGCTCTATAAAAAAGAATCAGTTACAGAATAAGAAAAGGCTCTTAGAAATCAAAAGAAATAAAAAGTTCAATAGTTTGAAAAATAATGTTGAGGTGGTTTCCAAGTAAAACAAACAAAAAGATAAAAGAATAGATAATAATAGAGATTAAAAGTAAAAAAGTTAGAAGTTGACACCAGGGGGTGCAAAAACCAACTAGTAAAAGTTCCAGAAAGAGAAAATGATGGAGGGAACATTATACAAGAAAATTGCCCATGATGAAAGGGCATGGGTTTCCATTAGAAAAGACCCTCCAAGCCCCTAGAACAATGATCCTCACCAGATAGATTATGGTGTAATTATAGGACACCAGGACTAAATGGAAGCTCTTAAAAGTTCAAAGAGTAAAACAATAGGTGATACACAAAGGAAAGGGAATTATGATGTATTTAATTTTTCAGTAGCAATACTAGATGCTAGAACACCATAGGAAAAATCCTTCACTATATGAGGGACTATGACTTGTCCATCCAGACTGCTAATCAAGTCTGTGGGTAGAATTACAGACATTTGCAGACATGCGAGTTCTTTAAAAATTTACCTACCCTGATTTTGTGGTAGTTGGAGGAGGTCCTCTGACAAGCTAAGTGAGTAAATTAAGAAACATTCAAGACTCAGAATCCAGGAAAGCAGGACTCCCAAACGGAGAGAGAGGTGGAAAGAATGTTCTCATGAGTGTGTAGCAGGCTTTCTAGGGCAACCAGAAGGATCAGGAAGATGGATGGCTACTGGAAAACAAGAAGAGGAAATGTTAATTATCTGATAGTTTTTATAAGTGGAAAATTGTTTTGAAAGACACTTTTTGGCATGATTAAAGCTTGTGGAAAATCTTAGAAATTCAAAGAAAACTAAGCAGTTGAAACATAAGGCTATCACTAACTTCAGGAAAAACAAAAAGTTCCACCAGAATTCTTAGTTCTACTTAGCACTATGAACACTATTAACTGATAACAATGAAAATATTAAACACAGAAACATAGAAAATTATTTAACCAAAAGTCAAGATATAATAGAAAACTGAGAAGGGAAGAAGGCATATAAGTTCTCATCCTCATCATAAAAGTAAGACAGTTGATGTCCAGACTTGGTTAAGTTAGATATTGCATACTATCAGATATTTATATTATTTGAAATCATGGTGGCAAATATACTAAAAGAAACAGACAAAAGTGTGGAGAATGATTGCCTCTGGGTAGCAGGAGGGAGATACAGAGGATTGAGGTTTTTGTGATAAGCTTGAAAAACAGTATTTGACTTTTAAAAATGACTGCACAAGATACTTCAATAAAAACAAAAAAATATATATTAAAAACCTCCATGTCCTGTGGGTGGAGGTGTAGTTCAGGATAGAGCCTTTCGCTCTCGCTCAAGAGTTCCCTGGCTGGAATCCAGAGGCCCTGTGTAGTCCTCATGTCTCCCTGTCTCCATGATGCTTCTAGGATAACTCCCTGATCCAGGTCAGGGACTGGAAATTTCACTAATTTCTGCAGCTGCTCCCACCACCACCCTCCAAGGTTAATGAATAGATGCACACACTGGAAAGACATCTTCAGCTATAAGTAATGCATGTGTCTCCAAAGAGGTTAGGCAGGATCTCTTCAAGTTGTCGTTTTGTGGTGTAGAACGAGAGAAAAACAGACAAGTAATTCCTAAAGGTCCTTCTAGTAGTTAAAGTCAATGCTCCTTCCTGCTGCTGCTGCTGTCACCACAGACTGAAGAAAATGGGGAGATGCAGGCATAGGAAGAGGTAAGGCTGGGGCCTCTGAGCACTGGAGGGGGACCTCTCTGGGATGAATTTGTGAAGGAATAAATGGCTGGTTTTATCAGCTCTCTAGAGACAAGTAGAAACTCCCAATGTGTTATAGGAGTAATGGGTGTGACTATGAACGTGAAAGGTACTTATTAGACACCTATACCAAGCAAGGGGGTATAGCTCAGGGGTAGAGCATTTGACTGCAGATCAAGAGGTCCCTGGTTCAAATCCAGGTGCCCCCTGCTCTATTGGTTTTCCTATTTGCAGCTGTTGCCAATATTCTGATTTCCTTTCATCCATGCTAATTATGATCCTTCCTAAAATTGGAAGCCATCGCACAATGGCAATCTGGGTGGATTGCCCATGCCAGTACCCTGGGTATCCCTCCTCCTCTTGGCATCTAGCCTTCCCCCCCCCCCCCACCTTCTGTATACATCTCATTTCTTCAACTCTTAAAGGGTCATCAAAGAGAGGGCAGGGACTCATGCAGAATTCTGCTTGGCTTTTCCAAGGCAGACCAGAGTAGATACAGCAGACTTCCCGGGAACAGGCCCTAGATGGTAACCTTAAATTATCACTCTCAGCCCTCCTTCCCACCTAAACCAGTTTGGCACAGTGGACCTGTGGTGAGACCTACAGAGATGAATCATAGCATCCGGGTTCTCTCCAGGTAGGATGGGCATTTCCTCCGGGGACCTGGTTTTTCTCACACCAAAGCTCACACCCTGTTTCAACCTTGTGGGTCTACTAACGTCTGGCTTAGCTACTCAAACAAGGGAGACAGGAATTCTGCAGTGTTGCTGCTGTAAATCCCAACTAACAGAGCTCTGCAACACTGGATTAGAGTCCATCTCTGTCTTCAGTGAAGGGAGAAAGGTGAGGGGCTGGGAGCCCCGATAGGTGGGTAGTTTTGGAGACAGCTGGCCAGCTCTTGGGCTAAAGCAAAAAAGAAATGGGTTGGGAGTTTGGGAGTTCCTCAGGCGGCTTCCCTCCTTTTTTCCTCTCTAATGACCCCTCCAGGGACTGAGGCTTGGAAAGCTGCAGAGCTGGGGGAGGATGTCTTACCGTGAACCAGGTCTGGCAACTTCCAGAAAGTCAGTCCTGGAGGGGGGCCGTGATTTCATTTTGCAGAGCTGAGTGTTACCAAACAGCTGAAAGGTGTTAATTATGTAGCATCTATAGCGTGGGGGTATAGCTCAGGGGTAGAGCATTTGACTGCAGATCAAGAGGTCCCTGGTTCAAATCCAGGTGCCCCCTTATTTATGTGCAAGTTTGGGTAGTCCTTCCCCGCCCTCCCCCTGCCGCCCACTTACCATCCTGTGCTGCCAGTTAAGAAGAAAGGTACCAGGAGGTTGTGCACAAACTGTCCAGTTACACTCATGGACTCATTGACCATCAACTATTGGCAGGTGCCAAGCACTTTGCTGTGCTCTGATGGTGGGATGTCTGGTTTGATCCTGAGAGTGGCTGCGGTGAGGTGGGGGTGTCGCCCCGGATAAGTTGCTTCACTGTTTTATGTCTCAGATTTTCCATCTATAAAATGGGGGATAATAATAGTACCACCTCATAGGGTTTGTGTGTGTGTGTGTGTGTGTGTGTGTGTGTGACAGAGAGAGAGAGAGAAAGAGAATTTAAAGCAGTTAATGCTTTAAGGTCAATGATAGCGAGTCTTTTTATTATTTTTTTAATGTTTATTTATTTTTGACACAGAGAGAGAGAGAGAGAGACAGAGAGAGACAGAGCGTGAGTGGGGGAGGGGAAGAGAGAGAGCGAGACACAGAATCCGAAGCAGGCTCCGGGCTCCGAGTCGGCAGCACAGAGCCCGGCGGGGCTCGAACCCACCAACCGCGAGATCACGACCTGAGCCGAAGTTGGACGCTTAACCGACACAGCCACCCAGGCGCCCAAGTCTTTTATTATTATTATTTTTTAAAAAAAATTTTTTTAAGGTTTATTTATTTTTGAGACAGAGAGAGACAGAGCATGAACGGGGGAGGGTCAGAGAAAGAGGGAGACACAGAATGTGAAACAGGCTCCAGGCTCTGAGCAGTCAGCACAGAGCCCGACGCGGGGCTCGAACTCACGGACCGCAAGATCGTGACCTGAGCCAAAGTCGGACGCCTAACCGACTGAGCCACCCAGGCGCCCCAAGTCTTTTTATTATTGGACTATTTTGGAGAATGTCTGCTAAAGGAAATAACTTTGGTCTTAGTGGATGTTGAAACCTCAGGACCAACGTCCTCTGGAGAAGTTATAAAACCAGGCCACCAGTGGCCTAGGGGGGTCCTTGTGTCTCCGTTCCCTGTGGCCGAGATGCTGTGACTGGTATCAGCAGATTCCCGACGAGGAAGGAGTTCATGGGGCTTCTCATGCTACTTGAATTTCTTTCTGAAGAATTGTTCCCACAAAGCCCAATTTACGGAGGAAAGCCCCTGAATCTCTGTTGAGCGCAGACGGTTTGAACCAACAGGCCATTTCTGTCCGTGGACTCCCGGGCCAGTGAGAGACAAAAACCACCCTCGGCAGCTTCCTTTAAACATGAAGGGAACAGAAGCGCGTTGAATGGCAGCGTGGTTGCCGCCTGAACTTGCCTGTTCCCCTTGAATCCAAGTGGCCAGGGAGGCGGGGCTCTGCAGTTTTGATGGAGGGAAAGGGTAATCTCCTGGCGCCTGGTGAAAACCAAGGAAGCAAAACAAAACTGACTCTCTCCTCGCTGCGTCCTGGGTCCTGAGTTGCCAAGGGCTGTGGGGTCGGCAGGAACAGTCACTGGAGGGGCCTGGTGCGTTTGGGGAGAGACACCAGGTCGGGGAGCCTGCAGGGCTCGGTGGGTCCTGCTCTGGGTCTTGGCTTCACACAGCTGCGGTTCAAGGCCATGCTCCCTCTGCTGAGCCTTACACATACCCAGTCAACCCATACCACACATCCGGTGATCCCCTTGGCCTGACTTTCTCTCTTTTTGCTGATTTTTTCTCCCATTTCCAAGGCCAAGTGATCGACTGGCTCCTTGAGGCCTTCTGAGTCCAGTAGTGTATGGGAATAAAGGCTGGCGTCTCAGACAGGCCCCCTGCCCCCCTGGGAGACCCGTGAGATTGGGAGAAAAAGCCCCCTGGTGCTGACAGTGCCATGGGCTCCTGAGTTGCGCAAGGGACTCAGAGCTGGAACGTGCTTTGGTCCAGAAGGTTCCTGGCCAGCACTCAGCCACTTACCGAGGGTGGGGGATCTTGATGTTTAACACCAGTCCCGTGAATAAAATTGCGAGTGAGTAGCGGGCATGGAAATGTGACCCAGCGACCTCTCCGTCCGCTGTCCGGTGTACCAGAGACAGAAGCCCAAGCGGGCTCCGCGCTGTTAGCTCAGAGCCCGACGCAGGGCCCGAACTCACGGACTGTGAGGTCATGACCTGACCCGAAACCAAGAATTGGACGAGGCTGAGCCACCCAGGCACCCACGGGAGAGGGCGTAGGATAGCTGAAGAGAGGGGTCTCTGAGGTATGGAGGGAAATCAGGAAGCTGTGGTCTAGAGGCTTCGATTCTGTCTGTTAAACAGAGGCAGCGTCTTGTTCTGGAGTCTGGGGACGGAAGGTGGGGAGGGAAGCCTATCCCTGCTGAGTCCACAATCTGAACAAAGGAGGTGGGAGTCTGCCGCGGGGAGGGGTGTCGTTTTATCGGAGCTGTGATCGCGTTCCGCACCTCTGTGAAGTCAACCTTTTGCGGAGACTGAGAAAATTGCTGTCCGCTAAATACACTTGTCCCCACCCGGGTCGGCACAGGAAAAGTGCTAGTGATTTCCTTCTCTAGCCCCCTGGTTTTTATTCCGTGCAAATGCCAACCCAAGGAGTCTTAGGTCACTCTCAGTAGCAGCCAAGGTTGCTTGGTGCCTTGTGTAGATCCTGGTCCCAGTGTCTGTCAGCCACACGCTGACCGTCTTTTGAGTGATCCCATCTGCAAAAGAAATCTGTTAGCTCCATGGACTCTTAGGGATTTTTTTTTTTTTAACCAGTTCTGTTCCAGGATGCAGGGATCTCATCTCTCAACTCCCAGGGTCTCTTCCTATAGTTGCCAAAAGAAGACGATAAAGGAGAGAAAAAGAACCTAGAACTTGCAGGACAAAGAAGATATTTACTTATTTACTTATTTATTTATTTATTTATTTATTTATTTTATTTAGAGACAGAGACAGCACAAGTGGGGAAGGAGCAGAGAGAGAGGGAGACATAATCCCAAGCAGGCTCTGGGCTCACAGCACAGAGCCCGAAACGGGGCTTGAACCCACGAAGCTGTGAGGTCATGACCTGAGCCAAAACCAAGAGTCGGACGCTTAACCGACTGAGCCACCCAGGCGCCCCAGAAGATAGACAATTTAAGCCAAAATATTATCAGTATTAACGTTAAATATAAATGTATAAAATGCCACAGGAAAACCACAAAGAATGTAACTGGATTAAAAAAAAAACTATAGGCTGTTCACAAGAAATAGACAGAAAACATAAGGATATAAATACATTGAAAATAAATTGACAGAAAAAGATGTAACTATAATGGCTATATATTGTGTTGCCATATTAATATCAGACGAAATCATTTCTGAGGCAAAAATCATTACCAGGGATAAAGACAGTCATTTTGGATTGATAAAAAGTTCAAGTCACCAGTTAGGTACAACAATGCTAAATTTGATGCACCTAATAACAAGGCCTCAAAACGTATTTAAGCAAAAATGAACAGATTAAAAAGGAGAAATGGACAACCTTCTGATCGTGTGAGAGATCTTTAAAACCCTCTTTTGTGAATTGCTAGGACAAGTGGGTATAAAATCAGAAAGATATGTGGGGCACCTGGGTGGCTCAGTTGGTTAAGCATCCTATGTCAGCTCAGGTCATGATCTCACGGCTCATGAGTTCAAGCCCTGCATCTGGCTCTGTGCTGATGGCTCACGGCCTGGAGCCTGCTTCAGATTCTATGTCTCCCTCTCTGCCCCTCCCCTGCTCACACTCTGTCTCTGTCTCTCTCAACAGTAAATAAACATTAAGAAAAAAAGAAAGATATGAAAGATTTGAACAATGTGATTAACAGACATGACCTAATTAACACATAAAGAACTTTCTACTCAAGGATTATAGAATGTGCATTTTTCCCCCCAGTCACTCATGGAACATTCACAAAACTTGACCATATTCTGAGCACAAAGCAACTCTTCAACAAATTCCAAAGTATTTAAATCACAAAGAGTATGTATTCTGACCAAAATAAAGTTAAAATCCAATAACAACAAATAATAAGAAAACCCAACAAATAGAAAATCCCCATCTTGGAAATTTCCTAATTTTGTAATACTTCTCAATAATCCAGAGGTCAAAACGGAAATTGCAATTGAATTAGAAGTTAGAAAATAGGTGCACTATGTGATGATGAAAATACTAGATATTGAAACTTGTCAGTCGTAACCATAGCAGGCATGTACGGGGCAATTTAAAGCCTTCCTGTATCCACAGCATTATGAAGAGAAAAGGTGAAAATTAGCTAACTCTGCATCTACCCCCAAAAAGGTATAAAGGGACAGTATATAAATCCAAAGGAAAAATAAAGGAGTAATAAAGGTTAATTAATGAAAGCATAAATTGATTAAGTAGAAAACAAATATACAAGAGATAGAACCAATAGAGCAAATGTCGTTCTTTGAAACAAATAATAAACATGATAACCCAGACAAGACTGACAAAGGAAAAAGAGAAAACACTAATAATCTGTATAAGAGATATTTGAAAGGATACATTATTACAATTTCCAAAGACATTAAAAAGATCATAAGATTAAGAAAAAAGATCATAAGCCTATCTTATGAGTGGCTTTGTGCCAATAAAGTATAATATTTAGATGGCATGGAAAAGTTTCAAGAAAAATATAGCTGACACAAATAGAGTTAGTGAGGTTAGCAGGACTGAGCTGGGTCCGTGGAAAAATACAAGATTTTAGCTGATACACGCGGTATGGCATACCAACTTCCTACACAGTGAGTGATAAAGCTATTCACTCTCACTCTCCTGTCTTCCAACAAGGTCATTTCCTTCACCCAAACTTCCGCTCTTGCATGGTCCCTCCAAACTTCCTTGTAAATACGTGATATACATGTATCCATATAACTGATGAAGGGTCACAGTGGACAAACACGAATGAATCTCAGAAACATGAGGTTGGGTGCAAGAAGCCAGACTCAAAAGAATAAACCCAAGAACGGACAAACTGATCCATGGCCATAGAGTGGTGGTTATCCTTGGGGAGAGGGAGCGATTGGGAAGGGGGTCCAAGGGAACGAACCCCAAGGGGTTTTAGAAATCTTCTGTATCTTGATTTGGGTGGTGGTTACCTGGGTGTATGTCTGTGTAAAAATTCACTGGGCTGTAAGTTTCAGATCTGTGTGTTTCATGTAGATGATACTTCACTAGAAAGTAAATAAAAACAAGTTAATTACATATTTCATTCCTAGAACGTCTTATTTGATTAGCTTTTCAAATGTATGCGAGCGTTTCTCAGTCTTTACTCCTCAATTTAGTTTTCATTTCTCCCTCTTAAGATACCCTTTGATTTGTGCAAATAATCTCAGAGGTGGAGGCTTTGCAGGTCAAGTTCCAATGTTTACTATCTCTGGTGACTCTCATGAATGTTGGCTAGTTCCCTAGGATGTTTTAAATTTTGTTCTGCAGAGTGACATAGGGCTTTCTACGTGCCAGTCCTGGTTCAAGTACTGTACGTGGATTGACTCATCTAATCAACGTGCCAAGGCATCAAGTCCATGCTATTATCATGTTACAGCTTACGCAGAGGAGGGCGTAAAGAAGGGGAGTGGCCGGCCGAGGGTCTCCGAGCTGGGGCAGGACTTGGACCCAGGCTTATCTGCCCTCAGAGTCTGTGCCGTTGGCTTCTCTGCCACGCTGCTTCTTTCACACTTAGATTTGTGAAAACCTACCCAGGGGGGCTCTTGGAGGCTTGTTTCCTGCTGCATCGCTTCGGGGAGGATTTTCATTGGCCTAGGAGCCCGTGGACCCATTCCCACAGAGTCCACCTTGAATTAAAACGACTGCGTGGGGGCGCCTGGGTGGCGCAGTCGGTTAAGCGTCCGACTTCAGCCAGGTCACGATCTCGCGGTCCGTGAGTTCGAGCCCCGCGTGGGGCTCTGGGCTGATGGCTCAGAGCCTGGAGCCTGTTTCACATTCTGTGTCTCCCTCTCTCTCTGCCCCTCCCCCGTTCATGCTCTGTCTCTCTCTGTCCCAAAAATAAATAAAAAAACGTTGAAAAAAAATTAAAAAAAACAAACAAACAACTGCGTGTCATTTTCCCCACCGGCTGAGGAGGGCACACTCAGGGCCCAAGGCACATCAGCCAGCCAGGGGCTCAGGGTTGCCCTGCCTCTTGTCTTGAATCACGTGCTCCTTTAAGAGCTCACCCCGATCTCGGCTCAGGTTGTGATCTCATGGTTCGTGGAGCCCCGTGTCAGGCTCCTCGCTGACAGCTTGGGATTCTCTCTCTCTCTCCCTCTCTCTCTGCCCCTCTCCTGCTAGTGCTGGTGCGCTCTCTCTCAAAACAAATAAATAAACTTAAAAAAAAAAGAAAGAAAGAAATCGGTGTAGAAGTAAGAGTTTCTACAGCCTTCCAGCCAGGAGAGGAGATCTCCAGGGCTCCAAGGGAAAGGCTGGTGGGTACAAGGGGGACATGCCAATAATAGGGGGAGATGGTCGGTTTGTTCATGCTTTGGGGGATTCCTAACTCCACTCGGCCACCTACTTCTTTTTTTTTTTTTTTTTTTAATGTTTATTTATTTTTGACGGAGAGAGTGGTCTGTCCCGGCTGCTCATCGCTTTACGGGGAGTCTGGGTGTGGCTGTCCTGATGAAGAATATTAATTAAGCCAGGCCACAACAGAAGGGGGTATAGCTCAGGGGTAGAGCATTTGACTGCAGATCAAGAGGTCCCCAGTTCAAATCTGGGTGCCCCCTTATTTATTCCTAATTCATATTGGTGCTGCATTTTTTTTTTAAACTTCCTCTTCCTTATTAGATGTCAACGGAAAGTTGTTTTTCTTCCCTGGAACCAGCAAACTCGTGAAGCTTCATACCAAAGTTGGGGGTTCTTACCTCAAAATAGAAGTGGGAATCACTGAGGAGTCTATAAAAGTGCCATTTTCCAGGCCTCACCCCAGAGCAATGAAATCAGAGTATCTGGGGTGGAGCCCAGTTAGGGTGAGAGCTCCTCAGAGTTGAGAACCAGCCTTAGTTAGCTTCCAGGAAGCCTTCTTAGACCCAGGCTGCCTCATCCCCGCTCTGTGTGCCCAGCACCTTGTGTTCTGGACCTCCTCCCATTCAGCCCTAAGTATACGTCATCGGAAGGCGACGTTGACGGTGTCTTCCAGAGATGTTAACTGTCTCTGCCTCAGTTTCCTCAGTCCTCCCCCTTTTTAATCCGGGCAATCTCTGTGCACGGGAGGGGGGAGTGGTCTTCTCTTTCCAAGCCAAAGCACCAGGATCTGTGGCTCAGACAGCAGGCTCTCCTGGGGCCGAGAGAGTTTGTAGAGGATGAATTCTCTACCTGTCCAAGTGCACGGTTAGCTTGAGGAACCATTAAAGCCAATGGTATGTCCTCCTCAAGCCTTCAAAGTAAACTTCTGCATGAGGGACCGGTGAATTATGTATCACCCGTCTCAAAACCGAAGAATGTAATGGCTTTCTGTGGTCTGGAGGACAAGCCGCTGAGCATTTTGGTAGACAATCCCAGAATTTGCCGTGAGTCCCAAGATCCCCGCATGGAATTCGGAAATCTGTCATGATTTCTATGATCCCTTACACGAATCTTTTTTTTTTTTTAATATGTATTTTTTGATGTTTGTTTACTTCTGAGAGAGAGAGAGGGGCAGAGTGCGAGTGGGGAGGGGCAGAGAGAGAGACACACACGCAGAATCCGAAGCAGGCTCCTGGCTCCGAGCTGTCAGCACAGAGCCCGACGCGGGGCTCGAACTCACAGCCTGTAAGATCACGCCCTGAGCTGAAGTCAGACGCTTAACTGACTGAGCCACCCAGGGGCCCCACACCAATGATCTTCGACGACCTTTCTCCTGACTCCCTAAAAGACACTTCACGATCCTCTAGGCCTGTATCAACAGCAAAACTCTATGCTTTAGATGGGCTAAAAACAGGTTCTCACAATAAATTAGTTGACAGCAAGAAAGCCTCAATCTCTTTACAGTGGACGGCAGGAAAATGCGGCAGAGAAACGGCCACTGAGGACAGCGCGGTCAGACTTTGTCTAACTTGACAAGCCGGCAAAAAGCTCTCCGTCTGACACGCCGGGTTGCGAATTTTCTTTGTCTTCCGTTATCAGCACACAACATAAGTGCCTGAAAAAAAAGACAAAACCTCTTTTTATCTTCAGTGATGTGCTTCAGAGTTTCTCTTTCATTAAAGCTCTTTCCTTTTTGTTGGCGAGAGACTCGAATTTCTTAATTAGTACTTTTTTCCCCCTGTTTCATAAACACTTGGAACTTTGGCTGAGGGCCTGGCGGCTTGTCGCTTTCCTGTCCCTGCCCTCCCACGACACCTCCTGATCTTGAAGATGACCTCTCTGGGGGCGCCTGGGGTCACAATCTCAGGGTTCGTGCTTTGAAACCCCCCCCCCTCAGAGCTTCAGATGCTGTCTCCTTTTCTCTCTGCCTCTCCCCGTTCACTCTCCCTCTCTCTCAAAAAATAAATAAACGTTAAAAAAAATAGAAAGAAAATGGCCCCTTTGATGACAGCCTCCATCTGTCACCCCATTACGACTTCTGGTCCTGCGGTCCCATCGTCCTAGCCTGGTGGCTCAGTGGGGCCCTTTCTTCCTCCTCGCCCTCTCCCCACGAGACCCCTCCCCCCTTTTCAGGGTTCCTTGCCCACACCTCTGCCTTCAACCCCCCAACTGGAAGGAGCGCCTTCTGCCCCGCATTGCCCTTCTGGGTCCCCTTCTTGGGATGCCCCAAGCTTAGTGGAGGATTTTAGAACCAGGCTGACACTTGTATTTGCCTTGGCTCCCTCGGCCTTCAGCCTCAGTAATGTCAACGCCACATAACGATCCTTCCAGGGCTCGGGCTTAGCTCTGATGTGTTCACAGAGTCCACCCCACTGCGGTGGCAGAGAGGCCTGGGTGAGGCAGAGTGCCAGTATCCCCACCCCTACCCAGTGTCCTTTGTAGCCTCCTTCTTGTCGCGTGGCTTCGCAGAAGAAAAACTACACATCCCAGCCTCCCTTGGAGGTAAGGGAGGCCAAGTAACATGCTGGAGGCCCTTAAAGGGCCAGTGCAGTCCCAAGCGCAGAGCAAGAGGACGGGGCTCCCTGGTGCCGGGGCTCAGTAGGTCCATAGCAGGCAGAGAGGCCTTCCATTTCCTCCTCCCCTCCTGGGGGCCCACAGAATTGGGCAGAAGCCGCACCTGCCTCTCCTTGTCCCTCCGGAGGGCTCCTTAGTGCCCCTGATGGAGCCATCTCCCTCTTAAGGGAAAGAGGCCTACATACAAGGCTCTGTGTACGGTCCCCATCACTGGCTGGGGCCTATCCCTTCCTCTGCTGTCTTGCTCCAAGTGTGAATATAAAATTTTTTTTTTTAATGTTTATTTTAGAGACAGAGCACAAGCTGGGGAGGGGCAGAGAGAGCCGGAGACAGAATCTGAAGCAGGCTGCAGGCTCCGAGCTGTCAGCGCAGAGCCCGACGTGGGCCCCGAACGCACGAACCATGAGATCGTGACCTGAGCCGAAGTCAGACACCTAACCAACCGAGCCACCCAGGCACCCCTCTCCAAGTGTGAATATCAAAACCTTTCTCTCCCTTTGGAAATGTCATCGTCACCCTTCGACTTTATTGCGAGTCGCAGCTGACCTGGGAGGTGACCTCCTACATGGTTTCTATGCCCTTCGAGCGTGCCCTCCCTGTACCCTGGGCACCAGAGCCTGAAGTCTGAGAGGCCACTCCGGAGGCTGAGAGGTCGGGGCGGGAAGGCAGGCGTGGAAGAGCGTGGCGTGTGGCTGAGAGGCGGGCAGGTGCCGGAGGTCTCAAGAAGGCAGCGGGCGGGCCCTTTGCCTTCAGACCAACCAAGGACATCTTGGATCCTAGCTGGGTGGACAGTGGACAACCCGTGTGTGAAACCAGAGTGACGGCACCGGAGGGGAGGGGAGGGGGCTGGAGACCGGCAGAAACAAGAAATGCCTGCACAACCGCAGCAGAGGTGGTGGGTGAAGGACAAACCAGGAGGGGCCCAGGGAAGAGGGAGGAGTCAGGATGAGTGCAGCTGCAGAGCTGGGGGAAGGAAGGAACATCTGCAGTGCTTTCTCTCGGTTACTTGTAACCACTCAGTCAGTACCTGGAAGGTGGGACTGTGCCGACATTGGGTTATTACACGCGTAAATTGGAAAATTGAAGAATCCCTCACCCACTCGTTGGCAATAGCTCTTTGGTTTATTTCCTTCCAGAGGAGATTATATGTTGTATATATATATATATGTTATATATAATATATACATTTTAGGGGTACCTGGGTGGCTCAGTCTGTCGAGCATCCGACTGCAGCTCAGGTCCTGATCTCCCGGTTTGTGGGTTCGAGCCCCACGTCGGGCCCTGTGCTGAGAGCTCGGAGCCTGGAGCCTGCTTCGGATTCTGTGTCTCCCTCTCTCTGCCCACCACCCGCTGACACTCTCTCTCTCAAAAATAAATAAAAAACATTTTAAAAATTAAAAAAATACAGGGCGCCTGGGTGGCTTGGTCGGTTGGGCTCCGACTTCGGCTCAGGTCATGATCTCACAGTCCGTGAGTTCGAGCCCCGCGTCGGGCTCTGTGCTGACAGCTCAGAGCCTGGAGCCTGTTTCAGATTCTGTGTCTCCCTCTCTCTCTGCCCCTCCCCTGTTCATGCTCTGCCTCTCTCTGTCTCAAAAATAAATAAACGTTAAAAAAAAATTTTGTTTTAAAATTTAAAATATATATATACATTATATGTATATAACATAAAATATTAATGTCCAATACATAATAAAATATATATAACAAATGTATATAACAAATATATATAACAAAATATATATAACAAGTATATATATAACAAAGTATATATAACAAATGTATATAACATAAAATATTTAAAATAGGAAAATTTATATTTAAACATATTAAATATATATTAACTATACATTATGTATTTTATATATAACAATTTAATATATGTTTACACATAAATACCTTTGTGTGTATGTGTAATCTTTCTTATCATCTAATGATATGTATATATAGTATCTTTTTAAAATTAAAAAAAATTTTTTTTTTCAACGTTTATTTATTTTGGGGACAGAGAGAGACAGAGCATGACCGGGGGAGGGGCAGAGAGACAGAGGGAGACACAGAATCGGAAACAGGCTCCAGGCTCTGAGCCATCAGCCCAGAGCCTGACGCGGGGCTCGAACTCCGGGACCGCGAGATCGTGACCTGGCTGAAGTCGGACGCTTAACCGACTGCGCCACCCAGGCGCCCCACTTTTTAAAATTTTTAATGTTTTATTTATTTATGAGACAGAGACAGAGCATGAGCAGGGGAGGGGCAGAGAGAGAGGGAGACACAGAATCCAAAGCAGGATCCAGGCTCTGAGCTGTCGCAGAGCCCGACACGGGGCTCGAACTCACAAACCGGGAGATCAGGACCTGAGCCGAACTCTTAACTGACTGAGCCACCCAGGCGCCCCTATATAGTATCTTTTTTAAAGCCCAAAGGATCTCGCATCATATGCTGCCTATTTTGCTTTTTGGCCTTCATGATCTTGTTTATGAGTCCTCGCATAGATAGCGCTCTGGGCTTATTTCATCATTTTCTGTCGCATCACAGCCCATCCTGGGACACCATGTTTGTAACCTAATCCCCGTCAATGGATATTTAGGTGGTTTCCAGTTTATTGCTAATACAAAAAAAAGGAAATGCTGCGAAGAATCTCCAGATACGTGTGTCTTTGTGTACTCATGGGACTATTAGAGGAAGAAATCCCTAGGAGCAGGAGTCTCCTAGCGTATAATCTTTCCTAAGTAACTTTTTTTTTTTAAAGGCCACATGCTCGATATGGAAAGCTTGCAAGATAAATAAAAACACAGAAAAAAAAAGAAAAAGCTGAGATCATGTGTAATTTTATGCAGACACACTGTTTTGCAACCTGCCTTTCCATTTGGCAAATTCTTGTGGATGTTCTTCCGTGTAATTAAATAACCTTCGGCCGTGGGCTCTGAACCTTCTCTCGGCACAGGGGAAGGCGCTGTCACCTGGTCACAGGTATGTCACCGTCCCAGTGTGCCTGACATGCAGTGGATGGGGAACAGTGGGAGGGAGTTTCCTGCATGATTTTAAGGGTCTGCCCACCTGTAAGGGTCAACGAGGCTACCGGGCGCCCACAGCCAGGTGCACACAGAAGAGGTACACGAAGAGGACGGGCTGGTTTACTGCGGGAGGGAGGCCAGAGCTGAGAGGAGCAGAGTTGGCTAGGACAGTCCAACCAGCAAAACTGAACCCCGGTGTATTGACACAGGTACAAGGTGTTAATAATACATCACCAGGCCAGTTAAGGGGGTATAGCTCAGGGGTAGAGCATTTGACTGCAGATCAAGAGGTCCCCGGTTCAAATCCGGGTGCCCCCTTCCTTTACTAGCTTTTAATCACAAGTGGGTCCTGTATCGCCTGGTCCTCCTTGGCCAGAACACCCGGCAAAGAAAGATGAAGCAGATCAAACCCTCTGCAGGGTCTGAGGCTCTAGCCCCCAGGTCTTGGAGCTCCCCCTGGGGCCCGCTCCAGACTCAGACCCACCCCCTGAAGAAGAGCAGGATTTCGGTTGGCTCTGGAGGACTGACTCCAAGGAGTTAGTATAGAAGATGACTGGCCTTCCCTGCCTCTTTTCTCTCTCTCCTCAGTGTAGAGTCACGGGCTCCAGTGAGGGAAAGGAAGCTCGAACCCCATTCCCCAAATCAGTAAGGACAAGAACGGGTAAGGTGCACCTGTCCTTAAAAGCTCACCTCACTGTGACAGGGAGACTTCTGGCCTCCAACGTGAATCCCAGAACTCCTTCAGACACTGACATACCCCTCATGTCTAGTCGGACCTCTACGGCAGGTGGAAGGCATTCCTGCCCTCCTTCTGCACAATCCCCTGCCCACACCAGCCACCCATGGCCAAGGACATCTGGGTCAAAGCAGGGCTGTGTCACTGGAGGGCTCCGGGCTCCTCTAAGGCCAAGGGTCCCCGGGGGGACTGCCCATCACAGCCCCTGGTGTGTGAGGGGGTAAGGGCAGTGGGGTGTGTCCTTTCTCGGAAATACAGCTCACAGGCTCCAGATCAGACTGCCTGGATCGGAATAGTTGGGCGTGGGGCCAATGGACTCTATTTTTAACAAGCCCATGGGATGATCCCGGTGGAAAGTCAGAATTGGAAACCACCAATTTAGTTCGGTGCCCCGTGTTACAGGCTTGAAAAGAGGCCATAATTAAGAGACGTTCCCAAGCACACACACCTGATTAATAATAGGGTTGGGGCCAGATCTCACACGGCTGGTCTTGGGCTCTTTCCACTTCCCAACCCGGTGCCAGACATGACGCCACATAATGACCCGGATCATGTCCACCAACCCCCCCACCCGGTACTAAATGAGATAAGCTCACGGCGGCCTGGAAATCTGACCCAGGGATCTCTTGACCCGCAGTCGGATCTTTTCCCCTGAGCCAGGAGCTCACTTCAAATTGTTTCCTGGTTGGGACCTCCCAATACCCGGTAGTTGCTGTTTATTCCCATCTGCCCCGTGTCCTGGCTGACTCACCCTCTCCTGGCCATCAGCTCCCTCCCCTTTCCCACTGACCCCTCATTTGAGTGCCCAGAAGCCCCCTGTGCCCTGCCCAGTACCCGCCCCCACTTCTGTCTCTAGCTGGTACGCTTTGGTGTTCCCGTAACCTTCCCTCCTCACTGCACCTTCTCCTGGGCTCATTTGTTCTTGCCCCCCAGACCCCCCCAGCCTCTCCTGTTCAAGACACTTCTTCTTCATCCCAAGGCCAATTCCTTGGGCTGAGTCTAGGGGAGGCATTTGGCCAGGAAGGCTGAAGTCACCTTCCCTGTGAGCAGCCCCATCTGCCTCAGAAGGCCTCACATCTGGGGCTCAGCACACCTGGAGGGGGCAAGGATGCCTGTTTGGGGTACCAAAGCCCAAAAGCCTTCTGAATGGGCACGGGGACTCTCACTTTGCTGGCAGGGCTACTGCCCCGGGACAGTCAGACCATACCCACCTCCCCCCTGCAGGGGACCCCACACTGTCCCCTCCTGGGGCCACAGGCCATGTGGATTCCAAACCAGACGCACAAAGATTCTGATGGGCCCGAAAGACCCCCTGGGTGTTCTCTGTTACCAGCAGCGAGCGGGCAGCTTCTGCACTTGGTAGGTGGGGGCCGGGGCACTGGACCCTCTGCAAGCAATCCTATCAGTCCTGGTTTAAGACGAAATCCATGGGGACTGGTGGCTTCTGGAGTTGGCTTCTGGTGCTGGTTCCTCCCCATTCTCTCAGAAATCCCCCGTACGGTTTTGGAAGCACCGTTCTCCCCTGAACAAATGCCCCAACTTTCACGCAGGAGACCAGGGAAGCTCTGGCTTCAAGGGAATTTGGCAACCTCAGGATCAAAGTCTGCCTCCGGTGTTCCACTGGGTCATGTGGTGCCTTAGATTTTCTCAGCTGGAAACCCCATGTGGCCTTCTGAGCCCCGAACAAAGAAGCTGGACCTCGGATCCAGGCGTTCCCAGTATGTTAGAATCAGCCACCACGTCTCTCGCTCTCAGCGGGCTCTTTGGTTCGGTTGGCCCCAGGCAACAATTTATTTAGCTGTTTCGCCTCTGTGGACCCTGGCCTGCTATACTCCTACCAGGAGGGGCCGACTGGACTTTTACTGACTTCAGCAAAACTAGGCCTGGCAGTTAGCTCCCCAGTCCCACATCCGCCCCCAGCCCCCCATTTCGCCAAGGATCTCTTGCTTGCAAATGACTCCCTGTACCCATTTCTCAGCTAGTCATGCACATAGATGCGAACCCAGAACCTGCTTCTGTCTGGTGGAAATAGACTAGACAGTCACTGGCAGGCTGGGAGGAGCCCAAGGCCCCGGAGGGAGGGTGGGAGAGCCAGGCTCAAAGGGACCCCAGTGGCCAAATTCACAGCCAAGGGCATAGCAGAGCACCATGCGGGGGCAGAAGCCACTGTATCCCCAGTGGGTGCTGAAGGACCTGCCAGCCCTGCCAAGGCAGCCAGAGTTCTGTATCCCATAGTGGAATTTACCTGGTAAGGTCTGAGCCGGGTCCTAGGCCCGGGCAGTATTTGGCACGTTGGTTTGGTAGAGCAGGTTGCAAAGCTGTGCTTTCCCCCAAGACTCACTGTTTCGGGTGGGGGTTCAGGTGCTGGGCAGTCAAAGAATAACACAAATACCCACCTGAAGCCACCAGAGAGGCTTGGGTGGTGGAGCCCGCTTGAGTGGTGGAGAAACACAGGAGGTGAAACCGAAGGGTCGGGATCCATCTCTTCTCTCCTCAGAGGGGTTTCCAAGTGGGGGACACAACAGCTGTTATAGGGGGGCAAAAGCAGGCATAATAAGGGGGCACCTGGATTTGAACCAGGGACCTCTTGATCTGCAGTCAAATGCTCTACCCCTGAGCTATACCCCCACCTGCTTACAGGTGTCTAATAAACTCTTTAATCCTTCAGAGCCACGCCCTGACTGTCTCTGACTCGAGATGTATTCTTCGTGGCTCTCTGCCACCCTAACACCCCTGCAAACATGCCCTACCCACTACGCCCACCCCTGCCCCTTACCTCCACTTACAACCTCCTCCTTCCCTCAGCCCCTGGCTGTAGGCACTGGCATTGACCACATTGAGGTTTGCAGCTGGAACATTCTTCAGACTCATCCGCAAGAGCGGGATACAGAACTAGCTGCTCAACAGACAGAGAGGAGGGGAGGGGAGGGGAGGGGAGGCAGGGCTTGGGCCCCACCTGAGAACCCCTAAGCCAGACTCTCTGGGGAGGGGACGAGGGACAACACGAGCTTCTAACAAGCTCCTGATGATTCGGGAGCTGTTGTGCCCCTCACGGGATAGATCTGGAAAAAAAAAAAAAAAAAGTTTGGAATTCAAATCACGCCCCAACCAAACTCACTTGGTTTAATGACCAAGTTGCCACTAGAATCCACGTTTATGATTAGGGGGCCTCTTTGCACTAAACTGCGCAGGAGACTGAGCTACCCCCTTCATATCTTCTTTTTCCCCCTTATTCTCTGTCTGGTGCATCGTTCCGTGGGTCAGGCAGCAGAAATAAGCGTGCAGTGCGTGGAAAGCGGTGAGGCAAGAATGAGAGATTTGTGGTCACCGGAGCACAGACACAGGACCGCGTGATGGCAAACAGGAGGTCAGAGCAAAAAGAAATGCCAACAGGCAATGCACGGACTGGAACCAGGGACTCCCCGACACAAAGTCAGAGGCTCTGCCCCTGAACTGGGGTTCCCGGTGAGCACCACGCCACTTGTGTAGTTGTGCCCAAGGAGCTACCACGCACTCTCACTTCTCATCCCTAGCGAACTAGTGGGAGCTGACTGCCCGACCTCGTCCAGATAGACCTCTGTCTGACTTTGGACGTATTCTGTCCTTCTCTAGAAACTTCTAGGAATCTTCCCTGCCGAGAGTGCTGCGGCCTCCTCCCCAGTCCCCGTGTGGGGCACTAATCATTGCTTAGAGCTGGAAGCTTCCCTCTTTCCTTCCCTTGCGCTCAGGTTTCACTTCCCCAGTCTGCTGCCCCCAGTCCCACTCTGACCCCCTGCAGCATGGGCTCCTCTGAGCTGTCCTACATCGCTTTCTCTGCTCCCCCCACTCTTTTCGTTCCTTACTCCTTGGCTTTAAAGGGAGATGGCCTAGGGGCGCCTGCGTGGCGCAGTCGGTTAAGCGTCCGACTTCAGCCAGGTCACGATCTCACAGTCCGGGAGTTCGAGCCCCGCGTCAGGCTCTGGGCCGATGGAGCCTGTTTCCGATTCTGTGTCTCCCTCTCTCTCTGCCCCTCCCCCGTTCATGCTCTGTCTCTCTCTGTCCCAAAAATAAATGAAAAAAAAAAAAAAAAAGGGAGATGGCCTTACTGGAGAGGTCACGGTGCCATGCTGGCCCCAAACCATCAGCCCAGCACAGCCGGATGACTTGGGACCAGGTCAAGGACTCGCTGTTTGGGCACCAAACTCAGGCCTTTACTATCTCCTAGACTGGGACCAGTGTTCCCTGCCTCCTTGGACCTCTCCCCTGGAAGTTACCACTACGAGGCCCAAAGGCCACAGAGATCCCCAGGATGCAGAGAAGAGACAATCATCCAAATTGGCATAGCATATGGGGGCCAAACTAGATGAAAAGCAGACATGCATCTTGAACAGGACGCTTTGCAGATCTGTCTGTACGAGGGGAGGTTAGAAACCGTGTGGGGGACCAACAAACGAGTGTTGGCTAAGTCAAGAGTGGTAGCAGCCGCCATACAGAAGAATACTCTGTATCCACTAAGAAAGGTGTCCTAAAAGCTTTTTTTTATTGGTGTGAAAAAGTCATCTATTCCTTTTGATGTTAAAAACGTCATAGAATAGCTTCATCTTTGTAAGAAAACGATTTGCAAATTACAAACATCTCTGAAATGACCTATTTGCTTTTCTCCACGCAAGTTAGTTTTGCTTTAATAAAAAGCAACAACTTGGGGCGCCTGGGTGTCTCGGCCTGTTAATCATCCGACTCCTGATTTTGGCTCAGGTCATGATCTCGCAGTTAAGTTCAAGCCCCACATCGACACTGCACGGACAGTGCGGAGCCTACTTGGGATCCTCTCTCTCCCCCTTCCTCTCTGCCCCTCCCCCACTCACACTCTCTCTCTCAAAATAAAATAAAACCTTAAAAAAAAAGTGCAATAATTCCAATGGTCTGTGTCACTTAAACAGGAGACGCTTCTGTCTGAAAAGAGACTGATTCCAAAAAGATTCGAAATGGGTCAGTGGAGACAGGTCCCAACTGCCCTGATCCCACCTGCTCCCTTCCTGATGATGCTGTGCCAAGAACCCAGTATCCAGGCTAGTGGTCTCATAGCACAGGGACATCCAGATTCAGATCTCTGACCTCATTTTGGTGGCTCCAATGGTCTTATTTTTTGGAAGAGTTTTTGCATTTCTGCACACCCAGATGGATTTTTCTTACAAAGCTTCTGTTCCTCATCCACTGGGTCAGTCCAAAGATGTCATCATGGTGCATTCCAATTGCTAGAAAGGAAAAAGACAGTGAAGGCAGGTGTATCAGTTGATATTGTGGGTCTCAGCCCTGCGTCGGGCTCTGTGCTGACAATGCAGAGCCTGCTTGGGATTCTCTCTCTCTCCTTCTTTCTCTGCCCCTCCCCAGCTCACATGCTCTTTCTCTCAAAATGAATAAAGAAACTTAAAAGAACTATTGGAAATACATCACAGAATTGCTAGGAAGCAGACAATCAGGCTTGGGAAAGGCATGACCACATCAGCCTCAGAGATTACAGCAGCAATCTTAGGAGTTGAGTGTTTTCCTGTTCTTTATCTTTTGCTGAGGCGTCTGCTAAATATCCCTTTGAATTAAGCAACAAGGCTGTTTCCCTTATTACAAAGCTCTACTCATTATTGGATAAAAAGCAGAAAGGCCATCACATACATTCAAATGGGAGATGTCACAGTGTGTGTGTGTGTGTGTGTGTGTGTGTGTGTGTGCGCGCACATGCATACATGTGCACACGAGTTAAATATTAGAGAAAAGCTTTGGGGATTATAAAATACAAACACAATATAGAACCATATGTACATGTAGGCAGAACTTGGCAACTAGGAACCATCCCCCATGTTCTACCTGACTATTCAGGGAGACCCTTTGTGTCTAAGTATTTTGTCATTCCTCGCACCATTACCTGGGTAATAGGAACAGTCCCGATAAAGGCTAAAATGAAAGCAAGATGTAGCAACTTGCTTTTTTTTTTATGTTTATTTATTTTTGAGGGGGGGGGGAGGGGCAGGGAGAGAGGGAGACAGAGGATCTGAAGCAGACTCCATGCAGGGCTCGGACCCAAGATCCCCGAGATCATGACCTGAGCCGAAGTCGGACGCTTAACCGACTGAGCCACCCCGGTTCTCCACCAGTTGCTTTTTGAATTGGAGGAGGGGCCCTGACATCCTGTGAAATGATTCATACAAGAGGCGGGTGAAACTATGAACCCAATGGATAGAAATTTGACGATCTTGCCTTTGGTTTTCAGCACATCAGTCATTGAGCAGACGAGCTGAGTGTTGGGCTGGGGTTATTGGGAAGTCCGCCGTCTCCATCTGTGTCCGGAGAAGAGAACACACACGTCTGAGCTTTCCACTGTACGACTTTGAGCTTCCCGAGACCGTCAGCCTTGGCTTGGCCCTTTCTACTGTTCTATCCCAACACGTGGTCCCTAAAGGTTCTGTCCTTCAGCGGGATCTCTATTCCAAGAAAGAGTGGTACTCAGAACCCTTAACCACGGCTCACAGCATAGACACTAACCAATCGGAATGCACGCCAGCCATAAACAGCCATCAGATGCCTGCCCGATGAATAAGCTTCCTCCAACCCATTGGCCAGTTGAATCCATGTGATCAGTTCATCAGCTAACTTCCCACTGACAGCCCGTGGGCTCTTAGATTTTCAGCCCTGACGAATCAACTGGAATTCCACCTCCTTCAACGCCAATAGGACAGAAAAGCAATTCTATAGCCACCCCACTTTCGTGAAGGTCTTTTGCCAGCGGCAAAAGACCCCAAATGTTGTATCGGCCTAGGCACGTGGTTCCAGAAACAGAAACTGGTTCTGCCTGTGGCAAAAGATGAGATGACCACTGTCTGTGTGGCAGGGAGCCTGCAGCGCTGAAGGGAAGGCTGGATGCGCAGGTTCACGTGAGGCAGGGGCGACCCAAGGGGACTCAGCCAGCCAGGCCCTCGGGCACTGCCAACCCTGGGATTTGTGTCACTCATTCCGAGTGTAGTGTGAGTCAGGAGCACCTGTTTGGCCAGCGGTGCTGGAAGAAAGGGAGAAAGGGAGAAAATCGCCTTTATTTTTGGCCTCTGCAGCTGCAAGAGGAGACATTTCTTCCACCAGGGCTCCCATAATTGGACATCCTCAAAAGATGGAAAGAAGGTTCTAAAGTTGGGAGGCAAAAAGAAAAACAACACACCTGAATTGGAACCAGGGACCTCTAGATTGTCAATCAAACGCTTCATTCAGAAACAACCAGTCTCGTCTAATAAGTGCGTTTCAATTCTGAACTTTAAAGCAGAGTCGAGGGGCACCTGGGAGGCTCAGTCGGTCAAGTAGCCGACTTCAGCTCAGGTCATGACCTCACGGTTCGTGAGTTCGAGCCCCGCGTCGGGCTCTGTGCTGACAGCTCAGAGCCCGGAGCCTGCTTTGGATTCTGTGTCTGCCTCTCTCTCTGCCCCTCCCCAGCTTGCTCTGTGTGTGTGTGTGTCTCCCTCTCTCTCTCTGCCCCTCCCCTGCTTGCACTGCCCCCCCCCTTAAAAATAAATAAACATTAATAAGAAATTAAAGCAGAGTTATCAGTTATGGGCAGTCACCACACCTAGCAGTATGGTGCCACTACGATCTGTCACCACCCTAGCATGCCCACACCTTCCCTGCCTTTCCTGCATTCTCTCCCCTCTGCACACCTGGCCGCTCTCCGTGCCTACAGCCCATTGATGTTCACCACCGGAACGTTGTTTAACATTACATAGTGTTATATGTACTTACTTACTTAGAACCACTGGATGTTACAATTGAAGTTAGCAGGGAGGGGGGAGGCGGTGGGATGTGTGCCTCCCCAAAGCAAAAGTTCCCAGGTACCTCCTCTGTCCGACTAAATCATAATTCCTAGGGCTCATCTGTTTTTTTTCTTTTTAACTAAGGTCCCTAAGTGTGTGCAGGCAGGCTGGGTAACCTGTGATCATAAGGTAAAGTTTGAAGAGGAATTTAGGACCTTCTGTCACACATACGTCATTCATAACAGCCCCATGACATGTGCCGCATCCCAGAAGTCACCTGAGAAAAGGAAGGTGGCAATGGAGAGGACTTTCCAATAAGCAGGACCCTAACTTAGGTCACTTATTTGTCAATAAGGTAAGCCACCTACAGGGGGCACCCGGATTTGAACCGGGGACCTCTTGATCTGCAGTCAAATGCTCTGCCCCTGAGCTATACCCCCTCACTGTGGTCCTGCTCCTCATTAGCATAGTTAACCTGTGACACCACGCCCAAGCATTCCACAGTGTACTGTACATTCTATTCACTCTTGGTCAGTCAATGAAACTGGCAAGCCCACTAGAAACTGACTGGAGACCTCCCTCTGGCCAGGAGTTCACCCTTCCTTCCCCCTCCACCCCTCCCCCCACCGCCCAGGGCTTCTGGCTGGTCAAATAGCACTTTTCCATTTTGAAGCCACAATCTGAATTCCTCCCATAAACTGCAATCTCCTCCTCACCCCTTGCTCAGTACCTGGGGGGTGGGGAGAAGGGAGAGGAAGTGTAGGAATCAGGCCTGTTATGTCCATAATAACGCTTCATAACAAACCATCCCCAAATTCAGATGCATGCAACAATAAGCGTTTTTTTTCATGTTCATAGGGTCAGCAACATGGATGACAACCAGTAGATCTAGTCTGAGCTTGACCTGGTGGCCCTGCTTCAAGCTGGAGGTCCATCTGTGCTTGGTTTCTTTCTTTCTTTTTTCTTTTTTTTTTTCCTGTGCTTCATTTCTTTATGTGAGTTGGGCACAGGTCTGCTCCAAGTCTGTTTCTTCCTGGGTCCAGGTTGGAAGAGTCACAGCTAGCAGGGAAAATTTTCTCATGGTAGTGGCAGAAATGCAAAAAGGTCAAGCCCAAGCACGTAAGCAGATTTCAAGCCTCTGTTAGTATCACACGTGCTAATATCCCATCAGTGAAAGCAAGTCTTAGGACCTACCCTTAAATCAAGGGCAGGGAAATCTATCTTTTTTTTTTTTTTTTTTTTTTTTGAGAGAGAATGTACGTGCAAGCAGGAGAGGGGTAGAGGGAGAGGGACAGGGAGGGAGAGAATCTCAAGCAAGCCCCATGCTCAGACTAATGGAGGGCTCAATCTCATGACTGTGAGACCATGACCTGAGCCAAAATCAGGAGTCGATGCTTAACCGACGGAGCCACCCCAAACCTGTTCCACTTCTAATGGGAGGATGTGAAAAGTCTTGTGGCAAAGGGCACACATAGAACAAGTGCAGAACTGGGGCCAACATTTTAATCTACCATCGTCTGCCCTCTTGGCCATAATTACTTAAATCTCTCCCACGTGCATAAGGTACTCAGCCTCATCCCAAAGCCCCCAGAGCCTCATTCAGTCAGACGAAGTCCAGGATCTTATGATATACATTAGATCCAGATGAGGCTTCTCTCGATCCAGAGACCTATAAGCTTAAGAAACGAATTATCTACCACTCATACACCCAAAGTCCAGCGATGGTGCAGGAACAGACTTACGGCAGTAAATGTTTACGTGCAATGACTGATCACAACGGGAAACACACATGGTCATAGACATTGAAATGCTAGGCATAAGTGGCCACGCCCCCCTTTTGCCTTTTGTTACAGACAGAGCCTCCTTCTAGATACCAAATTCAGTATTTGCCAGCCTTTTTACAATAATATTGTATAACAAACCACCCCAAACCCCAGTGGCACACAACATACGCATTCCAGCAGTAGGGAATATTCCTTGAGTCGGCTCTGGTTCTGCTACCTAGGGAGAGCTCCCTGCCCACTGTTCTGCATGACTCATGGGCCCACCCTCTAAGACGTCTTCCCTTTTTCCTTCCTCCTTCTCTGAAATTTCTGGAGACATCATTGGAAAACATGTCCTTTGTTGTGGCTAGGCATTCTTCTCAGTTTGCTTCCCCCTATGGAATGCTGGAAGCCCAGGCCCTTTTATTCTCCAGTCTTGGTAACTTTTTTGTCCAGGCTAGTAATGTTTTTGCCAATACAGCTCTCTCAAGAAATGTGTGGGTTTTCTATGTATTTGACTCCACATGCTGAAAGCCATGACCACAATTCTCTTTGATGTATGTTCTCCCTCCAGCTCAATTATAAGTACTTGGGCACATCCTTAGTCTTTCTAGGAATACTTTTGTCCAGCTGAGAGGATGTACTTAGTATCGGCTTAATTCTTCAGTGCTCTTAATGAAGTACATCTAAGCTATGAGCACATTAAGCTTGATTTGGTTTGGGGCTATGTCTTACTGGAAGGCTCTGGATTTGGCCTTTTGGCTAAAGTGATGTAATAACAGCCTCGCCTTTGTTTTGGACGGGATGGTTTTATTTTTCTCACTACGCAATTCTGAGCTATCTAGATTGTCTCTAAATTCTGACTGCAAACCAGTAAGTTGTCTTCTGAACTCAAATCTTTTTTTTTTTTTTGCAGTACCTTATCAAAAACAGCCTGTAACAAAACAGCTCATGCATTCAGTATTTTTCTTTGTAATATCCCCCCCCTAACACTACAAGTTCAAATACATTTTCTGCCTTCCAGGTTATCATGAGCCCGTTTTCCCTGCCCTCAATTATAGTTACCCCACTAACTTCCCACTAATTCCGCATGCTTCATCATGAAGACATGTCATGTACTTTAGGCTTTTGTTATAGTGGGAGACCCCTTCTGTATGTCAATGTTAGTATTTTCTAGTCGTATTCATAAGAGTGTTGCAAAAATGCCCCAAAGCATTGACACACGACAATAAGCATTTATTCTCATGCTCATGGGTCAGACTATTGAATGAGGATCAATTGATAGAGGCTGGGCTTGGCTGGGTAAGCCCGCTTCAGGCTGTGGGTCCAGAGGGCATTGGCCTTTCTAGGTGAGTTGCGCTTAAGGTTGGACCACGTGTGTTCTTTCTGGGGCCCAGGCTGAAGGGGCAGCGGCTCACAGGATAAACACATCTCACAGTAATGGCAGAAATGCCAGAGGGCACACTCAAATTTTCAGGATGATCTCAAGCCCCCGCCTGCATACACCTGCTAACATCCTGTTGGCACTCACACGATGTGCCAGTTACCAATTTTTTGACTCCTGGGTCCAAATTCATGCTTCCATACCTGCCCTGCAATAAACGGACTGGCTTCCCTACGCCTTTCTCCTTGAGCGAGCACAATGCTAAGAGCTGTCAGTAGAGGGCGCCGGAGGGATGTTGCAGAAGAAAAGGGGCTTGTCTCCCTCTTTCCTGCTACGTGTTGTTTTGTTTTGTTTCGTTTTTCGTTTTGTTTTTTTTGTTTGTTTGTTTGTTTTTTTTTTTTGCTTTTCCTTCCCCTTGGTCTCTGCTGCAGGGTTGGTCAGTGGTGTGGGAGTGTGAGGACCCAGGCACGCACCCGGGGAATGAAGTCCCGCGGTGGACCCGATAGTCCCAGCTGCGCCGGTGACCATCACTCTGGGCCCTCCCAACTCCTGGCCCCTGCCGGCGCCGGCCACCTGGCTGGCCTCTGCCCCTCAGAAGTTTGGTACCAGGAACCTACCATACTTCAGTACGTCAAGGGAGAAAGGACACCTGAAAAAACACCAGGGTCTGGGGAAAAGAGGTGGGGAGGGCAACTGATGACATTGTATAGAATGTGGTAGCTGGGAAGCCACTCCTCTACGAGAGGCAATAAAGCAAAGCTCCAGCAGGGGGCACCCGGATTTGAACCGGGGACCTCTTGATCTGCAGTCAAATGCTCTACCCCTGAGCTATACCCCCTTGCGTGGGATGAGGTCCTCTTTACATTATTTCACCTGTGACGCCGCACCAAACATTCCATAGGGCACTGTAAGTTCTGTTCATTCTTGGTCGGCCTGTGAAACCGGCAGGTGCACCGCAACTCACTAAAGACGGCTATGCAGCCATAACACCGCCTTTCCGATTCCCCAGAGACCCTTCGCTTGTCTCCTAGCACTTTTCCACTACAGCCACACCTGAACTGCAGGAGGCACCAGGTTTCTGTGGACCCCAACCCCCCCATCCTTCCTTTCTTCCCTCCTCCCTCAGCTACACCTGCTCTGCCCCATCCTCCCCAGCCTCACCCTTGCTTGCTCTCTTGCCCTTCACATCTTCCCCCGTCTCCCCAGCCCAATGCCGTCCTGAGGCAGTCTCCCAGCGGCTTGGTTGGGCACTAGAGAGGCAGGAGCCCCTGGATCCTTTCGGCAGCACAACAGAGGAAGCTAGTGAGAGGCATAAAGGCTGCTATTTGGAGACCCACAGCCCTGGCGCAAGGATCCCTGGTTTATGGTCAGAGATGGCTCTTTCTTCCAGGCCCTGCATGTACCCACGCCCCCACCCCCACTCCCTCCCCACGGCCGACCCTCACTCACATAGGGAGGACACACACCAGTCCTTCCTAAAAGGCACCAGCACAGTAACCTATGTTCTATTACATGGCATCAGAGACCAGTGAGATTCACTTTTCAGAGACCACAGAGGATACTGAGCTATGCAATGGAAAATGTGGTAAAAGAGGGGAGATTTTTGTCTCATTCCTGTGCAGCTTACTTGGATCATTACTGCGTTACGCGGGTAACATGTTTCACTTCAAAAATAGAATGTAAATTCGAAATAAGTATTCCAGTGAGAACAAAGCAACGCCCCATCCAGGATGTTTCTAACATAATCAGTCTGCTATCATGTTGCTGGCTGTTTGACCACCCTATAAAACACCATCTTTTTATTAAGGGAGGTGATTGGAAAGCTGGGCACCCTTCCCTGGGGTGGCCACGTTCCCCGGTGAGGCGAAATCCACTAGGCAGAGCTGGTTCCTAGCCTCCCTGCCCAAAGTTCTTGCCTTTATTTCTGAGTAATATTCAGTAATTCCTGAATAAGCCCAGGATGGATGTGAAGATCCCACTCTTTTCCATTTCGTGTCCTTTCACGCATGTGACAAAGATACTATTAATTTAATTGACACTATAAGTCAGTAACCCACAGGATCAAATCCTACTTTTGGCTGGAGGCTTTTTCAGTTATTTAGGGGTAAGAGATCAGACTCTCTGTGCTTGGCGCTGGGTAGAGGGTTTACACATTTGACCTGCGTTTTATTTCTCTGAGTCCCAATGCCAATAGAATTAGCCACTTTAATATATATTTTCTTACTGTTTTATTTATTTTTGACAGAGAGAGAGAGAGAGAGAGAGAGCGAGACAGAGCATGAGCGGGGGAGGGGCAGAGAGAGAGGGAGACCCAGAATCTGCAGCAGGCTCCAGGCTCCGAGCTGTCAGCACAGAGCCCGACGCGGGGCTCGAACTCACAGACCGCGAGATCATGACCTGAGCCAAAGTCGGATGCTCAACCGACTGAGCCCCCCCAGGCGCCCCTAGAATTAGCCACTTTACTGTATGGTGTCCCCTGGTGTTCTTAGCACATCAAGGCCTGGCTCTCATCATGCACTTCCTTCCACGTGACACTGGCAATATTCAACTTGCCTGCTTTGTCAGTGTGTGTCAATGACTGCCGGGTCCCAATTTGTGAATAACTAGCCAGATGTTCACTGCTTTTAGCCCCAACAAGACCAGATGACCGATGTCATGTCCCCTTCACCTCCTGCACCGAACTCTGGTATCAATTTTCACACTGCCAGCATTCTGTCTCAAAAACAGAAACTGATAATGGCTAAATGAAACAAACAAGGAAATGACTGGCACAATGACAAAAATCTCAGACCACTAAAGGAAACCTAGAGATCTACGCTCAGAAAATGGGCAGAATTAAAGGACAGCTGGGGGGGGGGGGGTGGTCAGGATCATTTACCTCCAAACAGCATCCTGGTTAGGGGGCTGATAATGCCCCCACTGTGCACCAGCTGCAGCCATCAGCCCCACTGCCAATGCCAGAGCAGTGGCCCCCCTGGAGTAAATTCCAGACTCTTCCTGCTTGTGTGTACCTCATTCCATGTTCCAAGTCTCCATCACGTGCATGGGATCGGCTAAGCCCTGCTGGGGTTTGTGGGAGGGCAAAGTCTGGTACTTTTGCCTTTTGTAGTATAGTTACATCCTGGTTTCCACCAGCCATGCACAGCTCTGGATCCCCCCCAGATGGAAAGGAATTTCAAACGTTGAGGGTGTAAGATAGTTACAAATACGTACCACGAGTATCATCAGTGAGACTGAATCAGTGGCAGGATGAGGAATGGAGAAAATTGTGTAGTGTTACCAGAGACTGGGGGAAGCTTTCTAGCAAAGGCCTGACGTGCTGCTCTTCTCTCCCCCCTCCCTTTTTTTTTTAACTCTAGTGTAGTTAACATACAGTGTCATGTTAGTTTCGGGTGTCCTGTGTAGTGATTCAACAATTCTATACAATACTTGGTGCTCATCAAGGTATGTGTACTCTTAATTTCTCTCTCCTCTTCTTGCTGGAAGATGCAGTTATTGGAAATGTCAACACCAAGTCTAAATAGAAACGACAGCAAGCCCATACCATGGAATATTATTCAGTGATTAAAAAAGAAATGAGCTGTCAAGCCACAAAAAGACATGGAAGGACCTTAAGTGACTATAGCTAAGTGAAAGACGCTGACCTGAAAAGGCTATATACAGTATGCTTCCAACTGTATGACACTCTGGGAGAGGCAAAACTATGGACAGTAAAAACATAGGTGGTTGCCAGGGATTGCCGGGAGGGGAGGGATGAATAGGTATAGCAGGGGGGATTTTTTAGAACAGTGGAACTATCTTTCATGATGCTAGTAATTGTGGATACATGGCATTCTGCGTTGGTCAAAACCCATAAAACTGTAGGAGTCTTACTGTAAATTACAGGGTATTAATAACGTATCAATATGCATTCACCAATTTTAACAAATGTACCACACTAGGGCAAGGTGTGAATGACGCGGAAACTGGGGCGGGGGGGTGGGGGAGTAAGGTGAGGGGGTATAGGAGAACTCTCTGTACTTTCTGCCCAGTTTTTCTGTAAACCGGAAACTGCTCTAAGAAATAAGGTCTGCAACATACATATTTTTAATGACAGCAGGTGGGGACTCCCTGGACTGAATCAGAGACCACGTGATCTGTGTTCAAAGGACCCACAGAGGAGCCAGGGCGCCTTGCCCCTGCCCCGCAATCGGTATCCAGAGCTCTTAGCATAGCAAGTGGCCCACGTCTTCCATGGGCTCGCCTCAAGCCTGGGGGTGGGGGGTCTGCTGCATGGCGGAGGGGCCCCTTTCCTGCCAGGCCTCCCTCTGCACCTGGCAGCTTCTCAGGCCCCTGCCCAGGGCACCGGCTTTGAGAATCATACACATTTAGGCGAAAGGCCCTTTAAAAATCATCCAGCGTAGTCTTGCCCCACACGCGTCCGTCAGATCATCTAGAGCGGGTGGGGTTGGAGGAGATAGGGGGAAGGGCAGAAGGGTGCCAGGTTTTCCCGATGGGCCCTGCCCAGGCCTCCCGCATCAGAGTCCCGGCTCCGAGGCCTATGATGTCTCGCGGCTGCGGCTTCTGTGTGCGCCCCCAGCCTCCTGCCTGCTTACTCACTCGGAAGGAGAAACAGTGCCTGAGATCACCAGACATACACATCGGCCAGAGGGTCGTGGCAAAAAGGTCTGTTTCTGGGCGGGCAATGCAATTTTCCCGCAGCAAACCACTTCCCGAAGCAGGAGATGGCCTTTCCGGCCTTTCCTCCCGCTTCCACTTCCGGTCTGCTGAGCCGTCCACAGGAAATCAGCCCAATTAAAAAGGTCGCCTAATTAATAGGTAGGGTGAAACCACTGCCGGGACCCAGGATGACGCGGAAAGAAAATCTCGAGGGGGCACCCGGATTTGAACCGGGGACCTCTTGATCTGCAGTCAAATGCTCTACCCCTGAGCTATACCCCCACACACGATGTTGACTTCTAACTGACATCTTTTAACCTGTTGCAATACCCAGGTACCTTCCAGGACACTGCGACTGTCTTTCACTCAGGGGGCCTACAGAACCTCATCGTTCAGAGTGATGCCCTGAGTGATGAAGCTTCCCCTTCATTTCCCACAGAGCTCGGTTCTTGTTTGATTTTCCTCTACTGTGCGAAAGCAGTTATCACTCAACCATCTTGTCCCTTGGTTCTAATACCGCCTTTATTGCCTTATTATAATCAGGAAAACATTCTTATTTTAAAAAGCTGTATATTCAAGTGAAAATGTATACGTAAGTAAAAGAAAGTAAAATTAAATAGATCTAACGGGCAGATCTGTATTTTAGTAGACCTCCCCCCATCTCTCCCCAAAGTAAAAAACTCAAACTATATCTCAAATCATCACAGCCCCAAATGTACTGTTTGCATTGTTAAATGTCTATGGATTTAAAAAACATAAATATTTTCAGATTAAGCCCGGGATGGTCATAATTATCAGGGATTGTTTGAAATGTATATTTTCTAAATCATAGAGTTCCTTCCTTTACTGTGTGTGCTATTAAAAAAAAAAAAAAGTTGTAGTTGAGAATTATAATCCAAAGTAGTAAGCAATGATACGCATAACCTTTTAGCTGTGTAGACACTTGAACCATGGCATTTGAAATTAAAACTTTTTTTTCTCCTTGGTGAGATGAATACTTGAATAAAGTTGTCTTTATTGATATTTTATGCTATTATAAAATAAATATTTTTTACAGATGAAGAAAAACAACCTCCAACCTAGAATTCTGAACCCAGGTAAACTAATATTTAAGCACGAGGGCAAAGGAAGGGCTTGTCAGTTGGGCAAGACCTGAGCATGTGTATTAGAGCAGAACCCCACCATCCACAGAGGACAGAGAAAGGAGATGAGCCCTGGGGAGAAACAGGGACATGAAAAGTCCGTGGGTGACCCTCCAGTGGTACCTGCAGCCTCCTCCCAGAGCCAGCATCTCACACCTGATACCCTCATGCAGAGAACTAGCAGGCTTCTCACACCAAACACAGAGGGAAGCGAATGATGAATTCTCACTCCTAACCAGCTCCCTGCTCCATCCGTGGTGCCCACCTAAGTGCAAGGATTTCCCCCAGCAACCAGGGCCAAACACCTGCCAGCCACTGTTGGGTCGCCTCTTTCTTTTGCCTCCAAAGCCGGCAGTGAGAACTGTGGGCTCCGCTGTCAGATGTGTCTGCATCTGAGCGGTTCTCTTGGCCCCCCACCGGGACCTGCGGTCAAGGCCCAGGGTCCAGCTCCCACCTGGCCCGTCCTGATACTCTCCTCACAGGTCTCCCCCTTCTGTTCTTCCCCTCCTCCTATTTCCACCCAGATGATTGTTTCAAACATGAGTGAGACCACATTTCCTGCTCTGCTCAGTAGCTTACCGCCCTCCTTAGAACAAAATCCAAGGGTATGCTATAGCCTATGGAACCCAGGGTTCTAAACCCAAAGTCAGGAAGAGTGGATCCAGGTTCTGATCCTATTAATAAAGGGCTTTCTGTGGTAGGAAGACTAGTAATCTTGAATCTCTGTAATCAGATGCCCACTGTGAATGGCATAGAGACTAGCGACTCTGAGGTCCCTTCCAGCTATAAATGTCGGTGTCAGTGCTTTTCCAGAAAAAGCAGGGAGGTAGCTATAGGGAGGGGAAACTGTTGCTTGTTTTGCATCAGAGAGATAAAATTGTAGTGAGGAAGGCTTGGCAGCTTCCAGAAGGCCTAGCCAATGAACGTTTGTAGTGAAAATTTATAGGGATGTTGGGTGTGGCTATACAGGTAAAAGGTATTACTCAGGCCCCAGCCTACGTCAGGGGGTATAGCTCAGGGGTAGAGCATTTGACTGCAGATCAAGAGGTCCCTGGTTCAAATCCAGGTGCCCCCTGCCAGCCCTCACTTTTGTTCATTGAAGCTGCTATTAAAGATTCAGCTCCTTTCCCTAATAGGGAGCCTCAGGATACTAAGACTTTCCAAATCTGGAGGAAAAAAAAAGTCAGGGATAACTTAAAGTTTTGTCACCAAGCACCACAGCCCCAGAGTGATAGATTCCTCCAACTCTGACTTCATGTTTCACTTACCATGGGTCTTTTTCCGTATAGGCTTTGGATTATTTTGTCTACATGTTTTCATTGTTCCAGTCTGTGGTATGCTGGTAAATATTTAACAACCAGCTCTTGGGGGAAGAGCATGGCTGATTTTTAGTGTTTTCCAGTTTCACGGTATAAATAATCTCACCATGGCCAATTTCAAGCTACAAACGTAAGATCACTGAACATGGAATTGGGAAGGTGTGCTAACAAGTGACTCTCTGGAGCAAGATCGGCTCTAGCACACCACTGTCCCCAATCTGTCTTCCCCAAAGAGGCAGCGATGGACTCTTTGACCTCTACTCTATCCTCACGATGCTGACTGACATCAGAGCAGTGGCTGATATCCATCTGATCATCCATGGAATCATCCATTCGCTCAAGACATATTTGATTTCTACTTGAGGCCGGACACAGGGAAGACAGAGCTGAGCAAGAACCATCTGTGGTGAGTAGAACAGCCACATGAAGAAACGGTCAAGTGAATAACAAGAATAAGCTAAACAGAGGAGAGGGTTATTTTATTTTATTTTGTATTTTTTTTGAAGAGAGCGCTGTTTCAACATGAAAGGATTTCTGATACCAGAAATATGCTAGATTAGATCATCTAAAATTCCTCCTAACTCAAAGCACCCAGAAATGCAAGATAAAATATAGCAAATATCCTTTCGTAAGTATAACTGAGCTGTCATGACAATAAAGGGTGTCTTGGGGGTGGGTGGGGGGATGAACTAAAGTTCTGACCCCAAGAATGCCCATGGCTGTGGTGAGACGGCCTAGGTGTTGAGTTTTAACAGCCATGTGGATCCAGAAGGTTAGGTCTAGACTTGGAATCCCCTCCCCCATGTAAAGTCAGACTCTCAGAGTCGCACCATTAGTAAAAGGGCGGGCTAGTAAAACACCAGCACAAGTAGACAAGAGGTCCTTGTCTTTTCAGGGGGAGGGGGTAATTCCCCTGAAAATTCATAACTACAAAGCTATTCTTGTTAGAACTTTGAATTTACACTGCCTGCAGGGTTGAGAAATTCCCCAAGCTAAAAATTAACAGAAAAAATGTGCCCAGGCTAACACTGATTGTGGGGTACCCAGAAGAAGCAAACACAAACTCTGAAGGGCACATAAGCAAACCAGGCCCCACAGAATTCCCACGGATGAAACCTGGCTTAAAACGGGTTCACAATCAAAATAATAAAACATATGAGGATCAGCCAACCATGAGTGAAAGCCATCAGACAAAATAAAGGATGTCAGATAAGAGAATTATCATATAGATACTATGAAGTAAGTATGGTTAAAATTATTATTATTTTTTTTAAATGTTTATTTATTTTTGAGAGAGAGCAAGCGAGCAGGGAAGAGTCAGAGAGAGACAGAGACATAGAATCTGAAGCAGGCTCCAGGCTCTGAGCTGTCAGCCCAGAGCCCGACACAGGGCTCAAACCCATGAACAGTGAGATCATGACCTGAGCCGAAGTCAGACACCCAACCCACTGAGCCACCCAGATGCCTCAGTATGGTTAAAATTATTAAAGACATAGGAAATTGAATATATAGGAATATGTGACTTTTAAAAAGATGAAGCAGACTCATATAAAATGAAAAATACAGGGGTGCCTGGGTGGCTCAGTTTGTTAAGCATCCGACTTCAGCTCAGGTCATGATCTCATGGTTTGTGGGTTCAAGCCCCACATCGAGCTCTGTGCTGACAGCTCAGAGCCCAGAGCCTGCTTCAGATTCTATGTCTCCTCTCTCTCTCTCTCTGCCCCTCCCCTGCTTGTGTTCTCTCTCAAAAATAAATAAACATTAAAAAAATTAAAATAAATAAATAAAATGAAAAATACAATAACTGAAATTAATAGTATAATAGTGGATTAGATAGAAGAGAGATTTGTGAGTGAAATAGAATATAAATCTTAAAAAACTACCAAGAGTGAAGCACAAAGTTCTAAAAAAATGCAAAACAAAAAAGAGTGGTTAAGAGAGGTGCAGAATAAAGACAAATATCAAATATGAATTCTGCAAGTATAAATTATAAGGAGGAAGAGAAATATTAAATAATACGATAGCTGAGAAATTTCCAGACTTGTACAAAGACCTCAGATTTAGGAATGAGTTCTGAAAAAGATAAATTCACACCCAGGCACACTGCAGTGAAACTTCATAATACCATAGACAAAGGGATGATCTTAAAAGTGGCCAAAGAGAAAAGACAAATCATGTACAAAGGAATAATAATTAGAATGACAGCAGACTTTTCAACGGAAACAATGATGGTTGAAAACAATGGAATGAAATCTTACACGTCAAAGACTATAAGCTATAATTCTCTACTCAGCTCAACTATCATTCAGGTGTGGAAGAAATATAACTGAAGGCTTTTAGTTCTAAGATTTCCTTGCTGAAAGAACTTTAAAACTTGTAATTCAGAAAGAAGAACACTGAACCCAGAAGGAAGGAAAAAGAGGCAAAAGAAAAAATAGTGAACAAAGATACCAGTGAGCACACTGGTAAATCTAAATAGCACAGATTAAACAAGACGAAAAATGAATTGGGGGGTGCTTAAAAATAAGACTGAACTAAAGAGAACAATTATACAGAAGACAAGGGCAATGATGGGATTGAATTAATATATTAAGGTCCTTCCATTGTGTGAAAGGAGGGTGGAAATGCTAATTGATGTGAGACTGTATCCGATCAGGTGGTGTGTGTGTAAAAATTTAGAGTAACCCCTAAAAGTATAGAAAAGGAAGACTAAATTAGATAAATTTCAAATTAATAGAAAGAGGTGAATCAAGGTGAATTCGTCAAAGGTGAATAAAGAAAAAGTGATCAATCCAATAGAAGAATGGAAAGAAAGGCATAGAAAAAATCAGAATAAATAGGAAGCACAAAATAAGATGGTAGAAATGAATCAAAATATATTACTAGTCACAATAAATGCAAATGGACTACTTGCCAGTTAAGATAGAGGTTGTCATTATGGATTCAACAACAAACTCTAGCTACATGCTCTTATAAGACACCACCTGAAACATAAATATACAGAAAGCTTGGAAGTAAAAGGATGGGAAAATATATATCAAACAAATACTATCCAGAATAAAGTTAGTTTTGCTATATCATTATCAAATGAAATGAATTATAGATTAAAAGTACTATTACGGCAAAGAGTATTACCTCATAATAATAAAATGGACTGTCCCAGGAAAACACAATTCTATACTGTATACACAGTATCAAAATATATAAAGCAAAAAGTATCAGAAATACAGGGAGAAACTGACAAATGCACAACATAAATAGATTTTAATACATCATTCTTAGTAACTGATACATCGAGAAGCAAAAAATGGTAAGATGGAGAGGACACAAATAACACAATCAGTAAGCTTGATTTAACAGATCAAACTAGATCCGACAACCAACATTAGAACATACACGCTCTTTCAAAACAAACACAGAACAGTTTCAAACATTTATTACATCCCTGACTACAAAGCAAGTCTCAGAAAATCCTAAACAAAAAGAACATCACATACTATATTCTCTTAGTACAAGGTAAAACTCAATAAGGAAAAGAAAACTTTGAAAAGGACCCATACATTTGGAAACTCAAAAGTACTATTCAATAACCTCGTGGATAGAAAAAGAAAATAATGAAAACCAGAAAATATTTTTAAATTGCAGCCATTTTCACGTGGAGGAGTGGACAGTACCATTTATCTTTCGGAGGAAGCTGGCCAATTTGTTTGGGAGAAGTACAGCTGGCTAGTTCACCAAAAGCCAATTCACACAATGGCCAGGTAGCCAAAGGCCAAATCTGATGAAACTAGACCACTGAATATCAATTTGCTGAAAACCAAACTGAATGATTGAGAATCTTTAAAAAATGTGTTCCAGCTACACTCCTGCCTCTGTCTCTGTGCCTAACTGCCAACACACACTTCCAATGGAATTCAGGAAAGTTCTCCACAATCACTTTGCAATGCAGATACAGAGGCAGGGCTGGATGTAGGAACAAGGTCAGAGGTACAACTAAAAGAGATAGGAAGGAGGTTCCTCAAGCACTGGGAGAGCTGGCCACTCAGCAGATTGAGCTTCGGCAAACTTGAGCAGACTGGAGGCTGGCAAATCTTAGCGACTATTGACCCAGAGTCTACAAAGGGGGTCTCAGCCTGGTCGGGTAGGGGGCGGTTGAGACAAAGAGATGCCAAGACTCTGTACATGCTATAATAAAGGTGTGTCTTGGGTGGAGAAATTACTTTTTTCTAAGTTGAGGGATTTTAGAGACTGAGGGTGGGGCGAGGGGAGGCACTGGGAGAAGGGACACCCTGGCTACTGGGAGGAAACCTACCTCAGCACGAATACCGGGCACACAGCACAGGCAAGGGGCTTACCACAAGGGGCTACGACCTTTAGGGATCCCGAGATCAGATGCTGAACTTGAAGCTTTCCTTTTCCATGTGGTGAAACCTTTGTGATATCTTCAAACACTCCCACAGTGGATTACACACGCACACACTCACCGGTCTGTGTTGCCAATTCTTTAGGCACGAAGGCCGGGCTTGGCCTTGGGTATGAAGCTGGGCAGTGACTGAGAGTGGTCTCCCCTGGAGGCCTTTCCTTGAGAGGCCAGGCCAAGGATGTCAACACTGTACCCCAGAGTACCTGGAGGTGACCAGCAGCAAGGTCAGCGGAGACCTATGCAGGCCAGAGCTGCTTCAGGGACCAGCACTGGGACTGCTGGGCCAGAAATTCTCTTTCCCCAAATATTCCAGAGGAAGAGCCTGTGGGGGATGGGAGCGGGGGAAGCCGGTTCCCCGGGGCCATGGGCCTCTCCACTTGGCTGGACCCCTGCCTCTGTCTCCCAGAGCCGGTTTAGCTCCACATGCCCACCTTCTCTGAGCTGTTTTAACAGGGGGTGGTCCCCCAGGGCCGGAATGAGGCTCCTTGTACTCAGCAGGGATCCTCCCCCTGCCCCCAGCCCACCACGTCCTGACCAGAATGGTGGGGCCCATGCTTCATTCACTCATCACACATTTATTTGAGGGCCTCCTACGTTCCAGAAACTTCTGGGGTCACCTAAGTCAACCAAATAGGCCAGCAATTGGTCACACTGGCCCGGCTCAATGCTACCGCAAGCGAGGGAGCGGGGTGGCAGATCTGAGGATGCGCGGGGGTCCGGCTGCCACTCCGACTCACCCCCGACCGCGCGGCCTGCAGCCCCCTCTTCACCCCTGCGTCCGCTTCCCCCCCACACCTCCCCGTGGCCTCGGAAACGGTCGGTTTACGGGATGTGACCTCTGGGAGAGGCGGGTCCCTTTTCAACAGAGCATCCCCACCTGGCACGGAGGATGCGCTCAGTAAATGTTGGATGCAAGAGTGGATGACGGATGGATGATGGATGAATGCGTTCCCGCGTGCGGACACACCCGGAGGCTGGCCACCAGGCGGATCCCGGCGCGGAGTCCCTCCCTGCAGCCTCCCGGGGTAGTGAGCCGAGCAGGTGGGGAGGGGACTTCAAGGAGGCCGCCCCCGACTCTGTCGCGCTGCGGGTGCCGCGGCGCCCTCTGGGAAGGGTAGTTCGCGCCTGCGCCCAGCGGGCCGCCGAAGCCGGGGTCTCCGGGCGGAAGTGGGACCACGTCTCTGGGAGTGGGGCGCGCCGGGCGGCCGGGGCGTCCCCAGCGTCGCCTCTCGCCCACTGCCCGAGATCCCCAGCCCCGCCTCCATCCGCGTTGACCTCGGTCGCCGCTGTCGCCGAGGGTGGCGGCACGGTCGGCGGGCGGGGAGCGGGCGCCGCGGGCCGCGCCGGAAGCTGAGAGCGGAGGTCGAGTCCCGGAATGGCGCGCCAGGTAAGGCGAACCCAGGAGGACAGAAGGACCGACGGACAACTCGGCCGGTCAGCTCCGCGCGGCGTGGTGCGGTCCGGTGGTAGGGCGGGGCGAAGACCCCGGGACCCGCCAACTTTGGGGTCTGGCTGTGTTCGGCCAGGCGGGCCTGCGGGACAGGATTTCCTGGCGAGAAGTCTAGCCCCTCGGACGACCCCAACCCCTCCCCAGTCCTCGGCCCCCAGTACCCTGTACGTGGAGCCTGTCTCCACCTTTGGAAACTCGTTCCTTTGGGTTACGCATCGCCCTCCCTCGGCGTGGCCTCTTTTGATTGCTAGTTATCCTGGCAGCTGTGGGCACGAAGGCCTCGGGAATGAGTAAATCTGATGCGTTTATTTGGTAGGATCCTGGACCCTTGGGGGAGGGGGCGTGAAACAAGGCCTCAGGTTTTATCCACCAGGTAAGGTGTGTAGATTCGAGAGCTGGAGGAAGAGCCCCATCTGTCATAGCCTGGGCAGTTGGGGCGAGTTGCGTGCGGGGCTGGGAAGGTGCCGGGAATACGTGATGATACCTAATGGGGAATTGTCGCACGTTCCCCTGGGTGAGCGACCGGAGCCAGTTCTGTAATTCTGGTGGCCCGTGAGGTTGGTCCAACGTCAACTAATTGTAGACTCCATGGTTTGGAGGTGGGTGGGGATTGAGATGGTGGCTGGGGCCATCTGTGGCCACGCATAGCCCACACTGTACCAAAACCTCCAGTCATTAATGACCCACAAGCTCCTGGGACAAGGCAGGAAAAGTGGAAGTTGTGGGAGCAGAGGCAGCCTTGCCTGAAGCTCTGGCTGTGCAGTTAAGCAGCCCAAGGGCACCCTTGCCCAGATTATGTCCACTGGGCCTGTGCTAGGCCCTCCTCATGCTGCAGTTTCCTTTTCTACAAAATGAGAGGTTTAGACCACCAGTTTTTCAGATCTGATGTTCCAGGAAGGATGTGTCCTCACACCCTGTAGCTTCATAGAGGAGGTGGCTAGAGTGGCTTTGGGGAGCAGGAGATTACCGTCAGATGGATAGTGATGGGAAAGGCCTCCTGTCTTCCTGTCCAGTGTGTCTCCCAAATACCTAGGGATGTGTGAGCACAGCCCATAAGTGGGGAGCAGCAGGGTGCAGAGTCCGATCTGGGAACCCAAGCCTGAGGCACTCTGGGAGAAGGGGTCTAGGCCAGGAAGGACTGTGGGAAGATGGACTGGCCCTATGGGCACAGAAGCTGTGGTTTTCATGCTGGGCTAGTGGCAGGGCAGAAGGAATGTTTTAGGAGGCCCAGCATGGCGGCAGTGAGCCAGGAGACTGCACAGTTACAACAATCCTGGGTCAATCCAGAAAGCTTTCCTCCTGTCGGCTGAGGGAGGGAGGCCTGAGCGTCACAGAGGAGGTGAGGTAGGGCTCGCAGGGGGCAGCGGGTCCAGACTGCAAGCCAACAGCGTGTTTCCGTCTCCTGAGGCAAGCATTTGTGCCTTACGTGTTTGCATCCCTTACACACACGCTCCTCACTGTGCCTCCGCTTTTTCTGGGCAGAGGGAGGCCATTGACTGAACCACCTACTCTGGCCACAGTCAGTTCCCATTTCCATTTTATAAGAGCTTTGTCCTGAAGAATTTGTCTGGAGGCTGAGATGGTGAAAGACCTGGAAACCATCCCTTCCAGATGTCTAAAAGAGCTGGGTGTATTTAGCCAGGAGATAAAGAGGCACTCGAGGTCAGGAGTAGTGTGTGTGTGGACGAGTTCATTCTGTGTAACTGGACGTCAGGCCGACAGATTTGGCTGCTGCAATACTAACCATAACACTTAACTGTGTCCCAGCGTTTGGTCCAGGCACTGCCTGTATTAATTCATTTAGTCTTCACAGCATCCCTAGGCTGTAGGCCGATTTTATAAATGAGTTCACCGAGGCCCAAGTGGGTTAAGTAGCTTGGCAAGATGCCATAGCTAATATGAAGCAAAGCAGGGAGTGGAATTCTGGCAGCCTGGCTCCTGGGGTCCAGCCCCAACTCCTGTGCTGTACTTCGTCTGTGCGTCCAGAACTTCCGAACTGCCCGATTGGGCCAGTGATAGGACCAGCTGCTGGAAATGTGGTGAGCCACCCATTACTGAAGGCATTCAAGTGGAAATTGAAGAGCCATCCTGTTTGGGGTGGAAATCGGGATTTCATGATCCCTGCTCCTAAAAGGTCTACAGCAGTTACCTGTGATTTTTAGCTCACAAATGCACTCCACTTGAGAGCTGGCTCCTAGGAAGAAGGGGGGCCGAGCCTGTTTGCAGAGGTCTGTTCTCCCGTATGCTTTTCATCTCCAGCAAGGCTGGGCAGGACTCCAGCCTGTGACTGGACTGTAGTGCTCCCCTGCCCTCTGATTCTAAGCTGAGAATGTGTCAGGATAACGGAATGTGTGAAAATGTAGATTTCTGGGCTGACTCCTGATTCAGTAAATCAAGAATGAGGCAGGGAAATCAGCCCTAATTATAAGCAAACTGAAGTAAATCATTTGAACCCAAAAGCCCTTTTGTTTTTTCAGTCATCATGTTATAAAAAGCTTCTTATGGGAGAAGTTGAGGATACAGAGTATTTTTCACTCAGTTAAACAGAGAACTTGTCTGCCTACCTCTTGGGATAAACTAACTCCCCAGGAGAACTGTCCTTCGGCTGTCCTGAGTCCTTACTCCCACATTGCCCGCTCCAGCCAGAGCAATGCCATTTGAACTCTTCTGCCATTTAGCAGTGGCCACAGGAGCCTTTATTTGTACTGAGGATCCGTCACAGCAAACTTTATTGGGTAATAATAACTTTTTAAAAATTAGAGCCATTTGATGCTTGTTTTCTTAAGGTTTACTAATATTATTGGTTATAGTGACAACTAAGCCCAGCAGAAAGGGTACCCGAGTGTCAGCTCAGAGGTCCCAGTCCTACAGTTGGGCGTGAAAGCCTGCAGGCGTGAAGCCTGATGGTGTTCAGCGCACCCAAACTACTCACGTCTGCCCCGTGGCTCGGCCGCCTCCTCCAGGTGGCTAATCTCTCCCATCGGGCTTGGTTTGACCAGCTTCCAAGTTCTGGGGATGTCTTATTTTGCTCTGGTATATTGGCCAGAGTGAGAGTTTAATAAAAATTTGTATGGCTAGCATAAAAGCAAAATAACTGTGACCTGATGGCCCTTCCCTGCCCCCTCCCCATCTTTCCTCAGCTGTAGCAGTGAGCGAATGGGGCAACTAACAGGGGGTTCCGACCTTGTTGGGTCTGGGATCCTCTTTTTTAATGTTGGAAACTCCCCTGAACCCTACGTAGTTGTATCCTTAGCATATTAGATGGTAGTCTTTGCAAGTATTTTAAAAGAAGTTTTTTCAGTGTTACTTTAAAATTTTTAAAAATGTTTTTATTGTTTATTTATTTTGAGAGAGAAAGAGAGAGAGCATGAGCAGGGGAGGGGCGGAGGGAGAGAATCCCAAGCAGGCTCCACGCTGTCAGTGCAGAGCCTGATGTGGGGCTTGATCTCACGAACCGTAAGATCATGACCTGAGCCAAAATCAGGAGTCGGACATGCAACCAACTGAGCCATCCAGGCGCCCCTTTTCAGTATTACTTTTAAAGTAATAGTAAAGTCCCCTTTTCAGTGTTACTTTTAAAGGACACGCACATAATCACAACAGAATCTGTATACGTTTAAACGTAGTCATCAAAGTGTGTAAGCAAAAACGTGTGTTCAGTCAATAAGACCATGTTTGTGACCATTCTGACACCAGGCGTGTTAGGGCAAGTCTGAGGCTCTGGGTCTACTCTGGGTCTACTGTGCAGATGAGAACTTTCTGACCGAGGTGTCTCCCTGCGCCATCAGCCCTGGGGTTCCCCTTGCGAAGGAGGGAGAGAAGGAAGAGGATGTAGCCGGGAGGAGCAGAGGGACGAGAGAGTGTAGCAAGGCAGTGGGCTGTGGGCTCTGGGAAGGAAGGGAGCGGCCTGAGCTCCCTGGCTGGGGACTCAGTGGGTAGAGCATGCAACTTTTAATCTCAGAGCCGTGAGTTCAAGCCCCATGTTGGGCATGGAGCCTACTTTAAAAAAAAAAAAAAAGAAGAAGAAGAAGAAAAGAAAAGAAATATTGTCTACCAGGAAGGCGCACTAGAGACTCGGTGCCCCGGGTTTTCACTGGGGGCTGGTCACATAGTCACTTCCACCTGACATGGACCAAAATCCCAGAGTTCCGGAATGAAAGTAAACGATCAGCATGAACCACACTGTGCAAACAGCCTGGGCCCAGTGAACCACCCTCCTGAAATCCAAGTTCCCTAACACTGGCCAGGCCCAGCCTGTAAGCAGGGTGGCCTCAGGCCTGCTCTGCTAGTTGTCATGCACAGACCCTACCATTGACTACATTGTATATGTCCAAAAGCCAGGAAGAAATGGGGGTGGCTCTCTGAAAGATGTTTTTGAGGATGTCTGAGCGTGTTCTTGGAAGGGAGTGAGCAAACGTGGGCCAGAGAGGTGGAGATTAGTTCCAGAGAGACTCCTGGCTGGCCTAGTGGGCTGTAGAGGGAGGATGGGAACCTCTGGGACCAAAGACAGGTAGGTGGTCAGTGGGGAGGCTGCCTCAAGCCTCGTGTGTGTGTGGATGGGGTCCCGACCACTTCAGCAGAGGAGCGGAGGGCAGTGGTTGTGACCATGTGGTGCCCCCTGTCAAAGGGTGACGGGTAGAGTGGGAAGCAGATGCCGTGGGTGACAATGCTGAGAGTTGGTAGCAGTGATGGTTTTAAAGTCGCTGACTTGAGATGATGAAACAAGGCAGTAGATTATTTGCTTGATTAGGAAGTGTTTTCATTTTATTCACTAATTTTTTTCTTACAAATAGTTGAGCATCTATTTCTACACCAGAAGGACCCTTCCCACAATTTACATTCTGTTTGCTTAATTTGCACAAAGTGAATTTTTGCTGTAATTTAAAATTCATACCTATCAGATGCTGGTCATCTGGGGTCTCACAGCCATCTTAAGGCCCACTTAATGATTATTTTTAAAGAAGTCAGGACAAAATGTTTCTTTTATCTTACAAAGCAGGGGATGCTCTCCAAGGGTGGTCCCAGGTTTCTTCGGAGCCCTTCTCTGCACAACGGATAACGGTGTACCAGGCTCCAAGCCTAGAGGGCCAAAGAGCGAAAGGTCAGGGAGGGGGACAGAGTGGGGGAGTGTGGAGGTGGGAGCAGGGAGCCCTGGACGGTGGCCGGGAAGGGCTTGGGTGGCATCATCTCCTGCTAGAGTGTAGTGCCCACGAGCTGCATGGGCTTGGTGGTGAATGCTATGGGTCATGGCCATGGCAATCACCGTGGCTGGCTGGGGCCCTGAAGGTCAGGTGAGACCAGGAAAGTGAGGGCAGGCTCAGCCCAGCACAGGCCTGGATTCTGGCAAAACAGCTGGAAACCAGAGTTCTACCTGGCCGGGCCAGAGGGTCTGCAGAAGAACTGTGGCTGTAAGATTTGGGGTCTGAAGTTCAGGGGCTACGAATACAGGACAGGTGCGTCGGCCGCTGGTTTTCTTCATTCACAGGCACCCAGCCATCTGTCTGTGGGAGGGTCTGCCTCCTCTAGACTTGTGAGCTGTTTGAGGTTTTCTCTTTCCCCCTCTTCCTTGGGGTGGGACAGGGAGGAGCAATGTAAACATTTTGCTTGCTTGATTCCTGACTGTTGGGTCCTCCCCACTAAAAAGCGTGGAGTGTCTCGTTCGTTGTCGTCCTTACTATCTGTTTTATGTGTCAACTTTTTTATATGCCGTAGCGATAGGATCCCAGGTCCTTGCACAGCCAAGGTGAAGCTTGCTTGTTGCCTCCGGGGGTTCTCTAACATGGTGAATTCAGGGCTGGCTGGACTTCCCAGCCTGGAGTTGACCTTTTCTGAGGCCCCAGGCTGAGGGCCACAGATTGTACCAGCTCCTCTGGGAACCTGTAACAAAGGATTACAAACCAGCTTACCCAGCAAGTGAATTCTCTCACTGTGCTGGAGGCGACGGGACTCAAACCAGGGTGTGGGCAAGGCCGTGCCCCCCTCTGAAGGCTCTAGGGGAGGATCCTCCTCCTCTCTCCCGGCTTCCCGTGGTTCCAGGCCTTCCTTGGCTTGGGGCTGCGTCACTTCAGTCTCTGCCTCCATTGTCACCTGGCCTTCTCCCTGTGTGACCGTGTCTCCTTTTTATGAGGACGTCGGTCATACTGGGTTAAAGACCCACCCTACCTTCGTATGACCTCACCTTAGCCACATCAGCAGGGACCCTGTTTCCAAATAGGGCCGCATTCACAGGGGCCCGAGGTGCAGCCCCCCTCTTTGTGCACACAGTCCAAACCCCATCACTGTCTCTTGAGCAGATGCCCATCACCCCTTCACCTGCCCCCATGTGCCAGCCCCCCGCCACACCCTCCTTGCTCCCCACTTCCTGGTGTACCCCTGGTGTCGCCAGGCGGGAACCACCAGCTCCCCTGAGGTTGTGCCCACAGGTGTCCGTGGCCTTCCAGGACCTGGCGGTGCGCTTCTCAGAGGACGAGTGGCAGCTGCTGGGGGAGGGGCAGAGGGCGCTGTACCAGGACGTGATGCGGGAGAACTACGAGACGCTGCTGTCCCTGGGTAAGGAGCCCGCTCGCCCAGCGGGCCAGCACCATGTCCTGAGTCGCCCTGGGCCCGGCGGGCCTTAGTCTTACCTACTAAATGGACACAGTTGGAAGTGGTGCTCCGGGAGCCTCGGGCCTCGCTGGGGGCCTCGCTGATCTTCTTTGCCATTGTTTCTGGGTGAGATTTGGTGGGTGCTCCGGAGCGGAGAAGGCTGGTCTCTGAGCACCCGGCGGCCCTGCGGTTCTTGGGGTTGGGTGGTCACACCGAACACTCACGTAAGCAGCTGTGTGATTGTGTATAGTTGGGTGGAGGCCAGCTTCCATTCCCAGGGGGCTGTCCCTCCCTCTTTTCTTTCCCAGGGACAGCTGAGCTGCTCCCCCTCTCTGCCTTCCTGTCTCCTACGGAGCCTGCTGGAACCATGGAAGGCAGGAGCTACGCTGGTGAGGGGCAGGAGCCTCCCCAGGGAGGAGGCCCCCTGGGTGAGTAATCCTGGCAGATGAGGGTCAGGCCTCGTTGGGTGTTCTGGCCCCCTGGGCCCAGGGGGACTCACTCTTGTCCCTTCCACTGGGTGGTCCTCAGCCCCTGGCTCTACTCCTCAGGGACCGCTATGACCTCAGCCCTTGCCACACTCTATGCCCAAAGCCCTCTGCGACTTTTTACCCTTTGCCCCCCCTGGGCTGGGAACCTGGCACACAGTTGCCCATTGTACGCAGGGCTAGGAAGAAACCTAGGGTCACCCTTGGAGACTTACTCAAGCCCCCTTCCCACCACCAACCACGCAGAGCCAGCCTGCAGCTCCCGAGGGTGCTGCCACAGGGCTGACATCTGCAGACCTCACATGGTGGACACGGCCCACGGGCCCAGCCTGGGTGAGGCTGGGAGGTTACAGGTGCCAAGAAGGGCAGAGGCCCTGGCTGCCGGGAGGGGCAGGGGAGGCAGCCCTCCTTGGCGCTCCCCTCCGAGAAGTACCAGGTGCTGAGCGACGGTACCTTGAGTCCCCAGCCCTGAGTCCTGGCTGTGCCCGGGCAGATCCTTTTACTTCTGGGACAGAAGTCACTCCACGTGCTACTCACGTGGTAGGAGGGTGACATGAGATGTGGTTTGATGTCGTGCACAGAAGCGTGAGTGCGGAGCTGACAGAGGGTGTGGGGGTTCACTGCGGCCTTTCTGGCAGGAGGAGCGCCCCCGCACAGCCTGCACCTCACGGCCCTGGTGCAGCTGGTGAAGGAGATTCCAGAGTTCCTGTTTGGGGAGGTCAACCCCGAGAGCGAGAGCGGGGGAGCCGGCCTGGACAGGGAGCGGGCCAGTCCCGAGGGTAAGTCGGACAGCGGCCACTGCATTCTACAAGATGAAGTTCAGGCTGCAAGCTGTGTGCCTACCCAGTTCCTGCCAGACCCTAGGCGGAGCCCCCGGCTCACGAGCCCCGAGAGCGCGTCCGCCCCCTAGAAGGCATGGGTGGTTGGTGAGACGGTGCCTCCCGACTCTTCTCATGGTGGTTTCTACGTGGCTTCAGCCACACTTTATGGCCCTGTCGCGTCGTGCCCTGTGTGGCAGCTGAGGCCAGTCCCTGTTCTGTAGATGAGGAAGAGGAAGCCACGCAGACTGGGCTCGGTACCCCCAGCCCGTGCTCTTCCCACCTCCCAGACTCTTGCTCCCTCCCCCTGCTCACCGGTGCTGTCAGCTCAGACTGCACCTTCTCTCGAAGTCTGTCCCCACCAGTCCTGGCCTTTGCGCCTGCTCAGTGGATGGTAAATGAAACAGAAAATGGGGTGGGAGGATCTTATGGGAACAAGACCGTGGCTGGGAATCTGTATTTCAGAGCCCAGGAATGACAATGCAGAGGATACTGCCTTGGTACTGGAACATGGCAAGGAAGGGCCCGGATGGGACAGTGTCAGGGACTTTTTACCCATTGCTGGGCTTAAATTCTGGCTTCCAGCGTCCTGTCCTTCCTCCCCAATAGCAGCTGTGACCGTGGAGACGTGCCCTCTCCGAGGCCTGCTCAGCTGCCTTCCAGATGCGTCTACTGGCTGGCCCAGCCTGGCCACCACGTCTAGCAGCAGCTCATCGTCCAGCGGCCTTCCTGGAGCCGGGGGACAGGGCAGTCCCCTCCCCATCAGTGAGTGTGACCCAGCAGGGGCAGGGCTCTGACCCTGGAGTCAGGGAGACTGGACTCTGTGCCCTCTGTTATCTCTAGGACTCAATTTCCCTTGTTGTTAAAGGGGGCAGGCTCCCCAGAGAACGGGACAAGGTTCCCTATCTGTAGACCAAAGAGCAGGTGTGATGCTCGGTCCCTGAGCAGCCTCTGTCCCAGCCCCGCTTGTGCTCTGTGTGCTCATGCGCAGTCAGCTGAGGGCAGTGTCTAACATGCAGGCCCATCGGCAAGGGGACACCTGTGCGCCCCTGATCGGAGTCTCAGCCTTTCCCCCCGCTGAGAGCAGAGGAGGGTGAGGGTAGCCACTAGAATTCCTCCGGAGTCTCATTGTATTTTCAAAAATTCTTGCCAATTTTGCATTTGTCAGAATAGCTGGTTTTTAAAGTATTTTAAATGAAGAGGGACTAAAATTGACACCCTTGAAAAACAGACCCCATTTAGCCTGTGACTTTAGGTGTCGTCTGGCAGGGGGTCCATGTGCTCAGACTTGAGAAGCAGGAGGGCAAGATTGGGTCCTGCGTGTCAAGGCTGCCGGAATGACTTACTGAGCCAAAGTCAGAGGCTGGAATTGGGGGGTTCCACGTTATTCAGGGAAAGCCGTGTTGGTGCTTACAATGACACCAGAAGGAAACAGAGACAGACTCCTAGGACAAGCCCACAGGAGCTGGCCCTGCCGCAAATCCAAGTTTCTAGTACTTGGCTGCCCCCCAGGGATTTGAGGTGCTGAGAGGTCTGTTCTGTGGGCACCAACCTGGGTCGGTTCCTCAGGACCAGGAGCCAGGGCTAGAAAGACCTTTCTGTCTTTCCTGTTACAGACACTGCTGGCAAACCAAGATCTACAGAGAAGGAAGGCCCCGAAGCCCCAGGTGGGGAGCCCAGCCCTCCCACCTGTAGCCCCAGCAGGAAGAAGGGTCACCGGAAACAGGAGAGAGGGCCCATGGGGACAGGTGAGAGGCTGGCTTTGCGGGAGTGGGGTCTGCCCCGGAGCTGAGCGGGGAAGGGCAACGGAGGCACGTTTGGCTCACACACGCGTGTCAGGCGGCTTTCTCATCTCAGCCCCCTGACCACCCTACGCAGCAGGTGTCGTCCCTGCTCACACAGACCTTCTGAAGGCCACCATCAGGGCTGCACTGACCTTGGCCGGTCTTGTAGGTGCCGTGGGAATCTCTCCTGGGAGCAGCCCCTTGCAAGGCCTTATCAACTGCCTGAAGGAGATCCTTGTGCCTGGGCCCCAGCACCCTGAGGTGTCCCCACGCTCACTGCCTCCTGTCCCCGGCCGGGACACCTCTCAGCTAACCAGAGCAGAGCTGGGGCCTGGGAGCCCGCCCTGGGGAGGTGAGTCCCCCGGGGACCTGTCTCCTCAGGTCAAGGTTTCGGAAGTCCCCGAATTGCCTTTCGGTAGCTCTTTCTCCGAATAGCAGTGTCTTCCCAAAGGATCGTTCCCAACGTGGCTGCTCCAGTATCCTCAGTGTCCTCGTTCTGGAGCCAGGCGGCTTTCTTGGGAGAACGGCATTTGGTCAGCTCGTAGGCGGAAACTCAAAAACAGACTCGGCCCTAGATCCGTGTGTGTTTTTTCACCCGTCTTAATATGGGACCCCTGAGGAGGAGCCGTGGCTGTCACTTCGCGTTGACACTAAGTGCGTGTTTGGAGGGGCTTGGGGGATCGGGCAGCGTGGTGGGGGCGGGAGCGCTGGCCCGGCGTCTGACGCCTGGTGGCTGTGAAGACTGTGCCCGGCCCCTGAAGCCCTTGAGCCTCGGCTTCCCCATCTGTAAAAGGGGACAACCGTCCCCCCCTTTGGGGGCTGTTGTGAGGCCCCGGGACGGTGACGGACTGGTGTTTGCTTGTGAGAAGCTCGGTCCGGAGATGCCAGCTCGGCTCGGGGCCCAGGGAGCCACGTGCAGGTCGCAGCCTGTCAGCTCGCTTCCTGCCGCTGCTACCTGCGGTGACGCCGCGTGCCCTGCCTCCGTGCCGCGCCCGTGCGTCTTCCCTCCCTCCAGCCGGCCGGTTCAGGGAGGCGTGAAGGCAGGCGTTTTTAAACCGAGCACCGAGCTCCGAGCTACCGAGCTGATGGCGGCCTGTGCAAATCTGAATGAGCCGCAAGAACACCCACATCTCTAGATTCCTGGCCCTGAACCCTTTTAACGGCTAACCTGGGTCGGCTGCTTTTGGCTGTACGTCGTGACCGGGCCCAGGGTGAAAGTATGTTCCTTTTTCCTGTAGTGAAGTCAGAGGCAGCTTCCGGGGACTGTCCCCTCCAGGGTCTGCTGAACTGTCTGAAGGACATCCCCGAGACCCCGCACGGGCGTCCCAGCCCCTCCGGCGTGCAGGAGGATCCAGGAGCCTACAGGAGGAGTTCTGGAGGTAAAGGCCACTGGCCGGGCAGGGAGGGCCCCAGGACACCGTCCATTTCCTTTCCCCACTCCGAGCAGGGTTCCACAGCCAGGCCCTCAGGCCCTGGCCTCTGCATGTAGGTGGGGGTCACCGCATGTTGGGGGCGATCCCTGTCATGTCGGCTCGGCACGTCAGAGACGCTTCATCGGTCCGTGATCACCATCCAGCGTGGCTGTGAGAGTAGGGCTGAAAGCTCCAGAAGGGAGGAAGGGGGCAGAGGGAGGGGTAGGAGGCTGAGAACAGAAGACACGGCTCTGGCTCCCCGTAGACACTTGGGGCATAGTTTCGAATTGGGCGTTGTCCTCGTGTTCGCGTGGGCTGGGGTAGCATTTCCACTCGCTGTAGATCACTGGTACTCAGTAGCTTCTCAGACTATTGGGAAAGTCGAATTGAGACGGGCTTGCTGGCCTTGGAGTAGAGACCTGATTTGGTGCCGCCGGAGGAGGCTGATGTGGCTTTCCTCAGTAGAACCCCCTGGAGGCGGCACCCCAGAGGGGCCAGGGGCAGGATGGGAGCGCGAGTCGGCGCATGTCAGTCCGTGAACAGTGACCGCTTTGGAGCCAGAGACTGCTGTAGAGGCCAGGGGCCTTGGGAGCCCCGTCCCACCCCTACAGGGGCCTCGTGCGGGCTTCCCACAGGGCCCAGGCCCCCCCAGACCCCTCCTCCCGGCCCTGGTCCAGGAGATGGCAGCGTGCCCCCTGTGGTGAAGACAGAGGACAGCCGGGCCCAGAGCCCCCCAGTGCCTGCGTCCTGTCAGCCCGGCAAGTGGACCCACAGCCCCTCTGCCACCAGCAGCCAGGGGAGCAGTGGAGACACCAGAGGGGTCCAGGTGCCCAGCTGGGGCCCCGTAGCTCAAGGTGAGGCCTGGGGGCATCTGCTCGAGTCCTCCCCAGTAGGATTCTCAGCCCCACCAACAAGGTTCTGCCCACCCACAGAAGAGGGAGCAGGTCCAGGCCACGGGGGAGGAGGGAGGGACCACGCCGTCCTTCTCTGGCAGTGACTCCCCTCTCTTAACCCACATCCTTCTCAATCTGGGTGCCCGCCCCGGAGCCTTCCGTTGTAAGGAGCCTTCCGTTGTAAGGACTTTTGTTTTGCAGAGGTTCCCTGCCTGCCAGGAAGCTGGCCCCTATGTACTAGCGGGTCTCTCCACCCCACCCCTGGGCCTGGGGTGCAGATTGTGTCCTTCCCATGTAGGAACAGAGAACAAATCAAAGTCCCCTGCAGGGTGTCCTGCCTGGCAGGCCCCCATGCCTGGTGCAGGACTTGTCACCCCTGCAGAAGGCAGGTTGGGGCAGCCAGCCTGGGGCCGGGCCAGGGGAATGTGCCCGAGATGGTGATAGGGCCGTCTCCCCTGTCCCAGCCGGCAGTGCCTCGAGCTCGCCCCTGGAAGCCCTGGAGGCCTGTCTGAAGGGCATTCCCCTGAGTGGGTCGTTACCTCCCCAGCCGCCGACCACCTCTGGGTTCCGGAGCCCTCAGCCGGGAGATCCCGGGTCTCAGAGGCCCGAGCTGCAGCCCCGAAGATCACACAGTGAAGGTAGACGGGGCCCTGGGCACAGGGTGGCATTTGTCCTTGCGCATGGCATAGGGGGACACTGAGGACGTCGTTAGGTCCCCCACTCCTCATCCTGGGCCATGAGGTGCATGCCCTTCTCTAGCTCCCTTACTGATGCCTGCCCTCAAGCACTTCCTGAATGTGGGGGAAACCAGTTCAACTCTTCCTGCACACTGCCTCCTCTGAGAGCTCTGGCTTACCTTCTAGTCCCAGGAGACCAACAGTTGGGTTCCCACGGGTTTTTTAACCAGAGCCGTGAGCCCCCAGCCTACGGGGAAACCCCTGTGGGAGATCCTGTGGGGTAGGTCTCCTGGTGCCCACCCAGGGCCCCGGGGACCTCATGCCCAGTGGCTTTCTCATGATGTCAGCTGTGCTGTTTCCTGCAGAGGTGGCTATGGGGCCTCTTCTGGCTCTGAGTCTGCAGGGCTATGTGAGAGGCAGCCCTGCCCTCCCCTCAGGTCCCCACAGCACCCCTACCAGCTTCTCCTCATCCAGCAGCACCGATGGGGACCTGGATTTCCAGAGCCCAGGGGGCAGCCAGGGGCGTCAGCCTGGAAAAGGTGAGCTGCCGGGCCTGTGGCCGTCAGTCCTGGGAAAGGGTGGGCTCTTCCCCTGCCCACATCGTCTGACCCGACCAAGTCCGACCGCCCTACCCAGTGTCTGGAGCAGAGCTGGGGATGTTGAGGCAGGAGCAAACCCAGGACTTATTACAGGGTGGGAGGGGGAGAATGGAGGATCGGGGGTTGAGGGGTGGGGAGGGGAGTATCCATTTTAACGACTAGGCTCAGAAGGGGCAGGACGATATCTAAGGTCTCTTAAAAAATAGAAAAGGGTCTCCTTTAGTGTCAAATTCTCCTTTGTCCCAGCCACAAAGAAATGCCTATGATATCAAACTGACCTCTGACTTAGGAAAAAAAAGTTCAGAGGTTCAGGTTCATGTAAAACCTCCTTAAGGAGTGTCTGTGGTGACCTGTGTCTGTCCTAGGTGCCCCCACGGGGAGGCATCCACGGTGAGCTGTCACACCTCTTTGGAACCTTGCAGGACTCTGTGGGGTCCCCTCTTGGCCTTTTTACCCACTTGAATAGTCCAAGCACTGCCCTGTCCGCACTCGGTCCCCCTTTGCTCACCTCATGTGTTGTCTGTGGAAAGCCTAGGGCTGCCCCAGGACTCTGGGCCAGGCTAGCTGGGGCCCGCAGATCACCACTGGGGGCTCCAGTGTCCACGGCAGCCCGGATTCCTGCATCCTGCCACGGTCAGCTGCTGGTGTGGGGGCTTCTTCCTCCCCAAATGCAGCCAACTTCTCTTTTTAACGTTTAGTTTTTATTTTTTATTGATTTTATTTTATATTTATTTATTTATTTATTTTATTTTTTAAATGTTTATTTAGTTTTGAGAGAGAGAGACAGAGTGTGAGTAGAGGAGGGGCAGAGAGAGAGAGGGAGACACAGAATCCAAAGCAGGCTCCAGGCTCCGAGCTGTCGGCACAGAGCCCCACGTGGGGCTTGAACTCACAAACTGTGAGATCATGACCTGAGCCGAAGCCAAACGCTTAACTGACTGAGCCACCCAGGCGCCCCAACTTTTAGTTTTTAATAGGTAATCACAGGGTTTTCGTTCAAAAGCTAAAACAGGTTGTGTAGGAGAGATGATGCCTCCCCGCACCCCACCCTCCCGGGTCACCACTGCTGTGAGTTCTCCCCTTCCGGGGCGTCCCGTGCGTGGCCAAGCTGCTTGTTCCCTCACACAGGTGGTAGCCCGCTCTACACAGCTCCCCCGCCTCATTTTTTGTTTTACCGTTTGCCTTTGGCACCTTCCTGAACTTTCTCTGCATGTTTCTTGGACACTAGCCGCACCCCGTTCCTCTGAACCACCGGACAGTGTCGGTCACAGGGCTTGGCGCGTTGCTTGTTTGGGCAGCCTCTCTCGGGGCACCTTGTTTTCTAAGAAACCCAAACTGCAGGAGAGGTCGTGCTGCCTTTTGGAAGCTCCCAGCCCAGCTCTGCAGCTCCCTCTGTGGCTCTGGAACTCAGGAGAACCGCATTCGGGGCTGCTGTGGTTGAACTTTGCTGTTCCAGCACCACACGGCGGCACAGAGCTCTGGTACCCTCTCTTTCTTTGTGCCTGGCCTGGCCCAGTGTCTGCAGACACCTTCAGGAAAGAGCGTGGCCATGGCGGCAGCTCCTGTAGATAAGGGCCTTTCCTTTTCTGGACTTTTGGCCCATCCACTTCCTTCCAACGCAGATGCGTTATTTGCGATGTATTTGGGTTTTTTCCCAAGTTGTGACTGCACCGGTGCTGGCCTTCTCAACCTGCTGCGTCATGTCCGGAGGCGAGGGCACGCGTTTTCCTCCGCGTAGTGGAGGGGGCCTCATGGCGTTCGGTCCTCACGGCTGTCTGTGGGCGAAGCAGCATGGTGGCCTCCCTTGCCAGGGTGGAGCAGGGTGTTGTGAGGGAGCCTGGCCTGTGCCTGTGGCTCATCTTCCGGCTCAGACAGCTTGGCCTCTTCCAGGGCCAGCCCAAGCAGGCTGGCCCAGAGCTGGGACTGACACGTGTTTGGGACCAGGTACCTGGCGCGACCAGTCCAGCGCTCCGTGCCGCCTCCCCGGGGCCCCAGCTGCCCCGCACACAAGGGCATAGCCAGGCTCCCGGGGTTCACAGAGACTGAGCTCTGACCATCCAGGATTGCAAATGTTGGGTTTTCGCAGGAAGCCCAGTGGGAAGCTCCCCGCTCCAGGGCCTGGAGAACTGTCTCAGAGAGATACCTGTGCCCAGGCCACAGTCAGCCTCGTCCTGGTCCTCAGCGGGGGACAGGGGGCCACAGAGAGCGGAGCCCAAGAACTGGACGGCAGACAAGGAAGGTAAAGCATGGCCACCCCGGTGTCTGAGAGCAGGGCAAGGCGACTCACACACTGCCAACCCCCGCCCTGCGTCCCTGCGCGGCCGGCAGGCCCACTTCCAGCCCTGAGACGATGCTCTGGGGATGGCTCTGGCAGGGGCTTCTGTGAGGCCAGAAAGCCAAATAGCGCTGCCAGGATCTGAGTGTGGGCGCAGTCAGGGCGGCATACCCAGCCCCACCACGCGCTACTCTGGGTCCAGGCCTGCTCTTTCCATCCTGGCTGTGCCGGCCCTGCCCGCCTTCAGCTGTCCAGAACACTCGCTGAGCTGTGGGGCCCTCAGGAGTCCAGGTGGCTGGGTCTGGGGATGAAGAGGTCCTGGAAGGTTTGGGCGGCTCCCGGGAGCATCTGGAGGCCTGGTGTGTGTCCCACACCTGGAGCTCGTGTGCCCGAGAAGCCAACAGCGGCAGAAACTATTCTCTGTCCAGTAACTTTTTTGTCTCAACGCCCCATGGGGCTGACAGGCCCTTTGGCTTCTCATTGAAACAGGACTGAGGGGCGAGGCCTGTGAGCCAGCCCATCTGGGACAGAGTCAGGGGGAAACACCCACCAGGAGCTTCCGGCTGGCCAGCCCACAGGCGCTGACCTCTAGCAGTGTCCCCATCTGTTACCAGCGAGGACTCAAAGACCACGGGGCCACCAGGCCGGGACCGTGGCGGTGGCTCCAAGATGGTGAGCTGACATCTCCCTCTGTGTTTAGTGGCAGCCCTTCCCTCCAGATAAAATCCTCCATGAGGGACTAGATTTCCCCTTCCCTCTCCTCTGTTCCTTCCGTCTCCCGCCATTGCCCCGGCCGCATGCTCCACACCACAAGCTGCGTGCTAGAGCAGGTGGGCCTTCCCCAACCTCCCTCCAGCTGTTGGCTGGAGCATCCGAGGTGTGCTGAAAGAAGACTGTGACCCGGGTCGCTGAAGGGAAGGCAGGAGAATGGTTTTTATGCAGCCATTGGGTTTCTCTGGGAGAGGACTGGTCATTTCCTTTATTGCGGAGATTGCCTGGGGCCAAGGGGGGCGGGTCTCCCTCCTCTGGTGCCGCTGCTCCTTTGCACTTACAGCAGTGTTCCCTCTGAGCCCGGCCAGAGTGGGCTGGCAGGGTCTGACTTGTTTGGCTCAGTGTGGTATTTCTAAATATTCCCAGCAGAAAAGAACTGGCTTGGGGTGGGGGGTGAGGTTCCTGGGGACATAACTGAGTCTCTGCTCTGGACCGCTGGTCCTGAGTGGGGTGCAGGTAGGTGCAGGCCTGGCTGGAAGCAGGGACGTGAGACTCCGGGAAGGTCCCCCGCTGGCTTTCTGGGGCAGCCCGGCCAGGCTCGGCCTCGCTTCTGTCCGCCTGCCAGCAGGAGTGGGAGCTGTTCAGCATCTACCCGCGCTCGTGTGGGGCCGTCAGCTGAGCTGGAGGGGGACTTAGCCTGTTCTCTAAGGTAGAGGGTCCTCCTGAGTGTTCTTTTGTTGTCATGGCCCAGGGGCAGCCACGAAGCCCTCCCCACTCCATTGCCTGGAGAACTCCCTGAAGGGGATCTTGCCAGGGAGGCCCTTGCACTTTGCCTGCTTGGCAGGCCCCGGCTCCGGCTCCGGCTCCAGCCCGGGCCTCAGCCCCAGCCCTGGTTCCGGCTCCAGCTCCAGCTCCAGCTCCAGCCTCAGCAGCTCGGAGGGAGAAGAGCTGTGGCAGCTGCTTCCACAGGGTGAGCTTGCGGGGGGCGGGGGGGGGGGGGGGGGGACAAGGAGAGGCCAGGGAGCCAGGCCCAGCGGGCACAGCCACCGCCCTGACCCCTGCTTTGGTTGTGTTGCCAGAGAGGGACCGCCTTCCGAGCTGCAGGGGTCCTGGCCCCCTGTCCCCACGCCCCGGCGGCGCCCCTACAGGCGGCAGCCTGGGTGAAGGCCCACGGAGAGCAGAGCCCGGGGCCCCCTACGGCCTCCATGCAGGTGAGCCTGGGGTCTCCTGAGAGAGGCCTGGATCCCCATATTGCCTGACTCTTACCAGGAAGTTCTCTACTTTTGTCATGCTTGAGTTCCCCGTCAGCTGAGCTGCGTCTGAGAGAGGAGGGAGGGCCCAGGGCCCAGGATTGTTAAACGAGTGTGTTTAATTAGGAAGCCTGGCAGTGAACTTGGTCCGTATACATTCCATACGTGTAATACATACACAGTATACGCACTGATAACGTCTGTATGTACACACACTGCTGGGTTGGTCCGAGCCTACCCGCGGTGCTGCTCTCAGCAAGGAAGCCTGAGGCGCCCACCCAGCCCCGACTCATAGGCAGCCAGCCCCACGGATGTTTACCCAACGGGCCTGTCCCCTGTGGTTCTTCTGTCATAGGATGCATGTCAGCAAAAACCATCAGGGAACTTGGAGGGACGGGATCTATTATTCACAGGCCCTGCAGGGTGCACAGTAGGCCTGAGGGGCGCACAGTGTGGCCGCAGGTAGAGAGGGAAAGGAGAACAGTGTGCCGACCTGGGGCTCTGCCTTTATTCGGCTCAAGGGCGGGGCGTCAGGCTTTGTCCGGTTCACTCTTCACTGGGAAATTTAAAGCATCGGAGCGGGAATTAGGGCACAGGAAGGGAGAAGCAGGGACACTCAAGTGGCCAGTTACCTAAACCTAAGTCACCCTGGGCCCTCTGAAAGACGGGAATTCGTGGGTCGGGCAGGATTGCCAGTTGCCGTGTTGTGCAGAGGGCAGTGTGTTTCTCTGAGATGGATGTTTTCTGAATGGACGGCTCGGCGATTGGACGCTTAAGGTCAGGGGTCAGGCACTTGGGCTGCATGTCCGTATATGTGTGTGCACGTATGATGATGATCGTCATGTACCCTGGGAAATTTGATAATAAACAAAAACAGTGTCAACAGTCAGACTTTTCCCCCCCGGGAGGACTTTGAGGTTGTGCCGTCAAGAAGGCTGGAAAAGCCGTGTGCCATTGCGGGCAGCCTCGCCTCTCGGTCCAAGCCCGACCCGGTGTTTGCCCCCAGCAGGCAGAGCCGAAGAGAAGACGGGAGGCAGGTGCCAGTTGTCCTGGAGAGAAGTGTACTCGGAAACCCCGGGCCGACCTGGCCCCCTGGGCAGCAGCGGCGGAGGAGGTAGGGGTGGGGTGAGCAGTCAGGGAAGGGAGCTCTACTCCCCCGCCCTCCAACTTGGGCCAGAGGCTCTACACGGTCCTTGGCTCCCGGCCAGGCTGTACCCGCATTCCCCACTGCTCAGTGGGCCTAGTGGGGAACAGCAGTGTGGGCCTGGGCACGGGCTGGCTTCCTGTGGCCCACAAGGCGTCTCCAGTGTGTTCCTGGAGGGGGCGGGAAGGGGGAGCGGGGCTTGCCAGTCACCACCCTCTCCATCTGCCCTCTCCGGCCTCCCCCTCGTGGTAGAGCTGGAGACGCCAGGTCCTGGCTGCAGAAGACTCCAGAACTGATCCAGTCTGCCCTCATCACACGTGTCCCAGCGGGCCATTCAGCAGAGCCGGACTCCCTGACAGGCCTTGTGTGTCCATCTTGCATCTCATTTAACATTGTTTGAAAGTTGCAAGCTCAGTGGCTTGTAGGCTTTTGGGCCAGGGCCAAATATCCACGTGCCAGAACGGCTCCTGCAAAATGATATATGGCCACACCCCAGGTGCTCTGTGCTCTCTCTACAGGGGCCGCTGTGAACCCCTGCCCTGCCCCTCAGCTGGAGAAAAGGCCCGGGCCGGGGCCCTGCCAGCCCCTTGGATCGGCCCATGGGCCCCTGTCTTGGAAGCCCAGGGTCAGTGAAGAATCCAGGGGCCTGGGGCCTGCAAATGGAAGACCAAGTGTTGCAGGTGAACCGGTGGCTTCCCTGTCCCCTCAAGGCATCAGGAGTCCTGCAGGCAGGGGTGGGCAGGGGGTCCGCATCTGCAGTGGCCACCCGCCTTCCCTGCCGCTCGGCTCCTTCCCGCGGGGCGGGCCGGCCAGGAGCTTGGGAAACGCTCTCTCGCAGCGCCCTTCCAGGCTCTTTGGGTCATAGGCAGGAAGAGTCTCACCTTGATCTCCAGGGTGCTTATTTCACTTCAGTGTTCTCTAACAGAAATAGCTGGCTCTTTCATAAAAGCACTCAGATACTTTTTAGAGGCAAGGAGACCAGAGTAAATAATGCCGAGAGTCAAAGCTTGGAGTTTGAAGAGACTTTACAGAGAGACGTGGAAACTGAGGCCCAGTAATGCAGAGTGATCTGGCCAAGGGCATCCCAAGAGATGTGGTTCTGCATCACACCTGACCTTGGGGAAGCTCCTCCCTGTACGTGTTAGAGGCACGTGAGGGAGGGCCTGGCGCGCGTCCTCACTGCAGGGTATGTGCCGAGACTCTCACACCAGCAACTCGATTGGGGCTCCATCGCTGGCTCGTGGGCTCTGCCCCTCTGGAGGCACAGCGGTTTTGTTTTGTTTTTTAAATGTTTATTTATTTTTGAGAGAGAGACAGAGCATGAGTGGGGTAGGGGCAGAGAGAGAGGGAGACACAGAATCCGAAGTAGGCTCTGGGTTCTGAGCTGTCGGCACAGAGCCCGACGCGGGGCTTGAACCCGCGAACTGAGAGATCATGACCTGAGCCGAAGTCGGACGCTTAACCTTAACCGACTGAGCCACCCAGGTGCCCCTGGAGGTGCAGCTGTTTTAAGAGCACCGAGCTGGCCTAAAGTTGCCAGGCCCATGGCCTCTCTCTTGGACAGAAGTTAGAAGCCTGCTTGTGCATTGGCAGCCCTCAGCTTAAATCCTTCCGGAAGAACCTGACCAGGCAGCCCACAAGTCACTTCAGCCTGTGTTTGGAGCCGGGAGTTGCTAACGAGGGGGCAGAGCTGGGCTGGGATGCAGATAAGTGGAGGAAAGCAGGTCTGCCCCACCAGTCTGGGGTGGTAACGGGGTTTTCTTAGGTTTGCCTGGGGTGGAGACCAGTTCCAAGGGGCCTTCGGGTGAAGGATTAGCTGATTTTTTTTTTTTTTTTTAAGTAATTTGAGATCTCAAGTCCTATGACTCTGACTTCTGAATGGGGATGGTGAAGGCCAGGGTGCATGTGCTGAGACCGACAACACCGGGTACTGCCGCGGTCCCCTGGCCACGCCCCTAGAGGCGTCCACGCCCCAGGCTGGTCTGGTCCTCCTGTGCCCCTCTCCCAGCTGCCGTCCATGGCCTTGGCCTCATGCTGTCTGCTGAGGTTTCTTTTGGCCCTGCCCACTGATGTGCTAGGGCAGGTTTAGGTGGTCTGGGGTACCATTTGCTCTCAAATGGGGTACAAAGAACCTTTTCCTAGAAGGTGGGAAGGCCGCTGTCCTAAGAAAGCTGGAGACCCAGTCTGTAGTTTGTCCGGTACGTGAATTTGGGGAGCGGCCAGGAGATGTGCTACCTTTGATGTCATGAGCACTGGTGTTGATATTCTCAAGCCTGAGTCACTTCTGTCCCATCTAAAGCCAGGCCTTAGCGGATGGGGAGGATGCCAGATAGGGCAGCTGATGGGGCTCCCTGGGGGGAGAGAAAGGTTCTGACAGCCTGAGAATTCTCTGTCCCTGCTCTGGTTTTAGCCAGGACCCAGGGCAAGCCACTTCCCAGAGGCCTGCCTGAGCCACCCCCTGTGGCCGCCATCCCTCCGGCTTTGCCGCAGACGCCCCCACAGCCGTGCCCCTGCGGAAGTTCTCTGCAGCAGGAGCTCCGCGGCCTCGGTGCCGCCCTCTCGGAGAAGCTGGATCGGCTGGCCACCGCCCTGGCGGGCCTGTCTCAGGAAGTAGCCACTATGAGGACGCAGGTGGATCGGCTAGGGAGGCGCCCTCGGGGCCCTGGGCCAAAGTGCCAGGCTTCCTGGCCATGGGCCCTCTCCCGGGGACCTCGCTGGGCCAGTGGCCCTGCTCACAGACACCTGCCCTACGGGAGACAGAAGGGCCCCGCCAGGCCGAAACCAAAGATCCTGCGTGGCCAGGTGGAAGGCTGCAGGGCTGGTGACACCTCAGGCCTCTCCGGCAGAAGATTCCGCCCGGTTCCTCAGCTGCCTCCAGAAGCCCCCACAGCAGAACCTTCTGGCCCCGACTGCAGCCCTTCCCAGCAGCCCCTGTCCTCAGCATGCAGCTGCCACACCGTGGTGACCGCGCATGCCCCCCTCGGACACGCCGGGGGTCCGCAGAGTGCCCCCAGCTCCTCAGTGCCTACCGCCGGACCCCCGCAGGTGGCTTGTCCTACCGCCAGTGTGGACGCCGAGCCGCCGTGTGCAGCAGCCCTGCCTCCTGGGACCCGGGGCCGGCCCAAGGACCCCAGCAGCCTGATGGTGGGGGTCCAGAGGGCCCTCGGGGAGGAACTGTGGGGTGGGGGGTGTAGGGCCCTGAGGTGGGGGGCCCCGAGCCACCTTCTTCACCAGCTCAGCCCTGCCGAAGGCAGCTTGACCCTGGCCACTTCCCCCAGGTGCCGTCCTGCCCCCTCATCCTGCTCCAGCCCAGCCTTCCCTGCCTCTGGGCCATGAAGGGGCTGGGAGCTCGGCCCTTGACCCCACCGCCCTCCGACTCCGGGATGCTGCTTGCTCAGGGAGGCCGCTGTCTGGGGTGCATTTCTCAGCCATGCCCCTGGCCTCCTTGGCTCAGGTTCATTCAGATGTTGCCTCCCTGTCTTGTCCTTCCCGCTGGATCTGTCCTGGCACGCAGGTGGGAGGCACGCCTGCCCGGGGCGGCTGAGCAGCTGCGGTGGGACCACAAGAGCCCCTCTTCCTGGCACCTGCCCTTCCTGATCTCGGCACGAAGCGGGGCTTGGCTCTTGCTTTCCTGGTAAATAGGGGCATCGATTTCCTTTGGAGAGAAGCCCCACTGTTTCAGCTGGATTTGCCCGTGTGGAGTCTGACGTTAGAGAAGTGGGGTGCTGAGGGAAAGGCCCTGGGCTCCTGCCATCGGTTACGGTACCAGCACGAGTACCCAGTCGGCTCAGCTCCTGCCTCTCCACGCTTCCAGAGAAGTCGGCAATCTCCCAGAAGGCTGGGAAAGTCAGCTGCAGGATGGAATTCGCACACGACTCCTTTGAAGAGTGGCTCCTGTTCACCAGGCAGCTCAAACAACAGACGTTTACCCTTGAGAGTGTGGAGGCCAGAGTCCAAGGTCGGGGTGTGGCCGAGGCGCCGAGGCAGCAAGGAGGGTTGGCCTCGGGGCTCTCTCCTGGCCTGTCCGTGGTCATCTTCATGTTCACGTGGCTTTCTCCCTGGGCACAGATCTCCAGATTTCCCCTTCGTGTGAGGGGGCAGCTGCGCAGGACCAGACCAGCCGAGTGCCCTCACTGTGGCTTGATCACCTCTTTAAAACCCCGTCTCCAAATAAGGTCACGTTCTTAGGTATTGGGAGTTAAGACATCAACACCAATTTGGGGGGCACAGTTCAAACCATGACACGTATGATGGACTGAGTTAGTCTTCTCGAATTTGTGTTGGGAGAAGAGAGCTCCTGCTCTGGGCCCCCCTCCTCAGGTGGCACTCCGTTATATACTGGGAGGCTTGCCTGTCACCTGCCTCCTGTCCTTCCCCAGGGTCAGATCTTTTGTCCTAGCCTTATGTTCCCACTTTAGTCCTTACTAGATGTGAAGAATTTTCGGGAACTGTGTGTGTATACTTGATGCCCAGGAAGGGCCGCCAAGCGTGGCCTGGCATGGTTTGCTCTGCTGCCAGGACCAAGGCGCTCGATGGTGGCACAAGCGATGCCTCGTGCCTGGTCAGGGACACAGCACGCTGGGGACACACACAGGGCCTGGCCTGTTCCCTTGGCTACCCCTACAGACGCAGCAGGCTGCTGATGTGGGACCGAAGGGAGAGGGCCTGGGGCTGACAGACACCCTGGTGGGGTGGGGTGGGGTCGGGCGGGGAGGCAGGGAAGCGATAACTGTTTTCAGGACGGGAATGAGTCCCAAGGTGACCGTCTCAGAAGCCAGCATCTGTAAGATCATGTAAATAGGATGTTTGGAGTAGGCAGTCTCTTCACATGTAGCCATACTTGGTAAGAGAACACGGAACGGAAAAGTTCTAGGCTTTCCACTCAAAGACCTCAGGAAGATGAGTCTTTTTCGGGCTGCGGTGGGCAATGCGGGGCACGGCTCAGAGCCAATGGAAACGGTAGGACAGGGATGAGGGGAGAGGGTCAGGGGGTGCGGTCAGGAGGAGGAGAGTTCTGTGCTCCCCTGCTCCATCCTCCCTCTGTCCTGCCCGCCGGCCTCCAGTCCCCTGGCCCCCTTCTCGGCGGCGGCCTGGAGGTGGTCTGCACCCACCTCTGTACGGCATTTTAAGGTTTTGTTTTGTGGACTCTACCAGTGTCAGCCGTCACACAGACCCTGCGTAGCAGGCACAAAGGAACAGACAAGCTCAGAGGTCGTGAATGACCTTGCATTTGCACTGCCTGTCCTTGGCGGAGCCTGCAAGGGCACTGCACCCTGGCGGTGCCTGCACCCTCCACCGCAGGGGGACACGTTCCAGCCTTCACCTGCGCCGCAGACAAGGACGCTTAGGGCCAGCCCAGTCTCCGCGGTCCAAATCCAATCCAACCATACAGGAAGTTCAAGGCTTTTTAATTTTTTTTTTAATGTTTATTTACATTTGAGAGAAAGAGACAGTGTGTGAGTGGGAGAGGGGCAGAGAGAGAATCCGAAACAGGCTCCAGGCTCTGAGCCGTCATCCCAGAGCCCGACGCGGGGCTTGAACTCACAAGCCTCGAGATCATGACCTGAGCTGAAGTCGGACGCCCAACCGACTGAGCCACCCAGGCGCCCCAAGCTTCTTTTTTTTTTTTTTTTTTTTTTAAGAATGTGGAAAATGAGTAATAAAATGAATAAGAAGCTGCCTGGTTTGTGTGTTTATCCCACAGGTCCGCCGCCCCACAAGCACAAAACCCTTATGCAGTTGTTCCCCAAAAAACCTACGATCAGATTTTGGTGAAAAATCTGTGTGCACTTCAGCACGTGTGTGTCTCCTTTGCCCACTGCACGGGGAAATGTGGTCTCTGGCAAAAAGGAACTGAGAGGACTTTTTGAACTCAGGGATTCCAGGGACCTGGCGAGGGCGGGGGGCAGGGGGAGACAGAGAAGAATCTAGTTCTGCCTGCCCCCCACCATGAGAAGTAGGCCGGCAGATGGCTCTGACCTGATGCAAACAAGTCCACTGCCACACAGAATATTCCAGAGAACACGCTTTTTGCCTCCTTTTATGAGACTAACAATCTTGAAACCAAAACTTGAAGACAGTACGAGAGAAAATCACAAGCTAACCTAGAGAAGTGTACATAGAAGCAAAAATTCAAAAAAAAAATTTATCAAACTAGCAAATTATAAAAAGAAGAAAATATCATGACCCGTAGGGTTTGTCACAGAGATTAACAGATGGTCTTACCATTTGAAAATCGCTAGTGGTAACTCACAATAATAAAGGAAAACATCATGCGGTCACCTCTATAGCGGCAGAAAGATCATTTGATAAGAGCCAACATCTATAAATAAACTAGGATGAGAAAAGAAATTTCTTTTTTAAAAATGTTTATATTTATTTATTTTTGAGAGAGAGACAGAGTGTGAGAGGGAGAGGGGCAGAGAGCGAGGGAGACACAGAACCCGAGGCAGGCTCCAGGTTCCGAACTGTCAGCACAGAGCCTGACGCGGGGCTTGAACCCACGAACCACGAGATCACGGTCATGCCTCCCTACGGGAAAGAAGTTAGAGATACTCCCTCCTAGTCCTAGAGACTCTGCGGCCACCAGCGGGTACTGAGACACGCCAGCTCTCCACTGTCAGTCTGTAAAACGTTTCCGGCATGGTGGTGATCTGGACGTGGCCTCTAAGGTGATGGAGGGCAAGACCCTAGAACAGCTGTCCTCATCCCTGTGTGAACATTGGGGTCACTTGGGAAAGGTTTAAAGCAATCTGGTGGGAGCCCACTTACGCGCATTCTAGTTCTACTGGTCTGAAGTGGGGCCCAGCATTGCTATCCGTCTGTCCACCTATCCACCTGTCATCATCAATCTATCACCTATTGACTTTCAGGCGGTTGCGAGCAGAAAAGAAAGCTCTTCCAGTCTGGGATGCCTTTCACTGTTCATCAAACCACAGGGGACCGCTGGCTCCGTCAGACCCAAGCAGGGTGGCCGGAAGGGGCATCCCGGCAATTCGGGCCTCCTAGGGTCCAGCTGGGATCTGGACGACCGAAGGGGCCTCGGTTCCCGGGCCTCGGTGTCACCTGCAGGGAAGGACGAGCACTCACAGCTGGATGAGCACTCAACAGCAGGCCCCGAAAGGAAAGGTGAGCACTGGAGATTGGCCCCTTGGCTCCTAAAAGCAACTCTAAGGGCCTCTTTGGAGCGTCCACTGTCCTACCCAGGAGGCCATCCTGCGTGTTCCTGGTTCCTGCTGCCACCCTGCTGGGGGGAGGCGGGGTGGCAGCTCCTTCAGAGACTCCCCAAGAGAGCACAGAACCAGGTGCTAGGCGGTGAGCTGGCATCCAGAGCCTCCCGTGAGCGGCCGCGGCCAGCTGGACACTCAGGGCACTGTGCTTGCCCACAGACCTCTGTTCCAGACCGGCTGGACTTTTCCGCTGCTCCCTGGGCAGCCTGGGCCCACGCAAGTGCCTTGCTGCTCCCCTGCAGACGTATCCGTCCCCGATGTTCACGTTTTGACGAAGGCCACTTTATCAGCAAAGGTCAAAGTTGGGGACATGCACTGAGATTCCTGCAGTCAGAAGTGAGAAAAGTCCCTTCTGAATACAGTGACGGCTCACATACAGTAAGCGCTCCCCATCTCCAGGAACGGTGGTGCTAAGGGCTTGCAAGGCGTTTAATCCTTAAAAGGTAAGGTTTGTTATCCCCAGTTTATAGGTTCAAGCTCTGAGCTTCAGAGCGGGTTCGGTAGCTTGTCCTAAATCACAAACCTCGGAGGGAGGGAGTGGAGCGCCGGCAATGCAGGTCCGCCCGCGACTGCTGCTCTCTGCTGCCCCCTTTCGTTAGTGTCGCCTCAGCGTTTCCACGTGACCCTATCGGTTCACATTATAATTCTATCAGGGGACAGTCTTCCCGGCAACTGAGGCGCCTTCATTTATTTAGACATCTTGATGGTTGGCTTGCAGGGAACATCTTTGCGCTCCTGGCTTTTTTCCTGTTTTGAAATCTCTCGAAATAGGATCACCGAATACGTGCGTCTTAGGGATCTGGGCAGGGAAAGTCCGATTGTTTCTAAAAGCACACTTTCTTTAACATTAACAGCACATAGCTGTATCGGCTTTACAAATATAGATCACGGAGTGGAACTGATATTTTCCCCTTTAATTTCAACCGTACAGAAAATGTGAAAGGCGGGTACAATGAATATCCATATACACTTCACCCAGAATTCAGCGGTTGTTAATTCTTAGCCACAGTTGCATTATCTCCCTTTGTGTCTCTGTCTGTCTCTTTTTCTCTCCATAGATATGTAGATATTTTTTCTTTTTGGCCGAACCATTGGTAGGTAATATTTCAGACGTCATGGTGTTTCACTCCAAAATATTCCATCATGTACATCCTAAGAGGAAGAATCTCCTGCAATAACCATACTACCACTAAGCACCCCCCCCCAAGAAACTGAACATCGATGTACTGACATCATTATACAATGCATAGTCTACATTCAGATTGCCCCAGTTGTCCCCAGAATGATTTTACAATTTCTTTTTGTCCAAGAATCAACTGAGAATCATGCATTGCATTTAATTGGCCTGTCTCTTCTCATCAAGAACTTTCCCCTTACTCTTTTCTTCCATGACATTGACATTTCTGAATGGGTCAGAGAGTCTGCCTTGCACAACGTCGCAGTATCCGGGTTTGCCTAATTGTTTCTTCGTGACTGGGTTCAGGTTCAACATTCTGAGCCAGTCTACACATAGGTGATGCTGGATGCTTCCCGTTATTTCATGTACAGATTGTCAGCCTGTTCCGTGACGGTGACAATGATACATGTGATCCCTTGGTTATGGCCGAACCCACTAGATCTCTTCCCTGTGAAGATGCCTCTTCCCTTTGGTTGGCCCTCAAACAACACAGGTCTGAACTATGTGGCCCACTTACATGAGGGTTTAAAAATTTTTTTTTTAATGTTTATTTTTGAGACAGAGAGACAGCGTGAGCGGGAAGAGGCCGAGAGAGAGAGGGAGACACAGAATGGGAAGCAGGCTCCAAGCTCTGAGCTGTCAGCCCAGAGCCCGACACAGGGCTCAAACCCACAAGCCATGAGATCATGACCTGAGCCCAAGTCAGACGCTTAACCGACTGAGCCACCCAGGCGCCCCAACGTGGGTTTTTTTTTTTCCGATAAATGCAGTACAGTACTCTGAATGTATTTTCTCTTATGGTTTCCTTAATAACATTTTCTTTTCTTTCACTTGCTTATGGTAAGAATACAGTACATAATACATATAACCTTCAAAATATGTGTTATGTGACTCTGCGTTGTCAGTAAGGCTTCTGGTCAGCAGTGGGCCATTCTTGTGTTTTGGGGGAGCCACGTTACATGCGGACTTTCGGCTGTGCAGGATATCAGCGCCTCGACCCCCACCTTATTCAGGGGTCAGCTGTAACGAATCGGCTGTCTGTGAGGTGAGACTTGGAGACTTTGTCACCTGGGCGATGAATCTGTACCCCAGGACACCTTATTATTAGTGTGCGGCTCAAAGATCCATGTAAAATGGTGAAGTTTTGTATTAAGATATGTAAATATCTGGAGAAAGAGACAGAGAAGCCCCCTGGCGTGCCCGCGCCACCCCCTTTCCCGTGCCTGCAGCACGCTCTTCCCGTGTGCCCCGATTTCGTACTTTGTGGCGCCTCTACCGAGCAAACAAAGCTCAGCAACGCTGTCGGTGCTCTGGGGTCTCCAGGAGCGGGGGAGCCATGAGGGAAGGCGAGGCATCTGCCAAGAATGATGGTTTCCAGCTTGCAAAGGCCTCCTCGGCCTGCTGGCTGGGGGAACGTGGCAGAGGAGCCGGACACGACATGGGACATCGGGTCTCCTCCCGGGCCCTGGGGAAGAGAATGGAGAGCCCCGCAGAAGGGCCAGTGAGGAGTCCTGAACCTTCATCCAAGGCCTGGCCCTCAGGAAGGGGGAGACGCGTGCAGCCCAGGGGAGGGGCTCCCCTACAGGTTCATCCCTCATGAGGGGCCCTGCGTTGGCCCCGCAAGGAGGTGGCCGTGGACCCCTGTTGGAGATCGAGGTGACTTCGCTACTGGCCCTCATGTTACTGACGCCGTGTGCTGTGCAATGTCACTTAAGAGGGGCACTGTCTTCCCTGAGCCCTCCTGACCCCCTCAGTCGGCCTTCCTCAGTCACGCGGGGTGAGTTGGGCACATGGCAGCCTCTGTGCCCAAAGCCAGCCTCAGGGCAGGACGGGAGCCTCAAACAACACCTTTGAGCACTTTTTTACTCAAGTCAGGTAATCTAATGTTTATTCATGACTGGGAGTCGTGCGCAAGGGAGGACAGCTCTGGGAAGGTGTAAAGAGAGACGTCTCCCATTCTACAGAGGAAAGCCTAAAAGGGCCAGCTATGGACTGACCTGTGTCCCCCATCAGTTCACATGTTGAAGAAGCCCTAGTCCCCAGTGTGACTGTATTTGGAATAAGTAATCAAGGCCACAGGAGGTCATGGGGGTGCAGCCGTGGCCCAATGGGATGGGTGCCCTTATTTAAAAAACAAAAACAAAAAACAGAGGCACTGGAAAGCTTGCTCTCTCCGCATGTGAGAACACGGCAAGACTGCAAGCCGGGAAGAGAGGCCTCCCAGGAACCAGGCCACCGGCACCTTGACCTCAGACTCCCAGGGTCCAGAACTCTGAGAAATACATGTCTGCTGTTTGAGCGCCCGGTCCACGGTATTTTGTTTGGCAGCCTAAGATGACTCAGAGGGGGTGGAGTTTAAATTTTGGACAGGGTAGAAAACACGAACAGGGCCCCATGTGCCACTCCCCCAAACAGGAGACGCTCGCGCTAACCCGATAAGAGTTGACATTACAGAGGGCTGACCACGTGCCCGGCGAGGCTTCTGTGTGTGTTGATCCCCTCAAAGCTCTCACGACCGGCCTAGGCGCTGGGTGCTTTGGCATCGCCAGTCTCCCCATCTTGCAGACGAAGACAGGGTGTAGACAGGTTTGGAGCCGGGAGACCCGACCCGCCAACCTCCCCCAGTCAGTCCCTGCTTACTCGCGCGACTTGTTCAATCTCTCTGGGTCCGGGTTTCCTCGTCTCCTTTTTTTTTTTTTTTTTTTAAATTTTAATTTTTTAATGTTTGTTTATTTTTGAGAGGGAGGGGAGCGTGCAAGCGGGGAGGGGCAGAGAGAGAGAGGGAGACGCAGAATCCGAAGCGAGCTCCAGGCTCCCAGCCATCAGCACAGAGCCCGATGCGGGGCTGGAACTCACAGACCACGAGATCATGACCTGAGCCGAAGCCCGAAGCTTAACCGATGGAGCCGCCCCGGTGCCCCTGGGTCTCCTCTTCTGTCAGAGCAGCGGCAGGTCCCCCCCCCCCCCCCCCCGACTCTACTGCGCGTCACAGGAGGACCCCATGGCGCGCACGCGGTGTCCAACACGGCTGAGTGCTCGGTGCGTGTTAGGGTTTGGAAGGGGCCGCCCCTGGCCCCCCCTTTCACGCCCACCTTGAAACTGGAAAAGGGATGTTTTGGACGAATTAACAGGAATCTCTCAGCAGGGAAAGGTGGGACTCAGGGTTCAACAGCATCTCAGAGATCACTCGTCCAGGGTTCTCAAACCCGACTGCACCTTGGGATAACGCAACAGCCCCGTGCAAAGGGCAGTTACCCTGCACACCCACTCCACGTGCGCCAGCGGTCCTGGACAGGCCCCAGGAATCGGCGCCTTCCCCCCTGCCTTCTCAGAGGGAGCTAAGTCCTCACCTTTCTGGGGCCTGAGGGAAGGGGACGCCCGTCTCTGAGGTCGCTGAACCAAAGCTCTCCCACTGCTACTGCATTTGACACACACATTGAACAGTAGGTCTGCCGTGGGGATTAGACTTTATGTTGTCACTACCACCTGAGAGAGAGAGATGCAGCCTAATCAGAAAGGAACCATAGCGTCAAAGTGCTTAGAAGGTACGTGAACTTGAACCTTGGACTGTGTGACCTGCCTTCACGTGCCCCTTGCACCCCGCTCCCCCCACCCCTGGTACATATTTCTCATGGACAACTTTTCTCCAAAAATCCACCCACTCCTTCTCAGTCCTGCTTCCTTATTGTCTCATTCCCATGGTTCTTCACTTTGGGGCTCTCCCCCTTGGCTGTGACCTCTGTTTATAGAGCCGTCCCAGTAGGGGGAAGAGAATATTCTGGAACACTCATGTAAGGAGGCTTTTCCTCTGCTCAGCAACACTAAAGGTGGCATCTATGAGTTAGTGGTTGAGACAAACAACAAAAAGTCCGTGTCTAAAAAACCAAGCAAAGGGGCGCCTGGGTGGCTCAGTTGGTTAAGCGGCCGACTTCGGCTCAGGTCGTGATCTTGCAGTCCGTGGGTTCAAGCCCCGCATCGGGCTCTGTGCTGACAGCTCAGAGCTTGGAGCCTGTTTCAGATTCTGTGTCTCCCTCTCTCTGACCCTCCCCCGTTCATGCTTTGTCTCTCTCTGTCTCAAAAATAAATAAACGTTAAAAAAAATTTTTTTTTAAATAAAAAACCAAGCAAAGCAGCCACTTCTGATCTCTCCACCTTCTCAGTCTCAGACTAGCTGGTGGATCTATCCTTCCGGACTTACTGACACACACACACACACACACACACACACACACACACTCAGAAACACAGGCACACCCACACACTCGCTCACACATAATCCAACATGCACTCACACTCACACACTATCTTTCTCTCTCAGGTGCTATGGTCATATTCTGTCTTCTTCCCAGGCTGCCCCCTGGGAGCATTGTCACCTTGTTTACTCAAGTGGCCCTCACTGCTCCCAGCATGCCCAAGCTCCATCTACCGCAGCCAGTTCCTGCACCCTAAGTGAGACCCCTGTAAAGCCCAGACCCCTAGCCCCAGAGGATCTCTATTTTAGATTAAGAAATTATGAGTTTGGCCCAGTTGGTTAAGCATCCGACTTCAGCTCAGGTCATGATCTCATGGTTCGTGAGTTCAAGCCCCGCGTCGGGCTCTGTACTGACGGCTCGGAGCCTGGAGCCCGCTTCGGAGTCTGTGTCTCCCTCTCTCTGTCCCTCCCCTGCTCACACTCTGTCTCTCTCTCTCAAAAATAAACATTAAAAAAAAAAAAAAAGAAGAACTCTGGCATTGATCTCAGTACCAGTAAACTGACCACGGAGGACAGACTCCAAGGTGCCCCCATGATCCCACCTCTTGGTGTTTAGTCCTTGGCATGATCCCTTCCTCTGAGTGTGGGCAGGACCTGTAACTTGGCTTCTGACCAGTGGAATATGGGAAAGGTCATGAATGTCACTGGCATGGTCTCCGTCGTACCGGCAGAAACTCCCTTGGCCGGCCCGCTGAAGTAAGCACCGTGTTGAGAAGCTCGTGTGGATGTAGCTACCTGAGGAAGAACTACAGGTGACCTTGGGTCTGGGGTGACCTCCAAACAACACGCAGCAGGGAGCCGTAACCCCTGGTTTTGCAGCCACAGGAAATGTATCTGCCAGCCTGAGTGATCCGGTTCGGACTCTTCCCAGTTGAGCCTCAGAAGAGAAAGCAGCTGGGTTTACACCCTGATCACCGCACCCTAGGGACGCTGAGCAGATGACCCAGCTGGGCTGTCTGTGCCTGGACTTCTGACCCATAGACACTGTCAGATAACGTGTGTTGTTCGAAGCCCCTATGTGCATGGTTCTCTGTCATGTGGCGATAGATCACAAATACACCTACGTATGCCAGCTTCCTCTTCTTTTCGTGTATGAATCTTCATTCTGATCATTTAAAAAATGTCTTTATAGAAGATATGGAAAAGGCAAAAGTATAAAGAAGAAATAAAAATAGCTCACAGTATCTCACGTTTCTTCTTTTTTTTTAAACTGTCTTCTTACCTTTATTTATTTTTGAGAGCCAGAGCACAAGTGAGGGAGGGGCAGAGAGAAAGGAGACACAGAATCCGAAGCAGGCTCCAGGCTCTGAGCTGTCTGCACAGAGCGCCACGCGGGTCTCGAACCCACAAGCCATGAGATCATCACCTGAGCTGAAGTCGGATGCTTAACCGACTGAGCCACCCAGGCCCCCCAATATCTCATGTTTCTTAAGTGCTTACTATGTGCTAGCCACTAAGCATTCAGTATTATTCATTAAGATTCATGTGATCCCATCCCCCCCCCCCCCCCCCAGTCATAGCTGATCAAAGCTGAGATAAACATGACTTTTGCTTAGCCGATGTTCTCTTCCAGGAATGTGGGAGTGAGAAGGTCAGTGGGGCGTTTAACCACACTGGTAACCACACTTCCAGGTGGAAGCCGTGGGCAGGCCGCTTTCACCATGCCATGAGAATGAAGAGGCACGAATGCCGGACCGTTGAGAAGAAGGGACAGATACTGAGAAGCAGGAGTGAGAAGACCACCTGTCCGGTGAGTCACCTGGCAGAAAGCGGCCGTGCAGAGGTTCAGAGAGTGCATTGCCCTCGGGGGGCAACAGCACAGCCTGCCATGGTCCCCTCGGGGAGCGAGTGACTTGGAGGAGCTCGGCAAGCACCCGTGAGAGAAAAAGTCAGCATTCCAGCAGCATCCTGCCCCTCAGAGGACACTTTGCCAGATGACAGCGTCCTTTCCACCTCCCCTTCCCCACTGCCACCTTCTGGCAGGGAGCAACTGAGGAGGAGGGAAGGTCAAGGTGGACAGCCATTGGTCAGTCTACCGGAGACACGGTCAGCCTTGACCGGGAGGGGTTAGATCAGGCCAGACTGTTTAATGACTGAAAATGGGACTATCCAAACACGGGAGACATAGGGGGACGCACCCGCTACACGGTCCAGGAGAGGTGCGCTAGACTGGCCACAAGGACGGCCGCAGCCCTTCCTGCTCTGCCATGTGACTTTGCCGCTGTCCCCTCTGGGGGGACCTCCCGCCTCTTGAACCGGGGCTGGGCTTGTGACTTGATTTGGTCAAGAGAACGTGCCAGAAGTGACACTGCACATGTTCTGGAGCCGAGTCCTTACAGGTTCTGCCCCCGCCCCCTCGAAATACAAAGTTGCCACGTTAGGAAGCCCGGGGCAGCTTCCTGGACCAGGAGAGGCCTACCTGGTAGCAGGCCCAACCCCCAGACATGTGAATGGGGCCAGTGGGGACCATTCGGGCCCCGTAGAGCCCCAAAGTCACAGGGTGACTGCAAGGGCGTGAACCCTGGGTGAGACCAGCCGAAGACCCATCCAGAGCGGCAACCCACAGAGCTGTGAGCAAATCAGCGCTGGTTCTTCCAGCCAGTGCGTTTTGGAGTGATCTGTTGCACAACGGTGTAAAACCTGGCACGGCCGAAAAGACGGATCCGACAGAATGCATTCGAATGTGATGATGGAGGAAAAAAGAATGTCTTTCTTGCCTCTTGCTTACCACCTACCCAGCTCACCTCATTTCATTGGCCACTTGCGTTTGCAGAAGGCAGATTCTCACAGTGATACCGGACAGGGCCTCAATGTTTTCCCTCACGTGTTCTCAGGTGCCTAAGTACCTACTCGACGGCAAATGGATCATTCGAGTTTCTGGCCCGCTTCCTTGTCCCGCTCAGCAATGGTTGTCCAGGCATCTCCCCACTTGGCTCTTGAAGGCTCAAAAGACCAGCCCCGGCCCCAGGAGGACAGGTGAGGCCTGTGTCCTGACTGGAAAGACAAGTGGGATACACCCTCATCGCTTTGTTTGCCTCCTGAAACAAAGCAGGCAGAGCCGGAAGAGGCCTTGGGGAGGGCGGCTGTGGAGTGAAGAGCTCCTAATCAGACTGTTCCACACGGACTGGGGGTGGGGTGTGGGGAGGAGGTAGGAGGTGGCGGGGGGGGGTGGCTCCTCATGAATGTGTGACTGCCGGGTGCCCCAGGCTTCCTGGGTCCAACCCAGGTAGTCGTCCTGCGGTGCACCCGGCCTCCAGACCTCGCCAGGAGGGTGCGCTTCCGTCTGGGTTTGGAGGCAGGGTGGGGGTGGGAGGGGTCCTTCAGCTAATTATGAGCCTTGATCTGGTCCCAGCCCCTCAGCCCCCTTAGTCGTGGGTTTGAATACCCCCCTTCACAACCCTGCCCAACAGGAAGGGGGTTGCAGAGCCGGGGTGTTTCCTCTGGCCCCGCAATGGTTCCCAAGTTGCCTCTGGGCTCCTCTTGTGGTAGGGGCAGCCCAGGTGTCACAAGGACATCTGAAGGCAGGGACCGCCCTGGCAGACCCTTGGATTCCATCTTTCCTTTCCTCCCACCCCTCAGTCCCGGCGGTGGGGGGGGGGGGCTCTCTCCTTCTCCAGCTCTTGTTCTCACATGTGCAGGATGAGGGGTTACAATTGAACAGAGAGCAGAAGTTCTCGAGCCAGCTTCAGGGACCATGAGGGCCATGGGCGGGCTTGTGCGGGTGTCTATGTTCCCTCTGAAAGGACATGCAAACTATCATGTCTCTGACACTTTTCTGAGGAAAGCTTGAAACATCCTAACAATGTGCTCGGTGGTCCACAGAAGGTCGGGGAGCTCTGGTCTAGAGAATTCCCCATCCCTTCCAACACCAGGGTTCTTGCTTTCCCTTCATGTACCCTCCTCAAGTGTGGTCCTCTGCTCATCTCAGCCTCTATGGCTGGCTTCTCATCTAGTAACGCATGTGGAGAGAGTCTTGAAGAACCCCAATGAAGATGGTACATTACAATAAAGCTGTTATATTGGGAGAGATGTAAAGTATCTGAAATACACCAGACGTCAGGCTTGGACAGTGCATCCGAGCAGTACGTTTAGTTTTAAGCATTCCGGCAGCCGAGGGGAAAGAGTAGATTGCTGAATATTTATTCATTCTCCAGGATTTGTGCTTTGGCAGTTACCACAACTTAGCCCAAAGCTTTCACTCTGAAAAGCTGGACTCTGGGCGCAAGGCTCCCTAGCAGGGCAGAGATTTTGAGATAGGTGGGCCTTCCAAAGGCTTTTCTTCCCACTACCCAGTTCAACAAGCTTGTAGTCGCGCAAAGGCCTCAGGTCCCAGGAATCCAGATGGCGAAACAGTGCCCTGGAGCCACTCCCTGGTGGCTGGGGGAGACAAGGCCCTCACACCCATAGTGGCTGAACCATTCTGAATCTGTTTCCTTACCTGTGAAATGAGGATAATAACTCCCTATCAAAGAGGACTTTGGGGGATTCACCAAGAGCCGAGGTCACAATAAGCACGGAGTACCGTGTAGAGTATATGGAAACAACCCTGTGGAAATAGCATCTGATAAAATGGCAAACAGCAGGTGTCCAGGCCTTTAAAAAAGGACAGCCCTGTGGCTGGGCCTTCAGGACAGGCCACCCAGGGGCCTCCCAACGGGGCTTACAAAGGAAGTCAGGGTGGGTGGTCACTTCAAGATGAGAAAACCAAGGGAGGCAAGCAGGGGAGGCGGAAAGGCCTTGGCATGCTTGGAGACAAGAGGAAGATCTGTCAGGGGACTTGTGTGGACAGCGCGGTGAGGACCAAGTACAGCAGGGGGAACGTGCATCAGCAGGTACAAGTGTGTTAATGGATTTGAGGCCCATCGTTTCTTGGGAAAGGATCCCCATGGCCCCGCCTACTCGGAAAGAGTGAGGCTCAACCCTTGGAAACTCAGGGCCTTCTGGGAAGAAGCCGCAGCACAATGGTGGTCACCGAGGGCCCCCATACAGCCCTCCAGGGCCACCTTGAGAGGAGAAATCCCAGCGAGGGAAAGGGGGCTCTGAGCTAAGCAGCAACTGCCTTGATGGGCTGGAGGAGAGCCCAGGGTCTGGCTTCTGGAGAGCCCGAAAGAGAATCCAATTTGCAATGCTCCTAATGTTGTTACATAATGATGTTACATAAGCCCGTGACATAAGTCCATGTCCTCGTATTGACCAAGAATGCCCCTGCCCTGAGGCTGACCTAATCCTAGCCTAAAGCTCTGTCCTCTGTTGGGTGGCTGGGAAAAGTCTGTTTCCTAAAAGCTTTCCGTCAGGCCCTGACAGCCATGCTTTTTCTCGAGTACCCCTGGTGCCCCCCTCCTCCTCAGTGGCTGTTTTCTCGAATCTCTAAGGCCACGGCACGGCACATGCCAACCTTACCCCAGATAAAAGCTCTCCAAAGATGTCACCTATTTACAACAGAGTGATCGCCTCCGAGTGTGAAGTGTAAGAAATTCCAAGGATCAATAGGGATTGAAGAGTGGTTGTTTCTCCCATGCTGGGCAGGGGGACGGGGGTCTCCCTCCCCCCTGGCCCTTGGAATCACTTTCCTCCCAGACGGCATCTGCCATGTTGTGACCATAGGCTTGGTTCCACAAGCCAAGTAAGATTCTGGAGTAACCAGGGGTAGAAAACAACTTTCGCTATTGGAGACCAACCTGTCCTCTGACCTCACTCTCCCCACCCCCCACACACCCCCACCCCCATCCCACCCCACTTCAGGCTGTCAACTCTCCCTCAAGATGCTGGCCAGAAGCCCTCCCCAGCTCTGCCCCAGCCAGCCCCCGCCAGGCCCCACCAGTCCCCTTCCAAACCCACTCACCCCTGGGGGCAACATCTCCCCCGCGTGGCTCCTCCCCTCCGTCTCATCACAAATAAGCCCCAGAGCAAGCAGGTGCGTGCGCATGCGCGGTTTACACGCACGGTTCACAGAAACGCTGTACAAAGCAGTCATCTTTGATGGTGGATTTCTCCGTTCTCTGTTGCTCCTACAGTCACCTAAAAGTCAGCTGTGCTTTTTCGTGTGTTTGTGGTCATGTCAAAGCTATTGTACTGCTATAGAAGTAAGAACATACAAATTTAAAAGTCACTTCTACAATAAAGGAACACAAAGCCAAAGTATTATCTTTTAGCTTTTTTGAGTGCATTGATCCATCTCCAAAGGTTTCCAGCCCATCACAGTGGAAGTGCAAGAGCTCTGGGGCATGCCAGCCGCTGGGGAGCCCAGGTCCACTGCTGCCGGCGCCCCATCAGAACTGCGCCGCAGTTCTCCCCTGGTGGACCGAGCTGGCCCGTCCCCACCACAGTCTTCGCCCAACGCTAGGAACCTGCATTTCCCTCTCTCCTCCTGCAGCTGTGACACGGTATCTCAGTGAAGCTCTGTTCTGAGTTGAAACGTGTCCCCTAAAGACATAGGTTGAAGGCCAAACCCTCTGTCCCTATGACGGTGACCCTATTTGGAAATGGACTCTTTGAAGATGTCATCAAGTTAAAATGAGGTCATCAGGGTGGGCTAATCCAATATGACTGGATCCTTATAAGAAGAGACACAGAGACAGACACACAGAGAAGAGCACGTGAGGAGGAGGAAGGGGGGAGGAGGAGGAGGAGGAGGAAGAGGAGGAGGGGACTGGAGTGATGCGTCTGCAAGTTGTTAACTTCAGAAGTTAAAACAACAGAGGGTTTCCAGTAGCAAATGAGTTCATTTGGGAATAGCACAGGAATTGCAACTTGGAACGCACAAACGAAGGGGAACCATAGGCAAGTTGGGAGAGCAAAGGAGACCATCCTTTTATAGAGGAAAGGAAGGATTGGGGAGGAGAGTGTTTTGAACAAAAAGTTCATCGGGGGAAAATGGGAGCTCGGAGCGGTGGCAGCCTCTCATTGGCTGAGCTGATTGAAGTGCTGACCTCTCATTGGCTGCAAGTGAGGGCAGGTTCCATGGTTGCCAGGCAGAGAGGAAATCTTCCTTCCTGCTGGTGCTCTATGTAAGCTCCCACATGCGGTAGCGGTGTGAGAGCCATCCCATCATGGCTTTCCACCTTCATTAAAAAAAAAAATGTTTTATTTTTATTTTTGAGAGAGAGAGAGAGAGAGAGAGAAAGTGCCTGCGCGGGGGGGGGGGGGGGGGGGGCAGGGGGGGCAGCGAGCAGGAGACAGAAGATCCGAAGCAGGCTCTGCACTGAGAGCAGAGTGCCCGAGGCGGGGCTGGAACTCACCAACTGTGAGATCACTACCACGTCCAAGTTGGATGCTTAGCCGACTGACCCACCCAGGTGCCCCCCCCCTCCATTTTGAATATATTTCTATTCATTTTCACAAAGTCAAAGAACAGCCAGTAAGGACTGCCAGTAACAATGGAATCTGGGAGAGAGGCCTGGAACACATTCTCCCTCAGAAACTTCAAAGGGGATCAACCCTGACTTTGGACGTCTACCCTACCTCTACCCTCCTCAAAAAAAATCTTTTTTTTTTTTTTTAAAGCACAGGTTCTGGAACCAAACCACTGGGTTGCTTTCATCATGCATTGCTGTGTAATTGTATGCAGATTACTTAGACTCTCTGAGCCTGTTTTACCTCGTCAGAAAAACTAAACCAAGGACGGTGATGCTCACTCCTAGGGTGGCAGTGAGAAGAGGGGAGCAGCACTTGTAGAGTACTTAGCGCGAAGGAAGTGTCCAAGATATTTTAGTTTATGACGATTATTATTCCCAGCATCTAACAGTGCCAGACAATGCACGTTTGTTGAATGAATGAACAACCTCGTTCAAATGACTTAATTGCTCTGTGCTTCAGCTTCCTCATCTGTAAAGCGGGGATAATAATGGTAGTTATTGTGAAGATTGGCTGTGTTAGGTAAATATTAGCTGCCATTATTGCTAGCGGTAGCAATGGCAAACCCTTCTCACACTGCCTGCCCCTTCCCTCAGTAGTTTCTTTGGAGTGGCTGACACCGGGAGGTGGGGCGTGGCAGCCAGCTCTGTGAAGTGCTAGGGGAAGGAAAGAGTCCTGATTATTCCATGCCTCACCAGCAGGGGAACTGGAGAGGAGTGTTTGGTTTGCACACTCGGAGCTAGACAGCCCGCTCTCCTTGCAAACTCAGCGTCACAAATGCCTGACCTCCTGTGGCACCGCGCCCGGTTGCACAGGTCAGCCCTTAATTACCCGCTCTCTTGCGTTGTTCTGGATTCTCCCACCTCCTCTTTGCTCCAATTCTAGCATCCTTCAAGACTCACTCAGGACCCTCCTACTTACCAAGCCCTCTCTGATGTTCTGGCCTGAAGCCTCCCCTTGTCTGGACTCCCCCCGTGCCCACAGTGGGCCATATACTATCACATGGGATGGTCTGGGTGTTTCATAAAACTCAAGCGTTTTCTCCCTAAAGCTTAGGTGTATGAGCCCAGACCTTGGCTTTTAATTCTTTGGAGACTGCAGGGCCCCTGGTGCTTGTCTTCTATATGGATTCTAAATGCCACGAGGGCAAGATCTTTCACTTGACTCCCTATAATGTTTGCAGAAGGCCGCAAAGATGTTAAAGCTCCGCCAGTCTCTCTTTTTTTTTTTAATTTAATTTAATTTTTATTTTAGAGAGAGAGCAAGCTGGGGAAAGAGGCAGAGAGAGAGACAGAGAGAATCTTAAGCAGGCTCCACGCTCAGCACAGAGCCTGATGCGGGGCCCGATCCCACGACCCTGGGATCGTGGCCTGAGCTGAAATCAAGAGTCAGATGCTCAACTAACTGAGCCACCCAGGCGCCCCAAAGCTTAGCCAGTCTTAACGGGTGGAAGATTAAAATGCCGGAGTGTCCCTGCCTGCTGAGTGGACCAGGCCTGGAGGGGGCGGGGGGGGCGGACACATAGAATCTTTCTGACTTGAGACTCACAGGGATGTCTGGCAGGTCGCTCTGACCAGCAGTTCTTGTCCAGCCCTACCGATCGGGAGGGGGAGAAACAGGAGGTCGAGCCACACAGACATTTCTTTGTCTTTAACGTATCTCATAAATTTACCCCCTTCATTTTGTTCCTTTCATTGCTGCCAAACACTCTCTTTACCACCAATTTAGTTTCCCAAGCATGGTGTCTGTCGCCTAGAAAGAAAACGGGAACAGTCTGTACAAAGTACACTGGCCGTGTGTTTGTCTGAAACACGCGAGGCTGGCCCCTTACTGACCCCTCTCCCCTCCTGCTCAAAGTGAAAAGCAGCAACAACACAGGAGTGGAGTGCGTGGGTGTGCTGGGTGCCCATTCATTGGTGTTCATGCTGGATGGAGCGCTGGAGCCGTGGGGGATGGCCGTGAGGTCCCCAGCAGGCAAGATGCACTGTCTTCTGTTCACTACCATGCTCCGATACAGGTGGCCAGCATAGTTCTTCGTCTTTCTCCGCCTCCCCCAGCGCTGTGGTCATCACCAGAATGGCCATGGGGCTGGGTTCCACCTAAGATCGCCCAGTGAGATCAGTTGGAAGTTAGGAGATTGGGGTTGGAGGGAGGCGGGAGCCCGGGAAAAGGGCCTAGAGGAGGGGGAAGTGTTTGTCAATCAGGACTGAGTCCCTTGCTCTTATATGTACAGATCACCTGAGTGGTGATGGCCAACCAAAATCCTAGAAAATGATAGCAATAAGACAGCTGTCCCCGGGGCCCCTGGGTGGCTCAGTTGGTTAAGTGTCCGACTTCGGCTCAGGTCATAATCTCGCGGTTTGTGAGTCTGAGCCCCGCGTCCGGCTCTGTGCTGACAGCTTGGAGCCTGGATCCTGCTTCGGATTCTGTGTCTCGCTCTCTCTCTGCTCCTCCCCTGCTCACGCTCTGTCTCTGTCTCAAAAATAAATTAAAAAGCATTTAAAAAATTAAAAAAAAAAAGATAGCTGTCCCCAGCCCATCCATTTGAGAAGGGGTGTAGGTGGGATACAGAGGCCTGAGGACTAAAGTCTAGGCCATCAGGAAAAACTAGGTGGATGCCTGGTGGGGTTCAGGTCTCCAGGGTGTTTGTTATCTCCGTGAACTATTACAATTCAGGGAAACTTGCTGGATATTCATCACTTTGGTGGTAAGTGAATTTGGACCCCATCTCCCTCACATGCAAGAACTCGGATCTGTGGGCTGGAAGAGTTTTCTAACCTGTTGGCAGCTACAGGGATGTGGAGCTCATTCTCCTGGCTACCAGGACAGTGGGTGGGGCTCTAGAGCCTCCCCCCTCCTCCCCTCCCTGCCCAGCTACACCGCAGCCCTGTACTGCTCTCTCACTGACCCTAAGAGTCACCTTATTTACATGGGCCATCACATAAAAAAGATTGGGACAGAGTTTCCGTCTGGGATGAAAAGGTTCTGGAAATAGCCGTGATGTTTACATAACATTGCGCATGTATTTAATGCTACTGAAGTGTGTACTTTAAAATGGTTAAAATGGTAAGTTTCGTGTAGTGGTAAATTTCATGTAAGGATCGGGGTTTGGAAGGGAGGGAGACGGGCTGTGAGAGATGTAGGATCTGGGGACCCCACAGGGCTTCGAGGGGCGAGGGAGAGAGGCGTGTGGGAAGAAGGTGGGGTTGGAGCCATCCTCTCCCTGTCCTCTCCCTGTCCTCTCCCTGTCCTCTCCCTCCCTCTGTCCTTGCCTTCTCAGTGCACACATCCAGACCCCACCTCTGCTCAGCTCTGTGTTCAGGCCCCCATCTTCCACGCTGTATTCTCTGGTCTTTAGAGCCACAGAGCCATTCAGCACTTATATCCCATTTCTTTGACATTCATCTGTCATGTCCAACCTCATCATAAGTTCCTGATGGACACGTGGCTGGTGAAACCCCGCCGCGTTCCTCTGTGGCTGGTTCGTACCAGGGAGCAAAGACGGGGTACTCTATACCCACTGGCTACTGTTGCTCTTGGGAACAAGATTGGGGAAAATAAATAAATTTCAATTACTTAATAAAACATTTTGTTCTCTATCTAGAAACGGTACATTTGTGCTGTTTTTCACATACTGGGAAGTGGTTCTAAGGTAAAAAGGTTGATGCTTTACTGAGAGTCATGCTTGGGCTGGCTTACACCGGGGGTGGCGTGGGGGGTGTATATTGGTTTTGGTGAGACTGCCACTGTTTGACCCTGAACTCCTCCCTGGGGAATAGCTATCAGGAACCCCAGTCCTTCATTGCAGACACATAGCATTTTCTAGCACCATCTGTCTTGATTACCACCGGGCCTGACCCTACGTGACTTGACTACTTGCAAACAAACTCGAAGGACAAAAATACACCTTGTCAAGAAGATTCGAGAGAATGAGAAGTCCTGTAAATGTCTGGCACATGGTAGGTCTCGCCAAATATGCCGCAGGATCTAAAAGCTGTTCTTACACAAGAATTCCGGAATGTTTAGAGGAATATAAACATTGGTATAACCAACATAAATGTCTCTTTCATGTGTTTGATTTTAAAAGTCTGTGCGATGACTTTTTTGGCGGGAATCCCAAGTTCGGTGCCTAAGCGGCCTGGTAAGCAACTCCAGAGAGCAAGGCCAATGGGCGTGCCGAGGGCCCAGGACGCTGCGCCCCCTATCCCTGTGTCTGAAGAGGCCATCTGCCGCTCAGCCCTGGCCACCGGTTTCCAGATCTTCCAACTTTTCACAAGAGAACCTGGAAGTCCAGAGTTTCATGTGAAATTTCCAAGCATTTAAAATGCTGCTCAGGCCAAACTCAGTGGCTCCTATTTATGGCCACACGGCTGTCACAGTCACCTGGAATCACCTACTCGTTCTTGCCACAGAAGTCAAACTCGCTGCATTCAGAACCCCCGTGTCCTCCGTCCTTGGCCTATCGGTCAAAGAGGCCTTCTAGCTGACCTCGCTCGTTTACCTGCATCTTGGTCTCATTTTCTTCTACCTTCCGTGGGACCGTGCATTTGTGATTCACCGTTGGAATGGGAATTCTGTCCCAACTGCCCACGAAGCACCTGCCAACCCGTCTCCTTGCTGCAAAATCCAGAGGACTTGGAAGTTCTTATTACCTGATCTCTTGACAACCTTCAGCTGCTGACTTCTTCCTCTATTCCTGAAACATTGCCTTTCCTCAGCTCCTCTGTGCTGTTTTGGGGGCTTCCCTTTCCACTCTCTGGCACTGCACGCTCCCAATCTTTCCAGGCTTCTCTGCACGCCATCCCCTGGACGTAAGTGTCCCCAGGGTTTAGTCCCAGGCTCTGTCTTTGCCCACTCCACACCTAGTTCTTGCAGATAATCTGCTGCCCACTGCTTCAGAAACATGTCGATGGGCCTCAGGCCTCTCTCCAGCCCAGACCCCCGGTGGAGCTCTGCACCCACATGGCCTGCTTCCCACTGGGGACGCTCTGGTTCCACCAACTCAGCAGATCGAAGCCGGCTCCCCCAGTACAAAACTGTTCCTCCTCCAGTGTTGCCCACCTCAGGGGAATGCTGCTGTAGGGTAGTCAGTCATCAAGCAGAAATCAGGTCAACATCACCGCCCTCCACCTCCCTCCTCTCCACACTGGTCAACACACCCTGCACCAGCTGCTTGGTAAATGTCTCTTTAATCTTTTACTTCTCTCCATCCCTTCTGACATAGCATGGTCCACAGTCACCAGCACCTGTCACCTGGATTGCTAATGTGCAGGTCTCGAGTCTCGTCCCCTCCAGCCAGCCCATCCTCTACAGGTAGCCATCTAAAACGCATCCATGTGGGGGTGCCTGGGTGGCTCAGCCAGTTAAGCGCCCGACCTCAGGCCGCGATCTCGCGGTTTGTGAGTTTGAGCCCTGCATTGAGCTCTGTGCTGACAGCTCGGAGACGGGAACCTGCTTCGGATTCTGTGTCTTCTCTCTTTGCCCCTTCCCTGCTCATGCTCTGTCTCTCGATAATAAATAAACGTTAAGAAAAAAAAATTTTTAATGCATCCATGTAAATGTCATCCTGTTCCTGCCCTGCCCAAACCCCCTCCACAGCACCCACTGCCCCTGGATAAAGTCTGAACTCCCTCATCTGTGCTAAAGGCTTTCCTAGTCTGCTCATCCTCTCTTTCTCGGGCCTCTCCTTCAATGCTCATTCTATGCTCTGGCTGTGCTGGGCTTTGGACCTCGGCATACACTGTCCTCTCCAACCTCCACCTTCATCTGGCAACTCGTGTGCTCATTCTTCAGGCCTCGCGTTAGAGGTGTCCTCCTCTTGCAAACCTCCCTTGACCGTTGCTAGATTTTGGACCTTCCCAGGTGTCTTGGATGCCCTCCACCACGCTCTCCCAAAGCCCTCTGGGCTCACCCTACCCTAGAATTTCTTACATTTCCTGCAAGTTTGTCTGTCTTGCTTAGTATTGTTTCCCAGTGCCCAGTGTATAGCTCAACACGTCGTAGGCACCCGATAAGTATTTGCTAGGATTGTTTTCGGTGATGGAAATCGCCTCAGCCCTCATCGACACCAACGATCTTGTAACGAGAAAGCAGAGGCCCAGAAAAACGAATGCTCTGCCCCCAATCCTACGAGAGGCACAGGAGGGGTCAGACCCAAGCCTTCACCACGCCCAGCACGTTCCCCATCATCCTACCCTCCCCTTCCCCGCCAGCCAGCCTGCCCAGTTGCACAAGCACAGCTACAGAGACGTTTGGATCAAGCGTCCATCATGGAGACAGAATTTAGGGGAAATGGTGATGGAAAAGCAACCTTCGTCTGCTGTTGATGTCCTTCCTCACGCTGCCAGGCAGGGTGGCAGGTGGGGCTGCTGTTTCCAGATCCCCTTGGGAGAGCTCCAGGGCCCAGGGTGGCCGGCTGTCTCCATGGGAATGGCCAAAGGGCACCTGGCCCCTCTGTGCATCTCCTACAGGTCTAGCGTCAACACCTGCCATGAGAAATCTATGTTAATGTTTCTTCCATCAAATGTTTGAGTAAGAACCAGGGAGCAGGATAGTGGTTTAGCAGTGAGCGATATTATATTTTCATTTGGTACCGCCCATGACCAGCACCTGGCTAAATTTAGCTCACCCAGGATAGGAAGGGATGGTCCTCTGTGGGAGAACTAAGGTGGGGTGGTGGGTTCCCCCCCGGTGCTCATTTAACAGCCCTGGATCCTTCTATTTTAATTTTAATGACACTTTAAGTACACAGATAACCTTTCCTTCGCCCCCCCCCCCCCCAGTAGAGGTTCCTGACCCAGTCAGCTCTTGGTCATGCGCACAGCGCGCGTGTGTGCGTAGGGGCGTGTCCAAGAAATGTCTGCTTTCCGATGGGGTCCGTGGCTGGGAGTCTTCCCAGGACTCAGGCCTGAACTGTTCCCGGCAAGGGTTCGTTATGAGCACCGTCTTTGTCGCAGTGTCCAAACCGGTTACCCTCTCCCAACTTCTCTCCAGCAAGAGACGGAGGGAAGAGCAGCCGTCAGGGGCCCAGGCCGTCGTGCTCACTGCCCAGAAGATCTCCGGCCTGGGTCTCTCCAACCAGCGAGCCAAGGAAGGGTCCCGACGAGAACCGGGCTCAGAAGAAGAGCGGGGGCGCTGCCACCTCTGTGGGAGTGGGCCAGGCTGGGGCCGAGAGGTCGGCGTCGGAGGCCGGGTGGGCGGCTTCGCCGTGGATGCGCTGGTGCCGCACCAGGTGGGTCTTGCGGCTGAAGCTCTTGCCGCACTGCGGGCAGGAGAAGGGGCGGGAGCCCGTGTGGATGGCCTGGTGGCGCACCAGGTTGGTTTTGGAGCTGAAGCTGCGGGCGCAGACGGCGCAGGCGTGGGGCCGGCTGCCCGTGTGCACCGCCTGGTGGCGGCCCAGGTGCGACTTGCGGCTGAAGCGGCGGCCGCACTGCGCGCAGGCGAAAGGCCTGGCGCCGCTGTGGGCGCGGGAGTGGGCGACCATATTGGGCCTCGAGCCGAAGCGGCGGCCGCACTGCGGGCAGGCGAAGGGCCGCTCGCCCGTGTGCACCCGCTGGTGCCGCGCCAGGTGCTGCCCGTGGGCGAAGCCGCGCCCGCAGTCCTGGCAGAAGAAGGACCGCTCGCCCGCGGGGGCGCCCTGGGTCGCCGGTGTGCCTCCGGGCGCGCAGGCCGAGGGCTCGGCGGCGGCGGGGTCCACGGTCGTACCCAGGGCGCACTCGTCGCAGCCAAAGGGGCGCCCCTCGCTGCGGTGCAGACGCTGGTGCGTGGCGAGGTTCTTCTTCCAGCCGAAGCTCAAGCCGCAGTCGGAGCAGGAGAAAGGCTTGGGTCCGGGAGGGGACGGGGTGGGGGACGGGGCGGGGGAACCCGGCGAGGCGGGCGCTTCGGGCGAGGGCGGGGCGCGGCCCGCCGCCTCGTGCACCCTCTGATGCCGCACCAAGTGCTGCTTGTGCGTGAAGCTGCGCGAGCACTGCGCGCACTGGTAGGGCCTCTCGCCGGTGTGGATGCGCTGGTGGCGGATCAGGTGCGTCTTTTTGCGGAAGCGCTTCTCGCACTCGGTGCAGGGGTAGGGCCGCTCGCCCGTGTGCGTCTTCTGGTGCGAGCCCAGGTGTATCTTCTGGCTGAAGCGCTTGCCGCACTCGGCGCACGGGTAGGGCCGCTCGCCGGTGTGCGTGCGCAGGTGGCGGGTCAGGTGGGCCTTCTTGCTGAAGCGCTTGTCGCACTCGGAGCAGGGGAAAGGCCGCTCGCCGCGGTGGCTGCGCTGGTGCAGCAGCATGTGCGCGCGCTGCGTGAAGCTGCGGCCGCAGTCCGGGCAGGCGCAGGGGCCCTCGCCGCGGTGCAGCCTCTGATGCAGCCGCAGGGTCAGCTGGTCCCGGAACCGCCGCTCGCACTCCCCGCAGCCGTAGGGCTTCTCCGAGGTCGGGGCCCACCCGACCAGCGCCAGTCCACCCAGTGTCCCCGGGGACCCCGGCTCCAGCTTGTACGCGGCGGCCAGAGGCCCCAAGTCCGGCGCGGGGAAAGGGCCGGGGAGTAATGAGAGGTGTTGGGGCCATTCGACCTCCTCTTCTGCCTCCTGATCCTCCTCCTCCACCTTCACCTTGCGAATCATCCACTCGTCCCCTGAAAAGTCAAGACAAGAGGAGCCAATGAAGCCCCACTTTTACTTATGCAATTTTTTTTTTTTTTTTTTTTTTTTTTTTTTTTTTTTTGCCAATAAGACCACCACTTCTGGAGCCCCAGAAGCCCCAGAAGCTCCAGCACTTCTGGAGCCAGAAGCCTGGCTTCTGTTCTCTCCACTCTACTGGAAGGTTCTGGGGAACGACCACATCCGAAGGTCACCCTTCAGTCCTCCTCGTTGGTTCTTTGTAGCCAGGGACGCTGGTACTCCAGTCCCCCACCCCGTCCTGGGAGCTTTCTCCTAGGTCTCCATGTGGTTGAGGAGTTTCCCCTGCCCCTGCAGAAGACACTGCTTACTCTTGTGCCCCCTGAATATAAATGTTGCTCAAAGTTCAGGCCTTAGGCTTCACACTGGGGTCATCTGCTTGCGTTGGCTACCCCAGACCTTCCAGTCCTTTCTAGAACCACAGTCTCCCATCAGCTGAGCAGCCCCAGCCCCCTTTGGGGTCCTGCAAATTGGCTGCAGCTCAGCAGGCTTATCACCAAACAGCTGACCTTCTCAGACCTACCCCGGTGACTTTGCCATCGGGACTACAGCCTTGTTCTCCCAGTCGCTGGTGTTGGAACCTTGGAAGCTCAGCTCTCACCTTGGAGCCTCCCTTGATCTCTCCCTTCCGGTGGCCACCGAGGAGCTCTGTCTGCCTTCCTCTTGCTTCTCAAGGCTCCCCCTGCCTCTAACTCCATTCTTGCTTCTGGGGCCAGGTGGGAAAGCCCCCGTTTAGGACGAAGGGGATGGAGTTTACAGGAGTTGGGGAACCAGAGAACAGTGCCAACCTCTGGAGAAGCAAGGGGGGGGGGCCCTCTGGGGTAGCAGGTTTGAGGTGAGTCCCACTGGAACTTTGCCTCTCTTGGGCACTGCAATGGTCCAGCCAAGGGAAAAGAGCTCAGGGCCCAGATTGGGAGTGTCTACTTGGGTTCTCTTCTGCCACTAGTCATTAGTGTGACCTTGGTTAACTTACCTCTGTTACCTCTTTGAGCTCGGTGTACTAGTTTGCTTAAGCATAAGGGTTGTACTGGTTCATGGTTTCTAAACGTGGTGCCACATCGTAACCTCCTGGGGACTTTTACAAAATGCATCCATGGGAGCAGGGTGCATGAATCTGTTCTCTTTCTTTAAAGCTCGAAACGTGGGAGGCCCTGGGTGGCTCAGTTGGTTAAGTGTCTGACTTCGGCTCAGGTCATGATCTCACAGTACTTGGGATGGAGCCCTGTGTGGGGCTCTGTGCTGACAGCTCAGAGCCTGGAGCCTGCTTTGGATTCTGTCTCCTGTCTCTGCCCCTCCCCCGCTCATGCCCTCTCTCAAAAATAAATAAATAAACATTAAAAAAATACTAATAAATAAAGCTCCCTAAGTGATTCTTGTTTAAGAACCATTGAACCAGATGATCTGAGTTCCTGTCTGGCTCTGAAGGTCTGTAACAGCCTGAGCACTGGTTACATTACACACGAACTGCCACAATTAGATTTCCTCCCAGTGTCTTTCACGGATCCATCAGTTCCAAACAACTATTTGTCCTATTGTGATATTGCTTTCGTTTTCATTATGCCACTCTTCTACTCAAGAACCATCAAGAGCTCTCTGTTGTTTACAGGATAAAGTAAGTTCTAGCTGCATCTGAGCTTCACCTCCCACCCCCCCGCCCCCAGTCCAACTTTCTCACTACCCCCACACGTAAACCCTCCCCGGCAGCCAGGCAGGTCTGCTCGAATCCCAGCCACGAGTCACCTTTTCTGTGTTAAAGTCTCTTCTCAGCCTAGAATGTTTTCCCATCCTCTACCCCACCCCCATCAGAGCTGAAGTCTAGCCTACACCTCCCTCAAAATGTAGCACAAATCAACAAAATCTTTGACAAACCAACGCCCGAGGATCTCTTACGTAAACACCTATAGCACTTACTGTTAACGCTGTTACAGTTCCTCGTGATGTGGCTTTATTGTTATTTGTTTAATCCTTTATTCTAGTTCATATTAGTGTCATCTCAACTAGATTGTAGCTTCCGAAAGGCAGACGTCTTGTGTTCAGTGTCTTTACGTGGCTAACAAAAGCGAGGATTGCCACCATTTATCGAATGCCAACTATAGATGACACACTGTCTATATGCTGTTCACCAGCCACGAAGTTACTCTTTTCCCTGCTTACAGGTGAACAAACAGGCTGGAGGTGAAGTAGCCTATCTAAGATCACCGGGTAGTAAATGTGGAGCAAGGATCCAAACCAGGTCTGTGTCAGCCTAGAGGCAGTCTCCTTGCCTTCTGCCTAACACAGCCTAGACCTAGTAGGCACTAGAGAAACCCCTGGAATATGGAATAAAGGACATCACTCAGACGGAAGGCGGTAAGTTTGGTGGTGGCGGAAGGGCGTGATGGCAGTATTGTGGAGACAGAATCAGCTGTTTGATCGCCCTGGGTATGGGGGGATGACTCTGGGACAACATATTTGGAGCATTTGGGTCCACTGAGATCCGTGGAGATTTGGGGGAAGGAGTCTGTCTGGGACAATGTCTTCAAGCGAACGGTAATTTAAGTCATCCACAGGTAGGCACTTAGGGGGAGGTAGGCGGGCAAGTTAAGACTTCTGGAGGATGTTGAGGCGAGGGTCAGTTTCTCTGGGTGACCAGCCTCGCTGATTCCTGTTGTCTGTGACATGGACCTCTCTCTGGGGGCTGAGGCTCTGCAGCAGAAAGGTGCCAGGAACTAATTCGTCTTAGGTTGGATGGGGCTGGAGTGGCCGCCTCATCAGAGACCAGCCCGGGGAGTTTACAAGTCCCCTGTCCCCTCTGCCTAGGCCCCCGGCGGGCTCGAGAAGTGGGAGGACTCACCTGGGCAGGAGCTCGGGGGCTCAGCCTTCTGTGGTGCACATGCCTGGCCTCCTCTGCAGGGAGCTTCAGCTTCTTCAGTTTGGGCACCTTCCTCTGGTCTGGGGGCCTCGTGCCCTGGCAGAGAACAGGCCACCTCAAGGACTCCAGAGACATCACAGATGGACAGAGGTCCCCACCGGTGCTATCAAGGGGGGGGCTTTTGAAACCCCAGTCCCAGCCTGACTGGCAGGATTGTGTCCCACATCCTACCTGCAGGGACTGAATTCCCAGCTGCCCCAGGGAAGGGAGCGGGGAGGGGGGGGGGCAGCCTCTGGTTCCTCCAAGCAGGGCAGCTGCAGCAGCTGCAAAGGCTGTGCGGGTTGCAAGAGCCACAGCTGTGAGGAGCTTCTGGAATATGTGTGTGAGATAGTGGAAGCAAGGAAAGGTCACTACCCTGAGGCTTACGGGAGACTCTTAGGAGGAGGGCCGCAGACCCACCAGATGGACCCGAGTTCCAGGCAAATCGTTGCAGAAGATCAGAATGTCAAAAAGCCAGACACAGGCCTGCTTTAGGCAGCCACCTCCCTCACCTCTTCCAAATCTTGCTCAAATCTCACTTCCCAGTGGCATCTCCTCTCACTCTCACTATTTAATCCTGCAGCCTGCCCCACCCCCACCTCAGGCTCCCTCCCCGCCCTCCCACCCCCGCCCCCAGCACATATCCCCTTCTGATATGTGCTATATGTGTGCTGTACTTTATAAGTACACTTATTTTTATATTTGTTTGCTGACTCTCTGGCCTCATTAGGATAAGCTCCCTGAAGGTAGGGATCTTTGTCTATTTGGTCACTGAGGTTTTCCAAATAACGAGAATAGCACCCTGGCACTTGAAGAAGGAAAGGTAGATTCTACCTGAGCCACTGTTCATGGTCCCCCACCTACTTACCTGAGCATGTGCCCAGCACGCTGTCTTCCCTGGGAGGGGACATCTGCTCCTGGGTATTATGGGACCCTTCCCCAGGCTCACTTTGGGGGGCCATCTCAGGCTGTCCCACAGAGAACCCTGTTACAGGTGGAAGGATAGGACTAGGTAAAACATTCAGTACAGAACAGGAGACAAAGAAAGGGGCTCTCCCCCTTCCCCAAAAAGCCAAGGGGCTTTTTCCAACTTGCCCAGGAAGGTAGGGTCTCTAGCCAGCAAGACAGGGGATAGACAGGCTTCCCAGCAGCCTGGCCAGGTATCCACCTCAACCCCTTTGCATTGAGTCAAGGGCAGGTGAAGGAAGAGATAGTAGGTCTAAATATCTGTGCTCTGTTGAGTGCACATGTATGCACGCAGTCCCACACAACCTCCACAGGGCCATGCATTCAAATATACCCTGGTAAAACGGAAAAGGATGCTGCCCTAAAGGCCCCCACTGGTCCCTGGGGTCTCAGGATTGCAGTCTGAACTGTAGGGACGCAGGGGGCCTAGCATGCCCCTGAATCCTGCCTCCCACCACCCAAGTTCCTCGAGTGCTGCTAGCTCACCCAGGGAGCTGAGGGCCTCAAAGGTCTCTCTCATGGCAACCCAGGGTAGCTCCTCCTGGGGGAGCAGGCCACGGACCCTAAGGAGAGAACACATCCTTGTTCACATTCTTCTCTGGATAGCCTCCACCTGGGCCCTGGCTCTGCCCAACCTCTCCCCATCAGCTATCCCAGGAGCTCCAAAGGTGATGTCCCCAAGTACTGGTAAAGGGGAAAGAGGGAAGATGGGTTTCAGAAAGCAAAGAGATCTTTGAAGGCCGAGGAGAAGGCCTTGAAGCCATTTCTGCAAGCTCTGGTGGGCTCTAGAAATCAGCGGCACCCCCACCCTCACCTGGCGGGTCTCTGAACCAGGCCCAGCCCTCCAGTGCTCCCCACCCCACAGTGCCCTTGCCTGGGGACTTCAGGAATCAATCGATTCTCTGCGCAGAGGGTGGGGAGTGGAAGACCAGGGTGGGGAGTCGGGAACTTCATCTCCTGGGCCCTCCAGCTGTCACTGCGGGAGCTGGTGAAATAGGAGCCAGCCGCGGGGTGGGGAGTGGGGGGCGGAGGTGAGTGTCACCATTGGGCAACTGGTGGGGGAGGCCCTCTGAGGAGGGTCTTTGCAGAAGGCAGGAAATGGCTCCGGCTTCCTCTCTCCAAAACCCTACCTCAAAACCACCGCCCTCCCCCTCAGGGCTTCCCTGGCAGGGACACCCCGCCCCCGAGCCCCTTCAATGCTCCTCCCCCGGCGGGTTCCCTGCCCCTCCCCCAGCAGACTACCCTCCCCCACCCCCCCCATTTCTGGCAGCCTTCCCTCTGCCCCTCCCTTCTCCGGCTCCCTCTGCCTTCCGCCCGCTCTCCCCACCGAAGCTGGCTGGCTCCCCGGATCCGCCCCCTGCCCCGCCCCTCCGGCTCCTCCCCCTGCTCACAGCCGGGCCAGCCCCTCCCGGCCCCCTCCGGTAGGCCCTCCCCAGCCACCGCCCCCCTGACCCTCAGCTCCGGGCATTCTCCGCGACAGGGCTCCCCTCCTCCTCCCCCGGCTCAGGGCTGCCTTTCCCTTCCCTCCTGGTTCTCCCCGAGGCTCCATCCCCCTCCCCGGCTGCACACCCTCTCCCTTCCTTTCCCCCTCCTCTTTTCCTTCCTCCCCAACGCCGCCCTCCTCCTCCCCGCTTTTCTCCCTCACCCCGCACTCCCCTCCCCTCTCCCTCTCCTCCCCCACTCTGGTTTCCCTTCCTTCTCCTTTCCTCTCTTCACCTCAGTTCCCTCCCTCCTCTCCCCCCCCTCCCCAGCCCTCCTCCCCTCTCCCCACACCATCCTCCTCCCTCCCTCCATCCCTCCCTCCTGCAGCTCGCCTTCCCCTCCGAGGCCCCCGTCTCCCTTCCCCCTTTGCCTCCCCAGCAGGCTCTCGCTTCCCTACCCTCCCGGTCCCCAGTCCCTAGAACCGCTCTTCCCCTCCCCCTTCCAGTCCGCTCCCCGAGCTCCCACCCTTGTCCCCAGGCTCCCCCGAGCCCGGGGCGTCTGCTGCTTACCGCTGGCTCAGGACCCTCGCACTGACCCTCCTCCTCCCCACCCCTGCCTCCCCACACACCTCCGCTTCCCTCCCCTCTCTCTCAGTGGGTCCCTTCCCCATTTCTGCTCCCCTCTGACTTCTACCCCCCCCCCCTCAAGTTTTCCTCTCGACTAGACCCCTCCCGCCCCACCTCCCCGCCTCCGTTTGTTCCCTAGAGCCTCTTCAGTCCACCTCCCGGCCCCTCCCCGGGCTCACCTGTCAGCGCCCTTCTCTCCCTCCCCTCCCCAACGGCCCGACCCCTGTGCCTCGTCGCCCCCCTTCCCCCCCCCCCCGGCCCCCTCCCACACTCCCTCTCCTCTTTCCGGAGACTTCCCCTCGCGAGCCTCCCCCCTCCCCCCCCCCTTTCCCACCGGACTCCCACCGGGCGCCCTCACCCCAGCCTCCGCCCCTCCCTCCAGATCCCCGGTCTTCCTTCTGTTCTCCACTACCGTCACCACCCCCCAAGCCAGGCCCTCGCTCCCCAGTCCCATCCCCTCCCTTCTCCAGCCCCTGCCCCTCCCCTGCCCCTTCTTTCCCCCCAACTCCACCCCACCCCCTCCGGCGCTCGCAGCGCCCCCACCCCCGGGGCTGTCACCTGCGCGGAGCGGGCAGTGACTGAGTGTCGGTGTAGAAGGGGAAGCAGGCGGAGCCGTCTGCCGCTGGGCGCCTCCACGGCCCGTACCTGGCGGGCTGGCTGGTCGGGTGTCCCCGCTGCTGGCGGGACCCAGGCGCCCCGGCCTCCTGCCCCAGCCGGCTCTGCTCGCAATGGCGCCCGCTGCCTGTAGCTCGGGTGCCGACCGCCCGAAAGACTGACAGACTGACAGCCCTGAAACTTCGCGGGGAGGGGAGAGGAAAAGACGCGGAGGGAGCGGGAGCGGGGAAGCGGCGCCCGGCAGGGGGGAGGGGAGCGCGGAAGCGGGAGGGGAGCTGCGGGGCGCCCCGTGGGGGAGGTAGGGGCAGGGGTGTGCTGGAGTGGGGTCGCGGGAGGGCGCACAGCCGGGTTAGGCGGGCAGGTGACGGTGCGGAAGGACGACGGCCCCGAGGAGGTGATGGAAAGTGGAAGCCTAGGAAGGGGGGGGGGAGGGAAGAGGGGGAAGGGAAGGGAGGAGTGTGGGGGGAGGGGGTGGAGGAGGGAGAGGAGGCAGGGAGGAAGGGCAAGCGGGCTGCGAGGGAGGGTGCTCACAGGCGCCGAGGGAGGAGCCAGGGGAAAGGTGGAGCGCGGGGGGAGGGGGTGCGGTGAGGAGTTGGGGAGGGGGAGAGGAGGGGGCGTGCTCGGGGGAGGGGAGCCGGGGAGTGCGTTGCTGTCTTTGAATCGCGAGTGCCCCCCGGGAGCGTGTCAGCGCGGCGCCTCGCTGTGGGATTGAGTCCACGGACTGTCGGTCTGTGGGGTTGGTCTGGGAAACTCCGACCCGCCCCTGCTCTTGACCCAGATTCCACCTGGGTCCACACAGAGCCACCACCACGGACCCCGATTTCGGGGGACCCGGTCCGACACCCGCGTCGCGATCCGGGTCCCTTGGGGCAGCGAGGGGTGGCCGAAGGAGACTGAGCTGGGCCCCAGTGCCTGCGGAGAACGGGCCTTTTGAAGTAGAAATTGGGGTGGGGGCTTTGAGCCAGGTCCCCAGGGAGAAGGCGGGGCTGGATCGCAGGCACCAGGGGGTGAGGCGGGAGTGGGGCTGGGCGGGGACTTCGAGGGCGGGGTCCGGGGGGAGGGGGCTGCCGAGTGGGGAAGAGTTCTTTGGGCGGGGTGGGGGCTGGCCCTCCTCCTGGCCTGGAAACCTGTACCAGTTAGGTGTGGAGGGATGCCCTCAGCCCTCAGATCCGCTCCTGGAGGGACTTGGGGGTCCCTGCCCCGGGTTATGATGTTTTTCTTTGGCCTTGCCACCCGGGCACCTGACTCTTCCTGAAAGCGCCTCACATCCTGTGCTCCGGGAGCTGAAACGTGGGCTGGTTATTCCAGGCGCCCTCTCCCTAATCTCTTTCTCCAATCTCCCCTGGCTTCCAATTTTCTCCCTCCTGCCCCCTTTAGGGGAAAGGGGGATTGTGACTTGGGTTTCTTTTTCCAATCCAAGCGCAGCCTCATCAGCTGTGGTTAGAATCCAAAGCTGGGAATGCAGTCCTTGGAAGAGAAGCACGGCACACAGCAGGGACACCGTCAATATTGGTTGATGTTTAGGAGAGTCGTGGGAGCAGGTGGCACCTGGAAGAGCAGGGGGCATCTTGGAATCAGCTGGGAAACACTCTCTGACCTCCTGGATGGGCTGCTTCAGGAGTCAGTGCCTAGCCTGCTCACGGCCCTGGGAGTAGAATGTGTCACTGTGTGCTAGGGTGGGGCATGAGCACCTGTCTGCCCTTGTGAGACCTGCATCAGGGGTATAAGCATGGGAAGCAGCAGGGGGAGAGTGCATAGGGTACATGCGTGAGAGACTGGGAACAGAAACATGTCCATGGCCGGGCCCTGGTCTTTTCTGAGCACCCCACTGAGAGATCCCTGAGGAACTCTGAACCCTCTTTGGGCTACAGGACCAATGGTGGGCCCAGGAGAAATGCCTAGCATGGCTCTGGTTCCCAGCAGCCTCCTCGCCCCAGGTGGGGTAACTGTGTGAGATGCTTAGTGGGACAGCAGGGGGGGAATCTAAGGCCCAGGGGATGGAATCTAAGGCCCAGGCCACATTCCAGCCTGGGTGTCCTGGGAGCTGGTAACCAAGAAGTAACCAGGATTCACCCAGGCCACCTGCTGCCCCAGCCGGATGCTCAGATTATCCCCATCCGGCTGCCTTGCCCCCAGGGCTGGGGGGCTGGCTTCCAGCCCCTTCTGTCTCCTACCCTCCCTCCCTCCTTCCTACCCAAGCCGCTCCTCCACTCCTCCCTGAGGCTTGCTGTGTTCCCCTGCCCAGGCTTCCTGATTCTGGACCCTAGGAGACTCTCTTAGGAGACCAGGGTGAAAGGTGAACTCAGCCAGCCACACATAATCACCTCCAGTAAGAAGTCAGATCACTGAGAAAAGGGCACATATTCTCCCCCTATCTCTGCGCAGTCCAACCAGCCTGGAAACTCAGCTCCTTCTGTTCACTGGTCCAGGCTTCACGGGTGCTTAGTGGGAGAGAGGGCAGGAAGAGGCAGGAAAGGGGGCAGGGAGAGACTCATAAAATCAGAATTTTAGGGCTGGAAGACCATATCAGTCATTTGGCACAATAACTCTTAACCATTTTGTGGGGTCATAGTTCCTCTTGAGAATTTAATTTACAGTTAAGGAACTATCCTCAGAAATGTGCACGTACACAATATCAAAGTAGAGCCCCTGAGTCCCACCCAAGCATCCCTGGGAAGCCCCTGAATTTTTTACTAGCAAGGAAATTATGGCTCAGAAAGAGAGGGTGGCTTGTCCAGAGTCCACGTTAATTTGTGGTATAGCCTGAGGGTGGAAAAATATCAGAGGCTCCGAGTGTCTGGCTGTGTGGCCTGGGGCACATGCACTCCCCCACTGAGCTCACACACACACACACACACACACACACACACACACACACACACACACAAAAGGGCCGGAAGGGGACTGTTTCCAGGGAGAACTGGCCTCTGAGGGGATTGTGCAATGTGCAGGCAGGTCCAATCTGGTTCCGAGCAGCTGGTGCCCCAGGGCATGGGGCTGAGATAAAGCTTCCCCAGTCCCATGGGCCTCGCTGTCACTGTCTGGGCTGCCTTGGACACATTGACGCCCGGCTGAAGTAGACCGTGGTGTGGGGCAGGGAAGGCCAGCACTGGCCTTTCTGCTCACTGGCCACAGCCATCACCTTCCCCAAGCCCAAGCCTCTTAGTCCCCCAGAGGTGACGTGGGGGGAGCATTATGCTGCTCCCTGCCCTCCTCTTTGGGATGGCATGGGCATTGGCTAACGGGTGAGCAGTCCAGCCTGGGGCCCCTCTAAGATCCTTTTCTCCTGCCTCATGAACAGGACCCTCTGGGGCAGCCCAACTCCCCTCCCCTCTGCTTCTTACTCCCACCCAGCCTCCTCTTCAGTTCACTAACTCTTCTGCGGGCAGGGCTTCTTGGCAACAGAAGGGCTGGGGGCAGTGGCTGTCATTCCCCATCTGTGGGCAGGCGGTGGTGCGAGCGGACGGAAACCTTCCTGGTGGAGGAGGAAGTGACCCCCCGCCAGGAGGGCCTGGTGCCTTGCACCAGCCTCTACCATTACCAGCGCCTGGGCTGGCGACTCGACCTGTCCCGGAGGGGACCTGCAGGGCTCTGTCCCATCTACAAGTGAGTGAGGGTTGGAGTCTGGGCTGGCCGCTGAGCAGCAGGGAGCAACGGAGCCAACATCCTGGGGGTGGGGGGGAGAAGGTGAACTGGGTGGTGCCCTGGAGAAGCGGGCATTTGGGAAGTGGGTCTGGCTGGGCTCAGGAAGAGTGGAGGGTGTGGGGCTGGGGACAGGCCACGAGGGGAGCAGGCAGAGCAGGGAGGTACGATGTCTGCTCCTTGTGCCTACCCTCCAGTCTGCCTTCCCAATAGCACTCTCACATTGCACAAGGGGAAATCAAGACCAGGAAGGGAAATTATAGGAGACACCCACTCAGAGAATAGGTGACCAGATGAAATGTCCCAGGCCATTCTCAGGGACCGGGAAGGGGCTGGGCTGAATAATTAACATCTTCTCTCTGCTGCCTGCTTGGTGGACCCAGGCCCCCAGAAACCCGGCCTGCGGCAAGGAACCGGACAGTGACGGCTTGCTGCCCAGGCTGGGGGGGCACACACTGCACTCTGGGTAAGCACCTGCTATTTGCCCAGATCTGTGGTTTCATGGAGGCTGCCTGGGGAGGGAAGCTGGGCCCAGGCTGACTGTCTGGGCCGCCCCATTCTCTCCCTCTATCCACCGCAGCCCTTGCAGAAGCCAGCCCTGGGGGCCACTGCTTTGCCACGCAGCAGTGCCAGCTGCAGCCAGGCTCAGCTAATGCATCTGCGGGAAGCCTGGAGGAGTGCTGTGCTTGGCCTTGGGGACACAGCTGGCGGGATGGCAGCTCCCAGGCCTGCCTCAGCTGCCCTGGCCGACACCTCCCAGGTGGGTCTGCGGTCCTGGCAACCACTTTCTCCCCCTGCAAGGGCTACCACATAGATTTCTGGAGCTCTGGGCCTTCCTGCAGGGCCCCTGCCCACTCCCCTGTGCTCTCAGATGAGTCACCTCCCATCCTGGCCCACCAGAGGGACCATGAACTCTCCACCTGCCTCCCACTCTGGGAGAAGCCCCGTGTCCTCCTCCTCCTTCACCCTCCTACCTGCACACTCAGAGACTCACAGTCGGTGTATCTCCTCCAGGCAGCGCTCCCTCTCCAGCCTCCCTGCAGCCCCTGGTGGGGGCCGTGGCCCAGTTCTGGAGCCAGCGCCAGCAGCCGGCGGCCACCTGCACCACCTGGTCAGGCTTCCACTACCGAACCTTTGACGGGCGTCACTACCACTTCCTGGGCCGCTGCACTTACCTGCTGGCGGGCGCTGCTGATTCCACCTGGGCTGTCCACCTCACGCCCAGGGGGCATTGCCCCCAACCTGGGCACTGTCAGCTGGTGAGGGAGGGAGGGAGGGAGGGAGGAAAGACCACAGGGAGGGAGCTGGACACGGGGGAAGGCGAGCCACTGAAGACCTCTTCCGCTCTGTGTCTCCCCAAAGGCCCGGGTAATAATGGGACCCGAGGAGGTGCTGATCCAGGGTAAAAATGTCTCTGTGAATGGGCAGCTGATACCTGATGGGGAGTCTCGGCTGCTCCAGGGTAAGGGAGCTGTGGGGAGCAGGAGACTGCCCAGGGCCCCATTTGTTCCCCTGGGACAGTCTGCCTATCCCCCAGAGCAGGGGACAGCAAAAGGGGCAGTTGGGTGGGAGCCTGCTGCTCCACCCCCATTACTGTTGGGCAGTATTTGGAAATGAGGGAGACTGCTGAGGGGCCAAGACCTCCTCTCCCACAAGCCACCCCCACTCATCCCCTCACAGTGTGGCTTGGGGCAAGTACCTCTGCTTAACCTCTTTGGGTCTTGGGGTACCTGGCTGCCATGGGACTCTTGATCTCAGGGTTGTGAGTTCGAGCCCCATGTTGGATGTAGAGATTACTTAAAAATAAAATCTTGGGGTGCCTGGGTGGCTCAGTTGGTTAAGTGTCCAACTCTTGATCTTGGCTCAGGTCTTGATCTCACGGTTCCGACAGATGGAGCCCTGCATAGGGCTCTGCACTGATAGCCCTCCGCCCCTTCCCCCTGCTCATGTGCGCTCCCTCTCTCTCTCTCTCTCTCTCTCTCTCACAATGAAAAAATAAACTTAAACGAAGTAACATCTTCAGAAAAGAAAAAACAAACACCTCTTTGAGTCTCAGTTCCCCCTACCCCCCTCTACCAGTGCTGTGAGGAAGGGCTTTTGAGCTACTAGACGGGTCTCTGTCCCACCAGAACTTTTGCCCTGGTTTTCAGTCCATGAAGTGAAGTGGGTGGAGTTGTGTGTGCGCATACGTGAGCTTTGTAGTTTACTTGTGAGGCGTCCATAGTGTCCATGAAATTCTCAAGGACAGTTTCGACGGGAAACCAATCGCTTCTCCTTTAAAGGGTGTCAAGTGCAGAGCTCTCTCGAATTGTAAGAATTCCATCTCCTCTCCTTCCCCGGCAGTCTGAGCCTTGGTGTCATGGTGGGAAGAGTGGGGAGTGTGACTCCTTCCTTCTCCTGCCCAGGGCTGAGCCTGCAATGGCAAGGGGACTGGCTGGTGTTGTCGGGGGGCCTGGGGGTCGTTGTGCAGCTGGACAGGTCCGGTTCAGTCTCCGTTTCTGTGGACTACGAGCTCCAGGGACAAACTCAAGGTCTCTGTGGGGTCTACAGTGGCCGGCCTGAGGGTAAGTGGGCGTGACTTGGTTGCTGGTTTAGGAGGGAAGGAGAGACTGGAGACCCCAGACACAGCACTCTGCCTCCCCTTCCCCAGATGACTTCCTGGAGCCAGGAGGGAGACTGGCTGTGTTAGCTGCCACCTTTGGGAATTCCTGGAGGCTCCCTGACTCAGAGGTGAGACTGCAGCCCTCAGGGAGCCTGAGCTCCCTGCCCTGCTCCCCAGTTGGCCCCCCACTCCTGGCTTCTCTGACATCTTCAAGCCTCTGCTGTCTGTCTTCATCACTGGCTTTTTCTCTGGGACCAGGCCTGGCCCTCTCCCAGATCCCTTGGTCCAGGGAAGGCTCTGGGACCCGTGGAATTTAAGGTGCTGCCCATGGCATTGGGGTGAACTGACTGCCCAGGGGACACACTCAGTGACCTGGTCACTGACCAGTTTGGGTTATCAAATCTCTTGTCTGTGGGTTGATGGGACCACAACTCCCCCACACCCTACCCAGGCTTACAACTTTGTTGCCCCCAAAAGCTTCAGGATGTCTGGGCTGGTGGCCATGACAATGGGGACTTGAAGCAGCCATGAGGGTAGTAGCCACTTTCCTGGTGTCCTGGTCAATGTCCCTCATCCCAGCCCATTAACCTGACTCCAATGGTCTCTAGCCTGGGTGTCTGGATGCAGTGGAAGCGGCCCAGGGCTGTGAGGACCCCGTGAGAGGCACAGAGGCAGGCATGGAGGCTGGCCAGCTGGAGGCTGAAGCCCAGGATGTGTGCCACCAGCTGCTGGAGAGTCCATTCAGGGAATGCCATGCTCAGGTATGGGTGGGGGTGGGGGTGGTAACCACCACCAGAGAGGCAGGGAGCAGGAGGTGCTACAGAGGTGCCAAACAGGGAATCTGGTCCTGGCATTGCTTTGTATGTATGTATGATCTCAGAGCTCCCTTCTAGTGCTCATTCTGTTTGGTTGTAAGTCAGGGCATGATCCAAGTAGGAGGAGGGAGTGCTGCTGAGTCTGGTTGAGTGAGGGCCTGTCCTTTCTCTGAAGGTCCCCCCTGCTGAGTACCACCAGACCTGCCTCTTTGCCTACTGTTCTGGGGCCCCAGCAGGCAGTGGGCGCGAGAGCCGGCAGGAGGCCGTGTGCACCACTTTGGCCAACTATGCCCAAGAGTGTGCCAAGCACCATATCCACGTGGGCTGGAGGAAGCCAGGCTTCTGCGGTAGGTCTGGCGGCTGACCCTCTTTGCATAGGCCCTGGCCTCCCCACCCTGCGGAATTGGGAACTAACTGACAGCAGCCCTGTGGCCCTGGTTTCATGAGCGCCGGGCCACCTCCTGAGCACCCCGTCTTCGGGTTGTGGCCAGCGGGGTCTGGTGGGAGGAGGGGGCCCTCGGACCTCACAGCCCACTCCTGTGCCCGCAGAGCGCCTGTGCCCTGGGGGCCAGCTGTATTCTGACTGCGCCTCGGCCTGCCCGCCCAGCTGCTCGGCAGTGGGCGAGGGAGGGGAGGGGCCCTGCCAGGAAGCGTGCGTGAGCGGCTGCGAGTGCCCGCCTGGCCTCTTCTGGGACGGCGCCCTCTGTGTCCCTGCGGCCCGCTGCCCCTGCTACCACCGGCGCCAGCGCTACGCCCCTGGGGACACAGTGCGCCAACTCTGCAACCCGTGGTGGGTCCGCGGGCCTCGCTGGCCCTTTGGCTGGGGTTGGAAGCGCCGTGGTCCCCGCGGAGCCCTCCCTCATGCTATGTCCTTCAACCTGCCTCCCCTTGAGGGCCCCTCACAAGGGACCGGTGACCTCTCACGGCATAATTGATGGCCCCGCTTAAAGACCTAGCCAGCGACCTCCACCAGCTGACCTCCAAACCTAAGAGAGTTAGAGGGGCTGCTGGGGGAGGGGAGGGGCCACGGTGTTGGGGGCGGGAGGTCGTGAAGCTGAATCGGAGCGCGCTCCCCGCCCCGTGTGCCTACAGCGTGTGCCAGGACGGCCGCTGGCTCTGCGCGCAGGCGCAGTGCCCCGCTGAGTGCGCGGTGGGCGGGGACGGGCATTACGTCACCTTCGATGGGCGGAGCTTCTCCTTCCGCGGCAGCCCAGGTTGCCGCTCCAGCCTGGTGCAGGTGGGTAGGGGATGAACTGCGGGAGAAGTCCTCGTGGGGTTGCTGTGGGGGGCAGGTGACTGTCAGGAAACCTCCACATAAATCAACGACAAACACAGAGTCATCCCGGGAAAAGCTGAGAGAGAACCGACTCAGGAGGGAGGATGGCTCTCCGCAGACACCTCCCCCTCCCCCCCCCAAACCTCCCCTTCCGGTCTTCACCCTTACTCGGGTTCCTGAGAATGTTCCTCTGTCATTGCCACCCTAGCCCAGGGGCACGAAGCAAAACCTATCCTCACCGTACTTTCTCACAAATGGGGCAGGCTGGGCTTATCACAGGCGTTTTCCTGCAAAACAACCCCTGACGAAATATGGGTTCTCCTTCCTTTCCACGCCTCCCCCAATAGTTAGGTGACTTACCAAGTTCAGGTCCATAGACACAAACAGGTGTGCACATATGCCGCGGGCTCATGCAAGTACGCATAGATTTAACATGTGTATACACACAGACACACATATAGAGCACACATACCCACAGGGAGGGAGAGGGGAGGCATCTTGCTCCAACATGGAGACACACACACATGCGTGCATACACACACACACACACACACACACACACATTTCTACCTACTTACATACACACACATGCCTGTCCGCGCGCACAAGCACGCACGCACACACACACAGATGCTCACAAGTGTCTGCGCTTGCCAGAGTTAAGCCCTATACCTTGCAGAGAGTCTGGCTGGCAAGAAGGTGGTCAGCACACGTGATGGGTGGGAGCTGCCCCCAGGTGTGTGCTGTAGGTGTCCTGTGGAACAGGAAAAGGGGCAGACCAGACCCTGTCCCCGGATCCTCCCCGCCCCCACCCCCACCCCACCGTATTCCTCAACATCTGCCCCAGGACTTCTCCAAGGGGCAGCTGCTGATTGTGCTGGAGCATGGGGCCTGTGACGCTGGAAGCTGCCTCCACGCCATCTCTGTCTCCCTGGGGGACACCCACATCCAGCTCAGAGACTCAGGTAGCCCCCTCCTGCAATGTGCTCACCCCCAATCCTCATCAGCCCAGCCCTGCAGGGGCAGCCCCTCACAGGCTCCCTATTCCAGGGGCCGTACTGGTGGATGGGCAGGATGTGGGCTTGCCATGGAGTGGGCCCAAGGGCCTCAGTGTCTCCCGAGCCTCCTCCACCTTCCTACTGCTGCGCTGGCCTGGGGCCCAGGTCCTCTGGGGAGTGTCTGACCCTGCAGCTTACATCACTCTGGACCCTCGCCATGCCCACCAGGTGTGCTAGGGGGCAGGTGAGTGGCTGGGCAAGGCTACATCGGGCCCGATTTGACCGTCCCATGCCCACTCCTGTGGCCCAGGTGCAGGGTCTGTGCGGCACCTTCACCTGGAACCAGCAGGATGACTTCCTGACACCCGCTGGCGATGTGGAGACCAGCGTTGCAGCCTTTGCTAGCAAGTTCCGGGTGGCAGGCGAGGGAAGGTGCCCCTCAGAAGACAGCGCCCCACGTCCCCCCTGCAGCACCCACTCTCAGCGCCATGTTTTTGCCGAGGCAGCTTGTGCCGTCCTGCATGGCCCAACTTTCCAGGTAGCCGGATTGGGGGTGCTCCTGTTTGCACCTGTAAGGTGGGGTCAGTACCTGCTCTGCTCTCCTCTTGGGCTACTGGGAGGGCCCGGCTCCCTGCCGTGGGCAGGGCTACCGAGCACAGGGAGGTGGCAGTGGGGACCAGAGGGGATGGGGGAATCTGTGGAGGAGGAGCTGGCTCAATTTTTCCCTCCTCTCCCCGCAAGGAGTGCCAAGGGCTGGTGGACAGGGAACTGTTCCACCTGCGCTGCTTGGCAGCCGTGTGTGGCTGTGCTCCTGGCAAGGACTGCCTGTGTCCTGTGCTTGCTGCCTTTGCCCGTCGCTGTGCCCGGGAGGGTGTCCCGTCTCTCTGGAGGACCCAGACACTCTGCCGTGAGTCTGCTCAGCCAGCTAGCCCCAGGGTGCTCCTCCCAGCCCTCTTCTAGGAGTAGCCCAGAAGGATCCAAAAGCTCCGAAACAAGGGAAGGTCCCCAGGAGGGCCTCTGACCGTGGCACATTGCTGAGTTTGCCTTCTTCCAGAGGCATAGGGGGTGCGAATTCCAGAAGGGTGGGCAGAGCAGCAGCAGTTATGTCCCTGACCTGCATGTGTCTCTGTGCCCAGCTGTCCTGTGTCCCGGGGGCCAGGAGTACCAGGAGTGTGCCCCGGCGTGTGGTCAAAACTGCGGGGAGCCAGAAGACTGTGGGGAGCTGGGCAGCTGTGTGGCTGGGTGTAACTGCCCCCCAGGGCTGCTATGGGACCCCGAAGGCGAGTGCGTGCCCCCCAACTTGTGCTCCTGCCAGCTTGGAACTCAACGCTATGCTCCCGGCAGTGCCACCATGAGGGACTGCAACCACTGGTGAGGGCAGTGGTCTTGGGGGGGAAGCAAAGAACTTGGGGGTGAAGAAATAGAGCTTAGAGAAAAGGGGCTGGGCTTGTAGCCCCGTGGGTTAGGGCACGGTATGCACACGTGGGACGACAGAGCATTGATAGCCCTTCTGGCCTATAAAGCACTCTTGTACATTATCTTATTTAGTTTTACTGAATTCTTACAATAACCTAATAAAGTAGGAAGTGGAAGGATTGTTCCCATTTTGCAGATGAGGAAACTGAGGCTCGACTAAGGCCAAACAGCTTGCAGAGTCACACAGCTTGTTAATGATGACGGACTAGAACCCAGATCTCTGAATTCTGGATGAGTCTGGTTCAGAGGCTCTTCCAAGGATTAGGGAGAAGTAAAGGCCAGTTCTGGACCTGTGGAGTCCAGGCCAGTGGTCAGGAGTTGGTGGGTGACGATGAGACTTTAGAGAATCCCTCTCCTACCCGGGCTGGGAATGGGGTTCTTCAAGAGCCTCAGAGCCCAGAGAATGGTCCCATTGGAGCTGGGGCAGGAAAGGGTAACCATGCCCATCCCAGGTATGGCTGGTGCTGGGGGCAGCCCCACTTCCTGTGCTCGTAACTAGGGTTTGGGGGTGAGACGCTCAGGTCTCCAGAGTCAACATTAGGGGCTTGGACCTTCTGGGTTCCTGAGATTCTCCCAGGTCAGACCAGGCGCCTTGGAGGTGAGTGCTGTCTTGGGCCTGCCTCTTACCTCCCTCGTGACCTCGGCAGTGTCTGCCAGGAGAGGGGCCTCTGGAATTGCACTGCTCACCGCTGTGGCCCCCAGCGGACCTTCTGCCCCCATGAGCTTGTCTATGTCCCTGGTGCCTGCCTCCTTACCTGTGACAACCTGCGTGCCAACCATTCCTGCCCCCCGGACAGCACAGGAAGCTGTGTCTGTCCCCCAGGCACTGTGCTGCTGGTGAGTCTGGGAGGGGGCTGCATGGGGCACCGTGGGGCCTGCTGTAACCATGGCACTGCCCTAGTCCCCTGGCTGTCTGAAACAGTGGGCGGTGGGTCAGGCAGCCCTCCAAGGTGCCTCTTTGCCCCCGGCCTCTGCCCAGAACGAACGCTGTGTGCCTCCTGAGCTCTGTCCCTGCCGTCACGGTGGGCAGTGGTACCCGCCCAACGCCACCATCCAGGAGGATTGCAACATCTGGTATGCCCCTTGGACAGGGACGATGGGTGGGGTGAGATATCCAGACTGGCCTGGGCAACGGGAGCTCTCCAGGATTCCCCCAAGCTGAGGGTCTGTCGGGAGTTTCGTGGAACCTGGACCAGGTGCATCCCCTAGATACAGCTCTGGCTTCGTGTCTTCATGACTCTGTTTCCCCACCGCCCCCCACAGTGTGTGCCAGGGTCGGCAGTGGCACTGCACGAGCCGCCAGTGCCGTGGATGGTGCCAGGCATCGGGTGCCCCCCACTATGTGACATTCGACGGGCTGGCTTTCACCTTCCCTGGAGCCTGTGAATATTTGCTGGTGCGAGAGACCAGCGGCCAGTTCACAGTCTCAGCCCAGAACCTGCCCTGTGGGGCCAGTGGCCTCACCTGCACCAAGGCGCTGACCGTGCAACTACAGAGCACCGTTGTGCACATGCTCAGAGGTGGCTGTAACATTGAGGGGTGGCATGGCCAGGGAGGGGCGTGCTGGGTGGCATCACAGTTCTGCACAGGTGACCAAGGCCCGGGGTTCCCCACTGCTTACCATCAGGGAAGTGGGGCTGGTGCTTTTCCTCTCTCCTCTTGCGTGGGAAACATAATTCTGGAAGGCTCCAAGAAATTAAGGTCCAGAGACTTGCCCAAGGTCTCATAGCTAGAGAAGCAAAAGGAAAGGTTGGACGGCAGGCTGGTGAGGGCCTCCTGGGGATCTGGGAGCCCTTCTACTCCGAGGCAGGGCCTGAAAGCCTCTCTTCCTCCGCAGGCCGAGCAGTGATGGTGAATGGGGCGAGCATAACACTCCCCAAGGTCTACACGGGCCCTGGGCTGAGCCTGCGTCGTGCTGGTCTCTTCCTGCTACTCGCCACCCGCCTGGGCTTCAGCCTGTTCTGGGATGGAGGTCAGGCCCCAACCTTAACCTTAACCATCTGACCCATGCCCACCTTAGTGTCATGAGGCTGGCTCTCCCTAAACCCTTTCTCTTCCATACGAGTGGTGGGAGTTCCCAAATCGCGCTCTTAAAATTATGTTTCTCTTCAACGTAAGAGCAACAGTGCCTCACCTAAGAAATATTTAGAAAATACCTAGTTTGGGAAAGAAGAAATGAAAATAAATCTCCTAACATCCCACCACCCAAACCCAAACAGTAGGCATTTTAGAAATAACTGTTACTGAGAAATCGAGGAAAACCAGAGTAACCCCTGACCGGGGAAGGAGTTGCCTGGTCGGCACAGCGAGGTTGCCCTCCGAGTCTCCGGTCACTAAGGCCTCCGGGGCTGGTGGTGTCACAGTCTGTCTTGGAGCCTGGATCCCTCCCAGAATCTGGCCCGCTGGAGAATTTCCCTGGTCCCGCTTCTGCCCTCGCCCTCCGGATCTAGGTCTCACCATCGCCAATCATCCTCCCAAAAGAGGGCACGAGCACCCCTTATTGGGTTGTGGTCCCTGGGCAGATGGTCAGACAGGCCCACGGAATAGCCGCCCTTGTCTTCTTTCTCCACAATGCTGGCCCCTGCTGCCCCCTCTGCCCAGGCACCCGGGTCCTGGTGCAGCTGTCTCCGCACTTCCGGGGCCGTGTGTCTGGTCTGTGCGGGGACTTTGACGGAGATGCCAGTAATGACCTGCGGAGCCGCCAGGGGGTCCTGGAACCCACAGCTGAGCTGGCTGCCCACTCCTGGCACCTGAATCCTCTCTGCCCTGAGCCAGGAGAGCTGCCACACCCCTGCACCGTGAGCATGGGTGGGAATGGGGGGAGGGAGTGGGGGCAGCTACAGAAACCTGCAGGGGGGAGGATCCAGAGGCTGAGTGCTTGCAGATGGGGTCTAGCTGGTCCACGGTGTGGACCTGCTCTGCCTGCAGGTGAATGCCCACCGGGCCAGCTGGGCCCACGCCCGCTGCGGGGTGATGCTGCAGTCGCTCTTTGCCCGGTGCCATGCAGAGGTGCCCCCACAGCAGCACTACGAGCGGTGTGTGCATGATGCCTGCGGGTGAGAGGGGCGAGCCTGGGGACAGGGTGGGAATGGGTAGGTTGGGGGTGGGGAGGGGGTCCAGGGGCTGAACAATCCCTTCCACAGCTGTGATTCGGGGGGTGACTGTGAGTGTCTCTGCTCGGCCATTGCCACGTATGCAGATGAGTGTGCCCGGCATGGGCTCTTTGTGCGCTGGCGCAGCCAGGAGCTCTGCCGTGAGTGTGCCCTGCCCTGGGTCCCCGATGCCCAATCCCACCGCCCATTCCGCTCCTTCATGGGTGCTCCTCCTGGCCTGCCAGCAAGCCATGCATTCAAGGGCAAATATGTGTGGTGTTCACGCTGTCGTAGATGAACCAGACGGGCAGGTTGCTTTCCTGTAGAACTGTCATGTTGCCAACGGCCTTGGGAGGGGCTCAGCAAGAGTCTACACTGTGCACCCCGTGCCCTCCATGAGTATCCGCTTGGGCTGGCTCGCCTGCTTGTTGCATCCTGGTGCCGTCGCACCTCAGTGACCCAAGCCTCTCTCTTCTCCACCCAGCTCTGCAGTGTGAAGGGGGCCAGGTGTATGAGGCCTGTGGCCCCATATGCCCCCCCACCTGCCATGACCATGGTCCTGAACCTGGGTGGCACTGCCAGGCTGTCGCCTGCGTGGAGGGCTGCTTCTGCCCCGAGGGGACTCTGCTCCATGGTGTGTAGGGTCAGAAGAGGCGGGGGGGGGGGGGGGGGGGGGAGGGGCCTGGGAGGGGGAAGAGAGCCACAAGGCCCGGGTGACAAGGCTGGCACTAGGGGCCGCTGTGCCCCTTTTGCTCCAGTCTTACCCTCTGTGATCCCAGGAGGAGTCTGCCTAGAACCAGCTTCCTGCCCCTGTGAGTCAGGGGGCAGCTTTTTCCCCCCGGGGACTGTGCTGCAGAAGGACTGTGGGAACTGGTGAGTGCGGAGGGGGGGTGGCTCAGGGGAGCCCCATGCCCCTGAGTTGCCAAAGCCCAGCGCTGTGGCTGATCCCGGGACGCTGTGTGCTCAGCACATGCCAGGAAAGTCAGTGGCTTTGCGGGAGTGGCAGGACCCGCTGTGAGGAGCCGGTGCCCGGCTGTGTGGAGGGAGAGGCCCCGTGCCAGGAGAGTGGGCACTGTGTGCCCCACGGGTGGCTTTGTGACAACCAGGATGACTGTGGCGATGGCTCGGACGAGGAGGGTGAGTGTCCTCGTCTGTGGGGGGCAGTGACTGAGTGATGGGTCTCTCCTACTGTGCGGGTGTCTCCTACGCGAAACTGAACGGCTTCCTGAGCTGCTGCTCACATCGCTGGCAGCGATGGCTGGTGGGCAGGGCTGTTCTGGTCTTTCCAGGGTCAGGGGCTTCTCTAGGACCCTTTGTCATCTGGCCCCTGCCTGCTTGCCCCATGCCAGGCTGTGCCACCCCAGGCTGTGGGGAGGGGCAGATGTCTTGCAGCTCCGGCCGCTGCCTGCCCCTGGCCCTGCTCTGTGACGGGAGGGACGACTGTGGAGATGGGACGGATGAGCAGGGCTGCCCGTGCCCCCACGACTCGCTGGCCTGTGCTGATGGGCGCTGCCTGCCCCCCGCCCTGCTCTGTGACGGACATCCCGACTGTCCCGACGCTGCCGATGAGGAGGCCTGTCTGGGTGGGTGGTCTCCGCTCTGGACTCCAGCCCACAAGGCACCCCCTCCCACAAGGCTTGTCTTGTGAGCCCCAACCTTCCTGCCTCCCCCCCTCCACCAATTCAGGCTCCTGCTGGGAAGCCGGCACCTGTAATGTGTGCACAGGGGCACCCCAAACAGTGGGATTACAGGGCGGCGTTTGGGACCAGCTCCTCCTTTCTCTGGCTGCAGGGCAGCTGAATTGCACTCCTGGGGAGGTGTCCTGTGTCGATGGCACCTGCGTGGGGGCCATCCTGCTGTGTGACGGAACCTGGGACTGCCCAGATGGAGCCGATGAGGGACCCGGGCACTGCCCCTTCCTTTCGCTGCCCACTTCCCCCGCTGGCACTTTGCCGGGCCCCTCCGCTGGCTCTGGGGAGACTGCACCAACTCCCCTGGCCAGTGCCAGCCCTGGTGAGTGTCCTGGAGGAAAAGGGGTAAGAAAACTGCAGTCCCGAAGCCTGGGAAAGAAGAGTGGGGAGGGCGCCTCAGAGGAGGCATTGGGGCATTGGGGCTGGCACAGACGCAGCCTCCTGAAGACACCAGAATGCACAAAGGGAAGGGGGTTTAAGAGGGACTGGAAGAGTCCAGATCTTACTTGCGGACATGCCCCCAGGCCCCCAACCGCTGAGGTGAGGTGGTTGGGGTGGTCAGTGGAATGCCTGGACGAGAGGAGAGGTTTTGGGAAACCAGTCGGGGAGCAAACGGCGGGAGCGACGGGACGTGGGGAGGTGGGGGCAGTCCGGGCTCGGGAAGGGGGCGGGAAGGGCGGGCACCGGGAGGCGGGCGGCGGCGGTGGAGGGGCCGGGCGGGCCAGGTCTAGCGCGGGTGCCCGCCGCAGCGCCCCCCTGCGGCCCCCTCGAGTTTCCGTGCGGCAGCGGCGAGTGTGCCCCGCGGGGCTGGCGCTGCGACCGCGAGGAGGACTGCGCCGACGGCAGCGACGAGCGCGGCTGCGGCTGGCCCTGCGCGCCGCACCACGTGCCTTGCGCCCGCGGCCCGCACTGCGTGTCCCCTGCGCAGCTGTGCGATGGCGTGCCGCACTGCCCCGACGGCTCGGACGAGAGCCCAGAGGCCTGCGGTGAGAGCCTGGGCCGCCTCTTCTCCCACCACGCCCACCCCCCCACCCCCCTGCGGTGGGCTGCAGGCTAGGGAGCGACTTGGGGCTGCGACCTCCAGAGTGTCCTTTGATCTTTTTCCCCAAATTCTCTTTGAAGACTTTGCCCTCCCCCCCCCCCCCCCCCCCCCCCGGAGAAAGAAGAAAGAGGCTTTTGTCTTTGCCCGCATTTGGGCCAGAAGGGATAAGAGGATGGACAGTGGCTCAGCAGCGTGGGGAGTGGGCCTGTTTGGAGGGCTACCCCTCCAGCTCCACCCCACCAGACCTGGGAGTTCCCTTTGTGCCCCTGCATGTCAGCCCTTCCTGTCCTGGCCACCTCACCCTGGGAGGAGGGGGCAGCTGTCCACTGGCTCCAGTGCCTCCCCAGGTCCCTCTGCCCCTTCCGGACGCCTCCCAAGGTGTCTTTGAGCCAGGTTCAGGTTCCGTGTAGGCTCAGCCTTCTCCTTGCCCTCCCCTTCCGGTGCCCTTGGCTCCCCCTGCCAACCCCTCTGCAGAGAGAGGGTGGGAGGGGCAGGAGCCCAACAGGACACTCTCTGGGTGCCCACAGGCTCCACCCAGCTGCCCCCCTGCGGTGGCCTCTTCTCCTGTGGTTTGGCTCCCCAGCTGTGCCTGAGCCCCGAGCAGCTCTGTGATGGGATCTCTGATTGTTCCCAGGGCGAGGATGAGCTGGGCTGCGGTATGGACACGGTTCCCCTGATGAAGGCCAAGGCTGGTCGGGGTTGGGGGGAGTTCTCGTCTTACTGTTTTCTCTTCTCTTCCCTTCAGAGGGGATGACAGCTCCAGGAGGCCCCAACGGGACAAGGGTTCCCTGCCCGGAATACTCCTGCCCTGATGGCCTGTGCATCGGTTTCCAGCTGGTGAGAGAGGGAAGGAGGGAGGGAGGAAGGGGGTGGCACAGGCAGAGCCATTGTGCCACCTGACTTGAAAGGAACTTTGATCCTGTTCCCTCCCCAGGTGTGTGACGGGCAGCCTGACTGTGAATTGGCAGGGACGGCAGGGCCTTCCCCAGAAGAGCAGGGCTGTGGGGCCTGGAGCCCCTGGGACCCGTGGGGGCCATGCAGCAGGACATGTGGGTCTGGGGTGCAGGCCCGGAGCCGCCGCTGCTCCCCACCTAGTCTTCCGGTGCTGCAGCACTGCCCAGGCCCTGAGCACCAGACTCAGGCCTGCTTCACGGCCGCCTGTCCCGGTGAGGGGCCTGGGGTACCCAGGAGGGCCAGGGGGTGGGCGGCGGCCCAGAGAGAGCAAGGGAGAGGAAGATCACGGGGCTCTCAGACTGGCCTCATACTCCCCTCCTCCCACTTGTCCTGCCCCTTCTCCTCACAGTGGATGGTGAATGGACCTCTTGGTCTCCCTGGTCCCCGTGCTCCGAGCCATGCACGGGCACCATGACCCGGCAGCGGCAGTGTCACCCACCCCAGAATGGGGGCCGGACCTGCGCCACGCTGCCTGGGGGCTCTCACACCAACCACCAGACCAGTGAGTGCGAGGAAAGAGGGCACGGCTGGGAGGTGGCTTGTTTCTGCGGGGGACCGACCCACCGTTCCGAACCGTGGTTCTGATTTTTCTCTCAGGGCCCTGCCCTCGGGACGGCTGCCTCAATGCCACCTGCTCCGGGCAGCTGGTGTACTGGCCCTGTGCTCCCTGTCCTCTGACTTGCGATGAAGTCTCTGGTCGGGCTGTGTGCTCGGCTGACCAGCCCTGCAGCAGCCCAGGTAAGGGCGGGGGGTGGGGGGGCGGCTCTGGGCCCAGGTTGTGGCCGGTGTGTCTGTGGAGCTGAGCGCTCTGCAGGGAAGCCTCACCCTGGGCCTTCTCTAGGCTGCTGGTGCCCTGCCGGACAGGTGCTGGGCAGTGAGGGGCAGTGTGTGTGGCCCCGGCAGTGCCCCTGCCTGGTGGATGGCACCCGCTACTGGCCTGGGCAGCGCATCAAAGCCAGCTGCCAGCTGTGCATCTGCCAGGATGGGCGGCCCCAACGCTGTCGGCCCGATCCAGATTGTGCTGGTGAGGCCCCACCCTTGACCCTTCCCAAGGGGTCCTTGTCCCCTCCCAGACTACCCAGCTGGGCACCCAGCCCTCCTCTGACCCCTGAGTCTTGGTTCTCCCGCAGTGAACTGTGGCTGGTCATCCTGGTCCCCCTGGGCTGAGTGCCTGGGCCCCTGCGGGAGCCAGAGCATCCAGTGGTCCTTCCGGAGCCCCAACAACCCCCGCCTCTCGGGCCAAGGTCGCCAGTGCCGGGGCATCCACCGCAAGGCCCGCAGGTACTTGCACCCACCCCAGGGACCCGCAGAGACCTTTATCCCTCACCTCCAGTGCCCAGGTAGGAAGCTGCTGGTGTGCCCTTTCTTGAGATACTTCCACAGGTACCATGGACTCCAAAGGAGGAACCTCTCCTACTCTGAGCCCTATTAGTCTAAACACCAGGATTCCCAGCGCCTCTTTGGGGGAATATCTGGTCTTCTTCTGCGTCGGTTTTAGGTTCTCAAGGTCCAAAAGAGGGGTATAGGGAGCCCACAAGTCTAGGGGCAAGTATGGGTCCTCTGGTTTGCACCCTGTGCCTCTGAAGGTCACTGAAGGGAGGTACTGAGGGGGTGAGCCAGATCTGCCCACCACGCCCCCTCTGAAATGGGCTCCACTGGCTAGGGTCTTGGCACAGATTGCTTCCACACCCCTTTCTTGGGCCAGTTGCAGTTTCTGGGGTGCAGGGCTGGGAGTCAGGAGATAGGGAGACCAAGCATCGCAGCTGGTCCAGGACTTTTCCCGGTTTTATCACTGAAAGTCCCAAGTCCTGGGAGACCGCTCACTCCGGGCACACCAGGACAGGCTGGTTGCCTAGGTGAGCCCACTCACCCGGCAAGTGGCGGCCGTTCTTCCAGGTGCCGGACGGAGCCGTGTGAGGGCTGTGAGCAGCGGGGCAGGGTCCGCGGCATAGGGGAGCGCTGGCGAGAGGGCCCCTGCGGAGTCTGCCAGTGTCTGCACAACAGCACCGTGCGCTGCTCCCCCTACTGCCCACTGGGCGGCTGCCCCCAGGTGAGGGGGCATAGGGGCCTGGGGGCGGGGCAGTGGGAGGGGCCGTGTGTAGAGGCCAAGGTTTCCAGCGGCCCGATAGGCTGGGTCGGAGGTTGGCAGGTGGCCGGCTCAGCGCGTCCAGCCTGACTCTTGTGTCCGCAGGACTGGGTCCTGGTGGAGGGAACGGGAGACTCGTGTTGCCACTGTGCCCTCCCTGGTGGTGAGTGGGTCTGGGGAATGGCAGGGAGGAGGATGGTGAGGACTCAGAGGGAGCCCCAGGTGGCAGCACTGAGCGGGGTGGGGGGATCCGTGGCTACCCCAGCCCCGGCTGGGGGGAGCCTGAGTCCTGGATACTGGGGAAGGAAGGGGCCCTCTGGGTGGAAGGGCTTGTCTCTGTCCTCCTGAGATCAGGTCTCTTCTGTCTCTTTTGGGCTAGAATTCTGCCTCCCCGTCGAGGGTGCTTTCTTTTCTCTGGTTCAGCTGGGTCAGATCTGGTTCCTGGCCTTTCTCCTAAGAGGAACCAAGACAAAGTTCAACTTTTTCAAGAGTATTTTTGCTTGGAAACTGAGTTATGAACGAAACAGAAAAACACAAAGACTTGAAAGTGAATGCGTTTATGGGTCTAGATTCCTGCTCCTAAAAGTGCACCTACAGGCTGCTGAGGTTAGAGGAGGGCCAGCACTCACAGTTGTACAGATTGTTCACTGTGCAAGTTGGCCAGCGGGAGCTAGACTCCAGCCCACAGGGGTGCTTCCATCCAGAGATACCCTTTTCTAGTGCTCAGAAAGGTCTTCTCTTTCTAAATATTCAGTGGAAGTGAAAACCTCCAGTTCATGCCAAGGGAAGGAGAACAGGCCTTTCCCAGCCGGGAGGTTGTTCTGGGGGCTCCTGGATAGTCCTGAGGGAGAAAGTGCTGCAAGAGGTGGGGAGAGGCCTGGGTGTGGGGCTTGGGGCTAGTGTGAGCCTATCTGCAGGTCTCTCCCTCTTGAACCTTGAGTCTCCCCACACAGGTGAGAACCAGACGATCCTCTCCATGGCCACTCCTGCCCCTTCTCCAGCCCTCAGTCCCCAGATCGGACCCCGTCTGGTCACCTACGTTCTGCCTCCACCTGGAGGTGAGGGCCACATGTGGTTGTAGGTTAGAGAGGAATTACCGCCCAGGGTTTGCCCAGCCTAAGAGAGGAGGCAGGAACGCTGCAATTTACCCCTGCCTTCCATGGGGAGGATGGTTATCCTAAGGATCTGGAAGTCATCCTGGCTTAGGTTGCCTGTTTGACTCTGCCCTCTCTGGACCACCCTTCCAGCCCAGGTCGAGGTCAACCATGGGGCCCTTTGCATCCCTCAGCCCCCCTTGTGACTTCCTGACTATGTCCCTGGCAGGCACCCGCCACCCTCTTCCCTTGCACTCCAGCCCCTCTCTCTTCTACACCCAGACCCCTGCTATTCTCCGCTGGGCCTGGCCGGACTCCCCAGGGAAAACCTGCAGCTGGAGCTCCCCACCCAGGCTGCCCTCTTGGAGGCTCCCACCAGGGGGCCTGGCTATCGGGGCGGGAGCACCATCGAGAACACTGGCACTCAACGGCACACTCTGCCCCCCTACCTGCAGCTGGACCTGATGCTGCCCAGGAACCTCACTGGTCAGTGTGGTGGGGGCGGGGCAGGAGGGACTGGCGGGGCTGGGGGGGTGGGGCTGGGGTGGGGTGGTGATGGGGGCGGGGCTTGGGACAGGGTAGTAATGGGGGCGGGGGCTGAGGTTCACTCTCTCAGCTCTGTGCCCCCCCTCCCCCCGCCCCCCGGCCCACCCCGTAGGCATCATAGTGCAGGAGGCTGGGTCCTTGGCCTTGCTGCAGTTCAGCACTGATGGTCTACACTGGCACAACTATAGTGACATCCTGCCTGGCATCCTGTCCCCAGCCAAGGTACTGCCACCCGAGCCTCCTGGGCCAGTGACCCACATGCCTCTTTGCGAATCCCACCATCTTTGTCCCCAAGGGCCTTCCAGTGTCCCCGAAGAACATTCTTATATTGGAGGCTCGTTGAACACCTGTCATTAGCAGGGCGTCAGGAGCTATCCAAGTGGCTCTGGCGTGGGGCAGGTGTGCAAAGCTCTGTGGAGGGAGGGGAGTCAGGGGACATCAAGTTCACTAAGGATTTCAGAGGGCATGTCAAGAGCAGCTGGGACCCAGCCCTGCCCTGGAGGTTTACATCCTCCCCAGGGAGACAAGCCTCTTGAAGCAGGAGGGATCAGTCCACACCATGTGTTCACTCTTAATTCTTTTTTTTAAGGTCCCCCCCCCAATTTTTAGTTTATTTCTTATTTGAAAGAGAGAGAGCACATGCGTGTGTGCAGAGGGGTAGGAAGGGAGGGGGAAAGGGAGAGAGAGAGAGAGAGAGAGAGAGAGAGAGAGAGAGAGAGAGAATCTTAAGCAGGTTCCACACTTAGCGAGGAGCCTGATGAAGGGCTCGATCCCATGACCCTGGGATCATGACCCTGAGTCAAATTCAAGAGTCTGCCGCTCAACCAGCTGAGCCATTCAGGTGCCCCTTCCCTCTTGATTCTTATGGGGCACTAGCCAGGCCCTGGGGACTCACCAGCAGGCACAACCTGGCCCCTGCCCTCAGGGCACCAGGACCAGAACCCACATTCTTGAGGGACTCTGGTGATTAATGCCAGGAGAGCATGCTTTTCATGCCTTGACGGCTGGGGGACTCGGATTGGGCGGGGGCACTCAGCAGGGTTGGGTGGCAGTCCGGAGAAAAGGCAGCTCGGGTCTGATGAACACTCGCCCCTGTTCCTGCAGCTTTTCCTTAAGAACCTGGATGAAGTGGCCCCCACAGTGTGGATGTTTGGCCAGATGGTGCAGACTCAGCATGTCCGGGTGTGGCCCCGTGGCCCCCACAGTGACACCAACCACAGCACCTCCCCGTGGGTGGAGCTGCTGGGCTGTGAGCCAGGTACGGGCGGGGCTGGCAGTGGGATCGGCGGGAGTGGGAAGAGGGACGGACAGGAGCCCTCAGCCCTCCCCTCCCACCAGTGTCCCTGCTGGTGGCACCCCTGTGCCCAGGGGCTGGGCACCGCTGTGCCAGTGGTGAGTGTGCCCCAAGGGGAGGCCCGTGCGATGGCATGAAGGACTGTGAAGATGGCTCTGATGAAGAGGGCTGTGTGCCCCTGCCCGCGGACACTGGCAGGTACGGGTGCCCAGCTCAGCCTTGGAGGGGTCAGCCACAGGAGAGATGTCCTGCACTATTTCCCTGGCCTTGCGTGCTGCGTCGGTGCAGCTGGGGGCCTTTGGAGGCCCCTTCCCACCACGGGATTCTAGGATCCTCTGCCATTTTCCTAGAGTTTGGAGGTCACTGGTTCTCAAAATGTGGCCCCTGGACCAGCAGCAGCAGCGTCACCTGGAAATTGTTAGCAATGCAGATTCTCAGGCCCGAGCTCAGCCGGGCTGAGCTGGACACTCGAGGGTGGGGCCCAGATATCTGTTTTACAAGCCCTGCAGGGGGGTTAATACGTTGAAAACCACTGGGATAACATCTCCTTTGTCTAGTCTTAGTGGACGTGCCCTTTTGGAGTGCCCCAGCCCTGCCCTGCCCTGCCCTGGGCCCACCTTGGGAGCGCTGACCCCCCTGCCCGGGTGGTGGCTCTGAAGCTGGGAGAACCCCTGGAGTCCCTTGGTTATTTTTCTTCCCAGAGTCCGGTCCACAGCCGGGACCCCAACTCTCTCCTCCACCCAGCCCGGACAGCTGTCTCCCCAGCCCAGCAAGGTGAGTGGGGAGCTGTAGGCCCAGCAGGTGGGGTGCGGGGCATGGGGAGCCCTGGTCCCAGGGCCTCAGCAGCCACGTTCCCTCGCCCTGCAGTCTCCCTCTCTTCGCACCTTCAGCCAGCGCTGCCTCCCCACGTGTCCCTGGTCTGCTCTCGCAGTCCACTTCACCCCGTGAGCCTTCTGGGGGCCAGCCCGGTGCTGGACTGGGGGCTGGAGGTCAGAGGGGCAGAGAAGCACAGGGCAGGTGCCTGGCCTGGAGGAGTTCGGAAGACAGGAGAGGCCTTTACCCCCAGGTGGCAAAGTTATGCCCACAGGGCTGGCAACAGGGCATCAGACACTCAGAGGTGGGAAAAGCCTTACTTGTCCCCAGGGTCCCCAGAGGCTTCCTGGAAGAGGCTTGAAGGATGGGGCATCTGGGGCAGTGGGGTCTGCAATGTGGAGACGAAGGGTGGACACTCCCTCTGGAGAACAGCCTGGTCAGGGACCCAAGGGGAGAGCGACCATAGCGCTGAAGCCCATATGTGTGGATACTGGGGGGAAGACGGGGTTTGGGGGGGCAAGAGCAGAAGCAGAATCCTAGGTGGGTCAACGAGAATAGCCCCTGGGTGTCAGCCCAGAGGTGTTGTAGGGAAGTGAGTCTCCACCCCCCAGCTGTGCCCTGTGCTGCAGGGACAGGGGAGGGGCCATGGGACATAGGTGTGTCCCAAAGGCAATGAGAGCTAGGTCCCTAGTCTCAGGTGGAACTGCCCTCGGGGCCCTGGGCTGTATGGGCAGCCGACCCCTCTCCCTCCGCAGGGTCTGACAGATGCAGAACGCTGGCGTCCCTGGCGAGGGTCATCTGTACCCCCCACAGGTATGTACCCAAACTCCAGGCCCCACCCCCACCCCCCTACCCTGCCCACCCCTTCAGGGCGAGGGGCTATTACATCTCGGCATTCAGTCTTCTGACACCTGACATCCCTAAGTGGAGCAGGATTGCTTCTAGAAGGAATACTTGGTCACCGTGGAGGACACCTTGGCCAAATCCTGCCTCTGCCCGCCCTCCCGGACTCTAGGGTTGGATCCCCCAGACTGGTTCCCAGGGCTGAACGTGTGCCCTGAAGTATGGTTGCCTTCTCCAGACCCCTGGCCAGGACAGGGGCTCCCCGGGGCTGCGGGGTGCTGCCTGGCCCCGCCTGTGCCCCCTCTGTTCACCCATGGATGCAGCCAAGTACCCCTTTCTGAAGGGTTTGCTGGCCGCGCATGTCTCTAAGTGGGCATGGGGAACATGGGGTCACCAAGTTAGCATGTTCCTAAACTGGACAAGGAAGGGGCTCCCTGAGGGTCATGTACCAGCCTCCCTGGTATATGGACAAGGACAAGGACAAGGAAGGGGCTCCCTGAGGGTCATGTACCAGCCTCCCTGTGGCTGCCTGACCTTTCACCTGCACGTTAGCCTGAGGAGAGCTGTCTTCAGAGCAAGGCCGGAAATGGGCGGGGCTGTCAGCTGGCTGTGGCTTGGCTCTGACTTCCTCTTTTGGGAGATGTTGGCTTGCCTCACCACCTCCCTGGGCTCTGTTTTTCCATCTGTAAGACTAAGAGGTCTAAGTTCGACCCCTTCCCGTGAGTTCCAGCGAAAGTCATCCAGGAGCCCGGCTGGCCCGTCCTTCTGTGTTTTTTGTGAAAAGCAGACGAAGCAACTTGTACCATCGCTTGAGTCCGCAAGATGCAGGCTATGTGATGAATTCTAACGTCACGCTAAGTCTGGTTCTCGAAAACTGGCTGTGTCATAACGTTAATCCTTTGCTGGGCAATGAGAATCTCGAACCCCCTTTTCGCTGTAGCTGCCAGGAGGTCATCGGGTGCAGACTTGAATGTCTCATTGTGCTGTCGGTTCCTCTTGGAAGCTGCCGTGTGTGGCTTCTTGAGAGTAGGGTACAAATCTCAGCTTGACACTAGGCGCTTTTGTGTTTTCATTTAAAACCCTCTTGTGCTCCTTGGACTACCAAGTTCCACCTCATTTGTAGTCTGAAGTCCCTCAGAAGGTGTGGTGTGGTCTGTGCTCAACCCTGCACCACCCAAAGCCTGGATACCCCTTTGGAGAACCCATTTCTGCTTCATCTCACAGAAGGGGAGCTGGAGGGCCTCACCTCTCTCCTTCCTGCACCCACAGGGAAGGGGCCAGTGACTCAGGTCCCAGACTCCGAGGCTCCTCGCTTGAGTCCTAGGGAATCTGTGCAGACCATGACCACCCCCCCCACCTCCCAGCCTGAGGCCAAGGCCCTGAGACCAGGAACGACAGCCATGACAGAGCTCCCCCTGCACCCCATGAGTCCAGTGGCCCCTGCTGGTAAGATTCTACCGTCTTCTGCCTGCCAAACCTATGCATCTGAACAACTCCCCGTCGGAGAAACAGGCCCCTGGAGGTTAGCCGCTTTGCCCAAGATCCCACAGCGCAAGGTCAGAGTTTTGGTAGGATCAGGCCTAGGACCAAGTCTCCTGATGCAGTTCACTGTTTTTCCATTATTCCAAGAGAGGCGGGAAGCGGGGGCACACACACCAGATGTCAGGAGGAGGGAGACTGGGGGCTGAGGGGGGGGGAACGTGGTGGGCAGGTGTCCAGTCAGCTGGCCGCGATGGTGCCCACAGGCCAGAGTGTCGCCCCGCCGCCCTTCCCACCTGCGCAGTGTAGCCCAGGCCAGGTGCCCTGTGAGGTGCTGGGCTGTGTGGAGCGGGAGCAGCTGTGTGATGGGAGGGAGGACTGTCTGGACGGCTCCGATGAGAGGCGCTGTGGTGAGTAGGGGACCCTGCAGGGCTCCCCGGAGGGTTTGAAGTCATGTGGGTAGCAGTGACCAAAGGGCTTTAGGTTTGGGGATGTTTCTGCCCCCTATTCCTGGCTCATATGGGAAGGAACTGTGAGGGGCTAGGGGTAGCAGAGAGTGAAAGGAGCCTGAGTGGGTAAAAACAGCTAGGATGTCTTTGGGGATGGTGACGAGGGCAAATGCAGTAGGTCTTAGGTCATGGCTTGTTTCATAAACCCTGTCTGATTTTTGAGGAGACTCATCTAACCATCCATCCATCCATCCATCCATCCATCCATCCATCCATCTATCCATCCACCCACCCATCCATCTACCTACCCACCCACCCACCCATCTATCCACCCACCCATCTATCCATCCATCCATCCCTCCACCACCCATCCATCCATCCATCCATCCATCCGTCCATCCAAAGTAGATCACTGTGCTCAAAGCCTACTCTCTCAATCAGGGAAGGGCCACCCCAGGGAGTATGCATTCAGGAAGAGGTTACCCCAGGGAAGGAACTGTTGTTCTAGACAGCTTGATGTCTTTCTAGACCCCCCAGGAGCCATTAACAAGCAGAGAGGCTGGGTGAGAGCCTGTGCAGACCAGAGCCCATGATCTCCCCCTCACATGTAGACAGAAGGCTGTACTGAGTGTGGGAAGCTTCAGGAGGAAGGAGGGGCAGGATCTCTGGTTGACAAGTGCGTTCTGCTTTTGGCCCGAGGTTGAAGGGGCTCAGTGTATCACCCAGTCAGGAATCACTTATGTGGCTCCCTTCCCCTCACCTTGCTGGCAGCGAGCGCCGCACCCTTCCCGGTGCCCACCACGGCCCTGCCTGGGCTGCCGGCCTCAAAAGCCCTCTGCTCCCCGAGCCAGCTGAGCTGCGATAGCGGGGAGTGCCTGCCGGCCGAGCGACGCTGTGACCTGCGGCCTGACTGCCAGGACGGCTCTGACGAGGACGGCTGTGGTACGGACCTGGCCAGGGGACACCTCTGAGGGCCCCGCTCCTGCACGAGCCCCCTCTGAGTCCTGCGCACCCATCCCCTTGCAGTGGACTGTGGGCTGGCGCCCTGGTCTGGCTGGAGCAGCTGCAGCCGCAGCTGTGGGCTGGGCCTCGCCTTCCAGCGCCGGGACCTGCTGCGGCCTCCCCTGCCTGGGGGCACCTGCCCGTCCGACAGGCTCCGCAGCCAGCCCTGCTTCGTGCAGGCCTGCCCAGGTGACTGGCACCCAGGCCTCCTCAGGAACCCTCCCCCCCGCCCCTGGAAGGGACACCTGGGGTGGATTCCTATCCGAGAGCCACCTGGGGGAGTGCCCTTGCGCTCTTGGGGACCCCAGTGTCTGGGCTCCTCTCCACGACTCTAGGGGGACAGCCCCTTCTGAAGTCACAGCCTCGTACCTCCAAAGGGCTTAGGAGGAAGGCTGCCCCTGGCCTTGCCCTTTTTCCTGCCTGAGTGGCCCTGGATGGGTTCCTACCCTCCTCTAGTGTGGGGAGTGGATCGGTAAAGTTGTTTCCACTTCAGAGTGAGGGTGTTCCCAGGCTGTGCCTAAGGCCTCCTAGCCCTTGTGTTCTGTAGGTGCGAGGGAGTAGTCCCGACCTTGCCTCTGCTCCAGAGAGGGGTTTCCCACACCTGGTCTCCTAACCTGGTTTTTTCTGCTGCCACCAGGAGGAGTCCCGCTCCAGTCTCCCCACTGCCCCAGCCCTTTTCCAGGGACCAGAGCCTTCATCCTGGGAGGCACCTAGAGATCTTTGCTCAAGTCCCTCCACCAAGGGGAGGTTTCCTGGGACAGGAGAAGAGCCTATTGAGTCCCCGTGGTGCTGCCCTCGGCCACCTAGCTGGCCACCACGCAGGCCCCTTCTCTACCCTGCCACCTTGCTTTCTCCAGCGTGGTCTGAGGCTCCTTGGGCTCACCTGGTCCGCCTCCATCCTTTTTTCCCCCACAGTGGCTGGGGTGTGGGCTGTGTGGGAGGCCTGGGGGCCCTGCAGCGTCTCCTGTGGGGGTGGCCACCGAAGTCGGAGGAGGAGCTGCGTGGATCCTCCGCCCAAGAATGGTGGTGCTCCCTGCCCTGGGGCCTCCCAAGAGCGGGCACCCTGCGGCTTGCAGCCCTGCACGGGTGACACAGGTAAGGGAGCAGGGCTGGGCAGGGGCATCCAGGGATGGAGCCCTGTGGGGGTGGGGCTGTTAGGGAAGGTCACCGGGCCTCCTGCTACCCGCCCCACCTAGTGTCCCTCTCCCACCAGACTGTGGGCTGGGCCGTGTTCACATCAGTGCTGAGCTGTGCCAGAAGGGGCTGGTGCCACCATGTCCGCCGTCCTGCTTGGATCCTGAGGCCAACAGAACCTGCAGTGGACGCTGTCTGGAAGGTGAGGCACACCCAGCAGTCAGGGTGCGGCAGACAGAGCCCTCGGGAGGAGGATACTCACCAGCTTTCGGTCTCCAGCCTCCCCGCCCCACTGCCCCCCTGCGTGGGGCTGAGTGCCCTCCTGCCTCCACCCCAGGATGCCGCTGCCTCCCTGGGCTTCTCCTCCATGATGGCCACTGCCTGCCCCTCTCTGAGTGCCCTTGCCTGGTGGGCGAAGAGGTGAAGCAGCCGGGGGTGCCCTTCCTCCTGGACAACTGCAGCCGCTGGTGAGGATGTCTGCTGTGGCAGGGAGTGCCTGGGTCAGGGGACCAGCCCCTCTCCACGCCCCCCTTCCCAGTCCTGACCTCGGCCTCTCCCTCCCCTGCAGCGTGTGCGAGAAAGGGGCCCTGGTGTGTGAGCCCGGGCGCTGCCCTGTGTCCTGTGGCTGGTCAGCTTGGTCCTCCTGGGGTCCCTGTGACCGTTCCTGTGGCTCTGGAGTGCGAACTCGGTTCAGGTGTGCAGGACGGAGCCATTGTGGCAGGGGTAGGGGGCAGGGAGAGGAATATGGGAGAAGGAAGGGAAGGGGTGCTGGAGGGTAGAGAAGGTGATGGTTGGAGAACAGGTGACTGGGAAGACAGGAATGAGGGCAGGCAGAGGAGAGCGGGTGCCCAGGCCACCTATCCCCCCCAGGTCCCCTTCCAACCCTCCGGCTGCTTCTGGGGGTGCCCCGTGTGAAGGCAACAGGCAGGAGCTGCAGGCCTGCCACGTGGAATGCGGGACAGGTAGGTCAGAAGCCCGCATGGGGGCCTGCTTCTCACCCCCCAACCCTCATGCCTGCCTTCCTCCTCCCAATTCCCACCCTGGAGACAGGGCATGACCGATTGGGCCGCTGGCCACCCACATGGGGTCAGTGCGGCCTTCTGGTCCAGGAGGCAGCCCCAGAAGGCGCCTTGATGCATGGGGCTTTGTCGGGGACAAGACAGAGGGTGGGGCCCAGGCGGCACCCCCCTCCCACATGCCCAGCCCAGGCTGGTCTTGGGGGGCCGGGGTGTCCTGAGAGCAGGGGTGAAGCTGGTCCTGCTGACCGAGTGAGTAAGGGTGGGGCAGGCAATCAGGAGCACACAGTTGCCAGATGAGGGAGCCCAGGCTGTTTCCCTCTTTCGTGGCCCAGGGTGTCCTCAGGCAGAGCAGGTGACGGCAGAGGTCTCTGCAGGCAGATGGGACAGAGGCGAGAATAGGAGTTGGGGGTGCGAACATGGGTCTGTGGGGTCTGGGCCAGGCTCTTATAGCAGAGGAGGGAAGGAAGGGGAAGGAATGGCTGCTGGTGCACCGACAGGTGTCTTTGGCGACTGGGGTTTCTAGCATGGAAGAGAAATGAAGGATAGGCGTTTAGAAGACTCTAGATGAGTTGATCTGGGGGAAAATGTGAGGGTGGGTGGTGGACATGAGGTGCCAGCCAAACTCACGGGTAGAGTGTGGCCTGAGCTGGAGCTTGGCTGAGCAGGAGCTGTGCTTCGAGAGAGAGGCCTGGGCCTGGAGGTGGGGGGGGTGGTCCTACCTTCCACTTTCGAGGGGCAGAGGCTTCTCAGACCTGACCCGGTCTCCCTCCCAGCTCTGCCAGGAACCCTGTGCAGAAGACCTGTCCTTTTCTCCTCCAGAGACGCTGGGCTGGACGCTCTGGGAGCCCTGGTCCTCCTGCTCCAGGAGCTGCCTTACCCTTGGAGGAGGCCCTGGGTGGCGCAGTCGTTCCCGGCTCTGCCCCAGCCCCGGGGACACCTCCTGCCCAGGAGAGGCTACCCAGGAGGAGCCCTGCAGCCCCCCTGTGTGCCCAGGTGTGCCCCCTCTGTCCCCGGAGTGGCCTGGGCACTAGGGTGGGATGAGGAACAAGGGAGAAGAATTGACCCCTTGGGCACCTGGGGCAGGGAGGCTAGAGCAAACCTATTGTCCCGAAGAATCTCCTCCACCCCCAGCCTGTGATTCACAGGGTGGGCCGGGCCTGAAGGGACCTTTGGGACAGTCCTGGAGGTGTGGCCCTCCTGCACCCCGTCCCCTACCCGCACCTTTGCCAGCGTCCGTGATGACAAACTTGGCTCTTCCTGACAGCGCAAAGCATCTGGGGTCTGTGGGCTCCCTGGTCCACCTGCTCAGCCCCCTGTGATGGGGGCATCCAGATTCGTGGGCGCAGCTGCTCCGGCTCCACCCCTGGGGACCCCGAGTGTCAGGGACCTCACAGCCAGACCAGGGACTGCAACACACAGCCCTGCACAGGTGCCAACCTCCCCCTAACCCTTGCCGTTCTCTACCCAGCCACGTCCAGCCAGCCCCCCAGGGATTTTGACCTCTCTCCACCCCACCTTCTCACATCACTGACCTCTGGCTCCAGGTCAGGCCATACCTTGAGCTAAGAGACTCCCGGATTTCCTCCCTCCTCTGGCTCCCATACCCTGGGGTTGCTCCTCCCTGCCCAAGGCCTCCTTCCCAGGCATGTGGCCGAGGAGGTCAGACTGGCCTCTGGGCAGAACCACTCACTGCAGGAATTTCGAGAAGCAGGGCCAGCCCTTCTTTAGAAGCCCTTGGCCCCATTCTCCCTGTCCTTTCTCCTTTGAGCCCCCACTCCTGGCCCAGGTGGCTTCTGTCTTCCTGCTCTACTTCCAAGGATATTTGTATTAAAGTCAGGCAAAGCTATGAATCTTTACTGGCAACCTTTCAGACACTGGAGCGAGCCTGCAAGGGAGGGGGAGTGGGAGGGGTTTCCCGTGGCTCCTCAGTCCTGCTCCCCGACCACCGGCATGTAGCTTCCCCTTGGCCCCTCCATCCCCTGGCCCTTTCCTCCTGCCCATGCTGAGACCCTCTCTGTCTGCCCGTCCAGCCCAGTGCCCAGGGGACATGGTGTTCCGTTCGGCGGAGCAGTGCCGCCAGGACGGGGGCCCCTGCCCTCAGCTGTGCCTGGCTCAGGACCCTGGGGTGGAGTGTACCAGCTTCTGCGCCCCCGGCTGCGCCTGCCCCCCTGGCCTCTTCCTGCACAATGCCAGCTGCTTGCCCCGCAGTCGGTGCCCCTGCCAGCTGCACGGGCAGCTCTATGCACCGGGAGCAGTGGCTCGGCTGGACTCCTGCAATAACTGGTAAGCTGCCAGCCTGGGGGGGGGGTTGGGGGGGGGGAAGGGAGGCGAAGGTGGGGGAGGTGATTTGTGAAGGAAGCAGGGGCTGGAGAGGGTCTTCTACCCTCCCTTTCAGTCACCCCTGTTTCTCTTTCCTGGATGTTGAGATCCACTGGGTTTGTGCCCAAACACCTTGAAGCCCCCAACACTCCAAGCTGACACCAGGCCCTGCTGGCAGGGGACACGCGACCCCGCCCCACCCCAACCCCCCCCCCCCCCCGCCTTGTGCTTCTCTCATTTTTCTTTCCTTTTCTTACATTTCATTTCATTTTCTCTGTTCTTCTTGTTCCTCTTCCCTTTTCTTCCCTGTTCCCTGTCCATCCCCCGACCCCCCCCCCCCACAGTCCCCTTCATGCTTCCTCTCCCCCACCTCTTTCTCTTTTGCTTTTTCCTTCTGTGATTCTTTTTCTGGGACTTCCACGTATTGGACGGGGGGCCACTTGAGCACGTTTGTTGGAGAAAAGCAAAAGGAGAGAAAAGCACACTGTTCTTTCCAAGAGGCTCACACTGGGGTGTACTCTTTCGAAATGGCTCCTACCTGGCCCCATAGAGCTGCTCAAAGTCCTTTCCAAACTGTGTGATAAATACAGACGGAAAGGAAAGCACGTAAAGGTGACTCCTGGATAAAAGTGTGGGACAAAGGACAGCACAGTGCCTGGGGCGTCAGGGAGCCCACGGAGGGTGGAGCTAGGCGGGAGGGCCTGGGTGAGAATCCTCAGTCACCTCATGAAGTTCAAGGGGGCCACGGGGCTTTACTTTCTAGACCCTTCTGCGGGGTTTCACTTCTGTACCTTGGACTTCTGTGCCCGGCCTCGGTGGTGTGCCGGCCGTGTCCCCCTGGGGGCAGGTACATAGCGCTCCAAGGGGCGGGGCCTGATGGTGGCCATGATGGGTCCTCTCTCTGCAGCACCTGTATCTCCGGTGAGATGGTGTGCACCTCAGAGCCCTGCCCAGGTACCCCGATGCCCAGGAATCAGCAGTGGTGGGTCCTCAGGGACCACAGGGGATGCTGGCCTCTTTAGATCAACTCCTGGGGATGTCAGTGGTGCCCCAGGGAAGTTGGGGACCAGGGATGACCTGACCTGGCTTCACACCCACTGTGCCCATCCCCGTACCCACCCTGGCAGTGGCCTGTGGTTGGAGCCCCTGGACCCCCTGGAGTCTCTGCAGCCACAGCTGCAACGTGGGCATTCGGCGGCGCTTCCGGGCGGGCACCGCACCCCCAGCTGCCTTCGGGGGTGCTGCGTGCCAGGGCCCCAATATGGAGGCCGAATTCTGCAGCCTGCAGCCGTGTCGGGGTGAGAGCTGGGACTGAGGTCCTCAGAATTCCCCAGAGAAGAGCCAGGAAACACTCCACTCACTCCCCCCTCCAGACCCCAACAGCGGTACAAGGGCCTAGCGTAAAAGATGCCAGGAGGATGTCCCCAGAGAGCCCTGAGAGTCATTCCCTAAGAGGGGTCCTCCGTGGAGGCCAGCCCTGCTCCAGGCCAGGGAGGAGTGAGGTCTCCTGAGATGGGTTGTGATCGTGTAGGTTCGAGAAGGAAGGGGTCTGGGTGGAGGAGAGGGCTGTGGTGGGTGTGGGAGGTAGGGCCCGCAGTGACCTGGGCTGCCACTCCAGGTCCTCGTGGGGAGTGGGGCCCCTGGTCTCCGTGCTCCGTGCCCTGCGGCGGTGGCTACCGGAACCGCACCCGAGGCAGTGGCCCGCACAGCCTTGTGGACTTCTCCACCTGTGGTCTGCAGCCCTGTGCAGGTGAGGGCTGTCCCCACCTCCTCTACTGCTCCCGTACCCCTGGTAGTCATCCCCCCCAACCCAGCGCCCTGTCAGCCCCTCCCTGTCACCCCAGGAACCCTTCTCCCTAAGCTGCCATGCAGCCTGTGACCTCCCTGGCCACATCTAGAGCCGATGCCTCTCCTGAGTTAGGAGCCCGGGAAAGAGTTTACTGTGCCTGGGCTGGTTATCAATTTCTGTGACCCCAGGGCCGGTGCCTGGTGTGTGTCCCGGGGGCCAGCGGTGGCTGGACTGTGCCCAGGGCCCTGCCTCGTGTGCAGAGCTCAGTGTCCTGCAAGGGGCTGACCAGACCTGCCACCCTGGCTGTTACTGTCCACCTGGGACGTTCCTGCTGGTGAGTGTCTTCCCTGACCTGACCTCCCAGCGACCTGGGCAGGGGAGAACCAAGGGTATGGGGCTTGAGAGTTGAGGCAAAAGCACTGAACTCGGGGGTCATGGCTCAGCTCTGCCAGCAGCCAGCAGGTGACCCTGGGTGAGACACGGTCATGCTTCCCTGGACCTCTCTTTTCCCATTTGTGAAATGGTGATAGGTCTACAAGATCTTTGTGATTCATGCCTCCTTGAGTGCTCTGTTGTCTTATGTTGTCATTAGTCATTTATTGAGCACCTGTTGCATGCTTAGGCTTGCGATGGGGGCTCCACCATGGGGAGAAAGTAAAGTCCGCCCTCATGAAGCCTCTGGTCTGGGGAAACCAGACCCAGAGCGCCTAGAATGGAGGTAGAACCATCCTTACACAGGAAGTGAGCTTTGCATACTGTGGAGCTCAAAATGCAGACTGGCGGGGACTGGGTCAGTGACAGCGGGCTTCCTGGAGGAGGTGATCCTGATTTGACTGTCAGAGATTGCAGGGGGTGGAGAGCTGGAGGCGGCACTGCTGTTGGAAGGCAGGGAAGTGAGGCGGGCGCAGTGGAATTTGGACAGAAGCTTGTGGGGTGGTGGGGAGGGTTTACAGGGATAAATTGCCGGAATGTGGGGTGTGGTTAAGGGGCCAGAGTCCAGCGGGGTCTGAGTTCAAATCAGACTCTTCTTCTAGCAGCCCTGTGACCTTAGGATGTGTGCTCCCGTGCCTCCATTTCTTCATTTGTCAAGTTGGGGTAATAATGTGTCTGTTCATCAGGGTCTCTGAAATGGTGAAAGGGCCTCCCAGGGCCTGGCCCATACCTCAGTACATTTGACTTTGAATCGTGTACTGATGGGTGGCAGTTTTGTTTTTTTTTTGTTTTTGTTTTTGTTTTTAATTTGAAGCATTAGCAACTTTTGTCCAAACTTCCTGTATGCATAATTTCCAAACTTCCTGTATGCATGATTTCATTGGTTTTAATTTTTTTGATGAAAACATAGAGTTGTTGTTTTTTTTTTTTTTAAAACATCGTTGCTATACGGATCACGTGTTTCGTATTTTGTTAGCTGATTTCATGGGCATTTGACAGTTCGGTCTCATGTCCTGCAATTGGTGATGGTCTTTTTCCTCCCAGAGATTGGGGGGGTCCATGCCCCTCCCCCACGGCTTCTGTAACTGCTGGCGCGGGTTTTCCACAGGGTGGTGACAGAGGTGTTTGTGGAAGGAGGCTGGGTGGCGTTGGAGGGTGGGAGCCTGAGGGGTGCTGGGTTCTGACTGCGGGGAGCGGGTTGGGCCGGATCCACCTGGAATCCAGAAGATGATGGTTTTTGATTCCAGAACAACGTGTGTGTGCCCTCCCAGGACTGCCCCTGTGCCCATGGGGGGCGCCTTTATCCACCGGGCAGTGTGGTGCTTCGTCCGTGTGAGAACTGGTAAGACCCCCACCCCACCCGATGGTCCCGTGACCCGGGGGCACCCTGCTGTCCCTCCTCAGTGCTGGGGATGATGGCCTCCAGTGGGCCATCCCCCTGGGCCCACAGGCCCAGCCGGTCAGCAATCTGGGGCCTGTGCCCACACCATCCCCCCCAACCTTTCTCTTCCCACCCGTCTCTGTCTGCTGAGGCTGCAACAACCACACAGCAGACCTGGGGCTTGTCTTCTGACAGTTCAGGAGACTAGAAATCTAAGAGCAAGGAGTCAGCAGGGTGGTTCCTCCTGAGGGCCGGGAGGGAGAATCCATTCCAGAACCTTCTCTTCTGTGGTGGCTGGCGAGCCTTGGCGTCCCTTGGCTTGTAGCTGCCTTCCTGCAACCTGCTCAGGTTGTGATCTCATGGTTCATGGGTTCAAGCCCCGTGCTGGGCTCTGTGCTGACAGCTGGGAGCCTAGAGCCTGCTTTGGATTCTGTGTCTCCCTCTCTCTCTGCCCCTCCCCTGCTCATGCTCTGTCTCTCAAAAATAAATGAACATAGGGGCGCCTGGGTGGCGCAGTCAGTTAAGCGTCCGACTTCAGCCAGGTCACTATCTCGCGGTCCGTGAGTTCGAGCCCCGCGTCAGGCTCTGGGGTGGTGGCTCAGAGCCTGGAGCCTGTTTCCGATTCTGTGTCTCCCTCTCTCTCTGCCCCTCCCCCGTTCATGCTCTGTCTCTCTCTGTCCCAAAAATAAATAAACGTTGAAAAAAAAAAAAAGAACATAAATAAATAAACAAGTAAATAAGTAAAGACACCAGTCATATTGGACCGTAGTGCCCTCACTGTGACTTGCTCATCTCTATAAAGACATCGTTTCCAAATCAGGTCACATTCTGAATACTGGGCATTAGGGCTTCAACGTGTGAATTTGGGGGAATACACTTCAGCCTGTGACAGTGCCTCCGAACTTCTGCTGTTTTCTTCCAGCTCCTGTGTTTCTGGGCTCATCACCAACTGCACCTCCTGGCCCTGTGAGGAGGGTGAGGAAGGGGCCTCGCACCTGACTGTGCCCCCTGCTTGCTCCCCACCAGGGGCAGAGTTGGGGGAAGGGAGAAGGGGTGCTGTGCCCAGGCCAGTGCCTCCAGCCTGCGCTCACTTCATCCTCTCTCTCTCGGCCTTTCCCTCGTCTGTACCCCAGGTCAGCCCGCGTGGTCCCCCTGGACCCCGTGGAGCGAGTGCTCGGCCTCCTGTGGCCCTGCCCGACGCCACCGGCACCGTTTCTGCACCAGGCCCCCCACCGCGGAACCATCCATCCTGGGGCTGCCGTCCCCATTGACCTTGCCTACGCCTCTTTGCCCAGGCTCCGATGCTGAGGAAGAGCCCTGCCTCCTGGCAGCATGTGACCGTGAGTCCTGCGGTGCCCAGGATGGTGCCCTCCATGCCCTGTGGATACCTGCTGCCTTGCGCCAGCTGGCCCCCAGCCCTGGCCGGCCCCTCCCCCAGCTGCTCTTTTGCTGTCATCCCAGGAGCTGGGGGCTGGGGTCCTTGGGGGCCCTGGTCCAGCTGTAGCCGGAGCTGTGGGGGGGGCCTGCGGAGCCGGATGCGAGCCTGTGACCAGCCCCCACCCCAGGGCCTGGGGGATTACTGCGAGGGGCCTCGGGCCCAGGGAGAGGCCTGCCAGGCCCTGCCATGCCCAGGTACCTGCCAGGAACGGGGCACAGGGGTCAGGGAACACTATGGAGAGACGGGCTGGGGTGGGCGGCACCCACATGGCTCTCAACCCACCCTGTCCCCTTCCCCAGTGACCAACTGCACCACCATTCAAGGGGCTGAGTACAGCCCCTGTGGCCCTCCCTGTCCTCGCTCCTGTGACGATCTCGTGGTGAGTCTGGCTCCCTCGGAATGCCTGCCTGACCTCTGGCCCCAAGCGTCACTTTGCAGGAGGGCAGGGTGTGGCTTTGGGTCATGACCTCTTTGGGCCTGGGGCAGCCTGGCACTGGTGAGGAGGGATGGGGTCAGTGCCCATCAGACTGGCTCCCCTTTGTTCCAGAGACCGCCTCAGGAGTGAACCTCACCCAGCAGCCCATCAAGCCTTTCTCAATTTAGACATTTTATTACAAAGATTCCATAAACACAGAGGGAGGGGAGATCATTCCATTACATCATCTCAAACACCGTGAGCCTTTTGGCGCATACACCCTGATTCTGAGTGTACGTGTGCTTGTGTGTGAGCCTTCATGGAATGCCTGTCCAGGACCATGGAGAGGGACAGAGGCAGGCGCAGACAGGGTCTCTGACCCACGGAGCCTGCAGCAGTGTGGCGTGGAAGCTGGCCTGAATCAAGGATGCAGAAGGGACAGCCTTGGGGCCCTGTGCAGGGCCCTGTCTGAGAGGGTCAGGCAGGAGCTGCACAGGGTGAGCTGGGAGGAAGGAGGACAAGTGCCTGGCTCCCAGTTTCCCCAGGGGACCCCACCTCCTTCCCAAATGACTCCCCCCCCCACCCCCCGCCCCAAGCCAGCTTCCATTACCCTGCTCCCTGCGTTCTGGGAGATGCCTCGGTTCCCAGGCACTAACCAGGTCCCCCATGGAACCCTCCACAGGATTCACATTTGGAGGACACTCCCACCCAGGGAAGCCCTTCGTGGGCTCTCCTCCCCTGGGGAGGGGACACGACCGAAAGTGTTTTATTTTATATATAAAATTTTTTTTAATGTTTATTTTTGAGAGAGGAAGAGAGAGAGGGCAAGCAGGGAAGGGGCGGGGGGTGGGGGGCGCGGGGACAGAGGATCCGAAGCAGGATCCAGGTTCTGTGCTGGCAGCAGAGAGCCTGATGCGGGGCTCGAACCCACGAACTGTGAGATCGTGACCTGAGCCGAAGTCGGACGCTTAACCGACTGAGCCCCCCAGGGGCCCCAGAAACCGTGTTTAGAACATGACGACGACTGCGAACTGGAGAACCACGCCTTCTGCCTCTGCACACCCCTCAGCCTCCTCCTTCGCCTCATCTTTCCCCTCCCTGCCCCTTCGGCACAGTTTTCTGCTGACCGGAGCCCCCCCCCCCCCCGACTTGTTGCCCCCAGCACTGCGTGTGGCGCTGCCAGCCCGGCTGTTACTGCCCTCCAGGCCAGGTGCTGAGTGCCGACGGGGACTTCTGCGTGCAGCCCAGCCACTGTGGCTGCCTGGACCTGCTGAGCGGGGAGCGGCACCGCCCAGGAGCTCGGCTGCTGAGGCCTGATGGCTGCAACTACTGGTGAGGCGGCCATGTGGGCAGAAAGCAGGTGCAAGGCTGAGGGTGGGGTGCGCCTGAGCTCTCCCGGGTCTCAGCTGCTGTAGGTTAGACTCCCACAGTCCCCGAGGAGATGCGGGCAGGCACTCTGAAACTCTCGTCTGATGGGTGGGGAGACCGAGGCAGCCAGCTCTGTGCATCTGCTCTCTGGAAGACGTTGAAGGCTGGGTGTGTGCTCTGAGGGGAGGGCGGGGTGATAGGTATGATGTTCCTCCTCGCTGGCCGGCCCCTGTTAGCAGCACACTGCCTGTGGTCACACCCCAGTAGGACGCACTGGTCAGCGACCTGCAGGGAGCCCGCAGGACACCCGAGAGGTCCCTGAATGGGACAGGAAGAAGGGTCTAGATGCTCTGGAGAATGGCGAAGGGGCATCCCAGAGCCTGAAGGGAAAGGAGGGTGTAGCGGTGAGGGGAAGGGAAGACGCAGCCTAGGAGGGGTGCATGTGGAGAGCACAGGCAGGGCTGAGCTGCTGTCCCCCTTCCTGTGCCTGCATGCCCTGCCCAGCACCTGTTCAGAGGGGAGGCTGAGCTGCACAGACCTGCCTTGCCCAGGTACGTATGTCCCAGCTCGGGGGGAGGTGAGGAAAAGCGGCCAGGGTTACAGCGAGGGCTGGGACTGGGGAAGGGATGTCTGTGCCCCAGTGCCCTTCCATTGTCCCCTGCCGCAGTGCCTGGTGGCTGGTGCCCATGGTCGGAGTGGACGGCGTGCTCCCAGCCCTGCAGGGGCCAGACGAGGACCCGCTCCAGGGCCTGCGCTTGCCCCGCCCCTCAGCACGGGGGCGCCCCGTGTCCCGGGGAAGCAGGGGAGGCAGGGGCCCAGCATCAGAAGGAGACCTGCCCCAGCTCGCCCGAGTGCCCAGGTGAGATGCCCCCACTTGTCTGCTCAAATCTCAACAGGCCGGGCACCTCCTAGGCCTCCTAGGGCAGTTGATGCTGTCTTCCCGGCACAGTGGACGGAGCCTGGAGCCCATGGGGACTATGGTCTTCCTGTGATGCGTGCCTGGGGCAGTCCCATCGGAGCCGGGTGTGTATCTGGCCCCCCACCCCTGAGGGAGGCAGGCCCTGCCCTGGGGGCCACAGGCAGAGTCGCCCCTGCCAGGACAATTCCACAAAATGCACAGGTAAGGGCTTCTGTAGAGGTCGGGGAGGGTCCCTTGGAAGGCTTGGGAGACACGGCCTCTGGCCTTTGTCCCCAGTATACGCATGCATGTCACTTTCTTTGAGAGGCAGCATTTAGATCCCTCACCTTGTGGTCCTGGGACAAGGTGGAAAGTCAGGTGGCTGGGGGTGGTGAGGCAGGAGGGCTTGCCCCCTGAGTCCTGGGATCCTGCAGGATGGGCCCCTGCTCAGCGTCTGCCCTCTCTGCTTCCTTCCCGCCACAGAGTGTGGGGGTGGCCAGGGTCTTCTCCCCTGTGGGCGGCCCTGTCCCCGCTCCTGTCAGGACCTGTCTCCCGGGACTGTGTGCCAGCCGGGCTCGACGGGCTGCCAGCCTAGCTGCGGGTGCCCCCCTGGCCGGCTGTTCCAGGACGGCCTCTGTGTGCCTCCTGCCCTCTGCCGCTGCCAATACCAGCCTGGAGCCATGGGTCAGTGCTTCCTTCCGTGCTCTCCCCATTTCTCCCGAGCACCGCGGTGCCCGCCGGCCTGGCCTCTGCCTGTCTGGCTCTGGAGTCCAGCCTGGGCTGCAGGATGTTGCTCCAGGCGTTAGTGTCTCGTGCATCCCCCCACATCTCTGCTCCAGGCTGGGGCTTCCACCTCCCAGGCCCAGGATCTGGGGCACCGTGGGGTGTAGGCTGATAGGGAGGGAGGTAGAAGGCAGTGGGATAGGAGGAAGGGTTGAGGGTGCAGGGCCCGTTGAGCTGTCTGGGGTCCCACCCCGACTTGTGCCCTCAGGGATCCCTGAGAACCAGAGCCGGTCAGCAGGGTCTGGGCTCAGCTCCTGGGAGAGCCTGGAACCCGGAGAGATGGTGACCGGGCCCTGTGACAACTGGTGAGTCAAGAGGAGCAGGGAGGGGTGGGCTGCAGAGCCGGGCAGTGGGGGCTCTTGTGGGAGTTGGCCAGGGTGCTGTCTTCTGAAGCCCCCTCCCTTGTCCCCAGCACCTGTATGGAGGGCGTCCTGCAGTGCCAGGAGGTGCCCAGCTGCCCTGGGCCTGGAGTGTGGGGCTCCTGGGGCCCCTGGGAGGACTGCAGTGTTTCTTGCGGGGGAGGGGAGCAGCTCCGCTCCCGGAGGTGCGCCCGGCCCCCCTGCCCTGGGCCTGCCCGCCAGAGCCGCACCTGCCGCACCCAGGTCTGCAGAGGTGAGCCCCGGCTGGGGTCTGCCCTTGACGGATTCCCATGTTGGCCTCTGATGCTAACTCATAGGTGCCTTTGACCTCTTCCGTCCCATCCCCCTACACTGCCCTTTCCCGGGGCCAGTGATGGGCATGTGGAGGAGGAAGTAGCCAGATTCAGGGAGGGGAGCCTGTGGGAGGGTGTGACATTGGCCCTGAGGGGCACAACCCAGGGAAGGTATTGTCTGCACAACTGGGGAGCTGTGGGAAGGTTGGTACTGGGGTGAGTAAGCAGGCCGCGGGGTGAGCACGGAAGTAGCCATTGAGGGCAGTGCAGGCCAGAGCTGGGCACTGACCCAAGTGTTGTCCCAGAGGCCGGCTGCCTGGCTGGACGTTTGTACCGGGAATGCCGGCCCGGCGAGGGGTGTCCCTTCTCCTGTGCCCACGTCACTCGCCAGGTGGGCTGCTTCTCCACCGGCTGTGAAGAAGGCTGCCACTGCCCCGAGGGCACCTTCCAGCACCACCTGTCCTGTGTCCAGGTCAGAACCCACTCAGCCAGGAGCCCAAGACCCTCCCCTCCCTTCCCCTCTCCTGTCTTTTCTCCCCCTCCCCTGCAGCTGCTCACCTCTGCAGACTCTGTGGCCTATGGACAGCTCCCCGCTTCCTCACGTGACCCCAGGCAAGCACGGTCCTGTGAGACTGTCTGTGTGAGTCACGCAGGGGCCGAGCTCCCAGAGCAGACAGCTGAGGCCGTGCAGGCTCTGGATGTCTCTGGGTCCCTGGAGTGGGGAGCTTGTCTGGGCTCCTGCTCTTCAGCAGCCGCTGTTCCTGGCTCTCAACTCCAGCACGGAGACATCCAGGACTGAGGTGTGGCCAGGTGCCCCCTCTGGCTTCTTGCCGCCCAGCAGCTGGCAGCCAAGGGCAGTGGCTCCCCACGCCATGCAGGCTGGGACAGGAAATCGTGGGTCCTCACGGTCCCCTTTTCCCTGCCAGACCCCTGTGGGGAAGCATACCCAACCTCCACTCTGCCTGGCCCCAGACTCCTCGTCTCCCGCTGTGGGGTCTGGACAGCAGGCCAGTGTCAGCTCTGCTCTGCCAAGCTCTATGGGCACGTGGGGATTTCCTTCCCAGTCTTTAATCCTACCTAATCGTGAAGCCGGCGTCCAGGGGCTTCCCCCGGCCAGAGTTCCAGCCATACTCACAAAGGCCTGAGCAGCCACCTGGTCCCATTTGCTTGACTTAGAGCTGATGACACTGAGGGGGCCCCAGGGAGGGAAAGGGACACACTGAGTCATGCAGTTATTGGCAAAGCTAGGAATCAGGCGTCTGATTCCTGGCTGAGGCCCTTTCCGCCTGAGTGCTCCCTCCAAGTCCTGCCCCCTGGGGGCCTCCTCTGGTCCTGCCTGTGTCCCAGCTGAGATCTGTATGCAGGAAAGCTCCTGGCCATTACAGGTCTAGCAAAGAGGCCACTAGGCTCTCAGGTTCACACCCCTGACTCAGGGAAACGGCTCCTTTGCTCCAGGGAATGCTCTTCTGGTGCCCAGAGACCCCCTGAAACCTCACATGTCCTCCCCCCACCCCCTCACTCAAGGAGGTGCAGAGGGCTGGCACCTGACCTGTGCAATTACCTTTTCTCCTCCTTCCCACCCGCCAGGAGTGCCCCTGTGTGCTGACCGCCTTGCTGCTGCAGGAGCTGGGGGCTGCCGGCACTGACCCGGGGGCTCACTCACCCATTTTGGGAGAGGGCGGTCAGCCCCTTGGGCCTGGAGATGAACTGGGCTCAGGCCAGACCCTCCGTACAGGCTGTAGCAACTGGTGAGGGGGACGGTGAGGGTGGGGGAGAGATTTGGAGTCAAGGGAGGGGGAGGCGTTGGCTGCCCTGGCCCTGCCTGGCCTGGGTAACCTTGGCTGTGTCTCCTGTTCTTTGGGATGGAGACACTTGCCAACACCCCTTTCTCTCAGGGTCTATCCTGCCCAGCCCCTCACCCCCATGCTGTTTCCCCAGCTCTTGTGTGCATGGGAGGCTGTCTTGTTCAGTGGGCAACTGCTCTAAGGCCGCTGATGGCTTCAGTCCCTGGGGGCCGTGGGGCCCGTGTTCCCGCTCCTGTGGTGGGCTGGGCACCCGCACCCGCAGCCGCCAGTGTGTGCAAGCCTCACTCGCCCCGGGCAGCCAGGGCTGCCGAGGGACCCGCCAGGAGCTCAAGTACTGCCCCAGCCCAGACTGCCCAGGTGAGGGAAGTGGGAAGGGAGAGTCTGGCCAAATACACCTCAGCCCTTCCGTTGTCCTTTCCTGTCTCTGCCCATCCGAGTTGCTGTCTCTGGATCTCTCTTCCTCGCCTGCTAGCTCTGTGTGTCTCTTCGATTCCGGTGTAACCAACGTTTCTGGAGCTCTTGCCAAATGCACCACGCTATGTGTGTTAGGGGGATAGCGAAGACTCTGACCTTGGAATCCAGGGACTCAGATAACCCATTTCAGCATGTGGTGAGCCCTGTAGGAGGGCGCACATGCTATGGAAGATTGGGGAAGTTGAGAATTCTCCTGGAGGGTCAGGGTAGGAGGGCTTCCTGGGGAGGCAGCATGTGGGGTTTGAGGAGGGAGAGGACCTTGACAGTCATTGGAGGGGAAGGAATGCCAGGTAGCAGGAGCGGCTTGAGCCAAGGCCTTGCTGCCATGGGGAAGTACTGTGCTTGGGGCCCAGAGGGTCGGTGGGAGACCAAGCTGACGAGGGGCTGAACCAGATAGTGATGGGTTTGGAACGTGGCCACCAGCTTCAGGTTTGGTCCTGGTGCGGTGCAGGCTCAGAAACACTGAGCAGGATTCTTCTTTGGCACAGGGGCTGAAGGGTCCACGGTGGAGCCAGTGACCAGCCTTCCAGGTAGCCAGACTCCTTGGGTCCCGGCCCCAGACTGCCTGCACCCTTGCACATGGCCTCCCTTTGGGAAGAACAAGCCCAGGGCCTCCTCCCTTCCCAGCCCTGCTTCCTGGGAGGCCTGGAGCCCAGGGTTGACTCGTCAGGAGGTGCCCCTCCCTCCTCTCTCCTCAGGCGGCTGGGGCCCATGGTCTCCGTGGTCCCCGTGTTCTCGCACCTGCACAGACCCCGCTCACCCTGCTCGGCGTGGCCGCGCTCGCCTCTGCCTGGCAAACTGCACCGGGGGGGACACTTCACAGGAGCGCCCTTGCAACCTGCCCTCCTGCACAGGTGCGCCTTCCAGTCTTGACCTCTGACCCTGGCCTATGTCCAAACCACGGCCATCCCGTCTAATCCCAGCATCCTCCCTCAAACAGCTCATTCTGGCTCCCAGCCCTTGTCCCCAACATCTAATACCCCTGAAGCAAATCCCGAGCTCTCACCCTGACACCTAATCATGAACCCGTGTGTGGCCCTGGACCCTGGGTGCTTTGTGTCAGCCCGGCAACTGTTGGGGAGCCACCGCCAGCACCCAAGAAAACCCTCACTTGTGTGTGTACTGAACAGTCCCCCCGAAATTCCCATCCAAATCCCTCAGTACCCTGTGAGTCTGTGAGTCTGGGGCGTAGTTGCCAAAGCCCCACAACAGCCAGTGTTAGATCCTAAACAGGAGCCCAAAGGTCTGGATGAGGTCACGGCTGGCCCTGGCAGACGAGGAGGTCTGCCCTCGAGCCGAGCGGGGCGGGCTCCAGCTCAGCTTTGTCTGGTCCTGTCCTGGCCCGCAGAGCTGCCCCTGTGCCCCAGCCCTGGCTGCGTGGCGGGGAACTGTTCCTGGACGGCCTGGGCCCCGTGGGAACCTTGCTCCCGAAGCTGCGGGGTGGGCCAGCAGCGCCGGCTGCGGGCATACCACCCCCCGGGGCCCGGCGGGCACTGGTGCCCTGACATCCTCACCGCTTACCAGGAGCACCGCTTCTGCAGCCTGCGGGCTTGCCCAGGTGAGGCCGGCCACCGAGGACCAGGACGCGCCCTTCCCTGGCATCATGTGCCCCTGTGGCGCTTCCATCTCCGTGCACAACCCTGCCCCAGGCGTCTGGTGCGTGGGGGGCCCCCACTGCCTGAGCCAGATCCCTCACCTGGCCCTTCTCTTTTCCACGCAGTGCCTGGAGGCTGGTCACGCTGGAGCCCCTGGTCCTGGTGTGACCGGAGCTGTGGGGGGGGCCGGTCCCTGAGGAGCCGCAGCTGCTCGAGCCCCCCGCCCAAGAACGGGGGTGCCCCCTGCGTGGGGGAGAGGCACCACGTGCGACTCTGCAATCCCGGGCCCTGTGGTATGGCGGTGGGGACATCCCGCACAGCTCTTCCCACCCCCGCCTCTAATTGCGTTCCCGCGACATGTTGGGACGGAGACGCTCACTGGCCAGCTGAGAAAACCCTGAGGCCCGCGGGGGGTGGACGGTGGGATCTGGGCACTGGGCGAGGACCTGCTCGGGGTGAGCTGCCCGCCCCCAGCTGCACTAGAACTCATTCTCGCCATCTTGTCCACCCTCCTGTTCCTGGAGAATCACCCAGCCCCGTCAAGGTTTTCGGAGGATTTGAGGGTTACGGTCGTGAGTGCACCTGCATCTGGGATTGGACTGAGCCAGACAGGCTCCTCCCAGCTTCAGCTCCTTCTGAGCTCACCGATCCCATGGACCTTGGTCCCTCTAGGGCCTTCCAATACTATTAGGACACCCCACCCCCGATCCCCTCCAGGTGAACACAAAGCAGCCACGTAGGTGAGCATGTTGGCTTCTTAGATGCACAAATTTAGTCCAGCTCGACATTTATTGGGTCGTCGTTGGCTAGGTGCCGGGAACCCCCAGGTAGGTGAGAGGAACTCCTGTCACTCAGAATGTCCCCATTCCAGGGCCTCCCCAAGGCCCCATGTTTCTATGGGCACCAACATGGGGAGAAGGATGGGAGTACAGCTTCGTGGAGGTAGGAGTGGTTCCAGGCAGGCAGGAAGAGGGTTGCTGGTGCTCAGGGCCCTCTTGACTCTGGTCCTCCCCATGTGCTCAGAGCAGGGCTGCCCAGCGGGCATGGAGATGGTCAGCTGTGCCAACCGCTGCCCCCGCCGCTGCTCAGACCTCCAGGAGGGGGTCGTGTGTCAGGACGGCCAGGACGGCCAGGCCTGCCAGCCGGGCTGCCGCTGCTCCGAGGGTGGGTGCTGTCCTGGCCCCTGGGCACGTCACAGCGACTCGGTGGGAAGGCGGGTGGGAACCCAGGTGCCTGCACAGCTCTGGAGGGCTGCCTCCCCGCAGGCTTCCTGGAGCAGGACGGAGGCTGTGTGCCGATCGGGCACTGCGAGTGTACAGATGCCCAGGGCCACAGCTGGGCCCCAGGGAGCCAGCACCGGGAAGCCTGCCGCACCTGCACCTGCCGGGCCGGGCGGCTTTCCTGCACGGCTCAGCCCTGCCCACCGCCTGCCCACTGCGCCTGGAGCCGCTGGTCAGCCTGGAGTCCCTGCAGCCACTCGTGTGGGCCCGGAGGGCAGCAGAGCCGCTTCCGGTGTGTATGGGGCTGGACCAGGCTAGTGTCACCTCTCCCAACCCCGGTCTGCCACGCCTGGACGCGGTCTCCCTCTCTGATGCAGAGCTCCTGGATCCTGCCCCCCAGGGGCATGCCCACTCTGTGCCCTGGCCCCACCTTTGTCCCTGGTCATCCTTGCCTTTCTTTAGCCACCTCCACGCCCACCCCAGGCTTTCCCATCTGGTGTCCCACCAGGAGGTGGAGGAGTGATGAAGGGCCCTGGGCCATCACTCACCTTCTGTGCCCCGGGCCCCACAAAGGTCCTCCACGTCTGGCTCATGGGCTTCAGAGTGCCGGGAGGAGCAGTCCCAGAGCCGGCCCTGCCCTCAGCCCCCATGCCCACCCCTGTGCCTGCACGGTGCCCGCCTCCACACCTTGGGGGACAGCTGGCTGCAGGGCGAGTGCCAGCAGTGGTAAGTCTGGGCAGAGGCAGGGGTGGAGCGGGGACGGGGGCGGATGGCAGTGTCCCTGAGTCTGGTCTCCTCCCTTCAGCTCCTGCACCCCGGAGGGCATCATATGTGAAGACATCGAGTGTGCAGGTCCGGAGTTTATGTCCCGCTCCCACCTCGCCCCACCTCTGTTTGCCGCGTGTCTCATATTTCCCTCCCACCCCTACTTCCAGCCGCCACCCCCTGTGCCACGGAGGTCCCGACCAGCCATCGGGACCTTCTCTGACCTTACTTGTGCCCTCCCACAGTACCCAGGGCTTGGACGCTGTGGTCCCCTTGGTCTGAATGCCCCGTCTCCTGTGGAGGTGGAAACCAGGTTCGCACCCGGGACTGTGTGGCCTCGACCCCTCACCGCAGCGGGGCCCCCTGCCTGGGCCCTGGTACCCAGACCCAGAGCTGTGGACGGCAGCCTTGCCTGGGGCTGCTGGACGCCTGCTCCTGGGGCCCCTGGGGGCCCTGTTCCCGCAGCTGCGGCCCTGGCCTGGCCTCCCGCTCTGGATCCTGCCCCTGCCCGCTGGCCAGAGCCGACCCCACCTGCAACAGCACCTTCCTGCACCTGGACACCCGGGCCTGCTACCGGGGGCCCTGCCTGGGTGAGTGTGCACAGGAAAAATACAGGGAGTAGCATGTTTTCCCAAACCCCAGATTTCCCCCCTCCCCCCGCCCGAGATATCCATCTATCCCCCTGATATTTGATCTCGTTTCTTTCCCCTTCCCACCATCTTTTCCTCTGAGCCCTTTGGGATGTGACCCTCGCCCCTGAGTGACAGGGAACACGGCGAATTAGGACTTGTGTGAATTCTTGGCTCCCTCTTGCCCTTTTCCTGTGCAGGGTGTTGGCCAGGGCTGGGATGAGAGTAGAGGGCAGGGGAGGGGCTGGAAGGGAGGAGAGAAGCTGGAGGGGCCTGGCTGGCATCCCCCCACCTTGGTCCCCAGAGGAGTGTGTGTGGAGCAGCTGGAGCAGCTGGACGCGATGCTCCTGTCGGGTGCTGGTGCAGCAGCGATATCGGCACCAAGGACCAGCGCCCGGAGTGGCGGGGACGGGGGCAGGCCCCCTCTGCACACGACTGGACGGCCACTTCCGGCCTTGCCCCCTCGGCAACTGCTCTGGTGAGAACCCCGGAGCCGGAGGCCGGAGAGCTGAGCCTTGCCCTTGCCCGCACTGACCCCCGCTCTCAGCAGCCCCGTGACCCCCATGCCTCACGTCCCACCCCTCCCTGCTCCACTGCGATCTCCCCACTTTGTAGCTGCAGGCTTTGTCCACTTGCGGCCGCTCCCAGGCCCAGAAGGTCTGGCCCACCTCTCGTTGTGGCCACCCTCTCCATCTCTGCTCCCCTGGCTCCCGTCTGCCAACCTCTAGAGCACCTGCCAGGCCCCTTGCTCCCCGCAGCTACCTGGCTCTCCAAGCCCCGACCATCATGACCCTTCCCCAGAGACAGCCACAGGGGCCGAGTGGGCGCTAGACGGGGCAGCACTGGTCAGTCCTTACCGGCAGCCTGGGGCCAGGCTTACACTCCTACGAGGAGGCCCCGAGGGGCCTTGATGGGACCATGCCCTGTGTGCTCCAGGCTTGGGGCGGGGGGCAGGTGGAGGGTGTCTCTGGGCTGCCCCCCCACCAGCCTGCTGGCCTCTGTTCCCCTCCAGAGGACAGTTGCACACCACCCTTTGAGTTCCAGGCCTGTGGCTCCCCCTGTGCCGGGCTCTGTGCCACGCACCTGAGCCGTCGGCTCTGCCAGGACCTGCCACCCTGCCAGCCTGGCTGCTACTGCCCTGAGGTGAGGGGCGGAGCCAGAGGAGATGCCCCAGGAGAAGCGGGTCTCGGCCCACACTCCTACCTTCCTTCTCTCTGTGATGCCTGTGGCGACACCCCTCCCAACGACGCCTCTTAAGGGTCCCTCACCTTCTGCCTCGTGCCCGTGTGCCCATCCATTTGCTCGGCAACATGCACGTGCCCCTGCTGTGAGCACTCACACTACTGGAACTCGGGGACAGAGATGGCTGCCACACAGCTCTGTCCCTGTGTCCCCTCTGCGCAGGGGCTGCTGGAGCAGGCTGGGGGCTGCATTCCCCCAGAGCAGTGTAGCTGCCTACACATCACAGGAGAAGGAGCCAGGGTGACTCTGGCTCCTGGGGACCGCCTGCAGCTGGGGTGCAAAGAGTGGTGAGTTAAGGAGGCGGGGAGGCAGCGTCAGAGGGCTGGGGCCAGGGAATGGGGGGGCAGGTGGCCCCACAGGGAAATCGCCCTGGCCTGGACCCAACCCCAACCTCATCCTGCTCCAGATGAGCCCAGAGCTCAGGCCACCCCTACGTGAGCCCCACCAACCACCTCTCTGGGCTGAGTCTGGTCTCCCCAGTCTTACCCCGACCACCCCCTCCCACAGTGAATGCCGGCGTGGGGAGCTGAAGTGCACCAGCCAGGGCTGTCAAGGTAACGCTGCCCTGGAGAGACCCACTGTCCCCATTTGCCCAGGATTGGAAGGTTTCCTGGATCTGGGACCAGGACAGTCCCAGACAAACCGGGATGTTTGTTCACCCTCCCCTGACCCTCCCGGAAACCTCTTGCAGCCTTTCCTGTTTCTAGCCCTTCCTGGTCATAACTGGGTCTCCTCCCTCCCCCTCTACTGGGGCTTGTGGTCTCAGGGAGGGTCACTGGGAAGGGTGCCCACTCGCTGCCCTTTCTAGGTCTTCTGCCTCTGAGCGGGTGGTCCGAGTGGTCACCCTGTGGGCCTTGCCTGCCCCCTGGTGTGCTGGCCCCCGCCTCCAGGACTGCCCTAGAGGAGCTCCGGTCTCAGCACCCAGCTGGCCTCTCCCCGACCTTGGCCCCCTTGCTGGCTTCGGAGCAGCACCGCCATCGCCTCTGTTTGGACCCGGAGACTGGGAGGCCATGGGCTGGGGACCCAGACCTGTGCATTGCACCACTCAGCCAGCAACGCCTCTGCCCGGACCCTAGGGCCTGCCATGGTAATACCGAGGGGCAGAGACCAACAGGGCAGGAGGGAGCCTGAGATGAGAGTGGAGGGAGGGGTACCTGGCCAGGTAGGCCTGGGCCATGTTGTTTATTTCAGTAGCCAGGCGCTTAACAGGCCTGCTAAGCCTCCTGCTTGCCCCCAGGGCCTGCAGGATTTGGGGGTATTTGGCGATCTGGCACTGGAGGGGGGGCGGGCCGCAGCAGGAAGGATCCCTGCAGCTGATGAAAGGGGAGGAAGGGGGCTTTGGGTGCTCTGGGCCTGGCAGAGTGTCTGTAGGGCTGGAGCCCAAGGCCTTGGGGTGGGAGCAAGAAGCCAGGGCGGGGCCCTGGGCACTGACTTCCATTTTACCTCCCCAGACTTATGCCAGTGGAGTCCTTGGGGGCCCTGGAGCCCCTGCCAGGTGTCGTGCAGTGGGGGCTTCCGGCTACGCTGGAGGGAGGCAGGGGGCCCCCCTGGAGGAGGCTGCTGGGGGCCTTGGGCTCAGACTGAGAGCTGCAACGTGGAGCCCTGCCCAGGTAACCCCCATCCTGGCATCTGGAGGCGGGGCCAAGGACTGTAACACGGGAGATAGCACCTGATGAGGATGTGGCCTCTGCTCCTGGAGGCGTGCCCTGGAGGGCAGGGTGCTGTCCTGGGGGCCCAAAAGTCAGTCCCCAACACAGACTCCTACCTTCTGGTCCTCAGGGGAGAGCTGTGAAGCCCAGGACACCGTGCCCACCCTTGACTGTGCCAACCAGTGCCCTAGAAGCTGTGTGGACCTCTGGGACCGCGTGCAGTGTCTGCAGGGACCATGCCGTCCAGGTGGCCGGGCCACACCCACAGCCCAGCTTGGGAGCCCTAGGGCCTCAGACCAGAGCAGCTTGCTTCGCTGACCCCTACTTCCAGAGAGCATGTGACCTGCGGGCGGGGACGTGTTACAGGATCAGGGGTTATAGGGCAGCAAAGTGGATCCTTGGGTCACTTTCAGCACCTGGGTAGGGGTCCTGCATAGAGCGAGCCTTACCTAACATGGGCTTTGTCTGTGAGGACCTTCTGGCAGCCTCAGGGGTCCCTGAGGTGGGGCCCACACAGGGTCGGCTGGAGTGACCCCTTCCTGTGCTCTAGCAGTGGAAACAGTGTGCGGACCAGGTCAAGTGGGGACTCGGGGGGGCTGGGGTAGGGGAGGGTGCTCCAGGGTCAGCCTGAGGCTCCGGACCCCATCTGGCTGCCAGAGGGACCCATGATGTACGCCCGAACCTTGCTTGTCCTCCCCACCCCCCTCAGGCTGCCGCTGCCCCCCTGGCCAACTGGTACAGGATGGGCGCTGTGTGCCCATCTCCTCCTGCCGCTGTGGCCTCCCCAGCCCCAATGCCTCATGGGTGGTGGCCCCAGCCGAGGTGGTACAGCTGGACTGCAAAAACTGGTATGGCTGCCCACTGGTGGCCAAGCAGGGGATGGGGAGTTTTAGGTGGGAGGCTTGGGACAGGTCAGGGTGGAGGGCGTTAGCGGGAAGCAAAGGCTCTGTTCCCTTTGACTTGTGCCCTTGACCCCTGTCCGCAGCACCTGTACCAACGGGTCCCTGGTGTGCCCACGCCATGAGTGCCCAGTCCTTGGGCCTTGGTCAGCCTGGAGCAGCTGCTCTGCTCCCTGTGGTGGGGGCAGCATGGGGCGACGTAGGAGCTGTGAGGAGGGTCCTATGGGGGCGCCATGCCAGGCCCAGGACACAGAGCAGCGGCAGGAATGTAACCCGCAGCCCTGCCCTGGTGAGCACCTGGGGTGGGGGAGTGAGGGGGGAGCCTCCCTGCCCTCTGGTGCTGCTGAGCTCGGCGGGCGTTCAGCAGCATGGGCGGCGGGTCCCGAGGCGGTCCCCTCCCTGGTACTCCACCTCACCGTCTGTGCGCTCCCCCCAGAGTGCCCGCCTGGCCAGGTGCCCAGTGCCTGTGCGGCTTCATGCCCACGCCTCTGCTCGCATCTGCAGCCTGGTGCCCTCTGTGTGCAGGAACCCTGCCGGCTCGGCTGTGGCTGCCCCGGAGTGCAGGTACGGACAGTGCCCTGACTGCCGTATGGGGGGGCAGGCAGGTGGGGGGCAGAGAAGTGTGGTGTGGGTAGAACTGAGCCCGCGCCTTCCTGCCGCAGCTGCTGCACAATGGCACGTGCGTGCCCCCTGCGGCCTGCCCCTGCACCCAGGTCTCTCTGCCCTGGGGCCTTACCTTGACTCTTGAAGAACAGGCCCGGGAGCTTCCCCCAGGAACTGTGCTCACCTGGAACTGCACGCGCTGGTGAGGGCCCCGGGCAGGGGGGACAGGGGGAGGAGGGAGCTAGGGCAGGGAGGGGGTGGAGGGCAGCGTTGCTGAGAATGGGGGTGGGGAGGAGGGCACCGGAGGCGTCCGAACACGTGCTTCTGTCTTCCCAGTATCTGCCAAGATGGAGCCTTCAACTGCTCCCCAGCTGACTGTCGTGGTGAGATGTGGCTGTCTAGGCCCCTGCTGGTCCTTCCAAAGCCAGGGTGGGGTTGGTCCCGATGAGGGCAGAGGGCGCTGCCTGCCCTAGGCAAAGCTGTCTCTCCCAAGAAGCCCCTTCCTTGCTCTGTCCACACTGGTGTTGGGGGCGTTCCTGTGAGCACACGGCTGTGAGTGATGCAGGAAGTGGAGGGTCTTTCCCTGCAGATGAGGAAGCAAAGGCTGAGGGTGAGCTAAAGTAGGACCCTTGTCTGGCATCTGCCCTGTGCTATTTTACCCCCATCTGACCAAAGTCAACAAGTGTTTGCTAAGGGCTCACAGGTGCCCAGCTCGGGCACACTGGGCTCTGTGTGGATTCAGAGGCACACAGGCCTGGTGAGTCCTGAGCAGCCCCAGTCTGGCTGCTGAGGGCCAGCTCACCCACCGGAACAGGTAGGGACAGGAGACAGTTTCTGGCTCACTGACCAGCAGGCTGCACCCACAGGACTGGAAATCAGTGCCATGAATGGAGAGGTCAGGGTGGACAGGACTGGTCAGGGGAGGCTTCCTGGAAAAGGCCAGACTCGAGTTAGGCCCCATTAGTATTTGGAAGGTGGATAAGAGCAGACGGGCGTGTTTGGAGGCCTAGAGGCCCAGAGCCAGCCGAGTGGACAGCGCTGGGAAGGCAGGAGGGACTCTAGGGGTGTCTGGTGTGGGAGGGGGGAGAATCGAGGCCGGACCCAAGGCTGACCTGAGTGGTGGTGGTGGTGGTGGGGTCTTCCCTGGCAGAGTGCCCCTCCGGGGAAATGTGGCAGCAGGTGGCCCCTGGGGAGCCAGGGCCCTGCGAGCGGACGTGCCGGGAGCCCAATGCCACGGACACCCAGGGCAGCTGCAGTGCGGGGCAGGCCCCAGGCTGTGTGTGCCAGCACGGACACTTCCGCAGCCAGGCGGGCCCCTGCGTGCCCATAGACCACTGCGAGTGCTGGCACCGTGGGCGTCCCCACCCGGTGAGACACTGCAGCCCCTCCGGGCCACCCAGCCCTCCCCCACCCCCACCCCCCTCCACTGGCTCCTCCCCCTGTGCCAGGATCTGCAGCAGCAGACAGCTCGGCCATCAGCCATCACCCATCACACGGGGATAGTCTCCAGGCCCCATCAGCCCACCTCCCTCCCCAGACTCTTGTCCCTGACTTTGGTCTCTGGCCCCTGTCCTGACTGGTTTCAGGGATGGGGGGGGGGGTGTAGTATAGAAAAGTCTAACTGGCAGAGATGGGTAGAGATGGACGGGAGGGTTCCCCCACTCTCCCCAGCCTGGATCCGAATGGCAGGAGGACTGTGAGAGCTGCCGCTGCCTCAGTGGGAGGAGTGTCTGCACCCAGCACTGCCCCCTCCTCACCTGTGCCCAGGTACCCTCCTACAGCCCTGCTGCCCTCCTTCCTGGGTCCCTCCCCAGAGGCTGGTCTTAGGGCCTTGAGCAGGCAGTGCTGGGGCCCTGGGGTCATCCTCCTGAGTGCGCTGGGGACCACTCCCTCTGCAGGGCGAGGTGACCGTGCAGGAACCAGGGAGCTGCTGTCCCACTTGCCGCCGAGAGGCTCTGGGTATGCCGGGGACCTGGGGTACTTCCTGCCATGCCTCTCCTTGCTCTGGGCCCTTCTCCCAAACTGCTCCCATGCCCACCCTAGGGGGCCTGCCGTCCCCAGTGCTGCCTACCATGGGGATCAGCAGAGTGGTAACGCCCAGTGCTGCATCACGGCGCCTGGCCACTGCTGCCCCAACAGCCTCAGGTGCCCCTCAGGTCCACAGTGTCCCCTTTACACAGAGTCCCCTCATCGAGGTCCTTTCTCTCTGCCCTGCTCCCGCCTCTGTGCTCACCTTCTTCCCACAGAGGGGCAGGCAGCCTCCTGCCGGCATCTCACGGAGCTGCGCAACGTCACCAAGGGCGCCTGCTACCTGGACCAGGTGGAAGTGAGCTACTGCAGTGGGCACTGCCCGTCCAGCATCAGCGTCATGCCTGAGGTGAGCGAGGGGGCTGCTGTGCAGGCCCAGGAGAGTCAGGTCAGCCTGCACCCCTGAGGGACTGCTGCGGCCAGCCTAGGCCTGGGCAATGCCCAGGGGACACGAGGGACTCAGTTGATCTCAAAGGGGCACAGCTCAGAGCCAGGGGCGAGTTTTCACCAAGGTGGTGGCCTGCACCTGCTGCTTGGCCCTGTCACCTTCAGCGGGGCTTGGGCCCCAAGCCTACTCCAGGCCTCCACCCTGTGCTGCGGGCTTCCCAGGACATCAGCAAGAAAGGCACAAAGGACCTAAGTTAGGCTCTGAAATCACAGCCCATCATATAGCGAGAACAAGTTCTTTAGAACAGACCATTTACACACAGCATTGTCCCAGACATTCCTGGCAAGGCATATTATGAGCACGTCCCAGAAGACCTCTGCCCTGTGCGTGCTCTCCTTGGACCCAGAAGGCCCAACCCTGCTCCATGTGCAGACCTTGTCAGGGGCTCTGTGCCCACCCTGACTCCCCTCATCCTGAGCCTGGAGAGCTGTGGCTCCAGTTCTAGCCTGGGAGGGTCCTGGCCCTGCCTCAGCTCATTGATGGTGTGGCCATTCCCTCCTGTCTTGACCCACCTGGGTCATCTATTCCTGGAAGACAGAGGTGCTTTCCTACCTAGTCCTCAACGCTTGGCCACTCTCTGCTCCCCTGGGTGCTCCTGGTACCTCCTGGTATTCCCAGACCATTCCCAAACAATATTTGGATTTGTTAAAACATAGGAGAGTGGTTAAGAGATTTTTTTCCTCCCCTGGAGAGGAAAAGTGAGTGATAGAGGGATAGAAATCAGATGGAGATTTGTTTTTACTGAAGTATAATTGACATGCAATGTTAGTTTCAGGCGCACACATAGCGATTCCACAATTCTGTAAATTACACAGCGCTCTCCACAATAAGTGTAGTTGCCATTCAGTGGTATTGTGTTATTAACTATACTCCCTATGCTGTACCCTTCATCCCCAGAGGGTTTTTTTTTAACTGTATCTTTTGTAACTCGGTGCTGTTGAATATAGTGCCTATTTGAAAAGTAAAATTACAATGGAATTATACAGAAGTTAGATCAAATATTCGGTGACACGTAGTTACTATATAATCGAATAGCAGGAGGGGTCTGGAGTGAGAACTCACTTTGCACTTAGGATCACGATTGTGCAGTTTAGAGCTTCCCACCTGGCAGCGTCAGAAAGTATTAGATCTGCCCAAGGGGATGGTAAGCAAGCCCCTTGGGGGTAGGGCCTTATCTCTCCCCTGCTGCCAGGAGGCAGTGATGAGCAGTTAAAAGCATTCTTACCGTGCAGGTGCGCGCTCAGATGGCTGGGGCTTACAGTGAAGGAGGTGGGCTTCTTGGGGAAACGGGAGCTTGATGGCGACACATCCCTTCCCTATCCCGCTGCCCTGCTTGGCCAGGAGTGTTGGGCCCTGGCTGTACCCCGGATGGGAAGGCCAAGAGAGCGAAGGGAGGTGGCTCGGGCAAACTCGCGTGGCCCCTCCCCAGCTCAGCCACGCCCTCCCGCAGGAGCCTTACCTGCAGAGCCAGTGCGACTGCTGCAGCTACAGCCTGGACCCCGAGAACCCCGTGCGGGTCCTGCACCTGCGCTGTCCCGACGGCCACGAGGAGCCCGTGGTGCTGCCGGCCATCCGCAGCTGCCAGTGCAGCGCCTGCCAGGGTGGGTCTGGGCGGGGCGGGGCTGGGCTGGGAGGGACGGGGACCTAGGCTGGACACCTGCAGGGGCGAGGCCCGGCCTTCCGAAAGGTGCCCCGTTTCCCGAAGCTCAGGCCCTCGTGGGATTCCTCCTTCTTGACCCCTTCTGACCCTCTTCGTTTCCCGTCTTGGCTTGCTTGTTGGCTTCGTCTCCAATGCAGCGCAAGCTTGGGTGTTTGGAGTCAGTCACAGCTGCTTCCTCCCAGCTCATCTGTTTCCTTCCTTGCTGAGCATCCGTGACCTCAGCTGCCGAGACCTGGCTGACTGTGCACAGGCTTTTGGCGGTGGGGGGGCTTGGTGGGAGCGCATGTGTGAAGCGCCTGCCAGGTGCCTGGTTCTTGACAGGTCCCCGAGGCCACATTGTGGCAGGTGAGAAACAGGTGCAGGGGCGCTCACAGCGCCTGGGTGGAGCGCAGGGCAAAAGCACGCCTTTCTCTGGGCTTCTTCCTGGCGGGGCTTCTCTCCTGCCAGTTTGCTCCACTGGTCCCCCTCTGGCTGCATCCCTTCCCGGCCTGACCACTGCCTCTGTGCCAGTGCATCTCCCCCTTATCTGTCCTCCAGGAGGTGATTTCTCAAAGCACTGACGGTCCCACTGGATGAGGCCGCCCAGCCACCACCCCTCGTGTGATCACCGGGCCCAGAGGCACCGACCCCCTCCTCCCGTGCCCACCCATCCACTCCATGCCCTGGTACCAGCATATCCCAAATAAAGTGACATCAGCATCAAGCTTGTGTGCAGAGTCTGCATCTGGGGACCAGAAAAGAGAGGGAGGCAGGGTGGGTCTGAGCCCCGGCCTTGACCTGCACAAGGACTGCCTCCAGGAGACTTCTGTTAATCTGCCATGCTGGTGAACCAGGCAGGCCTCGGTTTGCACTACAGCAGGTTGAATATAAAGTCTGGAGTTCTCTGGTTCCCGGTTTCTGCTGCCCGGTTCTGCCTCTTCCTCCTGCAAAGAGCCCTCTTCCTGTGCGTCACTGGTTGTAGTCGGCGCTGCCCGCCTACACCACCCTCTCCTGCTTCCAGATGCCATTCCCCGTCATCCAGAGAAGAGTTCGGCTCATGGGTCATACTCCTTGTCACGGACACTCGGTGTCCGTGTGGATAATCCATTCAGTTCTCACCCCCTCACCTCCAATGACCTTTCCCTTCACCACTCAGATATTTTCAAACACTTCCAAATATTTACTTGTGGATCGTGACTTCCTGTCATTCCAGTTTACTTGCTCTGGTACCCCACCGCTATCATTTATTTCAGATTCATTGAGCCCACCGGGTTCTCACTTTTCATTAGCTCTCTCCTGTCTCCCCCTCAGGATTCATGGTCTGCATGGTCATCCTCAGCACCAACTGCACATTAGAAGCACCCGGGGAGCTTTTGAGATCCTACCAGTGCTCGGGCCCCATCCCGAACCCTTTAAATCAGATTCTTTGGAAGCCTCATGGGTAATTCTATGTGCACCTAGCTGGAATTGAGAACCACCTGTCATTATAAATCACTCCAATGCAAGTACCATTAAATCCCTTGATTTTCTTTTTTAAACTATCTTTTTAAATTGATTTATTTTGAGAGAGAGAGAGAGAGAGAGAGCGAGCAGGGGAGGGGCAGAGAGAGGGGGAGAGAGATCCCAAGCAGGCTCGGAGCTGTCAGTGCAGAGCCCGATGCGGGGCTCGATCCCACAAACCATGAGATCGTGACTGGAGCTGAGATTAAGAGCCGGCTGTTTAACCAACTGAGGCCCCCCACCTTGCTTTGCTATCGCCATTCATACTCCATACCTGGCAATCCTCCAACTCGAATATCTGCCCAAGTCTCTGCCTCCAGACAGAATTTTGCAGATAGTCTGTTTTTGCCTTCAATTTGTAATCACAAACCTCAAACAGGGCTTTAATTCGATTTGCCCATCCTGCACATTGTTCCCCCATAAACTCTATTTCCTCTTTTCTGCACTGACTATGCATGCTTTCTCTTCTTCCCCACCCCCTTCATTTTCATGAGATGACCTTGTCTCATTGAGATAATGTCAGATGGGGATTCTCTCAGCAAATCTACCAAACAAGTCTACACGGACTCCGTCTTCTCCTTCTTCCCGCGGGGTGTCATCTAGAAGTGTCCCTACCCCTGGAAAGAGCCCTTGGTCCTGTGGTCCTGCCTCCTTGCCTTGCCTCACCTGTGCTTAACCATCATTTCCCTTTCCGCCAACAATAGAAACATGATCTTGTGTCTTACATTTGGATCCCACACTTCCTTCCAGATACTGCCCCGTCTTTCTGTACCTTTTTATGGGAAAACGTTTTCAATCACCAACCCTTGCTTTCTCAACCACCTCCCCTCCAACTTTAAACATTTTTTTAAAAAATTTATTTATTTAGAGAGAGCACGAGGCGGGAGAGGGGCAGAGAGGAAGCTAGAATTCCAAGCAGGCTCTGCACCAGCAGCTTGGAACCCGACATGGGGCTCAAATTCACGAACCATGAGATCATGACCTGAGCCCAAACCAAGAGTCAGAAGCTTAACCGACTGAGCCATCCAGGTGCCCCTCACCTCTAACTTTTAAACCCCTAAACAAGAATTTGTTATAAGGAGACAGAGATAACTCAAGGGCAGAAATACAGTTCTCCAAGGTATATACAGAGAGGTACAGCTATAACTGAGCTGGGAGCTGGAGATTGGAAGGCCACCCAGAGTCTTCTGTCTTATTTCTTTTTTCCCTCATTAACACAGACTCCTCCTACCAGGGACTGCACCTGCCAGAGGGAGGCAGCTCAAAGCACACAAAGCTGTGAACTGAATTGTGGTCCCCCAAACTCCTAGGTTGAGTCCCTAAACCCCAATGTGACTATATTTGGAAATAGGACCTATACAGAGGTAACTAAGGTTAAGGCTGATAGGATTAGTGTCCCTATAAGACACCAGAAAGTTCATTCTCTCTCTCCTGACTACACACAGAGAAGAGGTCATATAAGCACATAGCAAGGTGGTGCTGCCTATAAGCCAGGGACAGAAGCCAACCATGCTGGCTCCCTGATCTGGGACTTCCAGTCTCCAGAACTGTGGGGAAGCAAATTTCTCTATGTTGTTATAGCAGCCTGAGCTGAGGTCAAATATTACAGGTCCACTCACATGGATTGAACTCCCTCACATTTCTAGAAAAGGTATTTAAAAAAAAAAATTTTTTTTAACGTTTATTTATTTTTGAGACAGAGAGAGACAGAGCATGAACAGGGGAGGGGCAGAGAGAGAGGGAGACACAGAATCCGAAACAGGCTCCAGGCTCTGAGCTGTCAGCACAGAGCCTGACGCAGGGCTCGAACTCACAGACCGTGAGATCATGACCTGAGCCGAAGTCGGACGCTCAACCAGCCGAGCCACCCAGGCGCCCCCTAGAAAAGGTATTCTTATTGGCCCCTGCATTGAACCATGGCCAGGAGCGCAGAGTCGTATAATGGAAAATGGTTACTTGGGACCTACTCAGGGGTGATAATCAAAATATTTAACAGTCAGTATGGCAATATGTACTAATAAAATTTTTAAATATAAACTGGGGCACCTGGGTGGCTCAGTTGGTTAGGCATGTGACTTCGGCTCAGGTTGTGATCTCATGGTTTATGAGTTCAAGTCCCACATTGGGCTCTGTGCTGACAGCTCAAAGCCTGGGGCCTGCTTTGGATTCTGTGTCTCCCTCTCTCTCTGCCCCTCCCCCGCTCACACTCTGTCTCTCTCTCTCTCTCTCTAAAATAAAACATTAAAAAATTTTTAAATATAAACTATATCTGCTTTATTTTTTATTTAAAACTTTGAAATATGACTTAGAGGCGCCTGGGTGGCTCGGTCGGTTAAGCGTCCAACTTTGGCTCAGGTCATGATCTCTCGGTTCACGAGTTCAAGCCCCACCTCGGGTTCTGTGCTGACAGCTGAGCCTGGAGCCTGCTTCGGATTCTGTGTCTCCCCCTCTCTCTGCTCCTCCCCTGCTCACACTATGTGTCTCTCAAAAAAATGAATAAACATTAAAAAAAAAATTTAAAAACCCAAAACTTCAAATTATGACTTAAAACACCCATATGTAAAAGTACAGAAAATATTTTTATAGTTGATTTTACCAACACTTTTATAATAATCACTGCCTTACTTTCTGTCATTTTATTTCTATGTATACATAATGGGAGGGCCACATGGGGGCTTTCTGGAGTGCTGGAGATTTTCTGTCTCTGATCTGAGCGGTGGCTACCTGACACACAGGTAAAAACACATCAAGTTATACACTTAAGATTTCTGCACTTTATTATTTGTCCTATTATTATTACATATATTACACCCATATATATTACAAACGAAATAATATATGGTTACAATGACTTCAAATAATTTTAGGTCTGTGACCAGGGCACCGGGGTGCAAAAGTATCTGGCCCCAGGGGTCCCAAACAGACCAGGTTAGGTCACTCGCTGCTGACAAAGTCCAAAGACAGAGAGATGAGCGGTGGTGAAACAAGAAAGGAGTGTATTTCAGTGTGGCCAATGCTGGGAAGACAGCGGACTAGTGTTTCAAAGACTATCTCCAGAACCTCTGGGTTTATACAGGGAAAATGTGGGCAAAAGTTGGGGGGGGTACATGCAGGTGGGCAGCAAAGGTAAGGTCGATCGCTGTCTTGAGGTCAGTCATGTGGTGTCTTGCTGGCTCGGGGCACTTGTTACTGCTTGAGGGGCTAGTTCTGGTCCCCATCACAGGATGCTTTGCCTGAGTTAAGACAAAAGCTGGGAAGAACATAACCAATCAGAAAGTATAGATGAGCTCAAGATGGAGGCGGCTGATGTTCTGTTTCATGTCTTTTTTTTTTTAATGTTTATTTATTTTTGAGAGAAAGAGACAGAGTGTGAGCGGGGAAGGGGCAGAGAGCGAGGGAGACACAGAATCCGAAGCAGGTTCCAGGCTCTGAGGGGTCAGCACAGAGTCGGACGTGGGGCTCGAACTCACGGACCGTGAGATCTTGGCCTGAGCCAAAGTCAGATGCTTAACCTGAGCCACCCAGACGCCCTGAATGTCTTTTAAAGAAGATGAGAGAATAGGGGCGCCTGAGTGGCTTAATCTGTTAAGCGTCTGACTCTTGATTTCGGCTCAGGTCATGATCTCATGGTCATGAGACTCAGCCCCACCTTGGGCTCCAAGCTGGGGGTGGAGCCTGTTCAAGATTCTCTCTCTCCTTCTCCCTCTGCGGCAGCTCACACTTGCCTTTGAACTCTCTCTCTCACAAAACAAAACAAAACAAAACAAAACAAAACAGAGAGACAGAGAGAAGAAAGGAAAGCAAGTATATCTTTATAGAGCTTGGACTTCTTTCTTTCCTCCTTAAATTCATCCTCTACTCTGCAGTATGCCTGATCCAACTGAAGTGCAAATTTGCCCACACCATTCACCCGCTTAAAACTCATTTCAGACTCCTTAAGGTAGCATACAATGCCCTCCATGTCCAGCCCCCAAGTATCTCTCCAATATCTTTTCCCACAACTTCCTGTCTTACGCTGCTCACCTGCCTGGCTTAATTTATGCTATTTCTTATGGCCACTGCCCTCTTCACAACACCTTTGTTCCCCTCCTATTTTAGCTCAGGCTACCATAACAAAATGCCATAGGCCCGGTGGCTTAAACGGCAGACATTTATTTTCTCACTGTTCCGGAGAATGGGAGTTCAAGACCAAGATGCCATCATGGCCAAGAGGATGGTGGGAACTCTCTTCCTGGCTTGCGGATAGCTGTCTTCTCACTGTTTCCTCATCTGGCAGAGAGACAGCAAGCTCTCTGGTGTCTCTTCTTGTAAGGACACTAATATCATCATGAAAGCCCCATCCTCATGATCTCATCTAAACCTAATTACCTCCCAAAGGCTCCACATCAAAATATTGTCACATAGGGGTTACATACAAATTCGGGGGTTACACAATTCCTTCCATAGCACCTCACGGCTGACTCCTACTCTTTAATTTAGTCCAGGTGCCACTTCCTCAGGAAATCCTTGACCTAAGCACCCCATATTCTCCCACCACTGTACTCTAAACGGTGACAAAGTGTGCTTTCATAGGGTCCTGGGCTTACCTCTCTCCTTGCACTTGTGTCTTTATTTTGTAGTTATCTGTTTCTGATCTGTTTCCCCAATAGACTGTAAGCTCCTTGAAGGCACGGTTTTGTTTCATTCAGCTGTGTATTCCCAAACCTTGCACGGTGCCTGGCAACATGGTAGGCAGCCAATGATGCTTTTTGAATAAATGTTTAAAAAAAAAAAAGTATTGCCCTCCTTGATTAAATAAAGTCTGAAACCTTCAAGGTTGACAGTGGTCCTAAAAATGCGAGGGAACAGACCCAAGAACAGGCATTCTCACAGCCCAGGGAGATCTGTTTGCCTTTAACGCAAGATCTGGGAGAGGGTGGTGGGGATGTCACCTTTCAACCCTCAAGCGCGGCGGGAAGGGCAGGGAGCGAGCTGCTCGGCGTCCAATCAGGGTCCAGCATTTCGGGAGCCAATAGCGGGTTGAGAGCCACTGAACTAGGCCGGACTACGCTTCCCGTGATGCCCCGCCGTCTCGGGCCAGGCGGCTGCCGTAAAGCGGCTCGCCCGACACGGCGCTAGTCCGCGCTGCTCGCCTCTCCCGGTATCGGGAGCGCTACCGCCCTCCCGACGTGGGGGAGCCGGTTCTCGGCCGCGCGCCCTCCCCGCCGGGGCGTCCTGCCCTCCGGGGGCCCCGGTCCCCAAGGTGGTCGCGGCGGCTGCATCCTCAGGCCAGGCCGCGGGGGGAGGGGGCGGCCTGGAGGCAGTGGCGGGGTCAGCACGGGCCACCTCAAGCAGGGCCATGGAGCCCAGGGAGTCGGGGAAGGTAGGCCTGGAAGGGCCCTGGGGCCGCCCACTCCCCTCCCGTGTAGATCCCTGACCTGGGCTCCGGCGAGGCGGGCGGTATGGGCGGAGTCCCCGCAGATGAGCCATCCTTGCAGGGAACGACTCGCCCGCTCGCCCGCCGCCTCGTTCTCCACACTTGGGCGGCCTTCTCCGGGCGGATGTGGCGGGGAGGAGCGGGAGTCCCGCGCAGCCTCTCGGCCCCCCTTCCCTCTCCCGGTGGCCAAGCCGCCCTCTGCCCTGTGGCCGCCCGGTTGATGCTGGGGTGGGTGACCGACTCAGGGTAGTGATGCAGAAGTGCTTCCTGTTTCCCCACACCTCTGCTGGGAGTTTTGAAGAGGCCCAGCATGTTTTAAGGCTGGCTAAAACCGTAGTGGAAGGCCGGGGGTAGGGATTACGGAGAAGCAGGGTGAAGGTTTGGCCCTGACTAGATCCCCCTTCCCAAGAAAGGGCTGAGAGGAAAAAGAGAAGGCATCCGGCATATTTCTTGCCCACTTAAAAGTTACTGGCTTATCTACTTCGTGGAGCATCCGAGCACTGCCCAGAAGCATATTCCATAAACTTGCCTCAGGCTTGGGGTAGGAGGCTGTGAGTTGGAAAAAAAGATGGGAGAAAGTGCTTGAGGGTAGAGTTCAGTGGCTTTGACGGGATTGCTAGAGGCAGCGTCAGAAGACCAACTCGGTTGTAGGCATCTGACTTGGAGACCTTGGCAGCCTCTTGGGACTAAGATCTTTCTGGATGTTCTTGGCAGCCTGCTGCCAATTTTTATTTCCTTTTTGGCACAGAGGGAATTCCCTCCACATATGTTTTCAAGTGTGTATTGAGTCCTTTTAAAAAAGAAATTCACTTAATAAACATATGCGGTCTGTGGTCTACTGTGAGCTAGATGGTGGAATACAGGATAAACATGAAGAGACCACTTTCCGCAAAGAGCTCTCCGTGGGAGAGAGTTACTGACTTCAATAACTAGGACAAGCCTGAAAGCGCTGTCCTAGAGACAAAAGAGAAAAGATAATGAGGTTATTTCCACCCTGTAGCTTCTTCTGGAAAGGCTGGGAAGGAATGAGTTACAAAAGAAGTTCTTGCTTAAGTCTCTCTTCCACACTCCCTCTCCTCCACAAGCTACAGTGATGCATTTATGTAACAAGATGAAACAACCCAAGTAAACAGTGTGAGACAAAGCTCAACAGAACCCAACTAAAGAAAGATTGAAGGTGAACCATGTGCCAGCCTCACGATAAACACTGTAGGGGATATCAAAGTAGTCAAGGAAATGGCCCGTACCCTCAGGGAATATCCCCTGATTAGTTTCAACTAAACCTGAGTTTGGGGAGCAAAGTGTAATGTGGAAGAAGGATTGTTGGAAATTGAAATTAGCAATTTGAGGTTGATCTCAAACTATTCTGTTTAGTTGTAGCAATTTGAGGTTGGAATTAGCAATTTGAGGTTGATCTCAAACTATTCTGTTTAGTTGTAGGCTTTCTTAGCATTTAATGGGAGAAGAGAGAAATGCAAACAATTGGGGAGGTAGGGGAGAAATGTGATGTCCCGTCCAGGCCCAACCACTAAATGAAAACCCCCCTTGGGGACTGGAACTTTCACTCTTGATTCTAATCTTGATTGTAGGGTGTCTCCAAAAGATGCTCACCCTTCCAAATGCATCAGTTTTCTAACCTGGGAAATTGGAAGGTTATCCAAAGACGAAATAAAGCGACTGCAAACACTGGCAGTGTTAGATGTCTTGCACATGAGTAGCAGTAACTAGGCTGGGTGCAATGTCTGCTAAAGTTCCATTCTGAGTATCTTTTTTTTTTTTTTTTTTTTTTTTTGGCTCAAGGCTGGAAGACTGGGTGTCCACTTGAGGTAGTAGCTTGGTCGGTTAATAGTATCTTCCTTTGGTGCTATTTTGTGATATTTGTTAACTAACAGCAATCTTGGCCTATTGGATTGGGTGGGGGGTATCTTACATGTCACTGGCAGAATAAAGGAAAGAAGTCAAAGACTTTTCGCCATCACTCTATCCCATTATCCTGTTTTATTTTCTTCCCAGCCTTTATCACTATATAAATTCTCACAATTATTTATTCTCACATGTGCTGACTTTGCTCTCTGTTGTATCCCCAGTTAGGACAATGGAGCAGCGTGTGGCATTTAATAAGTTCTCAGTTATTTTTGGAATGAATGACTCATAAAGTAGCGTTGCTACAGGATCCCTTTTGCTAGAGGTTATGAATGCTCTGGAGCTCGCAGTCTGACACCCCATGTGCCCTCTGGGAGACTATTTTTAGTGCTGCCACATAGGGGTATTTATTGTGTGTATAGTTATTGCCTCAGCATTTCTGGTTCCTGCCCCTTCTGCCTTGTCCATGGAAGTGCTCACTCCTATCTCCCTTTTCTCTAGACCCAGTTCTATTATTACACTTACTGGTGTCTCTCAGCTCCCAAGAGATTTTAATCTGGACAATAGTGATAGTGTTTTCCATATCTTAGGATCACCATGCACCAAGCCCATGAGAAACAACTAATAAATGTATTTGGAATGAAATAATTAAGAGCCTGTGAAATACTTTGTATATAATGTGGTGGGGGGAAGGGGTAGGTAATGGTGAAGGAGGTCATAACATAAGCCAATCAGCATAGGTTTCCTGAGTACCTCCAGCTCCATGAGAGATACAGAGGCTTCCTTGCTCAGGAGAAAGAGAAATGCATGGACCACATGGTTAGGAAATCCCTCGCAAAAGAGGCGGAATGTGAATAGGAACCTGATGAGTAGGTACAAGGAAGTAGGCGGAGTCAGGGAATCTAAAGGTCGGGTGTGTAGAAGGAGGAAAGACGCAAGACGTGTTAAGTGATTGCAATGGCACTAATCTGTCTGCAGTAGAGATTCCAGGTCTGGCAATACACAGAGCTCAAGTTAGGAAGGTGGGTTAGTTTCAGATCAAGGGAACTTGGTGCTGGGCTAAGTCAGAGCTCTGCCGTATAGACAGAGGGAACCACTAAAATAGAACATCCAGAGATACTCTTTGCTTTATATATAGGTAAAGAATTGCTTTTATTGAAGATTTGTGTTTTCTTTACATGGACATCAATTGGAATCAGAAGGTTCTTGCCATAATATTGGCTCAAAGAGAGATACCAGAGTTAGGGCAATCACTCTTGTTGGGAAGATACTTCTTTATTATCTAAGCATTCAGTCCTGGTCATTCCCTTCATCCTTGTGGATGCTGAAGTAATGGGCCCATTGGCTTTCATTAGAAGCCCACCTGTTCCCTCAGGAAGAAAGGGGAACGGGTGGGTGTGAATAGGGAGCCTTGCTTGTCCTTGGTTACAAGTTCAACCTGTCCTGTTTGGAACAGCTTGCTCGCTAGTCCTGGGGCACAGTAATCACCCCTGGTTCTGCCTTCAGTCTAACCTCAAGCATCCTCTTCCCCCTTCCCCCTGTTGGCTCCCCTTAGACCATATCTTATGTGTACCCCTTTGCTGTCTGACTGCCGTGTTTTAGCGGAGTGCATCCTCCAGCAGGATTTTGGAAATATAATCACATTTTGCATTGGAAGACACTTTGAGTGCAAATAGTTATTTCAAACATGCACATTTGGCAGGGCAATTCTATTAAAAAATATTTTTTACTGAAGTACCACTGCCATCCTATGTTTTATTAGTTTCAGGAATGCAACATAGTGATTGGACAATTCTACACGTGACTCAGCGCTCACTGCAAGTGTTGTTACCATCTGCCACTGCACGGCATTATTAAATATTATTGACGGCATTCTCCGTTCCGTACTGTTCAGCCCCATGTCTTATTTATTTTATGACTGGAAGTTTGTGTCTCTTAATCCCCTTCACCTAGTTCTCCCACTGCCATCCCCCCATCCCTCTGGCAACCACCAGTTTGTTCTCTGTGTTTATGAGTCTGTTTCAGTTTTTTGTTACTTTGTTTTCTTTTTTAGATTCCACTAAAATTCCACTTTAGGTAAGTCATACTCTATTTGTCTTTTTTGTCTGACTTATTTCACTTAGCATAATACCTTCTAGATCCACCCATGTTGTCACAAATGGCAAGATCTCATTCTTTTTTATGGCTGATATTGATATGGCTGATTATATGGCTGATATATAGTATTTCTGTTTAGAATCTCCGTATTGTTTTCCACAATGGCTGCACCAATTTACATCGCCAACGGCACGAGTGCTCTCTTTTCTGCATATCCTCATCAGTACTTGTTATTTCTTACCTTGTTTTTTTTGTTTTTATTTTAAGTAATCTCTACACCCAGTGTGGGGCTTGAACTCACAACCCCGAGATCAAGAGTTGCGTGCTCTACTGACTGAGCCAGCCACGTACCCCTGTGATTTCTTGTCTTTTTGATACTAGCCATTCTGGCTGGGATGCAAGGTGATATCTCATTGTTCTTTGATTTGCATTTCCCTGATGATTACTGATGTTGAACATTATTTCATGTGTCCGTTGACCATCTGTATGTCTTCTTTGGAAAAATGTCTATCCAAATCCTTTGCTCATTTAAAAAAATTTTTTTTAGTGTTTATTTATATCTGAGAGAGAGACAGAGAGACAGTGTGCGAGAATGGGAGGGGGAGAGAGAGATGGAGACAGAATCTGAAGCAGGCTCCCGGCTCTGAGTTGTCAGCACAGAGCTGGATGCAGGGCTCGAACTTGTGAGCCATGAGATTATGACCTGAGCCAAAGTCAGGCACAACCGACTGAGCCACCCAGGCACCCCTGTGTCTGCTCATTTTTTAGTTAGTTTTTTTTTTTTTTTTAGGATGTTGAGTTCTGTAAGTTCATTATGTATTTTGGATTTTAACCTCTTATACATCATTTACAAATATCTTCTCCCATTCACTGGTTGCCTTTTTGTTTTATTGATGGTTTCCTTCACTGTGCAAAAACCTTTTATTTTGGTGCAGTCCCAACAGTTTAGTTTTACTTTTATTTCCCTTACCTGAGGAGACATCTTATAAATATGTTGCTAAGGTTGATGTCCAAGAGATTACTGCCTATGTTTTCTGTTAGGAGTTTTATGGTTTTAGTTCTCACATTTAGGTCTTTAAGCCACTTTGAGATTTTTTTTGTGTGTGTATGGTGTAAGAGAGTAGCCCAGTTTCATTCTTTTGCATGTAGTTATACAGTTTTCCCAGCACTATTTATTGAAAAGTCTGTCTTTTCCCCCATTGTATATACTGGCCTCCTTAGTCACAAATTAATTGACCATATACAAGGGGGGTTATTTCCGGGTTTTCTGTCCTGTTCTGTTGATCTATGTGTCTGTTTTTGTGCCACGACCATACTGTTTAGATTAATATAGATTTGTAGTATATCATGAAATCTGAGATTGTGATACTTCCAGCTTTGGTCTTTTTTCTCAAGATTGCTTTAGCTATTTGGATCTTTTGTGGTTCCATACAAATTTTAGGATTCTTTGTTCTAGTTCTGTGAAAAGTGGTGTTAGTGTTTTGATATGGATTACATTGAATCTGTAGATTGCTTTGGGTAATATGGACATTTTGACAGTATTGATTCTTTCAGTCCATGAGCATGGTATATCTTTCCGTGTGTATGTGTGTGTGTGTGTGTGTGTTGTCTTCATTTCTTTGATCACTGTCTTATAGTTTACAGAGTATAGGTCTTTTACCTCTTTGGTTAAATTTATTCCTAGGCATTTTATTCTTTTTGGTTCAATTGTAAGTGGAATTGTTTTCATAATTTCTCTTTCTGCTACTTTGTTATTAGTATAGAGAAATGCAACAGATTTCTGTATATTAATTTTATATTCTGCATCTTTACAGAATTCATTTATTAGTTCTAATAGCTTTTTGGTGGAGTCTTTAGGGTTTTCTATGTGTAATATCATGTCATCTGCAAATAGTGATAGCTATACTGCTTCCTTACCAATTTGGATCCTTCTATTTTTTTTGCTTGTCTGATTGCTGTGGCTGGGACTTCTAGTACTATGTTGAATAAAAGTGGTAGAAGTGGACATCTACGTCTTATTTCTGATCTTAGAGGAAAAGCTTCCAGTTTTCCATCATTAAATATGATGTTAACTGTGGATTTTTCATATATGGGCTTTATTATGTTGGTATACGTTCCCTCTAAGCCTACTTTGTTAGTTTTTATCATGAAAGGATGTTTATTTTGTCAAATGTCAAATGCATCTATTGAGATGATATGGCTTTTATCCTTCTGTTTGTTAATGTGATGCATCACATTGATTGATTTGCAAATACTCAGTCATCCTTGCATCACTGGAATAAATCCCACTTGATTGTGCTGAATGGATGCTTTTAATGTATTGTTGAATTCTGTTTGCTACTATTTCTTGAGAATTTTTGCATCTTTGTTTGTCAGGTATATTGGTCTGTAGTTTCTTTTTTTTGTAGTGCCCTTGTCTGGTTTTGGTTAATGCTGGCCTCAGTAAGAATTGGGAAGTTTTTTTTCCTTTACTGTCTTTTAGAATTTTGAGAAGAATAGGTTTTAATTCTTCTTTACATGTTTGGTAGAATTCACCTGTGAAGCCATTTGGTCCTGGACTTTTGTTTGTTGGGAGTTTTTTGATTACTGAATAAATTTAATTACTAGCAATCAGTCTGTTCAAATTTTCTGTTTCTTCCAGATTCAGTTTTGGATGATTGTATGTTTCTAGGAATTTATCTATTTCTTCTAGGTTGTTCAATTGTTGACATATGACTTTTCATAGTATTCTCTTGTAATCCTTTGTGTTTCTGGGGTATCCATTGTTATTTCTTCTCTTTCATTCCTGATTTTATTTATCTAAGTCCTCTTGCTTTTTTTCTTGATGAGTCTGGCTAAAGGTTTATCAATGTTGTTTATCCTTTCTAAAGAACCAGCTCTTAGATTCATTGATCTTTTCTTTTCTTTGTATTTCATTTATTTCCACTCTGGTCTTTATTATTTCCTTCCTTTGGGCTCTGTTTGTTCTTCTTTTTCTAGTTCCTTTAAGGATAAGATTAGATTGAGATTTTTCTTGCTTCTTGAGGTAGACCTGTATTGCTATAAACTTCCCTCTTAGAACTGCTTTTGCTGTGTCCCAAAGATTTTGGACCATTGTGTTTCCAAACCGTTTTTGTTTTTAAAATTGTTCATTCATACATATTCATAGGTGAAAGACTGTAAGTTTACATACCAGGTGTCAATAGTAATTCTTTTTTAGTAAGGGGATTGTGGGTGATCTTAAAACATTTTTTCTGCTCATTGTCTAAATTTTCTGCAGTGAACACGTATTAACTCATAAGAAAAGCAGTCAAATTATTTTTTTAAGTATACAGCTCAACAGTGAGTGATAAGAACTATCTATATTATTTTTCTCAAGAAGCTTTGACTGTTGAGTTAAAATAGATATTTCACCTGCTCGAAATCTGACCATAAAGTTACAAGGCAATTTTAGACAAATGTACTAGAACTTGTCATAAACGGAAATAAACGTGTCCCCTTCACAGTTATCACTCTGGAAGGCCTTCTACTTACCCCAAAGATACTATTTCCCAAAATGTTGTTTTGCTTTGGTGGTGGGGAATTTATATTTTGTTCATAATTTTCTTTATCAGACTAAGTGATAAATGTTCGGGGTATGAAATTAAAAGGATAAACGGAGCAATGTTTTCTGCCTATTTCCTTTTCTGATGATTTCTTTTATAATGGTTTGTTGCATGGCCGCGGATTCTTCCCTCTCTGGGGCTATGATGATAGTTTTGTTTTGGAAAAGTTTTCTTTTCCGTGCCTCACATTCATTTCCTCAGTTCCAACCTGCCTCCTCTCCCTGCCACCATCCGTGGGAACCTTTCTCCAGATATCTGATAGTCCCGCTTAATAGTCGGACACTTAATAGTCAGAAACCAAAATTCTGACTGGAAGCCCCGAGTCCGTGGAAGGCGGGGGGGCTTGTCAGCACTGAGCCTTGCAGGGGAATCTGGGCAGGCATTTCTTGGCGAACAGCTTTCCCCCCATTCTTGTTGTCTTACCCTTGCTGCCTTCACTCCCAGGCCGGAGGTTCTCGGCACTGCAGTTTCTGAGCCTTTTTTTGGATTTTGTGGTATAAATTGGGTCGTTTCTCAGTTTGCCCACTGCTGGGCGAGGATTTGATTTCTTTGGGTCTGCTCAGTTACTACTTTTTCATCTACTTTTCAGTTTCCAAAATCCTATTGCTTCTGTCTCCTCCACCTCCCTCCTTGTTCTGTTTCCTATCCTTGTGGGTGTTTTCTTTTGGAGTGTTTTGGCAGGGAGCGTGTCTTTAAAAAAAAATTTTTTTTTTACATTTATTTATTTATTTTTGAGAGAGACAGAGCACAGCGGGGGAGGGGCAGAGAGAAAAGGAGACACAGAATCCAAAGCAGGCTCCAGGCCCCCCGAGCCATCCGCACAGAGCCCGCTGCGGGGCTCGAGCTCACTAACCGCGAGATCATGACCTGAGCCGCATTCGGAAGCTCAAGTGACTGAGCGAGCCATGCAGGCGCCCCAGGGAGGGTGTCTTAAATTCACAGGGAGGATGCAGAATTCAGTGTACTTGTTCAATCCACCGTCTTACACCGTCTCCCCCAAAATATTTTCTGATCCCTGGACCCCTTTTGGGCAGAACAGAGCTATTTAAAAAAAAAAAATTTTTTTAACGTTTATTTATTTTTGAGACAGGGAGAGACAGCATGAACGGGGGAGGGTCAGAGAGAGAAGGAGACACAGAATCTGAAACAGGCTCCAGGCTCTGAGCTGTCAGCACAGAGCCCAACACGGGGCTCGAACTCACAGACCACAAGATCATGACCTGAGCCGAAGTCGGACGCCCAACCGACTGAGCCACCCAGGCGGCCCATAGAACAGAGCTATTTTACAAGCTCCATGGGATATATAGTTCTCCACTGTAAACCTTTGCCTGTCTTGATCACTGACTTCATTGGCAGACATAGTTCTGAAGGACTTTCAACTGTTTCCAGAAATTAGATACGTCTTCCTTACCATGTTCAAGATTTTGCACAAGAATGTGCCCTAGGTTGTTGCTGGGCACTGGCTGAGAATACCGGGTACTGTGGCAGGTGAGGAGGGTGCCAGGAAAGGATGATGGAGTTCCTGAGTCAGACTTCTCCATGACAGTTGTTTCGGTGTGTGGCCCTTCCTGTGGACCCAGGAGGTGAGAGAGGTGGGGTCTTTAGGTCTTATATGTAGATTGACGATGCCCCTCCTCTAGTTTGATAGGTTCCCAGAGCACAGGTGCCCTCAGGGGGTGTGAACACAGGTGCGGAAGATTCATCAGAGGAGGAAATTGGTGCTTAGCAGGTGTCATTTTTCCCTCCAGGCTCCTGTGACCTTTGATGACATCACTGTATACTTGCTTCAGGGGGAATGGATGCTGCTGAGTCAGCAACAGAAGGAGATCTGTGGTTCCGACAAGCTGGTGGCACCACTAGGTATGGGCCCCTGTTCGCTTCCCCACCGCCTCGGTCTAGGTCAGCATTCCAAATCATATCCGACTCTGCCGTACTGGAGAATTTTCTGGAATCCTACCATTTTTTTCAGGCCTGTTGACACCATTCGCCTGCGCAGCCCCTTATGTAACTTAACTGCACAAGATTCACGCACCACCCTTTCTCTCCATCTCGTACGTTGGCCAAGAGAAGTGGGGAACTGGAGCATGTCAGGGCTGGACCTTGATGCCTTACCGTATCACACGGTGCCAGCAGGAAGCCTGGCCTGTGGTGGGTGGAGCTGCAGGTGGATTTTGTTTCAGGTGCCCACAGGACACTGGAGGTAGTGAGTGTTGGAAGCAGGAGCATCATCTGGCCTGTGGAGATCTGGGCCCAGGCCCAGCCCCCACCACGTGACTCTGGCGTGCCTTCGACCCGACTTTCACATTTTAAGTCTTGGTTTCCTTCGTAGGGCCGTCGTAGAGGCTTAAGGAGCTAAAGCCACTTAAAACTTTGTGCCCATGTAGGTGTATTTCACCTTTTCTATTTTCTGAATGTCCTTTCTCTGCTTCTGTGGGTAGACTTTCCGTGCCACGGACAGACGTGATTGTAATTCAACACGTGTGTACAACGTATGTGCTATTTTCTCAATTCACTTGGACGACCATGTGACACGCCTTTCTCTTCTTGTCATCTCGCCCCCCCCCCCCCACCCCGTCTAAGGCTGCGGGAGCCACAGGCAGCTCTCTGTGGGCGCAGGGGCTACAGCGGGTTCTCCCAGGCCTGCCAAACCCAGTTTGAAAACTGCCGGTTCTTTTAAACCAAAAGTTGCAGAGTCGCGGCTCACGGGCCTCTATTCTGCTTTCATCACTTTTGCTTGGTTTCTCTACAATATTTTTTATTTTTTTAAGTTTTTTTTTTTAATTTTTTTTTTTTCAACATTTATTTATTTTTGGGACAGAGAGAGACAGAGCATGAACGGGGGAGGGGCAGAGAGAGAGGGAGACACAGAATCGGAAACAGGCTCCAGGCTCTGAGCCATCAGCCCAGAGCCCGACGCGGGGCTCGAACTCACGGGCCGCGAGATCGTGACCTGGCTGAAGTCGGACGCTTAACCGACTGCGCCACCTAGGCGCCCCGAGTTTCTTTTTTTTTTTTTAACATTTATTTATTTTTGAGACAGAGAGAGACAGAGCATGAACGGGGGAGGGTCAGAGAAAGAGGGAGACACAGAATCCGAAACAGGCTCCAGGCTCTGAACTGTCAGCACAGAGCCTGACGCGGGGCTCGAACTCCCGGACCGCGAGATCATGACCTGGGCCGAAGTCGGATGATTAACCGACTGAGCCCCCCAGGCGCCCCTAATTTTTTTAAGGTTACGTAAGTAATCTCTAGACCCAACGTGGGGCTCAAACTCATGACCCTGAGATCAAGAGCCGCGTGCTCTTCCCACTGAGCCTGCCAGGTGGTTCCTTTACAATATTTAATTTGTTAATATTTCACCATGGGGAGTTTTTACATAGAATTATGATTTCTGGTTTCTCTTGAAAAGCAGTACAGCCTGGCAGTGCTGACCCTGCGTTCCCCGAGGGGAGCGACAGCTGTACCCCCACACGGGTGGCCACAGCCTCCCCACCCGGCCTGCTTTCCTCAGTTACATTGTTGGCCTGGCCCCTCTCAGCATTTGGGTTTGTGAGTCTCTGTTCTGAACCAGGAGTAGTTTTCAAATCCTTTTAGCCTCAAAGAGGGACACTGTGCCCCTCACTGCATTCACTTAGTCCCCCATTCTTTTAGGAGCCTCATGGATATCTGAGTTTCCAAACCACCATGCTGAAGTATCAAGATTCCTACCTGTGCCCTTGACCAATTATCTTACAGTGCGGAGGGGGAGGTCCCAGACAGACCCTTCCTTAACGTTGTGACCGGGATCTAAGACTTCATAAGTGCTTCTCTCTGTTCCTGACTCAGGACCAACTATTGCCAACCCAGAACTGTTCTACAAGTTTGAGCGAGGGCCAGAGCCATGGGTGGGCAGTGCCCAGGGCCAGAGGAATGTCCTGAGCCACCATCCAGGTGAGTGTGGACCCGCATGGGAGGAGGGGTACTTAGCTGGAGAGAGGGGGCAGAAAGCTGGGCACCAGGACTCCCGTCTTACCCCTGGCCTCTCCCTGCTATCCTCCAGCTCACATGAGAATGCTGTCCTTCCCCAGTGTATCTGACATATACACATCATTCTCCAACATTCTCTTTATTTTTTTTAACCATTTAAAAAAAAAATTTTTTTTTTAACGTTTATTTATTTTTGAGACAGAGAGAGACAGAGCATGAATGGTGGAAGGGCAGGGAAAGAGGGAGACACAGAATCGGAAGCAGGCTCCAGGCTCTGAGCCATCAGCCCAGAGCCTGACGCAGGGCTCGAACTCACGGACCGCGAGATCGTGACCCGGGTGAAGTCGGACGCTTAACCGACTGAGCCACCCAGGCGCCCCTAAACCATTTCTTAATGTTTAAAAAAAATTTTTTTTAAACATTTATTCATTTTTGAGAGACAGAGAGAGACCGAGCATGAATGGGGAGGGGCAGAGAGAGAGGGAGATGCAGAATCCGAAGCAGGCTCCAGGCTCTGAGCCGTCTGCACAGGCTCCAACTCATGGACTGCAAGATCATGACCTGAGCCAAAGTCAGATGCCTTAGCCTAAGTGACCGAGCCACCCAGGCGGGTGTTTTTTTTTTTTTTTTTTTTTATGTTTATTGTTTTTAAATGTTTTAATGTTTATTTTTTATGTTTTTTAATGTTTTATTGTTTTTAATGTTTTTTTATTGTTTATAATGTTTTTTATGTTTTTAATGTTTATTTTTGAGAGAGGGAGACACAGGGCACGAGCGGGAGGGGAGTCCGCAGAGAGAGAAGAGGGAGACACAGAATCTGAAGCAGGCTCCAGGCTCTGAGCTGTCAGCACACAGCCTGATGCGGGGCTCGAACCCACGACCCGTGAGGTCATGATCTGAGCCCAAGTCGGATGCTTAACCGACTGAGCCACCCAGGTGGCCCTCTCTTTATTTCTGCCTGAGAGTATATGTTGATTTGCAGTTATATATTCTAAGTTCCACGACGGCATGACTTTGTCTTACTGACTCCTGTATTCCCAGTGCTAAGAACATGCCTGGCACATAGCAGTTGCACATTAAGTAATCACTGAGTGAATGGACAGATGTCTGCTAAGTTCTAGGATTTATTTTGGCTCTTCTCCTTTGATAAGCCCGTCCTGTTGAGGGACTGGCTTGGCTAGAGTCAGGCCAGGTGACATCGTGTCATTGTATGAGGTGGTTGAGTTACCCAGCCCCCAATGCTGGAGAAAAGGGAGGCGGAACAAGCTGTTCCGGGAGTCGAATCACAGGAGTCTACTCTCCCTCACGATCTGTCTCAGATGGACCACAGGGAGCCCGAGACTTCATAGATACCAATTTGTTTTATTTTGTTTTCCAATGCTTGGCTCTTTCTTTTGAGCCTGCTTACTCTTCATTAGCCGCTTTGTGCTCCTGGGTGAGCTCCGGATGTGTAGACTGGACTGTTGGCCTGGAGCAAGTACCAGGGAGTCCTTGGCCACTGGGCATCTGTGCTTATTATGCACAAGAAATGGCTCGAGGGGAGTTAGAGCTGCGAAAGCTGTAAGTTGCGTTTCAACTAAGGCGTGAATAAAGAAACTTCTAGTTTAGCTTGAGGAAGAAGATCTGTGTGAGTTGATGAGAGTTTTTGCTCCTTGGAAGGGCTGTGGTGTGGGAGAGGGCTTGTGTTTCTCTGGAGGGCTGACATAGCACCCCTGGGTGGAAAGTACTTACAAATGGATCGTGGTTTAAGGCAAACTCTGGGGACAAAAACTACCCAGGAGGTTGGTCGTTCCCTGGTTCCAAAGATGCGCGAGCGGAGTGCAGACGTCTGTGTGCCAGGGTACCATGGAAGGAGGTTCCTGCTGAGGACGGAGTTGCAGGATTTGGCTTTAATATCTTCATTAACTGACATTTTATCAGTTTGCGTTCTTATCCATAAATAAGCTTGAACTTCTGAAGATTGTGCCCGTATCTTGGGTTGCAAAGATGAAATTGCAGAGGTCTTTTTGGCCAAGCCAAAATTTAAATTAAAAAAAAAAAGGGGGAGTTGCTTAAAGCTCCTCTGATTTTCTTCTGGGTCAGCTGAGGTGGGCCCTGGGGCGCTGGGGGTCTGGAAGAAAATTCCGAGTAGAGCCTGTGTCACTCTTGGGTGTGACTTCCAGCTTTCGTGTTTGATACACCGAGAGGCTTCATGGGTGACAGTGGCTCTAACTACAGGACCTCAGACCAAATTCCACTGGTCTCTTTTCTCTAAAGGGAAAAACCAGATGGGCTGCGTGGAAGAAGGGGACGGGCGGAGTCCGGCCACAGAAGCCGGACCGTACCTGCCGCCTCAGAAGAAAGCCTGTCTTTCCCACTTCAGCACGGAGCCTGGCAACACTGAGGGAGACTGTACAGGAAAGAGCAAAAAACCCTTGAAACCCCGGTCTATCCAGAAGTCTTGGTTTGTGCAGTTCCCGTGGTTGGTCATGAACGAGGAGCAGACGGCTCTCTTCTGCTCTGCCTGCCGAGAATACCCGTCTGTCAGGGACAAACGGTCAAGATTAATCGAAGGTTACACAGGACCATTCAAGGTAGAGACGCTCAAATACCACGCCAAGAGCAAAGCTCACCTGTTCTGCGTCAATGCCTTGGCAGCACGGGACCCCATCTGGGCAGCCCGTCTCCAGAGCATCCGAGATGAATCCGGAGATGTTCTGGCCAGCCCGGAGCACCTCTTCACGGCAGATTATCCCATATTGTACCCCCCAGGGCCTCTGGGAGCCTATGAGAACATGGCCCAGCTCCTGCCTGGCTCCAGAGCTGAACTGGAGGACCCGAGAGAGGATGGAACAATTCCTGCATTGTATCTCGACTGCATTTCTGAATTGAGGCAAAAAGAAATTGCTGATGGTATCTACAGCGCCTCAAATGTTAACATTTTGTGTAATGACGCTGCTGAACCCTGCGGCCAGGTAATGTGTTTGTAATGATTGCTGTGTCTCCAGGGGAAGGATTCTGTACTAAGAACAACATATTTTGCATGACGATGATGGGGAGATCATAGTAGCTACGCCTGCTGCTAACATTATACTGTTATCATAACCTAACGTGCCGATAACATAGTAGGCATTATTTTATGTGCTCTACATGTATTATCTCATGTATTTAAGACAGCACCCCTGTTGTTCTCATTTCCTTTTGCAGACAACAAAACATAATTAGTGGGACAGAACATTCTAACTCCTGATATAAAGGGAACATCTAAATTCAGAACACTGATCTTTATCCAGAATCCAAAACAGTCGCAGAACTCAAGAAGATAATACACAACCACAAAACAACCACAGAACTCTTAAATACTTAACTTCTAAAAGTTTTTCAGCTTTGACTTTGGAATCAGGTAGCCCTTTGAAACTGTAAAATCTCTCCACGCCCATTCTCTTATGTAAGGGTTTTGATGCTGCCCTAAGGCCGGTGGAGTGGGTCAGATTAAACTCGTCTTGTTGGGAGGAAACAGCGTCAGGGGGACTGACGTGGCCACAGTCCACCTGTGCCGGAGCGTGGCTGCCAGCTGGCACTCCCTCCCACCCCCTGCGCACCGGCAGGTCCCGAACCTCTCTGGCTCTCACCTTGCGGGCACTCAGTCGGTCTCTAGCTCTTTGCAAAGTTGGCCGCAAGGAAACTGCGTTCACTGGAGTTTTTGAGTTACGGGGTCCTTTGCCATTTCTCAGCTATTTCACACAAGCAGGATTTTACTAGAAGTCATTTGGAGTACCCCTCTACTTCCAACGAGAATAGCTCAGATGTTCCTCATCCCTAACATGAGAAGGGCCCAGCTAAAGTTAGTAAGCGTGGGTTTTTCCAGAATCTGGAAAAGCAACAGAGCTCATTTCTCTTCATGTTCATATTCCGTCTAGTGTTTGGTATTAGGAGCTAATAAATATGTCTAACCATTTATAATCTGAATTCCTTTAGCAGGAAGGCACGTGTAAACCTCGTCACTGAATATAAGCATCTTTCGTTCTTCTGTACGACTTCTTCTTCCTTCCCATCCCAGTGGGAAATCTTAGCAGGTGCTCCTGGAGGCAGACGGTCATCATTGTAGTCACGGATGAATAGAAGGCAGCCCCTTAGAAACTTACAGGGAGGGGTGCAGTCATAAGCTCTTCCAGGACCCCTGTTCTTCAGCACTTTTATTTCCTCCTAGGAGACCCCAGGATCAGACTGAGGCTCATTTGGTTTTTTGTTTGTTTGTTTGGTTGGTTTTTTCACCTACTAACTCTGGGCCTCGCAAATTTGCTTCTTTGACTTTGGCTGGGTACATTGCTGCCTCAGAGTACATCTGGGCCTCTTGGCAAGCCTCCCAAGAGAGACGGGCCTTGAGAAGGTCCTTACGAAGGACCTTGAAAGCATCCTGCTGGGTGTCTGGCATAAGAGGCGTGTTGAGTGACTGCTGCTCTTTGTTGCAGGATCCTTCTGAAGAGGGGCTGTTTGAGGAGGTTCCTGTGGTGTTTGAGGAGCTCCCGGTGGTGTTTGAGGATGTGGCGGTGTATTTCACCCGGGAGGAGTGGGGCATGCTAGTCAAGCGGCAGAAGGAGCTGTACAGAGACGTGATGCGGATGAATTATGAGCTGTTGGCTTCCCTGGGTAAAGACTCACGTAGACCCTTGTCTGCCACCACCATCTGACATGGGAACCCCACAAGGGCAGCTGTGGCTTGTGGCCATCTTCCCATTTCTACCCTCTCCCTGTACATTGGCGGAGAGAGATTATATTTTTTGTACCTCAGAGCTCTCTCCTGGCTTTGGGACGCTACTCACCCCCTCCCCACGCTCCCGCCCGTCCATCTTTCACCCTCCACCAGACATGCTGAATCCCTCCCACGTGCCAGCTGAACACCAGTGAAGGTCTCTGCTTTTGAGGGGCTGGCAGGTTTGGGGGAGAGACAGACACTTGAATAAGAAGCTAGAAAGTAACACAGGCTCCGTGAAAGAGGTTCGGGAAAAGTGCCCTGAGGCCGCTGAAGAAGAGTGATTTCATTTTGCTGGGCGTTGGAGGGAGGGACCAGGAAAGCCTTTACAGAGTCTGAAGTTGGAAAACCAGGTGGACGGGGAGAAGGAAGGGCGTCCAGACATGACAGAGGGAGGGACGGTGTGAGCGAAGGCATGGAGGCGCCCTCCCCTCTGTCTGTGCCAGGCCCGCGGCATCGCGCCCAGGGGCCGGCAAGGGCTGGTGGCCTTTGGCCGCGGTGTCACTAGGTTGGGCACCGGCGCATGAGGAACGCAGTAGCGTTTGTTACCTTCTTGGGACAGTGCTGTCTCTTGCCTCTGCTTCTTGTTCTCTTTGCTTCCCGTTCCTCCACCCAGGGTTCTCATGCGGCATCGAAATGGGAAGGCGACTTTTCTTCTTCTAAAGCTCTTACTTACTGACTAGCATATGTGATAACAGCAACCTTACAGAACGGGCGGCTGGACAGAACTCAGGAATCCCAGCAGCAATCTGTATCGTGACTTCCGTGGAGTAAGAACTAAGAATATCTGTGACTCAACTGACGTCCTAGCCCTTGGTTTATCCTGCCCTTTCATGCGCAGCCAAGATACGGATTATTTTCTGAACATTCCTGACCCGTGTGCTTGTTGTTCTCATTGTTCAGAATTTTTAAGTGGCTGTCCGAACATTCAGAAGTGATGTAAAAACTGGTTTCTTGTGTGATAATAGAGGTGTTGTAATCCTGCCTTAGGCCCCAGGCACTTGTACAAAGTATGCCTTCAAAGAGCATCACTACTTCTAGAACTGTTTATTTTTACTTTTTAAATATTTATTTTGGGGCGAACGGAAGTGGGGGACAGAGGACCTGAGGCCGGCTCTGGGCTGACAGGCTGACAGCAGTGAGTTCGATGTGGGGCTCAAACTCATGAACTGGAAAATCATGACCCGAGCTGAAGTCATACGTTCAACTGACCGAGCCACCCAGGTGCCCCTAGAACTGTTTAAAAGCAGTGAGAATGAAGGAGAAATTCATTTTTAAGAAATACACACCACGTATAAGAAGTTGGGTTTTCCTTGAAAGGAATGCACAGTAGTGACGTGCCTTGCCCTCAGAGCCCCTGCGGAACGTTGTCGTGAAAGCAGTGCTAACTGATGTTGACAACAGGGTGTCTCCCACCTTCGGGGCTGACAGCATACGACATAAGCACATGCTCATTTTCTTTTGAATTTGTGTCGGTTAGGAATGGGGAAATCTTTTTTTATATATAATATTTTTTAATTCTTTTTTTTTAAAGTTTGTTTATTTTGAGAGAAAGAGAGAGAGACAGAAAGCAGGGGAAGGGCAGAGAGGGAGGGAGAGAGAGAATCCCAAGCAGGCTCTGCACTGTCAGCACAGAGCCTAATGCAGGGCTCGAACTCCCATACTGTGAGATCATGACCTGAGCCGAAACCAACAGTCAGATGCCTAACCGACTGAGCCACCCAGATGCCCTAGGAATGGGGAGATCTTAGCTAACTGGGGGAAATAAGGGACAGTCCCGTCTTGGTTATGCTTAGTTGGATGAACAATAAGTATCATCAGAGGAAGGGCAATTAATTTTGCTTGAGGGTAGCAGGCAAGAGTCAGGAAGGCTTTATAGAGAATGGGGACATCCTCTTTAGTCGTCTGAGAAATTAAAATGGGTACAAAAGTCTAGAAATAGGGGCACCTGGGTGATCCAATCAGTTAAGCACCCAACTCTTGATTTTGACTCAGGTCATGATCTCACGGTTTGTGGGAATGAGCCCCACATCAGGCTCTGTGCTGACAGTGTGGAGCCTGCTTGGGATTCTCTCTCTCTCTCTCTCTCTCTCTCTCTCTCTCTCTGCCTCTCCCTCTTGCTGCCCCTCCCCCACTCACACTCTATCTGTCTCTCTCAAAATAAATAAATATTAAAAAAAATAAAAATAGGTGTGCCTCAGTGGCTCAGTCAGTTAAGCGTCCGACTTTGGCTCAGGTCATGATCTTGTAGTTCATGGGTTTGGGCCCCGCATCAGCTGTTTGTACTGACAGCTCAGAGCCTTGGAGCCTGCTTCGGATTCTGTGTGTGTCTCTCTCTCTCCACCCCTTCCCTGCTCATGCGTGCTCTCTCTCTCTTTCAAAAATAAACATTAAAATTTTTTTTAATTAAAAAATAATAAAATTAAAAATAAATAAAAGTATTTTAAGGAACCTTGAGAATATAAGTGGGGCCAAACATAAATGATTTGTATGTTTAAAAATGACCTGTGTTAAAGGGCATTGGGCTGGTATTTGGGATATAAAACAGTGTCGAAACACAGTGGAGGTGCTATTAGTTTTGCTTTGGTGAGTTTTTTTCCCTCCCATACTTTATTCTCCTGTGACAAGTACTTTAAGAGTTGAAAATCAAATATTATTTGGTACTAGCTTTCAATTATTTTTCTTTTTAAAAAAAAATTTTTTTTAACATTTTATTTATTTTTGAGACAGAGAGAGACAGAGCATGAACGGGGGAGGGTCAGCGAGAGGGAGACACAGAATCTGAAACAGGCTCCAGGCTCTGAGCTGTCAGCACAGAGCCCGACGCGGGGCTCGAACTCACGGACCGCGAGATCATGACCTGAGCTGAAGTCGGCCGCTTAACCGACTGAGCCACCCAGGTGCCCCTCAATTATTTTTCTACAAAAAGAACTTCTCCTTGGAGTGAACACAATTTGTGAAAAAGAAAACCCCATTATAATTTTTGCAGCCAAGAGAAGTTCTATTAGCCTTAAAAAAAAAATCTCCCATCCATTTTTTAAAGGCTTTTAAAATATATGCTTATTTATTTATTTTTGAGGGAGAGAGAGATAGTGCATGGGTGGGGAAGGGCAGAGAAAGAGGAGGAGAGAAAAATCCCAAGCGCAGAGCCTGATGTGGGGCTCGAACTCACAAACTGTGAGATGATGACTGAGCCGAAATCAAGAGTCAGCCGCTTAACTGATTGAGCCACCCAGACACCCCTCCCATCCATTTTTAATGCTTCTTATATTTTATCTTCAAATATTCTGATGATCTGCTTATACTGGGTATTACAGGAAGCTTCTGTGGTTTTCTTTTATTCTCCTGTGTGGAAATAATAACAGTGGTTTCTGCTGTCCACTGAGCATCTACTGAGCGTTGGTCCTGTGTTGAGTCTTTTATATATGTTCTCTCTCATCCTTAAAGCAAACCTCTACGGCAGGTAGTAGTGGCATTTTCAGATGAGAAAGCAGGCCTGGGAATCCCGACCATCTACCTGGAAAACGGAGAAACTGAAATTCGTTCTATTCTAGTCTGTGCATTCCATGTGCCTTATATCTTTCCATTCCCTGCTTTGTAGGTGTTTATGGGCACTTGGATTCCCTCTCTTTTCAAGATTTGTGCTAATCATATTGTTAATATAATAATAATAATAACGCCAAATATGAGGTGAGATAATATTTAAGAATTCGATCAGTACAAGAATTTTCTAGAAGTCTCCACTCCCGTCCCCAATTCCCCTTGCTGGAAGTTACTAGTTTGCCTGGCTCTTTCAGACTTTCTCTGGAGGTCATGGTTAGTTCCCTCCATCCAGGGGAACTGGCTGGAGAAAGGGGCCTGGCTGTCCCATGTGATCAGGTCATGTTGCTGTAGTTCATTGTTGCTGTAGTTCATTGTAGTTCATGCTGTAGTTGCTGTGGTGGGTCTTTGGGGTCTGATGGTCATCAAGCTGCATCGCAGCACATTCTTGCTGTTGATTTCCTTTTGCTCTGATCCTTTCAGGAAGCCCAGCTAATTCTTCCATTGCTCTTGTTAGGGTTTACAGTTAGTAGGTTTGTTCTTTCAGATTTTATAACTATTGTACCTGTTTTTAAAAGGTCTCGGGGCACCTGGGTGGCTCAGTTGGTTGAGTGTCTGATTTTTGATTCTGGCTCAGGTCGCGATCCCAGGGTCATGGGATCCAGCCCTGGATTGGGCTCCGTGCTGAGCCTGGAGCCTGCTTGAGATTCTGTCTCCCCGTCTGCCCGTCTCCCCTGCTCATGCGCTCTCTCTCTCTCTCTCTCAAAAAAGTCTCAGTTTGATATAGTCGAACTTAATATTAATTTCTGTCAGTTGTTGACAGTTAAATTGTACAGACTGAAGCTTTTCAACAGAGAGAATGTTTCCAGGGGAGGCCCCCCCCCACCTGTCACACCCTCCTCGGTCTCATCAGCTGTCTCATCAATAGGACTGAACCTGTAGAGGACAGTCACTTTGTTTATGGAGAAAAGAAGAGGTTTGTGTTTTGTTTTTAATGCTTTGCTATTTCGCCCTTTTCGTACGTAGACTTGCTTATTTCGAGCTACTTATCACTCTACAGAGCTTCCGACTATGCTTTTACTTCCATGCTTTAAATTCTGGTTTCAGAGTTTGGTCATATTTGATGATGTCTCTTGTTTCCCCCCTGAAAGAAAACTCAGACCCTGCTGTTAAGAAACTAATATTTGTCAGTGACAGAAGTAGACCTGCCAATATAGGGACTATGCGGTAGCCCTTGTTTTTATTAGTAAGAGTGTCACCCCACGCCAAGGGGCAGGTCACACACTTCAGGTGGGCACTGCCCTTTCTACGGGCGCGGTCATCAGCTACAGCCAGAACTCACAGAGCTGGGGGCAAGAAGTCATGCCACTAGGTGGAAACCAAAACCTAGTAGGAGGGCCTCGGTGAGAGACGAGTGGGAGCTCGAATGGCTCACGTGATGTGTAGGGAGGCAGCTGCTGTACAGTGGGGGCTGTGCAGGAGACAGGGAGCGACCCAAGGCAGCTTCTCCCAGCCGACTCATGGGTAGGGCCTGCCAGCCTTCGGACGGAGTTAGCCTGGAAGGATCAGAAGTCCGTCTTTGCAAGCCAAACCATTTCTATGAACTTTTATGGAGGGTGTGTGTGTGTGTGTGTGTGTGTGTGTCTGTGTGTGTGTGTGTGCATGTGCATGCACTTGTTGTAGTTAGGGCCCCTTTGCCATTTTTCCATTACTAAGACTTAGAAAAATTTGTTTGAAATTCCCTTCTGTCTCTCTCATTCTGAAGGGAACAAAAAGGAGAGGGTTTTGGCAGCATTTTAGCCACAGCTTCTAAGAGGTCCAGTTGGGGCGCATACCCCTGGGCCCGGTGTGGCGGTGGCGGGGCAGGCGAAGGTGGCCGGTCCCCAAGGAGAATAGAACTGAGGCGAGCAGATTCAGGGATATTCAGTCTCCTGTGTGTTTCCAGTTTTTATTTACAAATATTTCTCTATAATCATGTTTTTGAAACCTAAGTAGTTCTAACAGGACTTATACCACAAAATGACAGTACCCTATCCCGGCTTTCTCTGTTGCTGGGTCCTCCTCCCCAAAGTCTTCTAGCTGTTTCTTCTAGTAATGTGCCTCATTATTTCTAAGAAATACACACAGACATTATTTTTTCAAAGAGCGAACCTCATAGTTTACACTCGTAATACAGCTTTATTCTTTGCCACCGCTACTTGTTTGGATCAGCTCTGTGTGTGTGGTTGTTTTCCTCACTCTTTGGGTGGTCAAAAGAAAATTCAGAGAGCTTTACATGATACGAGTATCATATTGAACAAGAAACCAACTGTTCGTGAACAGGGAGGCCTCACACCCAAAGTGGTTAAGAGCTTGACTCTCAGCGGTTAGAATTCAGGGAGTATGTTGTTTGGTTTTGTAAATTGTGATTGGTTACTAGAAACTTCTGTTCTTTTTAGGGTAGTAGCACTGTGTAAGTTTTCTTGTGCGCAGCCGACTGGCTTGGAAGCCGTAAGGTCACAGTGCTATGAAGAAAGCTTCAATTTTGTTTAGGGTCAGCGCCCCCATTTAGGTGAAATTGGGGCAGTTAAAGATTTGGTTACGTGATTATGAGTGGTTTAGGGGGTCTGTTCAAACTGTGGCCTCCATTCTGGTTTCCCTTTAGCCGGGTGAGATCAGTTGCCACACAATAAACAAATATCACAAATTTAGTGGCTAAATTTTTAACCCATTTATTATCTTGAAGTTCTGGAGGTCAGAAGTCCAGATGGGCCCAGCTGCGTTCACTGCTTAGGGTCTCACGTGGCCAAAGTCAAGGTGTCCATCAGACTGGCTTCCTATCAGGAGGTTCTGGGAACAATCACTGCCAAGAGCATCCAGGCTGTTGGCAGAATCCAGTTCCTTCTCAGTGGTAGGACTGAGGTCCCTGTTTTCTTGCTGGCTTTCGACCAGGGGTCATTCTCAGCTCCTGCAGGCTGCCCTCTGTCCCTTCCACGCGGCCTTCTCCATCCTTGGGCCAGCAACAGTGTGTCAAATCCTGTTGGTCCTTTGTTTTGCTTTGTTTTAAAAAATTTTTTTTAGGGGCGCCTGGGTGGCGCAGTCGGTTAAGCGTCCGACTTCAGCCAGGTCACGATCTCGCGGTCCGTGAGTTCGAGCCCCGCGTCAGGCTCTGGGCTGATGGCTCAGAGCCTGGAGCCTGTTTCCGATTCTGTGTCTCCCTCTCTCTCTGCCCCTCCCCCGTTCATGCTCTGTCTCTCTCTGTCCCAAAAATAAATAAACGTTGAAAAAAAAAATTAAAAAAAAATTTTTTTTAAATCTCTATTTTTGAGAGAGAGACAGAGTGTGAGCAGGGGAGGAGCAGAGAGAGAGGGAGAGAGGGAGACACAGAATCTGAAGGAGAGCTATCAGCACAGACCCTGACACGGGGCTCGAACTCATGAACTATGAGATCATGACCTGAGCCGAAGTCGGATGCTTAACCGACTGAGCCACCTAGGCGCCCCTGCTTTGTTTTTGAAAGTTTATTTTTTTGTTTTGAGAGAGAGAATGTGTGAGAGCTAGTGCAGACGTGTGAGCCGGGGAGGGACAGAGAGAGAGGGAGAGAGACAGAATCCCAAGCAGGCTCCGCACTGTCAGCACAGAGCCCGACGTGGGGCTCGATCCCATGAACCATGAGATCATGACCAGAGCCAAAGTCAAGAGTTGGAAGTTTAACTGACTGAGCCCCCCAGGTGCCCCTGTTGATGCTTTGAAGCTCTGACTTCTCTGCTTCTAAAGGGTTGATGTGGTTAGGTGAGTCAGCCACATAACCTCTCTTTTGCCATGTCATGCCACATAACCACGGGTATGAGGTCAGGTCACAGGTTCCACCCACACTGCAAAGGGTAGGGATCAGGAAGGGCCAAGGTCCCTGGAGCTCATGTTAGAATTCCACCTACCCCATGAGAGAATGTCGTTTTTCTTGAGTGATACGTGCAGAAGTATTTAGGGATAAAGGGAGTATGAAAAGAGTGTAGTCTCAATGGTTCAGAAAAATATCACCTATGTAATATTTATGTATTATTCATACATGTATGCAGAGAGAGGAGAGAAAGAGGGGAGGGGAGGGCACACGAACATATGAGTGTGAGAAAACAGACAGGACAAAACGTAAATGGAGTTTCTTGTATTATTATTGAAACTATAAGTTTTCAATGGTACAAAAATTTACCCCCTCTGCAAAGTTAGGAAGTAAAAGTGTAGGCTTTGTCAGGTAGTAAACTATCTGGACTTCGTCTAAAGCTGGAGTTTCTTGCCCCTTCCCCCTCAACCTGCCTCTGGTCTGGAATCTGGTGTCTTGTGTAGGAAGAAGGGAGTTCTCCTCCTAACCTCCGCCTGGCCCGGGACTTCTGGTGTGTCCGGGGCGGGGGTGGGGGGCGCAGTGGTGGCTGAGTGGGGAGGACAGGTGCCGCAGAGCTTTCACCTGGCTTCCACTCGTGGCTCGGATAGTTGAAAGCTGATTCTCTGGGTGAGTTTGTGGGCTCTCCGCTCCCCCGCCATCCCTTACTGCCACCTGTTCTACACGGTGAATGTCTGTTTTGGCCGTCAGCCCCATAGTGGCTCATTCCTGGGCTGCCAACAGGCAGTCATGGGCAGAGTCCCTGGAGGTGGCTCCAGACCCTTCTCTTTCCCTCAGGGGCCCGCATCTGGACCATGGAAAACACTTAGGTATCCTTTGCTCTGACAAAGTCTGGGAATGTAGGCTGTTCCCAACATGGCCGCCATGAAGGAGCCCATCAGATTCTGCCTTTTAGTCTTTTCCAGGCCTGGATTCATGAGGAGCCCCATAGCCCAGGAGATAAAGGTCAGGATGTCATCCCCATTAGGCTTAAGGTCAGGGAAAAGTAGCTCGTGCCACCTCTCTCCATGGTAGGGGAGGGGTCCGCACAGTGTACTTGACATCTATTTCCAGAAACATCTCTAATATCCAGCTTCCTGTCCTCTTCACTTCCAGTGCACCGACTCCCTGTGTCGAGGGCTCGGGTCCCAGCCCAGTGTTTCAGCCACCCACTTTCCAAGTCAGGCCTCAGTGGTCTAGCTTTGGGATGGGGGACAGTTGGCTCCTATCTTTTTGGTTTTTCTGTTTTGTTTTTTTAATTTTTTTTATGTGTACTTATTTTTGAGAGAGAGAGAGACAGAGACAGAGCGTGAGTGGGGGAGGGGCAGAGAGAGAGGGAGACACAGAATCCAAAATAGGCTCCAGGCCCTGAGCCGTCAGCACAGAGCCCAGTGAGGGGCTTGACCTCACAAACGGAGAGATCATGACCTGAGCCCAAGTCAGACAACTTAACTGACTGAGCCACCTGGGCGTCTCTCCTATCGTTTGGACCTTGAACCAAAACAGACGGGCAGACTCACACTTTAATATGTCTGTTGCTGTTCCTGGTTTGTTGATTTTAGAGTGATACCTGCTCTTGATTCCTACTATGGACGGTGAAGATCCAGCCCTCTTACATCACCCTGGGCCTCCACTCTGTCCCTCAGTCCTCTCAGAACAAGTATATCATACTGTTTTGGTTAATTCAATGTAAATTATTTGCATAATTATGATGATGTATTTATTTCTGATCAAAGTGGCATAGTATGATGATTTTCCTTGTAGGATATTCCCCCCCTGAAATTGAATTTTTTTTTTTGCTAGTTTTCTGTACTATTGCCAATTCTTCTCCAACTGTCCAGCGGAATTCTCAACCTCCTCTGAAGAGCTTTTCCACATGCTCAGACATCCTGTGACCGATCAATTTCATTCTTTCCCCGGGGGCTTCTGTTATCAGGTCTCCATTCTCCTGCCCTGTCCGACAAGCTGGTTACTCTTTAGGCCTGCACAGCTGTGGCCTCAGAGTTTCCTTTGTCCCCCTCCTGTCCCCTGGCTGTATCTCTTCCAGGTTTATATCTTCATTTTTTGGAGCACATCTTCCAGTAACTTCCCAAGAAAGGCTGCATGGGAGGACATGCCTTATGCTGCTTTCCAATTGGTAGCTTGGTGGGGGGGGGGGGGTGGTGGTGCCTAGATGGCTCAGTTGGTTGAGTGTCCAACTTTGGCTCAAGTCATGGTCTCACAGTTCGTGAGTTCGAGCCCTGCATTGGGCTCTGTGCTGTCAGTGCGAAGCCTGATTCAGATCCCCTGTCCCCCTTGCTCTCTGCCCCTCCCCTCTCTCTCTCTCTCAAAAATAAATAAACACTAAAAAAAAAAAATGGTAGCTTTGAAATAGTTTCCTCAGTATTTTGAAAGCATTGCATTTAGGTTTTACTGGTGCTGAAGAGAAGTTAAAATACCTTTTTTTAAAAATTCTTTTTTAATGTTTATCTTTGAGAGAGAGACAGAATGTGAGCAGGAGAGGGGAAGAAAGAGAGGGAGACACAGAATCCGAAGCAGGCTCCAAGCTGCCAGCACAGAGTCTGACATGGGGCTCGAACTCATGGACCACGAGATGATGACCTGAGCCTAAGTCAGACGCTTAACCCACTGAGCCACCCAGGCGCCCCTAAATACCTTCTTCTAACTAAATCTTTGAACACAGCCTGTTTTATTCTGAAAGTTTTCAAGATCTAGTCTAGTGTTCTGAAGTGTTTGTAGCATCAGTGACTTTTCACTTCTTGTTCTGGGTACCTAGTGCTTCCCTTCCACTTGAAAACTTGCATTTTCCGGTTTGGGGAGACATTCTTGTATGATTTCTTCCTGTTGATTTTCTCTTTTCTTTCCTCCAAAAAGCCCTATCAGTTAGATAGTGGACTTCCTAAATTGAGCCTCTGGTTTTATTTTCTTCTCCTTCCCCACCTCTCCCTCCTTCTGCTTCTCCTTTTCTGCTTCTGTCTTTTTTGTTCTACTTTCTTGGAGATTTTCTCAATTTTATTTGCTAACAATCTACTTAATTTTGTCATTTGTTCTGTCGTATTTTGTTGTTTTTTAATGCTATTTTTGAGGGAGAAAGAGACAGAGCGTGAGTGGGGGAGGGGCACAGAGAGAGGGAGACAGAGAATCCAAAGCAGGGTCCAGGCTCTGAGCTGTCAGCACAGAGCCCGACATGGGGCTTGAACCCATGAACTGTGAGATCATGACCTGAGCCAAAGTCCGAAGCTTAATCAACTGAGCTGCTCAGGTGCCCCTCTTCTATCATACTTTTAATCTAAGAACCCCTATGACTCTCTTCGTGGGTGACTATCATGACTTTTCTCTCTGGGAACAGGAATTCAGGCTTGTTTTTTGGAGATCTGTTTCGTTCCTTGCAGTTTCTCTAGTTCCTCCGATCTCTTTCCTACCTGTTTCACGTCAGAGGCTTGTCTTAAATAAATATCATGTGGTTCATCCAGGTTTAAGACTAAAGCCTTGACAAACCTTGGCTGGAAGCTCTGTGCGCAGCTGGGACTCATCAAGGGGTGGGTTTCACTGCAGGGTGTCCGCTGTGAACCTGCAGGTCTCACTGAGAATCCTGCAAAAGTCAATGTCCCGGAGGCCTTTGGGGCAGAAGGGGACAGGGAGGGGTAATTCTCTTTCTCCAAAGAAAACTCTTCCAGGGGCATCCGGGTGGCTCAGTCCGTTAAGCATCCAACTCTTGATTTCGGCTCAGGTCATGATCTCACCAATCGATCGTGAGTTCCAGCCCCGTATTCAGCTCTGTGCTCGGAGCCTGTTTGGGATCCTCTCTCTCCCTTTCTCTCTGCCCCTCCACTGCATTCTCTCTCTCTCTCTCTCTCAAGATAAATAATAAATAAACACTTTTAAAAGAAGAAAAGAAAACTCTTCCAAGTCCCCTGGTTGGGGCCAGAAGCCGAGCCTGTGTTCTTGGAGCTGAGTAGTGCACATTTCCGAACACAGACTCTTTCTTCATTATCATGACCCTTCTCCTTCTTTGTCCACTATCCCCACCCTCCCCGGGCCTGGAACCTTCCCACTTCTGTTTTTCTGTGGACTAAATCTCCATTCTCCTCAAGTGAGGGTAGGTGGGGGTGGCGGTGTTCTCTGGTTTCCTGGGGCAGGTGGGACGACCCGGGTTGGAATGGTCTCTGCAGACTGTGGGCCCACCCTTTCTACCCGTTTCTTACTCACCACCTTCTGCCGCTCATGGCCCCTCGTCCCGAGTCTCTGGGGGATTCTGCCATTAGATCTGCTTCTTTCTCCTTGCCACCTACTTTGCCAGCATCTGGTGTTCAGTAACTTTTCCTTGTATTATTATTATTATTATTCTTCCATTGCCCTCATTTTAGACACGTTTTAAGAATGTATCCAGTCTACTGCACTTTAACAATGTATTAAATTATATTTTTATTAGTAGTAAATATATGGATACACACTCATAACAGATATAAATATATAAATGTATTCAAGTGACCCTAGAGATGAATAGTGACAATAATCACTATTTTCCCAGAAGCACCCACGCTTAGCAGTTGTATTTGTCTTTCCAAAGGGAATTTACACACACATTCACACACATACCAAAGCATGTAGGTAGATATTAATGGATTTTATTTTATTTATTTATTAAAAAAATTTTTTTTTAGTGTTTATTTTTGAGAGACAGAGACAGCATGAGTGGGAGAGGGCAGAGTGAGAGCGAGAGGGAGACCCAGAATATGAAGCAGGCTCCAGGCTCTGAGCTGTCAGCCCAGAGCCCGACGTGGGGCTTGAACTCACAGACCGCAAGATCATGACCTGAGCCGAAGTCAGACGCTCAACTGACTGAGCCACCCAGGCGCCCCTATTTTAAATCAAGAAAGCAATTTCTTTGCCTACCCCTGAGAATATTCCTTTTTTAAATAAAGGGCAGTGCTTAACCCAAAGGCCTGACCCGCTTCTAGTCATATTTAAGGTTCCTCTGCAGGTGGCAGACATTTTTAAGGGGCCTTTCAAGTGCCCCTTGAAAATAATTCATGTAGTAAGACACCTGCCCGTAGGCCAGCCATGGTGGCTCTGGGGGCACTTGAGCCAGCATAGTGCCCGTGACAGTCTAACTCTTCTCGCGTGGCTTTACCATCCCTGCCCTCTCTCCTCCTGTTGTATCGTTTCCTCCGACACCCGCCTTTCCTCTAGATGCAATCAGCTGACTCTTGTCTCCAGTGGCTGGTCCGCGGAGCTAAGGACGTTATGTATCCTGGCTAAGGGATGCACGTTAGCATCTGGACCTGACTGCCTCTCGGGCTTTAGGCATGAATTGGCCTGCCACGTGCGTATGTTTTCATCGTGGCCCTGGCTGAATAGACTTTCTTAAGAGATAGACCCAGAGCCACCCCTGAGTATTTCCGTTTCCGTGACTAGCTTCGGGCGGGCTACTTGACTTGGTGGTCCACAGCAGGGACCTCAGTGTGACTCTTTGTCCCTGCATTAGGGCCTGCGGCTGCCAAACCAGACTTGATCTCGAAGCTGGAACGTCGGGCTGCGCCCTGGATCAAGGACCCAAACGGGCCCAAGTGGGGGAAAGGTCGTCCTCCAGGTGAGTCTTGACCTACTGAGCTCTGAAGGGCACATCCTGGGGCCCACGTGGCCACGGCGGGTCACACAGTGTTCACTCAGCCATTCCTGTCCTGCTCCTGTTGTGCAACAGGCCTTGTTTTAGGCCCTGGTGGACAAAGATGAGTAAGAAACTTAACTGTGCCGTCCAAGTGTCAGACAGCCTGGGAAACGGGGTGCGTACGGGAAAAACGAGGCCCTTTCATGAGCAGAATGCTAATGGGGTCTGTGGTAGAGCTGGTGGGGGCGATGTGTGGGAGACACTGGTTATAAGGAACTCTGCGACTGCAGGCCTGCAAGCCGCCCTTCTTCCCTCCCCCTCCAGTTTTTCGTGACAGCACCCTGGCCTGTGAGAGTTCACTGTTTTGTGTATCTCAGTCAGGGGCTTTTTGGCTAGTAGCTACTGTGAATACTTCGGTACCTCCCTTCTTTCTTTCTTTTATAAGATTTTTTAAATGTTTATTTTTTTTTTAATTTTTTAATAATTTTTAAAAATGTTTTTATTTATTTTTTTGAAGGAGAGAGAGAGAGACAGAGCAAGTGGGGGAAGAGCAGAGAGAGAGGGAGACACAGAATCCGAAGCAGGCTCCAGGCTCCGAGCTGTTGGCACAGAGCCTGATGCGGGGCTCGAACTCACGAACCGTGAGATCATGACCCGAGCTGAAGTCGGACGCTCAACCGACTGAGCCACCCAGGCACCCCTTAAATGTTTATTTTTGAGAGGCAGGGGGGAAGGGCAGAGAGAGAGGGGGACGTAGGATCCGAAGTGGGCTCTGCACTGACAGTAGACAGCCCGATGCAGAGCTTGAACTCACAAACTGTGAGATCACGACCTGAGCTGGAGTTGGACACTTAACCGACTGAGCCGCCCAGGCGCCCCTGTACCTTCCTTCTTTCTAAGGCTCATAAGACGACTTATGGATACTTAACCTCATTTCTTTGTGGTGCCCGAAAGAGGATTGAAGTCACTTGTTTATCCAATAGCATCTATGGCCAAGGTGGCTCATTAAGCTTGCTAGCAGCTGATGTCACACGGTCCCAGGGTAGCTGTGTGGATGGAGAGAGGGAGGCTGGCTAAAGGTCCCACAAGGGTCAGTGGACCTCTCTTAGACTGCAAGCTGACTTACACAGATAACAATGGGGAACGGTTTAAAGAGAAGTCACTGATGATTTCTAGAAAGGTAGATCACATTCAGCTCTGCTTTGCATAAGGGATACTCATTAAATTGGATATCCTAGTTGATAGGAGGCTACAGAGTTCTGGGCAGCAACACTAAGCACATTTGTATTTGCTCCAAAGGGAAGAAGAAAATGGTGGCCGGAAGAGAGGCAGATGCACAGGCCTTGGCTGTAGAATCCACAGTGCTTCCGGCCCCTTCAGTGGAGACCCGTAGTTCCCACGGTAATCCCAGCCTTTGTGAAGTTGAAGTAGATGGACCCAGGAAAATCAAGAGGACTTACAGACCCCGTTCAATCCAGAGGTCATGGTTTGGGCAGTTCCCGTGGTTAGTAATCGACCCCAAAGAGACCAAGCTCTTCTGTTCAGCTTGCAAAGAAAGACCTAGTCTCCACGACAAATCATCCCGGTTAGTCCGCGGCTACACGGGGCCTTTTAAAGTGGAGACTTTGAAATACCACGAGGTCAGCAAAGCACACAAGCTCTGTGTCAACACCGTGGAAGTCAAGGAAGACACCCCTCAGGCTGCCCCGGTCCCAGAGATCTCCAGTGACCTGATGGCGAACATGGAGCACTTTTTCAACGCCGCCTACTCCATCGCGTATCACTCGAGGCCCCTGAATGACTTTGAGAAGATCCTGCAACTCCTCCAAAGCACCGGGACCATGATCTTGGGCAAGTACCGCAATCGCACCGCGTGCACGCAGTTCATCAAATACATCTCTGAGACTCTCAAGAAGGAGATCCTCGAGGATGTCCGGAGCTCCCCTTGTGTGAGCGTGTTGTTGGACAGCTCCACAGACGCCTCCGACCAGTCCTGCGTGGGGATTTATATCCGCTACTTTAAGGGCATGGAGGTGAAAGAGTCGTACATTACTTTGGCCCCTCTCTACAGTGAGACGGTGGACGGATACTTTGAGACCATCATCTCTGCCCTGGATGAACTGGACATCCCCTTCCGGAAGCCCGGTTGGGTGGTCGGCCTGGGAACCGATGGCTCGACCATGCTGAGCTGCAGAGGAGGCCTCGTGGAAAAGTTCCAGGAGGTCATCCCCCAGCTGCTGCCTGTCCACTGCGTCGCCCACCGGCTGCACCTGGCCGTGGTCGACGCTTGTGGGGGCATCGATCTGGTGAAGAAGTGTGACCGGCACATTCGGACCGTCTTCAAGTTTTATCAGTCCTCGAATAAAAGGCTGAACGAGCTGCAGGAAGGCGCGGCTCCCCTAGAGCAGGAAATCATCCGCCTGAAGGACCTGAACGCCGTCAGGTGGGTGGCCAGCAAGAGGCGCACGTTGAACGCGCTCATCGTGAGCTGGCCGGCCCTGGCGAGGCACCTCCAGGGCGTGGCGGAAGCCGGGGGCCAGATCGGGCACAGGGCCAGAGGCATGCTGAAGCTGATGAAAAGCTTCCATTTCGTCAAGTTCTGCCACTTCCTTTTGGACTTCCTGAGCATCTACAGGCCTCTGTCCGAGGTGTGCCAGAAGGAGATCGTGCTGATTACGGAGGTGAACTCCACACTGGGACGGGCCTACGTGGCCCTGGAGACCCTCCGTCACCAGGCAGGGCCCAAAGAGGAAGAGTTCAACGCCGGCTTCCGGGACGGGCGGCTCCATGGCATCTTTTTGGACAGAATGCAGATGGCAGAGCAGCGGTTCCAGGCGGACAGGGAGAGAATGATCCTGACCGGGATCGAGTACCTCCAGCAAAGGTTTGACACAGACCGGCCCCCGCAGCTCAAGAACATGGAGGTGTTTGACACCATGGCCTGGCCAAGTGGGATTGAACTTGCCACTTTTGGGAACGATGACATTCTTGCCCTTGCCAGATACTTTGAGCTCTCCCTCCCCGCAGGGTACAGCGAGGAAGCACTCCTGGAGGAGTGGCTGGGCCTGAAAGCCATCGCCAAGAACCTCCCGTTCTCCATGCTGTGTAAGAACGCCCTGGCCCAGCACTACCGGTTCCCCTTGCTGAGCAGGCTGGTGGCAGTGGTGGCCTGCGTGCCCGTCTCCACCTCCTGCTGTGAGCGGGGCTTCAGTGCCATGAACCGGATCAGGACCGACGAGAGGACCAAGCTCTCCAACGAGGTGATCAACATGCTCATGATGACGGCAGTGAACGGTGTGGCAGTCACGGAGTACGACCCCCAGCCCGCCATCCAGCACTGGTACCTGACCTCCTCAGGCCGGCGTTTCAGCCACGTCTATACTTGTGCCCAAGCACCACCTCGCTCCCATGTGGGTAAGTCCGTGTGACAGAGTTCCTGGACGTGGGAAAACGAAGGGAGAGAATCTTATCTTCCCAATCCCATGCTGACCTTGGACACGGAGGTGTTTGACACTGTGTCAGCTGTCACAATAGGCGTGGTCTCAGTGGGTGCGCGAGACACGACATCTACCCTCACACAGCTTATGATCCGGCTAGGGAGGCAGGGCATACTCGCTGCGGGCAGCAGGGAGCAGTGCTGAGAGCACGAATTTTCGGAGCCAGTCTGCCCGCTGGTTCCGCTAACTAGTGTGTGACGTCGGGCAGGTTAATCGCATTGTGCTTTGGTTTTTTTCTGTAAAGTGAATTAATACGTGTCGAGTGCACAACGTCTGGCCCCTAATGCCAGCGGCACCCTCTGAAGGTTAAGACCAGGACTGGAAGTAACCAGAGGACTGGACAAGCTGGGGTGGTGAGCTCACGTTCTCCGTGGTGCTGTGTCGGCTCTTTTAGGAGGGAAGAAGTCAGGTCGGAGGGGCCAAGAAGAAGATTCTAGGTGGAGGAGAGGGCTGGGGCATCCTGGGCAGGGAGGCATCTGTGAGGGGCACAGCCCAACTAGCCTGGGGGCCGGGGTGGGGACGGACTGGAGGGATGCTTATGTTATATGGGAGGTGAGTTTCTGAGTCTGAAGTGAGCAAGTCTCCTCTTTTCAAGTAGTCCCTGAAAACCAAAGAGGCCCTCCAGGCTATTCGTGTGTCACTTCTCAGTGACAGCAATGAAGTTTCTTCCTTGACATCTTGTTGTTTCTGGTCCCCTTCCATTGCTTGTGCTCCTGTGTGGTTACCGCCCGGTCTGTGGTCATCAGCTGCGGACAGGGTCTCAGGCTTGCCAGGGGCTCCCCAGGAAGCAGGGCGGCCCTGGCCCCATTGCTGGGCAAGGGGAGGGGCCTGGGGTGGAAGCGGAGAGAGGAGACGGGGAGAAAGGTAGGGAGCCGGAGAGTGAATCCTTCGCCCACGCGTTTGCTGAGTGAGCTGCTCCCCGCGTCCAGCCGTGTGGAGGTGAAGGGTGCTCTCAAGTGTGCCCTTTTGCAGGGGGCGGTGGGACTAGTACATCTGAAGCAAATACAGGGCACTACCAGATTTGATAGGATAAGGCCCTCCTTCCCAGGCAGGGTTCTCAACCTCAGCACTGTGGACACTGAGGGCTGGAAGGTTCCTCGTTGTGAGGCCCGGCCTGTGTGTGATCGGGTCTCCAGCAGCACCCCTGACCTGCACCCCTTACATACCCACTGGGCCCCCTTGGCACTCACCCAGTTGTAGCGATCAGAAGTGTGTCCAGGCATTGCCACGTGTCCCCTGGAGGGCAGAATCGCCCCAGGTGAGGCCCACCACCCCAGGGTGAGAGAACAGAGCGAGTCTAGAACAGGTCTGCCAAGAGCAGCGCAGTCATATCTCCAGGCTGTTCTGCATTCTCACCCAGCATTCCTTGGGGCACAGTGGATGTGGGAAGGGGTCGTCATCTAATCTTTTCCCCTCCGTGTAACTGTGGGTTCTCTTTCCCCTCGCACAAGGACCAGGGCTCAGGAAGGAGAAGATGGGGGCACTCTATGTGGAGGAGGCTGTGACCCAGAAACCGCCCATTCCACCCTACAAGGAGCCGGTAGAGATCCTGAAGGACTGCATCGTGGACCCTCCTGACAGACTCCTGTACCCCCCTACCAGCCAAGAGGCCCCCAAGCTGTCTTGACGGAGAGCTCACGTCGGAGCAGGAATCCTAGGGATTGCCTTGGAGGCCCCCCTCCCGCCCCCTCGCTGCTGCCTTGCCCCTGGGAATCATGGTGACAGGCTCTCTGCAGAATCAAGGCTGCCCTAGAGTCTTTGCTTGGGGGAGGGGGTGCTCTCCAAGCACCAGGAAGTGGGCAGCGACAAGATAGTTAAGCCCACCTCCCAGAGAGGCAGGGTAATCAGGAGCACAAACCTGCTTCCCAAGGCCCCTTTCTGAGCAACGGTGACCTCCTGGCACTTAAATATGCAGAAAGGTTCCTAGCTCAAATTCATTTTTAAGGTGCTTCAGGAAATAATCCCATCATGAAAGATTCCACCCCATGATCTGGTAGCAAGAGGACTTCTCTGAAATGGGAGAGAGGCTGTTGGGGCTTCCAGAAGCACCCCCCACCCCAGCATCCCCCCTGGATGGTTGGGGAGCATTCTGGGGAGGCTGCCCACAGCCTCAGTGGCATGGAGGAGGCACTGTGAGCGCAGAGGATCACCAGGCTCTAGGGACCACCGGCCCGGCTCTGGGTCTCACCCTGGCTCTACAGCAGAAGCAGGGAAGCTTCAGCTTCAGATGGGACACTTGTACCAGAGAATTTCTCTACCTCCTCCAGGGGCTCCCTTAGGAGGGGCAAGCCAAACCCTCTCCACAGAGCACTCCAGAGAGGTCATCCCGGGACAATGGAGGAAAAGTCTTTCCTGGAGGGAGTCTGCTGCTTTCCCGCGGTGGCAGCACTTACGTTTGACCTGAGCCTGGTTTCCTGAGGAGCAGACACGTCCACGCTTTCACTTGGGAGGCTTGGGCTCCAGCCCCAGCTCTGCCGCAGGCAGAGGTTCAACCGTAATGAATCCCTTCCTCTTTCCTGTGCCTCAGTTTCCCTCTCCATGACGTGGCAGCAGAGAATTCAAGTGCCTGCTGGCTCCTGGTCTGCCACTGGGCTGATGAGTGACGGCGCCTCCAGCTCCCCAAAAGTCAGACCTCGGGCTGCACAGAGTGGACGTAGCTGCCTTCAGCCCTTGTCCTCGTCCCTTGCTACCGACGTCCTTATTGCGGGAACAGAGCTCCCTAAATGTGCCAGCAGCATGGTGGCCTAGTCCGCTCTTCCCAGTTCTCTGGGACCCAGCCTGGGAGTCACTAGGGGTGCTTGTTAAATATGCTCAACTCCTTACCTGCTTGAGCGGATATCTGGGACTGGGGCTCAGCGACGGGCAGTTTGGAGCAAGGTCCTCCAGGAACTTCATGGGCTCACTCAAGCTTGAGAGCACTACCCTGGAGGCCCAGAAGGGTGTCTTGCACAACTATGTTCCCACTCTCCCACACCCCTCTCCCCTCACTCCCTGAAGCAAAGCACTTTTCCCTCCAGGGCACTTCCTTTTGGTAGGTTCCTAGGCTGCTTATCTGCTGGGGATGATGTGGGGCCTGGGTCCCCCCTTCCTAACCTTCCTGGGTAGGAAACCAGGGGAGGTTAGAGGGCAGGTTTGACCCCTGCCTTTTGCTTGTTTTAGACAGGCAGGAAATGGTGCTGTGTCCTGGCCTTGCGCCGGGGCCCCCGCCCTGTGCCGCATGCTAAGTCGCCTGGCCCTCAGCCAGCGCTCTGTCCTCTCCCCCGTCCTGGGAGGTGCTGAGAGCCTCTGAGATGCTGGTATGGACTGTCGCCTTCTAACCACCCCCCCCCCCGCCCCGCCCCGGTTCCCAGTGTTTCTGACTCTCCCTTCCCGTCACCCACCTTTAGCACTTAGCCTTAGTGCCATCGTCTTCCTGTTTTCTTCAGCTGCGAGCCAGGAATTCGTTCCCACTTTCTGCCTTCTATTAGTCTGTGGAAATGCCTCTCTTCCAGCCCCAGGGTCAGGGGTCTGGGGTATACCACGGGCCTTTAGAGCTACAGATCTGGCGGTGTTACTGTCCACACCGAGAGGGAGCCCAGGCCTCCCTCCCCCACTCACATAAGGTTCTGTGGGGAGTTCAGGACTCTGCCCCAGGCGAGGTGCTGGGGCTATAAATTGGTGGGGTGGAAGAGAGAAAGACCCCTTAAAATAGGGGTCGTTGCCCCCACCCTATCCATAGATCCCAAAGGAGGTGACTTTCTGGCAAGCATCCTCCCTGGGGCTCTTCCATCCTGTAAGAATCCTCAGTGCATGTGGCTAGTCCCGCGAGCAGCGTTGTGTGTGTGAGCTCCACACACACAGTTCCCTGTGCAGCTCTAGGTGCTGAGGTGGAGGCCAGGTAGGGAAGCATCCAGCCTCCACATCCATGTACTGAGGAAGCCTCCAGTACCAGCTTTTGAGAAAGTTGGGCCCCTTGGAGCGGGTGATGGAAAATGCTTTTTTTTTTTTTTTTTTTTGCAACGATTTGCACTGTCCACATTTCTTGAGAGGCACAGGCAGGCTAGCTAATGGCACAGAGGCCTACCGACGTTTTTGTGCAGGACCCCAGGGCTGACACGTGGTGAACACCTTTGCTGGAGACTATTACCCAGCCTGACCTCTTTGGTTTTGTTTCAAGGCACTTGCTGCATTTCAAATCCAGGGCCTGGAGACACCCTTGTTGGAGAGGCTTCCTATTTTTGCCTCACAAGAAAACAAGCTGAAGAGAAGGAGCAAGCCTTTGGCCAGAGTCCTAGCCACGCCTCCACCCTCCTGCACCAGCAACAGGCGCAGATCCCAGCATCCTCCCACCCCTGATGCCCAGAGGGTCTGACGTTCTGAGTAACCGGCATTATAACTGATGGTTTGATTTCAGTAGCCATAGAGACCAGGTGGGAAGGAATTCAGCCCCCTGCCCTCGCCAGACACCTAAGACAGTGTAACCTACCCCAGACCTTTTGGTTCTTCCTCAAGCCTACGTTGGGTTCCTAGGGCGCTAAGTATTTAGCAAGGCAGCGTGAAGATTGGCCGATTCCCTCATGCAGGTGCCCTTCAGCCAAGGATACTCAGGGCGATCGGCAGCCTCTTCTGGCTTCAGAGACGTGCAAATGAGGTTTAAAAACCCCACGTTGGATTCACAACTTTTTGCTCCCTGAATAAAACCGTTTATTTCGACCCATGCTTGCGTCCTGTGAGTCTCGCGGGTCAAAGCTCATCAAGAGCTGATCGAAGCGTGATCTGGCCCCTCGGAAAGCCCGCCCCCGCCCGAGCGACGCGCTCGCGCCTGCGCGGGGGCGACTGCGCGAGCTCCCCCTGGCGGCCCGTTCCTGCTGCGCATGCTCGGCGCCAGCGGCCGGCGGGGACCCAGCACACCTGAGCGTCCGCAGCTCGGCCTGGCACCCCAGCCTGGGCGTCCCGCGTCCGGCCATGACGGCACACTCCTTCGCCCTCCCGGTCATCATCTTCACCACGTTCTGGGGCCTCATCGGCATCGCCGGGCCCTGGTTCGTGCCGAAAGGACCCAACCGCGGGTAAGGATGGCGTGCGGGCCCGGCCTCCCTGCGGACCCCTCCCCGGGCAGCGGCAGGAGGTGCAGCGAGCTTTGGGTCAGGGCTCGTTCGGCGCCGCCTTCCTCCGTTGTCCTCACTGGCCGCCTTCGGCTCGGAACTGGCAGGCGGTCGGGGCCAAAGAGCAGAGCCAGTGGTGCTTTAGAAAGGTGGAGGGCCGACTGACGCGGGAGGCAGTTAAGCGTTCCCCCCTCCAGCCAGTGAAGCTAGAGGCCATGGCCAGCCGCTGATGCGGTTTGTCCACCGCTCACCAGCGGTGACCTTGAGCGAACGTTAGCCCTTCAGGCCTCACTTTCTTCACACGTAAAATGTGGATGATGGTGGTACGTGCCTTTTAAGGCTATACTGTGAGGAATACCCGAAATAACGCATGTAAAACAGCGCATGGCACGGATTATGTATTGCGTAATTTTTAGCAGGTTTTGTTTTCTGAGCGGCCCCTAGCAGATTTCTGTCCCTTGTGGTCGGTTTATCAGTTTCTGCATAGTATTATCCTCAGCTACGAAGGGCTCTCCCCTGAACTCGATTATAAGTTCCTCTAGGTGGAGGATTGTCTCCTTCACCACCGTGGACCCCAGTGCCCAGCACAGGGCTGGCCCACGATGCTTAGTAACGTTGAAGGAATGGATCCAGTGTAATTCCTCTGGCACTGACTTCAGGTGCTTTAGACCAGGGGTCCTGGGGCCTGATTTGGATTTGGGTGAAGGCTACTTGGACATATGGGCACTGTCCCTGATCCTGAAGTCCCACAGCATCACTTTGTGAACCATTTTAGTATCTCACCTCTGCTGCAAACTTTGGTGAGTTCTAACTGAAGTCTCTCCTGCTGCATTTTAAGCTTCTGAGTCCAGAGTTCTCTTTGTATGGACACAGAGCTACCTGTTCCCTTGATAACCACTCACTCTGCCTTAGAAATGGCTCACGGTCTCCTTGCTTCTTGCCAGCTTCTGTTTTCCATCCCCTTGCCCAATGAAGTTTGCATTGCAGAGAACATTCCATGGTGTGTTGCTGCAAATGCAGCTCTGGCGGGGGGGGGGGGGTGGTATCTTTTGTAAGATGGTAGAGAGTAGGTGGTGGAGAAGGGAGGTAAAGAGAAGGTCCATAATGCAACCTGGATGCAGTCATGGTGGGCTTCCCCCTGGGGTGATGCTTGAGTTTTTATCTTCCCTCTTACAATTGTCACCCTGAATAGAAGTCAGCCTCCTGTGTTCAGGTGGCATCAGGAAGGCCAGCAGGAAAGGGGCTGACACCAGGAGCTCTTTCTCTGGCCCTGGCCTGGCCTTGGGAGGGTGCTGGTTCCACCCATCCTGACCTGACCACCGCTTCCATTGCAGAGTCATTATCACCATGCTGGTGGCCACGGCTGTCTGCTGTTACCTCTTGTAAGTACCACTCCCCCAGTTCGACGTCTTCCCTCCTCTCCCTAGCCCTGCCCTCTCCTCTGTCCTGGTAGTGACAGATTCCACTTTTGAAAGGCTGAGTCTGTAAAACGTAGGGGAGCAGGCAGTTTGGGATGGCACAGAGAGCAGGGGGCTCGAAGTCCTGGACTCTGGGGTCCGGTTCCAAATGCGGCAGCCAAACAAGCTTTGTAGCGCCCATGTTTTCTCATCTGTGAACTGAGTGCTCTTTATGCCCGACCGGGCACCAGAATCACTGGGAGAGATGGAAAGACACAGCATTCAGGGCTCCACCCTTGACCCACTGACTCAGTTTTTCAACATCTGCGCTTAGGAGTTCATATTTCTAATACATGCTCCTGGGTGGTTGTGATGCGGCCGGTTTCAAACCATCAGATGAGCAGGAGTCTTGAAACTTGGGAAGGGGCCCCTGAGGATGTAGGAGAATAATTCCAAGGGATTCAAGAACCTGGACAGGGTGAGGGAGTCAACGTCTGGGTGCTGAATGCCCAGATGTTCTCTTCCTAAAACTGCCACTCACGATGGCCCCGCCCCCTTTACAAAAGAAGACACTCCTCCTTCCACCCACACCCCTTGTATGTCACCTTGCTCCAAGTTTAAATCATCCCGCCTGCCAAACCAGGGGATAAGACCAAGTTCTGGTTTTGAGGGAAGCCTCTCCCGTGATCAGTCAAGCCATGGGAAGCCCGTGTGGCCTCCCCTCCTCCTGGGTCTCATACGCTATCTCTGTGGGTTATGCTTGGCGTAGCTGGGGTATTCTGAATTCAGAACAATCAAAATAGGACGGATAGCAGTGATGAGATACTGATTCTTTACAAGGTAACAGAGGGGCCTGGTTCAGTCGGTTAAACATCCGCCTCTTGATATTGGCTCAGGTCATAATCTCATGGTCATGAGATTGAGCCCCATGTCGGGCTCCATGCTGAGTATGGATCCTGCTTGGAATTCCTTCTCCCCCCCCCCCCCCCCTCTCTCTGCCCCTCCCCAGCTGGCACTCTCTTGTTCTCAAAAATAAATAAATAAAAAGTTCAAAAAAATAAGAAACAATAATAAGAGGTAACATTGTTTTAAAGACAACTGGAATAAAAAATAAAAGTAACTGGAGTATTTCGCAAGACTGCCAAATTTTTCAAAATGCATAGATTAAGGCCCACATGTAAAATTTTTTACATGATGTATTTCATATTTGGGGTGTGTTTTGTAGTTAAAGCCTGTTCTATCTAATTAGATCACAGACTATTTATTCCTCTGAGTCAGTTCTCTCATTTCACTTCATACGATGTTAAATACTTTCTACCCCCTATTAACAAAAAAATGAAACTTGCTAAAAAATAATGACCCGTACTACGTTAGCTTGAATGTTAGCTTAAATACATGAGGATGTACGCTTTTTCAGGATTCTCCCGAGACAGAACGTCTCTAAGGCCCTCTGTGCTGTTTCTTGGCCTTTCGGGGCTCGGCAGAATGTCCTCATCTGTCGCAGGGAGGGCCTCAGAGGGGCTGGGGCTCGATGGCACAGAGACCAGGACATAGAGGGTGGTGGCTGGGAACAGCAGAGACGGCGTGTGCGTGGGATGTGGTAACTACAGACACCAGATGGACGTACGGGAAAGGGAGACTGGCCGCAGACCGAGTGTGCACAGGTGGAGAGGTGGGGCAGCTTATGAAAATGCCACGCCTGGAAATTATGTTCCACAAAACATCAACTCTGGGTTAATGCCGATGATAAGCAGACTACGATTTCTGACAGCTTCCAGGCGTCAGCCACGTGACTGGCTGCTTTGGGGGGGGGGGTGGTCTGAGGTCAAACAGCTGGAGCCTTCCTGCAAAACCAGATGGAGCACCAGGGGACCTATTTCTGGCATGTGAGGTCATGCACCTTTAGAGTCTCTGGGGACCCACTACTGTGGGCACACAAGTCCTGACAACAGGGTCTGGCCCTCCCGCCCCACCCCACCAAGATGTGCAGCCTGCCCATGTTCCCTGGAGATCTCCCTGGCCTGAAGGACAGCTCCCGTCCTGTCCCCAGCAGGCCTCAGCGTGGGGCTCTCTGGTCATCAGCCCTTCCTAGGAGTCAGTTCTTCGTCTTGCTCCTAGAAGTAGGTGATTCTGACGTGCCTGCTGGCAGACCAGCCCTGTCCTGCTCCCAGGTACCGGCTGGGGGAGGCCCAGACCAGAGGTGTCCTGGGCTCAGCTGGGAGGCCCCTTCAGCACGCCTCTGGAGGCCGTCTTACCCCTTCCCTGTCCCAGAGTCCAGCCCCAGCCCGGGTCTTAGAAATCTATGAAACGTCAGATCAAACCAGACCTAAGCCGGAACCCACGAACCCCGGGCCAACCTCCTGTGCTGGCCAGACTGGGGGAGGGCTCACGGGACCCTTCACCTGGAAACGCAGACCCCTGTGTGTCTGCCGGCTTGGCCACGTGACCGGACGCATGGTGCGAGGTGTGGAGCGTGGATTTCCTTCCGTGTCCTGGCTCACCCTCCCTGTGCTGTCCCCGGCAGCTGGCTCATCACCATCCTGGCTCAGCTGAACCCCCTCTTTGGGCCGCAGCTGAAGAATGAGACGATCTGGTACGTGCGCTTCCTGTGGGAGTGACCGCCGCCACTTTGGCCCCAGGTACTGGGGGCCCAGACCCCGCGGGTGGGACAGGGGCTTGGCGCGTAGGAGGAGAACACACAGGGCAGTCATAAGAGTTCACGTTTACACTCAGGGATTCATTTATTTGGCAAAAAGGAAACAAAAAGAGAAGAGGCAAAGCACGTGTATTCTTCCTGGCGGTGCCACAGGAGGGTGTGAGGCACCAGGGCTGGATGCAAGATCCGGGTCCTCGGGAAGCATGGCAGGCCCGGCCACGGTTGTGGGTTTGCAGGCCACAGAGGGCGTGGCCAGAATCTGTTGTGAGGGAGGGAGGCTCAGGGCACAGGGGCTTTTGAAGTCAGCCGAGTGGCTGGGGCACCGACAAGGACAAGGAAGTTCTCCAGGGAGGAGGGGGGGAGGCGGTGGTGGAGAAGGCGTCTCCGCGGCAAGGAAGTGACCCCTTCGTGTGATGTGCTTTTCAGGTGCCCCAGTTCTCTGGATGACTTTGGCTGTACTGTCCCTGATGACCCCTTTGTCCCCACCTTCACATCTGTATCTGAGTCCCTCCATGCTTCCCACCCCAGGATCTGTCTGGTTTGGGGACCTCCTGCCTTCTCCATCCAATCTGGGCCTTGGGAAGCCCCAAGTTCAGAGTCAGGCTGGAGCAGAAGCTATCCAGCCCTCAAACTCCCCCTGCCCCTCCCAAGTAGATCCCGGCCAGGAGCTGACGGGGGGTGGGGTGGGAGGTGGGGGGACCTTTCTCTTACAAATGTGGCAGCCCCAGAAAGGGCATGTGTTCTATGGAGAAGGGGGGTCCAGCCTGGGAGGCGGGACCAGAGAGGAAGCCCTGGGTGGGGAGTCAGCTGGTCCTCATCAGCTCTGCCACAGTCCTGCCCTGTGACCCCAGGAAGCATCTCTGCCTCTGTGGGCCTCCTCACCTCCTCACCCTGTGAGATGGACGGAAGGCGTCCCAGAGGTCTTCCCTGGGATTCTGTAATTTTCAGACACTTACAGATGTGGAATTCCCTAAGAAAGTTGAAGTAATGGAAAAACATTCACACACAAAAAACAACATAGTAATTTGGGTCAGGATTGAAAGCTGTATGTTTACTTAGCATTCTTTGTAGTTATAAAGTCGCTTAAATGGACTTGCTCAGAAAGCTGTATCTCCTTAGAATATCCTGTTCCATCTTCCTTCCCTATCTTGGCTCCTCCTCTGTGGATAAGCTCCCTGCAGCCTGGAGGGCTCAGTCTGGGCACAGGCCCAGGACTGGATTCCATCCTTTGACTACAGTGGGGTGAGTTTCAGAGCCCCCCTCATAGTAGCAGCTAGGTCACCCGGAGTTAGGGAGGATGAACCCGGAGTTAGGGAGAGATAGATGCAGGTGAGGTTTGGGCGGCACTGGGCCACTGGGTCCATCCTGGCCCCTGTCCACTCCTGCTCTGGGAGCACCTGGCCTGACAAGGCGTGGAAAGCAGAATGTGCAGGAATCAGATGAGAGGGAACCCAGGACCCCTGCCCATACTCTCCCTCCTCCCAAGAGAATTGAGGCTGAGACCTCAGGCATTTGCCCATGTCCCAGAACTAACTGGGGTCCCCCGATCTCCCACACTGCCTCCCTGGGGGAAGACACCAATCTCCAATATTTGTTGAGCGTATTTATTTAATATTCTATTTAGCGGGCATTGTCTTTGGAACAGTGGTAGAATGTGCTATGTCTCACCTAGATTTCTTGGTTCTGGGCTTGGCCTGTTGCTCAGAGCTCCCAACTGGGGCTTCCCTTTGACATGCCAGCTCACCGCACCCCCTTTCAAACTCCCTTCCTGTCCTGACCCTCTGTGGCCCTCCTGGAGAGGGGGCTGTGGAGTGTGGATTGTACTGAAAACCTGATCCATGACTAATGAGCGGCAGCTAAGTCCTGGCTGAGGCCACGCTTGCTGACTGCTGCCCCCCTGTCCACCCAGTTCTCATGTGCTCAGTGGGTGGATTTGGGGCACGGGAGAGACCGGCAGCTGCTTGGAGCCGCAGTTCTGGATCGTGGACACTGAAAACTACATTCTCCTGAGACCAGAAGGAGAATACAGCCGTCCCAGGTTCTGCCCAGAAGCAGTTCCGGCAGGAGAAGGGAAGATGATTGTTCCAGTGGAAGTCTGACCGGCCTCTTCTGTGCCCCAGATACAGAGAGCACGGCGCCTGAGGGTGAGCAATAAAGCAGGCCCCCCAAGTCTCCAGAGCGTGTCCTGCCTCGTTCCTGAATACCTGAGCGCACCCAGTCTGCCCGCCCTGCCCCTCCTGCAGGGGACGGAGCAGACTGAGCAGAGGGCACTGGTCCTCCAGGGCCAGGGAGGGTGGTTCTTGCGCAGAGACGGAAGAGGTTTGGGGGTGGGGAGGCACTGGGAGGAATGAGGGACCAGACCACTGAGGGCTTGTCACTGGCTGAGGAGCTTGGATTGACCCAAAGGGCAAAGCAAAGCCATGAAAGGGTTTTAAGGCAGGGGAGTGACGTGACCCAATTTGATTTCTAGGATGATTTTTATAGGGTGTGTCACGGACAGGAGCCTGTCTATAGGGTCCCAGTGGAGCGTGGTGGTGAGGACAGAGGCGAGGGGGCGGCTGGAAGGTCTGGTCAGGGCTGTAGGTGACCAGCCTGTTGGCTGTGGGAGAGGGGCAGGCGGGGATGGATGCAGAAGGTTCTGGGCTCTGGGCGGGGGCCCTGCAGTGAGCAGTAGCTACGGATGTCCCAGGGCTGCTGGCTGATGGGCTCCGTGAGGGGCCACAGAGGAACAGGTTTCAGAGGGGAAACGGTGGCCTGTGGTCTCCTTTGTTTCCTGGTGAGTCGGACGTGTCCAGGGCATCCGTGTGGAGATGTCCAGTGAGTGGTCAGGTGAATGGGTTTGAAAGTCAGGAGGAAGATGTGGCCTGAAGAGCTGAGAGTCTTCAGCAGAAAATAACGGTGGTCCCTGAGCCCGTGGAGTGGGGTGCAGTGTGAGACCCCCGGGAATGCCAGCGATCATGGGACGGGCAGATAAAGAAGGGCCCCCGTCAGGCGTACAAGAGGTTCTCAAGGGGACGGGAGGAGAGCTGGATGAGTAGAACCACCAGAGGATTCCTGGAAGTGGTTCAAGAGGAAGGAAGGTCCAGGGCCTCAGAGGGCGCCCCCCCCCCCCCCAGAGGTCAAGGGGGAGGGGAGACCGGGGACAGCAGCGACTTCAGAAAGCCCAAGAGAGAGAAAGGGGGTGATACAACAAGGGGACCTTCCTGGGTCACTTCTCCTGGGTCCCTGCGGGTCAGGCCCCGGGCCTGGGGACGTACCCCATAAGGCTGTGTGGCATCTCCATCTCTGCAGCTGAAACTTAAGCCAGCCCCGCCCTCTGGGCTCCCTGCTCCCCCAGCCACTCCCCCCTTAGGGTCTCAGGTCTGGGATGCTGAAGATCACTGGCCCAGGCCCAGGGTTGGGGAGGTGGGGGGGCAACATCCGGTTGCTTTCCCTCGCAGTTTCCCTTCCCTGGCTTCTCAGTTTCCCTGGCATCAGCCTGCGGCCGCTCCTCCGGACTCTCTCAGGATGTGTGTCTGTCCCTCTGTTCGGGTGCAGTCCTGGGGAGCATCCTGCGCTCTCCAGGCCACCTCCGAACAGAGCAGCTTGGGGCTGGCAGCCCCTTCCCCAGCACGGTCCTTCCCTCCGCTCCCTTCCTTTATGCCTGCACAGCCATCCAGGGAGAAGGGAGAGCAGCTGAGAGCATGGGTGCATGACTCCCAGGATCTGATGCCCACCCACTGGGTGAGGGTTGCATTCCTATCAAAGCTTTCACCCCCGCACCCACGGCAGAAACTGCAAGATGAACAGGTCTTGTCAAAGATAAGCATGGCTGGACATGAGTTAAAGCAGTGAGAAGCAGGTTTTATTCTGTAACTACTGATAGTAAGGGAAATCTGAGCTCCCTCTTATCTGTGCTGAGGTGACCGGCAGTTTAAAGGGAGAGTGAGGGCTCAAGTAAGTCAGGAAAGTGAGAAATCACAAAGGGTTGGTTAGTGTAAGTGCCACTAGGCCACCTGTGTCTCCCACAGAGACTGGGACCCGATCCTTCCTGATTTCATTTCGGAAGACTGGGGTTCAGGTCCTGGAGGGAGACATCACTGGATTGCAGGAGATATGTATATATCTCTCAAAGGGACAGAGGAAGGATTCACGACTGCAAGCGTTTTTAGTAAATGCTGTAAGAAAGGACAGAGGGCAGAGGGTCAGAGGTCTGTGGTCAGGTTTGGGCTGGAAATGACCGTAAATTCTTCTGACAGAGCTTTTTGAGAGAAGAACCCAACAGGGCTACGTTGCCCCGGGTATCCAGCCTTAGGCTGTCTGAAGCCACACGCGGTTGGTTGAGTCTCTTTGTGCAGGGTTTGAACTGAAACGTGCCGAGAGTTGTTTTGTAGTTCGTTTCAAACATCTGCCATCTGCCACGTGGGGGCTCATCAGTGAATGTCTCTTCGGACAGACACTCGGAGAACTTACATGAAGCAAAAGATTCCTAAAGATGGGAAGTGGCAGAGAGTAGGAAACCCCTGCACCATACCTAGTGGCAGAGTAGGGAGGGAAACAGCCTTGGAGACCACCCTGGGACTGGACGAACCCCAAGAGAAGAAACACCAAAGGCAGCCGAGGTAAGCTAAGCTGCACACACACAGGGTGGCCAGCAGAGGGCAGTGCTCTCACGAAGGCGCTAAACCTCCTGAGACCGGTTTACGCCACCCCTGGGGATGCCTTGCACACGTTAGAGGTTGTGGCCTTAGAGCACCGCTGTTAGTGGGGAGCAGGGACAACCCTCCAGAGGATAACATAGCCTGAGTGGAATGTCCTTCAAGGATACGTAACCACAACCACGGCTAATGTTCATTGAGCAGTTGCTAGGAGCCAGGCACTATCAAAACCAAAGGGCAAAGAGCTAAGGAAACTTGCTAGCTTGACGCTGCTCTGATGCCAGGCTTCCAAAAATCTTGTGTGTCTTCTTACCGCCTCCACATCCCCGAGAGATCTGGCATATTCCAGTGTGTACAAGAGACACCCATCAGCCCAGATTCTGAACAAGGAAGAGAAGATACAGACCTGTACTCTCATGCAGGCCACAGGGGTTACCTCTTATTCTAGACCCTAGAGTAAGCCTTTTGATGAATTTTAGTTGCTTTGAACAGAAATCGGATAGTTGATAGCAATGGGAATGTGAGCAGAGGTGAAATCGAGTAGGGGTGGTTATAACCTCCAGGTCTGTGTGCTGGAAGTGACCTTTGTGTATAAACCTTGGGGCTTCCAGGAACAAAGTCAGTTGACAGACACCACAGCTTAGCTTTTAAAACCAGGAAAGTGAGGGCAAATGACCAAAGTCTAGGCTAAAATACTCAGACCACTTTCTGTGTTAACCTGCAGAAGAATCGCTCATAACAAAAAAAAAAAAAAAAAAAAAAAAAAAACCACAGAATGCTAGGACCAAGCCAGCACTAACATCATCAACTAATTGATGTTGGTTGAGTGAAAGTTACTTAATCTTTATGATCTTCGTTTTACTGCTCAGTTGGTATAATAATAATAGTGCCTGCCTCAGAGAGATTGGGAATATGAGCCAAGAGAATGGATTAAAGTGCCTGGCTCACCAGTAAGTGGAAGCTATTGATCACACTATTTTTATATATGTTAGTTCCTTGCCACTCTATTCTGCCAGGACCTCAGCTTCCTTTTCCTTTTTTTTTTTTTTTGTTCCCATCACAGACACTATGCTGATCCACTGTGAGCATTTTGATATATGAAGTATGACCTGGGAATCGAGGACCAAGAAAGATACCTGGGGCCTGTTTATGTATCTGTATTTCTTTTTTATTTTTTTAAAGTTTATTTTTGAGAAAGAGAGAGTGTGCGCGTGTGCAAGCGGGTAAGGGGGTTAAGGGGCAGAGAAAGAGAGGGAGATACAGAATCCAAAGCAGACTCCAGGCTCTGAATTGTCAGCACAGACCCGATGTGGGGCTCGAACTCAAAAACCGTGAGATCATGAACTGAGCCAAAGTCTGACACTTACCCGACTGAGTCACCCAGGTGCCCCCTTATTTTATTGTTTAAAAGTTTATTTATTTTTAGAGAGAGAGAGAGAGTGCGTGCATCTGTGTGCAAGTGGAATAGGAATAGAGAGAGAAGGAGACAAGATCAGAAGTGGGCTCCAAGCTGACAGCAGAAAGTATGATGCGGGCTCCAACTCACAAACCCTGAGATCATGACCCAAACTGAAGCCAAACGCTTAACCGACTGAGCCACCCAGGCGCCTCTATGCATCTGCATTTCTGCTTCCTGTCAAATGTCCATGACATAACTTACAAATGCAGTGTCCTCTCAATGAAAACACTAAAGATGGGGGGGAGGGGATACTAGAGTAGATATGCTTATTCTAAAGTTCTCAGGAAAAAATAAAAGGAGAAATAACCAGGAAATTACTGGAAAAGCAGAGTATTGAGGATACTCCCAGATATTTGAAAGTATGACAGAGTTACGATGTGCAAAGCTACAGAAATGAAAACAATGGTGCTGGCACATGGACTGAGAGAATCAAGTAACATTAAAAATGACTTGATGGGGCACCTAGGTGGCTCAGTGGGTTAAGCATCTGACTATAGATTTTGACCCAGGTCATGAGCTCATCATTGATGAGCTCCAGCCTCGCATCAGGCTCCTCTGTGACAGTGCGGAGCCTGCTTGGGAATCCTCTCTCTCTTCTCTCTGCCCCTCCCTGGCTTGTGCGCACTTATGCTCTCTCTCTCTCCCTTAAATTTAAAAATAACACTTTAAAAAGTGACTCGATAAATTGTAAAGATGTGTACTCTTGTTGCAGAGGTCCTAGTTTTAGCCCAAACAGGAGGGCTGGACCAGCCTGGAGTAGATTTGCTGGGGGCCAGGGGAGGGACGCTATGAGGGTAAAAACCGAGACCACCCCTGGCAAGATGAATAGGAACGACTGCCCAAGGCTAGGTAGTGACCCCAGCCTAGGCCCTTTCATCAATCTGACCCTAGGGCTGCCAAGAAGCTCAAGGCAGCCTGTGAGACAAGAATTGGGCACTTTCGTGGAAGAACACTGCATTCTCTGCCCAACCCAAGGGGCGCAGCCTCCGTGGCCCCTGAACGGCTGCTGTTTGCGGAGGTGGTAGCGCGTCCCAGGAGACATGGGCGAAGCCTTCGCGGCACCGCCAAGCGGTGGGAAACCGTCCCGGGAGACACCCCGGGAGGGCTTCCCGAAATGCCGCGCGAGCCTTCAAGGCTGGAAGAGACCCCGACAACATGTCCATTACAATGGCTGCGGTTCCGTATGTCTGCGCGCGGGTCGCACTCGGGCATCTTCCCCGGGCGCAGGGAGCCCGGGTCGGAAAGGGCCTTGGACATCAGCTAGGGAGGAAGACTAGGCCACCGCTGTCTCTTCGCGCGTGTGACTGCTTTCTCGAGGCCACGCAGCTGAAGCAGCGGTATTAAACTAGTGCTAGGGTTTCCCAGCCACGGTGAAAAGAACGCGCGACTTAGGGCGGACCTGACCCCGCAATCCTAGGGCTTCCGGCCGCGGCCGCCCGCGCCTGCGCACTGGGGGGCGCGGGCCGCCAGCTGGAGGAGCGTACCATCCGCAGGCAGGGGTGGGCGCGCGTCGCTCCCGGAAGTAGCCCCTGCGCGTCCCGGAAGTCGAGCCCCCTACCCCGGCTCCTTTGGGCCTTTGGTGGCTTCCGGGGGCTCCCGCCGCGGCTGGGGGTGAGGCGCGGTGGCCGGTGGGGCGGTGGGCTCGTCGCTGCCGACTGCTGCGGGGCTGTCGGCTGCGGCGGGAGCGGCGCCCGGCTTCGCAGCTTCGCGGGCCTGGTCTCAGCGGGCGGCCAGGCCCCTCCCGGACCCCAGGCCCTAGGTAAGCCGGGGAGGGGGCGTTGCGGTCCCGCTTCACGGACGCGGACGCCGGGGCTGGAGGGTGGGGCGCCTTGCCCAGCCCCTCCCGGCGCGTCGGAAGGCCCCGGGGTCTCCCTCCCTGGCTAGCAGCCCCCTCCCAGTGCCCGGCGCCGAAAGCACGCCCGGTGAGGCTGTCTGTATTGGACAGTGGGTCGTGTCCAGTCTCGCTCTGTGCCAGGGACTGCCCTTAAACAGGCTTCTACATGTTTTAGCTCACGGAACAAGCCTGTGAGGTGGGGGCTGTTATCCCTGTTGTATAGGTGAAAAAACCGAGGCACCCTAGTGCGGGATCATAGGTAGCAGCCAGGATTTCAGCCCACGTATCCTGGCTCCAGACCTCATGCTCTTCAGTCCGTTATGGAAGGCAGCCTCGCAGAACACAGCAACGGGTTCTCCTGGTGTGTAATTTAAAACAGATCTCATCTTTTGTCACTTTGGCATAATGTGAAATCTAACGACACGCGATTATTCTTTAAAACGTCTCGCTTAGGGTTTGCTGGAAGCCAAATTTTCGCGCGTGGTCAAACTCCAAAATGTATAGTAACTTGCTCTACTCTTTTCCTTCCTCCCATTCTTTTTCTCCCCACCTTTCTGTCTCCCCGCAAGTGAGTGGGTGGAGGGTGGGGGATGAGGAATCCAGGACTTGAGGGCCCAGCAAGTGCTTTGAAATGTCCTGGGGTCTGGGATGGATAGACAGCGCAGGAGCTAAGACAGGAGGGGGCTGGTCGGTGGGATTGGGCAGTAAAAACAGAGAGAAAGGTGTGGCATAGTTATGGGATACCCTGGGCAGGCTGAGCTCTGCACGAGGCTCTGGAGTGAGGCAGACACAGAGAAATAGGGAAGTGGTTCCTTGCCTTCTGGGCATGCACATGGGGAAAGGGCTGCTGAGTGCAGTTAGAAGAGAGCCCCCTGATCCATGCAGGCTGCACAGATGTAGGAGACATGCAAGAGACACCTGCCATCTCAGTCTCAGCCAGCAGGTTGCTGCCTCTGGAGACCTATGGCTTCCCCTTGGGAATCTGTAGGCTCCTTGTCATAAACTGCCTCAGTTCCTTCCCCCACCTGCACTCAGGGGCTTGCCTGGCACCGCAGCCATCCGTCTTTCTTTGCTCTCAGAGAAAATAGATTCTTTCTCGTCTCCAAAGATAAACCCGCTCACCGCCTGTGTCCTGCATCCCTTTCCCAAAGAAAGTTCCTGCCATCACTTCTTTCCTGTATATGTATATTCTTTTCTCTCTTCCCACTGCGCCCTTTCTCTGTTTGGAGATGAAGTCAAGCCTTTTATCTCCAAAGCGTGGCCCTTCTTTCGCCACCCCACCTCTGACATGGCAGGCACCTGTGTCCCCCAGTTCTCACTGCACAGCCATGTCTCCGTCTTCGTCCTCTGCAGTGACCTTGACTCTGCCTGGCCTACCTGGAGAGTCTTCTCTTGGCTTTCCTAACTTGGCTTTAGTTTCTTCTGTGTCTGTCTTTGCCTGTCAGTCATTTTGGAAGTCCCCTCCCCTTCTGGCCTCTCTACAGTGTCCGCGTTGCCTGGACAGCCGCCCGCCACTCTCTTCTCCCTCCGGCCCTTTCCTTAGTTTCTGTGGAGGCTTTCACACGGATCTGTACCTTTAGCTCAGACCTTACCTCGTATCTGTCACATGTATTTCTAAAGATTTGCTGCAGAACAACCGCGAATCAGTATATCCAAAAGTGACCTGCATTAGTCAATGGGATCACTAGGGAGTCCCCTCTGTCCCCCAGTGAGCTGTCCAAACTGTCCCCGCAGCCCCAGTCCCTCTGCCACTACCTGCCCGGCCCTCCTCGCCCCCCGTGTGCCGTGCCTGCCTCACATGGCCTCGCTGCGGTGCTCGTGATGCTGCTCAGTGGGTAGCCCAAGGGCCTCTGCGTTGTAGCTGTCCTCTAATGTGCGTTTATCATCTCTCAGGAGAAATGTCACAAGTAACTTCTCACCGATAACCAAAGTACTGGAGTTTTTGAATGGTTTTCCTTTCAAATTTTGCATCTTAGATTCATTTCGATTCGAGTTGGTCCTCCCAGTGTCAGCCTCGTCGTCGTCCTTGTGTGCTTTGGTGGCTTAAGAGAAGGCAGTGTGTTACATCGGCGACTGCACCTGCGCAAGGTCCCAGCTATACTCAGGGAGTCCATCAGGAGTTAAGGATCCTGAAGCAGTAGCTGAAGGTAAGTGACCCCTCGCAGGATGGAGTCCAAAGTCCAGTGTCACAGAATCCTTTTATCTGTAGGTCAGGCCGAGGCCCGGCCTTCACAGCGCGGACACCGCTTGCCGTGGTCTGGTGCCATGAGCCCATTTCCAGGTTGTCTTCTTGTCCTAAGCCTCGGGTGCCAGCCGGGTGCTTCCTCTCCTGTATTTGTGTCTTCAGGGCACAGGGCTGGCTTACGGCAGGTATCCGATGAATTCTTGTTAAGTGGTCCAATGGATCGACCAAAAAAGATGTACTGACGGGACAAGGCACATTGGAGAACAGAACGGGACTGGTGTGAGCCAGGCACAGTCCTAACACACCGGTTTTTTCCTTTTCTCGGCCATCACTGGTGAGCGCAGGTCTGACTCGGGCCAGGTTTCAGTTGCTCGCTCTGAGCTGTCAGTGGTGGTAAAGCCTACAGGCCGCTTCTGGAGGCCTGCTGCCGGCTCTGGTCGTCCGCTCTGCCATCACGCCCCCACTCTGGATTTCCAATTCTACAGCCATGAAATAAGAGCTGAGGTAAGCCCAGTCCGGTTCTGATGTCCCAGAGCACTTCTCCTGGGCCCCGGGATGGTGTCTTACAATTCGCGGCACCTTCGTCCAGCCTGTCCACGGTGCCTCTCCGTGGGGGGGGTCACATATTCGGTGTGGCAGCAGCTGGGTTCTTGGGCAGTGGGCCTGGGGTGATGCCTCTCATCCTTCTGAGGTTTTCCCCGCTGGGAGGGGCTCAGCATCACGTCGCTCACCCTCGTATATGGTCAGAATCTTCCCGGAGCCGCCTTAGTGGGCTTGTCACCTACAAAGGCAGTCCTGCTCTCTCTGGTGATTCTGTTTTTCTTTTTCTCTGTTTCCCCCTCCCCCCCCACCGCCCCCCACATACATGTGCACGAGAGGGGTGGGGGAGAGGGTGGGCACTGGTGGGGGGGAAGGGGGCAAAGGGAGAGAGAGAGAATCTTAAGCAAGCTCCACTCCCAGTGTGGAGCCTGCCTGGTGATTCTTTTTAATGTTTAACATCACTCAGTGTCAGAACGTACTGGTTTTAAATCTTCCTGTCTAATCCGTATCTCATTTCGGCGTGATGAGACTTGAACTTCACTTGCTTTCTGATGTGTGTGGTGAGCTGTTAGGTCACCTTCTGCGAGTCTGTCCTTTGTCTAGAGAGATGCATTCTCGCGCTGGGCTTTTTCTTTCTTTCCTTCCCTTTCCACGTACTTCTCTTCTGACTTCTCTGTGCCTCTTTTCTGGTGTGCCTGGATCTGACTGTGACCCGATCTCTAGGAGAGCGAATGAGGAGAAGGGAGGTAAAGGTCGTGCCTGGGCTTGAGCATCTGGGTAGACACTGTCCCGTTTACGAGTGAGGTGACTATAGGAAGACAGGTGAGCGGGAGCTGGAGAGAGCCATCTGAGCCGGAGAGAGGCTCGCCGTGTCAGTGTGTAAACGCAACCCCAGTTGGGGAGGGTATGTGAACTGAGAATCGAGATCTGGGTGCGAACCCTGGGAAACAGCAGGAAGAAACAGGCGGAGGAAGAGGGACCAGAACTGAGATTGCAGGGGAGGTGCAGGTGGAAGTGTGGTATCCCAGGGCCACGGAAAGGTGGCGTTCCAGACAGAAGACGTGGGCCGGCCCCCACGGGTTGCAAAGAGGTCCATTGGAGGCGGTGCCGAGGGGGACGCTGGTGGCCTTGGCAAGAAGGGTGTTGATGAGCAGTGGGGGCCAGATCCAGAGCATAGAGTCTCTCTAGGACAGAGAGAGGGGAGTGACGGGACACTGGGGGGCACGCGTCACTGACATCAGGGGCTACACTGTTCTGTGCTGCTGTCCTGTGTTCCTGATGCAGGCTGGCTGATTTCTAGAGAAGGAATTTCAGAAGATCTAAGCAAGGCCTCTGGCGGCCTCACCGCCCAGTACCCAGCATCATGACCTGTTTCTGATGCCCTGCCAGGTAACGGGCACAGCCTGGGTGCCTGGGATGCAGAGACATGGGCTCCATGCCTCCTGGCCTGAGCTGACAGCACCTGGCGCCTGCACCTCTGCCAGGGAGACCTGCCTGACTTCTTGGCCAGGTCAGTCCCCTCCTTGGGGACTCACAGCTGCAAGTGGCGGCCCTCTGTTCCTGCACCTCCCTGTTGTGCGGGTCAGTCTCTTACTTCTGTCTCTCCAGCCAAGCTGGAGGCCACGTGCATGCAGGGACCTTGCCGATCTTCTCCGTTATCCACAACAAGGCAGAATCGCCAAGTGCCTGCTGGGTTCTCAATAAACATCGAAAGGAAAAAGAGAACCTCAGTTAGTTTGGCAAAGATGGATGTAGAAACTGCTAACGTACAGAGGGCCCTGGGGATTCTGGTTGAGGGCTGTTCCATTCAGTCTGGAGGAGTGAATGTCAGCCTTCACCAAGGAGGTTGCGGTCTTGAGAGTTTTGTCCCGGGGCTGATTTCCTAGGCTCTCCCTACGCCTCTGTCCTCTGCTCGTTTTTCTCCCCTCTGGCCTTCCCCGCAGAGTCCCCACGGTTGAGTAGGGGAGCTGAGAGCCGTTCTTTTCATCTTGCTTTGCAGCCTGGGCCCATCTCATTTCCCCAAGTTCCCAAGCATGTTGGAAGTGGAAAAAATCGGGAAGCCCCCCAAGAGACATACACCTTCAGGATCAGTGGGGCAGGGGCCATCTATGTGTGCTGCCTCCTCTGTGACCAGACCCAGGAGCCCAGCTGCTTCCTTGGCTTCTCCTAGCTCCAAGTTTAAAACCAGAGCTACCAATACCTCTCACGGACTCGGCTGGGGTGCGGGGGGGCGCCTGCCGGAGACCGAGGTCAAACTTGAGTTTGTAGACATAGGAGAGAGGGCTGTCAGTGGCCACAGCAAGATCGGACTGTCTGCCTCCCCGAAGGGGAGTGAGACGGATCTGCCCCTACGGAGGAAGAGACCTCACCCCCTCCCCAGTTCCTCGTCGGTCCCTTCACCTGACGGAGTTTTCCTGGAGGAGCAGGAGGAAGGCACCCCGGGCCTACTTGTCCACAGTGAGACGAGCGAAGCCTGCTCCCCGGGGAGGCCCGGTCTGCACCCAGCTGCCTCCCGTGAAAAGTGCCAGGCCAGCCCTGGGCGGAGGAAGCCAAAGGGCGACTCTGGCCTCTACAGCCTCAAGTCTGTGCTTGGGCAGGAGCCCCCTGGGCAGCCCGAGAAGAAGGTGTCCAAACAGAAGGCACGAGGGCAGAGGGAGGAGGGGGAGCCGACGGGAAAGAAGTCGAGGGCCCCAGCGCTCAGCTCTGGCCAGTCCCCCTCTCCCCCAGCGCTACACCAGGCAGCCGGGGCGGACAGGCCAGAGGTGGGCCAGCCTGGTGAGAGTGAGAAGGCAAGACGAGCTGACCTCCTCATCGGCCATCTGGCCAGAGAGCTGCGACGCCTCAAGAAATGGAAGAAGAGGCACTTGCTTGCGGCTGTCGGGGACAAGCCACCCTGCCTGAAGAAGCTGGTCAGAACTCTAAAAGCGGAGACCAAGGGCTGGGCTTTTCCCGGGCATTCCCCCGGCCCTGCGGACACCGCGGGTCACAAGGTCGTGTCAGACATCGGACGGTTCTTTACCATTGACTGCAAGGACGTCTGCCACGTCACCTGCACTCTGTGTCATGCCAGCATCAGACTGGGCAAATTTAAGGGGCATTTCCAAACCTCAGGCCTGGTCCGTCACTTGGTGAGTAAGCACGGACTAGAGAGAGACAGAAGGCCAGCCGCCGCCAGCCCGGGGGAGAAGAAGGGCGGGGCCGAGGAGAGAAAGCACAAGGGCCTGCCCGCAAGTCCTGCTGGCCTTGCCCCTGAGGGGCTGCCGTCACCAGGACGCTGCACGGATGCCTCCCCTCTGGTGGATGGTGGCAGGCAGCTGGCGGCGGGCAGGCCTGAGCAGCTGTCACAGGCTCCGCCTCTCTTGCCTCCTTCCTGTAGAGATGACCCTGCCGCCTCCCCGCCGGCAGTCGGGGTGGACCAGGGTGGCACCCATGCCCCCGGCCAGCCCCGAGCACAGGCCTGGACCCGCAGCATCGCGGAGTTGCTCTGCAGCCTGGCTTTGCCGCTGTCCTTTGTGTCATCGCTGCCTTTCAGAAGGTTTATGGCCCAGGTTGACCCTTGCTACCACGTGCCGCCTCCTGCCTTCTTCTGCGGGAGAGCCTTGCCTCTGCTCCGTGAGGCGATCGAGGAGCAGGTGTGTCGGGAGATGCAGTGGGCCAAGGGCAGCTGTGTCCACCTCACCGTGTCCACCGCTGCCCAGGACACGGTTGTGGACTACGTGGCCATCACCGCCCACTGGGGAGCCGTACAGCCGGGCAGTCGGCGGGTGGCGTCGGGGAGCCTGAGAAAGCAGGCCGTGCTGTGGGTTCGGGGCCTGCCCCAGGGGAGCTCTCCGGAGGAGAGGCAGGGGGAGCTGCGGGAGCAGGTGGGCCTGTGGCTCAGCCGCAGCTCCCTGCAGCCAGGCTTCCTGGTGTCGGGCGGCTGCCTCGGCCTGGAGCAGGCAGTGAGGACAGAGGGCTACACCCACCTCCCCTGCTTTGCCCACTGCCTCGACTCCCTGGTGAGGAACTTCCTGCGTCACCATCAGAGCGTCCAGCTCATCCTGGGTACGGTGCGGGCCATCTGCAGCCATTTCCAGGGCTCCGCGGAGGCCCGGCGGCTCCTCGGCCAGCTGCAGCAGCAGCGTGGCCTCCCGGCCCAGCAGCCCTTCTGGGAGCTCTCGGACCACTGGGTGTCCGCCTACTGCTTGCTGGAGTGGCTGGTGAGGCAGCAGCGGCCCTTGCAAGAGTACGAGAGGCGACACCAGCTGGGCAAGGCTGGGACGGCCCTGTCGACTACGTTTTGGAGCCTGACGGACAGTCTGGTCACGCTCCTGCAGCCCTTCTGGGTGGCGGTCCGGGAGGCGAGCGCCGCGCGGGCTTCTTTAAGCCAGGTGCTGCCCCAGCTACGCTACCTGCATATCTTCCTGGAGCAGGTTAACCGGCACTTCGAGGAGCAGGGCGGTGGGGAGGTGGGGGCAGCCGTCCGGCTGGCCAAGGGCTTGGCCCTGCAGCTGTCCACAGACGGCCAGCTCAACGAGCTCTTCCACCGCAAGGAGTTTGTGCTGGCGACCCTCCTGGACCCCCGCTTCAAGGGGAAGATCGAGTCCATCCTGCCCGCGGGGGCCGACATTGACCACTGGAAGCAGGTTCTCGTGTACAAGGTGAAGGAGATCATGGTGTCTGACTACTCCTTGCCTCCCTCACCCTCCCTGCACAGCCCCAAGGCGAGGCGTGCGGGCCCTACCCCGAGCAGCCGAGTCACCAGGAGCCTCGGGGCCGAGGGCAAGGGCCAGAAGGTGCCTGTGCAGGGGGGCGGCGGCTCGGGGTCTCTGCTGCTGGACCAGAGGGAGAAGAGCTTGCTGGAGCAGCTGGAAAGCGTGGGGCTGCTGGCGTCCAAGAGAAGCGGAGCGTCGCTCTCCACCGAGAGCCACTTGGCCAGTGTCATCGTCAAGAAGTACCTGCGTGAGAATGAGACAGTTGGCGCCCAGGAGGACCCGCTGGTTTACTGGGAGAAGAGGCAGGAGGTCTGGCCAGCTCTGGCGAGACTGGCCACTGTCTACCTGTCCTGTCCTCCGACGGGGGCCTTCTCTGGAAGCGTCTGTGCCTCCCTGGACAGCCCTGCCCTTGCAGAGCATAGCGCCCCTCTCCCAGTGGGGACCATTGAACATCTCCTCTTCTTGAAGAGCAACCTGGAGAATTTCCCCGACTACCCTGCCCCTGCCTTCATCTTCCCCAGTGGAGACCTGGCCGACGGGGAGCAGAACAGCGAGGCCGACCTCGTCTGACGCCCTGAAAGTCTGCCTGTGGGAAGTGTGTCCGGCATCAGAGGGGAGGGCAGGATGCTGCACTCTAGGGCATTAGACAGAGGTGGCCAGAGTCCTCCCCCGACCTGTTTGGAGGGAATAGGGACAGGTTCTCGATTCTTGACACATTGCCCTTTTTTTCTTCCCCAGGGTGATGTCATTTCCCATTCATATATTGCTTAATTTGTCTCTAGCGGTTTGTGCATAGAAAAGGTGAACTCTGTCCAAAAGTGACTGTAAGTTGTGCCACACACCTCTGTGGGTGGCACAGGGACCCCGCTGAACACCTGCCATGCGCAGGATCACCGCCACGACAGAGACTCACCCGGTCTCGGATGGCAGTCGTGCTGTGGTAAAGAACCCTGAACTCCACTGGGGATGGGAGGCGATGGGCCGGAGGAAGGGTCTCCGGGCTCACTGGAGCAGCCACGGGACTGTCCACTTGTGCGCTGTGTTAACCGTTTCCCCCTTGGCTGTAGCTGTGTCCTGCCTTGGCTGGCTCCTGGGCACCGTTTGCCAGCCCACTTGCCAGGTAGGTAAACTGAGACTCAGCAGTGGTGATTCGGAACGAGGGAAGGTGGCCTCCTGCAGGAGAGACGAGTGTCCTCTGTGCCTTAGTCATGGTCCCATCCGTGTGACCAAATCCTGTCTGCAGACACATGTTGGACCAGGATAGGAGGACTCGGATTCTGGATGTTCAGGGGTGAGCGTTGCAGGGGGTTGGCGTGGATGAGCCAATTCCCTCAGCAGGGCCCACCCGCTCCAAGCTGCCACCTGTGTGTCAGCTGGGTTTGCACAGCGGGTGGGAGGGCGCTCGGTCGGTCGGGCCCAGACCTGCCTGCTTGAGGCGTGCGGATTTCAGGGAGCATGGGACCGGGGGCAGAGCAGAGGTCTGTGCACTGGAGAGTCAGGGATTCACCTTGGTGACCATGCAGTACTATCACCGGCGGGGGCGTGGGGCGGTGAGCTGGAGGGCCACATGTCTCCTCCCAGGCAGGACTTGGGGGCACAGAAGTCCCGATTTCCAGTTAATGTGCTCTTTGCTCCTCTGTTTCCTCTCCTGCAAAAAGCGTTCTTCCCAGCTGTAACGTGGGGAGCACGTACAGTTCCTCCCTTCCTCCCACCACCGCCCCTACCCGGTCCTCCCGTCCTTTCCCTCCAGAGCAGCCATCTCCGTCTAGACGGTCATCGAGCCAGTTCTCCAGGGCATGGCTCCCTAACCGTCGTGGTCAGTCTGTGGGCTTGCCCCTGCCCGGGGGCCTCATCTCTGAGTCTGGTGGGCGTTGGAACAGTGTCCGTCGCTGGGTCCTTGCACGTCTCCCTCTGGCTGCTCGTCAGTGCCCTCCACTCAGCCTCATAAATGTTGGTGTTCTTTCGACGTCGGCCCGTGACTGCTCCCTTTCTCTGTGCGCCAGGGGCTCCTGACCACATTCACCCCCAAGAGAGCGTGTGGTTGGGAAGCTGTGCGTAATCCCGGACAGAGGCCTGCAGATACTTAAAGAGGTCTGTGTCCTCCAGAAGCCTGGCCCGTGAGCCACACATTCTCCCTGGGCACCTCTGCGGATGACGCTTGAGTCCCTTTAGCCTAGAGCTTCGACTGCCTCCTAGGCCCGATGCACATGGTCACCTCCAGCTGGATGTCTTCTTGCCCCCTCCCTCAGGCTGTCCCATGTGCCCCACATGTCGGGGAAGGGAGCCCCTGCATCCAGTGACGTGGCTAGACCCTTGGAAGCTGTTCTACACGCTTCAGTACTCGCTGCCTTCCGTGAAGCCCTGTCTCTCCAGTGCTTTTATGGCAGGTTCTAGTGTCTGGTGACCCTCTCGCACCCCTCACCCCCATGGGTGACAGTTTTTTTTTTTTTTAATTTTTTTTTTCAACGTTTTTTATTTATTTTTGGGACAGAGAGAGACAGAGCATGAATGGGGGAGGGGCAGAGAGAGAGGGAGACACAGAATTGGAAACAGGCTCCAGGCTCTGAGCTATCAGCCCAGAGCCTGACGCAGGGCTCAAACTCATGGACCGCAAGATCGTGACCTGGCTGAAGTCAGATGCTTAACCGACTGCGCCACCCAGGCGCCCCTGGGTGACAGTTTTAAGTGGGTGCAAAGTTGAACGCGTCTCACTTACAAGCCCCAGCAGACCCCTTTTGAATACAGTGAACCAGACCTCTTAGTGGATGCCTGGAATCGCTTTTGGAAAGAAATGAAGTGGAAATGAAGGGGTGTTGCGGACTGGAAGGAGCTAGGTAAAGCCGTGGGGGAGGCGGATCAGATCTGTTAGCAGCCTCCCCAGCTCCCTGGTGGGGGTGTGGGAGGAATTCTGGGCCCGGTTTCCTTGGAGAGGGAACTAAAAAACTGCATTGATTGTGTAAACACAGACTTGGGACTGGTCAACACCCTGGAACCCAGGTTTTATAAACAGGAGTGAATGGTCCCATGGTTCCTTGCAGGCATTACCCTGCCTGGCCCAGGCCCGGCTAGAGTCTGCAGGGTTGGGAAGCTGCCACTTGGAGCAGAGGTCCCTTCTTGTTTTCTCTCTGCTCAAACCTTGACCCCTCTGTGGCCGGCATTGCCGATGTCCCCCCGCCCAGGCCTCCTCCCTCCTGCGCGTGGTCTTGCACTGGCGCCTAGGCTCATGCTGGCCCACGGCCATTGGTAACTGGAAAGGCCCTCCTTCCCCTGCCTTCCCGGAACCCATGTGCTACCCCGGTCCTTCCGTCCAGGATGGCTTCTTTGCCTGGCCTTCCCCCACTTGCATTCTTAGGAAGTGACGTCATGTTTGCAGGTAGGACCATTCTGTCTGGCACATAGGGATTGGTGCCCTTCCGTTGATGCCGGAGTAAAGAGCTAGTTTGGCGGGCTAGGGTGGAGAGCAATGGCATCAGGACCGGCAGTGCTGCACCTGCTCCCAGGGCCGTCACCGTCCCTTCCTTCCCTTGACCTCAGGCTCCTCATCGGACTGAGAGCTGAGCCTTCAGGCCCCACAGCTGCAACCAGAGGTTACACGTTGGCCTATGCAATCTGGAGACCATTCTGAATGCATTGCTAATGTTTTAAAAAAAACATTGGGTCAGTTAAAAATATTTTTAAAAGGGTGGGGGAGTGCCTGGGTGGCTCGGCCGGTTGCATCCGACTTGGGCTCAGGTCATGACCTCGCGGTTCGTGAGTTCCAGCCCCACATCGGGCTCACTGCTGTCAGCCTGTCAGGCCAGAGCCCGCTTTGGATCTTCTGTCCCCGACTCTCTGCCCCTCCTCCACTTGGATTCTTTCTCAAAAAATGAATAAACGTTAAAAAAATTAAAATAAAAATAAAACATTGAGTCAAGAACATTTTTGAGAAAACGAAGCAAGGCCTATCGTGCTGTCTTGCGTCTGCATATGGAAGGAAACAAAACAGATTGTTGGTGGTGGTGACCTATAATCTATTCAAAAGCTAAAATAGTTAAAAAGAAACACCTCAGAATTCATAAAGATAGATCATAAAGAGCGGTTGCCAAAAAAGGAAAATTTGCCTCCCGGTGCAGATACGGAAAAGGGGAAGAATCTGAATTCCGTCCGCTATGGCCGTAACTGCTCGAGCCTCGTCAGGGCCCCCTGCTTAGGTGGGGGCCTGCGCCTGGCCCGCCTCCCTCAGAGGGGCTCTGTGGCCTCAGGTCTTGCTGGGCCAGCTCGCTTTCTGCCTCAGTGGCAGGGGCTGGGCGGTACTTGGTGCCGTCGACAGCTGCGGACTCAGGACGCTCAGGAGAGGCCTGCTCACTGTTTGCTTGTCTCTCCTCAGGAGCCTCCGGCCCTTGAGCAGCGGTGCTGGAAACAGGCCTCTGGCCCTGGCCCAGGCGGACTCGAGGGTGCCTTTTCCTGGGCGCGCGGTCACCTGACCCCTCCCGGCACCCACGTCCCTGTGACAGGACCAGGGCCTGGGCCGCCTGGACGGACCGCGTCTGATGGAGCCCCAGGCTGAGAAGCCAGGAGAGGCGGACGGGGCGCGCGTCACACCGCAGCTGCTCAAGTCGCGCTCGGGTGAGTTCGCCCTGGAGTCCATCCTGCTGCTGAAGCTTCGGGGTCTGGGGCTGGTGGACCTGGGCTGCCTGGGGGAGTGCCTGGCTCTCGAGTGGCTGGACCTGTCCGGCAACGCGCTCACCCAGCTGGGCCCGCTGGCCTCCTTGCGCCGGCTGGTGGTGCTCAATGTCTCCGGCAACCGGCTGACGGGGCTGGAGCCGCTGGCCGCCTGCGAGAACCTGCAGAGTCTCAATGCCGCGGGCAACCTGCTGGCCACCCCTGGGCAGCTGCAGTGTCTGGCCGGCCTGCGGGGCCTCGAGTGCCTGAGGCTCCGGGACCCCTTGGCCCGACTCGGCAACCCGCTGTGCGCCAGCCCCTCTTACTCCACGCTGGTCCGAGAGCTGCTGCCCGGCCTGAAGGTCATCGATGGCGAGCGCGTGACCGGGCGTGGCAGTGAGTTCTACCAGCTGTGCCGGGACCTGGACAGTTCCTTGCGCCCCGGCTCCAGCCCGGGCCCGAGAGCTGCTGAGGCGCAGCCCTGGGTAGAGCCAGGGTACTGGGAGTCGTGGCCCCCCCGGAGCAGCTCCATCCTGGAGGAGGCGTGCCGGCAGTTCCGGGACACGCTGCAGGAGTGCCACGAGCTGGACCGCCAGGCCAGCGACAGCCTGGCCCGGGCTGAGCAAGCGCTTGGCCCCGCGGCCACCGCCTCGTCCTTTGTGTTTTGAATATGCCCCTGGCCCGTGACAGCTGGGCACGGGACCCTAGGGTTGGCACGCTGTGGCCCGGCTGCCCATGTCTCCTCTCCTGCCTTGGTACTCGCCTGTGCGCTTTAATCACGCTGGCCACCGGGCCGCAAGTTGGGCTCTTTGTTTACCTGTGTTCCTAAGAGCAGCCCCTCCCTCCTACCCCCACCTCAAGGAAGATCCCATACTGTCCCTCCACGCACTTCAAGGACACACCACCTCCGCGGCCTCTAGCATGGGTGAGGACCGTCCTCGAGCGGCTGGTGGCGTGAGGCTGTCTGCCACCTGCGCTGTGCAGCTGGGGAGGAGGCTGCGTGCTGAGCCGCGTCCTCGGCCGCTGCCACCGTGGCTGCGCGGGTCTGAGACTTAAGGGAAGAAAGGCGCTTTTTCCTAAGGTTAAAGGTAAGAAAGGCAGGGCGCGCTCGTCTGCTGTCCCGGCCAGTCCTGGGGAGAGGACGCGGCAGAGCACCGAAGCTGGCGTCCTCCACCCTGCAAAGCTGCCTGTTCAGAGGACCCTCTGCTGTGGTCCCCCCTGTCCCGTGGGACCCTGGAGCCTTCGCTGCCCATCCTCACCCTCACTGATCCCTATTAAATCTTTCTGTTGGCGGAAGCATCGCTGCCTGTCATTCATGCATGAGTTTCGTTTTCCCCAGCACAGACGGGAAGTCTCCTGTCCCTCCTGTAAGACCTCGCTCCCACAGTTGAGCCGAGAAGGAGGCCATACAAGAGGAGGAGAGCACGAATCTGGGAGAGCGGTTTTATTAGCTCGGGGATAATGGGATCGTCCTCCCTGGGCGCGGGGATGGGAGGTGGGTCTTTCACTGGTTACCTCCTGCTGTCCGGGAAGCGGGACAAAATTCTAGAGGAAAGGAAAGAGAAGCTAAGATTTGGGTGTGAGGGAGGCTGTTTGGGTCGGTCCAAGCTTTTTTCCCAGGCTCTGAATCCTTACCCCTTCCCCCCCCATCCCCGCTGCCTCCCTGGGCCCCACCCTGGCCCAGCTGTCCCGGCTCCGCCCAGTCCCCCTTGTCCTGGCCACCTACCAGCAGGCCTCAGCTGGGGGGCAGGGCCTTGAAGAAGGCAAATTGTCCCGGGAAGTAGTAGCTGTGGGGGTCCTCTCCTGCACGCTCCACCCTGCTGCACTGCTCCTCGTGCTGTTCCTCAGGCTCCTGCCAGCGCCAGCAGCGGCTCAGGCCCATGGCTGTCCCTGCTGTCCCCGCAGCGGCGCCCCGGGGAGGGTGGCGCCCGCCTCCACATCCCTTAAGGAATAGCGGGGCCAGGCCCAGAGCCCCTCCCCACCCTCCTTCACAACCTCCTCACCCCTTCCTCACCTTCCCCCCCTTGCCATCCTCCTCCCCGCTCCTCTCCACCTCCTCCTCTGCCCACTCTTACCCGTTGGACCTGCGTGAGTATGGGGCAGTGGACCATCCGGCCTAGGACTTTGTCTGCAGAGTTCAGCTTGATGCAGGCCAGGCATTTCCGCTTCCTCTGGGGAGGGGAGCATGGGGCCGGGGGAGGAGAGAGGTCAGGGCAGTCCTGTGGCCCCGGTGGGGTGGAAACTGGGGGCTGCGTGCCGTGGGGATGGGTGCTCCCAGCAGGCTGTAGGGCGGAGAGGCGAGGGGTCCTGCGGGCCAGGCCCACCCCAGGACGGGGAGATCTCACAAGTCGGGCCCATCCTGCAGCTCTCAAGCTAATGGTGTGTGTGCAGGCAGGACTCCTTCCCCAGATGGACTCTCCCCACCGGACTTTGACCAGAGCCACTCTACTGATATATTAATTTGTATTTTCTTCTGGGATTTGATTTGAATACAAGGGTCATGACATAAAAGTCTGGAAAAAGTCACTGGTAGAATCCAGTCCCTCCCTTAACAGACGGAGGGAACTAAGACCTTCAAGGAGCTGACAGTCACAGGCTGGTGATTGGGAGGGCCAGAACTAGCACTGGATCTCCCAGATCATGGCACTCCCCGCCTGGGGACTCCCCCGTGGCAAGGGCTGTGCCCCCCAAGTGACAGAATACAGTTAAGCCCTGTTACGAATCAGTCCAGGCTGGGCTGTGTCTACTTGAAGACTCACGAAAGTGGGGAGTTCACCGGGCCTGGGATGGGGACCCGGCAAACCCCATTCCGTGGGCCTCTTCCACCAGTGACTGGAAGCCGGAGAGAGGAGCTCGGACAGGAGGAGGACTCTCCCTGAAGAACATCTGTCCTCTCTGCTCCTGCCTGTCCCGGCCCTGGCCACCCACAGTGCCATGACCCGGGGCCCACACAGCCAGGTCGGCCTCTAGGGAGGCTGCCCCAACCTCGGCTTTTTGCTGGACCCCGATGACATATGCTCGCACCGAGTGAATGCCCCCATCTCTCTCTCTCTCTCTCTCTCTCACACACACACACAGGCCTTCACTCACCCCATTGGGCTTGACTTTGCACTCAGCTTTTTTCCAGTCTTTCTTCCGGCAGCTCGTCTGCTGGAGCTTAAATTCCAGCCTCACAAAGGTCCCTGCAGGGAAGAACTGCCGACAGACAAAGGCCAGCAGCCGGCTGAGTGGCCCAGCAGTCCCTAGATGTGATCTGCCCCTCCTCCCCTGCGTGAAACAGCACATCTGAGAAGGCGGCTGGGATGCCGGCGCCTCTGGAGAACTGGGTGCTCAAGCCCAAGCACTTCTGCACCTGCTTCCTGCCCCCTCCCTTCCCCTCCCCAGGCAGTGCCGCTAACCGTGTCTGTGGCACTGTCCACGCCAATCTCCTTGAAGGCCCACTGAACAGGCGGGTGCTTGTGGAATTCTTCCAGGGCCACCTGCAGGCCCCGCTGCTGGGCCGCCGTGAGCTCCGCTCTGCCCAGGCCCACCATGCCCAGCCACAGGGCCACGGGGATCAGCAGCTGCCACATGGCTTCACCTCTGTCACCCTGGCCTTGCAGAGAGTGTGTTCAGCCAGAGGAGCCACCAACCCCGGGCCCTGCAGCTGGTGGGGGAGGCAGAGGTGGAGGGGCAGGAAGTGGCCCTCTTGTCCAGACTCCCCTGGTATTCCCCTCGTCCTTGCTCCCCTCTCCACCCCACCCCCCACTTTGCCCTGGATCCAGCTCAGCCCACAGTTGGCCTTGTCCGGCTAGATGCTGAGCTGGCTTTTGTCCTCAGGCCAAGAGCCTGGGAAGCCCTCCTGTCTCCCACTACCACGGTTCTGCCTCACTGTTTCCTAAAGCATTTTTTCTCTCCCCGTGTGTCTCCAGTCCCCTTTCCTGCCTGCTGCCCCAGAGCTCCTCTCTGCTTCCCCCACCTCAGCCTCTCCAGGTCCGCTTCTGCCCCAGCACGCCCGAGCCTGCTGGCTCCCTTGTAGTCCTGGGAGCCCTGGCCCTGGCACCCCCTCGGGCCCCCAAGGCTAACTCAAGGGGGAGGGGCAGGACACTGAAGGAGGCCAGCTGGAGGCAGAATATTTTTGGGAGGACGTAAACACAAGGGAGGGGCCCAGAGCAGGGTGGGAACCCGGAGGATGCTTAACCCTCCCTGTGCTGGGGCTGCCTGTGGCCATTGGCCCTACGTAGCCCTGATCCCCGAAACCAAACCGGGGTCTCAGCTCCACCCTACCATGGCTTTCTTCTTTAGGCAGAAATCTCCTTTAACTTCTTTTCTGGGGCCTTCCCCCACCACCCCTTTCCCAGCCCTTCTGATCCCCCCAGCCCACCCCAGCCCACCCCAGCCCATGACTGGGGTTGCCTGAGGCATGGACCCACCCCCAGAACTCCGGTGTACTGGCGGTCTTAGAACCAGAAGGTTACAGATGTGGAAACAGAAGCCCCCTCGGTGAAAGATACCAGGGTGTTGCCTTATAGCAAAGGCTCATGGACGGACAGATGGACAGTTGGGTTGACGGATCTCACCCTTGGAGCTGCTCCCTGTGTCCCCTCCTTTCACCTAGCTGCCTCTGGGGCCCTCTCCCCTCCTCACCTCCTCTCTGCTTCAGGGCCTCTGCTGCCCTTCTGGCCGACTGTGGCAAGCCTGTCAGCCTCTTCCTGCCCCCCACCCTCCAATCCGGTTCGGGCCCCCATCTCCTCCCACACCCCCCTCCAGCTCCCAGCCCTCCCAAGGCTCCTCCCCACCCCGTTAGGATAGGCAGCCAGCCCTGGAGACCTCCCACCTCCCATCCACCCTCCCGCTTCCCCGCCCTGACTTGCCGCCTGACCTTCACCCCAACCCTGGCCAATCCACCCTCCCCTCCACTTCCCCTTGGCTGAGGAGTCCAAGCATTCAGCGGTCTTGGCCCGGCTTCTCCATGGAATATGGGACTGCCCGGCCCCCTGTCCTGCCTCTGTAGGGCTGCCCTCTTCTTCAGCCCCTCCTGGGTGACCAGTCCCCAGCATCCTCAGACCCACATTTCAGGAAAGCCTTCCCACAAATACAGACATCCTTAAACCCGATGAGGCCTCAGGAGTCATTCGACCCCTCCCCCTGCCTCCGAGGCCACACGGAGAGAGAGGAGTATGGTGTCCAGTGAGTTACCACCAGCAAACATGTTCAGTCTTGATCCTGCGTGTCTCATCCTTGGTGCTGATAGATTCAGAGGTCTCGTGCGAGCCCGCAGGCACCTCGGAACGGTGTGATGGAATTCACCAGGCTAGTGTGGGACGAGGGGGAAACTGTCCAAATACCACTCAGCCGCCATGCATCCTGAGCAAATAGGAACCAGCTCTGGGACCTGGTGGGCCGGGGACCAGCACTGGCGTTTCTCTGGCTCCAGGCCCTAGGCTAATTACCCCAAACAGAGGGTCTCATTTACCCTCCCCCCAAATCCCCGGAACTTCTGCTTCCTTCTCTGCAAGGTGGCCGTCAGAAACTCCACGCTACGGGCTTGTTTTGAGGATTAAATGAGGACATACGTGGAAAGTGACTGATGGCCCAGGGTTTGGCACAAGTTTCCTCCCCTTCCCTATTCACTCCTGCTGTGCTTCTCCACAGGGAGCTGACAGCTTCCTTTGCCATGTGCTCTGGGGGTACCAGAAAGACCCTTGGCTTCTGGTAGCTCAGTTACCACGGCTCCTTCCCAGCCGGCTTGTAGAACAGGTTCTGTGTCTCAACCATGGTTGTCTCCTTCCCGGCTTCTTTCTCCTTGTGAATTTATATCTTTTTATTCATTTACCATCGTTTTGATGGAGTTTTGGAAGGGAGTAGGGATAAACACATGTGTGATCCACCATGTTTAATCAGAGTTCATGAACTATTTTTATTTATACACACTATATACAATGTACTTTATATATGTGTGTGTGTATATATATATATAGAGAGAGAGAGAGAGAGCGAGAGTTATGGGCTAAATTGTGTTCCCCTAAAATTCATATGTTGAAGTCTTAACCCCAAGTACTTCATAATGTGACTGTATTTGGAGTTTGGACTTTAAAGAGGTAATTAAAGTAAAACAAGGTCATGGGGGGGGGCGGGGGACACCAATCCAGTATGACTGGTGTCCTTATAAGAAAAGATTAGGACACAGAAGGAGGGCCACGTGAAGACACAGGGAGAAGACAGCCATCTACAAGCCAAGTAGAGGAGCTGCAGAAGAACCAACCATGTGGACACCTTGACCTCGGACTTTTGGCCACAAGAATTGTGATCATAACTTTCTACTCTTTGAACCACCCGGTGTGTGTGTTACAGCAGCCCTAGCAAACCTACACACACACGTACAGAAGAAATCCTTTCCTAAGACTTGGTACTATGCACTCAACCCGATTATTAGAAAAGCCACGTCTTTGTCTATACGACACAATAATCAGTGATCCAAAGAATGAGGCTAGGATGGCTAATACTAGGCTGAAAAAGAATCAAAATTAACTTTTTAAGAATAAAAATATGGGAGGGGCGCCTGGGTGGCGCAGTCGGTTAAGCGTCCGACTTCAGCCAGGTCACGATCTCGAGGTCCGTGAGTTCGAGCCCCGCGAGTTCGAGCCCCGCGTCAGGCTCTGGGCTGATGGCTCAGAGCCTGGAGCCTGTTTCCAATTCTGTGTCTCCCTCTCTCTCTGCCCCTCCCCCGTTCATGCTCTGTCTCTCTCTGTCCCAAAAATAAATAAACGTTAAAAAAAAAAAAAAAGAATAAACATATGGGAGCGCCTGGGTAGCTCAGTCGGTTAAGCATCCAACTCCTGATTTCAGCTCAGGTCACGACCTCACAATTCATGAGTTCGAGCCCCGCATGAGGCTCCATGCACTGACAGTGCGGAACGGAGCCTTCTTGGCTACTCTGTCTCTTCCTCTCTCTGCCCCTCCCCTGCTTTCTCTCGTTCTCTCTCTCTCTCAAAATAAATAAGTAAACTTAAAAAAGAAAAACATTAAAACAAAAGAATCAACATGTGAATCTTGTATTTTATCTGGAAAAAATATTTAAGAGATCGGGATGACATTTTTAATGTTTTAACGTGGCAGGAAATGAAACTTGGATTTTAATCAGTGGAAGTACCTTAATATTAATATGCCATTAACATTTTATAATTTATAATTACTCTTTCAAGAAAATTCAGCAAACTAATACAAGGAATTTGCACCTTTATGGAGTACATTTAAAGAGTCAGCTTCATGATGCAAAATTATTTTTCTAAATCAAAGTGGTCAGAAGGCAAATACCAAGCTGAATATCCAACAGACCTCATGGAGTCCATTAAACCTCACGCAGGGATCCACCACTAGATGGAGATGGTGAGCACAAGCTAGGTCCTTTACCCCTCGCCAGTTCTCTGCCAATTTTTTCTTTAAAAAAAAAAAATAATTTTTTTAATGTTTATTTATTTCTGAGACAGAGACAGAGCATGAGTGGAGAAGGGGCAGGGAGAGAGGGAGACACAGAATCCGAAGCAGGTTCCAGGCTCCTAGCTGTCAGTGCAGAGCCTGATGCGGGGCTCGAACTCATGAACCACCTGAGCCCAAGTCGGTGGCTCAGCCGACTGAGCCACCCAGGTGCCCCTCTACCAATTTTTTCAAATAATAGGCTGTAGAATTATTTTTCTTACATACTTGCGGTAGCCTATGGTCACTTTTTGATTTATGGTTTGACTGTAAGAAGTGTTTTTAGCTCCATCTGACCCATAACTCATGCCAATCTGTTACAATGATTTTTGTCTACCCTGCACACATTTGTTAGAACTGTGAACCAGGGCAGGCACAGATAATAAACAGCGTCTCCACCAGTGGAAGGTTCTTAGAGCAGTTTAGAAGCTATGAAACTAAATACTTTCCAAATGTTCTTTTTAAAATTGGTTGTATTTTGTATAATGTGGTTGAATGTAGTAATTTAATGGAATGTTACTGTGTAGCAGTTAATGATGTTACATTGTAATTTTTTTTAAAAAAATTAATGTTTACTTATTTTTGAGAGAGAGATAGAGACAGAGCGTGAGCCTGGGAGGGGCAGAGAAAGAGGGAAACACAGAATCCGAAGCAGGCTCCAGGCCCTGAGCTGTTAGCACAGAGCCCAACTCGGGGCTCTAACCCATGAAGTGTGAGATTGCGACCTGAGCGGAAGTGGGATGCTCAACCGGCTGAGCCACCCGGGCGCCCGTACTATTGTAATTCCTAATAACGTCCTCAAAACAAACCTTCTTAAGTCTCGTTTAGAGGAGACTCTTCTCATGTTTTAAGACAGCTGAGGCAAACCACTTCTGAGAACATTTGAGGTCTCATTGGCCAGTTCTGAAGGCATCGAATTTAACTGTGACCCAGATTTGGTCTTGGAACGGAGGAGAAAGGCTCTGAGTTGAAACCAGGCTTTATGTTCTGACTTGCCACGTGGATTTGTTTGAGAGGAGTCTGGGTGGGAATGAGCTCAGGTCGGAGGTAGCACTTTCGGTATTTGGTGAACACGCAGAGTGGTGCGTGCCCCTTGCAGGAAGGAAACACTTGCACATACACCTGCTTCTGCTGAACTGCAAAGGCTTCACAGAGATTCTATTTAGAATTTCCTTGTGTTTCTAAATCAAGCTTGGCTTTTAGTAGATTTTTAAACCACGAATGGATACCCACAGGCTTCCAAATCCACCTTTTGAATTAAGTTGAAGAAGACACAGCCCGATGCCAGTCGGGAGTAGAAATAGACCCGGCATCATCCTAATAGAGGTGATCTGACCTGGAAAGGGTAAAAATGGAGATCTCCAGGGAAAGTCAAGTACCTCCTCTCTTGGCTCAGACGCCAAAATGCTTTGTTGCCACTCTTCCTGGCAGCGTGTGGTCCTGAGAGCAAATCACCAAGCGGCTGGTAAACGTGGTCCCCAGGACGTCAGGTGTCCTCCTCCCACTGAGCATCGGTTCCCCTCAGAGCCAGAGGCTCCTCAAAGGTTCTCGCATTCCTGTCATTCTAGAATAATGTTCTGGGTAAAAGAATATGTCTGAGGCACTGCTACCTACAGTCAGAGTCCTTCAAGGGGGAGAATTACAGACCCAAGTTTTCTCCTAAGTGTCTTCTTTTTTGCCTCCCTCACATATTGATTGGAGTTTTCCTACGAGGAAAAGTGGTATTTTTCTCTCAGAGTTCTGTGAGACTCCTATCATCTGCTTCACAAGCAGTGGCCAAGGCGGGGAGAGTTTGAAGTTTGCTGGTAATGCTGCCTCCACACCTGTGTGTTCTAATCCAATTCACTCAGCATGGGCTGGAGCTCTTCTGTTTTCTCAGTCATTTGGCCCACAGCACTTACTGAGTTCCTACCATGAACCTGAAGCCTTTCTAGAGGCTGGCTACAGTAGACAAGACAGGCCAGATCCTTGCTTTCTAAGTGAGTACATATCTAAACGGTTTCCCGTGGGTGACGAGAGCAATGCAGAACAGTAAAGCCGAATAGGGCAGCTAGCAGGTGATGGGGTAGGAGCCGGTGGGGAGCTGATAAAGACCCTCTGATCCCTGCTCAGGTCCCAGTGGCTGGAGTCTAGGAATGTTACCTTATATGGCAAAGGGGGCTGCAGATGTGAGTAGGCTAAGAATTTCGAGATGGGGAGATTATGTTGGGGAGCGATAATTAACAACAAAATCTCCTACCAACCCGGCAAAAACTCTCCTCAAAGGCAGAAGAGAAAGAAAACAGTTTCTCGAATAAACAAGAAACCAGGAAGAGATGTACATTACAGGCAGTCCGCTAAGAGATCGGGAAAACAGAGATCTCACCCTGTTACACAGCCCAGCAGATGCACACACACACGCACGCACACACACACACACACACACACACACTCTCACTCACTCACTCAAGATAAAGTGTAACTAGTCCTTCCCGGATTTGTCACCCGTAGTTCATCCTGAATTCACCTGGTGATTGGGGTAGCCACCTGTGTTTGCTAATTGCCTTTATGCAAAGGAAAAATGCACGGCTCCTATCTTTATGGCAGGAGGTGGGTTTGCAGCTTGGAGCCAGGGACCCACAGAAGTCAGGCTCCCACCCTTCCTGCCTGGGTGTGTGTGTGTGGGGGGGTGGCGGGGAGGCAGCAGGACCCAGGGTCACCATCTTCCTTGATGTTTACATATCAGAGAGGTGGCTCCCAGGGCTTTGGGAAAGAGGCCTGGGCTGCAAAGCTGGCAAGAGGCTTGTGGTAGCTTTTAAAAGGATTTGCATGCATCTCCAAGGGGCAGAGAAAAACTCACAATGACAACTTTTCTTTTTTAATTTTTTTTAATGTTTGTTTATTTTTGAGAGACAGAGTGCGATTGGGGGAGGGGCTGAGAGAGAGGGAGACACAGAATTCCAAGCAGGCTCCAGGCTCTGAGCTGTCAGCACAGAGCCCGACGCGGGGCTTGAACCCACAAACCAGGAGATCATGACCTGAGCTGAAATCGGACTCTTAACCGACTGAGCCACCCAGCCGCCCCACCATGATGAGTTTTCTCAAGTAAATGCTCTAGGGGAAGGGGTGGGGAGGGAAAGTCTGTCCCTTTTTGCACCAGGGAGAATTAAAACTTATTTTTCATACTTTTAACTTGTATTTGCCCTCGCAATTAGCCTGGATTGTCCGAGTGGCCCCCACACATGATCACAAGAGTCCTCACAAGAGAGAGGCAGGGGGAGCTCTGACTCCAACAGGGACAGATGTGGCAACCAAAGTGACGCGCGCTACACTGTTGGCCTGGAAGCCGGAGGAAGGGGCCCCGAGCCCCGAGGAACACAGGACGCAGCTCTAGAAGCTGCAGGAGGTGAGGAGACCAGATTTTCCCTTAGAGCCTCCGGAGGGAACACAGCCTTGCCGACCCCTCGATTCCTGCCCTAGCCGACTTTGGACTTCTGGCCTCTTCCAGAACCGCGAGAACACATGTGTGTTGTCCTAAGCCACCAGATTGGTGGTAATTTGTCACAGCAGGCCCCAGGAAGCTCCTACAGGTGCAGAGAGGAGGGCCTTTCACTGGGAAGAGCGTTTGGAGGAGAGGAAACTCGAGCTGGGATCTGAGGGAAATGATGAGTGATCCCAGCGGATGGAACCGCCACGGCAAAGGCCCCATGGGGGGACTGGGCTCTTGTGGCTGGGCAGCGTCCAGCCAGACAGGTGGGGGGGGGCCAGGGACAGAGGCGGGCATGGTCAGACCCGGTGGAACCCGAGAGAGACACTGGCCATCTGAGAGGTTTCCAAATAAAGGGCCATGCTGGCCCAGGGTTGGGCCTGGGGCAGAGGGGAGAGTAGGGGAGGCTGGCGGAAGGGCCTGGGGCAGTGAGGGGGCACAGCTGGGAGGCGCCCGGGGAAGTGGCTTCACCGCAGGAAATCAGATCTCTACCTGGTTTCCTACTGACCAATTCTGTGCTTTTCCTTTCATAAAAAAACAGACACTACAGGAGAAGGTCTGGTTCAGCAGTTTGGGTGGGGGGGGACCTTTGCCCTCTGTCTGGGGCTGCTCTTACAGCACCGCCTTGCCTTGCACAAGGAGGGGTGCTTTGATCTTTTCCTGAGGAGTTTCCACGACACTGAGCAGGCTCCTTTGCCCGGGTGCTGGCCTGGGACACTCAGGGCCTTCCTCAGTGGGGGCCGCGGCTGCTTTCTGCCCACATCCCCATGGGGGAGGCTCACGATGGAGGGCTGCCTGAGCAGGTGCACGGGGCCAGCAGGCATGCCCTCCACCAAGGTCTGCTGGGACCTTTTCAGCCTCCTCCCCCGGCTGCCCGCAAACTCCTGGACTGAGCCCTGTGAGGGTTTCCAGTCTGCCTTCGGGAAGCTGTCTCAAGCCAGAGTTAACAAGTGTTAGTTGTGTTAGTGACGTTCTCTCCAGCTTTTCAATAGCCATCCATTCAAAATTTGTCAGCAACTGCTTGGTTTCATTTCATATTAAGTACTATCCCCCAAGAGAGATTTCCATCGCTAAACCAGGGCTACGAGTCCTCTCAACATCCTTTCATGGGAAATAGCGCGGGCCATTTCTGTGTGGCTCGTGAAGGGGTGAGCGTGTGGCCCAGCGGCACACGGCAGGCGCTGACTCCCTATTTGTTGGATGTCCAGTGAGTCCAGTGGGGACGGCTGGGACAGTGTATCTGCGAGAGGTGGATGCAGTTTTCCCTCTTGCAGATACAGGACGGCTTCCAGACAATACTTGATCCTGGGGGGCCTGGTGGCTCAGTGGGTTGAGCGTCTGAGTCTCGATTTTGGCTCAGGTCATGATCCCAGGGTTGTGGGATCGAGCCCCGTCTCCGGCTCCGCCCTGGACGTGGAGTCTGCTTGAAATTCTCTCCCTCTCCCGCTTGCACACGTGCTTTCTCTCTAAAATAAAAAACAATAAAAAGAGATGCTATGGCCTAACAAAACATTTTGAACAATACTCGATTCTCTTCAAGGAGGATTTCTGGAGACATGGTTCCCCTCATCCCCTGGCATGCCCAACTACTTTGTCATCTAATCCAGTAGTGGGAGCCAGCCATCGTTGGAGGGGAAGGGGGATCCTCCCTGAGCCCCTGGCAATTTTTGCTGTCCGGTGGGTCCTATACCCTGTCCAGCCCCATCATTCTCTGGTGAGCACGTCAGAGCTACTCCACCCGGGGCAGGCCACTTGGCTGGCTGCTGTACCTCCCCCCTACATCCTCCTCCCCTGCTAAATCCTCCTCTAAGGCATACTGAGGGGTGAAGTCTCAAATACCAAGGCCTAGAATTCCTGGCTGGTAGAAAGTCAGGGAATCCCTCGCAACTCCTGTGTTCATTTCGTCTCTGCAGAGCAAGGGACCCATCATTTCCTTTGGCTCTGCCAGAAGAGGAAGTTACAGCAGGTGCTTAACTCCCGACTTGGCGGGAAGACACTCCTTCCATCGGGGCCCAGGGAGTGAGGGAGTAGTTGATGGACTTCAGTGAAGAGCCTTTCGACTAAGAGACTCTGATTACCAACAGAGGAAGATACTTTGGAGGGTCTGTGAAGGAATTTCCCATTGAGGGTGCTTGTGGGATTGCAGTGTTTGGATGTATCACATTTAGCCATGAACTGATGGATATCTCACAATTACTCTGGGCTGGCCCAGCATTTTGTCTACACGTTTGTTTATTTTTGAGAGAGACAGAGTGTGAGCAGGGGAGGGATAGAGAGAGAGGGAGACGCAGAATCCGAAGCAGGCTCCAGGTTCTGAGCTGTCAGCACAGAGCCCGACACGGGGCTTGAACTCACAAACTGTGAGATCATACCCTGAGCTGAAGTTGGACACTTAACTGACTGAGCCACCCAGGCGCCCCTACATTTAATCTACAAGTAGAAACCTTGACTGTGAGAAGTAAAATAAGACCTAAACAAATGCAGGGACCTGAATCTCAAATCTCTTCAAATGGATTTTAAAATATTGACAAAAAATTTTAAATATGGGCAAATTCTAAAGTTTATTTGGAAGAATAAACGACTGTCTGTAGCCAAGAAAGTTTTTTTGGGGGGAAAAAAAGAAATCTGTGCACAGGGGGAGTACTTACATTATTAGATATTAAAACTTATTTTCTGTGATAAAAACATACACATAAAATTTAATTTGGGGTGCAGTGGCTGCTCTATATATGACACCCAAGGCAGAAACCATGAAAGTCTTTTACTTTATAAGAAATGAGTCCCCAATGTGAAATAAAACCAATTTCCCAGCTTTTAAAAATGGACAAATAGAGGGGCGCCAGGGGGGCTCAGTCGGTTAAGGGACCAACTGTTGTTGGCTGGGGTCTTGATCTCAAGGTCATGAGTTTGGGCCCCACACTGGACTCTGTGCTGGGCGTGGAGCCTACTTAAAAAAAAAAAACATACATACAAATAGAAAAGTGAGCAAAGGGACATAAGCAAATTCGCCAAAAAAAAAAAAAAAAAAAAAAATACAAAAAGGCAAGGCAACACATAACTATGTGAAAAAACAAGTCAGCTCACTAGTAATCCAGGAAGTGACATATGAAATTCAAAACAATGAGAAACAATGACTTTATTTACTTATTTTTTAATGTTTTATTATTTATTTTTGGGAGAGAGACACAGACACAGCATGATCAGGGGAGGGGCAGAGAGAGAGGGGGAGACCCAGAATCCGAAGGAGGCTCCAGGCTCTGAGCTGTCAGCACAGAGCCCAACATGGGGCTTGAACTCACCAACAGTGAGATCATGACCCCAGCCAAAGTCAGACACTTAACTGACTGAGCCACCCAGGCACCCCGACAATGACTTTAAATTTGAAAAAAAATAGCCCGTGTTGTCAATAAGATGGAAAAATGGGCATTTCTCAAGGGAAAGCTAATAAAATTTTCTGGAAGGTAATTTAGAAAACATTTAAAAAATATACTGGGCCTTTGACCCATCAGTTGCCCACTCCTAGAATTTTAAAATCAGGCATGTACGATAAAGGATGAATCTATAATGATCAGTGATATAGAAAAACAAGAAAATGTATCTGTACATTTACTCTGCCATTAAGGATCATGTCATAAAAGAATATCCAATAAAATGGGAGAAATGGGCAGAATACATTTTTGCATCGCATTATCCTAATCACATCAAACATGCATAGGTAAGCATAGAAAAAACATCGGAGGAGACATACCAAAACACAAATGTAACGGATCTAAGAGTAGGAGAGATTTTTATATTCTATTTCCTACTGTTGCAACAGATTTAAGTGTTTTAAAAATGATTGTATCCTTAACATTGACTTTGTTGAAAAGCCCAAAAGTGCATGACACTGTAATAGCCTGGAAACCCCAGGAAGTGTATGGTTTGGAAAGCCACGGCCACCTGCTCGCCGGTGAGTCACGGGCGCAGGCTCGCACCCGCCTCCGCACTCGCCAACCGGCTGCCGCGCGCTTCCAAGCGAAATGCCCGGTGCGAGAGCTGTCCCTGAGCCAGGCCCCATGCCCCCGGCCCCAGGAAGCAGCGAACGCCTGCTCGTGGTAATTTCTGGAATTGAGGGCATTCCCTTTGTAAAGTTCACGCGATCGGGCCTTTCCTTTCTCCACTCGTGAACAAACCAGAAGCCAGACTTTCGGGTCAGCCGCGCCGCCCCCAGCCAGGGGTATTTCGATCCTGCAGCGAGGCCAGAGGTCGCGGTGGCCGACGGCGGCCGCAGCGGGGCAGGGGTGGCCGGGAGGCCGCGAGCGCCCTCTCGGAAGAAGCCAACGAGGCCGGGTCTAGCCCAGGGACCGCGGCCCGGCCACGCGGTCGCGCAGGGACGCGTGTCCTCCGTAGGGACAAAGGGTCGGGAAACTTGATCCGGGCCCGTCCCGGAAAATCCGGGCTGCGGTCGCCATGGCTACCGAGTCGGGCTCCCGGCAGCCGCCCCCGACCCGGCCCAGCCCGCGAGGGGGCGCTGGGAGGAGGGGTGCGGAGGGGACTGGCCCCGCCGCCCGCCCCGCCCTCCGGCCGCGGCCGCCGGCCCCAGCCCGCGACTGACCCTCGGCAGCTCCTGTAGTCACGTGGCGCTGGGAACCGGCGGGGGGGCTGGGCCCGGGCCTGGCAGTTGTGAACTCGAACCTGCCGCTGTCGCCGCGCGGGGTGGGGAGCGCGGCCGCCGGCGCCGGCGTTCCGGCCTCATGGACGCGCGACGCGCCTCCGCGCACCCCGCCGGAGAGGTTCGTCCCGGGCAGGGCGCGGGGTTCCACGCGGGCCCGAGGCGGGCGGCCCTACCTGCCGGGCGCGTGACTGTGTGTGCGCTGTGTGTGTGTTGGGGGGGGTGGCGGACAGTGCTGGACCGAAGGGGGGGGGGGGGCCGAGCCCGCGCACCTGCGCACAGGCTCCGCGAGGTGCGCTCTGCGTGGGGACCCGAAAGGGCCCATTCGGGGTGCGCGGAGCCGTATGTTCGCGACGTGGACGGGGGACACGCGCGAAAACAAAAGGGGGGTGTGGGGTCTCCACGACCCTTTGCCGTCCAGAAGGCGCAAGGGGATTGTGACCGAGACCTGGCTACACTAGCTCGCCCTACGCAGCCCCTTGGGAAACAGGCCTGGAATTCCTGTTGGGAGGAGGGTGGGGGAAGGGGAGCCAGCAGGGATTCCCGAGTTTCTGCCATCGGCCGGCCTTTGGCCATCAGCATGGAGAATTCGTGCTGTGACCTTACCAGTGGAGGAAATGACCCCCGAACGCTGGCGTGTACTTCCTTGGTGAAGGGGACACATTCATTTATTAATCCAGTAGCCATTAAGGTTCCCCTGCCGGGCGGGGTGTCGAGCCTGGGTGGGGGAGGGGGTTGTGGCTGGCGAGGACACAAAGATGACTGCCCTAGAGGAGCTCAGAGCCTCACGCGTGTTTTCTCTCCCCTCCCCGCAGGTAAGGCTGGCCTCTCTGCGCTCAGAGGTCTGAGCTCTGCCATGGGGGTAGGGGTGTCTTTACTGCTGCAGTTTTCTCTGACATCTGGGGGCTACCAGAGTGTGGGCCGAAGCAGGCGCTACAGCCGCAGAAGTATCCCCAGGAACATCCCCCGGAGGAGCTGGAAAAAGCCTCATCTCCAGCTCTACGGTCTGCAGGGTAGAGTCTGGCCTTCTTTGTTGGGTTCCCACACCATTCCACAGCCCCAGTGCTCAGATCTCCTCCTGGAGGAAGGAAGTCACCTGTAGGGGGGAAGGATCACATTCTCGTACCAGCGTCTTTCTTCCCTGTGCTCAGTCTGGCTGTGGGGAATGAGTCACGTCTGAGCTCCTCCAGAGGAGTTCTGCTCTAGGGGATTTAGGGAGGATGTGTCCGGAGGTTGCAACCCTGCAGTGAAGGTCCATTAAGAGGCTAACTACCATCCACCCCTCAGTGGCTATAGGAAGCTCTTCTTGAGGAATCTGGGCTCCCTGGCACCGCGGAATAGCTGAATGTGGGGCAGCCCCCGGTGGGGTTGGGGCATGACCTGGCAGGGGACCCAGATTGCAGTCTTGTCTTTCCTCCCCTTCTCTTGCCCCAGTAATCGCTACCACCCCGGGGGAGGCAGGGATCCGGGCCCGAGGCTAACAGGCTGTGGGTGTTCCTTGGATTCATGGGCGCTTTCCTTCTCGCGATGTCCTAATCGCGTGTGGGTGGAGGGGGGCAGGCAGGCAGAGTGTGGGCACCGCCTGGACAGACAGTGGCCTGGCGTTCTGCAGTCCTGGGAGTACCATCCAAGCTCTGCCCTCCTGTTCCCCAGAAGCGCTGTTCTCTCTTGCTCTCCAGGCTTCCTCCCTGAGACACTGAGGTTAGGGAGGCCAGAAATGCCTCCCCTGTGGCGCGCTTAGAGCCCGGGAGAGGGTAAATACGATAAGGGCCGTAGGAGTTTCTGTGGGAGCTGTACATACCCCGGTGTTTTGGAGGAAAGAACGCTAACTGGGAGTTTAGAAGGCCTGTCCCCTAGTCTTGGTTCTGCTTTTGGTTTACTGTGTCCTCTTGGGCAAGTTCCCTCCTTCCTCTTATGCCTCAGAGTTGCTTCATCTGTCAAGCAGGGAGCTTAATAATGTCTGTTCATCCAGCCTCACAAGGTTGCTACTCAAAGGTAGCAAGAGGAAATAGTAGAAACAAGCCGAGGGCAGCAGGGAAGCACTTGAAAAGTGGAAAGCACTAGAGGGAGAGGGGACGGCGTTTTCTGGTGAGTCCTAAGGCAGGAATGTTTGTGCAGCCAGCGCTGGAGTGTTTACTCCATGCCAGACCCGGGGTGACTGCCACGAGGGGGATTCCAAGAAGTGTCAGAGTTCCTCCCTTCTGGTAGTTTCCAGGCTCATGAACACTTAGGACAAATACACTTGGAATGGTATCTGGAAGCCCCTGACTGAACTGACGCAGAACACAGAAGGCAATAGAAGGGTAGTCCTGATTCAAGGGCTCTAGCAGTTCAGAGATTTGAGCTCCACTCGGGCCTGGGGTCGGCCAGGGAGGAACGGGGGCAGGATGAGTTGATCCCCAGAGTGACACTACTTTTCCACCCTCAGCAGAGGAAGAACCCATGCTGGAACGTCGCTGCAGGGGCCCCCTGGCCATGGGCCCAGCCCAGCCCAGGCTCTCTGGGCCCTCCCAGAAGTTGCCCCCGACCCTGGAGAAGGAGCCCCGCGGGCTGAGGTTACAAGGCACTTCCGTGGCCCCGTCGGGCAGCCAAGCCCCGGGCAGGGCCCATCGCTGTGCCCACTGTCGAAGGCACTTCCCCGGCTGGGTGGCCCTGTGGCTTCACGCCCGACACTGCCAGGCCCGCCTGCCCCTGCCCTGTCCTGAATGCGGCCGGCGCTTCCGGCACGCCCCCTTCTTGGCGCTGCACTGCCAGGTCCATGCCGCCGCCACCCCAGATCTGGGCTTCGCCTGCCACCTCTGCAGGCAGAGCTTCCGAGGTTGGGTGGCCCTGGTTCTGCATCTGCGAGCCCACTCGGCCGCAAAGCGGCCCATCGCCTGTCCTGAATGTGAGAGACGCTTCTGGCGACAAAAGCAGCTTCGAGCTCACGCGCGGAGGTGCCACCCCCCAGCCCCGGAGGCCCGGCCCTTCATATGTGGCAACTGTGGCCGCAGCTTTGCCCAGTGGGACCAGCTAGTTGCTCACAAGCGGGTTCACGTAGCCGAGGCCCTGGAGGAGGCAGCAGCCAAGGCTCTGGGGCCCCGGCCTAGGGGCCGCCCGGCCGTGACCGCCCCCCGGCCCGGTGGAGACGCGGTCGACCGCCCCTTCCAGTGTGCCTGCTGCGGCAAGCGCTTTCGGCACAAGCCCAACTTGATCGCCCACCGCCGCGTGCACACGGGCGAGCGGCCCCACCAGTGCCCCGAATGCGGGAAGCGCTTCACCAATAAGCCCTACCTGACCTCACACCGGCGCATCCACACTGGCGAGAAGCCCTACCCGTGCACGGAGTGCGGGCGCCGCTTCCGCCACAAACCCAACCTGCTGTCTCATAGCAAGATCCACAAGCGGTCCGAAGGGTCCGCGCCGGGCGTCCCCGGCGCGGGGAGCCCCCAGCTTCCGGCCGGCCCGCAGGAGGCCTCGTCGGAGCCCCCCGCCGAGGCCCCGCTGAAACCCGCCCTTGAGCCTGCGCCCGAGGCCCCGGGAGCGCCCCCGCGGGCCCCGGCGGCCGCGTCCCCCTCGCTCTTCGGCTGCGAAGACTGTGGCCGCAGCTTCCGGCTGGAGCGCTTCCTGCGGGCCCACCAGCGGCAGCACACCGGGGAGCGGCCCTTCACCTGCGCCGAGTGCGGGAAGAACTTCGGCAAGAAGACGCACCTGGTGGCGCACTCCCGGGTGCACTCGGGCGAGCGGCCCTTCGCCTGCGAGGAGTGCGGGCGCCGCTTCTCCCAGGGCAGCCACCTGGCCGCCCACCGGCGCGACCATGCCCCCGAGCGGCCCTTCGTCTGCCCGGACTGCGGCAAGGCTTTCCGCCACAAGCCCTACCTGGCGGCCCACCGGCGCATCCACACCGGCGAGAAGCCCTACGTGTGCCCGGACTGCGGCAAAGCCTTCAGCCAGAAGTCCAACCTGGTGTCCCATCGGCGCATCCACACGGGCGAGCGCCCCTACGCCTGCCCCGACTGCGACCGGAGCTTCAGCCAGAAGTCCAATCTCATCACCCACCGCAAGAGCCACATCCGGGACGGCGCCTTCTGCTGCGCCATCTGCGGCCAGACCTTTGACGACGAGGAGAAGCTCCTGGCCCATCAGAAGAAGCATGATGTCTGAGAGGGCAGGGGCTGCGGAGGCTGAGGGCGAGGGGCCCCGGGAGCCCTTCACAGGGGAGCGTTGCCGTGGGCCTGGGCCGTCGGGGGGCCCCTAGGTTGCTGCTGGTGTAGGCGAGGGGTGGGAGAGGCAGCCAGTGAGCTGGGGGCCCTGGTAGAGAGGGAGGTCTGGCCCCCCTGCGGCCGGGGAGGCCACTGTCCGGGGCACAGGGACCCTGGCCTCCAGCTGGTGTTTGCTAAGGTTCTGTCCTGACTGTCCTGTGCCCTGGAAAAGTAGCAATAGCAGCTCCACTTACCCCTTAGAGCCCTCTGGCTGGAGGGGCCACCAGGGGGCAGGAAGAAGACCCTTCCCCTCTGGTGTTAACGCCTTAATGTCCTTGTCCTTTATTATGAATTCCTTCGGCTGGTTTTTTTTTTTTTTTTTTTGGAAGCAGGTGTGGTACAGTCCTTAGTAAATGAGCACTTGGGAGGAAAAGTGGACCAGCTGGATACACCTGGGAGAACCTGCTGGCCTTGTTAGGCAGCACCTGGGCCTTTTCCAGCACTGAGAGGTGAGGCTGTGCTGCTGTAACCTGTCCCACCCTGTCCCCTTCCTCCTGCCCCTGCATAGGCACCTGGACTGACAGAGACCCATCTGCTGTTAGCACTCAGCTCCACCCTGTCCCTCCCCACCGTCAACACCCCGCCCTCCCGGCGCTCTGAGCGTCCCCTGACTGTCAGCAGCCCTGTGTCCAGGCTTTTGTCTGAACACCCCAACCCTCCACTCCTTCCGGAACTCAACATGGTGGAAAGGACCGCCCCACTGATAATGGAGGGTCAGCCGGCAGGAAGATAGGGGTGAGGTTCCTTTCCAGCCTTTCTAGGGCATGGATGCCCAGTCTCGGCTTGAACACTTAGGTGACGGGTAGTCCCCACCTCCTGAGGCCCTGGTCCTATTGTAGGATAATTCTAATTGTTAGAAATTCTTCCTTAGAATGAATGGAATCTGCTTTCCTGTAATTTCTACCTACCGGGGCTCCTTCTGTTCTCTGGAATGAAACGGAACAACCGCTTACCCTCCTTTTCAAACTAGAGAATAAAGATTTGGTTTTAGAGCTGGTGGCCGAGTGTTCCTTTCTCCCGGGGAGCTGTGTAGTTTGAAGGAGCAGCAGCATACTCTGCTCTGAGGAGGGGAATTTGGGGACGGGGGTTGGCCACAGGACAAGTGCCCCACCGGGCTCCTTTGCACCCTGCCTCCAGTTCTTCCTGGCGGGGGGAGGCCAGGCGCACCCCGCAGGGGGGACTGGTTCTCCGGGGGACTAGCTTTCTGTGGGGTCGAGTCAGACTTGTCTGGTGCCAGTTATCAGGAGGAAAAGGTCTGATGTGAATGTCCTGCAGTGCCTTCGAGGCTGGCCCGCTGCAGCCCCCCACATCTGGAACTACAGATGCTTCCCTGCACCGGTTGTCTCCTGCAAATTTGGGTGCCTATTTTTGACACATATCGGGAGGCCCTTTTCCCACCAGGTTTAGTAATTTCTGCACAGATCCAGCATCTAGCATGCAGCGCATAATAATAACCGCAGTATGGTTATGTGAGTGGCACCTCGCAAAGAAGTTTACCTAAACCGTCTCACGTAATCCTGGTGTGGTAGGTGCTCTTCTTTCACAGGTGAAAACATTTGCTCAGGGGCACATGACTGAGAATCCAGATTTCAGATTTCAACCCAGGCCTGTGTGGCTCCTGGAACCTGTGCTCTTGACCTCTGCCACCTATTTATCGGGTGAATGCAGTATGCTGCTGCTTTGGGGGCAGATCATCATTAAATGCCCACCATGGTCTTGATGTCACAATGGAAACTAGGGGTTTACCGAGACAAGATCTTGTCCTTACCTCCAAGAGGCCCAAGTCCGGGGAGGACGTGTATGTGTATGCAGATGACAGCAGAGACGATGGGGACTCCCCCATCCCAAGCGTGTAGGATGGAAGTAGATAGCTTCCAAGTTTCATACGGGTTTATGAGGGTAGGGAGCCACTGAAAAACCTGTGTGGTAAATGGCAAATTATCTTTCAGAGACTGGAAGCATTGTCTCAAGAATGCCTCACTTCCAATATCTCTCTTTATGGGACCCCAGGGCTTCAAGGGAAGGGGAACCATGCTTTTTTGGTGGGGGGGGGAGGGCAGGAAAGTAGGTCAATGTCTGGAGATGATGGGCAGGGAGCAGGAGACAGGTCCTCAGGCATCTAGGGTTTTTACTTGCGGGTTGGGGAAAAGCATGTGGGAGAGGGGATCTGACCAGGGCTCCTGACTTTGAAAAACCATCATCTTTATTTATTAAACATTTTTTAAATGTTTATTTGTGTTTGAGAGAGAGAGAGGGCGCACAAGTGGAGAAGGGGCAGAGAGAGGGAGATACAGGATCTGAAGTAGGCTCCAGGCTCCGAGCTATCAGCGCACAGCCTGACTTGGGGCTCGAACTCACCAACCCCAAGATCATGACCTGAGCCAAAGTCAGACACTTAACCGACTGAGCCACCCAAGTGCCCTGAAAAAGGGGGAGCCACAGAAGTTGCCTTGAGAGGGCTGGTAAAGCTGTGACAGAGCTGGGTCCGTGGGTCCTTCCTGGGTCCCTTGGGGGACCAGGTGGTTCCCAAATCCTTGCTCAGCATGGCGCGCTGCTGACAGCAGTCTTGAAGGAGGAAATGCTCAGGCTGGAGGGGCCGTAGTTCTGCAGACAGGAGCTATGCTTCTGTTCCGAGGTGTCCAGTTTTCTTTTCCCCCTTTTTCTTCTACAGTCACAAAAGTACTCAATTATCTTCTCAAAATTTAATAATACAGACATATATTTTTTAAATGTGGAAGTCTTCCATTCCTCCCTGCTCCCCATTCTGTCTTTTCTCTTTTTTGTTCCTTTTTTAAAAAATGTTTATTTATTTTTGAGAGAGAGAGAGAGAGAGAGCTTATGGGTGCATGCAAATGGGGGAGGGGCAGACTGGGGGACAGAGGATCAGAAGCAGGCTTTGTGCTGATAGCAGAGAGCCTGGTGTAGGGCTCGAACTCACAAACCTCAAGATCCAGACCTGAGCCGAAGTCGGAGGCTTAACCAACTGAGCCACGCAGGTGCTCCGTCTGTCTCTTTTTTCTTAATGCAAATAGGATCCCAGATGGGCTTCATTCTTTTGGTCCTTGAAATACTCTTGGTCGTGAAATGTCAATCTGGAGGAAGTCTTGCACTCTTTAGAGGAGGAACCATGTCCAGAGAGAAGTGGTCTTCTCATTCATAACCAGTGGCAGATCTGGGAACTAGCATACTGGAATTACACAAGCCTTTGTTAAACCTTCAGTAGGCAATCAAGAAAATGAAGAGACGAATGGGATTCTGTAAAAGGTTGATGGCCGAGTGGCTTCTGTGTAGGGTTTTATGCTTTATAAATGCTTCCATAGACAATTGAACAATTTGGGTCCTGCAAAAATCCAGGAAGGTAAGTATCTAACTAGGAAATTATTAACTCGTTTACAGTTAAGTCAAAGTCCAGCGACAGAAAAGTATCTTTTGTAAAAACTGCACAGAAGTTAGTGGCAAAATTGACAGAATCTCAGTCCAACAGTATCTATTGTTAGGCGGCTAAACAATAGCTGGGGCCGTGGCAAATGCTTAGTAGGCAGCTTTAGAGTAATTAGAATGAGGTCCACCCGCTTAACGGTAGATTTGTAGGAAGTCTCGGAGAGAGAGCGGCCAGCTTATGTTTTTAACAACCTCGTGTCTCAAAGGCAGTTTCTAGGCAGCTCCAGAGAGCATCCTGCCGGTGGGAGTTGACCTAGCTGGCTTGAGGCAGCACTGTCAGGACTCTCACTGGTATAAAGGAACCTTGGCTTCCAATTAGTGTGGGTAGAAATGAAAATTCTCTTTCCTGAAGATCCTCCTTGGTCGTCTGGACCCTGCCTCTAAAAATCAGCAGTGGCACTCGACCTAAGAACGTGACCTCTTCAGACCGCTGTTTCTTGACGAGAAAGCGAGGGGGTTGGATTTAATGATGTCTCCGTCTCTCGCAGAGACCCCAGGATCGTCCATCACGCGCCCACGACGTGCCTGGGACAGCGCGGGGTGCGGAGGGCGATTTCTCTCGGGTCGCGCGAGACAAGTACTGCTTCTCACCCTAAGACTTGGTGTACCGTAGTGCCAAGTGCCACCACCATGTCACACGCACACTCGAGTGGGAGCGTCAGAGTGGGGTTTGTACGTCTCGTTCCCCCGGATCCCGGCACCAAGAGCGGTGCGGGCGCGTCCCTGAGTCGGACGGATAGTTGCGGAACGACCGGATCGACCTGAGAGCGCGTCCGCGGGGCTGGAGCCGGAGGGAGAGCCCGGCGAGGGGAGCACCAGGGTGCCGCGGCGCCGCCCGGTGATCAGCACCCGGCCTCGCCCCCGTTCCCTTCCCTTCCGAGCCCTGGACTCGAGTCCGGAGCCGGCGGCCAAAGCGTTAACGTTGCGCGGGGCCCCGGGAGGCCCCGCGGGCACCGAGGTCAGCCCGCCCACGCGGGCTATTGGCTCAGGAGAACAAAGGGGCCGCCCCGCGGGCTTCTCCGATAGGGCGGAGCTGGTCATCTGAGCCGCTCAGCCAATCAGGTGGGGGGACGGCCCTGGGGATGGCCAGGCCCATTAACCAATCAAGAGCAGGTGCCCGCCCCGCCTGTCCCGGGACTGGCGGGGCCGGGGAGCCCAGTGCCCAAGTCGCCCCGGGGTGGCAGTTCCCGTTAACCTTAACCACAAAGTCAAGGTATTTATTCCCGTCTCCTCCCTCCGAGTCCCTCCGAATCCGGGCGGGAGGGGCGTGCGGAGGGACGGACCGTGCTGTGGGGCCAGCGCCCGGCCCGCTCCTCCCGCGCTGCCACCACCCAGCCTCCGGCTGGAGGCGGCCTCGGGGGTCTCGGGGTCCCCTGAGCCCCTGACGCCGCGGCCCCGAACTTTCCCCACCCCCACACAGCCCCTGGGGAAAGGGGCCCGGGTCGTGCGTGGAAGGGGCTGCAGGCTGGGGCAGAGAGCAGGGGGGGGGGGGGGGCGTGAGAGCGGGAGGGCAGGGTGGTAAGCGGGGGACTGATCCCTAGTCCCTCCGGGCGCGTTCTGCCCAGGCGCTGCCCGGATGCTTGGGAGCTGTGTCAGCTGTGCGAAAGACCGAGCTTCTGGAGGGCAGGAACCCCAGTGCTCGCCGCAGAGTGACACATAGTAGGTGCTTAATAAATGAGTAAATGAGTGGGCATAAACACTGGGAGTGCGAACAATAAGAGGGAAGCGCCACAGAGTGCGTGCGTGTGTGTGTGTGCGTGCGTGCGTGTGTGTGTGTGTGTGTGTGTGTGTGTGTGTGTTGGGGAGGCTCCATTCCAGGAAAATGGGCACCGGAGTCAAGACCTCAGTGGGGGTGGAGGTAGGAGCTGGGGGCTTCTTCCCCTGTAAAGGTGGAGGATGGATACAGAGATGCTGCCTCCTCCAGTCCTCTGGGTGGGAGGGAGCCTGGAGTGTGTCCTCGTCAGCCAGACCTGGGGTTGGGTGTGGTCAGAGCCCAAGAGCTTGAGGCTGCCTGATGTCCAGCCTCCACTAATTAGCTGTTCTTTTTGGGTCCTTGTTCATCTGTAAAATGAACAGATTAGAGGGTAGAGTCTCCTTTCAACTCTAAAGTTCCATGATTCAGTGCTTCTAATCTGTTTTGGACTTAAATTTCTGTATTGTAAATGTTTATTTATTAGAATTTTCATTCATGGTTTACAACACGTGGGACCTTGGGCTGGATGTTGGGGAGAGAGAAATACTCCATGATGAGATCGTTATAGTCTTGTTGTGGAGACAGACGAATTATTATTATGCTTTTTAATGTTTATTTATTTTGAGAGAGAGTGAGAGCAGGGGAGGGGGAGAGAGAGAGGGAGAATGAATCCCAAGCGGGAGCCCGACTCAGGGCTAGAACCCATGAAGTGTGAGATCATGACCTGAGCTGAAACCAAGAGTCGGTTGCTTAACTGACTGAGCCACCCAGGTGCCCCCAGACGAATTATTATTCCATGTACATGATATTGGGTTGGGCAGGTGCACAGGTCAAACAGAAGGGCCCCTAACTGAGGGTGGCATACCCTGAAAGGCTTCTAAGTCCAAGTGATCCCTGATCTAGGCTGGGCAGAGAAGTGCTGGGCAAGAGTGTTCCAAGACTGGTCATGGGCGAGCCAAGATGCTACAAGGTCAGGGAGTCACATGTTGGGACAATAGGGAGCTGGGAGGCAGTGAGGAGAGGTGAGCAGAGGCCAGGCTCTAAATGGTGTTGCCAAGACATTTTTAGCTGAACCTGCAAGTGGTGGGGACCCACTGGAATATTTTAAGCAAAGTAGTAACCTGTCCTCACTGTAATTTTAGGTGAAGTTTTCGAGTTCTGGGTGCTGAATGGATTGGAGGGGCAAGAGAAGCTATAAAACTATAAAGCTACAGTCTTTGGGCAAGAAAAGGGAGGCCTGACTGAGGTGGGGCTGTAGGATCTTGCAGGCACTAAAAATAGCATTAGTACAACTTCGTGACCGATGCATTGGGACAGTTGCACTTTGTGGTAGTGACAAGTGGCCGTGGTGTTGGGAGGCCTGATGAAGACCCTTTGTCCCCGCTGGAGAGACAAGGGCTACCCGGGACAAAGTGCAGAACTTCATGGAGGTGGTCTGACCCATGCACTTGCCCCCTAGTGAGGGTTAAGCTGAGGAATCCAAGATTTCCTAGCGCAGGGGTGGCTGGGAGGGAAGAGTGTGGTTGGGGTGTGCAGAAGGAGACCTTAGGTCTAACTCTTTGAGGCAAGGGGTGTCACCTCAGGGCTTTGCTTTCTTCATCTGACAAGTGGGGTGGCACTCCTTGCCCCTTCCAAGCTCTTTTGAATGAAGCAGGGGGTGCGGAAAGGTGTTTATAAATGGAATCGTGGCGTCTGTTCAAAGTGTTGTTAGCAGTCAGTTTCATCCCTTGCCTTCAGATCGGGTGACGGGGGTCTCCAGGCCCTGGCAGCCTCCTGAGTCTTGGACTTGGGGCTGAGGGATCTCCTCTAAAGGGAGATGGGTGAACAGAGACTGGGGCTGTGAATGCCACAGGTGAGGGACAGGCACGGGGGCAGGGAGGTGGGGGTGGGGCAGTCCCTGCAAAGGTGCCAATGTTGGGCAGGTGGGGGCAGAGGTCCTGGAAGGAGGGCCCTCTGAGACTGGCCTGGGGTGAAATCCTGGACCTTGGGGAGGTGGGCAAGCATGAGAGGATAAGGCAGCTGCCTGGGCTGTCTATGGACCTGGTTCCCTGGGAATGCTGCCGGAAGGAACCTGAAGTCACTGAACGGGGCTGTTCTTACCAGGGCAACCCTCAGGTGCAGTTCTTACAATGTGGAAGGCAGGGAGGGGGTGAAGGCAATGAAGTGACCTAAAAATAATTTGTCTTGCACCTTGTGAACATTCTTCAGAGTCTTTCATACTGTTTTTCCTCCTTGCTTGATTCAACAGTTCTATACACAGGAACAGGTGTTCTTGTTTTCCAGATAACCATTTAATAATTTCTGTGGCATCGTGGCCCGCTCTTTCCCCTTGCTCCCCACCTCTGACCCCTCTTCTAGGACTGAGGACCCTGTGTTTGGGAGACTAGGTCTGAAGATGCTGGAGTAGAAGTAGGAGAAGGGGCGGGGGTTGGAAGAAGGTGCGTGGGGCACCCACACCGGACCCGGGGCTGAGTGAGATCTGAGGAAGACGGAGTGGAGGCCCAGGAGGGGCTGGGGAGTCCTGTGGGAGTCACAGAAGGATGTTGAGCATGCTCACGTCGGGGTGTGGGATGGAGGTGGGCCTCTAGGTGGTGGAGGAGACACCTCCCTGGTCTGAGCTGGGACCTCTGGGCCTGCTTGTCTGTCTCTGGGCCCTGGGGCCATGTAAGGTAGGAAGCAGGTGTCCTGGGGGCCCTGAGAGCAGTTGGGCTGTGTTTCTGTTAAGATTTTAAATCCACCGTTTTGTGTGTCCTCCTTGGTCATAAACTCTGGATGAGAGGAAGGTGGGAGGTCTGGTATTCAGGGGCCTGAAACCTGGAGAGAGCTGACTATCCAGAGGCCAGCCGGGACACAACCCCAGGGTGCCAGCCTTGTACAGGAGTGGCATTTGTAGGACTGGCCTTGGGGGAGGGCCCAGTGGCTTTGGAACAGGTTCTGGGAGACAGGCTCCACCGACACCCTGCCCACAACAGAGCTGAAGCTTTGAGCCTCAGACCAGCAGAAGCATCCAAGGCTTCTAGTCCAGTCCTCCTACTTGGCACTTAGCAACCCCAGCTCCCAGCCCTGCCTTCCTTACCACTGCCCACAGGGCCACCTCCGCCCCTACCCTGTTAGGCACCTGCACCCGGCCCACAGGAGCCTCTCCTCCCCCAGGGCCGCTGAGGGTCCAGTGACCTGCCATACATGGAGCTGTGCGCGGCCTTGAGGTAGTCCCGACAGTAAAATCCGGGCACACCCGCTTCCTCCCGCCAGGCCCGCTCACGCTGGTGAGCAGGGTTGGGGGTGACTGAGTGGGCATCGGAGGCCTCTGAAGATTCTGAAGCAGCTGGAGGAGTAAAGGTTTAGGAAGAGTGAGCGGCAGTGGCCCTTTGGAGAGGGCTGAGGGAGTGGGGAGTGGGTTGTTCTCAGTCCCTGGGAATGGAAGAGAGAGAGAGAGAGACCGCTGGTGTGTAGGCTTCGGGAAGCTTATGTAGTGTTCCTGCAGCTTTGTCTCATTCGGTGCTCGAGACAAACCTGGGGAGCAGGCCTTTCAGCCACCTTCACCTTAGGAACCTGAGGCCGAGAGGCCAAGTGGCTTATCAAGGACAGGTGGTTTAGGACTCAGGGCCCTGATCCCCAGTCTGGGCGTGACATGGGCCCGATGTGAGAGACCGGGTCCTGAGAAGAGGGGCAGGCTTTGGGAGCAGACCCGGCCGAGGGGCCAGCCCTGTGGGGCTCAGGGTCGCAGGGGAAGGGTTTGCTGCTTCCTCTTGGGCTAGACCCCCTGCAGGACTGGCCCTGGGAGGGGGCTTTTGCTGCTCTGGGCTTGCTGAGCAGACCCCAGTGCTCCCATCTGTGGCTTCCTGGGTGGATCTGACTTCTCCCCAGCCAGCGGCAGCCTGGCTGACCTCATCCCGTCCCTTCCCCCAGCGCAGGTGACCTAACAGGTGGCGGTCCTCCATCATGCTACCGTCTCCCTGAGATCCCTTTCTCAAGCAGTGGGCAGTTGGGAGGATCGTGAATGTGCGAGGATACTCGTGCCCTGCAAAGATCCACATTTCCACTTTCACGAGCACGCCGTGCCCTGCTTATGTGGTTCGCCCTGGCGCACGCTGGTCTCTGTGGGTCTGCAGGTGTATCTCTGGGTTTCTAAACACCTCGGTTTCATCGTACTTTGCATATAGTTTTGCAACTATGATCTCAGGGATGAGAGTCTCCGTATTGTATTTGTGCACCTTTGGACTTTTGTTTACACAGCTGTGTTAGATGTTAGATACGGTGGTTTCTGGTTGTGTTTGTGTGTACATTTAGTGTTCATATCAGCTTCTTCTCGGATGCCTGTGATTGCCGTATGGTAGATGAAAACATCCACTGATAGTGACTGAAATTGGATTCCCAGGCAAAAAAACATCATCAACTTGTCCTGAGATCGTGGTCATTAGTGACCAAGGACTGGGGCCAGAGGAGCCTTCTCTGTACTCCTTCATTTGTTTTCTCCATTCATTTAATCATTCATTCATTCATTCATTCATTCATTCATTCATTCAGTATACAGGCATACCTCGGAGACATTACGTTCATTCCCAGACCACTGCAGTAATGCAAATACTGGGATAAAGCGAATCAAGTGAATTTTTTGGTTTCTCAGTGCATACCAAAGTTATGTTCACACTATATAGTAGTCTGTTACCTGTGCAGTAGCATTATATATATGTTATGTCTAAAACAACAATGTACACGCCTTAACTAAAAAATAACTTCATTGCTAAAAAATGCTAACCATCGCCTGAGCTTTCAGCAGGTTGTATCACTGATCACAGATTGCCATAAAAAAATACAACAATAATGGAAACGCTTGAGATATCATAAGAATTACCGAAATGTGACGCAGAGACACAAAGTGAGCAAATACTGTTGCAAAACGTTGTGCCAATAGACTTGCTCAGTGCAGATTTGCCGCAAACCTTCGGTTTGTAAAAAAAAAAAAACAAAAAAAAATGCAGTATCCGTGAAGTGTAAGAAAACAGCGCAATGAAATGAGGTGTGCCTATAAATCGAGCATATCAGGGACTGGGCAGGGCAAGCCCAGAGCTTACAGTCCAGCGCAGTGCCACCCAGCAGAGCTTTGTGAACACGGGGATGTCCTCCGCTGTCCATACGGTAGCTCGAGCGCCATGAGGCCTTGGAGCACTTGAAATGTGGCCAGTGTGATTGAAAAACTGAATTTAAACTTGAATTTATGTAAATCTGAATAACCACATGTGGGTACAGAAGCCAGACTCCTGAAAACGAGGGATTGGAAGTTTAAGGTTTGGTTAAGTCGTGCACTTTCTCCCAGGAGGCAGCGTGGTCCAGGAGAAAGAACTCTGGCTGGGGCAGGCTGACCCCTCTGGCTCTGGTACCTACTAACTGGGTGGCCTTGAGCAAATGACTTAACTTCTCGGAGCCCTGGCTCCTGAGCCGAAATGGGTCGTGAGGGCTGAAATGGGCGACGCCGGCTAAGTGCTCAGTAGGTAGTGGCTGTCTCCCTGGCCGTAGTGGAGTCTTGGCTGACCACCCTTTCTTTCCACAGCCAGATCAATGTCAAGATCTCAGGGAAGTCCCGCACTCCCCTCAATAGACGAGGTTAGGAGAGGCAGAACCTCCGTTCCCAGGGGACATTCTGAGAGCATCTGCCCAGAGCGGGGGCTGGCTGGAGCCTGTGCCCGCCGGGCCACCCCTTTGCAAATGCTGTCCTGAGCCACAGTCTGGAGTCCCGTTCCCTGGGCATGTGACCTGTGTGAGCCAGCACGGTGGGTCGGGGCAAGGAGATGAGAAGTGGTGCCTGCCCACAGGGAAACAGGACCTGAGGAAATAAAAGCTGGGAGCGGGCCAGGCGGACGAGAGCATGTGGCGGCCAGGGTGGGAGGCTGGGTGGGTGGGCCATCCACTGCGGAGCGGGTGGGATCAGGCCAGCTGAGGGGTGGGAAAGATGGGGTTAATGGAAGCGGAGGATTCGGGAAGCATGGCAGTCTTGCTGGTGTGGCAGAAGGGGTCCGCTTGATGAGGAGGGGGCACTTTGGGAGGAGCGGTTTCTGGGGGGGCGGGGATTATTGGGGGAGCAGTGGTGGGTGGTGAGGAACTGGGTGTGGCCCTGGGGGGAGCTCATGGCTGAGAAGGGCCTGGGAGCTGGGCCTTCGGCCAGGGTTTGGGGAGATGCCACCCCCTCCAAGCCTCCGCTCCTGGCACGTGGCCAATCCCCACACCACCAGTGACAAAGGACACGGGAGGTGCCATCCGGTTCTTCCTGCCTGAGGCCTGATCTATGAAGAAGGCTGTGCTTGGCTGCTGGAAAAAGCTCCAGGGGCTGAGGTTGGGAGCATGCGGGGAGACGTGGCCATGTCCCTGCGCTGCCCCTCGCATCTGTGGCCTTTCTCTTCACCCCAGCTGCTGTCCGCTCCCCTCCCTGCCCCCACGTTTCTGCTGAGAGCAAAGCCCCTTTGTTACCTTCCCCTGCCCCCAAACCTCACCACCTGCTGCAGGGCACAATCCCCGCTTTGTGTGGTCTGGCCTTGTCATGCAGCTGCCCCCTCTCCAACCCTGGAGGCCTCTCTTTGGGGGGCTGTCATCCCAACTGCAGCCTGACCCAGTGTGGGGAGGGCCGGGCCCAGAGCCAGGTGCTGGGAAGGGGGAGGTGACCAGGGGTTTGTCCCCAGATCCACAGAACTTGCTGAGCAGGGAGGGGGGAGGTCCTTGGAGACTGGGGTGAGGGCCCTGAACGACAGGCCAAGCGAGCAGCCTTCAGGGACTCAGTGTGGGCACTGGTGGGGGTGGCGGGTCAGCCTCGTTTCCTTCTGTTTTCTGGGCAGGCTGCACTCCAGGCCAGGTCAGGTGAGCCGTGTGTCAGGGAGGGTGGGGGAGTGGCGGGTAGGAAGGGGCGTGCAGAGCAGTATAGCAGGGCAGAGGCAGAAAAGAAAAGCTTGGAAAGGGCACAGCTCAGGGTGGCCTGGCAGACAGACCTGCAGAGACGTGGCCACACGCGGAGACTTTCCACCGTTTGGCCTCCTCAGCGTTTTACCTGCAGGACACCTGCTGGCCTGTTTTCCAGACACATCCCACCTGAACACCCAGTTGGAGATGGGCCCTCAATACCTGGGGGCCTGCCCCCCGTTGCTGTCCTCTGTGCCTCCCCTGTCCCCTGTCTCCTCGGGTCCCCTTCCCTCTGATCCCACTCTGCTGACTCGGACCACACCCTGAGCCCTAGTGTGGCTGGGGCAGAAAGAAGTACCCTGGGACACGGGAGGGGCTGCTCTGTGGCTCACTGTGAATTATCTACCAAGAATTGAAGCCTTTCTCCACCTGAGGTGATTTTTAGGTCCTAATATTCCTTGGAAGACAGAACGGATCAAGGAGCACTGATCTAATCGGGCTCAAGGGTGTTGTGTATGGCTTTTGTGAATGAGGCCGGGCCCTAAGCTCTGTCCTCACCTTGAATTGTGGCCCCGGGGGCTCTGGCCCCTCTGAGTTTTTCCCGAACTGAGGTAGCCTCCTCCTTTATCAGCCCTCTGAACCTCTTTAGGGGGCCATTGTATCTCCAGCGGGTGAGAGGCTTCCCCAAGGCTAGGACACACAGGAACCCCAGAGGGAAGAGGGGGCGTGAGGGCAGGTGCCTCAGCATCCATCAGGGTCCTCCCGGCGGGCCTCCTCCCGTCTTTTTTTTTTTTTTTTTTTTTTAATTTTTTTTTTCAACGTTTATTTATTTTTGGGACAGAGAGAGACAGAGCATGAACGGGGGAGGGGCAGAGAGAGAGGGAGACACAGAATCAGAAACAGGCTCCAGGCTCTGAGCCATCAGCCCAGAGCCCGACGCGGGGCTCGAACTCACGGACCGTGAGATCGTGACCTGGCTGAAGTCGGACGCTTAACCAACTGCGCCACCCAGGCGCCCCACTCCTCCCGTCTTTGACGCCCGCTTTTTCTCTGCACCACCAGCATGTTTTAGTGTCTGTAGGAAACCACGGTAGGAGCGCACGGCAGACCCCTTTTGGGGAAATAGAATTAAAAACAAAATCTCCTGCCAAGTCAGAAAAGCTCCCACAAAAGGAGGAGAGAAAGAGAACAGTTTTTTTTTTCCGATTGAATAAGCATTAAACCAGAAAGAGCTGCACATCACAGGCAATCTGCTAAGAGATCAGGAAAACAGAAAGAGATCTCACCCTGTTACACAGCCCAGCAGAGGTGTGCGTGCACGTGTGTGTGTGTGCACACACACGCTCAAGATAAAGTGTAACTAGTCTTCGGGCAAGAGCACTTCCTCGATGGTACCATTTGTCACCCGTAGTTCATCCTGAATTCACCTGGTGATTGGGGTAGCCACCTGTGTTTGCTAATTGCCTTCATGCAAAGGAAAAATGCACGGCTCCTATCTTTATGGCAGGAGGTGGGTTTGCAACTTGGAGCCTGGCGACCGCAGAAGTCAGGTTCCCATCCTCCCTCCTGTGGGCAGCGGGACCCAGGGTCACCATCTCCCGTGATGTTTAGGTATCAGGGAGGTGGCTCTCAGGGTCTTGGGAAAGAGGCCTGGGCTGCAAAGCTGGCAAGAGGCTTGTGGTAGCTTTTAAAAAGATTTGCGTGCATCTCTAAGGGGCAGAGAAAAACTCAGAATGACAACTGTTCTCAAGTAAATGCTATAAAAGAAAAGGGAGGGGCCTCTTTCCCTTTTTGCCCCAGGGAAAATTATTTACCTATTTAAAAAAGTTTTTTTTTTTAATGTGTATTCATTTTTGAGAGACAGAGAGACAGAGCATAAGTGGGGGAGGGGCAGAGAGAGAGACACACACACAGAATCCGAAACAGGCTCCAGGCTCCGAGCTGTCAGCACAGAGCCCGTCGCGGGGCTCGAACCCACGAACCGTGAGATCGTGATCTGAGAGGGTCAGACGCTTAACTGACTGAGCCACCCAGGTGCTCCGATTTACCTATTTTTTAAATTTATTCTTGCCCTTTGCCCCTGCCCCCACCTCTCTGGGCAGGGCCCAGGTTCCCAGCCTGGATCCCTGTCGGGGAGTGGCTGTTGGAAGGGGACCTGGGAGAGGGGAGGGAGATGCCCTTGGGATGGGGCTGCTCGAGGGCCGAGGTGAAGAGCAGGACACGGCTTTTCGTGAGGTGGCCGAGCCGCGGGAAGGAAGCCCTGACTGTGACCTGGAGAAGCCCCTCTGTAGCGGCAGGTGGCGGGGGGGGGGGGAGCCGAGCATCTGGGCTGGGGGGGGCAGACGCCCCAGGTCCTCACTCGGGCCTTTGTGAGCCTGGGCGCTGAGCGGGTATGGGTGTGTGAAACAAGATCCCCGTCCCTAGGAGGGGCAGGCCAGGGAACCGCGCAGAAGCCCCCGGGCTGCGGCACCCCCTCCGAGTACAGGGCAGCCTCTGCACCCGAAGTGCCTGCTGGGCAGGGGCTCCCTCCCGGACCCAGATTCAGCAGTGAGCACAAAACGGTCCTGAGCTCTCCGTGGCGGGGGATGGCAGGCACATACATACCACGTCAGGTGGTGGAAAGTCACAGAGGAACGTGGAGTGGAGTTAGGGCTGTGACTTTGTACACGGTAGCCTGGGGAGACCACTCTGAAGACGTTTAGGCAGAGACCTGAAAGGCGGCGTGGGGCTCCGGGGTAGAGCCTCCCGGGCAGACGGGCAGCATGTGAGGTGTAAAGCCTGGGGCCCCCCAGCAGCGCGACGTGTCCCTGACAGTGAGCCGGTCAGGGTGTGTCCACAGCTTTGAGCATTAAAGAAAGAAAAGGCGGGGGAGGGGCACCGGGTTGGCTCAGCCTGTTGAGCCTCTGACTCTTGCTTTAGGCTCAGGTCACGATCTCACGGTTTGTGAGTTTGAGCCCCAAGTCAGGCTCCGTGCTGACAGCGTGGAGCCTGCTTGGGATTCTCCCTTGCCCTCTCTCTCTCTCTGATTCTCCCCTACTGGCGCGTGTGCACTCTCTCTCTCTCTCTCTCTCAAAATAAATAAAGGAAAAGAGACGAGCCCCAGATTGGTGAGCTCTAACCAGCACCCCATATGGCCTGTGTGTGATTTCACGTGGAATAGGGGTGGAAAGGGACAGCAGAGGGGCCGGTGATTTGGGAGGGTCAATTCTGCCTTCCAGGGTGTCTTCACGACCACTCAGGAAGGTCTCTGGACTCAGCTGAGTTTCCTGGGGTGGTGTCTCTCACACCCTCCCCTGCCGGTATTGAGCCCGTGGGCGTGAGGCTCTGGTCTGGGAGTCAGAGGACATGGGGCCTCACCGGCGCCACTGTTCCCTGTGACTCGGGGCATGTCAGTGGCCCTCCCTGGCCTCAGTTTCCTCCTCATAAAATGAGAATAATTCCTGCCTAGCAGGTAAGTGTGCAGCTTATAAAAGCCCTGCGCTTTCAACGGAGGTCATGGACAGAGGAGCTCTTAATAAAGAGGGAACATGTTCTGTGAGGTGGCAGGAGGACAGGGGGGCCCATTCGGTCCTTGTCCTGATGGCCAGCTGTCCTTCCTTTGCCCCCTTCTCCCCCACAGACGGCAGAGCGGGTGCCCCGGAGGCCTCCGCGGATGGAGGGTGGCCTGGCTGGCGCGAGCACAGGTAAGGGAGCACAGGGAGGGGTGGGAGCCAACAGCGGCCTCCTCTTCCAGGTCGCCCCCCCCCTGCCCTGCCGCTGAGCGCGTGCTGCTGCCCTCCCTGTAGAACTGCATGGCGGGACCAGGATGTGGAAGGTCATGTCAAAGAATGGAAAGAAGGGGCGCCTGGGTGGCTCGGTCGGTTAAGTGTCCGACTTCAGCTCGGGTCACCATCTCCTGGTTTGTGAGTTCAAGCCCCGCATCCAGCTGTCTGCTTGTAGCCTGCTTCAGATCCTCTGTTCCTCCCCTCTCTGCCTCTCTCTCTGAAAAATAAATAAACATTAAAAAAAAAAATGGAAAGAAGACAGACTATGGAGCTAATACAATGACCAAGTCCGCTGTGACTCACCAGGCAAGGGGACGTGTGCACACCCGCGTAGGAAGCCATGCCCGAGGGCGAGCGAGGTGCTTGCTAAGTGTGGCACAGGGAGTGCGCGGCGGGCGTGCGGATCTAACTCTGAAAACCAGCGCTCCGGGTGGGACGATCCCTGTTGGTTTTCCATCACCAAGTGCAGTTTGGTCCATTGAGGCTTCCTGGGGTCACTCAGAGTTCACGGTCCGATGGGGAGGAAATAGGCCATCAGTTTTGGTGTCTCTCAAGCAGGTGCTCCTGTGAGTGGAAAGTCCTGTGCTTTCAGCGGAAGACCCCCCCGCCCCCCCACCCCCCAGCATCCCCAGCCTCCTCGCAGGCCCTGGGGAGAGTATAGCCACCCTTTTGCAGAATGGCTCTGGTCCTGGGAGGAGGGTAGGGCCCATTCCTAGGAATGCTGCCCCTAGGCTCAGTGACTCAGTTTCCTTTACCTCCCCTCCCCTCCAGAGCCCCAACCCTCCCCGGATAAACGTCGCGATGAACCTAAGACGGGGACAGAAATCAGCCGGTAGGGTACTACAGGAAGGAAGCCTCCAGCTCCAAGGGGCTGGTATGATGCATGGACACCACACATTCTGGGGTTGGGTCCTGACACAGACTTCGGTGAGCATTGCCACCCACTGCTGCCCTGTCACTTTGAAGGCTGAGTCCTCAGGGTGTGTGTGGTGTGTGTGTGTGCGTGTGTGTGTGTGTGTGTGTGTGTGTGTGTGTGAGCGATGCTGACATTACCATAATTATAGGAAAACCAAGGACATGGTTCCAAACATTTTAGCAGAAGGAACCTTTTCCCGGGTAAACTCGTAAGGAGAATCCTAATTCAGGCATGAGAGGTAGGGTCTGCCAGGGCCCTCTCCCCGACTTGTGGCAGCTTCTGGGGTACCCTGGGGTCTTAGGAAAGAGGCGGAAGAACACTGGCTTTGACCCCTGAGGACAGAGACACCAGGGGACTGGGGGGCGTCTCGGGCTGCAGTCACATCCTTGCGGCTCTGGGCCTTCCACAGGCTTCCGCCGCCTGCTGGCCAGGCTTAGGGAGGACTCTTCCTGGCTGGCCAAAGTTTCCAGATAATTAAGAGCTTACTTTTTTTTGTTTTTGTTTTGAACTAGAGAGAGCAGGCAGAGGAGGAGGAGGAGGAGGGAGAGAGAGAGAGAGAGAGAGAGAGAGAAAGGGAGAGAGAATCTCCACTAACCATGGAGCCCGATGCAGGTCTCGACCTCACGACAGTGAGATTGTGACCTGAGCCCAAATCAAGAGTTGGATGCTCAACTGACTGGGCCACCCCTGTGCCCCAAGAGCTTACCTCTTTTAAGCACCTTTTAAGTTCTATTTATTTTATCGTGGTGAAATATACGTAACGTGAAAGTCACCATTTTCACTATTTTTAAGCATACAGTGGGTGTAGTGGTATTAAGTCCATTCACATTGTTGTGCGAGCATCTCCCACCGTCCGTCTCCAGAACATTTTCATCACCCCAGAAACTCTGGGGAGTAAGAGCTCCCCATAGAGCACCTTTTTATTTTATCTGAACTGCTTAGAATTAAAAAAAAATTAACCTTTTTATGATAACTGAGGAGCAGAACCTTTGTTTTAGGGATCCTTCCACAGGTAGAGGCCAAGGCCTGTCTTCCTTACATTAATACCTGAGCCCTGAGGGAGAAGTCCCAGTGCGTGCACTTCACGGGGTCTGCACATGCACAACCCGGGCACTTGTGTCTTCTCTGGGCCCCGCAGCCGTGGGCAGGAACGTTCTCTGGGCTCTCAGACTGGGGTCTTCTTTTTGGCTGGAGAGGGTGAACCTTCCCAGCCATCAGGCACCATGATGAACGTCAAGGTCAGGTTTAATGAGAGTAAGGCAGTGGCTTTTGTGGGGCTCTGGGGCATTAATTGGGACCCTGCCACGTGAGTATATTTTGGATTCACTACCCACCCAATTTGGACCTCTAGCCGCCCCGTAAAATACTTCAGCCGCCCAACACTTCAGTGCATCTAAGGAAACCCTCTTATAATCAAGTAAACTCCTTACAATTGGGTATTCACTTCCTGCCAATGTGCGATTGAAGTCACCACTTTCATTTTCAAATTATGATTTCTCACAACTGAGCACCTGTGGAGGCCTCACAAGGTCATTTTGCCAGGAGGAAAACTGGCCCCTCACAGGTACTTTTGTGACTCCCACGTTCATCCCCGCGGTCACCATATCCTCTTTCGGGTCCTTGTGACGGGCAGCAAGGCTGTGGAGCAGGGCGGAACTCTCTGGCCCGAGAACCAAAGGCTGCCAGATTCTAGAGGAGGTTTTCTTTTTATTTCTTAAAATGTTTTAAAGGTTTGAAAATTATACTGAGTATCCTCATAAAAATTCAAACAGTGCAGAGGAGTGCCTGGGTGGCCCAGTCGGTTGAGCATCTGACTCTTGGTTTCAGCTCAGGTCATGATCTCACCGTTGGTGGCATGGAGCCCTGTGTCCGGCTCTGTGCTGACCTTGCAGAGCCTGCTTGGAATTGTCTCTCTGTCTCTGTCTGTCTCCGACCCTCGCCTGCTGGTGCACATGTGCTCTCTCTCTCTCTGTCTCTCTCTCAAATGAATAAACATAAAAAGAAATCGAACAATGCAGGAAAAGCAAGGGTCCCCTTTGACCTCTTCTGTCTAGCCTTTATATTGTCCACATTGTCTACAGGGTGACCACTGTCGTGAATCATCCTGGACTGTGCATATGCACGTCCATAGTTTTATTTTTCATAAATTGGGTCAGACGATACCATTTTGCGATCTGTGTTTTTTGTTTTTTCCTTAAAGTGTTTCAGAAATCTTTATGCCACCCTATACTGCTCTTTTGTATTCTTTTATTTTTTTTTTTTATTCTTTCAAAGTTTATTTATTTATTTTAAGGAGAGAGAGAGCGCACGCACCAGCAGGGGAGGGGCAGAGAGACAGGGAGAGAGAATCCCACGCAGGCTCCGGGCTGGCAGCGCAGAGCCCAACGGGGGACTTGAACTCAAGAACCCTGAGATCATGACCTAAGGTGAAGTCAAGACCCTGACCTTTAACTGACTGAGGCCCCCCCCCCGCACCCCGGGCGCTGACCTTTAACTGACTGAGCCCCCCCGGGCGCCCCTGCCTTTGTATTCTTTTAAATTGCTGCATACTATTCCATACTGTGAAGGGAGTGATAATTTTGTTTCAGTATTCTTGATGGGGAATCAGTACTGGTTACGAATAGCGCTGCAGTGAATATTTTCAGACATTCCTCTGTCCGCTCACACGGAAGCATTCATTAGGCCGAACACCTAGAGTAGAAACTGCTGGGTGGAGGAAGTGGAAGGTCAGATACATTTATAATTGTAATAAGCGCTGCCCGATTGTTCTCCAAAAGGTCTGAATCAGTTCATGCCCCCGGCACAGCCACGCGTGCACTTGTCCTGTGCAGTTTGCGTGTGCGATCCACATCTGGGTGCAAGTTTCTGTGTGGACAGAGGTTTTCACCTCCTTTGGGTGTAGACGTGGGGGAGCGGTTGCTGTACTGTATGGTGAGCGTAGGTCTCCTTCCGCCAAACTGTCTTCCAAAGTGGCTGCACCATTCTGGCATTGCCTCCAGCAGCGGGTGACAGTTCCCGGGGCTCCACATCCTGGCCCGCATTCGGTGTTGGCGGTGTTCTGGATTTGGGCCGTTCGAATAGGTATGCAGGGGTAGTATTTTAGCTTTCAGTGGTGCAGAAGCCAGATTCTTCCTGGCTCATTTTTAGCGTCTCCTGGATGATTTATGCACATCAGAAATTTTGTAATTTGCTTCGCCAGGATGACACCGAATTTAAACATGTTTTGGAGTGAAGAGCTTCCTTCCTCCTCGTCTAGGAATATGATGTTTCTGTCCTCTTCGTTACCTTTTCTTTATCCCTCCAATAACGTTTAATAGTTTGCTTTATATAAGGGTTGTTTTAAGTTTATTTTTTTGAGAGAATGTGTGTGTGTGCGCAAGCGGGGTAGGGGCAGAGAGAGATGGGAGAGAGAGAACCCCAAGCAGGCGGCTTCCCAAGACAGTCGTCAGTACAGAACCCAACGTAGGGCTCGAACTCACGAACCATGAGATCATGACCTGAGCCGAAATCAAGAGTTGGACGCTTAACTGACTGAGCCGCCCAGGGGCCCCTGCTTTATATAAGCTTTGCATGTGTATCAGGTATATTCCCAGTTATTTCATAGCTTTTATTGCCATTTTTAAAAAGGAATTTTTGTATGTTTTTGTATCGGGCAATCTTGCCGACCCTGTTATTTCTAATATTTTGTCAGATTCTTTTGCACATCCTAGGTGAATAATTATCAGCCAATGACACTTTTCCTTTCCAATATTTATATATGTTTTTCTTTTTCCCCTTATGCCTTGGCTAGTTCCGCAAGGACAATGTTGAAGAGTGGCAGTGACGGTGAGCATCACCTTGTTCGTCACTCGAATGGGTTTCTGATCTCTTGCCTTTGGTTATAACATTTGCTGCAGCCGCCAGTGCAGCTTCTTTGTCAACCTAAGGAAGTTTCCTCATATTCCTAGTTTGCTAAGAGCCTCCTCCCTCCAGCCCTTCTTCCTTCTCTCCCTCCAGAAATGATGTTGAATTTTATCATAGGACATTTTTTTCCGTATTGAGATTGTAGAAAGTTCTTCACGTTTAAAATGTCAATGTCATGAACTATGTTGAACCATCTTTGCTTTCCTGGGGAAGATCCCAGCTCAACTTGCTTCGCTAGTATTTTTGCTTGTTCGTTTTTGGTGTCTACTTTCAAATGCTAAACCTATAGTTTCCCGCCTGCTCTGCCCTCGTCTTATAGACACTGGACCATGCTAGCCTGGGGGCTCCCTCCCCTTCCTAGTCACTGTCACAGTTTATGCATGCTGCGGATAAACCTTCCCTGGAAGTTTTAGTAGAACCTGTTTTTATCATTAAGAGAACTGTTACCCATTTTCGAGGTAGAATGTTAGCTGTCTTTTTTGTTATCTTTTAGCATTTTCTTTTTTTTTTTAGTTCCTCTTGAGTTAGTTTTGTTAATTTATGTCGTCTCACAAAATCATCCTTTTTATGTAGATTTTTCAAATTGATACAACATTTATGCATTAGGATTTTTAGACTCCTTTTTATATCTCTATGTTCCCTTCATCCTATAATCTCTGCTTTTATCTTTATTAATCCCTACTTCCTACTTCCTTGGGTTTACTTTATTGTTTTTTTTTTTATATTGGAACTTATTTAGAGTTTCTCTTCTTTTGTTCACAACTGTTTTATTTCATCTACTTTTTTTTCCAGTTTATTTATTTTAGAGAGAGAGAGAAAGAGAGAGGCAGGGGCAGAGAGAGAGGGGGACAGAGGATCTGAAGCCGGCTCTGTGCTGACAGCAGAGAGCCCGATGTGGGGCTCGAACTCACGAACTGAGAGATCATGACCTGAGCGAAAGTTGGACGCTTCACCAACTGAGCCACCCAGGCGCCCCAATTTCACCTGCTTTTTATTGAATGTAAACTTTTTGTTGAGGTATAACACAGCAAAAGGCACAGATCACAAGTTCTATAAATTCTTACAAAGTGGACATGTTCATGAAGCCAGCACCCAGATTGACAAAGAGAACGCTGCCAGGACACCGGAAGGCCCCTCAGGCCCCCTTCCAGTCACAACACTGTCCATAGGCGGGCCGTTATCCTGACTTCTCACTCACTGTTTTGCCAGCTCTTGAATTTCATCTAAGTGGAATCACACAGTCTGTATTTAGTGTCTGTAGCAGACCTTTTCCATCACGGCTTATGTCCACGAGCAGGGGAACACACACCCTGTAGACCTGAGCGCACAGCGCTGCGTGGGGAGTAAAGCAGCCCGGGTTTAGTCAGGACGGCGCAGCACCTATTCTGGGTGCTTAGACCTTTCTGGCCTGCTTTCTTGTTCTTGTTTTGTTGGAGACAGGGTGAAGTTCCCGAACAGCCAAGGTCCAAGAAGGCGAGGTGCTCAGGCACCGGGGCGGCTGCCTTGGAGAGCCTGGCAGTGGAGTGGAGCTTAGGCCCCCCAAACACTGAGGGGCCGGGCGTGCGCTCACTTTGCAAGCTCCCGGCACATGGATCCTCTTAGAAAAAGAATGAGATGCCGGTGGCTGGGTCGGTTGAGGGTCCGACTCTTGATTTCAGCTCGGGTCATGATCTCATGGTTGGTGAGACTGAGCCCCACACTGGGCTCTGGGCTGACAGCGACAGTGCGGAGCCTGCCTGGGATTCTCTCTCTCCCCCTCTCACTGCCCCTCCCCTGTTTGCACTCTCTCTGTCTCTGTCTTTCTCAAAATAAAAATAAACATTAAAAAAAAAAAAAAAGAATGAGATGCTTTGGAAGCTTGGCCGTTTTCTGCTTGGTCGGAGGGGTCATTGGCTTGGTTTCTTTAACCTTCCCTGCATCTCAGGGCCTCAGGGCAGAGAAGGCGGGGCATCAGCCTCTCTTCCTTTCTTGTCCTTTTCTTCTTTGCCCTTCCCGGCACCCCGACCTGCCTTTATTCTACCGTCCCCGCTCTCTTCTTTATACCCCCTTACTTCCTCCTAAAAGCTGCCTTCTCCACTCCTCCTTCCTGCCCCGTTGCCTTTGCTCTGCCTTCCTGGCACTTCTTGCCCTCCACCCCACGGGCAGTGAGTGACCCTCCGCGTCCACTCTCTCTCTGTCCCCGGCAGGAGATGGGCCGGTGATGAAGATCAAGCAAGAGAAGCCCGAGTGGCTGCTGCAGACGCTGATGCCGCAGGCCGTGCTCTCCGAGAAGGATAAGGAAAACATTTTCCAGCAGCATCGGGGCCTCCCGCCATGCCAGACCGTGGGGAAGCCTCGGGCCCTGGGGGGACAGGAGGAGCCTGGGGGTCCAAGATGGGCCCCTCCCCCTGAGCAGGCCGGGGGTCTGGCGGGCCGGGCTCTCTCTGCCGGCGAGGGTCACTTCGTGTGCCTGGACTGCGGGAAGAGGTTCAGCTGGTGGTCGTCCCTGAAGATCCACCAGCGCACCCACACCGGGGAGAAGCCGTACCTGTGCGGCAAGTGCGGCAAGAGCTTCAGCCAGAAGCCCAACCTGGCGCGCCACCAGCGCCACCACACGGGCGAGCGGCCCTTCTGCTGCCCCGAGTGCGCGAGGCGCTTTAGCCAGAAGCAGCACCTGCTCAAGCACCAGAAGACCCACGCGCGGCCCGCCACCCACTCGTGCCCCGAGTGCGCGCGCTGCTTCCGCCACCAGGTGGGCCTCCGCATCCACCAGCGCGCGCACGCCCGGGACCGCCTGGGCGCCCGCGCGGGGCTGCAGGAGTTGCTGCGGGACGCCGCCGCCGCCGCCCGCAGGGGCTGTCGCCTGCGGCCCGGGCCGCCGCGGGGCCGCCCCGAGTGGGCCTGGCTGGGGCTCTGCCAGGGCTGGTGGCGCCAGGCGGGGGCCCGGGCCGCAGTCGCCGCCGCGGGGCCGGGCGAGCAGCGCCAGTTCATCTGCAACGAGTGCGGCAAGAGCTTCACGTGGTGGTCGTCCCTGAACATCCACCAGCGCATCCACACGGGCGAGCGGCCCTACCCGTGCCCCGAGTGCGGCCGCCGCTTCAGCCAGAAGCCCAACCTGACGCGGCACCTGCGCAACCACACCGGCGAGCGGCCGCACCCCTGCCTGCACTGCGGCCGCAGCTTCCGCCAGAAGCAGCACCTGCTCAAGCACCAGCGCACGCACCTGCCCGGCGCCCAGGCGGCGCGCTGCCCCAGCTGCGGCCAGAGCTGCCCCAGCCGCGCGGCCCTGCGCGCCCACCAGCGCGCGCACGCCGCCCCCGCCGCCGCGCCGCCGCGCCCCGGGCCCGCCGTGCGCAGCGAGCCGCAGGCCGAGGCGCCCCCGGGGCTGACGGCGCCGCCGCGCGGCCCCCAGGCGGCCCGGGGCCCGGGCGGCGCGCCGTGGGGCCGGGCGCGGGCGGGCCTGGCCGGGCCGGGCGAGCCCCGCCAGTTCATCTGCAACGAGTGCGGCAAGAGCTTCTCGTGGTGGTCGGCGCTCACCATCCACCAGCGCATCCACACGGGCGAGCGGCCCTACCCGTGCCCCGAGTGCGGCCGCCGCTTCAGCCAGAAGCCCAACCTGACGCGGCACCGGCGCAACCACACGGGCGAGCGGCCCTACCTGTGCGCCGCGTGCGGCCGCGGCTTCAGCCAGAAGCAGCACCTGCTCAAGCACCAGCGCGTGCACCGGGGGGCCCTGGCGCCCACCCCCGGCGCCAAGGACCAGGCGCTTTAGTGCGCCTCGGACCCAAGCGGACTCGTGGGGGGCGGGAGGGGATGTCCCGTGGGGGTGCGCCCGTGGGGGGGTGCGCGTGGCCAGGAATGGTGGCTCCTACGACCCCAGGGGGTAAACCCCCGTCAAAAGGCGATTTCCTCCGGGCTCCGAAGGCTAGAGAACAGAATTCCAGTAGCATCCCAAAGGGGACAGGTAGAGGTCCCAGTGTGGGCTCAGGGAGGACGTAAGACGAAGCATTCCTCACTCAGGAGGCCGGATGTGTCCGTCTGTCCCTCGGAGGTGGGAGGGAGGTGGGGAATGGCCCAGGGCTGGACTGATTGTCCCATGCAGGCTGCCGGACGGCCAGAGGCCAGTCTAGTGCCGGCAGTTTTAACAGACGCGCTGGTATAGCAAGGACAGAAGCCAAGCAGTCGCGGCTGAGGAGGGTCAAGCACAGTCCCAATGTCAAGGGCAGTGCCTGGCACTTAATGGCCATTCAGTGCATATGTTTGGAAGGACTGAATGGCTCTGCGGTCCTTCTCAACCCTGAGTGCCCCAAAGCCCAGGGTGCTGCCACAGCGGGCTGGACGTTGGGACTGGTATGGGTGTGGTGGCCGGACTGACACGAGAGGGGTGGGTGGCAGCTGAAGTTCAGTAGCTTGGGGAGGGGCCCACAGCAGGAAAAGAAGCCCTCCTGTGGCGCTCCCAGTGGCCGTCACTGACTTGGATCCTTCTCAACGTCAGTGTTGCAGAGGAGAAAAAAATGAAGGATGGACTGTCTCACGTGGTCTCACTGTCCTTTGTAAGCTGCCCTTTCGGAACTCTAGGTCTGTGTGTGCTCTGAGGCATCCATTTGCCCCCAGGACCGGGACAGGGAGCTCGACCTTGAGCGTAGCAGCTCCCCATGCCTGGTTCTGGCTGGGGGTGGGGGGCAGTACTCTCCTACCCTCTCCAAGCCATTTGGTGTCTTCCCACATGCCCTCCTCTACTTCTGGTCCCCAGGGGTCCCTTCCAAAACAAGGATGCGGGGCTCCAGGCCGGGCCTCTGGAGGGGAGGGTGGGTGTTGGGGCACTAGGGCTGGAGAGCTGGGAGGTGGGAGGAAAAAGAGGGGACCCTAGCATTCTGTAGGAGGACGGACTGTGCCTGCCTGTGTCCCAGGGGCCCGCCGGTTTCTCTGAACTGGAGGAAGTGCTACCTGTTTTCCAGGAGCTGCCGGATTTAGCCCGGCTTCTGGCCACCACGTTCTCAGGTTCTGTTGAATCCCCTCACCCGGCAGGAGCTCTGATTATTGTAGCATCATGGGAAGACCTGTGGAGGCGACGGGGTTTACTTGGGTTAACGGGGGCACCAGTAACGGTCAGCGCTCAGCCGGGCTGCCCAACTGGTCCAGGTCTTCCGTTGCGAACGCTGCTGTGTGGAATCTCCCACTGGGTGAGCTGGGCCCGGATGTTGGCACGGATGTGAGAGTTGGGCTCTCAGCCCAGCAGGGTTCTTCTAGGCGCTAGGCGCTGCCCTACCTCCCGTGTAATGCCTGCCCCCTCCTGCAATTCCTGTCCCAGGCTGCCCTGCTCAGGGAGGCCAAGGGCCCGGGATCTCAGCAACACCTACTTGAAACAGGGGGAAAGTTCGGGAGTCATCTGCTTCTTCCACTTTGCCACTCAGCAAATCCTGAGGCCAACTCCAGCAAAGCCCACCTCCTCCAGGAAGGTGTCCCAGAGTACCATTCCTGCATTAGAAGGCTGCTGTCGGGAAGGAGCCCTGTCAAATCAGGTGCCTGAGGGGCAGTGCAGGCAGACGGTGAAGGCCTCAGTCAGATGGGAGTTTCTGTACAATAGAACGGGCCGTTGTCCACAAAGGCCTGTGTTTGATGGCTAAGTCAATCAAAGAGCTGTGTTGCTAGGGGTTAACAAGGTCTAATTGCAGCTTTCTTCCCCGTGCACATTCATGAGGCTGTCCGTTCACTAACCCGAGGTGACCGGTCCTCACAAGTGAGTGCTTTGGGTCACAAGGGGGACAGGGTGCCATTAGAGCAGAGAGGTACTGCGATGCTTGCCCCATGGACCAGGTCAGGGGAGGGCAAACATCGGTTCACTAAACAAGCCTACTGTGTGCCAGGCGCTGTGCCAAACTGGAGTGACGCTGTGGGCCACCACAACAGAGTGCCACGGGCCGGGGGCTGAAACAATGAACGTGTATTTGCTCACGGTCTGGAGGCTGGGAGTCCAAGATCAAGGGGCTGGCAGATTTAGTTCCTGGTGAGGGCCCGCTTCCTGGCTTGTAGACAACCACCTTCTCTCTGTGTCCTCACACGGTGGGGACAGGGGTGCGTCTCTTCCTTTTCTCACAAGGACGCTAATCTCGTCAGGAAGACCCCAGTCTCACAACCTCACTGAAACCCAACTGCCTCCCAAAGGACCCGTCTCTGAATGCCATCACCTGGGGGGCGGGTCAGGGCTTCGATATGTGAGTTTGGAGGGGGACGCAATTCAGCCAATAGCAGTCAGGGCCCCTCTCCTTGAGGAGTTCATGAACCTTCGTGGAAAGTCACTGATACACACACGTAGCTCAGAACAATCTGTACGGCCAGCTCTTGAAGAGCAGCCCCCAGCCCCCTTCCTAAAGCTTCCTTGTTCATCGTGTCACTTAGCCTCACTGCGGGTCGGTGATCGTGGCAGGGCAGTGATCCGGGAAAGCGGGATATTGCAGAGGGACTTGTCTGCCAGGTCTTGTTTCAAGTTAAGAACTAAGGGCAGGTGCCAGGCCTCCTGTTAGCCAAGCCCCTTCCACTGTCCCGACCCCAGGCTTCTCCCAGGGTGGCCTGGATCGTCAATTTCCATATTCATCCCCCCTCATTTTGGAAGAATAAAACTAGGCCAGGGAATACTCAGGAAACGTCATGTCATAAAATCAGACAAGGAAGGAGGTCAGGTCTATCCTAGTGGCTTACACTCCCGAATACTCTAGAGCATGCGGAGAGAAAAGAGTTCCACGGGGGTGCAGAAAACAGCCAGTCAGGATCTTAAAAGACTTCTGTCCACATCCAGGTAAGTGCAGGTCTGTGTCAGGGACCCCGCAGTCAAGCTTCCAACGGGCCAGATGAGCTTGGTGGAGCTGGGGTTTCTGGAAGTGCCCGCATCATCCTCGTGTTAGAAGTAGGCTGGGAGCTAAGAATAATGACCCTGGAGCTTGGAAAATGGTGGTTCTTTGGCAAGCATCATAAGCTCCCAGTCAGGAGTCAGCCGGCAGGGGGGCAGCCTCCTCAGGAGAGTTTGGCTTCCTGCTGCCCAGCCCCAGGGAGTTGCCCCAGGGAGAATAGGCTGGAAACCCTCTTAGCAGGTGCACCCACAGGGAGGCCGCGGGACCAGCAGGGACTTGGTAGCTCCTGGTGGGTGTGGGGGGTGCTTCTGAGACCTTTTCCTTTTATCAAGTCGTCTGGCAAAACAAACAAAAAAATGACCTTTTGGCAAGAGGAGGAGTGTTGCGGCTGGAAACAGTGTGTTCTCACATGGCAGTGTTCTTACTGGATCGTGGCAGAGAAGAGAGAGAAACGAATGGTATCCTAGAGCTCGTCTTTTGGGTTCAAAAGAGAGTGGTGTCTCCTAGGTTACTCAGATCTGGAAGGAGGGGTGCGCTATCCGGTAGAACTTCCTGTGATGATGAAAACATGCCATAGCTGTGCTGTCCGATACCCTAGCCACCAGCCACCTGTGGCTACTGGCTACTTAAAATGTGGCTTGTGAGGCTGAGAAGCAGAATTTAAAATGTTGTTTTATTTTAATTGATTTAAATGGCCACACGTGGCTGTTGGACAGTACAGTCCTAGGAGTAATGCTCCTCCCGAGAAGGGGTAGAAATGTTGTGTCTCTCTCCCTGCCACCGCGTAAACCTAGAAAGAGCTTTCCTTTGTTGTTGGGAGTAGTGGACAGAGTCAGAGAGTTCGGGGGCAGACTTCTGCCTTTCCCACGTATGCCATGGGACCCCGTGCAAATAGCCTGTGGGAGAGCATATAGTATAGTGCCTGGCACACAGCAAGCGCTCAATAAATAGCAGCTCCAGTCGTCACGTTGATAAACTCCATGTGTGGCTACCTGCACAGCATTTGTGCAAGTGGACGTTTATTGTGGAAAGAGAAGAATGGGCTTTTCCCCAGAGCGCCATCCCCTAAGGAGGAAGTCGCCACCTGTGTTAAGTAGGCCAGCTGCAAGTTTAAGGGCTTGGCTGAGTTGATCATAGGTCACATCTTGGGTTTTAGTGTCAAGGAAAGAGAAACTTTGGGTGCAGGTGACACCGCGCACCCACAGCCCCACATCTCTGAACGGGGGTCGGCGGGGTCTCCCAGCCCCCAATGCTGGGGCCGTAGCCTTCCCTGCAACCCCGCCCCCCCCCCCCCCAATTCCTTACAAGACATCAGCACACTGGCTAGCTGGGGGGGGGGGGGGCGGGCATCTCTTCTCTCCACGCTCCCAGATGGAGCTTGCAGACCCAGATTCATTCATTCAACAGAGATTGACTGAGGAGCTATTATATGCTGGGCGCTTGGGATGCAGAGGTGCCAAAAACATGGTCCCTGCCCTTTGAGGCTCACAGCCCGGTGGGAACACAAAGGTGTGCTAAATCCCAACTGGAAGTCAGCACAAGGTGCTTTGGAAGGGGATGTTAGTGACCGCTGTCCAATTTGGGGGAGATGGGAGGAGCTAGTGAGGGGGGAAGTGGTTGCCCAGCTGAGCAGGAAAGCCCTGGGGACCGAGCCCAGAGCAGGAGAGCTGGAGGAAGGCCCCGCGGGTACTGCAGGAGCAAGCGGGGGTGATTGTCCACCTAGTAAACCCCGGGCGAGTGGGAGGGCCCTGGGCAGGGCTCTACTCACAGCGGGGGGCCACAAGCCTGCGTTGCTTGGGGACACTTTGGCTGTGAGCAGCCTAGGCTTTTGTTAGGGTCCAGTGTCCGGCTGTCACAAGAGCCTGGTGGAGCCGCGGTGATTGCCGTGCCGGCCACTAGCCCTGCCTGTGTAAAGAGGCATGGCTTCCTCTGCAAAATGTCTCCACATCTCCTTTCTATTGTGTTCGCCGCAGCACATGAGAATGGTGAGGGAGGGGTGTCTGTTGTGGGGGGGGGGGTTGCATGTGTATGAAACCAGAGAAATGAGGTGACTCAGCAGAAATCACACGTTGGCAGAGCAGAGAGTGGAGGCCTCCGGGATCCCCTGGCCCTTGGCACTGACAAGGTGGGTGTTAGGTGGCATTGTCTCCCTCCTACGCCCATCCCCCCACCGTGTGCCTTTCCATTTTGGCACAGCTTACTTAGAAAGTGCTGCTAAAAATATGGGTGACATCCTCAGGTATAGTGTTGTTGCTGCTTTTGAGAAACCTGGTCATTTACCAAGTGTCCCCATTTGTCCTGTAGCCTGCAGAAGAGATGAAAGCTGGTTGCTCTGACAGGTGACAACTTTTGCAAAGGGAGCCGGAGAGCTGGGAGGTGTGGCTGTCCCCCCCCCCCCCCCCCAGCAAAGCGCCAGCCCCTGGGTAGAGCGTGGGTATCAGTTATCAGTGGTTAAGGGGTCCTTTTGTCAATGCCATGGGCACATCTATCCTGGTGGATTCATTTCTTTTGGCTTCCCAGAATTCCCTCCCTGTTGCTTCTATTTTAAATACCAACGTCCTTGGGATGTCTAACTCATGAAGTCCCGCATACTTCAGTGAGTTGCTACAAAAGCAGCACGGAGGGGGTGGGGTCGGGGTGGGTCCTTGAGAGGCTGAGGGTGGCAGGATGGACCTGCTGGGATGCACTCACTGGTCCACAGAGCGGGATGTGAAAGCAGGCAGGCCTGATCTTCAGGTCTGGTGTTGAGAATAAGGGATTGAGTTTATTTCCAGCTACCCCCCCCCCCCCCGGAATTCTACGATTCCCAGGTTTTGAGGGTGGAGTGGCAGGGGCGACCTCACAGGGCTGGGAGGCCTGTGTCTCCCACAGCCCCTCCTCAGGGATGGCGCCACCCCAGCTGTCACATCCACCATCTGTTGTAAGGAGCTCTGCCCGGGCCCCAGCTGGCAGCTACCAGGGGTTACAGAGAAAAAGGCTACTTGATGTTCCTCTCAGCACTTTTCACTTAAAATCGCTTTCCCTTCCGGCCTCAGTTTCTTGATCTATGAGATGTGAATTCTGAGGCACTTTCTCACTCTGGACAAGATTATTTCCAATCACGATCATCACACCCTGTTTCTGTTTGGGGTTTGGTACCAGGGTGGTGCAGGGGACAGTGAGCTGGGTGGTGGCCCTGTCTTCCCATCTGGGCTTGGCCGCTTAGAGCGTTGGGTCTCCAGGGAAGCTCTCTGTATTTCAATTTTATTTTATTTTCCCATCTATAAAATAGGATAATGATACTTGTGTAACATACACAGCACATGGTTATTGGAAGGCTCCCACGAGATAATAAATGGGAAAAGGCTTTGTAAAAAGAAAAGTAATGTATAGGTAAGGGGTATTATTATTGAAGGACAGTTGAAAGCTGGAATTCAGCCCAGGCCTGTCTAAAGGGGTGTGATAGGTGGCTCTTTTATGGGATATCTTTTTTTTTTTTAATTTCTTTTTAATGTTTGTTTATTTTTGAGAGAGAGAGAGAGAGAGAGAGAGAGAGAGAGAACAAGCAGGGGAGGAGCAGAGAGAGAGGGAGACACAGAATCTGAAACAGGCTCCAGGCTCTGAGCTGTCAGCACAGAGCCCGACGCGGGGCTCGAACTCAAAAACCGGGAGATCGTGACCTGAGTCGAAGCCGGAGGCTCAACCGACTGAGCCACCCGGGCTCCCCTATCTTTTTTTTTTTTTTTTTTAATGTTTATTCATTTTTGAGAGCATACAAGCAGGGGAGGGGCAGAGAGAGGGGAGCAGAGGAGCCTAGGCGGAGCTCTGCGCCGACAGCAGAGAGCCCAGTGTGGGGCTCCAACTCAGAACCGTGAGAGCATGCCCTGAGCTGAAGTCCAGGCCCCTCCGGGATACCTTGTATGGGATATCTTTGGTCAGATCGGAATGAGACCAATTCTGAGGAGGTGGGGACAGTAGGGGTATCACTTCTTCCTTGCTGCCAGCCGTCCTGGTGGCATAAACCGGGCCACAGAGTAGGGGGAGGCTTTCGCAACCCCGTCAGCTGGGGCAGCTCTGATTCCGCCCCTTCGATGGCTGTCTCCCAGACACCCCGCGCAGAGAGGCTGCGCAGCAGGGGCTCCTGCCTTCACCCCCTGCTCTCTCTTGCAAGGAAAGGCTTAAACCGCCAGCGCCCCAGACCCTTCCGGCTTCCTGGGGGCAGATCGTGGGCCCGGCCTGGGTAGCGCTGTTTTAGGATGACGGAGATGGGGATGAGGCTCTTGCTGCTGGACTGGGGCCTCGGGGGGATCCGGCGATGGGAATGGCCGAGGCCGGGGGCGGGGGGGGGGGGCCGGGGAAGTTGGGGTGACCCGCCCGGCGGGGCTTCCGGCTCCCGAAGCGGCTCCCGTCGGCTTCCCTCTCCTGCCCGGGCGGGCGCAGCGCTCGCAGCCCTCCTTTTTCCGCCAGCCAGGTCGTTGGCGAGTTAGACCTCCCAGCCTCACGGGGCTGCTGTGCGGCTGCGGCGACGCTGGCGACTGCGGCGCTGCGGCGGAGACGGAGGGCTCGGGAGGCGGCGCCACGTGAGTCCCGGGCCGCCGGGGCTGGGGCCGCGGCGGGAGATTACCGTATTTATCGAGGCCAGTGCCGGACCCTTGGGGGCGGGTCACTGCGGGCGCGCTACCGTATTTGCCGGGAGCCGCGCAGAGCCTTTCCGGGAGCGGGGAGCGCCGCGACTTAATTGCGTATTTATCCAGGGTCGCGTGGTTCTCCCGGGGGGCGTCGCGGGAGCTGGGGGTGGGGGTGGGTCGCATCCGTGGCCGAGGAGGCCGGGCCTTGCAGCGACGTGGGGTGGGTTGCGGCAGCAGGGTGGGAGGCCTACGTCTTTTCGTGGGGGCGAGGTTGCGACGCAGAGTTTCCCGTATTTCTCCTGGGTCGCTCTGGCCCCGGGAGTCGGCCCGGTTGTGGGTGCGGAGGTCGGGTGGGTGGGGTCAGCTCTTTTGATTAATGCAGCAGTTTGATAAGGAGGGCCGTGCGGGAGGCTGGCCGTCTTTATGGGGGCGAGGGAGAAGGGGCGCGGGAGTCGCTGCGGGAGAGTTACCGTATTTGCGCTGGGCAGCGCAGACTCTAGAGGAGAGAGCCACTGCTGGAGACCGGAGGAGCAGGGGCGCAGCCTGGGCTGTGAGTGCGGGAGGGGATGGAGGAACTTGGGGGAGAAGAGGGGGCCGTGGCTTTAGACCCTCTCCGTAGTGGGGTCCTTGGTCGGAGATACATGCCGGGGAGAGCGAGGAGGCTGTCCAGGGACAAGGGCAGGCTGAGATTGGCCGAGGGGACCGTGATGGTCTGTCTTTGCAAATGTCAGTGCAGCTGGCGGGCTGAGAGCCTCGTGGGTGGGGTCCATTGCAAGTAGTACTGGTCCCCTTCTCCAGGGCGGGTGTGTGTTCCACCCTGGCCTGAGGGTAGGGGGAGAAAGAAGGGGGATCTCTGAGACCCCACTCTGCAGATAGATCGACTGAGGTTGTAGTGAACAGTGAGATCTGGAAGTGTAGAGAAGGCCTGCATGGAGGTCTAGGTCCCTGATGGGGGTGGAGGACCGCAGGGGAGTGCCGGCTCAGCCTGCTCTGGGGCAGGCCTCAGTGCTCTGCAGGAACAGGAGCCCTAGGCTTTTATTTGCGGGGGAGGGCATGGGAGGAGTGGTTGCAGACAGGGTTGTACAGGAGCAGTGGCCCTTTGGGTGATCTAGAACTCTGCAGTGGTCAGGATAGTGGTGTGGTGGTCTTGTACATGCATGTGTATTTTGAGGGGAGTTTAGCTGGTGAGCAGCTGGCACATTGAGAGGAGCTTTTGACAGTGAGTCAGGAAACTTAGGGCCTAGTCCGAGCTCACCTTGTGCGACCTTGGGCAAGTAAGGTGACCTCACTGTGCCTCCGTTACCCTGTCTATAAAGTAGGGCTCAATAAGCCCTGTTCCTTCCTTGGGGTTGCTGTGAGGACAGTGGGAAACAATTTAAGAGACCACGGTGCTATGGGGAAGAGAATCCTTAGAACCAGCATGAATGGAATGGAGCCGAACTTGGGGGTGTTTGCTGAGCCTCGGGGTCAGGCTTCTGTGTCTTGGGGATGCCAAGAGGAATCAAGCTGAGACCAGCACCGCCCTCCCCCCCCCCACCCCCCAGGGAAGGTCACCCTCCCTTTCAGTGACTTGCAAACCTTTTGCAGGCATGCCACATTTTGATAAACAAAGAGCTGCTGCCTTTAATGTTTAATTGAGATTACTTTCAAGTGTACAGGGTTTTTGTTTTGTTTCTTCTTTTACGCTTTTCAAAAATATCTGTGAGCCACCGGTGACCCCATCCCTCCCTCCAGATTGGGGATGCACCTACCTATCCCCTCCCTCCTTGAGATGCTGGTTGGAGAGATAAGACATATGCAGGTGCTAAGTTGTAAGACTAGAAGCCCTTGGATATCACCCGTTGGCATTTATTCAGTACTTTGTGTGGCAGGTTGGGTGCTTGCTGTTGGGGATAAAAGAAGGAGGCGGCTCTGTCCTTAAGGCTTTGTGATGACTGAGGGTCATAAGGTTGGGCCGTAGGGCTCAGGAGGGGCTGGAGGGGCCAGGGAAAGGTTCTAGCAGGAGGTGAACTTGAGAAAGGCCTTAAGGAGGGGCAGGGTGTGATTAAAGGGTAGAGGAGAAAGAAGGGCTTTCCAGCAGGGGAACGCTGGCTTGAACAAGACTGTAGAGGGGTGGATGCTGAAGTTGTGGGAAGCCAGTTCAAGGTCCAGTGACCCTGAGGTTGGGGGCCGGCTGATCCTTGGATCCCCCCACCCCTGACTCCTCTCTCTGCTTCTGCCTCCCCAGGGACTGGTGACTGCGGCTGGAAGTGCCCATGACAGAGCTGGCGTCCTCGGGGGGCGGGTCCCCTGCGGGGGACGGGGAGGAGGGTCTGGGGGACGAGCGAGGCCTGGTCATCCACCACCCCGCGGAGGAGCAGCCTCACCGCTGCCCACTGTGCGGCCAGACCTTCTCGCAGCAGCCCAGCCTGGTGCGCCACCAGAAGGCACACGCTGGGGTGGGCCGCGCGGCTGCCTTCGTGTGCCCCGAGTGCGGCAAGGCCTTCAGCGTCAAGCACAACCTGGAGGTGCACCAGCGCACGCACACCGGCGAGCGGCCCTTCCCCTGCCCGGAGTGTGGCCGCTGCTTCAGCCTCAAGCAGAACCTGCTCACGCACCAGCGCATCCACAGCGGCGAGAAGCCGCACCAGTGCGCGCAGTGCGGCCGCTGCTTCCGCGAGCCGCGCTTCCTGCTCAACCACCAGCGCACCCACGCGCGCATGCCCGCACCGCATCCGCGCCGCCCCGGCGTGTTCGGGGAGCGGCGGCCCTACTTCTGTGCCCGCTGCGGCAAGAGCTTCGCGCGCGAGGGCTCGCTCAAGACCCACCAGCGCAGCCACGGCCACGGGCCCGAGGGCCAGGCGGCCCATTTAGGCCGCGTGCTATGATGCGCGCCAGGCCTGCCGCCGCCGGTTTCCTGCCCCAGAGCCGCGTCCGTGACTCCAGGAGATGGCGCTGGGCTGCGGCCCCCGTTCTGGATTTGATCCTGAGAGACGGGGAGGGCTGGCTTGGGGTCTTGAAGGAGTGGGCCGCTGCCCCGCTTGGGCCGCCTCTTTCCGAGTCTTCTCCACCCTACGGCTGGTCGTCCACAGCTGCTTTGGGCCCCTGCATTGGTTTTCCTCCTCTGGCTCACCCGGCCTAGAGTAGGTGAGACCTAAGGTTTGGCCCGATCCCCTCTCAGGCCTGGGCAGGGGTTGGGGTCAGGGGCAGGCAGGGAAGGTGGGGTGAACTGGGCTCTGGGTGTATGACAAGCTTCTTACTAGATCTTCTTTCCCAGAATGTCAGAGTTGAAAGTCACCTGGAGAGGGCCTCTCTCCACAGTCCCCAGACCCACCCACCCCCTACCCCCTCCACACCCAAGGTCTCCTGACTCCAACACTTACTATCTGGTGTACTTGAGAAATCATTGCACTTTATGACTCAGTTTGTTCATCTGTTTAAGTTGTGTTTAAGAGGGACTTCTCCCTGGGATATTGTGAGGATTGTAGTCAATATTACTAGATAAAAGAGGGTGACAGCACTGGTCTGGAAACATTTATTGAGCACCCCAGTGTGCCACTCACAGTGCTGTGCTCTTGGGAGGAGGCACTGACACAAAGCCTTGTCATCTGAGGGGTGACACTTGGTACACACACAGGTGATGCAGGCTATCCTAGTGGACAAACTATAACATATTCTGGGAGGTGGGGGAGGTGATTGGTGTCACCCAAAGCGTTTGATGGCTTGAACTGGGTCCGGGGGATGAATAAAGGGTTCTCTAGGGAGAGCAAAGGTGTGTGGGGTTTCCGAGGTGGGGGTCAGATAGAGGAGGCCCATATGTGCCCCACAAAGGACTTTGTGGCCATAAAGAGAGGACACCAAGATGTTTAATGAGTAGAGCGTGGTGATCTCAGACATACAGTTCAAGGGGTAATGCAAGCACTGTGAGGACAGGTCAAAGTGGGGTGAGCAGGAGCCTCCAGCATTGTGGGGTCATCTGGGCAAGAGAAAATGAAGCCCCTAGCTAAGAGGCTTGACCAAGGGGGAGAGCCAGGACTGTCTCCCAGGCTCCTGATTCCAAGTTGGTGCTCTGAAGCACAGGCTTCTTCAGCCATTTGGCAGGTGAACAAACAGGTTCACCCAAGCTTGCCCCAAATCTCACTTAGTACTCACTTAGTACTTAGTACTGTGGTGTCACAGTGCAAGCCTGGCCCCCAAGACCCTTCATCTCTATTTCACTGCCCACAAGAGAAGCTCTTACTAGCGGGAAAATGGAGTGTGGAGCTTGTGGGGATGTGACAAGATCCCACGTGGTAGGATCCTGGGCAGGGGCGCCCCTGGGTGCCCGAGGGGGTCTTGGCATCCACAGTAGCAGGTTGGGAGGAAGGGAGCTGGGGGCGTCGGAGGGGACCTGCACTCACAGAGCCCTTGCTCTGTGCCCAGCCTGTGCCACCACCTTGCTAGGTGCTGGAGACCTGTCCCTGCCCTCTGCCCTTCCTTAGAGTTTGTGGCTCCTTGGACATCAGTGGCCCTTGGCCTGCCACCAGGTGGCTGCTGCAGTGTGGACTAGTATTTAGTGGCAGAGATGAAGAGATTAATCTGGGACCTGGGACATCTGGAGCCCACATGCCCCAACCCCAAGTTGTCTCAGGGGTTCATGGGATTGATAATCCTGGAGTGCTCTGTAGGGGGCTAAAAGGACTGGCTGAAAGCCTTGGACAAGTGCAGGGTGGCCCCATGGACTCCTCCCGCCTAGCCCCAGAGAGGTGACTGAGGGGTGGCTGGGCAGGGCCGTGTCAGAGCCCCAGACCTGACCCTCATCTCTTTGTCTCCATGAACAGATGTGGAGTGGGCAGGACCTCTGGGAAGTGTGTGAGGCACATCTGGGCACAGAGTCTAGGAATGGGGCCCTCTGGGGCCCTGCCCACCGGCATGAGGACATGTCCCCTAAGAAGACCTACCTCGGGAGGTGCCCTGCAGAGGGGACTGATGCAGCCTGGAATTGGAGGCCGGTTCTGTGCCCCGGTGGAAAAACTCCCCGAACCAGTTGGGAGTCACGGCCAGAGAAGAGCTCGTCCTGGCTGCCTGGCCACAGACTTCCACTCTCATGTGGCAGCAGGGACAGTGCCTGTGTGGAGAGCCAGCTTCTCTGCGCCTGCCTGGCCCATCAGAGACAGCAAGTAACTGGCCCAAGAGAACACAGCAAAGTCAGCAGGAGGCCTGGCTCTAGAGGCGAAGCCTTTCCCCCAGGTGTGAACCATACTTGCAAGGCTCCACTTTCCTTTCAGAGCAATGGTTCTTAAGACTTTGGGGGTGTGAAACCCTTGGGAAATCTAGCAAACGATATGAACCTTCTCCCCAGGAAAATGCATACTCATGGAGACACGAGAATCTACAAACAATGCCAGAGCTCCTGGACTCCTGGCTGAGAATCTCAGCCCCAGGACAGAACCTGCCACTCTTTCCTTACCTACGATAGATCCCTGGGTCAGGGCCACCCCACAAGTAGCATTTCTCCCTCCCCCTGCTGAACTTCCTTCCCTCACTCAGGAATAAAGAATTCTGAGGAGGGGACCCTTTTAGTCGCTCTCCTCCCAGGCCTCACGGGGCCTCAGGCTCCTGGAACCTCTCTTCCCTTCCGCAGACGTTGCTGGAGGCTCTCTGGGCTGGGTTCGCTCTTCTCTGATTTGGGGTGCTTGCTCTGGCTGCTGGGTTTCACCATGCCCAGGATCCCTGGCCCGGGCTCTGTCTGATCTCACCATGAAAGTGGCGGGGAAAGCAGGGAGTTCCATGGTGTAGGGTGTGCGTGACCTTGGGTCCACCCGGGGGGAGGGATCCTGCTTCCCAGCAGCCAAGCCTCTGCCACACCAGGTGTTTAGCCAGGCCTGATGTGGGGAAGGCTGAGGGGGCAGACGGAGCTTGGCTCCTGGTGCCCGCCAGCTCTGAGGCCAAGGAGCTTTCCCGAGGTCCGTGCATGGATGTGGAGGGGCAGAGGCTGGACCACCAGCAGGGAGAGGACTTCTGTTTCCACCCTGAGCGGGTTGGCCTGGAGCTCACTGGCCTCCCCAGAACAAACCACTCATCTGAAGAGGTGTGGCCGATTAGGGTTGGGCTGGGGTTTCGATGACCTCCAGATGCAGTTCTACTTAGTGAAAATCTTGGGGGTGGGGAGAGGCCTGGAGCCATGGATTTAGATCAAATCCCAGCAATGGGAGTTGTGGGGGGCGCTGTGGAGCGTTCTGGTGGGAGGTCCTAGGGCCCAGCTGGGCTTTGGTCAGGGTTGTCTGGAGGCCCCCCTCCCCAGCTCCTGCCCTGGGATCTTGCCTGTCCCGTCTCCCTTGCAGCCTGCTGCAAATCTGCCGCACGCCTCGTCCTGGAATAACAAACCGTGCTGGGGGAGATCAGAGAAACAGGAGGAGTTCTGCACTCCAGAAGCTTCCATTTGCTCTGATCCTTGGCCTGCCTGGAGGGAGCCTCAGGGAGGGAGCCTCCCTGCCGATCGATTGTCAGCTCACCTCCCTCCAGTCTAACCACGCAGCCCTCATGCGCTGTTGCGGCCTCTGCCTTCCCTGGTATCGCTGTGAAATGCGCCCCTCCCCCGTCCTCCCCAAACCCACTTCTCCACCAGGACCTCCATCCTCTTTCTCTGAAGGTCCCTGTGTTAACTCCGTCTCACCCTCGGGGGCACATGCCGCCTTGCACTCTGGCTTTCCATGCGTGCGCACGTGTGTATGTATGTGTGTGTGTGTGTGTTGAGTCTCCAGCTAGACTGTGCGCTCCCTGAGGGCAAGGGATGTGCCATTTCCTCTTGAACCCCAACAGGGTCCAGCACAGGGCTGGGCTCATAACACTCAGGAAATACTTGTCTACTGGCTGATGGGTCAAGTGCTGGAGGCTAGAGGGTGGCTGGTGGTGGGAGGAGGTGGCAGGTGAGTTCACACGTGGGTTGTGGGTTCGTTTCACTGGGCTGTGAGCTGGCTCCCCTGGGGCACTAATGACTGTAGGAGACCTCAGGTCCTCCCCTACTTGGGCCAGTGGGACAGGAGGGACGCCCCCATGGCTACGCGGGAGTGCGTGTCAATGGTCGTCCAGGCTGGATATTTCTGTCGGTCACCGATACCTGCCGGAGCTGACCAAGTGGAATGAATGTTCTCTCGACATCAGCTGGCGTGAGCTGTGGTCATTTGGGGCTCCGCCGGGAGCAGGGCAAAGGGCTCTATCTCTGCGCCCCTCGTGTCTCGAGGAGCTGTGTGCTATGGTTTGTCAAGGCTATAGCAAGCAGAGATCAAAACCACAGCAGTGAATAGTTTAGCTCCCCCCTCCCCTGCAATCTGGATGATGACTGCTATTTGGATTTGGGTAACGGATATTGGGGCCCCTTCAAGCAGCCTCGACTGTTTGCTCAGCCGAGAGTGAGTCCAGACCTGCTGAGAGCCTGCGCGGTGATCCCCATCACCTGGGGGCCTTGGCCAGCCTCGTGTCTTTCCTGAGCTTAGTCTGCTTAGCTGTGACAGTCCTGTTGTTGCCAAGGCGCCGGCCCTGATCACAGCCCAGGCTCTCCCCAGCACCTTCTTTCTGTGTCCTCCTCTTCGTGACAGATTTGGGGCCGCATCGATGGCATCTATCAGCCAAGGGAGGTCCTGAGTGTCAGTAACTCAAGGACAGGACCCGTGGAACCTGGGTTTGTTGGGGGTGGATCCGGCAGGACTCTTGGACTCAAATTGACTAATGCCTACATGGGGGACTGCGGACTCAGGGGACAGAAATGCAGTGACTTGAGGGTGATAGTCGGGACCCAGCCTGTCCTGGGCTCTGCCCTCCCTCCTGGGGGCTGCCTCCCCAGCTCGCACCCAGGCCGGGAAGAGGCCCTCTGTCGGCCGAGGCCAGGTTTCTCCCCCAAAGGTCCGAACCAGTTGCAGGGCTGATGGGGCGACGGAGGGCAGCGATCTGAATGGCCAGGCCCCGGGGCACACAGTGCCGCGGAGCGGTCAGCCTCCCTGGAGCCCGGGTCTGTGGGCAGGTGAAGGAGTGGTTGGTTCACCAGGGGACAACCAGAGGGAGAGGCGGTGAGTGGGTTCCAGGTGGGCAGACCGACACCCTGTTACTGACCGGTGATATCGAGTCACCTGGGGGCTTGTTATGAATGCAAAATCGCAGCCCCGCTCCAGAATCTGAGTCAGAAACTGCATTTCAGTAGGATCCCCAGGCAGTTGCGTGTGTAGACACAGGTGCTCTGCACTGTCACTTGCCCACCTCTCTGAGGTGGGCCTCTGACTCAGACATGCCATCAACCCTCTGTCAAAAGGAGGAGACTGAGGGGCGCCTGGGAGGCTTAGTTGGTTACGTGTCCGACTCTTGGTTTCGGCTCAGTCGTGATCTCACGGTGTGTGAGTTCGAGCCCTGTGTTGGGCTCTGTGCTGACAGCTGCAGAGCCTGCTTGGGATTCTCTCTCCCTCTCTCTCTGCCCCTCACCCGCTTGCTCTCTACCTCTCTCTCAAAATAAATAAACTTATTTTTTTTTTTAAGAGGAGATTGAGACGTGGCATACATCTGAGGCAGGCTTGTGGGTGTGGAGGCAAGATGCTGTCTCCACCAGGGTCCAGGGCCCCGGCCCGGCTGCCCCCACCACGTGTGGGGCCTGGCGTGCACACCAGCAGCAAGCACCTATGCTGACCTGGCCTGCCCAGCCTGGCTTTATGCGAATGTTTTGGCAGGAGAGAAAGGCCCAGAAAGTGGCCAGTCCTGGGTGAGGAAGCAGGTGGTTCACCCAGAGCGATTCCTCTACCCGGTCTGTATACCGCCCCCCATCTTCCCCCTCCCCCCATACGAGCCCCTTCCAAACGTGGCAAGGTCTCAATTTCCTTTTTGTCATGATGCCCAAGTGAGAGGACGTCTGCCCCGGGTGCGGCTGGTGCCATTTCAGATCCCCTTTCCAAGCTCTTGTGAGTGTGGGCGGCTAGTGGTTCATAGCTGGGTCGCCTGTGGGGCTGCCCCTCGCCAACCCCCACAGGGGGGCCAACTCTGAAGTGTGGTCCTGAGGGATCCGATGATGCTAGTTTCCAGCTGAGACCACATCACTGGCTCTTCTCCCCACCCAATCCTGCTTCCCACTCCCCTTTCTTCAGAGAGCACTTCGCAATAACACCTGTTCCCCTTGGATGGAATCCTTGCCTCAGGCTCTGCTTCTAGGGACCCGAGCCTAAGGAAATGTCTCTGGGGAATACAGGTTCAAAGCACCTTGCACACGAAAGAGACCACGACCAGTATCTTTATTCGCTTCTGGGCGGTGCTGGTTACCTGTAGGTTTCCAGCAAAGAATTGTCAGTAGATTAACAGATTGGGGTGGCCATCTCCTTTGTGTGGGGCCAGGCCCGAGCCTTAAGCGCTGGTGTAACATCTCCTCACTAGCTGCTCTGAGGCCCCTCCCAACTGGAGACAAGGCAGAAGGATCTAGATCAAGGGTCAAGGGTTGGGGTCTAGGATAGCCCCATGGCTTTGGCCAGGATCCTTACCATTTTGAACCGCAATTTTCTGATCCACGAAAAGAAGAGTGTGGAGTATCCACCCCCTGATGTTTCTTTCAGGGGTGAGATTCTATGGTTGGTTCCTGACTGCTCGTGTGGGCTCTATTGGGTTGCAAAGGGCAGAGACACGCTGTGTGGCAAGGCCTCATGAGATGCAAGGGGGCCCATGCACCGCCATGCCCCCCCAGGAGGGCATTCCTCTCCTTGGTCCCCACACTGTTCCTGGGACTCAGCCCTGCTCCTTCCTGTGGCTGCTCTCACCCTCTACCCTCTAGCAGATGCTCGTGGAACGAGATACTAATTTTGTTTTGTCTTTAGGCGACACCACTTGCTGCATTTTCCAGCAGCAGAGACAGAAAGACACCTTGGAGCAGACCTTTGTTTCTGGAAGGCCATCGGTTAAGCTCATGTCAAATAATTTCCCACTGCTAGTCTCAAACCAGCCTTGGACTTGGGCACAGACGCTTCAGGACAGCATGTTAGCTGCTGTGTTTAACAGTAATCATCTAATGGTTTTTTTAAAAATTTATTTTGAGAGAGAAGGAAAGAGAGAGAGAGAAAGGGGACACGGGTGGGGAGGGGCAGAGAGAGAGAGAGGGAGAGAGAGAATCCCAAGCAGGCTCCACACTGTCAGCACAGAGCCTGATATAGGGCTTGAACTCATGAACTGTGAGATCATGACCTGAGCTGAAATCAAGAGTCAGAGGCTTAACCAACAGAGCCACCCAGGAGCCCCGATAGTAATCATTTAAAAAAATCTGCTGTTGGGGCTCCCGGTGGGGGGGCTCCATTGGTTAAGAATCCACTTTGGTTTAGGTCATGATCTGGCGGTCTGTGAGTTTGAGCCCCGCGTCGGGCTCTGTGCTGACAGCTCAGAGCCTGGAGCCCGCTTCGGATTCTGTGTTTCCCTCCCTCTCTGCCCCTCCCCTGCTCACACTCTGTCTCTCAAAAATGAATAAACGTTAAAAAAAATTAAAAAGGCTGTTGTTAGGCAGAGCCCCTGGGGATAGGCGCCTCTCAAGTGTGGAAAGGACCTGAAATTCTTTCATTCGGGAGGGGCTGAGCTGGTCCTTCTTCCAGGATGTGGAAACCTGCTAGGGACAAGCTGTTGTCCCCAGACATTAGGTTTAAAGAGTGTGGAACCAAGAGAGACTTTGTGGGAGCAGCGTGCCCTGTGTCCAGGTGTGGGGCCAGAGGGGCTCTGGAGAAGGGTGGCACGGGGGGGGTGCACGCGGGGTGCTGAGAGGTGACAGGAACACTGGCAGAGGGCGGGGCAGGCAGGTGCCTCCACACGTGAACACTCCCAGAAAATTACCGAGTGTATGTGTGGCGTGGGGTTCCTGGGGGAAGAACGGATCGTCCAGAGTTCTCGGGATCGGGGAGGGCTCAGTCTCGACTCGAACATACGAAGCGTATGGCGGGCTGGTGAAGGGGGACACACTGGCCATCTTTGCCACCTCCTGTCCTGTGTTCGCTGTGGTGCCTGTGGTCTTGTTGCTAATGCCGCTTTCTGCCACTGCCCTCGGCTTCCTCACCACCACCACTCTGTCTTTCTTTGTCTCACATGCAGAGTCCCCAGGGTGGATTTTGGTGTGATTGGTCACCATCCCTTTAGGAAGGCCCTGGGACACAGTCCATTCTTCCGGCATTGATGTTGCCAGTGAGCCTTGGTACAGGTGCACACTGGGTCCAATAGCTACCGCCAGGGTGTAGGTCCTGGGGGCTTCTGAGGAATGCCCGAACTCGTGTCCCCAGATGGGGGTGAAGTGACAGGCAATAGGGCTGTCTCTCTGGTCCGGCCAGTACTCTGCTTCCCCCCCACCCCGTAACTTTTACTGGGCAAATCCCTCACCTGGCAGATTGATCCAAATGCCTTGTGTCCTTTTTTATACCGTTTTCTTAAGATTTAATTTCTCATGCCTCTGGCTGATCTCCAACGACAGGTAGCATTTGTACACTGTCTGATAGTCCACTTTCTTGTGTGTAAATCCCTCAAGGACTCGGGGGAAACTTTGCAGGTCTGGGACCGTGGTGTCCAACACTGGGAGCCCAGGGAACAGGTCTGTGGCCTGGACGTGCGAATGTCGGCTTCGACTGGATTCATGCTCTGCGTGGAGCTGGAACAAAAATGTCACTCGGGGAGTTTCAGTTCCTATTGCCTCCCCCTGGTTGGCACGAATTGATGGTCACTTCTTCCTACTGCCTGGAGATGATTAGAAAGTGGGACCGTTTTCTTGGCCATCGTTGGAGCGGATTCATGAAATCTTACGAGAAAATTGAGAAACAGGCCCATAAATACAACAGTCCCATTTATTAGGCAACTCACAAAAAAGCCCCAAATAGCACTGAAAGATCATATCGTGCGACCACAATATAATAACATTAGAAATAACTGGGGGGCTTCTGGGTGGCTCAGTGGGTTAAGCGTCGAACTCTGGCTCAGGTCATGATCTCTCGGTTCATGAGTTCCAGCCCCGCGTCGGGCTCTGTGCTGACAGCTCGGAGCCTGGAGCCTGTTTCAGATTCTGTGTCTCCCTCTCTCTGACCCTCCCCCGTTCATGCTCTGTCTCTCCTTCTCTGTCTCAAGAATAAATAAACGTTAAAAAAATTTTTTAAAAAATAGTCTCAAGGTCCTCATAATTTTACAAAATCCGTAAGCCCTAAGCATAAGGCATTGTGTTTATGTGTTAATGGTTAAATGGACCTGTTTGGGGAATTATATAATTTCTATCTTTCCCTCTTTGTTTATGCATCTAATAAAATGGAATTTATTTCGTTTTTAAGGTGCAAAATGCGTGAGAGTCTTCATTTGGGTTGACTGTGTGGTTAGGTGTCCAGAATCCAAATAAGATAAAGGGGACATGATTCATGTTGCTTAAGGGTACAAACTTGCATGGAGTAGAAAATCAGTCACAGAGATGTAACACAGAGTACACTGAGTATAGAAAATATTGTACTATAGTCGCGTAGAGCGATAGACATCCGAACTGCTGTCATATTAAAATACAGAAATATATCAAAGCAACACATTGAACATCTTAAACTTCCACATGTTATGTGTAAAAAGTATTCAACTGAAAAAACAAACAAACCCTAACTAGGCTGCCTGAGTGCCAAGACTTTTGTAGAAGAGGCCAATGGGAGAGTGGTGCCCTCTAGTGCACGTTTGGAGAACTGACGTTGAGTGCCTCAGACTTTGCAACCAGGCCTGTTTCTCTGAAGCCCTAAAGGCATCCCTGCCTGCGAGTCAGGGAGCATGGAGGCTGTCAATAAATATCTCCTGAGTGAATAAATATAACCATGAGGCTTTTTGGAGGGCTCCGTGGAAGCGAGTCAAAAAAAGCTGACTTGTTAAAGCCCACTTGTCAAAGTAAATTGTCCCTTTAGAGATGAGATGAAGGTTGGTGGCTGATGGAACAAAGGAAAATTGGAGGCACAGAAACTTGTGTGTGTATTTCCTGGGTTTCAAGAGGAAATAAGAAGGAAACATAGAGTAACTTTCCAAAGAGAATTAGCCAAAAGAGCCTGCAATCGGGGCGCCTGGTCATGATCTCGAGGTTCGTGAGTTCGAGCCCTGCGTCGGGCTCTGTGCAGACGGCCCAGAGCCTGGAACCTGCTTTGGATTCTGTGTCTCCCTCTCTCTCTCTCTGCCCCTCCCCCGGTCGCACTCTTTCTCTCTTTCGAAAAATAAATCAACATTAAAAACATTTCAAAAAAGCCAGCACTCAAAGTTTGCTCCATTTAGCCTAATGCGTCCTAAAAGGGAATAGTGAAATCAGCAGGGGCACCGAGTCCCTGGCTGTACGGCCCGGGGACCAGAGGGAGGGAAGCTTGAAAGAAGAGTGCGGAAAGCAGTGACAGGCTGGAGAGCCGTGGGCTGTTTTCATCTGTAAATAAATCTTCAAAATGTAGATGCTCTGGGGGGAGTTTGAGACTTACGTGTATTCGATGATACCGTTTATTAGCTGCTTCTTGGTAATAATTAGGTTATTGTGCTTATGCCAATAAAGATCTTTAATTTCAGAGATACATAGGGAATGAAATGCTGGGATTTGCTTCCACCCAGGCTGGGGCATGGGTGTGAGGGTGGGAACAGGAATGGGCCACAGGGAGCGCATGTCGACAGCCTGAAGGACGACAGGTGCCTGGGGCTCATCTCACTCTACCATTGCCGTGTGTTTCAAAATTTTCCTAAGGACAGCTTAAAGTGTGCTTCTACTCAATCCTTTTACCCTTTTGAAATTTCCCACCTCCGTGCTGCTAGAGGAGCCAGTGTTGGTGGGGGAGAGGACACGCTTGAGTTCCGCCCCTGCCCACCTGTCGGAAGGAAGGCTCAGGGCCATCCTTAGAAAGAGCAGCTGTAAACAAACCCGCACTCACAGCTCGCAGTCTGTTTAAAATGGTAATTTCCTGGTGAAGGTCCAAGTGGTGCGCATTCTAGCACTACGCCTTTACCAGGCTCTGCCGAGCCACCCCAAAGGCTGGCGGGTGTGGGCGGAGGGTCCGATTCCCTGACCCGTGCCCAGCTCCGGCGTGGAGGGTGTCCCGTGGCGCTCTGGGTGCCCCGCCCGCTGGGGCCCGGAGCTGCTGTTCCACTGCCAGGAGGCGCTGAGCCATCTCCAGACAAACGAGAGAAATGCTCAGAGCGACAGACGATGCGAGGGCTGTTCCCGTCCTCTGCGGCTCCCTTTGCCTTCGTTTGCTTTTGCAGGGCACCAGGGACCCGCTCCTAAAATGCAGTGTTCACATACTTCACCGGCCCCTCCGTGCCTGCCGGGCCCTCCCAAGGCTTGGGGGTTTCGCTGTGAGCTACCACCGGCTAAGAATCCCCCCGGGATGGGCACTTCCTCATTTACCAGCCTGGTCTCCCTCAGTCCCCCGCTCTGTGAGCCTCTGAAGCGTGTTCCACTTTCCCCGTTTTGTGTGAGAGAACAAAGCGTGGCGAGCGCAAGCAGTCAGCCCGGGGATGTGCCGTTCAAAAGTAGCAAATATGAGATGGGGCGCCTGGGTGGCTCAGTTGGTTTGGCTCCAACTTTGGCTCGGGTCATGATGTCACAACTCACGAGTTTGAGCCCCGCATCGGGCTCTCTGCTGTCAGCACAGAGCCTGCTTCAGGTCCTCTGTCTCCATCTCTCTCTGCCCCTCCCCTGCTCATGTTCTCTCTCTCTCTCAAAAATAAATAAACATTAAAAAAAAAATAGCAAAGGCAGGACTCAAACCTGGCCCGACTGACTCACCCAGCAAGCCGTCACCACGTGCATCAGGGAACACAGAAGCAGGTCTTGCCTTTTTATTTTTATTTATTTATTCTAATTTTTACATTTATTTTCTGAATATTTTTATTTATTTTTGAGACAGAGAGACAGAGCATGAGCAGGGGAGGGTCAGAAGGAGGGAGACACAGAATCTGAAGCAGGCTCCAGGCTCTGAGCTGTCAGCACAGAGCCCGACGCGGGGTTCGAACTCAGACTGTGAGATCATGACCTGAGCTGAAGTCGGAGGCTCAACCGACTGAGCCACCCAGGCGCCCCTATTTATTCTAATTTTTATTATTTTTTTTTATTTATTTATTTTTTTTTTTAACGTTTTTTTATTTATTTTTGGGACAGAGAGAGACAGAGCATGAACGGGGGAGGAGCAGAGAGAGAGGGAGACACAGAATCGGAAACAGGCTCCAGGCTCTGAGCCATCAGCCCAGAGCCCGACGCGGGGCTCGAACCCACGGACCGCGAGATCGTGACCTGGCTGAAGTCGGACGCTTAACCGACTGCGCCACCCAGGCGCCCCTAAATGTTTATTTATTTTTTGAATGAAAGAGAGAGAGAGAGACAGACAGAGCATGAGCAGGGGAGGGACAGAGAGAGATGGAGACACAGAATCCAAAGCAGGCTCCAGGCTCCGAGCACATGGCCTGACGCAGGGCTCGAACTCACAGACCGTGAGATCGTGACCTGAGCCAAAGTTGGATGCTCAACTGACTGAGCCACCCAGGCACCCCTGTTTACTTTTTTTTTTCTAAAGAAAGGAGACTTTTAAAAATTTTAAATGTTTTTTGAGCTTTATTGAGATGTTTTTGATGTACAAAATCCGTAAATGTAAGGTGTACAATGTGATGATTTGACACCCGTGTGTCTTTTTTTAATTAAAAAAATTGTTTTTCATTTCTTAATATAATTTTTTAATATAATTTATTGTCAAGTTAGCTAACACACAGTGTATACTGTTCTGGGTTTTGGGGGTAGGTTCCCCCCGAAAACAACACCCAGTGCTCATCCCAAAAAGTGCCTTCATCAATGGCCATCCCCCATTTTCCCCTCCCCCTGCCCCCCATCAACCCTCAGTTTGTTCTCTGGATTTAAGAGTCTCTTACGGATACCTGTATGTATTGCAAAACCTATTGCAAAAACCACACTAAGGTTAATTAACCCCTCCATCTTTTTTTTTTTTTTTTCGGTGTGTGTGGTGAAAACATTTATGATCTAGGCTTGGGGAGGGGGATGGGGGGCGGGCGGTGTCCCAAGGCCACCATCTGCAAACCGGGCTTTTGGGGAAGTTTTTGTTTAGCTCAGAAGTTCTCCTGAGTGCTGGATGATTCTTCACTGTCTAGCCATAGCCCTTAGCCCTTAGCCCTTAGCCCTTAGCCCACGGAGCAGGGGCTCCCAAGACTGAAAGCAAGAGGCAAGAGACTCTAAGTTTCTTCCTGGCTTGTGACTGGTCTGTCGCTCACTTTTGTTTTAGCCCCACTGTTGTTCCTGGTTTGCCATGTTGCTTTTGTTGGCTCGGCTGTACAGTAAATGCATGCCGACCCCCTGACTGCCTGCCGCTCATGTCTGATGTCACGTTAGCCGTGCTGAAGGTCTTGACACTGTGCGGTGTGTCTCTGGGAGAGGTGGCTCAGGGCGAGATCCCTGCCGATCTGCCCCTCCCTGATTATTCCCTGGGACGGCGGGAGATGTACCTTTCCTTCAAGCAACGCCTAGTTGGGGCAGGAGGTGGTTGTGAAGAAAAAATCGCTCGGTTCTTTAAATGCTCACTCTCATTTGGGTCTCCCGAGCCCAGCGTAGTACCGTGTGGCCAGATGAGTGGGATTCTACCATCGGCCATCCTTGATACTGGGAATACCAGGAAGATGCTATGTAAGGGTTGATATCACAAAATACTATTCTGGCCACATATAAAATTTCAAACTATGGGTGTAAAATCATCAAATTATGATGAACCCAGGCAAGAAAGGATGAGAGTGACCATGAGTATTGACTGACTTGCTTCCTTGATTTTTTCTAGCATTTTCCGGCTTCTTGCCTGTAGGTCCTGAAGAGCCACAGACAGACGCGATTTTGATGAACAGGCCACATCTTCACAATTGGCAACGTGAGAAGGGAAAGACCTATTGGTCAAAAGTGGAAGGAAGAAGGCAGACAGGGGTTAGGAAGCAGGAAGGGGAGCATGTCCTTGGGGAAGGAAGGCCGTTGGCACTTGGGGGGCTGTGAGTTGAGTGGTCCCTCGGTCTTTCTGCTCCTCTGCCTTGGTTTGGAGTATGAGGTCATGGACAGCCTGAGGACCACGTGAGGAGGTCTGGGTTGAAATATGGAGTCATAGCTGAGGGGTGGGAGGCATCAGTTTCTAACATGGCGCATGCTGGCGCTTGACATCACAGGGCTTGGTTTGGGGACCTGCTGTGTGCATGTTCTGAGTCTCTTGGCTTTCTGGCCTTTTCTGGTTCCTCTAGAAATAGAGAATACCAGGACGGTCCACAGTTAAAGCAACAATACTGAAATCACCCATCTACACCCCCCAAATTGGCATGAGGGCTGCGATGGAGAGCACAGCTCCTGACAAGTCACGGCAGGGACCAAAATTTCCTGTCTGGGCTTGGCAAGTGAGTATGGGGTTTATGGTCAGACAGGATCCATTTCCTGGGTGCCGGGGCCAGGGGCCCGACACTGGAAGTGACCTCGGTTAGGTTCTCAGAGAAAATGTGTGGCCTCGGAGGCTCCAGACTGAGGCCCAGGGCTCTGCTCTGAGGCCCAGGGTTCTCCAGCAGAGTGTTGGGCCGGAGGGAGGGAGGCCCCTGTGTGCCACAGTCTCGGGTTAAAGGCAGACTCTCCCCGCTTAGCCGAGTTCCTCCAGCTGCTCATTTCCTGCCCCACGGGGCTTAGCCCTGAGATGAGGTCTGACCCACCTCTACCCTTCCCCTCTCTGGAAATCTTCGTTTTTAACAGGTGAAACAATCTGGAGAATTTGGAGAAACTTCACATTGTCACATTGTCTCCCCTGACAGGCAGCTCGAGAGGCTAAGCTGCTGCAGAATTTCACAGGAATGACCTTTCCCTTCATGGTAACATGTTCCTTCCTTTTTTGGGTGGTATTCCTCACATCAAAATCCGGCCCCTTGGTAGCTTTTAACTGCCCTTGACCTTCCAAAACTCTGATAGAAAAACACTTTTAAGCTCCACAAAGCTGTTTTGCTGCCAGGATCAGTCACTTTGGGTTTAAGAACTTACTTTTTCGCTGCTGATTCAGGTCTCGAGGCCTCTTGTGCGTGGCCTGTGTCTCTCTAGAATCTTCCAGAAGCAGTTCAACTCTTTAATCCCTTAGCTGCGAGCTGAGGCGGCGAGAGAATGGCCATCGCCAGAACAACAGGGAGCATGACGTCTTGCTTGCAAGGAGCACAGCAAGTCACAGCCAGCGTTCAGGACAGCTCTTCCTGGCCCTTCACTGCAGGGGACCACCCGCCCCCCTCCAAGCCTGCCCCCGGCGCCCTGGGCACGGGATGGCTTTCTGCCTCCTGGCTGCTCTGGAATGTCACTGGAGAGGCCATCGTGGGCCTTATGGAGTAGGAGTGTGGTGTGGGGGGGTGGGGGGTTCTCACAGCAGCAGAGACCAGAAACAAGTTTCTCGTGACTGTTTTCTCTTGGGAAGCAGAGAAGAAGGAACAAATCACATCTGCCCCTGGGTTTGTGTTTTTAGTAGCAGCCCACTGGGTTTCTGGTGGGGGTTCTCCTCACAGGCTCAGCACCTGCAGGCAGCACGGGTGGCTTCCTGGTTGTCTGGGTGAGAGTGAGGTTGGCCTGGTCCTGCCGAGAGGCCAAGCCAGCCTGGGGCTCACCCGCTGTGCTGAGTCTCCTTTGGAGAAGAGGGGACAGAAAAACAAAAATCTCAGGAACCAAAACCGAAAGTAGCAGCAGCATTGGGTGGGTGGGGGGACAAAAACCACTTAGGAAACCCCCAAACCAAAAATGAGCAGGAAAGAAAAAAAAAATTGAGAACGCCCTGAGGAAACTGAGGGTTGTCTTGAATTGGTAAATGCGGAGCAGGGTTGCTGGCTTCCGCCCAGAGGCTCTAAGGAGACAGTGAGTTGGAAGAAAGCTCATTGCAAATCCTGTTTTGCTTCTTTTCCAGCCAGCAGCCCAGCAGCGGCAGGGGCAGGTGTCTTGGAATACAGTTGAGGTGCTAGAAAAAGTCCCTCCAGGTGCTGATGGAATCCTCTGGAGCAGCTGCCTGTGTGTCTGCTGTCCGGGCCTCCCTCCCCAACACTGCCTGCCTGGGGCATTAAAGCCTGTGGGCACCTGGCTGGCTCAGTCCGGTAGAGGGACTCTTGATCTCGTGGTTGTGAGTTCAAGCCCCAAGCTGGGTGTAGAGATTACTTAAAAACAAAATCAGTAAAAAAATAATAAAGCTTGGACAGACTGCCTCTTCCCAAGGCGATCCTGAGTCTAGATACTGACATCGGTAAAGTTCGCAGTAAAGGAGAGGGAAGTTGAGTGGTAGCCGGAGAGAGTAGGGTAAGGGAATTTTCTTTTTTTATTTCTTTTTTATTTTGTTTTTGTTTATTTATTTATTTTGAGAGAGAGGCAGAGAGAGAGAGCACGAGCAAGCAGGGGAAGAGCAGAGAGAGAGAGAGAGAGAGAGACAGAGAGAGAGAATCCCAGGCAGGCTCTGGGCTGTCAGTGCGGAGCCCGATGTGGGGGCTCGAACTCACAAACTTTGAGATCCTGACCTGAGCTGAAATCAAGAGTCGGATGCACAACCGACTGAGCCACCCGGGTGCCCCGGGAATTTTCTTTTTAAACAATTCTTTTTTTTAATGTTTATTTATTTTTGAGAGAGAGAGTGAGAGAGACAGAGTGCGAATAGGGGAGGGGCAGAGAGAGAGAGGGAGGCACAGAACCTGAAGCAGGCTCCAGGCTCTGAGCTGTCCACACAGAGCCCGACGTGGGACTTGAACTCACAAACCGCGAGATCATGACCTGAGCCGAAGTCGGATGCTTAACCCACTGAGCCACCCAGGTGCCCCCGGGAATTTTCTTTTTTAAAGGTGGGAGAACATGGCGTGGTTGTATGCTGATGGCAGTTGTAGAGGCTGCTTTGAGGCAAACGGGCTTGAGGAGGGGAATGTTGAAAGGGCCCACAGTGACCACTGGGCTGAATACAGACAGGCCAGTACCAATAAGGGGGAAGATTCCATCTGTGGCCATACTGCTTCATCTTCCCCCTTTAACAACAGCCTCCACCCACTGCCTCGCAGCAGACAGCCTCTCCTTTGCTGCCAGCCACGGGCCACGGGCCACGGGCCACGGGCCACGGGCCACCGGCCACTGCACTGTGTAATCAGTAAACTTCTGTCTCCTTTGTTCTGCCTCAGGTGAATTCTTTCACCTTCCACCTGATCGCCGTCCCACATTTGGGGACCCCCATCTGATGGAGAAACTCCCCACTTAGACGCTACCGCAGTGGTCCAGGAGAGAGGGGGTTGCTGGTGGCCCAGGGCAGGGGGCACTCGCCAGAGTGAGGTCTGTGAGCAGTAGAGAAGGGGGTTGACATACAGTCCGAGGAGCTGGGCTGAGGCCAGCGTCTGGGCAGGTCGGTCACAGTAACGGGAAGGCAGGTGGAATCCCTTGCCTGGCCTGAGGTGGTGGGCAGATGTGGGGGGGGGGGCGGGTGGCAGGTGGGACCCACTGTTTCCGTTTTCCCAAAGAAAGAAGAAGCCAGGTCATCCACTGAGTGGAGGTGGGGAGGGGTGGGAGTGCTAGAAGCCAGAGGCCAGGAGGTAGCTGACCAGGGCAGTGGGGAGTGACTGTCTTCGACAGAGAGAGTGATGGCCAGGATTCAGAGCCGGTCTGGGACAGGAATCAAGAATGTGAAGAGTCCGTGTGCTCCCTGCCAGCCATTCCTGCCGTGCAGGTGCTGGTGTGGCCAGGTATGTTTGTGTCCCCCAGCTTGACTAAGCTTTAGACGACTGTGTTCTGACTCTGGGCCCCGGCCTCCCCTTTCTTAGAGAACTTCCTTTAGAAAACTTGTCATTGCAAATTCTTTGTCTGCCCCTTTGAGATGGAAATCTTTAAAAAACCTGCTGCCAGTTTCCCAACCCAGAGCCGGCTTTCTCAGGGACGTGGGCACCCACCCCCAGGAGGCAGTCCGATCTCCCCAGTCTGTCTGTGGGAGGGCAGAAGCCTAACTTTGATGTGGGCACCACTCAGCAGACACACTGGCCTAAGCACATTGACCAATGTGCAAGGGGGTCTCCTCCTTCCGGGTGGTCACGTGCCCCCAGGGCGAGCGTTCGTGTATCTCCAGGTCTTGGTCCTTGCTGGGGCCTGTAGTTCTTTGTAGCTTTATTGCTTCCTGGATGCTTTTGAGAAGGTGTAAACATTTTTACCCTGTTTAATTAAAAAAGTTTTTTTTAATGTTTATTATTTTTTTTGAGAGAGAGAGAGAGAGAGTGAGAGGGGGAGGAGCAGAGAGAGAGGGAGACACAGAATCCGAAGCAGGCTCCAGGCTCTGAGCTGTCAGCGCAGAGCCCCACATGGGGCTCAAACTCAGGAATGGTGAGATCACAACCTGAGCCAAAGTCGGACGCTTAACTGAGCCATCCAGGTGCCCCACATCTGTTTACTTCTAACTGTTTCCAGTGGGAGGCTTGGTACGAATAACACGGGAAAGAGGAATCAGTCATGACGTTTCGGACTTCTCTGCCTGCCCTGTCTCTGATGCCTGAGACCCAGTATCCCGGAGCTGACGTGATCATCTCTCCCCCCACCCCACCCTGGAACATGGGCCTCTCACGGTTCTGCTTTCACTGAGGCCACCAGAAGTGCTGTGACCCCAGGAGTTCCACAGCCAATTGGTCTGAGGTGACCACTAGCCTCTATGTGAATGAGACAATGGTGTCTCTTCTAAGTTAAATACTTATAAATAAGCATATTATTTCTTAAACATTACTGTAACACACAAGGACTCTGTTTGAGTAAGACATTTAATTCCATCAGAAAACTGCCAAAATATACAAATCTAGTTGCAAGAGACTTTACAGCCATCTGCCAACATTGTAGGAAACATACATTTCCCATCTATGAAGTTAAACAACATATAACAACATTTTTTGAAATAAGGAAATGTCTATACTGTGAAGAGCCCTCTCTTTAATGTGGTGCCTGAATCCTTGTAATAGCAACCCTGAATTAGTCTGCTTAAAAATGATTTTGTTGTTTCTCTCTCTCTCTTTTTTTAAGTTTTTTTTTTTTTTATTTTGAGAGAGAAAGAGAGAGAGAGAGAGAACGTGTGTGAGCAGGGGAGGGGCAGAGAGAGAGGGAGAGAGAGAATCCCAAGCAGGCTCCATGTTGTCAGCTCGGAGCCCGAGGTGGGGCTCAAACTCACAAACCGTGAAATCGTGACCTGAGCCTAAATCAAGAGTCAGATGCTTAACCAACTGAGCCACCCAGGCACCCATCTATCTCTTAAATAGATCATCAGTCTGTTCCTTTTTCCACTGTCCATCTAGCTTGGACTATTGCAGTAGCCTCTAGCTGGTAGCCTCTAGGTTTTTCTGATGGGGTTTGAAGTGATGGTGGGGTTCAGAGCCGATGGCCAAGAAATAATTCTTGAAGATACCTTTGGTGCAAAAGGGGATTTTATTAAAGCATGGGGACAGGACCCGTGGGCAGAAAGAGCTGCACTGGGATTGTGAAGTGTGACTGATTATATATATACCATTAGGTTGGGAGGGGGTTAGGGAAGGAGTAAGTCTAAGGAATTTTGGAATCAAGGTTTCCAGGACCTTGAGGGGCTAGCCGTTGTTAGGAAACCATCATTTATTACAGCTTAGTAAAACCTCAATCATGAGACCCTTCAGATGTATATCAGGGGCCATGTGCTTAGAGTATAATTGCCAACATACACTTGGGGGCTAAGATAAAGGAGGTTTGCAAATTTTTATGTGTTTAAGGAGACTCGCAGGATCCTGGGGGGGTCAGGATAATGTTAAGCCAAGATTCCCTTTTGCCCCCTAACAAAGTGTCACCATCAAGGCAGCTGAGCTTCTAGAGGGAGGTCACTCTGCCTGTTTCAAGGACCTGTCAATGGGCTGTAGGCAGTAAGGGAATTTAATTTTTCATCTGCCTTAGTTTCCCACATCGCCACGGCAAGCACTTGAACTCCCTTACATCTTGATGAGGGTGCTATTAGGACTCTAGGAAATGGAGTCTATAGGTTTCTGGAAATTAGGCTATGGATAATATTGCCTTTTTCTTGCAGTTTACTAAGTTATCTGTACACTGAAGGAGACTCCTGCCCTGCAGGACTGTGATCTCTATCAGTCAAACATTTGCTTTCCTTCCTTTCCCTTGTTCTTGGGCAGCCAGGAGTGTCCGAGGAATATCACACATGTCCCACCCGGGCGGGGAAGAAGAGCTGTTAGCCTGTACTTTGCCCTCAACCTGCCTTATGCTCCCTCATCACTTCTACCTCCAGCCTGATGCCATTTCCCCACGTGCCCAAGCTGCTCTCAGCACTCCGAATGCCTGTGGGGTTTGCCATAATCCCTCTGTCTGAATGTCCTTTGCAGGGAGATTTCTACATGCCCTTCATGACTCAGGGTAGGCGTAAGCTCCCCTGTGTGGCAGTTTCCTCCTCCAGTGTGTCTTGTAATGTCCTCCATGAGAGTACCTGCCACAGAGAATGAATGGTTTATGGATTTATTTGTAAGTTTGTTTCCCCACTTGGCTGTGTCTCCATATTTTCAATAATTTTTAAAAAATTTATTTATTTTGAGAGAGACAGAGCATGAGTGGGGGAGGGACAGAGAGAGAGAGAGAGAGAGAGAGAGAGAAAATCCCAAGCAGGCTCTGCACTGTCTGTGCAGAGCCCAACTTGGGGCTGGATCCCATGAACTGTGAGACAATGACCTGAGCTGACCTCAGGAGTTGGGTGCTTAACCAACTGAACCACCCAGGCGCCCTGTTTCTGCATCTCGTAGGATTTACAGCCCTTCCTCTTCACTCCTCTGAACACATCTCTGTGACAACACGTGTTCTATTGGTCCATGACCATAGGGTTCAGTCTCCTCATTTGACTGAGCTCCTTGAATGGAGATTTGTCTGGCAGGTCTTTAGGCCCCTGTGTCTCATATGGTGCCTAGCCTGGTGGATTCCTCCTTGTTTGCATAGTTTGTGCCTTCCAGACTTATATGATTTCTGGAACTCCAGCCCTCTCTTCACCCCCTTTGAGAGGAAGGGAGAAGGGAGAGTAAGTGCTAGCCACAAAGCCACTAGGGGGCAGGGAACCCCCATCCTTCCCCAGACCTGAGCGCACCCAGCCTTCCCCACAGAAATCAATTCCCCACAAGCCAATGTACTGAAAGATCGGGTTTTTTTTTTTTTTTTCCTGAAAAATGGTCAACTCAGCAAACAATCAACTTGCTAAATCAATGAGGAGTTATTTGAAGCTGCGGTTTTACTCAGAATGCTCTCCAAATGCTTAACATTTCAAAACAAGGGAGCTTTTTCTCCATTTACTGTTTTCTCTATTTTGGGGAAATGATACTCCACCGGGCTGTGACTCTCTGCCCCTGAACTGACCTCCACTGTTCTGGGAACAGACCTCCCTGAACTGTTCTGGGAACAACACAGTTGGGATCATCACAGGGTGGGATTGAAGGCTTCTGTCTAATTACTTCAATGAATTGATTTTCATGGAATTAACCTAGTGCCCCCAAAGAGGGTGGGGATTGTTTCTAGATGGGGTCTTCCTTGCCAGGGGAGTAAATGGGGTGGGGAATGGGAGAGACTCTTCTCACCAAGAGGTAGTCTGTGTAGACCTGAGCCCTTGGTGGGCAGTGCCAGGATCCCTAGGTTTTCTCTGGCTTCCTAACAAGATGGGCATGACCAGCCCAGAGGGGAGCTGGACCCTTTGGGACAGAGCAGCCCCCAAAACCTGGTCAGGGCCCCCACTGCTCTTCCTTTTTGCAGGATCTCTGGAAGTCTAGCACCACCTGACACATTTCAAAGACCAAGCCTGGTGGGACAGCATGAGCTCAAGGCCATTCATCAGCTTCTGCATTCCCATGAAAAGTGCGGTCACGCAGAGGGACCTTGAGGACACTCCCCTAAAAAAAAAAAATGCTAGTCACAAAGGGCAAACACTGTCTGGTTCCAGGTACATGAAGTATCTAAAGCCCTTAAAATCACAGAAACAGAAAGTAGAGAAGTCGTTATCAGGGGCTGGGGGAGGGGAGGGGCATTAAGGGCTAATGAGTACAGAGTTTTATTGTTGCAGGGTGGCCAAGTTCTCCAGCTCTTGCACGAGGAAGGTACTTAATGCTCCTGCACTGTGCACTTAAAAACGGCTAAGATGGGGAGGTGCCTGGGTGGCTCAGTAGAGCCTAGGACTCTTGATTTCTGCTCAGGTCCTAATCTCACAGTTCGTGAGTTTGATCCCGGGATCCTGGAGTTCAAACCCCACTGATAGTGCAGAGCCTGCTTGGGATTCCCTCTCTCTCCCTCTCAAAAATAAATAAACTTTAAAAAAATCGGTAAGATGGTAAAATTCTATGATGTTGGTGTGTTGTTGTTTTTTAAAAATCCATAATCAGGCATCTGGGTGGCTCAGCTGGTTAAGCTCAGACTTCCGCTCAGGTCATGATCTCTCAGTTCATGGGTTCTAGATGCCTCACTTCATGGGTTCTAGCCTCTGTGCTGACAGCTGGGAGCCTGGAGCCTGCTTCTGTGTCTCCCTCTCTCTCTCTGCCCTTCCCCTGCTCACGCTCTGTCTCTCTTTCAAAACTGAAAAGGCATTCCAAAATTAAATAAATAAAAACCATAATAAAATAATAGTCTTTCTCAGAGTCCGGCTCCTGTAGTAGGAAGCTTCCGGATACTATCATCACGCACAAAAAGGGTTTCGTTTATAAGCTGTTGGAAAGCATAGAAGTTCCAGCATTTCAATGTTAGCCGGGCTCTAAGAAGGAACCCTTTAGCCTGGCAAGCAGCGCGTTCCCCAGGTCGGGTTGGAGGGTCCCCCAGGAGGCGTGTGAGGAGTTGCTAGAGGGTGGGGGTGGGAGAAGGAAACCGGCGTCTTCTCGGTTTCCTCAGTCTCGGGAAGGGGTCTCAGGTGCCCAGGGTAGCGGACACCAGCCGGAGAAGCACCACCTACTGGGCGCCGTCCCCGCACCGGCCAGGTTCAGCCTCTTCAGGCTCCACGACTTCGGTCCCAGGGACGGGAGCACCCCGCACTATGACCCTCTCCGGGGGAACCCTCGGGGGCGCCGCAGCCCCAGGCCCAGCTTCCGCTCTCGAGTCCTGCCCTTCGTGTCCCCAGGAGGGGGCGGCCGGCGGGGGGGGGGGGGGGGGAGGCGTGCCTGTCCCTCGTCTGCACCCCGCGACCTGGCACCAGCCCCAACTCTCCCCTCCACCCTCACCGCCTCTGAGGGCCCGCCCCTGCTTTCTCTCCGCGCGGCCCTCCTCCCGCCCTGGGCCGGCTGCTGCGGGGCTCTCGGCCACTTTCCGGAGCCATGGAGCCCACGACGCGCCCGGAGCCGGAGCCGAGGTGCCTGCGCATCCGCGCGGGACGGGGGGCGGGGGGCCCGAGGCCGGGCGGGCCGCGGGGAGGGGGTGAGCGGGGGAGGGGGGAGGGAGGCGGGCTCCTCGCCTTCCCCGAGGAGGGCTCGGCGGCGAGGGGCCGATGGCAGGGCTGGGGGAGGAGGCTGGTAGCCACGGATCCGCCCCGTCCACGCTCGCTTTTGTTCCCCACCCCGTGCGCTGTCGGGTCCCCTTAACTGAGCCCTCGGGGTGGCCGGTGGTTGCCCCAAACAAGACTTATGATTTTGCCCACATTTGAGCCCCCTGGGCTGTCACCGTTGAATGCTTTTCTGTCCTCCTGATGACTGCCTGACCTGCGGGGCTGGGAGTGCGTCCTCCCCAGGCTAGGCTCTGGAAGCTTCTCTGGCCATCTCTTTCTGTGGGCTTGAACTTTCCGGGTGCAGGGCAGATTCCCCAGACCATTGGGAGCTTTGCTTGGACGGCTGAACCCACATCGCCCTCGAGCTATATCCCGAGAACAAGTACAGGTTGCTGGAGAGCGTCACTATAGTTCTAGAGTGAAAGCTCTCTTTTTCTCTCTCTCCTTGCCCTGCTGGGGTCTCCAGAGGGGCTGGGAGATGGTCAGAGGGGAGTGTGGGTAAAGGAGAGAGTGAGGGAGGGGGAGTTTTGGTTACCTTTTGTCCGAATTTTTTTTTCTTTTTTTTTTCTTTAAATATTTTTTGAGAGACAGAGAGAGAGAGAGAACGAACAAGCAGGGGAGGGGCAGAGAGAGAGAGAGAGAGAGAGAGAGAGAGAGATGGAGACAGAATCCGAAGCAGGCTTAGCGCTGTCAGTGAAAGCCCCACATGGGGGTCCAACCCATGAACCTTGAGATCATGACCTGAGCCAAAGTCAGCGGTGCAACCACTGAGCCACCTAGGCACCCCCTCTGCTCCAGAGAAAAGTTCGCAAGGCGAGGGCATAGGTTGGGTGGGTCCCTGATTCAATACAACACACAGTTTAGCAAAGGCTCATTAATTTACACACACTATGATGGGTAATCATGTGAGCAGTGGAGCTTACTTGGGAAATCAATTCCTTTCTTCTTCAGACCTGCTGGAGGTCTCTGCTTCCTTCAGCTATTTGCCCACTAGTGTCTTTTTTTAAAAAAATTAATGTACCAAAAAATATCACTTCATTGGCTTGGGATGCAATGTGAAGTTACTTCTCTTTTTTTTAATTGAAAGTGGCATCACTTCAGTCACTCTCTTCATTTCTAAAAACTGTTTTTCTTCCTTTCCTCACCCCTTTACCCCATGATCATTCATTTAACACCACTTATTAAGCCTATACTATACGCCAGGCACAGTATCAGGGACTAGGGACACAGGACAAGACAGGCATGGTCTCTGCTCTTATAGAGTTTCATACCAAGGGTGGTAGAGAGAATTTCGAAATTAGATGAAGTAAATACTATCAGCTGGTGCTTATCGAATGCCTTCTCTGGGTCATAGATGCGATGGTGAACAAGATAAAGCAGGTCCTTCTCATGGGACTTACCTCTTAGCCGTGGGGAGACAAAAGAAAGCAATAAGCAAGTAAATGCACAATGTGAAAGGTGGTTGCAGTGGTTGCTGGGGGTGTACAGAACAGGCATGTGGGGGATGCAGAATGCTGTTGGGATGCAGTAGGGCGGATTGCTGTTAAATGTAGGATGACTGAAGAAGGCCATCTGTCCCACAGGGCCAATGCGGTAAAGATCTAAAGGAGGTGAATGCGCCTTGCACGAGTCCGGGGGAAGAGTGTTCTAGCTCAGGTGAACGACCAGCACCAAGGCCCAAGGTTGCACATTTGGGGAACAGCAGGGAGGTCCATGTGACTACAGGAGACAAAACAAGGTGGAGAGGGGTGGGAGATGAGATCAGAGAGACAGCTAGAGTCCAGATGGGTAGGGGCTTGTCGACCACTGTAAAGGCTTTACTTGTTATTTCAAGTCAGGGGGAAGCCACGGGGGGACTTTGGACTGATGAATGACATTATCTGTCTCCTGTTTGTGCAGGAGCACACTGACTGTCTACAGACCATAGCCTCTAGAAGGGTAGAAGCAGGGGGAATCAGTGATTCTGTTATTGTAGAAGTCCAGAGAAGAGTTGATGATCAGTTCGGTCTGGAAAAACCATGAAAGGCTTGACCCCAGCTGACACTTCAGCTAAGTGGGGCTCGAACTGTGAGATCATGACCTGAGCCAAAGTCGGACACTCAACCAAATGAGCCATCCAGGTGCCGCTCATTTTTAAATTTTGTAATTACTTCTCTTCATTTATGGATCAAAAAGAAATGATTGAAATTAGAACATATTTAAAACTGACTAAAAAAAGGAGTGGGGAGAACAACTCTATGCGGATGTCCATTCTTCTAAAACTAAGCTGCAGGGACGCCTGGGTAGCTCCGTCGGTTGGGCCTCCGACTCTTGACCTCAGCTCAGGTCATGATCTCGCAGTCTGTGAGATCGAGTCCCATGTTGGGATTCTCTCTCTCCTCTGTCTCTGCCCCCTTGTGATTTGTGCATGTGCTCTCTCTCTGTCTCTCTCTCAAAATAAATAAATACTTAATAAAAAAATAAAAGTAAGCTACAAATTCAATGCAACGACACTCTAGATTTCAACAGGGTTTCCTGAAGACAATGACAACTGATTTTCAAAGTTCTACAGGGGATTAAAAAGCCAAGAATACTGTGACAGTTTTGCACAATAGCAAGGTGTTGGAACCTGCTCCATTACATAATGAAGCCTCATTTTAGAGTTATATTTTTAGTAGAATAACATTAAGTCATCTTGGTTTTAGTAATTAAGGCTTTCTGGTTCAAGAATAGATTGAGTGTCCAGTGGACAAAACAGACAACCTAGGGAAAGACTCATGGAAACATGGGCCCCTGGTATCTGACAGAATCATTTGGAAAAGGGACTGTTGAAGAAATAGTTCTGGGAGGGGAGCCTGGGTGACTCAGTCGGCTGAGCGTCCGACTTCAGTTCAGGGCATGATCTCACAGTACGTGGGTTTGAGCCCTGCATCGGGCTCTGTGCTGACAGCTCAGAGCCTGGAGCCTGCTCTCTCTCTGCCCCCCTCTCTCTCTCTCTCTCTGCCCCTCACCCACTTATGTTCTCTGTCTCTCTAGCTCAAAAATGAATAAACATGAAAAAAAAAAAAAAGAAAGAGTGCTGGGAAACTTGGCTCTTCCAGTGGTTTCTGATTCAGTTAGGAATGCTAATCTTTAACCAATGGTGGCTTAACACCAGTGCTTCTCAAACTTGAATGCTCATGAGAATCACCTGGAACTTGTCAAATGAAGAATTCTCATTCAGCAAGTCTGGCGTGGGGCTGAGATGTTGTATTTCTAACATGATCTCAGTTATTGGCAATATCGCTTGTTTGTGAACCACACTCTGAGTAGCAGCAGCTTAAATCATTAGAATATCAGCTGTTTACTTAGCAAAAGGGCAATCTCAAGGATGTTTTGGTAGCCCAGTGATGTCATCGGGGATCCTTTTATCTTTCTGCTCTGGGGTCCTTCAGCAACATTTGTTCTCTTATTTGTTACCTCATTGCCTCATGATATCAGCTGTCATTCCAGATGTCACATTTAAATGTCAAATAAGAAGAAGGGGGAGGAGGGGCGCCTAGGTGGCTCAGTTGGTTAAGCATCAGTCCCGACTTAAGCTCAGGTCATGATCTCACTGTTCCCGAGTTCAAGCTCTGCTGACAGCTCAGAGCCTGGACCCTATTTGAGATTCAGTGTCTCTCTCTGTCTCTGCCCCTCCCCCATTTATGCTCTGTCTTTCTCACAAATAAATAAGCTTTAAAAAACTTAAAAAAAATAAAAAGAAAAAATAAAAAGAAGAAGGGGGAGGAGGTGAGAACAGGAGCTCTCTACTTGAGTCTGCCTCTACCATCAAGAAAACAATAACATTCTTAAAAGGCCCAGGCAAATATTCCCTCAACTGTCATCAGGTTGAACTGGGTCACATGGCCACCCCTGGTCGAAAGAAAGCTGGGAGAGAGAACGTATTAATTTCCTGTTGCTGCTGTAACAAATTGCCACAAAGTTAGTTGCTAAAAACCCACCAAGCTATTATTTTACAGTCTGGAGGTCAGAAGTCCTAAAATCAGTGTTGGGCAGGATTCTTATGGAGGAGGCTGTGTAGCAGAAGCCATTTCCTTGCCTTTCCCAGCTTCTAGAAGCTGCCTGCATTGCCTTTGGCTGGTGGCTCCTTATTCCATTTTTAAAACCAATCGTGTAGCATTTTCAAATCTTTCTCACTCTCTGACCTCTGCTTTTGTCCTCACATCTCCTTTTTCTTACTCTGACTTTCCTATCTTCCTCTTGGAAGGACCTCTTTTAGTGTGATTATAATGGATCCACCTGGATGATCCTCTAGGATCCTCTTATCTCTCCGTCTCAAGAGCCTTAATCACATTGGCAACGTCCATTTTGCCATGTAAAACAACACAATCACAGATTCCAGGGATTAGCACATGGACATCTGGTGGGGGGGCATTATTATGTCTATCACAGTTTCCCCCAGCATGTATAATGGGTGATGAATACAGAGAAGGGGGTTGTTGGTTTAGTCAGTCAACAGTGTTGAATGTCTTTTTTTTAAGTGTTTATTTATTTTGAGAGAGAGAGAGAACAAGAGCAAGCGAGCAAGGGAGGGGCAGAGATAGAGAGAGAGAGAGAGGGAGAGAGAGAAGAGAATCCCAAGCAGGCTCTGTGCTGTCCTCGCAGAACCCCATGTGGGGCTCGATCCCACAAACCGTGAGATCATGACCTGAGCTGAGATCAAGCATTGGACACAACCGATCGAGCTACTCAGGTGCCCCTACAGTGCTGGGCATCTTACCAGTGTGGATTTATTTCAAAGACAAGAGCACAGAGAAGATTGTGGGAAACAGGATTTCTTATCCCAATCTAGTCTGAGTTGACTTCAGTAGGCCACATCCTTTGGGAAAAACCAAAAAGAAGGCATTTTTCTTGCTGCTCCTCTATCCACTCTTGCATGGGTTGAACACTGATGTGTTTCTTTTTGTCCCAGCAGAACCAACCAGAGCCTGTGTCAGGAGAGGAAACTGGAGCCAGAGTGCTCCATGCCGGAACTGAGGCTTCTCCTCTTAGGCAAAAGTGGTGCAGGAAAAAGTGCCACAGGAAACACTATTCTGGGCAAAGCTGCATTCGTGTCCAAATTCAGTGACCACATGGTGACTAAAACATGCCAGAGAGAGAGTGGGTTCACAAAAGAGAGAAGGGTTGTGGTCATTGACACCCCTGACCTTTTCTCCTCAAAGTCTTGTGCCAAAGACAAGCAACGTAACATTGAACACTGCTTCGAGCTCTCTGCTCCCAGCCTCCATGTCCTGCTTCTGGTAATCCCCATCAGCTTTTATAAGGTCGAGGACATAGAGACAGTCAAGGGGATCCAGGAGGTGTTTGGAGCTAACTCCAGGAGGCACATCATTATTGTCTTCACTCGGAAGGATGATTTGGAGAATGACTCACTGAAAGATTGCATTGAAGATGAGAACTCCCTTAGGGAGTTGGTTGAAAACTGTGGAGGCCGATACTGCGCTTTTAACAACAAGGCAAGTGAGGATGAGCAGGATGTCCAGGTGAGAGAGCTCCTCTGCATGGTCCAGCGTTTGGTGGATGAAAACGGAGGACCATATATCGTGAATCTCAGAAATGAAGGCAGTGGATTCCTGGTAAGAAATGCTGAAGGTCCTCAAGGATCTTTGTGGTGAGAGCTAGTGGGTTGAAGATAAGCACGGATAAGTGACCTGTCACATTGTGTGGTGGAACCTAGGCTTTGTTTAGGAAGTGTTTATCTATGATCTGGAAAGATGAGGCACCAGATGGTAGGTTGCTTTGAGGATTACCCTTTGGACTTTGAAATTTATTGGCAAATTAATGGATACAGTTAAGTCCTTACTTAAGTTTTTCCCTCACAGTATTGGACACACAAATAGACTCTTTCTTCCCTTGGTTTCAATACAGCTATACTCTTTTTGGTTTTTTTCCTCCTACTCTTTCTGGCTCCTCTGGAGATTGTTGAGTTCTCTTCACATGGCCTCTAAAAGTTGAGATCTTCAGGGTGTGGTTCTAGGCTTTCCTCAATTCTCTGCCCTCCAGCTTTGAGCTCCGTTGATCGCTAATGGTTTCCAGATTTGTCACTCCTGTCCAGGCCTCTCCTCTGAATCCTGCTCCCTTATCCAGTTGCTGTCTGATGTCTCCACTTGGCTCTCCTATGGGATCTCAGGTTTCACAAGGTTACACTTTTGGTTTTCCCTCTGAGATGTATGAGACTTCAGTTTTCTCTCAACTGGGTAAATGGTGGTGATGCTCCTTGAACCTAAACCCAGAGGTCGGCTTTGCTACTACTAGCTGGCAGCTGATATTTGAGAAGTCCTTAGGTCTTGTGTGATCGGTGTGCCTGGAATCCATGCATTTCTGTCCATCTCCACTGCCCCCCCCCTCTGCTCCAAGCCAGCCTCCGTTCTTGCCTGTACTGTTTTACAAACAACCTTCCCCTCATTCGTTCTTGTGCCTTACCCCTCAATCTATTTTCTACACGACAGCCAGAGTGGTATTTTATTTAATTTCTAGACTTGAGTGGAAAATATATTTGTAATGAAGGAAGATACAAAAATCCAGGGTTTTGTTTTCGAGGACCTCACACTTCTGTTTGAGTGACTCATGCATAAGACACGAAGCAGTTCCTGATTCAGTGTAAGTAAGTGAATGTTGGTACAGAGGAGTCTTTAAATGCAAGTGTCCATGGATGTAAAGCAAAGCAAAAATCCAACGTGGGGGCAGTTTTGGTCAGAGTGAATCTTCTGAGAACTGGTGAGTGTTAAACCCAAACAGGATGGAAATGAGAAGGAAGGCAATATTTACTGAGCACCTGCTAAGTCCCAGACCCCCAGACTGATCAAATCTTCACACCTACTCAATGTACGACGAGGACCCTGAGGCTCAGGAGAACTTGTCACTCTCTTATCTCCTAGCCCTGACCTCCCTCTCTCTCTCCTTTATAGCCTCTGTCTCTCCCCTGAAGGCTGTATGGAACAGGGATGCCAGCAGAGAGGATAAGGGGCACAGAATGAACTGTCCACAGTGTACCCAGAACACAACCCCCTGTTGTGTAAAATTCTGCAGTGACTGTATGTTGATCTTCAGATCAAGTTTGGAATCCCTGACCTGAGCTGGCCCCTCACCCTCTAACTTACTCTTTATGTGTTGGTCCCACCGGCCTTCCCTGTGGGGTCCTTGACTTATACTCATGTGTGCTCTAGAGCTTTGAACTTGGAATTTTCTCCACCTGGAAACTTCCCCTCTCCCATCCCACCCCGTTCCAGGTCTGCCTCTGCTAGAGCTCCTTTGCTCAGAGAGTCTTCCCTGTGGGTCCCTGGGATGAGCTCCTACAGCCCCCCTTCCCGCAGGGCGCTTCTCCTCCTCATGGCCATCAGCCAGTCAAGTGGTTGCTGTGTATGTGCTTTCAATGGTTGCCTCCCCACAAGCTCCCTGAGGGACTGAACTCCTATCCTTTTTGTTGACCACAGTATCTTATTTTTCTGTCTTGTGTAAAAAGGGATAATACTATGTATCTCAGGGTTTAATGAAATGCTGACAAAGTTATTTGCAAATACTTGAAATGCATTCAGTAATTATTAGCTGCCATTATTATTACTATTATTTAATTTTTTAATGTTTATTCTTGAGAGAGAGAGAGCACAAACAGGGAAGGGGCAGAGAGAGATGGAGACAGAATCTGAAGCTGTCAGCACAGAGCCCGACATGGGCCTCAAACCCATGAACCATGAGATTATGACCTGAGCCTAAGTCAGACGCCCAACTGACTGAGTCACCCAGGCGCTCCATAGTTGCCATTATTATTACTGTTATTATCATGGACGTGTATAAGTTTCACGTAAGTTATGGAGACATTAAGGACTTTAACAACCCAGAGACTGAGCAAGATTCCCACTTTTAGGACCCTGTTACCAAGAAAGGAAAACATTTGCACATATAAAGATGTATATATAAGGATATTTATCATTGTATCTTTTCAAATAGTAAATCCAGAAATAAGCTTATGATCTATCAATAAAGGAATCATTTGGCTCGGTCAGTAGAGCATATGACTCCTCATCTTGAGATTGTTAAATTCAAGCCCCATGTTGGGTGTAGAGATTACTTAAAATAAAATCTTTAAAAAAATACAGGAATTGTTACATTAGTATGGAATTTTCCATATCCATGCTGTGGAGTAAATAGCATCTTCTAGAAAAATTGGGTTGATCGATATGTACTGATTTGTACAGATGTACAGGACATAGTATTAAGCAGATTGAAACCTAGCCAAGTTCTCCCGATGTGTTCATATATGCTTGTGTGTGTTTGTATAAACTTAGAAAAACATAGAAGGATGTATGTGAATTAGCTATTGTTCCTTTGGTAGTGGATTGGGAATTTAAAAATTAGTAATTTTTAGGGGCATCTGGGTGGGTTAGTTGGCTCACGTCATGATCTCATGGATTGTGGGTCCAAGCCCCGCGTCATGCTCTGTGCTCACAGCTCGGAGCCTGGAGCCTGCATAGGATTCTGTGTCTCCCTCTCTCTCTGCCCCTCCCCTGCTTGTGCTCTGTCTCTCTCAAGAATAAATAAACATTAAAAACATTACCAATTTTTAGATCATACACATTTGCATTGTAAAAATGTTTTCCATTTAAAGAACATGAAAGACCTTGAGTTGTGCCAGGTAAGAAGAAAGAAGTGTGATAATCAGAGCTGAATGGAGAAGACCCAGGGAGGGAGATGGTGGAAGGTATCAATGGTTTGGGGTAAGGCCAAGTAAGAAAGCAGAGGGAAAATTTCCTTGGCTAGCATGGAAATTTAACAAAGATAAGGTTAAAATAAAGTATTGGGAGTTTCTAAGAATAGCAGATTCATCCACATTGCGTATCGTTGTTTTCACCTTCTCTTTTGATTTCATGACAATTTAAGTTTGGGGTGCGACTGTATGGCTTGGCCAGGCAGGGGAAGGGAATACCAACTGTGTGTCTGGCCTTCCATCCTCTGTTGTCTCCATTTGCCCACCTGGATGGAGAAGGTTCCAAATTTTCCTGGCTCTCACGTCAGAAGAAGGATCATCTCTGTACCGGGGGTGTGGTGCAGGGAGAAGGCACCAGAGATGTGTGGGGAGCATGACTCCCAATCTCCTCCCTTCCCCTGGTCCCTCAGATGCACATCACAAACATCACTGGGCTAGTTTATTCTTCTGGGGAATCCAGAAGCTGTCTTTAAGCCTCTGGATTTTCTCCAGGAACAGAAAAAACTCTGGAAGACTTTGGAAGGGATTGCTATTACCACTGCGGACTGGGGAGAAGGAAAGTTAGAGCTTCAGGACAAATACCTTGGTTAGATGGCATTTGTGGGACTCACCTGAGTGAGAACAAGACCCATCTTCATATTTCTGGGAAGCCTGTTGTGGTGGCAACAATGGGGTTTCAGGATCGACTGTCATTATGGATGGGTCTACCGAAGCCAACAAGGAATAGGACCACGGCCTGAATTTGACCACATCCCAATCATCAAATTACTCTGAATTATATACTTGTGTCTCCATTTCTTTGCTTTGTGAAAAGATGAGATTTTGGGTCTCTGAGCATCATTTCCCCCTTTATTTTCTAGGATCATGTGAATGAAGCCACATCTCAGAAGGGGGACAATCCACATGGTAAGATGATCCTTAAAAATGTTAAGCTCAGGGGTGCCTGGGTGGTTGATTGGGCATCCAGCTCTTTATTTCGACTCAGATCATGATCTCACAGCTTGTGAGTTTGAGCCCTGCATCTGGCTCTGTGGTGATAGTGTGGATCCTGCTTGGGATTCTTCCTCTCTCTGTGTCCCCCAACCCTGCTCGTGCTCTCTCAAAATGAATAAATAAATAAAAACTTAAAAAATTAAAAAAAAGATAAGCTCATATCTATATTCTTTTGAATGCATTATGCATCAAAATGAAGTGGAAAAAATAGATAATTAGAAACAAAGATGTGCTCTGGGGACCTTGCTCAGGTTCGTGTCCACAACCTGTCCCCCAGGAAACTCCTAACACTTGGGAGTAGGTATGGCAGCAGCAAAGGTGGTGGACATGGAGTGGGTGTCCCTGGCTTTCTCTGAAATGTTGTGGAGGTGGGCTTGTCTTTTGTGGCTTTTTTTGTGACTCAGCCTTGTCTTCCTGGCCCTGGATCCAAGACTATACAATGTTGACTCCTACTGGGAAAGCAGAAATTACCTTCTTGGGGAGCACTAAGTTATAGGATTCTATAATGGAGTTCAGTATCCATGTAATGATTGCCGTTAATGATTCATCCTGCACACTGCACAAATCGATACATATAGATCTACCTCGCTCTGTTTAGTAGATGCAGTTTTGTTCACGGTAAGGGCGTACACGCCTAATTCAACCATCCCTTCCTTCCTCCCTTCCTTCTTTCCTTCCTTTTTTTTAATTATTTTTTTTAAATCAGGCTTTACAAAAATTTTTTTTAAGTTTACTTATTTATTTTGAGAGAGAGAGAGAAAGAGAGAGAGAGAGAGAGAGAGAGAGAGTAAGAGAGCACAGAAGGGGCAGAGAGAGGGAAAGAGAATCCCAAGCAGTCTCTGCACCATCAGCACAGAGCCCGATGTGGGGCTTGAACTCATGAACTGTGAGATCATGACCTGAGCTGAAGTCGTAAGCTTAACTGACTGAGCCACCCAGGCGCTCCCAACTATCCTTTTATTGATGGACTCTCACGTTATTTCTGGGCCAGCTCTGTGCAAGCACAGAATATTCAGCAATGAATAAGGTAGGTGAGATCTCTGTCCCCATAGAACTCCCCCAAATAATAACAATAAAATAATAATAATAATAATAATAATAATAATAATAATAATTTTAATTAACTAGAATGTTTATAGCATTTTTATTTATTAAACAAAATAATTATTCTTTTATTATTATTTCAATTTTAATAATGATAATAATTGCAGTTGACATTATGTGCTGGAAAAATATATAGAAATAATTCAATCCTCCTAGCATATAAATATAATTCTCAGAACAACCATATATTCTTAACAACCCTAAAGTATATTCCTCATGACAGCCCTAGGAAGAGGGTGGTATTATCATTAGTCTCATTGACAGATGAGTAAACTTAGCCAGAAAGATGTGAGCTTAGGCAGAAGTAGGGATTTAAAATTCTCCGGATGCCCTTCTGTCAAGACCTGAAGGAACTTACCTGTTATGGCCCCAAATTTTGCCTCGTGGTGGTGAGGAAATAGCACACCACGGGTAGCCACGGGGTGGCTCAAAAAGTTGGAAGTGACCTTTTATATGATGTAGACTTGTATGAGGTGATTTGGAAGAAAGTAGGAGCTTTCCCAAGGCAACATAACAAGGACGTGGTGTCACTAGCATTTCAGTGGCTTTCTTTAAATGCCGCGTTCATTCCACCTCCCAGACTTGGCAGCTCTGACACCAAGTGACAATCCATACCCTTAGCGCCCAGGATGCCTCAAACTCTGAATATTCTCTGTATTGCTGACTCTGCCCTTTGCTCAGCATGGAGGTCTGGTGTTGACCTTGGATCAAGGAGAAGTGATGGGGACAGGGCGCGTGTGCAGAGACGGTTTTGTGGTACAAGTTTCTACAGTCATGTATTGAGGCATAATGAACGTAGAGTGAAATGCACAGATCTTAAGTGTAGAGCTCAGTGACTTTACGTATCTACCCATAGTGACCATCCTCTAGATAAAGATCTTGAGCATTTCCGTCACCTTACCTAAGTTCCTGCTGCCTCTCCCCAAAGGGAACTGCAACCCAGATTTCTATCCACATAGATTAATTTTGTCTGTTCTTGAACTTCATATAGCGGAATCAGATAGCATGTGGTTTCGTGTCCGGCTTCTTTCATTTAGCATGTTTAGAAGATCCATGCGTGTTGCATATCAATAGTTCATTTATTCATTCTTTTTTGTTTTGTTTTGTTTTTGTTTTTGGTTGCTGAGTAGTCTAACATTTTATGAATATACCACCAAGGGGCATTTTATTTTATTTTATTTTTTTAATTTTTTTCAACGTTTTTATTTATTTTTGGGACAGAGAGAGACAGAGCATGAACGGGAGAGGAGCAGAGAGAGAGGGAGACACAGAATCGGAAACAGGCTCCAGGCTCTGAGCCATCAGCCCAGAGCCTGACGCGGGGCTCGAGCTCCCGGACCGCGAGATCGTGACCTGGCTGAAGTCGGACGCTTAACCGACTGCGCCACCCAGGCGCCCCAAGGGGCATTTTAAACTCAGATTCTCCCTTGTCCTGCCTCAGCCCATGGACTTCATGGACTTTGGTAGCAAATGAAAGGAAATCTAAGGACGAAGACCTGTAAAGGCCAAGTTTAACTGATTTTCATGTTTCTGGGAGGTCTTGAGCTTTCTACACATCTCCTAATTTATTTGTGGCCGCCTTTGTGGTTTTTACTTGAATGGGTGAGTGACTTCTGACCCGGGACTATCGTCCTGCTGTTCAGAGCATTACTTCCATTCTCTGTAAAAACTGGCAAGGAGGAGAAATCATAAAACCTGTCCACATCTCCATATTCGGCCTCAAGAAGAGACTCTGAATCTGCCCTTTTGTCCCACAGGGCCAGGGGAGAAGCAGCTGCAGGCCACAGGATGTGAACCGAGCCCTGAGTTGTTGGAACTGAGGATTGTGCTTGTGGGGAAGCGTGGAGCCGGAAAAAGTGCTGCCGGGAACAGCCTTCTGGGGAAGGGAGTCTTTGAGACCAAATTCAGTGAAAAGTCGGTAACCCAGATGTTTGCGTCTGTGAGCAGAACCTGGAGAGGGAGGAAAATTTGGGTCATTGATACTCCGGACATTTCATCTTCAAAGGACATTAAAGCTGAGCTTCAGAGACATGCCCCTCAAGGCCTCCATGCCTTCCTGCTGGTGACCCCGCTGGGCTCTTTCACCAAGACGGATGAGGCTGTGCTGGACACCATCCGAAGCATTTTTGGAGAGAAATTCATTGAGTACATGATCGTCCTCCTCACCAGGAAGGAAGATCTAGGGGACCAGGATCTAGAGATGTTCTTGAAAAGCAATAATGAAGCTCTCTACCAGCTCATTAAGAAATGCAAAGACCGGTACAGCGCCTTCAACTACAGACTGACGGGGGCAGAGGAGCAGTGCCAGGTGGACGAGCTCCTACAAAAGATCGTGGACCTGGTGCTGCAGAACAGGGCCAAGCCATGCGTCATCAGCCAGGAAGGTACATATTGTGTAAAACACATTTTGTATATGCTTTTGACAGCCAGATGTGACATGTGCAAGAGCTTTCTATTTTCTGAAGGGCAGAGAGAAGCTAAAAAGGACAGGTCCAGGCTCTTGACGAGCTTTTCTCTTTCTCCTTCCTTTCTCAGATGTTCCTAAGGTAATGAGCCTTCCCCCTGCACACTGTCCACACCTCAAACTCTTTAATTTTTCCTTCCTGATCCTTATCCCATCTCTCCAAGGTGATGGTGAAGGACTTAAGGGAAGGAGTTGAGCTTTTTCTAATCTCCCGTTTTCCCCACAGTGTATCTGTGGTTTGGGGCTCAGGACTCAGCGCTGGTGATGAGATAGTTCTGAACCATTGGTTTGCTCTTCTCTTTCTCTTAAGCCCACTCCATCTCTCTTTCTTTCCCTCTCTTAACTTCTTGGTTCTTTTTTTTAAAAAGTTTATTTATTTATTTTGAGAGAGAGAGAGAGAGAGAGAGAGAGAGAGAAAGAGAGAGAGAGAGAGAAAGCAGGGGAGGGGCAGAGAGAGAGAGAGAGAGAGGGAGGGAGTTGAGAATCCCGAGCAGGCTCCACACTGTCAGTGCAGAATCTGATGCAGGACTGGATGCTTAACCAAGTGAGCCACCTAGGCACCCCTCTTTTTTTTAAGCTTAATAATTTATTTTTGAGGGAGGGAGAGAGAAGGAGAGAGAAGATCTAAAGTGGGCTCCATGCTGACAGCAGAGTCTGATGTGGGGCTTGAACCCATGAACCACAAGAGCATTACCTGAGCTGAAGTCAGATGCTCAAAAGATTGAACCACCCAGGTGCCCCAGCTAGATGGGTTTCTCAGTCCAGCCACACTACCTGCTTCTTTAGCAGAAGTCCCCATGCACTCTGTGCTACATGCTCTATTGCCCTGAACTGAGATTCTTCCAGGCCAGTATGAGTCATCCCATTCTGTCCCATGGCAAATGTCCTCACCTGGAAAGAACACAGACTCAAAATAGCCCTTTCGTATTTGCCATGGAGCCCCAGGTGCTGGGGAGCCTCCTGAAGAAGCATAGATATGTGGGAATGTCAGGAGAGGCTGTGTGGAGAAAGCCCAGTTTGAAATGGGCTTTAGAAAATGGGTAGAGTTTGGATGGCTGGCAGAAAGCTGGAAGACATCGCAGAGGGCACACTAGCAATCTGGAACAATGATGGAAATGGAGAGTTTGTGCCTCTACATGAAGTGGGAAATCATGGAGGTTCTTGGGAGCCACCTTCCGAGGGTATGGGAGCAGGGACTGAAGCCTGTGACAAATGTGGGAATGTGGGAGGATTAATCTCTTTTTCATCCTTTATGCATAACTATGAGATTGTGGGTTCAGGACGAGCAGTTCAATAATTTCCCCTGGGGGAACAGCACAGGGTAGGCTTCCCTCACTCTTTGTTTCTGGGTGGATATTGGTAACTTGGCCAACGATGCATAATTGAGAACTGTGGAAAAAGGCAGCATGGAAGAGAAAGACCACAGGACAAGTTCAGAGTCACAAGGAGTCCCCACTACACACTCTGCAAGGGCTCTGTACATCTGTCATTCCATCTAGAGGAACATCTGTTCTCCATCATCGCCCCACAGAACAGGGGAGGGCGTGTTCACTGTTATAACCTCTAGGTACTTTTTGACTCCTTGATGAAAGAAAGACACAGTTCAGTTTAATGTGGTTTTAATGAGACGTGAATTGTAGCATGATCCGAATGAAGGAACTAGTAATCTGTTGATAATATATGTAGTTGCTTTTTCATGAAAAGTCAGTTCTATGGCATAAATTTTCAAATACATCAAGGAGATTTTGCTGCAGTGACAGCACTAGGTTGGCAACAGGAAGCCATAGTTGCAGCAGGAACAGAAGCCCAAGAGATGAGATGTATAGCCCAGATGTATCTGAGTAGGTGATGGGTCATACAGCCAGTAGCACCCACAGGAGTCAGAGAAGGTACCAGAAAGAGGGAGCAAGTTCAGAGATAAGGACAATGGCCATGTCATGGGTGAGCACTGGGCAGAGATGGTGGTCCAAGTCGTGCTTGTGGGTTCACAGGGTGCTTGGCTGGAAGAAGCCGCCCCCCACCCCCATACTTGGGGATGGAGCTGCCGGGTGAGGGGGTGGCCACAGTGCTCTCTGAGCATCCTCTGCTGTGATGTCTGGCATCACTTTGAAAGTCGCACGCAGATCTGCCCATGGTCATGAATCTTTCCTGCTTTCCTTTTGACAGACACGCTGAGCATTGTCCTCGTGGGGGGCAGCGGCACCGGGAAGAGCGCCACGGGGAACACCATCCTTGGGAGGCGTGACTTCCTCGACGAGCTCCGAGCACAGCTGATCACCAGGAAGAGCCAGAGCAGCAGGAGGATGTGGAAAGGGTGGAGGGTTGTGGTTGTGGACAGTCCCTTGCTCTGCCTGACAGCCAGCACTGAGAGGTGTCCATCTGGGCTGGAGGAGGAGGTCAAACACTGTTTGTCCTGCTGTGAGGGAGGGAACATAGTTCTGGTCCTGGTGTTCCAGCTGGGACGCTTCACTGAGGAGGACAAAAAGGCAGTGAAGAATCTAGAGGCCATCTTTGGGGAGGATGTTTTGAAGTACACGATTGTGCTGTTCACTCGGAAGGAAGACCTAGAAGGGGGAGACTTCAAAGTTTACCTCCAGGAGACAGATAACAAAGCTCTTAAGAACATAACTAAGAGGTGTGAGGAGCGAGTGTGTGCTTTTAATAACAAAGAAACTGGCAAAGCCAGGGAAAACCAGGCAAGTCTTCTTTTGACAATGGCCGTCGATCTGATAAAGAGCCACGGAGGGCATGGTTACCCCCATGAATGGGAGAATGTCAACAAAATCATTAGAAATAACCAGGAAAAGGACAAGCCCAAAAGCTTACTGAAAAATTTAAAAGATATGGTATCATCGGTAACTGATGCACGTGGGGTGTCTTTAAGTTAGAGACACCCTCAGTTGGGGATGGGTGTGAGGTAGGGCTGGTGGGAGGGGAGGAGGGTCCATGTCTTAGAGGGCTTGAAGAGCACATGCTGGCCACCTTGCAATGCTTCAGCTCTTATTAGGTGAATAAATTGTCAGGCTGGGGCAGGGGATTAGAAAGGAGAAAGGAGAAATTAGGTGGGGAAATCTTGAAAGAGGCTCCTGAGATTGAGTGGCCATTGAGGGTCAGAATTAAATCACAAGAATCACCTCACCTGTGGACATAGAGTGGAGTCAGGACAGACACGGTGACCAAGGCCAGCCCGGGGTCAGAATACAGACAAATACCCATGAACCAGGGGATCCAGACACATGAGGGTAGAGTAATGAGCAGTGTCCAGCCAACTCCTGGTGTGGCAGAGTAGACAAGCTGGATCCCGTGGGCCTCTGGGTGCCCAGGGCTGCTTGTCAGGCATGCTGGTCTCCTGAGCTGCCTTGTCGCCATTGGGCAGAACTCGGGCCCAGCACATTCTTTTCTTCCTGGGGCGGATATTCTTTAGTGCTGTCTTCATTCCAAGCCTGAATGGAAAGTGGGCCCCAGTCTACTCTTCTTTATTGTTCCTTAGGAAATGATCATGAGTCTATGAGGTTTCCAAAGATTTTATTGCTAACCATCACAGTGAAAGACAGTAGAACAAAAATCCAAAATGTGGTAAAACTGCCAACATGAGACAACATTGCAAAGTTCCAAAATTCTATGTAGAATTCTAGATTGCCTCCAGACAAGTTGAAAATTCCTTTGCACTTTTCTCTCTCTCTCTCTTTTGGATCCCCATGGGTTAGGAATTAGGGTAAAGCTCAGAGGATTCAAATAATAGTCTCAAACACACTAGGGGCTTGTTGTGTCTCACGTCAGGAAGTCTGAGGGTAGGCAGTCTGAGGCTGGTGTGGAATGTGGCCTCCACACTTAAAGTTGCTTCTCCATTCCAGGATGGTGGTGTTCCCTGACATTTGAGCAGGTTATGTTGAGGGGTGCCTGTGCGGGCAATATTTGAGATGAGAACCATGGGGTTTTCTTCCAGGTAGGTGTAGTCAGATGCTGTCAGTATTAACTGTTTTATATATGCTTTGAGGACAGGATCTACATCATCCATATGCTTTTATTTTTGGAAAGTTATCAGTTGCCTTCAAGATTAACCCACTTATCAGAGCATGGACCGTCACCATCGATACTGTTGTACTCTGCATAACCCTGAAAATGACACATTCTGGAAAATGTATGTATAAGTATATTCAATTGAGTGAAATAATAAAGATGAATTATATTATAAATTCACGTCCTCCTGATTTCTATTTTTCTGGCTCCAGGGCAGACCATGCCTCCATGAAGAGGCTATGCAGATGTTTAGACACCTTGACTCTGGTGAGGTTTTTGCATCTTGCGTGCATGAGGACCTTAGAGTGGGTGACAGCCATTTCACGAGGCCTCTGCCAGCTCAGGAATCTTCCACTCTGGGCATTTCACTAGAGCAAGGACAAATAAATTAGAACCAAGAGCATGGAAGGAATAAAGCCTAGAAGGCATTATGTGCCTCTTCCCAGAGCGTCTCTTCTGTTTGAAGGCAGGCACAAACCCCAGTGTGCCACCCTAGGTTGAGCAGGTGACATTGGAGCTGCATGAGGTGGGGGATGGGTGGGCTAAGCAATGTGGCATCTTCTCCCAGGCAAGACCTAACATCCGTCTCCACTTTCCTTTAGGACCACGCTTGAGACATGCGACAGTACTGCCATGTGGGTTCCTCCGAGAGGCACGTGCTGAGAATTAGGAGTGCCAGAGGCTTACGGGGCACAGGGGTGATGCCAAGGCTGTTAACGACTAAAGAGGCAGCAGAGGGCTGCCTCGGTGATTCAGACGGTTAAGCGTTTGACTCTTGTTTTTTGGCTCTGGTCATGACCTCGTGGTTTCCTGAGTTCAAGCCCTGCTTCTGGGATTCTCTCTCTCTCTCTCTCTCTCTCTCTCTCTCCCTCTCTCTGCCCCTCCCCTGCTCGCTCTGTCTCTGTCTCTCTCAAAATAAAGAAATAACGTAAAACCCTTTCAAAAAAATAAAGAGGAAGCAGAATTGGTCTGAGAGAGCTTCCACACTGTGATGCAGGTCTGACACATGCAGGAGGAAATGGGGGAGGCGCTGCTTGGGTAGGGAGAGCTGCACATCTGAATAGTGGGTTCTAGGGCAAAGACTGACCCATAGTGATGATATCCTGCATTGGGCACTGGCAGCCTTTGGCTAGGGACTGGCTGGGAAGGGCATGGCTTTGGCTCAAAGCTGAAGTGGGTCCTGAAAGTGTCATAGTTGGAGGCTGCCAGCTAACTGCTGGCTTTGGAGCAGAATGGAAGTTTCCTCCCCTCTCCTCCCCTTCCTTCCTCTCCTCTTCTGTTCTTTTTTTTCTTTTAATTTTTTTTAATGTTTATTATTTTTATGTGTGAGAGAGAGACAGAGAAAGACAGAGAGCAAGCACGGGAGGGGCAGAGAGAGAGAGAGACAGAGAGAGAGAGAGAGAGAGAGAGAGAGAGAGAGAATCTGAAGCAGGCTCCAGGCTCTGAGCTGTCAGCATAGAGCCCGATGCAGGGCTCGAATTCATGAACCACGAGATCATGACCTGACCTGAAGTCAGATGCTTAACCGACTGAGCCACCCAGGTGCCCCTATCCATTCATCTATTGATGGACACTTAGACTGTGTCCATATCTTGGCTATTATGAATAATGCTTAATGAACATGGGGGTGCAGGTATCCACCAAGATCTTGATTTCATTTTCTTTGGATATACACCCAGATGTGGGATTGATGAATCATATGGTGATTCTATTTTTTTAATTCCTTCTTCTTCTTCTTCTTCTTCTTCTTCTTCTTCTTTCTTCTTCTTCTTCTTTCTCCTTCTCCTTCTCCTTCTTCTTCTTCTTCTTCTTCTTCTTCTTCTTCTTCTTCAAGATTTTATTCTTAAGTAATCTCTACACTCAGCATGGGGCTTGAACTCACAACACCGGGATTAAGGGTCACACACCCCACCAACTGAGCCAGCCAGGCACCCCTATTTTTAATTCCTTGAGGAACTTCTACACTGTTTTCCAGAGTGGCTTCACCAATTTACATTCCAACCAACAGTGTACAGGGTTCCTTTTCTTCACATTCTCACCAACATTTTTTATTTCTTTTTTTTAAGTTTATTTCTTTATTTATTTTGAGAGAGAGAGAGAAAGAGTGAGTGAGAGAGAGCAAGGGAGCATGAGTGGGGTAGGGGCAGAGAGAGAGGGAGAGAGAATCCCAAGCAGGCTTCTTGCTGTCAGCACTGAGCCCAACGTGGGGCTCAAACTCATGAACCTGAGATCATGACCTGAGCTGAAGTCTGATGCTTAACCTACTGGACCACCTAGGTATACCTCTCTCCTGTTGTGGTTTCGATTTGCATTTCCTTGATGCTGAATGCTGCTGAGCACATTTTCATGGTTTTTGCTGCCCATTTGTATGTCTTCTTTGGAAAAGTATCTGTTTAGGTGGTTTGCCCATGTTTTAATAATCAGTTCTTCTTCTTCTTCTTCTTCTTCTTCTTCTTCTTCTTGTTCTTGTTCTTCTTCTTCTTCTTCTTCTTCTTCTTCTTTTGCTATTGCATTGCATGAGTTCCTTATATATTTTAGATATTAACTCCTTATCAGATATATCATTTGCAAATATCGTCTCCCATTCTGTACATTGCTTTTTCAATTTGTTAATTGTTTCTCTTGCTGTGCAGAAGCTTTTTACTTTAAGGTTATCCCTCTTGCCAATATTTGCTTTTGTTGTCTGTGCAAAAAAATTATTGCCAAGACCAATCTCAAGAAGTATTTTCCCTGAATTTTCTTCTGGTAGTTTTACCATTTCAGGTATTAAACTTACATCTTTAATTCACTTTGAGCTAATTTTCTAATAATAGACTCTAATAATGGACTCTTAAGTCCAGTTTCATTCTTTTGCATGTGGATATACAATGTCCCAATATTGTTTATTGAAGAGACTATCCTTTTCCCATTGAGTAGTTTTGGATTCCTTGTCAAAGATTAGTTGATTAAATTTTATTTATTTAATTTATTTATTTATTTTTTTAATATATGAAATTTATTGTCAAGCTGGTTTCCATACAACACCCAGTGCTCATCCTAAAAGATGCCCTCTTCAATACCCATCACCTACCCTCCTCTCCCTCCCACCCTCCATCAACCCTCAGTTTGTTCTCAGTTTTTAAGGGTCTCTTATGCGTTGGCTCTCTCCCACTCTAACCTCTTTTTTTTTTTTTTTCTTCACCTCCCCCATGGTTTCTGTTAAGTTTCTCAGGATCCACATAAGAGTGAAAACATATGATGTCTGTCTTTCTCTGTATGGCTTATTTCACTTAGCATAACACTCTCCAGTTCCATCCACGTTGCTACAAAGGGCCATATTTCATTCTTTCTCATTGCCATGTAGTACTCCATTGTGTATATAAACCACAATTTCTTTATCCATTCATCAGTTGATGGACATTTAGGCTCTTTCCACAATTTGGCTATTGTTGAGAGTGCTGCTATGAACATTGGGGTACAAGTGCCCCTATGCATTAGTACCTCTGTATCCCGTGGGTAAATTCCTAGCAATGCTGCTGCTGGGTCATAGGGTAGGCCTATTTTTAATTTTCTGAGGAACCTCCACACTGCTTTCCAGAGTGGCTGCACCAGTTTGCATTCCCACCAACAGTGCAAGAGGGTTCCCGTTTCTCCACATCCTCTCCAGCATCTATAGTCTCCTGATTTGTTCATTTTGGCCACTCTGACTGGCGTGAGGTGATATCTGAGTGTGGTTTTGATTTGTATTTCCCTGATGAGGAGTGATGTTGAGCATCTTTTCATGTGCCTGTTGGCTATCTGGATGTCTTCTTTAGAGAAGTGTCTATTCATGTTTTCTGCCCATTTCTTCACTGGATTATTTGTTTTCAGGTGTGGAGTTTGGTGAGTTCTTTATAGATTTTGGATACTAGCCCTTTGTCCGATATGTCATTTGCAAATATCTTTTCCCATTCCATTGGTTGCCTTTTAGTTTTGTTGATTGTTTCCTTTGCTGTTTACCTTCATGAGGTCCCAATAGTTCATTTTGCTTTTAATTCCCTTGCCTTTGGGGATGTATCAAGTAACAAATTGCTGTGGCTGAGGTCAGAGAGGTCTTTTCCTGCTTTCTCCTCTAGGGTCTTGATGGTTTCCTGTCTCACATTCAGATCCTTTATCCATTTTGAGTTTGTTTTTGTGAATGGTGTAAGAAAGTGGTCTAGTTTCATTCTTCTGCATGTTGCTGTCCAGTTCTCCCAGCACCATTTGTTAAAGAGACTGTCTTTTTCCATTGGACATTCTTTCCTGCTTTGTCAAAGATTAGTTGGCCATACATTTGTGGGTCTAGTTCTAGGATTTCTATTCTATTCCATTGGTCTATGTGTCTGTTTTTGTGCCAATACCATGCTGTCTTGATGATTACAGCTTTGTAGTAGAGGCTAAAGTCTGGGATTGTGATTACTCCTGCTTTGGTCTTCTTCTTCAAAATTACTTTGGCTATTCGGGGCCTTTTGTGGTTCTATATGAATTTTAGGATTGCTTGTTCTAGTTTCGAGAAGAATGCTGGTGCAATTTTGATTGGGATTGCATTGAATGTGTAGATAGCCTTGGGTAGTATTGACATTTTAACAACATTTATTCTTCCAACCCATGAGCACAGAATGTTTTTCCATTTCTTTATGTCTTCTTCAATTTCCTTCATAAGCTTTCTATAGTTTTCAGCATCCAGATCTTTTACATCTTTGGTTAGGTTATTCCTAGGTATTTTATGCTTCTTGGTGCAGTTGTGAATGGGATCAGTTTCTTTGTCTTTCTGTTTCTTCATTATTAGTGTATAAGAATGCAACTGATTTCTGTACATTGATTTTGTATCCTGCAACTTTGCTGAATTCATGTATCAGTTCTAGCAGACTTTTGGTGGAGTCTGTCAGATTTCCCGTGTATAATATCATGTCATCTGCAAAAAGTGAAAGCTTGACTTCATCTTTGCCAGTTTTGATGCCTTTGATTTCCTTTTGTGGTCTGATTGCTGATGCTAGAACTTCCAACACTATGAAAAACAACAGTGGCGAGAGTGGACATCCCTGTCGTGCTCCTGATCTCAGGGGGAAAGCTCTCAGTTTTTCCCCATTGAGGATGATATTAGTGTGGGCTTTTCATAAATGGCTTTTATGATGTTTAAGTATGTTCCTTCTATCCTGACTTTCTCGAGGGTTTTTATTAAGAAACGATGCTGAATTTTGTCAAATGCTTTTTCTGCATCGATTGACAGGATCATATGCTTCTTATCTTTTCTTTTATTAATGTGATGTGTCACGTTGATTGATTTGCAAATGTTGAACCAGCCCTGCAGTCCAGGAATGAATCCCACTTGATCATGGTGAATAATTCTTTTTATATGCTCTTGAATTTGATTTGCTAGTATCTTATTGAGAATTTTTGCATCCATATTTATCAGGGATATTGGCCTGTAGTTCTCTTTTTTTTTACTGGGTCTCTGTCTGGTTTAGGAATCAAAGTAATACTGGCTTCATAGAATGAGTCTGGAAGTTTTCCTTCCCTTTCTATTTTTTGGAATAGCTTGAGAAGGATAGGTATTATCTCTGCTTTAAATGTCTGGTAGAATTCCCCAGGGAAGCCATCTGGTCTTGGACTCTTATTTGTTGGGAGATTTTTGATCTGATTCAATTTCTTTGCTGGTTATGGGTCTGTTCAAGCTTTCTATTTCCTCCAGTTTGAGTTTTGGAAGTGTGTGGGTGTTTAGGAATTTGTCCATTTCTTCCAGGTTGTCCAGTTTGTTGGCATATAATTTTTCATAGTACTCCCTGATAATTGCTTGTATCTCTGAGGGATTGGTTGTAATAATTCCATTTTCATTCATAATTTATCTACTTGGGTCATCTTCCTTTTCTTTTTGAGAAGCCTGGCTAGAGGTTTATCAATTTTGTTTATTTTTTCAAAAAAACAACTCTTGGTTTCATTGATCTGCTCTACAGTTTTTTTAGTTTCTATGTTGTTTATTTCTGCTCTGATCTTTATTATTTCTTGTCTTCTGCTGGGTTTAGGCTGTCTTTGCTGTTCTGCTTCTATTTCCTTTAGGTGTGCTGTTAGATTTTGTATTTGGGATTTTTCTTGTTTCTTGAGATAGGCCTGGATTGCAATGCATTTTCCTCTCAGGACTGCCTTGGCTGCATCCCAAAGTGTTTGGATTGTTGTATTTTCATTTTCGTTTGTTTCCGTATATTTTTTAAATTTCTTCTCTAACTGCCTGGTTGACCCATTCATTCTTTAGTAGGGTGTTCTTTAACCTCCATGCTTTTGGAGGTTTTCCAGACTTTTTCCTGTGGTTGATTTCAAGCTTCATAGCGTTGTGGTCTGAAAGTATGCATGGTATGATCTCAATTCTTGTATATTTATGAAGGACTGTTTTGTGACCCAGTATGTGATCTATCTTGGAGAATGTTCCATGTGCACTCGAGAAGAAAGTATATCCTGTTGCTTTGGGATGCAGAGTTCTAAATATATCTGTCAAGTCCATCTGATCCAATGTATCATTCAGGGCTCTTGTTTCTTTATTGACCATGTGTCTAGATGATCTATCCATTGTTGTAAATGGGGTATTAAAGTCCCCTGCAATTACCACGTTCTTGTCAATAAGGTTGCTTATGTTTGTGAGTAATTGTTTTATATATTTGGGGGCTCCCATATTCGGCGTATAGACATTTATAATTGTTAGTTCTTCTTGATGGATAGACGCTGTAATTATTATATAATGCCCTTCTTCATCTCTTGTTACAGCCTTTAATTTAAAGTCTAGTTTGTCTGATATAAGTATGGCTACTCCAGCCTTCTTTTGACTTCCAGTAGCATGATAGATAGTTCTCCATCCCCTCACTTTCAATCTGAAAGTGTCCTCAGGTCTAAAATGAGTCTCTTGTAGACAAAATAGATGGGTCTTGTTTTTTTTAATCCATTCTGATACCCTATGTCTTTTGGTTGGCGCATTTAGTCCATTTACATTCAGTGTTATTATAGAAAGATATGGGTTTAGAGTCATTGTGATGTCTGTAGGTTTCATGCTTGTAGCAATATCTCTGGTACTTTGTCTCACAGGATCCCCCTTTAGGATCTCTTGTAGGGCTGGTTTAGTGGTGACAAATTCCTTCAGTTTTTGTTTGTTTGGGAAGACCTTTATCTCTCCTTCTATTCTAAATGACAGATTTGCTGGATAGAGGATTCTTGGCTGCATATTTTTTCTGTTCATCACATTGAAGATATCCTGCCATTCCTCTCTGGCCTGCCAAGTTTCAGTAGAGAGATACGTCACTAGTTTTATAAGTCTCCCTTTATATGTTAGAGCACGTTTATCCCTAGCTGCTTTCAGAATTTTCTCTTTTTCCTTGTATTTTGCCAGTTTCACTATGATATGTTATGCAGAAGATCGATTCAAGTTCCGTCTGAAGGGAGTTCTCTGTGCCTCTTGGATTTCAGTGCCTTTTTCCTTCCCCAGAGCCGGGAAGTTCTCAGCTATTATTTCTTCAAGTACACCTTCAGCACCTTTCCCTCTCTCTTTCTCCTCTGGAATACCAATTATGTGTAGATTATTTCTCTTTAGTGCATCACTTAGTTCTCTAATTTTCCCCTCATACTCCTGGATTTTTTTTTTATCTCTCTTTTCCTCAACTTCTTCTTTTTCCATAATTTTATCTTCTAATTCACCTATTCTCTCCTCTGCCTCTTCAATCTGAGCTGTTGTCATCTCCATTTTATTTTGCATCTCATTAATAGCATTTTTTAGCTCCTCTTGGCTGTTCCTTAGTCCCTTGATCTCTGTAGCAATAGATTATCTGCTGTCCTTTATACTGTTTTCAAGCCCAGCGATTAATTTTATGACTATTATTCTAAATTCATTTTCTGTGATATTGTTTAAATCGTTTTTGATCAGTTCGTTAGCTGTCGTTATTTCCTGGAGGTTTTTTTGAGGGGAATTCTTCCGTTTCATCATTTTGGATAGTCCCTGGAGTGATGCGGAACTGCAGGGCACTTCCCCTGTGCTGTCTTGAATAACTTGTGTTGGTGGGCAGGGCTGCAGTCAGACCTGATGTCTGCCCCCAGCCCACTGCTGGGGCCACAGTCAGACTGGTGTGTACCTTCTCTTCCCCTCTCCTAGGGGCGGGATTCACTGTGCGGTCACGTGGCCTGTCTGGGCTACTTGCACACTGCCAGGCTTGCGGTGCTGGGTATCTGGTGTATTAGCTGGGGTGGATCAGCAAGGTGCACAGGGGCGGGAGGGGCAGGCTCAGCTCACTTTTCCTTCAGTGATCCACTTTGGGAGGGGCCTTGCAGCACCGGGAGGGAGTCAGACCTGCCACTGGAGGGATGGATCCGCAGAAGCACAGCGTTGGGTGTTTACGCGGTGTAAGCAAGTTCCCTGGAAGGAACTGGTTCCCTTTTGGATTTTGGCTGGGGGATGGGCAAGGGAGATGGCGCTGGCGAGCACCTTTGTTCCCCGCCAAGCTATGCTCTGTTGTCCAGGGCTCAACAACTTTCCCTCCCGTTGTCCTCCAGCCCTCCTGCTCTCAAGCAGAGCTGTTAACTTATAACCTTCCAGATGTTAAGTCCCGCTTGCTTTCCAAACACACTCTGTCCCGCCCCTCTGTTTTTACAAGCCAGACTTGGGGGCTTTGCTTTGCCAGCGGGCTGCCCCTCTGCCCCGGCTCCCTCCTGCCAGTCTGTGTGGCACACACCGCCTCTCCACTCTTCCTACCCTCTTCTGTGGGCCTCTCGTCTGTGCTTGGCTTCAGAGAATCCATTCTGCTAGTCTTCTGGCGGTTTTCTGGGTTATTTAGGCAGGTGTGGGTGGAATGTAAGTGATCCACAGGACGCGGTGAGCCCAGTATCCTCCTATGCCGCCATCTTCCCACAATTCCCTCTTTTCTTTTTATTTATTTATTTATTTATTAAAAAAATTTTTTTTAACGTTTATTTATTTTTGAGACAGAGAGAGACACAGCATGAACGGGGGAGGGATAGAGAGAGAGGGAGACACAGAGTCGAAAGCAAGCTCCAGGCTCTGAGCCATCAGCCCAGAGCCCGAAGTGGGGCTCGAACTCGCGGACCACGAGATTGTGACCTGAGCCGAAGTCGGACGCTTAACTGACTGAGCCACCCAGGCGCCCCACCTCTTTTCTTTTTAAAAAAATGTTTATTTGTGTGTTTGTTTTTAAATTTTTATTTATTTTTTATTTATTTTTGAAAAGAGAGGGTGCTGGTGAGCAAGGAACAGAGAGAGAGAATTCCAAGCAGGCTCTGCATGGTCAGCATGGAGTCTGAAGCAGGGGCTTGAGCTTACGAACCATGGATCATGACCTGAGCCAAAGTTGGATGCTTAAATGACTGGGCCACCCAGGTGCCCCAATGTTTATTTATTTTTGAGAGAGTGAGCAAGCTGGGGAGGGGCAGAGAGAGGAGAGGCAGGACAGAGGATCTGAAGCAGGCTCTGCACTAACAGCAGAGAGCCTGATGCAGGGCCCAAACTCACAAACCGTGAGATCATAACCTGAAGTTGGACGCTTAACTGACTGAGCCACCTATGTGCCCCAGTTGACTAATACATTTGCTTGAAGGGAGACCTTCAAGACTGGTGCACCTTCGAGGCTGTCACATCCTCTGCTGTCCTCCATACAGATCCACTTCTCCATGTATGTTTGGAGATCGGTTCCTATGGGTTCCACAGGGTCTCTTTTCCTGCAAGGCGACTAAAAGAGGAAAATTTCTAGGCTGAACTGCAGTCCTTGTCATTGCATTCAATCTTGGGCTACAGCCAGTGCTCAGTCTTCCTCCTCCACCGTGCATCTTCCTTTCCCTCACACTCAGCTCTCATTGATGTTCACATCAGTGTTTGCCTGTTGCGTGACCTAAACCTTTATTCCTGAAGGATCTAAGACGCTGGTAAGACCTCAAGACTCTCTCAAGCGTATGTGTCTTAACAAGGCCACTAAATGCTGGCCATGAACTGCTCATCCTGCCTGTTGAGTGAGATATCATGGATGTCACATGGTGGTTCCCAACTGGGAATGATTTTGCCCCACAAGTAGACTTGGCAATCCCTGGAGCCATTTTGGGTTGTCACAGTAGGGGGATGCTACTGGAATGTAGTAGGTAGAGGCCAGGGATGCTGCTAAACATCCTGCAATACACAGGACAGTCCTTGTATGGCCCCATATGTTGATAGTATTGAGGGTGAGAGACCCCATGCAATGGATTGAAGGGTGTGCAGACACACCAGCTGTCTTTGGATTAGAGAGTGGGAGAAGTAGCTTCAAAGGAAGTGTTTTTTTCCTTATTCACAGTGTTTCTGTTTTGCTAATGCACTGCGTGTGTACCTATTTGTCACATTGGATCATCAAGTGCTCCCCGACTCCCCCCTACAGCCTCCCCTTCACTTCCTGTTCTCTCTCTTCCTGCCCTGAGAAAGGCATTGCTCAGAATATGGCTTTTGTGGTGAGTTTAATTTTTAAGAGTTAAAAAAACAACAGTTTGCTGATGCAAAAAGGCAGGAAATCTGAAAAAAAACCGCAAACACACCCCAACCCTCATCTTCCTGTCCCATCATTACAATTGTTTGTACCGTGGACCCATTGGTCCAGCCTTCCCCGCTGCCGTATTGTCCTCCTCCCTAACGGACTTAGGCATCAGCCTATCTCATCTTCTATTTTACCAGCAGAAGCAATGTGATGCTAACAGGAAAACTTTGTGGTCTTAATCCTTGTGTTTATTTCTGAGAATAGACACAGGATATACTTACCAGATTGGTGTGAAATCTACCTGTGAAAAACATGACACATTTTGATCTTTGGCTGCAAACATTTCCTGTTTATTGCTTTTCACCTAATGCTTCTTCATATGTGTTAGGTAGTGGTAATGTGGTGGTTCTGTGTTTTCCCAGGTTAGAGGATGGTGTGTGGGCTAGATGAAAAGGGGTCAAGCCTGTGCCAAGAAGTGTTATGCTCAAATGAGCCTCTGGAAATAGATTTGTAATTTGTCTGTAATAAGGCTAGTAAGTTCAAAATGAGTTCATTTAGACATTATGAATGTTTTCCTAGCTTTCACTCTTCCTGCTGGTGCAGCCCTCCAGAGCCCCACAAGTTCTGGTTTTCCTTGGATATATTTTTGAGGTTCCCCAAAGGATGAATCCCATTAGCTCCTGAAAACCTGTGACCTGCCATGTGGTATTACCATGTTTTTCTTCTTTCTCTGATATGAATCCTCTGCTGGGTACTGCCTAGAAGGCACTATTGATCATCAAGCATAACTCTCAATCTCATTGGTCAGCCAGGTTCTCCACATTGCCAAGTCTACTGGAGACTGGAGTTTTCGCTAAACACCCCTGTTATTTCTTCTAACCATCTGTTTCCATTGGGCAATGAGGTTCTCATGGGCACCACTGTTGGCTCCATTGGTCACTCATCCCCTTCCTCCCTGGGTTACCTACAATGGAAATGGTGACACTCCACAGATGCCCATGCCAAAAACCTTGACTTAGGCAAAAATCCTCAACAAAACACTAGCAAATTATAAGTCAGTCAGAGAAAGACAGGTATCATGTTTTCACTCATATGTGGAATTTGAGACACTTAACAGAAGACCATGGGGGAAGGGAAGGGGAAAAAATAGTTTCAAACAGAGAGGGACGCAAACTATAAGAGACTCACTGAGGGTTGATGGGCAGGGAGGGGAAAATGGGTGGTGGGCACTGAGGAGGGCACTTGTTGGTATGAGCACTGGGTGTTGTATGTAAGCAATGAATCGTGGGAATCTATCCCTGAAGCCAAGGACACACTGTATACACTATATGTTAGCTAACTTGACAATAAATTATATTAAAAAAATATACATATAAAGGTGAAAAAAATACTAGCAAATTGAATACAACAACTTATAAAAAGAAGAGTAGACCATGAGAAGTATGTACCACCTAAAAATATATCTACCTGGGATTTAACCCTCATTCAATATATCAGCGTATTCTACCCTATTAAGAGAATAAAGGATAGAAATCACATATTATCTCAAAAGATGCAGAAAAAACATTTGGCAAGATCCAACACCCCTTTATGATAAAATACTTGGGAAACTGGGAAGAAATATAATCACGATGTGCTTCACAGCTGTCCCAACTCCTTGGTATTTTAGGCAAAGCTGTTCAATTGTGGCCTCCTTGTAACTCTCCACTCACAATTATTACTTCTGTAGTCATACCCCAGGGTGCTGCCCTCCTGCCCACAGTGCTTCCTGCAGTCCCCTGTCACCTCCCCAGACACACGCATGCTGTGGATGACTGTGCCAACTCATTGCTTAGACTTAAGGATTCATCTTACAGCTCATATTCTTATTTATTTATTTATTTATTTATTTATAGAGAAAGAGGGCACAAGTGAGGGAGGAGAGAGAGAGAGAGTCAGAGAGAGAGAGAGGCGGGGCTCACCTGGGATTCACGTTTTACCCAAAGCCTGGCTCGTGCTCACTGAATGCGGGATTTGAACTCATGAACTACGAGATCATGACCTGAGCCAAAGTCAGATGCTTAACGACTGAGCCACCCAGGCACCCTTATAGCTTATATTCTTAAGGAAAGTTTTCTGATCCACCCAAGGTTGGCTTAAGTGTCTGTCCTATATGACACTCAGATCAAGTGCTTACTATCTTGTCTATATACCCAAGTACATTGTAAAATCCTTGGTGACAGAAACTCCTTGTTGTTAAGTTATATCCCAATATTTGATATGTCCAAGGCCCTCAGTTTTTATTTTTATTTATTTATTATTTATTATGTATGAATGTGTGTATGTATGTATGTATGTATGTATTTATTTATTTAGAGAGAGAACATATGAGAGGGGCAGAGGGAAAGGGAGAGAGAGAATCCCAAGCAGACCCTGTGCCCAGCTTGGAGCCTGACTCAAGGCTCCATCCCACCACCATGAGGTCATGACCTGGGCTGAAATTAAGTGTCCAACGCTTAAATCACTGAGCCACCCAGGCACCTCCAAGGCCCTCCTCAGTTTTGAATTTGTCACTCAAATGTCAGTTGAGTATCCCTTACTCTGATGAATTGGTTAAATTTGGTCCAATCCATTGTTACACAGTATGTGAGAGCTTGAAGTCCTCCTTCCCATTTCTAAGAGCTCTGTGCTCTTCCTCAGCCTTTTCTCCATTTTCTCTTTCCTATGAAATTATGCACTGTTTCAGTTTCAGCCTATGTCTCTGAAAGTCCAAAATGCAGTGCTTTTACAGTTTTTATTTAAACTGGTATGCACACACAATTGTTAATATTCAGCCTTTTCTTTTTTTAATTTTAGAAACGTTACCGGAGATTTGCGCAGAGCACACGAGTCAGCCCACAGTTTCCTCTTTCATTTTGATCACTCTCTTCTCTTCGCTCTCCTCTCTTTTAAACAATTTTTCAGATGATTTTACTCATGTATATGAGATCCTGTCCCTTCGTGGACAATGATGACATTTCTCTTTCAGTCTGTCAAGCTTTGGTGTAAAAAGCCCCTCACTCCCCAAGCACCCTCCCCTGCATTGTATTGAAAGGGAAGAAAAGTCAATTTAATACACTTCATTTAGAATTTAAAAATTTCCCACATATTAAGAACATTGCGTAGAGGAATGATAAACATCAAGTGTGGACCAAAAAATACCGGGGCATCTGGGTGACTCAGTCGGTTAAGCATCTGACTTAGGCTCAGGTCATGATCTTGCAGTTCATGAGTTCGAGCCCCGAGTTGGGCTCTGTGCTGATGGCTCAGAGCCTGGAGCCTGCTTTGGATTCTGTGTCTCCCTCTCTCTGCCCCTCCCCTGTTCACGCTCTGTCTCTCTCTCTAAGAAATAAAATAAAAACATTAAAGAAAATGTTCAGGGTATTCCGTCAGGCTCAGTGAGAAGATCTATTTGTACTTATTTTTGGTATCCTGCTTGTGTTCTGTGAATAGTTGAAAGACTCCACTGTAAATCTTCTAGCACCTAGAGAAAGGCTGTCTCTTTTTGAATGTTCTCCAACGGTTTTTTTTCAACTGTTTACTGCCTGCTGCTTGTTATTTCCGTTACCAGATCACTGCCAGTTCCTTCTCTAGGCTCTTGATTTTTCCCCTCTTTCCCAGGGTCTCATGATGTTGCTTGAGGAAAGATATTTTGTGGTGTGCTTGTTTTTCAGCTTTTGGCCTTGTTCTTCCTTTACATATTGTAGGAGCTGTTTTTGATTATGGCTTATTACTTTGCTCCTGTGGTTCCATGTTCTTGGGTGTTTCCTCATGCAGGTTGAGAACAGTGACTTGTTGGTTTCTTATACCTGGAGTTCTAAAAGTCATTTCAATATTGGCTTCTCATTGGGTACTTTGCTTAGAACTACTTCATATGTTACAGATTTCATTGGAAATACTATGTCAAAAGATTTCTGCTAAGAGAGCAGCTGTTTTTCTGCATTTGATAGCACATTATTCTTAGGCAGGAAAGCGCTAGTAAAATGCAAAATCTTGCACCCATTCTTAGCACATGTACCAGTTAAGCTGTGCTCCTCCCTCATCGGAGCACAAAACAAAGTACAGTAAAACCTTGCATTGCGAATGATTTGTTCTGCGAGTGTTCTGCAAGATGAGCAAACATGTCTAATAAATTTTAACTTGAAAAACAAGTGATGTCTTGCAATATGAGTAGTACATGATGCCCAATGTCACATGATCACAAGTGAGCCAATGGTTCTTCCCTCTCTTTCTCTCTCTCACTGTGGGATTGTGGGTGATCTTCTCCCATGCTTGGATGCTGGTCCCAGGCCATTATGTTTGGCAGAAATTAGTGATTTTTTCAGAACGTTGGAAGGTGACCACAACTGGCACTAGTGTATTTTTTGTCACTTCAATGCACCTATGGACAGGCCTTTGCTTTTCCACCTAAGAGTAAGCTAAAGAAGGCTTTCCTTCATTTTAGGTCAGGCCGCCTGCAGATAGAGACCCTTTCCTTTGCTGCCTCATTGCCAGTTACATTAAATACAGTCTATGACAAGAGTTTATTAATTCTGTAGTGTAGTCAACATCCGTGTGAGCATATACAATGGCCCTGGTGCGGAAAAAGATTCCACTGAGCCAATAGATAGCAGTGATTCCATTAGTGATAGTGGAAATCATCCTACACAATAATCCTCCTCTCTCTTGTCTCCCTCACACCAGCCACAAAGGTTTTCAAAAGGAAGTGCAGGTGAATTTCTTTATTTTTCTTTATATTTTGTATTTTCTTTATTATTTTGTATTATATTACATTATTGTAATCCTTTTTATATGAATATTTTGGGGTGTGAAATGAATCATCTGAGTTTCCATTATTTCTTACAGGGCAATTTACTTTGATATATAAGTGCTTTGGATTACAAGTATGGTTCCAGAATGAATTATGCTTGCAAATCAAGGATTTACTCTATGTTAAATTAGAGGCCACTGGTTTGGAGATAAGTTTGCATTTTTAAACACACCAAGCTCCATTTATCTCCTTGTCTTCAAAACCCAGACAGTACTGAGATGGCTGTGTGAAAACTGAGGGAGGCTGAGCCATGAGAACGGCCTCCAAAGTGAAATTTACAACTGTACAGCAAATAGCAACAAGCAAATTGTTACTTTGACAAGAGTTTGACTAGAAAGCCAATCTCATCATAAATAGGGTCATTTTCAGGTAGTTGCACTGTAGCTCTTCCTGCATTTGTGCAGTGTAGACCAATGTTTCTTACCCAGAGGAGGAAATTGCTTTGTTGACATCTGTACTAAACTATTGTCAACTCACCTGAAGCTTTTAGATTCCATAGCTCTGAATCTTTCTTGGCCTTAGATACTTCTGTAGCTAAAATTTCATGATATCTACCAAAAATGAGGTACACATTTATTTCCATTAAAGAAGGTACACCCTGATTTTCAGGAATATATACACCCAGTTGTATGGCTGAGGTCCTGGGGATAATATAAAAGCATTGATCTTTTTTGCTAATTAATTTATATGCACTATATGATCTAATATAGTCATTATGTATTTATAACATTTCCTACATTTCATTATCTCCCAGAAACCTGTGGGTTGACTGAGCTTGTCAGATGGTTCTTCCTTGTGTGACATTGGCAGGAATTGCAATCACCTGGGGTCCCAGTTAGATGCTTCACTAGATACTTGTACTAGATGCTTCACTCATAGGCTGGTAGTGGATGCTGGCTTTGGCTGGGAGCCCAGCTGGGCCTGTCAACTGCAGTGCCCACATGTGGTCTTCTGCTCCAGTCTGAGCTTTGCAGAACATGGTGGCTGGGTTCTGAGAGGGACTGTTCAAAGAGCAGTGTTCCATGAGCTCCCTACTCTTTTCATAGAGAATCTCTTGCTCCTCAGTTTCCAAAGGAGAGAATACTTGAATTCCACTCCCTGGGAAGAGAATAATATTCACTCCTTCTCAGAGAACCAGAAGTAATTTGGGGGAAAGAACTTGGGGGAAAGCTTGACATCCATTGTGTCCAGAAAAATGGAGTAGGGTTTCTTTGCGTCAAACCAGGAAATAGGTTCCATGTCCCCTCTCCTCAGTTCCTGGATCTCCCTGGACCCATGTCCTAGGGTCCTGCCTAGGGTTTCTGGTCTCCATGGTCTAATCTAACCACAGAAGGTCTGTCTCTGGCTGACTCAGGTGGGTCTTCCTCTTCAGGTTTACCTTTGTCAGTGTGGTGTGGGGTGGGGTGAGTAGAGGCTCACTCTGGGCCCCGCAAGTCTTCCATTGAGTCCAGAAGGTTTGGAGAGCTCCATTTTAACCTAGATTCCTGCTACATTCTTTACCCTAACTTACTAGGGGGCTCTGTACTTTGGATGAAAAGGTGATAGTTTGCCCAAATGACTCCATTCTTTGTGTGTATATGCTATTATTCAGAACTCTGGAGGAAAGAAGAGGCTCCTTGGCACTCTGAATGGAAACAATAGCATCCGGAATGAGAATAGCAGTTCAAAAATTATTAACAGGCTTACTCTTTTGTCTTTCTAAGCACATGAACGTGGCTAAAATCTATCAGAGGCATACTTTTTGTTTTGAAAACCTGGTAGGGGAGGAGTCATACCTGAGTGCCATTTTGTGAGGAATAAGCTTAGGAATTCCCTGAGCTGCACTGATGGGTTAACAAGGCATAAGGAATTGTGAAGCCATAGGATGCTCACACCCAAGTTTGGGTAAACAAGATTAGGTAAATGGGTATAGAGAGGGCAAGGCAAAGGCCCCAGTATAGACAGGGCAGGGCAAAGGTCCCAATACAAAGGTATATGAGGTAAACAAGATTAAGTATTCAGGGCGAAAACGCCCTCTAATTTAGTACTATACCAAAAAGCTGCTTTCATGGAAGGAAGGACAAAATTAGGTAAACAGGTAAATAGGGCTATAGACTCTTCGGGGTGAAGCTGCTACGAGCAGAGCTAATTAGCAAAAGAAAGGTGCTTTGTTGATCCTCAGGTAGCATGCTTTATCTGTCTTATCCCCTAGGCTAGCTAAGATGAATAGATGTGGCATCTCATGTCTGCCATTAACATCCATCTGCCAGGCGCCAGGATTTTGTTTTATATTGACCTAAACCCCTAACACCATATATCTTCAAAAACGCCTTTCCCTCATGACCATGAGTTAATATTCACAGATTTATTGTCTCTTTGTGCATGTCCATCATCATGTTTGTAAGCCTTCTGATTCTAATAAAAATGGAGCAAGTACCCTTAATCGGGGTTCTTGTATTCTCCTGGACATTAGCCATCTCTTGCATTTTAATCCTGCATCCCGCTTTCTTGCTGGGCAAGAAAGAACTCTAGATCCAGAGTCTACGACACCGTTTGATATGCATTTCTTTCCACATGAGTGAGATGAAGGATCTTTTTTGTATGTTTAGAATCAGTTTGTTTTTCTGGCAACTCTCGAGTTTTCTTTTGTCCATTTTTACAATGGGTTGTTGGTCTCTTCCCTTTCAATTTCCTAGAATCTTTACGTATTAGACAGCTTAGTGACTTGTCTATTATATGGGTTAAAAATATTATTTTCTAGTTTGTTATTCATATTTTACTTTTTAAAAAATGTAGTTGTGTATCACTGTTATTGTAGGCAAATGAATCAATAAATTTATGTGCTCTGGCTTTTGAGTCATAGTTAGAAAGACTTTCCACATGCATACTTCTATGTTTCCTTCTAGAACTTTTTTGATTTCCTTTTTGCTAACATTTAAATCTTTTATTCATGTGTAATTTATCCTGGTGTTTATCAAGCGTTTATCTTGCCTTTCTATCATCAACTATACTTCAGGTTACTAAGTAAGTGAAGAGGGAAAGAATATCCTAGTACAAATATTCTAGCTGCATAATGGAAAAGAAATATTAGAATAGAAAATCACCATTTTGCAATACTTATTTAATTTTTTTTTAGTTTATTTGTTTTGAGAGAGAGAGAGTGAGCAGGGAAGGGGCAGGGAGAGAGGGTGAGAGGGAATCCCAAGCAGGCTCCGCACTGTCAGTGCAGAGCCTGATGTGGGGCTCGAATTCACAAACCATGAGATCATAACCTGAGTTGAAACCAAGAGTTTGATGCTCAACCGACTGAAACACCCAGGCACACATGCAATACTTATTTAAATAATAGATCTCAACAGTGATCATCAATGGCTGTTAACATAAAAAGAGATGAAAAAATACACTACATCCCCCCTGATGGAAACATAGGGCACCATTTATAAGTAACATTATCAAAAAAAAAATTGAACTTGATTCTGATCTGTCCAATCAAACCAATCACAGCTAAGTGCCAGCTTACAAAAATGTTTGAGACAGAGGAACGTACTAAAAGACATTGTGAGGGTGAAAACAGAAAAATTCAGAATGTGGGAAAATTAACTGTACAAATGTCTAATGTCTTGGATAAGCACTTTGCAAAAGAAGACAGGGGGTGGGGGGTCTTCTGTTTCAGGCCGTGATGGAATAACCAAGGTTATTATTTATCATCCATCCTGTGATACTGTGATTTATAAGAAATATATATTTGGGGTGCCTGGATGGCTCAGTCAGTTAAGTGTCTGACTCTTGATTTCGGATCAGGTCATGATCTCACAGTCATGAGATTGAGTCCTTGGGATTCTCCCTCTCTTTGCCCCTCCCCTGTTCACTTTCTCTCTCTTTCTCAAAATAAATAAATAAAATAAAAAAAAAAGAAAGCAATATTTATTTTGTCAAATGATCAAAATATATTTCTCATATGTATTTGGTCTTTGTCTATGGCTCATGGCTCAGCTTCTAAGACCCTTGAAATTTCCTGTGATATGGATGATAAAGGTGTCCTTGTTATGTTAATGGAGGATCCACCCAAGGCAGGGCCAGTACTGATTGCCTGGAGGACCAGCAAGGTGATTTGCATTGGAGCTTTCAGTTCCACCCCCAGACCTCCCAGGATGGGAGAGGTGAGGACTGGAGGTTGGATCAGTCAATGGCCAATGATTTAGTCAATCATGACTATGCAGCAAAGCCTCCATAGAAACCCCAAAGGTCTGGGTTTACATATTAAGTCACAGATTTATTAAAAAATAAATTAATTAATTTAAAAGGGGGTTGTGCCTGGGTGCCTCACTCGGCTGAACCTCCAACTCTTGATTTCAGTTCAGGTCATAATCCCAGGGTTGTAGAATCAAGCCCTGTGTTGGGCTCCAGCTGAGCATGGAACCTGCTTAAGCTTCTCTCTCTCTCTCAAAATAAAAGATAAAAATATAGTCACAGATAGGTTCAAATTGAAGAACTGAAAATGATATAACGTACATAAAGTCTATAAAACCTGTAGTGGCTATATTGGTATCAGACAAAGTAAGCTTCAGAACAATGCCATCTGTACACCAGGGATAAAGAAGGACCCTCATGGGGCGCCTGGGTGGCGCAGTCGGTTGAGCGTCCGACTTCGGTCAGGTCACGATCTCGCGGTCCGTGAGTTCGAGCCCCGCGTCGGGCTCTGGGCTGATGGCTCAGAGCCTGGAGCCTGTTTCCGATTCTGTGTCTCCCTCTCTCTCTGCCCCTCCCCCGTTCATGCTCTGTCTCTCTCTGTCCCAAAAATAAATAAACGTTGAAAAAAAAAAAAGAAGGACCCTCATAGTAATAAATAGGTTAATTCATCGAGAAGACACAATCATATTGAATGTGCATGTACCTCATTAGTAACAGAGCTGCAAAAAAAAAAAAAAAACCCAAAACAAAACCAAACCAAAAAACCAAGAGAACTTCAAAACTGAAGAAGTGAAACTGAAAACAATGAGTGGAGAAATAGACAAATCCATAGAACTGGAGATTTCAACACTCCTTTCTCAACAGCACACATTTTCTTCTCAAGACTGAGCATAGACAAGGGAAGAAATATTGTTTCATAATTCAGATTTCTTCCCATCAAACTCTGACTTGTGGTTTCATTTCCACATTTCTTACCACTATCAGTCTAATCATTGAGTGGATGGGGTGGGGTCTTGTGAGGTGTGTGGAGGGACAGAGAGGAGATGAACTGTCAGATTTCAATTAGTTCCAGATCTTGCACAAAGAGGGGCTTGGTATATGCTATCTAAGCTTTCCAGGCTTCAGTTTTCTCTTTTGTCAAAAAAAAGAAAAAGAGTCATCTTTCTCTTGGGTGAGTAAAGTTGGAATCCCTGAGATCCCTGTGAGTGCATGGAGGAGGCTGTTCACAGTGCACCAGGGATGGGAGCCATGGTGTTCCCAGCATCCTGTTAGACCTATTCTCAGCATAGGCTGGAAGGTGTCTGTCCCTGACCAGGAAGTGCTCTCAGCATTTTCACCTACAGGCTAAATTACATAGTTGAGTTGATTGTGCCCAGAGGGTTGGCTAGGCCATAACTGGTGGGCAGAAGCTGGCCAAGGGTGAGTAGACATCGGGTTTGTCCATTCTTGAGTAAAGTCATCTGCACTCAAAGTGAAAAACGAGTAAACGTTGGGACAGGGGACAGACATGCAGTAGGGAACATATAATTCCCTCTTCTCTTCAATGGCAAAGAAGTTGGCTTTAGTAATGGGTAGAAAAAAAAAGAAGAAATGGCTATTTACCACTTACTTTTCCATCCTTTGGTGACAGTCTTGAGTGTTTTCCAAGCCCAGAAAAGTCCCTTTTCAGCCTTAGAATTTGACACTGGAAGACCATCAACAAAGCCTTTGTTCAGATTCTGGTGATTGTTAAGGGAGTCATGATGCTGCCTATAGGGCAGTCCAGAAGATATATCTGTTATCTTTCTGTTATTTGATTTCTAACTGGATTCTATTGTGGTTGGAGAATATACTCCATTTGGTTTCAACTCTTAAATTTGTTGAGATTTGTCTTATAGCCCAGGATGTGGTCTGTCTTGGTATATGTCCCATGTGTACTTGAAATGGATGTGTCTGCTGTGGTTGTTTCTGTCAATATCAATTACATCCTGCTGGTTGATGGTGTTATTGGGTCATTTCTCCTATGTGCTTGCTCATTTTCTAAAAGTTGCTCTATTGATGGTTGAGGGAGAGGTATGGAGTCTTCAAATAGAATTGTGGCTTCATCAGTTCTCCTTTCAATTCTTTAAGGTTTGCTTCACACATTTTGCAGTTCTGTTTTTGGGAATATACATTTAGAATTGCTTTGTCTTCTTGATGGACTGACCTTTTCATCACTGTATAACATCACTCTCTGGTTTTGATGATTTTCTTTGCTCTGAAATCTACTTTATTTGATATTAATATAGCCATTCCTTCTTTCCTTTGCATGGTTGATATTTGCATTTTTTATCATTTCTCATCCTTTTATTTTCAACCTGTTTCTACCATAATATCTGAAATGATTTTCTTATAAGCAGCATATAGTTGGGTCATGTGGTTTAATCTACCTTCCCATTTCTATCTTTTGATTGGTGTATTCAGATCCCTACATTTAATGTGATTAATTATTGAGGTGTTAGGGCGTAAATCTGCCATTTTTATTTTATTTTATTTTATTTTCCTTTGTTCTCTCCGGTTTTCACTTCTCTATTTTCCCCTCTACATTCCTGTGGGATACTTGAACAATTTTATAATTCTATTTTGATTTTAATATAGTTTATTTATTTATTTATTTATTTATTTATTGGTTGTGTGTGTGTGCATGTGGGTGTGTTAGTTTTTATTTAAATTCCAGTTAGTTAATACACAGTGAGTTTCCCGTGTACAGCTTAGTGATTCCACACTTCCATACCACACTCAGTGCTCATCATCCTCAATCCCCACTTATGCCCCTACCCACCTCCTCTCCTGTAACCATCAGTGTGTTCTCTATAGTAAAGAGTCTGTTTTTTGGTTTTCCTCTCTCTTTTTCACCCCTATGGTTGTTTGTTTTCTTAAATTCTAGATATGAGTGAAATCATATGGTATTTGTCCTTCTCTGACTGACTTATTTCACTTAGCATTATACTCTGGCTCCATCCAAATTGTTGCAAATGGCAAGATTTCATTCTTTTTCATGGCTGAGTAATATTCCATCACACACACACACACACACACACACACAGTCAAACCTTGGTTTGCGAGTATAATTCGTTCTGGAAACATGTTTGCAATCCAAAGCTCTTGTATATCAAAGCAAGTTTCCCCATAAGAAATAATGGAAACTCAGATGATTCATTCCCAGCCCCCAAATTTTCATATAAAATGAATTAAAATACTGTAATGTAATACAAAATAATAAATCAAATACAAAATATAAAGAAAAATAAGCAAATCAACCTACACTTCCCTTTGAAAACCTTCATGTCTGGTGTGAGGGAGACGTGAGAGAGGAGGGTTATTGTATAGGACAACATTCACTATCGCTAACGGAATTACTGCTATCTATTGGCTCAATGGAATCTTTTTCTTTTCATGCAACTTTAACATGGAACCTGTCCCATGACACTTTATTTTGCCTCCTTTTGAGGATTTTGCGGAAATGTGACATTGCATTGTTGTTAAACAGATTTATCACTACACTGCTACAGCCTTATTCAGGTGGTGATTTTCTACAGAATTTTGCACTGCTTCTCACGTTTTACACATCTCTCTAATCTCATTTGAAGTGAGATTCCTTCCTCTCTTCCATTCTCTTCCTCCTTCATTCTCTTCCTCTGCCTTTTTCTCCTCCTGTGCAGATGAGATGCAGATGTAGACTTGTCATAAAATCTTGCAATTTCTGCCACTTTCATACCTTGTTTGTACTTCTTGATGATTTCCTTCTTAGCTTCCACTGTAATCATCTCCTTCTCCTTACTGCCTTTCTTTTCAACCTTTTTCTGCATGGGTGCCATTGCATACAGTAGCACGGATGTTGACTACAGTACAGAATTAATAAACTCTTGTCATATACTGTATTTAATGTAACTGGCAATAAGACAGCAGAGGAAAGGGTCTCTATCTGCAGGCAGCCTGACCTAGAATAGAAGCAAAGCTTTCCTAGGCTTATTCTTGTATGGAAAAGCAAAGGACTGTCCATAGGTGCTTTGAAGTGACAAAAAATACACTAGTGCCAGTTGTAGGTACCTCCCAACGTTCTGAAAAAAAAATCACTGATTTCTGCCAAATGCCGTGGCCTGAGACCAGCATTGGAGCATGGGAGATGATCATCCACAATCCCTCAGTGAGAGAGAGGAAGAGAGAGAGAGAGAGAGAGAGATATGAACCATTGGCTCTGTTGTGATCATGTGAGTTTGGCATCATGTACTATTTGTATTGCAAGACATCACTCATTTATTATGTTAAAATTTATTAGAAATGTTTGCTCATCCTGTGGAACACTCACAGAACAAGTTACTCACAATCCAAGGTTTTACTGTGTGTGTGTGTGTGTGTGTGTGTGTGTATCACATCTTCTTTATCCACTCATCAGTCAGTGGATATTTGGGCTCTTTTCATAATTTGGCTATTGTTGATAATGCTGCTATAAACATTGGGGTTCATGCATCCCTTTGCATTCGTATTTTTGTTTTCTTTGGATAAATACCTAGTAGTGCAATTGCTGCATCATAGGCTAGTTCTCCAGAGCCTGTCACTTCTATATCCCCTGTCTACAGAACAGTAGGATCCAGGATCCCTGCCCTTATCCCACCGTGTATTTAGGGTCAGGCACTTCCAGTTTGTCTTTATGTATCAGCTACTCCATGATCACCTTGTGCTTGAATTTCACTCAGTGTCACAGTGGGTCTCAGCTTGCTTTGGTTTGGATCAATAGCTGCCCCTTCAGCACTGATGTCTTCCCTAGTCATTACTGCTACTATAGGGCCATCCTCAGAGGAGGGTGATGTGGGGGCAGCCTACACTTCCTTACTGCCCTGTCTCCTCACATCGATTGTGATCTCCTTTAATAGCACAAACATATAATTAATGTACGTTGGCCAGGGTTAACTAGAAGGAATCACAACATGAAGAATGTTCAGTTGGCCCTTGGACAACGTGAGTGTGAACTCGGTGGGTCCACTTACACATGGGTTTTTTTTTCAATAGATACTGTTCAGTACTGTATGGGGCACCTGGCTGGCTTAGTCGGTGGAGCACGTGACTCCTGATCTCAGGAGTGTGGGCTGGAGAACCATGTTGGGTGTAGAGATTACTTTAAAATAAAATCTTTAAAAAATACTGTACAGTACTGTAAATGTATTTTTTCTCCTTATGATTTTCATAGTAACATTTTCTTTTCTCTAGTTTATTGCAAGAATACAGCATATAATATATATACCATACAAAGTATGTGTCGGGGCGCCTGGGTGGTCCTGTAGGTTGAGTGTCTGACTCTTGATTTTGGCTCAGATCATTATCCCAGGGTTGTGGGATCGAACCCCACATCGGTCTCTGTGCTGAGCATGGAGCCTGCTTGAGATTCTCTCTCTCTCTCTCTCTCTCTCTCTCTCTCTGTCTCTCCCAAATAAAAAAATCGAAACATGTGCTAATCAACCACTTACATTATTAGTAAAGTTTGGGGAAGAGTCCAAAGTTATACTCAGATGTTCAGTTGTCAGGAGGTGGGGAGGTCATCACTCCTAACCCCCATGTTCAAAGGTCAACCATATTAGTTTTCTAGGGCTTCTGTAATAAAGTGCCACACCCTGGGTGGCTTATAATGACAGACATTTAATTTCTCACAGTTCTGGAAGCCGGAAATCCACAATAAAAGTGTAGGCCTGGCTAGGCTCCCTCTGAAGACTGAAGGGGAGGATCCTTCCTTGTCTCTCCGAGCTTCTGATGGCCCCAGATGTTCCTTGGCAACATGATTCCCACCTCTGCCTCCATCTTTACATGCCTGTCTTCCCTTTGTATGTGTCTGTGTCCACTTTCCCTTTTCTGATAAGGATACAAGTCATGTGGATTAAGGTGTACCCTAATGGCCTTATCTTTTTTTTAAATTTAAATTCAAGTTAGTTACCATATGGTGTAGTATTGGTTTCAGGAGTAGAATTCAGTGATTCATCACTTGTATACAATACCCAGTGCTCATCCCAACAAGTGTCTTCCTTAATGCCCATCACCCATCTAGCCCATCCCCCACCCACCTCCCTCTGCCAACCCTCAGTTTGTTCTCTATACTTAGGAGTCTCTTATGGTTTACCTCCCTCTCTCTTTTTTATCTTATTTTATTTTTCCTTCCCTTCCCCTATGTTCATCTGTTTTGTTTCTTAAATTCCACATATGAGTGGCATATATATATATATATATATATATGTCATATCTTATTTACCCCTTCATCAGTTGATGGACATTTGGATTCTTTCCATAGTCTGGCTATTGTTGATGGTGCTGCTATAAACATTTGGGTGCATGTTCCCCTTCGAATCAACACTCCTATTATCTTTTGGATAAATACCTAGTAGTGCAATTGCTGGGTTGTAGGGTAGTTCTATTTTTAATTTTTTGAGGAACCTCGACACTGTTTTCCAGAGTGGCTGCACCAGTTTGCATTCCCACCAACAGTGCAAAAGGGTTCCCTTTTTTGCACATCCGCACCCACATCTGTTGTTGCCTGAGTTGTTAATTTTAGCCATTCTGACAGATGTGCGGTTTTGATTTGCAATTCCCTGATGATGAGCGATGTTGAGTATTTTTTCATGTGTCTCTTAGCCATCTGGATGCATTCTTTGTAAACGTGTCTATTCATGTCTTCTGCCCATTCACTGGATTATTTGTTTTTTGGTTGTTGAGTTTATAAGTTCCTTACAGATTTTGGATACTAACCCTTTATCAGATATGTCATTTGCAAATATTTTTTCCCATTCTATAGGCTGGCTGCCTTTTAGTTTTGTTGATTGTTTCCTTTGCTGTGCAGATGGTTTTTATTTTGATGAAGTCCCAATAGTTTATTTTTGCTTTTGTGTTTCCCTTGCCTCTGGAGACATGTATAGCAAGAAGTTGCTGTGACCGAGGTTAAAGAGGTTACTGTCTGTGTTCTGTAGGATTTTGATGGTTCCCTGTCTTACATTTAGGTCTTTCATCCATTTTTTTTTCAATGTTTATTTATTTTTGGGACAGAGAGAGACAGAGCATGAACGGGGGAGGGTCAGAGAGAGAGGGAGACACAGAATCCGAAACAGGCTCCAGGCTCTGAGCCATCAGCCCAGAGCCTGACGCGGGGCTCGAACTCATGGACCGCGAGATTGTGACCTGGCTGAAGTCGGACGCTTAACCGACTGCGCCACCCAGGCGCCCCTCATCCATTTTGAATTTATTTTTGTGTATGGTATAAGAAAGTGGTACAGTTTAATTCTTCTGCATGTTGTTTGTCCGGTTTTCCCAACATTTGCTGAAGAGACGGTATTTTTTTCCATTGGATATTCTTTCCTGCTTTGTCAAAGATTAGTTGGCCATATATTTGTGTGTCCATTTCTGGCTTTTCTATTCTGGTCCGTTGATCTATGTATCTGTTTTTGTGCCAGTACCATACTGTCTTGATGATTACAGCTTTGTAATACAGTTTGAAGTCTAATAGCTTTTTCTTAACAATTAAATTTTCAAAGACCTTATTTCTAAATAAGGTCACATTCATAGGTACTGGGGTTTAAGACTTGAACATATCTTTTTTGGGATAGTACAATTCAACCCATTAGTGGGGAGAAAAGCTTAAAAAGTGACACTGAATATAAATGTTAACAGAGTACAAAGAACTAAAGTTAAAACCCTCTTAAGGACGCTCTCATGAGCCCACTCAAGTTTCTGGACATTCCATATAAATGGAACCATACCTTTATGTGATTTTTTGGTGTCTGGCTTCTTTCACTTAGCATAATGCTTTTAAGGTTCATTAAGGTTGTAACATGGATCTGTACTCCATTTCTTTTTATGGCTAAATGATATTCTATTGTCTAGATATATCATATCCATAAATGGATAAATGTTTATCCATTTATCAGTTGATATACATTTGGGTTGCTTCCACTTTTTTGGCTATAATGAATAATGCTATGAACATCCATGTACAAGTTTTTGTGTGAACATGTTTTCAGTTCTCTTGGGTATATACCTAGGAATGGAATTACTGAGTCACATGACAACTCTATGATTAGCTTTTTGAGGAATTGCCAGACTATCTTCCACAGTGGCAGCACCATTTTACACCCTGAGCAGCAATGTATAAAGGTTCAATCTCTCTACATCCTCACTAGTGTTTGTTAGTTTTTCTTTTTCTTTTTTTAAAATTATAACCACTCCATGAATGTGAAGTGGTTTCTCATTCTGTGATTTGCATTTCCCTAGTGACTAATGATGTTGAGCATCTTTTCATGTGTTTGTTGATTATTTGTGTATCTTCTTTGGAGAAATGTCTAATCCATTTTTTTAATCTATTTAAAAACTGAGTGATTTGTCTTTTTATTGTGGAGTTGTAAGAGTTCTTTATATAGTCTGGTACTAGATCTTTGTCAGATATGTAATTTGCAAATATTTTCTCCCATTCTGTGGGTCATCTTGTCATTTTTGATGGTGTTCCATGATATGCAAAAATTTTAAATTTTGACGAAATCCAGTACATCTATTTTCTTTGGTTGCTTCTGATTTTGGTGTCATATATTAGAAACTATTGCCTAACTTACGGTTGTAAAGATTTACACTGTGTCTTCAGAGTTTTATAGGTTTTCTTTTAAGTTTATTTATTTTGAGAGGGGGAAGGGGCAGAAAGAGAGGGAGAGAGAATTCCAAGCAGGCTTTGCACTGTCAGCACAGAGCCCAACGTGGGGCTCCATCTCATGAACCATGAGTGAGATCATGACCTGAGCTGAAATCAAGAGTTGGACACTTAACCAACTGAGTGTCCCAGGCACCCTGTTTCAGACATTTTTTCCTGGCATGCTCTATACTTTCACATATATCCTACATGTATAGATAGCTTCTAACACACTGCCCACAAACACACTCTCTTCTCAATATGTCCTGGATCGCAGCCTTAGTGGGACATGCTGGCCCTCTAGGACCCCCGGAATGTTCCTTCCCATATTCCCATCAGCTCAAACACTGCTCCTTGGGAGTTCCCTGGGCTCTCAACCTCCCCAACTAAAGAGCAAGAAGCCAATATTTCTCACTATTTGGGTCATGAGTTAAAAGTTTCCATTGTTCACGCTGGACACCTTGTTATTCTTTTCTCACATTTATTTTTGCCAGGGACCATCCCCTTTCTCAGCAAAATGACATTGCCAGAGTTTTGTTTTATTTTTTTTCTTTCTTTCTGTTTGAGAAGTGAACAAGACCCAAATCAAGATTCCTTATCAGGGCTTCCGCTAGAACCATACACAACCCCTTAAGCCAGAATAACTTTTGCAGTTGAGGGAATTTCAGGTCTTAGCGTGTGGCATCCGTGTCCCCGTTCATGTCTGCATGGCTTGCATGCAGGCTGGTGGGCCTTTCTTTGCCATGTGTGCTCAGCTGTTGCAGACAATTTCCCCTTTTTATGCATTTCATTAGAAATCTGAGGTCATCAGCAACCTGAGAATCCCTGGCTGTGAGGACAACCTGGCAGAGGATACTGGAGGGAAGAGATATGGAATTGCACCGTAGTATCAGAGAGGGGCTTAACTTTGTGTGTGAGGGTAGAGATGTTGGAGACAAAGCAAGTGTGGGTGGAGAGCTAAGGAGGCACAGTTGGGATGGACAATAGAGGCTAACCTGGCTCATTTGACCTGGACCGGAGAGATGACCCTTCCAGAGATGCATGGGACAGAAGGAGATGATTCTGCACCTCACATCATCTCACTAGTTGGCCCACAAATCTGTTTGTCTCCCTACTCACCCGGCCTTTTTTTGAGATTGAAATAAAAGAAAAATTTCCAAACCTCTTAAATGTTGTTTATTTATCCCTGAGTTGAAAAGTGTATCCTCGCCCTCTGAGTGTGTGAGCCAGTCAAAAAAACTCCTCTTTGGAAGTGGACTTTCTTCAGGGTCTCAATGGCCCCTAGGGAATGGAGTCTCTAGTCTTATTCTCCTGGGACTTGTAGAACGTTTGCTTGCAAGCTGCAGAGGGGTGGGAATGGCCATGCCCAGGGATACATTCCCTTGCTGGTACAGATGGACAGTTCTATTCCAGTGTATTCTGTTCTTATTTTAGGTGCTTGAGTGTGTGTGTGTGTGTGTGTGTGTGTGCGCACACGCACGCGCAAGCATGAGATATCTGGCTTTTGCAGACTGGGCTAGGAATGACATAGTGTCTATTCAATGGGCAGATAAAGCAGAAAAATCATCTACCAGCTGAAGGATGGGCATTGAGGAGGGCACTTGTTGGGATGAGCACTGGGTGTTGAATAGAAGCCAATTTGACAATAAATTATATTTAAAGAAAACACAATGTGATTTAGTGCGTTTATTTATTCAATTCAGATAACTCAAATAAACGAGTATGGCCGGAGGCTCTGATCATTGTTGGCTTTCACCCTAACCTGAGGGGACTCCAGGACAGGAAGGCAAAGACAGGAGCGGAGACAGTTCAAGGACGGGAGAGGCAGTCTGATCGGTGGAAAACAGACCAAAGAAACGCTGGTTGTTCAGCTTCACTCAAGGGAGAGAGAGCTCAGGGAAGCCCTTGACCTCTGGGAAGGTATTGTAGGAGTTGGCCCAAGGCAGGGCTCTGAATAGGAGGGAGGAAGGAAGAGCTTCTGGGCCCTAGAGACGCACAACACCAGCAGGGGAACGTGATCTTCAGTTAATGGGTCAAAGTCCTTCTAACAGGGTCACTCAGGACGGCCCTCAGGCAAGGCCAGGGGCCCAGGCGGGAACACCAGGCCCAGCAACAGCACGCCCCACAGCAGCAGAAGCACCAGCCGCCACCTCCGTCGCGCGGCCTCCAGCCAGCGCCGCCCCCGCCCCCACTCCCGCCTCCACCCCCGCTCCAGGCCGCGGGCCACCAGCCGCGCGGCCACCAGGCGGAGCGTGTCCTCGGGACGCGCGTGGCGCCGGGCCCACGCCAGGCCGTACACGCCGTCGTGGGTGAAGGGCGCGCCGTCGCGCTCCAGCGCCAGCCGCTCCACCAGCGGCAGCAGCTCGCCCACCTGCGCATCGCGCTTGGCGCCCGCAGCCCTGATTGCTGATGCTAGACCTTCCAACATCACGGTAAACTCAGCGGTGAGAGTGGACATCCCTGTCGTGATCCTGATCTCAATCCCTCAGAAATACAAGCAATTCTCAGGGAATACCATGAAAAATTATATGCCAACAAATTGGACAACCTGGAAGAAACGGACAAATTCCTAAGCACCCACACACTTCCAAAACTCAAATGGGAAGAAATAAAAAATTCGATCAGTTATCAAAAATCTCCCAACAACTAAGAGTCCTGTACCACATGGTTTCCCTGGGGAATTCTACCAGACATTTAAAGCAGAGATAATACCTATCCTTCTCAAGCTGTTCCAAAAAATTGAAGGGGAAGGAAAACTTCTAGACTCATCCTATGACCCAGCATTAGTTTGATTCCTAAACCAGACAGACACCCAGCTAAAAAAAGAGAACTACAGGCCAATATCTCTGATGAATATGGATGCAAAAATTCTCAGTAAGATACTAGCAAATCAAAATCAACAGCATATAAAAAGAATTGTTCACCATGATCAAGTGGGATTCATTTCTGGGCTGCAGGGCCGGTGCAACATATGCAAATCAATCAGTGTGCTACATCACATTAATAAAAGAAAAGAAAAGAACCATGCGATCCTGTCAATCAATGCAGAAAAACCATTTGACAAAATTCAGCATCCTTTCTTAAAAAAAAACCCTGGAGAAAGTTGGGATAGAAGGAACATACTTAAACACCATAAAGGCCATTTATGAAAAGCCCACAGCTAATATCATCCTCAATGGGGAAAAACTGAGAGCTTTCCCGTTGTTTTTTTTTTTAAATAGCAACTCAAGCGGACTAAGACAGTGTCTACGTTTTGATAAATGCTCACACACACACAAAAATGTTTGTTTCCCTTTGCCATGAATCCACTTTCTACAAAACACTACCAGTCAATGCACTATTTTTTCAAGAAGGAAAAATACATCCAAACTACTAAAATGAATTAAGGACATTTGAAAGTTAACCACATTTATTTGAATAGTGTACATATAGTCAAAAGTGACATTTGAATGCTAAAAGTGAACTTGAGCCTTTGAAAAGTCCATACTGTGTCCAAGGCGTCCTGAGTCATTAAGACTTCCAGTCTGAAACTCCAGGTTTCCTTTGAAATTGGGTTTAAGTTCCCCTCAGCGCCTTGACCCAGCCCCTTTACCCTCCAGGCTCCCCGCATTTGGAAGGGCAGAGCCTTCAATCTGGGCCTGGAGCCCCCCGCTGGAGAAGCAGCAGGACAAATAACAGTGCGCCCCCCAGCAGCAGGAGCGCCAGCGGCCATCCCCGCCTCGCGGCCTCCAGCCAGCGCCGCCCCCGCCTCCACCCCCGCCCCAGACCGCGGGCCGCCAGCCGTGCGGCCACCAGGCGGAGCGTATCCTCGGGACGCGCGTGGCGCCGGGCCCACGCCAGGCCGTACACGTCGTCGGTGAAGGGCGCGCCGTCGTGCTTCAGCGCCAGCCGCTCCACCAGCGCCAGCAGCTCGCCCACCTGCGCATCGCGCTCGGCGCCCGCCGCCCGGTTGTCCAGGGCGCACACGCGGCCGCCGCACTCGGCCACCAGGGCCCGCAGCGCGCGGTTGTCGGTGGCGCGTACGTAGTCGTGCAGCGAGCCCCCCTCCAGGTCCTCCCGGCGCGTGAAGACGACCACGGCGCGCGCCAGGACGCCGGCGCCGAACAGCTCGCGGACGCCGCGCGCCGCCTCCTCGTCCTGGGCGGTGAAGCGGCCCAGCTGCGTGACCAGCAGCAGCGCGTGCGGCCCGGGCGCCGAGAGCAGGTAGCAGCTGGCCCGCTCGGTGCAGTCCGGGTCCGCGTGTCGCCCTTGGGCGGTGAAGAGGTCGGGGGTGTCGGTGACCTCCACGCGCCACCCGGCCCAGCTGCGGCTCCCCAGGGCGCAGCTTCTGGTCACCGGGGTGGCCGCGAGCCTGGACGGGAAGAGCCTGTGGCCCAGGATGCTGTTGCCCGTGGCGCTCTTGCCCACTCCGGTCCTGCCGGCCAGGATGAGCCTGAGCCTGCGCTCCTGCGCCAGCGGCTGCTGCTGGTCGTCCGGGTCCTGGGAACCTATGAGGACAGAGTAGGCTTGGGCCGCCGGCCTGAGAGCGCGCATCTCGCTCCACCGGGGCTACGGGGTGCCTCCTGAACGGAGGAGGGCACCGACGCCTCCCGCTTCTGCTTGTCCAACCAGGCCTTTCCCAGGCGCTCTGGTTAGAGCTTGTGAGACTCCGGGGGCATCTTTAGCCACCTTTCTTCCATCTTTGGCTCGAGTGCCTGCACCTGCCTCCCAGTCCATGCTCTGGCACCGGGTGCACACTGCTCTGGAGGGTCCCCCTCGAAGGTCGCAGGTCATGACTTCAGCTGACATTACCTCTGGTCGTCTGCACCTTGCAGAGCTGCTCCGTGCTCGACGACTTCCCAGGCCTCTGCCAGACTGCTCCCAGGGGCCATCCCAGCGAGGAGATGCGGGAGGGCATAGAAGGCCTGGGAGGCCGGGGAGTCCCAGACACCCCGGGTTGGAATCACAGCCCCGCATGTGCCAGCTGTGGAACCCTGGGCAAGTTTAGTCTAAGCCTTTAACGTCTTCTGCATAATGGGAGGGGTGACAGAGAGTTGTGTCTCCCAGGGTTGCTCTGAGTATTAGGTGACAGGATCTCTTTGCTTCTTCCCTTCCTCCACTTCCCCTCCTCCTCCCTCTTCTCTCTAGGAAACCTGCTTCCAGTAAGACACAGTTAACCCTCCATCCTTGTTCATGGACACAGTCTACCTGGTAAACCGTGTTCCCTCCAGTCCATGATCTCAACCCTCCACATCTTCTGTGGGGATTGGAGTAGATGTATTATCCTCATTGTACCCTGTGGGATCCAAGGCACAGTCTGGTCAAGGCACTTAATATCCTACAGTAGGGCAGGGGCAGAGGTCCAGCAAAAATGCAAAGCTGGGGCTCTAGCTGTTTCACCCCAGCATGGGGACATGTCTAGGATTGTCTCTGTTCAGTCTTTTTTTTTTTTAATGTTTATTTATTTTTGAGAGAGACAGAGACAGAATGTGAGTGGGTTGGGACAGAGAGAGAAGGAGATGAATCTGAAACAGGCTCCAGGCTCTGAGCTGTCACCACAGAGCCCAACGTGGGGCTCGAACTCACGAGCTGCAAGATCATGACCTGAGCTGGACTCAGACGCTCAACCGACTGAGCCACGCAGGTGCCCCAATGTCTCTGTTCAGTCTTGAGTTAGCCCATGGCCTTGGGACCCAGAGCTGACGCCTAGGGGCATGTACACCCTGAGATCAGTTCTTACCGTAGGCATTTTCTTCATCTCTGGCCATCTTGCGTCCTCCCATGCCCACCTGAAAGAGTTCCAAACATAACCTGTTAGTTCCTTCATTCCTTCAATCATTCATTTGTTTATCGAATAGGTATAACTACCTAAGGTGGCTCAGGCAAGGTCCAAAGAGCTGGTGACATCCCAATGAAAGGTCATGCTTCCTGCCCTCCTCTGAACATCAGAATTTGGGGAAGAACCCTATAAGGACCTGGTTGGTATTGGAACCAAACCATGCAATTCTTTGGTGAGCCTCGTTGGTCCTTTCAGGGACCCTGAGTGCAAATGACAGAGTGGAAGTGATAACCCGTCCTCTGTGTCAGTGAGTGAGCCTTAGCTGAGAATTTCCCAGGTAATTTATGTCAGTGGCATTAACTGTAGGCACAAAGATTTCTCAGAAGATTCCACAGCCAAGGGAGACTTTGGAAAACCGTGAGAATCAGAAATTCTGCTCAGTGACATAGGGAACCACCTTAGGGCGGTTGGCTGGGGATGGGCCGAGGGGGGGGGCCGGGGGGGGCGGGGGACAAGAAGAGAGTTTGCAGTTTGCTTTTGAAAATTGGAAAAGATACCTATCTCCCATGCTGATGTGAAGAACCTGTGATCTGCTCTCCGAAGACCAAAGAATTTGGCTTGTGTCATTTGTGTAAATATGACCTGTGTGCTGGAGAGATGGGACACTCCCTTCTGGCTCCTGGTGTTCCTGCCCCGAATCTGAGGCCTCTGAAACTAAGCGATGACCCCAAGTCCGGCAGGATTTACTACAGCTAGCCACTCAGTGATGGAGTCTGCATGATCTCACGAGGACCTGGTCACCAGGGCGCAGCTCTGCTCTGTCTGCTTTGCCAGCCCTGTGTCCCACTCACTCCCATTCTGGGTCAGCTGCTCCACAGAGGACAGGTTTCAGGGCCTTTCCAGCCCACCTGTGCGCTCACCCCCATGACCACTCATTCTCTCCCACATTTCTGTCTGAGTCCTGTCTGTGCTCCACCATCCATTTCAAATGCTACCTCTTCATGGCAACACCTGGCTACTGCTGTGTCCCATGGGCAAAACACAAGGACAAGCAAAGGGAAGGGTTGATTGATAACTTGTCTCTGACCCGTTAGATGACAGGTTTGTCTTCTGCATAACGCCCCTTTGGGCTCCCCAAAGCCCTTGGTAAAGTTGATCCCACAGGTTTTAGGTGAGTAGTGATCTTGTGTGTAAAAATTAGCAAACTCCCATAACTGACTGCACAGCAGAACTGAAGAAACAGCCGGAAGATTCAGTGCAAAGAACAAGAATTTAGCTAAAGCAAGACGTCCTTATCGATGACGGAACTGACCAAGTGTGCTCTAGGAAATCCACTGGACTCCTGGCCCCTATGGGACTTCCCAAAGGTTTGCGATGGTTTGGGATGGGATTTGAAAAATTCTTCCAGAGTTTCTGAGAGCTGACACCTGGGGTTTAGAGGCTTGGAGTCACTGACTGATGTAGAACATGGAGACTCCTAGCATCTTAAATGTGATTGGATATTATATATTCCCCAGCTTCCTGAACCTGCTGCCTTTTGGAAGTATCTATGGGAGTCTTTAAAATATATATTTGACATTTTGTTTCATAGATGTGTACTTTAATAAGAAAAAAGGGGTGCCTTTGTGGTTCAGTCTGTTAAGTGTCTGACTCTTCATTTTGGTTCAGCTCATGATCTCATGGTTTGTGGGTTTGAGCCCCTCATCAGGCTCTGTGCTGATAGCACAGAGCCTGCTTCGGATTCTCTCTCCTTCTTCTTCATGTGTGCCTCCCCTGGTCACATGTCTGCCTCAAAAATAAACAAACAAACAAACAAACAAATAATATATAAATAAACATTAAAAAAACGGTATTTCTCACCCCTCCTCCTGAGGGATTTTTTTTATAAAAAAATTTATTTTACTGTTTACTTATTTTTTTGAGAGACGGTGAGATGGAGTATGAACAGGGGAGGGTCAGAGAGAGAGAGAGGGAGACGAAGAATCCCAAGCAGGCTCCAGGCATTGAACTGACAGCACAGAATCCATCGCAGGGCTCAAAGCTTAATGGACCAAGCCACTGAGGCACCCTCCCCAACCCCCTGAGTGATTCTATTGCATCGGGTCCCTGCTCTGAGTTTCTGAGCCATTCATCCTGTCCAAGCCCTTCATTTATAGCCAGTGTGTGGGGATGAAGAGGGCTCCAGCGCACAGAGCCCTGGGCAACTTGGCGGGGGGAAGGGATGTGCAAGGACACACAAGCACGTGTACTGCAGAGGTCTGAAGGCCATGTTCATAACTGTTGCTGGCTCCTGCAAGTCCCTGGGGGTGCACAGGGCTGAGGAGGTGGAGGGTGTGAGTGGGGTTTGGCTCACAGACACGATTTCCACGCTGCGATGTGTTCTGAGGTTAGACTCACTTGTTTGTCCTCAGAAATGTCTCTCTCCTTGGCTGCACATGCCCTCAGAGGGGGTGTCTGCAGCCTTCTCCAGCGTGCTCAGCCCTGGCAGTGCTTCTAGCAAACACCTTTCTGACCAGGCGAGGAGCAGGGCAGGACGAAGTATGTAGTCCCACGTAAAAGTGTGCGCACTCCACGGCTGGAGAAGATGCTTACCATTTCTTCTTCACTTGCTTGTTCTGAAACTCAGAGCTCCCTGAAAAGCCTGCAAGGGTGAAGTTATTCTTTCTAGATCCCGCTCCCCTTCCTGGGAGGTAGTAGAATGCAGGTGCCCACTCAGTGAGCTGCAACCAGGCCCTGAATTCCTTAGAGCACCCCTACACCCCCCACTTCGTCCACTCCCCCCCTGCCCGAGGTGGCTCCCTTCCTCCCCGTGTGTGCTCACCTTCAAGCAGAAGTGGTGACAGGCCCTGCTGTTGGCTGCAGAAACCTGCGACCTGGTGCTGTGCCTTGGGTTGTGAGTACAGAGGCTGTTCCTGCCAGCACAGAGCAGGGAGGAAGTCTCAGAGCCCAGGGAGGGAGGGCCCAGTGGTGCTGATTTAAAGGGACAGGACATGGGCCGGGTGGGCCAACCAGGGGTGCCTTTGCGTTGTTTCCACTGTGCAACCCGCCCCCTGCTTGGGACTGTCCTGATCTTTTCCGAAGGTCACCGTGGCACCACATCTTGTTCCTGGGAGGGGCTGTAACCTCAGTGAAGGGCAGTTCAGATTTCTGAGGCCTGTTCTCAGTTTTGGCCTCTGCCCACTACTCTTATGTCCAGTTGCCTTTTTCTTTTTGGGTGTTTTCCTAGAAAATGGCCTCTTGAGAGTCTCCTTCCCCAGGAATCAGGGAGGAATCCTTGACTGGACATCAGTGTGGACAAGGCCACCAATGTGGTCCTCTCTGCCATCTCCTCATTCCTAAAGAAAAAGAGGTCTTTTCAGCTATTAAAGATCAGACGGCAGGAAGAGGATGGAATTTTCATAGGAGACTTAGGCTAGCCTCAAGTTGGTATCTCTGGCCCAAGTGTCTGTTTCTCCTGTCAGGAGGTCATGAGAGAGGAAAATAGCTGTGAGTGAAATAGCCATACAATTTGTGGAGAGAAGTCTACAACAACGTATGGTGCTATGTGCCCCGGACCTGGTTTGTTCTGGAATCAATTCTGCGATTTTGCCTAACTCACTTACAGTTTCTGGAGTCAACTCTCCCTGTGTGTAGTGAGGACTTTCACTTAATCTGAAGCTAATGCTCTGGGGCCTGATTTTTAGCCAGTCTTGCCAGTTCATTCTCTCTAGTGAAAATACCTAACCCATGGCCCTCCACCTTATTCCCCCACACCTTATCCAGCTTTATTGAGATATAATTGAAATGTAACACTGTAATTTTAAAGGGTGCAATGTGTTGATTTGATACACTTCTATATTGCAAAATAATTGCCACCACAGTATTATTAGCTAATACCTGCATCACATCACATATTTACCATTACTCATTTTGAGTGATACATTTAAGATCATCTACTCTCTTGTAACTATTAAGGTATGATACAGTGGTATGAGCCATAATCACTGGGCTGCACATTAGATCCCCACAACTTATTCATCTTATAACTGGAACTTTGTACTCTTTGACCAATGTCTCCCCATCCCCCTACCCCCAGCCCCTGATCACCACGGTTCTATTCTCCATTTCTATCAGTTTGGCTTTTTAAAATTCCACATAAAAGTGATATCATACAGTATTTGTTTTTCTCTGTTCGACATGTTTCGCTTATGATAATGCCCTCAAGTTCGACCCTGTTGTTGCAAATGACAAGATGTTCCTCTTTCTTTTCACAGAACAATATATATATATATATATATATATATACCCATAGTTGGACCCTTAGGTTGCTTCCACATCTTGGGTATTGTGAGCAATGCTGCAGGGAGCTTATGAGTGCAGATCTTTCTTTGAGATCTTGCTTTCCTTTCTTTTGGATAAATACCCAGAAGTGGGATTGCCGGATCAAATGTAATTCTACCTATAATTTTTGAAGGACCGTCCATACTGTTTTCCACAGTGGCTGCACCAATTTGCGTCCCATGCACAGTGCACAAGGCTTCCCTTTTCTCCACATCTTCCCTAACACTTATTACCTCTTGACTTCTTGATGATAGCCATTCTAACAGGTGTGAGGGGATACCTCATTGTGGTTTTGATTTGCGTTTCCCCTGATGATGGTGATACTGAGCACATCTCCATGCACCTATGTGCCACCTGGATGTCCTCTTTGGGAAAATGCCTGTTTAGTTCCTCTGTCCTTTTTAAATAAATTGCTCGGGTTTTGTTATTAATTATATGAGTTCTTTATGTATTTTGGGTATTAACCCTTTATCAAATGTATGATTTGCAAATACTTTCTCCCATTCAGTGGGCTGCCCTTTTTTTTTATTATTATTTTTTATTATTATTATTTTTTTATGAAATTTATTGACAAATTGGTTTCCATACAACACCCAGTGCTCATCCCAAAAGGTAGTGGGCTGCCTTTTTGTATTGTTGATGGTTTCCTTTGCCAGGCAGAAGCGTATTAGTTGGATGTAATCTCACTTGTTCATTTTATCTGTCACTGCCTTTGCTTTTGTGGTCAAATCCAAAAATTATTGTCAAGACTGATGTAAAGGAGCTTCCCCCCTGTTATACTCTAGGATTTCAAGTCTCTTAGATTTATTGAGGCTCATTTTATGGCCTATTGGTCATATTTAGGAGAACGTTCTCTGTGTACCTGAACAGAATGCATAATCTACTTCGTTGGGTAAAGTGCTGTAATGTTAGGTCTAGTTGGGTTTATCTGTGGGTCACATCTTCTGTTTCTGTTTTGACCTTCTGATTAGCTGTAGTACGCATTGGTCAACCTGGACATTGAAGTCTACAGCTTGTTGTTGAATTGTAATTTCTCCTTGATGTCTGTAATTTTTTGCTTCCTGTGTTTTGGGGCTCAATTGTGAAGTACATGTGTTTTTATAATTATTACATCTTCAAATTCACTGAATCTTTGTTCTAGCCATTCAAATCTATCGTTGAGCTCCACTAGTAAAATTTTCATTTCAGTCATACATTTCCGCTGCAGAATTTCTATTTTGTTGTTTAAAAAAGCAATTTCTGTATCCTTATGGACACACAGACAGCAGCAAATCAAGGCCTAGAAAGGCAGAAAGGGAATAGTATCCAGATTCACTACACCATGTTACCTAAAATACCCAGTTTTTGACAACACCTGTAAGATGTACAATGAAACAGGAAGGTGTGACCCATATACTGGAAAAACTCAGGCCACAGGAATTGCCTGGTAAAGGCCCTAGATATTGAATTCAGAGACAGGGCTTCCAAAGAGCAATTCTAAGCATGTTGGAAGAACTGAAGGAAATCAATGTGAAAACTCCCACCACTGGTACCATACTTGATGAAAGACTGAGAGCTTTGCCCCAGTGATCAGAGATAAGACAAGGATATCTGCTCTGGTCGCTTCAATGCAACTTTGTGCACGGGGTTTGCGTGTTTGGCTGGACTTTCCTGGTGAAGTCTGCTTCCCCTGCAGGGTGAAACCTCTGGTGTCTCTCCTCAGTGGGTGCAGCCTGGGCCTGCACAGTCCCGGGAGGTGACAGTTGTCTTAGCCCCACTCTGTGCGTCTTTCCCTAACCACTCTGCCTGTCCGCACTATACCCAGTGGTTAAACCTACTGACCACCAGCTGATTCCTTCCAAGATACTGTTCTCTTGCTGGAAGGCTGTGGGGACAGGGAGCCCCAGCTTCTTGGCCACACCTTCCAAAATGCAGTTCCTTCCAGAGGAGGTGAGTGTGTGTTGGAAGGGAAGAAGCAGCTTATGGTAAGTGTCACAGACTCACTGTTCTTACTACCATTTAGTAGACTTTTTGTTTTTTTTTGAAATAATCTTTCTTCATTTGCTGAATGATCTTGGAACAACTTTAAGAGACTTTAATATATTTTTCAAAATATATACGTTGCACCACTTATGGCTGTCCCACCAGTACTAGGTCTGTAGGGTTCCTCCAGGACATATGGAAGCCTGTCCTAGTTTTGGGTCAAACTCTGGCCACATTGCCAACCCTCCCCTTCTTCCTTCCTGCTGGCTGCCTGGAGTTTGCCTCGTCTTGTCTTCCCCTTGTGGTGTCTTATTATAGTTAAACAAAACACCGTCAAAAGGGAGCTAGGCAGCAGTTACCACCGTCTTACCGACAGACGTTTTTATACGGAGTCCCGCTGTCCTACTAACTGCAGATATGGTGAACTTGCAAAGGGTGAGAGAGACGCTGGCCTCTCCCTGTATTTCCAAAGAGTGGTTTATATTATTTCACAGCTTGGACTTGAGTCATTTCAGTGCAAATTTCAAGTTCTATTTCTTCTGGAAAAATAAATAATAGTGAAAAATAATAAAGCTGCTTGGCTGTTTGTTAGCTATTTATGTTTTGAGTGAAAAATTTTTAAAACTTGGAGGGACGTGAGGGGCTATTTGCTTGAGCATCTGACTCCTGGTTTCAGTTCAGGTCATGATCTCACTGTTTGTGAATTCAAGCCCTGTGTCATGCTCTGTGCTGGCAAGGAGTGTGCTTGGGATCCTCTCTCTCCCTCTTTATCTGTCCCTCCCCTCCTCACTCTCTCTCTCTCTCTCAAAATTAATAAATAAACTTTAATCAATCAATCAATCATTCAGTGAACAAACAACCAGTAGAAAAATTGGTCAAAATTTTGGAAGGTAGCAGCATCCGTGTGCACCTATTCTAATAAAGAGCAGAACTGACTTGTTCAGACCACGTTAGGGTCAAAAGATCTAGCTGTTGTGCTTGCTTTGAACAGGCCCTGGTGGTAGATTCCCAGGAAGACGTCCACTTCATCCTCAGGCCAGCACCAGCCTGGGGAGAGATGGAAAAAGTATCCTGTGCAGAGGCCAGTGAGATCTCCATGGTGGGGTTCCTCCTTGGCTCCGCCTTCCTGCCCCAGTGCCTTTTGAGCACAAGAGCAGCCACAAATAGGAAGACACGAACCTGTGACCTCACCTTTGTGGCCTGATGAGGAAGACAGACTCGGGAGAGGTGAGGCAGGAAATTGCTGGGGCTGAAATAAGATGTATGGATTTCTGTGCACGAGTGAATATACGAGAAATCACCCTGTTACCCATTTCTTGAAAATGGAAGGGACTGTGGCAAACAATAACAGAAAAAACTGTGCTGTGATATGGTGCCATAAATATAAGTCTTTCCTTTATCCCTTGTTTAAGATTTACTTACTGTGTTTATCATTTGTAATAAAGCACTCGAGACACTCCACAAAGATGAGAGTGAAGCACTAAAAGATGTCAAGTTGAAACCAAAAGAAAGAAATGAAGGTAACAGCAGAAACCGTGCCAACTTTGTTCTAAATCCCAGAGAGGGCAGATCACTGAATTCTGTCAGCTGGTCCTGGCAGCCTGTGAGTTCTTTCCCTGAACCCCATTCTCCTGAACCAACTCTTCCACCGTTATTACTGAGGAATGGCTAAGAATCCAGGGGCCATCCAAGCAAAGGCTGTGGGGTTTGGAAGTTGGGTCTGGAAAGTCTAGGCAGATGAGTGAGGAAGGATGCTGTGTGTGTGGAGAGTAGCAGAGAACTCGGGGAGAAACATGCCTGTGCCTTTGCTATTTGTGTTCATGGCTGTTGGTGCTAGCTGGTAAATAAAGGTGATGTCCATGACCATCTGTAAGTGTCCATTACTCTGATGGCCCTTGGGACATCAAAGCCCTGGGGAAAGAAGGCACATACTCATATTCACACCTGGGTCCTCCAACCAGGAGTCCTGGGACTGGGCACTCCTCAAGGTCTCCCTTTGGGGACCACAGGCCCCTGTTCCACCTGGAGATTTATGCCTACAGCCAACCAACACCTGAGAAGTTTTGTGGGTAAGTAGGCCCAGGCTCATGAATCATGCCGGGGGGAGTGTCTTGGGATTCGTCCTCATTGGGAGAGGCCCAGATAGTCTCCCATGATGCTGTTCTGTAGGAGGCATTGAATTGAGACAATCTAGGACTTCTTATCCATTAAGATACTGGGGCACATGGGGATTGTGGGTTTTTGGGGTCTGTTTGTGTTTGGGTTTTCTCCAAGACATAGATCTTGATCGTGGCAGAATCAGGCCCACACACTTTTCCACTGACTGATTTTCATATATTAAGGAGACATTTTTGCTGATTAAGACAAAAAAGTCCTTTTGTGCGGTGTTGGTATTCTGTAAGAGTGAGGGATTGATTGTTGCTGCTGGGACGGGGGCCTGCTTTTACCTCTGACCCCCAGCTCATGGCGCCCTGGCAGTCTGCCTCTTTGCCTTCAGAGTTCAGGAGGCCTTAACCGCACTCCCAGGCCTTAAATTCCTGTGTGTCTCTTTAAAGGAAACAATTGTTAGTTTTTGTTTTGGTGTTGTATAATTGTTTCCTAAAAGAGAATTCTTTAGAGGACTGAAATCTAAATTCTGAGAAAGCCCCAAGCTCTTTCTCATCAGGGAGACCCAGGGCCTATCTGGGCCAGAAATGTGGCGGGAATGAGGAAGAATGTAGTCTAGAAGATTTGCCCTGTTCACACCGTGCCACAGAAGGGGAGACCTTTGGGTTTCTCAGAGGATGGGACAAGAAAGCAGGCAGGGGCAAGGTGGAGGGGACATACTGGATGCCTAGCACTGCACAACAGGTCGTCCGAACTGCAGTTGAAACAGCTGAGACATGGATTGTGTGGTAGCTCCTGGAGTCCAAAGTCAAGATGCCAGCAGAGGCGTGTGCTCTCTGAAGCCTTGAGGGGAGGACCTTGTTTGCTTCTTCCTGGGCTCTGCTGGCAGCTGGCCATCTTGGTGCTCCTTGGCTGGCAGATAGGCCACCACCCTCTTTCCTCACTCATTTCATTAGCAGCAGCAAGTAGATACCAGGCTGCACCTTCCACAGTGTTCTAGGGATTCTCCTCAGCTAAATATTCAAGTTCATCACTTACATGGTCTACTCTCCACCCAGCAGCCCACCTCAGTTTAGCCCGCCTCCCTGCCCCCTGCCCCCTGCCATTTTATAGCAAGTGCCATCGTCCCTCCAATGTCCAGCAGCGTGGTCCCCACCTCTCTCTGGGACCTCACCAGAAAGTGACCTGGATGCTCATCCTACCACCGACATCCTCTTAGGCCTTTCTTTTTATCATTTACCTCAGAATTCTTCTAGCCTCCATGCATTACTCAATTTCAAAACGACTGGTAATTACCAGAGCAGGACCCTACTTCTTGTCCTTAAAATCTATATTAGTTCCCCCAGGAGCTGCTGTAACAAATGACCACAAACTGTTGCTTAAAGAGCAGAAACTTACTGTCTCATTGTTATGGCTACTGTCTCACTGGCACAGGCTACAAGTGCCAAACCGAGACGTTCCCAGGGCCGTACTCACCATGAAGGCTCTGGGGAAGGATCCTTCTTTGCTGCTTCTTAGCTTCTGGTGCTGGCTGGCCTGCTTTGTTCTTTGCCTTCTAGGTGCTTCACTCCAATCTCTGCCTCTTTTGTCACATGGTGCTCTCTGTGTGTATCTGTGTGTAAACTTCCCTCACTGTGAATGAAACGATTCCAGGCATTGGAGTAGGGCTCAACCTGAACTTCATGACATGACATCACAGAGACCGTGCTCCAAAGAAGGTCACATTCTCAGGTTCCAGGGGTTAGCACTTCTTTAGGAGGACACAATTCGACCTAGGATGGATGGTAAGAGAGGGACAGTGTGTGCAGTGAGGGAACAGTACCCTTGATCTCTTCCTCTCCAGTCCTCATTGCAGTTACCAGGTTAAGCCCATTGGGATAGTTTTCTTAGGTCTCTGCTTCTCGGAAATCTTCTACTGCCTAGGGCTTAGAATCCACATTCCTTGGCCTGGTATTCAACAGTCATTATAATCAGTCTCAACTCCTCTTCCAAGAATGAGATTCTTCTAGATATCAGTGTTCCCGTTAATATCCATTTTACACTTTTGTAAGGAACAAAGGTGATAATGATATAGAGGCAGGGCCTGGGACACAGTGGGCCCTCAGTAAAGGCTGGTAATGATTCCTGCACTCCAAATTGTTAGCTGTTCTCTGCCTGTGTCCAGTGTTATTTCCACCTCCAAGGCTTGGATCATGCTATTTCTGCCTCTCTTTCTTATCTGCAGTTTTCAAAAAAAGCAAACTCATGACTCCTGGGCAAGTTTAAACACATCAGAGATTTTGCTCAACTCATGGCTTAACTAGAGAACCAATTTGATTCTATAATTGGTCAAAGTTCCTTTGGGTGGCTCAATCAATTAAGCATCTGACTCTTGATCTCAGCTCAGGTCTTGACCTTAGGGTCTTAAGTTTGGGCTCCATGCTGGGTGTGAAACCTAGTTAAAAACAAACAAATAAGCAAAGAATAAAACAAAAAACACAAACAAACAGAAACACAAAGTTCATTTGAAATCAAGGGTTGATGTGTTCAAGAGAGTAGTAACATGGAATTTTTGAGTTCTATATTCCACCAGACAGAAAATTCGCTGAGTGTCTCCAAGGCACAGATGTGCAAAAATTCTCTCTGTCCTTAAAGTGTTGTAAAATATCACAGCGGATCATCAAGCACAGCACCACACAGAACAATAGAACACTCCAGTAATCTCTCTTGCCTATTTCTAAGTTTAGGATCATTTTCATAGCGTTCTCTACTTTGTGATCATAAACAGTCTCCAACAAGTATTGTTGATCCTAGAAGATTGTTTTTACTATGCATGGCCTGATTATTTATACAGATGCAGCAAGAATCTTAATTAACCGGAAAAGCCTCCTTGAGTTTGCTCGGGAAATCTAGAGCCTCATCATATTAAGCAACTATCAATTCCAAAGGATAAACTTCCTTTGGAAATTTTCAAAATGAATTTTGAATCAGACTTTTCAAAGCCCCTGCCATTCTTCTATCCTAGGAGTAGGAAACCGAGGCCCAAACACTTGCTCCAGTAAACTTTGCATGCTGTACCCATAAATCTCAGTGAATTTCCCTCTTCCTGAGGTCTCCAAAATTTGCCTGGGTTTCTGGACTACCTGGGAGTGGACTTCCTTACTCCCAGAGATTGGGATCCTGGAAGCCAGAAATCATATTAGTTTTCTTATGAAGGTTTTGGAGACATTAGCTCCACATGTAACACCAACAATTTCTCCTTAGCAGTGGTCTGATGGTCTTTGATTAAACAACAATCACTCTCAGATATCACCCTGTACATATGGCCTTGCTGCAGAATCGATTTTTCCAATGGTATCTTTGTAAACAAGAGGACAGATTTTTATTAAACCTATGAAAATGGTTCTATCATCATGAAATTGAAAGAAACTCAGTAGAAGCATTTGTTTCTGAATTTTGACGGTAGGTGAAGATGAGGTAATGTTTAAAGATGGTTGTTGTGGGTTTACAAATACACAGTCTACTAATTCGTTTAAGGAGAAAGAAATAAGGTTTCCACACATAGCCATACAAGTAGAACATCAAACAGAATGCCATCAATATTCCAAACAAATAACCACAATGGCACATCTTGAATCCGTTCACTCAGTCCTATGTCATTACTTCTCACTGTGCTGGATCTTGAGTCAGTCGTCTGATTTCCTGAGGTACATATGCTTCCAGACTGAGAGTCCCAGTAGTCCTGGCTTTGCTCACTGGCACAGTCTGAGCATTGAGTCAGTGCTGCCATCTTGGAAACCTGCTCTGAAGAGTCTCTTTGAGGCAACAGTAGTTCAGAGCACATCCTACAGTTTTTCCCTGAAGCTCCAAGACTCCGACCCTCTGGTGAAGACACAAATTCTGAGTGGTCAATTTTGGCAGATCTTCGGAGAAGCCTTAGGAGGAAGCAGAGACCTGTCTGAGAACAGGACTGAATGGTTGTGGTTCATAACCGAATATAACATCGTGGAAGACAGTAAAAGCCCCTTTGGGGGGCATGGTCCTTATTTCATGAGGGTTTGGTCAATGTTTCCTTTGAGGGATTCAGCCCCAAGTTCACTGTCACACCTAACACCTATATCTCTTTTGTGACACGGCTGCCATTATCCTGCAAGAGGCAGCTCTTCTTGCACATCCATGGAGCCAGAAGACAATTTCATTAAAGCCATGTGAGTGCAGGGGTATAGATAATCCAGATCCCTCATCCTGGTAGACAGGCTGTGGAGGTGCTGAGTCTTCCTTTTCATGCAGTGCCCTTTGGGGGGTGGGGTGAGTGGGGAGAAACCAGGAAACCTTGAGTGATATCCACTTAAAAGAGATTGTTACAAAGTAGAAGTGACTAGATTTATTTGGCACCAAGAGAGAAGGCTCCAGAATCCCTAACCCCCAACATGATAGTATTTGGGGATAAGGTAAGTGGGTTTTCATGAGTTCATGAATCTGGGGTCCTCTTGACGGGATTTGTGCCCTTGTAAGAAGAGATAGCAGAGAGTTGCTTCCTCGCTCCATCATGTATGGACACGGTGAGACGGCGCCATCTGCAAATCAGGAAGTGAGCCTTCCCCAGGGAAACAAGTTGGCTGGCACATTGGACTTGGGCTGCCCAGTCTCCAGAACTGTGAGAAATGAATTCCTGTTGTTCCTGCTCCCAGGCTGTGGTATTATGGTCGTGCAAGCTGATTAAGACAGCATCTCTGATGTGTAGGTGAGCCTTAGAAGGGTAACCTATGAGACTGGCATAGAGGGTTCTATTACTACTTCTAATACCTATTGATCACTATGGTTTGAATACCACTTCATGTCTACAAATTTATCTGGTTTCACAATGACCGTCTGAAGAAAGTATTCCATTTTTTTTTTTAAATTTTTTTTCAACGTTTTTAATTTATTTTTGGGACAGAGAGAGACAGAGCATGAACGGGGGAGGGTCAGAGAGAGAGGGAGACACAGATTCAGAAATAGGCTCCAGGCTCCGAGCCATCAGCCCAGAGCCTGACGCGGGGCTCGAACTCACGGACCGCGAGATCGTGACCTGGCTGATGTCGGACGCTTAACCGACTGAGCCACCCAGGCACCCCGAAAGTATTCCATTTTAAAGATTAGGGAAGTGAGTTGCAGAGAGGTTAACTCACTCAAATGTGGCAAGCTGAATGGTGGCCCCTGAAAGATGGCCACACTCTAATCCCAGAGCCTGTGAATGTTACCTTATTCCATAAGCATCTTTGCAGGTGTGATTACGTTAATGACTTTGAGATGGGGAGATTATTCCAGATTATCTGGGTGGGCACCAGATGTTATCAGAATGGTCCTTCTAAGGAGAGGCATGTAGGCAATGTGATGAAGGCAGCAGAGATTGGTGTGATGTGGTCACAAGCCCAGGACTGCTGGCAGCTTCTAGAAGATGTAAGAGGCAAGGGATGGATTCTCTCCTGGAGCCTCCAAAAGAACCAGCTCTGCAGGACCTTGATTTTATCTCCATAACACTAATACCATGCTCTTGTCCTCCATAACTGCAGGAGATGAAGTTTATATTGCTTTCAGCTACTAATGTTTTGGGAATTTGTTATGGAGGCAATAGGAAACGGATCCACCAACGTTCCAAAGATGATATGCAGAAGAAACAGGACAATGGGGGAACGATTCTTTTAAACTACTGTTATTATTTCTGCACTATTGTAATAAGTTGAGCTTTGAGATTATCTAGATCTGAGCAGCAGAAAACACCCTGAGCCCCACAAGAAGACTCCTATACAATTCAAAGGATGTCTCTTAATGACCCCACACCTTTTGAAAATTCATTATATCCACATTTCTGTGTGTGTGTGAAATGGAAAGAATCAAAGGAAACCATAAAAAAGGAAGCTGTGGCTTTGTCCACATTTATCTCTCTGCTTCTGACTATGTGGAAGGAGCAAGATCCTGGGTGGAAAGTTGTGTTTCCAGGGTTGCAGGTGGAGACAAGTGGTGGAGAGGCCTGTGGCTCACAGCATAGGTGCAAGTGGAAGGAAGCCCTCAATGATCAGGAGCGTGGCTAAGTGAACAATACAGGTATGGGGCTATACTGCTTCTATCCAGAATCTTCTAAAAGGAGATCATTCCTAACTTAGGGCTCAGGATGGGACTGATGGGGGCCACATGCTCCTTTTTGACCAATGATCACAAGGCTGTTACCATTTGAGACCCGCATCTGATTTCTTGTGACATCCATGGATTCTGTGTCAACTCATCTCCTGTTCCCTCTAGGGAACTTAGCAGCGTACCTGAGCATAATACCTGGAGAAGCAATTAGCTGACCATGAAAACATCCAAGGACAAGTTTCCCTCAAGGAAAATGTAGCTTGAAATGAAACTAGGAAATGGTAGAGATATTTTGAGCAGGAAATATGATTCTAGCTCTCCTCTAGACTTTTATGTATGCAGCCTCATCAAGACCAAGTTCATGGGTATGTGACCTGTGCCGTTGCACAGGGCCCTGTACTTAGAAGAGTTTACTGTTCTATTGATGTCATCTTGAAATTCTTAATTTTTTTTTGTTTTTGACAAAGAGCCTGGCATATTCCTTTTGTGCCAGACTTTGCAAATTACATAGCTGGTCCTGGTCTGTGTCTTTATTGCAAGTTGGAAAACAGTTACCTGGGGCCCTCCAAGTCATTAGCACCAATAACTGGTCTAACGATATGGACCAATAATATAGTGTTAATACAATAATTTCTGAATCTAGCGGCTTCCCTCCATGGGTTGCCACCCCATTGTCCACTATTTCCTGCCACATTTAGTTCTCTTGTAACCACCTTCAAGTGTGAGCATCAAGTAATCCCATGTCTCAATGTAGTGAACAAAAATATATAATCAAAAACATTATAATTTTATGATGATGCAAGAGACAATTGGAACAGCTGGTCAACCATGAGATTTTGACCATCTGCCTATCATCTCAAAGTTTCCAGAGCAGGTTGGAATGGATGCACTGGCTAAATCTGGGAAAATCTACCTGTGCCTGGGTCTGGGGTAGAGGAAAGTAGGAAGGTTGTAGGGGAAAGTTTGATCTCCTTCCTGGGTGCATCTTTTGTTGTCAGGTCATGCATATTTTGGGGCTTGAAAGAACCATATGAAGAAAACTAGAGAAGGTGTATGGTCATTGGAAGACTTTTTCCAGGCCACATCTTCCTTTTTTTCCTCTTGGCTCCCAATGGTTTAGACTCTTGGCTTTGTACCTGAAGGCTGGTAAATTTTTAATGAGTAACTTGAGACTTTCATGAAAGACTCTCATGAAAACCCATATGATACAATCACTGGGAAGTATCCCAGGCTCTAAATTTGGACACATCTAGCCACACATTTGAGTTTCTTCTTCCTAGAATCACCCCAGAGTCTCCCACTCCATGCAGGGAAGATGATCCAACACCACGCCTGGCTCTGTGTGCATGATTTGTGTCATGTAATAAGGGCCTTTGGGACCCACCAATATAACCCCAAACAACAAATATAGGTTTGGAAAATTTGGTGTGAGAGCAGGCACATGGAGAAAAAGCTTACACCTTGGTAAAACTAACGCACATCTCCAATTATAGGGCAATATTTCTGTCTCTTTAAAGCCAAATAGTTCCTTCACTAGCTCCACCCAATCTGAGCTTCCTGCCTTAGAGGTTTAAAGGGTGCAAACACTGTTTCCTCACAGTGAAAGCAAAAGCAGCAGCTCAAACAGGTCCTTTGGAGAACAATGGGGAACTCAGCTCCTTCAAAAGAAGGTGGGCCTAGCCTCAGAACAATGGAACCGTGAGGTGCAGCTGGACATAGAGGTGTGCATGGGTGTGTGTTCTGGTCTGAGAGGGGACCAAGTACCGTGCCAGCAGCCCAGCAAACAGGATGCTGCCACAGGAGTCCCGGGGGAGGAAGAGTGGGAGTAAGGAGATTGATTGCCCCATGTCCACACATCTCCTATTTAGCAGGACAAACTTGCTGAGCAGCATATCTTCCATCAGTTGTCATGACAGAGTGAGTGCTGCCTGACACCCCATCCATTTCTCTTAGTGGGAAACTAGTGTCGTCAAGGCAGGTCTTTAGACCTGGAAGGCAATTTAGAGACCAGTCTGTCCCAATCCCTCTTTTTTCCTGAAAGAAAATCTGAATCCCAGATGGTGTGCGTGTGGTTTTATTAAATTCCCCGGGATACCCAGGTCACAAATGGCACAGGAAGCCTAGAGTTCAGCTGGCTGTGTCCTTTCCAACATGTAAGAGAGAAATGGTGTGATCTACAGTGTAACAGAGGAGGTAAGGAAGGGGTGCCATGGGGGAGAGAATGAGCTATTCTATAGAAAACAAATGTGTGTGAAGCCCTTTGGTTGCCTTCCCTATTTCCAGGGTTGCTACCAGTTCATGTTTCTGGACAGAGAGTGATCTACCTCCCCTGGCCTCCCATGATCTATTTCTGATCCAATGTAAACAGAAATGTAGAATCAAGGACCTGAGAAGGAACCAAGAAGAGACCAGAGTGTGCAAGGGTTATGCATGAGTGTAGGGTCAGACATACTTTGCATTGGATCCATTCTCTGCCCAAAGCCCATTAGCGCAGTGACCTTGGGCAACTTTCTCAGCATTTCTGAGCCACATCAATCTCCTCATTTCAAAAATCAAAGTGGGGGCGCCTATGTGGCTCAGTGGGAAGCATGGGACTCTTGATCTCAGGGTTGTGAGTTTGAGCCTCATGCTGGGTGTAGAGATTAAATACATACATACATACATACACTTTAAACATTAGAATACTAAAAAGTATTAAATTACTAGAATACTAAAAATTTTATCACTTCATCAGTAATTACTTACATATGTATGTCTGGAAGATAAAGGTCATTAAAATATACCATAATCAGAGTTCAAAAAGCAATTAGAATTTTTAAAAAATTACCAGGTGTATTCCAATTCCGAGATCATCTCCTAGAATTTAAAATTGAAATCAGCTCCAAATAAGGTTCATAAATTTCGATTCTTTCATATCTCTTAAATTTAATTTGATAAATAAGTTTTCACCTTCCTGTTTCTTTTTGTAAAATGTTTTTGGTTAAGAAATGGTTGGTCCTTTTTCCAAGAGAATTGGACAGTGTACATTTTGCTCATTAAATCCTCAAGACGTCATATGACATGTTCTTCTAGTTTCTGTGTTTTGTATAAATTTAAATTTAAGGAGAGGCTTGATCAGATTAAGGCTTGCCTGGTTAGTTGGGTGGCAATATTTCATAGGTGCAGTTGTAAACGTCCATGAGAAGGCACCTTATATATTCTTCTGTCTCTTTCTGGAATGTAGCAGACAGTAATGATAGCCTAGAGTAACTTTGTTTCATTAACAGTCGCAAATTATAATATTATAATTCTATCATTCTTTCTTCATTTATTAGATGGCATAATCCTTTAAAAAGAAAGTTCTCCTGAATCATACTTTCATTTCCATAAGGTGTAGTTAAAAGACAAAAGGAATGCTTGATTCCTTTTTGTCCATGTTCAGACTGATGACATCATTTCCTAGCATACCCCAAAGAGAACACTTCACTTCTTTCATGATGATGGTATTGTTACAAATTCATGAACTTCAACATATTTGATGAATTTTAATCCATTGAAATTATTATTCTCATTGATACTCAAATTACCCATTCTCTGTCCAGTCAGCCTCTTCAAGTTGGTTCTGTAGTCCTTTCGGTAATATCCAAACATTTTTTTTTGAAAGTGATCTCTGCACCCAATGTGGGGCTAGAACTCATGAACGTGGGATCAAGAGATGCATGCTGTATTGACAGAGCTAGCCAGGCGTCTCACGGTCTGAGTAGTTTTTGATAGAATCCTCGCTTTATAGTATGACTAGATAGTCTAGGATCCACTTGCACATTTCTTGGCCCAGAAATGGAATCGGTACCTTCTCCTAAGAGTACTAATGTTTTTGGTGGGAAATGGCATTTGAAGGGCACAGTATGGGTGCTAAGGGTGTTCATTGCCACTGGGCTTGTCCTTGGGCTTCAAAACTACACATGTGCACAAAAGCTAAGAATAGGACAGGATTCCTGAAAGCAATTTAAGATTTTCTTGACGTTTTCCCCCCTATTTGGCCTTACACTATATCCCATTAGGACAATAGCCAATGAAGCAACTGCATTTTCAAGTTTCTTGGACCAATTCTTTGTGTGGTTTGTCTATTACACCAAATACTATGTATTGCATTTGTTTTTGATTTTTACCAGTTATCTTAAAATATAGTTTTTGTTTATAATTATGTAAGCTATTTCCAGATGTTCCTCACTATCTGCAAGCAGAACGTTCCTATGAAATCTTTTATGAAACAAAATGACATAAAGGATAGAAGCAATTACCATGAATGTACATGGAAAAAGGATGCGCCTTCCCAGATCTCCCCCAAATAACCTCCCTTATGTGTTTCTGATACTTTTAGACACAACTTGTTAACAGATGCACACATTCAATTGAGAGAAAGCCCACGTGCTCATCTGGCTCACAGCTCTGGTGGCTGGATGGTGAACCCCTGTGTGACGTTCCCGGGGAAGGTGATTGGCAGCTGGTGTGGACAATGGCCCACTCGGCCTCTCTATTAGCTCAACTGGCTGTGAAACAAATGCGGAACGCTGTATTCGTGTTCAGCTTCTTTTTTTGTAGAAATGAAAAATCCTCTTTGAATATATTTCAGCCAGCAACAGCAGGTACACATGTAGGTCTTTCATAAAAGAAAAGAGGTGTAATTCGAACTCTCAAAAAGAAGGAAGTACATGCTTTCAAGACAAATCTATGAAATTGAAGTATATTCAAAGTAGTTTCCAGCTTCTACCCTGTCCCCCACCTTATTCCTCCCATCCCTCTGTCAGTAACTTCTTTGGTGACAGTTCAGATGATCTGCCATTGCTTTTTCATGTGCATGAAATATATGTTGTACTTTGTACCTACAGTTCATGTTCCTCCCCACTAGAGAAATGACAGTAAACTAAATATTATTTTCTTTACTTTGCCTTTTTTTTTTTTTTTTTGCTTAATGAAATATCCTGGAGATCTCACCATCCTGGCATAGAAAGGTATTTTTTATTCCTTTCTACAGTTGGATAGTACATCGCTGTGTGTATGTACCTTGGTTTATTCAATCAGACCCCTACTAGTGGGCATTTGGTAGGTTTTTGGTCTTTAAATATTACAAATAGTGATGCAGTGAATAAACATATGCCTAATCTTTTCCTGTGTTTTGTTAGTGTAGCTCTGGGATAAAAGGAAGGGGAACTTCTTCCTCTACCCTTCAAGGTCTTCCAGCTGCACTAAGAATTACATTCACTTGAGGCAGATTAACAAGAGAAAAAAAAAAGCAGTGTGTACAGATGCTCAGTAATGAAACTAAGACCAAGAGAGATGACCAAGGCAGGCAGTTTTTATCCTTTTTAGGCAAAGAGACGATGGATCTGTGAGGGATTGACAAAACAAGGAAGACTTAACTTTGGGAGCATCTGTTAGGGAGGAATTCTTAAGAGACTTTGGGCTGGGGTAGTAAATTAGTAGAAAGTAGTGGGCTGTTTATACACTCTTCTTGGCTCTAAATCTCCTATCCCTGGTCATGAGAGTGTCTCTTTACCTCCTGGGACAGGATGGGCACCTTTTACATGGGAGATTTGTTTCCTGTTTGGAGGGGGACAGAAGAGGGTCTTAATAATCTTCCCACACAGGCTGTATCTTAAGTTACTTTTATATGAAATAGTCAGTATGTCAAAGTTGCACGTTTAGGGGTGACCTGCCCTTGACCACTACAGGCATAAATCCTAAAATTGGGACTCACAATCCAGAATAAATGTATATGTAATTTGTATGATATTGCTAATTTCTCCTCTGTAGGTTTTAGACTGTTTTTCTATTCTCATTAGCCACGGAGAAGAGAACCTGTTTCCTCTAAACCTTTACCGACTGATTATAGCAGCAAATTTTTGCACTTTTGCCAAATCTGTAAGTGGAGAAATAGTATCTCAGTGTAATTTTAATTTGTTACATTTGGTTTTTTTCTTTTCCTACATTGGGTTTCTATTTCTCTACTTTGAGTGTTCATATATTTTTACATAGTTGAGGAGCATTGACATTTCTTTTTTTTCTTTGAACTGTTTATTCATACGTCTTGCTCCATTTTGCATCGAGCTTTTGGATATTTGTCTCTCTGCTTTTAGGTATTCTTTGTATAAGAGGAGAATTAACCCTCTTTGATATAGTCTGACATTCGTATTTTAATTGTCTGTGATGTTCATTGTCTCCCATTGTCTTTTAGGTCTTTATGTAGTCAGATGTATGAATCCTTTTCCTTACAATCTTTCAAATCTTAGAAAGAGTTGCCCCGCCCCTAGGTTACAAAGGATTTGTCTGAGTTTCTTCTAGTGTTTATGTGGATTGATTTTTAGTGTTATATTTCTAATGTATTTAACTTGTGAATGGCCTGAAGACGTGGGTGCAGTTTTGTCTTTTTCTGTGTGGTTTTGTAGTTATCCCAATGCTGGTTATTAGTCCATCTTTCTCCCCATTGCTGTGAGATCCTGCCTTATGGACGATAAATGTAACATGATACAATTGAACTGGATACTCATGAATATAGTAGACCAATTTGGTCTATTTCTGAATTGTCTGTTTTTGTTTTCCATTTGTCTCTGTTCACACACACTTCATACTGCCTTAATTATAGGGGCTAAAATATTTTACTATCTGGTACAGCTGGTCCTCCCTCATCGTTCTTCGCCTTGTTGACTCTACAGGCTAATTTTCTTTCTTCATTCATCCAAGTGAATTTAATAGTCAACTATTTTAGCTGCAGAGAAAAAAATGGAGACAAATTTTTTAAAATTTATATTTCTATATAAACACGTTAAAGAAGTATCTATTAAAACACTGTTGAATTTGGGGAAATGTCTATTCTGTATGAAGGTGTTTTTCTTCTTAAATCTACTAACAAGGATGTGTTGTTACAATCCATTTTCTCATATTGAACCACCCTACTATTTCTGAAATAAATCACATTTAATTGTGGAGTATTACTTTTTAGTGTCTGACAATTTATTTGGGATTTTTGTATTAGTATTCGCAAATGAGACATGTCTGTAGCTTTATTTATTGGTGAAATCTTTGTTAGCCTTTGGGATCAATATCACACTTGTGTCATAGAAAGAATTGGAAAGGTTTCCTTCTGTTTTAAGTCATCAGGAATAGTTTAAGAAAGGTTAAGTGAGATCCCCACGAAACCATCTGGACCTGATACTCTTTTGTAGGGGAACTCTTTAACTACTTTGTTGTTTTTCCATGGTGATTGAATTGTTTCATCTTTCTGTCTTTATGAGACCTACATGGATAGTAGACTACTGCAGGATTTCAGAGAGGAACACATAGGTCATAAGAGCGAGGTGATGTTTTCCACTTACCTTCTTTGACTCTTTTTCTTCTCCTTCCTTTCCTTTACACCACAGAGACCCCTGGTAGTGACATGGCGGACCCTCAGGACAACACTCTGAGGATTATTCTGGTGGGGAAAACTGGAAGTGGGAAGAGCGCAACGGCCAACACCATCCTGGGGAGTAGAGTCTTTGAGTCTAGAGTTGCTCCCCATGCTGTCTTCTCCAGGTGTCAAAAAGCATCCAAGGAATGGAAGGGGAGGAAACTTGTTGTTGTTGACACCCCAGGGCTCTTTGACAACAAGGAGACCCTGTATACCACACGGGGGGAATACAGCCAGTGTGTCCTCTACTCCTGTCCTGGGCCCCACGCCATCATCTTGGTCCTCCAGGTTGGCCGCTACACGTTTGAAGAGCAGGAGACCGTGGCATTGATCAAGACTGTCTTTGGGAAGCCAGCCTTGAAGCACATGATCGTGTTGTTCACTCACAAAGATATCTTGGAGGAGAAGAGCCTGAGTGACTTCTTGGCAGATTCAGATGTGAAGCTAAGAAACATCATCAGCGAGTGTGGGAACCGCTACTGTGCCTTCAACAACAGAGCCTCAGAGGCAGAGAAGGAAGCTCAGGTGCAGGAGCTGGTGGAGCTGATAGAGGAGATGGTGCAGAACAATGGAGGGGCTTACTTTACCAATGCCATTTATGAGGACACAGAGAAGAGGCTGAAGCAACGGGAAGAAAACCTGAAGAAGATCTACACCGATCAATTAAATAATGAAATTAAACTAGTAGAAAAGGAATATGCTCATAAATCACAGGAAGAACGGGAGGAAAAAATAAAATTGCTAAAGATGAAGTATGCTGAACAAATAAAAAATATCAGGGAAGAAGCTGAGAAGGGATTATTTAGAGATGGTTCCAATGGGATTATTAGCTTGCTTTCAAAAATATGGCAGATGTTTTGGTAGTAAAGACCATTTCGTTTTTTCTTCTGAATTTACGATGATTTGCCATAGTGGTAGATTGTAGTTTCCATAGATAGCTGTGACAGTAGCTTCTACTTATGCTTCCTATAACCTGACCCTGTTACTCCTGTCACTGAGTTGCGGGCCTGTGTCCTCTACCTTGGAACTGGGTAGATCTGGGAGTGTTTCAATTAATAGCAGATGATTGAAGCAACACCTTGTGACTCTAAGGTTACATGTGAGCAATGCTTCCTTGCCCTGTTGGGGTTCTTGCCCTTGGAACTTGACTGTCATGTTGTGAGAAAGCCAAGGCTGCCTCTTGAGAGGCCCCCTTCCAGAGGGCTTGAAGTCACTGGCCCACTTCCCAGCTCACCTTTCATTTGTGACTCACACCAACTTGCCCGCCATGCAAATGAGGCAATACAGAAGCGGGCCCTCCGGCTGCCCCGCCATCTCAGGCGAAGTAGCAGAAAGCAAAGATGATCCATTCCCACTGAGTGCTGCCAATATTGCAGCTTTATGAGAACAAATAAATGATGGTTTTTGTTTTTAACCACTGAGCTTCAGAATGGTTTGTTATGCAGTGAGAACTAACCAGAATGAAGCCTCTTCCCAGCTCTCAGTCCCCACCGCCTCTCCTTCCAACCTGTGTCTCTTCACACAAAGTTGGCATAATCAGGCAATGACATATAGAGTTCAAAGACTCAGGAAAATTCAAATCAGAAATCCTGCACATGTTAAGTGTCTGAAACACTGGTCACATGTGTCATTGCACTGCATGGTCACAAGTACTTTTTAGGGAGGTATTGGGTTTCTCTGGAAAGATTGTTCTGTGGTTCATGAAGATCTGAAAGTCACAGGATTCTCTTATTGTGTTTCTCTTTTCTTTTTTAGGGACCATCCTATTTAAAACATCTCCAATTGTATCTGAAAAATCCCATCTGGGCCACATAGTTTTCATTTGCCTCTGCAGAATCACACTTCACCCTAGCTCTTTGCCCCCTGAGGCTGATCTGTTTGCACTGCATTGGTGGGATCTCTTGCTCTCTGACTTCTGCATGGCTGGCCAATGGGAAGTCCAAGTCAGAGGCCCTGTGGAAGTAGAAAAGCAAGGCTGGGGTATCCATTCTCCCACGTCTATCTCTGCAGGGCCATCTCTGACTAACTGCAACCCTACGCCAAAGGTCACAGCTCCTCCCTTGATGGCCTTTCTACCCAACTCTTCTTCTGAATTCCAGTGTTCGTTCACCCCTTCAGGTGGGATTTAATTTTCTTATCGATACTATCAACGTCCCTGTGGTTTCCAAATTCCCTGTGTCCACAGTTTGTAAGAGGCCCCTTCTCTACACTTTCTCCAAGTACCTAATGAGAGCAGACTATCTTTTTCCTGTGAGAACCTGATTGATAAATCTTATGGTACCCAGTTCTCCTTCAGAGCATCTTTATTGTTATTGATGGTTTTTCATTCCCTCTAGTGCTTGTTTTCTGACACCAGAAAAATCTCTCCTTACCCTTCCATGCTGTGACATTTGCAGTAAGTAGATGAAAGGTTCTGTCTTGCTAAAATAATAGAGACACTTCAAAGTTAGATGGGTGACTGTCAGCCACTCAGAAGAATTGCAGACATCCCAAATCCAAATTATTAGAATTTTTATTTGCCCTTTGTTTTGTCTGTGAACATGACTGAGAGTATTTACCATATCAGTGACTTTTGGGGAGACGGATTAGAGATTAAGTCTGGAAAATTTAAGATTCTTAATACCCGCTCATTCTAAGATTCATCACAAGTATTCAGAATATAGTAAAAACACGGAAGAAAAAATCCTCTCATGAGAAAACATGTGTCAAATGACAAAGTGAGACCAAAGTACTCTCTGCCATCATGCACTTCTTATGTTCAAAACTACTTCCTTGTAAGTGACTCTAGTATGTCTAGACAGCAAAGTATTCCTACCCTGTCCTTTTTCATTTCAGAACCGTTTAAAAGATATTTTCCACCAGAGATATGCAGAAGCATTCTTAACACAATTAACTTGTGTTCAGACCATTTGAATGTGCAGCTTATGTAACCTGATTTCTTTTCTCCCAACATTAGATTCCATTTTGGAAGGTAAGAGATAACCAGAGAAAAAACAAGTAAATCAAATAAATCATTATCTCTTCACTTGACAATCGAAATATTGTTCACTCACTTCTCTTAACATATTTTATATTCCAGTTTTCTCTGAATGTGGTTCTATTTCAGTGCTGAAGACTGTGGAATTTCCAGCATTTAATGTGTTCATGATCCCTGTGTTGAAATATGTGATAGTCATGACTCATGATGAGGAATTTACACTAGGATTTATAGAGGAAGACCTGAGGAAAGATTTAGTGTATGAAGTCTACTGTGAAGGATGTGTAGGATGTGTCCATGTGGGTGATGGGTACAATGGTCATGTTTCTATTCAGAAACAGGAAAGCTCATGGTGACGGGTAAGATTTTCAGGGGAAGGATAGAGTCAGGAGCAACAGCGTTCAGTTAGGTTTGTGATAAGTTCAATATCAGATGTCAAAGTTAGGGTCCAATGTAAATGACCTGCATTAACTTGAAATCTGGGTCAGAAGGCCATATGAAAGGCTCGGGGTAACATCAATATCTCCCTTAACATCAGTTGAATCTTTACTAATTGCCAATACCCCGCAGTCCAAAACTATATGCTAGAAGATCCATATAGGATGCCCAAAGGAAGAAGCAAGAACCAGTTTTGTTAGGTTTAGTCCTTCAACTAATTTGATAGATATTTGAAGGGATCAAGAGGAAAGGACCTTTTCTGTTAGGTTTCAGCATTTAAGTAATCTCTACACCCAACATGGGGCTCCAGCTCATGACCATGAGATCAAGGGTCGCATGCTCTTCCAAATGATCCAGCCAGGCATCCCAAGAGGAAAGGGCTTTTTAAACGAGAACATTTAATTTATAGGGTCAATCACTAATTAGTATTGGTCAATTCTTGGAGTTCATCTCCCCAAGGCAGAAGGTGGCCCAGGTGTAACCGTGTGACTATGTAAGGGAGGCCCCACAGGGAGTTGTCTCTGCGTGCCATGTCCAGAGAGATGGAGGTTCTCTCTCTCCTGAAACCTAGTGAGGCGACCTCTGGAGTTTGATACTGCCAGAGGGGTGTGGACGGTGTACATTAAGAGACTTGTGGGGCGCCTGGGTGGCGCAGTCGGTTAAGCATCCGACTTAAGCCAGGTCATGATCTGTTATTTGTTTTTTGGGTGTTGAGATTGGTAAGTTCTTTATAGATTTGGATACTAACCCTTTATTTGATATGTCATTTTTCAATATCTTCTCCATTGCATTGGTTGCCTTTTTGTTTTGTTGATTGTTTCCTTTGCAGTGCAGAAGCTTTTTATCTTGATGAGGTCCCAAGAGTTCATTTTTTCTTTTATTTCCCTTGCCTTCAGAGATGGGTCGAGCAAGAAATTGCTGGGGCTCAGGTCAAAGAGGTTATTGCCTGTTTTCTTCTCTAGGGTTTTAATGGTTTTCTCTCTCACATTTAGGTCTTTCATCAATTTTGAGTTTAATTTTGTGTATGGTGTAAGAAAGTGGTCTGTTGCTTCATTATTGGTATATAGAAAGGCAACTGATTTCTGCACATTGGTTTTGTATCCTGTGACTTTGCTGAATTCATGTGTCAGTTCTAGCAGCTTTTTGGTGGAATCTTTCAGGTTTTCCATGTAGAGTATCATGTCATCTGCAGAACATGAAAGTTTGACTTCTTCGCCAATTTGGATGCCTTTTATTTCATTTTGTTGTCTGCTTGCTGAGGCTAGGACTTCCAACATGATGTAAACAACAGCCATGAGAGTGGACATCCCTGCCATGTTCCTGATGTTGGGGGAAAGCTCTTACTTTGTTTCCACGAGGATGGTATTAGCTGTGGGCTTTTAATATATGGCTCTTATGAGGTTAAGGTAGGTTCCTTCTATCCCGACTTTCTTGAGGGCTTTTATTAAGAAAGGATGCTATATTTTGTCAAATGCTTTTTCTGCATCTATTGACAAGATCATATGGTTCTTATCCTTTCTTCTATTAATGTGATGTATCACATTAATTGATTTGAGAATATTGAACCAGCCATGCAGCCCAGAAATTAATCCCACTTAATCGTGGTGAATAATTGTTTTGAGATGCGGTTGAATTTGATTTGCTAGTATTTTGTTAGGAATTTTTGCATTTATGTTAATCAGGGATACTGGTCTGTAATTCTCCTTTTAAGTGGGGTCTCAGTCTGGTTTGGGAATCAAGGTAATGGTGGCTTCACAGAATGGGTCCGGAAGCTTTCTTCCATGTCTATTTTTTGGAACAGCTTGAGAAGGATGAGTATTAACTCTGTTTTAAATGTCTGGTAGAATTCCCCTAGGAAGCCATGTGGCCCAGGACTCTTATCTGTTGTTAGATTTTTGATAACTGATTCAATTTCTTCACTGGGTATGGGTGTGTTCAAATTTCCTATTTCTTCCTGTTTGAGTTTGGTAGCCTGTGGGTGTCTAGAAATTTGTCCATTTCCTCCAGGTTGTCCAGTTTGTTGGCATGTAAGTTTTCATAGTATTCCCTGATAATTGTATTTCTGTGATGTTGGTTGTGATCTGTCCACTTTTATTTGTGGTTTTTATCTATTTGGGTCCTCTCTCTTTTCTTTTTGAGAAGCCCGACTAGGGGTTTATCAATTTTGTTTGTTTTTTCCAGAAAAGAAAAAAACTAGCTATTAGATTCATTGATCTGTTGTATTGTATTTTTTTGGCGGGGGGGGGGTCTATATTTTTTATTTCTGCTCTAATCTTTATTATTTCTCTTCTTCTGCTGTTCTGCTGGCTTTGGGGTTTCTTTGCTGTTCTGCTTCTACTTCCTTTAGGTGTGCTTTTAGATTTTGTATTTGGGATTTTTCTTATTTCTTGAGATAGGCCTGGATTGCAATGTATTTTCCTCTTAGAACTGCCTTTGCTGTATCCCAAAGGATTCGGACTGTCATGTTTTCATTTTCACTTGCTTCCATATACGTTTTATTTCTTCTTTAAGTGCCTGGTTAACCCATTGATTCTTTAGTAGGATGTTCTTTAACCTCCATGCATTTGGAGGCTTTCCAAAATTTTTCTTGTGGTTGACTTCAAGTTTCATAGCATTGTTGTCTGAAAATATGCATGGTATGATCTCGGTTCTTTTATATTTGTTGAGGGCTGTTTTGTGACCTAGGATGTGATCTATTTTGGAGAATGTTCCATGTGCACTCGAAAAGAATTCTGCTGCTTTTGGATAAAAAGTTCTGGAAATATCTGTCAAGTCCATCTGGTCCACTGTATCATTCAAAGCCATTGTTTCTTCATTGATTTTTTTTGCCCAGACGATCTGTCCATTGTTGTAAGTGGAGAATTAAAGTTCCCTCCAATTATAGTATTTCTATTGATAAGACCACTTATGTTTGTGATTAACTGATTTATGTATTTGGGTGCAATCAAGTTGGGAGCATAAACATACAATTGTTAGCTCTTCTTGATGTATAGACCCTGTAATTATGATATATTGCCCTTCTTCATGTCTTGTTACAGCCTTTAGATGAAAATCTAGTTCGTGTGATATAAGTATGGCCACCCCAGCTTTCTTTTGACTTCCAGTAGTATGATAGATGGTTCTCCATCCCCTCACTTTCAATCTGAAAGTGTCCTCAGGTCTAAAGTGGACCTCTTGTAGACAGCATATAGATGGATCTTGTTTTTTTTTTTATCCATTCTGATATGTTATGTGTTTGATTGGGGCATTTAGTCCATTTACATTCAGAGTGATTATTGAAAGATATGGATTTAGTGTCATTGTGTTACCTGTAGGTTTCATGCTTGTGGTGATGTCTCTGGTCCTTTGTAGTCTTTGCAGCATTCCACTCACAGAGTCCCCCTAAGGATCTCTTGCAGAACTTGTTTAGTGTTCATGAATTCCTTCAGGTTTTGTTTGTCTGGGAAAGCCTTTATCTTTCCTTCTATCCTGAATGACAGCCTTGCTGGATAAAGGATTCTTGGCTGCATATTTTTCCTAGTCAGCACATTGAATATTTCCTGCCACTTCCTTCTTGCCTGCCTAGTTTCAGTGGATAGGTGTGCTACTACCGTTATGTGTCTACTCTTGTAGGTTAAGGCCTGTTTGTTCCTGGATGCTTTCAGAATTTTCTCCTTATCTTTGTATTTTTCCAGTTTCACTATGATATTCTGTGGAGAAGATCTATTCTTGTTAAATCTGAAAGGAGTTCTCTTTGTCTCCTGGATTTGGATGTCCATTTCCTTCCCCAGATAAGGGAAGTTCACAGCTATAATTTGTTCAAGTAAACCTTCTTCCCTTTTTCTCTATCTTTTCTTCTTCTTCTTCTGGAACTCTTATGATATGGAATTTATTATGTTTCATTGAATCTCCTCGTTCTCTATTTCTCCCCTCTGGGTCTAGGATGTTCTTATCTCTCTTTTCCTTGGCTTCATCATTTTCCATAATTTTATCTTCTATTTCACTTAATCTACCCTTTGCCTCCTTCATCCTTGCTGTCACTGCATCTGGTTTATTTTGCACCTCATTTCTTAATTCGTTGTGACTATTTCTTAGTTCCTTGATCTCTGTGGCAATAGATTCTCGTCTGTCTTCTATGCTTCTTTCAAGCCCAGTAATATGACTATCATTCTAAATTCTTTCTCAGTTATATTGCTTATATCTGTTTTGAGCAATTCTCTAGCTGTCATTTCCTCCTGGAATTTCTTTTGAGGAGAATTCTTCCGTTTCATCATTTTGCCTAGTTTTATGTCCCTTATGTATTTTAATAGCTTCTTATGGGTCTTGGTCCTGTGAAGACTATTATATTAAAACAGGGGGTCATAATGTTGTCCAGGGCCTGGCCCTTCAAGAGGTATTTTTGGAGTGTGTTTTGTGCTCTCTGTTGTTTAGACTCTGATTACTTTATCTCCCCAATCCTAGTGGTGGTTTGGACCTTCCACCAGGAGTGCTTTGATTTGTTTGATGAAGTATGCCTGGAAAAAATAATTTTTAATGGGGGTGGTGGTGGTGTAAGAGGCCTTATCCCATACAAAGAGAGAAATGACAGGGGCAGGGAAAAGGAAAAGAAAAAAAAAATTGACCAAACAGAGATCAGAGACACTGTATGGCTTAGTCCATAGAGAGAGAGAGAGAGAGAGAGGAAAATAAAGGAGATACAGAAGAGGCATAAAGAGAATAGATTAAAAATGTCTGCTTAAACAAAGCAACAACCAGAATAACCAGACTAGAGAAGGGAAGAAATAAGAGGAAAAGAAGAAGAAGAAGGAAGAAAGATGAAAGAAGAAGAAGAAGAAATATATATGTATATACATACATAAAATAAAAATTGACCAAGAATCAAATCAGAGAATGCAAAACTACTGGACCAATATCTGATGGTGCCTTGTAACCAGTGCCTGTGCTGGTCTGGAGGAGGGACTGTCTGGTTCAGTCAATGTTGAGTCTTGCTCTGTTAGACACACAGTTACCAGGTGCAGAGGGGCATGCTTTGGTGTGAGCAGGTCCACCTCCAGTGTGGATCCATTGTCCATTCCCTGAAGCCCCACCTTGCTGGTGATGGGGAGTAAAATGGTCACACCCCAGTGTCTCCTCCCCAGACCAGGCATCCTAGACCACTCTGTTCAGGTCGTCCTCACAGTGCCACAGGAGCACGAGTGGGCAGTCTGTTTTGCTCCAGGATCTTGGGTCTCCCAGGCAGTCGGCTGGGATTCAAACCCCAATGTCTTAAAGGATCCTGCTCCACGTGCCCCAGTTCTGGCATAGTGTCACTCCAGGCTATGGTCACAAAGGGCCTCTGGGTGGTGGGGGGGTCCTGCAGTGTCCTTTGTCCTTGGAATGGCTATTTGCCTTCTTCCCACAGCACTCAAGGGAGGGGATTGCTCTCTCCAACTGTGCCTGGGAGCTGGCTACAGAGCTTGGGCTGGCTCCCCTCCTCCCCAGGTACACAAAGAGGCTGGAGAAAGCCCTGAAGTTAAAAATTGGTACTTTCTCCATTTTTTCTGTTCCCCAACCCATGTTTTTTCTCTTGTCCAAATATAACCTTCCACTTCTGCAACCTCTCTTTCGCTTTCTTTTGTGTTTCTGCAGAAGGGGATACCTCCCCTCCATTCCTACGCTGCCTTTTTTATCTCTCCCAGTTTGAAATCATGCATCTATGGCCCATCACATTGTCCTCATGGGCCTCTGGAGATGTTTCTGTCACTCTGTAGCCTGGATTCCTGGAATTTCAAGCCTTCTCGCCTCAATACTTCCGTGTTTGAGGGACGAGGGAACTTCAGATTCCCTTACTTCTCTGCCATGTTAACTCCTTCTGAAAAATTTTTGAAGTGTTTATTTATTTGTGTGTGTGTGTGTGTGAGAGAGAGAGAGAGAGAGAGAGCATGAGCAGGGGCAGGGCAGAGAGAGAGGGAGACACACAATCTGAAGCAGTCTCCAGGCTCCAAACTGTCAGCACACAGCCCAACGTGGGGCTCAAACCCATGGACCTCGAGATCATGACCTGAGCTGAAGTCAGACATTCATCTGAGTCACCCAGGCGCCCCACCCCTCAGTGAAATTGAGAGTGTGATTATTACACTAGATGATTTGAGTACATGAATGTGACCGATAGTGATTGGAGAGGTTTTTTGCTTAAAGCAGAACCTGTGTAAGGTTTCCCCCAGGTGGCACGGATGGAGCCATTTTGAAGGGCCGATGGGAGGAAAGAATAAGTCTCTTCTCTCCCTGTCCTTGTGACATCCCTCTTATTTAATCACATAGTTGCACACAGGAGGACTTTGATGGAGAGGAGATTCCAGTAGAGAAGAACCCCAAGATCTTGCGGATCCTAATTCCTGTAACTGAGGTGTGTGTTTCCTATGAGTGTAGCACTGGGAATCCAGGTGACAGGCACTTTGCTCGTGCAGAGAACTGACAGGAAGTTCCCACATCCCCCCAGGGATGGACACTTATGTGTAAATCACAGAGAATCTAGAGATTCAGAGAGGTGGAGTAGGGCCTCCAATATCTCAGGTGGGTCAGGGTCCCTCTGGGCCCTGGGCCTTACTTATTCAACGTCAATCAGACCCAAGACTTGACCAGCTAAAAATCTGTGCCAAGGAGTGTCCACATCCTTGCGTCTGAGGAGAGGACAGGTGGTCAAGAGCACAGCAGTGAATGGACATGATCCTTATATCTGTGTGGGTGACTTTGCCAGCAAGCTTGTGGCGTGGCTGGTGCTAAATTTCTGAGTACACTTAGAGACCACAACTTGGCCTTTTGAGAGTGAATTTCATTTTTGACAGTCTCAATCTGGTAAATAAGGTGAGTGACCAAAGCATGCTGGTGTTTGGAAGCAAAAAGAAGCTACACATTAGAGAGTTGTCTTCCATTGTCGCCTTTAACTCTGAAGACGACTCTGCTGAGGGAGTTTCAGAGACTCCCTGTTGCGAGTGATGAGCCCTGAAGATGCATGTTCCAGAGGCAGCGATCATTTGCCAAAGTGCTGTGCACATAGTCCATGAACAACAACCCAGAGTGCATTTGTAATCATTTGTGAATGTGGATGTAAGGTTGCATAATTTCTGGTATGTTTTTAAAACAGTGGTCTATCTATGTTTATTTCATTTTATTTATTTATTTTCGGCCTCGTCTATGTTTGTGAACAAAAATACAAAATGGAATATCTGAGGCAATTGTTCTGAAGTTCTTTCTTCCTGTTAAGAAGTATCTTGATTATCTGAAATTCTTCCTAAGTTGGACTGCATTCTCTGGGGTTTGGGATCAACAATGACCATGTTGCAGAAGGTGGCATTGATGGTAAGAAAACCTTCTTCTTAAGGACCTGAAGCTCTGAATCTAGGCCTGGCCACTCACATGTTCACATCAGGAACAGTTTGCTGTGCATATTGTGCAGAGCACATAAATGGTGCCTAAGGGACATGGGTAGGTGAGCGGTGCATGAAGAACTTTTGTGGCTGATGGATGCGTTCGGTATCTTGCTTGTTATGATGGTTTCACTGGTGTATACATACTTTAATCATGTCGAAAATGTTTGTATTTTCTATTTTAAATTGCACTGTCTTTGTATTAATGAATTTTCAGAGTTCTTGACACATTCTATTCTTTGTCAGATCTTTATCAAGTATATACACAAGTTCTTTCTTTATCTGATATGTGACTCACAAACATTTTCTCCCAGTTTGTAGATTGCTCTCTCTGCCCCTTCCTGCTCACGCTCTCTATCTCTCCCTCCCTCCCTCCCTCTCTCTCTCTCTCTCTCTCTCAAAATAAATGATTAACTTTGAAAAATCATGTAAATCTACCACAACTGATTATCCTAATTGCATCCAATTGTACCAAAATGCTGCAGGCTTCCACTGCAGGGCTGGGTAGGGGGCATGGGCCTTGCACCTCAACCTTGTGTGCTGTGAGGTGCTCACAACCCTTTGTCACCAGAAGACAAAAACAGAAGGAGATGCAGCAGGAAATGGTTGCAGTGAAGACAAGAAAGAAGTGTGGCTGTGCACCGGTAAATTGACAACAACCGTGTTTGTTCTTGTGAGAAGGTTCTGGGAACTGGGCCAACGTCGATTGTAGACTACAGACTTCCTGGGTACTGAGCTGTGAGGTGCATAGGAATCATCCTTTCTTCTCTTTACTATGTCATTTCTAATAAAGTGTTACAGATATTTTTACATGCATGAGAGGGAGGACATGGGTTGAAAAAAGGTGTCAAATTATAAAACAGAAACAAGAAATGTGTAAAGAAGCAGACATTGTCAAAAGGCAAACTGCAAAACCTTTGAGGCTTTGAGCTCCAAAAGATGCAGAAATAGACTCGATCTGTGGATGAGAAAAGATACAAATTCATATCGTAACGGGGCACGGACACAGGTAGTATGACAGCTTGTTGCCAGTTTTAGGTGATTGTAAATCATGTTGGGGTGTCAGGGTGGCTCAGTGCATTAGATGTCTTGAGTTTAAATTTAAACTCTTGATTTTGGTCCAGGTCATGATCTGATGGGTTGTGAGTTCAAGCCCTGTGTTGGGCTCTGCACTGAAAGCATGGAGACTGAGATTCTTTCTCTCCCTCTCTGTGCCCCTTCCTGCTCATGCTCTCTCTCTCTCTCTCTCAAAATAAATGAATAAACTTAAAAAAATCATGTAAATCTACCATGACGGATTATCCTAAATGCATCCAGTTGTACTAAAATGCTGCAATTTTTCAGCTTTATTGAATTTTAATTTACATAAAATAAAATTCATCTCCTTTAAGTAGATTTAATCACCAATTGAAAAATACATCCAGCACGTCTTGCTATTTCCCACTAGCCTATATATGTGTATGTTGTCATAACATATATTCATTTTATTTTATCTTTTATCTTTTGATCCCTTCCCAGGTTTCACCAATCCCCTCAACCTGGGAAGCAGCAGCCTCTTCTCTGTAACTATGAGCTTGTCTTGTTTTTTCTTTTTTAGATTCCATATATAAGGGAGATCGTAGAGTACTTGTTTTTCTCTGTCTGCCTTATTTCACTGAGCATAATTACCTTGACATCCATCCATGCTGTTGCAAATGGCAAGATTTGGGTTTTTTTTTTTTTTTAAATGGATGACTAATATCCAATTGTGTATATGACATGATTTCTCGGTCCATTTATCCATCAGTGGACACTTAGATTGTTTCCATATCCTGGGTATTGTAGATAATGCTGCATTAAAGATGGGAATGCAGATAACTTTTCCAGTTAGTGTTTTTTCCTTAGGATAAATACCCAGAAGTGGCATTACTGAAACATATGATCGTTTTTGTTTTTTTTTTAATTTTTTTTTTCAACGTTTATTTATTTTTGGGACAGAGAGAGACAGAGCATGAACGGGGGAGGGGCAGAGAGAGAGGGAGACACAGAATCGGAAACAGGCTCCAGGCTCTGAGCCATCAGCCCAGAGCCTGACGCGGGGCTCGAACTCACGGACCGCGAGATCGTGACCTGGCTGAAGTCGGACGCTTAACCGACTGCGCCACCCAGGCGCCCCCATATGATCGTTTTTTAAAAAAAGTTTTTAATAAAATTTTTAATCCTTATTTACTTTTGAGTCAGAGAGAGACAGAGCTAGAGCAGGGGTTTGGTAGAGAAAGAGAGAGACACAGAATCCCAAGCAGGCTCCAGGCTCTGAGATGTCAGCACAGAACCTGATTTGATGCTCGAACTCATGAACTGTGAGATCATGACCTGAGGCGAAGTTGGATGCTCAACTGACTGAGCCACGCAGGAGCCCCTCATTTTTTTTAGAGAGAGAGAGAAAGGGATAGGGACAGAGGGAGAGAGATAAAGAGAGAGAGAGGGAGAGAGAGAGAATCTTAAGCAGACTCCATGCTCAGCGTGTAGCCTATGTGGGACTCAATCGCACGACTCTGGGATCATGACCAGAGCAAATATCAAAAGTCCAACATTCAATCAATTGAGCCACCCAGGTGCTCTCTTTCTTTCATCTTTTTTAGTATCAAGGGATTTTATAATAACTTTGGAGAAATGTCAGTAATTTATGACTATAATTCTGTAATGCCTTATTTTAGAATATAAAAACTTCACTGGATTCTAAGCTAAGCTTTTAAACTTTAAAGTTAAATTATACTGTTCTCTCTCATGTCACAATCCCTGACAGGATGGTTGCACACATGAAATAGAAAAAGACACTTGGTCTTTCCACACAGGCATCCATTTTGTACCCTACAATGGTGAGTTGGCTTGTGTAACCTGCCTAGCTGGCTTCTTAATAGGAAGAAGCAAAGTTCCATTTTGAATATAAATGGGGAGGGGAGTCTCCCACTGAGATGCCCCAAAGTCAGATTTTCTGTTACTTGCTGCATTGCTCTTATGAGGAATAGCTACCAGCAGCAGCAGCTCAGAATTCTCTTTGTAAACTATAATATTTTTTTTCCTCTTCTGTGGGCTACTTAGCTACAAAAAGGAAGAGTAAGAAGCTCCAGGAAATCCTGGAAAGTACTTGGGCATTCCCCAAGTATTGCAAGAGAACTTCAGGCTTTCTATACACTTCGAATAGGCTTCTTTAGAAGGGCCTTCTATAGAGTTCTGGGAGCGCAGCAGTCACTTATGGGAGGGGACCCTGGGGCAACAGAGGAGGGATGTGTGTGAGGGGAAATGGGGGGCCATGCAGGAGAAGCAGCTGGATTACCATCCTAATGCTGTGGCTTTTGTTTCCTGATGTCCCAGGGCTTAGAAACCAAGATGGCAGAGATTCACAGCTGAGACTGGTCTTAGTGGGTAAGACTGGAGGAGGGAAAAGTGCCACAGGCAACAGCATCCTTGGAGAGAAAGTGTTTCATTCCAGCATTGCGGCAACATCTGCCACCAAGACCTGTAAGAAACGGAAGAGCAGGTGGCAGGGAAGAGAAATTGTGGTCGTGGATACGCCTGGCATTTTCGACACCGAGGCACAGGATGCTGACACCTGCAAGGAGATTTCTCACTGCATCTTCCTGACCTCCCCAGGGCCTCATGCTCTGCTCCTGGTGGTCTTGCTGGGCCGGTACACGCAGGAAGAGCGAAAGGCCACGGAGAAGATCCTGCAAATATTTGGACTCAGAGCTAGGAGATACATGATTCTCTTATTCACCCGGAAAGATGACTTGGATGGCATCAATTTCCATGATTACTTACAGAAAGCACCCAAAGATATTCTAGAGTTGGTGGGCAAGTTTGGTGATCGCTACTGCATGTTCAACAATCAGGCGACAGGAGCTGAGCAGGAGGCCCAGAGAAATCAGCTGCTTGCCCTGGTCCAGCGCATTGTCGCTGAGAATGAAGGAAGATGCTACACTAATAAGATGTACCAAAAGGCTGACAACGAGATTCAGAAACAAATGCAAGAAATGCAAGAATTTTACACAGCAGAGCCAGAGAGAGAGAGTGCAGATAAGAAAGGAGTTTGAAGACAAGATCAGAAAGCTGGAGGATAAACTGGAGCAGCAGAAACAAATGGAACAAATGGAGAGGGAATTGGCTGAGAAAGAGGCATTATATGTTGTAAAGCTGCAAAAACACAGAGATGAGAATCAGTATAAGATAGTTGACTTGATCATGAAAGCTCTGCAGATGGTTTTTCCTATCTTCTCTCACCTGTTTATGAAAGATTAACCTGAATGAGAAGATCTGATTTGCTACACATTTTCCGCTGGCCCTGCCAAGCCCCCACCCCAGAACTCATTCACCAACCTTGAAGCACTCTCGATTCTGTCTCTCAGACTCTCAGGACGAAGGGGTATAATCAGATTCACTGGTGGTGATTGGTAGATGTTTGATTGACTTACCAGGGGAGGGACGCATTCTCAATTTGTGGAACTCCAGAGTAGAAGGTATTGATGATCTTCTAAGAAGATGACCCCAAAATTTCTCTATTTGTCCCAAGTGAAATCCAGATTCCTTTTAGATTGGTGGATCCTCTCCCTTTGTTGCTTATACTCACTTATTTTTGCTTTTAGGACATGGCAATCACCTTACCCATATGGTTTGTTACAAAGATTGGTTCTTCATGTTAGGTAGTCTAATGATGGAGATGCTTATAGAATTCTTTCCAGATGAATGGAAATTTATTTAGTTACACTTTTACAGAGGGACTCAAGTTGTTCCTTATCAGCTGCCCACTGAAGAACAAAGAGTTGTCTGGAAAACAGGCCCTTCAGAACTCAACTAAGTGAAATGCCAGAAAGAGCAGTTGAAAGACGGAGATTCAACACAGAAGACAACAACGGATTGATGTATTCAGACATATCTACAGCAACTCTTTGACAGACTTCAATGCAACATATTTGCTGAATAACCAGTTCTCTCCTTTTCATGTGAAACTAACTGTTGCCACTTCACCTCCACCACCTCAGACCTTCATAACTTCCTGCACATACCACCCTCTCCCAGCTGAACTGCTTGCTAGTTGGTAGTATAATAAAAGTTTTCTGTTCTGTCATATTTCTATAAATTTGCAGTCCACTTCTTCTTGGAAAATACCTTTGATATTTCTTTTTTTAATTATTTTATTTAAAATTTATTTATTTATTTAGAGGCATGAGCAGGGGAGAGGCAGTGATAGAGAGAACCCCAAGCAGGCTCCACACATCAGTGCAGAGCTTGATGCAGGGCTCAAACCCACAAACCATGAGATCATGACCTGAGCTGAAACTGAGAGTGGGATGCTCAATGGACTGAGCCACCCAGGTGCCCTACGTTTGCCACTTCTTCTAAGACTACAGGTGTGAGTTTCACTTTTTGGTAACAGTTCAAGATGATTTCAGAGCTAGTCTTGGTCTACCCTCAACACATCTCTCCTCCTTTTCCTTGGAAATTCCCAGCCACATTCTCAACCCCTCTGCCAGTCAAACACCACCTTCTCGTTGGATTCATTCATTATGCACTGATAGAAATTATGTGTAACCAAGGCTTTAGAGACCTTTCTGGTTTTCCTGGAGCAAAAATCCCCTTTAATATATGGATAACAGTAGGAGGTGTCTCTATCTGTTTTCTACTTTTCTATTTGGTACTTCTCACATAATCCAAGTGAAGGTTTCCCAAAGCACATTTCCATGTTCTACCAATATGTTCTGGTGGTCATATGTGACTTATGGCAACTCTCCTCACTCTGCCATCTTGACATTGGCTGTCTATGCTCAAAGCCATTTTGCCCAAAGAGACATATACCTCTCCCAGTTTTACCCAAACACCCATGAGTTTAGACTGTACTTTTAATTAATCTCAAGGATAAAGGAAGCACACCACAAAGAAGCTCACAATCCCTCACAATCCCTTCTCCCCAGGAGAAGGGACCAAGATGGTGGAGTAGCATGGAAGTTTTCTGCTTTTCTCATTCCTGAAATTCAGCCAGATCAGCACAAAAGCATTTTGCACCCTAGAAAATTTATCTGAAGATCAACATAATAATCTGTATAACCTGAGCCACAGAACTTGGCAGATACACAGGATGAGACGTGATTTGGGAGAGAGAGAAGCAATGGAGGATAGGGAGTTGTTTTTGCTTGTGGAGATAGGACAGAAACAGGGGGTAGAATACAGGAAAACACTCCCCCAAAAGGCAACTGTAGAGAAAGAGAAAGAGTGGAAACACCCAAAAGGGACTGAACAAGAAAGCAAGAAAGGAGAAAGTAGACTTTCAATACCATTAAGAAGAAGGGCCCTATAAACAAGGAAGCCCAGAGTTGGAAACTCTGTACCTGGGTACCTGGTGGTGATCTGGTGGGAAGGGTGAATCCCCAGGAGTGAGGTCCGAGGGCTCTGAGGGCCACGTGGGGAGAAGCAGTTCCCCTGCTAAGAGAACATTTGGTAGAGGTCGTGTGGCCTCCCCACAGGTAAGTGTCCCAGTGGACCCTGGACAACAGCTGTTTGTTGGTTTTAGAACAAAGGCATTATGGGGCAGTGAAGTCTGGCACCAGATGTGTGTTGTGATCTACCACAATCCCTGAGACACTGCTGCTACATGAATGGGCGAAAGTCTTGTGGGGCACATTGGTACCTGGCTGTAGCCTCTGGGCATCTGCAGCAGGTGGTCCCATGAACGTTCCCAGGGGTGGCGAGCACCTGGCCATTGCTTGGCAAGACCCTCCCACGGAGGGTTGGAGTGGGTCCATGACTAAGGGACCTCAGAAATGAGGGGTTTGGAAACACAGCCCATTCTGAGATGAAATTCAGAAGGGAGGTGCCACCACATGGCTTGGTCGCAGATAGTGTAGAAGTGGGGAGTGGATGGATGCTGGAGACAAAGGAAGGTTGCATGTTTTTAATTACCAAATGTTTTCCTACTTTTTATTTCCTTTTTTCCCCCTTCTCTCCCTTTTTCTCTACTCTGTCAAGCTTCTTTCAACAACCACACCAAAACACACCTAGGATCTAGCATCCTTCATTTGATTTTTTTGTGTGTTGTTTAAAATTTTTAAATTTTTAAATAATTCCATTACTTCTTCCAAAATGAAGGAATTCACTGAAAAGAAAGGACAGGAGGAAATGCTCCCGACAAATAAGCAAAATGTCTGAACCAGAATTTAGGGTCCCGATAATACGAATATTAGCTGGGTTTGAAAAAAGCATAGATTCCCTTTCTGTGGAGATAAAAGAAGTAAAATTTGCCATCATGAAATTAAAAATGCTAGAATTGAGATGCAATCTCATATGGTTGCCATGGTGGCAAGGATGGATGCAGCAGAGCAGGGAATCGATGATGCAGAGGACAAACTTATGGGGTTAATGAAGCAGGAAAAAAAAGAGGGAAACTAAGGCAAAAGAGCATGATATAAGATTTAGAGAACGTGGTGACTCAGTAAAAAGGAACAACATCTGAATAATAGGGGTCCCAGAAAATGAAGACAGAGAACACAGAGAAGAAGGTTTATGTGAGGAAATCATACCAGAACACTTTCCTACCCTGAGGAAAGACAGACATCAAAACCCAGGAAGCACAGAGAACTCCCATCAGATTCAAGGAAAACCAACTATCAACAAGTCATTTCATATTCAAATTCACAAAATAAAGAGACAAGGAGAGAATTATGAAAGCAGCAAAGGAAAAAAGCCCTTACCCTACAAGTGCAACCAGATCAGGTTCTCAGCAGACCTATCCACAGAAATTGGCAGGACAGAAAGGAGTGGCGGGATATATTCAATGTGCTGAACTGGAAAAGTAAGCAGCCAAAAGCTCTTTATTCAGCAAGGCTGTTTGTTCAAAATAGAAAGAGAGATAAAGTGTTTCCCAGACACAGGAAAACTATAGACATTTGTGGCCAGTAACCAGCCTGGAACGAAATTGTGTGGGGGACTCTCTCAGGTGAGAAAAGGTGAACCAAAGCAAAAAAGACAAAAGCAACAAAGACCAGGGAACACCACCAGAAACTCAAACTCTACAGGCAACACAATGGCAATAAATTCATATCTTTCAGTACTCACTCTACATGTCAATGGACTAAATGCTCTAGTCAAAAGACATAGGGTAACAGAATGAATAAGAAAACAAGATCCATCTTTAGGCTGTTTCCAAAAGACCTGTTTTATTTTTTTTATTTTTATTTTTTCCCTCTTTTTTTTAATATATGAAATTTATTGTGAAGTTGTTTTCCATACAACACCCAGTGCTCATCCCAAAAGATACCCTCTTCAATACCCATCACCGACCCTCCCCTCCCTCCCACACCCCATCAACCCTCAGTTTGTTCTCAGTTTTTTTTTTTTTTTTTTTTTTTTTTTTTTATTTATTTTTGGGACAGAGAGAGACAGAGCATGAACGGGGGAGGGGCAGAGAGAGAGGGAGACATAGAATCGGAAACAGGCTCCAGGCTCTGAGCCATCAGCCCAGAGCCCGATGCGGGGCTCGAACTCACGGACCGCGAGATCGTGACCTGGCTGAAGTCGGACGCTTAACCGACTACGCCACCCAGGCGCCCCTGTTCTCAGTTTTTAAGAGTCTCTTATGCTTTGGCTGTCTCCCACTCTAACCTCTTTTTTTTCCTTCCCCTCCCCCATGGGTTTCTGTTAAGTTTCTCAGGATCCACATAAGAGTGAAAACATATGGTATCTGCATTTCTCTGTATGGCTTATTTCACTTAGCATCACACTCTCCAGTTCCATCCACATTGCTACACAGGGCCATATTTCATTCTTTCTCATTGGTGTGCACATTTTCTTAAGCACCAATTCTCTGATACAGATTTGTGAGAAAGGACAATGAGATAGGGAGATTTTAATTCTATTTTTAATTCCTCTTGAGTTAATAGTTGCTTTTGTAGGAAAAATGCTTTGAGCAGGCTTATGCAGATGAGTCCCTTAGACTTTAAGTCAATTGCTTCTTGTGGAGCAGTGTGGAGTACACGGGGAACAGCCTACGTAGCAAAATTAAACATAGACGCTGCACAGCTACCTCGTTCTCACCCTCATGGTGAATTCCCTTGACAATCTCCCAACCAAATTTTCATACAATTCTTAATGCGTCTTCATTCCTCCATGAACTGAGGAAAAGACAATATATCTCTTGCTTTCTGAACCTGGAGAGGTGGAATCTGGGACACATGTCTCATTGGTTTATTCTTTAATCCTCTCTGTTTTCTTACCCCTGGAAGAAGACAGAGTGTTCTCAACTTCTGTTATCTGGACATCTACTATATAAAATTCTATTGGGCAGCAAGGGAGCCCTGGGCTTTGTCATGTAAATTGGACAAGTGCTAGACTATAGGCCATCCCTTGTGAAGAAACACCAACACCCTGCATTACAAGGGTGTCATGTTTTCACAAATCCTTTTTTTTTTTTTTTTTTTTTTTTTTTTTAGTGTAGAAGCTGTTTCTTCAGGTTTTTCTCTATACTGTGTGAAGCATTAGCATGTATCAGAGCCATAGGGAAGTCTTGTTAATGTACAAAGCCTGATTCAGTAGGCTCGGGGTGGAGCTTGAGAATCTGCATTCCCTACAGGTTGTGTTGTTCACAGGTGTTGCCCATGCTGCTCGTCTGGGACCATACCTTCAGAGTGACTGCCCAGTCACAAATAATCTCACATTTGAAAGGGACAAAGTCATTTCAATCATATTCAAGGCATTTCCCTCGTTCCAATTGTTACCAGCTAGATTCAGAATACTGAAGACTCCTCGTCTCCAAGATTCTCAAGTATACATGCAAAGAACTAAATCAAATAAGGCAAAATGCCAGATTTCTATCAAAAGTCTAGGACTCCCTAGTAAAGACGGAGTGAAGACCAGAGCAGGGGTCAAAACCCGAAGTTGGAAAACTTTATTCTTCTCCCTGAATGGAACAGAGCTAGTCGCACATCCTGGGGCCATCTGACAACCAGATTTACTGTCCAAGAAGGTGACTCAGCTGGGACCTGCCAGAAAGAATATCTTTGGTGTGTATACAGAATGGAATAAGAAACCAAAAGTGTGGGTCACGTCTGGCCCCAGTAAGCTAAGAGGGAGAAAGTACCATCTGTTTCATGTTTTTAAAAAATAAAACATAATAGGAAAAAGTGGTCTACTGAACTATCCTAACATTCTCACATTCTGAAACAGATCAATTACTGTCTTTCATGAGGAGATCATTTATGAAGGGCTCGCAGCAGAGTTTCTGCTTCCCTGGGGTGAAGGTGGAGGGATCAGCACTTTCTCCTCTGAGCCAGAGAGAGGAGAGTCACCTCTTGTATCCTTCTCTGTGTCTTTCAAAAAAAATGCTAATGAGGTGCCTGGGTGGCTCAGTTGGTCAAGCATCTGACTATTGGTTTCCTTTGCCTGAGGTCATGATCTCATGGTTTCCTGAATTGGAGCCCTGAGTAGGGGTCCATGCTGACAGTGGAAGGCCTGCTTGGGATTCTGTCTCTCCTTCTCTCTCTGCCCCTCCCCGTTTGTGCTATCTCAGGCTCTCTCAAAATAATAAATAAACTTTAGGGGAAAAAGGGAGGTGCGATTATACCAGGTGGGCCTGACCTAATAAAAAAATATTTAAAAGCAAGAGATTCTCCCACTAGAGAGAATATCCATGTTGAATATCTGTATTGAGAACTGCCTATCAAGAGGGACAGCCAGGGTGACCCTCTGGGAGGAGGAACTCAGTCCTACAACCACAAGCAACTCAATGCTGCCAACAACTTGAATGAATTTGGAAAAAGACCCTGAACTCCACAGAAGACACGACTGAGCAGCTGACTCCTTGACTGAAGCTTCAAGCAACTCTGAGCACAGGACCCAGTCAGGCCTTGCCTAGACTCCAGACCCCCAGAGACGGAGCTAATAAGCGTATGTTGTTTCAAGTTGCTAAGTTGGAGGTCATTTGTTAGGCACTGATAAAAAAGTAATGCACTTATTATATTTATAGTGAGTTTCTTTTAAATAGCATGTGGTTGGCCTTGCTTTTTTTTTTTTAAATTTTTTTTAACGTTTATTTATTTTTGAGACAGAGAGAGACAGAGCATGAACGGGGGAGGGGCAGAGAGAGAGGGAGACACAGAATCTGAAACAGGCTCCAGGCTCTGAGCCATCAGCACAGAGCCCGATGTGGGGCTGGAACTCACGGACCATGAGATCATGACCTGAGCCGAAGTCGGCCACTCAACCGACTGAGCCACCCAGGCGCCCCGGCCTTGCTTTTTAATCCAGTCCTACAGCCCCTGCTTTTTATTCTGGGGTGTTTAGACCATTTATCACAGTCTACATGGAAGTACTATTAGACCACTTCACATGTCGTTTAAGAAACTTACACTAGTGTACTTAACAATTTCTCCCTCCTGGGTGTTGTCATGCCTTACTTTCACATACGTTGTAGGTCCTTCCATACACTATTACTATTTTTGTTTTAGACAATTGTCTTTTAGAGCTATAAAATGTAAGCTACAAAATGTCTTTTGTATTATCTTCCTTTTTGCCATTTCTGGAGCTTTTTATTTCTTTAGGTAAATACAAATTTCTGTCTGGTATCACCTTCATTCCTTCTGGATGAGGAACTTCCTCCAATATCTGTTGTAGCACAGGTAAGTCAACAGTGAATCCGCTCAGCTTCTGTGAGGCAGGCTTTAGCTCACTTTTATATTTGAAAGCTATTTAAAAAAATTTTTTTTAATATATGAAATTTATTGTCAAATTGGTTTCCATACAACACCCAGTGCTCATCCCAAAAGGTGCCCTCCTCAATACCCATCACCCACCCTCTCCTCCCTCCCACCCCCCATCAACCCTCAGTTTGTTCTCAGTTTTTTTTTTTAAATTTTTTTTTCAACGTTTATTTATTTTTGGGACAGAGAGAGACAGAGCATGAACGGGGGAGGGGCAGAGAGAGAGGGAGACACAGAATCGGAAACAGGCTCCAGGCTCTGAGCCATCAGCCCAGAGCCCGACGCGGGGCTCCAATCCCGGACCGCGAGATCGTGACCTGGCTGAAGTCGGATGCTTAACCGACTGCGCCACCCAGGCGCCCCTGTTCTCAGTTTTTAAGAGTCTCTTATCTTTGGCTCTCTTCCACTCTAACCTCTTTTTTTTTTTTTTCCTTCCCCTCCCCCGTGGGTTCCTGTTAAGTTTCTCAGGATCCACATAAGAGTGAAACCATATGTCTTTCTCTGTATGGCTTATTTCACTTAGCATAACACTCTCCAGTTCCATCCATGATGCTACAAAGGGCCATATTTCATTCTTGAAAGCTATTTTTATGGCTTAGAGAATTCTGGGCTGACACTTTTGTTCTTTCAGTAATATAAAGATGTCAGTCAATTGTCTTCTGGATTACAAGCTCTGACAAGGAATCATCTGTAATTACAATCTTTATTCCTCTAATATAATGTGCCTTTTACACCACAGTAATTTTTAAGTCTTCCTCTTTATCTTTGTTTTTTTGCAGTTTGAGTATGAAGTGCCTAGATTTTTATTTGTTTGTTTCTGTATTTATCCTGCTCAAGCTTCTCTGGGACTCTTGGATCTGTGTCTTGGTGTCTTCCCTTGTTTTTACAAACGTCTGAACCATTAGCTCTTCAAATGTTTCTTCTGTTCATTCTCTTTTTTTCTTTTTCTGGTACTTCAGATACATGTGTGTTAACCTGTTTGATTTGCTTTGCAGCTCCCAGATACTCTCTTCTCTTTTTCTTTTTCTCACTCATTTTTAACTTTTGTTTTCATTGGAAGAATTTCTATTCTCTCTTCTTCAAATTCACTGACTCATGTTGAGTCAACTGTGTTGATTGATGTACCTGCTAGGGAACACTTCATCTCTGATAGTGCTTTTGACTTCTACCACGTATGTTTGATTCTTATGGTTTTCATCTGTCTGTTGAAATTTCCCCATCTTTTATTTCATGTTGTCCAGTTTTTATTCAGTCCTTGTTGTTATTTTAAAATCCCTGTTCAGTTCCTGGACTTTTTGTGAGTCTACCCTGTTGATTGTGTTTTATTTTTGTTCTCCTGCTTTTAAAACAAGTTTCATAATTTTATTAAATTGTAGACATAGGAGGAAAGGAGCAAATGAAATAAATAATATTGATGCCTAGATACAGAATCCCTTGTCCTCCATCAGGCTGTTAGGGTGGGATTTGAGTCAGCCCACAGGGAGTTGGACCGGTTGGGACTGTTGCTACAATTATCGATAGAGCAGCTAAGGCCCCATATTTCTCTAGGGTGCCTTGAGCTTAGTGTGGGCACTCAGATGCCATGTGGTTTTACTTAGTGTTCTCATCCCGTTTACCTTCAGCTTCCAGTCATCCCTACACACTCTGCTTCCCAGAATCTCTCCAGGCCCGTGATGGATGGCTGGTGCTTATCAATCATTGCTCCTATGGCGTGTGGGGGCAGGGCAGCACATATGTCTGTTGTCCTGGTCCAGCCTGAGTCTTAAGCATGGCCTGTGCACCTGGGCCTGGGGACGTGGACTTTCTCAGTAGGTCTGACTGTACTAGGGTTCTCAAGAGAAACAGAACCAGGTGGAAAGATATCAATATCTATACCTATCTCTCTCTCTCTCTCTCGATGTAGATATATATCTGTATCTATAGATATTGGTATCTTTCCACATTTGCACTTTGTAACTGGCATCTAATCATATCCTACCTTATACTTCCACTAGCTCCCAGGAATATACACACAATAATGTGTAGTATTTATTATTGTGAATAATACCTGTGGAGTATGTATGAGTGTGAAATGTATCTGTTTATGAAATCCTTTTTTTAAATTTCTGAGTATTTACTCTTACGAAAAGTTTCCTCTTGGATTTGATGATTCTGTATCACAGTTTTATGGAATTTAACCTACAAAGTGGTTTTATCATATTATTTCATCATACACGAAAGCTATCAACATGAACATTAATGTGATCATGTCAATAAAGAAACGGAACCCCTTTCGGCCCCACCTCTTGGAGCAGGTGCATAGGGGATGGCTCTGAGACAGACACAAGTCCGGGGCCACGTGCCACACCCTGCTCTCTCCGCTACTCCTTCTAACACGCCCTCGCAATGTCCCAAGTAGGGCTTTTTACCCGTGGGTGTCGAAGCCTTCCTTTGATTCAAGCATACATTTCCGTATGCGAATTTAAAAGCCATAATACTTATATTTATTTTACCTTCCCATTTCTATATGCAAACAAGACAGAAACAAACAACAATTGGAGGGCGTGTGTGGACACGTGGTCACGAGACAACGTGAAATGAAAGAATGACGGGTTAAAGTCAGCCCCACAGTGCGTGCTCATGCACACGCCGCCCTGGAGGCAGAACTGGGGACAGCGGCCTTCCCCCCAACCCTGGCCCCCTCCCTGCTGCCCCGCGGGTTCCCGAGTTGCAGGGTTACGGAAGGGATTCCCCCCTTGCTCAGAGCCCCCGTGTGAGCCCCGCAGGGCTGCTGAGGACCCTAAAGACGGAGATTAATGGCGGACTTCCGCCCAGCGGCACTTCACCGAGCCAGCTCACTGCAAGGGCCACCAGGGCCCTCAGGCCTCCTGACCACAGCTCACCACAACCCCGAAGTCCAACCTGCATCTCCCACTCTGGCGCCCCAGGAACTAGTGGCATGGCGGGCCCTTCTAATCCACATGGAACTGGGATGGCCCTAGGGGGTCCCCCACCTTCTCCACGTGGAGCTGCACCCCCCTCCCGCCAACACCACCTACCTTCCAGCCCCTGACCCTGGGCCAGGTCAGTAGGTGCCTCCTGTTGCATCCAAACCTCCGGACTAAAGCATGGCTGATTTGAAGAGAGGAGCCAACTTCCTTGAAAGTGTTTTGTCACATTCTGACAGAGCAATAAGGAAAACCTATGGGTTGGTTACACAACCTAAGGATGGCATCTGATTTTCTAATGATGTGGCGGTCAAGCACTTTCATGGGCTGGCCTACCCCCATTAAACTCCATGGTACCACCATAGCAGTGGAATGTCGGGCGTCTGAGGCTTTCCACCAGTGCACCTGTGGCTCCCTCTTTCTCCATTGTGTGAGACGACCTCTGGGTTTTGCTTTGTTTTATTTGTTTGTTTGTTTTGTTTTTTTGCATAGTAATCCATTTGAGAAGCACAATGAAGACATTCCCCAAATTTCGACTTCACTTTGGAAAGACATCAGCCATAATAAATGCTAGAAACTTGGGAACTGTGTTATTTTCAGTATAGTTATTTCTCTTTTTTGGCAGTAAATTATTGTAAAGGAAATAAACCGATGTATCAGAAGTAAACATTAATATGTCTGACCGTGACATCACTTTCACGGGTGATAATAAAACATCCAAGGGTCACAAAGGGCCAGATCTAGCCGGGTATAAGAACTAGGACAGTATTAAGGAGGGTCAGTGTCTGCTTTGGTCTGAATGTTTGTGTCCCCCCACAGGTTTCATATATTGAAAATTTCGTGCCCAAGAGGATGGTTTCAGGAGCTGGGGCCTTTGGGAGGTGAGTCAGTCAAGAGGGTAGATCCCATATGACTGAGAATTGTGCCCTTCTACAAGAGGCCCCAGAAAGCTGACTCATCCCTTCCACCATGTGAGGACACAGCCAGATGTCAGCAGTCCGCAACCCAGAGAGGTCTCTCACCAGATCCTGACTGAAATCACATCTCCATCTTGGACCTCCAACCTCTAGAACCATGCAGAAAATTTTTCTGCTATTTAGAAGTGGCCCAGTCTGTGCTTTTTAAAATTTTATTTCTTATTTTTTTAATATGAAATTTATTGTCAAATTGGTTTCCATACAACACCCAGTGCTCATCCCAACAGGTGCCCTCCTCAATGCCCATCACCTCCTGCGTCCCTCCCACCCCACATCAACCCTCAGTTTATTCTCAGTTTTTAAGAGTCTCTATTGGTTTGGCTCCCTCCCTCTCTAACGTTTGTTTTTTCGTTCCCCTCCCCCATGGTCATCTGTTAAGTTTCTCAGGATCCACATAAGAGTGAAAACATATGGTATCTATCTTTCTCTGTATGACTTATTTCACTTAGCATAACACTCTCCAGTTCCATCCGCATTGCTACAAAGGGCCATATTTCATTCTTTCTCATTGGTAAGTAGTATTCCATTGTGTATATGAGACACAATTTCTTTATCCATTCATCAGCTGATGGACATTTAGGCTCTTTCCATAATTTGGCTATTGTTGAGAGTGCTGCTATAAATATTGGGTACAAGTGCCGCTATGCATCAGCACTCCTGTACCCCTTGGGTAAATTCCTAGCAGTGCTATTGCTGGGTCATAGGGTAGTTCTATTTTTAATTTTTTGAGGAACCTCCAAGTTTTCCGGAGCAGCTGCACCAGTTTGCATTCCCACCAACAGTGCAAGAGGGTTTTTGTTTCTCCACATCCTCTCCAGCATCTGTAGCCTCCTGATTTGTTCATTTTAGCCACTCTGATGGTGTGAGGTGGTATCTCACTGTGGTTTTGATCTGTATTTCCCTGATGAGGAGTGATGTTGAGCATCTTTTCATGTGCCTGTTGGCCATCTGGATGTCTTCTTTAGAGAAGTGTCTATTCATGTTTTCTGCCCATTTCTTCACTGGATTATTTGTTTTTCAGGTGTGGAGTTTGGTGAGTTCTTTATAGATTTTGGATACTTGCCCTTTGTCTCATATGTCATTTGCAAATATCGTTTCCCATTCTGTTGGTTGCCTTTTAGTTTTGTTGCTTGTTTCCTTTGCAGTGCAGAAGCTTTTTATCTTCATGAGGCCCCAAAAGTTCATTTTTGCTTTTAATTCCCTTGCCTTTGGAGATGTATCACGTAAGAAATTGCTGTGGCTGAGGTCAGAGAGGTTATTTCCTGCTTTCTCTTCTAGGGTTTTGATGGTTTCCTGTCTCACATTCCGGTCATTTATCCATTTTGAGTTTATTTTTGTGAATGGTGTAAGAAAGTGGTCTCATTTCATTCTTCTGCATGTTGCTGTCCAGTTCTCCCAGCATCATTTGTTAAAGAGACTTTTTCCATTGGATATTCTTTCCTGCTTTGTCAAAGATTAGTTGGCCATACTTTTGTGGGTCCAATTCTGGAGTCTCTATTCTATTCCATTGGTCTATGTGTCTATTTTTGGGTCAATACCATGCAGTCTTGGTGATTACAGCTTTGTAGTAGAGGCTAAAGTCTGGGATTGTGATGCCTCCTGCTTTGGTCTTCTTCTTCAATATTACTTTGGCTATTCAGGGTCTTTTGTGGCTCCATACGAATTTTAGGATTGCTTGTTCTAGCTTCAAGAAGAATGCCGGTGCAATTTTGATTAGGATTGCATTGAATGTGTAGATAGCCTTGGGTAGTATTGACATTTTAACAATATTTATTCTTCCAATCCATGAGCATGGAATGTTTTTCCATTTCTTTGTATCTTCTTCAATTTCCTTCATAAGCTTTTTGTAGTTTTCAGCATCCAGATCTTACGTCTTTGGTTAGTTTTATTCCTAGGTATTTTCTGCTTCTTGGTGCAATTGTGAATGGGATCAGTTTATTTGTCTTTCTGTTGCTCCATTATTGGTGTATAAGAACGCAACTGATTTCTGTATATTGATTTTGTATCCTGCGACTTTGCTGAATTCATGTATCAGGTCTAGCAGACTTTGGGTGGAGTCTATCGGGTTTTCCAGGTATAATATCATGACATCTGCAAAAGTGAAAGCTTGACTTCATCTTTGCCAGTTTTGATGCCTTTGATTTCCTTTTGTTGTCTGGTTGCTGATGCTAGAACGTCCAACACCATGGTAAACACAGCGGTGAGAGTGGACATCCCTGTCGTGATCCTGATCTCAATCACTCAGAAATACAAGCAATTCTCAGGGAATACTATGAAAAATTATATGCCAACAAATTGGACAACCTGGAAGAAATGGACAAATTCCTAAGCACCCACACACTTCCAAAACTCAAATGGGAAGAAATAAAAAATTCGATCAGTTATCAAAAATCTCCCAACAACTAAGAGTCCTGTACCACATGGTTTCCCTGGGGAATTCCACCAGACATTTAAAGCAGAGATAATACTTATCCTTCTCAAGCTGTTCCAAAAAATAGAAGGGGAAGGAAAACTTCTAGACTCATCCTATGAAGCAAGCATTACTTCGATTACTAAACCAGACAGATACCCAACCAAAAAAAGAGAACTACAGGCCAATATCCCTGATGAATATGGATGCAAAAATTCTCAGTAAGATACTAGCAAATCAAAATCAACAGCATATAAAAAGAATTGTTCACCATGATCAAGTGGGATTCATTTCTGGGCTGCAGGGCCGGTGCAACATATGCAAATCAATCAGTGTGCTACATCACATTAATAAAAGAAAAGAAAAGAACCATGCGATCCTGTCAATCAATGCAGAAAAACCATTTGACAAAATTCAGCATCCTTTCTTAAAAAAAAACCCTGGAGAAAGTTGGGATAGAAGGAACATACTTAAACACCATAAAGGCCATTTATGAAAAGCCCAAAGCTAATATCATCCTCAATGGGGAAAAACTGAGAGCTTTCCCATTGTTTTTTTTTTTTTTTAATAGCAACTCAAACTGACTAAGACAGTGTCTACGTTTTGATAAATGCTCTCACACACACAAAAGTGTTTGTTTCCCTTTGCCATGAATCCACTTTCTACAAAACACTACAAGTCATTTCACTATTTTTTCAAGAAAGAAAAATGCATCCAAACTACTAAAATGAATTAAGGACATTTGAAAGTTAACCACATTTATTTGAATAGTGTACTTATAGTCAAAAGTGACATCTAAACGCTAAAAGTCAACTTGAGCCTTTGGAAAGTCGATATAGTGTCCAAGGCTTCCTGCGCCATTAAGACTCGCAGTCTGAAACTCCACGTTTCCTTTGAAATTGGTTTTAAGTCTCTCTCAGCTCCTTGTACCCAGCCCCTCTCCTTGCAGGCTCCCCGCATTTGGAAGGGCAGCGCCTTCAATCTGGGTCTGGGGCCCCCCCACGGGAAAAGCAGCAGGACAGGTAAGAGTTCCCCCTCCAGGAGCTGGAGCGCCCGCTGCCACCCCTACCGCGGGCCTCCAGCCAGCGCCGCCCCCGCCCCAGACCGCGGGACACCAGCCGCGCGGCCACCAGGCGGAGCGTGTCCTCGGGACGCGCGTGGCGCCGGGCCCACGCCAGGCCGTACACGTCGTCGGTGAAGGGCGCGCCGTCGTGCTCCAGAGCCAGCCGCTCCACCAGCGCCAGCAGCTCGCCCACCTGCGCATCGCGCTCGGCGCCCTCCGCCCGGTTGTCCAGGGCGCACACGCGGCCGCCGCACTCGGCCACCAGGGCCCGCAGCGCGCGGTTGTCGGTGGCGCGTACGTAGTCGTGCAGCGAGCCCCCCTCCAGGTCCTCCCGGCGCGTGAAGACGACCACGGCGCGCGCCAGGACGCCGGCGCCGAACAGCTCGCGGACGCCGCGCGCCGCCTCCTCGTCCTGGGCGGTGAAGCGGCCCAGCTGCGTGACCAGCAGCAGCGCGTGCGGCCCGGGCGCCGAGAGCAGGTAGCAGCTGGCCCGCTCGGTGCAGTCCGGGTCCGCGTGTCGCCCTTGGGCGGTGAAGAGGTCGGGGGTGTCGGTGACCTCCACGCGCCACCCGGCCCAGCTGCGGCTCCCCAGGGCGCAGCTTCTGGTCACCGGGGTGGCCGCGAGCCTGGACGGGAAGAGCCTGTGGCCCAGGATGCTGTTGCCCGTGGCGCTCTTGCCCACTCCGGTCCTGCCGGCCAGGATGAGCCTGAGCCTGCGCTCCTGCGCCAGCGGCTGCTGCTGGTCGTCCGGGTCCTGGGAACCTATGAGGACAGAGTAGGCTTGGGCCGCCGGCCTGAGAGCGCGCATCTCGCTCCACCGGGGCTACGGGGTGCCTCCTGAACGGAGGAGGGCACCGACGCCTCCCGCTTCTGCTTGTCCAACCAGGCCTTTCCCAGGCGCTCTGGTTAGAGCTTGTGCGACTCCGGGGGCATCTTTAGCCACCTTTCTTCCATCTTTGGCTCAAGTGCCTGCACCTGCCCCCCAGTCCATGCTCCGGCACCAGGTGCACACTGCTCTGGAGGGTCCCCCTCGACGGTTGCAGGCCATAACTTCAGCTGACATTGCCTCTGGTCGTCTGCACCTTGCAGAGCTGCTCCGTGCTCGACGACTTCCCAGGCCTCTGCCAGACTTCTCCCAGGGGCCATCCCAGAGAGGAGATGCGGGAGGGCATAGAAGGCCTGGGAGGCCGGGGAGTCCCAGACACCCCGGGTTGGAATCACAGCCCCGCATGTGCCAGCTGTGGAACCCTGGGCAAGTTTAGTCTAGGCCTTTAACGTCTTCTGCATAATGGGAGGGGTGACAGACAGTTGTGTCTCCCAGGGTTGCTCAGAGTATTAGGTGACAGGATCTCTTTGCTTCTTCCCTTCCTCCACTTCCCCTCCTCCTCCCTCTTCTCTCTAGGAAACCTGCTTCCAGTAAGACACAGTTAACCCTCCATCCTTGTTCACGGACACAGTCTACCTGGTAAACCGTGTTCCCTCCAGTCCATGATCTCAACCCTCCACATCTTCTGTGGGGATCGGAGTAGATGTACTATCCTCATTGTACCCTGTGGGACCCAAGGCACAGTCTGGTCAAGGCACTTAATATCCTACAGTAGGGCAGGGGCAGAGGTCCAGCAAAAATACAAAGCTGGAGCTCTAGCTGTTTCACCCCAACATGGGGACATATCTGGGATTTGTCTCTGTTCAGTCTTTTTTTTTTTTTAATGTTTATTTATTTTTGAGAGAGACAGAGACAGAATGCGAGTGGGTTGGGACAGAGAGAGAGGGAGACGAATCTGACACAGGCTCCAGGCTGTGAGCTGTCAGCACAGAGCCCAACGTGGGGCTCGAACTCACGAGCTGCAAGATCATGACCTGAGCTGAAGTCAGACGCTCAACCGACTGAGCCACGCAGGTGCCCCAATGTCTCTGTTCAGTCTTGAGTTAGCCCATGGCCTTGGGACTCAGAGCTGACAAGTACACGCTGAGATCAGTTCTTACCATAGGCATTTTCTTCATCCCTGGCCATCTTTCGTCCTTCCATGCCCACCTGAAAGAGTTCCGAACACAGCCTGTTAGTTCCTTCATTCCTTCAATCTTTCATTCGTTTATTGAATAGGTATAACTACCTAAGGTGGCTCAGGCAAGGTCCAAAGAGCTGGTGACATCCCAATGAAAGGTCATGCTTCCTGCCCTCCTCTGAACATCAGAATTTGGGGAAGAACCCTGGAAGGACCTGGTTGGTGTTGGAACCAAACCATGAGATCCTTTGGTGAGCCTCGTTGGTCCTTTCAGGGACCCCGAATGCAAATGACAGAGTGGAAGTGATAACCCGTCCTCTGTGTCAGTGAGTGAGCCTTAGCTGAGAATTTCCCAGGTAATTTATGTCAGTGGCATTAACTGTAGGCACAAAGTTTTCCCAGAAGAGTCCACAGCCAGGGGAGACTTTGGAAAACCGTGAGAATCAGAAATTCTGCTCAGTGATTTGGGGAACAACCTTAGGGCAGTTGGCCGGGGATGGGCAGGGGTGGGGGGACAAGAAGAGAGTTTGCAGTTTGCTTTTGAAAATTGGGAAAGATACCTATCTCCCATGCTAATGTGAAGAACCTGTGATCTGCTCTCCGAAGACCAAAGAATTTGGCTTGTGTCATTTGTGTAAATATGACCTGTGTGCTGGAGAGATGGGACACTCCCTTCTGGCTCCTGGTGTTCCTGCCCCGAATCTGAGGCCTCTGAAACTAAGCGATGACCCCAAGTCCGGCAGGATTTACTACAGCTAGCCACTCAGTGATGGAGTCTGCATGATCTCACGAGGACCTGGTCACAAGGGCGCAGCTCTGGTCTGTCTGCTTTGCCAGCCCTGTGTCCCACTCACTCCCCTTCTGGGTCAGCTGCTCCACAGAGGACAGGTTTCAGGGCCTTTCCAGCCCACCTGTGTGCTCACCCCCATGACCACTCATTCTCTCCCACGTTTCTGTCTGAGTCCTGTCTGTTCTCCACCATCCATTTCAAATGCTACCTCTTCATGGCAACACCTGGCTACTACGGGTGACCGTGCTGTGTCCCATGGGCAACACACAAGGACAAGCAAAGGGAAGGGTTGATTGATAACTTGTCTCTGACCCGTTAGATGACAGGTTTGTCTTCTGCATAACGCCCCTTTCGGCTCCCCAAAGCCCTTGGTAAAGTTGATCCCACAGGCCTCAGGTGAGTAGTGGTCTTGTGTGTAAAAATTAGCAAACTCCCATAACTGACTGCACAGCAGAACTGAAGAAACAGCCAGAAGATTCAGTGCAAAGAACAAGAGTTTAGCTAAAGCAAGAAGTCCTTATCGATGACGGAACTGACCAAGTGTGCTCTAGGAAATCCATTGGACTCCTGGCCCCTATGGGACTTCCCAAAGGTTTGCGATGGTTTGGGATGGGATTTGAAAAATTCTTCCAGAGTTTCTGAGCGCTGACATCTGGGGTTTACAGGCTTGGAGTCATTGACTGATGTAGAACATGGAGACTCCTAGCATCTTAAATGCAATTGGATATTAGTAGTCCCCTGTTTCCTGAACCTGCTGTCTTTTGGAAGTATCTATGGGAGTCTTTAAAATATATATTTGACATTTTGTTTCATAGATGTAGAGTAATAAGAAAAAAGGGGGTGCCTTTGTGGCTCAGTCTGTTAAGTGTTTGACTCTTAATTTTGGTTCAGCTCATGATCTCATGGTTTGTGGGTTTGAGCCCCTCATCAGGCTCTGTGCTGGTAGCACAGAGCCTGCTTCGGATTCTCTCTCCTTCTTCTTCATGTGGGACTCCCCTGCTCATATGTCTGTCTAAAAAACAAACAAACAAATAAATAAATAATAAATAAACGTTAAAAAAAACGGTATCTCTCACCCCTCCTCCTGAGGGATTTCTTTTTTTTTTAAATTTTTTACTGTTTTCTTATTTTTTTGAGAGACGGTGAGACAGAGCTCAAGCAGGGAAGGGTCCGAGAGAGAGAGGGAGACGAAGAATCCAAAGCAGGCTCCAGGCATTGAACTGACAACACAGAATCCATTGCAGGGCTCAAAGCTTAATGGATCAAGCCACTGAGGCACCCTCCCCAACCCCCTGAGTGATTCTAATGCATTGGGTCCCTGCTCTGAGTTTCTGAGCCATTCATCCTGTCCAAGCCCTTCATGTATAGCCAGTGTAGGGATGAAGCTGGCTCCCAGTGCACAGAGCCCTGGGCAGCTTGGGCAGGGGACGGGATGTGCAAGGACACACAAGCACGTGTACTGCACAGGTCTGAAGACCATGTTCATAACTGTTGCTGGCTCCTGCAAGTCCCTGGGGGTGCACAGGGCTGAGGAGGTGGAGGGTGTGAGTGGGGTTTGGCTCACAGACACGATTTCCACTCTGCGATGTGTTCTGAGGTTAGACTCACTTGTTTGTCCTCAGAAATGTCTCTCTCCTTGGCTGCACATGCCCTCAGAGGGAGTGTCTGCAGACTTCTCCAGCGTGCTCAGCCCTGACAGTGCTTCTAGCAAACACCTTTCTGACCAGGTGAGGAGCAGGACAGGACGAAGTATGTAGTCCCAAGTAAAAGTGTACGCACTCCACGGCTGGAGAAGATGCTTACCATTTCTTCTTCACTTGCTTGTTCTGAAACTCAGAGCTCCCTGAAAAGCCTGCAAGAGTGAAGTTATTCTTTCTAGATCCTGCTCCCCTTCCTGGAGGTAGTAGAATGCAGTTGCCCACTCAGTGAGCTGCAACCAGGCCCTGAATTCCTTAGAGCCCTCCTACCCCCTCCCACTTCCTCCACTCCCCTCTGTCCCAGGTGGCTCCCTTCCTCCCCTTGTGTGCTCACCTTCCAGCAGAAGTGGTGACAGGCCCTGCTGTTGACTGCAGAAACCAGCGACCTGGTGCTGTGCCTTGGGTTGTGAGTACAGAGGCTGTTCCTGCCAGCACAGAGCAGGGAGGAAGTCTCAGAGCCCAGGGAGGGAGGGCCCAGTGGTGCCGATTTAAAGGGACAGGACATGGGTCGGGTGGGCCAACGAGGGGTGCCTTTGCGTTGTTTCCACTGCTCAACCCACCCCCTGCTTGGGACTGTGTTGATCTTTTCTGAAGGTCGCTGTGGCACCACATCTTGTTCCCGGGAGGGGCTGTAACCTCAGTGAAGGGCAGTTTAGATTTCTGAGGCCTGTTCTCAGTTTTGGCCTCTGCCCACCACTCTTATGTCCAGTTGCCTTTTTCTTTTTGGGTGTTTTCCTAGAAAATGACCTCTTGAGAGTCTCTTTCCCCAGGAATCAGGGAGGAATCCTTGACTGGACATCAGTGTGGACAAGGCCACCAATGTGGTCCTCTCTGCCATCTCCTCATTCCTAAAGAAAAAGAGGTCTTTTCAGCTATTAAAGATCAGACGGCAGGAAGAGGATGGAATTTTCATAGGAGACTTAGTCTAGCCTCAAGTTGGTATCTCTGGCCCAAGTGTCTGTTTCTCCTGTCAGGAGGTCATGAGAGAGGAAAATAGCCGTGAGTAAAATAGCCAGACTTTGTGTGGAGAGAAGGCTACAACAGCGTATGGTGCTATGTGCCCTGGACCTGGTTTGTTCTGGAATCAACTCTGCGATCTTGCCCAACTCACTTACAGTTTCTGGAGTCACCTCTCCCCGTGTGTAGTGAGGGCTTTCAGTTAACCTGAAGCTAATGCTCTGGGGCCTGATTTTTAGCCAGTCTTGCCAGTTCATTCTCTCTAGTGAAGATACCTCACCCATGGCCCTCCACCTTATCCCCCCACACCCTATCCAGCTCTATTGAGATATAATTGAAATGTAACACTGTGTAATTTTAAAGGGTGCAATGTGTTGATTTGGTACACTCTATATTGCAAAATAATTGCCACCAGAGTATTATTAGCTAACACCTGCATCACATCACATATTTACCATTACTCTTTCTGAGTGAGAACATTTAAGATCATCTATTCTCTTAGTAACACTTAAGGTATGATACAGTGGTATGAGCTATAATCACTGTGCTGCCCATTAGATTCCCAGAACGTATTCATCTTATAACTGGAACTTTGTACTCTTTGACCAATGTCTCCCCATCCCCCCATCCCCCAGCCCCTGGTCACCACTGTTCTATTCTCCATTTCTATCAGTTTGGCTTTTTAAAATTCCACATAAAAGTGATATCATACAGTATTTGTTTTTCTCTGTTCAACCTGTTTCGCTTATGATAATGCCCTCAAGTTCGACCCTGTTGTTGCAAATGACAAGATGTTCCTCTTTCTTTTCACAGAACTATATATATATATATATATACCCATAGATGGACCCTTAGGTTGCTTCCACATCTTGGGTATTGTGAGCAATGCTGTAGGGAGCTTGTGAGTGCAGATCTTTCTTTGAGATCTTGCTTGCATTTCTTTTGGATAAATACCCAGAAGTGGGATTGCCGGATCAAATGTAATGCTACCTCTAATTTTTGGAGGACCATCCATACTGTTTTCCACAGTGGCTGCACCAATTTGTGTCCTGTGCACCCTGCACAAAGCTTCCCTTTTCTCCACATCCTCCCTAACACTTGTTACCTCTTGTCTTCTTGATGATGGCTGTTCTAACAGGTGTGAGGGGAAACCTCATTGTGGTTTTGATTTGCGTTTCCCCTGATGATGGTGATACTGAGGACATCTTCATGCACCTATGTGCCACCTGGATGTCCTCTTTGGGAAAATGCCTGTTTAGTTCCTCTGTCCTTTTTAAATAAATTGCTCGGGTTTTGCTATTAATTTTATGAGTCCTTTATGTATTTTGGGTATTAACCCTTTATCAAATGTATGATTTGCAAATACTTTCTCCCATTCAGTGGGCTGCCTTTTTGTATTGTTGATGGTTTCCTTTGCCAGGCAGAAGCGTATTAGTTGGATGTAATCTCACTTGTTCATTTTATCTGTCGCTGCCTTTGCTTTTGTGGTCAAGTCCAAAAAATTATTGCCAAGACTGATGTAAAGGAGCTTACCCCCTGTTATACTCTAGGATTTCAAGTCTCTTAGATTTATTGAGGCCCATTTTATGGCCTATTGGCCATATTTAGGAGAACGTTCTCTGTGTACCTGAACAGAATGCATAATCTACTTCGTTGGGTAAGGTGATCTAGTGTTAGGTCTAATTGGTTTATCTCTGGGTCACATCTTCTGTTTCTGTTTTGACCCTCTGATTAGCTGTGGTATGCGGTGTTCAACGTGGACACTGAAGTCTACAGCTTGTTGTTGAATTGTCTATTTCTCCTTGATGCCCGTTATTTTTTGCTTCCTGTGTTTTGGGGCTCAATTGTGAAGTTCATGTGTGTTTATAATTATTACATCTTCAAATTCACTGAATCTTTGTTCTAGCCATTGAAATCTATCGTTGAGCTCCACTAGTAAAATTTTCATTTCAGTCATACTTTTCTGCTGCACAATTTCTATTTTGTTGTTTAAAAAAGCAATTTCTGTATCCTTATGGACACACAGACAGCAGCAAATCAAGGCCTAGAAAAGCAGAAAGGGAATCAGTATCCAGATTCACTACACCATGTTACCTAAAATACCCAGTTTTTGACAACACCTGTAAGATGTACAATGAAACAGGAAGGTGTGACCCATATACTGGAAAAACTGAGGCCACAGGAATTGCCTGGCAGAGGCCCTGGATATTGGATTCAGAGACAGGGCTTCCAAAGAGGAATTCTAAGCATGTTGGAAGAACTGAAGGAAATCAGTGTGAAAACTCCCACCACTGGTACCATACTTGATGAAAGGCTGAGAGCTTTGCCTCTGTGATCAGAGATAAGACAAGGATATCTGCTCTGGCGCTTCACTGCAACTTTGTGCATGGTGTTTGCATGTTTGGCTGGACTCTCCTGGTGAAGTCTGCTTCCCCTGCAGGGTGAAACGTTTGGTGTCTCTCCTCAGAGGGTGCAGCCTGGGCCTGCAGAGTCCCGGGAGGTGACAGTTGTCTTAGCCCCACTCTGTGCGTCTTTCCCTAACCACTCTGTCTGTCTGTACTATACCCAGTGGTTAAACCTACTGACCACCAGCTGATTCCTCCCAAGATACTGTTCTCTTGCTGGAAGGCTGAGGGGAAAGTGAGCCCCAGCTTCTCGGCCACACCTGCCAGAATGCAGTTTCCTTCCAGAGGAGCTGAGTGTGTGTTGGAAGGGAGGAAGCAGCTTATGGTAAGTGAATAGATTTGAAAATCTATACCTTGCACCAATTATGGCTGTCCCACCAGTACTAGGTCTGTAGGGTTCCTCCAGGACATATGGAAGCCTGTCCTAGTTTTGGGTCAAACTCTGGCCACATTGCCAACCCTCCCCTTCTTCCTTCCTGCTGGCTGCCTGGAGTTTGCCTCCTTTTGTCTTCCCCTTCAGGTGTCTTATTCTATTTAAATGAAACAGCGTCAAAAGGGAGCCAGGCAGCAGTTACCACCCGCTTACAGACAGCCGTCTTTATACGGAGTCCCGCTGTCCTACTAACTGCAGATATGGTGAACTTGCAGAGGGTGAGAGACGCTGGCCTCTCTCTGTATTTCCAAAGAGTGGTTTATATTCTTTCACAGCTTGGACATGAGTCATTTCAGTGCAACTTTCACGTTCTATATCTTCCTGATAAATAAATAATAGTCAAAATAATAAGGCTGCTCGGCTGTTTGTTAGCTATTTATGTTTTGAGTGAAAATTTTTTAAAAGTTGTGGGGACCTGGGGGGCTCATTTGGTTGAACATCCAACTCATGGTTTCACCTCAGAATGATGATCTCACAGTTCTTGAATCAAGCCCTGAGCCGGGTTCTGTGCTGGCAGAGTGTGCTTGGGATCCTCTCTCTGCCTCTTTATCTGTCCCTCGCCTCCTCACTCTCTCTCTCTCTCAAAATTAATAAATTTCAATCAATCAATCAATCAATCAATCATTCAATGAACAAACAACCAGTAGAAAAATTGGTCAAAATTTTGGAAGATAGCAGCATCCGTGTGCACCTGTTCTAATAAAGAGCAGAACTGACTTGTTCAGCCCACATCAGGGTCAAAAGATCTAGCTGCTGTGCTTGCTTTGAACGGGCCCTGGTTGGAGATTCCCAGGAAGACGTCCACCTCATCCTCAGGCCAGCACCAGCCTGGGGAAAGATGGGAAAATTATCCTGTGCAGAGGCCAGTGAGACCTCCATAGTGGGGTTCCTCCTTGGCCCCGCCTTCCTGCCCCAGTCCCTTTTGAGCACAAGAGCAGCCACAAATGAGAAGACATGAACCTGTGACCTTGCCTTTTTGGCCTGATGAGGAAGACAGACTCGGGAGAGGTGAGGCAGGAAATTGCTGGGGCTGAAGTAAGATGTATGTTTTTCTGTGCATGAGTGAATTTACGAGAAATCACCCTGTGGCCCATTTCTTGAAAATGCAAGGGACTGTGGGAAACAATAACAGAAAAAACTGTGCTGTGATATGGTGCCATAAATGTAACAGTCTTTCCTTCATCCCTCGTTAAAGATTTACTTACTGTGTTTATCATTTGTAATAAAGCACTCGAGACACTCCACAAAGATGTGAGTGAAGCAATAAAAGATGTCAAGTTGAAACCAAAAGAAAGAAACGAAGGTAACAGCAGAAACCGTGCCAACTTTGTTGTAAATCCCAGAGAGGGCAGATCACTGAATGCTGTCGGCTGGTCCTGGCAGCTTGTGAGTTCTTTCCCTGACCCCCATTCTCCCAAACCACCTCTTCCACCGTCGGTACCGAGGAATGGCTAAGAATCCAGGGGCCATCCAAGCACAGGCTGTGGGGTTTGGAGGCGTGGGACTGGAAAGTCTAGGCGGATGGGTGAGGAAGGATGCTGTGTGTGTGGAGAGTAGCAGAGAACTCGGGGTGAAACATGCCTGTGCCTTTGCTTCTTGTGTTCATGGCTGTTGGTGCTGGCTGGTAAATAAAGGTGATGTCCATGGCCATCTGTAAGTGTCCATTACTCTGATGGCCCAGGGACACCAAAGCCCTGGGGAAAGAAGGCACATACTCATATTCACACCTGGGTCCTCCAGTCAGGAGTCCTGGGACTGGGCACTCCTCAAGGTCTCCCTTTGGGGACCACAGGCCCCTGTTCCACCTGGAGATTTATACCTACAGCCAACCAACACCTGAGAAGTTGTGTGGGTACATGGGCCCAGGCTCATGAATCATGACGGGGGGTGAGTCTTGGGATTCGTCCTCATTGGGAGAGGCCCAGATAGTCTCACATGATGCTGTTCTGTAGGAGGCATTGAATTGAGACAATCTGGGACTTCTTATCTGTAAAGATACTGGGGCACATGGGGATTGTGGTTTTTTGGGGTCTGTTTCTGTTTGTGTTTTCTCCAAGCCATAGATCTTGATCGTGGCAGAATCAGGCCCACAGACTTTTCCACTGACTGATTTTCATATGTTAAGGAGACATTTTTGCTGATTAAGAGAAAATAGTCCTTTTGTGCGGTATTGGTATTCTGTAAGAGTGAGGGATTGATTGTTGCTGCTGGGATGGGGGACTGCTTTTACCTCTGACCCCCAGCTCATGGCGCCCTGACAGTCTGCCTGTTTGCCTTCAGATTTCAGGAGGCCTTAACTGCACTCCCAGGCCTTAAATTTCTGTGTGTCTCTTTAAAGGAAACAATTGTTAGGTTTTGTTTTGGTGTTGTATAATTGTTTCCTAAAAGAAAATTCTTCAGAGGACCCAAATCTAAGTTCTGAGAAAGCCCCAAGCTCTTTCTCATCATGGAGACCTGGGGTCCATCTGGGCCAGAAATGTGGCGGGAATGAGGAAGAGTGTAGTCTAGAAGATTTGCCCTGTTCACACCGTGCCACAGAAGGGGAGACCTTTGGGTTTCTCAGAGGATGGGAAAGAAAGCAGGCAGGGGCAAGGTGGAGGGGACATACTGGATGCCTAGCACTGCACGACAAGTCGGCCAAACTCCAGTTGAAACAGCCGAACCATGGATTGTGTGGTAGCTCCTGGAGTCCAAAGTCAAGATGCCAGCAGAGGCGTGTGCTCTCTGAAGCCTTGAGGGGAGGACCTTGCTTGCTTCTTCCTGGGCTCTGCTGGCAGCTGGCCATCTTGGTGCTCCTTGGCTGGCAGATAGGCCACCACCCTCTTTCCTCACTCATTTCATTAGCAGCAGTAAGTAGATACCAGGCTGCACCTTCCACAGTGTTCTAGGGATTCTCCTCAGCTAAATATTCAAGTTCATCACTTACATGGTCTACTCTCCACCCAGCAGCCCACCTCAGTTTAGCCCGCCTCCCTGCCCCCTGCCCCATGCCATTTATAGCAAGTGCCATCGTCCCTCCAATGTCCAGCAGCGTGGTCCCCACCTCTCTCTGGGACCTCACCAGAAAGTGACCTGGATGTTCATCCTACCACCGACATCCTCTTAGGCCTTTCTTTTTATCATTTACCTCAGAATTCTTCTAGCCTCCATGCATTACTCAATTTCAAAACGACTGGTAATTACCAGAGCAGGACCCTACCCTTGGCCTTAAAATCTATATTAGTTCCCCCAGGAGCTGCTGTAACAAATGACCGCAAACTGTTGCTTAAAGAGCAGAAACTTACTGTCTCATTGTTATGGCTACTGTCTCACTGGCACAGGCTACAAGTGCCAAACCGAGACGTTCCCAGGGCCATACTCGCCATGAAGTCTCTGGGGAAGGATCCTTCTTTGCTGCTTCTTAGCTTCTGGTGCTGGCTGGCCTGCTTTGTTCTTTGCCTTCTAGGTGCTTCACTCCAATCTCTGCCTCTTTTGTCACATGGTGCTCTCTGTGTGTATCTGTGTGTAAACTTCCCTCACTGTGAATGAAACGATTCCAGGCATTGGAGTAGGGCTCAACCTGAACTTCATGACATGACATCACAGAGACCGTGCTACAAAGAAGGTCACATTCTCAGGTGCCAGGGGTTAGCACTTCTTTAGAAGGACACAATTCAACCTACAATATTGTAAGAGAGGGACAGTGTGTGCAGTGTGAGGGTACAGTACCCCTGATCTCTTCCTCTCCAGTCCTCATTGCAGTTACCAGGTTAAGCCCATTGGGATAGTTTTCTTAGGTCTCTGCTTCTCGGAAATCTTCTACTGCCTAGGGCTTAGAATCCACATTCCTTGGCCTGGTATTCAACAGTCATTATAATCAGTCTCAACTCCTCTTCCAAGAATGAGATTCTTCTAGATATCAGTGTTCCCGTTAATATCCATTTTACACTTTTGTAAGGAACAAAGGTGATAATGATATAGAGGCAGTGCCTGGGACACAGTGGGCCCTCAGTAAAGGCTGGTAATGATTCCTGCACTCCAAATTGTTAGCTGTTCTCTGCCTGTGTCCAGTGTTATTTTCACCTCCAAGGCTTGGATCATGCTGTTTCTCCCTCTCTTTCTTATCCACAGTTTTCATAAAAAGCAAACTCATGACTCCTTGGCAAGTATAAACACATCAACGATTTTGCTCAATTCATGGCTTAATGAGAGAACCAGTTTTATTCTATAATTGGTTCAGAGTTTCTTTGGGTGGCTCAATCAGTTAAGCGTCTGTCTCTTGATCTCAGCTCACGTCTTGACCTTAGGGTCTTAAGTTTGGGCTCCATGCTGGGTGCGAAACCTAGTTAAAAACAAACAAAGGAGCAAAGAATAAAACAAAAAACACAAACAAACAGAAACACAAAGTTCATTTGAAATCAAGGGTTGATGTGTTCAAAGAGTAGTATCATGGAATTTTTGAGTTCTATATTCCACCAGACAGAAAATTCGCTGAGTATCTCCAAGGCAGAGATATGCAAAAATTCTCTCTGTCCTTAAAGTGTTGTAAAATATCACAGCGGATCATCAAGCACAGTACCACACAGAACAATAGAACACTCCAGTAATCTCTTTTGCCTATTTCTACGTTTTGGATCATTTTCATAGAGTTCTCTACTTTGTGATCATAAACAGTCTCTGACAAGTATTGTTGATCCTAAAAGATTGTTTTTACTATGCATGGCCTGATTATTTATACAGATGCAGCAAGAATCTTAATTAACCGGAAAGACCTCCTTGAGTTTGCTTGGGAAATCTAGAGCCTAATCATATTAAGCAACTATCAATTCCAAAGGATAAACTTCTTTTGGAAATTTTCAAAATGAGTTTTGAATCAGACTTTTCAAAGCCCCTGCCATTCTTCTATCCTAGGAGTAGGACCAACGTCCAAACACTTTTTCCAATAAACTGCATGCTGTACCCATAAATCTCAATGATTTTCCCTCTTCCTGAGGTCTCCAAAATTTGCCTGGGTTTCTGGACTATCTGGGAGTGGACTTCCTTACTCCCAGAGATTGGGATCCTGGAAGCCAGAAATCATATTAGTTTTTATGAAGGTTTTGGAGACATTAGCTCCACATGTAACACCAACAATTGCTCCTTAGCAGTGGTCTGATGGTCTTTGATTAAACAACAGTCCCTCTCAGATATCACACTGTACATATGGCCTTGCTGCAGAATCGATTTTTCCAAGGGTATCTTTGTAAACAAGAGGACAGATTTTTATTAAACCCATGCAAATGGTTCTATCATGATGAAATTGAAAGAAACTCAGTAGAAGCATTCTTTCTCAATTTTGAGGGTATGTGAAGATGAGGTAATGTTTAAAGATGGTTGTTGTGGGTTTACAAATCCACAGTCTACTAATTCATTTAAGGAGAAAGAAATATAAGGTTTCCACACATAGCCATACAAGTAGGACATCAAACAGAACGCCATCAATATTCCAAACAAATAACCACAATGGCACATCTTGAATCCGTTCACTCAGTCCTATGTCATTACTTCTCACTGTGCTGGATCTTGAGTCAGTCGTCTGATTTCATGAGGTACATATGCTTCCAGACTGAGAGTCCCAGTAGTCCTGGCTTTGCTCACTGGCACAGTCTGAGCATTGAGTCAGTGCTGCCATCTTGGAAACCTGCTCTGAAGAGTCTCTTTGAGGCAACAGTAGTTGCCTACAGTTTTTCCCCTGAAGCTCCAAGACTGTGACCCTCTGGTGAAGACACAAATTCTGAGTGGTCACTTTTGGCAGATCTTCGAAGAAGCCTTAGGAGGAAGCAGAGACCTGTTTGAGAAGAGGACTGAATGGTTGCGGTTCATAACCGAATATAACATCGTGGAAGATAGTAAAAACCCCTTTGGGGGGGATGGTCCTTATTTCATGAGGGTTTGTTCAATGTTTCCTTTGAGGGATTCAGCCCCAAGTGCACTGTCACACCTAACACCTATATCTCTTTTGTGACATGGCTGCCATTATCCTGCAAGAGGCAGCTCTTCTTGCACATCCATGGAGCCAGAAGACAATTTCATTAAAGCCATGTGAGTGCAGGGGTATAGATAATCCAGATCCCTTATCCTGGTAGACAGGCTGTTGAGGTGCTGAGTCTTCGTTTTCATGCAGTGCCCTTTGGGGGTGGAGTGAGTGGGGAGAAACCAGTAAACCTTGAGTGATATCCACTTAAAAGAGATTGTTACAAAGTAGAAGTGACTAGTTTTATTTGGCACCAAGAGAGAAGGCTCCAGAATCCCTAACCCCCAACATGATGGTATTTGGGGATAAGGTAAGTGGGTTTCCATGAGTTCATGAATCTGGGGTCCTCTTGAGGGGATTAGTGCCCTTGTAAGAAGAGATAGCAGAGAGTTGCTTCCCTGCTCCATCATGTATGGACACGGTGAGACAGTGCCATTCGCAAATCAGGAAGTGAGCCTTCCCCAGGGAAACAAGTTGGCTGGCACATTGGGCTTGGGCTGCCCAGTCTCCAGAACTGTAAGAAATGAATTCCTGTAGTTCCTGCTCCCAGGCTGTGGAATTATGGTTGTGCAAGCTGATTTTTTTTTTTAGTTTTTTTTTCAACGTTTTTTTTATTTATTTTTGGGACAGAGAGAGACAGAGCATGAACGGGGGAGGGTCAGAGAGAGAGGGAGACACAGAATCGGAAACAAGCTCCAGGCTCTGAGCCATCAGCCCAGAGCCTGATGCGGGGCTCGAACTCACAGACCGCGAGATCGTGACCTGGGTGAAGTCGGACGCTTAACCGACTGCGCCACCCAGGCGCCCCTGTGCAAGCTGATTAAGACAGCATCTCTGATGTGTAGGTGAGCCTTAGAAGGGTAATCTATGAGACTAGCATAGAGGGTTCTATTACTACTTCTAACTAATACCTATTGATCACTATGGTTTGAATACCACTTCATGTCTACAAATTTATCTGGTTTCACAATGACCGTCTGAAGAAAGTATTCCATTTTAAAGATTAGGGGAGTGAGTTGCAGAGAGGTTAACTCACCCAAATGTGGCAGGCTGAATGGTGGCCCCTGAAAGATGGCCACACTCTAATCCCCAGAGCCTGTGAATGTTACCTTATTCCATAAGCATCTTTGCAGGTGTGATTAAGTTAATGACTTTGAGATGGGGAGATTATTCCGGATTATCTGGGTGGGCCCCAGATGTAATCAGAAAGGTCCTTCTAAGGAGAGGCAAGAAGGCAATGTGATGAAGGCAGCAGAGACTCGTGTGATGTGGCCACAAGCCCAGGACAGCTGGCAGCTTCTAGAAGATGTAAGAGGCAAGGGATGGAATCTCTCCTGGAGCCTCCAGAAAGAACCAGCTCTGCAGGACCTTGATTTTATCTCCATAACACTAATACCATGCTCTTGTCCTCCATAACTGCAGGAGATGAAGTTTTTATTGTTTTCAGCTACTAATGTTTTGGGAATTTGTTATGGAGGCATAGGAAACGGATCCACCAAGGTTACCAAGATGATATGTAGAAGAAACAGGACAATGGAGGAACGATTCTTTTAAACTACTGTTATTATTTCTGCACTATTGTAATAAGTTGAGCTTTGAGATTATCTAGATCTGAGCAGCAGAAAACACCCTGAGCCCCACAAGAAGACTCCCATACAATTCAAAGGATGTCTCTTAATGACCCCACACCTTTTGAAAATTCATTATATCCACATTTCTGTGTGTGTGTGAAATGGAAAGAATCAAAGGAGAACATAAAAAAGGAAGCTGTGGCTTTGTCCACATTTATCTCTCTTCTTCTGACTATGTGGAGGAGTAAGATCCTGGGTGGAATGTTGTGTTTCCAGGGTTGCAGGAGGAGACAAGCGGTGGAGAGGCCTGTGGCTCACAGCATAGGTGCAAGTGGAAGGAAGCCCTCAATGATCAGGAGCGTGGCTAAGTGAACAATACAGATATGGGGCTACACTGCTTCTATCCAGAATCTTGTAGAAGGAGATCACTCCTAACTTAGGGCTCAGGATGGGACTGATGGGGGCCACATGCTCCTTTTTGACCAATGATCACAAGGCTGTTACCATTTGAGACCTGCATCTGATTTCTTGTGACATCCATGGATTCTCTGTCAACTCATCTCCTGTTCCCTCTAGGGAACTTAGCAGCATACCTGAGCATAATACCTGGAGAAGCAATTAGCTGACCATGAAAACATCCAAGGACAAGTTTCATTCAAGGAATATGTAGCTTGAAATGAAACAGGAAATAGTAGAGATATTTTGGGGAGGAATATGATTCTAGCTCTCCTCTAGACTTTTATGTATGCAGCCTCATCAAGACCAAGTTCATGGGTATGTGACCTGTGCCATTGCACAGGGCCCTGTACTTAGAAGGGTTTACTGTTCTATTGATGTCATCTTGAAATTCTTACTTTTTTTGTTTGTTTTTGACAAAGGGCCTGGCATATTCTTTTTGTGCCAGACTTTGCAAATTACATAGCTTGTCCCGGTCTGTGTCTTTATTGCAAGTTGGAAAACAGTTACCTGGGGCCCTCCAAGTCATTAGCACCAATAATTGGTCTAACGATATGGACCAATAATATAGTGTTAATACAATAATTTCCGAATCTAGATGCTTCCCTCCATGGGTTGCCACCCCATTGTCCACTACTTCCTGCCACATTTAGTTCTCTTAGTACCCACCTTCAAGTGTGAGCATCAACTAATCCCATGTCTCAATGTAGTGAACAAAAATATATAATCAAAAACATTATAATTTTATGATGATGCAAGAGACAATTGGAACAGCTGGTCAACCATGAGAGGTTTGACCATCTGCCTATCATCTCAAAGTTTCCAGAGCAGGTTGGAATGGATGCACTGGCTAAATCTGGGAAAATCTACCTGTGCCTGGGTCTGGGGTAGAGGAAAGTAGGAAGGTTGTAGGGGAAAGTTTGATCTCCTCCCTGGGTGCATCTTTTGTTGTCAGGTCATGCATATTTTGGGGCTAGAAAGAACCATATGAAGAAAACTAGAGAAGGTGTATGGTCATTGGAAGACTTTTTCCAGGCCACATCTTCCTTTTTTTCTCTTGGCTCCCAATGGTTTAGACACTTGGCTTTGTACCTGAAGGCTGGTGAGTTTTTAATGAGTAACTTGAGACCTTCATGAAAGACTATCATGAAAACCCATATGATACAATCACTGGGAAGTATCCCAGGCTCTAAATTTGGACACATCTAGCCAGGCATTTGAGTTTCTTCTTCCTAGAATCTCACCAGAGTCTCCCACGTCATGCAGGGAAGATGATCCAACACCATGCCTGGCTCTGTGTGCATGATTTGGGTCACTTAATAAGGGCCTTTGGGATCCACCAGTATAACCCCAAACAACAAATATAGGTTTGGAAAATTTGGTGTGACAGCAGGCACAACACCATGCCTGGCTCTGTGTGCAGTTGTAAACTTCCATCAGAAGGCACCTTATATTTTCTTTTGTCTCTTTCTATAATGTAGCAGACAGTAATGATAGCCTAGAGTAACTTTGTTTCATTAACGGTCACAAATTATAATATTATAATTCTATCATTCTTTCTTCTTTTATTGGATGGCATAATCCTATAAAAGAAAGTTCCCCTGAATCATACTTTCATTTCCATAAGGTGTAGTTATTAAGACAAAAGGAATGCTTGATTCTTTTTTGTCCATGTTCAGACTGATGACATCATTTCCTAGCATACCCCAAAGAGAACAATTCACTTCTTTTGCGATGATGGTATTGTTATGAATTCATGAACTTCAACATATTTGATGAATTTTAATCCATTGAAATTATTATTCTCATTGATACTCAAATTACCCATTCTCTGTCCAGTCAGCCTCTTCAAGTTGGCTCTGTAGTCCTTTTGGTAACATCCAAACTTTTTTTTTTGAAAGTGATCTCTGCACCCAATGTGGGGCTAGAACTCATGAACGTGGGATCAAGAGATGCATGCAGTATTGACAGAGCTAGCCAGGCATCCCACGGTCTGAGTAGTTTTTGATAGAATCCTCACTTTCTAGTATGACTAGATAGTCTAGGATCCACTTGTACGTTTCTTGGCCCAGATCTGGAATCGGTACGTTCTCCTAAGATTCTTAATGTTTTTGGTGGGAAATGGCATTTGAAGGGCACAGTATGGGCGCTAAGGGTGCTCATTGCCACTGGGCTTGTCCTTGGGCTTCAAAACTACACATGTGCACAAAAAGCTAAGAATAGGACAGGATTCCTGAAAGCAATTTAAGATTTTCTTGACATTTTTTCCCCTATTTGGCCTTACACTATATCCCATTAGGACAATAGCCAATGAAGCAACTGCATTTTCAAGTTTCTTGGACCAATTCTTTGTGTGGTTTGTCTATTACACCAAATACTATGTAATTCATTTGCTTTTGATTTTTACAAGTTATCTTAAAATATAGTTTTTGTTTATAATTATGTAAGCTATTTCCAGATGTTCCTCACTATCTGCAAGCAGAACGTTCCTATGAAATCTTTTATGAAACAAAATGACATAAAGGATAGAAGCAATTACCATCAAAGTACATGGAAAAAGGGTGCGCCTTCCCAGATCTCCCCCAAATAACCTCCCTTATGTGTTTCTGATACTTTTAGACACAACTTGTTAACAGATGCACACATTCAATTGAGAGAAAGCCCACGTGCTCATCTGGCTCACAGCTCTGGTGGCTGGATGGTGAACCCCTGTGTGAGGTTCCCGGGGAAGGTGATTGGCAGCTGGCGTGGACAATGGCCCACTCGGCCTCTCCATTAGCTCAACTGGCTGTGAAACAAATGCGGAACGCTGTATTCGTGTTCAGCTTTTTTTTTTGTAGAAATGAAAAATCCTCTTTGAATGTATTTTAGCCAGCAACAGCAGGTACACATGTGGGTCTTTCATAAAGGAAAAGAGGTGTAATTCGAACTCTCAAAAAGAAGGAAGTACATGCTTTCAAGACAAATCTATGAAATCGAAGTATATTCAAAGTAGTTTCCAGCTTCTACCCTGTCCCCCACCTTATTCCTCCCATCCCTCTGTCAGTAACTTCTTTGGTGACAGTTCAGATGATCTGCCATTGCTTTTTCATGTGCATGAAATATATGTTGTATTTTGTACCTACAGTTCATGTTCCTCCCCACTAGAGAAATGACAGTAAACTAAATATTATTTCTTCACTTTGCCTTTTTTTTTTTTGCTTAATGAAATATCCTGGAGATCTCACCATCCTGGCATAGAGAGGTATTTCTTATCCTTTTCTACAGTTGGATAGTACATCGCTGTGTGTATGTACCTTGGTTTATTCAATCAGACCCCTACTAGTGGGCATTTGGTAGGTTTTTGGTCTTTAAATATTACAAATAGTGATGCAGTGAATAAACATATGCCTAATCTTTTCCTGTGTTTTGTTAGTGTAGCTCTGGGATAAAAGGAAGGGGAACTTCTTCCTCTACCCTTCAAGGTCTTCCAGCTGCACTAAGAATTGCATTCACTTGAGGCAGATTAATAAGAGAAAAAAAGCAGTGTGCACAGATGCTCAGCAATGAAACTAAGACCAAGAGAAATGACAAGGCAGGCAGTTTTTATACTTTTTAAGCAAAGAGACGATGGATCTGTGAGGGATTGACAAAACAAGGAAGACTTAACTTTGGGAGCATCTGTTAGGGAGGAATTCTTAAGAGACTTTGGGCTGGGGTAGTAAATTAGTAGAAAGTAGTGGGCTGTGTATACACTCTTCTTGGCTCTAAATCTCCCATCCCTGATCATAAGGGTGTCTCTTTACCTCCTGGGACAGGATGGGCACCTTTTATATGGGAGATTTGTTTCCTGTTTGGAGGGGGACAGAAGAGGGTCTTAATAATCTTCCCACACAGGCTGTATCTTAAGTTACTTTTATATGAAATAGTCAGTATGTCAAAGTTGCACGTTTAGGGGTGACCTGCCCTTGACCACTACAGACATAAATCCTAAAATTGGGACTCACAATCCAGAATAAATGTATATGTAATTTGTATGATATTGCTAATTTCTCCTCTGTAGGTTTTAGACTGTTTTTCTATTCTCATTAGCCACGGAGAAGAGAACCTGTTTCCTCTAAACCTTTACCGACTGATTATAGCAGCAAATTTTTGCACTTTTGCCAAATCTGTAAGTGGAGAAATAGTATCTCAGTGTAATTTTAATTTGTTACATTTGGTTTTTTTCTTTTCCTACATTGGGTTTCTATTTCTCTACTTTGAGTGTTCATATATTTTTACATAGTTGAGGAGCATTGACATTTCTTTTTTTTCTTTGAACTGTTTATTCATACGTCTTGCTCCATTTTGCATCGAGCTTTTGGATATTTGTCTCTCTGCTTTTAGGTATTCTTTGTATAAGAGGAGAATTAACCCTCTTTGATATAGTCTGACATTCGTATTTTAATTGTCTGTGATGTTCATTGTCTCCCATTGTCTTTCAGGTCTTTATGTAGTCAGATGTATGAATCCTTTTCCTTACAATCTTTCAAATCTTAGAAAGAGTTGCCCCGCCCCTAGGTTACAAAGGATTTGTCTGAGTTTCTTCTAGTATTTATGTGGATTGATTTTTAGTGTTATATTTCTAATGTATTTAACTTGTGAATGGCCTGAAGACGTGGGTGCAGTTTTGTCTTTTTCTGTGTGGTTTTGTAGTTATCCCAATGCTGGTTATTAGTCCATCTTTCTCCCCATTGCTGTGAGATCCTGCCTTACGGACGATAAATGTAACACGATACAATTGAGCTGGATACTCATGAATATAGTCGACCTATTTGGTCTATTTCTGAATTGTCTGGTTTTGTTTTCCATTTGTCTCTGTTCACACACACTTCATACTGCCTTAATTATAGGGGCTAAAATATTTTACTATCTGGTACAGCTGGTCCTCCCTCATCGTTCTTCGCCTTGTTGACTCTACAGGCTAATTTTCTTTCTTCATTCATCCAAGTGAATTTAATAGTCAACTATTTTAGCTGCAGAGAAAAAAATGGAGACAAATTTTTTAAAATTTATATTTCTATATAAACACGTTAAAGAAGTATCTATTAAAAGCAGTGTTGAATTTGGGGAAATGTCTGTTCTGCATCAAGGTATTTTTCTTCTTAAATCTACTAACAAGGATGTGTTGTTACAATCCATTTTCTCATATTGAACCACCCTACTATTTCTGAAATAAATCACATTTAATTGTGGAGTATTACTTTTTAGTGTCTGATAATTTATTTGGGATTTTTGCATTAGTATTCGCAAATGAGACATGTCTGTAGCTTTATTTATTGGTGAAATGTTTGTTAACCTTTGGGATCAATATCACACTTGTGTCATAGAAAGAATTGGAAAGGTTTCCTTCTGTTTTAAGTCATCAGAAATAGTTTAAGAAAGGTTAAGTGAGATCCCCATGAAACCATCTGGACCTGATACACTTTTGTAGGGGAACTCTTTAACTAATTTGTTGTTTTTCCATGGTGATTGAATTGTCTCATCTTTCTGTCTTTATGGGACCTACATGGATAGTAGACTACTGCAGGATTTCAGAGAGGAACACATAGGTCATAAGAGCGAGGTGATGCTTTCCACTTACCTTCTTTGACTCTTTTTCTTCTCCTTCCTTTCCGTTACACCACAGAGACTCCTGGTAGTGACATGGCAGCCCCTCAGGACAACACTCTGAGGATTATTCTGGTGGGGAAAACTGGAAGTGGGAAGAGCGCACGGCCAACACGATCCTGGGGAGTAGAGTCTTTGAGTCTAGAGTTGCTCCCCATGCTGTCTTATCCAGGTGTCAAAAAGCATCCAAGGAATGGAAGGAGAGGAAACTTGTTGTTGTTGACACCCCAGGACTCTTTGACCACAAGGAGACCCTGTATACCACATGCGGGGAATTCATCCAATGTGTCCTCTACTCCTGTCCTGGGCCCCACGCCATCATCTTGGTCCTCCAGGTTGGCCGCTACACGTTTGAAGAGCAGAAGACCGTGGCATTGATCAAGTATGTCTTTGGGAAGCCAGCCTCGAAGCACGTGATCCTGTTGCTCACTCGCAAAGATAACTTGGAGGAGAAGAGCCTGAGTGACTTCTTGGCAGATTCAGATGTGAAGCTAAGAAACATCATCAGCGAGTGTGGGAACCGCTACTGTGCCTTCAACAACAGAGCTTCAGAGGCGGAGAAGGAAGCTCAGGTGCAGGAGCTGGTGGAGCTGATAGAGGAGATGGTGCAGAACAATGGAGGGGCTTACTTTACCAATGCCATTTATGAGGACACAGAGAAGAGGCTGAAGCAACGGGAAGAAAACCTGAAGAAGATCTACACCGATCAATTAAAAAATGAAATTAAACTAGTAGAAAAGGAATATGCTCATAAATCACAGGAAGAACGGGAGGAAAAAATAAAATTGCTAAAGATGAAGTATGCTGAACAAATAAAAAATATCAGGGAAGAAGCTGAGAAGGGATTATTTAGAGATGGTTCCAATGGGATTATTAGCTTGCTTTCAAAAATATGGCAGATGTTTTGGTAGTAAAGACCATTTCGTTTTTTCTTCTGAATTTACGATGATTTGCCATAGTGGTAGACTGTAGTTTCCATAGAGAGCTGTGACAGTAGCTTCTACTTATTCTTCCTATAAGCTGACCCTGTTACTCCTGCCACTGAGTTGTGGGGCCAGTGTCGTCTACCTTGGAACTGGGCAGATCTGGGACCGTTTCAATTAATAGCAGATGGGTGAAGTAACACCTTGTGACTCTAAGGTTACATATGGGCAATGCTTCCTTGCCCTGTTGGGGTTCTTGCCCTTGGAACTTGACTGTCATGTTGTGAGAAAGCCCAGGCTGCCTCTTGAGAGGCCCCCATGCAGAGGGCCTGAAGTCACTGGCCCACTTCCCAGCTCACCTTTCATTTGTGACTCACACCAACCTGCCCGCCATGCAAGTGAGGCAACACAGAAGCGGGCTTTCCTGCTGCCCCGCCATCTCAGACGAAGTTGCAGAAAGCAAAGATGATGCATTCCTGCTGAGTCCTGCCCAAATTGCAGCTTTATGAGAACAAATAAATGATGGTTTTTGTTTTTAACCACTGAGCTTCAGAATGGTTTGTTATGCAGCGAGAACTAACTAGAATGAAGCCTCTTCCCAGCTCTCACTCCCCACTGCCTCCCTTTCCCACCTGTCCCTCTTCACACAAAATTGGCATAATCAGGCAATGGCATATAGAGTTCAAAGACTCAGGAATATTCAAATCAGAAATCCTGCACATGTCAAGTGTCTGAAACACTGGTCACATGCGTCGTTGCACCACATGGCCACAAATACTATGTTAGGGAGGTATTGGGTTTCTCTGGAAAGATTGTTCTGTGGTTCATGAAGATCTGAAAGTCACAGGATTCTCTTATTGTGTTTCTCTCTTTTCTTTTTTAGGGACCATCCTAACCTAAAATGTCTCCACTTGTATCTGAAAAATCCCATCTGGGCCACATAGTTTTCATTTGCCTCTGCAGAATCACACTTCACCCTAGCTCTTTGCCCCCTGAGGCTGATCTAGTTGCACTACATCGGTGGGATCTCTTGCTCTCTGACTTCTGCCTGGCTGGCCAATGGGAAGTCCAAGTCAGAGGCCCTGTGGAAGTAGAAAAGCAAGGCTGGGGTATCCATTCTCCCACGTCTATCTCTGCAGGGCCATCTCTGACTAACTGCAACCCTACGCCAAAGGTCACAGCTCCTCCCTTGGTGGCCTTTCTACCCAAATCTTCTTCTGAATTCCAGTGTTCGTTCACCCCTTCAGGTGGGATTTAATTTTCTTATCGATACTATCAATGTCGCTGTGGTTTCCAAATTCCCTGTGTCCACAGTGTGTAAGAGGCCCCTTCTCTACACTTTCTCCAAGTACCTAATGAGAGTGGAGTATCTGTTTCCTGTGAGAACCTGATTGATAAATCTTATGGTACCCAGTTCTCCTTCAGAGCATCTTTGTTGTTATTGATGGTTTTTCATTCCCTCTAGTGCTTGTTTTCTGACACCAGAAAAATCTCTCCTTACCCTTCCATGCTGTGACATTTGCAGTAAGTAGATGAAAGGTTCTGTCTTGCTAAAATAATAGAGACACTTCAAAGTTAGATGGGTGACTGTCAGTCACTCACAAGGATTGCAGACATCCCAAATCCAAATTATTAGAATTTTTATTCGTCCTTTGTTTTGTCTGTGAACATGACTGAGAGTATTTACCATATCAATGACTTTTGGGGAGATGGATTAGAGATTAAGTCTGGAAAATTTAAGATTCTTAATACCCACTCATTCTAAGATTCATCACAAGTATTCAGAATCCAGTAAAAACACGGAAGAAAAAATCCTCTCATGAGAAAACATGTGTCAAATGACAAAGTGAGACCAAAGTACTCTCTGCCATCATGCACTTCTTATGTTCAAAACTACTTCCTTGTAAGTGACTCTAGTATGTCTAGAGAGCAAAGTATTCCTACCCTGTCCTTTTTCATTTCAGAACCGTTTAAAAGATATTTTCCACCAGAGATATGCAGAAGCATTCTTAATACAATTAACTTGTGTTCAGGCCATTTGAATGTGCAGCTTATGTAAGCTGATTTCTTTTCTCCCAACATTAGATTCCATTTTGGAAGGTAAGAGATAACCAGAGAAAAAACAAGTAAATCAAATAAATCATTATCTCTTCACTTGACAATCGAAATATTGTTCACTCACTTCTCTTAACATATTTTATATTCCAGTTTTCTCTGAATGTGGTTCTATTTCAGTGCTGAAGACTGTGGAATTTCCAGCGTTTAATGTGTGCATGATCCCTGTGTTGAAATATGTGATAATCATGTCTCATGATGGGGAATTTACACTAGGATTTATAGAGGAAGACCTGAGGAAAGATTTAGCATATGAAGTCTACTGTGAAGGATGTGTAGGATGTGTCCATGTGGGTGATGGGTACAATGGTCATGTTTCTATTCAGAAACAGGAAAGCTCATGGTGACGGGTAAGATTTTCAGGGGAAGGATAGAGTCAGGAGCAACAGCGTTCAGTTAGGTTTGTGACAAGTTCAATATCGGATGTCAAAGTTAGGGTCCAATGTAAATGACCTGCATTAACTTGAAATCTGGGTCAGAAGGCTATATGAAAGGCTCGGGGTAACATAAATATCTCCCTTAACATCAGTTGAATCTTTGCTAATTGCCAATACCCCACAGTCCAAAACTATATGCTAGAAGATCCATATAGGATGCCCAAAGGAAGAAGCAAGAACCAGTTTTGTTAGGTTTAGTCCTTCAACTAATTTGATAGATATTTGAAGGGATCAAGAGGAAAGGACCTTTTCTGTTAGGTTTCAGCATTTAAGTAATCTCTACACCCAACATGGGGCTCCAACTCATGACCATGAGATCAAGGGTCGCATGCTCTTCCAAATGATCCAGCCAGGCATCCCAAGAGGAAAGGGCTTTTTAAACGAGAACATTTAATTTATAGGGTCAATCACTAATTAGTATTGGTCAATTCTTGGAGTTCATCTCCCCAGGGCAGAAGGTGGCCCAGGTGTCACCGTGTGACTATGTAAGGGAGGCCCCACAGGGAGTCGTCTCTCCGTGCCATGTCCAGAGAGATGGAGGTTCTCTCTCTCCTGAAAACTAGTGAGGTAACCTCTGGAGTTTGATACTGCCAGAGGGGTGTGGACGGTGTACATTAAGAGACTTGTGTGTCCTTCGGAGTTTGGCTCTGCTGCTTGGTGGTCATGAATACATGAAGGCTGTTGTTTTGCTTTGTGGAGGGAGCAGAGTACACATGGTGGTGGAGGTCTTGGACGCAGTCAGAACTTTCACTAACACGGGGGCAAAAGTATGTGTTCTTCATATATCAAATGGGGCCACATGGGAGGGAGGCACCCAAAGCCAGTTTGAAGCGGACTTGCCCAGGGGCTCAGCAGGGATCCCAGCAGCTTGTATGTGCATCAGAGTTCTGGAAGTCCAGCACTAGGAACAGACGTTGAAGCAAGCGATGGGATAGGAGAGAGTGGCCTTCTGTTGGGCTTATGATTTCAGATTCCCAGAGGAGACTCTGAAGGCTATTAACAGTGTTCCATGGGGAAAAGAGCCACTAAGAATGCTGCCACTGTCCCCCCACCAAGGCCAGACTACACTTGACTCATCTTCAGTGTTCTGCCTCTTCTCCTCCATCCCATGAAGAATCAGAGCCAAGGCAAGGACAGGAGGAGAATGGCAGCGTGGGGAGAGCTCTAAGCAGCCCTGTCTACACTGCAGGTTCTTCTCTGGGAGCAGGCACATGCCAGGGATGCCAGGGACAGTAGAAGATTTACCCTTCAGTAATATTTTTTTAAAAGTTTTTGTAAATATATATATATATATATAGGTAGCTTGACAATTTATTGTCAATAAATTGTCAAGTTAGCTAACATACAGTGTATACAGTGTCCTCTTGGTTTTGGGGGCAGATTCCTATGATTCGTCACTTACATACAGCATCCATGCTCATCCCAACAAGTGCCCTCCTCAATACCCATCACCCATTTTCCCCCCTCTCCCACCCCTATCAACCCTGAGTTCATTCTCTGTATTTAAGAGTCTCTTATGGTTTGCCTCCCCCTCCGGTTGAAATTATTTCTTCCCTTCCCTTCCCCCATGGTCTTTTGTTAAGTTTCCTAAGTCCACATATGAGTGAAAACATATGGGATCTTTCTTTCTCTGACTGACTTATTTCACTTAGCATAATACCCTCCAGTTCCATCCATGTTTTTGCAAAAGGCAGGATTTCATTCTTTCTCATTGCCAAGTAGTATTCCATTGTATATATAAACCACATCTTTATCCATTCTTCTGTTGATGGACATTTGGGCTCTTTCCATAATTTGGCTATTGTTGAAAGTGCTACTATAAATATTGGGGTACTTGTTCCCCTGTGAATCAGCCCTCCTGTATCCTTTGGATAAATTCTTAGTGGTGCTATTGCTGGGTTGCAGGGATGTTCCATTTTAATTTTTTGAGGAACCTCCATAATGTTTTCCAGAGCGGCTGCACCAGTTTGCATTCCCACCAACAGTCGAGAGAGTTACCGTTTCTCCACATCCTCGCCAACATCTTTTGTTTCCTGAGTTGTTAATTTTAGCCACTCTGACCGGTGTAAGGTGGCATCTCAATGTGGTTTTGATTTGTATTTCCCTGATGATGAGTGACGTTGAACATCTTTGCATGTGTCTGTTGGCCATTTGGATGTCTTTTTTGGAAAAGTGTCTATTCATGTTGTCTGCCCATTTCTTCACTGGGTTGGTAAGTTCTTTATAGATTTTGGATACTAACCCTTTATTTGATATATCATTTTTAAATATCTTCTCCATTGCATTGGTTGCCTTTTTGTTTTGTTGATTGTTTCCTTTGCAGTGCAGAAGCTTTTTATCTTGATGAGGTCCCAAGAGTTCATTTTTTCTTTTATTTCCCTTGCCTTCAGAGATGGGTCGAGCAAGAAATTGCTGGGGCTCAGGTCAAAGAGGTTATTGCCTGTTTTCTCCTCTAGGGTTTTAATGGTTTTCTCTCTCACATTTAGGTCTTTCGTCAATTTTGAGTTTAATTTTGTGTATGGTGTAAGAAAGTAGTCTGTTGCTTCATTATTGGTATATAGAAAGGCAACTGATTTCTGCACATTGGTTTTGTATCCTGTGACTTTGCTGAATTCACGTATCAGTTTTAGCAGCTTTTTGGTGGAATCTTTCAGGTTTTCCATGTAGAGTATCATGTCATCTGCGGAACGTGAAAGTTTGACTTCTTCGCCAATTTGGATGCCTTTTATTTCATTTTGTTGTCTGCTTGCTGAGGCTAGGACTTCCAACATGATGTTAAACAACAGCCATGAGAGTGGACATCCCTGCCATGTTCCTGATGTTGGGGGAAGGCTCTTACTTTGTTTCCACGAGGATGGTATTAGCTGTGGGCTTTTAATATATGGCTCTTATGAAGTTAAGGTAGGTTCCTTCTATCCCGACTTTATTGAGGGCTTTATTAAGAAAGGATGCTATATTTTGTCAAATGCTTTTTCTGCATCTATTGACAGGATCATATGGTTCTTATCCTTTCTTCTATTAATGTGATGTATCACATTAATTGATTTGAGAATATTGAACCAGCCATGCAGCCCAGAAATTAATCCCACTTAATCGTGGTGAATAATTGTTTTGAGATGCGGTTGAATTTGATTTGCTAGTATTTTGTTAGGAATTTTTGCATTTATGTTAACCAGGGATATTGGTCTGTAATTCTCCTTTTTAGTGGGGTCTCTGGTCTGGTTTGGGAATCAAGATAATGGTGGCTTCACAGAATGGGTCCGGAAGCTTTCTTCCATGTCTATTTTTTGGAACAGCTTGAGAAGGATGAGTATTAACTCTGTTTTAAATGTCTGGTAGAATTCCCCTAGGAAGCCATGTGGCCCAGGACTCTTATCTGTTGTTAGATTTTTGATAACTGATTCAATTTCTTCACTGGGTATGGGTGTGTTCAAATTTTCTATTTCTTCCTGTTTGAGTTTGGTAGCATGTGGGTGTCTAGAAATTTGTCCATTTCCTCCAGGTTGTCCAGTTTGTTGGCATGTAAGTTTTCATATTATTCCCTGAAAATTGTATTTCTGTGATGTTGGTTGTGATATGTCCACTTTTATTTGTGATTTTTATCTATTTGGGTCCTCTCTCTTTTCTTTTTGAGAAGCCCGACTAGGGGTTTATCAATTTTGTTTATTTTTTCCAGAAAAGAAAAAAACTAGCTATTAGATTCATTGATCTGTTGTATTGTATTTTTTTGGCGGGGGGGGGGTGTCTATATTTTTTATTTCTGCTCTAATCTTTATTATTTCTCTTCTTCTGCTGTTCTGCTGGCTTTGGGGTTTCTTTGCTATTCTGCTTCTACTTCCTTTAGGTGTGCTATTAGATTTTGTATTTGGGATTTTTCTTATTTCTTGAGATAGGCCTGGATTGCAATGTATTTTCCTCTTAGAACTGCTTTGCTGCATCCCAAAGGATTCGGACTGTCATGTTTTCATTTTCACTTGCTTCCATATACGTTTTAATTTCTTCTTTAAGTCCCTGGTTGAACCATTCATTCTTTAGTAGGATGTTCTTTAACCTCCATGCATTTGGAGGCTTTCCAAAATTTTTCTTGTGGTTGACTTCAAGTTTCATAGCATTGTTGTCTGAAAATATGCACGGTATGATCTCGGTTCTTTTATATTTGTTGAGGTCTGTTTTGTGACCTAGGATGTGATCTATTTTGGAGAATGTTCCATGTGCACCCGAAAAGAATTCTGCTGCTTTTGGATGAAAAGTTCTGGAAATATCTGTCAAGTCCATCTGGTCCACTGTATCATTCAAAGCCATTGTTTCTTCATTGATTTTTTTTGCCCAGACAATCCGTCCATTGTTGTAAGTGGAGAATTAAAGTTTCCTCCAATTACAGTATTTCTATCGATAAGATCACTTATGTTTGTGATTAACTGATTTATGTATTTGGGTGCAATCAAGTTGGGAGCATAAACATTTACAATTGTTAGCTCTTCTTGATGTATAGACCCTGTAATTATGATATATTGCCCTTCTTCATGTCTTGTTACAGCCTTTAGATGAAAATCTAGTTCGTGTGATATAAGTATGGCCACCCCAGCTTTCTTTTGACTTCCAGTAGTATGATAGATGGTTCTCCATCCCCTCACTTTCAATCTGAAAGTGTCCTCAGGTCTAAAGTGGACCTCTTGTAGACAGCATATAGATGGATCTTGTTTTTTTTTTTTTTTTATCCATTCTGATATGTTATGTGTTTGATTGGGGCATTTAGTCCATTTACATTCAGAGTGATTATTGAAAGATATGGATTTAGTGTCATTGTGTTACCTGTAGGTTTCATGCTTGTGGTGATGTCTCTGGTCCTTTGTAGTCTTTGCAGCATTCCACTCACAGAGTCCCCCTAAGGATCTCTTGCAGAACTTGTTTAGTGTTCATGAATTCCTTCAGGTTTTGTTTGTCTGGGAAAGCCTTTATCTTTCCTTCTATCCTGAATGACAGCCTTGCTGGATAAAGGATTCTTGGCTGCATATTTTTCCTAGTCAGCACATTGAATATTTCCTGCCACTTCCTTCTTGCCTGCCTAGTTTCAGTGGATAGGTGTGCTACTACCGTTATGTGTCTACTCTTGTAGGTTAAGGCCTGTTTGTTCCTGGATGCTTTCAGAATTTTCTCCTTATCTTTGTATTTTTCCAGTTTCACTATGATATTCTGTGGAGAAGATCTATTCTTGTTAAATCTGAAAGGAGTTCTCTTTGTCTCCTGGATTTGGATGTCCATTTCCTTCCCCAGATAAGGGAAGTTCACAGCTATAATTTGTTCAAGTAAACCTTCTTCCCTTTTTCTCTATCTTTTCTTCTTCTTCTTCTGGAACTCTTATGATATGGAATTTATTATGTTTCATTGAATCTCCTCGTTCTCTATTTCTCCCCTCTGGGTCTAGGATGTTCTTATCTCTCTTTTCCTTGGCTTCATCATTTTCCATAATTTTATCTTCTATTTCACTTAATCTACCCTTTGCCTCCTTCATCCTTGCTGTCACTGCATCTGGTTTATTTTGCACCTCATTTCTTAATTCGTTGTGACTATTTCTTAGTTCCTTGATCTCTGTGGCAATAGATTCTCGTCTGTCTTCTATGCTTCTTTCAAGCCCAGTAATATGACTATCATTCTAAATTCTTTCTCAGTTATATTGCTTATATCTGTTTTGAGCAATTCTCTAGCTGTCATTTCCTCCTGGAATTTCTTTTGAGGAGAATTCTTCCGTTTCATCATTTTGCCTAGTTTTATGTCGCTTATGTATTTTAATAGCTTCTTATGGGTCTTGGTCCTGTGAAGACTATTATATTAAAACAGGGGGTCATAATGTTGTCCAGGGCCTGGCCCTTCAAGAGGTATTTTTGGAGTGTGTTTTGTGCTCTCTGTTGTTTAGACTCTGATTACATTATCTCCCCAATCCTAGTGGTGGTTTGGACCTTCCACCAGGAATGCTTTGATTTGTTTGATGAAGTAGGCCTGGAAAAAATAATTTTTAATGGGGGTGGTGGTGGTGTAAGAGGCCTTATCCCATACAAAGAGAGAAATGACAGGGGCAGGGAAAAGGAAAAGAAAAAAAAATTGACCAAACAGAGATCAGAGACACTGTATGGCTTAGTCCATAGAGAGAGAGAGAGAGGAAAATAAAGGAGATACAGAAGAGGCATAAAGAGAATAGATTAAAAATGTCTGCTTAAACAAAGCAACAACCAGAATAACCAGACTAGAGAAGGGAAGAAATAAGAGGAAGAAGAAGAAGAAGAAGGAAGAAAGATGAAAGAAGAAGAAGAAGAAATATATGTGTATATACATACATAAAATAAAAATTGACCAAGAATCAAATCAGAGAATGCAAAACTACTGGACCAATATCTGATGGTGCCTTGTAACCAGTGCCTGTGCTGGTCTGGAGGAGGGACTGTCTGGTTCAGTCAGTGTTGAGTCTTGCTCTGTTAGACACACAGTTACCAGGTGCAGAGGGGCATGCTTTGGTGTGAGCAGGTCCACCTCCAGTGTGGATCCATTGTCCATTCCCTGAAGCCCCACCTTGCTGGTGATGGGGAGTAAAATGGTGACACCCCAGTGTCTCCTCCCCAGACCAGGCATCCTAGACCACTCTGTTCAGGTCGTCCTCACAGTGCCACAGGAGCACGAGTGGGCAGTCTGTTTCGCTCCAGGATCTTGGGTCTCCCAGGCAGTCGGCTGGGATTCAAACCCCAATGTCTTAAAGGATCCTGCTCCACGTGCCCCAGTTCTGGCATAGTGTCACTCCAGGCTATGGTCACAAAGGGCCTCTGGGTGGCAGGGGGGTCCTGCAGTGTCATTTGTCCTTGGAATGGCTATTTGCCTTCTTCCCACAGCACTCAAGGGAGGGGATTGCTCTCTCCAACTGTGCCTGGGAGCTGGCTACAGAGCTTGGGCTGGCTCCCCTCCTCCCCAGATACACAAAGAGGTTGGAGAAAGCCCTGCAGTTAAAAATTGGTTCTTTCTCCATTTTTTTCTGTTCCCCAACCCATGTTTTTTCTCTTGTCCAAATACAACCTTCCACTTCTGCAATCTCTCTTTCGCTTTCTTTTGTCTTTCTGCAGAAGTGGATCCCTCCCCTCCGTTCCTATGCTGCCTTTTTTATCTCTCCCAGTTTGAAATCATGCATCTATGGCCCATCACATTGTCCCCATGGGCCCCTGGAGATGTTTCTGTCACTCTGTTGCCTGGATTCCTGGAATTTCAAGCCTTCTCGCCTCAATACTTCTGTGTTTGAGGGACAAGGGAACTTCGGATTCCCTTACTTCTCTGCCATGTTAACTCCTTCTTAAATTTTTTTTAAGTGTTTATTTATTTGTGTGAGAGGAGAGAGAGAGAGAGAGAGAGAGAGAGAGAGAGCATGAGCAGGGGCAGGGCAGAGAGAGAGGGAGACACAGAATCTGAAGCAGTCTCCAGGCTCCAAACTGTCAGCACACAGCCCAACGTGGGGCTCAAACCCATGGACCTCGAGATCATGACCTGAGCTGAAGTCAGGCGCTCAGCTGACTGAGTCACCCAGGCGCCCCACCCCTCAGTGAAATTGAGAGTGTGATTATTACACTAGAGGATTTGAGTACATGAATGTGACCGATAGTGATTGGAGAGGTTTTTTGCTTAAGGCAGTACCTGTGTAAGGTTTCCCCCAGGTGGCACGGATGGAGCCAGTTTGAAGGGCCGATGGGAGGAAAGAATAAGTCTCTTCTCTCCCTGTCCTTGTGACATCCCTCTTATTTAATCACATAGTTGCACACAGGAGGGCTTTGATGGAGAGGAGATTCCGGTAGAGAAGAACCCCAAGATCTTGCCGATCCTAATCCTGTAACTGAGGTGTGTGTTTCCTATGAGTGTAGCACTGGGAATCCAGGTGACAGGCACTTTGCTCGTGCAGAGAACTGACAGGAAGTTCCCACTTCCCACCAGGGAGGGACATTTATGTGTAAATCACAGAGAATCTAGGGATTCAGAGAGGTGGAGTAGGGCCTCCAATATCTCAGGTGGGTCAGGGTCCCTCTGGGCCCTGGGCCTTACTTATTCAAGGTCAGTCAGACCCAAGACTTGACCAGCTAAAAATCTGTGCCAAGGAGTGTCCACATGCTTGAGTCTGAGGAGAGGACAGGCGGTCAAGAGCACAGCAGTGAATGGACATGATCTTTACATCTGTGTGGGTGACTTTGCCAGCAAGCTTGTGGCGTGGCTGGTGCTAAATTTCTGAGTACACTTAGAGACCACAACTTGGCCTTTTGAGAGTGAATTTCATTTTTGACAGTCTTAATCTGGTAAATAGGGTGAGTGACCAAAGCATGCTAGTGTTTGGAAGCAAAAAGAAGCTACACATTAGAGACTTGTCTTCCATTGTCGCCTTTAACTCTGAAGACGACTCTGCTGAGGGAGTTTCAGAGACTCCCTGTTGCGAGTGATGAGCCCTGAAGATGCATGTTCCAGAGGCAGCGATCATTTGCCAAAGTGCTGTGCACATAGTCCATGAACAACAACCCAGAGTGCATTTGTAATCATTTGTGAATGTGGATGTAAGGTTGCATAATTTCTGGTATGTTTTTAAAACAGTGGTCTATCTATGTTTATTTCATTTTATTTATTTATTTTCGGCCTCGTCTATGTTTGTGAACAAAAATACAAAATGGAATATCTGAGGCAATTGTTCTGAAGTTCTTTCTTCCTGTTAAGAAGTATCTTTTTTTTTTTAATTTTTTTTCAACGTTTATTTATTTTTGGGACAGAGAGAGACAGAGCATGAACGGGGGAGGGGCAGAGAGAGGGAGACACAGAATCAGAAACAGGCTCCAGGCTCTGAGCCATCAGCCCAGAGCCCGACGCGGGGCTCGAACTCACGGACCGCGAGATCGTGACCTGGCTGAAGTCGGACGCTTAACCAACTGTGCCACCCAGGCGCCCCATGTTAAGAAGTATCTTGATTATCTGAAATTCTTCCTAAGTTGGACTGCATTCTCTGGGGTTTGGGATCAACAATGACCACGTTGCAGAAGGTGGCATTGATGGTAAGAAAACCTTCTTCTTAAGGACCTGAAGCTCTGATCTAGGTCTGGCCATGTATAATATCATGTCATCTGCAAAAAGTGAAAGCTTCACTTCATCTTTGCCAATTTTGATGCCTTTGATTTTCTTTGTTGTCTGATTGCTGATGCTAGAACGTCCAACACCATGGTAAACACAGCGGTGAGAGTGGACATCCCTGTCGTGTTCCTGATCTCAATCCCTCAGAAATACAAGCAATTCTCAGGGAATACCATGAAAAATTATATGCCAACAAATTGGACAACCTGGAAGAAATGGACAAATTCCTATGTACCCACACACTTCCAAAACTCAAACAAGAAGAAATAAAAAATTTGATCAGTTATCAAAAATCTCCCAACAAATAAGAGTCCTGTACCACATGGTTTCCCTGGGGAATTCTACCAGACATTTTAGCAGAGATAATACCTATCCTTCTCAAGCTGTTCCAAAAAATTGAAGGGGAAGGAAAACTTCTAGACTCAACCTTTGAAGCCAGCATTACTTTGATTCCTAACCAGACAGATACCCAACCAAAAAAAGAGAACTACAGGCCAATATCCCTGATGAATATGGATGCAAAAATTCTCAGTAAGTTACTAGCAAATCAAATTCAACAGCATATAAAAAGAATTGTTCACTGTGATCAAGTGGGATTCATTCCTGAGCTGCAGGGCTGGTTTAACATATGCAAATCAATCAATGTGATACCTCACATTAATACAAGAAAAGAAAACAACCATGTGATCCTGTCAATCAATGCATAAAAACTATTTAACAAGATTCAGCATCCTTTCTTAATAAAAACCCTGGAGAATGTCGGGATAGAAGGAACATACTTAAACATCATAAAAGCCATTTATGAAAAGCCCACAGCTAATATCCTCAATGGGGAAAAACTGAAAGCTTTCCCGTTGTTGTTTTTTTTTTTTAATAGCAACTCAAGCTGACTAAGACAGTGTCTACGTTTTGATAAATGCTCACACACACACAAAAATGTTTGTTTCCCTTTGCCATGAATCCACTTTCTATATAAAACACTACCAGTCAATGCACTATTTTTTCAAAAAAGAAAAATGCATCCAAACTACTAAAATGAATTAAGGCCATTTGAAAGTTAACCACATTTATTTGAATAGTGTAACATAGTCAAAAGTGACATCTAAACTCTAAAAGTGAACTTGAGCCTTTGCAAAGTCGATACAGTGTCCAAGGCTTCCTGCATCATTAAGACTAGCAGTCTGAAACTCCACGTTTCCTTTGAAATTGGGTTTAAGTTCCCCTCAGCGCCTTACCCAGCCCCTTTACCCGCCAGACTCCCCACGTTTGGAAGGGCAGAGCCTTCAATCTGGGCCTGGAGCCCCCCGCTGGAGAAGCAGCAAGACAAATAACAGTGCGCCCCCTAGCAGCAGGAGCGCCAGCGGCCACCCCCGCCTCGCGGCCTCCAGCCAGCGCCGCCCCCGCCCCCACTGCCCACCCCACCCCCGCCCCAGACCGCGGGCCGCCAGCCGCGCGGCCACCAGGCGGAGCGTGTCCTCGGGACGCGCGTGGCGCCGGGCCCACGCCAGGCCGTACACGTCGTCGGTGAAGGGCGCGCCGTCGTGCTCCAGAGCCAGCCGCTCCACCAGCGCCAGCAGCTCGCCCACCTGCGCATCGCGCTCGGCGCCCTCCGCCCGGTTGTCCAGGGCGCACACGCGGCCGCCGCACTCGTCCACCAGGGCCCGCAGCGCGCGGTTGTCGGTGGCGCGCACGTAGTCGTGCAGCGAGCCCCCCTCCAGGTCCTCCCGGCGCGTGAAGACGAGCACGGCGCGCGCCAGGACGCTGGCCCCGAACAGCTCGCGGACGCCGCGCACCGCCTCCTCGTCCTGGGCGGTGAAGCGGCCCAGCTGCGTGACCAGCAGCAGCGCGTGCGGCCCGGGCGCCGAGAGCAGGTAGCAGCTGGCCCGCTCGGTGCAGTCCGGGTCCGCGTGTCGCCCTTGGGCGGTGAAGAGGTCGGGGGTGTCGGTGACCTCCACGCGCCACCTGGCCCAGCTGCGGCTCCCCAGGGCGCAGCTTCTGGTCACCGGGGTGGCCGCGAGCCTGGACGGGAAGAGCCTGTGGCCCAGGATGCTGTTGCCCGTGGCGCTCTTGCCCACTCCGGTCCTGCCGGCCAGGATGAGCCTGAGCCTGCGCTCCTGCGCCAGCGGCTGCTGCTGGTAGTCCGGGTCCTGGGAACCTATGAGGACAGAGTAGGCTTGGGCCGCCGGCCTGAGAGCGCGCATCTCGCTCCACCGGGGCTACGGGGTGCATCCTGAACGGAGGAGGGCACCGACGCCTCCCGCTTCTGCTTGTCCAACCAGGCCTTTCCCAGGCGCTCTGGTTAGAGCTTGTGCGACTCCGGGGGCATCTTTAGCCACCTTTCTTCCATCTTTGGCTCAAGTGCCTGCACCTGCCCCCCAGTCCATGCTCCGGCACCAGGTGCACACTGCTCTGGAGGGTCCCCCTCGAAGGTTGCAGGCCATAACTTCAGCTGACATTGCCTCTGGTCGTCTGCACCTTGCAGAGCTGCTCCGTGCTCGACGACTTTCCAGGCCTCTGCCAGACTTCTCCCAGGGGCCATCCCAGCGAGGAGATGCGGGAGGGCATAGAAGGCCTGGGAGGCCGGGGAGTCCCAGACACCCCGGGTTGGAATCACAGCCCCGCATGTGCCAGCTGTGGAACCCTGGGCAAGTTTAGTCTAGGCCTTTAACGTCTTCTGCATAATGGGAGGGGTGACAGACAGTTGTGTCTCCCAGGGTTGCTCAGAGTATTAGGTGACAGGATCTCTTTGCTTCTTCCCTTCCTCCACTTCCCCTCCTCCTCCCTCTTCTCTCTAGGAAACCTGCTTCCAGTAAGACACAGTTAACCCTCCATCCTTGTTCACGGACACAGTCTACCTGGTAAACCGTGTTCCCTCCAGTCCATGATCTCAACCCTCCACATCTTCTGTGGGGATCGGAGTAGATGTACTATCCTCATTGTACCCTGTGGGACCCAAGGCACAGTCTGGTCGAGGCACTTAATATCCTACAGTAGGGCAGGGGCAGAGGTCCAGCAAAAATGCAAAGCTGGGGCTCTAGCTGTTTCACCCCAGCATGGGGACATGTCTGGGATTTGTCTCTGTTCAGTCTTTTTTTTTTTTTTTTAATGTTTATTTATTTTTGAGAGAGACAGAGACAGAATGCGAGTGGGTTGGGACAGAGAGAGAAGGAGATGAATCTGAAACAGGCTCCAGGCTCTGAGCTGTCAGCACAGAGCCCAACGTGGGGCTCGAACTCACGAGCTGCGAGATCATTACCTGAGCTGAAGTCAGACGCTTAACCGACTGAGCCACCCAGGTGCCCCAATGTCTCTGTTCAGTCTTTTTTTTTTTTTTAATTTTTTTTTCAACGTTTTTTTATTTTTGGGACAGAGAGAGACAGAGCATGAACGGGAGAGGGGCAGAGAGAGAGGGAGACACAGAATCGGAAACAGGCTCCAGGCTCTGAGCCATCAGCCCAGGGCCCGACGTGGGGCTCGAACTCACAGACCGCAAGATCGTGACCTGGCTGAAGTCGGACGCTTAACCGACTGTGCCACCCAGGCGCCCCTTTGTTCAGTCTTGAGTTAGCCCATGGCCTTGGGACCCAGAGCTGACGCCTAGGGGCAAGTACACACTGAGATCAGTTCTTACCATAGGCATTTTCTTCATCCCTGGCCATCTTGCGTCCTCCCATGCCCACCTGAAAGAGTTCCAAACACAACCTGTTAGTTCCTTCATTCCTTCAATCATTCATTCGTTTATCGAATAGGTATAACTACCTAAGGTGGCACAGGCAAGGTCCAAAGAGCTGGTGACATCCCAATGAAAAGGTCATGCTTCCAGCCCTCCTCTGAACATCAGAATTTGGGGAAGAACCCCGGAAGGATCTGGTTGGTATTGGAACCAAACCGTGCAATTCTTTGGTGAGCCTCGTTGGTCCTTTCAGGGACCCTGAGTGCAAATGACAGAGTGGAAGTGATAACCCGTCCTCTGTGTCAGCAAGTGAGCCTTAGCTGAGAATTTCCCAGGTAATTTATGTCAGTGGCATTAACTGTAGGCACAAAGATTTCTCAGAAGATTCCACAGCCAAGGGAGACTTTGGAAAACCGTGAGAATCAGAAATTCTGCTCAGTGACATAGGGAACCACCTTAGGGCGGTTGGCCGGGGATGGGCCGAGGAGTGGGGGGCGGGGGGGGGGGGGCGGGGGACAAGAAGAGAGTTTGCAGTTTGCTTTTGAAAATTGGAAAAGATACCTATCTCCCATGCTGATGTGAAGAACCTGTGATCTGCTCTCCGAAGACCAAAGAATTTGGCTTGTGTCATTTGTGTAAATATGACCTGTGTGCTGGAGAGATGGGACACTCCCTTCTGGCTCCTGGTGTTCCTGCCCCGAATCTGAGGCCTCTGAAACTAAGCGATGACCCCAAGTCCGGCAGGATTTACTACAGCTAGCCACTCAGTGATGGAGTCTGCTTGATCTCACGAGGACCTGGTCACTAGGGCGCAGCTCTGCTCTGTCTGCTTTGCCAGCCCTGTGTCCCACTCACTCCCATTCTGGGTCAGCTGCTCCGCAGAGGACAGGTTTCAGGGCCTTTCCAGCCCACCTGTGCGCTCACCCCCATGACCACTCATTCTCTCCCACATTTCTGTCTGAGTCCTGTCTGTGCTCCGCCATCCATTTCAAATGCTACCTCTTCATGGCAACACCTGGCTACTGCTGTGTCCCATGGGCAACACACAAGGACAAGCAAAGGGAAGGGTTGATTGATAACTTGTCTCTGACCCGTTAGATGACAGGTTTGTCTTCTGCGTAATGCCCCTTTCGGCTCCCCAAAGCCCTTGGTAAAGTTGATCCCACAGGCCTCAGGTGAGTAGTGATCTTGTGTGTAAAAATTAGTAAACTCCCATAACTGACTGCACAGCAGAACTGAAGAAACAGCCGGAAGATTCAGTGCAAAGAACAAGAATTTAGCTAAAGCAAGACGTCCTTATCGATGACGGAACTGACCAAGTGTGCTCTAGGAAATCCACCGGACTCCTGGCCCCTATGGGACTTCCCAAAGGTTTGCGATGGTTTGGGATGGGATTTGAAAAATTCTTCCAGAGTTTCTGAGAGCTGACACCTGGGGTTTAGAGGCTTGGAGTCACTGACTGATGTAGAACATGGAGACTCCTAGCATCTTAAATGTGATTGGATATTAGTAGTCCCCTGCTTCCTGAACCTGCTGTCTTTTGGGAGTATCTATGGGAGTCTTTGAAATATATATTTGACATTTTGTTTCATAGATGTGTATTTTAATAAGAAAAAAGGGGTGCCTTTGTGGTTCAGTCTGTTAAGTGTCTGACTCTTCATTTTGGTTCAGCTCATGATCTTATGGTTTGTGGGTTTGAGCCCCTCATCAGGCTCTGTGCTGATAGCACAGAGCCTGCTTCGGATTCTCTCTCCTTCTTCTTCATGTGTGCCTCCCCTGCTCACATGTCTGTCTAAAAAACAAACAAACAAATAAATAAATAATAAATAAATGTTAAAAAAACGGTATCTCTCACCCCTCCTCCTGAGGGATTTTTTTTTATTAAAAAAATTTATTTTACTGTTTATTTATTTTTTTGAGAGACTGTGAGACAGAGCTCAAGCAGGGGAAGGTCAGAAGGAGAGAGGCAGACAAAGAATCCAAAGCAGGCTCCAGGCATTGAACTGACAGCACATAATCCATCGCAGGGCTCAAAGCTTAATGGACCAAGCCACCGAGGTACCCACCCCAACCCCCTGAGTGATTCTAATGCATTGGGTCCCTGCTCTGAGTTTCTGGGCCTTTCATCCTGTCCAAGTCCTTCATTTATAGCCAGTGTGTGGGGATGAAGAGGGCTCCAGCCCACAGAGCCCTGGGCAGCTTGGGCGGGGGACGGGATATGGAAGGACACACAAGCATGTGTACTGCAGAGGTCTGAAGACCATGTTCATAACTGTTGCTGGCTGCTGCAAGTCCCTGGGGGTGCACAGGGCTGAGGAGGTGGAGGGTGTGATTGGGGCTTGGCTCACAGACACGATTTCCACTCTGCGATGTGTTCTGAGGTTAGACTCACTTGTTTGTCCTCAGAAATGTCTCTCTCCTTGGCTGCACATGCCCTCAGAGGGAGTGTCTGCAGCCTTCTCCAGCGTGCTCAGCCCTGGCAGTGCTGCTAGCAAACACCTTTCTGACCAGGGTGAGGAGCAGGGCAGGACGAAGTACGTAGTCCCAAGTAAAAGTGTGTGCACTCCAGGGCTGGAAAAAGATGCTTACCATTTCTTCTTCCCTTGCTTGTTCTGAAACTCAGAGCTCCCTGAAAAGCCTGCAAGAGTGAAGTTATTCTTTCTAGATCCCGCTCCCCTTCTTGGGAGGTAGTAGAATGCGGGTGCCCACTCAGTGAGCTGCAACCAGGCCCTGAATTCCTTAGAGCACCCCTACACCCCCCACTTCGTCCACTCCCCCCTGCCCCAGGTGGCTCCCTTCCTCCCCGTGTGTGCTCACCTTCCAGCAGAAGTGGTGACAGGCTCTGCTGTTGGCTGCAGAAACCCGCGACCTGGTGCTGTGCCTTGGGTTGTGAGTACAGAGGCTGTTCCTGCCAGCACAGCACAGGGAGGAAGTCTCAGAGCCCAGGGAGGGAGGGCCCAGTGGTGCCGATTTAAAGGGACAGGACATGGGCCAGCGAGGGGTGCCTTTGCATTGTTTCCACTGCGCAACCCACCCCCTGCTTGGGACTGTGCTGATCTTTTCTGAAGGTCGCTGTGGCACCACATCTTGTTCCCGGGAGGGGCTTTAACCTCAGTGAAGGGCAGTTTAGATTTCTGAGGCCTGTTCTCAGTTTTGGCCTCTGCCCACCACTCTTATGTCCAGTTGCCTTTTGCTTTTCGGGTGTTTTCCTAGAAAATGGCCTCTTGAGAATCTCCTTCCCCAGGAATCAGGGAGGAATCCTTGACTGGACATCAGTGTGGACAGGGCCACCAATGTGGTCCTCTCTGCCATCTCCTCCTTCCTAAAGAAAAAGAGGTCTTTTCAGCTATTAAAGATCAGATGGCAGGAAGAGGATGGAATTTTCATAGGAGACTTAGTCTAGCCTCAAGTTGGTATCTCTGGCCCAAGTGTCTGTTTCTCCTGTCAGGAGGTCATGAGAGAGGAAAATAGCCGTGAGTAAAATAGCCAGACTTTGTGTGGAGAGAAGGCTACAACAGCGTATGGTGCTATGTGCCCTGGACCTGGTTTGTTCTGGAATCAACTCTGCGATCTTGCCCAACTCACTTACAGTTTCTGGAGTCACCTCTCCCCGTGTGTAGTGAGGGCTTTCAGTTAACCTGAAGCTAATGCTCTGGGGCCTGATTTTTAGCCAGTCTTGCCAGTTCATTCTCTCTAGTGAAGATACCTCACCCATGGCCCTCCACCTTATCTCCCCACATGCTATCCAGCTTTATTGAGATATAATTGAAATGTAACACTGTAATTTTAAAGGGTGCAATGTGTTGATTTGGTACACTCTATATTGCAAAATAATTGCCACCACAGTATTATTAGCTAACACCTGCATCACATCACACATTTACCATTACTCTTCTTTTGAGTGAGAACATTTAAGATCATCTACTCTCTTAGTAACACTTAAGGTATGATACAGTGGTAATGAGCCATAATCACTGGGCTGCACATTAGATCCCCACAACTTATTCATCTTATAACTGGAACTTTGTACTCTTTGACCAATGTCTCCCCATCCCCCTACCCCCCAGCCCCTGGTCACCACCGTTCTATTCTCCATTTCTATCAGTTTGGCTTTTTAAAATTCCACATAAAAGTGATATCATACAGTATTTGTTTTTCTCTGTTCAACCTGTTTCGCTTATGATAATGCCCTCAAGGTCGACCCTGTTGTTGCAAATGACAAGATGTTCCTCTTTCTTTTCACAGAACTATATATATGTATACCCATAGATGGACCCTTAGGTTGCTTCCACATCTTGGGTATTGTGAGCAATGCTGTAGGGAGCTTGTGAGTGCAGATCTTTCTTTGAGATCTTGCTTGCATTTCTTTTGGATAAATACCCAGAAGTGGGATTGCCGGATCAAATGCTACCTCTAATTTTTGGAGGACCATCCATACTGTTTTCCACAGTGGCTGCACCAATTTGTGTCCCGTGCACCCTGCACAAGGCTTCCCTTTTCTCCACATCCTCCCTAACACTTGTTACCTCTTGTCTTCTTGATGATGGCTGTTCTAACAGGTGTGAGGGGAAACCTCATTGTGGTTTTGATTTGCGTTTCCCCTGATGATGGTGATACTGAGGACATCTTCATGCACCTATGTGCCACCTGGATGTCCTCTTTGGGAAAATGCCTGTTTAGTTCCTCTGTCCTTTTTAAATAAATTGCTCGGGTTTTGCTATTAATTTTATGAGTCCTTTATGTATTTTGGGTATTAACCCTTTATCAAATGTATGATTTGCAAATACTTTCTCCCATTCAGTGGGCTGCCTTTTTGTATTGTTGATGGTTTCCTTTGCCAGGCAGAAGCGTATTAGTTGGATGTAATCTCACTTGTTCATTTTATCTGTCGCTGCCTTTGCTTTTGTGGTCAAGTCCAAAAAATTATTGCCAAGACTGATGTAAAGGAGCTTACCCCCTGTTATACTCTGGGATTTCAAGTCTCTTAGATTTATTGAGGCCCATTTCATGGCCTATTGGCCATATTTAGGAGAACGTTCTCTGTGTACCTGAACAGAGTGCATAATCTACTTCGTTGGGTAAGGTGCTCTAGTGTTAGGTCTAATTGGTTTATCTCTGGGTCACATCTTCTGTTTCTGTTTTGACCCTCTGATTAGCTGTGGTATGCGGTGTTCAACGTGGACACTGAAGTCTACAGCTTGTTGTTGAATTGTCTATTTCTCCTTGATGCCCGTTATTTTTTGCTTCCTGTGTTTTGGGGCTCAATTGTGAAGTTCATGTGTGTTTATAATTATTACATCTTCAAATTCACTGAATCTTTGTTCTAGCCATTGAAATCTATCGTTGAGCTCCACTAGTAAAATTTTCATTTCAGTCATACTTTTCTGCTGCACAATTTCTATTTTGTTGTTTAAAAAAGCAATTTCTGTATCCTTATGGACACACAGACAGCAGCAAATCAAGGCCTAGAAAAGCAGAAAGGGAATCAGTATCCAGATTCACTACACCATGTTACCTAAAATACCCAGTTTTTGACAACACCTGTAAGATGTACAATGAAACAGGAAGGTGTGACCCATATACTGGAAAAACTCAGGCCACAGGAATTGCCTGGCAGAGGCCCTGGATATTGGATTCAAAGATAGGGCTTCCAAAGAGCAGTTCTAAGCATGTTGAAAGAACTGAAGGAAATCAGTGTGAAAACTCCCACCACTGGTACCATACTTGATGAAAGACTGAGTGCTTTGCCCCTGTGATCAGAGATAAGACAAGGGTATCTGCTCTGGTGCTTCACTGCAACTTTGTGCATGGTGTTTGCATGTTTGGCTGGACTCTCCTGGTGAAGTCTGCTTCCCCTGCAGGGTGAAACCTCTGGTGTCTCTCCTCAGAGGGTGCAGCCAGGGCCTGCACAGTCCCGGGAGGTGACAGTTGTCTTAGCCCCACTCTGTGCGTCTTTCCCTAACCACTCTGCCTGTCCGCACTATACCCAGTGGTTAAACCTACTGACCACCAGCTGATTCCTCCCAAGATACTGCTCTCTTGCTGTAAGGCTGAGGGAACAGGGAGCCCTACCTCTGGCCATGCCTCCCAGAATGCAGTTTCCTTCCAGAGGAGGTGAGTGTGAGTTGGAAGGGAGGAAGCAGCTTATGGTCAAGTGTCACAGACTCACTGTTCTTACTACTACTTAGTAGACCTTTTTTTTTTTTGAAATTGGTCTTTCTCATTTGCTGAATGCCCTTAGAACAACTTTAAGAGACTTTAATATTTTTTGAAAATATATACGTTGCACCACTTATGGCTGTCCCACCAGTACTAGGTCTGTAGAGTTCCTCCAGGACATATGGAAGCCTGTCCTAGTTTTGGGTCAAACTCTGGCCACATTGCCAACTCCCCTCTTCTTCCTTCTTGCTGGCTGCCTGGAGTTTGCCTCGTTTTGTCTTCCCTTTGTGGTGTCTTATTATAGTTAAACGAAAGAGCCTCAAAAGGGAGCCAGGCAGCAGTTACCACCGTCTTACAGACAGCCATCTTTATACGGAGTCCCGCTGTCCTACTAACTGCAGATATGGTGAACTTGCAGAGGGTGAGAGAGACGCTGGCCTCTCTCTGTATTTCCAAAGAGTGGTTTATATTCTTTCACATCTTGGACATGAGTCATTTCAGTGCAACTTTCACGTTCTATATCTTCCTGATAAATAAATAATAGTCAAAATAATAAGGCTGCTCGGCTGTTTGTTATTTATGTTTGAGCGAAAAATTTTTTTAAAGTTGGGGGGACCTGGGGGGCTCATTTGGTTGAACATCCAACTCATGGTTTCACCTCAGAACGATGATCTCACGGTTCTGGAATCAAGCCCTGCATCGGGCTCTGTGCTGGCAGGGAGTCTGCTTGGGATCCTCTCTCTCTCTCTTTATCTGTCCTTCCCCTCCTCACTCTCTCTCTCAAAATTAATAAACAAACTTTAATCAATCAATCAATCAATCATTCAATGAACAAACAACCAGTAGAAAAATTGGTCAAAATTTTGGAAGATAGCAGCATCCGTGTGCACCTGTTCTAATAAAGAGCAGAACTGACTTGTTCAGCCCACGTCAGGGTCAAAAGATCTAGCTGCTGTGCTTGCTTTGAACGGGTCCTGGTTGGAGATTCCCAGGAAGACATCCACCTCATCCACAGGCCAGCACTAGCCTGGGGAGAGATGGGAAAAGCTACCTGTGCAGAGTCCAGTGAGACCTCCATGGTGGGGATCCTCCTTGGCCCAGCCTTCCTGCCCCAGTCCCTTTTGAGCACAAGAGCAGCCACAAATGAGAAGACATGAATCTGTGACCTTGCCTTTGTGGCCTGATGAGGAAGACAGACTTGGGAGAATTGAGGCAGGAAATTGCTGGGGCTGAAGTAAGATGTATGTTTTTCTGTGCATGAGTGAATTTACGAGAAATCACCCCCTGTTGCCCATTTCTTGAAAATGCAAGGGACTGTGGGAAACAATAACAGAAAATACTGTGCTGTGATATGGTGCCATAAATGTAACAGTCTTTCCTTTATCCCTCGTTAAAGATTTACTTACCGTGTTTATCATTTGTAATAAAGCACTCGAGACACTCCACAAAGATGAGAGTGAAGCAATAAAAGATGTCAAGTTGGGATTCCTCCTCATTGGGAGAGGCCCCGATAGTCTCGCATGATGCTATTCTGTAGGAGGCATTGTATTGAGACAATCTGGGACTTCTTATCCATAAAGATACTGGGGCACATGGGGATTGTGGTTTTTTGGGGTCTGTTTCTGTTTGGGTTTTCTCCAAGCCATAGATCCTGAGAATGGCAGAATCAGGCGCACACACTTTTCCTCTGAGTGATTTTCATATATTAAGGAGACATTTTTGCTTATTAAGAGAAAATAGTCCTTTTGTGCAGTGTTGGTATTCTGTAAGAGTGAGGGATTGATTGTTGCTGCTGGGACAGGGGCCTGCTTTTGCCTCCTACCCCCCAGCTCATGGCGCCCTGGCAGTCTGCCTGTTTGCCTTCAGATTTCAGGAGGCCTTAACCGCACTCCCAGGCCTTAAATTCCTGTGTGTCTCTTTAAAAGAAACAATTGTTAGGTTTTGTTTTGGTGTTGTATAATTGTTTCCAAAAAGAAAATTCTTCAGAGGACTGAAATCTAAGTTCTGAGAAAGCCCCAAGCTCTCTCTCATCAGGGAGACCGGGGGTCCATCTGGGCCAGAAATGTGGCGGGAATGAGGAAGAACGTAGTCTAGAAGATTTGCCCTGTTCACACCGTGCCACAGAAGGGGAGACCTTTGGGTTTCTCAGAGGATGAGACAAGCAGGCAGCGGCAAGGTGGAGGGGACATACTGGATGGCTAGCACTGCACGACAGGTCGGCCAAACTCCAGTTGAAACAGCTGAGCCATGGATTGTGTGGTAGCTCCTGGAGTCCAAAGTCAAGATGCCAGCAGAGGCGTGCGCTCTCTGAAGCCTCAAGGGGGAGAATTTCCTTGCTTCTTCATGGGCTCTGCTGGCAGCTGGCGATCTTGGTGCTCCTTGGCTGGCAGATAGGCCACCACTCTCTTTCCTCACACATTTCATTAGAAGCAGCAAGGAGAAACCAGGCCGCATCTTCCATACTGTTCTCGTAATTCTCCTCAGCTAAACATTCAAGTTCATCACTTACATGGTCTACTCTCCACCTAGCAGCCCACCTCAGTTTAGCCCACCTCCCTGCCCCCTGCCATTTTATAGCAAGTGCCATCATCCCTCCAATGTCCAGCAGCGTGGTCCCCACCTCTCTCAGGGACCTCACCAGAAAGTGACCTTAATGTTCATCATACCACCGACATCCTCTTAGGCCTTTTTTTTATCACGTGCCTCAGAATTCTTGGAGCCTCCATGCATTACTCAATTTCAAAACGACTGGTAATTACCAGAGCAGGACCCTACTTCTTGGCCTTAAAATCTATATTAGTTCCCCCAGGAGCTGCTGTAACAAATGACCACAAACTGTTGCTTAAAGAGCAGAAACTTACTGTCTCATTGTTATGGCTACTGTCTCACTGGCACAGGCTACAAGTGCCAAACCGAGACGTTCCCAGGGCCGTACTCACCATGAAGGCTCTGGGGAAGGATCCTTCTTTGCTGCTTCTTAGCTTCTGGTGCTGGCTGGCCTGCTTTGTTCTTTGCCTTCTAGGTGCTTCACTCCGATCTCTGCCTCTTTTGTCACATGGTGCTCTCTGTGTGTATCTGTGTGTAAACTTCCCTCACTGTGAATGAAACGATTCCAGGCATTGGAGTGGGCTCAACCTGAACTTCATGACATGACATCACAGAGAGCGTGCTCCAAAGAAGGTCACATTCTCAGGTTCCAAGGGTTAGCACTTCTTTAGGAGGACACAATTAGACCTAGGATGGATGGTAAGAGAGGGACAGTGTGTGCAGTGTGAGGGTACAGTACCCCTGATCTCTTCCTCTCCAGTCCTCATTGCAGTTACCAGGTTAAGCTCATTGGGATAGATTTCTTAGGTCTCTGCTTCTCAGAAATCTTCTACTGCCTAGGGCTTAGAATCCACATTCCTTGGCCTGGTATTCAACAGTCATTATAATCAGTCTCAACTCCTCTTCCATGAATGAGATTCTTCTAGATATCATTGTTCCCATTAATATACATTTTACACTTTTGTAAGGAACGAAGGTGATAATGATATAGAGGTCAGTGCCTGGGACATGGTAGGCCCTCAGTAAAGGCTGGTAATGATTCCTGCACTCCAAATTGTTAGCTGTTCTCTCTCTGTGTCCAGTGTTATTTCCACCTCCAAGGCTTGGATCATGCCATTTCTCCCTCTCTTTCTTATCTGCAGTTTTCAAAAAAAGCAAACTCATGACTCCTGGGCAAGTATAAACACATCAAAGATTTTGCTCAACTCATGGCTTAACTAGAGAACCAATTTGATTCTATAATTGGTTCAAAGTTCCTTTGGGTGGCTCAATCAGTTAAGCTGGATCTGAACATCAAACAGAGTGCCATCAATATTCCAAAAAATAACGACAATGGCACATCTTGAATCCGTTCACTCAGTCCTATGTCATTACTTCTCACTCTGCTGGATCTTGAGTCAGTCGTCTGATTTCATGAGGTACATATGCTTCCAGACTGAGAGTCCCAGTAGTCCTGGCTTTGCTCACTGGCATAGTCTGTGCATTGAGTCAGTGCTGCCATCTTGGAAACCTGCTCTGAAGAGTCTCTTTGAGGCCACAGTAGTTCAGAGCACGTCCTACAGTTTTTCCCCTGAAGCTCCAAGACTGTGACCCTCTGGTGAAGACACAAATTCTGAGTGGTCACTTTTGGCAGATCTTCGGAGAAGCCTTAGGAGGAAGCAGAGACCTCTTTGAGAACAGGACTGAATGGTTGTGGTTCATAACTGAATATAACATCGTGGAAGACAGTATAAGGCTCTTTGGGGGGCATGGTCCTTATTTCATGAGGGTTTGGTCAATGTTTCCTTTGAGGGTTTCAGCCCCAAGTGCACTGTCACACCTAACACCTATATCTCTTTTGTGACATGGCTGCCATTAACCTGCAAGTGGCAGCTCTTCTTGCACATCCGTGGAGCCAGAAAACAATTTCATTAAAGCCATGTGAGTGCAGAGGTATAGATAATCCAGATCCCTTATCCTGGTAGACAGGCTGTGGAGGTGCTGAGTCTTCCTTTTCATGCAGTGCCCTTTGGGGGTGGGGTGAGTGGGGAGAAACCAGGAAACCTTGAGTGATATCCACTTAAAAGAGATTGTTACAAAGTAGAAGTGACTAGTTTTATGTGGCACCAAGAGAGAAGGCTCCAGAATCCCTAACCCCCAACATGATGGTATTTGGGGATAAGGTAAGTGGGTTTCCATGAGTTCATGAATCTGGGGTCCTCTTAAGGGGATTTGTGCCCTTGTAAGAAGAGATAGCAGAGAGTTGCTTCCTCGATCCTTCATGTATGGACCTGATGAGATGGCTCCATCCACAAATCAGGAGGTGAGTCTTCCCCAGGGAAATAAGTTGGCTGGCACATTGGGCTTGGGCTTCCCAGTCTCCAGAACTGTGAGAAATGAATTCCTGTAGTTCCTGCTCCCAGGCTGTGGTATTATGGTTGTGCAAGCTGATTAAGACAGCATCTCTGATGTGTAGGTGAGCCTTAGAAGGGTAATCTATGAGACTAGCATAATGGGTTCTATTACTACTTCTAATACTTACTGATCACTATGGTTTGAATACCACTTCATGTCTACAAATTTATCTGGTTTCACAATGACCGTCTGAAGAAAGTATTCCATTTTAAAGATTAGGGGAGTGAGTTGCAGAGAGGTTAACTCACCCAAATGTGGCAGGCTGAATGGTGGCCCCTGAAAGATGGCCACACTCTAATCCCCAGAGCCTGTGAATGTTACCTTATTCCATAAGCATCTTTGCAGGTGTGATTAAGTTAATGACTTTGAGATGGGGAGATTATTCCGGATTATCTGGGTGGGCCCCAGATGTAATCAGAAAGGTCCTTCTAAGGAGAGGCAAGAAGGCAATGTGATGAAGGCAGCAGAGACTCGTGTGATGTGGCCACAAGCCCAGGACAGCTGGCAGCTTCTAGAAGATGTAAGAGGCAAGGGATGGAATCTCTCCTGGAGCCTCCAGAAAGAACCAGCTCTGCAGGACCTTGATTTTATCTCCATAACACTAATACCATGCTCTTGTCCTCCATAACTGCAGGAGATGAAGTTTTTATTGTTTTCAGCTACTAATGTTTTGGGAATTTGTTATGGAGGCATAGGAAACGGATCCACCAAGGTTACCAAGATGATATGTAGAAGAAACAGGACAATGGAGGAACGATTCTTTTAAACTACTGTTATTATTTCTGCACTATTGTAATAAGTTGAGCTTTGAGATTATCTAGATCTGAGCAGCAGAAAACACCCTGAGCCCCACAAGAAGACTCCCATACAATTCAAAGGATGTCTCATAATGACCACACACCTTTTGAAAATTCATTATATCCACATTTCTGTGTGTGTATGAAATGGAAAGAATCAAAGGAGAACATAAAAAAGGAAGCTGTGGCTTTGTCCACATTTATCTCTCTTCTTCTGACTATGTGGAAGGAGCAAGATCCTGGGTGGAAATTTGTGTTTCCGGGGTTGCAGGAGGAGACTAGCAGTGGAGAGGCCTGTGGCTCACAGCATAGGTGCAAGTGGAAGGAAGCCCTCAATGATCGGGAGCGTGGCTAAGTGAACAATTCAGATATGGGGCTACACTGCTTCTATCCAGAATCTTGCAGAAGGAGATCACTCCTAACTTAGGGCTCAGGATGGGACTGATGGGGGCCACATGCTCCTTTTTGACCAATGATCACAAGGCTGTTACCATTTGAGACCCGCATCTGATTTCTTGTGGCATCCATGGATTCTGTGTCAACTAGTCTCCTGTTCCCTCTAGGGAACTTAGCAGCATACCTGAGCATAATACCTGGAGAAGCAATTAGCTGACCATGAAAACATCCAAGGACAAGTTTCCCTCAAGGAAAATGTAGCTTGAAATGAAACTAGGAAATGGTAGAGATATTTTGAGCAGGAAATATGATTCTAGCTCTCCTCTAGACTTTTATGTATGCAGCCTCATCAAGACCAAGTTCATGGGTATGTGACCTGTGCCATTGCACAGGCCCTGTACTTGGGTTTACTGTTCTATTGATGTCATCTTGAAATTCTTAAATTTTTTTGTTTGTTTTTGACAAAGGGCCTGGCATATTCCTTTTGTGCCAGACTCTACAAATTACATAGCTGGTCCTGGTCTGTGTCTTTATTGCAAGTTGGAAAACAGCTACCTGGGGCCCTCCAAGTCATTAGCACCAATAGCTGGTCTAATGATATGGACCAGTAATATAGTATTAATACAATAATTTCCAAATCTAGCTGCTTCCCTCCATGGGTTGCCACCCCATTGTCCACTACTTCCTGCCACATTTAGTTCTCTTAGTACCCACCTTCAAGTGTGAGCATCAAGTAATCCCATGTCTCAATGTAGTGAACAAAAACATATAATCAAAAACATTATAATTTTATGGTGATGCAAGAGACAATTGGAACAGCTGGTCAACCATGAGAGGTTTGACCATCTGCCTATCATCTCAAAGTTTCCAGAGCAGGTTGGAATGGATGCACTGGCTAAATCTGGGAAAATCTACCTGTGCCTGGGTCTGGGGTAGAGGAAAGTAGGAAGGTTGTAGGGGAAAGTTTGATCTCCTCCCTGGGTGCATCTTTTGTTGTCAGGTCATGCATATTTTGGGGCTTGAAAGAACCATATGAAGAAAACTAGAGAAGGTGTATGGTCATTGGAAGACTTTTTCCAGGCCACATCTTCCTTTTTTTCTCTTGGCTCCCAATGGTTTAGACTCTTGGCTTTGTACCTGAAGGCTGGTAAATTTTTAATGAGTAACTTGAGACCTTCATGAAAGACTCTCATGAAAACCCATATGATACAATCACTGGGAAGTATCCCAGGCTCTACATTTGGACACATCTAACCACGCATTTGAGTTTCTTCTTCCTAGAATCACACCAGAGTCTCCCACGTCATGCAGGGAAGATGATCCAACACCATGCCTGGGTCTGTGTGCATGATTTGGGTCACTTAATAAGGGCCTTTGGGATCCACCAGTATAACCCCAAACAACAAATATAGGTTTGGAAAATTTGGTGTGAGAGCAGGCACATGGAGAAAAAGCTTATACTTTGGTAAAACTAAAGCACTCCTCCAATTATAGGGCAATATTTCTGTCTCTTTAAAGCCAAATAGTTCCTTCACTAGCTCCACCCAATCTGAGCTTCCTGCCTCAGAGGTTTGAAGGGTGCAAACACATTTTCCTCACAGTGAAAGCAAAAGCAGCAGCTCAATCAGATTCTTTGGAGAACAATGGGGAACTCAGCTCCTTCAAAAGGTGAGCCTCGCCTCAGAGCAATGGAACCGTGAGGGTCGCAGGACATAGGGTTGTGCATGGGTGTGGGTTCTGGTCCGAGAGGGGATCAAGTACCGTGCCAGCAGCCCAGCAAACAGGATGCTGCCACAGGGGTCCTGGGGGAGGAAGAGTGGGAGTAAGGAGATTGAGTAGCCCATGTCCACCTGTCTCCTATTTAGCAGGACAAACTTGCTGAACAGCATATCTTCCATCAGTTGCTGTCATGACAGAGTGAGTGCTGCCTGACACCCCATCCATTTCCCTTAGTGGGAAACTAGTGTCTCAAGGCAGGTCTTTAGAGCTGGAAGGCAATTTAGAGACCAGTCTGTCCCAATCCCTCTTTTTTCCTGAAAGAAAATCTGAATCCCAGATGGTGTGCGTGTGGTTTTATGAAATTCCCCGGGATACCCAGGTCACAAATGGCACAGGAAGCCTAGAATTCAGCTGGCTGTGTCCTTTCCAACATGTAAGAGAGAAATGGTGTGATAGACAGTGTAACAGAGGAGGTAAGGAAGGGGTGCCATGGGGGAGAGAATGAGCTATTCTATAGAAAACAAATGTGTGAAGCCCTTTGGTTGCCTTCCCTATTTCCAGGGTTGCTACCAGTTCATGTTTCTGGACAGAGAGTGATCTACCTCCCCTGGCCTCCCATGATCTATTTCTGATCCAATGTAAACAGAAATGTAGAATCAAGGACCTGAGAAGGAACCAAGAAGAGACCAGAGTGTGCAAGGGTTATGCATGAGTGTAGGGTCAGACATACTTTGCATTGGATCCATTCTCTGCCCAAAGCCCATTAGCGCAGTGACCTTGGGCAACTTTCTCAGCATTTCTGAGCCACATCAATCTCTTCATTTCAAGAATCAAAGTGGGGGCACCTATGTGGCTCAGTGGGAAGCATGGGACTCTTGATCTCAGGGTTGTGAGTTTGAGCCTCATGCTGGGTGTAGAGATTAAATACATACATACATACACTTTAAACATTAGAATACTAAAAAGTATTAAATTACTAGAATACTAAAAATTTTATCACTTCATCAGTAATTACTTACATATGTATGTCTGGAAGATAAAGGTCATTAAAATATACCATGATCAGAGTTCAAAAAGCAATTAGAATTTTTAAACAATTACCAGGTGTATTCCAATTCCCAGATCGTCTCCTAGAATTTAAAATTGAAATCAGCTCCAAATACGGTTCATAAATTTTGATTCTTTCATATCTCTTAAATTTAATTTGTTAAATAAGTTTTCACCTTCCTGTTTCTTTTTGTAAAATGTTTTTGGTTAAGAAATGGTTGGTCCTTTTTCCAAGAGAATTGGACAGTGTACTTTTTGCTCATTAAATCCTCAAGACGTCATATGACATGTTCTTCCAGTTTCCGTGTTTTGTATAAGTTTAAATTTAAGGAGAGGCTTGATCAGGTTAAGGCTTGCCTGGTTATTTGGGTGGCAATATTTCATAGGTGCAGTTGTAAACGTCCATGAGAAGGCACCTTATATATTCTTCTGTCTCTTTCTGTAATGTAGCAGACAGTAATGATAGCCTAGAGTAACTTTGCTTCATTATCGGTCACGAAATATAATATTATAATTCTATCATTCTTTCTTCATTTATTAGATGGCATAATCCTTTAAAAAGAAAGTTCCCCTGAATCATACCTTCGTTTCCATAAGGTGTAGTTAATAAGACAAAAGGAATGCTTGATTCTTTTTTGTCCATGTTCAGACTGATGACATCATTTCCTAGCATACCCCAAAGAGAACACTTCACTTCTTTTGCGATGTTGGTATTGTTATGAATTCATGAACTTCAACATATTTGATGAATTTTAATCCATTGAAATTATTATTATCATCGGTACTCAAATTACCCCATCTCTGTCCAGTCAGCCTCTTCAAGTTGGCCCTGTAGTCCTTTCAGTAAGATCCAAACTTTTTTTTTTTGAAAGTGATCTCTGCACCCAGTGTGGGGCTAGAACTCATGAACGTGGGATCAAGAGATGCATGCTGTATTGACAAAGCTAGCCAGGCATCCCACGGTCTGAGTAGTTTTTGATAGAATCCTCGCTTTATAGTATGACTAGATAGTCTAGGATCCACTTGTACGTTTCTTGGCCCAGATCTGGAATCGGTACGTTCTCCTAAGATTCTTAATGTTTTTGGTGGGAAATGGCATTTGAAGGGCACAGTATGGGCGCTAAGGGTGTTCATTGCCACTGGGCTTGTCCTTGGGCTTCAAAACTACACATGTGCACAAAAAGCTAAGAATAGGACAGGATTCCTGAAAGCAATTTAAGATTTTCTTGACGTTTTCCCCCCCTATTTGGCCTTACACTATATCCCATTAGGACAATAGCCAATGAAGCAACTGCATTTTCAAGTTTCTTGGACCAATTCTTTGTGTGGTTTGTCTATTACACCAAATACTATGTATTTCATTTGCTTTTGATTTTTACCAGTTATCTTAAAATATAGTTTTTGTTTATAATTATGAAGCTATTTACAGATGTTCCTCACTATCCACAAGCAGAATGTTCCTATGAAATCTTTTATGAAACAAAATGAGATAAAGGAGAGAAGCAATTACCATGAATGTACATGGAAAAAGGGTGCGCATTCCCAGATCTCCCCCAAATAACCTCCCTTACGTGTTTCTGATACTTTTAGACACAACTTGTTAACAGATGCACACATTCAATTGAGAGAAAGCCCACGTGCTCATCTGGCTCACAGACTGGTGACTGGATGGTGAACCCCTGTGTGAGGTTCCCGGGGAAGGTGATTGGCAGCTGGTGTGGACATTGGCCCACTGGTCCTCTCTATTAGCTCAACTGGCTGTGAAACAAATGCGGAATGCTGTATTCGTGTTCAGCTTTTTTTTCTTGTACAATGAAAAATCCTCTTTGAATTTATGTCAGCCAGCAACAGCAGGTACACATGTGGGTCTTTCATAAAGGAAAAGAGGTGTAATTCGAACTCTCAAAAAGAAGGAAGTACATGCTTTCAAGACAAATCTATGAAATTGAAGTATATTCAAAGTAGTTTCCAGCTTCTACCCTGTCCCCCGCCTTATTCCTCCCATCCCTCTGTCAGTAACTTCTTTGGTGACGGTTCAGATGATCTGCCATTGCTTTTTCATGTGCATGAAATATATGTTGTACTTTGTACCTACAGTTCATGTTCCTCCCCACTAGAGAAATGACAGTAAACTAAATATTATTTTATTCGCTTTGCCTTTTTTTTTTTTTTTTGCTTAGTGAAATATCCTGGAGATCTCTCCATCCCGGCATAGAGAGGTATTTCTTATTCCTTTCTACAGTTGGATAGTACACCGCTGTGTGTATGTACCTTAGTTTATTCAACCAGACTCCTACTGGTGGGCATTTGGTATATTTTTGGTCTTTAATTATTACAAATAGTGATGCAGAGAATAAACATATGCCTTATCTTTTTCTGTGTTTTTGTCAGTGTAGCTCTGGGATAAAAGGAAGGGGAACTTCTTCCTCTACCCTTCAAGGTCTTCCAGCTGCACTAAGAATTACATTCACTTGAGGCAGATTAACAAGAGGAAAAAGAGCAGTGTGCACAAATGCTCAGTAATGAAACTAAGATGAAGAGAAATGACCAAGGCAGGCAGTTTTTATACTTTTTAGGCAAAGAGATGACGGATCTGTGAGGGATTGACAAAACATGGAAAACTTAACTTTGGGAGCATCTGTTAGGGAGGAATTCTTTTTTTTTTTAATGTTTAATTTGAATTTTATTTTATTTTATTTTTTTTTATGAAATTTATTGACAAATTTGTTTCCATATAACACCCAGTGCTCATCCCAAAAGGTGCCCTCCTCAATACCCATCACCCACCCTCTCCTCCCTCCCACCCCCCATCAACCCTCAGTTTGTTCTCAGTTTTTAACAGTCTCTTATGCTTTGGCTCTCTCCCATTCTAACCTCTTTTTTTTTTTTTCCTTCCCCTCCCCCATGGGTTCCTGTTAAGTTTCTCAGGATTGTTAGGGAGGAATTCTAAAGAGCCTTTGGGCTGGGGTAGTAAATTAGTAGAAAGTAGTGGGCTGTTTATACAGTCTTCTTGGCTCTAAATCTCCCATCCCTGGTCATAAGGGTGTTTCTTTACCTCCTGGGACAGGAAGGGCACCTTTTACATGGGAGATTTGTTTCCTGTTTGGAGGGGGACAGAAGAGGGTCTTAATAATCTTCCCACATAGGTTGTATCTTGTTACTTTCACTTAAAATAGTCAGTATGCCGGGGCGCCTGGGTGTCTCAGTCGGTTGAGCGTCCGACTTCGCTCAGGTCATGATCTCACAGTTCGTGGGTTCGAGCCCAGCGTCAGGCTCTGTGCTAACCGCTTGTTGGGAGCCTGGAGCCTGCTTCAGATTCTGTGTCTCCTTCTCTCTCTGCCCCTCCCCCGCTCATGCTTTGTCTCACTCTGTTTCTCCAAAATAAATAAATGTAAAAAAATTTAAAAAAAGAAATAGTATGCCAACATTGCACGTTTAGGTGTGATCTGCCCTTGACCACTACAGGCATAAATCCTAAAATTGGGACTCAGAATCCAAGAATAAATGTATATGTAATTTGTACGATATTGCCAATTTCTCCTCTGTAGGTTTTAGACTGTTTTTCAATTTCATTAGCCACGGAGAAGAGAACCTGTTTCCGCTAAACCTTTACTGACTGATTATAGCAGCAAATTTTTGGATTATTGCCAAATCCGTAAGTGGAGAAATAGTATCTCAGTGTAATTTTAATTTACTATATTTAGTTATTTTCTTTTCCTATATTGGAATTTTCTCTACTTTAAGTTAGTGTTCATATGTTTTTACATAGTTGAAGAGCATTGGCATTTCTTTTTTTTTCTTTGAACTGTTTATTCCTATGTCTTGCTCCCTTTTCTATCGAGCTGTTGGAAATTTGTCTCTCTACTTTTAGGTATTCTTTGTATAAGAGGAGAATTAACCCTCTTTGATATAGTCTGACATTCGTATTTTAATTGTCTGTGATGTTTGTTGTCTCCCACTGTCTTTTAGGTCGTTATGTAGTCAGATGTATGAATCCTTTTCCTTACAATCTTTCAAATCTTAGAAAGAGTTGCCCCACCCCTAGGTTACAAAGGATTGGTCTGAGTTTCTTCTAGTATTTATGTGGATTGATTTTTAGTGTTTATATTTCTAATGTATTTAGCAAGTGAATGGCCTGAAGACGTGGGTGCAGTTTTGTCTTTTTCTGTGTGGTTTTGCAGTTATCCCAATGCTGGTTATTAGTCCATCTTTCTTCCCATTGCTGTGAGATGCTGCCTTACGGACGATAAATGTAACACGATACAATTGCACTGGATACTCATGAATATAGTAGACCAATTTGGTCTATTTCTGAATTGTCTGTTTTTGTTTTCCATTCTGTCTCTGTTCACACACACATCATACTGACTTAATTATAGGGGCTAAAATATTTTACTATCTGGTAGAGATGGCCCTCCCTCATCGTTCTTCTCTTTGTTGACTCTACAGGCTAATTTTCTTTCTTCATTCATCCAAATGAAGATTATAGTCAACTATATAGGCGGCAGAGAAAAAAAGGTGACAAATTTGTCAAAATTTATATTTCTATAAAATCACGTTAAAGAAGTATCTATTAAAACAGCATTGAATTTGGGCAAATGTCTGTTCTGCATCAAAGTATTTTTCTTCTTAAATCTACTAAAGGGGATGTATTGTAACAATCTATGTTCTCATATTGAACCACCCTACTATTTCTGAAATAAATCACATTTAATTGTGGGGTATTACTTTTTAGTGTCTGACAATTTATTTGGGATTTTTGCATTAGTATTCGCAAATGAGACATGTCTGTAGCTTTATTTATTGGTGAAATCTTTGTTAGCCTTTGGGATCAATATCATGCTTGTGGCATAGAAAGAACAGGAAAGATTTCTTTCTGTTTTAAGTCATCAGGAATAGATTAAGAAAGGTTAAGTGAGATCCCCATGAAACCATCTGGACCTGGTACTCTTTTGTAGGGGAACTCTTTAACTACTTTATTGTTTCTTCCATGGTGATTGAATTGTTTCATCTTTTTGTCTTTATGGGACCAACATGGATAGTACACTACTGCAGGTTTTCATGGAGAAACAGAAAGGAGATAAGAGGAACATGATGGTTTCCACTTACCTTCGTTGACTCTTTTCCTTCTCCTTCTCTTTTTTACACCCCACAGCCACTGGTAGTGACATGGAAGACCCTCAGGACAACACTCTGAGGATTGTTTTGGTGGGAAAAACTGGAAGTGGGAAGAGCGCAACGGCAAACACCATCCTGGGGAGTGGAGTCTTTGACTCTAGAGTTGCTCCCCATGCTGTCACCACCAAGTGTCAAAAAGCATCCAAGGAATGGAAGGGGAGGAAACTTCTTGTTGTTGACACCCCAGGGCTCTTTGACACCAAGGAGACCCTGGATACCACGTGCAGGGAAATCAGCCAGTGTGTCCTCTACTCCTGCCCTGGGCCCCACGCCATCATCTTGGTCCTCCAGCTGGGCCGCTACACGGATGAAGAGCAGAAGACCATGGCATTGATCAAGTATGTCTTTGGGAAGCCAGCCATGAAGCACATGTTCATGTTGTTCACTCGCAAAGATAACTTGGAGGGGCAGAGCCTGAGTGACTTCTTAGCAGATTCAGATGTGAAGCTAAGAAACATCATCAACGAGTGTGGGAACCGCTACTGTGCCTTCAACAACAGAGCCTCAGAGGCCGAGAAGGAAGCTCAAGTGCAGGAGCTGGTGGAGCTGATAGAGGAGATGGTGCAGAACAACGGAGGGGATTACTTTACAGATGCCATTTACAAGGACACAGAGAAGAGGCTGAGGCAACGGGAAGAAGACCTGAAGAAAATCTATGCCGATCAATTAAATAATGAAATTAAACTAGTAGAAAAGGAATATGCTGATAAATCACAGGAAGAACGGGAGAAAAAAATAGAATGGCTAAAGAGGATTTATGATGAACAATTAAAAAATATCAGGGAAGAAGCTGAGAAGGGCATATTTGAACATGTTTTAGATGGGATTAGGAGGGTGCTTTCAAAAATATGGCATACGTTTTGGTAGTAAAGACCATTTCATTTTTTCTTTTGAATTTACGATGATTTGCAATAGTGGTAGATTGTAGTTTCCATAGACAGCTGTGACAGTAGCTTCTACTTATTCTTCCTATAACCTGACCCTGTTACTCCTGCCACTGACTTGCGGGGCCTGTGTCCTCTACCTTGGAACAGGGCAGATCTGGGACCGTTTCAATTAATAGCAGATGGTTGAAGCAACACCTTGTGACTCTAAAGTTACATGTGGGCAATGCTTCCTTGCCCTGTTGGGGTTCTTGCCCTTGGAACTTGACTGTCATGTTGTGAGAAAGCCCAGGCTGCTTCTTGAGAGGCCCCCTTCCAGAGGGCTTGAAGTAACTGGCCCACTTCCCAGCTCACCTTTCATTTGTGACTCACATCAACTTGCCCGCCATGCAAATGAGGCAATGCAGAAGCGGGCCCCCCGGCTGCCCCGCCATCTCAGGCGAAGTTGCAGAAAGCAAAGATGATCCATTCCCACTGAGTCCTGCCCAAATGGCAGCTTTATGAGAACAAATAAATGATGGTTTTTGTTTTTAACCACTGAGCTTCAGAATGGTTTGTTATGCAGTGAGAACCAACCAGAATGAAGCCTCTTCCCAGCTCTCAGTCCCCACCGCCTCCCCTTCCCACCTGTCCCTCTTCACACAAAGTTGGCATAATCAGGCAATGGCATATAGAGTTCAAAGACTCAGGAAAATTCAAATCAGAAATCCTGCACATGTTAAGTGTCTGAAACACTGGTCACATGTGTGGTTGCACTGCGTGGTCACAAGTACTTTTTAGGGAGGTATTGGGTTTCTCTGGGAAGATTGTTCTGTGGTTCATGGAGATCTGAAAGTCACAGGATTCTCTTACTGTGTTTCTCTTTTCTGTTTTAGGGACCATCCTAACCTAAAATGTCTCCAATTGTATCTGAAAAATCCCATCTGGGCCACATAGTTTTCATTTGCCTCTGCAGAATCACACTTCACCCTAGCTCTTTGCCCCCTGAGGCTGATCTATTTGCACTGCATTGGTGGGATCTCTTGCTCTCTGACTTCTGCCTGGCTGGCCAATGGGAAGTCCAAGTCAGAGGCCCTGTGGAAGTAGAAAAGCAAGGCTGGGGTATCCATTCTCCCACGTCTATCTCTGCAGGGCCATCTCTGACTAACTGCAACCCTACGCCAAAGGTCACAGCTCCTCCCTTGGTGGCCTTTCTACCCAAATCTTCTTCTGAATTCCAGTGTTCGTTCACCCCTTCAGGTGGGATTTAATTTTCTTATCGATACTATCAATGCCCCCATGTTTTCTCAATTTCCTGTGTCCACAGTGTGTAAGAGGCCCCTTCTCTAAACTTTCTCCAAGTACCTAATGAGAGCAGACTATCTTTTTCCTGTGAGAACCTGATTGATAAATCTTATGGTACCCAGTTCTCTTTCAGAGCATCTTTATTGTTATTGATGGTTTTTCATTCCCTCTAGTGCTTGTTTTCTGACACCAGAAAAATCTCTCCTTACCCTTCCATGCTATGACATTTGCAGTAAGTAGATGAAAGGTTCTGTCTTGCTAAAATAATAGAGAAATTTCAAAGTTAGATGGGTGACTCTCAGTCACTCACAAGGATTGCAGACATCCCAAATCCAAATTATTAGAATTTTTATTCGTCCTTTGTTTTGTCTGTGAACATGACTGAGAGTGTTTACCATATCAGTGACTCTTCGGGAGATGGATTAGAGATTAAGTCTGGAAAACTTAAGATTCTAAATACCCACTCATTCTAAGATTCATCACCAGTATTCAGAACACAGTAAAAGCAACACGGAAGAAAAATCCTCTCATGAGAAAACATGTGTCAAATGCCAAAGTGAGACCAAAGTACTCTTTGCCATCATGCAGTTCTTATGTTCAAAAGTACTTCCTTGTAAGTGACTCATCTGTGTGATGGTATCTCTAGAGAGCAAAGTATTCATGCTCTCTCCTGACTTTTTTCATTTCAGAACCGTTTAAAAGATATTTTCTCTCAGAGATATGCAGAAGCATTCTTAATACAATTAACCTGTGTGAGGGCTGTTTGAATATGCAGCTTATGTGATCTAACTTCTTTTTTCCCAACCTTAGGTTCTATTTTGGAAGGTAACACATACCCAGAGTAAAAACCAGTAAATCAACTAAATCATTATCTCTTCACTTGACAATTGAAATATTGCTCACTCACTTCTCTTAACATATTTTATGTCCCAATTTTTTCTGAAGATGGTTCTATTTCAGTGCTGAAGACTGTGGTATTTCCAGCATTTAATGTGTGCATGATCCCTGTTGTTGAAATATGTGATAGTCATGACTCATGATGGGGAATTTAAACAAGGATTTATAGAAGAAGACCTGAGGAAGTATTTAGGTGTGAAGTCTACTGTGAAGGATGTGTAGGATGTGTCCATGTGGGTGATGGGTAGGATGATCATGCTTCTGTTCAGAAACAGGAAAGTTCAGGGTGATAGGTAAGATTTTCAGGGGAAGGGTAGAGTCAGGAGCCACAGCGTTCAGTTAGGTTGTGACACGTTGAATATCAGATGTCAAAGGTAGGGTCCAATATAAACGACCTGCATTAACTTGAAATCTGCATCCGAAGGTTATGTGAAAGGCTTGGGGTAAATGTGGCAGGATGTTAACATAAATATCTCCAATTTCAGCTGAATCTTTCTAATTGCCGATACCCCACAGTCAAAAGCTCTATGCCAGAAGATCCACATAGGATGCCCAAAGGAAGAAGCGAGAACCAGTTTTGTGAGATTTATTCCTTCAACTAATTTGATAGATATTTGAAGGGATCAAGAGGAAAGGACTTTTTTTTTTAGGTTTTATTTAAGTAATCTCTACAGCCAACATGGCATTCCACCTCATGACCCTGAGATCAAGTGTCTCATGCTCTTCCAAATGAGCCAGCCAGGCATCCCAGGAGGAATGACTTTTAAAAGAGAACCCCTCAATTATAAGGACAATGACAAATTAGAATTGGTCAATTCTTGGGGTTCATCTATAGAGCAATCACCCCCCCCCCCCCAGTGCAGAAGGTGACCCAGGTGTACCGTGTGACTATATAAGGGAAGCCCCACAGGGACTCCTCTCTGCGTGCCATGTCCAGCGAGATGGAGGTTCCCTCTTCCCAAAAGCTAGTGAGGTGACCTCAGGACTTTGATGCTGCCAGAGGGATGTGGGTCGTGTATGTTAAGAGACTTGATGTGTTTCCTTTGGAGTTTGGCTTTGCTGCCTGCTGGTCCCATGGGATACATGAAGGCTATTGCTGTGTTCTGTGGAGGGAGCAGGGTACACACGGTGGCGGCTGTCTTGGAAGCAGTCAAAACTTTCACTAGGGAGCGGGGGAGGGGCAAAAGTATAGGTTCCTCATATCAAATGTGGGCCATACAGTAGGGATGCAGCCAAAGCCAGTTTGAGGGGGACTTGCCCAGGGGCCCAGCAGGGATCCCAACAGCTTCTGTGTGGACAAGAGCTCTGGAAGTCCAGGCACCAGGAACAGACATGGAAGCAACCGGCGGGAGGGGAGAGAGTGGCCGTCTGTTGGACTTGTGATTGCAGATTCCCAGGGAAGACTCTCTAAAGACTCATTAAAGGTCTCCTGGGTGGGGGAAGAGCCACTAAGTATTCTGCCACGATCCCCCACCCCCACCAAGGCCAGACTACACCTGACTGGTCTTCAGTGTTCCTGCCTCTTCTCCCCCAGCCCATGAGCAATCAGAGCCAAGGCAAGGACAGGAGGAGAAGGGCAGGTTGGGGAGAGCTCTAAGCAGCCCTGTCTACACTGCAGGTTCTTTTCTGGGAGCAGGCATAGGCCAGGGATTGTAGAAAATTTACCCTTCAGTGAAACTGAATAATTTTTTAAACTGTTTACTTATTTTTGAGAGAGAGAGAGAGAGAGAGAGAGAGGGAGACAGAGTATGAGTGGAGGAGCGGCAGAGAGAGAGGGAGACACAGGATCTGAAGCAGATATGTATTTTGCTGATTAATTTTCATTCTTTCTCTTTCCTAATACACACTGAAAGCTAAATTTTAATTTTTCATAGGCTTTGAAATGCAGTAATTTAATTACACTTCATTCCAAATATTGATCAATTTCTGTTTTTGTCTCTTTTGACCCATCAGTTATTTAAAACTGTGTTCTCCAATTGCTAAACGTATGACATTTTATTTACTTTTCTTTTAATTACATTGTGGTCAGGAAATGTTGTCTATGTTATTTCAAAAATTTTAGAGCATTTCTTCATGGATAAACATAAGAACAACGTTAATAAATTTTTCCTACGTACTTGTAAACAACTGGCTCAGAAATTTCATGAAATAGTCTACATATGCTCATTAGGTCAAACTTATCAATCATGTGGCTTAAATCTTCTGTGTACTTTTTGATTTTTTTGTATCTGCCTGTTGTAGCAATGAGAGGTGTGTGTTAAAATCTGTCACCATACATGGAGATTTGTCTGTTTCCTCTTGTGATTTGATTATTCCCTTTATACATGTGATGCCTCCCTTTGTGGTGCATATCAATGTAAAACCGTGTTTTGTCTTGATGCATGGGACTACTTACACCTGATGAACAAGGCAGCTGTTTCGAGACCGTGGTGTGCATTCAACTCATCTTCTCTGCTCTCCCCCCTCCTTACCCTCCCTCTGTGATTTTCCTTCTTTTACAAGAGAACATCTCATAGCTTTTGTAATTTACAAATTTGTTTTTTGTTCATTTTCTGCTCCTTCAAGGACCACTAAACGATTCAGAAAGAAAGGATCCTTACCAGCTCTCATTGCTGATGTATTCAGTTGCCCAGAACAGTGCCTGGCACATGATAAGCTCTCGATAATTATCGAATGAAAAGTCTATGTAGTTTGATATTCTGTTTTTATTTGTTTAGAATGTGCTTGTAGGTTTACTTACACTTTTGTTTTCAAGTTTTCCCTCACTTAACGTTTTTGACTTGGATTTCTTCTTCAGTCCCCTCCAAAACTCTTTATTTTTTTTTTTAACTGAAAACATTGGTGCATTTATCATAATTAAAACTTGTGACTTATGGGGATGCATATTTAAAGTTTTACTCTTTGCTTTTACTTGTCCAGCCTGCTCCGTATTTCTTTTTCTTCCCCTTCCTCTGTGTGGTTTAACTTGAATGATTTGGATTTTTTTTTCACATTTTGTGTTTTCCTCTACTAGTTTGGAAATTATGTGTGCTTTTCCTGTAATCACCCAGTGATTACAACATACATTCTTAACTGCTCAAAATCTCGAGAAATCTGTTTTAATCTTCTTCATATACAACAAATTAGAACATTTTAATTCCATTCCCACCCTCAACCCCAATCTATATATTGTTATTGTTGAATATTTAATTTTCTCATTCTCCCCGATTAAACCTTAGGAAGCATTAGTATTATTTTACACAGTTTGCATTTGTTTAAACTTACTTTTTTTTTTACCTGTGATTTACTATCTGGATTACTTTCCTCTTGCCTCAGATACATTCTTTACAAATTCCTCTAATGAGATTGTGCTAGAGATTGTGTCAAGAAATCTCAGTCTGTGTTGCCTGAAATGGGTGTATGTATTTTCCCCTTAGTTTTGACAGCAATTTTCTCTGAGACTAGGATTTCAGGTTGACTGTCATTTTCTCTCAGCACGCTGAAAACCTACCTCCACTGTTTCCTGGCTCCTCTGTTGGGCACCTGACTGGCTAAGTTGATATAGTGTTTGAGTCTTACTCTCAGGGTCATGGGTTTGGGCCCCATGTTGATGGGTGTAGAGTTTACTTAAAAAAAAATGGATGTAGAGCTTACTTAAAAAAAAAGAGGGGCACCAAGGTGGTTCAATTGGTTAAGCATTCAGCTCTTGGTCTGGGCTCAGGTCATGATCTCACAGTTCTTGGGATTGAGTCTCACAGTGGGCTTTTCACTGACAGCACAGAGCCTGCTTGGGGTTCTCTCTCCCCCTGCTCCCTCCTGCTCACTCTCTATCTCTCAAAATACATAAATTAAAAAAAATCAGCATAACTCCAACTATTTCTTCCTCAAAGGTCCTCTCTCTGTTCTTTCTGACTCCTTTTAAGGTAGTCTTTCTGCTTTGATGGGATATAATTTTACTATGTGCTAAGGTGTGAATGCTTTCTTTCTTTTTTTTAAAAATAATTTATTTATTTTTAAATTTACCTCCAAGTTAGTTAGCATATAGTGCAACAATGATTTCCGGAGTAGATTCCTTAATGTATTTTACCCATTTAGCCTATCCCCCCTCCCACACCCCTCCAGCAACCCTTTGTTTGTTCTCCATATTTAAGAGTCTCTTAGGTTCCCCCCCCGTTTTTATATTATTATTATTTTTTTAGATCAATTGCATCTTTAATTTAAGCATTTTCCATTATAATAAGGGCTTTCATTTCTCTGCTTGGTTTTTAATAAAAGCCTTGTGCAGGTGTCTGCAAAGCTGGAGGCTTGGAAATCTAAAGCCATGGTCAGAGCCTATATAACTTACAAATCCAGTCAATTTGGATCATATGGTAGGAGATTAGGCTTGAGACTCTGGACAGTCTATATTACTTCAAGATTAGTCTTTGGGCACTGCCTACACAGACTGGTACTAACAATTGAAAACTAGAACTTAAAACTCCAGTGCTCCATAGCACACATGCTGTGTAAAGAACCCACTGTAAAAGAAATGATAGAATTAGAAAAATCTTTTGCAGCCATTACAAAAAATAATAGGTAACAATTACCAATGAATACTAAACTGGTTAGATGAAAGACCAATGGGGAACTTTCTAAGAATCCACTGGCTGACAACACCTGAGTGGACTGTCAATTCTCACATCCGTAAAACTGGTACATGGATATTACATGCCTGGTGTGATACAACAGGGATAGTACTTCTTATAAATTATCCTTGACAAAAAATAATTTTGAACACAAATTTACTGGAACTTCTTACATCTACCAGTCTGCAGGAGAATGGGTGATAGAGGAAAAAACTTCATCAATAATTTGAACACTTCATTTGTTATTTGCATGTCTTCCTTATTAAAAAAATTTTTTTTAAGTAATCTCTACATCCAACATGGGGCTCAAACTCATGACCTTGCGATCAAGAGTCACATGCTCCACCAACTGAGCCAACTAGGCACCCCACATGTCTTCCTTATTATAGATAACCTAGTCTAATGAAATGAGATCATTTATAATGATTACATAGTAAAACGTTATAGCCAAAAATACAAAAAGTCCTCACTTTATTTTTTAAAAAGTACTTTTGAAAAATTTTATTTCACCAGGGTCTAATCCTTTGCTGATGTTCAAATTTAAACAATTTTTCTGAGTCTGTCTCATAAGCGAAAAACATGAAAAGTTGCTTCTGTGGCATTTTCTTCTAGTTTTTCAAGCCCTCATGTAGTACCAACTGGTTCAAAATACTGGTTTGTTTCAAAGCATGCAGTTTAGATATATCTTCGCTGATGATGGTGATATTTCCATTTTGTTCCTGAGCTGTCAGGTCACTTTCACTGTCAGACAGTGTACATAGTAGAATATCATTTTCATAGGTTGGAAAATAATACTCTGGTTGATCCCATATCTTTCTTTCAAGAAGCAGTGATGTATGTTTAGTCTCTTCCATGTGAGTCCTTAACTCTGCTTTGGACTTGAATTTCACATGGCAACTATAACATCTACATTGGTGAATTTGCCTTCGAATGAAATTGACCAATTTTACTTGCTGATAGAAATTCAATCCAAGTTCTGACTTTATTTTGAGGAGATCAAAATCGTGTGCTTCCTCCATGTGGACACATAATTTCTCAATTGTTTCTGCTTGCTTTTCACAAAATAGGCAGACAGCAGAGTCAGGACGCTCTTCCCAATCAGACCAGTCGTCTTCCTGATGGTCTAGCAACTCCCGATCATCTTCCAACTGAACTTCCTCCCACGATTTTCCAAGTTCCAAATAATTGATGACATAAAATTGGTCATATTCTCTGTTCTTAGGATTGATCCTCCGATGCTGTTTTTTCCTCATATGATCTTTAAGTGTATTTTTGTCCCTGAAGGTCTTCTCACAGTATAAGCACTGCAAGTTGTCAAGCTTTTTCTGTAATGTGCATAGAAATTCATTGCAGTTTGCAATGTTGTCTGGCAAGCCAATGTTGAAAGCATGTTCTCTGGCCATGTGGTTCAAAAGAACAGATCTGTTCCTGAAAAACTCCTCATTGCAAAACATACAAATACCATGAAAATTGTTATCATTTCTTTCTTGCTGCTGTTGTTTCAGAATTTCTTTCAGTCTTTGTTTCTGAAGTTCCTCTCTAAGTACTCTATCTTCTGGTAAAACATCACATAACAAAAAGTAATTGTCTTCTTCTTCAAGTGGAGCTGTGGATTTGATTCTTATCACACTACAAAAATCTGTAACGGGCTGTTCAGTGAACCTTTTCCTCCAATATAAAACTTACCTTTGGAAATCAGCAACCAACTTGACATCAGCTGTGACCATCTTATGTTCAATAATCATGTGCTTCAGAAGTTTGTCTTGTTCATCCATAGGAAAATGTTCTTCACAGAAAATACAAGGTTCTCACAAGATGGAGAACCTTCTAAAGCGGTGGTGCCACCTGGACTTTCTGGCAGGGAAAGCAGCTCCAGGATACAATCCTTACCTCATAACTGACACTCCCAGATTCTCTATGGTTGCTCTTGCAGTCCTCCTCCCCTCAAGCAGCAGCCCCCTGGGTCTCGGGAGCAGCCATTAGAAGGCAGAGGAGAAAAGGGAGGGCACCGTTTTTATATTATTTTTGCTTCCCTTCCATTGTGTTCATCTGTTTTGTATCTCAAAGTCCTCATATGAGTGAAGTCATATGATATTTGTCTTTCTCTGACTCACTAATTTCACCTAGCATAATACCTTCTAGTTCCATCCATGTAGTTGCAAATGGCAAGATTTCATTCTTTTTGATCACTGAGTAATACTCCATTCTATATATATATATATATATATATATATATATTTATATATATACACCACATCTTCTTTATCCATTCATCCATTGATGAACATTTGAACTCTTTCCATACTTTGACTATTGTTGATAGTGCTGTTATAAACATGGGGGTGCATGTGTCTCTTTGAAACAGCACACCTGTATCCCTTGGATAAATACCTACTAGTGCAACTGCTGGGTCGTAGGGTAGTTCTATTTTTAATTTTTTGAGGAATTTCCATACTGTTTTCCAGAGCAGCTGCACCAGTTTGCGGTGTGAATGCTTTCTTAATTATCTTCTTTGTGATTTGTTAGAGTTTGCAAATGTATGGATTGGTGAACTTAATCAGTGCAGAAACAATTCAACTATTATCATTTCGAAGATGTCCTCTGCCCCTATCCTCTTCTGATTTCTCTCTTAAAGCATCTTTGCCTCTTTAAATTGCTTTCTGCCCTTTTCTTTTTCAAACCTATCATCCGACCCCCTCAGCAGAAGCCACGGGTTTCTGAGCCACCCCTCACTGAGGGAGGGACCCAGTGGGGTTTGTGGTGAAAATCCCCCAGCAGACTCCCCGCTCCAATCAGATCTGGCCTTGACTCTCATTTTTATGTCAGGGTGGCTTTGAGAAGTGAAGGTTAGGTTTCAAGGTTGCTAAAATATCCTTCCGGTGCCAGCTGGCTGCTCTCCTCCCCGACTGGTCTGGGTTTCCACCTCCATTAGCTCCAGGTGTGAGACAGCGTATCTTCTTGCCTGTTCACCCATGGTTTTAAGAAAATATATGTAATACTTTTCAGTACTTTTAGCTGATTTCACTGGGAGGATTGATAATCTAGATACCTAAAAGAGAAGTTTATTTTCATGTGTTTGGTTAGTTTTGGCCTGTTTTGTTTTCTGACTTAATGTCTCCGGTAAGGGTGATTTTTTTCTGTTTGTCTCTGTCTCTTCCTGCTCCCTTTTATCTTGTAATCTTTCCTCAAGTGTCTATTCTCCCTGCTATATATTTGATGCCATATTTAAGTATAAATCGCTAGAAAAGGAGTTCCATGTAACCAGTGAGGGGTTGTAAACATAGGCTCCATCTGAGGTGACAGAGCATGGCAGGTTGTCCCACCAAGGGGACCCTACAGGGCGGCTGGCAGAGGGCTTCCTCTAAAAATGTTCTAAGTCTTCAAGAAGAACCCTCTAATTGCACACTTGGGGAGAGATACTTTGAAGTGTGAGGTTCTTTTTAACATTTTTTAAAAAATATCTTTTTAATGTTTTCATTTATTTTTGAGAGAGAGAGACAAAGTGTGAGCTGGGAAGAGGAAGAGAGAGAGGGAGACACAGAATCTGAAGCAGGCTCCAGGCTCTGAGCTGTCAGCACAGAGCCAGATGTGGGGCTCGAATTCGTGAACTGTGAGATAATGACCTGGGTCAAAGTGGCACGCTCAACTGACTGAGCCACCTAGGTGCCCCTGTAGTGTGGGGTTCTGAATTAGGGGGAATGAAAAGATCATGGAATCACTGCACACAGCCCGGTCCACAGCAGCTGAAATTTCTGAAGCTCCACTTCCACAGGGTTTCCCTGGTGACGTTGTTGGCTGCCTCCTCTGTAGCCTACCCTGGGGTCATGTGGCCTGTGGACCCCCTGACCCAGGGCCTCTTATCAGATACATGATTTGCCAAGATTTTCTCCCATTCTGTATGTTGGCCTTTTCATTCTGTTGAAGGATTCCTTTGCTCTGCAGGAGCTTTGTAGTTGGATGTAGTCCCCCCCTGCCTACTTTTGCTTTTGGTGTCAGATTCAAAAACTCATCACCAAGATGAATGTGAAGGAGCTTGCTGCTTGTTTTCTCCTTGGAGTTTTGTGGTTTGAGGTCTTACATTCTCTCTGCCTTCCAGAAACCTGTTGAGACCTCTTGTCACCGATGCTCATAAACCCAAGCCCTCCATGACATGGGTTCCTGAGGGTTTGCAGAAAGAGAGGATGTCTGTTGTCTACAGTTTCTATTAATCCATTTTCCACAATGGTTCGTGTATGGCCCGTTTGCCATCTTGACTTTGAGATACCCGATCTCTTGTTGAATAGAAATAAAATATAGTGAGAGAGAATGTGCAAACTACTTTGATGTTACTTACATGGCATCATTTTTGCCCATTCACAACTTGGAAAAAGAGAAATCCTAATTCAAATTACCAATTGTCATTATTTCAAATAAGCAGTAATAAATGGACCTATTAAGTTTTCCATAAGCAGCTTGGGCTTTTAAAAGCTCCATTGTCAGGGGGCACCTGGGTGTCTCAGTCGGTTAGGTGGCCAACTTCAGCTCAGGTCACGATCTCGCAGTCCGTGAGTTCGAGCCCCGCGTCGGGCTCTGTGCTGACCGCTCAGAGCCTGGAGACTGTTTCAGATTCTGTGTCTCCTTCTCTCTCTGACCCTCCCCCGTTCATGCTCTGTCTCTCTCTGTCTCAAAAATAAATAAACGTTAAAAAAAATTTAAAAGCTCCATTGTCAAGGCTCTGAACGTCAGAGTCAAGAGGGACAGCCCACACTGGTCATTTTACTCAGCTCAAGCCAGTCCTCAATTAGGCTTCCATGGTAGGTCTGGGTAGGACCTTGCACTTTAGCCTTATATCCTGTGAGGTGCTCAAAACAGAAGGAGATGTGGCAGGAAATGCTTGTGGTGAAGACAAGAAAGAAGTGTGGCTGTGAACAGGTAAATTTAGAACAACCGTGCTTGTTCTGTTGAGAAGGTTCTGGGTGGGAACTTGGTAACATTAACATGGAAGGTAGACTACAGACTTTCTAGGGACTGAGCTGTGAGGTGCATAGGGATCATCCTCTCGTCTCTTTACTATGTCATTTCTAGTAGAGGGTTACAGATATTTTTAAATGCATGAGAAGGAGGACATGGGTTGAAAAAGGTGTCAAATTATAAAGCAGAAACAAGAAATGCATAAAGGAGCTCACATTGTAAAAAGGCAAACTCCAAAACCTTTGAGGCCTTGAGTTCCAAGGGAATAGACTCCATCTGTGGATGAGAAAAGACAGAAATTCGTATTGTAACAGGGCACGGACCCAGGTAGTGTGACACCTTGTGGCCAGTTTTATATGATTGTAAAGCATCTGGGTGGCTCAGTGGGTTAAATGTGGAATGTTGATTTGGGCCCAGGTCATGATCTCATGGTTTGTGAGTTCAAGCCCTGTATCAGACTCTGCACTGAGAAAACAAGTAGCAAAATATAAACTTTTCAAATAATTAAAAACTTTTTTAACGTTTATTCACTTTTTAAAGAGAGAGATGGAGTGCAAGTGGGAGAGATACAAAGAGGGAGAGACACAGAATCCGAAGCAGACTCGAGACTCTGAGCTGTCAGCACAGAGCCTGATGTGGGGCTCGAACACAGGAACTGTGAGATCATGACCTTAACTGAAGTCAGATGCTTAACTGACTGAGACACTCAACCATCCCACTTTAAAATTAATTAAAAAAAAAAAAAGAAAATAAAGATACTTGGAAAAGTAACATATAGAAAAAAAATAATGGGATCCGTGTCTCTAGGGAACTGGGACCCCCTCCCCCCCCTTGACAATACTCTCACAGTTTACATTTTCCTGGCAGGTAGAGTCAGATGTTAGTGGTTAGCCTATTGCAAATGGTCTGAGCACCATCTCACAGGGTAACTTTGGACCTATCCTAATTAGTTAAGATAAGCTACCCTCTCTGGCTTCAGCCAGATAATACCTTGGAAATAACAACTCTCCCCTAGTCCCAGGGAGGAAGGAGAGGACATAGTGGCTGCCTACACTGATATAGACCTAAGCAGTAGGAGCAGACGTTGGTCTGAAAGACCCCTGTTGTGCTGAGATGTGGGGTCAGGGAACACAGGCTTTTCAGAGCTGGCAGCTCTCTAGTTTTGACTCAGCAGTTTTTCCAGAATGTCACAGCATAACCCTTATTTTGTCCTTCCTGGTAGAGTCTGCATGGATGAATATGGTATCTACAAGGCAGATGTGGTTGTCTAACTTTCAATTAGTTCGAATAGAGGTGCTTGGCTGGCTCAGTCAGTGGAGTATGCAACTCTTGATCTCTGGGTTGTATGAGCCCCACATTGGGTGGAGAGATTATTTAAAAATATAACCTTTACAAATTAATTCAGGTGAAATAAAATTAAAAATTCACTTCTGCCTTCACACTCGTCACACTTCATGTTGTCAACAGCCCATGTGGTTAATGGCTGACTTATTGTACTGCAAAAATGAAATCATTAGTTACAGGAAGTTCTATCTGAGAGGCTAGATGACGAAGTGGGCAGGTCTCTTGCATGAGGAAGTTTGTACAGCTCCTCCTCTCACATCCTCTCTCCTTTCTCTCAACGTCTTAGCTTAGCATTGTCTTCAAAGTTAGAGAAGGGAGCAGGACCCAAACTTTCCAGGTAAGAGAAAAGGGGTATTTGGGGGAGGGAACAAAGGGTAATGTGTGATTTTGATGGAGAGGGGACCTCTCCCCCGGACGTACATTTTAAACCTCCGGGCAAACATGCTTTCAGACTGTGTCTTTCTTGTTGGTTCCTTTTTCCTGTTTTTTTCTGACTTTAGGTTGTAATCTGTTTTGAGGGCTGAGCCCTACAAATCAATTGTCTTTCAGGGCTTGCTGCCCACAGAATACTTGTACAAATGTTATTCCCCTCGTTATTAATAGAAAGTATAAATAAACTTGAAGTTTTCAGGGATAAACTTGGGTGAGCAGACAGAATGAGCTCTATGGGGAGGAGCAGATGGGAGATGAAGAAGCACAGGTCACTGTCCCTTTCCCCAAAGCCATCACCCAGGTCAGGATCAGAGGCTCTGCTACCCAGCTGTCTGCCTGCTCAGGGCTGCCCCTTTCTGAGCCTCACTCAGAGTTGGGGAAGAGGAACTTCCCATGCCTTTAGGAGGCAAGATGAGGGAGATGCCCCTCATCTCCAGGTGACCCTCGGCAGTTGGGGAGGAGCTGGGGACCAATGGATGCCTGTTCATTAGGCAGTAGGAGAACCCAGCCACCCAAGGTCAGCACCCCAGAAGTGCAGTCTTTTGATCTGACATCTGAGCTGGGATACATAGCACAGAACTTCAGACTGAAGAGAGAGCCCACAAGCTAGAAGAAGGACCTTATGAAACACCGAACTACCTTTTGTTTCCCTATTTCTGTTATCCTCCCCCTCCCTAACACCCATCACCAGCACCAACATTGTGCCCAAAAATGATTTTTAAAAATTCTGTGCTTTCTCTTCTCGCTTTACAAGAAGCTCTTTCCTATTCCCTGTCTTTAAGGGATAAAGAAAGAACTCTTCTTACAAGAGAAGGGTCTGTCTTGCTCACAGTGTTGTATATTTGTTTTGATGGCTTCCCATCAGAAGAGCTTGTCCAGAACAACGAGCATTTTCAGCCCGTCCTAGTCAAAGTCTGCTCCAGTAATTTTGTTATGTAACAAAATTCAGCCAAAAAATTGGTTTTATGGAAGATTCATGAATCAGGCAGCATCTTATCCTGCAAATTGAGGGGTGCTCCACTGAGCTACAGAAGAAAGGTCTTTAAAGGCAGGGAGAGGGCATTAAAAGAGAAGACAAAGAAAGGAATTTATTAGCAAGGAATGCATTGTTTAGGCAAGTCTGGCTTCTTAAGGGGAGTGGAAGGGGTCTGTCAGTAAATCCTCAGTATCCCAGGGGAAGGCCACCCTGAAGGAGTGCTAACAGACCACCGCAAGTGCATGATTGTGTGAAGAAAAGGGAACAATCTGAAGATGAGCCCAAATGTGGAGAGCAGAGAAGCCTTGGGAAATAGGGCAGGGAAACCAAGTGGCAAGTGTGCAGAAGAGAAGAAACTGTTGGCTACACGAGGTTGAGGCTTCCAGTACCGTCCACCTCCCTAAAACCACACGTTCTGTTTCTCTATGGCAGGAATTCACACTGCAATGGCAACCCCCAACAGCGATACGTACTGCAGCCCCGGTGGTCCCAGGAGCAGCTGCGGTGAGATCGGTGATATCCTGCTTGGGTCCCCCCGGGCTGGGTGGGGGAGGACAGCGAGCAGAGGGGTTCTCTTGTGCTGACAGCCAGCCCTCATCCGGCTGGAGCAAAATGTTTCCACCCCTGTATCTATCTGATCTCCTCTTCATTTCCTCTGCTCTTTCTTTCCTGTCCACCCTGTCCACTCTCTCCGGGTAAAATGCCTTTCTGTTTCTCCTCCCGTGATTTCTCTCCTCCTCTCTAGGCAGATGCCCTCAGGCTGTCCCAAAGTTGGAGCCTTGCATAGGGATGCTAACTAAATGATAATCTGAACTCCCATCCACATGTTTCCTTTGATAATCTTAGCCATTCTGTATTCAGTGTTCTCGGTTTCTGGAAATCTACCTGTCTCAGGCCGGGGATCTGGTTATCATGTGTGAACTCTGCATTGGGGATGATTTGCTAATCCTCGGAAGGAATTGGAGACCAACTACAGATTTTGTGGAACCCAGAGCTGGAGCTTCTGCAATATCTCTCCTCTGCTCCACTGGCATTTTTAAAAGAGTATTCCAATTGACAGAGTAGATGGAAGGGGGCCAAATGGAAGCAGAGAGAACAGCTGGGAGACTCTGGAGGCCTGGATGCTGATGGTAGTGGGAGCTAGTGTGGTGGCCTTCAAAGTGGAGGGAGAAAAGTAGACAGATTTGCAGGTGGAGCTCAGAGAATGTGCTGATATGGAAAGGAAAGGGAAAGCAAGGGAAGGGAAGGGAAGGCAAGGGAAGGCAAGGGAAGGGAAGAATCAAGGGCAGTTGCTAGATTTTGGGTCTAAGGGACTGGATCAATGCTGTTGCTGTCTCTGACAAATAAAATGCTGTTTATAATAGTGTCTCTAATGTTGTGAGTATGATAACATATGCATTATGTTCAAGCATAAAAGGATGGCCATAATACAGGATTTCCCATGCAGGAATCAGCCTCACTTAGGGTTGTGCTGTCAGGGTCTGTCTCCTCAGAGGTACAGGCTTTCAAATGTGATTTCCACCTATGTTCTATAGGGTGGTGGTGGTGGTGGGGGGAGTTCTGTGTTTAACAAATCCTGAAGACAGAGACTGTATAGACACCATAAGGAGGTATGCAATGAATTACTGAATACAAATGCATAACAGTTGTATAGATGATTTGTTGTTTAACTGAAGTCACAGTTATTCTGAAAAATGTGAGAATTGCTGTGCTGAGCTGGTATTATCTGTCAACTTCCTAGGAAGTAGAACGCTTAATCTAGTGAAGCTAAGAAAATATAACTCTACTGATGCTCTCAACTGTATCCATTTTTATTTCATTAAGAAATTTCTTTTATATTTATTCATTTTTAAGAGAGAGAGACAGAGAGACAGAGAGACAGAGTGGGAGCAGAGAGAGAGAGAGGAAGACACAGTATCTGAAGCAGGCACCGGACTCTGAGCTGTCAGCCCAGATCCTGGTGCAGGGCTTAAACTCATAGACCTCAAGAAGTCGGACGCTTAACCCACTGAGCCACCCAGGCGGCTCCCCAAAGAATTTTTTTAATGTTTATTTAGTTTTGAGAGAAAGAGAGAAAGAGAGACAGAGACAGAGACAGAGAGTGAGCAGAGGACAGGCAGAGAGAGAGGGATACATAGAAACTGAAGCAGGCTCCAGGCTCTGAAATGTGAACAAAGAGCCCGATGGGGGGCTGGAACCCATAAATAGTGGGATCATGACCGGAGTTGAAGTCGGGCACTCAGCTGACTGAACCACCCACGCGCCCCTCAACTTTTTTAAGAGAGAAAGAGGGAGAGGGACAGGGGAAGAGGGAGAGATAGAGAGGAATAGAGAGAGATAATCTTAAGCAGACTCCATGCTCAGTGTGCAGCCTGATGTGGGACTCAGTCCCACGACCCTGGAATCACAACCTGAGCCAATATGAAGAGTCCAATGCTCATCTGACTGAGCCACCCAGGGGCTCTGTTTCTTTTATTTTTTATGTATCAAGAGATTTTATAATAATTTTAGAGATCTGTTGATATTTCCTGTCTATAACTCTTTAATGTCTTAATTAAGAATATGAAAACTTCACTGGACTCTAAGCTAAGGTTTTTAACCTAAGGTTTTTAACTTTAAATGTAAATTTTATTGTTCTCTCTCCTGTCACAATCCCTGACAAAATGGTTGCACACAGGAAACAGAAAAAGACACTTTCTCTTTCCACACAAGCATCCCTTTTGTACCCTGCAAGGATGGGTTGGCTTGTGTAACCTGCCTAGCTGGCTTCTTAATGGGAGAGCAAAGTTCCATTCTGAATATAAATGGGGAGGGGAGTCTCCCACTGAGATGCCCCAAAGTCAGATTTTGTGTTACTTGCTGCATTGCTCTTATGAGGAATAGCTACCAGCAGCAGCAGCTCAGAATTCTCTTTGTAAACTACAATATTTTGTTTACTCTTCTGTGGGCTACTTAGCTATAAAAAGGAAGAGTAAGAAGCTCCAGGAAATCCTGGAAAGTACTTGGGCATTCCCCAAGTATTGCAAGAGAATTTCAGGCTTTCTGTAGACTTCGAATAGGCTTCTCTAGAAGGGCCTTCTATAGAGTTCTGGGAGTGCCGCAGTCACTTATGGGGGGGGGGGGCCGTGCGGCTACAGAGGAGGGATGTGTGTGAGGGGAAATGGGGGGCCATGCAGGAGAAGCAGCTGGATTACCATCCTAATGCTGTGGCTTTTGTTTCCTGATGTCCCAGGGCTTAGAAACCAAGATGGCAGAGATTCACAGCTGAGACTGGTCTTAGTGGGTAAGACTGGAGGAGGGAAAAGTGCCACAGGCAACAGCATCCTCGGAGAGAAAGTGTTTCGTTCCAGCATTGCGGCAACATCAGTCACCAAGACCTGTAACAAAGGGAGCAGCAGGTGGCAGGGAAGAGAAATTGTGGTTGTGGATACGCCTGGCATTTTCGACACCGAGGTACAGGATGCTGACACCTGCAAGGAGATTGCTCACTGCATCTTCCTGACCTCCCCAGGGCCTCATGCTCTGCTCCTGGTGGTCCCGCTGGGCCGGTACACGCAGGAAGAGCGAAAGGCCACGGAGAAGATCCTGCAAGTGTTTGGACTCAGAGCTAAGAGATACATGATTCTCTTATTCACCCGGAAAGATGACTTGGATGGCATCAATTTCCATGATTACTTACAGAAAGCACCCAAAGATATCCGAGAGTTGGTGGGCAAGTTTGGTGATCGCTACTGCGTGTTCAACAATCGGGCGACAGGAGCTGAGCAGGAGGCCCAGAGAAATCAGCTGCTCACCCTGGTCCAGCGCATTGTGGCCGAGAATGAAGGAAGATGCTACACTAACAAGATGTACCAAAAGGCTGACAACGAGATTCAGAAACAAATGCAAGAAATGCAAGAATTTTACGCAGCAGAGCTAGAGAGAGAGAGAGTGCAGATAAGAAAGGAGTTTGAAGACAAAATCAGAAAGCTGGAGGATAAACTGGAGCAGCAGAGACAAATGGAACAAATGGAGAGGGAATTGGCTGAGAAAGAGGCATTATATGCTGTAAAGCTGCAAAAACACAGAGATGAGAATCAGTATAAGATAGTTGACTTGATCATGAAAGCTCTACAGATGGTTTTTCCTATCTTCTCTCACCTGTTTATGGAAGATTAACCTGAATGAGAAGATCTCCTTATTTGCTACACATTTTCCGCTGGCCCTGCCAAGCCCCCACCCCAGAACTCATTCACCAACCTTGAAGCACTCTCGATTCTGTCTCTCAGACTCTCAGGACGAAGGGGTATAATCAGATTCACTGGTGGTGATTGGTAGATGTTTGATTGACTTACCAGGGGAGGGACGCATTCTCAATTTGTGGAACTCCAGAGTAGAAGATATTGATGCTCTTCTAAGAAGATGACCCCAAAATTTCTCTATTTGTCCCGAGTGAAATCTAGATTCCTTCTAGATTGGTGGATCCTCTCCCTTTGTTGCTTCTACTCACTTATTTTTGCTTTTAGGACATGGCAATCACCTTACCCATATGGTTTGTTACAAAGATTGGTTCTTCGTGTTAGGTAGTCTAATAATGGAGATGTTTATAGAATTCTTTCCAGATGAATGGAGATTTATTTAGTTACACTTTTACAGAGGGACTCAAGTTGTTTCTTATCAGCTGCCCACTGAAGAACAAAGAGTTGTCTGGAAAACAGGCCCTTCAGAACTCAACTAAATGAAATGCCAGAAAGAGCAGTTGAAAGACGGAGATTCAACACAGAAGACAACAACGGTTTGCTATATTCAGATATATCTACAGCAACTCTTTGACAGACTTCAATGCAACATATTTGCTGAATAACCAGTTCTCTCCTTTTCATGTGAAACTAACTGTTGCCACTTCACCTCCACCACCTCAGACCTTCATAACTTACTGCACATACCACCCTCTCCCAGCTGAACTGCTTGCTAGTTGGTATTATAATAAAAGTTTTCTGTTCTGTCATATTTCCATAAATTTTCAGTCCACTTCATCTTGGAAAATACCTTTGATATTTCTTTTTCTTTATTATTTTATTTAAAATTTATTTATTTATTTAGAGGCATGAGCAGGGGAGAGGCAGTGATAGAGAGAACCCCAAGCAGGCTCCACACATTAGTGCAGAGCTTGATGCAGGGCTCAAACCCACAAACCATGAGATCATGACCTGAGCTGAAACTGAGAGTGGGATGCTCAATGGACTGAGCCACCCAGGTGCCCTACGTTTGCCACTTCTTCTAAGACTACAGGTGTGAGTTTCACTTTTTGGTAACAGTTCAAGATGATTTCAGAGGTAGTCTTGCTCTACCCTCAACACATCTCTCCTCCTTTTCCTTGGAAATTCCCAGCCACATTCTCAACCTCTCTGCCAGTCAAACACCACCTTCTCGTTGGATTCATTCATTATGCACTGATAGAAATTATGTATAACCAAGGCTTTAGAGGCCTTTCTGGTTTTCCTGGAGCAAAAATCCCTTTTAATATATGGATAACAGTAGGAGGTGTCTCTATCTGTTTTCTACTTTTCTATTTGGTACTTCTCACATAATCCATGCGAAGGCTTCCCAAAGCACATTTCCATGTTCTACCAATATGTTCTGGTGGTCATATGTGACTTATGGCAACTCTCCTCACTCTTCCATCTTGACATTGGCTTGTCCATGCTCAAAGCCATTTTGCCCAAAGGGACATATACCTCTCCCAGTTTTCCTCAAACACCTATGAGTTTAGACTGTACTTTTAATTAATCTCGAGGATAAAGGAAGCACACCACAAAGAAGCTTACAATCCCTCACAATCCCTTCTCCCCAGGAGAAGGGACCAAGATGGTGGAGTAGCATGGAAGTTTTCTGCTTCTCTCATTCCTGAAATTCAGCAGGATCAGCACAAAAGCATTTTTCACACTAGAAAATTTATCTGAGGATCAACATAACAATCTGCATAAACTGAGCCAGAGAACTTGGCAGGTACACAGCACGAGAGGTGATTTGGGGGAGAGAGAAGCCATGGTGGATAGGGAGTTGTTTTTGCTTGTGGAGATAGGACAGAAACAGGGGGTAGAATACAGGAAAACACTCCCCCAAAAGGCAACTGTAGAGAAAGAGAAAGAGTGGAAACACCCAAAAGGGACTGAACAAGAAAGCAAGAAAGGAGAAAGTAGACTTTCAATACCATTAAGAAGAAGGGCCCTATAAACAAGGGAGCCCAGAGTTGGAAACTCTGTACTTCGCTACCTGGTGGTGATCTGGTGGGAAGGGTGAATCCCCAGGAGTGAGGTCCGAGGGCTCCGAGGGCCACGTGGGGAGAAGCGGTTCCCTTGCTAAGAGAACATTTGGTAGAGGTCGTGTGGCCTCCCCACAGGTAAGTGTCCCAGTGGACCCTGGACAACAGCTGTTTGTTGGTTTTGGAACAAAGGCATTATGGGGCAGTGAAGTCTGGCACCAGATGTGTGTTGTGATTTACCACAGCCCCTGAGACGCTGCTGCTACATGACTGGGTGAAAGTCTTGTGGGGCACATTGGTACCTGGCTGTAGCCTCTGGGCATCTGCAGCAGGTGGTCCCATGAACGTTCCCAGGGGTGGCGAGCACCTGGCCATTGCTTGGCAAGACCCTCCCACGGAGGGTTGGAGTGGGTCCAAGACTAAGGGACCTCAGAAATGAGGGGTTTGGAAACACAGCCCCTTCTGAGATGAAATTCAGAAGGGAGGTGCCACCACATGGCTTGGTCGCAGATAGTGTAGAAGTGGGGAGTGGATGGATGCTGGAGACAAAGGAAGGTTGCATGTTTTTAATTATCAAATGTTTTCCTACTTTTTATTTCCTTTTTTCCCCTTTTCTTTCCCTTTTTTCTCTATTCTGTCAAGCTTCTTTCAACAACCAGACCAAAACACATTTAGGATCCAGCATCCTTCATTTGATTTTTTTGTGTGTTGTTTAAAATTTTTAAATTTTTTAAATAATTCCTTTACTTCTTCCAAAATGAAGGAATTCACTGAAAGGACAGGAGGAAATGCTCCCGACAAATAAGCAAAATGTCTGAACCAGAATTTAGAGTCCTGATAATACGAATATTAGCTGGGTTTGAAAAAAGCATAGATTCCCTTTCTGTGGAGATAAAAGAAGTAAAATTTGCCATCATGAAATTAAAAATGCTAGAATTGAGATGCAATCTCATATGGTTGCCACGGAGGCAAGGATGGATGCAGCAGAGCAGGGAATCGATGATGCAGAGGACAAACTTATAGAGGTTAATGAAGCAGGAAAAAAAAGAGGGAAACTAAGGCAAAAGAGCATTATATAAGATTTAGAGAACGTAGTGACTCAGTAAAAAGGAACAACATCTGAATAATAGGGGTCCCAGAAAATGTAGACAGAGAACACTGAGAAGAAGGTTTATGTGAGGAAATCATACCAGAACACTTTCCTACCCTGAGGAAAGACAGACATCAAAACCCAGGAAGCACAGAGAACTCCCATCAGATTCAAGGAAAACCAACTATCAACAAGTCATTTCATATTCAAATTCACAAAATAAAGAGACAAGGAGAGAATTATGAAAGCAGCAAAGGAAAAAAGCCCTTACCCTACAAGTGCAACCAGATCAGGTTCTCAGAAGACCTATCCACAGAAATTGGCAGGACAGAAAGGAGTGGTGGGATACATTCAATGTGCTGAACTGGAAAAATAAGCAGCCCAAAGCTCTTCATTCAGCAAGGCTGTTTGTTCAAAATAGAAAGGGAGATAAAGTGTTTCCCAGACACAGGAAAACTATAGATGTTTGTGACCCTTAACCAGCCTGGAACAGAATTATGTGGGGGACTCTCTCAGGGGAGAAAAGGTGAACCAAAGCAAAAAAGACAAAAGCAACAAAGACCAGAGAACACCACCAGAAACTCAAACTCTACAGGCAACACAATGGCAATAAATTCATATCTTTCAGTACTCACTCTAAATGTCAATGGACTAAATGCTCTAGTCAAAAGACATAGGGTAACAGAATGAATAAGAAAACAAGATCCATCTTTAGGCTGTTTCCAAAAGACCTGTTTTATTTTTTTTATTTTTATTTTTTCCCTCTTTTCTTTAATATATGAAATTTATTGTGAAGTTGGTTTCCATACAACACCCAGTGCTCATCCCAAAAGATACCCTCTTCAATACCCATCACCGACCCTCCCCTCCCTCCCACACCCCATCAACCCTCAGTTTGTTCTCAGTTTTTTTTTTTTTTTAATTTTTTTTCAACGTTTTTATTTATTTTTGGGACAGAGAGAGACAGAGCATGAACGGGGGAGGGGCAGAGAGAGAGGGAGACACAGAATCGGAAACAGGCTCCAGGCTCTGAGCCATCAGCCCAGAGCCTGACGCGGGGCTCGAACTCACGGACCGCAAGATCGTGACCTGGCTGAAGTCGGACGCCCAACCGACTGCGCCACCCAGGCGCCCCTGTTCTCAGTTTTTAAGAGTCTCTTATGCTTTGGCTCTCTCCCACTCTAACCTCTTTTTTTTCCTTCCCCTCCCCCATGGGTTTCTGTTAAGTTTCTCAGGATCCACATAAGAGTGAAAACATATGGTATCTGCCTTTCTCTGTATGGCTTATTTCACTTAGCATCACACTCTCCAGTTCCATCCACATTGCTACACAGGGCCAGATTTCATTCTTTCTCATTAGTGTGCAAATTTTCTTAAGCACCAATTCTCTGATACAGATTTGTGAGAAAGGACAATGAGATAGGGAGATTTTAATTCTATTTTTAATTCCTCTTGAGTTAATAGTTGCTTTTGTAGGAAAAATGCTTTGGGCAGGCTTATGGAAATGAGTCCCTTAGACTTTAAGTCAATTGCTTCTTGTGGAGCAGTGTGGAATACACGGGGAACAGCCTACGTAGCAAAATTAAACATAGACGCTGCACAGCTACCTCGTTCTCACCCTCATGGTGAATTCCCTTGACAATCTCCCAACCAAATTTTCATACAATTCTTCATGCTTCTTCATTCCTCCATGAACTGAGGAAAAGACAATATACCTCTTGCTTTCTGAACCTGGAGAGGTGGAATCTGGGACACATGTCTCATTGGTTTATTCTTTCTTCCTCTCTGTTTTCTTTCCCCTAGAAGAAGACAGAGTGTTCTCAGCTTCTATTTTCTGGATATCTACTATATAAAATTCTATTTTGCAGCAAGGAGCCCTGGGCTTTGTCATGAAAATTGGACAAGTGATAGACTATAGGCAATCCCTTGTAAAGAAACACCAACACCCCGGATTACAAGGCTGTCATGTTTTCACAAATCCTGTTTTCACTTCATCTCTGATAGTGCTTTTGACTTCTACCACGTATGTTTGATTCTTATGGTTTTCATCTGTCTGTTGAAATTTCCCCATCTTTTATTTCATGTTGTCCAGTTTTTCTTCAGTCCTTGTTATTTTAAAATCCCTGTTCAGGGGCGCCTGGGTGGCGCAGTCGGTTAAGCGTCCGACTTCAGCCAGGTCATGATCTCGCGGTCTGTGAGTTCGAGCCCCGCGTTGGGCTCTGGGCTGATGGCTCGGAGCCTGGAGCCTGTTTCTGATTCTGTGTCTCCCTCTCTCTGCCCCTCCCCTGTTCATGCTCTGTCTCTCTCTGTCCCAAAAATAAATAAACGTTGAAAAAAAATTAAAAAATAAAATAAAATAAAAATAAAATAAAATAAAATCCCTGTTCAGTTTCTGGACTTTTTGTGAGTCTACCCTGTTGATTGTGTTTTATTTTTGTTCTCCTGCTTTTAAAACAAGTGTCATAATTTTATTAAATTGTAGACATAGGAGGAAAGGAGCAAATGAAATAAATAATATTGATGCCTAGATACAGAATTCCTTGTCCTCCATCAGGCTGTTAGGGTGGGATTTGAGTCAGCCCACAGGGAATTGGACTGGATGGGATTGTTGCTACAATTATCGATGGAGCAGCTAAGGCCCCATATTTCTCTAGGGTGCCTTGAGCTTAGTGTGGGCACTCAGATGGCATGTGGTTTTACTCAGTGTTCTCATCCCGTTTACCTTCAGCTTCCAGTCATCCCTACAAACTCTGCTTCCCAGAGTCTCTCCAGGCCCGTGATGGATGGCTGGTGCTTATCAATCATTGCTCCTATGGCGTGTGGGGGCAGGGCAGCACATATGTCTGTTGTGGTCCAGCCTGAGTCTTATGCATGGCCTGTGCACCTGGGCCTGGGGATGTGGACTTTCTCAGTAGGTCTGACTGTACTAGGGTTCTCAAGAGAAACAGAAACAGGTGGAAAGATATCAATATCTATACCTACCTATCTCTCTCTCTCTCTCTCTCTCTCTCTCTCTATCTATGGATGTAGATATATATCTATATCTGGAGATATTGGTATCTTTCCACATTTGCACTTTGTAACTGGCATCTATCATATCCTACCTTATACTTCAACTAGCTCCCAGGAATATACACACAATGATGTGCAGTATTTATTATTGTGAATAATACCTGTGGAGTATGTATGAGTGTGAAATGTACCTGTTTATGAAATCTTTTTTTTTTAATTCATGAGTATTTACTATTACTAAAAGTTTCCTCTTGGATTTGATGATTCTGTAACACAGTTTTATTGAATTCAACCTACAAATTGGTTTCATCATATTATTTCATCATACACGAAAGCTATCAAGATGAACATTAATGTGATCATGTTAATAAAGAAACGTAACCCCTTTCGGGCCGCACCTCTTGGAGCAGGTGCATAGGGGATGGCTCTGAGACAGACACAAGTCTGGGGCCACGTGCCACACCCTGCTCTCTCTGCTACTCCTTCTAACACGCCCTCGCCATGTCCCAAGTAGAGCTTTTTTACCCGTGGATGTCAAAGCCTTCCTTTGATTCAAGCATACATTTCCGTATGAGAATTTAAAAGCCATAATACTTATATTTATTTTAACTTCCTATTTCTACATGCAAACAAGACAGAAACAAACAACAATTGGAGGGCGTGTGTGGACACGTGGTCACGAGACAACGTGAAATGAAAGAATGACGGGTTAAAGTCAGCCCCACAGTGCGTGCTCATGCACACGCCGCCCTGGAGGCAGAGCTGGGGACAGCGGCCGTCCTCCCAACCCCGGCCCCCTCCCTGTTGCCCAGCGGGTTCCCGAGTTGCAGGGTTACGGAAGGGATTCCCCCCTTGCTCAGAGCCCCCGTGTGAGCCCCGCAGGGCTGCTGAGGACCCTAAAGACGGAGATTAATGGCGGACTTCCGCCCAGCGGCACTTCACCGAGCCCAGCTCACTGCAAGGGCCACCAGGGCCCTCAGGCCTCCTGACCACAGCTCACCACAACCCCGAAGTCCAACCTGCATCTCCCACTCTGGCGCCCCAGGAACTAGTGGCATGGCGGGCCCTTCTAATCCACGTGGAACTGGGATGGCCCTAGGGGGTCCCCCACCTTCTCCACGTGGAGCTGCACCCACCTCCCGCCAACACCACCTTCCTTCCAGACCCTGAACCCTGGGCCAGGTGAGTAGGTGCCTCCTGTTGCATCCACACCTCCGGACTAGGGCATGGCTGATTTGAAGTGAGGAGCCAACTTCCTTGAAAGTGTTTTGTCACATTCTGACAGAGCAATAAGGAAACCCTATGGGTTTGGTTACACAACCTAAGGATGGCATCTGATTTTCTAATGATGTGGCGGTCAAGCACTTTCATGGACTGGCCTACCCCCATTAAACTCCATGGTACCACCATAGCAGTGGAATGTCGGGCGTCTGAGGCTTTCCACCAGTGCACCTGTGGCTCCCTCTTTCTCCATTGTGTGAGACGACATCTGGGTTTTGCTTTGTTTTGTTTTGTTTGTTTGTTTTGTTTTTTTTGCATAGTAATCCATTTGAGAAGCACAATGAAGACATTCCCCAAATTTCGACTTCACTTTGGAAAGACATCAGCCATAATAAATGCTAGAAACTTGGGAACTGTGTTATTTTCAGTATAGTTATTTCTCTTTTTTGGCAGTAAATTATTGTAAAGGAAATAAACCGATGTATCAGAAGTAAACATTAATATGTCTGACCGTGACATCACTTTCACGGGTGATAATAAAACATCCAAGGGTCACAAAGGGCCAGATCTAGCCGGGTATAAGAACTAGGACAGTATTAAGGAGGGTCAGTGTCTGCTTTGGTCTGAATGTTTGTGTCCCCCAACAGGTTTTATATATTGGAAATTTCATGCCCAAGAGGATGGTTTCAGGAGCTGGGGCCTTTGGGAGGTGAGTCAGTCAAGAGGGTAGATCCCATATGACTGAGAATTGTGCCCTTCTACAAGAGGCCCCAGAAAGCTGACTCATCCCTTCCACCATGTGAGGACACAGCCAGATGTCAGCAGCCTGCAACCCAGAGAGGTCTCTCACCAGATCCTGACTGAAATCACATCTCCATCTTGGACCTCCAACCTCTAGAACCATGCAGAAAATTTTTCTGCTATTTAGAAGTGGCCCAGTCTGTGCTTTTTTAAATTTTATTTCTTATTTTTTTAATATGAAATTTATTGTCAAATTGGTTTCCATACAACACCCAGTGCTCATCCCAACAGGTGCCCTCCTCAATGCCCATCACCTCCTGCGTCCCTCCCACCCCACATCAACCCTCAGTTTATTGTCAGTTTTTAAGAGTCATATTGGTTTGGCTCCCTCCCTCTCTAACGTTTGTTTTTTCGTTCCCCTCCCCCATGGTCATCTGTTAAGTTTCTCAGGATCCACATAAGAGTGAAAACATATGGTAACTGTCTTTCTCTGTATGACTTATTTCACTTAGCATAACACTCTCCAGTTCCATCCGCGTTGCTACAAAAGGCCATGTTTCATTCTTTCTCATTGCCAAGTAGTATTCCATTGTGTATATGAGACACAATTTCTTTATCCATTCATCAGCTGATGGATTTTTAGGCTCTTTCCATAATTTGGCTATTGTTGAGAGTGCTGCTATAAACATTGTGGTACAAGTGCCGCTATGCATCAGCACTCCTGTACCCCTTGGGTAAATTTGTAGCAGTGCTATTGCTGGGTCACAGGGTAGTTCTATTTTTAATTTTTTGAGGAACCTCCACAGTTTTCCGGAGCAGCTGCACCAGTTTGCGTTCCCACCAACAGTGCAAGAGGGTTCCCGTTTCTCCACATCCTCTCCAGCATCTATAGTCTCATGATTTGTTCATTTTAGCCACTATGACTGGCGTGAGGTGGTATCTCAGTGTGGTTTTTTTTTTCAATATATGAACTTTATTGTCAAATTGGTTTCCATACAACACCCAGTGCTCATCCCAAAACGTGCCTTCCTGAATACCCATCACCCACCCTCCCCGCCCTCCCACCCCCCATCAACCCTCAGTTTGTTCTCAGTTTTTAACAGTCTCTTATGCTTTGGCTCTCTCCCACTCTAACCTCTTTTTTTTTTCCCTTCCCCTCCCCCATGGGTTTCTGTTAAGTTTCTCAAGATCCACATAAGAGTGAAACCATATGGTATCTGTCTTTCTCTGTATGGCTTATTTCACTTAGCATCACACTCTCCAGTTCCATCCACGTTGCTACAAAAGGCCATATTTCATTCTTTCTCATTGCCACGTAGTATTCCATTGTGTATATAAACCACAATTTCTTTATCCATTCATCAGTTGATGGACATTTAGGCTCTTTCCACAATTTGGCTATTGTTGAGAGTGCTGCTATAAACATTGGGGTACAAGTGCCCCTATGCATCAGTATTCCTGTATCCCTTGGGTATATTCCCAGCAGTGCTATTGCTGGGTCATAGGGTAGGTCTATTTTTAATTTTCTGAGGAACCTCCACACTGCTTTCCAGAGCAGCTGCACGAATTTGAATTCCCACCAACAGTGCAAGAGGGTTCCCGTTTCTCCACATACTCTCCAGCATCTATAGTCTCCTGATTTGTTCATTTTGGCCACTCTGACTGGCGTGAGGTGATATCTGTGTGTGGTTTTGGTTTGTATTTCCATGATAAGGAGCGACGCTGAACATCTTTTCATGTGCCTGTTGGCCATCCAGATGTCTTCTTTAGAGAAGTGTCTATTCATGTTTTCTGCCCATTTCTTCACTGGGTTATTTGTTTTTCGGGTGTGGAGTTTGGTGAGCTCTTTATAGATTTTGGATACTAGCCCTTTGTCTCATATGTCATTTGCAAATATCTTTTCCCATTCCGTTGGTTGCCTTTTAGTTTTGTTGGTTGTTCCCTTTGCTGTGCAGAAGCTTTTTATCTTCATAAGGTCCCAGTAATTCATTTTTGCTTTTAATTCCCTTGCCTTTGGGGATGTGTCAAGTAAGAGATTGCTACGGCTGAGGTCAGAGAGGTCTTTTCCTGCTTTCTCCTCTAGGGTTTTGATGGTTTCCTGTCTCACATTCAGGTCCTTTATCCATTTTGAATTTATTTTTGTGAATGGTGTGAGAAAGTGGTCTAGTTTCAACCTTCTGCATGTTGCTGTCCAGTTCTCCCAGCACCATTTGTTAAAGAGACTGTCTTTTTTTCCATTGGATGTTCTTTCCTGCTTTGTCAAAGATTTGTTGGCCATAGGTTTGTGGGTCTAGCTCTGGGGTTTCTATTCTATTCCATTGGTCTATGTGTCTGTTTTTGTGCCAATACCATGCTGCCTTGATGATTACAGGTTTGTAGTAGAGGCTAAAGTCTGGGATTGTGATGCCTCCTGCTTTGGTATTCTTCTTCAAAATTACTTTGGCTATTTGGGGCCTTTTGTGGTTCCATATGAATTTTAGGATTGCTTGTTCTAGTTTCGAGAAGAATGCTGGTGCAATTTTGATTGGGATTGCATTGAATGTGTAGATAGCTTTGGGTAGTATTGACATTTTGACAATATTTATTCTTCCAATCCTTGAGCAGGGAATGTCCTTCCATTTCGTTGTATCTTCTTCAACTACTTTCATAAGCTTTCTATAGTTTTCAGCATACAGATCTTTTACATCTTTGATTAGATTTATTCCTAGGTATTTTATGCTTCTTGGTGCAATTGTGAATGGGATCAGTTTCTTTATTTGTCTTTCTGTTGCTTCATTGTTAGTGTATAAGAATGCAACTGATTTCTGTACATTGATTTTGTATCCTGCAACTTTGCTGAATTCATGTATCAGTTCTAGCAGACTTTTGGTGGAGTCTATCGGATTTTCCATGTATAATATCATGTCATCTACAAAAAGTGAAAGCTTGACTTCATCTTTGCCAGTTTTGATGCCTTTGATTTCCTTTTGTTGTTTGATTGCTGATGCTAGAACTTCCAACACTATGTTAAACAACAGCAGTGAGAGTGGACATCCTTGTCATGATCCTGATCTCAATCCCTCAGAAATACAAGCAATACAAGAAATACAAGCAATACAAACAATACAACCAATACAAACAATACAAGCAATACAAGCGGTAAGATGGCGGCATAGGAGGATGCTGGCCTCACCGCGCATCCTGCTGATCACTTAGATTCCACCTACACCTGCCTAAATAACCCAGAAAACCGCCAGAGGATTAGCAGAATGGAGTCTCCAGAGGGAAGTGCAGACGAGAGGCCCACGGAAGAGGGTAGGAAGGGCGTCGAGGCGGTGCGCGCTCCAGGGACAGGCAGGAGGGAGCCGGGGCAGAGCCCCCGAGTCTGGCTGGCAAAAGCATAGGGGCTGGACAGACTGTGTTCCTACAACAAGCGCATGTTAGCGTCTGGGAGGTCATAAGTTAACAGCTCTGCTCAGAAAGCGGGAAGGCTGGAGGACCAAGGGAGGGAGAGCTGCTGAGCCCCCAGACAGACGACAGAGCTCAGTTTGGTGGGGAACAAAGGCACTCGCCAGCGCCATCTCCCTCGCCCATCCCCCAGCCAAAATCCCAAAGGGAACCAGTTCCTGCCAGGGAACTTGCTCGCTCCGCGCAAACACCCAACTCTGTGCTTCTGCGGAGCCAAACCTCCGGCAGCAGATCTGACTCCCTCGCGCTGCCACAGGGCCTCTCCTGAAGTGGATCACCTAAGGAGAAGCGAGCTAAGCCTGCCCCTCCTGCCCCCGTGCACCTTGCCTACCCACCCCAGCTAATACGACAGATCCCCAGCACCACAAGCCTGGCAGTGTGCAAGTAGCCCAGACGGGCCACACCACCCACAGTGAATCCCGCCCCTAGGAGAGGGGACAAGAAGGCACACACCAGTTTGACTGTGGCCCCAGTGGTGGGCTGGGGGCAGACATCAGGTTGGACTGCGGCCCTGCCCACAAACTCCAGTTATACACCACAGCACAGGGGAAGTGCCCTGCAGGTCCACACCACTCCAGGGACTATCCAAAATGACCAAATGGAAGAATTCCCCTCAGAAGAATCTCCAGGAAATAACAACAGCTAATGAACTGATCAAAAAGGATTTAAATAATATAACAGAAAGTGAATTTAGAATAATAGTCATAAAATTAATCGCTGGGCTTGAAAACAGTATAGAGGACAGCAGAGAATCTCTTGCTACAGAGATCAAGGGACTGTCTACGGCCATACCACCCTGAACGCGCCCGATCTCATCTGATCTCAGAGATCAAGGGACTAAGGAACAGTCACGAGGAGCTGAAAAACGCTTTAAACGAAATGCAAAACAAAATGGAAACCACCACGGCTCGGATTGAAGAGGCAGAGGAGAGAATAGGTGAACTAGAAGATAAAGCTATGGAAAAAGAGGAAGCTGAGAAAAAGAGAGATAAAAAAAATCCAGGAGTATGAGGGGAAAATTAGAGAACTCAGTGATACACTAAAAAGAAATAATATACGCATAATTGGTATCCCAGAGGAGGAAGAGAGAGGGAAAGGTGCTGAAGGGGTACTTGAAGAAATAATAGCTGAGAACTTCCCTGAACTGGGGAAGGAAAAAGGCATTGAAATCCAAGAGGCACAGAGAACTCCCTTCAGAAGTAACTTGCATCGATCTTCTGCACGACCTATCATAGTCAAACTGGCAAAATACAAGGATAAAGAGAAAATTCTGAAAGCAGCAAGGGATAAACGTGCCCTCACATATAAAGGGAGACCTATAAGACTCGTGACTGATCTCTCTTTTGAAACTTGGCAGGCCAGAAAGGATTGGCACGAGATCTTCAGTGTGCTAAACAGAAAAAATATGCAGCCAAGAATCCTTTATCCAGCAAGTCTGTCATTTAGAATAGAAGGAGAGATAAAGGTCTTCCCAAACAAACAAAAACTGAAGGAATGTGTCACCACTAAACCAACCCTACAAGAGATCCTAAGGGGGATCCTGCGAGACAAAGTACCAGAGACATCACTACAAGCATAAAACATACAGACATCACAATGACTCTAAACCCGTATCTTTCTATAATAACACTGAATGTAAATGGATTAAATGCGCCAACCAAAAGACATAGGGTATCAGAATGGATAAAAAAAACAAGACCCATCGATTTGCTGTCTACAAGAGACTCATTTTAGACCTGAGGACACCTTTAGATTGAGAGTGAGGGGATGGAGAACTATTTATCATGCTACTGGAAGCCAAAAGAAAGCTGGAGTAGCCATACTTATATCAGACAAACTAGACTTTAAATTAAAGGCTGTAACAAGAGATGAAGAAGGGCATTATATAATAATTACAGGGTCTATCCATCAGGAAGAGCCAACAATTATAAATGTCTATGCGCCGAATACTGGAGGCCCCAAATATATAAAACAATTACTCATAAACATAAACAACCTTATTGATAAGAATGTGGTAATTGCAGGGGACTTTAACACTCCACTTACAGAAATGGATAGATCATCTGGACACACGGTCCATAAAGAAACAAGGGCCCTGAATGATACATTGGATCAGATGGACTTGACAGATATATTTAGAACTCTGCATCCCAAAGCAACAGAATATACTTTCTTCTCGAGTGCACATGGAACATTCTCCAAGATAGATCATATACTGGGTCACAAAACAGCCCTTCATAAGTTTACCAGAATTGAAATTATACCATGCATACTTTCAGACCACAATGCTATGAAGCTTGAAATCAACCACAGGAAACAGTCTGGAAAACCTCCAAAAGCATGAAGGTTAAACAACACCCTACTAAAGAATGAGTGGGTCAACCAGGCAACTAGAGAAGAAATTAAAAAATATATGGAAACAAACGAAAATGAAAATACAACAATCCAAACGCTTTGGGATGCAGCAAAGGCAGTCCTGAGAGGAAAATACATCGCAATCCAGGCCTATCTCAAGAAACAAGAAAAATCCCAAATACAAAATCTAACAGCACACCTAAAGGAACTAGAAGCAGAACAGCAAAGGCAGCCTAAACCCAGCAGAAGAAGAGAAATAATAAAGATCAGAGCAGAAATAAACAATATAGAATCTAAAAAAGCGGTAGAGCAGATCAACAAAACCAAGAGTTGGTTTTTTGAAAAAATAAACAAAATTGACAAACCTCTAGCCAGGCTTCTCAAAAAGATAAGGGAGATGACCCAAATAGATAAAATCATGAATGAAAATGGAATTATTACCACCAATCCCTCAGAGATACAAACAATTATCAGGGAATACTATGAAAAATTATATGCCAACAAATTGGACAATCTGGAAGAAATGGACAAATTCCTAAACACCCACACTCTTCCAAAACTCAATCAGGAGGAAAGAGAAAGCTTGAACAGACCCATAACCAGCGAAGAAATTGAATCGGTTATCAAAAATCTCCCAACAGAGCCAAAGCATAAGAGACTGTTAAAAACTGAGAACAAATGAGGGTTGATGGGGGGTGGGAGGGAGGAGAGGGTGGGTGATGGGTATTCAGGAAGGCACGTTTTGGGATGAGCACTGGGTGTTGTATGGAAACCAATTTGACAATAAATTTCATATATTGAAAAAAAAAAAAAAACTCCCAACAAATACAAGTCCAGGACCAGATGGCTTCCCAGGGGAGTTCTACCAGACGTTTAAAGAGAGATAATACCTATCCTTCTCAAGCTATTCCAAGAAATAGAAAGGGAAGGAAAGCTTCCAGACTCATTCTATGAAGCCAGTATTACTTTGATTCCTAAGCAGACAGAGACCCAGTAAAAAAAGAGAACTACAGGCCAATATCCCTGATGAATATGGATGCAAAAATTCTCAATAAGATACTAGCAAATAGAATTCAACAGCATATAAAAAGAATTATTCACCATGATCAAGTGGGATTCATTCCTGGGATGCAGGGCTGGTTCAACATTCGCAAATCAATCAACGTGATACATCACATAATAAAAAAAAAAAGAGAAGAACCCTATGATCCTGTCAATCCATGCAGAAAAGGCCTTTGACAAAATCCAGCACCCTTTCTTTATAAAAACCCTTGAGAAAGTCGGGATAGAAGGAACATACTTACACATCATAAAAGCCATTTATGAAAAGCCCACAGCTAACATCATCCTCAATGGGGAAAAACTGAGAGCTTTTTCCCTGAGATCAGGAACACGACAGGGATGCCCACTCTCACCGCTGTTGTTTAACATAGTATCTCAGTGTGGTTTGATCTGTATTTCCCTGATGAGGAGTGATGTTGAGCATCTTTTCATGTGCCTGTTGGCCATCTGGATGTCTTCTTTAGAGAAGTGTCTATTCATGTTTTCTGCCCATTTCTTCACTGGATTATTTGTTTTTCAGGTGTGGAGTTTGGTGAGTTCTTTATAGATTTTGGATACTAGCCCTTTGTCTCATATGTCATTTGCAAACATCGTTTCCCATTCTGTTGGTTGCCTTTTAGTTTTGTTGCTTGTTTCCTTTGCAGTGCAGAAGCTTTTTATCTTCATGAGGCCCCAAAAGTTCATTTTTGCTTTTAATTCCCTTGCCTTTGGAGATGTGTCACGTAAGAAATTGCTGCGGCTGAGGTCAGAGAGGTTATTTCCTGCTTTCTCCTCTAGGGTTTTGATGGTTTCCTGTCTCACATTCTGGTCATTTATCCATTTTGAGTTTATTTTTGTGAATGCTGTAAGAAAGTGGTCTCGTTTCATTCTTCCGCATGTTGCTGTCCAGTTCTCCCAGCATCATTTGTTAAAGAGACTTTTTTTCCATTGGATATTCTTTCCTGCTTTGTCAAAGATTAGTTGGCCATACTTTTGTGGGTCCAATTCTGGAGTCTCTATTCTATTCGATTGGTCTATGTGTCTATTTTTGTGTCAATACCATGCTGTCTTGATGACTACAGCTTTGTAGTAGAGGCTAAAGTCTGGAATTGTGATGCCTCCTGCTTTGGTCTTCTTCTTCAATATTACTTTGGCTATTCAGTGTGTTTTGTGGTTCCCACAAATTTTAGGATTACTTGTTCTAGCTTCAAGAAGAATACTGGTGCAATTTTGATTGGGATTGCATTGAATGTGTGGATAGCCTTGGGTAGTATTAACATTTTAACAATATTTACTCTTCCGTTCCATGAGCATGGAATGTTTACCATTTCTTTGTATCTTCTTCAATTTCCTTCATAAGCTTTCTATAGTTTTCAGCGTCCAGATCTTTTACATCTTTGGTTAGTTTTATTCCTAGGTATTTTATGCTTCTTGGTGCAATTGTGAATGGGACCAGTTTATTTGTCTTTCTGTGGCTCCATTATTGGTGTATAAGAACGCAACTGATTTCTGTACATTGATTTTGTATCCTGAGACTTTGCTCAATTCATGTATCAGTTCTAGCAGATTTTTGGTGGAACCTATCGGGTTTTCCATGTATAATATCATGTCATCTGCAAAAAGTGAAAGCTTGACTTCATCTTTGCCAGTTTTGATGCCTTTGATTTCCTTTTGTTGTCTGATTGCTGATGCTAGAACTTCCAACACCATGGTAAACACAGCAGTGAGAGTGGACATCCCTGTCGTGATCCTGATCTCAATCCCTCAGAAATACAAGCAATTCTCAGGGAATACCATGAAAAATTATATAACAACAAATTGGACAACCTGGAAGAAATGGACAAATTCCTAAGCACCCACACACTTCCAAAACTCAAATGGGAAGAAATAAAAAATCCGATCAGTTATCAAAAATCTCCCAACAACTAAGAGTTCTGTACCACATGGCTTCCCTGGGGAATTCTACCAGACATTTAAAGCAGATATAATACCTATCCTTCTCAAGCTGTTCCAAAAAATAGAAGGGGAAGGAAAACTTCTAGACTCATCCTATGAAGCCAGCATTAGTTTGATTCCTAAACCAGACAGATACCCAGCTAAAAAAAGAGAACTACAGGCCAATATCCCTGATGAATATGGATGCAAAAATTCTCAGTAAGATACTAGCAAGTCAAATTCAACAGCATATAAAAAGAGTTATTTACCATTTTCAAGTGGGATTCATTTCTGGGCTGCAGGGCTGGTGCAACATATGCAAATCAATCAGTGTGCTACATCACATTAATAAAAGAAAAGAAAAGAAAAGAAAAGAAAAGAAAAGAACCATGTGATCCTGTCAAACAATGCAGAAAAACCATTTGACAAAATTCAGCATCCTTTCTTAAAAAAAACTCTGGAGAAAGTTGGGATAGAAGGAACATACTTAAACACCATAAAGGCCATTTATGAAAAGCTCACAGCTAATATCATCCTCAATGGGGAAAACTGAGAGCTTTCCCATTTTTTTTTTTTTAATAGCAACTCAGGCGGACTAAGACAGTGTCTACGTTTTGATAAATGCTCTCACACACACAAAAAAATGTTTGTTTCCCTTTGCCATGAATCCACTTTCTATATAAAACACTACCAGTCAATGCACTATTTTTTCAAGAAGGAAAAATACATCCAAACTACTAAAATGAATTAAGGACATTTGAAAGTTAACCACATTTATTTGAATAGTGTACATATAGTCAAAAGTGACATTTGAATGCTAAAAGTGAACCTGAGCCTTTGCAAAGTCGATACAGTGTCCAAGGCATCCTGAGTCATTAAGACTCCCAGTCTGAAACTCCAGGTTTCCTTTGAAATTGGGTTTAAGTTCCCCTCAGCGCCTTGACCCAGCCCCTTTACCCTCCAGGCTCCCCGCATTTGGAAGGGCAGCGCCTTCAATCTGGGCCTGGAGCCCGCCACTGGAGAAGCAGCAGGACAAATAACAGTGCGCCCCCCAGCAGCAGGAGCGCCAGCGGCCATCCCCGCCTCGCGGCCTCCAGCCAGCGCCGCCCCTGCCCCCACTCCCGCCTCCACCCCCGCCCCAGACCGCGGGCCGCCAGCCGTGCGGCCACCAGGCGGAGCGTGTCCTCGGGACGCGCGTGACGCCGGGCCCACGCCAGGCCGTACACCTCGTCGGTGAAGGGCGCGCCGTCGTGCTCCAGCGCCAGCCGCTCCACCAGCGCCAGCAGCTCGCCCACCTGCGCATCGCGCTCGGCGCCCTCCGCCCGGTTGTCCAGGGCGCACACGCGGCCGCCGCACTCGTCCACCAGGGCCCGCAGCGTGCGGTTGTCGGTGGCGCGCACGTAGTCGTGCAGCGAGCCCCCCTCCAGGTCTTCCTGGCGCGTGAAGACGAGCACGGCGCGCGCCAGGACGCCGGCGCCGAACAGCTCGCGGACGCCGCGCACCGCCTCCTCGTCCTGGGCGGTGAAGCGGCCCAGCTGCGTGACCAGCAGCAGCGCGTGCGGCCCGGGCGCCGAGAGCAGGTAGCAGCTGGCCCGCTCGGTGCAGTCCGGGTCCGCGTGTCGCCCTTGGGCGGTGAAGAGGTCGGGGGTGTCGGTGACCTCCACGCGCCACCTGGACAAGCTGCGGCTCCCCAGGGCGCAGCTTCTGGTCACCGGGGTGGCCGCGAGCCTGGACGGGAAGAGCCTGTGGCCCAGGATGCTGTTGCCCGTGGCGCTCTTGCCCACTCCGGTCCTGCCGGCCAGGATGAGCCTGAGCCTGCGCTCCTGCGCCAGCGGCTGCTGCTGGTAGTCCGGGTCCTGGGAACCTGTGACGACAGAGTAGGCTTGGGCCGCCGGCCTGAGAGCGCGCATCTCGCTCCACCGGGGCTACGGGGTGCCTCCTGAACGGAGGAGGGCACCGACGCCTCCCGCTTCTGCTTGTCCAACCAGGCCTTTCCCAGGCGCTCTGGTTAGAGCTTGTGCGACTCCGGGGGCATCGTTAGCCACCTTTCTTCCATCTTTGGTTCCAGTGCGTGCACCTGCCCCCAGTCCATGCTCCGGCACCGGGTGCACACTGCTCTGGAGGGTCCCCCTCGAAGGTCGCAGGCCATGACTTCAGCTGACATTGCCTCTGGTCGTCCGCACCTTGCAGAGCTGCTCCGTGCTCGACGACTTCCCAGGCCTCTGCCAGACTGCTCCCAGGGGCCATCCCAGCGAGGAGATGCGGGAGGGCATAGAAGGCCTGGGAGGCTGGGGAGTCCCAGACACCCCGGGTTGGAATCACAGCCCCGCATGTGCCAGCTGTGGAACCTTGGGACAGTTTAGTCTAAGCATTCAACGTCTTCTGCATAATGGGAGGGGTGACAGAGAGTTGTGTCCCCCAGGGTTGCTCAGGGTATTAGGTGACAGGATCTCTTTGCTTCTTCCCTTCCTCCACTTCCCCTCCTCCTCCCTCTTCTCTCTAGGAAACCTGCTTCCAGTAAGACACAGTTAATCCTCCATCCTTGTTCACGGGCACAGTCTACCTGGTAAACCGTGTTCCCTCCAGTCCATGATCTCAACCCTCCATATCTTCTGTGGGGATCAGAGTGGATGTATTATCCTCCTTGTACCCTTTGGGACCCAAGGCACAGTCTGGTCAAGGCACTTAATATCCTACAGTAGGGCAGAGGGCAGAGGTCCAGCAAAAATACAAAGCTGGAGCTCTAGCTGTTTCACCCCAGCATGGGGACATGTCTGGGATTTGTCTCTGTTCAGTCTTTTTTTTTTTTAATGTTTATTTATTTTTGAGAGAGACAGAGACAGAATGCGAGTGGGTTGGGACAGAGAGAGAGGGAGACGAATCTGACACAGGCTCCAGGCTGTGAGCTGTCAGCACAGAGCCCAACGTGGGGCTCGAACTCACGAGCTGCAAGATCATGACCTGAGCTGAAGTCAGACGCTCAACCGACTGAGCCACGCAGGTGCCCCAATGTCTCTGTTCAGTCTTGAGTTAGCCCATGGCCTTGGGACCCAGAGCTGACGCCTAGGGGCATGTACACCCTGAGATCAGTTCTTACCATAGGCATTTTCTTCATCCCTGGCCATCTTGCGTCCTCCCATGCCCACCTGAAAGAGTTCCAAACACAACCTGTTAGTTCCTTCATTCCTTCAATCATTCATTCGTTTATCGAATAGGTATAACTACCTAAGGTGGCTCAGGCAAGGTCCAAAGAACTGGTGACATCCCAATAAAAAGGTCATGCTTCCTGCCCTCCGCTGAACATCAGAATTTGGGGAAGAACCCTGGAAGGACCTGGTTGGTATTGGAACCAAACTGTGAGAACCTTTGGTGAGCCTTGTTTGTCCTTTCAGGGACCCTGAATGCAAATGACAGAGGGGAAGTGATAACCTGTCCTCTGTGTCAGTGAGTGAGCCTTAGCTGAGAATTTCCCAGGTAATTTATGTCAGTGGCATTAACTGTAGGCACAAAGTTTTCCCAGAAGAGTCCACAGCCAGGGGAGACTTTGGAAAACTGTGAGAATCAGAAATTCTGCTCAGTGACTTAGGGAACCACCTTAGGGCGGTTGGCCGGGGATGGGCAGGGGTGGGGGTGGGGGGACAAGAAGAGAGTTTGCAGTTTGCTTTTGAAAATTGGGAAAGATACTTATCTCCCATGCTTATCTGAAGAACCTGTGATCTGCTCTCCGAAGACCAAAGAATTTGGCTTGTGTCATTTGTGTAAATATGACCTGTGTGTTGGATAGATGGGACACTCCCTTCCGGCTCCTGGTGTTCCTGCCCCGAATCTGAGGCCTCTGAAACTAAGTGATGACCCCAAGTCCGGCAGGATTTACTACAGCTAGCCACTCAGTGATGGAGTCTGCTTGATCTCACGAGGACCTGGTCACCAGGGCGCAGCTCTGCTCTGTCTGCTTCACCAGCCCTGTGTCCCACTCACTCCCCTTCTGGGTCAGCTGCTCCGCAGAGGACAGGTTTCAGGGCCTTTCCAGCCCACCTGTGCGCTCACCCCCATGACCATTCCTTCTCTCCCACGTTTCTGTCTGAGTCCTGTCTGTGCTCCGCCATCCATTTCAAATGCTACCTCTTCATGGCAACACCTGGCTACTGCTGTGTCCCATGGGCAACACACAAGGACAAGCAAAGGGAAGGGTTGATTGATAACTTGTCTCTGACCCGTTAGATGACAGGTTTGTCTTCTGCGTAACGCCCCTTTCGGCTCCCCAAAGCTCTTGGTAAAGTTGATCCCACAGGTCTTAGGTGAGTAGTGATTTTGTGTGTAAAAATTAGCAAACTCCCATAACTGACTGCACAGCAGAACTGAAGAAACAGCCGGAAGATTCAGTGCAAAGAACAAGAATTTAGCTAAAGCAAGACGTCCTTATCGATGACGGAACTGACCAAGTGTGCTCTAGGAAATCCACTGGACTCCTGGCGACTATGGGACTTCCCAAAGGTTTGCGATGGTTTGGGATGGGATTTGAAAAATTCTTCCAGAGTTTCTGAGAGCTGACACCTGGGATTTAGAGGCTTGGAGTCACTGACTGATGTAGAACATGGAGACTCCTAGCATCTTAAATGCAATTGGATATTAGTAGTCCCCTGCTTCCTGAACCTGCTGTCTTTTGGGAGTATCTGTGGGAGTCTTTAAAATGTATGTTTCACATTTTGTTTCATAGATCTGTACTTTAATAAGAAAAAGGGGGTTCCTTTGTGGCTCAGTCTGTTAAGTGTCTGACTCTTAATTTTGGTTCAGCTCATGATCTCATGGTTTGTGGGTTTGAGTCCCTCATCAGGCTCTGTGCTGATAGCACAGAGCCTGCTTCGGATTATCTCTCCTTCGTCTTCATGTGTGCCTCCCTGCTCACATGTCTGTCTCAAAAAATAAACAAATATATAAATAAATAAATAAATAAATAAATAAATAATAAATAAACGTTAAAAAAAAACGGTATCTCTCACCCCTCCTCCTGACAGATTTTTTTTATTAAAAACATTTTTTTTTACTGTTACTTATTTTTTTGAGAGACGGTGAGACAGAGCTCGAGCAGGGGAGCTTCAGAGAGAGAGGGAGACAAAGAATCCAAAGCAGGCCCCAGGCATTGAACTGACAGCACAGAATCCATCCCAGGGCTCAAAGCTTAATGGACCAAGCCACTGAGGCACCCTCCCCAACCCCCTGAGTGATTCTAATGCATCGGGTCGCTGCTTTAAGTTTCTGAGCCATTCATCCTGTCCAAGCCTTTCATGTATAGCCAGTGTGTGGGGATGAAGAGGGCTCCAGCCCATAGAGCCCTGGGCAGCTTGGGCGGGGGAAGGGATGTGCAAGGACACACAAGCATGTGTACTGCAGAGGTCTGAAGACCATGTTCATAACTGTTGCTGGCTCCTGTAAGTCCCTGGGGGTGCACAGGGCTGAGGAGGTGGAGGGTGTGATTGGGGTTCGGCTCACAGACACGATTTCCACTCTGCGATGTGTTCTGAGGTTAGACTCACTTGTTTGTCCTCAGAAATGTCTCTCTCCTTGGCTGCACATGCCCTCAGGGGGAGTGTCTGCAGCCTTCTCCAGCATGCTCAGCCCTGACAGTGCTTCTAGCAAACACCTTTCTGACCAGGGTGAGGAGCAGGGCAGGACGAAGTATGTAGTCCTAAGTAAAAGTGTGTGCACTCCACGGCTGGAGAAGATGCCTACATTTCTTCTTCACTTGCTTGTTCTGAAACTCAGAGCTCCCTGAAAAGCCTGCAAGGGTGAAGTTATTCTTTCTAGATCCCGCTCCCCTTCCTGGGAGGTAGTAGAATGCAGGTGCCCACTCAGTGAGCTGCAACCAGGCCCTGAATTCCTTAGAGCCCCCCTACCCCTTCCCACTTCCTCCACTCCCCTCTGTCCCAGGTGGCTCCCTTCCTCCCCGTGTGTGCTCACCTTCCAGCAGAAGTGGTGACAGGCTCTGCTGTTGGCTGCAGAAACCCGTGACCTGGTGCTGTGCCTTGGGTTGTGAATACAGAGGCTGATCCTGCCAGCAAAGCACAGGGAGGAAGTCTCAGAGCCCAGGGAGGGAGGGCCCAGTGGTGCCGATTTAAAGGGACAGGACATGGGCCAGGTGGGCCAGCGAGTGGTGCCTTTGTGTTGTTTCCACTGCACAACCCACCTGTGCTGCTGGGACTGTGCTGATCCTTTCCTAAGGTCGCTGTGGCACCACATCTTGTTCACGGGAGGGGCTGTAACCTCAGTGAAAGGCAGTTTAGACTTCTGAGGCCTGTTCTCAGTTTTGGCCTCTGCCCACTACCCTTATCTCCAGTTGCCTTTTGCTTTTTGGGTGTTTTCCTGTAAAATTGCCTCTTGAGAATCTCCTTCTCCAGGAATCAGGGAGGAATCCTTGACTGGACATCAGTGTGGACAGGGCCACCAATGTGGTCCTATCTGCCAGTCTCCTCATTCCTAAAGAAAAAGAGGTCTTTTGAGCTATTAAAGATCAGATAGCAGGAAGAGGATGTAATTTTCATAGGAGACTTAGTTTAGCCCCAAGTTGGTATCTCTGACCCAAGTGTCTGTTTCTCCTCTCAGGAGGTCATGAGAGAGGAAAATCGCCATGAGTAAAATAGCCAGACAATTTGTGGAGAGAAGGCTACAACAGCGAATGGTGCTGTGTGCCCTGGACCTGGTTTGTTCTGGAATCATCTCTGCGAGCTTGCCTAACTCACTTACAGTTTCTGGAGTCAACTCTCCCAGTGTGTAGTGAGGGCTTTCAGTTAACCTGAAGCTAATGCTCTGGGGCCTGATTTTTAGCCAGTCTTGCCAGTTCATTCTCTCTAGTGAAGATACCTAACCCATGGCCCTCCACCTTATCCCCCCACACCCTATTCAGCTTTATTGAGATATAATTGAAATGTAACACTGTGTAATTTTAAAGGGTGCAATGTGTTGATTTGATACACTCTATATTGCAAAATAATTGCCACCATAGTATTAGTAGCTAACACCTGCATCACATCACACATTTACCATTACTCTTCTTTTGAGTGAGAACATTTAAGATCATCTACTCTCTTAGTAACACTTAAGGTATGATACAGTGGTATGAGCTATAATCACTGTGCTGCCCATTAGATCCCCAGAACGTATTCATCTTATAACTGGAACTTTGTACTCTTTGACCAATGTCTCCCCATCCCCCCATCCCCCAGCCCCTTGTCACCACTGTTCTACTCTCCATTCTATCAGTTTGGCTTTTTAAAATTCCACATAAAATGATATCATACAGTGTTTGTTTTTCTCTGTTCGACCTGTTTCGCTTATGATAATGCCCTCAAGTTCAACCCTGTTGTTGCAAATGACAAGATGTTCCTCTTTCTTTTCACAGAACAATATATATATACCCATAGATGGACCCTTAGGTTGCTTCCACATCTTGGGTATTGTGAGCAATGCTGTAGGGAGCTTGTGAGTGCAGATCTTTCTTTGAGATCTTGCTTGCATTTCTTTTGGATAAATACCCAGAAGTGGGATTGCCGGATCAAGTGTAATTCTACCTATAATTTTTGGAGGACCGTCCATACTGTTTTCCACAGTGGCTGCACCAATTTGCGTCCCATGCACAGAGCACAAGGCTTCCCTTTTCTCCACATCCTCCCTAATACTTGTTACCTCTTGTCTTCTTGATGATAGCCATTCTCACAGGTGTGAGGGGAAACCTCATTGTGGTTTTGATTTGCGTTTCCCCTGATGATGGTGATACTGAGGACATCTTCATGCACCTATGTGCCACCTGGATGTCCACTTTGGGAAAATGCCTGTTTAGTTCCTCTGTCCTTTTTAAATGAATTGCTCGGGTGTTGCTTAATTATATGAATCCTGTATGTATTTTGGGTATTAACCCTTTATCAAATATACGATTTGCAAATACTTTCTCCCATTTAATCGGGTGCCTTTTTGTATTGTTGATGATTTCCTTGCCAGGCAGAAGCTTATTAGTTTGATGTAATCTCACTTGTTCATTTTATCTGTCGCTGTCTTTGCTTTTGTGGTCAAATCCAAAAAATTATTGCCAAGACTGATGTAAAGGAGCTTACCCCCTGTTATACTCTAGGATTTCAAGTCTTTGAGATTTATTGAGGCCCATTTTATGGCCTATTGGTCATATTTAGGAGAACGTTCTCTGTGTACCTGAACAGAATGCATAATCTACTTCGTTGGGTAAAGTGCTCTAGTGTTAGGTCTAGTTGGTTTATCTGTGGGTCACATCTCTTTCTGTTTTGACCTTCTGACTTCTGATTAGCTCTGGTATGCATTGGTCAGCATTGACATTGAAGTCTACAGCTTGTTGTTGAATTCTCTATTTCTCCTTGACGCCTGTTATTTTTTGCTTCCTGTGTTTTGGGGCTCAATTGTGAAGTTCATGTGTGTTTATAATTATTACATTTTCAAAATCACTGAATATTTGTTCTAGCCATTCAAATCTATCATTGAGCTCCACTAGTAAAATTTTCATTTCAGTCATACTTTTCTGCTGCAGAATTTCTATTTTGGTGTTTAAAAAAGCAATTTTTGTATTCTTATGGACACACAGACAGGAGCAAATCAAGGCCTAGAAAGGCAGAAAGGGAATAGTATCCAGATTCACTACACCATGTTCCCTAAAATACCCAGTTTTTAACAAGAACTGTAAGATGTACAACGAAACAGGAAGGTGTGACCCATATACTGGAAAAACTCAGGCCACAGGAATTGCCTGGCAGAGGCCCTGGATGTTGGATTCAAAGACAGGGCTTCCAAAGAGGAATTCTAAGCATGTTGGAAGAACTGAAGGAAATCAGTGTGAAAACTCCCACCACTGGTGCCATACTTGATGAAAGGCTGAGAGCTTTGCCCCTGTGATCAGAGATAAGACAAGGGTATCTGCTCTGGTCGCTTCAATTCAACTTTGTGCATGGGGTTTGCGTGTTTGGCTGGACTCTCCCGGTGAAGTCTGCTTCCCCTGCAGGGTGAAACCTCTGGTGTCTCTCCTCAGAGGGTGCAGCCTGGGCCTGCAGAGTCCCGGGAGGTGACAGTTGTCTTAGCCCCACTCTGCGCGTCTTTCCCTAACCACTCTGTCTGTCCGCACTATACCCAGTGGTTAAACCTACTGACCGCCAGCTGATTCTTCCCAAGATACTGTTCTCTTGCTGGAAGGCTGAGGGGAAAGGGAGCCCCACCTTCTTGGCCACACCTCCCAGAAGGCAGTTTCCTTCCAGAGGAGGTGAGTGTGTGTTGGAAGGGAGGAAGCACCTTATGGTGAACGTCACAGACTCACTGTTCTTACTAGTATTTAGTAGATTTTTTTTTTGAAATAGGTCTTTCTTCGTTTGCTGAATGATCTTAGAACAACATTAAGAGACTTTAATATATTTTTCAAAATATATACGTTGCACCACTTATGGCTGTCCCACCAGTACTAGGTCTGTAGAGTTCCTCCAGGGCATATGGAAGCCTGTCCTAGTTTTGGGTCAAACTCTGGCCACAGGCCAACTCCCCTCTTCTTCCTTCCTGCTGGCTGCCTGGAGTTTGCCTCATTTTGTCTTCCCCTTCAGGTGTCTTAGTATAGTTAAATGAAACACCGTCAAAAGGGAGCCAGGCAGCAGTTACCACCGTCTTACAGACAGCTGTCTTTATAAGGAGTCCCGCTGTCCTACTAACTACAGATATGGTGAACTTGCAAGGGTGAGAGAGACGCTGGCCTCTCCCTGTATTTCCAAAGAGTCGTTTTATTCTTTCAGAGCTTGGACATGAGTCATTTCACTGCAACTTTCACATTCTATATCTTCCTGATAAATAAATAATAGTCAAAATAATAAGGCTGCTCGGCTGTTTGTTAGCTATTTATGTTTTGAGTGAAAATTTTTTAAAACTTGGGGGGACCTGGGGGGCTCATTTGGTTGAACATCCAACTCATGGTTTCACCTCAGAACGATGATCTCACGGTTCTTGAATCAAGCCCTATGTCAGGCTCTGTGCTGGCAGGGAGTGTGCTTGGGATCCTCTGTCTTCCTCTTTATCTGTCCTTCCCCTCCTCACTCTCTCTCTCTCTCAAAATTAATGAATAAACTTTCATCAATCAATCAATCAATCATTCAATGAACAAACAACCAGTAGAAAAATTGGTCAAAATTTTGGAAGGTAGCAGCATCCGTGTGCACCTGTTCTAATAAAGAGCAGAACTGACTTGTTCAGCCCACGTCAGGGTCAAAAGATCTAGCTGCTGTGCTTGCTTTGAACGGGCCCTGGTGGGAGATTCCCAGGAAGACATCCACCTCATCATCAGGCCAGCACCAGCCTGGGGAGAGATGGGAAAAATATCCTGTGCAGAGGCCAGTGAGACCTCCATGGTGGGGTTCTTCCTTGGCCCAGCCTTCCTGCCCCAGTCCCTTTTGAGCACAAGAGCAGCCACAAATGAGAAGACATGAACCTGTGACCTTGCCTTTGTGGCCTGATGAGGAAGACAGACTCGGGAGAAGTGAGGCAGGAAATTGCTGGGGCTGAAGTAAGATGTATGTTTTTCTGTGCATGAGTGAATTTACGAGAAATCACACTGTTGCCCATTTCTTGAAAATGCAAGGGACTGTGGGAAACAGTAACAGAAAAAAATGTGCCATAAATGTAACAGTCTTTCCTTTATCCCTTGTTAAAGATTTACTTACTGTGTTTATCATTTGTAATAAAGCACTCGAGACACTCCACAAAGATGAGAGTGAAGCAATAAAAGATGTCAAGTTGAAACCAAAAGAAAGAAATGAAGGTAACAGCAGAAACCATGCCAACTTTGTTCTAAATCCCAGAGAGGGCAGATCACTGAATGCTGTCGGCTGGTCCTGGCAGCCTGTGAGTTCTTTCCCTGACCCCGATTCTCCCAAGCCGCCTCTTCCACCACTGGTACCGAGGAATGGCTAAGAATCCAGGGGCCATCCAAGCAAAGGCTGTGGGGTTTGGAGGTGTGGGACTGGAAAGTCTAGGCGGATGAGTGAGGTAGGATGCTGTGTGTGTGTGGAGAGTAGCAGAGAACTCTGGGAAAAACATGCCTGTGCCTTTGCTTCTTGTGTTCATGGCTTTTGGTGCTGGCTGGTAAATAAAGGTGATGTCCATGACCATCTGTAGGTGTCCATTACTCTGATCGCCCAGGAATGCCAAAGCCCTGGGGAAGAAGGCCCATACTTGTATTCACACCTGGGACCTCCAGCCAGGAGTCCTGGGACTGGGCACTCCTGAGGGTCTCCTTTGGGGGCCACAGGCCCCTGTTCCCCCAGGAGATTTATACCTACAGCCAACCAACACCTGAGAAGTTGTGTGGGTACATGGGCCCAGGCTCATGAATCATGCGGGAGGGAGAGTCTTGGGATTCGTCCTCATTGGGAGAGGCCCAGATAGTCTCGCATGGTGCTATTCTGTAGGAGGCATCGAATTGAGACAATCTAGGACTTCTTATCCGCAAAGATACTGGGGCATAAGGGGATTGTGGTTTTTTGGGGTCTGTTTGTGTTTGGGTTTTCTCCAAGCCATAGATCTTGATCGTGGCAGAATCAGGCCCACACACTTTTCCACTGGCTGATTTTCATATATTAAGGACACATTTTTGCTGATTAAGAGAAAATAGTCCTTTTGTGCGGTGTTGGTATTCTGTAAGAGTGAGGGATTGATTGTTGCTGCTGGGACGGGGGACTGCTTTTACCTCTGACCCCCAGCTCATGGCGCCCTGACAGTCTGCCTATTTGCCTTCAGAGTTCAGGAGGCCTTAACCGCACTCCCAGGTCTAAATTCCTGTGTGTCTCTTTAAAAAAAAAATGTTGGGGCGCCTGGGTGGCGCAGTCGGTTAAGCGTCCGACTTCAGCCAGGTCATGATCTCGCGGTCCGGGAGTTCGAGCCCCGCGTCAGGCTCTGGGCTGATGGCTCAGAGCTTGGAGCCTGTTTCCGATTCTGTGTCTCCCTCTCTCTCTGCCCCTCCCCTGTTCATGCTCTGTCTCTCTCTGTCCCAAAAATAAATAAACGTTGAAAAAAAATTTTATAAAAAAAAAATGTTAGTTTTTGTTTTGGTGTTGTATATTTGTTTCCTAAAAGAGAATTCTTTAGAGGACTGAAATCTAAATTCTGAGAAAGCCCCAAGCTCTCTCTCATCAGGGAGACCGGGGGTCCATCTGGGCCAGAAATGTGGCGGGAATGAGGAAGAACATAGTCTAGAAGATTTGCCCGCTCAAACTGTGCCACAGAAGCGGAGACCTTTGGGTTTCTCAGAGGATGGGACAAGAATGCAGGAAGGGGCAAGGTGGAGGGGACATGCTGGATGCCTAGCACTGCACGACAGGTCGTCCAAACTGCAGTTGAAACAGCTGAGACATGGATTGTGTGGTAGCTCCTGGAGTCCAAAGTCAAGATGCCAGCAGAGGCGTGCGCTCTCTGAAGCCTCAAGGGGGAGAATTTCCTTGCTTCTTCCTGGGCTCTGCTGGCAGCTGGCCATCTTGGTGCTCCTTGGCTGGCAGATAGGCCACCACTCTCTTTCCTCATGCATTTCATTAGAAGCAGCAAGGAGAAACCAGGCCGCACCTTCCACACTGTTCTCAGAATTCTCCTCAGCTAAATATTCAAGTTCATCACTTACATGGTCTACTCTCAACCCAGCAGCCACCTCAGTTTAGCCCGCCTCCCTGCCCCCTGCCCCCTGCCATTTTATAGCAAGTGCCATCGTCCCTCCAATGTCCAGCAGCGTGGTCCCCACCTCTCTCTGGGACCTCACCAGAAAGTGACCTGGACGCTCATCCTACCACCGACATCCTCTTAGGCATTTCTTTTTATCACGTACCTCAGAATTCTTCTAGCCTCCATGCATTACTCAATTTCAAAACAACTGGTAATTACCAGAGCAGGGCCCTACTTCTTGGTCTTAAAATCTATATTAGTTCCCCCAGGAGCTGCTGTAACAAATGACCGCAAACTGTTGCTTAAAGAGCAGAAACTTACTGTCTCATTGTTATGGCTACTGTCTCACTGGCACAGGCTACAAGTGCCAAACCAAGACGTTCCCAGGGCCATACTCTCGATGAAGTCTCTGGGGAAGGATCCTTCTTTGCTGCTTCTTAGCTTCTGGTGCTGGCTGGCCTGCTTTGTTCTTTGCCTTCTAGGTGCTTCACTCCAATCTCTGCCTCTTTTGTCACATGGTGTACTCTGTGTGTATCTGTGTGTAAACTTCCCTCACTGTGAATGAAACGATTGCAGGCATTGGAGTAGGGCTCAACCTTAACTTCATGACATGACATCACAGAGACCGTGCTCCAAAGAAGGTCACATTCTCAGGTACCAGGAGTTAGGACTTCTTTAGGAGGACACAATTCAACCTACGATATGGTAAGAGAGGGACTGTGTGTGCAGTGAGGGTACAGTACCCCTGATCTCTTCCTCTCCAGTCCTAGTTGCAGTTACCAGGTTAACCCATTGGGATAGTTTTCTTAGGTCTCTGTTTCTTGGAAATCTTCTACTGCCTAGGGCTTAGAATCCACATTCCTGGGCCTGGTATTCAACAGTCATTATAATCAGTCTCAACTCCTCTTTCAAGAATGAGATTCTTCTAGATATCATTGTTCCCGTTAATATCCGTATTACACTTTTGTAAGGAACGAAGGTGATAATGATGGAGAGGCAAGTGCCTGGGACACAGTAGGCCCTCAGTAAAGGCTGGTAATGATTCCTGCACTCCAAATTGTTAGCTGTTCTCTGCCTGTGTCCTGTGTCATTTCCACCTCCAAGGCTTGGATCATGCTATTTCTCCCTCTCTTTCTTATCTGAGGGCAGTTTTCAAAAAAAGCAAACTCATGACTCCTGGGCAAGTATAAACACATCAAAGATTTTGTTCAACTCATGGCTTAACTAGAGAACCAGTATGATCTATAATTGGTTCAAAGTTTTTGGGTGGCTCAATCAATTAAGCATCTGACTCTTGATCTCAGCTCAGGTCTTGACCTTAGGGTCTTAAGTTTGGGCTCCATGCTGGGTGTGAAACCTAGTTAAAAACAAACAAAGAAGCAAAGAATAAAACAAAAAACACAAACAAACAGAAACACAAAGCTCATTTGAAATCAAATGTTGATGTGTTCAAGAGAGTAGTAACATGTAATATTTGAGTTCTATATTCCACCAGACAGAAAATTCGCTGAGTATCTCCAAGGCAGAGATGTGCAAAAATTCTCTCTGTCCTTAAAGTGTTGTAAAATATCACAGCTGATCATCAAGCACAGCACCACACAGAACAATAGAACACTCCAGCAATCTGTCTTGCCTATTTCTAAATTTTGGATCATTTTCATAGCGTTCTCTACTTTGTTATCATAAACAGTCTCCAACAAGTATTGTTGATCCTAGAAGATTGTTTTTACCATGCATGGCCTGATCATTTATACAGATGCAGCAAGAATCTTAATTAACTGGAAAAGCCTCCTTGAGTTTGCTCGTGAAATCTAGATCCTAATCATATTAAGCAAGTATCAATGCCAAAGGATAAACTTCTTTTGGAAATTTTCAAAATGAATTTTGAATCAGACTTTTCAAAGCCCCTGCCATTCTTCTATCCTAGGAGTAGGAAACCAAGGCCCAAACACTTTCTCCAGTAAACTTTGCATGCTGTACCCATAAATCTCAAAGAATTTCCCTCTTCCTGAGGTCTCCAAAATTTGCCTGGGTTTCTGGACTACCTGGGAGTGGACTTCCTTACTCCCAGTGATTGGGATCCTGGAAGCCAGACATCATATTAGTTTTCTTATGAAGGTTTTGGAGACATTAGCTCCACATGTAACACCAACAATTTCTCCTTAGCAGTGGCCTGATGGTCTTTGATGAAACAACAATCACTCTCATATATCACCCTGTACATATGGCTTTGCTGCAGAATCGATTTTTCCAAGGGTATCTTTGTAAACAAGAGGACAGATTTTTATTAAACCTATGCAAATGGTTCTATCATCATGAAAGTGAATGAAACTCAGTAGAAGCATTTGCTTCTGAATTTTGAGGGTAGGTGAGGATGAGGTAATATTCAAAGACGGTTGTTGTGGGTTTACAAATACACAGTCTACTAATTCGTTTATGGAGAAAGAAATAAGGTTTCCACAAATAGCCATACAAGTAGAACATCAAACAGAACGCATCAATATTCCAAACAAATAACCACAATGGCACATCTTGAATCCGTTCACTCAGTCCTATGTCATTACTTCTCACTCTGCTGGATCTTGAGTCAGTCGTCTGATTTCCTGAGGTACATATACTTCCAGACTGAGAGTCCCAGTAGTCCTGGCTTTGTTCACTGGCACATTCTGAGCATTGAGTCAGTGCTGCCATCTTGCAAACCTGCTCTGAAGAGTCTCTTTGAGGCAACAGTAGTTCAGAGCATATCCTATAGTTTTTCCCCTGAGGCTCCTAGACTGTGACCCTCTGGTGAAGACACAAATTCTGAGTGGTCACTTTTGGAAGATCTTCGGAGAAGTCTTAGGAGCAAGCAGAGACCTGTTTGAGAAGAGGACTGAATGCTTGTGGTTCGTAACCAAATATAACATCGTGGAAGACAGTAAAAGGCTCTTTGGGGGCATGGTCCTTATTTCATGAGGGTTTGGTCAATGTTTCCTTTGAGGTTTTCAGCCTCAAGTGCACTGTCACACCTAACACCTATATCTCTTTTGTGACATGGCTGCCATTAGCCTGCAAGAGGCAGCTCTTCTTGCACATCCGTGGAGCCAGAAGACAATTTCATTAAAGCCATGTGAGTGCAGGGGTATAGATAATCCAGATCCCTTATCCTGGTAGACAGGCTGTGGAGGTGCTGAGTCTTCCTTTTCATGCAATGCCCTTTGGGGGTGGAGTGAGTGGGGAGAAACCAGGAAACCTTGAGTGATATCCACTTAAAAGAGATTGTTACAAAGTAGAAGTGACTAGTTTTATGTGGCACCAAGAGAGAAGGCTCCAGAATCCCTAACCCCCAACATGATGGTACTTGGGGGTAACGTAAGTGGGTTTCCATGAGTTCATGAATCTGGGGTCCTCTTGAGGGGATTAGTGCCCTTGTAAGAAGAGATAGCAGAGAGTTGCTTCCTTGCTCCATCATGTATGGACACGGTGAGACAGTGCCATTCGCAAATCAGGAAGTGAGCCTTTCCCAGGGAAACAAGTTGGCTGGCACATTGGGCTTGGGCTGCCCAGTCTCCAGAACTGTGAGAGATTATTTCCTGTTGTTCCTGCTCCCAGGCTGTGGTATTATGGCAGTCCACGCTGACTAAGACAGCATCTATGATGTGTAGATGAGCCTCAGGATGATAATCTATGAGACTAATATTGAGGGTTGAATTATTACTACTAACTAATACCTATTGATCACTATGGTTTGAGTACCACTTCATGTGTACAAATTTATCTGGTTTCACAATGACTGTCTGAAGTAAGTATTCCATTTTAAAATTAGGGGAGTGAGTTGCAGAGAGGTTAACTCACCCAAATGTGGCAGGCTGAATGGTGGCCCCCGAAAGATGGCCACACTCTAATCCCCAGAACCTGTGAATGTTACCTTATTCCATAAGCATTTTTGCAGGTGTGATTTAGTTAATGACTTTGAGATGGGGAGATTATTCCGGATTATCTGGGTGGGCCCCAGATGTAATCAGAAAGGTCCTTCTAAGGAGAGGCATGTAGGCAATGTGATAAAGGCAGCAGAGATTGGTGTGATGTGGCCCCAAGCCCAGGACATCTGGCAGCTTCTAGAAGATGTAAGAGGCAAGGGATGGATTCTCTCCTGGAGCCTCCAGAAAGACCCAGCTCTGCAAGACCTTGATTTTATCTCCATAAAACTAATTCCATGCTCTTGTCCTCCATAACTGTAGAAGATGAGTTTTTATTGTTTTCAGCTACTAATGTTTTGGGAATTTGTTATGGAGGCAATAGGAATCGGATCCTCCAAGGTTACAAAGACGATATGTAGAAGAAACAGGACAATGGGGGAACGATTCTTTTAAACTACTATTATTATTTCTGCAGTATTGTAATAAGTTGAGCTTTGAGATTATCTAGATCTGAGCATCAGAAAACACCCTGAGCCCCACAAGAAGACTCCTAGAGAATTCAAAGAATGTCTCTTAATGACCCCACACCTTTTGAAAATTCATTATATCCACATTTCTGTGTGTGTGTGAAATGGAAAGAATCAAAGGAGAACATAAAAAAGGAAGCTGTGGCTTTGTCCACATTTATCTCTCTGCTTCTGACTATGTGGAAGGAGCAAGATCCTGGGTGGAAAGTTGTGTTTCCAGGGTTGCAGGAGTAGACAAGCGGTGGAGAGGCCTGTGGCTCACAGCATAGGTGCAAGTGGAAGGAAGCCCTCAATGATCAGGAACGTGGCTAAGTGAACAATTCAGATATGGGGCTACACTGCTTCTATCCCGAATCTTGTAGAAGGAGATCACTCCTAACTTAGGGCTCAGGATGGGACTGATGGGGGCCACATGCTCCTTTTTGACCAATGATCACAAGGCTGTTACCATTTGAGACCCACATCTGATTTCTTGTGGCATCCATGGATTCTGTGTCAACTAGTCTCCTGTTCCCTCTAGGGAACTTAACAGCGTACCTGAGCATAATACCTGGAGAAGCAATTAGCTGACCATGAAAACATCCAAGGACAAGTTTCCCTCAAGGAATATGTAGCTTGAAATGAAACTAGGAAATGGTAGAGATATTTTGAGCAGGAAATATGATTCTAGCTCTCCTCTAGACTTTTATGTATGCAGCCTCATCAAGACCAAGTTCATGGGTATGTGACCCGTGCCGTTGCACAGGGCCCTGTACTTAGAAGGGTTTATTGTTCTATTGATGTCATCTTGAAATTCTTAATTTTTTTGTTTGTTTTTGACAAAGGGCCTGGCATATTCCTTTTGTGCCAGACTTTGCAAATTACATAGCTTGTCCCGGTCTGTGTCTTTATTGCAAGTGGGAAAACAGTTACCTGGGGCCCTCCAAGTCATTAGTACCAATAATTGGTCTAACGGTATGGACCAATAATATAGTATTAATTCAATAATTCTGAATCTAGATGCTTCCCTCCATGGGTTGCCACCCCATTGTCCACTACTTCCTGCCACATTTAGTTCTCTTAGTACCCACCTGCAAGTGTGAGCATCAACTAATCCCATGTCTCAATGTAGTGAACAAAAATATATAATCAAAAACATTATAATTTTATGATGATGCAAGAGACAATTGGAACAGCTGGTCAACCATGAGAGGTTTGACCATCTGCCTATCATCTCAAAGTTTCCAGAGCAGGTTGGAATGGATGCACTGGCTAAATCTGGGAAAATCTACCTGTGCCTGGGTCTGGGGTAGAGGAAAGTAGGAAGGTTGTAGGGGAAAGTTTGATCTCCTCCCTGGGTGCATCTTTTGTTGTCAGGTCATGCATATTTTGGGGCTTGAAAGAACCATATGAAGAAAACTAGAGAAGGTGTATGGTCATTGGAAGACTTTTTCCAGGCCACATCTTCCTTTTTTTCTCTTGGCTCCCAATGGTTTAGACACTTGGCTTTGTACCTGAAGGCTGGTGAGTTTTTAATGAGTAACTTGAGACCTTCATGAAAGACTATCATGAAAACCCATATGATACAATCACTGGGAAGTATCCCAGGCTCTAAATTTGGACACATCTAGCCAGGCATTTGAGTTTCTTCTTCCTAGAATCTCACCAGAGTCTCCCACGTCATGCAGGGAAGATGATCCAACACCATGCCTGGCTCTGTGTGCATGATTTGGGTCACTTAATAAGGGCCTTTGGGATCCACCAGTATAACCCCAAACAACAAATATAGGTTTGGAAAATTTGGTGTGACAGCAGGCACATGGAGAAAAAGCTTACACCTTGTTGAAACCAAAGCACTCCTCCAATTATAGGGCAATGTTTCTGTCTCTTTAAAGCCAAATAGTTCCTTCACTAGCTCCACCCAATCTGAGCTTCCTGTCTCAGAGGTTTAAAGGGTGCAAACACTTTTTCCTCTCAGTTAAGCAAAAGCAGCAGCTCAAACAGCTTCTTTGGAGAACACTGAGGAACTCATCAGCTCATTCAAAAGAAGGTGAGCCTGGCCTAGGGCAATAGAGCCGGGAGGGGCAGCAGGACACAGGGCTGTGCATGGGTGTGGGTCCTGGTCTGAGAGGGGACCAAATACCCTGCCAGCAGCCCAGCAAACAGGATGCTGCCACAGGGGTCCTGGGGGAGGAAGAGTGGGAGTAAGGAGATTGATTGGCCCATGTCCACACATCTCCTATTTAGCAGGACAAACTTGCTGAACAGCGTATCTTCCATCAGTTGTTGTCATGACAGAGTGAGTTCTGCCTGACACCCCATCCATTTCCCTTAGTGGGAAACTAGTGTCCTCAAGGCAGGTCTTTAGAGCTGGAAGGCAATTTAGAGACCAGTCTGTCCCAATCCCTCTTTTTTCCTGAAAGAAAATCTGAATCCCAGATGGTGTGCATGTGGTTTTATGAAATTCCCCGGGATACCCAGGTCACAAATGGCACAGGAAGCCTAGAATTCAGCTGGCTGTGTCCTTTCCAACATGTAAGAGAGAAATGGTGTGATCGATAGTGTAACAGAGGAGGTAAGGAAGGGGTGCCATGGGGGAGATATTGAGCTATTCTATAGAAAACAAATGTGTGTGAATCCCTTTGTTTGCCTTCCCTAATTCCATGGTTGCTACCAGTTCATGTTTCTGGACAGAGAGTGATCTACCTCCCCTGGCCTCCCATGATCTCTTTCTGATCCAATGTAAACAGAAATGTAGAATCAAGGACCTGAGAAGGAACCAAGAAGAGACCAGAGCTTGCAAGGGTTATGCATGAGTGTAGGGTCAGACATACTTTGCATTGGATCCCTTCTCTGCCCAAAGCCCTTTAGCGCAGTGACCTTGGGCAACGTTCTCAGCATTTCTGAGCCACATCTATTTCCTCATTTCAAAAATTAGAGTGGGGGCGCCTATCTGGCTCAGTGGGAAGAGCATGGGACTCTTGATCTCAGGGTTGTGAGTGTGAGCCTCATGCTGGGTGTAGAGATTAAATACATGTACATACACTTTAAACATTAAAATATGAAAAAGTATTACATTACTAGAATACTAAAAATTTTATCACTTCAGTAATTATTTACATATGTATGTCTGGAAGATAAAGGTCATTAAAATATTCCATAATCAGTGTTCAAAAAGCAATTAGAATTCTGGGTGTTGTATGGAAACCAATTTGACAATAAATTTCATATATTAAAAAAAATTAAAGAAACTAAAACTAAAAAAAAAAAAATTACCAGGTGTATTCCAATTCCCACATCGTCTCCTAGAATTTAAAATTGAAATCAGCTCCAAATAAGGTTCATAAATTTCGATTCTTTCATATCTCTTAAGTTTAGTTTTATAAATAAGTTTTCACCTTCCGTTTTTTTTTTGTAAATTATTTTTGGTTAAGAAATGGTTGGTCCTTTTTCCAAGAGAATTGGACAGTGTACATTTTGCTCATTAAATGCTCAAGACGTCAAATGACATGTTCTTCCAGTTTCCGTGTTTTGTATACATTTAAATTTAAGGAGAGGCTTGATCAGATTAAGATTTGCCTGGTTAGTTGGGTAGCAATATTTCATAGGTGCAGTTGTAAACGTCCATCAGAAGGCACCTTATATATTCTTCTGTCTCTTTCTGTAATGTAGCAGACAGTAATGATAGCCTAGAGTAACTTTGTTTCATTAACGGTCGCAAATTATGGTATTATAATTCTATCATTCTTTCTTCATTTATTGGATGGCATAATCGTATAAAAAGAAACTTCCCCTGAATCATACTTTCATTTCATAAGGTGTAGTTAATAAGACAAAAGGAATGCTTGATTCTTTTTTGTCCATGTTCAGACTGATGACATCATTTCCTAGTATACCCCAGAGAGAACACTTCACTTCTTTTGCGATGATGGTATTGATATGAATTCATGAACTTCAACATATTTGATGAATTTTAATCCATTGACATTATTATTCTCATTGGTATTCAAATTACCCCATCTCTGTCCAGTCAGCCTCTTCAAGTTGGCCCTGTAGTCCTTTCGGTAAGATCCAAACATTTTTTTTTTTGAAAGTGATCTCTGTACCCAATGTGGGCTAGAACTCATGAGCGTGGGATCAAGAGATGCATGCTGCATTGACAGAGCTAGCCAGGCATCCCACGGTCTGAGTAGTTTTTGATAGAATCCTCGCTTTATAGTATGACTAGATAGTCTAGGATCCACTTGAACGTTTCTTGAGCCAGATCTGGAATTGGTACATTCTCCTAAGATTCTTAATGTTTTTGGTGGGAAATGGCATTTGAAGGGCACAGTATGGGCGCTAAGGGTGTTCATTGCCACTGGGCTTGTCCTTGGGCTTCAAAACTACACATGTGCACAAAAAGCTAAGAATAGGACAGGATTCCTGAAAGCAATTTAAGATTTTCTTGACGTTTTTCCCCCCTATTTGGCCTTACACTATATCCCATTAGGACAATAGCCAATGAAGCAACTGCATTTTCAAGTTTCTTGGACCAATTCTTTGTGTGGTTTGTCTATTACACCAAATACTATGTATTGCATTTGCTTTTGATTTTTACTAGTTATCTGAAAATATAGTTTTTGTTGTATAATTATGTAAGCTATTTACAGATGTTCCTCACTATCCACAAGCAGAACGTTCCTATGAAATCTTTTATGAAACAAAATGACATAAAGCAGAGCAGCAATTACCATGAATGTACCTGGAAAAAGGGTGCGCCTTCCCAGATCTCCCCCAAATAACCTCCCTTATGTGTTTCTGATACTTTTAGACACAACTTGTTAACAGATGCACACATTCAATTGAGAGAAAGCCCACGTGCTCATCTGGCTCACAGCTCTGGTGGCTGGATGGTGAACGCCTGTGTGAGGTTCCCGGGGAAGGTGATTGGCAGCTGGCGTGGACAAGGGCCCACTCGGCCTCTCCATTAGCTCAACTGGCTGTAAAACAAATGTGGAACGCTGTATTCGTGTTCAGCTCTTTTTTGTACAAATGAAAAATCCTCTTTGAATTTATGTCAGCCGGCAACAACAGGTACACATGTAGGTCTTTCATAAAGGAAAAGAGCTGTAATTCGAACTCTCAAAAAGAAGGAAGTACATGCTTTCAAGACAAATCTATGAAATCTAAGTTTACTCAAAGTAGTTTCCAGCTTCTACCCTGCCCCCGCCTTATTCCTCCCATCCCTCTGTCAGTAACTTCTTTGGTGACGGTTCAGATGATCTGCCATTGCCTTTTCATGTGCAATTAAATATATGTTGTATTTTGTACCTGCATTTCATGTTCCTCCCCACTAGAGAAATGACAGTAAACTAAATATTATTTTCTTCACTCTGCCTTGTTTTTTGCTTAATGAAATATTCAGGAGATCTCTCCATCCCAGCTTAGTGAAGTATTTCTTATTCCTTTCTATAGTTGGATAGTACATTGCTGTGTGTATGTACCTTAGTTTATTCAACCAGACTCCTACTGGTGGGCATTTGGTAGATTTTTGGTCTTTAATTATTAGAAATAGTGATGCAGAGAATAAAATATGCCTAATCTTTTCCTGTGTTTTTGTCAGTGTAGCTCTGGGATATAAGGAAGGGGAACTTCTTCCTCTACCCTTCAAGGTCTTCCAGCTGCACTAAGAATTACATTCACTTGAGGCAGATTAATAAGACAAAAAAAAGCAGTGTGCAAAGATGCTCAGAAATGAAACTAAGACCAAGAGAGATGACCAAGGCAGGCAGTTTTTGTACTTTTTAGGCAAAGAGACGATGGATCTGTGAGGGATTGACAAAACAAGGAGAACTTAACTTTGGGAGCATCTGTTAGGGAGGAATTCTAAACAGACTTTGGGCTGGGGTAGTAAATTAGTAGAAAGTAGTGGGCTGTTTATATAGTCTTCTTGGCTCTAAATCTCCCATCCCTGGTCATGAGAGTGTCTCTTTACCTCCTGGACAGCAAGGGGACCTTTTACATGGGAGATTTGTTTCCTGCTTGCAGGGGGACAGAAGAGGGTCTTAGTAATCTTCCCACACAGGATGTGTCTTAAGGTACTTTTATATGAAATAGTCAGTATGGGGGCGCCTGGGTGGCGCAGTCGGTTAAGCGTCCGACTTCAGCCAGGTCACGATCTTGCGGTCCGTGAGTTCGAGCCCCGCGTCGGGCTCTGGGCTGATGGCTCAGAGCCTGGAGCCTGTTTCCGATTCTGTGTCTCCCTCTCTCTCTGCCCTTCCCCCGTTCATGCTCTGTCTCTCTCTGTCCCAAAAATAAATAAACGTTGAAATAGTATGCCAAAGTTGCACGTTTAGGGGTGACCTGCCCTTGACCACTACAGGCATAAATCCTAAAATTGGGACTCACAATCCAAGAATAAATGTATATGTGATTTGTATGATATTGCTAATTTCTCCCCTGTAGGTTTTAGACTGTTTTTCTATTCTCATTAGCCATGGGGAAGAGAACCTGTTTCCTCTAAACCTTTACCGACTGATTATAGCAGCAAATTTTTGCACTTTTGCCAAATCTGTAAGTGGACAAATAGTATCTCAATGTAATCTTAATTTGTTATATTTAGTTTTTTCTTTTCCTTTGTTGGGTTTATATTTCTCTACTTTAAGTGAGTGTTCATATATTTTTACACAGTTGAGGAGCATTGGCATTTCTTTTTTTTTCTTTGAACTGTTTATTCATATGTCTTTCTCCATTTTCTATCGAGCTATTGGACATTTGTCTCTGTACCTTTAGGTATTCTTTGTATAAGAGGAGAATTAACCCTCTTTGATATAGTCTGACATTCGTATTTTAATTGTACATGGTGTTCGTTGTCTCCCATTGTATTCTAGATCTTTATGTAGTCAGATGTATGAATCCTTTTCCTTACAATCTTTCAAATCTTAGAAAGAGTTGCCCCGCCCCTAGGTTACAAAGGATTGGTCTGAGTTTCTTCTAGTATTTATGTGGATTGATTTTTAGTGTTTATATTTCTAACGTATTTAGCATGTGAATGGCATGAAGACCTGGGTGCAGTTTTGTCTTTTTCTGTGTGGTTTTGTAGTTATCCCAATGCTGGTTATTAGTCCATCTTTCTCCTCATTGCTGTGAGATGCTGCCTTAGGGAAGAGAAATGTAACATGATACAATTGAACTGGATGCTCATGAATATAGTAGACCAATTTGGTCTATTTCTGAATTGTCCGTTTTTGTTTTCGGGTTCTCTATGTTCACACACTCTTCATGCTGCCTTAATTATAAGGGCTAAAATATTTTGCTATCTGGTAGAGCTGGCCCTCCCTCATCGTTCTTCTCTTTGTTGACTCTACAGGCTAATTTCCTTTCTTCATTCTTCCAAATTAAGTTTACAGTCAACTATTTTAGCTGCAGAGAAAAAAAATGGAGACAAATTTTTTAAAATTTATATTTCTATAAAATCACATTAAAGAAGCATCTATTAAAACAGTGTTGAATTTGGGGTAATGTCTGTTTTGCATCAAGGTATTTTTCTTCTTAAATCTACTAAAGGGGATGTGTTGTAACAATCGATTTTCTCATATTGAACCACCCTACTATTTCTGAAATAAATCACATTTAAGTGTGGGGTTTTACTTTTTAGTGTCTGACAATTTATTTGGGATTTTTGCATTAGTATTCGCAAATGAGACATGTCTGTAGCTTTATTTATTGGTGAAATCTTTGTTAGCCTTTGGGATCAATATCATACATATGTCATAGAAAGAACTGGAAAGATTTCTTTCTGTTTTAAGTCATCAGGAATAGTTGAAGAAAAGTTAAGTGAGATCCCCATGAAGCCATCTGGACCTGGTAGTCTTTTGTAGGGGAACTCTTTAACTACTTTATTGTTTCTTCCATGGTGATTGAATTGTTTCATCTTTTTGTCTTTATGGGACCAACATGGATAGTACACTACTGCAGGTTTTCATGGAAAACACAAAGGAGATAGGAGGAATGTGATGGTTTCCACTTACCATTGTTGACTCTTTTTCTTCTCCTTCTCTTTTTTACACCCCACAGCCACTGGTAGTGACATGGCACACCCTCAGGACAACACTCTGAGGATTGTTTTGGTGGGGAAAAGTGGAAGTGGGAAGAGCGCAACGGCAAACACCATCCTGGGGAGTAGAGTCTTTGAGTCTAGAATTGCTCCCTATACTGTCACTGCCCAATGTCAAAAAGCATCCAAGGAATGGAAGGGGAGGAAACTTGTTGTTGTTGACACCCCAGGACTCTTTCACACCAAGGAGACCCTGGAAACCACGTGCAGGGAAATCAGCCGGTGTGTCCTCTACTCCCGCCCTGGGCCCCACGCCATCATCTTGGTCCTCCAGGTGGGCCTCTACAGGGAAGAAGAGCAGAGGACTGTGGCGTTGATCAAGGCTGTCTTTGGGAAGCCAGCTTTGAAGCACATGATCGTGTTGTTCACTCGCAAAGATGACTTGGAGGAGAAGAGCCTGAGTGACTTCTTGGCAGATTCAGATGTGAAGCTAAGAAACATCATCAGCGAGTGTGGGAACCGCTATTGTGCCTTCAACAACAGAGCCTCAGAGGCCGAGAAGGAAGCTCAAGTGCAGGAGCTGGTGGAGCTGATAGAGGAGATGGTGCAGAGCAACGGAGGGGCTTACTTTACCGATGCCATTTACAAGATGCCATTTACACCTGAGAAGTTGTGTAGGTACATGGGCCCAGGGTCATGAATCATGGGGGGGGGGGGGTGTCTTGGGATTTGTCCTCATTGGGAGAGGCCCAGATAGTCGCATGATGCTGTTGTGTAGGAGGCATTGAATTGAGACAATCTGGGACTTCTTATCCATAAAGGTACTGGGGCACATGGGGATTGTGGTTTTTTGGGGTCTGTTTGTGTTTGGGTTTTCTCCAAGACATAGATCTTGATCGTGGCAGAATCAGGCCCACACACTTTTCCACTGACTGATTTTCATATATTAAGGAAACATTTTTGCTGATTAAGAGAAAATAGTCCTTTTGTGCAGTGTTGGTATTCTGTAAGAGCGAGGGATTGATTCTTGCTACTGGGACAGGGGCCCGCTTTACCTCAGAGCCCCCAACTCATGGCACCCTGATAGTCTGCCTTTTTGCCTTCAGAGTTCAGGAGGCCTTAACCGCACTCCCAGGCCTTAAATTCCTGTTGTCTCCTTAAAAGAAACAATTGTTACTTTTTGTTTTGGTGTTGTATATTTGTTTCCAAAAAGAGAATTCTTTAGAGGACTGAAATCTAAATTCTGAGAAAGCCCCAAGCTCTCTCTCATCAGGGAGACCCGGGGTCTGTCTGGGCCAGAAATGTGGCGGGAATGAGGAAGAACGTAGTCTAGAAGACTTGCCCGCTCACACTGTGCCACAGAAGGGGAGACCTTTGGGTTTCTCAGAGGATGGGACAAGAACACAGGCAGGGGCAAGGTGGAGGGGACATACTGGATACCTAGCACTACATGACAGGTCGTCCAAACTGCAGTTGAAACAGCTGAGACATGGATTGTGTGGTAGCTCCGGGAGTCCAAAGTCAAGATGCCAGCAGAGGCGTGCGCTCTCTGAGGCCTTGAGGGGAGGACCTTGCTTGCTTCTTCCTGGGCTCTGCTGGCAGCTGGCCATCTTGGTGCTCCTTGGCTGGCAGATAGGCCACCACTCTCTTTCCTCATGCATTTCATTAGAAGCAGCAAGGAGAAACCAGGCTGCACCTTCCACACTGTTCTCGTAATTCTCCTCAGCTAAATATTCAAGTTCATCACTTACATGGTCTGCTGTCCACCCAGCAGCCCACCTCAGTTTAGCCCACCTCCCTCCCCCCTGCCCCCTGCCATTTTATAGCAAGTGCCATCATCCCTCCAATGTCCAGTAGCGTGGTCCCCACCTTCTCTGGGACCTCACCAGAAAGTAACCTGGATGTTCATCCTACCACCGACATCCTCTTAGGCCTTTCTTTTTATCATATACCTCAGAATTCTTTGAGCCTCCATGCATTACTCAATTTCAAAACGACTGGTAATTACCAGAGCAGGACCCTACTTCTTGTCCTTAAAATCTATATTAGTTCCCCCAGGAGCTGCTGTAACAAATGACCACAAACTGTTGCTTAAAGAGCAGAAGCTTACTGTCTCATTGTTATGGCTACTGTCTCACTGGCACAGGCTACAAGTGCCAAACCGAGACGTTCCCAGGGCCATACTCGCCATGAAGGCTCTGGGGAAGGATCCTACTTTGCTGCTTCTAATCTTCTGGTGCAAGCTGTCGTGCTTTGTTCTTTGCCTTCTAGGTGCTTCGCTCCAATCTCTGCCTCTTTTGTCACATGGTGTTCTCTGTGTGTATCCGTGTGTAAACTTCCCTCACTGTGAATGAAACGATTCCAGGCATTGGAGTAGGGGTCAACCTTAACTTCATGACATGACATCACAGAGAGCGTGCTCCAAGAAGGTCACATTCTCAGGTATCAGGAGTTAGGACTTCTTTAGGAGGACACAATACAACCTAAGATGGATGGTAAGAGAGGGACAGTGTGTGCAGTGTGAGGGTACAGTACCCCTGATCTCTTCCTCTCCAGTCCTAGTTGCAGTTACCAGGTTAAGGCCATTGGGATAGTTTGTGTAGGTCTCTGCTTCTTGGAAATCTTCTACTGCCTAGGGCTTAGAATCCACATTCCTTGGCCTGGTATTCAACAGTCATTATAATCAGTCTCAAATCCTCTTCCAAGAATGAGATTCTTCTAGATATCATTGTTCCTGTTAATATCTGTTTACACTTTTGTAAGGAACGAAGGTGATAATGATGGAGAGGCAAGTGCCTGGGACACAGTAGGCCCTCAGTAAAGGCTGGTAATGATTCCTGCACTCCAAATTGTTAGCTGTTCTCTGCCTGTGTCCTGTGTCATTTCCACCTCCAAGGCTTGGATCATGCTATTTCTCCCTCTCTTTCTTATCTGCAGTTTTCAAAAAAAGCAAACTCATGACTCCTGGGCAAGTATAAACACATCAAAGATTTTGTTCAACTCATGGCTTAACTAGAGAACCAGTATGATCTATAATTGGTTCAAAGTTTTTGGGTGGCTCAATCAATTAAGCATCTGACTCTTGATCTCAGCTCAGGTCTTGACCTTAGGGTCTTAAGTTTGGGCTCCATGCTGGGTGTGAAACCTAGTTAAAAACAAACAAAGAAGCAAAGAATAAAACAAAAAACACAAACAAACAGAAACACAAAGCTCATTTGAAATCAAATGTTGATGTGTTCAAGAGAGTAGTAACATGTAATTTTTGAGTTCTATATTCCACCAGACAGAAAATTCGCTGAGTATCTCCAAGGCAGAGATGTGCAAAAATTCTCTCTGTCCTTAAAGTGTTGTAAAATATCACAGCTGATCATCAAGCACAGCACCACACAGAACAATAGAACACTCCAGCAATCTGTCTTGCCTATTTCTAAATTTTGGATCATTTTCATAGCGTTCTCTACTTTGTTATCATAAACAGTCTCCAACAAGTATTGTTGATCCTAGAAGATTGTTTTTACCATGCATGGCCTGATCATTTATACAGATGCAGCAAGAATCTTAATTAACCGGAAAAGCCTCCTTGAGTTTGCTCGGGAAATCTAGAGCCTAATCATATTAAGCAAGTATCAATGCCAAAGGATAAACTTCTTTTGGAAATTTTCAAAATGAATTTTGAATCAGACTTTTCAAAGCCCCTGCCATTCTTCTATCCTAGGAGTAGGAAACCAAGGCCCAAACACTTTCTCCAGTAAACTTTGCATGCTGTACCCATAAATCTCAAAGAATTTCCCTCTTCCTGAGGTCTCCAAAATTTGCCTGGGTTTCTGGACTACCTGGGAGTGGACTTCCTTACTCCCAGTGATTGGGATCCTGGAAGCCAGACATCATATTAGTTTTCTTATGAAGGTTTTGGAGACATTAGCTCCACATGTAACACCAACAATTGCTCCTTAGCAGTGGTCTGATGGTCTTTGTTTAAACAACAATCATTCTCAAATATCACACTGTACATATGGCCTTGCTGCAGAATCGATTTTTCCAAGGGTATCTTTGTAAACAAGAGGACAGAATTTTATTAAACCAATGCAAATGGTTCTATCATCATGAAAGTGAATTAAACTTAGTAGAAGCATTTGTTTCTGAATTTTGAGGGTAGGTGAAGATGAGGTAATATTTAAAGACGGTTGTTGTGGGTTTACAAATACACAGTCTACTAATTCGTTTAAGGAGAAAGAAATAAGGTTTCCACACATAGCCGTACAAGTAGAACATCAAACAGAACGCATCAATATTCCAAACAAATAACCACAATGGCACATCTTGAATCCGTTCACTCAGTCCTATGTCATTACTTCTCACTCTGCTGGATCTTGAGTCAGTCGTCTGATTTCCTGAGGTACATATGCTTCCAGACTGAGAGTCCCAGTAGTCCTGGCTTTGCTCACTGGCACATTCTGAGCATTGAGTCAGTGCTGCCATCTTGCAAACCTGCTCTGAAGAGTCTCTTTGAGGCAACAGTAGTTCAGAGCACGTCCTACAGTTTTTCCCCTGAAGCTCCAAGACTGTGACCCTCTGGTGAAGACACAACTTCTGAGTGGTCACTTTTGGTAGATCTTTGGAGAAGCCTTAGGAGGAAGCAGAGACCTGTTTGAGAACAGCACTGAATGGTTGTGGTTCATAACCGAATACAACATCGTGGAAGACAGTAAAAGGCTCTTTGGGGGCATGGTCCTTATTTCATGAGGGTTTGGTCAATGTTTCCTTTGAGGGATTCAGCCTCAAGTGCACTGTCACACCTAACACCTATATCTCTTTTGTGACATGGCTGCCATTAGCCTGCAAGAGGCAGCTCTTCTTGCACATCCGTGGAGCCAGAAGACAATTTCATTAAAGCCATGTGAGTGCAGGGGTATAGATAATCCAGGTCCTTTATCCTGGTAGACAGGCTGTGGAGGTGCTGAGTCTTCCTTTTCATGCAATGCCCTTTGGGGGTGGAGTGAGTGTGGAGAAACCAGGAAACCTTGAGTGATATCCACGTAAAAGAGATTGTTACAAAGTAGAAGTGACTAGTTTTATGTGGCACCAAGAGAGAAGGCTCCAGAATCCTTAAGCCCCAACATGATGGTACTTGGGGGTAACGTAAGTGGGTTTCCATGAGTTCATGAATCTGGGGTCCTCTTGAGGGGATTAGTGACCTTGTAAGAAGAGATAGCAGAGAGTTGCTTCCTTGCTCCATCATGTATGGACACGGTGAGACAGTGCCATTCGCAAATCAGGAAGTGAGCCTTTCCCAGGGAAACAAGTTGGCTGGCACATTGGGCTTGGGCTGCCCAGTCTCCAGAACTGTGAGAGATTAATTCCTGTTGTTCCTGCTCCCAGGCTGTGGTATTATGGCAGTCCACGCTGACTAAGACAGCACCTATGATGTGTAGATGAGCCTCAGGATGATAATCTATGAGAATAACATTGAGGGTTGAATTATTACTACTAACTAATACCTATTGATCACTATGGTTTGAGTACCACTTCATGTGTACAAATTTATCTGGTTTCACAATGACTGTCTGAAGTAAGTATTCCATTTTAAAATTAGGGGAGTGAGTTGCAGAGAGGTTAACTCACCCAAATGTGGCAGGCTGAATGGTGGCCCCCGAAAGATGGCCACACTCTAATCCCCAGAACCTGTGAATGTTACCTTATTCCATAAGCATTTTTGCAGGTGTGATTAAGTTAATGACTTTGAGATGGGGAGATTATTCCGGATTATCTGGGTGGGCCCAGATGTAATCAGAAAGGTCCTTCTAAGGAGAGGCATGTAGGCAATGTGATAAAGGCAGCAGAGATTGGTGTGATGTGGCCTCAAGCCCAGGACATCTGGCAGCTTCTAGAAGATGTAAGAGGCAAGGGATGGATTCTCTCCTGGAGCCTCCAGAAAGACCCAGCTCTGCAAGACCTTGATTTTATCTCCATAAAACTAATTCCATGCTCTTGTCCTCCATAACTGTAGAAGATGAGTTTTTATTGTTTTCAGCTACTAATGTTTTGGGAATTTGTTATGGAGGAAATAGGAAACAGATCCACCAAGGTTCCAAAGACGATATGTAGAAGAAATAGGACAATGGGGGAACGATTCTTTTAAACTACTATTATTATTTCTGCAGTATTGTAATAAGTTGAGCTTTGAGATTATCTAGATCTGAGCATCAGAAAACACCCTGAGCCCCACAAGAAGACTCCTAGAGAATTCAAAGAATGTCTCTTAATGACCCCACACCTTTTGAAAATTCATTATATCCACATTTCTGTGTGTGTGTGTGAAATGGAAAGAATCAAAGGAGAACATAAAAAAGGAAGCTGTGGCTTTGTCCACATTTATCTCTCTGCTTCTGACTATATGGAAGGAGCAAGATCCTGGGTGGAAAGTTGTGTTTCCAGGGTTGCAGGAGTAGACAAGCGGTGGAGAGGCCTGTGGCTCACAGCATAGGTGCAAGTGGAAGGAAGCCCTCAATGATCGGGAGCGTGGCTAAGTGAACAATTCAGATATGGGGCTACACTGCTTCTATCCCGAATCTTGTAGAAGGAGATCACTCCTAACTTAGGGCTCAGGATGGGACTGATGGGGGCCACATGCTCCTTTTTGACCAATGATCACAAGGCTGTTACCATTTGAGACCCGCATCTGATTTCTTGTGGCATCCATGGATTCTGTGTCAACTAGTCTCCTGTTCCCTCTAGGGAACTTAACAGCGTACCTGAGCATAATACCTGGAGAAGCAATTAGCTGACCATGAAAACATCCAAGGACAAGTTTCCCTCAAGGAATATGTAGCTTGAAATGAAACTAGGAAATGGTAGAGATATTTTGAGCAGGAAATATGATTCTAGCTCTCCTCTAGACTTTTATGTATGCAGCCTCATCAAGACCAAGTTCATGGGTATGTGACCCGTGCCGTTGCACAGGGCCCTGTACTTAGAAGGGTTTATTGTTCTATTGATGTCATCTTGAAATTCTTAATTTTTTTGTTTGTTTTTGACAAAGGGCCTGGCATATTCCTTTTGTGCCAGACTTTGCAAATTACATAGCTTGTCCCGGTCTGTGTCTTTATTGCAAGTGGGAAAACAGTTACCTGGGGCCCTCCAAGTCATTAGTACCAATAATTGGTCTAACGGGGGCGCCTGGGTGGCGCAGTCGGTTAAGCGTCCGACTTCAGCCAGGTCACGATCTCGCGGTCCGTGAGTTCGAGCCCCGCGTCGGGCTCTGGGCTGATGGCTCAGAGCCTGGAGCCTGTTTCCGATTCTGTGTCTCCCTCTCTCTCTGCCCCTCCCCCATTCATGCTCTGTCTCTCTCTGTCCCAAAAATAAATAAAAAACGTTGAAAAAAAAAATAATTGGTCTAACGGTATGGACCAATAATATAGTATTAATTCAATAATTCTGAATCTAGCTGCTTCCCTCCATGGGTTGCCACCCCATTGTCCACTACTTCCTGCCACATTTAGTTCTCTTAGTACCCACCTTCAAGTGTGAGCATCAAGTAATCCCATGTCTCAATGTAGTGAACAAAAACATATAATCAAAAACATTATAATTTTATGGTGATGCAAGAGACAATTGGAACAGCTGGTCAACCAAGAGAGGTTTGACCATCTGCCTATCATCTCAAAGTTTCCAGAGCAGGTTGGAATGGATGCACTGGCTAAATCTGGGAAAATCTACCTGTGCCTGGGTCTGGGGTAGAGGAAAGTAGGAAGGTTGTAGGGGAAAGTTTGATCTCCTCCCTGGGTGCATCTTTTGTTGTCAGGTCATGCATATTTTGGGGCTTGAAAGAACCATATGAAGAAAACTAGAGAAGGTGTATGGTCATTGGAAGACTTTTTCCAGGCCACATCTTCCTTTTTTTCTCTTGGCTCCCAATGGTTTAGACACTTGGCTTTGTACCTGAAGGCTGGTGAGTTTTTAATGAGTAACTTGAGACCTTCATGAAAGACTATCATGAAAACCCATATGATACAATCACTGGGAAGTATCCCAGGCTCTAAATTTGGACACATCTAGCCAGGCATTTGAGTTTCTTCTTCCTAGAATCTCACCAGAGTCTCCCACGTCATGCAGGGAAGATGATCCAACACCATGCCTGGCTCTGTGTGCATGATTTGGGTCACTTAATAAGGGCCTTTGGGATCCACCAGTATAACCCCAAACAACAAATATAGGTTTGGAAAATTTGGTGTGACAGCAGGCACATGGAGAAAAAGCTTACACCTTGTTGAAACCAAAGCACTCCTCCAATTATAGGGCAATGTTTCTGTCTCTTTAAAGCCAAATAGTTCCTTCACTAGCTCCACCCAATCTGAGCTTCCTGTCTCAGAGGTTTAAAGTGTGCAAACTTTAAAAAAAAAATTCATGAACTTCAACATATTATGTATTTCAATCCATTGAAATTATTATTCTCATTGGTACTCAAATTACCCCATCTCTGTCCAGTCAGCCTCTTCAAGTTGGCCCTGTACTCCTTTTGGTAAGATCCAAACATTTTTTTTGAAAGTGATCTCTGCACCCAATGTGGAGCTAGAACTCATGAACGTGGGATCAAGAGATGCATGCTGCATTGACAGAGCTAGCCAGGCATCCCACGGTCTGAGTAGTTTTTGATAGAATCCTCGCTTTATAGTATGACTAGATAGTGTAGGATCCACTTGCACGTTTCTTGGTCCAGATCTGGAATTGGTACATTCTCCTAAGATTCTTAATGTTTTTGGTGGGAAATGAATGGCATTTGAAGGGCACAGTATGGGCGCTAAGGGTGTTCATTGCCACTGGGCTTGTCCTTGGGCTTCAAAACTACACATGTGCACAAAAAGCTAAGAATAGGACAGGATTTCTGAAAACAATTTAAGATTTTCTTGACGTTTTTTCCCCCCTATTTGGCCTTACACTATATCCCATTAGGACAATAGCCAATGAAGCAACTACATTTTCAAGTTTCTTGGACCAATTCTTTGTGGTTTGTCTATTACACGAAATACTATGTATTGCATTTGCTTTTGATTTTTACTAGTTATCTGAAAATATAGTTTTTGTTGTATAATTATGTAAGCTATTTACAGATGTTCCTCACTATCCACAAGCAGAATGTTCCTATGAAATCTTTTATGAAACAAAATGACATAAAGGAGAGCAGCAATTACCATCAATGTACATGGAAAAAGGGTGCGCCTTCCCAGATCTCCCCCAAATAACCTCCCTTATGTGTTTCTGATACTTTTAGACACAACTTGTTAACAGATGCACACATTCAATTGAGAGAAAGCCCACGTGCTCATCTGGCTCACAGACTGGTGACTGGATGGTGAACCCCTGTGTGAGGTTCCCGGGGAAGGTGATTGGCAGCTGGCGTGGACAAGGGCCCACTCGGCCTCTCCATTAGCTCAACTGGCTGTAAAACAAATGTGGAACGCTGTATTCGTGTTCAGCTCTTTTTTGTACAAATGAAAAATCCTCTTTGAATTTATGTCAGCCGGCAACAACAGGTACACATGTGGGTCTTTCATAAAGGAAAAGAGGTGTAATTCGAACTCTCAAAAAGAAGGAAGTACATGCTTTCAAGACAAATCTATGAAATCTAAGTATACTCAAAGTAATTTCCAGCTTCTACCCTGCCCCTGCCTTATTCCTCCCATCCCTCTGTCAGCAATTTCTTTGGTGGCAGTTCAGATGATCTGCCTTTACTTTATCATGTGCCTGAAATATATGTTGTATTTTGTACCTACAGTTCATGTTCCTCCCCATTAGAGAAATGACAGTAAAGTAAATATTATTTTCTTCACTTTGTCTTTTTTTTTTTTCTTAATGAAATATCCTGGAGATCTCTCCATTCCGGCATAGAGAGGTATTTCTTATTCCTTTCTACAGTTGGATAGACATTGCTGTGTGTATGTACCTTAGTTTATTCAACCAGACTCCTACTGGTGGGTATTTGGTGGATTTTTTGTCTTTAATTATTACAAATAGTGACACAGAGAATAAACATATGCCTAAACTTTTCCTGTGTTTTTGTCAGTGTAGCTCTGGGACATAAGGAAAGGGAACTTCTTCCTCTACCCTTCAAGGTCTTACAGCTGCCCTAAGAATTACATTCACTTGAGGCAGATTAGCAAGAGAAAAAAAAGCAGTGTGCACAGATGCTCAGTAATGAAACTAAGATGAAGGGAAATGACCAAGGCAGGCAGTTTTTATACTTTTTAGGCAAAGAGACGATGGATCTGTGAGGGATTGACAAAACAAGGAAAACTTAACTTTGGGAGCATCTGTTAGGGAGGAATTCTAAAGAGACTTTGGGCTGGGGTAGTAAAATAGTGGAAAGTAGTGGGCTGTTTATACAGTCTTCTTGGCTCTAGATCTCCCATCCCTGGACATAAGGGTGTCTCTTTACCTCCTGGGACAGGAAGGACACCTTTTACATGGGAGAATTTGTTTCCTGCTTGCAGGAGGACAGAAGAGGGTCTTAGTAATCTTCCCACATAGGTTGGGTCTTAAGTTACTTTCACTTAAAATAGTATGCTGGGGCGCCTGGGTGTCTCAGTAGTTGAGAGTCCGTCTTCGCTCCGGTCATGATCTCACAGTTCCTGGGTTCCCAGCGTCAGGCTCTGTGCTAACAGCTTGTTGAGAGCCTGGAGCCTGCTTCAGATTCTGTGTCTCCTTCTCTCTCTGCCCCTCCCCCACTCATGCTTTGTCTCACTCTGTTTCTCCAAAATAAATAAATGTAAAAAAATTAAAAAAGAAATAGCATGCCAAAATTGCACGTTTAACAGTGAGCTGCCCTGACTACTACAGGCATAAGTCCTAAAATTGGGATTTAGAATCCAATAAATGTATATGTAATTTGTACGATATTGCCAATTTCTCCTCTGTATGTTTTAGACTGTTTTTCAATTTCATTAGCCATGGAGAAGAGAACCTGTTTCCTCTAAACCTTTACTGACTGATTATAGCAGCAAATTTTTTGATTTTTGCCAAATCGGTAGGTGGAGAAATAGTATCTCAGTGTAATTTTAATTTACTATATTTAGTTATTTTCTTTTCCTATGTCGGATTTATTTTTCTCTACTTTAAGTGAGTGTTCATGTATTTTTACATAGTTCAGGAGCATTGGCATTTCTTTTTTTTCTTTGAACTGTTTATTCGTATGTCTTGCTCCATTTTCTATCGAGCTATTGGACATTTGTCTCTCTACTTTTAGGTATTCTTTGTATAAGAAGAGAATTAACCCTCTTTGATATAGTCTGACATTCATATTTTAATTGTGATGCTCCTTGACTCCCATTGTCTTTTAGGTCTTTATGCAGTCAGATGTATGAATCCTTTTCTTTACAATCTTTCAGCTCTTAGAAATAGTTGCCCGCCCCTAGGTTACAAAGGATTGGTCTGAGTTTCTTCTAGTATTTATGTGGATTGATTTTTAATGTTATGTTTCTAATGTATTTAGCATGTGAATGGCATGAAGACGTGGGTGCAGTTTTGTCTTTTTCTGTGTGGTTTTGTAGTTATCCCAATGCTGGTTATTAGTCCATCTTTCTCCCCATTGCTGTGAGAGGCTGCCTTATGGATGATAAATGTAACGTAATACAATTGCACTGGATACTCATGAATATAGTAGACCAATTTGGTCTATCTCTGAATTGTCTGTTTTTGTTTTCCGTTCTGTCTCTGTTCACACACATGTCATACTGCCTTAATTATAGGGGCTAAAATATTTTACTCTCTGGTAGAGATGGCCCTCCCTCATCGTTCTTCTCTTTGTTGACTCTACAGGCTAATTTTCTTTCTTCATTCATCCAAATGAAGTTTATAGTCAACTATTTTAGCTGCAGAGAAAAAATGGTGACAAATTTCTTAAAATTTATATTTCTATAAAATCACGTTAAAGAAGTATCTATTAAAACAGCATTGAATTTGGGGAAATGTCTGTTCTGCATCAAAGTGTTTTTCTTCTTAACTCTACTAAAGAGGATGTATTGTAATAATCCATTTTCTCATATTGAACCACCGTAGTATTTCTGAAATAAATCACATGTAATTGTGGGGTATTACTTTTTAGTGTCTGACAATTTATTTGGGATTTTTGCATTAGTATTCGCAAATGAGACATGTCTGTAGCTTTATTTATTGGTGAAATCTTTGTTAGCCTTTGGGATCAATATCATACTTGTGGTATAGAATGAACAGGAAAGATTTCCTTCTGTTTTAAGTCATCAGGAATAGTTTAAGAAAGGTTTAAGTGAGATCCCCATGAAACCATCTGGACCTGGTACTGTTTTGTAGGGGAACTCTTTAACTACTTTATTGTTTCTTCCATGGTGATTGAATTGTTTCATCTTTTTGTCTATATGGGACCAACATGGATAGTACACTACTGCAGGTTTTCATGGAGAAACACAAAGGAGATAGGAGGAATGTGATGGTTTCCACTTACCTTCATTGACTCTTTTTCTTCTCCTTCCCTTTTTTACGACATGGCAGACCCTCAGGACAACACTCTGAGGATTGTTTTGGTGGGGAAAACTGGAAGTGGGAAGAGCGCAACGGCAAACACCATCCTGGGGAGTAGAGTCTTTGAGTCTAGAGTTGCTCCACATGCTGTCACCTCCAGCTGTCAAAGAGCATCCCAGGAATGGAAGGGGAGGAAACTTGTTGTTGTTGACACCCCAGGGCTCTTTGACACCAAGGAGACCCTGGATACCACGTGCAGGGAAATCAGCCAGTGCGTCCTCTACTCCTGCCCTGGGCCTCACGCCATCGTCTTGGTCCTCCCGCTGGGCCGCTACACAGATGAAGAGCAGAAGACCGTGGCATTGATCAAGTATGTCTTTGGGAAGCCAGCCTTGAGGCACATGATCATGTTGTTCACTGGCAAAGATAACTTGGAGGGGCAGAGCCTAAGTGACTTCTTAGCAGATGCAGATGTGAAGCTAAGAAACATCATCAGCGAGTGTGGGAACCGCTACTGTGCCTTCAACAACAGAGCCTCAGAGGCCGAGAAGGAAGCTCAAGTGCAGGAGCTGGTGGAGCTGATAGAGGAGATGGTACACAGCAACGGAGGGGATTACTTTACTGATGCCATTTACAAGGACACAGAGAAGAGGCTGAATCAACGGGAAGAAGACCTGAAGAAGATCTATACCGATCAATTAAATAATGAAATTAAACTAGTAGAAAAGGAATATGCTGATAAATCACAGGAAGAACGGGAGGAAAAAATAAAATGGCTAAAGAGGATTTATGATGAACAATTAAAAAACATCAGGGAAGAAGCTGAGAAGGGCATATTTGAACATGTTTTAGATTGGATTAGGAGGGTGCTTTCAAAAACATGGCATATGTTCTGGTAGTAAAGATCATTTCATTTTTTCTTTTGAATTTACGATGATTTGCAATAGTGGTAGGTTGTAGTTTCCATAGACAGCTGTGACAGTAGCTTCTACTTATGCTTCCTATAAGCTGACCCTGTTACTCCTGCCACTGAGTTGTGGGGCCTGTGTCCTCTACCTTGGAACTGACCAGATCTGGGACTGTTTCAATTAATAGCAGATGATTGAAGTAACACCTTGTGACTCTAAGGTTACATGTGGGCAATGCTACCTTGCCCTGTTGGAGTTCTTGCCCTTGGAACTTGACTGCCATGTTGTGAGAAAGCCTAGGCTGCCTCTTGAGAGGCCCCCATGCAGAGGGCCTGAAGTCACTGGCCCACTTCCCAGCTCACCTTTCATTTGTGACTCACACCAACTTGCCCGCCATGCAAATGAGGCAACACAGAAGCGGGCCCTCCAGCAGCCCCGCCATCTCAGTTGAAGTTGCAGAAAGCAAAGATGAGCCCTTCCCACTGAGTCCTGCCCAAATTGCAGCTTTATGAGAACAAATAAATGATGGTTTTTGTTTTTAACCACTGAGCTTCAGAATGGTTTGTTATGCAGTGAGAACTAACCAGAATGAAGCCTCTTCCCAGCTCTCACTCCCCACTGCCTCCCCTTCTCACCTGTCCCTCTTCACACAAAGTTGGCATAATCAGGCAATGGCATATAGAGTTCAAAGACTCAGGAAAATTCAAATCAGAAATCCTGCACATGTTCCGTGTCTGAACCACTGGTCACATGCGTTGTTGCACTGCATGGTCACAAGTACTTTTTAGAGAGGTATCGGGTTTCTCTGGAAAGATTGTTCTGTGGTTCATGGAGATCTGAAAGTCACAGGATTCTCTTATTGTGTTTCTCTTTTCTTTTTTAGGGACCATCCTATTTAAAATGTCTCCAATTGTATCTGAAAAATCCCATCTGGGCCACATAGTTTTCATTTGCCTCTGCAGAATCACACTTCACCCTAGCTCTTTGACCCCTGAGGCTGATCTAGTTGCACTACATCGGTGGGATCTCTTGCTCTCTGACTTCTGCCTGGCTGGCCAATGGGAAGTCCAAGTCAGAGGCCCTGTGGAAGTAGAAACGCAAGGCTGGGGTGTCCATTCCCCCACCTCTATCTCTGCAGGGCCATCTCTGACTAACTGCAACTCTATGCCAAAGGTCACAGCTCCTCCCTTGGTGGCCTTTCTACCCAACTCTTCTTCTGCATTTCAGTCTTTGTTCACCCCTGCAGGTGGGATTTAATTTTCTTATCGATACTATCAACGTCCCTGTGTTTTCTAAATTCCCTGTGTGCACAGGGTGTAAGAGGCCCCTTCTCTACACTTTCTCCAAGTACCTAATGAGAGCAGACTATCTTTTTCTTGTTAGAACCTGATTGATAAATCTTACGGTACCCAGTTCTCTTTCAGAGCATCTTTATTGTTGTGGATGGTTTTACATTCCCTCTAGTGCTTGTTTTCTGACACCAGAAAAATCTCTCCTTACTCTTCCATTCTGTGACATTTGAAGTAAGTAGATGAAAGGTTTGTCTTGCTAAAATAATAAAGAAACTTCAAAGTTAGATGGGTGACTCTCAGTCACTCACAAGGATTGCAGACCTCCCAAATCCAAATTATTAGAATTTTTATTCGTCCTTTGTTTTGTCTGTGAACATGACTCAGAGTGTTTACCATATCAGTGACTTTTCGGCAGATGGATTAGAGATTAAGTCTGGAAGACTTAAGATTCTAAATACCTGCTCATTCTAAGATTCATCACCAGTATTCAGAACGCAGTAAAAGCAACATGGAAGAAAAATCCCCTCATGAGAAAACATGTGTCAAAGACAAAGTGAGACCAAAGTACTCTTCGCCATCATGCAGTTCTTATGTTCAGAAGTACTTCCTTGTAAGTGACTCATTTGTGTGATAGTATGTCTAGAGAGCAAAGTATTCATGCTCTCCCCTGACGTTTTTCATTTCAGAACCGTTTAAAAGATATTTTCTCTCAGAGATATGCAGAAGCATTCTTAATACAATTAACCTGTGTGAGGGCTGTTTGAATGTGCAGCTTATGTGAGCTAATTTCTTTTTTCCCAACCTTAGGTTCTATTTTGGAAGGTAACACATACCCAGAGAAAAAAGGAGTAAATCAAATAAATCATTATCTCTTCGCTTGACAATTGAAATACTGCTCACTCACTTCTCTTAACATATTTTATGTCCCAGTTTTCCCTGAAGATGGTTCTATTTCAGTGCTGAAGACTGTGGTATTTCCCGCGTTTAATGTGTGCATGATCCCTGTTGTTGAAATATGTGATAGTAATGACCCACGATGGGGAATTTAAACAAGGATTTATAGAAGAAGACCTGAGGAAGTATTTAGGTGTGAAGTCTACTGTGAAGGATGTGTAGGATGTGTCCATGTGTGTGATGGGTAGGATGATCATGCTTCTGTTCAGAAACAGGAAAGTTCAGGGTGATAGGTAAGATTTTCAGGGGAAGGGTAGAGTCAGGAGCCACAGCGTTCAGTTAGGTTTGTGACAAGTTGAATATCAGATGTGAAAGGTAGGGTCCAATATAAACGACCTGCATTAACTTGAAATCTGGGTCCGAAGGTTATGTGAAAGGCTTGGGGTAAATGTGGCAGGATGTTAACATAAATATCTCCAATTTCAGCTGAATCTTTCTAATTGCCAATACCCCACAGTCAAAAGCTCTATGCCAGAAGATACACATTGGATGCCCAAAGGAAGAAGTGAGAACTAGTTTTGTGAGATTTAGTCCTTCAATTAATTTCATAGATATTTGAAGGGGTCAAGAGGAAAGGACTTTTTTTTTAGGTTTTATTTAAGTAATCTCTATACCCAACATGGGGCTCCACCTCATGATCCTGAGATCAAGGGTCGCATGCTTTTCCAACTGAGCCAGCCAGGCACCCCAGGAGGAATGCTTTTTTTTTTTTATCAATGTATGAAGTTTATTTTCAAATTGGTTTCCATACAACACCCAGTGCTCATCCCAAAAGGTGCCCTCCTCAATACGCATCACCCACCCTCCCCACCCTCCCACCCCCCATCAACCCTCAGTTTGTTCTCAGTTTTTAACAGTCTCTTATGCTTTGGCTCTCTCCCACTCTAACCTCTTTTTGTTTTTTTTTTCCTTCCATTCCCCCATGGGTTTCTGTTAAGTTTCTCAGGATCCACATAACAGTGAAAACATATGGTATCTGCCTTTCTCTGTATGGTTTATTTCACTTAGCATCACACTCTCCAGTTCCATCCACGTTGCTACAAAGGGCCAGATTTCATTCTTTCTCATTGGTGTGCACATTTTCTTAAGCACCAATTCTCTGATACAGATTTGTGAGAAAGGACAATGAGATAGGGAGATTTTAATTCTATTTTTAATTCCTCTTGAGTTAATAGTTGCTTTTGTAGGAAAAATGCTTTGAGCAGGCTTATGCAAATGAGTCCCTTAGACTTTAAGTCAATTGCTTCTTGTGGAGCAGTGTGTAGTACACACAGTGTACAAACAGTCTTTCCTTTATCCCTCATTAAAGATTTAGTTACCGTGTTTATCATTTGTAATAAAGCACTCGAGACACTCCACAAAGATGTGGGTGAAGCAATAAAAGATGTCAAGTTGAAACCAAAAGAAAGAAACGAAGGTAACAGCAGAAACCATGCCAACTTTGTTCTAAATCCCAGAGAGGGCAGATCACTGAATGCTGTTGGCTGGTCCTGGCAGCCTGTGAGTTCTTTCCCTGACCCCCATTCTCCCAAGCCGCCTCTTCCACCACTGGTACCGAGGAATGGCTAAGAATCCAGGGGCCATCCAAGCAAAGGCTGTGGGGTTTGGAGGTGTGGGACTGGAAAGTCTAGGTGGATGAGTGAGGAAGGATGCTGTGTGTGTGGAGAGTAGCAGAGAACTCGGGGTGAAACATGCCTGTGCCTTTGCTTCTTGTGTTCATGGCTGTTGGTGCTGGCTGGTAAATAAAGGTGATGTCCATAACCATCTGTAAGTGTCCATTACTTTGATGGCCCAGGGATGCTAAAGCCCTCGGGAAAGAAGGTCCATACTCGTATTCACACCTGGGTACTCCAGCCAGGAGTCTTGGGACTTGGTCCTCCTCAGGGTCTCCCTTTGGCGGCCACAGGCCCCTGTTCCACCTGGAGATTTATACCTACAGCCAACCAACACCTGAGAAGTTGTGTGGGTACATGGGCCCAGGCTCATGAATCATGCCGCGGAGGAGAGACTTGGGATTCGTCCTCATTGGGAGAGGCCCAGATAGTCTCACATGATGCTATACTGTAGGACGCATTGAATTAAGACAATCTAGGACTTCTTATCCATAAAGATACTGGGGCACATGGGGATTGTGGGTTTTTGGGGTCTGTTTGTGTTTGGGTTTTCTCCAAGCCATAGATCTTGATCGTGGCAGAATCAGGCCCACACACTTTTCCACTGACTGATTTTCATATATTAAGGAGACATTTTTGCTGACTAAGAGAAAATAGTCCTTTTGTGCGGTGTTCGTATTCTGTAAAAGCGAGGGATTGATTCTTGCTGCTGGGACTGGGGCCTGCTTTTACCTGTGACCCCCAGCTCATGGCACCCTGACAGTCTGCCTGTTTGCCTTAAGTGTTCAGGAGGCCTTAACACACTCCCAGGCCTTAAATTTGTGTGTGTCTCTTTTAAAGAAACAATTGTTAGTTTTTGTTTTGGTGTTGTATATTTGTTTCCAAAAAAAAAAGTCTTCAGAGCACTGAAATCTAAATTCTGAGAAAGCCCCAAGCTCTCTCTCATCAGGGAGACCCAGTGTCTATTTGGGCCAGAAATGTGGCGGGAATGAGGAAGAACGTAGTCTAGAAGATTTGTCCGCTCACACTGTGCCACAGAAGGAGAGACCTTTGGGTTTCTCAGAGGATGGGACAAGAACACAGGCAGGGGCAAGGTGGAGGGGACATACTGTATGCCTAACACTGCACGACAGGTCACCCAAAATGCAGTTGAAACAGCTGAGACATGGATTGTGTGGTAGCTCCGGGAGTCCAAAGTCAAGATGCCAGAAGAGGCGTGCGCTCTCTGAAGCCTTGAGCGGAGGACCTTGCTTGCTTCTTCCTGGGCTCTGCTGGCAGCTGGCCATCTTGGTGCTCCTTGGCTGGCAGATAGGCCACCATTCTCCTTCCTCACGCATTTCATTAGAAGCAGCAAGGAGAAACCAGGCCACATCTTCCACATTTTTCTCGGAATTCTCCTCAGCTAAATATTCAAGTTCATCACTTACATGGTCTACTCTCAACCCAGTAGCCCACCTCAATTTAGCCCACCTCCCTGCCGCCTGCCATTTTATAGCAAGTGCCATCGTCCCTCCAATGTCCAGCAGCATGATCCCCACCTCTCTCTGGGACCTCACCAGAAAGTGACCTTGATGTTCCTCCTACCACCGACATCCTCTAAGGGCAATCTAGGCCTTTTTTTATCATGTACCTTAGAATTTTTAGAGCCCCCATGCATTACTCAATTTCAAAACGACTCCTACATTTTAGGTAATTACCAGAGCAGGACCCTACTTCTTGGCCTTAAAATCTATATTAATTCCCCCAGGGGCTGCTGTAACAAATGACCACAAACTGTTGCTTAAAGAGCAGAAACTTACTGTCTCATTGTTATGGCTACTGTCTCACTGGCACAGGCTACAAGTGCCAAACCGAGACGTTCCCAGGGCCATACTCGCCATGAAGGCTCTGGGGAAGGATCCTTCTTTGCTGCTTCTTAGCTTCTGGTGCTGGCTGGCCTGCTTTGTTCTTTGCCTTCTAGGTGCTTCACTCCAATCTCTGCCTCTTTTGTCACATGGTGCTCTCTGTGTGTATCTGTGTGTAAACTTCCCTCACTGTGAATGAAACGATTCCAGGCATTGGAGTAGGGCTCAACCTTAACTTCATGACATGACATCACAGAGACCGTGCTCCAAAGAAGGTCACATTTTCAGGTACCAGGAGTTATGACTTCTTTAGAAGGACACAATTCAACCTATGATGGATGGTAAGAGAGGGACAGTGTGTGCAGTGTGAGGGTACAGTACCCCTGATCTCTTCCTCTCCAGTCCTAGTTACAGTTACCAGGTTAAGCCCATTGGGATAGTTTGTGTAGGTCTCTGCTTCTTGGAAATCTTCTACTGCCTAGGGCTTAGAATCCACATTCCTTGGCCTGGTATTCAACAGTCATTATAATCAGTCTCAAATCCTCTTTCAAGAATGAGATTCTTCTAGATATCATTGTTCCCGTTAATATCCGTATTACACTTTTGTAAGGAACGAAGGTGATAATGATGGAGAGGCAAGTGCCTGGGACACAGTAGGCCCTCAGTAAAGGCTGGTAATGATTCCTGCACTCCAAATTGTTAGCTGTTCTCTGCCTGTGTCCTGTGTCATTTCCACCTCCAAGGCTTGGATCATGCTATTTCTCCCTCTCTTTCTTATCTGAGGGCAGTTTTCAAAAAAAGCAAACTCATGACTCCTGGGCAAGTATAAACACATCAAAGATTTTGCTCAACTCCTGGCTTAACTAGAGAACCAGTATGATTCTATAATTGGTTCAAAGTTCCTTTGAGTGGCTTAATCATTTAAGCGTCTGACTCTTGATCTCAGCTCTGGTCTTAAGTTTGGGCTCCATGCTAGGTGTGAAACCTAGTTAAAAACAAACAAATAAGCAAAGAATAAAACAAAAAACACAAACAAACAGAAACACAATGTTCATTTGAAATCAAGGGTTGATATGTTCAAGAGAGTACTAAAATGTAATTTTTGAGTCTATATTCCACCAGACAGAAAATTCGCTGAGTATCTCCAAGGCAGAGATGTGCAAAAATTCTCTCTGTCCTTAAAGTGTTGTAAAATATCACAGCTGATCATCAAGCACAGCACCACACAGAACAATAGAACACTCCAGTAATCTCTCTTGCCTATTTCTAAGTTTTGGATCATTTTCATAGCGTTCTCTACTTTGTGATCATAAACAGTCTCCAACAAGTATTGTTGATCCCAGAAGATTCTTTTTACTATGCATGGCCTGATTATTTATACAGATGCAGCAAGAATCTTAATTAACCAGAAAAGCCTCCTTGAGTTTGCTCGTGAAATCTAGAGCCTCATCATATTAAGAAACTATCAATTCCAAAGGATAAGCTTCCTTTGGAAATTTTCAAAATGAATTTTGAATCAGACTTTTCAAAGCGCCTGCCATTCTTCCATCCTAGGAGTAGGAAACCAAGGCCCAAACATTTTCTCCAGTAAACTTTGCATGCTGTACCCATAAATCTCAGGGATTTTCCCTCTTCCTGAGGTCTCCAAAATTTGCCTGGGTTTCTGGACTACCTGGGAGTGGACTTCCTTACTCCCAGAGATTGGGATCCTGGAAGCCAGAAATCATATTAGTTTTCTTATGAAGGTTTTGGAGACATTAGCTCCACATGTAACACCAACAATTGCTCCTTAGCAGTGGTCTGATGGTCTTTGATTAAACAACAGTCCCTCTCAGATATCACACTGTACATATGGCCTTGCTGCAGAATCAATTTTTTTCAATGGTATCTTTGGAAACAAGAGGACAGATTTTTATTAAACCTATGCAAATGGTTCTATCGTCATGAAAGGGAATGAAACTTAGTAGAAGCATTTGTTTCTCAATTTTGAGGGTAGGTGAAGATGAGGTAATGTTTAAAAATGGTTGTTGTGGGTTTACAAATCCACAGTCTACTAATTCATTTAAGGAGAAAGAAATAAGGTTTCCACAAATAGCAATACAAGTAGAACATCAAACAGAATGCCATCAATATTCCAAACAAATAACCACAATGGCACATCTTGAATCTGTTCACTCAGTCCTATGTCATTACTTCTCACTCTGCTGGATCTTGAGACCGTTGTCTGATTTCCTGAGGTACATATGCTTCCAGACTGAGAGTTCCAGTAGTCCTGGCTTTGCTCACTGGCACATTCTGAGCATTGAGTCAGTGCTGCCATCTTGCAAACCTGCTCTGAAGAGTCTCTTTGAGGCAACAGTAGTTCAGAGCATGTCCTACAGTTTTTCCCCTGAAGCTCCAAGACTGTGACCCTCTGGTGAAGACACAAATTCTGAGTGGTCAGTTTTGGCAGATCTTCGGAGAAGCCTTAGGAGGAAGCAGAGACCTGTCTGAGAACAGGACTGAATGGTTGTGGTTCATAACCGAATATAACATCGTGGAAGACAGTAAAAGGCTCTTTGGGGGGCATGGTTCTTATTTCATGAGGGTTTGGTCAATGTTTCCTTTGAGGGATTCAGCCTCAAGTGCACTGTCACACCTAACACCTATATCTCTTTTGTGACATGGCTGCCATTAGCCTGCAAGAGGCAGCTCTTGCACATCCGTGGAGCCAGAAAACAATTTCATTAAAGCCATGTGAGTGCAGGGGTATAGATAATCCAGATCCCTTATCCTGGTAGACAGGCTGTGGAGGTGCTGAGTCTTCCTTTTCATGCAGTGCCCATGGGGGTTGAGTGAGTGTGGAGAAACCAGGAAACCTTGAGTGATATCCAACAATTCACTTAAAGGATATTGTTACAAAGTAGAAGTGACTAGTTTTTGGGGGGCAAAAAAAGAGAAGTCTCCAGAATCCCTAACCCCCAACATGATGGTATTTGGGGATAAGGTAAGTGGGTTTCCATGAGTTCTTGAAAATGGGGCCCTCTTGAGGGGATTAGTGCCCTTGTAAGGAGAGATAGCAGAGAGTTGCTTCCTCGCTCCATCATGTATGGACACAGTGAGACTGTGTCATCTGCAAATCAGGAAGTGAGCCCTCCCCATGGAAACAAGTTGGCCTGCACATTGGGCTTGGGCTTCCCAGTCTCCAGAACTGTGAGAGATTAATTCCTGTTGTTCCTGCTCCCAGGCTGTGGTATTATGGTGGTCCACGCTGACTAAGACAGCATCTATGATGTGTAGATGAGCCTCAGGATGGTAATCTATGAGACTAGCATTGAGGGTTGTATTATTACTACTAACTACTACCTGTTGATCACTATGGTCTGAGAACCACTTCATGTGTACGACTTTGTCTGGGTGCACAGTGACCTTCTGAAGTGAGTATTCCATTTTAGTGATTAGGAAAGTGAGTTGCAGAGAGGTTAACTTACCCAAATGTGGCAGGATGAATGGTGGCTACAGAAAGATGTCCACACCCTAATCCCCAGAGCCTGTGAATGTTACCTTATTCCATAAGGATTTTGCAGATGTTATTAAGTTAACGATTTTGAGATGAGATAATTCTGAATTTTTGAGTGGGCCCAAGATGTAATCAGAAATGTCCTTCTAAGGAGGAGGTACGAAGGCATTGTGATGAAGGCAGCAGAGATTGGTGTGATGTGACTACAAGCCCAGGAGAGCAGGCAGCTTCTGGAAGATGAAAGGGGCAAGGAATGGTTTGTCTCCTAGAGCCTCCAGAAAGAACCAGCGCTTCAGAGATCTTGATTTTTATCTCCATAAGACTAATTTCATATTCTTGTCTTCCAGCATTGTTGGAGATTAATTTTATATTGTTTTAGGCTACTAAAGTTTTGACAGCTTGTTATGGCAACAATAGAAAACTGACTCACCAGGTTATAGAGATGATATGTAGAAGAACCAGGACAATGTAGGGAACCATTCTTTTTCATCTCCTGTTATTATCTCTGCAATGTTTTAATAAGTTGAGCTTTGAGGCCATCTAGATCTAAGCAGCAGAAAACTCCCTGATTCCCACAAGAAGACTCCTGTAGAATTTAAAGAATGTCTTTTAATGACCCCACAACTTTTTGAAAATTCATTATATCCACATTGCTTTGTGTGTGTGAGATTGAAATAATAAAAGGAAAACATAAAAAAAGGAAGTGGAAGGAAGCCCTCAATGATGAGGAGCGTGGCTAAGTGAGCAATACAGATATGGGGCAAGACTACTTCTATCAAAAATCTTCTATAAGGAGATCACTGGTAACTTAGGGCTCAGCATGGGACTGATAAGAGCCACATGCTCCTCTTTACCAATGATTGCAAGGCTGTTACCATTTGAGACCCACATCTGATTTCCGGTGGTATCCATGTATTCTGTGTCAACTACTCTCCCGTTCCCACTAGGGAACTTACCAGCATACCTGAGGATAATACCTGGAGAAGCAATTAGCTGACCAGGAAAACATCCAAGGTGGCTCTGGCTGGAGACGTTTCACTCAAGGAATATATAGATTGAAATGAAACTAGGCAATGGTAGAGATATTTTGAGTAGGACATATGGTTCTGGCTCTCCTCTAGACTTCTATGTATGGAGCCTCATCAAGACCAACTTCATGGGTATGTAAAGGACCCTGTGCCCAGATAGGTTTAACACTCTTGATGTCATCTTGAAATTCTTAAGTTTTTTGTAAGTTTGTGTGTGTGTGTGTGTGTGTGTGTGTGTGTGTTTATGTGTGTTTGTTTGTTTGATTCTCTTTGACAAAGGGCCTGGCATTTTTATTTTGTGCCAGCCTTGTAAATTATATAGCTGGTCCTGGTCTGTGTCTTTATTGCAAGTTGGAAAACAGTTACCTGGGGCCCTCCAAGTCATTAACACCAACAAGTGGTCCAATGATATTGACCAATAATATACTCATTAACACAGTAATTTCAAAATGTAGCTACTTCCTTCCATTGGTTGCCACCCCATTATACATTACTTCCTGCCACATTTAGTCTTCTTAGTACCCACTTTTAAGCTTCAGCATTGGCTAATCCCATGTCTCAAAGTAATGAACAACAATATATAATCAAAATCATAATAATTTTATGGTGATGCAACAAATAATTGGAACAGCTGGTCAACCATGAGAGCTCTGACCATCTGCTTCTCATCTCATAGTTTCCAGAGCAGGTTGGAATGGATGCACTGGCTAAATCTGAAAAAGTCTATCTCTGCCTGGGTCTGGGGTAGGGGAAGGTAGGAAGGTTTAGGGGAAAGATGATTCTCCTCCCTGGGTCCATATTTTCTTGTCAGGTCATGCATATTTTTGGGCTTGTGGGAACCATATGAAGAAAACTAGAGAAGGTGTGTGGTCATTGGATGACTTTTTCCAGGCTACATCTTCCTCTTTTACTCTTGGTTCTCAATGGTTTAGACATTTTGGCTTTGTACCAGAGTGCTGTTAAATTTTTAATGAGTAACTTGAGAGCTTCATGAAAGGCCATCATGAAAGCCCATATGATGCAATCACTGGGAAGTATCCCAGGCTCTGAATTTGGACACATCTAGCCACATATCTGAGTTCCTTTCACCCAGAATCAACCCAGCATCTCCCACTCCATCCAGAGAAGATGATCAGAGAGCATGCCCACCTCTGTGTGCATGATTTGGGTCACTTAATAAGGACCTTTGGGATCCACCACTATAACCCCAAACAACAAATATAGCTTTGGGAATTTTGTGTGATAGCAGGCACATGGAGACAAAGCTTACACCTTGGTAAAACTAAAGCATTTCCCAAATTATAGGGTAATATTTCTGTCTCTTTAAAGACGAATAGTTCCTTCACTAGCTCCACCCAATCTGAGCTTCCTGCCTCAGAGGCTTAAAGGGTGCAAACACTTTTTCCTCTCAGTTACACAAAAGCACCAGCTCAAACAGCTTCTTTGGAGAACACTGGGGAACTCATCAGCTCATTGGAAAGAAGGTGAGCCTGGCCTCAGAGCAATTGAACCGTGAGGGGCAGCAGGACACAGGGGTGTGCATGGGTGTGGGTTCTGGTCCTAGAAGGGGCCAGGTACTGTGCCAGCAGCCCAGCAATGAGGATGCTGCCACAGGGGTCTCGGTAGAAGGTGGGGTGGGGCTAAGGAGATTGAGTGGCCCATGTCCACATGTCTCCTATTTATCAGGACAAACTTGCTGAACAGCATACCTTCCATCAGTTGCTGTCATGACAGAGTGAGTGCTGCCTGACACCCCATCCATTTCCCTTAGTGGGAAACTAGTGTCTCAAGGCAGGTCTTTAGAGCTGGAAGGCAATTTAGAGACGACTCTGGCCCAAACCCTCTTTTTCCTGAAAGAAAATCTGAATCCTAGGCAGTGTGCGGGTGGTTTTATTAAATTCCCCGAGATACCCAGGTCACAAATGGCACAGGAAGCCTAGAATTCAGCTGGCGGTGTCCTTCCCCACATGTAAGAGAGAAATGGTGTGATCGACAGTGTAACAGAGGAGGTAAGGAAGGGATGCCATGGGGAGAGAATGAGCTATTCTATAGAAGACAAATGTGCGTGAAGCCCTTTGGTTGCCTTCCCTAATTCCAGGGTTGCTACCAGTTCATGTTTCTGGACAGAGAGTGATCTACCTCCCCTGGCCTCCCGTGATCTCTTTCTGATCCAATGTAAACAGAAATGTAGAATCAAGGACCTGAGAAGGAACCAAGAAGAGACCAGAGAGTGCAAGGGTTATGCATGAGTGTAGGGTCAGACATACTTTGCATTGGATCCCTTCTCTGCCCAAAGCCCTTTAGCGCAGTGACCTTGGGCAACGTTCTCAGCATTTCTGAGCCACATCTATTTCCTCATTTCAAAAATTAAAGTGGGGGCGCCTATCTGGCTCAGTGGGAAGAGCATGGGACTCTTGATCTCAGGGTTGTGAGTTCGAGCCCCACGCTGGGTGTAGAGATTAAATTAATTAATTAATTCATACACTTTAAACATTAGAATACTAAAAATTACTAAATTATTAGAATACTAAAAATTTTATCACACTATCAGTAAATATTTACATATGTATGTCTGGAAGATAAAGGTCATTAAAATATACCATGAGCAGACTTCAAAAAGCAATTAGAATTTTTAAACAATTACCAGGTGTATTCCAATCCTCAGATTGTCTCATAGATTTTAAAATTGAAATCAGGGGCGCCTGGGTGGCTCAGTCAGTTGAGTGTCCGACTTCGGCTCAGGTCATGATCTCACAGCTTGTGAGTTCGAGCCCCGCGTCGGTCTCTGTGCTGACAGCTCAGAGCCTGGAGCCTGCTTCTGCTTCTGGGTCTCCCTCTCTCTCTGCCCCTAACCCACTCGCATTCTGTCTCTGTCTCTCTGAAAAATAAATAAACATTAAAAATTTTTTTTAAATAAAATTGAAATCAGCTCCAAATACGGTTCATAAATTGCAATTCTTTTATATCTCTTAAGTTTAATTTGATAAATAAGTTTTCACCTTCCTGTTTCTTTTTGTAAAATGTTTCTGTTTAAGAAACGGTTGGTCCTTTGTCCAAGAGAATTGGACAGTGTACATTTTACTCATTAAATCCTCAAGATGTCATATGACATGTTCTTCTAGTATCATTGTTTTGTATAAATTAAAATTTAAGGAGAGGCTTGATCAGATTAAGGCTTGCCTGGTTAGTTGGGTGGCAATATTTCATAGGTGCAGTTGTAAACTTCCATCAGAAGGCACCTTATATTTTATTCTGTCTCTTTCTGTAATGTAGCAGACAGTAATGATAGCCTAGAGTAACTTTGTTTCATTAATGGTCACAAATTATAATATTGTAATTCTATCAATCTTTCTTCATTGATTGGATGGCATAATCCTATAAAAGAAACTTCCCCTGAATCATACTTTCATTTCCATAAGGTGTAGTTAATAAGACAAAATAATGCTTGAATCATTTTTGTCCATGTTCAGACTGATGACATCATTTCCTAGCATACCCCAAAGAGAACACTTCACTTCTTTCACAATGATGGTATTGTTATGAATTCATGAACTTCAACATATTTGATGAATTTTAATCCATTGAAATTATTATTCTCATTGATACTCAAATTACCCATTCTCTGTCCAGTCAGCCTCTTCAAGTTAGCTCTGTAGTCTTTTCGGTAACATCCAAACTTTTTTTTTTTAAGTAATCTCTGCACCCAATGTGGGGCTAGAACTCAAGAACGTGGGATCAAGAGATGCATGCTGTATTGACAGAGCTAGCCAGGCATCCCACGGTCTGAGTTGTTTTTGATAGCATCCTCACATTTTAGTGTGACTAGGATAGTCTAGGATCCACTTGCACATTTCTTGGCCCAGAAATGGAATCGGTACCTTCTCCTAAGAGTACTAATGTTTTTGGTGGGAAATGGCATTTGAAGGGCACAGTATGGGCGCTAAGGGTGCTCATTGCCACTGGGCTTGTCCTTGGGCTTCAAAACTACACACGTGCACAAAAAGCTAAGAATAGGACAGGATTCCTGAAAAGAATTTAAGATTTTCTTGACTTTCCCCCCCTATTTGGCCTTACACTGTATCCCATTAGGACAATAGCCAATGAAGCAACTGCATTTTCAAGTTTCTTGGACCAATTCTTTGTGTGGTTTGTCTATTACACCAAATACTATGTATTGCATTTGCTTTTGATTTTTACCAGTTATCTTAAAATATAGTTTTTGTTTATAATTATGTAAGCTATTTACAGATGTTCCTCACTATCCACAAGCAGAACGTTCCTATGAAATCTTTTATGAAACAAAATGACATAAAGCAGAGCAGCAATTACCATGAATGTACCTGGAAAAAGGGTGCGCCTTCCCAGATCTCCCCCAAATAACCTCCCTTATGTGTTTCTGATACTTTTAGACACAACTTGTTAACAGATGCACACATTCAATTGAGAGAAAGCCCACGTGCTCATCTGGCTCACAGCTCTGGTGGCTGGATGGTGAACGCCTGTGTGAGGTTCCCGGGGAAGGTGATTGGCAGCTGGCGTGGACAAGGGCCCACTCGGCCTCTCCATTAGCTCAACTGGCTGTAAAACAAATGTGGAACGCTGTATTCGTGTTCAGCTCTTTTTTGTACAAATGAAAAATCCTCTTTGAATTTATGTCAGCCGGCAACAACAGGTACACATGTAGGTCTTTCATAAAGGAAAAGAGCTGTAATTCGAACTCTCAAAAAGAAGGAAGTACATGCTTTCAAGACAAATCTATGAAATCTAAGTTTACTCAAAGTAGTTTCCAGCTTCTACCCTGTCCCCCGCCTTATTCCTCCCATCCCTCTCAGTAACTTCTTTGGTGACGGTTCAGATGATCTGCCATTGCTTTATCATGTGCATGTAATATATGTTGTATTTAGTACCTACAGTTCATGTTCCTCCCCATTAGAGAAATGACAGTAAATTAAATATTATTTTCTTCACTTTGCCTTTTTTTTTTTTTTTTTTTTTTGCTTAATGAAATATCCTGGAGATCTCTCCATCCCGGCATAGAGAGGTATTTCTTATTCCTTTCTACAGTTGGATAATACATCGCTGTGTGTATGTACCTTGGTTTATTCAATCAGACCCCTACTAGTGGGCATTTGGTAGATTTTTGGTCTTTAAGTATTACAAATACTGACGCAGAGAATAAACATATGCCTTATCTTTTTCTGTGTTTTTGTCAGTGTAGCTCTGGGACATAAGGAAGGGGAACTTCTTCCTCTACCCTTCAAGGTCTTCCAGCTGCACTAAGAATTGCATTCACTTGAGGCAGATTAATAAGACAAAAAAAAGCAGTGTGCACAGATGCTCAGTAATGAAACTAAGACCAAGAGAAATGACCAAGGCAGGCAGTTTTTATACTTTTTAGGCAAAGAGACGATGGATCTGTGAGGGATTGACAAAACAAGGAAAACTTAACTTTGGGAGCATCTGTTAGGGAGGAATTCTAAAGAGACTTTGGGCTGGGGTAGTAAATTAGTAGAAAGCAGTGGGCTGTTTATACACTCTTCTTGGCTCTAAATCTCCTATCCCTGGTCATGAGGGTGTCTCTTTACCTCCTGGGACAGGAAGGGCACCTTTTACATGGGAGATTTGTTTCCTGCTTGCAGGGGGACAGAAGAGGGTCTTAGTAATCTTCCCACACAGGCTGTATCTTAAGGTACTTTTATATGAAATAGTCAGTATGCCAAAATTGCATGTTTAGGGGTGACCTGCCCTTAACCACTACAGGCATAAATCCTAAAACTGGGACTCACAACCCAAGAATAAATGCATATGTGATTTATATGATATTGCTAATTTACCCTTGAAGGTTTTAGACTGTTTTTCTATTCTCATTATCCATGGAGATGAGAACTTGTTTCCTCTAAACTTTTACTGATAATGATAGCAGCAAATTTTTCAATTTTTGCCAAATCCGTAAGTGGAGAAATAGTATCTCAGTGTAATTTTAATTTGTTATATTTAGTTTTTTTCTTTTCCTATGTTGGATGTATTTTTGTCTACTTTACTTTGAGTGTTCATATATTTTTACATAGTTGAGGAGCATTGACATTTCTTTTTTTCTTTGAACTGTTTATTCATATCTCTTGCTCCATTTTCTATCAAGCTGTTGGATATTTGTCTCTCTACTTTTAGGTATTCTTTGTATAAGAAGGGAATTAACCCTCTTTGATATAGTCTGACATTCGTATTTTAATTGTCTGCGGTGTTCCTTGTCTCCCATTGTCTTTTAGATCTTTACCTAGTCAGATGTGTGAATCCTTTTCCTTACAATCTTCCAAATCTTAGAAAGGGTTGCCCCGCCCCTAGATTACAAAGGATTTGTCTGAGTTTCTTCTAGTATTTATGTGGATTGATTTTTAGTGTTTATATTTCTAACATATTTAGAATGTGAGTGGCATGAAGATGTGGGTGCAGTTTTGTCTGTTTCTGTGTGGTTTTGTAGTTATCCCAATGCTAGTTATTAGTCCATCTTTCTCCCCATTGCTGTGAGAGGCTGCCTTATGGACGATAAATGTAACATGATACAATTGCACTGGATACTCATGAATATAGTAGACCAATTTGGTCTATTTCGGAATTGTCCGTTTTTGTTTTCTGATCTGTCTCTGATCACACACACTTCATACTGCCTTAATTATAGGGGCTAAAATATTTTACTATCTGTTAGAGCTGGCCCTCCCTCATTGTTCTTCTCTTTTTTGACACCACAGGCTAATTTTCTTTCTTCATTCATCCAAATGAACTTAATAGTCAACTATTTTAGCTGCAGAGAAAAAAAGGGTGACAAATTTTTTAAAATTTATATTTCTATATAAACATGTTAAAGAAGTATCTATTAAAACAGTGTGGAATTTGGGGAAATGTCTTTTCTGCATCAAGGTATTTTTCTTCTTAAATCTACTAACGAGGATGTGTTGTTACAATCCATTTTCTCATATTGAACCACCCTACTATTTCTGAAATTAATCACATGTAATTGTGGGGTATTACATTTTAGTCTCTGACAATTTATTTGGGATTTTTGTATTAGTATTCGCAAATGAGACATGTTTGTAGCTTTATTTACTGGTGAAATCTTTCTTATTGGGATCAATATCACACTTGTGTCATAGAAAAAATTAGAAAGATTTCCTTCTGCTTTAAGCCATCAGGAATAGTTTAAGAAAGGGTAAGTGAGATCCCCATGAAGCCATCTGGACCTGGTACTCTTTTGTAGGGGAACTCTTTAACTACTTTGTTTTTCCATGGTGATTGAATTGTTTCATCTTTCTGTCTTTATGGGACCAACATGGATAGTAGACTACTGCAGGATTTCAGGGAGGAACACATAGGTCATAAGAGCGAGGTGATGCTTTCCACTTACCTTCTTTGACTCTTTTTCTTCTCCTTCTCTTTTTTACACCCCACAGCCACTGGTAGTGACATGGCAGACCCTCAGGACAACACTCTGAGGATTGTTTTGGTGGGGAAAAGTGGAAGTGGGTAGAGCGCAACGGCAAACACCATTCTGGGGAGTAGAGTCTTTGAGTCTAGAGTTGCTCCACATGCTGTCTTCTCCAGGTGTCAAAAAGCATCCAAGAAATGGAAGGGGTGGAAACTTGTTGTTGTTGACACCCCAGGGCTCTTTGACACCAAGGAGACCCTGAATACCACATGCAGGGAAATCAGCCAGTGTGTCCTCTACTCCTGTCCTGGGCCTCACGCCATCGTCTTGGTCCTCCCAGTGGGCGCTACACGGAGGAAGACCAGACGACCGTGGCGTTGATCAAGGCTGTTTTTGGGTAGCCAGCCTTGAAGCACATGATCGTGTTTTTCACTCACAAAGATAACTTGGAAGAGAAGAGCCTGAGTGACTTCTTGGCAGATTCAGATGTGAAGCTAAGAAACATCATCAGCGAGTGTGGGAACCGCTACTGTGCCTTCAACAACAGAGCCTCAGAGGCCGAGAAGGAAGCTCAAGTGCAGGAGCTGGTGGAGCTGATAGAGGAGATGGTGCAGAGCAACGGAGGGGCTTACTTTACCGATGCCATTTATGAGGTCACAGAGAAGAGTCTGAAGCAATGGGAAGAAGACCTGAAGAAGATCTACACCGATCAATTAAATAATGAAATTAAATTAGTAGAAAAGGAATATGCTCATAAATCACAGGAAGAACGGGAGAAAAAATAAAATTGCTAAAGATGAGGTATGCTGAACAAATAAAAAATATCAGGGAAGAGGCTGAGAATGGATTATTTAGAGATGGTTCAAATTGGATTAAGAGGGTGCTTTCAAAAATATGGTATATGTTTTGGTAGTAAAGACCATTTCATTTTTTCTTCTGAATTTATGATGATTTGCGATAGTGGTAGATTGTAGTTTCATAGACAGCTGTTACAGTAGCTTCTACTTATTCTTCCTATAAGCTGACCCTGTTACTCCTGTCACTGAGTTGCGGGGCCTGTGTCCTCTACCTTGGAACTGGGCAGATCTGGGACCGTTTCAATTAATAGCAGATGGTTGAAGCAACACCTTGTGACTCTAAGGTTACATGTGGGCAATGCTTCCTTGCGCTGTTGGAGTTCTTGCCCTTGGAACTTGACTGTCATGTTGTGAGAAAGCCCAGGCTGCCTCTTGAGAGGCCCCCATGCAGAGGGCCTGAAGTCACTGGCCCACTTCCCAGCTCACCTTTCATTTGTGACTCACACCAACTTGCCCGCCATGCAAGTGAGGCAACACAGAAGCGGGCCCTCCGGCTGCCCCGCCATCTCAGGCGAAGTTGCAGAAAGCAAAGATGAGCCATTCCCACTGAGTCCTGCCCATATTGCAGCTTTATGAGAACAAATAAATGATGGTTTTTGTTTTTAACCACTGAGCTTCAGAATGGTTTGTTATGCAGCGAGAACTAACTAGAATGAAGCCTCTTCCCAGCTCTCACTCCCCACCGCCTCCCTTTCCCACCTGTCCCTCTTCACACAAAATTGGAATAATCAGGCAATGGCATATAGAGTTCAAAGACTCAGGAAAATTCAAATCAGAAATCATGCACATGTTAAGTGTCTGAAACACTGGTCACATGCGTCGTTGCACCACATGGCCACAAATACTATGTTAGGGAGGTATCGGGTTTCTCTGGAAAGATTGTTCTGTGGTTCATGGAGATCTGGAAGTCACAGGATTCTCTTATTGTGTCTCTCTCTTTTCTTTTTTAGGGACCATCCTTACTTAAAATGTCTCCACTTGTATCTGAAAAATCCCATCTGGGCCACATAGTTTTCATTTGCCTCTGCAGAATCACACTTCACCCTAGCTCTTTGTCCCCTGAGGCTGATCTAGTTGCACTGCATTGGTGGGATCTCTTGCTCTCTGACTTCTGCCTGGCTGGCCAATGGGAAGTCCAAGTCAGAGGCCCTGTGGAAGTAGAAAAGCAAGGCTGGGGTGTCCATTCCCCCACCTCTATCTCTGCAGGGCCATCTCTGACTAACTGCAACCCTATGCCAAAGGTCACAGCTCCTCCCTTGGTGGCCTTTCTACCCAACTCTTCTTCTGCATTTCAGTCTTTGTTCACCCCTTCAGGTGGGACTCAATTTCTTATCAATACTATCAATGTCCCTGTGGTTTCCAAATTCCCTGTGTCCACAGTGTGTAAGAGGCCCCTTCTCTAAACTTTCTCCAAGTACCTAATGAGAGCAGACTATCTTTTTCCTGTGAGAATCTGATTGATAAATCTTATGGTACCCAGTTCTCTTTCAGAGCATCTTTATTGTTGTTGATGGTTTTACATTCCCTCTAGTGCTTGTTTCCTGACACCAGAAAAATCTCTCCTTACCCTTCCATGCTGTGACATTTGCAGTAAGTAGATGAAAGGTTCTGTCTTGCTAAAATAATAGAGACACTTCAAAGTTAGATGGGTGACTCTCAGTCACTCACAAGGATTGCAGACCTCCCAAATCCAAATTATTAGAATTTTTATTCGTCCTTTGTTTTGTCTGTGAACATGACTGAGAGTATTTACCATATCAGTGACTTTTCGGGAGACGGATTAGAGATTAAGTCTGGAAAATTTAAGATTCTAAATACCCGCTCATTCTAAGATTCATCACAAGTATTCAGAATGCAGTAAAAACACGGAAGAAAAAATCCTCTCATGAGAAAACATGTGTCAAATGACAAAGTGAGACCAAAGTACTCTCTGCCATCATGCACTTCTTATGTTCAAAACCACTTCCTTGTAAGTGACTCTAGTATATCTAGAGAGCAAAGTATTCGTACCCTGTCCTTTTTCATTTCAGAACCGTTTAAAAGATATTTTCCCCCAGAGATATGCAGAAGCATTCTTAACACAATTAACTTGTGTTCAGGCCATTTGAATGTGCAGCTTATGTAAGCTGATTTCTTTTCTCCCAACATTAGATTCCATTTTGGAAGGTAAGAGATAACCAGAGAAAAAACAAGTAAATCAAATAAATCATTATCTCTTCACTTGACGATCGAAATATTACTCACTCACTTCTCTTAACATATTTTATATTCCAGTTTTCTCTCAATGTGGTTCTATTTCAGTGCTGAAGACTGCGGAATTTCCAGCGTTTAATGTGTGCATGATCCCTGTGTTGAAATATGTGATAGTCATGACTCATGATGGGGAATTTACACTAGGATTTATAGAGGAAGACCTGAGGAAAGATTTAGTGTATGAAGTCTACTGTGAAGGATGTGTAGGATGTGTCCATGTGGGTGATGGGTACGATGGTCATGCATCTATTCAGAAACAGGAAAGTTCATGGTGACGGGTAAGATTTTCAGGGGAAGGATAGAGTCAGGAGCAACAGTGTTCAGTTAGGTTTGTGACAAGTTCAATATCGGATGTCAAAGTTAGGGTCTAATGTAAATGACCTGCATTAACTTGAAATCTGGGTCAGAAGGCTATATGAAAGGCTCGGGGTAACATAAATATCTCCCTTATTATCATTTGAATCTTTACTAATTGCCATACCCCACAGTCCAAAACTATATGCTAGAAGCTCCGTATAGGATGTCCAAAGGAAGAAGCAAGAACCAGTTTTGTGAGGTTTAGTCCTTCAACTAATTTGATAGATATTTGAAGGGATCAAGAGGAAAGGACCTTTTCTGTTAGGTTTCTGCATTTAAGTAGTCTCTACACCCAACATGGGGCTCCAACTCATGACCATGAAGTCAAGGGTCGCATGCTCTTCCAAATGATGCAGGCAGGCATCCCAAGAGGAAAGGGCTTTTAGATGAGAACATTTAATTTATAGGGACAATGACAAATTAGTATTGGCCAATTCTTGGAGTTCATCTGTGGCAGAATCATCTCCCCAGGGCAGAAGGTGGCCCAGGTGTAACCGTGTGACTATGTAAGGGAGGCTCCACAGGGACTCGTCTCTGCTTGCCATGTCCAAAAAGATGGAGGTTTTCTCTCTCCTGAAACCTAGTGAGGCGGCCTCTGGAGTTTGATACTGCCAGAGGGCTGTGGGCAGTGTACATTAAGAGACTTGTTGTGTGTCCTTTGGAGTTTGGCTCTGCTGCCTGGTGGTCATGGGATACATGAAGGCTGTTGTTTTGCTTTGTGGAGGGAGCAGAGTACACATGGTGGTAGAGGTCTTGGACGCAGTCAGAACTTTCACTAACACGGGGGCAAAAGTATGTGTTCTTCATATATCAAATGGGGCCACATGGGAGGGAGGCACCCAAAGCCAGTTTGAAGGGGACTTGCCCAGGGCCCCAGCAGGGATCCCAGCAGCTTGTATGTGCATCAGAGTTCTGGAAGTCCAGCACTAGGAACAGACATTGAAGCAAGCGATGGGAGAGGAGAGAGTGGCCTTCTGTTGGGCTTATGATTTCAGATTCCCAGAGGAGACTCTGACGGCTATTAACAGTGTTGCATGGGGAAAAGAGCCACTAAGAATGCTGTCACTGTCCCCCCACCAAGGCCAGACTACACTTGACTCATCTTCAGTGTTTCTGCCTCTTCTCCTCCAGCCCATGAAGAATCAGAACCAAGGCAAGGACAGGAGGAGAATGGCAGTGTGGGGAGAGCCCTAAGCAGCCCTGTCTACACTGCAGGTTCCTCTCTGGGAGCAGGCACATGCCAGGGATGCCAGGGACAGTAGAAGATTTACCCTTCAGTAATATTTTTTAAAAGTTTTTGTAAATATATATATATATACATATATATATATATATATATATATATATATATAGCTAACTTGACAATTTATTGTCAATAAATTGTCAAGTTAGCTAACATACAGTGTATACAGTGTCCTCTTGGTTTTGGGGGCAGATCCCTATGATTCATCACTTACGTACAGCATCCAGTGCTCATCCCAACAAGTGCCCTCCTCAATACCCATCACCCATTCCTCCCCCCATCAACCCTCAGTTCGTTCTCTGTATTGAAGAGTCTCTTATGGTTTGCCTCCCCCTCTGGTTGAAATTATTTCTTCCCTTCCCTTCCCCCATGGTCTTTTGTTAAGTTTCCTAAGCTCCACATATGAGTGAAAACATATGGGATCTTTCTTTCTCTGACTGACTTATTTCACTTAGCATAATAGCCTCCAGTTCCATCCATGTTGTTGCAAAAGGCAGGATTTCATTCTTTCTCATTGCCAAGTAGTATTCCATTGTATATATAAACCACATCTTTATCCATTCTTCTGTTGATGGACATTTGGGCTCTTTCCATAATTTGGCTATTGTTGAAAGTGCTACTATAAATATTGGGGTACATGTTTCCCTGTGAATAAGCCCTCCTGTATCCTTTGGATAAATTCTTAGTGGTGCTATTGCTGGGTTGCAGGGATGTTCCATTTTAATTTTGGGGGGAACCTCCATAATGTTTTCCAGAGCGGCTGCACCAGTTTGCATTCCCACCTACAGTCAAGAGAGTTACCGTTTCTCCACATCCTCGCCAACATCTTTTGTTTCCTGAGTTGTTAATTTTAGCCACTCTGACCGGTGTAAGGTGGCATCTCAATGTGGTTTTGATTTGTATTTCCCTGATGATGAGTGACATTGAACATCTTTTCATGTGTCTGTTGGCCATTTGGATGTCTTTTTGGAAAAGTGTCTATTCATGTTGTCTGCCCATTTCTTCACTGGGTTATTTGTTTTTGGGTGTTGAGGTTGGTAAGTTTTTTACAGATTTTGGATACTAACCCTTTATTGGATATGTCACTTTTAAATATCTTCTCCCGTTACATTGGTTGCCTTTTTGTTTTGTTGATTGTTTCCTTTGCAGTGCAGAATCTTTTTATCTAGATGAGGTTCCAAGAGTTCATTTTTTCTTTTATTTCCCTTGCCTTCGGAGACGGGTCGAGCAAGAAATTTCTTTGGCTCAGGTCAAAGAGGTTATTGCCTGTTTTCTCCTCTAGGGTTTTAATGGTTTTCTCTCTCACATTTAGGTCTTTCATCAATTTTGAGTTTAATTTTGTATATGGTGTAAGAAAGTAGTCTGTTGCTTCATTATTGGTATATAGAAAGGCAACTGATTTCTGTACCTTGGTTTTGTATCCTGTGACTTTGCTGAATTCATGTATCAGTTCTAGCAGCTTTTTGGTGGAGTCTTTCAGGTTTTCCATGTAGAGTATCATGTCATCTGCGGAACGTGAAAGTTTGACTTCTTCGCCAATTTGGATGCCTTTTATTTCATTTTGTTGTCTGCTTGCTGAGGCTAGGACTTCCAACATGATGTTAAACAACAGCCATGAGAGTGGACATCCCTGCCATGTTCCTGATGTTGGGGGAAAGCTCTTACTTTGTTTCCACGAGGATGGTATTAGCTGTGGGCTTTTAATATATGGCTCTTATGAAATTATGGTAGGTTCCTTCTATCCTGACTTTCTTGAGGGCTTTTATTAAGAAAGGATGCTGTATTTTGTCAAATGCTTTTTCTGCATCTATTGACAGGATCATATGGTTCTTATCCTTTCTTCTATCACATAAATTGATTTGAGAATATTGAACCAGCCATGCAGCCCAGAAATGAATCCCACTAAATCGTGGTGAATAATTCTTTTGAGATGCTGTTGAATTTGATTTGCTAGTATTTTGTTGGGAATTTTTGCATTTATGTTAACCAGCGATATTGGTCTGTAATTCTCCTTTTTAGTGGGGTCTCTGGTCTGGTTTGGGAATCAAGGTAATGGTGGCTTCACAGAATGAGCCTGGAAGCTTTCTTCCATGTCTATTTTTTGGAACAGCTTGAGAAGGATGAGTATTAACTCTGTTTTAAATGTCTGGTAGAATTCCCCTAGGAAGCCATGTGGCCCAGGGCTCTTATCTGTTGTTAGATTTTTGATAACTGGTTCAATTTCTTCACTGGTTATGGGTGTGTTCAAATTTTCTATTTCTTCCTGTTTGAGTTTTGGTAGCGTGTGGGTGTCTAGAAATTTGTCCATTTCCTCCAGGTTGTCAAGTTTGTTGGCATGTAAGTTTTCATAGTATTCCCTGATAATTGTATTTCTGTGATGTTGTTTGTGATCTGTCCACTTTTATTTGTGATTTTTATCTATTTGGGTCCTCCCTCTTTTCCTTTTGAGAAGCCCGACTAGGGGTTTATCAATTTTGTTTGTTTTTTCGAGAAAAGAAAAAAACTAGCTATTAGATTCATTGATCGGTTCTACTGTATTTTTTTTTTGCAGGGGGGGTTCTATATTTTTTATTTCTGCTCTAATCTTTATTATTTCTCTTTTGCTGTTCTGCTGGCTTTGGGGTTTCTTTGCTGTTCTGCTTCTACTTCCTTTAGGTGTGCTATTAGATTTTGTATTTGGGATATTTCTTATTTCTTGAGATAGGCCTGGATTGCAATGTATTTTCCTCTTAGAACTGCCTTTGCTGCATCCCAAAGGATTCGGACTGTCATGTTTTCATTTTCACTTGCTTCCATATACGTTTTAATTTCTTCAATTGCCTGGTTGACCCATTCATTCATTAGTAGGATGTTATTTAACCTCCATCCATTTGGAGGCTTTCCAAATTTTTTCTTGTGGTTGACTTCAAGTTTCATAGCATTGTTGTCTGAAAATATGCATGGTATGATCTCGGTTCTTTTATTTTTCTTTTCTTTTTTTTTTAATATATGAAATTTATTTTCAAATTGGTTTCCATACAACACCCAGTGCTCATCCCAAAAGTTGCCCTCCTCAATACTATGAAAAATTATATGCCAACAAATTGGACAACCTGGAAGAAATGGACAAATTCCTAAACACCCACACTCTTCCAAAACTCAATCAGGAGGAAATAGAAAGCTTGAACAGACCCATAACCAGCGAAGAAATTGAATCGGTTATCAAAAATCTCCCAATAAATAAGAGTCCATGACCAGATGGCTTCCCAGGGGAGTTCTACCAGACGTTTAAAGCAGAGATAATACCTATTCTTCTCAAGATATTCCAAGAAATAGAAGGGGAAGGAAAACTTCCAGACTCATTCTATGAAGCCAGTATTACTTTGATTCCTAAACCAGACAGAGACCCCTAAAAAAAGAGAACTACAGGCCAATATCCCTGATGAATATGGATGCAAAAATTCTCAATAAGATACTAGCAAATCGAATTCAATGGCATATAAAAAGAATTATTCACCATGACCAAGTGGGATTCATTCCTGGGATGCAGGGCTGGTTCAACATTCGCAAATCAATCAACGTGGTACATCACATTAACAACAAAAAAGAGAAGAACCATATGATCCTGTCAATCGATGCAGAAAAGGCCTTTGACAAAATCCAGCACTCTTTCTTTATAAAAACCCTTGAAAAGTCGGGATAGAAGGAACATACTTAAAAATCATCAAAGCCATTTATGAAAAGCCCACAGCTAACATCATCCTCAACGGGGAAAATCTTTTATTTTTCTTGAGGGCTGTTTTGTGACCTAGGATGTGATCTATTTTGGAGAATGTTCCATGTGCACTCGAAAAGAATTCTGCTGCTTTTGGATGAAAAGTTCTGGATATATCTGTCAAGTCCATCTGGTCCACTATATCATTCAAAGCTATTGTTTCTTCATTGATTTTTTTTGCCCAGACGATCTGTCCATTGTTGTAAGTGGAGAATTAAAGTTTCCTCCAATTACAGAATTTCTATCAATAAGATCACTTATGTTAATGATTAACTGATTTATCTATTTGGGTGCAATCAAGTTGGGAGCATAAACATTTACAATTGTTAGCTCTTCTTGATGTATAGACCCTGTAATTATGATATATTGCCCTTCTTCATGTCTTGTTACAGCCTTTAGATTAATATCTAGTTCGTGTGATATAAGTATGGCTACCCCAGCTTTCTTTTGACTTCCAGTAGTATGATAGATGGTTCTCCATCCCCTCACTTTCAATCTGAATGTGTCCTCAGGTCTAAAATGGACCTCTTGTAGACAGCATATAGATGGATCTTGGGGTTTTTTTATCCATTCTGATATGTTATGTGTTTGATTGGGGCATTTAGTCCATTTACATTCAGAGTGATTATTGAAAGATATGGATTTAGTGTCATTGTGTTACCTGTAGGTTTCATGCTTGTGGTGATGTCTCTGGTCCTTTGTAGTCTTTGCAGCATTCCACTCACAGAGTCCCCCTAAGGATCTCTTGCAGAACTTGTTTAGTGTTCATGAATTCCTTCAGGTTTTGTTTGTCTGGGAAAGCCTTTATCTTTCCTTCTATCCTGAATGACAGCTTTGCTGGATAAAGGATTCTTGGCTGCATATTTTTCCTATTCAGCACATTGAATATTTCCTGCCACTCCCTTCTTGCCTGCCAAGTTTCAGTGGATAGGTGTGCTACTACCCTTATGTGTCTACTCTTGTAGGTTAAGGCCCGTTTGTCCCTGGATGCTTTCAGAATTTTCTCCTTATCTTTGTATTTTGCCAGTTTCACTATGATATTCTGTGGAGAAGATCTATTCTTGTTAAATCTGAAAGGAGTTCTCTTTGTCTCCTGGATTTGGATGTCCATTTCCTTCCCCAGATAAGGGAAGTTCACAGCTATAATTTGTTCAAGTAAACCTTCTTCCCTTTTTCTCTCTCTTTTCTTCTTCTTCTGGAACTCTTATGATATGAATATTATTATGTTTCATTGAAAATCCTCGTAATCTATTTATCCCCTCAGGGTCTAGTATGTTCTTATCTCTCTTTTTCTTGGCTTCCTCATTTTCCATAATTTTATCTTCTATTTCACTTAATCTACCCTTTGTCTCCTTCATCCTTGCTGTCACTGTATCTAGTTTATTTTGCACCTCATTTACTGCATTTCTTAATTTGTTGTGACTATTTCTTAGTTTCTTGATCTCTGTGGCAGTAGATTCTCTTCTGTCTTCTATGCTTCTTTCAAGCCCAGTAATATGACTATTATTCTAAATTCTTGCTCAGTTATATTGCTTATATCTGTTTTGAGCAATTCTCTAGCTGTAATTTCCCCCTGGAGTTTCTTTTGAGGGGAATTCTTCTGTTTCATCATTTTGCCTAGTTTTCTGTCCCTTGTGTGTTTTAATAGCTTCTTATGGGTCTTGCTCCCGTGAGAACTATTATATTAAAACAGGGGGTCATAATGTTGTCCAGGGCCTGGCCCTTCAAGAGGTATTTTTAGAGTGTGTTTTGTGCTCTTTGTTGTTGAGACTCTGATTACTTTATCTCGCTATTCCTAGTGGTGGTTTGGACCTTCCACCAGGAGTGCTTTGATTTTTTTGTTGAAGTATCCCTGGAAAAAAAAATTTTAATGGGGGTGGTGGTGGTGGAAGAGGCCTTATCCCATAGAAAGAGAGAAATGACAGTGGCAGGGAAAAGGAAAAGAAAAAAAAATTGACCAGAGATCAGGGAAACTTTATGGCTTAGTCCATAGAGAGTGATAGAGAGGAAAATAAAGGAGATACAGAAAAGGCATAAAGAGAATAGATTAAAAGTGTCTGCTTAAACAAACCAACAACCAGAATAACCAGCCTAGAGAAGGGAAGAAATAAGAGGAAGAAGAAGAAGAAAGATGGAAGAAGAAAAAGAGAAGAAGAAGAAGAAGAAGAAGAAGAAGAAGAAGAAGAAGAAATATATATGTATATATATACATAAAATAAAAATTGACCAAGAATCAAATCAGAGAATGCAAAACTACTGGACCAATATTTGATGGTGCCTTGTAACCAGTGCCTGTGCTGGTCTGGAGGAGGGACTGTCTGGTTCAGTCAGTGTTGAGTCTTGCTCTGTTAGACACACAGTTACCAGGTGCAGAGGGGCATGCTTTGGTGTGAGCAGGTCCACCTCCACTGTCGATCCATTGTCCATTCCCTGAAGCCCCACCTTGTTGGTGATGGGGAGTAAAATGGTGACACCCCAGTCTCTCCTCCCCAGACCAGGCATCCTAGACCACTCTGTTCAGGTCGTCCTCACAGTGCCAAAAGAGTACGAGTGGGCAGTCTGTTCTGCTCCAGGCTCCTGGGTCTCCCAGGCAGTCGGCTGGGATTCAAACCCCAATGTCTTAAAGGATCCTGCTGCATGTGCCCCAGTTCTGGCGTACTGTCACTCCAGGGTATGGTCACAAAGGGCCTCTGGGTGGTGGTTGGGGGGGGGGGGTCCTGCAGTGTCCTTTGTCCTTGGAATGGCTATTTGCATTCTTCCCACAGCACTCAAGGGAGGGGATTGCTCTCTCCACCTGTGCCTGGGAGCTGGCTACAGAGCTTGGGCTGGCTCCCCTCCTCCCCAGGTACACAAAGAGGCTGGAGAAAGCCCTGCAGTTAAAAATTGGTTCTTTCTCCATTTTTTCTGTTCCCCAACCCATGTTTTTTCTCTTGTCCAAATACAACCTTCCACTTCTGCAAACTCTCTTTTGCTTTCTTTTGTCTTTCTGCAGAAAGGGATCCCTCCCCTCCGTTCCTACGTTGTCTTTTTTTTATCTCTCCCAGTTTGAAATCATGCATCTATGGCCCATCACATTGTCCCCATGGGCCCCTGGAGATGTTTCTGTCACTCTGTAGCCTGGATTCCTGGAATTTCAAGCCTTCTCGCCTCAATACTTCTGTGTTTGAGGGACGAGGGAACTTCAGATTCCCTTACTTCTCTGCCATGTTAACTCCTTCTGAAAATTTTTTCAAGTGTTTATTTATTTGTGAGAGGGAGAGAGAGAAAGAGAGAGAGAGAGCATGAGCAGGGGCAGGGCAGAGAGAGAGGGAGACACAGAATCTGAAGCAGTCTCCAGGCTCCAAACTGTCAGCACACAGCCCAACGTGGGGCTCAAACCCATGGACCTCGAGATCATGACCTGAGCTGAAGTCAGGTGCTCAGCTGACTGAGTCACCCAGGCGCCGCACCTCTCAGTGAAATTGAGAGTGTGATTATTACACTAGAGGATTTGAGTACATGAATGTGACCAATTGTGATTGGATAGGTTTTTTGCTTAAGGCAGAACCTGTGTAAGGTTTCCCCCAGGTGGCACGGATGGAGCCAGTTTGAAGGGCCGATGGGAGGAAAGAATAAGTGTCTTCTCTCCCTGTCCTTGTGACATCCCTCTTATTTAATCACATAGTTGCACACAGGAGGACTTTGATGGAGAGGAGATTCCAGTAGAGAAGAACCCCAAGATCTTGCGGATCCTAATTCCTGTAACTGAGGTGTGTGTTTCCTATGAGAGTAGCACTGGGAATCCAGGTGACAGGCACTTTGCTCGTGCAGAGAACTGACAGGAAGTTCCCACATCCCACCAGGGAGGGACATTTATGTGTAAATCACAGAGAATCTAGAGATTCAGAGAGGTGGAGTAGGGCCTCCAATATCTCAGGTGGGTCAGTGTCCCTCTGGGCCCTGGGCCTTACTTATTCAAGGTCAATCAGACCCAAGACTTGACCAGCTAAAAATCTGTGCCAAGGAGTGTTCACATCCTTGTGTCCAGGGGAGGACAGGCGGTCAAGAGCACAGCAGCAAATGGATATGATCTTTACATCTGTGTGGGTGACTTTGCCGGTAAGCTTGTGGCGCGGCTGGGGCTAAATTTCTGAGTACACTTGGAGAGCACAACTTGGCCTTTTAAGAGTGAATTTCATTTTTGACAGTCTCAATCTGGTAAATAGGGTGAGTGACCAAAGCATGCTAGTGTTTGGAAGCAGAAAGTAGCTCCACATTAGAGAGTTGTCTTCCATTGTCGCCTTTAACTCTGAAGACGACTCTACTGAGGGAGTTTCAGAGACGTTGCGAGTGATGAGCCCTGAAGATGCATGTTCCAGAGGCAGCGATCATTTGCCAAAGTGCTGTGCACATAGTCCATGAATAACAACCCAGAGTGCATTTGTAATCATTTGTGAATGTGGATGTAAGGTTGCATAATTTCTGGTATGTTTTTAAAACAGTGGTCTATCTATGTTTATTTCATTTTATTTATTTATTCTTGGCCTCGTCTATGTTTATGGACAAAAATACAAAATGGAATATCTGAGGCAATTGTTCTGAAGTTCCTTCTTCCTGTTAAGAAGTATCTTGGTTATCTGAAATTCTTCCTAAGTTGGACTGCATTCTCTGGGGTTTGGGGTCAACAATGACCATGTTGCAGAAGGTGGCATTGATGGTAAGAAAACCTTCTTAAGGACCTGAAGCTCTGAATCTAGGTCGGGCCACTCAAATGTTCACATCCCGAACAGTTTGCTGTGCATATTGTGCAGAGCACATAAATGGTGCCTAAGGGACAGGGGCAGATGAGCGGTGCACGAAGAACTTTTGTGGCTGATGGTTACATTCGCTATCTTGCTTGTTATGATGGTTTCACTGGTGTATACATACTTTAATTATGTCGAAAATGTTTGTATTTTCTATTTTAAATTGGACTGTCTTTGTATTGATGAATTTTCAGAGTTCTTGACACATTCTATTCTTCGCCAGATCTTTATCAAGTATATACACAAGTTCTTTCTTTATCTGATATGTGACTCGCAAACATTTTCTCCCAGTTTGTAGATTGCTCTCTCTGCCCCTTCCTGCTCACGCTCTCTATCTCTCCTTCTCTCTCTCTCTCTCAAAATAAATGACTAATTTTGAAAAATCAAGTAAATCTACCACAACTGATCATCCTAATTGCATCCAATTGTACCAAAATGCTACAGGCTTCCACTGCAGGGCTGCGTAGGGGGCATGGACCTTGCACCTCAGCCTTGTGTGCTGTGAGGTGCTTCCAACCCTATGTCACCGGAAGACAAAAACAGAAGGAGATGCAGCAGGAAATAGTTGTGGTGAAGACAAGAAAGAAGTGTGGCTGTGCACCGGTAAATTGACAAAAACCATTCTTGTTCTTGTGAGAAGGTTCTGGGAACTGGGCCAATGTTGAGTGTAGACTACAGACTTCCTGGGGACTGAGCTGTGAGGTGCATAGGAATCATCCTTTCTTCTCTTTACTATGTCATTTCTAATAAAGTGTTACAGATATTTTTAAATGCATGAGAGGGAGAACATGGGTTGAAAAAAGGTGTCAAATTATAAAACAGAGACAAGAAATGCATAAAGAAGCAGACATTGTCAAAAGGCAAAATGCAAAACCTTTGAGGCTTTGAGCTCCCAAAGAGGCAGAAATAGACTCGATCTGTGGATGAGAAAAAATACAAATTCATATCGTAACGGGACACGGACACAGGTAGGATGACAGCTTGTAGCCAGTTTTAGATTATTGTAAATCATGTTGGGACACCCGGGTGGCTCAGTGAGTTAGACATCTTGATTTTAAATTTAAACTCTTGATTTTGGCTCAGGTGATGACCTGATGGGTTGTGAGTTCAAGCCCTGTGTTGGGCTCTGCACTGACAGCGTGGAGACTGTTTGAGATTCTTTCTCTCCCTCTCTCTACCCCTTCCTGCTCATGCTCTCTCTCTGTCAAAATAAATAAATAAACTTAAAAAAATCATGTAAATCTACCATGACGGATTATCCTAAATGCATCCAGTTGTACTAAAATGCTGCAATTTTTCAGCTTTATTGAATTTTAATTTACATAAAATAAAATTCACCTCCTTTAAGTAGATTTAATCATCAATTGAAAAATACATCCAGCAAGTCTTGCTATTTCCCACTAGCCTATATATGTGCATGTTGTCATAACATATATTCATTTTATTTTATCTTTTATCTTTTGATCCCTTCCCAGGTTTCACCAATCCCCTCAACCTGGGAAGCAGCAGCCTGTTCTCTGTAACTGTGAGCTTGTCTTGTTTTTTATTTTTTAGATTCCATATATAAGGGAGATGGTAGAGTACTTGTTTTTCTCTGTCTGACTTATTTCACTGAGCATAAATCCCTTGACATCCATCCATGCTGTGGCAAATGGCAAGATTTGGGTTTTTTTTAATGGATGACTAATATCCAATTGTGTATATATCCATGATTTCTCGGTCCATTTATCCATCAGTGGACACTTAGATTGTTTCCATATCCTGGCTATCGTAGATAATGCTGCAATAAACATGGGAATGCAGATAACTTTTCCAGTTAGTGTTTTTTCCTTGGGATAAATACCCAGAAGTGGCATTACTGAATCATATGATCATTTTTTTTAAAAAGTTTTTAATAAAAATTTTAATACTTATTTACTTTTGAGTCAGAGAGAGACAGAGCTAGAGCAGGGGTTTGGTAGAGAAAGAGAGAGACACAGAATCCCAAGCAAGCACCAGGCTCTGAGATGTCAGCATAGAACCTGATTTGGTGCTCGAGCTCATGAACTGTGAGATCATGACCTGAGACAAAGTTGGATGCTCAACTGACTGAGCCACGCAGGAGCCCCTCATTTTTTTTTTTTAGAGAGAGATAAAAAGGGAGAGGGACAGAGGGAGAGAGATTAAGGGAGAGAAGGAGAGAGAGAGAATCTTAAGCAGACTCCATGCTCAGCGTGTAGCCTATGTGCGACTCAATCACATGACTCTGGGATCATGACCTGAGGGAATATCAAGAGTCCAACACTCAATCAATTGAGCCACCCAGGTGCTCTTTTTCTTTCATTTTTTTTAGTATCAAGGGATTTTATAATAACTTTGGAGAAATTTCACTGATTTATGACTATAATTCTGTAATGTCTTATTTTAGAATATAAAAACTTCACTGGATTCTAAGCTAAGCTTTTAAACTTTAAAGTTAAATTATATTGTTCTCTCTCATGTCACAACCCCTGACAGGATGGTTGCACACACGAAATAGAAAAAGACACTTGCTCTTTCCACACAGGCATCCCTTTTGTACCCTACAAGGATGAGTTGGCTTGTGTAACCTGCCTAACTGACTTTTTAATGGGAGAAGCAAAGTTCCATTCTGAATATAAATGGGGAGGGAGTCTTCCACTGAGATGCCCCAAAGACAGATTTTGTGTTACTTGCTGCCTTGCTCTTATGATGAATAGCTACCAGCAGCAGCAGCTCAGAATTCTCTTTGTAAACTACAATATTTTGTTTACCCTTCTGTAGGCTACTTAGCTACAAAAAGTAAGAGTAAGAAGCTCCAGGAAATCCTGGAAAGGACTTGGGCATTTCCCAAGTTTTGCAAGAGAACTTCAGGCTTTCTATAGACTTTGAATAGGCTTCTCTAGAAGGGCCTTCTATAGAGTTCTGGGAGTGCAGCAGTCACTCATGGGAGGGGACCCTGGGGCAACAGAGGAGGGGTGTGTGTGAGGGGAAATGGGGCCCCTATAGGGAAGCAGCTGGATTACCTCCTAATGCTGTGGACTTTGTTTCCTGATATTCCAGGGCTTAGAAACCAAGATGGCAGAGATTCACAGTTGAGACTTCTCTTAGTGGGTAAGACCAGAGAAGGGAAAAGTGCCATGGGCAACAGCACCCTTGGAGAGAAAGTGTTTCCTTCTAGCATTGCTGCAACATCTGCCACCAAGACCTTTAAGAAAGGGAGCAGCAGATGGCAGGTAAGAGAAATTGTGTCGTGGATACACCAGGCATTTTTGACACCGAGGCACAGGATGCTGACACCTGCAAAGAGTTTACTCGCCACATCTTCCTGACCTCCCCAGGACCTCACACCCTGCCCCTGATGGGACAGCTGGTCCCGTACATGCAGGAAGAGCACAAGGCCACGGAAAAGATTCAGTAAATATTTGGACTCAGAGCTAGGAGATACATAATTCTCTTTTTCACCTGGAAAGATGACTTGGATGGCATCAATTTCCATGATTACTTAGAGGAAGCACCCGAAGGCATCCAAGAGCTGGAGGGATAGTTCCGTGATCACTACTGCATGTGCAAGAATGGTGCAACAGAAGCTGAGCAGGAGGCCCAAAGAAGCCAACTGCTGGCCCTGGTCTAGCGCATTGTGGCCTAGAATGAAGGACGATGCTACACTAAGAAGATGTACCAAAAGGCCAAAGAGGAGATTCAGAAACAAATCCAAGAGATGCAAGAATTTTATGGAGCACAGCTAGAGAGACATAGAGTGCAGGTAAGAGAGGAGTTTGAAGAAAAAATCAGGAAGCTGGAGGATAAACTGGAGCGGCAGAAATGAAAGGAACAAATGGAGAGAGAATTGGCAGGGAAAGAGGCTTTCTATGCCCTAAAGCAGCAGAACGCCAGATATGAAGGTGAGACTCATTGCAGGAACCTTGAATTGATCATGGAAGCACTGCAGATAGTTTTTCCTGTTTTCTCTCACCTGTTTATGTAAGATTTACCTGAATGAAAAGATCTCCCTATTTCCTGCATATTTCCCGCTGGCCCTGCCCACTGTCTGCCACCCCCCCCACACCCAGCCCCCGCACCCCTGAACTCATTCACCAACCTTGGAGCACTCTTGCTTCTGTCTCTCAGACTCTCAAGACTAAGAGGTATAATCAGATTCACTGTTGGAGATTGGTAGATGTTTGATTGACTTAACAGGGGAGGGGCGAACTCTCAATTTGTGGAACTGCAGAGTAGAAGGTATAAAGGTGACCCCAAACTTTGTCTATTTATCCCGAGAAAAATCTAGTTTCTTTTTCGATTGGTGGATCTTCTCCCTCTGTTGCTTCTACTCACTTATTTTTCCTTTAGGACACAGTGATCACCTTCCCCCTATGATTTGTTAGAAAGATTTGTTCTTCGTGTTGGGTAATCTATCGGTGGAGATGTTTATAGAATTCTTTCCAGATGAATGGAAATTTATGTAGTAAGAGTTTTACAGAAGGATTCAAATTGTTCCTTATCAGCTGCCTACTGAAGGACAAAGAGTTGTTTAGAAAATAGACCTCTCAGAACTCAACTAAGTGAAATGCCAGAAAGAGCAGTTGAAAGACGGAGATTCAACACAGAAGAGAACAACTGTTTGCTGTATTCAGATGTATGTATAGCAACTCTTTAACTGACCTCAATGCAATATATTTGCTGAATAACCAGTTCTCTTCTTTTCACGTGAAACTAACTGTTGCCACTTCACCTCCATCACCTCAGACCTTCATTACTTACACCCCCTCCCAGTTGAATTGTTTGTTTGTTATTAAAATAAAAATTTTCTCTTCTCTCATATTCTATAAAATTGGAGTCCACTCTTTCTTGGAACATACCTTTGCTATTTTTTATTACTTAATTTAAAATTAGTTAATTATTTATTTTGAGAGAAAGAGAGAGAGAGAGCATGAACAGGGGAGAGGCAGAGAGAGAAAGAATCCTAAGCAGACTCCACACATCAGAGCAGAACCCGATGCAGGGCTCAAACCTATGAACTGTGAGATCATGACCTGAGCCGAAACCAAGAGTCAGATGCTCAATGGACTGAGCCACTCAGGTGACCCCCTGTGTTATTTCTTCTAAGAACACTGAATTTTACTTTTTGGTAAAAGTTCAAGATGATTTTGGAGCTAGTTTTGGTTTACCCTCTGCACATCTCTCCTCCTTTTCCTTGGAAATTCCCAGCCACATTCTCAACCCCTCTGCCAGTCAAACACTACCTTTTACTTGGATTCATTAATTATTCGCTGATAGATATTATGTGTAACAAAGGCTTCAGAGACCTTTCTGGTTTTCCTGGAGCAAAAATTGTCTTTAATATATGTATAACAATAAGAGGTGTCTTTATACCTTTTCTACTTTTCTCCTGGGTACTTCTCACATTATCCATTCTAAGGTTTCCCAAAGTACATTTCCATGTTCTACCAATAAATCCCAGTGTAGACTGAACTTTTAATTAATCTCAAGCATTAGAGAAGCACAACACAAAGAAGCTCACAATCCTTTTAGAAATAGTCACTTAGGAGAAGGGGCCAAGATGGCAGAGTTTTGGAAGTTTTCTGCTTCTCTCATCCCTGAATTTCAGCTAGATCAGCACCAAAGCATTTTTAACACCTAGAAAATGTATCTGAGGATTAACATAACAATCTTCATAACTTGAGCCACAGAACTTCACAGGTATGCAGCATGGAGAGGTGAAATGGTGGAGAGAGAAGGCTCAGATGTTAGGGAACTATTTTTGCTGTGGAAAGAGGATTGAGACAGCGGGGAGAGTGCATGAAAAAATTCTCCCTGAAAGCAGCTGGAGAGACAGAGAAAGAGTGGAAACACACACAAGGGACTGAACAAGAAAGAGAGAAAGGAGAAAGTTCAATGCCACTCTATAGACAGGGGAGCACAGAGTTGGAAATTATACAGCTCAATGCCTGGTGATGTTCTGGTGGGAAGGGCAAATCCCCAGGAATAGACAGCAAGGTCCAAGGGTGAGGGGTCTCTGGCCACATGGGGAGAGGTGGTTCCCCAGTTAAGAGGACATTTGGTAGAGGCTATGCAGCTTCCCCACAGGCAAAGGTCCCAGCAGACCCTAGAGAACAGCCATTTGTTGGTGTTGAGCAAGGGTGTTAGGAAGCAGTGAAACCTGATGCCAGATGTGTGGTGTGATTTACCATAATCTCTTAGATGCTGCTGCTACAAGATTGTGTGAATTTTTTCTGGTAATGTTGGTACCTGGCCATAGTCTCTGGGCTTCAGCAGCAACATGGTCTTGCGAATTTTCCTGGGGGCAAGGGCGGCCAGCACCCAAGCAAGTCTTGGCAAGACCTTCCCTGAGAGGGTCAGAGTGGGTCCAAGCCACAGGGCCCTCAGAAATGAGGGGTTTGGAATCACAGCCTCATCTGAGATAAAATTCAGAAGGGAGGTACCACCTGGCAGGCTGATGACTTGGTTCTGGATAGTGTGGAGGCAGGGAGTGGACAGAAGCCAGGGACAAAGGAGGGGTGCATGATTGCCAGTCAGTGAGAGCACAGAGTTCTGATGCTAGAGACTGGATAGGTAGGTGATACCATTTACACCTCTCCCACCCATGTGCATTCATGGATACAGGCGCCACAATGATCTACCCCAGTAATCTAAGCAGTGCCATCTAGTATAATTGCAGCCGTCACACCAAGCCCTACCCAACTGTGCCAACCAAGCTCTAGTGAACATGAGTCCACCACTTTAGTTTACAGACTATAGATTTCTCCATAGTTTGACATCTAGTGGAAACTGGATATAATTTCATTCATATTTCATTCTGTTCGCTAGTCCATCCATTCATTCTTTTTTCTTCTTCTTTTCTTATACTTGAATATAGAAAGAGAAAAAATTTATTTTTATTTTCTGATTTTATAAAAAATATTTTTCTTTAAATTATATCTACTGTATTTTTTTACTTTCTTGTAAAATTTTTTATTCCATTTTACTTTCAGCATTTCACTCTATTCTATTTTATTGTATTCATTTTTTAAATTATCAAACATTTTCTTTTTATTCCCTTTTCCCCCTTTCTTTCCCTTTTTTCTCTATTCTATTGAGTTTCTTTCAACAACCAGACCAGAAAACACCTAGGACTAGCATCTTTTATTTCATTTTTTTTGTGTTGTTTTAAATTTTTAACTTTTAATCTTTATTTTTTTTTTTAATTTTTTTTTTCAACATTTATTTATTTTGGGGACAGAGAGAGACAGAGCATGAATGGGGGAGGGGCAGAGAGAGAGGGAGACACAGAATCGGAAACAGGCTCCAGGCTCTGAGCCATCAGCCCAGAGCCCGACGCGGGACTCGAACTCACGGACCGCGAGATCGTGACCTGGCTGAAGTCGGACGCTTAACCGACTGCGCCACCCAGGCGCCCCTTTATTTTTTTATTATTATCTTTTTCATCCAAAATGAAGAAATGAAGGAATTCACTCCAAAAGAAAGAACAGGAGGAAATGCTTCAGACAAATAAGCAAAATGTTTCAACCCGAATTTAGAGTCTGGATAATATAAATATTATCTGGGATTGAAAAAGCATACAATCCCTTTCCATGGAGATTAAAAAAAAAAAAAAGTAAAATTTGTCAGCACAAAATTAAAAATGCTAGAACTGAGATGCAATCTCAAATGGATGCCAAGGTGGCAAGGATGGATGAAGCAGAGCAGCGAATTAATGATGCAGAGAACAAACCTATGGAGAATAATGATTCAGGAAAAAAAGAGGGAAACTAAGGCAAAAGAGCCTGATATAAGATTTAGAGAACTCAGTGACTCATTAAAAAGGAATCGTATCTGAATAATAGGGGTCCCAGAAAATGAAGAGAGATAAAACAGAGAAGAAAGTTTATGTGAGGAAATCATAGCAGAAAACTTTTCTACCCTGAGGAAAGACACAGACATCAAAATCCAGGAAACACAGAGAACTCCCATTAGATTCAACAAAAACCAACTATCAACAAGTCGCTTCATAGTCAAATTCACAAAATAAACAGACAAGAAAGAATTATGAAAGCAGTAAGGGAAAAAGTCCTTAACCTACAAGGGAAGCCAGATCAGGTTTTCAGCAGATCTATCAGAAATTGGCAGGCCAGAAAGGAGTGGCAGGATATACTCAAAGTGCTGAATTGGAAAAATATGCAGCTGAAAATTCGTTATCCAGCAAGGTTGTCATTCAAATTAGAAGGAGAGATAAAGAGTTTCCCAGACAGAGTCAAACTAAAGAAGTTTGTGACCAATAACCAGCCTAGAAAAAAATTTTGAGGAGGACTCTCTCAGGGAAGAAAAGATGAACCAAGACAAAAAAAGACCAAAAGCAATAAAGACTAGAAAGGACCATAGAAATCCACCAGAGACTCAAACTCTACAGGCAACACAATGGTAATAAGTTCATATCTTTCAGTACTCACTCTAAATGTCTATGGACTAAGTGCTGCAATCAAAAGACATTGGGTAACAGAATCGGTAAGAAAACAAGATCCATCTATTGGCTGTTTACAAGAGACCCGTTTTAGACTGAAAGACACTTTCAGATTGAAAGTAAAGGGATGAAGAAATCATGCTAATGGTCGCCAAAAGAAAGTCAGAGTAGCCATACTTAGACAATTTAGATTTTAAAATAAAGACTATAACAAGAGATAAGGAAAGGCATTATATTTTAATTAAGGGGTCTATCCACCAAGAAGACCTAACAATTGTAAACGTTTATGACCCAACATGTAAGAACCTAAATATATAAATCAATAAATCACAAACATAAACTCATTGACAATAATACCATAATAGTAGGGGACTTCAACACCCCACTTACAACAATGGACAGATCATTTAAGTAGAAAATTAACAAGGAAACAATGGCTTTGGATGACACATTGGACCAGATACACTTAACAAATATATTCAGAACATTTCATCATAAAGCAGCATTCTTCTCAAGTGCACATAGAACAATCTCCAGAATAAATCACATAGTGGGACACAGCAAGTACAAAAATATCAAGATCATATCACATATGATCACATATTTTCAGACCACAGCACTATGAAACTCAAAATCAACCACAAGGAAAAATTTGGAAAGACAACACATAGTTGGAGAGTAAAGAACATCCTACTAAAGAATGAATGGGATAACCGAGAAGTTAAAGAGAAAAATTAAAAAGTACATGGAAGCCAATAAAAATGATAACACTACAGCCCAGATCCTCTGGGATGCAACAAAGGCGATCATAAGGGGAGAATATAGCAATCCAGGCCTTCTTAATGAAGGAAGAAAGGTCTCAGAAACACAACCTAACCTTACACCATAAAATACCCAGGAATAAACCTAACCAAAGAGGTAAAAATCTATACACAGAAAGCTTATGAAAGACATTGAAGAAGACACACAAAAAAAGAAAAATATTGTATGCTCATGGATTGGAAGAACAAATATTAAAATGTCGATACTACCCAAAGCAATCTACATATCCAATGCAATCTCTATCAAAATAACACCAGAATTCTTCACAGAGCTTATAATATTATATATAACATTAAACAGAGCTAGAACAAACAATCCTAAAATTTTATGGAACCAGAAAAGACCTCGAGTAGCCAAAACAATCCTGAAAAAGAAAACCAAAGCTGGAGACATCACTACTGCAGCCTTCAAGATGTATTGCAAAGCATTGATCACCATGACAGTATGGTACTGGCACAGAAACAGACCCTTATATCAGTGGAACAGAATAGAGGACCCAGAAATGGACCCATAAACATATGGCCAACTAGAATATGGCAGAAAAGAATATCCAATGGAATAAAGATAGTCTCTTCACCAAATGGTGTTCAGAAAACTGGACATGCAGAAGAATGAATCTGGACCTCTTTCTTTCTTTCTTTCTTTCTTTCTTCTTTCTTTCTTTTTTCTTTCTTTCTTTTTAAATTTTTTTTATGTTTATTTATTTTTGACAGAGAGAGAGAGAGAGAGAGAGAGAGAGCATGAGCAGGGAGGGGCAGAGAGAGAGGGAGACACAGAATCTGAAACAGGCTCCAGGCTCTGATCTGTCAGCACAGAGCCCAACGCGGGGCTCAAACTCACAGACCGCGAGATCATGACCTGAGCCAAAGTAGGACACTCAACCGACTGAGCCACCCAGTTGCCCCTCATCTGGACCACTTTCTTATACCATACACAAAACAAACTCAAAATGGATGAAAGACCTAAACATAAGACAGGAAGCCATCAAAATCCTAGAGGAGAAAGCAGGAAAAACCTCTTTGATCCTGGTCACAGGAACTTCCTACTCAACATGTCTCAGCAAAACTAAAAGGCAATTGATGGAATGGGAGAAGATATTTGCAAATGACATCTCAAATAAAGGGTTAGATTCCAAAATCTATAAAGAACTTATCAAACTCAACACCCCCAAAAAACAAATAATCCAGTGAAGAAATGGGCAAAAGACATGACTAGACGCTTTTCAAAAAACACGTCCAGATAGCTAACAGACACATGAAAAAATGCTGAACATCACTCATCATCAGGGAAATACAAATCAAAATCACAATGACATACCACCTCACACCGGTCACACTGGCTAAAATTAACAACTCAGGCAATGACAGATGTTGGCGAGGATGTGGAGAAAGGGGAACACTTTGGCACTGCAGGTGGGAATGCAAACTGGTGCAGCCACTCTGGAAAACAGTATGGAGGTTCCTCAAAATATTAAAAATGAACTCAATAAAAATTAAAAATATGACTTATAATCAAAGGATTAATAGTAGAAACAGAAAAACTGATGACTCATTTGTTGGAATTATCATTTAAGGACTTTACAATAACAATTATAAATGTGTTAACGATTTATATAAAAATAAATATAATGGGTTAAGGATCTCAGGAGAGAAATATAATCTGTAAAATAGAATTAAATCTGGAACTAGAAAATAAAGTATCTAAAATTTAAAAAAGAACATCTTAAATGCATGGACCTACAAGCATATGGGACATTGATGAAAGGATCTGAAAACTTGAAGACAGGTTAAGAGAAATTATTGAGACTGAAGCACAAAAAGTAAAGAAAATATTGAAAAAAAAAAACAAATGAATGTGGCACTCATGGTCAGTGTAATAATAATAAGCACTCTCGTATTCTCAATTCGAACCCAAGAAGGAAGAAAATATTGAAAAAAAAGCCCAAATGAATGTAGCGCTCATGTCAATGGACTAATAATAACTACTCTCATATATTCAGTTTGAACCCAAGAATAGAAGAATGAAAACTTGAGTGCATAATGACCACAAATTTAAAAAAAACTGATGAAAAACCTTAACTTTGAAATCCAAAAATCATGATCAACCTTAAGGAGGAAATACAAAGAGAGACAACTCAGGCACTTTATAGTAAAACTACTGAAAAACCAAAGAAAACAAAAAAATTTTAATCAACCAGAGGAGGGGAAAAGACATTATATATAGGGGACCAATATAAGAATGACAGCTGCTTTCTTATCAGAAAGAATGTGAGCCAGAAAACATTGGAATATGTTTGAAAAGCTGAAGAGAAAGAAAAGATCAGCCTAGACTTCTTTATTCAGCAAAACTCTCTCTCAAGCATAAAGATTAAAAAAATACATTTGAAGACAATGAAAACCAGAATTTGTCTCACTAGGGCTTGCATAAACAAAATGTTAAATAAATTCTTCAGGCCAAAACAGAATGATGCTAGAAAAAACTTGGATCAACAGGAAAGAACAAAGTTTCCTGGAAATTTAAAATATGAAGGAAATATGAAAAGGCTACTATTTTGATGATTGCTTAGTTTCTTAAAAATGAAACGGACTAAGGATGCCTGGGTGGCTCAGTTGGTTAAGCATCCAACTCTTGGTTTTGGCTCAGGTCATGATCTCACAGTTCGTGAGTTCGAGCCATGAGTTGGCCTCTGTGCTGACAGCTTGGAGCTTGGAGCTTGCTTCAGATTCTGTGTCTCCCTCTCTGCCCCTCCCCCACTCACGTTTTCTCTCTCTCTCTCTCTCTCTCTCTCTCTCTCTCTCTCTCTCTACAAAAATAAAATGAACATTAAAAAAAATGAAATACCCTGAGAACAGTATTGCCCATTTGTCTCCCAGGGCAGAAGGCAGGCAGAGTCCTTGATAAATACTACATATGGTGGTTCATACAATAGGAGAATGATACATGCAACACATTCCCTTCTTTCGAGTTTTAAGAGTTCATATCTATTCATCAATTCATTAACATTCATTGATTGTTTTACTTCAGGGTGGATTTTATACCATAATACTACAATGAGAGTCTAGGGACGCCTGGGTGGCTCAGTCAATTGAGCGACTGACTTTTGATTTTGGCTCAGGTCATGATCACACCATTGGTGGGCTGGAGACCCATATCGGGCTCTATGCTGACAACTTGGAGCCTGCTTGGGATTCTCTCTCTCCCTCTCTTTCTGCCCCTCCCCTGCTTGTGCTCACTCTCCCTTTCCTCCGTTTCAAAGTAAATAAATAAACAAAACAACAACAAAAGAGTACACTGAGAATTTAGAGATAAGTAAAACAAAGTCCCTTTGGAGACTGGCTTCACTCACTCAGTATAAAAACTTTGAGAATCATCCATGTGGTGTGTGTCCATAGCTTGTCTTCTTTAATTGCTGACTAGGATTCCATCTTATGGATGCACCACAGTTTATCACTTCTTTTTTATTTAGTCTTATGCCCATAATTGATTGCTCTTATCTCATTGCATTGGCTAAGACGTCTATCACGATGTTGAATAGTAAAGGATGGACATGGCTTGCTTTGTTCCTAAATATATCTTCAGTGATTCCCAGTTAAGTAAGTGAGATATTGGATTACAGTAGTATACAATTTGTATTTGTGTGTGTATAAATATTTTAAACAAGTATTCTCCACTTTTTATAAAAGTTTTTAAAATTTATTTTGAGAAAGAGAGAGAGAGAGGAAGAGCAAGCATGTGTGAGCAGGGGAGTGGCAGAGAGAGGAAGAGAGAATCCCAAGCAGGCGCCACACTGTCCCAAAGAGTCAGATGCGCTACTCAATCCCAAGAACTGTGAGATCATGACCTGAGCCGAAATTGAGTCAGACGTTTAGACCAACTGACCCACCCAGGTGCCCCTGTCCACTCTTTTCTTGAGTGAATAGCTATTATATTAATTATCATGAATAGCTGTTAAATTTTGTCAAAGGCTTTCACAAACCATCTGTGGAAATAACCTTATGATTATTTTTCCTTAAGTCTATTGATAAGTCAATGACATTAATAGATTTTCCAATAATGAATCAATTTTTCATTTATGTTTAAGAATGTGGTGTTGGAGGGGCGCCTGGGTGGCGCAGTCGGTTAAGCGTCCGACTTCAGCCGGGTCACGATCTCGCGGTCCGTGAGTTCGAGCCCCGCGTCAGGCTCTGGGCTGATGGCTCGGAGCCTGGAGCCTGTTTCCGATGCTGTGTCTCCCTCTCTCTCTGCCCCTCCCCCGTTCATGCTCTGTTTCTCTCTGTCCCAAAAATAAAAAAATAAAAAAAAAAGTTGAAAAAAAAAAGAATGTGGTGTTGGAGTCTATTTGCTAGTATTTTATTTGGTATTTTTGTTTTGATACTCATGAGAGATATTGGTTTATAGTTTCATCTTTTTGTATGGTCTTTATCAAGCTTAGGTATCAATGCTATATTTCTTTTGAAAGAGCAGTTAGGGAAATTTCCATTCATTTCCAATGTTCTGCAACAATTTAAAGAGCACTGGGACATCTGGATGTTGAAGGTTCAGAAGAATTCCCATGCAAAACCATCTGGCCCTGGTGTTTACTTTGTGGTATGGTTCCTGAATGGCTTTCCCTATCTCTTCCATGTAAATTGGTCTATGATTTCACCTTCACCACTCTAGTGGACAGTATTGGTAATCTGTATTTCCCTAGGAAATTATCCATTTCATCTAGGTCTTCATATTTATTTGTACAGAGGTCTTAAATTTTAAAAATTTCTTCTAAGGGATACAGGAGTGCTGATGCATAGGGGCACTTGTACCCCAATATTTATAGCAGCACTCTCAACAATAGCCAAATTATGGAAAGAGCCTAAATGTCCATCAACTGATGAATGGATAAAGAAATTGTGGTTTATATATACAATGGAATACTACCTGGCAATGAGAAAGAATGAAATATGGCCTTTTGTAGCAATGTGGATGGAACTGGAGAGTTTTATGCTAAATGAAATAAGTCATACAGAGAAAGACAGATACCATATGTTTTTACTCTTAGGTGGATCCTGAGAAACTTAACAGAAACCCATGGGAGAGGGGAAGGGGAAAAAAAAGTTAGAGAGGGAGAGAGCCAAAGCATAAGAGACTCTTAAAAACTGAGAATAAACTGAGGGTTGATGGGGGGTGGGAGGGAGGGGAAAGTGGGTGATGGGCTTTGAGGAGGGCACCTGTTGGGATGACCACTGGGTGTTGTATGGAAACCAATTTGACAATAAATTTCATATTAAATAAAAAAGAAAAAAATTTCTTCTAATTCAATGTCCATAACCTCTTATCATATTGAAAATTTTATTTGTGGTCCTTTCCCCTTTTCTTCTCCAAAAAAATAATTAGTAGTTTAATTTTTTTGACAAGCCTGAATTTTAATTTGTTAATTAGGCCTAGTGTGTTTTCCTCCCTACTACATTAATTTTTGTTTCATCTTTATTATTTCCATACTTTCCTCTGGTTTACTTCCTTTTAGTTTTCACAGGTATTTTTGGAGGTGGGAATTGAATTTATTATTTTTCATTCTTTTATTCTTATTGGAGAAGTCTTGGGTGTAATGAATTTTCTCCCCTCATTTCTTTATTTGCAAAAATGTTTATTGATTTATTTATTCATTTATTTTAAAGTTTACTTATTTATATTGAGAGAGATAGAGACAGTATGAACGGGGGAGGGGCAGAGAGAGAGGGAGAATCCCAAGTAGGCTCCACTGTCAGATCGGAGCTGGTTCCAAAACTGTGACATCATCACCTAAGCTGAAACCAAGAGTATGACACTGAACCAACGGAGCCACCTAGGTGCCCCAATGTTTGTTTATTTTTGAGAGAGATAGAGACAGTGTAAGTGGGGGAGGTACAGAGAGAGGAGGGATCAAAACTGGGCTCTGCGCTGACAGAAGAGAGCCCTATGCAGGCCTCGAACAGTGAGATCATGACCTGAGCCAAAGTCGGACCCTCAACTGACTGAGTCACCCACGCGCCCCTCCCCTCATTTCTTTAAATGAATCCTATAGCTGTTGCTATTTAGTGTTTTCATGATCATCATCTTTAAGAAACTCTAAAGTGTCAGTTTATAATTTTTTTCCACAAAACTTTTTTCCTAAAAGTTAATTTCCAGATTACCTTACAAAAGTGATTTCTGGTTTTATTGCACGTTGTTTGCAATACTTCTACTTTATGGAACTCACTGAGGTTTGCTAATGATCAAGTTTTGTGAATGTTCTATGAGTGCCTGCAAAAAAGAGTGTATTCTCTGCTATTATAGAGAAGAGAGTAAATTCTCAATATATCCATGAGATCTAATTTCTTCATTATGTTGTTTACTCTTCTAGCTCTTTACTTACTATTTTTTTTCTTTTTTGGCTACTCGGCTTGTTTTTTGTTTGTTTTTGTTTTTATTTTTTTAGTACTTATTCATTTTTGAGAGAGAGAGACCAAATGTGAACAGGAGAGGGGCAGAGAGAGAGGGAGACGCAGAATCTGAAACGGACTCCAGGCTCTGAGCTGTCAGCACATAGGCCAATAAAGGGCTCAAACTCACAGCTGTGAGACCATGACCTGAGCCAAAGTCAGATGCTTAACCAACTGAGCCACCCAGGCTCCCCTACTTGGTTTGTTTTGTACTGAGAATGGTGTATTAAAATCTATTATTAGGGCATTTTAAGTCCTATATGCTCATATTATCTGTAACTTTTTCATCAATAAAAATAGTTCCTGTGCTCCGTGGTGTGCACATTTTCTTAAGCATTATATCTCTGATAGACATTTTGAGAAAGGACACTGAGATAGGGAAATTTTAATTCTATTTTTAATTCCTTTTGATATAATAGTTGCTTTTGTAGGAAAAATACTTTGAGCAAGCTTATGGAAATGAGTCCCCTAAGACTTTAAGTCAATTGCTTCTTGTGGAGCAGTGTGGAGTACATGGGAACAGCCTACATAGCAAAATTAAACGTAGACTACATTTAATATAGAGAGAAAATGTAAAAACTTTAATTTTTATAGTCTTTCCTCAGTCTTACCCATTACTTCCAGAGAAAAATCATAACGAAATGTTTCATGTTGTTTAAAGAAGTCCAATGTTATCTGTCAAAGAGAACCTTTAGACAGAGTTCAGTCTATTTAAGTGACTTTGAGAGTCATGCCCCCCCACCCCACCATCACATTCCTCTCCTTCAGTGGGAGAGAGATGCCTATGTAACATGAGGGTTTGTTGAGAAGAATGGGATCCCATCCTCTACCTGTTGAATGTTGTCCCCTGTTTCTCAGTGTGGCTGATTTGGCAGTGATTCTCATTCAGTCCTGGAGTATGTTGGGCTGCACATAAGGGAAACATCACTAAAGTGGCTTAACAAACAAAAGGTTCAAATTTTATACAAAAGTTGGTGATGTAACTCTCCAAAGAACTTGATAACTTGATTTTTGTCTCCTTACCTGCTCCGCCATTTTTTGCAAGTGACTTTTGTCTCAAAGAAGCAAGATGACTGTTTCACCTCTGCCTTACAGACGGAAAGAAGATAGAAACAATAAGGAAGGTAGGGACTCCTGGGTGGTTCAGTCAGTTAAGTGCCCAACTCTTGATTTTGGCTTAGGTCATGATCTCATGGTTCCTGAAATCAAGCCCAGATTTGGGCTCTGGGCTGACAGTGCAAAGCCTGCTTGAGGTTTTCTCTCTCCCTCTTTCTCTCCCCCTCCTCTGCTCTCTCTTTCTCTCTTTCTCTCTCTCTATCTCTATCTCTATCTCTGTCTCAAAATAAACTTAAAAGAAAGAAACAAGAAGGAAAACAGAATGTCACTTGTATTACAAAAGCAAAGCAAGCCCAGAAATCCCCAGGACTTTGGCTCCTATCTCTTGATCATGTGGTTACCACAGCTGCAAGAAACACTGTGTGATTTAGTATTTCACATGATACATCACTTTTATAAACACAACTGTAGTTTTGTTAGTAAGGAACAAAGGCAAGGTGGATAACAGGCAGATGACAAGCAACATGAGCTATGTGTCGCTTGGGTGAATTTTCTCTACACCTTGCTGCACAGCTACGTCATTCTCACCCTCAAGGTGAATTCCCTTGACAATCTCCCAACCAAATTTTCATATAATTCTTAATGCTTCTTCATTTCACACATTCTCTATATTTTCTGAAGCATTAGCATGCATCAGAGCCAGTGGGAAGGCTTGTTAAAGTACAAAGTTTCTGATTCAGTAAGCTCTCAGTGGATCCTGAGAATCTGCATTCTCAGCAAACTCACAGGTGTTGTTGATGCTGCTTGTCTAAGACTATCCCTTCAGAGTGACTGCCCGGGAGCAAATAATCCTGTGTTTGAAAGGGAAAATGTTACCAGCTGGACAGAGTACTGAAGACTCCTTTCCAAGATTCTCAAGTGTATATGCAAAGAACTAAATCAAATAAGGCAAAATACCAGAATTCTATCAAAAGTCTAGGACTCCCTAGTAAAGAGGAAGTAGAGACCAGAGCAGGAACTGGAGTCCAAAGTTAGAAGACTTTATTCTTCTCCCTGAATGGAACAGAGCTAGTCGTACATCCTGGGACTATCTGACAACCAGATTTACTGTCTGAGAAGGTGACTCAGTTGGGACCTGCCAGAAATAATTTCTTTGGTGTTCATACAGAATGGAATAAGTATCCAAAAGTGTGGGTCACGTCTGGTCCCAGCAAGCTAAAAGGGAGAAAGTACCATCTGCTTCCTGTTTTTGAAAAATAAAATATAATAAAAAGTGGTCTACTGGAAGTCAGACTGTCCTAACATTCTCACATTCTGAAACAGATCAATCACTCTGCCTTTCATGAGGAGATCATTTATGAAGGGCTCACAGCAGAGTTTCTACTTCCTGGGTGGTGGAGTTGGAGGGATTGGCATTTCCTCCTCTGAGCCAGAGAGAGGAGAGTCAACTCTTGGTGCAGTAAGTTGCTGCTTGTGGGACCCCTCCCTGTGACTTTCATAAAAATGCTAATGGGGAACCTCTGTGGCTCAGTTGGTTAAGCATCTGATTCCTGGGTTCATTTGGCTTAGGTGATGATCAAGGTTTTGTGATCCTGCTTGGAATTCTGTCTCTCCCTCTCTCTCTGCCCCTCTCTCACTCTCTCTCTCAAAATAAGTACGTAAACTTAAAAAAAATGGTTAATACATGTTGTTATTGTGGAAACCAGTTAAAGAGCTGAAGAACTACATCAAATGGGGTGAAATGGGACAATGCATATGATTGAGAAAGTAGAGGAAAGCCTAAGAAAGTGAGCTCAGAAAATTCCCAGAAAGAGCATGAAGGCTTTTGGCCTCTCTAGGCTATGGAAATGTACCTTGAGCCAAGTTTCACTAAATCTCCAAGGAGTAGGGTGAAGAAACATTTACAGATGCCTCATGTATGCCAGGAATTTGGTGCACAACATTGAACAAGGAAGAGTTTTCTGCCACCCACTACTGTGGTAGTAACTGTCAACATCCTGAGACACAAGTGACTAAAATACGAGATAATAAATTAGTACTTTGTCCCAGGCACACCCAGCATTAAATAGGTACTAGTCTTATTTGATGTCTTGGATGAGATAGGGAATGTTTCCATAAGAACAGATATAAGGTGAATCCTTACCTATGAATTATTCAGCTGTGCCAAATCCCCTGTTGTCACCATGACAACACTCACTGTCCCTCAAGGTCCCTTCTCTGCATCACAGGGAAGGAACCTAGAATGACATTCCATATCATCCCTTCTCCTGTAGGTCCAGGTTAAAGTTCACTAATGCAAGACGCTCCCTTGGGATTTGGAACATGTACGGGATGGAGTACCATTCTCTGGAAACTTTTGCAAACACACAGGTTTTACGCTTCATTACTGATGGCCATGAGAATTGCTGGTTTCAGAGCCCCAGTTAGCTTCTCAAACCCCTGCATTCCCAGCCTTCCCATGCATGGGCAACTCTCTCATTTCCTAGATTAAAAGTTCTTCCTTCCTTCCTTCCTTCCTTCCTTCCTTCCTTCCTCCCTCCCTCCCTCTCTTTCTTTCTTTCTTTCTTTCTTTCTTTCAAGCAGGCTTCACGCCCAGTGCAGAACCTAACATGGGGCTTGAACTCACAATCGTGAGATCAAGCTCTGAGCTGAGATCAAGAGTCAGATGCTTAACTGACTGAGCCATCCAGGTGTCCCTACATTTTACTTTTGGTACCTAGATTATGTTTTCCTAATCAAATACTCTGTTTAAGTGGTGGGAGCTGATATGTTTCTGGAAACAATCAAAGCAAAATAAAGGCAGGATCCAGCACTGGGAAAGAACATGATTCAGTAATTCTGGGGCATACAGTATGAGATCGAAGCTGAAGCCTTACGCAGGGATCTCCATTGTGAAAGATTGGTGCCAAATATCTATTAAAATTCTCATCGGACAGGCTCAAATGATTTTGAAATCCCCATACCTCTGATTTAATTGTTTGCCTTGAATTTACAACATCTCTTCACAGATTTGGGAATATTTTAAGACACACTAAAAATGTTATTTGGCCAGTGTCTTATATCATACTTCTCGTATGGTTCTAAAGAAAAATACTTGAAAGTTTTCAAATTTTATATCAATTAATCTTTGATATTATTAAAAAGATCTTGTCTTTTTTCTTTTTAAGCTTTTATTTAAATTCTAGTTATTTAACATATATGGTAAAATTGGCTTCAGGTATCGAATTTAGTGATTCATCACTTACATATAACACCCAGTGCTCATCATAAGTGCCCTCCTTATTACCCATCACCCACCTAGCCCATCCCCCACCCACCTCCTTCCATCAACCCTCAGTTTGTTCTTTATAGTTTAGAGTCTTTATGGTTTGCTTCCTTCTCTCTTTTTTCCTTCTCATGTGTTCATCTGTTTTGTTTCTTAAATCCCACATGTGAGTGAAATCTTATGGTATTTGTCTTTCTTTGATTGACTTATTTTGCTTAGCATAATACACTCTAACTCCACCCATGTCGTTGCAAGTGGCAAAATGTCATTCATTTTGATCGCTGAGTATTATTCCCTTGTACATATATACACCACATCTTCTTTATCCATTCATCAGTCGGTGGACATTTGGGCTCTTTCCATAGTTAGCTATTGTTGATAGTGCTGCTATAAACATCAGGGTGCATGTGCCCCTTCAAATCTGTATTTTTGTATCCTTTGGTTAATACCTGGTAGTGCAATTGCTGGATCATACAGTAGTTCTACTTTTAATGTTTGTTTGTTTAAATTTACATCCAAGTTAGTTAGCATATAGTACAATAATAATAATAATGAATCCAGTGATTCATTCCCTACATATAACACCCAGCGCTCATCCCAACAAGTGTCCTCCTTAATGGCCGTTACCCATCTAGCCCACTCATAACCCTCCAGCAACCCTCAGTTTGTTCTCTATATTTAAGAGTCTCTTATATTTGGTCTCCATCCCTGTTTTTACATTATTTTTGCTTCCCTTCCGTTATGTTCATCTGTTTTGTATCTTAAATTCCACATAGGAGTGAAGTCATATGATATTTGTCTTTCTCTGATTGACTAATTTTGTTTAGCATAATACACTCTAGTTCCATCCACGTTGTTTCAAATGGCAAAATTTCATTCTTTTTGATTCCAAGCAATATTCCATTTTATATATACAATGGGGAATAAGTTTAAGAATTCTCTGAGCAGAAAGCCGCCACAGGGCGAAAGCACTCAGTGTAGAATGAAGCATAGAGTGGAAGCTGCTTTCACAGGATGAAAGCGTCCAAGAGCAGCTAGAGGTGGAAACCTGCTACAGCAGGGCAAAAGCCCCAGGATTTATCATTAAGTAAACAAAATGTAAAGCAGAAAGCCTTTACAGAACAAAAGTGCCCAGAGCTAATCAGCGAGAAAAATGTCTTGTTAACCCTGAGGTAGCATGCTCTATCTGACTTAGCCCCTAGAAAGGTTAAGATAAACAGACACGGTGTCTTGTGCCTGCAATAAACAGCCCTATGCTTGACACTGGGATTTTGTTTTATATTGACCCAAACCCTTAACACTGCATACTTTCGAAACCCCCTTTCTTTCACACACATGAATTAATGATCACTATTTTATTGTCTCTTTCTGCATGTCCATAACGTTTGTAAGCCTTCTGATCCTAATAAATACAGAGCAAGGACCCTTACTCAGGTCTCTTGTCTCATCCTGGACATTAGCCTCTCTCATATTCAATTCTGCATCAGCTCTCTTGCTGGACAAGAGAGAACTCCAGACTCAAAGTCTGTGACAATATACCACATCTTCTTTATCCATTCATCTATTGATGGGCATTTGGTCTCTTTTCATGCTTTAGCTATTGTCAATAGCACTACTATAAACATTAGGGTGCTTGTGCCCCTTTGAAACAGCACACCTGTATCCTTTGGATAAATACCTAGTAGTGCAATTGCTGGGCCGTAGGGTAGTTTTATTTTTAAATTTTTAAGGAACTTCCATACTGTTTTCCAGAGTGGCTGCACCAGTTTTTATTCCCACCAGTAGTGTCAAAGGGTTCCTTTTGCTCTGCATCCTTGCCAACATCTGTCATTGCCTGCGTTGTTAATTTTCCATGGTGACTGGTGTGAGGTGGTATCTCATTGTGGTTTTGATTTGTATTTCCTGATGATGAATGCTGTTGAGCATTTTTTTTTCATGTGTCTGTTAGCCATCTGGATGTCTTCTTTTAAAAAGTGTCTATTCATGTCTTTTGCCCATTTCTTCACTGGATTATTTGATTTTTGGGGTGTTGAGTTTGATAAGTTCTTTATAGATTTTGGATATTAACCCTTTATCTGAGATGTCATTTGCAAATATCTTTTCCCATTCCATTGGTTGCCTTTTAGTTTTGCTGATTGTTTCTTTTGCTGTGCAGAGGTTTATCTTGATGAGGTCCCAATAGTTCATTTATGCTTTTGTTTTCCTTGCTTCTGGAGACATGTTGAGTAAGAAGTTGCTGCCACCAAGGTCAAAGAGGTTTTTGCCTTATTTTTAATGTTTAAAGATAAAGATAAGCTAAAAATAACGTTTTAAGATAAAGAAATAGTCAGAAGACATGAACAGACATTTTTCCAAAGAAGAAATACAGATGGATAACAGACATTTGAAAAGATGCTCAGCATCACTCATCATCATATGGGAAATACAAATCAAAACCACCATGAGATATCACCTCATACCTGTAAGAACGACTAAAATTAACAAGTCAGAAAGCAACAGATATTTGTAAGGATGTGGAGAAAGGGGAACTCTCTTGCACCGTTTGGGAATGCAAACTGGTGCAGCCACTCTGGAAAACAATTATAGAGGTTCCTCAAAAAGGTCTTCTCTTCCATGGGCAATTGTTTGGTGCCTTAATGGAAGGTCTTTCATATTTTGATACTTTAAAAATCTTAGGCTTTTCCTAAAATTTTCCAACAAAACTTACCGTAGCCAAAGTAGTAATTTCTTTAACCATCTCTCCAACTAAAGCATTTTTCTTTTTTGTGCAATAATCAAAGCTGCTTTATTTTTTTTTCAATATATGAAATTTATTGTCAAATTGGTTTCCATACAACACCCAGTGCTCATCCCAAAAGGTGCCCTCCTCAATGCCCATCACCCACCCTTCCCTCCCTCCCACCACCCATCAACCCTCAGTTTCTTCTCAGTTTTTAACAGTCTCCTATGTTTTGGCTCTCTCCCACTCTAACCTCTTTTTTTTTTTTTCCTTCCCCTCCCCCATGGGTTCCTGTTAAGTTTCTCAGGATCCACATAAGAGTGAAACCATATGGTGTCTGTCTTTCTCTGTATGGCTTATTTCACTTAGCATCACACTCTCCAGTTCCATCCACGTTGCTACAAAAGGCCATATTTCATTCTTTCTCATTGCCATGTAGTACTCCATTGTGTATATAAACCACAATTTCTTTATCCATTCATCAGTTGATGGACATTTAGGCTCTTTCCATAATTTGGCTATTGTTGAGAGTGCTGCTATAAACATTGGCATTCAAAGCTGCTTTAAAGTGGCCCAAGTTAAAAGCTCAGATCCTGTTAAAAATTGTTTAGAATTGTTTTGTTGGGCATTTGATTCTGGCTCAGTTACTGGTTTTGTCCATTTTGTTTTTGATTGTTGAGAGGAAATGTTTCATCAAAATTCCTATGTGTATCCTGAAAACATCTCTAACCACTTTGTTTCTGGCTTTGTTGTACTACAACAAAGTGCAATTGCTGCTCATCATGAATTTTGTAACATATGTTGGTCTGGTCTCTTTCTCTTTCTCTGTTCTTGTCATGGAGTTCACCTGGTGATCTCCATTCATTCTGTATCAGTATTATGCATTCATTTCAAAGTTAAAAATTTGTCCATATTGATTTTTAAACCAAAATTAATTTAATTATATTATGAATAAAATAATCAGTATTTAAATTTAATTACCACCTATAATGTAGGTAGGCATTACTGTGATTCATACTGTCTACATCCAGTATTCAAACACAAGTATTGCCTCAGTGAAAGAAGATTACTCAAACAGAATCAATCTATTGACAGGACTATAGCTCGGTGACAGGTTTATGGCTGACACTAGAAACAATGCATATGTCCCACATTTGCATTGCAAAACAGCAATAATATGTAATACAATATTCAAGGGAAATTTACTTCCACTTAAACAACAAAGCTGTGTTTCATGGTAAAATATTTTACACTGCTTCAGCTTTTAAATTTAAATTAAAGCTAATTATAACTAAATTAAAATTCAAACTTCCTTTTCTCAGGTACACCAGCTACATTTCAAGTGCTCAATAGCCACACATGACTAATGCTTACCATACTGAACACTGAAATTTCTAGAAAATACTCAAATATTTGGAACTCAAACACATACGTCTAAATAACCCATGAGTGAGAAAAAACATCACAAAGAATATAGAAAATATTTTTTTTTAATTTTTTTTCAACGTTTATTTATTTTGGGGACAGAGAGAGACAGAGCATGAACGGGTGAGGGGCAGAGAGAGAGGGAGACACAGAATCGGAAACAGGCTCCAGGCTCCGAGCCATCAGCCCAGAGCCCGATGCGGGGCTCAAACTCACGGACCGCGAGATCGTGACCTGGCTGAAGTCGGACGCTTAACCGACTGCGCCACCCAGGCGCCCCAGAAAATATTTTAAACTGATAGTGAAAACGGAATATACACAAATTTGTGAGATGTAGATACACATGTGTAGAGGGAAATTTTATAACTTCCTATCCTTATGTTAGAAAACAAGAATTTTTAATAATTTATAAGATATTGTAGATAATACATTGTAGAGACTCAAGATATTACTATCTCCTGAAGAATATTGACTTTGTTGTAGCAGGCACTTAAATTACTGGTGGATCGGGGCGTCTGGGTGGCTCAGTCGGTTGAGCGTCTGGCTTCAGGTCAGGTCATGATCTCACGGTTTGTGAGTTTGAGCCCCGCGTCAGGCTCTGTGCTGACAGCTTGGAGCCTGGAGCCTGTTTTGGAATCTGTGTCTCCCTCTCTCTCTGCTCCTCCCCTGCTTGTGCTCTGTCTCTATCTCTCAAAATAAATAAATGAACATTTAAAAAAATTACTGGTGGATCACTTTGGCTTTGAGAAGGCTTGGTTTTACACATTCCTAGGAAGGGACTACTTTGAGCTTGGTCTTCTTTTATTTTATTTTATTTTATTTTTATTTTTATTTTTTTAATATAAAATTTATTGTCAAATTGGTTTCCATACAACACCCAGTGCTCATCCCAAGTGCTCATCCCAAAAGTTGCTCTCCTCAATGCCCATGAGCTTGGTCTTCTTTTAGAGCAAATCCCTTTGCCCTGATGTGGTTTTTACTCCAGAAACATGACCCTTTCAGTATCGCCATGGAATGCTTGGTGAACTGGAACCTCAGATTCCATCTTTGCTGCTATCAGTACTGTGACCAATCCTTTCAGGCTTCCGGAAAAAAATTTCTTCTAGACAGTTTGGGGATTACAGTTCCCTGTAGTGTCTGCCTGCATTTGGTCACTCCCCAGTGCCTTCAAGCAACTGTTGTATAATTATTATTATTTTGTATTTTCTACATAGTTTTTCAGTGTTATTACAGGAGTGTTGGGAGCTGGAAACAACCCCTGATACTTTTAACAGCTGCTTGGACCCAACGGGGGAGGAAACAACCTAGTGTGCACTGAGCTCTTCTGGTTGTCCACATCCCCATTTTTCATGCTTTGTTCAGTGTAGAGATGTTTTTAGAAAGGCACAAATTCTGAAGCTGGCGATTTCACAGCCTTGGCCAAGACAACACTCTGTCTTCAGCCCACCCCCACCTCCACCCACATCACTTTTTTTCTTACTGGTTCACAGACTGTGGAGTTTCCAGAACATAACCACACACGTCTTCCCCCATTGTCTGAAGCTGAGGGAGCGATAGTGCCCCATCTATCCCTTCTCCTGAAATCTTGTGGGACTTATCACCACTGATTTGTAATCATAAAGGAGAAAAGAACCCACTGTATTTGATGAAAACCAATTTCTTGGGGCGCCTGGGTGGCGCAGTCGGTTAAGCGTCCGACTTCGGCCAGGTCACGATCTCGCGGTCCGTGAGTTCGAGCCCCGCGTCAGGCTCTGGGCTGATGGCTCGGAGCCTGGAGCCTGTTTCTGATTCTGTGTCTCCCTCTCTCTCTGCCCTTCCCCGTTCATGCTCTGTCTCTCTCTGTCCCAAAAATAAATAAACGTTGAAAAAAAAATTTAAAAAAAAAAACCAATTTCTTTAGGATTTTTATTTATTTTATTATTTTATTTTTCTTTTTTCAAGGATTTTTATTGGATAACGTGTTTTGAGTAACTTGCCATTTAGACTCAGTGAATGAGGCTGTCATTTGGTCAATGTATTTTCTTTTTTTTTTTATTTTTTTGTATTAAAATTTTTTTTTCAACGCTTATTTATTTTTGGGACAGAGAGAGACAGAGCATGAACAGGGGAGGGGCAGAGAGAGAGGGAGACACAGAATCAGAAACAGGCTCCAGGCTCTGAGCCATCAGCCCAGAGCCTGACGCGGGGCTCGAACTCACGGACCGCGAGATCGGGTCAATGTATTTTCTGTTATGAAATTAACAAAGCTGACAGTTAAAACAAGATCACTTAAAGAAATTAATCTTCTAATGGAAATGCAAATGATTTTAGCTTTCACCCTGAAGAATGAATGCCTGAGAATAACAAAGGAAATATAAAAATGTAGACTGACATATTATACGCAAAGCCTCTGAAATGAAATCAATATTTTATTCATAAGAAAGGAAGAAAAGTAGGAGGCAAGAACAGAATTGAAAATCCTGACATAGATCTTACAGAATATGAAAACGTATCATATGATCAACGTGCTTCAGCTCAGTGGGAAATTGATGGCATATCTAATAAATGGTTCTGGCACAAAGACTTAAGTATGCACCCCCAAATAAGTCTTGTTGGGCCCTGAGACACTTTTCTGAATATTCTGGCAAAAGAAACGCTCAAACTTTCTTAGAGGTCCATTTGGTCTGGGTTAGAGAGGTGTCCCGGCCTCCACACTGCGAGATGTAGTCCGCGGGCATCTGGTTGTAGAGACTTAACCATTGGACGAAACCAAACAGACCTGACGCTGTGTCCTCTGACCGCCCTCCAGCACTTTCCACCCCTCCCAGATGAAGGTAACTGGAGACCCTCTGTCACACAGCTTGAAGGAAGGAAAAGAGACTAGGGGCGGGTATGCTGCTCCAGTCTGCTCCAATTCTGCTTCCATCAGTTGGTCAGACTCTCCAGAAGCATCTAGAACCTCAAAGCTGAGGTGCACCTGAGGCGCACCTATCTCCTTATGCAGCTAGATGGCCAGAGCCAGACCCCATTCTGCTTTCTTCTCCATGCGCAGCAACAGCCCTCCAGAAAGACGCCCGCGCACTGCAGAGTTCTCCCCTCCACCTGGCATGCTGCTCCCTACAGCGTAGAAGCCATTCAACCGCCCCGGAAGGTGTGATGAAGGCCCCCGGGGGGTTCGAGCTGGGCACTCCGGACCGCACCCGCGGATCAGGAGACTGGGATGGCCAAGGACCCACGGGCACGGAGAGGCCGACAGCTGGCCACGGAGGCTGAGGCCCGGCCGAGGCTCAAATGGGCTCCCTCTTCAGCAGACGTCTGTAAACTTCCTCCGATTCCTTCTGGATCTGGCACAGACCCTCCCGCCAGGGCTCCGCGCCGGGCGCCTCCTCTGAGCCGCTCCCCCCGGGCACCTGCTTCTCCTGGCCGTCTCCGCGCAGACCGTTCAGCTGGCAGTAGCGGTAGGCGCGGTTGCTGAAGTGCCGGTGGTTGTTCTCCCACAGGATGCAGTTGACCTGCCCCAGGAGCTCCCGCAGCTGCGCCTCCTGCTCCGCGCCGCCCGTCGCGTTGTTGAAGGCGCAGTGGCGCCGTGAGCACTGCCGGTCCAGCCGGGCCAGGGGCTCGTTGTCGGTCTCCCGCACGTACTGCTCCAAGGAGCCCCCTTCCAGGTCCTCCTTGCGCGTGAACACCAGCACCGTGTGGGCCAGCACGTCCACCCCGAAGGCCTCCTGCAGGCGCCGCACCGCCCGCCGGTCCTCTTCCGTGTAGCGGCCCAGCTGCGTCACCAGCAGCACCGCGTGCGGCCCGGGGGCGGAAAAGACGACCGCCTCGCACACGGCCTCCAGCGGGGCACACGGGGACAGGATGTCGGGGGTGTCGATCACCTCGAGCTCCAGGCCGGCCCAGTCGCGGCTGGCCCTCTGCAGGGCCCGGGTCACCGGTAGAGCGCTGAGTTTAGACTGGAATTCTTTCCTGCCCAGGATGCTGTTTCCCGTCGCACTCTTCCCGCTGCCGGCTTTCCCCACTAGGAGGAGCCTCAGTCTCTGGGGGCTCGGTGGGGCCTTCCCCAGACCTGGAAGCGCCGAAACAAAGCAGAGGGAGCTGGGGTTAGAGCCGCGTGGCTGGGAGCTCCCTGACCGGGGCAGGGCGTCGGCGGGAGGCGGGGGGGGGGGGGGGGGGGGGGGGGGGGGAGCGGAAGACCCGCCTCTGCACCGGAGACCTGCGGGGGGAGGGGGACGGGGGAGGGGGACGGGGGAGTCTCACGTTCTTTCTTGCCTTTTTAAAGCCTTTTTTTTAACAAGTGTGGTAAAAAGACAATGTAAAAAATTATAGAATATAGCAAAATTCATCATTGTACCCAGTTTGAGGTGAGGCGCTCAGTGCATTCACATCATGTGCAATCATCACTGTGCACCTCAAGAATTTTTTTTATCATCCCAGACTGTCCTGATGAAACCGCAACTCCCCATTACTCCCTCCGCACTAATTCCTGGTGACCTCTAGTGTTCTTTCTGCGTCTAGGAGTCTGACCATTCTAGGTAGAACATGCGAGTGGAATATTGCAGGGTTTGCTTTTTTGTGTCTGGCTTCTTTAATTCAGCATAACGCCCTCAGATTCACCCATGTTGTAGCACGTGTCCGGACTGCCTTCCTTTTTAAGGCTGGATCATACCCCATTGTAGGTTTGTATCATATTTTGTTTATTCATAAACATATATGAACATTTGGGTTGTTTCCACCTTTTACTATTGTGAATAATGCTGCTGTGAACATTAGCGTACAAATGTCTGAGTCCCGGGCTCTCAGTTCTTTTGGGTATCCACCCAGAAGGGGAATTGCTGGATGGTGTGGTCGAATACCACATTTTTATGGTTCGGTTTTGACATTTCTTATCAGGGTCATCTGTTCTCACCCAGATGGGAATTAGCCCAGTATGACTATGGAACCCTGGGCTTCCCTAAGTCTCCCTGATTGGAGATCCTTCTCAGTAAGAGCAGGAAGAAAAAGAAACACGTGACCTCATGCGTCTGACCATATCACCTTCTTCAGCTTTTGTGGCAGAGAATGTTGGGAGTGTGGGACCACCTCAACCCACCCCCAGGCTCCAAGTGCAGAAACACCCTGCGGCCACATTCTTATTCAGCAGCCTTGAAGTCTGGGTTGGACATTCTCACCCAGCAGAATACCAGAACCATGAGCTGAGAGAGACTTGGAGATGCCAATTTAATATCGAGAAACCTAGTGTCAAGGTTCTTGGATTCTTGGGGCTGAGCACCAGGAAGGGAATTAATTCCCTTCTGACCTTTCAGATCTGAGACCCAGAGCACACAGAGAAATGCCAACTAATAAATGGTTTCCAAGTCTATCCCCCCATTGAAGATAGTGATGTGTCTCAACAGCAGAGCCCTGAGCCTCCTGAGGGGAGGATGGACACTGACTTCCTCAGAATCTCTTCAGCAATGACATGTTTTTTCTGCTGCCTGCCACCCAGGCCAGGCTGACCCAGCAGCCAATTCTGACCGAATGGCTTTGACTCCCTCCAGCTTCCCCCAGCTGACTTGAAAGGAATTTGAGTGAATGGATGAGGGTTTCAAGGAAGCATGGAACATTCACCTCTGCCCTCCCAGCCAATGAAAAGCTGGGCAAAGGTAGCAAACCCTGTCTCTGCACACGCCTGGGACCAGAGCACACCACTGGAATTTAAATATACCACTTGAGCGCTGGAGAGGATTTTTCAAGTAATATTTAACCTTGATTGCCGCAAGAATAGGTAAATTGGCCCCTGGGTGGTTCAGTCAGCTGGGCGTCTGACTTCGGCTCAGGTCATGATCTCACACTCTGTGAGTTTGAGCCTGCTTCAGATTCTATGTCTCCCTCTCTCTGCCCCTCCCCCATTCATGCTCTGTCTCTGTCTCAAAAATAAGCATCAAAAAACATTTAAAAAAAAAAGAATAGGTAAATCGGGTATCAGCACTTCTATGGGTAATTTGCTTTGGTGGTTTATTAATAAGGCTCTCTCCCAGTGGCTCAGGCCATTGAAGTTCATGTAGTAAAAAGCTGTTTGTGTTAAAATACATAATGAATCACAAATAATTTCTTCTGGGCAGGAAATTGGATGGATTTCCAGCATTCCCAGATTATGTCTGCCCAAGGTAGATGGCAAAGTTGAGCCCTTGAAAGTTAAAAGCCTGGCCCTGATGCAGTAGCTTTTGGAGAGAACCCCCTCCAGAAGGCCAAGCCCAGTTCTGAGGCAGCAGGCAAGTACATCCTGTCTGCTCACATGCTGCTTTGCAACCCGTATGACCCTGAGAGCTCTCCCATCTGATCCAGCCAAGCACCTGCATGGGGTCTGTTGGCTGCAGAGCCTCGGGCTCCAGTGAGCCGTTTGGTCACACCGACTATCAGCACATCCTACCTGAGGAAGCAAGCCCAGAATGCACAGACCCCTTTCTTTGGGCCTGGCACAGAGATTTAGTAAAGGGGGCGGCTGGCACTGTGTCTCCCTTCGTTTCCCCCACTGTGCCCATCAGGCCCCTCTCTGTCTTATTTGGCTGCAGTAAAGGAAGACCCCCCCCCAACCCAAAGCCCCCTTGATGGCAGCCCAGGTGGGCAAATCTCTACAGGGATGGACCCCGCTGCCTGTCCCAGTGCACCACCTGTCATTAAACATCCCCATCCACACCTCTCTCAAGCTCATTTCTGCTAGAAAGTAGTTTACCTCCTATAACGTCTTGTTTAGGATCCTGACACAGTGCTCCTGCAGGATTATCCTGGACAATCTCTTCATATTCTTCCTTCTTTATCTAGAGAAAACCATAATATGTCTTACTGGTTTTTCAACAGTTTTAAGAGGCACCTGACTTTTGCCTTTCTCTTGCCAGAAGCTTAGGTTTGAGGGGAGCAGCCTGAATGAGGAGAGAGAGGAGGGCGTCTGAGGGGTCTCTCCTTCCTTTGCAGACCCTGTTTTCTCTCCTCTCCCCCCATCCCTACTGTGGTCTCTATTGGCAGTGTAAGAGACTTCATGGAGAAAGGTGAACTGTGAACTGGCCTGACAGCCGAGGTGGCAGGTAGTATTTGGAGAGACAGGGTCCTAGAGCTGTTCTGTGAGGAGAGAAAAGAACAGAGAGCAGAGGCAGGTCTGATACTGGGTCCTGAGAGCAGTGGGAAGACTGGTGTGGCCACAGTGTATCTGGAGGGCATGGGCAGGAAGTCGTGGCGAGGGACTGGCTGGGGGATGGGGGCAGGGATCTTGGGCCAAAACGGGTAGTCCAGGCCTGACCTTTGGGGAAGGTTTGGCAGTTAGGAAGTTAGGATTACAGAGGGCTTACAGGTTGGTGGCCAGGTTCTGCTGTGAGGACAGGAATGGGGCCATCAGGGTGTGGGGCAGAGTCCTGCTGGGAGCCAGGAGACCGCAGTGCTCATCTCCAATGGCCATCAGTTGGTCACAGTGGATGGTCACACTGCCTGGGCCTTATTGTCCCCATAAGTGTGAATGCTAGGCCTGAACTAAATGTCCCTGAGGTCTCCTCCCCTGTGGGAAGGGCCATGCCACTCTATCCAGGAACTTCAGGCATCCTTCTGAGGACAGCATGTAACCTCGCTCAGTGCATCCTGCCTCATGGACTAACACAGTTGCCTATGTCAGGGGCCCATCAGCCTATAGCTGCTTGATATTCTCTGTGGAGTCAGGGAGGAAACTGCATGGCTCCAGGACTGTTTTTCCAGAACATGTAAGACTCTCAGAGACAAAGTCAGTTGAATGTCGCCAGACAAAGGCTGTGGGGTGTGGGGAGACCCAGCTACAGGGGGCCCTGATAGGCCTGGTTTTCCCATTGCCACAACATCCTCAGAAAGTCATTGTACTCTGTTAACCTGGCAAATGACTTCAGTCCTGCCCTTATCCTGGGAGCTGCCCAGTGGGAGGTCAGTGTGGCCCTTGCTGTATGGTTGTTGGCTTTACTTAGCAATGTCACCTCTGAAGGGCCAGGCTCAAAACAGTCACAGTCCAGTAAGTCATGTGACTTCAGGAAAAGAGAGTGACCAGGTCAGGGGAACAGCTGTCCCCAGCTATCCCTAGCAGGGATACAGCATTTGCTTATCCAAAGGGCTTCTGGAACAAGGAGATTAGTGCTCCTATCTCTGTACCTGGAGACCCCTCAACCTCTTTGTCCTTCGCTTCTTTACATCCTTGGTGGAAACTGAGGCAGTACTTCACCAGCAAAATCTCGTGACTCCTTTAGAAAGAAGGGGAGGCTCAGTGGAAAGTAACAGCAGGGCGGGTAGGTGAGCTGGGTGAGGAACACAGGCAGAAAATTTGCACTGTGCGCCCCAGCCTTGCACCAGCAAGTGAGTCTGCGCCCCAGGCCTTGCTGCTTTGCCCCTGCCCGGCCAGCACCTCACATGCCTGCCTCACCGCACTTGGTAGGTTTTGTCTCCAGCACAGAGCATAAGCAGCTATGTCCCCCCACTTAATGCTTCTCAGGAGGAGAGTCAACTCGCCAAAGCATCTTGCTCAGAGCTAAACAGTGAATTCGAGCAGGGAACAGAGTTCTTCTGACTCTTATTCATGGATGGGTTCGTACCACTGTAAACGCACACTGCATGCACTACACACGTGCACTCACAAACACAACACACACCCACACACTCACAAACACACACCCACACAAACACAGCACACACTAATACACTTGCAAACATACACACAAACACAACACACACCCACACACTCGCAAACACACACCCACACTCACATTCACACAGACTCACAAACACAACAAACACACACACACTCAAATACAACCACACATAGTCACAAACAGCACACACCCACACTCACAAACACAACACACGCCCACACACTTGCAAACATGCACACACTCACAAACTTGCAAACACACACTCATAAACACAGCATACACCTATACACAAACACACACACACAAACGTGTCACACATAACACTGCACACATACAATCAGAAAACTCCACACACATATTCACAAATACATAAACACATAAACACACACACAAAACACACAAACATAAAACACCCACATACACACAGAAACAAATACACAACATACACAGTCACACAAACACACATAAATACACAACATACACAGTCACAAAAACACACAGATACACATCAACATAAACATACACATCAGCACATCACACACACTCCACCCATACACATACACTCCCAAACACAGCACATACACAAACACAAACATACAACACACATAGAAACATACATACACAACACACACACACGCACACAAACACACACTCTCACTCACTCAGACTTACCACTCCGTCAGCCGTAGAGGAAGAGGAATGGTCATGTTTTCTGTCTCCTGGGTCCGTGCTGTCTTGTGAGTTCTTTGTGTCTCCTTTTAGGGACGACACATTGCAGGCTTCTGGGGACTTTGACTGGAAGAGGTAGAGGAAAGTGTCCATGGCATATGAATATATAGAATACATTGCTTATAGTTTTCAGTAAAATGGGATCAGAAAGCTCAGCTCAAGCTTTGCTTGAGCTTTGCTCAAGAAAGAGCAAAGTCTGCTGTGTGGGGAACAGGAAGTGGGTGAGAACACCCAGGGCCAAGCCCTTCTCAGTCGGAACACATGCTGCACTTTGTCTGTGGCTTTGGTAATATAAACAGGAAAAACAAGAACATCAGTATTGTTATTATTTTTGTCCTGAACCAGGATAACTCAGAGGCTTAGAAAGAAGCAGCAGACCCTTCAGAAAATTTTGTGCCAGGGACCTGATTTTTTACTGATCTCCTCCCTTGTTTGCAAGTTGCCTGTCTCCTGCACGTACCAATGCCTTCACCATTGTGGTGGATGCCCATTGTCTCTTCCTCCCTCCTTAACTCCAACTTCCTTTAAGTATTTTCTCTCAGGTCGAGACCTGCAGACTGGAACTGCTGGGTCCTGGGTGGCACATCCTCAGAGATTAGAGCTACTCCACCGGCTCCAGTCAGCTGACTGTGGGCCATGGGACTCGTCAGCTCCAAAACAATTGAGCCAATCCCTTGTAATAAATCTCTTTATGTATGTGTGTATACAACACACACACACACACACACACACACACACACACACGTCTGACAATCCACAATTCTGTGCCATATCTGAGTCTGGTCATCCCTGTGTCTCCAGACTGGACTTCTTCTTTCCTGTTAGCACACCTTGTGTGGATGTGGAAAGCTGGATGGGATCTATCTTATATTAGGAATTAACATAGCTAGAGCTGCGGGTGAGGTTTTGTATTCATCTGTCTACGAGTTGGGCTGTGTTCATATTTGCTGAAGCTGTAGAGCTGGCTTCCTCTAACATTCCTGTCTGTTCTCACTGTTGTTGGTGGGTTTCCCTAGGAAGCCCTTCTTAAATAGAGTTTCTATCTTGCTGTTTTTTCAGCTTTTTAAAAATTTATTTTTATGTTTATTCATTTTTTTTTAAATTTTTTTTTTAACGTTTATTCATCTTTGAGACAGAGAGAGACAGAGCATGAATGGGGGAGGGTCAGAGAGAGGGAGACACAGAATCTGAAACAGGCTCCAGGCTCTGAGCTGTCAGCACAGAGCCCGACGCGGGGCTCGAACTCACAGACCGTGAGATCATGACCTGAGCCGAAGTCGGCCGCCTAACCGACTGAGCCACCCAGGCGCCCCTGTTTATTCATTTTTGAAAGACAGAGAGAGACAGAGCACAAGCAGGGGTGGGGCAGAGAGAGAAGGGGACACAGAATCTGAAGCAGTCTCCAGGCTCCAAACTGTCAGCACACAGCCCAACGTGGGGCTCAAACCCATGGACCTCGAGATCATGACCTGAGCTGAAGTCAGGCGCTCAGCTGACTGAGTCACCCAGGCACCCCTGTTCTATCAGCTTTAATTCACTGTTTTTATACTGAAGCCCTGTTGATGGGGTGGTAGGAGTGGGTGTGGGAAGCATGATCTTAAAATTAAATCCCACTCTCTCAGTGGGTCTGCAACCCCGGGTTGTGATCATCACAATTTTTTAGCTTTTCCTTCTGTGTCCCCACTTTGGGTGATCCAGGTGATATGGCCACTTCCCACCTTTTTCTCCTCATTTCACTGTCACCTCTCTCTTCTCTCATCTGCTCTGGCCTTGATGGACTTTAGTCACTTGAATGCTTCATCCATCTTTTTTCTCAGGAACTGCTGTGAAATTCTTCCTTCTTGGGGAAGATATGCTAGTAATAAAAAGACTTTGATAAACATTTTGGAGGCTGAATGGAAATTTGGAAGTTTAAAATATTCACTGTTAGGGTGCCTGGGTGGCTCAGTCAGTTGAGTGCCTGATTCTTGATTTTGACTCAGGTCATAATCTCCTGGTTCATGGGATCAAGCCCTGCATCAGGCTCTGTGCTGACAGCGTGGAGCCTGCTTGGGATTCTGTCTCTCCCTCTTCCTCTTCCCCTCCCCTGCTTGCTCTCTATTTCTAAAATAGAAATAAAATAAAATACAATGTTTACTATTTATACTATTTTAAATATTTATCTAGAGGAAATATACGTTAAAACCATAAAAGACAAACAAATAGCATGTATAAAAAATATAAGGTGGCTATAAAATCATTATTTATAAATGCTATGATTATTACCTGGGAAAATCAAGAGAATAAACCATATAACATGCTCCTAGAAGAGAATAAACCTATAACCATGCTCCTATAAACAATAAAAGACCTTAATAAGTTGATGGATGCAAAATTAAATAAAAACCATAAAAACTGACTCACATAAGCCAATTATGTTAACTTAACAATACCCAATTATATATAACTTGTGAATTAAAAAATAACAACAAAAAGTAAAATGCCTAAGAATAAACTTGAAAATTGTGTGAATGTTCCATATAAAGGAAACTTCTGACACTGTGGAGCAAATAGAACTCTCACATGATGTTTAGTGAAAATGCTCATTGGTAGAACTCTTCTGGAAAAGTCTGTAGTATCTAGGAAACCTGAATATTACACATAGCTAATATTGAGCTGTTCTACCCCAAGGTACATACCCAACATAAATATGTGCTTCTGTTCTGCGAAAGGTAATGTCTGTGATATTTATAGTGGTGGCACTTAGAATAACAAAAAAATGGAAACAATGTAAATGCCCATCAACTTAAGTATTCTCACGACAAAAAAAGAAAGAAAAGAAAAATGGTAACCAAGTGAGGTGGTGGATATGATAATTAGCTAGATTATGGTGACTATTTCACAATGTATGCCTATATCAAATCAACAACTTGTATACCTTAAATATATGTAATTTTTATTTGTCAATTATATCTGAATAAAACTAGAAAATAAAATAAAGTAAAATAGCTGAAAAACGGTTTTAAAATGAAAAAGCAGGGGTGCCTGGGTGGTTCAGTCAGTTAAGTGTCCAACTTTTGATGTCAGCTCAGATCTTGATCTCAGAGTAGTGAGTCCAAGCTCCATGCTGGGTGGGTGTGGAACCCACTTTACAAACAAACAAACAAAGAAATAAAAATTGAAAAAGCAGAAGTAACATAGCCTACATTAATTGGGTTAATTATACAGGTTATATATTCATTCATAAATTATAAATTGTATGTATTTAAATTGGGTTATATTCACACAACAAAATACTAATAGTGAGAATGCACAATTTATTGCTACTTATTATGATATGGATAAATCTCAAACATAATGGTAAGCAAAAAATGAAAACAGAAACAAAAACCAGATACAAAAGAAATACATAGTACATAATTCCATTTATATTAAGTACAAGGACAGCTAAAATGAATCTATGCTATTAGAAGTTCAGCTAGAAGTCACCCTTGGAGAATAATAGGGGGACTTCTGGGATGTTCTGTTTCTTTATCTGAGTGCTGGTTACACTTTATGTTACTATACATCATAAGGGACCCATTATTGTTTCTGAATATTAAAGTATTTTAAAAATAATGACATTGGGATTCCTGGGTGGCTCAGTTGGTTAAGCATCTGACTCTTGATTTCTGCTCAGGTCACGGTCTTAGTTCCTGAGATCAACCTTGCATTGGGCTCCAAACTGATGGTGTGTGGAGCCTGCTTGAGATTCTCTCCTTCTCTCTCTGCCTCTCCCCCACTTGAGTGTGCTCTCTCTCTCTCTCTCTCTCTCTCTCTCTCTCTCAAAGTAAGGGTGACTGAGTGGCTCAATAGGTTAAGCATCTGACTTTGGCTCCAGTCAAGATCTTGGGGTCCATGAATTTGAGCCCCGCATCAGGGTCTGTGCTGACAGCTCAGAGCCTGGAACCTGCTTCGTATTCTGCGTCTCCCTCTCTACCCCTCCCCTGCTCGTGCTCTGTCTCTGTCTCCTTCAAAAATAAACATATCACAGGATACAAAATTAATGTACAGAAATAAGTTGCATTCTTATAACTAATAATGAAGCAACAGAAAGACAAATAAATAAACTGATCCCATTCACGTGCTCATGGGTTGGAAGAATAAATATTGTTAAAATGTCAATACTACCCAAGGCTATCTAGACATTCAATGCAATCCCAATCAAAATTGCACCAGCATTCTTCTTGAAGCTAGAAAAAGCAACCCTAAAATTTGTATGGAACCACAAAAGACCCCGAAGAGCCAAAGTAATTTTGAAGAAGGAGACCAAAGCAGGAGGAATCACAATCCCAGACTTCAACCTCTACTACAAAGCTGTAATCACCAAGACAGCATGGTATTGGCACAAAAACAGACACATAGACCAATGGAATAGAATAGAGACTTCAGAATTGGACCCACAAAAGTATGGCCAACCAATTTTTGACAAAGCAGGAAAGAATATCCAATGGAAAAAAGACAGTCTCTTTAACAAATGATGCTGGGAGAACTGGCCAGCAACATGCAGAAGAATGAAACAAGACCACTTTCTTCACCATTCACAGAAATAAACTCAAAATGGATAAAATACCTGAATGTGAGACAGGAAACCATCAAAACCCTAGAGGAGAAAGCAGGAAAAAACCTCTCTGACCTCAGCTGCAGCAATTTCTTACTTGACACATCTCTAAAGGCAAGGGAATTAAAAGCAAAAATGAACTACTGGGACCTCCTGAAGATAAAGCTTCTGCACTACAAAGGAAACAATCAACAAAACTAAAAGGCAACCAACAGAACGGGAAAAGATATTTGCAAATGATATATGAGACAAAGGGCTAGGATCCAAAAACTATAAACAACTCACCAAAGTCCACACCTGAAAAACAAATACTCTAGTGAAGAAATGGGCAGAAAACATGAATAGACACTTCTCTAAAGACGTCCAGATGGCCAACAGGCACATGAAAAGATGCTCAACATCACTCCTCATCAGGGAAATACAAATCAAAACCACACTGAGGTACCACCTCACGCCAGTCAGAGTAGCCAAAATGAACAAATCAGGAGACTATAGATGCTGAAGAGGATGTGGAGAAATGGGAACCCTCTTGCACTGTTGGTGGGAATGCAAACTGGTGCAGCCACTCTGGAAAACAGTGCGGAGGTCCTTCAAAAAATTAAAAATAGAACTACCCTATGACCCAACAATAGCACTTCTAGGAATTTACCCGAGGGATACAGGAGTGCTGATGCATAGGGGCACTTGTACCCTAATGTTTATAGCAGCACTTTCAACAATAGCCAAATTATGGAAAGAACCTAAATGTCCATCAACTGATGAATGGATAAAGAAATTGTGGTTTATATACACAATGGAATACTACGTGGCAATGAGAAAGAATGAAATATGACCCTTTGTAGCAACATGGATGGAACTGGAGAGTGTTATTCTAAGTGAAATAAGTCATACAGAGAAAGACTGATACCATGTTTTTACTCTTATGTGGATCCTGAGAAACTTAACCGAAGACCATGGGGGAGGGAAAGGAAAAAAAAAGTTAGAGAGGGAGGGAGCCAAACCATAAGAGACTCTTAAAAATTGAGAAGAAAATGAGGGTTGATGGGGGGTGGGAGGGAGAGGAGGGTGGGTGATGGGCATTGAGGAGGGCACCTGTTGGGATGAGCACAGTGTGTTGTATAGAAAACAATTTGACAATAAATTCAATATTAAAACATTTTTTAAATATAAATAAATAAATAAATAAATAAATAAATAAATAAATAAACTTACTTAAAAAAATGTTTAAAGGGGCACCTGGGTAGCTCAGTTGGTTAAGCATCCAACTTCCGCTCAGGTCATGATCTTTTGGTTTGTGGGTTCAAGCTCTGCATGGGGCTCTGTGCTGACAGCTCAGAGCCTGGAGCCTGCTTTGGATTCTGTCTCCGTTTCTGCCCCTCCCCCACTCACGTTCTGCCTCTCAAATATAAACATTAAAATTTTTTTAATTAAAAAAAAATAAAATAAAACAATGACATCAAATTTATCTTCTTTTTTCTGTGCAGCTTGGAATAATAAGACTAACTCTGCTCTTTGTGGCTTATACAAATTTAAAGATGGTGCTCACATCTCTCACCAAATGGATACCTGTTGTAGACAACAGGCCTATTTTTAGACAGTTTATAAAAACAGATCTATATTTATAGAAAAATTTTAAAGAGTCAAATATTAAAAGGATATATTTTGGGATATAGCAAGAAAACAGTTCTCCCCATGGGAATAGTAATGTCATTGCTTTATCTGATCTGATATCTGAAAATATTTATTTATCTTTTTAATTATCTATTCATCTCTATTTTCAAGTGTATTGGCCCAAATCTATTCATAGGATTCTCTTAAATTTTTTATCGTGTTCTTTTTTTTTAATACCCATCACCCACCCTCCCCTCCCTCCCACCCCCCATCAACCCTCAGTTTGTTCTCAGTTTTTATTGTGTTCTTGATCTTTGATTTTGATTCACATTAGCAGAATTGTATGTCATTCCAAAGAATTAGCTTTACTGTGTAAATTTGGGGGTATTTTGTGTTCTTTTAAATTTCATTATTTCTGTTCCTATTTTTATTTATTATTTATTATTTCCTTTCATCTATATTCTGTTTTTCCTTTTGCTAACTTCTCATTTTTCAAATACTTAAATATTTAGAATTATGAATTGCCTTCTAAATACACCTGTAGCTTAGTCCAAAAGCTTGGATTGCTTTAGCTGTTATCCAGTTTCTAAGTATGGTTTTATTCATAAAGGGGGTGACAAAATGCTTTGATTTTTAAAAAAATATATGAATTCCCTCTACTCAGTTTTCAGATAGATCTTTAAAATTTCAGTGAGAAGTTTATAAACTATCAGGAGAAATAAAGGTAGTTTAAGGGCGTAAACAGTGTGTGAAGCACTTAGAGGAGACACAGGACAACGTGGGGATATTGGTGTGTCTACACAGGACACTGACATGGACTTTCCAACTGTTTTAACTGCAATGTTCTCCCTCCAGGACCAGGGCAGGGTGAGTCCAGGAAAGAAGAAGAAGGGCTATTTAAGTCTGAGATTCCCTGGGTGACCAGCCAGTCAAAGACTATCATTGATCTTAACCCCGCCCCCACCCCCTGTAATACTGGTGGCTACCAGATTTCCTCCCCTACCCTCCCTGAACCCTTGATTTATGCTTCATACACTCTAGATCCTTAAATGTATTACATCTTTGTTTCAGCCTCCATTTATGTCATGTGTGTGAGACTCACCCACCCAAGAAGACTGAGATCTTCTCTTATAAACACTACTTCACAGAGCTGGATGCATAGAAGGTGTTCCATTAAGAGCTGCACAGTGAAATACCATCCAATAAGATAAAACAGGAAGGGAAGGGAGAGGATAGCGTGGATGGAGCCAAACCCATCTGAGAAATAAGGGTGTGACTGTGCTGGCTGCTGCAGAAGCAACATGATTAAAAGTTCTGTTTTGTGTTGGACACCATGGCCTCGGCCTTAGTCTCTTTACGAGATCCACTCACCAGCAAAGGGCATCCACATGCAAAAAAATGTAAGGTGAGAAATTCCGATCTTGAGCATGTGTCGTCTTCGTTGAGCTATCCCACTGCATGCACGCCCCGTCCCTCCTGCCCACAGTCTAAGCAGGACCCTTCTGTGAGCACACAGTCCCCTTCCCCTGCACAAAGTCACTTCCCACTGCCCTAGTTCTCCCAGGAATCTCAGGGGAGTAGATGTGTCAAGGTCTCTCCTCATCCGAAAATCCAAGTATTTTCTGACCAAAGCCTCAGATCCTCAGGACCAGGCTCCCTCTATCTTCCAGAACCACCTCATTTGTCAGAAGGCTTTCTCAGGTGTGCTGAAAAACCAGCATCGGGGAACCTAGGTGGCTCAGTCAGTTAAGTGTCTGACTTCGGCTCAAGTCATGAATTTGTGGTTTGTTAGTTTGAGCCCCACATTGGGCTCTGTGCTGACAGCTCAGAGCTTGGAGCCTGCTTTTGATTCTGTGTCTCCCTCTCTCTCTGTTCCTCCCCTTCTCACACTTTGTCTCTCTCTCTCTCTCTCTCTCTCTCTCTCTTTCTTAAAAATAAAGATTTAAAAATTTTTTAAAAAATACATCAGCATGGTTCCATCCCCTCTCTCTTTGAAAACCCAGATACCACAAGAAGCTTGTGAGCTCGTGGCTTTAGGGAAAGGGGAGTGAGAAATGAGTCACTACCATCAGGAATAAAAGCAAAGAAAGGAAGATGAAAAGATAAACCAGAGTTTCTAGAGAGTTTCCCCATGGGGTGCTCCTGATTACAGGCCAAGATGTGGGAGTTCTCACCTCAAAGCCAGAGGACACATTCTACAACGTCCTATTCTATCATAAATAGTATTCTATTTCCTAAAATGGCCCATAATTATACAAAATTCCTTCTATTTTGGATTGCTTTGAGGGGTGGGGGTGGGTTGGAATCCACAAATTACCATGTTGCACCAGATGGTGATAATGATAATGAATATCAGCAATGTCACTGCCATCTTTACCACCTTTGTACTTCTCTTCCATGATGCAGTTCATATTTTTTTAAGTTTATTTATTTATTTTGAGAGAGAGACACAGAGACAGAGATAGGGAGAGAGAATCCCAAGCAGGCTCCATATGGTCAGCACAGATGTTAGGCTCAAACTCAGGAACTGGGAGATCATGACCTGAGCCGAAATCAAGAGTCAGACACTTAACCAACGGAGCCAACCAGTTGCCCCATAACTCATATATTTTTAAACATTGTTCTTATTTTATTCAATTCTTTTGTGTTGCTTTTTAAGTTTATTTTTTAGTAATCTGTATATCCAACATGGGGCTCAAACTCACAACCCCAAGATCAAGAGTCCCATGCTCTTCCAATTGAGCCAGCCAGGTGCCCCAACAATTCATATTTTTGAAAATTATCTATCTCCTTTGTTTTAATTATTCTTCCAAAATCCCTGTGGTACTATGCAAATAGGTAATAAAATCTATTAAAAATATTAGAAAAATAAGGCTTGAATGACATATTAAGATTAGGCAGTTAGTTATGGAGGTGATACAGTCCCAGCTGCTCTTTCTCATATGTACTCTTCATTCTTCAGAGATAAAACTATTATTCTAAATAATATTTTCCATGAGACATCCCATGGCCAGGAAACGAAATGATAAGCTAGAACCCTGCACTAAAACTAGCTAGATAATTATTTTGAAAATTCTTAAATGATAGTTCTTCTAAAAATAAATTCTAGAAGACCAGACTGGAGACATTCTAAATAGAGAAATCTGGAGCTTTTAGTGGAGCTCAAACTCACTATGAGCCTGTGGTGCAAAAAAGCAGTCACCAGGAGAGTTAGCAAACATGGCGGCATAGGAGGATGCTGGGCTCACCGTGTCCAGCTAATCACTTAGATTCCACCCACATTGACCTAAATAACCCAGAAAACCACCAGAAGACTAGCAGAACGGATTCTCTGGAGACAAGCGTAGACAAGAGGCCCACGGAAGAGGGTAGGAAGGGCGGAGAGGCGGTGAGCACTACACGGACTGGCAGGAGGGAGCCAGGGTGGTGGAGGGGCAGGCCGTCCTGCAAGGCAGAGCCCCTTAGTCTGGCTTGCAAAAGCGGAGGGGCCAGACCTAGTGTGTTCTGAAAGTCAGCGGGACTTAACATCTGGAAGGTTATAAGTCAACAGCTCTGCTCGGAGAGCGGGAGGGAGAGTTGTTGAGCCCCGGAGGGCAGAGTTCACCTTGGCAAGGAACAAAGGCGCTGGGACGTGCCATCTCCTTCATCCATCCCCCAGCCAAAATCCCAAAGGGAACCAGTTCCCATCACGGAACTAGCTTGCACCACGCAAACACCCAATGCTGTGCTTCTGCAGATCCATCCCTCCGATGGGTCTGCCTCCCTCCTGGTGCTGCAGGGCCCCTCTCAAAGTGGACCACTGAAGGAAAAGCGAGCTGAGGCTGCCCCTCCTGCCCCTGTGCACCACCCTGGCTAATACACCAGATCCCATGGAAGCAGCGCCACAAGCCTGGCAGTGTGCAAATAGCCCAGACAGGAGCCACACCACCCCACAGTGAGTCCCACCCCTGGGAGAAGGGAATAGAAGGCACACACCAGTCTGACTGTGGCCCCAGCGGTGGGCTGGGGGCAGACATCAGGTCGGACTGCAGCCCCACCCACCAATGCAAGTTACTCCGGACAGCACAGGGGAAGTGTCCTGCAGTTCCGTGTCACTCCAGGGACTATCCAAAATGATGAAACAGAAGAATTCCCCTCAAAAGAAACTCCAGGAAGTAGCAACAGCTAACAAACTAATCAAAAATGATTTAAACAATATAACAGAAAATGAATTTAAAATAATAGTCATAAAATTAATCGCTGGACTTGAAAACAGTATAGAGGACAGCAGAGAATCTATTGCTACAGAGATCAAGGGACTAAGAAACAGTCAGGAGGAGCTAAAAATGCTATAAATGAGCTGCAGAATAAAATGGAGGCGACCACAGCTCAGATTGAAGAGGCAGAGGAGAGAATAGGTGAATTAGAAGATAAAATTATGGAAAAAGAGGAAGCTGAGAAAAAGACAGATAAAAAAATCCAGGAGTATGAGGGGAGAATTAGAGAACTAAGTGATACACTAAAAAGAAATAATTTACGCATAATTGGGATTCCAGAGGAGGAAGAGAGAGGGAAAGGTGCTGAAGGTGTATTTGAAGAAATCATAGCTGAGAACTTCCCTGATCTGGGGAAGGAAAAAGGCATTGAAATCCAAGAGACACAGAGAACTCCCTTCAGATGTAACTTGAATCAATCTTCTGCACAACATATCATAGTGAAACTGGCAAAATACAAGGATAAAGAGAAAATTATGAAAGCAGCTAGGGATAAACATGCTTTAACATATGAAGGGAGACTGATAAGACTAGTGACAGACCTCTCTACTGAAACTTGTCAGGCCAGGAGGGAATGGCAGGAAATCTTCAATGTGATGAACAGAAAAAATATGCAGCCGAGAATCCTTTATCCAGCAAGTTTGTCATTTAGAATAGAAGGAGAGGGGCGCCTGGGTGGCTCAGTCGGCTAAGCGTCCAACTTCAGCTCAGGTCATGATCTCACAGTTCGTGGGTTCGAGCCCCACATCAGGCTCTGTGCTGACAGCTCAGAACCTGGAGCCTGTTTCAGATTCTGTGTCTCCCTCTCTCTCTCTGACCCTCCCCCATTCATGCTCTATCTCTCTCTGTCTCAAAAATAAATAAACGTTAAAAAAAAATTTTTAGAATAGAAGGAGAGATAAAGGTCTTCCCAAAGAAACAAAAACTGAAGGAATTCATCACCACTAAACCAGCCCTACAAGAGATCCTAAGGGGGATCCTGTGAGACAAAGTACCAGAGACATCGCTACAAGCATGAAACCTACGGACATCACAATTACCCTAAACCCATATCTTTCTATAATAACACTGAATGTAAATGGACTAAATGCGCCAACCAAAAGACATAGGGTATCAGAATGCATTAAAAAAAAACAAGACCCTATTTTCTGTCTACAAGAGACTCATTTTAGACCTGAACACCTTCAGACTGAAAGTGAGGGGATGGAGAACTATCTATCATGCTACTGGAAGTCAAAAGAAAACTGGAGTAGCCATACTTATATCAGACAAACTAGACTTTAAATTAAAGGCTATAACAAGAGATGAAGAAGGGCATTATATAATAATTACAGGGTCTATCCATCAGGAAGAGCTAATAATTATAAATGTCTATGCACTGAATACGGAAGCCTCCAAATATATAAAACAATTACTCACAAACATAAACAACCTTATTGATAAGAATGTGGTAATTGCGGGGGACTTTAATACTCCACTTACAACAATGGATAGATCATCTAGACACAGGATCAATAAAGAAACAAGGGCCCTGAATGATACATTGGATCAGATGGACCTGACACATATATTTAGAACTCTGCATCCCAAAGCAACAGAATATACTTTCTTCTCGAGTGCACATGGAACCTTCTCCAAGATAGATCATATACTGGGTCACAAAACAGCCCTTCATAAGTATACAAGAATTGATATCATACCATGCATACTTTCAGACCACAATGCTATGAAGCTTGAAATCAACCACAGGAAAAAGTCTGGAAAACCTCCAAAAGCATGGAGGTTAAAGAACACCCTACTAAAGAATGAATGGGTCAACCAGGCAATTCGAGAAGAAATTAAAAAATATATGGAAACAAATGAAAATGAAAATACAACAATCCAAAAGCTTTGGGATGCAACGAAGGCAGTCCTGAGAGGTAAATACATTGCAATCCAGGCCTATCTCAAGAAACAAGAAAAATCCCAAATACAAAATCTAACAGCACACCTAAAGGAAATAGAAGCAGAGCACCAAAGACACCCCAAACCCAGCAGAAGAAGAGAAATAATAAAGATCAGAGCAGAAATAAACAATATAGAAACTAAAAAAACTGTAGAGCAGATCAATGAAACCAAGAGTTGGTTTTTTGAAAAAATAAACAAAATTGATAAACCTCTAGCCAGGCTTCTCAAAAAGAAAAGGGAGATGACCCAAATAGATAAAATCATGAATGAAAATGGAATTATTACAACCAATCCCTCAGAAATACAAGCAATTATCAGGGAATACTATGAAAAATTATATGCCAACAAACTGGACAACCTGGAAGAAATGGACAAATTCCTAAACACCCATACACTTCCAAAACTCAATCAGGAAGAAATAGAAAGCTTTAACAGACCCATAAACAGTGAAGAAATTGAATCAGTTATCAAAAATCTCCCAACAAATAAGAGTCCAGGACCAGATGGCTTCCCAGGGGAATTCTACCAGACATTTAAAGCAGAGACAATACCTATCCTTCTCAAGCTCTTCCAAAAAATAGAAAGGGAAGGAAAACTTCCAGACTCATTCTATGAAGCCAACATTACTTTGATTCCTAAACCAGACAGAGACCGAGCAAAAATAGAGAACTACAGGCCAATATCTCTGATGAATATGGATGCAAAAATTCTCAATAAGATACTAGCAAATCAAATTCAACAGCATATAAAAAGAATTATTCACCAGGATCAAGTGGGACTCATTCCTGGACTGCAGGCTGGTTCAACATTCACAAATCAATCAATGTGATACATCACATTAATAAAAGAAAATATAAGAACCATATGATCCTGTCAATCGATGCAGAAAAAGCATTTGACAAAATTCAACATCATTTCTTAATAAAAACCCTCGAGAAAGTTGGGATAGAAGGAGCATACTTAAACATCATAAAAGCCATTTATGAAAAGCCCACAGCTAATATCATCTTCAATGGGGAAAAACTGAGACCTTTTTCCCTGAGATCAGGAACACGACAGGGATGTCCACTCTCACCACTGTTGTTTAACGTAGTGTTGGAAGTTCTAGCATCAGCAATCAGACAACAAAAAGAAATCAAAGGCATCAAAACTGGCAAAGATAAAAATTAAGCTTTCACTTTTTGCAGATGACATGATATTACACATGGAAAATCCAATAGACTCCACCAAAAGTCTGCTAGAACTGATACATGAATTCAGCAAAGTCTCAGGATACAAAATCAATGTACAGAAATCAGTTGCGTTCTTATACACCAATAATGGAGCCACAGAAAGACAAAGAAACTGATCCCATTCACAATTGCACCAAGAAGCATAAAATACCTAGGAATAAACCTAACCAAAGATGTAAAAGATCTGGATGCTGAAAACTATAGAAAGCTTATGAAGGAAATTGAAGAAGATATAAAGAGATGGAAAAACATTCTGTGCTCATGGATTGGAAGAATAAATATTGTTAAAGTGTCAATACTACCCAAAGCAATCTACGCATTCAATGCAATACCAATCAAAATTGCACCAGCATTCTTCTCGAAGCTAGAACAAGCAATCCTAAAATTTGTATGGAACCACAAAAGGCCCTGAATAGCCAAAGTAATTTTGAAGAAGAAAACCAAAGCAAGAGGCATCACAATCCCAGACTTTAACCTCTACTACAAAGCTGTAATCATCAAGACAGCATGGTATTGGCACAAAAACAGACACATAGACCAATGGAATAGAATAGAAACCCCAGAACTAGTGCCACAAATGTATGGCCAACTAATCTTCAACAAAGCAGGAAAGAATATCCAATGGAAAAAAAAAGCAGTCACCAAAAAGAAGCCCCTTTAACTCAGACTTTATTAACAGAAGTTCAGGATCCAACAGGAAATAATACTCCAAACTCTCCAAATTGAACAGGAAACATATAAAAGTATATGGCCAATTCTGGGGACTAGATTTTAGGGGTGGGTATTGACCATGTGGCATGTTCAGAGGCGTGTAGGAAAGAATATGGTGGAAGTGTGTAAAATAATTATAAATAAAATGGTGAAGGAACTTAATAAAAGTTTCAAGGTGAAGATACCTGGCAATTATACCGATTGGAAGAAATTTGCTCTCTATCTGCAATGAAGGACATATTTTAGGGTTTATTCACCACAAAGGAAAATCTAACTAAGGCGTTCAAAAATGGAAAAGGGAACCCCAGCGAGAAGAGATAAGTTTGATGGAGAGCTTATAGCTGCATGGTTTTAACCACAAGCACAAAGAGGTCTGGTGCTTATGTAGGACAGTACCCAGACGGACTGCTGATTTACTTGGCCACCTCACTAGTTTATGATTCTGGCCTCAGTCTAAGGGTGCATTATTTATGTGGACTTGAGAGCCAACTTTTTAAATCTTCCCCCTCTCCCCTCAACAGCATCTCCTCTATGAATCTGCTCCGATGCTTCGGTTTCCGGCTCTGAGCAATCACTCATTTGGGGTTTTATTAATTAGGAATACATAGAAGCCTCAGTTCAGCACACACTTGAAATTTCTGCGACCTGGCTGGAGGGCAGGGAGCAGTGGTCCGAAGGCAGACAGTGAGCACAAGAAAGGGGGGTGCTGGGGGGCGCTGGAAGTCAAGCGGTGGAAGGACGGCATCTCCCAGTCTCCCCAGTGAGGTGGGCAGTAGCCCCTCTGGGCAATCTTGGCATGTAGGGCCAAGTGTTGAATAGTGAGGGGTTGAGTGGGAAACTTGTGCAGGAAAGCCCCACCTGACAATTATGGATTCCCTTTTCTAGTCCCCAGTGGTATTTGCCAGTTTCACTCCCATTTTTGGTATTTGCCCCCTTTTGTGTTGTGTCATTTCATGAAGATCAAATGCAACATTAAAAGGGCAATTGCAAATGGTTCAACAAGAACAGGAACAAAAACATATCAAAGAAAAAGTTGTTTCCCAAACTTCCAGTAAGCAGGAATCTCCCAGAAACCTGACAGATTCCACCCCAAATACTATCACAGAACTGTTGATGGTGCGCATGTCCCAAATTCAGCTCAGCTGTTCGGCATGCTTGCCCAGAACTCAAGATCTTTTCTTTCTAGCCCAGACCTTCAGCTCAGGCCGGAAGGCAGAGTAAGGGCAGAAAACCTTGTTCCAACTCTGTGGTCTCTTGTTTGCTCACAAGAGTCAACAATTCTCATGGCTCTGCCCATTCTGCAGGAGGCCTGGTGTGGGTTTGAGACTGAGAGGAAAATGCCCTTGCTTCATCCTTGTCAGCCTATCATGAGGGCTCAGAGAGGTCTGGGCAGTGAGATCTCTCCTTGTCCCCCCCCCCCGCCCCCTCTCACGCCATTCTGCATACAGGGCTGGGGACATGGGCCCAACATTCCGGCTCTGTCCTGGGAGGGACCACAGCATTGTGTGACAGCAAAGGCCACAGTCGGCAGACATGAGGTAAGAAATGATGGTGTGGAGATAGAAGGCAGTGTTGCAGCACATACTGGTAAATTTACAGTAAACAGTCTTGTTCTTATAATTTGAGGCAGTTCTGAGAAATGGACTGACATCAAATGTATATACACAGACTTCCTGGATATGCACACGAACAAAAACCCCACTGCATTATTTAAATAGAAAACAGATGTCACTGAACGAAGCTAAAAAATTCGCTGAACGAAGCTAAAAAAAAAAAAAAAGCAGGTTATTCATACAAATAAAACTTTTGCAAGACTACTTGACCTGGGTCATTTCTTGCTTCTGCCTCTGGAAATCAAAAGCAAAACCTAAACTGTTACCTAAAACCGGTATTAGGGAACCAGTTACCAATTTCCTACCATTTAAGAAAATTCTAATATTATAACCCACCACTTGAAGAATACACAGTCACTGCCGTCTGACTATACAAGTGACTTTACAACCACACACCCCGGAGCCTCATCCCACATTTGGTGTGAGTGTTCATGGTTTGCACTTGTGCACAATAACCTTGTACTAATTATCACTTTGGCAATTCATTGGTTTTACTTCTGTGATTTCTGAGTTTTTAATATCTAATAAAGTCATGCAAACTTTGGTGAGTGATGGAGAACATGTGTAAGGACAAGACGTTAAATTGCCTACTTTGTGCCAAGAGGTAGAAAAAACTGACTTAATTTAGCCTGAAATGTCTCCAACTCAACACTTCTCTGATGAACCCAGAAGACAAGGCTAGTGGGCTTTTATAGGTATTGCCCTGACAGACCCCAGGTCTGGTCACTACTTATGATCTCCCATTAGGAATCACTAATCCTCTGAGCCCACCCTGAAGTGAGAGCCTCATGCCACCTGGCTCTCTACGAATCCAGTCTGTCCCAATGGGTTGGCGTGGGCTGGGGCTTACAATACAGAGTGAGCAGGGAGGCACACATGCTGAGATGTCAATGGGAAAGTCCGACGCTGGAAAACCAGCAGCCCTGTGATGATGAAGACTCCTGATGTCACTACATGGTCATAATCAGCACTATGGCACCGCTGAAATGTGGTAAGACCTGATGTATTGGCAGGAAAGGGCAGAGATGATTCCAGGGGAAGACTAGGGAAAAAGTCCCATTATGTTCATGCAGGAGAACAAAGGTTTGGGAGTTCATACACTGCCCTTTGTTAGCATCTGCACAATTTCCTTGTTGAAATTCAAATTCCTGTCGTCGTGTGAGAGTGTTTCTAGTGGCCAGTGGGTCACACTTACAGGAAAAGGGGACTCTGCAACCACCTCTGAGCACCCTAGCCTAATGGCCTGCCTGCGTCCTGCAATTTCCTCCATCTCTTGGAAAAGAAATCATTGCTTAGTCTCCAGATTAAAGTAGCCTTTGAAGAAAATTCCTCCGTAGAAGAGCTCACTCAGAAAGGATAAAACCTAAAAGTAAAGGTTGGGAATGGGTCGGGTGCTGGCCACCATGCTGTGTGTGTGAGTGTGTGTGTGTGTGTGTGTGTGTGTGTGTGTGTGTGTGTTATGTATTTTGGTTGGGGTACTATCTGAGGAGCAGCTTGGGCAGAGCCTTGGAATAGCCTTTCCAGAAGAGTCTATGCCTCTCTCTACTCTTTGTGAGCACCAGGACCCATCTGTTCTGGAACCTGTCAAGACTACAAGCCAGGATTAAGGGGAAGGGTGTTCTAGAAAGGTGGGGGACTTAGATTCCCTGATATAGGGGCTAAGGCACTGGTATACTGTGCAAGAGAGAAATGCAGTGAGGTGGGAGAGAGAGTGGCAGGCAACAGTGGGTGACATAGGGGTTGGGGAGTAAGAGGAATGAGAGAAGGGAGAGAAAAGAAAGAAGATAGAAGGAACTTCCTTGTTCTGGTTTCACTTCTTTAATCCACATTTACAATGTCAAGATTATGCAATTCAGATTTACCATGTATCTGTTGCACAAGAAACCATTATCACTGTAGGCCATCACTGTAGGTCAATGACCACATTGGAAGATGTGTTTTGGCCACATGTGATCGCTGATGCACTCTGGGAAGTGAAAAATGTTGGAGGAGGGAATTGTTTGGGGCAAGGAGGGAGAGGGCAAGTTAGAAATAGGCCAAAGAGGGGCGCCTGGGTGGCGCAGTCAGTTGAGCGTCCGACTTCAGCCAGGTCACGATCTCGCGGTCCGTGAGTTCGAGCCCCGCGTCAGGCTCTGGGCTGATGGCTCGGAGCCTGGAACCTGTTTCCGATTCTGTGTCTCCCTCTCTCTCTGCCCCTCCCCCGTTCATGCTCTGTCTCTCTCTGTCTCAAAAATAAATAAAAAACGTTGAAAAAAAATTAAAAAAAAATAGGCCAAATAGATCAATGTCTACAATTTCAGTGGATAATATTCAGACCCAAGATAGCAAGTTAGACTTGCACAGCTCATCTTTTTTGTAAGATGCTGCCCATCTGGGGCACCTGGGTGGCTCATTCCACTGAACGTCCAACGCTTAATTTTTGCTCAGGTCATGATCCCAGGGTGATGGGGTCAAGCCCCACATCAGGCTTTGCACTGAGCGTGAAGCCTGCTTAAGATTCCCACGCTCTGCTCTGCCCCTGTCCTCTCCCCTCCCCTCCCCTCCCCTCTCCTTTCCTCTCCTCTCCTCTCCGTCTCTCAAATTAAAACAAACAAAAGAGATGCTGCCTCTCCAGTGCTATGGGTCACAGACTATACAAAACAAACCTTCTAGCTGGTGTCTGAGGATTTGAATCTTTAACTCTGCTTTGATCTGTATTTGGCTCTTTTGACCTTCTGAATCTCTCCCCATGTGTTGATTTGTTTGCTTCACCCTATCCTGGGGAAAACCTTTACTCATAAGAGAAGAACGATATCTCAAGAGTAGTGGGTTGCAGGTGTGTGTTTGGACAGAGGGGAATTTCAGCTCCTTCAGATGACACCAGATAAGATGGTTCTCCACCCCCTCAGAGCACAGAGTTTGCCTCAGAAGCAGCTTTGGTGCTTGTGGTTTCCTTTCACTAAACCAGAAAAGTTATTTTTCAGCCTTGGCAAAAACACCTAGGAACCAAGTTCTTTTCAAGACACAGTTGAACTCAGAATGAATTAGAAGTAAACATGAAAAGCTTTTGTGCAGAAGTTGTTGGTGAGGAAATAAAGGGCGGACAGGACCCTGAGTACAGGGGAAGGTGTCAGGAGACATATTGGGGCAAAGACTCCATGTGCTCACCTCCCAGGTCACATCCAGGGCTTCTCTCCAGTTTGCCTTAACCATAACTGTTCTGTTTTGGTGCACTAAGAGGGTGGGATGTAGCAAGGCAGAGGAAGTGAAGGAGGACCCCAATAAGAACACCCAAATACAGATCATGGAACACACAACGAGGGACAGGTTTTTGAATCTATTCTTCACACAGCCAACAGTCACACGCATCTGACTGTGGCCTGATTAAAACAATCCTGGAGTGATTTTCCATTTTTCGTAGGGGAATATTCAGGATCCAAACTTGATGACAAGTCCCCATATGAATTGAATCTTCTACCTCAAACTCCAGCCTCATTACCACACAATCTGACTTCCTGTCTCTGGGTTCCTGGCTTCCTTTGAATATCCGGGAGAATGCCATGCTGTCACTTGCCTTGGAATACCCTGTTTCTTTTTCTTTCAATCCCTCTAGTTTCTACTCACTCTTCAACTTCAGCTCATGTGATGTTAATTCTAAGAACTCTTTTCCGATTACCCCTCTCCCCTCAGTTTAGCTTCTCTCTTACATGCTCCCAAGCTACCTTGCATTCCCCTTAATAACACTCATAATGCTAAAATTTTTGTTCAATGTCAGGTTTGCCTAAGAAAGGAGGTAGTGATGGGGGAAAGATAGTGATGGTAAAAATATTATTCTCTTAAAAGATAGAACGATAATTCCTCTAGAATGGCATAAACTGTTCAGAAAAACAAGATGGCTGTCATGTTTGGAAGGAAGAGGGAAGCCCAAAACCTGATATAGCTGGAACCAGGGCAAAGGAACAGCCGGTGAGCTGGAAAGACAGCCTAAAGTAGCTATCAGCAAATAGAATCCAGCAATACCTTAAGTGGAATGCAAAGAAGGTTTAATATTGGGAAATACTTTCATATAATTTAATGTATTATAAAGCCATGGGGTCACGTAATCTGATAATCCCTTTAGCTATTGAAAGGTAATTTGATAAAATTCAACATTTAATAACTGGTTATTTTTTTAGCATAATAAAATTTTCCATCTGAACCTCAAAACATATTGTTTAATGAGAAACATTGAAGTATTTCCACAAAAGTTAGGAATAAAACAAGGAGGCCTACTGTCATTGTGATTATTTGGCATTCTTCTAGATACCAGCCATGATAAAAGTGAACAAAATTGGCAGTTAAAAAGAAAATCCAAGAGGAAGAGGTAAAATGATCATTTGGGGCCCCATAAAGAACTTCTACAAATCAATATCAAAACGTTTAACAACGGGGCGCCTGGGTGGCGCAGTCGGTTAAGCATCCGACTTCAGCCAGGTCACGATCTCACGGTCCGTGAGTTCGAGCCCCGCATCAGGCTCTGGGCTGATGGCTCGGAGCCTGGAGCCTGTTTCCGATTCTGTGTCTCCCTCTCTCTCTGCCCCTCCCCCGTTCATGCTCTGTCTCTCTCTGTCCCAAAAAAATAAATAAAAACGTTGAAAAAAAATTAAAAAAAAAAAAAACGTTTAACAACAGAATTCAAACATGGGCAACAAATATATAAAATAGTAGTCAATAAAGAAAATGACAATTCTTACACATATGAAAAATTTTCATCCACATTCATATTGAGTAATGCATATAAAAATCACATTAAGGGGCACCTGAGTGGCTGACTCAGTTGAGCATCCAACTCTTGATTTTGGCTCAGGTCATGATCTCAGGGTCGTCGGATCAAGCCTTACATCAGGCTCTGTGCTGGGTGTGAAGCCTGCTTAATATTCTCTCTCTCAAGGGGAACCCTCTTGCACTGTTGGTGGGAATGCAAACTGGTGCAGCCGCTCTGGAAAACAGTATGGAGGTTCCTCAAAAAAAATAAAAAATAGAACTACCCTATGACCCAGCAATAGCATTACTTGGAATTTACCCAAGGGATACAGAAGTGCTGATGCAGAGGGGGATGTGTACCCCAATGTTTATAGCAGCGCTTTCAACAATAGCCAAATTATGGAAAGAGCCTAAATGTCCATCAACTAATGAATGGATAAAGAAGATGTGGTTTATATATACAATGGAATGTTACTTGGCAATGAGAAAGAATAAAATCATGCATTTGCAACAACATGGATGGAACTAGAAGGTATTATGCTGAGTGAAATAAGTCAGTCAAAGAAAGACAGATATCATGTTTTCACTCATGTGTGGATCTTGAGAAGCTTAACAAAAGACCATGGGGGAAGGGAAGGGGAAAAAATACTTACAAACAGGGAGGGAGGGAGGCAAACCACAAGAGGCTCTTAAATATAGAGAACAAACTAAGGGTGGATGGGGGAGTGAGGGAGAGGGAAAATGGGTAATGGGAATTGAGGAGGGCACTTGTTGGGATGAACACTGGGTGTTGTATGTAAGCCAATTTGACAATAAATTATATTAAAAAAATAAAAAAAGATTCTTTCTCTCCCTCTCTGCCCTTCTCCCCCATTCATGACTCTATCTCTCTAAAAATAAAAATTAAGAAGAAATTTTTTAAAAAAGGACATCACACTAAGATACAATTTTTCACTTATTAGATTGGCAAACAAAATTATGAGCACGGATATGGGGAAATAATAAAATGCTGATGTATGCAATTTGGTTAACATTTTGTTATAGGCAATCCAGTAATATCTATCAAAATTACAAGTGCATGTACCAATTGTCTAGCAATGCCACTTCTAAGAATCTATATGGGTGACCCAACTCTCTCTTGCTGTATAACAAACCACTCCAAAACTCAGTGCCATAAAACAACAATTTTATTATGCTCATGATTTCGTGTGCCAGCAATTCAGGAGGAGACAGAGGGCACAACTTGTTTCTCCTCCATGCAGACTGGGACTTCAATTGGTGTGACTGGAATGGCTTCAGGGAGCTGGGATCCAGCTAGATGAGAGCCACATGATTGTGACTTCTTCATTGTCAACCGTGTTACGAGGTTCTTCTCCATGCTGTGCCTGCTGGGGCTGGAACATCAAAGATAGCTCCTCCACTCCTTTGCCAAGGTGACAGCACTCTTGACCTGGTTGTTTCAATTCCCTAGTTCCTCACACTGAGGTAAAGTCCAGAATTTAAAGGGATTATTGGTCAGCTTTAATCACTGAGAGGGGAGGGAGGTCAAAGAGCAGTCACAGTGGTTGTTCAGAGTGATTGAGATGGTGTGGGGATGAACTGGTATAGGAGAGAGCAGAATGACCCATGCCTGAGACTTGTCTGTGTCCCATTCCAAGGAACTTAGAACTGTCTTCAAGTCATGGTAGTTGATGCTCTGGAAGGGGATGATTGTGATCCATCCTCTCAGATCATAGACAAAGCAATGGAATAAAATTCAAAATGGACATCTCTTTGCATTCCCTCACTTGCCAGCATACACTCTTGGTGATGAGATGCTGCTGGTAATCCCATAATCTAATTGAATGGTTCTATTAATGTCTTTTGTATGACTTAAAATTTATTTTAAAAAAAATTTTTTTTGGTGGTGCCTGGGTGGTTCAGTCATTTGAGTGTCCAACTTCTGCTTAGGTCATGATCTCACTGCTCATGGGTTCGGGCCCCATGTAGGGCTCTGTGCTGACAGCTCAGAGCCTGGAGCCTGCCTAGGATTCTGTCTCCATCTCTCTGCCCCTCCCCTGCTCATGCTCTGTCTCTGTCTCTCTCTTTCTCTCAAAATATAAAATAAAACATTAAAAAATGTTTAGGGAGAGAGAGCAGGGCACACGGGCAGAGGGAGAAAGAGAGAGAAGAGAAAGAGAGAGAGAGAGAGAGAGAGAGAGAATCCCAAGCAGCCTCCACACACAGCACAGAGCCTGATGTGGGGCTTGATCACATGACCCTGGGATCATGACCTGAGCTGAAATCAAGAGTCGGACACTCAACCAACTGAGCCACCCAGGTGCCCCTAAAATTTTTTAATTTAAAAGTTTAGTCATTAATTTAAAAAAATTTTTTTGAATATTTATTTTTGAGGGGGAAGGGGGAGAGGGAGAGGGTCACAGAATCTGAAGCAGGCTCCAGACTCTGAGCTGTCAGCACAGAGCATGACACGGGGCTCAAACCCATGGACCACAAGATCATGACCTGGGCTGCAGTGGGATGCTTAACCAACTGAGGCACCCAGGTGCCCCTAGTCGTTAATTTTTATACTATGAGACTGACCCTTCTTAAAACTTTGGGCATCAGTTCAAACCAATTCCTTGGCAGCAAATCCTGTGCTATGTTAAGCTAACAATTCTTCACACTTTTCAATGGACAAGCCTCTAAATCTAACCTCTTTTAAAAGATCCAAATTGGGAGTTCTTGTTTGTTTGTTTGTTTGTTTGTTTGTTGTATTGTGTCTTTCCTTTGTTTTGCTTTGCACTCATCACTTCCATGAAACTTTGGAAGTCAGCAACAAACGTCAGGTATGGATTGTTCCACACTCCCCACCCCCGCCTTTGCTAGTTCACCTCACGCACTCTCGCTGCACTTCTTTATGAGTGTGCTGAGGTTGCTTCAGATCTGCTGTCTCAACAACTTTCAAGGGTACAATCCAGAATTATAACTATAGTCATCATGCTGTACGTTAGATCCCCGGGACTTAGTCATCTTATAACTGAAGCCTTTTACCTTTGACCAGTATCTCCCCATCTCCCTGTGAGATCACGACCTGAGCCAAAACCAGGAACCGGATGCTTAACCGACTGGGTCACCCAGGTGCCCCTAAGTGTTGTTTTTTTTTTAATTATATATAAGTGCTTTACTGAATTTTATATATGATTTAGAAAATTGATAGGCTTTGGCTTGATGTATTATATTTACATTATATTTGTTTTACATATAAAACAATAGAAAATAGGTCTCTGTTACTGTTTTGACACAGAATATCTTATTTTTAGAAATAGATTACTGATATTAAGCAGGAGTTACCCACATTGTATTGTTCTTTAGCACACTTAAGGAACTGCGTAGAAACAAATCTGGAAGAATACAAAGCAAAGTCATAATGGCGTGTGTAGCAAGGTAGTGATGTTCACCCAAATCCCACGGCTCCACTGCATTTCCCAGCCTTACTGTAGTGAGGCCAGGGTTGTGGGACTATTCCTCATCAGTGGGTTGGGAGAGAAAGCCACATGAGGTTACTGCAAATCTGAGATGAAGGCAATGTAAACTCCATATTCTCTCTCCCCTGCTGTGATGGCTGCCACATAAATAAGAAGAAAGAGCATTTGAACGATTTCATCTTTAACTCTTTGGTTTGTTCTTCCTGAATGCCCACACTCGAATTATTACTGTAGACACGACTAGATCTTTGATCCCCAGAAGTGCGTCCCCTGAAATTACAGAGCTGGACAGGAAAGAAAAGCCAGGGTGCCAGGAAAGCCATGAGTGAGTTATTTCAAAATGCTTTAAGAGTTAATGACTGTTAACTTCCAGTCTGACTCCGGAAGTGGGCTTCTCTCAGGTTCCTCTTCCTGCAAACTTCTGTCTCTGCACAGCACCCCATTAGAGGTGCCCCTTCCATGCTCTTGTCCTCCCCAGTCCACACTTGCCTTTAGAACAGTCGCTACCACCAGTGAGAAAGAGGCTTAACTTCCGCAAGGGGCGGGGCTTTGCACTTGGGCAAACTTGAAACAGTGAGGACACAGCCCTGCAGAGAAGGGATCAAATCTGCCGCAGGCAGTCCTGCCTTTCTTTCCAGTCCAGCTGAAATCATTCGAACACTGGTGTTCCACTACTGGCAAGAAAACACGGTCCACCTGATAGCAAGTAACTACTGATTAAATTTCCTATTTTAACTGTTATTGTGTGCATGTGGCATAAATGAGAATGTCAGACACAGGCACATGGTGGGGCTCTTTTGCAGCAGGGAGTCTCTGTGGAGATTGAGAAGAGGAAGAAGATAGACTGCGCTTTTGTTTTATTTTCTTTCTCTTTGAGCTGAGCTGGCAAGTCACGGGTTTTAACAAGGAGTCATCTGGGTTTTTGTTTTTTTGTTTTTGTTGTTTGTTGTTTGGTTGTGGTTTTTTTGACAGTAAATCAGATAAGCTCACTTTCACGAAAAGTTCCTCAGTGTTGATTTCTACTTCCCAGGCTATGCTTAAAAAAAAAATTTTAAGAACAATTTTCCTGATTTTAAGGGAAACAATTTAGAGTGACTGCTTTGCCTGAAGTATAGTCAGTTTACAGGAACTGTAAACATCGTATAGTTTAGTTTACATGTTACTGGCAAACAGAGCTTCCTTAACATAAAGTCAGTGAAAAGAATTTGGACATTCCCATGTGCTCATGAGTTTTCTGTGCCTTGTCACTTTGGTATATGCTGTGAGAAAAAGAGCTCTTTAAGCAAAAGAGAAAAACTATCTGATGAAACAAAGCGATGTATAGGAAAAGGGATAGACCCTAGGGCTTCTTCATGCTGTTGAGGAAAGAAGAAAATGCAAGTAATTGATGGATTGAATGAAATGTATTTCTGGATTCAAAGATAGTATACTTGATTCATGGAGTCTCTTGCAAGGACTGCAAGGCAGAGTGGTGGGGTTGGAGAGAGAGGAGAGGTAGGGAAGAAGGGAGCAAGGTGGGGAAAGGAGAGAAGGAAAGAAAAGACTGAACCTCACATCTGGGGAAGGCAGATTTAGAGAGGAAGGTGAGAGAGGGAAATGGTGAGGCCAAAGAGAGCAGGAGGGGCAGGAGGTCTTGGGAGGATGGAGGAAGTAGAGAAGAGGTAGGTGTGGAGACCAGGAGCAGGTAGGGCTTACAAACTAAACCCGCTTCTGAACTCACTAGGTGACTTTGGGCAAGGGACTCTATTTCTCTGTAAGACAGATTAATTATCTCCCCCATCAGCTATGAGTAAACAAACGAGCCATGGGTATGACAGTGCTCTCGGAATACAAGAGTCTTTCATGATGCAGAACTAATAAACTAAAAACATAAATATAAATGTAAGTATATAAATGTATAGGGGCGCCTGGGTGGCGCAGTCGGTTGAGCGTCCGACTTCAGCCAGGTCACGATCTCGCGGTCTGTGAGTTCGAGCCCCGCGTCGGGCTCTGGGCTGATGGCTCAGAGCCTGGAGCCTGTTTCCGATTCTGTGTCTCCCTCTCTCTCTGCCCCTCTCCCGTTCATGCTCTGTCTCTCTCTGTCCCAAAAATAAATAAATGTTGAAAAAAAAATTTTTTTAAATAAATGTATAAATATAAATGTATAATATAACATATATTATACATTTATACATTGTATATATAATATTTATAAACATATATAATATATATTTATAATAACATTTATATATAATATATATATTATTGGTCTCTGGCCTCTCTGTCCCTCAGGAACAGCAATGGACCAACAGGGATGCAGTCATTCTGGTAAGAATATGAATTCTTGTGTGTGTGTGATTATTTTACCATATTTTCTGCCTATTTTATATAAAAATCATTCTACCCTCTCTAAGCAAAGCATAAGCTATCAGATGCTTCTTCATTAGAGAGAAAAATTTTATGCTGCTCATTCCAGTATTTCCCTGGTCCAGCCATTTCATTAGTGGTCAAGAACACACCCCAGCCCAGAGAAGTCAGAGGAACCATCTCTGACCTTGAAACGGAGTCAGGTTACTTAACCGACTGTGAGATGGAACTCACAGTCTTGACTACACATCTCTGATCTTCAGAAAATGTGTACTTTAGACAGCCAGTACGGGGTGATTTGGGCAAGCCTTGCATGACAAGATATGTTTCTTTTCTTTTTTTTTTTTTTAACATTTATTCATTTTTGAGAGAAAGAGCGTGAGCAGGGGTGGGGGTGGGCGGGGGCAGAGACTGAAGGAGACACAGAATCCGAAGCAGGCTCCAGGCTCTGAGTTGTCAGCACAAAGTCCGATGCGGGGCTTGAACTCACAGACCACAAGATCATGACTTGAGCTGAAGTCGGACACTTAACCAACTGAGCCATCCAGGCGCCCCATATGTTTCTAAATCCATCTCGTCCCCTGAGTATGTTTTTCTAAGATCCAACGTGGCATTCCTAGAGAAACTGAGATGTTTTAAAAATCATTGTTTGTTTTATTTGATAATGGAGTTAGCTTCTGTTTTAACAATACAGTGTATTGGAAGATTCTCTTTGCCCATAAGGTGGGAATATCTCCCATTGTTAAAAATATCCCATTGGCGTAAGCAGTATATTCATGACACTGCAAACTTGCTCTACAGAACCATGTATGAAGAACCAACACGCCAGAGGATCAGAGCTGAGAATCATGCTGGTGGGCAAAACAGGAACCGGCAAAAGTGCTACAGGGAACAGCATCCTCAGGATGCAAGCATTTGAATCGCGGCTGAGTGCCCAGTCCATCACTAAGACTTGCAGTAAACATGAGGGAAGCTGGGGAGGGAGGGAGATGGTCATTATTGACACACCGGATATGTTTTCTGGGAAGGACCACTCTGATTCCTTGTACAAAGAGGTGTGGAGATGCTACTTACTCTCTGCACCAGGACCCCATGTGCTGCTCCTGGTGGCCCAGCTGGGCCGATTCACCGACCAGGACCAGCAGGCCGTGCAGAGGGTGAAGGAGATCTTTGGAGAAGATGCCATGAGACACACAATTGTCCTCTTCACCCACAAGGAAGACCTGGAGGGAGAATCCGTGACGGATTACGTCCGCGACACAGATAACAAAGCCCTGTGCAAGGTGGTGGCAGCATGTGGGGGCAGAGTGTGTGCCTTTAACAACTGTGCTACAGGGAGTGATCGGGATGGCCAAGTGAGGGAGCTAATGGATGTGATTGAGGACCTGGTGTTGGAGAAAAGGGGTGACCACTATACCAATGGGCTCTACAGCCTAGTAACAGCATCAGAATGTGGACCTGTGTGGTCAGAGGAAAGGTTCAAGGATTTCAAAAGAGATCTTGTGAAGTACATGCAAATTCAGAGACGTTACTCAGCTGAATCAAATGGCCTGAAACAAGGCCTAATCAAAACATTCGTCTTTATTTTATTTTGTATTCATTTATTTGCCAAATTCCCAGTTCTGTTATTGTGTCCATTGTACAGAGTGTGCAACTTGTTTTACTGCTTTCTCGTTAGAATGTGCAGTTTGTTCTGTAGATTGCTGTTCTTTATAGCTGGAATATTGATGACAATTTTGAGAAAGATCACTGGGCTGGAATGAATAACTCGTAGAGCATAGTTACAGGTCAGCAATTATTTACTCACTGCCATATATGGGGTGAGTCCAGGTGCTTCCCCTGTAAAATGCAGTGCCTGACATCAGTAAATGTTTGAGATTCTGTAAAGTGTTTAAATCTTGACATTGCTTGGGGCACCTGGGGGGCTCAGTGGATTAAGTGTCTGACTTCAGCTCAGGTCATGATCTCACGCTTCATAGATTCAAGCCCCACGTTGGGCTCTGTGCTGACAGCTCAGAGCCTGGAGCCTGTTCAGATTCTGTCTCACTCTCTCTCTGCCCCTCCCCCACTCATACTCTCTCTACTTTCTCAATATAAATAAGTACACTTTAAAATAAATAAATATTTTTGAAAAACAAAGAAATGAGGGAAGGAAAATGGAGCACACCCAAAACTTCTCCAATAAGAATAGAAGAATGAAAATTAATAAATTCAATTCCCACACCAAAAAATACCCATGAAAAGGAAGTAAACTAAAGGAAAGTATGGAAATAATAAAGATAAAAACAAAAATTAATGTGGTGGGGAATAAAACATACAGGGCCTAATTAATAAATTAAAACTCTGGTTTGTTGAAAAAAAATAAACTACTCATCTTTTTGGATAAGAAAAGGGGAAAAGGACACAAATAAAATTTTCAATATGATAAGAGGTTGTGACAATTAATTAGAAGAAATTTTTAAAATTTAAGACTTCTTCACAAATAAATGTGAAGATCTGGATGAAATGGATAACTTTCCTGGGGAAATACAGATTAGCAAAACTATTTCCACTAGACAGATGAAGGTGAAATAGACCAATTTACATGGAAGAGATTGAGAAAGCCATTCAGGGACCACACCACAAAGTAAGTACCAAGGCCAGATGGTTTTGCATGGGAGTTCTTCTGAACCTTCAACATTCAGATAGTCCCAGTGCTCTTTAAATTGTTGCAGAACATTGGAAATGAAGGGAAATTTCCCTAACTGCTTTTTCAAAAGAAGTATAGCATTGATACCTAAGCTTGATAAAGACCATACAAAAAGATGAAACTATAAACCAATATCTCTCATGAGTATCAAAACAAAAATACCAAATAAAATACTAGCAAATAGACTCCAACACCACATTCTTAAACATAAATGAAAAATTGATTCGTTATTGGAAAATCTATTAATGTCATTCACCTTATCAATAGACTTAAGGAAAAATAATCATAAGGTTATTTCCATAGATGACTTGTGAAAGCCTTTGACAAAATTTAACAGCTATTCATGATAAATAATATAATAGCTATTCACTCAAGAAAAGAGTAGACAGGGGCACCTGGGTGGGTCAGTTGGTTACATGTCTGACTCAATTTCAGCTCAGGTCATGATCTCACAGTTCTTGGGATTGAGCAGCGCATCTGACTCTTTGGGACAGTGTGGAGCCTGCTTGGGATTCTCTCTTCCTCTCCCTGCCACTCCCCTGCTCACACATGCTCGCTCTCCCTCCCTCTCTCTCTCTCTCTCTTTCTCAAAATAAATTTTAAAAACTTTTATAAAAAGTGGAGAATACTTGTTTAAAATATTTATACACACACAAATACAAATTTGTGTATACAAATACAAATACAAACTACTGTAATCCAGTATCTCACTTACTTAACTGGGAATCACTGAAGATATATTGAGGAACAAAGCAAGCCATGTCCATCCTTTACTATTCAACATCGTGATAGACGTCTTAGCCAATGCAATGAGATAAGAGCAGTCAATTATGGGCATAAGACTAAATAAAAAAGAAGTGATAAACTGTGGTGATCCATAAGATGGAATCCTAGTCAGCAATTAAAGAGGACAAACTATGGACACACACCACATGGATGATTCTCAAAGTTTTTATGCTGAGTGAGTGAAGCCAGTCTCCAAAGGGACTTTGTTTTACTTATCTCTAAATTCTCAGTGTACTCTTTTGTTGTTGTTTTGTTTATTTATTTACTTTGAAACAGAGGAAAGGGAGAGTAAGCACAAGCAGGGGAGGGGAAGAAAGAGAGGGAGAGAGAGAATCCCAAGCAGGCTCCAAGCTGTCAGCGTAGAGCCCGATATGGGTCTCCAGCCCACCAATGGTGTGATCATGACCTGAGCTGAAATCAAAAGTCAGTCACTCAACCGACTGAGCCAGCCCGGTGCTCTTAGATTCTCATTGTAGTATTATGGTATAAAATCTACCCTGAAGTAAAACAATCAATGAATGTTAATGAATGGATAAATAGATATAAACTCTTAAAGCTGGAGAGAAGTGAATGTGTCGCACATGTCATTCTCCTATTGTGTGAACCACCATGTGTAATATCTATCAAGGACTTTCTACCTGCATTCTGCCATGGGAGACAAATGGACATCACTGCTCTCAAGGTATTTCAATATTTTTTAATGTTTATTTTATTTTTGAGAGAGACAGAGACAGAGACAGAGCATGAGTTGGGGAGGGGCAGGGAGAGAGGGAGACACAGAATCTGAAGCAAGCTCCAGGCTCCAAGCCCTCAGCACAGAGCCCATGCAGGGCTCATACTCATGAACTGTGCAATCATCACCTGAGCCGAAGACGGACACTTAATTGACTGACCCCTCAGGTGCCCCTCTCAGGGTATTTCACGTGGGACTCTCATCTCCCTAGTGCTTCTCAGGAGTAGAACCTTTGGCTTTGCCTCATCTACAGCATTAACCTGAATGCAAAGGTGACAATAATTGAATGTACTTAGGAAAGAATCGCTGTAGTTAAAGACATTTTTTTCAGATTAAACCTGTATTTACTTTTTATTGGGAGGTATGTGTGTCTCTTTGTTTAAATATTTGCTCACAGAAGGTTATAATACAGTAGGATGTTAAATTCATAATGGAACTTTGGCTAAAATTCCAATAATGAAAACAGTAGATGCAAAGTGTATGCACATTCTACAGTGAAACCAAATCTATCTCAATCTGAGTGACTATTTTTTTTAATTATTACTTCTTTTTAAAATTTTCATTCCTTAGTTAGCATATAGTGCAATAATTATTTCAGGAATAGAATCCAGTGACTCATCTCCTATATATAACACCCAGTGCTCATCCCAACAAGTGTCTTCCTTAATGCCCTTTACCCATTTAGCCCATCCCCCATCCACAACCCCTCCAGAAACCCTCTGTTCTCCATATTTAAGAGTCTCTTAGGTTTTGTCCCTCTCCCTGTTTTTATATTATTTTTTGCTTCCTTTCCCTTATGTTCATCTGTTTTATATCTTTGTGCCATACTGTCTTGATTATTACAGTTTTATAATACATCTTGAAATCTGGAATTGTGATGCCTCCAGCTTTGCTTTTCTTTCTCAAGATTGCTTTGGCTATTCGGGGTCTTTTATGTTTCCATACAAATTTTAGGATTGTTTGTTCCAGCTTTGTAAAAATGCTTGTGTTATTTTGTTAGGGATTGCATTGAATATGTAGATTGTTAGGGTACTATCAACATTTTAACAATATTTGTTATTCCAATGCATGAACATGGAATATTTTTCCATTTTTTGTGTCTTCTTCAATTTCTTTCATAAGCTTTCTATAATTTTCAGTGTATAGATTTATCACCTCTTTGGTTAGGTTTATTCCTAGGTATTTTATGGGTTTTGGTGCAGTTGTAAATGGGATTGATTCCTTGATTTCTCTTTCTGTTGCTTCATAACTGGTGTATAGATATGCAATCGATTTCTGTGCATTGATTTTATATCCTGTGACTTTTGAATTCATATATCAGTCCTAAGAATTCTTTGGAGGCATCTTTTGGGTTTTCCATATAGAGTATCATATCATCTGCAAATAGTGAAAGTTTGACTTCCTCCTTGCCAATTTGGATGCCTTTTATTCCTTTGTGTTGTCTGATTGCTAAGGCTAGGGCTTCCAATACTGTGTTGAATAACACTAGCAATAGTGGACATCCTTGTCCTTCTCCTGACCTTAGGGAGAAAGCTCTCAGTTTTTCACCATTGAGGATGATATCAGCAGTGGGCCTTTTGTATATGGCTTTTATGATCTTGAGGTATGATTCTTCTATCCCTACTTTCTTGAGGGTTTTTATAAAGAAAGGATGCTGTATTGTGTCAAATGTTTTCTCTGCATCTATTGAGAGGGTCATGTGACTGTTTTCCTTTCTTTTATTGATGTGATGTATCACATTGATTGGTTTGTGGATATTGAACAAGGCCTGCATCCCAGGTATAAATCCCATGAATTTACTGAATAATTATTCTAATGTATTGTTGGGTCCAGTTGGCTAGTATCTTGTTGGAAATTTTCGCATCCATATTCACCAGGGAAATTGGTCTGTAGTTCTCGTTTTAGTGGGATCTTTGTCTGGTTTGGGAATCAAGATAATGCTGGCCTCGTAGATTGAGTTTGGAAGCTTTCCTTCCATTTCTATTTTTTAGAAAAGCTTCAAAAGAATAAGTGTTAACTCTTCTTTAAATGTTTGGTAGAATTCCCCTGGAAAGCCCTACAGCCCTGGACTCCTGTTTGTAGGGAGATTTTTGATTACTAATTCAATTTCTTTACTGGCTATGGGTCTGTTCAAATTTTCTATTTCTTCTTATTTCAGTCTTGGTAATTTATATGTTTCTAGGAATTTGTCCATTTCTTCCAGATGGCCCAATTTATTGGCATATAATTGTTCCTAATATTCGCCTATTATTGTTTGTATTTCTGCTGTGTTGGTTGTGATCTCTCCTTTTTCTTTCTTGATTTTATTTATTTGCATTTTTTCCTTTTTCTCTTTGATCAAACTGGCTAAGGGTTTATCAATTTTGTTAATTCTTTCAAAGAACCAGCTTCTGGTTTCATTGATCTGTTCTACTGTTTTTTGTTTTTGTTTTTCATAGCATTGATTTCTGCTTTGCTCTTTATTATTTCCCATCTCCTGCTGGTTTGGGGTTTATTTGCTGTTCTCTTTCCGGTTGTTTAAGGTGTAAGGTTAGGTTGTGTACCTGAGACCGTTCTTCCTTCTTTAGGAAGGCCTGGATTGCTATATACTTCCCTCTTATAACCACATTTGTTGAGTTCCAGAGGTTTTGGGCTGTGGTGTTATGTTCATTGGCTTCCATATACTTTTAATCTCCTCTTTAACTTCTTGGTTAAGCCATTCATTCTTTAGCAGGACGTTCTTTACTCTCCAAGTATGTGTTGTCTTTCCAAATTTTTCCTTGTGGTTGATTTCGAGTTTCATAGTGCTGTAGTCTGAAAATATGCACGGTATGATCTCGATCTTTTTGTACTTGTTGAGGGCTGATTTGTGTCCCATATGTGATCTATTCTGGAGCATGTTCCATGTGCACTTGAGAAGAATGTGTATTCTGCTGCTTTGGGATGACATGTTCTGAATATATCTGTTAAGTCCACAGGTCCAGTGTGTCATTCAAAGCCACTGTTTCATTGGTTTTCTGCTTAAATGATCTGTTTATTGCTGTAAGTGGGGCGTTGAAGTCCCCTACTCTTATGGTATTATTATCAATGAGTTTCTTTATGGTTGTGATTAATTGGTTTCTATATTTGGGTGCTTTCATGGTGGAGGCATAAACGTTTACAATCGTTAGGTCTTCTTCATGGATAGACCCCTTAATTATGATATAATGCCCTCCTTCATCTCTTGTTGCTGTCTTTATTTTGAAATCTAGATTGTCTGATATAAGGATGGCTACTCTGGCTTTCTTTTGGAGACCATTAGCATGATAGATGGTTCTCCATCCCCTTACTTTCTATCTGAAGGTTACTTTAGGTCTAAAATAGGTCTCTTGCAAACAGCATAAAGATGGATCTTGTTTTTTTATCCATTCTGTTACCCTATGTCTTTTGATTGGAACATTTAGTCCACTGACATTTAGAGTGAGTACTGAAATTTATGAATTTATTATCATTTTGTTGCCTGTAGAGTTTGAGTTTCTGGGGATGTTCTTTGGTCCTTTCTAGTCTTTGTTGCTTTTGGTCTTTTTTTGTTTTGGTTCATCTTTTCTCCCCTCAGATAATCCCACTTAAAATTTCTTGCAGGGCTGGTTTGGTAGTCGCAAACTTCTTTATTTTGCATTTGTCTGGGAAACTCTTTATCTCTCCTTCTATTTTGAATGACAGTCTTGCTTGATAAAGAATTCCTGGCTGCATATTTTTCTGATTCAGCACATCGAATATATCCTGCCACTCCTTATTGGCCTGCCAAGTTTCTGTGGATAAGTCTGCTGAGAACCAGATCTGGCTTCCCATGTAGGTTAAGGACTTTTTTCCCTTGCTGATTTCATAGTTCTTTCCTTGTCTGTGTATTTTGTGATTTGATTATGATAAGCCTTGTTGATCTTTGATTTTTGTTGAATCTAATGGGAGTTCTCTGTGCTTCCTGTATTTTGATGTCTGTGTCTTTCCCTAGGTTAGGAAAGTTTTCTGCAATTATTTGTTCACATAAATTTTCTACCCCTTTTTCTCTCTCATCTACTGGGGCGCCTATTATTCAGATGTTTTTCCTCTTTAATAAGTCTCTGAGTTCTCTAAATCGTATATCATACTCTTTTGCCTTCGTTTCCCTCTTTTTTTTTCCTGCTTCATTATTAAACAGAAGTTTGTCCTCTACATCGCTGATTTGCTACTCTGCTTCATCCATCCTTGCCGCTGTGGCAACCTTTTGAGATGTATCTCAGTTCTAGCATTTTTAATTTAGTACTGACAAATTTTAATTCTTTTATCTCAACAGAAAGGGATTCTATGCTTTTTTAAGCTTCAGCTAGTATTCATATGATCAAGATTCTAAATTTTGGTTCAGACATTTTGTTTATATCCATGTTAAGTCCCTGGCTGTCATTGCTTCCTGTTCTTTTTTGGGGGTGAATTCCTTTGTCTAGGAAGAAAAGGATTAATAAAAGAAAAACTAAAAATTAAAAACAATACAAAAATATCACATAAAGGATGTTAGGTCCTAAGTGTGTTTTGGTCTGATTGTTGAAAGGAATTTGATGTAACAGAGGAAAAGGGGAAAGAAAAGAAAAGAAAAAGAAGGGGAAAAAAGTAGGAAACATTTGAAAATATTTTTTATAAATTTTTTTCAACGTTTTTTTTTGGGGGGGGACAGAGAGAGACAGAGCATGAACGGGGGAGGGGCAGAGAGAGAGGGAGACACAGAATCGGAAACAGGCTCCAGACTCCGAGCCATCAGCCCAGAGCCTGACGCAGGACTCGAACTCACGGACCGCGAGATCGTGACCTGGCTGAAGTCGGACGCTTAACCGACTGCACCACCCAGGCGCCCCGAAAATATTTTTTATAAAGAATACAATAAAATTGAATAAAATGAAATTATGAAAGTAAAATAGAGTAAAAATTTACAAAAGAAGTAAAAAATGCAGTAGAAAATTTTAAGGAAAATATTTTTTATAAAAATGGAAAATAAAAATAATTTTTCTTTCTGTACTCAAGAACAAGAAAGGAAGAGAAAAAAATATTAAATAAATGGATCAGCAAACAGAATGAAATATGAATGAAATTACATCCAGTTTCCCCTAGAAGTTGAACTATGGAGCACTTTATAGTCCAGAGAATACACTAATCAGGTGGAGAGACTTGTTGTAGTCCTCTAGAGCTTCATTAGCGCAGTTGGATGGGGCTTGGTGTAATGGCTCTGTTCTCCACTGTATGGCGCTGCTAGGGTTACTGGTGTGGATCATTGTGGCATGTGTATGCGTGAATGCGCATGCATGGGAGAGGTGTAAATGGCGTCACCCAGGTACCCAGTCTCCAGAATCAGAACTCTGTGCTCTCACCCACGGGCAAACATGCAACCGTCCTTTGTCTCCAGCTTCCATCCACTCCCCACTTCTACACTATCCATGACCAAGCAATCAAGTGGCACCTCCCTTCTGAATTTTATCTCAGATGGAGCTGTGTTTCCAAACTCTTCATTTCTGAGGGCCTGGGGCTTGAACCCACTCTGACCCTCTGTGGAAGTGTCTTGCCAAGCAATGGCCAGGTGCTGGTGGCTCCTGGGAACGTTTGTGTGGTGGCGCTACTGCAGATGCCCAGAGACTACTACTGCCAACCTGCCCCACAAAATTTTCACGTGATCATGTAGCAGCAGCGTCTCAGAGATTATGGCAAATCACAACATACATGTGGTGCCAGACTTCACCACCCTTAACGCCCTTGTTCCAACACCAGCAAATAGCTGTTCTCTGAAGTCCACTGGGACCTTTGACTGTGGGTAGGCCACACGGCCTCTACCAAATGTCCTCTTATCAGGGTAACCACCTCTCGTCATGTGGCCTGAGGAGCCCTCAGACCTCACTGTCTGCTCCTAGGGATTCGCCCTCCCCACCACAGCATCGCCAAGTATTGAGCCGCAGAGTTTCCAACTCTGTGTTCCCCTGTTTATAGAGTCCCCCTTAATGGTATTGAAACTCTGCTTTATCCTTTCTATGTTTCCTGGTCAGTCCCTTATGGGTGTTTCCACTCTTTCTCTTTCTCTCCAGCTGCTTTTGGGGGGAGTATTTTCCTGTACTCTATCCCCTGTGTCTGTCCTTCTCTACACAAGCAAAAACAACTCCCTACCCTCCTTGGGTTCTCTCTCCCCAAATCACCTTTCTGTGACTCGTACCTGCCAAGTTCTATGGCTCAAGTTATGCAGATTGTTGGATTAATCCTCAGGTACATTTTCTGGGTGTGCAAAAATGCTTTGGTGCTTATCTACCTATATTTCAAGGTCAAGAGAAGCAGAAAACTTCCATGCTACTCTGCCATCTTGGCCCTTCTCCTGAGTGACTATTTCTAAAGAGATTGTGAGCTTCTTTGTGTTGTGCTTCTCTTATCCTCAAGATTAACTAAAAGTACAGTCTAAACCTATGTGTGTTGAGGAAAACTGGGAGAGATATATGTCCCTTTGGGCAAAATGGGTTTGGACATGGAGAAGCCAATTTCAAGATGGCAGAGCAAGGAGAGTTTCCATAAGTCACATATGACTACTAGAACATATTGGTACATGTAAATGTGCTTTGGGAAATGCTAGAATGGATTATGTGAGAAGGACCAAGTAGAAAAGTAGAAAAGGGATAAAGACCCTCCCACTGCTATCCATATATTAAAAGGAATTTTTGCTCCAGGAAAACCAGAAAGGCCTCTGAAGCCTTGGTTACACATAATTTCTATCAGTGCATAATGAATGAATCCAAGGAGAATGTGGTGTTTGACTGGCAGAGGGTTTAAGGATGTGGCTGGGAACTTCCAAGGAAAAGGAGGAGAAATATCTTGAGGGTAGACCAAGACTAGTTCCGAAATCATCTTGAACTTTTACCAAAAAGTGAAACTCACCCTTGTGTTCTTAGAATAGGTAGCAAAAGTGGAGTGCCTGGGAGGCTCAGTCAGTTGAACATCCTACTCTTGGTTTCAGCTCTGGTCATGATCTCATGGTTTGTGGGTTCAACCCTGCATTGGGTTCTGCACTGATGTGTGGAGCCTGCTTCGGATTCTCTTGATCTCTGCCTCTCCCCTGCTCATGCTCTCTCAAATAAATCAATAAATACATTTTAAAGTAAATAATAAAGAAAATTATAGCAAAGATGTTTTCCAAGAAAAAGAGCACTCCAATTTTATAGAAATATGAGAGAACAGAAAATTTTTATTATAATAACAACAAACAAATAATTCAACTGGGAAGGGGCGGTATGTACAGTAAGTAATAAAGGTCTGAGGTGATGGAGGTGAAGTGGCAACAGTTAGTTTCACATGAAAAGGAGATAACTGGTTATTCAGCAAATATGTTGCATTGAAGTCAGTCAAAGAGTTGCTGTAGATATATCTGAATACAGCAAACGGTTCTCTTCTGTGTTGAATCTCTGTCTTTCAACTGCTCTTTCTGGCATTTCACTTAGTTGAGTTCTGAGAGGTCTATTTTCCAAACAACTCTTTGTTCTTCAGTGGGCAGCTTATAAGGAACAATTTGAATCCTTCTGTAAAACTGTTACTAAATAAATTTCCATTAATCTGGGAAGAATTCTATAAGCATCTCCATCAATAGATTATCCAACACAAAGAACCAATCTTTCTTTTTTTATTTTGTATTTATTTATTTAAATTTATTTATTTTTGAGAGACAGAGAGAGACAGAGCACAAGTGGGGGAGGGGCAGAGAGAGAAGGAGACACAGAATCTGAAGCAGGCTCCAGGCTCTGAGCTGTCAGCACAGAGCCCCACGTGGGGCTCGAATTCACAACCATGAGATCATGACCTGATCTCAAGTCGGACACTTAACCGACCAAGCCAGGCAGGCACCCCAAAGAACCAATCTTTCTAACAAACTGTATGGGGAAGGTGATCACTGTGTCCCAAAGGCAAAAACAAGTGAGTAGAAGTCACAAAGGGAGAGGGTACACCAATCTAGAAAGAATCTAGATTTTATTCAGGATAAATAGGTAAAGTTTGGGGTCATCTTCTTAGAAGAGCATCAATACGTTCTACTCTGGAGTTCCACAAATTGAGAATTTGTCCCTCCCCTGTTAAGTCAATCAAATATCTACCAATCGCCAACAGTGAACCTGATTATACCCCTTAGTCTTGAGAGTCTGAGAGACAGAAGGAAGAGTGCTCCAAGGTTGGTGAATGAGTTGGGGGGTGAGGGGTTGGGGAGGGCCAGCACAAAATGGGTAGGAAATAAGGAGATCTTCTCATTCAAGTTAATCTTCCATAAACAGGTGAAAGAAAAAAAAACAAAAGCCTTCTTCAGTGCTCCTATGATAAATTCAAGTAGTCAACATTGACTCTCAATTTGATAACTGGAATTTTGTTGCTTTAGGACATAGAAAACCTCTTTCTCTGCCAATTCTCTCTCCATGTTTTGCTTCATTTCTGTCACTCCAGTTTATCTTCCAGCTTTCTGACTTTGTCTTCAAACTCCCTTCTTATCTGCACCCTCTGTCTCTCTAGCTCTGCTCTGTAAAGTTTTTGCATCACTTGTATTTGTTTCTGAATTTCCTCTTCAGCCTTTTGGTACATCTTATTAGTGTAGCATCTTCCTTCATGCTCAGCCACCACTCACTGGACCAGGGCCAGCAGCTGGTTTCTCTGGGCCTGCTGCTCAGCTTCTGTCGCCAGATTGTTGAAAATACAGTAGCGATCACTAAACTTCCCCACCAGCTCTTGGATACCTTCTGGTGTTTCCTTTAAGTATTCATGGAAATTGATGCTATCCAAGTCATCTTTCCGGGTGAATAAGAGAATCATGTATCTCCTAGCTCGGAGTCCAAACATTTGCAAGATCTTTTCCATGGCCTTGTGCTCTTCCTGCATGTACCGGCCCAGCAGGACCACCAGGAGCAGAGCATGAGGCCCTGGGGAGGTCAGGAAGATGCAGGGAGCAATCTCCTTGCAGGTGTCAGCATCCTGTGCCCCAGTGTCAAAAATGACAGGCGTATCCACAACCACAATTTCTCTTCCCTGCCACCTGCTGCTCCCTTTCTTACAGGTCTTGGTGACTGATGTTGCCGCAATGCTGGAATGAAACACTTTCTCTCTGAGGGTGCTGTTGCCTGTGGCACTTTTCCCTGCTCCGATCTTACCCACTAAGACAAGTCTCAGCTGTGAAGCTCTTCCATCTTGGTCTCTAAACCCTGATACATCAAGAAGCAAAAGCCACAGCATTAGGATGGACCTCCAGCTGCTTCCTTATAGGGTCCCCCTTTTCCCCTCACACACACCCCTCCTCTTTTGCCCCAGGGTCCCCTCCCATAAGTGACTGCTGCACTCCCAGGAACTCTATAGAAGGCTTCTAAAGAAGCCTATTCGAAGTGTATAGAAAGCCTGAAGTTCTCTTGCAATACTTGGGGAATGCCCAAGTACTTTCCAGGATTTCCTGGAGCTTCTAACTCTTCCTAGGTAAGAGATTTTTCTGTGGGCTCTAAGTAGCTCACAGAAGAGGAAACAAAATACTGTAGTTTAAGAAGAGAATTCTGAGCTGCTGCTGCTGCTGCTGGTAGTTGTTCCTCATAAGAGCAATGCAGCAAGTAACACAAAATTTGACTTGGGGGCATCTCAGTGGGATACCCCTGCCACACCATTTTTATTCAAAATGGAAATTTTCTTCTGCCATTAAGAAGCCAGCCAGGGGGGTTACACAGGCCAACACAACCTTGCAGGGCACAAAAGGGATGCTTGTGTGGAAAGACAAAGTGTCTTTTTCTATTTGGTGTGTGCAACCACCCTGTCAGGGATTGTGACATGAGAGAGAACAATATAATTTATATTTAAAGTTAAAAACCTTAACTTAGAATCCAGTGAAGCTCTTATATTCTAAATTAAGACATTAAAGAATTATAGCCAGAAAATACCGACACTTCTCTAAGATTATTACAAAATCTCTTGATACACAAAAAATTAAAGAAACGGAGCACCTTGGTGGCTCAGTCGATTGAGCATTGGACTCTTGATATCGGCTCAGGACAGGATCCCAGAATTTTTGGGTTGAGTCCCACATCAGGCTGCATGCTGAGCATGAAGTCTGCTTAAGATTATCTCTCTCTTTCTCTCTTTGTCTCCCTCTTCCTCTCTTCTCCGTCTCTGTTTCTTAAAAATATGGAGGGGCACCTGAGTGGTTCTGTCGGTTGAGTGCTGGACTTCTACTCAGGTCATGATCCCACTATTTATGGGTTCCAGTCTAGCTTTGGGCTCTGTGCTGACATCTCAGAGCCTGGTGCCTGTATCCAATTCTGCGTGTCCCTCTCCTTATTTTTGCCCTTCCCATGCTCATTCTCTCTCTCTCTCTCTCTCTCTCTCTCACACACACACACACACACACACAAATGAATAATTTTTTAAAATTTTTAATGAAAGAAAAAACGGATACAGTTGAGTGCATTAGTAGAGTTATACTTTCTTAGCTTCACTAGATTAAGTATATTCTACTTCCTAGGACAGTTGACAGGTAATCCCAGCTCAGCATAAGAATTCTCACATTTTTCAGAATAACTGTGCCTTAAGTTAAACAACAAATCATCTATATAGCTCTTCTGCATTTCTTTTCAGTAATTCATTGCATATCTCTTCACTGTCTCTATATGGTCCCCATCTTCAGGATTTATAAAGCACAGAACCACCCTCGACCCAGGTGGAAGATAAGTGTGAATCATATTTGAAAGCCTGTTTCTCCAAGGAGGCAGACCCTGCCAGAACAGCCCTTGAGTGAGGCTGATTCCTGAATGGGAATCCTGTATTATAGCCATCCATCTCTCCGTGAACATAATGCATATGTTATGATACTCACAACATTAGAGACACTACTATAAACTGCATTTATTTGTCAGAGACACTAACAGCATTGATCCAGTCCCTTAGACCCAAAATCTAGCAACTGTCCTCGATTCTTCCCTTCCCTTCCCTTCCCTTCCCTTGCTTTCCCTTTCCTTTCCATATCAGCACATTCTCTGAGCTCCACCTGCAAATCTGTCTACTTTTCTCCCTCCACTTTGAAGGCCACCACACTAGCTCCCACTACCATCAGAATCCAGACCTCCAGAGTCTCCCAGCTGGTCTCTCTGCTTCCATTTGGTCCCCTTCCATCTACTCTGTCAATTGGAATACGCTTTTTAAAATGCCAATGGAGCAGAGGAGAGATATTGCAGAAGCTCCAGCTCTGGGTTCCACAAAATCTGTAGTTGGTCCCCACCTCCTTCCAAGGATTAGCAAAACCATCCCCAATGCAGAGTCCACACATGATAACCAGATCCCTGGCCTGAGACAGGTAGATTTCCAGAAACCGAGAACACTGAATACAGAATGGCTAAGATTATCAAAGGAAATATGTGGATGGGAGTTCAGATTATTATTTAGTTAGCATCCCTATGCAAGACTCCAACTTTGGGACAGCCTGAGGGCATCTCCCTAGCGAGGAGGAGTAGGGAAATCACGGGAGGAGAAACAGAAAGGCGTTTTACCCAGAGAGAGTGGACAGGGTGGACAGGAAAGAAAAAGCAGAGGAGATGAAGAGGAGATCAGATACAGGGGTGGAAACATTTTGCTCCAGCCGGATGAGGGCTGGCTGTCAGCACAAGAGAACCCCTCTGCTCGCTGTCCTCCCCCAGCCCAGCCCAGGAGGACTGGATCTCACTGATCTTACCGCAGCTGCTCCTGGGGTCACCGGGGCTGCAGCACAGAACACTGTTAGAGGTTGCCATTCAATGTGAATTCCTGCCATAGAGAAACATAATGTGTGGTTTTAGGGAGGTGGACGGTACTGGAAGCCTCAACCTCGTGTAGCCAACAGTTTCTTCTCTTCTGCACACTTGCCACTTGGTTTCCCTGCCCTATTTCCCAAGGCTTCTCTGCTCTCCACATTTGGGCTCATCTTCAGATTGTTCCCTTTTCTTCACACAATCATGCACTTCTGGTGGTCTGTTAGCACTCCTTCAGGGTGGCCTTCCCCTGGGATACTGAGGATTTACTGACAGACCCCTTCCACTCCCTTTAAGAAGCCAGACTTGCCTAAACAACGCATTCCTTGCTAATAAATTCCTTTCTTTGTCTTCTCTTTTAATGCCCTCTCCCTGCTTTTAAAGACCTTTCTTCTGTAGCGCAGTGGAGAGCCCCCCTATTTGCAGGATGAGATGCTGCCTGATTCATGAATCTTCCATAAAACCAATTTTCTTCCTGAATAGTGTTTCCTAACAAAATTACTGGAGAAAACTTTGACAAGGACAGGCTGAAAATGCTAGTTGTTCAGGACAGGCTCCTCTGACGGGAAGTTGTTGCATTCACACGACTCCTGAAACAGAATGCTACGGGCACCAGTGACAGTCACAACAAAGTTTATTGCAATGAGAGTCAAGGCCGACCGATCGGGACCAACACTCTTTATCAGAGTGCGGCTTCGAACAGCCGGGGTACAGAGTTTTTATAGCCGATTACATCGTTTTATCATCACCTGGGAACAAAACAGAGAAATAGTTCCCAGATGAGTTAGAAACAGTTCCCAGATGAGTTAGAAACAGTTCCCGGATGAGGTGATTATTTTATACTTTCTGCCATTAAGTTGCAACCAGTGGATCTCCTTGACCCTGCCTCTGATGCTCTTTTCTTTGAACTTTTGTTTCCTTCATTGGTGAAGCCTAATTTACAAGAGTAAAGCAAGGCTGTTATCTCTTAACCTTCAGTGTCAGAACAAAGCTGTTATTTTTCAAGCTACAGTGTCAACACAAAGCTGTTATCTCTCAAGCTACATGTTAGCCCTACACTACAATTTCACCCTTACAAAGTCATCAAAACACATCAAAACACATCAAAATGTACAACACTGTGAGCAAGACCGACTTCTCTTGTAAGAAGAGTTCTTTGTTTATCCTTTTAGGACAGGGAATAGGAAAGAGCTTCTTGTAAAGGGAGAAGAGAAATCACAGAATTTTTAAAAACCATCTTTGGACACAAGTTGGTGTTGGTGATGGGTGTTAGGGAGGGGGAGGATAACAGAAATACCGAAACAAAAGTTATCTGGGTGTTTCTTAAGGTCCTTCTTCCAGCTTGTGGGCTCTCTCTTCATTCTGGAGTGCTGTGCTGTGTATCCCAGCTCAGATGTCAAATCAAAAGACTGCACTTCTGGACATCCGGATGGCCAACAGGCACATGAAAAGATGCTCAACGTCGCTCCTCATCAGGGAAATACAAATCAAAACCACACTCAGATATCACCTCACGCCAGTCAGAGTGGCCAAAATGAACAAATCAGGAGACTATAGATGCTGAAGAGGATGTGGAGAAACGGGAACTCTCTTGCACTGTTGGCGGGAATGTAAATTAGTGCAGCCACTCTGGAAAGCAGTGTGGAAGTTCCTCAGAAAATTAAAAATAGACCTACCCTATGACCCAGCAATAGCACTGCTAGGAATTTACCCAAGGAATACAGGAGTACTGATGCATAGGGGCACTTGTACCCCAATGTTTATAGCAGCACTCTCAACAATAGCCAAATTATGGAAAGAGCCTAAATGTCCATCAACTGATGAATAGATAAAGAAATTGTGGTTTATATACACAATGGAGTACTACATGGCAATGAGAAAGAACGAAATATGGCCCTTTGTAGCAACATGGATGGAACTGGAGAGTGTGATGCTAAGTGAAATAAGCCATACAGAGAAAGACAGATACCATATGTTTTCACTCTTATGTGTATCCTGAGAAACTTAACACAAACCCATGGAGGAGGGGAAGGAAAAAAAAAAGAGGTTAGAGTGGGAGAGAGCCAAAGCATAAGAGACTCTTAAAAACTGAGAACAAACTGAGGGTTGATGGGGGGTGAGAGGGAGGGGAGGGTGGGTGATGGGTATTGAGGAGGGCACCTTTTGGGATGAGCACTGGGTGTTGTATGGAAACCAATTTGACAATAAATTTCATATATTGAAAAAAAAAGACTGCACTTCTGACAACACAAAGAAATAAAAGGCATCCAAATTGGCCAAGAGGAGGTCAAACTTACACTCTTCGCAGATGACATGATACTCTATATGGAAAACCCAAAAGATTCCATGAAAAAACTGCTAGAACTGATCGATGAATTCAGCTAAGTTGCAGGATATAAAATCAATGCACAGAAATTGGTTGCATTCCTATACACCAATAATGAAGAACAGAAAGAGAAATCAAGGAATTGATCCCATTTACCATTACACCAAAAACCATAAAATACCTAGGAATAAATCCAACCGAAGAGGTGAAAAATCTGTACACTGAAAACTTGAAAGTTTATGAAAAATGGAAAAAGATTCCATGCTCCTGGATAGGAAGAACAAATATTGTTGAAATGTCAATACTACCCAAAGCAATCTACATATTCAATTCAATACCTATTAAAATAACACCATCATTCCTCACAGAGCTAGAACAAACAATCCTAAAATTTGTATGGAACTAGAAAAGACCCTGAATAGCCAAATGAATCTTGAAAAAGAAAACCAAAGCTGGAGGCATCACACTCCCAGACTTCAAGCTGTATTACAAACCTGTAATCATCAAGACAGTATGGTATTGGCACAAAAACAGACACTCAAATCAATGGAACAGAATATAGAACCCAGAAATGGACCCACAAACGTATGGTCAACTAATCTTTGACAAAGCAGGAAAGAATATCCAATGGAATAAAGATAGTCTTGTCAGCAAGTGATGCTGGGAAAACTGGACAGCGACATGCAGGAAAATGAACCTAGACCACTTTCTTACACCATACAGAAAAGTAAACTCAAAATGTATGAAAGACCTAAATGTAAGACAGGAAACCATCAAAATACTCAAGGAGAATGCAGGCAAAAAAAAAAACCTCTTTGACCTTGGCTGCAGCAACTTTACTCAACACGTCTCTAGAGGCAAGGGAAACAAAAGCAAAAGTGACCTATTAGGACCTCATCAAAATAAAAAATCTTCTGCACAGCAAAGGAAACAATCAGCCAAAGTAAAAGGCAACTGACGGAACGGGAGAATATATTTGCAAATGACATATCAGATAAAGGGTTAGTATCCAAAATCTATAAAGAACTTATCAAATTCAACACCCAAAAAACAAATAATCCAGTGAATAAATGGACAAAAGACATGAATAGACACTTCTCCAAAGAAGACATCCAGTTGGCCAACTGACACATGAAAAAAAATGCTCAACATCACTCATCATCAGGAAAATACAAATCAAAACCACAGTGAGACAGCACCTCATACCTGTCAGAATGGCTAACATTAACAAATCAGGCAACAATAGATGTTCGTGAGGATGTGTAGAAAGAGGATCTCTTTTGCACTGCTGGTGGGAATGAAAACTGGTGCAGCCACTCTGGAAAACAGTATAGAGGTTCCTCAAAAAATTAAAAATAGAACTACCCTACAACCAAGCAGTTGCACTGCTAGGTATTTAGCCAAGGGATACAGGTGTGCTGTTTTGAAGGGGCTCATGCACCCCAGTGTTTATAGCAGCACTATTAACAGTAGCCAAAGTATGGAAAGAGCTCAAAGTATGGAAAGAGCCCATATCAATGGATGAATGGATAAAGAAGATGTGGTATATATATGCAATGGAGTATTACAAGCAATCAAAAAGAATGAAACCTTGCCATTTGAAACTATGTGGTTGGAGCTAGAGGGTATTCTGCTAGGTGAAATTAGTCAGAGAAAGACAAATATCATATGACTTCACTCATATGAGAACTTTAAGACACAAAAAAGATGAACATAAGGGAAGGGAAGCACAACTAATATAAAAACAGGGAGGGGGACAAAACATAAGAGACTCTTAAATATGGAGAACAGAGGGTTCCTGGCGGGGTTGTGGGAGGGGAGATAGGCTAAATGGGTAAGGGGCATTAAGAAATCTACTCCGGAAAACATTGTTGTAAATATGCTAACTAAGAGGTAAATTAAAAAATAAATAAATCATTAAAAAGAAAGAAAGTAAGAAAGCATTCACACCTTAGTACATACTAAAACTGTAGCCCATCAAAGCAGAAAGACTGTCTTAAAGGGAGTAAGAAAGAACAGACAGGTGACATTTGAGGAAGGGATATTTGGAGTTATACTTTTTTTTTATTTAGAGAGATATAGCATGAGCTGGAAGGAGCAAAGAGAAAGAGAACCCCAAGCAGGCTCTGTGCTGTCAGTGAAGAGCCCAATGTAGGGCTTGATCCCAAGAACTGTGAGATCATGACCTGAGCGCAGAACAAGAGCTGAACGCTTAATTCACTGAGCCACCCTAGCACCCCTGATTTTTTTAAGTAAGCTCTACATCGAACATGGGGCTCGAACCCATGACCCTGAGAGCAAGAGTCAGGCACTATATCAACTGAGCCAGGCAGAGTAACAGAGGAAGCCAAGAAACAGTGGAGGCAGATTTTCAGTGTTCTGAGAGAAAATGACAGCCAACCTGAAATCCTAGACTCAGAATCACTGTCAAAAATAAGGACAAAATACATGCACACGTTTCAGGTAACAGAGACTGAGAGTTCTTGCCAACAGCACAATCTCATTAGAGGAACTTGTAAAGAATGTATCTGAAGCAAAAGGAAAGTAATACAGATAGTAAGTCACAGATGAAAGAAAAAAAAGTAAGTTTAAATGAATGCAAACTATGTAAAATAATACTAATGCTTCATAAAGTTTAAAAGGGGGGGGGATGAGAAAATTAAATATTCAACAATAACAATATATAGATTGGGGTTAAGGGTGGGAATGGAATTAAAATGTTCTAATTTGTTGTATACAAAGAAGATTAAAATATAGATTTCTTGAGATTTTGAGAAGTTAAGAATGTGTGTTGTAATCACTGGGTGATTTCAGGAAAAGCATAGATAATTTCCAAACCAGTGGAGAAAAACATAAAATGTGGGGGGAAAAAAACTAAATAATTCAAGTTAAACCACAAAGAGGAAGGGGAAGAAAGAGAAATATGGAACTGGTTGGACACATAGAAAGTAAAAAATAAAACTTCATGCATCCCAATAGGTCACAAGTTTTAATTATGATAAATGCACTAAAGTTTTCAGTTAAAAAAAAAATAAAGAGTTTTGGAGGGGACTGAAGAAGAAATTCAAGTCAAAAACGTTAAGTGAGGGAAAACTTGAAAGCAACAGTATAGGTAAACCTACAAGCAAATTCTAAACAAATAAGAACAGACTATCAAACTACATAGAATTTTCATTCAATAATTATCAAGAGCTTATCATGTGCCAGGCACTGTTCTGGGCAACTGAATACATAAGCAATGAGAGCTGGTAAGGATCCTTGCCTTTCTGAATCATTTAGTGGTCTTTGAAGGAGCAGAAAATGAACAAAAATTTGTAAATTACAAAAGATATGATATGTTCCCTTGTATAAGAAGGAAAATCACAGAGGAGGGTAAAGAGGGGAGAGATCAGAGAAGATGAGTTGAATGCACACCACGGTCTCGAAACACCTGCCCTGCTCATGTAAGTAGTGTAAGTAGTCCCATTCATCAAGATAAAACACGGTTTTACAATGTTATGCACCACAAAGGGAGGCATCACATGTATAAAGGGAATAATCGAATCACAAGAGGAAATAGACAAATCTCCATGTATGGTGATAGATTTTAACACACATCTCTCATTTCTAGAACAGGAAAATAGAAAAAAAATCAAAAAGTAGACAGAAGATTTAGGCAACATGATTAATAAGTCTGATCTAATGAGCATATGTAGACTATTTCAGAAAACTTCCAGCCAGTTGTTTTCAAGTACATAGGAAATATTTATTATCATTACTCTTATATTTATCCAAGAAGAAATGCTTAAAATTTTTATAGTATTAAAATAATATAGACAACATTTCCTCACCACAATGTAATTAAAAGAAAAGTAAATAAAATGTCATATGTTTAGCATTTGGAGAACACAGTTTTAAATAACTGATGGGTCAAAAGAGACAAAAACAGAAACTGATCAATATTTGGAATGAAGTGTAATTAAATAACTGCATTTCAAAGCTTATGAAAAATTAAAATTTAGCTTTCAGTGTGCCTATTAGGAAAGAGAAAGATTTAAAATTAATTAGCAAAATACATATCTGCTTCTGATTCTGTGTCTCCCTCTCTCTCTGCTGCTCCCCCTCTCATGCTCTGTCTCTCCCTCTCTCTCTCTCTCTCAAAAATAAATAAGCACTTTAAAAAATTTTAATTTCACTGAAGTGTAAAGATTCTACTGTCCCTGGCATATGCCACTCCCTGAGAAGAACCTGCACTGTAGACAGGGCTCCTTAGATCTCTCCCCATCCTGCCCTTCTCCTCCTGTCCTTGCCTTGGCTCTGATTGCTCATGGGCTGGGGGAGAAGAGGCAGGAACACTGAAGACCAGTCAGGTGTAGTCTGGCCTTGGTGGGGGTGGGGGATGGTGGCAGAATACTTAGTGGCTCTTCCCCCACCCAGGAGACCTTTAATGAGTCTTTAGAGAGTCTTCCCTGGGAATCTGCAATCACAAGTCCAACAAACAGCCACTCTCTCCCCTCCCGCCGGTTACTTCAATGTCTGTTCCTGGTGCCTGGACTTCCAGAGCTCTGGTCCACACAGAAGCTGTTGGGATCCCTGATGGGCCCCTGGGCAAGTCCCCTTCAAACTGGCTTTGGCTGCCTTCCTACTGTGTGGCCCACATTTGACATGAGGAACCTAGCTTTTGCCACCCCCCGCCCCTTAGTGAAAGTTTTGACTGCTTCCAAGACAGCCACCACCATGTGTACCCTGCTCCCTCCACAGAACACAGCAATAGCCGTCATGTATCCCATGGGACCAGCAGGGAGCAAAGCCAAACTCCAAAGGACACACATCAAATCTCTTAACATACACCACCCACATCCCTCTGGCAGCATCAAAGTCCTGAGGCCACCTTACTGGCTTTCGGGAAGTGGGAACCTCCATCTCGCTGGACATGGCACACAGAGAGGAGTCCCTGTGGGGCTTCCTTTATACAGTCACACGGTTTCACCTGGGTCACCTTCTGCACTGGGGAGATGGCTGGCTCAGTTGGAAGAGCATGCAACCCTTGACCTCATGGTCATGAGTTGGAGTCCTACATTGGATGTAGAGATTATTTAAATAAAACCTAAAAAAAAAAGTCCTTTCCTCTTGACCCCTTCAAATATCTATCAAATTAGTTGAAGGAATAAATCTCACAAAACTGGTTCTCGCTTCTTCCTTTGGGCAACCTATGTGGATCTTCTGGCATAGAGCTTTTGACTGTGGGGTATTGGCAATTAGAAAGATTCAGCTGAAATTGGAGATATTTATGTTAACATCCTGCCACATTTACCCCAAGCTTTTCACATAACCTTTGGACCCAGATTTCAAGTTAATGCAGGTCATTTATATTGGACCCTATCTTTGACATCTGATGTTCAACTTGTCACAAACCTAACTGAACGCTGTTGCTCCTGACTCTACCCTTCCCCTGAAAATCTTACCTATCACCCTGAACTTTCCTGTTTCTGAACAGAAGCATGATCATCCTACCCATCACCCACATGGACACATCCTACACATCCTTCACAGTAGACTTCACACCTAAATCCTTCCTCAGGTCTTCTTCTATGAATCCTTGTTTAAATTCCCCATCATGAGTCATGACTATAACATATTTCAACAACAGGGATCATGCACACATTAAACGCTGGAAATACCACAGTCTTCAGCACTGAAATAGAACCATCTTCAGGGAAAACTGGGACATAAAATATGTTAAGAGAAGTGAGTGAGCAATATTTTGATTGTCAAGTGAAGAGATAATGATTTATTTGATTTACTCGTTTTTTCTCTGGGTATGTGTTACCTTCCAAAATAGAACCTAAGGCTGGGAAAAAAGAAATTAGCTCACGTAAGCTGCACATTCAAACAGCCCTCACACAGGTTAATTGTATTAAGAATGCTTCTGCATATCTCTGAGGGAAAATATCCTTTAAATGGTTCTTAAATTAAAAACCTCAAGACAGGGCATGAATACTTTGCTCCCTAGAGATACTATCACACAGATGAGTCACTTACAAGGAAGTACTTTTGAACATAAGAATTGCATGATGGCAGACAGTACTTTGGTCTTGCTATATCATTTGACACATGTTTTCTCATAAGGGGATTTTTCTTCCATGTTGTTTTTACTGCATTCTGAATACTTCTGATGAATCTTAGAAAGAACAGGTATTTAGAATCTTATGTTTTCCAGACTCAATCTCAAATCTGTCTCCCTAATATTCACTCATTGGTTAATATTCTCAGTCATGTTCACAGACCAAAAAAAAGGACGACTGTAAAAATTCTAATAATCTGGATTTGGAGTATCTGCAATCCTCAGAGTGACAGAAAGTCACCCATCTAACTGAATTTTCTCTATTATTTTAGCAAGACAGAACATTTCATCTAATCACTGCAAATGTCACACCATGGAAGGGTAAGGAGAGATATTTCTGGTGGAAGAAAACAAACACTAGAGGGAATTTTAAGCCATCAACAACAATAAAGACGTTCTGAAAGAGAAGTGGGCATCATAAGATTTATCGATCAGATTCTAGCAAGAAAAAGGTGGTCTTCTCTCATTAGGTACTTGGAGAAAGTTTAGAGAAAGAGCATCTTACAAGCTGTAGACACAGGGAATTTGCAAATCACAAGGGGCATTACTAGTATCGGTGAAAAATTACAACCCAAACCTGAGAGAGTGAACAAAGACTGGAACACAGAAAGAGAGTTGGGTACAAAGGCCACCAAGGGAGGAGCTGTGACCTTTGGCATAGGACTGCAGCTAGTCAGAGATGGCCCTGCAGAGATAGAGGTGGGAGAATGGATACCCCAGCCTTCCTTTTCTACTTCCACAGGGTCTCTGACTTGGACTTCCCATTGGCCAGCCAGGCAGAAGTCAGAGAGCAAGAGATCTCACCAATGCAGTGCATATATATCAGCCTCATGGGGCAAAGAGCTAAGGTGAAGTGTGATTCTGCAGAGGCAAATGAAAAATATATGGCCCAGATGGGGATTTTTCGGATACAATTGGAGACATCTTAAGTTAGGATGGTCCCTAAAAAAAGAAGAGAGAGAAACATGGTAAAAGAAACCTGTGACTTTCAGATCTCCATGAACCACAGAACAATCTTTCCAGAGAAACGAAATACCTCACTAACATAGGACTTGTGGCCATGCGGTGCAACGACACATGTGACCAGTGGTTCAGACACTTAACATGTGCAGGATTTCTGATTTGAATTTTCCTGAGTCTTTGAACTCTATATGCCATTGCCTGATTATGCCAACTTTGTGTGAAGAGGGACAGGTGGCAAGGGGAGGCGGTGGGGACTGAGAGCTGGGAAGAGGCTTCATTCTGGTTAGTTCCGCTGAATAACAAACCATTCAGAAGCTCAGTGGTTAAAAACAAAAACCATCATTTATTTGTTCTCATAAAGCTGCAATATGGGCAGGACTCAGTGGGAATGGCTCATCTTTGCTTTCTGCAACTTCGCCTGAGATGGCGGGGCAGCCGGAGGGCCCGCTTCTGTGTTGCCTCACTTGCATGGCGGGCAAGTTGGTCTGAGTCACAAATGAAAGGTGATCTGGGAAGTGGGCCAGTGACTTCAGGCCCTCTGCATGGGGGCCTCTCAAGAGGCAGCCTAGGCTTTCTCACAACATGACAGTCAAGTTCCAAGGGCAAGAACTCCAACAGGGCAAGGAAGCATTGCCCATATGTAACCTTAGAGTCACAAGGTGTTGCTTCAACCATCTGCTATTAATTGAAACGGTCCCAGATCTGCTCAGTTCCAAGGTAGAGGACACAGGCCCCGCAAGTCAGTGGCAGGAGTAACAGGGTCAGGTTATAGGAAGAATAAGTAGAAGCTATTGTCACAGTTGTCTATGGAAACTACAATCTACCACTATCACAAATCATCATAAATTCAGAAGAAAAAATGAAATGGACTTTACTACCAAAACATATACCATATTTTTGGAAGCACCCACATAATCACATTTAAAACACGTTCAAATATGCCCTTCTCAGCTTCTTCCCTGATATTTTTTGTTTGTTCAGCATACTTCCTCTTTAGAGATTTTATTTTTTCCTCCCGTTCTTCCTGTAATTTATCAGCATATTCCTTTTCTACTAGTTTAATTTCATTATTTAATTGATCAGTGTAGATCTTCCTCAGGACTTTTGCCTGTTGCTTCAGCCTCTTTTCTGTGTCCTTGTAAATGGCATCAGTAAAGTAAGCCCCTCCATTGCTCTGCACCATCTCCTCTATCAGCTCCACCAGCTCCTGCACTTGAGCTTCCTTCTCAGCCTCTGAGGCTCTGTTGTTGAAGGCACAGTAGCGGTTACCACACTCGTTGATGATGTTTCTTAGTTTCACATCTGCATCTGCTAAGAAATCACTCAGGCTCTGCTCCTCCAAGTTATCTTTGTGAGTGAACAATATGATCATGTGCTTCAAGGCTGGCTTCCCAAAGAGAGCCTTGATCAATGCCACAGTCTTCTGCTCTTCATCCGTGTAGCGGCCCAGCTGGAGGACCAAGACGATGGCATGAGGCCCAGGGCAGGAGTAGAGGACACACTGGCTGATTTCCCTGCATGTAGTATCCAGGGTCTCCTTGGTGTCAAAGAGCCCTGGGGTGTCAACAACAACAAGTTTCCTCCCCTTCCATTCCTGGGATGCTCTTTGACAGCTGGAGGTGACAGCATGGGGAGCAACTCTAGACTCAAAGACTCTACTCCCCAGGATGGTGTTGGCTGTTGCGCTCTTCCCACTTCCAGTTTTCCCCACTAGTACAATCCTCAGAGTGTTGTCCTGAGGGTACGCCATGTCACTACCAGAAGCCTCTGGGGCATAAAAAAGGGAAGGAGAAGAAAAAGAGTCAATGGAGGTAAGTGGAAACCATCACCTCACTCTTATGACCTTTGTGTTCCTCCCTGAAATCCTGCAGTAGTCTACTATCCGTGTTGGTCCCATAAATACAGAAAGATGAAACAATTCAATCACCATGGGAGAAACAACAAAGTAGTTAAAGAGTTCCCCTACAAAAGAGTACCAGGCCCAGATGGTTTCATGGGGATCTCATTTAAACCTTTCTTAAACTATTCCTGATGACTTAAAACAGAAGGAAACCTTTCCAATTCTTTCTATGACACAAGTATGATATTGATCCCAAAGGTTAACAAAGATTTCACCAATAAATAAAGCTACAGACATGTCTCATTTGTGAATACTAATGCAAAAATCCCAAATAAATTGTCAGACACTAAAAAGTAATACCCCACAATTACATGTGATATATTTCAGAAATACTAGGGTGGTTCAATATGAGAAAATGGATTGTTACAACACATCTCTAGTAGTACACTAAGGAAAAATACCTCGATGCAGAAGAGACAATTCCCCACACTCAACACTGATTTAATAGATACTTCTTTAACGTGATTTTATATAAATATAAGTTAAAAATTTTTGTCACCACTTTTTTCCCTGCAGCTAAAATAGTTGACTATTACGTTCATTTGGATGAATGAAGAAAGAAAATTAGCCTGTAGAGTCAAAAAACAGGAGAACAATGAGGGAGGACTAGTTCTACCATATAGTAAAATATTTTAGCCGCTATAATTAAGGCAGTAGGACGTGTGTGTGAACAGAGACAGAACATAAAACAAAAACAGACAATTCAGAAATAGACCAAATTGGTCTACTATATTCATGAGTAACCAGTTCAATTTTATTATGTTACATTTATCTTCCGTGAGACATCTGTGAGCATCTCACAGCAATGGGGAGAAAGATGGACTAATAACCAGCATTGGGATAACTACAAACCACACAGAAAAAGACAAAACTGCACCCACATCTTCATGCCATTCACATACTAAATACATTAGAAATATAAACACTAAAAAGCAATCCACATAAATACTAGAAGAAACTCAGACATAGCCTTTGTAACCTAGGGGCGGGGAAACTCTTTCTAAGATTTGAAAGATTGTAAGGAAAAGGATTCATACATCTGACTACATAAAAATCTAAAAGACAGCGGGAGACAATGAACACCACAGACAATTAAATTATGAATGTCAGACTATATCAAAGAGGGTTAATTCTCCACTTATACAAAGAATACCTAAAAGTAGAGAGACAAATGTCCAATACCTCAATAGAAAGTGGAGCAAGACATAGGAATAAACATTTCAAAGAAAAAAAGAAATGCCAATGCTCCTCAACTATGTAAAAATATATGAACACTCACTTAAAGTAGAGAAAAATAAATCCAACATAGGAAAAGAAAAAACTAAATATAACAAATTAAAATTACACTAAGATACCATTTCTCCACTTACAGATTTGGCAAAAGTCCAAAAATTTGCTGCTATAATCAGTCGGTAAAGGTTTAGAGGAAACAGGTTTTCTCCTCCATGGCTAATGAGAATAGAAAAACAGTCTAAAACCTACAAAAGAGAAATTAGCAATACCATACAAATTACATATACATTTATTCTTGGATTGTGAGTCCCAATTTTAGGATTTATGCCTGTAGTAGACAAGGGCAGGTCACCCCTAAATGTGCAACTTTGGCATACTGACTATTTCATACAAAAGTAACTTAAGATACAGCCTGTGTGGCAAGATTAGTAAGACCCTCTTCTGTCCCCGTGCAAGCAGGAAACAAATCTCCCATGTAAAAGGTGCCCTTCCTGTCCCAGGAGGTAAAGAGACACCCTTATGATCAGGGATGGGAGATTTAGAGCCAAGAAGACTGTATAAACAGCCCACTACTTTCTAATTTACTACCCCAGCCCAAAGTCTCTTTAGAATTCCTGCCTAACAGATGCTTCCAAAGTTAAGTTTTCCTTGTTTTGTCAATCCCTCACAGATCCATCATCTCTTTGCCTAAAAACTATAAAAACTGCCTGCCTTGGTCATTTCTCTTGGTTTTAGTTTCATCACTGAGCATCTGTGCACACTGCTTTTTTTTCTCTTGTTAATCTGCCTCAAGTGAATGTAATTCTTAGTGCAGCTGGAAGAACTTGAAGGGTAGAGGAAGAAGTTTCCCTTTCTTATATCCCACAGCTACACTGACAAAAACATAGGAAAAGATTAGGCATACGTTTATTCTCCACATCACTATTTGTAATAGCAAAAGACCAAAAATCTACCAAATGCCCACTAGTAGGGGTCTGATTGAATAAACCAAGGTACATACACACAGTGATGTACTATCCAACTGTAGAAAGGAATAAGAAATACCTCTCTATGCCGGGATGGAGAGATCTCCAGGATATTTCATTAAGCAAAAAAAAGGCAAAGTGAAGAAAATAATATTTAGTTTACTGTCATTTCTCTAATAGGGAGGAACATGAACTGTAGGTACAAAATACAACATATATTTCAGGCACATGATAAAGCAAAGACAGATCATCTGAACTGCCACCAAAGAAATTGCTGACAGACGGATGGGAGGAATAAGGTGGGAGACAGGGTAGAAGCTGGGAACTACTTTGAATATACTTCGATTTCATAGATTTGTCTTGAAAGCATGTACTTCCTTCTTTTTGAGAGTTCGGATTACAGCTCTTTTCCTTTATGAAAGACCTACATGTCTACCTGCTGTTGCTGGCTGACATAAATTCAAAGAGGATTTTTCATTTGTACAAAAAAAAGCTGAACACGAATACAGCGTTCCGCATTTGTTTCACAGCCAGTTGAGCTAATGGAGAGGCCAAGTGGGCCCTTGTCCACGCCAGCTGCCAATCACCTTCCCCGGGAACCTCACACAGGAGTTCACCATCCAGCCACCACAGCTGTGAGCCAGATGAACGCGTGGGCTTTCTCTCAATTGAATGTGTGCATCTGTTAACAAGTTGTGTCTAAAAGTATCAGAAACACATAAAGGAGGTTATTTGGGGGAGATCTGGGAATGCGCACCCTTTTTCCATGTACATTCATGGTAATTGCTTCTCTCCTTTATCTCATTTTGTTTCATAAAAGATTTCATAGGAACGTTCTGCTTGTGGATAGTGAGAAACATCTGTAAATAGCTTACATAATTATAAACAAAAACTATATTTGCAGATAACTAGTAAAAATCAAAAGCAAATGCAATACATAGTATTTGGTGTAATAGACAAACCACACAAAGAATTGGTCCAAGAAACTTGAAAATGCAGTTGCTTCATTGGCTATTGTCCTAATGGAATATAGTGTAAGGCCAAATAGGGGGGAAAAAGTCAAGAAAATCTTAAATTCTTTTCAGGAATCCTGTCCTATTCTTAGCTTTTTGTGCACGTGTGTAGTTTTGAAGCCCAAGGACAAGCCCAGTACCAATGAGCACCCTTAGTGCCCATACCGTGCTCTTCAAATGCCATTTCCCACCAAAAACATTAGGACTCTTAGGAGAGGGTACCGATTCCAGATCTGGGCCAAGAAATGTGCAAGTGGATCTTAGACTATCTAGTCATACTAGAAAGCGAGGATGCTATCAAAAACTACTCAGACCGTGGGACGCCTGGCTAGCTCTGTCAATACAGCATGCATCTCTTGATCCCACGTTCATGAGTTCTAGCCCACATTGGGTGCAGAGATCACTTTCAAAAAAAAAATATTTGGATCTTACCGAAAGGACTACAGGGCCAACTTGAAGAGGCTGACTGGACAGAGATGGGGTAATTTGAGTACCAATGAGAATAATAATTTCAATTGATTAAAATTCATCAAATATGTTGAAGTTCATGAATTCATAACAATACCAACATCGCAAAAGAAGTGAAGTGTTCTCTTTGGGGTATGCTAGGAAATGATGTCATCAGTCTGAACATGGACAAAAATGAATCAAGCATTCCTTTTGTCTTATTAACTACACCTTATGAAATGAAAGTATGATTCAGGGGAACTTTCTTTTATACGATTATGCCATCCAATCAATGAAGAAAGATTGATAGAATTATAATACTATAATTTGCGACCGTTAATGAAACAAAGTTACTCTAGGCTATCATTACTGTCTGCTACATTACAGAAAGAGACAGAAGAATATATAAGGTGTCTTCTGATGGAAGTTTACAACTGCACCTATGAAATATTGCCACCCAACTAACCAGGCAAGCCTTAATCTGATCAAGCCTCTCCTTAAATTTAAATTTATACAAAACATGGAAACTAGAAGAACATGTCCTATGACATCTTGAGGATTTAAAGAGCAAAATGTACACTGTCCAATTCTCTTGGACAAAGGACCAGCCGTTTCTTAAACAGAAACATTTTACAAAAAGAAACAGGAAGGTGAAAACTTATTTATCAAATTAACCATAAGAAATAAGAAAGAATCGCAATTTATGAACCGCATTGGAGCTGATTTCAATTTTAAAATCTATGAGACAATCTGGGAATTGGAATACACCTGGTAATTTTTAAAAATTCTAATTGCTTTTTGAAATCTGATTATGGTATATTTTGATGACCTTTATCTTCCAGACAAGACATGGAAGTATTTACTGATAAAGTGATAAAATTTTTAGTATTCTAGTAATTTAATACTTTTTAGTATTCTAATGTTTAAAGTGTATGTATATATGTATGTATGTATTTACTCTACACCCAGCATGGGGCTTGAACTCACAACCCTGAGATCAAGAGTCCCATGCTCTTCCCACTGAGCCAGATAGGTGCCCCCACTCTAATTTTTGAAATGAGGAGATTGATGTGGCTCAGAAATGCTGAGAAAGTTGCCCAAGGTCACTGCGCTAATGGGCTTTGGGCAGAGAAGGGATCCAATGCAAAGTATGTCTAACCTCTACACTCATGCATAACCCTTGCATGCTCTGGTGTCTTCCTGGTTCCTTCTCAAGTCCTTGATTCTACATTTCTCTTTACATTGGATCAGAAATAGATCATGGGAGGCCAGGGGAGGTAGTTCACTCTCTGTCCAGAAACATGAACTGGTAGCAACCTTGGAATTAGGGAAGGCAACCAAAGGGCTTCACGCACATTTGTTTTCTATAGAATAGCTCATTCTCTCCCCATGGCACCCCTTCCTTACCTCCTCTGTTACACTATCGATCACACCATTTCTCTCTTACATGTGGGAAAGGACACAGCCAGCTGAATTCTAGACTTCCTGTGCCATTTGTGACCTGGGTATCCCGGGGAATTTCATAAAACCACACGCACACTGCCTAGGATTCAGATTTTTTTTTTTTCTGGAAAAAAGTGGGATTGGGACAGACTGGTCTCTAAATTGCCTTCCAGCTCTAAAGACCTGCCTTGAGGACACTAGTTTCCCACTAAGGGAAATGGATGGGGTGTCAGGTAGCACTCACTCTGTCATGACAGCAACTGATGGAAGATATGCTGTTCAGCAAGTTTGTCCGGCTAAATAGGAGACATGTGGGCATGGGCCACTCAATCTGCTTACTCCCACTCTTCCTCCCCCAGGACCCCTGTGGCAGCATCCTGTTTGCTGGGCTGCTGGCACGGTACTTGGACCCCTCTCAGACCAGGACCCACACCCATGCACAGCCCTGTGTCCTGCTGCCCCTCCCGGCTCTATTGCCCTAGGCCAGGCTCACCTTCTTTCCAATGAGCTGATGAGTTCCCCAGTGTTCTCCAAAGAAGCTGTTTGAGCTGGTGCTTTTGTTTAACTGAGAGGAAAAAGTGTTTGCACCTTTTAAACCTCTGAGGCAGGAAGCTCAGATTGAGTGGACCTAGTGAAGGAACTGTTCGTATTTAAAGAGACAGAAATATTACCCTATAATTTGGAGAATGCTTTAGTTTCACCAAGGTGTAAGCTTTTTCTCCATGTGCCTGCTATCACACAAAATTCCCAAAGCTATATTTGTTGTTTGGGGTTATAGTGGTGGATCCCAAAGGCCCTTATTAAGTGACCCAAATCATGCACACAGAGCCAGGCGTGCTCTCTGATCATCTTCTCTGATGGAGTGGGAGATGTTGGGTTGATTCTGGGAGAAAGGAACTCATATATGTGGCTAGATGTGTCCAAATTTAGAGCCTGGGATACTTCCCAGTGATTGCATCATATGGGCTTTCATGATGGTCTTTCATGAAGCTCTCAAGTTACTCATTAAAAATTTAACAGCGCTCAGGTACAAAGCCAAAAGAGTCTAAACCATTGAGAACCAAGAGTGAAAGAGGAAGATGTAGCCTGGAAAAAGTCATCCAATGAACACACACCTTCTCTAGTTTTCTTCATATGGTTCTCTCAAGCCCAAAAATATGCATGACCTGACAAGAAAAGATGGACCCAGGGAGGAGAATCATCTTTCCCCTAAACCTTCCTACCTTCCCCTACCCCAGACCCAGGCAGAAATAGACTTTTTCAGATTTAGCCAGTACACCCATTCCAACCTGCTCTGGAAACTATGAGATGAGAGGCAGATGGTCAAAGCTCTCATGTTTGACCAGCTGTTCCAATTATTTGTTGCATCACCATAAAATTATTATGGTTTTGATTATACATTTTTGTTCATTACTTTGAGACATGGGATTAGCCGATGCTGAAGCTTAAAAGTGGGTACTAAGAAGACTAAATGTGGCAGGAAGTAATGTATAATGGGGTGACAACCAATGGAAGGAAGTAGCTACATTTTGAAATTACCGTGTTAATTAGTATATTATTGGTCAATATCATTGGACTACTTATTGGTGTTAATGACTTGGAGGGCCCCAAGTAACTGTTTTCCAACTTGCAATAAAGACACAGACCAGGACCAGCTATGTAATTTGCAGGGTCTGGCACAAAATAAAAATGCCAGGCCCTTTGTCAAAGAGAATCAAACAAACAAACACACATAAACACAAACACACACACACACACACACACACACAAAACTTAAGAATTTCAAGGTAACATCACAGGGTCCTTTACATACCCATGAAGTTGGTCTTGATGAGGCTCCATACATAGAAGTCTAGAGGAGAGCCAGAACCATATGTCCTACTCAAAATATCTCTACCATTGCCTAGTTTCATTTCAATCTATATATTCCTTGAGTGAAACGTCTCCAGCCAGAGCCACCTTGGATGTTTTCCTGGTCAGCTAATTGCTTCTCCAGGTATTATCCTCAGGTATGCTGGTAAGTTCCCTAGTGGGAACGGGAGAGTAGTTGACACAGAATCCATGGATGCCACAGGATATCAGATGTGGGTCTCAAAGGTAACAGTCTTGCGATCATTGGTTAAAGAGGAACATGTGGCTCTTATCAGTCCCATGCTGAGCCTTAAGTTACGAGTGATCTCCTTCTAGAAGATATTTGATAAAGCCAGTCTTGCCCCATATCTGTATTGCTCACTTAGCCACGCTCCTCATCATTGAGGGCTTCCTTCCACTTCCTTTTTTTATGTTTTCCTTTTATTATTTCAATCTCACACACACAAAGCAATGTGGATATAATGAATTTTCAAAAAGTTGTGGGGTCATTAAAAGACATTCTTTAAATTCTACAGGAGTCTTCTTGTGGGAATCAGGGAGTTTTCTGCTGCTTAGATCTAGATGGCCTCAAAGCTCAACTTTTTAAAACATTGCAGAGATAATAACAGGAGATGAAAAAGAATGGTTCCTTACATTGTCCTGGTTCTTCTACATATCATCTCTATAACCTGGTGAGTCAGATTTCTATTGTTGCCATAACAAGCTATCAAAACTTTAGTAGCCTAAAACAATATGAAATTAATCTCCAACAATACTGGAAGACAAAAATATGAAATTAGTCTTATGGAGATAAAATCAAGGTCCTGCAGAGCTGGTTCTTTCTGGAGAATATTCTGGAGCCAGACAATATTCACAGGCTCTGGGGATTAGGGTGTGGACATATTTCTGGGGCCACCTTTCAACCTGCCACATTTGGGTAAGTTAAACTATCTGCAACTCACTTTCCTAATGATTAAAATGGAGTACTTACTTCAGAAGGTCGTTGTGAAACCAGACAAAGTCGTACGCATGAAGTGGTTCTCAGACCATAGTGATCAACAGGTAGTAGTTAGTAGTAATAATACAACCCTCAACGCTAGTCTCATAGATTACCATTCTGAGGCTCATCTACACCTCATAGATGCTGTCTTAGTCAGCGTGGACCACCATAATACCACAGCCTGGGAGCAGGAACAACAGGAATTAATCTCTCACAGTTCTGGAGACTGGGCAACCCAAGCCCAATGTGCGAGCCAACTTGTTTCCCTGGGGAAGGCTCACTTCCTGATTTGCAGATGACACAGTCTCACTGTATCCATACATGATGGAGGGAGGAAGCAACTCTCTGCTATCTCTTCTTACAAGGGCACTAATCCCCTCAAGAGGACCCCAGATTCATGAACTCATGGAAACCCACTTACCTTATCCCCAAATACCATCATGTTGCCGGTTAGGGATTCTGGAGCCTTCTCTCTTGGTGCCAAAAGAAAACTAGTCACTTCTACTTTGTAACAATATCCTTTAAGTGAATTGTTGGATATCACTCAAGGTTTCCTGGTTTCTCCCCACTCAACCCCCAAAAGGCACTGAATGAAAAGGAAGACTCAGCACCTCCACAGCCTGTCTACCAGGATAAGGGATCTGGATTATCTATACCCCTGCACTCACATGTCTTCAATGAAATTGTCTTCTGGCTCCACGGCAGCAAGAAGAGCTGCCTCTTGCAGGATAATGGCAGCCTTGTCACAAAAGAGATATAGGTGTTAGGTGTGACAGTGCACTTGGGGCTGAATCCCTCAAAGGAAACATTGACCAAAACCTCATGAAATAAAGACCATGCCCCCCAAAGAGCCTTTTACTGTCTTCCACGATGTTATATTCGGTTATGAACCAAAACCATTAAGTCCTGTTCTCAAATAGGTCTCTGCTACTTCCTAAGGCTTCTCCAAAGATCTGCCAAAAGTGACCACTCAGAATTTGAGTCTTCACCAGAGGGTCACAGTCTTGGAGCTTCAGGAGAAAAACTGTAGGACGTGCTCTGAACTACTGTTGCCTCAAAGAGACTCTTCAGAGCAGGTTTCCAAGATGGCAGCACTGACTCAATGCTCAGACTGTGCCAGTGAGCAAAGCCAGGACTACTGGGACTCTCAGTCTGGAAGCATGTACCTCATGAAATCAGACGACTGACTCAAGATCCAGCAGAGTGAGAAGTAATGACATAGGACTGAGTGAACGGATTCAAGATGTGCCATTGTGGTTATTTGTTTGGAATATTGATGGCATTCTGTTTGATGTTCTACTTGTATGACTATTTGAAGAAACCTTATTTCTTTCTCCTTAAACTATCTCTAATCCATGGTTTAGTAGACTGTTTATTTGTAAACCCATAGCAACCATTTTTAACTGTCATCTGATTTTCACTTAACCTCAGAATTCAGAGACAAACTCTTCTACTGAGTTTCATTCACTTTCATGATGATAGAACCAAATGCATAGGTTTAATAAAAATCTGTCATCTTGTTTACAAAGATACATGTCATTTTGTTTACAAAAATCGATTCTGCAGCAAGGCCTTATGTACAGTGTGATATTTGAGATTGATTGTTATTTAATCAAAGACCATCAGACCACTGCTAAGGAGCAATTTTTGGTGTTACATGTGGAGCTAATGTCTCCAAAACCTTCATAAGAAAACTAATATGATGTCTGGCTTCCAGGATCCCAGTCTCTCAGGTAATAAGGAAGTCCACTCCCTCGTAGTCCAGAAACCTAGGCAAATTTTGGAGACCTCGGGAAGAGGGAAATTCACTGAGATTTATGGGTACAGCATGCAAAGTTTACTGGAGAAAGTGTTTGGGCCTTGGTTTCCTTCTCCTAGGATAGAAGAATGGCAGGGGCTTTGAAAAGTCTGATCCAAAATTCATTTTGAAAATTTCCAAAGGAAGCTTATCCTTTGGAATTGATAGTTCCTTAGTATGATGAGGCTCTAGATTTCCCGAGCAAACTCAAGGAGGCTTTTCCGGTTAATTAAGATTCTTGCTGCATCTGTATAAATAATCAGGCCATGCATAGTAAAAACAATCTTCTAGGATCAACAATACTTGTTGGAAACTGCTTATGATCACAAAGTAGAGAACGCTATGAAAATGATCCAAAACTTAGAAATAGGCAAGAGAGATTACTGGAGTGTTCTATTGTTCTGTGTGGTGCTGTGCTTGATGATCAGCTGTGATATTTTACAACACTTTAAGGACAGAGAGGTTTTTTGCACTTCTCTGCCTTATAGATACTCAGCAAATTTTCTGTCTGGTGGAATATAGAAATCAAAAATTCCATGTTACTACTCTCTTGAACACATCAACCCTTGATTTCAGATGAAGTTTGTGTTTCTGTTTGTTTGTGTTTTTTGTTTCATTCTTTGCTTATTTGTTTGTTTTTAACTAGGTTTCACACCCAGCATGGAGCCCAAACTCAAGACCCTAAGGTCAAGACCTGAGCTGAGATCAAGAGTCAGACGCTGATTGAGCCACCCAAAGGAACTTTGATCCAATTATACTATCATACTGGTTCTCTAGTCACGCCATGAGTTGAGCAAAATCTTTGATGTGTTTATACTTGCCCAAGAGGCATGATTTTGCTTTTTTTCAAAACTGCACTCAGACAAGTAAGAGAGGGAGAAATAGCATGATTCAAGCCTTGGAGGTGGAAATATACTGGACACAGGCAGAGAACAGCTAACAATTTGGAGTGCAGGAATCATTACCAGCCTTTACTGAGGGCCCACTGTGTCCCAGGCACTGGCCTCCCATCATTATCACCTTCGTTCCTTACAAAAGTGTAAACAGATATTAACGGGAACAATGATATCTAGAAGAATCTCATTCTTGGGAGAGAAGTTGAGACTGATTATAATGACTGTTGAATACCAGGCCAAGGAATGTGGATTCTAAGCCCTAGGCAGTAGAAGATTTCCAAGAAGCAGAGACCTACACAAACTATCCCAATGGGTTAACCTGGTAACTGTAACTAGGACTGGAGAGGAAGAGATCAGGGGTACTGTACCCTCACACTGCACACACTGTCCCTCTCTTACCATCCATCCTAGGTTGAATTGTGTCCTCCTAAAGAAGTGCTAACCCCTGGTACCTGAGAATGTGACCTACTTTGGAGCACGGTCTCTGTGATGTCATGTCATGAAGTTAAGGTTGAGCCCTACTCCAATGCCTGGAATCGTTTCATTCACAGTGAGAGAAGTTTACACACAGATACACACAGAGAACACCATGTGACAAAAGAGGCAGAGATTGGAGCGAAGCACCTAGAAGGCAAAGAACAAAGCAGGCCAGCCAGCACCAGAAGCTAAGAAGCAGCAAAGAAGGATACTTTCCCAGAGACTTCATGGAGAGTATGAACGTCTCGGTTTGGCACTTGTAGCCTGTGCCAGAGAGACAGTAGCCATTACAATGAGACAGTAAGTTTCTGCTCTTTAAGCAACAGTTTGTGGTCATTTGTTACAGCAGCTCCTGGGGGAACTAATATATTTTAAGGCCAAGAAGTAGCGTCCTGCTCTGGTAATTACATAAAATGTAGGAGTCGTTTCGAAATTGAGTAATGCATGGAGGCTCGAAGATTCTGAGGTACATGATAAAAAGAAAGGCCTAAGAGGATGTCGGTGGTAGGATGAATAAACAGGTCACTTTCTGGTGAGGCCCCAGAGAGAGGTGGGGACCACACTGCTGGACATTGGAGGGACGATGGCACTTGCTATAAAATGGCAGGGGGCAGGGGGCAGGGAGTCACGGAAAGGGATTGTATGCTTTTTCAATCCCAGATAATATTTATATTATCCAGACTCTAAATTCTGGTTGAAACATTTTGCTTATTTGTCTGAAGCATTTCCTCCTGTTCTTTCTTTTGGAGTGAATTCCTTCATTTCTTCATCCAGGATGAAAAAGAAATAATAAAAAAATAAAGATTAAAATTTAAAAATTTAAAACAACACAACAAAAATCAAATAAAGAATGCTAGTTCCTAGGTGTGTTCTGGTCTGGTTGTTGAAAGAAACTCGATAGAATAGAGAAAAAAGGGAAAGAAAGGGGGGAAAAGGGAATAAAAAGAAAATGTTTGATAATTAAAAAAACGAATACAATAAAATAGAATAGAGTGAATGCTGAAAGTAAAATGGAATAAAAAATTTTACAAGAAAGTAAAAAAATACAGTAGATATAATTTAAAGAAAAATATTTTTTATAAAATCAGAAAATAAAAATAATTTTTTTCTCTTTCTATATTCAAGTATATGAAAAGAAGAAGAAAAAAGAATGAATGGATGGACTAGCGAACAGAATGAAATATGAATGAAATTATATCCAGTTTCCACTAGAAGTCAAACTATGGAGAAACCTATAATCTGTAAACTAAGGTGGTGGAGAGACTCATGTTCCTCTAGAGCTTGGTTGGCACAGTTGGATAGGGCTTGGTGTGACAGCTCCATTTACACTAGATGGCACTGCTTAGATTACTGGGGTAGATCATTGTGGCGCCTGTATCCATGAATGCACATGGGTGGGAGAGGTGTAAATGGTATCACCTACCTATCCAGTCTCTAGCATCAGAACTCTGTGCTCTCACTGACTGGCAATCATGCACCCCTCCTTTGTCCCTGGCTTCTGTCCACTCCCTGCCTCCACACTATCCAGAACCAAGTCATCAGCCTGCCAGGTGGTACCTCCCTTCTGAATTTTATCTCAGATGAGGCTGTGATTCCAAACTCCTCATTTCTGAGGGCCCTGTGGCTTGGACCCACTCTGACCCCCTCAGGGAGGGTCTTGCCAAGATTTTCTTGGGTGCTGGCCGCCCTTGCCCCCAGGAAAATTTGCATGACCATGTTGCTGCTGAAGCCCAGAGACTATGGCCAGGTGCCAACATTCCCAGAAAAAATTCACGCAATCTTGTAGCAGCAGCATCTAAGAGATTATGGTAAATCACACCACACATCTGGCATCAGGTTTCACTGCTTCCTAACACCCTTGCTCAACACCAACAAATGGCTGTTCTCTAGGGTCTGCTGGGAACTTTGCCTGTGGGGAAGCTGCATAGCCTCTACCAAATGTCCTCTTAACTGGAGAACCACCTCTCCCCATGTGGCCAGAGACCCCGAACCCTTGGACCTTGCTGTCTATTCCTGGGGATTTGCCCTTCCCACCAGAACACCACCAGGCATTGAGCTGTATAATTTCCAACTCTGTGCTCCCCTGTTTATAGAGTGGCATTGAACTTTCTTCTTTCTCCTTTCTCTCTTTCTTGTTCAGTCCCTTGTGTGTGTTTCCACTCTTTCTCTGTCTCTCCAGCTGCTTTCAGGGAGAATTTTTTCATGCACTCTCCCCGCTGTCAATCCTCTTTCCACAGCAAAAATAGTTCCCTAACATCTGAGCCTTCTCTCTCCACCATTTCACCTCTCCATGCTGCATACCTGTGAAGTTCTGTGGCTCAAGTTATGAAGATTGTTATGTTAATCCTCAGATACATTTTCTAGGTGTTAAAAATGCTTTGGTGCTGATCTAGCTGAAATTCAGGGATGAGAGAAGCAGAAAACTTCCAAAATTCTGCCATCTTGGCCCCTTCTCCTAAGTGACTATTTCTAAAAGGATTGTGAGCTTCTTTGTGTTGTGCTTCTCTAATGCTTGAGGTTAATTAAAAGTTCAGTCTACACCGGGATTTATTGGTAGAACATGGAAATGTACTTTGGGAAACCTTAGAATGGATAATGTGAGAAGTACCCAGGAGAAAAGTAGAAAAGGTATAAAGACACCTCTTATTGTTATACATATATTAAAGACAATTTTTGCTCCAGGAAAACCAGAAAGGTCTCTGAAGCCTTTGTTACACATAATATCTATCAGTGAATAATTAATGAATCCAAGTAAAAGGTAGTGTTTGACTGGCAGAGGGGTTGAGAATGTGGCTGGGAATTTCCAAGGAAAAGGAGGAGAGATGTGCAGAGGGTAAACCAAAACTAGCTCCAAAATCATCTTGAACTTTTACCAAAAAGTAAAATTCAGTGTTCTTAGAAGAAATAACACAGGGGGTCACCTGAGTGGCTCAGTCCATTGAGCATCTGACTCTTGGTTTCGGCTCAGGTCATGATCTCACAGTTCATAGGTTTGAGCCCTGCATCGGGTTCTGCTCTGATGTGTGGAGTCTGCTTAGGATTCTTTCTCTCTCTGCCTCTCCCCTGTTCATGCTCTCTCTCTCTCTTTCTCTCAAAATAAATAATTAACTAATTTTAAATTAAGTAATAAAAAATAGCAAAGGTATGTTCCAAGAAAGAGTGGACTCCAATTTTATAGAATATGAGAGAAGAGAAAATTTTTATTTTAATAACAAACAAACAATTCAACTGGGAGGGGGTGTAAGTAATGAAGGTCTGAGGTGATGGAGGTGAAGTGGCAACAGTTAGTTTCACGTGAAAAGAAGAGAACTGGTTATTCAGCAAATATATTGCATTGAGGTCAGTTAAAGAGTTGCTATACATACATCTGAATACAGCAAACAGTTGTTCTCTTCTGTGTTGAATCTCCGTCTTTCAACTGCTCTTTCTGGCATTTCACTTAGTTGAGTTCTGAGAGGTCTATTTTCTAAACAACTCTTTGTCCTTCAGTAGGCAGCTGATAAGGAACAATTTGAATCCTTCTGTAAAACTCTTACTACATAAATTTCCATTCATCTGGAAAGAATTCTATAAACATCTCCACCGATAGATTACCCAACACGAAGAACAAATCTTTCTAACAAATCATAGGGGGAAGGTGATCACTGTGTCCTAAAGGAAAAATAAGTGAGTAGAAGCAACAGAGGGAGAAGATCCACCAATCGAAAAAGAAACTAGATTTTTCTCGGGATAAATAGACAAAGTTTGGGGTCACCTTTATACCTTCTACTCTGCAGTTCCACAAATTGAGAGTTCGCCCCTCCCCTGTTAAGTCAATCAAGCATCTACCAATCTCCAACAGTGAATCTGATTATACCCCTTAGTCCTGAGAGTCTGAGAGACAGAAGCAAGAGTGCTCCAAGGTTGGTGAATGAGTTCAGGGGTGCGGGGGCTGGGTGGGGGGTGGCAGACAGTGGGCAGGGCCAGCGGGAAATATGCAGGAAATAGGGAGATCTTTTCATTCAGGTAAATCTTACATAAACAGGTGAGAGAAAACAGGAAAAACTATCTGCAGTGCTTCCATGATCAATTCAAGGTTCCTGCAATGAGTCTCACCTTCATGTCTGGCGTTCTGCTGCTTTAGGGCATAGAAAGCCTCTTTCCCTGCCAATTCTCTCTCCATTTGTTCCTTTCATTTCTGCCGCTCCAGTTTATCCTCCAGCTTCCTGATTTTTTTCTCAAACTCCTCTCTTCCCTGCACTCACTGTCTCTCTGGCTGTGCTCCATAAAATTCTTGCATCTCTTGGATTTGTTTCTGAATCTCCTCTTTGGCCTTTTGGTACATCTTCTTAGTGTAGCATCGTCCTTCATTCTAGGCCACAATGCGCTAGACCAGGGCCAGCAGTTGGCTTCTCTGGGCCTCCTGCTCAGCTCCTCTCGCACCATTCTTGTACACGCAGTAGCAATCACGGAACTAGCCCTCGAGCCCTCAGATGCCTTCGGGTGCTTCCTCTAAGTAATCATGGAAATTGATGCCATCCAAGTCATCTTTCCGGGTGAAAAAGAGAATCATGTATCTCCTAGCTCTGAGTCCAAATATTTACTGGAACTTCTCCATGGCCTTGTGCTCTTCCTGCATGTACGGGACCAGCTGTCCCATCATGGGCAGGGTGTGAGGTCCTGGGGAGGTCAGGAAGATGTAGCGAGTAAACTCTTTGCAGGTGTCAGCATCCTGTGCCTCGGTGTCAAAAATGCCTGGTGTATCCATGACACAATTTCTCTTAACTGCCACCTGCTGCTCCCTTTTTTACAGGTCTTGGTGGCAGATGTTGTGGCAATGCTAGAAGGAAACACTTTCTCTCCAAGGGTGCTGTTGCCCAGGGCACTTTTCCCTGCTCTGATCTTACCCACTAAGAGAAGTCTCAACTGTGAATCTCTTCCATCTTGGTTTCTAAGCCCTGGGACATCAGGAAACAAAAGCCACAGCAATACACAGCCTCTACACAGCCCCCCTCTTCCTCTACACAGCTCCCCCATTTCCCCTCACACACACCCCTCCTCTGTTGCCCCAGGGTCCCCTCCCATAAGTGACTGCTGCACTCCCAGGAACTCTATAGAAGGCCCTTCTAGAGAAGCCTATTCAAAGTCTATAGAAACCCTGAAGTTCTCTTGCAATACTTGGGAAATGCCCAAGTCCTTTCCAGGATTTCCTGGAGCTTCTTACTCTTACTTTTTGTAGCTAAGTAGCCCACAGAAGAGGAAACAAAATATTGTAGTTTACAAAGAGAATTCTGAGCTGCTGCTGCTAGTAGCTATTCCTCATAAGAGCAATGCAGCAAGTAACACAAAATCTGTCTTTGGGGCATCTCAGTAGGAGACTCCCCTCCCCCATTTAAATTCAGAATGGAACTTTTCTTCTCCCATTAAGAAGCCAGCTAAGCAGGTTACACAAGCCAACTCATCCTTGTAGGGTACAAAAGGGATGCCTGTGTGGAAAGAGCAAGTGTCTTTTTCTATTTCGTGTGTGCAACCATCCTGTCAGGTTGCAACAGGAGAAAGAACAATATAATTTAACTTTAAAGCTTAAAAGCTTAGCTTAGAATCCAGTGAAGTTTTTTATATTCTAAAATAAGACATTACAGAATTATACTGTAATAATAATATTATTATACATAAATTACTGACATTTCTCCAAAGTTATTATAAAATCCCTTGATACTTAAAAAAAAATGAAAGGGGCGCCTGGGTGGCGCAGTCGGTTAAGCGTCCGACTTCAGCCAGGTCACGATCTCGCGGTCCGTGAGTTCGAGCCCCGCCTCGGGCTCTGGGCTGATGGCTCAGAGCCTGGAGCCTGTTTCCGATTCTGTGTCCCCCTCTCTCTCTGCCCCTCCCCCGTTCATGCTCTGTCTCTCTCTGTCCCAAAAATAAATAAACGTTGAAAAAAAAAATTTAAAAAAAAAAATGAAAGAAAAATAACACCTGGGTGGCTCAATTGATTGAGTGTTGGACTCTTGATATTCGCTCTGGTCATGATCCCAGAGTGGTGCAATTGAGTCCCACATAGGCTACATGCTGAGCATGGAGTCTGCTTAAGATTCTCTCTCTCTCCCTCTCTCTCTCTTAATTTCTCTCCCTCTGTCCCTCTCCCTTTCTATCTCTCTCTAAAAAAAAAAAAATGAGGGGCTCCTGCGTGGCTCAGTCAGTTGAGCATCCAACTTCGCCTCAGGTCATGATCTCACAGTTCATGAGTTCGAGCACAAAATCAGGTTCTGTGCTGATATCTCAGAGCCTGGTGCCTGCTTGGGATTCTGTGTCTCTCTCTTCCTCTACCAAACCCCTGCTCTAGCTCTGTCTCTCTCTGACTCAAAAGTAAATAAGTATTAAAAATTTTATTAAAATTTTTTTAAAAAATGATCATATGATTCAGTAATGCCACTTCTGGGTATTTATCCCAAGGAAAAAACACTAACTGGAAAAGTTATCTGAATTCCCATGTTTATGGCAGCATTACTTACAATAGCCAGGATATGGAAACAATCTAAATGTCCACTGATGGATAAATGGACCGAGAAATCATGGCATATATACACAATTGGATATTAGTCATCCATTAAAAAAAACCCAAACCTTGCATTGGAAACAGCATGGATGGATGTCAAGGGAATTTTGCTCAGTGAAATAAGTCAGACAGAGAGAAACAAGTACTCCACAATCTCCCTTATATATGGAATGTAAAAAAGAAAAAAACAAGACAAGCTCACAGTTACAGAGAACAGGTTGATGGTTCCCAGGTTGAGGGGATTGGTGAAACCTGGGAAGGGATCAAAAGATAAAAGATAAAATAAAATGAATATATGTTATGACAACATACACATATATAGGCTAGTGGGAAATAGCAAGACGTGCTGGATATATTTTTCAATTGATGATTAAATCTACTGAAAGGAGATGAATCTTATTTTATGTAAATTAAAATTCAATGAAGCTGAAAAATTGCAGCACTTTAGTACAATTAGATGCTTTTAGGATAATCCATCATGGTAGTTTTACATCATTTTTTTTAAGTTTATTCATTTATTTTGAGAGAGAGAGAGAGAGAGAATGAGCAGGAAGGGGCAGAGAGAGGAAGAGAAAGAATCTCAGTCTCCAGGCTGTCGGTGCAGAGCCCAACACAGGGCTTGAACTCACAACCCATCAGATCATCACCTAGGCCAAAATCAAGAGTCTAACTTTAAAATCAAGACGTCTAACGCACTGAGCCACCCAGGCGCCCCAACATGATTTACAATCATCTAAAACTGGTTACAAGCTCTCATCTTACCTGTGTCCATACCCCGTTATGATATTAATTTGTAACTTTTCTCATCCACAGATGGAGTCTATTTCTGCATCTTTGGGAGCTCAAAGCCTCAAAGGTTTTGCATTTTGCCTTTTGACAATGTCTGCTTCTTTATGCATTTCTTGTCTCTGTTTTATAATTTGACACCTTTTTTCAACCCATGTCCTCCTTCTCATGAATTTAAAAATATCTGTAACACTTTATTAGAAATGGCATAGTAGAGAAGAAAGGACGATTCCTATGAACCTCACAGCTCAGTCCCCAGGAAGTCTGTAGTCTACAATCAACATTGGCCCAGTTCCCAGAACTTTCTCACAAGAACAAGCACGGTTGTTGTCAATTTACCAGTGCACAGCCACACTTCTTTCTTGTCCTCACCACAACCATTTCCTGCTGCATCTCCTTCTGTTTTTGTCTTCTGGTGACATAGGGTTGTGAGCACCTCACAGCACACAAGGCTGAGGTGCAAGGTCTATACCCCCTACCCAGCCCTGCAGTGGAAGCCTGCAGCAATTTGGTACAATTGGATGCAATTAGGATAATCAGTTGTGGTAGATTTACATGATTTTTCAAAGTTAATCATTTATTTTGAGAGAGAGAGAGAGGGAGAGATAGAGAGCGTGAGCAGGAAGGGGCAGAGAGAGCAATCTACAAACTGGGAGACAATGTTTGTGAGTCACATATCAGAAAAAGAAAGAACTTGTGTGTATACTTGATAAAGATCTGACAAAGAATAGAATGTGTCAAGAACTCTGAAAATTCATTAATACAAAGACAGTCCAATTTAAAATAGAAAATACAAACATTTTTGACATAATTAAGGTATGTATACACCAGTGAAACCATCATAACAAGCAAGATAGCAAATGTATCCATCAGCCACAAAAGTTCTTCATGCACCACTCACCTGCCCCTGTCCCTTAGGCACCATTTATGTGCTCTGCACAATATGCACAGCAAACTGTTCCTGATGTGAACATTTGAGTGGCCCGACCTAGATTCAGAGCTTCAGGTCCTTAAGAAGAAGGTTTTCTTACCATCAATGCCACCTTCTGCGACATGGTAATTGTTGATCCCAAACCCCAGAGAATGCAGTCCAACTTAGGAATAATTTCAGATAATCAAGATACTTCATAACAGGAAGAAAGAACTTTAGAACAATTGCCTCAGATATTCCATTTTGTATTTTTGTTTATAAACATAGACGAGGCTGAAAATAAATAAATAAAATAAAATAAACATAGATAAAACACTTTTTAAAAACATACCATAAATTATGCAACCTTACATCCACATTCACAAATGATTACAAATGCACTCTGGGTTGTTGTTCATGGACTATGTGCACACCACTTTGGCAAATGATCGCTGCCTCTGAAACATGCATCTTCAGGGCTCATCCCTCACAACGTCTCTGAAACTCCCTCAGCAGAGTCGTCTTCAGAGTTAAAAGCGACAATGGAAGACAAGTCTCTAATGTGTAGCTTATTTTTGCTTCCAAACACTAGCATGCTTTGGTCACTCACCTATTTACCAGATTGAGACTGTCAAAAATGAAATTCATTCTCAAAAGGCCAAGTTGTGGTCTCTAAGTGTACTCAGAAATTTAGCCCCAGCCACGCCACAAGCTTGCTGGCAAAGTCACCCACACAGATGTAAAGATCATGTCCATTCACTGCTGTGCTCTTGACCGCCTGTCCTCTCCTCGGACGCAAGGATGTGGACACTCCTTGGCACAGATTTTTAGCTGGTCAAGTCTTGGGTCTGATTGACGTTGAATAAGTAAGGCCCAGGGCCCAGAGGGACCCTGACCCACCTGAGATATTGGAGGCCCTACTCCACCTCCCTGAATCTCTAGATTCTCTGTGATTTACACATAAATGTCCCTCCCTGGTGGGATGTGGGAACTTCCTGTCAGTTCTCTGCACGAGCATAGTGCCTATCACCTGGATTCCCAGTGCTACACTCATAGGACACACACACCTCAGTTACAGGAATTAGGATCGGCAAGATCTTGGGGTTCTTCTCTACTAGAATCTCCTCTCCATCAAAGTCCTCCTATGTGCAACTATGTGATTAAATAAGAGGGATGTCACAAGGACAGGAAGAGAAGACACTTATTCTTTCTCCCATCAGCCCTTCAAAATGGCTCCATCCGTGCCACCTCAAGGAAACCTTACACAGGTTCTGCCTTAAGCAAAAAACCTCTCTAATCACTATTGGTCACATTCATGTACTCATTTCATCTAGTGTAATAATCACTCTCTCAATTTCACTGACGGGTGGGGCGCCTGGGTGACTCAGCTGAGCGTCTGACTTCAGCTCAGGTCATGATCTCGAGGTCCATGGGTTTGAGCCCCACGTTGGGCTGTGTGCTGACAGTTTAGAGCTTGGAGACTGCTTCAGATTCTGTGTCTCCCTCTCTCTCTCTGCCCCGACCCTGCTCATGCTCTCTCTCTCACACACACAAATAAATAAACACTTGAAAAAATTTTCAGAAGGAGTTAACATGGCAGAGAAGTAAGGGAATCTGAAGTTCCCTCGTCCCTCAAACACAGAAGTATTGAGGCGAGAAGGCTTGAAATTCCAGGAATCCAGGCTACAGAGTGACAGAAACATCTCCAGGGGCCCATGGGGACAATGTGATGGGCCATAGATGCATGATTTCAAACTGGGAGAGATAAAAAAGGCAGCGTAGGAATGGAGGGGAGGTATCCCCTTCTGCAGAAACACAAAGGAAAGCGAAAGAGAGATTGCAGAAGTGGAAGGTTGTATTTGGACAAGAGAAAAAACATGGGTTGGGGAACAGAAAAAATGGAGAAAGAACCAATTTTTAACTGCAGGGCTTTCTCCGGCCTCTTTGTGTACCTGGGGAGGAGGGGAGCCAGCCCAACCTCTGTAGCCAGCTCCCAGGCACAGGTGGAGAGAGCAATACCCTCCCTTGAGTGCTGTGGGAAGAAGGCAAATAGCCATTCCAAGGACAAAGGACACTGCAGGACCCCCCTGCCACCCAGAGGTCCTTTGTGCCCATACCCTGGAGTGACAGTACACCAGAACTGGGGCATGTGGAGCAGGATCCTTTAAGACATTGGGGTTTGAATCCTAGCCGACTGCCTGGGAAACCCAGGATCCTGGAGCAGAACAGACTGCCCGCTCGTGCCCCTTTGGCACTGTGAGGACGACCTGAACAGAGTGGTCTAGGATGCCTGGTCTGGGGAGGAGAGACTGGGGTGTCACCATTTTACTCCCCATCACCAACAAGGTGGGGCTTCAGGGAACGGACAATGGATCGACAGTGGAGGTGGACCTGCTCACACCAAAGCATGCCCCTCTGCACCTGGTAACTGTGTGTCTAACAGAGCAAGACTCAACACTGACTGAACCAGACAGTCCCTCCCCCAGACCAGCACAGGCACTGGTTACAAGGCACCATCAGATATTGGTCCAGTAGTTTTGCATTCTCTGATTTGATTCTTGGTCAATTTTTATTATATATATATATATATATATATATATATATATATATATATACACACATATATATTTCTTCTTCTTCTTCTTCTTCTTCTTCTTCTTCTTCTTTTTCTTCTTTCATCTTTCATCTTTCTTCTTCTTCTTCTTCCTCTTATTTCTTCCCTTCTCTATGCTGGTTATTCTGGTTGTTGGTTTCTTTAAGCAGACATTTTAATCTATTCTCTTTATGCCTCTTCTGTATCTCCTTTATTTTCCTATCTCTCTCTATGGACTAAGCCATAAAGTTTCTCTGATCTCGGTTTGGTCAATTTTTTTTTCTTTTCCTTTTCCCTGCCCCTGTCATTTCTCTCTTTGTATGGGATAAGGCCTCTTCCACCACCACCACCCCCATTAAAAATTATTTTTTCCAGGCATACTTCATCAAACAAATCAAAGCACTCCCGGTGGAAGGTCCAAACCACCACTAGGAATAGGGAGATAAAGTAATCAGAGTCTCAACAACAGAGAGCACAAAACACACTCCAAAAATACCTCTTGAAGGGCCAGGCCCTGGACAACATTATGACTCCCTGTTTTAATATAAAGTCCTCACAGGAGCAAGACCCATAAGAAACTATTAAAACACATAAGGGACAGAAAACTAGGCAAAATGATGAAATGGAAGAATTCTCCTCAAAAGAAACTCCAGGAGGAAATGACAGCTAGAAAATTGCTCAAAACAGACATAAGCAATATAACTGAGCAAGAATTTAGAATAATAGTCATATTACTGGGCTTGAAAGAAGCATAGAAGACAGACGACAATCTATTCCCACAGAGATCAAGGAACTAAGAAATAGTCACAACGATTTAAGAAATGCTGTAAATGAGGTGCAAAATAAACTAGATACAGTGACAGCAAGGATGAAGGAGGCAAAGGGTAGATTAAGTGAAAAAGAAGACAAAATTATGGAAAATGATGAAGCCAAGAAAAAGAGAGATAAGAACATACTAGACCCTGAGGGGAGAAATAGAGAACGAGGAGATTCAATGAAACATAATAATATCCATATCATAAGAGTTCCAGAAGAAGAAGAAGAAAAGAGAGAGAAAAAGGGAAGAAGGTTTACTTGAACAAATTATAGCTGTGAACTTCCCTTATCTGGGGAAGGAAATGGACATCCAAATACAAGAGACAAAGAGAACTCCTTTCAGATTTAACAAGAATAGATCTTCTCCACAGAATATCATAGCGAAACTGGCAAAATACAAAGATAAGGAGAAAATTCTGAAAGCATCCAGGGACAAATGGGCCTTAACCTACAAGAGTAGACACATAACGGTAGTAGCAAACCTATCCACTGAAACTTGGCAGGCAAGAAGGGAGTGGCAGGAAATATTCAATGTGCTGAATAGGAAAAATATGCAGCCAAGAATTCTTTATCCAGCAAAGCTGTCATTCAGGATAGAAGGAAAGAAAAAGGCTTTCCCAGACAAACAAAACCTGAAGGAATTCATGAACACTAAACAAGTTCTGCAAGAGATCCTTAGGGAGACTCTGTGAGTGGAATGCTGCAAAGACTACAAAGGACCAGAGACATCACCACAATCATGAAACCTACAGGTAACACAATGACACTAAATCCATATCTTTCAATAATCACTCTGAAGGTAAATGGACTAAATGCCCCAATCAAACACATAACATATCAGAATGGATAAAGGAAAAAACCAAGATCCATCTATATGGTGTCTACAGGAGGTCCATTTTAGACCTGAGGACACTTTCAGATTGAAAGTGAGGGGATGGAGAACCATCTATCATACTACTGGAAGTCAAAAGAAAGCTGGGGTAGCCATGCTTATATCACACGAACTAGATTTTAATCTACAGGCTGTAACAAGACATGAAGAAGGGCAATATATCATAATTACAGGGTCTATACATCGAGAAGAGCTAACAATTGTAAATGTTTATGCTCCCAACTTGATGGCACCCAAATACGTAAATCAGTTAATCACAAACATAAGTGATCTTATCGATAAAAATACTGTAATAGGAGGAAACTTTAATTCTCCACTTACAACAATGAACTGATGGTCTGGGAAAAAAAACACATCAATGAAGAAACAATGGCTTTGAATTATACAGTGGACCAGATGGACTTGAGAGATATATCCAGAACTTTTCATCCAAAAGCAGCAGAACTCTTTTCGAGTGCACATGGAACATTCTCCAAAATAGATCACATCCTAGGTCACAAAACAGCCTTCAACAAATATAAAAGAACCGAGATCATACCATGCATATTTTCAGACAACAATGCTATGAAACTTGAAGTCAACCACAAGAAAAAATTTGGAAAGCCTCCAAATGCATGGAGGTTAAAGAACATCCTACTAAAGAATGAATGGGTCAACCAGGCACTTAAAGAAAAAATTAAAACGTATATGGAAGCAAGTGAAAATGAAAACATGACAGTCTGAATCCTTTGGGATGCAGCAAAGGCAGTTCTAAGAGGAAAATACATTGCAATCCAGGCCTATCTCAAGAAATAAGAAAAATCCCAAATACAAAATCTAATAGCACACCTAAAGGAAGTAGAAGAAGAACAGCAAAGAAACCCCAAAGCCAGCAGAACAGCAGAAGAAGAGAAATAATAAAGATTAGAGCAGAAATAAAAAATATAGACCCCCCCCCACCAAAAAAATACAATAGAACAGATCAATGAATCTAATAACTAGTTTTATTCTTTTCTGGAAAAATAAACAAAATTGATATACCCCTAGTTGGGCTTCTCAAAAAGAAAAGAGAGAGAACCCAAATAGATAAAAACCACAAATAAAAGTGGACAGATCACAACCAACATCACAGAAATACAATTATCAGGGAATACTATGAAAAATTACATGCCAACAAACTGGACAACCTAGAGGAAATGGAAAAATTTCTAGGCACCCACATGCTACCAAAACTCAAACAGGAAGAAATAGAAGATTTGAACACACCCATAACCAGTGAAGAAATTGAATCAGTTTTCAAAAATCTAACAACAGGTAAGAGTCCTGGGCCATATGGCTTCCTAGGGGAATTCTACCAGACATTTAAAACAGAGTTAATACTTATCCCTCTCAAGCTGTTCCAAAAAATAGACATGGAAGAAAGCTTCCGGGCTCATTCTGTGAAGCCACCATTACCTTGATTCCCAAACCAGACCGAGACCCCACTAAAAAGTAGAATTACAGACCAATATCCCTGGCTAACATAAATGCAAAAATTCCCAACAAAATACTAGCAAATCAAATTCAACAGCATCTCAAAAGAATTATTCACCACGATTTAGTGGGATTCATTTCTGGGCTGCATGGCTGGTTCAATATTCTCAAATCAATTAATGTGATACATCACATTAACAGAAGAAAGGATAAGAGCCATATGATCCTGTCAATAGATGCAAAAAAGCATTTGACAAAATATAGCATCCTTTCTTAATAAAGCCCTCAAGAAAGTCGGGATAGAAGGAACCTACCTTAACTTCATAAGAGCCATATATTAAAAGCCCACAGCTAATACCATCCTCGTGGAAACAAAGTAAGAGCTTTCCCCCAACATCAGGAACATGGCAGGGATGTCCACTCTCATGGCTGTTGTTTAACATCATGTTGGAAGTCCTAGCCTCAGCAAGCAGACAACAAAATGAAATAAAAGGCATCCACATTGGCAAAGAAGTCAAACTTTCACTTTCCGCAGATGACATGGAAAACCTGAAAGACTCCACCAAAAAGCTGCTAGAACTGATACATGAATTCAGCAAAGTCACAGGATACACAATCAATGTGCAGAAATCAGTTGCCTTTCTATATACCAATAATGAAGCAACAGACTACTTTCTTACACCGTACACAAAATTAAACTCAAAATTGACGAAAGACCTAAATGTGAGAGAGAAAACCATTAAAACCCTAGAGGAGAAAACAGGCAATAACCTCTTTGACCTGAGCCCCAGCAATTTCTTGCTCGACCCATTTCCGAAGGCAAAGGAAATAAAAGAAAAAATGAACTCTTGGGACCTCATCAAGATAAAAACTTTCTGCACTGCAAAGGAAACAATCAACAAAATAAAAAGGCAACCAATGCAATGGAGAAGATATTTAAAAATGACATATCAAATACAAGGTTAGTATCCAAAATCTATGAAGAATTTACCAACCTCAACACCCAAAAAACAAATAACCCAGTGAAGAAATGGGCAGACAACATGAATAGACACTTTTCCAAAAAAGACATCCAAATGGCCAACAGACACATGCAAAGATGTTCAACGTCACTCATCATCAGGGAAATACAAATCAAAACCACATTGGGATGCCACCTTACACCAGTCAGAGTGGCTAAAATTAACAACTCAGGAAACAAAAGATGTTGGCGAGGATGTGGAGAAATCGTAACTCTCTTGACTGTTGGTGGGAATGCAAACTGGTGCAGCTGCTCTGGAAAACATTATGGAGGTTCCTCAAAAAATTAAAATGGAACATCCCTACAACCCAGCAATAGCACCACTAAGAATTTATCCAAAGGATACAGGAGGGCTGATTCACAGGGGAACATGTACCCCAATATTTATAGTAGCACTTTCAACAATAGCCAAATTATGGAAAGAGCCCAAATGTCCATCAACAGAAGAGTGGATAAAGCTGTGGTTTATATATACAATGGAATACTACTTGGCAATGAGAAAGAATGAAATCCTGCCTTTTGCAACAACATGGATGGAACTGGAGGCTATTATGCTAAGTGAAATAAGTCAGTCAGAGAAAGAAAGATCCCATATGTTTTCACTCATATGTGGAGCTTAGGAAACTTAACAAAAGACCATGGGGGAAGGGAAGGGAAGAAATAATTTCAACCAGAGAGGGAGGCAAACCATAAGAGACTCTTAAACACAGAGAACGAACTGAGGGTTGATGGGGGGTGGGGGAGGGGGGAAATGGGTGATAGGCATTGAGGAGGGCACTTGTTGCAATGAGCACTGGATGCTGTATGTAAGTGACGAATCATAGGAATCTGCCCCCAAAACCAAGAGGACACTGTATACACTGTATGTTAGCTAACTTGACAATTTATTAACAGTAAATTGTCAAGTTAGCTATATATATATTTACAAAAACTTTTAAAAAATATTGCTGAAGGGTAAATCTTCTACTGTCCCTGGCATCCCTGGCATGTGCCTGCTCCCAGAGAAGAACCTGCAGTGTAGACAGGGCTGCTTAGAGCTCTCCCCACGCTGCCATTCTCCTCCTGTCCTTGCCTTGGCTCTGATTCTTCATGGGCTGGAGGAGAAGAGGCAGAAACACTGAAGATGAGTCAAGTGTAGTCTGGCCTTGGTGGGGGGACAGTGGCAGCATTCTTAGTGGCTCTTTTCCCCATGCAACACTGTTAATAGCCTTCAGAGTCTCCTCTGGGAATCTGAAATCATAAGCCCAACAGAAGGCCACTCTCCCCTCTCCCATCTCTTGCTTCAACGTCTGTTCCTAGTGCCGGACTTCCAGAACTCTGATGCACATACAAGCTGCTGGGATCCCTGCTGGGCCCCTGGGCAAGTCCCCTTCAAACTGGCTTTGGGTGCCTCCCTCCCATGTGGCCCCATTTGATATATGAAGAACACATACTTTTGCCCCCGTGTTAGTGAAAGTTCTGACTGCGTCCAAGACCTCCACCACCATGTGTACTCTGCTCCCTCCACAGAAAAAGCAACAGCCTTCATGTATCCCATGACCACCAGGCAGCAAAGCCAAACTCCAAAGGACACACAGCAAGTCTCTTAATGTACACCACCCACACCCCTATGGCAGTATCAAACTCCAGAGGCCTCCTCACTAGGTTTCAGGAGAGAGAGAACCTTCATCTCTCTGGACATGGCACGCAGAGACGACTCCCTGTGGGGCCTCCCTTATATAGTCATACGGTTACACCTGGGCCACCTTCTGCCCTGGGGAGATGATTCTGCCACAGATGAACTCCAAGAATTGGCCAATACTAATTTGTCATTGTCCCTATAAATTAAATGTTCATGTTTAAAAAGCCTTTTCCTCTTGGGATGCCTGGCTGGATCATTTGGAAGAGCATGCGACCCTTGATCTCATGGTCATGAGCTGGAGCCGCATGTTGGGTGTAGAGATTACTTACATGCTAAAACCTAACAGAAAAGGTCCTTTCCTCTTGACCCCTTCAAATATCTATCAAATTAGTTGAAGGACTAAACCTCACAAAACTGGTTCTTCCTTCTTCCTTTGGGCATCCTATATGGATCTTCTAGCATATAGCTTTGGACTGCGGGGTATTGGCAATTAGTAAAGATTCAACTGATATTAAGGGAGATATTTATGTTACCCCAAGCCTTTCATATAGCCTTCTGACCCTTTAACTTTTACGTTCACCCTAACTTTGACAGCTGATATTGAACTTTTCACATACCTAACTGAACGCTGTTGCTCCTGACTCTATCCTTCCCCTGAAAATCTTACCTGTCACCATGAACTTTCCTGTTTCTGAATAGATGCATGGCCATCGTACCCATCACCCACATGGACACATCCTACACATCCTTCACAGTAGACTTCACACGCTAAATCTTTCCTTAGGTCGTCCTCTATAAATCCTAATGTAAATTCCCCATCATGAGTCATGACGATCACATATTTCAACAAAAGGGATCATGCACACATTAAACGCTGGAAATTCCACAGTCTTCAGCACTGAAATAGAACCACATTCAGAGAAAACTGGAATATAAAATATGTTAAGAGAAATGAGTGAGCAATATTTTGATTGTCAAGTGAAGAGATAATGATTTATTTGATTTACTCGTTGTTTCTCTGGTTATGTCTTACCTTCCAAAAAAGAATCTAAGGTTGGGAGAAAAGAAATCAGCTTACATAAGCTGCACATTCAAATGGCCTGAACACAGGTTAATTGTATTAAGAATGCTTCTGCATATCTCTGGGGGGAAATATCTTTTAAACGACTCTGAAATGAAAAAGGACAGGGCAGGAATACTTTGCTCTCTAGACATACTATTACACAGATGAGTCACTTACAAGGAAGTACTTTTGAACATAAGAAGTGCATGATGGCAAAGAGTACTTTGGTCTCACTTTGTCATTTGACACATGTTTTCTCATGAGAGGATTTTTCTTCCGTGTTTTTACTGCATTCTGAATACTTGTGATGAATCTTAGAATGAGCGTGTATTTAGAATCTTAAATTTTCCAGACTTAATCTCTAATCCATCTCCCGAAAAGTCACTGATATGGTAAATACTCTCAGTCATGTTCACAGACAAAACAAAGGACAAATAAAAATTCTAATAAATTTGGATTTTGGATGTCTGCAATCCTTGGGAGTGACTGAGAGTCACCCATCTAAGTTTGAAGTGTCTCTATTATTTTAGCAAGACAGAACCTTTCATCTACTTACTGCAAATGTCACAGCATGGAAGGGTAAGGAGAGATTTTTCTGGTGTCAGGAAACAAGCACTAGAGGGAATGAAAAACCATCAATAACAATAAAGATGCTCTGAAGGAGAACTGGGTACCATTAGATTTATCAATCAGATTCTCACAGGAAAAAGATAGTTTGCTCTCATTAGGTACTTGGAGAAAGTGTAGAGAAGGGGCCTCTTACATACTGTGGACACGGGGAATTTGGAAACCACAGGGACGTTGATAGTATCGATAAGAAAATTAAATCCCACCTGAAGGGGTGAACGAACACTGGAATTCAGAAGAAGAGTTGGGTAGAAAGGCCACCAAGGGAGGAGCTGTGACCTTTGGCGTAGGGTTGCAGTTAGTCAGAGATGGCCCTGCAGAGATAGACGTGGGAGAATGGATACCCCAGCCTTGCTTTTCTACTTCCACAGGGCCTCTGACTTGGACTTCCCATTGGCCAGCCAGGCAGAAGTCAGAGAGCAAGAGATCCCACCGATGTAGTGCAACTAGATCAGCCTCAGGGGACAAAGAGCTAGGGTGAAGTGTGATTCTGCAGAGGCAAATGAAAACTATGTGGCCCAGATGGGATTTTTCAGATACAAGTGGAGACATTTTAAGTAAGGATGGTCCCTAAAAAAGAAAAGAGAGAAACACAATAAGAGAATCCTGTGACTTCCAGATCTCCATGAACCACAGAACAATCTTTCCAGAGAAACCCGATACCTCCTTAACATAGTACTTGTGGCCATGCTGTGCAATGACAAATGTGACCAGTGGTTCAGACACTTAATATGTGCAGGATTTCTGATTTGAATTTTCCTGAGTCTTTGAACTCTATATGCCATTGCCTGATTATGCCAACTGTGTGTGAAGAGGGACAGGTGGGAAGGAGAGGCGGTGGGGACTGAGAGCTGGGAAGAGGCTTCATTCTGGTTAGTTCTCGCTGCATAACAAGCCATTCTGAAGCTCAGTGGTTAAAAACAAAAACCATCATTTATTTGTTCTCTTAAAGCTGCAATTTGGTCAGGACTCAGTGGGAATGGCTCATCTTTGCTTTCTGCAACTTCGCCTGAGATGGCGGGGCAGCTGGAGGGCCCGCTTCTGTGTTGCCTCATTTGCATGGTGGGCAAGTTGGTCTGAGTCACAAATGAAAGGTGAGCTGGGAAGTGGGCCAGTGACTTCAGGCCCTCTGCATGGGGGCCTCTCAAGAGGCAGCCTAGGCTTTCTCACAACATGACAGTCAAGTTCCAAGGGCAAGAACTCCAACAGGGCAAGGAAGCATTGCCCATATGTAACCTTAGAGTCACAAGGTGTTGCTTCAACCGTCTGCTATTAATTGAAACGGTCCCAGATCTGCCCAGTTCCAAGGTAGAGGACACTGGCCCCGCAAGTCAGTGGCAGGAGTAACAGGGTCAGCTTATAGGAAGAATAAGTAGAAGCTACTGTCACAGCTATCTATGGAAACTACAATCTACCACTATCGCAAATCATCATAAATTCAAAAGAAAAAAGGAAATGGTCTTTACTACCACAACATCTGCCATATTTTTAAAAGCACGCTCATAATCCCATTTGAACCATCTCTACATAATCCCTTCTCAGCTTCTTCCCTGATATTTTTTATTTGTTCAGCATACTTCATCTTTAGCAATTTTATTTTTTCCTCCCGTTCTTCCTGTGATTTATCAGCATATTCCTTTTCTACTAGTTTAATTTCATTATTTAATTGATCGGTGTAGATCTTCTTCAGGTCTTCTTCCCGTTGCTTCAGCCTCTTCTCTGTGTCCTCATAAATGGCATCGGTAAAGTAAGCACCTCTGTTGCTCTTCACCATCTCCTCTATCAGCTCCACCAGCTCCTGCACCTGAGCTTCCTTCTCCGCCTCTGAGGCTCTGTTGTTGAAGGCACAGTAGCGGTTCCCACACTCGCTGATGATGTTTCTTAGCTTCACATCTGAATCTGCCAAGAAGTCACTCAGGCTCTTCTCCTCTAAGCGATCTTTGCCAGTTAGCAACACGATCATGTGCTTCAAGGCTGGCTTCCCAAAGACAGTCTTGATCAATGCCACGGTCTTCTGCTCTTCCTCCGTGTAGCGGCCCACTGGGAGGACCAAGATGATGGCGTGAGGCCCAGGACAGGAGTAGAGGACACACTGGCTGATTTCCCCGCGTGTGGTATACAGGGTCTCCTTGGTGTCAAAGAGCCCTGGGGTGTCAACAACAACAAGTTTCCTCCCCTTCCATTCCTTGGATGCTTTTTGACACCTGGAGGTGACAGAATTGGGAGCAACTCTAGACTCAAAGACTCTACTCCCCAGGATGGTGTTGGCCGTCGCGCTCTTCCCACTTCCAGTTTTCCCCACCAGAATAATCCTCAGAGTGTTGTCCTGAGGGTCTGCCATGTCACTACCAGGAGTCTCTGTGGTGTAAAGGAAAGGAAGGAGAAGAAAAAGAGTCAAAGAAGGTAAGTGGAAAGCATCACCTCGCTCTTATGACCTATGTGTTCCTCCCTGAAATCCTGCAGTAGTCTACTATCCATGTAGGTCCCATAAAGACAGAAAGATGAGACAATTCACTCACCATGGAAGAAACAACAAAGTAGTTAAAGAGTTCCCCTACAAAAGAGTACCAGGTCCAGATGGTTTCATGGGGATCTCACTTACCCTTTCTTAAACTATTCCTGATGACTTAAAACAGAAAGAAATCTTTCCAGTTCTTTCTATGACATAAGTATGATATTGATCCCAAAGGCTAACAAAGATTTCACCAATAAATAAAGCTACAGACATGTCTCATTTGTGAATACTAATGCAAAAATCCCAAATAAATTGTCAGACACTAAAAAGTAATACCCCACAATTAAATGTGATTTATTTCAGAAATAGTAGGGTGGTTCAATATGAGAAAATGGATTGTTACAACACATCCCATTTAGTAGATTTAAGAAAAATACCTTGATGCAGAACAGACATTTGCCCAAATTCAATACTGTTTTAATAGATACCTCTTTAATGCGATTTTATAGAAATATAAATTTTAAAAAAATTGTCTCCATTTTTTCTCTGCAGCTAAAATAGTTGACTATAAATTTCATTTGGATGAATGAAGAAAGAAAATTAGCCTGTACAGTCAAAAAAGAGAAGAACAATGAGGGAGGGCCAGCTCTACCAGATAGTAAAATATTTTAGCCCCTATAATTAAGGCAGTAGGACGTGTGTGAACAGATACAGAACAGAAAACAAAAACAGACAATTCAGAAATAGACCAAATTGGTCTACTATATTCATGAGTATCCAGTTCAATTGTATCGTGTTACATTTATCTTCCGTAAGGCAGCATCTCACAGCAATGGGGAGACAGATGGACTAATAACCAGCATTGGGATAACTACAAAACCACACAGAAAAAGACAAAACTGCACCCATGTCTTCACGCCATTCACATGCTAAAGACATTAGAAATATAAACACTAAAAAGCAATCCACATAAATACTAGAAGAAACTCAGACAAATCCTTTGTAACCTGGGGGGGGGGGGCAACTCTTTCTAACATTTGAAAGATTGTAAGGAAAAGGATTCATACATCTGACTACACAAACATCGAAAAGACAATGGGAGACAATGAACACCATGGACAATTAAAATACGAATGTCAGACTATATCAAAGAGGGTTAATTCTCCTCTTATACAAAGAATACCTAAAGGTACAGAGACAAATGTCCAATAGCTCGATAGAAAATGGAGCAAGATATATGAATAAACACTTGCAAGAAAAAAAAGAAATGCCAATGCTCCTCAACTATGTAAAAATATATGAACACACACTTAAAGTAGAGAAAAATAAACCCAACATAGGAAAAGAAAAAAACTAAATAAACCAAATTAAAATTACACTAAGATACTATTTCTCCACTCACAGATTTGGCAAAAGTGCAAAAATTTGCTGCGATAATCAGTCGGTAAAGGTTTAGAGGAAACAGGTTCTCTTCTCCACGGCTCATGAAATTGAAAAACAGTCTAAAACCTACAGGGGAGAAATTAAGAATATCACACAAATTACATATACATTTATTCTGGATTGTGAGTCCCAATTTTAGGATTTATGCCTGTAGTGGTCAAGGGCAGGTCACCCCTAAACGTGCAACTTTGGCATACTGACTATTTCATATAAAAGTACCTTAAGATACAGCCTGTATGTGAAGATTACTAAGACCCTCTTCCATCCCCCTGCAAGCAGGAAACAAATCTCCCATGTGAAAGGTGCCCATCCTGTCCCAGGAGGTAAAGAGACACCCTTATGATCAGGGATGGGAGATTTAGAGCCAAGAAGAGTGTATAAACAGCCCACTACTTTCTACTAATTTACTCCTCCAGCCCAAAGTCTCTTAAGAATTCCTCCCTAACAGATGTTTCCAAAGTTAAATTTTCCTTATTTTGTCAATCCCTCACAGATCCATCATCTCTTTGCCTAAAAAGTATAAAAACTGCCTGCCTTGGTCATTTCTCTTGGTTTTAGTTTCATCACTGAGCATCTGTGCACACTGCTTTTTTTTTTTCTCTTGTTAATCTGCCTCAAGTGAATGTAATTCTTAGTGCAGCTGGAAGACCTTGAAGGGCAGAGGAAGAAGTTCCCCTTCCTTATATCCCAGAGCTACACTGACAAAAACTCAGGAAAAGATTGGGCATATGTTTAGTCTCTGTGTCACTATTTGTAATAATTAAAGACCAAAAATCTACCAAATGCCCACTGGTAGGGGTCTGATTGAATGAACCAAGGTACATACACACAGCGATGTATTATCCAACTGTAGAAAGGAATAAGAAATACCTCTCTATGCCGGGATTCAGAGATCTCCAGGACATTTCATAAAGCAAAAAAAAAAAGGCAAAGTGAAGAAAATAATATTTAGTTTACTGTCATTTCTCTAGTGGGGAGGAACATGAACTGCAGGTACAAAATACAACATATAATTCATGCACATGAAAAAGCAATGGCACATCATCTGAACCGTCACCAAAGAAGTTCTGACAGAGGGATGGGAGGAATAAGGCAGGGGACAGGGTAGAAGCTGGAAACTACATTGAATATACTTAGATGACATAGATTTGTCTTGAAAGCATGTACTTCCTTCTTTTTGAGCGTTTGAATCACAGCTCTTTTCCTTTATGAAAGACCTACATGTCTACCTGCTGTTGCTGGCTGACATAAATTCAAAGAGGATTTTTCATTTGTACAAAAAAAAAGCTGAACACGAATACAACGCTCCGCATTTGTTTTACAGCCAGTTGAGCTAATGGAGAGGCCGAGTGGGCCATTGTCCATGCCAGCTGCCAATCACCTTCCCTGGGAACGTCACACAGGGGTTCACCATCCAGCCACCAGAGCTGTGAGCCAGATGAGCACGTGGGCTTTCTCTCAATTGAATGTGTGCATCTGTTAACAAGTTGTGTCTAAAAGTATCAGAAACACATAAGGGAGGTTATTTGGGGGAGATCTGGGAATGCGCACCCTTTTTCCATGTACATTCATGGTAATTGCTGCTCTGCTTTATGTCATTTTGTTTCATAAAAGATTTCATAGGAACGTTCTGCTTGTGGATAGTGAGGAACATCTGTAAATAGCTTACATAATTATACAACAAAAACTATATTTTAAGATAACTGGTAAAAATCAAAAGCACATGAATTACATAGTATTTGGTGTAATAGACAAACCACACAAAGAATTGGTCCAAGAAACTTGAAAATGCAGTTGCTTCATTGGCTATTGTCCTAATGGGATATAGTGTAAGGCCAAATAGGGGAAAAAACGTCAAGAAAATCTTAAATTGCTTTCAGGAATCCTGTCCTATTCTTAGCTTTTTGTGCACATGTGTAGTTTTGAAGCCCAAGGAAAAGCCCAGTGGCAATGAGCACCCTTAGCGCCCATACTGTGCCCTTCAAATGCCATTTCCCACCAAAAACATTAGGACTCTTAGGAGAAGGTACCGATTCCATTTCTGGGCCAAGAAATGTGCAAGTGGATCCTAGACTATCCTAGTCACACTAAAAAGTGAGGATGCTATCAAAAACTACTCAGACCGTGGGATGCCTGGCTAGCTCTGTCAATACAGCATGCATCTCTTGATCCCACGTTCATGAGTTCTAGCCCCACATTGGGTGCAGAGATTACTTTCAAAAAAAAAAGTTTGGATGTTACCGAAAGGACTACAGAGCCAACTTGAAGAGGCTGACTGGAGAGAGATGAGGTAATTTGAGTATCAATGAGAATAATAATTTCAATGGATTGAAATTCATCAAATATGTTGAAGTTCATGAATTCATATCAATACCATCATCGCAAAAGAAGTGTTCTCTTTGGGGTATGCTAGGAAATGATGTCATTAGTCTGAACACGGACAAAAATGAATCAAGCATTCCTTTTGTCTTATTAACTACACCTTATGGAAATGAAAGTATGATTCAGGGGAAGTTTCTTTTATAGGATTATGCCATCCAATAAATGAAGAAAGAATGATAGAATTATAATATTATAATTTGCAACCATTAATGAAACAAAGTTAGTCTAGGCTATCATTACTGTCTGCTACATTACAGAAAGAGACAGAAGAATATATAAGGTGCATTCTGATGGACGTTTACAACTGCACCTATGAAATATTGCCACCCAACTAACCAGGCAAATCTTAGTCTGATCAAGCCTCTCCTTAAATTTAAATTTATACAAAACATGGAAACTAGAAGAACATGTCCTATGACGTCTTGAGGATTTAATGAGCAAAATGTACACTGTCCAATTCTCTTGGACAAAGGACCAACCGTTTCCTAAACAGAAACATTTTACAAAAAGAAACAAGAAGGTGAAAACTTATTTATCAAATTAAACTTAAGACATATGAAAGAATTGCAATTTATGAACCATATTTGGAGTTGATTTCAATTTTATTTTTAAAAAAATGTTTTAATGTTTATTTATTTTTCAGAGATACAGAGACAGAATGCGAGTAGGTTAAGGGCAGAGAGAGAGGGAGACCCAGAAGCAGAAGCAGGCTCCAGGCTCTGAGCTGTCAGCACAGAGACCAACGCGGGGCTCGAACTCACAAGCTGTGAGATCATGACCTGAGCCGAAGTCAGACACTCAACTGACTGAGCCACCCAGGCGCCCCTGATTTCAATTTTATAATCTATGAGACAATCTGGGGATTGGAATAAACCTGGTAATTGTTTAAAAATTCTAATTGCTTTTTGAAGTCTGATCATGGTATATTTTAATGAGCTTTATCTCCCAGATATACATATGTAAATATTTACTGATAAAGTGATAAAATTTTTAGTATTCTAGTAATTTTTAGTATACTAATGTTTGAAGTGTATTAATTAATTAAATAATTAATTTAATCTCTACACCCAGCGTGGGGCTTGAACTCACAACCCTGAGATCAAGAGTCCCATGCTCTTCCCACTGAGCCAGATAGGCGCCCCCACTCTAATTTTTGAAATGAGGAAATAGATGTGGCTCAGAAATGCTGAGAAAGTTGCCCAAGGTCACTGCGCTAATGGGCTTTGGGCAGAGAAGGGATCCAATGCAAAGTATGTCTGACCCTACACTCATGCATAACCGTTGCACGCTCTGGTCTCTTCTTAGTTCCTTCTCAGGCCCTTGATTCTACATTTATATTTACATTGGATCAGAAATAGATCATGGGAGGCCAAGGGAGGTAGTTCACTCTCTGTCCAGAAACATGAACTGGTAGCAACCCTGGAATCAGGGAAGGCAACCAAAGGGCTTCACGCACATTTGTTTTCTATAGAATAGCTCATTCTCTCCCCATGGCATCCCTTCCTTACCTCCTCTGTCACACTATCGATCATACCATTTCTCTCTTACATGTGGGAAAGGACACAGCCAGCTGAATTCTAGACTTCCTGTGCCATTTGTGACCTGGGTATCCCGGGGAATTTCATAAAACCACACGCACACAATCTGGGATTCAGATTTTCTTTCAGGAAAAAGAGAGATTGGGACAGACTGGTCTCTAAATTGCCTTCCAGCTCTAAAGACCTGCCTTGAGGACACTAGTTTCCCACCAAGGGAAACAGATGAGGTGTCAGGCAGAACTCACTCTGTCATAAGAGCAGCTGATGGAAGATACGCTGTTCAGCAAGTTTGTCCGGCTAAATAGGAGACGTGTGGACATGGGCCACTCAATCTGCTTACTCCCACTCTTCCTCCCCCGGGACCCCTGTGGCAGCATCCTGTTTGCTGGGCTGCTGGCACAGCACTTGGTCCCTCTCAGACCAGGACCCACACCCATGCACAGCCCTGTGTCCTGCTGCCCCTCCCGGCTCTATTGCCCTAGGCCAGGCTCACCTTCTTTTGAATGAGCTGATGAGTTCCTCAGTGTTCTCCAAAGAAGCTGTTTGAGCTGCTGCTTTTGCTTAACTGAGAGGAAAAAGTGTTTGCACCCTTTAAACCTCTGAGACAGGAAGCTCAGATTGGGTGGAGCTAGTGAAGGAACTATTTGGCTTTAAAGAGACAGAAATATTGCCCTATCATTGGAGGAGTGCTTTAGTTTTACCAAGGTGTAAGCTTTTTCTCCATGTGCCTGCTCTCACACCAAATTTTCCAAACCTATATTTGTTGTTTGGGGTTATACTGGTGGATCCCAAAGGCCCTTATTAAGTGACCCAAATCATGCACACAGAGCCAGGCATGGTGTTGGATCATCTTCCCTGTATGGAGTGGGAGACTCTGGGGTGATTCTAGGAAGAAGAAACTCAAATACGTGGTTAGATGTGTCCAACTTTAGGGCCTGAGATACTTCCCAGTGATTGTATCATATGGGTTTTCATGATAGTCTTTCATGAAGGTCTCAAGTTACTCATTAAAAATTCACCAGCCTTCAGGTACAAAGCCAAGAGTCTAAACCATTGGGAGCCAAGAGAAAAAAAGGAAGATGTGGCCTGGAAAAAGTCTTCCAATGACCATACACCTTCTATAGTTTTCTTCATATAGTTCTTTCAAGCCCCAAAATATGCATGACCTGACAAGAAAAGATGCACCCAGGGAGGGGATCAAACTTTCCCCTTCAACCTTCCTACTTTCCTCTACCCCAGACCCAGGCACGGGTAGATTTTCCCAGATTTAGCCAGTGCATCCATTCCAACCTGCTCTGGAAACTTTGAGATGATAGGCAGATGGTCAAACCTCTCATGGTTGACCAGCTGTTCCAATTGTCTCTTGCATCATCATAAAATTATAATTTTTTGATTATATATATTTGTTCACTACATTGAGACATGGGATTACTTGATGCTCACACTTGAAGGTGAGTACTAAGAGAACTAAATGTGGCAGGAAGTAGTGGACAATGGGGTGGCAACCCATGGAGGGGAGCAGCTGGATTTGGAAATTGTTGTATTAATACTATATTATTGGTCCATATCATTAGACCAGTTATTGGTGCTAATGACTTGGAGGGCCCAGGTAACTGTTTTCCAACTTGCAATAAAGACACAGACCGGGACAAGCTATGTAATTTGCAAAGTCTGGCACAACAGGAATATGCCAGGCCCTTTGTCAAAAACAAACAAAAAAAAATTAAGAATTTCAACATGACATCAATAGAACAGTAAATCCTTCTAAGTACAGGGCCCTGTGCAACGGCACAGGTCACATACCCATGAACTTGGTCTTGATGAGGCTGCATACATAAAAGTCTAGAGGAAAGCTAGAATCATATTTCCTGCTCAAAATATCTCTACAATTTCCTAGTTTCATTTCAAGCTACATTTTCCTTGAGGGAAACTTGTCCTTGGATGTTTTCATGGTCAGCTAATTGCTTCTCCAGGTATTATGCTCAGGTACGCTGTTAAGTTCCCTAGAGGGATCAGGAGACTAGTTGACACAGAACCCATGGATGCCACAAGAAATCAGATGCGGGTCTCAAATGGTAACAGCCTTGTGATCATTGGTCAAAAAGGAGCATGTGGCCCCCATCAGTCCCATCCTGAGCCCTAAGTTAGGAGTGATCTCCTTCTACAAGATTCTGGATAGAAGCAGTGTAGCCCCATATCTGAATTGTTCACTTAGCCACCCTCCTGATCATTGAGGGCTTCCTTCCACTTGCACGTATGCTGTGAGCCACAGGCCTCTCCACAGCTTGTCTCCTCCTGCAACCCCAGAAACAGAACTTTGAACCCAGGATCTTGCTCCTTCCACATAGTCAGAAGCAGAGAGATAAATGTGGACAAAGCCACAGCTTCCTTTTTTATGGTTTCCTTTGATTCTTTCCATTTCACACACACACAGAAATGTGGATATAATGAATTTTCAAAAGGTGTGGGGTTATTAAGAGACATTCTTTGAATTCTCTAGGAGTCTTCTTGTGGGGCTCAGGGTGTTTTCTGCTGCTCAGATCTAGATAATCTCAAAGCTCAACTTATTAAAATAGTGCAGAAATAATAACAGTAGCTTAAAAGAATCGTTCCCCCATTGTCCTGTTTCTTCTATATATCGTCTTTGGAACCTTGGTGGATCTGTTTCCTATTGCCTCCATAACAAATTCCCAAAACATTAGTAGCCGAAAACAATATAAACTTCATCTTCTACAGTTATGGAGGACAAGAGCATGGAATTAGTCTTATGGAGATAAAATCAAGGTCCTGCAGAGCTGGTTCTTTCTGGAGGATACAGGAGAGAATCCATCCCTTGCCTCTTACATCTTCTAGAAGCTGCCAGCTGTCCTGAGCTTGTGGCCACATCACACGAGTCTCTGCTGCCTTTATCACATTGCCTTCTTGCCTCTCCTTAGAAGGACCTTTCTGATTACATCTGGGGCCCACCCAGATAATCCGGAATAATCTCCCCATCTCAAAGTCATTAACTTAATCACACCTGCAAAGATGCTTATGGAATAAGGTAACATTCACAGGCTCTGGGGATTAGAGTGAGGCCAACTTCTGGGGGCCACCATTCAGCCTGCCATATTTGGGTGAGTTAACCTCTCTGCAACTCACTCCCCTAATTTTAAAATGGAATACTTACTTCAGACGGTCATTGTGAAACCAGATAAATTTGTACACATGAAGTGGTACTCAAACCATAGTGATCAATAGGTATTAGTTAGAAGTAGTAATAGAACCCTCAATGTTAGTCTCATAGATTACCCTTCTAAGGCTCACCTACACATCAGAGATGCTGTCTTAATCAGCTTGCACAACCATAATACCACAGCCTGGGAGCAGGAACTACAGGAATTCATTTCTTACAGTTCTGGAGACTGGGCAGCCCAAGCCCAATGTGCCAGCCAACTTGTTTCCCTGGGGAAGGCTCACTTCCTGATTTGCGAATGGCACTGTCTCACCGTGTCCATACATGATGGAGCAAGGAAGCAACTCTCTGCTATCTCTTCTTACAAGGGCACTAATCCCCTCAAGAGGACCCCAGATTCATGAACTCATGAAAACCCACTTATCTTATCCCCAAATACCAACATGTTGGGGGGTTAGGGATTCTGGAGCCTTCTCTCTTGGTGCCAAATAAATTTAGTCACTTCTACTTTATATCAGGCTCTTTTAAGTGGATATCACTCAAGGTTTCCTGGTTTGTCCCCACTCACTCCACCCCCAAAGGGCACTGCATGAAAAGGAAGACTTAGCGCCTCCACAGCCTGTCTACCAGGATAAGGGATCTGGATTATCTATACCCCTGCACTCACATGTCTTCAATGAAATTGTCTTCTGGCTCCACGGATGTGCAAGAAGAGCTGCCTCTTGCAGGCTTATGGCAGCCGTGTCACAAAAGAGATATAGGTGTTAGGTGTGACAGTGCACTTGGGGCTGAATCCCTCAGAGGAAACATTGACCAAACCCTCATGCAATAAGGACCATCCCCCCCAAAGAGCCTTTTACTGTCTTCCACGATGTTATATTCGGTTAAGAACCACAACCATTCAGTCCTGTTCTCAAACAGGTCTCTGCTTCCTCCTAAGGCTTCTCCGAAGATCTGCCAAAAGTGACCACTCAGAATTTGTGTCTTCACCAGAGGGTCACAGTCTTGGAGCTTCAGGGGAAAAACTGTAGGACGTGCTCTGAACTACTGTTGCCTCAAAGAGACTCTTCAGAGCAGGTTTGCAAGATGGCAGCACTGACTCAATGCTCAGACTGTGCCAGTGAGCAAAGCCAGGACTACTGGGACTCTCAGTCTGGAAGCATATGTACCTCAGGAAATCAGACGACTGACTCAAGATCCAGCAGAGTGAGAAGTAATGACATAGGACTGACTGAACGGATTCAAGATGTGCCATTGTGGTTATTTGTTTGGAATATTGATGGCGCTCTGTTTGATGTTCTTCTTGAATGGCTATGTGTGGAAACCTTATTTCTTTCTCCTTAAACGAATTAGTAGACTGTGCATTTGTAAACCCACAACAACCATCTTTAAACATTACCTCATCTTCACCTACCCTCAAAATTCAGAAACAAATGCTTCTACTGAGTTTCATTCACTTTCATGATGATAGAACCATTTGCATAGGTTTAATAAAAATCTGTCCTCTTGTTTCCAAAGATACCATTGGAAAAATCGATTCTGCAGCAAAGCCATATGTACAGGGTGATATATGAGAGTGATTGTTGTTTCATCAAAGACCATCAGACCACTGCTAAGGAGCAATTGTTGGTGTTACATGTGGAGCTAATGTCTCCAAAACCTTCATAAGAAAACTAATATGATGTCTGGCTTCCAGGATCCCAATCACTGGGAGTAAGGAAGTCCACTCCCAGGTAGTCCAGAAACCCAGGCAAATTTTGGAGACCTCAGGAAGAGGGAAATTCTTTGAGATTTATGGGTACAGCATGCAAAGTTTACTGGAGAAAGTGTTTGGGCCTTGGTTTCCTACTCCTAGGAGAGAAGAATGGCAGGGGCTTTGAAAAGTCTGATTCAAAACTCATTTTGAAAATTTCCAAAAGAAGTTTATCCTTCGGAATTGATAGTTGCTTAATATGATTAGGCTCTAGATTTCCCAAGCAAACTCAAGGAGGCTTTTCCGGTTAATTAAGATTCTTGCTGCATCTGTATAAATAATCAGGCCATGCATAGTAAAAACAATCTTCTAGGATCAACAATACTTGTTGGAGACTGTTTATGATCACAAAGTAGAGAACGCTATGAAAATGATCCAAAATTTAATGAGCACTGTGTGTTGTATGGAAACCAATTTGACAATAAACTTCATATATTGAAAAAAAAATAAATAATAAATAAATACAAAAAAAAAACAAAAAAAATAAAAAAAAAAAATTTAGAAATAGGCAAGAGAGATTACTGGAGTGTTCTCCACTGTGTGGTGCTCTGCTTGATGACCCGCTGTGATATTTTACAACACTTTAAGGACAGAGAGGATTTTTGCACATCTCTGCCTTGGAGACACTCAGCGAATTTTCTGTCTGGTGGAATATAGAACGCAAAAATCACATTTTACTACTCTCTTGAACACATCAACCCTTGATTTCAAATGAATTTTGTGTTTTTATTTGTGTTTTTTGTTTTATTCTTTGCTTATTTGTTTGTTTTTAACTAGGTTTCACACCCAGCATGGAGCCCAAACTCAAGACCCTAAGGTCAACCTGAGCTGAGATCAAGAGTCAGACGCTTAACTGATTGAGCCACCCAAAGGAACTTTGATCCATTATACTATCATACTGGTTCTCTAGTCACGCCATGAGTTGAGCAAAATCTTTGATGTGTTTATACTTGCCCAAGAAGAATGATTTTGCTTTTTTTCAAAACTGCACTCAGATAAGAAAGAGAGGGAAAAATAGCATGATCCAAGCTTTGGAGGTGGAAATAACACTGGACACAGACAGAGAGCAGCTAACAATTTGGAGTGCAGGAATCATTACCAGCCTTTACTGAGGGCCTACGGTGCCCCAGGCACTGACCTCCATATCATTATCACCTTCGTTCCTTACAAAAGTGTAAAACGGATATTAACGGGAACAATGATATCTAGAAGAATCTCATTCTTGGAAGAGGATTTGAGACTGATTATAATGACTGTTGAATACCAGGCCAAGGAATGTGGATTCTAAGCCCTAGGCAGCAGAAGATTTCCGAGAAGCAGAGACCTAAGAAAACTATCCCAATGGGTTAACCTGGTAACTGCAACTAGGACTGGAGAGGAAGAGATCAGGGGTACTGTACCCTCACACTGCACACACTGTCCCTCTCTTACCATCCATCTTAGGTTGAATTGTGTCCTCCTAAAGAAGTGCTAACCCCTGGTACCTGAGAATGTGACCTTCTTTGGAGCACGCTCTCTGTGATGTCATGTCATGAAGTTAAGGTTGAACCCTACTCCAATGCCTGGAATCGTTTCATTCACCGTGAGAGAAGTTTACACACAGATACACACAGAGAGCACCATGTGACAAAAGAGGCAGAGATTGGAGTGAAGCACCTAGAAGGCAAAGAACAAAGCACGACAGCCTGCACCAGAAGATTAGAAGCAGCAGAGAAGGATCCTTCCCCAGAGCCTTCACGGCGAGTATGGCCCTGGGAACGTCTCGGTTTGGCACTTGTAGCCTGTGCCAGAAAGACAGTAGCCATAACAATGAGACAGTAAGTTTCTGCTCTTTAAGCAACAGTTTGTGGTCATTTGTTACAGCAGCTCCTGGTGGAACTAATATATTTTAAGGCCAAGAAGTAGGGTCCTGCTCTGGTAATTACCTAAAATGTAGGAGTCATTTCGAAATTGAGTAATGCATGGGGGCTTGAAGAATTCTAAGGTACATGAAAAAAAAAAGGCCTAGATTGCCCTTAAGAGGATGTCGGTGGTAGGATGAACATCCAGGTCACTTTCTGGTGAGGACCCAGGGAGAGGTGGGGACCACGCTGCTGGACATTGGAGGTATGATGGCACTTGCTATAAATGTCAGGGGGCAAGGGGCAGGGGTCAGGGAGGGGGGCTAAACTGAGGTGGGCTGCTGGGTGGTGAGTAGACCATGTAAGTGATGAACTTGAATATTTAGCTGAGGAGAATTCCGAGAACAGTGTGGAAGGTGCAGCCTGGTTTCTCCTTGCTGCTTCTAATGTAATGCGTGAGGAAAGAGAGTGGTGGCCTATCTCCAGCCAAGGAGCACCAAGATGGCCAGCTGCCAGCAGAGCCCAGGAAGAAGCAAGCAAGGTCCTCTCCTCGAGGCTTCAGAGAGCGCACGCCTCTTCTGGCATCTTAGCCTTGGACTCCAGGAGCTACCACACAATCCATGTCTCAGCTGTTTCAACTGCAGTTTGGATGACTGTCGTGCAGTGCTAGCCATCCAGTATGTCCCCTCCACCTTGCCCCTGCTTGCGTTCTTGTCCCATCCTCTGAGAAACCCAAAGGTCTCCCCTTCTGTGGCACAGTGTGAACAGGGCAAATCTTCTAGACTATGTTCTTCCTCATTCCCACCACATTTCTGGCCCAGATAGACCCCAGGTCTCCCTGATGAGAGAGCTTGGGGCTTTCTCAGAACTTAGATTTCAGTGCTCTGAAGAATTTTCTTTTTGGAAACAATTATACAACACCAAAACAAAAACTAACAATTGTTTCCTTTAAAGAGACACACAGGAATTTAAGGCCTGGGAGTGGGATTAAGGCCTCCTGAAATCTGAAGGCAAACAGGCAGACTGTCAGGGCGCCATGAGCTGGGGGGTCAGAGGTAAAAGCAGGCCCTGGTCCCAGCAGCAACAATCAATCCCTCACTCTTACAGAATACCAACACCGCACAAAAGGACTATTTTCTCTTAATCCGCAAAAATGTCTCCTTAATATATGAGAATCAGTCAGTGGAAAAGTGTGTGGGCCTGATTCTGCCACGATCAAGATCTATGGCTTGGAGAAAACCCAAACACAAACAGACCCCAAAAACCCACAATCCCCATGTGCCCCAGTATCTTTATGGATAAGAAGTCCTAGATTGTCTCAATACAATGCCTCCTACAGAATAGCATCATGCGAGACTATCGGGGCCTCTCCCAATGAGGAGGAATCCCAAGACTCTCCCCCCACCCCGGCATGATTCATGAGCCTGGGCCCACTTACCCACACAACTTCTCAGGTGTTGGTTGGCTGTAGGTATAAATATCCAGGTGGAACAGGGGCCTGTGGTCCCCAAAGGGAGACCCTGAGGAGGGCCCAGTCCCAGGGCTCCTGGCTGGAGGACCCAGGTGTGAATACGAGTATGGAACTTTTTTCCCCAGGGCTTTGGCGTCCCTAGGCCATCAGAGTAATGGACACTTACAGATGGTTATGGACACCACCTTTATTTACCAGCCAGCACCAACAGCCATGAACACAAGAAGCAAAGGCACAGGCATGTTTCACCGCGAGTTCTCTGCTACTCTCCACACACACAGCATCCTTCCTCACTCATCCGCCTAGACTTTCCAGTCCCACACCTCCAAACCCCACAGCCTTTGCTTGGATGGCCCCTGGATTCTTAGCCATTCCTCGGTACCAACGGTGGAAGAGGCGGCTTGGGAGAATGGGGGTCAGGGAAAGAACTCACAGGCTGCCAGGACCAGCCAACAGCATTCAGTGATCTGCCCTCTCTGGGATTTAGAACAAAGTTGGCATGGTTTCTGCTGTTACCTTTGTTTCTTTCTTTTGGTTTCAACTTGACATCTTTTATTGCTTCACTCACATCTTTGTGGAGTGTCTCGAGTGCTTTATTACAAATGATAAACACGGTAAGTAAATCTTTAATGAGGGATAAAGGAAAGACTGTTATATTTATGGCACCATATCACAGCACAGTTTTTTCTGTTATTGTTTCCCACAGTCCCTTGCATTTTCAAGAAATGGGCAACAGGGTGATTTCTCGTAAATTCACTCATGCACAGAAAAACATACATCTTACTTCAGCCCCAGCAATTTCCTGCCTCACCTCTCCCAAGTCTGTCTTCCTCATCAGGCCACAAAGGCAAGGTCACAGGTTCATGTCTTCTCATTTGTGGCTGCTCTTGTGCTCAAAAGGGACTGGGGCAGGAAGGCGGGGCCAAGGAGGAACCCCACCATGGAGATCTCACTGGCCTCTGCACAGGTAGCTTTTCCCATCTCTCCCCAGGCTGGTGCTGGCCTGAGGATGAGGTGGACGTCTTCCTGGGAATCTCCCACCAGGGCCCGTTCAAAGCAAGCACAGCAGCTAGATCTTTTGACCCTGACGTGGGCTGAACAAGTCAGTTCTGCTCTTTATTAGAACAGGTGCACACGGATGCTGCTATCTTCCAAAATTTTGACCAATTTTTCTACTGGTTGTTTGTTCATTGAATGATTGATTGATTGATTGATTGAAATTTATTAATTTTGAGAGAGAGAGAGAGTGAGGAGGCGAGGGACATATAAAGAGGCAGAGAGAGGATCCCAAGCACACTCTCTGCCAGCACAGAACCCGGCTCAGGGCTTGATTCAAGAACTGTGAGATCATCATTCTGAGGTGAAACCATGAGTTGGATGTTCAACCAAATGAGCCCCCCAGGTCCCCCCACCTTTTAAAAAATTTTCACTCAAAACATAAATAGCTAACAAACAGCCGAGCAGCTTTATTATTTTGACTATTATTTATTTATCAGGAAGATATAGAACGTGAAAGTTGCACTGAAATGACTCATGTCCAAGCTGTGAAAGAATATAAATGACTCTTTGGAAATACAGGGAGAGGCCGGCGTCTCTCTCACCCTCTGCAAGTTCACCATATCTGCAGTTATAGGACAGTGGGACTCCGTATAAAAACGGCTGTCGGTAAGACGGTGGTAACTGCTGCCTGGCTCCCTTTTGACGGTGTTTCGTTTAACTATAATAAGACACCACAAGGGGGAAACAAAAGGAGGCAAACTCCAGGCAGCCAGCAGGAAGGAAGAAGGGGAGGGTTGGCAATGTGGCCAGAGTTTGACCCAAAACTAGGACTGGCTTCCATATGCCCTGGAGGAACTCTACAGACCTAGTACTGGTGGGACAGCCATAAGTGGTGCAAGGTATATATTTTTAAAAATATATTAAAGTCTCTTAAAGTTGTTCTAAGATCATTCAGCAAACGAAGAAAGACTATTTCAAAAAAACAAAAAGTCTACTAAATAGTAGTAAGAACTGCATTCTGGCAGGTATGGCCAAGAAGCTGGGACTCCCTATCCCCTCAGCCTTCCAGCAAGAGAGCAGTATCCTGGGAGGAATCAGCGGGCGGTCAGTAGGTTTAACCGCTGGGTATAGTATGAACAGACAGAGTGGTTAGGGTAAGACACACAGAGTGGGGCTAAGACTGCTGTCACCCCCCCGGGACTGTGCAGACCCAGGCTGCATCCTCTGAGGACAGACACTAGAGGTTTCACCCTGCAGGGGAAGCAGGCTTCACCAGGAGAGTCCAGCCAAACACGCAAACCCCCTGCACAAAGTTGCAGTGAAGCGACCAGAGCAGATATCCTTGTCTTATCTCTGATCACTGGGGCAAAGCACTCAGTCTTTCATCAAGTATGGTACCAGTGGTGGGAGTTTTCACAGATGCCCTTCACTGACTTATGGGCATTTCTTTCCATTTCTAGTTTGTTGAGGGGTTTTATTATGAAAGGGTGTCAGGTTTGTCAAATGTCATTTTTGAATCAATGGTGATGGGATATTGTCTCTGTAGCCTTTTTTACTTCTCTAAGTGTGATTTCCTTTAGTTCTTTCAACATAGAATTCCTGCTTGGAAGCCCTGTCTTCTAATTCAATATCCAGGGCCTCTGCCAGGCAATTCCTGTGGCCTGAGTTTTTCCAGTATATGGGTCACACCTTCCTGTTTTGTTGTACATCTTACAGGTGTTGTTAAAAACTGGGTATTTTAGGTAACATGGTGTAGTGAATCTGGATACTGATTCCCTTTCTGCCTTCCTAGGCCTTGATTTGCTGCTGTCTGTGTGTCCGTAAGAATACAGAAATTGCTTTTTTAAACAACAAAATAGAAATTCTGCAGCTGAAAAATATAACAACAAATGAAAATTTGACTAGTGGGGCTCAACAATAGATTTGAATGGCTAGAACAAAGATTCAGTGAATTTGAAAATGTAATAATTATAAACACACATGAACTTCACAATTGAGCCCCAAAACACAGGAAGCAAAAAATAACAGACGTCAAGGAGAAATAGACAATTCAACAACAAGCTGTAGACTTCAATGTCCACGTTGAACAACGCGTACCACAGCTAATCAGAAGGTCAAAACAGGGGCGCCTGGGTGGCGCAGTCGGTTAGGCGTCTGACTTCAGCCAGGTCACGATCTCGCGGTCTGTGAGTTCGAGCCCCGTGTCAGGCTCTGGACTGATGGCTCGGAGCCTGGAGCCTGTTTCCGATTCTGTGTCTCCCTCTCCCTCTGCCCCTCCCCCGTTCATGCTCTGTCTCTCTCTGTCCCAAAAATAAATAAACGTTGAAAAAAAAATTAAAAAAAAAAAGGTCAAAACAGAAACAGAAGATGTGACCCACTGATAAACCAACTAGACCTAACACTAGAGCACTTTACCCAACAAAATAGAATATGCATTCTTTTCAGGTACACAAAGAACATTCTCCTAAATATAACCAGTAGGCCATAAAATGAGTCTCAGTGAATCTAAGAGGCTTGAAATCCTAGAGTACCATAGGGAGTAAGCTCCTTTACATCAGTCTTGGCAATACTTTTTTGGATTTCACCCCAAAATCAAAGGCAATGCAAGACAAAACGAGCAAGGGAGACTACATCAAACTAAAAAGCTTCTGCCTAGCAAAAGAAACCATCAACAATACGAAAAGGCAACCCACCGAATGGGAGAAAATATTTGCAAATCATATATTTGATAAATATCCAAAATATATAAAGAACTCATATAATTCAATAGCAATAATAATCAATTCAATTTAAAAAGGACAGAGGAACTAAATAGGCACTTTTGCAAAGACATACATATGGCGTGTAGGTACATTAAGACATGCTCAGTGTCACCATCATCAGGGGAAATGCAAATCAAAACCACAATGACGTGTCACCTCACACCTGTTAGAACGGCTATCATCAAGAAAACAAGAGGTAACAAGTGTTAGGGAGGATGTGGAGAAAAGGGAAGCCTTGTGCACTGTTTATGGGAATGCAAACTGGCGCAGCCACTGTGGAAAACAGTAAGGAGGGTCCTTCAAAAATTACAGGTAGAATTACCATGTGATCCAGCAATCCCACTTCTGGGTATTATTCCAAAGGAAAGGGAAGCAGGATCTCAAAGAAATATCTACACTCACAAGCTCCCTGCAGCATTGCTCACAATAGCCAAGATATGTAAACAAGCTAAGTGTCCACCTATGGATGAATGGTTAAAAAAGATTATATATATATATATATATATATATATACATATATATATATATACACACATATACATATACATATATATATTTATATGATATGCACATATATATGAACTTGATATGGAACTTGAGGGCATTATCGTAAGTGAAATAGGTAGGACAGAGAGAAGCAAATACTGTATGATATCACTTTTACATGGAATTTTATAAAGCCAAACTGATAGAAATGGAGAGAAAAATCGAGAGTAGAATGGTGGTGACCAGGGGCCGGGGGATGGGGGGATGGGGAGACATTGGTCAAAGAGTACAAAGTTCCGGTTATAAGACAAATAAATTCTGAGGATCTAATGTGCAGCACAGTGATTATAGTTCATACCGCTGTATCATACATTAATAGTTACTAAGAGAGTAGATGATCTTAAATGTTCTCACTCAAAAAAAGAGTAATGGTAAAGATGTGATGTGATACAGATGTTAGCTAATAATACTATAGTGGCAATCATTTTGCAATATAGAAGTGAATCAAATCAACACATTGCACCTTTTAAACTTAAACAGTGTTACATTTCAAGTAAATCTCAATAAAGCTGGGTAAGGTAGGGGGTGGGGATAAGGTGAAGGGCCGTGAGTTAGGTATCTTCACTAGAGTGTTTAACTGGCAAGACTGGGTAAGAATCAGACCCCAGAACATTAGCTTTAGATTAAATGAACCCCCTCACTACACACAAGGAGAGTTGACTCCAGAAGCTGTAAGTGAGTTAGGCAGATCACAGAGTTGATTACTGACCTAACCAGGTCCAGGGCCATTAGCACTGTACCCTGTTGTAACCTTTTCTCCACACAATATCTGGCTATTTTACTCACCTCTCTCATGACCCTCCAGAGAGGAGAAACAGAAACTTGGGTCAGAGATACCAACTGAAGCTAGACTAAGCCTCGTATGAAAATTTCATCCTCTTCCTGCCATCTAATCTTTAATAGCTGAAAAGACCTCCTTTTCTTTAAGAATGATAAGACTAGCAGAAGGGCATAATTCTCAGTCATATGGGATCTACCCTCTTGACTGACTCACCTCCCAAAGGTCCCAGCTCCTAAAACCATCCTCTTGGGCACGAAATTTCCAATATATGAAACCTGTGGGGGGACACAAACATTCAGACCAAAGCAGACACTGACCCTCCTTAATACTGTCCTAGTTCTTATACCCGGCTAGATCTGGCCCTTTGTGACCCTTGGATGTTTTATTATCACCCGTGAAAGTGATGTCACGGTCAGACATATTAATGTTTACTTCTGATACATCGGTTTATTTCCTTTACAATAATTTACTGCCAAAAAAGAGAAATAACTATACTGAAAATAACACAGTTCCCGAGTTTCTAGCATTTATTATGGCTCGTGTCTTTCCAAAGTGAAGTCGAAATTTGGGGAATGTCTTCATTGTGCTTCTCAAATGCATTACTATGCAAAAAAACAAAACAAACAAACAAATAAAACAAAACAATACAAAACCCAGAGGTCGTCTCACACAATGGAGAAAGAGGGAGCCACAGGTGCACTGGTGGAAAGCTCCAGACCCCTGACATTCCACTGCTATGGTGGTACCATGGAGTTTAATGGGGGTAGGCTAGCCCATGAAAGTGCTTGACCACCACATCATTAGAAAATCAGATGCCATCCTTAGGTTGTGTAACCAAACCCATAGGGTTTCCTTATTGCTCTGTCAGAATGTGACAAAACACTTTCAAGGAAGTTGGCTCCTCACTTCAAATCAGCCATGCTCTAGTCCGGAGGTGTGGATGCAACAGGAGGCACCTACTCACCTGGCCCAGGGTTCAGGGTCTGGAAGGAAGGTGGTGTTGGCGGGAGGTGGGGGCAGCTCCACGTGGAGAAGGTGGTTATTGGGGGGACCCCTAGGGCCATCCCAGTTCCACGTGGATTAGAAGGGCCCGCCATGCCACTAGTTCCTGGGGCGCCAGAGTGGGAGATGCAGGTTGGACTTCGGGGTTGTGGTGAGCTGTGGTCAGGAGGCCTGAGGGCCCTGGTGGCCCTTGCAGTGAGCTGGCTCGGTGAAGTGCCGCTGGGCGGAAGTCCGCCATTAATCTCCGTCTTTAGGGTCCTCAGCAGCCCTGCGGGGCTCACACGGGGGCTCTGAGCAAGGGGGGAATCCCTTCCGTAACCCTGCAACTCGGGAACCCGCTGGGCAACAGGGAGGGGGCCGGGGTTGGGAGGACGGCCGCTGTCCCCAGCTCTGCCTCCAGGGCGGCGTGTGCATGAGCACGCACTGTGGGGCTGACTTTAACCCGTCATTCTTTCATTTCACGTTGTCTCGTGACCACGTGTCCACACACGCCCTCCAACTGTTGTTTGTTTCTGTCTTGTTTGCATGTAGAAATGAGAAGTTAAAATAAATATAAGTATTATGGCTTTTAAATTCTCATACGGAAATGTATGCTCGAATCAAAGGAAGGCTTTGACATCCACGGGTAAAAAAGCTCTACTTGGGACATGGCGAGGGCGTGTTAGAAGGAGTAGCGGAGAGAGCAGGGTGTGGCACTTGGCCCCGGACTTGTGTCTGTCTCAGAGCCATCCCCTATGCACCTGCTCCAAGAGGTGGGGCCGAAAGGGGTTCCGTTTCTTTATTGACATGATCACATTAATGTTCATGTTGATAGCTTTCGTGTATGATGAAATAATATGATAAAACCACTTTGTAGGTTAAATTCCATAAAACTGTGATACAGAATCATCAAATCCAAGAGGAAACTTTTCATAATAGTAAATACTCAGAAATTTAAAAAAAAAAGATTTCACAAACAGATACATTTCACACTCATACATACTCCACAGGTATTATTCACAATAATAAATACTGCACATTATTGTGTGTATATTCCTGGGAGCTAGTTGAAGTATAAGGTAGGATATGATTAGATGCCAGTTACAAAGTGCAAATGTGGAAAGATTTTGATCTATATGTATGGATATCTGTATAGTAATAGTGTATTGAGGAACCTACAACGTATGTGAAAGTCAGGCATATGACAACACCCAGGAGACAGAAATTGTAAGTACACTAATGTAAGTTTCTTAAATGACATGTGAAGTGGTCTAATAGTACTTCCATGTAGACTGTGATAAATGGTCTAAACATCCCAGAATAAAAAGCAGGGACTGTAAGATTGGATTAAAAAGCAAGGCCAACCACATGCTATTTAAAATAAACTCACTATAGGGGCGCCTGGGTGGCTCAGTCAGTTAAGCGTCCGACTTCAGCTCAGGTCACGATCTCGCGGCCCGTGGGTTCGAGCCCTGCGTCGGGCTCTGGGCTGATGGCTCAGAGCCTGGAGCCTGCTTCCGATTCTGTGTCTCCCTCTCTCTCTGTCCCTCCCCCGTTCATGCTCTGTCTCTCTCTGTCTCAAAAATAAATAAATGTTAAAAAATTTTTTTAAATAAAAGAAACTCACTATAAATATAACAAGTGCATTACTTTTTTATCGGTGCCTAACAAATGACCTCCAACTTAGCAACTTGAAACAACATACACTTATTGGCTCCGTCTCTGGGGGTCTGGAGTCTAGGCAAGGCCTGACTGGGTCCTGTGCTCAGAGTTGCTTGAAGCTTCAGTCAAGGAGTCAGCTGCTCAGTGGTGTCCTCTGTGGAGTTCAGGATCTTTTTCCAAATTCATTCAAGTTGTCAGCAGCATTGAGTTGCTTGTGGTTGTACGACTGAGTTCCTTTTCCCAGAGGGTCACCCTGGCTGCCCCTCTTGATAGGCAGTTCTCAATACGGATATTCAATATGGATATTCTCTCCAGTGGGAGAATCTCTTGCTTTTGAATATTTTTTGATTAGGTCAGGCCCACCTGGTATAATCCCACCCCACCCCCTTTTTTCTAAAGTTTGTTTATTTTGAGAGAGACAGAGAGTGCGAGTCGGGGAGGGCAGAGAGTGAGAGAATCCCAAGAAGACTCTGCACTGTCAACGCTGAGCCAGATGGGAGGCTCCAACTCATGAAACCATGTGATTGTGACCTGAATTGAAACCAAGAGTCAGACGCTTAACAGACTGAGCCACCTGGGCTCCCCTATAATCCCCTTTTGACTAACCCAAAACCAACAGATTAGAAACCTTAATCACATGGCAGAATGCCTTCACCTCTGCCATGTAAAGTGACATCCGTCCTAGTCACAGGTCTGCCCATGCTCAAGGGGAGGGGATAGTCCAGGTCTTGTGCACCAGTAGCAGGGGCATCTTGGGGCCCATCTTAGAATTCTTTCTACCACAACAATATAGATGGGTTAAAAGCAAAAGGATGGGGAAAGAAATACCATGAAAACACTAATGAAAAGAAAGCTGAATCACTATATCAATAGAAAGGTAGGCTACAAACAAAGAATACTATTAAAGATAAAGACAGACATTATAGAAGGATAAATATGTCAATTTACCAGGAAGACATAACAGTCCTAAAAACGCATGCACCTAAAACTTCAAAATACATGAAGCAAAGGCGACACAAATCAAAAGGACAGACAAATCCAGAAGTATACTTGGAGACTTTAACCTCCTTTCTTACTATTGGGTAAAACACATAGACAGAAAGTCAGTAAAAATACAGAAGGCATAAGACTGGATACTTTCCCATTAAGGTGAGGAAAAGGCCAGTATGTCCCTCCTTATCATTCCAGTTCATCATCATACTGGACATCCAGCCAGTGAACTAAGACAAGGAAAAGAAATGTCATAAAAACTGGAAGGGAAGTAATAAAGCTCTCTTTCATCAGAGATGATGTGATTATCTATGCAGAAAATCCCAAAGAGGGGAAAAAAATATTCTAGAGGGGAAAAAATATTCTGATTCTAATGAATCAGCTTAGCAAGGTATGATAATGCAAGATCAATGTGAAAAGACTGATTATATTTCTGTGTACTAGCAATGAACAATTGGAAATTGGAATTAAATAATCAGTACTATTGTAATAGCATTAGAAACCATGAACTACTTTGGGGTAAATCTAAGATTTTTATGCTGAAAACTATGTTGGTGAGAAAAATCACAGAAGGCCTATAAATAAGTGGAGAGATATCTCATTTGTGGATAAGAAAATTCAGTATTATTAAGATGTCAATTCTCCCCCAATTTCATCTATAGAGCAATACAATCCTGATCAAAATCTGAGTGGGATTTTTTTGTTCACGAGCTGCTTTTAAAATTTATATGAAAAAACAAAGAACAAAAACTATTTTGAATAAGAAAAAGTTGGAGGATTCACACTCTCTGATTGCAGGATTTGCTGTAAATCTATACGCATCATAACTGCAAGGTTACCATACATATGGATCAGTGGGACAGAATAGAGTCCAGAAATAGACCAAAGGAAATATGACCAATAAAAACCAATAAATTTTTGGCAATTTTTACAAAAATTGAGAGAGAAAGAGAAAGAGATAGGATAATCTTTTCAAGACATGGGGATAGAAAATGGGCATCGATTTGAAATAAAAAATAATCTTGATGCATACTTTACACTGTATAGTAAAATTAACTTAGTGATTTTGTGAGTGGCATTCCTCCACTCTGGGCATCAGTCTCCTTATCTGTAAAATGAAAGGGAAAAAAAGAAGAAGAAAAACTTCTGGATGAACTCTGAGATCCTTCTAGCTCTCACCTCCCATGGCTGTCTTTCTTGCCTTCTGTCTACACAGAACTTATTTATTCACTGGGTTAAACTTGCAGATGAAAAAATGTATACACGCACGTCTCCCCAAGGCTAATGGCAGCAGAGGCTGTGGGTGTCAGAAATACACAAGCTATGGCCTCTCATGACTTCTTATGTTGTCACTGAACTGTTTATAGCACCTCTTGTGCAAATCAGCCCCCCTCTACCACCCTCCACAGAGGAATCGGTTTTGCATTCACTTTTTACCTTACCCAGTGCTGTGCTTCCTATTATCTGAAGGATGGATTGGAGAAGTTTACTTTCCCTTTGGATAAAGGCAATTAGCTAACAGGTGGTCCTCCAAATTACGATGTGAATTTAGGGTGAACTGTGTCTAACAAATAATACAGTCAAGTCTTCTTACTTGAGGAATAGTTACAGTTTATCCTGACCACATATGCAGTGGGCTGCATCTGCTTGGCTACATAGCAGGCTACAATTTCCTTGTCTTTGCAATCTCTTTGAGGATCACCTGTGATGCACATCATCTTCTGGTTTAATGCCTGTTCCAAGATAAAACTGTTTTATTTCTCTTCTATTTTGATGGAGAGGTTTTCTGAATTAGCAAGAGATTGTTTCAAACTATATTCCCCCCCAAAATCTCAGGCAATGATTATTAGGTGACGCTAAGCCTAACTTCAAATATGAGCAGAAAGGAATCTGGAGATTCTCTAGGATAAGACTGGGCTCTGCTTAAACACGTATCATGCTCTGATCTTGCTTTGCAACATAATTGTTTTTGATTGATTGGTTGATTTTTTTTTAATTTTTTTTTCAACGTTTTTTATTTATTTTTGGGACAGAGAGAGACAGAGCATGAACGGGGGAGGGGCAGAGAGAAAGGGAGACACAGAATCGGAAACAGGCTCCAGGCTCCGAGCCATCAGCCCAGAGCCTGACGCGGGGCTCGAACTCCCAGACCGCGAGATCGTGACCTGGCTGAAGTCCGACGCTCAACCGACTGCGCCACCCAGGCGCCCCTGATTGGTTGATTTTAATTTCAGTATAGTTAATATACAGTGTTGTATTAGTTTCAGGTGTATATACAGCAATTCAACAATTCCATATATCACTCAATGCTCATCATGATAAGTGTACTCTTAATCCCCATCACCTATTTCACCCATTCCCCCCACTTCCCCTCTACTAAACCACCAGTGTGTTCTCTATAGTTAAGAGTCTGTTTCTTGGTTTGTCTCTTTTTATTTGTTCATTTGTTTTCTTTCTTAAATTCCACATATGACTGAAATCATGTTATTTGTCTTTCTCTGACTTCATTTAGTATTATACACCCTAAAGCCATCCATGTTGCAAATGGCAAAATTTTGTTCTTTTTATGGCTGAGTAGTATTCCATTGCATATATACACCACATCGTCTTTATGCATTCATCTATTGATGGACACATAGGTTGCTTTCATAGTTTGGTTATTGTAAATAATGCTGCAATAAACATAAGGATGCAAGTATTCCTTGGAATTAGCGGGGTTTTTTTTGTAATTTGGGGGGTAAATACTCAGTAGTGCAATTACCAGATCATGGGGTAGTTCTAGTTTTAATTTGTTGAGGAACCTCCATACTGTTTTCCACAGTGGCTGCACCAGTTTGCCTTCCTACCAGTAGCGCACAAGGGTTTCCCTTTTGTTCCACAACCTCACCAACACTTGTTGATTCTTGAGTTTTTTTTAATGTTTATTTATTTTTGAAAGACACAGAGCATCAGCGGGAGAAGGGCAGAGAGAGAGCAAGACACAGAATCTGAAGCAGGCTCCAGGCTCTGAGCTGTCAGCATAGAGCTCTATGTGGGGCTCAAACTCACAAACCGTGAGATGATGACCTGAGCCAAAGTCGAATGCTTAGTGGACTGAGCCACCCAGGCACCCTGCTTCTTGAGTTTTTTACTTTAGCCATTCGGACAGGTGTGAAGTAATATCTCAGTGTGGTTTTGATTTCCATTTCCCTGATGATGAGTAATGTTGAGCATCTTTTCATGTGTCTGTTGGCCATCTGGATGTCTTCTTTGGAGAAATGTCTGCTCCTGTCTTCTGCCCATTTCTTCACTGTGTTATTTGGGTTTTGTTGTTGAGCCATATAAGTTCTTTATGTATTTTGGATACTAACCCTTTATCAGATATGTCATTTGCAAATATCTTCTTCCATTCACTAGGCTGTCTTTTAGTTTTGTTGATTGTTTTCTTTGCTGTACAGAAGCTTTTTATTTTGATATAGCCCCAATAGTTTCCTGAGGCAAGAGAACCAAATGCAAAGTAATTGTTTTATATTCATTACTCTAGCCTGAAATGTGCAATCAGTTGACAAATAGAAGAGCCACAGCCTCCCAAACCTGCCCAGGAATCAATGGACACATAAGCGCCAAACCCCATTAAGCCCCTTAAGACTGGCTTGTCAGAGGACAGGCAAGGGGTAGCCAGCACACGGGGTCTGGAAAGCCCTTGAAATCACGTCCTTAGAGTTGTTCTTTCAGCCCATCTGTGGACCAGCACAGCCTTTCCGTCCCTGATAAGCAGAAGCATTCTAGAAACAGGAGTCTGGGTACCATCGGTGCTGAGGGGAGTGCCCCACTGGGCCCTTCCTGGGTCACTGGAGGTGTTTCTTAACCTGGGGGTCCTCCACAGTCTTCAGAGCCTCTACCTCCAAATTCTGTTTATTCTAACAAGTCCTAAAAAGGAAATGGGAGGATGTCTTCTTTAGAGAAGTGTCTATTCGTGTTTTCTGCCCATTTCTTCACTGGATTATTTGTTTTTCAGGTGTGGAGTTTGGTGAGTTCTTTATAGATTTTGGATACTAGCCCTTTGTCTGACATGTCATTTGCAAATATATTTTCCCAGTCTGTCGGTTGCCTTTTAGTTTTGTTGATTGTTTCCTTTGCAGTGCAGAAGCTTTTTATCTTCATGAGGTCCCAAGACATCCTGATGGTCAACAGACACATGAAAACATGCTCAACCTCAACATTGCTCCTCATCAGGGAAATACAGATCAAAACCACACTGAGATATGACCTCACGCCGGTCAGAGTGGCTAAAATGAACAAATCAGGAGACTATAGATGCTGGAGAGGATGTGGAGAAACAGGAACCCTCTTACACTGTTGGTGGGAATGCAAACTGGTGCAGCTGCTCCGGAAAACTGTGCAGGTTCCTCAAAAAATTAAAAATAGAACTACCCTATGACCCAGCAATAGCACTGCTAGGAATTTACCCAAAGGATACAGAAGTACTGATACATAGGGGCACTTGTCCCCCAATGTTTATAGCAGCACTTTCAACAGTAGCCAAATTATGGAAAGAGCCTAAATGTCCATCAGCTGATGAATGGATAAAGAAATTGTGGCTTATATACACAATGGAACACTACTTGGCAATGAGAAAGAATGAAATATGGCCTTTTGTAGCAACGCGGTTGGAACTGGAGAGTGTTATGCTAAGTGAAGTAAGTCATACAAAGACAGATACCATATGTTTTCACTTTTATGTGGATCCTGAGAAACTTAATAGAAGACCATAGAGGAGGGGAAGGGGAAAAAAAAAAAAAAAAAACCTGGAGAGGGAGGGAGCCAAACCATAAGAGACTCTTAAAAACAGAAAAAACTGAGGGTTGATGGGGGGTGGGAGGGAGGGGAAGGTGGGTGATGGGCACTGAGGAGAGCACCTGTTGGGGTGAGCACTGGGTGTTGTATGGAAACCAATTTGACAATAAATTTCATATTATAAAATAAAATAAAATAAAGTGAAATGAAATGAAATGATAAAATAAAATAAAATAAAATAAAGTGAAATTAAATGAAACAAAATAAAATAAAATAATAAAATAAAATAAAATAAAATAAAATAAAATAAAATAATATTCGGGGGGGGGCGGGGAAGGCAATGGGAGGAGACATGGCGACCCCAGCAGGCTCAAACAGGAATTGTCCCTTTATGGAAGCCACACGGCCACCCACTCGCTCGCCGCTCTCCAGGTGCTGCGGACCCCAAGGGACCGTCCCTGTCTGGGCCGGGCGGGGGCCAGGCTCCCTAATCCCCTTTGCCTTCTGGAGCCAAGGCCGAGCCCTGGAGCCCGCGGCCTCCCCCGCGGTTCCTCCCTAAATGCACCCGCCCCGCTTCCTGCTGCGCCCTCAGCGCCCGGAGAGCCGCCCACGTCCCCGCCCTCACCCCACCTCCCATCCCCGGGAGCCACCCGCGTCCCCGCCGCCTCGAGAGCCGCCCCGAAAGCCGCCCGAGAGCCACGGGCCCCCGGGAGCCTCCTGCCGCCGCGTCCCCGCCGCCGCTAGAGCCGACGTCGAGCACGCAGCCCGCAGCGCCGCTCCTGGTAAGGGGACGGTCCCAAAGTCTTTAGGGGGTCTGAGGGCCCAAGGTTTAGTCCCACCCAGTTCTGGTGTGATCTCACCCAGGGTGCAGGACTTGTGGGTTAGCCCCTCAGTGAACCCGGATGGTAATGGTGGGAGTTACGGGCTCAGGGGATTCGGGGTGGCTGGAAACAGGCTTGGAACCACTCGGCCTGCGCTCACAACCCAGCACATTTCATGGCGCCACAGGCCAGTTGTCCACTTCCTGGCCCCTGTGATCCTCGTGAGCCTCGCAGAGTTTCTTAAAGCAGGACTATTGTCCTCCCCTTTGACAGATGAGAAAACTCAAACGCCCCAGGTACCCTAGCCAGGTAGGGACACACGTCTCAGTTTCAATCTCTTAACCTCCCCACCACCCTCGATCCCTGACTTGTGCCAAGGCCCAGAAAGGTCTGGGAGGGTTGCACATCCTAGGGTTGCAAAGGGCAAATGTGGGATTGCACATCCTAGGGTTGCAAAGGGCAAATGTGGGATTATTATTCCCTCACCCCCACACACACCAGTCCCATGGGCCAGGTGTTCCAAAAAGACCCCTCAGGGGACATTGTCCCATGACTTTGATCAGAAGCCATTCCATTCTCCCCCAAATACCACCCCCCCCCCATCTTTTGTATGACACGATATAGGTAGGACTCTATTCTAGGGCAAACATACTATGCTCAGGGCATATGGGAACAATCCTTTTGTCTGCTAACCCTTGGTGGGAGTTGTGTCACAACCTCACAGTGACTGAAGTACAGAACAAGTGAGCCAAACCGGGAAATACAGGGACTGGGCAGATGAGTGAAGGAGATATTTGTGAATTAGGCAAGAAATATTTTTTATCTTTCCCAGAACAGCATTAGAGAGCCTGCTTTCTCATGGTTTGATAAAATGAAGTAGCATCATGATAAAATCAGGCTCCTACAATTTTAAAATCAGAATGCACATTATGTTTGCTTTCAATTCCTACCTAGGCTAGATCCTCCTACAATCCCTGTCTGATTCTGTCATTTCTGCTTACATGCTGCCTGCCACTTTCTCATGATACCTCGTCCCATTTTGGAGAAGGTTAGCAGAATTTTCCTTTTGGAGAAGAAATCTGCCTTCGTTCCCAAATCACTCACTTTTGCCTGTGCTGAGGTTGACACGTACCACATTCTTTCAGGTATACAATCCTTCCCCAGCCTTTTCCGAGGCTTTATTCCATCCTGTTAATATTTTGTCTGTGACTCATTTTAACATTTCTGTCAATATCCTTTCAGACTTGCCTCTGGACACTTTCTTATTTGTTAATATCTGCCTAAAAATCCATCCCTCAGGGGGAGGTATGTCTCCCCCCGCAGCCTGACCCAGTCAGAAGATACTTCAGAAGAACCACTATACTGCATTTCCACGAATGTAACCTGAGTTGATTGGCCTTTTGAGACAGCCACACTGCACCATTTGGGTCACACTTAATCAAGTCAAGCAAAAACACCAGATTATTTTAAACCAAACTACTTCAATTCAGAGCAACTCCTGCCTCCTGCAAATTTTTTTGAACATATATATATATATATTTTTTTTAGAACATGCACTCAAGATTTTGCAATAGGGGCGCCTGGGTGGCTCAGTCAGTTGAGCATCCAACTTCAGCTCAGGTCATGATCTTGTGGTCCGTGGGTTCAAGCCCCGAGTCGGACTCTGTGCTTACAGCTCAGAGTCTGGATTCTGCTTTGGATTTTGTGTCTCCTCTCTCTGCCCCTCCCCAACTCACACACTGTCTCATGCTGTCTCTCAAAAATAAATAAATGTAAAAGAAAAATTTTAAAGATTTTGCAATACAATTCTCCATGTTGATTCTAAGGCAGACATCCAGCCTGTCAACACCAGTTGATGTTCTGACTGTGGGATGCTAACATTGTATGCGGTGTTCCAAGACGATGGTGGACTTCTTTGGAATAATCTCTTTTACCCCCTGTGGAATCAAGGAGGATATGCAGGCAAAAGGGGTCTTTTTTATATAGCTTAGCTCCATGGCAGTTGGGTGACCTTGGGCAAGTCATCTGATGCTCAATTTCCTAATATTTTAATAGAAATTTCAAGACTATCTTGATCACATCACAGGGAATTTATTTCTTTATTTTTTTTATTTTTATTTTATTTTATTTTATTTTTATTTTATTTTATTTTATTTTATTTTATTTTTATTTTATTTATTTATTTTATTTTATTTTATTTCTTTATTTTCTTTATTTCTTTATTTTGAGAGAGAAAGAGAGAGAGAGGGAGGGAGGGAGGGACAGAGAGAGAGAGACAGAGAGAGAATCCCAAGCAGACTCCATGTTCAGCATGGAGCCTGACGGGCTCGATCCCACCACCATGAGATCACAACCTGAGCTGATATCAACAGTTGGACATGTAACCAACAGCCACCCAGGCACCCCTCACATCACAGGGAACTTAGAAGAACAGTTAGAATCGTGGACATGAAAGAATTCTGAAGGTTATAGATGACTGCACAGAGGATGTTCACAATGATGAAACCCATCATCAACATCCTCACCCCTATCATCATCGCCTTTACGGAATCAGTAGATTGATTCCAGCATGTCTTATGAGGTTCCCAAACCTCAGAAAATGTCATCTAAAAATACAAAAGATGTCAGAGAACTTGAGGAGTTTTAGCAAAAGCTGGAATATAATTTACCAAAAGCAAAGGACAGCATGTGAAAGATGGTGAGGCAAATGCTCTTCTCTGGGCTTAAAGAAGGGAGGGGAGGAAAAGGAAAGAGAAGGAAAGGAATAAGGGAAAAGAAGGAAATTGTCTTAATATATTCTGATAATGTGGAAGAGGATGGTTTCCCCTAAGGAGGGCCAAACAAAACAAAACAAAACAAAAACAAAAAAAAAAAAAAAACACATCCACTGCATGAGTAGAAAAGCATGCAGAAGTTATTTCTATATGACAGAAGCCACCTGAATAGCCAATAAGCTATGAAAAACACTTTTGATTCTATGGCAATTAGTAAAATTCAAGTTTAAACCAATTAAGATATCCTTTTTTATGCCCAGAAGAGCGACAAAACATTAAGTCTAATATCACCAAATGCCAGTGAAGGTTTGGGAATTCTCATATGTGGCTGGTGCCAATGTGAGTTAGCACAACCATCCTGGGGGCATAATTAGCAATACCTAGTCAGATGGCAGCTGTTTATCCCAGGTAAATTGCTGCGCGTGTGCACAAGAGGACATACATGGGGATTCTTTTGCAGCATTGTTGATAGTACAAGCACATAGCTTGAAACAGCTCAAAGTTTGTTGATAATTGATAAAATGTTCCATAAACAAGGTCATCTACATAAAAAGCTTAAAATACAAAACCAGTACTATACATTATCTATAGAGACATGTGTATGCAGAAGTATAAATAGGCAAACGAGAATGATCCATAAAATCCTCAGAATACTGTCTTTCAGAGGACAGAGGGAGGGGCAATAAGACTGGGGAGCCAAACAATGTTAATGAAACTACATGTGTAATGTTTGACTTTTCAAACAGAATAGCTCCAGTAAAAATGCCCAAATATTTACATTTGTTCATTGCAAATGGTAGCTACTTCATGCATTTCTCCACTTAAAAAACGTGTTTCAAAACCGCGTAATCTTTAAACCTGGATAAAGACAAAGAACCTCAGAGTTCATCTTAATTATATTGCATGTCTCGTGCCTGCCTTATCTAATGCTTACTTACCTTTCCTAATACCAAGAAGAATGACCCAATAATCTGCCTCATTTGAATGAAACATTTATGCCAATCCTGGTGCCGATTTCTGATTAAATCCGCTGAGATACAGAAAAGGCGATTATCTGGGGACCAGGACCTCAGAGCCCACCAGGAAAGAAGTTGGATTAAGATCTGAGCAGGCAATGAGTTTATCCTGAATTTGTCCTGAATGTTGATTCTGTCCCTTCGTCATGGCACCACCTTCTCTCCACCAAACTCCCTGGCGTGGGGCAAGGTGGGGGATGGGGTGGTAAGGAAGGTGCTGGGCTCTGCCCTCTACAACTACTTCCTCTGCTGTCAGTGCCTGAAGTTAACCTTGTTCCCATCCCGCTCTCCCACTGGAAGGAACATTGTGCTTTCCTCTTTGCCAATGGAGTATCTGACACAGTTTCTGGGAGCAAAAACTCTCAGTACTTCAAACAAACCAGTGTTATTTACAGAAAGGCAGGGTTTTGTTTTGTTTTGTTTTTCTCTGTATTCTAGCAAGTTTGCCTACTTTGATTCCAACTAATAATAATGCCCCACTCCTGGTTCCATAGAAGAATGCTTTCTTCATTTCATGCCTTTTCAAGTTGGAGAAAGAAAAACCAACTGATTCTGTTTTAAAAATCTTTCCTAATTTCCTATAAGTTGAAAAAAAAAAAAAGCAACAGTGCATTGCGTTAAGATAACCTAACTTAACTTTGCCTGGCTTGCATAGTTATTCATAGATGTTTGGAAGTATAATATGAGTTAGAAAATTAGCAATGGAAATGGCTCATCCTAGGATAATTATTCTTAGTTGTCTGAATTGAAAGTGTTCTCAGGCCTTAGCAACTCCCATATGGACACTTGCTTTTATTCCTTTCCTGTTTTTTATTCCAGAAGAGAATGGAAGGGCTTCAGAGAAGCAGATATGGAACTATGACTGAAGGTAAGAAAGCCTTGGTGTTTGCAGGAGCTCCAGGCACCCGGGAGCATCACTGTTCTGTCTCCACCGACTCTCACCTCAAACACGGGGACAGAAACCCAGTTACTTTAAACTGAGGAGGTGCCTGGGTGGCACTCTTTGGTGTGACACACTGTCCAGAGAATGAAAAAATATAAGCTACAGACTGGGAGAAAATATTGGAAAAATCCATACCTAATTTTATGGTATATTCAAAAAAGAAATCTTCATGGGGCGCCTGGGTGGCTCAGTCGGTTGAGCGTCCGACTTCAGCCCAGGTCATGATCTCGCAGTTTGTGAGTTCAAGCCCCGTGTCGGGCTCTGTGCTGATGGCTGGGAGCTTAGAGCCTGCTTTGGATTCTGTGTCTCCCTCTCTCTCTGACCCTCCCCTGTTCATGCTCTGTCTCTCTCTGTCTCAAAAATAAATAGACATTTAAAAAAAAAGAAATCTTCAAACTTAATACTAAGACATCAAAAATAAAATAAATAATAAATAAAAAATGGGTGATATGAAGAAACATATCACCGAAGACAATACACATAAAGAAGCACCTGGGTGGCTCAGTCAGGTAAGCATTCAACTCTTGATTTCGGCTCAGGTCGTGATCTCATGGTTTGTGAGATCCAGCCCTGCCACAGGCTCTGTACTGACAGTGCGGAGGCTGCTTGGGATTCTCTCTCTCTCCCTCTCTCTCTCTCTGCCCCTCCCTTGCTCGCGCTTTCTTCCTCTCACAAAATAAGTAAACATAAAAAAAAAAATAAGCTGAAGAAGAAAGAGACAACTGTCACCTGTTCTTCCCCTTCCCTGTCATCATCATGCCCAGCACACTCTCGCCTGCACATGATCGGTGGGAAATGTGGAGGTGAAACTTCACATCAGGGTTTGGAGGATTTGGAACCAGGCTGTGAAAACGATTTCTCTTTCCTTGTCTGCTCCCAACTGGAAAGAGGAAGAGTTCCCGTAGAGATTTAGTAACGCTGCATGCTCCAAATGCTTAAGGAGAGGAGGAACCAACACTGAGTAGAAGGAATAAAATAAGATTTTAGGAGCCTGAAATGGCCTTAATTCATTTGAACTCATAAAGACTCTAAAAAGTCCTCGGGTTCTCACCCCCCTCCAACCCTTGAAGATTTTAGCTCTTGGCTCGTGTCACCCCACCTCCAACACCTCCCTGTGCAGTTCACTCAGCCGGTTTCCTGTGTAGTTCACTCAGCCAGATATCTCCAACACATGTGCTTCTAAAGTCCTTTCTTCCACTTTTCTTCAGCCTCCCATCCAGGGGCATCTCCCAGACTTTGTCCTTGACGTTAATGACCTTCTATCATCTCAGTTTCAAGCCTCCAACTGCCCACCCACAGAGCAGACATCCAGGGACATTCAGCTAGTCCTTGGCGGGAGGTCACCGAAGCTCTGACAGCTGAGATGCACTTTACGCCTGAGGTTCATATGTGTGCGTTGAGCCTGGGGATTTGTGGATGGAAAAGAGGTGATAATGTTTTCTCATTCATGGCTTCTCATCCTCTGCCTCCTTCTAATCTCACATTTATCTAGCATGAAATTGACCAAAGCACCATCTATGGAAAAGCCCTGGGATCACATTCCTTTAAAAAAAAAAAAAAAAGCTGTATTTTCCCTGCTGTAGATGAAGTGCTTAGAGCATTCTTCTCAGTGGAGCGGTCCCTCCCTTGGCTGTGGGTCCAAGCTTCTAATTTCTAACATAGGCTTTCTATGATCCAAGAACATCCTAAAGGATACGAACTTTCATATGTATTTAGATGTGACTGTTTTGGCGACAGGGAGGTCCACGAGTTTTCATGCGATTCCATGAAGGTCCCTGCCCTGGAAATCTTAATCACTAACTTAGTAAGACACACACAAATTGGTTTTTTCATAGGCAGAGGGGAAGATAACTGGTTTGCAACATCGTCCTCACTGAGGATCATCCTGGTGGGCAAGACAGGCAGCGGGAAGAGTGCCACAGGGAACAGCATCCTCTGCCAGCCAGTGTTCGAGTCCAAGCTGAGGAGCCAGCCTGTGACCAGAAAGTGCCAGGCAGAGACAGGGACCTGGGATGGAAGGAACATCCTGGTGGTTGACACACCCCCCATCTTCGAGGCAGGGGCTCAGACCCAGGACACGTACAAGGACATCGGGGATTGCTACTTGCTCTCTGCCCCGGGGCCCCACGTGCTGCTGCTGGTGACCCAGCTGGGGCGCTTCACCGCCCAGGACACGGTGGCGGTGAGGAGGGTGATGGAGATCTTCGGGGAAGAAGCCATGAAACACATGGTGGTCCTCTTCACCCACAAGGAGGACTTGATGGGCGAGTCCTTGGACAATTACGTCGCAAACACGGACAACCATAGCCTGAGGAGCGTGGTCCAGCAGTGCAGCAAGAGGTACTGTGCCTTCAACAACAAGGCCACCGGGGAGGAACAGGGGGAGCAGCGGGCCCAGCTGATGGCCGTGGTCGAGAGGCTGGAGAGGGAGAGCCAGGGCGCCTTCCACACCAACAGCCTCTTCTTTGAAGCCCAGATGCTGCTGCAAGACGGGGGCAGTGCCCACGGGGAAGAGCACAGGCGCTTCCTGACCAAGGTGCAGGAGTATGTGGAAAAGCAACAGCGAGCCCTGAAAGAGAGAGGCAGTAACTGGGCCTCCAGGATGCTCCTCAGAGTCAAAACCTGGGTGTTTTCTAACCCTGGGATATCTGCCTTCCTTGTTATATGCTTTCTGATTTTTCTGGCCGTTTTAATTAACTTGTGTATTACTCATGCACACTGAGCGTTTTCAGATGATTTCTGCAGTCAGCTATATTATTTTTTGAGTCCCCGTCTCTGTCTGTGTCAGATTCTTTATATGCTTTTTTACATAATTTCACTTCAGTTTCTCTTCCTTGCATTAGACATGCCACCTTTTCTTTTTTTTTTTCAAGTGCTTTTAGGTAAATAAAATCCAAAGGGAAAAAATTTTTTTGTTTTTGTTAAAAATTGTAGCAGTAAGAACAAAAGGGATGAGAAACTAACCGTCATAGGATGTCTGCAGGAAGGAAGGTGGTGGACCGTGAAGCTGTGCGGATGTCCTACCTCTGGGCCCTATTTTGTGCAACGATGCTGTCGAGGGGAGACACGTGTTACATTAAAAGCTGGTGGCAGAATTCTTTATTTTATTCAGAAACATGCTCTGATTTCATTGGAGTTGGTCATAAAAGACGCCCATCCCCATCCCCACACCTTCGAGAGAGGATGATGAGGTTGTTGAGGGGACTTGGGGGGACTTTCCAAGGCAAGAAGAGGTCCGGGACAGAATGCACAAGAGGGGTCTGGCATGATGAAGGAGAGAAAAGGGGTCACCACAGCGGGGCGGGGCTGAGCCTTAGGAAAAGCAATAGCTGAGAAATTCCAGTGGCGGGGAAATGAAGGAACTGTAATGTCTTAAAGCAGGCATTGGCAGGGCCAGATAGTGAATACTTTAGGCTTAAAAACGGTCTGTAGTATGCTCAGCTCTGCCCTAGCCGCCACAGGCAATGCGAGGCTACATTCCTATAAAACTTAATGAACAGGGACATCTGAATGTCATGTAACTTTCCTATGTGGCCATGAAACATAATTCTTCCTTTGATTTCTTCAACCTTTTTAAAATGTGAAGGCTTCTCTTCCCTCACAGGACATATGAAACACACAGCAGGCCAGAGTGGGTCTATCTTATGGTATATTTCCTGTTGCTGGTCGAGCTATGTTATAATGCAACATCTTAACCTCAAACCCAGGAAAGGCCAGTTCAATCATGTGTGTTCTCCGTGGGACTTTGGGAAAAGGGTCGTGTCCGACTGTTCGATGGTAGTAAAGAGAAGAGGGCAGACACTGGGGTGGAATCTGAGCAGAGGTCATGAATTCAGCAGAAACAGGAAATCAGATGAGGGCGTGTCTGGTGGCCCCTCCCCTGCCATCTTGTTGATAGCTGCCCCTCCTTCTGTGCTCCTTTGTACCTGTGAGGGACCTGCAGTCACCCCGGGCAGCCTGCGACTGGATATGGGGTGAGTCTCAGGAACTTGATGTGACACCCAAGCATCATTCTCCAAGCCTGTATTGGTAATAAAGGTGCCATATTGAACCTTACAACTGTATCAGGTAACTGACTCCAGACATGTTCCACGAGTGTTAAGTTTAAGCTCCTCAAGCCCTGGACACACTAAGGAACTTTGAGTTTTCAGGCCAAGGACCACCTCCTGAAGGCAGTAGTCCCAATTTGGCCAGCCTTACTCGGTCTCCCCTTCCTTGAGTTAATCTGGTCCAGCTCCACATGCGTTTACTACGTGAGTGCTGAGTGCCGGGTTCTACGTGGGCACCAGGAATAGAACATAAACGGTACATGGCTCCTGCTTCACGCACGTGACTGTGTGGTGGAAGGGTGAAGGGCACATGGAAGTGGGTATAAGGGAAATTTACTGGAGAAATAAGGTGTCCACCAAAAGGAGACTACACAGGCTCCCTAGATAGGGTGCTGTGTGCCGTCTGGGAACATGCTGGCCTCTCTGGGCAGTCACTTTGGGTTGGGGGAGGCCACTGTCAAGGACGAAGAGGTGAATCAACATGCGGGAGGATTGGGGCAGGGAGAGACAGGGCTGAGGGGGGTCCTGGGCATCACCTCCGGGGCTCCATGGCTGTCTCCTACAGAAAGGAAGTCACTGGAGGCTTTTAAAGAGCTTAGTATATTTTAAGAAGTTCCCGTAGCAGCAACGTGGTGGTTGGATTATATAAATGTAAGCCCGGGGGCAGGGACAACATTTAGAAGAGCAGATTTCCATCTCAGCCATCAGGGCCTGAGCTGTAGCAAAAGAAATGGATGGAAAGGAGAGGATGTCCATGGGCAACACTGAAGAGGGGCAGAATCAACACCAGGTGGTCCTAGACAGCAACACAGGCTGTCTGCTTTTTCCAAAAGCAGGACATTCCTAGGAAACCTTTTGAAAGCCAACATGGCATAAAGCAAAGAAACAATTACTGTTAATTTATATGAAAATTTTTTGAGCATTCCCAAACCCACAAAATAACCATTCTTCAGGCACATGTCGCTAACAGGTGCACAAAATCAGTTGAGATAAAGCCCAGAGCTCTGGAGGCTGGATGCTGAGACGCTGTGTGGAGCTCCAGGGGAAAGCACTGACAGGGCCGCCCTCACTGCCTGGGGTGCATCTGCCCCTGCAAAGTCTCATTGCAAAACCAACACTGAAATCTATTTTCACTTTTTGCTGTTTGTCATAAAAATGAAAATCCTCTTCAGATTTCTTTCACTAAGCGAAACAGGTACTAATGTAAGTCTTTCATAAAAAAATTTTTTAATGTTTATTTACTTTTGAAAGAGACAGAGACAGAATGCGAGTGGGTTGGGGCAGAGAAAGAGGGAGGCACAGAATCTTAAGCAGGCTCCAGGCTCCGAGCTGTCAGCACAGAGCCTGACGCGGGGCTCGAACTCACGAGCTGTGAGATCATGACCTGAGCCGAAGTCAGACACTCAACCAACTGAGCCACCCAGGCGCCCCTGTAAGTCTTTTATAAAAGCAAAGTGGCGTACCATGAACTTTCAAAAGAAGGAGATTCCTGTATCAATCAGGGAGGGAACCAGATTTCTGTCTGGGCCACCCTGTGACATGTAGCTCCCTTCACTGCCCTGCACCTTCAGAGGGAGAGTGGTTTGAGCAGAGCAAGGTGAAGACTTTGGATCTGAATGTGCCAACCTTGAAGCCTTCTGAGACATCAGTACAGATCCAGGAGAGAGTGGATGATCTGGCCTCCCTTCAGGAAGGCATCTGGATGAGGCATAAACAGCCCAAGAAAGTATCAGCTGCAGCAGGGTTACAGGAGGAGAGCCTCCCTTCAGGCGTGCGGCTGGTCCATCCCCAGACTCCCGGTCCAGCCCGGGGCTCACACAAGGGGTCTGTGTCATTGCCCAGTAATCCAGACTGCATCCCACCTCTGTTGCTCTACAGGGGGAATAAAGCTGGAGAGCTGGCCCAAAGGTATTTTATAGCAGAGATGAAGAAACGGTTTTGTTAAACATTTACTCACATGAAAATGTTTGCCAAAGAAATTCCTTGGAAAGTGTTCAAAGGTAAGCTCTGTTTCTCCTAAAAACTGTAAAGGAAACGCACAGACTTGCCAAGAGAGGCTCATATTTCCCCTACTCTCTCCCATTTTATCAAAATCATCCAACTAAATGGAGTTTTCACGTTACTCAGGATTCGCTGAATGTCTACTATGGATCAGACACGTTAGTAGTAGAGGGAGGCCTTTCCCAATTCTAGGAATAAGAAAAGAGAAACCAGTTCATCTGTTCTCAGTGCCCTGTCCTCAGAAGAAGCATGGGAACAGGAAAGATCTGAGAGATTTAAAGATTTTTTAAAAAGGAATATGGAGAATTCTTCATTAGTTCAAATATTTCCAAGTGTAGTTCCAAAAGAACTGAAGCATCAGGAAATTTGTAGGTTGACATTTCTGAAATCCAAAGATAGGGTGGGCTTCAGGACTGGCTGGTTCAAGGCTCAGGTTTGTTCCATCTCTCTGTCTGCTGGAAGTGTTGCCTTCAAGATCAGGATGGATGCAAGATAGCTGCTGGGGTTCCAAGCATCATGCTTACATCCAACAATGCCTAAAAGAAAAGCAGCGATGTTCTGAAGAGGGCTCTGCACTGACAGGCTAACAGCAGTGAGTCCAATGTGGGGCTTGAACTCACACACTGCAAGATCATGATCTGAGCCGAAGTCAGACCCTCAACCGACTGAGCCACACAGGTGCCCCTGAATGTCCAGTTTGAATAAGAGTTCTCCAGATTGAACCACAGTACTGGGTATTCAAGTCAGGCCCTGCTTTTATGTCAAAGCAAGTGTGGGTCTGCTGGATGGAGATCAGCCCCAAGAATTTTCTGTCATCCTGCCATCCATGAAGGGGCCTGTCTAATCAAGTGTGGTGGTTAATCTTAGGTGTCGGCTTGGCTAAGCCATAGCACCCAGTGATTTAATCAAACACTGATCTAGGTATTGCTGTGAGAGTGTTCTTTGGATGTCCTTAAGATTGCCTGCCAACATGGGTGGGCCTCGTGCAATCAGTTGAAGGCCTTAAGAACAAAAAGCAAAGTTTCCCAGAGAAGAAAGAATCCTGCCTCAAGACTTTAATTTCCGCTCCTGCCTGAGTTTCCAGATTGCCAACCTGCCCTACAAATTTTGGACCTACCAGCCCCCATAATTACATGAGCCAATCCCTTAAAGTATATGTATTCATATATATGTTCTATTGGTTCTGTTTTCTGGAGAACACTGACTAATACATCAGTCTAGCCCAGTTCCCCCTATTGAAAGTTGGGGAAGGAACAAACCTGAACATAATTCTCATCTTTGTCTGGTTCTTTTCAAGGATGGAGTTTCACGGATGGAGATTTTTTTTTTTTTTTTTTTTTTGGAAGACGTGATTGCATGGGTGGTGGCAATGCTGGAAACTGATGTTTTTGAGATAACAGCTTATTTTCGATGTTGAGGATTTTGAAACCAAGGTGCTCTGTTTTCCCACATACTGACTGCCCTTGGATCGTCTTTGGTGGTGGTCTCCAGAGGGGGAGCACGGCCAGGAAGGGGGCTGGTGTGCATAGACTGGCAGAGAGAGGACCTTGGAGTCAGGTGACATCATCAGTTCTTTTACCTGTGGCGGGGGGGGGGGGGGGGGGGACGGACAATGCACTGCGGGGTCCCTAACACGGCAGAGACACGAAGCCGTCTTCGCCCAGGACCGCAGGATGGAGGGACGGTGGGACTCAAAGGGCTGCACCTGCCTGGACCCCTCGGTGATTCTTGCCCCGTGCGTGGGGGGGGGGGGGGGGGCGCAGAGTGGGGAGGGGGGTGACCGCCCTCGGCCCCTAGCCCGGAAGCCAGACTGAACGGAAGAGAGGTGAAAAAAAGAGTCCCTCTCCAGGCCGTCTCAGGCTTTCTCAGCTTCCTCAATTGTTTAGGCGGAGGGGGGGAGGGCGGATTTTTCCTTCCCCAGTCACAGTGCTACTCCTCCAGTCCAGTGGCCATCTGGGGCCACACGGCTGTTGCCACCCCTCCCCGCTCCGTCCCCGCGCGTCGCTGTGCCCTGGTGGCCACTCAGTCCCCTCTAGACATCAGGCTTCCCCCCTGCTCAAAACCCTACTCAGGGCTGCCCATCCAGCCGCCTCTCATCTCCAGCCATCCGTCCTCCCATTAATCCGTTAATAAATGTTATTAAGCACCTCATCCGCTTGGTGGACGGTGGGGGGGCGGGGGGCGGTTAGACAAGAGCTCCTTCCTGCCAGGAAAGCACCTCTGAGAGAAGGAGAGTGAAAGGGGGTCCCCTGCATCCCCCTTGGGGAGCCCTGCGTCCTGCAACACTCCAGCTAGTGGTCAGAGAGAAGGCAGGGAGAGGAAAGGTGGAGCCACCTCTGGGGGAAGTGCAAAGTGGTCTGAAACTCACTGTGGTTTACCCAGAGTAACAGTAATGTCATCCCTCCTTCCCCCACTGGAGGGGCTGGAGATGGTCCGCGCTGATGCGGGAGCAGAAGCAGGTGCATTTGTAGGAAACCGCCAGTGAGAGGGTAGAGGCCGGTCATCTCCCAGGAATAGAACCCTGCTGCTTATAACTACATTCTGGCTAACGATGAGGCTTAAATAAATTTTTAAACAATAGCGTGTGTTTATCAGGAAAAAAAAAGTTTTACCTGAGCAGATCACTTTGAGCCATACCCCCTGAAATCGTTTTCCCTCGCTTTAGAATGGAAACTTTTCCACCAAGTTGGGTGGTGTATTCAACAAAAACAAGTGATGGAAATGAAGATTAAAATCAAAAGACAAGTTTTCAGGGGTGCCTGGGCGGCTCAGTTGATTAAGCATCCAACCCTTGGTTTCTGCTCAGGTCATGATTCCACAATCTGTGGGTTCGAGCCCCACATCAAGTTCTGTGCTGACGGTGCAGAGCCCGCTTGGGGTTCTCTCTTCGTCTCTCTCTGTCCCTCCCCCCACTCAAAATAAATAAATAAACTTTTTTTTAAAAGGCAAGTTTTCAGCCTATTTTTCAAAGGGCATCCCATGAGTTCCAGGGGAAAAGTAGGGGAGGAAGTTCAAGCATCTTTCCTTGCCCAGCAGCGGGGAGGGCACCCTACACGTGCACCCAGGTATGGGTGCAGCAGGGGCTGTGTGTATATGTGGAAACACTTTTGCACAAACACAGGAAATAAGCTTGTATCACCAAAGGGCTTTTCATTGCTCTGAGCTCATTCTGTTCAAAATTTTAGGTTCTGAAAAATATAGTATCAGTAATATTTTCAGTTTGCTCTTATCGAGGGCTTTAGGGTATATAATCCTTGATCCTAATTATTTAAGAATAAAGATAAGGTTTAGAAAGATCAAATGTCCAGATTGACACAGATGTTACTGGTGGACCTGGGACAAGAGGGACAGGGATAGACAGAGACAGAGGACAGAGATAGAGAGAAATGGGGAGAGACAGAGACAGGGAGAACCCTGTTATCTGGTGGGCCCTGGGATATTTTGCAAGTTCTACAGAGGGTGTCTGAGCAATCTTCCCCTCCTGTGCAGCTCTCTCATTGGCTTCTGGTCTCTTCAAACACACACACACACACACACACACACACACACACACATGCGCGCACACACACACACACACACGCGCGCACAGTGAGAGAAGAAAAAACTGGCCACCACAAATTCTTTCTGGTGAGGGGAGGTGTTAGACCGTGTCCCTGGGAACAGGAAAAGAACAACAGGTGTGTTTCTTCAAAAAGCCATTCTCCAAGTGACCCAGAAGCCCTCGGAGACTCCAGAGGAGAAGAGTTTTCTGTTTTGTTCTGCTTTTAGTAACGGCTGCATTCCTTTCTCCCCACCACAGCTTCACAATGCTTCTGTGCAAAACAAGTTCTCTACCCAAGTTAGTCAGGAGAATGGAGACACAGAGAAGCCTATCCACCTCTGAGTCACCCCAAACCAAGCCAGCCGCTGCCTTTCACTGGATCCCAAATGTAGTGGTTCTGGGAGAAATAAAACTTTCAGACTGGATATGCATCTCCCTATCCCTGCCACATACCTCTCTGGGATAAAGATAGTTTTTTATACGTGATTCGAGATGGCAGTAAAGGCTGAGCTCAAGGCCAGCATCTTGCTGAGATGGTCTCTGGCTCTGCCCTCTCTCTTATTTCTCTGCCAAATGCCCTGCACTTGGGTTGCCGGTGCTCTGACCTGAGGGGTAAACAAGGTTTAGTAGGTTTCTTCCCACACAGGTGGATTCGTACATGCACAGAAACCAGGGCGACATCCGGTCCCACCCCACGGTGTGATTGAGGCAAAGCGACAAACACTGAAGGGGTCAGGGGTGCTCTGGGCCCCTCACGCTGCCCTGGGTAATGCTCCGCCTCTCCCTGTGCCCACTGGCCCTGCTGCAGAGCACCTGCATCCTGGGTGGTTTAAACGCCCTTCTGGAGACATCCTTAGGTTGCATGGGGCAGAGTTCCACTGGTGGCTTGCACATTTGAGTTCAGACTGCTTCCTGAAGAGCACCTAGAAGCAGGAAAATGAGACACAGGTAACTCTTGGTTCTTGGCTTAGTTTAGAGAGAAGGGCAATCATAGTGCAGATAAACACAATTCACATTTTGCGATGAAAGCCATGCGTGACTTACAAAATATTCTCCCATATTAATATTGTAGTCTTCACTTCCCAAATAATAATGGCTATTACACTGAATGGGGTGGGTATCTGCCCTCTTGCTATGGAGGACAGAATGGCATGTGTCTAATGCATAGAAGATATCATTTTCTTTCACCAGCTAGAAATACCTCTGATATCTCATTTTTGCCAAGATTAAAAAAAAAAAAAAGGCTAAAGATCAGCTCCTCCAAAACAAAAATAATTATTATTTTTTAAAGGTTTATTTTTTTTTTTAGAGAGAGAGAGAGAGAGCAGGGGAGGGGAAGAGAGAGAGGGAGACAGAGGATCCAAAGTGGGCTCCACGTTGATAGCAGAGAGCCCCATGTGGGGCTTGGACTCACAAAACACGAGATCATGACCTGAGCCAGAGTCAGATGCTTAACCGACTGAGCCACCCAGGTGCCCCAGTAACTATTTTGAATAGAACTTTATCAGCTCTAAACTGCTTTATCACGAATTTTATTTTATTTTTATGCCTGAAGCCAACTCATTTAGTTGCCTCAGCATATATTTTGTAAATAGTTAACATGCAAGAAAGGGACCTTGCTCAAAGGTATCAAATGCATGGTTTTCATGGTTGTGGTGAACATGTAAACTACCCAGGCTAATACTCCTGTGTCTCCACCAGAGACAGAAGACTGGATCTCAATCAGCTACTTTCTGTGCCTCAGAGAAAATACAAATTAACCATTGAGGGAAAAAAAGAATCTTGATTCTGTATTTAGGCATTTCCTCAGCTACTCTGTAGACTGAGGTGGGATGGCTTTCTATTTGGGACGGTTTCCTTTTCCTCTACACATTCGCTTCAAAGACTTGGTTGATTTTTTTTTCTGTTAAATTGTATGTATTTTTCTAGTTGATTCAAGAAAGGCCTTTATTTCTGATTCAAGAAAGCAAAATATCAGCCACTCTGTTACACCTGCTAACAATCCTTTTTTGCCCATTTCTTTTCTGCATTCGGAGTTTATAGCCATTCGGTCTCTTCTTTTCTCTCAACATTAATTCATGGAATTACAGTGACAGCACTTCAAACACTGGCGAGAGAAATGTCAGCAATAAAGAGGGGGGGAAATTGTTCCTTTTCTCCTACAGCTACAGAGAAAAACAGCAAATATTTGGTCCTACAAAGAAGTCTGTGAGTTAGTCAGTGTTCGAAAATTGTAGCTCTGTCCTGGGCGTCACCTCCAAAAGTCTGGAGAATTATGGTTGTCCTTCTTAAAAATAGTTTCCCTATCAGTGAGATGTATACTGAAATCTAGTGATTCCTGAGAGATCTAAATACTTACAAAATTTCTTGGACAGATCCAAAAGAGATCGCTGATATTTCCCTCTTCTATCACAGGCACGCAGGTAATACAATAAAACAAAATAGAATAATCAGAGTTTGGAAATCTTAATGTGGTTTAAATTCACTGTGTGCTAAGTAAAACAGAACAGTCAAAGGTTGTCAAATGTCTTGCAAATACCACCCCCTGCTGTCTGTCATAAGTTAGTTATGGTACATTTTTAACTAAGCCCAGAAATTACAACAACTGTTTTCTTTACGGTTTCCGTCACTCTTAGAAAGTCCTCCCACCCCCACTTCCTCCCTTTACTTAAAAATATATTACTGGGCACCTGGGTGGCTCAGTCAGTTAAGCGTTCAACTCTTGATTTCAGCTCAGGTCATGATCTCAAGGTTCCTGAGATCAAGCCCCCCATTGGGCTCCCCACAGTCAGCTTGGGATTGTCTCTCTCTCTCCCTCTCTCCGTGCCCTTCTCCTGCTCATTGTGCATTTTCTCTTTCTAAATAAATAAATAAATAAACTTAAAAAATATATATATTACTTATGTCCATGTAAAAATCTACATGGACATAAGTAATATATATATTTTTATAGCATCTTTATATTTATAGCTGCTTTATTCATAGCAAGCCAAAATGTGGAAAAAAACAAGAGATCTTTCAATAAGTGAATGGGTAAATACACTGTGGTACATCAGATAATGTAATATTGTTCTGTTTTAAAAAGAAACGAGCTATCAAGCTATGAAAAGATGTGGAGGAAACTTAAACGCAGATTACTAAGTGAAAGAAGCCAATATGCAAAGACTACATACCATATGCTTCCAACTTTATGACATTCTGGAAAAGGCAAAACTATGGAGACAGTAAAAATCACTTGGTTGCCAGGGTTTGGGGGATTGGATTAATAGGTGGGGCTACAGGATTTTTAAGGCAGTGAAACTACTCTGTACGATATGATATGGTGATGGTGGATACGTGTCATTATGCATTTGTCAAAACCTATAGAATGTACAACACTAAGAGGAAACCCTCATGTACACTGTGGACTTTCATTAATAATAATGTATCAACACTGGCTCATCTATTAAAACAAATGTACCACACTAACGATAAGCATATGAATATGTGGGAACACCAGCATTCAGACCATAGAAAGCATAAATTGCTTCTGTCAGAAAAGAAGAAAGTTCTCAGAAAAGTAATTTTGCATGCACCTTAAGAAACTAGAGGAATGAAAACAAAGCAAACCCAAAGCAAGTAAAAAGGCCAAAAAAGGATAAAGATGAGAGCAGAAATCATGAAATTAAAAACAGAAGAAACAATAGAGAAAAATCAATGAACCCAAAAGCTGATTCTTTGAAAAGAGCAATAAATTAATAAAGCTCTAAAAAATATTTGCCAAGGGGAAAAAGGAAGAAGACACAAACTACCAATGTCTCCAGTAAAAGAGGAGACATCACTACTGATCCCACCAAAATTAAATAGTCATTAGGGATATACTATGAACACCCCTATGCCCATAGATTTGACATCTTAGAAAAAATAGACTTTCAACAGTCTTCACTTCTTTGAAAGACACAAACCACCAAAACTCAGTCAAGAAAAAATAGCCTAAATAGTTATATATCTCTCAAGGAAATTAAATCCATACTTTGAAACATTCCAAAAAAGAAAAAGAAAAAGAAACTCCAGGCTCAGATTATTTCACCATCTAATTCTATCAAATACTTAAGGAAAAATAATATCAACTCTACACAACCCTTTCTAGAAGTGGAAAAGAAGGGAATACTCCCCAACGCGTTTAGGAGGCCAGCATTATCTTCATACCAAAATCAAAGAAAGACATTACAAGAAAAGAAAATCCTCATTTATGTCTCATATACATAGATGCAAAAATCCTAAACAAAATGCTAGCAGGTGAAACCCAGCAATATCTCAAAAGGATGAAAACGTGCTTCATCACAGAAATGCTAGGCTGAATCAATCAGCATTCAAAAATCAATCAATGCAATTCACCATGTATATAGACTGATGAAGAAAAATCATGTAATCATCTCATTAGATGCAGAAAAGAATTTGACAACATTCAAGAAACATATTAAAACTCTCTTACACTAAGAAAAGAATTTCTACATTCTGATCAAGGGCATCTACCAAAAATATTATATTATAGTACCATGCTAATATATTAATATATTATAATGTATATATTATATTACATTGCATTTCATTACATTATATATAATGGTGAAACACTGAATGATTTAGCCCTAAGATGGGAAACTTAGCAATTTTGAAATTGTAGAATACTATGATCCAACCAATTAGCAAATATACTGCAGCTAACAAGAACCAAGTTTCTCACTGTCAAAGCAAGAAATTACAAATGAACAAAGGAAGAATGCTAGAATAAACCCTCTTGCTGGACTGGAGTCAGAAATACCAATATGAATTAGTGACTGTTATTTTTTAATAGAGAAACAAATATATATGTGTGTGTGTGTATATGGATCAGTAACACATACATCCCAGGAGCAACAAGAACAGTCAACACACAGATATCAGTTTCCAAAACCACTCTCCAGTAAAAAGGAACCAGGACTCCTTAGAGAAGTAGCTGATTCCAGGGCTGGGACAGGGAAAATACAAGATGAGCTTGGAGTGTCTTATAGTGTCAAGAAGTTAAGGAAGTGAGCTATTTTCAGAAAGAGTTGTGTTGTGTAGAGTTGATGTTTTTTCCTTAAATATTTTATAGAACTGAACAGTGAAATAATCTGGGCCTGGAGTTTCCTTTTTTTGGAATGTTTAAAGTATAGATTTTATTTATTTCTTTGAGAGATATAGGACTCTATGAGGTCATATCAAAAGGATACAAGAGGCAACCTGAAGAGTTCCCACTGGCCAAGGCCTTCTTTTTATAGATAGAGTATAGCTGATAAACACAGAGGCATGATAAAGTATTATTATTTTGCAACACCAATAAATAAATTAATGGATCTAGGCAATGATCATCGATGATTATAGGTATCACTAAAAGAGATACAAGTGGACATCACATGCCTCCAGGAGGAAGTGTACACATTACTCATAAGTTGCAACACATGGACCTTATGTGGTCCATAGAATATAAACCAAATATATCCTTTGAATATAGATTCAAATGAAATGCAATATAAAAATCATGACAATGGGGGAAGACTGAACACTGCCTAGAAATTTAATATTCCATATTCACTTCTTAGATGTGATATTAATAAAAAGGAGAGTCCTACTGCTTTAGAGTGATGTGCTGAAATGTTCACAGATGAAATGATAATATCTAGTGTTGGTTTTCAAATAATCGGGAGAAGAAGGGATAGGGTTTAGATGAAACAGGATTGCCATGTATGGTAGTAGTTGACGTTTAATGATGGATACTTGGAGTTCAGTACACTATTTTTTCAACTTTTCTCTATATAGAATTTTCCACTCAAAATATATTGACAAAGATTTGTCAAAGTTCACAAAATTTCCATTTACCCAAACATTTTAGATACATTGGGCTAAACAAGATAACTTCCAGTCTCTCAGTGAGAAAGTAAGAGAGACAGTACAGTCATTTGATACATCTTGGTAAAGCTTTTTTGGTATACTTCCCAGAGACTGCCAACTCTCATGTCTCCAATGACTGGCTGATAAATCCTTTTTCAAGTCAAGCAATTTACACTATTTTGTGTTCAACAAAAAGGAAGGCAGATGTATCCATTAACAGACAATTAAAAATTAATGGCAGATCACTATTGTAGTTTTGGCATTCATCTTGGAAGGAGTACTAAAATTGAGTGGCATTGCCATAACTAAATTGTTTCCATTCCTATTTATTTATTTATGTGACTGAGGCTTCTCAATGCCTGCATTGGTTAAAACAAAATATTGGAATAGAATTAATCTGAACATTGCCCCATTCCTGCAAAGAATAATAGTCATGCACATATATATGAAAGAAATGGGGGGAAATGTCATTCATCCCATTGAGAGATGCATTTCCAAAATAGAATTCTGGGGGGTTTTTTCTATAAATGTGGTACGTTTGTGTTGCTTTGATCAATTGTGTACAAATAACAGCTAAGAAATAACCAAATACAGAAGACATACTTCTGTATTTGTAGCTACATAAGCTATTCAAACTTAAAGCTCTACAGTCACATCATTTTCTTCAATTTTCATATATATTTTTATAGCAGAAATGTAGGTGACTAGGGTGATCAGAATTTCCCAGCATAAAAATCTATTATAATAAAATACAGTTCAGTGGGGCAGGTAAGTGGACAGTGAAGGAGAAAAAGGAAGAGTGTAAATTTTCTGACTATTAAAAAAGAGTTTGCACATGTATTATGTATTTTGTATTTTTTTAAATGCTTCTTTCTTTATTGAGAGAGAGAGAGAGAAAGAGTGTGTGTGTGTGTGTGTGTGTGTGTGTGTGTGTGTGAGTGGGGGAGGAACAGAGGGGGAGAGAGAATCCCAAGCGAGCTCCACACTTAGCACAGAGCCTGACACGGGACTCAATCTCACGTATTTTTTCATGTATTTTTTAGTTTATAGGTATTCAATTTCTGTGTTTTTATATCTTTTAAAGAAGTAGTAATATTATTTTAAAATGTTAATATCCACAACGTGCTAGAAATTGCATTTTTTGCAAGCACTCAGGATGAAAAAATGTTAGAAGTTCAGTTTAAAATGCTCAAGAGAACACTTAGAGTTTTAAAATCCTTTCAGTGAAGGGGCATCTGGGTGGCTCAGTGGGTTAAGTGTCTGACTCTTGATTTCGGCTCAAGTCATGATCTTGCAATTTGTGAGATCCAGCCCCACACTGAGCTCTGTGCTGACTGTGTGGAGCCTGCTTGGGATTTTCTCTCTCTCCCTCTCTGTCCCTCCACAACCCATGCTGTCTCAGTCTCTCTCAAAAACTTAAATAAATAAATAAATAAATAAATAAATTTCCTTCAGTGAATAGAAAAGCAAAAATGTTAGAAGACCATTGCCCTAGGTAAACTCTTACATAAACACATGATGATATATTTTTATTAAAAAGCTCATTAAGGTTAGAACCTAGAAACAACCCAAATATCCATCAACAGTAGACTGGATGAACAAGTCACAGAAGACACATACAATGGAAAAATACACAGCAGTAAAAGTGAACAAAGTACAGGTATCAGCATCAACCTGAAAAAAATCTCATATACATTATGTTGAACAAAAAAAGCACTTCCCAGAAGAATATGGAGTCTGATTCCATTTTTGTCAAGGTTAAAAATGGACAATGCTAAAAATATGTATTACAGCAACAGACATAAATTTTACAGTAAAACTGTAAATAAAATCAAGGAATGATGGTCACAAAGGACAGGGTAGTGATTACATCAGGGTGAGAGGGAGGAAGAGCTATGTGACCAAGAAGGAAGAAATTGGGATGAAGAGCCTCAAAGTCAATGCTCTATTTCTTACACTGGATTCATTGATATTCTTTACATTATACATACACTCACATACATGATATACTTAACTACAAAAATTCAACCAGATTGAAAAGCACGAAACAAGATCTGAACTAATAGAAAAATGTACTATCTTCTTGAATTAAAATACTATATTATAATAGTATGCATTCTTCCAAAATGGATAGATATTTAATGTAATTCCAACTGAAATCCCAACTTTTCATGTGCAGAATCACACAATACTTTAAGGCCCCCATGGGATGACAAATGCCTAAGTATAATGAAATTAGTCTGATATTGACATAAGAACAAACAAATAATTCAATAGAATAATATACATAGGACAGAGTGAACCCCAGTTAATAATGGAATCTAATATATGACAAAGGCAGGGAAGTAACAGTTTATGTAGTCAGAGTTGCTGACCTGAATGGTTTTCTAACTAGAAGACAATAAAGCTGAGCTCCTACCTCACACTATATATAAATCTAAGAAAGATTAAATTCTCATGTATTAAAAAAAAGCAAAAATATTAAAATAAAATACAGGAAACTGTGCAATCCAAGTTGGGTATACTTTCTTAACCAAGACATGGAGACAGAAGTTATCCAATCAATCAATCAATAAATAAATAAATAAATAAATAAAAGATAGCTTTAAATATTTTATTATGGCAAAGATGCCATAAATAAAGTTAAATGAGAAAAAAAAAACCACCATATTTGAAAAAAGATGAAAATTTGGGCTCTGTGCTGACAGCTCAGAGCCTGGAGCCTGCCTTGGATTCTGTGCCTCCCTCTCTCTCTGCCCCTCCCCTGCTCCTGCTCTGTCTCTCTCTCTCTCTCTCAAAAATAAATAAACATTTTTTAAAAATGAAAATTTAAAATCTGTTCTAAAAAGAGCTCACAAAAATCCAGGAAGTGTGCACCATATGTGTGGGCTGTTCCAAGGCACACAATAAACACCCGATCCACATTATGAAAACATACTCAACTTTGTAAACAGTAAAGGAGGTGAAAGTTAAAATATCAACTTGCAAACACTGGAAAGGGTAATAATATCCACGACGGGCACAAATTAGTGGGGAGGTTAAGGAGAAGTACAAAGGATGCTTTAATGGACTGCCAGTGAAATGTAAATTATTACAGCCTTTCTGGAAAGCTTTCTGATGATATTGATTGCATTTTGAAATATTTATGCCCTTCAACGAGCAATCTTATCCAAAGACTTCCTCTAAGAGCAATAAAAGCTCTGGTCAGGGCCTTCTAACAATGCAGCAGTGTTTCCAGAGACAAAAATACAGGACGCGGAGTCAAAGCTCACCAGTGGGGAGATGAGGGGTATATTACGCAGCCATTAAAAAGGATGCTACATATGCTATTTGGATGTTCTTCATTTCCCTTCTGCTTCTCTTAGAGCCTGCTTTTCTCTCAGCTCATTTAGCCTGCTACTTTCCTCAGGTATCTGGTCAACCCTGGGTTTCTCTCTCCAGGGCTTCCTCCCCACACCAGCAGTCCAGTCAGGGACTCCCAACCCCCAAAACAGCTCAAGAAAGGGGACCACTTGAAATCTCAGCTCTCCCAAGAGACTCAGTCATTCTAGAGAAGGGCTTTTCATGGTTTATGAGTTTTTGTGCTCTTTGGCCAGCCCTCTGGGTCCTTCTCTGTGCACGCTGGGTCAGCCCACAGATTGTGGGATGCCATGCTGTTGTCTCGCTTTAAAGAAGTAAAATGACACAAGCAGATGGGTTTAGTGAGAAAGCCAGATGGCTCGGGGAGCAGAAAGAGGATGTAGGGGAAGTCTTCCTCCAGTTTTTAGAAGCTTTTATAATGTTTAATTCAAATTACTTTTTTGATTGGAGAATGTCCAAAACATAGGAACAGGTATACAATAAAAATCTCCCTCCTACCTCTTCTCCTACATGCTCAGTTTCTCCCCCTTGAGGCAGCCAATGTCACCAGTTTTGGTGTTTCCTCCCCAAACCATCCTGTGCATATGTACATAAATATCCATACATTTACATATATATGCATGTGTATATTTGCCTACATTGTAAAGAATATATACGATCTGTTATGCTACACATATGGTTTTGTAACCCAAATTTGCTCATCAGGGAGTGGTAACTTAGGGGAATGGTGTCAGTATAATGTGACAGTCACGTTGGTGCATATGTGATTTTCTCCCTGGTGTTACATAATGTTTTAGCCCACCAAGTAACAACAATCAAGCAAGTGCCCGATTCACTCCCAGAAATAGTACCCAGCTCAGGACCCTTTGAGGGCACCACCCAGCATCTGGGAGCTAGAGACTCCTGGGCACCAACTTAAATGCCAGTTACTGGGGCACCTGGGTGGTGCAGTCGGTTAAGCGTCCGACTTCAGCCAGGTCACGATCTCGCGGTCTGTGAGTTTGAGCCCCGCGTCAGGCTCTGGGCTGATGGCTCGGAGCCTGGAGCCTGTTTCTGATTCTGTGTCTCCCTCTCTCTCTGCCCCTCCCCCGTTCATGCTCTGTCTCTCTCTGTCCCAAAAATAAATAAACGTTGGGAAAAAAAATTTTTAAAAAATAAATGCCAGTTACTTATCTCTGTCTCTCTACCTATTTTTTTTTAAGTTTATTTATTTATTTTTGAAAGAGAAAGAGGGAGTGCAAGCAGGGAAGGGACAGAGAAAGAGGGAGAGAGAGAATCCCAAGCCCACTTGGCATTATCAGTGCAGAGCCTGACAAAGTGGGGCTTGAAGTCACGTGATGACCTAGCCGAAATCAAGAGTTGGACACTTAACTGACTGAGCCACCCAGGCGTCCCTATCCATCTGTTAATTGGACCTGTTTCAACAGCAAGTGGCTTGTAGGGAAAAGATTACTTACTTGGTCACATACTAAAATGATCAAGAGTCACTCTGGCTTCAGGCACTGCTGAATTCAGGCCCAAGCAATATCATCTGGAGTGGGGTTTTTTCCACCTCAGCTCTGACTCCACAGCTTGTCTTCATTCTTAAGTTCCTAGGGTGGACCTCTCATGGTGACAGTATGGCCACCACAGCTCCAACTCTACATCCTTCCAGGTTCAAGTTCAGCATAAAGAGCAAAAGTCTTTTCTGGTAGCCCTAAGACTTCCCCTGATGTGGCCAGTTTAGGTGTGCCCACTCGTGAAACAATCACCATGGTCTCAAGGAAATGATCTGTGGCCTAATTTGGGGTCTAAGTTTGGGTTACATACTTCATCCCTGGAACTGAAGATAAAGCCCCACCATGAACACATAGCCAGACAATGAGGAAAAGGAGGATCCCCAAATGGAACTCCAGGGCCGTCCTCAGGAAAAGGGAGAATGAATGCTGAGGCCACCTGATTCTGAGATTCCATACTAACACTCACCCATTGGTTCCCAAAAAGTATTTTCCCCACCTCAATGTTTCAACCAAGAAAAGGTGGATAATTTGAGAAAGCCTCCAGATGGCTCTGATGTATCTCCTAGTAGGAATGTTCTTCTAACCTCACACTGGAAATCGCAACCCTACTCAATTACCACCCAAACATGTCCCACTAATCCCAATGCAAATTGAATGTAAGTGGCTCAAACAAACTCTATGCACAGCTAGAAAAAATAATCCATTCTATTTATTGATCCATCCAACAAATATTTAGAAGCTGTCCTCCCAACTCTCCATACTGTCACTCTTGTATATACAAAATAGGAAGGTTTGTTTACCGTTACAATTCACTGCTGACTTCCAAATTTACATTTACAGACCAAACTGTCCATCCACAGGAGAGTGGCTGAACTAAATGTGTTATATGCATACAAATGAATATTATTCATGGTTAAACAGGAAGGGAACTGTGACGCATGTTACAACATAGGTGAACCTTGAAACAAGCAGTCACAAAGAACAAATATTGTGTGATTCCACTTATATAAGGCACCTAGAGCATAAAATTCATAGAGGCAGAAAGTGGAATGGTGGTTTCCAGGGGCTGGAAACCAGGGGGCAGGGGGTGTGGGGGTTGGGGGGAGTTAGTGGCTCATGGGGACAGAGTTTCCTTTGGGGAAGATGAGACATTCCAGAGACAGAGGGTGGGGATGGTCACACAACAATGTGAATGTACTTAATGCCATCGACCTGTACACTTAATACTGATTAAAATGGTAAAAAAAAAAAAAAAAGAGTTGTATATAAAAATAAATTAGATATCGTTAGTGAGAGTAGGTTAGGAGAAAACAACAAAGACTTCAAACCTTCAAACTTTGGTATTATTTCCTACAGACAATAAAATAAATAATGCAGTAAGCTTTTAAAGAAATATGAGATCCTCAGTGGCATGGCTGAGGAACAAGAGAGGATAAGGAGAGCCAGAAGATTTGGGGCACCTGGGTGGCTCAGTCGGTTGACTTCGACTCAGGTCATGATCTCATGGTTCATGAGTTCGAGCCCTGCGTCGGGCTGTCTGCTGTCAGTGCAGAGCCCGCTTCGGATCCTCTGCCCTCCTGCTCTCTCTGCCCCTCCCCAGCACGTTCTCTCTCTCTCTCTCTCTCTCTCTAAAATAACCATTAAAAAAACAGAAAAGAGGAAGATTTGAAAAAGAAGTGAATATAATGTCTAGAGACATTTAATAAGAATTTTAAATGTAATAGGATAGTTAAAAGCCGATTGTTACAGGGACGCCTGAGTGGCTCAGTAGGTTGAGCATCCGACTCTTCATTTCCGCTCATGATCTCACAGTTCATGAGATCCAGCTTCCCTCTGTGCTGTCAGAGCAGAGCCTCCTTGGGATTGTCTTTTTCCCTCTCTCTCTCTCTCTCTCTCTGCTCCTCCTCTGTTTTCATGAGTGCGCTCTCTTCCCCTTCCCCCTTTCTCTTTCTCTCAAAAATAAAGCAGACTGCTATAACTTAGGCAGTAATGAGTGAACGTGGTAAATAATTATGAAGAATTTATCCGTAATGAAACAAGTAGAAACAAAGAGATGAAAAATGGAAATCAGGAAGGGAACAAGGAGATCAGGGGCTGGAGTGTGAAGGTCTAATGCATGTCTCATTTTGATTTCAGAAGGAATTACAGGGGAGAACCCGGGAAAAGGACTGATCAAAGACATAATTCAGAGGTTCCCAGGTTTTAAAAATAAAAGTGTGGGGGCACCTGGGTGACTCAGTCAGTTAAGCATTGGACTTCAGCTCAGGTCATGATCTTACAGTTCAGTTCATGAGTTTGAGCCCTGAGTTGTGCTCTGTGCTGACAGCTCAGAGCCTGGATCCTGCTTCAGATTCTGTGTCTCCCTCTCTCTCTGCCCCTCCTCCCCAAAAAATAAACATTTTAAAAAGTTAAAATAAAAAAATAATATAAAAAGAAAAGTGTGAATTCCAAGACTCAGAATTCTTTAAAATAATTCCTCAGGAAGGCTTTTTCAAGGGAAAATAAATTCATATGCACCAACACATTTTGAAGAAAATCTGAAAACACCAAAGAAAGGGAAAAGATTTTAAGGAGAAATCAGAATCGGTTGCATTTAGCAAAAGCTAGAATTGTATGTCCAGTGAAACTGTTTATCTTGAGCTGGGTATAATAAAGAATATTCTGATAAATACAAACTAAAGGGGCGCCTGGGTGGCGCAGTCGGTTAAGCGTCCGACTTTAGCCAGGTCACGATCTCGCGGTCCGTGAGTTCGAGCCCCGTGTCAGGCTCTGGGCTGATGGCTCGGAGCCTGGAGCCTGTTTCTGATTCTGTGTCTCCCTCTCTCTCTGCCCCTCCCCCGTTCATGCTCTGTCTCTCTCTGTCCCAAAAATAAATAAACGTTGAAAAAAAATTTTTTTTAAAAATAAAAAATAAAAAAAAATACAAACTAAAAAGGTTTACCACCAAGAGACCTTTACTTTTTTTTTTCTGTTTTAGTATTTTATGCATTCTTTTTTTTTAATCTAAATCCAAGTTAGTTAACATATAGTATAATAATGATTTCAGGAATAGAATTTAGTGATTCATCACTTACATATAACACCCAGTGCTCATCCCAAGTGCCCTCCTTAATGCTAATCGCCCATTTAGCCTGCCCCCCCAACACCCCGCCAGCAACCCTCAGTTTGTTCTCTGTATTTAAGAATCTCTTATGGTTTGCCTCCCTCTCTGTTTTTATCTTATTTTTCCTTCCCTTCCCTTCCCCTATGTTCATCTGTTGTGTTTTTAAATTCCATATAGCAGTGAAATCATATGATATTTCTCTTTCTTTGACTGACTTATTTCACTTAGCATATTACACTCTAGTTTCATCCACATAGTTGCAAAGATTTCATTCTTCCTGATCACAGAGAAATACTCCATTGTGTGTGTGTGTGTGTATATATATATATATATATATACCACATCTTCTTTACCCATTCATCAGTTAATGGACATTTGGGCTCTTTCCATACCTTGGCTATTGTTTGTTTTTTTTTAATGTTTATTTATTTTTGAGACAGAGAGAGACAGAGCATGAACGGGGGAGGGGCAGAGACAGAGGGAAACACAGAATCGGAAGCAGGCTCCAGGCTCTGAGCCATCAGCCCAGAGCCTGACGCGGGGCTCGAACTCACCGACCGTGAGATCGTGACCTGAGTCGAAGTCGGACGCTTAACTGACTTAGCCACCCAGGCGCCCCTTGGCCATTGTTGACAGTGCTGCTATAAACAGGAGATTGCATGGGCCCCTTCGGATCAGCGTTTTTGTATCCTTCAGTAAATACCTAATAGTGCAATTGCTGGGTTGTAGGGTAGCTGTATTTTTAATCTCTGAGAAACCTCCATACTGTTTTCCAGAGTGGCCGCACCACTTTACATTCCCACCAGCAGTGCAAAAGTGTTCCCTTTCTCATCCTCGCCAACATCTGTTGTTGCATGAGTTGTTAATTTTAGCCATTCTGACAGATGTGAGGTGAGACCTTTACTTTTAAAGAAACTTAGAAAGGATGTAACTTAAGAAGAAAACCAGTATCAGAAAGAAGGCCTGAATTACAAGAAGAAAAGGAGAGCGTTCTTTTCTTAGTAAAAAAATAAGCATTTGAACAAACATTGAGCACACCAAAAAAATAAGATATCCAATTTGTGAGATTAAAATAAATCAAGATAGAACTTAAAATTCAAGACAAGAATGGCATGTAGCAAGGAATCCTCTAAAGGCATTGTATTTTTCAGATAGAGGATAGGATATTGATCACCTTTTGGTCAAGTGCGCAAGTTTGTTGTTGTTATTTGGGTTTTTTTTTTTTAAGATGTCAAGGGAATCCACTAAAAACAAAAACAAAACAAGAAATCCTCATGAATGAGGAGGGGGCGCCTCAAGAGGGGAGAGAGAGAAATGAACTCAGCCAGAAAATACTGATGACCGCCACAGCATCCCCTAGCGGTGAAAACGAACAGTTGTCATGTCTCCTTCCTGCTTTCAGAAGGAATGTTTAAAATAAAGTCCACAGTTTTTCCTAAACTTTCATTGCACATTTTGTGTGTGTGTGTGTGTGTGTGTGTGTGTGTGTGTGTGAAAGAGAGAAAGAGAGAGAGAGAGAGAGAGAGAGAGAGAGAGAGAGAAAGTTCTTTGGACCTGAGGCTCCAGGGCTTTCTTTGTGCGATTTGAGACAATGGGGTTTGACCTTGTTCTCAGAAATGTATCTGAAGAGACTGTGTTTTGCAAGGGCCAGAAATAGTTAAGGAAGATTCCCATTGCCAGAAAGCCTTCCCCTTCGCACCATCTCGGCGCTCTGTCTTTTGGACATACTTTTCCAGGAAGTTTTCCCATTTGCAGTAAATGGAGCAGAGGGCGGGGGAATTGCCTGGTGCCTCCCAGAGTGGGGTACAGTTCCTTCCAGTCCCTCCCAGTCTAGCATCCTGGTCTACACTGGAGCAGGGGAGCCAAGCTCTGACCAGTGAAGTTTTAAATAATGGACAGTGGGGCGCCTGGGTGGCTCAGTCGGTTAAGCATCCAACTTCAGCTCAGATCACCAAGTCACCGGTCATGGGTTCCAGCCCCCCTACCCAGTTCTGTGCTAAAAGTGCAGAGCCTCCTTGGGATTCTCTCTCTCTCTCTCTCTCTCTCCCTCACTCTCTGTCCCTCCCTTGCTCAAACTCTCACACACACTCTCTCTCTCAAAATAAATAAGCATTTAAAAATAAACAATAAAAAACTAATGAAAATGAATAGGACTGGGTCTTGAACACCAAATGTGAGACCATGCGCAGGTTTTGGAATCTGGAACCTGGCCCTGATGCTGAAGGACCTCATATCCAATGAGGAAATGACGAGTTGACAAAACACAGTTAAAAGCAGTGATTAGGAAATAAAAATAGAACCATTTCCTGTTTATACTCTGGTTTTAAATCCTTCAATAAATGTAAATAAAGCTTAGGATTACTTGCCTGACCCCATGTCAGGGCCATGAGGTCATTTCCATCTATATATACAGTTTCACCACCAAGACCAAGCTGTGCAAATAGACCAATAGCTGTTGGTTTTTCTAAGTAAACAAAAGCAAGGGGAGAGGGGTTTCACATCTGATTTCTTACAGAAAAGAAAAAGATTCAGAAACATCCAGGGCTAGTCACAGACTGAGGAGAGGGAGGGCCGGGGAGACAAGAATAGAGGAAATGGGGGAGGGGAGAGGGATGAGATGGAGGGAGCACCACCCTCAGAGACTTAGCAACTTCAGGGGGAAGTTGCCAGACTCCGACAGTAAGAGACCATTTCGTGCAACAACATCCAAAAAACCCCCCAAAAAACCGTCTCATCAAGTTGACATTTATTTACCAGAATGAAAAATGAAAACCACTTCTATCTGATCTGGCCGTAAATGGACTGGTTTAGAAACACTGACGCACAGAAACTAATAGCATCTGACAAGCTCATACAAAGAACTAAAACAAAAAGATTTAATTCAAGGGGCCATGTTCCATTTCTGAATTCTGCCTAGCAAGGTGTCATTATCTATCCCTATGCTTCTCAAAATGTGTTCAGCACATGAAACACCACCTGTACATCTTGTGAAAATACAAATTTTTATCCAGCAGGTCTGGGGTAGGGCAGGGTTTGTATCTCTAGCAATCTCCCTGAGTTGACTATGACACAGGCCAGTGCATCTGGGGGCAGATTCACACTTGAGGCAGCAAGATTATAGGCTCCTGGGGCTCCTGGGTGGCTCAGTTGGTTAAGTGTCCGACTTCAGCTCAGGTCATGATCTCGCAGTTCATGAGTCCGAGCCCCGCATTGGGCCCTGTGCTGACAGCTCAGAGCTTGGAGCCTGCTTCTGATTCTGTGACTCCCTCTCTCTCTCTCTGGCCCTCCCTGGCTTGTGCGCTCACTCTCGCTCTCTCTCTCTCTCTCTCTCTCAAAAATAAATAAAAACATTAAAAAATTAAACAAACCAAAAAAAGAATATAGGCTGCCGTCAATCACCTGGTAGAACTAGCCACTCTCCCCACTGTGGTCCCCTACACCAGGGGATGGCAAACTTTTTCTGTAAAAGGTCTGCTAGTAAATATGTTAGGCTTTGTGGGCCATTCAGTCTCTGTTGAGGCCACTCCACCCTGCCTTTGAAGCAATGTGTAAACAAATGGGTGTGGTTATGTTTCAATAAAACTTTATTGACAAAAACAGGTGACAGATGGGATTTGACCCTCAGGGTGAAATTTGCCAACCCCTGTTCAGTACTCTGAACATATTTCTGTCTCATCTCTGTGACCTTTTCTTCCACAAGCTTATTTACAACCCTCTCTCAAGGACGAGGTGGTAAGGGCCCTGGGGAGACAGACACAGACCCTCTATTCTGAACCCCCATGTGCAGGGCCATCCTTCACACATTTTAGCAGCTCTGCATCTGTTCAGCACAACCCAGTGAGGCAGCACTGTGTGGTGGGTGAAGGTTGAAGCTCTGAGCCAGTCTGCCTGGATTTGAAGACCAGTTCTTCCCGTGGTCTGCTAAGGAGTGATAAATCCCACCTCACAGAGATTTCATAAAGCCACATGAAGGTACAAGGCCGCTGGCCACGTTGGAATCAGATAGCCAGACTCACTATCACTTGTTAACTCTACAGACCATAACCTGCTTTCTTACCCTTCAGAAATGCTTACATCTATATATTTATAATATATTTTTATAGGTGTATAAAGAAAGTGAAAAAAGGGTCTCCTGGGTGGCTCAGTCTGTTGAGCATCTGACTTCAGCTCAGGTCATGACCTCACGGTCTGTGAGTTCAAGCCCCGCGTCGGGCTCTGTGCTGACAAGCTGGAGCCTGGAGCCTGCTTCGGATTCTGTGTCTCCTTCTCTCTCTGCCCCTCCCTTGCTCATGCTCTGTCTCTCTCTCTCTCTCTCTCTCTGTCAAAAATAAATAAAACATTAAAAAAAATTTTTTAAGTGAAAAAAAATTTTAGCTATTTTCCTTTCTTTTTCTTTTTATTTTTATTTTAGAAAGAGAAAGGAAAAATGCACAAGAGGAGAGAGAGGCAGAGCGAGAGAGAGAGAGAGAGAGAGAGAATCTTAAGCGGGCTCCACACTCAGTGAGGAACCCAATGCGGGGCTTAATCCCACAACCCTGAGTTGAAATCAAGAGTCAGATGCTCAACCGATTGCGTCACTCGGGCACCCTGAAAATGAAAAAAGTTGTAAAAATTCCTCATATCATTTAAAATGAAAGTGAAAAATAATAGGTATGTGCATGTGTGTGTGTGTAGAGGGAAAGAACTAACAAATTACTGCAGAAAGAAGAGAAAGAGAGGCAGAAGGAAGGAAGGAAGGAAGGAAGGAAGAAGGAAAGAAGGGAGGGAGGAAAATGTCTTGTTCCAGGGGCACCTGAGTGGCTCAGTCAGAGCTTGGAGCCGTCAGTTAAGCATCCAATATAAGCTCAGGTCATTATCTAGCGGTCCGTGGGTTCCAGCCCCAAGTCAGGCTCTGTGCTGGCAGCTCAGAGCCCGGAGCCTGCTTTGGATTCTGTGTCTCCTTCTCTCTCTAACCATCCCCCACTCGTGCTCTGTCTCTCTCTCAAAAATAAATAATAAAAAACATTAAAAAAAAAAAGTCTTGCTCCATGCCTCACATAGTCCCATAAATCCCAAAGAAAGTTATAGTCAAAATTATAGATGCTTAAAGACAAATTCAATAGGTAAAAAGATTCTAAGTACAGTATATGAGAATTATTTTCACTTTACACTGAATAGAAGGAAATCAAAAAAAGGAAGTTTGCCACTTGGGGATTGTCGCGGCCGGCACGACAAACACCGAGGTCAGGGTCCTGAGGGAAGGGGAATGCAAGAAAAAAAGAGAGAAGAGAAAGTTTGGGAACTGGAGGGTCCCCTGGGCTGATGGCCCAAGTGACGGCTTTATTGTTGCTCTACACAATCTTTTATAACCAGACTCTTATGGGTTAGGTCATTCTAAGAATAAACAGGTTTCACATAATTGCTGCCCACCAAAACATTTAGTTCTGTGTTTCTTGTGCATTTTCTAGACGGGTCACAAGACCTTGTTGATAAGATTGCTAGCAAAACACAATTCCCATGTTTGTTTCTATCTGACTCGGGGTAGAAAAAGGGAGGTAGCATTACTGCCAACACCTGCAGACCACAGTCTTCAGGAATTAACTCTCTCAGCCTTGACAAGGCTTTCGTATGCCCTTGAAAGTGGGGGAATGGGAGGGGGAACCACCGGGTTGGCTTGAGTCAACAGGGAACGTTGCTCGACCCGGTCTCAGCCTGGCGCCGGGGCCTGGCCCCCCACAGGGGATATAGAGCAGAACATAATTAAATTTAGTCTTAGTGGGACTTTGTTTCCATGTCACAAACTGGCCCTCATTTAATTCAATATGTATCAACACAGAGTAAGTCGCTTCACAGCACACTGTGTGCATAAACAAAGGGAGACCACATCTTTTCTGGGCAAAATGATGTTTCCTGTTGTTTCTGTTTAATTAGCTCTGGAGAAAATGCGACAACACCTGTTCAATGACTTGAGGCCACTGCGATGGGAACAGTGGGAAGAGGAGGAGGGCCGGGACAGTGGCCAAAAGAGAGGCAAGTGTGAAGGGCAGGTCAGCAAGGAGTCCTGGGGAGTGGGTGCTGTCCTCCCCAGTAGCGCTGGGCTACTCCCATCAGGGACATGTGGGAGCCCAGGCAGGGTCTTTGGCGGCTCACAGGATGATGGCATCCATGGTCTTCTCCTTGGAGGGGGAGGGAGGCGCTGAATTCTCTCCCAGTAGCTTCTTCTCTGTTCCTTCCTCATCCTGAAAAAACCAGGGAGAAGTCAATAATTGTGGGAGAAAAGACAGGACCTTGTTAGCTTCATAGAACTTGAAATTGGGAAAAAGAGGAGGGGAAGGAAAAGATACAGAGGAGGGTGAGCTAGCCAGAGATCTGGGACAGAAAAGGGCAAAGGAGGGCCTGGAGAGGCAGAGGGCAGAGGCCAACCCAGACACGGTGCTGGCACATGCTCCTCGCACAGCAAAGGGCTCAGCCATGTTCCAGAAAGCAGCTGAGCCATGCTCCCTGATGACCCTCCATGTTCCCAGAGCTTCACCAAATAGACCCATTCTTTCCCCAGTGCATCCTCGAAAACTCACCAGGGGCTGAGAGCTCCGGCCACACAAGCTTCGAAGACCCACGCTCAGGGAAGCCAAAGATACAATGACCTGCAGGACACAGACAGCCAGGAGCAGAGCACGAATTCCTAGGAACAAGTTCTAGAGATGAAGGAAGAAAAAGAGATAGTCAGGAGTCTGCTCCTCTGATTCTGCTCTTACAACCATCTTATCAACCCAGCCAGGTATCAGACTCTGTCCAACCAACTACTTCCCACAAAAACGGAGTGCATTTTCCAACTACTGGGCAGCGACAGCTCTACGCCATAGTGGTCTGCAATGTGACCTTACCACACCTTATGAAGAGGCAGGTCTATTTCTCCACCCCTCGAATCCGGAACAGCCTATAATTGTTTTGAACAATAAAATACAGTGGAGGGTGACACTATGCCTGGCAGTTTCCATTTCCTGCCTCTTGAAATATGCACAGTGAGATACTTCCTGTTGGAACCTAGTTGCCATGCCATGAGAAGCCCAAGCCCAAGCCGCATGCAGGAGCCATTGTAGGCTCTCTGGTTGATGGCCTCAGCTGGGCTCCCAGCCATGTGAGAGCCATCTTGGAGATCCAGCCCAAATGAGCTCTCAGACAACTTCACCCCCAACTGACATCCGACTACAACTGCATGAAAAAAACCCAAGTGAAGACTGCCTGAGTCCAGCCAACCCACAGAATGTAAAAAGTAATAGCAAGTTAGTTTTAAGCCACAACATGTTGGGTGTTGTGTTATACAACAATAGATAACTGGGACAGGGGCACACCAGGAAAGCTAGAAGGGTGTTCCATGATGTCCTCTCTTCAGTGTCTCCTCTTTGCTCCTCATTCCCTTTGATTCAGGGAATTCTTATGCCATGAGGGTCTGAAATATGTCTCCAGCTAAGTTAAAACCTCCTGAACCACAGACCTAGGTCCATGCTCAAAAAGCCTACATCTTTGCCCTCCGGTGCCCTAGCTCCTTGGGAATAGAGCCTTGTGATGAATCTCTGGAAGACCAGACTCTTCTCACCATCAGTATTTGCATGTAGGTTTTACATCTATCCTCTGTCCAATGTGACTTGTGATTTCTTTGCCATGTCTCTTGGTACCCAGTGGTTGTGGCAGCAGGTTCTGGGTAATCACACACATAGTCGATGTCATAGAAGCCATCACTTTGCCAGGTTAAGCTATTCACACAAAGGACAACAGCAGCCATGGCTGTGGCAACACCAGCCAGCATGAGCAGACCTAATATGCAGCCCTAAAAGGGAGAAGTGCAGGGGCTCAGACCCTCCTTATTAAGGATAGAGCCATAAGGTCCTGGCTCCAAACTTGTCTCTTTTTCTTCACTTCCTGGCCCAGAAATCCCTCCCCATCCCCCCAGTAGCAAAGATCCCAAGGTATCAGGGACCAAAGGGAAGAAGACCGAAAACTAGGGCAGAAAAACAGACATAGGAGGGGGCAGAGGACACCCAAGACTCACTGAAAGTTTTCCCCGGTGCTTCTCATAGACAATGGCCCCAGCTCCTGCTACAATAGCCTGGAAAGACAAGACACAGGAAAAGGCCTCCAGTTTACCCTCCTGAAATGACCCCTCATTTATTCCCAGGACTGCTGATTTGAAGCAGGATCCGAAGGACTGACAAAGAAAGTAAGGATATGGACACTTGTGATGGGCTCCATTACAGCTGCCCCATCCTTCCCAGCCTGGCCTTAGGGAGGGAAGTAGAGAGTAAAAGGGTTTTGCTTGTCCCTTAAGGCACCTTCCTCATGGCAAAGGGCATTTGGATCTGGGTGTTTGGTTTCTTCCCCAAATCCCTGACCCAGATCCAAAGGAACTTTCTCCTCACCCATAACCACTTGCCTCCCACTGAGCTTACAGCCCCTTCCTTACTCACCACAGACCCTGCCCAGAAGGCGCAGCCTGAAGCACACAGCTCTATCCAGGGCCCTAAGCACAGCAACACTCCAAGGGCACAGCTCACAGCCCCCAGCAATATCTGGGTCACCTGAAAGACAAGGTGAAAAGCCAGGTCCCTTTCCACCAGTCCACAGGCCCCAGGAATGGCCACCCAGCTCCTACCTAGCTGTCTTTCCTCTCCTTTTCCTGTCTTGACCTCTCTGCAGCTCTGATTCTAGAAGGTTCTGGCCCCTTTACATCCATGAACCAGCAAGCATATCATGGCTCTTCACCATCCCTCTGATGTGAATTCTTATCATTACTTTTTCCTAAATATCACACTTTGTCATCCTACCTGATGATTCTCACTTTTTTCTCCTCATTGTCCCTTGGGAATCCCATCATCCCATCCAAGAGGGATGAAAGGACTCCCTTCAAGGGAAAAAAAGAGTTGTGTTGGCTGACAGCTTTCAGTGGTCAGCATTTTCAGGGTCCCCTCATCTTTCAAGCCATGGGCACACTCTTTGGGGATGGCCAACTGGCCACTGGTGAAGCAGGGCAGTGGTATGAGGGCCACTTTCATCCCACGTGGCATCCGATAATGGGCAGTCCTTGCTCTGGAGCCCCGTACTGGGCTGGCAGAGACCTTATCGGGACTGCATCATGCCCTGGTGGCTCCCTTTGCCAATCTTGCTCCCTCCTTTTTCATTTCATAGCTGTCACACTGTGACATTGCACATTGAACTCTTGACTCAGCACCTGCTTCCTGGAGACCCAACAGTCTCTTGGACGTCAACACCTACACATCCCGGCAGCATTTCAGATCTGTCATGTCCAAGTTCCACACCTCACTTGCACTCCCAGTGTCTTATTCCCCTGACTTCCAGGACCTCACTTCCCTGGTCACCCACACTCCAAACCTCAGCATGTTCTTGGATTCCTTTCCTCCTTTTTACCCCAAGCCCACCCACTCCCAAGTAACAGAGACATCATTTACAGATAATGTCAACTCCTCTGTTTCCTTGTCATTTCTACTGTGACCCAGGCAGGTGCAGACCCTCCACCCTTCTTATCTGGACAATTCCCAGCTGTGAGGCAGCCCAGAGCCCAGGTTCCTGCTCAGAAGCCACCCACAGCCTTCCCACCACTGATGCTGATTCAGGACAACTTCTCACCTTGTCACTCAAGGCTCTCAGCAATAGGGTCCTAGGCTGCATTTCCAGTCTGATCTGCCAGAAACCTCATTCTCTTTACTCTGACGGGACTTGCCTGATGCATACTCTCTTCTCCTTCCTTGTTCCTGCCATTCTCCTGACGTGGGATTTTTTTTTCTTCCATCTTTCACCTCTGTCTATATGTACTCTTCCTCCATTCAAGGTCTGGCTCAGATGCCAACTCCTGCAGGTCAATTCCCAAGGATCTCACCTGCTTTACCTTTAATTCTAGTTATGCGTGTAGTGACCTGATCTCCTCTGATGGATGTTGAGCACTTTTAGGTTACAGCCTAGGGACTCTCTCTGTAATTCTCCCCGAAGTGCTTATGATATTGCCTCACATCTGCAGGCCCTCAGTTCACATGGGTTCCATTCAACTGAGCTAACAGCCCCCAGGGATTCTTCCACCTATCCCCCACCTCCAGCTGGGACAGCCCGTGCTGTATGTACCAAAGAAGAGGCCCATAATTCTTTTCCATCTAAGTGTGTGGGAAACCTGCTAAAACTTTCTTTTCCCAAAAAAGATGGGATACAATTAGTAAGTTCTCATGAGGAGTCAAACCACTTTTTTTCCATCCTATGGAAGGAGAGTTACCATCCTCTGCAGTACCTGCCACTCTTACCCCCAGTGCCAGCTGCCCATAGCTCATCCTGGCCTTGAAAGGGCTAGTGTCCAGAGGATGAGAAAAAAGCTCCTTCAGGGAGGCCCCAGCTTTGAACAATTGTGCCAAAGCTGATTCCTGGTAGATGTGGATGCTGATGTGAGTGGGCTGGGACAGCGTAGAGGCCACATCGACTCCATTCACAGTCACATTTTGGGTCATCCTTCCTGCTGGGAAGATGTACAGAAGTGAGGTCTGGGAACCAAGTAAGATAAAAAGGAATATGTCACCTGAGTGAAAGGAGAGAAAACGGTCCCTTGTCAACATCCAAAGGGTCTTTCCAGAGCAAGTATCAATGTCACCGTGGCCTTAATCTGGGATGCAAATCCAAATCACCTCTAGAGTTCTTCACCACGTATATTCTTGGGTCTCTCCCCAGAATTGTCTGATATGGTTTGTCTGGGTCTTGGGTTGGACAAAGAAAGGAATCTGAATTATTTACTTAGTATACATATTTACACATGACACTTCCATATGGTGAAAAAATTCAAAAGATATAAAAGGGTATACTTTTAAAACCCTCCCTCTCTTGCTCTCCCACCACCAAGTTGCCTTCTAGTCAGAAACTAATATTACCATTTTCCTCTATATCCTACAATGACATTTTTTGCACACAAAAACATATAAAAATATTCTCTTCCCCCTTTGTCCACAAATGGCAGGATACTACATACACTGTCTGCACAATGATTTGTTCACAGAACTGTATTCAAAAATGATCCTTTCTCACTCATTTGTCCAGCTGCAAAGTATTCTGTTGTAGGAACGCATCATGAATTTTAAGCAGTCTTCTATTGGTAGACATTTATTTTCTCTTGCAAACAATAATTGTCTCTTACAAACCAGTGAATAATTGGTTACAAACAATTGGCAGGTAAATGGGATAAGCATTTGTCACTTGAATAGATACTGCCCTCTATGGAGCTACCCCATGAAATTCACACTTAGGAGCAAGATGGAAGAAGGTCCACTGCCCCTCTCCATGACCAGAGGAAGGTGTCAGCAAATCTTTAAGTCTTTTTCGAATGCATATCAGGAAAATTACATTTCATTTTAGATTTTAATTAGTTTTATGTAATATACTGCCCCCTTCCAGTGTATATCTCAGCGACATTGGACAAATTCATACATTTGTACAACCCCAACTACAATCAAGACAGAGAACATTTCTATGTTGCAAAAGGTTCTGCAATGTTCCCTGCCCAGTAAGCCCCCCAACCCCTGGCCTGAGGCAACCACTGATCTGCTTTCTGTGACTATTCCAGTATAATTTCAATCCATAATTCTCTTATTATGAATGATATTGGTCATTGTTTCCTATGTCTAAGAGCCATTTTTTTCTCTTCTTCTGTGAGCTCTCTGTTCATATCCTATGTCCTTCTCATTTTTACTGTTTTGTTTTGTGTAGGAGTTCTTTGCGTATTCAAAAAATTGCCATCTGTGATATGATTTCCAAATATTTCTTTACAATTTCACGTTTAAATGTCAATCCATCTGGGATTTATCTTGTAAGTTGGAATGTATGGGTCCAAGTTGTTGTGGGTTTTTTTTTCCCCAGATGGTTAACTTCTGAAGGATAAGGTCTGTTTGAAGAATATATTATCTTTGTCCTACTGATTCAAAATGTTCCCTTGAGCAAAAACGAAATTCTCATTGGAATTCAGGGCTATTCTAGTCTTTATACTCCACCATTGGTGTTTCTGATGAGTCGGGTACCATTGCCACAATTTTGATTATGAGTATAGGGTTTATGGAGTGCCTGGGTGGCTCAGTCAGTTGAGTGTCTGACTCTTGATTTCGGCTCAGGTCATGATCCCAGGGTCATGGGATGGAGCCCTGTGGGCTCCGTGCTGATCATGGAGATTGCTTGAGATTCTTTCTCTCTCTCCCTCTGCCCCCTTCCCTGCTCCTCTCCCTTCTCTCTCCAAAAAAAAATTTAAAAATTTTTAATGAGTATGGAGTAAATTTATTTTAAAAAATTAAATGAGGAGCACCTGGGTGGCTCAGTCGGTTAAGTGTCCGACTTCAGCTCAGGTCATGATCTCACAGTTTGTGGGTGCGAGCCCCACATCAGGCTGTATGCTGAACGCTTGCTCAGAGCCTGGAGCCTGCTTCAGATTCTGTGTCTCCTTCTCTCTCTGCCCCTCCTCCACTCGTGCTCTTTCCCACTCTGTCTCTCAAAAAATAAATAAATGTAAAAAATTTTTAATTAAATGAATATGGAGTAAATCTTTAAAGAGTATGGAGTAAAAATGAGGATATTTAATTGAGTTATTTCATAACCCTTCGTGTTATTTTTTTCTTTCATGGCCATTTTTGCTAGGTTACTTCTCCATATGCACTTTGGAATCAACTTGCCCACCTCCAAAAGCAACCCTCCATAGTAATTCTAATGGGCATCCTACTTCAGCATCAATGATGGAAATCATAATCATATCAGTAACAATTCTAACAACAACAATGATGGCAATCCTAAAGTCTTCCTTTTGTATTCTATGTTCTTTTCAGAGCAGTGCCATACTTGCACCTACCTGTTCTTTTTGGAGGTAAAAAGGACAGGTGTTTGACAGTTCTGCAGACACACAAGGAGGTTCAGACTTATTGATAGACATACATAAGGACGTCCGGCTGGATTCCAGCCAGATCTCCCCTGGGGTCCCAGGAGCCAGCATCACGGAACAGCCCTCTCTGAGCCTCCTGGGAACCACCACTTCCCCCAACACATTACAATCCCAGCTCAGCTGAGCCCCCTGCTCTACCTCTGGACCAGGCCAATCCCATGAGAACTCCCCTCCCACACCACCAGACCCCTGCTACATCAGGGCCCTCCACTTTCCAGCTTCACTCTGAAGGACTTCTCACCACCAAACCACCTGAGTCTCAGCCACTGCACTGGCAATGAAGGTAGGGTGAGGCCTGGTGAGGTGATAGAGAGCCAGGCTGCTGCAACCAGTACATGTCCCTCCCTTCCCCAGGTCACATTCTGTCTAGGGCATCCCGCCACCCCCAAGCAGGTCCTATAGGAACTGGGAATGGGGGCAAGCAGCATCCTGTGAGGTAGGATGGGGGCTTTGGGAACTGGCTTTGGAGACTCTGCAAGAGAAATATGTCCTGTGGTGAGAGTCTCCAGGGAAGGGGCCCTGCTCACCTGCTGTCCTCTGGGAGCCCCTGCCAGGGGGTAGGAAGAAGAAGAGCAGAAGCCAGGGGTAGAGGGAGGAGGGCCTGACCTTCAGCACCGCAACTTCCCAGAAAAAGGCTGAGGCAAAGGGGCCCCTCTGGGGGGGGTCCAGTCTTGAGTAGATAACCAGGCTGGTGAGGGGTGGAGGAAAGAGACTGTGTGTATGGGAGTGCACACACATACACATACACACACACACACACTCACAGCACTGGCAGATCTGTGTTCAGAAAGCACCTGCCCAGGTGGCCATGGGGGAGAGGAAAGCTTCCCAGGGTTTCCCTGGGCTGATCACCTCTATGGACTCCCAGTCCACCCACCTTGCCCCCATGCTCTCCAAGCTGGAGCCCAAGGATGTACTGGCAGCTGGAAACCCCCCACACAGGGGCCCTTCTGCCTGGGTTGTCTTCCAGAGAGGCTGCGGCTAAAATTCAGCCTGCCCCTCCTCCACCCTGCCCCTCTGGTGTTCTATCAACCTCTTCCTCCATCCGCCTGGTGCCCAGCTCCAGCTCAGCCCTCCCTGTTGGCACACTCCCTGCCGTCCCCCATCCGGAAACCCAAAGAGAGAGCAGGTGAGGCAAGCCCACAGCCAGGCAACCCTTTCCCAGGACTCCTCCCCACCGGACTCCCATCCGCCCCCTCACAAGCCTCCAAAGCCTGGTCCAGAACTTGCTGAGGATGGTGGGAGGGAGGGACCAACTGCCTGTGGAGAATGGACTCCAGGAAGGTGGCAGGAGCAGAAGGCAGGTGTGTCCCTCTTTGATACCAAGCCAGTCTGGCCTTGACCTCCACCTCCACAGGCACACAACTTGGTCCTTCCTTGTGTGTGATGTGTGTGGGAGTGGGGAGTGCAGCTTGAACAGGCCGTGCAGAGCTGAATGGCTGTTGGTAGAGAGGGAGGTGTTTAGGGGCTGAGGGGGGTCCCCGGGCCCTCTGTGGAGCACCTGCGGCAACAGAAGTTCACCTGGAAGCCGGTCACTTGGGTTCTTCCCAGGAGCCCAAGGGCTCCGGGTGGGGACCGCGATGGCACATGCAGGTTGGGAAAAGAGTCTGGAGAGGTGAGGAATACAGGGCACTGCTTGGTCCAGACCTCAAGGCCGTGGGAGGATGGGGGGACAGCAGGTCGAGGGTGAAGGGAGAGGCTCCAGCAGGCTCAGCATTTGCCACAGCACCAGGAGAGTTAGGCTGTCCTGACAGGACACCTCTCAAGAAAGGGCCAGGGATGTAGCTCTGTGATCAGGGACCTCCACCAATCCCAAAGGCCAGTGAAATCTTTGGAAACATTCTGCCAATGCTCTCCCTGACACTCCCTTCCTCCTCCCTCCCAGAAAGATGTCCACGGGCATGGGGACAGTAGACAGTGATGAGGTGGCTCCTGGAGCCCTGCAGCCCACCCACATTGATGTGCACATCCACCAGGAGTCAGCTCTGGCCAAACTCCTGATAAGTGGATGCTCCTTGCTTTGTTCCCCCATCTCCAGCGACCTCTCCCAGACCAGGAGCAGGAGCCGGATACTGGTGGCCTCCTGGGTGAGTAGGGGCCCAGAGGGGTGCCCATGTTCCCCACATCAGGAAAAGAAGAACTTTCTTTTGCTGTGCACACTCCTTACCAGCCTCTCTGAATCAGATGCTGAGCCAATTTTATCTTATTAGAAATCAAGATCTCCTGTGCTCCATTTCTGACTTTTTTATGTACTTACTGGCCTTCTCCATAAAAGCTGTAGGCAGAGTGGGCTTTGGGCTAACAGGGTGCAGGAGAGACATGGCCATTTAAAGTCCCACCTGGTGGAGCCCTGAGCCATCCTCTCCCCTCCTCCAGACCCAGCGTGGGCTGGCTCTCCCTCTTCTCTTCTCCCTTCTCCATTTCTCTTCCATGGGGGGTTCCAACTGTTTATACCTGGAATCCTCAAAGCTGCCTGACACTTGGGGGCAGAGGGTTGCTCCTGGGCCCAGGCATCTGGGAATCAGCTCTTAGTTCTTCTCTTTTCCTCCAGGTGGTACAGATCGTGCTGGGGGTGTTGAGTGGGGTTCTAGGGAGTTTCCTGTACATCTTCTACTCTTCCCCCTTGTGCAACTCAGGAGCTGCCATCTGGACAGGGGCTGTGGTGAGTGCGGCAGGGGGATGGTTGACAGGCCAAGAAGGGGCAGATTCACCTCCTATCAGAGGTGATAAACCACCACCATCAGCACCAGCACCATCATCCATGGTACTATAAAATGTCAGCAATCAAAAAGTCCCTCAGTTATTATAGGCTGAGAATGCAGATGAAAAAACAGCCAAGGACAGTGGTGGTCTGTCCAAAGTCGACCGGCCAGCTATCTTGGTTTCCTGCCCCGGCCTTCTCCCACCAGGTGGGCACTTCACCCCAATTCAACAAACATCAACCAAAGCTCTAGGACATAGCTGATTTCCAGACACTTGCATTGAGATGAGGAGGAAGAACATACTAGAGAGTGTATACTCTACAAGATAAAGTCAACTCTTCATCATTTCCTCGTGCCCTGTGCGGGCCCTGTACACAGTGGGAATCCAATAGGGGTCACTGAAAGACAGTGATGAATGTCAACAGATGGGTGTGTGCAACAAGGGCTTGGGGGCAGGTCATGGTAGCACTGAGGGGCCCTTTGGCATGCCCACATTCACAGAGTAATAGCAAAACACATGCATTTATTGACAGAGGAGCCAAAAGTAATCATCCTCATCTACCCAAAGGCAAAACACTCAGATTAGTTCTAGAATTGCCAGATAGGATTTGAATCCTTCTGTCTACCATGATGTACTAGATGTCCTGTTCTATCAGCCTGGGTTGTGGGGTTGCTGAGCACCTGCTGGGACAGATGCCTGGACTAGAGACCACCCAGAGACTCATCCTGCACTCAGAGCTTCTCCAATATCCTAGGGCATCCACCATCTGGAACTTTCACAAAGCACCATTGCTTTAAAAGGAAGGTTTTGGAGAAGGGAGGGAGGGCTCTCCAATGTCCCTAAAACAGAGGATCCTGCCACCTCAAGAGTTTGATCCTGGCCCAACCATCACCATTAGCTTACTACAGATGACAAAGCTTAGCTCAAAACTTCAGGCCCACCCGCAGTGCGCCAAGGAAGGACCAGCCCATGTCTGGCTCTGTCTGATGGGGTTACTGGCAGCTGAAAGGCTTGTATCTGCTGTGTTAGCCCTGCTCTCATCCATCTCTCCCCAGGCTGTGCTGGCTGGAGCTGTTGCCTTCATTTATGAGAAACGGGGTGGCATCTACTGGGTGAGTTTGGGGAAGGGCAGGAGGGGGGACCAGGCCCAGAAGCTGGAGGCCACCCAACCAAGCCTTCTGCTCAAACACACATAGGCTACATGGGCCTACCCCTCTCTCCCCAACTGAGTTCCCAGAGACACTGAGTCTCCAAGGTCTCTCTCTGCCTCCTCTGCTCACCAGGCCTTGCTGAGGACCCTGCTCGCCCTGGCAGCTTTCTCCACAGCCATTGCTGCCATCATCATTGGGGCTGATAATTTCTATAAGGGCTACTTTGATTTTGGAGACTTTATCTGTGATGTCTCCTCGAGCACCTGGTACAGGGGCACCCCACCCCCCAGCACTCCGAGTCCAGAAGAAGTCAGAAGGCTGCACCTGTGTCTCTCCTATCTGAACATGCTGAAGGTAGGGTGGCAAGAGGGAGGGGTGCAGCTGGCAGTGGGCAGGAAAGACCAAGATGGAACACAAGAGTAAGGCTGTGTTACCTGTTCCGCACCTAGCTTGACTAGTGTCACCACCAATGTGGCATTAAACAAACTAGAAATAGTTCCTGGGATTGTGGGTGTTATAGATTTGTGGAAAATACAAACACTGAAATAATAATAAATGAATTAACCTTGTGAGTGTGCAAAGTACTGCAAAGGCATTAAATGCATGTTCTCCCTTGATCCTCTCAAGCCGTGGGGCTGCTGGGACACCAAATCGTAGCCCGAGCCCTTCACTGTCGGAACAAGGACACTGAGGTCTGATGAGAGGGGTTTCTGGCTGCTCTCTGCGTGCTGGACTCGTTTACCCCCCATGCACAGCTCCTTCCTCAGCCCCTCAAGAAGCTACAGACTTGAGGATGAAGGGGTAGAGAGAGACCCTAGGTTGGAAATGCATGACAGCACAGAGCACAGATGGCAGCACTTTGGTGGTGACAGATTTGGTCCTCTGTCCCCAGGTCCTGTTCATAAGTTTTCAGGCCATGCTCTTGGGGGTTTGGGCTCTGCTGCTTCTGGCATCTCTGGTCCCCGTGTGTCTGTACTGCTGGAAAAGTCTCCGATGTAAGGTGAGTCCCTAAAGTATGCTTCTGTGTTTGGGTGGAGAGACTGTCCAGAGGAGACAGAGATGGAAAGCCCATGGCTTGGGGAGGAGAAAAGAACCCTTACAGCGAGTCCCAAGGGGCATCATGCCTGTCTTTCTACACCATTGGTGGCCCAATTCAGAGAGCCTCACTCCTTGATCAAGTGGTCTCCACGATAAGGACCCCAGGAAGGCAGGGAAGTCCACATCCATGGTGAGATTCTAGGGATCTTTGCGTCAGTTACCAGGAGGCTAGTGTTGGATCTGGTTGGCTCCAGAACTAAGCTGCCCTGGAGGAAAGGATTTGCACCTTCTCTCCCTGGGCTATCTTGCCCCTCTGCCTCCCTTAGGAAACAGACCAGAAGAAACTGCTTCATGTGAGTGAAATCTAGCCTTGCTTTTCCTGAGTGTTCAAGCCTTGACTCTTTCTGAACTGCATGTTCCTGCCTCTGGCTCCTGGGAGAAGGACAAGACTGGGGAAAAGAGATTCTGCAGCAGCTCCAGCTATCCTGCCTCCACTGCCGTGCCCACTGCCTTGCCCCACTGATCGTGACAGAAGCTCTTCTGGCTGACTCACCTTCACCATCCCGCTCTGCTTCCCATCCCTCCTGAGCAGTGATGCTAATAAATATCCTACTGTTGCTCCCAGCTTCTTGCACAATTCTTCCAGGGAATTTCTCTTGGCTGGGAGAGGTGGAGGAGAATGAGCTGATGCAAACCTAAGATGCTCCTCCCTCTCCCAACCTTCCATCTGGGTCTGGAGTCAGTGGCCATGAAAGTAGCCTCTCTTTGAGGATGGTTCTGGAACTGTACATCCAAGTGCCTGTGTACAAAGGATGAGGCAAGCGGGGGCTCTGAGCCCTGCTCCCTATGATTCAGATTTAACAGAGTGAATGATGGGCAAACTGAGAATTAGTTTTGTTTTTTGGGGGAGGGAGGGGTTGTTGTTTTTTGGTTTTTTGGCTGTTTGGAAAAAGTGAGAAACAGAAGATGTTATCATTTTAGAAATTATTTTCTTTTAGGGCGCCTGGGTGGTGCAGTCGGTTAAGCATCCGACTTCAGCCAGGTCACGATCTCGCGGTCCGTGAGTTCGAGCCCCGCGTCGGGCTCTGGGCTGATGGCTCAGAGCCTGGAGCCTGTTTCCGATTCTGTGTCTCCCTCTCTCTCTGCCCCTCCCCCGTTCATGCTCTGTCTCTCTCTGTCCCAAAAATAAATAAACGTTGAAAAAAAAAAAAAGAAATTATTTTCTTTTAAAGATAGTTGAGGAAATAGAAACCCTGAATAGTTTCCCCATGAAAAAAATACCTAGAACTTTTGGAAACTATATGAATCATATATTTTTAAATTCATGGCTAACTTGAATAGGCTACAATAGAAGTAGGAGCATGAATTCAGAGAACTGAGTCTTGATATTATGATCTGCCTGTCTGGGACTTCTATGAGCACCCACACATTCAGTGTTGCCTTGGAAGGATCCATAGAACTTGGCACGAGGTTGTACTCATGGCTGTACTTATTACAGCAAAAGGGTCCACAGCAGTATCAACCAGGGACAAAGGTATATCAGGTAAACTCGGGAGGAGTCTGGGTTCAGGCTTCCGATATCCTCCTACCAGTAAGGGAGGGACAATAACACAGTTCAAAGGTGGGGGAAGGATAATCAAGTATCCCCCAAACTTGGAAGGCACTTTGAGACTGGAAAATGAAGGAGGCATTCCATAGCATTTACACAGAGTTTTATTCAGGCTAACATACTCGCAGGGGGTCCACGACAGCTGCAAAGTTACTCTCCACAAAGTCCAGACCTCAGTCCACAGATTCTGTCATGAGACCAAAGGGTTCACATGCACCTCAGATGGTTTATATGCTCCTAATCGACAGATACCCTTTTATTAGGTCTTGAGGCACCACCCGGGCATCAGGAAAGGGAAAAACTATGTTATCTCTACCAGATGTATGGGGGGCCAAAACAAGCCTCCTCCATCCCGACATTGGCTGGCATTTCTGATCTAGCAAACATGAACAAGATGGGGGACCAAAGATGGAGTCACTATTATCAGCACTCCTACAAACACATATGCAGTGTTTCTGCTCAGAGAAGCCCACTGAAGTCTCAGAGCCCAGGGTTTTTACTGGAGGCTGTTCACGTAGACAGTCTCTCCACTTGCACAATGACCACAGTTCAAGGCTCTCAGAAGAAAAGCAGGTGTCCACCTCAAATCACATTGTACAGTCCAAGAAAGTTGATACAATGCAATTCAGTGCTTCCAGCACACAAAACAACCTTATCAGTATAAGAACATTCCAAAAACCAAATTCGGAGAAGGCAGCCCAGAGCTAGTCCTTCGAACAGGGCCTTGCAAGGAGCAGCCTCTATGTTAATGTTTCCTGCTCACTGCTGTAGAGGCATCTATCAAACTCTGTAACCCAAAACTGCAATTCATAACCATGCTAAAGGCAGCCATCAAATCCTAGAGTCACTTAAATTGGGGAGTCAAAGTGAAGAATCCTGTATATAAATGTGCAATTTCAGGGAACAACTAGGGGGGAAATCCACCCTATCAAAGTATGTGACGAGCAAACTCTTGGTGAAAGAAGTGACTGGAGATCATGAAAGCAAATCTACTCTAATATAGACATGGGGCTTGAATTCCTACTGCTTGGGTGATCTGAGACCCTGAGAAAAGAATTCAAAGTCCTCAAGATGGTAGTGACCTTAGACCCCTGTCAGAAACCAATTGCAAATTCTGTCAGGAGAAATTCACCTACATTCTTGGACCTCTAAGAATTCCTAAAAACACTGTTTCATGGAGAGAGAAAGAAAGAAAGAAAGAAAGAAAGAAGAAAGAGAGGAAGAGAAAAGAAAAGAAAAAAGAAACTGAAATTCAGCATAAATTTACAAACATCAAATCAGGAACACAAATCCTTCAGTCATTGCTATTTTCTTATCTAAAAATAGCATGCTTAATATGTTTAAAGAAATTTTAAAAAAAGAATTAAAGTATTGGCAAAAATAAGAGCTTGGCAAAAATTATTAGATTTTTTAACCCCAAAGACAACCTCTAGAAATGAAAATTATAGTCATTAGAATAAAAACCCTAGTAAACAAATTAGACATAGCTGCAGAGAGAAATACTAAGCTAGAAGATAGGTCTAAAGGATTTATCTGAAATGCAGCTCAGACAGAAAAAAAGAAATGGAAAATAGAGAACTACTTAAGAGATATTTAGATTTGATGTATGGACAGAATTCCAAGAGGAAGAAATAGAGAGAAAGAAAGAGAAAAGTAAATAGAGAGAAAATCAGACATAAAGGCTGAGGAATTTTCTGAATTAAGAAAACACAAGAGGGACACCTAGGTGGCTCAGTCACTAAAGCATCCAACTTCTGCTCAGGTCATGATCTCACAGTTTGTGAGTTCAAGCCCTGTGTCAGACTCTGTGCTGACAGCTCAGAGCCTGGAGCCTGCTTCGGATTCTGTGTCTCCCTGTCTCTCTGCCCCTCCCCCGACTCGCGCTCTGTTTCTCTCTCAAAAATAAAAACATTAAAAAAATTTTTAAACAATTACACATTTTATATATAATACAAATATTTTGTTATATAAGAATTAAATTGCTCTGGCTCTGTTAAAATCAGACTTTAAGGCAGAGAGCATTCTACAGAAGAAAAGGCCACTATGGTCAATTCAGCAGAACTTGTTCCTTCTCCCATTTTACTCATTCTCTCCCAGAAGCAGGAACCTGTACTTCCAGCTGGAAGAGCTGTCTATAACGAGGAGGGTACCATCCACAGGCTGGAGACGGTGCAAAGGAAGACCCAAGGAGCCTGTGCCTTCCACGGCATGATTGCGTGTGCCAAACCAGCCTTGGATTGCTTACCTTTTAATATCTGTCTAAGAAAAAAATTATTTCCTTACTGATTAAAAAAAAGAGAAAATAACTTCTTAAAGAAACCATTTACAATAACAAGGAAACTGTAAGTTACCTAAGATCAAATCTATATATTCAAGACATTAATAAAATTAATGGAAACTGTTTATGAATACCTAAATAAATATAAATTCATACACCATGTCAACAGAAGGGAGGACTCTGTTCTGTAAAGATGGCATCTTGCTCCAAATTGACTCATTAATTCAATGAAATTCCAATCAAAAATTCAACAGCCTTTCTTAGTTCTTGCTTAGCCAATTCTCAAATTGATACAGATCAAAAGACCAAGAACAGGGACGTATGGTGGCTCAGTTGGTTAAGTGTCTGACTGTTGGTTTCAGCTAGGTCATGATCTCACAGTTCATGAGATAGAGCCCTGAGTTGGGTGCTGCGCTGAGCATAGAGCCTGCTTGGGATTCTCTCTTTCCCTCTCTCTCTATCCCTCCCCTGCTCGTGCATGTGTGGAAGTGCACGTGCTCCGTCTCAAAATAAATAAATAAGCTTAAAAAAAAAAAGACCAAGATGAGCAGACAATCTCAGTGTCCCATAAAACTCAAATAAGGAGTTGGACCAGGGGCGCCTGGGTGGCTCAGTTGGTTAAGCATCTGATTTTGCTCAGGTCATGATCTCATGGTTTGTGAGTTGGAGCCCCACATCGAGCTCTGTGCTGACAGCTCAGAGCCTGGAGCCTGCTTTGAATTCTGTGTGTGTGTGTCCCTCTCTCTGCCCCTCCCTCTCCCTCTCTCTCAAAACTAAATAAGCATTTAAAAAAAAAGGGGGGGTGGGGAGTTGGACCAGGTAGGCATTCAGACCAGATAGCTCCCTGGCTGGCAGAGTCAAACCAGAGACAACAGGGAGAATAATGCAGGAATGGACAAGTTTTGGGTCAGAAGTAAGAAGACCTGAGCACAAATCCCAGCACTGCCACTTACTAGCTCCTCAACATTGAGTCAGTTACAATTACCTCCTGAGCAATATAGTCTTTTCACTTTTAAAATGAGGACAATTGCAGGGCACCTGGGTGGCTCAGTTAAGCGTCCAACTTCAGCTCAGGTCATGATCTCACGGTTTGTGAGTTTGAACCCCACGTCAGGCTTTGTGCTGACAGCTTGCTCAGAGCCTGGAGCCTGCTCCAGATTCTGTCTCCCATTCTCTCTGCCCCTCCTCTGCTTGCACTCTGTCTCTGTCTCTCTCAAAACTAAATAAACATTAAATTTTTTTTAATGGGGACAACTGGGGGCACGTGGGTGGCTCAGTCGGTTGAGGGTCTGACTTCGGCTCAGGTCATGATCTCATAGTTTTGTGAGTTTGAGCCCCGCATCTAGCTCACTGCTGTCAGTGCAGAGCCTGCTTCATATCTTCTGTCCTGCCCCTCTCTCTGCCCCTTCCCCGCTTGCGGTCTCTCTGTCTCTCTCAAAAATAACTAAATCTTTAAAAATTAAAAAATAAACTAAAACACAGGCAATTGTACCTAAAATCCATGGTTAATGTAAGGATTGAGTGACAAATATAAATATAACACTGTCTAAAAAATTGGACATCCCACAGTACAAATTTGTCGAAGCAATGTGGATTACTGGAGACAAAATTGGGGAGAACAGAAAGTACTCACCAATCCCCAAATCCTCTCTCCTCCTTCCCTCAAAGGAGGTAAAATAATATCCCCAAATGGAAATACTATCCCCTCCTTTGAACTTCTAGATTTGCATTAGGGAGACCAGAGCTAAGCCATCAGTGGACCTGAACTATGCAGGCACAGTAGAAGGTGTGGTCTGCTGTGCCTAGAAATAGCAATGGGGTGCCCTTCCTCAGAGATTAGTATTGTTCTCCAGTTTTCATTTTTCCTTTATTCCTTATAATAGGCCCCCTGGGTGTTAACTGGGCACATAACTTCTCAGAATGAAGACTAGATTTCTCAATCTCTTTTCCAGCAAAGTATGATCAAGTCACTCAATTCTAGGCAATGAGATTTAGGAGAAAGTAGTACGTGCAGTTCCCTGCAGCACCCGTGGAGGGGTTGTGTCCTCTTCCCACTGTGCCGTCTTTCATGATGTTTGGAATGCAGGTGTGATAGCTGGGTCCAGAGCAAGCCTTCTTAGACCAGAAGGTGATTTGGGACTGGAGTCCATTCACTGGAGAACAACAGGACAGAAAAAGTGTAACCCATAGTACAACATACTCAATCCTGGGCTGCTCGCCTAAGTGTTTATGTGAGAAAGAAACTTGGGTTATTTTACATATTCTGTCACTTACAGCCAGATGTTACTCTAATTAATACAATTCCCCTCAAAAGAGTGAGAGCTAAGCCTGTCTAGTCAGCATATCGTGGATAAAATCCTTCATCTAAAGAATGAGTATGTTGGGCACCTGGGTGGCTCAGTAGTTCAACATCCAACTTTTGATTTGGACTCAAGTCATAATCTGACCACAGTTCATGAATTCGAGCCCTGTGTCAGACAGGCTCTGTTCGAACAAAGCAGAGCCTGCTTCTGATTCTCTGTCTCACTCTCTCTGTCCCTCCCCCCACCTTTCAAAATAAATAAATAAACATAAAAAAAAAAAAAGACTGAGTATCTCCCAGAGCAGAAGCTGGAAAGCACAACTTGATTATAGCTAATTGAAAGCTGATTATATATCTTTTTTTTTAAGTTTATTTATTTTGAGAGAGAGAGACAGACAGAGCACAAGTGGGGAAAGAACAGAAAGAGACAGGGAGAGAGAGAATTCCAAGCAGGCTCCATGCTGTCACCACAGAGCTCATGAACTGTGAGATCACGACCTGAGCTGAGATCAAGAGTCTGACAATTAACCGACTGAGGCACCCAGGTGCCCTGGTTATATATATTTAAAGAAGCATTGTTTGGGCCTACATGGATAACATGAGTCATAGAAGAAAAGTGGGGTATGATCAACCAGCATCAGACCAAAGACTGAAATGGTCAGGTTCTTATTTGACTTGAATTGTCTGGATCCTGTGCATGTCCCCTTAGTATCCTACCACCTGGGTATGCCGAGGACGGTCCTATCACCCCCTAAAGAAGGGCTCTGCTTTGCTCTGTCCAAGCCCAGTGAGTGGGAGGTGAGCTATGGTGACCCACTGACCATATTCCTTCTGGCCCATAATACAGCCCTGGCAGCAGCCTCAGATCTGGTGACTTCTACATTTCCCTAGACTTGCTCCTAACTCTGTACCGACTTCTGTCAGAAAGGGTTCCCATGACTTGCTGGAGGGCAATCCAGTCTCTGATCTTCACGCAGGGATGGCTGTCTTGACCATTCCTGACACACCCAGCTTCGTACTTGCCCCTCAGTACTTCAAAATAAAAGAATGTGTTATTTATACCTACATATCTCAAAACTAAAAAGGAAAGCAGGGAGATGGATAAGAGGAAAACCAGGGTAGGGGAATCAGGAATGGGGAGGGGGAAAGTGTGTCTACAGAGAATTGCATAGAGGTCTGCAGTAGTGGTCATAGTTTCTTCTTAACCTAGGTGGTAGACGCATTATGATTATGATTACAAAAATTGCACATAAACATTTTCTTCCCCCTTCTGTTTGAATGATATAATCACAATAAAAAGTACACATCAAGACTTCCTTTGCTTGAGTTAATTTCAAAACAATATGAAATAATGACTAGTGCAAAAGTCATTCATCAAATCTATTGATGTAAAACCTATCAGCAAAAATTGAATGGACCTTTGTTCTTCAGGATGCCCAACTCGGAAAAGTATCAAAACCTGTAGGAACAATGAGAGACAGCTGCCTGCTCAAGAGTGATGAGTCCTTAGGAATGATGGGGGTGACAGGCCAACTGTGGTCCCAAAAAAACCACTCTTTTTGTCAGGGTCCATGCAAAAAATGGACAGCACACTCGAAGTGGATCATTTGAGAAGTGTTTGATAAAGGGGCTATGTACAAGGGTGCCAGCAAACTGTAGGGAACTGTATGTGATCATGCCCTACTGGGGTCCTTAACCTAGGGGGATCAGGGAGGGTATCATTACTTCTCGGCCCAAAAGATGAGGAAAGGAAGCAATTGCTGTGTTTCAGCCAGACACCGAGAAAGTTGACAGAGATGGTGCTTGATTTGAGCTGTCCCCTTCCAAGAGACACACAGCCAGCCTGAGATGAACTTTCAGGGAGGAATCCTGGCAAGTAAATACCCAAAGTACCTCTCTCTGATCTCTTGCTAGTGTTTCCTATTGGCCAAACCCAGTGGGAAGTCATAGAACACGAGAGCTTACTGATGTGATCAATATGAGACTCTCCTTTGGGGCACACAGAAGGCTAGAGAAAGGTGGAAAGACTATCTGGAGAGGTAAATGAAAGCTATCCAGAAGAATGACTTTTGCTTGTGTGAATAAATATGGTTGAAAACTTCTCAAATTTGGTGAAAGCCATAAACCTCAAGATTCGGGGAGCTCAGTGAACCCTACACAGAACAAACTCCAAGAAGCAAGCACAGACATATCAGGATCAAACTGCTAAAAACTAAAGAAAGACAAAGGAAAAATCTTGAAAACAACCCAACAAAAGTGACCCATTACCTACCAAGAAGAGTGATCCAAATTTCTGTGGTTTCTCATCAGAAACCATGATGGCCAGAGGAAGTGGCACAATATTTTTTGTAATTGTTGAGTACAGGCACAATGTGGAACAGAAACTGTGACTAAACAAGGTGTAGTGCAAGGGAGTCTTGGGGGTGATGGTGCTATTCTTTATCCTGATCATGGTGTTGATTACATGAATCTATGCATGCATTAAAACTCACAGAACTGTTCACAGGGGGAAAAAAGTCAGTTTTACTATAATAATAATGAGATAAATTTGAGGTAATTTGCCTATCTCTATCTCAAAGTCTCAGAGTCATTTCCAGATGTATATCCTCATTTTCCCCATCAAAACCGATACTTCAAGGGGCGTCTGGGTGGCTTAGTTGGTTGAGCATCTGACTCTTGATCTTGGATCATGTCCGATCTCATAGTTTGTGAGTTTGACCCTGCACTGGGCTCTGTACTGACAGTGCAGAGCCTGCTTGGGAGTTTCTCTCTCTCCCTCTCTTCCCCTCCCCTGCTTGTGCTCGCTCTCTCTCTCTCTCTCTCTCTCTCAAAATTAAAATAAAATAATAAAATAAAATAAAATAAAATAATAAAATAAAATAATAAAATAAAATAAAATAAAAACCAAATACCTCAAAACTAATCTTAGCTGTATTTTCAAATAAACAAATTGCTTTTGGGTTTTTTCTTTTAATTTTTTTTAACGTTTATTTATTTTTGAGACAGAGAGAGACAGAGCATGAACAGGGGAGGGGCAGAGAGAGAGGGAGACACAGAATCTGAAACAGGCTCCAGGCTCTGAGCCATCAGCACAGAGCCCGATGCGGGGCTGGAACTCACCGACCGTGAGATCATGACCTGAGCCGAAGTCGGACGCTTAACCGACCGAGCCACCCAGGCGCCCCGAGTTTTGTTTTGTTTTGTTTTAAACAAAAAGCAGGGATGACGTGACTTCTGATTTCCTGCAGAAGAGAAATCCAAAGATCCCGGGACTCTGTGAGGCTGTTGGGGCAGAAGAGGGGGGAGTGGGGGGAGGGCTGAGGAAGAGCCGTGGAGGTGACTTGTAAATGGGCCAGGTTTTTCTCAGAGACTCAGATCTGCCAGAGGCAATAAACAAAGGAGGTTGCCAGATTCTGACAGTAAAAGACTTCTGTGCAGAAGGGCAAACTGAGTTGACATTCGTTTATCTGAATAAAGAATGGAAAGAATTTACATCCAGCCAAGCCATAAAAGGACTGATTCAGAAACACTATGGAAGAGAAATTCATACCATCTTTAGCTTGAGGAAGAAAGCAATTCACCAGGGCCTTTATTTCAACTTTGCAGTTGGTTCTTATGACGGTATGCTTTTCAAACTTAATGACTGAGTTCAAAAACAAAACTAAAACAAGATTCAATTTAAATTCAAATCCCCGAAACAGAAATCCCCCTTACAAGCCACACAGATGTGATTAACCTCGCCACCTAGTGGCTACTAAAAGTTTTGTTCAGAAGAAACTAGAAGAGTAAAAAGTAACTTTTTTTCACACAATTCTTTGAAAACTAGGAATGCACTTTTGAACAAATATCTACTAATATCTCCATGTGGCAGGCACTGTGGGTAGTGGAAGTGAAACTAAACAGGTTGGACAGTCCCCTGCCTTGCCCAACCCTGGTGACACTGAGGAATAAGATCCAATAAATCATGACATTTTCCCCCTCCTCTATCAGGCATGTCCTTACGCCACCTGCTCCTCCTGAGCCAATTGGTCAGAATCATGTTATTACATTCCCAATACTCCAGATATAGAGGGGGAGGGGTGCTTCCTACTGCTCTACTGTCTCCAGCCAGTTTTTTCCCTGTCCCACCTCATCTGCTCCAGGGACACAATTCAGGAGCCAGATATCCCAGTTCTGAGTTGGACTCACCCTGTCACAGCCCACCCCGCCTGAGCATCCATGGAGATGTTAGCTCAGTCCTGCCCCAAGTGGCACACAGGTCGGCTCATTGAGAAGACCTTCCACACTCATAAGAATGGTGGGGGAGCAGCCTTCTGGAAAGCTCTTCTTGGAAAATTGGGATCCATGGTAGAAGAACCCCAGGAGTGGTCTCTCTCCTCCACCCAACCCAGCCAAGTCTTAGGTGTCAAAGGAATCTGTCTACCCCACAGTGGAAGCATTGTGACCCAGGCCCCAGAACAGAACGTCCTGGGAACACAGCTCCAAGCCCCCACAGTCTGGTCACCTTCAGCACGAAAGACAAGAAGGGTTTCTGAAACAGGACATAAAAAGCATTAGCCATGTAGAGGAAAAACTGAAAATCCAACTACATTAAAATTAGAAACTTCTGACCCTCAAAAAATAAATGAAGAAAACAAAAAGATTAGCCATATAGTGTGATAAAATATTTATCAATACATATAATTAACAAAGGTCCAGTATCCAGAATGTGTTCAGTTGAACCATATGAAACCACCTGTTTTGTAAGTCAAAAATGGTCAAATACTAGAGATTTCATATGGTTTAACCCAACATAAAGAATTCTTCCCTCTCTCTCTTTCTGTCCTCCTCTCGCTCTGAATACATAAATAAATTCAAAAAGTGGGGGATGGGAATCTGGGTGGCTCAGTTGGTTAAGTATCCAACTCTTGATATTGGCTCAGGTCATGATCTCACGGTTTTTTAGTTCGAGCCCCGCATCGGGCTCTGCCCTGACAGTGAGGAGCCTGCTTGGCATTCTCTCTCCCTCTTGACCCCTTCCCCCCACACACAAAAAAACTTTAAAAAAAAGAATTCTTACAAATCATAAGGCAGACAACCCAATTTGAAAAATGGTCAAAGATTTGAGCAGACACACTACATAAGAGGAAATCCAAATGATGAATAAGTTTACAAAATGTGCTCAACTGGGGCGCCTGGGTGGCTCAGTCAGTTAAGCATCCAACTTCAGCTAGGTCATGATCTCACAGTTCATGGGTTCAAGACCTGCATCAGGCTCTGTGCTGACAGCTCAGAGCCTGGAGCCTGCTTTGGATTCTGTGTCTCCCTCTCTCTCTGCTCCTCCCCTGCTCACACGCTGTGTTTCTCTCAAAAATAAATAAACATTTTTTTAAATCTTTTAACAAAAACAAAAGCAAAATGTGCTCAACTTTATCAATATTCAGGGCGAGGTAAATTAAAGCCACAATAACATAGCTTAAAATAAACATCCATATTGGGCAAAAATATTAAAGTCTGACAATATTGGTGAGGATGTGTGGGGCAATAAACAGTTTCCCACACCACTGGCAGGAAAGTAAACTGGCACCAACTACCTTGAAAAACATGCATGAACTAGAAAAATTGAGATACATGGCTTATGGGACCACCACTGCATTCTGAGGCATACACTCAGGTACACATATTCACCAGCACCAGACATTTATAGAAACATTGTTCGTAACATTCCCAAACCGAAAACAAGCCTAATATCTGTCATATCTAGTGCTGATAAAATGGAGATATAAATTGTTGCAAACTCCCAAAGTAGAAAATGAGATAGCAATGAACAACCCACAACTATATGAAATTGAGCGAAATGTGCAAGATACAAAAAAAATGCCTTCTGTGAGATTTTATTTATACAAAATTCAAACCAGGCAAAACCAATCTACAACCTGTAGGGACACACACATAGACAGCAGAACACTAGTCTGGAGAAAAGAAGTGGCTTGACAACAGTCAGCGCACATGCCTCTTGTGGAGTGAGGGAGAGGAGGGCACATCATTATGAGGATATTGGAGATGTTTTCGGAGCACTGAGCAATGACTTGATTTAGAGGTATGTAAGTTTGCTTTATAATTAATCACACAACCATATTTATATGTTTAATGTGTATTTATCTATATGCTAGATTGTACAATTAAAAAGAAAGACAAAGCGCCTGGGTGGCTCAGTCAGTTAAGCAACTGACTTCGGCTCAGGTCATGATCTCACAGTTCGTGAGTTTGAGCCCCACATCAGGCTCTGTGCTGACACCTCAGAGCCTGGAGCCTGCTTCAGATTCTGTGTCTCCTTCTCTCTCTGCCCTTTCCTCTCTCTCTCTCTCTCTCTCTCCCTCTCTGTCTCAAAAATAAACATTAAAAAAAAATTTTTAAGAAAGATAAAGAAGTCACAGTTCTGCCAAACTCAAAGCTCTTTCAACAAATCTTAACAAGAATGCACATTCCATTGAAGTGGTAAGTGACCTGGCTAGAAATCTATAGATTATAATCTGACTTGAAAATCAGAAATGATATGACCCAAATCCAAGAGGGAACGCTAACCGACCACCTCCTTGAAGTTCTAAAATCCCTATTTTGGATGATAAATAAGATTCAGGGTGTACCATTACTGTGACAGATATGGATGCAAACGCATCTAAATCAGGTACTCTAGTTGTTTAGAAGTCTCAGCAAACTGAAAACACACTCCCCAAAATTGAGAACCACAATCTTAGAGATGAATTCATACGCGGAGCAGCACTTTCATGGAGAAAAAAGTAAAATCAACATCAGGGATGCCTCAACTTCCCAAAACGTTTAAAGCCAGAAAAAGGAAACGCAGTGAAAGAAGCTGAGGCTAGATGTAAGGACTGAATGAAATGATATGCCACTGTAGCTAGAAACTCCTCATTCCATTGCTGAATTCCTAAAGGGTCGCGTGGTTTGGATGAGATGAGAGGAATTTAGAAGGGTGGTGCTATCCCGAGTAACATACAAGCCTATCCCTGCCATGTAGGGGAAATCAGCCCCTGGCATAGTGCCTGCCCACGGTGGGCATGCATTCAACATTTGCTGAGCGCAACCAAAACCGGAACAGAAGCATTTCTGAACTCCGCGAAGCCGCGCTACCCGGACACGAGGTGGCGCTGTTCCCCATCACGGGGTGGGAAGGCGGGGCTTAGAGAGAGGGTGTGGCCATGTTCTCGTAGCCAATGGACAACCTGCCTGCTGTTCACTCTCTTGACAGCCAATGAGCAGGGAGCTGTGGCCTCGAGAGAGGAAACGCCCCGACGCGCGGTGGGCTTTTACTCTGACCCCGGAAGCAAGGGAGCTTCTGCGCTAGCGGAGGCGGGCACGGTGGGATGTAGCCTTGAAGGACGCCCCCGCCCCTGAGGCTGTACCCGGTCCCCAAGCCCCATCCTCCGCCGCCCGTCCTGACCCGCGGCACCCTGCAGGACGGAACCTCCAAGGGCTGCCCCGGGAGCACCCACCCTTTCCGGGGTCAGGCGGGGGGGGGGAGGGGAGGGACCACCCCGCTGCGCGCCCAGCTCGCATTTGCAATCACGCTGACCCCACTTGCCCCCATCTACGTCTACAACCCTTTCGCAAGCAGGCGACCCTCCCTCGCTCGGGAAGCCCCCAGCCGACACTTCCACCCTGCGTGTTCTCTGTAGCCCCCCCTACCTCCCCAATTAGCACGTAAACCCTGAAGTCAGGACTGGCTCAGGTGTGTTTGCATCTCCCGGCAGTCCTTACCAGAGGGCGGGGGCTCTTACACATTACCCAACTCAGCCTAACTCCTGGGACAATGCTGGTTCCCTGTGCCTGATCATAATAGAATGAGGCTTTCCTGTCACTCCATTACCAGGGAAAGAAAAGTGGATCGCAGGGGGAACAGAGTGACTCCAACTACTTCTGATTAGTCCTGTCCATGATTCCGAACATGATGTTTTCTGCCTGAAGGCGCATGAACTGAGCCCGCCTGAGGCACATGGGCTGAATTTGGGTGCTCAGAATAGAAGAGGAGGAAACCAATTAGGTTCAGCCCTAGAGACTTGGTTTAGGAGGCTCCTTCCTAACAGAACATGTGGCCAGACCTGAAGTCAAAAATAAAAGTGGGGTACTTAAAGTTTATGCTGAGCGTGCAGTAGAACATGGACTCACTCCTGACTGCTGTGAGCTACAGAAACTAGCCCCAGGTTCTAATGGTTTCAGAAGAGAACGCTAGCTCACCATAGGAAGGCCTCCACAGAATTCGCTGGGAATGTCCAGGAGAGCCTGGATATCAAGTGTCTGTCTCTAGGAGCCCTGGTGACTACTGTGCCAGGACTAGGAATGGCTCCAGACTTCCTCACTTGCCACTGTGGTTTTTCTGGTTGAAAAAAGGTGAAGCCGGAAGAAGAAAGGAAGTACTGTGCTCTTATGGATGTGAGTGCCTTGCTTCCTCCATGCTCCGTCTCAGGGACCTAGACCCAGTCTGTGGACAGGAGACTGGGATTCCTAAGTGCCTATTTTCTTGATCCTCCAGATGTACTTCCCACCCTTTCCACCCTGCCCTGTGCCCTGGCAGGCTGGCCTTTATGGACTGCATTCATGGACTCCCTCGTGCCATGGATTCAGTCTGCAGGTAGCCCTCACAGGTAAATGAGATCAAGGTATTCGGTCCCCTGGCTTCCTCCATCCAAGACCCTAGTTTGACATGGCAGTGTCCTTCTACCAAAGGCCACAGATCTTGTCAGGTGGCTCTGTCCTACAAGTCTCCCTCTTTCTAGAACCACTTCTGCCTCCTTCAGGTCTAGGGGTGAACATGGCTTCCAAATGGGGTGCCTGGGTGGCTCAGTTTGTTAAGCATCTGACTCTGGATTTCAGCTCAGGCCATGATCTCACAGTTGGTGGACTCAAGCCCCACTTTGGGATCTACTCTTAGAGCCTACTTGGGATTCTCTCTCTTCCCCTCTCTCTCTCTGTCCTTCCCCTGCTCATGCTCCTCTCTGTCTCTCTCTCTCTCTCAAAATAAATAAACATTTTTTTAAAAAATGGCTTCCAACTGCTGCTGGCCTCAGGGTGCTTCACTGTCCCTTGATGATTTCCCTTAACCCTGCCTCACCTTTGAAAATAGTCCCTTCTTTAAAGTCTTTTCATTCCCCCTGGGAGAATGCCATCTGTTTCCTAACAGGCCCCTAGCTGACATGCTGAGTTTTCTTTTACTCTCCTTTGATCCTAGAGTCAACCTCATTCACCAGACAAATATAATATCTACAATATGCCAAGGATGCAAAGCTATACACTAGGGTTGCAAAGATGAAAGACAGAGGTTACAGACAGTCAATGTCATGGACAATGATGACTGCGTTGGAGGTCAGTGCCGGCCAGGGCACAGCCTGGGATGGAAATGGTCAAGGGGGCATCACAGAGGCACAGGCAGCCAGGCAAAGATAGGGGACAGGTTAGAATGGTTCCAGGCAGAGGCAGCATAAAGATATGGGGTGCAGGGGGGAGCTGCAGGCAGCTGGACATTGCAAGAGCGATAGGAGTCCCAGGTGGCAGTCACTGCAGAGGTCACAGAAGCCAACCTGTGGAAGCCCTTGGATCCCAGTGGGGGCCTCTGGAGGACTTGGATGGGACAGTGGATGGTCAGATCTCCATTATGGCAGAGACCAACAGACTGGAGGAGGCAAGTTTGGGAGCAGGGAGGTCAGGAAGGGTCTCCTGCGGGAAGGGAGGTGAACCGTAATGCCCACAGCAGGGGGACCGGAGTGCAGACGAAAAATCAAGCGTCTGTGTGCTGCTCACAAGTCGCACAGGGGCGGGGGCTGCCAGAGAAAGAGGTCCCAGTCTGGTGGGACTGTCAGATGCCTGGCTGGGCCATTTGGGTTGATGGGGGGGGGTGGGGGGCTGGTGCCATTCCCATGATAAAGGAGGCAAGAAACCTGTGCGGATGATGTGTTCTGCTTGGACTTTGTTGAATTTGTGGTACCAATGGGATAAGCAAATGAAGACACCCATGAGGAAGCAGGATATAGGTCTAAAGCTCCGAATAGCCCGGACTACAGTAAGACACTTAATAATCATTTTAAAGACATTAGAGAAATGGCATAGGCCACGAGTACAGATAAGCTTCCTACTGCAACGCTATTTGTTGAGAAGTGGGCCAGTGAGCAGTAAGTACGACACTGAACATTTCTTCCAAACTGACTACACGCCAGGCGCTATATCAAGGACTTTCTGGCGAATACCTTTCCCTCACTTACGGTGGCCCTCACAGCAACCCTATGAGGCACTGACTGGCGTATTCCCCTTTTTACAAATGGGAAACCAGCCTCAGAGAATTTCGGTGATTTGCCCAAGGCCACACAGCCAGGAAATGTCATAACTGATGGTTGACTCCTGGTCCTGGGCTTTTTCTACATCATTTTCCTGAATGGACTCCTCCGTGATTCAGTCTATACCAGGATTTTATTTTTATTTCTTCACGTTGCTTGCCTCCAAGAACAAGTAAGCCATAAAGATAAGGCTAGAATTGCCTGCCCTTTTGCTACAGACTGTGAGCTCTCAAATCTGTACCTGTCTTAGTTTTGCCACCCCCACTAACTGAGGCAGACACAGGGGGAGGAAGCCCTTCAACTAATACTAACTGCTCTCTCCTAACCGCACTCCAGATGGTTTGTGTTTCAAGTCAAGTAAACAGCTGTTCAGAAAATTCAAGCAGGGTGTGACTTGTGCAGAGAGGTAAAAAGGCAAACCCACTTCTGTTACTCCCTGTTTAAAGCATTCTGTTGGCTCCTCAATGCCTCCAGGATGAAGTCCACATCCGGCCCTCATCTACCTCTCCAGTTGCACCAACTACTCCCACCACAAACCCAACAACCTAGCTGCGCAGACCTGCTCACCATTCCTGAACATTCCAGCGAGGGTCAGTCGACTGCCTTTCCCCCCAATCTTTCACTGTGAAAACTGTCAAACATACAGAAAGTTGGAGGGGAATTTACAGCACATGCTCATATATCTGCCACTCAGACTCTACAATTAATGTTTTATGATCTCTGCCTTATCACATAGCTATCCCTCCCTCTATCCATTTTGCTTTTTATGCATTTCAAGGTAAAGCGTAGACATCTATACACGTCCTCTAAATACTTCAGCATGCACCTTATTAACTAGAGTTTCACATTTGTCTTTGGTTCTTTTTTTTTTTTTTCCTCTTCAAGGCAGAATACAGCAAAAGGTACAAATCTGAGAAGCATGTATCGGTTTTCTTGTTGTCGTAACAAATCCTCACACATTTAGTGTCTTAAAACAACACAAATTTGTTCTCCTGCACAGAATTCTATGGGTTAGAAGTCCAAAATGAGACTGGACCAAAGTCAAGGTGTAAGCGGTTTGTTCCTTCTGTAGGCTGTAAGCAGACAATCTATTTCCTTGCCATCTTCATCTTCTAGAACATTCCTTGGCTCGGGACCGCCTCCTCCCCACATCCTCAAATAGCTCCAACTCTGACCTCCCACCTCCCTCTCATGAGGACTCTGTGGTCACGCCTGGATAATCCAGGATAAATCCCCTATCTCAGTGTCATTAATTTAATCCCATCTGTGCCGTTCCTTTTGCTACAAAGTTATTCATTCACAGGTTCTGGGGATTAAGATGTGGTCATCTTAGAGAGCCATTTTTCAGCCTGGCACATGCACCATTTAATGAGTTCTTACAAATGCATACACCTGTGTAACCCAAACCCCTGGCAAGCCCTGGAACAACATCCTGATATGCCCCAGAAAGTTCTCTCATACTTCCTCCTCACCAGTCCCCCCTCCCACTCCCACCACTCAGGGGCAACCACGGTTCAGATCTTTTGGCCTCTTTTAGAACCTCCTACAAATGGAATTGTACAGTGTTTTGTCTTTTGTTTCCAGCTTCTTTCACTAGAACGATGTCACTGAGACTTATCCGTGTCACAGGTATCAGTATCAGTCTGTTCCTTTTTATTACTGAGCAGCATTCTATCATATGAACCGGCCACTATTGGTTTATCCATTCACCTGCTGGTGGACTTCGAGCTGTTTCCACTTTTTGTCTGCCTGTACTTTTGGACCAGCTGCTGACAGTGCTCCTTCGGCCCGTAGTAACTGCCTGCCCCTGCATAAGCTCCTCTCGCACACAATCAGCACCACATTTACTGGCCTTCCAGGTCCTCTTTCAAGGTCCAGTACCTCTTTCAAGACCCTCTCAGGAGCCTTTGGTAAACCACTGCCCCACCCCCGGAAAAGTGGTCCATCCCTTCTCTGTACCCCGGGCACACATCGGTCTCCGCATCTGACCATGTGTGACCCTTACTTGTCTACAGGCCTGTCTCTCCCCACTCAAGACCACATCCCCAAGAGCAGGAACCAGGGCTTTCATATCTGCACTTGGAACCATCCCTTAGGGTCTGCATGATGTCTTTCGGTCACTGTTTTCCCAATGAGTGACACCCAGAGCAGGGTGTCCAGGTTGTGGCTGGAAACGACAATGCTAAAGAACGCAGATACCGGACAGGACTCTCAAGGATGTGACTGGAAACCACAACGTTAAAAAACGCGGATTCTGGGAAGGACTCTCAAGGATGTTGTTGGAAACCACAATGGTAAAGAAGGCGGATGCCGGAAAGGACTCTCAAGGACAAGGCAGGTTGGACAGTCTCTCGTGAGACCTGGGGGCACCGTGGAGGTCACACCACTGGAGGAGGAAGACAATGAACATCCTGGGCCCTTGTCCATGACAGCCGAGGGCAAACCCAGGAAAAAGCTGAATTGTGGCCCATTTCCTGAGCAACAGAAAAACCCAGGGATTAGCGACACTCACAGAGATGTTCTTGGCATGGAAACCCGTAAAGGGATTAGCCAACCTGACACCCAAGAGGCACAACATAGCCAAGACCTTGCTTCTTTTGGCAAGTGTCAGAGCCCCGTGGCAGAGAAACCTTTTCTGCCGAGCGCTCGCAAATCCCCAAAGCTGTGGAGGCCTACGGAAAACACTGGCTAATCAGCCCCTCCAAGTCTAGAAAAGCCTCGAATTGAATCCAAAGCCAAGGTAGCCTGCTAACAGACCTGAACATCCATACTGGGCAGAGCATTCATCATGTGCACTGGGAAGTCAGCGCCGTGCCTCTGGGGAACGCGGTGGGGCTCCAGCCAGCTGGCGTCAGTGGGGAACCTTCTCATGTACGGAACCACCAGGAGTGCCTTGTGGAGCACCGCTAAACCCCTGCTGTTGAGGGTCCTTTCAGCTGCCTGCTCTGTCTGGTCCAGAATGGGGACCAGGAGCTTGAAAAGGTACCCTCCCATGTATGGAATCTGAATTTATCCAGGACAGATTCCAGTGGCTTAAAATCAGAGATTAAGCATCTATTTAGGTGCAAGAACATCTAACCCTTACCCAAAAGAGCTAATTTTTCAGACTTGGGCTCTGCCTTCTAGGAAACATTATAATGCCATTGAGATGGTAAGAGATAAACTTGAATAAATGATATACTCAAATATTCGAAGGATTTTTTTTTAATAAATACAAACAAAAGCAGGAGCATACTTACCAGGGCAATGGGACTTTTTGCTGACACTCACCCCAGCGTAGACACAAAAGCTTCTTTCTAGAAACCAACATGGAAGGGCTCCCCATGCTGCTGAAGTGGGCTCAAGACAGGACTCTTCTACAGGACAGTGCCCATTTGCCCCCTTATGGGGCTCGACACCACTTTGTCATAGGGAAAAACCTCCCTGTTAGGGAGACAGAGAGACCTGAGTGAAAATCCTGGTTCTGCCACTGACCAGCTATGCCTTGGGATGATGCCTGTTTCCAGAATCATCTCTAGGATTAAGTAAGGTCAGTGCACATAGGGTCGCTGGCACAGTGGAGCCTGGGCCTCCGTGAGAGGTGGGTGTGGCAGTAGGTATTCACTCATTAGTAAGACACAGACCTTCCCGTGCTCTTGTGAAAGGGCCTCTCCTCACTATGGGGAGGAGCTGGCCAATGGCCTGTGTCTCCCATGTCATGTCCTGACTGCAAGGCCCTTGTCCCTGCCCTGAGAATACACAGCAGGAACTCTTGCCTCGTTTCCCCTTCCCAGAGCTCACTCAGGCTGACGATTGTAAAACAAAACTGCCACATCCTGGTGGCAGAGGACAAGAGGACAAGGGTGAAACCGGGTGCATGGAGCATGGGGGGGCTGATCCTGCATAGCCAAGGCCCACAAAGCCCCTTCTCCTTCTGTCCTCCCTGAGCCCAGCCCCATCGTGGCTCTAAGATCTTGATTATCAGTCTGGCTATTAATCTGAGCTGGCTGCCTGCACCTCATTCGTCCCTGTACTGATGTGGATAATGCATGATGATATATCATCTTTTCATCTTTAGCAAAAGGAAAACAATAATAGAGATAGAGTTAGTAATGATAATAAAAAATAAGAAGTCTTGGGGTGCCTGGATGGCTCAGTCGGTTAAGCATCTGACTTCGGCTCAGGTCATGATCTCACGGCTTGTGAGTTTGAGCCCCGTGTCGGGCTCTGTGCTGACATCTTGGAGCCTGGAGCCTGCTTCAGATTCTGGGTCTCCCTCTCTCTGCCCCTCCCCTGCTTGCACCGTGCTCTCTCTCTCTCAAAAATAAATAAACATTAAAAAAAATTTTTTTTAATAAGTTGTCTCTAAGCTGGGGCACCTGGATGGTTCAGTCAATTAAGCATCTGACTCTTGGTTTTGGCTCAGGTCACGATCTCACGGTTCATGAGTTTGAGCCTGGCATCAGGCTCTGCACTGACAGCTCAGAGCCTGCTTGGGATTCTCTCTCCCTCTGTCTCTCTCTCTTCCCCTCCCCAGCTCATTCTCTCCCTGCTTGTCTCTCAAAATAAATAAATAAATGTGGGTTGTTTTTTTCTTTTTAAGTCTCTAAGCTGGAGAGGAATGAAGGACCTGGGACACAAGTTCAATGGCAGAGGAGACTGACACGCTCTCCTGCTTTTCCTGGTGCCACTTGTAGACTGGAGCGTGGGTTCTCAAGCAGCCCCAGAGCTTCCAGACCCATGTGCTATAACTTCACAAATGGCCGTTTGCTTGCCCGGCACTCTTTGCTTCAGCAAATGGGGAGCTATATAGGAGGAATGGGGCAAAAAGCCCAAATCAGTAAAAATAATGAACTGGAGCCAGCAAGGGTCAGGCTTTAAAGCAAAGCCTCTGAGACTTTGGCCTCAATCACCTGGTACAATTTTGCTGTTGCCACCATCTGCCTGGAGCCTTTCTTCCTGACCCCTGACCTGGGTCCCTCTGCAATTCAACCTCACCCCTTAATCTTATCAACCCTGTTCATCTACCTTCATTCCGGCACTGAGCTAGCCTGGCTGCCCTCTACCCTGTCTCCCTGCCCTACCCCCTCTTTGGCCTTCTATATCCAGATTTAACCCTTGATCCTCTAAAGCAATGACCAGCTATATAAATTGCACAACCCAGTATCAAATCAAATTGTTGGGCCCTTGTTCAAAAGTTAAGAATTTCAAGACAGCGATAGTAAAGCATAAGTTAAGGGCAGTACCCGTCTGAGTGTGGGACCCTGGAAGACCACATAGGTCATATGTCCTTGAAGCTGAGCTGACTCACATCACTCTCATGTGTGTTCAACCTAAGGGGCCAATGACACCATATAAAGATTTCTCTTCCAGTTGATCACCCCACACCCCATCTGTGTGGTCATCTTAACAGTAACCTGGTTGAGGGACCGCATCAAACTAAAAAACATCTGCACAGCAAAGGAAACCATCAACAAAATCAAAAGGCAACTTAAGGAACAAGAGAAATTATTTGCAAATCATATATCTGGCAAGAGGTTAATATCCCAAATATATAAAGAACACATACAACTCAATAACAATAAAATCTGATTCAAACCTGAGCAGACTACCTGAACAGAAACTTTTCTAAAGAAGTGCTCAACATCAGGGAAATGCAAATTGAAACCACAAGGAGATACCACCTTATACCTGTTAGAATGGCTATCGTCAAGAAGACAAGAGACAACAATGTTAGGAAGAATATGAAGGGAAAGGAAGCCTTATGCACTGTTGGTAGGAATGTAAGTTGGTGAAGCCATTATGGAAAATAGTATGGAGGTTCCTCAAAAAACTAAAAATATAGGGGCGCCTGGGGTGGGGGGGGGGTCAGTCGGTTGAGAGTCCAATTCTTGATTTCGACTCAGGACATGATTGCAGGGTCATGGGATCAAGCCCTGCACTGAGCATCAAGCCTGCTTGGGAATCTCTCTCTCTCTCTCTCTCTCTCTCTCTCCCTCTCCCTCCCCCTCTCCCTCTCCCTCTCCCTCTCCCTCTCCCTTTCCACCACTTGTACATGTACTCTCTCTTTCTCTCTTTCTCTGTAAATTAAAAAAAAGATTTAAAAAAATAAATGTAAATACAACCACCATATGATCCAGCAATCTCACTTCTGGGTATAAACCCAAAGGAAGTGAAATCAGGATCTTGAAGAGATCTCTGCACCCCATGTTTTTTCACAATTATTCACAATAGCCAGGATGTGGAAACAACCCAAATATCATTCACCCAATAGATAAAGAAGATGTAGGTGTGTGTGTGTGTGTGTGTGTGTGTGTGTGTGAATATTTTTATATTCCATTGTGTGTATGTGTGTGCATAGGCGTGTGTGTAAACATGGAATATTTTTCAGCCACAAGAAAGAAGGAAGTCCTGCCCTTTGTGACAACGTGGATGGACCTTGAAGGCATTATGCTCAGTGAAAGAAACCAGACAAAGAAATATTGTATGATCTCATTTATATGCAGAATCTAAAAAATCCAAACTTATAGAAACAGAAAGGAAAATGGTGGTTGTTGGGGGTGGGGAGAAGGGGGAGATGTTGGTCAGGGGGTGAAAACCTCCAGTTTTTACCCAGAACAAACAAGTTCCGGGGATCTAATGCACAGCCCTGGGATTATAGATAACAATACCATAGTATATACTTGAAAGTTGCTAAGGAGGAGATCTTGAATGTTCTCACCACACAGAAATGGTAGTTGTGTGATGCAATGAAGGTATGCTAAGGTTACAGTGGTAATCGCATTGCAACATTTAAGTACATCCAATCAAAGGTGTTGTGCAGGGGTGCCTGGGTGGCGCAGTTGGTTAAGTGTCCGACTTCAGCCAGGTCACGATCTCGCACTCCGTGAGTTCGAGCCCCGCATCGGGCTCTGGGCTGATGGCCCGGAGCCTGGAGCCTGTTTCTGATTCTGTGTCTCCCTCTCTCTCTGCTCTTCCCCCGTTCATGCTCTGTCTCTCTCTGTCCCAAAAATAAATAAACGTTGAAAAAAAAAACCTTTTTTTTAAAAAAAAGGTGTTGTGCATTTTACACTTATACCATGTTGTAAGTTAATGATATTCCAATAAATCTGGGAAAAAATAGTAACCTGGTTGAAACCTCACCCTGGAGCAGGGTTTTTTTCTTAGATTGCCAACAGCAATTAACCAAAACTCTTCTGACCTCTGGACTTCTAACATGTCTTCTACCCCCCTTTGCCACATGATCTGTTTATCCATTCACTCTGAAAACAAAACAGGAGAACCCACAGTCTGTATGCCAGGCACTGTATTGGGTTCTGTAGCTTTGAAAAAATGGAGATGCTGACTTGAGTCCCTGCCCACAAGGAGGTGGCAGAGGAGGCCAACCTGTGACCAGAGACCTGCCCGGTGACAGAAGAACACAGTAAGAGAGCCAGACACGTGCCCTGGATGCAAAGGGAAACCACAGCTGCCTGGAGCGTGTAAAACAGGTCAAGAGAGGGCCGTGGTGCTGAGCCTTGACTGCCGGAGCCGGTGAGTGAAGGAGGAGAGAGAACAAAGGGGCGAGGGAAGAAAGGGGCAGGGGCCAGGAGCGGCCCCCCAAGCCAGGCTAGACAGAAGGAGCAGGGGGCGGGAGGTACTTTGGAGGTGAGTGGTGTTCCAAGAACAACAGGAAGATTGAGCTGGGTGGTCAGGGGTTTTCATGCCAATAAATAAGTTTACATTTTACCCAGTAGGCAGCTGAAACCCCTCAAAGCAGGGAAAGGGCCACAGTCAGAGTTGTGTTCTGACAAAAGCATGGAGAACAGGTTGGGAGATCCAGGTGAGAGTCGGGCGGGGGTGGGGGGAGGCCACCTGCTTCCAGGTACAGATCAGGAGGGCTTCACACAGACCAATGGCTCTCTGCACGAGGGCGTTTTTGCCCCCCAGGAGATAGAGGGGTACCTCGGAGATATCGCGGGTTCTGTTCCAGACCACTGCAGAAAAGCTAATATTGCAATAAAGTGAGTCAAGGGAGGTGTTGGTTTCCCGGTGCACGGAAGGCACGTTTGCACCACACGTTTGCGGCGTGTGACGTGTGCCCCAGCACCGCGGCCAAAACGACAGTGGACACACCTCTGTGAAAAGTGACTTTATTGCTGAAACGTGCTAACCACCATCTGAGCTTCCAGCGGGTCCTAATCCTCTTGCTGGAGGGGGTCCTGTCCAACAGTGACGGCTGCTGACCGGGCAGGGTGGTGGGCGCTGAAGGCCGGGGTGGCTGTGCAGCGTCTGAAAATAAGACAGCGGGGACGTTGGCTGCACCGGGTGGCTCTTCCTGTCACGAATGATTTCTCTGTGGCGGGTGGTGCTGTTTGATGGCATTTTACCCAGAGAACTTTCCCCGAACCCGGGTCTGATCTCTCAGCCCCCGCCGCTGCTTCCCCGGCCAGGCTTCCAGAACGTTCCAAATCCCTTGTGACCGTATCTTCGAGGCATCTCCACCGGGAGGAGATGCCACCTCAGGAAGCCGCTTTCTTTGCCCCTCCTCCTCCGTCCAGGTTTCATCCTGAGATGGTGGCGACCTCGTCCCCTCTTCAGGCTCCACTTCTGATCCCAGTTCTCTTGCTGTTTCTACCGCGTCCGCAGTGACTTCCTCCACTGAGGTCCTGAACCCTCCACGTCCTCTCCAGGAGGGTTGGAATCACCTTCTTCCAAACTCCGGATTATGTTGATAATCTGATCTCTTCCTGTAATCACGAACGTTCTTAATGGCTTCTAGAACGGTGAATCCTTCCCAGATTTTCAGTCGCCTTCAGATCCATCTGAGGAGTCCAAGTGTGGCTGGTGTGGCCTTCTGTCCAGACCCCTGCAACTCTCTCCACACGAGCAGGAGGCCTTGTTGCCTTCTCACCACCCATGTGTTCCCGGAGGAGTGCTTTTCATTTCCTTCCTGAGCGTTTCGTTCCACTTTCACAACTTGGCTCACTGATGCCCAAGACCTAGCTTCTGACCCACCTTGGTTTTCAAAATGCCTTCCACACTGAGCTCAGTCACGTCTAGGTTTTTTTTTCCCCCTAATTGAATAAGAATTTTTTTTAATATGAAATTTATTGTCAAATTGGTTTCCATACAACACCCAGTGCTCACCCCTACATGTGCCCTCCTCAATGCCCATCACCCACCTTCCGCTCCCTCCTACCCCCCATCAACCCTCAGTTTATTCTCAGTTTTTAAGAGTCTCTTACGGTTGGCCTCCTTCCCTCTCTGTAACTTTTTTTCCCCATTCCCCTCCCCCATGGTCTTCTGTTAAGTTTCTCGGGATCCACATAAGAGTGAAAACATATAGTATCTGTCTTTCTCTTATGACTTATTTCACTTAGCATAACACTTTCCACTTCCATCGCAGAGTGGCTGCACCAGTTTGCATTCCCACCAACAGTGCAAGAGGGTTCCCGTTTCTCCACACCCTCACCAGCATCTATAGTCTCCTGATTTGTTCATTTTAGCCACTCTGACTGGCATGAGGTGGTATCTCAGTGTGGTTTTGATCTGTATTTCCCTGATGAGGAGCAACATTGAACATTTTTCATGTGCCTGTTGGCCATCTGGGTGTCTTCTTTAGAAAAGTGTCTATTCATGTCTTCTGCCCATTTCTTCACTGGATTATTTGTTTTTCGGGTGTGGAGTTTGGTGAGTTCTTTATAGATTTTGGATACTAGCCCTTTGTCGGATATGTCATTTGCAAATATCTTTTCCCATTCCTTCAGTTGCCTTTTAGTTTTTTTGATTTTAAAGTGAGAGACATATGACCCTTCCTTTCACTCGCATACTTAGGGGCCGCTGTGGGTGGTTAATTGGCCTCATTTCCATATTGTTGCATCTCAGGGACTAGGGGGGCCTGAGCAGAGGGAGATGGATGAGAGAAGGGACAGGTGGTAGAGCAGCCAGACCACCCGTGACGTGTAGCCATTAAATCCACCTTCTCATATGGGTGCAGTTTGAGATGCCCCATAACAGTTACAGCAGTCACAACCAGGATCCCTAAACACCGATCACCAATAGCAAATACAATAATAATGAAAACATTTGAAATAATGTGAGAATGACCAAAATCTGACACAGAGACACAAAGTGAGCAAATGTTGGAAAAACAGCCCCGATAGACTTGCCCAATGCAATGGTTGCCCCAAACCTTCCATTTGTATAAAACGCAGTATCTGCATGAGGCAATATGGCGAAATACAAGAAAACAAATAGGCCTCTGCTTGTCAATGTCCCAAGACTTTTCTGGTTGTCACAACCAGGGCGGGGGGGGGGGGGGCGGGGAGCGGGGGCGGCCGGCATCTAGTGAATAGAGGCCAGGATGCCGCTAAAGGTGTCATGGTGCATAGGACAGAATTCACAACACAGAATTGTCAGACTCAAAATATCAATAGTACCAGGGTCCCTCATGACCAATGACCCTGCATTCAGAAGGTGGTGGAATTTTCCCTTTGCAAACCAGCCTTCCCTAATCAGAGATAAAGCTTATGATGTCCCTCATTAGCCCAGAGATCTAATCAAGGGATTCGGCTGCCCTCCCCTGCAGCCCCCCACCCTGCTCTGGGACCCCCAGTGGAGCTGGGGAGGCCCCTGTGAAGCTCTTTCTTTCCCACTCTCTAGATTATCTCCAATTATCTCTGGTGTGCTGTGACTTTCTAGAAACAGCGTCAAGATTTAGCAATGGGAAAACTGAGCTGTGATCTCTGGCCTACCAACCCCGGACACTAGACCCATCTTCACATATTCTGCTGCCCCTCCCCGCCAGAACAGGCCTGCTGCCCCCTACGTCATCCCCAAGGCCATCAGCTCTGCCCCTTTAAGAGAGGCAGGTGGCCCAGAACTTAAAGGGCTCAGTCTTTGCCCAAGTGTTATCTGTAACAGTTGTCAATCATTAACCCCAAGAAGAGAGAGACTTATTTCAGAAACCAAGGTCACCCACAATGGGGAGGGACGAGAGCCAAACACAGAGCATGATGAGCTAGGGAAAAGAGCTTCTAACAAAGCAATGAGGCCGAATTCCAGAACTTCACACCTCAACTCCCCCGCCTAAGTCAAAACCAATGGCTTCACCCAGCACTCTGCCCAAGAAGTGTTCGTTTTGTCTCCGGTTCCTTGAGGTCGTTCCTAAAGACACCTCTGTCCCGCATGGTCTCCCCTGCATTCCCTCAGGCTTCTCCCACCCCTACATTTCCACAGGAGTGCACAACGTGGTCCTCACCCTGTCCACACCATCTGGGACATCTCCACCTCTGCCTTCCTGGGCACAGTGCCCCATTCCACCTAGAACCCCCACCTTGCTCAGGGTCCCAGAAGCACACTACATCTCAGCCCCAAGGCTCCGCTCCTCCCTGACCCCTGCCCAGGGCACCCTCCTCCTCCTCAGTCCCTCATACACCCCAAGACCCCACTCAGGCTCTTATCTGTGAGCCCTTGGGTCAGCAGCCCTGAGCTCAGGACTCAGAATTCACTCGCCTGCCGTGGACTGGAATCTGAAAGGGGGGACATGTAAAGAGGTTGTGATGAATTGAATGATGTCCCCCAAATTTCATATCCTTCCTGGAACCTCACACTGTGAACTTATTTGGAAATAGGGTCGCTACAGATGTAATCAGTGAAGATGAAGTAGGGCAGGCCCTGAATTAAGTAACTGGTGTCTTTATAAGAGGAGGGACACAGAGACAGAGAACCACAGAAAACACCAGGTGACAATGGGGGCAGAGGTGGGGTGATGTGTCTACAAGCCAAGGAAGCAAGGGACACCAAGGGTTGGCTGTGACCCTAGAAGCTAGAAGAGGCCAGGAGGGACCTCCCCGAGGACCTTCAGAGGGAGCCTGTTTCTGCCAACACCTTCATCTCAGATTTTCAGGCTTCGAAACTGTAAGGAAAAAGTGTTCTGTTGTTTTAAGCCCCGCAGTTAGTCGTGCTTGGCTGCCACGGCCCTGGGAATGTGGTGTGAAGGGGCCGGAGCCTAGACCGGGAGAGTCTTGCAGTCCCGAGGGGCATCTCTTTCTTTTTTTTTTTTTTAATTTTTTTAACGTTTATTTATTTTTGAGACAGAGAGAGACAGAGCATGAATGGGGGAGGGTCAGAGAGAGGGAGACACAGAATCTGAAACAGGCTTCAGGCTCCGAGCTGTCAGCACAGAGCCCGACGCGGGGCTCGAACTCACAGACCGCGAGATCATGACCTGAGCCGAAGTCGGCCACCCAACCGACTGAGCCACCCAGGCGCCCCGGGGTATCTCTTTCTAAACTCCGGCAGAACTCACCCTCGGGCATGGCTCGTGTCACTTTTATTCTGTGCTACCTGTCCTGTGATTTACCTTTCTGTGTACACTTTGGGTTGGCCTTTACATGAAAAGGGAGATTCAGGCTTGTACGTCCCACCTCCCTGCCTGCCTACAAAAGTACTCCTGTCCTCGTCCTTCATCCCCCAGGTGGGAGGCCTGCGATGCTTCCTGTCCCCTATACCTGTCCTCTCTACCCTGTCCCCTCTACCTATCCTCTCTACCCTGTCCCCTCTACCCTGTCCCCTCTACCTGTCCCCTCTACTTATCCTGTCTATCCTGTCCTCTCTACCTGTCCTCTCTACCCTGTCCCCTCTACCTGTCCCCTCTACTTATCCTGTCTATCCTGTCCTCTCTACCTGTCCTCTCTACCCTGTCCCCTCTACCTGTCCCCTCTACCCTATCCTCTCTACCTGTCCCCTCTACCTATCCTGTCTATCCTGTCCTCTCTACCTGTCCCCTCTACCCTGTCCCCTCTACCTGTCCTCTCTACCCTGTCCTCTCTACCTGTCCTCTCCACCCTGTCCCCTCTACCCTGTCCCCTCTACCCTGTCCCCTCTACCCTGTCCTCTCTACCTATGCTCTGTACCCTGTCCTCTCTACCTGTCCTCTCCACCCTGTCCCCTCTACCCTGTCCCCTCTAACTATCCTCTCTACCCTGTCCCCTCTACCCTGTCCCCTCTACCTATCCTCTCTACCTGTCCTCTCTACCCTGTCCCCTCTACCTGTCCCCTCTACCCTATCCTCTCTACCTGTCCCCTCTACCTATCCTGTCTATCCTGTCCTCTCTACCTGTCCTCTCTACCCTGTCCCCTCTACCTGTCCCCTCTACCCTGTCCCCTCTACCTATCTTCTCTATCCTGTCCTCCCCACCCTGTCTCCTCTACCCTGTCCCCTCTAACTATCCTCTCTACCCTGTCCCCTCTACCCTGTCCCCTCTACCTGTCCCCTCTACCCTATCCTCTCTACCTGTCCCCTCTACCTATCCTGTCTATCCTGTCCTCTCTACCTGTCCCCTCTACCCTGTCCTCTCTACCTGTCCTCTCCACCCTGTCCCCTCTACCCTAGGATGATAACGTGCAGCCACTCGCCTTTCTTCTCAGACCCTTCTTTTATGTATTTACAGACATCCATTACAGAATTAAGCATGTACCCCAGTGCATAGACCTAATCATCACTGGCCATGCAAAGTCTCCCCTGTCTCTCTTATGTGTGTATGTATGTACATATGCATATATATGGGTGCATGGATGTGTCTGTACGCACATGTGTGTGTGTGCATATATGTGGGCATACACGTGCTTGTGTGTGTGTGTGCATGTGTGTGTGTGTCCCCACTCCACCTTCCCCAGGCAACATTTCCTGGGGAAGCATCTATCCTTTTATTTGCATCTGTTCTTAAAAATATGTCAGTTGCTCTGTGTGCACGTGTTTTAATTTATGTAATGGTATTGTGCTCTATCATTCATCCTGTTTCTTCCTACGTTCTTTTTTCTTTAATGTTTATTTATTTTTGAGAGAGAGAGAGAGAGACCATGCGGGGCTCGAACCCATAAGCAGAACCGTGAGATCATGACCTAAGCTGAAGTCGGAAGCCTAACAGACTGAGCCACCCAGGTGCCCCTCCTCTTACATTCTTAAGACCTACCCCAGTGAGTGGCTGTGTGGACCACTCCGCTGCTTCCACCAACTGCACGGTACCCCACGGTGCACACTGACCGCCTCTCGCTGGCTCCCTGTCCTGGTGATGGACACCCAGATGGCCTCCAGTTCCCATTTCCACCACACTGTGTGTCTGGGTCCTACCTGGTGGATCTGTGGGCGAATCTGTGGCGTGTAGGCCAGAAGTAGCATCCCTGAGTCCCGTAGGGTGTGCAACTATCTAGGTGCCCACATACTGGGCCGGCCCTCCCGAAGGCTCTATCATCCGCATGCCTCCCCACGGCCTCTGCTCGAGCTACCTGTTTCGCCACATCTCCACCACCTCGCTTTCTCATTTCTGCCAGCAATGGGCATGAAATGAGATCTTGTTGTCGAATAATCACATCGTTCTAATCCCCACCACATGGGAGCATCTCCTCGTGTCCCTGGACCATTTTGGTTTCCTCTTCTGTAAGTTGCCCCGAGGTTCCTTGCTTCCTCTTCCTGGCTTATTTGTAGGAGCTCCTAGATATAGTCCCTGTCACTCTGTTTTAAAAGCAGCTTTCTTGAGCTATTCACATACCATACAATCCACTGGTAAAGTTAATAATCAATGGATTTTAGTATGTTCACAGAAATGTGCAACTTGTACCACCGTCAAGTTTAGAACATTGTCATCCACACACGAAGAAACTCCATATTCATTAGCTATCACTCCTACCCCGCTCCCCAGCCCTCGGCAATCACGAATTCCACTTTCTGCCTCTATAGATTAGCCTATTCTGGACATTTCATTTAAGTGGAAGCATATACTATGTAGTCTTCTTTAACTGGCTTCTTTCATTTAGCATAATATTTTTTAAGATTCATCCATACTGTACCATGTATCAGTATTCCACTCTTTTTTCTTTTTTTTTAACGTTTTTATTCATTTTTGACAGAAAGAGAGACAGAGCATGAGTGAAGAAGGGGCAGAGAGAGAGAGAGACACAGAATCCAAAGCAGACCCCAGGATCAGAACTGTCAGCACAGAGCCCGATGTGGGGCTCGAACCCATGAAACGTGAGATCATGACCTAACTTCACCCTTTTTTTTTACGTTTATTTATTTTTTGAGACAGAGAGAGACAGAGCATGAATGGGGGAGGGGCAGAGAGGGAGGGAGACACAGAATCAGAAGCAGGCTCCAGGCTCCGAGCCATCAGCCCAGAGCCCGACGCGGGGCTCGAACTCACGGACTGCAAGATAGTGACCTGAGCTGAAGTCAGACGCTTAACCGACTGAACCACCCAGGCACCCCACTTCACCCTTTTTTAATGCCAAATACCATTCCAGTGTTTATCCATTCATCAGGTGACAGACCTTTGGGCTTTTTCTATCTTTTGGCTGCTAGGAGCAACTGTGCTATGAACATCTGTTACAAGTTTCTGTGTGGACATATGTTTTCATTTCTCTTGGGTATTTAGATGGTAGCTCTGTGTTTAACTGTTGGAGGAAGTGCCAACAATTTCCACAGTGGCTGCTCCATTTACATTCCCATCCGCAGTGCATGAGCGTTCTGATTTCTCCACATCCTCACCAACACTCGTTTTCTGGCTTTTTGACTCCAGCCAACCTGGTGGGTGTGAGGTCATAACTCATTATAATTTCGATTTGCATTTCCTTGATAGCTAATGATATGGGCATCTCTTCAAGTGCTTTTTGGTCATTTGTGTATCTTCTTTGGAGAAATATGTATTCATATCCTTTGCCCACTTTTTTCATTGAGTTGTCTTTTTTCTTATTGAGTTGCAAGTCCTTTATCAGATGTATAATTTGCAAATAGTTTTCTCATATTCTCTGGGTTGTCTTCACTTTCTTGATGGTGTCCCTTGAAATACAAAAGTTTATGATTTTTGTGAGGTCTGGTTTGTCTGTTTTTTCTTCAGTTGTTTCTGCTTTTGAGCCATGGCTAGGAATCCCTCCTAACTCAAAGTCAAGAAGATTTATTCTGGGGTAACTGGGTGGCTCAGTCAGTTAAGTGTCCAACTCTTGATTTCAGCTCAGATCATGATCTCACAGTCGTGTGACCAAACTCCACTCGGGACTCCACATTGAGCATGGAGCCCACTTGGGATTCTCTCTTTTCCTCTCCCTCTGCCCCACCCCTGCTTGCTCTCGCTCTCTCTCAAAATAAACAATTTTTTTAAAAAGAACTCAAAAAATGAAGACTTATTCCTATGTTTTCTTCTAAGCGTTTTATAGTTTGGCTTTTACATGACGTCTTTGATCCATTTTGAGTTAATTTTTGTGTATAGTGTGAGCTAAGGGTCAAACTTCATTCTTTTATGTGTGGTCCCTCTCTGTTCTAATCTTTACAAGTATCTTTTCCTGATCTGTCCTCACCCCATTATCCTGGTTATGATGTCCTTTGTAGAACGGAAACAGACTGCACTTCTCAATGTCAAGTTGTTCCTATAACTCTCTTTGTTTCTTTTGGACATCCTCAAGTCTCCATGGTGTTGGTGAGCCCATAATGGAGACTAACCAACCCTCAATCCTTCAGACAATGAAGGAGAAAGGATATAAGAGAAGTTATCACATCAATCATTTTAACCCTTAAAGCTAATCCCTTTCCTTAGAGACACCAAAGGCCTTCCGGAATTGCAAACAAGTAACAGGTTGACTAATTGTTTTCTCCTTCCTTGATCTAGCTGCCAATAAATACCAAAATCACTTGCAATACAAGTAACAGGAAGATAATGATGAGAAATACAAAAGCCACATAAGAACAAAAGAACAGGAAGTCAAGACGTAGTGATGGGGGGAATAATGACCTCTCCTTCCAAGCCGCACACTATTCCCGATTCTATTCTTTCCCTCTGACCAGGAGCTCTCTCCTTTGCCCACATTCCCCTTACCATCAACCTGAGCTACACAGTGCTGCTCCCCTCCCCACTCCCAGGTTCCCCAGCCATCCTGACTGACCTTGTCCCCAGCCAGCTCCTCCCTCCTTTCCCCATAGAGATGGCTAATAAGACCTTCTGACTAACTTAGGGGCTTCTCCCTCCCAAGCTATTCCATCTCTGGTTCCCTATTCTACATATGGGTCACATTCTCTGTTGTTGATGTTGGTGTCTCTACCAGCCCCTGCCTTTGTCCATGTAACTGTTTCGAGTGAGGCTGCTTACTTACTAGTAAACTTGCCCTGGTCTTTATCTCTGACCTCTGAAACTCGCCATCTACTTTTTTTTTAATTTTTTAAGTTTATTTATTTATTTTGACAGAGAACAGAGCCCACGAGTGGGGAAGGGGCAGAAGGTGGGGGGCAGAGAGAATCCCCAAGCAGGCTTCGCGTGCAGTTAGCACAGAGTTCGATGTGGGGCTCTAACTCACAAACCGTGAGATCATGACCCGAGCCAAAGTCAAAAGCTGATGCTTAACTGACTGAGCCACCTAGGCACCCCCAGAAACTCACCACCTACTTTAACAGATGACGGCATTGTGCGCGCAACTCAAAATGGAGAAGATAGCACGCAAGTCTCATGGAAGGTCCCCTGCGGCAGGAGGAATGATAGGGAGACAGATCTAGGACCATGTGCTGTTTGGGAAAACAGAAGTGGACCCTGGTCACTACAGTGATGAAGGACTGAGGAGGTTCCAGACGTGGGTCCTTGAAGGTGTAACAAGAGCTTTCCTGGCTGCAGCAGCCAGAGCCCCATGCACGTCCTCACGCTGCTTTATGCCAACTGTGGAACCCCTGAGCTGCAGTTCCTCACCTTGGTCAGCCCATGCCTCGCCCTGTCCCTCCCTCCAGGGCGGGGTCCATGGAGCCATAAAGCTCAAGGAGTCAGAGGCAAAGGCTGGTAGCGGAGGCAAGCCCACAGGGGAACACACAGGTGCGTTCTGATGGGGGATGCAGGGGAAGGGGTGAAGAGGTGACTGGTGGGGATGGAAGCAGGGGGAGAAAGGTGTGGAGGGAAGGGGCGGGAGAAACACAGACACAAGGGGTGGGAGAGCCAGAATACAAGGGGCAAGAACCCAGAGAAAATGACTCCAGGGTGCAGCACACTCGTATGCAACATAAACCGCTCAGGGGTGAGATAGGAAAGGCACAGAGAGGGCATGGATGCTGTTCTCAGGGTGCTGGGGATGAGAAGTGGGGAAGAAGGGCATCCCTCACGTTTCCCGGCCTGGGCTCTCCCTGGCTACCAATTCTCCTTCCTCTTGGGGCTTCATTGCCATTGTCCACCTCACCGGCTGCCCGCTTGGATGTCAGAGTAGAAGATTGTACCAGGAAAGGTAAAAGCTAAAAGAACAGCCAAGCTCAGGTTGAAAGGACCACAGATCTCCTCCGCATCTCCCTCCTTAGCAAAGCAGAAAGAAATCTGGACCTAAGAGATTATTAAAAAAAAAGGGGGGGGGGAGCCTGACCGAGAAGAGACATACGGAGGAGCTTAAATGCTTATCACTAAGTGAAAGAAGCCGATCTGGAAAAGCTGAGCAGTGTAGGGTTCCAGCTGCGTGACATCCCAGGGAAGGCAAAACTCTGGAGACAATAAAAGGGTGGGTGGTGGCCACAGGTTTGAGGGAAGGGAGGGATGAACGGATGGAGCACAGAGGATTTTTAGGCCAGAAAAACTGCTCTGTACAATACTATAATGATGGATGCATGTCATGGCACATTTGCCAAACCCCGTAGAATGTACAACAGCAAGGGTGACCCCTAATGTCGACTGTGGACTTTGGGTGACCTTGGTGTGCCAGTGTGAGTTCATAGATGATAGCAAATGACCCACTTTAGAGAAGAACATTGTTCATTGGGAAGCTGCATATGAGTAAGGGTCAGAGGTACCCGGAAAATGTCTGTATCTTGTGCTCAATTTTGCTGTGATCCTAGAACTGCTCTAAAAAGTAAAATCTACTAAAAAAAAAGGGGTGGGGGGGTGAGCCTTGGCAAATTTAATAGCAGATCACACGCTCACCCCATGTCCTTTTGCTGGCTCTGGGTTCACCCAGCAGTCCCGAAGTCTCCTGTGAGTCCCTAGGGCCCTCCCACCAGGTCCAGGGGAGAAGATGAGAAACCCAGAGGGGGCTCTAGTGGCAGCCCTGGGGGTGGGAAAATGTGAAAAGCTTGACACAGTCCCCCAAAATGGAAGGAGGAGAGGCATCTCCCTGAATGCCACTTGGGATGGCTCCACATTGCGTGGATGGTCTAGCAGCCGCAAGCTGAGGGCTCCACCAGGAGTGTCAAAACATTCTGGAGCAGGGCTGGCCACCCCGTCCGCACCCTCAGAGCCACAGGTCTACAGCCTAATCACAGTCGAATTACTTTACATTGCTTCCATTTTTACATATGTTGGTATCACAGACCGTATCTTCATAGTTGACTTTAAAAAGAAGAGGAGGGGCGCCTGGGTGGCTCAGTCAGTTTAGCGTCCGACTCTTGACTCCGGCTCAGCTCATGATCTCATGGCTCTTGAGTTTGAGCCCCGCATCAGGCTGTCAGCGCAGAGCCTGTTTGGGATTTTCTCTCTCTCTCTCTCTCTCTCTGCCCCTCCCTGATTCATGCGCTCTCTCTCTCTCTCCCTCTCTCTGTCAAAATGAATAAATAAACTTAAAAAAAAATTAAAAAGAAGAGTAGCTAGCATTTCTTGGGTGCTTCCTAGAAGGTAGGCATAGTTCTAAACACGTTATCTTTATTGTCCAATTTATTTCTTGCATCAGTTCTAGAGGTAGCTGTCTCAGTCATTATTTCCATTGTGTAGTTGAAAAAGTGGAGGCCCAGAGACCCTGAGCCACTTGCCCACGGTCACACAGCTGGTCCTAGTGGTAACACATACAAGGACCCAAGCGCAAGCAGCCTGACCCTGGGGCTGACTCTTTGAACTTCTACACTAAATTTCAAAATGTCTCTACATGAAAAATATCATACTGTATCAGAAATGTAGTTTTGCTGTCAATACGTAATGACACAACCAGCACTCAAGGTGGAGAGGTAAGAACCCAAAGTTCTGCCCTGCTGAGCAAATACACAGAAAAGGGCAAAATGAGTTCATTAGGTAAGAAAATGCACAGGACTCGCAGAGGCCTGCAGATGAGCAAGGAGAGGGCAGAATTACAATTGATGGGAAGCACAGACCTGAGCAGCATCGGGGCCCCAGCTGCCATGGAGGCCTGGCTCCCACTGGAATGGGTGAGGGAGGGGGCTGAGGCTGCAGGAAAACCACCCAGCCAAGGGACATCGCTGTGCAGGGCTCGTGGAAACTCACTTCCTCCCATAAAACAACTAAGTTCATCTCTGCTACTCCATTCCAGAGCCATGCAGCGAGAGACCCTGGCCCTTGGCTGGGCCATTGCCACCATCTTGGCGCTGCAGACAGTGGCCGCGACCAAGTGCACCCCACGGACCCTGCACCACAAGGCCAGGGTGTTCGAGGACCTGAGTGCCCAAGAGCTGAAGGCCGTGCGCAACTTCCTCTGGTCCCATAAGGAGCTGAGGCTGGAGCCTTCCCGAACACCGACCATGGCCAAGAACTCCGTGTTCCTCATTGAGATGCTGCTGCCCAAGAAGCAACACGTACTGAAATTTCTGGATAAAGGTGGAAGGCCTCCCGCGCGGGAGGCACGTGCCGTCATCTTCTTCGGAGCCCAGGAGCACCCCAACATCACCGAGTTCGCTGTGGGGCCCCTGCCATGGCCCTACTACATGAGAGAGCTGCCCCCCAAGCCTGGGCACCAGGCCACCTGGGCCTCCAGGCCCATCTCCTCGGCGGAGTATGCCCTCCTGGGCCACGCCCTGAAAAAGGCCATGAAGCCCCTGCACCAGTTTTTCCTCGATACCACAGGCTTCTCCTACCAAGATTGTCACTCCCGATGCCTGACTTTCACAGACGTGGCGCCTCGGGGCCTGGCCTCCGGCGAGCGCCGCTCTTGGTTTATCTTGCAGCGCTTTGTAGAAGGCTACTTCTTGCACCCCACTGGACTGGAGCTCCTCCTGGATCACAGAAGCACCAACGCCCAAAACTGGACGGTGGAGCGGGTCTGGTACAATGGGAAGTTCTACCGGAGCCCGGAAGAGCTGGCGCGGAAGTACGAGGACGGAGAGGTAGACGTGGTGGTTCTGGAGGACCCATCGCCCAAGGGCAAGAGTGAAAAGAGCACGGAGGAACCACCCCTCTTCTCCTCCTACAAGCCACGTGGGGACTTCCCCACCCCCATCAATGTGACTGGCCCCCGCCTGGTCCAGCCCCTAGGTCCCCGCTACCGGCTGGAGGGCAACACCGTGCTCTACGGCGGCTGGAGCTTCTCCTTCAGGCTGCGTTCCTCCTCGGGGCTACAGGTCCTGAACGTGCACTTCGGGTGCGAGCGTGTAGCCTATGAGGTGAGCGTGCAGGAGGCGGTGGCACTGTATGGAGGACACACGCCTGCGGGCATGCAGACCAAGTACATCGACGTGGGCTGGGGCTTGGGCAGCGTCACTCATGAGCTAGCCCCTGGCATCGACTGCCCGGACACAGCCACCTTCCTAGATGCCCTCCACTACTACGATGCCGATGACCCGGTGCGCTACCCCCGAGCCCTCTGTGTCTTTGAGATGCCCACGGGAGTGCCCGTCAGGCGACACTTCAATTCCAACTTCAGCGGCGGCTTCAACTTCTATGCAGGCCTGCAGGGCCAGGTGCTGGTGCTACGAACAACGTCAACAGTCTATAACTATGACTACATCTGGGACTTCATCTTCTACCCCAACGGGGTGATGGAGGCCAAGATGCATGCCACCGGCTATGTCCACGCCACCTTCTATACCCCAGAGGGGCTGCGCCATGGGACCCGCTTGCACACACACCTGCTTGGCAACATTCACACTCACTTAGTGCATTACCGCGTCGACCTGGATGTGGCAGGTAGGACTTGGGCTCTGGAAAGACCCTCCCACCAAACACTTGCATCATAAAATCAGGAGCCTTTGCTAGAAATCTGTGAGCCCCTGAAAAGCAGTGAATGTGACACCCTGCCCTTCCCCTGAAGGGGGGCTGAATTGGCCCCCCCGCAAGGGGATGGATTAGGCAGAAAGGTGCACTTGCAGAGGGTTACGGTGGAAACATTGCCTTGGAGTATAGGAAATGTCGCTGCCCAGCACCCTAAGATGTCATCCACAATACTCCTTGTCTCCTGGATTGATGATGCCCCCATAGAATATGGCAGGGGCATCATGACAGACTTGGCTTGACCTCAAATCACTATCAGAACAGGCCTGACTCGGAGTCTTCTCTTCATTCCTCCACGGTTTCTTGGTTTTAATCCCTTCCTCCTGCCCTTACAGCAAGCTTGGTGTGCATCCCCAAGATCCTCTGTGCTCCTCTCCTGGTGGTTTGCTCTCAGACGGCGTCTGGGATGGGGATCCGAGCACAGAATGAGGATATTTCAGGTCAGGGGGCTTGGTTCTCATCCTCCTTCTTCCTGAACACCTGTAGGCACCAAAAATAGCTTCCAGACCCTGGAGATGAAGCTAGAAAATATCACCAATCCCTGGAGCCCCAGACACCAGCTGGTGCAGCCGACCCTGGAGCAGACAAGTTACCACCGGGAGCGCCAGGCAGCCTTTCGCTTCAGACAGCCTCTGCCCAAGTACCTGCTCTTTGCCAGTCCCAGGGAGAACCGCTGGGGCCATAAGCGCAGCTACCGACTTCAGATCCACTCCATGGCCGACCAGGTGCTGCCCCTGGGTTGGCAGGAGGAACAGGCTATCACCTGGGCCAGGTAAGGGAGGCGTGGGAGGCAGAGAAGGGCCCCAGGCTCCTCTCAGTGTTCAAATGTCTGTGTGCATCCATGTTTCTATCTACGAGATTCTGAGTCCTCTCGGTGGTGTCTCTGGACCTGCGAGCACGTGTGTGTCTTCGGCTCTGTGTTTGGGGAGGGGGGGGGGGAGGGCCCTGCCAAGCACCAGAGCCTCGGTTGACGGTCGGTCAGTCTGGCTGACACCCCGGAGATGATCTCACATTTGGGGGAAGGCAGTAACTTTCCGCCATCGTTCGGAAGGGCTGGGAGGTTCCCTGGCCCCCAAAGCCACCTGGTGTCTCTTCTGGGCAGGTACCCCCTGGCCGTGACCAAGTACCGGGAATCAGAAGTGTGCAGCAGCAGCATCTATAACCAGAATGACCCCTGGGACCCACCTGTGGTCTTTGAGGAGTTTCTTAAAAACAATGAGAACATCGAAAATGAGGTACTGGCCCCGCCTTCCCCAAGCCCTAGCCCGAGATCAGATCTGTGCCCGGTTCCAAGATGGACGGCAGCCGCTCGCCGTGTGGCGGGCAAGCTCAGTGGTCTGCCCCTTAAAAATGGGGTCTGAGGGGGGCGCCTGGGTGGCTCAGTCGGTTGAGCTTCCGACTTTGGCTCAGGTCATGATCTCACAGCTCGTGGGTTCAAGCCCCGCATCAGGCTCTGTGCTGGCAGCTCAGAGCCTGGAGCCTGCTTCAGATTCTGTGTCTCCTCTCTCTGACCCTCCCCCACTCACACTTTGTCTCACTCTGTTTCTCAAAAACAAATAAATGTAAAAAAAAATTTTTTTAATGGGGTCTGAGGGGGCTGCCCACCCCTCTCCTCTCTGAGCTTCCCCTGCCCTGCCCACCCCTCTTTCCCACAGGACTTGGTGGCCTGGGTCACAGTGGGCTTCCTGCACATCCCCCACTCAGAGGACATCCCTAACACTGCCACACCAGGGAACTCTGTGGGCTTCCTGCTCCGGCCTTTCAACTTCTTCGATGAGGACCCATCCCTGGCGTCCAGAGACCCCGTGATCGTGTGGCCGCGGGACGGTGGCCCCAACTACGTCCAGCGCTGGATCCCTGAGGAGGAGGGGGACTGCTTAATGCCTGACCCTTTTAGTTATAATGGGACTTACAGGCCTGTGTGAAGGATCCCCAGCTAACCCCACCTAGAAGCCCAAGTGCCCCCCAGGGACAGGCAACAAACCCCTCAGGCTCCACTCCTTGTGCTGCTTCTTGTGGGAGGCACAGGGGGCGAGGCCACGCAGTAGGTCATGCATGTGAGATACACTCAGATGAGAAAGCAAGTGGCCTTGACCTCCCTTCACCTTGGTCCACTCCACCCCAGAAAAGACCTCTATTACTAGAGCAAATGACACTCACCGAAATACTAGATTTACCTAGCAGATTGGCTTTAAAAAATAGACCGACAGCTACGTCTTGGGAGTCTGCCGGGGCCTGTGGGATGCCGCTGATGGGCATGCAAAGTGATTCAGCCAAGGAAGACGCTGCAGAAAGCACCTTTACCCCGTGACACACTGATCCAACTCCTAGGGCTTTAACGCAGAGATCTAGCTACCAACATGGGGAAAACATGCGCATGTGTGATTCACTACGGTAGCCTCCGTGATAGCCAAGTCTGGAAGCAACCCAAATATCCATCTACTAGTGAGATCCTGCAGGTCTGAATAAACAATGCTGCATCCACACAACGCAATTCCAAGTGATTGTGAAAGAAATTGTATGGGCGAGGACTTTCTCTGCACTGGTGGAGAAAGGTCTTCGGGGTCTATATATGCCCTAGAAAGACAGGCAGGAAGATACTAATGAAATTGGTTGCCTGTCACACACAATTAGTGTGTAACAAAATACCATGGGCTGGGTGCCTTATAAACAGCAGAAGTTTATGGCTCGCAGTTCTGGAGGCTGAAGTCCAAGATCAGGGAGCCAGCGTGGGCAGGGGGAGGGCCCTGCTCTGGGTTGCAGACCTGATTTCTGGATGTATCCTCACTCAGAGGAAGAGGGAGGGGGTGGAAGGGTGGAGCAGAGGGAAGGATGGGTAGGGCAGGGCAATGGAGGGGCAGGTCAGTTTCTGGGTTCCTCCAGGCCCTGCCCACCCTAGGGAGAGCAATAATCACCCACACAGCCACTGCCAGGGTGCCTTCTCTCCAGTGCTGACTTCTTGTTGTTTTCAATGTTTATTTATTTTTGAGAGAGACAGAGACAGAGACAGAGAGACAGAGTGCAAGTGGGGAAGAGGCAGAGAGAGAGAAGGAGACAGAATCTGAAGCACACTCCAGGCTCTGAGCTGTCAGCACAGAGCCCGACATGGGGCTTGAATCCACAACCCGCGAGATTATGACCTGAGCCAAAGTCAGATGCTTCACCAACTGAGTCACCCAGGCGCCCCTAAAATTTGGATTTTAATGGTTTCGAATGGGTACTATATTCTCAGGATTAAAAAATAAAAACATGATCTTGCGGTTCGTGAGTTCAAGCCCCCCGTCAGGCTCTGTGCTGACAGCTTGGAGCCTGGAGCCTACTTCGGATTCTGTGTCTCCCTCTCTCTTGGCCCCACCCCTGCTCATGCTCTGTCTCTCTCTTAAAAATAAATAAAACATGAAAAATAAATAAATAAATAAATAAATAAAATCCAAATTTTAAAAGAGAAAGGGAGGGGAACGGGAGGGACTCCCGTTGCTCATTGATGGAACTGATGGAGAAAGCAGCCTGCTTCTTCCTGGGTCCCTACCTCTCCCCAGACTTTCTCCTCCAATCCCAAAGAGAAGACATTCATTCAGAATGTCTTCATTCAGAAGACATTCATTCAGAATGTCTTCATTCAGAAGACACCCCTGAATGAAGATCTGAGAGTTGGCCAACCCGTCCCATTCCTGTTCTTCATCATCCGTCCAATTGTGGGGGGAGGGGTAGCCATCATTTTCTCCTTGCCCTGAACCTCACTGGTAGGAAGATCTGAGACTGGAGTTTGGGCTTTGGAGGGGCTAGAGAAAAGCTTCCCCACTTCCCTTATCTACTGTAGTCTCCCCTAAAGAGAAGCTGCGTGGGCTCGTCCACTAGGCTGGGGGACCCACCCCTAACTGACCATTAGTGTGACCTTGCTTTCCTTTGCCATATTGTTCTGGTTGCCTGTTCCTACCCAGGGAATCTGGTGGGAAGGCGTGGCTATGGTCCGGGCAACACTAGTCTGGGTTCCCTGGTGCCCAAGGGATGTTAATTAAGCAAACAAATGTTCGTTGTGCTTCATATTCCAGGAACCCGGGAGCTTTTATTTGTATGGCAGTAAAAAGGTGAAAGAGCCCAAACATTATAGGATTTGAACAAAGCACTTTTATAACAACTGATACAATATTTAAAATCAACAAAGTTTTTCTCAGCCATTTTTAAAATTGGGGGGTGGGGAGCAGTGAGCCTGGGTGGTTCAGTTGTTTAAGCCTCTGACTTAGGTTCAGATCATGACCTCACGGTCCGGGAGTTTGAGCCCCGAGTTGGGCTCCGCCCTGACAGCTCAGAGCCTGGAGCCTACTTCAGATTCTGTGTCTCCCTCTCTCTCTCTGCCTCTCCCCCACTCACAATCTGTATCTCTCTCTCTCAAAATAAATAAATTAATTTTTAAAAAAAACTTAAAAAAACAAACCCCAAAGGATGAGAACAAGGCCTGGAAAAGTCCCAAGAGAATGGGTTTTCAGTGTCTATGGATCTTCTGTAAAGCCCAAAGCTGATAGTATTAAGCATACAGAACCTCCACTTATTTTTTTAAAAAATTTTTAACGTTTATTTATTTTTGAGAGAGAGAGGCAGAACGTGAACAGGGAAGGGGCAGAGAGAGAGGGAGACACAGAATCCGAAGCAGGCTCTGGGCTCCGAGCTGTCAGCACAAGCCCCACGCAGGGCCCGAACCCACAAACCACAAGATCATGACCTGAGCTGAAGTCAGGTGCTCAACCGACTGTGCCACCCAGGCGCCCCTCCTGTGTATTTTTAATGTAAGACCTAAAATTTCATGTACTTCCTCGACATCTTTGAGCATCATACGACCCCAAAGTTCCAACCATGAGTTCCCTGCTCTCTGCATATATGTCCCAGACCCAGCAGGAGAGGGTCCTCATACAGCTCCCTGCTCTCCACCTTGTCCTCAACCTAATGGGCCTCACTTATCTGCATTTGCCATCTGCCATCTGCCATCCAGAGCCCAAGCACAGCCTGAACAGGCCACATCAGCAGAAAAATGTTTCCTCAATCCCTCTCCCACCCCAGCCTGGCCGCCAGGAGACTGTGCAGAGAGCAGACAGGGAGGGGAAGCCAACCCAACTTATCTCCAGGCCAGGACCTTGGGCCTGGGAGGAGAGGAAAACCTTGGAGTGGATTGGATGACAGAAGGGACTTTTAAATTAACCTGATGTGGCTGTTTAATATCCGAACGTAATCAAAAAGCGATTGTAAGATTTGCTGCCAGTGTCATTAGGGCCAGGATAAATGAACCAGCCGGATACAGGAAGCAGAAACCCTGGGGTACTAGCACAGAGACCCCCTAGTTCACAGGGCGGGAGGAACTAAGAAGAAGGCAGGCACCGGGCAATAGCAGATAAGATACTTCCAGTCCAGGACCAGGGACAGCGAAAGGAAAAGGTGTTCCCAGACCCAGTGCCCAGGCTCAACAGGGAAAGCTGGACCTCTGCAGGCCTGTCCGTCCCTGCTGGAGAGAGAGGAGGGCAAAGACACCGCCCCCCTCCCCAGTCAGTCTCCCACCAGGGCCTCCCACTGGTGGAACTTCTAGCTTAGGAGCCACAGCCGCAGGACCTGTCCCCAGAGAGACAGAACTGAGGAGAGGGACCTAGGAAGGGTCTTGGGAACAGAACAAGTTGAAAGGCAGCAAACGAAGAGGGGGACCCTCTGTTCCCACCTTGCACCCCATCCGGCTCCGATCGTTCAGTAAATTGGCTCAGAGCCACGTTAGCCCCTAGGAAACAGGACCAGTGGTGGTCAGATAGTGTCAGGGTCATCTGGACCCAAAGACAGGTCCACTCAGTGGTCCTTGGGGTTAATCTCCCCGAGGAGGAGCCCTGACCACACCCTTTGGTGTAAGCAGACTGTTCCACCCAGATCATGAGCACATCCCATAATTTGCCTCCTGTGTGCACAGGCTGGCCCAAGGCCCCAGCAGCTCACAGACCCCAGAATATAGGGTCGGCGACAGGGAAACTCTCAGAGCTGCCCAGACATCTCTGTGTGTTTGGTTAGGAGATAGGGGACAGGTGGCAGATGTACCCAGGAGGGGGACCCTAGTTACACACGCCTCCATCCACCCATACTTGCCAGAGGCTCAGACTCTGGGAAAATGGAACGGGATTGGTTCTATGCATCCCACCCCCCACGCCCCCCAAGACAGGGCCAAAGTCCCAGCGCTTCCTGGAAAGAAATGCTGGCAGGCACCCCCATCTGCAACAGCAGAAGGAGAAACACAGGGCTGGGTTCCGAGTAGGAAGAGACACCCCCAGCCCGCCCCCAACCTTCTTTGCAAAAGAGTACAAAGATCCCACCAAGAGCAAAGAAGAGAGAAAAACAGATTTACACTCCCTCCCCCCTCCTCCAGCCCCAGCACATTTCCTCCCCGAGGAAAACAGAATGCTGCTGTGTTTTGCTCCACTCCAGGTGGAGATGCAAATACAGAAAGCTTGGAGTGAATCTGGTTGCTTTACATAACAAAAAGGAAGCCAGACAATTTAGAGAAACAAGAACCTGTTGCGTTTAGAGGCCTTTCAGGGAAGGCAGCCTCAGCTTTGGGGAGGCTGGGGGGTGGGGAGAGGGGAGGTCACATAGAAACCCTTGTCTCAGAGCCAGCAGGTACTGGGATTCCTTTAAGAATTTTTCATTGTTGGGGCGCCTGGGTGGCTCAGTCGGTTGGGCATCCGACTTCGCTCAGGTCGTGATCTCGCGGTTCGTGGGTTCCAGCACCGCGACAGGCTCTGTGCTGACGGCTCAGAGCCTGGAGCCTGCTTTGGATTCTGTGTCTCCCTCTCTCTCTGCCCCTAACCCACTCGCATTCTGTCTCTGTCTCTCTCAAAAATAAACATTAAAAAAAATAAAAAAAATAATGATGATTCCTGGGGCACCTGGGTGGATCTGTCAGTTGAGCCTCCAACTCTTGATTTCGTCCCAGGGTCATGGGATTGAGCCCCACGTCGGAGCCTGCTTGGGATTTTCTCTCTCCTTCTGCCCTTCTGCCCCACTCATGCTCTCTCTCTCTCTCTCTCTCTCAAGTAAAATTTATTGGGGCTTCTGGGTGGCTCAGTCGATTAAGCGTCCAACTTCGGCTCAGGTCATGATCTCGCAGTTCGTGAGTTCAAGCCCCACCTCAGGTTCTGTGCTGATAGCTCGGAGCCCGGAGCCTGTTTCAGATTCTGTGTCTCCCCCTTCTCTCTCTTCCCCTCCCCCACTCATGCTCTGTCTCTCTCTCTGTGTCAAAAATAAGTAAAAACATTTTTTAAAAAAAAGAATTTTCTCGTCTTTTTTTTTAAATTTTTTTTCAACGTTTTTTATTTATTTTTGGGACAGAGAGAGACAGAGCATGAACGGGGGAGGGGTAGAGAGAGAGGGAGACACAGAATCGGAAACAGGCTCCTGGCCCCGAGCCATCAGCCCAGAGCCTGACGCGGGGCTCGAACTCACGGACCGCGAGATCGTGACCTGGCTGAAGTCGGACGCTTAACCGACTGCGCCACCCAGGCGCCCCTCTCGTTGTCTTTTTAAGAATAAAAAGGATAAAGAGTTAGGTGGCGGGGGCTTCCTGGTTTCTAGGTCCTAATCACGGGAAGTAGGACCCTAACCCCAGTGGCCCAGGGGCAGCTGCAGGGCCTGGCCTGGCCCCAGCTCCGCCAATCCACACCCACAAATCTGCTCAAGTCCCACAACCTGGGAGACCCGCGATGCCAGGCTGATTCCAAGCTCCTTCCTCCCAGTCCTGAGGTACACAGCTTCTGGACTGGGGGTGTGTTTCCTGCACCCCCCCCCCACCCTGATCTTGTTTCTTCTTCCAGCTCAATCTTCTTTTTTTTTTTTTAAATGTTGCACTGAGAGAGTGCAAGCAGGGGAAGGGCAGAGGGAGAAGGACAGAGGATCCAAAGCGGGCTTTGCGCTGACAGGCTGACGGCAGCCAGCCCGACATGGGGGTCGAACTCATGAACCGGACTCCGCAAGATCATGACCTGAATCAAAGTCAGAGGCTTAACAGACTGAGCCACCCAGGAGCCCTGGCCAGCTCAATCTTCTTAACATCCACCGCCCTGCTGCCCTTGACCCTGGGCTGTTCTGTCTGCCCTCTCCTCTCCTCCCCTCCTCACCAGGGAAAACCAAGGCTGTGCCTCAGTGTGATGAATCCCACCACTGCCCACGCAGCACCCACCTCCCCACACACACGCCACCAAAGTGGCAGGAGGTCCACCTCTGCCCTGGGGTAAAAGCTGGAGAAACCACCTTCCCGCTCTTCTTCGTGCTCCCCCCAAAGCCTCCGCTACCTCTGCTTAGTGACCTAAGGCCACGTCCATCACAAAGGCCCCCGCGGCAGCACCATGTCAGGGCTGGAAGGTGTTCTGCCTCCCTGTGTACCGGAGCCCAGAGAAAGAAGGCAGATGCCGGGTTGCACACTGTCCTGGGGAGTAACCCTAGATGCCCTGTGCGCAGGTGCCACCAAATCTCTGGAATTTCTGAAACTCCAGGACTCGTGTTTTTTGCAGGTTTGAACTCGACTTTCGACAGTGCTGGCCATTTCGGGTTTGCACCGGCGGTCAGCGGAAGGAAGCATTAATAAGCTCGCCCACAGGAGCCTCCTTCGCCAGCGGCTCAAAAGGCCACAAATCCATTTGTTCCAGCCCTGCCGCCAGGTTAGGCTCCCTTGGTGTTCATTTCCTGCTCAGTGAGGCAGTGACTCATCGCCCCCCACCTCGTCTCCTGCTTTAACTATTGCTCTGAGACCAGAGTCTGCAGAAGAAGAGGTCACATGGAACCCTTTATTTAGTACAGAAGCCCTCAACCTGGTGGGGTGGGGAGCACTGCCAGCAGGGATAGCTAGAAACAGCCCCAGCTGGTTCTGGGAGCACACCTGACCGGACAGACTCAGGGCAGTCAGGAGTTCCTGGACTTCTCAGAGGTCCACTGACATCTAGGACTCTGGAGCCCTCACTTCGTCGCCGGCTAAAAGATGGCTTGGGACTGGGATCAAAGTAGCAAGTTGGGGTGCAGATCGCTGCTGGCAGAAGCAGGACAGGCCAGGAAAGAAAGCATCCCAGTTCCCAGCTCTGCGGGGCGCTTTCTTCCAAAGAAGTGCCATCTGATAGGTGTCCACCAGGTGGCGCAGCACACCTTCGCCGTGCAAACCCAGGCGTTTGAGTTTCACTGTCCAGCCCGCAGAGATTAACGCAGCTGACTGGAAATGCCTGCAGGTACAAGGCTATAGCTTGACCAAATACCGCAGAATCATAATGTTTTCATTAGGACTAAGTTCAGCTGAATTTAACAGAAAAAAAAAAAATACCAGTGGCTTGACAAGAGAGGTTTTCTTTGTTTCTAGGTAAAAAAGCAGTCCAGGGCTGGTATAGAATCTCCAGGAAGGTGTTGGAAATGCAGACTCTTTTCTCTTCACCACAGCCGCCCAGGATTCGGCTCTTGGCTTCCTAGTCCAAAGTGGCTGCTAGAGCTCCAGCCATCGCATCTGACTACCAGGCTGTAGGATAGAGAAAGGAAGAGAAAGGCATGGCCTTATGTTCTAAGGAACTTTCCCAGAATTCAGAGACGTTACTTCTACTTGTAACTTATTGGCTAGATAGGGAGGCCGGTGACTGCAGTCTTTTACCTGAGCCTTGCTACCTCCAAATAATTTCAGGGTTCAGTCTGGAAGAACGTGAGAATGGAGAGCTGAAAGGAGCTAGCAATGTCGGCCACATGTTATTGTATGCCAGTGAAAATTCCTTTATACCCACACAGCATATTTTCCAACCCCTGGAAACTGGGATGACTGAGGACTCCCTCGCTGCCTAGTGTAGTTGACATGACTCCCAAATGCATATGCCCCGTGTCCGAATTCTCCTCCTAATCTCCAAGATCTGCACGTCTATCTGCATGTTTGCAAGAATCTCACATCCAACATGTCCAAGCCAGCTCATCCCTCCCGCCCCCCACTCCCCATCCACCTGCTCCTTTTGTGTTCCCAGCTGGAGGATCTCATTATCACGTCCCTGTCACCCAAGCCAAGAACCAGGAAGCCGCCCTGAGCACTTCCCTCCCCTCCACACTCCATCTCTTTCTTTATCCCACAGACCACTTTTTGACATTTCAGGAATTCATGGCACCTTTCCTTTCCCATGATGACTTCCTGTTCATCATCCCCGGCCTGAGGTGTGCCCTTGCCTCACTTCCTCCAGATCATCCTCCACTGTGCTTCCAGAGGGATCACTCTAAAATCCGATTCAATTGAGGGTTGATGGGGGGTGGGAGGGAGGGGAGGGTGGGTGATGGGTATTGAGGAGGGCACCTTTTGGGATGAGCACTGGGTGTTGCATGGAAACCAATTTGACAATAAATTTCATATATTGAAAAATAAATAAATAAATAAATAAATAAAATCCGAATCAAACTATGTCACCCTCCTGATGAAAGTCTCAATAGCTCCCCACTGTCCCCGGGGAGAAAATTCAAACATGAACATCTTTAACATGATTTATCAAGACATTCAGGATATGGCCTGTCCTTACATCCCCTCGATAATGGTTAGCACCTAATAAGCACTCACTACCATGTGCTCAGGCAAGTGGCACCACGTCTCATCCTACAGCAACTCTCTGAGGCAGTGGCAACAGCTGGGTGTTTAATTATTCAGCAAACATTCACATTCCTTCAGGATGCACTTCCCCACTCCACTGAAGCTGAACTTGACCCCATGACTTGCTTTGGCCAATGGAATGCTAGTGGACAGAACAGAAATGGAAACATTAAATATGCTGGCACAGTTTGGCTCCTTGCTTGCTCTCCAGAACCCCGGGGTAAGAAAAGCTTCCCCGGAAAGCTTTCACCCTGTGCCCCAGAACAGACAGGTGGATCACGTCTGAACTCAGTCCAAACCCAGGCACCCCCACAGCCCAAAGCTTAGCAGTCCGTCCGCACCCACCCTGGATCAGCTGAGCTACAGTCATCTGAGACCCTCGAGTTTGAGAATAAAGACTGGTTCTGTTATCAGTCACTGAGTGTGAGGACTATTTGTTACACAGCATTACTATGATAATAGCTGACTAGTGCAGGTAGGTATCATTATCCCCCGTTTCCAGAGGAACCAAAACCTTGGGCCCTTTGTGCCTCCTGCTGCCTCTGCCTGCTCTTCTGTGCCCTGAGGGCAGCCCGTGCTTGCCCAGCCGCCCTCCACTCGGCGCCATTTTTGTTGCCTGCTCACCCACCTGCCTCGCTAGACTGAAGCTCAGGGCTCACCTTCCCTTCCCAGGAGTACCCCTCCCAGGGCTGAAACAGAGCATGCACTTGATGATGAATTTCCACTGTGCTCTGATGTTTCCAGCTTGATGACGGGAAAGATCTCTCCTCTCTGTGCCAGAGGGAGCTGCTTCAACTGCTCCCGACCCTCAGGCAGGACAGGGGAGTCCCGGGTTTAGAGACCTCTCCAGAGGCCAGACAGCTTTTACTCCTAAGGATAATGTCCTCCTGGCCTGGAGGAAGAGCCTTCCACTCAGGACAGCAAAGCCCCCGCAGAGCATTAACCCTGGTACCAGTACTCACAGCCTGCCCGTCTATGCCCTGCAGCCCGGCCAGACAGTGCTCAGTGACCTTTCCTTCTTTCGCAGACCCTGGGGGCTCCTTTGATATTTGCAGAGAACTGTGGGTCCCTGGCTCCAAACCACACTAGAGAGGCCCCAGCCCTTGACGTACTCATGGCTTTGTGGGAAGCACTGATTTCTGAGGACGTGACTGGAAACCATGGTGGAAATGCAGAGAATCTTCCTCCCCAGGTACTTGGATATGGCAGGGGTGCAGCTGGCAGTGAAGGAGGGTCTGGCAGAGAGTCTGAGTCTAACTGATAAGGCAGAGTGAGCCAGGCAGGGAGGGAAGGACCCAGAGGGTAACAGCCTGAGCAAAGGCCCAGAGGAGAGAAACATCATACTCTGAGCAGGGAACGACAACAACCAGTGTGATTTCCAAGGCCAGAGGCCCAGAGAGTGATCTTGGGATTTTCTAGGGGCCGATGGGGCCCTCGGCAGGCACCCCCCCCCCCAGGGCAGAGAGGCATGATGGGATTCTACAATCTCACCCAGGTAGGTGGGCTTGGGGGGAACAAGAGTGGAGTCAGAGAGACTATTTAGAACTCTGAAAATAATTCAAGAAAGAGATGACTGGAGACTAAATCAAAGCAGGGGTGGGAGGCAGATTCCAGAACAATCCGGGAGGTAAGGTACCTGGGCGTGTTGATGGAATGTAGAGAAGCAAGGAGAGGGAGAGTCTGTTGGGACTTCCAGCTTACATTTGGGGAGGGGGAGGGGCTGATGTTGAATCTTGGGGAGAAGGGGCTGGGCCATTGACCCCTGGATGGGAGAAAGCTTGAGAAAGGAGGGTGGCAGGTAGGCTGGGGCAGGTGGGAGGACCCAGGAGACAGCTCACTGGAGGCTTGGGCTGAGGAAGAGGTAGGTGGAAAATGGACCATGAAAGGAGGGGTCAAATTCAGATACTGGGGCTGAGAAAACGGGAAAGAGAGACAGAGACAGTGACAAGAGGGACAGAGAGAGACAACGGGGACAGTGAGCTTTGGACAAGGCCCTGGTCCTCCAGGGGACACATCTTCCATGTGGTCTCGCACATGCCACCTTCTCCTCGGCATCTCCTCTTTGCCTCCGCTTGCTGTCATTTGGCATTACTCTGGACCTTTTTGGCTGCAAGTGATAAAACCAGCCTGAACAAGGTTAAGAAAAGAGAGACTGCTTTGAGAAGCTGTTTGGCCGTCGCTCCAGTGAAGGCAGGTTAAAGGACCAGACAGTGGAGAGTGACAGATCTGTTCCAACTTCAAGTGCCCCTGGACCCAGGACTGGAGTGCCACCAGAGGTGGAGGCCCTGGCCTCGTGCCTGAGCCCTCTGTGGTCACCCTCATCTGGAGGGAGCTCTCCACATGCAGGGGTCGAAGCCCCCCAAGGGTGCTGCGGGCCCAGGCTGGGATTCTGTCCCCGGTGCCAGTCTGCAAAACTCTGGGAAGGACACCTGTTGGCCAGAGCCAAGGACCGTGGGGCAATGGGCAGGGTCTATAAGAATTGTGTTTTTTAGGGGCGCCTGGGTGGCTCGGCCGGTTGAGTGTCCGACTTCAGCTCAGGTCATGATCTCACAGCTCGTGAGTTTGAGCCCCGCGTCGGGCTCTGTGCTGACAGCTCAGAACCTGGAGCCTGCTTCTGCTTCTGTGTCTCCCTCTCTCTCTGCCCCTAACCCACTCACATTCTGTCTCTGTCTCTGTCAAAAATAAATAAACATTAAAAAAAAAGAATTGTGTTTTTGTTTCCATAAAACACATTTTAAAGATTATAAAAGTAATCCTGTGCTCATTGGAGAAAAATTTGAAAACAGAAAAAAATATAAAGTAGATCGTTTAAAATCACCTATAATTCCTCATGTCAATGTACTTCTCTTCAGTCTTTTACTTAAGCAAATGTATAAGCATCTTTAAACAAAGGTTGACGCGTAGTCTGTGTGTAACTTTCACTTAACCTCTTCTCAAGAGCATTTTGCATATCATTAGCAATTCTGCAAAACTACTGCTTTTGATGTGTGAATGCTGTTCCTTTTCTGGATTACGAAGACAAGAGCTGACAGTTCCTGCTCTCCGATAAATGCTTTTGTGGATTTCACAACTTGCTGTGGGCTTCCCTAGGAAGCAGGTACTGGTGTCTTCCCCGGTTTACAAATAAGGAAACTGAGGCTTGGAGAGGTTACATGACACATCATAGTCACACAGCTAGTAAGTGGAAGTCCCAGTTTTAAAGTCAAGACAGCCTGACACAGGCCACGTTCTCTCCCTGTCACCCTCCAGTCTAAACACCATATCCCCCAGGTGTGCCCTGACAATGTCTGGGTGTAACAGGCAGGCATCACCCTTCTCCATCTGGGCTAAGCTGGGTGCCTCCAGGACAGTGATGGAGGGTGCTTCCCATGAATGGGGACATCCCATATGTAAAACCCCATATGATTTTAAAAACCTTTAAGTCATGGGGGTACCTGGGTGGCTCAGTCGGGTAAGTGCCTGAGTCTTGATTTCAGCTCAGGTCATGATCTCACGGTTTGTGGGTTCAAGCCCTGCATCAGGCTCTGTGCAGACAGCATGGAACCTGCTTGGGATTCTCTCTCCCCCCTTTCTCTGCCCCTACCCCACTCTCTCTCTCTCAAAATAAATAAATAAACTTAAAAAAAAAACCTTTAGGTCATGAAGTAGCAGTGTGGAGCCAATGGCTGAAGTACATATGCCTTCACACAGCCTGGGGGGACAGGGTGGGCAAAAAGGACCCTTCATCCAAGCACTGGGACTCTGTGTTCTCTGATCAGAGTGCAGACACAGAGGCAGGCAGCCACGAAGTGGCACCTCCCCCACCAGTTGCTGCAAGCCCCGCCACCTCCAGCTAAAGTGACTTTGGGAGATTTAAATGGTAGGCTCTCCCTACTCCCACCTTGATTTTTCACTTTTTCCCCTTTCATAATCCCAACATTTAAGACAAGGACTTTCAGAAAAACAACTGATATACAGAGAAAATTAGAAAGTGACCATGTGTGTCCAGGGAAAGACCCAGGAAAGACCTGAGAAGACATTAAATTTATACCTGAGGCTGATCCTTGGCACAGAGATAGCGTCCAATAATAATAAAAAATAAAATAAAATAAATAAATCAGTAACAAAGACCAGCAGACCCTGGTGATCAGGGAGATTTCCAGAGTTACCACATTATTAGATTCAAATGTCCAGTATTCAAGAAGAAGAAAGAAAGAAAGAAAGAAAGAAAGAAAGAAAGAAAAAGAAATAGGAAAGTATAGTATAGTCGATTCAAAGGGAAAGAATACTCAACAGAAACTGACCCTGAAATAGACCTAAAGGCAAACATACTAGACAAAGACCTAAAAACCACTTATCATGAAGATGCTTGAGGGAGTCAAGAAAGAGGTGGGGAAGGGAGGAAACCAAGAATAGACAAATTGGACTTCAGGAAAAATGTTTAATTTTGTGCATCAAAAGACACTATCAACAAAGTAAAAAGATTCTCTAGAGACTGGGAGAAAATATTTATAAATCATATATCTGATGAATTCATGTCTGTAATATGTAGACAGCTCCTAAAATCCAAGAACCAAAACCACAAACAGCTAGGGGGAAAGGACTTGAATTGACATTTCTCCGAAGATATATGAATGGCCAATAAGCACATGGAAAGATGCTCTACATCACTGAGCATTAGAAAAATGTCAATCAAAACTACCATGAGATACTACCACCCATTAGGGAAAAACAGAAAGCAGCAAATGCTGGCAAGGATGTGAAGCTGTTGGTGGGAATGAAAAGTGGTGCAGCTGCTGTGGGAGACAGTATAGTGTTTCCTCAAAAGTTAAAAACAGAGGGGCGCCTGGGTGGCTAAGACAGGTGGGCGCCTGACATCGGCTCGGGTCATGATCTCACTGTTCGTGGGGTCGAGCCCCATGTCGGGCTCTGTGCTGACAGCTCAGAGCCTGGAGCCTGCTTTGGATTCTGTGTCTCCCTCTCTCTCTCTGCCCCTCCTCTACTCATGCTCTGTCTCTGTCTCTGTCTCTCAAAAATAAACATTTTTTTAAGTTAAAAAGAGAACTACTATATGATCCAGCAATTCTTTCTTCCAAAAGAATTGAAATTAGAGTCTCGAAGATGTATTTGTATGTCCATGTTCATAGCAGCAGTATTCACAACAGATAAAATTGCAAAGCAACCCATGTGGTCATCAACTGATGAGTGGATGAGCAAACCATAGGTATATGCATATGGTGGCATATTATCCAGCCTTAAAAAAGAAGGACATTCTGATATTTGCTCCAACATGGATGAACCTTGAGGACATTACACTGAGTGAAATCAGCCAATCACAAAAAGGCAAACACTGTGTGATTCTACTTCTGTGAGGCACTTAGAGGAGTTCAAATCACAAACAGGGAAGATATAATGGTAGCTGCTGAGGGCCGGGGGAGGGAATATGGGGAGTTAGTGTTTGTTGGGACAGAGTTTCAGTTTTATAAGGTGAAAGAGTTCTGGAGATGAATGATGGTGACAGTTGCACATTATGAATGTGCAATATTCATTATTCATTATTATTATTATTGTATAATATTATAATATATATTATTATAATACACATTATGAATGTGTAAATACATTATGAATTGTATTTAATACCACTGAACAGCACACTTAAGATGGTAAATTCTATGTTCTGTGTATTTTACAATTTTTTAAAAGAGAAAAATGCAAAAGAACAGAAAATCTCCCTTTCCTCTTATTCAGGAAGAAATGAAGAAAAAGGATGTGCCAAGGATGGGGTGGGGGGTGGATCCCGCAGAAGTGGCAAGTTGGGGGATGGCCGTTGGCCATACGCCAATTACAATGTTTCCTTCCCCCGTGAATGTATGGATTCTGAAAACCATCGCTAAGAGAGACTGGAACCCCAAAGCCTAGGACGTGGTGGTTCGACAAGATACTTTGGGTAGATTAGAGCAAGTGAATACCAGGGCACACAGGATTTTCTTTGTCTTTATGTTTGACATTGTGTCATTAGAAAAATCTGCATGCTAGCTGCTACCAACATCTCTGAGAGAATGGAGGAAGCCTTCTTCCCGGTTCCCCTAATGAGAACAGAGACACTGAAATCCATCATCACTGTCAAATCACCCTGGGCAGAAAGAAAGTAAGCAGCTGGCTTTGCTGGAGAAAAGCAGTGATGTGGTTAGAGCCACAGAGCGTCCTGCAAACTAACCTCTTTTGTCTGCATATCCTGAGTGGGGAGGGGGTGGCGGGGTGCTGAAGTCCTGGGCTGAGAGGGTTCCCTCCTCAACCGAGAGGCTGAACACAGAAGGCGACATCTGATTGTTACTTAATGTCCTCTTTACTGGAAAATAAGGGGGTTTTCGTGAGAAAGTCCATTCTGACTATTGTCTCCCTCAGAAAGCTGAGCCTTTTATAGACTGCCTTATAAACAGAGCCCAGATTGAGCCAAACTGGGATCTAAAATGAAGGAACCCTTCACTGAGAGTGGTCCCAAAATGGGGGGTCCTGGGGGCTCTTTTAGCTTCCTAGGGCCGCCAGTAAGAAATACCATACACTGGGTGGTTTATACAACAGAGTTTACTGTGTTACATTCTGGAGGCTGGAAATCCGAGATCAATGTGTCAGCAGGTTGGTATCTTCTGAGGCTTCTCTACCAGCCTTGTAGATGACCCACTTCTCCCTGTGTCCTCACACGGTCTGGAGTCAGCGTGTCCACATCCCAACCTCCTCTTCTTACAAGGGCACAGGTTCTTTTGGCCTAGGGCCCACCCAAATGACCTCATTTTGCCTTAATTACCTCTTTAAAGTCTCTGCTTCCAAATACAGTCACATTCACGGGGCACCTGGGTGGCTCAGTCGGTTGAGCATCGGACTTGGGCTCAAGTCATGATCTCATGGTTCACGGGTTCAAGCCCCGCATTGGGCTCTCTGCTGACCATGTGGAGCCCACTTCGGATCCTATGTCCCCTTCTTTCTCTTTCTCTGCCCCTCTCCCACTTGTTCGTTCTCTCTCTCTCTCTCTCTCTCTCTCTCAAAAATAAACATCTGGGGTGTCTGGATGGCTCAATCAGCTAAGCATCTGACTTTGGTGCAGGTCATGATCTCATAGTTCACGAGTTCAAGCCCCACGTTGGCCTCTATGCTGACAGCTCAGAGCCTGGAGCCTGCTTCAGATTCTGTGTTTCCCTCTCTCTCTGCCCCTTCCCTGCTCATGCTCTCTCTCTATCTCTCTCTCTCAAGAATAAATTAACATTTAAAAATAATAAATAAACAAACAAATGTTTAAAAAATTATTAGCAAATACAGTCACATTCTCAGGTCCTGGGCGTTAGGATTTCAACATACTAATTTGGGGGAGGAGGGACACAATGCATCTCATAATAGGAGCTTAAGAAACATGGCAGAAACTAGAATAACCATGTGGGGCATGTATGGGAGAAAAGGTAGTGATTAGACCACCATAGAGCTGTATCCACGTCCATCTGAAACAAGAGAGCTTGGACATGTTGAGGACAAATCAGCAGAGAGCCGTGACCTTCTCCAAGTGACTTTGCAATACAGGAACAGCACAGTAGGCGGCCATGTGACTGGAGGGCCTGGGTGAGGTCCACGCACCTTCATGACTCAGTCAGCACACGCACTTCTAGAGATTTCAAAATAGGAAAGAATCAGAAAATCTCAGAGATGTTTACCCAAGAGCTTTCCCGGCAGTCCTACACATAACATCAAAAATTAGATACCAATTGAGGATTGGTTGGTTGGTTAAATTATAGTATAACTAATTAAATAACATTTGAATATTAAAACAGCTAAAATTAATAAAGCACATTATATACTCTTTCCTACTTTGTCAAAGATTAGTTGGCCATAGATTTTTGGGTCTAATTCTGGGTTCTCTATTCTATTCCCTTGGTCTATGTGTCTGTTTTTGTGCCAATACCATACTGTCTTGATGATTACAGCTTTGTAGTAGAGGCTAAAGTCTGGGATTGTGATGCCTCCTGCTTTGGTTTTCTTTTTCAATATTACTATGGCTATTCAGGGTCTTTTGTGGCTCCATACAAATTTTTGGATTGTTTCTTCTAGCTTTGAGAAGAATGCCGGTGTAATTTTGATTGGGATTGCATTGAATGTGTAGATTGCGTTGGGTAGTATTGCCATTTTAACAATAAATATTCTTCCAATCCATAAGCATGGAATATTTTTCCATTTCTTTGTGTCTTCTTCAATTTTCCTTCTTATGTTTTCTATAGTTTTCATCAGGAAACAACAGATGCTGGCAAGGATGTGGAGAAACAAGAACCCTCTTGCACTGTTGGCAGGAATGCAAACTGGTGCAGCTGCTCTGGAAAACAGTGTGGAGGTTCCTTAAAAAATTAAAAATAGAACTACCCTACAACCCCAGCAATAACACTACTAGGAATTTACCCAAGGGATACAGGAGTGCTGATGCATAGGGGCACATGTACCCCAATGTTTATAGCAGCACTTTCAACAACAGCCAAAATTATGGAAAGAGCTTAAATGTCTATCAACTGACGAATGGATAAAGAAGGTGTAGTTTATATATACAATGGAATACTACTTGGCAACAAGAAAGAATGAAATCCTGCCATTTGCAACAACGCAGATGGAACTGGAGGGCATTCTGCTAAGTGAAATAGGTCCGGCAGAGAAAGACAGATACCATATGTTTTCACTCCTATGTGGAACTTGAGAAACTTAACAGAAGACCATGGGGGAGGGGAAGGGGGAAAAAATAGTTACAAACAGAGAGGGAGGGAGGCAAACCACAAGGGACCCTTAAATACAGAGAACAAACTGAGGGTTGATGCGGGGGTGGAGGAGAGGGGAAAGTGGGTGATGGATACTGAGGAGGGCACTTGTTGGGATGAACACTGGGTGTTATATGTAAGCAATGAGCCACGGGAATCTACCCCCAAAGCCAAGAGCACCCTGTACACACTGTATGTTAGCCAACTTGATGATAAATTATATTTAAAAATAATAAAAATAAAATTAATAAAGCATACCTGTATTCAATAAGACAACAGGAAGAATGGGTTTCTTCAGCAAAATTGCTGGAAAGATGTCCACAAGCATTGAGTGTGTGGCAAGTTCCAAAATGCAATCCCTCTTATGCAAAGAATGTATCATATAGAGAGATCCATGGATATCTGTGAAGACTTCACAACTGTTATCTCTGGATGGCAGATTCAAGAGTGATTTTTTTCCTTTATTCTTTATGATTTAGTGTTTCAACTGATTTTTCACAAAACATATGAGTTATATTTGTGATCAGAAGAGAAAATGAGAGGTATCCTCAGGGGTTTGTTATCGGGTCCCAGCGTGCAAAAGCACCGGGGCCCATGCTCCCAACAGACCTTGTCTGGTCACCACTGACAAAATCCAAAGGCAAAGTGGGGAGCAGTGGTGAAAAAGAAGGGAATTTATTTCAGTTGATGCGGCCACCAGGAAGACAGAGGACTGATGTCCCAAGAACAGTCTCCAAAGTGCTAGGAATGATTCCGGTTGATAGATGGGAAATGCCTTGCAAGTAAAGGTCAGGTTGATCATTGTCTTGGGGTCAGTCACTTGGGGGTCTTGCTGGTGTCACGGCAGCCATTACTGCTTGATGGAGTAGCTCCAGTTCCCATTACAGGATGTTTTGCCTGCCATTTTCTCACTTGAATGAAAAGATAAGCTGAAGAGGACTAATCAGTTAGAGGGTACAGGCACAGGTTGGCATCCATATGGAGGAAGTTAATGTGGCGCCTGGGTGGCTCAGTCGGTTAAGCAACCGACTTCGGCTCAGGTCATGATCTCTCGGTCCGTGAGTTTGAGCCCCGCGTCGGGCTCTGTGCTGAGAGCTCAGAGCCTGGAGCCTGTTTCGGATTCTGTGTGTCTCCCTCTCTCTGACCCTCCCCCATTCATGTTCTGTCTCTCTCTGTCTCAAAAATAAATAAACGTTTAAAAAAATGGAGGAAGTTAAAGCGATAACTGGATCCTGTTTCAAGAGGACCACCAAGAACCATTGTAACTGCTCGCCTAGTGAGTTAACCACATTCTGGAATCTCATTCTCAGCTTTGCTAGCTCAGAAACTCCACTTAGAGACTGTATTGATGAAAAATATGTTCTGCTGTGAATAGTAGAAAGCCCTACCAACCTTGGTTTAAACAGATAGGGATGTATTTTTCTTTTTCCTTTTTAAATGTTTCAATGTTTTGTTTATTTTTGAGAGAGAGAGAGAGTGGGGGAGAGGCAGAGAGAGAGGAAGACACAGAATCCAAAGCAGGCTCCAGGCTCTGAGCTGTCAGCACAGAGCCCAGTGCGGGGCTTGAACCCATGAAACAGGAGATCATGACCTGAGCCGAAGTCAGAAGCTTAAACGACTGAGCCACCCTGGCTCCCCTAGGGACCTATTTTTCTGACAGTGACCAAAGGAAAGCAATTCAGTGCTGGTGCAGCTGTTCATGGACGTCATCAAGGAGCCAGGTCACCCTCTATCTTCTTTCTCTGTCATCCTTGGGTATGACTTTTGTTTTCATTGTCACAAAATGGCTGCTGCACTTCCAGGCCTCACACCCATGTCCTAGGTAGAGAGAAGAGGGAAGGAAGGGCAAAAATACTTTCTCCTCTTGGGCTTTCCTTTTGTTATCCAGAAAAGGAACACACTCCCCCAGGGACTTCCATCTACATTGCATCTGTTAGCACTGTGGCAACGGCTACCTTTCACAGCAAGGGAATTTGGGGAAATGAGTATTTTTAGCTGCATACATGACATGCAATTAATCAGTAGTAATGGGAAATAGACAGGAATGACAACTATCAGGGATGCACGGTACCCAGGGGTAATCATTCTTCCAGCAAGAGGCTGATGTTCTCCAGCTTACATTGTCCAGACACCAGTGGATTCATTCTCGGTGCAGGGGACCCCACTATAATGTTTCCCACCAGACGATGAGGGAAACCAGAAGTAAAATTGGTAATCTAAACATCACCTGGTGCACATGGAATCAGACCCAGCTAATAGTAAGGGAGGATATTCCTATGATAAGAACCGATGTCTATCCCTGTGCAAGCAGACCAGCTCTCTGTGACCTGTGGTCATGTCACTAAGATTCAAAGTCCCTGTCCCCCAATTATACTGGACATACACTGTCAACTTCCATCTCTCTGGCTCCCCGTTTTGTGCCATGTTGATGCCCAAATTCCCTTTTCTTTCGTCACATTATTTGTTTAGCTCTGTCAATGACATCTCTTGGGCTTGTGTTTGGCCCAGAGGTGCTCTGTCTCTTACCATTTGTGTTGATGTTGTTGGTCAAGGCTTCGAAGTCTTGAGAGTCCCCTATTTCCTCCCTATAGGGGTGACCAGGGGTTGAAGGCTAATAAAACCAGTGACCTCAGGCCACTGGTGAGGGTTGTGGTGCTGTTTCTTGTCAGCATCTCAAAATCATGTCCTAAAAGGAGTGGTCAAAGTATTGGAGCTTGTTTTCCTGGGGGAGAAAAAGTTGAGAAGAATAAAGCATCTGCCTTGCACCCTGAGTCATTGTCAGGGTTCTGGGTGAATGTGGTGGCCGACAGAAGAGACAGGACCAGTGGATGGAGTTTGCCAGAAGACAGATTTAGCCTAATAATAGATATTGTCCAATAAGAACATGCCCCATTCTTGGTCAGAGGTCCACTCATCTGGGACACAGTAGAGGGGATTTGTGTTTTGTATGGACTCAATGGAATATTCCAAGAGTAAGGAATTTCTATTTACACCAGACCCAGTTCTTTTCCACTATCTTAAACATAGAGCTTAATTTCTCTAACCTCTTTCTCATTTCCTTTGTTTTTCTAAAAAATTTAGAAATGTCTTTGCCGCGGCCAGCCTCCCTGCCAACGTCCTCAAGGGGATGCTTGATCCTCCCCCCAGTCCTGGCCAGATTGTGAAGAGGTGGAACCCTCCTTCCCTGACATGACAGCTGAGGCAATGTTGGGACATGCTAAAGGAATCCTTAGGAGATAATAATTCAAAGGAAACTGCAAAAGCCAACGTTATTTTGTTGACGGAGTAGAGAATGGAGACGGGTGAGTAAATAGTACTGACCAGACATCTCTGGGCTCCCACATGTTTCCCAGCCCCCTTGGGTTTAGGGAACCCACCTAAATCTACACCAAGAGCCGATGCACCTCTTGAGGTTCTGCTTGGCAACAGCTGTACAGACCACGGGGCAAGAAGACAGAGCCACGAGATGTAAGCAACCCAGACCCTGTCACAGCACAGGTCAGGGCTGCCCGGAGTTTGCCCCTACAAGAAATCAGCCACTGTTGGGCTATGCCTGTGAGAGTTTAGAGTTTGCCTGTTAGGACAGCTATTTTTTTTAATGTTTATTTTATTTTTTTTAAGAGACAGCGCAAGCAGGAGAGGGGCAGAGAGGGAGACAGAGGCTTTGTGCTGACAGCAGAGAGGAGGATGCGAGCCTTGAACTCACAAACCTTGAGGTCATGACCTGAGCCAAAGTCAAATGCTTAACCACCTGAGCCACCCAGCGCCCCTCAGACAACTATTATTGCTTAACCTAATGAATGTTTTGTAAACCTTTTCCCATATCCTTTGCATTTTCGTAAGCACACATGAGGAGGTAATATTACTGAGATTGTGAGACTTTTTTTTAAATGTTTATTTATTTATTTTGAGGGGTGGAGAATGGCAGAGAGAGAGAGAGAGAGAGAATCCCAAGTAGACTGCACACTCAGCAAGGAGCCCAACACAGAGCTGGATACCTTGAACCGTGAGATCATGACCTGAGCTGAAATTGGGTCAGATGTTTAACCAACTGAGCTACCCATGCACCTTGTGATTCTCAGACTTTAAACAATGTCTCCAGGGTCACATAATCCGCACATGTTGGCACTCATATTTGAACCGAAACTCGTCCAACTCCGAAGCAAATATTTCCACCACTCCCTTCTTCCAAGACTACAATCCTGCAATGATTTTGTTTGCTGGGAGTTCTTTCCCCTCTCCGAAACCCATCTCCACACCTTCCCATTTCCACTGACTGGGAAAAAGAAAGTTGAACAAATTCATTTCTTTTTTTAAGTTTACAAGGTTAATTTTTGCTAGCCTGAAATGTCCCAGGACCCTAACTCTCAGGAACCTCCTGAAAATATCTGGTCCAGGAAAACTTGCTTGCTTCAAAGAAGGGATAATATTTAGTTATATATGAAATTTATATGAAAACCCCATAGCATAAAAGTGAAAGAAATAGAGGCGCCTGGCTGGCTCAGTCAGTTGAGCATCCAACTTTTGATTTCAGCTCAGGTCATGATCCCAGGGTAGTAGGATTGAATCCCAAGAGGGGCTCCTTGCTGAGTATGGAGTCTAAGAGTGTCTCTTTCTTGGGGTGCCTGGGTGGCTCAGTCAGTTAAGTGTCCGACTTTGGCTCAGATCATGATCTCACGGTCCGTGAGTTTGAGCCCCATGTCGGGCTCTGTGCTGACAGCTCAGAGCCTGGATCCTGTTTCAGATTCTGTGTCTCCCTCTGTCTCTCTCCTCCCCCACTGATGCTCTGTCTCTCTCCCCTCAAAAATAAATAAACGTTTAAAAAAAAAGAGTGTGTCTCTCTCCCTCTGCCCCTCCCCCACATGCTCTTTTTCTCCCTCTCTCTCTCAAACTAAAGGAAGGAAGGAAAGAAGGAAAGAAGGAAAGAAAGAAAGAAAGAAAGAAAGAGAAAGAAAGAGATGAATAAACACTTATCAAAATTTGTGTTACAATAAACAGATGTAAATCATATCTAAATATTTTGCCATGAATTTTTTAAAACTTAATGAAGCAACAGCTCAAGAAAGAGAGGTGAGGGAACAGAAGAATATGAAAAGTGAACTGACAAAATTCAGGAACGAGTAGAATCAAAAATAAAATCATCACAGAAACGAAGATAAAACCACAAGCGGCACAAGAGAGAACGGACATCTCTGAAGACAGAAAAGGACAAAGGCCAGAAATTAGGGAAGCTAAAAGAACAGCAAATAAAGAGAGGAAGTGGTAGATAGGAAAGAAGGTCAAGAAGTTCCAACTTACACATAATTGGAGTGTCTGGGGAAGAAAAAGTAACAAAACAAATATTTAAAGAAATCAGCGGTGCCTGGCTCAGTCGGTTGAGCTTCCGACTTTGGCTCAGGTCATGATCCCACGGTTCGTGGGTTCGAGCCCCACATTGGGCTCTGTGCTGACAGCTCAAAGCCTGGATCCTGCTTGGGATTCTGCATCTCTCTCTCTCTCTCTTTCTCTCTCTCTCTGCCCTTTCCCCACTCTTGCTCTCCCTCTCAAAAATAAATAAACGTTAAAAAAAACTTTTTTTAAAAGAAATCATTCACCTGCATTTCCCTAATGAGATAAGGCACTTTTTCCTATGTTCTTTGGCCACTTGGCTTTCCTCGTTTGTAATGTGCCTGTTCTATTCTTCTAGCCACCTTTGTATTGATTTGTCCTGTTTTTTTCTTATTGATTTGTAAGGATTCTTTGTATACTCCAAATGTGAAGCTTTTGTGGGTTATATGCATTGCGAATATATTCTTCCACTCTGTGTCTTGGCTTTTTTGCTCTCTTAAAGATGGATTTTTTTTAAATTTTTTTTTTAACGTTTATTTATTTTTGAGACAGAGACAGAGCATGAACGGGGGAGGGGCAGAGAGAGAGGGAGACACAGAATCAGAAACAGGCTCCAGGCTCTGAGCCATCAGCCCAGAGCCCAACACGGGGCTCGAACTCACGGACCGCGAGATCGTGACCTGGCTGAAGTCGGACGCTTAACCGACTGCGCCACCCAGGCGCCCCAAGATGTATATATTTTTTAGTAAACTTTTTATTTTGGAATAATTTTAGGTTTGCAGAAAAGTTGCAAAGATAATTCAGAGAGTTCCCATACACCCTTCATCCAGCTTCCCCTAAAGTTAACATCTTAAATTACCATGGCACATTGGTCAAAATTAAGAAATCAATACTGTTACAGTACTATTAATTAAACTATAGACTTTTTCAGATTTCACCAGTTTTTTCATTCATGCCCTTTTTCTGTTCCAGAATCCCATCCAGGTTGTGACAGTTTCTCAGTCATCCCTTCTTTTTCATGATCTTGACACTTTCGAAGAGCGCTGATCAGGTATTTTGTAGAATGTCCCTCAGTGTGGGTTCATCTAATGTCATGTAATGATTAGACAGGGGATCTGTGTTTTGGGGAAGAATCCCACAGAGATAAAGTGCCCTTCTTCTTTCTGGGGACATGACTCCGAACTGCAAACTTAACTTTGAACATTTGGTTAAGGTGGTGTCTTCTAGGTTTCTTCGCTGTGGGGTGCCCCACCATTTCTGCTCTGGGGGCTGGGCCTGCAGACCTGGCCCCAAGCCTAATCCCTCATCTTGGCAACAACTTTATAGGCACCGAATTCTCCATCTTCAATCCCTCCCTAACTGAAATAGCTAATTGTTTCTGTTGCCTGGAGCTTAGTCTGCCCAATCCCTCTATTAGAGAAAGGAATAGAGAGAAAATAGACTAGACAGATCTAGTTACCAGAGGAGGAGGAGAAATCAAGGAGGTGAAGACCCCATCATGGAAGGAAAGCAAAGGATGGATGAAGAGACACAGAAATGGAAATACCCATGGCTGACAGATAAGAATGCCCAGGTGGTCCACAAGCACTGTTCATTAGCATCCTGAGAAAGATGCTCCATCTAGGAGAGAAAGGAAGTCAATCAGGGACACTGGCCTGAGGTTGGGAGGTGGCTGGTTGCCGGTGTGGACCTGAGAGCCTGACTCGTTGTGAGTTGAGGGGAAGCGGGCATGATGTTAGTGGACAACAAACAGAAGGTTGTGGAGAATGGCGCAAGACAGGGTGGGGTAGACCAGAGAGCTGTGACGTCCGGAGACTAAACAGCTAAGCCCCCCACACCACGCTACCTCCTGTCCCACACATCAGAACTTCCCTGTGTGGTTTCCAGTGCAATTAAAATTCCTGCAAAAGAATTCCAAACCCTTTAAAAATGATACATAAAGGCAAAGGGCACATTCATCAGGCAGGAGACCATGTCAACTAGGTAAGAAACTTCTCCCATATTCGTTGTGAAGCAGCTGCAAAGGCTCTAAAGACAAAACACTGCCCAGAAATGGTGAACTGGAGTGGAGTTACTGTTCTATCAGACAGGTGAGGCGTAGACTTTGAGAGCAAACAAAGGAAGTATGATTATAACCATTCTCCTTGTAAGTCAGAAAAGTTCCTTGGGATATTTCTAGACTACTGAGAATTTGGCAGACGCCCCATGGAAGTACTAGGACCCTGAACTATGTACATCCAATTAATTAAATAACCAATGTATTCATCTGCACCAGGGACTGTGACTGATTCACTCAGAGCTGCCAAGTGAGTGCCTGTGGGCCATGGAATAATGGCCCCAGACAGACAGAGAAAATTTATAGCTCTTGGCACCTATTCTGACTCCTTGTTTCCTTCTCCGCCTGTGCGGGGGTTTCAGGCTTTTAAAAAGAAGCTCATTTGTAGGGATTCAGTGGTCAAAATAGGGAGCACAGCACCACCCTTCTCATCCACTCTGCACCACTGGGTCCAGAGATAGAGGACTTCTCTTTGACAGCTTTTCAGGTTTGGGGACCTCCTACAAGGGTCTCTCTGGACCACACTTAGCCCACAGCCTGGTGCAAGGTCCATGTGGGGATTAGCCCAGAGGAGGCATCCAAGGGCACAGTGGGAGCTCAGAGGGAGCCATGAACCATGGCCATGGCTGACCAAAAAGGCACCTGCCTCTTGCTCGGTGCTGGAGATGGGAAGAGCTGGCCTTTAAGCTTCTGACTCTTTTTCTGGAGACATTTCTGTTTCTCTTTATCTAGGAAATCCTGCCATTATACATTTACCTAGCCTAACACCCTTGAATTGGGTTGACTAGTGTCCCCCCAAAATCCATGTCCTTCTGTACCTGTGAACCTGGCCTTTTTTGGAAGAGGGTCTTTGCAGCTGTCATCAATTTAAGACGAGGGTCCACTGGATTAGGTGGGCCCTAACCCAGTGACCGGTGTCACTTGCTGACAAACAAGGCAAAAGACGCACACACACACACACACACACAGGGAGAATGGCATGTGGACACAGAGCCAGAGACCAGAGCAATGCCATCACCAGCCCAAGAAGGCCAGCAACCACCAGACCCAGGAGAGGAAGAAAGAGCCTCCAGAGGGAGGATCACTGGCCAACACTTTCGGACCTCTGGCCTCCAGATCTGTGAGGAAAATGAATGTGTGCTGTTTTAAGCCACCCAGTTTGTGGGGCGTTGTTACAGCAGCCTCGGGCAATGTAGTATAAGCCCCAAATCTTGCTTACGTTTGCTCGGTGTGCGTCCTTTGGACACATTGCCCTGAACAAGATTTCTCCAACACACAGGATACAGTGACTGATTGGTGTTTCATTAATACCAGCAGGTACATACCTACACTTCAGATTTCTTAATGATTTCCACTAATAAAAAAGTCGATGAGTATTTATGGCCCTTGGTTGTCATTGTTGTTGTTAACACCCCTGAAATCTCCACAGAAAAAGAGAACAGAACTGGGGGCTCCTGGGCGACTCAGTTGGTTGAGCTTCTGACTTCGGCTCAGACCATGATCTTGCAGTTCGTGAGTTCGAGCCCTGCTTCAGGCTCTGTGCTGACAGCTCAGAGCCTGGAGCCTGCTTCAGATTCTGTGTCTCCCTCTCTCTCTTTTCCTCGCCCACTCATGCTCTGTCTCTCTCTGTCTCTCAAAAATGAATAAACATTTTTAAAAATTTTTTAAGAGAACAGAACTGGAAAACAAAACTCAAACCCATGAGCCCCATCCACAGCAGAGACTGTGACGGCAGACATAAATTTAAGGGCAAACTGCTCACAGCCCCGCGGCATCCCATAAGCCAGTGTTTGGGATGAAGATAGTGAAAAACAGTGGGCCCTCTCTCAGGTGGGCCTAGGAATCACAAAAGAGCAGCCGGAGCGGGGAGAGGTTTGAAGCCCGAAGCTCCTGGGCGAGAACAAGGGCTTCTGTGTGGTCCAAAGCTCCGTCCGGAACCCAAACTCAGCACCCAGGCTCAGAGAAGTGGGTTGATTGGCTCAGGCCTGCAGGGGAAGGGAAGGCCCCACGCGGTGGGCAAGGGGGTCAGAGAAGACAGGTGTCGGGGAGCAAGTGGCCATGTCTTATACATTCTGTGAAAAGAACAGAAAGGAGAGCTCTAGATGATGTTCCCAAAAGCGATCTTGGCCCCACCTTCTCCTCTCTCAATACAGAAAGTTCTTTTACTTAAACATGAGCAGCTGAGAGGAATCCCATTCACATATCCTACCGAGCGGGTCTGAGAGAAGGATGAGAAGCAGAGGCTTAATGGCCTCACAGCCAAGGAAGGCACCCCAGGATGGAGAAACCAGAACACGGAGGTAAATGGGTTGTCCAAATATCTCGAAATAATGGGGCACCTGGGTGGTGCAGTCAATTCTGTGTCCAATTCTTGATCTCGGCTCAAGCCATGATCTCACAGTTCGTGGGTTCAAGCCCCACATTGCGCTCTGCGCTGATGGCACAGAGCCTGCTTGGAATTCTGTCTCTGTTTCTCTCTGCCCCTCCCCCGCCTGTGTGTGTGTGTGTGTGTGTGCACACTCTCTCTCTCAAAATAAATAAATAAACATTTAAAAAAATTTTAAGTGTCTCGAAATTAGCTGAAACAATTAAAATGTTGGAAGCTCTGAAAAGACATCATGACTCAGAATTAGGGAAACTCAGAGAAGATGTGATGGAAGGGACAGTGTGAAGATAAGGGGAGGGGGAGAGATGTGGGGGGAGGGGGAGGGGAGAAGAGGGAGGGGGGAGGTGAAGGCAAGGAGGAAACAAAAACCATTGTAGAAATGAACCCAAGCCAGGAGAATCACGGATGCAAACAAACAATGGATGATGTCCCCAGTAAAATAAAAGATAAAAAAGGAAAAAGTTCCCTTCAAAGGGAACAAATAAGAAAATGAAAATAACTGTAGAGAAAGTAACAGGAGCTAGGCCAAGATGAAATATTTATAAAACAGGAATTACCAAGAAGAAAACAAAGCTATTAAACAGGATCATACTCAAAAGGAAAGCATGGAACATCTTTTCCTAAAATAAAGATACACCTGCACTTATGGGCACGCTCTACACCTAGCACAGCACACTGTATTCTGAGTCGTGGGCTCGTGAAACTATTGTGCTTCAGAAAGAAACCTACCTTTGTACATTGGTTACAAAGTCCAAGTCGCCTCTAAAGGAGAGAATATCAGCTTGCATTTAGACTTCTCAGCCACACTGTATGCCAGAAGACCATGGAGTAAAATATGTAAGACACTCAAGGCAATAAAAAGTGAACAAGCCAACCATGAAGTATAAAGACCATAGACAGACTGCCATCAATACTCAAGAGCTCGGGGACCATCACTCTCAAGAGCTCTTCCTAAAGAATCTGCTAGAGAACGAGCTTCGAACGACAAAATGACTGGAAAGACATTGCAAGGGCAAGCAGCAAGCTAGGTGCCAAGACTAAATGACCAACTGTAAGGGAGGTCATAGGGAAGGCAATGCCTGGGTCCAGATGCTGTAAATATAATACAACTGTCAAAAACGGGGAGAGGGAGAGGGCAGGGAAAGGACATAAAAAGTAGAATCAGCTTGCCGATGGCCTCACAGGTAAGAGCAGGAAGTAGAAGTGTGTTGCTTCAGGTTATATTCTGGGAGAGGGAGATGGGAGCAAAGAGAAGTTAATGGTTGATTTTAATACTGCTCCTGGTAGAGAACTAACAGAAAAATAGGCAAAAACAGGGCACTGAAGGTATCATGTAACAGTATTGAATAAATGTCATCATTAGAACAATAATTCAAACCTTCCTAAATACCAAAAGAGATCACATAAAATAGATCCCATGGAGACCTACATGTGGTAAACCAGTGTGACCGGACTGAGGCCAAGCCTATTGGTCATATCAATACATGCAATCGAGTTTAACTTAGCTACTAAAAGAAAAAAATATATTCAGATTGGCTTCAAAGGCAAAATCTAATATCATACTACATGTCAGAGACTCTCCTAACCCAAAGGGATGCAGAGATGTTTAAAAAATGGGTAGAAAGGGGCATCTGGGTGGCTCAGTCGGTTGGGCGTCCAGCTTTGGCTCAGGTCATGAGCTTGAAATTTACAAGTTCGAGCCCCGTGTTTTGCTCTGTGCTGTCAGCTCAGAGCCTGGAGCCTGCTTTGGATTCTGTGTCTGCCTCTCCCCTACTCGTTCTCTCTCTCTCTCTCTCTCTCTCTCTCTCTCTCTCTTTCAGAAATAAATAAACATTATTTTAAAAAATTAAAAAAATTAAAAATGGGTAGAAGAAAATTAAAAGTATGTAAAAGATAGAAGAGGCAACTACAAATAAAAAAGAAATCATGAGTTGCCATCTCAATATCTAGCAAGGTAGAATTGGGGCCAAAGAGCATTAAGTGAACCAAAGTAGGTCACTGAATACTTTGAAGTCTGAAGTCTAAAATTCATGATGAAGATTTAACAGTAATACTTCAATGCACACAATGTCTTAGCAACAACTTTCATAAAGCAGAAAGTGCCGTAAAGACGACAGGAAAAATATATAGAAACACATTTTTAAATACCAAGAATATCTAGTATCTCAAACCAATACAAATAGGCTAACGGATGGATGGATGGATGAATGGATGGATGAATGGATTGAATGGATAGATGATAGGTAGGTAGATAGATAGATAGATAGATGTAGGTAGAAAACTTAAAAAACAAAATAATGATGGTAGATCATATAGATGGATAAGAGACAAAGGCAGATGCTACAATGTACCACCCTTTTTCCTTCCCCCAAGGAAATCTAAAAAAGATTTAATCCCCCACCCTACTGCAAGTGCCATCAGATGATGGCCCTCAGCTATCAGCACTCATGTGGGTTTGCCTCAGCTGCAGAAAACTGCCTTGTCCAAGGTCACACCTCTCTCCCAGCAGCCCACATCCAATGCTGGGTTAACTCGAGGCAAGAGCAGCCCTGCCCATCCCTCCATCCCAGCTCCAGGGCTCTCTAAGGAGTAGCAGGGCACTCTGTTGAGGTTGTTCAATTTGTCCCTCTGTCTGATCCTACTTTGTTCCCATCCCTTCCACAGGTGTTCATCCAAAGATTCTTTTGTCTTACATGCTAGTCTTTGTCTCAGAGCCTGCTCCCCAGGAATTCAACTCGTGACAGAAACATACACATTAAAAATGCACTGAAATGCAATTTCTCGCCTACCAAATTAGGCACACAGCCAAAAGTGTGACAACGTACTCTGTCTGCAAGGTTAGGGATAAAAGTAGTCTTACCTTGCTGGTGGGAAACTTAGCAATATCTTACAAAATTACGTACACGGTGGCCTCTGACCCAGAATATTTGGGAATTTATCCTATAGACAAACTAGCAAATATATGAAAAGATATATGCACAAGGCCATTTATTGTAGCACAACTTTATAATGACAACAAAGGACTGGAAATAAATAACAACAAAGGACAGGTTAAATAAACAAAGTATGGCCACATGGTGAAGTCATATACAGCTATGAAAAGTAACAAGGAAGATCTCTTTGCACTAGCGTGGAGTGTTTCCCACATAGCAAGTAAAAAATCAAGGAATAGAAAAATGTGCCCAGGGTCACCTGGGGGGCTCAATCGATTAAGCATCCAACTTTGGCTCAGGTCATGATTTCATAGTTCGTGAGTTCGAGCCCTACATCAGGCTCCGAGCTGGCAGTGTGGAGGCTCCTTGGGATTCTCTCTCTCTCTCTCTCTCTCTCTCTCTCAAAAATAAATAAACATTAAAAAGTTTTAAAAGAGAGAGAGAGAGAGAAGCAATCAGTTATTTATGTGTCTCCTGTTGGAATAACGCACAACCAACCAGGGAATAATCCTGCCAAAAAATTAAATGTGAGTCTGATAACGACTGTAGGTTTAACCACCAACTTATGAGAAATATAAGTGACAGAGGAAAATGTAGGTGAGCTGACCATCCTGGTTTGCTCAGGATCGCCTCCGTTTTAGCACTGGCCAAACCGGGCCAGTTGTCACCCTAATGTTAAGCTACATCACATGGATGAAATCAGCAAACTCCAGTTGTAGAAAACTCTAAAAGATGGACAACCTAAATCCTTTGATCAAAACCCAAAAAAGCAAGGAAAACGTCTGGACACAGATACTCTGGATTAAAAGGTAGTTAAGTGTCCCAAAGCCCCAACTGCAAGGTATGAACCTTATTTGGTTTCTGACTCAAATAAATATATTTTTTCAAAAATGTTTGAAACTACTAAAGGACTTGGATCACTAACTGGGTATTGGATAATATGGAGGAATTATTACATTTTAGGTGTGGTTATGCAATTGTGGGCTTTTTAAAAAGAGTCTTCAGCTTTTAGAAATACTGAAATACTTTCTGATGGAATTATATGGTCTCTGGGCTTTGCATCCCAGATTTGCAAAATCATCTGTGTCAGGGGAGTCATTGGTACGGATGACACAAGATCGGGCAGAAATTGATGACTGTTGAAGTTAGAGGATAGGTACACAGAGGATTATTCTCATATGCTTGGTGCTATGTACATGTTTAACATTTCCATAATAAGGGGCCCCTGGGTGGCTCAGTCGGTTAGGCGTCCGACTCTTGGTTTCAGCTCAGGTCGCGGTCTCGTGGTTCATGGGTTCAAACCCCACACGGGGCTCCATGCTGACAGTGCAAAGCCTGCTTGGAGCTCTCTCTCTCTCTTCTCCCTGCCTTCCTCAGCTTGTGCTCCCTCTCTCTCTCTCAAAATAAATAAATAAAAACTTGTAAAAATTAAAAAAAAACAAGATTTCCATAATAAAAACAAATTTTAATTCAAAAAATAAAAACTTCTAGGACTGAGGCTGACTGGAAAGTTGGGCCCTAGAGGCATCCCTTTCCTCCCTGCGCACTGAGGCAACAGACACCTGCAGGCGGCTGTTGGGGAGCTGGCGGTCTCTGTCGCCACAGGGGTGGCTCCTGCAGCAGCCGCGGTTGGTGTGAGTTGGCGGGCTCACTCCCAGGGCACCCGCAGCTCCCTGACCTGCTGGGATCATCACCCTTTCCTCCCTTTTGTTTTCCCATTCCCTCTTCCACATTTGTAACCCATGTTGCCAATGTTCCTGGCACTAAATCCCCCCCACCCCCGGCTTGAAGTACCCAGAAGAGCGTGTGCTGCTAGGAGTGGACATGGACAGATACAACAGGACAGCACGCGAGGAGGTGGCCATTGCAGAGCCGGGGCCGATTAGGAGAGGGGTATGGGACTGACACAGAGAAGCAAACCTGGCCTTCCTCTGCTCTGGGCACAGGGGAGCTCATCCGCGGCCAGTCTCATGCGCTCCCTCTCCCCACCTGTCCTTGCCTGCCTCTGGCTGTGACGCGGCCAACACCCCATCCTCTCCTGTAAAATCGATCCAGGGACAGGCGATCAGGGCTGGCCCGGAACCCCTTCCATCCCTAGAGACCTGGGGTCTTTCGTCCTATAGGTCTTGCGCCATTCACTGGACATTTCACACTCCAGTAGCAGGAAGGAGAGGAAGGAGGAGAGGTGAAAAGGGAGTTCTCCTCCTCTTGAAAGGCACCTTTCAAAAGTTACACAGGACACTTTCACTCCCACCTCAGCCACAGAGGAGGCTGGGCAACGTGGTCCTTCTTCTGGGAAGCCCTGGGCTTGGCTCAAAAGCAGGGATTCCATTGAATGTCAGGGCAGGCACTTAGCAGCCTCAGCCGTGAAGGGTTGTTACCATCCATGTGACTGGAGTCCCCACCACAGTAACGGGACTGACCTGTCATCCCCTATCCCTCCCAGCAAACCCCTTTAAAAAGTCCCCTTCACTCGTAGATCTGGGGGGCAGGGGTCGGAACATGCTGCAGCCATAGTCTTGGGGTGTCTCCTGGTTCCTAACCGTCTCTCTCTGCTCTTGCCTCATCCATTTTGCAGCCGTGTCTTCCTAGAGATGCCCCTTTCCCCCCTCCCCAAAGCACCTCTATCACACAGCGATGTGTGTAATGAACTTCTACTAAAGGCTTGCAGAGCATCGGGGACTAATTTTACCACGAGTAGGAAATAACCCAGTACTGAAGGTCAAACATCAATCCTCCTAAAAATTCACCAACTGTTTCCTGCCAAAGAATAATTTCTTACTGCCGGTGTGTCTACACAGGTCCTAGACGTCTTCTGGCTCCTTCTCCCTCTCACTTCTGCGTCCCTCCCCCTCTCCTAAGATGCCCATAAGATCTCAAACATTATTTCTGTTATTTCGTCCCTACCTCCAGCTCACTTAGCCAGGCCATTCTCCAGGGACCTCATCTTTAATGACCGAATAGGCCCATCAAGGTATGTCTAAATAAAGAAGCCATTCGTTTCCTGATGGGAATATTCTGACTTTCTCCCAGGACGTCCTGCTCAAACTATGGTCCGCTTTTTAATATATTTCTCCTGCTACAGGTAGAAAGTCTGCCTTCACTTTGAGTGGGAACACATGGCAGTAAAGAGTCATATTGGGTAAACAGTGGCTCACCACACTGGGAAGGTGGGGGGGGGTGCAGGAAGAGGGCTGTGAAACCCCTTCCCCAATAAATTGTAAAGGGCAGGTAGGGTTACAGCAGGATTTCTCAGCCTCGGTACTACCAATATTTTAGGCCAGATAACTCTTTGTCACAGGGGCTGTCCTGTGCCTCATAGGACTTTTAGCAGCATCCCTGGCCTCTACCCTCTAGATGCCACCTACCCCTCACCCCTAGATGTAACAACCGAAAGTGTATCCAGCCATTGCCAGGTATATCCTTGGGGACGAAATCACCCCTGATCGAGAGCCATGGGCCAGAGGAAAGATGCACCTGCCAGGGTAAGGGGCAAGGCAAGGTCACGTTGCTCTATGCCTTCTGACCCCAGGCTCTCACGGCTCCCTTGAGGTTGATCCTGTGGCCAGGGAGTCAGAAATGGAGAGGTGGCCAGTGAAAGAGCCTGAGAGGCAATAGAACGAGGGCAGCATGTGGATTATCCGAGTGATGGTGATTGAAACAGATTCCTCCTCAAAGATAGCAACACCTATAGAGGAGGCTCAGCACAACCCCGCCCCCGTCCCAGAGGAAGGCTCTCAACACAGGCTGCCTGACGGGAGTCTAGTGTGTTACCTTCAGGCCCAAAGGACAGCCCGGGTTTTATGAGGGTTTGTCCGAAAGGTTGGAAGGTCATGAGTTGGGCATCTGGCAGGATTGAGAGGCCAGAAGCCCTACGTTCTAGACCTGGCCCTGACACCGATTATCTGTGTGACCTTGGGCAAGCCCCGTGTTCTCTCTGGGGCTCAGTGACTCAGTCAGTCTCTGTCATGAATGGATAGAACCAAGTGCTCCCCCAAAAGTCTTCCAGCTCTGGCCCCATGAGACTGTTTCCATGTGTTTCCCGGCTCCTTCTCCACCACCTGTGGGGCTTTCCCGCAGCCCACTTTTCCAACCCCTCATTTTCTCTTTTTTTTAATTAAAAAAGGTATTTATTTTGAGAGAGACATAGAGTATGAGCAGGGGAGAGGCAAAGAAGGAGAGAGATGATCACAAGCATGCTCAACACTGTCAGCGCGGAGCCCGATACGGGGCTCGAACCCACAAATCATGAGATCATGACCTGAGCCAAAATCAAGAGTTGGACACCCAACCAACTGAACCACCGAGGGACCCCTTCATTTTTTTTAATGTTTATTTACTTTTGAGAGAGAGTGTGTGTGCATGAGCGGGAGAGGGGCAGAAAGAGGGAGGCAGAGGACCCAAAGAGGGCTCTGTGCTGACAGCAGAGAGCCTGATGTGGGGCTCAGTCCCATGAACTGCGAGATCATGACCTGAGCCAAAGTCAGACGCTTAACCAACTGAGCCACCCAGGCGCCTCCAACCCTGACAGTTTTCTTTTTTTTTTTAATATTTATTTACTTTTGAGAGAGAGAGAGAGAGAGAGAGAGAGAGTTGGGGAGGGGCAGAGAGAAGGAAATGCAGAATCTGAAGCAGGCTCCAGGCTGTCAGCACAGAGCCGGATGCAGGGCTTGAACTCATGGACCTCAAGATCATGACCTGAGCCGAAGTCGGATGCTTAACTGACTGAGCCACCCAGATGTCCCCTACCCTGGCATTTTTCAATCAGCCAACCAGCCTGTACTGAGCCCAGCCCTGTGCCAGGCTCGGTGACAAGTGACAAAATGGACACCGTGAAAACATGAGGCTTCTATTTCCTACACTCAGGACAGAGGATGCAGGAGACAGAAAGCATCGCTCTGTGGCTGGCCTTCACATGCTCCTCTGGTGACAGACTTCCCTTCACTTCTTGTCAGCTTCAGACTCAGCCCCCTCTTCAAGGAATTTATAGTCGTGTTAGGAAGACAAGACTAACACAGATTTCGGTTTTATTTTGCCAAAGGTGAAAAATGCCACCTTCTCCACAACAGCAACCGGTAAAACGTATCCCCAAAATAACCTGGTTTATATCAGGTCTGTTTCATAATTTTTAACCCTTAAATGGGCTTTTAAATTCTACTCGAAACTATAGGGGCGCCCGAGTGGTTCAGTCGGTTAAGCGTCTGACCAGCTCATGTCAAGATCTCGCGGTTCATGAGTTTGAGCCCTGCATTGGGCTCTGTGCTGGACAGCAAGGAGCCTGAAGCCTGCTTCAGATTCTGTGTCTCCTTCTCTCTCTGTCCCTCTCCCGCCTGCACCCGGGCTCTGTCTCTCTCTCAAAAATAAATAAACATTTTTTTTAATTTTAAATAAAATAAAATAAATCCTACTCTAAACTACAAAAAAGAACAAATCCATCATTTAGAGCTCGTTCCCAGGACCCTGTTCTCTGGCCAGGGAGCGCATGTCTTACATGGGTCCATGTAGATGTGTCCTGCTAAGACTGGTCCATTCTGCCACGAACTGAATGTGTGTGTCCACCCACCCCAAAAAACCATTCATATGTTGAATCCCAATGCCCAAGGTGACTGTATGAGGAGGTGCGACCTTTGGGTCGTGACGGGGGAGCCCTCAGGAAGGGGATCGGTGCCCCTTACACTGTGTGAGGACGGCCCTCTGTGAACAGGAAGCAGGCCCTCCCCAGACACAGAACCTGCTGATGCCTTGATCTTGGACTTGTCAGTCTCCAGGACTGAGAAATGAATTTCTGTCGTTGATAAGCCACCGGATCTGTGGTATTTTTGTCTAGCAGCCCAAAGGGACTGAGACTCCTCCGGTACCTCATACTCCCCCGTGTGTTGGAGCCTAAATTCCCGTTGGAAACTCCTCTCTCTCTCCCAGAACCCCCGCCCCGAGCCACAGCTAATAGACCTTACCATCACAACTGTGATGGCTGCTGTCATGCGTCGGTGGATTGTCATCAGACCGGCCCTGTCTGAGGACCTGGGGGAGCAAATGGGACCCTGCCAAGTTCAGATTTCAATTTGTGGATTCCTCCCCTACGTGAGAAAGATTTCAGGGAGTGGCCTGCTATTGTGATGTCTACTAAAACCCCTTCTCAAGCTCTCCTTTACAGCAAGGAGAACGCAATATCAGTCCAGAAAACTTCTGCCCGGCCAGACTGACAGCAAGAAATGCAAGGTCAGTCCTTTCGAGAGTCATCTGGGGCCCACCACCTGGGTGTGGGAGCACAGCCACAGGTGAGATCAGGGTCGCAGGTAAGCAGGTGGCACATAAGTGGCTCTGTGCAGAAATTGCTTCTACTTCAAGCTTACCTGGGTCCCAGGCTGTAATTCACACAGAGCCCCAGTCCAGCATGTGGCAGCTTCCAGATTTCTTGTGGGAAGAAAGCATGGCGAGGACTGGAACCAGACACATCACAGTCAGCGGGAGCCTCCAATACTGGAGACTGAACACCCCCCCCCCCAATTCCAAGCTGTACTTGACCAACACAGAGCTGGACAAGGGGCAAGGCTCTGATACAGGAGGCATCCTGCATCCAGGGGGGAAACCAGGAACTGTGAAAACTGGGAACAGGTCACACTGCAGATAGGCTGAATGAGGGGTTCCAGCTCTTTCTTGCCACATTCTAGATGTCTAGCCCCCGTCTGCCTCCATGGAAACCCCACAGGGAACCCCTCTATGCTGTAGGGCTGAAAAGACAGCCAAAAAGTCGTGCAGCGGACTTGTCGTTACTGAGGAGAGCACCCCCATCCACATTAGGGAGGCTCTCTCCTAGGTTCCAGGTCTGCTTGGCCAACACAGCATCACAACCAAGAGTGGTCCCAGCACGGAGGAGCACAGTATGTCACAGAAATGCCACAGAGGATCACTGACAAGTCTTCATGGGGAAGACCGGTCTTGGAGGACGAGAAGGACTTGACTCGGAATAAATGAAGGGCTGCTGCGCCCTCACAGAAGTGGGAGCTTCGTCATCCCCTTGCGTTTCCCTCCTGTGTTTGTGACTGAACTATGGGCGGCTGACACGCATGGTTGGGTCTCACACAACCACCCTTGTGTCCCACACAGCTCCTGACTTGTGGCTAGAGGTCAGGAAGCCTTATTTGCCCCTCAACCTTCCGGCCTTTGACAACTTTGGGCCCCATTCTCCTCCACTGAACATTGGGGTGGCGGCACTCTGCAATCTAAGGGTCTTTCCTGGCTTTCTGCCATTCCAGGGGGAGCTCAAGAAAAATATTTTAATTGAAAACTATCCTGCTCTTGGTTGAGCCGTAGAATCAAGACAGGGTAGCCTGGGGTAATGACAACCCCCGCAGATGGTCCAGTTTGCTCCTCTCAGAGCGAGGCAGCTGCTGGTGTTGTGCAGTGAGGGCGGTGTGCAGACAGAGAAGTGTCCGTCCCCTTGGCACCGGTAACTTCCAAATCGCCAAGCATTTAGTCAAAGGAGCCGCCTCTCTACCAAAGTCACTGGGAGCTTTTCTGCATTTTACTCATTTCCAAGCCACAAATGTGATGGTTACCCAGAACATTCAATGTTTGCCAGTCAGCGGGCAAAGAGCTAGTGGGAAACCATGAGGACTCAGTCCTCGGCCAGCAGGGCTTTGCCCCTAGCCCCACCTCCCCCCGGGGAAAGGGTCTGATACAAGTTGGGTGTCTAATCAGCAATGGCACTTGTGGTCCCTGCCAGACCCAGTTCCTTCACCAAACGCTTGAGGTCCCAAGAGAGTGGCCTCAGCTGGAGCTGGAGTGTGTGCCTCTGAAGGAGGGAAGCTAACTGATTCATGAACGAATTTTCCTAAGACCCATGCTGGATAGCCTGGCTTAAAATGGAGCACTATCTCTATGCCCTTCAGGACTGCCTGTGTGGAGGGACAGTGACAGGAGCCACTGGACTGAGCCGAGACATCCTCAGATCTGGACCACGCTTTGCCTCTGCTGTGCTGTGTCCTTTGCCTGTTCCTCGCCTCCTCTCTAAGTGCCCACCTCTAGAGCTAGACTCGTTAGGAATCACTGTTGTGGGGAAACTGCTTGCTAATCAGGAAGGAGGGAGGGAGGGAGGAAGGAAGGGGGAAGGAGGAGAGGGGGAGGGAAGAAAGGCAGGGAAAAAGGAAAGAAGGAAAGAAGGGAGGGAAGAAGGGAGGGAGGGAGGAAGGAAAGAAGGAAGGAAGGAAGGAAGGAAGGAAGGAAAGAAGGAAGGAAGGAAGGAAGGAAAGAAGGAAGGATGGAAGGAAGGAAGGAAAGCTTTCCTGCAGCCACCTCTCCCTTCTAGGGCCATAGTTAGTTCATCTCTGGGTCCATCTGATATAAATCTGGATAACGTCCCAATAGCCTGAAAAGGTCTCTTGGAAGGAGAGGCGTAGAGCTTTAGGCAATGTCTGCTGAGAAGAGTCTGGAACAACTGCAATGGATCTGCCCAGACCATTGAGGGGAAATCTGAATGTCCGAGGGCAGGCCAGAGAAGCAGGGGGAAAAGAAGAGGCCGAGAAGTGTCTTCAGAAAGATGGGAACCGACCAAGAGGGTCTTGGGAGGACTAGGAAGGAGGTCAGCTGACGAGAAAGGCACTGGGAAGGAGGCAGCCAAGAATTTAGAGCTGGAAAGTTTGACATCGTCTTGTCGGTTGTTTGCTGGGCTGTGTAGTGAGGTCACCCGCTGGCACCCACAGCAACCCCTCATCTTCAGTAATCATCGGCTACCCACAGCAGCCTTTGCTTAGTGGTGCTTTGGGACAATGAAGCGGGTGGAGGGAGTGTCCAGCTTGAGTCAGGGTGGCACGGAGGAGAGATGACAGCAGGCATTGGGGTCTACACCATGCTCACGAGACAGGTGCCTGCAGAGACACAAGTCACAGGGGGCTTAACCCAGAGCAGAAGCCTCACCCCTTGGACATCCACGGGGATGTGGCGAGGCATTGAGAAGGGTATCCTTCTCTCCATGGGATGCAGCATGACCCATTTCTCATCATTTTAAGGCCAGGGCTCCCCAAGGGCTGGAGAACAGAGGGCAGCTGGGTCGTGTCACTAAATTGTTGCTTAACCAATCCTCATTTCCCCACGCTCCCCGTGCCGGCCCTGAGAATAACTCTTCTTTATGGACACTCAGTGCCCCACATAAAACCAACTTCCCTCCCCGCAGGTCGGTCACAATTCCGAGACGCCTAGGGCAGTTTGACATTAAAATAAAGCACTCCACGGTCATTTTCCCATCTGCTAAGAGTTTTATTCCACTGAGGCTGCTTAAGACCACGAGAACAGCCTCATTTGACCTTCCTCGTGTCCCTAATCATCAAGTTCCCTCTGATTCTCCGGCTGTCAGCTGCTGGTGGGGCAGAAAGAGGAAACAAAGCCATTACATATGGTGGCTGGTTGCGGGAGCCCTCTCCAGACTGTTTCCCTAATGACTGATTTTCTTGCCAGTTAGCATCTAAGTCTTTTGCAGCCAGACCTTATGCTATTGCTAATTTTAAAATAATGGTAAGACAGTTGTGCTAAATTCTTCTGCTCTGGTTTCTTAGCAATGGCTCTTACAGACTTCCAACTCACTTATAAGGTATGATTATAAAATAATGAAGCTGATTATTTAAACAAATGCCTCAGAATATGTGCTCCTCTTTTTTTTTTTTTTTTTTTTTTGGAAGACAAAAGTTAACAACGACAACAACAACAAAAACTTGAACTGCACTTGGATCAGAAAATAAAGTATCAAGTCTCGCTGTATTTGCCATGCTCCTGCGCTGATACATTGGGATAAACCGAGTTCTTGTTGGGTTTAATATCATGCACCATGCACCCTTAAGAAAACTATTACTATTCCATCTTTTACTAAAGCATTAATTTTCACACCAACCACTCACTTATGACATACAATTATCTAAAAGTGTCTCAAAATACCCATCTTAGAAGTGTCTGTGCTTCGAATTTGTTTCAGTGTGTTTGAGTACTTGAGATAGACTGACCCGCCATGTGTCCTGTTTACGGTCCCCATGGTGAGACCAGCAGGACGCCGATGAGGAAGTCACCTCATACCATACGAGCGGGGTGAAGTCTCATCTGAGTGGCCCAGCAGAGTACCTTTCAGTTCCCACTGGACTGTCCAGCCCCTGGGGGATATGTCCCACAGACCTGAAGCTGGAACTGAACAGCCCTAGGAGGACTCTCTCTCAGCCTTGACCATCACAAGACAAACGAAAAGAAGGCAGTAGTGGGAACCCTCTACGCAGAGGCCAGGTGGAAACTGGACAGTGGGAAGCTGGAGACAGGCAGCAAGGCACGCTCCCAAAGTGCCTGCAAAGTCCCCCCAGGGCCACAGTGAAGGGCTCTTGGAGGAGAGGTAAAGATGACCAATACTCAGCCAGCACCCTTTCCGAAGACAGAGAAAACAACAGGTGGGGTGTGGCAGGGGTACTAACAAAGGTTTAAGGAGCGGGGTGCCTGGGGGGCTCAGTTGGTTGAGTATCTGACTCTTGACTTGGGCTCAAGTCATGATCTCACAGTTCATGGGCTCTGTGCTGATAGCGAGGAGTCTGCTTGGGGTTCTCTCTCTCTCTCTCTCTCTCTCTCTCCCCCCTCTCTCTGCCCCTCCCCAGCTTCCTCTCTCTCTCAGAATAAAAAAATAAAAATAAAAACTTAAAGCAAAAAAAGATCTGGGGAGAGTGCTATAAGGAGGTTTAGATCAACAGAGAAGCCCGGAGAGGTCCGACTCCATCTGAGCTAGGACTTGAAGGATAGATGGATTTCTCCAGACCAGGAATGACAGAGTTTGAACTCCAAGAAGAGAGGAAAATGGAGCAGATACAGGGAGAACACAAGCGCAGTTAACAGAACACGATCTCATGTGGCTGGCGTGTCGGGCACGTGGCAAAAGAAGTATAAACACAGGCGAGTCCAAAAAGGAGGAAGAGAACCTTCCCTGTCACTCACACTGACACAAAGGGCTTTGTCCTGCAGGCAAAGAGAAGGCCGTCTCTCCCTTTAGGACGTGCTTATGCAGTGCGGGCAGGTGAATAGCAGAAAAGCCCTGGCACCAGACCTCCTTCCCCCGCACTGCAGAGACCAGAACCCAGAAAAGGCCAGGCTGAAGGGCTGCCTCTCAAATTTTGGCCAGGCTGGGGACATGGCATTTGAGAGGGTGGTGCTGGGAAGCAGGGCAGGGGTTCCTCAAAGCTCAGGTGAGCTGTGGCCACCACAGCATGTCCAGCTGTGCCCAGAGATGCCCACCAGCAGGGATTCCAGCCCCAGAGGGCACCAGACAAGGTCCCTAACTGTAACTCAGAGCGGGGACCCATCCCTATGTGCTGAGCTGAGCCAAGAGAATGGTATGGAAGATGTAAAGAACGTGGGCCCTTGGGGGCCATCTCCAAGGTACCAGACCCATGTCTACTAATCATCAAGAGAGACTCAGGGAGTGCCAGAAAGCCCGAGCTGCTTGCTCAACCCTCATGCCTCAAGCCTGGCTGCACAGGAAGACACAACCCCCAAAGTCAAGCACGCAGTCCCTTTTGATGTAAGAATTTTACTGCTAATCACTACCCAAATGCAGAAATGTTCCTTTAGTAAATTGCTGAGTGCCTACTCTGGGGGAACTGCTGTGCTTGGGGCTAGGGGACACAGACAGGGACACAGTGTGGCACAGAGGCAGTAAACCCCCATATCTGGCAATCTAGGGCAGGGAAAGCAGAGGGAGCACAAGGGGCTCCCAGCCCCCAGAGAGGGGGTGTTCCAAGTGTTTCCTGGAAACAAGAATCACCTGAGGACCAATAGGAATTCACCAAGCGAAGGGTCCTCCAGTCAAAGGAGCAGAAGGTACAAACGTCTGCAAGGCAGGGAAGGTTCTCGAAACCCAGACCCTTGCAAAGGTCTCCTAGTCACTGTCCCTAGAGCAAGGGCAGCAGTGTGCCCAAAAGTTAAGCCAGCAGCTGGAGGCTTGGCCCATCTGGATTTATACTCCCTGGAGCTGCGGATGTCTGGCAAGTTAATTCAGCCTCTTGGGCTTTGGTTTCAGGCAGTGGGAATAATGGTCACCACAGAGGATGTGCTGAATGAGTATCAGTTACTCTTATGTGTCGATGAAATGTGAGAGCGGCCCCTGTCTGCACTGAGCAGGGGTGAGAGTCCACGAAGGAACAGGTGCACCAGGACCGAGAGCAGTGACTGAGTCACTAGGCGGGGACCAGAGAGGGCCTCACTCCGCTCCTGGACTGTCAGGTGCAGAGGTCAAGGTGGGGCGGGCCGCCTGGTTCTGTCCCGTCATGGGGTCCTATCCCCAAGCTCTGACCCAGCTCCGGGCTCAGCTCCCTGTCTTCCTGGGTGTCGGCAACTGCTCGGATCATTTTCCTTTTGCCCACCACAGCCTCCTCAGCCCCCGCCCCACCCTTCTGGCCCTCTGGGTTTGGGAGAACCCTCAACTCTGGACAACAAATCCCCAACACGTGAGTGCCCAGCTTGCAGGAGAGGAGGGGACCGCATCCTCACTTTTGCCTCCCCCTCCACCAAAGTCCTTGTGGCTCTGGGAGCCCAGGTGACAGGAGCGGCCAGGGAGCAGGTCTGGGGCAGTGAGCAATTGCCACAGAGCTCTGTAGAGCAGACAGGAGGACTGGCATGGAGGAGAACTTGGTGACGGGGACGGGGAGGGGAGAGGGTGCGGCCGGGGAGAGGGGCTGAACCCTGGGAAGACGTCCTCCTTCTGCTTCCACCAGCCACATGAGACCTTCCCCGGCCCCTGCCTGTCCAACCCCAGGGTCTTTGTCCCAGCAGGGAGGGCAGTGTTTGTATCCATCCATCCGTCTGTCCGTCCAGGAAACACACCACATCCCAATGCCGGGCATTGTTCTAGGTCCCACAGAAACACCCCCATGGGGCCGTTACTCTCTTTTTTTTTCTTAATTTTTGAGAGAGGGGAAGGGCAGAGAGAGAGGGACAGAGAATCCAAAGTGGGCTCTGTGCTGACAGCAGAGAGCCCGATGCAGGGCTCGAACTCACGAACCGTGAGATCATGACCTGAGCCAAAGTCAGACTCTTAACCGACCGAACCGCCTGGGTACCCCTGTTGCTCTGTATCTTACTGCCTCAAGCCAGTGAAGGAAACCCCATCAGGTGCAGGCACCCTGGGGCCTAGGGCCCACTATGAGTGGTCATGGCAGACTTGACCTTCATCAGCCCAACGGAGAGCTCGAAGGCTGTGGGCACAGCTATTCTTTATAGCGCCACTCATGTGTGCTAGGCAGAACATGACCCCAGACCGGCAGGAGGAAGGGGGCTGTCACCTGGCCAGGAGAGGGGAAGGCCAGAGCAGGCTAGGAATGGGAGCCGGGGGAGTCTCCATGCTGGATTCCCAGACCGGGCTGCACTCCCAAGTGCAGCACCCTACCTGCCTTTCAGGCCCGCAAGGCCCAGGCTCGAGCCTATGCCCTGCAGCCGGTGAGTGTCAGCCCCAGTGTCATGCCCTCAAGGTCACTATCACTCCTCCCATGCAGTCTGAAGCTTTGCACTGCCACCTGTGAGTAGTGTGACCACCGGCCAGTCACCTACCATCCTGAGCCTTAATCTGCCCACTTGGACTTACTACTTCTCCCCCTGAGGGTTAAATGATGCAGGTTCCGAGCACCTAGCTGCAGCTGTGCAGGCGAACTGATCCAGTAATTAAAGCCACGGTCACTGTTGTCTTCCACCCACCCTCAGCAGGTGGCTCTCGGCAAGGACCTGGCCCAGGGCATCCTGACCACACTGGCCGCTCTCCCGCTACAGATTGAGCAACTGACCCCTGGGACACCCATGGGAGTCCGTCTCAGACAAGCACCAGAGTCCCACTGGGCCAGTGACTGGCTGTGGGGGCTGGTATGGTGCCGCAGAGGGATGGCCGGCATCCACCTGATACAAAGCCTAGAGAGTGCAGGCAAAGGTTTCTTCTCCTTCCCCACCAGGTGCCCACCAACACCAGGCCCTGACTCACTGGGGTGGCCCCCAGCCCCTCCCCCAGCCTCCCCCAGCTCCCACGCTTGTGGGGCAGAGTAGTATGAACTGTGGCTGAGTCCCACGAGTATACTCTAAGGCCAAGGGCGGACAGTAACACGGATGCAGCGAGCATCAGACGGCAGGCACTTGGCCCAGCTCACACAGGCCCAGCGTGCCAGGTGCACTGAGCTGTCGGTATTGTACTTCTCCCCGCCAGCCTCACGGTCACCTCTGCCTGTGTCTGCCTCTGCCCTGTGCTGAGGGGCTCTGCTCACCACCTCCCCCCCTACATCACATACATCAACCCCCCAGGAAGTCGTGCGTGTGAACTCCCAAGTCACAAGCATATGCGGCAATCCTGGGAGGGGAGCCAGGGCCCTGGTGCAGAATCACGCGGACAGGAGAAATTCTCTCCCTTCTCTCCTACCTGCTCTGGGCATAGCAAGAACTCTCAAGAGAGCACGGTCTCCCGCCCCATCCGAGGCATGCGCCGTGAGAATAGCCACATTTGATTTCAAACCAATGTTGGGGCGCCTGAGCAGCTCAGTCAGTGGGCATCCGACTCCTGATTTCGGCTCAGGTCCTGATCTCATGGTTCATGGGATCGAGCCCCATGCCCGGCTCTGTGCTGACAGCTCAGGGCCTGCTTGGGATTCTCTCTCCCTCTCTCTCTCTGCCCTACCCCCCAATCCCGCCTCTCTCTCAAAATAAACAAATGTTTTTTTAAAAGGCGAGGTTAACAAGCCCACTTCAAAGGGTCAGGGGTTGTGGGGATTCAGTGGGAAACTGCTCTGCCAGCTCTGGAGGCCTTGGGCAGCACTAGCTGGCTGCTGCCCATTGGCTCCTCCTGCTGGTCAGCAGGTGCCCTGCCACGGTCACTGCCAGCCACGGCTCCAGGGGGCCGTGTGTCCTCACAAGACCATATGCACACGCAGGCACACACAAGGGCACAACCCTTCCCTGGCCCCAGGATGTAGATTCTGACTCATTCCCCCAGTAACGAGAATGAGCCACCCAAAATCTCCCACTCTCTCTAGGCATTAACTCTGTGATCGAAGATCACAAGTGCTCAAGAGATCATAGTGACCGAGGCCCATCTGCAGCCACACACCTGAGGAGCTCTGGTCGAGACTGAGAAAACCAGTGTCCCCAGAGTCAGGTCACCATGGGGGCCCAACTGTACAGAGCCCAAGTGAGTCTGGGTTAGGGTCGAGGTAAGGCCAGGTCAGGGGGTTGGGGTACATGGGCCAGAATTAACCAACACAGCCCCAGGTTAGGGTCAGTGTGGGCTGGGTTCATGAAGCGTGTCATGGGACAAGCCAGTGTATGGTCAGCTCTGGGAGCCAGTATGCCACCCAGCGAAACACGACCCTGAGGGGCTGGACCCGGTCCTGGCATCGCATGAGCACTGCCTCTCTATTCACAACAGTCCAGGCAGTGCTTGGCTATCGGGAACTCCTTGTGGGAGTCAGGAGGCCTTGGAGATGCCCCACGGCAGACCCCAGGGAACACCTCTTCTGCACACGCTCCACCCCCAGGTATCAGGGCAGCCCCTGCAGACCCTGCCCACGTAGACAGATACGCCCAGAGTCCCACGGAGCCCGGCGCATGCGCACATGTGTGAATGTGAACGCACGCTACAGCGGGCCCAGGGCCGCACGGTCCAGCACCCTGGAGCCTCCTCAGGATAATTATTTATTATTCATAGTCATCAGCATCTTCATTAATTATTCATATGATCCTTAATTATTATCCTTAACAATAAGAGCAGTAAATAGCAGAAAAGTCCTTGAGGTGCCTAAGGCCCAGGGCCGGGTGCCTCCGGGCAGTTAGACCAGCTAATGCCCCCAGGGCAGTGGGGAGACCACAGACCCCCGTCCACTGCCCGGCCCTGTCCCTGCCCCTGCCCCTCCTATTGGGGCCCAGGGGACTGCAGGAAGAGATGGGCCCAAGGGCTGGGGGAGGGAGCTGTGCCTTCATGTTCCTCTCCCCTTTCTTGGCCAGGGCCTCCCGGGCAGGGCCTCCGAGGGGAGGGGCCCAGGCAGTGCGCTGAACCCTGGGTGAGCCACGTGTCCACAATGGGCAGCCCCACTAACTGCCCGGGTCTGAGCCATGTCTGTGCAGGGGCTGGGAGGTGAGGGCCCCCAGCTGGCCCGGCAGGGAGAGGCGTCGAGTGGGGCCGTCTTGGGGGAGTTCTGGGGTCCCCGGGGGGAGCTCCTCCAACGCCATGAACTGGGAAACCTGCAGAGAGAACACAGTGTGAGCAGACGAGGAGCCTGTGGAAGGGGAGTGAGGGGACGGAGGGGGCTTTCGGGTGAATAGAGAGGAGGGTCAAATGATAGAGAGCGTCGGGAGAATTCGGTGACAGAGGACTGGGGAACAGAAGAGGGCTCAACGGGACAAGGACAAGGGCCGAGCCACACAGAGCGGGACCTGGAGCACAACAGGCAAGCGCTGAGGTTGGAAGAAGAGAAATGCACTCGCAGTGGGCAGGAGCCAAAGCGGGCAGCCGGGAGCCCTGGGAGTGGCCCCTGACACAGGGGGAGCCCAAGGCTGCAGCCACTCCCCTCTTCCCCCCAGGGAACATGGCAGACGAATCCAAACCCAACCCAGAATAAGGGGCCCTGAGTTGGGACAGGAAAAGAAACAAGGCTCCTTCCTCCAATCTAGAAGGAACTCAGGGACCTAGAAGCAGAGGCAGGCTGGCGGCCAGGCCCCGGAAGGCCAGGGAGAGTGCCAGGGCAGGCGGGAGGAGTTTGTGGATGCTGACGAGCATGCTGTGAGAGCTCCGCGGGGGAGGCCGTGAAGGGAGACTGGCACATTTGCTGACGTGGGCCCTGGTGTCTGCAAACAGGAGCAGGCAGCATATGGGAGGGGGAGCGGATGCCAGAGGAAGGGGGGAGCAGATCCCAGGCCACCTCTGGGAGCCAGAAGAACCCCCTTCTTGGGGCCCAGACGCAGCTGTCTTGTCAGGGGGCCGGGAGCACACAAGTCCACTCAGGAGAGGACGAAGGCCAACAGAGGCCCACTCCCGCGGGAGGGGAGAGATGCGGGCCAGAAGCGCCACCTTGGGGCTCGGCCAAGGCCATCGAGACAACCCTGCAGAGTGGCTACCGTGAGAGCCACGGGTGGGCAGCGGAGCCAGAGCCGAGCAGTGGCTGGTCACAGCAGGGACCCCGTGCCGGGGGTGGACTGGCACGCAGCACCCACCACCAGGCCTCGGAGACCCCTCCTGGCCATGACACAGTCCCCCTGAGTAGATCTAGCCGTTTAGGCGACCCCTCTCAGCCCGCTGGTTTCCTTTGTCCTGCTGTTTGGGGGCTCTGGTTTGGGGGCTCTCCTGCCTCGCCCTGTGCCTGCAGCTCCCGAGGCAGTCCTCCTCCAAAAGTCCAGTCCAGGACGAGGGCAGAAACGGGGGTGGGAGGAAGCTGAGGCCCCGCGTTTCAGGAAAAGGACAGCAAAGCAGGTTTGAGTGGGCCGGGGGCAGAAAAGGCAAGGGCTGGGGTGCCTTGGGCAGGCAGAGGGCTCTGGAACTTACCTGAGAAAGCGAGTCCAGGGTGAGGGTGGGGATGGGGCTGACGGGCAGCAGAGAGGAGGTGGAGGGGGGGCCGGGCCCCGGGGTGGTCACAGCACTGTAAGCAGGTGGGACCAGCGTCATCTGCCTCTGCAGCAGCTGCAGGACACTGGCCATGTCTGCACTCAGCCGGGTCTCCAGCCTGGGGCAAGAAGGAGGAGGATGCTCTGGCTCTCGGGGATGTGGAGACACCGGGTGATTTCGGAACCACCTTACGGACCAGCCAGCTGGTCCACCCCAGGCTCCCTCTCCATTCTATGTGTGCGGTCCCTCTCTCAGCACTGAACGGGAGGAGGGGGTCAGGGTGTGGCCCACACGGACAAGCCCACACGGAGCAGACACCCTCCTTTCAGGCTATAATGCTACCAGAAACCCACAGATCTCAGAAGCGCGCGCGCGCGCACACACACACACACACACACACACACACAGGCCCCGCCCCCTCAACACACAGAGCCGCCCTCACCTGTTGAGCTGCCTCTGAAGGGCATCCAGCCTGCTCTCCACATCACCCCGGGGCCGCCGGCTGGGACTGGACAGGGGGATGTTCAGGAGGCTGGGGGTGGGGGCAGGGCAGCGAGGCAGCTCCTGGTACTGGCGGCCCCGACTGTCCCCCCAGAAGCTGAAGATGTTGGACACTCCTGAGAAGGCGCCTGGAGCCAGAGAACTGGGTTGAGGCCAGGTCAGATGCCACGCCCCACCCACCTGAGCCGGGCCCTCACCCTACCTGACAGCGGGTTACAAGTGTCACTGCTCTTCTCCCCTTCCTCCGTCAGGGGCTCCCCACCCGGCGGCTCTCCGGGGGGCCTGGGGCTGGAGAAGGGCACCAGGCGGAGGGGGCTGGAGCTGCGGCCTGGGCCCTCATCCTCACTGCTCTCAGGGCTGGAGGGGCCGCTGGATGGGCTCTCCCCCCACGGTCCCCCTGGCCGGCCCCGGCTACTCGGCCCTGCCCCCGCCCGGCCCGGCCCCAAGGCCGACACCTCCCCTGGCTGTTCCGGGTCTGTGGGAAACAGAGAACGGGCCTCAGAGAAGGCAGGAGGCACGGAAGGGGAGAGGAGGGGAGGGGACCGAGTAGGCCTGGGAGAGGGCTGCGCCAGGACGTCCTGGTTTGTCCCCGGTTGTTTCCTCCGCTCTTCTTACCCCCCCCCCCGGCCCCCTCCAACCCCGCCCCCCCACCACCAGCCACGCTCAAGCGGAATGAGAACCCCCGGGGGGCGGGACCAGGTCGACTCGGACCCGCTGACTGCTGGGCGGGGCTCTCTGGGACCCCCTGCGCTGGCCCCCTCGCCCTCCTTTGTCTTTCTCTTCTGCCCTCATGAGTTCAAGGCAGCGCCAAGCCGCCAGCCGCTTGAGGCCCAAAGAAGCTTAGGTCGGCACCCAGGAGGGTGGAAGAGGGCTTCCCGGAGGAGGTGCCAGTTCAAGTGGGCATTAAAGGGAAGTGAACAGCGTTGGGGCAGTAGGGGCGAGAGAATGGGGAACACCGAAGGTAGGGGCACGAGAGTCTGCAGAGCTACGTGCAGTTACCGCCCGCCCCCGCGCCCCGTCCCCCTCCCCTGGACCCTGCCCCCGCCCCGCCCCCGCCTCACCCTTGTCGGTGCGCCGGCGGAAGGACAGCTTGCGCCTGCGTTGCCTGTTGAAGCCGCCCTCCAGCTCCGCGCTGCCGGGAGACCCAGGGATCATGTTGGTCTAGAACCAAAAGCGGTGTCAGGGCCCTTCCGCGCCCACCTGCCCTGCCAGGGTCAGCCCCAACCCCCTCGTTAACGTAGAGAACATGGAGCCCGGGGCACCCGCCGCGAGGAAGCTTTCCCCGCGCAGATGCTCTGCTCCACCAAGAGAGCTGAGGCCGGGCCTTTGACCTCCTCCAGCTCCGATACCGTTTGACAGGCAGGGAAACAGGCCCAGCGAGGTCACCCCAGTCGGGGGCAGCCACCAGGGTACAGCCTCCTCAGGGCAGCCCACTCACGTCCCGCAGGTTGAAGGTGATTTCCAGGCTGGACCAGAAGTGGTCCGAGAACTCGGGGTACATGTCCAGCACCTCCAGTAGGTCATCCCGGTGGATCTTGTGCAGGTCGCAGTAGGTGAGGGCCCGCACGTCCCCATTGGACTTGCCGGGCCGAGCATACAGGTTTAACGGCTCTCCAAAGATGTCATTCTTCCCTGTAGGAGGACACCAAGAGTAGGGGCTCAGCCCCTGCGCAGCAGTACAGGGAAAAGGCATCTGTCTTCCCGGCATTCTCAGCCTGGGCTGGGGGCTGGAGGCTGGGGGCCTCCCCTTGGGCTGGCCACCCACCCTCCAGCCCCAGCCCCCAGAGCCAGGGAGGCACTAGCCAGCCCCATCTCCCCGCTGCTCCCCAAAGCAGGATTTGTTCAGCATGGCCATCAGTGCCGTGGGGGCATAGAGGGCTTGGACCTCCTTGCCTTCCAACAACTGGAACCAGCCAGTGGGACCAGCCTGGATACACCCCTCTCTGCCCATGGCCCTGGCTTCCTTGGGTTCTAAGTCCACTTTTACCCCCCTCCAAACCCTATGCCCCAAACACCATCCTGGCCAATCACTGCACCCTCATAAACAGGGCCCTTCAAGCTAGGTCATAACACGGCAGCGAAACAAGACCAGCATTTTTGTTTACCAAAAGAAAATAGGATAGCAAAGCTGATCACAGCACAGAAGACACCAGAATGTATCACACGCACTAAAGCTAAGTGTTACATAGTGAAACTTGGGTTGTCGTTGTGTTCGGGCTGTTTGTGGAGTATAGGTGTTGACTGAACTGAGAAATAAAAATCTAAAATGGCCCCCTGTGATGCATCTGCCCTGAGGCACATGGCCGAGGGAAGGACAGGCAGAGGACAGGAAGCCCCCTGCCCAGGCACAGCTGGGAGGGAAAGAGGGGTGAGACTCCCTTTGCTTTGAAGATGGTGAGGGCTGGGCTGGGCTGTATCACCTGAGGCCGCAGGGAACTGAGTAAATTTCCTTAGTAAAATCAGATGCATAACCTCCCTCCACTGCCCACTTTGGAGTATCTGGATTTGGTTCTGCTTTCAGGAAGCAAGAGCGTCCCTGCCTGTGGGGAGAGCCTGTAGGGAACAGAGTCTAAGAACCCTCAGAGTTCAGCAGCCCCGTCCCACGTGGGGCTCCTCTCCACTGCCCCCCCCCCCCCGTGGAGGGTCTAAGCTTAGGTGAATTACTTGCAGGCAGGAGTGGGTCCACGGCCCCAACAACTGTGTCCTGAGAGCTCTCCAGGCCTCCACCTAGCACCCGGTCCCCCGCACCTAGCCCCGTACCCAGGATGGCCACGACAACGTCGCCCCGCAGGATCTCAATGGAGCCCCGGGAGATGAAGTAGAGGGCGGTGAGCAGGTCCCCAGCATGCACCAGCGTGTCCCCTGGCGGTGCATGTGTCGTCTTGAACTTCATGGCCAGGGCCCTCAGGCAGCCCTTGGTGGCCGCTCGGAAAGGCTTGCAGTGCTGTAGCAGCGAGCGGTTCAGGTGCAGACAGATGTCTGCCTGCAGGCACTCGGGGAAGCCTTTCAGCACCTGGGGGCGTTGGGCTGGCTCAGCACGCTGTCTTCAGGCACCGCACCCCCCACCCCGAGACCCTGAGAGGAGCATCAGAGAGTCCACCCCTTCTAGCTGGGCGCCCTCGCTCGCCCTCTGGGAACGATGCTTCCCTGCTCTCAGCCTCCATTCTCTAGTGTAAAGTGTAGAGACCAGCTCCTGCCTGGGGCTGTTGTAAGGATTAAATGCTTTGCCTGTACGGAAGGGCCTGGTTGGGCCCGCCCCACAGTGAGTTCTCCCAGTACACGATCTCCGCTATCAAAAGCAGAACGTACTTCTCAGGGTCCTTCTAGGCACTAGTACTGTGACCGCCTGAACCAAAGAACGTGATGCCGTTAGACGTGCTCACTGCATCCAGGGAAGTCTCACTGTGACCCTGCTCCCTCCAGCCCACCACCAGCGAAGCCGAGCGGCCTCACCGCGTTCATATCGATGCCGTTGGTGTAGGACCAGGCGTGCTGGAAATACTCCTCGAGACGCTGGCGGAGGGGGTTGGGGATTTGGTGGAAGCGGATGAACTCCCGCACCCGTAGCATCTGCGTGTGGTAGCGGGCAGTGCCGGAGTACAGCCGCTGGATGATGGCTGACACGTTGCCGAAGATGCTGGCGTACATGAGGGCTGGGGGCGGGGGTGAGTGGGGACATCAGCATCCGAGGGACCCCGCCCGCCCCTGCACCAGGTCGACGACACACACAGTCACATCTCAGTGGAAGCACACACGAGAGACGCACAAACACAGAAGCCCAGGTCCACGTGCCCTTGGGCTCTGCCTTGAGTCTCCGCCTGGTGTCCCAGCCCCCACACATGCTCTGCTGGTGGTCTCAGGGCTTCCCCCCCCCTCCCAACCCCCCCGCCCTGCTCTGGCCCATCTCGGGCTCTTCCCAGACTCCGGGCCACCCCGCCCCCGAGGATACACTCACAGCCAATGAGCATGACACAGATGGAGAAGATCTTCTCCGAGTTGGTGTTGGGGGAGACATTGCCAAAGCCCACGCTGGTGAGGCTGCTGAAGGTGAAGTAGAGGGCCGTGACGTACTTGTCCTTGATGGAGGGGCCTCCCAGGCCGCTGCTGTTGTAGGGCTTGCCGATCTGGTCGCCCAGGTTGTGCAGCCAGCCGATGCGGGAGTCCACGTGTGGTTGCTCCATGTTGCCGATGGCGTACCAGATGCAGGCCAGCCAGTGCGCAATGAGCGCGAAAGTGCACATGAGCAGGAAGAGCACGGCTGCCCCGTACTCCGAGTAGCGGTCCAGCTTCCTCGCCACACGCACCAGCCGCAGCAGCCGCGCCGTCTTCAGCAGCCCGATCAGCTGCGGGGGGGGGGGGGGGGGGGGGGGGGGACAGACGTTCAGTGTGGGAACAAGTGAGGAGGGAGGGGGCACTGGAAGTAAAATCCCCAAAGACCTCCTCCCAGGACCTCCTAATGACGGAAGCTCCCATTCCCTAAGCCCGCCACAGAGTCCCATTAATCTTTGTCCTAGCTTTGTGACAAAAGGGGGGCTCACGGTCCCCCCCGGTGAGAATGGGGCTCTGGAAGATGCAACACCCACTCTTAGGTGCCCGCCTAGAACCCCCACGAGTTCCCAGGCCACTTCTGTGTGATTAGAACATGGCGGCCTCTTTGGATGGACAAAGACAAAAAGGCGGCCTCTCTGGCCCTCTGCCTGGGGAGTGGCTCACCTGGAGAGGGACAGTGGCCAAGGGGCAGCTACCCCCTGTACCCCCTCACCTTCTCTCCTTTTCCAGGTGCCCTCCCGGCCTCGGCCTCCCTGCCAACTTACCTCCTCAGAGCCAGAGCCAAAGATGAGCAGGTCGAAGGGGATGGCGGCCACCATGTCGATGAGGAACCAGCCCTTGAAGTAGTGGACGGCAATGCGGCCGGGATGGCTGACCACCTCCTCATTGGCATTCACGTACGTGGTGCGGAAGTTGATGAGGATGTCCACGATGAACATGATGTCCACAATGAAGTCCACCACGGCCAGCGGCTGGCAGGCATAGCCACAGTCAGGGGCCGTGGAGCCCTCTTCCGTCTCCTTCAGCAGGAAGGCGGCCGAGTAAGGTGTGAAGACGGCCGTGTAGATAACCAGCAGCAGGATGAGCCAGTCCCACACGGCCTTGAAGGGGCTGTAGTGCAGGATGGTCCAGCGGTGGATCCGCGGCGCCTGCAGCTTATACTCTGGCAGCACATCAGCCCCCAGGGACAGGACCTGGACCGGTAGGGAGGGTGGGAGGGCAGAGGTGAGGAGATGATGTCCCACTGGAGTCCGGGGCAGGGGAGGGCGTGAGATCTCCAGGGTGGGAGCAGATGACATCTCTGCTGGGCCTCCAGGGAAGAGACCAAGCAGGGGAAGGGGGAGAGCCGACAAGCTTCAGTCGGAATGCCCATCCCTTGGCCACGTGGCCACAGTCAGTGACCACCTCGTGACCCAGGCGCGCCACTTCCCCACGGGGCACACGGACCTGCTGTCTGGATACCTGAATTCGGAGCACCATGCAGTGATACCCAGACATGCTACTCCCCACCAGCTATGCTCACCCATAGCTATGGTTAGAACTCTACCGCGTGACCTTGCCCACTGCCCCCAGACACCACATATACAACACACACACATACACACACACACACACACATCACTCCCCAGACCCAGGGCAGCCCTCAAGCTCTGCCTTCCCACACACCTACAAAGGCCCACAGAAGACCTAACCCAGCCATACTCATGCCCACGCATACACAGAAGGACACACACACAGGCAAATGTTCAGAAGTGTCACACCCAGTCCTGCACAGCCTCACCTCACATCCTGCCCTCTCAGAGGCAGGCCTGCCATCCACACCAGGTGGCAGCAGCCGTGTCGTTCTCTTCCCAAGCCAAACTAGGAAGGACTGAGGCCAGCCTTCCCACAATGGGCCAGGAGCCTGTCTGTCCCCCGTTGCCCCCTCCTGCCCCCGAGAATCCTCTCTTACAGACATCCGACTCAACCCAAGAGCCCCCCCACTAGGCCCTCCAGCCTTGGCCCTGCCAACCCTAGGGAGCCAAACCCAAGGCCTCAGCCAGCCCCTTGAGAACCAAGGTTACTGGCCCTGTTCCAAGAAGCACTGAGTGCTGGGGCCCCGCATCCTCAGGCCTCTGGGCTGGGGACAGTTGGGGTGGATGGAACCCCCAAAGATTCCCATTCATACTCAAGCTGGGGATCCCCTGGACCCACCATCACCAGATGGGCTGTTTGGAGACCATCTCCTTAGAGGAAGTAACTGGAAGGTAAGACGGGCCATGGTTAGGGGTTTGGCCACCCTAAAGTAGATATGGGCAGCTCCAGAGACGTATGATGTGGGCAGGGGGGAGCAGCTGGGGGCTGGGGGACGGGAAGAAGCATGTGCCTTGCCCTGCCTTCAGCCCTAGCTGCTTTGCTCCTTAAGGCAGAGAGCATGAAGCAGTGGCCTTTCATTGGTCACATGAGGATTGAAAAAATGGAACCAGCCAGGGCTCCCACAGACAATGGGTGGAAGAAGGTGCCTGCCCCTGGATGGGGCTCATCCCCAAGCCTCAGAGGCCAACAGCAGTGACCCTACCCCCACCCCAGAGTCCACACATAGCAAGGCCCAGTGCCCAACCGCACACACACGGGGCAAGCCTGGGACTCACGGCCTGGACCCACACCTTACAGGGGCCTGGCCTTGCCTTGCAACCACCAGCTTACCATACGGCCTTGGGCCAGGCATGTAACCCCCCCTTGACTCGTGGTCCCACAGAATACTGAAGCTTATTTAAGCCAAATCCCGGGTCCTCACCTGTGGGTGGGCTTCTTCCCACCCACACCTGCTCCCCTGCTGGGAGGAGTCCAGGAGCCAAAGCAGAGTCAGGTGCAGGTGGTGGGTGGGATTCTCAGCCTCACTCCTAAGCCACCTCCCACTGCCCTGAGCCTGCTCCAGGCTGACAGAAGCCCCTGGGGGCAGAGAGGTGACTCCCAGGAGGTGCCTACAGAATCATCAACCTGGGGGAAGACAGCACAGCCACCAGCACCTCAGGCTGCCAGGGAAGAGGTGATCCAGGTGGTTGAGTTCCGGTTGCCCTCACTGCCATCCAGTGGCCTCTGACCCCCACCCTCCTCAGACCCTTGAAGCAGCCCAAGCCTCCCTCCCCCACCTCAGGGCCCACCCCGGCACACAGTGGGGAGCATTAGAGCCCCAGGGCCAGGCCGCGCCGGTGTCCCACCGTGCTCCTCTCCTCCTCCTCCCCCTTCGCCCACCGTCATCGTCTCTGGGCACCCATCTCATTCCTCTTCTCCCTCTCCTCCTTTTGCATGTGGAGTCAGGACTGTGGGCCAGGGAAGCCATGGCAGAGGGAAAGCCCTGGCAAGAGAAGCACTGTCCACCCGGGCACAGCCGGTCTGGAGGAGAGCGAGCAAGGGGCCAGCGGTGGGCTGAGCAGAGCAGCAGCCCCCACGGCTCCCCCGAACCATCCTGCTTCTCAGAAGCCCTCTTCCGGCCCGGCCCCGGAGCCAGAGCCTTCCAGGCCGCACCCAAATTGCCACCTCGCCACCGCCTGCCTCAGTGCCCTGGCCCAGGGAAGGGGGGGAGTGGCCGGGGGGAGGGGGGGAGGGTCACCTACCTCCTGGGCCACCAGGCTGGAGATGCGCACGGCCCGCCTCACCCGGCCTTTCTGGGCCCTGGGCTGCAGAGCCCCTGTCCCGCTCGCCTTCCCTGCTGGGGCCGCCATGGAGGACTTGGCTCCCCCCAGCCTGCCCGCCCTGGAGCCCGAGGGCCTGGCCAGCGCCCCACCTGCGCCCCAGCAGCAGTCCCAGCCCAGGCTGCACCCCAGAGGCTGGCGGCCTGGCGCCCAGGGCCGTCTCTGGCATGAAGCCAGGGTCGCTGGGGCTGGGCCCCGGGGCTGGGGTCACCCTGGCAGTGAGTGTGGACAGCAGCCTGCTTGGCTCGGGCCGCCCATGGCCCCCCGGTGCGGGGCCCCCGCTGCCAACGTGCTGCGCCCTGCCCGCCCGCCAGCCCAGCAGCAGCTCCGCGGTCGGAACCTCGGCTCCTCGGCCGGCCCCTCCTCCCAGGCCCCCACCCCCACCCCCGCCACACTGGGCTCCCCCGCCCTGCCTGGGCTGGCCAGCGGCCCCCTCCCCCGCGGCCCGATCCAGGGCTCCTGCTGCAGCCGCTCCCGCAGCCCGCGCCCCTCCCCCTCCCCCCGGCAGCCAGGCCTGTCACCGCAGATTAATGGTCTCCCCGACACCCCCGCCCCTCCGGTCCAGTGCCCAGCCAGCCAGACTCAGACCGACACCCAGAGATGGAGAGACCGCCCGGTGACAGGCAAAGCCAGGAACACACACACGCACGCTGCCACATATAGACCAAAAGCACAGACCACAACACGACAAGCACAGGCTGCGGGCGCAGGAGCAGGGCAGACAACAGGGGCTCCAGGTGGGAACGAGAGGCAGAGGCAGGAGGGGGAGAGGGGCAGGCAACCAGATATGGGGCCTGGGGTGAGGGGGAACATTCTGGAGTCAAGGCCAAGGGGCTGGAGACCTGGCAGGGACCCAGAGAGCCAGAGGCAGCGGGAGCAGGGCCAGGAGGAGGGCCGAGGAGGCTGGCAGCGACAACAGCGGGCGAAAGGGGGCAGCTCCCTCTCTCGGGCCAACTCAAGGAGCTGCCGAGGAAGGCGCAGGAGGGGGCAACAGAGACTGGGGCTCAGCAGGTGCGGCCCAGGAGCCCCCACCATCCCAGGCTCGTCACCTACTGCAGGCATCCCCACTCAGGACCCTCTCCCCCACCCCACCCCCAAGGCCAGAATATGAAGGAGTTGGCATGGACCGGGCGGTGGGGGGTGGTGCCAGCAACCTTGCTACCGGGGGACCAGGAGACCAGGCTGGTCCTGCCACCGGACGGTCTTGGGCAGTGCCCCCAAAGGCTGGTGGTCTTCTCTGGGACTTAATCCCTCTGTATCAGGGCACCCACCATCATACCCTCCCCTCCCCTGTCCCGTGGTTTGGGGACAGGGATGCATACCTCCAAGCCGTTCAAGCCCTAGCACGGGACCCCCCCCACCTCCCTCTAGCTTATCACATCTGCCTAGAAGAATCAAGACCCCTGACCTTGACCTCCGTGGCCCCTTCTCATTTGAAGTCTCTTGTAAGTTTGCCCCTAGCCCACCCCATACCTCCTTCACCACACCCAGTGAGCAGACCCCATCGCATCCCTGTGGCTGCCTTCTCCAGCCCACCTTGTGTCAACTGCCTTGTCCTTCCCGTGCCCCATCAACCTGTTCTCTGTATCTGCCCTATCCCAAGGTCCCTTCCCTTCCTCTCTCTTTTCCTCCCCTTCTTTCCCCTCCCCTCTTCTCCCCTCCTCTCCCCTGAAGTCTCTCTTCCTCAGGACCTCTCAGACTTGTCTCTCACCCCAGCTCTGCAATCCCCCACCCCCACCCCCAGCCAGGGGGTCTGCCCACCCTCCAGAGGCCCTCACGGACCAGCCCCCTCCACCACCCCCCTTTGAACACAGCCCACTCCCACCCCCTCCAAGTTCCTCCAGGGTGAGAGGAGAGCCAGGGAGCTAGGCACATACCTGGGTGACCTTCTCAGTGACATTGTGGGTCCTCTCCTTTATCTTGGGTGCTATGATCTCCCGGTCACTGGTGGGCGAAGCCAAGAAGGGGTCCCCCTTGAGGTCCACAAAGTTGAGGGTGATTTGGGGAATCTTGCTAATGGTACGGTAGCGCACGAGGTCGGAATCTGACGTGGAGTTAAGCAGGCCGCTGCGCAGGGGGTGCATGGCCCCTGGAGTGGAGGGGAGAGCCGGGTCAGGGTGGCAGGCAGGGGTGCATGGCCCCCGGAGTGGAGGGGAGAGCCGGGTCAGGGTGGCAGGCCGGGTGTGGACTAGGCCGCGGGGTACAGTGAGTCAGTGAGGCCAACTCAGGAGACAGGCAGTCACTGAGAACAAGGCCAGAGTCCTCGCCACTGTAAGGAAGCATGCCATGGCACAGCAGTGAGGTGATGGAGGAAGATGGTCCTCCGTAAACGTCTGTTCAGTGGGCCCTGGGCACCCGCCCAAGGGCCAGATGGTAGCTGGGACCCAGAGGCCTCTCCTGCCCTTCACACTCCCCATGGCCACCCCTGCTCCGGGCCATCCTGGGAGAGCGAGCTCCACCAGCCAGCAAAGGCTCTGCCAGTGGAAGAATGTAATGGGATGAATGGACATTTAATGGAGTAAAAGGCCACTTAATGGGATTAAGTAAGTGCTTAATGGGATTTCCATCTCCCAGGCGCACAGGACCAGGCTGAGAGGGAGGAAGCTGAGGGCCCCGAACGGGGCAGGCCCGGCGGGTGCTGCGGCCCTCACCGGTGCTGGCGTGGCGCGGCGGCGGGGGCAGCCCGGCGCGCATGGCCTCGATGTCGTCAGCGGAGGAGGCGCGGCGCACGCTGGCGCAGCTCTCCCGGGAGCGCGTCCGGGCCAGGCTGCAGCTGGAGCCGGAGGCGTCGGGGTTGAGGCTGTGTGCCCGGGGTGAGGGGTGCGTGTCCGGCGCGCAGGCAGGCGGTGAGCTGGAGCCCACCAGCGCGCGCCGCTCCTCCGCTGGCCCCAGCCCTGCCACGTGGTTGTCCATGGCCGTCACCTCGTCCAGGGCGAGCGACTCGCGGCTGGGCGCCGCCGGCGTCAGGTCCACGTCCACCACCACGGCCCCCGGGGCGCCCGCGCCGCCCCCGCCGCCGCCGCCGCCGGGCCGCACCGATGACTCCCGGGCCGTCAAGGCCAGCAGCGCGGGCAGCTTCAGGCGGAAGGTCTTGGCTCGGCCTGCGGGGAGAAGAGAGGCGGGTGGCCACGGGGGATGGGGGGGGGGGGGGGGTAGGGCAGCCGGGAGGCCTAGGAGCTGGCGCCACAGCCACAGAGGGGAGGGAGGTGGGGAGCCCCAGGCAGCCGGCACACCTTCGCCCCCACTCCCGCTGCACAGAACTCAAGTCTCAAACAGCTTGCGGCATAGGATCTTATCTAAGGCTCTGACAATAATAAACTACCGTTTCTTGAGCCTCACAGGTCACAGTGGGCTCCACATACACATACACGGCCTGACTCTCACAATGCCGGTGGGTATCATTATCCCCCGTTTAGACTTGAGGAAATTTAGACTTGAGGAAATTTAGACATCCGTGAGTTGTGCAACTCACAAGTCAATGGCAGAGCCTGCATTTGCATGGAGGAGCGATGCCTTCCGGCCATGCCCCGCCATCCTGCAGACAGTACCTGCAGAACAGGTAAAGCCAGGGTTATTAACACTGCCTTCCCAGCGCTTGAGAAGCCAAGAGGTGGAATCTTCTGCCAGGGGGAAAAATTAAAATGAAACCCAAAAAGGACATCATGGAGAAGCGGGGGAGCCTTTGTGTTACGGGAGCACGAGGTGAGGCCTCTGTGTCTCCAGCCATGGTGAATATTCCCTTCAAATCCTCAGTCAGCCAAGGCCAGAGCAGGGAGCTGGCCAGTCCAGCCAGGATCAAGGCCCAGGGGGCAGAAGCGACACAGAGAGGGAGTTGAATCCCTGAGAGACAGGGCCCTTCTGATGAGCAGGAGAGCTGCTCCAAGATGGTCAAGGCCATGTGGGAAGGGTGAATCCCTCATTCCTGGGGCTGAAGAGAGGACCACTCCCAGGAGACACTGTGGTAGGAACCCAAGCAGGTAAGGCTAGGAAACCAGGTACGTCCCGTCCCAAAGACCTGTGAATCTGGGCTCAGTCTGTCACCCCAGCCCTGTCTGTCCATCCTGAGCCAGATGGGCCTAGGCCAGATCCTTGGTGTTCTTTCCCCAACCTCTGAAAGGGGCACCCCAACACCACTTCCTGCAGAGCACTGACCTTGGGTAACCTCAAGGCCTCAGGAAAGGGACCTGAGAGTATGGTTACACTTACCCGGGGCCAACCAGCTGGTGGGGGGTCCACGGTGATTGGTGTCATGGGCCGGGGACCCCACCACGTCCTTTTCCATCACCACCTCAAAGTTGAGGATAAACATGATGACAGTTCCATCTTCATTCTTTACGGGCACCACGTCCACCAGGCACAGGAAGCAGCTCCCTGCAGAGTGGAGGACGTGGCCACTGTGACCCCAGGGCCCCTCAGGTGGGCACAGCAGAGCGGGACCCAAAGGGGCCAGTCCATGCCTCCCCCACAGCCCTCAGCCACATTTCCCGGCCCGTCCTCTCCAGTGTCTCCTGCACCGACCCCTCCTTCTGCCCTGGGCCTGCCATCCTGAGCTCCCTCCCTCGATCTGTCCACTCCAGCTCACTGCTGCTTTAAAAATTTTTTTTTTAACATTTATTTATTTTTGAGAGACAGAGAGAGACAGAGCGTGAGTGGGGGAGGCAGAGTGAGAGAGGGGGACACAGAATCCGAAGCAGGCTCCAGGCTCTGAGCTGTCAGCACAGAGCCCCACTCGGGGCTCGAACCCATGAACCGTGAGATTACGACTCGAGCCGAAGTCGGACGCTTAACTGACTGAGCCACCCAGGCGCCCCGTGCTCGCCGCTTCTTGTGGAGCCCTCTCTCTGTCTCCCTCCCTATCCTCTCGATGTATCCTTGCCTTCCCTCGCCCAAGGCAGCCAGGCACAGCAGGTGAGCCCGCAGACTTCAGGCCCAGGATCTCTGCATCCAGCTTCCAGTTGTTTTGTTTTGTTTTGTTTTGTTTTGTTTTGTTTTGTTTTGTTTTGTTTTATCTTTACTTATGTAGCCTCCTTGTGCCTCATTTTCCTCACCTATGAAATGGGAATGATAGTAATTCCTTTCTCATGAGTTGTAAAGAGGAAGTAAGTCAACACGTGCCGAACACGGTGAGGGACTAACAGGTACTCTGACTCTGCTCTCCCTACATGAGTCCCCAAGTGCTATGCTGACCCACAAGCTGCGTTCACCAGTCGAGGGCAAGAGTTTCAAAACCATTACAGCAATGTGGGCTTCCCACAACGTCCACGCGTGTGATTTTGTAGTTCACAAAGGGGCTGGTCTGTGACTGTAGACATAAAGACAAGTAACCCTTTGGCAGAGAGTTGAGAAGCGTGGCCTCCAGACCTTTCCTCTCTGCCTCTCCTTGTTCTCTCTGTCCCTTGACTTTTGTTTTCCCCTCCCAATCTCTGTCTCTCTGCCCACCAGAGCCCCTACACCAGGTGAGGTCAGTGCACCAGGCCCAGTGTACCCAGTCCTCCTCTGCTCTTTGTCCGGGGCACCACCCCTCACCCTTCTCTCTCGTCATTTCTGAGAGTGACCACTCTCAGCCTCTGAGGCCCAGCTCAGAACTCCCACCCACAGGAAGCGATCCTGGATGAAACAGGAAGGCGTGTAAACACCCTGTTCCTCCTTCTTTATGGACCCAACAGGGACCAGACGCGTTCCTCATCTTCCTCTCGCTCTGGGTCAAACTTCTTTCCTTGCCTTGGCTCCCCCGTGATCATCTGTCTTCTCTGAACTGCAGGGGCCTACCTAACTCCCCACAGTCGGTCTTGGTCTCAGTTGTCCCCTCTGAAGGGCTAGCACCTAAAACAATGCACCAGAGAGCAGGCCTGGCAGCAGGTGTGAGGGATGGGGGAGTGCTGATGGTGAGGGTGAGGTCAGGAAGGAGGAGGGTGGAGAGGAAGTGTGGGTGGTGAACTGAGTTGAGGAAGAAGCCAACAAACTTGCCCCCCCACCCCACCCCACCCCCACCCCCGCAGCCTCCAGACTTGGACTTGGGCTAGTGCTAGATGCCTGCCAACAAGGCCCTGAGGGCTGAGCCTCCAGCAGGGCAGGCCGGGTACAAAGGGCCTAAGTCCTGGGAGATGCTCCCGGTGTGGGGAGGACTTGTTGGGGACAAGGCCGGGAGAGGGAGGCAGATCAGCACTCCTGACGCCATCCTCTGAAACCAACCGGAACAGGACAGCACTGGGATAAGGGGTTGGGGGGAGGGGGGGGAGAGCTGGGCCAGGGGAAGTGCTGGCCAGGAATTCTCCGCACCCCACCCCGAAGTCCTTCCACTCACCGCATCTTTGCCCTCGCGGCTCAGCCTGGGAGACCTGAGCTGAGGGCTCTGTCTGGGTCTCCCTCCAGCAGCTGTCCCCTGACCCCTGGCCTCTGACATGGCCTGGCTGAAGCCCCACTGCGGTGTCACGAGCCGCAGGGGGCCGGGCCCAGCTGGAGACCGTTTGGCACCCAGGCAGCCCGGCTAGAGTTTATGCCCTAATATGGTGATGGCCGGCGGCCTGAACAGGGACTGGTCCTCATCAGGACTAAGGAGAGGCCAGAGACCAGGAAACCTGAGCCCTCAAGACCCCCAACACCCATCCCTGGGACCCCAGTAATCCAGGCCCCTGATTCTCATTCCTCGGTTCCTCCGGGGACACTCGTCTCAGAGAAGTCCAAAGTCTGAAATGGAGATGAGCCCAACCCTTCGAGAATGGCCTGGGGATTCTGCCCCCAACACAGAGCCTCGGGAGTCTGAACCCAAGGCCTCAATACCCCACGCCCACTCAGTTCAGGCTTCTCTGCAAGAGAGGCAGCCAGAACTGCATGCTGTCACTCAGGTAGCCCAGGACTGTGGCATCCCAAATCGCCACCCCACCGTCTGCCAGGCCGCTGAAACTCCAGATAGAAGCCCCTTCTCGGTACAGAGCCGCTCCCCACTCTAGACAGACATCGACATGCAGAGCCCCCTTGGCCCTCTCCCTTGGTCGACATTCAAGGAATTTTTCCTTTCAAATAACCCTGTCAAAGCCCTGGTTATTCCAAAAATGTGAACTGGAGCCCTGCCTGAGGGCTGCAGGGATGAGGGTGAGGAGGGAGGCTCCAGCTGCTATTTTCAAGGGGACAGGGAAGGAAGGAAAGCTAGTGGCCCCAAGTCAGCCAGGGCTCTCTGAGGCTCTACTTTCCTCCCACCACCCTGCTGGGCTGGCTGGGTCTCCCACGGGCTGTCAGGCCGCCCATTCCCCAGCTCTTCCGCCAGATCTGCCAGCGATCCCCATCCCATCACTGGCTGGGATTATGGCGAGTGTGCGTCCCTCAGGGCAGCTGAGGCTCAGACAGGTCAAGGGCTGGGCCCAGGGACAGCCCGAGCAAATTGCAGCCTGTGGGTGGTGGGGCTCTGACCTTCACACAACTTCCCAGCAAAGAAATGCAGAGAGTCCACGGCTCAGCTGCCTCCAGGGCTGGCACTGCACACACAGAAGGGCGCCTCACCCTCCCCTAGACCCACTCCTACCTACCCCCGGACCCTGCACTTCGCTCCTCCCCCACTTCCGACCTTGCCCTGCCCCCAGGGCAGCTCCCCCTGGAGCAGAGGCTGACTTGGGCCCAGAGCCGGGCCAGGCTGCAGTTCCGTGGAAAGCCACTCTGTGGCAGGCACAGCCAACTCTCCCGAGGCCACCAGCACGGAGCGCTCCGGGAAGGGACAGCCTGGAGGGGAGCAGCAGGAACCCCACACTGCCCACAGAAAGGCTATGAGGTTCCCCAGTGCCAAGGAGGGGGGGGGGGGGTTGCAGGCTGTGCGGTCAGCTGGCCTTTGCTCACTGCTCCAGGATGACCTTGGGCAAATCACCTACCCTCCTGGAGCCTCAGGGTGCTCATGGGTAACACGGGGGAGGGGGGGGGGGGGGAATCACGCCCACCCCGCAGGGCTTGAGGGATGAATGAATACCCCATTCACCACCACCACACCCCCACCCCCACACACACACAACCCCCAGCCCCAGCTGAAGATACTTGACTGCTGGGTGTCCAGCCTTTGCCTACCTCCCGGAGCTCGGGGCACCCCAGGCCCTGTGGGGATGGACACAATGAAAGCGGAGGCCATGGCTGATTAATAGCCATACACTGACAGGTTCCTCTGTGCCTCGGATCCTAATAGCCAACAGAGGTCATGCAGCTGATGGCAGGTCACTAAGGAGGGGAGAAGGGACAGGCAGGGGGCGGGGTCCTAGGGGAGAATCAGGCCTGAACACATTCCAAGTTCAGCAGGTACAGCCCCTCCCGACCCCCTGCTGTCTTCCACCAGAACACATCGCCCGGCCCACTTTCATCTGGTGCCAACCACACCCAGCCGCGCAGCCAGAGGCAGGGTCCCTGCCCGGCACCCCCACCCAGCCAGGGACCTGGGACCCCACCCACAGTCCCAAACTGCATCTCCCACCTCTGGGCACCCCTGGCCTTGGCTGGGCTCCAGGCAGAAGCCATACTCAGCTTCAACAGGGACAGGCCTTATCTTTCAGGGCAGCCCCCAGCAGGCAGAGAAGGGGAGGGCTGAGGTGACCCGGAGTGTCCTTGGGCAAGCCCCTCAGGTCAGAGTCCCAGATGCTCATCCGTAAATGAGATGTCATCACTGCTCCTTTGAACGTGTCTCTTCATTCCCCCACGAACATTCACTGAGCACCCACATGATGTACTGGGGGCACCGTGCACAGGACAGGCCTGGCACCTGGCCTCACTGAGCCAAGGAGTCAAAAGGACCCCATTTCAGAGCCCAGCGTGAGGTGGAGGAAGAGAGAGTAACGCAGGCTGAGGGAAGAGCCTACAGGGCTGAGCTGACCTGCCCCAGTCAGCTGGAGAACTGGGCAATTGCTGTGTGGCTGCAGGCAGGCCACCCACCTCTCTGGGCTTCGGTCTCCCTGTAAGTACTGCAGGGACAAGTGATTCCTGTCCTGGGTGCCAGATGAAATGACAGATGGCCTTGTGGAAGCATCCAGAGCTCTAACGAGGCAGGGTGCCGGGTCCCTGCAGGGAAGGTGACCTCGGGGAGGCAGCCATCCTCACCCAGATCACCTCCCTGCCTGGCTCTCGGCAGGAGGAGCTGGGCCCAAAGTCACACTGAGGGCAAGAGGCTGGGGCTCCAGTCCTCCCTGTCCGCCCCCAGGCAGAGAGGCTGTCTCTGTCGGCGGCAGCCCAGGGCTGTGCAGTGTCAGGTTATATTTAGCCTGGTGGCGGCGACAGGAAGGTGCAGCAGGAACTGCTCCTGGCCAGGGGCCACTGTGTCGCTAACACCGCTCTCATGGGCAGCTGGGGGCCCAGGGAAGGCCAGAGATATTGCAGGCTCAGGGGACAGAATAGGGAACCCTGAGAGGTCAGCCAGTGAGTGGGGTGGGGGTGGGGGGGAGGAGGGTCCTCTGCCCCTGACTCCCTCCAGGAGCTGAGCAATGCAGAATGACCGCTGTAGGGCAGGAGCTGGGAAGCCATGATCCGGCCCCCGACTCAGAAAGACCATCTCCCATCTCCAGACAGACGCCTCCACCAGCCTGACACCTTCCCAGGGATTTATAGGGTCATTTATAGGGCCCTCTGGGGCCCTCTGTGCTGCGAGCCAGACTACCACCCCTCCCCCGCAAACCCACTGCACGGCCAGCCTGTGCCACCTTTCCCCAGGGACAATGCAACAGCCTCAGGAGAAGAGTTCTTTCTAGACAAGCCCTGGGTCCAAGCCCCATCCACCTCCAGGGACACAGCCATGTGTCTATGTAATCTGGAAGCCACGACCTTGCCCTGTCCCCAGGAGCCTTGGGAAGGTGAAACAAGGCCATGTTCACGTGGGGAAGGCTGCTCTCCAGTTCCGTTCTCATTCCCCTCCTCCAAGCTTTCCCTTCCCCCTCCTACTTCCTGGAGTCTGCCCCCCCTTGGAATCCTCCGGAATCCCTGATCCCAACCACCTCAGACCTTTCAGCCCGCCCTCCCGGGTGGGCCTCCCAGCCTGCCGGGTCCCAGGTGCTCCCTCAGAGCCCCTTCAGGGCACCCCAGCTTCGCCTGGTACTCCAACTCCACAGCCCCCACCCCTCCTCCTGCCAGCTCCTGCCATCCCTCCAGGACCTGCAGGACTCCCCTCTACAAAGATGTTACTGACTGCTCCATCTGGCCCACGTGATATGTCTCTTTGAGAATTTCTAACGCTATATCCCTAATGCAGGAGGTAATTGTGCACTGGCTTCTGGGGTGAGCTTCCTTCTTTACCCCCTACCCAAGCTGGAGCCCTGAGGCCAGGGCTGGGCTGGTTTCACAGGAAGTGCTGGGCAAGCAGGTGTCCAAGGACTGGTCGTCAGGGTGGTGACCTGCACTTAGGTGGGTGCAGACAGGGCCATCCCCCCTCCCATCTAAACTCCCTTTCAGATCCCAGGGGGCCAACTGGCCTTTCATGACAGAATTTGCCCATTTCAAACCCGTGCTGAGTCGAGACAGTTGTTGGAACCACCATGAGAATCAAGGTGTCTTTTCTTGAAGTGCTATTAAATCTAATCAACAGCGTGGAACATAAAGGCCGGCAGCCCAGGAACCAGGGCAGGGGACCAGAGCAAGAGCCGCAAAGGCACGGAGTTTCTGAGCCTCAGACCCCTACCAGTGCTCTTTCCTGTGACTCCCGCACAGCCTGCCACTGGGCAGCGAGGGCAAACAGCCACAGTCCACCAGGAAACAACCTGGGGTCCCTACCTGCCTCCAACTGTCTGCAAGCCCCAGAACTACATGCCCACCTTAGCTCCCAGCATACCCCAGAGAGCCAGGGGATGCCTTGAGAACACCCACCCCAATTCCAGCACTCTCATCGATCGCCCAGGCGGCCACAGCTTCTCAATCATTAAAGCAAGAGCTGTATTCCCTCCAGGACTCTCCCAGTTCACAGGACGCTGGGACGCTCCAAAGAACAAATGCAGGTACAAATGCAGACACCCGTGAAGCCTCCTGAGGAGTCAGATGGACCTCTGACCATCAAAACACATGACAATGACCCAAACAAAGACATAGAAAACCGGCATTGTCTGCAGATGATAGGATCATCTCCCCACGGAACCAACAAAATCAACAGAGAAACAATTAGAACTAATAAGAAAGCAAGCTCACTGAGGCTGCCAGATACAAGGTCAGCCCCAAAATGGACAATATTTCTCTCCACCAGCACAAAACTATTCGAACAGGTAGTCAAAAACAAGGTCTCTTTCGTAATAGCAACAAAAACTATAAAGTAACTAGGAATTGATCAAAAATGCACAAGACCTCTGTGGGGAGGCGGGGGCGGCGGGGGGGGGCGGGATACTTAAAACTAATCAAGAGTACAGAAACAATCTGATAAATGGAGAGATAGTCCAGCCTCTCGGATGGGACAGATATTATACAGATGTCAATTCTCCCCCAAATTGATCTGTAAAACTAATCTAATTCCAATCAAGATTCTAGTATGGGTTTTCTTTCCAGGAACTCGAGAAACTTTCTCTAAAGTTCATAAAGAAGAAGAGAGATCCACAAATACCCGAGTCAATCTTTAAAAAGAAGAAGACGGAATATGCGCCTTTCCAGATACTAAGACATACTAAATGCCACAGTTGTTTTAGTGTGGTTTTGATGCAAGAAGAGACAAATAAATGTTTGGAACAGAACAGGGAGCTCCAAGACAGACCCATGGATAGATGGGAAATTAGCCTACGATCAAGGTGGCCCCACAAATGCTGGAAAAGAACAGGCTGTTTACTAGGTGTGTGGGGAAAATTGGCTCACTACACGGAAAAAAATATAGCTTGATCCCCACTTGACACCACAGAGGGAGGCTCAGGATGGATGAAAGCCAACTGAGAGAGGTAAAACAATTAAATTAATAGAAGAAAATGGAGCCCTCTGCAACCTCAGGGTGGTGACCAATTTCTTAAACAAAACTTCAAAAGCACAAACAAAGCTAAAAGTCAGTTAATTCGTATCAACAGAAAGTGTCTTTGTTGGATAAAGTTGAGAAGTAATTGAACGGGAGAAGATATTTGCAATATCTCCATCCAACAGGAATGAATGTCTGGAACCCATATATTGAGTATTTAACTGTAAGCATGTGTATTTCTAGAATACCCAAGCAACTCCTGCAAATCACTAAGAACAAAAGACAGTAGCTTCATGAGAAAAGTGAGCAAAGATGGGCGCCTGGGTGGCTCAGTTGGTTGAGCATCCGACTTCAGCTCAGGTCATGATCTGAAGGTTCTTGGATTCGAGCCCCGCGTCAGGCTCTGTGCTGACAGCTTGGAGCCTGGAGCCTGCTTTGGATTCTGTGTCTTTCTCTCTGCCCCTCCCCCGCTCGTGTTCCGTGTGTGTGTGTGTGTGTGTGTGTGTGTGTGTGTGTGTGTGTATCTCTCTCTCTCTCTCTCTCTCTCTCTCTCTCTGCCTCTCTCTCTCAAAAATAAATAAACATTAAAAAAAGAGAGAGAGAGAGAAAGAAAACTGAGCAAGGATATGAACAGGCAACTCACAGGAAAATCGACACAAAACGCAATGGAGCCTAAGACATGCCAGGACTCACACAATATCAAACAAATGCAAATTTAAGGCAGCCAGTTATCACTTTCACATATTAGGTTGGCAAAAATTATAAACGTGGATGACGCCAAGTGTGGCAGAGATATGAGGGACTAGAAATCTGGTACCCTGTTTAGGCAAGTGGTGATGGGGGTAGCTATGCTGGGGTACGGTCTGACAGTGCTTAGTTGAATTAAGTGTCCACAAACCTGTGATCCAGCAATCCCACCCCTGCAGATACACCCCAAAGACATCCTCACCCGAGTCCAGAAGGGACCATGGCTGAGGATGTTCACTGCGGCATTATTTATGCAGGAAATCTGGAGATGGCTGCCCAGGAGGGCGGGCAGGTAAACTGAGGTGGGTACACACCACAAAATACAAAGCTACAGACTAGATGTTAAGTAGCAACCTGGATGGACTGAAAGGCATACTCCTGTGCAAGTCAAGTGAACACCAGAATATAATATATAGCACATATCATTTACATAAATTAAGCCTGTGTGTATCCAGACAAAATACACATTTTGCAAGAACATATGCAAGCAACACATTCACAGTAAGTACATCTGAATGGTTGCCTAAGGGGAGGGTAATGGGGCTGGAGAGTGAGATGAAAAGGAAAATGAAATGAAAGAGAAAGAAAAAAAAAAAAAGAAACATGAACACAAATACGGTTTCAGTGATTTGAGGGAGAGGCAGAAGCCTGGGGAAGGAGGGGGAGAGGTGAGCAGGGGTTGCGAGCAGGGCACAAGGCCAGGAGGGGAGCACCGTAGGGGACAGAGATGCTGAGGCCCTGGGTCAGCTCACTTCCCCCGGCTGGCCAGGACCTGGGGACACATGGCCGATGGCCAAGCAGGTGCAAGTCTAGCTGAGCCAGAAATTGTTCCAAGTCATTGACTCCGAGGATAGGGCTTCTACAATACAGCACACTGCCCAGCCCTTCATTCATTCATTCATTCATTCATTCATTCATGCATTTGTACCGAGCTCCAGTGTGGACTAGACACAGACACCACAGAAAACAAAACAGACAGGCTGCTCTCTGCCCTTGTGGAGCTTATGATCTAGCAGGGGAGGTCAGACACGGCAATCTCATCCAGAACTGGGAAGGAGGGAGAATATGGGCCAAGGAGAAGACACTTCTTGTCTGGTAGACAGATGACCAAACCAGAGAGAGGCCTGTGTGAGGCCACCCACAGTCCACAGCATGGAGAGCTTTATGGCCCCTAGGTTAAAGCCTGCAGGGGATTTTGGGGGGCAGCGGTTCATCCAGAGCCTCTCCCATTCTTTTTTTTTTTTTTAAGTTTATGTACCTATTTTGAGAGAAAGCGGGGGGGGAGGGACAGAGAGAGAGAGAGAGAGAGAGAGAGAGAGAGGGCAGAAGAGAATCCCAAGCAGGCTCCATGCTATAAGCACAGAGCCCGATGCGGGGCTCAATCCCATGAACCGTGAGACCATGACCTGGGCTGAGATCGAGAGTCGGACGCCTAAGTGACTGAGCCACCCAGGTGCCCCGAATCACCCATTCTCGTCTCGTGTCCCAGGTGTCCCACCATGACCACCTCTTCTAGCCCTGCTCCCATATCAGGGAGGAAAGTTTCTGTCAAAGTCCATCGCACTAAGGGGCTGATATTTCCACATTCCCCCCTACATGCAGGGGCAGGTGATGAGAGAGAACATGTTTTTCAAAAGCAAGGCTCATTCTCCACCCAAGCAAAACTTTCCCTAGTGGAGGCATCTGCGGCATCCTCAGAGGGGATATTTAAGTGCAAAAGGGCTTTCTTGGAACCTCTCAAGTCACATCGCCCTGGAAGCCACTCTAGGCAGCAAAGAGGCTGAGTCTCACCCCATCTCACACACCCATGCCGGCCCTCCTGATGCCCACAGCCCCCCTCCCCAGAGCCCAAGGCCACCGTCAAACTCTGCTCTCATTGTGGACGAAGCTTCTGCACAAATATTTACATAGCTCCTCTCCGGGGGCTACAGCAGACACAACACGGAGGAGCCGCCCTCTCAACACTCTCCAGACCCCAGAGCGGGCCAGAAGTGGCTGACACCCTCAGTCTTGGCAGGCTACCTCACCCCTGGGTGGTGCTGGGACAGGAAGCTCCGAAGCAGGCCAGGGAACCCTACTCTAGCTCAGGAATGACCCTTCCCTAGCGGCCTTGCAGAAGAAATGCTGGCTGGGGGCAGCAGGGCCCCCCAGGCCCCTGGGCCCTGCTCCTGGCTACCGTGCAGGGGCACGTGCACGTGCTCTCACATGCCACATATCCGAGCCACCCAGGCCCTGACTGGAGGCCCAAGGTGGAGGGAGCCCCTGTGAGGCTTCCGCCCTTGAGACAGGTGCTGCCTGCGTCTAAACTCATTCCTCCAGGAATCGCTCTGGTGTGCTCCCATCTCAGGGACACAGGACACACCTGGACCCCCACCTCTGTCTCACCTGCCTGCCTGGCCTCAGTATACCCAGGGGCTCCTTCACCAGCAGCCCGATTGATGAGGGTCTGGGCGCCTGAGGATCGCGACCTGGGCAGGGGCACAGGAGGTGGGCGTCTGAGCTTGGGCAGAGGTCGGCCACGATGGAAAAGGGAGGAGTCTCAGAGTGTCACAGTGAGGAGTCTGATCAGGGGACAAGGAGGAAACAGGGAAGTGGCCCGGTATATATGGAGGGTTGCTGGGGCCCGAAGTGTCTGCCCAAACACCTGAGACGCTGTAGTCTGAGTCTGGGAACCACCCAGCAGTGGGTGTGAGGCCACCACTGGGGCTCTGGCTCCCCGTGGGCACTAGGGACACCGGGGAGCAGGCTGGCCCCATGGTCCCCACCCCTCCCCCAGCCCACAGCTCAGCTGTTGCAGTGGGGGCCCTCTGACCCTGTCGCCATGGCAACCAGCCTGCAGCTGGAGTGGAGAAGCCGACTGACTCTTCTCTAGAGACACCCCCGTCCCCCACCCACGCACAGGCCCCCGGGGACACAGGGACGTGGAGACCAGGCCAGAACAGGCAGAGGTATGGGGAGCCAGAGAGACAGACTTCCAGATAGAGCCCAGAGGGGCAGAGGAAGAGAGGCGAGGAGGAAGGCTCAGGGGTGCTGGAGGGAGGGAAGAAGGGAGACAGGTGTAAGGAGGAGGAGATAAAGACCAAGGGGACAGGAGTCGGCAGAGAGGCCACCTCGGGAGAGAAGAGGAGCAGAGTCCCTGAGCAGAGGCTGAACTCGGTGGGAGGCGGGGCGCAGACAGATGAAAACAGAGAGCAAAGAACAAAAGGGACAGAGAGCAGGGGGCCTCCCTGAGGCCTGGCAGAGGACAGAGCAAGTGAGGAAGAGCCGCCAAAGGACCCACAACCCACCCCTCCAACCGTGGAGGGACACAGGTGTGCACCAGCAGCACCTGCTGCCAAGACGTGGCCCCAGGGCCCCCCAGGCTGCTACTGCCTGCCGACCCCAAGCTGCTGGCTCTACTCCCAGGTCCGTCTTAATCCTGGGCTTCGTGTTAAGGGGCACGGACACAGGGCTGGCGAGCCCTGGCACCTCGTGTCTCTCCCTCCAGCCCGCACCCACCCCCCGCCCCAAGTCTGGCCTCCCCACCTCCCAGAAGTCCCAGCACCTAAATAATGGGGCTGTCTGGCTCCAGGCCCTGACACTGCACAGAGCTAGGCTTGAGGCACCGACACAGCACAGCTGTCCGCAGTGGCGCCTGCCAGCAAAAGGCCCCGCCTCCTTCCCAGCCACCCACCTCCCTGGAGCTGAAGCCCGGGGACCCACTCTCCGGTGGCTGGCCCAGGCAGAGACCCAGAAAAGGGCCTGGACAGAAGCGAGCGGCAGCACTGCCCTTCCTCACCTCTGCCTCCCTATTCATACACAGACACGGCATACACAGCACGGGGCAGGCCACAGGCATTTGCCCGAGGGACTAAGCATTTCAAGGCAGAGAGAAGGGAGGCAGAGGAGATCTGTCTGCATCCTGGGCCTCAAGTGCCAGGACAAATGGGGACCCATAGGACCCGAGGGTCAAGGCCAGCCTGTTGGCCAACAGGAGAAACTAGGTGAGAGCAGACAAGAGGGCAGGCAGAGAGGACTGGCACACGATTTTCTGGATGGCATCCCCATTTGGAGAGTAGCCGGAGGGAGGAAAGAACGTGCACTTGGGCAGGGGGCCTGGGTTCTAGTCCCACTTCATCCGCTGGTTAACTAGTAACTGGACCTCTGCTTCTCAGCTTCTCCATCTGTAACTCAAGTGGGCTGGATGAAGTGATCCTCAAGGTCACCAAGATTTCCCGATAGCACCTCGGAAGAAGGGGTCCCATGGCCATCTTCTCCCAAAGGAGCCATCTTGGGACGAGAGGGAGGGCCAGTTCCCCGAGCACCACGGGGAAGATGGAAGCACCCAGGCCCCCGTTGCCAAGGGGCTGCGTGAGCACCTTACCCTGGAAGCAGAAACAGGCTCAAGGCAGGAACCAAGTTCTCAAGCTACCTAATTTCTGGTGTTAGACCTGATCCCAGGACTTTCGTATCAACATTCCTTTCATCACACCAATGGTTTGCAAACTTTCAGAATCAAATTGTACACAAAGTCACGTGCAGGATACAGATATGCCTGTACCTATGTGGGGCCATTTTTAATAGGTGACGGCAAAGCAGGACGGGTCGGGCTCGGATCGGACAGACAGAGCTCCGTTCCCAGCTCTGCCACTTTCTAGCTGTGCGACTTTGGTGCAATTTCTTAATTTCCCTGAACTTCAGTTTCCTCATCCATAAAATGGAGATACAAATAGTGTCTACCTCCCAGGGCTGTTGTGAAGATTCCATGAGATAAGCTAAGTGAAGCATTTAGCCCAGCGTCCAGCACATAGAAGCCACCCACCAATGCGTGCTAGCACTAGATGGCCCGGCAGATAGAAAAACAGATCTGCTCTGATTCAGGTTCTGGGGAGACTTCAGCGAAAAAACAGAAGACTTCAGAGTTTGCATCTACTCTCCTGGCCCCTGCCTCCCAGCCAGAACCCCATTTTCTATAAGCAAACTCCCTTCCACAGGACCCCAGTGAGAGCGCCCCTTCTAACGCGGTCCAGTGATCTCACAGGCTGTGCACGCCTGCAAAAGCGGGGCCATCGAGAGATGCAAGGCAGCTTCGCTAGACTCTGAGCATGCAGGGGATATTCCAGGGACAGCGCCAGGTGCACACAGGACCGCTGGCTCACTCTGCCTACCCACAGGGGAAAGCGGAGAGTGCTATCTACAGCAGGTAAGCTCCCATCTGGCAGTAACCTCATCTGTCTTGTTCACTGAGCTATCTACAGGACCCTAGCACTGCACCTGGCTCACAGGGGTTCAGTAAATGCTCATCAGATACACACTAGTGAGTAGCAGAGTTTGGGCATCCATGGCCAGTCCAGTGGCACCTTCTGGAGCCACCTCCCCAGCCGTCCAATACCTGCAGGCCTGCCAAAGCCCTGTTTCACTGCCCTCCTTGAGCAGAGCCCAGCCCACCAGGGCAGGCACAGTGCGAGAGCAGCCCCGCCCAGGGTTCTGTTTATCCACTGTCCGGAAGCCCAGAGCAGCTGGGCTGGGAGGCGGTGGCTGAGCAGAGACACCTGGCGAAGGAAGGGGTGATGGGTGATGGGCGGGCACTCAAACCATGAGACAAAGGGAACGGAGGTTGTGGGGAGAGGCACGCACCTCCTGCCAGGTGCAGCCTAAGTACAGGAGAGAGAGGAGCAGGAGAAGGACAGCAGAGAGCCAGAGTCCTGCAGCCCCCCTGCCTCACCCTCAGTGACATCTCCCCAGACCAACCACCTGGCAGGGGCTGCCCTAGGGGATCTAGAGGCCTGGGCCGGAAGTCAGTGCCCAGCCACCAACCTGACCTTCTGTCAACTCCTTCCACTCACCTGCCATCCCGGCCCCGTCAAACTCCAGCCCATCTACCTCAACCTGCCCACGTTAGCCCAGGGAAAGAAGAAACCAAAGGCGCCATACCCACAGCCAAACAGCCCCTTGGTCACCCCGAAAACCATCCCGCCGGAATGAATGAGGTGAAGAGACCCACTCCGTCCGGCAGCCCCAATGCCCAGCCGGCGCCTGCCACCTGACCCACAGCAGTGGCCCCAGTTGGGGGTCACACACCGCAGGGCACTCGCCGGGTCTCCCGCCACGCTCCGGCCTCGCCCGATCCAACCGTCCCTACCCCCACCCCAGTCCCTCGCGGCCCCGCCCCCTCGTCGCGACCACGCCCCCTCGTCGCGGCCCCGCCCCGGCCCGCGCCTACCATCCTTCCGGTAGAAGGCGATCTCCACTTTGCGCTCCTCCGCGCCCAGCAGGGCCTGCGCGATCTGCGCGGCCGCGCGGCGCTGCGTGCGCGGCCCGTGCAGGAAGTCGCAGGTGCAGGGCCGCTGCATCACCTCGGCCCGCGAGTAGCCACACAGCTCGCAGAAGCCGTCGTTGCAGTAGATGACGGCGCAGTTCTCCACCCGAGCGTTGGCGATGATGAACTTGCGGCCTGGGGGGGCGGGGATGAGCAGGCACGTGAGCAGGGACCCCTGCCTCGGGGGCTCCCAGCCCTTCCGCGCATTCTCCTGTCACACGCAGCCACCCGCCGGGGGACTCCCCGCTCCAGGCAGCACAGCGGCGACTGGGGTCCCTAGCAGGGGGCGAATGCAGCTGTGTGGCCCGACACAGGTGCCTCCGCCGGCCCTGCCCGGCGACGCGCCCCCTCCCCCGCCCGGCCCGCGGGCTGGCTGCATGGCTTCCCCCGGGCAGGCTGCCAGCGGCCCCCGCCCCCTCCGCGCCCGGGGCCGAGGCCAGCCTGGGCGGGTGTCAGCAACGCGTGTCAGCAGCCGCGGCGGAGGGATAAACACTGGGCCTGGAGAGGGAGCCTGGGAAGGGCCAGAGATGGCGGCTAGCCTTCCCTTTGCATCAGGTCGTCCGGCTTCTCTTCCTGACCTCTGCTCTCTAGACTGGGGGCGGGGGTGGGGGGGGGCCGCACACTGGGCACTCCTTACCCCGGGATCCTTAGGATATCACTCCCCCAAGTACCTGGGGACCCTACCAGGTCAGTACTTCCCGGGACTTACGCTCCCCTTAAGGGCAGTCAGGGGCTGGACAGTGGGCACTCTAAAGGGGACGAGGGAAGTACCACGTGAACACCTACGATGCCCTCTCTCATTTAATACTCTGACAACCCCATAAGATAGGCATCATTAGCTTTGTTTTATAGATAAAGAAACTGAGGCTCAAAAGAAGTTCAGAGCCATGCCCACATCTTGCAGCTTGTAAAAGAGCTAGCTTTTGAACTTAGGTCTGACAGAAGAAGGAATAAAAGGAGGATCACAGGCAGAAGCCCAAGGTCATAGGGAGCAAGGAAAGGGACCTGAGGCTTCAATCCCGGAAAATACCGGGAGCCAGGGATGGACCTGAGACAGTGGCCCGCTTGTAAGAAGACAGACCCAGTGAAGGGAGGCCTTCTTCAGTTTGACCCCGTCAAGCTGAGGTGCCCCAATGGACCCATTTCAGCTGGACGTGGGTCACCCGCTCCACACCTGCCCCCAAGGCCCAGCTAGCCGGCAGGTGAGCAGCAGGCAGGCGGCAGACCCAGCTGGTGCCAGGGAAGATACTCGGGGATAAGAGCTTTTTATAAACACAGAAGTTTCCGGCCACTTTGGCCTTTAATGCTGGGGCTTTGGGTAGCAGTTGGAACTCTGCCCCCTCGCCTTCCAGCAGGCACAGCCCTCTCAGTCTGCAGCTCTGGGCAATCCCATGGACAAGGCCCAGGCTGCTGCAGCAAGGGCTCCCCGACACAGGCTGCCTAAAGCCATCCCTTATCCTGTCTCCGGGAAGTTAGTTTTTGAAGTTGGGTCATCTTTAGGTCAGTTCACCAGGCCTCCACAACTCCCAGGCAGCCATCAGGAGTCAGGGTTCCTTGTCACACGAAAAGACCCCTGACTTGGCCTCCACCTCTACCTAAGCCCAAGGCAGTCCAGAGTGCCAGCCACACACACCAGCTTTGGAGAAGAGAAACCAGCTCCCAGGCCGAGAGAGAGAAGAGCGAGTTTCTTCGAAGGCAGGCCCTACCCCCACCCCTTCCGAGCTCCTGGAATACACCACAGAAGGGATCTGAAAGGCTCCTTTGGCCACCCCCTCCTTTCCAGATGTGGAAACTGATATTCGGAGAAGGAAGAGTCACTCAAGGTCACGTGGCAGTCAGTGGCAGAGGTGGGGCCAGAAGCTGAGCCCCCAGATCCTAGCCCAGGTTCTTTCCATGCAGACACAGCCTCCGGGAGCTTTTGAAAAGGAAAGACCCCACCTTGTGGCCCTCCACCGTGTCAGTCTCCTCCCCCTCAGGATCATCTTGTTCCTCGGCTTCAGACAATGCTGCCCGTCAAACTGATCCCTCCCTCCCCCCCACCACAGTTACAAGCACACGTTGTCCTGTGCTCACAGGGTCATGGGCAAGGAATGTCACCCGCTCCCTGCTCCCAGGGCCCTTGGCAGTCACACCCACCATGGCACATGCAGCCTTGGAGAGAGACGCACACATGCTGGGAGGATAAAACACCCACACCAGAACATTCACCTAGCCTGGGACACTTCTGGAAGCCTCCCCTACTGGACCAGGCTTAGGGGTGCTGTAGTCCCCATAAAGGGGCTCAGGGCAGGAAAATCAACAATACGAGGGCACTGCATTGAGCCTGTTAGACCCTTAGAGCCCAGTCTCAGGCCATGACACCCTGTCACCTGGGAGCCCACAGTTTGCAGCTCTGTCCAAAATACCTCCCCACTGCCCAAGCAGGGCCGAACTCATGGGTGACACACACACCCCAGGAGCAGGTTAGGCACTGACTCTAAGTGCTTGGCTCTCAGTCTCTCAAAAACACAGTCAAGACGACTGAGACAGAGTACTTAGTGTCTCACAGTTTGGACCATACATGTTCTCTCCCTGCCCCCACACAGCCCCATCCACATCCAGGCACCGGAGTTAGGGATACCTGCACACTTGAGATGTCACACACACTCCGGATCCTGGAAGCCTGAGCTGAGCCTCCAGCCCTGCGCCCCAATACAGCCCCCTTGGCTCCAAACCCACGGCCCCCAGCACCAAGCCTTGCCCTCGAGACCCCTGGCCAGCGCCTTGAGGCCACCAGCCCCCATTGATTCGCACCAGCCCGAAGCACACGGCCGGGGCACGCCCCTCCATTCACACTCGGGAGCGCTCGGCCCGCCCCCAGAGCCCCCTCCCCGCCGGCCCCCTCCCCCACTCACTCTGGCCCTCAAACTTGCGGATGATGGTGTCCAGGAAGGTGTTCTGCGGCGCGACATGGCCCCTCCGCACCGGCATCCTGAGCCCATGGGCGGGCCGGGCGGGCCCCCACCCACCCCGGCCCGGCCCGGCCCGACACAGGCTTCGGGTGGCCCGGCCCGGCCGTGATCCCCGCACCCCGCGGCCAAGCAGACCACGGGCGGGGCCGGGACTCGGTTGCGGGCGCGGGGTCCCCGCTCGGCTCCCGGCTCCTGACCGCGGGCCGGGCCTGGAGCCGCCTGAGCTCGGGCCGCCCGGCCGCCCGCACACCTGTCTGCCGGCCCCCTCCGAGCCACGGGCCCCGCTCCGCCGCGTCCCCGCGCTGCGCTCCGCCCGCCCGAGCGCCGGGCTCCCGGCTCCCGCCCGCCGCGCCGACAGCCGCTCCGGCGCCCGCGGCTCCGGCTGCGCCTGCGGCTCGGCCCGGCGGCGGAAGGGTTAACGCGGCGCGCGCCCCTCGGGCTCCGGCCCCCGCCTCCCGGCCCCCTCCCGCCCGCCGCGCGCCCGCAGCACCGCCCTCTTCCCCCCCCCCCACACCCCGCGCGCCCGCCCTTCCCATTGGCTGAGCAGCGTCAAGGGCTCCCCCACCCCAGCCCCTCGCTCAGCCCAGGAGCCCCCGGGACTCGCGCGCCCCAAAGAGGGGGAAGGGGCCCCTAGGTAGGGGAACAGTGAGGGTAGGTGTGATGACCGGCCTTCAGACGGCCAGGGAGGGGCCTGGGGATTCCACCCCCGACCCCCGGACTGGAAGGACTGAGAAACCTGACTTGGAGAGGTCTGGTCCCTTATGCCCTTGTCGCCCACCACTCCAAGCACAGGCTGGATACACACAACAAGCGCCCAAAGCCCGCTGTAGGTGACACGGCTGAGGCCTGGGCCCTGGGAGGATGAACCCAGGGTCAGGGGAGGCACGGGAAACGTGAAGGGCAAGATGATCTGCAGGCCCCGGGTGGGACGCGATTTGGAATAAGGGTGGGTGAGATTTAGGAGGGGCACGCACCCAGAGCAGGGGCGACCCCCCCCCAACACACACACACACACACACACACACACACACACACACACACACGGCCCTCTCTGGGGTTATTCGGGGCTCTCCTGAACAGAGAGGTAGAAAGGTACATTTTGACACGGCCTCCTAGCTGCGGGATCAAAGATAGGCCCCTGAGCGCGAGTTTCCAGCCTGGGGATCCCCTTGTGCGAGTGGCCCTCCCTCCCTCTGCAGCGCGGGCCAGCCTTGCAGGCCCAATCCGCGGAGGGCTCGGGGCCCTGCGGCGCTGCGGCGGCCCAGCCCCTCGGAAAACCCTGGCCTAGCCGCAGGCCCCTCCCCCCCGGGCCAGCTGGCTCGCTCCAGCTGCAGCTCCCTTATTTAGGCAAGGAGGCCCGAGGATGCTCAAGGGCAGGCAGGGTGTCTGCCCGCCGCCTGCCCACCGCCTGCCTGGGTCTCAGTGAGGGTCTCTGGGGCACGGTGTCCCCGGTCTTCGCAGCCAGGCGGGGCCCTGCGAAGGCCAGGGCAGGGAGGCCGAGTGTTGACAGCTGAGCTGGCCGGTGGGGAGGAGTCGCCAGCTGAGCAGCCAGCCTCGGGTCCCCTCCCCTGCAGCCCAGATCTGAGGCTCCGCTAGATGGATGGGGCCATGTGGGGGCCCCTGAGGGCTTGCAGCTGCCTCTGTCCTTGGAGCAAGGGGGTGGGTCTTGCCACCGGGGAGAACCATCATGGGATGTAGGGGGAGGGGAGGAACAAAGGGCAAAGAAGGAAGCAGAGTCTGGAAGGAGAAAGGCCCAGAGGAAGAGGTCTTGGTGAGACCACCCTACCCAGACTCGCACCTTCCACCCAGGAGCAAAAAAGATGCACACACCGGGGCCAGATGGGGCCACTGGCCAGCAGATGACACCTCTTTTTTATTTGCTGGTGGGTGGGCAGTGACTCAGGGAGGCAGCCAGTGGGAGAGAAGGAGGTGGCTCCACCAGCTGATGCTAAAAAAGACCAGAGGCTCTTGCCTGTACAGTCATTCCTTCGGCCCTCTCCACCTCCGGCAGCTTCCTCGCTCGCACTCCAAGACGCCTGGGGCCTTCCTTAGCACAACTCCCCTTCTTTTGTGACCTGGTGTCAGGCACAACAGCCCATCTGGGTACTACAGCCCAGCCCCTCCTCCACACCACCACCACCACTACCTACCCCCTGCCTCCCCAACACTGGGTTGCCTGCCCTAAGTCCAGGCTGATTCAAGTTGGAGCTGGGTGGCTTCCCCTCCAGACTGGGGGGTTGAGAGAGTCAGGAAGGGTTCACAGTGTGGACAGGCACCAGGAGAGAGGATATGGAGGAGGACATCTGCGGCGTTCCCTTCTCTCCAGAACCAAGGCCAAAGGGAAGGGAGCTGGTCACTTGGCCTGGCCAGCTGTTCCCGCTGTGGTACCCGTGTTCCCGGGACAGGCCTGTGCTCTCATCCCATGGGAGGATGAAGAAATCAGAGGGACCCTTGATCCTCCCAAAAGAGAAAAGACCAGGCACAGAGTAGCCTTCCTCCTGGGCACAGATACAGGTGTGAAGAGAGCTAGCTGTTCCCTCAGGCTAAGGAGAGGCAAATCTCTCTCTCTCTCTCTCTCTCTCTCTGAAGTCAAGCAGAATGCAGGTTTCTGACTTCCTGGAGGTTGAGAGGAGAGTCTGAAGGCAGTCCCACTAAGCCACCCCCACAGCCAAGGATGGGGATGAGGAAGGGGAGCTATGAAATGGGGGTGAGGTGTCTCCAAAGACATCCTTCTTGGGGCCACAGGTACCAAGGCATGTAGAGGTATAGGGCAACAGAGAAGCTGATGAACATGCCTGCCCCATCTTCCCACCCCCATTACCCCCAGATTAAGGAGCAAGAGGAATGTGCCCAACCTTAAAACCCAGAGTAACCAGAATCTACCCATCCTACTTTGGGCTCACAGAGCCATTTGCAAAGAGGTTCCAGGGAAGACCTCTCCCCGAAATCTGCCTGTGACTGAGGGAAGGGAGAGGCTGTATTGACAGTGGGACACATAGGCTCCTCCCAGCTCCCAGAAAGAGACAATTTAGGGAGAAAAGTCTATGGAGAAAACATCCTGCCCATCCCACTTTGAGCTCCTGCTCAGTTTGAGGGAGTCAAGCCAGGGCATCCTGGAACGAGGCAAGAAATTGAAGTCTGTGCTTACTGGTGGACCCCCAAGGAGCAGGCCAGGCAAGACAGAGACAAAATAGGACCCAAGAGAGCAAGTGACAATCACAGGGGACTGGGAAGCAGTTCCAGTCAGATGGGCGCAGGCAAGACAGCTTATGGAGGAATGATTCCTCAGAACCCCCCCCCCCGGGAGGGGGGGGGGTGCAGGGAAGAACACAGTGAGGTCCCTCGCTGTGCAAGGGGAAGTTCAGGCTGCATTGTGTGGTCTTATTTTTCTGTACAACTGAGTCCTGAGAAACGGGATGTTTTCAAATATGAACTGGGGTTGGAGGGGAATAAGGTCAAAAAAGCCCCTCCAGAACTGGGGCTCAGGGCTTGCTGAAAGCAAGGAAGGAAGGGAAGGGAGAGTCAAAGGAGGGGAGGGAGGGCAACCCACCTCAGCCCCATAGCAAAGGAGCAAAGGAGCCAGAGCTCCCTCCAGTCATTGCCATCTACAAATCCCCCTGTCAACCCCGCCCCATAATCGAGGTCTCCCACCAACCTGCTACCAGCTGTCGGTGGGACTTTTCCACTGCCATGGGGGTATCAAAAGAAGCAAGGAAGGTGCTGGACACTAGGATTCAGGAAACCTGACTTCTGATTCTGGTTCTACCAGTCACATCCATACATGTCCACTGGGGGCTTCTGACAAACTGGGCCCTAGGTGCCAGACACTGTTGGGGGGGTGGGGGGGGTGGGGAACAGAAGGGATAAGCCAGGATCCCTCATCCAGGGAGTTACAGTCTACTGAGGCTTGAGAAAGGCAGAGGGCAGAAAGAAACAGTGCAGTCTGCGTTAAGTGCTGTGGGATTACAAGGAGGTGTGTTCACCTTCAACTGGGGGAGTCTGGGAGGGAGGACCCTGCAAGGGAAGGAGGTTTCAGAGCAGGTCTTTGAAGATCGAGATGGGGCAGGGCAGGAGCACTGCAGGTGGAAGAGACAACAATGAGCAAAGGCATCGAGACTGGAGAATAAAGATTTGGTCTGGGGACAAAACAGTTTGGCGTGGTGTCATTGGAGCATTAGACGAGAGCCGTTAGCACTAGACTGAGGAGTCTGGATGTCATTCTATGTGCACAAGAACAATGATGGCAGCTGAAATGTATGGCCCACAAATATAGAAGTCATATTTGTCTTTGTATAGATCCTAACATATAGTCGGTATCTGATAAAGGTCTGTTGGATTAATGAAATGTGTATAACAGTTTGGAGAAACTGAGGCAAACATGAGGTGTTTCAATTACTGATTGCTGCCTAAGAGCCATCCCAAACTCCAGGACTTAAATCAATGACAGTGTTTATTTTGTCCATGTCTCTGCCATTTGGGCAGGTTCAGCCAGGACCACTTGGTCTGCGCCACTCATATCGGGACTAAAAAGCTCATTTGCTCACATTTGGTGGTGATGCTGGCCGTCAGCTAGGGTTGGGGCCAGAACACCCAAAAGCCTTTCCTTGTGGCTGCCTGGCTTCCTCACACCATGATGGCTGGGTTGAAGGGTAAGTGTCCCAAGAGCGGTTCAGGCAACAGTTGTACCACCTTTAATAACGTAGCCTCAAAATTCACATAAAAGAACTTCTGCCATAATCGTGGCTCATCAGATTCAAAGAGAGGAAAAAGACCCACACTTCTCAATGGAGGAGTGTGACTGACATATTATAAGAAAAACATGTGCGATGGTATTATTGGCACCACCATCTTGAAAAAATATAACCCTCCCCAGCAAGGTACGCACTAGTCCGGGGGAGGGATGTCAAAGACTTGAACCAGGTCAGAGGTGATGGAAAGAGGCCTGTTTGCTGTGTAACTTTAGGAGGATCACTAAATCTCACTTTCCTTACCTGTAAAATGAGGAGACCAAACAATCTGATCTCTGAGATCCTTTCCAGACCCAACAGTGAGTGATTCCCTTAATTCTACACAACTGCACTCCCCACCCATCAACAATTCCTTTATTTTCCCCCAGCACCCAACTCCAGCTCCACCTCCTGCCTTTGCTTTCTGATCCAAGCTCCCTTGAGTCCAATGATGACCCCACAGATAGCACCCTGGTCCATCCTACGTATTTATTTCAAACCAAAAATAAGTGCAGTGGGGGACCCACAAGGGTAGGTGAGAAGACGCTCAAACCCATCAGTCTCCCACTGCACCCTGCTGTGTGCTCATCGCTGTAGGGTCTCTTGAAAACAAATAGACCTATGGTACAGACTCCACCTGCAAGGAGTTCATAATCTAACTGGGGAGGACTAATGAGCATGAATGTCATGAAAACAATCTGGTGTGACACTGTATTACTGATAATAGGTGCAGGGGAGTTCAGAGGAGGGAGGGCTCTGACTGGGTTAGGGCACCAGGAGGACTCCCTCGGAAGGCTGGGTCCTCCTGGACGGGCAGGGTTTTCTTGGGTACCCAGAGGGAGGGAGCGAACATTTTCATTAAGCAAAATTCCAATAGGAGTCAGATGTGGAGTCCTCCCACCGATCTACTTACTCCCAAATGACAAAGAGGGGAGGTCAGCTTAAATTTCCTCTGCCTGAGAACCTAATAGCCATCTGTATTTTTTATTTAGGGATGGAGCTCAGCCTCCTGAGACACAAGAAGGGGCTTAAGCAAGGCTCCAGAACTTATCGAATAGTAGAAGCTCCAGAATTATGATATAGGAGGCACTGATGGGGAGAGAGAACCTGATTATAAAGAGGGCACTAAGATACTGGTCTAGAGGCTTAAATTTGCACGTATTCCTTTAAAATAATTATTTGCTAAGCACCTATTATGTACCTGACACTGTTCTAGGATATAATTGTTGTTGTTTTAAAGTTTATTTATTTATTTTGAGAGAGAGAGAGAGAGAGAGAGAGAGAGAATCTCAAGCAGACTTGGCCCTGTCAGTGCAAGCCCAACGCAGGGCTCAAACTCACGAACCATGAGATCATGATCTGAGCCGAAATCAAGAGTTGGACGCTTAACCAACTGAGCCACCCAAGCATCTCATTGTTGTTGTTTTTAAATAATGCCCTCAGAGTTTGCAGAACCAGTGCACTGTTTGACATAGATTGGGGGGTTATTTTTGGGTGTTCTGAAGGACTAAAAAATATTAAGGAGCATATCACGCTTTGATGCCACCCTGCCAGGGAAGCTGGCCTGGCAAGAGATCCCAAGCTCTCTTGGCTGCACAGGTCCAGCGGGGCGGGAGCTCTGTCTCTGTCCAAGGTGCTGAAAGCCTTCCTTGCCAGATTCAGCAGGAAACCAGGGAGGGCAGCTCAGGTGAGCAAAAGAGGGGCCCTTCTACGGACACAGTGAATAAGACAGTCACCCCAAACCATGAAAATGCTTCAGTAACTGGCCAGTAGTTCCAGGAGGCAGCATACGGTGAAGCAAGAGCTGGCTTTGCCAATTGGTGCTAAGAAGCACCACTTCCGGTCTCACTTACGAATGTCCAGAAAGTGCCTTCCTCCCTCATCTCCACCCAAGTCATCAAGGAAAACATATGAATCCTCCCCTGAACTTTACATTTGAAATTCCTTGGCTTTCCCTTGGGGTTTGTGTTGCTTTATGAAATATTAGAGCCAGAAGGGAACACTTTCATACTTTAGATGAGAAAACAGATTCAGAGCAGTGCAGCTTTTTTTCTCAGGAATGTGCCACAAGTTAGAAACAGAGCTGTACAAGAAGCAGCTCTCCTGGTTCTTAGTTAAGTGATTTCCCACCCCCGACACCGGACCAGGTCAGGGATTATACACCACATATAACAAGAGCTGAAAGAAATCAAGAATTCAAGATGTCTTTGTGTGGGTGGGAGGGTGTGCGTTGGGGGGGTATGTGTATGAGAGAGACAGACAGAGAAGATACAAGACCCAAACAACTCTAGATACAGAGGTGGCTTTGTCAGTTCTTCATAACTATTCCCTGTTCATTCTGCCAATCTCATCAGGCATAATTCAGAGCCTACCCCAGCTTGGGTGGGAGAATGAGCATGAGAATGCTAACCCCAAACTAACTCCACATCCTGAAGGGTAGCTACCCCATCCCATGAGTCATCAACCAACATGAAGGACTAGAAAAGAGAACTCAGGTCCCACCAGGTCTTCCACTCCATCATCTCCCCAGTCTACTCACAAATAATTACCCCTCACTTTTCATGTGCTCTATGCTGTGAGAAAGCCCTAGAGAAATGCAGAACATACAACCCAGCCCCTGGATCTTGAAAAGTTTGCAATTAGTTGGGAAGAAAACATGCTCACATGTGAATAGATTATATATTACAGGAACTAAATACAATTAATGGCATCCTAGATCCCATGTGGCAAGAAGTGGTACAAACAACGAATGCTTTGACTTCAGAGTAAGGAGATATGGTTTTAAGGCTAGAAAGGGAAGGGAAGGGAAGGCTTTACAAAGCAGGGGTTAGGGAGAATTTGGCTTAGGGCTCAGGACACCTCATAGCTGTCCCTCTGGGTAATTAGCAGTCCAGAGTGGGACCTTGTTGTAGGAAGATAGAGCTGATGAGGGTATGAAGGTGATAGCAGAGGCCGATTATGCGCGGGGGCCCCAAACGTCCAGCAAGAGAGGATTCCGTTTTTCTCCCCTGAAAAAGAAAGGGATCAGGTGCTCCCTCTTCTGGATGCTCAGGGCAGAACAATATCTAAATTCGGATCCTCCAGGAACTGAGGTTGGCCAGTTCCTATAGCAGCCTAGGCTGGAATTTAGGAAGCCAGACAACAGAATGGGAACCCCAAGAAAGGACTGGATCATCATCAACAGCAGGAATGTCTAGTTCTATAATTATTGGGAGTCAAGGGGCTTATAATCCAGTTGGGAGGGCAGGAAGACAACATAATGTCTAAAGAAAGGAGTATCAGGGTTTGGGATCAGGGTCTCTGTATTTCACAAATCAGGCTACAGGATCCATAAGCTTCTCGTCTCATCCTGGGTTGGAGAGAGGGCCTGGTCCCTCCCTAGAGCACCTTAGAGGCAGGGAGAAGGGGTTCCACCTAGCCAATCCTCGTGATGGTTGCTACGGAATTTCCATGCTGGGCACACTTGATGTTCAAAGCCACAGTTCCCAAGAGACCCAGCACCACAGCAACCACACCAGGAAACTGGGCCAGGCTGAAGGATTGGAGGAGACAGAGAGGAGGAGGGTGGGGGCAAGGGGGCAGGCCTGTCAGACCAGTCCCTGACAACTGTGGCCTCCTATGTGGAGGCCCTATGGCCTGAATCAGGGGCCCCCATGATCGTCATTCAGCATTCCTCAGCTTGACCCTTAAAAACTCTTCATTTTCACTCTGGATCCCAGGAACAAAGGGCAATTTCAAGTCCCCATGGATGTGAAAACATTCATATTCATCTTGATGTTCTTAGTCCAAATTAGCGTTGAAGGGGCAAGGACCAGAAGAGGAGGCAGGTCAAGGAGGAAGTTCCAGGAAACACTTGCCCAAGGGCACATGCATATGTGTGTTTACACATATACACACATACACATACACATACACATACATATACACATTCACGTACATACACACTCCTGTTTACACACATGCACACACACACACACAAACACACACACACAATCTTTTCAGGTCTGTGGTTCAGAAGAAACTGTCTAAACCTCAGAGAGAATCAAAGCCTGGAGATACCCAGGTTTCCCTCACAAAGATAGTGCCAACTCCCCAGGAGTTCCCAAAAGCTGACCATCACGGGTCACTCCCAGAGTAAGGTCTTAGGAGTCTCAAATGTCTCTCCACCCCCTGATTTTCCTATTAGTCTGAAAGCCAAGAGACAGAGGAGTATCCAGAACAGGGTCAATGTGCCCTAGGGAGCCCACCTGTGCAACTGAGGCAGCATCTACAAGCGTCTACGAAGGGAGGCCCCAAACTCCTTCCCCCAACTCTCACAGCTGCTAGAATTGCCTCCTCTCTCAGGAGCCCTGGCACCTGATGTTCATGCCTCAAGTTGTGCTAAACGTGGCTCCCTACACCTTCAGTTCCCCGTACTGGGATGACCTGTGCAGAAGGAGGGAGGTTTCCCAAGAGAAGATACCCCTGTTCTCCCAGGGTGGGCTGGTCACAGAGCCGTCATCAGGAACTTCAGGCTTTATGCAAACAAACCACTTCAAGGTTCCAGAAGATTGATGTGGACGTGCACCCCAGATGGGCCCAGAGGTGTGTGCCCCTGGCCCTTTCTCATCCTGGGTATCATAGACCAGGGGTGCCTGAGCCCAGGCGTTTTCTCCAACCTCTTCTTTTCAGCTCTCTGCTGCCCTCATGTGGCTCCCTCAAGAAGGGCTGGGGCGGCACGATGGCTCCACAGTGCCAGCACAGGAGCCCCCTTTAGACAGGCAACATCTCCCACTGCCTGAGCCCTAAGCACCCCAGACCCGGCCCAAAGCCCCTCCGCCAAGCATCCAGCCTCCACCGTATCATCTGGAAGCTGAGCAAACCTCTCTGCTCCCAACCCAGCCAGCATGAGTTACATCAAACGGAGGCTCCTAGACGAAGAAGGGTGCTCCCCTCCCTCTGCTGGGTTGCCCCCCTTCCCTTCCCTTCCCTTCCCTCCTTTCCCCTCCGTTCCCCACCCAGGCCTTGCCAGCAGGCAGGAAGGAAGCTGCTCATAGTGGGGAGGGTGGGGCACTTCCAGCTCACACTGAACAACTCCGGGTTGGGCTATAAAGAGTCAGGGCCTTCCGCTCCCATCACCCGCCACCCTCAACAGCCCCCACAGCTCTACGCACCCGCCCCCCTTCAAGGCCAGAGCCTTCCCTCCCCCAAGGTCAGGGCATCCCATCTCAAGCCCTGCCCATTGCTCTGCTCTGAAGGGAAGGCAAGAACAAGGTTTGCATCCTTCTCAGGGAGCAGGAGGAGCCACAGGCCTGGCTACCTACCTAAGAAGGGTCTATCACCTGCACGGACCAGGGCAGATGGGGGTGGGGTCTGGACCAGCCTTCCCACTGCCAGGAACCCAGGGGTTGGGCTCCCAAATGGATTCTCTTCAAAGACCTTCCAGCTTAAAGTCCCACAATCCAAAATTAAAAACTTTCCTATCAGTGGAACTTCAAGTCTGCAGGTCTTGAAATTGTTGTCTTTTCAGAAATTACTCTTTAAAATGCACCTGCTAATAAGAGCAATGGTCCACTGAGCCGCATAAGCCTTAATGCCCTAGCAGGGATGACTGACAAAGAGCAAAGTGGAAAAAGACATGACTGGGCAAGGCCCTGAAGAGGGAAGAGAAAGGCCTCAGCCCACAGGTGGAAAATTCGGGAAGGCCAGAGTCCCTCACCGGAAGTTAGGACCCACAGGCCAGTACTGGCCACAGCCCCAGGAAGAGTGGGAGAGGAAAAACTTCCCTGTGGTGAAAGATAAAGCCTTTCTCTGTCTTTCCTTTGACGCTTTCTCCTCTTCCTAAAACCTCTGCCACGGCTCCCTCTGCCCAGATCAACGTCAATATAGCCATCAGCGCCACCACGCCTCGTGACCAGAAAATGCCCCTCCTTGGGACCCATCACCTTTCACAAGACTGACGCTTTATTTCGGTTCATCCAAACCTGTCCCGCCTCAGCCGACCCCTTTCTCGGTGGCCCCTCTCCCCTGCCTCCGGAACACAGCTTCCAGTCTCTAGATGGCTGCACATGCTCACAGCTAAACAACCAATGTTCGTGAAGCATATACCTGGTACAGTGCACTCAAGCCCAACAGGATCCCAGATGAGAAGAACTTGACCTGGGTCTTCCGGAGCACACACGTTCATGGGGGAGAGAAGTCAAAGACAGACAGCAAAGCTGCCCAAGAGTCACCCCTGGGAGGAACCAGAGCAAGAGATATTCCCAGGGCCTGGAGGCAGGGGAGACAAAGAGTGGCCTGGGGGGTGGGGCAGCATAGAGAGAGGGGGTGCTGAAGGAGGCCTCACAGAGGAAACATACTGGGGCTGTGTGGTGGTCAGGTCCTTCAGGAAGTACGCCAAGAAGGAGCTAGAAGCCAAAGACATCCATTGGGAGTCATGTCTGTGAAAGATAAAGGGAAGCCAATGGAAGCTTCCAGAACAAGATGCAGGTCTGATATCTGTGAATGGAGAGAAGGAACAAGGATCAGCCAGGAAGAGGCTCAGACCACAGTGAGCTCTGGGAGGCTGTCTGCCAGGCCAGCGGGGGCTCTGCATAGTGAAGACCCAGCAGAATGGGAAGCAGAAGTGGAAAGGGGCCTGAACCCACCTCCTGCCTTGCTGGGAGAAGGGGGCGAGTGGGGTGGCGCCTCGGGCTCCGGGGCCCTCAGGGGCAGGTCTGGATTGGGCTTGGACCTTGTGCGTCTGCCTCCCACTTGCCGCTTTGCAAGAGAATGGGAGCAAACCCTCCAGGCGTTCAGGAGCTGAGGCCACTTTGTGTTTACAAGGTCCCCTCACCCACCTCCCCCCAGGGCTGGCAGACCCTACCTTCCTGGTGTGACCCCAGAGCTCACGGTACAGCCTGTTCCTTCCGGCTGATCCGCCTGCCCGGCCCCCACCCAGGCCCACCCCAACCTTACCCTCCACTGCTTTTCAGAGGAGCCCGGCCAACACAAATCTCCGTGTTTGTTTGTCTGCCTGTCTGCCTCTCCCAGTCTCTGCCTCTCCCAGTCTCTCACCTTCCGTTTCTTTCTCACAGCTTCTGTGAGTCTCTGTGGTCTCATAGCCACGAGGCTCTGACCCCTAGACCGGAGTGCCCCAGCTCAAACCCTCTCTCTAGCCCCCCGCCAACCCCGTGGCTTAGAACTACAAACCCCAGTTTGCACGACGGCCCGAGGTGCCTGAAGAGGGCTGCTGTGCACCTCCTGCACCCTGGGTATTGTAGTTTCCCCGTCCCTGCACTCTTGCGAGATCTTCCCGGTGGGCAGGCCCTGCCTCAGCACTGACCGCTGGGCCTATCCGCTGACCTACCACCCCCGGGGAAGCGTGCGTCACTGGATGACAGCGTGGGGGTGGAGGCCCTGGATGGCAGCTTCCTGCTCTTTTGTGTCCCCCATTTGAGTCATGGGGGGCGGGGGTTCCAGGAAATTGGGGTTGGGAGGGGAAGGGATACCCTAATGCCAGACTCAAGGACAAAGGGTCACTGAATCCTTGTTGAGCCTGTATCCCCAAGAAGCCAAAGGCACTCAAAGGTGGGGGTCCAGGAGGGCTTAGCTGTAGAGAGAGTGGGGAAGGAGAGCACCCGGAGGGACCCTAGGGGTGCCCGTGGTCACTAGGAGTCCAGGAATCGTCCCCTGCTACTGACACAGCGTTCGCCTCCCACCCAAGTCCTCGGGGCAAGGCCAGCAAGGGCAAGGGCCAAGTCCTCCACTCTGGCCAGACAACACTGACAGGCCTCTCTGACCCTCTGGTTGTCCACCCTGCCGACTCCTCCCCTAACCCCTACCCCCTCCCTCACTCCCACCCTGCCCCAGGGCTCCAAGAACACCTGGCTTCCCACTTATCAGTCCTAGTCCTTTGAGCGGAACCCAGGCGTCCGGCCCCCCACCCTCTGGGCGGGCTTGGAGCCCAAGGCTTTAGAGCCTCCCAGCCTGCCTTGTTCCTGTCCCATTGTGTGTGGGGCAGGGGCGGGGCAAGGGCCAGCACCGGAGAGCCCCCTCTCACTGCCCCCTCCCCTTCCTAAGGAAAAGGCCTGGGCTCTGCTCAGAGTGCCAGAGCGGAGGCGAGGCTGACATGGGCAATTTGAAGAGTGTGGGCCAGGAGCCGGGGCCTCCCTGCGGCCTGGGGCTGGGGCTGGGCCTGGGCCTGTGCGGCAAGCAGGGCCCAGCCTCCCCAACAGCAGAGCCCGGCAGGGCACCGGCACCCGCACCCCCACCCCCACCCGCGCCAGACCGCAGGTAAGGGCCCTGGAAGCGGCGAGAAGCAGGGGGCAGGCAGGAGGGTGTCAAGCCCTAGAGCCCCAGGCTGGGAAGGGCTAGAGCCTGTAGCCCGGCCAGGAGGACCAAGTCGCCCACACAAAAGGGCTACCTACCGGTGTGGATAGAACAGGACAATCAGGGAGGTTCGGAGAAGAGACCAGGGTCAGGACCAGCGGGCAACAGGTGAAAGCGGGAGGTAAAGGTGCCAGTTTACCAGGTTTGAATTGCTACTCTGCCGCCAAGAGCTGTTTGACTTTGAGCAAGTTACTTCACCTCTCTGAGCGTTTATACGTAACAGGGATATAGCAGTAATTACTCCATGGGATTGTTGCGGGTTTCTGGCTCACGACAAGCCTCCAACAAACAGTGAGGATTTTTTAAGAGAAGAAAGGGGCTGGGGAAGGTAGTTACAGGGGAGTGAGAAGGCAATCTAGAAGGGGAGAGAGTCGGCCCCCGGGAGACTCAGGACCTTGGCATGGGAGGCTGAGAAGAGAGCAAACAGGCCGCATTCCTCTCCTCCAGGCTCCACCTCCTAGCGGCTGTCAACCCCAAACTAACGTGGTACCTTCAGCCCCGAGAAGAGAGAGAGGGCGGCTGAGGGCCAGGTGGGGTGCCAGGCCAGGCAGGGTGGCAGGGCCGGAGGCAGCTCCACGGGGAAGGCTCCGCACTGGCGCACCCAAAGTCCGAGGCCCTCCCTTCCTCCCCGCGGCTGGCCTCAGCCTCTGGGAGGAAGTGATAAGGCTCTCTGAGGCCTCCTTTCACACAACAGTTACTGTCAGCAGGGGGTGACTGGGGAGGAAAATCTGGGCTGAGGAATCCCAGGGTTTCCCTCAGCTCAAGGGTGGGTTCCATCCCCCTCCAGGTAGGGTTCATCACAGCTCCGGGGGGGTTGGACCCCCCTGTCCAGAAGGGGTGAGGTGGGCCCTGAACAGGGATGAGACCCAGCCTTGGGCCAGGGGCTCAGGAGCTCAGTGCTTGCAGCCCTGGGCAGCCCAGGGTCTGGCGACTTGGGAGACAGGTGGGCCTGGGTTTTAAAGGGACCGGTTCTTCCCATGTGGCCCCTGGCAAGATTCCTAACTTTTCTGAGCCTCAGGTCCCTCCTCGTCTGTAAATGAGGACACAAATATATTATCTACCTCCTAAGGTTTTCGAGGGGGCTGACAGAGAAAGTGTAGGAAAGCACATGGCAGGCAAGCAATCAATCACTGCGGTTCTGAATGTTGTCGGAGGCGTCTCTGGGGGAAAAAAAGTTCCTCCCCCGTGACCCCTCCCCTGGGTCCCAGCAGTCCTCCGCTCACCAAGCCCCCGGAGGGGCCCAAGTTCCCTCGTGTGAAGAACTGGGAGGTGGGGAGCATCACTTACGACACCCTGAGTGCCCAGGCACAGCAGGTAAGGCCGGGAGCCCTCCCCATCCCCTGTCAGGGTCAGGGGGGCGAAGGCCAGTCCCCTCTAGAACTCGTCCTTTGGTCTCCAAAGACAAGAGAGACTGGGAAGAGCCAGAGGAGTTAAGGGACGCCCAGGGGACTTTGGTGACTCCCGGCCTCCCGCCCTTGCCCCAAGTCCTACCATAACCTGGCACAACCTCACCCCTACTTCCAGTCTCGGTCCCAGCCCTGAACCCACACCTGCCCAGACCCACCCTCCCTCTGCCCCCTCCCCTGCCTCTGCACCCTGACCAGGTCCTCACCTTTGTGCTCCCTGCTCTCTCTGCCTCTGCCCTCCACCCCAACCCAGGAGGGGCCCTGCACCCCTAGACGCTGCCTGGGCTCCCTGGTTTTTCCACGGAAACTGCAGAGCCGGCCCTCCCAGGACCCACCACCCACTGAGCAGCTGCTGAGCCAGGCCAGGGACTTCATCAACCAGTACTACAGCTCCATCAAGAGGTGACACCGTGCCTTGAGACCCACGGCCCACCCTTGTCCTCTGACCTGGGGCCCTGGTCCTGCCGAGGCCTCGAAATGATGATCACCTTCCCCAGGAGCTGCCCCCTATCCCACACCCTGACACCAGCCTCCCCCCAACACCCACACAAAGCCTGGGGAACCTCTCCCCCCACCCCTCGCTGACTCGACTTCCTTCTGCTCCACCACAGGAGTGGCTCCCAGGCCCATGAGCAGAGGCTTCAGGAGGTGGAAGCCGAGATAGCAGCCGCAGGCACATACCAGCTTCGGGAGAGCGAGCTGGTGTTCGGGGCTAAGCAGGCTTGGAGAAATGCACCCCGCTGCGTGGGCCGGATCCAGTGGGGGAAGCTGCAGGTGTGGCTGGCTAGCAAGCACCCAGAATGGGGACTGGGGGACACGAAAAAGGAAAGGAGCAGTGAGGGCAGCCCCTGAGGCTTCCCTGGGGGGGTCCCAAGCAGTGGGGACTTAGAGATCGGTACGCCTGGGGAGCCCCCAGTCCAGTAGCTACCACCTGGTTGTTAAGTCCAGAGGCAGTGTCTTGACTGGCTGCGAGGAGAAACACCCAGATACACTGGGTCAGTGAGGACAGCTGAGCCGTGGTCCCTGGGCGGTATCATCAGTTCAACAGAAGCAGTCTTCTGGAAGAGGCCCCTGGCTGTTTCTTCCGTGCCGGCCTCACCTGCCCAGCCCAGCCCTCTAGTGCCTGCCTGGGCCCCACAGACTCCTTCACGCTCCCACCACTGGAACAGCCTAAGAGAAACGAGCTGACCTGCAGGGGAACTTAACCCATGACCTTGGCCTCCTTAGCTATAACTGGCCACCAAAGAATTTGGAATAAAGCCACATGCTCAGCAAATCCCAAACAAGTCTCAAATAAAAGAACCATCCTGTCTGAACCTTGCATACCCTTGAAGTTGTTCAAAGCTGAGCTTTGAACCCATCAGACCTTCCAAATGTGATCACACTCACTGCTACATCCCTCCCGTGGCCCCAGGCCAGCCACTGCCACCCCCTGCTTCGGTCACTAACACAAGCAGGAAAGGGATCTCCCGGCCCCCTGCGGGCCCCCCACCCCCCACCCTCAGCCAGTCAAGATGGCTTCTACTAGCATAGGAGTATCAGGACAGGCAGACTCCTGGACGGCCACCTCGTGCAGCCAACCCCCTTCCCATCAGCAGAGTGCTCAGGGACAGTCTGATGACTGGCTGGGGTCACCCGCCTTTGCTTGAGCACCATGAGGTAACGGGGAACTCACCACCCACACCCTTAGGTGGCCTCCCCGTCAGTTGGCACCCCTCCCTGGCCGTCGGGTTGGTAATGACTGGGTCCCTCCTCTGTGGCAGGTACTGAGTCAGCTTCTGCAGGGGTGGGGAGATGTCCCAGCAAGGAGATAAAGGCAGCCAAGGCTGCGTTGGGTGTGTGGGGCACAGGGCAGGAAGGGCTCAGTGTGCGTGCACGCGGTCAGGGAGGCTCCTTGGAGGAGAAAGAACCACGACGAGTAACACCTCCAGCCTTTGGGGGCTTCTCAGGAGGTGGCGACACCCTCCCCTGCCTCCTTACCTTCTCCTAGAGCTGATACTCAAGACCCCTGTGTCCCCCTGTCCCCCTGCCTTGGCTGGCTCAGGTGTTTGATGCCCGGGATTGCAACTCTGCCCAGGAGATGTTCACCTACATCTGCAACCACATCAAGTACGCCACCAACCGGGGCAACCTCCGGTGAGTGCCCCCCCCCCCCCGCCAACGCTGTGCCAGATGGCATCCCTCCCCTAGGTGCCAGCAGAGGTGGGGCTCTGACAGCTGTCGTCCCCATGTCAGCTCGGCCATCACAGTGTTCCCCCAGCGCGCCCCAGGCCGCGGAGACTTCCGAATCTGGAACAGCCAACTGGTGCGCTACGCGGGGTACAGGCAGCAGGATGGCTCCGTGCGGGGGGACCCAGCCAACGTGGAGATCACTGAGGTGGGCCCAGAGAGGCGGAGAAGTGGAGGCCGGCCAGTGAGGGCTCTGCGATGGGGCACGGGGTCCAAAGGGGGGGCGATGAAGCAGGGAGGGGGGACCCTCACTGAGATGACGGAGGGAGATGCCGATGAAGGGGGTCCCTGAGGAGAGTGGGGGGTTGGGCCCCTCAGACGCCCCTCTGGCCCTGCTCCCCGCAGCTCTGCATCCAGCACGGCTGGACCCCAGGAAATGGCCGCTTTGACGTACTGCCCCTACTGCTCCAGGCCCCAGATGAGCCCCCGGAACTCTTTGCCCTGCCCCCCGAGCTGGTCCTCGAGGTGCCCCTGGAGCACCCCACGTGAGCATGGCAGGGCCTGGGTCAGGTGGTGGAGGGGCTGCCCGGGGGTGGGGTGGCCAGGCACCGAGGCTCCACGGGCAGCTTGATCCCACACCCCGACACCCCCAGGCTGGAGTGGTTTGCGGCCCTGGGCCTGCGCTGGTACGCCCTCCCGGCGGTGAGCAACATGCTGCTGGAAATTGGGGGGCTGGAGTTCCCCGCGGCCCCTTTCAGCGGCTGGTACATGAGCACTGAGATCGGCACGCGGAACCTGTGTGACCCGCACCGATACAACATCCTGGAGGTGAGGACCAGAGGGTAGGGAGGGGGTGCGGGGGGCTGCCCGCCCCATCCCCTCCGGGCTGGAGCCTTTGATGCGCAACCAGATCCACAGACTGTCAGCAGCTGGGAGAATCTAAGGTCCCAGCTGCCTCTCGAATTAGAACTCTGGAGGCTCTGGGACCACAAGTTTGGGGCAAAGGAATGCATGTGTACTGGTACAAATATGGAATTGTTTTTCTGGGAATAGGACCTACGGCTCTATAGCTTTCATCAGATTCTCAAAGCAGATCTTGCAAAACAATGTTAAGACCCATTTTAGAGGCGAGAAATTAAGACCCGGGGCAGAGAAGTAACTGACCCAGGGTCCCTCTATGTTTTGGGGTGCCTTTGCAGGCAAGGACCTGAACCAGCCCCAAACTAAGCAGTCAGGCCTCTGGCCACCCTCGCACCTTCTACTCCGTCCTCTCCCCTACACCTTGTCCCTACCAACGCTATGCACCCCTGCTCCCAGGATGTGGCCGTCTGCATGGACTTGGATACCCGGACCACCTCATCCCTGTGGAAAGACAAGGCAGCCGTGGAAATCAACTTGGCCGTGCTGCACAGTTACCAGGTACACAGGCCCAGACTGGCCAGGAGGGCAAGGGGCTGGGGCTGGGGCTGGAAGAGAGGGAGGCACTTAGAGACGGGGTAGGAGTTGGAGACAACAGGAAGAAGTGCCATAGTCCGTGAGGCACACTGGGCCTGCAGGTCTGGGGACACAGCAATGCAACTCCGGTCCGGGGACACAGCACATGCGATTCCGGGTGCCGCGGTAGGATGGTCTGGTACGCCGGGAGCCCTACTGACCAGCACATGCTCAGTAATGCAAGCCCCCAGGGCACAGTGGGTATGGTGGTTTGTGGGACCCGCCGGCTTCTGGAAATGCTAACTCCAGGATTGAAGGCCTGCTGAGCATTGTTGTTTGAGGAAACTGCCTGCTGAGGACTTGGCCAGAGTTTAGGATGTTTTGGTTGTGGGGGCAGGACATCCAGATGTGGGAGACCGGAGCTGCTGCTACTGAGCCTCGGGGGTGGCCGTGCACGCTGCACGTGTGCAGGGGTGACAGCATGGTAGGGGGACACGGCCTGTGTTAGGTGTGGGGTGACCCAGGACACAGCGGTGGTCGGGGTGACAAGTGTGGGTCTGTAGGCTGAGTCTAAGCCCCTGCCTCCCCAACCCCAGCTGGCCAAAGTGACCATTGTGGACCACCATGCTGCCACGGCCTCCTTCATGAAGCACCTGGAGAATGAGCAGAAGGCTAGGGGGGGCTGCCCTGCCGACTGGGCCTGGATCGTGCCCCCCATCTCCGGCAGCCTCACCCCTGTGTTCCATCAGGAGATGGTCAACTATGTCCTGTCCCCTGCCTTCCACTATCAGGTGCCCACCCCACTAGCTCTTGCCCGCTGTCAGCAGCCCCCAGGGGCCTCCAAATTTTTGCTTTCTTTACTTACCTCCTCCTCCTCCACTCCCCCCATCACACCCCTACAGCCAGACCCGTGGAAGGGAAGTGGGTCCAAGGGTGCCGGCATCACCAGGAAGAAGACCTTTAAGGAAGTGGCCAAGTAGGTGCCCTAGGAATGCTGCTGTTCCCCCACACCCAGGGCACCAGCTTTAGCAGTGGGAAGGCCCACCAACTCCCACACCCACCACTCAGCGCCCCAAGACCTTACTTGGACCGTGCACCGGGGGAGGCCCTGGTTCTGTGTGCCTGGGACACCCCCCTCACCCCACCCTCGCCTGCAGTGCGGTGAAGATCTCTGCCTCACTCATGGGCACCGTGATGGCAAAGCGAGTAAAGGCAACAATCCTGTATGGCTCCGAGACCGGCCGGGCCCAGAGCTATGCACAGCAGCTGGGGAGACTCTTCCGGAAGGCTTTCGATCCCCGGGTAGGGCTAAGCCCAGAGGGGTGGGGACCTAGAAGGGGCGGGGGGGGGGGGTTGATCCATATCTTCAGATGTGCTCTGGAGGACAGGAGAGGGTCACAAGTCAGAGCCCAGGAGGAACCCCGGGATCCAAATGGATTCAGGGATTGAGTAAGGGCCTGAGTCAGGGTCGGAATTGTGCCCTGCCTCGAGAGCCCAGAGTAGAGGTATGAGGGCAGCAGAGACCAAGTCCCTGGGACATCTGTCTTCTCCTTGTCCACAGGTCCTGTGCATGGATGAGTATGATGTCGTGTCCCTCGAGCATGAGACGCTAGTGCTGGTCGTGACCAGCACATTCGGGAATGGTGATCCCCCAGAGAATGGAGAGGTGAGACCCAGCAGTAAAGGGGCCACTGGGAATGAGGGAAGACTTAACATGGAGTGGCTGGACAGGAACCCCATCCCCCCAACGGAGAGTGGTGATGCCCTGAGAGTCCCCCAGAGTGCGAGTGTGGACATTCCACTGGGACCCCAGAGCCTGCACAAGCCATTCTCCAGGTCACACAGGGGCTGCCCCTGACATACACACACACACACACACACACACACACACACACACACACACCTGCTTCAGTGTGTCCCCAAGTCATTTCCATGATCAGTACAAGCATTTAACACATAGAAGGCACTTCTGGGCTGACCGACGAGTTTAGACTGCTCTCAAGCATGAACAAATTAGAAAAACAGCGATACTCCGCCCGCTACACAATGTCGGCTTTTCCTTTTCTTCTTTCCTTGACGAAAGAAAAAGAGATGTCAACAGAGATCAGGCAACTTCGCTTTCTGAACAAATCCTTAAAGAAGCAAACTAGAGCACCGCCACAGAACACTTTATTATTAACCATTATCTTTCCAGCTTCTCCGTCCCTGGCGGCCCCAGGTGCACTCATTTCTAGGGCTCTCATGTTTCAGCGTCTAGGCGATAAATGCCTTCTTAGCACGAAGTACCTCCTCAAGTACCCTAAAGCAGAATTCCGATGCAAGCCTTCCCCCTGCCATGTGGCCCATGCCAGCCCCCATTCTCATCTGCCTTGCAAAGGAAGATAGAATCACTTACTCTTTTAGTATAAGAGTAGTGTTTGCACCCGTGTGACCCACGAGCCGACGAAGACCCAGCACATTTCCATCACCTGGGCAGTCCCCTTCGTCAATGCCTCCAGCCAGCCCCTTTCCAGGCCATCCCTACCGAAGGCCAGCACCCTTCTGACTTCTGTCACCTTAGTTTCGCCCGCTCTAGGATGTCATAGAAAGGGGAGCACATGGTAAGTGTTCGGCCTGCTTTTGAGGCTCACCTCACCGTGAGTGATTCAGCACCTAATTCCTTTCGACCTCTGAGCAGTGCTCACTATGTGACTACAATGCGTGTTTCTCTGCTCTCCTGCTGACGGACACTTGGGCCATTTCCAGTGTTTGGCTATTATGAATCAAGCTGTCATGAACATTCTTGTGCAAGGCTTTCGTGGGCCTATGTTTTCATTTCTCTTGGATGAATACCTACGAGAAAATTGCTGGGTCATCGGGTAAATGTGTGTTTAACTTTAAGACCAACAAACAAACAAACAAAAGAAAAACCCTGCCGAACAGCCAAATGGATTCAACCGCACACTACGATCTGTGCATTTCAATGTATGTAAATTTTATCTGATTTTTTAAAAAATGGAGCAAACCTACGAATATGCCCCATAGAAAATGGGGTGTATTCGCTAAAGACACTAACAAGAATGTGTACGGCAACATTGTTCCTAATAGTCCCAGACTGGGGACAATTCCAATGACAATCAACAGTAAGAATGGAGAAACACATTGTGGTTTTATTCGAAGTCTATACAGCAATGAGGGCGAACGGATCACAACCACACGATATAGATGAACCTGACAATGTAACGTAGAGGGAAAGAAGCCAGACACAAAAGAATCAGACCATAGGGTTCACTCTGTATTCAGTGCAGAGAAGACAAAAGGAATTCGTGGTGACTTAATCAGGAGAGCGGTTGCCCCCGCGGGGTGGGGGGGCTGGTGACTGAGAGGGGTAAGGAGGTGAATCCTAGGATTCTAGTGATGTTTCTGGAGAGGATGCGGACTACGTAGGTAGGTTCAGTTTGTGAAAATCTAGAAAGCTGGACATTAAAGACCTGTGTGCTTTTCTGCATGTGTGACCCTTCAACAAAAGGTTCAGAAAACAAAATTTAGGCAGTATTTGAACCTAGAGACCCCCACCACCCAAATGCATCTACAGTTAATGCTGAGACGTCCCAGCCTTGCTGCATTTCTGGCTTTTGCCGCGCCAAGATGTTCCGTGTAGCCCATAGCTATTTTCACGGCAGAACATGACGCGGCTCAGCCTTCCAGAAGACGAGATGGAGGCATGGCAGGGAGACTGAGGGCTGTTCTCCCCCTATCGAGTTGGCTGAAACATCAAGGACTGGCCACATCCAGTGCTGGCAGGAGTGAGCAAAGAGCACTGCTCTACCTGGTTGCTGGGGGATGGTCTGACTCACCTTCCTCATCAGGTCTTTAAATCCTCTGACTTGGCAACTCCACTTTTAAGGGCGGCCCTACCAAAACACGCAAAAGAGGCAGCAGGAGTGTATATATGCAAGTGCTTGGGCATCGGTCATAGACCACCCAGAGGTCCTGAGTCAGAGGGGAGTCTCCTACATGTAGTACCTGCCAATGAGGGGGCACTATGTAGCCATTCCAAAGAAGGAGAGGTCGGGGGCACCTGGCTGGCTCAGTCGGTTAAGCATCTGACTTCCGTTCAGGTCATGATCTCGGGGTTCGTGAGTTTGAGCCCTGGGTCAAGCTCTGTGCTGACAGCTCAGAGCCTGGAGCCTGCTTCGGATTCTGTGTCTCCCTCTCTCTGTTCCTTCCCTGCTTGGGTTCTCTCTCTCTCTCTCTCTCTCTCTCTCTCTCTCTCTCTCTCTCTCCCCCCCTCTCTCCCTCCTTCCCTCTCTCTCTCTCTTTCCCCCTCCCTCCCTCCTTCCCTCTCTGTCTCTCTCCCTCTCTCTCCCAAATAAATAAGAATTTTAAAAATTTTTGTTTTTCGAAAGGAGGTCATTCTTCATGTGATGACCTGGAAGGAAGGGCATCCATGATATATCCATGACAGGTTGTTAAGAAAAAGCAGATAAATATGGTGTGGCCCCATTTTTACTTTTTTAACAAACTATAAATACAGATACATTTCTGAGTACAACGAAACAGAGCTCAGAGGTTAAACACCTGTCAACAGGGCCCCTGCCTTGGGGGCCCGGACTAGAGGGAAGGTAAGGGTAGATTTTCCCTTTTATCATTTTAAGGTTCTGTCATGTTTCCAGAAAGCCACTACCTGGTTTGAAATTTTCCAAACAAAATCACAATTTACAGATAAGAATTCTAAGGATCAGCCCAGTACAGTTTTCAACTTCTGTGTGGTTTGAAGTAAAGCAAAACTAACCACGATAACCACGTTTCCCCTCGCCAGAGTTTTGCGGCGGCCCTGATGGAAATGTCTGGTCCCTACAACAGCTCCCCTCGGCCAGAACAACACAGGTGAGTGGGGGTGGGACTTTGGGGGGAGGTGGAGGGAGGGCAGTGAGGCATTTGGAGACAACGAGAAAAGGGGGGCTGAAATGTTCCCCCTCTGCACCTCCACAAGCTGGAGGGCAGAGGTGAGGGGGCCTGGGCCCCATCACAGCTCAGGATGCCCTCCTCCCTTGTGACCTGCCCACTCACAGTCTGGTCAGTCCTGAGGTGTCCTTCAGACAGAACAAGGGGGGCACAGCAGGGCCTGAAGGCGCAGAGATCCCTGGGAGACAGAGCCAAGCCCGAGGACAGGGCCCTTCTTACCCCAGATGTAAACACCCTGAAGCTGTCCCCTGGCTATGTCTGGGCCCGCACTGAGCCTCCAGCTCCCTGTGACGGCCCTGTCTTGGTCTTGTTTTGCCAGGAGTTACAAAATCCGCTTCAACAGTGTCTCCTGCTCAGACCCGCTGGTGTCCTCCTGGAGGCGGAAGAGAAAGGAGTCCAGTAACACAGACAGTGCAGGGGCACTGGGTACCCTCAGGTCTGGGGGGGGCTGCAGCAAGGGGAGGCGGGGGAGGGCGGGCACGCTGCCTGGGCACGCGTGGGGCTGGAACGGGTGTGGGCTCCAGTGACGGCTCCCTGCACCCCAGGTTCTGTGTGTTCGGGCTGGGCTCCCGGGCGTACCCCCACTTCTGTGCCTTTGCCCGTGCGGTGGACACGCGGCTGGAGGAGCTGGGTGGCGAGCGGCTGCTGCAGCTGGGCCAGGGAGATGAGCTGTGTGGCCAGGAGGAGGCCTTCCGTGGCTGGGCCCAGGCCGCCTTCCAGGTGAGCCCCTGGATCTGTCCCCGCATCTGACCCAGGCTTCCGCTCCCACCTGAACACCCAGACTAACAGAGCTGTGACTTTCTCAGCCTGGGCTTCCTCCAGGGGCAGCTCTGCCTGGTCTGGGGGTCATGCCTGAAGCTGGCCAGGCTCCTTCTCTCCCATTCCTGACGCTCTTTCAGGGCAGGGCTGGCCCAACCAAGGTTCCCAGGCTACAGCTTAGCAGGTCTGGGCTGACGGAGAGGAGGAGGACATCCTTGGAGGGGGGCTGTGGGGGCACCTGGCGCAGGCAGAGGGCTTGCTGGGGTAGAGAAAGTCCAGCTGGAGAAAGAGACAGGCTCAAGTTGGAGGAGGAGGAGAATGGAAAACAAGACTAAAGAAACCACATGAAAGGGAGTGCCTGGAAGCTAGGAGTGGGACAGGAAGAGCAGGGCGCACTGTGAGATTTTAGGGACACAACTTTAAAGACGTGAGGTCAATGAGAGGAACATCCAACTAGAAGCAGGAAGGTGCTGAACTAACTCACTAACTCCGGCAGCAGCGGTGGGGGTAGGAAGGAAGGGAGGGGGCCACGGAAGGAAGGAAGAGATATAAGACTTTACACACACAAAAGAAAGATTAACAAGACTGGTGACACAGGTCGGAGGAGAGGGAGCAGCCAATCACAGAGGGACCCTGGATTTCAAGGCGGGAGCTGGCCAAGCAGTTTGCAGGACTTGTACCTGAACAGAAACAAACAGAATATGCACCCTCCCAGGGGTCTTGCCCCAGGGGCCCCCTCCAGCCTTTGTGAGCCACTCAGGAGGGACAGACCAGCCAGAAACCCTTTCCACAGCCCCCCCAAATGCAGGGTCCTGCGCCAGGAGCGCTCTAGGGTTTTACATAATCTTCGCCAGAACCTCACGGGGTATAAAGATGGGGTCACTGAGGCACGTGGAATTTAAGCACAGGAGTCAGGGTTTGAACGCAGGTCTGAACGCACAGACGCACCGTGCGCCGAGCACCGCGCTCCCTAAGAGATGAACGCTCACCAGATTAAGTAACCAGCCGGTGTGACCCAAATGAGTGGGTGTCAGGGGAGAGCTACGAAATGGGCCGAAGAACGAGGCACGGTCGGCCTCAGCCTCCATTTCGATCCCATTCTCTGTCCCGCCGCCGGGGCCGCCCCTGCCACAGGCGTGAGCCACGGCAGGGCCCCTCCACTCCCACAGTCCCCGGAATGGAAGGCGACAACCGGACACCCAACAGGCCAGCTCGGCCTCCCACCTCAGCCCCCCTGAGCTCCTCTCTGCCCCGGCCCTCCCCGGTGGCCAGAGGCCCTCAGCCCCCACCTGGCCCCTCAGGCCTCCTGTGAGACTTTCTGCGTGGGAGAGGACGCCAAGGCTGCCGCCAGGGACATATTCAGCGCCAAACGGAGCTGGAAGCGCCAAAGGTACCGGCTCAGCACCCAGGCGGAGGGCCTCCAGCTGCTGCCAGGTGAGGCTCTGGCCTCCCCCTGACCCTGCCGGCCCCCCCTGGGCTCTCGGGGCCCCAGGACTAACTCTCAGAGGCCGGGCCGGGCTTCTGGCTGAGTCTCTCTCTCCCCCCAGGCCTGATCCATGTGCACAGGAGGAAGATGTTCCAGGCTACCATCCTCTCAGTCGAAAACCTGCAAAGCAGCAAGTCCACGTGAGGACAACCACCCCCGCCCCCACTCACACCTGTCCTGGCCTCTCCCCCCCCACACACACATACCTGTCCTGGACTCTTCTCCCCTCCCACATCTGTCCTAGCCTCTGCTCCCCCCCCCCAAACCTGTCCTGGCTTCTCTTCCCCCCACACACCTGTCCTGACCTCTCCTCCCCCCCACCCACACCCCTGTCCTGGCCTCTCCTTCCCTCCCCCCCCCCCCCCGCCGCCACCCCGTCCCAACACCCTCCTCCCAGGTCCTCCTCGCTCCCCCTAACTGCCCTACCTCCTCACCCCCCAGCCGGGCCACGATCCTGGTGCGCCTGGACACTGGAGGCCAGGAGGGGCTGCAGTACCAGCCGGGGGACCACATAGGCATCTGCCCGCCCAACCGACCGGGCCTCGTGGAGGCGCTGCTGAGCCGTGTGGAGGACCCGCCTCCGCCAGGAGAGCCTGTGGCCGTGGAGCAGCTGGAGAAGGGCAGCCCTGGTGAGAAGGCGTGGTCTGGGACATGACAGTGACAGCCCGCCCTGTCCCCCTGACTTCAGGGTCCCCTTGAGCTGAGGACCTGGCAGGCAGCTTCCACCTCCACTCACGGCCGTAATGCCTGTGCTCAGAGCCGCCTGTGCCTCCTCCTGTCAGGGTGACCTTGTTGCGGGATGGTCCACAGAGGGTGGCTTTCCCAGTACCTGCCCCCCATGCCCCCCAGAAGGCTGCCCTCTCCCTCTGAGCTCCTCCCAAAGTCTCCTCCCGACAGCCCAGCCTGCTCCATAGCTGCCGTCGGGTCCACCCTCTGCCACACCAGTGCCTAGGGTTAAAGTTAGCGGGGGAGAAGCAGAGCCCAGACCAACCCAAACCAGCCAGGGGCCCCAAACACACACACACACACACACACACACACACGTACACAGGGGCTGCCCAGGCAGGTTCACCACCACTGTTCAAAGGCAACGTCTCCAATAAAGCACAAGACATGGATGGTCAGGGCTGGTGTTACCCCCAAGCAACCATCGCCTCAGACCACGCAGTTCCAGCTGGCCTCTTCCTCATACCTCCCCTGTACACCAACCCCCAGGTGGCCCACCCCCCAGCTGGGTTCGGGACCCCCGGCTGCCCCCCTGCACGCTGCGCCAGGCTCTCACCTTCTTCCTGGACATCACCTCCCCGCCCAGCCCTCAACTCCTTCGACTGCTCAGCACCCTGGCGGAAGAGTCCGGAGAACAGCAGGAGCTGGAGAGCCTCAGCCAGGTGCAGGGCCACCCCGGCGGCGGGCAGCAGGGGCTGGTGAGGCAGGACGAGCTGGGTGGGGAAGGGGAGGTACCTGGCTCACGTGTCCTGGGGCTTAAGACCCAGCCCCTGAGTCACTAACTCATCGCTGAGTTCTCGGCGCTCCAGAAACGTTTGTTGGCCCGAACTAAGGAGGCAGAGACCCCAGGGGGCTCAGTTCAGGAGTGAAGAAGGGAGGTCGGCAGGCAGGGTTGGGAGGTTCCAGAGCCGTGACGCCCCGCCCCCACCAGGACCCCCGGCGCTACGAGGAATGGAAGTGGTTCCGGTGCCCCACGCTGCTGGAGGCGCTGGAACAGTTCCCGTCCGTGGCGCTGCCTGCCCCCCTGCTCCTCACCCAGCTGCCCCTGCTCCAGCCCCGGTACTACTCCGTCAGCTCGGCGCCCAGCGCCCACCCGGGAGAGATTCACCTCACAGTGGCCGTGCTGGCGTACAGGACCCAGGGTGAGGTTGCGAAGGGCCGGGGTCAGGGCCACACGGGGACCCGGGGACGGGCCCCTCACCGGCACCCTCTCCTCCCCAACCCCCAGATGGACTGGGCCCCCTGCACTATGGAGTCTGCTCCACATGGCTGAGCCAGCTGAAGGCCGGAGATCCTGTACCTTGCTTCATCAGGGGGTGAGTGAGGAGTTCAGGGACATCAAAGGAGAGAGTGTCCATCCAAGCAGGGGTGGACAAAGTGCCCCGGGGACGGCCGGGGACAGACAGAGGAATCAGCAGGTGGTCGCACAGGGTGAGGGTGGAAGCTTTGGTGACTGGGAGCAGGGAGGACCGACTCAACACGTATCAAGGATGGGGTGTCCGCTCAAGCGACTTCAGAACTTCCACGAAGTTTTGGGCGTTTTACTCATCGGGACTTAGCGTCCTGCCCTGAAGCTTCCCCTCCCAGAGACAGGGCTGGGATTCGCCCAGCAGCTCCTGCTGCACTTAGGTACACTATGTCCCCTGCTTATTTGGCTTTTTTGAAAGTTGTATTTATTTGTTTGTTTTTGAGGTTGGGGGGGGGGGGGGTAAGAATCCCAAATCCGCAATGTCAGCGCAGAGCCCAACATGGGGCTCAAACTCACGAACCGGGAGATCATGACCTGAGCCGAAATCAAGAGTCGGATGCTTAACCGACTGAGCCACCCAGGCGACCCATCCCTTGCTACATCCTCGAGGTCAGTCTGACTGGGGAGGCAGTCAGGCACTTGGGAACTGTGTCCTGTTCCAGGATTAGTCCTCACTTAGTCCAGGGAGAACTAGTTAAGTTACCAAAGTATCAGTAAGGACTGGAAGAAAGTTAGTCTTCAGGATGCCCTTCCTGCGTGCCGTGTTCAGAAGTCTTGCCCCACCCGGCAGCCAGGACCCAAAGTCTCAGGGGGGACTTAAAAGAGTTTCTAGGATGGGCACCAACTAGGTCCCGTCACCCAAACCCATCAGGAGGAATCACACACTGTACCAATCTACTGAATACGATCCAAATACCCATATTAAGGCTATGACTGAAAATGAGTGAACTCGTTATGAGCCAAAAGCTGTCCTTCCCTTCCCATGTTTTGTAAATCTCTTAAACTGAGACATCAGAACATTCTTCACTTCAAATTACATTGTACTTCCTGTGACCCAACCTCCAGAAGCACAGGTCCAGGGAGTTTCTGCCTGCAGGTAGAGTTCTTTCCATAAACACATCGTGCTCACTGTGAGCGAGACTGTGTCGAACACACGTGGCAAGTTATTATCTCACTTATCAGTGGAACCTGAGTTCTCTTCTCTGCCCTCAATGGAAGATGGTAAGAATCGGGGGAGCTGGGGAAGCACAGGGGCCGACAGTGTTTCTCCACTAGGGCTCCCTCCTTCCGGCTGCCGCCTGATCCCAGCTTGCCCTGCATCCTAGTGGGCCCTGGCACAGGTATTGCCCCCTTCCGGGGATTTTGGCAGGAGCGGCTGCACGACATTGACAGCAAAGGTGAGACTGGGGGCCCAGGGAATGACTGGAAGGCAGGAGGGGGGAAAGGGACAGAGACTGGAAGACAGAAACCTGGAAGACAGGAAGGAAGGCAAGGAACAGGCCACGGAGGTGAACAGAAACTTAGTAGGTCAACCAGAGGGCGGTGCCCTGTTCACTTGGCTCCCTGGTGCCAGACACAAAGTAGGCAGTCGAACCGGATTAAAGACAAGGGTACAGGGGGGACTGGAAGTCTGGAGAGAATGGGGCTAGGACTCAAATGGCCAAAGTGTACTTGGGACTGCCCCAGAGCTCACCCAGCTGTGTCCAAGACCCAAGGAAGCTACAGGATGTTCAGGTTGGACATGGGGTGTGCAGGGCACCCGGTAAAACAAAAGGAGGGGGCTGTGACGGAGAGGAAGGCAGAGAGTGCGGAAACTGAGGGTGTGGAAGAATATGGCGTTGGAGCAGGGACCGTGCTAGATGGGGGCTCTTAGAACTTCCGTGTCAGATGGTGCCAAGGGCGTCTGAGTCAGAAGCCCCACGTTCTAGCGCAATGCCACCGCTGGTCGTTCCACCCGAGGAGCCACCACCTCTCGTAAGCTGCCTCCCCGTGAGCGTCGTCTCCGTAAACCAGGGTCGGGCAAGGTCTCTGTGAAAGCATTCCGCACTCTTCTGGAGGCCAGACACCAGAGGCTTGGGCTGTCAGTAGCCAGTGGGCGAAGTCGCTAGGGCTGCGCCCCTGGGAGGGGGCTCTCCCAAGCCGCAGTGCTACTTGCAGGGCTGCACCCGGCCCCCATGACCTTGGTGTTCGGCTGCCGATGCTCCCAGCTCGACCACCTCTACCGCGACGAGGTGCAGGATGCCCAGCAGCGCGGGGTTTTTGGACGCGTCCTCACCGCCTTCTCTCGGGAGCCCGACTGCCCTAAGGTGCGACCCCCTGAGGCCGTGGTAACCTAGAGCTAGGGGCGGGGGAAGCGCCCTCTTGCGCTCCAGCAGGGCTCCCAGGCCCAGGCCCGACCACGCCCCTCCGGTGCGCGCCCTCCGCCCCGCCCCTCAGCTGGCGCCCCGCCCCTCGGCTGGCACCCCGCGGCACGCAGGCCCCCGCCCCCACTCGGCCCCTCCCGCGTGCCTTTTGGTCTCACCCACCGTCACCAAGCCCCGCCCCTTGTTTGGCTCCACCTCTCTAGGCCGCAGAGCCGCGCACTTAAGCCCCGCCTGGCCCGCCCCTCCCCCGCCCCCGGGACCCACGCGCTCTTTAGGGCACGCCGCTTAACCTCCGCCTCCCTCAGACCTACGTGCAGGACATCCTGCGGACGGAGCTGGCGGCTGAGGTGCACCGCGTGCTGTGCCTCGAGCGGGGCCACATGTTTGTGTGCGGCGACGTCACCATGGCAACCAGCGTCCTGCAGACGGTGCAGCGAATCCTAGCGACGGAGGGCGACATGGAGCTGGACGAGGCCGGCGACGTCATCGGCGTGCTGCGGGTGCGGGGGGCGGGACCATGCCGGGGCGGGGCGGGGCGGGGCCATCCTGGGGGCGGGGCCCACTCCCGCTTAGGTCCCAGTCTTGTTCTGATGCGCTGCCCTCTTTCCCCGCAGGATCAGCAACGCTATCACGAGGACATTTTCGGGCTCACACTGCGCACCCAGGAGGTGACTAGCCGCATACGCACCCAGAGCTTTTCCCTGCAGGAGCGGCATCTGCGCGGCGCAGTGCCCTGGGCGTTCGACCCTCCCGGCCCAGACACCCCCAGTCCCTGAGAGCCCCTCTTGTTTTCCATCCCAGTTCCAGGAGAGGGGCCGTAGGTCTACTCTGGTTCTGCCGCTCTCCTGTCGGTGTTACCAGACCAGCCACCTCTCCCTCCCTCCCGAGGTGCCGTCCCACCTCTATCCAGAGACTGCCCACGTATTCCAGGGGATGAGGGAAGTGTCTCCCTCTAGGTCTGTTTACCTGCCCCAGGTCCGGAGGGTCCCTCCCAGCAGTGATATTCCCGGGCCTACTGTCACCCCCTTTTTGTGTTCATTAGGTGAGTTTTAGGTTCCCCTTACCTTCCTTGGGAGTATCTTATCTCGAATCCTAATCTCTAAATCATTAAAATATTTATTATTGAAAATTCACCATAAGAGACTGGACCCGATGTTACAAGTGCTACCAAGACGCCTAACCCAGCCCCATCGATTAAAATTGCAGAACAAGCTTTGTTAACTTGTGCAGCTGGAGGGCGTGACAATGCTTTGACAGGGAGTCCTATCCTACACACTCCACTCTGACCCAGCGCTCTGCAAATGTGGCTTCCAGCCCATCACGGACAGTTCTGTGTTGCTTCCTTGCTCTTGATTGAGAAGGAGGTACAGCCCTCCACCAGGAGTGGGGACGCCAGAGACGAAGGTCACAAAGAGGTGCAGCAAGCCATGAGCAACCTTTACAGCCGGTTTCAGACAGGATGAGGATCCACACCCACTTCCGAAGCCAGCACTGCCAGTGCTGAGCTCCAAAACCACCAGCCCTCTGTAGAGTCTTTCCACTCATAAGTCCCCAGTGGAACGTGAAGGCCAGACAGGCTTGGAGAGCCCACTGCCATCCAGGTCCCGTCCCTCACTGTTTCCCTTGCATTTAGCTAGGCCTCCACCTTGGCCCTGTCCTCCACCCTGAGGATACCTGGGGATTTCTTCCCAGGCAATTGCTCGAGGACAGTTAGTTGGTGTGGCGTCCCCTTAGCCCCTTCAGACGGGGATAGTCTCTAACACTGTCTCCAGATGCCTTTGGCATCTCCTCTCCTACCCTTTCTCTGCTCTCTTGGATGAGCTTATCATTAACCTCCCCCAAGTCCTGCCCAACTAAAACATCCTTAGATCTAAAGTCAGGGAGGCGGGGGTCTTTAAAGATGGCTCGGCATCATGGCCTTCCACTCGGCCTTGTCTGATCTCCTACGGCTGGAGAAGCCACGGAACCTGGAGGAGGAGAAGGCTCTTGGCAAGCAGTCGGAGGTTTAGATTCCAAAGATGACCATCCCTATCACCCTGAATTCCCACCACTGCCCCCATCCCTTCAAGTCTGGCTCCACCCAACTTTCTCTTCATTCCCCAGCTCCCACCCCAATTAGACAATACTGACCCTGAGGAGCTCTCTCAGTCAGTGCTAGGGGCCTGGCCAGGCTCCTTCTGGGCATCTGTGGTCTCCTGAAACCTCCCGGGGAGCAGATTCTGGGTTCTCTGGGTTCTCCACTGCTGTCTGGGGCTGGAGGCAGGACTGGAGCCTGGTGAGATGAGCCATCAGCTGGGCAGTGCAGTGATGCCCCCCGTCAACCCAGGGTCTGTCCCCCGCACACCCTGACCACCTCACCATCACTTGACCAGGACGGCTTCTCCTCATCAGGCGAGAGTGTCTGGGAGGGGCTGGACCAGGGCCTGGACAGGGAAGAGGCTGAAGCCTCACCCCACAGTTCCTGCTGCTGCTGCTGATGGAGCTAAATGGAACGAAGAAGAATGATGGGCTTCCTTTCTGCCCCTCAGTGTGAAGCACAGCCCCTGGACTAGGTGCAGGGGGTTTTAAAACCTCCTCTTCCAGCTCCCATTGTGTACCTCCTTACACTCTACCCCACGCTCAGTCTCCATTTCATTCAGCTGCTTTCTCCCTACATGTCTCTTTCTGGCACCCTTCTGCTCACCTGGTGCAGGTAGATGGCATGCAGACTCATCTCAGCAGAAGCAAGCTCTGGGAGCTGGGCCAGCTTCTGGCCCCCAGTGCCTCCTGGGGACACACAGCTGGAACAGAGGGTGCAGTAGTCCAAAGACATGCCCCTCCCCCCAGGGCCCCCAGGGAGGGCCAGACTTGATCTCCCCTTCCCAATCACCCCCAGTGCCCCTGCATACTCCTCCTGGGGGATCAGCCCCGCCACCCGTGCTGTTCTCCATCTCATCTCAGGCCCACTCCACTCCCCCTCACCTCGGGTCCTGGGCAATGCGGGAAATGGAGGCCAGGAGGCTGGCTGTGGCTGCGGCTGGGCAGGGGGCTGTGGGGCTCAGGTCCCGCGGGGGCAGAAGGGGGTGCACCAAGAGGTTGGCCAGGAAGGCCTCAGGCTGGGAGCAAGAGAACAGGGTGTCAGAAATGAGGCCAGAAGGGGAGGGAGGAGGTCTAGGGAAGGCCCGGGAGCAAGCTGGACCAGGGAGCAGGTCAATACAAACAATGAGTTGGAGGGGAGAGCCTGGGGGTGGTGAGGGCAGAAGAGTAGGCCAGGCTGCAACTCACCAGAGGTGAGGAAGAGTCACTGAGCACCCCCGGGGTGGGGGGACTGCGAACAGAAGTGGCGCCCCAGGCTGCTGCATCTTGTTGGACCCTGCCCCGAAGGTGCCCCAGGAACTTGGAGCTGTGCCCTGGGGGGCGCCATTGTGGATGCACCAGGGAGAACCTCATCAAGGAGAGCTCAGTCTTTCCATCCTCCGCACGCTGAGAGAGCGAGGCCTCTGTCTGTCCTGCCGAGAGCCACTGAGAACAAGAATAGTCAACCGTTCACATCCTGTGGACACTGCTTTTATAGCTTCTGTGGGAGCCTTGCGGGGTAGGCGTGACAGGAAACACTAGCCCCGTTTTCCAGGTCAAAGAACAGAAGCCACGATGGGGACTTGCTCAAGATCAACCAAAAATACAGCGGCAAAACAGGACCTGGGTCTGGAGCCAGCACAAGGGTAGGGCGCAGGCTTAATGTTTTGCCAGCATGTGCACGATGGACCCCAGGGCTGGCTGGCCTGACCGCCTTATGCCAGCCCCGTCTACTGACCAGCTCATTTCTCAGCCTCTCTGATGGTCTCCGCTCCTGTTTACTGGACTTACAATGTGCCAGGAACCCTGTTAGGGTACTGCACACATCATCTCATGCAATCCTCACAGCCCTGTGCATTGGCTACGGTCACCATCCTCATTTGACAGATAAGGACACTACCACATGGCAAGTGACATGCTCCAGGTCACAGGTGGTCAGTGATAGAACTTGGGGTGGAACCCAGCTTTGCTTTAAGTGAGGCAAGCAAACCCCTATCCAACCACAACCCCACACAGCCAGGGATGGGCTCTAACCTGAGGGTGGCCGTGACGCTTCACATCCATCAGGGCAAAGGAACAGATGTCCCCAACTCCAGCCACATCCACAGTGAAGTGATGAAAAAAGTCAATGATCTCCAGGGAACGGGGGCAAAACCAGAACAGTAGAAACAGCGGAGTGAGAAGAGGAGACAGGAGCTCCTCCAGGAGGGAGACCTGGGGAAGCAAAGTGAGGCTGAGAAACAGTCGTTGAGGGGACTCGTGATCAGGACAAAGAGGTCTCCTAGGACGCCTGCCAGGGCCGGAAACCTCCAGAGTCACTTGCCGGCTCCCGGGATGGCCAGCCCGGAGCCCGTTTGCCCCACGCCCTCCCCCAGACCAGACGCTGGCGGCTCTGGGGTCTCCGCGGCCCGCTTCGGGCCGGACCCTCACCGCTCGGTACTGAAGCAGCCGCGCCATCTGCCGGTAAGCGCTGGCCTTGCCGGCAGGGCCGGGCTCCTCCGGGAGGTAATGCATGTGCGCCAAGGCCGCCTGCAGCAGGAACTGCGGGGAACGACCCCGGCCCTGTTCTTCCGGAATGAAAGACCTGGAGATCGAGATGGGGGTGCAGAAGGGGGCCCGCGGTTAGGAGGACGTGCGGGTGGGAGGCAGGGCCGGGGGAGAGGGGGCGCCCAGGGCGGGGTTGGGGGTGGTGGTGTCGTAGGGATTCGCGGGAGGCTCGGCCCCGGGTCAGAGGAATGCCCCCCTCCTTCCCGGGCAGCTCCCCGAGCACCTGGCCACGGTGGCGGTGACCCCGAGCGCGGTCATGGCGGTGAGCACGTGCTCCACGGCCAGCACGTCCTCGTCGTAGACGGTGAGCACGAGCAGCGCGGCGAAGAGCGCGCCAGCGAAGAAGACGAGCTGGCGGGCCAGCAGCGCGAGCAGGGGCGCCGGGGGCGCGGCGGCGCGCAGGAAGGCGGCGGCGGGGCGGTAGGCGCGCGCCAGGCGCGCGCGCAGCTCGTGCGGCAGCTCGTTGAAGTGGCGGAGCTGCAGGTGGGCCAGGCGGGACCAGCGGCGCGTCCCCAGCGCCCCCGGCTCGCGCCGCAGCAGCTCCGCGTGGCTGTAGAAGGCGTGCAGCACCTGCCAGGCCAGCACCAGCGGGCTCAGCGCCAGGTTCACGGCGGCCAGCAGCAGCACCGTGCGCCGCCAGCGCGCGGACAGGGCGCCTCGCTGGTCGCTGCGCTTGTAGGCGTCGGGCAGCTCCCAGCCCCCGCGGAAGAGCGAGAAGGGCCCGCGGAAGAGAAGCAGGTCGACGTTGAGCGCCAGGCCGCGGCTGAGGAAGGCCGCGCTGCCTCCCCAGGGCAGCGCGCAGCGCGCGGGCAGCAGGCCCTTGTTGGCCAGCGCCACCTTGTAGTTGGTGTAGCGCAGGATGCGGTGGTGGACGTCGAGCTCGGTCAGCGGCCGCGGCTGCACGCACAGCCCCCCGCTCTTCTGCAGCGCCAGCAGGCGGGACTGAACCTCGGCCCAGGGCACCGAGCTGAGTTCCTCCTGAGGAGAGGGGGCTGTTGAGCGTCAGCTGGGTTCCTCGGCGCGGTGATGCCCAAACTCACCTTGACGGAGCTACCTCCCTCGTCTGCCCCCTCCCCACCTTCCTCACCCAGTGTCGTTCAAGGGGCGAAACCTGTCGCCTTGCCCGTTCTGCCCTCTCTTGCCCTCCTCTAACCTTGTCACTGACCGGGGCGCTTAGTTCCCTTCATTGTCTCCTGAATTGTGTTCCTCCTGCCCCTGCCACTCTCAAGGCCCTGAGTCTTGTGCTTCCCAGGGACACCTCGTAAGTTAACTTCTTCAGGTATTTGGTCTCAGCTTCTCAGGAGCAGATTTTCTGAAACCTCCCCGCCCTGGTTCTTCACAGAGGGCACAGAACTGCTGCTGGGACATGGGAACTGTCTCTCCTTCCCAGCCCTAGGGTGCAGGCCAACACAGGACCTGAAGCCGCACCACCTCTTATCTCCGCATGCTTTGAGACCGATCCCCCGCCCCCAGCCCCATCCCACTCCACCGCCCATTAACCCTCCTAAGACACCGGCTGTGTCCATGTCTGGGTGGGGTGCTGTCAGATCTCACTTGGGTCTCATCTGCAAACCTCACGTTAGCCCAGTTTCACCCAGCTGCCCCAGTCCGGCTTAGTCAAGTCCCTCCAGGCCAGCCTCTCCAGTCCATCCCAGGCTCTCCCCTTCCCCTGGAAGGAATGGGGGAGGGGGAGAAAGAAGGGAGGAGGAGGAAGAGAAGGGTCAGCAGCCTCCTGGAGAAGCAGTGCTCTAACTCCTGCCTTCCCCCACCGGTGCTCCCCTGGCCCTCTCCATCCTCCCTGCACTCTGTCTGTGCTCCCCCACTCGAGGGGCCTTTTGGAAACCTCTCCCCTTGGCCCTGCAGGAGAGCCATGCGGAAGGTTCTGCGCTTCTGAGGGGAACAAGGGAAGCAGGCTGCAGAAGACAGCCTTTGAGCTGAGCCTTAAAGAACGAACTGGGGAACAGAGTAAGAAGGAGCACGAACGAGATGGGGAGGAAAGAAAGGGCAAAGCATGAACTAGGACAGTGAAGGGGCCCACACAGTGGCTCACTGCAACCGTGAGGGAGGCCAGAAAGTGGGGGGGGGGGAGGGGATATCACCCAACAGGGCCTGACCACTCAGTTGCGGGCTGGTGGGTCCACTCCTCACTGCTGCCCACAGATGCTCACCACCCCCCCACCTCCTGCATCGGGCCTTCGAATGCCTTCCCACCTCCTATCCTTCCCAGCCGCACCCAAATTCCTCCTGCCCTGTAAAGTCGGATGACCGCCCTTCCTCTAAATATCCACTGTTTGGAGCACAAGCATGTGACCCTAAATCATCAGCTGTAATCCAAGTCAACAAAACGCCACTCGGGTAAGGACCAAGCCTTAGAAGTAAGTGGTGGTACCTCTTCTCCTAACATTACTCAGGGCCTGGGCAGGTGTCAGCGAGGCCTTCTGCCTGCTTTCCAGTGGGCCCTTCCATCTGTCCAGCCCCCGCTCCTCCCTATTCTCTGTCCCCACCCCTGACAAGGCACCCCTCCACAGACACACCCGCCCAGCTCACCGGGGGGATGTGCAGGGCCTCCCTGTAAAACACCTGGATGTCCCAGTAGCTGAAGAGGTTGCAGACTGAGCGAAGCAGCTGTAACAGCCAGAAGGCTGCAGCCAGGATCAGAAGGAAAACCAGCAGGGGGCTGGAGCGGATCCTGTGTGGGGTGGGACAGATAGCAGAGAGAAAGTGGGGGCCCAATAGAAAGGGAGACTAGACTTGGGGAGCGAGGGAAAAGTCACAGAGAGAGGGACCCAGCTCCACCAGCAGCTCTCAGCGTGTGGGCCCTGGGAGACCCTGAGGCCCTTACAAGTGTCGGCAAGGTCCCAACTTTTTTCAGGTAAGACGAAGGTTTTCTGCTGTTTTCATGCTCATTCTCTCATGAGCATACAGTGGACTTTTCCAGAAGCTACGTGTGTGACACCACATCGGCAGCTGATGGAACGTGTGCTGGTGTATTCTTAGATTTTAAAGCTATTCTCAGCTTAGGTCTCGAATGAGGTAAATATACCTCATAAACAAATGCTCTTGGGCGTTCTTGATCAAGTTTAAGTGTATTCAATGTGTGCTGAGACCAAAAACTTGGGAGTACTGCTGATTTAGACCAAAGGACAAAAGGATGGGGGGGCGGTGCTTGTCTGCTTGTCTGCTCGTCTCCCCCTTCGACGCTCCCCCCACCAGCTGTCACTCACCGCTGGGCACACTGGGAGGAGGACAGGATGGCATCTGCCAAGGTGACTTTGCCATGGAGCAAGCCAGGTGTTGTCCTGTTGTTCGGTTGGTTGGCGAAGAGAATGTTGTAATCCACGCAACGAAGGAGGAAGGTTGTGAAGGTGACGATGAAGACGAATTGTCTGGGAGACAGGGAGTGCAGTAGTCAGGTCTGAGGGCAGGGAGGGCTCCTGCCCCAACCTCCAGGTCAGCCCTGAGGGTGCTCCCCTCCCTGCTGAGCCTCTGGGCTGCTTGGGTGGGGTGCGACACAGACTAAAAGCAGCAGGCACTGCTGAGGGAGCAAGGTGACAGAGTCTGGGGCTTGGGACAAGCATCTCACCCCAGCTGGAAGACATCCTCCAGCAGGATGCAGGCGAAGCCATTCCTCTGGTGGTAGCTATAGATGTGGCGGTGCGTCAAGAAAGAAGCCTGAGGCACGAAGGGCCTTTCTCGAAGACACCTCTCCCTCACTTCCGCAACCCACTGCTCCCTGAGAGCCGCTGGCCAAGAATGGCACCAGCACCAAAGGGCCCTCCCACGCCAGTGCTGCCAGGCCGAGCACAAAGGATATCTTGGTGAAGAAGCTGTCCAGGTTCTGGATGTGGTGCCAGGAGCCTGGGCACAGGGGGGAGAGTGTTGGGACTTGGCTCTCCCCTGAGCACCCAGTTCACATCCTCGGGAGCCCCCAGGCCCTCCCCAGCGTGCTCCCCTCGCAGCCCCACACCCACACTCACCTCGGAGCCCTTCGGGCACATGGAGCAGGGGCTGCTGCTCCTCCCCGTGGAGGGGTGAATCTTGGGACCCCTCGGGGTCACAGTCCTCCAGCCGCTCATAATCCTGCTCAGGGATCAGAGGCCCTATCCGCAGCCCAGGAGGGTCCTGGGGGCATCGGTGCGAGGGAGGGGGAGTCACTGGGGCCAGGGGTGGGGTGGAGTGGGAGCCCCAAGAGGGGGGAGCAGAGCTGGGTGTCATCGCGGGCCCTCCCTGCGTTGTTGGGGTGGGGAGGGCACTGTGGGGAGGCTGAGAGCCCCCTGGGGCCTGCATCGCTGGGCAGGGGGGTCCCAGGGCCGGGGGAGGGACCGAGGAAGGGGAGCTTCTTGTGTGAGGGGCAGGGGACAGAGAGAAGATGGAAATCCGCCCTCTGCCAGGCCCCCGACATGGAGGAGGAGGGAGAGGGGGCAGCGGCATGGGGAGGAGAGGCACTGATCCAGGCCCCAGGTCTCTCCACCGCCCCAGCCGCCCTCGGTTCCCCCCCCAGCCCACTTGCCTCACCATCGGGCCAGTAGCTTCTCCTGAAAGCTTGGACGGATGGGAGCTGCTGCCGTATCCACAGAGGTCTGGTTTGCTGAGCAGGGACTCCGGCAAGGATGGTGACAACAACAGCAAGGTGACTCAGTCAGGGCAGGCCTCAGGCGTCCAAGCCGGCAGTCACCTGTCTGACAACTCACACCCCTTCCAGGGCAATCTGCGGCCAAACCTGTCACGGCCAAGCCTCTGTGCCTGGGAGGAGCACAAGCTGGAGAGGCAGAGGCGGAGAACATACAGACCAGAGACACCTACTGTCCCCTCCTCAGACCTGGAATGGATTTAAAGGGAAGGCCAGAAAGTAGCAGCCAAAATAACAAAGCCAAAAGAAACTCCTACCAAAGGATTCTAAGGCTATGAGGCTAAGATGTTACATCTTTGATTTCTTGAAACCTGGTCTCCTCTCTCTACACATGCACACAGGGATCCACAGAGAAAGGCTTTAAGACCAAAAGCAAAAAGGAGAAAAAACAAAAGAAAAGGCTGGTGTTCTGTTTGCCTGCCAATACGAAGGGGAGGGGAGACTGCCAGACTGGGCAGCCAGGTTGCAGGAAACTGAGGAAAGGGAGGAGGTAAAGAAAGGAGAGGCAGCTATTCCAGACGTGAGGAGTGGTTTGGGGAGCTTCGGTAGAAAAAGGCTCCTTGGGAGTTCCGTTTTGTCTTCCTCTTTATCTTGGGAAACACCGAAACTCTCTTCCCCAGTCCTCATCCAGTTTGGGGGGCCCCCTGAGAAGCATCAGAGCTGAGCCAGCAGAGGGCAGCTGGGGGGCCAGGATCAGGAAGGATAATTTGCATACCCAGGGATGAGCTGGTTGAGTTCCTTTCTGCCACCTCAAGGAGAAGGAGGCAGCTGGTTTGTTGGCATGTTCGACGCCATTCCTGGGGCCCTGAATCACCAAGTTTGCTACTAAAGCCCATTCCTGAGGTGCTGACTCAGCTGCCCAGGTGTCAGGGCCTGCAGGGCTTGGGCCTGAGGGCTGTCTTAGGGGACAGTATCTGTGAGAGAGAGGAACAAAGTGCTTCCTAGAGTGTGTTCACTGGAGGAATGTGGAGGCAATCATGGAATTGCTCACAAAACACGAGACCAGATATGCCTGTTTTTCTCCTTCTGTGCTGCCTTCCTGGGACAGGAATTGTTAAAGTAGCTCGGGGCTTGCATAGTTTTATCCCTGAGCAGGAGGCAGAACTCCTAGAGGTGGCATCCTAGTGCCCAAGATGGAATCCCACATTGCAGAGGAGCTAGGAAATTCCCATATCTTAGAGACATCTGCCAAGACATCTGCCTACAGGTTGTGTAGGGTTTTGCCTGATCTCTTTTCAACCTCCCTCACCCCAGTATTCCACCACATTCACATTAGGACCCCTCGCATACACCCAGCCCAACCTCAAGCTAATCTGGCACATTTTCATACCCAGTATCCCCCCTGATTCATTCATTGACAGCTGCCCTACCAGCACGCCAATTCAAGTTAATTTATTATAAAGGGCACTTTTCTCTATCAGGCACCACTTGGAGGGGAAGGGAGTATGGATGAATGAGCCAGAATCACTACCCAGAAAGAAGTCATAGACCGTGGAGGGGCGGGAGGGGGGGAGGGTAACTATGCAAATTACACGGAAGAAATAAATAAGTGTTTAACGGAGGTGCAAAAGCTGGGAGGTGGGGTCCTAGACAAGTCACCCTGACTGCGGTAAGAAGGCATCTGTGGGAAAGAAGGATCGGGGGGGGGGGGGGGGCGCCTCCATAAGCTATACGGGACCTCCACACTAGTGGTTCTCAATCGTTGAGTAGGCGGAGTGTATCAGAATCACCAGGACAATTTTTTTCCCAAATACACGTGGCTGCCATCCCTGGAGCTCTGATCTGTCTGGGAGAAAGGGATGCATCACATGGAACGCGCACATGTTTTGAAAAAATCCCCCAGGCCCCTTTGGGTCCCTCGTCCCCTAGGACCAACACTCTATACTCCTTAGAAGTCCTGGGACATCTAGAGTCCGCCGGCAGCACCCATAGACCAGCAACCCCGAGGTCCCGGGTAACGCTGGCGCGTTACTATGGATAACCCCCGCGGTGGAGGGTCGCACGAAGCACACGCTGCTGAAGTCACCCCAGGACTGGCCCGGGCAGCAGGCGGAAAGCAATGCCCCACTTGCTCGGCCCCGCCCACAGCCGGGGGCGGGCGGATAGTCGGCTCTGTCCAATCACACTTCCGGAAGGAGAAGGACCGAAAAGGCTTTCTTCAATCACAGCTTGCGACGAGATTGATGCGTCTTTCCGCCAATCGTCGCCGAGGCGCGAGGGGGTTGTCGGGATGGGGGCCGGCGCCAACATGGAGCCCTCAATGGGATGAGGGTGAAGCTGCCGTTGCCGGCTGCTCCTGTGTTCACGTCCCATCATGTTGGTGCACTTATTTCGGGTCGGAATTCGGGGTGGCCCTGTCCCAGGCAGGCTGATACTACCCCTCCGCTTCCAGACATTCGCGGCCGTCAGGTAAAAAGTGACAAACCTACTGGGAGCGCGGGCCGTTGACCGGCTGGCGGGGCGTGGGGCCTGCCGGGACATGGAGTCCCGGGCTCGCGCGAGGCCTGCTGGAAGTTGTAGGCCGGCCCGGGGGTAGAATGTCGCTCCCCAGGGATTGGCTTCAGTTATTTATAGCGAGTACCTAGGTGCCAGCAGGAGACTCGGCCCGTCTGTATCCGCCTGTGGGCTGCGCGGAGGGAACGCTCTAGGTCGGTGACCACACCGGGTCCGTGCTTCCCACCAGAGGGCGCCAGGTGTCGAGCCTGGGTGCTGTTCCTGCCCCCTCCCTGTCCTCTTTCTTGGAAGTGGTCTGGCAATTTGGACAAAAACTGTTCGTGTCCAGAGACATTTAGTGTTGGTGTTGCTCCCAAGATTCAATATGAGCTGAACAGAAATTGTTCCTAGATCTGGATGTTTTCAGCAGAGATTAAAAAAAAAAAAACCTAGAAACACGTACATGTGTGTTTTTGTGTGTTTACACACGTTGGTCCTGAGAGAGGCAGGTAGGAAACCAACGTAGACCCTGAAACTGCGACCCCAGTGTAACTGCTTTTGAGAAGGGACGGATTCCTTTCTGATCCTGGAGTGAATAACCTGTGGGCCAGGAAGGCAGCAGATTGGCAGGGGTGAGCTGATAGGGACTTGTGTCATTTTGAAAGCCCATCTGATTGAAAGAGGAGAAGAGCTGGGCCAAGCTGGAGCTAGAAGTACCGTTGCTGGGAAGTAATTTGCCAGTTCTTGGCAGTGACCAAGCCTTGCTTAGAGTCTTAGTTTGGAGGAGATGAGAGAAGTTGGAAAGTAACCATGGTAAATTATTAAAATGCTTGAAACACTCCTTAGGAAGAGAGTAAGGGTGTTGATATCATTTAAACCAGAGAGAAACCCGGAGAGAAACCTCAGATAATATGCAAGTATTTGTGTGCCCACGAGTGCAATGTCTTTCAAATGTGCAAGTCACAACACAGTAGATCAAAAAATGAACGTAGTGCGTAGGATCATGTAAAAGTGAATGTAATAGAGAGTGCCTAGTGAGCATGTGACTCTTGATCTCAGGGTCTGAGTTCAAGCCCCACGTTGAGTGTGGAGCCTACTTTTTAAAACAAGTGAATAGAATAGAATACCCGCTTTAACATTAGGGAGAGTATTGTTTTGTGAAGCATTTCAATTTTGTGTGACCTGTGTTTATTGTACTGGGTGGCAATTTACAACATACTTCTTACTGTAGGCCTCAGTAAGTCTACAACTTGCAAACAATGCAGTAACAGGACAGGTCAGATTTTTCCCTTCTGCATTTCTTTTTTTTTTTTTTTTTTTTTAATGTTTTTATTTATTTTTGAGACAGAGACAGAGCATGAATGGGGGAGGGTCAGAGAGAGAGGGAGACACAGAATCTGAAGCAGGCTCCAGGCTCTGAGCTGTCAGCACAGAGCCCGACGCAGGGCTCGAACTCACAGACCGTGAGATCATGACCTGAGCCGAAGTCGGACGCTCAACCGACTGAGCCACCCAGGCTCCCCTCCCTTCTGCATTTCTAACAAGGGCATGCACTCAACAAACATAACCATAACCGTTTGCTGAATATCTATTATGTACAAGAACTCTGCTAAGTGCTGGGGGTGAATGTGGATAAGATAGAGCTTCCTGCCCTCGAGGAATATAAAGTCTCATGGGGAAATTGGACAGTTACACTGGGCAGAAGGAAGATGAGCTTCTCTAAAATTTAGGGTAGACATAAAGTGGAAAATGAGACATAAAAGCCAGGCATGTGGAATGGGGTGGAAGGAGGCATAACAGAGAGGACCCGGGCCTCCTTGAAACAAGGGAAAAATTAGGTGGAGTCTGCAGTTGGGAGCACAGAACACTCTGAGAACTCTGAGAACACAAAAGACCATCCGAATAAAGAAAAACCTCATTCTATTTATTCCTTTTTTTTTTTTTAATGTTTATTTATTTTGAGAGAGCGAGTGAATGCGTGCAAGCAGGGGAGGGGCAGAGAGAGGAGAGAAAATCCCAGTGCAGAGCTCAATGTCATGAACTGTGAGATTATGCATGACCTGAACTGTAATTACGAGTGGAATGCTTAACCCACTGAGCCACCCAAGTGACCCTTTTTGTGTTGTTGGGTTTTTTTGTGATGTTTATTTATTTATTTTGAGAGAGAGAGATCGTACAAGGGGCAGAGAGAGAATCCCAAGCAGGTTCCACGCTGTCAGCGCGGAGCCTGATGCAGGGCTTGATCTCACGAACCATGAGATCATAACCTGAGCCAAAATCAAAGGCCAGACGCTTAACTGACTGAGCCACCTAGGCGTCCCCGTATCCGTTTTTAAAAGCCTCTCCCCATCGATAACCTCATTTGAATCTTTGAACATCCCACCATTTACTCTTGGCCAAATAACTTCTGCTTGTAACAGGGTCCCCGTAGCCAGGCTTGCCCTTCTCCAGCCTTCTCCCCTCTGCTGTGATCTTTAAGATGCAGATTTGATTATGTCATACCTCAGCCTAAAAGCCACGAATGGTCTTCATTGCCCTCTAAAGTCCAGCTCCCCTATAAAAACTTCGATGCCTGTCCTGCCCATGTCTCCTCTCCCTTGTATTTCAGGTTCCAGCTCTTCCTTCTTTCGTACCTGCACATGTCCCAAACACGCTCCCTGCTGCCTACAGCTCTCCCCCACTTTATCCCCACCCCCTTCACTTAGCCAGCTCCTTCCCATTCTCCCTCGGGTCTGGTCAGGAAGGCCTCTCCTGATGCCCTCACACAGGGAATTCGTGGTCTGTGCTCTGAGCACCTGCCGTTCCCCTTTTCACACTCAGCAACCTTTGTCATTAGCTGTTAGTCCTTCCCACCATGAGGGTAGTTACATGGTCTGTCCTGTTTACCTCTTGTTCCCCGTGCCTCACAGCAGAGTGTGGGCACGCAGTAGGCTCTCTACCCGACATCACCGCGTATCGATGCAGAAACCGCAGACCAGAGAAGGTGATTTGGGCCAGTCTGAGATGACAAGATACATTATTTGGATTGTTAATTTCTTTTTTCTCCTTCAGTTGATAAGAGAGGGAGTTTGTCACCGTTTTTCTCCATACGCTGCCACATAAGCACTCGGGGCCTGGGAGGAGTCTGGGTGTTGGGGTGCAATGAACAGTGACCAGGGGTCAGAAGACACGGGGCCGGTCCAGGCCCTGCCACACCCAGCCTTGGGCACAGCACACGTGGCAGACTAGAACAAGCCTGGATCCTGGAGTCACACAGCAGGGTTCCCCTCTTGTCCAGGTGCTGCTGCTTGGGGACAAATTATTCCAGCTCTCTCAGTCCCCGTGACATTCTCTTCCATCAAGTGAGAATAAGGGCGTCTCCCTCCCAGAGAAGGGAGGATCAAACACAGCTGGACCATTGGCTGGCAACATGGGGGCCACGTGGGCCAGGCGTCGCCACTGCAAGCCAGCCCAGTGCCGGGTGTGGCCAGGGGGCACTCTCCTCTTGCCTCTCTGAACCAGACTCACTTAGGACCTCTGCTTCCTCAGCTGTAGAAGGAGTGCCTGCAGACGACCTGCCGTCCAAAGTGATGTCCCGTGATCAGAAAGCGCGTGGGTTGGAGATGGCCCCTGACCAGAGGGGCCGCTGGAGGCTGAGGGGGCCCAGCTGTCTGATGGCACGGCAAAGAGCACCTTTCCGACTTGGTTGCCGACTATTGTCTTGCTCCTCAGCGACTTGGCCTCAGTGTGTTTCTCTTAGAAACTGAGGTGCTAAAGAACAGCCCTGGGAGGGGTCGCGTAGGACCCTACGGAGGAAGAAATGCTATCCAGAGGCCTCAGCCCAGAGCCGGCCTGATTGGTTGCTCCCTTGAAGTTCACTCGGGGCCGTGAGCCATCGATGCCATTGTCTCCCTACAGGTGCTCTGATGGCCGCCACAGCTCCTACCTCCTCAGGGCTGTGGCCCAGCTGCGCTCCCAGCTCCGGGCTCACCTCCTTCGAGCGCCTCCAGCTCCCAGCCAAAGACCCTCTGCCTGGCGCTGGGTCGGGGGCATCCTTCTGGGCCCCGTGCTGTTGAGTAAGTGCCCCCGCCTCTGCCTTGTGGCGCTGTGTGAGGCAGAAGAGGCCCCTCCTGCCTGCTCCAGACCTTGTGTCGGGGATTCCCGCTTTAACTGGAAGCTCTTCTGGCAGTTTCTGCGCCCCCACCTGCTGGTCCTGGCGGCAGCCATCGTGGTGAGATGCCCCTCCCCTTTCGCCCACACCAGGGACCGGGAAGGACCTAGCCAGGGGTTTGCAGAAGCACCAGCTGGAGCTGCACAGGGGCGGCTTGTCTGCCTCACCAAGTCTCAGGATAGACCTCAGGAAGCAGCAAGGGCTGGCTACCTCAGGGACTGGAAGCCAAGGGATGCCAGGCGATCCCGCACAGGGCAGCTGGCTGTGCAGGGTACAGGAATCCCCAGGCTCTGGCAGCCTGGGCTGGAATTCGAAGAAGCACACAGCCAAACATGAACAGCTGCAGGAGAGGGAGGGCCAAGGTCAGGGCCAGGGATGGGGAAGAATATGGCCCCCTCTAAATGTCTGCCCCCCCCCCCAAGCTGGCACTGGGTGCGGCCCTGGTGAATGTGCAGATCCCCCTGCTCCTGGGCCAGCTGGTGGAGATTGTGGCCAAGTACACAAGGGACCATGTGGGCAGCTTCCTGACTGAGTCCCGGAATCTCAGCACCTACCTGCTCATCCTCTATGGCATTCAGGTACAACAGGAGGGAGGGCCTGGGGGCACCCAAAGGAGCCTCCTGGGCGCCCCTGAGTGCCCCGGCCTCTCTCCCAGGGCCTGCTGACCTTCGGGTACCTGGTATTGCTGTCCCGCATCGGCGAGCGCATGGCCGTGGACATGCGGAGGGCCCTCTTCAGCAACCTGCTTCGGTACTGCCAGTGCAGGGTGTGGGCAGGGGGAACTGCTGGCCCCAGAGGTCTGGACAAATGTAGGGGCAGGGTCTTGTCCTAAACTAATGTCTCCTCTTCTCCCCAACCTACTGTACCCTTGACCTACCACCAGACAAGATATTGCTTTCTTCGATGCTAAAAAGACAGGGCAGCTGGTGAGCCGACTGACAGCTGATGTGCAAGAGTTTAAATCATCTTTCAAACTCGTCATCTCCCAGGTCAGTTCCCCAGGCCCCCCTGTGTGTATACACACACACACACACACACACACACACACACACACACCCCAGTGTAGACACATCAGGCCAGTCCCACCCGCCTTGCTGTTGGGCTCTGAGCCTAGGCTCGCACCAAGTGAGAAGCCTGCTGTCTGGTGAGGGTGTGGATGAGGGAGTGGGGAAGTTCACGGAAGGGAGGTACTGTGGTATCGTCCAAGGTCAGGACAGGCTGTTTCGCTCCTGTTCTGAAATTCTACCTCCCCGGAAAACCTTCCCAAGGACTCAGACAAGAGCCTTTCTTGGACCGGCTTGCCAAGAGCAAAATCACCCTGGCCTGCCTTACCCCCAGAATGCCTGGCATGCTGACAAGTGTTAACGAGAACGAGTAAAGGCTTTTTACTGCATTACTGATGTCCTGTTCTCATCCACCCACATGGTCACTGTGGCTGCTGGGTCATGCCTCACACTGGCCCGTAGCAGTCCCTGGGTGACATTCCTGCTCGATTCTTTTTTTTTCAGTTCCTAAAGCAAAAGGCAAAGCAAATTGGGATTTGTCTGGGGGAAGGAGGCTGTGGTCCATAGACATTCTCACCCACGCCTTTCATGCCTGCTAGGAGAGAAAGGGTCATGCATTATGACTGGGTGGACTGCCGGTTGGCCTTCCAGGGTCAGACTCATGGCCTTGGCCTTCGGAAGCGTCCTTGGCCGCTGTAGCCAGTGGACCCTTGGTGAAGTCCCCGTGTCGTGGTGCTGATGCCAAACAGCCTTCCTGCGTCCCTTCTCTCCCCCAGGGACTGCGAAGCTGCACCCAGGTGGCTGGCTGCCTGGTGTCCCTGTCCATGCTGTCCCCCCGCCTCACGCTGCTGCTGATGGTGGCCACACCCATTCTTATGGGAGTTGGCACCCTAATGGGCTCAGCTCTCCGAAAGTTGTCTCGCCAGTGTCAGGAGCAGGTACCAGCATTCCTGCCATCCTTGCTTTCCCCATTTCTGTCTGCCCCGCCATTCCTCCCCGTCCCCAAGCCAGCCGCCTACTTCCTGGACTCCTTGCAGATTGCAAGGGCGACAGGCGTAGCAGATGAGGCCCTGGGCAACGTTCGGACCGTGCGGGCCTTCGCCATGGAGCATCGGGAAGAGGAGTGAGTCCCAGACGGAGAGGAGCATGAAGCAGGGAGGACTCCCTGAATGCACCCCAGCAGCCCTGCACCCCAGCCCGGCTGCTTCCTGACAGCCGGGCTTGGCCTCTCTCCCCAGACGCTACGGAGCAGAGCTGGAGGGGTCCCGCTGTAAGGCAGAGGAGCTGGGCAGGGGCATCGCCTTGTTCCAGGGGCTCTCCAACATTGCCTTCAACTGTGAGTGAGCAAGTCCCCACCCGGGGTGTGGGCGCGCCCCGTCACGGCTGGGGATGAGCGTGGAGCAGTGAAGGGCAGGTCCCAGCCACGCAGGGGAGGGGCGGCTCTCCGCCTGCTTGATGTCCTTCAGACATCTGTAGGAGTGCCAGGTGTGTGAGCTCCACCACCACACATGCACGTGTGCGCGCACACACACACACTCATTTCCGCATGAAACAGGTAGACGCTATTCCAGGCAGACGCCTTCCTGACCGTCTGTCCCTTTCCACACGCAGGCATGGTCTTAGGCACTCTGTTTATTGGGGGCTCCCTCGTGGCTGGACAGGAGCTGACAGGGGGAGACCTCATGTCCTTCCTGGTGGCCTCCCAGACGGTGCAGAGGTGAGTGTGAGGCTGTCCCCGTCCTGCAGGAGCCCTGCTGAGTGGAGGGACAGGGGATGGTGGCCCGCCCCAGGGGCTGGCTGGGGAGAGTGCCCCCGTGCCATCCGTGAGCACCCTGTAACCTGATTCACCGTCCGTATGCTCAGGAATGCAGCTGACATCTTCGGCCGCCTAAACGGCTCCGAAATTTCCGAGACAGCTTCTTAAAAAATTGGTCATTGTAGCAAAACACACGTAATGTCACATTTACCATCTTAACCGTTTGTAAGCATAGAGTTTGTGGATCTGTTACCACCATCCGTCTCCCGCCCTTCGTGCTGCAGCACTGAAACCGGCTGTTAAATGCTGAGCCCCCACAACCCCTTCCCTCAGCCCCTGACAACCTCCACGTCCGTGATTTGCCCACTTTGGGTGCCTCACGTAAGTGAGATTGCACAGCGTTTGTCCTTTTGTGACGGGCCTATCTCACTCAGCATATCTTCCAGGTTCGTCCATAGCGTAGCCTGTGTCAATTTCCTTCCTTTTTAAGGCCGAGTGAGATTCCACGTATGGATAGACCGTCTTTGACATGCTCTTTACGAGCTCACCTGCCATCCTCTCTGACCTTCCCAGGGCTGAGCGGCTCAGCCTCTCCCCTGCCCTTCCCAGCCTGGAGCTCACTGTGTTCGTTGTTCTGCGATCTACCTGCCCCACTGGGCCTGTCTGCCCGGACCTCTCGGCTCCCTTTGCTCAAAACCCCCAAGGCCTCCCCTTTCCTTTCTCTTCTGAGCTAAACGCTAGCAGTTCCTGCTGCAGTTTCTCATCATCTCCCCCCCACACCACATATGTGAGAGCACGTAAAGCATAAGTAGATGTCGTGATGAATAACAGAGGAGCAAATATGCTGTAATAAATCATTGAAGAGCAGAGACCCAAATTACTGTCAAGCACGTCAAGAGAACAGACTCTCACCCCAAACACCCCTCCGGGCCCCTCCCCCATTGCTTCCGACACTCGTGGCCCGGCTCTGCATTGTGTCTTACTGCCTGTTTCTTACAGCGCCCCTCGTCATCAGCCTTGTTATTGTCCCAGGTAGACTGGAGCCAGTCTGAAGATGGGTTGGTAGAAAGGACTCCCATCCTTGGCCCCATTTGTGTCTGGTGCTCCCGTATCTGGGCCCATTCACACCTTCTCTGAAGTTCAGACCCTGGGTGGCCTCATCCCTCCTCCAGCCTGGGAACTGTTCCCTGGTAGCCTGGGGACCGAGAGGACTGTTGTAGAGGTGGGACTTGGCACAGACCCCAGGCTAGGCCCTGGCCTCGTGCTCTGGTCCTGAGGAGCCCGACAAACCCGCCTGGTTCCACGCACACAGTCACCATATGGCCCTCCACAGGCAGTGATGGGAAGGTCTCCCTTTCCCTACACCTCCCGAGTCTGGCCCTCCTCCATCAGGCTCCCCTTCATCTGGGCCCCCACTTCCCTTTGTGGCCTGAGTTCCGACCCTTTCCTTTCCTCCCCACAGCATGGGCTAGCCAGTTAGCAGAGCTTTCTTACAAACAGAAAAGCCTAGGAAGTTCATCTATGCTGTCTTTCTCTCTGGCTGCTACACGGAGCTGCTCCCACAGCCACGGGCCTTAGGACTATCCTTTGTGGGGGGCCCTCCCCACGTGGAGATCCTTCACCACCCACCTTGGAGGAATTCGATCTATTTAGGAGGCTGATGTATTTCCTCCTGGGGTCCAGCAGGGCAAGGGAGGGGAGGGAGGCAGCCTCAATCTTTAGACCCCATTCTAGGTGTTCTTTTTGTGGCACTGGGTCTCTGGAGGAGACGGAGCGGTACCCAGACAGACCACAGTCAGGGCCAGGCCACCTGGTCTACATCCAGGTCTGTCCTCACCGGGAAGGGGCCACCCCCCCGCCAGGGCTCTCAGGGCTGCCTCCTGAGCTGTCTCTGAGAGCAAGGTCATCGCGCACCAACGTGTCATGTGCATCTGCTTTTTGGTTGCTGCCGGGCACCTCTGCCAGGCCCTAATGGCCTCCAGATCTCTTGTGGAGGATGTTCTCCCTTGTCGTCCACAGATAACTCACTGTCCTGGCTCTTCCTTGCTCAATGCCTCTCCACTCACTCCGGCAAATGCCAGTAATTCTCTGAGCCTGCCAGAACCATTTCCTTGCAGGCCCCTCCCCTCCTCACCCCTGGCGCTGGAGGAAGTGACTTTCCCGTTCAAGGCGCTCAGTCTTTTCCACTTCAAGGACCCACATGCACACTCACAGACACGCGCACTGTCGCGGACTGGCCAGCCCGGTCAGGGCCGGTGACTGAGAAGCATGACTCTCCACCTTCCAGCAGCCGACAGCCTTGCACGGCAGAGGAGGTGACCCCCCCTGGGCAGAGACACACTCGCACCATGCCTTACACAGGGCAAGCCCGCGCTAGCGTCTCTATGGAACTTTGTTTTGGGGCCCATCCCCCACCCGTCACATGCTCCAGGGTCTTCGAGTTCCTTCTTTCTCTGAAAGGATTAACATCCATTTTCCACCTTAATTAGCCCTTGCTCCCCCAGGAGTCCACCGCACTAGAGCTGACCTTGCCCCGTGGGCCTCGTGGCCCCGACCTGTTCACGGTGCTGGCGCTCTCCCTCGTGTTGTTGGTGCAGGCAGGCAGCACAGAGCCCAGCTCCCCTGAGCCCCGTGCCTGCTTCCTGTGCCCATCTCCCCGGAGCCCCCAGGCCTGAGGTGGCAGACAGTTGTCAGCTTCATCTGGCCAAGGAGAGAACAAGGAGATAACGTGGTTGCAAGGAGAAGCGACCTGCCAGTGAACTATCTGGTGTTGCTGGATCCCAGGGCTCCTGCTGTCCCAGATTTCGGGAACATCCTCTGTGTTCGCCTTCAGGCTGCCCGTTTCCTAGCCTCACGCGCCACGTCCTCTCTGCCCCCATGCAGCTGAGACCCATACCCTTCCCTCTGGCACCAGCCTTCTCTGGGGCTCCTGTCCCCACTCTTTGAATCTTTCTCTCCTCCTCACAGGTCCATGGCCAACCTCTCTGTCCTGTTCGGCCAGGTGAGTGGCAGTCAGGGGGCGGGCCCCGTGGTGTGGACATCGGATCTGGGCTGGAGTCCTGTCAGCAACCAGCATCACCTGTGTGCTGCAGGAACCAGGTGTCAGGTGGAGGGGGTGTCAGGAGATGGGGCTGCACTGCCAGCCTTGCCCTCAGACCCCACCCCTCCCTCACCTCGGACTTTAATTAACCCCCTCCCCAGGTGGTGCGGGGGCTCAGTGCGGGTGCCCGGGTGTTTGAGTACATGACTCTGAGCCCGTGCATTCCGCTGGCTGGGGGCTGCTGCATCCCCAGAGAACACCTGCGCGGGGCCGTCACGTTCCACAACGTCTGCTTCAGGTCAGCGGCATCAGCGGGTGGGCATGGGGGCGTGAGGCCCTGTGGGTCCGTGTCTCCCTCTAAACGAGCCCCCCCCTCGGGGTACAGTGAGACTCGAGCAGGGGCCAGGGCAGAAAGGGGCCAGGACCTGGTCTAACTAAGGATCTCCGTTGGCTCCTTCCAGTTACCCCTGCCGCCCCGGCTTCCAGGTGCTCGAAGACTTCAGCCTCACGCTGCCCCCTGGCAAGATCGTGGCCCTCGTGGGCCAGTCCGGCGGAGGTGAGAGGAACCCCCCGCCCTCCCACCCTAGGACCTTCCTTCCTACGGTAACCACTCAGAGTGGGGTGGGAGGAGGGGCCCCTTCACCTGTCACCGGGGGTCCCTCTTCCCTGGCAGAGCCTCCAGAAACCATGCCACCTCCCTGACCGCCCTGTGCCCCCAACCCCACTTCCCCAGGAAAGACCACGGTGGCTTCCCTGCTCGAGCGCTTCTACGACCCCACGGCCGGCATAGTGACCCTGGATGGGCGGGACCTGCGAACCCTCGATCCCTCCTGGCTCCGAGGCCAGGTCATCGGCTTCATCAGCCAGGTGGGAAGCGCATCTCCGACTTGCAGACGCCGTCTCTTTTCTCACGGTCCTTACTGCACCTGGGCCTTTCCCCTTCTTCCTCCCTCCCGCCCACTTTACCCCTGCTCTCTTTGTGGGGAGGGAGTAGGGGGCTGAGGCCATCCTGACTGGCTCCCCAGCGGTCATGGGATCTGGGGCTTGCCCTCCCCAGCCCGCCGCAGCTCTGCCCTTGCCTCCCCGGGGCAGGAACTCTGCTCCTCCCTTACTGCCATCCAACCAGGTGCAGTGGGACCCTATTTTAGGACCCCTGGGTCCTCTGACAAACATGTGGTGTTCAGAAGGTCTAGAGACCCCCGCCCCTGACTAAGCAAGCCCCCGTGGCCCCACCCTGAAGCCCTCAGCCTCACTTCTTTCCTTCTGTGTGAGGCGGTGCCCCCCAGCGAGGGTCCACCCTCCTCCCGTGATTGGATAAAGAGGGCACCCTCACCAACCCACCACTGCAGAGAAAGCTAGAATGAACACCCCCTTCTTCCCCATCTCTCCCAAGAGGAGAGGTTTTGCCAGGCCAGCTGGCTCAGCCACCTCCCCATCCCACTCCTGAGGGACCCTGTGCCCTGCAGGGAGCTCGGCCTCTCCCCACTTTGACAGATCTCTCTTTTTTTATTGGACTTGTAACTTTGAATTGCCCCTACCTGTCTTGCAAGAGGCCAGTTCCGGTGTGGCCAAAATCGCCTTTTTGCCCCCCTCCGGGGTTTGGGGCAAAGTCAGAATGTCCCATGTGGACCCACCCCGCCACCGCAGGAGCCAGTCCTGTTCGGAACGACGATCATGGAGAACATCCGTTTTGGGAAGCTGGGTGCCTCGGATGAAGAGGTTTACGCAGCTGCCCGGGAGGCCAATGCCCACGAGTTCATCACCAGCTTCCCCGAGGGCTACAACACCGTAGTCGGTGAGTCCCGGGGACAGTGTTCTGCTTGGATCTGCCAGGCCTGCGTGAACAGGCCACAGGGACACAGGCCTGGCATCAGGGAAGGCTAGGTCCGTGGCCGAGGGGGGCAGACACAGGTCTGTGGTTCAACCACACGCAGGCTGCAGAGACGGGGATGCCTCAGAAAGTGTAGGCGCAGGACCCGGCCAGGGACACTTGCAAGGGGTCTGTGGTGTCAGGGACCTTCAGAGCTTCCCAGAGGCCTCCACGTCCTAAGACGGGACCAGAAGCACTGGACTGCTAATCTTCTCGTAATTCCTTGTGCTTCAGGCTCCTGTTTCATTCCTGCCCTTTTGTTCCTTAATTTAAAAGCGTTTCCATCTAGTTACCCACAGGGATTGATGTGACTGAACAGGTCTCCCTTCTGACCTACCCAGAGAAGGGCTTTCGTGGTTCTGGGACGTTGCAGTGTTGCGGCCTCACACTAGAATATTCACATCGCGGCTCGCGGCTTTGTGCATTCACAAAGGGGTCTTTTTTTCAACCTCTGGGGCCATGTTTATCACCCCCAGTCCTTGGCTGTGTTGCAGAATGTTCTGGCACGTCTCAAGGTGTAGGCATATCTGGGGTTCTTGGCGCATCTTGAAACTTAGGCCTCAGTCTGGCTGAACTTCAGGGGTGGTACCACCCCTGTCTATAGCCATCATCTACGCTGTATTAGTGATCCAGCCCATTCTGGTCACCACCCAGAGTCCACACTCCCCCGACTGGAGGTGCTGTGCCCACACCTCTCGAGAGGCACCTTCCTTGTACCTCTGACCCCAGCACACTAGCAGGCTCATCTGGGGCTTTAGTCTGCCCTTGCTGACCTCTGACCACCATCCCCATGGTGCTGTTTTTCACTCCCAGGCTGCCCCCTCTGCTGTTTTCCTGTGAGCATGGTAGACCCCAAGTGGGATCTTCCCAGAATGCCCCATGGCAAGCCGTCACTACACTCCAGGGCCCACATCTGGGTCGTGGACGTCCCCAGGGTGGCGGAGACCCAGCAGGCCAGGAGAAGGCAGCTGGAGCCACAGGCCCAGGCATGGCTCTGAGACCCCACCCCGGTGTGGGAGGGGCACTGGGTGTCTCCAGGGTGCACTGAATCCCGAGTGTGCGCCCCTCCTGCTGTCTGGTGTGAGTGCACATGTGCGTTTGCACAGGGTTATGGGATCAGGATGCTGACCCATCCAAGGCAGGCGAATGTGCATGGTGCAAGGTGGTGAGCCTGAGGGACCAGATGGAAAGTTCTAGACAGCCCAGGTGCCCCTTTGTAGGGCCGCCCCCAAGTGCAGAGCTGAAGATCGCTTCAAGGCCCTGCCCTGTCCCCTTTCTCCCCAGGTGAGCGGGGTGCAACCCTGTCTGGTGGCCAGAAGCAGCGCCTAGCCATTGCCCGTGCCCTCATCAAGCAGCCCACGGTGCTGATCCTGGACGAGGCAACCAGCGCACTAGACTCAGAGTCCGAGCGGGTCGTGCAGGAGGCCCTGGACCGCGCCAGCACTGGCCGCACGGTGTTGGTCATCGCACACCGGCTCAGCACCGTGCGTGGGGCCCACCACATCGTCGTCATGGCCCACGGCCAAGTCTGTGAGGTCAGCTGGGGGCCAGGCAGTGGGTTGGGACAGTTTTAGCCGTGGACGCAGTGGAAAGAGTGGCTCAGCTGTGAGGGTCTGGCCTGGCCCTGGGAGCCTGGGGCGTATTCTGGAAGCAACACCCTGTGTGGATTCAGGAATTCCTGCCCTGGCCTCCCAGGGCCCGTTTCTTCCACTGTCCCGTGGGGTAGTAGAACTACCTCATGACTCCCAGAACCGAAGGGAAGGGACTCAGAGAAGTGTGGAGCACCAGGGAGAAGGGGACTAGGGGCTGAGGTACAGCAGAGGCAGCACCAGGGACCCTGGAGAGGGGCAGGCAGGGAGCTGTTCTCCACAGGCTGGTCTGCAGCAAGGCCGGGAGGCTGCATGAGGCCCGGCCCCCAGCTCCCAGCTGCTCACTCAAGTGAAAGCTGGAGTCTCTGGGTTCCATAAGGGAGATGCTCTTCCAAAACCCAGCTAAGCAGGGAGATGGCACTAGCGAGTTCAGACGTGCCGGTGCTCTGGGGTCATAGTGTCTCCAGGAGGGACGATGGCTGAGAGGACAGTGAGCTCGATGGCTGATGAGAAGCCAGCCCTCCTAGGGCTGTGAACTGTGTTGGGGTGACCGTCTGCCCCTCCTTCCTCTCTCCAGGTGGGAACCCATGAAGAGCTCCTAAAGAAGGGTGGGCTCTATGCGGAGCTCATCCGGAGACAGGCCCTGGATGTCCCAGCTCCCGAGATGCCCAGAGGCCCCAGGAACCGCCACCCCAAGTCCTGAGAGCAGCTGTTTAAGGTCTGGTTGCCGCCGAGCATCGGCACCCAGGACTGGGGCTCGGCTCAGGGGAGCTCCCAGGGACCAAACACCCAGGAAGACCAGTGCACTGGGGTGTGGGCTGCTGCTCCCCTGCTCACAGTGCAACCTGGGACTCTCACTGAGCTGGAGGCGGGGAGGTCGGGACCACTCCCTCCGCCCCCCGCCCCCGTTTCCCCCTCCTGCCTACCTCCCTCCTGCCAGAGCCATGAGTCATTAGGCTGCACAGAGGAGGCAGAGTCCCCAGGCCCCTGCTCTGTTCCCTCCGTCTGCCCAGATCCTTCCAACCCCTCTCAGGAACCCTGCCAAGTATCCCCCTACCTGATAGCCTAAAGGCTTCCGGCCCCACCTCTGTACAAATCAGGGGTTCACACTGGGGTTCCCCATACCCATGCCAGGACCTCACTGTCCTAGCCTGACTCCCTTCTCTCCTCCATCCCCACTGCCTCTCTGAGCCCTGGGGGAAGGAACCCGCCCCTTCGGCCAGCCCCTCGAACCCACAGTCCCCATCCTGAGAACAGCTTCCCCTCCTCCCTGCTCCGTGAATAATGGTCCTTTTTCTAGGTTTCATCCCCCCCTCCCACTCCCGTCCAGCGGAACAAGTGCCCCACATGCCTCCAGCCCGTGGGAAGGGGGAGAAGGGGCAGGGCATGCCATGGTCTGTTCCTCAAGGAGCTTCCGACTCACCAAGCCATCGCAGCCCTGCCCTGGCCCCGTGCACCTCATCTCCGTCACCCTGTGAGATTGTGGACAGCCCCCTTACACGAGGACACCCAGCCCTGAAGGAGACTAAGGAGGAACCGACACACCCCAGGCTCCAGCCACAGGGGTCGTATGGTGCTGGTGGTCACCAAACCTCTAGGGAGAAGTTGATACTTTGCCCCCAGGCTGACAAAACACAAAATCAGTTGGACAGGCAGTGCCCTGTGTCAGGGGCGGCAGCCGTGCGTAGGACCAGCAGAAACCGCTGTAGCCGGAGGCCAGCCTGGAAGAAGCAGCAGCGGCTCAGGTGTGAGTGCAGGAGGCCCCGCAGCCTCTTCTGGGTGTGGCTTAGGAGCAGATGCTCCTCTGGGACAAAGCACCTGAAATGTCCCCGGGCCACAGCCACCCTAGTTTGATACCTGCTTCCTTACAGATCAGAGGTCACTGCCGGGGCGGCCACAGCCCAGGGGGGCAGCGCGTGGGCTGGCTCTGGGTTGCTTTGCCGCTAAACGCCCACCCAGGAGGCACAGCCCAGAGCCAGCCTCTGCTCCCAGCCGGGTCCACGGCGGCCTGCCAGACCCCTCCCAGGGAGAGAGAGCAGACAAGCTCCTGCTCCCCCAGCTCCAGCCCCAGCCCCCCCCCAAGAGACCCCTCCTGATGCCAGACTCCGGTCTCTCCGGACCTCTTCAGGGCGGCCTCTCCAAATCCCAGCCCACCCACCCCTCAACCCAGGGAAGTAGTGAGGTCTGTGGCGGGCCTTGAGCCGGAAGGTTGTGCGGTCAGCCTCACGCTCGCCACGTGGCCTCAGCCTCAACCTTGGCTCCAGCGACTATTCAACGTGGGTCGTAAGCCTGGCGGTACCTCATCCCGAGAGTTTAAGAGTTGAAATGGGATGATCTGTGGTAAAGTACTTAAAACTCCCAGTGCCACAGCCTCGGGAGCTGGTCACGTGTACAATAAACTGTTGTTCACTCCCTGTTTCCAAGATCCGTGTATCATGTGCCGCACAGCTGCCATGGGCGTGAGGATGTCCCCGCCCCCCCCCCCCGTGAAAGTCTTGTCAGGAGGACAGACAGGTGGACAGGTGACGACAGCACAGCATGATCATGGTCCGTTGGCGCGCTGTGTTTCTTCCACTCATGGCCAGGAGCCTACCAGTGTGAGCCCGGCGGCCTCAAGTGAAATAAGCTTCAGTAAATAAATTAGTGGAGGTAAACCTGTGTTCTCCCAGGCCTACCGTACAGCGTCTCCCCATTCCCGGTAACAGGCAGGTGAAAATTTACTTCACCAAATGCGGGGCTGGACACCAGGCCCTGGCCATCCTCCTTGGGGGGGTGTCTGGGCTGACCCCACCCCTCCCCCTCCCCCCCAGCCCTCAGCCACCAGGCTCTCCTGCTGTCCTTTGTCCCCATGCCTTGGATCAGCACGACACATTTGGCCCACTGCAGGCCAGTAGGTACCAGCCTTTCGGACCGCCGCTCTACTTCCTGGAGGTGTCTGCTCCAGCTGCTGGGAGTCCTGCCCTGGCTGCCCCATCGTCTCCTCTGGATCATCGGCAGCATCTTCAGTCAAATGTACCAGCTCTGCCCTCTCAAGGCTGGCATTGCCATGCCATGCTGGGCACTGTGGCCCGGGGCACCCCAGCTGGGTCAGGGGCACTGTATCTCTTCCTTTAGAAAAGCCCCCCTGCAGGGGCACCCAGCTGGCTCTGTGGGTAGAACATGTGACTTTTGATCTCAGCGTCATGAGTTCAAGCCCCATGTTAGGCACGGAGCCTACTTAAAAAAAAAAAAAGAAGAAGAGGGGCACCTGGGTGTCTCAATCAGTTAAGCGTCCAACTTCGGCTCAGGTCATGATCTCATGGTTTGTGAGTTCGAGCCCTGCATCGGGCTCTGTGCTGACTGTTCAGAGCCTGGAGCCTGCTGCGGTTTCTGTGACTCCCCCTCTCTGTGTGTCTCCCCTCCCCTGCTCACCCTTTCTCCCTCTCTCTCAGAAATAAATAAACATTTAAAAATTAAAAAACAAAAACCCCGCCCCGCCCACTCCCGCAAAACAGGCACACTGCCCACCATGATACAGGTGTGCAAAATGGTAGAATTCCCACAGTGGGGAGTTTTGTGGTATCTACCAAATTATCCATTCAGCTGCCTCTTGACCCAGCAGTTCTATTTCTGGGAATTTACAACCATGCAATGGTATTGAGAGCACCATTGTTTACAGTGGAAGACTGGAAACCCCCAGTGTTCATCAATGGGACTGTGAGTAGATAAAACTTGGTCCGCCCACATAGTGGAATAGAATGCATCCATTTAAAAAATGGGGAAGCTTTCCAGGTACGAGGTAATTCCAGTCTCCAGAATGTTTTTAAGTGAAAAAAAAAAAAAGTGAAATTCTAGGGCACCCGTGTTCCCCCGGAGAGTGCCGCAGTCACTGTGGCAGAGGCCAGCCTCTCAGGAGGCCTCAGCGTGGGGAGGTGGGAAGAGGACACTCAGACCACTCCGGGACTTGAGACCTGCAGAGACCCTGGCCACGCGGCGTAGGCTGCTGGGGGCTCGAATCTGCCCACTCCAAACTTCCCACCACTTTCCAGCCTGGTCAAGAGCCAACTCCTCTCTTTGTGAAGGAGCAAATTATCCCAAGTGAGGTTAGTGGGAAGGGAGGAGAGACAAAAGGAGGGAGGGACCGGGCCGAGGGTCAGCAACTGACCCTCCACCCAACCGCAAGGGCCGCAGCTGGGAACCTAGAGGGCCATTAAGGCACCCCCAGCCCCGACATCTCTCCAGACTCCCTTCAAGCCCTACCCGGGATTGCTGTGGTTTTCCGCTGGCGCCTCTGGCCTCCACAGCCACGCCCCTCCCCCCCAACACGCTGCACTAATGGCTCAGCCTGGGGCCCCAGGGACCTTCCCTGCCCCCCAGACTGCTCTGCGGGCCCCCTTGCCCCCTCACTGCTGAAACCCAATCCTCTGCGGCAGCCCTGGCTCCGCAGAGCAGCCTCCAGCAGAGCGGCCCCTGCCTCCCAAGTCGGCTGCGCCCTACCTGGCCTCTCCTGCCGAGCCCCCGGCCCAGCGCCGAGCCTAGTGGAGCCCCGGCTGGTTCCTTCGAGACAGCCGAGCCGAACCTGCCCGGCCAGTGCCTTCCCGCTTCTTGGTTTGGGCCCCTCTCCCCACTCTCTCCTCCCCTCTCCTTCCCTGCAGTGACCCCTGCCCGGCCCCCCAAATCCTCAGTCCCTCCCAGTCCTCGGACTGACCCTCTTTCCTCTCTCCAAGTCCCTGCAGCCTGATCGCCAATCCCCAGCCCTCTCAGTGTCCCCCACCCTGGACCTCAGCCATGAAGCCCCATCCTGGGCCAGAGGAGGCCCGGCGGCCAGCTTCGGACATCCGCGTGTTCGCCAGCAGCTGCACGATGCATGGGCTGGGCCACGTCTTCGGCCCTGGGGGCCTGACGCCTCGCCGAGGGCTCTGGGCCGCAGCCGTGCTCCTGTCGCTGGCCGCCTTCCTCTACCAGGTGGCTGAGAGGGTGCGCTACTACGGGGAGTTCCACCATGAGACAGCCCTGGACGAGCGCGAAAGCCACCGGCTCACCTTCCCCGCCATCACCCTGTGCAACATCAACCCACTGCGCCGCTCACGCCTCACGCCCAACGACCTGCACTGGGCCGGGCCCGCGCTGCTGGGCGTGGAGCCCGCTGAGCATGCCGCCTTCCTGCGCGCCCTGGGCCGGCCCCCCGCGCCCCCCGGCTTCATGCCCAGTCCCACCTTCGACATGGCTCGACTGTACGCCAGGGCCGGACACGCCCTGGAGGAAATGCTGCTGGATTGCCGCTACAGAGGCTGGCCGTGCGGTCCTGAGAACTTCACCGTGGTGAGCTGGCTGCCGGCCCGGCCTACCAGGGACCCGGCCAGTACCTGCCCAGGACCCGCAATTCCCCCAGCCTTGCTGGCCCAGGCTCCTCCTAAGCTAGGGGACCTTCACACCTGTGCCGGGGATCCTTTCCTTCCCAGCAGGGCAACAGGCTCCACACCCCACCAGTGCCTTTCTGTCCAGCCCAGGAGACGGCCCTCCTTGGGGACCCCTGCCTGCCATTCAGCTGGACTGCAATGTACAAGGTCATGCCTTCCAGCACAGGGCACTCACTGGGGCTGGCTCTGGGCCCGAGCTCTGGTCTGTGGAGCCCCTGCCCCTGGGGCCTGGGGGAATCTAGTGGGGCCGTTCTAGAGCAGAACGCTCTCCTGCCTGGGGGAGTGGGCTTGTCTTCCCTCTGCCTCTCCAACATTCTGCCAGTCCTGGAGGAGGGCAACTGAGACCCACTTCCTTTCTTGCCATTCTCTGAAGACACACTTGTCCTACAGGCTGTGCCCTGGGCTGGGGGGCTGGGGGGCTGAGGAAGGGGGAGGAGGGGCTGCGGTGATGGGAGCCCACAAGGGTCCAACTAGTTGTGCTGGTAAGTGGGAGGGGCCGGGGGCACTGAGATGTGGGTTCCGTGTTCAAAGAGACCACATAGAGGATGGGGAGGGGAGAGGTCTCATGTTTGCCTGGGGGAAAGAGCTGGCCGGGCTCCTTGTCTCCTGGTGAGCTCTGTCCCCCATCTGCTCACCCACAGATCTTCACCCGGATGGGTCAGTGCTACACCTTTAACTCCGGTGCGGATGGGGCAGAGCTGCTCACCACTCCCAAGGGCGGCATGGGCAACGGGCTGGAGATCATGCTGGATGTGCAGCAGGATGAGTATCTTCCCGTGTGGAGGGACATGGGTATGGGGGCACCCGTGTCAGGCTGGAGGGGTGGCAGAGATGGTGTACAAAAGGATCTGGGAAGGAGAGGAGGCGCTAGGAAGGGCCCCAGAGGAGTACATCCTCTCCTGTGAAGTCGGTGGGGGGGGGGGGGGGTGAGGGCGGGCAGGGTTGGCCCGTCACAGTCCTGGGGCGAACCGTCTGCAGCAGGGGGGCTCCTGGGACACAGGCGTCAGGGTCCCCCTTTCCCCTGCAGAGGAGACCCCGTTCGAGGTGGGGGTCCGAGTGCAGATCCACAGCCAGGAGGAGCCGCCCACCATCGACCAGCTGGGCTTCGGGGCAGCCCCCGGCTACCAGACCTTCGTGTCCTGCCAGCAACAGCGAGTATCCTCACGGGTTTTTCCAACCCCCTACGGGTTTTTCCAACCCCCTACTTCAGCCGCAACATCTCAGACCATCCCAGGGGCCTCCAGCCCTCGGCATGCCGTCTCGGTGACCACTCACACTGCACCTGGTCACCCCACTTCTCCCCGAAGCCTCCTTAACCCGACCAACTACAGCTGAGCTTCCTGCCACCACCCTGGGGTGACTGCAGCTCCGCACCTCTGGACCCCGACTTTGAGCCGGAACCTTCTGGTCCCCTAGGTCCTCCCAGCCCCAGCCCAGGCCCCCAAGCCCCCTATAGTCTGATGGGGTGTCGCCTGGCCTGTGAGGCCCGCTATGTGGCTCGGAAGTGTGGCTGCCGAATGATGCATATGCCAGGTAAGGAGCTGGTGGGGGCGGAGGCGGGGGTCCAGGTACGGCGAAGGGGCCTGGGAGCTGCTCCTGAAGCGGTCTCCTCCCCCACCACGCCAGGCGGGGCGCCAGTGTGCAGCCCCCAGCAATACAAGGACTGCGCGGACCCGGCGCTGGGTAAGGGGCAGACCTCCCCCGCGTCCCCACCCCCGCTCGGCTCCGGCTCCCGGACTCGCCGGCCGGGTGGCCCTGACTCAGGTGACTGTGGTGGCCCTTAGACGCCATGCTGCGGAAGGACGCGTGCACCTGCCCCAACCCCTGCGCCAGCACGCGCTACGCCAAGGAGCTCTCCATGGTGCGGATCCCGAGCCGCGCCGCCGCCCGCTACCTGGCCCGGAAACACAACCGCAGCGAGGCCTACATTGTGTGAGTCGGGCCACCCGGGACCAGACGGGGCAGGGTGGGGGGAAGGGCGGGGGCACCCTCCCGCGGGCGGGGGCACCCGCCCGCGGGCGAGCCTTCGTGCGCACACCAGGGTGCAAGCCCAGCTTGTACATCATCGCGGGGCTCCTGGGACTCTGGCCGAGCTGTTTAACCTTTGTGATAGCATCTCTTCTGCAAACGGGGCGTGACACCCGTCCGGGGCTCTTAAGAGGAGTCACAGACGGGAGATCGCGCACCTCCCTCCTGCCAGCAGCTATCACCTGGGGGTGTCCAGCGAGCTTTCTTGGCCTCTTTTCCTCCAGAGAGAACGTGCTCGTGCTGGACATCTTCTTTGAGGCCCTCAACTATGAGACCGTGGAGCAGAAAAAGGCCTATGAAGTGTCAGAACTGCTCGGTGTGTGTGTGTGTGTGTGTGTGTGTGTGTGTGTGTGTGTGCGCACGCGCGCATCCAGGTCATCCAGAAGTCTGGGGAGGTGTGGGCTTGCCAGGTGGCTGTGAGCTGATGGGTAACCTGGTCTCCACAGGTGACATTGGGGGCCAGATGGGGCTGTTCATCGGGGCCAGCCTGCTCACCATCCTTGAGATCCTGGACTACCTCTGTGAGGTAGGCCTGAGTCCCAGCTGGGGGAGGGGGAAGGAATCAGTGCATAAGATCCAGGAGAAGGTGTGCAATGGCCACTTCCCCCACTGCTTGCCCCCAGGTGTTCCAAGACAGGGTCCTGGGATACTTCTGGAACCGGAAGCACTCCCAAAGGCACTCTAGCACCAATCTGGTAACAAACCCTTCTTCCTTCTTTGCCATCTCCAATGTCTTCCCCTGAAGCCTAGAACACCATCCCTACCCAGCTGAGGAAAGAATGGTGGGGGAGGAGCGTGCAGTGACTTTGGCTGGTCCTGGGAGGGAGGACTCCTCCCCACCTCTGACCCTCTCCCTCCTCCCACAGCTTCAGGAAGGGCTGGGCAGCCATGGAACCCAAGTTCCCCACCTCAGCCTGGGCCCCAGGTAACAAGAAATGGCTCCCTCTTTCAAGGGAGGAGGGGCAGGTCCAGTCTAGGGGGTGACACCGAGGTTCAGGAGGGGAGGGCAGTGGGAACAAGGCCTCCTGTCCCAGCGCAGTGGTCTGGGTCTCACCAGGCCCCCCACCCCTCCCTGTGCCGTCACCAAGACTCTGTCTGCCTCCCACCGCACCTGCTACCTCGTCACACGGCTCTAGACCTGGCATCTGTGTCTTCCGGGCTGCACCTTGACATCTTGGGCGGGCCCAGCCTGCACATGTCTCTGCCCTCTTCACCCCAAATAAAGTTCTAGTGCGTCAGCCTCAGCTGTTTCTCTCACAGCCAGACTAGTCAGGCTAAGGTCAAAGAAGACCTCCGCCCACCAACCTCCAGTGGACGGCGTCTGAGATGCAGGTGGGTCCCAGTCAACCACCACAAATCTCTCTGGGCGAAAAGAGTAGTGAGAGGGCGTCCTCCCGTTGCACCTCAGCATGAAGGAGTTTATCAAAATGACATCTCAGAGAGAAAGGAGCCCAAAGCCAGGTATCAAGGCAAAGAGGACTCAGCGGGAGGACAGTTATGTTCGCGGCACACAGGGAATAGTTGAAGAAGGCTCTGACCCAGAGCCTGGCAAGAAGTGGGGGGCAGGGAGAGGACAGAGGGTGTGTAGCCACTTCCAAGAACACAAGCTGCTGTCCGCCTTAGATCATGACTCTTTTCTCACGTTTGGGACCAAGCACTAGCACACCACCTGTCTCCATGGGAACTGCTCTGTGTCTCCAACCTTCCCAAAGAGCAGAAGGTCCCAGCTTGAGATGGTGGAGGGAGGCCTTCCCTTCCCACTCCTGCCAGTAAGAAGACATCCTGGCCCCAGCTACAGCCCCATCCCTGCTCTTTCTCTGTGCCTCAAATATTGGAAAACTGACAAGGGAGCAGGGGAAGGGATGTTCCTCGTCTAACCGCATCTTTGGATCCCTGCTGTCCCAGCCTATCAGCCTGGGTATGGGGGGTGGGGATGAAGGGAAAGATGGGGAGGTACACGTGGGGTATGGAGAGCCGTGAAGAAAGGCCCCGCCCTTTTTCTCCCCATTCTGGTGCAGGCCCATCCTCACTCTGACACTGGCTGCCAGCATAAGCACATGTGCGGGGGTGGTACTGCCCCGAGCCCAGCTGTCAGGGGTGGGGGGCGGTGCCCCCAGCCCCCAAGTGTCAGGCCACTCAGAGTAGTGGAGCAAAGGCTGGACCACTGGGCTGGGTCTGAGCCAGAAGCAAGGCCGGAGAGGGCGGTAAAACAGAGACCCCTGCCCAAGCCCACCCGCCTCTCAGAGCCACTCTACCACATCAGCCAGACTGTGGGAAAGGAGCCAATTTATGAAATTAAATAAAGTCCACGGAGGGAGCGAAGAACACGGGCCGGGGCACCCCCACCCCGGCCGGGCCCAGCACAGCTGGAGCTCAGCACCCCGTGCACCCCCGGCTTTTCCTCCCCTCCCGGGAGGGGGCTTAAATAGGCCAGGCCCCAGCCCGGCCAAGGTCCTGGAGCCTACGGGGGGCAGAAGTCGGAGAAGTAGGGGTGTTGCAGGGCTTCCTCTGCCGAGATGCGCTGGACGGGGTTACATTTCAGGAGGTTCTGAAGGCGCGAAGAAAGGCGCGAAGAAAGGCGGGTTCAGGCTGGGTTAACTGCCTCCAGCCCCAGCCTCCCCTAGACCTCCTGACAAGTGTCTGGATCCCACCCTCGGCCCCTGCCCTCGGTCACCTGTAGAAGGTCCCTCCCTGTGGCATTGAGCTTGGGTACGACATTCACCAGGGACGTTGTGGCCGGGTACATCGGGTAGGGCTGTGGGGGTGGGGGTGCAGGGAGAGTCAGACCAGCAGTGCGGGGGCCCGGAGGCTGCTACAGCTGGGAAGCAAAAGGGACCCCCGCTATTCCCCGTCACACCTTATAGTCTGGCAGCTTGGTCATGGCAGGCCACTGCTCCTCGGTTGGTGTCCCCAGAAGCGTGTCCATGGGGTCAAGGATCACTCAGGTGGAAAGGGGCGGGCGAGGGGCTCTTCCCCTCCTTGGGGGGGGGGGGTTCTCATATACCCACCTCCACACCCCTCACTTTATCCCACCGCTCATGCCAGAGGCAGGACCCAGCACGTGCAGGGTGTTCCCGGGGCGCGCCAGGCACTTTACAAACGCTCACTCCTCTGACCTAAATAAACCCCGATGTCTGTTGCTGATGAACCAGTCGGCCTTCTCCTACTCACACATCTACCCCCCCCGCCCCCCCCCCCCCCCCCCGCTGCTTTTGGTTCCTGCGTCCTAAGGATTCACTTCTCAGCTGGAGGAACACGCTCACAGCTACTCCCCCAAGTGAGCCCTCCTTGTCACAGGTCACGCACTCTCCAGCAGACAGCTTCAACCCTGCCCTACCGGGGTGTCCGCCCTCCATCCCCTCGCCCAAAGCCACCCCCTCTCCTGGCCCAGCCCATGCACTCTGCGCTCCACAGGCTCCTTACTCCCCTTCATGTTTTTAAAATTAAACTCTACACCCAACGTGGGGCTCAAGCTCGTGACCCCCGTGGTCAAGAGTCGCACGCTCTACCGACCGAGCCTGCCAGGTGCCCCCTCTGACTCCCCTTCAGAGAGCTCGAGGCAAAGGGAAATGTCGAAGGATATCGGAAGATTCTCTTCAACTGGTCGTCTACGTCATTGCCCGGGAAAAGAGGCCGCCCCGCGTTGGCCAGCTCTAGGGGGTGCAGTGGGGTATGAAGAACCCCTCATTCCCATGGCACCCTCTGTGTGTCCTATCCCCAGCCCCAAGCGCCTCACTCCCTTCCCCAGAGGGGCCACTCCAGACCCGATCTGTCCACTCAGATGGGAGAGACAGTGGCTCCGCAGACCCCCAGGCATGTCACCTGCAAAGATGCAGCCGGCCGACCACATGTCGATGGACGTGGAGTACAGCTTGGCCCCAAAGAGGACATCCGGTGGGCGGTACCACAGCGTGACCACCTGGAGAAGACCCCACCCACAGCGACCCCCCTGCTTAGAGGACTGGGGAGGAGGGGCTCGGTGAGGAGGGGAAACAATTGTGTGGGACCTGGAGTAGGAGACGGAAAGGTGCTCAGAGGGGACCCCCTCCCTCACCCCCATCTCCCACCCCCCCTCCAGCTCACCTCAGCTGAGTAACAGCGAACTGGGATCCCAAAGGCTCGAGCCAAGCCAAAATCGGCCAATTTCAGCTCCCCGTTCTGAGTGGAGATGGAAAGGGACTTTGAGAGGGGTTTTCAACAGTCCCAGGGCAGGCCTCCTTCTTCTGCCTCCCAGCCCAGCTCCCCCCATCACTTGTGCCAGCCAGTGACTACAGCCTCCCTGACCTCCCACCTTCTCCCCAGGAGGTACCCTGTTTATCAGCAGGTTCTGGGGCTTCAGGTCCCTGTGCAGTACATTGCGGCTGTGACAGAATCCCAGGCCTTTCAGCAGCTGGAAGAGGAAGGACTGTGGGGTGGAGAGGGGTGGCAGGGGGAGAGCATCAGACCTTCTGGAAGGAAGCTGCAGCCAGTAGTGGGTCACGTTCCCCTCTTCACCCTCTGCTAGCCTCAAAACCCCACCCATCTTTCAGCAACCTCATCGCTTCGCTACGGAGGACCTGCTTTGTACGGTGGTAGGTATTATATACCCATATATATAGGTATATATGTGGGGGCCCTGCTCCCCACCCTTCTAAAACTTACAGCCTAGTGGGCCTTCCCCCCCTCCCACTCTGATCTCTCCCCTAACTGGCCTTAGGTAAGCACACACTTCGTAGCCATCAATATATACGCTGTGCTGTATTATCATTCAGCGCTGCTTCCCCTGGGACTGGGGCCAGGCACTCGGGCCTAGCACAGTGCCTGGCATATAGCAAAGCATCCAATAGGTGTTTGTTGAATGAATGAATGAGTGAGTGAATGAATGAGTGAACAAACGTATCTCTCTGACTCTCATTTCCTCGTCTCTCAAATGCAAATCGTATCACTGATATCAAAGTATTACTGTCAGATCAAAGAGACCATGTCAAGATGCTTGCTCAGACAGAAAGCTCCTGGAGGGTAGAGACAGGGTTTTCTCGTTCCGACACCCCAGCGTGTCCCCGCTCAGGCCCTGAACTTGGTGCTCAGAGAGTGCATACGCTGAAGACAGAGTGCCACTTGGCCTCAGTGAGTCTCCAGGACACTAGCCCCTCACCTTTACAATTTCAGGATCTAGGTCACCATTGCAGCTGTCGAAATACTTCTTAAGGTCCTAAAAAGGGATGGGAGTGGGGAACGTGACAGAGTTTAACCTCAGTCTGGGCCCTTATACCCTCCCCCAAGGCTACTGGCCCCCAAGTCCCCCTGTCACCTGGTCACAGAACTCAAAAACCAAAGTCAGCTTCTTGTCGCTATGCAGGACGTCATGAAGCCTAGGGAGGAGGGAGGACTCAGCGGGGCAGGTCCACGAGTTTCAGCCTCAGGTCCCCAAGGGATCTGTATCAGCCCAACCCTGGTCCCAGCATCAGCCCAGCCCATCTCTGAAGCCCCCCTCCTCCAACTGACCACACAGGCAAGGAGGACCCTGCCCATCTACACACCTGACGATGTTCTTGTGCTTCAGCTCTTTGAGTAGGCAGATTTCCCGAAGGGCTGAGCTCGGCACTCCCTACACATGGGAGGGGGCCGGGCGGGCAACAGTCACATCCCACCCAACCTGGGCCCTCAACCCCCTCCCTAGCCCTGATGTCCCAGTCCTACCTCATCATCGTCATCCAGCCTCACCCGTTTCAGAGCCACAATCTCATGGGTCTCTCGGTTTTTGGCCTTGAATACTGTTCCATAGGTGCCTACAGGAAGGTCAGGGGCGAGGGTAAAGATGGGACACCCTTCCTACCCCAGGAAGTCCCTGTCAGGAGAGCAGGCAACGCAGGTGTGCGTTATTTCTGATGTCTGGACGAGTAAGGGAAGAGATTGAGGGTGAAAGGCTCAGCATTTGCAGAGCTTTGTAAGTGACGAAGGGGCAGAGAAGGTGCCTGTAGATAGATGGCTCACGCGTGTCTGCAGCAGGGATAGGCTGTGGCTGCGAGGGTTAGGAGGTCTATAATAAAGGCGGTGCTTCCGGAGGGTCTGGGGATGGTGGGCAGGTTTGGGAGAAAAGTGGGGATCGGCAGAAATGTTGAGGTTGGAGGTCTGCATCGAGAACTGAGGCTGGGGGCTGGGTGAGGTTTTGCAAATGGTGCTGAGGCTACGGGTGGAAGATGCAGGAAGTGTTAAGGTCGGCAGGTGGGTCTCCAGGAAGTGCTAAGGTTGGGAAGGGGCGTCTGCGGGAAATGCTAACGGGAAGGACAGGTGTCCGCAAGGAGTGTGGAGCTCGGGGCCAGGGCTGCAGTCGGGGCTGAGGTCGGAGCCTGTGGGTATTGCTGACGGTAGAGGAGCCAGGCTGCAAGGAATGTTGAAGGGTCTGTAGAGGAAGATCTTGCAGGAACATCTCGTAGTCCCATTACCTTCCCCAATCTTCTCGAGTTTCTCGTATTTCTGCATCGCGGCAGCCGCGGGGACCCCTACGGGCCCTGGGTTCTAAGACTCCGGCCCCGGCGTTGCAGAGGAGGCGGCACCCCAGCCTCCGGCCCTGCCCCGCCTCCCCCTCCTCCCCCCCCGCCTGCGCAAGGGCTTCTGGGCCGTGTAGTACTAAGGGTACGCAGGTTTCCCAGCAATGTCCCGGGCATTAGGCAACAAAAAGACTACAACTCCCAGCAGGCTGCGCGAAGGTTCTCTGCAGCACTCGCTTCCCGGGGCCCCGGTTCGACCGCGGAGGAAAACCTTGGACTTCAAGTCCCAGGAAGCATCGCGTGTCCGCTTTCCGGGCCTCACAGCCGTCGCGCCACAGCTCCCAGTGTGCCCTGCTCTTGTTATTCCTTTCTGTGATCACAACCTTCTTTTGAAAAGAGTTTCTCTGGGACTACACATCCAGAATGCAGTAGGGTGGGGGTGGGGCGCTCTCTGGGGTTTGGGGTTTGGCGGCCTGCATCCCCGGCCCGGATAGCTGCGCTCTGACGCGACTGATGGTGTCGAGGTTCCAACGACCTCCTGACAATCGCGCTACGGATTTCCACCTCCCCAGGCCATCTGGAGACCTCAGGATTGATTGGGGAATGGCTCCGAGCCATGTTTTGGTGATGACTTCACAGGGACCAGCTGAACCACAAGGCTGGGAAGAGAGGCAGGTGTGCCCCTGGATTTAACTTACGCCAGAGACCCCTCTCTGCCCTCGGCCCCGTGTGTCGTCTCGGAGCCCACCCGACTCCAGCCGTTCGCTACACTGTGACACCCCAAGGCAAGCTGTCTGGAACACTGGGAGTCCCCCACCCCCACCCCCCATACCCGTCTGGAGAGCCCGGGCCCACCGGAGTCAACCAGGGTGTGGCCGAGGACTGGCAGGTCGGCTACCGCCCTCAACAGACAGAAGCACAGACAGATGCTATACTTGCAGCAGCCTTGACCTCATCCCTTAAGGAGTTGATTATAGATTTTCTTGCTCTCCTCTCTAATTGTCTCATGATTGCATTCTTGAGGGCTGTGAACTGGACAAAAACGGCCCCAAACAGCACTCCTCAGCACCCAAACCATAGTTGGTGCTAAACATTTGTTAATTAACTCGTTTAGACCAGACCGTTTTTGGCAAACACAATGCTGTGCTTCACCTGGTGGCATACTAAAAAATATAAAAATTTTAAAAAGAAAAGTATACTCCTCCTCTGGAAGAATTTATCATCGAGTTGAGAAAACCAGAAATACACAGAGCGATCTTTAATGGCAGGGGATGATTATAACAGGGTTTGAGGAGGGAGGTCGCCACAGGGAAATCTCTCGGAGGCACAAGTACCCGGTTCGAAAAGTCTAGGTCAGCTCAGGGTAATAGGAATCCAACCTCCAGCAGCAATCACCCCTATCGCCAACCCCCTCCCGTCCCCCAGGCAAAGACGCGGCCTTTCTTGGAGGCAGTGGGGATTGCTGGGGAGGGGGTGGTGAGGGGGGTGGTAGGGGGAGAATCTTGACTCCGATGCATTCTATTTCAAGTTCCTCCGCCCGGAATTTCCCGATCATTTTTGTGTCGCCGTTTTCCTGCCTGGGATCGCCAGCGTAAGGCGGGCTCCCTTCCGCCCCGAGGTGCCTAATGCGGCCAAGAGACGGCGTCCTCAGGGTGCTCAAGTCCCGTGCCGGGAAGCCCGGGCGGCGGCCTCACGGGACTGAGCCGAAGGAGAGAGGGTGGCCGCTGGGGCGCCGGGCTCCCAGCGCGGGGCGGTGTCTGGGAGCGCGCCTCCGTCCCGGGTCTCGGCCCCGGCTCCCCGCCTCCCTACCCGCTGCGGCGGGGCCGCGCACGGTGCGCCGGGGGGGCGCGCACGCAGGGGGCTGGCCTGCCCGCGGCGCGGGGGAAAGTTGAGTTGGGAGAAGTTGGGAGCGGCGGGGGTGCGCCCCGAGGTGGGCACTAGGGAGTCGTCGGGAGCGCGCGAGGGCTCCGGAGAAGGGGGAGAGACCCCGAGACCCCCGGGGCACGAAGTCCAGAGCAAGCGGGTAAGCGGAGAGGTGGCGGCGGCGGAGGGCCAGGGCCGCGGAGGGAGGAAGGGAGGGGGAAGGAAAGGGGGGAACTCGGGACTCAGAGCAGGGAGGGAGTGGAAGTGGAGGAAGGGGCGGAGACTGGGGCGCGGGGAAGCGAGGTCTTGGGGAGAAGGATGCGGAGGCGCGCGGAGTGTGGGTCGGGAGCGGGATCTGGGGTCCGTTTTTTAGAGTTAACCTAAATCGAGGGTGCCGCGCCCCCTGCCACCAGAAGAGGGTAGTCTCTGGGAGGCGCCGCCGGCCTTCCCAATTCCTGGGCGAGCTCCAGACGATACCCCCTCCCTAAGACCCCCTGCTCTATTCTTAAGGCCCGTCCAGGGTGCCTTAGCCTGGGGGTCGCCCCAGGCCGCTACCCCCGACCTCCGGGTTAGGAGGCGGAGCTGGGAAGGGAGGGGGTGTCGGGTCAGGTCAGGACAAGGGGTCAGGCAGAAGAGGGAGCACCTGGGTGGAGATGGGAAAGATGAGCCTGGAGAGTTGGACCTGACTGGGGGGGGGGGGGGGGGGCTGGCTTGTCTGGGTGGGGAGCCGGTGCTGAGTGTGGGGGCGGTGCTGCCTGAAATCCACTTTATCCTCCTCCCTCCGCCCCCACCCCACCCCCACCAGCCACACGTCGAAGAGCTGTGGAATGTGCGAGTTCACTTGGGGGGTGGTTAATGCCCAAGTGGGGGTCCGGGGTGCTAATCCCTTGGGCAGGGGTGGGGGAGATGCTAATCCTCCGGGCCGGTCGGGGCTGGTCCCGGAATGTGCCCCCACCCCGGATTATCGGCACCGATGCTCTGGACAGAAGCTGCTTTGTGTTCTGGGAGGGCGGGGAGGGGGTGGGGGGCGGGGGGTGGAGGAGTACACTGAGGGCACAGCCTGGAAGTGGGAGTGGGGCACCTGCAGGTGCCCAAGACACCACACGCCCTTCTCAGGCGGGGGTGGGGGGGGGCCTCCCTGTGCCCCTCTCCCCCACACCAGACGTGATCTGGCTGAAGGCCTGCTAGGGGGAGGTGAAGAGAGCGTCAGCTGAGTGGGAGTGCTTGCCAAGAATGTGTTGCTCCCGGCTCCCCACCCTGGACTGACCCCCCAGATGTATATTGTTTGACCCTCCGCTGACCTGTCTTATGCCGAGATTGCCCTAAGTGGGACACTGTGTCCCCTTCCCCCCCCCCCCCCCCCCCCCGCCGCCCCCCAACAACACACTGGGGAACTTATTAAGTACTTTACTTTGGAGAACCTTGAGTGCCCCCCCACCCCTGCCTCCCCCACTAGGAATGAGTACCCTGGTTTGCACTGGTCAGGTTCCTTAACCACAACTGTTCTGCTTCCCCACCACACACAGTGCCCTCCCCAGACACCCCTACAGTCACAGTCAGGAGGGCGTCAGCCCTGACACTCATATTTTCCTGGCTCCCGCCTAGGGGAGGGGAGGGATCAAGACTGCCCCTTAGGGCAGAACCTCAGGGTTTCTGTGCCCACCCTCTTCCCAGTCCGTCACGTGCCCCTCCCCCATTATAAAGCTCAGTCCTGCCAGTGCCTGCTGCCCGCTGTCTTCCCTTCCTCCCTCCCACTGAGTGAGTGGAGTTGGGCTCCTGCCCCTCCCCCCAGGGAGCAACTTCATCAGGGGAGGGGGCACAGTCCTGTGTCTCCTCCCAGCCCTGGGTCTGGTGTCTCTGCCACCCCCTTGCTTGCTGTTTGGGGCTCCCTCCAGTCTCTCCTTTTCCTTCTCCCCACTCTGCTCCACGGGGTGTCTGCCTCTCCCCAGGATACTCTTTGCCTGGTCAGCCCCCATCGGGTGCCACCAGTCACTGCTCCTGATTCTGCCTTTTCAGCCTGTCTTTTCTCCCCCTCTCTCCTCCACTCCCCACCCTGATTTCTGCTGCCTTCTCTGGAGGTCTGGGCCTGGACTCCCTTAGTCACTTGGCCCTTTGTGGCCTCCTTGGCCTCAGTCCTCTCCTCTCTGTTTTTCTCATTTCTTCCTATAAGTAACTTTTTTCTTTGCCCTCCGGCTTCTAAGGGCCACCCTAAAACCCTTCCTAGTCTAGAGGATCCCGAGCCGCAGGGAGACCGGTCAGTGCCAGCTGGCGGGAAATCCCTGAGACCTGTTTCCCCCCCCTCCCCGGGCGGGGTGTATGTTGGGGGGCTGAGCAAGGCCAGGGCACTTCTGCCTGGAGGCCTGCTCTCACGTGATCGGTCCTCTCCCCCTGCTCAGGTTATGCCGCCGCCTTGTTGCCCTGAAAGCCGCAGTGACAGTGAAAAGGGCTAAGATTTGGCCATGAGCAGCGCCCCCCGGCGCCCCGCCTCGGGCGCAGATTCTTTCTGTACTGTGAGTATTGCCCAGCCCACCTCACCGCTCCTCCCACGGCCACAGGTGCTCTGACGGAGGGTCCACATCAAACGGGTGTGTGCGTGTGTGTCTGTGTGTGCGTGTGCGTGTGTGTGTGTAGGCAGACTCTGGAGGAAGGGGAGCCTCTGATGGATTGGGGAGGGGCGCTTCCATCCCTCCCCTGGCCTTATTGGGGTCTCTGGGGTCTGGGATGCGTATTGGTTGGAGGGGGATCATGCTACTTCCAGTCCCATGAAGGGAGTGGAGGCTGTCTCCTGAAGACCTGGGAGGTTCTTTAGCCTCAGAGAGAGAGGAACTTTGGGGACCCTGGGTCTGTAACCTGGCGACCCCCTCTGACCCAGCTTTAGAGGCAGTAGCGCCCTAGCACAGTGGTTCTGGGCAGTTTGCAGCAACAGCCCCGCCCCTGGCCCCACGTGCCACCCAGGCCCGCCCTGCCCCGCCCCACGTGGCCATCGCCCCACGTGGCCCCCTCCTGATTTTCCTGAGGAGTGTAATGATTAACCCCAAGTGCCATAATCAGCCCCTTATTGGTCATCTGGCCCAGCAGGGCACGTGACTGGGAAGGGGCACGGGCAGGTCCCCTCCCTCTCCTTCCCGAGTTCACCCCTGCCTGCCATGGACTTCCTCCTGCGGCCTCAGGTGCGAGGGGCTCTTGACCCCCCTGTTCCCACCCTGGGTAGCTCCCTGTGCTCACTCGCTTCAGCCACCTCCTGCCGCCTTCCTCCTGCTGCTAATTCTGGTGAGAGTGGAGCCCGGCGCTTGGGGAACGGGCTAGAGCTGCCGAGATGGGCGGTGGCGGGGCGGGGGGGGCGGGGAGCAAGCCCCCCCCGACCCCTGTATCTTGTATCCAGTATCCCTGCCACTCCCTGCTGCTCCTGTCCCCACCTCGGTGTCTCTCCAGGACCCGCCTTCTTCTTAGTCCTCCTCCCCTTGCTCTGGCCACTGGCACCGCCACGGAGGGGGCTCCATACCCCGCCCTTGGAGATCCCGATGCCCTTGAGGTCCAGAAGCTCTAGAGCAAATATTTGGCGGTGCTTGGAGCTGAGACTGGCAGGGGTGGTGGGGGCTGGACAAAGACTGTGGCTAGGCAGCAGGCTGCTTAGCTAGGCTGAGCTCTCCAAAGCATCGCCGCCACCGCAGTCCGCTGCTCCTCTCCTGCAGTATGACTCAGGTGGGGGAGGGGGTGAGAGGCGGGGCTAGGAGCCGGCTGAGGGGCCCTGGGCTCGGTGGGGTGCCGCTGGGGTTGGTGTGGGGGGGGGAATTCCTTACAAGGTGAAGCGCTGCATTCCTATCCAGGGGCTTGGTTTCACTTTGACTCAGAAGAGTCCCGGCCAGTCAGCTTGGGCACCTCCAGAAGTTACTTTTCAGGCTCAATAGTTGTTCTCCAGCCAGAGGGGATTTGTTCACCAGCAGCCATGTGAACTGGCCAGTTCACACGCCCTGCCCTACCTTGGGGCTGGATCCACAGGATTCTGCACCTGCCCTAGAACGGACCGGAACGGGCACAGGCACACGTGCCAGGCGCGGATAGCCCTGGCCTTTGAGGGGAAGGCTGCTGGTGGGGGGGTCCTGGATCCCCAGCTCAGCACAGGGTGGGGTTTCAGGGTACGACCCTTGGTGAGCCCCCTTGTGTCCTCTCCACCCCTTCTTCCCCACAGCCAGAGCCAGAGAGCTTGGGCTCTGCAGCGCCTGGGTTCCCCGAGCAGGAGGAGGATGAACTCCACCGCACCCTGGGTGTGGAGCGGTTTGAGGAGATCCTGCAGGAGGCTGGGTCTCGAGGAGGAGAGGAGCCAGGCCGCAGCTATGGGGAGGAAGACTTTGAATGTGAGGGGGCAGCGGGGGCACTGGGCTCGACTGTCCAGCAGGGGAGGGGCTGGGGGGCCTAGTGGGAGGAACCAGGGCGGCGGGGGAGGGGAGGGATGCTGCACCTCGCCTGCATCCTGACCCCCTCCTCCCTGTAGACCACCGCCAGTCCTCCCACCACATCCATCACCCGCTGTCTGCCCACTTGCCTCCGGACGCCCGCCGCCGCAAGACCCCCCAGGGCCTGGGAAGGAAGCCTCGCAGGCGCCCTGGAGCCTCCCCTACCGGGGAGACCCCCACCATTGAAGAGGGGGAGGAAGATGAGGATGAGGCCAGTGAGGCCGAGGGGCCCCGGGCACTTACCCAACCATCCCCTGCCTCCACACCCTCTTCGGTTCAGGTGAGTGGGGGCAGGGCTCCTGGGGGTGCCTCCGGGATCCCTAGCCTGGCCTCACCTGCCCTCATGGATTCCTGTTCCAGTTCTTTCTCCAGGAGGATGAAGGCCCCGACCGGAAGGCAGAGAGGACCAGTCCATCCCCTCCTCCACCGCTGCCCCACCAGGAGGGGGCTCCCCGGGCCAGCAGAGGGGCCCAGACTGGGTAAGTGTCCCCAGAGACTTACCCTCCTGATGTCAGTGACGTGATGTAGGAAAAAAAAAAAAAAGAAAAAAGCACGAGCCTCAGGATCCTCAGACTGGGGGCTCAAATCCCAGCCCTGCCCCTTTGGGCAAGTACGACCTCTCTCAGCCTCAGCCTTTCCGTGTGCAGAAGAATAGAACCTCTCTCGCAAGGCGGTTGCAGGAATCGAAGGGTGGTGTGAATGAAAGTTAAGTGTGGGTTGGCCTGGCACAGAACAGGTGTGCAGGCTAAGGCCGCCCCCCACCCCCCACCCGCGTCTCCTGCACCTGTGGCTTCAGGTAGAGCAGCGAGCACTGGATCAGGGGTTGGATCCGTAACCTCCGAGTATCCCCTGGGGCTCCAAAGATGCGAGAAGACGAGGAGAAGCCCCTTTCGCTCCTGGGAAGTGGACCAGAAAAGTTACTGTGCTGCAGGGCAGATTTAGGCGGTATCAGCGGGGGATTGGAGTTTGGGGGTGTCAGCCCGAAAAGGCTTGTTGGAGGAAACCACTTTGCCCTGGGTCTCAAGGTCACCACTATCACGGACCTGTTGTTTTCTGGGTGCCAGGCAGTGTGAAGGGCTGCGGGGAACAGAAGGGCATGCTCCACGACTCTCTGAGGCTGCAGGCAGCACATGGGCCGTGTGCACGGGGGCACAAGCTGGCGGGCAGCCCAGGGGCCGGTGGGAGGCGGAGGAGCCTCAGAGAGAGCGTAGTGTTGGAAAAGTAGGTCAGATTTGTGGGCAGGGGTGCAGACAGAACCGAGAGCCCGGGGGCGAGGGGTGGGTGGATACTGGGGGAGAAAGCCTGTTGGGAGGGCCTCGTTCGGGACCTGGGCTCGGGGCTGGGGAGGAGCCGCTTAGGATGACGTGGCAGGGCTTGGGCTCCCTGGCAGTGGTAGAGAGGAAGGGGGCATCCTGATTTGGGGGACAGGAGCAGAAGCTGGCACCTGTAAGGACAAGGCGATTGTGTTCTCATGACCTCCAGGGAGCCGTCTATACTTGTAAAGGCCCGTTCTTACGTACTTGACTCCATTTGGTTAGGAACTTGGACGCGTGACCCTCTTTGGGTCCATGGCGAGGGGTGTGCTTGGTGGGGGCGGGGGGCGCTGTACTAGGGTGCGTTTCCCGGCACCACCTTGCCCCACACCCCAGGAGGCTGGCCCCAGCTCTCTTTTGCTGCTGAGCAGTTTATGTTTGGAGGGAGCCGGCGTGATTGCTCCGGCAGCACGGCCAGGAGAGGGTAGGGCCAGATTTAAATGCTGCATCCGTTCCTGGGATCTTCACTCTTCCACGCCCACACCCACCAAGAGCGGGGAGCAGGAGCAGGGGGTCTGGTTGGAGTCCCCTTCCCAGGATCCTGCTGCGTGACTCCCGCTCACGGCTGCTCTGTCGGTCCAGAGCCCCGGCGGAAGAGGTGGCGGCTGTAGCCAGTGGCGCGGCAGGAGGTGATGACGGGGGAGCTTCCGGGCGCCCCCAGCCCAAAGCGCAGCCTGGGCACCGAAGCTACAACCTGCAGGAGAGGAGGCGTATTGGAAGCATGACTGGGGCTGAGCAGGCTCTGCTCCCCCGAGTCCCCACAGACGAGAGTGAGGCCCAGACGCTGGCCACCGCTGACCTAGACCTCATGAAGAGTGAGTGCTGGGCGCGGGCCGTGCCCCATGCTGGTGGGAACGGGGCGTAAGAGAAAGGGGGAGCCCGACACCGTTCCTCTGCCTCCCGCAGGCCACCGGTTCGAGGACGTTCCTGGAGTGCGTCGGCACTTGGTGCGGAAGAATGCCAAAGCGTCTGGGCAGGGTGGCCGGGAAGGGCGAGAGCCTGGCCCCACGCCTCGGACCCGGCCCCGGGCTCCCCACAAGCCTCACGAGGTACTGTTCTCTACTTCATGCTCTTCTGTCATCAACCTGTCCTTCTTCCCACAGCCGCCCCCCGCCCTCACCCCAGCAAAAATTTCAAACTCCAGGACTGCCATCTGCAGTTGTGAGGCTTGTACACTGCACAAGAATCCTTGACGTTGTTGAGTTGGGTGTTAAGATTCTGTTTCACGTCTTAGACCCTGTTCTTTTCTATATCGTGGCCGTTTCCTGGCAGCTGGCAGTGAGGAGCTTGAGGACCCTTTGGGCCAGAGGTGGCTCTGTAGAGCCGTACGCGTCATTTTTCGGAATCCAGTCACCTGTGCTCATTTGGGCCTTCCACACCTGTGAAGATGACAGCCCAGCTGGCACGAGCCATCAATCAGGGGCAGCGACTGGCCAGGATCACTGTTACTTAGTGACGCTGTCCATGTTAGGCTCCAGGGCTCTGGTCTTGAACCCCACCCCTTCCGGTGGATTTTTTTTTTTTTTTTGACCTTTTTATTGAGGTCTCACAGCATACAGGGAGGTGCGCTGGGGCTGAGCGTACAGCTCGGTGATTTTTTTTTTTTTTGCACACGGAAACACCTGGCTAACTCTCCCTGGACACAGAGCGTTTTCCGCACTCGGTTCCTTCACGCCTCTGCTCAGTGCCCTCAGCAGTGACTGCTCTTCTGTGGTTCTCAGTCAGTTTGGTCAGTTCTTGAACGTGTAGACGTGGAAGCATAGGACACTCCAGTGTCGGGGGGCATGGGTGGTGACCGTTCATCAAGCATTTACTACGTCACGTACGGTGCCGAGCGTTTTGTGTACTTTTTCTTTGGATCCTCATAACAGGCCTTTGAGGTGGGTATTCCTACTCCTGTTTTACAGAGGAGGGAACTCCGTACCTATGTACCTCCGTGCCCGCGTGCCATGCCCCGTGCCGGGTCACACGCCCACCCTGACACTGGTTGTCTTGGAGAACAGCCCCTGGGCTCCGCCGGCTCTGACCTTGTCGTGCCCTTTTATCTTATCCCAAGGTATTTGTGGAGCTCAATGAGTTGCTGCTGGACAAAAACCAGGAGCCCCAGTGGCGGGAGACAGCGCGCTGGATCAAATTTGAGGAGGATGTGGAGGAGGAGACGGAGCGCTGGGGGAAGCCCCACGTGGCCTCCCTGTCCTTCCGCAGCCTCCTCGAGCTCCGCCGGACCCTGGCCCATGGTAACCTGCCCTGCCCCCCTGCCCCATCCTCATCCCAGGTAAATCTTGTTGACTGAGCCTGTTCTCTGAGGACCAGAAACCCACAAATTTATCTCTCTTTTTTCCTAATGGTTGTTTACTTATTTATTTTTATTATTTTTTAGTTGCGGCGTGTTATTTTTTAAAATATTTTTTTAAGCGTATGTAATTTGAGAGAGCGAGCGCGAGGGCGGGAGGGGCAGAGAGAAAGGATCCCAAGCAGGCTCTGCACCGTCAGTGTGGAGCCCGATGTGGGGCTCGATCTCATGGACTGCGAGATCATGAGCTGAGCCAAAATCGAGAGTCGGATGCTTAACCAGTTGAGCCACCCAGGTGCCCCAAATGTTTATTTATTTTTGAGACAGAGAGGGAGACAGAGCACAAGCAGGGGAGGGGCAGAGAGAGAGAGGGAGACACACGATCCAAATCAAGCTCCAGGCTCTGAGCTGTTAGCACAGACCCCGACGTGGGGCTCAAACTCACAAACTATGAGATCACGACCTAATCAAATGCTTAACCGACTGAGCCAGTCAAGCATACTCCCGCCCCCCTCCCCCCCCCCCCCCCCCGAAATTTGTCTTAACCAGCACAGTGTATGATGTTACCAGAGCTCAGGACAGAGCCTTCTCTTCTCATGATGTCATATAGCCTGTCACCTCTTGGGCTCTGTCATTGGTGATTGCAGGGCAGGATTGACACAACTCTCTGTTATCTGGGATTTTTAGCAAATGGCTTCTTTAAGTGATGTTTTCAGATAACTGAAGCTGGTATGTTTGGGATGCTGACATGTTTTTAAAGAATTTTGATGGAAACTTTTCTGAAATGATCTAATCTATAGGGCTACGTGAATTTTCTTTTTCTTTTTCTTTTTTTTCAAAGATTTTTATTTTTAAGTAATCTCTACACCCAGTGTGGGGCTTGAACTCACAACCCCAAGATCAAGAGTCACATGCTACACCGACTGAGCCAGTCAGGGGCCCCACAGGCTATGTAAATTTCACTAAAAAAATGAGATGCAGGAGTCTTGAGGTCTAGGTCTGATATTTCTGCTCTTTGTTTGCTCCTTCCTGTTGGGGAGGTCACTCCCGGTTGCTGTCAGAAGGCCTATTTGTATGCAGCTGGGGACTCAGAAACCTTCTGTCAGAATTATTTCAAAACCAGGAGTAAATAGGCTCTGAGCGAGGCTTGCAGGCTTTGTATGAGGTGCCACAGTGCAGGTGCTTTATCACAGGACTTTGCAATCCGTTTTGGCTGCTCAGGGGTCTTTGGTTCTGTCTGTTCTTTGGTTCTGTGTTCCTGCAAGTGACCTTGACAGATGACCTGGTCGCTTTTGAAAGGACTTCCATTTCTGTATCAAACAGTCATTCAGAGCAGTGACTGGGAGAAAGACCTGGAAACTGTCCTGTGAGCAGCTGTTGGACTTGGGGAAGTCGAGGAGCTTGGGGCGGAGGGTGACATATTCAGGTGACTCAAGGCCACAGATGGGCTGTGTCACGCTCAGAGGGCAGAACTAGGACCCCTAGAGTGGATGTTAGGGGAGGCAGCGTGGGGCTCGCTGAAAGGAGGAACTTTCTAACAACAAAAAAAGTGACCCTGCCTGAGTGGACGGCCTGGGGTGCCCCAGTTGAGGCTGCGCGCTCCTTGGAAGGGGCCTCTGGGAGGGCCCTGCCTCGGTGGCCTCTGCTGAGCCCCATGATGTTCTTGTGGGAGAGAGTGCTGGAAGGAACAGGTCAGAGAGGTGACGGGGCTGGGGCCTGGAGCCCTGCTCGTTGATTTCTCGGCCAGGGCTCCTTCCTGGGACCATGCTTACCTAGCTGGCCCCTTGTCCCTGGTTCTTTCTCCCTTCCGCCCCCTGGCTGCGTTTCTTGCCTGGGGATGAAGGCCCCTCTGTGCCATCCTGTTCCAGGGGCTGTGCTTCTGGACCTGGACCAGCAGACCCTGCCTGGGGTGGCCCACCAGGTGGTGGAGCAGATGGTCATCTCTGACCAGATCAAGGCTGAAGACAGAGCCAACGTGCTGCGGGCCCTGCTGCTGAAACACAGGTGAGACCCCCCCCCCACCCATTGCTGCCCCTGCCTGCCTGACCCTTGCCCTGGCCACCGCTCTCCTTCCTTCACCGCCCTCTGCTCTTCTAGCCACCCGAGTGATGAGAAGGACTTCTCCTTCCCTCGAAACATCTCAGCCGGCTCCCTGGGCTCCCTGCTAGGGCATCACCACGGCCAGGGGGCCGAGAGCGACCCCCATGTCACTGAGCCTCTCATCGGAGGCGTTCCCGAGACTCGGCTAGAGGTGGAACGAGAGGTGAGGGGGAACAGTGGCCCTACCTGGTTCAGGTCCCAGCCACTACGGCTGGCCGAGGGACTGCGAGCGAGCCCGGTGTGAACACGCCAGGTGGGGCGGCGGGGTGGGGGCTGGGGCCGGCAGGGCTGAGCTCCGTTCTTCCGTGTTTCCAGCGGGAGCTGCCACCTCCAGCCCCGCCAGCCGGCATCACTCGCTCCAAGTCCAAGCACGAACTGAAGCTCCTGGAGAAGATCCCCGAGAACGCCGAGGCCACGGTGGTCCTTGTGGGTATGTGGGCGAGTCTCGGGGACAGGGGTGTCGGCGGCCACGCCTGCCTCGGTGCCACCCTGGGGCTGGGGACCAGGGGCCGGGGGGCGGCCCGTGCCCTCTCCTGCCCGTGATGGCACCGTGCCCTTAGGCTGCGTGGAGTTCCTCTCCCGCCCCACCATGGCCTTCGTGCGGCTGCGGGAGGCCGTGGAGCTGGACGCGGTGCTGGAGGTACCCGTGCCCGTGCGCTTCCTCTTCCTGCTTCTGGGCCCGAGCAGCGCCAACATGGACTACCACGAGATCGGCCGTTCTATCTCTACCCTCATGTCCGACAAGGTCAGGCCCTTGCCAGCGCCCGCCGGGACACCCCTGGGTGTCTCTCCCAGCCCGGCTCCGGGCCCCTTGGCCTCGCGCCGTGCCCTCACCGGTCCCCGGCCTGTTTTGACAGCAATTCCACGAGGCAGCCTACCTGGCAGACGAGCGGGAGGACCTGCTGACCGCCATCAACGCCTTCCTGGATTGCAGCGTGGTGCTGCCGCCCTCAGAGGTGCAGGGCGAGGAGCTGCTGCGATCCGTCGCTCACTTCCAACGCCAGATGCTCAAGAAGCGAGAGGAGCAGGGCCGGCTGTTGCCCACGGGGGCGGGACTGGAGCCCAAGTCGGCCCAAGATAAGGGTATGGGCCAGTGCGGGCCAGGGGCGAGAAGCGGGCTGCCCGCGGGGGCTCGGGGGCTCCGGCTGGGGTCCGTGTGTACGTGGAGGAGCGGGGTGAGCACGGAGGGGCCGCGGCGGGCGCCCTGACGGAGGCCTGGGCTGCAGCGCTCCTGCAGATGGTAGAGGCGGCAGGCGCAGTCGAAGACGATCCCCTCCGGCGGACGGGCCGGCCCTTTGGGGGCCTGATCCGGGACGTGCGGCGCCGCTATCCCCACTACCTGAGTGACTTCCGAGATGCGCTTGACCCCCAGTGCCTGGCTGCCGTCATCTTCATCTACTTCGCGGCCCTGTCCCCTGCCATCACCTTCGGGGGGCTGCTGGGTAAGGAGAGGCTTCGGGTGGGGGCAGGGCACGCACAGGGCCCTGGTTGCCAGCTCCTGAGCTGCTCCCTGCCACCCCAGGAGAGAAAACTCAGGACCTGATTGGGGTGTCAGAGCTGATCATGTCCACGGCGCTCCAGGGTGTGATCTTCTGCCTGCTGGGGGCCCAGCCGCTGCTGGTGATCGGCTTTTCCGGGCCCCTGCTGGTGTTTGAGGAGGCCTTCTTCTCGGTAAGGGCCCGCAGGCTATCTGGGGGCTGGCTTTTCCTGCCCCGCCGCAGCTGCCCCTCCTGTTCCCCGACACGCCCGCCTTGTTAGCCCCCCGGGCTCTGGACCTGACCGGTCGCCCCCCCAGTTCTGCAGGAGCAACAACCTGGAGTACCTGGTGGGCCGCGTGTGGATCGGCTTCTGGCTGGTGCTCCTGGCCCTGCTCATGGTGGCCCTGGAGGGGAGCTTCCTGGTGCGCTTTGTCTCCCGGTTCACCCAGGAGATCTTTGCCTTCCTCATCTCCCTCATCTTCATCTACGAGACCTTCTACAAGCTGATTAAGGTGAGCAGGCCCTGCTGAGAACAGGGCTGGGAGGGGTGAGGCCTCGGGACCAGAGGGAGCCAGGGCACATCCTGCCCGTCTCTCATTCTCGCTTCCGGGTGTGAGGTTCCAGGCTGTCTGAAGCTCCCCTGGGCTGCTGTCTGAGGAGCCCACAGAGCACAGGCTGGTTCTTCCTCCTGGCCCCTCGCCACCCTCCCTGTCACCACCAACACACATACTGGAGCTGCACGTCAATCTTAAAAACCCACGTGTTTTTGGTTTTGGTTTTTTAATTATTTTTTTATTTATTTTTGAGAGAGAGAGTGTGAGCAGGGGAGGAGCTAAGGGGAGGGAGACAGAATCGGGAGCAGGCTCCAGGCCCCGAGCTGTCAGCACAGAGCCCGCCGCGGGGCCCGAATTCATGGACCGTGAGATCATGACCTGAGCCGAAGTCAGACACTCAACCGACTGAGCCACCCAGGCGCCCCACTCACACGTGCTTTAATAACAAAAGTAATACGTCCTTTTGTTGAAGTGGCAAACAACCCAGAAGCATAAAAGAGAAACGCCCCCAAGGTGACAAAGAGTCCCGGCTTGGGCACCAGACCCTTGCCTGGGTCAGGCTTAGGAGACTGCCACTGCGGTCCTCTGCGCCCTGCACTCTGTCCCTCTGTAGTCCACAGCTGCCCGAAGTAGACGAGCTCCTCTCTTCATGCCCGGTTTCCCTTGCTCACAGCTGGCGACTTCAGCCATTTTCTTGATCAACAGGACAACCCCTGTGAGGCCAGGCCCGCCATCCCCTATCCCGTCTGCCCCGCTCAGCATACATCTAGGCCCAGAAATCTTGCCAGTTTCACTGATGGAGTCCTTTGTCCTCTCCCCAGATCTTCCAGGAACACCCCCTCCACGGCTGCTCCGTCTCCAATAGCTCTGAGGCAGACAGCGGCGAGAACACCACGTGGCACGGGGCAGGAGCCACGCTGGGGCTGGGGAATGGGAGCTCACCTGTGCCAGCCGGGCAGGGGAGGCCCCGGGGCCAGCCCAACACGGCCCTGCTGTCGCTGGTGCTCATGGCCGGCACCTTCTTTATCGCTTTCTTCCTGCGCAAATTCAAGAACAGCCGGTTCTTCCCTGGCCGGGTGTGTGGGCTGAAATGCCGGAGGGAGGTGGAAGCGGGGGGCCAGGAAGGGTGACTGAGTCACGGCTGGAGGGAGGCGGGGGGCCTGAGCACGGTGCTTGCCCACAGGTGCGGCGGGTGATTGGGGACTTTGGGGTGCCCATCGCGATCCTCATCATGGTGCTTGTGGATTACAGTATTGAGGACACCTATACCCAGGTAAGGTGGAGCACACGCAGCAGGGAGGGGGTGCTGCCTGGCACCCGGCTCCAGATGTTCTCCAGCCCAGCCCCTGCCTCTCAGCTGGGCACACACCAGGCCTCTGCCACAGCAGGCCCTCGGCATTCACCCTGCCTGTCGCAGTTCAGGGCTCTCCCTCCAAGGTTCACCGACCCCCAGGCCCACCTCTATCCTGCAGAAGCTGAGCGTGCCCAGTGGATTCTCCGTGACAGCCCCAGAAAAGCGGGGCTGGGTCATCAACCCTCTGGGGGAGAACAGCTCCTTCCCCGTGTGGATGATGGTTGCCAGCCTGCTGCCCGCCATCTTGGTCTTCATCCTCATTTTCATGGAGACTCAGATCACCACGTGAGTGGTCCCAGCCAGGAGGGTGCCCTGTGGACAGGAACCACATCATTCACGGAAGGGAACCCCAGCCAGGCTGGGAGATAATGGGTGGACTGGGTGGGGGGAGCCCAGGATGCCTGGCTGGCCCCTAGAGTTTATTTTGTAGACAATAGAAGGTTCCACTGACGTTTGCTGGGATGGGCGCGGTACGGACCGGAAGCTGTCCTGAAGGGCAGGGAGGGTGGCCTGGGGAAGGCTCAGCCGTGACAGAGGTCTTATCCTGACGGGATGGGCAGGGACCACCAGCTTCCCAAAACAGAGGCTACTGGCTGGATGCTCTGGAAAGACACGGCTCTGTGCCAAGCCGGTCCCAGGGCGTCAGTGAGTGCCTGTCCCCACTCAGGCTGATCATCTCCAAGAAGGAGCGGATGCTGCAGAAGGGCTCCGGCTTCCACCTGGACCTGCTGCTTATCGTGGCCATGGGAGGCATCTGTGCCCTCTTCGGCCTGCCCTGGCTGGCTGCCGCCACTGTCCGCTCCGTCACCCACGCCAACGCGCTCACCGTCATGAGCAAGGCCGTGGCGCCTGGGGACAAGCCCAAGATCCAGGAGGTCAAGGAGCAGCGGGTAACAGGGCTGCTGGTCGCCCTGCTTGTGGGTACGTCCACCTCTTGCCCCCGCCCTTCCCAGAGGGGTCTCTGAGGATGGGGAGCCCTGGTGCCAGCCGTTCCTCCCTCTCCGCCCCCCCGCCAGGCCTCTCCTTGGTTATTGGGGACCTGCTCCGGCAGATCCCCTTGGCTGTGCTCTTTGGAATTTTTCTGTACATGGGAGTTACCTCCCTTAACGGGATCCAGTTCTACGAGCGGCTGCACCTGCTGCTCATGCCCCCCAAACACCACCCAGATGTGACCTACGTCAAGAAGGTAAGAGCCCGCTTTGAAGAGCCCCGTGCTTCTGCTCCTCTGGGTCCGTGGTGGGGGGGGGGGGTCATACCCTCCGGCACCCCATCTGCCCACTTGGGCCAGCCGCCATTGAGTCTGCACAGACGCAGCTCTGGTAAGCACCCAGGAAGGCACTTCCATCCCCACCCCTGTGCAGGGAAGAATGCGGCGGGCCTCCTGAATGTGGCGGGCCTGGTGGCCCTCCGAGGCCGGGGAGAAGCCTGGGCTCACGTGTCTCCTCCCGCCTCACCCCCAGGTTCGGACCCTCCGTATGCACCTGTTCACAGCCCTGCAGCTGCTCTGCTTGGCCTTGCTCTGGGCGGTCATGTCCACAGCCGCCTCCCTGGCCTTCCCCTTTATCCTCATCCTCACAGTGCCGCTCCGCATGGTGGTGCTCACCCGAATCTTCACCGAGCGAGAGATGAAATGTGTAAGGCCTCCTGCCCCTCCCCACCAGCCCCGCCGGCGCCCTCTGGGGTCGTCCCCTTCCAGCTTGAGGTCAGGATCCACCTTCTTGATTCCCTCCACCCCCACAGCTGGATGCTAATGAGGCGGAGCCAGTGTTCGATGAGCGGGAGGGTGTGGACGAGTACAATGAGATGCCCATGCCTGTGTAGCCGCTGCCTGGACCGACAGCCGAGGGACAGACGGACAGAGGGAACAGGGGCTGGGGGGTGCTCTCCCCCTCCCCTCCCTCATTTTTATTTAAGTGAATAATTTAAAGTCCCCTTACCATCCTCACCCCCCCCCCCCCACAGTAAAGTGCTTCGGCCCCCACCTATCCTTGGCCTTCTGTCTCTGTATGGGGAGGGGGCACGGATGGAAAAGAGGTGGGGGAACCCAGCCCGCTCCCTGTCCCAGAAACAAGATGCAAGATGAGGAAGGAAAGGGATTTTAATGAGAAACCGAAACAGAGAAAGCCAAAGTGCAAATCGTCCACCCCCCATCGGAGGGTCATCCTGAGCCCCGTGTGTGTCCCCTCACCCCCCTTCAGGCCCCCAGCGGAGGCCCAAGGCCTGGAGCTTCTGCCTCAGGTAGCTCTTGAGCTGGGGCAGGCCTCTCTGTGACTCCAGTTCCTCGAAGGGCAGCTGCGGGGGGGGAGGACAGCACGTTACCCACAGGGCCCGTGGGCTGAGGGGAGAAAGGACGGCGTGGAGTCTCTCCCGGGGCGAGGCAGGGGCCGCTCACCGGCAGGAGCTGGTAGCCCATCAGGCCCAGGTGCCGCTCCCGTAGGGCCCGAGAGCCCAGCAGCACTCGGCCGTCGCGGCAGAAATGCCAGCGCTCCCGCAGCATCAGCACCACCCTGGAGGGGACGGACCATAGCTCAGGGCGCTGTCCACAGAGGCAGGGGAGGCTCCTCCGCCCTCTCCCCTTACCTTTGGGCCGGGTCGTGGGTCGTGGGCTGAGAGGCAGCCTGGCCCTGGGGACAGGACCTGGGAGGGTATGGTAGGAAAGGGTCCTGGGTCCTCACGGGCAGCACGGCACCAGAGCTGCTGACACACAACAGGAAGTCTGGAGGAAGAGAAAGGGCCGCTGGCTTCCAGCCACGGCTCTGTATCCCTGCGGGCTGGGCCACCCCACCTGGGGTTCACCTGTGCAGTAGCCTGGAGGCACGGTCAGGTCCTGCCGGTACTTCTCTTCCCCCAGCAGCTGGCGCAGCCCCTCCGCCACTATATCCTTGTGACTGAGAGGGGAGGGGGAACACCGATATGGAAAGGCTCGAGAGTCTCCTCCTAAATCACTCCTGCACGCTTCTCCACCCTGGGCAAATGCCTTCCGTGTCCCGAGGCCCATTTCTGTCCCCTCCCGTGACCACTTAGGGCGCACGAGCACCGACAGTTCAGGGTCCCCCTGGCTCTTCTACTCTGTGCTGCTTGCAGGCTGGTCCCCTCCCCTCCCCCAGGCTGCCCCATCCACCTGTACTTGCAGCGGGCACGGTCAGTGATGAGTGGCTGGGGGAAGATGGGCACTTGCTGCCTTCGGGGAAGGCGGGGACCCCGGTATCCTGGAAGTTCCAGCTCCACGGCTGCGTCCAGCAGGGAGAGGTAGCGCCGCACAATCAGGGCGTGAGGGGTGCCTGTGGGAAAGCAGGCCGGAGGCTCGCTGGGCTGCGGGGCCCCACCCCCACTCGCCCCTGCCCGCTGGCCCTGGGGGACCCAGCCAGCCCTCCTGTCCGCGCACCACTGATGTGGTTGATGAATCCTGGGGAAAAGACAAAGTGCAGGGCCCTGAAGGGCAGGCACCGCAGCTGGCACAGTGACATCAAGATGTTGACAGTAGCCAGGGGAGCCACCCCTGCTTCCCGAGCCAGGATCCTCTCAAGGCAGGGCATAAACTGCTGTTCCAGGGGCAAGTAGTTCAGCCGCCCAAAGGGCAGGACCAACTTCTGTACCACCTGTGAAGGAAGAGCAGCCCTTCACCCCGCACGAAACAGTTCTCCGGTATCCGCCACAAGCTGAGCCTCAGGGAGGCTTGGCCTGCAAGCTGCTGTCTCTGTAAAGGCAGAACGATCCCTCTACCCCGGCGTACACACCAGAAGTTTGACAGCGTAACCAGTGTCTTGAGCCCCATGTGATTAATCAAACCAGTAGAGGAGACGTCGCTGTGGGGGCCGGCCCTGAAGACTTAGAGGAGTGGGCTCAACGAAGCTAAGACAGCGCCGAGTGCTTGGAGAACTGCAGAGAACCAGGCATACACGCTGGGTAGGTGGACAAGCCAAGAGGGTCTGAGCAAAGACGAACCCCCAGGGGCCAGAGCAGAGAGCCTAGCTGGTTGTCTGCCGCAGGAAGCAGCAGCCGGTCAAGCTGCATGGGGGGCTGGGCCTGACAAGGTGCCTGAGGAGGGCTGGGAGAGGAGCATGGCAGGGCGGGAGGTAATCCCACCTTGCTGCTGAGCTGCATTTCCTGGACCACCAGGAAATGGGCAATGGCTTCCAGAAGCTGGGGCTCCCGCAACCGGTGCCGGGCCAGGTGCTGGGCCAGGAGCACCATCACGTGGGGTGTCAGTTCCTCCGGCCTGGCCTCTGTGAAAAACAGCCTATTATGCTGGACCCTCGGGCCAGATCTGGACGACGCCTTTTAGCCCAGACACCACCACCTGCCTCCTCTTCGGTCCCTCCCCGCCACCTGCCTTTAGTCCCCTCCAGCACCTGCCAGGCTGCGGATGAGATGCTGCCGTGGATGCCTCAGGAAACGAGGGCAGCTCAGAGCAGCTTCCAATCTTTGCCCACCGCGAAGGACAGGTTGCAGAGAGGGAGGTGGCTTCGGAGGGAGGCGGAACCTTCTCTCCTGCTCCAGGGCACACATCAAGGGCCCATCTGATGGGAAGCCTGAGAGGGAGAGGGTCAGAGGAGGCAGTCCTGGTAACGGAGAGCTGCTCTGCTCCAGTCCTGGGGTTCAGTGGGTGAATTCCCAACCTCTCACGTCTCCACGTTCTGGACTGGAAGAGTTGCTACAGTGTAAGTGGAAACACTGGAGAAAGGTGAAACGCCATGTGAACGTATGGTATCAGGACGGTCTGTGGGGAAGGCCTTATACAAAGATGGCAAGGGAGTTCTCCTCTCATGCCAATGGTGACACGCTATAGTGGCTTTCTAGAGCACTGTATTGGAAGGAATCAGGGTTGGCACCCTAGCTAAGCTGGAACGAAGGCTGCTGGACTCCTGGTGTCTGCTGTGAAGACGGGAGGGGCAGCAAGCGTGCCAGGGTATGCGCCATTCCTGGCAGAGCCTGAGAGGTGAATTCTGTCAGTGATCTCGGGTCTTCTATGCTCTTTCTCTACTCTTCCGTTAACACCCACCCACCCCCAGACACCCTCCTCACCAAGTAAGACTGCAAGGTGCAGACACACGTGGATGGTGTGAATATCAAAGGAGGGGCAGTTTCGGATGATGAGCTGACTCAAGTCCTGTAGTGTGGCCTGCTCCACAGGAGGGGGCCGTGGCTGAGACCCCAAGAGCTGGCCCAGACGACGAAGTGCCACGGGGTAGTGATGGGCGCGCACCTTGGTGGGGTTCTGGCCCAGCCAGCGCAGCAGCTCCCCAGGGCTCCTCGCCTGTTCCAGAAGCCGCTGTAGCCCCTGCACGGGGCCTGCATGGAGGCCTCCTCCAGGAGGCCAGTCCCCCCACTTGCCGGGCCCCAGACAACAGGGCTGTACTGGCGGGAGCAGCAGCAGGCCAGAGAGCCGAGCAGCAGAGGCCTGGGCAGAGAGCAGGACTCGAAGCATGGAGTTTGGTGTTGGAGACCCTGAGGGGCAGCCCAGAAAAGGGGGTGAGGTTTTCTCCAAAGGGGAGGAAAACCCGCTATCTTAATCCTTACCTCGCTCCCCAATTCAGAGGGCCCTGGGGTCGGAGCAACCCACACTCATGTTCACTCTTCCTGGAGACTGCTCTAGTCTTCCCCACCCCGCCCCTCTCTGCCTCCTTCCATCCTTTGAAACGGCACCTTCGGTGTACGCGGCACAGTGATATTTACAAAGCAATTCCACATGCATTGCGTATCTCCTCTGGTCCTCTACACACGCCTGTGAGGTGGTAGGCAGGGCTGGCACTACATCGATTTCACAGGTGGAGAAACCAAGGCCCAGAGAGGAAAGGCAGTGAAGCCTGAGGTCACGAATCGGGTTAGTGGTCGTGCCCAGCCTGGAGCCCAGCTGGCCCCGTCGATACGCCCTCCCGACCACCTCCCCCTCCCGCAGGAGGCGGCAGCGGCGAGGAGGGTGGAACGCGGGCTCCGGAGCCGGCGGTCCTGGGTTCCATGCTGGGCGCTCCCGCTTACCACCGGCATGACCTTGGACAAGTGGCTTCGTCTCTCAGCCCAAGCCTCCTCACCCGTGAAACGAGAACGCAGCGCCCACCTCGCGGGGCGCCCGTGGAGCCCGAGCGCGCAGCTTTGCAAAGGTGCGGAGTCGGCCGTGTCAGGGACCCCCACACCCACCCGAGCCCGGGGACGCCAGCAGACCGTGGTCATGGTCGCCAACGCCAACTCCCGCCGCCCGCCCACAGCCCGCCCCGCAGATGCCACCCCTACATGACTCCCCAGGCCCCGCGCAGGTCGCTCCCTCAGTCGGTCTCGGGGCCCGGGAGCCGGGCTCCCTCCGCGGCTTCCTCATCGGCGGGCCACCGAGTCCGCCATCTTCCCAGCAGCCCCCGGATCGCGGCCCGGACGCCAATAGCGGCTCAGTCCCAGACCGGGACAGACGTGGCTCCCGTCAGGCCCTGCGCGCGCCACCGCCGCCGCCGCCGCCGCCGCCGCCGCGCGCCCCGCCCCCCGCTTCCGGGAAGCTGCGCGCGCCGAGCCTGGGCGGTGCCGGGGGCGGAGCCAGAAGGCCGGGCTCTGAGGCTCCGGCGAACAGAGAGCGGAAGTCGGCGGCGGGTCGTGTAAGGTTGGTTGGACACCCGGAGACCTCAGTGCGCTCCTTTCGCTCCTTTTCTCCCAGTGGGCAAGGGCTCCCCGCCCAACACCCCCGCGGGCCCGCACACTCAGAGACACACACGGAGAGTGAAAACTTCACAGTTATTTAATCTGCACATGTTCCAGAGAAGCCCTCTGCCCCTCCCAGCTCCCCTTCACCAGCGCCCCGCAGTTCTTGGGTCCCCAAATCAGCCCAAGGAGTTCTTAGGGACTAGAAGTGGCTGGGTCCTCAGACAGAATACTAAGATGGGCCCAGGGGTGTAGCCTGGCTCTGCCCAGGGCCAAGGCAGTGACAGCAGCTGCCTGACCCCGAAGAGCTGACTGTCAATGGGGGCTGAGAGCCAGCAGCCCCAGGAGGTGGCCCAGAGCCATGGAGGTCACAGGGAGGGGCCTCAGCCGACTCCCGGAGCGCTCTGCTGCGCAGCGCTGGGCTCCAGGGTAGTGGGAAGAGGCAGGCGGGAGTGGTGGGCCTGGGCAGACAACAACTCCCACTGTGTCGTGGGGAGCAAGGTCCGGAGGGGCCGGCGACACTGCCGAGAGCCCGTGGAGGCACTACGGGCGGTACATGGCAAAGGCCAGGAGGCTGAGGAGCAGGGTGAAGCCGGCCAGACCCAGAGTGGCGGTCAGGGGAAAGAAGGGCCGGTACTGGATCTGGCAATACCAGAGCAGCAGCAGCAGCAGAAGCAGGAGAGGCAGCAGCAGGCTGCCTATTTCCAGCCCGGAGGGGCCTGGCTCTGACCCCGGTGGGCAAGGGGGATGTGGGGGACCCACGCGCGTGGACACGTGGCAGTGGAGAACGCAGTTGGGTGGGAGGTGAAGGCTGCCCAGAGTCTGGGTGTCGTCTCCTAGCAGTTGCCCTTGGTAAATGAGTCGCACCTGCTGTTCCCGGCCGGGAAACTGGGTCCTGAGGAGAGAGGGACCTGGGTAAGAGAGCAGGCCTCAGGCAATCCTGGTCCCTTGCCCAGAACAACACTCACCTTTGCCTCCACCCACCACCCAGTTGGTGGCCTCTAAGGGGGTCCCTTCCTGCTATGGGGGGACAATACAATGTGCCATGTGGGGACCTCAGTTCCCTCCTCTATAGAATGAGGGGGAGGTCTCCGATCTCTCTCGTGGCCTCTCTGGGTCTGTGATCATTGCCACCCCACTCTTTAGAATTTTCTTTCCTGTCCCCATCCCAGCTTACCTTTTCAGGGAGCCAATGGTATCGTGGGGCCAGGCCCTGGCCACCTGCTCTGAATCGTTGAGGAATTTCAGCCGGAGCACTAGGGGCTCCTGGGGGGAGTCCGGGGTTGGTGACGTTGCTGAGAGCCCCATGCCAGGCTCTGGCTGTGCAGCCTGACCTCTGTGTCTCAAGCTGGGAGTTTCGGCTCCTGGGGCCTCCCCTCTGATGCTGCCGGTGACCGCCATGGCTTCACTGGGCTGTGCTGGTGTTGGAGTCCCTGATGGCTGGGGCAGTGGGTCGGCGCCCTCCGCGGTGTGTGTTGAGACCCAGGCGAGAGCCAGCACCAGAAGGCAGGCAAGCACCGCGAAAAGGATGGTCACCTCATCACCCACCCCTTCAATCAAGGCCATGGCACCTGCCTTGCCTGCCACGCTACTGAGCTGGAGAGGCACAAAGAACCCATGAGGGCCTGGATCGCTGGCCAACAGCCCTCTGAACTTCCACAGGCTCCTGAAGCCACCCCACCAAACTCTCCCACAGTCTTTATCCCTCTCCCGCTAGCGCAAGCTCCACCCTAGGGCACATTACTGCTCTGAAACCTGATGTCCCAACCTTGCTTCAAGGGCCCCTTCGCATCACCAAATCCCGAGTCCTAACTTGCTCTAAACTGAGTTCTAGGTCTTCAGCCCGCTCCTCCATTCATCCAAACACTCTCCCGACTTAAGGGCCTCGACATTCTAAGCAACTTCTTCCCTAAATTCAACCCTCACCGAACTTCACCCCAAAGCTGACCTAGTCTCCCATCACTGCCCCAGAGTTTATCTACTCCTTCGTCTATTTCATCCCAACGCTCATCTACTCCTCCATCATTGAAGGTGCTCCAAGGGGATAGAAAATGGGTTTCTTTCCCCCGCCCCCCGCCCCGTTATCATTTAACCAAACGCCATCCGCGGATGGGGACTGCTTCCCAAGGCTTCCCCACACCACACGTCAATCTCCGCCCTTTGGCAATTCGGAGCTTCCAATGGTTGCCATCCCCCGACCCAAATTGGCCCCTCCAGTCTACTGAAGGCCCACCCCGTGGCGGCCCGACTCCGCGCCTCTTCTGGAAGCCTCTCCAAACCCATTCCGCAGGCGGACCCCAGATCCCGCCCAGGAATCCGGACTTCGCCCTCCCTACCCCCAGCTCTTCCATCACCCCTCCCATCTTCCCGCCCCCCCGGAGCCGCGTTAGGGCAACCGGAGAACCGGGGGCGGGACGAGAGGGGGCCAGCTGGGGCCCGGGGCGGTGGGGTGGGCGCGGTCAACGCGCAGGGACTCACCGCCCGGCTCCGCCAGCTCCATAGCGGACCCTCGGGCACTTCCGGGCGGGAGGCGCCGAGGTCGCGGACACCTGAAGGCACCCCCTCCTTCCCTGCCGCCGCCGCCCGAAGCATTGTGGGACTTGTAGTCCTGCGCGGTGCGCATTTCCCGCCCTCCACCCTGCGGACCCACGTGCGGGGATCTGCAGGATAGTCCTGGTGCCCGCAAGACGCTGAGGGGCCCGCGGAGGCGGGCTTGCTAGTCCCCTGAGGTTTGGGCGACAGTAGGATCCGCCCCCTCCCCTGCTGGCATCCAGGGCATCTGTCACTCCAAAAACCAACGTCAGCTAGAGCACGTCAGAGTCCCCGTGTTAACAGATGCAGTGACTGGAGAGCTCAGGTGGCCCCTATCCCGGTCTGCTCTTATGTCAGAGTGAACGCCAAAAGGCACTGTGGGCCCCCTAAATTGACTCTTTGGCTCAGAGCCCAGTACCCATGGGCTGTCTCATCAGGTTGGTTACGCACCCCTCCCCAAGGCTGGCCACGGTGGCTTGTGCTGTCTTGTTTCCCTGGTCCTTTCCCCTTGCCCCTGTAACACTATGCAAGAAGCATGGACCTTGGAGCCTGGCACAGATGCCCATCGATCTCTTATCCTGTGTTTATCACCTGTATAACCTTGGGTGTGCTACTGAATCTCTTTGAATCTTAATTTCTTTGTTCCTAAAGCATAATTTCATAATGAAATTCTAAGGAAGAAATTAGATTTTATTAAATAAGCATGAAAACGATGTAAGGGATCTGTTACACAGTAGGTATTTGTTCACCTAGTATTAGTACACTCTCTCCACCCAGATCTGGGCTTGGAAACTGGGTCCTCAGAGTGTCACTGTGTAGAGGACATTGAGCCCCAGCCTGGCTTGGGTCAGCTAATTATGGCTTTCCCCTCCTTCCTCTGGGCCACAGAGATCTCATGTCTGGGTTTTATAGGCCAGTCTTGATGAAAAGCAATGTACCCTACAGTTTCCATTCATGCTTACCTGTGGGAGCAAGTACCCCAAGTGTTGCCTTGGGAAAGCCAGTTTAGATGTATGGCAGACAGACCTGACTTCTCTCTAGTTCCTTCCCTCTCATTCATTCATTTATTCTAGAAACATTTTTAAGTGTATTTATTTTGAGAGGGGGGAGGGGAAGAGAGAGACTCCTAAGGAGGCTCTGCACCGTCAGCACAGCCCTGACTCGACTCAGGGCTCTATCTCACGACCCTTGAGATCATGACCTGAGCCGTAACCAGGAGTCGGATGCTTAACCGACTGAGCCACCCAGGCACGCGGAACATTAATTAAAGGTATACCAAATGCCACACACACTGCATGATGCTGGGAATACAATGGTGAATCACACAGGTAAACTTGTCCCTGCTCTCATGCGGCTCATATAATAATAGGAGACAGACATGTAGACAAGCCCACAGTCCTAACGAAGATCTGTTAGGCTGCTGGGGCAACCCATTTGAGATACTCTTTACTCTCAGCATCTCTCCTGGGAGGTACCTGGTGCAGATTCTTACCGTCCTTTCTAGTTAAGCATCTAAAAGACGTCTTTGCTATTGCTTTTAGAATTACACAGTACGAGAGCTAGGTGTTTTGCTCAATTACTATATTTTGCTGATGAAGCATGGAGAGGGTACAAGACATCAGTAAGGTCAAACATGTAGACAGAACCTGAATCTTTCAGGAGCTAGGGAGGCCCCGGGTATTGAGTAGCTTGTGCCTGGTTCTTTGGAAGGTACAAGACACTTAGGTGACTGCCTTGGTGACTGGGGCAGAGTTATGTGAATGGCCAAATGGGGTCAACTGTTTGCTGGGAAAAGACCTAGCTTGGCCTGGGAGGTGGAAGTGTGTGTATCGAGATTGGCATATGTCAACTGTCCCAGAGGACATCGGGGCATGGCCCTGGATTGGCTGGGGCCAGTGCCCTGCACATGCCCTCTCTTACACGTTTTAAGAAAGATGGGGGATGGAGGTGGATTAGCAGGACTGCTGACGGCTTTGGCAATGGGGATGCAGAGGAACTGAGACATTGAAGGGAGCTCCCTGTCCCTGGAAGGAGCGGACAGGAACACAGGGTGGGTGAGGGAGTGACAATTAAGAGAGCCTTGTGGGCTCTGGTGAGTCTCTTGAATGGGATGAGAGGGGAGAAGAAAGCATAATACTGGATTCATCTCCCTTCTTTGCCTGTGTACCAGCCGGGACCAGGGTGGTGGCAGTCAGTGAACCGTCCCGGTCCCAAAGGAAAGTCTTTTAGGGGAAGGTTGAAGATGAGTGGGGACTGTTGTTTAGAGTGTCATTTCCAAGGGCCCTGCTGATGAAGGAAGCTCTCAGGGAGAACTGGAAACGGAAGCAGGGAACCCAGATTTCTAGGCTCTGTGCCTCAGCCCCCAGTCTAGAGTCCAGGGGAGGACCAGAGAGAGAACCGTGGGGACAGAGTGGTCCCTGAGGATGATCTCGGACGGGAACAGGGGGGCTCGTGTCGCACTAAAAGGCAGAACTGTGTGAGGCACAGCTGTGCCTGGGCCGGAGGCCCTTCTCGGCCAATCTGCCGCGTTCATCAGCACCCTCGGGCACAGGGCACCGTTTCGGGCACTGCCCAAAGATCGGACACCCCACCCAGACCAGAGCAGGGAGGCGAACGAGAGAGCCGGGGCCGGGAGGAGGCCAGAGTGGCTGTCCACTTCGGGCTGGTGGCCCTCACGGCGGGTGTGGGTGGGGGCTGGAGAGGAGGCGGAAGGGCCAAGGCTAGGTGGGAGGGGCCCGGGCGCCGGAGCTGGAGCGCGCGGCTTGGGGGTGGAGGCTGCAGAGCCAGCTAGCGAGCGAGGGGCGGGGGCGCTGGGGCCGGCGCGCAGGAGGGGCGGGGGCGGCGGGGAGGGGGGCTCGGGCTGCGTGTGCCGGAGCTGGCGGGGGCGGCGGTGCGTGCGCATGACGCGGGGGGAGGGCCCGGGCCGCGCGCTCCCGGTCCCGTTGTTGTTGCCGCTGGAGGCTGCTCCGAGGCAGCGGGATCGCGACGCCGAGAAGCGCCCTGCAGCGGCGGCCACAGCGTGCCCGGCGGCGCCTCCCGGCCTCGGCCCCCGGCCTCCGGCCTCATGCGCTAGCCCCGCGCCGCCGGCTCCTTAGTCCCGGCCCCGCCAGCCCCGCGCGCCCGCCCGCCACCGCCGCCGCCGCAGCGCCGCCCCGGGCCCCGGCCGGGCCCGCCTCGGGCCCCGCGGCTCTAGAGCCATGAACTTCCAGGCGGGCGGGGGGCAGAGCCCGCAGCAGCAGCCGAGTCTGGCGGCGCCGGGGGGCGGCGGCGGTGGCGGCGGCGGCGCGGGGGGCGGCGGGCAGTTCGGCGGCGCGGGGCCGGGGGCCGGGGGCGGCGGCGGCCCCTCGCAGCAGCTGGCCGGAGGGCCCCCCCAGCAGTTCGCGCTCTCCAACTCGGCAGCCATCCGGGCCGAGATCCAACGCTTCGAATCCGTGCATCCCAATATCTACGCCATCTACGACCTGATCGAGCGCATCGAGGACTTGGCGCTGCAGAACCAGATCCGGGAGCACGTCATCTCCATCGAGGGTGAGCGGAGCCGGGGTCTGCGGGAGCTGGGGCGCGGTGGCCCGGCTCGGCCACGCTCTCCCCGTCTGGGGTCGTCGCGCGCCTGAGGTCCTGGCCACGCGGTTTTGCTGATCGCCAGCGCTGCAGAGCGGTCGTCCAAGCTTCGCTGTATCTCGTCCGGGGACATTGGGGCTCGGGGCCGGTCCCGTGCCAGGGGACACGTTTTCCGTTCTTAGTACCCCAGGGCTTGAGGGTGGTGTCGCCCCGGGGACAGGTGCGCTCAGAGCCGCAGAGGTGCGGGGGGCTGGGGCCGGAGCAGGCCAGGCATGCCTTGGGAGGGTGGGCGCCGCGGAGGGCCTCGGAGGGCCTCGGCGGGCCGGGAGGTGGGGCTGCTGCCCCGGCCCGGCCCTGCCCCGCGGCGGGGCGGGGGAATCGAGCCTCCCGTTAGTGGATGGCAGCCTTCCCGGGCCCAGCGCCCGCGGGCCCCGGAGGGTGGCGCTCGCCGCGGCGCCCTTTCCCGACGCACACCCCCCACGCTGCCGCTGCCAAGGCGGGCGCAGGCCGGGCCTGGCGCGGGGCTCCGGCGGCGCGACCGCGTGGGAGGCACCGGCCGGTACATCCGCGCTTTCGTCCGGTCCCCCGCGCACCCAGGAGCCGCTCGGGAGGCGGGCGCGGGACTGCGGGGCGCTGTCTGACCTCCACGGACACGGCGCTGGGCGTCAAACCCCAGAATCCCGGGCCACTGCCCTGCCTAGCGCCCTTTTCTCTAGGCTCTTGAGCCCCGGAATTTGGCTGCCACCGGGGGGGGGGGGCGCAGAGGAAGTGGGTTCACGCTGTCGGCACATATCCCACCACCCCTGATGTGTCGGGGTGGGGGGCACCACACCCACAGATTCCCTGGTGGCACCGTGACCTTTGAGCATCCAAGGGGCAGATGGGCCTCGCCCTGGGTCATCTCCTTCCTCTCTGGCTCCATTGGAAGGGGGACGCCCAGCAAGCAGGTGGTGGGTTCAGCTTTAGCGGAAATGCGGGGCTAGTTGCAAGGTGTTTGGGCGATGACATGGAGTTGTGGGCAACGGCCTGTCCACTTCTTGGGCCTGGCAGTTAGGGCCACACTCCCACCTTCTCCTTGTGTAAGGCTCCAGGGCTCCTGTGCCTGAACACTACTCCCTTCCTGCTTTTGGACGTCCCCACAGCTGAGGAAGGAGCATTCAGTGTTTTGGGAGCCGCAGACCCCATTTAGACCCAGAGTCCTGCCTTCTTGTCACACTCCAAGCTGACTTCCTTCTGTCCTTTCCCCAATCCTCTGTTACCTCTTTCCTCTCAAGGCTGAGTTCACAGGGAACTAATTAGGCGACGGGGAAAAACTCATTAACATGGATCCAAGTAAATGGCCTGAATCACCGTTGTGGCTGGGGACCAGGAGATGGCATTTGTGTGAGCCCAGGGCCCCAAAGAGAGGAGATGACCAATTTTTCCTCCTCGATCTGAAACGGGTGGGGCAGGGAGAGTCGCCATTCCCCAGAGCGTCACTGTCCCTCTGGGGAAGTAGAAGTTCAGGAACAGCTCTCAGATACCCCCCCCTCCCCCCAGCTCCTTTTGTCGAAGAGACTTGATGGACTAGCCCGAGGTGGGGGCTGAGGGAGGACACCTCCCTCAGAGCGCTTCCCAGAGCAGGGAGAGGCAGAATCAGCTGGGTTCCCATCCAGCTCCAACTTCCTTAGCAGTGGCTTGTGACCACCCCCGCCCCCCCCCCCCCCCCCAGCCCAGACTCAGGAGGCCTCCAGCTGGGCATCTTCTGTGCCACGAGGCTCATGATTCCCGGGACGTGCTCAGTTTTCGTCCCTGTCTTAAATTCAACGTGCTGGGCGGAATTTCTCTTCGTAGAGCCCTCCCCCGTGACCAACTTCCCCATTGCGGTTTGGAAGTACCCCATGTTCTGTCTGCTTAGCCTGGAAGCTTGGTATCGTGAATCCCGGGACCCGATGTCTCATTGTCACCGGGCCCAGCTGTTCCGCACGCTGCATTCGCAGCTCTCCTGATCCCCGCTTCCCTGCTCTCCCTTGGCGGGGCCTTGCACCTCTCTCCTCCCGCTCCCCTGTTTTGTCCAGCCTCTCTCCTGGGATCCATCTTTATCACCCACCTCACCCCTGCTTCCCCACTTTTGTCACATAGATTTTCTGCTCTGGGCAGGCAGGGAAAAACAAAAAACGAAAAACAAAACCAAACAGAAAAACAAATAACCCCCCCCCCCCAAAAACAAACCAAAAAAAAAAAACAAACCCAGAAAACTCCTTCTCCAATTTCTGCCCTATATCCTTTCTTGCTGTAGAGCCTCCATCTGCCAAACCATATTGCTGCTGCCTTGTAAAGCAGTGTCCCCACCTTCTTGCTTGGGGGAGGGAGGAGAGCAGCTTCTTGGGGCGTTTCCCGGCTCCCTGTGAGCCTGGCCGAGCCCCCCTGCCAGGGCCCAGCATCAAACCTGGGTCCTGGCAATATTGTTACGTAACACATCCGTAGCCGGGAGGCCGGTCTGTGTTTACTAGGGCTGAGCCTCTTAGTGGGAAGGGATGACATTTTCCTAGTGTATAATAAGCTTCCGCCTCACTCTGGTAATACTTCGGTGAAGGATTTATTTGTTCCAGCTCTGAAGGTGACCCAGGAGATGCAGTCGGAATCCATTTGGGACTGAGGGAGCACCATGGCACCTTGCCCTCCTGTCTTCTGCCTGCTTTACTCAGTCACCTCAGACCCCGCAGCCAGGGTAGGAGGAAGGAAGCAGAGGAACATTCCGCTTTCCTGTCTCAGGACAGGATTTGAGGGGAAGCAGGCTGTTTTTGAAAAGTTCCTTTCCCACCAAAGGCCAAGGAAGGAGAAAAGGGGTCCATCTGGCTGTTTTAAGGCATGAAAGCAGTGTACCCGGCAGGTGGGGGTGGTGGGATGGCAGGCTCACCGTGTGCAGAGCCTCTGAGCCAGGCTCTTCTCCCTGGTGGGGAAACTGAGGCTCGGAGAAAGGAGGGATCCACGCTGATCAGTCAGGGCTCGTGTGGGGCCTCAGGCAGGAGCTCTCGGGACTTGCTTGGTCTCCTGGCTGTGCCCTAGAAAGAGGGCCGCAGAGGAACTGGCTCAGTCCAGATAGGGGACAGCCTGGGCACATGGAACGTGCAGATGCTGGGCCAAGTAAGCCAGGAGCCAGGATGAGTTCCTGCAAGAAGCCGCCTGGGGTCCCAGCAAGTGGCCAGGAAAGGCAGGCTTGTCTCTGAGGAGATGTGAATCCCGGGAGGTCTGCCCCAGGGGAGTGCAAGCAGGGGTGGGCCCTGTGGGCCCACAGGGAGGACCAGGAAGCCGGCCTTGGCCACAAGTATGCCATGTGGCTCCTACTTGGGGAGGAACCAGACTTTGTCAACTGGGCGACTTGTCGCCCCCTTTGTTTTCCTCCAAAATTAAAAAAATATTGTTTTTAGTATTTATTTATTTTTGAGAGAGAGAGAGAGACAGAGTATGAGTGGGGAAGGGACAGAGAGAAAGGGAGACACAGAGTCCAAAGCAGGCTCCAGGCTCTGAGCTGTTAGCATACAGCCCGCTGCGCTGTGGGGCTTGAACTCAGGAACTGTGAGATCGTGACCTGAGGGGAAGTCAGAGGCTCAACCGACTGAGCCACCCAGGCGCCCTGTTCTCCAGGATTTTTTTTTTTAATTTTTTTTTTACATTTTATTTAGTTTTGAGAGAGAGAGAGAGATACAGAGCACAAGTGGGGGAGGGGCAGAGAGAGAGGGAGACACAGAATCCGAAGCAGGCTCCAGGCTCTGAGCTGTCAGCACAGAGCCCGATGTGGGGCTCGAACCCACGAACCGTGAGATCATGACCTGAGCCGAAGTCAGTTGCTTAACTGACTGAGCCACCCAGGCGCCCCCAGCATTTTTTTTTTTTAAAACGATGAAGTGCCTTTGAGCATTCCCAAAGTGGGCTGATTCGTTCTCCCTTCCACCTAGCTCTCGAGGGTGAACTCAGGATCTGCGGGCCTGCCACCGTGGGCGGGGGGCTGGGGAGTGTTCGGGACTGGGGTAAGGAGGTACAGGTGTTCCCGTTGCGTTTGAGCCTAGGCTGGAGAGGGAAGGGGGCCCTGAGCTGAAGGCAGAGGTGTTGGGGAGGGCTCAGAAGGAGCTCACGGGCCTGCCTGGGGGCTTGAGTGCGCCCTGCTTTCTCTGTGTCCTGTGGTCCCGACAGCAGCCCCATCGTGCGGTGAGGCAGGTGGAGGGCAATCATAGCCATCTTGGAGACCGGGAAACTCTCCCGGCTGTTCCCCAGCCTGGCAGTAACATTCACTTGGGGGACTTGCTGAAGTGCACGTTTCTGAGGCTTCCTGCAAGGGATCTGATTCAGTGGGTTTGAGATGGGGGCCCAGGGATCTGGGTCTGTCACTTACCCTGGAGTTCCGGTAATTAGCTGGTTTCGGGAATGAGTGCCTGGTGGTGGCCTGGAGGCTTAGGTAGGACTTTGCACAGATGAGTTCTAGGAATTCTGAAAAAGAGGATATCTGGGTGGGTGCTAGTGGCCTGGGAAAGCTGCGTTTGTTCCAGATACATTTATTTAGCTCCTACCGTGTGGCCCAGTTGCATGTAGCACAGTGGAAGGCAGGGGGGGAGCCCCGCCAGCATGCTGGACTGACTGAGGTTGAATGGATCCGCCTGCAGATGCCAAAGCAGGGGTTGGGAGGGGTGGGAATAAAGCCAAGATTTGAACACAACCAGGGCAAAGGTTAGAGCCTGTGGAAGACTTATCAAGACCCCTTTCTTGAAGGTCACAGGAGAGGGATGGAAAGACTACCTCCTCCAGACTGCAGGGTGGCCCCCCTCCCCCCACCCCCCCCATTCAGTCCTCTGTCCCTGAACTTCTTTTCTCTGCCAAGTGGATGACACCCTCCGAATAAGACACTTCTTGCTCCTAAGTACCCTGGGGCTAGCTCATGCTACATACTTTTCTCTACCTTTTTTTTTTTTTTAACTTTTTTGTTTTGAGGTTTACTTAATTTTGAGAGAGAGAGAGAAAGCAGGAGAGAGGGAGAGAGAGAGAATCCCAAGCAGGCTCTGCACTGTCAGCAAGGAGCCTGATGGCGGGCTCTAACTCAGGAACCATGAGATCATGACCAGAGCCGAAACCAGGAGTCGGATGCTTAACTGACTGAGGCACCCAGGCGCCCCTCCTCTGCCGTTTCTTTCTTTCATGGAACCTGTATGCCAGGCATGGGGCTCCAGGAGACTTTCCCTGCAGAAGGAACAGGTTTGCAGAGGCAGCAGGGGCGGGGCGGGGGGGCTGGTGAAAGTATAAGGTGGTATTCAAGGAGCAGCAGGCTGGTCTGTGTGGCTGAGGCATTGAGTCTGGAGGGGACGGGCCTGGGGACCCCGGTTTGAGCATCCAAGGGAGCAGTGGCCCCAGGGAGACCAGGCGGGAGCGAAGATGCCTTTCTTGCAAAGCAGGCTTAGGGGAGCTGAGGCCTGGAGCAGGGGCAGGCTTGGGCCCTGAGAACTCCTGTGTCCTCATTCAGCATCCCCTGAACACTCATCCGGGGAACCTTCCGCTCACCTCACCCTCATTCTGTTTTTAATACGCAGCTAACTTGAAATTAGTTTAACCGGATTGCCTTCCTCCTGACTTCCAGGCCAAGGGGTAAAGGGGAGCTAATTTGGGGGCATGGAGCTGAGCCCTAGGGTTATGGAAGCAGAGGAGGGCGGTAACCTGGAGCACCTGCTTTGAGGATGTGGGCACTGGCTGGTACTGTGTTGCCCTGGTTACCGTTCCCCTCCTGCCCGCTGGAGATGGTCATGGGCTTTTGCAACAAACACTTGGCAGGTCTCTTTCTAGGTATGCAAGTATCCTCTCCATTTTGCAAAGCCTGGGACCTGGATTGAGTAACTCTCCCAAGGCCGTACCAGACACTGGTCTTCCAGCTGCGGGGCTGGTGCTCCCTCCCTTGGATGGATGGACTAGATGAGCTCTGGCCAGTCAGCCTTCCTGTGGTGCCTCTCAGGGAAGCTTTTTGACCTCCAGTTTAACCCATGGAAACTTTTAGGATGTAACTTAAGGGGAATTTAGGGCCCCTCTCTCTTGCTGTAATTTTCTTCTGGATGTTTTGAATCCCCAACTGAGTGGTGGCTCTGGGAGGTGTCTCTCCCCTCCAAGAGCAGCACAGAGATTGCATATAGCACAGAGATGCTTGCTCAGGAAACACTCAGAAATATTTAAACACTGTGGGGCACCTGGGTGGCTCAGTTGGTTGAGCGTCCGACTCGTGATCTCGGCTCAGCTCCCGATCTCGCGGTGTGTGAGTTCGAGTCCCGCGTCCCTCTCTGTGCCGACAGCGCTTGCACCCGCAGACTCTCTCTCTCCAAAAATAAATAAATAAACTTAAAAAGAAACATTTAAACATTGAAAACAGCTGAACATATGTGTGAGCGTCAAAAGTCACGCATGCTTGTGTAACAAATTCAGATGTGGAAGGAAGCAGAAGAAACACGTGTACCCCCCCCCCCCACTGCCCCTTAGAGGTGCCCACTGTTACCTGCCTGATGCTTGTCCTCCTGGTCTGTTCTCTAGCTGTTCTCTGCTGTCACAAATCAGTCACAGAGGAGCTGATTTGATATTATTGGCATTTCTCGGCAAAGGTGGGATTTGTGTGTTTGTGGAAAAGCCTCCACTGGTAGAAAGGGAGCCCCTGCATTCATCTGTTCATCTGTTAGCGTTCATCTGTCCATCTGTTAGCTCCCTGTCAGGGACTCGGGATACTTGGGGTCTCATTCCTGCCAGGCTGTGACTGGCAGGTCACTCCTTGCTTGGCCTTTTTTTTTTTTTTTTAATGTTTATTTTGGAGAGAGAGAGAGAGAGAGTGAGAGAGAGAAAGGGTGCGAGCGGGGGAGGGGCAGAGAGACAGGGAGACTCAGAATCGGAAGCAGGCTCCAGACTCTGAGCTGTCGGCCCAGAGCCCAACGCGGGGCTCGAACTCACGGACCTCGAGATCACGACCTGAGCCGAAGTCGGACGCTTAACCGGCTGAGCCACCCAGGCGCCCCACTTGGCTGCTGTTTTAAAAGGCTGCAGGATGGGGCGCTTGGGTGGCTCAGCCGGTTAAGCGTCCGACTTCGGCTCAGGTCGTGATCTCGCAGTCCGTGAGTTTGAGCCCCGCGTTGGGCTCTGTGCTGACAGCTTGGAGCCTGTTTAGGATTCTCTGTCTCTCCAAAACAAATAAACAAGCTTTAAGAAAATATTAAAAAAAAACCATTAAAATGCTTTTTGTTGTTGTTGTATTTCATATTCAGTTGATTACTAGTGAGAGCATTAAAAAAATTTCTAGGTCATTTGTATTTTGTTCGATTCCGTTCTCATCCTTTGTTCATCTTCCTTTTGGTTCCTTACTCTGTTCATACTGCATGTCAGATGGTTTTAATCTCTTAATGGAGATTTTTCTGAAGTGAACGTTTGTGTGCCTCCATCTCTCAGGCAGCGCCTGGGCCCCCCGCCCCAGACCCTGAGCCGGGCTGACCAGGCTGTGCTCTGGGCGCTGAGAGCGGCCCCACACCGCATGGCTTCAGAGGGATGTGCCTCTGTTTTTGCGCCTGTTTATAGCGGGTGCTTTTCTTTCTCTTTCTTGTCAGTCGGCACCCCTCCTTGCCACTGTTGGTGAGCCCGCCTCCAGTGGTTTCTCTTTTGCCTTTTAATTTGATGTTTTGATGGCTTGCAAACCCAGAGCCCAAGCTCACAGAGTGGGATTCAAGCCCAGCCATGGCCTCTCGGGGCATGTGTGACTGTGTGCGTGGTGGGGTGGGCGAGACCAGGAGGTCTGGTCCCCACTCGGGGCTCCCTCTCTCCCCTCTGCTGCTGGTACGTACCTTCCAGGGAGGGGCCGACGAACTTCCCGGCCGTGAGGATTTTTTTGTTAAACAGGCCCCTTGGGTGTGAAGGGGCCTGTGTGGGGCACAGACCTGGTTCTGGAACCACAATGCCTGGATTTGAATCCCAGGCTGAACCAGTTGGTAGCTGTGTGACCTTTGGTGAGTCCCTTAACCTCTCTGTGTCTTGGCTTCCACGTTGCCAAAATAAGGTTAACAAGCAGCCGTTTCGTCGTGTAGGTGTGAGAAGGAAGTCGGTTAATGCCTGCAAAGCTTTTAGAGCGGCACCATTCCCTCGGAAGGGCTCCTCGAGTGGCAGGCCCCGTCACGATTTCCAGGGTGGGGGTGGCGACTAAGTGAGGGCACCGAGAGTGAGTGCACGGTGCACGGTGCCTGCGGCCTGGGGCTCCTCCTGTAGCTCGGACTCTGGAGGGGCGGAGATTGGGGCGAGCTGGTATAGCCTGGCAGGCCCCAGAGCGGGGAGCCACCTCAGGATTTTTCCGAGGCTCTGGCTGAGGGGTCCAGACCCTGGACCGCAGTTTGTCACAGTGAGTGTCACATGGCCATCCAGCATGGCCTTCATTTGATTGTTTGCCTGTCGATTCAAGTGTTTGCTGTAATTCAGCACTGCCCAGTTACACATGTGAGTCCCACGTGTCGGCTGAAATCTTCAAGTAGCCATATTAAGAAAGGTTAAAAAAAAAAAAGGGCGGTGGGTGCTTGGGCTCAGTCATTTAAGCCTCCGACTCTTGATTTCAGCTCAGGTCTTGGTCTTGGGGTTCATAGGATTGAGCCCCACATCAGGCTCCCCGATAACAGCACGGCACCTGCTTGGGATTCTCTCTGTCTGCCCCTCCTCTGCATTCTCTCTCTCTCTCTCTCTCAAAATAAATAAATAAACTTTAAAAATAAAAGGTAACCCCCCCCAAGGTGAAGTTAATTTAATACTGTATTTTATTGAACTCAGTATATTTGAAATAATAATCATTTCCACATGTGATCAGGATGAAAAATTATTAATGGGGTATTTTACATTCTTTTCTCGTCCTGTCTTCAAGCTCCGCCCTCAGCATGGCTCCATTTGGACAGGCCGAGGGGGGAGGGCTCAGTAACCATGAGGGGGGGCCGTGGCCGTGGTGTTGGAAGAACATCTTGAATTTTAGCCCATAATAAGCAAAAGAACACCTGTTTGTTGTAAAAAGTGAATGCAGAGGGTATATCCTTTCGGATTCAGCTTTCTAAAGTATTGTACAGTAAAACCTTGGATTGCGAGTAACTTGTTCTGCGAGTGTTCCGCAAGACAAGCAAACATTTCTGTTAAATGTTAACTTAATAAACGAGGGATGTCTTGCAATACGAGTTGTACATGACCCCGAACGTTGCAGGATCACAACTGAGCCAATGGTTCTTGAAATGCGCTTTGATGTGTGACCGCTTTGGATGACAAGCATGTTTCCGGAAGAGATTATGCTCGCAAACCAAGGTTCTACTGTATTTAAAAGTTTCAAGCACAAAAAAAAAAAAAGTTTCAAGCAGCCAGTCCACAGGCACGGACTTCCTGAGCACCTGCCACGACCCCGATGATTGATCGCCAACAGATCCACTGAGATCGCAAACAGATCCTACTGGATTTGCAGTAGGTTTTTGTCGCTGTGCGTTTTTCTTAAAATCTCAAGCGGCCTGCTGTTGTGGGAGCACCACCACAAACTTTTTCTTGTCACGGGGTCTCACGCACTCCTGCGGTTTTGTGCAAGGATGGAAGGGGGTGTGTGAGCCCAGGCCCCCCTCTCGCGAGATAAATGGGTGCGTCGGGGGCCCCTGGTGGGCAGCGCCTTGTTACCGGTGGGTTGGCCGCAGGCCTCGGTGTAGCTCACGTCACTTTGGTTTGGCCTCCGCATCCCATGCGGCTGCTGCTCGGCCCTCCTCGCGTCCCCTCTCAGCCCCTTGCCTCTCTGTCGCCTGGACCTGGAGGGTAATCCTGAATTTCGGGTGAGGGAAGAAAGGTGGGCGGGGAAGGGCCATGACACTTCCCCGGCTCCTTCCGTCTCCGCAGGACGGGCCCGCAGGTTCTCGAGTGCGGACTGGTGAGCTGCTGGTGGACGGGGTCACGTGAACGGCCCAATCTGTGGACTAGGTGGCCTTCTGCCTGTCAGCTTTACACAAGGTCAGACGGAGCACTGGCCGGGGAGGTGCACCCAGTCAGGGAATAGGGTGCTGATTGCGTGGCCTGGGTCACAGTCGGAGAAGGGCGAGCCCAGTCTTGGTGCCTTGCAGGCCAGGAGGGCGGAAGAAGCCACTGACCCAGGATTCAAGGTCACTGGTTAGCAGCCGGGCCTGGTTTGGCCTCCAGGCTTTTTTGCCTCATGGTGACCTCCTTCCAGCTCACAAGAGGAGAGGTGGCCTGGGCCATCCTGCTCGTCACCTCCCCTTCAGCCATGACCCATGGCGGTGGTGCCAAGATGCTACACGGAACCAGCAAATGTCACAATATTCTCTTCACCGTGTCTGGCATTTTAGGCAGAGGCTGTTTTTGTAGGCTTTCCTGGTTTATGTTTTGCCTTTAATTTATGGTTGTGTGCGTGTGTGTGTGTGTGTGTGTGTGTGTGTGTGTATGAATAGCGGAATATATATATTCTAGCAGAAACTTTGTAAACGTGTGTGCAGTTGGAAGACGTGTGGCACAGAGTAAAGCCCCCCATTAGCCTATAGTTCTCGGTTGGCTCCCTTGGTCTGTCTCAGCCCACTCTCCTCCTGTGGAAAGGAGGCGCCCCCCTGCTCCCTGCTCGGGGGTGAGGTTATCCTGGACCACACCCAGGAAGGTGTATCCCGTTTATTGCAGCAATAAATGCTAGGTTCCTTTTACTCCTCTGCTCTTCTAATGGCAGGAAGGGCCTGGATTCTTTGTCCAGAGAGCCACTAGGGAACCTGCGGATGGGGTGGGCTGGGCATCCCTTTGTGATAGCTTCGATGGGACACCTCCGAGCCAACCCAAGGAGACAGAGGCTGTCATCTCGTAGGCCTCTCATCGTCCCGAGCCTCGGCACTGTTGGAAAGGAGACCCTGTCCTGAACTAGGTTAATAGGTTCTCTTGTCATTTCCTGGGCCCCAGTCCCCCTGCCGGATGGGGCCTCAGGGCTCTGCACCTTTCCCCCTGGACCCCGAGTAGTCTTGGGAAGAGAGCCTCATGGAGGTGCTCGGCCGGCTGGGGTCTAAACCTGGTCTGTCCAGCTCCAAGGCCCACCCTTCCAGTTTGAGGCCCTCGATCCTCACAGGGCCTAGAGCGGTTGGTGTTCTTACCCCAGCTGGCCGGTGTCATAAGCTGGTATCTGCTGCCCCTGTGGGCACAGAGCCCTGCTGTCACTTCCAGAGAATGCTTGGCCAACAACCAGGGGGCCTCCCTGCTCTGTAGCCAGCCCAGAAGCCCTGCTGGGCACTGGCGGTCCTTCAGGGAGCCTCCTACCTGTATCACTGTGCTCTGTCCCGCTCTGGGGCCATGGTGCTGCCCAAGGGGCCCTCTCCTGGCCATGTGGGCCCCTGCTGGCCTGAGGAGCAGGGCCAAAAGTTGGGAAGCCATTTATGGTGGGGGCCAGGTGTCCTCGTTCTGAGGCCTGTGTCTTCTCTCTGTCAGGAGGGTCGGGAGGGGTCTCCCACTGGAGTCTGCGGAGCTGGCTCTCCGCTGGCTTGGGCCTGGCTCTGGACCTTCGTGGAGTGACATCGGGCGGGAGGAGGCATGCCTGGTTCTCTGTCCTCCCTCTTGGAGTTCACGCTCCTCCCCGAGGGGTCAGAGCTGGGTCAGAGCTGCGAGATCACTGAAAACACGGGTGTCGTGCTTGCTCTGTATGCTTCTGACGGGTCCGCTGGCTCAGGCCTGAAATGCCATTCCTGGCCAGTAAGGAAGCTTCCCTGGGAAGTATGGGAGTGTGGCCCTGCCTCCATCAGGCCCGTGCCAGGTGGAGGTGGGGAAGGAGCCAAGTACTGGCAGAGAGATAGCCCTGAACTGGCCCACACTGTGTGACCCTCACTGGTGGGTGGCTTGACAGGGTGACCGTGGGTGAGGCCCCGAGCAGAGGCCTTCCCTCATCTCAGCGGCCTCGGCTGTTCCGTTGAGCCGCCACCGAAGAAAAATTGTGTCTCCTGCAAGCCTGCATGCCTCGGGCCGTGATGGGGTTTGTGCACGGTGACCTGGTGTGGAAGGGCGGCCGAGTGGGTACCAGGCAAGCCTGGCTGCTTTGATAGGCACAGCGAGACACTGTTTTACTGGAATAGTGGTTTGATTATGAAAATTGCTGGCGTAGTGTGTTTTTCAACTATTCAAATGTGCCACCCCACACTCTGGCACTTTGTGTTTGTGCTGCAAACGCGGCAAGATTGACGGCTCTTGCAGCGGTGCGGGGAGCTGCAGGGTTCTATGGGGTTCTACGTTAAGGGCGGCAGGATCAGATCTGGGATCTCGGAAAGAACGGTACTGAAAAGGTTAACTGGCCGATGGTTCTCCTTACGTGCCAGGCACCGCCCCGCCCGCCTCCTGGTCATTCTCTGGACATCCCTACAGGGTGAGTGTGACCCCCATCCTGCTGGTGGGGGCAGGGAGATGGAAAGGCACGTGCCCAGCGTGGCCCCCAGATGATGGCGGAGGCGGGACCTGACCCCGGAAGGCTGGTCTCAGAGCCTGTGCTCTCGGCCAGCATATGCGGCTGCGCCATGAAACGGAGAAAAATTTTAAAACACGGGAGGAGGTGCCTGGGTGGCTCAGTTGGTTGAGTGTCTGACTTCGGCTCAGATCTCACGGTTCACGGGTTCGAACCCCATGTTGGTCTGTGTACTGACAGCTTAGAGCCTGGAGCCTGCTTCAGATTCTGTCTTCCTTTCTCTCTGCTCTTTCCCCACTCACCCCCTGTCTCTCTGTGAAAAATAAATAAACGTTAAAAAAATAAATAAGTAAATTTAAATAAAACACGGGAGAAAATTTAAAGAATATTATCTCTTCTGGGGATAAGAGGGATCCTCTTAAGCCAGATAGGAAACCTAGAATTTATAAAGGAAAAGACCTGACAGATTCCCCCCCCCCCCCCCCGCCCCAGCTTTTTATTTTGAAAAATGACCACCGCCAAAGGCCTCGTTAACATTTTAACACGTGTGCAGGGCGCCTGGGTGGCTCAGTTGGTTAATGGTCTGACTGTTGGTTTCCGCTCAGGTCATGATCTCGCAGTTTGTGAGTTCAAGCCCCACATCCGGCTCTGTGCTGATAGTGTGGAGCCTGCTTGGGATTCTGTCTCTCCTTCTCTCTGCCCCTCACCTGCCTGTGCGCTCCCCCCCTCTCTCAAAATAAATAAATAAACTTAAAAACAACAACAACAACGTACATTCGCTCCTTCCTCTCTCCTCCCCGCCTCACATTCTTTTTGGTGATGGGAGTGGTCAGCAGCTGTCGACGGGGTGGTGCTTCAGCTGGCATCTCCTAGCGCTGGCACATTCTTCCACGTCACAAGATACCGGTGTCCTGCCCGAGAGAATGAGCCAAGAATTGTCTGACATCACTTGAGAGCTCACCCATAGCTAAATTTCCTCAGTTACCCCCAGATACCTTCCGTAACCTTTTTGTCTTTCCAAATCGGGATGGGATCGGGATGGAACGGGATCCACCAAGATGCTTTTTTCCCCACCACGCGGCCCTTGAAGAGGCTGGGTCAGATTTCTTGTAGCGGGTCCGGTCCGTGCCCCGGATTCAGATGCTGTTGCTGGTTGGCTGTATCGACGTTCTTCCTCTCTTCCCCCCCTGCCCCCGCCCCTGCCCCCTCGTGCTGCCCAGGACCTGGGGTGAGGTCTGGGGGTTGATGAGATCCAGGTTAAACCCTGTTGACAGGGTTACCCCCTATTGTGTCACATCTGGCCCTGCTGTTAGTGATGCCGAGGAGGGAACAGTCTGGAGGGGCCATTTCCTCCCGTCCAGTAGTTGCACAGTGGGCTGGGGCTTGAGCACCTTGGAAGTAAGCTGCCTGCAGGGACCTCACCCTCTCTGGGGCTGGTTCGCAGGCACCAGCGATCCTCGCCTGCATCGGTTGTGTTAGGGTGGCCACGGGCTGATTTTCTCAGGCGCGTGTTCCTTCTGCGAGTCCTAGCTGGCATTAATCTTCGATCGAGCAGAGCTTCGTCCCAGCCCGCCTCTTTTTATGATCACTGTTTCACGGATTTTTGTTGTTGTTGTTGTTCAGACGTTCTAATGGAATCCATTACAAAATTAACAGATTTAATTACGTTTCTGTGGACTAGAGTAGGAGAGTTTGCTTGCCGTGTCCATATGCCAGTTAAATGCTTACGATGCCTGTGATACAGAGTTCCCGCGAACCGTTAAGAAAAAGATTTTTAAAATTCCAAAGACAAATGGGGAGAGCACAGGGCCAGAAAGACACTTCAGAGAAGAGGAGGTGAGCGTTGTTGGTAATCATGAAAAGATGCTTAACCTCATGAGTCATCGGGGACCCAGATCAGAAGAGCGAGGTCCTGGGCTCCCCTGTCTGACAGCAGGCGGCCAGCGCATAGCCATCGATGCTGGCCGGAGGGCCGCTGTCGGGCCGCCTCGCTCGTAGGAGATTGGGTCGATGAGTCGCTGTTTGGAGAAGCCGTCAAACACGATCCATTTACACGAAAAACTCATCTGCCTTTGAACACAACTGTCCTACTTTTGGGCCTGTAGCCCATGGAAAGGAGAAGCTTGTAGTGGCTTAAAAAATTAAAAAAGGAAGCCACCAGGATGCCGTCGAATAGGGGAATGGTTGGATAAGGGTGGTGAGTATGCGCCGTGACACGTGAAGGTGGTAACAAACCAGGGTGAACGAGAACTGAGTCCACAGCGGGGGGTGGTCCAAGAGCATTCTGGAAGCCGCTGGCACAATTCGGTGCAGGGCTGGAGGCCCAGTCCTTTTGAGGTAGTGGGGGGCTGGATACTCATTCTGGAAACTTCCCCCCGAAGGAAAGGGGCAGGGGGCCAAAAGCAGTTTTTGAGTGTGTTGTGAAAGCGGTTTTATACCCTCAAGTAAAATTTTAAGGGGCGCCTGGGTGACTTCATCTCAGGCCATGCACGATCTCACAGTTAGTGAGTTCGAGCCCCGCGTCGGGCTCTGTGCTAATGGCTCAGAGGCTGGTGCCTGCTTCGGATTCTGTGTCTCCTTCTTTCTCTGCCCCTCTCCCGCTCGTGCTCTCTCTGTCTTTCTCAAAAATAAATACACGTTAAATTTTTTTTTTTTTTAATTTTAAGAAGATGGAAATGGTACATTTGCTATATGTACTAGCCCTAGCTCGCTTTCTTATCTTGTGTCTCACCCAGAGCCAGGCTTGGAAGAAGGCTCTCGTGAGTCCTCGTTAGAATGCGTGGTGACCCCAGAGCAGCTGCAGATGTTGGGGCTGGGGGCTGGCCAGAGCAGGGCTTTGGGGGGCTGAGCAAGCAGCCAGCAGAGCGCAGACTCGCCTGTGTTTCTGGTGAACCGGCTTTCCTTTCCTCGTGCAGCTCTGACCCCTAAGCGTAACAGCCTTCTGGCTGCTTCTGTTTCTTTTTCCTTTTACAAAAGTCGTATGCTCCCTGTAAATGTTTTGGACAGCAGAGTGAATAAAACAGACATTTCACAATTTTTTAAAAATGTTTTTATTTATTTTTGAGACAGAGATAGAGCATGAGCAGGGGAGGGGCAGAGAGAGAGGGAGACACAGAAACAGAAGCGGGCTCCAGGCTCTGAACTGTCAGCACAGAGCCTGACGCGGGGCTCGAACTCACGGAGTGTGAGATCATGACCTGAGCTGAAGTCGGATGCTCAACCGACTGAGCCACCCAGGCTCCCCTGTTTTTTTTTTTTTTTTTTTTTTTATGTTTATTTTTGAGAGAGAGTCTGAGAGCACATGCTCATGAACGGGCAAGTGGGGGAGGGGCACAAAAAGGCAGGGACAGAGGCTCGGAAGCGGGTTCCATGCTGACAGCAGAGAGCCCGACTCAGGGCTCGAACTCATGACCTGAACCGAAGTTGGACACTCAACTGAGTGAGCCACCCAGGCGCCCTGTTTTTTAAGCAACGTTTGTGATTATTAACCCATTGACACGGTCACCTTGTTTCCCCCCCCCCAGGTTTGATTTCCCTTTAATTCTATTTTTCGTTGGGTACTTAGAATTTGTAATTGTTCTGGATTTTGTATTTTTATGTAGTTGGACCTGTTGATCCTTTTTCTGCCTGGAAATCTGACAAGCCTTGCTGCGTATTGCTTCCCGCCTCCCCCCTTCCCCGCAGCAGTAGCTGATTGGCGTCCCCTGGCTCCCCCCTTCCCCCCCTGCCTCCCCCGCCCCCCGCACTGTCGAGTGTGGGTAACCAGGGCCTTTGGGAAGCGAGGGGCGCGAGGAGGGTATGCAGAGGCGCCCCGTGTCCCTTCTGCATGTGGGCTGGCACGGGGCTTGGGCACCACCTTCGGGTGTGGGCAGAAGCGAGGCAGCAGGCACCCTGCAGGGCAGGTGGGGAGTAAGACACTCAGCTCAGAAAGCTTGCGCTCCCCCAGGAGAGGAAAGCATCTTCAACTCGGGAGGGTGTTCTCATGGACTTGTCTCCTTCCTGACCCGCAGCCCCAGCCTCTCTGTGGCTCTGTCTACGCGGCATGAAAGTCATGTGGGCCAAGGGCTCATCAGCCCCAAACAGCCTCCCTTTGCCTGTTAGAAGTAATCATTCGAGGCGGCTTTCTCCTTTGTAAGTGCCACCTCTCTTTCTCTCTCCCTCCCCGCCTCTCTCAGAGGTGTATCTCCAGAGCCTGGATCAGGCAGGCTCTGACTGAGGCAGTGAGACTGGGGCAGGAGTTAGTTTGGAAGGTAGGGAAGGAGGAAGTTGGGGGGTCTTTTTGGAGGGAGGGCCCTTGCTAGGGAGGGCAGGGCTGGTCTTGGCTGATGCGAGGACCGGGAACGGAAGACAGGCAGGGGCTCCCCGCAGGATGAGCTCTGGGCCCAGGTTGGCCTGTGTCTGCAGAAATCTGGCCGGGCCACCCGGCTTCGGGGCCAGTCAGAGGGCCCGGGTTGGAATGCCAGCTTCAGCCACTGCTAGCTGGTGACCTCAGGCTGTGTGACGTCTGTGCCTCAGATTTCACATCTGTAAGTTGGGGAGATTAACTACCTTTCCCAGAGGGTTGTTGTGCAGGTCAGTGTGTGTGAGGTGCTCAGTGTGGCTTACTTGTGTTCAGTAAGTGGCTCTTATGATCAGGTGACCGGTGGTGTCCCATGTGGCTGCTGCCTTGGGTGTAGAGGGTACCGAAGGTGGCTCCACTGTCTGCAGAGCTGGCCTGTGTATGTCCAGGAGCCCAGGACCTGGTGAAGTGAGAGCAGATCAGATACTAGCTTCGACAGCAGAGACAAGTCCAGCTAGGGATGCTGAGAGAGGGCTGCAGGGTCTGGGAACTGGCAGGGGTGGAGGGAGGTGATCTCCCTGTCCAGGCCCTGCTTTCAGTTACCTTCCACGGGAGCCCATGCAGGACCCCCCCGCCCCCCGCCCCCGCACTGGGCAGGTGTGGCCTTGGGAATAGGGTAGATAGAGCCTGGGTCTCAGCATAGGCCCCACCCCCTGTGGAAGTTACCTGCCCTGCCTTCAAAATCTGTAAGGGGAATTCAGACACTTTTAAACTTCTGTTTAAAAACTGGCCTCTCGGGGCACCCGGGTGGCTTAGCCGGTTAAGCGTCCATTTCCTGATATTGGCTCAGGTCATGATTTCCTCATCGTGGGATGGAACCCCTGTCGGGCTCTGCACTGAGCATGGGGCCTGCTTGGGGTTTTCCCTCTCGCCCTCTCTCTGCCCCTCCCTTGTGCATGCATGCGCCTGTTCTCGCTCTCAAAATAAATAAGCATTTTTTCTTTTTTTCCCCCAAAATGTTTGTTTATTTTGAGAGAGAGTGAGTGTGAGCTTGAGTTGAAGGGCAGAGAGAGAGAGAGAGAGAGAGAGAGAGGGAAAGAAAGAAAGAGAGAATCCCAGGCAGGCTCTGAGTCATCAGCACAGAGCCCGATGCAGGGCTCTGTCCCACCAACTGTGAGATCATGACCTGAACTGAAATCAAGAGTTGGAGGCTTAACCCACTGAGCCACCCAGGCGCCCCAGTATATAAACATTAAAACAAAACTGGACTACCCAAGCCTTTCTTTTTTTTTCCCCTTTAGGGTACAGTACCCCGCAGCCTCCTTTCCTTTGGGCCCTGAACTTACCCCTGTGCACCTGAGCTCCCTGGGTGGGGTCGGTGGCAGTGGGGCACCTGCTAGCAGTTCACTTTCTGTGGCGCCTCCATTTTGGAGCCGAATTTGTGCAATTATTATACTTCATCCGTTCTTTCCTTTAGTAAGATACATTTTTTAAAGGTTTTATTTATTTACTTTGAGAGAGAGAGTGCCAGTGCACATGCACAGGAGGGGCAGAGAGAGAGAGAGAAGGGGGGTGGACAGCGGATCCAAAGTGGGCTCTGTGCCGACAGCTGAGAGCCCGATGCGGGCCTCGAACTCACAAATCACAAGATCATGCCCTGAGCTGAAGTCCGGCGCTTGACTGAGCCACCCAGAGGCCCCAAGATATTTTTGTTTTGTTTTGTTTTTTTTAATTTTCTTTTTTTTTTTTTTAATTTTTGAGACAGAGACAGAGCATGAACGGGGGAGGGGCAGAGAGAGAGGGAAACACAGAATCAGAAGCAGGCTCCAGGCTCTGAACCCTCAGCACAGAGCCCGACGCGGGGCTCGAGCTCATGGACCGCGAGATCGTGACCTGAGCCAAAGTCGGACGCTTAACTGACTGAGCCACCCAGGGGCCCCAAGATATTTTACTTTTGTAAAAATCAGGTGAACACAAATAAGCCCAGCTCCTGCTGCTAAGGAATGAAGATCTCATCAACTGACTGCCCTTGGAAGCCAGGGGACTGGAAGAAGCAGATTGTTAGCTCCTGGGACTTGGGCCGGACCATTGCTCAGTTCTGAAGGAAGAGAACACTTTGGAAGACACGTGAAATGTAGGAAATGGGTCAAAATTGGGATGGAAAGGCAAGGAGCCATTAGGAAGCACACGCTGTGGTACGTTGTGAGTCTGGAGTCCCCAGTGTTTCCCCCCCCCCCCCCCCCCCCAGGCGCTGGAACAAGGCAACAAGGCAAGTGCCACGCCCCTGCCCCCGCACGGTCACAGGGAGGAGACGAGGTGATACGGCACAAGCACACTGCTTGGAAGGCAGAGGACTTGTCTGGGCAGAGCGCAGCGTGCTCGGGGCCCACGGTCCTCAGACAGCCCTGTGGCTCTTTCTCGGTCTGAGCCGGGGGAGCAGTATCTGTCTGGGTCTCTCTTAGGGTTTTAGGATGTGGCCAGGCAGAGAAAGGCCAGGAGGCTGGTCCGGGAGGTCAGGAGGGCGCACAGAGGTACTGAGCCTCGCGCAGAGTTTGTGGACAGAAAGAAAACGAGGAAACTGCTATCCAGTAGCTAGCTGGGTGCTAGAAGGCCATTTCCAGGCTGGCCAACTGCCCCGCAAGGGGTGGTCTTGGGTTCCTCCCTTTGCCCCCAACCCTCACTTGTCCCCTTGATCCTCTCCACTTCTCCACGGGGTGGTGGGGGAACGCAGCCACTGGTGAGCTCCCTGAGACCCTGACCTTGGGCGATGGGGGCGGAGCTCCTATTCCTCTGTGCAACCCTGGGAGGGCCTGGGGACAGGAGCTGGCTTCTGTGCAGTCACACCTGCCTGGGCCCCTGGAGCCCACCGTCTTGGGTCTAGCTCTCGTCCGTCTCCTGGGCTGCCGTCACACGGCACCACAGCACATTCATTTTTATGGTCTGGAGGCCGGAAGTCTGAGATGCGGGAGTGGGCAGGCAGGGCAGGGCGGTGACTCCTGTGATGGCACTCAGGAGGGTCTGTTCCAGGCCTCTGTCCTCTCCTCAGCCTGTAGACAGCCGTCTTCCTCCTGTGTCTCTGTACATCATCTTCTCTCTCCATCACTGCCCCCATGTCCACATTTCCCCTATTCGTAAGAACAGCAGTCATAGGGGAGTTGGGACCCACCCTACTCTGGTGTGACCTCATCTTGGCTAGTTACATTTGCAAGCACCCTATTTCCAAATAAGGTCACATTCCAGAGCACTGGGGGTTAGGACTTCATAATACAAGTGGGGGGGGGGGTACACAGCGCAGCCCATGACAGCTTTCATCAGGTGTTCAGAGAAAGACGGGATCCAGCAGGGCCCCGGGGATCTCCGAGGTCTGCATCTTGCAGAGAAGAGAGAGAGCGAGCTAGCAAACGGACGGGCCTGTGCTGATGTGTAACTGCTGGCGTGTCCAATTAGGTTCCCGAGTGGAAGAAAGCTGGCACCAGTTGAAATTGTGCCTGCTTCCAACAGGACTCTCCACGCTGTCACTCAGCCGGCAGGAACGGCTTCCTTAACTGATCACCTGCTTTGCGCCAGGCACCGTGTCGGACCCTCCGCAAATCACAGCACTGGTCTTCTATTCTAGCAATGTCAGGGGGCAAGATGGGATTACTCCTGGTTCATAGACTAAAACCCGAGGCCCAGTGAGGTTCAAGTGACTGTGGACAGACGCAGCCAGCAGGGTCCAGAGGTTGAATGTGAACCAAGTTCTTTCAACTACAGAGCCTGTGTCTTAGTGCACCCCACGTCTCTCGACCGGCAGTCTTTGCAGATGATTTGGGCTGTCATTTATCTCCTTAGCGGACCGTCCCAGCCAGGGACCGTCTAAGTCTGCCTCCCTCCTCACAAGGAGAATGAAAGTCAGGGTATGCAATTCGTGTTTAGCATGCATGCATGCATTCATTCATTCATTCATTCATTCAACCATTGCGTGTCTCCTGCGTGCCGGCCCGAGGTCTAGTGGGGGAGCAGTAAACGCAGCAGAAAAGCACCTGAGAGGGATGAGTGTTCCACGCACGCAGTAACGAAGCTGTCGCTGTGCGTCTCAGTGGACAGTTCCTGACCCTTAAAGAGGGCCGTGTCCCCCATTACGGTGGGAATGGTGCGTTGTTGGGGAGGCCGTGGGCCAGCCTAGTCTAGAGTGTCCCCCTCTTCGCGGCCTCCCCAGCCCCCCACCCGGAGGCCCACTCAGAGGGCTAGAGACCATCCAGCCACCGCAGCTCTGGGTGTGGCCCTCGCCGCTGTCCTCCTGCGGCCTTGTTCCCACCTTCCTGGGGCCTCCCTTCTCTGCGGCGCCCAAGCTGCAGGAAGATGTTTTGCTGCCACCTTGTGGACAAGAAGAGCGTGGCCGATGTTGGAGACACCAGGGTGACTCTCAGACCCCTCCGGCCGCCCGGAAGGAGCCCAGATCACTTCCTCCACTCACGTGCACCCTTTGGCTTTGAGCAGAGAGCTAGCCCTTCCTCCTCTCTGAGAAGGACGTCCTCAGACTCTCTCTGGCTGGGGTGGCCTCAGCCGGGCACGGCTGCCTACTTATCAGTGGGTCACCCCTAGCAAATATTTGAGCGGAGACTAGGTCCAAGGTTGTGTGGGATTCTCAGGCTGGAGGCTGCCCTTTCCTCACACCAGTGTTCGGTTTCTGTGCAGTGCCTCCCAGGTCACGCCGTCACAGGGGTCTTTCTCTTTCCAAACCCCGGCTCCCCGGGGTTCGTAATGTCGCAGGCCCAGGCCGGTTTACCTAGTGGGTCCAGCCCACCCAGCTGTGGATACATGTAGAGTCGGCTTCTGATATTACCGCTCGTTTTCCGTACTGTCTGCTTCCAGGTAAAGTGTGTCCATTCTCTCCCCCACCCCCCCGCTCCCCGAGTGCACACCGCAGGCATCCAGGCATCCTGCGAAACTGTGTCTTTAATTCCCCCAGAAATTGCCACGGACTGTCTCACCCCTCAGCAAGAGTTAGCCTGGTGTTTCTGATGACCCTAGGACTCTGCGAACTCAGGAGGGCCAGCGTCGCGGGATTTCAGTGCTCTTCCCGTGACCCCAGCTTGAAGCTTTTTAGGAGGGGCCTCAGGTCTTTGGGGCTGTGTTTGCCACATCTCTTTGGAGCAGAATCTTGTCAGGCAGAACACAGACTTCGTCTTGACCAGGGGCTGACGCCAGTGAGAAAGGGAGGTATGTGTCCGTGCTGTTCTCGTTCCTGAGATCTTCGGCTGGCTTGGTGTCCCGGCGGTATTTATGTGTAGGCAGGTGTCCTTCTCTGGGTCCGGGAAGGGGAGATAGGAAAGAGGCAGCCAGGTGAGGATGAGGACGCTGTTGCAGGTTTGGGAACTGACGCAGGCTGAGCATTTTGCTTGGACTGGATTCTGCAGGTGCCGTGGGAGCCAGGAGCTGGTGCATCCTCCCAGAATGTAAGGTGTTCTTTCCCTTCTCGGGGAAGCCACTGATGCCTGTGTCCCCACAGCACGTATGCGTGTGTGTCTGTCTGGGAGCCTCTTCCCCTTTATGCTGTCCTGCTCCTCTCCCACGGAGACAGCCAGTGGGGTTCTACAGCAGCCCTGTCCCTTCTCAGTCCCCAGGCATAGCCGCTGTCTGGTGTTTGCAATTTCACTGGCTTGGGGGGGACGGTTGGTGATAAGCAGCTTTGGTCTTCTGGGGAGGGGTAACTCCCCGGGTGTATGTGAGAGGGAGGGCAGACAGACAGATAGGCAGATAGGGAAGTTGAGTGTGGGAGACTTAAATGTGGAAAAGCGAGTCAGGGTTCCAGGGCCGTGTTCCTGTCTCCATGCCTGAAGGATCCTGGGGAAGGTTCCTCTGTGGAACCATCTATTATCTGGGGGCTATGCATCCCGGAGAGGGAGAAGCCATCCCCATCACTGTTAATAACTAGTCCCAGGAAAATAGGCAATCACCCCCGGGGCTCTCCAGCCCTGGGAGATCCAGCCCGGGACTTGAGAGTTTCCAGCTCTGGGTTCTTCGGGAGCACCTAGGGTGGAGAGGCTCTGCCTTCCTTAGGCATTCCCCCACCCCAGCCCCCTCAGGAATGTGCCACTTTGCTTCTAACCAGGAACTTGGAATTCTGAGGCTGAGAGGGACGTTGGCAGTTGGGCCGGACTGGGGGTGGAGGAAACTTGGGAGTATTCTTTTAAAGCGCGTGCGGGGGGCCCCCCCTTATCCTTGTCGCTGCCTAAGCTGGTTTCTCTGCCTGCTCATGGTCCTTGTGGATTCTGGTAAACCAGCTCATGGCCGAGGCCTGATGTTTAAAATGCGCTGGAAAGCACAGCGGGCCAGCCCCCTGCCCCTGGGTGAGCGATGCACTCAACGAGTCTCTGGTGCAGCCCACACGCGCGGACAGGAATCGGAGCTCCGAGGGAGTGAGCGTCAGGCCCCAGCCAGTATTGAGGGCGAGCACTTCACCTCGGCAGGCCAGCCTCTGCACAGCCTCCTGCACAGCAGGAGGTGCGACCCAGCAAGCAGGACACTGGAGACCTCAGACCAGAAATGAGTCGCTTCGTCCAGAACTGTGTGGCCCGGGCCCGAAGGTTTTACCCGTTGACTTTCTGCTGCCCTTAGGCGGGACACTTAATCCAGTCTAGACAATGTTCTAGTCTCTGAGGGAGAAGATCACCTCAGCCACTAACAGAAGAGCCAGCGACTCTGATCCTGGAGTTTCCCGACCTCAGAATGTCTCAGCCCCAAACTAAGGATGACCCCAGTCAGGCCCCCCATTTTACAGATAAGGAGGCTGAGGGCCAGCGAGGGCCTATGACTTGCCTCCTGACTGCTCCCTGAAGCTTTTCATCATTCTGGGCCCCGTGGTGTATCGCCTGTTTGGTGCTTCAGAGAAAGAGCAAATGCCCACTTCTGTCCAAAACAGGGCCCGGTGTGTGGCTTGCTGAGGACTGTTATTTATTTGGCCCTGCTGGTAATGACGGCTCCTCACCTACTTGCCCCAATCCGAGGAGGAGCCCTGGGCTGGAATTTCCTGTTTTCTGAGGGCTCCGGGGGCTGCCCCAGCAGGCCGACTCCCCTGGTGCCGCCGTTCCAGGGTGTTCCAGGCCAGGCTTGCCGCCTCTCCTTGCGGGGCTGGCTGCAGGCCTCTCCAGGTCTGGGCTTGCCGGCTGCGAGGTGGAAGCGTTGAGGGACTCCGTCGCCCGACACCAGGTGCCCAGAGGCCGGAGGTCCGTGCGCCCCGGCCGCGGCCCCGGCCCGGGCCCAGCCCCGCGCCCCTCGCCATGGGCCTGGCCCTTGCCCGCGGGCCCTGAGCATGGAGCGGGGCTGGCCGCCCGGGGACAGTTGCAGCCGGGAGCGGCCCGCCGCCTGCCGCCGCGCCCTCAGCGTCTGCGACTCGCTGGACCTGCACGGCGCCCCGACCGGCCGCGCCGCCGTCGCCCTCCAGGCCGCCCTGAGCGCCGCGCGCGAACAGCCGGCGCGGCCGCGGAGCGTGTGCTCGGGAGGCCCGGGGCCGCCGCCCGCCGGCGCCCGCAGCCTGCTGCTCGGCCTCCTGCGCCCGCGCCTCGGCCGCCGCGGCCCCGCCGACGGCCGCCCGCAGGCTCCGGGGCCCGCGCCTTCGGGGCTCCCCGGTTCGGCCGCGCCCAGCCCGGCGCCCAGCCCCGCGCCCAGCCCCGCGCCGGCCCGGCGCAGCCGCACGCGGGGGGCCCAGGAGCCGCGGCCGCGGCCCACCAGCATGACGTTCCTGGAGGTGAACCGCCTGGAGCTGGCGGCGGCCGAGGGCGCGGGCGCGGGGCTGGGCCGCGCGGGCAGCGCGGGCTTCTTGCGGGGCGCCTCGCTGTGGAGCAGCCAGCGCTGGCAGGTGCTCCGCGGCGGCGGCGGCGGCGGCGGGCGCGGCGCCCCGAGTCCCCGGCGCGGCCTGTCGGCGCTGAGGAAGAGTTTCAGCTTCCGCCTGCGCCGCGGCCAGGAGATCCGGCGTGCCGAGTCGGGGCTGCTGCCCCGGGCGCGCACCCGCAGCGACGGCGACGCCAGCTCCCTGGGCGCCTTCCCCAGCCGCCGCGACCTGTTGCTGGGCGCCGAGGCCCCGCGCGCCGCGCCCGAGCCCGGCCGGCCCCGCACCGCCGCCGGCCTCTGGAGACTGCTCACCAGCCGCTTCCGCCGGAGGGAGCCCGCGCCCGCCGAGCCGCTGTGGAGCCGCCGGGCGGCCGCGGCCCCCGGGCTCCTGGGCGCGCCCAGCGGTAAGGGAGAGAGCCCGGCCTGGGAGTCCTCTCTGGCTGGAGCCCCTTGTTGAGAGCGGGGGTGAGAACAAACCGTGAACCTGCCTGGGAGAGGTGGGTGTGGTGTGCGGGGCCAGGGACCAAGTGAGATCGGCGCCCCTTTGGGCTCTGGGTCGCTGATGGGCCGGGGAAGTGGCCGTGGCAGAGGAGGCCTTCCAGGTGCGTCCAGTCGGGGTCGCCCGCCGCGGGGTGCTACCTCTGGCCCGTGGCCTGGTATGGTAGGAGACGAGGTCCCTTCCTCACTTTTGGCACCTGCAGAATTGAGGCCCAGGAGGGGCGGAGGCTGAACGAGTTTCTAGCTTCAGGGCGGGGCTTGAGCCCTCCCAGCGGCTGTTTGTGCAGATGAGCTGAGACTACTTGTGGACCCGATCGATGGTGGTGGCTACTCTTTGAGACAGCCTGGGGAGGGCAAGCAGGCAGAGAGGCCCGCCCAGGCCAGGGCCACCTGGAGCTGGCTGGAGGATGTCTGTTACAGTGCAGAGTTTAAAGAACACGGGTCTGGCCGTCGGGGGGAGGGGGACTCTGGGCAGCTGGAGGCTTCCTTTCCCGGGACACTGCCAGAGGCAGGCCAGAGCTGAGAACTGGAGCCCAGGCAGCCCAGGAGGCGGGTCCCTGGGGAAAGAAAGAGTGGTGGCCTCCCAACTAAGGAGGAGCTTAGGGAGGAGGGCCAGTTGGGCAGGCTAGATTCATTCAACCTGCCCTTCACAGAACAAGGCCAGGTAAGGGCTCCTCCCTCTTCACCCTGCCTAGGAATGTGGTGGGTGGCCCCACCCTGTGAGGGTGAGCTGTCCCTACTCGCAGGAGGCTGGCCCCCCTGCCCAGCTGCCAGGCGCCCAGCCCAGCTTGGGTCTGAGCTGAGACCTATTGGAGAGGCCTCTCATCTGGGCCCTGGTGGCACCAGGCCGGGTGTGACAGCTCAAGGTGGGAACCGCCTGCTGGAGCAGTAAGAGATCAGGAGGCACACAGGCCCAGGCGGGGGGTACCTGGGCCCACACCTCTCAGGGTCCTCTCCCCTGAGGACTATCATTCTTCCGGTCCCCTCCAGAAGAATTTTCCTGCTGCTCTCTAGGGAATCAGGGGTGAGGGTTGGGGTCCCATCAGGACCGTGCTGTTTTCTGGCCTTGGCCCAAGAAGGGGCAGTGTAGGACACAGCTGGTTGCAGATAGCACAGGTGTGTGCCACCTCGGTCCTGATGGGTGGCCTTCTCTTCTGCAGACTCCTTTGTGAACAGCCAGGAGTGGACCCTGAGCCGCTCGGTGCCGGAGCTTAAAGTGGTGAGTGAGCCCTGTGGGAGGTCCAGGCCGCCCTGGGGCTGGGTGGGTACGGATAGAGCAGTGGGCCCAGGCTCTGCTGCACCCCACCCCCTCGCCCCCGATGCCAGACCCTTCCTTTTCAGGTCTTGGCCTCTCTCCGAGGCCCCTTGCTTCTGGTCCTTTCCTTTCTGGCCCTTAGCTCTGGCCCCTCTCCTTCCTAACGTCATCTGCCTTTCCTGCCCCGTCTCTTCCCTCTGACCGCTGCTCTCACCCCTTCCTCTCCCACAGGGCATTGTGGGGAACCTGTCTAGTGGGAAGTCGGCCCTGGTGCACCGCTATCTGACAGGGACGTATGTCCAGGAAGAGTCCCCTGAAGGTGAGCGTCATTGGCTTGCCTGGGCTCTGAGGCTGGCCCCTCTGCCCCCTTCCTCTCTTTGCTGTCGTCTGTGCAAAGTGGGGGCTGGAGCCCCTTGTCCTTCCAAGTCCTCCCGTCTCCTGTGTTGCTAGCTGTGGATTTCAGAATCGCTTGGCCCCCGTGGGCTCTCCCAGTTTGGGGCCTGACCGTGCACTCTGTCCTAGGGGGTCGGTTTAAGAAGGAGATTGTGGTGGATGGCCAGAGTTACCTGCTGCTGATCCGAGATGAAGGAGGCCCCCCTGAGCTCCAGGTGACGCTCCTGCCCCAGCCCCGGCCCGTGGCGCCCCTTTCCCGAGGATCTGGTTGGGGCTGGGCAAAGCTGTGTGTGTGTGGACAAGGGCGCGGAGGTTGCCCGTGAGCAGGTGAGGGTGGTAATTCTGCTCCGTCCCCCTAGTTTGCTGCCTGGGTGGACGCGGTGGTGTTTGTGTTCAGCCTGGAGGATGAAATCAGCTTCCAGACCGTGTACAACTACTTCCTGCGGCTGTGCAGCTTCCGCAATGCCAGCGAGGTGCCCATGGTGTTGGTGGGCACGCAGGGTGAGCGGGCACACGGGGCTGGCACGGGGGAGGCGTGGTCCCGGGTCCCTCCCCTCTCGGTGCTTCCTGAGCCCTGGTGTCACCCCAGAACGGGCAGCGCCTCCTTGCCGTGCGTGCGCACGCTGGATCTCCCCCCGCTAGACCCTCCCACCTGCGTGACGATCGCGCCCGTGTCTTTTGAGACGCGGGAACAGAGCGGCTGGCTCATTTCTCCTCTGAGTCGGTGGCAGGGCTGGTCTAAGGCCTGGAGGCCCTTACGCTTGTGCTCCGTGTCGCCCGCCGTCTCGGCTCCCCGCCCACCCGGCCTCTGCCCCAACGACCCTCCCTGGCCGTGGCACCTGCTTCTCAGCCGGCTGAGTAAATTCCCACCCTCCCGCCTTTGACAGACGCCATCAGTGCCGCAAACCCCCGGGTCATCGACGACAGCAGGGCCCGCAAGCTGTCCACAGACTTGAAGCGCTGCACCTACTACGAGACGTGCTCTACCTACGGGCTCAACGTGGAGCGCGTCTTCCAGGACGGTAACTCGGGCGCGGGGCGGGACGGCGCCCCCCGGAGCGCGGCGCAGGAGGCTCTGCGGCCGGCGGGGAGCCGTGGGCCCTGGTGGGGGCGGGGGACGGCTCTAAGCCGGGCTTCTCCCTTTCCCCCCAGAGGGGTAACTGACTCTGCTGTCCCCTGCAGTGGCCCAGAAGGTCGTGGCCTTGCGGAAGAAGCAGCAGCTGGCCATTGGGCCCTGCAAGTCACTGCCCAACTCCCCCAGCCACTCGGCAGTGTCCGCTGCCTCCATCCCGGCCGTGCACATCAACCAGGTGCGGCCAGCCTCCCCGCCTCCCGCCATGTGTCCTCCCCACCGCCCTCATCATCCTGTCTGTCTGCCTGCGTGTCCCCACCCCGTCTGCTCTCGCGCCTTGCGGATCGTGTGGAAGCGCTGGCTTGAGTCCCCCATCGCCTGCACGCCTGGCCTGGCCTCATCTGTGCCCCGTGGTGACCGCTTCCCCGTAGCGTCCATCCCTGCAGCCACTTTAGCTGAAGCATCCTGAGCGCTCGCTCAGGTCGGTGCCGATAGAGCCGTGTCAGGAGCTACGCCCCGCGGAGCCACACTCAGGAGGCGCAGAAGAGTTCTCTTAGGCCCACTTGCCCCTCACCTGTGGGGCCTGCATTTGGAAGGACAGCACGTGCCCCACAGGGACCAACGGCCTTTGTGCCGTGAGGGGCGTTAGGGGTGTTCCGAGCCGGGTCCTGCCCGTACTTTTCCCGTAATGCCCCTCGGATGCCTGCCCGCTCGCTGCCTACTGCCTGGTTGTTTCCTGGCCCTTGGCGTTTGGGTCTGGCCCTTCCTTTTGTAACTGTTAACCCGACTCCATGGCCGGCTCTGCAGAAAGCCCTGGGTCATCACAGATGAGCCGGATCGAGTGGTCAGGCGGACAACCTCCGCTCTCCTTCCGCCAAGGGCTGTTGTCTTGAGGGCCTGCCCCGGCCCACCAGCTTCCTGAGGACAGTCTGGTGGCTTTTTCCAGAGGCCCCTCCGTTAGTGTGTAGAAGACAGACAGTTTAGTTTCCCTGAAAGCGTCCCCCACGGAGAAGAGGTCTGTCTTCACTATCTCTGAACCGCTGCGCCTCAGCTGGCACATTTCAGGGCGTGTACATCTCGGCTCTGCGCGCGGGCCCTGCCGGGTGGCTCTGCCGGCCGAGGGCCAGCGTTGTGCTCTTTGTGCGCAGGGGAGGATTCGAAGAGGCTGTCAGGGCGGGACACCTTCTCTACCCAGTGACCGTCTTACGGGCAGGCAGGGAGCAGGCCTTGGGCCGTACGTGTTTCCCGGGTCCCAGGGCAGTCACTGCTGTGCACTCTCTGTCTCCATCCTGTGATCCCTTCTGTCTCTCTTCCTGTCCCACCTCTGTCCCTCATCCGCTTACTCTGGTGGCAGTCTTTGCTCTGGTCTGCTCTCGGGCCTCGGCTCTCCCGGACCCCTGCCCCTGTCGCACACACTGTCCAGAAGCAGGCCTCAGGCTCCCCTGGCCCCCCTGAGCCCCACCCTGGCCTCCTGCCTCTTTGGCATAGGACCTGGGAGCTCATCCAAGGTGACCTCTTGCTTCGCGCCAGACCCACCCGTGAGATAAGACCCCACAGTGCGCTCACTTAACTCTCACCTCTGTCACTTAACTCTGGCCCGCAAGCGCTGCCTCTGATTCAGCTCGCTGGTGGGCACAGAATCACCCCTGCCGGGGCTCTCGGGGGGCAGCCCCGTGCGGTAGTGACTGCGTCCCGCTGGCCTCCAGGCCGCCTCTGCTGCCCCATGAGTCCCAGGCCAGGTCCCCATGCCTCAGGGGTTCCCAGCTCCCACCTGCTGCCTGCCCCTCACCCCAGAGCAGCCCTCAGCAGCCCTCTCTGTCCTTAGGCCACGAATGGCGGCAGCAGCGCCTTCAGCGACTACTCATCCTCAGTCCCCTCCACCCCCAGCGTCAGCCAGCGGGAGCTGCGCATCGAGACCGTGGCGGCCTCCTCCACCCCCACACCCGTCCGCAAGCAGTCCAAGCGGCGCTCCAACATCTTCACGGTATGTGCCCCGAGCCCTGCCCTGGCACCTGCCCGGCTGCCTTCACTGAGTAGGCGGGACCCAGCCCCCAGCTGGGAGGGAGCAGGCAAGAACCGCAGACAGCCGGGCCACGGGGCAGCCTGAGTCGGGAAGATGCCACCGCAGGCTCTCCATCCGCACAGACACACACAGCTTCCATGGGCCCCTTACCAGGGCCCTCGCGCACATCCAGACTCTTCCAGATTGTTCTTCTGTGCCCACAAGGGCTTTCCCGCAGCGTATCCATACATACTGTCCTGCCTCCGCTGCATACACTCACCCCCTCTCCCTGACCCTTAGGTCTTCTGGGCCAGCTTAGCTTGAAGGATCTTTGGACGTGTCTGTCCTAACTCCCTGCTCCCTCCACCCCCTGCCCGACGCTCTTGATTCCACAGTTGTGAACTGAGCCCCCTAAGTTTTTGGCCCAAGGCCGCACGGAGATTAGCTGGTGGAGCCAGAATGGGGGGCTCAGGCCTCCTTGTCCGCACTCTGTTTTCTCTGTGACCTTACGCTTCCCACCCGCGCCTGTGGGTCCCCCAAAGGCTTAGACAGCTTTCCCCAGGCCTCACCTCCCCACCTCCAGCCCTCAGTCAGGCTCCCGCCCTCACAGACCTCACACCAGGGACCTTCCACTGCCTTCCACTGCTAGGGGCCCAGCCCCTCAGCTCTTAGGTGCCCCCAGCATCTGAGACACAGTGCCCCCAGCCCCTCACCTCCAGCCGGGACTTGGCTGGGTCATTCTGGGAGGCTTGGGTCAGACACAGGTGGCTGAGCTGCCCGTGTGGATTCTCAGGAGATCACTCTGTACTGCTGCGTCAGTCCGTGCGCCTCTTTCGGACCATCAGGGCTTGGTCCCCAGCCTGGTCCCGCGGCCGGCCGGCCGGGCAGGCCCCGCCAGGCTCTCGGGAGCCCCGCCCAGACAGAGCCAGTGCCCCCAGGCCTTGTTCATTCATTCTCGCCTCCGCCCGCCCGGCACACTGCCGCTCCCGGTGTGCCCTGGTCCGTCCGCCCTGTGCCTGCCGTGTGCCCCCTCCTTGTCCATGCCGACCAACCCTTCCTGCTGACAGCTGCCGCCGCATGGCACTTCCCCGGCCCCGACCCTGCCTAGACCTGAAGCTTTTTGTTTCTGTTCATGCCCATTGAGACACACAGAGCCCTGGGCTGCCTGCTTGTGCCCACGCCCGCTGCTGCCGCTGCCGTAGAGCCCTCGGGTGCCTGTGTTTGCAGTGACCGCCGTCTGCGCCCTTGGCATCTGCTGTCTGACACCCGCTCCCTCAGCACCATCCCGAACCTCCCACTTCCTCCGCTGCCAGGCCTGCAACACCCCAGGGCACGCTCTCCTCCCTCTGCCCCCCCTTCTATCCACCGTCCGTGCGCAGCCCCCGGCCTCCTCGCCGCGGCCCCTCGTGCCCCCTGCCCTGTGCTCTCCGCTGCCTGCTCCGCTGTGCTGCCTCCGCCTGCCATCCTTGCTGCGCGCGCCCATGGCACAGCCTTCCCTCGGGCCCTTTCATTCTCTCCATCTTCACTGTGGCGACCTTAGTTTTTCTTTCCATTGTTTCCATGGTGACCTCACTTGCGCCATTGTCCACGAGGAGGCCTCGAGACATGTCCGTCTCCAGGAGTGCATCTCGGGACCTCCCCCTCTCATCGTTGCTGTTGGGGCCACCTCCTCGCCCTCATCGTCCTCCCCAGCAGAGCCACGCCTGCTCTGTGGCCTGGTGTCCTTGTGACCCACCCCCCTGGATGTGGCCATCGATGTCCCCAGTCTCCCCCATGACTTCATGTACTCATTCTGTTGCCACTCTTGCCCCGGTTCCCATCCTGGGCGGTGGGGGGGGGGGGGCGGGGGGCTGCCCCTCGGGGCTCCCAGGGATCCTCCGGTGGTTGGGGGGGCCTCCTGGCTCACCAGCCTGGCTGGGGCAGGCTGCAACCCCCCCCCCCCCAACCAGCTCTTTGCTCCGGGGACCCGGTGGTGGTAGTCCCAATCCACCTTCCTCCTCCCTGGGCCGAAGGGGCAGAGGCCGTGGCGCCCAGGAGACACCCCGGGCAGGTGCTGATGGTGGAGCTGCAGGCAGCAGCCTCTGGCCCGATTCTTTCTGCTCCCTCGGTTGACACCCCCCCCCCACCCCCCCGCGCTGCATTTGCAGTCCTGTGCCCTGTGTCCTCGGCTCCTGGCAGCCTGGGACAACAGGAGGGACAGGGGCCCCGGCTGCCCAGTGGCGAACATTCCCCGATGAGATGGACTGCCCAGCGGCCTCTGCCGCCACCGCCTCCTCCTCCTCCTCCTCCTCCTCCTCCTCTTCATCCCGCTGCCTCCTCTCCCCAGGCACCTGGGTCTCTGCCCTCACCAGTGCTGACCGACTCGTGCGGGGCTTGAGTATAACTTGCCAAAATCTTTATTCTTTCGATATTTGCAGATATGTGCCACTGTTTCCAACTTTTCATCAACAAAAAGGCCTTTCCAACTCCTTCCAAATTAGAAGACCAGGTGGTGACACACAGCACCTCTGGACATTCTCCCCTGTGCGGGGCCGGAGGCGGGCCGGGCCTTGGGACTGCTCTCAGATGAGAAGCGGCCGCCGTGCTCCCCACTCCAGAGACCCACAGGAACCTTTGTAACTAACCCCCACCCCCAGGGAAGGCTAGGAACGCTGGAGCCCGCGGCTGGGGGCTGCCGGGGGACCAGGCCCGGCTGGACGCGCTGCGCCAGGCTCGCTGCATGGAGAAGAAGGGAGCTCGGCCCCACGCCCGGCGCCCCGGGCCAGCGCAACGAGGCCCCCGAGGGGCGGGGGCGTCCGAGCGCCCGCCCCGGCCCAGCTGCTCCTGGGGGGAGCTTTCCCGCCCCTCCCTCCTCTGCTCCTTCCTGCATGGACTCCTGCCGTTCCTGCTCCGCTCCGGACGCCACGCCCACGCCGCGCGCGCTTGCCTTTCCCCCTCTTGGCCCCTCCCCGTTTCCTAGGATCCGCATTGGGGCGGGCTCTGCCCCAGGAGCCTGGCAGGGGCGCAGGGCCTCTTTTGGCCTCTCTCCTCTCTCTCTCCATCCACTGTGCCCCTCGGGCCTCGCCGACCGCGCTCGGTGCAACGTGCCGTGTGGTGTCTGTGCCGCAGACGGGCCCCTGCCCGCTCACTTCTGGACTTGGCTCTCCCCGGTTCTCGTGCCCTGTGCTCCCAGCCGTCCCTCAGCCCCACCGTCCACCTCTCCTCGCCCCTTCCCTTCTCTTACGCCCCAGCCCCCTGGGCTGCGCGCTCCTTGCGCCCTCGGTATTTCGTGTCCTTGCTCTTTTGTAAGGGACGGGCCTGGCTCAGTGACCTGTGCTGCTCTGTATGGTGCCGTGTGTAAGAATAAACCCGTTGGAATACTCGTGGTCTCAGTTCCTTCCCGGTCCCGCCGCCCCGGCCCCGCCCCCACTGCTAGGGCCTGCCCAGGAGGAGGGAGGAGGGGAGGGCTGGGGAGTCCAGGCGGGCAGCTGTCCCCCGTGGGCCCTGCGCCCCTCTAACACGCCTCCTCTTTTCTCTTTCAGTCTCGAAAGGGTGCCGACTTGGACAGGGAAAAGAAAGCCGCCGACTGCAAGGTGGACAGCATCGGGAGCGGTCGGGCCATCCCCATCAAACAGGTCAGCAGTCCCTTCCCCTGTGGCCAGAGAGCAGTGGAGGTGAGGGATGAGGCCCAGGAAACGCTGGAGGGCGGCGCTCTTCAGCGCCTCTGGGGGCTGGTTACTGTAAGGCCAGCACTGCCCCTGCCGGGCCTGAATCCTCAATGAGAGAGCGGATCGCCTGCTGAGGGCAAACCCCCCTGGGAAGAGAGGCTACCGGGCGGGAGCTCGGCCGCGTCCTCCTCACCACCACCGGGGGGCAGCAGAGAGCCACCTGCCGTCCTCACCGGCTGGCCCGCGCGGGCTGGCGCTTCTGGAGCCGGGCGACCTGGCCCACCTCTCCCAGTCCCAGAAAAGGAATTCACAAAAGGGTACCCCGGGAGGGCTGGTCCTCCCCTGGGTTCATTGGTGCAGTTCTGTCCACACGAGCCTCTGTTCGCTGGTAAAGGAGGAGCTGAGTTGGGCTGCCCCCTCCTGGCCCCCTTTTTTTTTCTGAGTCTCTGCCTGGCAGGGCTGGGCCACTAGACAACCCCTACCCCCCCTCCCACCCCCCGCCCCCAGAGCGGTCCCCGAGCCGGAAAAAGACATTGAACAACGGAGGGCGTCCTTATGCAAAGATGGCGGTGTGTCGAGCAGGGTTCTTGAGCTGCTGAGCTGGATGGGGGTGAAGCGAGGAGGTGTCCGTCTCTGAGGTGCCCATGAGGTTGGGGGCGGTGGCTTGGTTGGTTGGTCTGCTGGGCCCGGCGCGGATCTTGGGAGCTGGTGGTGAGACGCGCCGTGTCTACAGGGGCCACGTTGTCTGTCAGGTGTTGACCACAGAGGAGACTGGTGTGGCCAGACCACCAGAGCTTGGCCAGGCCCGGGCCCTGGGGTCGGGTTAGTCCTCCAGGCTGGGCCTGCTGGGGCCCATGGGCAGTCTGACCAGAATTCCTATGTGAGAGTGAGATTCCGACCCCACAGTGAAGGTTATTTAGAATGGAGACCCCTGGAAGTGTCAGGGTCCCAGAAGGCAGGGAACTACCCGTCACGTAATGCCTCTGCCCTCCCCTGAAATAGCGTCACACTGAGGCCTGGCAGAGACCAGTCTAGTGGGGCCACCTCCGGGGAGGCCACGTGGAGTGGCTGAGAGAGACGTGTCTGTGTGTGTGTGTCTGGGTGCAGAATCGGACACCACAAACCTGTTGGTGATGTGATCCCGTGTCTCTGGGACTCTGCAGACCCACCACCTCCTTGGGGGCGGTGGGGGGGGGGGCGCGAGCCGGGCACCGTGGATGCGTCTCACGGAGGCCCGTCACTGTCTGCTTTGGGGGCGGGTGCATTCTGAGAGGGTGTATTCGCGCACACAAACGTTGAATAAATACAAGAGAACACTTTCTCCAGGGCCTTTGCTCTGAGATAAACGTGGTCTCAAATGCCTGCGTCCTGTTTGGGGTCCCATCTTGTTTGGGGGTACGGGCTAAGGTATCTGTTCCCTGAATCCCCCACAGAGAGGGGAGGGGAAAACTGAGGGGTGGGGGTGAGGCCCTGTGAACTTGCACCCGGGGTTCAGGCCCAGCCCCTGGCCGGCCTAAGGGGTCGACTAGGCCACTTGGCCGATACAGGCCACTAAGCCTCAGGGACCCCCTGCAGGAAGGAACCTGAGCGCTGATCCGCGGTGGGATCTCTCTCTCGGGGCGGTTAGGGTGTGCCTGCGCTGGGGTTGGGGGGGTGCTCCCTGCTCTAGTTTCCCAGCCCCAGGGGCTCATCCTCGGGTGACTTCCCCCAACCTCCAGCTGCCCGCCCGGGCGCTCTGGCCCCTTCCCCACCCTCGGGTCCCTTCCTCCCCATTCCACTCCTTCCCCCTCCCCGCCCCCCCACTCCTGCTGGGAGTGGAGATTGCATTTCAGTTGCCATTTGCATTCCCAATCAATCCGGACTCCGCAATTAAGCCGGCTGGCGGAGCTGGGAGGGAGGCGGCGGCGAACGGGTCCTCTGGGGCTGGCGCCTCCGCGCCGCTCCCATTCCGCCCCAGATTGCTTCCTGCTCCGCCGTGCGCAGCCGGGCCGGCCAGGGAGGGGAGCAGGAACCCCTGTAGCTCGTCTCCCTCCTCGGAAGGCAGGACTCGAGAGGGAAGGAGGTGCCGGGTAGGCAAGGCCTATCCACTATGCGGCTAGCCCAGCCTTTGCCGCCTGCTCTGCGTCTGGGCCGGGCTGGCAGGTGAGAGGCGGGCTGGAGGCGCGAGTGGGTGGCAGGTTGAGGCCCTGGCCGGCTTTTCTCCATCAAGCCGGCACTCCTCCCACACCCCTGCCGGTGAGCTCACTGAGCTCATTAGCGCTGGGCTGGTCCGTGGCTCCTCCGTGGCTCCTCCCCGACCAAGGCCCAGGTGAAGGAGGGGAGAGAGTTCTGGGTAGAAAAGGGCCTCCCTCCTTGGCATCCTGAGTCCTGATTCCGTGCTGGGAAGAGGGAGGAAACCTCCATACGTGAGTCTGCTCTCCCTATCTGTCTGTGGAAACTGAGGCTCAGGCGGTCACTTGTTTGATGTTAGGGGCTAGCTGGCCGCAGAAGGGGGAGCGGAGTCTGGCTTCCCTTTCCCTCGACCTGACCCGGAGCTGGGACCGGGCCCAGGAGGGAAGGGCTCGGCCATGATAGAGAGGAAGGGTCAGGCGAGGGAGGCCAGGGCGGGGCCTGGGAGGACTTGAGAACAGAGGCTGACGTGGACTCTCCCACTGGAGGCTGAGGAGGTGTGGAAGAAGGAGAGAGGAGGGGCAGGGGAGCTGCCGTCCCCCCAGCGCTTCCTGAGGGCACTGGGTGAGACTGGGGGCTGCCTTGTCCAGAGTCTGGCTGTTGGTTCTCATGGGTGTTGTCCACAGCCCGGGGACGGGGAGCAGCTTACCGTTGCCTTGTTCCTGGCTGTGAGGGGGTGGATGCCACGCCCAGAAGCAGGTCACTGAGGCTCCTTCATGGACCCCTGGGCAGGGGCCTGACTGCCTTCCGGAATGTTCCAGCCACCCACTCCAGCGAAGGTCCCATTAATACCACTCGTCTTCAGGTGCTCCATGTGAGGATAGGGTGTCTGGTGCTGAGGGGGACCGGGTGGTAGAGCGTGTCCTCAGATGGCCCCGGACGCTCAACTGAGTCTCCCCGCAACGGCATCTGCCTTTTGGGGGCGGCGGGAAGAAAGAGAGAAAGGAAGAAGTGCTAGTGGGGATGTATTGAAAGGTGGGAGACTTTCTCAGCCCCATCTTGGTCCCTCGTGAGGAGGTAGATCGGGCAGGAAATTCCAATCGCCTGTTGGCTAACCTCCTCCCTTTAGGACTGAGCCTGCTCTCCGGAAGAGCTTAGAGAGGAGGTGTGAGAGAATTGGGGTTAACCTCCCCCTTTGGGCCCCAGAACCATAGGTGATACTATTTCCTCATACTTGAATCTCTCTCTCTTTTTTTTAATGTTTATTTATTATGAGAGAGCACGTGCAAGCAGGGGAGGGGCAGAGAGAGAGAGAATATGCCAGGCAGGCTTTGTGCTGTCAGCGCAGAGCCCGACGTGGGGCTCGAACCCACGAACCGTGAGATCATGACCTGAGCCAAAGTTGGACGCTTAACCGACTGAGGCCCCAGGCGCCCCCACACTCGAATCTCTTAATCCCGGTTTTCCTGCTTGTCTGAGAGCAGGGCCCTCCATTCCTAAGGGAGAAGGCCTTGTGATCAGGGCCACATCTTTGAGCTCCTCCTCTCTGGTGCCCACTGCGGTTGGGCTCCGGGTGCTTCCCCTGCTCTCCTAGGCCGCTGCTGATCCTCACTCCCCGCTTGAGCCCCCTCCTGGTGGCTGTGCCCTTGGAGTTTTGTCTGGGAATCTCCAGGCGGCACTGCCTCTTGTCGGCCCTCCTGCCTTCGGTTGATGCTGGTCCTGAGAACCTGCCACCGGGACCTGTTGGTGGTACTGTCCTTCCCCTGACCCCCGCTCCTCTCCTCAGCCATTCCTTCTCCTGTGATGACTGTCGTGTCAAGGAGAGAGCCAGAGACGGGTGAGGGCCTCTTCAGGGGTTGTCCTTAGAGGCAGGTGGAGGCCGTTCTTGGAGTTCTCTGCAGGTGTCCTCCCCTTTCAGCATCTCTGGCGGCCACGGTCTCAGCTGGCTTCTTTCAACCCACCCACCGGACGTTCGCCGAGTGCCTGCCGTGTCCCAAGCACTGTCATGGTGCTGAGGGTGTGTCAGTGAACAAAACACACGGACAGGCTTGCAGGGGAAATTTGGTCGCTGAGCTCTGTGGCCGGGGCTGCGCCTTGGGGAGTCTGGAACATTCTGGGGGCGGTTAGGGGATTTCTGCCCTATTCACCCACCCCTGGAGACACACGGGCAGGAGCGTCACTGCCAGAGGCCACCTGAAACCCTGCCTCCTGCTGCTGGCACGGCCCCACGACTCCGGGGAAGGGGGCGGCCCCCAGGCTGCTTGCTGGTGAACCGTCAGGGAAGCCCAAGTTCCGTGGAAGGTCCCGTCTAACTGGCTTCCCCCAGGTCGGCTCTGGTCCTTTACAGCCTCTCTGCTCAGAGGAGCACAGTGGCCCAGGAGGACGGGCGACGGAGGACGGTGTTCCCTAGTGCCCCCCTGACCTTCTCCGGGCCCCCCGACGTGCGGGGCTGGCACCTGTCTCTGATCCCGCCTCTGTCCTCAGGGCATCCTGCTGAAACGGAGTGGCAAGTCCCTGAACAAGGAGTGGAAGAAGAAGTACGTGACGCTCTGTGACAACGGACTGCTCACCTACCACCCCAGTCTGCACGTGAGTCTGGGGGAGGGGTTGGGGACCCGAGGAAGAGTGACCCGAGTGGAGGGGGGCGCTGACTCCACGACTGAAGGGAAGCAGGCCTCAGTGGGTTCAAAGGCACCTGCCCTTCGGGAAGAGCCTCACTTTGGCGGCTTGGGAACCACACCGCCTGTGCGACCGAGGCCGGGGCCGAGCCCTTCATTCTAAAGTCTGACTTGTGGCTGCGCCCTTGGGAGGAGACTCACCCCCGGGGATGGCTGCCTCTAGGCGAGGCTGCTGTGTGCGGTCGGGCCCCACATCCTGGCCCCTGCTTGTGGAGAGAGCGGGATTGGGCCCCACTTACCTGGAATTGCTCAAGCTGGGGATGCCGGTGTCACCGCCCAGTTGTCTCTTGGGGAGCCACGCGAGCACGGGAGTCCCTGGGTTCCCGGGCCTGGGGTGATGGAGAGCCGGGGGGCAGTTGGGCCGGGGCTGCGGAGAATGGCACGCGTCCTCTCGGGGAAAGGGAGCGTGGGGGTGGCGACGATGGCGGGTGGAGGGGTCTGGGGGGGGGTGGCCTGTGCCCCGGCGAGGGGGGCGGTGCGGTGACTGTAGAGTGGCCCCCGTGGCAGCTCTCCCACCCTTCCCGCCTCCCGCCTCCCCTCACCGCGTGGCTCCAGCACACAGCTGTCACCAGAATCCATCTCTGTCACCGCCCCACTGTGGGGCTAATGAGTTCTCCCGTGAACCCCCTCAAGCACAGCACGCGGGCCGGCCCCACCCCCGGCCCAGGAGCCCAGGGCCTGCCTCCGAGGGTCCCTTGGCTGCCTCTGAATCTGCACAAGGTGTCGGGGAGGCCCGACCCAAGAGGCGCCGGGGATGCGCGGTTCTGGCCGTAACCCGGTCCCGAGGGCACCGCCCAGGCACGAAAACGCACGAAGGCCCGGCTCGGGAATAGCGGCCGGGCGGTCTGCTTCCCATCAGGCCGGAGCCCGGCCTCGCCCTCCTGGGTTTCTCCGTATCCGACTCCTCGGGCACTAACCGTTCCCCTTAACTCGGGGGACGCCGCTACTTAGCGTTTCCTCCTAGCGTCTCATCCTCCACAGGGTGGGAGCCGGCCTCAGGAGACTGGGGGGTTGAGGACGGGCCACACCAGGTGGCCTTGGGGACTTGGTAGAGGCCCCTCAGCACCATCCCCTCCCCTACTCCAGCGGCCGCCTTGTACGCAGACCCGGTCCTGCCGCTGAGCCCGTGCGAGGCAGCGCGACACAGGTGTCCTAGAAAGTCACGGGGCCTCCTGCAGGTACAGGGCTCTGTAGCACAGAGACAGCAGAGCCGCGGCATTTCCCAGCCAGGCCCGATTCTAGGCCAGTCTAGCTCCTGCTAACTCCCAGCTGCTTGTATTTTCACCCCGGCCGCCCCGGCCCCCAGGCAAGATGGACTCGCTCTCCTCAGGCGGCGTCTTGCCAGTGGAGCTGGGAACTAGCCTCTCCGAAGCATCCTAGTCCTCCCTACACCCCTCCCCGCTCCGTGTGGGGGTGGCCTTGGCGTTCCCCTCTGTGCACCCTTACCTGTTCTTTCTGCTTTGTGCCGCCCTAGCTGTGTCTGTCCCCTTAGCCTGTCCCCATGTCTCAGATAATGGAGGAAGCCCGGAGAGGGGGAGGGGGACCGTAGAGGGGTCCCGGGACACAAAGGAATGTGTGAGGTGCTGTGTTTGGTTTGGGTTTAGGAAGGGAAGGTAAAGGCTCGCGAGAACTCTGGTTTTACACTCAACCAATTAGAGAGCAGAAGCTTGGCGGGGCCGGCTGGATCGTCATCGGTCACCCAGCCACTGGCTGAGCTAATACTTGGACCCATGACTTTGACTCGGAGCATCACCCGGAATTTTCTGCATGTGCCGAGAGCAGCTCTCTTTGGGGCTGGCTGAGAAAGTTCTCGGAGAGTTAACATCCGGGCAAGTGTTGCCTAGACTGTTGTCAGGAAGGGTGGAGGGAACCCATGGGCCTGCCTGGGCCAGGATGGGTGCCTGAGCTTCTCCGAGTCCCTTCCAGCGCCTCGCCTGTTGAGCTCTGTGCTTCTTGGTGTGTTCAGGGGCCTGGGACGGGATGTGGGTGGCAGGGGCTTCCAGCCCCTTCCTTGCTTTCCTGCAAGGTGAGTCTAAGAGGCAGGCGGCCCTGCTGGCCTCTTGTTCTCTGGGCCACGGGACCTCGTGGAGAGGTTGAGCGAAAGGCTCCTCTGAGAGCACAGGCTCTGTGTCCGCTCTTCATCCATTGACTCTGGGATCAAAACCTATGTCTTCCTCCCACGCCAGCATCCGAGGGGGACTGGGCTGTGCAGATGGCAGCATCCCTGCCCTGTGGGCGCTGCTTTTCTCAGCAGATACGAATCGGGGTTCAAAACAGAAGCCGGAGTGAAGACCAAATCAGGGCTCGTCACGTGCCGCTGCGTGACCGGGGTTTGCGTCTCCTCCTGGCTAAGGCCGCCCGCTCCGTCCGCCCCCCTCGCTTCTTGCTTTCCTTCCTCGGTTGCAGCTCTCAAGTGTTGCTGGCTTACCTGCCTCCGTCTCCTCTTTGCCGTGTTTCCCAACCTGAGCAAGCGTCTTAGTTGACCGCCATCCCCGTGCCGAGGGCGGCCTGTCTCCCGGGAGGTTCCCTCCTGTTCGGGCGCCGTGCGGCCGAGGGGCCTTCCGGTAACCCCAGAGGGACGCGCACTACTCTGGGCCTAGGGTGCTGCCGTCTCAGGGACCAGAGGGCGGCCGTACCGGTGACTCACCTGCCGACAGAGGCCAGTGGGGTTGGAGGGACTGGAAGGGCGTACAGAGGAAGGGCTGGTGGGCAGGCCTCAAGCCTTACGCCCGATCCTTGCCTGGCCCAAGAGAGCCCGCCACAGCCTCCCCCATTTTGCAGCCAGCGGAGCCATTCACACAATCACCTTCTGTTAATTCTATCTGCAACATCAATTAAATTGTTTGTAGAAACTAATTGAATGTGGCTTAATCACACATCTTAATAGCTTTCCACGCTCTGAACTCGTTGTTAATTCCAGTAATAAAACGAGATGAGAACGCTGGCTGGGTAATTAGCGAGGAGGCTGGGGAAGAAATTGCTGTTTGATGGTGGGTAATAAAGGCAGCCGTGGTGACCGCTCTCCTGAGCAGCCGCTGCCACCGCCACCGCCGAGCTCCCCGTTCTGCTGACGGAGGGAAACGCTGTTGCTCTGCCCCTCGTGTCCCTGTCCCTGCTGCTGCTCCTCGCGCTCCTTACCACACTGTCCTTGGGCTGGGCCCCCCTCTCTTAGTCTCCTAGCGCGGTCCCGGTCCCAGGTCCCGGTCGCGGAGCGGAGCGGAGTGCGAGGCTGCAGGCCTGCCCTGCCACTAGCCATGCCCCCTGGTGTGGCCAGGGAGCCCGAGGGGGGCCGGGCCCCTCAGGTTGGTCTCTGGCCCCTGGGCCCAGAACAGAGTTCCTCTGTGCAGCTTCTGTCCTCGGCATGGGGTCCGATTGTCCCACGTCCCAGCCTGGGCGTCCCAGGGCCGTCGTGGGGCCTGAAAACTGTTGCAGCTGCTGTGACCTCCTTGTGAACTAGAGCAGCCCGAGCCCCTCCCCCAAGAGGGGGACCGCAGCTGCGTCTTCGGCCCAGCCAGCTGTTGACAGTTGTCTGGAGCAGCCAATCCGAGATGTGAGACTCTGTGCGGGGACCCGCGACGGGTGCGTGCAGAAGCCGAGTGGACGCTGGGCTCCCACCAAGGAGGGCTCGAGACGGGCCGATGCTGGGCTCTGGGCTGAAAGCAAGAGCTGAGGGCCAGCCGTGGCCGGATGGGCGTGCTGAGTTTGCTGAAAAGTGGAAGCATAGAAGGGACACGGGGCGGGGGACAGGAAAGGGGCTCCTGGGTTTGTCTGTCCCAGCCACCGTGGCGTGGCTCAGCGCTGGTGACAGAGAACCCTGGGGGTGAGAGGTTGTCACAGGGGTCCCCCCCGTGAGTGAAGACTGCTCCTCCTGACTTCTCTAGTGTCGTCCTGTGGTTCTGAGACCTGAAGCCGACCCCCTGGGAGCCGGGGGGGCCGGGCACCGGGCGCTGTTCCTAATGGGGGACCAGGTGGTGGCCGGAGGGGGTGCACGCAGCCCAGAGCTGCGTGGAAGTGAGCTCCTCCCTGGTCACATGGGGGGGGAGCAGGGGGGCGCTCTTCCTCTGTGCCTGACGAGGCCCCTCTGTCCTTCTGAAGGGCCGTGTGCCTGTGAAGGTGTCCGAGCTTCATGGAGAACAGAAGACATCTACAGGCCCGGCCGGGCCTCACCGCCGCTGGTGAGGCCACGGTGCTCGCCTCAGCGGCGCCCCTCCTTCCCATGGCCCTCAGGGGTCCCCTGCCCTGATGACCCACCTCGGAAGTGAGGTGCAGCCTGAGGCGGGAGCCTGGTATCGGGCGCCCTTTCCTTTCTCTTGCCCCTCCTCCTAACTGGAAGCTCGCATGTTCTCTTGGTTCCGCTCGACGTCTTGGTCGTTCCCAGAGCAGGGGCTGCTGCGAGCCCCTGGTCAGCCCCTGTCTTTTCCTTGTCTCCCAAAAGGTAGCATTCCCCTCCTGCGCTTTAAAACAGAGGACACCAGGGGCACCTGGGGGGGCTCAGTCATTTGAGCCTCCGACTTCAGCTCAGGTCACGGTCTCGTGGTTCATGAGTTCGAGCCCCGTGTCGGGCTCTGTGCTGACAGCTCGGAACCTGCTTCGGAATCTGTGGCTTCCCCTCTCTCTCTGTCCCCTCCCCAGCTCATGCTGTCTCTGTCTCTCAAAAAATAAACATTAGAGGGGCGCCTGGGTGGCGCAGTCGGTTAAGCATCCGACTTCAGCTCAGGTCACGATCTCGCGGTCCGTGAGTTCGAGCCCCGCGTCGGGCTCTGGGCTGACGGCTCGGAGCCTGGAGCCTGTTTCCGATTCTGTGTCTCCCTCTCTCTCTGCCCCTCCCCCGTTCATGCTCTGTCTCTCTCTGTCCCAAAAATAAATAAATGTTGAAAAAAAAATTTTTTTAAATAAACATTAGAAAAAAAAAAAACTGAGGACACGGTCCCTTTTCCCTGAAGCTAACGGGTGAGAAGGCAGGAGAGCCGCCAGGTGACAGAAAGTCTGAAGTCCCAGAGCGGGTGAAGGTACGAGGGGCTGGGGGCTGTAACCACAGGGGGACCGTGTCTCAGGGAAACTCTGTGTACCAAGCTCCCCCAGGGTGCTCCTGAGGGGAGAAGAGCAGGTTGGAGTCTGATCGGTGGGATCCCATCAAAGCTGCAGCTGGCACCACCGGCCTGATCCTGTTCCCTGGAAGGAGTTTTTTTGGCCACATTTCACCGGGGACGTGAGGCTGGGACCTGCTGCAGACCTTGCCTTGCCGGTGACGGCAGCGAGGAAGTGGGAGTCGGCCGTCTGGAAGGAGAGACCAGAAGCAGTGGGCAGAGCTCGGGTCCGGCCAGGCTCGGGTCTAAAGCAGGAAGCTAGAGGCCGGGGGCCGGGCTCTGCCCTGTGGCCCCCAGGTTGTGGCTCCACCGCGGGACTCTTAGGCCAGTGGCCATACGGTGGGAACGGGTGGGGGCAAGGAGCGGCTCTCACTCTCTGGTTGCTCCCCACTCCTCCCCTTCTGGGGCCCCTTGGGTGCTGACTTGAAGTCGGAGGGAGTTCCTGGGCCGAGGAGGTCTGCCTTCAGTGCACTGCCTTGGGAATCTGCAAAGGCCGGGCCCGAGTCTGGTTCTGCCGCCTTCTGATCATGTGACCTTGGGCAGATTAACCTTCGTGAGCCGTTTCTTCAACTGTAAAGTGGCCCTGGTAACACCCCCTCCTATGTCCTTGTGAAAATACAGGAAATATAAGCTGTGGCCAGAGTGCAGGGAATAGCGGGGCGTATAAGTGGGCAGGTGAGGTGGTGACAACAGTTACTGTTATTTCGCTGGTACCTGTGAAACCGTGGACCTGTCTCTGTATTCCTAAGAATGGCAAAAAGAATCAAAGGCTTCTTTTTGACTGCTCACAAATATTTATTGTCAGGCACTGTTGTAAGGAGTGAGGGACTGTTCGAGGCTCTGAAAGTTCCCTGGGCCCCAGTGGTGGCGGAAGCTTCTGGAAACAGGGCCCAAGTACTCGGTGGCTGGCCACCCAGAGCCTGGAGCAACCCAGTCGTCTGTGTCCTGGGGAGTTTGTCAGTTCCTCTCCTGGCCACGTGGGCCTTCTCTTCCTAAATTCCGCCTCGGTCCGGTGTTTGGCCTCATTTGCGTTGCCTCCTGAGCTGTCTTTCCTCGAGGAGCCCCGCGCCTCAGCTCTTGCTCCACGCCCTTCTTTCCCCCTGGACGCTGCCCCGCTCCTGGCTGAGTCCCCCCAGAGCTGCGCTCGGGTGTCGTCCAGAGGTGGAGATCGGTGGGCTTCCCGGTCCTGCTTTCTAGAACTTGGGCTTTCTCCTCTATCTTTCTGTGTCCTCCGGCGCGGGCAAGACCTGAGTTGGCGGGTCAGCGTCAGGGACCAAGTGCTGCCGAGGAGTGACCCGTCCTAATGAATCTTTGTCTGCTTTGTCCACGTGGCCCTTAGGATTACATGCAGAACATCCACGGCAAGGAGATCGACCTGCTGCGGACGACAGTGAAAGTGCCAGGGAAGCGCCTGCCCCGAGCCACGCCTGCCACAGCCCCAGGCACCAGCCCCCGGGCCAACGGGCTGGCCTTGGAGCGGAGTAACACGCAGCTGGGCGGGGGCACAGGTGAGGTGGCTGCCAAGGTGAGGGGGGTTGGCGGGCACGTGGAGAGCATTGCTTCCTTTCTCTAGAAGAGTGGAGAGTGTGGCGACGGAGGCCTAAAAAGGTAGGCGGCTGTGGGGCCTATTTCGCAGCCTGGGTCCTTAGGGCTCCAGACATGCCTGCCACCCAGGGTTATGCTTCAGGATCGGCTCGGCCAAATGCATTTGCCAAAACGCTGCCCTCACGGAGGTGGCAGGGGTAGCAGCCGGCATACAGCCCGGCGGGTGGTTTGCAGATGGAGCATAGGGCCCGACAGCCTCCTGCCGACAGGTGCCGTCAGGGGTCCTGGGACCATGTGGCCTCGTCTGGAGCCAAGGCTGGCGACGGTGGGACCTCTGGCATGCGTGTCGTGTGGGTGGGGAGGGAGGTGGACGGGGGCAGAGCTCCCTGGGGTGCCCCGGGCAAACGTCCGTGGGGCTGCAGTGAGAGGTAGGGTCTTTGCTCAGAGAGGACGGAGTTTAGAGGGAAGCTAAAAGCCGCGCCGACTCTGCCGTGTGTCTGGCGGTGCGGGAAGAAGGACTAGAGCCTGAGAGTGTGGACTTGGGGCGTGGCGGCTTTTCCTTGACCGGTTCTTACCTTTCCAGATGGTACCCTGAGTTCAGGTGAAGGATGCTTACGTTCCTTTCTGTCTCCGGCTCTTTGTGCCTCCCGAGGCCTCTGTGGCTCCTAAGCCACACTGCTGTCCCGCCCGCACCGAGTCCCCTTGCCCCAGATCCACCTTGGCTTCTGGGCCCTACTGTTGTCCTAGATGATTGGCTCTCCTTGTCCTTGGACCCAGAAACAGCTGCTCACGACACTCTCCCGCCCTCCCAGTTGCTGCGAGGTGCCCCTGTCCCGGGGGTGGCTCTTAGTGGCACAGGTGTGCTGTTCCCCAGAGGGCAGGGAGACCAGGGGGTGCTTCTGCATCACAGCACTAGGCCGCTGCGGGCATTCAGTGGACGGAGGGGTGGGTACTAAGTCCCTGGAGTCGGACGAAACAGACCCCGTAGAACCGCCCCCCTCGGGATGCCGATAGGCCCGCAGGAGCGACTCCGGGTTCAGAGGTCAGACCATGGCCTCCTGCGTGGCCTCCTTGTTTGGGGCAAGTGGGCACGTGGCACCCCGGCCCCGTGGCATTTGTTCAGTCCCCGCTGACCAGGCTGGAGGGACTGCCACCTGCCGATCGAGCCTGTCGGGCCGCGGTTTCGCAGCCCCGGGAAGTGGAGGTCATCCACCCCGCTTTGCGGATGAGGAAACAGAAGGCTCGGCGAGCTTAAGAAAACTTGCCTGTAAGATCCCACAGTAAGTGGTAGAGCTGCGGTTTGAACCTAACCGTGCCTGACTCGAAAAGCCACGCTTCCCCAAGCCACCCCGAGCTCGGACGGAAGCCCTTGACCGTGCAGAGGGGGACCTCTAGTAGACTAAGGGAAGGAAGGAAGGAAGGATGGGTGAGCATCACGGTGGGGTGCTGAGAGCCCCCTGGAGGGGTGCACTAGGGGAAGGGTTGAATGGCAGAAACGGCGGGCCACGTGCTCTGCCCGGAGAGCCAAGTGAGGGCTGCTGGGAAATCGCTGGCCTGCAGGGGCACGGAGGGCTGGGGATCAGCCAGGGCCCTAAGCGCTCCGGAGCTGCACGGAGGCCATGCGGGGCAGCCTCTCATCGGGCTTGGGTGGGGGGTGGGCGTTCTCCTGTCATACCAGAGGATGAGGAAGTGTCAGGACTCTAGGTGGGGAGCCTTTCCTTGAAGTCAGGTAGCCAGGGGAAAGCTGGGCGGCTTCCTCAAAGGGAAACAGTGGGACCCCCTGTCCTGTCACATTCCTGGGCCCTGATAGCCTTCCCCTGGGGAGGGGTGCGCCTGGACGAGAGAGACACGGCACGCTCACCCGCACGATTCCCGGCACCCACGAGCACCGGCGTCCCCAGAACACACAGACGGGGCATTTACCCAAGCCTGTGTCCCCTCCACCGCACGCCGACACCGACCTCGTGCACACTCACACATGTCTCGCGCTCACCGGGCGATGTTAACATCTCATTATCTTTGTTACTGTAATTACATTATCCGCTGCTTTATGCAGAATTATCCTCCGAGGACTAATTGATGGCTCCATGTTTAATTCATTAATCATTAGCATCAAATTCGACAATTACAGTGCACACTGATTGTGGGATTGCAGGCGTAATGAGGGGAGAATTAACAAAGAAAAGGGAAAGCACTTTCCCTCCCTCGGGGGTTTTGAGTTGGGGGGCTCGGGGAGGAAGTTGGGCCTGTGATGTCTTTGGGTGGGGCCTGGGACGAGGCAGGGGTAAGATTTGGAAGCCAGGAGGGGACGGGAGCGGGAGAGGGGTAGGGGGAAGCGAGGTCTCTGAGAATTTAGGAACTGCCTATGCCGCCCTGGAGGGTCTCCTGCCAGGGAGCGAGGAGGGTGCCCCGGGAAGGGCCGTTTGCAGGGAGCTGTCAGCCCAGAGTGGCAGGGGGGGCGGGATTGTGAAGAGAAAGTACCGGCATGTTGCCTCGAGGAGATGGGGGGGACGGGGAGTGGGGCAGGCCGGCAGGCAGTGTTGGCACCACACGTATATTAATAGGCACTTACTGAGCGTCTGGTCCTGCCTCGGGTGTCACGACGAATACAAGAGAAACACAAAACGTGCCTTCCACCTTTCGGCATCGCACGGTCCCCAGAGCACGTTTCTTTACCTTCTAGTGGCTTCAGCTCAGAGCTTCCCATCCCTCGGCTTCCAGAAACTCCGCCCGTGTGTTCCCGGGACTGGTGGAAGCCTTGACTCTTGACGCTTGCTCTCCCACCGTGTCCGGCCCCCGGGCCCTGTCTCTGCCTCCTTACTAACCTCCAGCGCTGGGCTGCCTCTGCTTTTCCAGCACCTCGGGCGTGGTCCACCTGTCCTCAGACTTCCCGTCTCCATTGCCCTCTGGCCTCAGTCCCCATGCTTAGGTGGCCTGAGGTGAGAGGGCAGCGGAGGCCCCGTGGCTGTCCCCGCGGGCTCTCTTTGAGGGACTCCGTGCCGAGGGAGTCCGGCGGGAGTTGTGAGGGCATGCGAGGCCCTCCTGCCCTGGCCTTGGACTCCTGAGCCTTTGGTTCCCCTTGGCTCTGCCATTCCTCCCTGATGGGAAACGAAAGATTAATTTTCTCCAGCCCAACAGGATAATTACTAATACTAATTAGACATAATTACTTGAATTTGATACACTTATTTCTCGTCGGAACGGCACCAAAGCTGAGGCAAAGCAAATGGCATGTGTGGACTAGAATGCAGGGTGCAGGGGCCCGGTCAGGAGGGGAAGGGGGCCGGGGACGGTGGCCAGGCGAGGAGCACCGTGGTCATGGGGGTGTGGGTACCCCGTGCCCCGCTCTTGCAGCTACAGGAAGCGGGCAGGGGCGGACGCGCTCTTCATGGAGAGGGGTGTGAAACGTGGGACCAGCTGCCTCCCGAGCTGTGGAGGGCCCGGGTGAGGCCTCTGGGTCTCCAGCACGCCTGGCCCGGTACCTGGCAAAGCCCTCGTTTTCGGTCAACATTCTGCTAGAATTTCGCACGTTCTGCCCTTAGCCCTACTTTCAGGAAAGTCTGTGTGCCCCTTCCCCAGCCTCCCTTCCCAGTCTGACCCTTCCCCCCCCCCCCACCCCCAGGTGCCCCCTACACGGCCAGCAGCCCGGCCTGGGCTGGCCCTCGCCCTGAGGGGCTGCACCAGCGCTCCTGCTCCGTTTCCAGCGCCGACCAGTGGAGTGATGCCCTGCCCCCAGGTACGCAGGACCCTGTTCAGCGACACAGAGGAGGGCAGCCAGGCAGCGTCTGCAGCCTGGGAGGCTGTGTTGGGATGGTGCCCAGGCCAAGGGGAGGGGCCCAGCAGAGCGCTGCGGGGCCAGCGCTGGGTGGTCTGAGGAACGCTGTAGCCCTTCCCTTCTCCAGCAACCAAAGGCCACTTCGTGCCCGTTTACCCCTTTGCTGCCCCCGGGCCCTGCCTGTGGCTGGCTGGTGCCACAGAGACCTTCCCTCTGCAGCTCGTCTGCCCACCCACCGCTGTCCCCAGGCAGCGCCGGTGGCGCCTCCCGCATCCCCATCAGCCCCCTGCGCAGCCAGCTCATCAGCCTCACCGCGGGGGGGACAGGGAAGCGGCGGAGTAGGGAGGTCGGAGGCTGGGGGCTTTGAACGCGATTGGAAGGCGGCAACTCTCCTACCACGGAGAAGGGGGTTCCTAGAGGTAGGATCCGGGATCCGGACAGTTTTCCCAGGCCTGCTGCTGGACAGGCTGAGGCCCCATCCTGTGTAGCTGGTCAGAAATTCGGCCTTCTCTCTGCCATCCCACCCGCCTTCTACCTTCCTTCCTTTTCTTCCCCTTTTGTCCATTTTTGTGCCTTGCTCACATCCCGACTCTCCCTTCCCCTGATTTCTTCTCCCTGCGTCTTCAGTGAGCACCACTCCCCCCCCCCCCCCACACACGCGCACACACACTGCCCTTCCCCTTCCCCCCTTTCCTCCCCCAATTTCTCTCACCCGTATCCTAACCCTTCGGTCACGGCTCAGCAGTTCTGCAGATTGAAAGGGAAATGGGCACAGGGCTGCCCTCCTTTCCCAGGTAAGGGTGTGAGGGAAGCAGGCCAGTCCAGGGTGTTCCCTGTCCCCTCAGAAGCCCAGGCAAAGCTGTTCCTCCCACTTTGCCTCGGGCGGGGCAGCAGTGCCTGGCTGGCCCAAGACCCATCAACTCTTTTCCCCACGTGCCTCCCAGGAGCCCCTCACAGGCTCCCATCCCCCTCGAAGCACGAACCCCCTAACCCCCGTCTGAGCTCTGACGGCAGGAAAGAACTGGGTGCTCACAGCACAGGGGATCTCCCCCACCTCCTACTCCAAGTGCAAGCGCCCCTGGGGGCAGTGACCACGGAGGGTTGGAGAAGGGGAGCTGAGGGCGCTTCCCAGAGTCCCTGTCCTGACGGCCTGGGGCCCCTCTGTTGAGTCTGGAAGGAGGAAGGCAGGGAGGGAGGGAGCGTGTCTGCCTCTAATGAAGTTTGACATTTAGTGGTGAGCGCCGGGCGGGGTGTGGGAGACGGGAGCTTGATTAGCGCGCTCTAATTGACAGTAATTAGGCAGCTCCCTGATTGTTTCTAATTCTGCTATTAATTGTGAGGAGCGGGGAGTGTGATTGAGGATAAATTTGGTGCGGAGCTGCTGGGGCTTCAGCTCCCTGTGAGTTCCCTGGGCCGCCTTCCGCCCCTCCGGGCTGCCAAAGCCCTAGCCGCCCTGCCCTAGCCGCCGACGATGCCTCCTTGCCTTTCATCCGAGTTCCCCACACTCTTCCCCTTTCACCTTCTCCTCCTTCAAGGCTGGGGAAGCTCTGGGACCTGGGATTGGGACCGGCCGGCCGGCAGACCCCTCCCCGGGGCTCTCCCAGGGTGGTCCAGCTGCAGTTCAGGGTGGAGCTCCCAGTGGCACGAGGCAGGTCTCGCGCTCTGCGCACCCCCCTCCCTCCCTCTTCCCACACTTCTCCCACTCTCCCCTCACCAGCCAGTGGCCCAGCTGAGGTGCTCAGTTCCAGCCCCAAGCTGGAGCCTCCCCCATCTCCCCACTCCAACCGGAAGAAGCACCGGCGGAAAAAGAGCACCGGGACCCCCCGACCAGACGGCCCCAGCGGTGCTGCTGAAGGTTAGGGGGACCTAGAGGGAAACTGGGGCACAGGAGGTGGGCTGTGGGATTCGGGGATAGTACCCTAAAAGCAACACCATTCTTAACATTTTTAGAGTAAGCATTTTGTAATAATAATTAGCAATAACCATACTTCCACAACTTCTTTTGGTAATCTAGACCCAGAATCTTAGAAAAGCACTTTCTTGTGCCTAATTTAAACCCTTTCTACTAAAACGTGAGCTTCTCTTTTATTCCCTGTAGAAGGTAAAAGACGGCAGGCGGCTACTCCAATAGCCCTTCCAAGACTCGGGGGCAGGACCTGTGCTTCGTGTGTCTCTTGTATCAGCCGTTGAGTTTCCTGAGTGCTGGGCACATAACTGGTGCTTGATACGTGTGTCTTAGCTGGCGAGGTCTCTCCTTAGTCGTCTTTAAGCTAAGGAATTCCAGCTCCTCGAGTGTTTTCCACGGGGCCTTTCTCATAATTTGGCGTTGATCATGGCACTCCTCTGATTTTCTCCCAAAGTATCTTCAAAGTGTTCCTCTTCTCAGTGGTTGAAGTCTCTTTGCTCCCAGATAAGTTGAACTTCTCGATGCGTAGTGGCTCATTTCCGCTCCGACTGTCAGGGATAGGGGTGTGGGTGGAGATCACCTCTAGGGGAAAGAGCCGCCCTTCCCAGCCTACCGTGGTGTAGTGATGCTTAGCACGCGTGGCAGGGGACCCAGGTACCCGGGAACTGAGCCCCGCAAAGGGCCGAGTTTGTGCAGTTCAGAGGCTGTACTGAGAGCAAGGTGAGGTGGAATGGTGGAGCCTGGGGAAGGAAGGGTACCAGCGTTCTTTTTCTAGGAGGCAGTTTCTGTTAGAGGTGCCCTTAGAGCAGGAGCCCAGCAGGAAGACGTCCAGGGAATGTGTGTCACTGAGGCGAGAGGCTGCCCGCGGGGCAGAACCTGAACTCCGGCCTTGGGCCTCCCCACAGGTATCTGAGTTGTCTCTCCAGCCCCCAGGACACATTCAGTCTCGGTGCTTGTTAGGAATCGTTCACCCGTAGGGTGGTGACCGCTGGGAATGAGATTTGTGTCGCTGTCTTCTGTTGGCCGAGAGGAGCAGAGCTTGGAACAGCTTCACCACGTCGCTTGGGGTCGCGGTCCGGCCTACAGAGCGGGGCACCACGGCTGTCCTCAGGTCCCTTTCCGCTCACACATCCCAGTTTGTGGGGACAACCTCGCCTCCTCTCCCCATCCACTTGTCCTTCCTGCCTCTCTCTGCCAGGGTAGCGGGGGAGGGGCCCGGCTCCCAGGAGCCCCACGCTGACGCCGTCAGGAATATTGGGTTTAATGAGCTGCAAAATGAGGCGGCTGCAGCTGACATGTACGGATGGTGCCCGCACCCGCCTTCCCCCACCCTCTCCCAGCGTCGCCTCCTAGCACCCGTCGCATCCTTCTCCAAACACCCCGCTCTGCTCCGGGAGGCACCCTGATCCGAGTTCCAGGCCCATTCCTGGCAGTGCCAGCCAGGGACGCGAAGACCTTGCACCCTGTCTTTACCGAGGCGCCACAGGTGGTCGGGAAGAGGGGTTTGAGGGCTGCTCCGCACTCGTGGGCTTGGCCTTGGAGGCTGGGGTGGGGGGAAGAGGACGAGAGCCAGGCAGGCAGGAGAGCGGATGGAGGTGTGGCAGCGGGGCGCCCTCCCTGATGGTGGCAAATATCCCTGTCCCCACAGAGGCGGAGGAGTCCTTCGAGTTTGTGCTGGTGTCCCTCACCGGGCAGACGTGGCACTTCGAGGCCTCGACAGCGGAGGAGCGGGAGCTGTGGGTGCAGAGCGTGCAGGCCCAGATCCTTGCCAGCCTGCAGGGCTGCCGCAGCGCCAAGGACAAGGTTGGCACGGAGGCCCGGTTGGGGTGGGACCCAAGGTGGCCTGGTGACTGACCGCCCCCCCCCCCCCGCCCCGCCCCCGGTCTCTCCCGCTGTGCAGACTCGCGTGGGGAACCACAACGCGGCCCTGGCCGTGCAGGCCGTTCGCACCGTTCGCGGCAACAGCTTCTGTATTGACTGCGACGCCCCCAGTGAGTGTGGAGGCCGGCGGGGCTGGGGTCGGGGTGGCTTTGGGAAAGCCTGACGAGAGCCTTCCGGTGGGCCACCAGAGGGGACCTCCCCGGTGGTCTCACACTGGTTGCCCGTGGACTTCATGCTGCTTCCTCTCCTCGCCTAGATCCAGACTGGGCCAGCTTGAACCTGGGTGCCCTGATGTGCATTGAGTGCTCAGGGACCCATCGACACCTGGGGGCTCACCTCTCCCGCGTCCGCTCCCTTGACCTCGATGACTGGCCACCCGAGCTGCTGGCTGTCATGACCGCCATGGGCAATGCCCTGGCCAACAGTGTCTGGGAGGGGGCCCTGGATGGCTATGCGAAGCCTGGGCCCGACGCCTGCCGGTGAGTGGATGAAGGGGGGGCCCTGCGGCTGGCCAGAAAGGGAAGGGACGGTGGTGCCCAGGTATGGGGAAGATCGGAATGGTGCTGAGTAGCTGCAGCCGTGCTCCAAGGGTTAAAACTGGCTGTTGCTCTGCTCCGCAGTTGGCCCCTTGGGGTGCCCCTCCCCCTCCCCGCCTGTCACTCAGGCTCCTCACAACAAGAGGCCCTTTCTGAGCCTTATCAGCAGGTCAGGGGCCAGCAGGAGGCGCATGCGCAGGGCCCTATCGCTCTGTGGCGTGAAGGCCCTAGCCTGAGCTCTGAGATGGGGAGAATGGGTGGGAGATAGGATAGCGCACGGGCCCCTAGTGTAGGCCCCCCACCCCCTTTGTTCCAGCAGGTCCAGATAAGCTACCACGGGAGCCCTGCCTGGAATCTTCCTGCCCTCTCAGCCCCCTACGTCCCTGCTGCCCCCGAGGGGCCTCTCTTCAGTGTTCCTCCCTTTCAGCCTCTTCCACACCCTTTGCATTACCCACTCTGTGCCGTCCGTTCCCTAGGTTTGTCTCTCCACTGCCCCGTCCTATGCCTTGTCTCTGCCGATTCCCCTTTCGGGGTGCTCCTGCCATTTCCTGACCGCCCTCCCCAGCCCCCGCCCGTTGGCTCATGCCTCGATGGACCTGTGGTTGCAGAGAGGAGAAGGAGCGCTGGATACGGGCCAAGTACGAACAGAAGCTCTTCCTGGCCCCGCTGCCGAGCTCGGACGTGCCGCTGGGACAGCAGCTGCTCCGGGCCGTGGTGGAGGACGACCTGCGGCTGCTGGTGATGCTTCTGGCCCACGGGTCCAAGGAGGAGGTGAACGAGACCTACGGCGACGGGGATGGGCGGACGGCTCTCCATCTCTCCAGCGCCATGGCCAACGTCGTCTTCACACAGCTGCTCATCTGGGTGAGTCGTGGGCTCCCTCCTTGCCTTGCCAGGGCCACCCTCGAAGGCTCCTCTGACCTACCTGATCTCCGTTCTGCCCCCAAGAACCCACACCTTCCTTGCCATGTCGTGCCAACTGTGAAAATGTGCTTCCTTCCGCAGTATGGGGTGGACGTGAGGAGCCGGGACGCCCGGGGCCTGACTCCACTGGCCTACGCCCGTCGGGCCGGTAGCCAGGAGTGCGCGGACATCTTGATCCAGCACGGCTGCCCTGGGGAGGGCTGTGGCTTAGCACCTACCCCCAACAGAGAGCCTGCCAATGGCGCCAACACCTCTGCTGAGCTGCACCGAAGTCCTAGCCTTCTATAAGGCCCAGGAAGAGGGCACAGGGGCCAGAAGGACTCCATGGCCTGGGGCCCCTCCTCCCTACACGCACTGGGGGGAGCCAAGACAGAGAAAGGAAGAAGGAGAGGAAATGAGGAAGAGTCAAACAGAAGAAGAGCCAAATGAGAAAGACAGAGGGACCAGAGGAGGCATCTGGGATTTGAGCTGCAGCAGAGGGGGAGTGGAGGTATTTTAGCCCTCTACCCCACGGTGCCACTGAAAAGGGACAGGACCCTTTGGAGGTACCTGTGAGGAGAGGGGAGCAGGACCTCTCCCTCCTCCAGATTCCTACCTTCTCCTGCCAGCCCCCTGCAAGCCTTCATCCTAAAACGGAGCCTGGACGGATAGGGCACAGGTTGGGGGGTGCTGGATGAAAGAGACGAGGGGGTGATCTGTGAGTCCGTGTAAATTTGTACATTGGAGTATTTATGTTTGTGTACATATCTGGTGTGTGTGATGAGCCAGTAAACCAGACTGTGTGTGGCCTTGTTTTCCCCTTTTATGTCTCTGCCCTTCCAGAAAGGTCCTTCAGCCCTACTTCTTGGTGCTATCTTCAGTCTGTACTCTGGGACTTCCTCCTCTCTCGATTGGCCTGAGGCCCTGAGGTCTCTGCTCAGGCCACTACATGCGTTTCCTTTGGCCCTTTCCTGCCAGCAGCGTAGTTGAGTTTGTGGGTAGCACTGGCTTCGAACCCCGAAAGCAGGTACGGAGCTTTGTGCTTCCTACTGGAAGCTTTCTGCTGCTTCCCCTCCTCACATGCCCCACCCCTACCCTCGGAAAGGTTTTCCGGCTGGTCTCCAGTAACCTCATGCCACACCTGGTGCTGGCCAAAGTGCACCCAGAAGGAGGACAGAAGCGTCGTCCTCTTTCCTAAGAGTCTGGGAAGTAGCTCACACAGCCAGACCTACGGGGAGACGCTCAAGGCGCAGGAGAAGAGTTCTGAGGAAGCCACAAGGGCAAGTGGCTGGACTTTACTAGGGCAGCACTGCCGCCGGGACTCAGGCCTCGGCTTTGCTTTTGAGGAGAGGCGAGGAGGTAGGTCACTGATGCCAGAACCACCACCTGGATTCCCACCAACATCCTGCCAAGCTGGGGGCAGAATCCTGAGCTCCTGTTCCTCCCTCTATCCCTCATTCTAGAAAGACCTGAGGGAAACCCCTCTATACCTATTCTTGAAGGATGAGAACTTGCAAAGTTAAGGTCCCTGCTCTCCAAGGAGCCCGTTTTCCCATCCCTACAACCGCTTTGCTGGTGGCCCCGTCTTTCTCCAATATTTAATGAGTGTACACTGGGGAGCGGGGGGGGGGGGGGCTGGCACTCTGATGGGAACCCACCTAAGTGCAGGTAGATAACTAAGCAAATGCTAAGTAAATGCTGTTCAGAGAAGAAACCAGATTGTATTTTCTTGGTCCGCAGCCCTTTTGCAAGGCTGATAAGAGCCTTAGGCAAAGATCAGGGTAGAACAGAAATAGGGCCTCTGGTATAAGAAGGGGCTCCTGGGCTCAGAAACATACTAGCAATAATCAACTTTCTTGTTTTCCCTAAGGAAAACAAGCTGCTTAACTGGCTGAGTACTGTCCAGTGTAGTTTAGGAGGCTTCATAGTAAATCCGGAAAAAAATGGCAAATCAGGGCCTCGGTTTCCCCCCAGCCTCCTTCCCTCAGGCACAGCACCAGAGAACGTCTGCTCTAGCCCTAGACCTGTGGGCATGAATTCCCGACCGCCAAAGTGACAATAGCGCCTGTGATCCTCAACCACTGCCTGGCCTGGCCCCTAAAAAGCATCTAATCTCATAGGTTCCCTTCGTGGGCAGAGAGAGCCTCAATCTAGATCAGGAATGGGGCTGGTCCGGACTACTTTTTTTAACCTAATTTTCAAGCCTTGCTGGATTTTAGCCAAACAGCAGCCTGGACCCCTGCATCCGAGCTGGGGAACCGCGACCCTGTTGCGAATAACCGGTCACAGCCCCGGCTTGCTGTTTGGTTGCCAAAACCAGCTAGGAGAAAGGAACTGCCAAGGAAAGCCTGTCTTCATCATACGAGGCACTCAGCAGATGTTGGAGTAAATACTGGTTGGTCTGCCATGCTAGGAATCAGGAGTAGCAGCAGTTTTCTAAGGAAGGTGAGGGGGCCGGCCAGGTATTTGAGCTTGTATTTCCCTCCCTGACCTTAATCTTCTGAGTGTCCTAGCCTCACTCCTCGCTCTGCCCATTTTTCTTCTCGGCGGCTCTGTTCTCTCCCCTAGCTGTCCTCCCAGATCAGTGCAGGTCAGGTTTCTTCCCAAGAAGCCCCGCTTACCATGATCCCAACTTCAGCTGGTTTCTGTAATAATCCTCTTTCCCCAATGTCTGTGCAGGCGTGTCTGTGCAGCCCCGCTCCACAGTTGGTACAGGATAGTAGCCCTTCTGTGAAGGTGGGGGAAATGGCAAATAGCTTTAGTTTGTCTTCTTTCGCTCACAGGATACCCGGTTTCTTGCAAGTGCCCCTGAAGTCTCTTATCCTCACGTTTACTTGGTCCCCCTAACTAGCTCTTAGAATCCCAAGCCCCAAGCTCCCAGGTCCGATCTCTGTAGCTTCTCCTATAGTACACACGTCCAGAACCATCATTCCTTCCTGCCTCATCCGTTTTGCGGGGGGGGGGCCTCTCAACCAATGTCGTTTCATAACGGAAGAGGATTTGGTACCCCAACCTTGGTAAAACGCGCGATGGGGAGGAGGAGACACCAGTTAACGCAGTACGAACAGAACCAGAAAGGAGTCGTGCTCCGGGCCCTCACATCTGAAATACCAAAGCGCGGCAGAGATGCACTAAGCTGCTGCGTCCTCTGCCCGGAAAGAGTAACGAGCTCGCGGATGGTAACGGTGCACCCCCAAACTGCCCTGCCTAGTCACTGGCAGGACTGCCAGCGTCTGCCTAGTCGGGGCCTGGCCGTACGCCAGCTAAATAAACTAGGGTCAAGTACTCATTTCCCCTCGTAATGCAGAAGGGAGTGGATCTTCTGTTCTCAAGTCTGCCAGCTCTTCCAAAGAGAAGAAAGCAGAGATGAAGAAGCTTGCCTGTTTAATGGGTAAAGAGAAAAGAAGCGTTGTGCTGGGAACGTGAGGCCCAGGTGCGGACCGTGGGAGGTACCGGGACGGGGAAGGACAGAGGTGAAGGTAGTTTACATGGGGGGAGATGGTGCGAGCCGAAGGTTTTCTAAGGAGGCTGGTGACAGTTTCATTCTGTTTCTTTGCATGCCCTTGCGCTACAGACAGGCCAGGCCGCGCCCACGAGGCAGTAAGAGGGAACTGAACTCTGGCTAATCATGACGGAACATCGAACTTTCCCAGTCTCTCTCAGGGGTGCAGACAGACAGACAGACAGAGGCAGATAGCTCCATATATACAAACTTTACAGAAAATAAATAAGGAGCTGTGATCAGCTTGGCTAGGCATCACCCTGGATTCTTTCCACCCCTGTGAGAAGTAGTCCCAGGGCATTAGTGGGAAGCTCTCAGGCCCTTGGCGGGTGAGAACCCACCCCCTCCCCAGGAGTCCGTCTCCCCCCGCCCACAACAGCTCCGCAGTGATGAGGACTCAAGCCCCGTTAACTCTGAAGCCCCCGGTCTGAGGATCCCTGGAATAGGCTCAGGGCCAGGGGCCCAGGTCTCAGGTTGCCAGGAGAGCGTACCTAGCGCTAAGTTAGTTGCCGACGGAGCCCTCTCCCAGGGCAGCATCGTAGCAGCAGCCCCGCTGGTCCGCAGAACCCTAACCCAGTCTCAGAGCAGGCTCGGGGACAGATCGGCTGCCTTCCAGGATCCTTGGGAGCCCCTTCAGGGCCGGGCGCCCTGTTCCATTTGTTGGTGCTGGCTCCGTACAGCAAACCTGTTGACATGCACAGGTATGGGGACAACAATCTTGGGGTTTCTCACGGGCTCCCCGGAACGGCTGCTCACGTTGCCAGCTTTGATGCGCTTCCACTTGGCCCGCCGATTCTGAAACCAGATCTTGACCTGCACCTCACTGAGCTTGAGGGCGTGGGCGATCTGGGAACGCTCTGTCAAGCTCAGGTATTTCTTGCAGTGGAACTCCTTCTCCAATTCCAAAAGCTGCTCACTGGTAAATGCCGTGCGGCGCCGTCGGCTTTTGCCCCCAGGAGCTGTGACTCCAGCTGCCACTGGTGCCCCCTCCTCAGCTCCAGTCCCCAGGCTTCCCTTTAGCTTCGGTTTAGGTCCCAGGAGAGCCCCTGGGCCCCCTGCAGAACTGTCCAGGAAACCGTCGTCCTCGCTGTCACCGCCTGAGCCCTCTTCCTCCTGTTCGCTGCCTGCCGGGTCTCCTGCTGGTGCCTCCAGCTTCTCCTCATCTGAGCTGTACACCTTCCCCTCTGCTGTGGGGAGCGAAAACCAACGGATGGGGAAGGAGCAGGCAAGGAAAAGGCAGACAGGTTGGAGGAGGCACATGGAACCAGGGCCGGGCACGGACAGGATGACGGCAGGAGGGCACGAGACGTGGAAGGGAGGAGATGGGGAGGAGGGGAGACAAGGACAAGGACGGCACATCCAGGACATGGGGTGGGGAAGAGGTTCAGGGAAGACAAAGAGATGGAAAGAGAGCTATTAACCAGCACAGATTTCACTACAGCAAAGTGGGGGGAGGCAGTCAGTGCATATCAAAGGAATGTCATTCCCAGGACTGTGACCCAACTTTACCACCCGCCCCCCCCCCCCCACCTCTTTCTCCCTACCCACTACCTTCCCAGCTTTCTCCAAACCCAGACCAAGCACTTTCCACTCCTTCACCGCCCCTCCAGATCCAGACTGCACGGCCTCAGGCCCCAGAATGAAGCGGTGTGGGACCCGGCCTAGGAGGCTTTCCGTTACTGTGGGCAGGAGGAAGCCGTTTAGAAGGATGCGCTTCTGCAGGATAGAGGGGGGACATCACACTGCGGCCTTTGTTACTCTCCTAGGAATCCTCACCCGCCCCAGTGCTAAACTGTCTCCCCACCTTCCCTCTTCCCTAGATCTAGAATCTTAGGATCTCATTTCCAGACGGAAACCTAAGGGTCATCTGATTCCCCATCCCCACCGATCCCCCAATCTGGGCCCAAGAAATATTACCATCAAAGGATTTCCTTACCCCAAAGAGGTTTCCTTACCCCTACTTCTAATTCTTGACCAGATCGTCCAGCCCAGAATGGCGAGCCCTCCCAGGGCCACCTTATCTGTGGCCAGATTTGTCTTCCAATCGCTTAGCCCTCTTAGTCCCCTCTTCATCCTTCCCCTACTCCTCAATGATAAAATGATACCTTCTCTTTCCCACCTTCCCTCTTTCCCAACCGAGGATGCTTGAGCAGCATAAACAGCTGCTTTCTGCTCAAGTTCAGAATCCTGAGGCCCCCGAGCTTGACGTCAGCTGGAGGAACTGGAGGGAATACGGGAGGAGACGAAGAAAGAGAAGTGCAACAAGGGAAAATACAGATAGGAAAAGGGTGAAATAAATTTTGGCTCATTTAGTAGATTACTGACTATTTGTAATCAGCCATATGAAGCATTTCAAATCCGTGTGTAGTTCTAATACTTAATCATTGGTTTTACTCCTGCCCACTGTTTTGTCAGCACTGCAAAGAACGCATTACAAATATTTTCAGTAGTTGAGTTGTAAAACTGCCTTGTTTGCTGCCCAAAGGGCCAATAAGCAGTGAAACAAAAACTCAAAAGAAAGCCAACCAATAGGAAAGAGAACAAGAGTAAACTGAACAGTCAGCTTTTTACCATCCGGTTGACGTGCGAAGGGGGCAGGATTCTGTAAGTGCCGGAGTGCATCTATCTATAACCACCACGCGTCACACGGACACGCAGAAGATCTGAGGTGGAAAATACGGCCCGAAGTAAAGTAACTTCAGGGAGCGGTGAAATGCTTTAAAGGGGAAACGTGTGTGCACGTGCCTACGGGGCTAGAACACCTTCCAGCACACCTCCCCACCTGCCTGTGCTCCAGAAGGAACTTCTCAGCGTCTCAAGGACCAGCCCAGTAACTTTCCCCTTCGCCATCCCCAGGGTCGTCCTTTCCCTACCCTGACGCAATCAATCTACGCCTGTTTCTTTTCCTTGAGAACCATGTTTACACTCTCCTTAGAGGCCAGAATTGTCAGCCCACCTCCAGATTACCCACCACCGGCACAGTCAGCTGCTGCGCATCTCAAGGGCATTTTTATCCCCAGGCCCTGCCTTTGCTTCCTTTCGTGCTTCATTCTATCTGACTCCAAAACCCGTGTGGCATACCCTAGTTTAGGCTCACCCAGCCTTCCCATGTTCCTCCTGTTTGTTGCTTTTCATTAGCAGGGATGCTCTAGTCTCTTTGGCAGCTGGTCTGAGCTTCTCAGCACCCGCTCCACGTGGTGTCTCGATATCCCTCCTCACGTCCTCCCCTCTCGGTCCACACTTTCTCCCGTCCCTCCATCCTGGCCAAGTACGTTTTGTTTTCTGCAACAGTCACATCCTTGGCTTCCTCCTTCGCGTCGCCAGTGGTTCCTCCTCACACTCCTTTCCGTTTCCACGCACCTCAAACTTAACATGTCCCAAACTGAACTCCTGACCTCTCCCCCAAACCAGCTCCTCGCCATCTGCACCCATGCATTTCCCGGCTTGGTTAATGGTAGTTCCGTCCTCCTTGTGGTTCAGATCAATCCTTCACTCCTCTCTCACAACCCATGCCCGATCCCAGAGCCTGCCCTTCTCACCACCCCCTCTGCGACCACTAATCCAAGTCAGCATCATGTCTTGCCCAGTTCATCGACCTTTTCTCCAAACTGGTTTCCCTGCTTCTGCCTGCCCTGCCCTCCCCCTCCGCCAGCTTATTCTTCTGTTCGGAATACTAGGCTCTTCATCTAGATTTTTGCGCTGGCTCATTTCCTGCCTCCTTCAGGTCCTTGCTTTACCAAGGAGATGTTCCCTGATTATCTTTTAAAAATGACAACTCCCTAAACAAACAAACAAACAACTCCCAGTATTCCCATCTCCCTTTTCTGCTTTATTTGTTGCTACACTACATGTCACCAATTTTATTTGTTTATTTTATTGACTGTCTTTTCCTATTAGAATAGAAGCTTCATGAAGGTAGGGATTCTTAATACATTTTTTTCACTGCTGTATCTTCAGCATCTAGGAAATCAACTGCACAGAGTAGGCACCTAATAAATATTTGTTGACTAAATAAAAACCTATTCCCAGCACTTTCTCCCTTCCTCCCTCTCTCCCACTTCTATTTATTTATTTATTTATTTATTTATTTATTTATTTATTTATATTTCTTTTTGAGAGAAACAGAGCTTGAGGAGGGGAGGGGCAGAGAGACAGAAGGAGACACAGAATCTGAAGAAGGCTCCAGGCTCTGAGCTGTCAGCACAGAGCCCGACACGGGGTTCAAACTCATGAACCACGAGATCATGACCTGAGCCGAAGTTGGACGCTTAACCGACTGAGCCACCCAGGCGCCCCTCTCTCTCCCACTTCTATCTCTGTTCTTCCTTTCCCAACCCTCTCCTAAAATATTCCCCACAACTCCACCCCATCCAGTGCCCAGAAGACATCCTCTCCATGAGTATGATTCTATCCACTTTTCAGTATGCCCTCTGATCTCACATTGGCTGGAGAGAAAGCCATATGCAGTGGGAATCTATAGGGTCTTATGCTAAAAGAAAGGAGGGGAAACCCTCCTTTACCCTCATTACTATATACTATATGCTATATACTATATATATATAGTATATACTATATACTATTACTATATACTATATACTATATACATCATTACCAAATACACGAAGATGAAGTGAACGTACATCATTACTAAATCCTTGAACTTGCAATTTTTAAAACATGGTTTGTAGTAAATAATAACAAAAAGAATAAAAGCTTGTAAAAACGCAGCCCAACACTACAATATTTTAAACAGCTGCTAAAAAGGCAGAAACTGGATTTCAGGGCCTGAAGGGTGAAATCATTTAGCACAGCTCCGAGCACCCAGGGGGCGTCCCATAAATCTAAACTGATGGTGATTGAGACGAGGCTCCCAGCTTCCTTGATCTGGCAGGGCCCCCTGAGATCATATCATCTATCCCTCTGTCTTCAGACAGATTCCATAAAACCAAGCCCACATAAGCAGGCCTCCCTCAGTGCTGCTTTTAAAGCCATACATGGGGCACAGGTTCACAACCTCTCTTGGTTACTCGATCCCGGCAGGATGCCGAGTGACAGGGGCCAGAGTTTCTCTCTGAGCCTTTATAATCATGACATCGAGGGCTCTGATAAGGAACTCTTGGAGGCAGGTGGGGGCGGGGCAATAGGAGAAAGCCACGGGAGGGGGAAATACAGCTTGACCCTCAAAGGAGAAGGTCTAGGGCAGTGAATAACACTGAGAAGTGAGAAAGAAAAGGTAAGGCCAAAGAAGGCAGAAAGAGGACTGGGACAAGAGAGAAGTGGGGTAGACGTAGTGGCAGGAGAATGAAATGATGAATCGGAGAAAGTCAAAGGGCTGGAAAGTCGAAAGAAGGGGTAGAAAATAGGGGGGGAAAGAGCAAAACGCTTAAAAAATCACACCCCTGCCTTTCTCCCCCCAACCATTGCTGCATTTGGAGCAAAACAAAACATTTTCACCCTGCCACATGTTCTTTGCTCCACTAAGAGCACTCTAAGAATCATTGCCCAAAGTGAAGGAGACACATTCAAAAGAATTGGGTGAGGCAAAAAGGGAGACCAACCCTTAACAATGTACCAATCCTGCGGCACCGAGGTGGCATCCACTTCGTGAGTTCTGCTCAGGTCATGATTTCGTAGCTGTGGGACTGGGGCTCCACACTGCACGTGAGCATGGGGCCTGCTTAAGGTTCTCTTGCTGGCTCTCTGCCCCTCCCCGGCTTGTGTGCACGTGCACACTCTCTCAAAAACAAAACAATATAGTAATCCTGAAACAGCTTACTCTTTTCTAATAGATGAGCTACAAAATAAATGCAAGCTATTTTATTTTATCTGATTTGTAATGAATATTAATGGTAAATATAATCAAACAAGATAAAACAAACTGCACGTAGAAAAACGTGTTATTGACTAAAAACTGACAGAAGCAAATCTTTTTAATAAAATTTCTAATTGCAAAATTTGATTTAGAATAATTGGGCTTGGTAGATATAATGTCCATAAAAGTAAATTACTAATTGCAGACGCTATAACCGGTTGATATGAACAGAAAACTTGATCCATAAGATAAGACCTCATTGAAATTTTTACATGGGAAATAATGATTCTGATGAGAATAATTTCAGAAGAAAAAAGTTTTAATTGGAAACAATTTGACTGTGTACATAGCTAGGCCAAACAGAAAGGTTCTGTTCTTTGCGTATGAAAGTGATGTTATTGGTGACATAAGAGGATGCTGAGTTTTCAGCTTACTCCTTACGTGTAAGCCTAGGATCAGGAAGAAGTGTGGTGTCTATCCTATGAGTGTGGGGCAGATCAGTTACGAGGAAATATCTAGAGTTCTTAAGAATTCTCACAGTGGATGTGATTATCCTAAGAACCAGAAATCAGAAGGTTTATGCCACAATGACTTGTCAAGTCCATGCCGAGAGTATACTTCCCACTCCAGAGAGCAGTACTCAGGCTCCAGGGACACATCTGCGTGGGGCCTTCCTTCCAAGAGGGCACCAGAGGTACAGAAAAGCCCATCTTATGAGCGGGTCTGGTCAGGCTGGGGAAGAAATCAAGGGCCAAAGAACCCCCGGTAGATACTCTCCAGGAGAAAAAATAAATAGCACCAGACTTGCACCATCTAGAGCTGTGGTCACCAAGAAGGGTGGGCTGGGCCTGGGTTGTGGTGCAGACAACCACCCAAGGAGTGGAAAACCACTTTAGACCCCAGCTATGGGAACTCACAGAGCCCCTGTGCTGTCCCTCATCCATCCTGTTCCGTTTCACCTTCTATAAAATCAACAGCCTTTATTATTCACTGAAGAGAAGTCTCTCTCTCATGATACTCAGTTCTGACTTCCCTCTACTTCCAAAACAACTACCCTCACACACCCCGAACTACTGTCAGGGTAGTAAGTCTCCTCCCGAGTCCACTACTCAGCTTCCTGAATACAGAAACAATTTTGCGTGAGGTCGAAAGGTAGAAAGAAACTCAGGTCACCCCTCAAAAAAAGAGGTAGGTTTGCCACCATTCTCGTTTCCAAATCTTCATCATGATGTCCAGCATGGAATTATTTCTCTGTTCTTTGTGGAGACAGTACTTTCTCTCGTCATTTACGGCAATTAGCTCACTTTCAATTTATTTTTCACTCATCCCCTTTCATGCTACCACCCCTTCCTATAACTTTTGGTGCAATAAGGAAAATTCATTCTTACCTTCTGTCTCTCCACTCTCCCACGACCCTTCAGCACTCCCTACTCCAAATTGACTTGAGAGTCTTCTCTACACCACTGTCGTCCAGGACCCCTCCCACCTTCATGACGAGCTCAGGGCAATTTCCCCACCACTCCAAGCTCAGAGTTCCTCTCATGGCATACCAACACTGTCATTGCCAAGGGCACCCTTGTAAACGCTGATGTTCCAAAACATCTCCACGCTTACTGTTTACCTTTAAGCAACTCGCTGAAATAGAGTAGACCTATTAGTAGCACTAACGGAGGGCTTGGCAACCTTATTTCAGGTGAAAACAGGGAGTTTCAGAAAGATTAAATGATTTTCCTAAGTCACGCAGCTAGAGATAGATTAATGTCTACAACCTTGGTCTCCTAAATCTCCAACCAATGCTCCTTCTATCCTTTCCAGTAGAATATCTTCTTTTCCCTTCGCACTTGAAGTAAATGCCCAGACGCCTCATCAGATAACCTTCCCACCAAACCTGGTTTTAGTTAGATCTCATCCCCTTCACTTATCACTCCAGAGCTCCAGCCTCATCATTAATATCTTCCCTTACTATGCTCAGAGAAGCCTCTTACACTTGCCATAAGAGAGGCCTCACTTACCAAATTTCACCTTTGTCCTTAATAGGCTATTTCTCCCATCATTCCCCAAGACAAAATTCCTACCAGATCAGTTTTTTCTGTCCTTATTGTTTGTATGATGTAAGCTTACCAGTCAGCATTCCTTTTATTTAGAAATGTATTCTTTCATTAAAAAAATTTTTTACATGTTTGTTTACTTTTGAGAGAGAGACAGAGAGACAGAGCACGAGCAGGGGAGGGGTGGAGAGCGAGGGAGACACAGAATCCAAAGCAGGCTCCAGGCTCCGAGCTGTCAGCACAGAGCCCGATGTGGGGCGGGGCTTGAACCCACGAGCTGTAAGATCATGACCTGAGCCGGAAGTCAGACGCTTAACCAACTAAGCCACCCAGGCACCCCTGTATTTTTTCATTTAAAAAATAGTATCACCAAATTATGGAAACAGTTTTGTTTTACTATCCATTTCTTCTTCTAGCTTCTAGTTTACAAATATCTCCATCATCCCTCAAGTACAGCTCTTTCTTGTACAGGACTCAGCCTCACTGAGGAATAGACATTTTTCTACCGTGCCCATCTCTCCACCTCGTTCATTACAGAGCTCTCTTCAGCGCTCCGCTCTCCCTGTCTCTTCCCTCACTCTTAGGAGTACTTAGTGAGCCAGGGAGAAGGCTTTCCTCCCTGATACTGGAAGGGAGTTAAGGTAGATTCTTTCCTTTGGGTTGAGGTAGACATCTGTTTGGGATTTGTTTTTGTCTGCTCAGCACCCGTCCCTCCCTCCCTTTGGGCACCGCTTTTCATCAACTACCCAGTACGGTGGCCTGCCCGTCGCATTTCCCCGCCTTCACGGCCGTGCAGCACGTGGCCTGGATCTGACCAATCCTAACATCCCATCTCTCCCATCTGCCAGGAGACTGGACTCCAGTGAATCGGTCACTCTAGAATTTTGTGTGTGTTAGAATCCACTGGGGTCTCAAGCTAGGATTGTAAAAATTTAGAGCTGCTTATGCTTGTGCCCTTTCTCACCTCTCTTAAAGACGGAATGTGGCAAAGCCTCTTTCCTTCAGCCCAGTGAAAGGAAAAAAAAGATCTAACCGATACTGTTTGCATTTTCGGATCCACTCAACTCCTATACTTACAACCACGTGAATCCATAAATGCCCGTTTTAGCTTAGAGTTGAGCTACTGTCACCTGCAACCCAAAGAGCTCTGACCGCACCCCGTGCTGTAACTGCAAGTGACAAGAATTGCATGACTCCGGGGAAAGTAAGCCCCTCCGCCTCACTCCACAGCAATCCCATCCAAAACAGTGTTTCCGCATTACCTGAAATTATTCATAATGACGCCACCTAATATTCCACCAGTTTGAAATCCATGTGGACTTTAAAAAAATCTCCTTAATCCATCTGAGTGTGAATTACTTTAATCCAATAGCTTTGCTCTTAACGTCAAGGCGAGATCAGACATATGAGGGAATAGGAATTCGGGTGAGGAGAGGAGGAGAGGTGTTTTTTAATATACACACAATGTAAAGAAAAGAACAGGCTCCGGTGGGACACGGAAGGAAGGTGTTGGGTAGTCTTGGCTTCTACAGAGAATGCCGAAATGTGAGACAGAGACATCAAAGGAGGGGGAAAGAGCCAAAGGAAAAAATGGGACATCTACCCTCATCCGCTGCATACATTGGTTCTCTCCCGGCATTCACTTCTCAGGATACAGTGCTATTTCTAGCATTACTTCCAGACTTATTTCTCCCTATCAGCACAAAGGGTGTCGCCTATCCTATGCGATTCTAGTAAAGAAGTCTTCCACAACTTAATTCCCAGCGAGGCTCCCCATCCGTTTCCAGTACACGGACGACACCAGGAATTTCTTGCACACCTGTTACATGAGGATGCTGAACAACATCTTCTCATCCAATCCTTAACTCTGTGAGGTAAGTATCGTTGCCCCATTTTGCTGGGGAGGAAACTGTGACTGAGTATGCTGCTGTCAATATCTGTCTCGCGAAGAAAGGGTAGCACCGAGATCTGTATCCAAAGCCCCTGCTCGTTCCGCTGTGCGGCACCACATCCCTTTGTGAACACTGGATTGCCGTGGCACCCTAGCACAAACCCTGTACCAGATGACGACGTAACAAAGAAGGCCAGAAACGGGCTCCACAACACGGCTTCTCTTTTTCTCACTCCCTCACGGGCACACTCCTTCCTTCCTCACCAGGTAAAGTCAGGCACAACTGATCCCCAATTTTTTAAAGTTTTGTTGTTGTTGTTGTTGTTGTGTATTTATTAACTTATTTAGAGAGGGAAGGAGGAAGGGGGAGAGAGAGCGCGAGAGAATGAGAACAAGAACGGGGAAGGGACAGAGGAAGAGAGAGAATCTTAAGCGGGCTCCAAACCCAGCACAGAGCCAGATGCTTGGTCTCACAATCGTGAGATCGTGGTCTGAGCCGAAATCAAGACTCAGACGCTTAACCGACTAAGCCACCCAGGGGCTCCCATCCCAAATTTTTTTGGCCTTGATAAGATCACTCACCTTCATCAGACGTTTCTCTCTCTGACAACCGTACACAGCCATAGCTCTGATAACACCTCCCCAATCCCAGAGGACAAGACCTCCACTATCCTCAAGCCCAGCCCCGATTTCGCCTCAAGATGTACATATCCCAGCCTGCCTCCTTTTCAGCGGCCACGACAATTCAGCACTGAGAAGTACAGAATTTCCCCCAACCCCTTTGCTCAGGATGCCTTTTTTCCCCCAAAGGAAACAATTAATTAATAAAGGTATCCTTACAGATAAAACGATTGTAGAGCTGGAAGCGACCTTGGAGATCATCTAAGTCAAACCCCTAATGGTACTGATGAGGAAGTTAAGACATAGACGGGTGTGAGTTGGCCAGGATCCCTCAGTCACACGATTCTAGTATCTACGCGTAACGTGTAGAAGGGCCGTCACCAATTCCAGCACAAAGCGCTTCTTACCTTCACTCTCAGGATAATTTCGTCTTCCTCCCTCCTTCTAGTATACTTCTGCACTATACTTCTCTTCCCATTGCTCCCAATACAGACTTCCATTGTCTCCATTGCTTCCATTGTAATTCCATTTCCTCCGTAATCCGGTCAAGAAATCCATCTCCCTTCACCCCCAGTTCAGAAGCATTTTTTTCTGCTCATTCTTCACACCGTGCTCTTTCCTCCTCATACCCCTAGTCTCTCTGAGTCCCTGCAGCCCCCTTGCTTCTAATACAGATTTTTCATGTCATCACTTGAAGGTTATTCCTTTCCCTTCCACAATGGGAAGGCAATGAAGACATTGCTTCACAACTAGTTGTAGTACTGTGTTGTCTCTTCCTACCACAACTCAGTTCAACTTGTGGAAGTCCGCTGTTCCATCACACCAAATTCAAGCATCTCTTCTCCCCACACTCTTTCTCCCAATTAACACATCGGTGTTTCTAAGCTGGCAACTTGCTCCCGGCATGGCCGTATTGCCAACGAAAAACCCAAGCCTTTTCTCCATCACTCCCACATCCAGACCTCTTGCCTCATCATCACTACCACTGTAGCCGTGAGCACCACCACCGGCATAGACAGTGCCATCCTTTCCATTGGTTCGGGGTTTCTTCTCTCCTACCCCAGCATGGGGCATTTTCCTATTCCCTCTAGATAAAAATCCTCTCCCACCAACCCCTTTCCCTGCCATCGGTCCTACTTAAGCTTCTCTTGCTACACATCTGCTCCATCATGCTCGTTTCCATTTCCCAATTCCCAGCTTCGGTTGAGGCAAAGCTCCTTCTTTCCCCATTACTTTCAAGGCAAAATTCTTGCCTATAGCTTCCCATCGTGACATTACTCTCAATGCAAAGCACTTCGTTCGTCATGTCATGTTCCTCCTTTCCAATTAAAATATTTCCCCTTCATTATTCCAATTACTTCCTTGCTCCCATTATTCCCAGTATAGACTATTTATGCCCATCATTCTGCGTATAAGAATTACCCTCCTAATCATCTAAATATATATCTCCATATTTACATATGCCACTGCAGAGATCCCCTTTCTCTATTCCAACCCTCCCAAGTGTTACTTGCACAATGGTATAAGGCACCTCAATATCCCATTCTAATCCTCCGGATACAATTTTCCTCTTGTCGTCTCTCAGATCTCTGTCCCTCATCTAGGGGTTCTTAACACTGTGCCATGAACTCCTTGGCAGTCTGATACAACCTGTGAATCCCTTCTCAGAATAATGTTTTTTAGGTGTATAACATAAAACACATAGGATTACATGAGAAGCTAACTATATAAAAATGCAGTTTTCAGATATTTAAAAATGCATTTGTGTTATAATCATATACGCTTGTTAGTTCTTTGAACAAGATGCCTCCAAAGACTATATAAACTTATAAGAAAGCATCTGTAATTTCTATTGATGACAAAAATCTCAGTTACTGCTGAAACTACTATCGTTTCTGGCCTACACTCGTAATTAAAGAAAATGCCAACTTTTAGTTAGGAATAAAGTAAAAATAAAGATGTAATTTTCCCCCTACTAATAATTAACAGATCCCTCTACAAGGGGCCCATGAAACGCACTGAAGCTAGAAAAACAAGCTTTTATTCTATGGAATTGACAGAGACATTAAAACTAATCTGGGGGCACCTGTGTGGCTCAGTCGGTTGAGTGTCCGACTTCGGCTCAGGTCATGGTCTCACGGTCCGTGAGTTCGAGCCCCGCGTCAGGCTCTGTGCTGGCAGCTCGGAGCCTGGAGCCTGCTTCCGATTCCGTGTCTCCCCTCTCTCTGCCCCTCCCCCACTCATGCTCTGTCTCAGAAATAAATGATTAAAAAAAATTTTTTTTTAAATAATCTAAATCAAAACTTTTATGTTTCAGATGAGGAAACTTAAGCCTAGAGAAGTTATAGGACTTGACTCTCCCATAGTGTCTTGAATATACTAAGCCCGTAATAAACACACAATAAATGTTCCCTGAATCGAAGGGAGCAACTTGCCAAAGCTGCACAACTAATAAGTGACGAAGCTGAGACCTGAGTGCATGTGTCATGACTCCTAAATAAATGACCCTTCGATCACATTAAGTTAATGCAACACTTGCCTTTCTATAAATGTCAGCGGAGCAAACACTCTGTGTGCTCAACATTTCTAGGAAAACATGCGTCTCCATTGCTTCCAAGAAAAATTTCCCTCCTAATTGTAACAGAAGTCTCTGATTCCATATCACATTATCATTTCCTGTTTTTCTCTCATGAGTAAATACATCTTGACAGTCACAATGGGCACCTATTCAAAAATTGGTCACCTAAAATGTTCTCTAGCTACAATTGGGTGCTTAGCGCATAGCAATCAGCCCTCAAATATCATGCTCCTAGAAAGTTTCCCTAGTCTCCTTGCATGGTTTCTGTCATTATTGCCAATCTCTATTCAGAAATCAGCAAATTTTTAATTTAGTTTTTAAAAATAACGTTCACTACACTGTCATCTCGCAGTTGGTCCCAGCATATTCTTCTTCCTGCATCATCTCAGTGTTTTCTTCTCAAATGTTTTCTTCTCTTCACCATGCTCCATACTGGCATTATCTTCCATGTGAATCTCTCACTATATGTTTATCATCCATCCAACGATTATATATGGACTCTCTGCCATCCCTCACTTCTTAAGTCTTTGTTTTCAAGCAATCCAATTCCTTTCTCCCTGAATCATTGCTGTAAGCACCCCCAATTTAAAGTTTTCTTCTGTATTTCTACCAACGGACAGCTCTTTCCATCATTCCCCCGGCACACAGCATCACCTTCACCCATCGTTTCTGTGACGCGTATTTGCACCACGTCTGCAAGTCAGCTGGGACCTACTCTCGGTCAGAGCTCACATGCACCTTCACGTACAACAGGATCGCCGCTGCCCAGCCCACTCCCTTTTCTCCTTTTATGGTTTACTTAGAGTTTGCTACTCTCTTTTCTGCATTATTCCTAACACAGAGGAGACTTCACTGTCCACCCCGATTCAAAGCTCCTTGCCCCCATCACTTTCACATGACTCTGTTCTCACGACTTTTAGATCACTTATGTTGAGTAAAAGCCACCACTGCCCACATGAGGCTACTGACCACTTGAAACACGGCTGATGGAACTGAGATGTGCTGGGAGTATAACATACACACTGGAGACGGAAGGCAATATGGAAAGAGGATATAAAATATCACATTAAATATTTTGATATCGATTAATGCTGAAGTAGTATCAGACATATTGGGTTTGATGAAATATGTTATTACAGTTAATTTCATCTGTTTGTTTCTACCGTTTTAATATGGCTAGTGATTTTTTAATTATATAAATGGCTTGCTATTCTGGGCTCTTCTGTTGATTCATACTTTTAAATCTTCTCCAGGAATCCAAATTCTCTCCTCTTTTAGCACTTCCACCAAGATACCTTCCCCAATTATCCTCACCGTTGCCCACACTCTAAACCCAGAATTATTTTTAATCTACCATTCTCAATACCTTTTCTACCCATTATTTCTGAACACCGTGTTGGGTTGGTTTTTTTTTTTTTTTTTTTTTTTTTTGCCTGCTAATAGACCTTCTACCCCTGCACGCAAATCGTAATAAAGTTCTGTTTTCTTCATCATCAATTGTAGTAAGGTGGTGTCTCTCTTGAAGCAAAATTTCAAAAAAAAAAAAAATAGTAATTCCCAAGAAAAAGAACATCACTCATCATTCTCCAAACTGGCCTACCTTCACTATAATTTCACTTAACAGGGCTAGTAACTGTAAAATGCTAAACAAATGGAAATTTCTAATTTCAGACTAATGTTACCCATTCACACTAGGAGAGCAACTCCTCCTCTGTCATTTTAAAGACAGCATTCTTTCTCCAAAACTCTTCTAATGTTGAGGTTTCAATCCCATTATTCAAGCAAAACTCTCTTATTTCATACTAAATATTCTAATACAATTCCCCAAATATCCGTTTTCCCATTTTCAGCAAGGGCCATGTGTCATCACTCCCCACACTGATTCTACGTTTAACATTTCTGGAACCTCCTTTTCTTTTCTCAACTACTTAAGGAGAAAAATGAGGGCTGGCCAGGGGGATGCGAGTGGCCTGGTGAGTGATAGGAGGTGGCAGTCACAGATAAAGATCTCAGTCTCTATCCTCTGAAATCTCTCCTTACTGCTCTGCCCCACAAGCCCTACTGTAAACCCTTTATGTGTATGTACCTCTTCCCAATATGACTGATTACCTTCACTCTAGCACCTCTCAGAATTCTTCCTCTGTAGGGTCTCCTTCTCATCATTCTTAGCCAAAAAAAAAAAAAAAAAAAAAAAAAAAAAAGTCTTTTTTATTAAAAAAAAATTTTTTTAAGTTTATTTATTTTTGACAGAGACAGAGTGTGAGCAAGAGCTGGGGAGGGGCAGAGAGAGGGAGACACAGAATCCGAAACAGGCTCCAGGCCCCGAGCTGTCAGCACAGAGCCTGACATGGGGCTCGAACCCACGAACCATGAGATCATGACCTGGGCCGAAGTCAGACACTCAACCGACTGAGCCACCCAGGCACCCCCCCCCCCAAAAAAATTGTCTTTACTCAAAGAACAAGTGTCTTGTTATTGCTTCCAACATTTTCCTCAGATGATGATCTCTCCTTGATCATTCTCTACGTATAAATTCCAGTTTACCATCACTCCCAATATTGAAAAACCTTTTTAAAAAATTACTCCTAGTGTTGACACTTTTCCCCATTTCCTACTAGAACATTTATTTAGTTCGCTCCCAAACCTCTCAAAACAGAACTCTTTCACACACACACACACACACACACACACACACACACACACACAGTACACTTCTGGTCCAGAGACTCTGTTCACTATTCTTACAGCCCAGGCTAGAAATCCCTTGTAACTATCTCTTCCAACAGACAGACCTCTTCTGTCTCTTTTCTCTTTGGATAATCTGGGGACACAGCACATTTGTTGGTCCTTCCTTTCCTCTATTCCTCTTTCCTCAATATTTCTTTTCAGTTCTTTTCCTCTGCTTACTCCTCTCATTTCCTCACTCACTGTCTGCTTTTACAGCAAATATTCTATCTGCTTCAGAAAAGAGCCTCCATTCCATAAATGGGTGAAAATAACCGAGGGGACCTGAAAGAGTAGGACAAGTCTCTCCAGGGCTTAGGCAGATTCCTCCCTCAGTTCCCCTTCCCCGGGCTGCCTCCCTTTCTTCTCCCCCTCAGCTCACCTCGTCCTCAGGTATCTGCTTGTTCTTCCAGCTCCTACTGCCCCCAAAGCCATCCCTCTGATGGCCTGCCTTGCTCTTTTCTACCTTAGGACTATCCTATTCTGAAAAGCCTCCTGATTCATTCTTCTTCCGAATGGCGTCCCGCCAGCTACTTTTCCCCTCCCCTCTGGGCCCTTGAATTTTGTGGACATTTCCTCCCACCATCCAAGAGCTGCTCTATCATTTCCTTCTGATCCTCCTTAGAAGAGGCTGCTCAGACTTCAGCCACTGGACACCGCAACCCCCCCCTCCCCCGCCCCGGCCCAACCAGGTACAAAAACAACAACTGGATCCCCAAAGCCAAAATGGCCAGGGGTCAAGGGGAAAAGAAGAGGAAGACAAGCCCTGTAGCAGCGCTTGGAGTCTGGAAGGATGACGAGACCTCTGGACCATTTCAAGGAAGAGCCTAGAAACCTATCACCGGGAATTGTCTTCTCCTGGCAAAGGACAAAAGGACTCTTGGATCTCCTCCTTGCCTCTGCTAGAGTCAGCCTCCAGGCCTCCTGAGGTCACTTTCTCCGGCCAAGCTGATGTGATGAATGGTTAAGCATAGGCGGATCCATCCTCAGGCTAAAGAAGTTTAAGCTTCAGGAACCCCACACCTGCATGCAGCCCCTCTTTTCTTAAATAGAGTCCACTAAATCCTATAAGCTTTGGATCTCCTCTCACCTGGATTTGCCCCTGGATAGGGGAAAGCTGTACTGGCTTCTAGGGGTTAAGGATTGACCAGGGAGGTCAGGAGGGCTCAGAGTAGTTTCATTCTAAACCGGGTTCAGCTTAACACGCCCTGCCTCCGTTGAGAGGGCATCTTCCCATGGAGGATCCAGGGTTCCTGAATTATCTCTTAGCTGAATCTCACTGGTTCCAGAATCTTAGCTAGATTCTTGACTCCAGGCATTTGTGCCACACCCAACCCAGCCCAGCCTTTAGCCTCTCTCTTGACCTCCCAGTCAGTACTGGTCAAGCAGCTGCTAGGCCCTTTACTCAGTTCTTCAAGGCTTATCTCTAAATCTGCCAATTCAGAAGTGACCTCTACTACTAAGGCTAAACCGGGTCACCAGAGTGGTCACCACTGCTTTAAGACTCTCCCTTTGCCCCTGCAATCACAGAGCCCATTTGGGGTCCACACAGAAGCCAGAATCGCCTTCCCCTTACTGGACTGACAGCTGTCCCAATGTACCCTCACCCTGGGGTCTTGCTAGTGTCCCCAGGAATCCCACAGTCGCAGCTTCTCTATCCTCTGCAGAGAAGAAAAATGAAGGGATTCTTAAAAAGAGACATGGGAGCCAAGGCGTGAGGAGTAGAGTGCTGGGAGAAAAGGCACTAATTTGGAAGGGAGTACTGGGAAGTCTTTGGTGAGGCTTCAGGCACTCGGGAAGACAGAGCAGGGCAGCGGTTCTGGGCTCTAGAGGTGCCGTGTTTGGAACAGAACTGGAGGTGGTTCTGCAGAACCCAGCATCTGGGGGTCTGGGATTCCAGGGCTCCAGGCAGGTGCTGAGATTCTGAGCCGGCTGCTGTCTGGGATTTCCAAGTGAACGAGCCTCCCGCCCGGCGCCCTGGTCGGCCCCAGCACTTACCCGGCAGACTTGGGAAAGTCTCTGAGAAGTGCGGAGGCGGGGGCGGTGGGGGCTCTGCCACTTTCTCCCGGGCGGGCATCAGCTCCTCGGCTTCCAGCCCACCCTCGGGGCGTCGGCCACCCGGCTCGGGGTTGTTTCGGGCAGCAGTGGCGGCGGCGGCAGCGGCGGCGGCGAGCTCCTGGGGCCCGTAGAAGGCGTCGGGCGGCTCCGCGAAGCTGGGCAGCGCGGTGGTCAGCGCCACCATCGAGGGCACGGCCTGGCCCAGTCCCGCGCAGAACGTGTTGGTAAGGCGGCCGGCAAAGGAGGCTAGTGGGGCGAGAGGCGGGAGGCCGGCAGGCAGCGGCGCAGGGGCCAGCGCCTGCGGCAGCACCAGCGGCCGGTAGGGCATGAACATGGGATAGCCGGTGTAGAGCAAGTGGCCGGAGCGAGGCGGCGGTGGCCCGATCAGGGAGTCAATGGAGAAGGCAGTGCCCGGGCCCCCGCCGCTGCCCCCGCCGCTGCCCCCGGGGGCACCCCCGCCTCCGGCTCTCTGCATCGTGCCCGGAGCTACGGCCGCCCCGGGGCGCTCCCCTCCGGGCGCCGCCGTGCGCCCCGCGGCTCGGGCGCCCCGCGCGGACACGCAGGGCTCGCTCCCAGGCTCCCGGGCCGAGGTGGCGGCGGGGCGCGGGCTCGGCGCAGTGTGGCTCCGGCGCCGCGCTCCCTCGCTCTCATAAGGAGGGAGGGGGCGGGCGAGCGGGCGGGCTGGGGGTGTCGCCCTCCGGACTCATCCATCTTCCTCAAATTACGCTTCACTTCCTCCCTCCGCCCGCCGCCGCCGCGCCCGGCTCCGCTCCCTCCGCAGAGCCCGTTCCCAGCGGCCCGGCCGGCCGGCCCGGGACCCCGCCCGCCCCCCGCGGCCCAACCAACTATTATTAATGGAGATTGATGAGGCCGGACACGCCGCTTTGTGAAAGTTTGCGGCCGACGAGAAGGCGGCGGCAGCTGCTGGGTCGGTGCCCCTCCCTCCACCCAACCCGCCCCCCCCACCCCCACTCGGCCCGCCCGGCCTGGGCGTGGACGCGGTGAGGGACGCCAGGCAAGGAGGGCACACCGCGAGGGGCGGGAGGGCGGCGGGGCCGGACCACAAAGCCCCAGGCCCCGGCCGCCGCCCGCCGCAGGACCCTGGGCCAGGCCCCGGAGTGCCTCCCGGGCCGCCCCAAGAGCAAGCCCCTGCGACGCGGGCGGGACTGGACCGCGGCGCCCCCTCGGGCGGCGAGGCGGGGACGGCAGGGGGCGCGCTCTGCCGCCGGGCGCCGCAGCTCAGGGTCCTCGTGTAGGGGCCCCTTTCCCCCTCGGTACTTTCTTCCCAGCCCCGTTCCCCTCTCCCCGGGTCTCTGCTCTCTCGACAGTGGCTCTTCCCCTTCGTCCTCACTCCCTCCTCCGTGGCGGACTACCTCAGTTCCTCACTGTAGCCTCTGGAGGTAATTTCCTCGAGTGCCCACACTATGCCAAGTACTTACCATTCCTCTCACCTCTCCCCCTTCCCTTACGTGCTCTTCCTTCCTCCCACTCTTCCCTTTCCTGCCTTCCTTTCTATCCCTATTCCTGCCTGATTATTCCTATTTCTCATTCCCTATCCCAGTTGTTATTCTATTTTTTCTCATTTCTCACCTCTATCTGTATCTCTTGTCTGTCTGTCCGTCTATCTCTGTCTCCCTCCCTCCCTCCCTCTCTCCCTCTCTCCCGCTATTAATTTCCCTGATTGGCTCCCTGGCTCCAGCACCGCTGATGAGCCCTATTCATTCCTGGGCCTGACACTCTCGACCTGCCCTAGCTGATTGCTGGGGGCTGGCCCCAGGAGCGCTGATGAGCCCCAAGGGTCAGCAGCGCTAATTATTCGCTAATTGCAGATGACTCTACTCACCTCCCCCATTCTCAGACACAGAAATGGTAGCGTCTTTTGCCGCCCCCACCCCCAATTCCCAGCAGCGTAGTTGTCAATCTAGAGGCAAAAGTCATGGGCGTTTTTGCTTGATAGGAGCCTCAGGTCAATGGGCAAGAAAGACTTAAGACAGGCAAGTCAACAGAAGAGTGACCCGAGCTTCAGGATACAGAGCAAGCCTACCTCTCTAAAATGAGGGTCACCTGGTCACTGGGAAACTGTTGGGGGTGGGGGGGGCAGGGAGAGTCAAGCTAGTTAAAATTAATAGCAAAGCCAGGCCAGTTTAGGAAGATGCAGTCTAGATAGGGGAAGTTACTTGGCTCAGGTAAGCGTTTCTGAGCCAAGGCAGAGCAGGCAAGGGGAGAACTCTGGATCTCAGTGACGCTTGTTCAAATCAGGAGTGTCGTGGTGACCTAGTGAACACCACTGATGTCAGACTGAGGTATTAAAAAACAGTACCCTGAAAGACACCGTCACCAGAGTGGGACAGAAAAGGGGGGGGGCAACCAAGAAGGGAGATTTCTTTGGTTACGCTTGATTGACAACTCGTCAGAGTGGAAAAGGGAGAAGAGTGTGGTTTCCACGCGGTCCTGATCTATCTCGGGCTCTACATTAAACTCATGAAACCTCTGAGAGACAAGCCTAGTGGGAAGATGTCGCCACGGAGAAAGAAGAGGTGCCTCACCCTAGGTCTGCGAGCCCTACCTCACTACTAGCGTACTAGGAAAATCTTTGTACATCCCTCTAAAGATACTCTTCGGAACCCTTTGATGAAGTGACCACGCGCGTCACGGTACCAATATGGAAGACCAGGTTTCAAAAGTGTATTGTGCTTTGAAGATGAGAGGTCAGTACTTGGCTTGATGGCTGCACAGTGTCGGACACACAACAGAGGCTCACTGCCTTGATAAATTATTGAGGAGACTTTGGCTTACAAGCTCTGAAATTAAAGCTGAATGAGCAGTAACACCACCAGCGAATGAAGCACAAAGGAAGAGACATTTTTAAAAGGAATGGCACTCCATTTTTTTTTTACATAGGTAATAAAATTGCATAGTACAAGATTCCAAAAGCTCAAATGGGTATATATCGACCCCTCTCCCTCCGACCAGTAATAAGACCTGGAGTGAAGGTCCTGTTCTGACCCCTCACTGAGCCACGTAACCTTGGCCCTTCTGACTTAACTCCATCTGTGAGAGGAAGTGATTAATTTCTACTCTGCCAACAACCCCATGCAAGGGTCAGACATGAAGAAATGCCTTTCAAAATACCTTTCCTTCCTGTACTAAATGGACAACGAAGAGCAGAGTAGGCAAGGACAGAAGCCCCCGGCCAGGGGCTCTCCTTTACTTTGCTATCAGTCCCCGGGAAAAAGCCGTCACTCTCAAATCTGAATAGAGCTGGCTCCTTTCTTTACCAAAGGAAAACTCTGTGCTTCTCTTACTGAATCCCCGAACAGGCCCATTGTGGGCAAGCACTCTTCTGTCTCAAATAGCATTCTGCTTCTTTAATCGTCCACATGCTCGAACTTGTCCCCCTCTCACTATATTCCACCTGTTGGGTAAAGGCTCATACAGAAGAATGTTATTTTGAATCTACCCTCTGTGCTTTCGTGCCTGTATCGGACCTCACATCTGCCCTCCCCCCGCCTTTCATGGTCTGGAAGCCAGCACGTAGGGCGCTAAGAACGAAGTATTCTGAAGTCAAAGCCGACGTACCTGTACCTCCACGTCACTTATTGGCGGGAGAGTCCACTCGCGATGGGCAGCGTCGGGCCCTGCCCGCGGATGCCCTCTGGTGGCGGCAGCGCGCAGCTGCGTCACCGCGAGAGAAGTGCGGAGTACTGCAGCGCCCCCTGGCGTTGGTCTAGGAGCCGTGCGAGGGCAAAGGAACCCAGCCAGGTGAGCCTTCCTAGGGCGAGCGCGCTGGGCGCTGCTGCGGGGCATTTCAAGTGTGAGGACACTGGTTGGGCGGGGCGGGGACTGTACCCAAGAATCAAGTCTAGTATGCACGCGTGTAGGTTCAGGTACATTTTTTGTGTCCAGTTACTCGACCCCTGTGTGTTGTGTAAAATGCGTGCCGTCTGTGTGTGCGCACGCGTTGCACGTGGGTAGGTTCGTGGCCGGTGGGGGGGGGGGTGGTGTTGGAGGGAGGTCCGCGCCTCCAGTGCAGGGCGGAGTCCTCACGGAGGCGTGAAATTGGTTTGGAGCAAACACATTACGGAAAGCAATTACCGGGGAGAGGTTCTGAGCCCGCGGGACCCGCAGCCAGGAGGCTGGGGAGGAAGCTCCCCGGCTTGCAAGAGTGGCTGTGGATGTCTAACCCCAGAAAGGACCTTCCTAACACTGCCGGCTAGTGGGAGAACGCGTGGGGTTGGGCAACAGCCCCTCACATTGGCCACTCCACATCACCTTTCTCCCCTTACCCCCGCCCTCCTTAAAAAGGCATCCTGCAGAGGAGCGTGCACGCTCAGCCATGGCCGGAAATCCTTCTCCCTTCTTACCACTTTCCTGTCAAGCCTTCCCAAGCGCCTGCCCTTTACTGCTCACCTTCCTCAAGCCCCCAGCTCTTGCTCCCACGTGCCTTTTGCATGCACTTCATGGTCCCTTGTACTTGAACTAGTCATTCACACGCTTGCTTTTCAGGCTAGATGGAAAAGTCACTGCGGGCAGGAAGTGGTCTCCTTCACAGCTGTACATGAGTGACTAAGACCTGGGACTCCGGGAAGCACAAAGCGAATGACGCGGGTGGGCTTAAATAAAATTTCCATCAAAACGCATAAACAACGCTCAGGAAAGCCATCCCCTTGGGAGTCGGGATTCTCCTAGAGCACTGAACACCTGTCACATGCCAACGATCCCATTTATATCCCCAGATCTGACCTTGCCCCTGGTCTCCAGACTTGTAGATCCAAAGGACCTTGTAACACAGCCTCTTTGAGACGTGTAATGGGCAGCTCCCACTTCTAGCTCCCAGAGTGATCAGCCGATTCCTCCACCCCTTGCCGGCTTCTCACCCTCCCCACCTTGGCAACGATCAGCACCACCCTCCGCCCAGTTGTTCAGCCCAAACACTGACAGGCACCCTGGGTTACGCTTTCCTTCAGCGCCCCCCCCCCCCCACGTCCAGTCCATCAGGTCTCCTCGGAGTCTTCCAAGAAGGGTCCCAAGTGTCGCCTACTGCTTCCCCATCTCTGGGGACGACTCTGGACCTCAGCAGTGGCCTCCTGCTGGCCTTTGATCCTCCCCCGCCTCTCCCCAAAGCCATTCAGCAGCCAGAGAGAGCTTTCCAAACCTAAATCGGTTCATGCCACCCGCCCCCACGCCCTCCCCCCCGTCTCTTCCCACTCCATTCCCATGGCTGGCTCCTCCTGGTCACGCAGGCCTCAGGTTAAATGTCACCCAGTCTCCAACAGCACTCTCTGCCAATCAGCGTTGGGCTTATCCCCCTGACACTGTTCCCTCCTTACTAGAAAGTTCACGCCAACAGGGACTAGGAGCCAGCCACCCCCCCCCCCCCCCCCCCGCTGTGCGCGGCCCTGAACCCTGGTTGGACAGACGAATGGGCACCGGGGCATCCTCCCCCGCACCCCTCCCCCCCCGCACCCCTCCCCCCCCCCCGCGACCGGGGCACCAGAGCCCAGTGAGCCGAGCTCGCACACGCCCAAGCCTCGCGGGAATTGCTTCCCGACCCGGCACGCGCGCGACTTCCCCCGCTGCGGTGGGGTCGGCGCCCTCAGGACCCTGGGGGGGGGTGGGGCTCCTCAGCCGAGAGGCCCGGCCGCGGACCCTCCCGTCAGGCGGGCCCGTGCCCCCCCTCCCCCCCCCTGGTCGCGCCCCGCCTCTGGAAGGCCAAACTTCCTTCCAAGCGGGAACCCGGGCCCACTCACCTCGGCGCCGACCCTCCTGGGCTTCTCTCTCGACTTCTCTCTCGACGCCCTCTCCGGCCTCGCGCCCTCCCGGCCCCGCCCTCACCGCCTGCGTCCTCCAGGCCCCGCCCCGCAACCTGCTGCCCGCAGTTGGCGGGAAAAAGCGTGAACGCCGGCGCCTGCGCCCTCCGGGGCCCTGGGAAACCTGTCCGGCGACCCTTGACGTCACGGATCACGGTGCATTTGATTGGCCGCTTGCGTCACGGGGCGACTCTCTCTTCCTACCTGCGCTTGGGGACTAGCTGTGGGTTCTTAAAACCCTGGCCCTGCAAAGGCCTTCAGGGGCTCTCTCCTCTCTTGTTGCGCAGATGCGGCAACTTGAGCCCAGAGAGGGGAAGAGACTTAAGATCCACAACTTAATGCAAGAGTTGAGTCTAGAACCCAGGACATGTGACTCTCAGCGCCCGCTGCCGCGAAGCTAACGCGAAGGAAGGAGCAGATAGAGAGGGGCGGGCGCCAGGTGTGCGTCCCGTCCTCCTTGACCCACAGGGCAGGCAGTAGGTAGAGTTGTTTGCTTTTTCCAAACCTGAATCTTTCACTTTCGCCTGAACCACGGTTACCCTCTTTGATGGCCGACACCTGCACCCACCTTCTCGCTGGCCTTCCTGCTCGCCGCCTCACCTCCTTGCCCCAAGGCTCCCTTTGCCGTCCTCCCTCCCGACCCAAGGTTGTTAGCTCACCCACCCTCTGACGCTATCTCGCCTGGTGGCCCTTGTGCCACATCGTGAACCAGAGGGGCCAGTCTGCCTGGGACTGCTCAGCAGCTGGTAGATTCGAAAGGGGGAAGATAACACAGCTGGCACCATGGGGCAGATCCAGGGCGGCCCCACAAGCCTGCCCATCCTGAGCCCCCTGAGTGACCAGCTGGGAGGAAGGCCTGCAGGAGACAGCACCCGACAGCACAGGCCTGCAGATTTTTAATGCTCATACAGGGTCTGGCCGGGCTGGAGGGATGCCTCGGGAGACCACCAAGAGGAGTGTATCACTTGCCGTGAGTCCCAGCTCTCTCTCCATCAGACATCCCCTGGCCGCATGGTCTGTCTGCCTCTCTCCCTGGTGGGAATGACAGCATCCACAGGGCCACCTCGGCCTGAACCAGCTCAACTCCGTCCCAGGCTTGGGGTGCTGTGAGAGGCAGACCTGAGCCCCCTGGGGCCTGGGGAACCGGCTTCCAGGTCTCTCAAAAGGCAGTGGACACCTGCAAGGAGAGGCGTGGACTCAGAGAGGTCACACGGTCCAGGGGGCTGGCCGGTTCTGGCCAAGGCCCTGCCCCCAACTCTTCTCTTGCCGCCTACCCGTCCTTCTAAATGGCTGGGACTGCCCAGAGACCCCAGGACTCACCTAGTAGAGTACGTCCTCAAAATCCAGCTGCAGGTAGTGGAGCAGGCGGGGTGGCAGGGGAAGGCGGGGGAGGGCGTGGGGCAGGCAGGCTGCCAGGTGGGCACGGAGGGCACAGCGGCTCAGGTGCTGCAGGGACCTGGGCTGTCTCACCAAGGCGAAAAGGGACGAGTAGAAACGGTGGTGCTTCTGGGGACAGAAGGAGGGGCTCAGCGAGGCAGCCTTGGACAAATGGCACCCATTTCTCCTAAAGCGGGGAGGCTGGGGGCCAACAGGTGTCTACGGGAGCCTATAAGAAGAAGTGTTTTGGGTGTTCATTCTGTGGGTTTTCTTCTTCTGGGATGTGAGCAGGTCTCTGGTAGTTTCTGAGGGGCAGGGTGGGGGAACCGACAGAGCTTCCCTGTAGGAGGTGGGAGTCTCTTGGGGCCGGGCTGAGTGACTGCGTGTTTTCAGGGTCCTGGAATCTGACCTGCAGAGTTTCAGGAGGCACCAGGGCCATGGCCTCCTCGGGAAGCTGCATGATGCTGTAGGTGTTCATCAGGACCTCGATGGTCCTCGGAGACGTGCACCAGCGTTCCAGCACCTGGAGGAGGCAGAGACGCATCAGTGCTCCTGGGGTTACCACACACTGCAGGCTCCCCAGCCAGGCCGCACGGGATGATCAGACATCCCTTGGTGTCCCAATAGGACAGCTGCCATGGGTTGAGTTGTGTCTCCCCGTCCCCCCCCCCCCCCAACACGTTGAAGTCCTAATCTCCATTAGAAATCCCCTATTTAGAAATAGGATCTTTGCAGTTGTGATCAAGTTAAAATGAGGTCATTAGGGAGGGACTTCAGAGAGAAGGGACAAGGCCAGGAGAGGCCTGATGAAGGAGCAGTGGTGGAGTCCAGTTGGATCCAGATTTGTTCTTTCATTTCCTCGTTTAGTAAATATTTACGGAGGGCCACTATGGGCCGAGCACTGGGGCCCCAGCCATCAGGATGACGGACAGGTCCTTGTCAGCTGGGAACTTCTATTTCCGTGGGAAAAAACAATAACCACATAAATAACCACTTACAGCTAAGCCGCCACGATGAAAAATAAGTAGGCGTAGCGACTGAGCATGGTTGGGAGAGCGCTGTCCTAGATGGGTGGTCAAGAAAAGCCTCTCTGAGGAGGTGACCTGATTGGGTGAAGAGTGAGCCATGCTAGGAGAGCAGCCTATGCCAGAGACTGCCCACAAGGAAAGAAAGACAGCCGCACTCGGCCTGAGTGCACACACACACACACGTGCACACACCATCATACTCACCGGGGGTCTGCACGGTCTATCTGGAAACATTTGTTTCATTCATTCCGTGTCTTCTGCCGTATCTCAAGCTATAGGCAGTGGCCGCAAACCCTTTGTAAAATCTGAGAACAGCTAAGTGCTATCTCTCTGGCGGCGTTCCTGTGCATAATACCCGTCTCCCCCCACACACTTACATGTAACATTGGGGGCTTTAAAACCCTTCTGCCTGGCAGGCTGGGAATGCGGCATGTGCCTCGTGCTGCTGGGTGGCGGGAGCAGGGCCCCCGAGAAAGCACCGCACACCCCTGAAGCCCTCTGCTTCTTGCCCTGCATCTTAGCAGCGCTCTCTGGAGCCCCATCCCATCTGCCCAGAGCAGGTCTCTGACTTCCTCCTCCTTAGATCTAGGAAAGAACAGTCTGGTCACATCTGGCTCTCCTGCTCTTACCTGCTACTCCTGTCTGCTGTTCAGGCGGGGCCTCCCAGCCCACGCTGGTTCCTGTCTCTGCACTGCCTGGAATGCCTGGGCCCTCCTCCTGCATTTCCAAGCCCTGCCCACTCCAAGTCCCATCCCTTCCAGGAAGCCTCCTGCGGCCGTTCCGCCTGAATCTCTCTCCCTATATTGGGATGATGCCCAGCAGCTTTCCAGAGCTTTTCACACATTATTTAACTTAGAACAGCATGAGCTAACAGGTGTGGAGCACCGACTCTAGGTTAGACCCTGTCTAAAGGGCTTTTTTTTTTTAAGTTTATTTATTTTGAGAGAGAGAGAGAATCCCAAGCAGGCTCCATGCTGTCAACACAGAGCCCAACTTATTGGGGCTCGAACTCATGAACTGTGAGATCATGACCTGAGCTGCAATCAGGCGTCAGACACTGAACCAACTGAGCCACCCGGGTGCCCCAACTGTCTAAAGGGCTTTATATGGGAGCGCCTGGGTGGCTCAGTTGGTCGAGTGTCCGACTTCGGTTCAGGTCATGATCTCACGCTCGTGGGTTCAAGCCCCACGTCGGGCTCTGGGCTGACAGTTCAGAGCCTGGAGCCTGCTTCAGATTCTGTGTCTCTTTCTCTCTCTGCCCCTCCCCCACTCACGCTCTGCCTCTCAAAAATAAATAAAATGTAAAAAAAAATTTTTAAGGGCCTTATATGGATGAAACTCAGTTCTCATACTGAGCCTAAGAAGCAGGCACGTTCTTCTGTCCTTGCTTTACAGATGAGGAAACTGAGGCCCAGAGAGATTAAGCAACTTGCCGAGGGGCACACGGGTAGTACGTAAGGCTCCAGAGCCTGCATTCTTAGTCACCACCTACCTCAGAGTTTGTTGGGAAAACTGTTGGGAGGAACCCACGTAGCAGGCAACACACTTTAGAAAGTGTCTGGTGGTGGTTAGGGCTATGCTCACTCCTGTTATCCGCGAGGCTCCTATACCTATAGCTTTTTATCACTGGTGGGTAGGACACTGTATTACATGCAAGGAACACGCATTCAAAGAGTTCCAGTGACTTCCCTATAGCCACAGGAACAAGCTCAGGTTTCCTGAGCACTCAGTGGCTCCTGGAGAGCTGGCTGGGCCTGGCAGTGATCACAGATGACTTCTTTCAGGGAGACAGGGACCTCTGGCAAGCGTGGGGCCACTGAAGATCATAGGAGATGGAGGCAGACTCCTTCCTGAACTTTTTGATCACCTGGGGCGAGGCGCCCAGAGGAGGGGAGGAATGGGGCACTTGGTTGTGCCCGCCCCCTTGGTCCTTAAGGCAGGGCAGAGCAGGGCGAAGAGGCAGGGGCAGTGGGGTCCCAGGAAATCTGTTTGCTGCTCTGCCTCCTTCTTCCAACCCCTCCCTGAAGGGGAAATCATTAGCTGTCAGAGCCACCGTCAGATTACAGGGAATTGCTTGTCTCCTAATTATCTGGTGTTAATAGGAGATTAATTAGTGTTAATTGTTGATTTTCTTGTATTTTCCCAAAGGGGAGACCAATCTGCCGAACTCTCGGGCTGTTTAATTATTTGGTCTTGCTTAGGAATCTAGACAGATGCTTCTAGGTTTGTGAGTGAAGGGGAAAGGCAGGGCCAGCAGAGGAATGTCCAGGACCAGGCAGGGCTGGACAGTTCAAGCCCAGAGATGGGGCAGGGGACCTGCTCACAGCCTGCTGCTCTGTATCCATTCTGACTGGGCTCTTCAGAAGTGGGGGGGGGGGGGGGGCGGCAGTCCCTGCCCCAGGCCCAGCACCCTCTGTGACATTACATAGCCCCCTCCAGACACGACACGGCATGGGACAGGGCCCCCTGCCAGGACATCAGTAGCACAGATCTTCAAGTTGAACCCACTATGGGAATATTTTATGTTAATAAGATAAGATACAGACAGGAAATTGACAGTGAAAGGCTTTTTCTCCCGTGCCAGGATAGCAGCTGCTGGTCTGGGTGATGCATGTCCTGCTAAGCTCTCAAAAACAGGGACCATGTCTGTCTGCAAAAGGTCAGGAGGCTTTGAACCTCATGACCCAGGCTCATCGCTCTGCTCTGGGGAAGCCTCTCCTGGGCACAGAATGTCTCACTGAACGGATCCCACAGCCAGGCAGAGCTTCCTGCACGATTCTTTCATTGGCTTGCCCCCCTGATGAAGAAAGGACTCCCTGAAGCCCACATCAGTCCTGGTTCCCGTCTTTTCAGATGCATGACAATCTGGCCCCCTGCCCTCAATCCACCTCCATCACACACGTGTGCATGCACACATGCATGCATACACATTTATGCACACGCACGTGTATATGCATGTGTGAGCACGTGTGTGTGTGCACGCACACACACACATACACGACACACACACATACACCCCTCCTGCTGGTCTGCGTCCTTGTCTTTGCCCCCTACTGGGCTTTGCTTGCTTGATGAATGAAAGATGATGAACTGAGTCACGTGCTCAGATGTGTCAGGCTGCATCTAGAGCAAGTGGGAACACAGGTCCGAGTCCCCTCATCCCCTCCCCATCATGGCCCTCCCCTCGGGCCCCAGCCCCATACCTTGGGGAGGGCCCCAGGCCAGACGCGGACGGCACCATGGTTAAGCAGAGCTCGCACTGCGTGCTCTGGGCTCTGGGCCAAGGCCGCAGCTGGGCCCTGTAGAGCGCAGTGCAGGGGCGTGTGTCCCCCATAGTCCATGGCATTGGCACTGACACCGCAGGATAGGAGCAGCTCCACGACGGCCGCGTGACCACGGCGGCAGGCCAGGTGCAGGGGCCGGCGCTTGTCCTGGTCGGCAGCATCGGCCTCGGCTCCAGCCGAGAGCAGCAGGTGGCACAGCTGGAGGCAGCGGGCGGTGGTGGCCTCTGCCTCGGTGGAGGATGTGCAGCGGATGTCACAGGCAGCCAGCAGTGGGGTCCAGCCTTCGACATTCCGGGCATTCGGGCATGCCCCCCGTCTCAGAAGGAGTTCCGCCAGTTCCACGTGGCCCAGCCGGGCGGCCACATGCAAAGGGGTCTCCTCCTCCTCCTCAGACCGGCCATCCACTTTCGCCCCAAACCTCAGGAGCAGTTCTGCGCACCTGGTGAGGGCGAGATGGCAGTAGGGAGGAAGACAGGTCCCTGCGCTCCTACCGGTCCGAGCAAAGCAAAGCGGGTGGGGGGTGGGGGGCGGCGTCTTGATGGATCAGGAGAGCTCATTCTATTCTCCGGCCCACATTCCTAGGTGTTTAAAACTCTCCATGAAAAATTTAAAAATACTTCTGTTTACTCGGGAGAGGAAAGGACCATGATCACTGGGTGTGATCTCCGAGAGGCTGGACTAGAACACGACGAGCAGTAACAATGTGGGCTTGTGTAGAGCTGTGCTGTCCAGCCACGCACAGCTATTGAGCCCCTGTACTATGACGCCTCCTAATTGAGACGTGCTATTAGTAAAATACGCACCCAGCTTGAGGACTTGGTACAAAAAAGAGAATGTAAAATATCTCGTTAGTTTTTTTTATATATATATATCGAGTACATGTTGAAGTGACAACATTTTGGAGATACGTGTTGAATAAAATATATTATTGAAATTAATTCCAGCTGTTCCACAGATATTTGTATGCCCACATTCACAGCAGCGCTATTCACAACAGCCGAAATGCGAAAGCAAGCTAATCGTTCAGCGGCAGATCAATGGATGAAGTGCAGTTATCTATAGGGGTTACCTGGATGGCTCAGTGGGTTAAGCATCTGACTTCGGCTCAGGTCATGATCTCACGCTCGTGAGTTCGAGCCCTGCATCGGGCTCTGTGCTGACAGCTCGGAGCCTGGAACCTGTTTTGGATTCTGTGTCTCCCTCTCTCTCTGACCCTTCCCCCGTTCATGCTCTGTCTCTCCGTGTCTCAAAAATAAATAAACGTTAAAAAAAAATCTTTTAAAAAAGTAGCTCATTTAGGGGCGCCTGGGTGGCTCAGTCAGTTAAGCATCTGACTTCAGCTCAGGTCATGATCTCACGGTCCGTGAGTTCGAGCCCTGCATCGAGCTCTGTGCGGACAACTCAGAGCCTGGAATCTGCTTCGGATTCTGTGTCTCCCTCTCTTTCTGCCCCTCTCCCGCTCACACTCTGTCTCTCTCTCTCTCTCTCTCAAAAATAAACAAACATTAAAAAAAATTTTTTTAAAGAAATGGTTAGGATGGTAAATTTTATGTTAGAAGTATTTTACCTCACTTAAAAATTTTTAATTTCATCTATTTCTTTTTTTAAGATTTTATTTTTAAGTAATCTCTATACCCAATGTGGGGCTCGAACTCACAACCCCGAGATCAAGAGTCATAAGCTCTACTGACGGAACCAGTCAGACACCGCATTACTGTTCATCTTTTTTTTTTTAAGTTTACTTATTTATTTTGAGAGAGAGAGGCAGAGGGAGAGACAGAGAGAATCCCAAACAGGCTCCTGACGGTCAGTGCAGAGCCTGACGCGGGGCTCGAACTCACGAGCCATGAGACCACGACCCGAGCCGAAATCAAGAGTCAGACACTTTACCGACTGAGCCACCCAGGTGTCCCATATTTCATCCTTCTGATAAAGCTACTAGAAAATTTTAAATTACATACGTGGCTCACATATTTCTATTGGAACACACTGGTATGGAATATACCTTCAACCATAGTAAGTCAGTGGAGTCTGCTGAAGGATAAATTAACAGGAGGGAGGTTCACAAAAGGAATAAAAATGTGGCCTCATTCAGAAGCAAGATGTGAAATTTGTCAAGTGTGCAGTCAGTAGAGAGAGGGCCTCTATTGTATGTACAGTTTGTTCATGGATTTGCCAAGGCTCCGATTGCCAGGATTCCGTGCTCATCAAAAAATTGAGTGATGGAGCGCCTGGGTAGCTCAGTCGGTTGAGCATCCGACTTCGGCTCAGGTCATGATCTCACGGTTCGTGAGTTTGAGCCCCGCGTCGGGCTCTGTGCTGACAGCTCGGAGCCTGGAGCCTGCTTCGGATTCTGTGTCTTCCTCCCTCTCTGCACCTCCCCCACTCACACTTTGTCTCTCTCTCTCTCTCTCTCTCTCAAAAATAAATAAACATTAAAAAAAATTTTTTTAATTGAGCGAGGACTCATCCCCCAATGCTTCCTACACGTAGGGCATAATTATTTGGGTCGCAGTAAAGGAATTTCCCGCACACGAAATAATACATTGTCACATGGGTATGTCCATCCATTTCTTGTGAGTTTAGTTAGTTGAGCTTGGTCCCTAGGCCCATTGTATCTGAAGGTACCTGCCAATAGGGAAATGCCAGACCTGCCAAGGTAGGACCAGACCCTGCCCACAGGGATTGATGCGTGCCCCAACTGGGGGCTGTTATCCTTTACAGACTATCCGGATCACTCCTGGACGGTCAGCTCTCTGAGGGCAGGATCATGCCTCAGTTCCTGCTGTACTGAGCACGGTGCCTGGAACGTTGGGTAATCTCAGAAAAACCAAAACTTCATAGTATACCGCCTCCCCACCATGGATCTGGACAACTTCCCCAACATAGGCTCCGCAGGTGGGTCCCCACCACAGTCCTCCGACACCCCTGGGGAAGCAGAAGCTGTCCCAGGTACAGGCCGGTCCGAAGTTCCGGGGCCAGCTGGCAGGACGGTTTGGGGAGTAACCACATCCTGACTCTCCACCTGAGCCCCGTCTCCTCTAGCCCGACTCACCAGGCCTGCCAGCCCGCAACGTGTTCCCTCATCCTCCCCGAGGTCACCTCTCTGCCTGCCCGAAGAGTGGAACGGGGGTTAGGGCAAGGGGTCACTCACTCGAGGGTGCCAGCCCCCCGGCAGAGGTGCAAGGGGAGTTTGCCGTCCTGGTCAGGGATGTTGGGGTCGGCTCCTGCCACCAGCAGAACGTGGACACAGGCAGCGTGGCCCGCGGCACAGGCCTCGTGCAGGGCGGTGCGGCCCCCGGGGGCACTGTCGGGCCTCGCCCGCCGCCTCAGCAGCAGCCGCAGAACGTCCGTGTGGCCCCGGCTGGCCGCCACGTGCAGCGGGGTGGTCAGCTCCTCTTCGTACGTCAGAGACCAGAGTCCTAGGGCGAGAGGGACATGGGCCTCAGACCCCGAAGACAGGCAGAGAGCAGCAGAGGAGGTGGGCAGAGGCTGGGAAGAGGGAGCTCAGGGCTCTGTCCCCAGCCTCCCCGCTCCCGCTCAGACACCCCCCCCAGTGCCCCTGGCCCGTACTCAGAGCCCGGATGTTGAAGCGGAAATCCCTCCATCGCTCTGGGTCGCTGGTGTCAAAGACGGAATCCGGAGCCAGGCCGGTGCTGGAGTCGGCGAGGAGGCGGGAGACAGAGCCCGCGTCCCCGGCCAGCACTGCCTGCCAGAAGGCCAGGGCAGGTCCCGAGGCCGTACGGGTGACGATGGGTCCCGAGCCAGACTCTGGACGCTCTGCAGACCCTCCGTTGGGCCTCTCCACCAGCCTGGCACAGAGGGCGTGTCTGTCACCGGGGGGTTCCCCCGGCCCCCTGCACTCTTCTGGGGACCAGCTCATGAGGACAGAGTATGAGCTTGTGGGAAGAGGCGTAGGGGGAGGAGGGGGAGGGAGGGGGCAGAGGCAGAGAGAGAGGGAGAGGGGGAGGGAAACGGGGACGGATGGAGGGAGAGGGTCTCTGTGTCCCCGAGCTGAGCCTGACCCGGCCACGCGGCTCAGCAGAAGCTATTCTGGGCTCCGCATGACTTCACTCCTGGGCCAAGGCTTAGGCAAGCCTCTGGGTAGGGGAGAAGTAGCCAGGGGCTTCTCCTCTTCCTCAAGCACTTGGTGTCTCTGTGCCTGATGGGGTTAACCCCGGCCCCCGGTCCTCAGCCCTCCACTCCCGGCAGCCCCTCACCCCTCTGGTGACTGCTCCAACGAGGCTCGGCGGCCCGGTGCTCCAGGACCAGGTCGGCTGTGCTGTGCGGGGGAAACAGCTCCTGCAACCTCGCCAGGTCTCCCGTGTACAGGGCGTTCTGCAGGGCCATATCACGGCACAGTAGAGGCGACGGCCGAGGCGGCTCCCGGGCTGGGCCGGACCGGGACCCCCAGACCCGGCAGGCAGGGGCCGAAGGACGGCTCCCCAGACGGTGTCCCCAGGGGGGAGGGGAGCTCCTTCCTCCAGGCATAGCCAGTTTCTGGGAGAGAGGGAGCCAAAGAAGCAGGCCTCGGGACGATTCCACTGGCTGACTGACGGGGCCTGAGCCAGGCCGAGGCCTGGAGCGGGAGGGGCAGGGGAGCACACGCAGGCCATACCATAAATAGCCCCGGCTGTCCTAGCTGTCGGTCCCAGGGAAGGAGGCTTCAGGCTGGAGTGGGAATCAGGGAGGAGCTGGAGAGCAGAGAGGGGGATCAAGCCCCCCCACCCTGAGTTTCACCCTGGAGTTGACCGCTGTCAGGGTTGAAAGGGTCACCCAGATCGTGGGATCCAGCCTGCACTTTCACAGGTAAAGGAAAACGGAGCCCACACGTGCCAAGTGCTTTGCCCAAGGTGTGAGTTTGTTGCAGATCCGGGACCAGAATGGGGGCGGAGGGCGGAGTGGGGGGGCTCTCAAGCTGCCATTTTCATACTGTCTCTCATCAATCATGTGCTTCACCAAGCCAGCCTCCAGTGGCCTGGGCTCTGATCCCAGAGGGAGGGCATGTGGGTGCCAGGAAATTCCTCCTGCCCTCCCAAATGTCACCAATTAGCCCCGCACACCCTTCCCCCCCAAACCAAGGAAAGAGTCCACGGCAGTGACACATGGCAGAGAGCGCCCGACTCCACGAGGCACTCCTTCTAGGGGCTCTCTAGAAGACAGACCTGGGGCGCCTGGGTGGCTCAGTCGGTTAAGCGTCGGACTTCGACTCAGGTCACGATCTTGCGGTTTGTGAGTTCGAGCCCCGCGTCGGGCTCTGTGCTGACAGCTCAGAACCTGCTTCGGATTCTGTGTCTCCCTGTCTCTCTGCCCCTCCCCTGCTCATGCTCTGTCTCTCTCTGCCTCAAAAAAAATGAATAAAAACATTAAAAAAATTTCAAAAACAAAATAGAAGACAGACTTCCGCCTGGAGGATACCGCCTGGAGGATAGAGGCTCGGTCCACAGGCAGCAACAGAAACTCCCAGTGTCCACGCTAGGTGCTGCCCCCCTCTGGCCACCCCAGGTCTGACCCTTCCATCTCCCTGGATGTCTCCTGGATCTCCCATGTCTGCCTGCCAAGGTTAGAGGGGCCTCAGTCGGGGGGTGAGAAGGAGGAAATGGGTCTCAGGATAACAAGACTACTTTCATTTGGAGAGATAAGAAGGAAACCAGGGAGAAAGAGAACTCGAAACCCATCCCCGGGCAGCCCCACCGCCTGCCCTGGGCTTGCTCCTCGGGTCTCATCTCGTCTGGCTCTCATTGGCCTCCATGAGCGGCAGAATATACCTTGACTTCTATTCACACACTCTTTTTTTTTTTAATTTTTTTAATTTTTTAATTTTTGAGACAGAGAGAGACACAGCCTGAGCAGGGGAGGGGCAGAGAGAGAGAGAGGGAGACACAGACTCCGAAGCGGGCTCCAGGCTCTGAGCCATCAGCACAGAGCCCGACGCGGGGCTTGAACCCACGAACCGCGAGATCATGACCCGACCTGAAGTTGGACGCTTAACCGACCGAGCCACCCAGGCGTGCCAAACTGACACGCTCTTTATGCTGCTTCCTCTGAGAGAGCCCGGGGCTCTCAGCCCTCAGTGCCCCCAACTCTTCCCTCCCCAGCAAGGGGGACCCACAGATGAACTTCCATCCAGGGGCGTGCGGCCCTGGGTCCCATCCTCTGGTCCCACCGGCCCCCTGAGGGACAGGCTCTGGGTCAGAGGAAGAGCTCGGGCAGGTGGGCAGGGGGCGCTTCAGAAAGATGTGGGGACCACACATTGTAGAGCCAGCGCCTATTACACCTTTTCTCCCTAGAACCTTCCTCCGCCCCACCCCACTGCTGCCTAAGAGTCCTCACCACCCCCCGGCACACTTTTGCAGAATAATCAAACCCTAGAGCACCGGGGACCTCAGAGGGTGGCTGGTCCAACCTCTCCTCAGTTTACATGTAAGGAAACTGAGGCCCAGCGACCGGAGGGGGCTGTGTAAGATCACACAGAGACTTAGTACCGAGTGAGGCGAGGACCGGGGGCTGCCGACAGCCACACTTGTTTTTTTCCTTTTCCAGACTTAGTGGAGACCCCCCTTTCTCCTGGCTCTCTCTATTGTTCTCTCTTAACACCACCCCCTCCCCCAGGAGGAAGAGAGCTGGGGAGCCAGGACAGGAAATGACAGGAGATGAAGGCCTGGGTGGGGTCAGAGGACAAGGACCTGGGACACGAGCAGAGAAGGCTATGAGTGGGCGAGGACTGAGGACCAGGAGGGGTGCGGCATGAGGGGGAGCCTGGGCACAGGCAGGGGGCACAGAGCAGGGGCGGGAAGCATGGAGATGGACAGAGAGAGCTGCTCCCCAAGCCGTGTGGGCGTTTATGTCTCTGCCCCCGGCCCTCCACCTGCGGGCACCGCCCAGTCCCCCTTGCTAAGCCCGGGCGCCCTGGCCTCAGCCATCACTTCCTTTTCTTCTCCTTTGCCAGCTTGGCCTCCTCAGCATCCTGGTCCTTGCTGAGTTTTAGCCTCTTCTTGCCCAGTGGGGTCTTGAAGTACCAATCCTGGGTGGGAGGAAGAGGGGGAGGGTAAGTGCAGCAGATCCACCCCTGCTGACCTGCCTCCTGACCTTGCCCTTCCCTAGCCACAGACGTGTCCTCAGCAGCCTTTTCTCCTCTCTTCCTGGAGTCAGGCGTCCTGCTGGAGTCCTGGTTTTCCTTGTTCACCCCCCCCCCCAACACTCCGGGCCACAGGGTCCACCACTGCCGGGGGCGAGCCCTCTGTCCTGTCCTCCCACGGCCATCCTGCCACCCCGGGGCACCGGTGGGCACTGACTGAGGTGGAGAAAGTGAGTGTCACCTGGTGCCAGGGCCAACCAAGGGCTCTTAACACACAGGTGGCACTTTCAGGCTCCTGCCCTTGAGGAAACCGGGTGAGCGGGTCCTGCCCATGTTTCCGTCCCTGAGATTTCTTGTTCCCTGCCCAGCTCAACTCCATGGGGGAGCAGAGGGAAGGATCTAAGGGGCGCTGTGGGCCTGGGGCTTCAGGGGGCTGACCCCCTGGTTGTGCTGGCCCGAGACCCTCCCTCCTCCCCCTCCCTGCTCCCCCCAGCCCTAAAACCTCACCTTCAGGGACTCCTCCTCTTCCCGGTACACCGGCTCCAGCTTCGCCAGATGCCCCAGGAACTCCGAGGCCACCAGGGGCCTCTTTGACAACTGTAGGACCCGCCGCTCGGTCAGCACTGATTGGACGGCTTGGTGAATGTGGCCTGGTGTGTACCCATCAGATACCTTGGCCAGGGCACTGATGTCCAGGCCCTGGGTCACGTGGACTCTGTGGGCCTCTATCATCTGCCTCCAGAGCACTGCAGACATTGGGGGAGGACACAGGGCAGGGAGAGGCAGTGAGTACCTCTGCCTGTATTCGGAACCAGGCTTCTGGAGAGCAGCTCTCTGTTCATCGCTGCCTCCCCTCCCAGGAACGTGAGAATCATCGTCTCCACTTAACACGAGGAAATGAGACGCTGAGGACTTAAGTGGCCGGCCCAGGACCTCGGAGCTGGGCCAGGGCCCGGGCCACTGGGCTGCTTGTCCAGCTGCCCTTCCAGGACATCTGGCCATGGAGGCGAGGTCTCAGAACAGCTGTGGGGATGGGAAGAAGGGTGAGGATGCTTTGGCGGGGGCGGGGGCGGGGGAGGGGGGGGTGGGGTGGGCCTGGATCCCTTGTCTGGCCTGTCTCCACGTCACAGGACCTCACCGTAGCGAGAAGCATAATCGGGCCGCGGCACGAGGAGGATCCGTTCGTAGGTCCGGCACAGCCCCTGCATCTCCGCCAGCTGCGGCTGGTTGGTGGTCCCGATCAGCATCACACGGTCTCCCGGGTGCAGCAGTCGCAGGGCCTTGGCGAGATCCTTCTTTATTCGCTTCGGTTCCATCTGCTCGGGGTGAGAGGCCAGGGTGGGGGGTGAGGGGAGGGGGTTGAGACCTGGTGACTTCTAGGGGCTTCTGAGTTCTCTCAGAGGACACGCCCACATTCAGCCTCACATGGGCCCCGGGAGGCGGCCAGGAGAGGCTCTCAGTCCTGCTTTAAGGATCAGGACAAGGCAGCGGGAGGACAAGGAACCTGTCCAAGGCCGCACGGTGAGCGAGGTCTGGCGCTGACGTGAACAAGCCAGGGACCGCCAGCCTTGCCCGTGGCTCACGCGGCCACCCGGGTCCCCGCACCTCCTTCTCTTCTTTTGGGACCTTCTTATAGAAGTTCTTCTCGGCATTCCCGATCCAGATAACAGAGGGCTGTAAGAGTTGAGCCACCTGGACAGGTCAGGGAGTAAAAACCTGACGTCAGATGTCCCTGGGCAAGGGTCACCTACCTCCCCATCTGGACCAAGAGGGGGTCGGGGCTGGCCTTGAGTCTCCAGCCCCCACTTCCCACGCACTGCCTGCCCCCCCCCCCCCCGTCTCGGCCTGTTGCACTGTCCATCACAGCTCAGTGCGCACACAGCCCTCCCCCCGCTGCCACCCCAGGGCTTCAGGTATCTGCAAGCTCCTAGCAGGGGGTGGGAGGGAAACCTCACCGGCTCCTGAAGCCACACCAAGTGGGCAGACGGGTGGCCTCCTAAGCATAAAGCCCACCCCGCCATGTCGGCGCGGCCTGAGAACGAGAAACGCCCAAGTCGGGGGACCCAGACCTTAAAGACCATATGCACTATCATCTGCGCCCCGGTCTTGCCAGGATATTTGCCCTGCAGGTTGTCAGGTGACAGGTCAAACAGGTTGGCACTGGTTTCTGTGCATACGGCCTTGACCAACATCTTCTTCCCCGTGCCAGAGGGGCCCACCAGGAGGATGGAACGGATGAGGGGAGCCATGGAGTGTATATCTGGGGAGCCTGAAGGAGGAAACAGGGGCCAGAGGCTGGCGGTAGACCGGCAGGGGGGTGGGGGTGGAGCCGCTGGGTAAGGTGAGGCCAGAGGCCGCAGGCTGGGTGGGGTGAAGTTCAGATCCTGGCTGCATTGCCTTCCCGGGGTTTGTGAGCCCTTGGCGGGCTCGCTGAGAGAGGCAGCCGGGATGGCCGTCAATGGCCTGCGGGGTCAGGAGGGGGCCTTCTACCCCCGATGCCCACCCCCCACCCCTCCCCACCTCGACGCCCTTTCTGTTTTCTGTACCGTCTCTTCCTACATCTGGATTACGAAGGGGTGGAACTAAAGGGCACGTGACCCACCACTTCAGAAGGATCCTGGTCTTCCGGGAACGGGACAGACTATGGGAAATCACTTGGGGCTGGCTAAGGGGCCGGCAAAGTGGTCTCCTCGGTAGGTCAAGGGCCCGCATGACTTCTGGGGTGGCCCCATCTGGGTGCGGCCTCCAGCATGGGTCCACGGCACGGGGGACATGCCCACCTCAGCCCCCCTAACCTGCACCCAGTCTCCCCCTCGAGCCACCTGCCAGCATTGGGTCTTCCCTCTCCGCAGGGCATCTCACCAAGCCGAAGGACCGCGTACAAGGCCACGTTCTGTCGTATGTCAAACAGGGAAGGCATAGGCAACTTGTTTGCCAAACTCAGCGTGGATCCAAGATAGAGGTAGTCCCCTGGGGGCAGGGGGGGGGGGGACAGGCAGCCACCTGGTGAGTGCCACCCACCGGGGCGTTGCCGAAAGCCATTTGTGGAGAAGGCTCGCTGCACAGGGTGGTAGCTGGCTGTGGGAAAGGCCGTGGCCCGGGAGGAGGCACTGGGGAGGGGTCTCACCAATGTAGTCTTTCAAGGCCACAGTCTGACTTTTCCTTAGGAAGCCAGAGACCACAAGCTCTTCAAACAGAGAGTCCAGGGTCCTGCAGAGGACAGCACAGAGGGGCCCCCGAGGACAAAGGGAAGTGGAGACAGAGATGAGTGGGAGGTGCTACAGACTCGAGGAGACAGGTGGCAGGGGCCTCGCGCCCCATAGCTGGGCTCAAAAATACCCACGGTGCCACTGGCCAGCCGGCACACGAAGGAACAGCACCAACCCGCTGGCCCAGAAGGCAGCCAGCCCACAGCGGGTGCTCTGGGGGTTGAGTGGGGTGTGAGGAGGCCCAGGGCCCTCGGAGACACTCCCTCCGTCAGTCTGCTCACGGCCCAAAGTTCCATCACCCGAAACCCAGTGGTCTGGGCGACATATCACCGTCTTCCTAGAAACCACACTGAAGACGTACACACTCCCGTAGGCACTAGGGCGGCTGACATCAATGTACCTGAGACTCATTTCACCCAAGACGTGAGTAGACAGGGGCCACTGACAAGGTGGAGGCCGGGGGCAGGTGGCTTTGGCAGGGACACAGTTGACTACGGCAAAGGTGGGAGGGAGGACCGGGAAGGAGGGAGCGCCGAGGACACTCTTCCACTCACACCTGCCTCTGCGCCATCCTGTTCAAAGCACTTTCTCATGCTTCTATTTGATCCTCACGGCTATCCCGTGAGTTTGGCAGGGCAGGTACTTGGTTGGGGAGGACAGGGAGCCAGAGAGGTTAAGTGACTTTCTCTAGGTCCCGCAGCAACAGAACCAGGCCCGGAAGTCAGACCTGTCCTGCACCGGGGCTTCCCCCCGCCCCCCCCCCCCCCCACAGTAAGGGTCTGCTACCTGTTTGGGGTCAGATCTTTTTCCTTCTTCTTCCCAGTTTTCTTCCCGGTCTTTTTCTGGTTGGAAACAAGCACACAGGCAATTGTCCTCTGTTCCTTGCCTCCCCCGCTGTGTGCGTGTCCTCGTCTTAGCCCTCGGTCTTGCCTTCGGAGCCTTCAAGGCTCTCTCCTCCTCCCTGTCCACAGCCAGGCGCAGGTTCTTCAACTCTTGACGCATCAACTCATCCACCTGGGTGACAGCAGGGAGTGTGGGGGGGGGGGGGGTGGGCAGTGAGGGGCTGCAGAGGACGGGTGGGAGGGCCACACCGAGACGGGGCGGAAAGGAGGAGGGCTGCCTCAGAGAAGAACGAGACTGGCCCCTGGAAGTCAGCTCGGGTGGCCACCCACAACCTTCCTACACACTCTTCTGGAACCTTCAGGCCTTGCGTCCCTCCCCCTGCCCCTGCCCCTGCACCGGTCCGCACCCAATCCTAATCCACATCCCGCTTACACGGGAGCCTTGCTCTCCAATGGGGAGAAGCTCCAGGATGCAGTCAACTGGCTTTCAGTTCAAGCCCCAGACCCACCCTTCAAAGTCTGTGTGACTCGAGCGGTTGCATGTTTCCCGACGTCAGGAAAATCATGGCGCCTACCTCAGGGGTGTCAGAAAGATCACAGTATCCACATGGCAGGAACCCTTTAAGGGCTGATGGGCAGGCCGGTGGGCGAGACCCCAGCTCAGAGCCCCTGCCATTCCCCCTCCCACCCCAGTCTGCATCTGCACCCCGGGGAGAGAGGGTCTGGAGAGACACAGAGACACAGAGGACGGTAGGACCGAGAGGGACCAAGGTGGAGCTAGAAGGATACCTTCTAGAAAAGGCGGCTCACAGAGGTTGCTACAGAAGAGGGGCAGGGGCAGGCTGGAGGACGGAGGGGGGCTGAGGGGAAGCGCATGAAGCATCCGGGGGCCCCGGTGGGGACACAGAGGAGGCCTGCAGGGAGGCCCCGAGCCTGCCCGCTCACCTGTATCCGGATCTCCTGCTCCACTTCCTTCCTCTTCTCCACCCGGAGCATCTCGGGGTCAAAACTCTGATTGGGGTGTACGCTCTCATGCCGCTGTCTCCAGACAGCTGACCGTGGAGAGACGGACAGAGGAATGACGTTCAGAGTCCCGGGGCGCGCACACGCTCCGGCACGCGTGCGCGCATCGGCTCGCGCGTTCGCACTCAACGCGCACTTGGCCAGGAACCTGCCCCAGTCTGGGACCTCCGTCCTCACGGGGCTGTCTGGCACCTGCTGCTACCCGGACCACAGAGGCCTGATCCCAAGGCCTCAGGATTCGGATCCGAAGTCATAAGGCATCACCCATACCTCACACTTCTGTCCCCCTTCGGCCTTCTCCCCTCGGCCTACGCCATTGCACCCCACACTGCCGCCTCATGGCCCACACAGCGTATGTCCACTTTCCCCAGGACCAAGGGTCACCCCAAGGCCCTGACAAGGCCTAGACACTCCTCCGCAGCCCCTTCCCCTCTTACTTATATACTCCTCGTGTGCGGCATTAATCACAGGTATAAATTTGGATGGTGAGACTTTCAGTATTGCGTCTGCTTCCTAGGATAGAAATATCCTTTTATCTTGACCCCCCCCCCCCAAGATCTCTGGCCCTTATTCCCCTCAGACCAGCTTCTCACCAGGAGCTCCCTCAGACTCCCTTCCCCCTGCCCACTTGGTCCACACCTCCGGGAGGTGTCTTACCCCCTTCCTGGTCTTTGTTTCCTTCCCTTTCTTCTTCCTCTCTTTTTTCTCCTTTTCTTTTTCCTTATTTTTCTCTTGGTCCTTTTTTTTGCTCTCCTGGACCTGCGCCTCCAGTTCCATTTTCAGCTGTGATCAGTGACGGAAGAGGTTTCAGAGAAGACCAAGGGATTCGATGGGAGCAAAAGATCCCGGACCGGAGACGGGGGTAGATGGGGGTAGACAAGGGCCACGGGTGGGGGCCAGATAGCTGAGAGCCCAGAGATCTCACTGGGGTCCAGGAAAAAAGGGGCACCAGGTGAACAGGTGTTCTGATCCGAGCTGCTGCTCTTTCCTGGCCCATGGAGGCCGGGAGCCACAAAAGTCTCAGCAGACATGTTTTCTCTCCCTGGCCAAAGATGCCTTCTCCAGACACAGGCACCCACTCCCCACCACGCAGTCTTGCTAGCTACCTATATTTCCTCCAGCCACGTCTGCCCTCACTGAGGCTGACCTTTCCCCCCGCCCACCACCACCCTCAGTTTTCACTCAGTAGGCTCTATAACTTCAGACCCCTGCTACCACAAAAAGTCTCCTGTCCCCACTTATAGGGTACCTGTTCTGGAGTCTTGTCTGCAAAGATCAGGTAGGATCCACCTAAAGACTCATCTGGATAATCAGGGAATCGACCAGTAAGGGCACTAAGTGAACATAAAATGGTCAGAGAGATGGACAGGTGGGTGGATGGACAGATGGCTGGATGGGTAGATAGATGGATGGATAGATGGGTGGATGGACAGTGGATATGGGTGGGGGGATGGATGGATGGATGGATGGACGGGGTGAGTAGAAGAGTGGGTGAATGGACGGGTAGTTAAACAGAGGGAACGATGAGGAAAGAAAAAGGACTAGGGGGATAGAGAACAAGAGGGAAGGAACAGAGAGGTACAGATTAGAAAGGAGAGGTTCCTCAGGGGGCTTCCATGGTTGCTTTCCCCATATGTTTTTGGCATTTTCTCTTCCATCGGGGGAAATGAGAAGTCATGTGTAGAGATGGTCTTGTAGCTTGGGGGCCCCAGGTTGAAGTCAGGTGTGTACGCAGCGAGTGAGGGGGATGGGAGTGAGTGGAGAAAAGGGATCCGCCTGGACTAGAGCACAGAGCAGGTGTGGGGACGCTGTGCGGAGCAGGGAGAGAGGGATCGGTTGGGTCAGCTGAGGCTGGGGACACTGACCGGCACTCAATAAACCACTGTCGGATTTGCTCCTTCAGTTTCTCCTTTATGTCAGGTCCCTCTGTCTCTCTGAGAGAATCATGAGTCTTCACCATCGCCAGCTGGAGCTCCTCCTCCTTCTCTATCTGGCAGAGCCTCCGGACATCGTCCCTGAGGCCAGCTTGGAACATGATACCCAAGCTTTCCACCTTGTTAGGCGAAGGGAGCTGGCGAAGAGGAGAAGAGGTCCAGGGTGTCAGGAGTGGGAGGTGGGGGGGGGGGGGGGCGGGCCCAGCCCCTGGCCTCAGGCACACACACCTGCCCCCCTCGCTCCCCAGCACACCCGCACACGTGAGGCCTTGCATACACGCCCACACGGAACAACGGGCAGGCCTGCAGCAGGAGAAATTGTGTTTAGAGCCAAAACTCGCCTGTGTAAATTACTCTGATAATGAGTTCGCTAGATGCATCTGGGCCGGCCCCCCTGCCCGCTCCCCCCCCCCCAAGCACACCCTCCCCTGTGAGCCTCCGGCCCCAGCCCCCACCCACACCCCCGCCCCAGCGGCCCGTGTTGGCAGCCGCTCTCGCAGCCACTTTCCCGCCTCATTGGCTCCCAAATGTATTTTAAATATCACTCTGCGCAGAGACAATTACTGAAAACGCTGAGCTCACACTGTTGATGGGCCCGGGCGGCCAGGCTCATTCCTCACCCACCACCATGCCATGCCCCCCACCTCCCCCCAAGGCCTGACCCTCGCCTCCCCTCTGCCTGCTCTTGCCTCCCGGGGGCCCTGCTCTCCAAACCCCCAAGTCTGACCTCCACTCCCCTGCGGTGCCCTCTGGACCCTCCCTCCTTCTGAAGCCCCCAAGCCTCCGGGAAGAGCCACCCCAGGCTTTGTCTCTGATCCCTTTGGGGCCCCGGCCCCTCCCCAACTCCCTTTATCAGGAGGCCTTCACAGCCTCTGCACATTGCAAAGCCCACTCTCAGGAAGCCGCACCCCCACCAGGGCCTTCCTTTCCTAAGTCAGCAGAGACTAGCCCGATGTAAGATCCATCAGAGAGCAGAGGCCTCTCAAGGAGTGGGGCCTGCTCACCCTGCCTGTCTACACACACTGTAACCACCCACACTGCCCCACCGGGCACACCCTTTCCCATGTACATGGGTAACACTCAGCTCTAGTCCCTGCATAGCAGAGGAGAAGCCAGTCTGGGCCCCCGCAGAACAAGTGGGGGAGACCGTGGCCCGAAACACTGTGCTGTGGAAGGGATGTGGCCCCCATCCCAACTTGGCCCTCACGGTTCTCCCAGAGGCTGCAAGAGCCTGGGGCGGGGAGGGAGGCGATGCTCCCACTAGCCTTGTGGCCTCCTCCCTCTGCTGGGGCCGCTCGAGCCGCCTCTCCTTCCAGCCTCTCCTTCCAGCCAGGGGAGCAAACGCGAGGTCCAGGATGCTCCGTGCTGCTATCGCTCACCCCGCCCCACATTTGAGACCCTTCCACGGGTTTTGGAGAGGGAAAGGTGGCAAGGGACCCGGCTCGTTGGTGGCTTTCTGTTCCTTTGGCCTCTTTCGCAAGCCCTGAAGGATCCCTTAACCAGGGTCCGCAAGGCCTAAACCCCTCCACCCATGCCAACCACAGTCCTGAGTGGAGGGAGGTGTGTGGGCGGTGAGGGTCTATGCAGGGCTGCACTCTGACAAAAAAATAAGGGAGGGAACCCCACGCACCGGCCCGCCTCGTGCTCTGGCCTGTGGCCGTGGCGAGGGGGGCACTTACCATGCCGATGAACTCCATCTCAGTTCGCCGGTCCTGCTGAGTGCGTTTCCTCTGCAGGTAACCCTTCCACACCTGGGGGGACACAGGGGCCCAGACACTCCCATGCTGCATTTCTGCAGGGACGTGGCTCGTGCCATCAGCCTCCAGGGGGAAGCACCAGCCACTTTCCCAAGGAAAGTCTGGTTGGGGAGCTTGGGGGTAGGAGGTGGGTGAGGACTGCTGGGGAGGACACCTCCCAGGGCAGCCCGCAGGCAAGCAGGGGCTGCCCAGAACATGGTGGGGCTGGTGTGCACCCACACAGTCCAGCCCCAAGCTTTTGCTTCCCCAGGGCCCCGAGGAATTCCCTCCTTCTCAGTCCCGCCCTCTAATCTGCTGTGTATCTCTTGACACGGACCTCAAAGGCCACCTTCTCCAGGAAGCACCCCCCGCTCTACCTCTCTGGATTCCCACAGCATTTGGAATACCTACTTGATTCCCCCCCAGGCACATAGACATCAGCGCTGTAAGGACTGTGGAGCTCCCCTGATTAATTACTACATTTTTGACACAAGGAAACTGAGGCTAGAGACAGGATGTGGCCTCTCTCGGGTCCGAGAGCCCGTGAGGGCCGAGCTGAGACAGGACCAGGTTTCCTGACTCCTTGCCCAGGGCTCTTCTCCCAGGCCTCCAGCTGCTTGCTCACAGAGCCGAGGACAGCCCAGTACTGGGGGCTGGGGTGGGGGGGGGGGTGGGCACTGGGCAGGGGGGAGGCAGCCTGTGCTTCACTTACTATGGATCCTTCCCCCCTAATTTTTTGTTTAATGTTTATTTATTTTTCAAGGAGAGAGAGAGAGAGAGAGAGTGTGAGTGGGGGAAGGGCAGAGAGAGAGAGGGAGACACAGAATCCGAAGCAGGCTCCGGGCTCCGAGCTGTCAGCACAGAGCCGGAGGCGGGGCTCGAGCCCACAAACCGCGAGATCATGACCTGAGCCGAAATTGGATGGATGCCCAACCGACTGAGCCACCCAGGCGCCCCCTTCTCCCCTAATTTTAACGATCCTTCTGTTTCTGGGGCTTTTATGATATCCCACTACGAGTCCTTTGGGGGACAGAGGTGTAGAATAAGTAATAAACAAATAAGATACACACTTATTGACTGCTTAGGTCCCTAGTTTGAGGATCTAGCCGCGGGGCAACAGAATCCAAGCTCCTGCACCTCTGCCCTCGGTTGGTGAGCCAGGCAGTCTTCCTGGAAGAGGGGACTCTACCCGGACCTTCCTCCTGGGTGCTGGGGGATTACCTTCTGAATGGTGACAGCTGCTTGGTCCTGACTGAACTTGTGCCAACCTTCCTCTCGAATCTTCCGATCCCGCTCCTCCTCTTTCCGAATTTCTCGCATGAAGATGGCTCGGAGCCGGCCTTGCCTGGCCCGCTCAGCCCTTTGCAGAAGGATTATGGCCTCGGTCCGGCGCAGTTCTGGAAAACGCTGGCCAGAACATAGGCAAAGGCTCAGGGGGAGATGAGAGAGGGCTTGTATTCAGGCTGGCAGCCTTTGGCATGCCAAAGGGCATGCTGGGGACGTGATCCTCCCAGGGCACGTAAGTGCCCCAGTCCCGTCCTCTATCTTGGTGTGAGAAGGTTTCAAGGAGCACAAGAGCGTCCTTGAAGCAGGCCAGGGATTACCCAAAGAGCGCTCGGAGGTGGCTATAGGGCAGGGGATGTCCTCTCTGTGTCCTGGAGGATGGCATCTCTCTCCTGGGAGCGGGGTATGAGGAGAATCTGGGAGGGTGTCTCCCTGATTTACCTCCCTGGAGGTCACTGGCTCCATTCTCGACAGGATCTCTGCCAGCATCAGCTCCCGCTCCTTCAGAATGCTGGACTGCTCCAGCAGGAAGTATCTGGGGATTGGAACCTCCAGGTCTGCCTTTGGGGCGATAGCGGGGGAAGGAGGGTCAGGAATCAAAACCCAGGCCATCTGGCCGATCGTTCCCACTTTCAGCTGCTTACACGGACCCTGGTGATGCTCTCCTTCATCCTAGAGCCCTGGGGTGGGAGATTTATGGGTCATGGGCAGGTCCCCCCCGGAAGGTCATGCCTCTATCCCCCTGCTCCACGGTGTAACCAGAGCTGAGTTCTGGAGGGTCACGATAGGTGATGGGTAGTGGTTCCAATTCTGGCCGTGCGTCAGAATCACCTGAGGGGCTTGTTCAAAGGCTCAAGCCGATCAGTGGGTTTGAGCTGTGGTCGGAGATTCTGCATTTCTAACAAACGCCTAGGTGATGCCGCTGTGTCTGCTTCCAAGGACCACACTTCGAGAAGCAAGCCGGCAGGGGATTCTCTTCGCCGATCCCCTGTGGCTGGTGAGTATTCCCGGCCTCACGGGGCCTCCGGCCTGACTCTTCTAGCCACCCCCTAGCTACTTGGTAGCGCGCACGCCCTCTCGCTGAAACCCTTCTCCCGATCAACCCCAACCCGCTGATCTGCCCCACCCTCCTTCCGGGGCAGGGGTCCCAACCCCAGGGCTGTTCCGCGGCCGGTCGCGCTCCGGCCCCGCCCCGCCCCCTCCTGCCCCAGGTGGGGGAGGCGGGGCTCGGCGCCGCCGGAGGCGGGCGCTGGAGTGGGCGTGGCCCGCGCACCGTGGTGAACTTCAGGTCGTGCAGCACGCGGTCCAGGCGGTGGTATTCGCTCAGGTCCGCGCGCACCAGGTCGTCCTTGAGCTCCAGCACGCGGCCGGCCACGCTGTCCAGCAGGCGCCGCAGCAGCCGCCGCTTCTGCGGCTGCACCATCTGGTCATGGAGGGTGTCGAACCGGCGCAGCAGCCCCAGGTAGTGCAGGTAGAGCGACGAGAGCCTGTACTGGAACGACTGCCGTTCCCGGTCCGGCACGGGCTGGAGCAGGGGCTGCTCTTGGTCCAGCAGCTCCTGCAGGGCCACGTGGAGGTGTCCCAGAGGCGTTGGTACGCTCTGGAGAGGAGGGGAGAGGAGGCAGCAGGCGTGGGGCGATCTGAGCCGTGGAAGGGTGGGGACAGTGAGGGGGGGGGGGGGAGCAGGGGGAGGGGCGCTGCCGTGCCTTGTGAGGAGTGCGAACTCGGGTTCCAGAGGTTAAGGTTACCCATGGGGCCGAGGTGGAGTTCGGCGAAGGGAGGAGTCGCCGGGGGGAGTGAGGTGGTGATTACAGAGAACTCATGCCCAGGCTTAGAGAAGGTGTGAGATTGGGATCACCGGGAGGGAGTCCGCTGGGGGATAAGCAGGGAGCTCCCAGGAAGGAAGGGGCCTCTGGGAGTCTGCACTGGGTCCCTCCGGGGAGAGGGTGCGGCCCCGCGGAGGCTGCAAGGGTCTAGAATGGTGGGTGGGAAGTGGGGGTGAGGGATGAATGTGGAGAAGGTCTCTTCCCCTGATCCTGGAATAAGTAAACTGGTCCGAGGAAAGGCTGAAGAGGGAAAGCTGACCACAGGCCGGAGCAGCCAGGGTTGCTGTGTGAATGTCCCAGGGGCCCGGCCAGGCTGGCCCAGCACAGAAAGCCCCTCTCCCAGCATCCCTCCTCCCGGCCCACCTGCCCCAGCCTGACGGGACCAGGCGAGGCCCTTCGTTCTTTGCTTTCCCAGCCCTGGGTGCTCCACTCCTCACTCCTCCTCACTCACCCCTCAGACATGGTGCCCACTTCTCACACCGCCCTTGGTGAGCTGCTCATGCCATCCACACAACCTGTGGCTCCACCTTGACTCCACCCACCCCGAAGGCCGGAACAGCCCGGTTTTAAGAGTTCTGTCCCATTGTCCCAGTGTTCTAAGGCTGTGAGGGGAGGGGACAGCAGGTGCAGGGCTGGGGACGCTTAGGATGTTCTCGTCGCAAGCCTTGGAAGGCTAGAGCAGAGCGTGGGGTCAGCTGTGGCTACTTGTGAGACTCAAACAAAAGGGTGGTCACGATTTGAAGTCACCCCGTGAACTGTAGGCTCTGGCATTCATTTTTCCAGCTGGAGGAAGCCTGTATTCCTGAACTCAGAGCCAGTGGTCCGTGTGAACTGTGCCAGTGGAAAGATCGACATTAGAAGGAGTAGGTGAGACTCGGTGGTCTTTGGGGGCTCACTTTGAGCCATCTGCGGGTCATCCCATCGCCGTTACGGGCTCAGGAGGCCATCATTCGGAAAGTACAAACGGAGTCAGCTGGGGGTGACTTTTTTGATTCAGTGTTAAGTGGGGACTTACGAATGAATACACGAGGCCAGGGCCAAGGAAAGGGGGAGAAAGGCGACAGCAGCAAAGAGGAGCTAGGGACGAGGAGTTGTGGGGCTTTAAGGTACATGCAAGTTACCCGAAATCTTGTCGAAAATTCCACGATCTGAGTTGGGTCTCTGAGTCACAGGTTAGCAAGGTATGGAACACAGTGGGAATGGGGGACAGTGAAGGCTCAGGGGCCAGATGCCCTGGGCTCCCCCCCTTTCTAGCTGTGGGACTAAGATATGGGTGATGGGTTCTCTTTTCATGGCATCTGCACGTTAGGCTACAACTCCGTCTGAGAAACGTATGTGAAGTATGTAGGCCTGTGCCCCAACGTCAGCCATTCTTACATGGCTGTTCGGTACGTGAAGTTGAAGGTGACAACCTGTATCTATCCAGTTGCAAAGGGGCGACAAAGGATTTTGGACTTGCTCGCTAAATGCAACCCCTCGAGCCCCAGGCCCTCCACACAGCTTGGGAGAGGATTGGTGGTCGTATGCCCACAAGGTAGAGCAGAGGCCAAACGAGAAAAAGCAAGCGTGGCCGAACGTTCGGTGGTGAATCTCAGCGAAGGACATACAAGGGGCCGTTGTACTTTCTCGCAGTCCTTCGGCGGATTTGAGATTTTTCGACGTAAAATTTGGGAGAAAAGAGGAGCCCCAGATACTCCTACCAATTTGTTCTGAAAACACGATGTTCTGAAAACATCCTATAGGTCCTGGCAGGTTATGAGATGCCTTCCGTTTTATATCCAGGATTTGAAAAGTAGGCTTGTTCCAGTTTTTAGCCGTGAGAAGTGACAATGCCCTTGCCCCACATCACACCTCCCCTTTTCAAAACAATTTTTTTAATTTTTTTTTTTAATGTTTATTTTTGAGGCAGAGAGAGACAGAGCATGAACAGGGGAGGGGCAGAGAGAGAGGGAGACACAGAATCGGAAGCAGGCTCCGGGCTCTGAGCCGTCAGCCCGGAGCCCGACGCAGGGCTCGAACTCACGGACCGCGAGATCAGGACCTGAGCCGAAGTCGGACGCTTCACCGACCGAGCCACCCAGGCGCCCCACACCTCCCCTTTTCAAATGACCACAGTGTGCGGGAGCAGTTCACCCTTTATTAACGTTAGGTCCTGGGTCACTTGGAGCTGGTGTACTTGGTGACGGCCTTGGTGCCCTCGGACACGGCGTGCTTGGCCAGCTCCCCGGGCAGCAGCAGGCGCACGGCCGTCTGGACTTCCCGGGAGGTCAGTGTGGTTCGGCCCGAGTACTGGGCCAGCCGGGCAGCCTCGCCAGCCAGCCGTTCAAACACATCATTCACAAACGAATTCATGATGCTCATGGCCTTGGAAGAGATGCCAATGTCAGGGTGCACCTGGGGAAGCAGCAAGACCGTTCTGTTAGCGAGGAGGCGCCGCCCGACCCCGCCAGCCCCAGCCCCGAGTTCGGGACTGCAGGAAGCTGGAGGCAGGACAGCGAGGCTGCCTCCCCAGCCTCTTGCCAGAGGCCCAGCCCGGGAGGTAGGGATTTGGTTTTTTACTACCACATCCGAGTGAAAAGTTTTTCTCACCGGTGGGACGTAACGCTATTAAGGTCCTCGTATGAGCACATGGGAGCATCAGTCTTTGACAAATGGGGTCAGTTACACAGCATTTTGCTTTTCTCATTTAATGCATTTGCATAGGGTTACTCCTCGAGGTGACGTTCCCAGGGGTGAGACAGACCGCCGCCGGGTCCAAGGGTTTATGCGCCTAACTTGGCGGACTGTCACCACATTACTTTCCAGAGGACGGACTCATGTGACGCAGCCTCAGCACCAGACTAGGAGTTAGGACACCAGGGTTCTGTGGCCGGACCGTGAGTCACCGGAGGACCTCAGATTAAGGCACTCTCCTCTGGGCCTCAGTTTCCTCCTCTGTCACACCAGCTTTTGAGCTAGAAGATCTCCAGTCAAACCGGCGGTAGGGGCCCACTAACAACCCTGACGTGTGACCAGGCAGACATCAAGTGTTTCCCTGAGAGGTGGGAGAGAAGAGACGACCGGCGACGTCCATCAAGCCGATGGTGGACACAGGCTCTCGCCGCCGCCACTGGTTGCCACGGACAGCACAGCACGGGATCGGAGCCTAAACCCCTTGTGTCGTCATCACATCGTTTTCCCCTTGCGGCTGAGGGGCGTAACAGTTAAGTTTCACAGGAATGAGGGTAACTCACTCAGCAGCTCTCCTTCGCGCGTGCAATCCAGGGCCCACACTTGTTTTTGAGCCCCAAGGTCGGCTGAGCCGCAGGGCTCACAGACGCTCCCAGCCCCACTTCCTCCAGGGTGCCAGAGTCTGTCCTCTGCTGCCGCCCCCTTTGGCCAGCCCACGCCAGTGTTGGTCCCACCCCCCGCCCCCGGCCCCACAAAAGCATTCCCAGAGACCCGGGGCGTCAGGTCACCCAAACTGCTAACGGGATCTAGACTCTAGGACCTGCTCGAACAAAGCAGTGAGACTCGGGCGGGTCGGGGAGGCTCAGGGCAGGCAAGACCGCTGTGCTGCCTGCTCCTGGCCCCGCTGAGTGGGCCAGAGGCTTCGAGACCAGGGTGCCTCGTGTACTAGACACACCGTTGTTGGGTGCCCACGGATGCCCCCCAAATACCCGTCAGTGTGCAAATGCCAGGAGCGGGTGCTTCTCCTGGGTGCTCTGGTAGGCCGCATGAACAGAGAGCATTCGGAGCACCTGGGGGTTAAGAGGCGCGACCGGCGGGAAGTACGCGAGGGGCCTGCGAGGGGCCCGGGGGGGGGGGGGGGGGGGGGGGGGGGGCTGACTGCTGCTGCTGTCAGGTCATGGGGCTCAGTCAGTGCTTTGCGCCTTCAAGGACCTTAGTTCCTCATCTGTACAGTAGGCCGGTCCCTCAGCCCCTCGGAGACTGAGTGCTGTGGGGCTGGAAGGCCTTGCCCGAGACCTCAGCTCGCACGCACGGCTCCCTGCTCCGGGCCACCACCGACTAGCGCCTCTGGTTTGTACCATGATGCGTCCGGCACGTGATCGTCCTTCAGCTCCACACTTTCGTACGGTCTTGCCTTTTACTTACGTCCCTCCTGACGCTCCGCATAAGCGTTTGGTCCGTCCAGAGCCCGTAAGCTTCCGGATTGTGGCGGCGTGCTTTAACTGTCTCTGGCGCATCACAGGTGCACGACAGATACTGGGAGGCTGTGGGGACCTCTGAGATCGAGTGCGGCCACTTCACAAGGGGCACGGTGTGCCTGAGGCCCCTCCCCTCAGTGCCAGGGGGAAACGGAGTACGAATCTGTCGGTCGTACTCTGCACACACACGCGCGCCCGCGAGCTCCCACTCTCACCTGCTTCAGCACCTTGTAGATGTACATCGAGTAGGTCTCCTTGCGCCGGCTGCGCTTTTTGGACTTCTTGTCGCCGGAACTACGGCCCCTCCGGCCCCCGACTGCTGCTGCTGTCCATGCTCTGCGCTCATCCTCCTGCCCTTCCTAACAGCCGCCTCCTGCTCCTTGGGGGACTTTTATGGGGTCAGCTGCCCACCAGGTGGGGCTGGGGGCCAGCACCTGGGGTGGAGGGGGTGGGCGGGGAGGAGCTTGGCCCAACCCGATCCAGAACATGCTCTGGGTTAATCTTGAAGGAGACTGGTAGCTCCGCCTCTCCCAAGTGATTTCCTGTCTCTGAATAAGAAGCCCTCCCCCCCCCCACCGTCTCTTCCCCCACCTGATCATCTCCCAGTGTATTACACACTTGTTAAGAGTTCACGCACCACCAGACCACGCCACGAGATCACTCTGCAACCACTGTGCTCAGCTGACTCGAAATGCAGGGGAGTGTCAGGAGGAACACAGGGCACCCCCCCCCCCCCCCCCGCCCCCAGAGCCCTGCAATACGGCCAAAGAGGCAAGAGTGACTCACATGAAACAGAGAAGGGAAGGACTAAAGAGGGGGTGTAGGGGCAGAGTTCAGAAAAGAAAACGAGGGAGGGCTGTAGGAGCCAAAGGGCTGCACGGAAGGAGTGGGGATTTGAAGCTGGTCTTGTAGGGTGGGCACAGTTTAAGTGGGGAGAACTGGTCCCCAGAAAGACAAAGCAGGGTGGAATCAATGCGTGCTGAGTACAGTGAGGCTTGGAAGGAAGGCAGAAATGGAGCAGAACCCGAGCCCGGACCAGATGTGGGCAGCAGGGGACCACAGGCTGGGAGGGCCCGGCAGGGAGCGGGTGGGGTGGACTGGAGGAGCCAGAGCCGAGAAACACTGTCTGCTCTCCATAAAGCAGGTGATGTGGGCTCCCTGTGGAGGTTAGCTGCAAAGGGAAGAAAAAGGCGGCTGTTAAACGGAGGAGTTCTCGCTTTGCCCCATGTGTGAACACGTTTCAGGTTCTTAAGAGGACTTGTGATTACAGAAACCTGGTGCGACATGAGAACCACAGGCCGGGAGGGAAAGAGGGTTTTCCCAATCAAGAGGAGGTGGGGCAGAGGAGCAAAGACGAGCATCACCTGTCAGTGGGCGAGAGAGCAAGCCTGAGCGGCGCCCAGCTCCCCAACCTCACCTCTTCACCTACCTCCCGACATCCGGCTGCCTCTTGCACGCTAAGGTTTAAGAGGACCGCAGGGCAATTCATAATCCGCAATAAAGCACTACTTTTAGGCCTTGGTAGAGAGATTGTATACAGTGGGCTTTTTAAGCATCCTCCAAGTTTTTGAAACTTTGGCTTTTTTTTGGGGGGGGGCGGGGGAGAGACAACTTGTAGCCTATTTCGATTCCTCCACTTCTGAAGCCTCGGCACCTCAAGGCTATGGTGGAGACCCTGAGGGATTTCAAGGCGAGTTCCTGCCAACACACCCGGGCGCTCCCTTGGCCGAAGAAGCGGAAGCTCTCACCTCCATTCCCCTCATTCCAGCAGCTCATTCTTGAGGCCATCCTCCCCCCTACCCAAGTCTCTGGATACTCAGGGCAGACAGACTTAGGCTATTTTGCGCCAGGTCCCACGAGAGGCACGAAGCCACAAAGCCAGGCTCAGGGCTGGAGGGCAGAGGAGGACTCCTAGCCTCACCCCGGCCTCGGCCGTCCAGGGTTCAGCTGCGGCTTCTCACGTCACGTTCACTCTTACCGTCCCTTTTCCCCGGGGACGCTCTTGGACTTCAGGGCCGCCTGAGGTCCTACTCACCTTTCAAGTTCGAGTACCAATCCTGCCTTTCCGGACTCACAAGAACTTCCCTCCCTTCCGAACCCTCTGTGTTTCCCAACAAGTCACAGTTGAGCCTCTGATTTATGCCCGGTCTCGTTCGCTAGTCACTGTTGGCTTCCCATTAGATCGTGAGCTCCTTGGGGGTTTGGACACCACCTGGGACTTTGTTTTGGGTATTTTACAGTCTCAGATGTATTGTAATGAGCACTGAAAGGTCACGGCTGTGTATGTTTCCCCACAGGGCCGGCCGCTGAGGCCTCAGAGGTGAAGCCACACCAGTAAGAAGGGGCACTGGTGTCCCTGGTGAACAAGGGCTGTGGATGCTTGTCAAGTTCAGACAGACCACGCAGAGCTCTGGGTTGGAAGTAAATTAGACCATGCTAACAAAAATTAAGGCTGAGAATAGGCAAAATAACAAAACTTCCTCATCCCACCCAGGAACGGTGGCTCACAAACCCGAGTGAGATGCAGACTCCCGTTTCACCTCTCTCACCCACCAGACGGCATCAGTAGGGCAGTGCCCGGGGATCTGCAGTTTAACAAGCACCCCCACCCCCACCGCCCCAAGTGCTGTGGTAGAGGCTGCAGCACGGGAGCCTCCGACCACCCTGAAAAACACGTTCCAGGAGAGTGGTTCTCAAAGTTCAGCCCCCAGACAAGCAGCATCAGCAGCTCCTGGAAACATGTTGGAAATGTTTTACTTCCTGGTCTCACCCCGGACCTACTGAATCAGAAACCCTGAGGCAAGACCCGGTGACCTGTGATACCAAATGAGTCTTCTAGGTGGTTCTGATGTGTGTGTTGTGAGGCAATGGCCTAACAAAAGGCAGCATTTCAATCAAAGGAAGGAGAGAGTTACTCCAGCCCTGCTTGCGTCCATTCCGCCAATTTCCACCCAAGCTCCTGCTGAGGGGATGGGAGTATTGGTGCTGAGGGGAAGAGGGAAGCGAAGGGCCCAGAGGCCAGAAAAGGAAGGTAGGGACCATGGCTTCTTCTTTCTTTATTGGACACTTGGTAGATGTCACGCAGGTCTAAAAGTTACACTGTTAAATAATTATTTAAAAACCGACCAGGACTAAAGCCCTGGTCCACAGCTCCAAACCAGAAGCGGAAAGGAATGGGGGCGGTGGGCTGGGGGGTATTCCTCCAACATCACCAAAACCCAGAAAACGAGGACCCTAAGCTCTTTCACAGGCCAACCCAGGATGTGGGCCCTTGGGCTAACCCTCAGGTGCCTCTGGCTGCATCACCATCAGGTCAGTAACCAGCAAGGAGCTGGCAGAACAGCCAGCCGAGTCCAGACATGGACAAAAGTAACTGCAAGGACAGGAAACGGACAGGTACTGTCCAGCTGTAGATAAGATCACAGAGTGCAGCTAAGGCAGGTGGGGACAGGGGAGGGGCTGGGGAGCGGTATTGCAGCAATGCAGGAGTGTGGCCCCAGAGGCCCAGCCCAGCCCGGGCAGGGGCTCACACATTGTGGGTCCTCCTGGTGAGCTGGGGCTCCTCGCCCACCAGCTTGGACTTGAGGTGCTCCTTGTAGGCCAGGATGTCTCCAGGCCACTTGGTGATTGTCTGCTTCTCACAGACCCAGATTTCCTGTGCAACCTAGAAAGGAAATCTGAGGCTCAATCCTCCTGGCCAGCACTCTCCCCATCCCTGCCCAGAAGACCACTGTCAGAGGAACTCCAGGAAGAAACCTCCACCGCCCAGTCCCGTATGCGGCTCACAGTTCCACTGTCTCTCTCTGTTCTCTGGGATGCCTAACCCAGGGGTACCGTAACCAGCAGGTTTGGAGCCTTCCAAGCCACAACCTGCTCTGTCTCCTGATTTCCAGCTCCCCGGCAGGGCCTAGAACTGTTTAGAGGCCTCGCCCGCAGCTTCCTGTTCTCTATCCCATCTTTCCCAAAGCTGCAGAGAAATGACCAGCGGCCTTTCCACCAATGACTGGTGGTAGCCCTCTAGTCCAAATCCTCCTTAGTATAATACTACTTCTATGCTGAAGAATCTTGAGACGGTAGTAAAAGCACCCTATCCTCTACCCAACTCCCTCGCCAATTCTGGCTAACATTGCCAAATGCCAAGTAGGCTGATGTCTCCAAATAGCTACTGAAAAAATGAAAGTTTTCCATTAAGGCTTTCTCAGTTTTTCAAAGAGCCATAAAATCTGGTCCTCATCACCCTGTCTACACCCTGAGCCCTTTTCCCAAATCCAATAAACACATATTAAGTGCCCTCCACATGCCATGACTGTGTCCTATCCAACCATCTCCTGGCCGCCCTCCTCTCTGATTTCCACTCCAGCCGGGGCCTCACCTGCTGAATGAGTCTGAAATCATGGCTGACCAGCATCATACCACCCTCAAACTCGTTGATGGCATCGGCCAGGGCGTCGATGGTCTCAATGTCCAGGTGATTAGTGGGCTCATCCAGGAAGAGCATGTGGGGGTTCTGCCAGGCCAGCCAGGCCAGACACACACGGCACTTCTGCCCATCAGACAGGTTCCGGATTGGGCTCACCTGCGTGGAACCGCGACATTTACGGAACCTGGTGTTACTCCCACCACAGAGCATGACTCACTTTCCCCCCGCTGCTTCTCCATTAATACTGCCACAATTCTACAAAAAGGAAGACCCAAGATCACAGTGAGATGGTACCAGTCTCTCAAGGCCCGTAAGGGATAAATGTGGAAGCCGGAAGCACTTGCTACTCAGGCCACACCTCTCGCTCTCCCTTGGCACTTAAATCGTAACTAAGTGGAACAATGTGGTGGACCCCAATCGAGATCTGAGTCCAGGAACTCGTTTTCTAGGTTTCAATTTCCCTCCCCCTCAAGCATTCTGGTTTATCTTGCTAGTCTGGGGCGAAGGCATGTCAGAGACTGGGATGCTATCCCTGCCCCTTCCTCATAATGAGACCTGAATACTCCAATACATACACCTAGGCCAAAGGAAAGCTAGCAGGTTCTTTCAGACGCTAGAATCAAAGGAAGAGACTTTTCAGTAGAACACTTGAATCTCAATCTCAGGGTTGTGAGTTCAAGCTCCACATTGGGCATGGAGCCTACTTTAAAAAAAAAAAAAAGAAAGAAAAAGAAAGAGACTTTTGGGACAGCTCCCGAACTTGGGTCGCCAGGGCAGTGCACCCTGGCCGTGTAGCCACAATCTCCCAGTTATCTGGCGCTGTTCCCCCACATCCCCCTCTGCTGACCTGCTGCTTCCCAGTGAGACCATATCGTCCGATGATCTTCCTCATTTCTTCCTTCTCCTTGATCTCTGGGTAGCACTTCATCATGTACTCCAAAGGTGAGAGGTCTAAGTCCAGCTGCTCTTGTAAATGCTACAGGAAAAAAGGAATCCACTCAGATGTGACTGGTGTCCCACTTCAAAAGGAACCTCGCTGGGTTAACTGCTGAGTAACTCTCCACCTCTACCCAGGCACCTGTTCAAGATTCCGAGAGAAGCAGGCAAAAGCTGACTTGGTCACATGCAGCCCCCTTTCCACACCCTGGGCATCTCCCCGGACCCCAAGGCCCGTACCTGATGGTAACGCCCTATCTTGACATGAGAATGTTTTCGGATCATCCCGTCTGTGGGTAGTAGCTAGAAAGAAGAGAGTATTAGGTAGAAAGATAAGCACACAGAAAGAGAAACTCGGTGAGAAGCAGACACAGACAGAGTAGGGAAATAAACATATGTTCACTGAACAAGACTCAGAACTTCCAAATAGAATCTACATCACTACCTCATAGACTGCTATTCTGGCCACTCTAAAAATATTTAGGAAGATAAACTGAAACAGATGTTCTCAAGAGAGGCAAAGATACATACAACACGGTCTACTTAGTAGTTAAAGGTCTACTACAGAAGGTACCACCAGTAAAACAAAGGACTCATATATATGTACAACATGGGTTTTCTAAAACAAAAACACGGCTCTCGACGCACAGATTTCCTCGAGATGCTCTAGCTGAAAACAGAAAAATGTTGAGGCACATGCATGTGCCTCTCTCTCTCTCTCTCTCTCTCTCACACACACACACACACACACACACACACACACACACACTCCCCTCCCTCCCTCTCTTTGAGAAAACAGCTCCAAATCTCAGCACTGCCAATGACAACATCCCCCACCCCAGAAGCTGGCTCACTCACCACCAAGGCACTCAGGCGCCTTGAGGGCCTCCGAGAAGCCCCTCACACCTTCCCTCCTCAGACACAGTAAGCACCTACTCTTGGAAGTCCCATGCCCCAGCCTGGCACCATACCTCTCCAGTTAGCAGCTTCAGAAGAGTTGATTTCCCTGCTCCATTGGGCCCCACCAGAGCCACTCGTGTATCGAGATCGATACCAAATTCTAGATTGTTGTAGATGCAGGGCTGAGTGGATGAGAGAGATGAATATGAGGTTAGGTTACCAATCAATCAATCTGGCTGGCAGATTAGCCCTGTCATGTCCCCCATCGCCACCGGAGTAGGCGGGAGTATGGAGGAGGGAGAAAGCTCTCAGAGCAGACCCCAACCCACTGCCTCCACCCGCCATCTCAGCTGAGCAGTTTTCCAAGTACTTGAAGAGGGGCCACTCAAGTCCCTGGATGAGGCACCTAAGCTGCTATGCCTGAAAAATCCCGTGCACCACACGGGTTAGCAGGTGTGTTGAGCAAAGAACCGGAGACTCTCCCAACCTGTTGACGCTTATCTTGTAAAATGTGTCCCAGCCTCCCAACCACACAGGAGGACTCACCCCGTCTTTTGTATACTTGAAGCTCACGTTCTGCACCATGATGACAGGTGGAGGAATCTTGCCACACGGTGGGAAATAAAATGACAGGGTCTAGGAGAAGGAGAGGACATTTTCCGGTTAGATCATGTCTCCTCCACCTCACCTCGGGCACTAACTCCACTCGCTCGGACCCCACCTTGTCACTCACGACCCTTTCTGTCAGTCCTGATGCCATCATTTTCTGTAGCGTTTTCTCCTTGCTCTGGGCTTGCCGGGCCAGCTTGGCGCTGCCATGACCAAACCTAGCGATGTAGTTCTGAAAGAGACCAGAAAGGGGGCTTGGAGCAGGGGCAGGTATCAAGCAACTCTCCTTAAATGCGGGGTAGATGCTGACGACAACGTCTTCCTGACACCCGGCACCCCGAACTCCCCACGTACCTTCCCCCGACTCTCCACCAGAACGTGAGCTCATCTACAACTGCCCTACCTTCATGTGTGCGATCTGATCTTGCTCCCAGTGAAACCTCTTCATCTGGTTCTCTTCCAACTCCAGCCGTGTCTTCACATACTGATCATAATTACCCTGAAGAGAAGTATGCCAGGTAAGGCAGGCAGTTTTAGCCTCGGTCCCGGGTTCTCAGGGTTTAGGGGGATGCGAGATGGCATCGGACTTGGCCCTGGCTAGAAGACTGTGCAGTAGGGAAAGAGGAAGGACGTTGGCAAAGTAAACCCTAACCTAGAACCTGAAGTCTTTCCATTTGTGTGCCTCTCACTCTTAGCTTAGCCGGAGCAGGGCTCCAGATCCAATCCTCAGGTTAGCCGTAAAGACACCCACAGCACCAGCAGTAGCCCTGATCACAACCGTCATACGGACATCACAAGGCTCACAGCCTTCCAAGAGGACCTCCTACTACTCCCCACCCTTAGAGGCTCAAGCCCCATGCAGGCTACAGAAACAGCGCCCAGGAAGGAAGACAGCAGACCAATCAGATTTAGGACCTAGCAAATTCTGCACAATTGGACTGCCATGGTTTCTATCTGCAAAGAACTGGACTCAACCTGAATATTCATCAGAAAGGGTCTGACAAATAAAGGAGTGGATAGCTACACAATGAAATATTATGCAATTACTGAAAAGCATGAGATGGATCTATAACTATTCATATGAAAAGCGGCGCAAGATATATTAAAATGTAAAAGCAACCTACAGAAGAGAGTGATTATTAACATTACAGCTGTGATGTGTATACACAAAATTTTCTACAAATCCGTGCAAGTACACATAAAATCTCTGGAAGACTATATGAGAAATTATTAATACTCCCACAGTGAGTATAACTACGAATGAAAAGGACTCCTATTTTTTCTTTTTTTTAAATACGGATAATGAAAAGGCAAGGCAGACAAGTGGGCTGTTGAGATCCAGACTCCCAGTCTTCACAGAAAGAGAGGTAAATGGGCTGTCACAAAGCAGAGTTAAGCAGTCATTCAAGAAGGCAGGGATCGGCAGGGCCTGCCTGGGCACCATGCAAAGTCAACCTCTTTACCATAAGGCACACACATCACGTACACAGGCTGCCAATCAATGGCCTACAACCTGAGAGCAACTACTTTGAGACTAAAATAGAACAAGCGGCAGGACTCCTTGTTCACATCTTTTTATAGCAATAGGTAGAAAAGGGCTGCTAAGTCTGTTTTGTTTTTTTTAAAGGAGACCTTCAAGGAACTGGTAAGCGCTGAGGTTGCTGTGCAGACGCTGGGGCCTACTCACCGTGTAATACTTCAGTTTCTTGTTGTGCATGTGAATGATGTTGGTGCAGACACCATTCAGAAAGTCCTGGGAATGGGAGACGAGGACCAGGATGCGCTTAAAACTGCAAAGCCAGAGAACCAGTCAGGAAGGTGCTCCAAACTGTGACGGTCCACAGCAGGGGAGCTGAAAGGCCCAGAAAACCTTCATCCTTTCCCATCCTGAGCCCCCATTAGATTTAACGGCCAATTCCCGGCTCTCAGCAACCACCTAGGCCGCCAGTGCACCATCTACCTGGAACGACACCTTGACCCCTTTCAGTCTGAGTTTTCTCCATCTTCTGTTCTAATTTTCAGCAGAATGGAGATGGTAGCTTAACAATGATGGTAAAAACAAGCATATGTACACAAACATATCCATAAGTGTATGTAATACTGTGGGTGGGAAGAACTGGAACAGGCGCAATAAAAATCACTGTAGTCCTCTTTTTGAAAGGTACCAGTCACTGCAGAGACCGCTAAAAGCCTTCCCTCAGAGTCGGTACAGTATTCCGGGTTATTCAGTGCTGCAGCCATACAAGGACCCTTGCCACATCAGCTAGGTTTCCTTTGCTACTGCATCATGATCTTAAGTGGGAATCCTTTCTTTATATGACGCATATAAATACGGTTAAGAGAAAAATACAGTCTTTAATAAAGGTGTCGTATTTTAAATGGAAGAACCAGAAAGTTAAAAAACTTCACACATTTCAGGCTAAAAAAAAAGAATCAAACCAAATGGTCTCCCCTAAAGGTGCTTACTACTTTTTCAATCTGGCCTTCACCCGACCTCGCGTCAGTTCATTTTCTCATTGCTCTAGCATCACTGCAGTTTCCAGGCACCCATTTCCTTTAGATTGCTCAACTCCCCCTTCAGGACCTGCCCATTCCCAACCCCATCCCTACCCCCTTACGTCTTTAATTCTTCTTCCAACCACACACAAGCATCGAGGTCCAGGTGGTTGGTGGGCTCGTCCAGCAGCAGCATGAAGGGCCGAATGAAGAGGGCTCTGAAGGACAGGAGAGGAGACAGAGCCCCTTCAGTCTAATGGGCGCTACGCAGGAGGGGCCTTGCCTGCTACCTGCAACCCTGGTCAGGCCTGGCTTGAGTCCTGAAACCAATTCTAGGTTCTACACCTGAGAGGAAAGGGGAGAATGAGGAGAGAAACGAGAGTTGAAGAGCTGAGATGAAAGGGCAGAAAACAGGGCTGAGAAGCAGAGGGATGGTGCAGTTTGAAGATAAGGTTGTATAAGTCCTTACGAGTCTGCAGGTCTTTCACGCTGAAGTTGGTGACCATCAGGAAGACAAAAGGATAGAGGAGATAAACTGCTAAAGCAAAATAGCATTCAAGTTAAATCGATGGGGTTGCCAGCCTTTAGCAAGGAGGGCAAAAAATGTTCTTTTCTTAGATGGAATCTCAAGACAGGAGACGCAGGGGGACAGCACTGGTTCCCACATCTGCAGTCACCGCACTGCAGAGCTTTTTAGAAATAAAATTTCTGGGCACCAAATTCCAGTATTCCAACCACAGAGATATGAAGAAGAGGCTAGGAAATCTGTACCTCTGCAGCTCCCTAGATGAACGGAGGTGGCTAATCCTTGCACGTGGAACCACTGCTCTCGGCTCCAAAGCACACGCAGGCAGCTTTGCTAAAGCAGCAAGTGTCACCAATTCACTTGGCAGAGAACAGTGGAGTGAGGGAACAACCTACTTAACTGGGGACTTTCTGGGGGGACTGCTGAGGGAATGATGGTCTACACAAACTCACTCTGGGTCCAGCTCACAGGGGGATAAGGAAAGATCACTTAACAGCTGTCTAATATTTTATCTTTATGCAGCAACAATTAGAAGGACTGAAATACAAAAAAGGATAGGATGGGAGTCAGGAAGAAAGAAGAAATGGACCCAGTCTACCATTTTACCCAAGGCTGATCCTAGGATTCCTAAACACTGTGCCAGAGATCCAACAATGGTCACTTCGGCCAGGAGGCTCGCGCCTTAGCCCATGCATACCACCCCTCCTTCACACTGTTGATGTCGTGTCTCGTCTGGCACTTACTGACCCCTGACCTCTGTTCTACACAGTTCCACTGGAGTGAGCATCCAACCCTGAAGGAAATGGGCAACTACAGAGGGTAGAGAAGGAGAAAGGAACTCACCTGGCGAGGGCGACCCTCATTCTCCAGCCCCCACTGAAGTCTTTCAGCTTCTTGCGCTGCATGGCAGGCGTGAAACCCAGTCCATGCAAGATCCGCGAAGCCCTCATCTCCGCCTTGTCAGCATCCAGCTCCTCCAGTCGCTCGTAGAGCTCCATGAGCTTCTCACACTCCGCTGTGGGCGGCATATGGCTCGTGAGGCTCCCCGGGCCTTTCCTGGGAGGAAGCCCACCCCCCGACCCCCCGACTCCCCGTCCCAAGTCAGGAGCCCTACCATCCTCGTGAGCCAGCCGCTCAGCCTCCCTCTCCAGCATGGCCCGCTCCGTGTCGACTTCCATCACACACTGCAAGGGTGTCTTGTCACTAGGGGGCATTTCCCGAGTCAGATGGTAGATGTCAATGTGCTCGGGGATGGGCACTTCCCGTTTCCCAATAGCAGAGAGCAGCATGGACTTTCCTGAGAAGGGCAAGCAGAGAGTGGGCAGAGGACACTCGGCACAGTTCTGCCTGTCATTCCCCTGCATCAGCTCCTCCGCTCCAGCCAAACCACGACCTCACCATTTTGTGGAGCACCTTCCTTCCTCCCTTCCTTCCTTTCATTTGTTCAAATCCTACTACCAGTCACCCCCACCCCCCCCCACCCCGGGCTACCTTTCCAACCTTCCTCCAATTCTTGTCCCACCCCTCCTGCGTGAAGTCAGTTCGCCTACAGCGGCCTCGCACACCACCATTCCTGCCCCTCCCGCCCACTTCTCCAGCACCTACTGTCTGTAACTGCTCACGTGTTACTTACCACACACTGCTCTGTACTGCTAGTTCCTTTTCCCTGGACATATGTGGTCTCCCACCCATACTGTAAACTCCTTGCTTTGCATATAGCTGGTGCTAAGTAAATACTTGCTGAGTGACAGACGAGCCAAGGAGAGACACCTCCCACCTCGCCTTCCAAGGGCCTCACCAATTCCATTTAAGCCAATGAGGCCATAACGACGGCCTGAGTTTAATTCCAGTTTGGTGTCACTGAGCAGCTCTTGACCATGAAAGGTGAGGGAGAGGTTGATAATGTGGGCATCAGTACTGTTGGGGTGAGAGGCAAGGACACCGGTGACAGCGCGAGCAGCAGCTTTCTTCATCTCAAAGTCCTCTAGCTCCTTGGTCAGCAAATCCACTTCTGGAGACAGAAAAGAAGTTTGGGAATAAGACAGACCCTGCTCTCGCACTAAGTCACGTCCTACAGCATTCAGACAGTTCAGTCAGTAGAGAATCCGACTTTTAAACTGAGGGTCCAGGGTTCAAGTCCCTGTTTGGGCATTTGTAGCTTTTGCCCCTTACTCAGGTTACCAAATGTTGTCATATCAAGCCCGAAATGCTGAAAAAGGCATGCCCTGTAGGACCTGGTTCAAGATCGAGTGGAGGTGATTCACATGTTTCACAAGCTTTCAAGAGTGTACAGATCTGCCCTAACACCCTTCTTTCACGGACTACTTTTCACTTCACAACTTGTTCTTTTTTTTTTTTTTTTTTTTTTAACTTTTCTAAGACCAGCGGCAAAACAGACTTTATTTCTGTTTAGCTACCTATTGCTGAAACGTGTAAGCCAGGCCTAAAGAGAACATACAAAAAAAAAAAAAAAAAAGAAAATATTGGAAAACATTTTCTGGCACCTTTTCAGATTTCCTAAGATCATGTCATTTTGGCATTTTCTTCCCATAAACACGACCAATTAAATCACAGCACAAAAGAGAAAAACATTGTGTCAAGCCAGGGCAATAACAAAACAAAATATCAGCTTTTTTAAGAAATGGAAATATACTCGGGGCGCCTGGGTGGCGCAGTCGGTTAAGCGTCCGACTTCAGCCAGGTCACGATCTCGCGGTCCGTGAGTTCGAGCCCCGCGTCAGGCTCTGGGCTGATGGCTCAGAGCCTGGAGCCTGTTTCCGATTCTGTGTCTCCCTCTCTCTCTGCCCCTCTCCCGTTCATGCTCTGTCTCTCTCTGTCCCAAAAATAAATAAACATTGAAAAAAAAAATTTTTTTTTAAAAGAAATGGAAATATACATACACAGGTAAATAGCCCATAATAAGCAAAAGGCTCAATAGAATCACAACTTGCTCTTTTAATTCTAACCTCTCTTGTTCTTTTTTTTTAAATATTTATTTTTGAGAGAGAGAGAGAGAGAGAGAGAGAGAGCACGAGTAGGGGAGGGCAGAGAGAGGGAGACAGAGGATCTGAAGTGGGCTCCACACTGACAGCAGAGAGCCTGAGGTGGGGCTTGAACTCACAAATGCGGGATCACGACCTGAGACGAAGTCAGTCGCTCAACCGAGCCACTTAGGGGCCCACTTCTCTAATTCTTAAATGACATAAATGCATGAGGGGAATGGCTAGAACTCTCAATTTTTCTCCATAAGTATGTGTGAAAGAATTAGTCCTAAAACCTAAAAGCAGACACTACAGAAGTGCCATTCTCTTATTCCATGACCTACTGGAATTCCATACTCCAGATATACTTCTCAAAGTTTTTTACTTATTTGAGAGAGAGAGAGAGAAAGAGAAAGAGAGAGAGAGAGAGAGTATATGCACATGTGTGTGCAAGCAGGGAGGGGCAGAGAGGGAGAGAGAATCCCAAGCAGGATCCACGCTGTCAGTGCAGAGCCTGAGTTCAGAGCCAAATGCAGGGCTCGAATTCATGAACCATGAGATCATGACATAAGCTGAAATCAAGAGTCAGATGTTTAACCACCTGAGCCACCCAGGTGCCTCCAGATATACCTCTGAGCAGCACAGAAGGGACCAGTGTGAGAAAATGCACAAAGGGATCAACACAGGCAGAGCCACGGCTGCGAAAACCAGGCGCTCCCCAATCTGGAGGGTTTAAAAGATGCAAACTGACCATGAGCTGTTGTGCCTTGGTGGTTTTTCAGGCATCACTACATCTTAAGCCTGGGAAGAACTATCACTATTAATGGCTAAAAGTGTTGAGTTTACTCTGTGCTACCCCACTGTTCTCCATCTATCTTAATCCTTACAACACGTAGGAGATACACACTGACAATCCCGGTTCTATAAGTGAAAAAGCCAAGTAACACAGCCAAGGTCGAAAAGGCTAGTTAGCGACAGAGCCAGAACTTGAACCAGGTGACCTTAACTATGTCACTATACCACCTTTCCATAAAGAAAAGTGCCCATAAAGTATTACTGAAAGTGGGACAGAAATGGGGGTGGAAGGCGTCCCGGTAAGCTTCTTCGAAAAGAGTAAGGCAATTTATGTACGTTTTACGGAAGCAGTCAGAAACTACACATGAGGTTCCACTACTATGAGAATGTGCTGATTTTTTAAAATTTTAATGTTTATTCATTTTTTTGTGTGAATGTATTGTCAAATTGGTTTCCATACAACACCCAGTGCTCATCCCAACAGGTGCCCTCCTCAGTGAATCTGCTGATTTTTTAGTCTTTGTTACCCTTACCTATGTTCCCTTAGTGACTTCACAGAATCCTTGGAATGAGAAGAGTGTGTGCTTGTCCACAGGAAAAATAAAGACAGGGTAGAGGGGTGAAGACAGGTGTCTCCTGGGGGAGAGCAACTCCATGGGAGAGGGTGTGTGGTGGTTAGTCACAGGTCACTCTCTGAATACCCCATCCTGTGAGGTGATTACGAGCTGGCGCTAAACCTGCTCTGCCTTCAAGGAGCCAACACTTGGGCAGGGGCTGCCCCAGTAGACAGCTGGCGGGCACTCTGTCCGCAGCTCTGGGTACGGTGTTAGAAATAAGTGTTTGATGAGTACTTTTTGAATGGAGATCAAAGTTTTTGTTTTGACTCGCATGAAGGAATTTTCAGTCTCTTTTCTACACGGTTGAGTTACCAGACTTCCCACAACTCCGATTCTTGCCAATCCCTATTCCGGATGCTGAGAAGACAGAGTAGGAAGAAGTTTATGATCTAGATCAGGAGTTGGTAAACTTTTTCGTGAAGGGCCAGATGCTAAATATTTTAGGGTTTATGAGCCAAGTGGCCAAATCAAGATATGTGAAATGTAACCACTTTAAAAATGTAGAAAACCGTTCTTAGCTTGGGGTTGGGATGGAGGTTAAAAAAAAAAGGCTGGCCAGATTTGGCCAACAGCATGTTTTTATAAAGTTCTATTGAAACACAGCCACACTCATCATTTACATAGTGTCTAAGGCTGCTTTCACTACAATGGCAGAACTGAACAGCTGCAACAGAAACCATATAGCTCACGAAGCTACAAATATTTACTACCTGGATCTTTACAGAAAAAGTTTGCCGACCCCTAGTCTAGATCTCCATCTGCTCAGGCAAGAGGAAGAACAAAACTAAGGGAAAGTTAATATACCATTTTCTCTTGATCTCTTCAAGTTGACAGCATCTATGACCTAAGTCATCTCCTAAGCTTCAAAAGAAGGAGCCTTAAACAGACCTCATTTTCCTGGCCTACAGCATCCCAGAAAACACTTGTCACTTAAAGACAAATGAACAGCACTGAATAAATGGAAAAGGGATTTTGAAAGAAACTTCATCACGGAGAACATTGTAGACTTCACAAGAAGTCTCTTTCTACTTACTTCCCAACAAGAGGACCAGCTGAACTCCAGTGCCTGTCTTGACGAGTCTCACGTTCTAAAGAAGGTTAATCTGTCAAAAGTCACTTTCTTTGACATACATCTCGATCTTTCCATACCTTACTACCTAAGGAAGACTGTGTGGCAATGGCAATCAGTAAAGGTTGGAGAATGATAACCTGTAGCATCACGTAATCTCAAACTCAGGAGAGAGGACCCAATCTTGGGAGAGAAGCAGAAATGACACAGGTCCCTGGCAATAAGAAATGTTTTGAGGGGCGCCTGGGTGGCTCAGTCGGTTGAGCATCTGACCCTTGATTTCGGCTCAGGTCATGATCCCAGGGTCGTGGGATCGAGCCCTATGTTGGGTTCTGTGCTGAACACGGAGCCTACTTAAGATACTCTCTCTCTCCCTTCCTCTGCCTCTCTCCTACACTCATGCTAATAAAAAATTGAAAAATTGAAAGACAGAAAAAAGTTTTGAGAGGGCTGGAAAGAAAACAAAGGTCACATTTCAGAACAGTAGCTCCCTGAGGAAGCAAGGTAAAAAAAAAACCAAAGATCTATTACTGAGATGGGGATTCCACAGCTGGGTTTCCTGAAAAATCCCATTTTCCAAGGAGCAAAGAAAGGTAAACAAGATATTTGTGATGGGAACAGTGGACAATGGTCTCAAGAGGGATTCACTTTGCCACCTTTCCGATTCAGCCAGAATAACTGATGACATACCTGTAGAGCTGATGACATACATTGCTTAACCGTGGTTCCTGAGGGCCGAGACAGGACCGAGCCTCTCTAAAATAGAGGTCACAACTCAGCCTGCTCATCCACACTCCCGTTATTCTCAACTTGGCAATCCTCCACTACTCCAGCCAGGAATAAAATTTCCCCATGGCCTGACCTTACTGAACCAGCTTTCTCCCATAATTCTTATTTTGGAGACAATTCCTACCACTCAGCTCTCTCTCAATCACTTTTAACTCCCCCTTTTCTGAATTCCTATCTGTTATGACTTGTATTAGTAATTCCGCTCTCCTCTTCAAACGTTTACATAGTATCTCAGTCTGCAAGGTTAGTCCTATCACCCAAGACACATGGTCCCTGCACTCAAAGGCTAAACAATGTAAAGAAACACAAGAGACAACATAAAAAGTAACACCATTGGGGCACCTGGGTGGCTCAGTCGGTTAAGCGTCCGACTTCGGCTCAGGTCATGATCTCGCGGTCCGTGAGTTCGAGCCCCGCGTCGGGCTCTGTGCTGACAGCTCAGAGCCTGGAGCCCATTTCAGATTCTGTGTCTCCCTCTCTCTCTGCCCCTCCCCTGTTCATGCTCTGTCTCTCTCTGTCTCAAAAATAAATAAACGTTAAAAAAATTAAAAAAAAAAAAAAGTAACACCATTAAGACAGCATAGGGGTATAGTGAATGGTACTACTTTAAAGGTCAGGTTTGATGGGGGAAAGGTTTTGCTATCCTGAGCTAGGCCCTAAGAAAAATGTCAAATGTAGCTACTCGCACAAAAATCGTGGTATTAGAACTTTAGTGTAAAGGGACAAAAATGTGACTAGTGAAGGGACAGTAACAGTCCGGATGGAGCGGGTCTGTTCAGGGAATCTTCAGAGGGACAGAAAAGGAGGCTGGGAACAGACGGTCAAGGGCCTGGAAAATTCTGTATCACACACTGCCACGTTTCCTTAGCTGGACCGTAAGTCAGCAGATGGTTCATCCTGCGTCGGCACGGAGCGCGGTGCCCAGCACTTGAGAGGTGCTCAATAAATATTTCCCCAAATATAAACAACAGGAAAGCATCTCTTTGCTAGGAAAACTCCATGAAACAGTTCCTACGTTCCTCTCTTGGGACAGTCACTACCCCTGGAAGGACAGAGGTACAACGTGGCAAAGAACCTGGCGCACTGACCACCGTGTGCACAAATGCAGGAAACTGAGAAAAGGGCAAGGAAATGACCTCCTGCTCCCAGTGCAGCGCCCGGAGCAGCAAGGCAGCACAACACCCATAGATGTGTTCGCCACTAGCTACGTGAGAACCTTGTGTGCAGCCTCCCTGATCAATAACTAGGAGGCACCAGCTGCCACTCTAATTTGGTTCGGTTCACTGTGACAAGTTCTGCGGCACCAGACTTATCCTCCAGGGCCGCCAGCGTCAGGACTCTGGCTCGGGCTTGGGGGATCCATCCATCCATCCATCCATCCCAGGAGCCCACCTCTCCCTCCATTCACCTGTGGTCTCTCGGCCATTGGCCTCACTTTTCTCCTCTGCCACCTGTGGTTCTGTGACAGCGTCTCCGTTCTCTTCGTGGCCCTTCCTGGGCCGCTGTCGCGCTTTGGCAGCTTCCTTCTTTTTGGCCGCCTTCTTCTTGGCCAGGTCAGAGGGCATGGTGATGAACCACAGGGGGTACGAAACTGTTCTCAGGGAGCCTGCAGGGAGGCAAACAGCCCCAAAAGTCTCAACTGGCGACGGAACGCCTGGGCCCTGCCCCATCCCGCTCGGGAATTTTCCCATCGGGCTGCCGAGCCCCAGCTCCGCCCATGCCTCGCCGCTCCCCATTTTGCCAGGGTCTCCCAAGCCAATTCTGGTCCCCGGCCGCTCTTCTGATCTTAACATCTCTTCCCTCAGGCTCCGTCCACCAATCCCCACGGGCTGCCTCGCTCTGGAAACGCTCCTCCTTTCACGGCCTCCAGTCAAGGACCAGGTTCTGCCCCCGCGGCAGAGATCCCCGTCTCCGGTTTCCCCGCAACTTGGCGCTCCGCGCTCCAGCCGGCCGCCTCGCTTTGCCGGGCTTCCTCCTCCCGTCCGCCTCAGGCCTCCTCTCCGGCGTTCCCCCCTCCACACCACCGAGCCGTCGGGCCCAGCTTCTTCCCGGGACGCGCTCGGCTTCCCCTCGTGAGTCCCCTCAGGGTCTCCTCACTCACCATCCCCTGAACCTCCCCCGGCCCCCGCCCGTCAGCGTCTCTCCCTCGGCCCTTTCTTCTCCTTCGCCGCCTCCTCCATCTCGACCCCGTCCCTCCTCCTTCTCTCCTTCCCTCCCCCGCCTCACCGGCCAGCACCCTCCCCCCGGCGCCCCTTCCCCCAACTCACTGGGCCTCGCCGCTCGGCCTCTGTCGCAACAGAGCTGCTCCTTGGGCTCCTCCGCGTGCGGCCGGCTCACCAGCCAATCACGGCATCGCGCGGCTGTCGGCGCGCCGCCGCGCAGGATCCTGGGAAGTGTTGTTCTCCAGGCGCGGCGGCCGGGGGGGAGACCCCTCCTCGAGAACTACCGCCTGTGGCAGGGGCCTCCCCGGCCCGCGTGATGTCATCAGGCGGCGCGAGGCCGGCGGGGGGAGGGGGAGCGGGATTAGTGCCCGGGAACCCGCGGCCAGCCTGCCCGCTTCGGGCCCTGGAAACTGCAACTCCCAGACTGCTCCTCCGGTAAGGGGCTGGGCCTTCCAGGCTTTACCCCACCTCTCGAAAATCTGTCGAGTTCTGTGGAGGCACTGAGCTCTTAGGGCCGCAACAGCCGGCCCAAACAGCAGGGCGACGGACTACACTTCCCAGCAGGCATCAGGCGGGAGTGGGTCGAAACAATGGGAGAGAAGAGGAGGGAGGTGGAGGGAGAAGGAGGAAGAGTGAAGCGGCTGGGAAGAGGCGGCCCGAATAGGAGGCGCATCGCTACGAAGATGATGCGAAGCACAGAAATCCCTGAAAGAAAGGCGTCCTCGTTTTTTGGAACTGAGATCTTACAGGCTGGTCTAGTGTTAGCCAAACTTTTAGAAGGTGCCGAACGTTCTTCCTGAACTTTGTCCGCTTAGCCTACACTCTCTAGAATTGTTAGATTCCCATCAGAGCCGTGTAAGTCTGGTGGTAAGAGCTCTGAAGTTAAAAAAAAAAAAAAAAAAAGACCCATTTCCTGAGTTCAGCGGTATCATTGGTTAGACATGTAACCTTGCCCGTTAGTTTTCTTTTGAGTCTTACTGTTTAAAATCCCTCAGGCTTCTCACCTACATTGTAACCCCCAAATTTGTGGCCTCAAATACAAGGCAGGCCCTTTGTGACTGACCCTGTTACTTCTCCAGGCTTCTGATCAGCGGTGCTTCACCATCAGGGACACAGCTGGAGGGAGGCAAAATGAAGCTTTTACTCCTTTGGAGCACATTCTCCAAATTGCCCTACCCGAGTTAAAAAACAAAAACAAAAAAAACTCACTCCTCTCTCCAGAGAACTAGTTTTCCTCTTCAAACTTGATGCTTCAGTAGAATCTACTTGTATTTCAAGTAAGCCTTGCCATTTCATACCTTCATGCCTTTGAGCATAGCTTTTTCTGCAAGACCCTCCACCAATTAAGTGCCCACTGTGTGTTAGGCTCAGAGCTAGATGCTGGAGTTGCAATGGAAACAAGTTATTCCCTGACCTCAGGGAGCTCACGATTAAGAAGGAGCAATGAAAGAGTAAATGGGTGCCTCGGTGGCTCAGTTGGTTAAGCGTTGGACTCTTGATTTTGGCTGAGGTCATGATATCGTAGTTTGTGAGATTGAGCCCCATGTCTGGCTCTGTGCTGTCAGCACATAGCCTGCTTAGGATTCTTTCCCTCTGCCCCTCCCTGGTGCACGAGCTCTATCGATCTCTCTCTCAAAATAAATATACACTTAAAAAATATTTAAAGAGTAAACAGTCCATGACATTCAGGTGATAAGTGCCATAAAAGAAGTGACTTATGCATGCTGTTCGAGTATGTAGGTGGGGCTCACTTGACATAGCATAACTAAGACCATGAATTCTGGGGGCAGACTGCCTTCATTCAGACCTCTCCTCTATCATTTACAGTGTGTGACCTTGGGCAAAATACACCCTCCTCTGTAAAACAGGAATGATGATAGTACTTACCTCATACAGTTGTTAGATTAGAGGTTAATTTTTGTTAATTGGCTAATTATTACTTAGCTGGAGTTCTGCTAGCTGAACTCTGCTACTAATAGAATCCTTACTTAAGTATGCACTAGATATTTATTTAATATATTTAACAAATATTAAACACCTACTATGGGCAAGAACATTGTTTTAGGTAAAGAACATAGACAATAGTTAACTGATTGCAAAGCCTTTCTTTATGGAGCAAAGAACTTATATATGGTTGTGGATCACATAAAATCATTCATTCAAGCACCTAGCCTCCTGGGAGCACTGTTGACCATATGCCTCCCTCTCCCAGCCTCATTAAAACACGTGGTTACAAGCAGGTTACAGGTTACAGAGAACTAACATTTATTATGCTCTTACATCTATGCTATCCCATTTAATCCCCCCAATAAATTCTGAGGTGGGTATTATTACCATTTTGCAGATTAGAAATGAAAGCACAGAGCTGTTAATAAAACAACACTGCTGGTAGGAGACAGTACCAGGATTTAAGGCTGGAATCTTCTGGTCCCAGAAATTCAGCTTTGTAAAATGGCTTGGGCTGGCCAGAGAAAGGCAAACTAGCTACTTCTCTGAAGCCACCTGCATAGCAACCAATCACATCCATGATTTCCCATTATCAACAGTTGCTGGGCAGAGTCTCCCCCGGCACAGCAAGAGTGGCTTAGAAAAATTATTGGCCACTTAGGAGGAGTTCTGCCATTCGCATGGAAGGGCTGGATCTCTTTCAGGGAACAGACCTGGGGATGGGTGGGGGGAAATTGGGAAAATGGGAGGGAGAGTCAGAGAGAGATGTGGGTAGAGAGGAGAAAAGAAGAACTGCCAAGTATGAAATATCACAGAAGGTCAGTGCTGGAAGCAAAAACATTTGGTCCGACTCTCTCTAAAATATGAAGAAACAGGGGTACGTGCTGGCTCTGTTTATGGAATGTGCAACCCTTGATCTTGAGGTCATGAGTTCAAACTCCATACTGGGTGTAGAGCCTGCTTAAAAAAATTGAAAAATAAACTATGAAGAAACTGAGACCCAACGAAGGAAATATCTCATCCAGAACTACCTAGAAACTTAGTAACTGAGAAGGGTCTGGAACTATGTTGTTCGATGTGTTAGACAGTAGCCACATGTAGCTATGGAGCACTTGAAATGCGACTAGTCCGAATTGAGATGTTCTATAAGTGTAAAATGATCATTAATTTCAAAGAGCGTGCGTGGATACAAAGGAGGCAAGGATATGCAGTGGGGAAAAGACTGTCTCCAACAAATGGTGTTGGGGAAAGTGGAAAGCTACATAAAAAAAGGAGGAGGAGGAGGAGGGGGAGGAGAAGGACCACTTTCTTAAACTATACACAAAAATAAACTCAAAATGGGTTAAAGACCTAAATGTAAGACCTGAAACCATAAAATTCCTAGAAGAAAACATAGGCAGTAATCTCTTTGACATTAGCCATCGAAACATTTTTCTAGATAGGTCTCTTTCAGCAAGAGAAACAAAAAGCAAAACTAAACAATTGAGACTATACCAAAAAAGAAAGATTCTGCACAGCAAAGGAAACCATAAACAAAACAAAAGACAACCCACCGAATGAGAGATTTGTAAATGATATATCCAATAAGGGGTTAGTATCCAAAATATGTAAAGAACTTACAAAACTCAACACCAAAAAAGCCCCAAATCCAATTTTGAAAATGGGCAGAAGACACGAGCAGATATTTTCGCAAAGAAAATGGCCAGCGGACACATGAAAAGATGCTTAACATCGCTAATCACCAGGGAAATTCAAATCAAAACCACAATGCGATATCACCTCCCATTTGTCAGAATGCCTAAAATCAAAAGGATAAAAAACAACAAATGTTGGTGAGGATGTGGAGAAAAAGGGATCCTCATGCACTGTTGATGGCAATGCAAACTGGTGCAGCCACTCTGGAAAACAGTATGGAGTTTCCTCAAAACATTAAAAATAGAATTACCATATGATTTAATAATTCCACTATTGGGTATTTACCTAAGGAAAATGAAAACCCTAATTTGAAAAGATACATGCACCTCTATGTTTACTGCAACATTATTTACAATAGCCAAGTTATGGAAGCAATGCCAAGTACCCATTGATAAATGGATGGGTAAAGAAAATGTGATATGTACACACACACACACACACACACACACACACACACACACACAGTGGAATATTACTCAGCCATAAAAAGAATGAAATCTTGGGGCGCCTGGGTGGTTCAGTCGGTTGAGCCTCCGACTTCGGCTCAGGTCATGATCTCACAGTTCGTGAGTGTGAGCCCCGCGTCGGGCTCTGTGCTGACAGCTCGGAGCCTGGAGCTGCTTCCGATTCTGTGTCTCCCTCTCTCTGACCCTCCCCTATTTACGCTCTGTCTGTCTCTGTCTCAAAAATAAATAAACATTAAAAAAAATTTTTAAAAAAGAATGAAATCTTGCCATTTGCAACAACATGGATGGAGCTAGAGGATATAATGTTAACTGAAGCAAGTAAGTCAGAGAAAGACACAGCATAGCACATGATTTCACTCGTGTGGAATTTGAGAAACAAATGATCAAAGAAAAAAAAGAGACAAACAAAAAACAGACTCAACTACAGAGAACAAACTGATGGTATTCAGAGGGGAGAGGGGTGCAGGGGTGAGTGAAATAGGTGATGGAGATTAAGAGTACACTTATAATGAGTACTGAGTAATGTATACAATTGTTAAATCACTATTTTGCACACCTGAGACTCATATAACAATAAATGTTAGTTATACTGGAATTAAAAATAAAACAAGAAAGATTGCATGTGAAAAAAAAAGTAAAATATCTCAATTTGTTATATTGATTACAGGTTGAAATAATATTTTGATCTATTTAATAATATATATTATTAAAATTAATGTCACTTCTTTTTGTTTTAAAAAATGTGACTGCTAGAAAATTTAAAACTACATATATGGTTCACATTATATTTCTGTTGGACAACACTGGTCTGGAATCTGTATCTTCCAGCTTCAAGGTGAGCATCCCTACTCTGCTTCCCAGAGTCTATTCTAACAAATCATTCACTTACCACCTATTAAGTGTCAGTTGTTCAGGGGAGATCAAATTGCAGACTACTTGAGGAGAAAACTGAAAACAGTAAAGGATAACAAATGCTGGTAACTCCTATTTTATGTATTTCCTAGAATGGTGGTCCTTAACTCTACCAGCCCCAATGTTGCCTTTTAATAGCAAACTTTTTAAAAAAAGTTTTTATTTATTTGAGAGGAAGGGAAAGAGAGAGAGTGTGTGTGGGAGGGACAGAGAGACAGAGGGGGAGAGAGCATCTCAAGCAGGCTGCTCACTGTCAGCACAGAGCCCGATGAGGGGTTCGAACCCATAAACAGAGATCATGACCTGAGCCGAAACCAAGAGTCCGACGCTAAACTGACTGAGCCGCCCAGGTGCTTCACCATAACGGAAGAAAGAAAAGGAAATCCTTTCCAATAATTGTTATTTCAGTATGCTAGAAAACATAGTCATATATTTGTACCTGTACATAGGATCACCTTGAGTGTGACAGCACAAATGCATACAGAACACCATGAGTGATGTTACTGTGATATAGTTCTCCAAAACTGTGACTTTTTAAAAACATTTTTTAATGTTTTATTTATTTTTGAAAGAGAGACAGAGTGTGGGTGGGGGAGGGGCAGAGAGAGGGAGACACAGAATCGGAAGCAGGCTCCAGGCTCTGAGCTGTCAGCACAGAGCCCAACACGGAGCTCAAACTGACCAGCCTGGAGCTCAGGACCTGAGCTGAAGTCGGATGCTTAAGGAACTGAACCACCCAGGCGCCCCTCCAAAATAGTAACTGCTTAGTAAATTCCTGAATGAAACAAAGTACTAGCTTCTATTTACGTGATAGTTACATTGCTTGAAAATTCAGCACGTTACAACCCTGCAAAATCACTTTGTTTCCATATATATAACACAGGCTCAAGGATTAATTATAACTTTTTTTTTTTTTTCACTTACATGAATCTTTAGAAGGACATTTGAAAGCTGTGTGGGGCAGATGAGTCATGCATGACACTGTCCTACAACGTGCAGCATATCTAGCACTCTTTTTTTTTTTTAATTTTTAAAGTTTTTATTTATTTTTGAGAAAGAGAGTGAGCAGGGGAGGGGCAGAGAGAGAGGAAGACACAGAATCCGAAGCAGACTCCAAGCTCTGAGCTGTCAGCACAGAGCCCCATGTGGGGCTCGAACTCACGAGCCCTGAGATCATGACCTGAGCCCAAGTCGGAGACTCAACCAACTGAGCCACCCAGGTGCCCCTGGGATACCCAGCATTCTTGGCTCCCCAACCCCCCCCTACCCCCCCCCCCCCCCCCCCCCGCCAAATCATATGACAAGATTGTCCCCGTCCACCTGCAAATTGCCTATTAGGAATGTTCCATCCTGGCTGGGAACCCGCGGTGGTCCTTTGAAGGCCTTGCCTGCCCTCCGGCCTCCCCTGGCGCTGGCCTCCCCAGTTCTTCTCTACGGTACTAGCTTTCGTCTTTCAGCGCCTGTGCGCTCTGCTCTTTGCCCAGAAAACTCTCCACTTTTTGTCTGGGTAACACACTGACTCTTTGGATCTCAGCGTTCCCGAACTCCCAGTCTAATTTAATTCCTTTTGTCAGGCTTTTCCACTGGGCTCTACTTTCTGCAATGGTACCTGTGCCAGGTTGAGATTTCTACCGAAGCGCCTATTTTCGGTACGACAGTGTGTGTTTCATCCTTGTCTCGCTCAACTCTCAGCTCCCTGAGGGCAGGGACCACGCCCACCTCTCCACCGCTGGTTCACTCCGTACTTACAACGACGGCCTGCAACTTAGTAGGCAGACAACAAACATTTCTGTAATAACGGGGAGAAGTCGAGGAGGAGGCAGGGGCGCGCCCATGGAGGAGGAGGAGGGCATTTTTTCCCCCAAGGCAGGTAACAGTGGAGGTTGAAGACGTGGGGCACCTTCCAGGCCACTCGTATCGGCGTCCGTGGAACGCACGCTCGCTCTTGGGGGCGGGTGCCTGGCCGGGCGGACACGTCACCCGCACCGCGGCTGCGCACTGCGAGGAGTGGGGCGGGGAGACCACCGAGACGGCGGAGGCGGAGCGAGCGACCGGATGCGGTCACCATAGAGACCGGGACTGACGGCGAGCGGAAGAGGAAGGCGCGGGCCGGGCTGTGAGGTGGCAGCGGCTGCAGCGGCGGAGCCGGCGCCTCGGTTGGGCACTGGGGTTTGTTCCCCTTTCCCCGCCCTTCCCCCTGCGGGGGCCACAGGGGCGCCGCTTCCGAGGACAGGAGCAGGTCCCACTCCCGCGCCCTCGTCCCTGCTCCCCCCAGGACGGTCCTGGCCGCGTGGACCACACCTGGGCCGCCTTTACCGGTCCGCCGCCTCCCCCCCCGGCGGGCCTCGGGGTGTGCCTGCTCTCCTTCATCCGCTGGCGCAGGCAGGGCCTTTGCCCCGCCGACGGGCCTGGTAACGGGGTCTTTGCCCTCCGGTCCCAGCCGCGAACCTGCATTGCCTCCGCCGGAACAAACCCAGCCGAGTCCCCCAGCCCCTCCTCGACAGTTCCGTGACGCAGCCGGTTTTATTTCTGTTTGGAGACTAACAGCTAAAACTCGCTTTGGGCCTTCTTTCCAGGGCTGGAGCTGGTCTCTGATCGCTGAGAAGCAGATAGAGCAGGGGGTCTGGTCCTTGGCAGAGGTCACTTCCCAAGCCAGCCGAGCCTCCGTTTGCTTTTGCAGGAGCCGTGTGTTGTCTCTAGCTTCTCATCTCCCCACTTTGGTTTGGCTTGGGGCCCTGGGTCCCTGGTAAAACCAGACACCGAATTGCTCTTACACAGCCAGAGTCACCGTCATTTGCTCGTCGTCTCTTCACAGAGGAAGGTGGGCAGCACCAGCCTCTCAGCAGCTGGGATTCAGAGAAGGATGCCCTGCAAAATGGCTCCATCAGCCATTGTGCTCCTCTGAGAGGCTCTCCGTGCTGATTCAGCGTATCTGTCCACCTCACTTGGGTGGGCAGAACTGTGCACCATGGCAGTGGCTCCTGACCACTCCCAACTGGGAGGAGGGGTTACTCTAGCTGTGTGTTTCCGTAACACTCAGGAGTAGGGTAGGGAGAGGCCCTTAACCCTTCCCTTGGGCTCGCCTTCAATAGCTAGTCGGCACCCTCTTTGGTACATTGAGTGAGCAACGTGCCCCCAGCCAGGGGCCCTTTGACAAAGGCCTACCGACACAGGCTGTTGGAGTTGAGGCTGTTATTTTGATGGAGCATGCCTTTGGCCCCAGCCCCTTCTTTACTCGCTTCTGCTGTCTCCACTTAGATCCAGTCTACAGATGCATGTAGTCCTTCTTTCTGGGTTAGATTTGGCAGGATTGAGTTTTGTTTCCTCGTCATTATGGAAGACAGACCATAAGCACATTAGTGGGTGAAATTGACTCTAATACTTACTGCCATTTAGACGAAGGGTTAAATCCGGCACCTTGAGGACTGGAGCCCAGGCATATGCTTCCTGGGGATGCTGGGCCTGGCAGCAGTCCTGGCAACCTTGCTGTGTCGTTGACCTCATTGACCCCAGGCTTCCTGGATAAAACCATACGCCTACTACTGGCCCGACACCCATCAACCTACTGATTGATCCTTGAGGCGGTCCCCTCCGGGGCATGCACGTGGCAGGGCCTGCCACCATGCGCCTGAGTTCCCTGTTGGCTCTGCTGCGACCAGCGCTGCCCCTCATCCTCGGGCTGTCTCTGGGGTGCAGCCTGAGCCTCTTGCGGGTTTCCTGGATCCAGGGTGAGGGAGAAGATCCCTGTGTAGAGGCCGTGGGGGAACCAGGAGTGCCACATAATCCAGACTCCAGAACTGGACTCGACCAAAGTGATGAAGACTTCAAACCCCGGATTGTCCCTTACTACAGGGATCCCAACAAGCCCTACAAGAAGGTGCTCAGGTGAGAGCTATGTGTGTACGTAGCCCCCAGACCCCACTTGAGCGCTGCTCTAAGTCCTTGTCTCTGCCTTCGCTGGTAATCACTGTTAGGCTCCCAGAGCAATTGTTTGCCTTATTACCCATCATGATTTGTTTCTATTTTTCCCTTCTCAGGTCTAAGAAGGTCTCACTCATTGGTGTTAAGTTAGTGTTGGATGTTTTTTAAACGGGGCAGGAATCACGTCTAACCGTCTAATCTATCCTTAGACCCGTCCCCAAATGAATTCCAGTGTCAGCGGACGCTCATTGTAGTAGCTCATTAATGTTAGTGAGGAGGTGTCTCTCTCCTCTTTTCTCAACCCCAACCCACTCATTACTAGAGGGATGTGTATGCTGGGCAGACTGGGCTCCTAAAGATATAAGGAGTTGACCCCTGGCATGCTGGTCCCTCCGCAGGACTCGGTACATCCAGACGGAGCTGGGCTCTCGGGAGCGGTTGCTGGTGGCTGTCCTGACTTCCCGGGCCACCCTGTCCACTCTGGCTGTGGCCGTCAACCGCACGGTGGCCCACCACTTCCCTCGATTATTGTACTTCACGGGGCAGCAGGGGGCCCGGACTCCTGCGGGCATGCAGGTGGTATCTCACGGGGACGAACGGCCGGCCTGGCTCATGTCAGAGACCCTGCGCCACCTTCACACACACTTTGGGGCCGACTACGACTGGTTCTTCATCATGCAGGATGACACGTATGTCCAGGCCCCCCGCCTGGCAGCCCTTGCTGGCCACCTCAGCATCAACCAAGACCTGTACTTGGGCCGAGCGGAGGAGTTTATCGGCGCCGGCGAGCAGGCTCGGTACTGCCATGGGGGCTTTGGCTACCTGTTGTCACGGAGTCTCCTGCTCCGATTGCGGCCACATCTGGATGGCTGCCGAGGAGACATTCTCAGTGCCCGTCCCGATGAGTGGCTCGGCCGCTGCCTCATCGACTCTCTAGGCATCGGCTGTGTCTCGCAGCACCAGGTGACAGCCCTTTCGAGTCAATCTTGGCCCCTGACAGTTGGTAGTGGCTGAGCGATTGGTCTCCGGGGTGGCTGCGGCTGGCTCCTTCCCAGCAGCACGTTGGGGTTTTGTCCTTCCTAGCCGCCGACCCTGGCTAGAACCCCGGGGCCGTCAAAGGTGGCATCTTGCCGGGGACCCTCTGAGCAAGGTAGAAAGGTGCCCCTCCTCGCCAGCTCCTCCCATCACCCCCCCCCCCCCCGCCGCCCTTCACCCCCTCCTCTGACACATGCACAGTCGTAAGCGATCTGGGAATGTCCTAGAGATGGCCACTGTCACAGGGAGTACAGTAAACCAGAGTAGTGGGAGTCCTTGCTGGCTCATGCCTTTCGTTTCCTGGAAGCAGTGGGGTCCTTCTTTAATTGCCTACCTAACATTCTTTTTTCCCGAATCCAGTAGCAAGACTAAGGCCAAGTTTCAGGGAACACCGGAATGAGCTCCTGCTCTCCGTCGTGATGGCGGCAGTAAAAAGCATGAATGCTGAGTTCGGTTAAGCGTGGTTGGGACGGGCAGCCCTCCGTGTGTGGCACTGATTGGTCTGATTGGTCCCTTTAGGGGCAGCAGTATCGTTCCTTTGAGCTGGCCAAAAATAGGGACCCTGAGAAGGAGGGGAGCTCGGCTTTCCTGAGTGCCTTCGCAGTGCACCCTGTCTCCGAGGGAACCCTCATGTACAGGCTCCATAAACGCTTCAGCGCTCTGGAGCTGGAGCGGGCGTACAGCGAAATAGAGCAACTGCAGGTGAGCCCGGGCCCACGGCTGGAGGTCGGGGGGCTTCAGGCGTCCGGGGTCACAGTGAGCAGGCAGCTGAGAGGGGAGGCTGGCGGGGTGGAAGGGTGAAACAACTCCAAGGAGAAGGGACCCTCGGGGACCCAGGTCACTTGTGAGATAAGCCCCTGGTTCGACTTGGATGTGGTTAAAAGTGTTTGCAGGCGAACTATGAGAAGCAGGGCTCGGTATAGCACTTAGACACGATCACTTCAGCTTCTCTCCAGTTGTGCCTCTCCACCGGAGGAGCGGAAGCCCAGGAAGCCCTAAATCTCTAGCACTGTCCTTCAGAAGCCCAAGGGTAGATGTGGAAGAACCCTCCAGTTGATTGTGGGGAGTGGGGGGTGTCAGAGGTGGCATACAGGTGAAAGCCAAGGTTCCATTACGAAGAGGACGTACTCTGGGCCTGGAGAGAAAGGCTGCGAGCTTTAATCTCTGCAAAAGCACATTTCCCACCGCTTCCTTCTCACAGCAGCTGTGTAAGGTGCGTTATGATCCCTATGCTTTCTGCGTTTCACAGACAAGGACAGAAAGAACGAGGAATTGAGCGGTTAGCCAAGGGGGCACCTCACTAAGTGTTGACAGAGTCAGGACAGAGCTCCAAAGCCAGGACGCTGGAACCTGGCTGGGTTCTGACGACCTAGAGGGCACTAACTGTGCATCCCTCCCACCCTAGGCTCAGATCCAGAACCTGACCGTGCTGACCCCCGAGGGCGAGGCAGGGCTGAGCTGGCCCATTGGGCTCCCGGCCCCTTTCACCCCACACTCTCGATTTGAGGTGCTGGGCTGGGACTACTTCACGGAGCAGCATACCTTCTCCTGCGCAGATGGGTCCCCCAAGTGCCCGCTGCAGGGGGCGAGCAGGGCGGACGTGGGTGACGCCGTGGAGACGGCCCTGGAGCAGCTGAATCGGCGCTATCAGCCCCGCCTGCGCTTCCAGAAGCAGCGGCTGCTCAACGGGTACCGGCGCTTCGACCCGGCGCGGGGCATGGAGTACACCCTGGACCTGCTGCTGGAGGCCGTGACGCAGCGCGGGCACCGGCGGGCCCTGGCCCGCAGGGTCAGCCTGCTGCGGCCCCTGAGCCGGGTGGAAATCCTGCCCATGCCCTACGTCACCGAGGCCACCCGCGTGCAGCTGGTGCTGCCACTCCCGGTGGCCGAAGCCGCTGCCGCCCTCGCTTTCCTCGAGGCCTTTGCAGCCAGTGTTCTGGAGCCGCGAGAGCACGCGCTGCTCACCCTGTTGCTGGTCTACGGACCTCGGGACGGTGGCCGGGGGGCCCCGGACCCATTTCTCGGGGTGAAGGCCGCGGCGGCTGAGTTAGAGCGGCGGCACCCCGGGACAAGGCTGGCCTGGCTCGCCGTGCGCGCGGAGGCCCCTTCCCAGGTGCGGCTCATGGACGTGGTCTCTAAGAAGCACCCCGTGGACACGCTTTTCTTCCTCACCACCGTGTGGACCAGGCCGGGGCCCGAAGTCCTCAACCGCTGCCGCATGAATGCTATCTCCGGCTGGCAGGCCTTCTTCCCAGTGCATTTCCAGGAGTTCAACCCTGCCCTGGCACCACAGAGATCTCCCGCGGGGCCCCCGGGGGCTGGCCCCGACCCCCCGTCCCCTCCCGGTGCCGACCCTTCCCGGGGGGCTCCCGTAGGAGGCAGGTTTGACCGGCAGGCTTCCGCGGAGGGTTGCTTCTACAACGCCGACTACCTGGCGGCCCGAGCCCGCCTGGCCGGGGAACTGGCAGGCCAGGAAGAGGAGGAAGCCCTGGAGGGGCTGGAGGTGATGGATGTTTTCCTCCGGTTCTCAGGGCTCCACCTCTTCCGGGCCGTGGAGCCAGGGCTGGTGCAGAAGTTCTCCCTGCGAGACTGCAGCCCCCGGCTCAGCGAGGAGCTCTATCACCGCTGCCGCCTCAGCAACCTGGAGGGGCTGGGGGGCCGCGCCCAGCTCGCCATGGCTCTGTTCGAGCAGGAGCAGGCCAACAGCACCTAGCGCGCCCCGGGCCCAGCCCCTCTGTGGAGTTCCCCTCTCTGCCGCAGCCCCGGGAAGGGCAAGGCAAGATGGACGGACAGATGGAGAGCTTGTTGCTGTATTTTTTTTTTTTTTTTAATAAGAAAACGTTATTAAAAGTGTCTTCTGCCAAACTGTTTTTAGGTCTAGGGGAAATGGAGTCAGGAGGAGAATCTGAGGGAGGGGGTAGGGAGGCTTCCCAGAGGGACCCGCCGCCTTCCCCCTTGTCCTTCCTCCCCGGTTGCCAATGACACACGAGGCTGCTCTCAGATGCATGAGCTTTAATCATTCCCCTGCCTCACCCGGAAGGCGTCAGAGGGGCGATGGCAGAGCCCGGGGGCAGGGCAGGCCCGGCCCAGAGGCCCTCGGTGGTGCTCCTGGTGCTCCTCCGCAGGGGCTCCTAGGTGGTGCGCACGACCAGCGACTGCTCCAGCTCCTGCCGGCGCTGCTGGATCTTTAGAGAAATAAGAGTACTGGCAGGTTACGCTGTTGCTGGTGAGTGACAGGACAGTCCCAGCCACCCAGCCACCCTGGAAGAGCCTTTGGGAGCAGGGAGGGCTCCTCTGTGGTGAGGGGGTTGGTAGAAGTGGCTGAGAAGCGGGACTTCTCTTGCAGTGAGAGGGGGAGGCCTGAGGGACATGGGCCCCTCCACACCTTGCAGTAGAAATAGCGGCTGACGGCTTCCTGGGACCAGGGCTGGTGGTAAAACTCAGCCCGGCGCTCCTCCTCAGGGTTGCCTGCCACGTCCGTCATCACCTGGGAGGAAGCGACGGGGTCAGCCCTGAGCCCGGACCCCCTCCGGCCCGCGTGTGACAACATTTATTGTCTTCCCAATATGCTTGTCTTCCATCCAGTGCTCCCTGAGTCCCCTTCACCTTGAGGTCCCGGCTCTGGGAGCGGAGCAGGTCTTGGATGTAGCCTTTGGGGTCTCTGGAGAAGCTTAGCATGAAGTCCCTCTGGATCTTGAGCTGGTTTATGGACTCAATCGTCTCATGGATCTGCAGGTAGAAAGACAGACGCTTTCACCTGGCCATGGGGATGTGGGGGAGGCGGGAAGGGGGGGGATTTGCTGCGTCCCTTTGAAGGACAGTCCCTCAGGTCCCTGACGCCTCTGCAGCCCCAGAGAATGGGGGATGGGCAGAGCTCCGAGTAGCGAGGGGAGGGCCACGTGCCCCCCCCCCCCCCAATCTCTCCATGGGCCTATGCTCTCGTCTGTTGTCTGTATTTTGTCATTTCCGGGTTAATGTCCCACTCCAGCTCTGGGCTCGGGCCCCACCTTACTGTCCAGAGCGCTGATCTCCTGCTGGTTGGCCGTGGACAGAAGGAAGCTGCTCATCTGTCCCTTCAGGGGCTCCTCCACCTCCACATCAATGTCATAGCACGCCGTCTTCTTCTGGTCCGACGGGTCCACGCTGCCAGGGAAGTCCAGGCCTTGGTGTCCGTGCTGCTGCCACAGAGGCCAGGGGCCCCAGGGGCAGACTGGTGGGGGGTGGGGGTGGGGAGAGGGAGGGCAGGACGGCAATGACTCCCTGGGCTGAGGAGCAAGCTGGGGCCTCACCTGATGACGTGGTTGATGACAATTGGGTCAGGGGGCAACAGCAGAGCTGTGAGGCGCTGGGGAATCTCAGAAAACTTCAGCCGGGGGCAATCAAAAATCTGAAGTAGGAGAGAGGGAGAGAGAGAGAGAGAGACACCACTCTCGTCTGCTTGAAAAGAGCAGAACTACAGTCCTAGAGCCTTCCATTCTGGGAAGGCAACGCTATGAGCCAGTCTAACTCCTCTCCTGGGGCCGGGACTAAGGTGTCTGGGGGTGGAGTGCGGACACAGAGGTGGGTGGGGGCCGTGCAGTGGTTGGAAGCATGGGCCCTGGGCCGGGGGCCGTGGTGCAAATCCTGCCTCTTCCCATTAACAGTGCAACCTTGAGCCCGTCCCCTAAATTCGGGGGCCTCGGTGTCTTCATCTCTAAAGCGGGTATGGTCATGGTACCTGTCTGCCAGGGCGGCTGTGAGGACCAAATGTGATCCACGTTAAGTGCCCGCGAGCATGCCTGGCACATGGCGAGTGCTCAATAAACACCAACTGTTACTTTGCTCCTCGAGTTTATCTGCTGTGTTTATTCAAAAAGTAGTATTAACAATAATCTCTACTTTGGTAGAGCCTGGATCCGGGACTAGAGCCCAGGGCCCCTAACTCCAAGTGCCAAGACTATCATATTCCCCAAACTGTTGGCCTCTTAACGTTCCTGGCTTGGTTAAATCTAGAAGTGTGTGCGAGCGTTGCCTTAGTAAAGGCACTTCCCCTACTGGTGCCTCTGCCTGCTCCCCACACCCCTGCGGTCAGGAGAGAGGGTACCTGCTGGAAATATTTGTCCCCGTTGATGTATTCCTTGTCATGTGAGTCCTGCAGCCTGTTGGTTTTCACATACTGCCACAGGGCCTGCACGATGGCGGAGCGGCTCTGTGTGTGCAACCCCAGCAGCCGGGCCAAGCGGGGATCCAGTTTGAATTGGGGAGGCTGAGAAAAGATGGCCATGAAAATTAAATGAGAGAGAGGAAGTGGAAAGAGCTCAAGGCCAGGCAGCCTGGGGCCGGCGGGGACGTGGTGATTGGGCCCTAGGAAGGATGTTTCTGGAGAAGGTGAGGCAAGGAAGAGAACGGGGTCTCCCAGGGAACACTCCGAAGACAAAGGGCATGGGGGGCCCGAGGGCCTCATGGCAGGGGGGTAGGGGTGGGGGCAGAGACCTGGTAGTCCAGCATGAGAAGCAGCGTGCATCGTACGCTCAGGTCCCCCGGCCTCTTCACCTGGAAGCCGTCCGTCTCCTGGGTCGTGGGTGTGCGGTGCCACTGCCCGGGGCGGAGGCGGGGAGAGGGGGGAGAGCTGGGTCACCTCTGAGGCCCATCTGGGGCGGGGGGGCCAGGGTCCCAGGGTGGTCCCTGGCCCACATCTGTGCGGCCGGTGAGACCGTTGTCTGTGGAAAGGTGGCAGTTCCAGGGCAAAAGAGGTCTGGGTCTTACCTCAACTAGGTGGTTGTCAGGGCCATAAAGGTCTTTGTCCAGCTCAATGACCAAACTCTTGAAGAAGGAAGAGAACTTCCGCTTCTGCTTGCTGGGCTGTGGGAGAGGAACAGGGACCGTGGGGGCAGGACAGGGACTGTGGGGGCAGGATGCGTTGGGAACGGGTGGGGCTGGTCGGGTAGGGCGGCATGGTTAGAAGCAGGCCTCTGCCCCCAGAATGGCTCTTTAGGCCACCCACCCCTGGCCAGGGCTGACTCCCTAACCCATAGTGCCCACAGCTCGTTCTGTCCTCAGCTCGGCCCCATACCCACCCCAGGACACCTGGAGAGACCTGGGCCAGGACGTACGTCATCCAGGAGCTTCCCCTCCACCCGCAGCTCCCAGGAGGCGATGCTGCCATCGGAATCTTCAGCATCGGGCTTCGCAGGGTTAAACGTATTGGAGATATAAAGACGCAGCTTCCGCTTTTGCTGTAGAAATAAAGAGTGTAGTACAGAGCAAACGCCGCGTGTTCCCACTCCCGGGGCAGTCCCGCTCTCCGTTCTTACAACAGGGCCTAAAGCCCTCTTCCTGCCCCCAAATCAAGACACCTTCATCGGCCTCTTCAGAGCCTCTTGGATGTCCACCCGCTTCCGCATGATGGTTTGATCTAGTTTCCTCTCAAATGCCAGGAGGTCCATATAAGCCTGGGACTCGGGGACCAGCTCCCGGATCTGGAAGAGAAGGAGCGAGGGGCTCAGCCAACCTTGGAGGCTGACCGTGCTTGTCACGCGGTCCCAGGGTACGAAGAGCAAAGAGCGTCGAGGAGAGCTGGCCAGGCTCAGGGCACGGAACTTTGAGAGTGCAAACGGGGACTTCTCCCCGGGACTGCACATCCAGCAGAAAGGACCTGGACATCTAAGCATAAAAAAACGGCTTCTCCCTCTAGAGAGGTCCCTGCATTTCTTCACTAGGGGAGGCCAGAGCGGCCACGGAGCCCAGCCACTAGGGCCTCACCTCCTCATCCTTTCCCTTGTCACATGGCCTCTGGGCCTTCCTTGGGTGTCTGCAAAGTGGCTAGGACCCTGGGGTCCTTGGGACAGAGGACGTGGCTGCTTGCCTCTGCCCTGGTGCCTCACCTTGTCACTCCACCTGGCGTCTCAACCATAAGCCCCCACACCTAGCTTGGCTTGGGTTCACTTCTGATGCTTCCGCTCCCTCCACTCCTCTGCCAGCCTTTCGTCCCCTAGCTCTTGTGCCCTCTTTGTCCCACACCTTTATGTCCACGGACCCGCTGGAATTCAGTCCACTGCGCCCCCGGGGCCCAGGACGCTGCCCCCCCCTTCCCCCATGGCTCCGCCCCTTCCCTCTGCCCCACCCCCTCCCTCTGGCCAGGGAGCCCCACTTCTTAATGAGCTTTTTAAACAAACAGTGGAAGTGACTGGGCCGCTGCAGCTCTGCTCCTGAGGGGGGAGGGGAAGCAGCCCAGGGTGGGGAGGGGGGCGGTGGGGGGAGAGGAGGCAGAGCGGCAAAGGGCGGGGGGTGGGCTGGGGGCTGCTGTGAAAGGCACTCACCCTTTGAGGGAGGATTTTGTCAGCCATCTTCCTCCTCTTGGCACTGTACATTTTTTAAAGAAAAAACCAGGTTACCATGGCGACAGATCTGGGAGTAACGAGGCCACCTGCTAAATTATCCCGACATCTCCACCCGCCTAGCTGGGGTTCCCACAGCCCGCTTGTCCGCCCGCCCAAGGGGCGACGGCAGTGGGTCTGGCATGGCGCTAAGTCCTCTTGCGGGGAGCAGACGCGGTCCCGTCCCTTCTCTAGCCTGGGAGCCCCTTTCCACCCCACCACACCCGCAGGCCAGAGAAATTTAGACTTAGGAGGGGTGGGGGTGGGGGAGCTGCAAAAGTGTTTGAGAAAGGCTACAGAGGGGGAGGACAGAGGAGAGGGAGGAGGGATTCTGAGGACTTTCCCTTTCTGTGAAGCAGGGGTGCACAGTCCAAGGTGGCCTGAGCTCGGAGGGAGGGGACCGCCGACACGCTACCGCATCCCTGAAACAGGAGGTGAAGGCTGAGCTGGGGGGGGGGGGACTTGTACCCCTGGCACCCTGGGCTTGGAAGGGGCTTGACGGGCAGGGAGTGCTCATGCCCTTGGATCACCTGCCAACAGGCTCCAGAAACAGCCCCACAGGGATCCGGAGAGAGAGAGTGCTCTCTTGTGGGGCACGACTGTGGGCTGAACCTGGGGTGGCAGCGGGGACACGGACTCTTCCTGACCCGCTAGCTGCTTCTGATTCCCAAGAGCACCCCAGGAAATCCTTGGCGAGGTGAGATTAGAACTCAGCCCGGAGGACGGCTCCGTACTGCCCTTGCGTGGTGTTCACCACTGCCTCCTCCTGTCCAAAAACCTCTTCTAAGGCCAGGTAAGCACCTTTCACAAAAGGTCTGATTTGTTTTGAAGAAACGGTCTACGTGAAATTCTCCGTTCATACAAGACAAACCAGGAACGCGCGTACTGTGTAAGAGCATGATTCACGTTGCAAAAGAATTCATCATGGGATTCCTATAAATGGTGAATTTTCCTTGATGTGTAAAAAATATTTAATAATGAGGTAAGATCCGTATTACTCCTTTTATAGGACTCCATCTGGTGTGCAAAGGGAAGCATGTGTGTTTGGTTAAATAGTGAAACCCAGAGGGGCATCTCTCTTGCCAGACACCAGCAGGGGCTTTTGGGGTGACACCAGCTGGCTCAGACGGGGAAATGGGCTGGCCCCTGGCGATGAAGAGGCAGACCTGGTCCAGACGACGGATCGGGGCAGCTCTTTAGCCTCTGAGGCCCTAAGGATCACCTGAGAGCAGGACTGTGGGGAAGACCACCCACCCACAGGACAAATCCCCAGGCTCCACCCCCCTGGCCAGAGAGTCGCATTCAGAATATCTGGAGTGGGGCTTTTTAAACAGTCCAGCCAGGGGACCGAGGAAGGTGCCCTGGACAGCCACACTTGGAGGAACACAGTCCCTGAAGCTCAGCCCTCAGTCCTGCCGCCAGCCCCACCCCCACCCCGGAGACAGAAGCATCTCCCAGAACCTGGGGACGAGGGGTGGAGAGAGGGACCGAGCAGGTGACACGGCGGAGGGCGCGACGGCCGCGGCCTCCGCGCCTGCGGTGGGCACACAAAGGAACCAGACCAGTGCCCCCTCAGCCCACCTCCCCAGAGGGCATCCCACCGGGGACGGCCCGTCCCTCGCTGCCCGTTCTTCCTCGCTCCTTCCAGTCTCGCGCCTCACCCACCCCGTCCCTGGGGTCCCGTGGCCCGCCCCCTCCGCGCTGGGCCCCACTCACCTGCGGCTCCGCGCGGGGGCGGTGGGCACCGGCTGGCCCTGGCTCTGGGCCTGGCTCTGGCCGGGCGGGGGCGCTGCTCGCTTGCGGGCGGGCTCCATGCCCGCGGGGGCCAGGCCGGGTCGCACGGCGGGGCTGCCCATGTACGGGGAGCCCGGGGGGCCCATGGGCGCCCCCTGGTGGGGCATCCGGGCTCCAGACGGCATCCCGGGGCGCTGGGGGTGGGGTGGGGACGGAGGTGAAGCAGAAACGGGCGCCCGCCGCTCGGACCAGGGCCCCGGTTCCAGGCGCGGTGAGCCGCGTCTCTCCCACCCCGAGCCCCCCGGCCGGTGACCCTGATGCCGCCAGCGTGAGCGAGGGGTGGGAGGGGCAGGGGCGCCGCCACCGCGCGGCTCGGCGGAGGGGGCTTTGCGTCTCGCTGCAGGAAGCTAACTGAAGCCAGGCAACGGCACCGGGCATCGCCAGCCTCGGATTTGCGGAAGGTGCCGCGAAAATGAATATTAATGGCGCCTCTCAACCTTTTCAGCGGATGTTCACATCCACGCGCTCCTCTGCAAGACAGACTGAGGGGGGTCCTTCCATCCCCACTTGACGGATGAGGCAACCGTGGCTCAAGGAGAAAAGCGACCTAGCCAAGGTCACGCAGCTCCTCCCGGCAAAGGCGGCGCTGAACTGCCGTTTCCCGCGGGGGGCCGGGGCGGCTCGCTCTCCGCAGCCTCGTCTGGGTTCGAGGCCCGGCTCCCTGCTGGGACCTCTGGCCCCCCTTTCCACTCTGCTTCTCCGTCCACCCCCTGGGCTGTCCTGCCTCGCGCTCGCCCTCCCTCCCCATCGAAGCCAGCTCTTCTCTCTGGGCCCCTGCTTTTGGCCCCTCAGCCCCAACCCACACCCCCTTTGGCTGGTTCCAAGCCTCCACACCCAGGGGCTTGGAAGGCTTAGCCACCCCCACCCCCACCCCCACGCCCCATAATTTGCTCCCAAGGTGAAGGCTGGAGGCCACCGGAGGCAGTGAGGTCACACCCTGCCAGGATTCTAGGAGAGGACAGGAGGCAGCTGGGCTGGAGGTGGGCTGCCCAGAGGGCTTGGATAGCTCAAAGGCACTGGCATTTCCTCTTACACCCATCTCCCCCTTCCTGTCCGCCTGGGTTACCAGAGATGTTTCCATCCTATAGAACCCCTCTGCTTCTCCCCCTACCCCAGTGAGGTAGGAAGGAGTCAGGGCTCCAAGGAAGCCACGGAGAGCAAGATGAGGCAGGTGTATTCCCCTGCCACCTCAGATGGGATGTAGATGAGATCCAAGTTCATTAAGTGAAGTGTTTTACAGACTTTTTAAATCCCACTTGTCCGGATTCCAGAAGAGGGATTGGGGAAGGCCAGAGGGGCTGTCAAATGGCGGGTGGGCGTGATGGGGACAAAGCGAGCAGGAAGACGAGGGAACTAGGGATGCGGCCCCTGTGCCCGTTACCATTTACTTGCCACGCACTTTGTCCCCTGGAGTGCAGATGCCCCCCCCCCCACCGCCTCCAGGCACAAGAAGGAGCCCTAGGCCCGAGCTGGGTGAATTCCTTCTAACTGCCAACTCTCCCTTCTGTCCCTCTTGCCCTGCGCCGTGCCCTGCTCCGTGTCTAACCCTAACGCCCGGCCAGCCAGCTGTCCCTGCCCGTCTCTCCCACAGTGAAAACTGCCTGTCCATGTGTCTGCCTCCCCCACCCCACCTGACCCTGTCACTCACATCTCCAGAGTGGGTGGCCCAGAATGGAGCCTAGGCCCAGCCCCGCCAGCATAGATGAACTACAGGGAGTGGAGAGGAGGGACTCACAGCCACCCAAGAACTGAAGCTCTAAGTTGGCCAAATAAAAAAATCCACATGTATATCCCCTCTCTCTCCTGGATGGGCCTTTTTTAAAGGGACTCCCCCAAGCAGCAAGACTAGACTGGCACTCAGCTGAGAGACACAGGCCCCCCTGGGAAGTTGCCCCAGGGATCTCTGGGACTGGAGGACAGGCAGCCCCAGCGAAACCCCCTTCACCCAATCAGCTGCTCTCCCATTCTTCAAGGCCAGCGATACTTGCTGATCTGCTGAAGAGGCCCTGAGAGGGAAACTTCCAGAGCCCCCAGAGGGCTGCACTAGCTACCAGGGCCACCCAACAAAGGGCCAAGACCCTAGGGACTCTGGCCCTCCTCACCGAGAATGTGCCTTCTTTCGGGTCACAACCAAATCTGGCCATAGGCAACCTGACTGACTCCTCTGTACCCAACTCCAACCCAACCCCGGTAGCCATCCCAAGTCTTACAGCCCCTGCCTCTCCCATTCCACCGCCCTCCACATGGCTCCCAACCTGGCTCCTGCTGCCTCAGCCTGAGGTCCCATCCCTCAGGTCACCCTGGGCTCCCTCAGGTTCCCTGTGTGCCTTCCAAGTCGGCTGGTGGCAGGACCGTGCTGGCCCGCCCCTTTGGTCTCTAGGCCTCACATCCCTGACTCCAGCCCTTCCTTCACACCTTTGAGGCATTAAGGACATGAGCTTCTGGTGGCTGAGTCTGCCAAGGGGGTCCTCAGACCCCTTAACTTGGGGTCTGTCCCTAGAGAGGGTCTCTCTCTGACCCCCGTGAGCAGAGGCCACCAGCAAAGCCCCAGAGCCCTCCTGCCAGGAGAGCTAGAGAGCTTCCCGCTCACGGTGCCTCCAGGGTCACCTGCTCCTTGCTCTCGGAGACACAGAGAGACACTGTCCCAACGGATGGGCAGACAACCCAGCCTACCCGATGCCATGTCCCCCACCCCCACCGCGGGGGGGAGGGCAGGGGAACACCTGGGCCCACCAGGCAGAGAACAGAAGACAACACGTCTGGTACGGAGGGGACCCCCCCCACTTGGGGGGGGGGGGACAGTCCCCAAGTCCCACCCCCAGCCCCTGACAAGGACCCATGCAAACGCCTCCCGTCCCCGCCCGGGCACCCATCCCCGGCCCGCCGCCTGACGACGTGTTCGAGTGCCAGGGCGCCGGCACAGTCCCGGGGCTGGGCCGCGGGGCCGCGGCGCCCCTGCCGGAGGGGTGGGAGAGCGGGAGCCCCCTCCCGGCCCCTCCCGATCATCCCTCCATTCAGCCCGAGCCAGCTCGCTCACCCTCCCCCGCTAACTTTCCCCCACTCACCACCCCATGGACCAGAAACTCAAAAAGTTTGCTTTTCGTGGCTTTGCGCGCCCCTCCGGCAACTTCGTCCGCGGCCATCGGGGTGGGCTCAGCGGCTCCTCTCACTCTCTCTCTCTCTTCCTCTTTCTTTCCCTTTTCTGCCTTTTTTTTTCCTCCAACTCTCCCCTCTGAGTCCTGCTGGGCTCTCTCACACTTCTACTCGAGCGGAGTGGGGAGGGGGCCCCTTCAGGGCTGCCCTGACGGCCCACGGCCCACGCCGCCGCCGCCCGCCCGCCGCCGCCGCCGCCGCCGCCGCGGCTGCCGCATTCCTGCACTGATAAGACAGAAATAGTCCGGCGGCCCGGGGTCTGCCTGTTGACTCGGCGGGGACAGAAACGCCTGCCTTTCCAACCCTCGCTGTCCAAACAGCGCAGATAAGCGGCGAGGCACGCCGGCAAGCCCGGCTCGCGGGCGCTGGGCAGCGGCACTGCAGCCCGAGGCCGCCCGAGGGCCCGCGGGGAGGCGGCGCGGGGAGGGGACGCGAGGGGAGGTGGCGGGGGGCTCGCCGGCCACCCGGGCTCTCGCCACAAATAGTTTCTCGGTTAGGGAATTCGCCGGCACGGCCAGGCAGGGAACAGTCAGTTCCAACTTTCCCCCAAGTGGCTCCTGCTGCATTTCTGAGGCCCTTTCCCCAGAGACCTGGCAGGCCAAGTAGGGAAACATTCGCTGGAAGGAATCCGGGGGTGGGGGGTGGAGGGGGGGAGAGCCCGGAGCCCGGAGGAGGCCTTCCTCCTGCACCAGGCCGTCAGTGGTGGGTGTGCCCGGGGAGGCGGTGTCCCCTCGCGTCCACAGATGTGTGCGCCCTTGTCTCGCCCGCTGTGTGTGTGTGTGTCTGCACCCTTGTGTGGGCACGGCCCGGTGGCTGTGGGTGTGATTGTTTACGTGCGTGCACAGACAAACGCCTTCTCTGTGTGCCTCCCTCCACGGGAGCCTCTGGTGCGTGTGCGCGCTTGTGGGTGCGTGTGTGGCAGGACATGGCCTGTGCCTTCCAGCTCCGTGTGAGTCTATTTCTGGGGATGTGAGTCTTTGTTTGTCTCTATGTGAGAAAGCGAGGGCAATGGGGGAAGGATTTCGGAAAAGGGAGGTGGATGGGACTCATGAGAACAGGAAGAGAGAATGAGAGGGGAGGCTAGGAGCTGGGGTGGGTGCTTGGGTGGATGGGCAGAGAGATCGAGGCAAGGTGGGCCTCGTGGCTTTGGAATGGGGCATGAGGTGGGGGTAGGGGACCCAGAGGCGCTGGGGCTACTGGGTATGGCAGGGCCAGCCTCCAGGCCCCAGAGAAAGCCCGGGGAGTGTGGGATTCTGAGGGAGCCCTAGAAGAGGCAGTGTGGAGGGAGCTGGCAGTCCCTGGGGCGAAGGAGGGACAGGAAACAGGAGGGACAAATCCTGAGCTCACCAGGCTGGGAACCACAGCACCACCCTTGCCCCCAAAGGCCACGCCCCTCTCTCCTCCTTCTGGAGAAAGAGCCCAAGGGCTTTGGGACGACAGTGGGTCAAGTTTATGTGCCTCTAGGGGCTGCACTGCCAGAAGCCAGGTGAGGGTAGGGAAATGCGGGGGGGAATTTGTTGGACAACTTATTTGAAGTTACACCCTAAAGACCCAGAATTACACTCGGGGATCCTCAACCCCTTCAAAATGCCTTCAGAGGTCAGACGAAGAACCAAGGGAGTGTTCTGCCCAGAGAGCCCTTTTGCGTGCAGCCTGATTTCCTAGGACCCTGGTTGTGCTCCTGCCTGTCACTGTCCACTCAGGTGCCCACTGTCAATCTCCTGAAAGGCCAGAGTGGTCCAGGATAACCTTCCTTTACCGCTGGCCTAACAAGGGACCTAGATATCCCCTTCCTACCAAATCTCTACCCAGCTTCCCCCATAGACTCACCAGTCTGTCCACTAACGTCCAAAACCCCTCGCTCATTCCCATTTCTAAGCCTCTGCTCCCACACTGTTCTTTTGCCCAGAATCCCTCTACTGCTCCTCTGCCTGTCCAGATCACATTCATCCTTTAAAGCTGAGCATGGGCCCCACCTCCTCCAGGAAGCCTTCCCTAGTTCCACTCCTGCGCACCAACCTTTCTCTTCTTTGAATGCCCATTGCCATCGATGCTATGCTGTGAATTGGCACTTGCCTGACCAGCGTCTGAGACGGTAGGTTTGGCTTCCCAAATGTGGTCCCCTGACATCAGGATCCGGTCTTTACGTCCTGCTACCTTCCCCCATGCCGGGACACAGGGGCTCACCATCAAATGCCTGCTAACTCTTGCAACCACCCGAAGCCCAGTGGGCCAGTGAACGGAGCTCACACTCTGCCACTTACCTGAAGGTGTGAGTCCCCATGGGCACTCCCACCCACTGTGGGTGCTTCCCGCACGGGCATGTGAGACCCCAGACCTTAGAGGTTCTGGGGGACTGGGGCAGGGGCAGTCACCTTTAGGCTCTGTGTAAAGCTCAGAGTTCTCAACTCTCAGAGAGGCCTTCTGGGGCAAGAAGATAGCAAAGAGGCTGACAGGCACCCCAGCTCGGGCAGCTAAGTTTGAGGGGGATATGAAGGACAGCGGGAATGTCCAGCATTGGGGAGGGGACTGGTCTTGGTGGTGGGGGAGACTGCAGGAGGTGGTCAGACCAAGGGCCCTGGTGGTACCCAAGAAGTGGTGAGTGTCACCCAAGTCCAAAGATGACTCCCTCCTGAGCCACCCCAGCACCAGCCCCGGCTCCCCCAGCCGCTTGGCTGGGAGACACCCTTATGCCAGCACAGACAGCAGATACATAATGCTTACAGGCCCCTCGGGCACACACATGAGTGCAAACGCTGGAGGCACAAGGAACCACACGGATTTGCACGCACAGGCACATCTTGACCTCCTCCCAGCCCACTCACAAGATGTGATTGACCAGGCGCGGGCCAGCGGGCACGTTGGCCTACTGCTTTTACGGAGGCGACCCTAGGTGTGCGGACCCGGGGCAGGGAGCCTTCAGACCAGACAGCAGAGGCGCAGGTGTGGGTGCCCGGAGCCCCGACTCGCATCTCACAAAGGCCAGGATCCCCAGCTGCTCAGCCCCAGAAGAGCGCTCAGCAGCGCCACGGCCACAGCCACAGGCCCGGGGGAGGTGGAGGCCCCGGGAGAGCCCCGATTCCAGCTGGCAGGGGGCCTTCCTCCCAGCCCAGCCGGGCCCCTAGCCCCGGCCCGACCGGCCCAGGCCGTGCTCCGGGCAGACCGTGCGCGTGTCCGGGCAGAGGGCGGCCGCCCTGCGGCGCGGAGCCGGAGTCCCCCCTGCCGTCCCCCCATCTCTCCTTCCCTCCGAAGCACCACCAGCACCAAATGGCAAAGCGCCTCTCCCCGCTCAGGGAGAGATGCGCCGCGGCCGGCGGGACGGGCTCGGCGGCCCCCCTCCACCGCGCCGGAGCGGAGGGCGGCCGGGCGCGAGGGGCACGTCTCGGCCCGCGGCCGCCCGCCCTCGCCCTCGCCCGCCCCGGGCCCGGGCAGCGGCGGGAGCCGGACGGGAGCCGGCCCGGGCATGCGCACTGCGGCCTCCCTCCCGGTGAAGGTCAGCCCAGGGCCTGGCTGCAGGACTCGGTGGCGGCGGGGGAGGCGGAGGAGGGAGGAGGGATGCAGCGGAGAGACTTAACTCCTTCCCTGCGGGAAGATGGGCAGCGAGGCTGAGGCCGGAGCCCGCTGGTCCCACCCTCCCCGCCTTCAGTGGAAGTCCTGTTACGGGGACCCGGCTCTGGGGGGAGGGGGAGGAGGGGCCGGGGAGGGAGGATGGAAGAAGGAGGCTAGGAGGAGAGGAGGGGAGCTGGGAAGGGGAGAGGGAGGAAGGCGAGGGAGGAACAAAGGAAATCAGACTGAAGGGAGAGACCTCTTTCCGCTGCCCCCTTTTCTGTATACCCCCAGCAATATTACCCTCACTGACTGGGGCGTGAGCCTGTGTGTGTGTGTGTGTGTGTGTGTGTGTGTGAGAGAGAGAGAGAGAGAGAGGGACACAGACAGACAGACAGACAGACAGAAAGTGCCCACCTGGAGCTCTCAGGCTAAGGACCTCTGATCTCCGTGTTCTGGCCCATTGCTAACCAGCTCCCACCTTCTCCTCTGGTCACTAAACCCAGGACATGCAGGGGTCCCAGAGGCGGCTCTGACCCAGCCTACCTGCCTGGCCTCAATCCCGGGCCCCCAAGGAACCCCTGCTAGACCTTGGGGCCAGGCCCAGTCCCCAGAGACGGGTGGAGGGGAGCCTGCACCTTAACCCCCCACCTCTGGTGAGGAACTTCTCCCAGCCAGCAGACCGGACAGGGGCGGACAGGCCCAGGATGTCTCGTGGCACAATCCTCCTCCTCCAGGCTGCCCCCACTACTCTTCCCAGGCCAGAGCAGCGCTGGGTGCCTCTCCCTTTGTGCGAGAATGTTTCTGTGGCTGGACACCCCCTGCTACTATCAAGGGGGCCCTCTGTCTCTTTGTGTGACTTTGCCTTTCCGTGTCAGTTTTGCAAACACACGCAAGAAAGACAAATATGATAGAAAGAAGCAAAAAACATAACACAAAAAAACCAAAGATAAGCGAGGACACCAAGATAATTGTGTGACCTTGGGCAAGTTGTTCTGCCTCCCTGCCCCTCAGCTTTCTCGGGAGTAAAAGGAGGGGTGTAGGCAGATGATGCCTAGGGCCTTCCTGCCCTGAAATCCAAGGATTCTGTAAGAGAGACAGGAACCAAGGCAGACCAGGCGGGAAGGAGAGGGAGACAGAAACAAGAGAGAAATAGGCCCACACCATTTAACCAAAGGCGTTAACCTGAGGTGAGACCTGGTGCTTGTCACTCACACTGCCACTGAGCCTTTACCACTGTGCAGTCAGCCTCCTGGGAGCAGGGCAAGGCCTTGCCCGGGTCCCCAGGGTCCTGCTCAGTTAGCAGGTGTACGAGAAAGATAAGTGGCACGATCGAGTCCTTCCTCTCTTGTTACGCGGGGGGGTTTCGTCAGTCTGATGGGGCGCTCTGCGGCCCCCTCTCTGACCCCCACCTACACCTCACACACGATAACTGCAAACATCAGCATGTTGAAACTGCCGGCCACAGGAGGGGTGGAGAGATGGGTCACGGGGGCCTGAGCACCCACCAGCCCAGAGGGGAGGCACATTTTGGATCTGTGGCAGCTTTGCACCCTCCCCTCACCACCGACCGCCATAAATTGGTCCCTTGGGGCCATCCATGCCCAACAGCTTATAGCACTATGAAACACACACACACAAAACAAACAAAAAAAACGAGCCACACGGGCCTGCTCTCCATCTTGGGGAGGGTGGGGAGGTATCTATACGGGATCCTGAGGTGTGCTCTAAGTCCCCTGCAGCCTAGGGGTGCCACATGGGGCCAGCTCTGCCTGGTGCGGTGGTAGGGAGGTGCATCCTCACTCCCCAGCCAGCTGCCTCCTGACCAACACTGGCCTGTCTAGTAGATTCAGGGGCAAAAACGAGGGATTCATGTCCTTGGGACTCACAGGCTGTTAAGACTCCAGGTAGTGGCGAGCCTTTCCTGCCTCTGCCGCCCTCCTGAGCTGCCCATCCCAGCCAGGGCCTGGGAACGCACCCATCCCACCGTGCCCTCTGCCTGGCCGAAGCCATCACTCCTGCCCTGTTTACACCCCCATGGCTCCCAGGCTCCTGCCCTCCTCTTCCTTGGCAGACAGGAGCCGCATCCCAGCACCTCTGACTCCTCTCCTCGCTCTTCTGGAACTCAGTGCTTCCTCATGACCAGTGTCAGGACAGTCTCCTGGTGGCTTAATGTCCTGCCCCTTACCCTGCCCCCCCCCTCCCCCCCCCCCTGCCAGAGGAGCTTCTGAGGCCTCAGCTACTACTCTGCCCAGGTGGTCAGAGGGATTCCTGAGAACCGCTGCATTTTGCAGTCTGGGATGTCACCTGAGTGAAGAAAACTGAGTAGAATAAACAAAAACAAAAACAAAAACAAGACAAAACTTCATGTCCTTAAAGAATTGTTCAGGGAAATTAAGCCAAATGCCACCGTGCATGGACTGTGTAGATAAAACATGCCTGGAAGCCACACGCAGACCTGGTCTCCCAGGTATCTTCAACTCCATTAGGAGTCAAGGGTGGGCCGTGCAGGGGCTGAGGGGGCTGAGAAAGCCATGCCCTCCCCTCCTCACACGACACTCTGTCTCTCCCATGGTCTGCCTTGAGCGCACCTGCCTTCCTGCCATGATGTGTTCTCCCTGCCCATGTCAGGCACCACAGAAGGCCCCAGACTCCCCTCACCGGTACCCTCAGCTGCATAAGGCTCTGTGTAGCCCCTCTTCTCCCAGTTCCTGACCTGAACCCTTCCACTGCGCGGTCTGTCACAGATAAAACTTTCCAAGACACTTGGCCGCTTCCGTGAACATCGCTTTTGCTTTCTTGTAACAGAAGCCCTCCAGGACCCACTCCCCCCCCAAACTGCCACTGTGGTGGCAGAATTTTTCCCAGAGCACCCCTACCACTGGCCTCGGGGTGGGTAGGGACCCTCCTTGCCCCTCGCAGCTGCTTCCAGAGCCCTGGCTCTGCATCTGCCCCACGTCTGGTGCCCGTTTCTCGAGGGCTCTAGCCCCTGGCTCGCTGTCCCTCCCTGACACTCGGAGACACTCACGGACTCTGTCCTGTTCTTGCTGCTTTCTGGGGATCTTCACGGGGGGTCTTTCCACACCTCTGGTCTCTCGCTCCGTGGCCACCTCTCCTCTGGAAATTCTCCACCCTCCCTCAGCCACCTGCTCCAGGGTCACCTCCCGGGTCTGGTCACTCCAGTGGCCCCTCACCCCCTTATCAGTCCGAAGCAGCTCACTCTGACTGCCGCCCTGTCTCCTTCCAGCTCACTCTGCCCAGCTCCCTGATGCCCAAAGCCCGTGACTCCACTGGAACCGCTGGTCCATTTCTCTGACCTGCACCCCTCATCACAATGAGACTGTTACATATGATCCTTTTTTTTTTTAAATGATAAAACACATAACATAAAATTTACCATTTTAACATGCTTTGCACATACATACTCTTGACTCTCTTACTTAAATGTTCAATCCAGTTTCGCCAACTCCTCCCCTGTCCCCAGGACCTGAAGGTGGCTGGAGAAAGACACACGGCCACCCTGACCAGGTCTCGCTGTCAGTTCAGGAGCACCGACTTCACCTGGCCTCCTGCTGCCCAGCCGTCCCCCTGTCCCTCGTCCACGCACACCCCCTCCCACTCCGCTTCCTACACGAGTCTCCACATCTTCTCCCCTCCAACCTCCAGCTCCTCCCCCGCTCCTGCTCCCAGTTGAGGCCCTGGCTTCTCACCTCACGGAGACACAGAAGCTTCTAAAGAACTTTCACCTAGCCACCTCAGGGCATGCTTCCAGTCAGTTAAAGCATCCGACTTTGGCTCAGGGCAGGATCTCATAGTTTGTGAGTTCGAGCCCCGCATCAGGCTCTCTGCTGTCGGCGCCCTCCCTCTGCCCCGACCGCGCTCATGCTTTCTCTCTCTCTCTGTCTCAAAAATAAACACTGGGGCGTCTGGGTGGCTCAGTCGGTTGAGCGTCCGACTCTTGGTTTCCGCTCGGGTCATGATGGTGTGGTTTGTGGGTTCGTGCCCCACACTGGGCTCTGCGCTGACCATGCGGAGCCTGCTTGGGATGCTCTCCCTCTCTCTGCCCCTGTCGTGCTGGTGCTGTCTCTGTCTCTCTCAAAATAAAGAAAATGATAAATAAATAAATAAATAAGCATTAAAACAATAATAAATTTTTAAAAATTTTAAAACCAGGAGATGGTCTTTGAGGCTGGTCTATGATCAAGGATTTCATAGTCCAAGCTAGACTCGGCCTCTCTCGTGACCCCACACAGGGTACCCTCTTTACTCTTGGGCTTGAATAGCTGTGGAGACGGCTGAGAGGCCTCATGAAGACTTACCACGGAGTGGGCAGAAGGGAGGAAAGGGAAGGAGTGGTCTCAGAACCTTCTCGGTTCTGAGAACCCACGCCTCGTTTCCAGGAGGATCCTTTGTAATTAAGGCCAGCTGGTGCCCAGCCCACCCATATAATGAACCCCCTCCGGGTAGCCCCTCACCCAGCCCTGACGCCCTTGCCCTTGCTCCCAGATCTGGGCTTTTGTTTTGGCCATTGCCACCTAGTCTGTCCTGGGACAGGGCTGGGACAGGGAGGCCCTACTGCCCTACCCATTGTCCCCGTTCTTCGGGGGTCCCGTCCTCCCCCAGGCCCTGAACCCACTGCCCTGGGTGGGGTCTCTGCAGGCACCAAAGTGTGATTACTCTGAGCTTAGACCCAAGAACAGGGCTTCTCAGCCTTAGCACCATTGACATTTGGGGCTGGATGATTCTTTATTGTGGGGGCCGTCTCATGTATCGTACGATGTCAGTAGCATCCCTGGCCTCTATCCAGTAAATTCTAAAAGCACTCCCCCCGGTCCCCCTCCAGTGCAACAAACAAAAGTATCTCCCAACATCGGCCTTTGTCCCTGGAGGGTGAAGTTGCCCCGGGGTTGAGAAGCCGTGCTCTTGAGCTGGATGGTCTTGGGTTCACACTCAGCTCAGCCACTGGGTGGCCGTAACTTGGTACAGGTTACTCGACCCGTCTGAGCTCCATTTTCCCTGTCTTCAAGACAGGGAGCCCTACGCCTGACTCACCGGTAGATGTGAGGATTCAGACGAGGTCGCGTTATGTGCGGAATTCAGCACGGCGCCTGCCACAGAGGGCACATTTAACGAGTAATCGCTGCCATTACTGGATTCCTGATGCTAAGCTGGCCCGAGCCTGCGGGGCTTGGCTGCCTCTGCTCTGCCTTATCTCTGGGTCCTAGCGGTCCTGCTGTCGAACAGCCCCCAGTTGGGGGAGTAGTGAAAACAGGGGGCCCCCAGAGCCCCCCAGCTGTGGGACCGTCCCACATACCATGGAGGGTACCTCTGAGGGGTCGGCCAGGCAATTATTCACAGTGGCTAATTCTGGTGGCTCTGGGAGCCCGTGAAGAGTCTGGGTTCCACCCAAACCACCGGAAGCTTCCTTGAGCACAGAAAGTGGCATTAGTCTGCAGGGTGGGTCTTACACGGGAAGCCTGTGTGTGCAGCCCAGAAACTTGGTAAAGGGCTGCAGGAAAGGCGGGCAGGGAAACATTCCGAAGCCACCAGACGGAGCAAAGCACCTGCATTCACACCTAAGAAGAATTCTACGGGAGACCACCGGGCCAGGAGAAGCTGAGGTTTAAGAGCTGCCAAGGGAAGCATCTGGAAGAAAAGCAGGGAGGGCCTCCTCGCACGCCTGTCCCCTTCCTCGTCTGCCGTCCTGCCGCTCACTTGGCGGGCACCTCCTGTGTGACTGTTCAGTGCAAAGGGCGGCTCAGCCACACAACAGACACTAGACGCAGCCTCGGCCCTCGGGACACAAGGAGGACTGGCCCGGGGCTGGAGGGGCTCCCGGCATCCATATGGTGCGAAGCTCACGTCCACCCCCGCACGCAGGACAGCGGCCGCTCTGGCAAGGGGTCGGGGGCGTGCAGGAGCAGCACGCCCCACGCCAGAGCCCTGGGCTTCCTTACGGGGAAGAGAGGCATTCAGCTCCCACCAGCTGGCCCTGCAGAGGGGCCGTGGCTCGCAGGTGGCTGGCCTGTGGCAGGGGCGGGGAAGCCAGCAGCAGCAGCCATGCCCGAGGGTGATCCTGGTCCTGGCGGAGGGGGCCGTGGAGCCAGCTGTGGGGTGCGCCGGTGAGTGCCTGCAGTACCTGCGGGGACAAGGAGCTCAAGGCCCCCTTTGGCTCTGCCCGTCCCCACTCGAGGAAAGCTAGAGCCAGGCGAGGAGCTGGCGTCCCGGTGGCCACGGGGCCCAATGGATCACACCTTGGCTCCTCCTGCGGTGGACACGACCCCTGGGTCACCACCCGGACGCTCTGGCTACCTAGAGCTCATCTTCTTCCTCTTCCATGAGACGCGGATCCAAACTCTGAAGGCAGCCCTCGCGGTCCCCTCCCCCCGGGCACAAGTTGAGTTGTGTCTCCCCCAGCAGAACTCATTTGCTGGAGTCCTAACCCCCCCACCTTCAGAATATGTTCTTATTGGGCGATGGGGTCTTTACGGAGGTAATCAAGTTAAAATGGGGCCATTAGGGTGACCCTAATCCAGTATGACTGGTGTCATAAAATAGGGGAAACTGGGACCCGGGGACAGATACACACAGAGTGAAGACTGACGTGGGGAGACAGCCATCTGTAAGCCGAGGAGCGAGGCCCGGGCCAGATCTTCCCTCATGGCTTCAGAAGGACCCGAAACCCTGTTGACGCCTGGATCTCGACATCCCGCCTCCAGAAAATACGTTTCCATTGTTTAAGCCGCCCAGCCCGGTACTTTGTTACAGCCTAGGAGACGAATCCACCCCCTAACACTGCTTTCAGTACTCCTGTGTGGGCCCTCCTGTGGCCTGCCTGCCAGTCCCAACTGCCACCGGTCTCTCCCCTTACGTCCCCTGGCTTGGCTGACGCCATGCAAAGCTTGGGGCTTTGCAACGTGGGGCTCGAACCTACAATCCCGAGATCAAGAGCCGCTGGCTCCACCGACGGGGCCAGCCAGGCGCCCCCCCCACCCCCAATTCTCTTCCTACTCTCATTGTGCCGAAGCACGTCTCCCATTCCCTGCTGGTAAAACTGCCTATTTGGACTCAAGAACAGATACTTATATTTATTCCGTCTCATAAGAATTAGCCCATTATTCTAGCTCGCGATCTTTCGAATCCCCGTTCTGTTATCCGCTGTATCTGTCATCCTGTCCAGCTGTGTGTCATTCACAAATCCCTGAACATGACCTTCCCTCTTCATCTGGGTCTGTGCTGACTATTCTGGAAAAGGACAGGCACCAGGACAAAGCCCTCTCTCCAGACAGCCTACAACCTCTGAGGCTAGTCTTCAACTGGCAGCAAATGGGCTCAATCATAGTGACATCCAGTGACGTGCCGCAGTGTCACATTGCTGGTTTAAAATCGGCTGCAGTAGGAGTATTTATGCCATGGAAATTGGCAAATAGTACAAATCAGATTCCAGTTCCCCCTTCCCACCCTGTCAGGATCCAGTTGTTAAATATTTACCAGCACACTACTGCGTCCAGCCCACGTCTATGTGTCACGCTCCAGATATTGGGAGAGACTTTGTCAAACCCCTTCAAATGAACACGTACATCTTTACGGAGCTCCATAGCCTACAAAATAGTTCGGTGTGCGTTATTTAATTTGGTTCTTTCAACATCCCAGGGAGTTAAAGGGCTGGATATTACTGTACCCATTTTATTTTATTTTTTATTTTTTTTTATGTTTATTTTCGAGAGAGAGAGAGAGAGAGAGAAACAGAGTGCAAGGTGGGGAGGGGCGGAGAGAGAGAGGGAGACACAGAATCCGAAGCAGGCTCCAGGCTCCGAGCTGTCAGGACAGAGCCTGATGTGGGGCTCGGACTCACAAACCCTGAGATCATGACCTGAGCAGAAATCGGACGCTTAACCAACTGAGCCACTACTATACCCATTATAAAGATGAGGCACACAAGGTTAATGACTGATTCAGAGCCAGACAGAGAACTAGTCAAAGGTGGGCTCAAACCCGCCATGTCCTGATCTGAAGGTCGTGTTCTTTTCGGCTCACCAAATGCCCCCCCTCCCCCGACCCCGGCCGCCACCGTTGGTTGTCAAAGTTGCCCTGAATGCCCTCACCGGCCACTGCTCTGGGCTTAAAACACAGACAAACTGTGAGGGGGATTCTACCCGTGGTCCTTCCCGTTCACAACACGTCATTGGGATCCCTGTTTCTACCTGGGGGAGAACCCTCAAGTTTTCAACAAGCCTCTTTGCATTTTGCTTAAAATTCATCGTTGACAAGAGGTTGTCTAAAGTGACCGCAGCTCAGTGCAATGTCTCTCAGGGTGGGACCCTCGATGGAGTTCTCAGGGCTAGGAATGCTGACTCAGGGCTCTGGGCCAGAGGGCTAGAAGAGGTACCAGGTGGGTGGTGACCGCAGGAGGGGAGCCCAGGGAGGAAGTTGCAGAGTGGGCAGGCAGACAGGTGTCACTTTGCCCACACTGTGTCTTCAACACTTTTTAAGGGGCGCCTGCGTGGCTCAGTCAGTTAAGTGTCTGACTTTGGCTCAGGTCATGATCTCACGGTTTGTGGGTTCGAGCCCCGCGTCGGGCTCTGTGCTGACAGCTCACAGCCCGGAGCCTGTTTTGGATTGTGTCTCCCTCTCTCTCTCTCTCTCTCTCTCTCTGCCCCTCCCCTGCTCATGCTCTGTCTCTCTCTCAAAAATAAATAAACACTGGGGCGCCTGGGTGGCACAGTCGGTTAAGCGTCCGACTTCAGCCAGGTCACGATCTCGCGGTCCGTGAGTTTGAGCCCCGCATCAGGCTCTGGGCTGATGGCTCGGAGCCTGGAGCCTGTTTCCGATTCTGTGTCTCCCTCTCTCTCTGCCCCTCCCCCGTTCATGCTCTGTCTCTCTCTGTCCCCAAAATAAATAAATGTTAAACAAACAAACAAACAAATAAATAAATAAATAAACATTAAAAAATTTTTAAAAAACGCTCTTTAAAATCTTAAAAATTGAGAGATTTCACACCAACAGCCAGATTTCCAGAATCTCTCAAAAAACTGGAAATCTGGCAACACAAGCCCACCGATGCACTTGGAAACAATCAGAGAATGCTAATAGGGGCTGTCCCTTTTTGAAGAGGCAGGGTTTCTCCATTTCACCAAGCCCCCCCCCCAATTTTAGGGGTTACAAACTCTAAACGCCCAGGGGCCCAGCAATTAATGTAAATGAGGGGCGGGAGCTTTGTGCACCAGGACAACTAGCCTTGACCTTGGGCCTCAGTGCTGGGCCTATAGAAAGGGCTGGCTGCTTTGCCTCCTTCAGGGTCACTGTGGTTTGGGTCACGGCACACCTCGCTGTTCCTCCCCCATGGGACGCTGCCAGGAGGACCCCAACTGGGACTCTTGCACCAACACGATGAAACTGTGTTTCAGTTTCTCTCACTCTTGTGAGGACCGATCAGCTGAACCACGAAAAATCCTCCACAGTTCCTAAAACTTGCAAGAGGCTCTCAGTCAACACCGGTTGCTAGTATTCTGTGCTCGTGTGCTTGGCTCTCCTCTGTCCTGTGGGAGCTGCTCTGGGGTCTCAGGCAACAGAAGTGGGGGGCGGGGCTGTTGGGGGTGGTGCGGCGGTGGAGTCTGGTCTGGTGGGGTTGTGGTCCACCCAAAGGGCATTTTTAAAAACGTTCATCTATTTTGAGAGAGAAAGAGCGGGGAGAGGGGCAGAGAGAGAGAGGGCGGGAGAGAATCCCAAGCAGGCTCTGTGCTGTCAGTGCAGAGCCCGATGGGGGGCTCAAACCCATGAACCAGGAAGAGTCAGTCACTGAAACAACTGAGCCACCCAGGCACCTCCCCTCAGTGGGCATTTTTCGAAAGGGTATCTAAGATGGTTTTTTCTCGAAGGAAGGGGTGAGAGTAAGACGGGGGGTGGGGTGGCAGAGTAGGGGCTCAGAGAGGAAACTGAGGCAAGAGAAGGCAAAAGCAAAATAATGCTTCCTGCTGGGTGGGGTGTGGGATCTGGAGACCGAGCTGGAGCTCCGCCTCCCCTCTCCCTACTGCTGCCCTCCCCCTGCGGGGGGTGGGGGGGCCCTCCTCCAAGCCCACCCCCTTGGGCCCCTACTGTGACTTCAGGAAATCACTGTGACTTCTGAGGAAATCAGAAATCTGCTCACAGCTCGGGAGAGTCAGAGGACCACAGCGCTCTCTCCTCCACCTGCTGGCTCACTTTTTTTAAATTTCCAGCTCAAAACTTTCGTAAAGGTAAAGAAGGCAGGCTTCTCAAATATGCAGACGGCATCAGGCTGGATGGAGGGCTGCTGGCTGGGAAGCCGGGCTAAGGCTAACCAGAGAGCTCTGCGTCTGAGTTCAAGATACGGGAACGGGGAGAACGGGGTTCTCAGCGGACGGGAGGAAAGGCCCAGGGGCTTCTCACTGGCTCCAGCCCTTTCTGAACCAACAGTGTAACAGCAGCGAGAATGGCCAGCTGGGCCTGGAACCAAGGGAGACATGGTCACAGGGTCTACAGAGGACAGCTAGACGTGCTGGTGGGGAGGGCAGCACTGAGCATCACATTTTAACCCACAGGGTGACAAGGGGCTCTCTGGCATTCACGGCGTTCTGGATCTTGACCCGAGTGCTCAGTACTTAGCATCCCACCGAATCTCTATAGAAGGGGCGTCAGGTCCTACCTTACAGAGGAGACACTGAGGCTCGGAGAACTAAGTGCCTCTGCCCACATCAGCCCAGCTGGCAAGGGGCAGAGCCCAGCCCCCAAGTCTGGGACGTTTGAAGAAACCAGACCTGAACGTTCCTGACAGCAGACCCAGGAAGTGTGGACAACCGCCTCCAAACGTCACAGAGGTAGAAAGGGGTTTATTCTCTGTAACTCCAAAGGGGAAGGCCAGGGTCACAGGCAGGAAGATTCTCCTCACTTTAAGAACCACTAAACAAGGGGGGGTGTCTGCGAGCATGGCGAGCAGGTCCTTTCGGAGACGGACTGCCCAGCTGTGGGCCACGAGCGGCTCAGGTGTCGGCAGCTCAGGGTGGGGAGGCCGGAAAGGCCCACCCTTGCGTTGTGGGGGTGCAGAGAGGGCAGGGCTAACAGTACAAAGGGGTCTCAGGGTCATGTCAAGATCAGCGGTCAGAGCCGCCTCCCCCCCACGTCCCCACCTCATTCATTCACAAAGTGTTTTTCTGCGTTGTGCTGAACAAGACAGATGCAGGCTGTGCCTTGAAGGACCACTACCAGGGATCATTTAAATTTGGGGTACACGCTAGAAGATGTAAGGAGGTGGGACTTGATGCCTAATCGGGGGAAGGGGGGAGAAAGTCTCCCTGCAAGAAGTGGCATTCCAGTGGAGACTTGCAGGATGGACAGAACCAGGCAGGTGAAGGGAGCTGGAAGGGTGTTGCAGGCAAAGAGAACAGCATGTGCGAAGGCCCTGAGTGCCAGCAGGTGCCGGAAGCCCATGAAGACAGAAGACAGAAGAGATCAGGTCCGCACTGCAGGAAGCTCTGGCCACCTTGGTGGGTTGGGGCTGGGAGGAGGGGCCCAGACCGAGGGTGGGGGGGCGCTACTGAGGCGTCTATCTCCGTGGTCCGGGCAGAAGACAGCAGCGGCCCCACTAGGGTGGTGACGTGAGAAATGGGTGGGCAGAATTGAGATGTGTCTAGGACATAGAATAAAATAAAATAAAATAAAATAAAATAAAATAAAATAAAATAAAATGAGGTGATTGCTCCAACAGAGAGAGAAGGAAGGGGGAGGGTCAAATGTCACTCCCAGGTGAGGGCTTGAGCTTCTGTATCACTGTCAGCAATATGGCCGGCCCCACCCCCACTGTGGAGGGGACCCTGTGTTCCTGTCTTCTTGTGTTCACCAGGAAACTTCTACTCTGTTCTCCTGGAGAGAAGACTCTGGAACAATCTTACCCCTCCTCCCAGGCCTCTTCTCCTTGGGAGGGGCTCCCTGCCTGATGAGGTGGGGGCCTGACATCTACTGGACAAGCTCCTTTCCTGAGTCGGGGATGGTGACATCAGGGCCGTCCCCTGAAGCCTGTCCTTCCCTTGTGGGTGGATTCGCTGGCCCGAGGGAGCCCGTCTCCACCTTCCTATACCCTAGGTAAGCAAACCCAAGTTAGGGCGTAGGGTCCGCCCGCTACATCCAGGCCTCAGGTTCCAGCTTCCTTCTCTAGCCTGCAACAGACACGCGTGCCTACTTCTCGGTGGGTTCGCGACCTAGGGCGTAAAGCGTGTGACTGGTCTCACCCTGTACCCAAACTCACCTGCTGGGCATATGTGCGGACGGAGGTCTCTGTTTTCCTGCAAGGATACTACGCTTCCCCAAGAACGTGACTGGACTTAATTCCCGATTTTAAACAGACCTCCCCGCTGCTGGATGCTTCTCAGAAATGTTGTGACCGTTAGCGTGTAACCTGAAGGTGTGCAGTGCACTTCTCTGGGTGTGCTAGCTTCGGGTTGGGATCGAGCGATGTTTACATGGCGGCCCGCTATTGTGTCGCTCTTTGCCTGGGCCCCAGGGAAACCTGCAGTATTGCTGAGGACATCGCTTAGCTCTGGTCACCCAGTGTCCCCCTCGTGCCATCACACGGGAGAGACTTCCTGGGGTCTCACGGCCCCAAATCACAGTGTCTCTGAGCCGGTGGCGTTTGGTTCTCTGGGCAGCATGAATGACACCCGTGCTCCTGTCTTCCCACCACGGAAGGGGCCCCGGGGCCTCACGGCTTGTGTCTCGCGCGCTAACCTTATCTGCGGCTGCAGCACATTTTCCCGCCCCTCGGGTCCCCACGTCCTGCCTTCCTCACTGTGCGTGTCTTTGCAAACCGCCTCCAACCCTTTCTGGGGTGGGGTGGAACACAGGCCCACCTTCCGGCGTCCTCCTGTCCCCGCCTTTCTCCCCTCCCCACAGCATGCTGCTCCTCGCTCCGGGCCCCAGAACATTCTTCGGTCTGGAAAGAAGGTTGACACGGGAGATGATCCAAGTGTGCAAATTCCGGGAAAGGCATGAGCGGGGGACACATGCTCGTAAGACACGTTCTCGGATCTCCCGGACGTAAGTTTAGGTAACAAAGAAATGGGTTTCACAGCTTGGGAAGCAAACGAAGGAGTGGGCCTGGCTGAGGTGGGCAACTGTTCTCCCACGGGGTCCTCATCCGCGACCGGGGGTCTGCACACCCCTCACCCGCGCGGGGACACCAGGGACACGGCCGTGGCCCCCACCAGGCGTCCCTCAGCTGCGCGCCCACCAGATGCGGTGATCTGAGAGGCCTCCGAATCCTGCCAAACCCGAGGGCCGTTCACTCATCCTGGGTGTCTGTAACCCAGCCTTCTCTCGTGACACCTCCTCCAGGGACACCCCCTCCCGGTGACACCTCCAGCTCATTACCTCCGCCACTTAACGCTCGCTAATAACGAGCTCTCGCCTGCAATCACGCTGCCAGCGCTCGGGGCAAAGACAGCCTCCAGCTGCTTGCACGCCTGGGCTCGTGCCGACCGTGCTGTCTAGACGGTAGCACGGGGCCTGTCAGCATCCAAATGACAGCACGTGCCCAAGCCGCCGAGCGTCAAAGCCGGCTTCTTGCCTGGGACGGCACATGCTGAATGTGACTCTAAAACAAAACACCAGAAACTTCCCGCAGCACCTCCCTCCTTACCCCCTTTGTCACATAGACAGGTTGGGACTCCCGAGTCCCTAGGAATCTCAGGGTGGACCCTCAATTCTCCTTGTGACCGGGCTGCTCCAGGACCACGTGTTGCTAGGATGTACCCAGAGCACTCAGCCTCCCACCCTCCCCCCCCCCCCAGCTTCTCAGGCCTCCCCTCCTCAACGGCCCATCCTTCAGGGTGATCACCTCCTTCAGGCTGGGTCTAGAGCAACCCAGCTCTCTCTGTTGGAGAGCCCCATTAGGGCTTAGCTCAGCGTACCCCAGACCAGCCATAGTATACAAGGACTCGCCACGTGGGGACCTGGCTGTGTTGTACCTCCCGGGGACCCCAGCTGCCCCCCTCATCAGCCCCACCTACTAGGCAGGCCTCCACCCTCATACAGCCTCAGACAACTTTAGAGTTGCCCCTAAAATGCACCAGGGTTCACCTTTTCTTTAGGATTCTGCATGAAAAAGCCAAGCCCTGCTAGCTGGGGGAACAGGCCCACGCTTAACACAGGCAGTGGTTAGGTTGTGGGGCAAGGGGCAGGACCTTTGTTGGGGGGCTTGACTTTCCTGCACAGCATTGCATTTGTTTCCACAGTGACCAGCACTGGGTGACAGCACCAGGCTCCCCCGGCAGCCGGTGACAGCACCGTTCTGGGCCGGTGGCAAAGGCGGGGGAAAGCTGGGAGGGGAACGGGCTGCCCTGACCTTCAGAACAGCCCAGGCAGGAGAGTAAGTTCGTCCGCTGCTTCTGAGGAAGGAGGAGCTGAGGAAGGCACCCTCATTACACCCACCCCCCCGGATCTCTGAAAGCCCACTTCAAATTGTTCCTTTCAAGGCCTTCCCCCTCCTCCACGGGCCTGAGGCCTGAGCTGTCTGCTGGGCACTTCCCTCGGGACCCCCTGAGTCCATTCCTCCTGCCGGATTATGGTTCCTGAGGGCCGGGACTAAGTCCCCAACACCCCCAGGGCCCCACGGCGCCCAGCCTGTCACAGGGGACTCCCGCTGGTGAGGTGGCCAGAATGGCGGGTGGGGGCTGGGTGGGAAGGACTCAGACCAGAACCACAGGCCTCCCGGACTGGGAGCCAGGCCAGCCTCCTCGAGCTCTGCCAAGAGGAGGCTCAAGAAGGTCCAACTCACGCGCAAGGGGCCCGGAGTCCCTGTGCGCTTGAGGCCCGCCTACTGAGGCCACGCCACAGGCTGCCGCAGCCACCCCCTCCCGCCAGGAACAAACCCCCACCGGGGTTCTGGAAGCCGTGTAGAGGGTGGCCACAGCATGTCCAGAATTCGTTTTCTACAGCCCCGGCGTGTCGGGCAGAAGCAGGCCCCTCCCAGCTAGCAGAGAGCGTGTGTGCACACGGTGTGCAGGTGCGTGCGCGAGCACGCACACGGCTGAGCACAGAGGAGGTGGGGCAGCGTGTCTGTGGGTGAGGAGGAAGTGAAAGAAACCAGAGCCCCAGACCACTTTCACCTGAACCAAAAGCTGGTTTCGGGCTCACTGGTTCCTGGCTCAGACTGGCTTTGAAAGGCAGAAACGGGGAGCCAGGAAGTGAGGGCGCTCAGAAGAGGCGGCGGAAGGGTGGAAGGAGATGTCACCAGGGTCTGGGGAGTGGCCGCAGCAGTGGGAGGGGGTGACCAGAAGCACTGTCACGGGTCTGGCTTGGGGCTGAAGTGCCAAGAGGCGGCCTTGGGGTAAGACTGGAGGCCAAGAGCCAACACCTCTCAGGGGCATCCCAGGGCTCCTGCTCCTGGGTTTGGAGGGGGCAACGCCTACCTGTACCACGGCGGGTGGGTGCTGAAGGCCTGGAGTCATAGGTGGCGGGGTCCTGCAGCGGGGGAGTCATCCAGTGCCCCCTCGGTGCCCGGGCCCAGAGCCCACTGCACCTGCAGCACCAAGGGCCATTGTGAGGAGAATCTGAAAGGAGAGGGCAGTGGGAGGGGTGGCCCAGACCCTGAGCCCCAAAGGCAGAGTCCAAATGGACCTCTGAGGGCTGATGAGGGAGTCTGAGGGGGCCAGCTGGGTGGACCACAGTCTGTGACAAGGAGGTCTGAGAAAGAGAACGGGAGGGGTGCAGAAAGGGACCAGGATGGAGGTGACAGGCAAGTGGGAGCAGTGTGAGAGCAGGAAGCAGTCGGCAGAGACCAGGTCTTGCAGGACTGAGCTAGGACAGAGCAGAGCAGAGAACCCAGGCAAGACCCAGGCCCGGCAGGGGAGGCCAGTTTGGGGGACAACAGGGTGGCCACAGGCAGCGAACGGGGAGGGGGGCAGCCAGGCCTCGGAGGCATAGGGCACGACCCGGAGGCCCGGATGGGACCTGGATGGCTTCTGGAGCCCAGGGACATCTGAGGGAGTCCGAGGGGGGACGGGCAGGTAGAGAAGGCCTGTTTGTGACCCGCCCGCTCTGCTCATGCTGGCCTCTCCCCGGGTGCACAGCTTTCCTGGTCCCACCCTCCTGCACAAGCAGGAAGGCCACAGGCTGGCGTCGGAACCCACTTTGTGAACTGGAGTCCTTGAGCAGGGGCGGGTGTGGGGAACGAGGAAAAGGCAGTGCTACAGGTACGGGGTCGGGGGGCTTGAGAGCAGTTCAGGGTCACACGTAGGTGGTGTTGGCCAGGAGGCGACTCTGACAAGTGTGAGGAGGCAGGACAGGTCATGAGAGGAGGAAGATGCCCCTGGGAGAGAGGTTACCGGCTCAGGGCTGGGGGGAGGTGCCTTACAGGAAGGCTGAAGACAGAGGGACAGCCTGGGTGGGAGAGGGGTGTCCAGGCGGGATGCCAAGTGGAGACAGGGGAGGTGCCAGGCAGAGGGGAAGGAGGGAAGGTGCCAGGCAGGGGGGAAGAGGGGAGGTACCAGGCAGGGGAGAGGTGGGGAGGTGCCAGGCAGGGGAGAGGTGGGGAGGTGCCAGGCAGAGGGGAAGGAGGGAAGGTGCCAGGCAGGGGAGTGGGTAGGAGGGAGAGGGTGCCAGGCAGGAGCAGGATGGCAACATGCTCGGCAGGGAGGAGGTGACAGGCGAGGGGGAGGAGTAGGTGCCAGACATGAGGGAGGAGAGGAAGGTACCAGGCAGGAGAGTGCCAGGCAAAGAGAAGGAGGGGGCATGCAGGTGGAGGGAGGATGGGAAGGAACCAGGTACAGAAGGAGGGAAAGATGCCAGGCAGAGAGGAGGGGGGGGGGGAGTATTAGAGAGGAGGTAAGATGGGAGCCATGGGAGAGGTGCAAGGAAGGGGGGAGGAGGAAGAGACAGATACCCGGCTCGGGGTGGGGGAGGTGCCAGGCAGGGGGAGGAAGAGAGTCAGGAGTGGGGGGAGAGATCAGGAAAGGAGGAGGGGATGACGATGCCAGGCAGGGAGGGGGAGTGCCAGGTAAGGGGAAGGCGCCAGGTAAGGGGAAGGTGCCAGGCAGGGATAAGAAGGAAGATGCCAGGCAGGGGGGGAGACCAGAGAGATGCCAGGCAGGGAGGAGAATGGGGAGAGGCCGGGGGGGTGGAGGGGGCTGTCAGACAGGGGGAGACGCCAGACAGGGGGGAGGAGGATGCCAGGCAGGGAGGAGGAGGGATGCCAGGCAGGCGGGAGCAGAGGAGATACCAGGCAGGGGGGAGGAGGGATGCCAGGCAGGGGGGAGGAGGGATGATGCCAACAGAGGCAGGACGGGTGCTGCCAGGCAGGGAAGGCGGGGGCGCCGGCGCAGCGCGGCCGGGCGGCGTCTCCGCAAGGGCCTGGGGGCCGCGCGGCGCGGGTCGCTCACCTGCTCCCCCGGGACCCCGGCCCGGAGCGCGGCCGCCCGCTCCCCGCTCGGCGCTCGGCTCGGCCCGGCGCCTGCGCCGCTGCAGCCCGGAGCGGGGGAGGCGCAGGGAGCGTCTGCAAAGAGCGAGGAGCTTAATAATGAGTTAGGGATCAGAGCAGGCAGCGTCGCCCCATCCAGGCGAACGTGCGATCGCCACGCTCGCGCCCCGGCCAAGTTCATTGTGATTCTCAGCCTGTGCACGGAGGAGCCTTAGGTCTGTAGATGCACCTACGCGCCCGCGGATTGACACAGACTGTCAGCAGCCTCAGTGACGGCAGACATTACCTGCTCTGGATCACACAGGCTCACAGACACATTTGCACACACACAAACACCTCCCTGGAAGGGGGGGTGGGGGCGCAGCGAGCGGGGAGTGGTGGTTCGGTTCCACTCCAGGTTCAGGGCCAGGCACTGACTGATGGCACCTCCTCCTACCTTTATGCACAGGCCCTCGCCCCACATCCACTCAGATGAGCGGACTCTCGTCACCCCGTGGGGTCTCCCAGGAGTCGTCCTCGAACCATCAGTGGCAGCTAGCACAGTGCCTGGCCCACGGTAGGGGCTCAGCTCTTCCCTGCTGAGAGGGATGAGCCTCAGAGAGCCTGAGCCAAGCTCCGAGGCAGTGGGAGCCTCTGCGTGGCGGAGCCAGCAGGTAGGGACTTTTGGGGTCAGGGTCCTGCCCACCCCCCTACCAGGAAGAGCTGTGATTGAGGCCCGGGTGGAGGTGGCGACCTGTCCCCTCAGAGTCTCGCCTCTTCCCCCGATGCCTAGCCTGGCCCCATCCGGGCCACTCCTCTCACACCGTGGGCATTTGGGGATCCGGGGCCCCCAGCGCTGCCTGGGCCTGCACCGTCCAGGAGAGGAGCGGGCTTGGAGGCTTTTCCACCTCCACTTTGTTGTTGTTGTTGTTGTTGTTATGTTTTCCTTTTTTACTTAAAACTTTTTTCCCAATTATGTTAAAATACACATAACACAAAATTTGCCATCTTAACCGCTTTGAAGTATATAGTTCAAAGCTGTAAAGTGTTTTCACTTTGTTGTGCAGATGATCTCTGAACTTTTTCACTTAGAAAACTGAAACTCTACGCATTAAGCAATGACTCTCCATTCTCTATCCCCTTGGGCACCCGCCGTTCTGCGTTCTATTTCTATGAATCTGATTGCTCAAGGCCCATCGTATAAAAACCTTCATATGGTATTTGCCCTTTTGTGCCTGGCTTATTTCACTGGGCATTACCGTCCTCAAGGCTGACCCCTCAAGGTGTCAAGATTTCCTTCCTTTTCCGGCTGAATGAGACTCCGCTGTATGGATATATACACGATATATACACCGTATACATGTGTATCAACCACATTTTGTGTATCCATTCATCTGTCCATGATAATTTGGTTGCTTCCACCTTTGACCACTGTGAATAATGTTGCTTTTACACCCCCTTTAAAACGTGTTGACATTAAGGGTGCCGGGTGGCTCAATTTGTTAAGCGTCTGATTCTCGATTTTGGCTCAGGTCATGATCTCTCGGTTCATGGGTTCATGGGAATGAGCCGTGCATTGGGCTCCACGCTGACAGCCCAGACTTGGGATTCTCTTGTCTCCCTCTCTCTCTCTGCCCCTTTCCGGCTAGCGTTCTCTCTCTAAATAAACAAATGAACATTTAAAAAAACAAACAAACCATGTCGATACTAAACTGGACAGAAACATACTCCAGCTCAGCCCTGGAAAGCCATGCTTGATCCTCCCCAGCCCCTGTGACTCTATTTTCAAGACCCTTCCCCAGAGCACCTCAGATCTTCGGCTGCTAAAGGACCCATGGTGGCCTTCTTACCCAAATTTGCTTACTCAATGCTCTCGATCAAACGTATTCCTGCTGACAACTCCATGCTGTCCTTCCTAGGAACATTTATCTCTTAACAAGGGACTCTTGGAAATGCAGGGAAAGGAGAGAAGGGGATAGTTTGAGGTGGGGAGGATTTGCCAATGACTTGGGGTTGGGAGGGATGGAAAGCTGTCTGGATAGTGGGATCTGAGGGGGCCTGAAAGACTTCCCATGACCCAGACTTCACCCCCTTGGGCAGACAGGAGTCTATTTAGAGGCAGTACACATCCGCCTGCCCTCCAGCTCTCTCCTCTCCCACCAACACCAGCTACTAACTTGGCAGAATGAACCCTTCTGAGGGGTCCTGGACGGCTCAATCGGTTGAGCATCCGACTCTTGATCTCGGCTCCGGTCATGATCTCACAGTTTGTGGGTTCGAGCTCCACATCGGGCTCTGTGCTGATGGCATGGAGCCTGCTTGGGATTCTCTTTGTCTCTCTGTCTGTCTTCCTCCCTCTCTCTCTGCCCCTCCCCTATTCTCTCTTGCTCTCTCTCAAAATAAACTTAAGAAGAAGCAGCAGCCCTTCTGATGGGGTAGGTAGTTCGTTCTGAAGGTCAGGCAAGGTGACCAGGTCCTGACATGAGGGTATGTGTGTTGGGGGAGGGGGTCACCAGAGGAGGCCCCCAGAGGGAGGGCAGGCAACCAGGACACAAATAGGGGAAGCATCGGGCAGGCAGGTGGAGGGCTGGCCTAGGCCTGGCCAGAGGGGACAGGCAGAGGAGCCAGGTGGATGGTCCCGCCTCTTCTGGCCCTGGACCCACCCCTGCACCTCCCCTCTTCCTCCTCCCACTCACAGTCTGTCCGTCGGGGATAAAGTCATCAAAAGTCAAGCCCATGGCCCTTCTTTCTGACTTCCCAGGTGGGCAGGGTATGTCTCTATCCCAGTGCTTACCAGGTTGTTCTTAAGTCACTGGGCCCTTGTCCATCCCTCCTTCTGGACGGTGAGCTCCAGGAGGGTGGGACTGGTACTCGTTGGCCCAAACCCAAGCCTGGTGCAGAGGAAGGTCCAGCAAATGTTTGGAGGAGGCTTCAGGCCGACAGGTCTATGGCTGCAGAAGGGGCTGGCACTGGGGACCTGGGAGGCCGGGGGGAGACTGAGCCAGAGGCTGGGTTAGACAGGGCTAGAGGTAAGGGGTGAAAGCCAGCCATTTGTGAGGCCCGGCCGTCCCTGTGGCACTGCCTGTATAGCAAGAATTTGGAAATACCTAAATGCTCGCCAATAGGCGACAGATTAAATAAATTGTGTGACAGGTGTAAACAGGCGATAAGAGACAGGATAAACAGGTGACAAGATAAATACATCATTCCGTGAATGCTATCAAACAATGGGGAAGCACTCCATATACCGATAGAGCAGGATCTCAGAGATAAGGTGAGTGAAAAAAATCGAGACGCGCAGAACAGTGTGTAAAGCAAGCTAATGTGTGTGTGTGTGTGCGCGCACACACACGCACACACACAGTCCTCTGGAAAGGGTACAAAAGGAACTGGTCCCTGGTGAGGAGGTGGGGGGGGGGCGGGATGGATAGAGGAAGACTTACTCTCCACCGTGTGTTCTTTTGCGGCTCTTGAATTCAGAAGTGAAAGTTTACAAAAATCACCTCTATCATCATTCGTACTTTCAAATTAGATTTGAGCACCCAGTGTGTGAAATCAGGCCACAAATCTATGTGCCTTGGATCATGAGCCTGTGTGGGACTCTTTATCTGTTCATTTCTGTTACTTGTTTGCATTTCTGCCTCGAGCTTGTCCTGGGGCGTGCCCAGCACTGTGTGAGGCTCTGCGGGACAGGGATGAAAGACGGGATTAATCCAGGTGAACAATTCGCTACACCAGATGCGAGGCATAAATGCAATCATAGGGGCCACTCCCAACGCTGGAGGGGACAGAAGGAAGAATGGAGATTGCGGGGGGCTGGGGACAGGGGGCTGGGTAGTTAGTGTTTCATGGGGACTGAGTCTCTGTTTTTCCAGATAAGAGTTCCGGGGATGGACCATAGTTAAAAATACTGTATTGCATATTTGAAACTTGTTAAGAGAGTAGGTCTTAAAAGTCCTCATCTCAAGAAAGACAAGGTTTGTAAGGATGTGAGGTGATCAGCGTTAACTACACTCATCATGGCGATCCTTATCCGATCATTACATTATACAATGAAACTAAGATAATGTTATTGTCGGTTATACCTCAATTACAAATAGATAAATAAGAATAAAAATAGGGGTGCCTGGGGACGCCTGGGTGGCTCAGTCGGTTGGGCGCCTGACTTTGGCTCAGGTCATGATCTCACGGTTCGTGGGTTCGAGCCCCGCGACTGGCTCTGTGCTGACAGCTCAGAGCCTGGAGCCTGAGTCCAGGATTCTGTGTCTCCCTCTCTGCCCCTCCCCTGCTCATGCTCTGTCTCTCTCTGTCTCAAAAATAAAATCATTTTTAAAAATTAAAAAAAAATAGGGGTGCCTGTGTGGCTCAGTCCGTTGAGCGTCAGACTCTTGATGTGGGCTCAGGTCACGACCCCAGGGCTGTGGGATGGGCTGCACGCCGAGCAGCGTGGAACCTGCTTAAGATTCTCTTTCCCTCTCCCTCTGCCTCTCTCCCCCCGCTGGCGCCCCTCCCTCTTTTTTTTTTTTTTTTAATTTTTTTTTCAACGTTTATTTATTTTTGGGACAGAGAGAGACAGAGCATGAACGGGGGAGGGGCAGAGAGAGAGGGAGACACAGAATCAGAAACAGGCTCCAGGCTCTGAGCCATCAGCCCAGAGCCCAACGCGGGGCTCGAACCCACGGACCATGAGATCGTGACCTGGCTGAAGTCGGACGCTTAACCGACTGCGCCACCCAGGCGCCCCGCCCCTCCCTCTTAAAACTACACAGGGTGTTTGAGTTTCCAGCAGCCCTGCAAGAAGGAAACAATTATTCAGATTTACACATGATATAACGCGGAGTTTAGGGAGGTCAAGAGACATGTCTGAGCTGGGATTCGAACGCATGTCCTTCGGGCTTCTTCCTGCCCCTGCAGGCAGCTCTGGGGAAGCAGAGCGGAAACCGGAGGGTGCGTGGACATTTCACGGAGAAGGCAGCCGGGGGGTAGAGTTTGGCCAGGCCATCCAGTCGTCTACCTGTGAACAGCAAGGGAGAAGAGGGCCCACCAGGCAAGGAGTAGCCGGAGCCCCAGCCTGGCAGGGTGAGTGTGCAAGGCATGCCCGTGGACTGACCCGGAGCCCGGGTGAGCTGAAAGACAAGGCCGCAAAGGGACAAGCTTGCCCGGGAGTCTGGGCTGTGTCCCGGGGCCGGTAGGTACCAGCAAGGACAGTTGCATGTCCTCGAGCTCCCAGGCTCTCCTCACAGGTTTTCAGGACACAGGTTTTCACCTCCCCCTTCACTGTCCCCCATACCCTCAGCTCAGGACAGGGAAGGTGCAAAGAGTCCAGAAATGTCTCTAAGATTGACTCAGATTTATTTCTGATTTGGTGCTTTTATTTCCTTTTTCCTTTCCTTTTTTTTTTTTTTTAATATTTTTATTTATTTTTGAGAGACAGAGCGTAAGTGGGGGAGGGACAGAGAGAGAGGGAGACACAGAATCGAAAGCAGGCTCCAGGCTCTGAGCTGTCAGCAAGGAGCCTAATGTGGGCTTGAACCCACAAACCGTGAGATCATGACGGGAGCCGAAGTCGGGTGCCCAACTGACTGAGTCACCCAGCCACCCCGGTATTTTTCTTTTCTTAAAGAGTCCTCCTAGGGCGCCTGGGTGGCTCAGTCGGTTAGGCGTCCGACTTCGGGTCCGGTCACGATCTCACGGTTCGTGAGTTCAAGCCCCGCATCAGGCTCTGTGCGAGTATCTCAGAGCCTGGAGCCTGCTTTGGATTCTGCGTCTCCCTCTCTCTCTGCCCCTCCTCCACTCACTCTGTCTCTCTCTCTCAAAAATAAATAAACATTAAAAAAAATTTTTAATGAAAAAAACCAGACTATTTCTTAGAGCAATTTTAGTTTCACAGTAAAATTGAGTGGAAAGTACAGAGAACTCTCCTATACCCCCGTCTCCTCCCCCCAACCCACCCCCCTACCAGAGCGGTACATTTGTTACAGTCAACAAACCTACACTGACACGTCATTATCACCCAAGTCCACTGCCTACGCTAGGGCTCGCTTTCAGTGTCGCACATTCTATGGATTTGGACAAATGTGTAACGACACGTATCTACCATTATGCTGTCGGACAGAATAATTTCACTGCCCCGAGAATCCTCGGGGTGCTGTCTTCCCTCTCTGCCTCCCCACGACCCCTGATCGCCACAGTTTTGTCTTTTCCAGAATGCCACGTAGGTAGAAGCGTACAATATGTAGCCTTTTCAGACTGGCTTCTTTCACAGAGTAATATGCACTTAAGGTTCCCCCATTCATACCTTCTTCTTGTGGCCTGATGGCTTACTGCTGTTGGGAATAGTATTCCATGGTATGGATATACGACGGTAATAACGATCTCTTTAAAAAAGAATTCTTGGGGCGCCTGGGTGGCGCAGTCGGTTAAGCGTCCGACTTCAGCCAGGTCACGATCTCACGGTCCGTGGGTTCGAGCCCCGCGTCGGGCTCTGGGCTGATGGCTCAGAGCCTGGAGCCTGTTTCCGATTCTGTGTCTCCCTCTCTCTCTCTGCCCCTCCCCCGTTCATGCTCTGTCTCTCTCTGTCCCAAAAATAAATAAACGTTGAAAAAAAAAAATTAAAAAAAAAAAAGAATTCTTGTTTGTTTGTTTCCTTAGCTTTCTGTGTACTTCTTTTTTTTTTTTTTTAATTTTTTTTTCAACGTTTATTTATTTTTGGACAGAGAGAGACAGAGCATGAACGGGGGAGGGGCAGAGAGAGAGGGAGACACAGAATCGGAAACAGGCTCCAGGCTCTGAGCCATCAGCCCAGAGCCTGATGCGGGGCTCGAACTCACGGACCGCAAGATCGTGACCTGGCTGAAGTCAGACGCTTAACCGACTGCGCCACCCAGGCGCCCCAACTTTCTGTGTACTTCTAAACCCAGCCCCAGTCTCTGCTGACTATCTAAATGCCCTCTCAGGGCATCAGATTCAACAGGCTCTTCTGGAGCCTTCTGACCTATTTGGGTCTGGGCCGGTTGCCTGCGGCTGTTATCCTGGGATCTCCTTTGAATATAATCTGGGGAATTCCCTTCACCTCGCTACTGCTCTTTTATTCACTCACCGAACAAGTACTGAGTGCTTACCCCATGCCTGGCATCGTTCAGGTACCGGGAGACCGCAACGAACAGAAGGAGCCAGAAGGTTTGTCCCCATTTAGAGTTTACCTTCAAATGGGAGAAATGGACCACAGGGAAGAAAAGTACGTGGGATGTTCATCCCAGTCTCTGGGGCTGGTTCAATATTCAGAGATCAATCAATGTAATCTGCCCTATTAACAAGCTAAAGAAGAAAAAAAAATCACAAAATCACATCAATGGATGCAGAAAAAGCTTTTAATGGGGCGCCTGGGTGGTTCAGTTGGTTAAGTGTCCGACTCCGGATTTTGGCTCAAGTCATGATCTCATGGTTCATGAGATCGAGCCCCGAGTTGGGATCGGTGCTGACATGGGGAGCCTGCTTGGGATTTTCTCTCTCTCTCTCTCTCTCTGCTCCTCCCCTGCTCATGCACACGCTGGCTCTCTCTCTCTCTCTCTCTCTCTCAAAATACGTTAATAAACATTTTTGAAAAATGAAAAAAAAAAAGGAAAGAAAAAGCATTTGACAAAATTCAACACTCAAAAGGCAATTTGAGGAGTTCTGAGATGCCTGGAATGTTCCACATCTGCACGGTCGGGCTAGGCTGATGGCAGCTCCCAGACATGTCCATACCCTAATGCTCAGAACTTGTCAGTGTTACCTTATTAGGAGAAAAGACCTTTGCGGAGGTAATTAGATTAAGGATCTTGAGATGGGGAGATTATCCAGGATTATCCTGTGAGCTCTAAACGCCATCACAAGTGACCTTATAAGAGGGAGGCAGGAGACTGCACGCACACACAGGAGAAAGTGATGTGAAGCTGGAGAGAGAGAGACGGGGCAGAGCGGCCACCAGAGCTGGAAAAAGCAAGGGACAGATTCTCCCCTAGAGCCTCTGGAGGGAGTAGGGCGCTGCTTAAACCTCGATTTAGAAGTTCTGGCCTCCGGAACTGTGGGAGAACAAATCGCTATTGTTTTAAGTCACCGAGTTGGTGATAATTGTTACAGTAGCCACCGGCAAGGAATACAACCCTACCACAGTGATAGCTTCGTGGTCACATTGTACCTGTCGTGCAAGATGTTACCATCGGGGAAAACCGGAGGAGGAATACACAGGGCCTCTCTGCCTTATTGCTTACAACTTCATGTGAATGTACAATTATCCCAAAATAAAAAGTTCAGGGGCGCCTGGCTGACTCACTTGGGAGAGCATGCGACTCTTGACCTTGGGGTTGTGAGTTCGAGCCCCACGTTGGGCGTACGGCTTACTTAAAAAAAAAAAAAAGGTTAATAAAAAAAAAAAAAAAAACAGCAGGGGCGCCTGGGTGGCGCAGTCGGTTGAGCGTCCGACTTCAGCCAGGTCACGATCTCGCGGTCCGTGAGTTCGAGCCCCGCGTCGGGCTCTGGGCTGATGGCTCAGAGCCTGGAGCCTGTTTCCGATTCTGTGTCTCCCTCTCTCTCTGCCCCTCCCCCGTTCATGCTCTGTCTCTCTCTGTCCCAAAAATAAATAAACATTGGAAAAACAAAAACAAAACAGCAGAGAAGGGAGATGAGAAGTTTGCCTTGAAGGGAGGGGGACACCAAGTGCACAGCCCCTGCATTTATGGGTCTGGTGTGTTAGAGGAGGCTGCAATGTAGCTGGAGGGTGCCGAGGTCCCGGAGGTCCTGGCATCTGCGTGTATGGGGGGGGAGGTGAGGCATGCAGGGCCTTGTGGGCTATTTTGAGGGCTTTGTGTCCTACTCTGAATGAGATGGGAAACCGCTGGACGATTTGAGCAAGGACAGACAGGATGGGCCCATGTGGCTGCCATGCCGAGCAACCCCCGTGAGGGGTGAGCCGGAAGGATGCTGAGATGCATTCATCACGAATTAGGAGGAAAGCAGGAAGCATGTGGTGTCCTGGAAGCCGAGTCGAGGAAGCATTCTAGGGCGAAAGGAGTGATCGGTTGGGTCGGATATCGTGGATGACCTCTCAAGTGGAAGCCTGGGAATCGGCCATAGGCTACAGCAGTGAAGCAGCCATTGGCGAACTTGACGACAAGAGCTTTGGTGGGCCCGCAGGGCAAAGCCTGGAGAGCCAACGGGAGAAAAGGAATCACAGACACAAATACAGACAATGCTTTAGAGAAATGCGTCGCGAAGGGGAGTAGAAAAGTGGGGCAGTAATTGGAGGAAGAAGGGGGGTGAAGAAGTTTTTCCCTAAATTGGAGGAATCAGCAGCATGTTTGTAGCTGGGAGGAAAGAGCAAGCGGGGGGGGGGGGGGGGGGGACCAACAATGATGCTCGGAGGGAGAGAAAGACTCCTGGAGCAATCTCCTCGAGCAGCTCAAGGGGGAGAGCACGGGCCACGCATCCTCAGTGGCAGTTTTCAACGTGGGATGTATGTTAAAATCATCCGGGGAGCGTTTCAAGGTCCCCAGACCTAGGCCGCGCTCAGCACATTAAATCGGGGTCTCTGGGATGAGCCGGCAGAGAACGGAAGGGGAGAAGGAGCACAGAGGCCCAGAGGCTGGCACTTGCGGGGGCCTATGGGAGCTCTCTGCTCACTGCTGCTATTTCCTCGGTGACGTAGGGGGCACGCTCATCAGCTCATGTTGAGGACGGGGGAGAAGACTTTGGAGGAGTGAGCAGAGAAGAAGATACGGATGGTGACGGAGGCACGGGAAGGCTGCAGTTATTGGTAACAATGAGGTCTAGGGTAAGACTATGAAAATGAGTGGCTGAGGCAGGGGATAGAGGACAGAGTCACTGGAGGAGGAGAGGCTTAAGAAACGGAGGCCAGGGTGCTGGAAGTTTCCTCCATGTGGACATTCAAGGTATCAAGAATGAAGACTTCAGGGGCGCTGGAGAGAGTGACAGCAAGCTAGGAGGATTCTCTCTTGAACTCAGTCGCTGTAGGTCTGGAGCGGGAGGGGGTACATCTCTACCATCACCCTCACCTTGCACGTTATGCCTTCGCAAAACTGAACTACCTAAAGGTCCCGGATATTGTGCCAGAAGTCCCATTTCTTGTATTCTGTATCTTTTTCTTCCTTGGTCTCTTTTTTGGATGGTACATCTCAATTTTATTATGTATGTATGTATTTTGCTAAGACCATTGCAGTAGTCTCGTTACTGGTGTTCTTGCCTCCAGTCTTGCTCCACTCCACCTGGTCACTTACAAACCCCATGTCTTCTCCACATTTCCCCCAGAACAGCTTTTTGGATCACCACATCTGACCCGGTCACTTCCTTGCTTAAAACCTTGCAGTGCATCACTGTCCCCGATGCTGTTGATCACTTTCTGTGCCAGGCACTGTTTTCAATGTTTCATGGTCATCCGAAAGATACATCCTGTCATTGTCCTTATTTTATAGGCGGTGAAACGGAGGCAAAAGAGGTTAGATAGTTTGCTCAATGCCTCGTGAAGCTTACACGATCCCAGTGCACAAAGCTTCTCATAATTGACCACCCTCCCTGTACAACTTCATTTCTCACCATTTCCTCCCACCACGAACTTTATGCTTCAGTGAAGGTGAATTACTTAAAGGTCCCAGGATCAGTGAGGCCACCAGCAGGAAGTATATGGCACAGAAAGAAGGTTTAATTGAAGAAAGTTAATGAAGGGCCTCTTTATGAGACACGGGCAGGGCTAAGGGAAAATAATGATAATAAGACACCCAGATACAAGCACCAAAGGGGGACCAAGGGGACAAGGAAGGGATGATGCTCCCATTACCACGTGGGGGTCAGGGCTGTGGAAGAGGGTCTGCCCGCCCCGGGGCTTCAGGGCCAAGCGAGCACTGTCAAAACCGTGACAAATCCCCTGATCTATGTTTCCTCCAAACCTATGATCTCCTGCTCATGCCTCCATTGGTCAAATCCAACTGGAGGCCAGAAGATGAGAGGGTCTGGAGAGTGGATTCTATAGCGGTCAGCCTCCTGCAGGCGAGAAGAGGATGGAAAATGAATCCGGAGGGGCAGAGAGAGTCCTTGTCCTTTATTTCGACGACTGGATCCTGTGGCCCCCACCCTGGGGAAACACCAAGTCCCATCAGGCATCGACTGCAGTGGGTAGTGTCAGCTGCGTCATACTTGCAACGCGAATCCAAACGACGGCGTTGTGTGGGCAACATTGTTCTTCACGGAAGGCAACAGGGAAGGGGGGGGAAGAGCCCACTTGCTGCTGGTTCCAGACCTGGGGTGACACTCTTGGCTCCCTCCTCTCGCTGCCTGCACCGGCTTCCTTGCCTCTCGACAGCACTGCGGCCCTCTGGGTTTCACTTCTCAGGGTGGTGCAAATCTTCACTCCCACGGAATCCAAATTCTTAGCTGTCCTGGCCTCCCTGAGTCACCGCGGTTTCCTATTGGCCGGTTTTTGGACGGGGAGACCCTGCCGCGCTCTGGCGAGTCCTCTGGCTCAGGTAGAGTCCTCCTTATCCCGGCCAGTACAGCGAACCCCATTCGATGCGGGCTTGGTCAAGAAGCCCACAAGTCACCGACCTGACCTTCCGGTTTAACGGGATCAAGACTGTGTTCTCCGGGGAACCTTCCTTCTCGAGCACTGAGCCCAGCCTTACGGGGGAAGCGAACGTTCTGTAAGAGGACTGGTTGGTGAAAAAGCGACGGGGGCCCCTTCGGCCTCCACCCTGGCCCTTGCGCACATCCAACAAACCTAAGTGACTATGTCACATCTTCTCTTCAGATCTCCAACATTTCCTCCCCAGGCTACGCTCCAGACCAGTTCGAGACTCCAGGGGCAGCCTGTCAAAGTACAGAACCTGTGTATTCTGGCCATGGGGGAAACGGCACCGAATACACGTGGTGTCTCCCGGAGAGATCCCACATACTCCCGCTGGTGCCCCAGCTGAGCCCTCAGCAGGCCATTGCCTCAGTCCATCCACACAAGTGCCACTGAGCATCTCGGGAGCCGTGCACAGGCCAGGGAATTCCATGGGCATGAACTCAGTGCCACATGCCTTTTGCCGTATAACGAGTTTCTTGGCCGGAGATGATGTTGTGTGGGTTACCATGACAATGAGCAGGGCACTCTGAAAATCTCCAAGTGGTGGTGCTGGCACGCTGCCAGTAAAGAAAAGCAAGTCTGGACCCGGAACAGGACCCCGCTCCTAAGAGAGCAGATTTCTCCATGAAGAAGCAATACAAGTTACCGGCCTGGTCCGCCAGCTTCCGGAAGGTGCAGCCTCGGGGATTCGGGGTTGGTCTTTGCTAGTATTTAGCAGTTTGAGACCTCAATGGAGATGATACCCGTGTGGGTCCTAGCGAAGGGTACTTACTGAGGACGCACTGCGGTGAGAGGGGAAACGGGCTGACCGACATTCGCGGGAAAGATCGATCCCTTCATTAGCGTGATTAGCAAGCATCCCTGCTGGGGTGCTCTGCAGGGGGGGCCCCAGCCGGGAACTTCCATACCTTGTAGCGTCACATGATGCTCATCCAGGGACTTCCATCTCCATGTAACTCTTTCCCAGACTTCCTGCTCACAAGCCTTCCGATCTCGACCATCCAAGGTTCCTGACCAGCCAGCGAATCTATGACCCATGACTCATCAGTCAGTGTCGACCTTGACCCCAAACCACCTTTCCTCCAAAGCACACAACCAGGTTGGCCAAAATGTGTCTACTGGGAGGCTTTCCCTTCACCACTGTCTTTCAGGGCCGTTCCTCCCTGTAGCGGTTATCACCTCCTGTGGGGAACACAAAATACAGTAAAACCTTGGATTTCGACCACCTCGTTCCGCGAGTGTTCCCCAAGACGAGCAAACATTTCCAATCAATCTTAACTTGAAAAACGAGAGATGCCTTGCAATCTGAGTACTACGTGATGCCAGATGTCACACGATCACCACTGAGCCAATGGTTCTTCTCTCTCTCCGGCTGCGGGATTGTGGGTGATCGCCAACGCGATGTCACGGTTCCGCAAAATCCTCAAAAAAAAAGGCAAAAGCAGGGGCCATTGGATAAGGTTGCAGGAGAAGAAAAAGGTTCCATTGAGCCAACAGAGAGCGGTGATTCCTTTCGTGATAGTGAAAGTCGTCCTACACAATAGCCCTCCTCTCTTTCCCTCACACCAGCCACGAAGGCTTTCAAAGGGAAGTGCAGGTTGTTTGTTGTTCTTTCTATTTTGTATTTTCTTTTATTCTTTTGTATTATGTTATAGTATTGTAATCATTCTTATATGAATATTTTGGGTTGTAGAACGAATCATCTGAGTTTCCATTATTTCTTATGGGGAAATTCGCTTTGGGATACAAGTGCTTTGGATTACAAGCATGCTTCTGGAACGCATTATGCTCGCAAACCAAGGTTTTACTGTATGTGAATATATATTCACGTGTGAACATAATGTGTTGGTTCTGTTTTTCTGGAGGACGCTGACTAATATACTTCCCCAAATTTCCTTGTGTCCCTTAGGGGATACATCCCTCTCTATCTCCTTCCCCCCATCCCCAGGCAACCAGTATCATTACAGCTCAGTTTTCATTTTCTAGAATTTTATATAAATCAGATCATATGCTATGTGCTCTTTTTTGGTCCGGCTTCTATCACAATTATTTTGAGATTCATTTGTGTAGTTGTATGAATCAATAGCTTGTTCCTTTTTATTGCTGAGTAGTATTCCAGGAGATAGACTTGTTGGTGAACATTTGAGTTGTTTCCAGTTTGGGGCTATTTTTTTTTTTAAGTTTATTTATTTTGAGAGACAGAGACAGCGTGAGTAGGAGAGTGACAGAGAGAGAGAGGGAGAGAGAGAATCCCAAGCAGGTTCCACACCATCAGCACAGAGCCCGATGCAAGGCTCGAACCCACAAAACTGTGAGGTCATAACCTGAGCTGAAACCAAGAGTCAGACAGTTAACCAACTGAGCCACCCAGGTGCCCTGGGGCTATTTTTTTTTTAATGTTTATTTATTTTTGAGAGACAGAGAGAGACAGCATGAGTGGGGTGGGGGGACAGAGAGAGAGGGAGACATAGAACATGAAGCAGGCTCCAGGCTCTGAGCCATCAGCACAGAGCCGGACGCCGGATCGAACCCCAGACCATGAGATCATGACCTGAGCCGAAGTCGGAGGCTTAACCAACTGAGCCACCCAGGCACCCGCCCCTGGGCTATTTTTTAAAAAAACTGCTCTGGACATTCTTGTGTAAGTCTCTTCAAAGACACATGTTTTTCTCTTGGGCAAATACCTAAATGAGGAATGGCTGGGACACATGTCTCATTTTTAAATCAACTACCAACCATGTTCCCAAGTGGTTATTATTGAGCAGGGTGAGTGTTCCTGGTTCCCCCTCTTCACCAACACTTGATACAGTGTTTTTATTGTAGCCATTTCCGTGGGTGTGTAGTGGTATCTCGTTGTAACTTGCGTTTATGTTTCTTAGGGACTACTGATGGTGAGCACCTTTTCATGGGCTCATTTGCCATCTGTCTGTCTTCTTTGGTCAGGTGTTCATTCAGATGTTTTGCTCATTGGTTTGGAGCACACACCTGGTAGTTTTTATTGAATTCTGGACTTTGGATTTGAAAAAGAGGCTACGGGTTTTATGTTTCAGTTTTTTACTGGCAGCCAGATACAATGTAGGCAAACCACCCTGATCCAGGGAAGGATGGGCTTCCGGCTTTGAGCCGTGGCCTGCTTTTGGTACACTGCCAGTCCCGCAGCACAGGCCTTCAGCATCGTGCCGGGCAAGCTGGGGGTGTCCTGTGTCCTCCGTGTTCTCTCCTGGTGGGCACAGAGCCCCCCTGTTCTGTCTCCCCCACCTGCTGAGATTGCTGAAATGACTGCTTTTAAGCCTCGAGACAGATGCTTTCTGTTTCATTTCTCATCATCTTGTTCCAGAAGGCCCAGGAGACTTGTGGGTGTGGCCACAAGCAGGGGCGGGGGGGGGGGGGGCTCTTAGCTCCAGGGGTGTCACAACCTTCCTTCCCGAGCCTGGACTCTCTAGCATTTTAGGAGACTTCTGGCGAATCTGTGGAAGCCCGCACTTCTAACTTCGAAAGCACCTGTGGAGGGCAGCTGGCTCCTCCCACTGGAGTCTGTCTGGCCCAACACAGGCGTCCTGCCTCGATCGGGATGTTCCTTGCTCTTCTACCAGTAGGGATCCTACCGGGAAGGTGCCCGAGAAGGGACAGGGACGCGGCAGAGTGTGCTGGTGGCAGGATAGGGACGAGGGGCTTTACCACCCTCCCGGCCCTTTCAGTCTAGAGCTATCCTCTCAATAAGAGGAACCTGGCTGGCTTGGCCTCGGGATTCAAGTTTTACCTGCTGCTCTACCTGAGCAGGTCTTGCTGGGGTGGGGGCGGACACGCGCCCCCTAGTGGCCCCCGCGGGAAGATGACCGCGCGCTCAGCTGTGGATGCTGGCAGGAGGGGGGAGGGCGGGGAGTTTCAGTAAAAAAAATGAACAGGAGGGGCACCTGGGTGGCTCAGTTAAGTGTCGGACTTTGGCTCAGGTCATGATGTCACTGCTGGTGAGTTCTAGTCCCGCGTCAGGCTCTGGGCTGACAGCTCAGGGCCTGGAGCCTGCTTTGGATCCTGTGGCTCTCTCTGCCCCTCACTCACTCACACTGTCTCTCTCTCAAAAATACACATTTTTTTTAATTAAAAAAAAAAAGAATTGAACAGGAAACCTCTTTAATTTTTTTTTCAACGTTTTTTATTTATTTTGGGACAGAGAGAGACAGGGCATGAACGGGGGAGGGGCAGAAAGAGAGGGAGACACAGAATCGGAAACAGACTCCAGGCTCCGAGCCATCAGCCCAGAGCCTGACGCGGGGCTCGAACTCACGGACCGCGAGATTGTGACCTGGCTGAAGTCGGACGCTCAACCGACTGCGCCACCCAGGCGCCCCCAGGCAACCTCTTTAAACAGCCCTTGAATGCCCTTGTGCTTTTGTCTTTTTTAAAAATCTTTAACTTTTTTGTATCAAAAAATTAGCCTACATACAAGTAGACTGGCTGGTTTAATGAACCCCGCCCCCCGGGAGCCATTGCTCAGCTCGCACTCACTGCTGGTTCTGTTTCATCTATGCTCCTAAGCACTCCCCTTCCTTGGATTTTTTTTTCTTTTTTTCTTTTTAGTGTTTTTTAATGTTTATATATATATGTATATATATATATATATACACATATATATATATATTTTTTTTTTTTTGACAGGGCGAGAGACACAGAGGGGCAGAGAGAGAGGGAAACAGAGGGAGGGAGACAGAATCCGAAGCAGGCTCCAGGCTCGGAGCTGCCAGCCCAGAGCCCAACTCGGGGCTTGAACCCACATACCGCGAGATCATGACCTGAGCCAAAGTCAGATGCTTGACTGACTGAGCCACCCAGGTGCCCCTGGATTTTCTTTTTAAGTAAACTTGGCACCCTACCTGGGCTCGAACTTACTACCCAAGATCAAGAGTCACATGCTTCACCGGCTGAGCCAGCCAGGAGCCCCTCCTTATATTTTCTTAAAGAAAATCCTTGACTTCATATTATTTCATCTGTAAATGTTTCAGTGCGTAGCTCTAAAAAGTAGGTTTGTCTTTTAATTTAATATGTAATTTAAAAATAATTTAAAAAATGTTTTTAACTTAATATATAAAGATTTTATTTTATTTTAATTTTATTTTTGACAGAGAGAAAGAAAGAGAGAGACAGTGCAAGCAGGGGAGGTGAAGACAGAAAGGGAGACACAGGATCTGAAGCAGGCTCCGGGCTCTGAGCTGTCAGCATAGAGCCTGACCCAGGGCCTGAACTCATGAGCTGCGAGATCATGACCTGAGCTGAAGTTGGATGCTCAACCGACTGAGCCACCCAGGCGCCCCAGTATATAAAGATTTTATGAAAAACCTTAAACATCTATTTTATAAAACATTAAAAGTTTTAAAAACTAAAATTATAAAAATACAAAATATTTTAAATATTTAAAAATAATATAAAAATATAAAACATGAAGATATAGACACATAAAACATTTAATAAAAATTAAAATATTTTATATAAATGTATTTAAATGCACCTAGTACATAAAATATATAAATGTATTTATTACACAAATAGAATATATAAATATAAAATAAAAGTTTTTAAAATATAAAACCTTAATACCATCATCACACCTAAAAAATTAACACTTTCTTAATTTCAGCAAATACTCAGTATTTAAATATCTAATTGACAAATGTCATTTTATTTTATTTATTTATTTATTTATTTTATTTATTTATTTTTTTTTTTAATTTTTTTTTCAACGTTTTTTATTTATTTTTGGGACAGAGAGACAGAGCATGAACGGGGGTGGGGCAGAGAGAGAGGGAGACACAGAATCGGAAACAGGCTCCAGGCTCTGAGCCATCAGCCCAGAGCCCGATGCGGGGCTCAAACCCACGGACCGCGAGATCGTGACCTGGCTGAAGTCGGATGCTTAACCGACTGCGCCACCCAGGCGCCCCAACAGATGTCATTTTAAAAATATCTTGCTTGTTTGGATCAGGATTCAAAGTATTTTTTTTTAAGTTTATCCATTTTTGAGAGAGAGAGAGAGAGCCAGCAGGGGAGGGGCAGAGAGGGGGACAGAGGATATGGAGCAGGTTCTGGGCTGAGAGCAGAGAGCCTGACACGGGGCTCGAACCCATGAACCGTGAGATCATGACCTGAGCCAAAGCTGGACGCTTCATCGACCGAGCCACCCAGATGCCCCTGAATCAGGATTCAAATAAGTTCATGTGTTGAAATTGCCGGGTACGTCTTTCAGGCTTCTTTTACCCCGTAGGTTTCTTGACTCAGTGAGTGTTTGTGTGTGTGCATGCACGAGCACACGCACCTGTGAAGGAACTGGGTCATTTGCCCTGTAGGGTGTCTCCCAGCCTGGGTCTTTCTCTCTCTCTCTCTCTCTCTCTCTCTCTTTTTCAGTTTTTTCATGTTTATTTTTGAGAGAGAAAAGAGGCAGAGCATGAGTGGGGGAGGGGCAGAGAGCGAGGGAGACAGAGAATCCGAAGCAGGCTCCGGGCTCCGAGCTGTCGGCACAGAGCCCGACGCGGGGCTCATGAGATCCTGACCTGAGCCCGAGGTTCGATGCTTAACCGACTGGGCCCCCCAGGCGCCCCTCCCAGCCCGGATCTTGCTGGTTGCACCACGGGGAGGCCATGCCGCGTTCTTCCATCAGGAGATAACACACCGGTTATCTCTTTTGCTAACAGTAACAGCAACTGACGATCAACGTGAGTTTCATTAATTCAGCGCTTGATTTTACGTGGCTCCCCCTTTCTGGTTCTGGTTTTGGAGATACAAGAGAAGACGCGGTCCTCAGCGTCCTCAGGCTCTGCTCTCCCCAAACTCCACTGTGGTTTCCCCAGCCCTGCCCACCGTGGGTCAGCCAGGATGTTTCCCGATCCCGGCACTCCTGACAGGTGATGCCAAATACCTGTGGCGCGAAGGAATGACTGAATGAACGGGATGACGGCCTCCACTGCTCCACAGATTGTCCCTGCGAGTGCCCTGAGCTCTCAGCAGGGTTACGGACTCGGGCTGGGAAAGGCCAGGAGAGGAAATGCCTTATGGCAGGCAAGCTTTGACGGTATCCCTCGACCCACGTGACCGGTCGACGACCAGGGCTGAGGAGGGAACACATTGTTCTGAGGGTGGCCTCTGAATAGAAACTTCTGGAGCACGGGGCGCCTGGGTGGCTCAGTCGGTTGAGCATCCAACTTCGGCTCAGGTCACGATCTCACGGCTCCTGAGGTCATGAGTTCAAGCCCCCCCCACCCCCAACCCCCCCCCACCCCCCGCCATGGGGCTAGCTGCTGTCAGCAAAGGAGCGCGCTTCAGATCCTCGGTCCCCTCACTCTCTGCCCTGCCCCCACTAGCACGCATTCTCTCTCTCTCAAAAACAAATAAACATTGAAAAAGAAGAAACCAAAGAAGCTTCCGGAGCACAAGGGAATAAGAATGTATTAAGAGCAGGGGGTTTTCAGTCTGGCTGGCAGACTGGGGTTTAGCTTCGCCACTTAATCCGCTGTGTGACATTGAGCAAGTTACAGACTCCCCATCGGGGACTGACAGAGGCTCCCAAAGAACACCAGGTCCTAACGAGTGTGAACTGCAAATGTTACCTTATTTGGAAAAGGGCCTTTGCTGTTGGGACTAAATTAAGGATCCCGACAATGGAGAGCCTGTCCCGGGTTATATCTGGCGGCCCCAAATGTAATCACAAATGTCCTCAGAAGAGACAGGCGGGGTGGGGGGAGGGGTGGGGACCTGAGGCACACCCAGGGCAGAAGGCACCACGAAGGTGGAGCTGAGACGGACGTGTAGATGCCGGCCTTGCAGACTGGAGTGACCGTGACCACAAGCCAAGGAGAGCCGGCAGCCGCCAGAAGCTACAACAGGCACGGAGGAGCCTCGCCCCTGGAGCCTCCGGCGGGAGCACGGCCCTGCCATCCTGACGTCAGCCTCGGAGAGAGAACACGTCTCTGCTTCTCAACTGCTAAGTTTGTGGTGACATGTGACGGCAGCCGCAGGAAACGAACCCACCTCCCCGTGCCTCGATTTTCCTTATCTACGAAAAGCGCAGCGGGCCCCCTTGGGTGGGGGAAGAGAAAGTCCTGCTCAGAGGAGCACCGGGGGAGCCAGGCCCTCCGCACTCGCCCACCTCTCCCTGCGTCCTTACGGTTGCAGGGGGGCCCCGTGGCCCGACGGGCCACCGATGACCAGTCGAGGATGGCAGACGGGAATTCTGATGGACTCAGTGTCTCCCCGGGGGGCTGGGCTGCAACGAGCTTCCTCAAGCTTCCGGGGCCCCGTTTTCCACCATCTGAGCTGGGAGAAGAGAGCAGCAGGACACCAAGGAGACAGAGGGGTCCATGCTGGGCATGGTGTCAGGGAACCAGCAGGGACACCCTTTCCCCTGGGGGGGGGCGGGGCCTGGGGGGGCGGTCAAGAGAGAGCCTGGGCCTTCCCCAGGTTAGCCTGAACAGGTCAGGTGAGCCCACCTCGGGGCCACCCGCCAGCACATCTCACCTGGGAAAGCCCTGCTCCTCCAGAACCTGCACTGCCCGCTCGCGACCTGCGTGGCCCCTGCTGGACTGTGTCTTCTCAAACCCAGCGCTGGGCGGGGGCAGGCATCAGCTCCATTTTGCTCACCGCAGCATCCCTAGCGCTTAGCACACAGTAGGTGCTCAACACACGCTTGTCGAGAGGGAGGAATGAATGAGCAGAAAGATCCCGGAATCAGCGGCCAGTCGGAGAAGGGGCTCCGGGAGCGGCCGATTTAATGAGAACGTCGCCGAGGGCCGTGCACTGAGTTCAGCACTGAAGATTGTCCCTCGGAGCTTCAGAACTACTATTGGTACCCCTGTCTCCGCCCTGCACCCGGGCAAGGTGAAGGAGCCTGTTCAAGGTCAGCCAGCTTGTCGGGCAGAGCTAGGCCTCAGCCTGGGTCCGTGACCCCCAGCCCGCCTTAGAGCTCCGTGCAGCGGTTCTGCTGGAGATCAGGGGAAATTCAAGGCTTGACAACGGGCCTTATGTGCTTGCTGTCACCCCCCACACACACCTCCTACCCCCCCCCCCCCGCCCCCTGCTCCTGGGAGTGGCTGGCCATAAAATGCAGAGATGTAAAAAGACACAAGGGAGGAGCAGAGTGGCCCAGGTCCTTGGCTTCAGTCAGTCCAGGGGAGGATCAGCTCCAGGAGGGAGTCAGGAGGGGTAGGAGAGATGGGCTGGGCGGTCCTTCAGGCACATTGGACCAGCTGAGTAGAGAGAGGCGCCCAGGATTTAAGCCTTAAGAACAGCACTGAATTGGGGCGCCTGGGTGGCTCGGTTGGCTCAGCGTCCGACTCGATTTCGGCTCAGGTCATGATAATCTCAGGATTCGTGGGTTCAAGCAAGCCCCACGTCGGGCTCTGGGCTGGCAGCCAGCGTGAGCCTGCTTGGGGTTCTCTTTCTCCCTCTCTGCCCCTCCCCCGCTGGCGGGCTCTCTGTCTCAACATAAATAAAGGTAAAAAAAAAAAAAAAAAAGAAAAAGAAAGAAAAGCACGGAATTTATGGGATGAGACAGAAAAGCCCCGGAAGGGACTGGCGATCTGCATTCCTAGTTCTCCTTTGCATTCCCCTCACTGTCCAGCTGAACTGAAAATGTCTGGTGGCAGAAGAGAGTGTCCAGGGGTGGGGAGGGGTGGGCAGGACCAGGGCCCCCCAGCCTGCTCCTCACATCGTCCATCTGACCCAGCGCTGCAGGAGTCCGCGGTGAGCACCGGGGAGGGGGGCTTCCTCTCCCGCAAACACGCCACCCCGTGTCATGTCTGGAGCTCCTGGCTCCCTACCTGATCCTGAAGATGCCTGCCCCCTTCCCCATTCCCCGCATTCCTGACCCAGGCCTTCCGTTTGTTCAACGTTTGTGGCAATGGTGCGACTATGATCTGTTTTGCGTCCTTTTTGCTAGAGTTGCCAGCTGAGATATTTACAGATGAAATGATGGGATGTCTGAGATTCGCTTTTAGAAACAAACAGGGTGGTGGGGACACGGGCGGAGGAGTTAAGAGAAACTGAATCAGCTTTTCGTAATACCGTTCGGTCTGTTTTTGCAGGTATTTAAAATTTTCCGCTGGGAAAAAAATCTCCCCCGGAGATGCCGAGGTGGGGGTGGGGGTGGGGGTGAGGGAGACGCACACCGGGAGACCCGGCCCCCCCCCCCCCCACCCCCGCCGGCTTTGGCCTGGGCGCCCGGGAGGCCGGGCTCGGAGGCTGCGAGCTGGCGCGGGCTCTGGCGCCACCTGGCGGCCGTCGCGGGACCGACAGCCTCTGAGGTTCCCTGGGCCCCGGGGGGCACCGGGCGCTGGGGGCTCTCCAAACCCGAGCCGGACCCCACAGCACGGAACGCGCGGGCCCACCCGGTGCTGCCCTGACCCCCGGAAGGCCCCTCGGCACCCCAGCCCAACCTTGGCCTCCCAGGGCCCACCTCTGCCCCTCACTCCCCACTCCCCGAGCCACAGCAGTCCTGGGGTGTGAATGACGAGACTGACCGGTGATTGCGGGGGTTCCGTCCTCCACGCTCGCTGGGGGCCCTCCCGAGGGTGACGAGTAGGCCCGGCCGCCGCACACGGCACATCCAGTCGACTCCTCGGGGTCTCCCTTTCTGTGGTTTGTACCGAAACGTCACAGTTTAAAGGCAAATACTTACAAGAGCATTTCCCCCCTCCCTACTTCCTGCTCTCCACAGTGGGAGCGCTCAACTCTTCTAGCTGATTCTTTTGTTACTTACCTCCCTATCACCAAAGAACAGGCTTATATTTCTAGCTTTTTCCACTCTGGGTGTTTGCAACTGAGGATAGCCCGTGACAAGTTGGCTCTTCTACATTTTTCACTCTTCACCCCCTTTACTTCCGGTCTCCTTCACTCTTCACCCTTCACCCCTCCACTTCTGGTCTCCTACACACACACACACACACACACACACACACACACACACACAGCACCCATCATCTCATCACTTTCCACCGCCTTATACTTCCGGTCTCCTTCACCCTTCACCCCTCCACTTCCGGTCTCTCCACCCTTGGCGTCCTAGACTTTCTGGCCCTTCATCCTCCCAGTTGTGACTTCTTCTGGGTTAGAGTAATTTTCGGAGTTTCGGGTAACAGTTAACTACTATTCACGGATGAGCCATGATTAATTTTTCCTTCTGCTGTAACTTTTCGTTTTCTCTGGATTTCGCGATTGCCTTGCATTTGCTTTTTCCGAGCTCTCTATGTACTCGTTACTGTTTTATCCCCCAATTCTTCCCGGTTTGCAAGTTGTGTAGATTCAGATATGTTAGATATCCTATTAATTTCGGCGTCTGGGAAAAACTCTTCCCCAGGGCCCTCTGGCCTCTCCCATGTAGGGGGACTGATATCTGCTGCCCAACCGCCCCCCCCCCCCCAAGCAGGGCAGGGGCATCCTGGAGGTGCCCTCCACAGACTCTCTCTTGGGCGGAAGCCCATTTCTTGGCTCCCTTTCCTTCTCATTTCTTGCTTCGTTCTCCTGTTTTGATCGAGTCTCCCTTCCAGCAGCTTCCTGAGAAAGGATGCTTAAGGGGTGAACGCTTGAGACCGTGCGTATCTAAACACGCCCATTTTGCCCTAATGTTTTAGCGGCTTCACTGGGTATATAACTGTTGCTTGGGAACCCCTGTCCCTCAGAGTTTTGAAGGCACTGCTACCATCTAGTGTTATTAATGAGAAGTCTGAGGCCATTCTGATCCGTGATCCGTCTTATTAAATGTTGCCCCCTTTCTGAAAGTTTTTAGAGTCTTCTCTTTATCATCGGTATCCTGAAAATTCATGATGATGTGCTTTGGAGTGGATCTACTTTGACAATGTACAGGGATTTGAAGTGTCCTTTCGATATGTATTTCATGACCTCCAGTTCTGGGAATTTTGGAGAGAAAAAAAAAAAGAGAGAGAGAGAGAGAGAGAGAGAGAGAGAGAGAGAGAGAAAACAAATCCAGGATGTTCAAATTGAAGTTTTGGAAGTAAGGAACAAAGAACATAATAGGAAGGTTAACTTCCTTCCTAATTCGTAAAAATACACAAATTTTTTCCAGAACTGAGTATCGTAAGTCTACAGATTGAAAAGTCCTAGGGACCACTCAGTGTGACGCATGACAAGAGACTCAATGCAAGGCAATGTGCTGGTGACATCTCTTGGTTTGCATATTTGAAGCTGCATTTAAGTGCGACATAGAAGTTATTTGGACCTCAATATACGATCCAGGCGACATGTTCTATGACTGAGATGAAGAACTGATACTGATTTGCCACATAGAGTTGTATCCGGGAAGGCTTCATGGAAGAGGTGGAACTTGAGTTGGTTTGTAAGGGATGGGGGGGCAGAGAGGAGGGCTAGATGTTCCACGGGAGGGAAATATTGAGCTTGTAATGAACCCCTGGGCGGGGGGTGGGGGTGGGGGGGTGGAAACCGGGCTGGCTGGAGCCTCAAGATAAGGTGAGGTGGGACCCGAGTCCTGATCTGGCTTAGTGGAGCCCCGCTCCTTATCTGAAACTTCCCACAGAGAAAACAATGCCCTCGCTGTGTTCAACCTGAGCCCAATCATGCCCAGAGGCCCTGGACAGCTGAGGACCGATAAGCAGGTAAAATTTCCCCTTGGGAACTGAAGGCGAGTGGGTCCTGCGTCTTGTAAGTCTCCTTGGGAGGATTCTCCACGACCCTCCTGCCCTCTCCCTGGAGTTGGAATCTTGGCACTGGGAGGGATCTTAGAGCCTCCTAGCCACTGAGCAGAGGCCACACAGGGTTCAGGATTTGCCCAAGGTCATGCTGCTTGTTGGTGACAGAACTGGGTTTAGAACCCAGATCTCTGCCTGCCCCCCCCCCCCCCATCCAGGGCTCCTTCCCACCCCCGCCTGTGCTCACATCAGGAGAGGCAGCTTTTCATCTGAAGGCTACACTCAGCTGTTCAGCCCTGGGGGAATCACAGGGTGTCCTGCGGTGGGGGGGGGGGGGGGTGGAGGAGGGGCCAGGGCGGAGTTTGCTGTTGGATTTAGGATCTGCATTTAAGTTCACGTAAGCACCAAGGACAATGATGTCCGTTCTGCATGTGTTTCAATATCCTTACTGCTCTGCACATTCACTATCGTATTCCCCGGGTCAAGGTCCTCGGGGTGCCTCCCTGCCCGAGAGCCCTAGAGCAGCATTGGCAGGCAGCCGGACCCCAGAGGGAACTGGAGCCAAATAAAATATGAATTCAGTTGAGAAATGACTCAGGCACTCGGTTTTGCATTGAGGTTGCTGGTAAGCGAGATGTGGCGGTGCTTACCCTCCGGGCAGGGGGGTGGGCAGCTCCTTAAGGGCTGGGGCCACGTCCCTTCAGTGGCCGGCACGGTGCCTTTTACAGAGAACTTGCCCAATACACTTGTGAGTTGACGTCTGTCATAGGTTTAATTGTGTTCCCCAAAGACCGCGAAGTCCTCACCCCCAGGACTTGTGAGTGTGACCTTATTTGGAAAAAGGTTTCTGCAGATGATTAAGTTGGGATGAGGTCATTAGGGTGAGCTCCAATCCAATGGCGGGTGCCGTAATAGAAAGGGGGAAAGACAGACACACAGGGAGAACACCACATTGAAGACAGAATTTGAGGCCCCGAGCCCAGGGACGACTAGATGCCGGGACACAGCCCTGGAACACATCCTCCCCTAGCAGCTTTCGAGGGAGCACGGCTGTGCTGATGCCTGGAGCTCAGATTTCTGGCCTCCAGAAGCAGGAGACAATAGATCTCTGCTGTTTAGGCCACCTAGGTTCGTGGTCCACGTTTAGGTGGGGCGCCTGGGTGGCTCAGTTGGTTAAGCATCCAACTTCAGCTCAGGTCGTGAGCTCACGGTTCGTGGGTTCGAGCCCCGCATCGGGCTCTGTGCTGACCGCTCGGAGCCTGGAGCTTGCTTCGGATTCTGTGTCTCCCTCTCTCTCTGCCCCTCCCGCACTCATGCTCTGTCTCTGTCTCAAAAATGAATGAGCATTAAAAAAAAAAAAAAAAAAAAAAGGTGGCCCCAGGAAACTAATGCATTGCCCAAAGCATCTGCTGGTTTCTGCCTCCTGCCTGCCAGGCCAGTCTGTCTGTCTGTCTGCCACCTGCCGTGGCTGTTTCCCAGCCTGGCCATCAGAGGGTGGTGGTGATGTCAGCAAGACCGGGGTCTCGGACCCCTTGCTCGTGGGACTGAAGCCCTCGGCCGGCCTCCGGACACCATCGGGCCCTCCCGCACAAGGGCATCAGGAGAGGTACCGAGGGACCAGCTCGGCTGAGGCCCTGACACAAACCGCCGGCCCGTGGAGCTGCAGCGAGCGGAAGAGGGCGTCTGGCCCAGGGCCTGGGAAGCTCGCGGGTCCATCCAGTTCTGTCACGTAGCCGCGGCGAGAGCTGCCACCACTCAGGCTCCCACCTGCGAGACGGGTTCTTCATGCTTCCCAATCGCAGGTCCCAGGGGCACGCTCACGCGCACAGGATATTTTTGGGCGCCACGAGAACTGGGGAGCTTCTGGCGTTTGGGGCGCCGCGTGCCAAGCACCCTGTAGCGCGCGGACGCCGCCTGGGGAATGATGGTCTCAGTCCCCGTCCTTCCCGGTTTGTGATGTGCTCTCTGACCACTTTCCTTTTGAGAAAGGATGAGTCATTCTCGTGCCCCCCAAGTTCTTGCTAATTTAGCGTCATTTGCATGTGCAGCCTTTTAGGTGATTTAACTTGTAAATTTCCCTCAATAATTCCAGCTCCGTTACTTTAGGCCCTGATTGCAGCACTTAAATTTTTTAGTATTCCGTGCACCTCCTTCCAAGATGTGTGGGCTCAGCCGCCATCAGAGCAGCCAGAAAGCCCTCCAGCCTCCTGTCTGGAGGCTGCGGCTTGACAGTTCCCCCGGCGAGGGCTGTGCCCAGGCTCTGAGAGCAAAGAGGGGCACAAAGGGGTTGTCGCTGAGCTCTGCGCCCCACGGGTCTTTTCCACGGAGTGTCCATAAATGCAGGTCCTCATGCACTGGTACAGCCCTGCTGGGGGGGCACCTGCCGTCCGGCATCTCAGTCCTCCGTGGGGGGTTTCACATAGGTCACACTTCTCAACTCCACACCCGGCAGGTGTCCCCCCTCGGGTCCCCACCCCGCCCCCAGATTCATCCCCCATCCTTTCTGGTCCTGCTCTGTGTCTCAGGGGCTGGCCCCGAAGGCTGTACCCCCAGCGGGAGCTCAGAGGGGGACTCATCTGGGTGCCTCGGGACAACTGTTTCTACAGGGAGGCCCCTCCCCCACCCCACTGGGCTCTACTAATAAGATTTTCTTCCCGGGGTGCCTGGCTGGCTCGGTTGGTAGAGCATGGGGCTCTTAATCTCAGGGTGATGAGTTCAAGCCCCACGTTGGGCATGGAGCCTACTAGATAGATAAATAGATAGACAGGCAGATAGATGGATAGATTTTCCTCCTTCAGGCCCAGGAGGGTCGAGGTTCTGTTGTGCCTACTTTGGAAGCAGTTGTTACCTTATCTGCCCCTGGCCTCTGCAAGTTCCCTTCTGTTCTGGTTGTTGCAAAACCAACCCCATCAAACTTAGTGACAGAAAGTGATCACTTTGGTACGTGTCCTGGGTCCTGGGAGTCAGGAACTCAGACAAGGCAGAGAGAGGCAAGTAGTCTCTGCTCCTCAGCCAGGACGACTGGAAGGCTGGACGACTTGGCAGCCCAGTCATCTGGAATCATCTGGAAGCTTCCTTGCTCACATAAGGTCTAACAGCTGAGACTGGCTGTCAGCCAGAACTCCTACACATGGTCTCTTCATCTGGTCGCTCTGCGCAAGCTGGCTCGGGCTAGCTCCCAGGAGAGCACAGTACAAGTCCCCGGCATTTGAATGATCTTGCCTCGGAAGTCACACGGCGTTACCTGTTCCCCGCAGGCGGCTCTGCTCCTGAAGCCGGCTCTGGAAAGTGGATGTGGCTGTACTTGGGGCTGGAAGGGTCCACACGGCCCTTCCGACCCTCAGTCACTAGCTTCCCCACCGAGGCCCGGGAGGGTACAGCGAACTGGCATTAGATCTCTGTGTGTGTGCCCTGCGGCTGCCAGGGAAGCTGGGATGATGAGTGTCTGGTATTTTCTGCTTCGAGAGTCGGGGGGATTTTTGCCCCATAAAAGGGGTTCCCTAGATGTATGAATAAAAAACATATTAAGGTAGATGAAGAACTTTAGATGCTGAGGGGTTACTGAATCCAAGAGACGTCTGCTTGGTCCTGGGACCCAGAGAAAAGTCAGTTCTGACGTGTCCCCGGAAACGATGTCGGAGTGTGCCCTCTCTGGGCTCCTCCAGCAGAATCTACAATTAAATGTGGTATACGTTTCTCCCCTTTTTTGATGGGAATGGCATCTGCGATAACATTTTAACTGCAATTTCAAAAACTGTTGTGGAACATTTTAATAAAGTGAGCGAGCAATTACAGACTCCGGAGTTTGGATGCATATAAAGGATACCTTCTTCTGTCATCTTTAAATTCAACTTAAAATCGGTGGAACCTGAAACAAAAGCGATAAAAATGAGATAAAGTCTATGTAAATTATTCTGACATTGAGAAGCAGATTGTAACAAAACACTTTCAGATCACAAAAAAAGCAATAATGGACCCAGGCGAAGGGATAAATTTTGAATAGAAGCTATGAATAGGTTTGGGGATTGTTTGATAATCCAGTTAATGAATCACATGAACACACACACTGGAAAAAGGATGTAACTTCTTTGCTAATTTGACAAGAAATGCTGACATTGACAAAGATAAAACTCAAACAGCACCACTTCAAGGAGGCTGTCCATGACGCCCTGATTAATAAATGTCATTAATTCAAAGGTTTTTTTTTTTAGTTTATTTTTTATTTTATTTTGTTTTTAACGTTTATTTATTTCTGAGAGACGGAATGAGCAGGGGAGGAACAGAGAGAGAGGGAGACACAGAATCCGAAGCAGGCTCCAGGCTCCGAGCTGTCAGCACAGAGTCCGTCGCGGGGCTCGAACCCACAAACCGTGAGATCATGACCTGAGCCGAAGTCGGACGCTCAACCGACTGAGCCACCCAGGGGCCCCTAATTTGTTTGTTTGTTTGTTTGTTTATTATTTTTGAGAGAGAAAGAGAGAGGAGGGGAGGGGCAGAGGGAGGGAGAGACACAATCCCACATAGGCTCTGTACTGACAGAGCCCCGAAGTGGGGCTCAAACTCACAAACCATGAGATCATGACCTAAGCCAAGATCAGGAGTCGGACACCCAACCGACTGAACCACCCAGGTGCCCCAATTCAAAATTTTAATTCTAAGATTAATCCCTGAGCACCTTCTGGCTGACAGCAAGGAACCTGCTTGGGATTCTTTCTCTCCGTCTCTCTACTCCTCTCCCTACTTGTGGCCGTATTCTCTCTCTCTTTCTCTCTCTCTCTCTCTCTCTCTCTCAAATTAAATAAATAAGCATTAAAAAATAACAACAACAACAAAACAGATTAGTCCCTGAGCAAAAAATAACTTGAAATGCACTGAAACCTTAAAACTCATATGTGAAACTTGATAGAGATTTCCTCGAATGTGGAAAAAAAAATCCTTAAAATTTATAATAATTACTATCAGCAATGCACTGCAAAGTTGTATTGCTAAGGGTCCAATCAGGAGACAGAAACCGCACAGCAACTTGCACAAGGGAAATTTAACATAAAGAATTAATTTTAACATGGGGTTGGAGTAATAAGGGATTGGCTAGAAAGAAATAAAAAGGGTTCTTGGGGCGCCTGGGTGGCTCAGTCAGTTAAGCGTTTGACTGCAGCTCAGGTCATGATCTCCTGGTTCCTGAGTTCCAGTCCCATATTGGGCTCTGTGCCGACAGCTTGGAGCCTGGGGCCTGCTTTGGATCTCTCTCTCTCTCTCTCGCTCTCTCTCTCTCAAAAATAAATACATATTTTAAAAAAAGAAGAAGAAGAAGTAAAGAGGGTTCTTGAAGAACGCAGGCTGGGGACACCCCGCGAGTGTCCATCACCCAGGGTGAGACGAAGCACCCACGAAGACGTCCCTCTGCAGGGCTGAGATCCAGGCCTTGATTGGAGACAGCGTGGCTCGCTGCCCGGCAGAGAAGTCACTGAGGTGCCAGGTTGGGCACACTTGCTGGAGATCCGCTGCCCTGGGGGGCCAGAGGGCCCTCCACAGGGAGGCGTCCTATCTCAGAACTCGCCCCAAAGCCACCGGAGAGGACGCCAGGGGACGCTGATCACGGGCTACAACCCCCACCCCCGCCACCAGGCGAAGCTGGCCCCCCCGGGGACGCCAAGGGAAGCTCCTGGCTGAGGGGAAATTTTAGAGCTGGGTGCTGCACACACCACAGAGGCTGTTGGAACGCAGACACCCAGACACTTCGGAAGCTGCTAGTCGCGGGAGGAGCCTCACGTGCTGCGGGAACCAGGAGAGAAACCCTTCTCCTCCAGCGGCCCTCTAGCGCCCTCTCCTGACAAAGGTTAACACCCAACAGTTGGCGAACAAAATATTTCCAGGACCCCCCCCCCCCCCCCCCCAATTATCAGAAAGCGGACCGCGAAGGGGTGTCAGGAGCTGAAATGCAATCCAATTTCTCTGGTAAGAGTGTCTTCATTTGAAGAGTTAGCCGAAGGACTTCTAGCCAAAAACGGTTAAGAAAAAAATCTTAGGTGTAGATGGTTAATAAAGAGGTTTTCGTTTTCTGGATTTTATGATGTCTTGTGGTATCTTTCAACTTCTAAAAATTTGTAATGTTAGGGGGCCCTGCGTGGCTCAGTCGGTTGAGCGTCCGACTTCGGCTCAGGTCATGATCTCACGGTTTGTGGGTTCAAGCCCGGCGATGGGCTCTGTGCTGACAGCTCGGAGCCTGGAGCCTGCTTCAGATTCTGTGTCTCCCTCTCTCACTGCCTCTCCCCTACTTGTGCTCTGTCTCTCTCTCTCAAAAATAAGTAAAATGTAAAAAAAAAAATTAAAAATTTGTAACATTATTTTTTTTCATTCTGAGTAAGTACTTTCATTCCTAATATCGTATTTGTAATAATTGTCTTTTTTTTTTTTTTTTCATAAAGGGCCTTCCCAAGTTACATTAGTTTCAGGGCCCCCCAGACTGGATCTGCCCTTGCCCATGGGAAAAACTTCCAAGCTGTTTTTATAAGCGTTGCTCATCAAGACCCATGTCAGATCTCAGCTTCCTTTGAATACTTTAACTAAACTGATAACTTGGCCTCTCGGTAAATTGCTGTGGCGCTAAAGGGGGGAGATGCTGGGTTTTCTATACTCTACATGCAACACTTCTGAAACCAGAGGTGTGGGTTGTCCACACCAAGCAATTCTCCAGTTCTCTGCCACACCAAGCGGGTGTCCTACAGTTCAGTCCAACGTGGACCCTATCTCCCTGGATGGAGCATCACCTCCCACGGGTGAAGGGCTCCGTCCCACGGGACTGTGCCCACCCTACTGCACGCACCAGCCCCACTCCAGGTTGCCACCTGTTTGAGACTGACTGGCTTTAAATCAGAGGTTCCTACCACCCTTTCCTCAGGTTGGATAACTTGAGTGAGAGAAGTCAGGAAAAGAGTGTACTTACCAGATTACCAGTTTATTAAAAAGGGGTGAGGGGCACCTGGGTGGCTCAGTCGGTTGAGCTTCTGACTTCAGCTCAGGTCACGATCTCACGGTTCGTGGGCTCAAGCCCTGCATTGGGCTCTGTGCTGACAGCTCAGAGCCTGGAGCCTGCTTCTGATTATGTGTCTCACTTTCTCTCTCTCTCTCTGCCCCTCCCCTGCTCACGCTGTCTCTCAAAAATAAATAAATGTAAAAAAAAATTTTTTTTAATAAAAAAAAAAATAAACAAATAAAAAGGGGTGAACTCAGAACAGCCAGATTGAAGAGATGGGTGGGGCTACAGGGAAGGGGAACTGGGCTTCCACGCCCTCTCCAGACAACTAAAGAAACTAACTCCCCAGCACCTCCACATGCTCAGTAACTCAGAGGCTCTATGAACCCCTTCAGTTGGGTTGTTGTTGTTGTTGTTGTTAATGGAGGCCTCATGTCATAGGCTCCATTGATGAAAGCATTGGCCATTAGTGATTAACTCAACTTCCAGCCCCTCTCCCGTCCCTCCTGGAGGGTGTGTGTGTGTGTGTGTGTGTGTGTGTGTGTGTTATGTGTGGCTGAAGGGCCAGCCCTCTAATCAGGAGGTTGGTTCCCTTGGCAACCAGACTCCATCCCGAGGTTCATCCTGGAACCCCCCAGCCCCAGCCATCTCCTTCACATACAAAAAGGCACTTGTCGCTTCAGAGATTCCAAGGTTTTGGAAGGTGCCTACCAGGAAGTGGGGCAGAGACCAAATATATATTTCTTATTATGTCAAAGGCACTTTTTTATCTGTATGTTCATTGGGTACCTAGCCCACGCCACTGTCTATTTTTATTCAACTAAAACTTCTTTCTAGCTTCACACAAATGTGTCTCCTTTTCCTGGGATGTGCAGAGAATTCTCGATCTCCTTCACAGCAACGGTCACTTCCTACTTTGGATTGTAAACTCCTAGAGGGACGGGGTCATTTTATTCATACGTGTGAACTTGAACTTGTAGCAGCATTCAATAAATGTCAGTTGCATGAAGTAAGAGAGTCCTCTTGCCTCCGTTATTAGATTATAAGCTTCTTGAGGACAGGGCTAGGATTAAAGTCGAGGGAACTCAGAGAGGTCATCCAGTCTAACCCCTGGGTACAGGGTGGGGAAATGAGGCCCGTAATAGGGCATATCCTTGAGACCCTGAGGGCAAGGCCACACGGTATCATCTTCAATCTCAGTGTTCTTTCTATCCTTCATGGTGTGTGTGTGTGTGTGTGTGTGTGTGTGTGTGATGGGGTAGGAGGGCAGAGATGGAGAGACAAGTGGAGCTAAAAACCCCACGGGCCCGGGGCGCCTGGGTGGCGCAGTCGGTTAAGCGTCCGACTTCAGCCAGGTCACGATCTCGCGGTCCGTGAGTTCGAGCCCCGCGTCGGGCTCTGGGCTGACGGCTCGGAGCCTGGAGCCTGTTTCCGATTCTGTGTCTCCCTCTCTCTCTGCCCCTCCCCCACTCGCATTCTGTCTCTCTCTCAAAAATAAATCAACATTAGGGGCGCCTGGGTGGTGCAGTCCGTTAAGCGTCCGACTTCGGCCAGGCCACGATCTCGCGGTCCATGAGTTCGAGCCCCGCGTCAGGCTCTGGGCTGATGGTTCGGAGCCTGGAGCCTGTTTCCGATTCTGTGTCTCCCTCTCTCTCTGCCCCTCCCCCGTTCATGCTCTGTCTCTCTCTGTCCCAAAAATAAATTAAAAAAAAAAAAAAAAAGTTGAAAAAAAAAAAAAAACCCCACGGGCCCTAGTGGCTGAGTCAGGCATCTGTCCTTCTCCCCATTCTTGGCACAGGTAAGTGTGTCGGGAACAGAACCCCGAGAGTCTATTGTTTCGGGGGGCACTTATTTGTCTCAGTCAACGGAGCCTGCAACTCTTGATCTCAGGATTGAGTTCGAGCCCCACTTTGGGGGTAGAGATTACTTAAAAATAAAATCTTACACAAAATAAAAAACATAAAAATGGGAGCGGGTAGGGACATGTAGTCAAAATCTTCCAAAATTCCTGACAATTTCAGTAGCGGGCTGGGGCCTGGGTCTTAGTGATAGTTGTTGTGTTTTGTTTTTTTTTTTTTTCAATTTTGTTTAACACTTTTATTTATTTTTGAGAGAAAGAGACGGAGACAGAACATGAGCTGGGGAGGTGCAGAGAGAAAGGGAGACACAGAATCCGAAGGAGGCTCCTCCAGGCTCCGAGCTGTCAGCACAGAGCCAGATGCGGGGCTCCAACTCACCAGCGGTGACATCATGACCTGAGCCAAATCGAACGCTTAACCACCTGAGCCACCCAGGCGCCCCCTAGCGATAGTTCTTAAAAGGGGGAATTAATGGGTGAAGAAGCAGAAACTTAGAGGAAAAAAACCTTAATATTCTTCATTTTCTCTCAAATTGTTGTTCGGACTTACAGTTTCATGAACAGAGTATGAAGAGGTGTGTATTTCTCAGATGTCCCCACTCTTCTCAGCTTAGATATTATCAAACAAATGCCAGTCTAACAGCAAGCCAATCATTTCTTAACATGGTTAATTTGTGTTTCTTTAGTTACTGGGTGGGTTGAACATCTTTTTAAATGTTTGTGGGTCCTCTGAATACTTTTTGGGAAAATCCTGTGGTTGGTTGTTATTGCTGGTGTTTAATAACAATAATTCAATGGAGTACATTTTAAGTGAAAAATGTTTAATGTTTATTTTGAGAGAGAGAGACAGACAGGCAGACAGAGCATGAGCAGGGGCGGGGCAGATAGAGAGGGAGACACAGAATTTGAAGCAGGCTCCGGGCTCTGAGATGTCAGCACAGAGTCTGACATGGGGCTTGAACTCCCGAGCCTTGAGATCATGACCTGAGCTGAAGTTGGATGCTTGACCCACAGACCACCCAGGTGCCCCCTTCTTTAAATTTTTTTAAAAGAGAGAAGTAGGGCACCTGGGTGGCTCCATGGGTTAAGCATCCAACTTTGGCTCAGGTCATGATCTCAAAGGTCATGAGTTTGAGCCCCACATTGGGCTCTTGGCTGTTAGCACAGAGCCTGCTTGGATCCTCTGACCCCTCTCTCTCTCTCTGCCCCTCCCCCACTTGCGCTATCTCTCTCTCTCCCAAAATAAATAAACATTTAAAAAATTAATACATAAAACTAAACGAAGGAGAGAAGTAGAGGGCGGATTCTACTAGTGGATGGCCGCCTCCCAGTAGATCATGGAGAATCATGCTTACACATAGCAGGTACTCAATAAACACGTAGCAGGTTAACGGACCATCATCAAGGATCCTGCTTGGTGAGATGTGTGGGATACCGTTCTGCCCTGCTTTTTCTCTCCCGATTTATTCTGGGCTTGGGTAGGGGAATGAAATCTCTTCCTGCTTTGGTGGGGAGGGGAGCCAAGGTGGAGATAGGACACAATGGCCCAACATGAACAGGTGTACTAATCCTACCCGGCTCAAGTTTTGTAGCGATGATTCCAGAAAACACCCCGGGAAGGGTTTGGCTTGTAGAACCTGGCACTTTCAGCTCTTGCCAGATACTTCTCTTGAGCTGCGAGCCAACACAAATCTGAATCTCACCACGAGAGGGGGCCCTAAGCTCAGGATGATTCTGAAGTTTGGTCAGGTGCTGTCTTCAAAGTTATCCCTCAGAAATTCTGATTTTCCACCTAAAATATTTCCTCACAAGTTTAAGTGGCTGCAAGAAATTCAACTGCCTGTCTAGCGTAGTTATACCTACTTTTTAAAACTCTTGGCTACATATTCAGTGATACGTAAATATCAGCAATTTGATAGCCACGATTTAAAAAATACATAAAGTTTGGGGCACCTGGGTGGGTCAGTTCGTGAAGCATCTGACTTTGGCTCAGGTCATGATCTTGAGGTTCATGAGTTCGAGCCCCGCATCGGGCTCTGTGCTGAAAGCTCGGTGTCTGGAGCCTGCTTCAGATTCTGTGTTTTCCCCTCTCTCTACCCCTCCCCCATTCTCACTCTGTCTCTCAAAAATACATAAATATTTTTAAAAAAATTTTAAATACATAAAGTTCTCTTTTAACTGTTCCTTTTTCTTCATAAACTTGTCTTTCCATCACCTCCCTCATCTAATTTTTTTCCTTAATTTTTCCAATAATGAAGAAATTCCCTCATCTAATTTTATCCTAAGAGAATATATGTTATTTGGGGAGTCTTTTTTTATAGATTGTCCCTATCATACTTCTCAGCAACAAAGATATAAATAAAAATATTTTTAAAATTTTATATCCTATGATCATGAGTCTCTAAGTACTGAGAAGTTTCTTCTGGTTAGAGTTATCATTGTTATCATGAGTAAATGTGTATTTCATTAAATCAACATAAATATGTTGCCAATTTTGATAAATAATTGTTAAACAGAAAAAGTAATTTTTTAAAATGTTTATTTTTGAGAGAGAGAGAGAGAGAGACAGAGTGCAAGCGAGGGAGGGGCAGAGACAGAGAGGGAGACACAGAATCTGAAGCAGGCTCCAGGCTCCGAGCCATCAGCACAGAGCCTGATGCGGGGCTCGAACCCACCAGCCACGAGATCATGACCTGAGCCAATGTCAAACACTTAACAGACTGAGCCACCTAGGCGCCCCTAAAAAGTCAATTGTTATTGGAAATGCCCCTCTTAATGAGGTGAATGAGGTCATTTGTATTTTCCAATCTGCTGGAATAAGTCACGTTGCTAACCAAATACACTCCTATTTCCACTGCTTGGAATGGATTTTGGGCTCTGCAGCTAACACTGGCATGAGAGTGACAGTGTGGAGACGCTGATTAAAGCCTGGATGAAAGCCTCTGAGCAATGTCCCCTGCGCACCTGAATTCGGTTCCATTGTCTACACGTGAAAGCACACTAGGACAAAATTTTCAAGTGGCTAAAATAAAACTTGACTTGCTCCTTCATCCCTCGTCTAGGTAGTCCTCAATCTCCATAAATTGCATCCATTTTTTTCTCGCCCTTAACTGCCGTTAGCCAGGTGTGTATCTCTTTCTACCTGAACCATGGCAATGACGTCCAGACCCCTCTAGTCCTTCCTGCACATGGTGATCAGACCGGTCCTACATATGCCTCTTGTATCCTACCTCTCTTTTGCCAACAGAACAAAACAAACTTTCTTATCTCCTAGAATATGAAGTCTAGACTTCTGTGGCTGTCATTCAGGGCTCCCTGGGATGTCCATTTCTGTCCTCTTGAATGTCACAGCCTGTTCTCTTCCAGTATCCTCTCCCAGTCTGGTGGGGCTCCCTCACCATGATTACCTCACAAATTGCAGTTTCTCTGGACCAATGGGAAGTCCCTCTTGGTCAGGTCCTCTCCGGGAGAGTTGGTTCCTTCTGGTCTGCCCCTGTCTTCATGTAAGGGGAAGGGCATGAGACAAGGTATTTCTTTGTTCACGCCGTGTGCCAGAAATACATTCATCCTGATACTCATGGAGCAATCAGAGAATAGAGATTGCAAATAAACGTTCCTAGGGAATTATTATATATTAAGAATGTTTACTAAGCATCTGCTGTGTTTACCACTGTGCTAGGCACCGGTGACAGAAATAGAAATTTAAGATCCAGTCTGATGAGGGACCGTAAGGCAAGCTGAGGGCTAAGCGCAAGCTAGCACGACCCCCTCCCCCCTCTTGGGATCTGTGTGATATTCCTCAGGCCCTCCTGGCTGCCCAAGAACAAAGGAAAGGAAAGAAAACAAACGGTTAACTGACAGAGATCACAGGCCTGCAGGACCCGAGTCTTTACCAGTTTACAAATGTCTTAGTAAATTACAAGAAAAAGGCAATCTTATCAATAGCCTCATGTCCAGGAACTCCCCACTGTCTCAAAGTTAATGCGTTGCTAGAGGGAAAAACAACCTTAGCTTGACAATAGCTAAACCTCCAGTAATCTGTGAGTCTTTCATAGCAAATGGAAACCACGTTAAGAAACTTCCTCTTAGGGGCGCCTGGGTGGCTCCGTCGGTTAAGCCTCTGATTTAGGCTCAGGCCATGATCTCATGGTTCGTGAGTTTGAGCACCACATTGGGCTCTGTGTTGATAGCTTGGAGCCTAGAGCCTTTCAGATTGTGTCTCGGGTGTCTCCTTCTCTGTCCCTCCTCCACTTGTGCTCTGCCCCTCTCTCTCTTAAAAATAAATAAACAGTAAAAAATCGATTTTAAAAAGAAACTTCCTCTTCACTTTACCTCCCCTAACCCCATAGCATATAACCACTCTTCACAAGCCCAGTGCAGCTCTTTCTGCCCACGGGTCCTGTCCCCATGCTCTAATAAAAGCACCTTTTTGCACCAAAGACGTCTTCTAGAATTTTCTTGGCCGTCAGCTCTGAACACTCATCACCCCAGACCTCATCATAGTCTGTCTTCCCTCAAAGAGCTGACCCTTTACTTGGGGAGACAAGAATTCCACACATTAAGAGTGGCAAATAAAATAGTATAGAACCAAACGCAAAACGAACCTGTTATCATTTCTGATAAACCATTTTCCTATATTTTCACTTTAAAAATTTTAAAACAAAAGTAACACATACTTGTCAAAATGAAAGGTTTTGAAGTATAAAGAGTAAAAGTGAAAGTCCCTATTCACTCCCTTCTCAATCCTTCTTGGTGAATACCCTTCCAGACTGTTCTCAATGGTCTTATAGATAAATATACGTATGTAAATGCATATATACACATACACAGTATTTTTAATAGTGCTATCATAGACATACTGTTCTGCCACTTGCTTCTTTCAATTTGAAACCTCCCCTGTCCTACATATGTGCAAATCTACTCTGTTCTTTCTTTCTTTTTTTTAAATTATTTTTTTCTTTTAGAGGCAGAGAGAGTCCACAAGCTGGGGAGAGAGAGAATCCCAAGCAGGTTTCACACTCAGTGGCAGAGCCCAATGTGGGGCTTGATCTCATGCCCCTGGGATCATGACCTGAGCTGAAACCAAGAGTGGGATGCTCAACCGATTGAGCCAGCCAGGCTCCCCACTACTCTGTTGTTTCTTTTCTTTCTTTCTTTCTTTCTTTCTTTCTTTCTTTCTTTCTTCTTCTTTTTTTTAATGTTTATTGATTTTTGAGAGAGAGAGAGACAGAGCACGAGTGGGGGAGGGGTAGAGAGAGAGGGAGGCACAGAATCCGAAGCAGGCTCCAGGCTCTGAGCCGTCAGCACAGAGCCCGATGCGGGGCCCGAACCCAAACCTGAACCCATGAACCGTGGATCGTGACCTGAGCTGAAGTCGGATGCCCAACCGACTGAGCCACCCAGGCGCCCCGGTTTACCATTATTTAAAAATTATTCTGGCTAAAAGAAGGGAATGGGATGCATCTATATTATTCCATTTGCAGCTCAAGAGACACTGCGAAATATGGCAGAGAGTCCAAGTTAGGCCCTGTTCCCTTTGCTTATTTTATTTTTATTTTATTTTATTTTTTTTATCTTACGCAACGTAAATTTATTAACAGAAAACAGTAATTTGAGGAGTCCCGTTCACGGACAGAGACAATGGCAACCTCCCTGCCTGCAGGTACTATCAGAGGGGATGTGGGTGACGTCCTCAATCTGCCCGATCTTCATTCCTGAGCGGACCAGGACTCACCTCTAGCCCCATGTCCAAGGTCTTGGTCCTGTATCCCGCTGTGGCCACATCCTGGGCAGCCAACATGGCAGCATACAGAGAGGCCTCATTTCCATTTCCTTGCCAGAAAGATTGGTGACACGGACAGAAGTGTCACTGAAGGACGCAAAGATGTGGCGGGCACCAAATATGTTTTCCCCTACGGCCCCCTGACGTCCAAGGCTGAGGACCTACTCTTCCTTCCTTTCCTTCCCCTTGCCAGGTGCCATTTCTGCCCATCTTTTCCAGACTCTGCCGCTGGAAGAAGCCCCTGTCCTCTTTTCTTTTCGACTTAGCTTTTGAGCCAGGCAATAGTACGATTACAAACAATCCGAACGGTCCCTCTCAATCGTGAGACTTGCGATGTAACAAAACTTAAAGGCATTTTTGTGGATGTGCTTTCGTGGACCCAGAGACATTGGGCTAAGCCTGTCTAGCGCTTCGGGTCTCCCTGGTAACAGTGCTTATTAGGCCAGGCTCGCACCCACCAGTTCTGGGGAAGGGTGGCCCTTCCCCACAAGGCTGAAGCGGTTCTCTGGCAGAACAACCTGGAAAAGCAGGAACAGCCTCTGTCGCTAAAGGGGCAGTAAAGCCATCAGCACTTGGGGCCACTGCACATCCCTCCAGCCCAGCTTCTATGAGGTCTGGTGGTGTCACCAGGAGACCAGTGGTGATGATGAGGGAAACAAAGGCAAGAAATATGTGGTTTAAATTAAATTCCCTTACAGCCCGCAGCCCGCTAATAGACGCCAGAGACTTGTAGCGTGTAACACTCCCCGAGTTTATGGCTGCCTTAATGCCTTAATATTTACACTTCCTTAAAAATTAAAAGCAACCTTATTTTGACAGTAGCTAAATCTTCAGGGTCCTTTGACACCTTGCTTTCAGCATCCAGAAATTCTTTGGAGACCTATGTTATCTGTAACTCCACAAACTCAAAATATACAATAAGTCTTTCCCACACCCGCAGCTGCTTTTTCTGGGTCCTGTCTCTGTGCTTTAATAAAATCAGCTTTTTGCACCAAAATAAAAAAACAAAAAACGAAACACAAAACACAAAACAAGCGAACAAAAACCGAAAGAGTCTCTAGAATTCTTTCTTAGCGTTTGCTCACAAACTCCACCTCAAATTCCATCAGTGTCATCCAGAGACCAGGGAGAGGCTGAGGTTTCCGTTGTTCTTATTCCCATATGAACCATGACAATAAATCCTCATATTTTGAGATTCCTGTGTGCGTCTGATCCTTGACCCCAACAGGTCTAACTCAGACATAAACAAACCGTTTTACAAACAAAAATATGTAAAGAACCAGGAAGCAAGCATGGGAGGGCGTTCACTCCCCTGGTATGAAGCATAATGAACATCGTAAGAACTATAAGATGCCTCCTTTCCCCACCTCCTCATCTCGCCTCCTCTTTCCCCTGTTCTTCTTTCATTTTCCCTTGAAAAAGGGCAAATTGCAAAAACCATAATATCTAATTCTGTTGGAAAGGTAAAGCCATAAATTTACCAGTAAGTATAGGAAGTCTAGAATTTGTACCTTTTATGGAGTACTCTACAGGAATATCACTGAACAAAAGAAAAGAAAACAAACAACTACTAACAACCACAACAGAACACCCTAAACATAGGAAAAGATTGACATCAGAGATGACCTTCACCATTATAAATAACGAATAATTAGAAACAACCTTGTGGCTAGTCTTCCGGAGTCAAGATCTATTTTTTTTCTTTCTCTCTCATTGTAATGGAATCCTTCCCTGACGTACATGGTGCATGGCTATCCAGATGGAGTTCTACATTTCCCAGCCTCCTTTGTGCAGGTGCAACCATGTGACCAAGCACGGGGCCAATGGGGATGTAAGGCGGGAAGCATGTGACTTCCGATTGAAGCCCCCTTCACCTTTTCCCTTCTCTCTGCCTAGAATGTGGACGTAGTCATGAGCGACCAGGTGCTCCGCAGGGGTGGGCAGGATCCTGCAGATGGCAGAGAAACGAGATGGAAAGAGCCTGTGTCGCTGAGCCACGGAGCCACCGTATCAGCTCTGGGCTGTTAGACAAGCAAACAAAATTTCAATTTCTCTGGAGTCTGTTCCAGCTGGCAAGTCTGTATCCTAACACACACGCAAATGACCCACAATAGGAGATGATGGGCTGATCGGTTGTATTTCTACTTGCTGAGATATTAGGTAGCTGTTGAAATTATATTTATGAAGGTATGAAATAATAATGAAAACTCTTAAACTATATTAATTTTTAATATTTTTTAATGTTTATTTGTTTTTGAGACAGAGAGAAACAGAGTGTGAACGGGGAGGGTCAGCGAGAGAGGGAGACACAGAATCTGAAACAGGCTCCAGGCTCTGAGCCATCAGCACAGAGCCTGACGCGGGGCTCGAACTCACAAACCGCGAGATCATGACCTGAGCCGAAGTTGGACGCTTAACCGACTGAGCCACCCAGGCACCCTAAGCCATATTAATTTTTAAAAGTACGGTTAAAAATTGCATACGTGGATTTTTAATATATTGAGGAAAGGCTCTTATTAAGAAAGAGATACTGGGGCGCCTGGGTGGCTCAGTCTGTTAAGCCTCTGACTTGGACTCAGGTCATGATCTCGCAGTTCACGAGTTTGGGCCCCACATCGGGCTCTGTGCTGAGGGCTTGGAGCCTGCTTGGGATTCTGTGTCTCCCTCTCTCTCTCTCTGTCCCTCCCCCACCGTACTCTGTCTCTCTGTCTCTCTCTCTCTCTCAAAAATCAATAAAACGTTAAAAAAAGTTACAAAAATAAATAAATAAACATTGAAAAAAGTTAAGAAAAAAGAAAAAGATACTGGAAATATTTACACTGAAACGTCAACAATGGTTATAGTGTAGGTAATGAAACATCAGGAGATTTATATTTATTCTTCCCTCACTTTATGATTTAAAATTTTCTAATAAGAGAAAAATAAGAAAAATTTATTAAGTGGTACTCCTAAACTGTTCAGCCAATCTTCTCTTCTCCCGGGACTGGCTGCCCCCAGGCTTGGCCTTTTGTGCAGGTAATATAGGCATCAGCGAGTGGAACAGGGAAGGAGGAGAAGGGCTCCTCTCTTCCGGGTCCCCCCACAGGCTCCCTTGCAAGATTATTCCTGATGACAGCAATTCCATTACTAACATCTCTTCACTATTAACCTCTATGGCGGCTATCCAATCCCTCCTTTGGGGGTAACACACTAAGTATCTGACGCATTTGGATGAATCACTTAGGCTGGAGCAGATCCGTAATTCGTGCTTGTGAGGAGGTGGGCATGGGTGGAGGGGTGGAGGTAGGAGGACAAAGAAGGGGTGAGTAGGGAACAGCAAAAGGTAGGTATCATCAACCTAAAGCTTTGCCTAAATGAGTCACTGAGCCAGATGCTGCTGTCTACTCAACGTCCACTCTCCTCTTCTTCCTGATGACCAATTTTTTTTTGAGGGGTGAGGAATGATTCCCCAACATGCCTTGCAAGTAGTGGCTAGTTTTTTCTAGTCGAATGACTGTTAAAAAAAAAATTTTTTTTATGTTTATTCATTTTTGGAAAGACAGAGGGAGACAGAGCACAAGCAGGGGTGGGCCGGGGGGCGGGGAGACACAGAATCCGAAGCAGGCTCCAGGCTCTGAGCTGCTAGCACAGAGCCCGACGCGTGACTCGAACTCACGAACCGCAAGATCATGAGCTGAGCTGAAGTTGGACACTCAATCGACTGAGCCACCCAGGCGCCCCTAGACCCCTTCTAAGCGAGAAAAACAAAGCCCTATTTGCTTAAGTGACAGTTAGTTTCTGCTAAATGCACCTGGCCACAATGCTCACAGATTCAGCCGAATTTAACACAATTCAGTTATTAGGAAAATGCCAAGAATCCTAAGCCTTGGGAAACTACAGGTGATAGGAAATAATTGCAGCAAGGTAGAGGGATGACAAGGACAGTCTTTTCAGACGTAACGGTATTTCTGAGGGCTTTCTCTGAGGTGAATAACAAAGATACCTGGTTTTGCCTTTCTTTCTTACTTCGCCAGTAGTCCATCAACAGACGGAGTGTCCGCTCTCGGGTGTGATGGAGCCGCTTGCAGGCAGATCAAGGTTTCCACCCACAACAACTAGAAACGCCGGATGGAAGCGTCAGACGTCACCCCAGATCGTCAGCCGACTTCAGAAACAAGCCGGAAGATAACGGAAGGGCATCTTTCACATGCTGAAAGAAAACACACCCGTCGGATTAAAACTTCCCCCAAGTTTTAGACAATAGGCTTTATTTAGAAAACAGGATGGTGGAGAGGTCTGATTTTACCTTTTTAACTGCCATGCATCCTATCGATTTGTAATGATTTTCTGGAATCAAGTAAAAAAAAAAAAAAAAAGTAGTTTAGCATTCCGTGGAAGTTTCTCAAACCATAAGCCTACAGCAATGACTACCTACTCTCTGGTCTCTGTGTTTGCTTTTAGTTTTCATTCATCCTTGGACTTAAAATCACAAAACTAATATTGTATGTCAAGTTCTCTTTGACGTTAATAATAGGGTAAACGACAAAACACAGATTGTTGTGAACTTAGTTCAATAGTATTCCTACCATGGTCGGCTTTATTCATCATCTCTGCCTTTCCTCCTTTATCTTTTCAGAGCTGGAACATCACCTACCCACCTCTTGGGATGATCAGAGGTACCTGGGTTAAACATTTGGGAGCAGAACATGCTAGAAATTCGAAACCAGGATGCAGAACTTGTGGACTACATGCTTTCGGAATGATTCTACCTGAGTCGGGCGGGCCACCAAACCCCTTCTGGCAGTGACTGAGATCCAGCCTCCACATTTCACAGGGAATCAGAGTAACTCTCCTATTTTACATTTTCAAAATTTCTTTCAGTTTCTCTCATCTTCCAGGGGGATTGAAATGATGTATTTCCAATCAGGTGGGAACAAAATCTCCCTCCCCACCTGCTTGGTTTCTTTGTCCTTCTATGTTTTTCTCATCCAGCTAGGATGCTAAATAAAATGACCACGTCTCCAAAGAAGATGATCAGTAATTAAAAACCTACCAGACAGAAAGTGTGAGTCATCATTCAAATTCCCTGAAAATTCCTATTTATAACCACTTCCTTCAAATTCTCATTTATAAATAGAAAAATCAAGAATGAAGTGGTTTTCTTTCTTTTTTTTTTTTTTTTTAACGTTTACATGAAATTTCACTGTCCTATTAAGGATGTTTGAGGGTTTTCTGATTCCACTCCAGCAAAAGTAAAATCACTTATGCAGAAGTTGCTTGATTCCTTGTTACTATGAAACCCATGGCAACAAAAATACAAACACAAATTAGGAAGAATTCTTCATCCTACGAAATTGCAGTTGAAGCCACTAAATGTCAGCGTTAGGAATAACAGAAAGGAGGTAGGGTAATAAAATACAACAAGAATGATGCAAGTTGAATTACTGGGTAAAAGGGAATATGCGTTTCGATTTTGATAGACTGTGCCACATTACCCTTGCAGGTACGAAACAGGGTACCGATTTCAACACAGCCTTGCCATCACAGGCTATCACGTTATTTTCCAGTCTGATAGGCACAAGGTGGTTTCTTGGTGTAGTTTTATATTTATCTCATTGTGAGCGAGGTTAAGTAATGTGTCATACGTTTATGAGCCACTTGTATTTCCTCTTCAGGGAACCATACCGTCAGAGCCTTTGCCCAGTTTTCTATTTTGGTCCTTTTCCTATTGAATTGTAAGAGCTCTTTATATACCAAAGAGATTTGTCTTTGGAAGCTCTCAAGCCGCACGCCATCACAATGCTAGAGCAAGTCCAAGGATGGTTTTGGGATTCGGACAGGAAGGGCCAAGGGCCTCAACCGAGAAAACTTTCTGCCACTTTCTGCCGTCTGAGATTTACTCCTTCTATGTTTCATTTCCGGGTTCTCCTATCAAAGGCTCATCTACCCATCGCTCAACGCTCTGTCAGAGCCTGTGCTCAACCCCACGTTCCCAGAACATTTCACAAGTTGCTGTTAATTTTTATGCACACTTGTCTTATTCTCTCACCTAGACGGAACCCAGACCATAAACTTTATTTGTATTTACTACATTGCTGGGCAGAGAGCGGCTCTCCATCGACCATTGAGGTTGCTAGTGCGATGGATACCTGGTTAGCAGGGCCAGGGTCGGGGGGGGGGGGGGGGGGGGGGGGAAAGCGCCAGGGCAACCAGCCGATTAGTTTCAGGTGAAGCAACCTAAATGTCACCCTGGGCGGAGGCCCGACGGAGACAGGGAAGAAAACCCTGGCGTTTAGGGGGACAACCTGTTTAGTCCGGCCTAGACCGAGGGGGAAAGGGTACTCCCTGCCAGGTCCGCTGGTCTTTTTCAAGGCTTTTGGTGAAACGAAGCCAGGCGCAATTTCCTCTGAAGTCGAGCAAACGGGGCCGAGCCTGCGGCCGGGCCGGGACACCACTTCCACCCGGACGGAAACGCCCGGAGACTCCAACGCCCCGGCCTAGGGTCCTCCCATAGGCCCCGCCCCCTCACCCGCCACCCTGCCCCGCCCCCGCCCTCCCCTCAGCCCCGCCCCGTCCTCTCCCTGCCCCACCCACCCCGCCCACACCATGCCCGTCTTAGCCCCGCCCACAAGCAATACCGGTCCCGCCCCTGTTGGCCCCGCCCACACGGACCCGTCCGCTAACCCCGCCCACAACCCTCCTTCCGGGCCTCGAGAGGGTGGCGCGGAGGCCGCAGCGGCGGGGGCGGGGCCAGCCTCACCCGGAATGAAAACAAACGGCGGCCGCCGCCGCATCCGGGCACTCGGCGGGTCGCGGCGGGCGCGGTGGTGGCGCAGGTGAGGCGGCGGCGGCGGTCGAGCGTCCGGTCCCCGACCCGGGTCTCGGCGGCGCCGTCGGGCGGCCCCCGCTCCCGGCACCACCCCGACGCATCCCCAGGCCGGCGGGGGCGCGGCCACAGCGGCGGGCGGTAGGCGCCCTGCGCGGAGGCCGGCCGGGGCTTCGGGACCCGACGGTTCGAGCGGCCCTGGTCTGCGCTGGGCTGGGCCGGGTGGTGGTGGTGTGGGGGGGGGGGGGGGTGTTTAAAAATATGTGGAGTATTGTTGGGGGCGGGGGGCAGAGAAAGAAATGTATCTAATTAGCCAGACAAAAAGCCTGAGACATAACACTGTTATTCCAAATAAGCCGTTTGGGTTGTGTTTGCAGTCACAGCTAGGTTTTCTTTGCTATTTAATGAGAAAACATGGTTGATTCTTCATTTCTCTGACGACCTGGTTCTGCGTTTCCCATCTCCTTCCCTTACTCCTAATTTTTAAGACAAGAATCTTTTCTTATTCCATCTAAGAGCAAATGTAGCGTATTTTGAATATACGTGTACATATGCGTATTTGAAAAGCTCTGGGGAAAGGTAGCATAGATTGATCGTTACTGAAGTGAAAGTGAAAATTTTAAAGGCGTGGTTTAAGACGTTTCACTTTCAGCTTGAAGCAGTGATAATGAATTTCTGGGCTTCCCTCCCCCGTTTTCTTGAGAAATACTTGAAATACATCACTGCTTTTTTGGCTGTAATGTGAAACGCTGTACGGCACGCGTGAAACTTTCAGTTCTCCAGCTAAAACTGAAAACTGGTTTATTAAACGATTTGATTTGATGTGAAGTACGTATCCTATTTGATTCTGTTGTCTATAACTGAAATTTTTGTACATTTCAAAACAGCAGACTCTTCTTTTGTAAACATTAAGTCTTGTGCCTACAGACCGCCATCTGTTGATTTGCTCAGTGGGTAGATTGTGGGACACGCACTATATTTGTGAAACCCTTTGGGCCTTTAATCAGGCAGTGGCTAGGATGGGCCACGGAGGGCTGTGCACCTGGCCTTACAAACAGCTTGCCTCCCTTAGTAAGCAGCCCATGAAATGATCACCCCCCCCCCCCCGGCCTGTTGATATTTTATTCAGAATTCCTGAAGATTTGAGTAGGGAACTAGATACAGTGGTTGTGTGAGTTATTTATGCTTGAAAAGCTAATGCTCATAAGTACGCATGCTTTTCTGTGTGAGAAGTGGTTTCTTAAATGCTTAAAAATCTGGGTTTCTCCTGTGGGTCACCCGGATGCACAAGCCCCTCCTTGATGTGTTTATTCCTTACTCCCTTTCCTCCTCCGTATCCTGATGACCTCTTTCTTCCCCCCACGCTGATATAAAATAGATTTGAACTTTAAGATATGTATTTATGGAATACACTTAAGTGAACAGACTTGATTTAAAATTAGGTGAATTGGGTTTCGGGGGGTGTGGAATACAGGCCTTACATAAAAAAAGAGAAAGTTACTTATCAAGATTATATTAACCCTTATATATGTATTTTTTTACTCCGTGGACCTTGTCTTCGTCATTCAGACTTAATTATCTTTTTCCTTTTCTTACTCCTTGTCTAATTTGGTCGGCTGCCATTGCCAGCAGCCTTAGCCATCCCTTCAAATTGCTGTGCTCATGAGAGATGAGTGGACCTCTCCATCGCTGGCCGGTGTTTCTTTGGGGGACACTAGTTACGTACACGAGACAGATAAGCAGTGAAGAATTGCGTGCCAGAATGCAAAGGCCAGTGTCGTAGGCAGAAATCCCAGTGCCAGCCATGGCGCTGCCTAACTTTGTGACCTTGGCCAAGTCGTTGTACAAACCTGGGGCCTGGGTGTTTTCGGCTGTAAAATGATGATCCAACCAGCGTTCGATCTGAACAGTGCACATGGATGGGTTGTTGTGTGCTTATCACAAAATACACACAGTTTTTCTAGTGAAACTTCTGTATTTAAAACATTCAGTTCTAGGGAATGTTGCTAGTTCACGGTTCAAGCTGGCTTTTATGTTTACCCTTCCAAGGTGGTTGGTCTTTGTGTTAAACTCAGCAAAATCCAGGTACAAGAGAACGTATAAACTCTCTGTTGAGTTGTTTATGACAGTTAACAGCTTTAGGGATTCACCTTCCCCTCATTTTATCTTTTAGATCAGAGAATAAGAGATTAAGAAATAGAAAAGTATCGTAAGCCTTGCTACATATTAGCAACTTGGAAATACATACTTTATGTAACAGTAACATGCAACTGTGTATTTTAGTGTATGTATAAAATACCTAAGAGAAATCTGGAGCTAGTTAAAACCTAGTCTAAAAGTAATGTAGATTAAACAGGAGGGGAAGGAGTGGAGGGGAGGTCTTCTTACCACACAGGTAAGTTATAAAATGCCTTGAAATACAGTGTGGAGCATCCTTCATATGCTGTTTTGCTTTCAAGAATGGCGCAAAAGAAATATCTCCAAGCAAAACTGACCCAGTTTTTAAGGGAAGACCGAATTCAACTTTGGAAACCTCCGTATACAGATGAAAATAAAGAAGTTGGCTTGGCATTGAAGGTATTTTCTTTTAAGACCTAAATAAATAGCCGTGTTGTTAAGTCTCCTTGGTGAATAAGGTTCTGGAGTCACCGGAAATTGCCAGGTGTGACCGTGTAACTTTTGGCCTAGCCGAAAGCATTAGGGATGAGCAGGTACCCGCTTTTCACTAGGAGTTGACAAGCTTCTTTTTGTTTAATAAGATTTTATTCATAGGAGAGTGTTCTCTAATTTGCGAGGCACATGCTATTTTTAATACCTTCAGTGTTACGTAACAGTGGTAATCGGGGAACTAATTTTGACCTGCTGGTGAGGCAGTACTGATGCCTCTATTGTGTGGCCAGGGGGAGCGGCTGGGTTGGTTCTCAGTTCTCCTTGCTAGCGTGGTTCACTATAGAATAGTTGCTCCCTTCCGCCAGCTATTTTTATACTGTGGCTATCTGTTCGTTTGTTCAAAATACATTTTTCTAAGAATTACGTCTCAGCTTTCTTCGGCAACGTCAGAAATGGCGTTGTTTTAGGGGAGGGGCAGAGAGCCAGCGCGCGAGAGAATCCCAAGCAGGCTGCGTGCTGCCAGTGCAGAACCCAGTGCGGGGCTCGAACCCATGAAGCCACGAGATCGTGACCTGAGCCGAAACCAACAGACGGACACTTATCCAACTGAGCCACCCAGGCGCCTTCATTAATCATTTCTGATAGAACTCTGTCATGTTGGAATATAGCGTGTCCTTTTCTGCTTTCTTAGTCTGAGTACCCTGAGACAAATAATGTAATGTTTATCAGGGACTGAGGACTGTCACAAGGGCATCATATTGCCCCGTGTGGTGACGCAAGGATGCGCTTGGGAGAAAAGAGTTTTCCTATTTTTCCTGTTCCTGACAGGCCCCACTTTGTGTTTTCTGCAACCCGTTTTCTGACCTTTTTCTGAATTTGCTTGTTACAGTCTCTTGGCTCAGAAGCTAGGTATGGCAGAATAAGAAAGCTATTTGGTCTTTGCCCCCAGGACGTGACGCAGAGTTCCTAAAACCCTTGGAGTGTCCCCAGTGATAAAGGTGATAGGGCATCATTTGTTCCAATGAGGCAGCTGTTGGTAATACCTTCAGGATGGGGCTGCTGGCCAAAAAGACCAAGCTTGGATTAGAAGCTTAGACTTCCATTCCCCTTTCCAACCTCGGAGAGGGGAGAAGGCTGGAGATTGAGTTAATTACCAAAGGCCAATGACGTAATCAGTCATGCCTTCAGAAGGGAACTCCCTTGAAAGTTTCCAGATTGGCCGACCTATCCGAGTGCTGTGTGGGCGGCACGCCCCAACGCCTCAGGGTTAGAGGCGCCTGCGCTCAGGACCCATCGACGCTCTGCCTTCTGTACCTCTTCACCTAAACACTCATTTGTATCCTTTACAATCAACTATCGTTGGGAGTACAGCGTTCTTCTGAGTTCTCTTGAGTCATTCTAGCAAATTATGGTTTTACAACCAGTACAGTGATTCGGAATTTTCTGGTAAGATAGTTATTTAAGTTTCACCTGACTTGTTCTTACAAGTTGGAAAAATGGGAATGTTTTCTCTATTTTTGTTTTTGTTTTTTCTTTCTAGCCCCTCCAGTGGAGCTGACCACTTCACTGTTCTTTAAAGTAACTTATAACGTATCACAGTCAACGTAGGTCACGGCCCACCTTTCTTTTAGCCCAGGATAATCCCCATTATAATTGACACTTCTTCTATTCGGTCCCGTTTTCCTATCCTTTGATTTTTGTTTTTGTTTTTTAACTGTTATTTTAACGTTTATTCATTTTTGAGAGAGAGTGAGTGGGGGAGAGGCAGAGAGAGAGGGAGATACAGAATCCGAAGCAGACTCCAGGCTCTGAGCTGTCAGCACAGAGGCGGATGCAGGGCTCGAACTCACTAACCCGAGATCATGACCTGAGCCGAAATCAGAAGCTTAACCGACTGAGCCACCCAGGCGCCCTATCCATCCTTTGTTTCTATTTCGCTTTATTTTACCTGGATCCTTCCTAGCCTCTCTCCCTCTCAAGATGTCAAGCCCGTCTGGGTTTCTCTCTGATGGGCTGACCACCACTCAGCAGAGCCCTTCACATGCTGTCCTGTGTTACGCCCCTTTTCTGCAGTTGGTGCTACATTGACCTGTGTTCTGATTTGGCTTCACAGGACCTTGCCAAGAAGTACTCTGACAAGCTAGACTGCTGTGAAAATGAAGTGGAAAAGATAATAGAAGAAATACGTTGCAAAGCAATTGAGCGTGGCACGGGAAATGAAAATTATAAAACAACAGGAATTGCTACAATTGAGATATTTTTACCTCCCCGACTAAGAAAAGTGAGTAATTTCCCTAAATGAGTACGTAGGTACCAATGCTTTGTTAACTTAGTGATAAATTGTGATTTAAAAAAAAAAGTGTATTTATTTATTTTGAGAGAGAGTGAGCAGGGGAGGAGCAGAGAGAGAGAGAGAGAGAGGGGGAGAGAATCCCAAGCAGGCTCCACACTGCCAGCACGGAGCCCGATGAGGGACTCGAACTCACGAACCGTGAGATCATGACCTGAGCTGAAATCAAGAGTCAGATGCTTAACTGACTGAGTCACCCAGCGCCCTGTGATTTTTTTTTTTTTTTTTTTTTTTTTTTAAAGCTACAATCCACAGTTAAAATTCTTTTCGGTTACTTAACATGTTGAATGTTTATCAACTTCCAAGTTAATTTTGTAGATTTTCCAAACTGGAACATTTTTACAGGGTGGGTTTGTCCCTCACGGACCTCCAAAACGTCACAAGGCTATGCGTCACATGGCTTACCTTTTCTGCAGTTCGGACAAACATTTAGAAATAATGGGGAATCAAAGGAATACTTCAGGTTTCTTGCCGAGCTGTGTGCAGTCAGACACGTCAATCGGGAATTCTCCCTCTTCTCTGTGCTGGTGGAGGTTAGAGTGTGATGGACTGAGTGCTCCAGCAGGGCCACAGTGATGCGGGCGGGGCCACCGCATGTCAGGGCCATGTCCTCAGTAGTGCAAGTCCAGAAAGGTTCTTGAGGCAGGGTACCCAAAGGTTGCTGGCCTCTGAGGACTGATCAGTGTTAATCATTTTCAGAAGATCTGAAAATATATAAGCGTCAGATCTACCATAGGGCCCAGCACTTTTACTCCAGAAAACCGTGTCTGTGCGGGATCTTGTACGTGAATGTTTGTATCAGCTGTGTTCACGGAAGAGCCCTCTCTGGCTCCCGGGTGGAAACAGCCCACGTGTCCGTCAGTGGGTAAACGATCCACGAGGGAAGGTTGCCACACGGAGGAATGTTACTCAGCCGTGAAGACGGATGAGGTCCTGGCATGTCTGTGACACGGCTGAACCTTAGCAACATGATAGAAGCCAGACACAGAGGCCACACATCGTACAGTCCGTTCATATGAAACGTCTAGAACGAGTGAATCCATAGAGACAGAGACTAGATCAGTGGTTGCCTGGGGCTTGGGGGATAAAGGGAGGGATTGGGGGGTGTGAATTACGGTATTTTTTGGAGGGGATGATGAAAACGTTCTGACATTTGGTTACGGTAACGGTTGTGTAACTTCACAAGCGTACAGGAAACCCCTGACTTCTCTTTTAAACAGGTGAGCTTTATGAAATGTAAATTATCTCATTAAAGCTTTAACACATTTCTAGGAAAAACAAAGAGCTTTATGAGAAAAAGAAAATGACATATGTAACTACCTCAGGATGCCCGTTCACATATATCTATATATCTATATCTATATCTATATCTATATCTATATCTATCTACATCCACATATATATCCACACACGTACAGGGCTCCTCTTTGCTAGAATCAAGCACCGGGGAAACCAGCTCAGCGGTCAGAAAGCAGAGTGTACAACCTGAGCAGATGTGCATGGTCTCGTAGGCTTCCCTGCTGATCGCAGTTTTTCCTCAGAAGCCCAGCCAGTGGAGAACGAAGAGGTTCCGAGATCATGTCTTGCCACTCCCTGCTCAGTGGGCACCGTGTCTTGTTCACTGAGGGTGGCTGCAGTGCTGGAGGTGCTGGTCTGGGTCCTTGTGTCGCATAGGCCAGCTCCCTTGAGTAGAGACGCATCACAAACCCCTCTGAACATCTAACTTCCCGCCGGAGGCTGAGCCCTGCCTCAGGTGCACGCTGCCACCCCCTTGAGGGCATCCAGGTCACAGGGTCAGCATGTTCAGTAGCTTCTTCGCTAGGCACGTGTCATTTCAGGCCTTAACATCGTCTGATACCAGCCTTCCTGATTTTATAGACAGAGTAATAGCACCAAAAAGTGTCACATTGAAGTACATTTTCTTTGATTTGCCTTTTTTAAAACAGGATAGGAAAAACCTGTTGGAGACCCGATTGCACATCAGTGGCAGAGAACTGAGGTCAAAGTAAGTATCTGCTTGCCCGGCGCCCCGGCTGCTCTCGGCCCTTTTACATTAGCTCGACTGATCCTTTGTGACAGTCCCGTCAGAGAGACAGGGCAGGGGTTATTTATGCTCGCTTAGTGGAAGGGAAACAGGCCTCGAGGCCGCAGAACTTGACCAGGCTCACACTGCCAGTTAAGGGCAAAGCAAGAACTCAAGACTGGCACCACTCGCCTTCATTTCCCAGTGGACTTGAGGTCCGTGGGAACACCATGCCTGCCACCTGACCGGCACTGGCCAACGTGTCCTAATCAGCGAACGAGTGATATAAATAACTTGATATTCACCAGATCACTAGCTTTGACTTTTATTTCTTCGCGCACTGATAACTTGCTGTGGCATTCAGCAAGGTGTTCTAGCCGATTTCAGGCTGTCGGCCCATCTGTAAAGAGAAAAAATACCCGTCACAGGCCAGTGAAATTTACCTTTTGAGGCCCGGTTGGTCAGGTCATCCACTTCTCAATTTTTAAATGGTGAGTGTCTTCACTACCTCCAGGGCTAGCCAGTCCTTGTTTGTGAAGCTGATTTTTCTCATTTCCTCTGGTCTACACCAGGGCCGTTAGGGATGGATTCAGGAAGCATCATTCATTCGGCACACATGCGCAGAAGATTGCTGGGAGCACCCCTCTATTATGGGCTCCTCCAGGGAGTCCACAGAAGGTGTAGAGAATGAATTTGCTCCTGACGTGCAGCCAGGGCCCTCCTCTTCAAATGGATGTCCCGCCCAAGTGGTCTCCACACCATGAGGAAAGAGATAGTTTTAAAAAGGACATGGCCTCTTACACAGTCTCAAATAACCACCTAGGAACCACGAAGTGATGTTTGTGAGTCAGTAAATCGAAATACCAGAGTTTCTGAGTGGAATGTATGAAATAGCTGTCACGATTAAACTCTGTTTAACGGCTCATGACAAATTGACGGCCTGCAGCGGGTACCGGTTTATTTTACAGAATAGCTGAAACCTTCGGATTTCAAGAAAATTACATCAAAATTGTCATCAACAAGAAACAGCTTCAACTAGGTATGTCATGGCAAAGTGCAGAATTTTAAATCGGGTTCATGTAATGACACCGCATCTTTTTTCTTCCTCTTTTTCTGCTCACCAATTTCTAGCGGCTTTCTTGGACACATAGTCTAAAACTGATCGTCGTAGTGTTCGCTAAAATAAGCACGTAGAGCAGAAAGCAAGTTTTCTAATCAGCATTTACTATCTGTTCTGTGCTGGCGGGAAGAAAGACACTCATTACAGGTCTGAGGAATGGAGATGCAGAGGCCACAGCAAAAAGGTGGTGGCAGTGGTTCTCAAGCCGGGCGATTTTGCCACCCAGAGGACATTTGGCAATGTCTGGAGACGATTTTGGTTGTCATGACTTGGTTGTGGGGTGCGGGTGGGGGCTTGTGCTCCTGTCACATAGGGAGTAGAGGCCAGGGACACTGCTGAACATCAGATCAGGCACAGAACAGCTCCCACGACAGACTCACTTGGCCCACGATGTCAGTAGTGCTGCTGTGAGAAACCCCTGGCCCTGTGAACTTGTGCAGTGTTAGAATGTTCTTCCTAACAGAAGCAGGAAGCCATGGATGCTGGGGCGGGGCAGAGGGGGGTGGCGAGTGCGGCACGACATATTTGGGTTTCAAAGGTCCCTTTGGCTGCCCTAGGGAGATGGACTTGATGGAGGCACGAATAGACTTGGGCGACCAGTTCGCTGTTGCAGCAGTTTGGGCGGGCACTGCAGTCTGCTCCCAGTAAGTTCTTCTGGCTTAGAGAGTCAGGTTCACATCCTCGCTTGACGGAACACAGCCTGCACACAGCCCTAGGCTTCCTTTCCAGCGTCTCCGCGAGCCATTTCCCGTTGTCTCTTGCAGGTGTCATAGACAGCTTTTCACTGTCATCTCTGTGACAGTGCTGTTTGTGGTATTCTTCATGGGTTGGAAATCCTTGATTTTGTCGTTATCAAATCCATCAATTTCCACCTTATCATTTGCGTTTTAATAGTTACTTCCCCACCCCCACCCCAGGGCCACACAGTTTTCTACATTTTCTTGTATTAGTTTAATCTGCGTGAGGTCCGTAATCTGTCCGGAGGCCCCCTTTATATTTAAAGGCTAAAGATCGAACTTATCTTGCTGTTGCCACACTGCCCTCCGGTGCCTCCTTCGGTGTCAGAGCTCTGTTTCTGCACTTCCTGTTCTTTCCTTTGACCTATAGGTTTATTCCTGGGCCAGAAGCATAGAGGGTTTTCTGTTGGGGTGTAACTGACATGTAACATTATATGAGTTCCAGGGGTACAGAGTAATGATTCGATGTTTGTATATATTGTGGAACAAGCACGATGATCTGTCGTCTCACGTAATTAATTTTTTTTTTCTTGTGAGAAGAACTTTTATTCTCTTAGCCACATTGAAATATAAAACACAGTATTGTTCGTTGTAGTCACCAGGCTGCACATCAGACAGCCCAGGACGGACTTACTTTGTAACTGAAGTTTCTACCTTTTGACCACCTTCACCCGTAGAGTTCTATTAACCGTGGTTTTGTTGTAGTTTTAAAATCTGGTAAAAGGAGTCCCCTTCTTGGCTCTTTTTTTTTTTTTTTTTTTTTTTTTTTTTTTTTTAAGTTTATTTGGGGAGAAAGAGAACCAGCAGGGAGGGGCAGAGAGAGGGGGGGACAGAGGATCCAAAGCGGGCTCTGTGCTGACAGAGAGCCTGATGTGGGGCTCGAACCCATGAACTGTGAGATCATGACCTGAGCTGAAGCTGGACTGAGCCACCCAGGTCCCCCTCGGCTCTTTTTTATTAAGGTGACTGGGCCATTGGTGTATCTTTATTTTTCTACATTAGAATGGTTGCCGAGTTTCTCAAGAAAAAAATCCAACTGGAGTTTTCCAGAAAAACATTCCAATTTGTGTGTTTATAGTTCATAATATTTCATTCTTTTAAAATCTGTACGTATGTGTGTTTATTCTTCATTTTGATGGTGGTCCATTTGCATCTTTGACTTAGTTTTTGTTAGGTTTGTGTATTTGATTACTTTTTCATGGAACCAGGTTTTGATTAGTTTAATAAGCTCTTTTATTCTGGTTCATTGATTTCTGCCACTATTTTTTCCACGTTTATTTATTTTGAGAGAGAGAGAGAGAGCGCGCAAACAGGGGAGGGAGACCGAGAATCCCAAGCAGGCCCTGCACTGCCAGTGTGGAACCCGACGTGGGGCTCGAACTCGCAAGATCATGACCTGAGCTGAAACCCAGAGTCGGACGCTTAACCGACTGAGCCACCCAGACGTCCCTCTGCCAGTAGCTTTATTTCCATTTTATGTGTGCAGAACCTGGGTCCTAGGAAATACGCACTTTACTCAGGGTCACAGAGCTATAAAGGGATAGAACCCAGGAGGTTTGCTTTTAACTGCCACCGTAGATCTCCCGCCGTGCCCCACTGCACCGGGGCTTCTCGCCCGTTGCTGCGAACCCGGTTTGTGGTTCGTCCAGCTACAGGGGAGGAAACTTCACCGGTTGCTTTTACCCCCTGCCTAGCAGCAGCTGAATTACATGGGCTGTCACCGAGTCCGTCACGCAGTGGTTTGCAAGTACTCGGGCAGGTTTAAGAGCTCACGTAGGGACACAGAGAATGGACCGCTTTCCAGCCTCAGTGGCTCTTTTCGTAATGAGCATTTCGGATTTGTGCAGGGAAAACTCTTGAAGAACAAGGAGTGACGCACAACGTGAAAGCAATGGTGCTTGAACTGAAACAGTCTGAAGAGGATGTGAGGAAAAACTTCCAGGTTGAAGAAGAAGAGCAAAATGAAGCCGAACTGAAAGAAAAAAGAATCCAGAGGACCAAGAGAGGCCTGGAGATCTTGGCGGAGAGAGGTACACAGCACTCTGGGCTCTTTATCTCACTCAGGGTCTTACAGGCGGTGGCAGATCAGACCTGGGGGGGAGGGCGGGGAGGGGGAGGGGGCTCACCGTTCTCATGGGCTCTTGTGCCCCACGGTCTAGTAGTTCAGTGTCCCCGTCACTGCTTTTTAGCGTCGAACTAACGGGGTTCCTTTTGGCTTTGTTGCAGCTGAGATGGTGGTGGATCCAGAAACCACGCCGTACTTAGACATAGCTAACCAGACGGGTAGATCCATCAGGATTCCCCCTTCAGAAAGAAAAGTAAGGACGATAGAAGTTTGTGGCTCGCGCTTCGACTGGCTGTCCAGAACAGAAGTGGTTTGCTGGTTCTTGTATCTTGGACTATTAGAAAGGATTAGAAATAGCTTTCTGGTTGAGCATATAAACGGGATGTCACCATATGGTGAGCACCTGGGTACAGCGGACTCACCCTGTGATTTTCAGTGCAGTGGAACGGGACAGCATGATTGCACTGTCCCGCGGCGGTGACTTGGAACATTCCTGAGTAATGTGACGCACTGCCTTCAGCATAAGTGGCTTCCCGGGGCAGTGGTAGCTTTGATATGGTGTTTTCACTAGAGGGCCATGTCCCCCAAGGGATGGATTGGGGGGGGGGGGCTGGGGTGGGGGCTCTGTAACTTGGGAAGAGTCTGACAGGCGATTCTGCCATCTCACCCCAGTCCCCCAGTCCCCCTCTCCGTGTTCGCTAGCTTGGAATAGGCAGGAGGTGGTTGTCCCCTGGAACATACCCAAGCTGGTCTTTTATGGCAGCGTTCCACAGCCGCGACCCCGAGATGAGAGAGCTAGAGTCCAGGACCTTCTTAGAAAGAAGAGCTAGAATGACGGTGGGCCAAGTCCATTTTAATTTTTGTCTTTATTTTTTTTTAATGCTTATTTATGTTTGAGAGGAAGCACAAGCAAGGGAGGGACAGAGAGAGAGAGGAAGACAGAGAGGGAGACGGGATCCGTCAGCTCACAGGCCGATGCGGGGCTGTGTGTCACCAACCGTGAGATCGTGGCCTGGGCCGAAGTTGGAGCTTAGCCGACTGAGCCACCCAGGCGCTCCCTAATTTTTCCGTCTTTAAAAGACAAGTTTGTGTAGGTCTCAGGATATGAATTACTCCCTTGAAAGTGAAGGATTAAAGTCACGTTTTTTGTTTTTTTGGTTTTTTTTTTTTTAATTTTTTTTTTCAACGTTTATTTATTTTTGGGACAGAGAGACAGAGCATGAACGGGCGAGGGGCAGAGAGAGAGGGAGACACAGAATCGGAAACAGGCTCCAGGCTCTGAGCCATCAGCCCAGAGCCCGACGCGGGGCTTGAACTCACGGACCGCGAGATCGTGACCTGGCTGAAGTCGGACGCTTAACCGACTGCGCCACCCAGGCGCCCCTAAAGTCACGTTTTAAGAAGAGGACTTTGTAGCCATCAGTGGATTGATCGGTGTTTGTTTTTAAATGTTGGTGATTATTCGCCACAGCTGTCTTACATTAAATGACGATATCCAGATCTTTTCCGAAAACATTTACAAGACTGAATTATAAACTCAAATCTAAATATCAATGAACTTAAAGCATTTTCTGCATTACTTTTTTTTTTTTTTTTTTTTTTTTAAGTAAGCTCTATGCCCAGCATGGGGTAGGAACTCATGACCCCAAGACCAAGAGTCACATGCTCTACTAACCAAACCAGGCAGGCGCCCCTGGATTGCCTTTTAAAAATTGTTTTAGAGGGGCACCTGGGTGTCTCAGTCAGCTGAGCATCTGACTTCAGTTTAGGTCTCAATCTCACGACTCAGGAGTTCGAGCCCCACATGGGGGCTCTCTGCTGTCAGCCTGTCAGCTCAGAGCCTACCTACTTCATTCAGATCCTCCATCCCCCTCTCTCTGCCCCTCCCCTGCTTGTGCTCTCCCCCAAATAAATAAGTGTGTAAAAAATAATAAAAAATAAAGAAAACATTTTTTAGAAATATTAGAGCTGACAGTTCAGAAAAAAACTTCATCAAGACTAGAAAGTGAAATGAATATGTTTTCTAAAAAGGATACAAACAAGCATCTCTGGTTACTTCTTTATGTGTTCAGTCTTTGAGAGTACTAGAAATCCATCTAAGTCACCAGGTACCAAAATAAACTGCTGGAAACAAAGGGGGCAGGTGCTGGCTGTGACCGTAGCAGTCACATTGAATTGAGTGCTTGATCTCAGCATTTTGATGAAATGAAAGCATTGATTGTATTTTTCTTGATTTCGGCTTTTAGATTCAGTTGTGATTTTGTTGTCATTGTTTTTTTTAATCTTTATTTGATTTCTTTAGACTTACTGTGCTTTTAATAGAATTTGTTTTATTATAGTTTAAAGTGATGTTTTTTTTAAATCCGTATTTTTTTCTAGGCCCTTATGTTAGCTATGGGATATCATGAGAAGGGCAGAGCTTTCCTGAAAAGAAAAGAATATGGAATAGCCTTGCCATGTCTGTTGGATGCTGACAAGTATTTCTGGTAGGCGCTTTTGTATTTGGTGAATACCAGTTATAAGGAAGATTTCCCAGTTAAGGAAGGTCTTCCCTGTGAAGAATTTTATAGACATACGCACTTACTGTCCTTACGGCAAGCATGCGGGACATAGGTCTGGGTTTTGTGATGCGTCGGCAGCCTGCCCCATCCGTCACGCAGGCCCCGTCAGCTTTCCCCCTCGTGGTTTTGGTGTGGATGTTGATGATCATTCCCCAAATCTATTGTTTTATCAGGGGCTGCAAAACAGTGATACCTGCTGCATTTATTGCCGGGATTTTCCTGGGAAGAAATATTTTTCCTCATCAGCTAATTGGGTTACAGTCAGGTACAGTTTGTACAGAAAGAATAAAAAGCTCGGTTCTTCCCTCTTGTTTTCTTGTTTTCAGAATAAATGAGCGGCTTCCCTAGAATTCCCCAAAGGGGATATCGGCAGTGAATTGGGTTTTCTTTTTCTTTTTTTTTTTTTTTAAAGTATCAGCGTGAACTCATGGACTTGAACACATTCCATGTATTTCAAACCTCAGTGCTTTAAATTGACCGTCTTTGGCCAGCAAGTGGGTCCTGGCTGTCCTTCATGTTTTTGACCTGATCCCAGCGGTCTTGGTCTCTGGTGTTCCAGACGCCTCCTGCCCATTCCCTGCCCCAGGCCAGGAAGCAGCCGTTTCCCAAGGATTCCTAATTCCCCTTAATGGGAAAAGGCACTGAGACACTATAATCCTGAAAGAAGAAACATTTGAAAATCAGACTTGAGATTTAAGAATGGTCTGAAGTTAACATTCGGGTAATTTTTTCCCCCATTTTGACGAATCCCCCCAAGATGTATCGTACACGTCAAGAAAATCAATACAGACGTTTACGGTTTGCCAAACGTACTAGCACGAGGCCTCGGGCTTTAAGTGAACACATCCCAATTTAAACTGACTTAAGAAAGGGGATTTGTTGTTTTGAATATTTGGGAGAAGGAGGCGAATCTGAAAATAACCAGAACGAGGGCTTGGTGCCTTTCGGGTTTTCTTACTCTGCTGGTCTCTGCTTCTATGCTGGTTTCATTTTCTTCGACTAGACACGGTGCAGGCGGTAAGTTAGGTCCCTCAAACTCGGATACGGTTTCTCGTTTCCTTCCATAATTGTTTGTAACTTTTGGTTAGGAAAATTTCAAGTACACATAAAGATTAGTATAGTGAATTCCTGTACACTTTTAATCCAGCTTCAGCAGTTACCAAGACGTGGTTGACCTTGATTTGTCTGCATGAGCCTTTCTTCATCTTTTTATCCCATATAAATCCTTGAAATGATTTTCGGGTCTCCAGGAACCCCCGAATAAAAATAACCGTATCTCCAGTTCACGGTACGTTAACGTGTTCAGTAAGCAGTAGGTATACTCATCCAGGAATAGTTGTCAGTGCCTCAGCAGAGAATGACACTTTTTCCCTGAAGCTCTGTTTATTTGGGCTACCTTATTGGCATACGTTGGGTGCGAGTGCTTCCTCTTGGTAGAGACGAGCGCTGACACACGTCAGGGATGTGCGTGTGTTGTTTCCTCTCCCACGTGATGATTTCCCACCTTCACGGTGGCCAAGAGTCCCGTCCCAGCTCTCTGTTCTACATCTGGAGGGATGGTAGGTAGTATGACCGCGAGTAGTTTCTTCCCCTGTTTAAAACTACAAGTGAGAGTTCTGCTTTGGGCCATGATGGAGTCACAGTGACTGGACTTACCCTGTCACCGAAAGCAACTGAAAATTTGGGCCAGGTGTCTGAAAACTCGAGTTTCCGAGCAGTACAGGACAGCGGTCGCTAAGGTGGAGGAACAGACTAGGGGAGCCCTGTGATTGTTTCAGCTGGCTGCCCAGAGCATCTTTAGACTGCAGTGCAGGGAGGAGAAACCCAGATGCAGCCTCCTGGTCCCGCCGGAGTCGAAGCCAGGAATCCAAGGAGGCCAAGATGTGAGAGGAGAGAGAGCTGCCTCTGCCTGAGGGAGGATGTCAGAGAGCTTCAGCGGGTCTCGTTGGAGTATTCTGTTGAGTCACGATCAGCACATGCGTGTGAGGAAACTACCCAAGGCAGGGGAAAACCCCGCCCGAGAGGAGCAGAGAACAGTCTTCAGAGTTCGGAGGGCCGAGAATAATCTGCGTTCCCGCCAGCCACAGTGGGAATCTTTTTGGTCACAGGCCGTCGCACAGAATTCAGAAGGGTGTTGCCTCAGCAGTAGGCCAAAATTCTCTCCAAGGGCTGCTGTGGTCCCACCTAACCAAGCTTAAAAGCAAGCCTTAAAAGGATCACGTGGTTTTCAAGTAACTGCCTCTCAGACAAAGCTCAGTAATACTTCCAGCAATACAGAAACATCCACTTGCCAATTAAGAACTAGCAGTCCTGCAAAGAAGCAAGCAAACAGAACCCCACACTAAGGAGAAAGACCCAGTCAATGGAAACAGACTCGGAAGACAGAATTAGTAAGTGGGGACATTGAAACGGTTACTAGAACTGCGTTCCGTATGTTCAGGAAGGTAAAGGACGGACGGAGCATGTTAAATAGACCCCTGGAAGACACACTGAAGACCCACGTTGGAATTGCAGAGATGAAAAACCGCACGTCTGAGGTGGAAAGCATCGGGTGGGATTAAGTGTACATCGGACCCCACGGAAGAAAAGATGGGTACACGTAAAGGTGAGGCAACAGAAATGATCCAACAGGAAGCTGAAAGGACTAAAAAAAGAAAAAGAGTGGGGGGGGGGGGCACATCATCCACAAGTTATAAAGCAGCCTCAGATGACCCTATTTGTGGATAATTGTAGGCCCTGAAAAAGGCAGCTGGGACCAAAAAAAAAAAAAATAAATAATGGCCCCAAATTTTCCCAGTTTGATGAAAACCCGTAAACCCCCAGATAAAAGGACCATAATGAATCCTAAGTAAAGGAACTATGGAAAAACTACACCAGGGCATACTGTGATCCGGTTCCTTAAGGCCAGTGATAAAAAGACTTCTTAGCCAACCTTCCCTGAAAGAAAACGGAGATACGTAGGCTTAGCTTACGTGTCTTGAAACTAGTATCTTTATTTTACATAAAAATTTTGAACTCATAAGGCAAACAGACTAAGTTTCTGTTAAGTAACTGACTTCAGCCCAAATGGGATTTAATTTTTCTAAAGGTAGGCTCAGTAGGCTTTATTTAAATAAACGTTGCTCATTTAGGTATTTCAGTTAATGTTTTTTAACATGAGAACTTTTTGACTGCTGATTGTGAAAGCCGCTAAAACCACAAGCTGAAGCGGTATTAATAAAAATATATTCTATGGTACAATTTGATACAAGGCTTTGAAAATTTTGTTTTTTTCTGAGGGATCCAATCAGGTTCAATGACAGGCCTAAGAGTTTCAGAATTACTACGTATAAGCAATGATTTTGTGGTCTCTTATAGGCCTCTCTATGAATAGAAAGTGTTGTTTTTAAAACTAAAAGAATGAAATGTATTTCTCAGCTGTGAGACTGGTGTTTGTTTTCATGCTGCACAGTACTGCGTTCGGGCTTGAACTTGTACACAGGCTTCTATGCCTACCTGAAATGAGGCAGTTCCTGCCCTTGCCCTTTGTGCTTATTAAACACGAATGAGCCTGTGCACACATACAAGATCTTGAAAACTGTGACAAAATGTCCCCTGCTTTCTTAGGGATGGCAGGCTAATCTGTCACAGAGACAGAGGGAGTCTAGAAAGTAAGATCACCTTGAACATAAGATCCTTCCTCTTCCCTTAAGGGCAAGTTCTCAGGCTGAGCAGGCATTCTGAGAAAGTGCCCCTGCCCAGAGGGGGCGCCTGGGTGGCTCAGTTGGTTGAGCCTCCAGCTTGGGCCCAGGTCATGATCTCAGGGCTCGCGAGTTCAAGCCCCACGTCGGGCTCTGTGCTGACGGCTCAGAGTGTGGAGCCTGCTTCAGATTCTATGTCTCCCCCTCTCTCTGCCCCTCCCCTGCTCACGCTCTGTGTCTCTCTCTCAATAATGTTTAAAAAAAAATTAAAAACAAAAAAAAAAGTGCCCATGCCCAGCCATGCAGCTGTGCGTGTACGTGTGTAAGATATGGTGTGTATGTTACAAAACCTTCACAAAGAGGAGAGAAGCCTGCTTTGGCATATTTCTTTTGCATACGCGTGTAGACTGTCCCGGGCGCACCCCCGAGGCCTGACGTTCCACTTAAGAGACTCCTGCTTTACAGCGTAAATGCCGCCATCGCATTTCATGGGTTTTTCTTTTTTTCTTCAGGCAGATTTTGATGGGCAAGGTGGGAAGCTTGAGGGCATGTGGATTTTGCAGTTTGATACAAGAGCAATGTTATTTTTTTTGATAGAATACCCGTGAAAACAAACAGCCAAGACCTTTCTCTTTTAAAAAAACGTTTTTAATGTTATTTTTGAGAGAGAGATACAGAGTGTGAGCGGGAGGGGCAAAGAGAGAGGGAGACATAGAACCCGAAGCATTCTGATGTGGGGCTCGAACTCACAAACCGTGAGATCCCAAGTCGGATGCTTGACCGACTGAGCCACCCAGGCGCCCCCCAAGTTTGTCTAGGTGTAACACACGATTCCAAATATTTTCCTTCCTTGTCGACGAGGAGGTTCAGATTTCAGGCCTGGATTTGCATGATGAATTTCTAAAAATCACATTTAAAATAAATAATCTTGATGTCCATCTTTGTCAACATATCATTGTCTTGTTTTCTCCCTTTCTCTGGACCTGGGTTTAGCCCTGCTGCGACAGCTACAGAGTCGCATTTAGCCTGTACCTGGGCCCCCACATCCGTAAGCTTTTAGAGCCTGGCATTTTCTGGATCCTTTTTCCTCCCACCTTGCCTGTGACTGCATATGAATACCTTGTTTTCACCAGTTGGGGCGTTCCCAGTAAGCAGTGATTTTTTTTTGGGTGTGTCTTTAAAGCACTGGTTCTTAGCTTTGGCTGTATGTTAGAATCACCCAGGGAGATACTCGACATACAGCATCCAGGCCCTATCTCCAGACGTTTCTATTACAACTTGATGTAGATGGAGTCTCAGCATCAGTATTAACCAAAAAAAAAGAAAAAAGAAAAAATTCCTCACTTCCAGGTGATTCTGATTTGGAGTCAGGGTTGGAAACCTTTGCTTTAAACCATGGTCTCCTCATGTTTGCTGACGGGTTTTGACACGGTGACCCCAATTTCCACTTCCTGCTGAACGTCTTTCCCGGCACAGCAAGGCTGTGCGTGTGTTTATGCCCAGGGCAGATGGTATTAGACCGTTATTCCTGAGCCCTAACTGCTTTTTCCCCATTGGGAGGATTCAGCTTATAAATACAGCTCCCTTCGCAAACATAGGGGTCTGTGCTTTAGAGCAGCCGGTCTTTGGAAATACAGCGAAACCTGGAAAAGACTTGCAGAAATTCAGAAAAGGTTGTTAATGCTCCCTTTGTGTGCTGTCCCCCCCCCCCCCCCACCACCACCAGTGAGTGCTGCAGGGAGCTGTTGGATACGGTAGATAACTATGCAGTGCTCCAGCTGGACATAGTGTGGTGTTACTTCCGCTTGGAACAACTGGAATGCCTTGACGACGCAGAAAAAAAACTAAACTTGGCTCAGAAATGCTTCAAAAATTGTTACGGAGAAAACCATCAGAGGCTGGTCCACATAAAAGTATGTTACTGTACTTTGTTTATGTATCATTGAGCCCATGTCTAGAACTTGAGCTGCATTCCTGTTAAATAAATATTCCTGTTGGAGGTGGCCGCCAAAAGGCGATTTGATGGTCGCATGCATGGTGCTCGTTTTATGTGCTTTTTCGGTGGGGTGGTTAAATGTTCTACAAGGTGGGCTGCTCAGTGTGTAGCCAGAGGAACACAGTTTTCCAGCCACAAAACCCCCGCTGATGGTCACCCCGACCAAGAGAGCTTGGTGACTGTGTTCAGTAGAGTCTCGTGGAAGATTTAAATGCAGGAAAAAAATAGACATTTTGAATGGTAACAGTTCCCACGAGTGAGTCACAGCTCAAGAACTGTGATTTGAATAGGATTTTTCTAAGGTGATTTCCACAGGTCAGCAGAATTCTGCTTGGAAATCTCAGGGCAGCATAAAACCTCCCTGGTTTGGGTTTTTGTGTACTTCCTTCCCCTCCAGGAGGAATAAACGTTTTCGTTACGCTGTTTTGCCCCTGTGGGGATGAAAGGGATTACAAGGGTGAACATTACAGCTCTGTAATTAGAAACAAGACCATTTTATTCTTTTTTCTTCCCCAATAATTTTAGGGGAACTGTGGGAAAGAGAAGGTGCTGTTTCTAAGACTTTACTTGCTTCAAGGTATCCGAAATTATCACAGTGGAAACGGTGAAGAGGCTCGTGAGTATCTCAACAAGGTAAGAAAGTGAATACTCCAAAGTGGTAACTGTTTTCACCTACCTTTTTTTTTTTTTAATCCCCCAAAGTTAAGTATTTCATAAACTCAGCAGTTTGTGACTTGTAAAGGACATGCATGTATCTCCCGTGTTCTCCGCCTCGTACATACCACAAACATACTTGTATCCGTTAGGGTGTAGGTGAGATGCTGTGATAAGGAAACCTCAACAAGACAGTGGCTGTAATTGGCTAGAAGTTTCCATGCCTGTCTGCCATCTGGCAGTGGAGAGGTGAGCAGGCGGGGTCAGTAGAGCAGCTCCGCCAGCCTGTGTGCGGCAGCCAAGGATGCTCCTGTCAGTCCCCTTCCAGCCAGCAGAGGGGGCAAGAGAGAGAGAGAGTCCAGGGCGGCCTCGGGAAGGGCCGGAAGTTGGGGCTGTCTCTCCTGCTACGTGCCCCTGGCTGGGACTTAACCCCCTGGCTACACCCAGTTGCAGGAGGGGGTGAGAAATGCCATGTGCACAGCTCCAGTTCAGGGGATTTGATTACATAAACGGGGGAGATAGTGGATACCGGCCCCTCCCATGATACTCCAGAGGCCTGTTGCCTTCTGTTACATTATGATACATCACATGCACAGCGTGGGATCTGTAGGGATCTGTATTCTACTCGAGCTAGTTGATGACAGGTAGAGTTGAAGAGTTTTTATCTAAAATCTGACACAGCCCTCAATCACATAGGGTACAAGCTAATTTCTTTCAGGCTTTAGCCTTGTGTTCAGCTTTAATGTTGTTATAGTTAATGATTCGTGTATTTTTTCCTTGTCTGCAGGCTCGTCAACTCTTTAAAGAGCTATATATTGATCCATCAAAAGTTCACAATTTGTTGCAGTTGGGATTTACTGCCCAGGAGGCCCGGCTTGGCCTGAGGGCATGTGACGGGAACGTGGACCACGCGGCTGCCCACATTACCAACCGCAGAGAGGTACCTTAACGTGGTCTCGGCGACACTGGGGCTCCGCCTTTGCGTAGGTGTGAAACTCGAGGCAATAGTAAGCCTGTTTCCAAAACGCTATAGCTCTTGGATTGGAAGGAAGAGAAAAAGATTATTCCATGGTAGTTATTAACAACAAGGAGCTCTTTATACTTCGGACTGGGAGGAAACAGGAGAAACTTGTCTCATTTAATTGAATTCATCTTCAGGCAGCGTGGTTTCCTCAGTTTTATTTTCTGCTGCAGCAGCAGTAGCTCCTAAGCGTGTCGTCCAGGTAGCCTGTCTGTGCGGGTCTTTGCTCTCTTTCTCTCTCTTTGCTTACCATGGTAGATTCCGGAAACCAGTTTAAAGGGGGGGGGTTGTTTTCCCTTGGAGCCGTAGCTGTAGTTTGGGATGGCATTCTTAGCTGGAAACGTGAGTCAAGTCATAGGAGCAATTAACATTATGAAGGCGAAGGGACAAAACTATAATCATTTGGAACGATTATAAGTAAGTAGATTTTCGGGGGCACCTGGATGGCTCAGTGGGTTAAGCATCCAACTCTTGACTTTGGCTCAGCTCATGATCTCACGGTCTGTGGGTTCGAGCCCCACATCTGTCAGTGCAGAGCCTGCTCGGGATTCTCTGCCTCCCCCCGCTGTCTGCCCATCGTCCACTTTCTCCCTCTCTCTCTGTCTCTCTCTCTCAAAATAAACATTAACAAAAATAATTAAGTAGATTTTGGAGCTGGAGGGCATGTTACCATATCTAACATGCTAGTTTTCAGTAAAAGAGTATTTGGTCAGGAAAGCCCAGTGTGGTCCCTGGCCTGCCTGGTGCGGGAGTGGATCCGTGGGCCAGTTACACAGCAGCCAGTCCGAAGGGCTGTTTTGGCTTCACCTTTTAAGACCCCAGCTGGTAGCTACCTTTCTGTCTGCCAGTCTGCCCGACTGCCCCCCTGATCATGGTCCGTTGGGTCTTGCTGTAGAAGTCAGTGAGTGGGTGAAGGCAGAGACTTGGAAAAGCTAAGTTTTGTGTGTTTTTGCATTTCACACAGTCTTATTCAGTACTAGGGCGCCTGGCTGGCTCAGTCGGTAGGGTGTGCAGCTCTTGATCTCAGGGTCGTGAGTTCAAGCCCCACATTGGGGATAAGGCTTAAAAGTAGATGAATACACAAACAAGTTCAGTACTAGGAGAAAAGCAAGCATTGCTGAGACTGCATTTGTTACGCTAATTTTGATTGTAAGATTTCCCTAGCATTTGGAAAGCCAGCATTTTAAAATGAGACACTGAAAAATATTTCTCATAATCTTTCCTTACATTTGTATATACTTTAGAGTTTATAAAAAACATTCTCAGGGTCATGACGTCACTCAGTTCTGCCTGTGATCGCCTGAGGCCGCTGGGGCAGATAATTATCGGTTTTACAGATGAGGAAAATGGGGCTCAGCGGTTGACGTTTCTGGGGTTGTGGGTCAAATCAGTGGTGAAACCTGAACTAAGCCTCTGGTTTTCTCATGCACTTTCCGCGCCCATCTGACAGCAGCATTCTGATGAGCTTTTACCAAAGGTTCTGAAAAGCCAAGAGATACTGTGAGGGGGCAAAAATGACCACTTCCTGACTTTATAAGTAGCAAAAATAAATGTTAAAGAACAGTGGAGTCCTACCGTAGTCCATTTACTGAACCAAGTCCTAAGCCCTTGGAGAAAATCAAGGGCAAGATGGTGTATGCAGAGCGGTTGACCCGGTTCACTCTTGGACCCGGTGGACGTGTTCAGGGTGCTTTGGGTTGAGAGCAATAAAAACCCCAATCCAAGCTGGCTTAAACTCTGGGCAGGAAATTACTGGCCTGCTTCGCTGCTCAGAGGCAGCATGAGTCTCCCTCAGGTTAGTTGGGCCAGTGGCTTCCCCCTGGGGCGGAGAGCTTGGCTTCCGGGTCTGTCCACTGTCTGTAGTCAGGGTCCTCTCCTCACCCCAGGAGCTCGGTCTGCGCTTCAGAATCATCTGAGCAACCCCGAGCTGCTCGCTGACTGGCTGCCTTCTAAGCAGTCACTGTGGGGGCGGAGGAGGGAAGACACTAGAACCGCCCCCCCCACAGCCCTTCCTGGGGCCTCCCCGGGGCTCGTCCCGAATACAGGCTGGTTCCCCTTCGGGCCAAAGCAGCAGACACCGAGGTGGCCGCAGTGCTGAAGGGCTGGGCGGCAGTGAGAGGCAGATGTCCCCGTTCCCCCGACGCCCCCGAGCCCGCTCCGCATGGGAGGCTGGGCTGGGTACCCGGCACACGGTGCAGTGCCCACTGTCCTCCGGTTGGTCTGCTTTGTGTCTCCGCTTTCTAGTATAAAGAGAAACGTCAGAAAAGATTGTGTATCCTCTTGTGTACCGACACGAATAAGAGCTGGTGTAGACATTTGTAATTAAACAGAACTCCGTGAAGCTCCAACTGAGTCTCAGGTCTGTGTGACGTGAGCCCCGTGTCTCCCGGCTGGCTGCGTCTTGCTCTGGGTTCCAACGCCACACACGTTTCTTAGCCCCCCCCCCTTTATTTTTTTAATGTTTATTTATTTTTGAGACAGAGACAGAGCATGAATGGGGAAGGGTCAGAGAGAGAGGGAGACACAGAAGCAGAAGCAGGCTCCAGGTTCTGAGCTGTCAGCACAGAGCCTGACGTGGGGCTCAAACTCACGGACCGTGAGATCATGACCTGAGCCGAAGTCGAAGGCCCAACTGACTGAGCCACCCAGGCGCCCCTTCTTAGCCCTTTGAAATACGAGTGGAAGAAGCCGAAATCGGAAGCGGTGATGGGCAGGTGGAAGGCAGCTTGGGCGGCGGGGAGGCGCGAACAAAGGTGGAAACGTGAGGGCCACAGAATCGCTCTGCTGGCCTGCGTGGCTGTGGCGCCGGCAGGATGGGGGCAGCTTGGGGGTGTGGGGGCCGGGGGGCGAGGAAGGGGCACCGGCACCTGATCGGGTGGGACTCGGAGCAGGGGTGAGATGGCCCGGCCTCGGCCTGCGCGGGGTGCCGCGGCAGTGCTGGGGTGGGGGACTTGCTCCAGACGAACACAGGTGAAGGGGGCTGGCCCGCCGCGATGCCCCTGGTGATGCAGGTGCTTACCGGCACCTTGTCCGCTTTGAAACAGGAATTTAGTCTAAGGACGCCTTCGTGCCCGGGGGGGTTTGGGGGAGTCACTCGGTTCTGTGAGTCCTCCTGCTGACTCTGCGGGAATTTCTGGCTGCGCCGTGAGGACTCCTTTCTTCCTAAGAGATGAGGCCACGGCCCCCCCGTGTGCAAGAAGATGGGGGGCACTTGGTGCTTGGGGTGAGCCACGGAGGTAGGAACAGACCTAAGAGAGGAGAGAGAGCCATCTTCTCCGCTGTTCTCTCTGTGTCGGGTGAGAACTGGCCATGTCCAGAATTGTGCAGAAGCCCTCACCCCAGCTCTGCGGTCAACTGTGACCTTGGTCCGCAGGCCACTTAACTTTCTTTAGAGATTTTCTGTCTTCTCATTGGCAAAATGATGAGGTTGGATTAAACTAGTGCTTTTCAGAGTTGTTTTAGCTTGTTTTGTTTTCTGTCAGCAAAATCCGTTTTTTAAAAATTACATTTGTTTTCAAAAATCCTGAACTCTCTTCAGTGGGGCTGGGATGGGAGAGAAGAGGCTAGAACTCTCCACAGCCCTTCTCAGACTCTCGTGGCAACAGCAGGCACTTACGAGACCCGGGGTCAAGAACTGTGGGACTAGATGACCTTTGTCACCTAACATTGACCATTCTGGAGGTTTTAAATAGGCTAATAGGCCCTAGGAGGCATCTGAGTCCCTGCTGCCTGGAGTGGGGTGGGTCGGGTCTGCAGCTCTGCGGTCACCTGGGACACTGCCCCCAACCCCCATTCAGAGTCCACCATTTTAACAAGATCCCCGGGGATTAATGAGGGGCCAGGAAGTACCACCCCCCCTAACCCCCCAGAGAGGGTCCATCCGCTTCTCTGGCCTGGCGGCAATGAGCTCCCTGGTTCCGAGTGGCCTGTTCTGGTCGGGATGGCGGTGACTAAGAGGCACTGTCTTCCGGGCCTGGAGGGAGGTCTCCACCCTAACCCTAACCCCCTGCCCTCGCAGCCCTCATGCTCTTGCTTGGATGAGACGTGCGGAGCGGTTCACTCCCCTTTTGTTACTCGCTTGGCCCGTCGACCCCAAGAATCTTACAGAGCATACCGAGAGGTCTCCCTACGGAATCCCAGTCCCCAACTCGGTGACTTTGCTGTTTTCCTAAAGGAATTGGCCCAAATAAGGAAAGAGGAAAAAGAGAAGAAAAGACGCCGGCTGGAGAACATAAACTCTTTGAAAGGAATGGGCTACTCTACTCACGCGGCCAAGCAGGCCCTGCATCAGGCCAGCGGGAACCTGGACGAAGCCCTGAAGGTAGCGCGTCCCCCGGGGCCTCTCGGCCTGCCCTGAGCGCCCCTGGTGTGGCTGCGGGGCCCCTTCTTCCCCAGACCACCTCTCCGGTGTCCCCCCGCGGCACACGGAGCCCCCCCTCCCAGGGCCTTTGTCCCCAGTCCTGGTATGGATCTCAGGGTCCGTTCTCGTTCTCGGACCCAGTGACGGGGCCAGAAGGACAGACCCCACCTCGGTGCCCGCCCACTGTTGGGCAGCGTCCGTGGGGCAGAACTCTGCGTGAGGTTTCTGTTTGCAGCACCAGGGGTTGGCAGGGACGCAGGAAGGGGACGGTGATGAAAGTTGCAGTATAGTTTTCTTTTCATTAAAACGTTTTATTTGAATATTGTGTTGTTTCTTGATGCAGTCAGTACACGCCGACCTCAGGGAGCGCAGTGTTGGGGACACAGAACACAGCGGAGCGCGGCCGCCCTGTGCGAGCACAGCACGTCGGGGGCGGGGCTGCAGCTGCGTTGTGGGGGATCACGCCCCCGGGGGCGCCTCTCCGGCAGATGTGGGGGACCCTGAGGGGAGCGGGAGCCCCAGGGAGCTGCCGGGGTTGTGCCTGCCGGAGGCTGGGGCCAGGAGGGCGGGCGTCACCTTGTCGCCCTGCCGAGGGGTTCCTGCTGGAGCCTGCCCTGCCCTTGCCTTTTATTCTCAAGACCTCCTGTCCGTTCCCCAGAGGTTTCCACAAGTAAATGTTTACCTATATATTATATAAATAAATATATATGTAAATATATATAAATATATGTACAAAGGCATATATATGCGTAAATAAATATATATATACATACATATGTATATATATATAGAGAGAGATCGATAAACGAATTTGAATATCTAGTTTGGCTTCTCGGCGTTGGAGAACTATAAAAGGCGGAGAATTCTGAATGTGTGCAGGACCGGTGGGGCACCACGGCAGGTTTGAACTGCACCAAGTCGTGCATCAATGCGTGCCACCAGTACGGAAGTGTTTAAAGGGAAAATTCCCAAAGGGGTTTTTTTAGGGTTGAGTAAGCACCGTGTGATATGAAAATCAGGGGTCAAAAGAACTCTTATGCTCGTCTCGACGACATGTGAGATCTAGCTCGTGACACTTTCCAAAGAGAAATTACATTGGTTGGCCCTGCACTGCCTGAGAAGCACTGGCGTGTGTAGCCTTTTGTGGCCTGTCGCCCCGGAGGCTGAGCCCTAACGCAGCTGGGGTTGCCTTGGTAGCTTCCCACCCAGGCGCTCTCGTCCCTTCCTGGGTCCTCAGAAGGGATCTTTTGGTCTGGCTAACCTTGCTCATCCTGCAGATGTTACCTGGGGCAGGAAGCTTTTCAACACCAGCATCCCTACCCCGCCCCGTGTCTGTGTCCGGGGCCCCCTTTCTCTGCTTTCTCAGCACCCTTTGCCTGGTCCCCCCACGGCGTCCTGAACTTGCATGTTGGTGTGTCCCCTGGCCGTGTCTGCCTAGCACAGAATAGGTGCTTGGTTTGTCTGAGTGAGCAGGTGTTCGTGATGAGTAAAGCATGTCCCTGTGTGTTTGTAGATTCTTCTCAGCAATCCGCAGATGTGGTGGTTGAATGATTCAGATCCTGAAACCAACAACCATCAAGAAAGTCCTTCCCAGGAAAACATCGACCAAGTAAGTCAGGATGGATCCGCGTCCCTCCGCCTGCACAGCCTTGCGTGGGATTGCCTAGGGTGACGAGGTTGGCGGCAGGACGGGGCAGGCATGACTCAGGCCCACCCCAGGAGGCCAGCCAAGCACGCAGCAGTTGCAGCGGGTGGAAGTGGAGTAGAAGGCATTTCCTTCAAGAACAGGACGTCAGAAAGCAACTGGAAGTTCTGAGGCTTTTCTCCTTGTGTGTGCACACAGTACTTTACACACCAGGCACGCTTCTTTCAGCCCGGTTCTCTGCCTGTGACCTAAAGAGACGTCACTCTGGCGACTCTGTCCACATCTTCCCTCCCCTGGTAGTACACCTAGTATGTTGTGACTGCTTGACTAACGGTCCTAGTGGCGAGGGTTATCACTTCCCTGCCGGCCCACAAGCCTGCTATGGCTGGGCACTGGCACGTTTGGCTCGTGTCTTCCTCGGTCCCTGCCAGGCAGCCTCGTGTGCACACCGGTGCTAAAGAGCGCACAGTAGGGCAGCGCTGTATGCGTGCCATGGGTTTCAACACGTGTTCCCGCTAGGGCCGTCCTGGCGAGGGCGGGCGCTGGCTAGGGGTGTCGGACGGGTGTCGGCCGTGTGCAGCTGAGGCCCGTCAGTGGCGGCTGCCCCCTCCCTGTGTCCTCCCCCAGCTGGTGTATATGGGCTTTGACGCGGCAGCAGCCGATGCTGCCTTGAGAGTGTTCAGGGGGAACGTCCAGCTGGCAGCTCAGACCCTCGCCCACAACGGAGGAAGCCTTCCTCCTGACGTGCATCTCTCGCTGGAAGGCTGTTCGTCGACACCATCCACGTCCCCTTCCGACTCCGCAGGTGGGTCTGAGGTCTCGAATGCTGACTTGAGAGAGGCCTGCTAACCGGAAGCTGACGGGGGGGGGGGGGGGGGGCGTGACGAGCTGGCGTGGGGACTGATGCGCCTCCTGGGCGTAGGCCCTGGTCTGCGCTATGGGCTGCCCGGAGGGCGCAGCCGGGCTTTGTGGAAGTCGCTGGGGGTCCCTTCCAACTTTCTGTGGCATTTTCTCCTTTTTCTCCTCTTCCCCCTCACCTCAGCTGTTCCCACACCCCTCTGTTGCAGGTGCCTCTAGTGCCTCAACAGATGAAGATATGGAGACAGAAGCTGTCAATGAAATATTGGAAGATATTCCAGAACATGAAGAAGATTATCTTGACTCAACGCTGGAAGATGAAGAAATTATTATCGCAGAGTACTTATCCTATGTAGAAAATATAAAGTCAGCAACAAAAACGGAATAATAGGCAGAAATAAGTACTGAGTTTCTGCTTATAAATTCTATCATGATGAAAAGTCCAGTGCAGGTCGTCTTTTTTTCCTTCTTTTTATCTGATTTTGCTCCAAGAGTGCTTCCTTCTTGGGCACGGGAGGGGCGGGCAGGGAACGGGCCAGCCGTGAAGGTGAGAGGAGACGGTGGGGGTGGGGGTGGGGGGGAAGCGTCCAGAGATCTATTTCCTCTTCATTTTGCCCGGCTCTCCTGCCCTCCTCAGCTCACTGCTGCTCTCTTCCTTCTTCCCACCATGCAGCTCTGCCTTTCAGCTTCAGCCTTGCTGCCCCGTCGCTAAAACATCCTTAAAGTCTTCAACCGTTCCAAGTGCCCTGGGGACCTAGGGAGGAGGCATCCCCTCCAGTAGCCATACCGCATTGTGGCAGACTGAAAGCTCGGTTCTGTGCTCTTAGTTTAGTAAAATATGCACTTGTAATTCAAGGTTGAAGTTGAGAATTTATAGACGTGCAAAATTCTTCTTTACAAAAATAAAATCCTTTTATTAAACAGGAAAGTCCTTAAACGCTGACCAAAGCACCTTATTTTTCATTAGCACTTTCAGATGCTGCGCTGTCATATTAAACTCACTGCCGGCTGAGGTACCTACCAGAGATTATTAAGATATATTTTCTCCAGGTTTGTGGGTTTCTTTGGTGTATCTGTGTTACAGAAGACTGTTTCCAAAGGTATGTAGCTGGCCTCTTAATGGCTCACGTGTCCACTCGGTGTACCACACATTCCCCTGTACGTGTGTGTTAAACGAAAACCCGTCCCAGCACTAGGACACAGCTGGCAGCAGCCGTGCCAGATGTGTTCCTGAGCCTCTTCTCTTCCTGCCCTTCCGGAAGTCTCTGGAAGCGCCTGTGACCATCGAGGGCAGATGGGTCACATCACTGCCATCGACAGGCTGGGGGAAGTGCTTCAACTGTTTCACTAATCATTTTCACAGAGCTTCAACAGCCGTCCAGTTTGGGTGGGTGGGAATCTATTCTGTCATTCTTTTCAAATGGATGATATGGTTGGAAATAAAAGGTGGAAAAGGTATTCAAAAATCGTCAGCCTAACTTTGCAATAAGTTGCTCAAACTCCCTACGCTGCCCTACGTGCTGAAAATGTCTGGGTGGTCTGGAGTTTCCTTTAGACTCCAGGTGCTTGCTGCCATCAATGTCCTCTAAAAAGATGGGACGTCCACAGCAGGGCAGAAGCTGACGGTGGGGAAGACGACGACACAGGGGGGAGGGGAGTTTGGGCTGTCAGGGTCGAGTGGCCAACGACTAAGATGAGGAGGTCTCTCAGCCTCGCCTGAGACCGTGTCTCACTCGGATTTCGGGTCTGAATTGCAGCTTTTAGCCAATCACTGTCCTGGACTTGGGCCAGGCATGGCTTCTAGCTTCCCAAGGGCTCTTTTAACGGTCATAAATGGGCTAGGGAAGCAGAGCCACGCGAGCAGGGCTCGGACGCGGCTTCATTTTCTCGTGAAGAGACGCACAGAAGCCAGTTCTCGAGTGAGGGACCGTCCTGGGTACATACCACGTAAGGAGGGCGGCCCGTCCGGACTTGGGAGACAGGCTCCGGTCCTGGCTTTGCCTCCAGCTGGTGGTGTGAAACTAGACAGAAAGTGACTGAGTGCCACTCCCCGCTCTGGAGGGCAAGAGAAGCCACAAAGGACACTTGGGATGAAAATTTGCCCCCAAGTCTTTAAGGAGTATGGCGAGGCTGAGTCACAGAGGAGGGAGGCCTTGGCGGAGGCTCTCTCTGGAGAGTCAGAGGAGAAGGGAGAACATTCCAGACCTGGGGCCAATGAGGCAGCCACAGGCCAAGTGCGCCACATTCGTGAGGTTACGGCCGTTCTACACCCACCAGAGGATGGACTGGGGGCAGAGAGTGAGGGTGGAGGGACTGCCGAGTGCAACCACAGAACGCCCTGAAAGGCGGGCGGGGGGTCCAGATTTGAGTGGCTGAATACGCGGGCCATTAGGGGTTCGAGAACTCCGGGCAGCAGTGGGTGCAGGTGTGTGTCCGCTAGACGTGCCGCCCTCACCACATCCGACGCTCATCCTTCTCCAGTGAAATGCCACCCGCTCTTGGCTTTGGTGATCCGGGTCCTGACCCTATTCCTGCCCATGTCCCCAAGTACTTCTGTCCTTCCCTATTCAACGTTATTTATCAAAGGCAGCGGATACCTGGTTATCTGGTCTTCGCATCCTCAACGTCTCTAGCAAAGGCTTGTGTGTTGTAGAAACAAATTCCTTGAGCATATTCTGCTACGTAAATACAAAACGACAGTTTTCCGTTTCCTGCTCTCTTCCCGGAGAGGCAGGCGGGAGAACAAAAAATGCGGCAGCTCCTGTTTTCCCATCTGCACCCAGCGGCTGTTTCTCCGGGGATATCACAGCTTGTGTGTTCCAGTCTCTGTTGTGGTCGGCCGGGACGGGGGACCTGAGATGACGCAGGAGCCAAAGCTGTAGACGCAGGAACACGGCATCGGCTGTGCCACCGGGGAGCGTCTGGTCACTCGAGCTGCCTCTCTGCCAGCGACGCAGAGATACCGGCGCAGGTACTCGAGGTGGTCCCTCTCCCCGTCCTCCCTGAAATGCACCTCAGCTCCCTGGCAACCTCCCATGGCCGGCAGGCCCCTGCAGCCGCAGCGGCGGCACCGAGAAGGGCTAGGGAGCGAGGGCTCCCAGACAGTGGGCAGAACGCGCCGAGCCCCACGCCAGACGGCAGGGAAGGGACCCTCCTCCCTCCACGCAGAGCGGGAGCTCCGAAGCAGGGGTGACGCGTCCCCGTTGCCACCTAGACAGGCTGAAGAGCCGGGTCCTCGCCCTCTGGCCTCTCCCCGCGCCAGTGACACTGTAGGGGCCATCAGGCCTCAGCCCCTCACGTCGCCCCGGAGGAGGGGCAGGCCCAGGCCGGGTGCGTGAGCCCCCTGGTTCCGGGAACCCCTCCTCCTCCTGAGAGGAAGCCGAGAGTTTGCGGAACAAAAGACATATTTCAGGGCGCTTTGAAAGGCGTGTATTTCGGTTCTTCGCGAGTGTCCTCCAGACAGTTTGCCAGACTAAGGACAATTGCGGCTTGGTGGCTTTTTGAAGAAATCCCCGTTTCCTCCCAGGTAAGGCTTGGCTTCTGGGACCTCTGCGGAGCCGCAGGCCCTGGGTCGGGAGGGTCCCGCGGGCCAGAGGCGCAGACCTGAGGGCAGGGGCCACTCGGCCGGGGGCGCAGGGGGGGCGGGGGGGGGGGGGTCGGGTTGGAGGGAGGGGCGGAGGAGACTCCGTCCCCGAGGGCGAGCACGGTCCCCCTCCACGGGACGGGGCTGCCAAAGTCCACGGACACGGAGGACGGGCAGAGCCCACTGCCCAGGTCGCGGGCGGGGGTCCGTCGGTCCGCCGGCGGGTGGGTCTCGGGCGCTCAGGCCGGCTGCAGGGGCGCGGCGGCGCAGCCCACCTTGTTGCTGAAGAGGCGGGAGCGGCCGCGCGCGGGGGGCGGCGGGGCGCGGCGGCGGCGGCGCGCACGGGAGGCCGCGCACGTCCCAGAGGCGCAGCGCGCCGTCGTGCGAGGCCGTGTAGAGCACCTGGCCGTGCACCTGCGGGCGCGGGGCGGCGCGTGGGGCGGCGCTGCGGGGGCGCCGGGCCAGCCCTCCCGCCGCGGGGCCCGCAGCTCCGGACGCCGGCGCGAACGCCACCTACCTCGCCGACTCCGCCGGGGGGAGCCGGGCCTCGGGGCGCCGGGGACGGCCTCCCCCTCCCCGCCGAGGCCGCCGGGCTCGCCCTTGCTCAAAGCCCGGGAGCCGGGCGGGAGCGCCTACCTGGATGCAGTTGATGACGAAGGCGTGACCGCGGAACACCCTCTGCAGCGCTCCAGACTCGGCGTCGAAGGCGCGCGCGCGGGCGTCCCCGCTGCCCGTGAACACTGCGAACACAGGGCCACGCTGCCTCCACCTCCTCCGGGCGCCGCGGGGCGGGGAGCAGGGAGGGGCGGGGAGCAGGGAGGGGCGGGGCGGGAACGGTGACGCCCGTCCGCCAGCCTCACGGGGAAGCCAGAGGGTCCAAATAGGAACTAGCAGAAGCCCCTTGAAAGGAGGAGGCGCCACCTTCATTATCCTACCACGTGCCTGGCAATGCAGGGTGACCACCCCCTCCTTGCGCCGCGGCCAGCTCCAGCTCCGCACGACTGCGGCTGCGCCGGCGCTGCCCTCTCAGGTGCTCCTACTCCTCCTGAGTACCAACCACCTCGACCCACGTTCCCTCTCAGACCATTTGGTGGAAGCCTTTTAAGCCTTTGGTGAGGCGTGGCTTCCCTGCTACAAGGCCCCTCCCTGCCTTGGGGTGGGGGCAGTCATACACCCCCACCATCTGAGCAGCCCACTGGGGCAAGGACCAACCAGAAATTCGTTCCTCCCCCTCCTCAGTAATGAACCTGGCCCTCCAAACAGAGCCTCTGGGGTTCACTAGAGTGCCCCCGCCCAACCCCTCACAGGGGAAGCCCCCGGATTCCGCCTTCCTTGTGCCTTTTCCTACTGGTCAGGGACCACACTGAGGACACTGACCATAAGAACTCCCTCGTTTATTTATTGTCTTAGCCTGGGTTCTCCCAGAAGTGAGCCCTGACACTAGGATCTGGGTGCAAACACTTTGTGAGCGCATTCCACGAGGTGGGGAGAGAAACAAGAAGGAAGGAGGCCCATACAGGTGTATTAGTGAGCAGGTGACTGCTGGGGCCCTTGGGAGAGGGTGCAGAGCATGTCTCAGAGTTGTCCCCCGGCGGCAGTGGGGGGGGGAGGGGGGACAAGGATGCTGGAAGACTAATCCACAGTTCCCATCAGTCATTGGTTGAGGGCCTCTCTTGTGGGTATCAGGAACCAGCCCTCCTCCGACCTGCTCCTCACAGGAAAACACCCTAGCACAGAGGACCTCAGTTACAGCAGCAGAAGTTACCCACAGCACCTGCTACCCCCACCCAGCAGCCTAGCGAGCCATGGGGCCTCCCTAGCCTCCGGGATCTATTCCTTACCCCACTAACTGCTTCACCTGCCTATTCCCAGCCTTGCTGCTAAAGCCACTGGTGAATGTGGCTCTGGGGGGAGGGCGGGTTCCTTCCTGGGTCTCTTCTGTTCCTTTCTGCTTCCCCTCCCCCAACCCAGTGTGGCTGCTGGGCACCCTGTGGGTGAGAAGAGGGTCAGGAATTAAGGGAATTAAGTCTGATCAGCCTGCACCCTGTTGGCAAAGACCACGGACCAGTTTCCTTAATAGCACCAGTTTCCTTAATAGCGGGCAGCAGGTAGGGGCCGTCCCAGCTGCTGCCAAGGTGAGGCGCTCTGGACAGCTTTCATCTTTTTACATTAGAGGTTCTGACTTGGGAGCAGAGCCATAATCACACTTACAGGCTTGGACACAGGAAAAAGGAAAAAATAATTTTTCCGTGTCAGACACCTAAATGCTGAGGGCATCTCAGGCTCTATTTTCAGAGATCCACATTCTGTCTTCATCAAACACCTGTGCTGTGAAATCAACTGGAATTTTCTGCTGTGTCTCTTCCCACCCCTCTGCTCCCTCTGTGTGTGTGTGTGTGTGTGTGTGTGTGTGTGTGTGTGTAAAAAGAGGGGGGAAGGGGGTGCTGATGGCAACACATAACGCTGGGGATTGTTTGGGGAAACAGATACGTTCAGGAACCTGGGAGCCCCACTCCCATGCAGGTGTGATGTGATGAGGTTGGGCGGGGAGGGCGATTGCTTCTTCGAACAGTGTCTGTTTTCTGGGCATGTCTGGGGGTGAACATGTGCCAAGCCCTTGGGACAGAGCCAGCAAAGCTCAGGTGTGTCAGTTTGAGACCTGTGGGCCAGACAGCTTGTTGCCTACCCGATAAGCCAGTCTGTCTGTCTTTCTTTCCAAACTAGCCCCGATTCATCCTGGAAGCAATATCCCAGATAAGAGATTTTATTATTTAGCTCTTGCAGGCTGTGGTCAAAGAGGTATATGCACAGAGCCTTTGGGCAGGGCTTCCAAGAAAGATCTTTTTTTGTTTTGTTTTGAGAGAGTGATAGAGTATGAGCAGGGGAGGGCCAGAGAGAGAGGGGGACACAGAATCTGAAGCAGGCTCCAGGCTCTGTCAGCACAGAGCCGAATGCGGGGCTTGAACTCATGAACTCCAATATCATGACTTGAGCTGAAGTCGGCTGCTTAAACGACTGAGCCACCCGGGTGCCCCTAAGAAAGATCTTTAAAGGGACCTCCTCAGCTGGAGCACCTGGGTGGCTCAGTCGGTTAAGCATCTGACTCTTGATGTTTGGCTCAGGTCATGATGTATCACGGTTTGTGGGTTTGAGCCCCATGTTGGGCCCGCAATGACAGTGTGGAGTCTGCTTGGGATTCTCTCTTCCTCTCTCTCTCTGCCCCTCCCCTGCTCGTGCACGCTCTCTCTTTCAAAAGAAATAAACTTAAAAAAAAAAAAAGGATCTACTCAGCTAAGAGATGCATCCTTTTGCCCTTCCCTCTTCTTCCTGTCTAAAACATGACACGATGGCTGGAGCTCCAGCAGCTATCTTAAACCATGAGGTCCCCTAAAGGATAGAAGATATGTGCTAAGGGTGATGTGCAAAGTGATCAAAGGAGACTGGGTGCCTGACTGACTTGGTGCAACCATCCATTCCTGTCTAGACTGCCAGCCTCTGAAATTCTACCTGAGAAAAATAAACCACTGTTTCATTTAAAGCACTGTTATCTGGGCTCTTGTCTGTAGTCAAACCTAATGCCAGGTGAAGCCAAAGGCACGCGGCCCTCAGGTCTGGCTGGAGTAAGTAGTCTCTGTCTCATTTAGAGAATTAGAATGTGTCCGTGAGACAGTGCTCTTAACCCTGGGACTTCTGACCATTCAGGCTGCTGCACGTTCTTGTGGGGTGCAAGTGGGGAGGAATCCCCACACCCTCGTTTGGACCTTCTTTGGAAATAACGCCGCAGGCACATGTACGTGGAGGGGGGGTGGGCTGTTGGTCCTCCCGACTGGCCGCTGAGGCTCACGAAGGGAACAGTCGAGTAAGAAGTAGAGAGGCAGAGAGGCCCCGAGTGAGGGAGGACTTGGTAGGGTGAGGAGTGGAGGGCACAGGCAGGTTGGGGTGGCGTGGGGACCGCCGGGGACAAGGGTCACTTACAGGTGCCCGCGTGGTATTTGAGGGCGCTCACGCTGTGTCCGTGGGCTGCAAACGTGCGCACGCGCTCCCCCGTGTCTGCCAGCCAGCACTTGACCGTCCTGTCCGCGCTCCCCGAGTACACGTGCCGGTTCACGAGCTGGGGGGAGGGGGGAGAAGGGCGGGTCAGCACCAGACTTCCGGTCCTGCTGGCGGCAGCAGGCGACTCGGAGGCCCCCTCCAAATCTCTCTGGCTAACAGGGGAGGGGCGTGTCCGGGTCTCCCTGGAAACCGGATGGGCAGGAAACGGCCAGGCCTGCGGGACCCACCCAGCGGCCCACTCCGGCGCCCAAGAATCCTGTCGCTTTGCCCTGGGCCAAGTCACTGACTCTGCCCGTGTCTCCCTCGGGGGGTGCAGAGCGGGCCTGTATAGCGCTCGGCACCCTAAGAGCAAGGACCACGAAAGGTTCGCGGTGCTGTCATTACGGCTTCAGCAGCTCCCTACTGAAGAAGAGGCAGTGCCTGGGAAGGTTAACGCGAATCCACCCGCAGCCACGGCCAGGCGGCCCCAGGGGTTTCCGGCTGAGGAAAGGGCTCCCGGGGCGGGGCTCTCACTCTGCACCTTTGCACGCAGAGGTGCACACAGGAAAGAGAAAGGTCTAGAGGTACCCTGACTGGCCGCAGTTATGTCCAAGGTAGATCTTTGCCACCCAAGGGCTGTCCCTGGGTCCTGACCTCCTGCTCCTGGGGCTGCCCTGGTGGGGAGGGAGGAGGCCCTGGAGACAGGCTCCCCCACTTCCCGCCCGCACTGGCTCACTAGAGTGGCATTCCCAGCCCTGCTTGGTGTGGCGGGAGGTAAGGAAAGGGCCTGGGAGAGAAGGGAAGGGGCTTGGGGAGGCCCCCTCCCAGGAGCACTCCCTGACAAGGTAGTGTACTGGCCTAAGGAACTGCAAAGAAAGACTATTAAAAGAACCCTGCAGATTCCTCTAGACAAAACCCCACGCAGCACCTCTGGGTAGCAGTGATGCAGAGAAGCGAAAGTTGGGCGAGGAGGACAGGTGAGAAGCCCTGGAGAGAGCTCTTCCTGATGGTGCCGGGGCCCAGAGACCCCTGGGGGCATAGGAAAGATGAGGCCCTTCCTGGGGCAGGGGGGGGGCAGCAGGCAGCTGGCCTGGAGCACGTACAGGCTGGCCACCGGCCTCCTCCACCTGCCCCAGGCCCTCCTAGCTTGAGAGTCCGATCCCGGCCACGCTCTGGGCCGCTTTCCACTCCGGTTCCCACCGCTGACCCGGTTTCCCCACGTCATCTCCCAGTTTAAATCCCAGAGGACAGGACTCTCGCTAGCCCAGGTTCTAGTTCCACCCGCTGCCACGGCACAGGTCAGACCTGGCTTTGGGCCACTCACTGCAGCACAGGTGGTGGGACCTCGAGGAATACACTCGGCCTCCTGGAGGCGGAGGCTGCCGCTGGTTCCCGGAGGACACGAGGCGGGACACAGACAGAGCCCCTCTCCCCGGCCCTGCCCTACAGTCCTGATAGTTTACAACTGGCCCTGGCCAACAGAGCCTGACTTCTGGCCTCTCTTATTGTCCCCTCCCCAAGAACAGGGACACGTGTGACACCCGCATGCCCAAGGGGCTCCAGCAGGGCTCAGGACGTCACTCAGTCTTCTGGCTATCTGCAGCACCCTGCGGGGGCTCAGCTCCTGCCCATGTTCCAGCACCCCTGTGCTGTCCTCTTTCTTTGTGGGCAAGCCGCCCCCGGGATGCCTCCTCACGCTGCCCCCTGCACTGTGCCTGCCCCCTGCCCCGTGTTTCCTGACCGTTCCCCGGCATCTGTCGCTGTCCCCAGCATCCGCGGCTGCGTGCCGCTCAGCCCACGCAGAGGAGGCGCTGAGACCCCGCGGCTGCCGGGGAGGAGGGGAGCTATCTCTTGCTCCCCACGTAACGTGTCCCAACAACGTGGGGCCTGCCACGCTGCGTTTAAAAGCGACCAAGCAGCACAATTTCAGAGCACAAATCCGAGGCCAAGGAAACGCTCCAACCTTGTCGTCCTTGGCGGCGTGAGGCCTCGCCGTTCCCTTGGGCTGCTTTCCCGGGGGGACGCCCACAGGGAACAGCGGGGCAGTTTGGGGAGGCCAGAGGAGGCCCGAGGCAGCTGGGGAAGCAGACAGACCCTGACGAGGGCCTATCACAAAGGACACAGGTCCTGCAAGACATCCCTCAGCCAAGACAGCTCCGAGGGGGTGGGGCTCACGGGCCACGCCCCTGCCACGGGATCCACCCAAACAGGCGGCAGGATGAGGCTTGCGAGCCTAGGACTCTGCGGTGGAGGCCCTGGCGTGCACGCCTCTCCCCCCTCAGCTCACAGCAGCAAATGCACCAGCACGGGGGTTAGAGGAGCCACCGGGCTAGCCTGCGGGGCACAGCTGGGCTCTGGACAGTCCGCCTCCTGGGCGGAACTGCCAGAAAAGGTCCCCTGACTCCCCCACGGTTCAGGCCCCGTCGCACCTTTCTAAGCTGCTGGTCACGAGGACAGGTGACGTGTTCAGCCCCGGGTACCAATCCTCCTCTGCCCCTTACCAGCTGTGAGGCGTGCGGCAAGCTGCTGACCCTCTCTGAGCCTCTGTCCTCGCCCGTGCCCCATGAGAAAACGTAAGCACGTCTGTTAGATGCTTAACAGCAGCAGAAACAAGCAAAACAAGCCGTGCGTGCTGTGCCTACGGCGAATCCATCGGATCCTCTCAACCCCCGGGGGTGGGCGCCACTTCACGCTCAGAGGCCCCGAGCCAAAATCTTGGGGCCGGCCGTGTTTCAGGAGCTTTTGGATTTTAGCAGCACGCTCCTGTCTCTACGGCAACAGGGTGCATATTCCCAGGAAGCGGGCAAAAGCGAATTGCGACGAGCCTCCTCTCTGTCCAGGCTTTGCCACCAACTAAGTTTTGCTGCCGAGCCTAAATCTTTAAGAAGGCTTCAGGTTTTGGAACGTTTGCATTTAGGAATCGTGGACCGGGGGCTCGTGGGTCGGTAGACCTAGTCCTCACCTAACGTGTGAGGAGACCAGAATTCGCGTGTGGAGCACGGCCTTAACCCCCGGATCTGTGAACGTGACTGTATTTGGAGACAGGGTCTGGAAGGAGGTGGCTAAGTGAACTTGAATTCACTAGGGTGGGCGTCTCATCCGGTCGGACCGGCGTCCTTGTCAGCAGAGGAATTCTGGATACGGAGGGGAGACCGAGTGAGGACGCAGGGAGAAGACGTCTGGCTACAAGCTGGCACCTTGGCCTTGGCCTTCCAGCCTCCAGAACCATGAGACCCTCCATCTCCGTTGTCTGAGCCCCACCCCCCGGTCCGTGGCAGCTGGGAGGATGCCTCCCTGGCGGACAGGCAAGGGCCGGGCGGATCTCACCTCCAGACAGATGACGGGGCCCTGGTGCTCCCTGAACACCCGCAGCTGTTCCCCGCTCAGGATGTCCCAGGCGCGGATGGTGGCGTCGGTGCTGCCGGTGAAGGCCGTGTGACTGGGCGTGTCCAGCACAAGGCAGAGCACGGCGCCCGTGTGGCCCCGCAGCGTCTGCCAGCAGCCGCCGCCGGCCACCTGCCACACCCTGGCCGTGCCGTCGGTGCTGCCCGTCACCAGCAGCCCCCCGGCCTCCTCGGCGCAGGGGGCCCTGGGCAGGTCCCAGGGGGCGGAGTAGGCGAGGGTCAGCACGCAGTTGCGGTGGCCCCGGAACTCCTGGGACACCTGCCCCTTGTCCACGCTCCAGGCTCGAGCTGTCCGGTCGTAGGAGCCGCTGAACAGCTGGTTGTCGGCCACCAGGATCCTGGAAGGAAGAGGGAAGGGCAGGGGTCACACCGTGCAGGGCGGCCCCACGGCCCGTCCCAGGGGCCCTTTGTCTGCCGTCCCACGTGTCCAGGGAGCCCAGGGAACTTCGTGTGGGAGGAGCAGAGGGGCCCCCCGAGCGGCACGTGGCCACGACGCGCCGTCTCGTTTTGGTGAATGCTAAGAAGCCCTCGGAACATACACGTCTGTCTTCACGCAGCACTCCGCGTAACGTCCCGGGCTCTGTCCACACACCCGCCCAGGGAAGCGGCTGAGGGAGCACCTGGAACCGGCGTGTGTGGCCAGCGTGGGGGCAGAGCGGTCAGGACCCCGCGCCTCACCCTCAGAGGCGCCCGGTGCTCCCTCTGCCGGCGAGCCTGGTGCAGGTAGGGGGAGGGCCGGACCTCGAGGAGAGCAGACGTCCCGCCCGCACGCGGCCCACGCTGCTCTCGGCTGGGCGGTCCTCACGGCCCACGGGTCATTAGGGAGGCCGAGCCCACCGTGACACGCGCTCTGTGTCCGACTCCCTTCTTCCCTGACACCCAGTAGGTATGGTTTTCATGACACGCGTATCTCTAACAGAAAGTGACGAGTTGACACCACGTGGCATCAGAGGTGATGCCCTGGGGGCCTGAGTCCTGCCCCGTCGGGCCCGGCACAAGAAGGCAGGGACCCCAAGGCCTGGCCGGTGCCCCACCCCCACCCCCGCCAAACGCACACACCCGGCCCGGCTCTGAAAACATGGGAAGAAGTGAATTCCACGTGGTGGCCCCAGGGATACTGCACAGTCGTGAGCACTTACTTCGTGATGCAATACACTAAGACTTAGTATCCACCCAGAACTATCAGGTTTTGTTTGTTTTTTTTTAAGTCTACTTCTTTATTTTGAGAGAGAGAGAAAGACAGAAAGATCGGGGGAGAGGCAGAGGAAAGGGAGAAAGAGAGAGAGAGAGAGGGAGAATCCCGAGCGGGCTCCATGCTGTCAGCACAGACCTTGTCTCGGGGCTCAGACCCACAAACCGTGAGATCATGACCTGAGCTGAAACCAAGAGTCAGACGCTTAACCACCTGAGCCACCCAGGCGCCCCCAGAACTATCAGTTTGGAACAGCGACCTCTCAAAAGCGGTGTGTGTGTGTGCGCTCAGCCTAAGCCTGGCAGACTAGAATTTCTAGCCTTCATTGTCCGGGTTTGCTTTTGAGGAGCAACTGATAGTTTCCGGCAACAACCTGAGAGCAAGCTGGTCACCTGAGATGTGGCCTGTCCTGTCCACCCAGCCCCCGCCCCAGCGGGAGAATCCCACACACCCGAGCTTTTCCTTAGTCACTAACTTTTTTTTTTTTTTAATGTTTTATTTATTTTTGAGACAGAGAGAGACAGAGCATGAGCAGGGGAGAGGCAGAGAGAGAGGGAGACACAGAATCCGAAGCAGGCTCCAGGCTCTGAGCTGTCAGCACAGAGCCCGACACGGGGCTCGAACTCACCGAGTGTGAGATCATGACCTGAGCTGAGGTCAGACGCTCAACTGACTGAGCCACCCAGGCGTCCCATCACTAACTTCTTCCTCAAAGAAGAGCTTCGGGAAATGGCCAGCAGGAGGTATGACCCCCTCGGCCACCTGTGTCATCTGGGCCCTGATCCTCAGTGTCCGGACCTCACTTGCTCTAGCTAAAGAGGCAGGAGAATAGAAGCCTGGATGCTGGGGTCGCCCAGGTGGCTCAGTCGGTTGAGTGTCCGACTTCAGCTCAAGTCATGATCTCCCAGTTTATGAGTTCGAGCCCCGCATTGGGCTTTGTGCTGACAGCTCGGAGCCTGCTTTGGATTCTGTGTGTGTGTGTGTGTGTGTGTGTGTGTGTGTGTGTGTGTGTGTGTCTGCCCCTCCCCTGCTTGTGCTCTCACTCTCTCAACAATAAATAAACATTAAAAATAAAATAAAATAAATTTAAAAAGCAATGCAGATGCTGGAAGGCAGGAGGGCTCTCTCCAGGCCTTCATCTCCACTCAGAAGCATCCTGAGCCAACACAACCCCCGGTCTTTCTACTGAGAGATGTTACCTGGTTCCTGCCGGGTAATAAGGTTCTGACCGCAGGCAGCACCGCAGGCAGCTGGTACCCCAGTCAGTTAATGGTCGGTCTGGCTTCCCATTCCCTCCCACCGAGCCCTAAACCACTGGGCCAGTTTCTCACGCTGACCCAGCCTGTGAATCACACAAGCAGTGTCCCCTGTGACTGAGAACAGCCCTCTCCCTCCACCTGCCCTGACCCAGCCCCTGACCCCTTTCTCTGACTGACTCAGCACACCCCCCAGGAAGCCCCCACCCCCATCAGAGAGGCCTCGAGGGCCTGCGCGCAGGTGCCCGTCCCCCCTGGTTATACCGGGCCCTCCCTCCGGAGTTTAAGACAGCCACCACAAGTTGCATAAATAGTGTCAAATTGATCTGATCAGCAAAGGAATTTTCACGGCTCAGCTCAGACCCAAATTCAAGAAGGAAAACTTCCAACCTCCTTGAGAAGGAGGGGGTGGCATATTTCAACCACAACACGGAAAGGAGTGGTTTAAAACCACTCTGGGCTCTATCTTCAGAACCAAACCCGTTTTGCTCCAAAGCAAAGCCCCCGGTCCACCATCGGGTACCTGTTAAGCCACTTTGTCTGGAATTTGCTCACATCAGGAGGGGCCGTGGCCTCCAATGCCTTTCCCCGTGCCTAGCAGTGGGGCCCCCAAGTCGGGCATCCCTTCCCCGACCTCCTCCCGGACCCCCACATGCAGCCGGGGGACATCCGTCCTGAGCCTCCGTGGCCACGCGCTCCCGACGACCTCCGCGCACGTCCACGGGCAGGCCTCCCCGGCGCTCAGCTCCTCCGGGGCAGGGGGTCCCCGGCCACGCTGACCTGTTCACGATGGACGTGTGTCCCCGGAACACCTGCAGGCACTGCCCGGTCCGCACGTCCCACTTCCGGATGGTACAGTCAGCGCTGCACGTGAAGGCGGCCTCGTCCTCCAGGTGGCAGAAGGTCACGTAGCTCTCGTGGCCTGTGGATGAGGCAGACACGTGAGTGTTCCAGGCCGTGGCAACTCTCGCGGGGGCAGGGAGTGTCTCAGGCGAGTCCGGAGCGACTGGCCCTTTGCAGGGACGATCGACGAGTCCAGTCTGGGAGTCTTGGGAGCGATGGGGCACCAGGAGAGATTCAGGGGGCACTCTCCCTGCCCCCGATCTTTTTAAAAAAACGTTTATTTATTTTGAGAGAGAGGGAGTGCGGGGAAGCGGCAGAGAGAGAAGGAGAGAGTATCAAGCAGGCTTCACCCTGTCAGCACGGAGCCTGAGGCAAGGCTAAAACCCACAGACCGTGAGATCATGACCTGAGATCAAGAGTCGCCACCCACTGAGCCACCCAGGCGCCCCTACCCCCATCCTTCTGTTCCTTCCTCTTCGTCTCTCTGTCTTCCTCCTCCCTCCTCCCTCCTATTCTTCCCTCCCCCTTCCTCACTGGTTCCTTTCAGTCTTCAAACTTCGCAGGGGTTTGAATCCACTTAGTCACTGAACAACCCGGTGTCCCAGAGGCAGGAGGCAAGGAGACCCAGGGCACACCTAACGCCTGGCTTAGCTCCTGGTGCAGGCCCGGTCTCACCCCTCCGCACCCCCCTCTCCTGATGGGCCCTGGGGAGAGTAACAGTGCCCGCCTCCCAGGGCGGCTGTGCAGACGCAGTGCATGCTGGATGGTGGCTGTTCTTATGTTTGGGAAGAGACACTGGCCCCAAAGGTATCAGGCCCTGATTCTTGGAAACGAAACGTTACCTTGCTTGGGGGGGGGGGGGGGGGACACATTTGCAGATGTAATGAAGGATTCTGAGATGAGGACAGTATCCTAGATTCTCAGGGTGGCCAGAAATACCACCACAAGTGTCCCTGTAAGAAGGGGCAGAGGGAGAGATGTGAGGAACCCACAGAGAAGCCGCTGTGGAAACAGCAGTGACCGGAGGTGCCCTGAACACGGCTGATGCCACCCAAGCCAAGGAGCACCCAGCGGCCGCCGGAAACTGGCAGAGGCGACCAGCTCTCCCCTGCAGGGTTCAGAGGGACAGTGGCCCTGCCAACACCTCGGCTTTGCCCAGCGACACTGATTTTGGATCTCTGGCCTCCAGAACCGGACCGGAATAAACTTGTGTCTTAAGGCGCCCAGTGTGACCAGTGGTCAGAGCAGCCGCAGGGAACTAATACAGAAGCAGAAACGACTAAGGCATTTTCTCTGCCCTCGAAGAGAGTACTGGCCCCGAAGGACAGACAGCAACAGGACACGTGCTGGACAGGGCATGACGGGGTCAACAGAGCAGAAGCCTGGGTGTCACAGTGCCTATGTGGGGAGGAGAGAGGAGAGTGTCCCGCAACAGAAGATGTCACACACCAACGCAAGAAGGGACCCCGAGGCCAGAATTTAGGTGCTTGGCAGAAACGGTGGATCCCGCACGGATACAGCGAGGGTGGAGGTCTAGGGCAGAGGGAGGGCCACACAGAGCCTGGGGTCTTGGCCAAGGGCACCTGCCCATCCAACTGCTCACAGTGCAATTGTCAGTCTTTTGACTGTCACCGTGGCTGTGGGATCAAGGCTCACAGAGCAGCTCTGGAAGCTGTCAGGTGCCCCGTCATAGGAGGCCTGTCCTTCAGGTCAACACGTTTCCACTTCGGATAACCACTCTTGGTAGCAAACTGAACCTGAGTGTATTTTTAGAAGAATCCAGGGACCAGAAAACCAATAGAATCAAAGGAATGTTTGACCTAAGATCCATTTCACAGAGAAGGAAATTGATGAGTTCAAATATCTACACGCGTGGGCTATATTAATTACGCTGAAGATTGCGGTCAAGGGGCGCCTGGGTGGCTCGGTCGGTTGAACGTCCAACTCTTGATTTTGGCTCAGGTCATGGTCCCAGGGTTGTGGGCCCGAGCCCTGTGTCAGGCTCCGTGCCGAGCATAGAGCCTGCTTGAGATTCCCTCTCTCTCTCTGTCTGTCAAATGAATAAAATGGTATCAGATAGGGATTCAGAATCTCCTGGGCAGTTTCAAGCTGATTTGCACTTTTTGGGGGGCCCTGGGTTTTAGTTTAGTTGCTCTTGGAAGAACCCAACTCCCTGGGTTTTAGGAAACAGAATTAAAAAAAAAAAAAAAAGACAGAAAGGAAGACATGTTTTTCAGTCTTCTTGGATAGCATATACCAGGCCTCTAAGAGAACGACGTTTGTGTGAATTAAGTAAACACTTGAAGAGGGCACAGATTATGTTTCCCTTAAAATACACGTCAGTTTAAAAGTCGAGGGCAAAATGTGTTTGGCAAAACACAGCCCAGCTTTTTTGCCAACCCCAAAATGTTTATAAAACATTTTAAGATTGTCAACAAACTTTCCCTGAAACCAGAGCTGCCGTGGGGAGGGCTCAGCGCCGTCTGAGGAACCACCTGGCTTGCTCAGCGTGGCTGGAAGGCAGCCCGGTGTCCCCAGGGCAGGCGGGCGCGGGCCAGGCGACCCCTGCGGGAACACCCCGCAGTCTCCTACCCACCCCGTGCAGCCCGGCGCCAGCCAAGCCAGGAGACGCTTCCGCAGGGGCATCGGCCCCTTTCTGGCCGCTTCCGTCCTGCCTCAACAGCATCTGACAGCAGGAAGGCAAAGTGCCAAGTGTACAGGAGGCCAAGAGAAGCACTGGAAAACAGTGTGGCGAGTAAACCATGGCATCTCCACTCAATGAAGCCACAGCCACTAGCCCAGGCATGGGAAGGCCATGAGATGTGGGACCGATTATATGACCCGTGGAAGCCAAAAAAAAAAAAAGAAAAAGAAAAAGAAGAAAAGAAAAAAAAACATATATACAATAAAAATATAAACACCTAGAAACAAAGACTTGAAGAAAAGAGTTAATAATGAAAAGAATTTCTTCGATGTAAAAAAAAAAAATCTCATGTCTGAAGCCGGGCCAGGCTGACCCTCTGCCCTCTCGGGCGCCTGGCCCTGGGCTGGCTGAGGCTCCCCGCGGCAGTCAAGGCCCTCCCAGGGACAAGCCCCTTCCTGTGCGCCAGGCACCCCCACATCTGAAAACCCACACTGAACGAGTCCCAGCTCCGAGCCCTGCCCGCAGACGCTGCAGAGCGGGTCCCTGCCTGCAACCCACGGGCCGTGTGACAGGGTCCACCGCCCCCAGCCTACGGGGTCATGGGGGGGGGGGGGGGGGAGAGGGATGGGGGAGGCTGGGGAGAAGGAGGGCCCATCAAGTCTCCAGGGTCCACAGCGCTGCCGCCACCACCACCATGAGCTGTTGGAATTGTGTAGAATAAGCAAAACAAAGCCAAACTAAAAATAAACATTTTTGAAGGGATAAAGAATGCAGATAAGACGCAACTATTATGTTCAAAAGGACAGGCTGAGGCCAGGGGTTTTCCGTTTCTGCCAATGTCGTCCGGCCCTCCCCGCCTCCCTGGCAGCGCCCCTCAGACTCGCTGGAGGCTCCAAGTGGCCCCTCCACGTGCTGGAGAGACCGCTCGGGGCACCGGCCACCCAGGGGCCGCGGTGGCAGAGGTGGGCTGGCTGGCGTGGGCCCCACCGGAGCTGGAACATGTGTCCGACTCACTTGGCTTGGCTTGCAAAGCTGGCAAGTCTTGGGTCTCCCCCGGGGGGGGGGAGAAGGGGGGGCTCCAGGCTGCTCACTGCGGTTCCCCCACCCCCTGGTGGCTCCCCCGCCCCCCAGCTGCCCGCAGGGTTCAGACAGCAGGGAGCCCCAGCAGGAGGCTTTAGGGCAGGATCTGTTGGCCTGCAGCCATGCTCACACCTCCCTGGAGGGAGGCCTCTCGGCTGCCGGCAGCAGGCAGCAGCCTTCCGGGGCTACAGTGAACTTCCCAGCCTTGCTCCTTCGGGGCTAGGAGGGATGACCCCTTGACCCCTGCTGGTGCAACCACAGGTCCTGCGGTTCCCCTATGCTATGCCCACATCTGGCAAGTGTCTCTATTAACCTCTCCTTGAGCTATGCCATCTTGAGGGTGCCATTTTGTTTCCTGCCGGGACCCGCCTCACGGAGCCGCCTTGGTGATGGGCCAGAGCAGTGAGCCCAGAGCACGGAAGGGGTGGCTGAAACGGACGGTGTCGGACAAAAGCAGCAAAGAGTCCGCTTCGGGCCACCTGCCCCGAGCTCCCAGCCAGGACAGGCTGGTGCTCTTGTCGCTGCGGCTGCCACTGGCGCTGTCGCCCCGCCTGGCTCCTGTCAGCGCACGCCCTCCACCAGGCGGCCTCGACCTGTGCCCTCCTCACGCCACACCCCCAGACAGTGGTCTCCCAAGAGCTGCAGAAATGAAATCACCCAGCCCGGGCTTCCTTCACATCCATCCTTAAAACCGCATTTTGATGGAACTCTTCTTTGACAAAGGTACTAATGATCCATGTCTGAGAGCCTTCCCTGTGCCCCCACATGCTTCTTTAAAAATACGTAGACGATTCAGAAAGCCCACTTCTCAGTATATACACAAAGGGCCTGGAAGAGATGTTTGCACGGCCAAGTTCACGGCAGTGAACTACTCTCGCGAGAGTCAAGTGAAAGCAACCCAAGCGTCCACCGACGGGCGAACGGGCAAAAAAAAATGCAACAACAAAACAGTTCGCAGCCTTCAGAAGGAAGGAAACCCTGACACCTGCTACAGCATGGACGAACCTCGAAAACATCATGCTCAGTGGGATGAACCAGTCACCAAAAGAGAAACACTATATATATGACTGCACTGTGCGGGGTCCCCAGAGCAGTCAGATCCACAGAGGCAGAGAGCAGAATGAATGTGGGGGGCGGGGAATGCCAGGGGCTGGCGGGGGGGGGGGGGGCGGCGAAATGGGGTTATTGTTCAAAGGGGACACAGTTTCAGTTTTACAAGATGACCAAGTTCTGGAGATGGGTAGTGGTAATGGCAGGACATTATGAGAGATTCATATCTCCAAACTGTACACTTAAAAATGGTCAAGATGGTAAATTTGATGCTACATGTTTTCTATTATAGTTAAAAATTGGGGCGCCTGGGTGGCTCGGTCGGTTAAGCACCCACCCTCAGCTCAGATCATGATCTCTCGGTTCCTTAGTTCGAGCCCTGCGACAGGCTCTCTGATGTCAGCACAGAGCCTGCTTCAGATCCTGTCTCCCTCTCTCTGTGTCCCTTCCCTGCTCACGCACTCTCTCTTTCTCTCTCTCTCTCTCAAAAATAAACATTTAAAAAGTTTAAGAAAAAGGGGCACCTGGGTGGCTCAGTCAGTCAAGCGTTTGACTTCGGCTCAGGTCATGATCTCGTGGCTCGTGAGTTTGAGCCCCGCGTCGGGCTCTGTGCTGACAGCTCAGAGCCTGGAGCCTGCTTGGGATTCTGGGTCTCCCTCTTTCTCTGCCCCTCCTCCACTTGTGCTCTGTCTCTCTCTCAAAAATAAATAAAACATCAAAAAATAGATAAACATAAAAAATAAAAATAAGGAAGATTGTCCATTCCCTTCCAGGCCCACCTGGGCCAAGAGGCGAGCCCTGACTACCCCAGCGCGGACTTCCTGCTTTATCTGAAGTTCAAGTGCACAAAGCCCCCCAAGTTTAGCAACCCAACCTGCAAATTCTCTGGGGCAGCCATCTCCAAATCTCACACAGGCACCCGGTAGAGCCAAGGGAGGGGTGCGGGCTCCGGCCAATGCCGCCCTGACTGCGTAAATGCGGGAGCACTGCTTAGCCCTTTGGAGCCTCAGTTTCCTCATCCACAAATGGGGATAATAAGGCTGTGAGAAGCAAATGAGGAAGAGCTTTGGAGCTGGCCAGGTACAGTGCCAACGAGACCCTCTTATTTGTTTCGGGCGTGTTGATGTAGGCACGGAAGGTCAGACAACTAGTACGGGTCAGGAACTATTTGTTCATTGTTTTAATCCCCACCCCCACCCCCCCCAAAAACACACACAACCTCATAAGGCTAGATGACTATTGTATCACCCCCAATTCACAGATAAAGAAACCAAGGCAAGAGAAGTAATGAGATTCGAGCGGGAGCAGCCCAGCTCCAGAGCCACCTCCTAGTAACGGCCCCTCCCGCTCCCTGGTGGCGAGTAGGGGTCAACCTGATGGGCAGACGCCCACCAAGGCTTCCAGTAATTAGGGGTGTGCAGTTTGTTCACATGGAATTAAAAACAAACAGCACCCCTATCTTGCTAGAAGATGCTGTTAGGAGACAAGGACGCTGTGGGACAACCACAGTGGGTTGGAACCTTCAAGCTGGGTCCCTTGCCACGCAGGAACAGACCAGGGCGGGGACCGCCATTTTGGGAAATGTTGCCTACCCCATTGAGCCAATGAAGTGCCCCAAATGAGTAGGTACCCGATGGATAAGAGAAAAAGAGGGGAAAAGGAAAATTACATTAAATACAATTCTTCCCTTTACAGAACAATTGTCAGTTAAACCTGCTTTTCTTCACCTAGAGGTCACCGACCGCATTTGAAAGCCAGCTCTATTTTCTTTAAAAAAAAATTTTTTTTTAATGTTTATTTTTGAGAGAGAGAGAGAGAGAGAGAGAGAGAGAGAGAGACAGAGAGAGAGAGAGAGAGGAGGGGCAGAGAGAGAGAGAGACACAATGGGAAGCAGGCTCCAGGCTCCGAGCTGTCAGCAGAGCCTGACACGGGGCCCGAACCCAGGAACCGCGAGATCACGACCTGAGCCAAAGTCGGACCCTTAACCCACTGAGCCGCCCAGGCGCCCTCAGTTCCATTTTCTGAAAAAGCAGAACTGCTGCGGGTCAGAAGCTAGGAGCAAGGACTACTGCACATCCGCACAACCAAACTGACTCTTTTCTAAGTTACTATTAGTGTGACTTCGTGATAAGACAAGGTTATTCTGTTCCTTCTGTCCATGAAAGTTCTTGAAGTGCCGATCTTTATAGTAGCAGAAACAATTCGGGTAAGTGCTCGGCAGTTTCTCAGTTTGATGGAGTTTTCCTGTTGAGGGGGATGGCTCTCAGCCAGGGCACAGAGGCTGTTGGGGTCCTCTGGGGACAAGCCACTGTGAGGGCCACAAAGCGGGTGTTTCGGTTGTTGCCAGGCACAGAGCTGGGTGGTGAGGACAGGGCAGAGCTGGGCGGGAGGGCGGGCCCTGGAGGCTCGGCCCAGGCTCTGGAACTGCCCACCAGGCCAGAACCACCCTGGAAAGGCCTGGAGCTCAACTAGGGAGGAAACGCACCTACGAACTGGGCTCCCGCCATGGGCACCAGCCCCAAGGTCTCCCTGGGGGCAGTGTGCCTCAGACCCACCCAGGAGCTTGTCAGAGGTGCAAATTCTAGAGTCCTACACTGTGGGCCCACTGAAACTGCAACCTGGAAATGTACATTTCTGAAAGCCCTCCAGACGAGTCTCGTGTCTGGGGGGCAATGCAGCTAGATTTTAAATTCTGAACAGATCTGGCGCACCTGGGTGGCTCAATCGGCCCGGCCTCAGCTCAGGTCACGATCTCGCGGTTTGTGGGTTCGAGCCCCGCGTCGGGCTCTGCGCTGACAGCTCGGAGCCTGGAGCCTGCTTTGGATCCTGTGTCTCCCTCTCCCTCTGCCCCTTCCCCCCTCACGCTCTGTCTCTCTCCATCTCTCAAAAATGAATAAACGTTAAAAAATTTAAATACATTTTGAACAGATCTTAGCTCTTCCAGAGTTGGGTCAGTGCCTGTCAATCTGTGCGATGTTGGGGGCAGGGGGTGGCCAGGAATGTGTGTTGGTTTGTACCAGAATTTCCCGTCTCCACACCTACCCCCAAGTAACAGGCAATCCAAAATCCATTTCTCCCAGGCTTTGAAATATCTCCCATAACTGCTTTTATTTAAAACCAACAGGATTATCATCTGCCACTAATGAAGCTCCCTGTGCCTACATGGCTTGGAAGGCCCGGGGAGGCCACTCAGGACTTGCTGGTTATGGTGGAAAAACCAGGCGGTTATAAACGCCCGCCGCGTGGAGAGCCTTGTGATTCAAGGGGCTACTACCTGCTTTCGGACAACAGCGACAGGGCTGGAGAGGGACCTCACAGTCCTGCAGTGCGGACACGTCACAGGGACCCACGGAAAGAAACGCATCGATCCTCCAGTGTGACGAAGTACACAGATACAAACCAACACGTGTGCACTTGTGAAACTTCTATAAAACAACATGTCCACCTACTACGTGTGCCTCCTGCCCCCGCATCGTGTTTCCAAATATGCTAACCCCCTTCTGAGAAACTTTGATCCATTCCTCTCCCACACCCCTTCATTCTCCAGCAGAAGAACCGAGGCTGCAGAGAGGGCAGGGCGGTCAGATGGGGAAGGGAGGGGGGTTCACATTTCAACCCTCCCCTCCCTCCCCCACAGGCTGCGTGACCCCGGGCAACTTATTTCCGGAATGCCTCGGTTTCCCCCCCGTCTGCCCGAGGGGGATAACAGCCGCGTGAGGCCTGCACACTGCAGTGCTCCGTGCGGCGGGGTGGGGGGCTTGGCAAGCCCTGGTGCCGACCACAATGGCTCCTAGAGTTAAGGTCCCGGCCAAACGCCCCAGGGACAGCGAGAGGCAGGGGAAGGCGCTGCCTAGCCACGGGAGCGCGCCGAGGTGCGATTCCCGGTGGGGCGTTACAGCCGTGGTACCGGAAATGATTTCCCCGCACTGGGCTGACAGGTGACGGAAGCCCCACGCAGCGGGCGCCCCTCGGCCTACGGGTCGGGGTCACGGCCGGCTGGGCCCCCCGGCCCCGCGCGCGCGCGCGCAGCCCGCGGCGCGCTGGGCCCCGGGCGGGCGCTCCCCCCCGCCACGAGCGCCCCGGGCGGGGGCGGGGCTTGGGCGCGGGGGGGGGGGGGGGTCTGGGGGCCGCAGGGCTGAGGTCAGAAGGCGGGCGAGCGCGAGGGGAGGGAGGGCGCGGCGAGGCGGGTCTACCTTGCAGGAGGGCGCAGCACTGGCCGTCCGCGGTGCTCCAGAGCCTGGCCGTGCCGTCCTCGCTGCCCGTCAGCAGGCGCCGCCCGTCCGGGCTCAGGCTGAGCCAGTTGATGCCCCCGCGGTGGTCGGCGCAGACCCTCAGGGCCGACCCCCCGCCCCCCATGCCGCCGATCCGCCGGGAGCCCCGGAGGCAGCGCCCCGCTAGGGAGGGGCGCCCCGGCATCCGCGCGGCGGCTCGCTGCGGCCGAGACCCGCGGCCATGGCCCCCCGCGGGGCACGGGGTGCGGAGGAGGGGAGGTGGGGGCCCCCGCTCCCGCGCCGCCCACCCGGCTTCCGGGCCCGCGGACCCGGCGGTGGGGGGGAGGGGAGGGGGCTGCGCTGCAGGGGGGCGGCCCGCTGGGACTTCCCGGCCCCCACCGGCGCCGGCCGCCTCCGCTCCGCGCGCCGCACCTGGGCAGGCCCCTCCCTCCGAGGACCCCCGGGCAGCGGCGTCTCCGGGCGCGCCGGAAGGCTCGGGCCTCTTGGCGGGGTCCCGCGGCGGGGGTTGGGGGGGCGAGCCCGGGAAGCCCCGCGCCCCGCGCCCCGCACGCCTTCCCCGGCCGGCGCCGCGCGCTCGCGGCGGCGAGTGTGGAACAATACGGTCCGGCCTGGCTCCTCCTCAGAGACCACCCCCCAACCTGTCCCCTCCCACTTTCCCGGCCGGCCGGCGCCCCAGCCCCCACCCCGGCACCCGGACCTCGGGACCCAACGCCCCACGTGCGACTCCCCCGGCTGCCCCTTCGGGCGGGGACCGAAGGCCGGGACGAGGGAGGCGGAGGTGGACGCGAGGGTCCGATGGGGTGAGACCCGCACGCCCGGGAGCTCCCTCGGGCCGGCGGCTGCGCGCCACCACGGGGCAAGCTGCCCCGCTCCAGGCTCCCAGCCCTGATGGGGGTGCTGTAGGACGGTCCCCTTGTTGGAGAGCGCCCCTGGCCCGCCCTCGCTGGGAAATCACACACACGCCCCGAATTCTAAAGAAGTTCCGCCAGTGGGGTGGCGGCGGGTGAGCCAGGGGAGAGCTGCGCGGTAGGGTTTCCCGGAGGGGTCAGGTTCACCCATTCGCGCGGCCGCGGGGTCCTCGGGGCCGGGCTTCCGCCGTCCTCGTGCTGGGGGTGCGGGGCCCCCACCCACCGATCCGTCTTTTGACATCCCCATCCCACCCCAGCTCCTCTGACGGTCCACTGAGGTCTCTGCGGGAATCCCACACCCCAGGATGGGAGCCCTCCCGGAACGCCTGCTGGTTCCTATTAGAGCGGTTCCGCCGCCTGCTTCGCTGGGGGCGGGGAGGGGTGACGCCCCCACCCCCCACCCCCGCAACTCCGACTCGGATCCTCCAGGTCCTAAAAGTAGCAGGGTTTCCCGAGGGGCGGGGTAACGGAGCCAGGTAGCTTTGCAAAGCCGGCCGGACCTTCTCCCAATGGCTGACCACGCCCAGACACCAAAAGCAAACCCCATATTGGGGTCCCAGGGCACACTGGACAATTTCTTCGATCTAGTGAGTCAGTTTACAGTTCAGCTTGGGGAGCTGGCCCCAGTGAAGGGTTTAGGGGTGGGGGGCAGTGGGATTTGGAGTTGTAGGAAGACACAGGTAGAGGTGGACTGAAAGGAGGCAGGATGGGGTAGGATCCAGCAGGAGAGAGGAAGACATACCCTGAAGTATCTTGGGAAATTGGATGCTTGCAGGGAGGAAGGGAGGATCCCCGGGGTGTCTGCTACTCTAAGACTGCGTAGACAGGGACTGGGTTCAGAGATGCTCCCACAGGCTGACTGTAAGTTCCTCTTAGGACCTGTGACCGTCAGGATGCCATTGCAACATCCAGGTATGAAGACTGATGGGGAGCTGGCCGTACAGGTGCTCAGAAGAAAACCCAAAGGAGACAGAAGACCCCCTCCCTGGGCTGTTCCCTCCCTCGGGGTCCTGGTCTGATTCCTTTACCCTCTCTGCCCCCAGCACAGGGTCCTTCCACACCTGACACAGGAATTCTACACAATTCTTGACGTGGACTGGCTGAGCTACCATTTGCTTTTGAAAAATGAAAAGAAAAGGAAAAAAGCTTTTCGCTTACTTTCTAGAGTTCAGCCTTTACGAGGCAGAGGGAGGGATATTTGGGACAGAGAGACCTCCCCAAGCCTCCTGACCTTTCCCTCTACAGGCAACAATCATCTCTGGTTTCCGGTTTCAGGCCAACTCTGCTAACGCCCCTTGCAAGTAATTCCCTGAAACTAACCCACCCAGTCACACTTCTCAACAGCATCTTGCGTGCATCCGATGATGAAGAAGTGAAACCCGGTCCCTGTATCTGCCACCACGGTCAGACTGGAAAAGAATGATTTCCAAGGCTGGCAGAAATCTTTCCTAAGTATTCTGTCCTCCCCTAGACACTAAGCAAACAAACAAAAACATCCTATGCTATCAGAATTTTTACAGTATTTCACTATAATCAAGTGACAGTGATAAGGCAGGCACAATCGCACATTGTGTAATAACTTCGAACTTCCATAACAACTACTCGAGATAAATATTATCTTTCTGATTTTGCTGATGAGGACAATGAGGCCTAGAGAGGTTAAGTAGACAAAGTCACGCAGTTGAGTGGGAGATTCAGATCTGTTAGGCTCGTGTCTAAATGATCTGTCTACATAATGCCAAGTGAATCAGTGACTTAAAGGGAGGAAGCCCATCCCTCAGTGCCTAAGACATGGAAGGCTCGTGGTAGTTCCTTTCTCTCCGATCCCACTGAATTTTCCTGGAGAGAAATCTCAGGCAAAGGTCTGGCAAGAGTGTCTTTTTCCTGAATATTCCAACGAGGATCTGTGGGCGCCTCACTAAGTGCATTTCTCTGTGGATGGAGATAAGCAGGCCCACAGCCTGTCTCTTGGTGCCCGGTACACTTCTGCCCTCCTGCAGAGATCTCGAACATGCTGCCTGTGGGCATCTCTCCTCTTGTGAGTGGCTTTTATTCACACCGGACCCAGCAAGGCATCGTGGTTAGAGTGTGTGTGTGTGCCTGTTCGTGTGTGTGTGTGTGTGTGTGTGTGTGTGTGTGTGACTAGAAAGGACAAGGAGGGAGGCTGGTTTAGCAGCATCTGTTTTCACTCATTCCAGAAGATTTCTAGCTGCCCACAAAATGATGCATTTGCTTGTTCCCTGTGTGGATCCTGAAGCCAAGTTTAATTCGTACTGGAGCTGTTAATCCTACTACGCGTATTTTACATGAGTTTCGTGTGTTTCCAACCGGAAGCCAAGGGTCCACTGACCCATTAACTCTACACCTGCCTTTATTTTGCTGGGAGCAAGCTGGTGTCCATCAGGACTCTTTGGTTGTGGTGAGAGACACTGAGCTTACTGAGTACAGGCAAGAGAAGGGAATCTGTCAGAAGGATATCAGGCGAAGGAAGAAATGAGCATCCAAATTAAAGAAAGGTAAGAATTAGGACGTGCCGGGACTTTGTGGAGACCCAGACCTTAACCCCCGAGAGGCCCGAGTCCTTGGTGGCCCTGCCTGTGTGACGGTGGCCATCTCAGTGATCTTCATTGCTGCGTATGACAATCAGAACGATGACAGTAATATTTATTGAACACTGAGAATATGCTAGAACGTGTTACAAGTGCTTTACAGGTCTTATTATCCTCACAATAACATTTTTTTTAATTTTTATTTTTTAAAGTTTATTTATTTATTTTGAGAGAGAGAAAGAGAACGAGCAGGGGAGGGGCGGGGGCGGGTACAGAGGATCTGAAGCGGGCTCCGCCATGACAGCAGAGAGCCGATGTGGGGCTCGAACTCACGAACTGCGAGATCATGACCCATAGCTGAAGTGTGACACCCAGCCAGCTGAGTTACCCAGGCACCCTACAGTAACATTTTTTAGATGTGTATTTATTTATTTATTTTGAAAGCAAGCACGCACATGAGCGGGGGGAGGGCAGAGCGGGAGAATCCCTAGCAGGCTCCGTGCTGTCAGGGCAGAGCCTGACATGGGGCTCAGTCTCAAGAACCGTGAGATCATGACCTGAGCCAAAATCAAGAGTCAGATGCTTAACCGACCCAGCCACCCAGGCGCCCCCCACGATAACATTTTTAAGCAATCTCTACGCCCAACATGGGGCTCGAACTCACGACTTCAAGATCAAGAGTCTCACGTTCTCCCAGGGGCGCCTCCATAGTAACCTTCTGCAGAGGTACTATTAATATGCCATCTTACTGTAGGGAAACTGAGACACAGAGGGACATTAACCCTTCCAGGCTCACACAGCTAGTAAGAGGGGAGGCTGGACTGGAGTCTGGGCACTGTCCATGGGTCGCATCCATACCCCTCCAGGCCACCGCTCTGTGAGGGCCCCATTTCCCCCGGAAGTCAGCGAGATCGCTTTGTCAATAACTATAGCTCCCCACGTTCTGCTGGCCGTCCTCTCAGAGACTCGCTCGCACGTGGTGTGCTAGGCCCCTTAAAAGTCTAAGTATTTACTTCCCCCCAGGCATCTCTATCTGAGGAAATGACCCAAGGTCTAACTTTAAAAGACCAGGAAGAAGTCACAGGAGGTACCTGTGACGTCGTGGCGGGCATCTTCCAGAGTGCCGGGTCGGGGGATTGCGCGGTCCTCTCACGCTGCCTCACCTTCCTGATTCTGCAGATGGACGGAGACTTCAACGGATTGCTCCCAGAGTCAACTCTGGGAGATCGCCCGTTCATCCCCCAGAGCCTGAGATCTTGGAAGGTCACAGGGCTCCCTGAGACCCAAGCTCCGCGCCTGCCTTACACTCTGAGGCCCAACCCACTGTACCTTCCAGCAGATGCTCGTCCACCCCCTGGGAGACCAGATGTTTCTTCACAGCCCCTCCTGGCAGCATTCCCTGAGAGACAGCCTTTAAAGATTCCGGAACTTCTGTTAGCAATTTATTCCTTGTGGCAAGGGGGAAGTTGGGGGTAGGGAATCAGATGGGTGCCCTCGGGGTAGCAGCCACGGGTGGGTGAGGTGGGTACGTGTGAATGGGTCCAACTCAGCATTCCTGTCTCTTGGTTAGAACCAAGCCCCCTGTGTTATGTATGCCAGGGCTCCTGGCCTTTCTGTGCCATTTCAATGCCATCGAGTTGGCATCAGCCCGTCCAGTAAGTTGCTGGAACACAGACCACAGTCCCCAAGCCGGCGCATCAAACACCACATTGTCTTCTCCATACCCTCAATCGGATCCAGAATCGTGTTCCTCCCTCTTGGCCAAGCACCCTCAAAATCCATCCCCACATTCTCCAGATTTCTGACGATGGAAATTCGTGGACCCCTGCCATTTTCCCGGGTATCTCTCTCCTTGCCTTGTCTCTGCATTCTGCATCTCTGCCTCTAGTCTAAGCCATACAAGCGAAAACCCTGTCACTGGGGAACAGCTAGGAGGGGTACAGCGCGCAGAAAGCTGTTCACTGCTTCTTCAAGGGAAAAGCCTCTTCCTCAGGGGAGTGGGGAGGGTCCTCGAAGTCCTCCAAATCCCCCCGCCACCCCCCTCCCCATGGTCCTGCTCTCATGAGTGCTTTACATTTCACACGGAAGACCTGGCAAGTTGGTGGATACAACTGGGGTTTCCGTTTGGCAATCTACAGGATCGGTCTCCCAACTTCGTCTCCAGGTTTTCAGCCTGTTCACGGCAGGCCTTCGGTTCCGCCGCGCACGTCGTGAGACGTAATCTTGGTGTGTATCCGAATACCCGGTGCTGGAGAAGCAACTCTCCACCATGGCGTCTGCATTCTGCATCCTTCTGTAAGTGTTTTATGACCGCAACTGTGCAGTCCTTCGAAACTCTGCCGGTTCCAGTGGGCGCCTGGTTCCAGCGGGCCGCGGACGGTAACTTGGCCCCATGTTTTGCCACCCTCTACCAGGGCGGCTCTTTCCTTCCATATCCGTTGCCTATGGCTGGCATAGCGAAGTGTCACAAACTGTGTGGCTTAGGCACCAGGAAGGTTAGCAGATTGGAGTGGACCAGGCCGGGCGGGGGGAGGGGGACACAGACACAGGCTAAGTCACATATTTTCTCTCCTTTGTATACAGATATCACACTATTAGCGCACTTTCTGCAGCGCAGAAAAGATGTTCTGAAGACTTATAGAACCTCTGTGGTCCCCATTATCCTTATATGTCACTACTTTGGACAAACTAGGCAGAGGATGCCCATTTGAACAGATGAACAGTTTGATGATAGGTGTTGATTGAGAAAACATCTGTCTTCATACTTCCAAAAGCAAGTTCTTTTCTTTTCTTTTCTTTTCTTTTCTTTTCTTAACCTTTACACCCAATGTGGGGCTCAAATTTACAAGCCCAAGATCGAGAGTCACATGCTCTACTGACCGAGACAGCCAGGTGCCCTGCAAGTGCTCAATAGTCACCAGTGAGGCACAGAACTAGGTACGTATTAGGAACTGTTTGTTATCGGTTAGGAACGCCTTCACATGTAAGTGATAGAAAACACAATACTGGCAAAATAAATAGGGGTTAATTTCTCTAACATAAACAAGGGTGGCTGCTGACCCAGGTTTAGGGGCTTAACGAGACTGGAGCCATATTCTCTCTGCTTTGCTCTCATGGTTACAAGAAGGCTGCCCAGGCTCCTGGCATCACATCTTCATTCAAGGCAGGAAGCCAGGGGGAAGGGGCTTTTTATCCAGACAGCAAAAGCCTTTTTAGAAGTCCTTTTAATAATCTTTGGTTTTCATCCCATTGCCCAGAGCTTTTCCCATGGCTGTGTCCGTGAGCTGTGTCCATGCAAGGGAGGCAGGGAAAAAAGTAGTTGGCTTTCCCGGATGTGTCAGTAAAGACAGGCAAGTTTAGAGGACTGGGATTGGATTGGCTAGTCCACAATGTCTGCCACATCTCCTTAGGTCTTTGTGGAGTAGTGGGTTTTTTTGTTTTGTTTTGTTTTTTGTTTTTTTAATTTATTTTTGAAGGCGAGAGACAGAGCATGAGAGGGGGAGGAGCAGAGAGAGAGGGCGACACAGAATCAGAAGCAGGCTCCAGGCTCTGAGCTGTCAGTACAGAGCCCGATGCGGGGCTCGAACCCATGAACCGTGAGATCGTGACCTGAGCCAAAGTTGGACACTTAACCGACTGAGCCACCCAAGCGCCCCTGTTTGTTTGTCTGTTTGTTTTTAAAAAAATTTTTTTTAACGTTTTTATTTATTTTTGAGACAGAGAGAGACAGAGCATGAACAGGGGAGGGTCAGTAAGAGGGAGACACAGAATCTGAAACAGGCTCCAGGCTCTGAGCTGTCAGCACAGAGCCAGACTTGGGGCTTGAACTCACAGACTGCGAGATCATGACCTGAGCCGAAGTCGGCCGCTTAACCGACTGAGCCACCCAGGCGCCCCAGTTTGTTTGTTTTTTGAGTAGTGTTTTTCAGACTAGAGAATTGTGATCCACTGGGGCTTGTGAGATAAATTTAGTGGGTCTCTGACCAGCATTGTTTTAAAAGAAAATATCAATGTTCAGCTCCATACTGAGTGTGAGGACCGTTCTGTGACACAGCCATTTCACTTGTATGTAATGACCCACAAACAGGTTTAGGCAGAAAGATCACTGGGGCGCCTGGGTGGCTCCGTCAGTTGAGTGTTGGGCTTCAGCTCAGGTCATGATCTCGAGGTCCGTGAGTTCAAGCCCCACGTCGGGCTCTGTGCTGACAGCTCCGAGCCTGGAGCCTGCTCCGGATTCTGTGTCTCCCTCTCTCTCTGCCCCTCCCCTGCTCGTGCTCTGTCTTTCTGTCTCTCAAAATAAACATTAAAAAAACAAAAAAAAGGCAGGAAAACCACTACTGTGGGGCCGTAGGCAGGAGTCAGAAGGCCGGAGGTCCCTTGTGTTTTTGGCAAGGATGGTACAACTTCGGCAAAAGTTACAATGACTGTTTAAATCTATGTCAACTATAAAAGAGAGAGTAACATACGCCCCACCCCCCCGCCGTTCATTACGTGTAAGCACGGTTCAGCACAGTGTTTCGGCATCGTAATGGCTCAATAAATACTAGTTGTGTTGTTGTTAGTGTATTCTGATAACTAAGGATGGTCAGGTCCGGCCTTCACGGCCCAGTGAGATACACTCAGAATCAGCTAAATGTCCCTGTATAAACAAGTGATGTTAAAATACTGGCCCCCACAGAAAGTTTACTTTGGCACGGCGCCGTGGGCCTAGCCCTGCGGGGTATTATTAACAAAAATCCTAGGAAGCTTATTTTCTTTGCAAGAGGGCTGTGTTGAGGATGCTGCTTGTGAATTGCAGCATGGGGTCCCAAGAACCCCTGGAAGAAGCGTCTCTTTGGCTTGAGTCCCAGGAATGGCTGCGTTCCTCCTGGGAAACTGGCTTCTTTTTATCTTTTGGACTCGGCATCATGGAGCCGATGCTGTTTTCAAAGAATCGGGACTTCGTACCCCGTAGAACACTGTGGACGCTCACCTTACCCTGGCCTCCCCTTTTTTTCTTCTCCCTTTTTCGAAATCCCCAAGATGTCTTTCACGTGCTTTCTCTGCCTTATTTTTTTTGCTCAAGACGGACGCCCCTGGCTTTGGTGCGCAGCCCCACGACGTGTAAAGTGGCAGTTGAGTGCTCCCTGTCTTGGGGGGGGGGTGCTGCTGCTCTCTCCGGAGCCCCAGGAAAGGATTTCTGGCCAGTAGCCCCATTTCCTGGGTGGTGCCTGTTCCTGCTGCCCTTCTTGTCCATGTGGATCAGGAATCCCGGGATGTTGCTTGTGGGTCGCAGCTGTGAAGCAGCCCAGCGCCCAGGGACAAGCCCCCCAAATCCTCCATGGGAAAGGGATCCAGGAGACACCTTTCTCAGCCCCAAATGGTGGGCTCCCTGCATGCTGGGGGCCCGGCAAGATGCATGGAGAGGTGGTATGGATCCATCCCAACCAGGGCAGTCCCACACAACGGCCAAAGCCTCTCCGGTTGGACAGGGGCCCTCCCACCATGGTCGATGGCTCACCCTATGGGGCCCCCACCCTCCACCCAGGGTGTGTGGCCCCGGGGGGACGCTGGGCACACAGGGGCCAGGAACAGGGTTCTCACCTCTGACCGCTCCCCCCACCCACCCTGAGCAAGGGGCTGCTCTCACTTTCCGGGGAGGTCCCTTCTGTCCCTTCCGTCCTGTGCCGAGGATCAGCTCGACCCTTTCAGGGTGTTTTCAATCACTGATTCCAGAGAGGGGCTTAGCCTTAGCCGCAGGCTGCGGGCAAGCCAAGATCCTGTTTACGAAATTGCTCATTTCACATGTCCGGGGGTCACGGGCTGCCAGGCACGTCAATTCCTCTCGTGTCGCCGGGCCGCCCCCAGCTGAGCAGGGGCTGGGGCTCAGGAAGTTGGGGCTCAGCCCAGTCCTCGCCCCGGGTTCCCTGAGCCACCCTGTGGAAGGAAGGTTGCCTTGTGCACTTTCAATGTCCCCTGCATTCGGTGGGAGAACCGACTGAGATCAGGAACGAGGGGACAGACTCTCCAGGTAGGGGGCGGCGTGGGCAGGTGGCGCCCACGGGATCCTCTAGAATCCGGGGAGGGTCCTTCATGTCCAGATGATCTCCCAGCAGCCCTTGGCACCCTGGCAATGAGGAGGGGCTAGACTTTTGTATTTATTGCGATGACAGAACAGATCTCCCATGGTGTCCGTTCGTGTCTGTGCCCATCACCACCATCTCCAGGGCGTCGTCTCCATCCTCCCAAACGGAAACCCCGGAGCCAGATTTTGGAAAAGCCTCCCCCACAGCAGGTTTTCATTGCAAACCCATAGGGGTTGTTGAGGGGGGAGGAAGATACGTAGGGGTCTGAAGGGACTCCTCTGGTGGGGCAGAGGCAGGGACAGGAGGCCTCCAGCGGGGACTGTGGTGAGCCAGGGGGACAGCGGGGTCACCTGCAGGGGGTGGGGGATGCTGTGCGGAGAGAGCACTCCCGGGCAGGAACACCTGGGGCTTCAAAGGGAAAATTTTTTCCTGGGGTCTGACTGACTGTGGAACAGCCAGTTCCTGGTCCGCAGGGGGCCGCGGGCTGGGGACGGAGGAGGGACAGGACGGCTTTGAGAAAGTCCTGGCTTCCCAAACCACAGAGCGGGGACAGAAGTATGTGAAGCATGTGTGACTCTCCTCAGAAGGCACCGGCCCTCCGTCCACCCGATCCCCTGGACGGACTTCAGACACATTGCGAGCCTCCCACAAGTGCTCTGGTGGGGATGGCACAGAGAGCAGATTTGCTGACAGATTAGGGCGCAGGGGGGCTGGGGTGAGGGCAGGTCACCCAGGAGCGCAAGCGGTCAACCACCAGTTAATGAGGTGCCGCTATTCCTAGTTCTAGGGGAGCGGTTGGGGCCGGGGTTGGGGTGGGGGCAAGTTCAGGAGAAACCTCCAGAACACCTGGAAGCCTGCCGGAGAAGGAACAGGGGGGCCAAGCTCCTGACCCCGTGGGAGGGCTTCCTTCATCAGAAGTCCTCACGTAGTCCCCAGGAGGGGGTGCTGTTGTCCCTACCGCACAGCAGGGGCAATTGAGGCACGGAGCAGTGACCTGTCCGAGGTCACACCGTAAGGGAATGCTAGAGAGAGCAGCGGGGTGGGGTCCGTCAGAACCAGACGCTCCCGTCTGTCCCTGCTCCCCAACGTCCCGGGTGACCTTGAGCGCACTCGTCACTTCCTGCCAATGACCCATATTCATGCGGCACCTTCTCGTGGGTTACTGGCTTGGCTTCTACAGCTGTAGGCAGTTGGAACAACGGATAGATTTGCCCTCGTTTGGCAGAGCAGGAAACTGAGGCCCAAAGCTGTTTGGTTTGTGTTGTGGGCTGAAACGTATGCCCCCCAAATTTAATTTAAAACAATTTTGTTTAATGTTTATTTTTGACAAAGAGAGAGAGAGAGAGAGCACAAGCAGGAGAGGGGCAGAGAGAGAGGGAGACACAGAATCCGAAGCAGGCTCCGGGCTCCGAGGTGTCGGCACAGAGCCCGACACGGGGCTCGAACTCACGGACCGCGAGATCGTGACCTGAGCCAAAGTCGGTCGCTCAACCTACTGAACCGCCCAGGCGCCCCCTGTAGGCCCCCCAAATTTATATATCGAAGTCTTAACCCTCAGGACCTCAGAATGTGACTGTATTTGGAGACGGGATCTTTAAAGGTGGAATTAAGTTAAAATGAGGTAGTTCAGGGGGACCCTTGATCCCAAACCGCTGGTAGAGAAGAGATTAGGACACAGAGGCACACAGAGCAGAGACCACGTGAAGACACGGCCAGAAGACTGCCATGGGCAAGCCACGGAGAGAGGCCTCAGGAGAAACCAATTCTGCCCACACCTTGACCTTGGACTTCTGGCCTTCGGAACTTGGAGAAAATGAACTTCTGCTGTCTAAGCCCCCAGTCCTGGTATTTGTTACAGCAGCCCAAGGTGCCTCTGACACTCTGTTCCTTCACACCGTGAGTGGGGACACCAGGTCCTGCTTCCCCCGGCCTTGGGGTTACTGTACATAGTAAGGAACATCCTAGATTCCCGTCCCAGACCCGAGTGGAGCACGGAGGGGCCAGCCGAGCAGGGACAGGGTCCTAGCCGGGGGCAGGGCCCACACAAGGGGAGACCAGGGTGGCTGACTTCACACGGAAAGTTCCACCTCCCTGAACAAACTGGCAGAGAAATGAAAAACAAAAGCATGACTTCATACCAGCCTCCTCCCAATTCAGACAGGGTGACGGTGTATTTACACGTTGATTCGTTCCGGGCTTGGAGATTTGAACCCGTTTGCTGTGGTGGTGGTTTCTTCCAAGTTCATGATCTGAGCCCTGTCGTGGAGGGAGGGTCTGGACGGAGGGGGTCTGCACCTGGCAGGCCTCAGTCCCACACGGCCAGGGGCTTCCCGGGCTCCACGCTCTGGGCTGGAGATGAAAGGAGGAAGGTTGGGGCGTTTGGGGTACAGGGCACGCCCTTTGTGGACCCCATCTACAAATGGCAGGACGGCAACCCTCTCCCCATCCTGGAGGGGTGGATGGCCGCCCAGTGCTGTAACTTCTCTGCTTAGAGGGGTCCCCCAGCAGACTCATGGGGGCCCCATGCCTTCGCCACCCAGATCTTGGCAGGTGTTGTGCTGGGTGAACTGTGGGAGCCCCCCGATGACTCACCTTTTCCACTTCTCCCTCAGCGGGCAACGCGGGGTGTGGGGGCAGAACCCAGAAATGGGACCACGGCACCCTCAGAGCCCCCTAGGACAGACTCTTCCTCACTCAGAACCCTCAGCAGAACCCACCCCGGAGATTTTTGGTTTTCTTTCTGGGACCCTGTTTCCCTCCCTCCCCACCACCCAGCCTGTCCACGGCCCGATTCTAGTCGATGTATTAATTCCAGGGTTCAAGTACTTTCCCATAGGGGTCCCGAGGGAGTGGCCAGCCTGAAGGGGGCCTTCCCGTTTGGGACCCCTTCCCCCTACTCGGAAAAGCACACGCAAGATGTGTGGAGAGGAGGGGGCGGGAGCCTGTGTGGCCAGTCAAGGGGCAAACTGTGGGGCGGGGGCAGGGGACCCCAGGATCACAGAGTGAGGGGGGTTTGTAGAGCTGGAGCTCGAGCTTGAGCCAATGGTCAGAACTCTTGGGAGCAATTCAGGCTGCCGCAGCCCCTCATCCCTCTTCCCACCAGGCACCTCGGTCTGGGTGCAGCGAGTGTAGACATCTTTGGTTTCCTCATCTCCATGAAACCCTGTCCGAGTGTCCAAGTGCCCTTGTGTTCCCAGGAGCCCAGCCCACAGGGGAGGACAGCAGCTGAGGCCTCTCACTGTCGAGTATCTCTATGCCCATCTGAACAGCCGGGGTCCGTCCAGGCTGCTCCGTGGTTCAGGATTCTGGTGGGGAGCCCCGGGCAGGGGGCAGAAGTTACCTGGGCCACTGCTAGTGTCCCGCAGGCTCCCATCCTGTCTCACGGGGGAGGGGAGGCTGGACACTGAAGTGTGGGTGGGCAGGTGTCCGGAGCGAGGACCCTCTTATTCCCAGAAACCCCACCACCTTCAGGACAGGCTCCTCCCTCCCTTGCCCCTGGCTCAGACCCCCAACAGGGTAGACCCAGGGTCCCGGAGAGGGCGGAGGCCACAAACAAGGTCCACGGGTTCACCCAAGGGGGTGAAGGGAGCCAGGCCCCTGGGTCTGCCCAGCCCCGGGAGCAGGCTGGGCGCGGGAGCGATGGTCTTCAGCCCTGACGGCTCCTTCCAAGTCTCCTCCTCCACTGCCTCGGGGTCCGCGTATTCCCGAATCTTCTGAGCCCCCATTACACGATCGAGCGGGCAATGTGTCCCTAAGGCCCAGCCCATCTTTTCAGAGGGGCCTTTCCCGTAAACCCCAAGGCCAAGATCAGCCAGAGAGGCAGACTCATGAACCCTGGGTCAGGCGTTTGGCTGCAGAGCAGACCACGTGGCCTGGCCGCCCCGGGGCTGCTGAGTCAGGAGAGGCACAGGCGGGAGGGAGCGGCGGCCTCAGCCCCCCCTTACTTCTCCCCGACTCTCCCCTAACAGGCGCTCTGGCCCTATCCTGGCTCCACGGGGAGCTGGCTCTGGGACCGGGAGGCTGTCCTTCTCGCTCAGGGCGCACGCCTCTCCCGTGTCAAATGAAAGGGCTCGGCGCCAGGGCCTGTAGATCCCTTCTGGCCCCTTCCGCCGCCCTCAGCTCCCCGGCCTGAGCCCGGGGCCCAGGTGCCCTGCCGGCTGCCCCACGGTCAGGGAGGGGCGGGGAAATCACTCAGGCCAGCTCAGCTCTCCTTTTCCATGATCTTTATTCCTCAGGGTCTGAGCCCAGGCTGCCGCTAGAAGAAGTTGACCACCCTGCGGACCGACTGGACGCGAGAGCTGTGGGCCTCCCAGTCCGAGTAGTTGCGGAAGTCACCCCGCTCCACCAGGTACATGCGGCCGTGGTAGTTGGGCTCCTCGTACAGGACCCACCTGCGGCCAGAGGGAGGCCAGGCGGCCGTGAGCCGCGGAGCAGCACAGGGTCTGACCGCCTCCCGCCTGCCCGCCACCCCTCACCCCTCCCGGCCAACGTGGGGGCCCGAGCTGAGGGGGAGAGGTGTGGGGCAGGGCCTGTGGGGCTGGCCTCTCCTCCTCCCTTCTGATGCTCCCTCACCCTTGGCTCTTCCACCGCGGGAAGCAAAGCGGGGCTACACGCCCCGATCCGGTCGCTGGGGTCCTTCCGGCCCAGGCCATGGGGTGCCCAGACTCTGTCTTTGCAGCGAACCCCACTGTGGCCCTCGCCCCCCCCAAAGCACTCGGCTGCTGAAGGAGCCTTCTCCTGGCTGAGACACAGACTCAGAATTTCTGAGCCCAGCCCGGCCAGAGAAGGGAGTGACTGCCCAAGTCACACGCCACCCCCCTCACCCCCCCCCCCCCCCCCCCCCGCGGCCCGAGTCGCCTGCTTAGGGCAGCTTCCCCGGCCACCCCCTTCCTGCCCCATCCCGACTCCACATCTGGCTCCTGGCGCAGTCCGCACAAGGGTCAGGGGTCAGGAATGAAGAGAGAGGCCCAGTACGTGAGCCGCTGGGGAGCTCAGGGCAGACCTGGCTCACCCTGGCCTCCCCACACCCCTAGCCTTCCTGCCCCTCCCCCCTCCTCCCCCTCCTCATGCCCGTGGGTGGCTCAGGCCCAAGGTTTCGGGGCGTATATGCAGGAGTCCCCAAAAGGAAGAAGAGGAAGGACAGGCTGGGCTCCCGTCTCCCGGGCTTCCTGCTGTGACTTTGGGGACCAGGCATGAAGACGGAGGGAAGAGGGGGCGTGGCCCATCCACAGCAGGGACTGTGCTCTTTGGTGGGGTAGCAGGAAGTAGGGAGAGCGACCTGGCACATTTCCCTCCCAATGCCCCCCAGAACCCGTGTCTGTGGGGACAGGTCGATCCTGAGCTAACTCGGGAACCAGCGGAACACCGTGGCTGGTGTCTGGGAGGTGGTAGGGAGACCTGCCTGGAGGCTCCCCATCAGACCCCAGGAAAGGGCTTGACGGAGGTCACCACCCCCAGACCCGGTGGTCCAGGCCATCACCCTGGCCAAGGGCTTACTTTTTTTTGTTTTTAAAGGTAGTCACAGGAGCAAAGGGTGAACCCCCGTAGGGAGGAGAGCAGAGCCCTGGGTGAGATGTGGGGCTGGCCATACACAGCCGCTGAGTAAGTGGGAGCTCCGGGAGACCCCGGGCCCCTGCACTCAAAACTCTTAGCTCCCACCCTCCCCCGCCCCCTTTTCCTAAAGAGGCCCCTGGAGTCTTCCCAGGGTGGGTGTTGGGGGACTGTGGCTGGGGTCTCAGGACACCTTCCACGCAAAGGTATGACTCTGGCCTCACGAGACATAATTTAGCCGGTCGTTTTCCAGGCAAACTGTTGTTCTGGAATTCTACCCCCGGATTCCCAGAGGCCTTCAACTGAGGGCAAACATTTCTGAAAGGCAGAGAAAGGCAGACAGGAGAAAAGGAACCCTGGATAGAGTCAGAGTGACAGAGAAATAGCAGGGAGGGAGCTGAGTCCCCCTGGGACTCTGGGAAGGAGGAGAGAACCCCCCTGGGGGGGGGGCCCGGGGAGGCGAGGGGTCCAGTGCTCCCTCTGGCTCAGCCACAACCTCCATTCAGTCCCTCCCGTGACCACTCTTGAACCTCTCGTGACGTGCCCTGATCCCCCACCTCGGGCACACAGACAGCAACTGGACCCCTTGGCTGCTGTGACGGGAGCCACGTTCCCGGAACCCGCGTGGGGCTCTTCTGCAGAGGGGCCGGGACTGAGGTCAGGGGAGGCTCCCTGCTCCACACCGGGGACACTCTGACTTGACGCCTGGCTGCCACCCCCGCTGTGCCATTCATGAGCGAGCGAGCGGGGGGCCAGGTCACTTTCCACGGAGATGACGCTACCCACTGGCTCACAGGAGGAGCTGACTATACGGGGGGCTGGCAGAAGCCAGGCCAGCACGGGGGTCCTGACCACTCTCCAGGAGCAGGGCAGACACGCCCTGGGCAAAACCCCCATGGCCACAACCTGTCCACCGGAAGTGAGCCGCCATGACGTCCAGCTCCCCGGAAGGGCTGTGTGGCAGGGGTCTGCCCGCTCGGTAGGAGAGCTCCAGCTCAGGGGTCCCCTTGGCCGAGTAGGACCGGGGTGTGCAGGGCGAGCGGGCTTCCTCTGGTTCGAGGGGACCAAAGTACTGTCCCCGAGCTCAGTCTAATCTTAGAGAACCGTTAGTCCTCAAAGGGCCCTGCTACGTCTGCTCCCACTGGGGAGGCCTACCTCTGGGGCCCCATGTCTCCTCACCACGGCCTTCTGGAGCCACGGAGGAAGCCTCCCCGCTGCTTGACTGGGGTAGAGGAGGCAGCTGAGGGGGTGCCGGGCCTCCCCGGCTGCTGGGGTCGGGCCCGCCCGGCGGCCTCCCCACACACTTGGCTGTGCAGGGCCCAGCCGGGCCGCGGTCGGCGGCCTTGCGGCCTCTACTCACGCGCCGTCCCCATACACCTTGACGGCGTTGACACAGTTCTTGGCCCAGCCCCGGCTCTGCAGGAAGGGACAGTCGTCCTGAAACTCCAGGCACTGGCCGGTGAAGTTGCACCCCTCGAAGATCTCCATGCGGAAATTCTCCCCATGCTGCGGGCCCGCGGGAGCGGAGGAAGGAAAGAAGGCAAACGGCGCTGAGTCCCATTCCCCCCCCCCCCAACACAGAACCCACTTGGCCAGAAACTCAGAATCGCCCCGGGGCTCGGCGCACCTGATGCTGGGGGAGGGGGCCGGTGAGTGCCTGCCACCCCAACCTAAGTGGCCCACCCAGCACTCTGCTTGTTCCAGGACATGAGATCTGGTTGGATGAGAGGGGTCGGTCACTTTAAAAGGCTTCAGGGCCCCTGAACCAGTCCAATCTCCTCTCTCCTCCACTAAAGAATCCAAGGGTTGGAGCGGCCCAGACCGCCGGGGGACACAGTGGCCGCGCTCTGACCAGGGCCTGGGCCGCTGGGTTCCCTTCTGGTGCCTGCACTGGGGGACGTAGGCCGCAGCCACACCAACGCATTCCTCTGCCCTTCATCCCCACCCCGGGGCCTCAGGCCACGGGCAAGCCTCTCAAGGATAATATTTTACAAACTGTAACAGAACCTTTTATTAAAACACGAAGCCAAAAATCTAAAACAAATAACAGAGATCTCATTTGCTGGAATCCCAGCTGGCTTACTGGGATGACGCTATATAGCGCCCTATAAGATTCCTTGCATTTCCGAAAGACAGAGGAGGGCCATTTCCCAGCAGGCTCCGGGATAGTTTACATAAAAACAGCATTATGCAAGGGCCTGTGGGTGGCTCAGTCGGTTAAGGTTAAGGGCCTGACACTGAGTTTCAGCTCAGGTCATGATCTCACGGTTTTGTGGGTTCAAGCCCCACATCGGGCTCTGCGTTGGCAGTGTGGAGACTGCTTGGGATTCTCTCTCGTTCCGGCTCTCTCTGCCCCTCCCCTGCTCACGCTCTCTCTCTAAATAAAAAAGCTTAAATTTTTTTTCTTTTTAAACAGCAGTATGCAAGATCCAGGGCCGACCACATTAACTCCTTTTTCCAAATGTCTCTGGCCTAGTGGAAATACTAAGGGAGCATACTTCCAATCTGAGATGCCAAAGCCCCGGACTCGTGTGGAAGAGAGAGGGGGGCCCCCATACAGGAGGCCCCTTCCCTGGGGTTCCTAAGATGTTCACTTAGGACCACCTGGCCCCCACATCCAGGGACACACGGCTGAGACTCTGAGGACCCTCTGATTCAGGAATCTGCCATTTCCCACCTGACCATGTGGACCTCAGAGCCGGTCAGCTAGCGCTTGTAACTTCTGTGAATCCTACGTCCTCGGATCCCCCTTCGGGGGGGGGGGGGGGCAGACATGAACGATCACTGTGGGTAGTGACGTCCCTCCTATGCTCTCCCTACACACACTGGGCCACGCTGTGAGATGACAGCCACTCGTGTGGCTCCCAGAGACCCACCCCCAAATTCCCCGAGGACCAGCTGGTGACTTAGTCACCTCCTTCGGTCATTCCACAGCCAGAGCATCAAAGCCGCCTGAAAAGCGCCACAAAATGACCCACAGGAGCGGACACACCAGGCCCGAATCAGCCTTGCTTAGGTTACATTCTCCCCCGTCCAGTTGCAAATCGAAACTTCTAATATTTCCAACAGCATTCTAAGTGGAAAGTTCAGCAAGATTTTGGGATCAGAAATGGAAGGTGGCTCCCTGATACGTGCCTGTAACTGTCAGGCATAAAAACTCCAGGGGCAGGGGCACCTGGGGGGCTCAGCCGGTGAAGCGACCGACCGACTCTTGATTTGGGCTCAGGTCATGACCTCACGCTTGGTGAGATCGAGCCCTGCATCGGGCTCTGTGCTGGGCCTGGGGTCTGCTTGGGATCCTTTCTCCCTCTCCCTCTGCCCCTCCCCCACTCTCTCAAAAACACAAACAGGACTTCCAGAAGCTGGCTCTGGCTCTCCTGTTCATTCCCATGCCAGCCCACACACGGGTTGCGGGGGGTTGGGGGGGGGGAGATGGCGGGTCTTTGTGGGGGGGGGCATCTCTGCATTTTAAAACATCCCACAGCCTCATCAGATCTTACAGCTGGGAAGACCATGCAGCACGGACCCTCGGTCACTCTGGCGGGAGGCCCCCAGCCAGAGGCCCACTCACCATCCCCACGGGCCGGCAGGACCCCATGTGGTCGTTGTGGCCGTTCCAGCAGAGGAAGTCAGGGTAGCTGCCGTGCTCCAGGATGAACTGTTGGCCCCGGAAGTCGGGGTGATCGTAGCAGACCCAGGCTCCGCTCTCCACGCGGATGGAGTTCACCCGGTTCATAAAGCCTCGGTCCTGGAAGTTGTCACAGTCCCCATAGACCTCGAGTTTCCGTCCCGTGAAGTGCTTGCCTTCATAGAAGGTGATCTAGAAAGGCCAGGTTAGAGGGCTCAGGGTCAGGGGCTTTCTCCTTTCAGTCTTGGGAGCAGACAGCTGGGGTCCAACACCCTCGATTGAACCCTGATTCCCAGGCCAGCTGCGTACAGCAGGGGCTCAACACTGTTAGCTGGGTGAAGGAATGAATGTAAGGTGGGTTGAGGTCCGGGGCCTGGCCCTCCCTACTCTAGGAGCTCACGGTTGAGCAACCAAATTTCAGAAAATATCTGGGGACAGGGATTCCCCCTTTGTCCCTGGCCCATTTGAAAACAGGCTCCTTTCAAACTCGCAATGCATTAAAAAAAATTTTTTTTTAATGTTTAATTTTGAGAGACAGAGAGAGAGACAGAGTGCAAGCAGGGGAGGGGCAGAGACAGAGAGGGAGACACAGAATCCGAAGCAGCTCCAGGCTCTGAGCTGTCAGCACAGAGCCCGACGCAGGGCTCGAACCCACCAACTGCGGGATCACGACCTGAGCCGAAGTCAACGCTCAACCAGACTGAGCCACCCAGGTGCCCTTCCCACTGCATTCTTTACACTCAATTTTTGTTCATTGTTAAAACCTAACATCCAAGTGTTTTCAGAAAAAAAAGCATTTCACCCACAACCCCATCATCATAACCAAACAATGAATTTTCAGAAAGTCGGGTGCCTGGGACCAGGCCCCTTAACGGGAGACACTGAATGCAGGGAGACCAGTCAGAGCCTGGTGCAGGGATTAATGGCTAAAAAGGGGGCTTTTTCAATGTAACTCGTCCCTTTGTGTACTAGGCCTCTCCTGTGGGTGACAAGCATGTGTCAGATCTGGAACATTACCAACTTATTGGGCAGTTCAGACACCATGTCCTACGGCAACGTAGCACGGACAGGTTCTCCTTGTCCCTAAACACCATGCACGCTATCAACCCCAAAGTTCATTTACTGCAGTAGACACTGAAACTCCAACCATTCAGTAACTATCTGGTTTTCAAGAATTGTGCGCCTCGAAGGGCCCTGGCAAAGTACAAATGAACGTTTCCTGGGGCCTGGTAACCGGTGTAATCATTTGTGCCGATGCCAAGGACTTCCCTTCTGGGCCCCTTGGGCAGAAGCTCTGAGAGCCCAGGGCGTGACTCCCCAGCTGTGCCTCTGGGCCTGGGGGAGGGTGTGCAGGGGCGCCAGGGGCTCTTGGGGGTTGTCTGTTACTGACGCATAACCTAGCCAGTGCAGACTGAATAATGTGCTCACCCACTAACCCTGAATGCGGCCCCTGGAGACAGAGGCTGCATCGGATTAGCCAGCGAGAATGGTTGGGGGAGATCCAAATTTGCCACCTTCCTGCCCAAGACAGGCCTGGCCGATGGCCCAGAGATATTTAGGGAGAACTAGTCACCCAGAGGATTCCAGGACCCCTCAAACCTCTCCAGAGCCACTGATGAAGGGGGTGGGGACGGGGCCTTCCCACCTCCCACACCAGAGAGGCCAGGACGCCCGGCTTGGGTGGGACATTTTGCCAATTTCGCTCAGGTCTGTCAGATGCAAAGGGCGAACGGCGCAAAGAGTTAGGTTTGGCCCCCGCCTCCCCGGGACGGGGGGGGGGGGGGGGGGGGGAAAGTGGAACGCAGTGTGGGTAACGTCGTTAACGTCGGGCCGGGAGGGACCACACTCACCTTGCCGGAGCACTGCGCCATGGTGTCCCCGCCCCTCGGGCTGCAGGCCCCTTTATAAGCGGGCGGCGCCCTGCTGGGTCAGCGCCGCCCCGGACAAAAGATTTGCTGGCCCGGGCGTTAGTGTTGTCCGGTGCGCTAAGCCCGCCTGGGGCCGCCCCGCCCCGGGCCGCCCGTGGGACCGAACCCCGGGCGCCGGGAGCCCGGCCATGAGCCCCGCCCCTGCCCGGGGACGGCCGGGTGCCTGCGGGGTCATCGCGGCCCAGCGAGCCCCAGCCAGCACTCCTAGGGTCTACTCTGCCTCTGACCCCAGCCCGCCGGCGGTCCCTGCTGAGTCAGGGGCGCGCGCGCGCGCGCGCGCGCACACACACACACACACACATACACACACGTGCCGGGCCCCACTGCCTCCCCCCTGCCTTGGGCTGGGGCGTCTCTAGCACTCAGGGTGTGGATCCGTGCTGCCCCTTCCTTGGGCACAGAGCCTTCCCAGACCTCCCGCCCCGGCCCTTTCTCACCTGGTCACCCACGTTCAGGCTGTTACTGAGTTTTTTCTCAGTAACAAGGATACAAGGACGGAACCTAGCTCCTGAGAGCAAAGAAGACAGCCTTTGCCTGGCCCCCTGCCTGCTGCTCTGGTCTCACCTTCCAGCCCCACCGGAAACGTACCACCACCGCTCCGATGGCCCCCAATGCCTGGTGGCTGTCCCCCCACAGCCCCATCTCTATGCCAAGTGGTCCTCCCTTCTTCCTCCCCTCCTTCGTTCTTGCTCCCTGAATGCTGTCCCCTACCCCCAATCAATGCTCATCCTTGATCCCTACTTTGATTCCTACTTTGAGGAAAGTATTTTTCAGCACCATTTCACAGATGAGACGCCTCCGACTCAGAAGAGGAGGTCACGCAATTCTTGGGGGCACCAGGGTGACCTTGCCCCTGTTCCGGGAGGCTGTCCAAGGATAGGCCTCTCAGCGGACCTGGCCCTGCCGTGGCCCCCACAGGAATCCACACTGGCCAAACCACACATTCCAGCGTTTGCCTCCCGACACGGGCCCTGTTGGGAAAATATAATTAAAAGCACAATCTCCCAACCCAGGAAGCCTGTCCATACAGGTAGAAGAGGAAGAAAACCGTTGTATTATTGACTAAGCATTAAACTTGAATGTGAAGTGTATCACAGGCCATCTGCTGCAGAGATTGCAAAGACCAGGACATCTCAGTCTTTTATGTAGTCAGGCAGATGCGACTCGTCACACGTGTGTTCTCAAGAGAAATTGCTGATTTCCTTGTATCTTTGTGCTGGGAGATAGGTTTTGCAATTCAGAGTAAAGGGACAGCTGGCGTTAAGCCCTCTCCACCCAGGAAACCGGGAGGTGGGGCGATATCTACCCTGATGATTATGTTTCAGAGAGGTGGCTCCCAGCTCCTGGAGGAAACATCCCTGAGTTTTCAGACTGGCAAGCCGCCTATTTAGCCATTAAGAGACGTGCATACATATGAGATGAACTGAGAGAGAAAGTCTAGAAGAAAAACGAGGGATGGAAAGTCTGTTCCCTTATTTTTAACTGGGAAAATTTAGGATCTTTTTTTTTTTTTTTTAGATATAAATTTTATTTTGGGGATACCGGGGTGGCTAAGTCGGTTAAGTGTCCAACTTCGGCTCAGGTCGTGATCTCGCAGTTTGTGGGTTCGAGCCCCGCGTCGGGCTCTGTGCTGACAGCTAGGAGCCTGGAGCCTGCTTTGGATTCTGTGTCTCCCTCTCTCTCTGCCCCTCCCTTGTTCGTGCTCTGTCTCTCTTGCTCTCAAAAACAAATAAACATTAAAAAAAAAAAAGCCTTCTTTCTCCAGAAATACCCACTAGCCTGATTTTTGTGTTTATTATTTCTTTGAATGTTTTCATGCCTTTCTTATGTGTGTACCTGGAAATAATATACATTTTTACAGTGTGGTAACATTGTACAAGTATCCTTCTGAATATTTTTACTGTTATTGTACTGTCTGTGACCCCAGTTTCTGAAATAGTGGCTCAGTCTGTTAAGTGTCCAACTCTTGATTTAGGCTCAGGTCATGATCTCTCTGTGAGTTCGAGCCCCACGTCGGGCTCTGTGCTGACAGCTCAGAGCCTGGAGCCTGCTTCGGGTTCTGTGCGTGTGTCTCTCTCTGCCCCTCCCCTGCTGCCTCTCTCCCTCTCCCTCTCAAGTAAATAAACATTAAAAAAAAAAACACGCAAAGAATACAGTGTGTTTGGGGTGAAATCGTAGGACTGTTCCTTGTTGCTTGTTGCACGATATCAAATACCCCTGGTCCCTGCCCATTAAAGGCTTGTCCCTCCTCTATTATTCTGACGAATGGAAACACCTTCAAATGTCCAAATGCCCCAGGGGCCAATCCCGCAGAGTCTGGGGGCCACACCTCTGTGTGAAATTGCTGGGTGAAGCAGAAGTAAATGGGGATAGTACCATATTGGCATTGGGATGTTGGGGTTGGGTTAGTGTGTGCCCGGAAAGTGCACTGGGCAGCTTGGGGACAGCCTGGCCACTGGTGGACAGGGAGGGAGCTCCTTTAGCCAGAATCTGCACCCCTCTGAGGGGGGCCTGTCTGTGGACCAGTGGGGCCTTGAACCTCCGGGGGGAAGGGGTGAAAGCTTCCTCCGGGTTGCTCAGGGCCAAGCCTCACCGGGTTCTGGCTCTGCCCTGTTTTAGGTCTACTTCTAGAAGACCGAACGCATCTCCCTCGCAGAGGAGGGGCTGGAGGTCTCCAGCGGAGGAAGTGAGTATTGGATTAGGGCAGGGAAAGAAAGGGTGGGAGCCGCAAAAGTTGAACGTTTGGGTTCTCGAGACATCCCCTTGGCCCCTCTCCCACGGGAGAAGTGTGCTTGGTAAGTGAGAGGCGCCAAAGCCTGACCCCTAGTGGTGGTTATAATAACGACACCCCCAATTACTGGGGGGCGGGTAGCAGGAAGGCTTAGAATTAAAGCAAGTTCAACACCAGGGACAGTAGTCTCACAGCGTTTATGCAGCCACGGACCAACCAACTAACACAACGTATATTATGCCACTTAAGTCCCTTAACAATCTTAAGAGGCAGGTATTATTACCACCCCCATTCTGTAGATGCAGAAAGTGAGGCACAGAGTAAGTCGCTGGCCTGAGGTCACAGAGTAAGTACGCACTGGGGCTTGGATTTGAATGCAAAATTCGTGCCGTTACCTTCAAAGAGATTACAATTCGTACATTTTTTTTTAAGTTTCTTTATTATTACTTTATTATTTTTTTTAACGTTTATTTATTACTGAGAGACAGAGCATGAGCAGGGGAGGAGCTGAGAGGCAGGGAGACACAGAATGTGAAGCAGGCTCCAGGCTCCGAGCTGTCAGCGCAGAGCCCGACATGGGGCTCGAACCCATGACACCGTGAGATCATGACTGGAGCCGAAACCAAGACCTGGATGCATAACCGACTGAGCCACCCAGGTGCCCCACATGGTCTTAGTCTTGATGGTGGCTGAGAACTGGGGAGGGGGCACCCCATCAGTGGGGGGCAGAGGCAAAATGGGCAGCAAGAGGCAGGTCATGTGGGCACAGTTGGCTAATACAAGTGGGGACGTGATTTCCATAGTAGCGTCACAAATAGGATGAGAAGTTTGTGGAGTTCACACTGGGAAAGGGGTTTTGCTTTCGGATCCAAACTAGAGTGCAGGGGCGCCTGGGTGGGTCAGTCGGTTAAGCGTCCGACTTCGGCTCAGGTCACGATCTCGCGGTTCGTGAGTTCAAGCCCCGCGTCCGGCTCTGTGCTGACAGCTCGGAGCCTGGAGCCTGCTTCCGATTCTGTGTCTCCCTCTCTCTCTGCCCCTCCCCTGCTCGCGCTCTGTCTCTGTCTCTCAAAAACAAATAAACATTAAAAAAATTTAAAAAACCAAAACTAGTCCACAGCAGGAGCTCTGCCCCAGCGGGGGTAAAGGATGACGGGAGCATCGTGTCTTCCTGTTCGAATCCAGGAGGGTCCAGCAGAGGGCAGCAGGTGGACAGGAGGGACAGCTGTCTGAAACGAGGGTGTGTGTGAGCCCAAAGGCCAGGCGCTATGGTGCCCTCGGGAAGGGTCACACTCGAGCTGTTGGTGGCCAGTCACCCATCAGGAGACGGTGACAGGATGAGGGCTATACTCTGGGGTGGCCAGGTGGACCAGAAAGCCTAAAAGACACGGCCCCTTGGCCCCACTCAAAGCTGGGGTCTGTGGAAACAGAGAAAGGGACTCACTCTCTCGGAACCTCAAATCCCACAGAGCTCCTCCTTCCAGGGCTTGGGGCCAGGACACCTGGCTGACCAGGGGCACATTATGCCATCTCTGTCCCCTCCCTCCTGCCTGGAGCCGCTTAACACGCAGAACCCAGGGCAGAGCATCTCCCAGTGGGTCCGGTTCCCCTCCCTTTCCCAGGGAGCCCCGCTCTCAGATCTTCCTTCACCCTGAACCCAGAAACCCCGAGAAGGGACCTCAGAAAATGAGAGAGAAAACACGGAAAGCCTCTCAGGTCGCTGGCACCGGTCACAGGTCACAACCAGCAACTGTGAGTGGCCGTGGGGCACTGGCCTGCTCTGTCGTGTGTGCCCCATGGGCAGAGGGCAGGCCTTGGGACCCCATCCACGGGTGGGAGGTGTAGACGGTCCGGAAATGTGGAAGAAGAAATCAGCACCGAGATTTGTGCCTCTCTCAGACTCTAGGGGGCGACAGTGCAAACCTGGCCGGTGGACTGAAGGCTCCGTTGGTGGGTTTCACTGCCCCCCCCCCGCCCCCCCCCCCCCCCCCCCCCCCCCCGGGGATGCTACCAGGCCTGGCGGAGGACTTGATACGCGGAAAATCCATGTATAATTTGGGATCCAATCACAACCGTAAGTGGCTGCACCTGCTACCTGTTAAAGGAAAACTGTAGGGAAAACAGCCTTAAAATTGAAAACACCTTTATTTGGGCCAAAAAGTGGGAAATTTAAATTCTCGCAGCAGCACACCTTAATGCAGCTTGAAACATGCATAGTTGGGAACGACCAATTCAGTTCAAAGGATTCTTCATTTTGCAGATGGAAACACAAAGGTGAATCCAGAAATGTGGACGGTCCACCTGGTGTCAGAGGAAGGGTGAGAACGTGGGTCCCTGTCGTCCGGGCAAGCGGTGCACGATCTTTATTTATTCCAGGGGCTGCACCCTCCTGAGGGGTTGTGTAAACCGAGGCAGCGTGGCCTCTGGTCCCAGGGCATCAGCATCACCTCGCACTTGTCAGAAATGCACATTAAAAAAAAATTTTTTTTTAATGTTTATATTTATTTTGGGGGGAGATAGAGCATGAGTGGGGGAGGGGCAGAGAGAGAGGGAGACACAGAATCCGAGGCAGGCTCCAGGCTCCGAGCTGTCCGCGCAGAGCCGGAGGCGGGGCTCGAACTCACAGACCATGAGATCATGACCCGAGCCGAAGTCGGACGCTCAACTGACTGAGTCACCCAGGCGCCCCAAGAAATGCACCTTTTAGAGCTCTGCCTCGACCCTACTGCATCTGAATCTGCACAAAGAGCCCCCACCGCACCCTGGATGGCTTGGCCGGACGGCCACTCACGTTCACACATGCGTGTACACGTTATGCATTCACACGGATGTGACTCATCCGGGGATCACGGTCAACTCTTAGAAAACGGGTGCGAGGCTTGGGTCTCACACGAATTTGCTAGATGATCCTTGTCAGGTGCGATGCATTGAACGTACGCGTCCCCCTCGAATCATATGTGGCAAGTGGATCTACAAGGTGACGCTATGAGGGGGTGGTGGGTCCTCTGGGAGGCGCCCAATGGGCATAGTGCCCTCGGGCAAAAGCTCCTGTTCCACCATGAGGGGACACAGCCAGAGGACGGCTGTCTGGGAACCAGGAAGCACCGATCACCAGACACCAAAATGTGCCCGGGCTTTCATGCCTTCATCTTGGACTGCCCGCCTCCAGACGATGACAAATACCTTGCTCCGACCCCCCTAGCCTGTGGCGATCCACGTCATAGCGGCCAAAACAGACTGGACAACAGGTCACAACTCTGAACTTCAGCTTCCTCTTTTGTAAACTGGAGAGTTCTGGCCATGTGTCCCTTAGGATCTCCTAGCCAAGGGGCTCCGGTTTGCCAGCGCCGTGCTGGTGTTATTTATTATTATTATTAAAATTTTTATTTATTTATTTGAGAGAGAGACAGCGCAAGCGGGGAAGGGGCAGAGAGAAAGAGAGAGAGAATTCCGAGCAGGCTCCTCACTGTCAGAACAAAGCCTGAAGTGGGGCTCGATCTCACAATCCTGAGATCATGACCTGAGCCAAAACTGAGGGTCGGATGCTCAACGGATAGAGCCACCCAGGTGTGCCAAGGCCTGTCCTAGTTTTATTACTTATTTATCAAAAAATATATTTTTTAAGTTTTTTAATGTTTATTTTTGAGAGAGAGAGAGAGAGAGAGAGAGAGAGAGAGACAGAGCGCAAGCAGGGGAGGAGCAGAGAGAGGGGGAGACACAGAATCTGAAGCAGGCTCCAGGCTCCGAGCTATCAGCACAGAGCCTGACATGGGGCTTGAACTCATGGATCTGGAGATCATGACCTGAGCTGTCCAGCTGTCTGAGTCACCCAGGCGCCTCGAGCTGTCCTAGTTCTAAAAGCGAAAGACCCGGGGCGCCTGGGTGGCTCAGTCGGTTAAGCATCCAACTTGAGCTTGCAGTTCGTGGGTTCAAGCCCTGCATCGGGCTCTGTGCTGACAGCTCAGAGCCTGGAGCCTGCTTCGGATTCTGTGTCTCCCCCTCTCTGCCCCTCCTCCACTGGTTCTCTCTCTCTCCCTCTCTCTCTCTCTCTCAAATAATGAATAAACATTAAAGAGATTTTTCTAAAAAGTGAAAGTCCCACGTGGCGAGACTGCCCCTGTGGGAGGGTCCTAGGGCAGCCCCAGCAGAGCATCACAAATTGGGGGGCTTGAAACGACAGGAATTTTTTTTTTTTTTTATGAAATTTATTGACAAATTGGTTTCCATACAACACCCAGTGCTCATCCCAAAAGGTGCCCTCCTCAATACCCATCACCCACCCTCTACTCCCTCCCACCCCCCATCAACACTCAGTTTGTTCTCAGTTTTTAACAGTCTCTTATGCTTTGGCTCTCTCCCATTCTAACCTCTTTATTTTTTTTCCTTCCCCTCCCCCATGGGTTCCTGGTAAGTTTCTCAGGATCCACATAAGAGTGAAACCATATGGTATCTGTCTTTCTCTGTATGGCTTATTTCACTTAGCATCACACTCTCCAGTTCCATCCACGTTGCTACAAAAGGCCATATTTCATTTTTTCTCATTGCCACGTAATATTCCATTGTGTATATAAACCACAATTTCTTTATCCATTCATCAGTTGATGGACATTTAGGCTCTTTCCATAATTTGGCTATTGTTGAGAGTGCTGCTATGAACATTGGGGTACAAGTGGCCCTATGCATCAGTGCTCCTGTATCCCTTGGATAAATTCCTAGCAGTGCTATTGCTGGGTCATAGGGTAGGTCTATTTTTAATTTTCTGAGGAACCTCCACACTGCTTTCCAGAGTGGCTGCACCAATTTGCATTCCCACCAACAGTGCAAGAGGGTTCCCGTTTCTCCACATCCTCTCCAGCATCTATAGTCTCCTGATTTGTTCATTTGAAACGACAGGAATTTACCGCCCCTCACAGTCCTGGAGGCCAGACGTCGACAGCCTGGGTTCCTTTTCTGGAGGCTCCGAGGGAGAATGTTCCATGCTTCTGCTTTCGTGTGGCTGGCCTGTGGCCTCCTCCCCGCCCATCTCTGCCTTCACCTCTGCCTTCAATCTGGCAAATTTCCTCTTCTTATAAGGACGTCAGTCAGTGGATTAGGACCCATCTTGCTCCGGTGTGACCCCACTCAACCTGATGACCTCTGCAAAGCCCCTATTTCCAAGTAAGGCCACGTTCACAGGTACCCGGAACCAGGACTTCAATACAGCTTTGGGGAGGATACAGTTCAACCTACAGCTGCCTCCGGGTCCCAGGCAAAGCAGGAGGTAGGTCACCCCCCTACACTGTGAGATCCTGCAGGCGTGGGACTCCGGCCTGAGCCCCCCTTCTTTGCGGGTATCATGGCCTGAGTCCGTGGTTCTCAAACTGTGGCCCCTGGCCCAGCAGCAACAGCGGCGGCCACGGCCCTGGACACTTGTCAGACATGAGGATGTCTGGGGCTCCACCCTGGACCCCCAGAATCGGAAGTTCTAGGGTGAGGCCCCTGTGCGTCTTACCTTCAGGTGCCTCTGAGGCCCATGTTCGAGAACCGCCGACCCGAGGTGAGGCGGCGGCCCCTGGGTCTCAGTGGCGGACGTCAAACTGTTCCCAACATTTTACAGCTTCACGCGACGCTCCGGTTATAGGCACAGAAGAGGTCGTGCCTCGGAGTGGTTCCTGTTACGGGACAATAAAAAGTCCCCGCGTCAGAGCCGAGGAGTGGAACCTTCCCAGCTGTTCCAGCTGTCCACACCGGGCTGGCCCTCCGCATAAGGCCTTTTAGGGTAAAGTTCTGGACGTAACAACCCCACAGCCCTGCCCCATACAAAAGCCAGAGATTCCGGTGTTGATTGACCCGGATTCTTTGCTCATCTACCGAGATGGGGGCTGGAAGAGGGAACACAAAGATAAAACAGAACACTCGGAAGCCGGCTCCTCCTGCGTGGCCTCTCCCTGCGGGAGCTGTTTTGTTTCTGTAAAGTCAGATATCAAGAGGTGCAGGCCCCCACCGGGGCCTGGGGCCGTTCTCGGGTGGCAGGAAGAACTGGGTGAAAGGTCCCGATTGCTGAGGCCATAATATTTCCAGAATCCTTTGCTATTTCCTGAGAAACTTCCTATCTCAGAAATCGAAGCCAAGGCCGTTTCCTAGGCTGTACCAGAACATGGGGGCTGGAGGGGCCTTGGGAGCCCGGCTGACTCCCGTGCGCACCATCGTTCTCCTTGGAGGATGGAAACTGGGGTCCCCGCTGGGAATCTGAGGGAACAGGCGGCCTCTCCTCAGAGCGGGACACTCTCCGCTGCAGGTGTGATGGAGACCGAGCTCTGTGGGTCCAGACAGGGACCTGCATTTCCTTTATTAGTGCGGCGGGAGATCGAGGTGTCCTTGACACCTGGGGCCAGAGCCCGACGCGGGGCTCGAACTCACGAACCGCGAGATGGTTACCTGAGCGGAAGTCGGACGCTTAACCGAATGAGCCACCCAGGCGCTCCGGCTTTTTTTTTTTTTTTTTTTTAAGTTTACATATTTTGAGAGAGAGACACAGTGTGAGTGGGGGAGAGGCGGTGAGAGAGGGAGAGAAAGCATCTCAAGCAGGCTCCGCACTGTGAGTGCAGAGCCCCGTGCAGGGCTCGAACTCCTGAACTGTGAGATCATGACCTGGGCCGAAACCAAGAGTTGGACGCCTAAACGACTGAGCCACCCAGGCACCCCTAATTTTTTTTAACGTTTATTTATTTGAGAGAGAGAGAGAGAGAGGGAGAGGGAGAGAGGAAGAGAATCCCAAGCAGGCTCCACGCTGTCCACACAGAGCCCGGATGCGGGGCTCGATCTCACAAACCGTGAGATGAGGACCTGAGCAGAAATCTTTTTTTTTTTTTTTTAATTTTTTTTTCAACGTTTTTATTTATTTTTGGGACAGAGAGAGACAGAGCCTGAACGGGGGAGGGGCAGAGAGAGAGGGAGACACAGAATCGGAAACAGGCTCCGGGCTCCGAGCCATCAGCCCAGAGCCCGACACGGGGCTCGAACTCCCGGACCGCGAGATCGTGACCTGGCTGACGTTGGACGCTTAACCGCCCGAGCCCCCCGGGCACCCCTCTGTCTTGCCTCTCTAGTTGTGTGACGTTGCAGGAATCCCGGAGTCATACCCACTGCAGCTGGCGACACGGGGGGGACGCTCGGGGAGCTCCAGAAACAGCGGGACCCTGGCAACAGGTAAAACCGGGGCGGCTGACAACCCTCAGGACTGTGACTCTGCCCTTGGTTGGGCTTTGGGGACAGCCGAGGTTCTCATAACTTGTGGCGTGACAAGGGCCGAGGGAAGTTTTATGGATCAAGGACTCAAGACCAGAGAGTGTGGGGCCGGGGGGGGGGGGGGGGGCGGGCAGAGACACACGTTTGGAGACTCGGGACCAGGGCTGCCTCGTTCCGAGTCTTAGTCCCATCTATGCTCCACTTATTTGGGGTCCCAGTGCGAATCGGGGTGCGGTGCAAACTAATGGGCTGATTGTTGGGAGCTGTCTCTGGGCCTCGGGTCCCTCCCGTGGAAACCGATGCCCGGGCTCAGCTTTCCGGTTGGAACTCTGGAACAGACCCTCCCCGCCCCCCTCCACACTAGGAGGTTATCAAAGGGACAGAAAGACGTAAAGATGGGGAACACAGAAGTTCTGCTTAATGCAAACCTTTCTTGCTTAACGTAAACCTTTGCCCTCTTGGGGGAGGGGGAGGAGACTTGGAACGGTTCTGGAATCTCCTGAGGAATGCTTTGGAGGGCATCCTGGTTTCCCGCTGGTACGGGGCCTTCCAGGCAGCCCCTATTAATTAGTATGCACAACAGTCTTGGTCGACTGGAGTCACCCAGGCAGCCCGAGGTCCCGGGCAAGCACGCACTCCCTCCCGGAGATGCTGGGACGGGCAGTACCCGTGAGGCTGGGTCAGGGGGGCACACGGCAGTGTGCCCACTTCTCGGGCGAGGCCGCAGCCCACGGGAGCCGGAGACATTTCCCTGAGTCCAGAACTCTCCAGGAATTGTCTCTTTGCCTCCATTTACACGATAACCTAAAAGGCCTCGGCGTATGTTCTGGGCCGTCCGACTGGCTTCCCGGTGACAGGGTACCGCCGCCATCTGCTGTGCGCACGAGCCACGGCAGAGGACACCCTCCTTCCCCGTTACGAGCCCTTAATGGGGTAGGCTCAAGAAGCGAGTAAAAGCTGTCCCAGTCCCAGTGCCCTGTGTGAATGGTGGGGGAATTTCAGCCACACCGCAGCAGACATGGGCTGAATTCAAAGGGAACTTTCTGGAAGGCAGCCCTACAGAGAGGCTCACTTACTCTTCTGTTTCCCTGCCGAGGCCCCTCGCGACGGCACAGGCCCCGCGGTAAAGGGCCTCTGAGAACCCGGTGAGGACATGGCAAAAACCGTCCCCCCAAAATCGACTTCTCCAGAACTCTGGAAATCAACTAAAGGCTCGCAGCAACCAGGGAGCGTTTATTGAAGAAAAGCGATGGGTTCTCAGCCCGGGTGAGCTCTGTGACATTGTCACTCGCCCTCTGGCCAGCCCCGGACCCCACCTCCGAGGTGCCCTGAAAACCAGCAGCCGCAATTGGGTAAAAGCCAGCGACCTAGCGGCCCCCGGAAGGATCACGCTGGGGTTGCTGCTCTTTGGAAGCCCCACGCTCGGAAAACTCCCGATTTGCCCATCAAGCAGTTCCCTGGAAAACTCCACCTTGCAAAGCTTGTCTTTATACTTGACCTGCCCGCTTTTCCCCACGGTATCTATCAAAAACAATCAGCGGGCATTTCACGGGAGCAAATAGCAAGATGACAAAAAAGCTGAAAAAAGAAGAGAAAAGAAAAGAAACTGTTGGAAAATGAGATGTCCGAGGGGGACCTGAAAAGGCTCTCCTGGGAGCCCAGGGGAGCACTGTGTGTCGAGCAGCGCCGCTCACGACAGACCTCACCAAGACGGGTCGGGAAGGGCTGAGGCAGAGACTCTCCAGCTAGAACTCGACATCCTGCAAGGTCTTCCTGGAAAAATGAAGGAGATAAACAAAAACTCCCGAGAACTCGCAGCTGGCTGACGTGCCCGCAGAAAGTGCCGGAGGGAGTCTCGGGCCGGAGTGAGGTCACCAGGTAATCACAGAGCGCCAGCAAGGGGAACCGGCGGGTAATTACACAAGACAGGATAAGTGAATGTAGTTTTTGTAACTTTTTTCTTCTGTTTGATTTCAAAGATGACTTCACAGGGGCGCCTGGGGTGGCTCAGTCGGTTAAGCGTCCGACTTCGCCTCAGGTCATGATCTCGTGGTCCGTGAGTTTAAGCCCCGCGTCGGGCCCTGTGCTGACCGCTCGGAGCCTGGAGCCTGCTTCGGATTCTGCGTCTCCCTCTCTCTCTGCCCCTCCCCTGCTCAAGCTCTGTCTCGCTCTGTCTCGCAAAAATAAACGTTAAAAATTTTTTTCTTAAATGTAAAAATAAAAAAAAAATTTTTTTAAAAAGTTAAACTTTTTTAAAAAGAGGACTTCGTAAACCAGTAACAAGTCTTGTTACTTTTAAAAACTGGTGCACCGGAACATCTCTCTCGGCCGGCCCCGAGCTCAGAGAGGCTGGTGGGGGCGTCAAGGTCCCGGGGACAGACCTCTCACGGCCTTCGCCGCAGGCAGATTTAGTCCGCGAACATGCAGTGTGTACAAGGACCCACAATGACTGATGGTGACGGGTGCCATGCTGTTCGATAAACCATGTGGAGGCCTGGAAGGGAAGTCTGGGGAAGGGCGTTGTCCAGGGAGGACAGTCTGGGAACCACCGAGGCCAGAGTGACCAGAGAACAGCCTCGGTGGCCGGTGACGTTAAGCGCCAGCTGGATCGTGCTAGGCTTCAAGCGTCGGGAGTTTCGATTTTGGCACGATTGTTATTAGAGAATTGTAAGGAGGGAGTGACATGAGGCAATTAGTTTTCAACAAGCTGACTTGGTGGGAAGCGGGAAGGGTTTGGAGGGCGTGCCACCCGCCGCAGGAAGCCAGTGTGCAGCCGGGACAGACTGCCTGGGAGATGGGAGGGGAGAGGGAGAGGAGGCCCTCCCCCCCCCCCCCCCCCCCACTTTCCAGCTTTAGCATCCAGCGGCCAGTAGTGTCATTTCCGGAAATGGTCTAGGGGGAGGCCCAGGTGGAGGCTTGATCAAGTATTCAATTTGCACATAATAAATCTGAGATGCCTAGGAGGCACGGAAGAAAAGCCCAGAGGTCAGGGCGGGAGGTGTGAGCTTTGGAGCCTTCGGGAAACACGCTAGTGAAATCTGTGCCTGCAGAAACCCCACAGAAACCCGGGTAGAGGGTGCAGGCAGGGCAAGGGCCCACTGAGGTTTGGCAGAGAAGGAAATAGCAGACCCGCGCCCACGGCGCGATGGAGGAAAACCGGGGGAACGTGGTTTCGCAGAAGCAGGGGGAGGGCTTGCAAAGTCACCGGCCGTGTACCATGCTGCTGAAAGGTCGAGAAAGAAACCAGGAACACCATTGGGTGTGGTGACAAGGGGGTGACGTGCGTGAGAGGTGTGGGGGAGATGTGGCTGGCGGTCTAGACAGGGTTAAGTGGCCGGGCAACCTAGGTTCAGCAAAATGCCATCACGTTCATTTAAATTTGTAATGTGATTTTAGAACTGTATTTATTGTGAGCTGGAGAGTTTTGAATACTTTTATATCTGCACGTCCTGTACTTCAATGAATCTAAAACCACATTTATGCACCAAGAAATAGGTGATCTTTCACAACGCAACGCTTGTTTACTGATCGCAAGGCTCATGTTGATTTCAGAAATGTTAAAACGTGTTAAAAAAAAAAAAATTTAAAAAAGGCCCAGAAGTGGCTGAACACGGTATTAAGTGACAAAAAATTTAAGTCAAATCTGGCAGTTGCCAGAGTTTCTTCAGAAGCCCAGCTACCACATTCGCACAGAGGACACAAAACGGATTTGGTTACTGACATTAACCAGTCGCGAACCCCTTTAAGACGGTTTCCTCCCCTAGAAGTGGGGCGGCACCCTCTTCACGCAGTGGAGCCAACCTGAACATCCGCACAAACAGGTAACAGCAACCAACCACCCCTGCCGTCAGCTGCGGGTAACCAGCTGGTGGAGCCGACGCCCCGCCTCGGGGACACACGAGGGACACGCGAGATGCTCTCTGTCCAACCAGTAAGGCAATCGGCCGTCTGTGGACAGGCTCAGCGCCCTGGGGGGCGGGACCGGCTGGCCCTGTGCGAGGACAGATGCGAGCTCCACAAGGGTGCAGATTTCCCCGCGGTGTTCGCGACACTCAGAACCGCCTCACTGTACGCGAGCTGACATTTAAACAAAATGTCGGAAAAATCAAGAACGGTAAACACCTAGCGACCAGGTGAACCGGGCCACAGAGAAGAGCACCACGCCACCTCCAGGCCCCCTGTGACAGCTGAACCTGCGTCCGGCACGAACGTGCTGCTCGAGGTTCCCGTCGTACACAGAAAGCTTGGGACGCACTGCGTCCGGATCTCGCGCTGTCCCCCACACCGAAGGCCCATATAGAACCTGAGGCCTAAGGATCAACCCTGTTAGTAACAAGCGACGATACCGTGTTGTCAAAAAAACCCCACTGCTGTGTTTCAACATTTGAGGAATCGCGCCACTCAACCTCGGCTGGACCTACAGTCGACGGGGCGGCCGCTGTGCACACCGAACGCTCCTTCCTCCTCCTTGCGGCTCCCGGTGGCGCTGAAGGCGGTTCTCGAAGTCTCTCACGCGACACTCAACCGGCCGTATTCTCCGACCCCCGCCACGACTCGGTGTGGTGGGGTCTGAATCGGATCCTGTCTGCGGGGGACACCCAGCTTGGCGTAAGGAGAAAGAGGAAGTGGTCCCAACTCCTCCTTTCCCTCAAGCAGCCCACGGGCAAGTGCGAGCGAAGTGCGGGGAAGGCCGGGCCAGGCGCACCCCCGCGTGCACCCCGCTCAAGGGGGGCGCTCTGAGGGGGGAGGGGAGGGCGGTCACTCCTGGGGACTAACTCCCTCGGACGTCGTCGGTGGAGTGCCACCCCAGCTCTTGCCAGCTGCCCGCCGGGTGGGCCCCACCAGCCACCAGTCCCCCCCCCCCCAACCCCTGGGTCACGGGCCCCCAGGCTCCACTCACCTCTGCCTGCGGCCACCCCCTCCACCACTTCCTGCACTCCAACCTGAGCCTTCCCCGAGGCCAAGGTTGGGAGACAAACCCCCAGGAGGCCAGGGACTCTCCCTTAGAAGCCGCGCTAAGTAGCACGAGGGACTAAGGTTTGCAGCTATTTTATTTACAAGTATACATTTAACACAATGAAATAAACACTGATATATCGAAGCCTAGTTAATAGTAGTGTAACAATATGTATCATTTTGATGATTACATTATTTTAAACAACAAACTACACTGAAAAATTAATGCCGATAAAATTCTTGGTCATAATATTATTAAGAAATACAATATATAAATTGAAAATATGATTGCTTAAAATTTGAAAATGGAAGTGAACTCATTTGGACAGAGTCAGAGTTTAACATAATCTGAAAGGGGGGTGGGTGGGGCCAGAAAAGGCTCTGACCCAAATGAAATCTTTCAGGTTAACAGAAGGAAAAAGCGGCGGAGTTTCTCTTGAAGGATAACGGGCAGTCTGCTTCTGCAGGCAGGACCGGCTCCCGGGGTCCTCGGGCTCCGCGGCGGGATCACATCACCGAGCAGGAAGACTTTCCTTGTGACGCGGCCCCATCGATTTTTTCTGCCTCCAAAATTATCCTTCTAAAAACGTCAACAGCGGTCTGAAATCAAAGACACAGCCAGACAGCGTTAGCTTTCACGTGGAGCCCTGGTGCCTGCCCTCACCGCAGGCAGGGCTGAAGACGGCCCGCCGCCACCCGCCATCCCCCACCCCTGCAGGTGGGGGTGCAGCTGTGGAGAGAGCCCAGAACCGCCCAGCCCCCGACACCACCTGACCGGAGAACTAACCTCTCATCCCGCTTCTGGTCCCCGTCATCAACGGTCACTGCAGGCTGCCCCTGGGTCTCCCCCGACCCCACGGCAGCCCTGGAGTTTCTGGGTCCGGTATGAGGACCCCTCACCCGTCGGCTCCCGTTCCCATCAGAACACCCCTCTTCCCTGCAGCGCGTGTCCCCTTCGCGGCCCGGCTCCCACGGGCCCTAAACCAGGGCGGGGCTTTTCCTGCTCCTCGAGAACCCTCCAGACCTCTGCCTCCCACTTCCTTAAAACGCTCAGCTTCGACTCGTAGGCGGCCGTGCAATCATATAAGCCACCTTCGAGCCACGTGCAAACCCTGAGTCACCTCCCCCGTTCCTTCTGGGGCAGTGTCACTGTGTCCAACACCGCTCTCCGCCCCCGGGACCTCCTCGCCTCCCGTGACCGGGGGACCGGTCTTTCTCAGTGGTAGCCTCTCAGCCCGGTGGGCAGCGCAAGGGCCCTTCACAAGGAGTCACTGTTATCTGGAACCGGGAATCCCCTCTCAGGTGGGACCCCAGCCCCCGATGATCCCAAGATGCCCCTGTTCTCAAAGGCCTCGAGGGGCAGCGCCTAGACCTTGTCGATACCAACGGTCACCCCTCCAACACCCAAGGCCAAGAACCCACCGTGCCCACCTTCCTTCTGTCTCTCTCCCTCTCACTTTTCTTCAATATCCCAAACTTCACAATTCTCGGCCCCACAGGGACCAGCTTCCTTGATCCGAGGACACGTCCCTGTCCCTTACCCACTCGTCCCCCTCACTCTGTTCCCAGCACCACCGCCACCGGCTTCACCTTCTCTGGCCGCAGCCACAGCCGGCACCCACCCGGTCACTGTCTCCCTGGGACCCCGACTCCAAAGGGGGCCCGCGGCGCGCCCCCCCGCCACGCCGGTGGAGGTTCGTGCCTTGCCTTTCTCCTGGAATTTCTAGCGCCTCTCCCCGTTCTCACGCTCGGCTGCTGTGTCTTACAGTTCGGTGGGAACACGCGCAGCGTCCAGGAGAGAACTCTGCATCCCCGTCCGCCAAGCTGACTGCCCCTCGAGCCTGGGCGCACCTGTTCTCACGGACGAGGTGGCCCTAACTGGGCAAGAGCTGCCCCGCCCCCACCCTCTTCTCTAAACAAGGTTGCTGGCTGCAGCAAGCTTTCCTCCCTTCCCAGGACTGTACAAACACGTCGTTTATTTCACCCTACAAAAACGCACAGAAAAAGGCCTGGAAAAACCCGTGCCAGACTCTCCCCGATTCGGTGTGCCTGGAATCTGGCGTTCTAGATAAACCTCAGAATTCTTCTTGCTTATCTGTGTGATCTGACTCTGCCCAAGTGTGCTCTCTTTTATCACGTCGCTGAAGTAGAGCCGTGGGTCGCCACAACAAACACGCCAGGAGCGCCAACTCACCCCCCAGTTGAGCAAGAGAGCGTAAGCGTTCTCACGGACTCCCATCGCTCTGACCATCGAGGCTTTGTTAACAAAACCCACTGAACTCTGCTTATGAGGTACGTGAGACAAGTTACAAACAAGCTATGCTTGAAAATTTGAAAATCAATAAAATTGACTTGATCGAATTGATCTGAAAATCAATCAAACCTCTGAGCGGTTCACACAGGCTGATCTCTGATCACATGACCACTGGGATGCACGCGTGTGTGCGTGTGTCTTTACTACACGACTTCTCTCCCCTGTTCTATTCGAACAGCAGTGAGCATCCTGGCAGCAATCTGGGTTAGAATCACTCACACCTCTAATGTAAGGGATTAGAGTCCCTTTGGGCGGCGAGAGACTCACCAGGCTTCGGCTCTCCTCATCTCTTTAGCACGTTGCAAGACGCTGTGGGCAGGAGTACGAGAGACGTGACAGGGAGCGGACACGTCTAGACAGGCCTTTAAGATAACTGACCAGGACACGGGTTTCCCAAGGACCGCGGGTCACCGTTGGATTTACCCGATTTGGGTACAAAGATCTTCTGGCCTTAAAGGACTCGCTTCGTGTCGGAGAAGGCACCTGCTGATCGGACGGCAGGGCCGGCACGGAACAGACCACAGTGAGCGGATCACTCGATCCCTGATCTTCTCTGGCTGAAGACGTTTGAGGCTGCCATGCAGGACCCTTGCCTTCTTCTAGGTTTCTGGCTACTATCCGACAACTTCGCTAAATGTATCAAAGCCGCAGGGAAGGACAGTAGTGGGAATCGTTTCTTTTTAAGCCTTCGGCACAATTCCTCTTTTCTCTGGTGTTCAAAAAGCACCAGGCTACCCTCTACCGGACACACAGAGACGAAAGAGCACACCCGTCCAGAATCACGTTACGATCCTTAAGCTCCAGGGACGTACGGCGTAAACCAGAGAGGAGGCCTGCACCCCGACACCAAAGGGCCTAAGAACGCACCTCAAGCAAACCACTCGAGGTCGTTCTCAAGAGGAGACGTGACCCCAAGGCAGCGGCCCTTCCTAGGCACTGCCTCTTCGTCACACTGGAGCGCAGGGCCCGCTCGGGACGGAGGTGCTCGAGGGGGCCAGCAGGAAGGACACACGCGGAACGCGGCACACGCTCCGCGCGGGGGTTACGCGAACAGTTGAACGACACTGCGGCCGATGCCAGTTTAATTATCGTGTCTGAAGGGACAAGTGCTCGAGGACCCTCCGATTTTCACCCGAGAGGAAGAGTGAAGTCAGCAAACAGAACCAAGGTGGCTGGGGCCATTCGGCTGCCCTCCCCAGCTTGACGAACGTTTTTTACATGAGGGGTAACCGACACGTGACGCGGTGTTAGTTTAAGGAGCACAACTAACGATCTGACAGTCGTGGGCACTGAGAAACGATCACCCCAGTAAGTCGACGGCCACCGCCGCAAGGTTACAACCGTTGTTCTTGTGAGAACTTTTGCCAGCTACTCTCTCCGCAACTTCTTTCTTTCTGTAATTTTTTTTTTTTTTTTTTGACGTTTATTTTTGAGAGAGAGCGCGAGCAGGGAAGGGGCAGAGAGAGAGGGAGACACAGAATCCCCAGCAGGCTCCGGGCTCCGAGCCGTCAGCCCGGAGCCCGACGCGGGGCCCGAACCCACGAGCTGTGGGATCATGACCTGAGCTGAAGTCGGACACTTAAAGGACCGAGTCACCCAGGCGCCCATGAGCAACTTTCGAATACAAACAAAAACACCACAGTATTGTCAACTGTAGTCATGCCGTATACTACACCCCAGGACTTGCTGATCTTGTAAGTGGACGTTCTTACCTTCTGACCACCTTCAAACTGTTACTATGCAGATTTTCAGGCACACAGAAAAATGGAAACAACCGTGTAACAATCAGCCAGCCCCCCATCTAGAGTCAACAAACGTTAACGTCCTTGCTCGCTCTCTGTCACCCAACTGCCCCATTTGAGAGTAAGCTGCAGACGTTAGGATACTTGGGCCCTAAATACTTTGGTTTGCATTTCCTAGGAATGTGGACATTCTCTTCATCATTCCAGTACTGCCACTGCATCCAAGGAAATGAAAGTATTTCCCTAATATATCCAGAACGTATAAAATCTCTCCAATGGACCAAAGATGTCTTTTACATTCCAATCGAGATTGACAGACTCTGTAATCCACAGTGGCTATTCCTCCCCAAGAATGCTTGAACTTTCTCTTAATGTTTATTTTAGAGAGAGAGAGAGAATGAGAGAGAGAGAGAGAGATGCTGCGCACATGAGAAGGGAGGGGCAGCGAGAGAGAGAGGGACAGAGGATCCAAAGCGGGCTCTGAGCTGTCAGCACAGGGCCCGACACAGGGCTTGAACTCACAAACTGAGACCATGGCCTGAGCTGAAGTTCGATGCTTAACCGACGGAACCGGCAAAGCACACCCCCCCCCCCCCCCCCCCACGAACACTGTAATCTCTATTACGCTTTGCTCACGCCAGAGTCCTTCTCCTCCTGTCCACCGGAAGGCATGGTATAGACAGAGAGGACCAAACGTGGGGTAGGTTTAAACTCTCTGAGCTCTTACATCATATATAAATAGACCTAAGAGTGATCTAAGGAAACTCATTTACATCTTTGGACCTTAAACTCCCTTCCAGAATGAGACAGTGCAACTAAATGATCTTAAGGATAGGCCAGACACCTAATAAATGTTTGATTTAGTTCCATTAGAAAATGAAGGCATCTCTTACGATCTCAACCCCTGGTATGAGTTCTGTGTGCAATCAGGAGCTGGGCAGAGTCCCATAAATCCCTTGTTAGCTGGCACTTGGGAGCCAATTACACAGATTTAATATCCCCCGTCATCCGAACCCAGGGACCAAGGGATCTGACGAGCCCGGGGCACCCGGCTGACCGAGCCCCTACCATACAGGCACCCCGAAGGCACCCGCTGTGCCGGGCATTAGGGAGAGCACAGTGGTAAATGACACGGCCTTGCATTCCAGAATGGACTAAGGGGGAGAAGGGAACAGAACCTTGAGCCGGGGAAAAGCGGCAGGGGTGGGAGAACGGGCGCCAGGCCCACCGTCACCCTTCCCACCGCCACCCTTCCCGACCTGCTGTTTCCTCACAGAAATGGACACCGACTACTCTAATTATTTGAGGATCAAACAAGAGAACATGTTGAAAATACTTTCAGAACTGGAAAACGGCAAAAGCTACAGAACGTCGTCCGAATGTAAGCGGTTAACGAGAGAGAAGACAGGTCAGAGGGAAACACGAGTGAAGGGTGCCATTCTCAAAGTGCCCACTGTGTTCAAGGGGCGAGCGCAATAAATAAACATTAAAAAAAAAAAGGGGGGGGGGCGCCTGGGTGGCTCAGCTGGTCAGGCATCCAACTCTTGATTTCGGCTCTAGTCATGACCTCGCGGTTCATGAGTTCAAGCCCCGCACTGGGCTCTGCACTGCCAGTGTGGAGCTTGCTTGGGATTTTCTCTCTCTCTCTCTCTCTCTTCCCACCCCCCCGCCCCGCCCCTTCCCTGCTCGCACGCGCTCTCTCTCAAAATCGATAAACTTACAAAAAAAAAAAAAAAAAAAAAAGGAACATCTGCAGGGCTGATATTGGGAACAGATGCCTAGAAAACGGTTCTCTGCAATTTCTACGTTAGAAACAATACATATGCGTCTAGCCCCATTGCACCCGACAGAAAAAGGACGTAGGTGCGGGCACAAAATTTTTATTGCCAGAATGACGTGAGACCATCACTGCTTCTTTTCTACGTCTGGACTTATTTCTGGACCAGCCCCGAATACAGAACAAAAATAATCATAAACGTCTACAAATTAGTGCTATCAACTCCTGTTTATCCTACAAATATTCTAGGTCCCGTCATAAGCGGAATACTGCCAGCCACCCGAAGACGGACGCTGGAGAGGGTGGAAGGAAGGACACAGGGGAAGCAGGAGCGGCACAGCTGGAGGGGCCACAGGCCGACCGCGGGGACACAGCCCGGGGCCGACGGCTGCAGCGTCGGAGGCCGTCTACGAAACACGTACCTGATTTTCTTTAGCAGAAGATTCCAAAAAAGCTGCGTTCCAAGACTCTGCTAATGCTTTCCCTTCTTCATAACTGATCACCCTGAAGGAAAAAGAAGATTCTAATTAAAGTACTTGGCTCTTTCTTTATAAAACATCTATAATTATTTATGAACCAGGCTCTACTTTTAGCGATCGTTTCCCGTGTAAAGCGGAAGACCGCTTTCTGCCCAATATTCCTACCCAGCGTGTAACATACAGCAGCATTTTAATTACGCCTGGGCCGGGGAACGGGACAGACACGGCCTTGCTGGGTTACCCGTGCTCCTGTGAGCCCTCCAAGTTCAGAGGACACGACTGCGCGTTCCTGTAACACTGACGGTCTGACAGGGGCGAGGCTGCGAGCACCCGAGGACGGGGCGATTCCCAAAGGCACGGGGTGCAGGCCTCTGGCCAGCCAGTCCCCTCTCCAGACGAGGCCCCGCAGGAGCGGGGCCCTTGTCCCTGACCACCGATCTCATGCCGCCTGCGTCAAGGCGGGAGGGGGGAGATTTACGCTGTGGCTTTGCTTCCGCTTAGCTACAATCGCTGCCACGTTTCTGAACACAGAAGACGCTGCAGCTGAGAATCTTCTCGACGTGGGAACAAGAATTGCAAAAGGCACTTCCGTGGTGAGATGAGCGTAGGCTTCACTTTAGAAAGCAGTTCGCCATCCGGAAGGTACGCACCTTTCCATGTGTAGATCTTTCTTATTCCCGACCAGCATAATAGGTATTCTAGGAAGGGAAGGAAGAAAAAAGCCACAGTAAACCAGGGCCAGACCTGCCTGTTCACAAGACACTACTGTCATGAGGGCATCTGACAAAAGAGAACGAAACTGTTACTACTTACTGCACTTTCCCCACCATGTCCAACAATTTGCCGTGAATAACTTTAATCACTTCAAAACTGTAACACAAAAGCATGAAATCAGACCTCCATCTTAGTTGGTGTTTTTACATGGTTTTTTTTTTTTTTAATTTTTTTTTTTCCAACGTTTATTTATTTTTGGGACAGAGAGAGACAGAGCATGAATGGGGGAGGGTCAGAGAGAGAGGGAGACACAGAATCTGAAACAGGCTCCAGGCTCTGAGCCATCAGCACAGAGCCCGACGCGGGGCTCGAACTCACGGACCACGAGATCATGACCTGAGCCAAAGTCGGACGCTTAACCGACTGAGCCACCCAGGCGCCCCTCCATGTTTCTTATATAATGTTTCTCGTGGGAAAAACATGGAATGTCACTGACTCACCACTGTAATATAAAATAAAGTGAACCCCAGGAATCTCATAGTTTTTTCCTATGAACCTTCTTTCACGTGAGCGTGTGACACTGAGTAACCCTTACTGAGAATATTCAAGATGACGTACGTGAGATTATTAGATGGGAAACTCTACCAGTTGGCGACAAATCACATAAACGCGTGTTTTAATCTCTGAATAAACATCTGTAGGATGTTCTGTAGCTAGAGGGCCCTCGCGGTCAGCCCGCGTTCCACGTTAACGTGGTGGAAATGCACAGACAGTAAACCGATTTATGTGGTTGTCATTCCCATTAGCAGAAAAGCTCAGATCACCTAGGCAGCTGGAGGGGAGGAATACAGTTTTCATTCTAGCAGTGCAAGAGAACGTTCATCGGGATACTTTCCCCCCTTAACAACCTGTTTGCTCCGCAAGCCAATCACTGAGACGCATTAAGCCTGGTAAGGCTGATCGTTACTACAACCAGTTCCATCATAATCCTTTAGACGGCTGAACGCTATCTATGCAGAGCAAATACAGTCGAAGCAAGCAGCGGGGGGGGGGGGGGGGGGATCGTACCTTTTGATTGATGTAACAGAATACACAAGAATATAACCATTAATATCTATGGAGTATGTCTGAGGAAAGATGGAGTATTCATCCTGTGGGAGAGAAAATAATTCCATCTGAGTAAAGTCTTCATATAGCATACCAAGCAATCTTTACCCAAAGTTTTCCCCATATTACCTGGTCAAAGAAATCAAAGTCAACAAAGAAGTAGATTAAAACATTATTCTAGACACATAGCCCCACACACTGAAGACTTGTTTAAGACTGGTTTGGGGCTGCTAATCGTTTTAAGCTAATACTCAGAAACGATCCTGGCCATTCTAAGGCTTCTGGGGAGAAGGCTAATCACTTCTCCAAGTCCCGGTAGGGAGGATGAAGGAAATGTCAGGGCAACAGGTCCCGCAATCTTACGTGCAGTGAAAGGCACTAACGTTTCTTTTACGGACAAAAAGTCCAGAATCTTAGATCTCATGGGAAACTCACGAGTGCTTCTGGTTTATTCCACAAATTTGTGTTTTCATATTTAAAAGTGTTAGGTCATCACTAAACCTGTTCCCTGCACTTGAATCACAAGGGCCCGAATGCCAGTCTATGGGCCGTTAACGGGCTGCTACCAGCACTTGAGAGGGTAAGAAGAGAGGAAGAGAATCCAAATGCTACACGTGGGGTACCCGGACTTCCGAGGATCACAGGAGTTACTTACCGAGCAGGTTTAGGAATGAACAACAAAGGTACACGTTATGTGACAATGTATCAGCAGCTACTTTCATAAAGCGGCTTTAGGAGACTCAAATATAAAAGCATTCTAAAGGTCTAATGTCAGTGCAGTTTTCCTTAGTGCACGCCACTGTCTGGTACAAAACATTTTGTTCTCTGGTGAAATGTAATTGTCAACGTGCTGCGTGCGTATCCCGAGCAAGTGCTGTTATATAGAACATCTAGAACGTCGTGTCAAACCACCATTTTACCAAAGAACTGTCTCTGTTAACTTTGCAGGTCCACAGGATGATTATAACTAATGTTCACGATGGCCCGCAATTATTACTATTCGCCACAGTAAAGTGTCTTTAAAAAAAAACAACAAAGAGTAAGTTTTACTATCAGTTCTTGGTATCATAAATAGTAATCTTTAATTAGAAGATAGCATTTCTACATCACAGCACTCACTACATACACAAAATAAAACGTTTGTTTCATTATCACTTTCAGATTAGTCTCACTAAGTCAAGTTCATTTTAGAAAAAAAGTTTTTTTAATGTTTATTTTTGAGAGAGCACGAGCGGGGGAGGGGCAGTGTGAGAGGGAGACACAGAATCCGAAGGGGGCTCCAGGCTCCGCGCTGTCAGCACAGAGCCCGACGCGGGGCTCGACTCAAACTGTGAGATCATGACCCGAGTCGAAGTCAGACGCTTAACCGACTGAGCCGCCCAGGTGCCCCCCCCCCCCCAGTATTTTTTTTAACATTTATTTATTTTTGAGAGACAGAGAGAGACAGACAGAGCATGAATGGGAGAGGAGCAGAGAGAAAGAGAGACAGACACAGAACCTGAAGCAGTCTCCAGGCTCCAAGCTGTCACCACAGAGCCCGATGTAGGGCTTGAACCCACAAACTGGGAGATCACGCCTTGAGCCAAAATCAAGGGTCGGGCGTTTAACAGACTGAACCACCCAGACGCACCAGTCAAGTTTATTTTAGTGTTAAATTTTGAGAACGTTTTTGTCAATGGAATGATAGATCTTTTCACCCAGATTAAAAACAACATTCCAAATGATTTTAGTCACCAGTTGAGCTACAGCAGATCCAAAGTTCAAATCACCTTTTCCCTGAAGAGAAGATGTGGAAATAAAAGAGTAATCATAATCACATGGGGTGCCTGGGTGGTTCAGTCGGTTAAGCGTCCGACTTTGGCTCAGGCTGTGGCCTCACGGTTTGTGAGTGCAAGCCCTGCATCGGGCTCTGTGCTGATGGCTCAGAACCTGGAGCCTACTTTGTGTTCAATATCTCCCTCTCTCTCTCTCTCTCTGCCCCTCCCCCGCTCACACTCGGTCTCTCTCTGCCTCTCAAAAATAAACAAACATAAAAAAAAAAGCTTAAAATAAGAATAGAGTAATCACATTTCAGAGGCTTGGTGCAAGGAACAACTCATTAAAAAGTATATTGGAAGGAAAGGCCCTCCAGCTGTAACAGAAACCAAAAAGGACAAAATTTCTAGGAATAAACTTAGGAGAACGAAACTGTACGTTCCAACTGAAAAAGATCTGAAAATCCTCCCAAGAGATAAAACACTTCAAAAACTGCAACAGTGTGCCCAGGTCCTCAGCGTTCATGCGCAGGTCTCCACCGTCTCCACTGGCTGATCCTGAATTAACACATGAATGTAACATGAGCCCGATAAAAAGTGTCTTTTCCGAGAAATAGCAATTGTAGAAGCAGGTGGGTGAAAAGCACAAAGCTACTTATTTTAAACTTAAAATAAGTACAGCACTAGTTCAGGAGCGAAGCAGACAGAAATCTACAAAGACCCAGACAGTCAGGGGGATTAGAGATGTGCTCATACCGGCCCTTCAGCTCAGTGAGGGAAAAAGTAACCTTCAACAAAACTGTGCAGGGAACAAGATCAGAAGCTTCTGGAGGTAAACGGATGAGTCGCATCTCTAACTCACCCTTGGGCAAAAACACATTCCAGAGGAATTAAAGACTGCAAGATTAAAAATGGAAACTGCGTGCAGGGTAGTCGGGAGAATTCTTTAAGAATAAAATCAGTTGAAAAGAGAATGATAAATTCAACTATGTGAGAACGAGCAAGTTCTTCACGGCTAAGAACCTTTCCAACAGAAATCATAAACTGAAAACAAAACCTTGCGGCTCAGATCACCCACCATGCGCATTTGCTTCACGTTATTAAGGGGTCTCTGAAACCCATCAAAAGACCATCCGCCCAATAGAAAAAGGGCAAAGTACACGGACAGGATAATTCCCAGAAAAGGAAACACACTTGCCCTCAAACAGGAGAACGTGATCACACTCCTTCGTAAGAAAAATACTCACTAAAATGATACGGGGGCACTATTTTTTACCTAGCGGACTGGCGAGTAACCCAAGACGTGAAAATGCATTGCGCTGATGGATGTGTCGGGGAACAGGCACTCGCTCCTTGCTGTTGAGAAGGTAAGCGGCCACCCTATGGCCCAGCGACCCCACAGCCACGACATGTCCTCACACACACACACACACACACACACACACGGTCTAAAAGGACACAAGATACGGATCGCGGTGCTGCTGGTGGCACCAAGACTGGAAATGACCCACTTGTTGGTCAACAAAGTACGCTGCGTCCAAACAACAACACGCTTATGCAGCAAGTGGAGGGAAAAAGAGCCACAGGGACCCACGTGGAATCACCTCCAAGACAGAGACGCAGGGATTGGTTACTCTCTGTGTAAAAGAGAAAAAATAAAACTACAATTGTATGTTCCAGTACAGAGTATCTGCAAAGCATCTACTAGAAAGTGGTCACGGGGCTGTTCGTGGAGGGCTGGAGCTAATGCAGCCAGAGCCCCAAAGACCCAAGTGTTACTATTAACCTTTTGGGGTTATTCCAGTTCTGTAACACGGGCATTTATTACTGTTTTTTTAAAACCGGACTTAAGTACGTAATACTTGTTTTTTTAAAAAGGGGGATTTGACACTATAAATATGACTGTCCTGGGGCGCCTGGGTGGCTCAGTCAGTTAAGCGTCCGACTTCAGCTCGGGTCACGATCTCGCGGTCTGTGGGTTCGAGACCCGCGTTGGGCTCTGTGCGGACAGCTCAGAGCCTGGAGCCTGCTTCCGATTCTGGGTCTCCCTCTCTCTCTGTGCCCCTCCCCCATGCATGCTCTGTCTCTCAAAAATGAATGTTAAAAAATAAAAATTAAAAAAAAAAAAATACGACCGCCACCGATTTACCTGTCATTGAGTCTCCTTCAATTAGGCCCGAACGAAGTATTTCATGCAAACTAAAAACCATCCACTTGTATTTGACCATGTTCACTCCCTCCCCTTGCTGGCAGCAAAACCTGCTACGACATAAACTACCAAGTAGATAGTACTTGCTGCGACAGTTTCCTCTTAAAACGTGTCAACCGCAAACACGCTATAGATTCTGTTTGAAGAATCTGCCCTCGCATCACCTTCCCCTGCCATGGGCACTCTTCGCTCCAGCCCCAGTCCCAGCCCCAGCCCCTAGGAATCCAATTTAAGAACAGCTGTAAACGTGTTGTGCTGTCCAGCTGCCACAGAACAAGGTGTTCGCGGTTACAGAACCGCAGCAAAGCAAATGTGCGTGTCGTTAGCATCACGAATCGTAAATACGAACACAACCTTTTATTTCAGAGTCTCCCAACTGAACGTAGCCTTGAAGAACTACTAGCTGCAACGAGAACGAGTTATTCGAGGCAGCTGAATTTGGATCCACTCTGTGCAAAAATTCTCTAACTATTCTGATCTGGCAGTAACAGGCCCAAAGGAGGGAGACAGGCAGAGCTGGTCGCGGACCTTGCTCTCGCCGCCCCTCCCACCATCCACCCGCTCCCCAAGATCTCTGATCCTTTTGGGGTGATTCTTTACTACTCTATCATTAAAACAGTTACAGGCATGTGACGCTCAGCGCCAAGCAGAATCCCAGAGGGACACATCTTCTATTCTGATAAGGAGTCAACATAAAGAAATTTTCTCTAGAGAGATGTTTTCAAGGACAGCGCTATTCCAAGGATAAGCGACACCTGCACTCCTCCCATTCAGGGTCATGTTAACATCAACGGAGTTGCCATGCTGGGCATCGCTCTGGTCTTAAGAGCATCAAAGATCTACAAGTCAGGACCCAAGCTTCTGGAAGCTCATCAATCTCCTCTAAACCATGCAACAATCCTGTGAAGGCGGGCACTACAGAATCATCTGTTTACAGATGAAGAATCTGAGACCAAGAAAGGTTCATTATCTTTCTCAAGGTCACCAGGTTAGCAAAAAAAAAAAACCAAAAAACAAAAAACCGCCAGGGTTCAGGATTCAAATCCAGGCAGCACAACTGCAGAGACCACGTTCCAAACTATGAAATACTGGTTTCTCCTTCTGGCCCATTATAAAATGAATTTCTATAGTAACATTACATGAAAGCGATATACTGACTTATATCCTCACCCCCATTTTCCAGAAGCTTCAACAAAAATTCTAAACGAAGACATAAACAGCAAAGCAGGATCTTGGTAAAGTCAGAGGCCCACTATGAACGAAGTGCCTGTTATTTCTTCGCCCAGGACCCTATCCGTTAACACCTGCTGTTCTAGCATAATTGTTACCAGGGCTCCCTTCACTCTTACTTGTTTTAGGCAATAAATTGTACCAGTCACCTTAACCACGAAAGACACAAACTCTAAGAATCGAACGCAACGTCGGACCCCAGAGGCTCTTCTACAGTGACTTCTAAGAGAAGCTCTGTCCTCTAGGTCACGACTCCCCTACGGAGACTCTGTTCCTCTTCTGCTTTACGCCCCAAACTCCCCTTCGGTCACTGGACAGGTACCCTGCAGAGTCAAAGTCCAGGATGGCTCTGCTCTTAAGACAGCCATCATGAGATCTGAGGACGGAAGCCCATTATACCCATTACCCAGTGGCCTGCGGGGTGAATGAGGGAGTCACGTGGCATACCCCTGGGACGTGCACGTTTGATTTCTTTTCCTTGAAGCTTCCAGAATTGAAACTCCAGGGTTCCTTTGGTGCTCAAACCACTCAATATAGCTATTGCTTCACTAGGGGGCTACACTTTGCTTCAGAACTTAAGGGTGGGGAGGGGGTTCATTCCAAACTCACATGACGGGTCACATCATTCTATCTCAATCTTCCCAGGTTCCAGAAAAAAAAGCCTCCATTTAACATGGCAGATCAGGTTACACTACACGCGCTTCCCTGCTAGTCTGATCCTCTGTCGATTGTAAGAAACAAGGCAGGACTCGGACGACATCCCAGCCTCTTGAAGCTCCCACTCCAGCAAGTGTAATAGATCTGGCCCAACAGAACGGCTTCTAGTAAAAGCTGGACCAGGTGCCATGGGAATGGGTGAAGTTCAGCCGCCAGGGTTAGGAGTTTCTTTGTACTCTTCAAGTTCTCTGAACTTCTTTCACCCGCTGCTTCTAGTCAATTCCCCTGGCCATCCTCCGCCAAATCCCTGCTACATTAACCCGTGAAGACCTTTTTTTTTTTTTTTGGTTGTTTAATCTTTGGCAATTACTTACTGCCTAGCAAATCAGATCAACACTCCTTAAGCTCGTGATCATGTAATCCATCTAGAAGTCACCTCATTTCTGCCCTATACCTTTCTCATCCCTTTCCCCAGGAAAAGACTTAACTTCTGTTTTTCTAAAAAAATTGTTGTATATTTTCATTTATTTTTGAGAGAGACAGAGTGCGAGCAGGGGAGGGGCAGACAGAGAGGGAGACACAGAATCCGAAGCAGGCTCCAGGCTCCGAGCTGTCAGCACAGAGCCCAATGCGGGGCTCGAACCCACAGACCGCGAGATCATGACCTGAGCCAAAATCGGACACTCGACCAACTGAGCCACCCGGGCGCCCCTACTTTTTTTCTCCTTAATGTAGAAAGGGAAGAAAAGCACTAATAGGATTCTGACATAAAATGCAAGTTTAAAAAACAGAAATACACTATCCTATGATATATACAAACCTTCCTGATGCTATGAGTGCATTTAACACAATTCTAGAGTAGAACAACAAGTTAATGATTCGGAAAAACTGCCACAAGTGTCTTAGAAGACAGCCTGTTAATATTCAGGCACACGTAAATCAGGAGGGGTTTTCCTGGCATCACTGTTGCGTTTAAGCATCAACGGCAGGGCCGGGACCGCTAGACAGAGGACAGCGGAAGGGGACTCTGAGACACCAGACTTACTTGTCCAGCTGTGTCAACAAGCTGAAGATGATATTCTTGTCCATTTACTGTGATCAATTTTGTGAAAGCTACAGGGAAAAAGGGAATTAAATATTAGTAAAGAGAAATGACTTTAGATCAGTTAAAGCTTGAACACCGACCACCGATTAAGAAGAGTCCCTAATCGTTTCATAAAAAGATCCCACAAAACAAAATGGAACAGATCTGAGTTTACAGATTCTTCCGTCTTCCATTATTTAAGTAACAGATACTGGCTGATGGATGAAAATCCAGCCTCGGTACACCTTGAACCTTGTTCCATGAAGCTGAAATTAGGCAACAATTCATATGCTGTAAAAGTCATGTGAGTGCTCCGTGGCTTACACCTTCCTCTGTGAAAAAGAGAAATACATTACGTAAAGTGTGAGGTCTAGAATGGACCCAAAGCACAAAACCTTTCATTAATGTAGAAGTCTGGTGTCAGAGCACAAACAGCTAATATTAACTGAAGTGTTAAGAACGTCCAGTACATAAAAAAAATGATCGATTTCATCGACATAAAATGGCAATGGAACAGGTGTTCTGCATGAAAGCCATCATTCCCACTTAGCTTAAGCATCTGAGCAATTTGTGACAATCTCTCTTCCCTACCAAGGGGGGGAAAAAAAACCAGACTCATAACTTCCGGAAAAGTCCATTCAGAATCCTGAGGAGACAGACTTCAAACAAATGTAGACAAAAGAGGAAAAGAACTATTAATAGTAAGAGAATATTGAAGAGTAACCATCTGGAGTCAGGGGACAGCAGAACGGAACTTATTTCTTTTGCGTCCATGGTCCCGGCCATCTTCACTTAAGACGCGTCGTTGGATCTCCTGGCTGGCCACTCGACTGGACCAGAACCAGGCCACAGAATCGGTCCCTTGCACAGCTGGGAGAGGACCCGCTGTTGTCCACTTTATCCCACAACCAAAAGGGAAAGCACAGCAGACGTATGAAAATTATGAGAGAAAACTTGGAAGTGACAAGGGGGACAGAGAAGAGATCTTCCCTGGAGGAGGAGTTCCACGGGAGCACTCCCCTACGGCCAGCAAGGGTGCTAGAATCGGGAGGAAAGACCACAGACCAGGCCATCCACACCAGTTGCCACATTTTTTCTCCCTTCATCTGCGTGCCTTAATGGAGACTACCACTTTAGAGAATAATTTCACCAGATGAAAACCGAATCCAAATGATTTCAAGATAGGGAGTACACAACATAATGTTTCATCAATTTTATTGCATTCTTCTTCCCCACTGCAACTTCTCTGAACGTGGGGTGCACCTGGCCTTGACTGTGCTTTTGATCACTATCAGCCAGGGGGCAGTCATGATGCTCCTGTGTGAAAACCTGCCACTGACACCTTAGTCGGGGAAGATCAAAAAGTATATTCAAGACGATGAAATTTATGTAAGGAACCGTGATGAGCAGTAAAACAAGTAACCTTCAATTAGATTTAAGTAACTGTGGTTACGAAGTATGACATAATTATTATGACAACACTACTAAACAAAACATCACTCATTCACGCAAGAGCTCTTTCTTGAGTACCTATGATCGCCAGGAGCACTGTTCCGGGAGCTCGAAATACTGCAGCTGACCTCAGCGTGCTTATAGCCCCGGGGGAAGGAAGGGAGACACCGGTCAGGCACGTCTTTGGGAGAAGAGCATCCGGAGGTCAAAGAGCAAGTGCCAAAGCCCGGCGAGAAGAAGCAAGATCAGCACAGAAGCGGAGAGAGTGCTGGCGAGGTAACCAGGTTGGGGAGGAGGCAGAGGACCTTTTAGGAGATGGTAAGGACTTCAGAGTTTCATTCTAAATGTGCTGGGACCAAGGGTTCTGAGGCAGGGGAGTAACTTGGTCTGATTTATATTTTAAAGAGATCGCTCTGGCTATGCTGTGAATAAGAGAAATGGACAAGAATGGACCAAGGACATTGGTGGGGGTCCATAATATAGTGCTTACGTAGACTCGGGATCTGAAGACAACGATGGTGGTCTGGGACCAGAGAGCCATGGTGGAATTCAAAGGGAGAGCCAAAAGGATGAAAAAAAAACTTTTTTTAAATGTTTACTTTTGAGAGAGAGAGAGAGAGAGAGCAAGAGTGCGCGAGCACAAGCGGGGAGAGCACGAGAGTGCGCGAGCACAAAGTGGGGAGAGCACGAGAGTGCGCGAGCACAAAGTGGGGAGAGGCAGAGAGAGAGACACAGAATCCGCAGCAGGCACCAGGCTCCGAGCTGTCGGCACAGAGCCCGATGTGTGGTTCAAACTCAGGAACCAAGAGATCATGACCTGAGCCGAAGTCGGATGCTCAACTGACTGAGCCAACCAAGCTCCCTGAGCCAAAAGGATTTCTGGCTGGAGGCAGGGTGTGGGAAAATGGAGAGGTGGGAGGACTCCAGAGTTTTTGGCTTGAGCCACGAGATGCATGAATTGCCATTTGCCAATTCGGGAAAGCCCGGGGAAGGAGTGCTGCAGATGGGGGAGGAAGCAAATGAAGACGACTACACCCAAGGGGAAGCGAGGGCAGCTGAACAGAAAAGCCCAGAGTCTGGGAGAGAGGGTGCGACTGGGGGTTTTGGGAAACAAGCAAACTTCTGGGAAGAAGGGAAGATCGCTGGCGATCAAGTACCGCGAAAGCCCTAGCCGGACTTTGGAGCCCAGGGCCCCCCGATACTGCCAGGTCAGGAAGATCAAGATTCAGCCAAGGAGACGGGAGAAATACTGGCCACGAGGGAAGAGTCAAACGGGATGACACGTAATTGTACAGAAGATAAAGGAAATGAAGCTATTGATCAATGTGTTAGTATATCCTTGCACATAAAAAGGATGTAAATCCTCCTACACACAGCAGTAAAATGAAATCGAGGCCTTTCCATCTGTCATGGAAAACTGCCTCTTCTTATTACTATAGAAAAAAAGGAAGTGTAATAAGAGATCTGTCAGCTCCATAAACTAGGAACCAATTCTTCTACGCACTCCATGTCCGATCCTGCATAGCAGTGGAAAGCTGGCTTTCTCCTGGTATCGCGTTCCTCGAGCCCTCTCTCCGTCCCCCTCCCTTTTTCAATCACTAGAGAAATTAACCCACTTCCCCCAACGAAAATCCTGAAACTGCCCTAAGCAGACTAACAGTGACGTATTCGTAGAGCCTACTAACGAGGGACAGATTTCTAAGATTCGGAATGCACCAGATAAGATCTGTGTTCCTGAAGTGTATCACAATCTCCTAATTCGTATCCTACTGAGAAGGCTACCCACCATGCAATGCTTGATAATGCTGCAAAACTCCTAATTAGAACGGTCCCGTTTTCTCAGCTTTATTAATGCATCAACAGTACTACCTGGAAACGGCAGAAGTTGTAAATCACTACTATTTTTCCTCCTCTAATCGACCAACTACCCCTACTGGTTAAATTTCACCAGAGCAATTTAGTTTGTATTGAGTTGTTAGATTAACAACATGGTAGACAATCTACACATTTGCGTAGGTAGTATTTTTGGCATAAAAACATCCCCAAGCTAGAAAAATACAGGGTTTTATTAATGTTATTCTCCTACATTCCATTTTCTTTTATTAAAAAAAAACTTTTTTTTAATGTTTATTTTTGAGAGAGAAAGAGCATAAGCTGGGGAGGGGCAGAGAGAGAGGGAGACACAGAACCAGAAGCAGGCTCCAGGCTCGGAGCCATCAGCACAGAGCCCGACGCGGGGCTTGAAATCATGACCTGGGCCGAAGTCGGGACACCTAACTGACTGAGCCACCCAGGCGCCCCCTCCTATATTCCATTTTAAAAGATGACACAGTCTCAGAAGTTTGGCTTTTGTGGTAATGTCTCAGAGATGCGTCACCACTGAATGTTTGCTATGAACCACCTGTTCTATGTTCTGAAGTTAAGTGCAAAATAATTACCGGATTCTTTCCATATTTACAGAGTACTGTTTTTTTTTTTCAAACCTTAAAACCATCCATTCGTTAGCAACAGGTTTATGATAACCTGTTCCATTTCTAATTCCGTCATCACTGAGCAATGTTAATTTTATTTTATTGTTAATGTTTATTTATTTTTGAGAGAGAGAGAGAGAGAGAGAGAGAGAGACTGAGTAGGAGCAGGGGAGGGGCAGAGAGAGAGAGAGAGAGAGAGAGAGAGAGAGAGAGAGGGAATCTGAAGTAGGTTCTAAGCTCTAAGCTGTGAGCACAGAGCCCGACTCGGGGCTCGAACCCACAAACCATTAGATCATGACCTGAGCCGAAGTTGGGACGCTCAACCAACTGAGCCACCCAGGAGCCCCTACTGAACGATGTTTCTGACCAAACAGCACAGGAAACAGTGGAGAAAGGGTTTCTTCCTGGGTTGGTCAGAAGCAGGGTAAACAGAAGCTGATGTGTGCATACAACTCATGAACTTTTAAGCGATTCATATACCCTGACACTCACTTTCACTCCTGCCTAAAGACTTTAATATTCCGAATTCATTTTTGAGATGAAAAAATAAAAGTCTTTTTTACTGGACACGAAGTAGTAGGAAACATTAAAAATACGATTAAAGATGTTGACAGACTTCAGGTTGGGTCATTCAGTTTCTGAGATGATATCAAAGTAAGGAAGCTGGACGTTCACTGGATCTTTTACTTACATATAAAGAAAATATATCTGTACACAACACCATGGCTTTCCTTCCACCTTAGTTATAAATGGCACATAAACACTCAAAAATAAGAACCACCTTTATAGGCAGGCCTAACCAAGAAAACCGTACTGTTATTATTCTGTGAATAAAATGCCCAAATGAGCCTTATCTTAAGGACACACAACTCTCGGGGCGCCTGGGTGGCGCAGTCGGTTAAGCGTCCGACTTCAGCCAGGTCACGATCTCGCGGTCTGTGAGTTCGAGCCCTGCGTCGGGCTCTGCGCTGATGGCTCAGAGCCTGGAGCCTGTTTCCGATTCTGTGTCTCCCTCTCTCTCTGCCCCTCCCCCGTTCATGCTCTGTCTCTGTCCCAAAAATAAATAAACGTTGAAAAAAAAAAAAAAAAAAAAAGGACACACAACTCTCTAAGTTGTTATGTACAGCAAATGTTAAGACCAAGAGCACGATTTGCTTGTGTTCTTACTCCAATGGAGAGATAACCAAACTTGTCCACCTAGCATTCAAATTTGTTTTATATTTATTCATTTTTGAGAGCCAGAGAGAGCGCACAAGCGGGGTAGGGGCAGAGAGAGAGGGAGGCACAGGATCCGAAGCAGGCTCCAGGCTCTGAGCCATCAGCACAGAGCCCGATGCGGGGCTCGAACTCACGAACGGCGAGATCATGACCCGAGCCGAAGTTGGACGCCCCACTGACTGAGCCACCCGGGCGCCCCTGTCCACCTAGGATTCAAATTCATCTGCTCCTCACACCGGCGTACTGTTCTGTAAGTCACGGCCAAACAGATCAGCACAGGATGTGTCCGTAGTCGGGACTCTTCCTTTCTGGACACTGGCCGAGCTTACTTTCAAACCCGGGTCTTCCCAGGGTCAGTTCCCTGACAGGTTTCCTTCCCCGCTACCAGCATACTGGGACATGAGGGACAGCTGCATGTTTTAAGCCAGAGGTGGGCAAACTCTTCCTGTAAAGGACCAGATGCTACTGTAGAACAAAAGCAGCCACAGACACTATGTAAATGAATGAATATGGCTGGGTTCCGATAAAACTTTATGGACGCTAAAGCCTGAATTTCACGTAACTTTCACATGCCCCAAATATTCTTCTTCTCTTAAACCTTTTTTTTTTTTTAATTTTTTTTTTCAACGTTTATTTATTTTTGGGACAGAGAGAGACAGAGCATGAACGGGGGAGGGGCAGAGAGAGAGGGAGACACAGAATCGGAAACAGGCTCCAGGCTCCGAGCCATCAGCCCAGAGCCCGACGCGGGGCTCGAACTCACGGACCGCGAGATCGTGACCTGGCTGAAGTCGGACGCTTAACCGACTGCGCCACCCAGGCGCCCCATCTTAAACCTTTTTTAATGATTAAAAAATGTAAAAACCAAAAAAAAAAAAAAAAAAGTAAAAGCCATTCTTTGCTCATGGGCTGTACAAAAAGGCAGTGGGTCTTTCTGGCCTACAAGCCATAGTCTGTCAACCCCCCTGCCGTAAGCCTCTTTGGAAATCTCTCTCGCGAGCGCCGGGCAGATGAGATCTATGAATCTAGTTCACGAACCTGACCGTTATAAGTCGGCTTCATGTCTAATGTGCCCATCAGGGTTTGATGAATCCCATGTTTAAATGTGTGTGTTCCTGGTGACAAATCCTGGGGAAGCCCAGGTGCCAAGAATCTCAGAAGACTAGTTCTAGGGCCTACTTAGGGTTTTAAGATCGCCCGAAACAAGAGCAGCTTCCGATAAATCAGCTTCTCTGCATGAAGTGCTTTAGATTTTCCTCCATGACTCTAGAATCAAGACCTCTCTCATGGTCCTAGAATCCTTCAAGGAGATTCTGAAACCATGGATTGAAACCGGACAAGGTAAATGAAGGCTGTGGTTGGTCCCGGTCTTTGGGGCTTTTCTCTGCGCGTGGCCGGAAATGCCAAGAGGCTTTAGAACCAACTTTGTTTTCATGCCGCAACTGCTCTCTCCATCCCAGAATCGCTCACTACTCCACAGCCTTGACTTTCAAGTGTTCAGGACTGGAAGGGGTTGGGGGGCTGCGGGGGAGGGGGCCGGGAGGGCTGGTGATTCCGTGTAAGAGTAAGGTACAAAGGAACTAGAGTGTTTTCATCCTTCCTTTTCAAGCTTGGAATCCTTAAAAAGGGCTACTGTTGAGAAGAAAGGGGAGGGGAGGGTGCGGAGATTGTGTGCTCTCTCTTCTTGTTTTCCTGAAGCAGAGTCTGGGACAGGAGGTTCACTGCAGGACTGGATTCCTATGGAACTGAACAGCAATTTCTCGATGGAGGGATCTGGGTACTGAGTAAAAAATCCATTCAGTGTGAGGCGGGTCAAACTTCTGGAAGCTTTTCTGGACCCCCGTTGGAAATCTATAGGTTTACCCCAATAACCCCTGCAATCAAAGCCTCCAGAAGTACACAATGGCTGTTTGTATGTAGAATGCAGGCTTCTCAGTTTATAAACCCTTGAAGACAATACTTACTGTTTTCTATGGTTGGGTCGTAGGAGTCAACAAATTGGCCTTCAACAAACTGAATCGTCAATGAGGATTTCCCTATAAAAGAGAGCAAAAGCTCAGTATGTATTTGCATATTAAGGTAAAAAAAAAATTCTACTATTTTATAAAAAAACCCCACTCTAACAAGATGAAGAAACGGAAAGTACTGGGATCAGAACACCTGCCTTTAAATAAGCCTTTGGGCAATTTCAAAAAGGAAATAAAATTTCAAGAATCTGCTTTCTAGGAGAGGAATTTAACCAATTAAGCTATTATGAATTAAAACACTTTTGTGACATTAACAAATATTACTGACCAGCAAACATTCCACATATTCTGTTACAGGTAAACTCTGCAATAAGGTCTAAACTAAGCTAATTTCCTCTGGTGTCCTTGAAATGTGGGTATTAATTTTAATACAGAAATTATTAAGACAAGGTTTGTTTCTTTGGGCTCTTTCCTATGTGGCTGTTAGAAATGTTACCAGGTACAGCTTTTAGTTTTTTCTTTTTAACGTTTATTTATTTTTGAGACAGGGACAGAGCATGAACGGGGGAGGGTCAGAGAGAGAGGGAGACACAGAATCTGAAGCAGGCTCCAGGCTCTGAGCTGTCAGCACAGAGCCCGACGCGGGGCTCGAACTCACAGACCATGAGATCATGACCCGAGCTGAAGTCGGACACTTAACCGATGGAGCCACCCAGGTGCCCCTAATTTTTTTTTTAACGTTTATTTATCTTGCCAGAGAGAGAGAGAGAGAGAGAGAGCGAGAGAGCGAGCGGGGGAGGGACAGCGAGAGAGGGAGACACAGAATCTGAAGCACATTCCAGGCTCTGAGCCGTCAGCACAGAGCCTGATGCGGGGCTTGAACTCACAGACTGTGAGATCATGACCTGAGCCGAAGTCGGACGCTCAACTGACTGAGCCACCCAGGCACCCCTCCAGGTACAGCTTTTAAAGAGGGTAATGTGAGACCATGTAAAAGAAGTCTTTAAAAAACTCCTCGAAGGCAGAAATCCTGCCTGAACCATTCAGTCTCAAAAGCCTAGTGATGTCTGGCACACACAAAATAATGAAGAAATGTTCTGGACTTTATAGTAAAATCACTTTCTCATAATTGAGCCCTATGTGCTAACCAATCAAGAGCCGGAGGCTTAAGTTCTCAACTATTTGATGCCTAAAATTTCACCTGCTGGACTTCAGAACAGGGCACTCTGTAAAGATAGTGTGAGACCAGTCCAGGAAATGACGTAAGTGGTCCTCCCCCCAAATTTCACCCCAAACACTTTCTTCTCTCGTACGTCTCCCAGAGCACTAGTGTTTTTTGGGTAAGATTTAATTTTTTAACTAATCTCTACACCCAGCGTGGGACTTGAACCTACAACCCCGAGGTCAAGAATAGCATGCTCTTCAGATTGAGCCAGCCAGGCGCTCCCTATTAACTTTACACACACGCTCTACGTGTTCGCTGCATCTCACCGGACTTTTATCTCAAAAGACCTTCAGGGAGAGAGGTTTGCACCAGGAGCCTTCTGCTTCTGGGGGGTTTCGGTTGGCACGTTTTCATAACACAGGCAGCACCCCCCCCATACTTAGAAATTAATGAATTAATAAACTGGTTTACAAGTGAGAGCTGCGGGGAGACAACTAGAAAACCCCCAAGTTGGCAGGACTATTTTACTCCTCACGGGCAGTTAAACACACAGTTCAAAGTGTTTCTAGAATTATTAAAACCCGAAATCATTGTCTACAGAAGCAGCCTACAAGAGCTTTTGACAATTAAAAGTTACCTCCCTGCTTTAAATCCTCATTTCAATTAGAATAAATTTCCCGGGGCACCAGGGTGGCTCAGCAGTCGGTTAAGCGGCTGACTTTGGCTCAGGGCATGATCTCACAGTTCATGAGTTCGAGCCCTGCACTGGGTTCTCTGCTGTCAGCACAGCCCGCTTTGGATCTTCTGTCCCCATCTCTCTCTCTGCCCCTCCCCTGCTCGCTTCCTAGCTCTCCCTCTGTCAAGAATAAAGTAAACATTAAAAATTTAAAAAAGAGTAAGCTCCCAAATCCCAACCAGGCCGGGCCCTGCTCCGTCTACCCCCACCCCCAACCCCCCAACCTCTCTGCTGCCCCTCCCCAGACCCTCCCAGGCCCATTTGGCACATCCCCCTCTGTCCCTCTGTTCTAGCATTCTCTGCACACGACTCACTTTTGTCATTACTTTGGGAGCTCAATGGCCCTTCTTCAGAGACGCCTCCGCTAAGACCACCCCATCTAAGGTGGCACCCATCCCTAAGGGTCACTCTATCACAGCCTTCCTGCTTTTTCTCCGTAGTGCTTGACGTTATCGGACACTGTCTTCGCTCATTAGCCTCCGGAGACCAGTATGGTGACTGAGGGGTACAGCAGACGCTCAGGTTTTGGAACGAACGAATGAGATTAAAACTTACGTGTCCAAAGGGCACTCTCACGTATTCTGGATGTTATAAAAGATCTCAATTTTATACCCAAGGCAAGGAAAGGCAGTTCAACAGGAATTAAGAAACAGTTATCTAGTATTTATTTTGGTATCCAACCACGAGCCTGCCTGTGCTATGTGGAATATGGGGTCATCCAGGAGCCCACACGTCTCAAAGGGACTGTGTTCAAAAGAAAGCATGTTATCGAAGCTAGTTCATAAAGAGCATTTAAGTTAACAGACAGCAAACCTATTTTATGTAAGGAAACAGCAAGAGAAAAAAGTCTACTAAGTCAGCCAAACTGAAAAAATTTAAAGCAGTAGGAAAATTCTTATTTATACTGAGTGCTATTGCTTCAAGCAAAAGACATTTAATTGGAAAGGAAAGAGAGAAAGAAACTTCTTTAGGGCTTCTAAGGGGACTTCTGGGCCCTCCGGTGGGCACTCTGACATCCCTAGGTAGGCTAAGGGAGGGTTTTGGCTTGTAAATGGAAAGAAGGAAGGAAGCACAATGTAATTTTTTCCTAAAGATAAATGGGCAAGAGTTAACAAGGGCTTCAGGGGATTTTGACACCTTTTCCCAAGTAGAACCGGGTTAAGAACAGTGGAAGAAAGGGGTTGCCCGTGACACCCATGGTGAGCCCCTCCGAGAGGAGGCAGGAAACACGGAAACACAGCTCAGAGGGGTGCCAGGCAAGCTTCAAGGGCCTCACTTGCAGGGGTGAAGGGGCAGAGAGCAGAGCCTCGGAAGTTATCCCAGGAAACTTAAGAAATTCAAGAAGACACACGTTTAACAAGACAGCATGACATTAAGTGCAACGACGGAGTATTACATAAACGAGCGGCCCACGTTTTAAAAATACAATTCCTGGCGCGCGTCCAAAGAGGAGTTTCTCACATATGTCATGAAGGGCGTGAATTATACGAAAGGCTAAATTAACACTGAACTTGAAAACACGGATAATCATTCTGGCGAAAGGCAGACAGTGGAGTCCAACGCAAATCACAGTGCGGGTTGACACAGCAAACTCTCGTCTTGGCGAGTAACTGGGACACCCGAATTTAAAACCCCGGTCTTTAGGGAGCCAACTGGCTTTCTGCATCTGCTTGGTCCTGGGAGAAGGGAACCATCCATTAGCGGAGGCAGGAGGGATCTGGCCTCCCCTGGGGTCTCTCCTCCTCTGCACTCTCCCCTAGGGGGAGGTGATTAATTATTTAAATGAAGAAGGGACAGGAAGACCACGTTTGCTGACAGGACACAGCGGGTTTTTCTGCCGTTTCCATTAAAAAGTCGCATTATGGGGCGCCTGGGTGGCTGGGTCGGTTGGGCGTCCGACTTCAGCTCGGGTCGTGATCTCGCAGTTGATGAGTTCGAGCCCCGCAACGGGCTGTGTGCTGGCGGCTCAGAGCCTGGAGCCTGCTTCTGATTCTGTGTCTCCCTCTCTCTGCCCCTCCCCCGCTTATGCTCTGTCTTTCTCTGTCTCAAAAATAAAGATAAACATTAAAAAAAAAATTAAAAAAAAAAAAAGTCGTATTATTAGGCAGCCAGTGTTGAGACCTTTATCTTAATGTTAGTAAACACATCCCACTTTTCATAACGTCCTTAGCCTCGCTTCCAGCAATTTCTGGCTTTCAGGGACCTCCTCGTCCTCTAGAGCAGTTTGCAGCTACAAAAGGCATTGCTGATCCACAAATGATATTCTTTTTAAACATAAAAATTTTTTTTACTGTTTATTTTTGAGAGCAAGAGCGAGAGTGCGAGAGAACATGAGAGATAGAGCAAGAGCAAGGGAGGGGGGAGAGAGAGGAAGACACAGAATCTGAAACAGGCTCCAAGCTCTGAGGGGTCAGCACAGAGCCCGATGTGGGGCTCGAACTCACAAACTGCGAGAGATCACGACCTAAGCCGAAGTGGGCCGCTTAACCGCCTGAGCCACCCAGGCGCCTCCACAAGTGATATTCTTGATCACCTTTAACATTTTCCCTTCATTATAACGTCATAAATTTACTGTGGCCTTTCCATTTATCAAATTCAGATTCTGAAACACTAGTTACTTCCTGAAGACGTTTCAGCCTCAGTAGGCTCATAAATTTGTACGATCTGAGAAGAACCTCAAATTCCAGATCAACTCTCTGGAGAAATGTTGTATGAAAACACAGGAGCGATCTGAAAGAAAATAAAAGGCACCACATACGCAGATGTGTGTTATTAACGCACAGAGGGGCGCAGATCACTCATTTTATGACATAACGTAGTACTAAAAAGGTTTGAAAACAAAATATCCCCATCTTCCACAATTAACTTCCAAATACTCTTCGGCTAGACTAAAACCCCTCTTAACTTTAAAAATTCTACAGATTTTCGATTTTTTTTAAGTTTACTTATTTATAGAGAGAGCGCGGGGGAGGGGGAAGGGCAGAGAGAGAGAGAGAGAGAGAGAGAGAGAGAGAGAGAGAGAGAACACCCCAAGCAGGCTCAATCCCACGAACCATGAGATCACGACCTGAGCTGAAATCAAGAACTGGATGTTTAAGTGACTGAGCTGCCAGGGACCCCCCGCCCCAAATCCTACAAGTCATTTTTAAAAAGTTTTTTTTTTTTTAATTTTTTTTTTCCAACGTTTATTTATTTTTGGGACAGAGAGAGACAGAGCATGCACGGGGGAGGGGCAGAGAGAGAGGGAGACACAGAATCGGAAACAGGCTCCAGGCTCTGAGCCCTCAGCCCAGAGCCCGACGCGGGGCTCGAACTCACGGACCGCGAGATCGTGACCTGGCTGAAGTCGGACGCTTAACCGACTGCGCCACCCAGGCGCCCCTTAAAAAGTTTCTTCTTGCGGTGCCCGGGTGGTTCTGTCGGTCAAGCGTCCAACGACTTCCACATCCTTCGTTCGAATTCTGTCTCCCTCTCCCTCTGACCGTCGCCCCCTCCCCCCCACGTTCTCTCTCTCTCTCAAAAATAAATAAACATTAAAAAAATTTTTTTTTCTGGGGCGCCTGGGTGGCGCAGTCGGTTAAGCGTCCGACTTCAGCCAGGTCACGATCTCGCGGTCCCGGAGTTCGAGCCCCGCGTCGGGCTCTGGGCTGATGGCTCAGAGCCTGGAGCCTGTTTCCGATTCTGTGTCTCCCTCTCTCTCTGCCCCTCCCCCGTTCATGCTCTGTCTCTCTCTGTCCCAAAAATAAATAAACGTTGAAAAAAAAAAAATTTTTTTTTAAAATTTTTTTTTCTTAAGTTTCTTCTACACTTTTACCAGGTAAACCCAGCATTTATGTGTTTCTCGCCAAGGATAACGGGGCAGGGTAATTTTGTTCACCCGGTATTTTCCCCACGGAAGATACACCTGCACAGTTGCTGACTGAATCTCTCACGCTTGTGATTACTGCAAAGTAAGCGCTGTGCACAAAACATTTTAAGAGCTTTCAGGTTAATTTTGAACTCGTTTTCATGATTGTTCTCCTAAAAAAAAAAACCCACAACAAAACCCTACTTTCAGATTACTTCCCCTCTCCCCAGCCAGCATTCTCCGGAACAGCTGGCACATTACTTGTTCATCGGGACCTAATGGGGAGGAGAAGGTTCCATTTACCAACTAGTCTGTCAAGTCGTTTGGCACAGGGTCCACGGAGAGCAGTGTGATGTATCTGGGACACAACCCATCCCCGAGGACTGCTTTCATTTTCGCCTGAAATTCCTAACCTCACCTTATGCGACCTGATGTCCACGTAGATAAGCTAACACTTTAGCTTCAAAGCTTCACTGTATTGCCACCAATAATCGTCTGTGTCGCTTCAGAGAGCCACCTTGTGAGCCCAGCACCAGACCCTGGCTGGTCACCCCTCCCAGACGACTCCACTTCTAACACCTGCACCTCCCATGTACCAATCACAAGCAGGGCGTTCTCCCGGCTCTCACCCTCTGACTTCTATCGAGCACATCTCCGGAAGTAAAGTTTTCAAACCGGGGGGTTGAAACCCACCAGGTGATGAAGTCAATATACTGAACTGTGACCAGACTATCTGTGTTTTTTTTTTTTAATTAAAAAAAAAATTTTAATGTTTATTTATTTATATAAAATGTTTATGAGAGACAGAGTTCAAGTGGGGGAGGGGGAGAGAGAGAGGGAGACACAGAATCCGAAGCAGGCTCCAGGCTCTGAGCTGTCAGCACAGAGCCCGACGTGGGGCTCGAACTCACGGACTGTGAGATCATGACCTGAGCCGAAGTTGGACGCTTAATCGACTAAGCCACGCAGGCACCCCAATGTTTATTTTTGAGAGAGAGAGAGAGAGATGGGGGGGGGGAGAGAGAGCAGGGGAGGGGGAGAGAAAAAAAGAGACACAGAATCCGAAGCAGGCTCCGGGCTCTGAGCTGTCAGCGCAGAGCCCGATGTGGGGCTCGAACTCCTGAACCACGAGATCATGACCTGAGCCAAAGCCGGACGCTTAACTGACTGAGGCCCCAGGCGCCCCCAGATTGTTTTTAAAGAGAGAGCACACCAGAGTGGATTGCCTGTAATAAAGTGATGAAACTTTTCGTTCAGTTATACAAACATTTATGACTGCGTCACAATGTAAACTCTTTCTTAGTGCAGGCTGTAACCGGAAAGGTCAGAAATCTACCACTCTACGTGATCACATGCTGAATCTCCAATCTCCACCATGTTTCATTTCCTTGCCTATCACGTTAAGCCCCAAGATAAATCACTGTCCACGACTTTCTTGTCAAACCCCTCCAATTTCCTTTCCCCGGGGCCCCTGAAAAACCCTCTGATCTTAATCTGATCATTTGCCCTTGGTGAGCCTGTGGAGCTCAGCTGCAGAAAAATTCCGCAACCCTGTGGGTTAACGACTATTCTCAAGCCACGGTCTTTGCACCTTTCCCCTGTGCTGTCCCACGGCCCCCTTTCCTCCTGCCCAAGTGGTGAAAATGTGGTCTCGGCAGCATCCCAGGGTCACCTATTACAACCGCAAATTCTTAAGTCCCAACCAAACCTACTGGAAGTATTAACAAGCTCCGCCCCCATTCTACGGGGCACCCAAGCCTGAGAACCACTGTCGTCAGGAAACAAATTCACATCTCCTGGATCACCCTAAGTCACCTTTCTCCTCCAGCCTCTGGGATGTCCCCAAATCCTCTAGTTCCTCCCAGCAGCTCTGATCATACGCATTTAAAGGACATCTAATATGAGGCAGGTCCTGGGACACAGCTATGCGTGTGACATGGTGTCTAACCTCAGCGGTCACCTGCTGTGACCACCTCTTCCTCCCACGAATGCTCTCCTGGCCACTTGTGCTCTGGATCCCATTCCCTCCCAGTCTCATCCAGATCCTCCTCCTCCTGAAGCAGCTGTAAACACACTATTAGGGTCTCTACTGCTTTACTCCATGCAATGAGGTTTGTTAACGGTGCCTCGGAAACATGTCAATACGTACAAGCCAGGGAGACCGGCCTGGAACAGATCCTCGCGAGCACCTTGATTTCAGACTTCTGACCCCAGAGCTGTGACAGAATACATTTCTGTTGCTCCACCCCCAACCCACCATTTGGGGTGCTTCCTTAAAGGACACGAATACACCTGTTTTTCCTTTCGTTTTTTAAAGAACTTTATTAAGATAGAATTCGCGTACTATAGGAGTCATCTCTTTAAAGAGCACGATTACATTTTTAGTACACTGACAGGGCTGGGCAGCTGTCACCACAACCAACTCTGGGATATTTTCATCCCCCCAGAAAGAACCCCCATGCCTGTGAGCCGTCACTTCCGCTCCCCTGTCCCCTCCCCAGCTCCCGGTGACCTGACCGCTGAGCTACTTTCTGTGTGTATTCAAAATAACTCAAAAGGAACCCAACAGCATAGGCAAGAGACGGGAAGAGGCAAATCACAAAAGACGTATGAATTACCATACCAACAGGTAAATGGAAAGATGCTCAACATCATTAGCCACGGGGAAGATTCAAATAAAACCGCGACGCACCACCTTCGCTATTAGCAGGGCAAAAGTTACAAAGATCCACGATACCAAGCCTCGGTGAGGACGGAACTCTTAATTTGTTGCTGGTACAAGTGGGAAAAGGCACAAACGGCATCGGGGAAGAGTTTGGGGGTTTCCCACAACGTTACACACTTAAGAAATACGTGGTTCGTGCAACACCATCCCTAGGTATTTACCAAAGAAAAATGACCGCATGTGCACAAAGACGCAGCAAATGCTTACCGCGGCTTTATTAGTAAATACTGGAACCGACCAACGGGTGACAGGAGAGACAGATGAGGGCACGGCCATTCAATGGGATAGTACTCAGCAATAAACCGGAACTACTTACACACATGACGACCGGATGAATCTCAAAACCATCACGCTTTCTGAGAGAAGCCAGACAAAAAGAGTATGCATTGTGGGATTCTATTTATATAAAATTTTAGAACAAAGAAAAACTAATCCGCGGTGATGGGAAGCAGATCAGTGCTTGCCTGGGAGTGGGGCTGGGGCATGAAGGAAGGTTTGGGGATGACACAAAGGTTCTGTTCTGTCTTTTGGAGTCATGGTTGCACAGGTGAATAAATCTATCAAAACTCATCTAACTTTACACTTAAAATGCGTACTTTAATATATGCAAGTTATACATCAATAAAACTTGATTTTTAAAAAAGTATAAAAAAGGGGAAGCCACGGGGTGCCTGGGTGGCTCTGTTGGTTAAGCACCCAACTTCAGCTCACGTCATGATCCCACAGTTCGTGGGTTTGAACTCCCGTATCGGGCTCTGCGCTGACAGTCTGGAGCCTGCTCGGGATTCTCTCTTCCTACCCCTCCCCTGCACAGGCACGTATTCTCTTCTCTCTCAAAAATAAATAAACTTAAAAAAAAATGTGTGTGGGGGGAAGAAATTTACTATTTTTTTACTATGCAGAATAGGATGGTGATTGTTAGCTATGTCACTGCAGGCAGTTTTCCTGAGTCCATTCGCTTATGTGTCAAATGGTTAACAGTACCTACCTTACAGATAAATGAAAATACAGGTAGAATACCTGGAATGTTAGTAAATCCTCAATAAATGTCGCTATTAGTAATAATACTGTTAACTGCTCTTACGACTAAATCAGCTTGGGAGGAAAATCCACTTCAGATTCTGTATCTCCCCCCCTCTCTCTCTCTGCCCCTTCCCCGCTCTGTCTCTCCATCTCTTAAAAATAACCAAACATTAAAAAAAACCAGAAGACCAGACTCCTAAAAAAAAAAAAAAAAAATCAAAATCTTAAAAAAAAAAAAAGCATGATAAAGAAATCAAGAAGTATAAAAATACACACACACCCCTAAAGCAGGAAACCCCCAACTGCTGGCCATCCGCTGCTGTGTAACAAACCACCCCAAAATTTCGTGGCTGCTGCCAGCAACCAGGTCATCTGTTCTCGGATTCCACAATCAAGGATGGGCTCGGCATCCCAGCGCAGGGCTGGTCCGGCAGTCATTCCTTGGTGGCTGGGGGCTAGACTCAGCTGGGAGAGCCGGGCCTTCCCCCTTCCACGTGTCCTCCCCTAACACGTCCACATGTTACTTGCAGCTCCGGAGGACGCGGGAGCAGAAGGTTCTGACTTGCTAATGAGTAAAGCCTGCCACCGGCAGGTCACCGGCTCTGCAGCATTTGGCTGGTTCAAGAGTGCCACAGGGACAGGACAGGGGTCTCAGGAAGGTGTTTCTCTGCGAACCACCAACAGGAGGGGCATCAGCGAAAAGACGAGGTTTGCAGGTGGCAGCAAAGACCCGCAGACTCGCCTGGGGTTATAAATGGACTGCACCCTGAACCCTGAACGGGTCATTATCAAAAGGGCCAGAATAACAACGAACCGTAGGAAGATTCAGGAACACGCTCCTTACGTGGTACACAATGCCAGTTACGTGCCCCCCTGAAGTACCACACCCACTTCGGTACAAAATGTGTGGTTCTGTCAACAGGCTGCTGCTGCTTTTTTGAGGGGCTGGGGTGATAGGCATGAACGTCAAGGTCACCAAGGAAGCCTTTTCAAAAACTACGCATACCTTCTGATTTTAGAAGGGGGCGCGTAAAGACTTCTTCGGTGTTCGCTGTGATTCTAACAGGCACACCTACGTCCACACCTCCATCACAGACTCCCAGGAAGGCATGGGATGCAGATAATCCAAAATGTAACCGTTCACCAGAAACTACAAGCCAGACACTGTTTTAAGAATTTGTAAAACAGTCTTATGAATTATCTCCTCTGTTCCTGTGAGTTAACCGGGGCTGACACCTTCTCAGTCTTTCACACCCCCTTCCCAATTTTTTAAAAATAGATGCTAGGTGAGAAAAAAAATGAAGGCGCAATTATTATTACGACAAAGACAAGACAGAATAACCAAGCAAAACTGGTTCATAAAATTATTACTCATTCAAATACTTCCCGGGTGCTCACTCCTGCCAAGCATGATGCTTCCAGATGCTTCCACTGCGGAGAATACAAGAAGTTTATGTGGAAACATGAACACTGGAGCTACGTAAATGAAGAACTTTATTAACTGTCAGAGTTATTAAACTAAAAGAAAAACAAAATTCTGCCAAGAAAGGCCATGGAGAGGGCTCCCTGAAGAGTTTTAAAATAGGAGATTCATCTCCCGTGGACTGATTTAGAGATACAGACTCGCAGGAAGGCAAGGGGATAGACCTGATAACGCTTGGCAACAAGGAAGAATGAATTTTTCCACATTTGTAGCCAAACCTGGGGAGAAGGCTGGGGTTCAGGGCGGAAAAGAGCTAGAGAAAAGCAAACAGGAGATAGATTCCCAAATTAGAACACAATTTTTAACATACCGAAGAGCATGTAGTTTTAAGATTCATCAAAACTAGCAATAACAAAAAATTAGCAAAATGAAATAAGACATTCATCGGTGAGTGCAGATGGTTGTTTATGAAAGCTATTTCTTCGGGGTGCCTGGGTGGCTAAGCCGGTTAAGTGTCTGACTCTTGATTTCAGCTCAGGTCATGATCTCATGGTTCGAAAGTTCGAGCCCCGCGCAGCCTGCTTGGGGTTCTCTCTCTGCCTCTCTCCGCTCAAGCTCTCTCTGTCTCTCAAAATAAGGAAATAAAATAAACTTAAAAAAATTGTGTTTTCAAAAGTTCTTCAAGAATCTACAATGACCCATTTATGACCACCCATCCATTCCTCGCTATATACCAGGCTGTCCAACCGCGGGGGGTCAGCAGCCCTATGTGTGGATGATGAACATCTGAAACGTGGTTAGTCCTCAGACATGTCATACATGGTGTAAAACATACAGAATTTCCAAAGCTTAGGATAAAAGGTAACAATACCAAAAATATGCAATATATATTGAAATGATATTTTGGACACATTGGGCTAATAAGTTAAACATACACTGAAATTATTTCACCTGTTTTACTTGTTTAATGTGGTTACTGGAACATTTAAAATTCCCTCTATGGCTTGCATTGTATTTCTGTCGGGCAATGCTGCTCTACGCGACGGTTTAAGGATACAGGAACATCCGGGGCACCTGGGTGGCTTAGTCGGTTGAGCGGCCGACTTCTGCTCAGGTCATGATCTCGTGGTTTGTGAGTTTGAGCCCTACATCAGGCTCTCTGCTGTCAGCCTGTAAGTGCAGAGCCCGCTTGGGATCCTCTGTCCCCCTCTCGCGCTCTCCCCCCAAATAAATAAATATTAAAAAAAAAAAAAAAAAAAAGGATACAGGAACATCCTACTTGTATATAAACTTAGCTGCCTACCAGGAAGACTTCCACAAAGGTTTAAGAAATGGCAGATATGTCCATTTTGTATACGGTCCAGTTTTTTCAGGTAACAGTCATCCAGAAACATGGCCAGATGAAGAAAACATTTCATACCACATTTACGCATTTGGGTAGCAATTATGCAGGATGAAAAGGTCTAGAGACGGAGCGCAACCCCCCTACCCACCCCCCCCCCCCCCAAAGCAAGGAATGTCCCTGTAGATGGACACGAATCCTCAGCACCCCTGCCTGGTGGAGCAGTGTAAGCCACGTGGGACCCCCAAGTTGGGTCTTGCACCCTCCTGTTTCCAAGGCAGCAGGGCAACGACGCCGCACCCCGAAGCTGTGTTGGGGCACTCCCTCGGGTGACCCGGGGATCCGGGAGCAGCAACTCCTCAGAATCCCAAATGCAGGCACAGCCACCTGTCTCTAGGACCTCGGGAACTGGGTGGGTCCCTGCTAGGGCCTCCGCAGCCAGCAAGCAGGGTGAGTGTGTGATCCGGCAGGTACATAAATGAATCTGGTCCATCTCCGAATCCTGGCGTACCCCTTCTCCCTCCTGCCAATGGCACCATTACGCATCCGGGCTCTCGTGCGAACCACCTGAAGGTTACCCTTAGCGTCTCCCACGCCGCAGCCTTGCCGATTCCCCCCTCCTCACCTGCCAACTCTGTCTCCTCATCATCCTGCCTGTACCCCACCAGTCCCCGACATCTCGCCTGGCGACCCTGCAGGATGTGCCTGGTCTCCGCCCTTCCACCCCGACTGCCCCGTGCACCTCGCAGAGCGGGGGGAGGGATCTTCTTGAGGGCACAATACGGGAGGGTCAGCAAACTACAGACCAGGAGCCAGATGCGGCCCCCGGTGTTTTTGTACAGCCTGCGAACTACAAGTGGTTTTTACATTTTCAACTGGTTGGAAAGAAAAAAAATCAATACTATTTCCCGATGTGGAAGTTAGATGAAATTCAAATGTCAGCGTCTGTAAGTGAGGTTTCACTGGCACGCGGCTACGCTCGCTTGTTTATGTACTGTCTGCAAATGTGTCTTCTTCCTTATGATTTTCCTAATGACACCTTCTTTTCCCTCACTTGCTCTACTGCGACAGTACAGCGTGCACGACATATATTTAGAGAAGACGTTAGTCGATCTTGGTGTCGAAGATCATCTTAATTGTCGCTTAACAGCCTTGACTTTTCGCTGTTTCTAGGGAGAAGTCTAAAACTTTGGACAAGGCCTGTAAGGCCGGTTCCCGACCGACAGTCGCCACGCAGGTAGGTCCCGCGTGACCTCCCCGCCCGCTCACATCTCACTTTTTCCGCCTCGCTCACCGCGCAGGGGTCCGGCCCCACTGGGCCAGGCTCCTTCAGCCCTCAGGGGCTCTGCCCGTGCCGTTCCTTTTGACTGGAAGGCATTTGCCCTTCTTCCCCTGCCCGGCTAACTCCAGCATTATTTAATGGCATTATTTAATGACGGTTCTTTGGGGACAACTGTCTACCCCCACCCAGGGTCACAAAAGCTGTCCCCGGGATTGTGTCTTTCAAAGCATTTATCCCGATTGTATGTGAAAATGATCTGTGAACGGGCCCAGATCTGTGAACGGGTGCTGGCTCTGGAATCGATGCTTCAATTCAAATCCTGGCTCGGCTACTTAATAAACGTGTGATCTTGGGCGACTCGTCGAACCTTTTGGTGGCTCAGTTTCCTCATCTGCAGAACAGGCATGAAAACAGGACCTACACCTCCCAGAGTTTAAGGTCCCCCTCCCCCACCCCATGCTTTGAAAACAACCACTATTACTATTAATAGTGGCACTTACTGTGGCTCCCTCACTTCACGAAGCTCCCCGAGGGCAGGGATCAGGACTGCCTTGGCCTCTGTGACTCAGCACACAGCGTCTGGCACATGCAGGGACCTCCTCGAGCATTTAATGAATGCCTATCTGAATAACATATGACACTGAATCCCCACCTTGTCCTCTTCAACCAGTCATTTTTAAAAAATGTTTATTTTTTGAGAGAGAGAGAGAACGCGCGCACACAGGTACATGTGCGCAGGGGAGGGGCGGGGGGGGGGGGGGGGGGGGGGGAGACAGAGGATCTGAAGTCCGCTCTGCTCTGACCGTGGCAAGCCCGAGGCAGGGCTTGAACTCATGAGCCGTGAGTCATGACCTGAGCCCGAGTCAGATGCCTCACCAAATGAACCACCCAGCTGCCCCTTCAACCAGTCATTTTAGTAATTCAATCTTGGGCGTGGGGGGGGGGGGGGTTGGTGGGACTGAAATCCTTTGGAGAGTGGACAGAAGCCACCTCTTTCCCCAGAAAACATGCCCACAATCCCAGGGAAAGCCCACGAATTCCAAGAACCACTACTCTAAGTTGGCAATACTCCTCAACACGTGCCACCCAGCACTGAAGAGACCGCTTTCCCTGTGGTTCAGAATGAGCGCTGGGTGGTTCAAATGCCCGGCAAATTAAAAAAAATTTTTTTAAATGTCTGATTATTTTTTTAGAGGGAGAAAGAGACAGCATGAGCGGGGGAGGGGCAGAGAGAGAGAGGGAGACACAGACTCTGAAGCAGGCTCCAGGCTCTGAGCTGTCAGCGCAGAGCCCGACATGGGGCTCGAACTCACAGACTAGACTATGAGATCATGACCTGAGCTGAAGTCGATGGTTACTTAACCAACTGAGCCACCCAAGCGCCCCTGCCTGGGAAGTGAACCCAGGGCCTCAACCCGTATGCACTTGCGAACCCTTTCCTGAAACCTAAACATAAGACTTTCCATCTGTGGTCATCCCTTCCCCCCATGGGCACTGCAGCAACCTTCTGGTCCCAACTCTGTGCACCCAGCTCCTGTGTCTCCCAGTCACGCATTCCAGCCCCCTGGTGTACTCAAGGCCGTATGAGCCTGCTCAGAGATGCACCCTACCGTGGAGAGTTCTCTCCTAGCAGGCAGACTGGAGATTCCAGTGTTTTCCCACTCCCCTCCTGCCACGGAGCGCCACATTTTACCTCGGTGCGTCCCCTTTGCCAAGATCATCTTGAGCCCTCATCCCTCTTGATGTTAGCCAGCATGGTTGAATTCTGCCACTTGTGTTTTTTAGTCGTCTATACAAGTCTTAAACGAGAATAAAGAGAAGCTACGGTTTAAAATATTCTCTTTAACATATCCTGAGTGTGATTTAGATTTGAAAACCGTGAAGTACCAGCTGGATGCGTTTGTATCTAATACAGTCTTAGAAGAGCATTTTCATTTCATAGAACTACATTAACTGTGAGAGTCGATATTTTCATTTCCACGTACACAAGTTATTTACTATGACACTGTGGAGTTAATATTCAATTTTTAATCTTGCAAAAAGTAGGGTCACGTATCTTGTTGAAACATCAATTTCTGTTTCAAAAGTCCCTGAGGAGTCTTTCCGCAAACACAACAGAAAGAGAAATGAGGGAGCGGGAACAGGGAGGTAAGGGGGGTGCCAAGCAGCCAAGGGCACGAGGGAGTTAATTTTGTGAGGATCCTCACACTGTCCAGTTTTCACTTACCCACAGAGCGTAATACAAGGCTTCTAGTACTTCCGTTCTAAATTAATCTCAATTTCGACTTCAAATTCCCATGTCTTACACAGAACTCTTTTTTATCAGATGCCCAGTATACGTTTAAGAATGTTGGGGCGCCTGGGTGGCTCCGTCGGTGAAGCGTCCGACTTCAGCTCAGGTCATAATCTCGCGGTTTGTGAGTTCGAGCCCCGCGTCGGGCTCTGGGCTGGCGGCTCGGAGCCTGGAGCGTGCTTCAAGATTCTGCGTCTCCCTCTCTCCCTGCCCCTCCCCAGCTTGTGTTCTGTCTCTCAATCAAAAAAATAAAAAAATTAAAAACATGGGAAAAAAAAAAAAGAACGTTAAAATATTAAAATGATATTCCACCTGGGTGGCACAGTCGGTTAAGTGTTCGACTCTGGATTTTGGCTCGGGTCATGATCTCACAGCTTGTGAGTTTGAGCCCCACACTGGCTCCACACTGATGGCATAGAGCCTGCTGGAGATTCTGTCTCTCCTTCTCTCTGCCCCTCGGCTGCTTGTGCGTGTGTCTCTCAAAATAAATAAACGTAAACAAATTTTTAAATAATGTGCCAGGACCTCTGTGTTTGAGATATTAAATTACATTTCTAAATCAACCAAGAAATTCACGATAAAGGTACCCACCAGTTTGGATTCTGATTTAAGATGGGCTGTGAGAACTGGATTACTTTTGGCTTAGTTTGCTACTTGATGATAAACAGTTCTAGAACTAAGGATAAAGGTTCTCTCAAGGGTGATCACTGAAGATTTCAAAACGCTTTAACTTGCACAATCATGTTCGAGTGCAGCTCTGACTTATTCGCATAACTAAATACAGTCCACTCATGGACAACATTAAAGCTGTTAACTCCTTATTCTAGACCTTCAACTAAGAAAAAAGTATCGTAGGGGGTGCTTGTGTGGCTCAGTCGGTTGACGGGCATCAGACTCTTGATTTCAGCCCTGGTCATGATCCCAGGGTCGTGGGATTGAGCCCCGCGTAGGGCTCTGTGCTGACAGCGCGGAGACTGCTTGGGATTCTCTCCCCGCCCCCCAACCAAAATAAATAAATAAACTCAAAAAAAAAAAAAAAAAAAAAAAGAAAGTGTCAGGGCGCCCGGGTGGCTCAGTCGGTTAAGCGGGGCAGACTTTCGCTCAAGTCACGATCTCACAGATCATGGGTTCGAGCCCCGTGTCGAGCTCTGTGCTGACAGCTCAGAGCCTGGAGCCTGCTTCGGACTCTGTGTCTCCCTTTCTCTCTGCCCCTCCCCTGCTCGCTCTCTCTCCCTCTCCCTCAAAAATAAACGTTAAAAAAATTTAAAAATAAAGTATATTTTGAACTACGTGATCACAGGTAGGGACGGTGGTTTCTCATTTTGTGATAACACTGCTGCTTGTACTTAAGTCCCCCTGCCCCCATTCTGCTGCTTACATTGGAAAATTGTGTTATTAGCATGTGGGTCCTGACACGCTGCCACCCGTGGCCAATTTCTACTGATCTCTGAGAGTCTCACCATTACCAAGTCAAAACACAACACTCACCCCAAACTGCATCACAATCAGAGGCCAAGTCAACTCGCTTTCAGGTGTCCTAAGTCTCCCCAGGCTCTGGTAACTCACTCCTCACCGCTCAGAAGGAACGGTCCCCAGACGTTCCTGCGAGGCCGTCCCTCCTCCGGCCCCCCACCACCTCTCCAACTTCACTTCCAACTCCCACCATATTCTCTGCTAGCCACCCTGCTTCCTTCAGTTCCCAAGCACGCGAGCGCTTTCCCGCCTCCCCATCCCTCTCTCCGACCAGGCGACCGGGCCTCTTCTGGAAGCGCCTCGAAGACTGCGGTAACCACCCCTTTGAGCAGCATCCAGGATGCGGCCACTCTCCATTCAATTCTGCGCGACAGCAAGTAGCAGCCCAGCCAGGTTCGGCACATGCCACAGTCCAACGATTCTCAGAGAACAGAGAAACTCTGGGGGGTCCCCCGAGACCTTTTCAGGGGGCTCAGGAGGTCAAAAACATTTTCATCACAATACCAAGATACCAGGTGCCTTTCCCACTATGTTCGTATTTACACTTCAACGCCGCAAAAGCCATGTACGGATGTACAAACGCCAGGGATCACACGCTGCAGCCTTCACAACCATACACCCATGGTAAGAACAATTTTTACGGAAGAGTGCCCTTGAGACAGCAGTAAAAATGATTAACCTTATCTTGAGCCTTAAAGCAGGTCTTTTTAATATTCTGCGTGACAAAATGGTATGTCGACACATGGCGCTCCTGAATACTGAAGTACGATGTTTGTCTCAAGGAAATGCACACGCGCAACTGTTTGGGAAGTGATCTGAAAATAGCCACTTTGCTCACGGAGCATCATTTTTACTCGCGAGAGTGACCAACCATCATTCTTTCAAATGTGACTATCTGGGCAGACATCTTCCCGAAATGAAAGAAATGAGACTGTCACTTCAAGGAAGACCGGCAGCACTCTGCCAACCATCAAATCCTTAACTCTCGGGAGGATGTGAGAATTTTGGAGAACGTGCATCTCGCACGGTGAGCTTAAAGCCTCCCAATGTTTACATTTCTTCTAAGGAGAATGAGGGTGATGTTTAAAAATGTGATTAAAAGAGTTTGTATGTTGGGGCGCCTGGGTGGCTCAGTGGGTTAAGCGTCCGACTTCGGCTCAGGTCATGATCTCACGGTTCGTGAGTTTGAGCCCCACGACGGGCTCTGTGCTGAGAGTTCAGAGCCTGGAGCCTGTTTCGGATTCTGTGTCTCCTCCTCTCTCTGCCCTTCCCCCTCTCACACACTCTCTCAAAAATAAACATTAAAAAAATTAAAAATTAAAAAGTTCATATGTTGAAATGCATCAAAATGTAGAAAGATTTGCAGAACAGTGAACCATCCTTTTTGAAATAGCCAAGGTATGATGTCACAAAACCAGTCATGGGTGGAAGATCCATTGAAAGCGAAAAATAAACCAGTGGAATTCAATGGAACAGGGTAGAAAAAATTCTTCTACAGGGGTTGGCAACGAAAGGGAATTACTGATACATGCTACAACATGGATGAATCTGGAAAATTTGCATGTGACACGAAAGATGCCCATCACAAAAGACCATGTATGTATGATTCCCTTTATACGAAATGTCCAGAATGGGTAAATTCACAGACACAGGAAGGTTAGTGGATGCCTGGGGCAGGGGTGAGGGGTGGGGCAGTGTATCAATAGGTACTGTTTCTTTTGGGCCTGATGAAAGTCATTGTGGACAGATAGAACCCACAGGGACATCAAAATAACATCCCGTGCTGAAACTGTCATGATCACAAATGCAAGCTCTGATGATTCCCTTGAACAGAACAAACGAGCAGCACCGAAAGACAAAAACAAACAAACAGAAGTTAATTTCAAGCATCAACAGAAGGTGGTCACTATAGGACTACCCCACCCACAAGTACACAACCAAATGTTATCGAGTGCCTGAACACACAACTTCACATGAGGACAGATTTCATATATGGCGAAGAATGTTTTCCTTTTATCATTTTCAATGAAATGTGTCAGAAAAGGATAGAGTAATTTAAAAAGACACTAAGTCAAAATAGAGTTGGAGTGCATTCTGGGGCACCTGGGTGGCTCAGTCGGTTAAGCGTCCGACTTTGGCTCAGGTCATGATCCCAAAGTTTGAGTTCCAGCCCAGCGTCGTGTCGGGCTCTGTGCTGAGAGATTGGAGCCTGCTTCGGATTCTGTGTCTCCCCATTTCTCTGCCCCTCCTTTTCCCTCTCTCAAAATAAAACAAAACATTAAGAAGATATTTTTAATTAAAAAAAGAATATAGTTGGATTGTATTCCACTGGGAACAGATTTAATGACATCTTTCTCTATGAAGTATCCAACTAAAACGTGCATCTTCTTTACTACCTAAAACATTTTGACAAGGTAATAATTTGAGTTACTTCTGAATCGTCTTTTACCAAACCACAGGGCTGTTTCATTTTCTCTCTCATGATCTTTCACATTCCTGTGATCCCCTCTCTCTTGTTAGCCTCAGAGACTTATATATGACCAAAAACCTTTCGATTATGGTCTAATGGTAAACGAGACCATCAAAGCTCTCTGAAGATTCCAGGGAAGGATGCACCAGATTTTATTTGAAAACAGTGACCTGACACTATATTTTTAGCTTGATTTAGTTTAGTTACGTCCTATCATGGGACTACTTGTTGTATTAGAAACAATGGGCGTAAGGGAGCTTGAACATGTGCCACCACTAAAACAATTAATACAAAGCACTCCCAGAAAGCCAGACTGCATTATAGGTGACGTGTCCTTAAAGGCTTAATTTAACATTGTAAATAACAGGAAAAGCACTTCAGGAAAAAGGGCTGTATAAATTACCTGCGAATTATACATTCCTCACTGGTAGTTCTATCAAGGTTTTTTTTAAAAAAATGCAAAATTTGAAAGCCAAGTAAAACAATCACAGCATTTCGTTTTATCTGAAGGCGAACTCTTCAAATAAAGTCGGCAACGCGACAAAGTCACAATGACAAGTACCCTACCTGTCAAACTGGCAAAAGATAGTTAATTAAGAGAACGTTCTGAGAAAGGTGTGGGTTCTAGCTGAGCCTTTTTCTACCACCTTTTATTATTTTCTTTAAAGATTTTATTCTTAAGCAATCTCTACATCCAACACGGGGCTGGAACTCACAATCCCGAGATCCAGAGTCACACGCTCCAGAGTCACTCAGGCGCCCCCTTTTCTACCTCTCTTTCCCTTCAGTCAATAGGACACAACAGCTCAGCCTCAAAAAATAACACAGCCTAGAAACACATATACTCAAACTTCTCTAGTAGAACCGCATTCAAGCAAACATGTCCGCGAACTAGAAGTCTGAATACTGAGTAATTCTCCAAAGGGTGGCCAATACTTCCTTTTCTGATGCTGGCAAAACAAAAGACCCACAAACCACAAAGTGCCTTGGTTCCTAACAAAGGTAAACAACTTTAAAATCAAAGGCAAACGTTGGGGGTAATAGATGGAAGGCAAAACAGAACAGATCTGTCGGACATAAGGACTTCTTTAGCAAAAACCGACATAGGACGCTAGACTCGCTTATTACTGAAGCCTAGAATCACCATCTGGAGAATTTCAAGCAGTGAGTCAGTCAGTATCTTTAGGACATTCTTTTAAGCTGAAAACAGGTGGCCCAGGTAGATGTCACCTGTAACTTGGTTATTCAGAGGCACTTTGTATCTGATTAGAGCTCACTCAAGAGCCAGAACAGGTCATAGTCCCACTCTTCCAAATGCAGAGGAAGTAAAGAGAACAGAGAAAGAAGCAAGGGCTGGGTGACTCAGGCTGCCAATAAAGGTCAGATTCCACATGGGCACTTGGGGAGTGGGCTGCTGGTGGTTTTTAAATGCCTCGATTTTGCTGCAGGGTTACTTGCAGCGGCAGCCACCAAGACCCTCTCACCCATTCCCCCGATGGGTAAATACCTATGATTTCCCACTGCATACCAGAGTTATCCCTAGGGCTCTTGGCACCCCCTATCTCTACACAAGCATCTCTCAGCCTTTGGTTTCCCCCCCCCATTCTCAGGACTCCCCCACCCCCCAGCACTTCGACGAGAGAGATGATAAAAGGATGAGTAAGCATGCCGTAGCTGATCTTGGTCAAAGAGCACAGACCCTGGCACCGGCGGTGGAAAATGGGGGTGAGGAAGCAGCACAGAAAGCGGAGTAAGGGAGTTCATCCAATGGGTAGCCGGCAGTTAACAAGCTTTCCGAAGGCAGTTATTGTTGCCTCCTTCTGCAATCCCGGTAGACTCCAAACCTCCGCTTTCACCTCCCTATCCACCCCCACCCCCCCCCCCCGCCCGCCACCACGATCAAGTGCACGTTTTCCTTAGACAGTTACTTCTTAAAAACAACACCGAAAAATAAACGTAATTTCTCCAGGCTTCCGGTTGTCAAAGACAATAAAGCCTCGCCCTGAAGCATGGTTAAGTTCAACGGTTCTGTTTCCTCACTCGTTTTCCGGCACCCCCTCCACCCCCACCCCACCCCAGACCACCTCAGCGACGCAGAAAGGCGACAGCCGGGAACAGTTTCAAATACATGTCAACCTTTGTGGGGGGGGGGAACCCAACAAACTTCTGAATCACTTCGACAGCCCGGTTACAAGTACCTGACCTTATTATTTTTTTTTTTCCCCCGTAGAAAAATAGGACACCGAGAGATCGGAAATCTCGTTTTCTCTGCCTTCCTACATCGGTCGCGGCAACATCTAGGGGGCTTTCGGGTTTCTTCGGGGGGAAACTTGCCCTCGGGAGCCAAACGTCCTAAATTTAGGTCCCTGGTTTTCTTTAAAATGCTGAACTTCACGGCGGACAGAAAAAAAACCCCAAGGTGCCGTTCCCTTTGTTAAAATCCCACGGACTTTATTGAATTTGGGGCGGAAAGGCCGCTGGCAAGATCAGGACAACCAGCCGCAAGAAGGTGGAGAGACAGGTGCGATTTCCCCCCGCGGCGGTTCCGGCCGGGAGCACACCCCTCCTCCGGCTCGGCGGCCCCAGACCACCCCGGACCTCCCCGTCCGCCCGCGGCCTCCCCACGCGCGGCCTCCCGAGCCCGGGCCGCCCCCCGCCGCCGCCGCCGCCGCCGCCGCCGCCGCCGCCGCCGCCCCGCGGGGCCCGGCCTCGCCGCCTCCGCTCAAAATGGAGGTGGCGGCGGCGGGCGGCTGGTTACGAAACGCGCGGCCGCCACATGGCCGCGCCGACCCCAAACTTGGCCGGGCCGCCGCGTCCCGGCGCGCAGGCGAAGCTGGGCCCCGGCGCGGAGGCCGCGCGGCGCCCGCCACTCACCCACAGACCGGTAGCCCAGGATCGCGATCTTCCGGGACTTGGACTGCGGCATCTTGGCGGCCTCCTCAGCCCCGGGCCAACCACATCAACCGCGGCGGCGGCGGCGGCTGCTGTGCTGCGATCGGCGGCGGCCGCGCCGGGGCAGAGCGGCATCCAGGGGCGGGGCGGGCGGGCGCGGGCAGGCGCGGCTGCCTGGGCTCCTCGCTCGCGCGCCCAACCGCCCGGAACCGCCGCGCGGCCCCGCCCCCAAACACGCCCACGTGACCACCGCCGGCGGGGAGGGGGGCCTCCCCCGCTCCGCGGCTCGCGTCAGCACCGCCCTCCCCGCCGCGGCGGCCACCCCCGCCCCCGAAACGCACGGGGGTGCGTCGGGCGACGTTTTACTTTAAGGGGAAATAGAGGGGACGCCAAGATGCCCCCGGAAAAGTCACGACTGAAACTCGCTGCGTCATGACCCTCCCACCCTCTTCCGCCGCCTTTTCCTTACGCCAGTTCTCTCTGGGCGCTGATTGGATAGCTCCCGCCCGCCCGCGCGATGACGGGACGGAAACTCCGTCTCCGATTGGGGGCGGCTAAGAGGCGGAGCCGAGGGCGGGGTTGCTGGCCCAGAGCTAAAAATAAATTCCGGCTGCGACCCCGCGGTAGCGCGCGAGTGAAGTTTGAAGGATTCGAACGTCTCACGGGGTGGGAGTGGGCAAGAGGGGCGGAGAGACGCTAACTCCCCAGTGATTGGTTCGTGCAGGGTGGGGGGCGGGGCAAACTGTGAGTTGTGCAGTGATTGGCGGGACCTTGAGCGGTTGGTGGACTCGCGCCCACTGGGCCCTTAAAAGGCGCGAGGCACGTAGCTCTTGCTGGCTGCGCTGTGGGTTAGGTGGGGTTTCCCGGCGAGGGTTTTTGTTTTTTGCTTTTAACTCCTTCTCTCGTGGGCTTAGCGAGTCTGGCTTTAAGGTTGTAGCTTGTTACTCGGCGTCACCCAGGGATGAAGGACGGATATGCGTTCACTCAAAATGTTACACATTTCACTAAAAATGTGTGTGCCTCCCCAGTTCGGGTCTCAACCCTGCCACGGGCAAACCCGGCACACCTCGCAGGAAATGAAGAGCGCGAGTCAACCCCTCTTTACTTGTCAACGCCTGCATGGCTCATTCAGTAGGCAAACTTAAGCAACAGCTGTGGTTGGCTGGGAACGCTCCAGAACCAACCTTCCAGGCGGGGAGTCAAGTCTATTGGGCTTGCCCACCTGTGTGGGCTGGTCGCTCCTTTAAGGGCACATCGCCGCGTTTCCCACCAAAGGCACATGGGCGACCCCTTTTTCCAGCAGTGCCGGTGAAGGGCGGTTGGGTCGGCACCACTGTTGGCAGTAGGGGAAGGGAGGCCAGTGCTGGAGGCCTCAGTCACCGAAAGTGAAATTGAAGGCCAGGCCCGAGTGTTGAGGATGCGATTGGGACCTTTCCAGCCAGGGAGACTTCCATCATGCTTGATCTTCTTGCCCTTGGTGGTTGCTAAAGAAGCAGCTATTCCGGCTACTCCTACGAATGTCCCCTACTGTCCTCAGGCTGTTTGACGGTGTTGGGACAACCGCCTGCTGGTCACAGCCCTTTGGAGCACAGAGGAGGAACCCCCCCCGCCCCCGCTGGGAAGCTGAGTGGCAGGACCGGATTCCTAGGTATGAAGATTTAGAGGTGACTGTCCCATAAATAGGCCTTGTTGAGTTAGAACACTGGCCTTTGGGCAAAATCCTTCCACCGTCGCGCTGAAGTACTTCTAAGAGAGGGCATCCTAGGGGCGCTCCGGATCGAAGCCCCAGACAACCAGCTGGAAGTGAAAAATATCTTTGAATTTCTGTGTTTTATCCTAATGGCTTTTGCATTCTACTCTATATTTAGTTGAAATATTTAAAAACTTTAGGTTAAAAAAAAATTTTTTTTAACGTTTATTTATTTTTGAGAGAGACAGAGACGGAATGCGAGTGGGTTAGGGGCAGAGAGAGAGGGAGACACAGATTCGGAAGCAGGCTCCAGGCTCTGAGCTGTCAGCACAGAGCCCTATGCGGGGCTCAAACTCAGGAGCCCTGAGATCATGACCTGAGCCGAAGTCCGACACTCAACCAACTGAGCCACCCGCCCTTAGAAGCTTCAGGTCTATTTAAAATGGAATCTCCAGGAAAATGTATCACTTTTATCCTGTGAATTTGGATGCTGCTTACCACAGTATCTTGAACCGATCCTACTAGACTCCTGGTTGGTTGTGAAATCAGACATGTAGGTGTTGCCTTTTATTTTCTTAAATAGAAGAACCGAACAGAAAATAGGTTGCTCGTATTGGTAAGTATTGTTTTGTATTGTCTCGTGATACTTGGGTTGTATGTATCTATATTTGTAGATGTGTTCTATATGTTTTGCATACCGGGTTCCATTGTAGAACGTATTTCCTACTGTGGGTTGCCTCACAAGGTTTGAAAGTGTTGCCCTAGTCTTGGAATATTAGGAGTCCAGACTGAGCAGTGCTGTTGTAAAGGACAAAGTCGTTAAATGTCCCAGTCGTCTTACAGCCTTTAAGGTCAGACCAGGCATTTTAAAGATTCCATTATTCCAGAATGGGGAGAATGTGTTTGGTCTAAGAAATGACTCAGGTTCCCTAAAATATTTGGGATTGGTGGTATGAATTCACATAGAAGGAACTGACTCCAGCCAGCCCTCATGGGGCTTGCTTCTGAATTCAGAGTGGTTCTACTGATTGAGATCCCTTGTTAACTGTTTAAGCAGCCGGAACTTCCGCCGCGAATCAAATCAATTTCTCCTCCGCAGGTTCTGCTTATTCCAGACCGTTCTGTCTTGTGGTCTCTGCATGCTGCCTTCCCTCGGTGTCCTTCCACTCTATTTCATTTCCCTGGAAATTAAGAATTCTGTCTCTTCCATTTGAATTACAGGGAGAGGAGCACCTGGGCGGCCCCAGTCGATTGAGCATCCGACACTTGATTTCGGCTCAGGTCATGACCTCACGGTTCATGAGTTCGAGCCCCGCGTCGGGCTCTGCGCTGATGGTGAGGAACCTGCTTGGGATTCTCTCTCTCTGCCTCTACCCTCCTCTCTCAAAAATAAGTAAAACATTAAAAAAACTAAATTCCAGGCAGAGAACGTGATTGGTTCAGCTAATTACCACTATCCCTTGAATGAGGAGCTGATACTGAGCCTGTAGATTTGCCAGTTAAGCCTCCACTGGTCGAAACGTCTGGTGTTGCAAATAATGGCAGTTATTTGAAGTGTGAACTGTTCGCTATTGAGGGATTATTATTAATGTTCTGCGAACATCTCCAAGTCCAGTGACCTCTTATTTGTAACTTCAACATTTTATATTTATTTTTTATTTTTTCCTAATGTTTATTTTTGAGAGAGAGAGAGACAGAGCGTGAGCAGGGGGAGGGGCAGAGAGGGAGACACAGACTCCGAAGCAGGCTGCAGGCTCCGAGCTGTCAGCACAGAGCCCGAAACGGGGCTCGAACTCGCGAACCGTGAGAACATGACCTGAGCCGAAGTCAGACGCTTACCCGACGGAGCCACCCGGGCGCCCCTGTAGCTTCAACATTTAAAAAAAATTCCCCGAGTTTTTATTAAGTTTTATAACTTATTTTTATCTCCCATTAGGTTAGACTAAGCGAGTAAAACTGCTGTGCTTGTTTTTACTCAAAGGACATTTATGGGGGCACCTGGGTGGCTCCGTCGGTTAAGCGTCCGACTCTTGATTTTGCCCAGGTCACGATCCCAGGTTCATGAGATCAAGCCCCACAGCAGGCTCTGTGTTGGGTGTAGAGACTGCTGAAGATTCTCTTTCTCTCATGGCACCTGGTGGCTCGGTTGGTTGAGCATCTGACTCCAGATCAGGTCATAATCTCATGCTTCGTGCGTTTGAGCCCCGCATCGGGCTAGCTGCTGTCAGTGCAGAGCTCATTTCTATCCTCTGTCCCCCCCCCCCGCCCCTCCCCCACATACTCTTTGCCTTTCCCCCACGTGCTCTCTCTCTCAAAAATAAACATTAAAGGGGCGCCTGGGTGGCTCAGTTGGTTGAGCGTCCGACTTCAGCCAGGTCACGATCTCGCGGTCCGTGAGTTCGAGCCCCGCGTCGGGCTCTGTGCTGACAGCTCAGAGCCTGGAGCCTGTTTCCGATTCTGTGTCTCCCTCTCTCTCTGCCCCTCCCCCACTCATGCTCTGTCTCTGTCTCAGAAAGAAATAAAAACATTAAAACAAATGTTTTTAAATAAAAAAAATTCTCTCAAAAAAAATTTGTGAAATTAGTTTACCTGTTTAAAGTGTATTTATTTATTTTTGAGAGAGAGAGAGAGAGAGAGAGCGCATACGGGGGACAGAGAGAGAGAGAGGAAGAGAGAGAATCCCAAACAGGCTCCTCACTGTCCGTGCAGGGCCAGTCACGGGGCTCGAACTCCCAAACTGTGGGATCATGACCTGGGCTGAAATCCAAAGTCAGACGCTTAACTGACTGAGCCACCCAGGCGCCCCTCTTTTACCTTTTTACATGTGAAAGGGTGACCCCAAGTGAAAGCGGACATGAAGGCATTTTGTTGTTGTTTTGCTTTCAAATATTCGGTGAAGGAAGGGCTGAAAAAGAACTAAACTGGTCTGAATCTTGGCGTAAGCCAAATCAGACCGATCTGTTGTGTCTCCTGTAGGGTATCATTCAAATCAAACGGTGCAGAGTTGAGGAAACACGCCGAGGTCGTTTCATTGTGTGGTCTTGTGGACGAGAGAGTGGTTTTCTGAGCAGGACCTTGGTAGGCCTGTCCTCAGCAGAGGGGCGAGAGACTGTCCTAGGCAAGGCAAGTCCCTGACCTGCCCTGGGCCGAAAGAAGGTCCCCTTCTCTCTGGTGCCAGTGATCAGGCTGGCTCAAACCCTGAGGTGTGGAGTTGCATGGAGGGCCCCCAGAAGAGGGGACGGGAGCAAGCCACTTAGGTCTTAGGTCCACGGAGGTAGGCCACGTGTGAGAGAGGAAGTTGGCTCAGCAAGGAACTCTGAGGACAGCTTTAGGCCCGTGCAGTGGTTGTAAATTGTTCTCAGCTGTTAGAGGTTGATGGCGTCCCTCAAAAAGACGGACTGAAGTCTCCACCGTCTCAGAATGTGATCTTATTTGGAAGTAGAGCTGTTGCAGATATAATTAAAGATGAGGTTGTATTGGGAGTAGGGCCTACCTACTCCCAATACGACTGGTGTCCTCGTAAGAGAAGAGACACAGACACAGGGCACGTGGTCACGTGCAGACAGAGGCAGAGGCTGGTGCGATGCGGCCACGAGCCGAGGAACACCCGGGACTCCTGGAGGCTGGGAGAGACAAGGGAGGAACCTCCCTCCTAGAGACTTCAGAGAGAGTAGCAGCTTGATTTTGGGCTTCTGGCCTCCAGAACTGTGAGGGAATAAATCTATACTATTCTAAGCTACCTAGTTTGTGGCATTTGGTTACGGCCTTAGAAAACCAAATCCGTCGATTATCCTCAAATCGTCAATAAAGTTTCATTCAAAGTTTGAGTCCGGTTTCTGCTGGGCCCTGAATGAAATCGGCATTTCTCCCTAACCCCGGAAGCCAGAGTGCACCTAGTAGGCGCTTTTGCCAGCAGAGGGCTGCCGTGCCCAGTAGAGTTAAGTTTTCTGAGGGTGGCTGGTAGGGAAGATGCCAGGGAGGTGGCTGGAGCAGAGCACCTGTTCCCGAGAGCGTGTGCGACAGCACCTGGGGGGGAGCCAGGGGACAGCCAGAAGGCTGGTGCGCTGTGCAATAAAACAGGTGATGGCTTGTGCCAGCTGGGCTTGGATTACGTAAGCTCCTCAAATGTGTTTCAGATGTGGAATCTGGTCACGGAGTTCACAAGCCACCCAAAGTTATAATTACTGTTTGAGGAACGTGTTCACTGTTGGATCCTCCTGTATGAAGACATCTCAGTGTTGGGTTTTATCCAGCATGTAGGGCTCCAGGGAGTTTCTTTCACTGTTGTGTGGGAAGAACCAACCAACCAAACAAAAAACCCCAACTACCCCCCTCCGAAACCAGAACTTGTATTTTTTAAACATGTTTATTTAAAAAATTTTTTTTTTTTTCGACATTTATTTATTTTTGGGACAGAGAGAGACAGAGCATGAACGGGGGAGGGGCAGAGAGAGAGGGAGACACAGAATCGGAAACAGGCTCCAGGCTCTGAGCCATCATCAGCCCAGAGCCCGACGCGGGGCTCGAACTCCCGGACCGCGAGATCGTGACCTGGCTGAAGTCGGACGCTTAACCGACTGCGCCACCCAGGCGCCCCAAACATGTTTATTTTAAAAATAAAAATAATTGAGCTTTGCTGGTATGTAACATACAGATTGACCAGGGCACCCTCATGGCCCGTGTGACCGATGGTAGCATGTTGTGACAGGTTCAAGAGGTAACCCGGTGGGACTAACCCAGCAGGGAGCCGTAGGCAGTCTTGCCCTCACTGTTGGCTGTTCAGAATATTGTCAGTGTATCGCTTTTCATGCGTGTGGTTTTGGGGAATTGTGGAATGCGTTACCTAAATTCTGCCAAACTAAATCTCACAAAATGGCCCCGGATCGGAAGAGATTTCTCGCAAAGAAACTGTCAGTTAGCGATGAGCATAAAAATGCAATGGAAGCGTATGCTCCGAAAAGTGGCTGAGCTGATACCCCTTCCTTGGGTGAGCTCTCTGCCAGCGACATTAAAGGTAAACCTGATAACCAAATCATATCTTGTAAGAAAATGACCAAAAACCTTTTTACGAAGAAGTCAAAGTTGGCTAGAGGAGCATTTGAAATATTGGGGCACCCGAGTGGCTCAGTTGAGCGTCGGACTCTTGGTTTCCGCTCAGGTCATGATCTCATGGCTTCGTGGGTTTGAGCCCTGCATCAGGCTCTGTGCTGACAGCATCCGCTGCCCTCCCCCACCCCCCCATGCTCTGTCTCTCTCTCAAAATAAACTTAAAAAATTTATAAAATATAGATTCACATCTCCATCATTAATGATGACTAAGTATAATTACACCTTGACAGTAGCTAATGATGCAGTGAGTATCCCTTAACAAACAGCAAGATGTTTAAAAACAAAGCGTCCAAAACACTATGGCAGACTTTATCAAATTTTTCTGCAACTTGTCTTTTTTTGGAAAATGTCAAGCACATGTCTAAAACTAGAGTGATCAGGACAATGAGCCCTGGGCCTATTACCTATTCAATATATACTGAGTCGTGGACAATCCTGTGTCATCTATACAATACCCACTTCTCCCACCCACCCATGGACATCAATCCCACTCCATTCATAACTACGTTAATATTTTCCCTGAAAGATGACTCTCTTTAAAAAAATAAACTATGCCGGGGCGCCTGGGTGGCTCAGTCAGTTAAGTGTCTGACTCTTGATTTCGGCCCAGGTCATGATCTTATTGTTCCTGAGTTCGAGCCCTGAGTCGGTGTCAGTGCGGAGCCTGCTTGGGATTCTGTCTCTCTCTCTCTCTCTCTCTCTCTCTCTCTCTGCGCCTCCCCTGTGCATTCTCTCTCTCTCTCTCTCTCTCTCTCTCTCTCTCTTTATTTTTGGCGTTCAGAGTCTATGATGTGTTTGTATTTAGTTTTCTTTGCTTTTGTGCTGTGTAAGGTTTATGAGTTTCTTAGATTTGCAAGTTACTGTTTTTGATCGGATTTGGAAAACTTCCCAGTCAATATTTCTTCAATTACTTTTCTTCAAGTACTTTTTCTGTTTCATACTCTGACCTTTTATTCTGAGACTCTAATGCACACGTATTAGACACTTCAGGGGCTTTCTACCAGTCACTGAGGCTCCGTTTATCCTTTTCCCTATTTTTCCTAATTTAGTGATTTAAAAACAAATTGGAAACATTTTTCAGTTGTAAGATTTCCATTTGGTTCTCTTTTATAGTTGCCTTTTTCTCCTGAGATTATCCTCTCTCTACCCAACATACATATGTGTTCTCTAGGTTGTTTAACATACTTTTATTTTTAAGTCTTTGCTAATTATAATATCTGGATTCTTCATAGGTCTGCTTTTATTGAGTGTTTTTTTTCTTGATTAAAGGTCATTTTTTTTTCACTTTTTTTTTTTAAATGTTTATTTATTTTTGAGACAGAGACAGAGTGTGAGCAGGGGAGGGGCAAAGAGAGAGGGAGACACAGAATCCGAAACAGGTTCCAGGCTCTGAGCTGTCAGCACAGAGCCCAACGTGGGGCTTGAACCCACAAACTGTGAGATCATGACCTGAGCCAAAGTCAGATGCTTAACTGACTGAGCCAGCCAGGTGTCCCATGTCATTTTTTGTTTTTACATATAGTAACTTTTGTAGTGGACGTTAAGGATGATGTATTATAAAAATTCTGGGTTCTTAATATTATTGAGCTTTGTTTTGAGTTAATATTTGTATGTGATAAAATGCATGGAGCAAAGTTTTCTATTTTTTTTTTTTTTTTGCACATGAATATCTGATTGGTCCAGCACCATTTGTTGAAAAGACTCCCCCTTCTCCACTGAATTGCCTTTATATCTCTATCAAAATTCAGTTGCCTATACATGTGTGAGGCTCTTTCTGGACAGTCTTTTGTTCCATTGATGTGTTATTCTGTCTTTACATCAACCCAAAGCTATCTCGATTACCGTAACTTTACAATAAATCTTGAAATCTGGTCATTTTATCCTTTCCAACCTTGTACTTCTTTTTCAAAGTTGTTATGACTAATCTAAGTTCTTTGCATTTTCATATGAATTTTAGAATCCATGTGTCAATTTCTACAAAAATCCTGCTGGGATTTTGACTGGCATTGTTTTGAATCTATAAATCAATTTTGGGAGGAATTATATTTTAGCAATATTGAGTCTTCTGACCCATGAGCAAGTGTGAGATAGAAATACACCCTCGTTCCTGGCATAGAACTCCTAAAACTCTTGTAAGTTACTAGGTGATAAGAACATTAGGAGCACATCTCTTGTTCGGGGTGCCTGGGTGGCTTACTAAGCATCCAACTCTTGGTTTTGACTCAGGTCATGATATCACGGTTTTATGAGTTTGGGCCCTGCATCAGGCTCTGTGCTGCCAGTGCCCTCTCTCTCTCTCTCTCTCTCTCTCTGCCCCTCCCCCACTCACGTTGTCTCTCTCAAATAAACTCTAATAAATAATTAAAAGACCATCTCTTGTTCTAATATTTGTCTTTGACCCCATCCATGAGACAGGGCTCCTAAAACCCTTATAAATTTCTAAGTGATAAGAACGTTCACCTTTTGTTCTAAATGGGGTGACTATGGGTGGGCTCCCGGGTGGGAGCTCCTCACCAGAAAGACCAGTCCCTGATTAGAAGCTTGGAATTTTCAGGGGGCACCTGGGTGGTGCAGCCGGGTAAGCGTCCAACTCTGGATTCCGGCTCAGGTCGTGATCTCACAGGTTGTAAGATTGAGCCCCGCCTGGGGCTCTCTGCCCCCCTGCAACTAAACAAAAAAAGCTTGGAATTTTCAGCTCCCCCCACCCCTCTTCTCCTGAGGGGAAGAGGCACTGGAAATGGAGTTACTTATTGATCATGCCTATGTGGGGAAGTCTCCATAAAATCCCAGTAGGACTGGGGCAGAGACCTTCTGTGTTGGTGAGCATGTAGAGGTGCTGGGAGAATGGTACCCCTTCCCTCATAGGTGCCCTATGCACCTTGTCTGTTGGGATGTTCATATGTATTCTTTATTTTAATTAAAAAAAATTTTTTTTAATGTTTATTTTTGAGGGAGAGAGACACAGCACGAGCAGGGCCGGGGCAGAGAGAGAGGGAGACACAGAGACAGAATCCGAAGCAGGCTCCAGGCTCTGAGCCGTCAGCACAGAGCCTGACACGGGGCTCGAATTCACGAACCGCGAGATCGTGACCTGAGCCGAGACCGGACGCTTAACCGACTGAGCCACCCGGGTACCCCTCAATCTGTATCCTTTAAATATCCCTTAATAAACTGGTCACTGTGTTTCCCTGAGTTCTGTGAGCCGCTCTAGCAAATTAATGGAACCCAAAGAGGTGGTTGTGGGAATACTCCGATTTATAGCTAGTTGGCCAGAGGCACAGGTCACGACATGGACTTGAAATCGACATCTGAAGCGAGGGTGGGGGCCGTCCTGTAGGACCGAGCCCTTAACCTGTGGGATCTGATGCTCTCTCCAGGTAGATAGTGTCAGAATTGAGTTGAATTCTTGGGCACGCCAGCAAGAGTTGCTTGTTGGTGTTGGGGAGAAACGTCACACAGCCGGTGACTAGAAATGTCGGAAGTGAAGTGTTCTGAGAAACATAGTAGAGAAGAAATGGATTTTTCCCTACTCACACGGGAAAAATCTGAGTTTTTCCATTACAGCAAGGACACCACTCTGCGTATTTAAGTCTTCATTAAATTTCTCCAGCAATATTTAGTAGTTTTCAGTGTATAGGCTATAAATACTGTTTCTCAAATTTAAGTATTTCTTATTTTGATGCTATTAATGGGATTAAAGCATTTTCAATTTTTGATTGCTGCTAGTATATAGAAATACAATGGTTTTTGATTACTTATCTCTTGTCCTAAGAACATGCTCTACTGTGTAAGCTACATCACCTTCCTTGATTTCTTATCCTAAAACTTTGCTGAACTTACTAGTTTCAGTACATCTTTCATAGAGTCCCTTGGCTTTTCTACATAGATAATCATGTAGTTTTTCCTGGTCACATTTCATTTTGGGTGCTTTGAATGTAATTTTCTTGCCTTGTGACACCATGACGTTGAATAGGAGCGGCGAGAGCGGACGTTCTTATCCTTGATTTAGGGAGTGAGCCCAAATTTCGCCATTAAGTGTTGTGTTTATTTGCCGGAGGATGAGATACAATTGGGTCAGAGTCTCAGATTTTAGTAAAAGATATTGGTGTCTTGGGGCGCCTGGGTGGTTCAGTTGGTTGAGCACCCGACTTCAGCTCAGGTCATGATCTCACGGTCTGTGAGTTCGAGCCCTGCGTCGGGCTCCGTGCTGACAGCTCAGAGCCTGGAACCTGCTTCGGATTCTGTGTCTCCCTCTCTCTCTGCCCCTCCCCTGCTCATGCTCTGTCTCTGTCAAAAATAAATAAACATTTAAAAAAAATAAAAAAGAGATATTGGTGTCTTAAATCATTACGAGAAGAGAAACATTGGCTGGTATGCCATTTCTGGAGAAATGCCTGTCATCAAGGGAAGGACTGCCATTTCGAATAAATACCCTGTTTTAATTCCTGTTCCACATCCTGAAATCTCTACAGCCTTGGAGAAGCTACCCTACCTTCCTGTGCCTCCCGGACCTGCTGTGATCTACCACGGGGAAGGCTTGGCTTGTCATCTTGTCCCTTTCCCTCACCTGCCCTCTTTTCTGGGATTGGATTAAATGCTTCCTTCTCTCCTCAGTGTGACATACAGTGTAGGATAGGGCACTGAATATGAAGTTGCCTCTTAATCTTGTTTTCAAATTATTCTGTGATACTGACTTTTCCCTGAATTCTTTCATTTATAGTTCATTTCTTGTTACTTGTCCTTAATATGTGGTTTCGATTGAAGATTTCATTTCCAAGGAAGGGCCAACTTTCCTTTGATTCTGATGGAGGAAAGATCAACAGGATAAATCTTTTGAAATTAAAGCAACTGAACCAAAACACAAACATAAGAGGGGTATCAAATGCTTCTCTGAACTCAAAGGGCTCCCGTTCCAGAACCAGTAAAGTTGGGAGGGCTCTTACTGCTCGACCTTGAAGGAGGTAGCCCAGAAGAAAAGGAAATCAACTGCAGTAGTTAAGAGGAAAGAGGAACAGCCAGCTGGAGAGGAACCAATGAAAACCCTTGGAGGCAGCTCTTGGCTGGAGGAAGAAAGCGGTCTGATCTCAGCGTGTGGCACACAGGTCTTCCCTGAACTGGCAAAGTCAGGCTTCGTTCCTAAGTCTGCTTTGTCAGTCGGATGTCAGCATGACCAAGGTCAGGGTCAAACAGGAAACTTACAGAATGGGTTAGATGTTAAAAAAAAAAAAATGGGGATGTGCCCAGAAAAACTACAGGAAAGAAACCAGCTTGAATTTATTATGCAGAAGAAAATTTGGCTGTTAATTTCTTTCCGATCTTAATTTCCAATCCAATCTTATAAATTTTAAGATTGTTGCAAGCATAAAATTAGTCAACTGTCAATGGTTCAAGAAAATGTGTCGTTCAGTATGTTACATTCCAAATGGCAAAAGTATTTGAACTGGATAATTTGGGGGAATCAGCCTTGTGCCCTGGTTGAACAGTACATTACCTGACGGAACTTAGCTTAGCAATACATCAGCTCTAAACTGAAATACGCCATGCTTATTTGGAGTATAGCTTTATCTCGGTGTTTGCTGAGACGGAGAAGTTCATCGGTCGCTTTGCCAGCCGATATTAGGTAAAGGTTGCTACATCAGTACGTTGTGTCTGTATGGATAGTTTCATTTCCAGCTCTGCTGAGCGGATCAGGGCAGGTGCTCCCTGGTTAATTACACAACTGTGTTCTAGGGAGACTTTGGAAGGCTCTTCACGCCCATAGGACTCTCCTGGGGGTTTCCTCCTGCATGGGTTGGCCTGTTCTGTGCAGTGTGACTCTGCTGGCGGGGTCAGGATGGGAACCTGACCCAAGGAGAGCCAGTTTATAAGTTGATCTGTGGCCCGCTCACAGTTCTGCTCAAAAGGGTCATCCATGTTGCGTGGCACTTGGTGCTGTCAGTCTGATCCTCCTGGAGTCTGAACGTAAAACGTGAAAAGTTGGCAGTTAGAAGCAGTAGCAGCGGAAGGACGTGCAGGGGAAAAGGGGACACGAGCAGCAGAAGGCACCGAGCAGAGAAGGGCGCAGGATGCAAACGGCGGGTGCTGCTGCTGTCCGTGGGGTGACAGCTGAACCAGAGTGGGAGAGCAGCCCTGTGCCAAGACGCTCCGAGAGGCCAGCTGTGCATCTGTCTGCCTCACCTTTCAATATAACAGCCCTAGGACACCCGCCTGTAGCTTCTTTCCAGGACCCAGGACACCAGGGGCTTTGCTTATTTAACTGACCTATTCCCAGCACAGGCACACCTCAGAGACGCTGCGGGCTGGGCCTTTGCGATAAAGTGAACACCAGGGTAAAGCTAGTGGAAGGAAGGTGTTGGTTTCCCGGTGCACGCAGGGCACGTTAGCACCACACTGCGGCGTGTGACTTGTGCCCCAGCACCGCGGCCCAAACGACAGTGGACACACCTCCGTGAAAAGCGACTTTATTGCTGAAACGTGCTAACCACCGTCTGAGCTTCCAGCGGGTCCTAATCCTCTTGCTGGAGGGGGTTCTGTCCCACGGTGAGGCTGCTGACCGGGCAGGGTGGTGGGCACTGAAGGCCGGGGTGGCTGTGCAGCGTCTGAAAATAAGACAGAGGGGACGTTGGCCGCATCGGGTGGCTCTTCCCGTCACGAACGATTTCTCTGTGGCGGGCGGTGCCGTTTGATGGCATTTTACCCAGAGGAGAACTTTCCCCAAATCAGGGTCTGTCCTCTCAGCCCCCAACGCTGCCTCCCGACCAGGCTTCCGGAACGTTCCAAATCCCTTGTGACCGTGTCTTCGAGGCATCTCCACCGGGAGGAGATGCCACCTGAGGAAGCCGCTTTCTTTGCCCCTCCTCGTCCGTCCAGGTTTCATCCTGAGATGGTGGCGACCCCGTCCCCTCTTCAGGCTCCACTTCTGATCCCAGTTCTCTTGCCGTTTCCACCGCGTCCGCAGTGACTTCCTCCACTGAGGTCCTGAACTCTCCACGTCCTCTCCAGGAGGGTTGGAATCACCTTCTTCCAAACTCCGGATTATGTTGATAATCTGATCTCTTCCTGTAATCACAAACGTTCTTAATGGCTTCTAGAACGGTGAATCCTTCCCAGAAGGTTTTCAGTCACCTTCAGGTGCATCTGAGGAGTCCCAGGCGTGGCAGCTGTCGCCTTATGACACATATTTCTTAAATACTAGACTAATTTCAATACTGATGTGTCTCAGGAACTAGGGAGGCCTGAGGAGAGGGAGGGATAGGGGAACGGGCAGTTGGGGGAGCGGTCAGAACACTTACTTACTAAGGTCATTTACTTATTAAGGTCGCCATCTTATATGGGTGTGATTTGTGCATCTACGGTTACAGGAGTCACATCAAACATCCCTGATCACCATAGCAAATATAATAATGAAAACAAACATTTGAAATACTGTGAGAATTACCAAAAGGCAACCCAGAGACACAAAGTGAGCAAATGCTGTTGAAAAAATGGCGCCAGTAGGCTTGTGGGATTCAGGGTTGCTGCAAACCTTACGTTTATAAAAACAAAACAAAACAAAACAAAACAAAACAAAACAAAACAAAACAAAACAAACAGTATCTGTGAAGTGCCACAAAGTGAAGCACAATGAAAGGAAGTAGTTTTATTGCCTATAGTGGCTCTTGGTATCACTGAGTGAGCCGGCCACAGTGCTGAACTTGACTGTGGTCAGTATTCAGCCAGAATACATACAAAGGGAGAGATGGGAGGGCCAGTGAGTAATACAGGCAAGAAAAATATTAGGGGAGCAGGATAACCAAAATCTGTAAAATTGGAGGATTTATCTTAGAATTTATGATAATATTAGTGTTGCAATTTTGGATCGTGTACATAGATTTCCATTCAATAAGAACTGTTGATGATAATAGTCAACATTTCATAATTTCAGTTTGGCAGTGGTTTTCACCCATGAGTCCCTTTCCCCATTTAAGTAATTTTGCTGCAAATAGAGTAAGGGGCAGAGGTAGCCAAACTTCCTCACCATTGGAATGGAAGTTGATACGGCCGCCATGGAAAACAATATGGAGTTTTCTCAAAAACTGAAATATAGACATACTATGTGATTCAATTGTTCCACTACGGAGTATGTGCCCAAGGAAAATGAGAACACTAATTCAAAAAAATATATGTACCCCTATGTTTAATGCCGCATTATTTACAATAGCGAAGGACGAGATTGTGCCATTTGAGGTGACGTGCCTGGACCTAAGTGAAATGAGTCAGGCTGAGAAAGACAATTATGAGATTCCACTCATAAGGGGAGAGGGAGACACAGCCTCCAGTTATGGAATGAATAAGTCTCCAGAATAAAAGGCACAGCACAGGGAGTACGGTTAATGATATTGTCATAGCGACCTAACAGGACAGATGGTAACTACTCTCACGGTGAACGCAGCATAATGTATACATTTGTCAAATCACTGAGTCGTACACTAGAAACTAATGTAACCTTGTGTGTCAACCATTCTCAAAAGAAAAAAAAAATTGCTCACCATTATTAGGTAGATCCATACCACCAAAGGCTCACCTTAGATTCACGCTTCTTTACCTTTAGATTCACGCTTCTTAAGGGCACCGTGTCTTCGTCTGTTTGTTATAACAAAGTGCCGTAGACAGGGTGGCGTAACAAAACAGATTTATATCTCCCGGTTCTGGAGCCTGGAAGTCGGAGATCAGGATACCAGCATGGTTGGCTGGGACCCTCTTCTGGGTTGCAGGTTTCTTATTGTATACTCAAGTGGTAAAAGAAATAATACTAAAACTCTTGAAAATCCATCATCCAGAGGTAATCACTATTAGTACTTTGGCGTAACATGTTCCTAGACTTTTTTCTAATCACCTGTCTATATGTTTATACCCTAAAAAATACTGTCCGATTCGTTTGCAGCCATCTACATCATAGCTCTGTCTACATAGTATTCCAGTACGACTGACCGTATCGTCATCTATGATAATAGCAATTTATGGGGCTCTTACTTGGTTCCAACAGTGTTATATGGTCTCAACCAATCCTCCCACCCCCTCCGTGAGGATAGGTACGATTCGGTGTCTTTCCGTAACAAACAGAGAACTGAGGCTTAGGGCTGTCGGCCTGATAGATTGCACATCCGTCAAGTAGAGAGGCTGGAGCGCCAGGAGTCTGACCCCAGCACCCACACTTCTAACAATCATGCTCTTGTGCTTTCCATCTTTGGGTACTTCGGTGGCTTCCAGAAAGGCACACGCCGATAATTATTTTGGCGTAGCTAGGATTTATTCAATGAGACGCACGTTGAAATTTCACGGAACGAGTTTTTAAAGTCAGAGCAATATGATTGCATGCCTTTGCCGCTGACATTTAATAACCTCAAGTTACGATCTAGGCTAGTTCTATTCTGGGTGAGATGGCTGTGTTCGTTCTCTCTGCTCCCCTCCTGTAGTCCAACCTTCCCAGATTTGGGAAACCATGTGGTTCTGAGGCCGCTCTGCTTCACAGAGGCCTCAGGCTGGCAGTGTTTCCTCCTCTCCAGGCTTAGCCTAGAGAGGAAATGCCACCTAGGAGGCAAGGACATGGTGCTTTTCTGCTCCAGACCCTCCTCTGGGACCTCTACGCCACCCCATCCCGTCCACTCTCCCGCCGGCCGAGAACTTATAAATCTGTGTGAGACCCAGCCGCCTCTGTCTCCCGAGTCGGAAAGCTGACATTCCCACGTACAGAACACAGCACCTCCCCTTGCAAAGGTTATTTCTAGCAACTGCTAGCTAGGTGTAACTTGAACCCAATACAATACTTCCGGAAGCCGAGTGAGCTCACAAGCTGGTGAAGCTGACCTCCCACATTGTTAGACTGTGATGCTAAATGAGGTTGACAGCTCTTTTCCCATTTGACTCAGATTCTCTCTGAGAAATGGCCAACTTAATCCAGATTTCTGAAGATGATTCTCTAATGGCACTCTCATTTGGGCTTCTAAATGTCTTGTGCCAGCTGGTAGAAACCTAGGAAAGGTACTGAGTGGGGGGACTGGTTGATTCGAGTCCCCCCCCCCCCCCCCCCGCCTGCCGGAGGGATCAGTATACACTTAAAAATTCGAAGTGTTCAAACAAGAGCACAGGTAACCCTTGGAGGGTGCAGAAGCTTTCCAAGAGACACACAAGAATGGATGGCTTAAAGAGAATCAAATTCCAGATTTTCAACTTTAATGTATACGATTTCCTAGATGGGGCTGCCTGGGAATATACCTGAGTTCATCACACCTCCTTTCCTACTTTACAAAAATAAGGCGGACTCTTCACCAGGACGTGCTGTCCCAGGTGGACAAAACCCTGGATCACTGGGGGAAGGGAAAAACTCCTTTAGTAATTCATGGAAACATCACGAACCCTTAGAACTTGGTAGATTCTTTTTTTTTTTTTTTTCCTTCTTAGTTTATTTATTTTGAGAGAGACAGACAGTGGGAATGGGGTAGGGGGAGAGAGAGAGAGAGAGAGAGAGAGAGAGAGAGAGAGAGAGAATCCCAAGCAGGCTCCATGCGGGGCTTGAACTCATGAAACCACGAGATCATGACCCGAGCTGAAACCAAGACTCAGACGCTTAACCAGCAGAGTCACCCAGGCGCCCCTGTCTGTTCTTTTTTTCTTATACACGTTCATGTTCAGGCTGAAGCCTAGTGTTAGAAGTGAGGTATTTTGGCCTGAGTTGAGATATTCCGAAATAATATAGGGAGGGGTGATAAGAACGGTGATTTTCATTTATTTCCCTTTCCCGTCCCTGGACTGTTGTTAATATATATCCATTCTGAGGGAGAGTTTTATGGGAGCAAAGCAGTGAGAGCATTGCTAAAAAATAATGTGCATAAAAACCAGCTGTGAAAAAAAAAACTTATCTGAACATAATTCTTTTCGTTTCTCTCAGTATTCATCTCTCAGCTATTTCATTTACTAGAAAGAACTTTAAATGGCCAAAGAAATATGATAGTTAAGCTGATTCTATTAAAGATAGCCCAAAAAGTTTCTCAAACCACCAAAATTTTCAACACACATTGGATAAAGGCCAAGGATAAAACTTTTTGTTGTAAAATTTTTTTTAACGTTTATTTATTTTTGAGACAGGGACAGACAGAGCATGAACGGGGGAGGGTCAGAGAGAGGGAGACACAGAATCCGAAGCAGGCTCCAGGCTCTGAGCGGTCAGCACAGAGCCCAAAGTGGGTCTTGAACTCACGAACCGCGAGATCATGACCTGAGCCGAAGTCGGACGCTCAACCGACTGAGCCACCCAGGCGCCCCTCATTCTTTTTATAGCTGAATAATATTCTATTGTATATATACACCACTTCTTTATCCATTTATCTATTGATGGACACTTGGACTGCTTTCCTAATTTGGCCATCGTAAATAATGCTGCAATAGGCGTAGAGGTGCATGTATCCTTTTGGCTTAGTCTTTTCATATTCTTTGGGTAAATACCCAGCAGTGTGATTACTGGTTCATATGGTGGTTCCCCTTTTAACTTTTTGAGGAACCTCCCTAACTGTTTTCCACAGTGGCCGCACCAGTTTGCCTTCCCACTAACCGTGCAGAAGGGTTCCTTTTTCTCCCCAACACCTGATGTTTCTTGTGTTTTTGATTTTAACCATTCTGACAGGCGTCCGGTGATATCTCAGTGTGGGTTTGGTTTTGCATTTCCCTGATGATGAGTGATGCTAAGCATCTCTTCGTGCGTCTGTTGGCCAACTGGGTGTCATCTCTGGAGACAGGGCCGTTCGTGTCTGATGTACATTTTTAAATTGGATTATTCCTTTTTGGGGTGTTGAGTTTTATAAGTTCTTTATATATTTCGGGTACCAACCCTTTCTCAGATATAGCATTCGCAAATATCGTCTCCCATTCTGTCAGTTGCCTTTTAGTTTTGTCGATTGTCTCCTTTGCTGGGCAGAAGCTTTTTATTTTGATGAAGTCTTCACTGTTTATTTTTGCTTTTGTTTCCGTTGCCTCGGGAGACCTATCTAGAAACACATTGCTATGGCCAGTGTCAGAGAAATTACTGCTTGTGCTTTCTTTTAGGATTTTTATGGTTTCAGGTCTTACGTTTGGGTCTGTAATCCATTTTGAGTTTATGTTTAGTGTGGTGTAGGAAAGTGGTCCAGTTTCATTCTTTTTGCCTGTAGCTGTGGCCAGTTTTCTAAACACTGTTTGTTGGAAAGATGCTTTTTTCCCCCCATTGCATATTCTTTCCCCCTTTGGTGAAGATTCATTGACTATATAATTGTGGGTTTATTTCTGTGTTTTCTTTTCTATTCTGTTGATCTATGTGTCTGTTTTTGTGCCAGTACCATACTGTTTTGATGACTACAGCTTTGTAGTGTAACCTGTAATACCTCCAGCTTGGCTTTTCTTTCTCAAGATTGCTTTCGCTGTTTGGAGCCTTTTGTGGTTCCATACAAATTTTAGGATCGTTTGTCATCGTTCTGTGAAAAATGCTGTTGATATTTTGATAGGGATTGCATGAAATCTGTAGACTGCTTTGGATAGTATGGACATTTCAGTTTTTTTTTAAAATGTTTTATTTATTTTTGAGAGAGAGAGACAGAACATGACAGGAGAGGGGCAGAGAGAGGGAGGACACAGAATCCAAAGCAGGCTCCAGGCTCCAAGGTGTCAGCACAGAACCTGACACAGGGCTCAAACCCACGAACTGTGAGATCATGACCTGAGCCAAAATTGGTTGCTTAACCAACTGAGCCACCTAGGTGCCCTGGGTAGTATGGACACTTTAATAATATTTGTTCCTCCAATTCACGAGTGTGGGATATCTTTCCATTTGTGCTGTCTTTAGCGTCTTTCATCATTGTTTTATAGTTTTCAGAGTACACGTCTTTCACCTCCGTGGTTAAGTTCATTCCTAGGTATTCTTTTTGATGCAGTTGTAAATGGATTTATTTATTTATTTGTAAATTTACTTATTTATTTTGAGATTTGAGAGAGAGAAAGGGGGAGGGGTAGAGAGAGAGGGAGAGAGAGAGAATCCCAAGCAGGCTCTGCACTGTCAGCGCGGAGCCCGATGTAGGGCTCAATCTCAGGAATGGGGAGATCAGGACCTGAGTCAAAATTAAGATTTGGACACTTAACTGACCGAGCCACCAGGCGCCCTGGAATTGTTTTCTTAATTTCTCGTTCTGCTGCTTCATTGTTAACGTATAGAAATGCAACAGATTTCTGTACGTTGATCTTGTATCCTGTGGCCTTACTGAATTCATTTATCAGCTCTAGTAGCTTTTTGGTGGACTGTTTAGAGGATTTTCTATATATTGTATTATGTCATCAGCAGATAGTGAAAATTTTACTCCTTTCTTACCAATTTGGATGCCTTTCCTTTCTTTCTTTTTTTAAAATGTATTTATTTTGAGAGAGCGTGCACGCGTGTTTGTGCGCACGTGAGTGGGGGAGGGACAGGGAGAGAGGGAGAGAGAGAATCCCAAGCCGTGCAGAGAGAATCCCTAACAGTGCAGAGCCTGATGCGGAGCTTGATCTCATGAACTATGAGATCATGACCTGAGTCGAAATCAAGAGTCGGACACTTAACTGACTGAGCCACCCAGACATGCCTGTTTGGATGCCTTTTATTCCTTTTTCTTGTCTGATAGCTGTGGCTAGGACTTCCAGTACTATGTTGAATAAAATTGGTGACAGTGAACATCCTTGTCTTGTTCCTGACCTTAGGAGGAAAGCTTTCGTTTTTTTTCCTATTGAGTATGATGTTAGCTGTGGGTTTTTCATATGTGGCCTTCATTATGTTGAGGTATGTTCCCTCTAAACCTACTTTGTTGAGGGTTTTTATCATGAAGGGATGTTGTACTTTGTCAAGTGCTTTTCCTGCTTTTCCTGTCAAGTGCATTTCTGTCTAAATGATCATATGGTTTTTATCCCTTCTCTTTCTTGGTTGATGTGATGTATTCTGATGATTGATTCACAAGTATCCAACCACCCTTGTATACTGGGAATAAATGATTGTAGTGAAAGATTTTCTTAATGTATTATTGTTGGATTTGATTTGGTAATATTTTGTTGAAGATTTTTGCATCTAATTCATCAGAGGTATTGACGTGTAGTTCTCTTTTGTTCTAGTGTCTTGATCTGGTTTTGGTATCAGGGTAATGGTGACTTCATAGAATGAATTTGGAAGTTTTTCTTCATCTTCTACTTTTTGGAAAAGTTTGGGAAGAATAGGTATTAACCCTTCTTTAAATGTATGGTAGAATTCACCTGTGAAGCCATCTGGTCCTGGATTTTTGTTTGTTGGGGGTTTTTTGATTACAGATTCAATTTTATTGTTGGTGATTGGTCTGTTCGAATTTTCTATTTCTTCCTGATTTGATTTTGGAAGGTCATATGTTTCTAGGAATTCACCTATTTCTTCTAGGTTGTCCAGTTTGTTGGCATATAATCTTTTGTAATATTCTCTTAAAATCTTTTGTGTTTCTGAGGTGCTGGTTGTTATTTCTCCTCTTTTCTTTCTTTTTCTAAAATTGTTAAAATTTATTTTTGAGAGAGAGACAGAGGACAAGCTGGGGAAGGGAGGGGCAGAGAGAGAGAGGGAGACACAGAATCTGAAGCAGGCTCCAGGCTCTGAGCTGTCAGCACAGAGCCCAACGCAGGGCTTGAACTCACAAGCTGTGAGATCATGACCTGAGCCGAAGTCTGATGCTAACTGACTGAACCACCTAGGCACCCTGTTCCTCTTTTATTTCTGATTTTGTTTGAGTCCTTTCTTTTTTTTTTTTTTCCTTATGAGTCTGGCTAAAGGTTTATTAATGTTGTTGGTTTTTTTCAAAGAACCAGCTCCTGATTTCATTGATCTCTTCTATTTTTTTTTCAGTTTCTATTTCATTTATTTCTGATCTAATCTTTATTATTTCCTTCCTTATATTTAATTTTTTTTTAACATTTATTCAACTTTGAGAGACAGAGAGAGACAGAGCATGAGCAGGGAAGGGGGAGAGAGAGAGGAAGACACAGAATCGAAGCAGGCTCCAGGCTCTGAGCCATCAGCACAGAGCCCAACGCGGGGTTTGAACTCACCAACTGTGAGATCATGACCTGAGCTGAAGTTGGATGCTTAACCAACTGAGCCACCCAGGCACCCCTATTATTTCCTTCCTTCTATTGGTTTTGGGTTTTGTTTGATCTTCTTTTTCTAAGTCCTTTAGGTGTAAGGTTGGGCCGTTTATGTGATATTTGTCTTCTTGAAGTAGGCCTGTTGATATAAGCTTCCTCTTAGAACAGCTTGTGCTGCATCTCAAAGATTTTGGACTATTGTGTTTTATGTTCATTTGTCTCCATGTGTTTTTTTATTTCCTCTTCGATTTTGTGGTTAACTCATTCATTGTTTAGTAACATGTTAATTAACCTCCATCTATTTGTGCTCTTTCCAGATTTTTTCTTGTGGTTGATTTCTAGTTTCATAGCATTGTGGTCAGAAAAGATGCATGGCATGACTTCAGTCTTTTTGAATTTGTTGAGATTTGTTTTGTGGCCTAATATGCGGTCTGTTCTGGAGAATGTTCCATGTGCCATTGAAAAGAATGTGTATTCTGCTGTTTCAGGATGGAATGTTCTGAATATATCTGTGAAATCCATCTGGTCCAATATGTCATTCAAAGCCACTGTTTCCTTGTTGGTTTTCCATTTGGATGATCTTTCCATGACGTAAGAGGGATGTTAAAGTTCCCTACTATTATTGTATTACTAATGATTACTTTCTTAGGTTTGTTATTAACTGCTTTATGTATTTGGTGCTGTCAGATTGGGTGCATAAATATTTACAATTGTTATATCTTGTTGGTTGCTTTCTTTATGATTATATAGTGTCCTTTGTCTCTTGTTACAGTCTTTGTTTTAAAGTCTATTTCGTCCTATACAAGTGTTGCTACCCTGGCTTTCTTTTCACATCTCTTTGCATGAGAAATGCTTCTCCATTGCCTCATTGTCAATCTTGATGTGTTTTTAGGTCTGAAATGAGTCTTTTGTAGGCAGCATATAGATAGGTCTTGGTTTTTTATCTATTCCGTCACCCTGTGTTTTTGATTGGAACATTTTGTCCACATACATTTAAAGGAATTATTGATAGATATGTATTTATTGCCATTTTGTTACTTATTTTATCATTGTTTTTATAGTTCTCGCTTCCTTTTTAAAAAATGTTTATTTATTTTTGAGAGACAGAGAGAGACCGTGAGCAGGGGAAGGGCAGAGAGAGAGACACACACACACAGAATACAAAGCAGACTCCAGGCTCTGAGCTGTCAGCATGGAACCCAATGTGGGGCTCAGACTCGTGTACTGTGAGATCATGACCTGAGCTGAAGTTGGATACTCAACCGACTGAGCCACCTAGGTGCCCCTCTGTTCCTTTCTTTCCTTGTGTTTTTTCTCATGATTAGTTGGCTTTCTTTAGTGATATACTTGGATTCCTTTCTCTTTATTTTTTGCATATCTGTTGCTGCTTTTTGATTTGTGGTTACCATTAGGTTTGTATATAACATCTTCTGCATATAGCAATCTGTATTAAGTTAATGGTTGCTTAAGCTTGAACCCATTCTTTACTCCTCTCCCCATCATGTTTTAGGTATATGGTGTCATAGTTTACATCCTTTTGTTTTGTGAGTCCCTTGACTGATTTTTACAGATATACTTATTTTCACTGCTTTTGTGCTTCCTGCTTTCTTCAGTCTTACTTACGGTCTTTCCACTCAAAGAGCCCCTTTAACATTTCTTGTAGGGCTGGTTCTGTAGTTATGAATATCTTTAACTTTTGTTTGTTGGGGAAACTCTCTCCTTCTATTCTAAATGATAGACTTGCTGGATAGAATAGTATTGACTACAGATTTTTTCCTTTCAGCACTTTGAATATATCGTGCCACTTCCTATTGGCCTGCAAAGTTTCTGCCGAAAAATCAGCTGATAGCCTATGAGGTTGCCCCTTGTATGTAACTGTTGTCTTTTCTCTTGCTGCTTTAAAAGTTACCCCTTTATCACTACTTTTTTCCATTTTAACTACTAGGTGTCCTGGTGTGGACCAACTTGGGTTGATTTTGTTGCAGGATCTCTGCGCTTCCTGGATCTGGATTTCTGTTTCCTTCTCTAGATTGGAGAAGTTTTCGGCTATTAGTCCTTTGAGTAAATTTTCTGCCGCCTTTTCTCTCTCTTTTCCTTTGAGGATCCTTGTAATGCGAATGTTATTATGCCTGATGATGTCACGAGTTTCCTGAGCCTTTCTCATTTTGCATAATTTTTTGTCTCACCTGCTTAGCTTGATTATTTTCCATAACTCTGTCCTCCAGGTTGCTGATTCATTCTTCTGCTTCCTCTAGTCTACTATTTATTCTATCTAGTATATTTTTAATTTCATTTATTGTGTTCTTCATCTGATTGGTTCTTTTTTACCTCTTTGTTAAGGGTCTCACTGATGTCCTTCACTCTTTTCTCAAGTCCAGGAGTATCTTTATGATCATTATGTTAAATTCTCTATCAGGCATACTACTTACCTCCATTTCGCTTTGGTCTCTTCCTGTGATTTTGTCCTGTTCTTTCATTTGGGACATTTTCCTCTGTCTCCTCATTTTATCTAACTCCCTGTGTCTGTTTCTGTGTATTACAAAAGTCGGCTACATTTCTTGCTCCTGAAAGTTGTGGCCTTCTGAAGAAGTCCTGTAGTTCACTGCAACCTGGTGCTTCAGGGGTGTCTCCTGTGTGTGTTGCGTGCACTCTGCTATTGTGGTTTAGCTGCTCTTTCCCTTGGTCCAGTTGTCTTCTGTGGCTCACTTTGCCTGTTGTGGGTAGGGTTTGGTCCCGTGGTGTTAGTGGGCCACTCTGAGGCCACTGTAGGCTTGAGTTGAGTCACATCAGGCATCTGCAAGGTGCAGTAGCATCGACGTGTGGAGTCCTTTCTCTGTGTTGCCCCCCGCCCCCGAGAAGCTTTCTTTGGTGGGCGGGGCCTGTAGCCAGACCAGCCGTGTACCCCAAGCTCACTGCTGGGGCTGTAGTCTGACTGGTGTGTGTGGTTATCTTTCCCTCTCCTTGGGGCAGGACTCACTTTGGAGTAGTGCTGGCCTCTCTTGGAGCTGCTTGCACATTGCCAGGCTTGTGCTACCCCTTTTCGTGGGCTCCGGGCAAGAGCGTACTGGGGCGGGGTGGGGGGGGTGGATTTGCAGCGTCTACAGGAACGAGATGCACAGTGTTTGCAAGGTTTGCGTGCAGGTCCTCTGTGAGAAGGGACCTGTCGCTGGCGGAATGGAGGCCAGCCAGGTTGGGGGGTGTGGCAGCTCCACAACGTGAGTGGGGGCAGGAGGTGCTGTGTTAGCAAGGTTTGCTGGCCGCTGGTCTTCTGGGGGAGGGGACCCATAGCACCAGACCGAGGTAGTCCTGGCCGGAGCGGGTGGATCTGCTGAAGCGTGGGGGGGGGGGGGGTGGATACAGGGGTGCCAGGTGGTGCTCTTAGCAAGGTAAGTATCAAGTGTTGGCACTGTGCTTGCACGGGCAGGGGCCATGTGTTTATGCTGGGGAGTGGGGGAGGGAAATGGTGTGTGCCTGCTCCTTTGCTCCTGGTGGAGTCCCCCAGTGATCCCCTAGATGAGTAAGCAGCCCTCCCTCCTGAATGCCCCGGGCACTTTTCAAACTGCTGCGTCTGTGCTGTATCTCCACAGGTTGTTTGTTGTGCCGTCTCTTTAAGGGTGGTGACTCCGTTTCCTCTTGCGCTCCCCGCTCAGAGCTGAGCCTGCTGACTTTTACAATTCTAGGTTTTAAGTCCCCCTGGTTGTAAGAACTCACGAAATTTCACCCCTCTGGTTTTCAAAGCCAAACGTTGTGGGGATTTCGTTTTCCCCGTGCAGAATTCACGGCGTGACAGTCTGTCTCCTTCCCGTCTCTGTGCCTACGGGTCCCCCCTCCTGTGGACAGTCCTGCAGGTCTGGTCAGCTCGCCACTGCATCTCCACCCTTCCTCCCCTCTTCGATGTGGCCTCTTCTCTACATTTAGTTGTGGAGTTTGTTCTGCCAATCCTCGTGTCATTTTCTGGGCTATTTACAAGATGTGAGTGTTTCCAGTTGTATCCGTGGGAGGAGGTGAGCTTAGGGTCCTCCTACTCTGTCCACCGTCTTTGCTTCTATCAGCTATATAGTTCTTACCTAATTATTTGTAAACAAATCAAAGTACAAGCCCCATTTCACCTATGAAATGTTTACGCCATAAAATTAACCACGAGTCTGATCAATCCCTTGGTCTAATGGGATAGAGGAATATGCTAAATGATACCCTGTGGAAATGTCAGCTGTCTGGAATGTGGGAATATCTATAAGCTAAGTGTCCTCAAAAATAAGTGACATGGAAAAAGAGGGAGGAGGGAGAGAACTCTTATAGATTTAAAGAGCCCTGAGAGGGGGGCCTGGGTGGCTCAGTTGGTTAAGTGTCTGACTTTGGCTCAGGCCATGATCTCACGGTTCCTCAGTTCGAGCCCTGCGTTGGGCTCTGTGCTGACAGCTCAGAGCCTGGAGCCTGCTTCGGATTCTGTGTATCCTTCTCTCTCCCCCGCCCCCACCCACACTCAGTCTCTCTCAAAAATAAATTAAAAAAAAAAAAAAAAAGAGCCCTGAGAGATAAATCAACCACATCAAATGTGTGGATCATGTTTGGATCCTGATTTGAACACATTAAATGTGTGTTACATTGGGGGTGTTTGAAAATGGAGGGTATTACATGATATTAAGGGATTTTTGTTAATTTTGTTCAGTGGGGTAATGGCATGATAATTTTTTTTAATGTTTTATTTATTTTATTTTTTTATTTGTTAGAGAGTGGGTGTGGGAGAGGGGCAGAGAGAGAATCCAAAGCAGGCTCCATGCTGTCAGGACAGAGCCCAACATGGGGCTCGAACCCATGAACCACGAGATCGTGACCTGAGCTGAAGTCGATCGCCCAACCATTGAGCCCCCTGGGCGCCCCAATAGTTAAATTTTTTAAAAACATTTCTCTCTGAGATAGTGCTGAAATATGCAAAAACTCCAAAGAGTAGAAAGGGCAAATGGAATAAGAAATGGAGTAGAATAAGAGAAAAAATAATCAAAAGGCAGAAAAGAGAAACATAAAATAAGGCCATGCAAGTAGAAAACACAAAATAAACACAAAATACAAGTAGATCAATGATTATAGCAAATGGACCAAAATGTTTTACTCTAAAGACAAAAGTTGACAGAATGGACTTTTAAAAAAATCTAACCATATGATGATTACAAGAGACACATCTAAAACATAATCATACAGAAAAATTGAAAATGAAGGTTATTTGGAATGGCTAATAGAATAGGCTATACCAAATACTGACCAAAAGAAGACTTGTGAAGCTGCGCTGATGTAAAACAAAATAGGTTTAAAAAAATTTTTTTTTTCAACGTTTATTTATTTTTGGGACAGAGAGAGACAGAGCATGAACGGGGGAGGGGCAGAGAGAGAGGGAGACACAGAATCGGAAACAGGCTCCAGGCTCTGAGCCATCAGCCCAGAGCCTGACGCGGGGCTCGAACTCCCGGACCGCGAGATCGTGACCTGGCTGAAGTCGGACGCTTAACCGACTGCGCCACCCAGGCGCCCCAAACAAAATAGGTTTTAAAGCAAAACCATTACTATGGTTAGAGGGGCTCTAAATAATTATGAAAGGTTTCATTCACCAGGAACATACTACAATTCGAAACCTTTATGTGACCAGTAACATTCTGCTTATGCAAAATATGTTAAGCAAAACTTGACAGAATTACAAGGAGAAATTGAAATCATGTAAGATATTTTAATACCTTTTAGTAATTGGGAGGTAGTTTTTAAAAATCAGTAAAGACAGAAAAGATTTGAATGGCAGAATGAACAAAGTTGTTTCACGACCACCTATATAGCACGTTGCTCTCAACAGATGAAAAGAAATACATATTCTCAGACACGGATAATCCATTTATGAAAATTGACCATGGAGAACGTCATAAAGCAAGCCTCGTCACATTTCCAGGTATTTCTCATATCGACCACATTCTCCAACCACAATGCAATTAAGTTAGAAGTCAATTAACAAAACATAGAAAGAGAGCCCCATACATTTGGAAAATAGGAAATATACTTTTGTAGAGTTCATGGGTCAAAAAGAAATAAAGACAATGAGAAAATATTTAAACTGATAATAAAAATGCTGCAAGTCTGGGCGCCTGGGTGGCCCAGTCAGTTAACCGTCCAATTCTTGACCTCAGCTCAGGGCTTAGTCTCAGAGTCATGAGTTCAAGCCCCAAGTTGGGCTCCACACTGGGTGTGAGGTCTACCTTAAAAAAAAAAAAAAGCTACGAATCAAAGCACATGGGATGCCATAAAAGGGAAAAAGTTATCCTTAAATGCTTACATTAGCACAAAAACAAAAGGCTAAACATTAATGAGCTTAGTGACTTATTTAAGAAGTTAGAATAAAAATAGAAGGAAGGAAAAATAAAGAGCTGAAGTTAAAGATCTAGAAAACAGGGGTGCCCAGCTGGCTCAGTGGGAAGAATATGTGACTCTTTATCTTGAGGTCGTGAGTTCGAACCCCACATGGGATGTTAGAGATTACTTACATAAATAGAACTTAAAAAAAAAAAAGATACAGAAAACAGAGTTAAATATTATTAACAAAGTAAAATGTTCATCTTGGAAAGAATAACGTTGACAAACATCTGGCTGGGCAGCAGGTCTAGAAGTCATTAGTCCCTCCCGCTGGAGGCAGGAGGAGAGCAGGGGCCCAGGAGTGAGGTCCCTAAGAAAAGGAAGACCGGTGGGTTAACTCATGCTTTTGAACTCAGGGCGAGGAGATTAGTGTTTGTTGCAGAGAGTTTGGGGATGAATTAATGGTAGATGATGGAAAACTAAGCACGTGGAGAAGTGACAGCTGGGGGCCAGCTAAGGCCTTGAGGGAGCAGGTTGGGGTCGGCCAGGGCCCTGTGTGTGTGGGGGGGGCCAGGTGGGGCCAGGGTGGGGGTAGTGTAGGGGGCAAGGTGGGAGTCAGCTGGGAGCCATGCACTGGGGGGGGGGGGGTTCTGGCCAGAGCTGTGTGTGGGGGGGGTGGGGAGGGGAGGAGGGAAGGAGCTGAGGGCAGAGGGGGCCTTGAGGGGTAGTGCAGGGGGGCAAAGGTCCGGCCAGAGCTGGGGCTTTTGCAGGAGGACAGGGGCAGGGGTTGGCGGTGTCTGCAATGGACAGTCGAGTCAGGCTGGACAAGGAGGCAGGACATCAAGGGGTAGACGGTGAGGGACGGCCGGGTTGGGGGTTCACAGGGGCCCGAGCAAGAGGCTAAGCGGAAGTGATGGTGGCTGGAGGAGAAGGGCTGCCCCCCCCCCCCCCCGCCCCAGGTCAGTGTTCAGTGACTCTGTGACCCTCCGGTGAAAGTGGCATTGGGTCGGCAGGAGGGCTCAGAGCTGCAGGCGAGGCTGGTCCCATCATTTCCCCGCTGGCTCACGCGGTCGCTTTAGTGTCACCAACAGGGTGGGGAGCATTCTTCCTCCAGGCGATTTGCAAATAATAGAAAAAAGTACACACTGTGCTCTTTTAAACACTGTTTACAGTTCTTGAAAAAGCCTGTTTCAAAAAAAAAGAGCAGTTGGGTCAAGGAATTTATGGCATAACACATAGAGCCATCGGGTGCATAAGGTATAAGGAACAGATCTCAATTATTCATCACTAAGTGCTGTGTCAAGATGTCTGAAATCTATCATATGGTTACTTTTGAAGACTTTTCCTTTCAACGTGGTAATCATAGTAGCCTGCCCTATTTCCAACCAATGCATTTCAAGGCCCCTGAAAATGGACCTCTGTCGGTCGCCATTTGAAAAACCTCCTGTCCGCTTTTTTTTTACGCTCAGCTCTACCTTTCCTTCCGTGTATTTCAGTTCTAATATGTCTGGGTTACGATAAAATTGCTTTTAAAAGGAAAGCAAATGGCGTACTTTTATAAAAATGTGTTGGTAAAGACTTTAAAACCACGTTTAATGTTCTAGCACCTTCCCAGTACCTAGCTTCGTCACATTAATCAGTCTGCGTCTGCTGTCACGTGGCCTTCTCTCTGTGTGGCCTGTTCTCCAAGGGACACGGTCACTGGTTTAGGGCCTGCCCTCCTCCAGTGTGACCTCACCTAACTTGACCATGTCTGCAAAGACCCTGTTTCCAAATAAGATCACATTCACAGGGACCGGGGTTGGGGGGAGACTTCAGCAGATCTTTGTGGGGGGGGACACAATTCAGCTGGCGATAGCTGTTTAGAACTGGGATTAAGAGCATGGGCTTTGAGGGGCGCCCGGGTGGCTCAATTAAGCATCCGACTCTTGGTTTCCGCTCAGGTCACGACCTCACGGTTCGTGAGTTCGAGCCCCGAGTCGGGCTCTGTGCCGATAGCATGGAGCCTGCTTGGGATTCTCTCTCTCTCCCTCTCTCTCTGCCCCTCCCCCACTCACGCTGTCTGTGTCTCTCTCAAAATAAGCAAATTAAAAAAAAAAAAAGCGAGAGAACAACCTCAAGGTGCCGTGGTGATGTTCTTCTAAAATGTTCTCGCAGCACACTAGATAGAATGTAAGCCCCTGCAGGCAGAGATTCGTGGTGTGGCCCGGTCCCCTCGAACGGTGCCCGGCCCGTGGTGGTGCTGTGTGCACAGTGTAATAGTTGCTACACAAATTGACATTGAAGCCCAAGGCTTCACTGGGGACTAAGCAACTGTTCTCTTTGATGCGGTTCTGAAAAGTAACAGGGGCTGCAAAAGTGTGGGCCTTGGGGGCCACCCCAGTTTGCTCATTCCAGGCTGGCTTGCTGGAGACCTCCCACCCAGGGGCCACCCGCCTGTCCCTTCCTTCCACCTGACGCTTGTGATTACGAATTAGCCCAGGGGCCGTCCTTCACACAGCACTGTTTTCGCGGGGGCGACGTTTCTGGAAATTGTTTCAGCTGTCAAAAAGAGGACAAGGGGCAAAGAGAGATAGTAGCCGGGAATTCTCAAAATACCCTGGAAGGACTGCCTCTGGATTTTAAGAGGCTCAGGAGTGAGTTTTATCAAAGCCTCTGTTCCATCTATGCGGGCGCGAGGGGCTGGCTTGGTGCCCGCGTCTCTGGTCTCTTCCACTCCCCGCGCCTGAAGCCGGCCTCATGTTTCTCTCCGGGTAGGTGTGGGTGTCTTTGTCTCCATTCTCCTCCCCACGGAGCTTGTCGCTTGTGCTCTGACTGCCGGCCCTCTCCGGTGGCCGCGGGCCCCCTGGGGGTCTGTGGGTATCCGCATCCCCTCCTCTGAGAAGGAAGTGTCCTTTGTGCTAGAAAGGGAGCAGGGCTCTCGCTCCTCGGGGGCCTGCCTCCAGCATCCTCCCTGGGTAGGAACCCACCTGTGAAAGCTACAGGCGGAGAAGAGGGCTGCCTCTGGATTTGTAGATGATGCCCCGTATCCTGTGGTGTCTCCCCACCTTCATCAAGTAGCCTGGCCACGCAGGGGAACAGCGTCACACGGTTGGAGTGTGTCACCAGCCCCAAGATCCTCCTGGATGTACTGGCCTTTACCGACCGCTCATCAAACGTCGGACGAACATTCCCGAAGCACCTCTCAGGTCCGGAGGTGTGCCAGTGTGGGAGTATGGAGATGAGTAGGATATCGTTCCCCTGAGGGACTCAGGTGACCGCTGCACCCGTGAGGACAACACCTGCTACTAACATTTGTGAGACTTTTAGCATTCGGGGAGCACGCTTACGCGTAACGGTATGTGCGTATTTCTCCATCTCAGTAACTGCACAAGGGAAGAGCCAAGCCAAGAAAGGTGAGGGACTTTATAACAGTTTCCTGGTGCGCACAGCAGTACCGAGAAGCATGTCTTCTTTAACAAAATGTTTAAAATGTTTATTTAAAAAAATTTTTGTTAAGGTTTTATTTATTTTTGAGAGAGACAGAGACAGAGTGTGAGTGGGGGAGGAGCAGAGAGAGACAGAGGGAGACACAGAATGTGAAGCAGGCTCCAGGCTCTGAGCCATCAGCACAGAGCCTGATGCAGGGCTCAAACCCACGAACCGTGAGATCACGACCTGAGCTGAAGCCGGACGCTTAACCGACGGAGCCACCCAGGTGCCCCAAATGTTTATTGATTTTTGAAAGAGAGAGAGCATAAGCACACAGAGAGAGGGGGAGACACAGAACTCAAGGCGGGCTCTGGGCTCTGAGCTGTCAGCACAGAGCCTGACGTGGGGCTCGAACTCCCCAACCCGAGATCGTGACCCGAGTCGAAGTTTGGATGCTTAACCGACTGAGCCACCCAGGCGTCCCTGAGGAGCAGATCTTCTGACCCGAGATGCCAGGTGGCCTCAAGCGCCGCCCTCCACTATCCAGGAAGGAGGCAGGGCAGAACAGGCCCACGGAATTATAGCCTGTGCTGTCAGAGGAGGGAGGCATCCATCGGCCGGCTGGCGGGGGCGGGGTGGGGGTGTGTGTGGAAGGGGGGAGTCCTGGGAGCCTCCAGGTGGAGGGCCATTTGACTTGGCCCTTGAGAGAGCAGTTGAGTATCTGCAGGTGAGGAAAGGGGGTGGGGACCAGCTCAGGCCGGTGGGCAGGTGTGGAAGGCGTGGAGCTTCTAGAAGGACAGGGAGCAAGTCGGTGGGAGGCTCAGTGGGAGGGGAGGGCTTTGCGGCGGGGCGGGGGGTGGGGGGGGCCTGTGATCGTTTCTGAGCAGTGAAATGAGATGATGAGATTTTTGGTTTAAAAATGCAGCTTAACGGCTGTGATGTCGGGAGGGTCAGCTTTTTGGGCCTCTGAATCCGAATGCGTTCGGAGGCCGCCAGAAACGCGGCCTCTTTATTGCTGTCTTTTCAAGGGGCGGGGTGGAGAGGAGGAGGCTTAAAAAGCTCATGGAAGATTCAGAGGTGGCCAGCGTCTCCGCGTCGTGGTTGAAGATGGTGAGTCCCCAGCAGCGGGGAGGGGTGGATGGCGGTGTTGGCTGGACAGGAATTGGGGGGCTGGGGCTGTAGGTAGAGGTTAGGGTTTCCTGAGTGTGACCCTCTCCGCGTCCTCTGCGCCAGGCAGTGGGGAGGCCTTGCGGCTGGAAGGGAGGTGACCCCACAGCTCGGGGCATCTTGCGGGCCAGGGGGCGTATCCAAAGGGTTGCCAAAGCAACGGGGACCTCAGGCTGCACGGGCCACGAGGCGGGGGGACCCCACCCTCCCCAGATCTTGGCCCGCCCGGAAGTGGCCAGGCCTCGCGGCCGCAGTTGGAGGTTCCCCCTTGGTCTTTGCAGTTGAGGCCGTGGCGGAGAGCAGCCCCGGGCGTGGCTTTGGGCCGTTGCGTGGTTCTCCCAGGCCGAGCAGCACAGTTTGGAAGAGATGAGAAGGGAGGGCCTGCTCTCAGGCTCCTGTGCTCAGCTGGGAGGGAGAGTTCACGCGGAGGAGGAGGGTCAGCAGCCTCTCTCCCTGGGGCCGGGAGGGCCGGTGGCTGGAATGGGTGAGGCAAATGGCCTGTGGCAAATGAGCGCCAGTGACACCTGGCAGCTGTTTACCTGCGTTCTCCGATTCGATTCGTTGCGGTGGTGATCCGTTGGCCGGAGCGGCGGGAGGGGGCGAGACGCTCCTGACTTTGGCCAGTGGAGGCAGGTGGGAGCCTCATCCTGCGTCCCCAACCTCCCAGAAGCAGGCGCCCCTCAGGCTCTGGTCCCCAGTGAGAGCAGGTGATTGTGACGCAAGCTTTCCGGAGAGGGCAACGCACAGCTGAAGTCAGTAGTGTTTTGTCGAGTCTTCAGATTCTGACCAGCAAGTTCCTTGGAGGTGGAGGTCCAGCAGGGGTCTGGAGGGAACTGGGTATCTGGCGTTTTCCCCACCTCCCTGCGGGGAGGATCCTCAGTGTCTTTGAGAGCCACGCAGGGAGCCACGTGATTAATTTTACTATACCCTGGCTTAGGCTGGCATCTAAAGGTAAATGTGCAGTGTGGTAAGTTCTAGAAATAAGATGGGGCTACATCCACAAGGCGAGGGGACTTTAGGGGTTTCCTGTGACTGTTGCAAGCATGCTCTTTATGTAGACTTACAACCCTGCCAGTTGCACAGGGAATTTTAGGTGAAAAAACAATTTTGGAACCTGTTCTTGGTTTCTTTATGAAAAGAAAGTAACAGAGAAACTTCCAAGTATTTCCCTGCGGGTTCGAATTTTCTCCCGAGAGTGCTGTTTGCAAAGCAAAATTCTCTTTTTGCCAGAAGTGCCTTGGAAGTAAGCGCCCTGAAATCTACCTGTGGACTGTTTGGATTGTCCCCTGTCCCAGAAAGGCTGCCTGCTCAGGTGTCCCCCCCCTCCCCCCAAAGACAGATGGATTCAGTTAGGAAGTAACGAAGGTAATCAAAAATACCCAGAAGGTTGTAATTGTTCGGGGCGGAGTTTCTAACCTCCTCACTTACATCTTGGGCTGCACATTGTGTGTCGCCCTGGCTCGCTCGCAGGGTCTGTGGTCTCTGCCCACCAGGTGCCAGCGGCACATCCCCACCGCCAGTGGTGACGAGCGAAAGGGTCTCCGCTTTGCCAAGTGTCCCCCGGGGTCCACAGTCTCTCCTGCCGAGAACCAGTGGTTTAAAGAGGATGGTCTGCTCATGCAAATGTTTCTCTAGGAAAACGTAAGAAATGTCTTCAGTTCAGGAAGTCCATCCAGTTTTCCTTGGAGATTAGAATATGAAACGGAATGGATGCCCTCTCCGATTCCGGAACCGGTGTGGTGTGTTTTTTACGCTCTTGCTTTCACGTTGATCACTCATCAGTCGTGTGCAAGCCTTTGGGGGCTGTGAGCTCCTTGTTGGTGCGAGGGCCAGGGCGTCCGTGGGCACTGGTGGCGCGGTGAGCCTGCCACGCAAGGGGGCCCTGGGAGCCTCGAGGGGACGGGCAGCTGCAAACACCTGGGGCGCATCCAGCAGGGGTTCCCAGGTGGTTTTTCTCAGGGCAGCTAGGCTTTTCCCTTAGAATCCTTTCTTCGTTAGGATTCTGGAAGTGCCACTTCTCCTTATTTCTAGAAGGGCACAGAGAGGCACACTTCCTAGAACCCGGTCTTTATCACTTGCCGGAAACAAGATGCTCTTGGGCAACAGCCCTGCGTCTGAGAAGGGGCCGCCCCACTCCCGCTGGCGCCTAACAGGTGCAGGTGCGCTCCAAACCCTGCTGCCCGGCACAGTGACACAGCCCTGCCCCACCCTACCCGACCCTACCCTACCCTACCCTGCCCGAGGCCCGCCAGACTGAGTGTGCCTCGTAGGAAGAGAGAATGGTAGCACATTTCTTTGTAAATGGCCCCGCGCGGTTTTCTGAAGCGGAACGTACACAGAATACGCTCTGTGTGGCACATGGGAGTCTGAGCAGACTCATGGGTGCTTCACAAACCCGGGGCGGGCTGAAAGCAGATGTTTTGAGGTTCCAAACTGGGGTTCTAGCAGCTTTGTGACTGTTTTTGCTTTCTCCCAAATATGACCATTAACCTAAGTCACAACCACGGTTGTTTCTATGGGGAAACGTGTACACGTGCTCTCTCACAGCTGGCCTAACTAGGAAATGAAAAGTGACAGTAAGAAAATCTGCGGGTCGACTTTTAATTGAATGTATTCTGTTTAATAATGGAGAGAAAGGGTGTGAGTCATTAAGGTTTTTTCAAAAATATTTTCTTTTTTTCTTTTTTTTTTTTAATTTTTTTTTAACGTTTATTTTTGAGACAGAGAGAGACAGAGCATGAACAGGGGAGGGTCAGAGAGAGAGGGAGACACAGAATCTGAAACAGGCTCCAGGCGCTGAGCCATCAGCACAGAGCCTGACGCGGGGCTTGAACCCATGAACCGCGAGATCATGACCTGAGCTGAAGTCGGCCGCTTAACTGACTGAGCCACCCAGGCACCCCTATTTTTTTCTTAAAAAATTTTTTTTTCGAGCGTGTGTGTGTGTGTGCGCGCGCGTGCGTGGGGAAGGGGCACAGAGAGAGAGAGACACAGAATCTGCAACAGACTCCAGGCTCTGAGCTGTCAGTGCAGAGCCTGATGCGGGGCTTGAACCCATGAACCACGAGATCACGACCTGATCCGAAGTTGGACGCTTAACCGACTGAGCCACCCAGGCACCCCAAGATTTTATTATTTAAAAACATTTTTTAAAATATTTATTTTTGAGAGAGTGTGTGAGTGGAGGAGGGCCAGAGAGGGAGACACAGAATCTGAAGGCAGAATCTCCAGGCTCTGAGCTGTCAGCACAGAGCCCGATGTGGAACTTGAACACATGGACTGTGGGATCATGACCTGACCCAAAGTGGGACGCCCAACTGACTGAGCCACCCAGGCGCCCCTATTATGTTTTTAATGTTTTTTATTTATTTTTGAGAGAGAGCATGAGTTGGGGGGGGGGGGACAGAAGATCTGAAGCGGGCTCTGTGCTGACAGCAGAGAGCCCGATGTAGGGCTCAAACTCACTAACCACGAGATCATGACCTGAGCTGATGTTGGACGCTCAACTGAGTCACCCAGGCGGTCCCCAAGAATTTATTCTTAAGTAATCTGTACACCCAACACGGGACTCGAACTCACAACCCTGAGATCAAGAGTCACACGTTCCTCCGATCGATCCAGCCAGGCTCCCCAGGTTTGTTTTTTTCGGATGAGGGAAAAAGGGATCCGAGAATTCACATTCTCCTTCATTTGGGAAGAAATCTCTACGTGGGAAACTTCATGCAGATTTGTAATGAATATGTGCTGAAACGTGGTATTTTAAAGAACGTCCTGAACAAAATGGTCGATAATAAGATTTACTTTAATCTTTCAATCTGCCAAAAAAAAAAACCCCAAAACAACAACAAAAAAATCAAACTATACTCATATATATATATACAGTGTGGACATTTTCAGAGCACTTACATTAGGAAACATGGTTTCTCTTCAACCACATGACATATTGCATGTGCCACAATAGAATTTACACAGACGATCGCACAGCAGCCGTACAAACATTGTGATTTTACGTTTCAGTACACAAGAAAAAAATAGACCTCTTCCCGGCACTCTGTCTGCTCATAACCGCCGCCTGTTCCCAGACTAGCAGAGCACGTTTTCACCCGTGCTTTCAGAAACTTCGGCTTTTCCACTCTAACAGTGGCTATTTTAGAAGTCCTACGCTTTCCAGATCCAAACTTAAATGAGAAATTTGCCTTTTAAAAATAACCACCGATGGTTTATTAACGAGCATGGGGAGGCTTACCCACCAGGATGTTTTAAAAAAAAAAAAAAGAAAAAAAATTGCAGGAAAGTAAAAATAAATAAAGCTGTTGTAAAGCAGTTTTGTTTACACTGTAGTTCAGAACAGACACTTAAACGTAAAACTGCCATTGAAGTTTTACAAAGTAATGATTTATATCCAAATTACAACGGTTTGACAGATCTAATGAGAACAAAACTGATTTGGTAAAGGTCCAAAGACTGTCACGCCCCAGCACCGTGTGGCTCCAGCTGCCACGGGCCGCAGTGATGACATATCACGTGTTCCGACATAAGGCACTAGGTCTGAAGAAGCCATGCGCTCGCCTTATGTCATATTACCTGTTACAGACCAGTGAATTCTTTGAAACGAAAAATAATAAAAAATTTCAGGACACAGTGCACTTTAATAACATACAGCATTTGAAATCGCTCAGACAAAGGTCTGAAAACAGTCTTTTAATGCAAGGCTGAATCTTCAAACACATAAAACCTGTTTCTTATGCTCAGTTTCAACGTCACTGGAAAAAATACCCATCGCTAAACCCTGCTATACATTCTTAGCCATTTTACGGTCTTCTAACGCGGTCAGTGTTCATGAGGCAAAGCGTGACCCAGAATCTTTGTTCAAGTTCTCCTACGAGGGCTTCTCCACTCACAGCGGTCATTCGGTTTCCGTCTCCTTTTGTTTGGCACCTGTCGGTAGATGGAAAATGAAACATCAAAGCGCGTCGCAGCCGGGCCTGTCTCGCACACAGCAGGGGTGGTCCCCACCCCCCGGGGAATCCTCACCCGTACTCTGCTGTGCCTTAGGAGAACGTTCCAGACCCCTACAAACACAGCCGCCCACTTCTAATCTGTGTTCCAGGTCCTAAGTGTTAAATACGCAGGACTTAATTTGGAAAAGAAAGGGGTTCCAGTGCTAACGTTTCTAAAAGAGAGAACGCACGTGTGTCCTAGTGAAGGTGCGCGTGTTGCCGTCACGCGGGCGGACCTCGCTCACTGCGCTTTGCGGGTGATTTTGTTCTTAAAAATTGGAAGGTCTGTGCCAACCCTGGCTCAGGCAAGTCTACCGGCACCGTTTTCCAAACGGCATCGTTCTGCGTGCCCGTCCCATTTTGGGAATTCTCCCCGCGTTGCAAACTTTTTCATGACGATACCTGTAAGGGCGATCAGGGATCTCGGTCGCTACTGTAATCATTGGCCGGCACCGTGAGCCCCACACAGGCAGCGACTCAATAAATGTGTGTGTGCCCACTGCTCCGCTGGCCGTCCCCCCCATCTCTCCCTCCGTCTCCTCGGGCCTCCCTCGTCCCTGAGATGCAACACTCTTGAAACCAGGCCAACGTGGCAACCCTACCGCGGCCCCTAGGTGTTCAGGTGAAAGTCGCCCACCTTTCGCTTTGTATCAAAAGCTAGAAATGATTGAGCCCGGTGTGACAAAGGCACGTCCAGAGCGGGCCTCTTTTCACCAAACAGCGAGCCCCGCTGTGAAGTCAGAGGAAAAATCCTTGAGATAAACGGCTGCTCCAGGGGCACCTGGCTGGCTCGGTCAGAAAAGTGAGCGACTCTTGGCCTCTGGGTTGTAAGTTCGAGCCCCACGCTGGGGGTAGACATGCCTTAAGTAAATAAATACGTAAACTTAAAAAAAAAAAAAAAAGTGCTCCTCCGGGAACACAGGTGCTAAGAAGGCAACGCGGCCTCCCTGCTGGTATGGAGAGGGTTGCAGGAGTCTGGACGGAAGGTCGCACCAGCCACGCGTCCCCTGAGGCCAGAGCCTAATCCGGAGCCAGGCCCCGACTCTCTCCGACTCCGTGAAGGCGGAGAGAGGTGAGGCAGCTGCAGAGGAGAAGCCTGAAGCTGGCAGAGGTGGGTCAGGAGGTTCCGGGAAAGGCGCTGTCTCCACAGCACACAAGTGCAGGGCGAAGCGGCCGGAACGAATGACGGGGGCCGCATGACACCCACCCCTTCGGTGGAGACACAACAGCCTTCTCCCGGAAGACGCCAGCTGGGCCTTCAGAGCCAGAGAGGAGAAGTCCGTGCCCGGGGCTGACTCCCTCGTCGGGGGCTGACGCGGCAGTGACCTGGACCGGCAGCCGGGGCTCGGTGACCGTTCCGAAAACCCGAGGCCCCCGCGAACGGCGGGAGGTCTGCTCCGCCTGCGCTCTGTGAACGCACGACGAAGCCCGTCGGTCTCCAGCACGGTCACTGAGCAGGGGACGCTGGCTGCTGAGTTCTGCTCAGCCAGAGATCCCTTTCAAGAGGGGGCAGCTCCCTGGCGGTGCACCCGGTCACATCCCAGAGCTCTGACGGAGACGGACGGGATGAGGGTCGTGGTCGTGCCTGCCGCCACCCCCGCCATCCTGCAGCCCGTGCCTCAGGCGGCCACCTCGGCCTTCGAGTCTAGTATTTAAGAAACACGGGTCACAAGGCGACAGCTGCCACGCCTGGAACTCCTCAGATGCATCTGAAGGCGACTGAAAACCTTCTGCGAAAGATTCACCGTTCTAGAAGCCATTAAGAACGTTCGTGATTACAGGAAGAGATCAGATTATCAACATAATCCGGAGTTTGGAAGAAGGTGATTCCAACCCTCCTGGAGAGGACGTGGAGAGTTCAGGACCTCAGTGGAGGAAGTCACTGCGGACGCGGTGGAAACGGCAAGAGAACTGGGATCAGAAGTGGAGCCTGAAGAGGGGACGGGGTCGCCACCATCTCAGGATGAAACCTGGACGGACGAGGAGGGGCAAAGAAAGCAGCTTCCTCAGGTGGCATCTCCTCCCGGTGGAGATGCCTCGAAGACACGGTCACAAGGGATTTGGAACGTTCCGGAAGCCTGGTCGGCGAGGCAGCGGTGGGGGCTGAGAGGACAGACCCTGATTCGGGGAAAGTTCTCCTCTGGGTAAAATGCCATCAAACGGCACCGCCCGCCACAGAGAAATCGTTCGTGACGGGAAGAGCCACCCGGTGGGGCCAACGTCCCCGCTGTCTTATTTTCAGACGCTGCACAGCCACCCCGGCCTTCAGCGCCCACCACCCTGCCCGGTCAGCAGCCGTCACCGTGGGACAGGACCCCCTCCAGCAAGAGGATTAGGACCCGCTGGAAGCTCAGACGGTGGTTAGCACGTTTCAGCAATAAAGTCGCTTTTCACGGAGGTGTGTCCACTGTCGTTTTGGCCGAAGTGCTGGGGCACACGTCACACGCCGCAAACGTGTGGTGCAAACGTGCCTTCCGTGCACCAGGAAACCAACACCTTCCTTCCACTCGCCTTATTGTGACATTCGCTGTACTGCAGGGGTCCGGACCCCAGCCCACAGGGTCCCTGAGGTGTGCCTGTGCGTACTTCCAAAATGTTGAACAAAAGCATTCCAACACGTTTACGGGTATCTGCACGCATCTGGCTCGTGACTTTCCGGGCGGGTTGGCGGGAGCGCTACCGTTTTTCTCAGCACAGCAGCCTCTCCTGTTGTCCCTTCAGACCCAAGAAGACTTTTGAAAGAGATGAACAACCCATAGAAAATAAGGGGCTAAAAAACCATAGCTACCGCTAACCGATCATTTATTGATCAGTCGCGTGCGTGCGCGCACACGTAGGTTTGCCTGGACGGTCCACGTGTGACAAGGAGCTACTGCTGAAGAGAAAATGTTACTACGGCCAATCCGCGTCCTTGATGGAGGACCGTGTCCACTGGCTGCTGAATCACCACTGGTAGCTTTTATTCACCCAACAGCGGATGCCTTCTCGAAGTGCCTCTTGCCGCTGATTCCCACCCAGCAGCGTGGGTCCCGGCTGTGGTCCCTTGTCGCCCGCAAACAGCTTCACCTGTGGGTTTGGTATCAGAGTGTGTCTGGAAGGACGCAGGGCCTGGGTCAGCCTGCTCACCGGACGGCTGCCTGGACCAGGGGCTAAATGAGGCCACACACGGGCAACTCCTGGGGGAGACAGGGGCCAGGCCGGAGCCCTCACCTGATGCTTACACGGCACCGTCTCTCACGATGACGGCATCTCAAGGGCTGCTGATCCGAGGCGGGCAGGGCCGGTGTTCCCGGAGAGCTCTCCGAACGTTCACTTGCGATCCAGTTATTAGGGACACGGAGCACTTTTCCTAAATAGGTTCTACACACTACACTGCAGAGAATTCTAACTCAACTACTATCTTTAGAACGTTATTTCTATGGTAACGCACATACCAAATTCGGCCGTGGAACAGGGTTCCTCCCTGCAGAGGAGTATTAATGACTTGGAATTTAAAAAATCTCAAATGTGGATGGAAATGTCAACTCATCCAACCCAACATTTTCATTCGTTTAAAAAAAATTTTTTTTTATTCTTTTAATCTCTACACCCAACGTGGAGCTCGAACTCACAACCCTGAGGTCAAGAGTCGCATGCTCTACTGAGCCCGGCACCCCGGGCCACCACTCTCATTCTTTGGGTCTGTGACACTAGGCACGCAGAGGCTAAAGAACGTGATTCGTTCACTCTGGAGCTTACCACGCACAAAGAATCTTGGCCATGAGACTGAGAGGGGCCGAAATGAGCCCTAACGCTGCTGGCTGAACGTGTGCCCTGGCCCGGGCCAGCTGCCCGGGAGAGGGGTGCCTCTATCTGAAGGTGCTAAGTTACGTGCCTGCCAGGACGAGCCCGCCCTGGACGAGGCCCGTCCCCGTGCGCACAAAGGAGCTGTCTGTGCGCAGGCTGCACAGGAGTGGGTCTCGCCCACCTGCTCCGGGTGACCTCCGTGCGTAGGTCAAGTACAGCCGTGTGAGTGCCCTGCTAGCCGGGGAGGGTCCCGCAGCACGGGGGTGTTGCCACCTGCTTATCTTTCTGCTAGGGGTTTGCGTGTGTTTTCTCAGTCCGTGGACCCCCTCCCCGGTTGGTGCTTCTCTGCTGGAGTCACGGCCTCGGTGCTTGCACCCAGGGGAGGTGAGATTTCTCGCCGGTGGCAGGGACTCCTTTAAGATGGGCATCTTTAGGTTAGAAACCAACTGGAAACTGGTCTTGGCTAGTTTGCTTTCTGAACCAAGGTAAAATAAGTACTGTAGTACATGCACGGTTTATTTTTTCCCCATTATTTAATTGGGCTCATTTTTAAAAAACATAATTTGTTGTCACATCGGTTTCCGTACAACGTCCAGTGCTCATCCCAACAGGTGCCCTCCTCAGTACCCATCACCCATTTTCCCCTCTCCCCCACTCCCCATCCACCCTCAGTTTGTTCTCTGTAACTGTTTTCTCCCCTTCCCCTCCCCCATGGTCTTCGGTTAAGTTTCTCAGGATCCACGTATGAGTGAAAACATACGACATCTGTCTTTCTCTGACTTATTTCACTTAGCATAATACTCTCCAGTTCCATCCGCGTTGCTGCAAATGGCAGGATTTCGTTCTCTCTCATGGCCAAGTAGTTTTCCATTATATATATAAACCACATCTTCTTTATCCATTCATCCACTGGTGGACATTTAGGCTCTTTCCATTATTGGGCTGTTGTTGAAATTGCTGCTATAAACATTGGGGTACAAGTGCCCCTGTGCCTCAGCACTCCTGTATCCCTTGGGTAAATTCCTAGCAGTGCTACTGCCGGGTCATAGGGTACATCTATTTTTAATTTTTTGAGGAACCTCCACACTGTTTTCCAGAGCGGCTGCCCCAGTTTGCATTCCCACCAACAGTGCAAGAGGGTTCCCGTTTCTCCACATCCTCGCCAGCATCTACAGTCTCCTGATTGGTTCATTTTAGCCACTCTGACCGGCGTGAGGTGCTATCTCAGTGTGGTTTTGATTTGCATTTCCCTGATGAGGAGTGACAATGAGCATCTTTTCATGTGCCTGTTGGCCATCTGGATGTCTTCTTTAGAAAAGTGTCTAATCACGTCTTCTGCCCAATTCTTTCTGGATTGTTTCTCGGGTGTGGAGTTTGGTGAGTTCTTTATAGATTTTGGATACTAGCCCTTTGTCGGACATGTCATTGGCACATATCTTTTCCCATTCCATCGGTTGCCTTTTAGTTTTGTTGATTGTTTCCTTTGCGGTGCAAAAGCTTTTTATCTGGATGATGTCCCAATAGTTCATTTTTGCTTTTAATTCCCTTGCCTTTGGAGATGTGTCAAGTAAGAAACTGCTGCGGCCGAGGTCAGAGAGATTTTTTCCTGCTTTCTCCTCTAGAGTTTTGATGGTTCCCTGTCTCACATTCAGGTCCTTTATCCATTTTGAGTTTCTTTTTGTGACTGGTGTCAGAAAGTGGTCTCGTTTCATTCTTCTGCATGTTGTTGTCCAGTTCTCCCAGCACCATTTGTTAAAGAGACTTTTTTCCACTGGATCCTCTTTCCTGCTTTGTCAAAGATTAGTTGGCCATACATTTGTGGCTCCAATTCTGGGGTCTCTGTTCTGTTCCACTGGTCTGTGTGTCTGTTTTTGAGTACACGCACACTTTAATGTTTAACTTCTAGGGGGTTCGGAGTGTACGTCACCTAGTCTGCAGTCTTGGCACGTCTTGGCACGGGTCAGTCTGGCCCAAGGCTGGACTGTTTGTATTTGATGGGGGTGGGAAGGGGAGGAGTAGGGAGGAAAAAGAGAGGGCTGGTGCCTTTAGGACCCCTTAGCCCGCCTCTCACTACTAAACATGGCCCACAGGAGACACAGCAGCCCTCTTCCCCAGAGCCCCCTCCTCCCCTCCCCTGCACGCTCCCTGACTGGCCCGAGAGCTTGCACCGAGCTGGTCTGGCACAAAATGAGGTTAGCTACCAACGCTGTTTGGGAGGTAATGTAATTCCCATATGCTGTTGTTAATGGAAAAAAGTTTGTGTTTAGGCCTTCTGTTTTATATACTCAAAACACAAGATTTTTTTTTTTTTTTTTTTTTTTTTAAGGGTAGAGCGAAGAATTTCCCCTCCTATGTTTTCTAGGTAGTCGTCCTAAAAATCAAAACTGAAGGAGTCTTCGCTTTTGAATGGGAAGGGTTAGGACTATGGCAACGAATCCTCACTTATGCAGACGCTGCTGGTTGTTGATAGGATGCTCCTCAGAATTTCTATCAACTTTTATCTCTCACCCACGCGGAGCAGTAAAACAAAGAAAAACCACACAGGAAGTGAAAATGGTTTACAGGGCAATGGACGAGGATTCAAATTTCAGAATATCAATATAGGAACGATACAACCCCGAAACACCGAGCTCTGTCTGTGCACGGTGGGGAAGTACCTGCACGGGGCCCCCGCCCCCGCCCCCGCCCCCGCCCGGCGGCCCCCACCCCCCCTTCTCGCACACGAAGGGCAAGGCCAGCACCCGGCACTCGTACCTGCGGGCGTGAGTATCAGGGCCTGCAGAATGTCTGACAGGGAGATAATACCCACGATGCTATCTGCTTCATTTACTACCACCAGCCGATGCACCTGCAAACGCGAGAAAAGTGGGTCAGAATTTACATGAAGGTTTAAAACGGGTGCGAGGGAAAATGTCTTTCGTATACGATGCCCTGAGTACATCCCACAAATGAGAGATGGAAACAGCGCGCAGAACCTTGAAGGGTCTTAGGCTCTGAAGCTTCAATGCAGTGCTGACTTTCTTAACTACTTGTGGGAAAAATCGGCTGCGTCCCGCTGTTTTCAAATTTCAGAATATCAATATAGGAACGATACAACCCCAAAACATGAAGGTACCAGGCAGCCATAATCTTAAACGTAAGTTCTTAATTCTGTACAGTTGTCTCTCAGTTTCTCGTAACTCTCAGATACTGATTTACGTGGGAAGGACGTCCAACCAAATGAGAGCTAGAACAAAATGGGTCACGGTTCTTCATTTTTCTGTAGTCTTTTCTCTAGGAAATTCCTATGTAATATGCTGAGTTCAGAAGATAAGTGAACTATAATTAAGTGAAACATTATATTCACATCTCATTTTCCACTGAGATCTTTTTTTTTTTAATTTTTTTTTCAACGTTTTATTTTATTTTTTGGGGGACAGAGAGAGACAGAGCATGAACGGGGGAGGGTCAGAGAGAGAGGGAGACACAGAATCGGAAACAGGCTCCAGGCTCCGAGCCATCAGCCCAGAGCCTGACGCGGGGCTCGAACTCACGGACTGCGAGATCGTGACCTGGCTGAAGTCGGACGCCCAACCGACTGCGCCACCCAGGCGCCCCGTCCACTGAGATCTTTAGCAAACGAATGGCTTGTGTTGTGGGGTCTTACTCTAGATGTTGGGTGTAGAGAGGACTTAAATAAACTTGAAAAGTTTTTCTAAAAAAACTTCGGGTCTTCAATAATCCTGTGATAGAACACAATTATTTTACTATAATTATAAATTAAAACGATGGCTTGTATCTAGGATCAGCGAGTGCTTTCTAGTCTATGCTGGACACATTTTGTTGTTAACGTCCAATAATGCTAATTAAGTAACTCTCTTTTGAATGACTGAAGGTCAAAGGGCAGCGATCTTACCCAGAGAATTCAGTCTTCCAGGCAGAAATGGCTACCAAAAATATTTTCTTGCCATTTGTTGCTGAGTCTAAACTAGCGAATATTCTGGTGTGATATTTATGTCCTATAAATAGCTAAATCATTGTGGATACTGTATACCCTTTCCCCAACAACTGTAATGAAGCTAAAATTGGCCTTTGTCCCCCAGCAAGGAGCCATCTGGTGAAAAATTCTTTCAATGGGGAAAAAAGTCAAAATGGGTAACTTGAGAAAAGTGTTAAATTACACCTCTTTCCTCAATGACCTATTTCCTATTACAAAGAAATTTCTATTGCTTGCCAGATGGGCCGAAAAGACGAGCCAATTGCTTTTCTCTTTTGCCCGAGAATATATGCTCAGACAAGAGAGCTCAGGACAGAGGAGCACTGGACGGTGTTACCCACGCTAACCAGAACTCCGCCACCCAGGACCAGGCACGGCTACTGCTGTGGCGCGGGTCTTCCTGGTCTCTTTTCTATACACACGAGCAGGTAAATGAATATACTCACGCTATATACGGTAAGTGGCTTTTTCTCTTGGTAATACGTTGTTAATGTTTTTTCTGTACCTTCTAGGACATTTCTCATTGTTGTAAAGGATTTCATCACATGGATGTGCACTGTCCTTATAGACAATTAGGAAGAGGGGTCTTACCTATTTCTGCCTATGATCTTCGAAAGGCCCATAATTCTATGGACCTTCATAAAAAGAAAAGATGTATTCCCAAGTCCACTAAAACTCTTTGGAGAACAAGAGTGATGGGTACTAAACTCAAGTAGGAAAAGGAAAGAGTTCCTACTGAGATTCTAAGTGAAATACGTTTCAAAAGCTGTGAACAGTGGTAGCGGGGGGAGGCCCCGTGGGTGAACCCACGCCAAGGTGAAGTCTTCAACACGCAAGGATGAAGACGGGGCTATGTTTCTGTAAGATGGCTCCCGGGAGGGTACAACCCCCTGCTTCACATGTAACGTTAGGATCGCCTGTTAGTAGCCTACGAACTAATCAGGGGATTTTCTTCGTGGACTGTGTTCTCATATTTATAATAAGAATGACCAAAGCAGGTGTATCATTATGAATTGATTCTGCCTACTTCGGGGCAGTTCCAGAAAGAACACGGTATGTCAGTCCTGGAGAGTGATAAACGGCTAACATTCCCATCCCTGTCTAATGAGGAAGGGAAGGAAAGATTCCGGGAGTGGGGATCCTGGATTAGATACGTTATATGCTGATCTCGCTCATCTTTTATCGGAAGCGTTATCCGAAGTATACTCAAAACCCTCACGTACGCGGGCACCAGAGTGCAGAGGGTCAGGAGACGAAGTTATTCGACCATCTACTCTTATGCAGATCAAAGGATGTTTTGAGTGACCATTCCCTTTGTTACAGCAGTATACAATGACACAATTTTAAGTTCGTAAATCCCCTAATGGGACCTAAAGCTCTTGGGACATTTGTTTTCTTAGTTATGTGCTTTTTAAACCATGAAAGTTTCTGACCAGTTTGACTCCACTATGACACTGGCACTTATCAGTTCACTGCAGTGAGCATTTCCAGATGACCTACTATGTGTCAAGCAACACGGGGAGGGTGTGATCTCCGATCGCACTGGCTGACGCTGCGACTCAGGATCCCCGTGCACCTCGAGCAAGGACCCGGTGCAGCGGGCGTGTGCAGGGGTGGGAGGGCAGGGGGTGATCTGGCCCGGCTGCCTCACCTCGGCCCGCACTATTCTGTCCACGATGGTCTCCAGTATTTCCAGCTTACTGCACTTCACGACGCCCTCAAAGTACTGTGAGCGGTGCTGAAGGGCCTGGGTCACTGTGATATCTAGGTTATTGTACGTCTTCTCAGCAGCAAGGTTCTGTAATAAAGGGACGGTGAATTATATCCTTTGATTTCAGCTCGCCTATTTAATAACCAAGATTAGTAAGTTTAAAGTGACCTGATTTTTTAAAGACATTGTTTATCTTTTAAAAAAGTTTTTTTTAATCTATTTTTGAGACAGAGACAGAGCATTGAGTGGGGGAGGGGCAGAGAGAGGGGGAGACACAGAATCCGAAGCGGGCTCCGAGCTGTCAGCACAGAGCTTACGAGATATACCTTAATTATGACAAACCCTGTTAAATTTTGCCTGCTTGTCCTAGGGAAGACTACCTCCCCCCCATCCTTAGACTAACATTTGTAAAGGGTGAGAAGCACCCTAGGGTACCTGCAACAGTAGACCCTCCCTGCGAGCCCCTGCCCAGGGGGCAAGGTTTTCGCCAGGAAGGTGCCGAGGGACCCACCAGGTCAAGCCCGTGAAGGAAGAACAGGCCAGACGAGCCCCCCACAGACCCATGTGGCTTTAACCTCAGAGGGTCCTACCCAACCAAATTCTAATTGGCAGATTTTTTGATGCCTGTTATGTTAAGCAGAATGCACAAGACAAGAGACACAGCTAGCTGCCAAGTTATATTTAACGGCGGGATCAATATTAGGGTAAAAAATGCAGAGCACGTTTGGGGCTACCAGAATTTTGGTTTCCTTTCTTAGAGATACTAGAAAACTCTAAGGAAGTGCATTTAAAATGAATGGGGCGAAAAAGCATTCAGTAGAAAGATGTAGCATTACATCTAGCAGATTTACACCAGGGATCAAAAACAGACCCCTCAAAACAGGACTTTAACTCTAATATAGGGGCGCCTGGGTGGCTCAGTCGGTCGAGCATCCGACTTTGGTTCAGGTCATGATCTCGCAGTCTGTGGGTTCAAGACCCACGTCGGGCTCTGTGCTGACAGCTCAGAGCCTGGAGCCTGCTTCCCATTCTGTGTCTCCCTCTTTCTCTGCCCCTCCCCCGCTCGTGCTCTGTCTCTCTCTCTCAAAAATAAACATTAAAAAAAATTTTTAAATAATGAATATATTTGCTGTTTTCTTTAGAACAGCTGTTCCCAATCACTAAAACAATGAGATGATTATAACCCCTGAAGTGACCCCTGAATTACTGTGTGCACTAAGCACATGGAATAAATAATGTCTTGCCCACAGAAATAGGACCGTCTATAATATTCACACATGCTGTAGTAATGGATAAACTACACATAGACTGGAAAAACCATAAAATGCTAATATGTTATTCACTGCTAACCCAGGGGATGTTAGCACAGTAACTCTGGGCAGTCTGCAGAATCCTCCGGTCCTCACCTTCACAAAAGCTAGTAATGAGGGAAAATCACAAACAGATTAATGTACCTATTTTACACTTATTTATTTCCGAGGGGCAGAGAGAGAAGGAGACACAGAATCCGAAGCAGGCTCCAGGCTCTGAGCGGTCAGCACAGAGCCGGACACAGGGCTTGAACTCACAAATCGTGAGATCATGACCTGAGCCAAAGTCGGATGCTTAACTGACTGAGCCACCCAGGTGCCCCATGAATCTGTTTTAAATGCATTCTAGAGGACAGGTGTAACAAAATTAAAAGTACTTACAATGACATCAAATTTGGAATAAATATCTACAACTTTTCCTAAAAATGAAAACAAATGTTAGAAAAAAACAGGTCTCAGAGACAAAAAAAAATACCATTTAAAATCAGTCTTAGATGCTTACGAGCGATTAAACAAACTTGTCTAATTTTAAACGGACGTGAAATCCCATCTTAACAGCAAGTGTAGAAATAAGCCAGGTCCAAGTCCTTGCTAACCCGAGTGCTGCTCGGTGCTGACTCGATTCGCCATGTCTGAAACTCTCATCCCCCTCCCCCCCCTTGCTGGCCACCCACCCAGTCTGATCTGCTGACCGCTTAGCAGTCAGTTTGCCCCAAGGAGACAAAGCGTGGCCTCTGTCTGACCAAACCCACAGACCTGACTCATCCACCACAGGCAAGGCCGACACTCGTCTTTCTACAAAGACGTTCAAGGCTTTAATGATGGGAGTGTCCGGGTGGATGAAGGCGATGTTGTGGTAGGTCCCGATGCCAAGGGCGTCTAGGTTCTGCTTCATGAAGGCAGGCTTTGGCATATCAGACATCTAAGCAGAAGATAAACACAAATGCTCTAGAGCCCGAGCAGACCTCTTCAATGTGCACATGTCCACACTTGAAACAAAACACTACGTATCACAGATTACAGTTAAGCGGTTTTCTGACCATCTACCCGGATGTCCGAACGAACACGGAAATGCTACACATAGGAACTGCAGTCTGCGTTCAAACCGGTTTACGGGTCTACGCTTCTATTCAACGACTTAGTAAAACACTACAAGGCACTCACACAATGTAATGTTCCCCTTCTCTTCACCCACGGAAAACGTGGACAGAAGAGGGAACGAGAGGTCTCTTTGGAAGTTCAGACCCATAGCCACCAAGAATCCTGTATCCTTAGATATTTATCTTAAATTCCTGGTCCTGCTGTCGGCATTAAGGAATATCTACCAAGAACCCACGCGTTTCCAGACCCAGAGCGTCTCAGGAGAGCTGTCTGAGCTAAGCTAGTCCTCACCCCGGCCCCCCCCGCACCCCCCCGCCACATCCTGAGGACTCCACCTTGTGATTACGAGGGGCACAGAACAGGCCAACAGAATTGCAAGAACCTTTAAAAGTTCGCTTTTCTTTTCATGGGCTGTTTTAGAGGAGGAGGGAGAAGTCAGAAGAGAGGAGTCTAGGGTCATGTTTGACTAAGACAAAATAAGGTCTACGGTTTCAAAAATCCACCTTGTATAAAGGGTATAGTTGATTCCGTCCTCCTGCTGTACCTTATAATTATCAGGAAAAGATGAACAATTAGAAGAAACAAAATGTTCAAGTCAAAGAGTTCATCAATATTCAAATCATGAGAATCCTAGAAATTTAGAGAAAAAAAAAGAAAGACCTATTAGGTCATCTAGGCCATCGTGACGCAGGACAACCCCTGTTCCATATTGTACGCTCAGGCTAACTGTCAACGGTCTCCAAGGGAAAGGCCACTTTTGCCTCAGAAAATGATCTCGGATCAGTAAAAATCAGGGTCTGAAGTTTTATTTAAAATCCTGTATTTTAATCTGAAAACCTCTAGGTGAATATTCTAAGAGCATGACTTCATTACCATATTGGCCCAAATGTAAGGCTGTACTGGCAGAGGGGACCTCCTCGACTTTTTACGGAAGAGGAGGACACCAAGGCCCGCCTCCCACTGTTCCTTCGCAGCCGCAGCGGTGCAGCCGTGAAAACCGGCTGGACTCGACCAGAAACATCCGGGAGACCCGGGGCAGGCTTAACTCTCTGAGCCGGGCGCCTCCGCACAGAGGAGCCGAGACACCGCCCACGACAGGGCCTCGGAGGCAGGGAGGCCGAGAGGCAGAGAGAGGCCGCCCGTCGGGAGCCTCTCAGCCACTGCCGGCAGTGAGCTGGCAGTCGCTCCACCTCAGTTTCACCGCCTCGAAGGTGGGGACGCGTAAAAATACCTACCTGAGAGGGTGGAGGCGAGGATTAGAGGTGTCGTGTGACACGGGCAGGACAGTACCTGCCACGTGACAAATGCTGAAGAGTCTTCAGCTATGACGATTACTGTCACTTTAGTGCGATCGCTCTAGGGGGTGGGTGGGCTAAAAGCCTGGCACCTGCGGGCCCTGGATACACGGCCCCGCCCTGGGTCCCACTCAACTGGGATACGGGGGCGACAGCCTGTTCAGCGCACAGCAGACCCAGGGTCTGCGCCTGACAGGGGGGACGTCTACCCAGCACTATCCGTCCCTGACTGTCCCCTACACTGTCTTTCTACTGCCTGCTTTTTTGTCAATTTCCTACCTTCTGTCTTAGCAATTATTTAATCGTGAAGAGTGTTAGTTTCCCAGGTAAACTATGAAAATGCAGGACTGGCCTGATTCTCCCAACTACGGACCCCTCGGTGCTTCTGTCTGGCAAAGCTGAGGTCGGGATGCCGGCCTCTCTGCGTCGCGCTAGAGCGCTGTTTTATTTCCTTAACCGATGCGGTAGGAAGCGGGGAAGCGCATCTGAGGTCGATTTTTAATGTCTACTACGTTCCGTAAAAACATGACTTCACGTGTCGTCTCTTCGGGACCACGAATGAGGCCTCCTACTGGTCCTAGCTGACCAACGACGGCTAACTGCAAATTCAGGGCATGTAATCCGAAGGGGAAAAATTAAAGCCCTCTTGTAAAAACTCGGGTCCTTCGGCGCTTTTAGTATTGACCAAAGAGGCCAATGTTCGGGATGATTAGGAAGATGTCTCGTTTCAAACGCAGCTGAGAAAACCTACCGGTAACACAGCCCGAATTTGGACCAACATGGTATTCTCGTGCCAAAATTCTATTCGCTGTGGGTTTTTCTATCGCTGTAATTTCCAATACGATAATCCTGGGGACGGTATTGTTTGAATGTTTCTGCAACCATGATACCGATAAAGCATCGTAAGGCAATTTGCTGTAAATACTGGCTCAACCGATCTTAAGATAGCACTGTCTGAAAGAGACTGACTTGCAAATTGCTTTACTGCCCTCTTGTTTTAGGTGATGAAACATTCTAACCTAAATAGAGAATTTCAAGCGTGTTGAGTATTTTGACACTTGCCCTGAAAGGCGACTGCTTCTTACATGGAATCAACTTGGAGAATGCAGTAAGTTGAGAAAGTGCAGCTTAGCAACGATGGAGACCTCCTAACAATCGCAATGCCAAAGTTAACCACTTCTACTGAGGGTGACAGGAGCCAATTTACTTGAAGTAAATTAGTTAAAGTAGATGCAACTACGTCTTTAGAAACACTAAAAACTACTTACAAAAAGCTGGAGGAACTTGAGGATTCTTTTGTGGGTAAGTATATAAAGTGCATTCCCACTGATAGGGTCAATAACTGGCAATCTGTGGATTTTATTTTTGATCAACGAGTATACAGCATCGAAGAGGCTGCGGGAAAAGCCATCAAAGTTGTTAGGAGGCTTTAAGGAAAAATGTAAAACGCTCTGGACCACCCCTGCTTTAGAAGCATTTTCAGTGTTTTCACATCACAGCAATAAAAGGTTGATTTGACTCAAAGCAGTGTTTGGGAAAAGTTTTAAGTTGGGTATCTCAGCAAGAGGTCTTGATTTTTCCCAGTCTGTGTCAATCTCAGATACAAGCGCGAGCTACGGATCTCTAGGAGAGGAGGTTCTAACCGTGTTTAATGCTGCTGTTTGAGAACGACAGGACTGCAAAGGGACCACACCAGCGACCAGGAGCTCGGGCCCGGCCCCGCCCCGTAGCGGGCTCACTGCAACCCCCTTCGGGGCTGCTCTGGCCCTTCCCAGGTCTGCCGGAGCCGTCCCAGAAGGCCTGGGTCAAAACGTATGCGCTAGAGGACTCCCGAGGGGTGGCGCGTTCTTCCGATGACCTCCTGACCCATGTCTAATGGAGAGTGACCTTCAACCTCAGGGCACGCTAGAACCCCTGGGGGAGCTTCCGGAATGCACGTTCCTGGGCACCACCCTCCAAAGGCGATCTAACAGGTCGGAGGTAGAGCTCCCCGGATGGTTTGTGCTGCTGGTGATTGGGATTTTAAAACTGCTTAACGTGACCATCCTCCCAGCCCCTTATCAATCCTCTGGACAAACACCGGCTGATTTCTATTGCCTCTACATCTACTGAATTCAATATCTGAAATTAGGGAGGGCTGGCTGGCCCCTATCTAGATGAAAAATCTAGCAATCATGGAAACAAAACAAGAATCTGAATGAATGTTTTCAAAGGAGAAAAACTTTACAAGTTTACCTTGCATCTGGAGATATATTCACTAAAGGCTTAAATGTTTCTTGTAAATAAAGCTCTGTTTTTATAGAAAGAAAATACGCAGTTAGTAACAACCCATTTGCTGTTTGTAATTATTACATAAATTAAACTACTCTTCAATTTACAGACAACAATTAGAAGGATTAAAAACCAAAAGCAAATGAATGCAATTTACTGAACACTACCAGATAAATTAGAGTTAGGACTATTTTAAACAACTTAGAAGCTGCTTTCGGGATGTTGCCTTTGTGGAAAAATTAAATATTTAAAAACAGTATTACAATGGATGTTGTAAAAATGAGAAGAATCTTCAAGCAATCTGATGTAAAAAATCAAAACCAGCAGAGGTCACTAGAATATTAGCAAATTGCTATCACCCTTAAGACAGAAGTGTTCATAGAATCCTTTAAAACGAATTTTCGCAAGTTAAAATAGAAAATAAAAGTTACAACAGACTTTGTCCTTTAAAGGTGCTTAAGTTTTGTTTCCCCAAACTCATGCTCAAAACCTGCATCTTGGGGATCTTGGGAGTCTGTAGAAACTATCTTCCTAAAGACCCACTGTAATGAAATCTGCCTCGCTGAGGTTTCTATACAGAAAAGCATGAAGCAGGATCTTGACGTTACCATTATTACCACTGAATGAACACCATCTCACGTCAAACTGTAAGTATACTTAAATCTTAGTCTAACGTTACTTATAATGCAGCAGAATCTGATCAGGAGGATCTGTCTTGGTGTTAAGTTATATATTCACTTCCCAACAGGCAGTGCTAAGATACAGATCCCTTGTTGACTCTGTTTTGTTTGACTTGACAAAGCCATTCTAAATCAAACATATCGCTCAGCGAAACTTCCAAGTCAAATGGAGTGAAAGAGCCGCTAGCCCTTTAGAGAATTCCCACAGATGTTCAGATTTTGCGGCTGCCGGTCACAAAGGTTGCTCGTCGTTCCAAGCAAATTATTAATCAAAAATTTCTATCTACCGGTCCCTCCATTTCTAGCCAGGCTCTTCTCTGAACACCCTACAAAGGCCTCTCCTCAATGTCGGTCCGACTGCCTTCCTCAGTGAGCCCTGTCCCATCCCAGTGACGGGCCCTTTGCCCCCTCCATCAGTCCAGCATGACGGGGCTCGCTAAGACAGAACCATTTCACGATCGTGAAATCAGAATTTAAAAAATGGATCCACTGCGGAAAAGGTACTGTGACTTCGAAGGGTTCCTTTTTCATGCCATTTTATTCACACCTTCTAGTTTAAGGTTCATTTGTTCTGTGTTCCTCCATTATAAAGAAATAATGATTAAATTTAAGAAGAGATCCTTAATTTTGTTCATCTTAAGCGCCCGCCTGGTGCATTTTCTATAGACAGATAAATCTGTGGGCAAGGAGGGTAATCCTTAGCAGTCAGTGGTGGCTCCGTGGGGGGCAGTGACCGGGGCACTGGTTAGTTCACTGTCTTTCTATCCCAGCCTTAGTGTGAGGACTTGTTATGGGATCCCCTAGTAAACAGAACAGATGGTGTTTACAATAATAATAGCACACTATTCAAGATTAAAATAGAAATAAATGTTTTAATCACATAATTTCTTAGGCAAAGAGAAAAGGATCTGCGAAGCTAAGACATGTTTTACACACATTTTTTTCCTGATCCTAAAAGATTTTTAACACCCAATAGTGCTTACCCCTCCATGTTTCAATCTTATGTTCCTCTAATTCATAGATCTGTACCTGCAAATGAGAAAAATTCTTATTTACAAACGTTAACATATACAACATAAGAAAAAAATGATTTCATAACTACTGTGGAGTCCCATAATTCGGCAGATGGAAACAGTCAAGATAATTCAGAAATACTGGAAATATAAATTAGAAACATAAAGTGCTCTACGTTTCTTGAAAGATAAATGTTTCCTAAACTTAAAACACAATAGGGGTGCCTGGCTGGCTCGGTTAGTGGGGCACGGGACTCCCGACGTCAGGGTTGTGAGTCAGAGCCCCACACTCGGCGTAGAGATTACTTAAAAAAATAAAAAGTGTTAAATTTAAAACATAAACTAGGGTAATATTTTCATGAATCTAATAGAAACATTTCTGATCCGCTTAAATTTTAAAACACGTATGGACATACATGCCCAATTCCCTCTTTTTCAGGGTACAGAAAACGTTTAGCACCTCTAATTTAAAAAGGACAAGTGGTTACATCGTGCTAAAATAAAGCCGTTAGGTCAATTTGTGCCTGGACCGTATCGACCTGTTTCCCCAGGGTAGGAAGGGCATAAAATACCTGGAGGGTTAAACAGCACAGTATAATACAAAGTCACTTTGGAGTTGTTCAGCTTTGTTTCAAATCTCGAGGCTAGCCCGACCACTTTCTTAGTTGCTCTTCTTGGCCAAGTTATTTAACCTCTCCATCTGCTTCCCTTCCAAGTGCGTGCAAACGCCCTCCAGATACGGCTTCTGTGAGCATCCCAGGAGAGAACAGGAAATAGAGGGCCTGGCCCAAGACGGTGGTTCTCCGCGGCGCCCCCCTGTGGCCTCCCCTCCCGGCTCAGTGTTTCAAAAAATCACTACGGGCCTTACTTCTTTCTATCAGCGTTGTGCTGGGACTCAAGGGGGCACCTGAAATAAGAAAACGTGGCCTCTTCTTGGAGCTCAAAATCCAGAGGGCAGCAGCATCAAGGCAGTCCTAGATAAAAATGCCACCGACCCTACAGCGACGCGGGGTCAGGGCTGCCGACCCCCGCGCCGTCAAAACTGTGTGTAATGTGTGACTTCCCCAGAGTTAGCGTGTTGTTCAACAGTCAACTGTAGGAGGTCACCCTCTAAAAGGCTGAGTACGGGGACACACACAAGGTAGAGACGACCAGAGGTCAGGCCAGGGAAGTGTCGAGGAGGAAGATTTCAGCCAGGCCCTGCATGGCGAGCGAGTGGGCTTTACAAAAAGCAGAAGAACTCGAGTAAAGGCCTGGAGAGGAAAGACTCGCCCCTGCTCAAGGAACACGGAGGACACGCAGGGCTGGAGAGAGGGCTGGGGACGAACGTGGCCTCATGCTCACTCGACCGCCCCATGGCCCGGGGGCTGCCTGGCCCGGGAGACGAGGCCGGGCCAGCCCTGATGGGTTTAAGTAGCGAATGACGTGATGGTAATGCTCTAAGGAGGAGGCTTTCACAGCACCAGCGCCAGATGGGAAACCGAGTCTCGGGTGGTGAGGTCTAGAACCGTGATCGGGGTGGTACAGGGGCCACAGGAAGAAGGGCCGAAAGGTTCAGAGATTAATTTAACAGGAGGGAGAGAGAGACCGGTACGTAAAAAGTCCCCCACCCCCGCCCAGTTCTGATGCTAGGTGACGGAGTGGTAAATATCCACACCAGAGAGGAAAGCCGAACCGAAGGTCAAGGGAAGGTGAGGGCGTGGGGTTTTTTTTGTTCGTTTCAAGTTTTTAAGTTCCAGTTAACATACGGTGTGATATTAGTTTCACGAGGAGAATGAGTGATTCATCACTTCCATACAACCCCCAGTGCTCGTCACAAGTGCCCTCCTTAATGCCCATCCCCCATCTAGCCCATCCCTCCGCCCACCTCCCTCCAGCCCCCTTCGCTTTGCTCTCTATCGTTAAGAGTCTGTTTTATGTTTTGCCTCTTTTTGTTTCCCCTTACGTTCAGCTGTTTTGTTTCTTAAATTCCACACATGAGTGAAATCACATGTTATGTGTCTTTCTCTGACTTACTTCACTTAGCATAATACGCTCCGGAGCCCTCCATGTTGCAAATGGCAAGATTCTGGTTTTTGTTTTTGTGTTTTTTTTTTAAGTTTATTTATTTTTCAGAGAGAGACAGAGAGAGCGAGCAGGAGAGGGGCAGAGAGAGGGGAAGAGAATCCCAAGCAGGTGCTGCACCATCAGCATGGAGCCCGGGGTGGGGCCCGAACTTACAAACCATGAGATCGTGACCTGAGCCGAAATCAAGGGCTGGATGCTGAACCGGCTGAGCCACCCAGGCGTCCCAAGGTTTTGTTCTTCAAGGATATGGTCGAACATAGTTTACAAACAGAAACTACAGCTCCAGGCCTCACTCTGGAAGTCCTGAGAAGACACCAGTGTTCAGCTGAGCAGAGGCCTCCCTGCGTCCTGCCTGCACAGGCCCGAAGGTCTTCAGCCACAGTCGCCAGCGTCGATGCGGTTTCACCAACGTGAGCGTCTATTATGAACCAGGTGTGTTTGGCCCTGACATGATGGGAAGGGTGTGTGTGTGTGTGTGTGTGTGTGTGTAAGATACAAAGATGAGTAAGATACAGTCTCTACCTTCTACCTCAGAGAACTCAAAATCTAGCCAGAGATTCAGATCCCCCCATAACAGCATTTCTCAACCCTGGCACTAGTGACATTTTAGGCTAGGTGACTTTTTGTTGTAGGGACCGTCCTGTACCCTGTAGGCTATTAAGCAGCATCCCTGGCCTCTGCCCGCCAGACACCAGAACCACCGCGAGGGGCGCGAGGGGGCAAAATGGCTCCCAGCGGAGAAACGCTGCCTTACGACTAATGAGAATGCAGCGTGAAAAGTGCCATAAGGGCATTAAGGGGGGCAGAGAAAGAGTGACTAATTCTGTCAGAGGTGACTGATACAGGGAACTCTCCATCACTAAGGTGACCCAGGAGCAGGATTCTGAAAGTCTAGACTTTCAACTGGCAGGGGCCTAAGGACAAGGAGGAGGACAGAAAGGAGAGTGTGAACATGAAGTTGGGGAAGAGCAGCCACACAGACGAGAAGAAGGCCAAAGGCTAAGCTTTAGAAAATGTCCACAATCGGGAATTACGGGGAGGCAGGAAGAGAAGGAGCCTAGCAGGTCAGCTCAGAAGGAGAGGAGAAACGCGAAGTATCACCAGCACCACGTGCGAGTAACCCTGCACGACCACCGTTCTCGAATACAAAATTTAACAGCTGAAAAGAGGCATCCAGTACCTACGTTTCTGTAACCACAGTGGTCGAGAGGGGCAGCGGTGGCGTTGGCTCTCGCTCAGAGGAAGAGTTCTTTCCGAAATGTACGTGAAAATTACGGTTTAAGAGTTCCGTTTCCATTTCGTGGAAGATCAGCCACAGAAAATTTTACGAAGACGCCACAAAATCTTTCAAGTGTGAGCTCCCAATCTCACTGAAAATTCAATAGGAACAAGGTTTGAAAATAAGGCTGGAGATCACCCAAGGGAGAATTGGCAAGTAGCAAATGAAGACAGGTCAATGATGCTGAGCCCTGAAAGATGAACACCGTGGTCAAGTGGCCCGATGCTCCTATGCCTGACGTCCCAGAGGAGAGGGGATGAGAAAGGAAAAATATCTGAAGAAACAGCAGCCAGAAACTTCCCAACTCAGTGAAAAACCAACTTAGGAGATCACGGAAACTCAGCAAACCTGGAGCCGGATAAAGACACAGAAAACCAAACCCAGGCATGTCCCTGCTACTGCTGAAGCCCCGAGCTAGAGAGACAATCTCAAGCCAGAAAGAAACAGCGTATTCTACGGAACGCGTAAGAATGAACAGGTCTACTGACCTCTTACCGGAAGCACCGGGGAGGAGCTGCATCGTGGACGTGTTAAAAACAACTATCAACTCAGCTTCTATGATGCAGCAAAAGCCTTCTTCAAAAATGAGGATGAAGGAATGACAGTGTCATTGAACAACTGCGATGGCCCGTCACGGCAGAATGGTCACGACAGGACTGAATGACACAACGCAGGAGGGAACCAGGCAGACTGCAGGGGTGGGGTGGGGTGGGGTGGGGTGGGGTGGGGGCGCAGCACGCAGATCCAGAGAGCAGCCAGAGACGGCATCTGGGCGGGTTGGTTTAAAAAACTATGAATACTTGTTCTTTTTACTCTTCATTTGGTTTAAAACAAAAATAAGGGCAGATGAAGTGGATCTTTGGTTACCCTAAAAGTTCAGCGTTTAACTCTCAACAGATGGTGTTCAAGTCGATACTGAAATGCACACAGCAGCCAGAAACATCCAGGGCAGAGAGGTACAGAAAACATCGACAGAGCGCAGTCAGCCGTGAGGGAGAGGAAGGCACTACCCTTAGTCTCCAGCTGCAAACAACCAGAAAATGGAAAAAAGTATGTGAAATGACTGTTTTCAGACGTTAGGCAACAGGCAGGGCAGGACCGGCCGGACCGTCAGCCCCGGGAGAAGGGAAGCAAGCAGACCGAGCCCCATGATCCCCACCTCTTTCTCTGGACTGCAGTGCAGGCAGCTGACCCAGCCAGGGCATGACAGTCCCACTGAGTCAGGGAGACAGGAATCAAAGTCTGGGCAGGCGGAATTTGGGGCAGAGAACCGGACGAGGAGGAGCTGTCCACGACAAGAGGGGACGGCAGTGCAGAGATCCTGAGCTTTGGATGGAGTACTAAGCTGGGCACGGCCGGGGTAAGTGGACGTGAGGCCAGGCAAAGACTGACCAAGACGCTGTGTCTTCACCAGGCAGAATGGACAGTCCTCACTAAGCCACCAGCCACCAGGGATTCCACGGAGATCCCAGCAGTAAGAGAACCAAACCAGAGATGAACACTCTCACCAAGTTTAAAAACTGGCCCCCCAATAAACATTTGAGAAGATGCTCAACATCATTAGCCATCAGGCAAATACAACCCCAAACCACAATGAGGTCTCGCCTGTCGGGATGGCTAAAATAAAAAACACAAGAAACAACAGGGGTTGGTGAGGATGTGGAGACCAAGGAACCCTCGTGCACCATTGCTAAGAATGCAAACTGGTGCAGCCACTGTGGAAATCAGTGTGGAGGGTCCCCAAAAAATGAACAACAGAGCTACCACAGGATCTGGCAATTCCTCTCCAGGAGGTTTCCTGGAAACCCCTCCTCCACCTGCCAAAAAACCAAATACTAATTTGAAAAGATGTATTTATCCCCACACTTGCTGCAGCATGAGTTGTAAGAGCCAAGACCTGGAAGCAATTCAAATGTCCATCAGTCAATAAATGAGTAAAGAAAATGTGGTGCTCGCACGTGCACACACACACACACACACACACACACACACACACAGGAATGCTACTCAGTTATAATGAACAAATGCCGCCATTTAAATGTGACAACGTGGGGGGCGCCTGGGTGGCGCAGTCGGTTAGGCGTCCGACTTCAGCCAGGTCACGATCTCGCGGTCCGTGAGTTCGAGCCCCGCGTCAGGCTCTGGGCTGATGGCTCAGAGCCTGGAGCCTGTTTCCGATTCTGTGTCTCCCTCTCTCTCTGCCCCTCCCCCGTTCATGCTCTGTCTCTCTCTGTCCCCAAAATAAATAAACGTTGAAAAAAAAAAAAAATTTAAAAAAATAAATGTGACAACGTGGATGGACCTAGAGTGAAATTCTAGAGAAATAAGTCAGAGACATAGTGAAATAAGTGAAATAAAGTGAAGTCAGAGAAAGACAAACACTCTATGATTTCACTCATATGCAGAATCTAAAAATCAAACAGAACAGAAATATACTCATAGATACAGAGAACAAACTGGTGGCCACCAGAGGGGAAGGAGGGGGAAGGGACAAGAGAAATGGGTGGAGGGGATTAAGAGGTACAAACTTCCAGTTATAAACTTAGTCACGGGAATATAGTCAATAAAATTGTAATAACTTAGTATGGTGACAGACGGTACAACTGGACCTGGTGTGATCAGTTTGTAATTTGTAACATGTAAAGATACTGAATCACCATGTTGCACCCCTGAAACTGACACTGTGTGTCGATTATAATAAAAAAAATTGGGGCCTGTATATTTGGACAAATGTTTTATAAAAACTTTGGTTTAACTGATAACTACTGCTGAGATTTTTTTTTTTTTAATTTTTTTTTTTTAACATTTATTTATTTTTGAGACAGAGAGAGACACAGCATGAACGGGGGAGGGGCAGAGAGAGAGGGAGACACAGAATCGGAAACAGGTACGTCGATTATAATAAAAAAAAATTGGGGCCTGTATATTTGGACAAATGTTTTATAAAAACTTTGGTTTAACTGATAACTACTGCTGAGATTTTTAATGCGGGGGTTAGCTGCATTTTATCAAAATACATCCAGTTAATAATCATCCTTGTGTTGATCTTGCTAGTTCAGAAGCAGACATGTGACCGCTATAAAGAAAACCAATATTCACCGGCATTGGTAGTATTTCAGAAATCAGACACGTCACGCGAAATAAATATGGGATACTTACAAAATCTTTGGTAAAACTTAGTTCTAAGAGTAGGTCTCATGTCTTTTCTTTTACGTAGGAATTTAGTTATTGGGCAATATTAACCATTACATGTAAAAAGAATATTGACTGAATTGTCTTTTTACCCTTTAGACACCCAAAATAGTATGAAGGAAAAAAAGTACGCAATTCTGTCCTTGCCCACCCCTGCCGAAAAAACAAACACAAAACACCCCTCCCCGCCCCCCTCCCCCCCCACAAAGCAATGAGCAGCCCAAAGCAACAAAAACCAAACAAGCTGGTAGAATCACAAAAATCATAGTGTTAGGTAAAGGCCATCATGTGGTTCTCAAATGGTGCTCTTACAAAACAGCTGGACCAGGGACGAGGGAGTGCTCCCACTAAAATTAACCAGTCTTTTTGTAACTGGCAGAAAAATGTCAAAACTGAATTTGTCCAATTTTAAGATTTACTTCTTTGAAACCAGAGAGTACATAATCGTTCTTGTTAGAAGAATTTAGGGGGTGACTGCACGAAGCTGCTCCCGCAGCAAGAGGCCCAGGAAGATACACTCTGCGGCACTGTCATCTGCAGAGGGACGCTGCCGTGGACCGTCACCCGCAGCAGGCTGTGGGAAGGGCTGCCTTCATTCCTGGGTCCGTGCAGTCACAGCGCCCCAGCACGCCCATCATGCCGTGAGAGATCAGAAGTTCAGGGACTAACTGACCTCTGCGATTGACCTGCGCTTCTATTTGTAAAAATCCACCCCCCCCCCCCCCCCCCACGCAGAAATATACAGCTCCGATTACGGACATAAGGATTTCTGGCACTTACCATGGGTGATTTATAGTATCTATGTAGTATATTTATGAAATCTGTAATTGTTAGCATTCCTGGAACAGAGAATTGTATGTTAAATATAAAACTGAAAAATTTCAAATGGTAAGCAAAAATATTTACTAGAAAAGCTTCTAAAATATACTTTAAAGGTATCAAGCACGGTTTAATAATATATTACTTAGGGCTATTAACCTGTTAATTATCTACAACAAACCAAGACAAACGTAGCTGAAAATAGACCGGATGGTGAGTACAATGGAAGCAACCACAGTGTTTGGCAATTCAGTGATGGAAAACTTACTGATTAATAGAAAACATCACAAAAGACTTGCAGCTCTGTAAATAACTGGAAATACTTTAAAATAAGATGAAGTATTCCGTAAGCTTTAGACGCATGACCTTTCTGGGGGCAGGTGGATTGTTTCCTGAGGAGCATTCTATAAAGAGTGTCTAAGTGCTTATTTAGTGCCTATTTATTAAGGGCCACGAAGTGCTTCCTACGTGCCTCATCCTAAGATGAAGACGACAGGAAACTTTTCCCTGAGACTGAAACTGTAACCTAGGCAGGGAGGCACACGTACACTGGTAATTTCAAAACAACGTGATGTCCACGAGGAGAGACCGTGCTCACTGTCTGCTACGAGTTACAAAACGAGAAGTGACGGATGCAGATATCATAAGTTACGGGACTTTTCTAACAGTACGGCGATCATCTGGCTCGGGCGTCAGGCCTGTGTCACTTCGTCCGCACCGTCAAGAAGGTGTGTGGCAGACAAGCAGGGACTGACCGCGGGCCTGTGCACACCCGCGAAGTCAGGTGTCTGAGCACAGCGTCGCCCGCGGACCCTACCCCCGGGCTCGCAGGAACTGGCAAAGGCACATAAGGTCCTTCGGGAGCCAAAAGGGCACTGAATCAAAAGAAACTGGATGAATAAATAAATAGGAGAAAGAAACTCAGCAGGGGTACGTAAGTGTTTTGAATTTCCCAGCGGCCCCGCCTCAGCCGGGATGTAAAAGCCGGAAAGTTCTTTAACTTGGCAGCAAGTTTTCTAGGCTGAATTCCAAATCAGGGCCTGTTACAATACCTTCGGCGTTTGGCCTTTCAGGTTGCCATTTCGGCTCTCTCCCCGGCCCGCGCTGCTTACCTACAAAACTTTGTTTCTTACTCTCCCACAGCGGCGCTGCTCGGACACCATTGGCTACTAAGGCAAAGAAGGCCTTTTTCACCTGGAGACAAACGGGAGAAACAGAACAGACTTTCAAGTCCACGTGTCAGGGAGAAAAATACCTTCAACTAAAATAGCCGACCACATCTTACCAGTTATCTTCGATGTCAACTTCTGTAAGTTGGACGGGCCCAAAAGAGCTGAGTTTGTTACCACCAGCAAAAATACAGAAGCCTACGGGGACTGGAGATCTTTTAAATGGAAACAATGCAAGCAACTTCAAAAATGTTCTTTGTTTATTGTACCTAAAGACTTGGGCATACACAGAGACTTTATATGATTTAAACCATATAAAAGAATTAAATTTCAGTGCAATTTCTCCTTGATGTGGTTGTCAGTTCATCTGAAAATGCTGATGTGACACCAAATGACTTGAAACGAAAATCTGTTTTTCCTATGTTCAGTAACAAAGCAAACAAGTGTACTTTCTCATTTCCTGGAAGCTGAGAAAGAAAAGGTATGAAACGCGTAATACACACGTACTTTCATTATGGTCCTGGGACCATAATAACACTCAGCATAAACATTCAGCGTGTGCCTGTCACAGGCTGGGCCCCGTTCGGGCAGTGCTCACATCTGGCATCTCTGTGAATCACCCCGACAGGCCCCCTCTGGGATCCCAAGCCAGGTTCAGGCACCAGAGCGGATGGTTCGTTAAAAGCCAAAAGCTCAGGGGCGCCTGGGTGGCTCCGTCGGTTAAGCGTCTGACTTTGGCTCAGGGTCATGATCTCACGGGTTCGTGGGTTCGAGCCCCGCGTCGGGCTCTGTGCTGACAGCTCGGAGCCCGGAGCCCGCTTCGGATTCTGTGTCTCCCTCTCTCTCTGCCCTGCCCCCGCTCATGCTCTGTCTCCCTCTCTCAAAATGATAAATAAATGTTAAAAAAAAAAAAAGCCAAAAGCTCAGTGCTGAAGAGGACTCTCTAAATACGGACGGCAGATAAACACAGGGAAGACGGCTCACCTTTATTAATAACCAAAGGAATGAAGATGAAGGCAAATGTAAAGTATTATTTAGAGCTGCTAAAAAGGCTAATATTTTTCAGTGATAGCACCTAAAGCAAGTGCTGCTGTAAAACCGCGTGTGGCTCCATAAATTGTGTTTCTGAGCTTCGGTTTGTATGACGAATTGTGAAAATATTCATACGGTTTGTGCGCTAGCTTTTTCTGCTGAAGTATGGAGTCATCCTAGATTTTAGGAGTAGGAGTCAAAGGCGTTCAATGTCGCATTATTTCTAATTATTGGCATTGGGAAAGAAATCTGCCCCCGACAAAAGAGAACAGTAAGTACTGGCATACCGAGATGAGAAAAAAAGCATCAAATAGAAAAATTAGAAGACTCTGTTGAAGTAGAAAAAAGAAAAAAGGTTTATGGCAGTGTAAAACATAGACTATAAAATTTTATGCTATAATTATATACAATATGTGTTTAAATGGAAAAGATCAAAGAGAAATAAGCAGAAAATCAGACTGTATTAAGGAGCGGGGACGGTGACCCTGCGTTTCTTTAAAAAAAATTTTAACGTGGCATAGTTTTCTTTTTAACTAAGCAAGAAAAAAGTTCTTCCCCCCACCCACTGTATTCCAAACCCGTTAGCTTAACAGTAAAAAGAAAGGGGAGAATTACAGGAATCCAGGGCTTTCTATCAGACTACGGTTAACAATTCAACACCTGCTTATGCCTTTATGGTGACACGTTCTGCCTCTGTTTGGCACGACTTCTGTGGACGCTTGGTTCACTTACATGAGTACGGGGACGGCTGGCGGGTGAGGGACTCTCATTCATTATTTTCCATGCTTCTCTTAGCCCCGTCCTGGACTGTGTCCGACGATCTACAAGATCATCAGAGGGCAGGGAAGAGGACGTGGAGGTCCCGAGGGCCAATCAGATGACATGGGAGAGCATCGGCAACTAAGTGGCATCCGTAAACTGCCCAAATATTTTTTGAACCACAGCTTGAATCAAGAATCCCAAAGACGTTCATAACCGCTTGTGCAACTACACGGCTCCCAGGGGTGGTGTGCCAATGTGTATGGTCTGCTAGCTCTATCTGGATGACGCTCTGGGGATCCCGGATGGCGGTCCTAGAAAATACCGCCAAAGAATATGGGGCAGAAGTCACAGATAAACCGATTTTAAAACACATTAAATTATCAGCTCAGCTTGCTTTTCTAAACGGTGCAGAGTCTGCATCGCAGGGCTCAATCTCGTGAACCGTGAGATCATGACCTGAGCCAAGATCCCGGGTCGGAACTTGACCGACTGAGCCCCTGAGGCACCCCAAGAAAACCGATTTTAAAATCATTCATCAACATCATTCATGAAACCCTAAGTGGCTATATCTGTTGAAAACCCATTCCAGAAGGTTCTGAGTTTGGCCATGACGAAACAACTACACAAGCCAGACAAAATACACAAATCTCTGTTTGAAAGCACCGGTGTGCAGCACGCAGGCGAGATTCAAGAAGCCGCAATTCCCGAGAGAAAGGCGGCATGTGACGTGAGCTCCACACTCATTCTGGAGGTTTTCTGTGGATGTTTTCCAAATCCTTTTCAAATAGGTGCATCTCAACAGAAAGCTGGATGCTATTGAAAAGAATCGAATAAACCCCAGGCAGGTTAAACACACACAAAACCACACCTAAGCACACGTCACAGACAAGATGCTAAGAATCAAAGGCCAAGAGAAAATCAGCTAGAGAAAAAAGACACACAACTGCTTTCAAAGAGGCTACAAGCCGCCAACAGCCATTTTTCTCTCAAATGTAATGACTCTTCCTTCAGAAACACAACATCTCGCTTCCCTGACTAATCTGCTACCTAAAAGCTCTTACTCAGCCCTATAACTGCTGTGAGGTTGCCACAGCCGTCTAAAGGCCAGCACCGGACTCCGCATGTGGCCAATCCACCGGTGGGGGCACACAGGCCGTCACACGGAAGTCAGGCACTGATAAGGCGTGCGGACTTCAGTGAACACTGGGGCTGGAGGTCAGTGGCAAGGTAGACTGTGAGAAGAACCCCCCGGGAGGCAGCAGTCCCACGGCAAACAGGAAGTTAAGAATTTAATGTGAAAAGTATCATCACTTCTGCAGGAGGAGGCAGAACCATCGAAAGATAAGGAAAATGCTTACATAAAGTACCTCCCAGCCCCCTTTCTTTCCAACGGGTGAAATCGCCAGGCCAACTAGAGTCCCACTTGGGTTGCTCGGGCCCTTGACCCTCTCTGAACCTTGGCGTTCGCAGGTACACGATGAGGCTTACAGGTAATGTCTTCCTCACCGGACTAACCGGGCTCGTAGGTGAGGATATTCGGCACGGGGTCAGCACCGAGAGCCAAAGAGAATAGATGCTTTAATTTCCCACCCTAGAGGGATCCGGCCAGAAGCAGAGAAACAGCCACTGTTTTGATCCCACCCACAGGCACTGCTGACGTGTCCCTACATCTCGGAGGAGTCCCAGCCTCCGAAGACCCGGGACAACACCGTGAGGTGGACGAGACACCCTTGTGCTTGCACGGGCCGTGTCACAAGGCCCCAGAAGGGCAGGCCTGCCTGTGGCTGCTGTGGTCTGGCCGCACCTCCTTCTGAACCTTGGCTTTCCCAACACCATGTGTGTGGAGCTGAAGAGCAATTTAAAACTAGACTTAGAAAATTCTTCACAATTACAGACGGCACGGAGTGTTGCCAGTTAACTGATAAACAGGACAAAAGGAAAACTGGTGCAGTCTGGCTCCAATTTGCAGGAAAAAAACTCTTGGGGGATCTTGAGTACCTCGGAAAATTTCTTTTCAACTGAAACGCAATTTGCTCAAAGTGTTGTCAGTTTAAAAACGTACTTAAAAAAAAATTTTTTTAATGTTTATTTTTTGAGAGAGAGAGACAGAGCATGAGCCGGGGAGGGGCAGAGAGAGAGAGGGAGACACAGAATCCGAAGCAGGCTCCAGGCTCCGAGCTGTCAGCACAGAGCCCGGTGCGGGGTTCGAACCCACGAACTGCAAGATCATGACTTGAACCGAAGTCAGACGCTCAACTGACTGAGCCACCCAGGTGCCCCTAAAATGTACTTTTTTTTTTTTAAATTTTTTTAACGTTTATTTATTTTTGAGACAGGGAGAGACAGAGCATGAACGGGGGAGGGTCAGAGAGAGGGAGACACAGAATCTGAAACAGGCTCCAGGCTCCGAGCCATCAGCCCAGAGCCTGACGCGGGGCTCGAACTCCCGGACCGCGAGATCGTGACCTGGCTGAAGTCGGACGCTCAACTGACTGCGCCACCCAGGCGCCCCCCTAAAATGTACTTTTAATACGATTTTCAAACAACCAAATGTTAATCATTAGATACGATGGAACATAAAATTTTAATAAAGAAACGATTTCTTAAAATAGTAACAAGCCCCAAGAGAGCTGGGCCGTCTCATGCCAAGTAGCACATCTGAGTTCCCTAAAATGGGAATCTGGTTCCTCTGATGCTTCACTGTTCTCTGTACGGTTTTGCCCCGATTTTCAGTAATGAAGTAGATGGTGGGGCTTTCAAAATTAACGCTGATGAACAGCCAGAGCTCTTTAGAACCGTCCAATCTGGTCTTGTACTACATTTTTGCATCAGGACTTGCCCAGTGGATTTAACACTACCTGGAGGCAGCTCTCCGGGCTGACAGCTGTCCCCGGCGGAGGAGGCGTCCAGCCTTTCTCAGGTGAGGCATCCCAGCCCTTCCGCAGCCCAGCCCCAGCCCACAAACTGAACTTCTTGTGTGTTGCTTCTGCGTCACAGTGTCCCGTCTGCTTCAAAGGAACTTCCCTTCAACTCTACCTGTTAAAACCCAGCTGACCTTGGACTTCTAACTCCACAGCAAAACCTACCCGGGTCACTCCCATCAGAGTAGGTGCTCCCTTCTCTCTGCTGCCACAGCACCTAATTCATCCCCTTTCTGTGATTTCCAGGGTTTCCCTTGTGTCTCCTTCGGCTTAGAAATGGCAGAGTAAAATCATTCCTGACCATCGTTCCTCCTGGAAGGTCACCCCCAGACTATAGGGAATAGAAGCTGGAAAAGGGATGATCCAGGAGGCCTGCGGGTGGAAAGTGGGGGAGGGGGGGGGTTAACAAGGAACCAAGGGGAAGGGCCTGCCTGAGGCCGGGCTGAGCCCGGGTGGGAGAGAAGCTGAGCAGCCTCTCCCTGTTCCCGGAAGACCCAGGACCGGAGGAGGCCCTGGCGGGGGTGGGCACAGAGCCAGAAACAAACAGGACGGCTGTTTCCGATCAGGTACTAACCACAGCCACCTGCCGTCGCTGACAAAGGGCCATTTTCTGGAGAAACTGCTCCACAAATGCAACAAACAGACGAGAACGTTCCGGGATGAACAAGATCAGTGGAACTCACCAAGAAGCCCACTTGTGAACACAACGTATCCACTCAAATTCTTGGTGCTCGTTCTTCATTATGAACAGCCAGCCAGACTCACCGGCCACTGGACAAAGCTGGATGAGTCCTAGTTTTACCTGCGTCTTACCCGAAGGGTCGAGAAAACAAGACTCCCAAAAAGCAGAACAAAAAGGCCACGAGAGAGACGGGGTAAGACTATTAAAGGACCAACTCAGGGGGCCCAAGACTTGCTGGTCGAAGTTCCAGGGAAAGGAAACAGGAAGGAAATCACCGAGGCCACGCTACACGGAATACAGACCTGAGGGACGCGAACGCCGGGTTCCAAAGGCACACCGTCCGCCCGGCTCAGTGAAGAGAATCACCACAACGAGGCACATCAGTATGAAATTTTGGAGTTCAAAGTAGAAAGAGAAAACCCCAAAAGTGTCACAGGGGAAAAAAGCCACGTATAAAAGGTAGAGAAAAATGTAAAGAAATCACAACAGATTTCTAATATGGTCAGAGGCAGGGGAATAATGCCTTCAAAATTGGAAATAAAAATTATTTTCATTATGGAATTCTATACCCAGCTGTCTGTAAAGTGAGCGTGGGAAACACAGATATTTAAAATTTCGTGTAATTATCTCCCGTACACGCTTCCACGGCAAGTGTTCCGCACTGAACGTGTCCCCACGGAACTCACAGGCTGGAGCCCTCACTCCCAATACTGATAGTACGTGGAGGAAGGGCCTTTAGGAGGTGATCAGGTTTGGGGCTGGGGACCCCCTGATGGGATTAGTGGCAGAGATCTGCGCTGTGAGGACACAGTGAGAAGGCAGCCATCTGCAAGCCAGGAAGAGAGCCCTCACTGTGCAGGTGAAGCGACCATCACCTCTCTCTTGGCCTTACAGCCTCCCTAACTGTGAGAAGTAAATTCTTGCTGTTCAAGCTCCCAGGCTGTGCTGGGTTTGTGCAGCCCGAGTGGGCGAAGACAGAAGCTCCTGAAAAAATGTACTCCACCCCCCGGCCGCCCCCCCAAAAAGAGGGAACAGATCAAGGAAGCAGAAAGCACATGTTCAGTAGACAGGTGTTACAAGAAGCGAAGGCTCAGGAGACAGCAATGAGCGGGCTGGCAGTGACAGCCAGAGCAGGAAGACAAAGGACCCAGAAGGAGTGGCTCCAAATGGAGCTGCAAACACGTCCGACAGGTCTGACCACACAGAAAATTCCGTCAAGAAGTCAGAAGGTGTGAAAAGATGTACATGGTCAAAGTAAAACACAGGAGAGTTCTAGACTCCAGGAAGAACACAGAATTGTACAAAAAAGGAAACGTTAACTACAGTTTGCACTGGGCTCAGCAGTGAGCAGAATGGAGAGAGAATAATGCCAGCACACCGGGAAGGATTTCACCGGCCCCTGACAGCCGGACACACTGGGAGGATGGGGGCAGGAAGGAGGCAACACAGGCAGCAGAAACACAGGGCCGCCAGACCCGGAAGTAAAACACGGCTGAAGTTACTGGACTGAGGTGTCACGGCAATCAAGTCTAGATTTCATAGCCGAACTGGTTGTTTCCGGGCAGTGTGACAAGGGCGTAAGGAACAGGGACAGAGGCTGCTATTTTCTATCGTAAGCTTTTTTTGTACTACTCACTTTGAAAACCCATATGTTGGTCCCCAGTGCACTGCCTACGGGCATCAGCATGGGCCCCGCCAGGTGCGTAAGCCTTGGGGGCAGGGCCGTGGCAGGTTCACCCTCTCCTCCCCCCGGTTTGAGCAACGTGCTTTGCCCCCACTTTTATTCTTTTTGGGAATACGGGTGCTAGAATTTCCTTTGTCCTGGATGCCATCTACTTACTCACTGGTCCTAAGAATTATTTAGCTTGCTGAGAAATCTTTCTGTATTTTATGATTAGCTCTCCCACCTGGTCTCAAGTCCTCCGTAAGTTAGACGACGTCATCAACGAAGTCAGCAGGCAAGTCGCCGTCCCAAATGTTGACGGGCTTAGAGTAAAAGAATCCTATGTTTCTTAGCCTGGGTTCCCCAAAAAGCAGAGCCTGGCCTGCAGTCATTTATCTGGGAATTGTGACCCCAGGAGCAGGTGTGGAGGACAGGGCTGAAACGGGCTGGCAGGGTATGTCGACGGGGGGCTGAGGTGGCCGCCAGGAAAGGCAGACTGACTCCTCCGTTCCACGGAGTCCCAGTGGGATCTTCCGAGGACTGCCCGCCCTGAGGGTGCAGGGTGGAGGCGGTTACCCACTGGCTTCTATCCTCTGCTGAGAAAGCAGGCCGGGGGGGTCACCCCCACCCCGAGGGACCTGCCTGAGGTGAGGCAGGGCTGGAGTCACAGGCGGCATTAAGAGGATTTTAAAACGATGCACAACAGGCATCTAACGCGACTGGAAACCGTGCTCCAGGCTGAGATTTAATGAGCGAACGTTCTCTGGAGGTCCACAGCGAGCCATCAAATTGCGCACCGAGCTGACCGCACTGTGCGTCCTGTCCACCAGGACACCGTGCCAGGCTCCGTCAGCTGTCTGGCTGAAGCCGGGATTTGCCTGTCCTGGCTTGACCACCCCGATGGAACAGTCCAAAAAGGAAATGGGGCTCAATCTGTGGCCTTTTTGGTCAATTCATGATAGGTTCCTAGCGATTACTATTCTTTTACTTTTATGAGTAATTCATTCACACGTCTTACCTGGGATTGGGGCCACACGCCCTACCCACAGGCTTTTTTTATTTTTTGAGGAATCTCGTTTTCTTTCATCTCTAGCCTGGGGCACAGACAGACCACTTTCCACAATCCCTCCGAGGTCACCGACAGCCTGGCAATCTGCTTTCTACACCCCTTATCACACTAGAACGGGATTCATCTGGATCAGAAAGCAAACTGGTTTAGCGCGGAGATTACCCTTCATAATCTCCACACCCATCTCAGGGTTCAACTTCCTCCAACCACCATTTATTGCACTTTTCCCATTTTGAAGATCATTGTCCTTGACGTGGAAAAAGTTCAAAAGGAGCTGAAGACTTTTACTTCCTCTTTCTTGGCACCTGCAGCGCGAATCCCGAGCCACAGGCCGGCCTTCTCTTTCCTTCTGTCTTTTAACACAAGCAAGCCCTGTCCCCTCTGCACTTACGGATCTCAGTTCTGGTCCCCAGTTCACATGACCCTGGGTGGCCCCTCCTCATCACGCCCTTCCCCGAGCTTGCTTTTGATGAAACGCTCTTCGTTCTTTGTTTTCTGCGTGTTCTACAAACGTGTGCTTGGCAAACACTTATTTGGATGCCTGCCGTTCGCTCTCTCGTTGGCATTGCTAAAAATTATACTCACTGAAATAGTTTGAGCAAGAAAATAAACTAGTGATGGATCATAATTGAATGGAACACCTGTATTTACAAATCTCTGCTGACATACAGGACCGAATAAAGAAATGGGATATTAATACATTATTTGTATCAATCAGCTTACTACATAAGCTAACTTGGGCAGTTCCTGTGCCCCCAAGGAAGTGGAACACAACTCCTCACCCCGTACGCGTGGGCTGTGCCCAGTGGCTTCCTCCTCAGAGGGACAGCGGGGAAGTGGAGAAGCCTGACGAAGACGACCTGGGCCAGGTGACCGATGTTAAGGTCAACGGTGGTAAGACGTGCTAACAGTACGCACCCTTGATATGACGGGTTAAGAATGGCACCGTACCTCTGTGGTCTTCCTTCCTGAGCTCATAACCCCAGTCTGACCACGAGAAGAACGCGAGGTCGGTGCCGACAGCAGGGTGTCCTACAGAATGATCTGCCCAGCGCTCCTCAAAACCGTTAAGGCCACAGAAGCAAAGGAAGTCTGGAAAAACTGCCACGGCCAAGGGGAGCCTAAGGAGAAACGATGACCAAATCCCCCAGAACCACCTCGGCGGGATCCTCGGACAGAAAAATGACATTAGGCCAAAAGTCCGGTGATAATCTCGTGAACCGTGACGAGCGTGTGCCACGTGGAGGGAAGATGGCAGAAACGTGGGGACCTGGGGACGGGGTGTCTGGGAGCTCCACGCTCACTCCTCAGCTATTCCATGAATCCAAAACTCCTCTGAAAAAAACAAGTCTATTGAGAATGGTTATGTTTGTAGAGTGTTGCTAAAAAAAGAAATTACGTAGGGAAGGCCTACCTAATTCTTAATGCCCACCCCCCCCCCCGCCCCACTCTTGGGTGGCTGTCCCAGATGTGGCGTCTCGGGGAACCTGTCGCTGCTGCCCAGACGCATTACTCTCTCTCCACGGCAACTTGCGGAGACCCCCGGAAGCAGCGTGCTAGCATCCGGCACAGGGCGCCTGGACCACGTGCCTCCGGGCTACGTCGCCCTCTTGCTCTCCGCCTTAAAGCTTCTGCACAGAGGCTCGTCACCTCGACATTCCACCTGCCACCTCCTGGTCCACAACCTTGACGACACTGCGCCGACTGGATCTGACGGGCAGAAGGCGGCAACACTTCGGACGCCTCGGTGACGCGGAAGGAAACGAGACGGGGAGTTTTTGGGGGACGGGGGGGAGGCCGGAGCATCAGCCACAGCTCCTCCCGGTGGAATTCAAGGGGCTGCCCGGCACGCGCCCTGCCAGCCGCACACGGCTGGGGAGGTTTCTGGAAGCAACGCGCACGTGTGAGTGGCTAAGTCTGACACACTGGCCGAGTCGCCCATAGAAGCTGTCTTCCGGTGACCGGAGCAAGTCCAGGCTCCTCGCGCACACGGGCCCGTCACCAGCAAAGTCAACACCAGAGATCCTGCCCGAAGCCCCGTCAGGTGTCGCAGGAGAGCCACAGGGCACCTGCCCAGGGTGTGGAAGAGCAGCCACGAAAACCCACCCCCTCTCCTGCGGCCAGTCGCTTTCCTGCTGAGAAACCGCCCCCGGCTTGCCGCTCGGCCCCGGTGGAGATGGAACGAGGACCCGCGATGCCTGGCGACTGCGCCGCCCGAGCTCCCGTGACCGGGTGTCATCTGACCGTCCAGCCACGCTGCCGAGCGTGTGCCACGGCCACCGGCCGGCAAATGGACACGGCGTGTCGGGGACGGAGCCCGCGTGCCTCCCCTTCCTCGGTCCACACCCGCGGTCTGGCGGCGCTCCCGAGGAGGGAAGAAACGGCTCACTTTCCGGACACGCCCCGCGGTAGGCTGGCCCCAGCTGGGGGCACAGAGGTGGCAGGGACCGCTCCACCCGGGGCAGCCCCGGGACAGTGGGGACCGCCGGCCCCGAGCGGGCAGAGCTGCGGGCTGTCGTTGTGGTCTCCACTGTGCCAGGACAGCGACGCCCGGACGCGGGTCCCTCGTTCACGCTAGCTCGAAGTGGGGATTCTGCAGAACCCAACCACGGGAACCCGAGCGGGCTTCTCAGAGACCGACAGTGGGGGCTGAACCCGCGTCCCAGACTGTTCTTTCCCCTCCCCTGGGGGCAGCCTTTCATTCATCTGAACCTTCTCCATGTGTCCATTCTGTCTCCCACGCCTGTCTGCGCCTAGGGGTTATGACTCTGATACTGTGTACCCTCAGAATAACATGGTCATGATACATGTATGATTCTGCAACTTGCGTTTTTTTTTTTGGTTAAAAATATATTCTTTTTTCGAAAGTTTATTTACTTATTTTGAGAGGGAGGGAGGGAGAGAGAGGTGGGTGGGAGGGCGGAGGGAGGGAGAGAGGTGGGAGGGGGAGGGGGGAAGAGGGGGAGAGGGAGGGAGGGAGGGAGGGAGAGAGAGAGTATATGAATCCTAAGCAGGCTCCACACCATCAGCACGGAGCCCCGTGCCGGGCTCAAACTCACGAACTGGGAAATCGGGACCTGAGCCGAAATCAAGACTCGGACACTTAACCGACTGAGCCACCCAAATGCCCCTTAAAAATATATTTCTGACAAACACTTTTTCCATTCTTCTTACTGGCTACATGGTGTTCTATGATACGCCCATCCCAGGATTTACTGACCCCCCCCCCCCCCCCCCCCTCAGTGAGGAGACGTGGTTGTTTCTGGCACTCTCTCTTCTGGCCATCTCTCTACTATGTGCCCTGCTCCCGAGATGGATCGACGACTACCACTGCCATCTGTGTCTACAAAATACTCTGCTCCGACCCTTCAAATGCTTGCTTAACTTTGCTCTCCCCGTGACAGCCCCCCCGCTTCCCCTGGTGACAAATTTTAGCTCCTTCAAAGCCGAGGGCCTCACAGGATTCGTGGCTTCCAGGGGATGATGCACACAGCTTCTATTAATTAGGAAGGTGATATCACTGGATCAGTGACCTCTGACAACCCACAAAACATCCCGTTTTTCAAGCATCGCTCACTCGGCTCAATTTTAAATTCAGGAGAAAGTCAACTCCTTGACAAGGGAAAAGCCGAGCAGGAGGGAAAGCAGATACAGGTCTTATCAGCCATCACTTACTTTTCTGTTGGTGGAAAACCCAGGGTCAGGGATGGGGTTCTTGGAAAAGTAACACGCCTTTTGGGGAGTGGGAACAAGGGGGAGGTGGGGTGATCTAGCAGCGGTTTATTTTGGGAACTGAGAATTCCCAGCTGTGTTCCTACTGAAATGTGCAGTTACAGCAGCAGAGACTGAGTTTCCTGAAGTTACTGTCTGCCGGGCTCCCTGGATGGTAGCGTAGCGGACGCCTCCCTGTCCTCGCCGTGTCAAAGAATCAGAGGGTCTTAGGGTTCAGAAGCAACCTTGAAGGTTACCTGGTCTGAAGCGAATACAACTAAGTCACAGGATAGAAGATCAGGTTACAGAAATCAGCTGTAGTTCTAGATGATGACAAAAACACAGCTGGAAATGACATTACACAAGAACAAGCCGTTTTCACGTTCCTGAGTCCTGCGTAGCCCGCACTGAATGTGGATAAAGTGGCCACAAGACACCAGGTGTCGTCCGACGAGCCACAGGGACAAGTTGCTGGGAGGGACAACCAGGCTGCGGGAGGGACGAGGAGAGGCCCGGAGCGTGGGGCAGAGCCGGCCCCGTCTGGGCACATATCTCCCGGGATGGCCCCGGAAGAAGTGACAGAGGCTGGAGCACCTTCCCCCTACCTGAGCTCCGCAGGGGGGCCAGCTCACACCTTTGCCCGCGACCTGCCTGGAAGGGCTTCTTCTTTCCTGAGTCCCCCCACTCCGGTCCCCTGGGAGCCCACCAATTCCTGGCTCGGTGGCTGCTTCTGGGAGCACAAGCGAAGACACTCCTTTGTAAAGATTTATGCACAAATACGCACACTAGATACCTATGTGCGTATATACTTATCGCATTGGATGTAATCTGATCATTACGTCGACTGTATTGTCCAGGACTTTTCACGCATGATTAGGTCATATCGGTACAAAATTAGCTGCGACAAGCACACTTTTAATACCAAAATGGTTGGGTTCAAAATTTTTCTACTAAAAGAGATCAACAGAGCTCTCTCTCAAGAGATGATCTACCTTAGTCTTTTTTTTCTTTTTAACCAGTATCATTTCAAATTAATTTATTGCACATTCTACTACGTAACTAAGAGAAAAGCTCGGGCTATCCCGAGGGAGGCATTAGTTTAATGGTTAATGGCTCAGGCTCTAACATGTGAGACAGACCCCGCCTCTTACCAGCTGTGTGGACTAAGCTATTGAATTCTAGAATCTATGGATTAAACTGTTCATTTAAGCTCTTTGACTCCAGAACGACCGCCCTTATCTGGAGGAAGAGAGCGGTTTATGGCACGTTCTTTCCACGGCTGCCACGGGGACCGAGAACACGGACGACAGCGATGTGGGGGCACGACACACCACGTGCGGAGCGTGGGGTGTCCCTGGGCTTGTCCCCGAGGTGGAGGCGTGCCAGCCGTCCGTGCGAATGGTGCACACTTACTTGTAACGTTGTATCAAACACCACAAGCTTTGAACTGGTGGGAACGATGTCGTAACACTTGTGTGACCTCATGAAGCGCATGTAGACGCCACTCTCTGAGTCTTCTGCTGAAAAGGAAAGAAAAAAGGCAGACGTCAGTAGTGACAAAGGACTTCCTCATCAGCTGAAGAGTACGTATGAGAGACCTGCAGCTACCAGACTTCATGGAAACCGTGAGCGGTCTGCCGCATAAGAGTGAGAAGGCAAAGACGTTCACTCGTGCTGATTCTTTCTGTTCAACACTGCTGGACGCCCTCACCGGTACGGAAAGGCAAGGAGAAAACCAAAGGCATACGGACGGCACAGGAGAAAGGAAAACTGTATCTGCAGACCGTATGATTTTTTTTTTACACAGAAAGTACCAAAGAATCTACAAAAAGTTCCCAGGCCTAGAAAAAAAAAAATGAGGTTAGCAAGGTCACGATACAGCGTTAATGAAAACAAACATGTAACTTACAAATACATAATCTACATAATTGCTCAGTGGAAACATGGATCTACACAGGGAGACAAAGCACTGAAAACAGTAACTACGTGGACATGTACGCAGATTATTTAAATCTTCGTAAATGTTAATTGACAGTTGGTGAAAGGGACGGCAGTGATTCCTGGGGGGTTACGGCACATTCGTACCGTGGGGGGTACGGCGTATTTGTACGTGAACTGCCCGCCACCACCATCCAACCGATGATGCAGAAATCTGGGCTTCCTCCTTGTCCCGCCGCCTCCTCCACCCTCACCCATTTGTCACGACTCACTGCAGAGTTTACCACAAATGTCTCCTAATCCGTCCACGTCTCTCTACCTCCACGGCTGCTGGCCTGGCTCCGACAAACGCCCTAACTTCCTGACTGGTCTCTCTGCTTTTGATCTCGTTCTCTTCAACGGCTGCCCACACCGCGCCCAGAATGGATTCGGTCACGTCACCCCTCTGCTGAAAACACTTCAACGGCTTTCAGGGAAGACAAAATCCTTCAAGACCCGGCCTGAAAGACGCATCCCCTCCGGATCCCCGGCCTCGTCTGCCAAGTGCCTGCGCCCCAGTGTCCCCGCAGCTGCGAGGCCTTCTCTTAGTCCCTCCTAAATGCGACGCTCTCTCCTTCTACAGGAGCTTCAACCACCCTCTCCTCCGTCTTCGACACTCTGCCCATCTCTTCTTGGCCCCGTGAAATCCTCCCGCACTAGAGCTCAGCTCGAGGACACGACGGGGAAGTTGCGGAACCGGAATTTAGACCCGGATGCCTCTGGATTCCAAAGCTGTGATCCCAGCCGGGGTGATGGATCGCCCACCGCCCCCGCCTGCAGTGGCCTTGCTCCTAACCTGTCCTCACGGTTCAGCTCTAAGTAGAGACCTCCAAGAGACTTCTCTGACAACTTCGCTCAGCCCACACTGATCTGTACATTTGGGGAAGATTAAAACTACCTGGGGGGAAAAATTACTTTATTGTATTTAGGAATGAGCAAATGAAGTGTTCAACAGCGTGACACTGAGCAAGTTCCTCGACTGTGGAAGGAGCCCTTGGTATTCTGGTATTTCCTACTATCGTAAACGCTCAGTATATGCCGCCTGTTCGTGACAAACCACGTGAACACCCCCGAATCTCCGTGTTCACTCCTGACCCCTCTCCCAGGTACCATACTTCGTAATTCTACCATTCCCGTCACCTCCCGGCCAGCTCCCTCCTCCAGTATCTCCCCTCCTGCGCGTGGGATGGTCCGGCGTCTTGGTCTGGCGTTCGCGAGCCTCTGTGGTCCGGCTTCTCTGTTTTCCCGCCTCGCGTCCCCACGTCGGCAAGCGGCTCCCTGCCAAGTTCCCTGCCGGATTTAATCTCACTTTCTGGCTTGTCTGTTCCGCTTTAACTTCAACGTCTTTCTCTACTTTTCCTTGTCCCGTTTCAGCCCAGCCTCAGATGCCAAATTATCCACCAAACAGGTGAACGTTTGAGTGTTCACTACGGGCTAAGGATTTTTTATATTGTACGCTAAGTGTTACAATCAATTACCTCCTTCAATTTATAGAACGACTCTGAGGGCAAACGCCTTCATTTCTTCGCTCTGCCCACGAGCCGACGGGAGGTGAGGAGGGGCTGAGGAACTGGCCTAGAGTCAGCACTTAGAAGTAACCACAGAGGGATCCAAATCCACGTCCGAGAGAGACTCCGATGCGTCTCAAGAGAACTCCGCAGTTTCAACTATGCACGCACACACGCACGTCCGACCGATGCCCGGGACGTGCTACGGTCCACACCCCGTGTCCCTGCTGAGACATAAAGATGAACAGCACAGGCGCAGTCTCTGCCCCCCATGCTCACACGCTGGTGGAGAAGGAGGGCACCTGGACAGACGCCGCGTGGCAGGAGAAACCCTGGACCGCGTGAGGTCACGCGGGCGCACAATCCCCCCGGGGCCACAAAGGCAAGGAAGTCTAACCACGTGCCCTTCTGAAGGCGTACCGACGTCCACCTGGGTTTCTCATCAGCTGTCCCTTTACAGCTCGTTCTCGGCGATCCGTGCAGCCCGAATACTCTTCTCCTTCTGGGGCGCTCCCTCCTTCGAACGACCGGGATCTTACTCATCCACTGCCTTCGTTCATTCAGCGAGTCACTACCGCGTGCGGTCTCAGCGGGGGTTCTCCCGGAGCGGGTCAGTTCGGATTTGCACGAGGCTTCTCTCATGACCTCGGTGTTGGGGTTATGTGTTTTGGGCAGAAGACTGACCGCAAGGTAAGGCGCCGTCTCGCCCCACCGCATCAACGGCACCTGCCGTCGACACGACTTCCCACGTGGCTCGGTAGCATCAGTCGGTTTCTCTCCGGCGGTGACTTTCTCCTCCTTCCGCGCGGCAGAAGTCTTGCGAGGAAGTCTGCACGCGCGGCCCACATTCAAAGGGTCAGGCGTTATGGGCCACCTCCTCCAGGGGAGGGCATCTACCTGAATTACTCAGGACTCTTCCGCACGGGACTATCTACCTGTCTCTATCAGCATGGATTCCTAAGGTTCATTTTATACTCTGACTTACAAACCTACACCGCACGGGGAGGGGTGAGGAAGGCCGCGGGGCGCCCACCCTCCCCGCCGGCGGATCTGTGCGTGGCTGGGGAGCAGGCTCCGCGTCCAGACGGCCTCCCGCCCCGGCTCTGACGCCCCGCGGGCGCCCCCAGGACTTCCGTGCTCACGCACACGGCCTCCACGTCAGCGGGGAGTTTGTGGAGAGCTGGGCTGGCTGAGCTCTTTCTCCGTGCGTGCTGCCTCGGCCGGCGGTGGTGATGCGACGGCGGCTCCCCCGGTCCCTGCCCCAACACACACCAGCCTCCGCGACAGGAGACATGCATTTCTTCCGTCACCAGTGTCTTTCATCAGTATGGCGCTTCTGTGACGGTTCACGAGCCGGTAAGGCAACGACGAACAGACTGTTACCAGAAGTCCACGAGTTATTCAGCAGGCCCTAGTTTTTCTTCCCCCCAGGACGTCACAGGACATTCAGCCCTGGCTCGTCAGGCCTCTCGGCTGAGGGTTTTGAGGAGGACCTACAACATTTAAAAAATTTTTATGTATTTTTTAATTCAGTTTATTTATTTGAGAGCGTGAGTGCACAGATGAGTGAGCGGGGAAGGGGCAGAGAGAGGGGGAGAGAGAGAATCTCAAGCAGGCCCTACGCGGTCAGCACAGAGCCCGACACGGGGCTCGAACCCACAAACCGCGAGATCATGACCTGAGCTGAAGTCAAGAGTCGGACACGTAACCGGCTGAGTCACCCAGGGGCCCAAACGTTTTTTTTTAAATGTGAGAAGCTTGGCCAAAGAAAGCAAGATGTTAAATACGTAAAGCACATTATGACAAAATTTGATCCTGTAATAAGGACAGATTATTACTGTTGCGATAAAACGGCATGAATAACAAAAGCGTTCGTAACTTAAGTTAGGAAAATCAAGCGAAATATTATAAAACGTCGTGGTTTCCCTCCACGGAGTGTAAACTTTCAGATTATCGGCAGCACCACTCGTATTATTTACGCTCTGATGAAGTCTCCAATCGCAAGTGAAGAAAGAAATGGGACGAAACAGAAAGTAAGAGGGATGTGGAATTAAAGTAAAAAGAAAAAAACCCCAAACCCAAGACCATTCAATGAGAACAGGTTGTCTGGAACGCGTGATTCAAGTTCTCGAGAACGCGAGGATTCGGACTCCCACTACTCGAAGGGAGCCCGGGGTTACGACGGCATCGGTGTCCCGTTCCTCATTCCTGGCCCTGCTGTTCCAGGTCGTCCCGGCACAGGACCAGAATTATGGAGCATCACACTGGCGCTTGAGCTACTGGGTTTGGAAGGACCCCTCCTCCGAGGACGCGCTGACCTACCGCTGGCCGAGCGGCTGCTGAAGGGGACTACTGGGAAGCAGAAACTGGGGTGAGGGGTTCGATTTCTGAAGATTAAGGAAAGAATTCGAAGAACGCAGCAACTAAGTGTAAACGCGACCACACACACGCGGGGTGGGAAAGCGTGAAAGCCAGCATTTCCTAGGGCAGGTCCGACTCCGTCCCCCCTGACAAGCCCTCACTACCTCACGACACACTACACGTCGTCGCACAGCACAGGGTCTCCGCCACCTGACCCCATTCCCCCCTCCCGGCCTCCTCTCCGACCACACCCTCTGGGAATCGTCCACTCTCAGGCCGGACTGACACTTCCCTTCCAAAGGATTCTGTGAAGTGTGGGAAGTTCAGCCCGGGGAATGCGCTCCTTGGGTTCCCGCCTCCGCTCTGCGCATGCTGTCCTGTGTTCTGGAGGCGCGCTCTGCCGTCCCGTTTCTGGCCCACTGAAATCCCACCTGCCTTCTGGCAGCTGAATAGTGGCTCCCCAAAATCTGTGCCCAGCTGGAACATCAGAACGAGACTTTGTATTTGGAGTCAGGGTCTCTGCGAGTGAAATTACAGCAAGGAACGGGAGATGAGACCGGCCTAGATTAGGTTGGGCCCTAAATCCAAAGACCAATGACCTACAAACCACAGAAGACGAGACACAGGCGGAGGCGGCCACGGGAGGACGAGGCAGGGGCTGAGTCATGCAGCCACGGGCCAAGGGCCGCCAAGGACTGGGGGCGACCCCTAGAAGCTAGGAGAGTCGAGGACAATCACCTTGAATGAAGTTCTATCGTTCTAAGCTGCTATGTTTGTGACGGGGGCCTCAGAAAACTAACGTGGCTTCAAAGTTCAGTTCAAGGACCCGGAACACCTTCCGTGAAGCCTTCAGGTCGGAAGTAATTGCTCCTTTTAACATTCCCATTAGTGCTCTGTGAGCAATTAGCTTCTGGAGTCGTGGTACGCCTTGTACTAAAGTTACAGGTCTGCTTTCCTTTTAGACGGTAGCTTTGTGAGACACCGGACAGGCCTCCAGCAAGTTCCCAGGAGGTGTCAGGACAGGCTCGCACCTGCCGAATGGCAGAAAGACTCATGAGTAAAATGCGGAGGACAAAGTATGAGTCCAGGATTACTGTATTGCCTATCTATCCTTTGAGACAGAGACAGACACAGAGAGACAGAGCAGGGGAGGGTCAGAGAGAGAGGGAGACACAGAATCCGAAGCAGGCTCCAGGCTCTGAGCTGTCAGCACAGGGCCGGATCCGTAACTGGACCCCATGAACCATGAGATCATGACCTGAGCTAAAGTCGGACGCTTAACTGACTGAGCCACCCAGGCGCCCCCCAAAGCACTCCAGTTTAAAAGAATGCTGGTGAATCTAGATTTAATGATCAGTAAAGAAACTTTACTTATACACCTTTGTAAGACTGAAGGCTTGAAAAGGGATGTTTTTGTCACGAAATGATGCATTTGTGGAAGCGCCCCATGTCATTTTTTTTAAAGTGTAACAGCATTGGGGCGCCTGGGTGGCGTAGTCGGTTAAGCGTCCGACTTCAGCCAGGTCATGATCTCGCGGTCCGGGAGTTCGCGCCCCGCGTCAGGCTCTGGGCTGATGGCTCAGAGCCTGGAGCCTGTTTCCGATTCTGTGTCTCCCTCTCTCTCTGCCCCTCCTCCGTTCATGCTCTGTCTCTCTCTGTCCCCCCAAAAATAAATAAACGTTGAAAAAAAAATAAAGTGTAACAGCATTAATCTAAAGCTTGAAAAGTGGTTGCAAGCATATTTTATATTGAAACTATTTTCTAATTCCACTGGACAAAACAAAAAGTAACTGAATTGAGCAAAACTACAGAAGACGTTAAAATGTCCACGTTATTATACAGATTTTAAAACCCTGAAAATACAGCAAAACAACTTGACAAATTCACATTTCAGAGATAACCTCTAGAGTCATAAATTACTTTTTACAACACCGATTTACGTGGAATTTTAATTTAGAAAGACTCTGTAAAAACTGAATTCTAAGATGCTGTGATGCTCTGGCATTTCTAGCCTTAACGGTACAAAGACGAAAAGGACAGACTGTCACTGATAATTAGTCTAAGAAAGGCGAGACTCCCACAGAAGGAGAGCGAGACGAAGGGGCAGGTGGAAGGTGCTGGAAGTCTGGCTGGGAGTGGCTCGCAGACGGCTCAGTGGTGGGGATGGGAGAGAAGGGAGCAGCGGCCGGCTTCGGCGACGCAGCGACTCCCTAACCGTGTTGAGGCAGGACGCCTTCTGCCCGCTCGGGGCCAGACGTGTCGGGAGACCATTCGGACTCTGCAGACAGCAGGTCAGGGGACGCAATTAAAGCCTGTACGGAGGGCGACTGCTCCCTTCCGTGTGCTGTCCTAACTAAATCAGCCCCTGGCGTCCTCCCCGGCAGACGAAAACCGCGAGCCAGTCCCAGGGTTGTCTTAACAGAGCCGTAGGGGCTGGGGGCCTACAGGACCGATGGAAGGGGGGGCCCCTCACAGGGATGGTGGCCTGTCCTTGGGGGCAGGCTTTTCAAGCTGCCGTCGGGCAACCGCGGGGAAGAGGCTCTGCTAGGCCACGGCCGGCAACACGCACACCTGACTCCAGGCCACATCCCGCCTCCTTCATTCGCCACGACCGAACACTGCACCTTGGGTGACATCACGGGTCACGGTCATAGATCCAAACCACATCTCAAAGAGCTAAGTGTGCACGGATGAAGGCATTTTGAAACAAACATCACGTGTCACCCCGAACTTCACTGAAAAACCCTCTAAACAAAAAGCCCGACTCCTTATCTCCAATCCCCACGAATTTTTTTTAAATATATTTTTCATTTTTTTTTAATGTTTATTGAATTTTAAGAGATATATAGAGAAAGACAGAGCATGGGCAGGGGAGAGACAGAAAGAGGGAGACACGGAACCCGAAGCAGGTTCCAGGCTCTGAGCTGTCAGCACAGAGCCCAACACGGGGCTTGAACTCATGAACCGTGAGATCATGACCTGAGCCAAAGTCAGACGCCCAACCCACTGAGCCACCCAGGTGCCCCTCCAATCCCCACGATTTTAACTTAATATACAGACCTTGCATTCTAATTCCACTAAAGATCAATGTTAGTTTTCCTTTTAATTTGTTAAATGTTTATTTTTGAAAGAGAGAGAGATAGAGGGAGGGAGAGACAGAGAGAGAGGGAGACAGAGAATCTGAATCAAGCTCTGCGCTGTCAGCACAAAGCCTGATGTGGGACTCGAACTCACGAACCATGAGATCAAGACCTGAGCCGAAGTCAGATACTCAACCAACTGAGCCACCTAGGTGCCCCAATGTTAGAGGGTTTTTTTTTTTGTATTTTTCATCTTTTTAATGTAAAAAATTAAAAAAAAAATAATGTTTATTTTTGAGACAGAGAGAGAGAGAGAGAGAGAGAAAGAGGGGGGGGGCAGAGAGAGAGGGAGACAGAGAATCCAAAGCAGGCCTCCAGACTCTGAGGTGTCAGCACAGAGCACGATGCGGGGCTCAAACTCACAGGCTGTTGAGAGCATGACCTGAGCCCAAGTTGGACACATAACTGACTGAGCCACCCAGATGCCCCTAAAAAAATTTTTTTTAATGTTTATTTATTTTTGAGAGAGAGAAGGATTGCGAGTGGGGGAGGAGCAGAGAGGGAGAGACACAGAATCCAAAACAGGTTCCAGGCTCTGAGCTCTCAGCCCAAAGCCCGATGTGGGGCTCAAACTCATAAACCGTGAGATCGTGGCCTGTGCTGAAGTCTGATGCTTAACCCACAGCCACCCAGGTGCCCCAATATGTTAGTTAAAAAAAAAAATTTTTTTACCCTTTATTCTACATTTTGAAACACAAGTTTACCTAATACATACGGTATCTTTTATTTTTTTAGAAGACCATTGAAAATAGTTGAGCAAGAAATGGGAACGAGGAAGTTGAAGTATACGGAAAAGACCACACTCATGTAAGTTTCCCTAAAGTGCTTAGAAACGCAAATATTAACAAAGCCAAAGCTTAAATATAATTTTACAGGTATGAGGTTTACCCACTCTATCGGTAAAGTTCTTTTCCAAGAAGTAGGGTCCTGTTTTTGTTACGAGGCGGTAAAATAAATGAAGTGCATTCGATTTGTTCTCTCCATGCTTTCTGCATTTGGGATCGAGCGAGCCAGAGGTGAGTACCTCTGCGGAGGGAACTGCATCAGCTCTGCTAGGCAAGGGCGGTCAAAGACTTGGCAGAAAGAAGTGTGGGTAGGTTAAAGGCACGCCGGCTCCCCAGCGAGTGCAAAACGGGCTGCAATAAATGCCCAAGAGATGTCACAAATGTCACAAACAACGCCGTGACCTTGAAACCGTATGGGATGTCCCCCCCATTTCAAAATGGCTTCATGTTTAATCTTGGGAACCACACGACTGAAGCATCCACCCTCCCCTACGTTCCCTCGTTCTCAGGACACAGATTATTAACCTGAAGCGACGGGGAGGACCGAGGTTAGTTCACAGAGGTCAAGTCCCAAGCACCGACGGGTGGGCAGGGTGGAGACCGCCCTGACGCCCTACGCCAGGAAGCACTTCACTGCTGCCCGGCAGCTTCTGTCAAGTATGTTCCCAGCAATTTAAAGGCATTTCCTTCTCTCTCTCTAGCTTACTAAGGATTTTGTTAAAGGCACATATTTATCAATTGCTATTTCAGTGTCTACTGAGATGACCAGAGGGTTTTCTCCTTTAACCTGCTGACATTAATTCCTTAGCGATTTCTTAAGAAGCTGCGGTTTTCTTGCATTTCCAGGACAGCACCCAGCGTGGTCACCGTGCAGCGCGTGGCTCCTTTTGCTGATGCTTACGCAGGGGTTCTGCCCGTATTTTCAAGGCCAGGCTAATCATCGGGTTTCTTCCGTGCCATCAGCTGGTCTGGGTGTCAGGATGAAGCTAGCTTCACGGAATGTGCGTGGAAGCTGCCACCTTTTTCTACGCCCTAAAACCACGTGAGTAACTTACACAGCATTTGTTCCTTGAAGGTTTTACAGAGTGCACCCACTGACAGGCGGAGCACTGGCCCTCTTTTGCAGGGGCAGGGGAAGGAAGGCTTAGGACTTTTTTTTTTAAGCTTATTTATTTATTTTGAGAGAGAGGGAGAGACAGCGTGAGTGGGGGAGGGGTAGGGAGAGGGAGAGGGAGAGGGAGGGAGGGAGGGAGGGAGGGAGGGAGGAAGAGGAGAGAGAATCCCAAGCAGGCTCTGCACTGTCAGCACACAGCCCGAAGCGGGGCTCAAACCCACTAACTGTGAGATCATGACCTGAGCCGAAACCGAAGAGTCAGATGCTTAAGTGACTGAGCCACCCAGGTGCCTCGACTTTATTTATTTTGAGAAAGAGAGAGAGGGCACACACGAGCGGGGGAGACGCAAAGAGGGAGGGAGAGAATCTGAAGCAGGCTCGATGCTGTCAGCACGGAGCCCACGTGGGCTCACAAACCATGCGATCACGTCCTGAGCCGCGATCAAGAGTCAGATGCTTAATGGACAGCCACCCAGGCACCCCAAGGCTGAGGACTTTTAATTCCTTTTTTTAAGAAACAGCTTTATTGAGCTATAATTCACATCCATAGATAGAGTTCACCTATTTAAAGTGTATGATTCAACTATGACTACTTTTAAATTTCTTTTATGATGACTGAAACAAGTTTTTTTAAATTTATTGATATAATTTGGTCTACTCAGGTTTCTTTTAAATGCTATTTCCTAAATCTTCGCATTCACAATTTAGAGATCCCCCCCCCCCCACCCCTTATTTCTAAAGCTTTGCATTGTCACTCATGACATTCTTGAACACATCTGACAAAGGTTTACCCCCTTTTTTGGTCTTTTCCCAGAACTAAGTTTTTGGTTTTCTTGAGCATGACTACCTTTTGTGTTCATTTTCACTGACTGCTGTCATTTCAGTAGGACTTTACGAGGGAAAGGAGACAAATGAACGTGTTCAGCAAGTCATGTGGAGTCACAGCATGGCGGCCAGCCCAGTCGGGTGGGCAGAGACCGGGAGTCCCCCCGCAGTGGGCCATTCGGGCAGGACGCTGCTCGCGCTGACCCGTCCCCCTCGGCCACGGCTTAGGCACTTGTCCACGGTGCGCGCACGCCCCTGGGTCCGGCAGTACGGCGGGTCCTCCTACAGCGGGCCCTCTGGCCCCCCCACCGTGGCGCATTGTCTGCAGATGGGGCGCGAACAGGAGACCCCTTTACGGGGCCCCCGGGCTCCTCCCCCGGGGACTGCAGGTCCCAGCGGGACGGGGTGTGGAAGCCAGAACGGGACAGAGCTAGACCAAATCCAGGTTAGAACTGTCACCACCTTGGGTGTGACTTCGGGCAGGCGCCCGCATTTCTCCACTTGTCACGGGGGGATAACGCTATCTCCTTGCAGGGTGGCTCGGAGGGAATGGGGACAGTCCGACCCCCGGTCCCCAATGCTGCCGACCGGCCAGCACGGGCAGCGCTCACATCAAGTCCGCCAGCACACGTGCTTAACCACTGGTGACTGCGACCCCGAAAGTCCCCCTCGGCTGCCTCGTGGGCCCTCCTCGGGCCGTCACCTCAGCCGTACCTGCGGGCACTGTCCTGCCCGGCAGGGGAGGAAGCAAATGCTATACTCCTGTCACTTAATCCACATATAATCCTATTAGCTGGAGGCTGCTAGTCTGTCCCAGTTACGGATGAAACTGACGCTCGAAATAACTGGCCTGAGGTCTCGCGGCGACTACGTGGAAGGAACGGGACTCCAAGCCGGCTCTGCCCCCGTGCTCTCAGGGACTATGACACGAAGGACATGTGCAACTCAAGGGGGGTGGGGCACACATACGCTCCAAAGCTCGAGAGGTCCGTGTGGCAGGTGAGAGCCAAACACAGGGTATAAATGCGGACGTGTGTGTTCCCGAGGAGGTCCTCACGGAACAGGTGACCTATAAAACAAGTGGCAACAGCTTGCTGCGAGTGACAGGTGACCAATGTATAACGGTGAATCACGGGGGTTCCGTAAATTAAGATTCACAGGAAACAGCTCAGAGCGGGAAAGCAGCAGCAAATTAAGCAGATTAAAAAGTGACAACAGTTTAACTCAGAGGTCCCCAAATCGGTTTCCTCCTCCAAACTGCCGCCCCGTTTCTCATCGGACATAGGCGAGGCTTCTTTCCCCCTGACGTCAGTGCCGCTGCAATCCCAGCCACAGAAGAAAGATCTAAGAGACGTTGCCGGATTACGTAAGCAGGTCCTCTGCTGTCACCCCGCACGCCCCCACCTGTCACCACTCTGTGATCGGGAGGCAGTAACTTGGCAAATGGATTTCCACCGACGGCCTTTCACAGAAACGCCTTATTTCTTTACAAGAAAGAACACTTTCTAAAACGCGAAGCTTATGTGCCCGAGTCAAGTCGAAAGCTCCTCACATGGGGAACAAACATGTACTGGAAACGGAAGTCGTCTTCACCACGGCATCTTTTTAAAAAAAAATTTTTTTTTTCAACGTTTATTTATTTTGGGGACAGAGAGAGACAGAGCATGTACGGGGGAGGGGCAGAGAGAGAGGGAGACACAGAATCGGAAACAGGCTCCAGGCTCTGAGCCATCAGCCCAGAGCCCGACGCGGGGCTCGAACTCCCGGACCGCGAGACCGTGACCTGGCTGAAGTCGGACACTTAACCGACTGCGCCACCCAGGCGCCCCCACCACGGCATCTTTGAAACACGGCAACTGTTAAGTTTTCAGTCCCCACCCTCACGGAGCTCACAAGTCAGTGACAAAGAAACACAAGGAAACTCGTTTCTCCTTAACAGCCCGTATAGATATCCAGGGAGGACATGCGAAGTCCTCTCTGGGGCTGTCGGAAAGGCTCCCCTAGGGAAGTGACATCGGGGCTGAGAGCTGACGAAAAGTAGCAGGTGGCCGGGAGGAGAGGAAGCGCAGCCCGGGGAGGGGGGGGCGCGGCCTGCGAATGTCCGGCAGCCGAGGCACCAAGCAGGGCGGCCGGGACAGGTGCAGGGAGCCGCGAACACAGACACACAAGAAGGGGAGGCAGGGGCAGGCACCAGGAACGGCGGAGCGCAGGGCAGGAAACCTGAGCACGGTAGTGATGTGACTTGTGTGTGTGTGTGTGTGTGTTTTATTAAATTTTTTAACGTTTATTTATTATTGAGAGACAGCACGAGCAGAGGAGGGGCAGAGAGAGAGAGAGACACAGAATCCGAAGCAGGCTCCAGGCTCCGAACTGTCAGCACAGAGCCCGATGCGGGGCTTGAACTCACGAACCGCGAGATCGTGACCGGAGCCGCGGAAATCGGATGCTTAACCAGCTGTGCCACCCAGGTGTCCCACGTATGTGCTTTTATAAAACACCTCCGGGGGCAGCAGCTGAACTTGACTGGAGGGTGGAGCAGGTGCTGGGAGACAGCGGGCTGCTTAACAGGTCAGCAGCAACACGGACGGGCTGGCCCCGAGTGACGGCCGGAGTGACGGGCACTGGCAACGGTCCGAGGGCTCCATCACCCGGACGCGGGCACACAAGCTCCGGCATCACTCCTGTTACAACGACAGCGAGGCGGACGTGATGCCACTTACTGAATTCGGCCGGCCGAAACCAGGGAGGAGGGGGTGCAGGAGGCTAGAACAGAGGCCGCGGGCGAAGTGGTCGGCAGAGGTGGCCAGCGGCAGCTGCGTACTCAGGAGAGATGTGGGTGAGGTGTCTGTTTGGGCATCATCAGTTATGAAGCACTGTGGTCACGAAACCCGTGGGATTAAATTTTTATTTTTTAATTTTTTAATTTTTTTTTCAACGTTTATTTATTTTTGGGACAGAGAGAGACAGAGCATGAACGGGGGAGGGGCAGAGAGAGAGGGAGACACAGAATCGGAAACAGGCTCTAGGCTCCGAGCCATCAGCCCAGAGCCTGACGCGGGGCTTGAACTCACGGACTGCGAGATCGTGACCTGGCTGAAGTCGGACGCTTAACCGACTGCGCCACCCAGGCGCCCCTTATTTTTTAATTTTTAAAAAAGATTTTATTTTGAGAGACAGAGACTCTCAAGTAGGCTTCACGCTCAGAGCGGAGCGTCGAGCCCGATGCGGGGCTCAATCTCACAACCCTGAGATCGTGACCTGAGCCGCAATCAAGAGGTGGACACTTAACCGACCGAGTCACCCAGGCGCCCCCAAATACATGGCATTAAAACACGGGGCAACAGGCCCCGGGGAAGTAAAGTGATGGCAGAGAGCAAGGCGGCGGACAAGAGGGCGGGTAGGCACAGGGCAGGGCGGCCGGGAGCAAGTTCGACATCCCGCGCTCTGGAAACAAGAGTCGGGACCATCAAGGAGAGAAAAGCAACGGCCAGACGTGCGTGAGGTGGCCACGAGGGGGCTGTGCGGTACACGGGAGCAGAGACCATCTTTGTGGACTGTTACTAAGAGTTGAAGGGAAGAAGGGGCCTGACAGGTGTCCCCCGGAGTCTGCACCGGGCAGCCCCTGGAAATGGCCTCGGTGGCTCAGGCGGAACGTGCCGGGGGTGGGAACGCGTAGAGGGTTTCTGAGGAAAAGAGGATTGCGGCCTGGTTACGCACCCTGGCTCAGAGCACAGGACCGTATTTGAAACCTGGTTCTCCACCTTCCCACATACGTCCCGGAGACGGTGACTGAACCTCTTACTTTCTTGATTTCTTCCTCTATAAAATAGGGATGACAAAAATATTTACGTCTCGAGGCTATTGAGAGGATTAGATAAACGTGAACACTGACAACAGTGCTCAGTGCACTTCATGCACGCTGGTTAGGAGAACCTCCAATACCGGATATAAACCATCTTTCCATTTCTTCCGAGTCAACTCCAAATGCTCTGTCAGGCTTCCCACTTTAAAATCCGCAGAGGGGCGCCTGGGTGGCTCAGCTGGTCGAATAAACGTCTGACTCTTGATTTCAGCTCAGGCCATGAGTTCAGCTCACAGTCCGTGAGTTCGAGCCTCACGCGGCACTCTCTCTCTCTCTCTCAAAATACATAAGTAGACTTAAAAAGCCGCAGGGATCCCAGTATAACATCTTTCAGGGACTTTGCAGCCCACGCCGAGCTGCAGGATGGGACCATCCTGGGCACTGTGCCACCATCCGAATCACGGGTCTGGACCGTGGCCCCCTGACTGGTGGGGTCGCAGCTGAGGGCCTTCACGGAGCAAAGTGTGTCTTGAGAGGGAAGGTCATGGAGACCAACCCTTCATGGACAGGACCGGACTGCTGTCTAAGCTCCCGAGAACTTTCTGGAAGTTGCTCGTGAGGCCCAGCCAACAGATCCCGGTTTCAAATACCTCGAGTCTCCCCTCTTTGTCTCAGGTAGTCAGGATCTTTCCATTTCAGGTAATGACACCTCCCCAGGCCACAAGACAACCGTTCTATCTCATCAAATCTAAGATACCATCAGATGTGAAGCTATAGCCTAACTTTAGAGACATTAAAATGTATACTTAAAACCTATTAAATATGGCAAGCTTTTAAATATGGGTCAGCTAGAGATGAAAACAAATTTTTTTTAAGTTTATTTTGAGAGCAAGCGAGCATTTGTGTGAGCCCATGTGGGGAGGGGGAGGGGCAGAGAGAGGGGGAGAGAGAGAATCCCAAGCAGGCTCTGCACTGTCAGCACAGAGCCCGACTCAGGGCTCAAACTCAACCAGCTGTGAGATCATGACCTGGGCTGAGATCAAGAGTTGGACGCTCAACCGACTGAGCCAGCCAGGCGCCCCGAGGAAAAAAAAATTAATTGTAAATATTTCATAAAATTGTAACTACTTTTATAATTAAGAGAGAATCTGTTGTCTGAGATGAGTATGCAAACGGTAGGGAAGGCCAGAGTTTGGATGACAGATGATCGGAGACTTCCAATAATCTAGAACAATCTAATCATTATGGAGAGGTACCCAAAGGTTGGGGGGTGGGGGGTGGGCAGAGACTACAAACCTATCACTGTAGCGTCTCTACCACCAGAGGGCAGCACTGTTCACGTGAAAGCCAATGTCCCACCAAGTGGACTAGGCTGAGCCTCACTGGGCAGCGGCTCTGAGGCCAGTGATAAGGGGGTGCTCTGACAGGTCCCGGCAAAAACACAGAGAGACAATTCTCCCTGAAGTCAGAGCAGTGTTTCTCAAACTTTGCACCGTCCAATCCCCCTCTGAAACTTTTTATATATTCCCCCCCACACCCCAACTGTCCTACGCCTGTGAAACTATGATCTGGCAGAAATCCTGGATATCCGTTCATGTAACACAGCCCTTTGGAGAGCCACGAGCCACTGTAATAGCTAAGATTTTTTGTCCCCTGACAACAACCAATCTTTGCTCGCTTTGCTCCCCCCGGTTGAAAAGGAACGCGTTTGAGCGAGCACCAATTTTTGGTTCTGTTTATAGAGTGGTTGCTGCTTGCTTTAGGCCGTATTTTTGAATCAGAAGGAAAAGCTCAAGTTCACCAGGTGCAGGCCCTGTTTTATGCAGAAAACTCCCGGTGACAACAACAGCAAAACAAGCGGCAGGGCCCCAAGCGACTGTGGATTATGAGGATACGGCTACTTTACTACCAAACGAGGCCTGACATTCTGACCTGACAAGTTATGCTTTTCCTCCTAAAAAAAAAAAAAAAAAAAAAAAAAAAAAAAAAGGCCCCTGTTTCTTCCATATTTTTGATCAGCGTAGACAAGGTTGACCAGTCTCGCCGGCAAAGTGAGCTGGAGGTGAGTTCTAGAAAGCTAATAGTTTGGAGGAGGCCGTGAGGGTGAAGAAGGCCAGGGAGGACCCCAGAGGTGGTCTGGGATCAGGGAGGAGGCAGGCGGCGAGGGAAGAAGCAGGCTGGAGAGCCAGCTAAGTGAGAGGAGAGCGCCATGGCGAGTTACCAAGACCCTGAAATAACTGAAGAGCCTGTGACAGCTGAAGGGACAAGAGGGAAGCCGGGAGAGAACACGGATACTTCCAAGGGGCTGTCCAATTCTCGAAGCATGCCCAAAGTACAGACTGATAGTGACTGAGCTGCTGGTACTTAGCTACAGCATCCCTGCGCTGTGTTTAGGTCCCTACTCAGTACTTGTGCTTGGTCCGGCCATAAAATACGTTCCAGCCAGTTCATCCGGATAAAAGAAAAACATTAACGTGACTGACCTCTGAATAAAAAAATTGAAAAGCAGACGCATAAAGCAACTGCTATGGGTGAGGCAGTGTTCTCCCCCCTCTGCATACACAGAACCACCGGGTCCCCTCAACGCTCCCGCGGAGTAACAGTCACGGGGGTGCCGGACGAAGATTCCGGACACTGCTGAACGCCTACTGTGTGCCGGCCACATCAGGCACGGGGAACAGCAGGACGAACTGTGAAAAGAGGCGCAGAAGGGATCTGGGGGACGGCCTCGAAGAGGGGGCAAGATCTGGGTAGAGCCGCGAGGCATGAGTAACACAGACAGGGCGGAGACAGGGAGGAAGAGAAAGTCTTGCGGTCAAGGTAACGGAACACTCTAAGGCACAGAGACCGTGAGAGGCACGCAGAAATCAAGAGGCGCGCGCAGCGCAGGGTCTGGCCAACTACACCTGGGAGCCAAACCCGGCCCGTGTTTACAAATGAAGGCTCACCGGAGCACGGCCTGTTGGGCTGAGTTTGGGCTTCGGCTGCCTTCCGCCTCGCTGCCGCACGGGCGGGCGGAGGAGTCGTGACCGAGCCCGAGCCACAGACCATCTGGCCCTTTGCAGAAGTGTGCCGATGTCTGTTCTGGAGCCTTGCTACTCACAGAGGGGTCTAGGAAGCAGCCGCTGCCGCCCCTGCGGGCCTGGCAGAAACGCACACCCCCAGGTCCCAGCCCAGAGCCCCAGAATCAGAACCTGCCCCTTAAAAAGACGTCTGGCGATCTCTGGCACAGACAGCCCTCCGATCACTGGCGTGTACGGCTGGGAGGTGGCGGCGAGGTTGCAAATGAAGAGAAGCACCCACTTATCCTATATATAGACGGAAGCCAGAGGTAAAGAGCTTCCCGCAAAGGAGGAATCTGATGGTAAGGAGCGCTGGAGGCAGAACGGGGCAAGGCCGCTGGCGTCAGAATCCAGGCAAAAGATGGCCCGGGCCCCCTGACCGGGTCACGGTACGGCTTCTCCTTCCTTCCCAGAAGCAAACGACATTTGAAGAGACTACTCCGACTTCGCCAGCGCCCCCAAATTACTTCTGACAAATACGGTATTGGTTATAACTTATCAGGAAACACAAAAACACTCGGTAACGAAAATACTCGGCATCACGTGTTTCTGTGCCTGCCAGACGTATCTCCGTCTAAGCAACGCACCCGGAGAGCAAGGCAGAAACGACGACAGTCATGGTTAAGGAGTTGGAATTTTTTTTAGCTTTATTTGAGAGACAGAGAGCGCGTGAGAACCGTGTGTGCCTGTGTGCATGCAAGCACGCGTGTGCGAGTGGGGGAGGGGCAGAGAGAGAGAGAGAGAGAGAGAGAGAGACAGAGAGAGAGAGACAGAGAAAGAATCCCAAGCACGGACAGTGCAGAGCCCAATGCGAGGCTCAAACTCAAGAACCGTGAGATCACGACCCGAGCTGACATGGAGAGCTGGATGGACGCTTCACCGACGGAGCCACCCGCGGGCCCCAAGAAAGAAGTTTACAGATCAAATGATCGATTCAGCAGCCATCTGTGATGAAGGCTGCTAACACGTAGTTCACAGGACATTGAAGGGTGTAATGGCTTAAACTGTGAGGACCTTCCCCACCCCCGCAAATAAACGTAAGATTCTGCTGGATATTCAGTTTTTCCATCCTATGGATGAATAAGCAATATAAAGTTCAAAAGAAACAAAGCAGCATTTTAGACAAGCATGCCGACACTATTTCTTTTTCTAGCTCTGCTAACGGCTTCCGAGCAAGTGCTTAACGTTCTGCCTTCTTTTTTTTTTTTAAACATTTTTTTTTTTTAATTTTTTTTTTCAACGTTTATTTATTTTTGGGACAGAGAGAGACAGAGCGTGAATGGGGGAGGGGCAGAGAGAGAGGGAGACACAGAGTCGGAAACAGGCTCCAGGCTCTGAGCCATCAGCCCAGAGCCCGACGCGGGGCTCGAACTCACGGACCGCGAGATCGTGACCTGGCTGAAGTCGGACGCTTAACCGACTGTGCCACCCAGGCGCCCCTTAAAAAAATCTAGAAAAGTCTGACAGGGTTATTTGTGGGCTTCAGCCTGCTTTAAAGTAATGACAGCGATATAGATAAAAATAGATGGGCGAAAACAGGAAATCCCTTTCCTTAGATGCTTAGGTTTCATACTTCATATTCATTATGTCGGCAGAAACAATGCAAAAGAAACCAGGCCCGTAGATCTGCTTTAAGAAACGCAACATAATTAAATCAATAAATCTCAAGTAAGAAAAAAAAAAAAACCCGTCAAATCCATGTCGAGAAGACTCTCCATGTTAAGGTTTGTTAATAAAAGCCTAAAAAGTCCATGAATTCGGTATAAAGGTTAATGGCATTAAGAAAAAATAGTAACTAACACGTCCACAGTACTTACTATGGGTTTACACCGTCCTAAATACCATTACACAAATTATCTCATCTAATCCTCAAAACACCTTGGTATTAGCTTCATCTTACAAACGGGGAAAGTAAGGCAGACGGAGGACCTCAGTGATTTGTCCCAAGTCACATGGCTACACGAGAAACGGAGCTGAGATGTGAAGCTGGGTCTATGTCCTTAACCATAACCGTGCTGTCTTTCTAACGCATGTGGTCTCCACTTTCCTCTGGCCCACAAGTGAATCTGCAAAAAGTTTAAACGCAACAGACTCTTATTACTGGTATCAGGGACAAAGAAAACCCCTACGATATAGACACTTGACATCTTAACGGAAAGGGAGGCGCACCGTATTGTTCTGTGGACAGTGGCCAAAATTTGACCCGCGATAGGCAACTGACGAGTAATGAGGAGGATTCGATTTAAGATACTGGGTTATTTTTCAGTAGGAGAAAATGCAAATTAGGTCCCAGTAAGATTCTGAAATGTATCACGTAACTGCTCGTGAATAATAAATATGGATGCAGACTTCTAATGATAATTACTACGCGTGCATTATCTTCTAGCAACGGGCTTGTGAAATGCTGCAGGGAAGCTAAAACATAAAATGAATGCAGGTACAGGCCTAATACTATCTGGCTGACATTCTCATGTTGGCCGTGCACGCTTATTTAAGTCATTGCCTGGCTGTAAATGAACAAAAGTATTAAAGTAAAGTTGGCACACGGCACAGCATCCACATGGCACATTCTTTGTTCCAGGAGCTTTATTCCATGAATACTCCTGGGGCAAAGACAAGTCACTAAATAACGCAAGCACACGAGATAGCGTAGAGTTCTTTCAAATTAAATTCCTCAAACTGTCAAGCATCTCGTACAAAGTTCTTTTCCGACTCTGAGCTCGCCATATTCCATCTCAAATACTAATTCTGGCAAAGAACAAGCTTTGCGCCCTTTGCATTTTAACAGTTTCAAAATAAAATCCAGGTGAAAGCTCATCGCATTCCGTTTCAAACATCAATTTTGCCAAAGAACGAACTCACCCCCTTCACGTTTCAACAGCTTCCTCACAAGATCCAGGTAAGTAAGAAGCAAACAGGGCAGGAGAGAGAAAACCCGAGCGAGCGCAGAGGCGACAGAAATGATGGAGTGACAGGGTCACCTGAACTCAAACCCAATTCGCCAAGCCGCTTCTGGTTTTCCTATTAACTTTCCCTATTAACCAGAAGACACACCCTGCCGGTGGTATTTTCGGAAATACAGAGCAGGAAACCGGTTGGTGTTATTTTAAGGTATGGGCCATCAACGCAATTTGGGGGTTACCTCTACGTGTACGGCGGCACCACAAACAATTCCTGCTGCATGACACCTGGCTCTCCCTCGAGTTGGGCTGGTTAGGACAAAAGGGCCGCCCCTCGGAGCGGATGGCCGGGTTTCGGGGCTCCCCTCCCGGACCCAGCCGGATTCCAACCCCCCCCCCCACCCCCACCCCCGATCGGCACCCGCGGGCCACTGCAGACGTCCTCGGCCGGCTCGGCGTCTGCATCCCCGGCCGCGCTCGGCAGCCGGGGCCGCACGGCCTCCGGGGCGTGAACCCCGGCGGTCCCCGCGCCCCGGCCCCTCGGCGTCGAAACGGAGCGCGTTCCGGCGGGGGCGGGGGGCACTCACCTTCTTCTTCCAACTCGAATTTCTCCAGCATGCCGGCTTCCGCGGGTCCCGGGGCCGCCGCCAGCGCCGCCTGAGGAGGAGGAGGACAGGGATCAGCATGCGCTCGGCTGCGCTCGTCCCGGCCGCGCGGGCGGGGGCGCGGGGGTGCGGGCGGGGACGCGAGCGGGGGCGCGCGGGGCGCGGGCGGGGGCGCGCGGGGGTGCGGGCGCCGAGTGCGGGCGCGGGCGGGGACGCGCGGGGCGCCGTGGGGAGGGGCCTCCGGGCCGGCGGCGGGCGGGCGGCCCGGCCGGGGCGGCCCCGCCCGCCGGCAGGGAACCGAAGGGGAACGGAGAGGACGGCGCGGCCCCGGCCCCTCAGCCTCCGCCCCCGTCCGGGGGCCGCAGGTGGCGCGGGCCGCGGCCTAACCCGCCGCCCCTCCCCGAGTGGAACGGTCCGCCCCCCCGCCCCCCGGCGGCTTTGGTACGGACCGGCGAGGAGGAAGCGTGGGAAGAGGACCCCGAGGAGCCCGGGGCCGGCTCGCGCGACGGCGGCCGGGGCGCCCCCCTCCGGCCGCGGCCCTCCTTCCCGCCTCGGCCGCCGGGCCGCCATTAGCGGAGGCCCGTTTTCCCAGCCTCGCCTGGTCCTCCCACCTCCCCCCGCCCCCCCGCGCTCCCCCGCTCACCTTCCCCGCCACCCACGGGCGGCGCGTCCCCGCAGGGTTAACCTGCGCAGGTGTGGTCTCGGCCAGCCCGGGGGTGGGGCGAGAGGGGAGCGCCGCCGGGTGGGCGGGGCGACGCCCGGGAGAGAGGGGCGGGGGCCTGCGGGGACCCCGGAGGGGAGAGGGCAACGCGGACTCGGGGGAGGGCGGGGTGTGATGGCTTTTCTTTTTTAAATTTTAGATTAAACTATCCATCCCCTGCCCCCATTAAAAACAAGAAATGTTCCGGGGATTACACGTATTGTAGCTCTGCACTTTGTTGCTATCAGTTTTACCCAGCCACGGAAGTCTTAATTTGCTCCCTTTCTTCGCAGCTGATCCTCCGCTTGGCTGAGCCACTGCCAAAAGCTCACACAAATCTCAATCTGGCCCCGGCCACTCCTGTCACCCTGGATCTGGGTATCTGAGACGCCGCTATCGGCAGCAGCTCGGGGTGGCAGGCAAGCGAAGCTGCCAGAGCTGCCTGGGAGAGCAGGGCAGTGGGAGAGGGGACAGGCGCCCCACTCCCCGAGGCTCTCCGGTGTGACAGCCAATTTCTGCCCCATCTACGGGGTGCCCTTAGCTCACTGCAGACTGCAAGGGTCCTGGTAGATTAGCTCCCTGGCGCTGATTAGGGCTGTAAAGTACCCCCACCCCACCCCCCACCCCCCACCCCCCACCCCCCCCTCGAAAGGAAGCCTAGTTTTATCACTCTTGCAAGCCTGGCCTGGAAGAGGAAGTACTAAAATCTCCTTTGCGGTTCCTTTTTGCTCTGTCATCTCGGTTGGGCCAATCCCCAAGTTGAGACTTAGCTGCTTCTCCTCAAAAAGGGTATGTGGGGGGCGGGGGGGGGGGAGAAGAGGACAAAACTAATTTTGTAAGACCTTTGTTGGTCAAAACAAAACAAAACAAACCAAAAACAAACCCTGCAGCTGCGTCATATTTAACAGCAAGAGCCTGAATGCTTTCCCTCTAAGCTCAGGAACAAGGCAACTCTGCCTGCTTTCACACTATTTTTATTCAACACATCGCTGGAAGTTCCAGCCGTGGCAGTAAGGCAAGAAAGAAAGAAAAGCCATGCAAATTGCAAAGGAAGAAGTAAAATCCTCCCTATGTTCACATGACATGGTTGTCTTCACAGAAAGTTCCAAGGAATCTATTGAAAAACAAAACAAAACAAAAACAACTAAAACGAGAACTGGTGAGTTCAGCCAGGTCGTAGGCTGCAAGATCAACACCTAGAAATCAATTGCATTTCCACCTACTAACAATGAACATGTGGAATGTGCTATTACAAACAATACTATGATCAACTGTAGAGAACATGATGTAGGGATACACTTAACATGTACAGGATCCGTATGCTGAAAATTACAATGTGGTTGTAATGGAAGAAATCCTAAATAAATGGAGAGACATCCCGTGTTTATGCATGGGAAGACCCAACATGGCAAAGTAGTCTGTCTTCCCCCAGATTGATCTCTGCGTTTAATGCAATTCCCACCAAGATCCTAACCAGGTTTTCTTTCTTTTTTTTTTTTTTTAACTTTACTTCTTTATTTCGAGAGACAGAGGGAGAGAGCACGTGCACAGGAGAGCGTGAGGGGGGGAGGGGCAGGGAGAGAGAATCCCAAGCAGGTTCAGCACTGTTAGCACAGAACCTAATTTGAGGCTCAAACTCGTGAACCAGGGGATCATGACCCAAGCCGAGGTTGGACGGTAGACAAGATGAACTCATTCTTAAATTTGTGTGGAAAGGCACAGGCTGTAGAATAGCTAAAACAGTCTTGAAAATGATGAGGTAGGAGTAGTCACTGCTGTTTGGTACTGGTAGGGGGAGAGACACATAATCAACCGAAACAGAGAACTAGAAATAGACCCACATTAATATGGGCTTGAGGAAGGTGCAAAAACAGTGATGCAATCATTCGCGGATAGGCAAAAAAAAAAAAAAGCCTCAACCTCAATGTAAGCCTCACACCTTATACAAAAACGAACTCAAATTGGGTCATGGACTTAAAAATAAAATGCAGAATTATAAAACTTCTAGAAAAAGAAAAGCAAACCACTTGGGATCTATTACTAGGCAAAGAGTAAGGCTCGATATCAAAAAGCATGATCCATAAAAGGTAAAATGAACACACGGAACCCCGGTAAAATTAAAAATGTCTGCTCGGGGGCGCCTGGGTGGCTCAGTCGGTTAAGCGTCCGACTTCAGCCCGGGTCACGATCTCGCGGTCCGTGAGTTCGAGCCCCGCGTCGGGCTCTGGGCTGATGGCTCAGAGCCTGGAGCCCGCTTCCGATTCTGTGTCTCCCTCTCTCTCTGCCCCTCCCCCGTTCACGCTCTGTCTCTCTCTGTGTCAAAAATAAATAAACGTTAAAAAAAAATAAAAAAAAAAATGTCTGCTCGGTGACAGACCTTGTTAAGAGGATGAAAAGACTCGTGCCAGAATAGGAGAAAATACTTGTAAAACCGCAGAGCCAACAAATGACTGGCATCTGGTAGACATAAAGAACTCTCAAAACTCCAGCTTAGAAAAATAAAAGTTAGAATTCAGTTAGGACAGGAAAAAGACAGGCAAATGGCAACAAGCCCGTGAAAAGATGTTTGACAACATGAGCCATCAGGGACGTGCAAATTAAAACCACGGTGAGCTGTGACCACACCCCTATTAGAACGGCCAAAACAAAAATAAACAGCACATGCTGGTGAGGACCATCGCTTCTGCATTGCTGTGGGGATGGCAAATTATACCACTGCGCTGGAAGACAACTCGGCAGTTTCCTTTGAAGCTAAACACGCAGGCTGCTACGTGACACATCATTTGCAGTCTTGGGCATTTATCCTGGGAAATGGAAACTTACGTTTACGTGAAAACCTGTATACTATGTTCATAGAAGTTTCATTTGTAATAGCCCAAACCAGAGATAACAGATGTCGTTCAGCAGGCGACTGGTAAACAAAATATGTTACGTCTATACCTGGGAATAGTACTCAGCAATAAAAAGGAATGAATTATCAATACACACAACCACTCGCATGGATGTCCAGGGAATTAGGATGAATGGGAGAAACCCATCCCCAAAGGTTACATACTATGTTACTCCATTTATATAACATTCGTGAAATGACAAAATTGTACAAGTGGAGCACAGATTAGTGGGTGCAGGGGTCAGGGTGGGGGTGGGGGACAGAGGTACCTGTGGCTAAAAAGGGCAGCATGAGGGGTCCTTGTGGTGAAGGAACCGTTCGGCATCTTCGAATCAATGTCAACATCCTGCTTGTGTTATACTGTATTTTTCCTCCCATGAGTCAAGCCACACTTATTTGTGTGGAGGAAATGACCAGTTAGGGTAATTAAAAAAAAATTTTTTTAATTGAGATAGGATTCACATACCATAAAAATACGTGTTCAGTATATTCACCGAGTTGTGCCACTATCTCTGTTTACAGCATTTCATCATCTCAAAGAGAAACCCTGTACCCACTAACGGTCATTCCTTATCACTCTCTTAACCTCTCTCTATTCCCAGCCCCAGGCAACCACTAACCTATTTTCTGTCTTCATGGATTTGCCTATTCTGGCAAACTTCACTGACGTGGAATCATAAAATATGTAGGGTTTTTTTTTTTTTATCTCTAGCTTCTTTCACTCAGCGTCCAAGCTGTAACATGGATCAACACTTCCTTTCTTTTTATTGCTGAGTAATATTCCATTGAATGCATAGACCACATTTTACGTATCCATTCTCCCCATTTTGGCTATTGTGAATATCGGTGCTATAAACATTCATGTACAAGTGATCTGTGTGGACATATGTTTTCATTTCTCTTGGGTATAGACCCAGGAATAGAATTTCTGGGTCATATGGTAACTCTATATTTAACATTTTGAGAAATCGCCGAACAGTTTTCCACGGTGGCTGTACCTTTTTACATTTTCGCTAGCAATGTCGGCGGGGGGGGGGGAGGGGGGGGCGTCCATTTCTCCTGCGCTTTAGTTTTGTAAGATGTTACTCTTGGGGGAAACCAGGTAGAGGGCACACGTATATTACAACTGCATGTGAATCTACAATGAGCTCAAAATAAAAAGCTTAATAAAAAAAAAAAGCACAGGGGTACAGAGTGGAAGTGTCAATCATTCTAATTTTTGAAAGGTCTGCATTTTAATTTCTTGCAGTAATCCTAGTATAATTGTAAAAACAAATCTCTAATTGGTGTTTATTGGAAGTATCATCAATTTCACCTGTACTCCTGATGAGTTGTTTTGGGGAGGCAGAAACGGGCCACGAGTGGGAGTATGTATTTCCAGAAGCTGTGTGCTTGAAAACGTGGTTCTCAGGCTTAAAAAGTCCTGTAGCCATTACTGCTGCAGTTGGTAGAGAATAGAACTTAAAACAAATTAATGTCAGTTTCTCAGATTTCACTTCACTTGATAATGGGTGTGCAGGAGAAGGCTCAAATAAAAACATTTCTGTCCTATATGTTCGGGAGGCAGAATTTATTTCCACGGGTTGCTTTCACTTAGTAGGATAGCTCCTAGATTAAACTGTCCTCTATAATATAGCAGGTCAATTTCAGGAATTTGAGGGTCTGCAATGTACACACTTGTTGACAGGGTGAAATGAGTGATGGATTGGTTGGCACAAACCATTTAAGGTTGGTGATTGTTAGTTGCCCTTTCATGGTGATATTTTAGGTGATGTTTTCTTAGAGTCTCAACTGACTTATAAGCCAGACTCAATGTGAGCTATTTTGGGGAGATGGGGAAGCCAGGAGAGGGAAGGTTTCGGGCAGTGTTCTGCATGCACAGAAGGGGGTTGCGGGGGCGCCTGGGTGGCTCAGTCGGTGAAGCGGCCGACTTCGGCTCAGGTCATGATCTCAAAGTTCGTGAGTTCGAGCCCCACGTTGAGCTCTGTGCTGACAGCTCGGAGCCAGGAGCCTGCTTCAGATTCTGTGTCTCCCTCTCTGCCCCTCCCCCACTTGTGCTTTGTCTCTCTCTCTCTCAAAAATAAATAAAGAAAGAAAACAAAAAGAAGGGGCTTACATGGATGCCACCTCAACTCTCTCGAGAACTGAACGTGGCAGATCACGGTAGAGAGAGGTGCGGGGTTTTCCTAGCTGGGCCTCCTGCAGATTTCCTCAGTAGTTCTACCATATTCTATCGGCTTCTGCAGCCAGTCTGGGCTGCTGCACTCCAGGATGATGGGAGGGAACAGGCAGCTGGAGTTGAATTTTATTGAATGCCTGAAAACCACGGAGCCATTAGCAGCGTGACCTGCCGGTTGGTGAAAAATGCTAAATTATTAAGGTTTGTCTAACACAGCCGTGCCTAGGTGCAGCAAAAGACAGTAGTTTGAATCACTACCAGACAGGAAAACTCGATCACAAAATGACTGCCAAAAAAGCTGTTCCTTTATGGGCTGAGGTCAGATAGGAGTTCGCTTTACCTTTTATCTTAAAAAGCTACTGCAAGAAATAAATCAGCCTTAAATACGGGATAAGTGGCTCCTGAATAATTTAGCATTTGGAAACCTGCAGCATTGAGGTCCCCGCCTCCCCCGCCCCGCCACTGCTGCCTTAAAGGGGTCCTCTGTGCGGAAGGGGAGGTGGGACGGGGGCGCCCACTGGTGCCAGGACGCGATCTGCCTGTGCCTGCCACTCGCTCTGCTCTCGGATCCCCTCTGACCCCTCCTCTGCACGGAACACCTCCAAGCCTCGGTCACAAGCTCACAGCAAGCCTGAGTTCCGGACTGCTTCCTGGTCTTCTCCATTCGAATCTTCTATGGACAACTCAAACTCATCCCCCTAAAGTAGGTCTTGAGTCCTCTCTACCTGTCTTCGTGACCTGGGAGGTCACCCTCGTAGTGTCCATCTCCACTTCGACGCTCAGTGGGGCTTCCAGTCAGCTGAAAACCTGTTTCAGAGAGGCGCCTGGCTGGCTCTGTAGGTAGAGAGCGTGTGGCTCTTGATCTTGGGGCCGTGAGTTCAAGCCCCACGCTGGGTGGAGAACTTACTTTAAAAGTAAATAAATAGGGGCGCCTGGGTGGCGCAGTCGGTTAAGCGTCCGACTTCAGCCAGGTCACGATCTCGCGGTCCGGGAGTTCGAGCCCCGCGTCAGGCTCTGGGCTGATGGCTCAGAGCCTGGAGCCTGTTTCCGATTCTGTGTCTCCCTCTCTCTCTGCCCCTCCCCCGTTCATGCTCTGTCTCTCTCTGTCCCAAAAATAAATAAACGTTGAAAAAAAAAATTAAAAAAAAAAAAAATAAAAGTAAATAAATAAAAAACCTATTTCAAAGGATTAAATAAGAGAGGAAGGAAATGAACTAAACCAAAAATGTCCCTTTTGCCCGGATTCTTTCTGTTAAACTGCCTTCTAACTTTCAAAAAGTAGACAATGTTAAGGTTTTGAAGACAGACGTTGAACATATATTTAGTAGCTGCTGTATGCCAGGCACCATGGTCGGTGGTCTATAAAATATCTGCTGTGATTAGAAATGCACATCAAAGATAAGAAGTGGGAACCCTACACCTACATAGGATCAGTTTCTTCCTCTTCAAGTTCCACATTTGTGGAGCTCAGCAGTTAGGGTCTGAAATACGTCTTTCTCTTGCTTTTCACAAGTAAATCCAAATTTGCTTTTATTTTTTGCTAACCAAAATATTTCATTCTTAGGTTTGTGTTTGACATGACTTACGGGGAGCTAAATATATTCTCTTCTCCTGGTAATTCTTGGTGTCCCGTAATCCTTTGCAAATTAATAAGTCCTGCTCAATTCGTTCAATTAACCTTTCAATTCTTAGGGCACCAAGCCATAAACTTTTTTCCGTGTTTCTATTACACAGTGACACAAAACGGGGTGCCTGGCTGGTTTAGTCGGTGGATCCCAGGGCTGTGAGTTCAAGTCCCACACGGGTGTGGAGATGACTTAAAAATAAATCTCAAAAAAAAAAAAAAAAAAGGGGCACCTGGGTGGCGCAGTCAGTTAAGCGTCCGACTTCAGCCAGGTCACGATCTCGCAGTCCCTGAGTTCGAGCCCCGCGTCAGGCTCTGGGCTGATGGCTCAGAGCCTGGAGCCTGTTTCCGATTCTGTGTCTCCCTCTCTCTCTGCCCCTCCCCCGTTCATGCTCTGTCTCTCTCTGTCCCAAAAATAAATAAACGTTGAAAAAAAAAATTAAAAAAAAAAAAAGCGACACAAAAAGTGATATAAAGTCCCATGATGGCTTTTTTCACTGTTCTCTCCTCTTCCTCTTACAACTGGCCTAGTCATTAGCCCTTCCCAGAAGAGACCAATGAGAATAGCTTTTCGGGTTTTTTTAATTCCTTCATGTATAGAAACTCTGGCTAGAAATTGGTGAAAATTGACAAAAGTGATGAACAGACCACTGCCATTTTTCTGCTGTCTTCTACATAAAGTGCTTGGAAGGAAGTATAATAGTCAAGTCGAAATCAAGGGGACCTGTTAATTCTTCTGTTGCCTCTTCTGCACTTGGCTCTGAGGAATCCGGTGATCTTTACTCACTCTTTACGATGTCATGTGGCCAATCAGGAGGGTTGACGTGAACTGGGGACACAGAGCCAACCAACTAAGTGTAGAGACAGGTCCCGCAGACCTCAAGTTATAAATCTTTTCAGAAGGGTATTTAGTGTCTCTTTTTTATTGATAAAATTTGCCTACGATAAACGGTATCCATTTCAAGTGTACAATCTGACGAGTCAACAAAAAAACCTTCATTCCAATCAAGATACATACATTTCTCTCACCCCAGACATTTCCTCGTGCCCCTTTGTGGTTCATCCCTCCTTCAGCAACCAGTGATCTAGTTTTTGCTGCTATCATAGATATTTCCCAGAATTTTCTATACATGGAAGCATTCAGTAGATACTTTTTTGCTCCTGGATTATTTCACTTAGCATAATGATTCGGAGGTTCATGAGATCCAATTTATCCTTTCATGATTCATGCATTTTGTGTCCTAAGAACTCTTTGCCTCCTGCCCCCCAAGAGTGTGAAAATTTTCTTCAGTGTTTCCTTCTAGAATTTTTTTTCATTTAGGTCTCTGATCTGTTTGGGTTTAATTTTTTATTAGGATGGATGGTGAGAGTTTAGGTTCATTTTTTCCCCATACTCATGTCTAGTTGCTCCCAATAAAAGACTTTATTGGGGTGCCTGGGTGGCTCAGTTGGTTAAGTGTCTGACTTTGGCTCAGGTCATGATCTTGCGGTTCGTGGGTTCGAGCCCCGCATCGGGCTCTGTGCTGACAGCTCGGAGCCTGGAGCCTGCTTCAGATTCTGTGTCTCCCTCTCTCTCTGCTCCTCCCCCACTCATGCTTTATCTGTCTCTCTCTCAAAGATAAATAAACATTAAAAAAAATTAAAAGATGGGGCGCCTGGGTGGCGCAGTCGGTTAAGCGTCCGACTTCAGCCAGGTCACGATCTCGCGGTCCGTGGGTTCGAGCCCCGCGTTAGGCTCTGGGCTGATGGCTCGGAGCCTGGAGCCTGTTTCTGATTCTGTGTCTCCCTCTCTCTCTGCCCCTCCCCCGTTCATGCTCTGTCTCTCTCTGTCCCAAAAATAAATAAACGTTGAAAAAAAAAATAGAAGTGTTCCCTCCTCTTCTATTAAAAAAAAAAAAATAAAAGACTTTATTTTCCCCAATGAAAATAAAAGATTGCCTTGGCATCTTTATCTAAGGTCAACCTACTATATATGGGGCATCTGTCTCCGGCCTCTCCACTCTGTTCAATGATCTCAAATCTATACTTTCGTCATGACCACCCTTTAAAATTTGTTTTTCAACGTTTATTTATTTTTGGGACAGAGAGAGACAGAGCATGAACGGGGGAGGGGCAGAGAGAGAGGGAGACACAGAATCGGAAACAGGCTCCAGGCTCTGAGTCATCAGCCCAGAGCCTGATGCGGGGCTCGAACCCACGGACCGCGAGATCGTGACCTGGCTGAAGTCGGACGCTTAACCGACTGCGCCACCCAGGCGCCCCGACCACCCTTTCTTTAAAAAAAAAAAAAAATTTAATGTTCATTTTTGAGAGACAGAGCACGAGTCGGGGAGGGGCAGAGAGAGAGGGAGACACAGAATCCAAAGCAGGCTCCGGGATCCGAGCTGTCAGCACAGAGCCCGACATGGGCCTTGAACCCACAAAGCGCGAGATCATGACCTGAGCCAAAGTCAGACACTTAACCGACTGAACCACCCAGGCGCCCCTTCTTGATCATTGTAGGTCTGTAGTAAGTCTTGAAATCAGGTGGTGAGCATTTTCCAACTTGGTTCTTCATTTAAAAAACTTGCTTTGGCTCCCCTAAGCCCTTTGTGTTTCCACATACAATTCAGAATAACCAAAAGCCTCCTGGAATTTTGGTTGGGATTCCATTTTACTTGTTGGTCCATTTGGGAAGAATTCACATCTTCACAATGTCAGGCCTTCCGATTCAGGACCATGGTTTACCTCTCTGCTCATTTGTGTTCGCTTTGGTCTCTCTCAGCCGTCTTCTGTGGTTTTCAGTGCAGAGGTCCCACACATCTTTTACTAAATTTTTTCCTAAGCATCTGATGGGGGGGGGGGGGGCGTTTTTCTGATGCTTTTTGTAAGTGAAACTCTTTCCCAGATTTCATGTGCTAATTGTTTGCTGTTAGCATCTCACGGAAGACGTAATTGATTTTTGTATGTTAGCTTCATACCCTGCGACTGTGATAAATGTACTTGTAAGTTCTCGCGGCTGCTTTGTGGCTTAGTTAGGATTTCCCACCTGAGGATTCACGTCGTTTGGTGCCTCTTACCTTTAGTTCTTTATGTTGTGGTTCCCAGGGGCTGTATAATTTTACCTATTCTTCCATGGTAGCGTGTTACACGTACACGCTGATTCTTATCTAAATGTACCATTTTGTTTATGCCTTGATTCGGAAAAGACAGTATTTCTCATAGTCTACGTGATGTTATCTATGTGATATACACGTGTATATGTGTTATTATGAATTACGTGTGTAAGAATATAGGTGTCTCTATGTGTATATCCGTAGACGCAGAGTGTAGACACAGATACATTCCCCACCTTGGCCTCCCTTGCAACCCCTTATTTGCAGTGTGTACCCCGCAGGGCGTGGCACATTGCACCACGTTGTAGTGGATCCTGTTGGTTTTGCCTGCGTGGCATCCACACCTCTTCTACCAACTTCTTTCCTAGAACAAGTCCTTCATTTCGTTGCAGCGCACACCCTTCGCTTACGTGAGACGCGATGGTGACAGCGTTTCTTACTCTCCTGGGGTAAAAGGGAGGGCTTATGGGTGAAGAGGATCCGCGCCCGCATGCAGGTAAGCACGTCCCCGCCCCACCCCGTTCTGGCCGCAGAGAGCACGTCGCCTTGACTGCTACTGAGGACCAGCCTTCAGATGAAGCCAGGGCTGAGTAAGAGAAAGGACTTGGGTCCTTGGTGACATCACTGAGCAGGCCTGTATCTCCCCCTGCCTGGGGCCTGGCCTACTTCTGTACCTGTAACCTGAGGCAGTAGATGTCTTTATCCTTCAAGCCACTTTGAGTCGCGGTTTTCTGTTACTCTGCAGCCAAAAGCATCCCACGGGGTATTTGGGAACTCTAGCCGATCTCGGCCCTGCCCTTGGGAGGTGAGATGCTAATCAGGGGGAGGTTTTAGCCTAATTGTGAAAACTGTATTTCTGCATATGTATAACGCCGTCAAAAATTACAAAGTCGGTTAGGTTAAAACAACAACAACAACAACAACAACAACAAAGACACAAAGCAGCTCTATAGCGACCGCAGAGTGTGCGCAAATGTTAAGAATCCTTTGAGATGCACGGCTTCCTTTAGGAGGCGCATTGAGGCAGATTTAAAGGAAGCAAGGGAAGGAGGCCACTTCAGGTGGTGGCCACGGCAGAAAAGCTCGAGGGGGTCAAGACACCTGCAGGACACAGCAGGCGAATGGCCTTGATCTGAGCGCGGAGTGTTCCAGTACGGAAATGAAGGATAGATCGCTAGAGACCCCTGGGGGCCAAGGGGACAGGATTCGATTTCTTGCGGTAGCACGCGAGGAGGGGAATGTCACTTCCGCAGCCTGCTCTGATGACATCAAAAGGTCTTAACAGCGGTCTAGAGTGGAAAGGGATGGGCACGGGAGAAGCTGGAATCCGCACGAAGGTTTACGATGTCCTTCCGACGAATGGAAAAATGAAGCAAGCTACTCTGGGAAGCATCGCAGAGATAGTGAGGAGTTTGGACTTGGTATTTCCATGGATTATGAAATACACACAAGGGACTAGGACATCGGGGGAAACGGACAGGATGAGCCCATTTGAGGTAAGAAAGGAGAAATGCTGGGGTTAAACCTGCTGAGTTCCAGGTGTTGGTTGGCTGTCCAAGACGTAGCTCAGGCAGGTAACTAGGGTCTGTGAGCATGTGAGGGAAGGGAGGGCGAGGCAGACGGGGCCTGGATTCAGCAGCTCTGCTCCTCAACCTTCAGTCATTTTGTCCTCTCTCCGTGCAACTGGTACAATGATTTAAAATTCACTTTAGGGGCAGCTGGGTGCCATTGGTGGAGCGTCCGACCCTTGATTTTGGCCCAGGTCACGGCTGCACGGTTTGTGTCCTGTTCGTGAGACTGAGCCCTACATCAGGCTCTAGGCTAACGGCACTGGAGATTCTCCCTCTCTCTCTGCACTCCCCACGCCACCCCCCGTCTCTCTCAAAAAAAATTAACTTAAAAAAAGAAGATAAAATTGACTTAAAACATTAGCCTTTAGCCGCCAACCCCAGGAAACCATAGGTATGGGTGTTCTGGATATATTTCTCCGTGACGCACAAATATGTAGCTATTAAAATGTTCATCCTTACACCACCTAAAACTATCCTGCATACCATAGTGGTATTCACCCTACACTTTGGGAAAACTGGTCTACGAGCGTAAGAGAACTCAGCACCAGAAGCCAGAATGCGAGGGCTGGTATCCACATGGGCAAAGCGGGGGGACTTTCAGTGAGAAGACGGGGTCCTCTCAAGGAAGCAATAAGAGAGGTCAACAGAATGAAAGAGAAGAGACACTTGCATTAGACACACAGCAGCCCCGAGTCGCCACGGCCCCAAAATGTCCACCACACCAGGAATTTGAGAAAACAGCCCGTAAGAAACCAAGTCTAAACCCCTGGTTTAAAAACTGTATACTGTGACCCATTCACGGGTGACGAAAGTCGTTTAATGTGTCAGTTCAGGGGCTCCTGGGTGGCTCCGTCGGCGAAGCGTCCGACTTCGGCTCAGGTCACGATCTCGTGGTCTGTGAGTTCGAGCCCCGCGTGGGGCTCTGTGCTGACAGCTCAGAGCCCGGAGCCTGCTTCGGATTCTGGGTCTCCCTCTCTCTCTCTGCCCCTTCCCCCGTTCATGCTCTTTCTCTCTCTCAAAAATAAACAAACAACAAGAAAGGACTAGCTTGGTTTAAAATAAAATATCACAGAAATCCCACTTTGCGCTGAGGGTGATCACTGTTTCCAGAAAGCTGTCTTAATTATACATACACGTGTGTGAGTAGTGGGTCAAGATTTTTCCTTCTCGTAGTTTATAGTCATAAACAGGATAATAATGGAAGATGGTGTATAACCCCCGATGTCTCTGGGCTGAATGATTTAGTCACGCACATGGGACATCAGTTCCAGGAAGTGTTGTTTGTTCACCAAACATGATTAAGTTTCTCTTCAGCACAGAGAGAGTAGCCAGTGTCTATAAGGAATAAATGAGGCCCGAGGGAAAAATGATTTCAACTCATTCATTTTTAAGGCACAAGTAATAGAGTGTAAAGTTGGTCTAGACCCAACCTTTGACATGCCACTTGGCGCTTTTTAAAGGTATATTTGCGGGGGGCGGTGGGAGGGGAGGCGCCTGGGTGGCTCAGTCCGCTAAGGGTTGGACTCCAGCTCAGGTCATGATCTCACAGTTCGTGAGTTTGAGCCCCACATTGGGCTCTGTGCTGTCAGTACAGAGGCCGCTTCAGATCCTCTGTCCCCTTCTCTCTCTGTCCCCACCCCCCGCTTATACTCTCTCTCTCAAAAATAAATGAACATGAAAAAAAACCAGAAAAGGTATATTCAGGTATATAGTCTACATATCTGCGAGGAAAGTGCACACACACACACACACACGGGAGTGGTAACAGAATAAAGACTACGTATTAGCATTTCCACTTTTTTTCAAACATCGAACATTTTCAAGAAAAATGGTTTATTAGCTTCCGGCTGAAAGGCAGACGGTTAGGAACCCTTTCCCTCCAGGGCATGGCTGGCGTGTTAAGATGGGGACCAAACAGGGGATCCCAATACGGTCATAAATCCTATGAAACTCATCAGTCCCCGTCTCTGTCGTTAGCATTCTGAAAGATGTATGGATTGTGGGGACGCCTTACAACGGCGCAGTCAACATGTCTCGTGAGAACACCAAGGCAATAAATATCTGCTTTTCACCCACTACTGCTTGAGCCCCATTGGCGTCGCGCCCCAGAATTCTCCGGCATTTCATCTCACACCAAGCTGGTGGCAAATGACGCTAAGCTTCCACCGTGGAGGAAATAAGCCAGTTTCACATGAGAGTATCTTTGAGGGCATAGAATGTATTCATTTTATTAAATCTCAACCCTTCAGTACATATCCTGCTTTGTTTTTAATTTTATAATGTTTTTATTTATATTTGAGAGAGAGCAAGAGCACGCGCGCGTGTGCACAAGCGGGGAAGGGGCAGAGAGAGAGGGAGACACAGAACCCGAAACAGGCTCCAGGCTCTGAGCCGTCAGCACAGAGCCCGAAGCAGGGCTCGAACTCACGGACCGCGAGATCGTGACCTGAGCCGAAGTCGGACGCTTCACCGACGGAGCCACGCAGGCGCCCCTGAGCTGCCTTTTTAATGACACACCGAAAAACTGCGGTTGTTCAGACTTGGGTGTCTGGCAGACATTTTTTTTCCAAAATGAACAAAGGGAACCTGTCGCTTCAAGGCAAACAACTGACCATATCTGTTGCCGATGATGCCACTTGAGTTTTTCAAGCAAAAGTCAGAATCTTGGAAAAGCAGTGTCTGTCATAATGAAGCTTGACAGCTTCCCGAGACTTAGAGACTTCTCCCAGGGAGACTGCAGTGTTACTAATAAAGGTGATTTGGTGTTTCGGATGCCGTGATGAAATGTGTTGACATTTGGAAGATCTGCATTGGTCAGGGACCCCGTACTTCCCAATGATCAACGCACGACATCACAAGATCACGCGTGGGTTAAAGATCGACTCAAAGTGCAGGGCGGGACAGACGGATAGATGTTAATGTAAATAGACCAGACTCTGTTAAGTAGACTACGGAAACTCATTCATAGGGTTTCAGATTCCACGTCGCAGCTAACCTTTCAGAAACTACTACTTGTCAAGACTACCCACAATTTTCGGAAGAGGCTGTTAAAATACGCCTCTCTTTTCCAACCACATCTCTGCTCGAGGCTGGAATTTCTTCACGTACTTCATCCAAGACAACATATGGCAACGGAATGAATGCCGGAGCGGATAGGAGAGTCCCACTGTCTTTTAACCCAGGCTTTAAAAAGATTTGCAGTAAAATAAAGCGATGCCACTCTCCTCACTAATTTTTTTTTTTTTATTTGAGTAAAAATTTATCTAGGGGCACCTGGGAGGCTCAGTGGGCGAGCGTCCAAGTTCGGCTCAGGTCACGATCTCGCGGTCCGTGAGTTCGAGCCCCGCGTCGGGCTCGGTGCTGACAGATCGGGGCCTGGAGCCTGTTTCGGATTCCGTGTCTCCCTCTCTCCCTGCCCCTCCCCATCTCGTGTGCGCGCTCGCCCGCTCGCTCTCTCAAAAATAAATAAACGTTAAAAAATATATATCTCTGGTAATATCGGAGTTTATTATTGATCTTTTAGATAAATTAATATTTTTTTTCAAATTTCTCAGCTTTAATTTTCCATACGGTCGATAACTACAGAGGAGACCCATACAAATAAAAGCCTGGGTCCTCACGAATGACGGGGGCAGAAGTGTCCTGAGACCAACACGCTTGAGAACAACAGCTGACTGGCTGCCCGAAAGACTAACTCTCAGAAGTAACTCCTGCGCTTATAAAACTTAAAGGAAACGGGGCACCTGGGTGGCGCAGTCGGTTAAGCGTCCGACTTCGGCCAGGTCACGATCTCGCGGTCTGTGAGTTCCAGCCCCGCGTCGGGCTCTGGGCTGATGGCTCAGAGCCTGGAGCCCGTTTCCGATTCTGTGTCTCCCTCTCTCTCTGCCCCTCCCCCGTTCATGCTCTGTCTCTCTCTGTCCCAAAAATAAATAAACGTTGAAAAAAAAAATTAAAAAAAAAAAACTTAAAGGGAACACCCGTTTCATCCTCTTCACTGGAGTTAATGACCTTCGATTGTGTTAGGTAGGCATTTCTTCCCATTTTTATTGAGACAGTCACTTTCATTATTAAAGAGAAGCTCTTAATCATCCCAGCGGCGTCCCGGACAGCTACGATCCAAATTCACATTACCTTTTATGAACCACAGAGTGCTGTCCCTTTTATCCCACTCACATCACGCATCATCTTTTCAAACTACTAGGAAGTTTGCTTGTTGGGGAAAAAAAAAAAAAAAGACATGAGCTCTTTGCCTCAATGCTTTTCAACATACGTATTTTATTAGAAAATTTTTTTTTGTTTAGTGTTTTCTTCATTCTTGAGAGACAGAGAGAGATAAGAGTGTGACGGGGGGAGGGGCAGAGAGAGAGGGAGACACAGAATCCCAAAGCAGGCTCCAGGCTTCCGAGCTGTCAGCACAGAGCCCCCACGCGGGGCTCGAACCCACGAACCGCGAGATCGTGACCTGAGCCGAAGTCGGGCGCCCAACTGACTGAGTCACCCAGGCAGCCCCCGACACACATGTTGGAAAGGGAGAGGCGTTTTCAGCGACTCTGGTGTCGACTCTGCTAACTCATGGTGCCAGACGTAAACTTTCATGCTATTGATTTTACTTCCTGTGCAGAAGGTCAAGGTGACCACTCAGCTGCACCCCCACCACGGCTGCTCCCGTCGTCCACACACACAGTTGCCTGCCTTTTCTGTTATGTCAACATCCAAGATGTACCAGTGTCGTGACTACGCAAATATTATGCACACCCGAGCCAGCTGTTCACCGTGCCGTAAGCAACCTTCCTTTCGGTGCGATTTCATGTTTTGGGGGAGCTCAATTTTCGACGTGTCTACCACAAAGTCATCCCCAAGCTCGGCCAAAGCCAGAAGTTTTCTCTCAGTGTGATGAGACGCATGAGGCGATCTGCGGGTTTTATTCTCTTCTTGGAGATGTTGTCCCAGGCTTTCTAGACCTGGCGAGGCGAGCCCAACCCTCCACGTGGTGGTCCCACGGCCCCGGGCATCCTCCTGCTGCCTGGGTCTTAATTTCTGCCCTTATCATGAGGGACCGGATGCTCCAGTAACTTCCCGAGGAAAGGTACGCGGGGGTCAATTATTGGAGACCTCGCGTGTCTGAGAATGGCTCTCAATTTGACGTCCTGCCCAAGTCCCGATTTTGAAATCATCTGCCCTCTGTTCTGAGAGCCCTGCCCCCGCCACCTTCCAGCAGCTGCTGCTCTGAAGTCTGACGCCATTCTGATTCCCAGTGTCTTTCCCTTTTTAAGCACACTTTGTTTCCACCTCCTCTCTGGAAGCTTTATGCTCACTTTTTTTTTTTTTTTTTTTTTATCCCTGCCGTTTTGGAATTTCACCATGCTGTATCTTGATGTGGGTCTTGTTTCTTTTCCCTGGTTCCCCCCACCGCCCCCCTTTCTTTTTGTTTTGTGCTGGGTATCAGTCTGGGAAGCTGTGCCCTCCTCTTGTTCTCCTCTAATTCTCCTTCTGTCTTCCTTGTTCCTCCTCTCTGGACCCCTAGGATCGAGCGGCTGAGCCTCCTGGACTAATGCCCTTCCTTCCCTCCTTCCTCCTTCCCTCCCTCCCTTCCTTTCCTTCCTTCTTCCCTTCTCTCCTTTCTGTCCCTTCCTTTTCCTTCCTTCCTTCCTTCCTCTCTTTCCTACCCTCCCTCCCTTCTTCCCTTTCTTCCTTGCATCAATTTTTATCTCGCCTTTAAGGGCTTACTTTCCAGGAGATACGCTTGATGTTAACTTCTAGCGCATGGGTGTATGGACATGTACGCACAACCATTTGTGTAGTTTACTTCCCCAAACTCTCGATCTTGGAATACCCCCTTTTAATTTATAGAGCCTCCAATTTTTTTTTAATGTTTATTTGTTTTTGAGAGAGACAGAGAGAGATAGCATGAGCGGGGGAGGGGCAGAGAGAGAGGGAGACATTGAACACGAAGCAGGCTCCAGGTTCCGAGCCATCGGCACAGAGCCCGACGCGGGGCTCGAACTCACGAGCCGCGAGATCATGACCTGAGCCGAAGTCGGACGCTCGACCGACGGAGCCACCCAGGCGCCCCGGAGAGCTTCCTACTCTTTTTTTCACGGCTGCAGTTTCCTTTACTCCCTTTATTGCTTTCTCAGGCTTCCTTTTTTTTCTGTTTGCTTTTGTTCCTGTCTTTCGTGATGGAAGGGGGTTTCCTCCAATGCCTGGCTCTCTTTGGCTGCACATTTAACAGGAATGCCCTGAAGAGCTAGGCTGGGAGGTCCGAACGTGCAGATGGGAGCCACTGACCGGTGGCTCACTTTGCCACGGTGAAACGGAAGTGACAAGCCAGAGTTTCAGGGTGTGCAGATCTTTTCTCTAAAGAGAGATCCTCCTTTTGTGCGTGGCCGGGCGGTCCTGAGGAAAGCCCAGCTGCCAACATTTGGGGAGCCAAGCAGGGATGCAGGGGCGCTCATCAGTCTTGCCTAGGGGCTCTTACTTAATCTGTTTTCAGAACCCACCCTCCACGAGGAAGTATTCTTCCTGTGAGGGCGAGTGTCTGGGACTTCTGTCTATTAGCTTTCAAACACAGTGGCCCCCTCGCCTTCAGAGATAACTAGTGCCTTCAAGCCAGGGTCCCCATGCCCCCGTTTCAACTGAAAGTGAGGTTTACAAGAAGAGTCATAATTAAAAATAGAAGCATTCATCAAAAGCCTTTACGTACGGCAATGAAGTCTTTATGGAAGCAAAAGAAAGCCAATAAAGGAACGTTGATGGAATCACAGAAGCCGCACAGTGTGGCTATAAATATCACTCCAAAGCTTCTGGAGGCTTCATGCTCGTTTCCCAAAGGCCTTTGCAGGCACCTTTTTATGGCCTGGGTTTCAAAACCTAGGGCTCGGTCTGTCTTCTACTCTGTTTTATGCTCTCCTAAAGAGAATGCAACTTGAAAATTGGCATTGTTTTCCTGCGGTGGCCCTCCAGAGTGTTTAAACGATCAACTACTACAAGATTTCTGTTTTAAAAAGAGCCCGGGTGGCTCAGTGGGTTGAGCATCTGACTTCGACTCGGGTCACGATCTCAAGGTTCGTGAGTTCGAGCCCCGCATCGGGCTCACTGCCGTCAGCACAGAGCCTGCTTCGGATCCTCTGTCCCCCTCTCTCTCTGCCCCTCCCCAGCTCGTGCTTATGCTCTCCCTCTCTCCCTCAAAAATAATAAACGTTAAAAAAAAAAAAAAAAGAGCAAGAACCCCTCAGGTACTAGCCGAGTCCTCCCACGAGTCAGGAGTCATCTTCAGTGATCTCCCCCCAACGGCTGCCTCCAAACATGCAGCGCCATGAACAGACTGTGTGCAGGAGGGCTCCACAGAGGACAGACCCACGGCCGCCACAGCAAGGCAGCCGCTCTGGGACCAGAACCTCCTCTCTGTGGGTCAGGTCCACACGGGCAGGGAGCGTGGGCCCTGAAGCGACCGCCCGGGGCCTAGTCCTGGCCCTCTCACTCGAACACGGTATCGAACTCCAGCACTGCCCGCCTCACTGGCCCGGCCCCGGAGCCACATGAAAACGAGGCGCCCTTTGCTCGAAAATGAAGAACTTCCAGATGACAACAGACCGCGCTTTGAAGCAGGAGGTGGCCCTTGTAAGCACAGGGGCCGCGGCCCAGGCCACGCACCCACGGAGCTGTCTGTGCCTCGGTGGTCTCCTCCGTACAAAGGGGGACACACAGTGCCTGCCTCACAGCGCTGGGAGGGATGTGTGAGTTAACTGATTTCATCAGTGAATAAACTATGATGACTAAACCTAAAGCCTGAGTAGCGCCACTCCGTGGTTCACTTCTGTGGTGACGTTAAAAAAATCATAAGCACATCATTACTCATCATGGCCCCGGAGAAATACACGTGTGCTGTCCGGTGAGTCAAGACAAACTGGAAACAACTAGAAGCTGCAATCAGATGCCAACACCGGGGACGCCTCGCGACGGTGCGAAAAACCAAAGCTCCTTTCACACGCAAGTGCCTTAGTCCGCCACGTTCTGGGCCAAGCGTAGATCCTTGAAAGACGGGATCCGTTCGCAAGTCCCCGAGTCAAGGGAGGCCATGTCTTAGAGAGCGTGTGTGAATCAAGTCAGCACCGGCCTTCTCTTCCATCGTTGTTTCCTGCTTTAGGAAGGGGAGGTGACTTGGTTGTGTCGGGTCAGTGCTTTGGTGCAGGTAACATCCCGGGATTCAGAGAAGCCAAGAGTGGGCAAAAATCTCAAAAGGGGGGCATCATTCGCCAGGCGTTACTTCCTTCAGTTAAGATTTCTAAGACTAACGTCAAAGTCAAAACGCGTGACTAAAGCAGAGACGAAATGAAGAAAGCAAGGAATGCCGACGGGAACAAGGTGTACTTGACCTCGAAGCTCATGCCCTTCTTCCCTCAGCGGTCCCCGATCTGAGCCCCCCGCCCTCCCACACGCTGCCTATGTATTCAGCACATCGGTCTCTGAGGCTCGTGTCGATGTGTGTTATGTGCCTGGTTCGGTTCTCGGCTCTAGCTAGGTGCCAATAAATGATAGTTTTTTTTTTTAATTTATTAAAATTTTTTTTTAATGTTTATTTTTTTTTTGAAGGAGAGAGAGAGACAGAGCATGAGCGGGTGAGGGGCAGAGGGAGAGGGAGACACAGAATCTGAAGCGGGTTCCAGGCTCTGAGCCATCAGCACAGAGCCCGAAGCGGGGCTCAAACCCACAAACTGTAAGACCATGACCTGAGCCTAAGTCGGAGGCTTAACCCACTGAGCCACCCAGGTACCCCAATCGTTGTTCTTAATTTGGGGGGTGCTGTTTCATAACGGGAAAACAACATAGGTTTCAAAGGTAGGTCTCCACGTGAACCGTGTCTCTACTAGGTATTAGTCACAGAATCTCAAGCAGATTACTTACGTTTTCGAAAGGAGATAATAATACCTCCTTTGCTGAGCTGGCGGAGACTTAACCGAAATAGTGTGTGCCTGGCTCGTGACAGGCAGCAACAAGTGGGTTTTCACTGTGTCCCTAATTTCATAATCTACAAACCAGGCAGGGGAGAGGGACTGTATCACACTGGGAGGATGGGAAGTCAAAGAACCTACATTTGCTGTAAGAAATCAACGTGCCAAATGTTTATTAAAGAAAGAATAATCAACTATATTATATTCAAAGGATGGTGGGTAAATTTGTCCCACGGATCCCAGAGCACCTACTGTTGTCCTCCGCGTTCTCCAAATCCACTGAAGACCACTTTAAGACTCAAAATGACAGGGGCGCCTGGGTGGCTCGGTCAGTTAAGCATCTGACTTCAGCTCAGGTCATGATCTCATGGCTCATGGGTTTGAGCCCCGCGTCAGGCTCTGTGCTGACCGCTCGGAGCCTGGAGCCTGCTTCGGATTCTGGGTCTCCCTCTCTCTCTTCCCCTCCACTAACTCACATGCTCACTCGCACGCTCTCTCTCAAAAGTAAACATTAAAAACATTTTTTTTAACTCACACGCTCACTCGCACGCTCTCTCTCAAAAGTGAACATTAAAACAATTTTTTTTAAAGACTGAAAGTGACATTTTCATAAAATATTTGCATCCAAATGTGCCTTATCTAGTTGAATATTGGGCAGAGAACACGCAGAAATGCTATGAGATAGGATTATCCCACACACTTCAACGAGGGGTGTGTTACGAGTTTAACTAAGCCACAACTAGTATCACTGAGCGTCTAGGACAGTGTGTTGCGATCATTCGATCAAGGTCATTTCTGGCGTAGATGAGTAAGGAGCCCATTCGTATCATTGCATCTGCTGTCCATTTGTGTTAAGGACCAAACTGGAAATAGGGCACAGAAACTCCTAATTACGGGCTGATGATCTTCTGAGTCCATTCAGAATTTAATTCATTAAGACTGGAGAGGAGAATGAGTCTTACTTTCTCCTTACTAGGAGACGGTTACTAGGGGGGGATCTGGTGACTGAACAATCAACCACGATCCAAGCTGCCCTGTTAAGGTGCTGTCGGAACGGAAATCAAATTTGACCTTATTTTACGTGCTTGGCTACTCAACAAAATATATCTGTAAACATAACTCGATCTTCTCACATTTGGTCTTGGTGGTTTATTTCCAAAGTAGTCTCTTTATAATTTTGTTTTGAATAGACCTTCTTTTATTCCTCGTAGTTGTTGTAGCCAGGCAATGCATTCGGTGCTCTCCTGCCGTTTCTGCCTCCTCCCCTATTTCTCAGAAAAATAAAAAATGGCTTTGCGACGTTGAGGGGAATACGTACACCCCCTTCCATTTAAGCTAAATGCTGGCTGTGGTCTATGTTCTTGGAGCTCCTGGCTCTAAAAGCCCTTGTACTTGCTTTTGCCCTCCTGTAATAAGGCAATGGACGAATTTTCATGTTGACTTGAAGGCCTTTCCTCTCACATCGTGCAGATACCTTAACATTACGGTCTTTGCGCAATCAATGCAGACGCAGGCAAACCTACTGCGCAAGTGAAATGCAGTCTACAGTTAATGCCCAGTGGGAGATGGACATTTTCTTTGATTGCCCATTTGTAAGATTGAACAAGTGGGCAGGCAGAGTGACAACACGGCCCCGTCCCTGGACACGTGGCCCGAGAGCAGGAAGGATCACAGAATCTTTCTTGAGCCACTGACATCAAGTCTCTGTTTTGAACAGAAATGCTCTGATGGTTTCAGCACATAATGCTATTAGATACAGCCTCTTGGGGGGCATACTAGGAAAACTCCTGAGTGCGTTAAGTATAGTTTTTTCCCTTAGCAATGTCGGAACACATCCGACGTAGCTGATGTTAAATTATTTCTGCAATTCATTCTTAACATTCTGGAAAAGAATAAACTATGTGGATAATACATCGCAATTCCAGCATCATCATATCTGGGTAATGAGCACGTGAATTTGTATTTGCGGATTCCCCCAACCCCATTTTCAGCGGCCAGGCGTAACAAAAGTGAAAGGCCGGAATCAAGTCCAGAGCAAGGACAGATCTGAAGAAGAGGAAAACGTTCCTTTCGTGCCCCTGCCCACCTGAGTCCTCAGAGTGGCCGCTGAGTCCCCCGCAGGGAAAGAGCTCAGACACGCCTGCAGATTCCCGGTACTGAAGTATTAGATAGTCGGTTTCTTAAAAGAATCTGATCGCCAGCGAGTAGGTCTACTGGAATTGCACCTTCTTTTATCCAAATACCAATACGATCTCCGTCCGATGGTTCCTGGTACATTAAACATGTTCTCCAGGCTACACGTCACGTGCATCGTTGACTGGATTAGACCCAGCAGTCAGCTTCATGATTTGAAGAGTCGAAAGTAATAGCTAATATTGCGTGACCACCACATTTTATGAAAATGAGACCTTTGAAAATCACATCCTCCTGACAACCCAACCGGGTAAACTGAAGACGGGGCCTGATTAGAGCATTAGTGGAAAGTCCGTTGCTGAACAATCTTGTCCCGGTCTTTTTTTAAAAAAGAAAAAAAATTTTTTTTAATGTTTATTTATTCTTGAGACAGAGAGAGACAGTGCATGAATGGGGGAGGGGCAGAGAGAGAGGGAGACACAGAATCCGAAGCAGGCTCCAGGCTCGGAGCCATCATCACAGAGCCCGACGCGGGGCTCGAACTCACAAACGGTGAGATCACGACCTGAGCCGAAGTCAAACGCTTAACCGACTGAGTTACCCAGGCGCCCCCTTCTTAGCCCTTTTTAGGCACGCAGTTCAGTCAAGTACATTCACGCTGTTGTGCCACTACCCATCTCCAGGATTCCGTCATCCCAGAGGAAGGCTATTTTTAAAAGAGATAATCAAATACTTCTCCAGATGTACCTAATTTTTGAAATTAAACGCAAAGATGGTAAATAGAATGGCATAATCAGACTAAACCGAGGTAATTGAATAGCCTTACCAATTTGTGAATGAACACAGGATGAGCAAAGGGCTTTTAATCTGCTTTTGCTACGGCGTGCGAAGAGGAAATCATTGGCCGAGGTGTAGAAATCACATTGGAATCGCCTCTGTGTAGTTCCTTAGAGAGTCTGCTCTTGAAACACCTGCTTCGATCCCCCTTTTATTGAAGACAATGCCTCTGGTCACACTCATGATGAGAAGATGCAATCCTGACTCGGGACTCAAAACAGCAGTGCTCTCGGGTTCTGTGCCCAGCCTCAAAAATCGCGGGGAAAACGTGTTACGACACACGGCCTCCAGAAGCAGGTCTACTGGAGCGCTGCTAGAGAATTCGGGTAGTCCCTCGTGAACAGGTTCCCCACTCCGGCCTCAGAGAGATGCCACGGGAGGCCTGTTCAAAACGTTTCCACCATTCCAGTGGCTAATTTCTACGGAGTCCTTCCACAAAGCTATTAATCCTGTGTGTTTGGGTTTGTGTCTCTGTCGTACCCGTGACCCTCCACCAGGCAAAGTTAATGCTTTTCCAAGGGCTATGGGTGAGAGGAAAATCCTGGTTCTGAGCCGAAGGAATTTCCATCTAAATGCAAATCAAGACAAGCCCGTCTAGAAGGCGCGAGTAGATATGGTCACGTTCCACCACCAGAATGCACTTTCATCCAAAGGGGCAAAGAGAATCATTTTCCGAACCCCTGCTTCTCCACTCCAGACTTAGTTTTATCTGTGCCCCGGATGCCTCTATTTGATGTCCCAAAAGAATCAAAAGAAGTATGGCCCAAATGGAACTTGCCTTTCTTCCCCAGATCTCCTTCCTCCTCTTAATTTAAGGACACCGCCATCCAGCCCTTCTTGCCAGAAAGTGGAGAGTCACCCTCGAGCCCTCCTCCCGCATGCCATGTATCTGGGGTCTCCCCCAGACCAGTCGATTTTTTAAAAATACATACTTTTTAAATGTTTGTTTATTTTTGAGAGAGAAAGAGACAGAGCACGAGCGGGGGAGGGGCAGAGAGGGAGGGGAACACGGAATCCGAAGCGGGCTCCGGGCTCCGAGCTGTCAGCACAGAGCCCGACGTGGGGCTCGAATCCACAAACTGTGAGACCATGACCTGAGCCGAAGTGGGGCGCTTAACCCACCGAGTCCCTCGGGCACCCCCTCCCCGCCGGCCGGTTTTCTCTCTTTATGCTTTCATACTTCACCCCTTCCTCTAAATCTCCACTCCTGTGGCCTGAAGTCAGCCCTCCGTTGTATCTTGCTGGACCACTGTGGTTCTTTTTACTGGGCTGCCTTCTTAGTCTACCCCAGGCTTCCTCCGGCTTCTAGCCTGTCAGCTGGAGTAATCCTTCTATTAAAATGCAAGCTGACCAACTCGCTCCTCTAAACCCCCGCCAGGGTAGGCAAGGAAGACTTTACGATGCCCATCTGTGCTGCTGACGTCGCGTTCACATCCTCTCCTTACTCAAGGAGATTAAGGGGATGAATAAGGGCCCTTCCCCTTTAATTTATATTAACCCCAAATCTCCTCAACCCAGTCCCAAAGCAGGCTGTGTAACGTCATTAATGCTCTGGGGGTAAGGAGAATACGGATCCCCCAGTCCTAACTCCATAGGGTCACCTGCCAGTTTGCCAACTTTATGGCCAATTCGACTGCTGGGCGTCTGGCGGGCAGGACTGATGATCGCCTTCCCTTGCGCTCTCCCGGGGGGCCAGGGCTGTGCCTTCAGTGGGGGCAGGGCTCTACGGCTGGCCCTTGCCTCTCTGGGGACAAGTCCCGTCCTGGCACTCTGCACGGGATGTCCTATTAATTGAGACGCAGTAAAGGGAGGCTGTGTCTGGCACAGATGAGTCAGGGGCTGGCAAGTGTTTCTTTCTTTTTTTTTTTCCTGAGAAAAGGCCAGATAATAACTACGTTAGGTTTTGCAGGCCATCCGGTCTTCGTTGGCCGTACCCCCTCTCGGCGGCAGCACGAAAGCAGCCACCGCCGATGCGTGAATGAGTGGGCGTGGCTGCGTATTAATACAACTTTAATTATAGAAAGAGACGACGGGCCAGATTTGGCTCCTGGGCCGTGGCGGGGGCCCCTGGCATCAGGCACATGAGCTAAGATGCCGAGTCGGTGTGCGACGGGTGGGCCGAGAAGCCCGGACTTCTCTAGAGGCTGTATGAAATCACGCTGAGGGTGCGGGCTTTGGAGCCCAGCTGCCCCGGTTCAAAACCTGACTTCAGTGCTAGCGACAGAGCTTCGAGAAGCTCACACACGATGCTCTCCTTTGATCCTCACATAAAGCCTGTCTCTTCACAGGACAGAGGAGTGGGTGGACAGGGTGGAAGTTTCCGGAACCCGTACCTCCTTCCATCAGCACATTAACACGCTCAGGCCATGCCCATCTTTGAGAAGAAATGCCCTCGGGCTCCCGCCAGCCCCGGCCCTCCCTCGTGGCTCCTCTCCACTCTGAACTTTGCGACAAAGCTGCCTTCTCCATCTACCCTCCCCGAGCCGCCCCTGCAGGCCGGCTTCTGCCCTGAGCTTATACAGAGCCGCGATCAAGACGGTCTCTTCCACGAGACACACGTTTAGTCGAGGCCTGTTGCATCGTTAGGCGACGTGCTTGGAAAAGCCAGCCCAGGGGAAGGAAAAAGCTAATTGCAACATATTCCACCCCCCAGCAGAGGTGCTGTCTGTCGGTTGGTTCCCCGTGAGAAACTCCAGGGAACAGCCCAACCCCACATGACACCGATATTTTAACCATTGCCTCGCCCAGGGTTGCTCCGCTCGGGTGGAGAAGTTCAAGACGAAGCCTGCAGCAGCCCCGATCGTGATGGCAGATTTCACCAACAGAAGACCGGCTCTGTCAGCCAAGACAGCAAAAGAAGTCACCATGAGAAATTGATGTTTGTATCCCGGTAATCACAACAACGCAGAGTGCACATCCCCCGTGGTAGGCTGTGGCCCGTGAGTGAAGAGGTGGGGGCACTCCTCGGCCACACTGGCGCCGGGTTCCGGCTCCTGGGGACCTGCTCTTCCCGAGACTCTCGAGGGAGGAGTGCCCGGTCAGCCGTCCCAGTGCCCGGTATCCTGCCAGGCAAATGACGGGATCTTAGGAAACAACCACCGAACGACTCACTTCCCTCATGGGTCCCCGAGGAGATGACAGAGCTAGGCCATTGGTCAAGTTTAAAAAAAAAAAAAAAATCAAGGTAAAAAAGATTCAACATCCTTTTCTGGAGCTCAGGTACCCTGGGGAACAGAATCAATCAGAATCTCAGAGACCCAGGCCAGGGCTCAGAAACACAGGCCGGGCTCTCAGTCAAGTATGTCTCTCTTATTTGGGCTCTGCTGCCTTCTGTTCGTCGAGTCACGATTCTACCAGCGCAGGGACACGGGAAGGATGCCAATTATAATACCTTTTTTTGACAGCTGGGACAGTAGACATTTTCTGCCTCTTCAACACACCGGCAACACTTGTGCAAGCAACAACTCTCGTGATAACCAACGCCGTTACGAATCAGCCCTCTCTGGCGCTCCTGTTCCTTGACCCAATACGAATTTTTCCCCAACTATTTTTAAAATATCTAATCTGCTGTGAGTAATGGGCTATGGAACTCTTAGGGTGCCATTTCTAGGCAGATAATTTTAACACCAAGACCTTCTGAGGCTGTAACCTGACATTTAAAATGGTAGGTGGGAATATAAACACGAAAGAGTGTGCGTAAAATCTTATCTATTCCTTCACGTCAAGTGATTTGAAATATTTTTAGATTTTTAAAAATTTAATGGTATGTGTGTGTGTGTTTTTTTTAAATGTTATTTGCCTTTGAGAGATGGCGGGGAGGGACAGAGAGACAGGGGGACAGAGGATCTGAAGCAGGCTCTGTGCTGACAGCAGAGAGCACGGTGCGGGGCTTGAACTCACGAATTGTGACATCGTAACCTGAGCCGAAGCTGGACACTTAACTGACTGAGCCACCCAAGCGCCCCGATATTTTTAGATTTTTAAAGGGCTTTCCTATCTTAGAATTTTTGAGATGTTTATTCTTTTTTTTTTTTTTAACGTTTTTTTTTTTATTTATTTTTGAGACAGAGAGAGACAGAGCATGAACGGGGGAGGGCAGAGAGAGAGGGAGACACAGAATCGGAAGCAGGCTCCAGGCTCTGAGCCATCAGCCCAGAGCCCGACGCGGGGCTCGAACTCACGGACCGCGAGATCGTGACCTGGCTGAAGTCGGACGCTTAACCGACTGCGCCACCCAGGCGCCCCGAGATGTTTATTCTTGAGAGAGACAGACGGTGAGTGGGGGAGGGGCAACGAGAGAGGGAGGCACAGAATCCGAAGCAGGCTCCAGGCTCTAAACTAAAAGCTCAGAGCCTGACATGGGGCTCGAACCCACCAACCGCGAGATCATGACCTGAGCCGAAGTGGGAGCCACCCAGGTGCCCCTAAAGTGCTTTCCTATCTTAAAAAGTAAAAAGGTAATCATTCTAAATAACAATCTTGAAAGACTGCTTGGTGATTTCCTTCCAAATAGTCATATGAGGAAAACCAGAGATCTTGGAGACTGATTCAGTGGTTAAGACAGTTTTTTAAAAGAACCCCAAACATCTGAGTTTATTATCTGATGCTGAATTCATTGAGTTATATTATCTCCCCACATACATGATAAAGTAAGCATTGGTTATCTTTTGATATGTAACAGATCACCTCAAAGCTCAGTGCTTTAAATGCCACTTGATCATGGTGAATAATTCTTTTTATATGCTGCTGAATTCGATTTGCTAGTATCTTGTTGAGAATTTTTTGCATCCATATCCATCAGGGATCTTGGCCTGTAGTTCTCTTTTTTTCAATATTTGCAAATCAATCAATGTGATACATCACATTAATAAAAGAAAAGATAAGAACCATATGATCCTGTCAATCGATGCAGAAAAGCATTTGACAAAATTCAGCATCCTTTCTTAATAAAAACCCTCGAGAGAGTCGGGATAGAAGGAACATACTTAAACATCATAAAAGCCATTTATGAAAAGCCTACAGCTAATATCATCCTCAATGGGGAAAAACTGAGAGCTTTCCCCCTGAGATCAGGAGCACGACAGGGATGTCCACTCTCACCACTGTTGTTTTTCATAGTGTTGGAAGTTCTAGCATCAGCAATCAGACAACAAAAGGAAATCAAAGGCATCAAAATTGGCAAAGATGAAGTCAAGCTTTCACTTTTTGCAGATGACATATTATACATGGGAAATCTGACAGACTCCACCAAAAGTCTGCTAGAACTGATACATGAATTCAGCAAAGTCGCAGGATACAAAATCAATGTACAGAAATCAGTTGCATTCTTATACACTAATAACGAAGCAACAGAAAGACAAATACAGAAACTGATCTCATTCACAATTGCACCAAGAATCATAAAATACCTAGGAATACACCTAACCAAAGATGTAAAATATCTGTGTGCTGGAAACTATCGAAAACTTATGAAGGAAGTTGAAGAAGATACAAAGAAATGGAAAAACATTCTGTGCTCATAGATTGGAAGAATATTGTTAAAATGTCAATACTACCCAAGGCTATCTACGTGTTCATTGCAATCCCAATCAAAATTGCACCAGCATTCTTCTCAGAGCTAGAACAAACAATCCTAAAATTTGTATGGAACCACAAAAGACCCTGAATAGCCAAAGTAATATTGAAGAAGAAAACCAAAGCAGGAGGCATCACAATCCCAGACTTTAGCCTCTACTACAAAGCTGTAATCATCAAGACACTATGGTATTGGCACAAAAACAGACACATAGACCAATGGAACAGAGACTCCAGAATTGGACCCACAGATGTATGGCCAACTAATCTTTGACAAAGAGGAAAGAATATCCAATGGAAAAAAGACAGTCTCTTTAACAAATGAGAGCTTTCCCATTTAATAAATGGTGCTGGGAGAACTGTACAGCAACATGCAGAAGAATGAAACTAGACCACTTTCTTATACCATTCACAAAAATAAACTCAAAATGGATGAAGGACCTGAATGTGAGGCAGGAAACCATCAAAACCCTAGAGGAGAAAGCAGGAAAAAACCTCTCTGACCTCAGCCACAGCAATTTCTTACTCAACACATCTCTAAAGGCAAGGGAATTAAAAGAAAAATTGAACTATTGGGACCTCATCAAGATAAAAAGTTTCTGCACTGCAAAGGAAACAATCAACAAAACTAAAAGGCAACCGACGGAATGGGAAAAGATATTTGCCAATGACATATCAGATAAAGGGCTAGTATCCAAAATCTATAAAGAACTCATCAAACTCCACACCTGAAAAACAAATAATCCATAAAGAATTGGGCAGAAGACATGAATAGACACTTCTCTAAAGAAGACATCCAGATGGCCAAGAGGCACATGAAAAGATGCTCAACGTCACTCCTCATCAGGGAAATACAAATCAAAACCACACTGGGATACCACCTCACGCTGGTCAGAGTGGCTAAAATGAACAAATCAGGAGACTATAGATGCTGGTGAGGATGTGGAGAAATGGGAACCCTCTTGCACTGTTGGTGGGAATGCAAACTGGGGCAGCCGCTCTGGAAATCAGTGTGGAGGTTCCTCAAAAAATTAAAAATAGATCTACCCTATGACCCAGCAATAGCACTGCTAGGAATTTACCCAGGGGATACAGGAGTGCTGATGCACAGGGGCACTTGTACCCCAATGTTTATAGCAGCACTTTCAACAATAGCCAAATTATGGAAAGAGCCTAAATGTCCACCAACTGACGAATGGATAAAGAAGATGTGGTTTATATATACATTGGAATGCTACTAGGCAATGAGAAAGAATGAAATCTGGCCATTTGCAGCAATATGGATGGAACTGGAGGGTATTGTGCTAAGTGAAATAAGTCAGGCAGAGAAAGACAGATACCATATTTTTTCACTCTTATGTAGATCCTGAGAAACTTAATAGAAGACCAGGTGGGGAGGGGAAGGGGGGAAAAGTTAGAGAGGGAGGGAGGCAAACCATAAGAGACTCTTAAATACAGAGAACAAACTGAGGGCTGGTGGGGGGTGGGGGAGAGGGGAAAATGGGTGATGGGCACTGAAAAAGGCACCTGTTGGGATGAGCCCTGGGTGTTGTATGGAAACCAGTTTGACAATAAATTATATATATATATGTATGTATGTATGTATGTGTATATATATATGTGCGTGTGTGTATATATATACATATATATATATATATATATGTATATATATAAGCTCAGTGGTTTAAGACAGCAATATTAATTTATTACCTGCCATGGAGAATTGTGCCCTGCCTCCCAAATTCATATGTTGAAGCCCTTAATCCCCCAGTGTGACTGTATTTGGAGATGGGGCCTTTTAAAGAAGTTACTAAAGGTAAGTGAGGTAATAGGGTGGGGCCCTAATCCAATAGGACTTGTGTCCTTATAAGAGGAGGAAGAGACAAGAAGAATGTGTGTGTACAGAGGAAAGACCATGTGGGGACACAGCGAGACAGTGGCCATCTGCAGCCAAGGAGGCCTCAGGAGAAACCAAACCTGTCAACACCTTGATCTTGGACTTCTGGCCTTCACAGCTGTGACAAATGAATTTCTGCTAAGCCCCCTAGTCTGTGGCATTTTGTTCTAATAGCCCTAGAAGAATAATACATTATTTCTTATGGCTTCTGTGGGTCAGGAATTCATGAGCAGTTCAGCTGGGTGGTCCTGGATCTGTGACCAGGTCTCTCGGTCCAGTATTGGCTGGGGCTGCAGTCTCATCCAAAGGCTTGACTGCGGCTGGAGGATTCACATCCATGGTGGTTCACTCCCACAGCTGGGAAGCTGGTGGTGGGTGTTGGCTGGGGCCTTAGTGCCTCTCCCCCCTGGGCCTAATAAAACCATTTTCATTCATCCCCCACCAACGAAACCCTTTTCTTCAGTTTAGTTACGTGTTAAATATATCACAAGAAGAAATGTGATAGCCTTTTTTGTCACCTATCAGAATTTTGGGATCATAAATCAAAGAAATTAAGTTGAGAATAAGTCCATGCTTGGTAGTTGTGAGGTCCTGCTCAGATCCCCCTTGAGAAATGAAGGATTTCCCCCCAGCCATTCGGGATCTGCCAGGCGATGACCCTCAATGATTAGCCAGGACAGCCCTTGGCTGAATAGAGTCGTCTTGTCCGAGGTTAACCCCCTCCCAGGAGAGCTGTCATCTAATGACTGGCTGATGTAAGTGGAGAAAGGCCTGGCTCCTTCACCCCAACTAGGGACAGCCCTGAGGAGCGTCCCCCTCCCCCTCACTGGTTTTAGCGTTCCCTGTGGGTCTGCTGAAGACCTTGGCGAGACTGCACTGCATTTCAGCTTCTCCCTCAGGCCCTTCCGTCTCCTTCCTTTCTCTCCCAAGCATTGATCCTAAGAGTGCTTCCTAATAAACATCCTGCACATTCATTTCTGTCTAGAGTCAGCCTCTCAGGGAACATGAACTGCAGCGGCCACCTTTTTGGGAAATTACTCTCTGAGAAGTCCGCCATCTCAATGAGACTCCTCACATAGAGATAAATGAACTTCTAGACTCCAGGATGCTGTGTTCAGCTGCAGATGCAGCTGTGGAAACCCAGTGGTAAGACGTATATGTGGTGGATCTCACAATTGGCCCACAGCCTCCACCTCTTCCCACGTCTATGCTCTCCACAGTGTGACTTCGTCACTTCTGCCTTGTTCTGTTGGCCAAAGCAAGTGAAAAACCCAGCCCAGCTTTAAGGGCAGAGGAAACAGATTCTGTCTCAGGTAGGGGTCCGTATACCAGATCTACACCTAGGCATCATGAAGACTTGTATACGCTTCCGTGTCTTCTGGAATCATGTCACTGCCATAAGAACAACTTGGGATGGCCTCCTGGGGGAGCAGAGACCACACGGAACAGAGGTGAGACATTCCAGCTGGGGCCACCCCGGCCCTACCAGATGCCAAGTGACCTGGTAAGTGACCGCAGACGTGTAAGCACAGCCAAGACCAGAAGGGTGCCCAAGCCAAAGTGAGGACCCACAGAATTGTGAGCCAAATAGACGGTTGCCATCTTACATTTGGGGGAGGTTTGTTATGGCAACAGAAGAGCTGATACAGCACGCGATCGTGTCGGATACAGGAGTCAACCAGGCAAGAGAAGAAGAGACCCCAGGCTGCAGGAGATACCTTGGGTTCCTTGTCATTGGCTTAGGAACTGACTCTGCTTCTAGGGACTCTGACCCAAGACACAGGTCAAGAGTGAGATTCCTAGAAGAAAAAGAGGGAGAGCACAGGAATAACTGTTGTGGAAAGGACACTGGAGAAGTACTGAGCCCTCTCGTACCCTCATATCAAGTTGCCAACGCAACGGAAGACGGTTCTTCCACCGGTCCAAGACAAACACCTCCCACCACCCAAGGAATCTCACCCATTTCCTTCATAAGAGCGGAACCTAATGCTCGCCTTTTCCCTTCTGTCGTTAACCACTTCCCTCCTACTGACTCTGTCCCGATTAGTGCTTACATCTATTCCCATTTGTAGGAAGAAACCGTCACCTCCATTCTAACAGCGACAGCCCACTCTCCTCCCCTTCAAAGTCAGGACTCTTGAGTTATCTACATGAGAGACTTCTACTTCTTCACCTCTTTGTCATTCAACCCACGTTCAGTGGCTTACACGCTTGACCACAGTATTCTTGCCAGTGTTGTTAGTGACCTCAGTCCTTACATTCTAGGCCAGTCTACTGCATTTGGTGTCACTGGTCACTCCTCCAAACGCATGAAACACATTCCTTTTGCTTCTGTGTGTGCCTACTTTTCTGCCTCATTTCAAGGCAATTCGGAATCCCTTCCCTTTATTTGTTCCTTAAATGTCCATGTTTTTCTGGCTCTCTTCTCACCTACCATATGTTTTTGTGGATTATTTCATCTATGATCATGGCATGAATTACCATTCATATTCTGATGATTCTCAATCTTTAAAAAAATTTTTTTAAAATGTTTTATTATTTTTCTTTGAGAGAGAGAGAGAGAGACAAAGCATGATCAGGAGTGGGGCCGAGAGAGAAGGAGACAAAGAATCTGAAGCAGGCTCCAGGCTCTGAGACGTCAGCACAGAGCCCAACGTGGAGCTCAAACCTACGAACTTTGAGATCATGTCCTGAGCCGAAGTCAGACGCTCAACCGACTGAGCCACCCAGGCGCCTCATGATGATTTTCAATCTTAATTTCTAGCTCCAGATGCACATATCCAACTGCCCTTTGGATACCTCCTCTTGAATGTTCCACGGACACCTTATTATACCACCACCCGAACACACAAACGTGTGCCTATACACACGCGTGCACCCCGCACGTGCATACACACACACACACACACACACACACACACACACACACACACACAGGCACACACACACAGCCTGCTCCTCCTCCTCCCCTGTTCCCTACCCCAGCAAGTGCAACTCCCATTCGTTCAGTTTCCTAAGGCAGAACTTCTGGAGTCATCCTTGATTCTACTCCCCCCGCCCCCTCCCCTGCCACCAGCGAATCAATCACAGCCTTCTAAATTCTTTCCAATTCAACCTCTTAAATAGCTCTTTACTTATTAACACCGGTCCACTTCTTTCCACCATCAGCTACCACCGGGCCCAGATGATTGCGCCCCATGTCTCATCTGAGCCCCCGTGCGACTCAATTTCAATCTCATTTCCACACCCACCCACCCACCCAGAGCATCCAAAAAGGCAAAGCTGATTATTGCTCTCGTCTGCTGAAAAAAACGTCCGCTTCCTTCCTCTGGGATCGGTTCTTCCACTCACTCAGACTAGACTGGGTGTTTTCTCCCGTAATAACAGCACAGGTTCTATCAAACTCTCGTAACTATTCACCTGTCTGCACCCCCCAGATAGACGACTTTCCCGCCTGTGTGCAGCGAGCCATTAGCTATCTCTTGAAGCCCTCCAGTGTACAATGTGCCGTTAATCAAGCAGTGAACAGAACAAACACGGCCCTGCCTCACGCGAGCGTCTCACACATTTGTCACCTGTTCCCCCTTCCTGCGCACAGTTTCTGGCACATAGCAGTTGCTTACTAAGTATGTGTCGAATAAATAAATAATAAAAATGAATGCTATCTAGGGGGCGTCTGGGTGGCTCAGTCGATTCAGCATCCAACTCTTGATTTTGGCTCAGGTCACGATCTCACGGTTGTGAGATGGAGCCCCACGTCGGGCTCTGCGCTGACAGCGTGGAGCCTGTTTGGGATTCTCTCTGACCCTCTCTCTCCACTCCGCCTCCCTCTCAAGATAAATAAATAAACATTAAAAAAAATATGAGTGCTATCTACTAAAGACTAACTAGTTGCCTTTATCCCCATTCCAATTTTAGAGTAAGATTCATGGGAACACATTTTGTGAAATGGATCTTCAGGGTCCGTGTTTACAGAAAGTGCCTTTTTGTTCCAAAGGGCAGAGACAAATTATTTCTAAATATTTTTAGGCTGACAGAGTCATTAAGCGACTCACATTCCTCCAATGAAGATTATGCTGGTAGCCAATTATTGAAATCAGCCGAGCTCTTAAGGAACTTAGCACATAAAGACGACTGACACAATTCAATGATAAAGAAGCACATTTTACATGAACTTGAAATGACCATCAGCCCTCCTGCTAAGGGTCTGCTCAAAGCAGAACAGACCCAGCAAGCAGCGGCTGTGGAGGCCGTGAGCAGGAGCTCCCAGACGCCTTGGGTGACAAAGGTTACCGATGCAATCAGGCCTGTCCCATGTCAGGGAGCCAGTGGGGACTCTGTCTTCCAATTTTGAAATGTATCATTTCACAACATAAGTGGAGAGCCTCTGGCGATCACCCTGATTTTCTGAAGCTCAAACTATATAAACGCTGTAGTCTTGTCTGAATCACTTTTTAAAAAAGAATTAGATGGGGGTGCCTGGGTGGCCTAGCCGGATAAGTGTCTGACTTCAGCTCAGGTCATGATCTTATGGTTCGTGAGTTCGAGCCCCACGTTGGGCTCTGTGCTGACAGCTCGGAGCCTGGAGCCTGCTTCGGATTCTGTGTCTCCCTCTCTCTCTGCCCCTCCCCTGCCACTCATGCTCTGTCTCTCTCTCTCTCTCTCTCTCTCAAAAATAAACATTAAAAAATTGTAGTAAAATATACATAATATAAAATTTACCATCTTAACCATTTTTAAGAGTCCAACTCAATGGTAGTGGTTTTTAAAAAAATTTTTTTTAATGTTTATTTATTTTTGAGACAATGTGAGAGACAGAGTGCAAGCAGGGGAGGTGCAGAGAGGGAGGAAGACACAGAATCCGAAGCAGGCTCCAGGCTCCGAGCTGTCAGCCCAGAGCCCGACGCGGGGCTCGAACTCATGAACCGTGAGATCATGACCTGAGCTGAAGTCGGACGCTCAACCCACTGAGCCACCCGGGCGCCCCAATGGTAGTGGTTTTAAGCGCATTCACACTGTTGTGCAACCAGCACCCCCATCATCTCCAAAACTTTTCATCTTCCATACTGGAACTCTGTCCCCATGAAACGCTAACTCCCCATTCCTCCCCGCCCAGCCCCTGGCAGTTACCGTTCTATTTTCTGTGTCTATGAATCTGACTACTCTGGGGACCTCATGCACGTGGAATCACACAGGACTTGTCCTTTTGTGGCTGACTTACTTCACTCAGCATCGCGTCCTCAGGGCTCATCCGGGTTGTGGCAGGTGTCAGCATTGCCTTCCCTTTTAAGGCTAAGATCCCCTTGTATGGAATGGCCACATCTTGTCTCTCAGGACGTTGGGATGATTGCTGGAACATCGCTGAAATGTCACACGCGCCATCGGCCACGTGCGGGGAATCGCGGGCCCCGACCGGGGCACGCATCACTGAGCGTGGAAGACAGCTGAAGACACTTCCTCTCTGGCCCCGGAACGACCTGGGAAATCCCAGAAGGACCCCGGCCTGTGGGCCTCGACCATGGGCTTCTGGGTTTTCCAGTCAATGTCCCAGGAAAAAAACTGGCATTGGCCCAAGAGCGCCCTCTGGATTCTCTCCTACTTAAACTCGGAAAGGCCGGCACGAGACTTCTGCAATCATGACCGCCGCCAGTGACCTCAACTGAAAATAACGGTTTTCTCTTCAAATCTCTGCCTCTTCCTAAACGGGGCCGTGCTATCAGGCATCACTAGTCAACGAGGAGAAACCGGTATTTTGAGACTTTGGCCTCCCTGCTGGTCACTTCTGTCTCTAGTCCTCCTCCTGCTCCCGGCCCCCACGGGCTCCCTCTGTCCCAGATCTCCTGTGTTAAATGCCCAGGAGACCCTTTCTAGATCGTCTCTCGCTCCCGCCCCAGAACGTGGGGGACCTTCCTCTGAGCGCCATAGCTCTCCGGGGCCAAGCCCTGTAGCCTGCCTCATCTGGGCTGTTTCTCTGCTTCCTCGGCTTCCCGTCTCCAGCCCACCTCCTAGTCCGCTGCTGGGTTCTGGACCCTCGGAGAGGGCCCGCGGCCCTGCTCCTTCTCTATGCTGCAGTCGTGCTCCTTCCTGCCCAAGTCACGGCGAATGTTCTTCTCTGGAAGGCTCTCCCTTCACCTCCCCGCCTCTCACTTAAACCCTCCCAGTTACACAAGGCTCAGCTCACTGGTGCCACTGCACTGGGGCCTTCATGGCCCTTATCAGACAACAGTATTTCCCTGCTCCCCTCCTCTAGAGTGGACTATTTGCCTACTCTCCGTCCCCACTCGACCTCCTTTCTGCTTTTACTTAACAGCTTTATCTGAGCGTTCTTCTTTTTTTTTTGTTGTTTATTTTTTGAGAGAGAGAGAGAGACAAAGTGCCGTGGGGGAGAGGCAGAGAGAGAGGGAGAATCCCAAGCAGGCGCCACTCTCAGCGCAGAGCCCGACGTGGGGCTCGAACTCGCAAACCGTGAGGTCATGACCTGAGCTGAAGTCGGACGCTTAACGGCCTGAGCCACCCAGGCGGCCCTGGTGGAGTGTTCTTCTATTCCCGGTAAGACTGGAAGCCCGAGAAGGCAGAGATAATACATTGCATTTTATCCCTCGGCACCCGGAACAATACTCTGCTAAGGGTACGCTCGTAAAGTCATCGCCAAAAGAGCGAGGAGAACAGCGATGGTATCTTCTCTGCATGACAGACCCAGGTTGGCGCCCCAAAGAGAACAACCGCAGTGGTTGGGTTGTGTCCCCCCAAACAGCTACAGAGAAGGCTTCCGCTCCCATGCCCGTGAGCGTGACCCCGTTTGGAAATAAGGTCTTTGCAGGCGTGACGAAGTAAAGACGAGCCGGAGCACGGCTGGGCCCTAATCCAGGATGAAGGGCGGCCCTACAAGAAGGGGGAAACGTGGACACGTGCAGACACAGGGCCCACAGCCACGGGAAGACCGAGGCAGAGGCTGGTGTGATGCGGCCACAAGCCAAGAAAAGCTGGGGCTCTCGGAAGCCTGAAGAGTCGAGGGAGGGGCGTTCCCGCTAGAGACTTCGCAGGGAGCAGGGTCCTGCCCCAACCAGGACTTCAGACCGCCAGCCTCGGGCGCGGTGAGACAGAGCTTCCTGTTCTTGTAAGCCACCCCCCCCCCCCCCCAAGTTCATGCGCTTTGTTACAGCGGCCCCAGGGAACGAATCCAGCAACCGAATACGACAGTTCCACCCACATAGACGGACTCCGGACACGCTTCTCGCACCCTTGCTGGGCCCAGGGGTAACACTGAGCATCGACGTGCCTTCTACGAGCCAGGCAGGGTTGGAGGGCGTCTCCACGCTTGGGGCCACCGTGCTGCTGGCGACGGCCCGCGTCCCGCCACTAGGCCGGCTTCTCCCGCCGGGGTTCACTAGCCCCCCTCCTCGGGAGGGTGCAGGGGCCCCGGGCTCCCCCCCAACCCCCCCCCCCCGAAAGCCTCACCTTCGCCAGCACGCTCCCCAACCCAAATGCTGCCAACCTTGAAATCTTAACACTCGACAATAAAACTTCAATTCGAAAAGCCTGTTGCTTTGCCTATGGCTTCTCCCTTGGGTTTCCCAATCAGGATACATTCAAATAAAGCTCTTAAGGGCTGATTTTTGTTCGTTGGTTGGTTTTTAAAGAAGCTGAGGCAAGAGACCCTTTCCGGTCACGCCGCAGACATGACCACTTTCCATTTAATTTCCGCTTGCCCGCTGTGCCCTCAGCAGTTTTTGTTGTTGTTGTCGTTGTTTCTCCTCAGCCTGCGATTTACGATAAAATATACCAGAAAGGTCGGGGGTGCACAGCCTTGACTTCGGCTACGTTCAGCCAGACTCTGCCCTCCCTCCCGACGCCTGGCGGCCCGGCCCACGGACTTACGGTTCTGGAGGAAGCATGGTGCGTGGGTGATGCTGATGGAGGCCCGGCTGCGCTCTGGAAGGAGGACGGGCAGTACCTCTGGCCTGCGTCCGGAGGGGAAGTGGAGGCGTAGATGCGATTTTCCAGTCGCTCAGGCTCATGCTTGTAGGATTCGAGAGGAAACGTGTGCTGCTTGGCCGCTTGGGTGGGTGTCGACGGAGAGGAGGAGAGGCCTGAGGCTGAGGAGGAGACCACAAGAGCTGTTAGGAGTCTGGCTGAGACAGAAGGCAAGAGAAGGGCTCTTCCATTTCTAAGAGCCCCAAATCTCAAATGGCAAGAATCTAAATTATTAAATTCTGAATGTTGGGGACAAGCTCGTATCAACGTATTTTTTTTTTTAATGATTAGTTTTGAGAGACAGAGAGAGAGACAGAGGTGAGCAGGGGAGGGGCAGAGAGAGAGGGAGACACAGACGCCGAAGCAGGCTCCGGGCCTCGAGCTGTCAGCACAGAGCCCTGACGCGGGGCTCGAACCCACGAGTCGAAGTCGGACGCTCAACCGACTGAACCACCCGGGTGCCCCTTTATCAACGTACTCCTCCCCTGCAGAGCGTGTGGCCAGAGCACACGGAGTGGAACCAGGGTAGGGAAGTTCATAAAGTAGGCCACAGAGACAAAGGTCGACGTTGCGGAAGGTCACGTGACGACTAAGAACCAGACCAAACGTGCGATGACCGTCAAAACACGCAACCTAAATCTTGCCACCGTGAGTTTGCGGAGGCGAGAGTTGGCCACGAGGGTGAATGCTGAGGGGACGCGGGAGGAGAGGCAGGCCTGGGAAGGGGCCTCGCAAAGTGACGAAGTGAAAAGTCACACGGATAGGGACGAGCGGGAAGCAGATGCGGAGTGGGGGGGGGGCGGCAAAGAATTGCGGGGAGACCATCCACTTCAACAGGGTGTGTGCAATCCAGGGGCCTGCCTCGGGCGGGCGGCCATCACTCCCGTCTAGCTGACCGTGCCATAAATCATCGTTGGGGCTATGCGTGTCCCCCAAATAGCTGTGTGGAAGTCTGGACCCCCGGCACTTGTGAATGTGACCTTATTTGGAAAGAGGGTCTTTGCAGATGCCATCAGGTTACAATGAGGTCACGCTGGAGTAGGCTGGGCTCTTAACCCGACGGGACCGGTGTCCTTATAAGAGGAGAAGCCATAGAAATGGACACACACTCTGACGAGAGAGGCAGAGACCGAAGTGATGCATCCCTAGGCCAAGGAGCACCAAGTGCCCTCAGCGACCAGAAGCTAAAAGAGGCACCAGAGGACGCTACCCAGGGTCTCAGAGGGAGCACGGCCCTGCTGACACCTTGGCTTTAGTCCAAACGTTAAGCCACGCAAGACAAAGCAAGGATGTCAGGAGACAGAGCCCGAGGGTTACCTGCCGTGTCCCGCGTTCCAGACCCCTCTGCTCACACGGAGACACGTGTGCTCCCTTCTCTGCTTCCGTCCTCGCTCCCCGGAGGGGCCTCCCACTCCTCAGGAGTCAGTTCAACCGACCTCCTTTTCCTGACGCCACAGCCTGTGGCTTCTCGCTCCCCCGGACCCAGGAGCACGTCGTATCTGTGCAGCACGTGACCAGGGAACGAGAAGATATTTCACGCTAAAGCCAAGTGTGAAACCGCCTCAGTCTTCTGTCCCCAGCAGAAGCCGCCCTTTGTCTGTGGGGCAGGGGCTCTGGGCCACACTGCTGGGTCCCCACAGCAGCCAGCGCCGGCCTGGTGAGGGGAAGGAAGGTTCCTGGAAGATGCTTGCCCCAGCAGGCAAGGCGGGACAAGAGAGCACGAAGGGCCTAAGGCTCCAGCTCAGCTCGCGTCTTCTCTGCCTCCCCGAGCCCAGAGAGTGTGGGGGGCACGTAGGTCCCTGGTGGGCATTTCGGAAGGAATCCGTCGAAGGAGGAGCGTCGTCTTCTAGGGAGCCGCTCTTCCCGCGAAGCCATCCCGAGTGGGAAGGCCCGCTCCAGGCAGATCCCCGGGAGGCAGGTGACAGCAGGAGACAGAACACTCTAGCACCCACGGGTTTGTGGGTCTCAACTTAAGGCACAAAAAGGCCTCCGACAGGACAGCCCCCGACTCTTAAAAACAAAAGCTTTCCCCCAGAGGCCTTGAGAAGCCAGGCTTGCGGTGAGGCGGGGCTGGGGGTGGGGGAGGAAGGGGAGAGAGGATGAAGCACAGGGGATCTGGGGGGTCTCCAGCTGGTGGGGGGCAGGGGGAGACGGGAAGGGTCCGGCAGGCAGGGGGAGAGAGGGGCCGCCTGGCCCAGGTCTGCTCTAGCGTCACGGCTCCAACGTTCCCCGGCGATGCCCGCAGAGCGGCGAGGGACGAGGATGCCAGCCAGGGGGCTCCAGGGGGGGCGCCTGGGTCATCAGAGGGCTCGGCTGGGGAGCAGCGGAGGGGGCTGCTTTGTGGAGCCCCGCCTCCCCGGGCTGGTGGCGCGTCCTTCCCTGGCTCTTCCAGCGAAAGTCCTCAGCTGGCCCGCTAGCCCGGCCCGTCACAGCGTGGCCCAGAACAGGCCAGTTCCCACGGCACTGTCGAGCAGGGAATTCTGTGTTCTGCGCTCCCAATGCTCCCCCGGCCGCTGGACACAGAGGCCCCACCCCCCCCCCCCCCCCCCCCCCCCGGTGCTTTCCGAGGCCGAGTGCTGGAGACCCAACCGAGGCGCGGAGAGGGACGGGGGCCGTTGGGACTCCAGGCTGGGGCCACCAACCACGTTCTAACAGCCTGTGAGAGGCCCTCCCGCGAAGCCCCTGTAGGGGTCTTGGCTTTCCGCGTGAAGGAGGGACAGGCCCAGCGATGCCCAGCACCCCTCGGTGCCGAAGCACCCGTGTCTGTCCGAACACAGGGCACAATCCAGACCAGCCCCTCCATCTTGCCTGTGACTTTCCTCCCAGATCCGGCTCATACTGGCTCAAACCACACCTACAGAGGAGTGTTCCGAGGCATGGACAAATCATGTCCCTCTGTGAAGGCGCTTTGGCAACATCTAGCAAAGCTACACGTGCACATGCTCCTTGGCCCTGCAGTCTGCTTCTGGGATTTCCTTCCACAGACGTAGGGGCAGAATTGCTAAATGGCGAGCGTGTGGGGTCCTTCGTGACCGTGGTGCTTTTATTTTTTTTATTATTTTTTTAAATGCTTATTTATTTTTGACAGAGAGAGACGGACAGGGCATGAGCAGGAGATGGGCAGAGAGAGAGGGAGACACCAAATCCGAAGAGGGCTCCAGGCTCCGAGCTGTCAGCACAGAGCCCGACGCGGGGCTCGAACTCACAGACCATGAGATCATGACCTGAGCCGAAGTCGGATGCTCAACCGACTGAGCTACCCAGGCGCGCCCCATATAGTGGTGCTTTGGAAAGCAGGGACTGGAGGGCCGCCTGGGTGGCTCAGTCCCTTGAGCATCAGACTCTCGATTGCGGCTCAGGTCACGATCCCAGGGTCTTGGGATCAAGCCCCGGGTCAGGATCCACACAGTATAGACCCTGCTTAAGATTCTCTCTCTCTCCCTCTAAAAATAAATAAGTAAACAAACAAACAAAAATAGGCAAAAATTAAAAATGAAAATACAATACAATAAAACAAAATAAAGCAAAAGCAGAGATTGGAGACGCAGGTGCTCCTGGGCGGGAAGAGGCTAACGTGATGACCGCATATCCACAGGGATGGCCATGGCTCCCCGACGGGGCACGACGAGCTTCCTCATCCTTACCTCGGAGACGCGGCGGCAAGTGAAAAGGCAAACCCCAGAGCCATCCGTAGGGAATGAAACCATTTCTGGTCCCAGAAAAGGGGATGGGAATGTATATATGTATCCGTCCGCACGTGTGGAGTGTCTGGGGAAGGCTGTGAAAGCCCCAGAGGTGGGAACGGCTGGCAGGAAACACTGTCACACTGCACCCTTTGTCCTTTTGCGACTTTCGTATCACGTGGATGTGCCCTCTACTCAGAAAGTTACTTTCTCCAGCCCCGATTCTGCTTTTGAGCCAAGAGGCTGGCTAACACCGAATGTAAGCGTCTCCTGCCCCCTGCCCTGATCCCAGCCGCCCCCACCAGCCCTGAGGGGAGGTCTGTGTCCCCACCTACATGAAAGCACTCCGAGGGCGGGCCTGGGCGCTCTCTCTCTCTCTCTCTCTCTCTCTGTCTGCAAGAAGCTCTCCCATTTACAACATTCTTCAGGGATCAAGCCCAGTCACCATGAAGGAAGGGACAGTCATAGCTGGTAGAACTCCTGGCGAGCTCTTTGGATCTAGAATGTTCCTTCCTACGTGTGAATAATTAGAGAGAACAAGACTGAGCAGCTTGCCACCTAAGAGGGCTCTTGAGAGCACGAATGGCGGCTCCCGCTTCTCCTGTGGCTCGGCCTCTGTGGGCCGTCCCCACGTGAGTCCTGGAAGGGTCCTAAGCCCGTGCTGACCGAGGGCAGGAAGGACGGCGGAGAAGACACGTAGCCCTAGACACAACCTCGCTGCACTGTCTGCAGTGAGGAGACGATGGGTGGGCTTCCCATCTGGTGGCGGGAGCGACTGGTTTCTGGGGGAAGGGCGTGATTCTCCGTGCCCCCCAAGACAGCCCCTCTCACCGAAATCTTTCCAAGTTCAAAGGATCCTTCCACCTTGCCACCTGGCCTCCTCTCAGAGTGGGTGGTCTTGCTGCCCAAGACAGAAGGATGCTCTGGACTCTGGGGGGAGGGGGGCGCGGGGAGAGAATGACCCTTCCGGAAAGTGGGGCTTCACAGGCCGGCAGGCAGGAGAACTTAGAAAGTGCTGGGTGTGGCAAAGAAGTGAGAGGCGGGTGGGAGGGAAGGGGGTCCCGGGGGAGAGTGGGCTTGGGGCTCTGCGGGATTCCTCCCGCGGGGTGGCCTGGGGTAGGCAAGGGCGGGCCTCGTCCAAACCTGTTTCTCTTCCGCCCCAGCCGGCAAGAGCGGAGACATGCGAGGCGGGTAGAGAGGAGACTTCTAGTCGCTTCTCTGCTGTTTCACCCGGGGCAGGGAGGGGGCATCCTACGAAGGAAGGCGGGGCGGTTCTGCATAGATGAATCCAGCCGCACGCGACAGAACCAGGACGGTCCTAACCGAAAGAATCCTAGCCAGGGGGAATCGGCAGTGAGGGAGTCCTAAACTTGTCCCTCTTTTGTCGACCGGTGTCACAATTTATCAACAAAGAGGGGAGTGGGGCCGTGCTGCCACAATCCCCCAGTATTCTGGAAATCGACCAACGTCTCTCCCAATCACAGGGCAAACCGCCAGAGCGCGATCGTTCAGGAAGGCCACGGTCTACCCAGCCGGCTGCCGGGGGCCAGGCCCGTGCAGGCGCGGAGGAGGGGGCAGGTTCCCGCGAAGCAGACGACTCCCACCTTTGAGACCCGCTTAGGGAAACTGGGGCGACGCCACACCGAAGCCCAAACCAGGCACGCCCCGTGGTGAGCCCTGGAGCGAAAAGCGTGTAACGCTAACCCAGGAGGGGCTCGGAGAAAGGGCGGGAAAGCCCGGCGGAGACACCAGGAGGGAGCCGGGCCCGCGCCTCGGAAAATAAAACACATCTGCCCCGGATCAGGCGACTTTCCGAAGGGCCCAGGCAAGACCGGGCTGTGGCCACGGTACCCAGGGCACAGATAGGTTTCCCCTGTTGTGCTCTTCTGAGAAGGCTTTCCTTCTTTCTTCTGCTTCTTAAGGACTTTGTTTAGAGCTGCTGTCGGCCTCCGAGAGCGAACAATGCCTTTGATTTTCCTGGGGCGGCAGCCAGGATAAGTGAATAGGCACACTGAGCCAACAGAAATGGCTCCTGGCAGCCACGCAAGACATCAGGCAAGTGGCTCCAGACACCAGGGAGCCATGAGCTGGTGACTTCACGGGGCCAGGCCGTACTGGCATGAGCTACGTCTAGAGAGGCGGGGGAGGAGACAGAACAGCGGTGCCCCCGGGGGGCAAGACGGCAGGGGTCTGCGGAAGGACAGCAATGCGGGGAGGAAGGAGGAGGCCCTGTGCAAATCAAGGCCCTTGAGCAAACCAAGCCCTTGTGTCGGGAAACGTAAACCAGGTAGACCAGACGGCTGCGTGCTGGGCGCGGGCACGTGTGCCCCCTTCCCCCTGCCCTTGGGCAGCGCACGGTCTGAATAACAAGAGAGAGGAGAAAATTCATCCCGTTCCTGATCTTAAACGTCCTCGCTGACCGCTGTCCCAGGAGAAGAGCAAATATTCAATATGCATCGGATGGGAGACTCGCTTATATGCAGTTTTTAAAAAAATTATTATTTTTTAACGTCTATTCATTTTTGAGAGAGAGAGAGAGAGCACACGAGTGGGGGAGGGGCAGAGAGGGAAGGAGACACAGAATCCGAAACAGGCTCCGAGCTCCACGCTGTCAGTGCAGAGCCCGACGTGGGGCTCAAACTCATGAACCGCAAGATCGTGACCTGGGCCGAAGTCGCCCGCTTAACCGACTGAGCCACCCAGGCGCCCCGCGAATCTGGGTTTTCTGAAGTTCCCCAGGTGGTTCAGTGGCCAGACAAGTTCTGAACCATTAATTGAATATAGACTCCTCATTCTGTAGGTAAGAAAGTTCTAGAAGAAGTTCTTCCCATTCTTTGTGGCCATGTAGAACCAGGGCCTCAGCTCTCTCTCCCAGTCTCTCTCTCTCATAGCTCTCTTCTTCAAGAGGGGAAGTTCTCTTCTGAGTCCCAAGCCCCCTGCCTGGTCTCTGAGGGAAATCATTCTTCCCACCGTCGACGGCAGTCTCATGCAGATGACCCTGAATTATGCCTCATCTCTGGTCACCAGGTGTTCCTTCAGGCACTGGACAGTGCTCCCAGGGCCCTTCCCCTTTTCAGCTCTTGCTCCAAATGTTCCAGAATCACTCATTTCCTAAAAGACCCTTTCCTGAGATCCTCCCCACCCCAGCCGGGTCCCCCTCTCTCTCTTAGGGGTTAAGTTTCCGGACTCTCGTCCCAGGGCTGGCCTAGGCTTTGGTTTCCTTACAAACCAACGGCTTTGGCCCTGGCCATCCTTGACTTTAGTCTCAATTCACATGTCGACTGGAAGTCGGGTTTTAGGCTGCAAGTTTTGCTTATAGACTCCAAGAATCTGTTTTGCAATCTTTTGTCATTGGAACTATTCAAAATATGTTGGAGGCTGTCTAGAGTCATTTGGGAATCAAAGCGTTATGGTAATCCAGTGGGTGAAAAATTCTTTCTCTAAAGAAAACACAAAATTCTTTTAGGACATTTTCTGAGGTTCTTATTCGCCTAGAAGGAATCCAGGAAAAACTAGTTTTACACGGCTGTGCACACCCAATAGGGGTCTGGACCTAGGTATTAGGTAATGGAGTGGGCTCAAGCATGTTGATAGTTGCATAGGTAAACTGGAAAAGGACACAAAATGAAAACAGGGACTGACTCTAGATCAGTCCCTACAGTGTGGTCCCTACAGCCTCTGGTGTTGCCCTGGCCTTTAGAAGAGCTGTGCCCTCAGGGGCGCCTGGGTGGCTCAGTCGGTCGAGCGTCCGACTTCGGCTCAGGTCACGATCTCGCGGTTCGTGAGTTCAAGTCCCACGTCGGGCTCTGTGCTGACCGCTCAGAGCCTGGAGCCTGCTTCGGATTCTTTGTCCCTTCTGTCTCTGTCCCTCCCCCACTCACACTCTGTGTGTGTGTCTCTCTCTCTCTCAAAAATAAACATTAAAAAAAGAAAAGACAAAGAGCTGTGCCCTCTTCACACGCATCTGCAGGTCCGAGGTCTGCTTCGTGAACCCAAAATATAACCCTTGCTACTTTAGCAAAGCATAGGTGCCTTTTGATGTTGAAGCTAAAAGTCAATCCTCGGGGAAAGGAAGAGAGAAAAAAAACTCCTCAGTCGCTTTGCAAGAGGGAGACATTCTAGAACAGTCCACCTCCCATCTAAAACAGATTCTGAAAAGCAGGTCGCTAAGGATTTGCCAACGAAGGGGCAATAGCTACGCGGGTCCCTTCTGCCGACGATCTTTGTGGAATCGTGAAAGCAACAGGTGTTTGACACTGTGTAGATCGATTGGGCTGCATGCGACAGAATCAGGATAGTCCCCACCAAAAGAATCCCAGCCAGGGGGAATCGGCGCTGAGGCACCGCAGCAGACAAACATCCCGTGGCCTCATTGTACAGTGGAGGAAACGCAGGCCCTGAGAGGTGAAGTGTCAGGCCCGAGGGCAGCAGCTAGGTCGGAAGCCGGACCACGCGCTCTAGAGCCATCACTTGGGTCTCTAGACCCCCAGCCCGGGGCCGTGAGAGCTTTCGGACACCGGCTTCGCACCCACGGAGTCCCAGGGAGGAGACCATCTGTGTCGGCGAGAGGAAAGAGCAGGTGTTCACCCAGGAGGACAGCAGGTGCGCGGGGTCAGAGGTGGGAGGGTGAGACCCAAGAGTACCCGTGGGACCCACAATGCTGCATGCGGGCTCTCACTGGCCGGCCCCAGGCTCTTCCTTCCGTGTCCACCAGCTGCCCCCGTCCCTCTGGCAGGCTGCACAGAAGGAGTGGATAGCGACAAGCCGTGGCCAGGACATACTGGATGTGGGGCAGGAGGAGCTGAGGTTCCTTCCTGGGTCAGTACGGTGACCGTCACTTCCTGAGAGCACATAGGAGAAGAACACTAATTCAGTAAGAGAGCTGCGGAGCCGCCAGGTGCCCAGTGGGCAGGGGGAAGGCTGTCTGGCATTGGCCAGAGGTGGGGCTGGAATGTTTCTGGGCAGGAGCCCCCCCCCACCCTGCCCTGCCCGGCTCGGATGCGCTCCTAGGTCAGGACTCGATTTCCGCGCAAGTTCAGATGAGTCTTTCTAACCTCCGTTTCTCCAAGATGCCTGTTTACTGCAGTGCGGTTCCGGCCAATTGTTCCGGCCAAGCCAGCCTGTCCCGGGCGCGCGGTGTCACCGTGATGTAACACAGCAGATCCGGCAGAACTCTGCCGATTTGGGAGCACAGGGAGGGTCGAGGCCCCCAGGCCCCCAGGCCCCGAAAGCAACCAGTAGCTATGTCCGCTGAGGGACCCTCACGGGGAGAAGAGGGAGCCAGAGATGGGGTGGAAAATCAGCATGGATAACCAAATCAGGGGAAGCCAGCGACCACGCCTAACCAGGACCCCGGCACGTGGAAGCTTCCAGAGCGGGCTCTGAGAATCAGAATCTTTACCTTGAGTTTTTCCTACACTTTCCATGATGTGGGCCTCTTAAAAAAAAAAAAAAAGTTTCTTATTTTGAGAGAGAGGGCCAGCGGGGGAGGGGCAGAGAGAGAGAGGGAGACAGAATCCCACGCAGGCTGTCAGCGCAGAGCCCAACGCGGAGCTCGAGCTCGTGAACCGCGAGGGCATACCCTGAGCTGAAATCAAGAGTCGGATGCTGAGCTGACCCAGCCCCCCGGGCGCCCCACAGTTTGGGCCTTTTGAATCGAAGCGGTACCCCTGATGAGAGCTCCTCCCTCCCACAGACCGTGGGCTCAGGCTGCTGGCGACGTGTGCCCCTGCCAGCTACGCTCGAAGCCCCACCTCGGAGTGTCCCCGGGCTGTTTAACCTTACCCTCGAGGGCGCTCCCAGATCCCCCCCTGCCTCCACGCTCTGGACCCAATAGCAGCGACAAGGGGATGTGGGTACCTAGAAAGTGCTCTGAGCCACCGTCCCCTCCCTGAGGGACATCTCGGGTGGTTCCCAGATGTCTAAGACACTCTGTTCTACCAGGCGTGATGGCATTCGGCCCTCGGGAGCACGCTTTCCAGACCTCGGCTTTGGAGGCCACGTGCAGCGAAGCGGGACGGGGAGGCAGAGGCTGGGGGCCGGGAGACGGTCTGTGGGTGAGCGACTCCGGCCCGGCAGTCGCCTGCCCGCTGGGTCTCCGGGCAGGCCAGGTGGTGGCCAGCAGCCAGCTGTGGGCATTCCCTCCCTGGGGTGCTGGCTGCAGCCGGCTGCCACGGGACTCCGACCGGGGCTCTCCTGTGGGTCTGTTGACTCAACGTATCACCTGACACCACACGCCGGGCCCTCTGGGTGCCAGTGAGACCGGACGGGCGTGCGCGAGGCCAGGGAGGCCTCAGGCCGGGAAGGCATCCAGGCTGCCTCTGGGGCCGGTGCTGGTTTCTATGGTGCCGCTCTGGACTCTGGATTCTCCTCATTCAGCTCATGAAGAAAGGGACCGCGGGCCATACTGGGTATCTGCTCCCAGGGAAGAATGGGTAGATTCCCCGTGAAGGGGGAAGAGGGGAGGAAGGAAAGCGGCAGAGAGAAGGGAGTCAAGCATCTCACGCTGAAAACACAGGTTTCGGCGTCTCCTTCCTCTTCTTTTTAAAAAAAGTTTTATTTATTTTTGAGAGAGAGAGAGAGAGACAGAGCGTGAGCAGGGGAGGGGCAGAGAGAGGGGGAAACACAGAATCCGAAGCAGGCTCCAGGCTCCGAGCTGTCAGCACAGAGTTCAACGCGGGGCTCGAACTCACCAAGCGCAAGATCATGACCTGAGCCAAAGTGGGACGCTTAACCGACTGAGCCACCCAGGCGCCCCTCGGCTGTGTCCTTTTAGAGGCAATCCAGAACCTCAGGCCTGGGATTTGCCTCTGCCTTCAACAATCCAACAACAACACGGCAGCAGTTCTGGGAGTTTAGGGCCATGAGCAAAGCTGACGGCATCATCCCTCGGTTTTTCTTTGTGTTTAGTAGAGAGGTAACAAGGCGACCGGAGGGAATGAGGACAAGCACTCATTCTGGGGATCCCAGGATCCCTCACCTTCCAGTGTCTGACTTACATCGACCACAAGTGCCCAAGCCTGTTTTATGGGTAGGAGAAGCCAGCCTCCTATGTATAGGACTTTGGGGTTTGGAAGGTCCCTTGACCCCTTCCAAATACCTGACCTACTCAACCAGTCTCTCTGGTGACCCAGCCTCCCCTTTCTCCAGGTTGTTTTTACATGAAAGACTCTAGGTCCTGTTCATCGTGGCCAACCTGCTGAAGGCTGGCCTGGATGACAGTTCCCTACAAATGACCCCAAGGAGATGCCGTCACTGGGGACATGAGTGAAGGGAAGAAGGACAGGGCCAGGATCTCCGGACTCAGTCGTGGCCAGATAGTAAATTTCCTCTCTTCCTAATTTTCTCTCTGGAGCTCCCCCTGCTGGGTTTCTAGAACTGGGGTATGAGAAATGATATCAGAACCCTATGCCTAGGGGAGCAAGTTTTTCTCTCTTTACTTTCTGATTCACTTCACAGCTTTAGCATCGATTGTTGGCTAAGTTCATCTTTTGTAAAGCTGCTTTCTCGAGATCACTGGTGACCAAGCGTCATCCTAGGATCAAGCTAACTTATTCCTCCTGTTTATGCACCTTGCACGTTCCACCATCACAAATTATAGTATGCTGTCATTACTCCTTTACATATCCTGTCTCCTCCACTAAGCATGATCGGTAGTGAATTGTATTTACCATCGTCTCCCCAGCTCGGTACACAATCCCTACTCCGTAAGTACTCATAGGGCTACGTGGCACACCTGAGTTCCACAAAACGCCCGATGAGCACAGTTCATAAAAGAACACATGGATGAGCTGGATTTCATTAAAATTTAAAACGTAAGCTCTTCGGGGCGCCTGGGTGACTCAGTCCGTTAAGCGTCGGACTTTGGCTCAGGTCACGATCTTGCGATCCGTGGGTTCGAGCCCCGCGTCGGGCTCTGTGCTGACAGCCTGGAGCCTGGATCCTGCTTCAGCTTCTGTGTCTCCCTCTCTCTCTCCCCCTCCCCCCACTTGTGTTCTGTTTCTCTCTCTCTCTCTCAACAAATAAACATTAAAAAATAAATAAATAAAACGTAAGCCCTTCAAAAGATACCGTTAGGAAAATGAGACAAGATAAGCGACAGGGAGAAAGTATTTGCAAATCATATGTGCTAAAGAATTTGTATCCAGAATATATAAAGAACGCTCGAAACTCAATAACAAGAGAACAAATGGTTCTATAAAAAAAAGTGAACAGAAGGCTAAGGTTAAGACAGATACTTCCCCAGAGAAGGCATACAGATGACAAATACGTGTGCTGAAAGACACTTGGCATCATTAACCGTCAAGTCATTAGGGATAAGCACATTATAGCAACGAGATGTCCCTGAGCACCACGAGATGAGCTACGTTCTTTCTAAAACCGACAATACAAAGTGTTGGCAAGGATGCGGAGCCACGGGAACTCCCATGCATTGCTGGTGGGAACGCAAAATAGTGCAGTCGGTTTGGAAAACAGTTGGACAGTTGCTCACGAAGTCACCGGTACATATACCATAGAGCCCCACAAGGCCACTCTAGAAGAAGTAAAAACTCGTGTTCATACAAAACTGGGATGCAAATGCTTATAGTGGTTTTGCTCATAGTTGCCTCAAGCCGGAAACAATCCCCAAAGTCCTTCAACTGGTGAATTGATCAACGAGCTGGTGCATCCAAACGGTGGAACATTCCTCAGTAATAAAAAGGAAAGGACCGTTGAGATATAAAGCATCAGGGACGCATCTCTGACGCATTTTGCTAAGTGCAAGAAGGCTATACGCTAAATTTCACCATCTAAATAGAAATTATAGGGGAAAAAGCAAAATTATAGGGGACAGGAAAATTATAGGTTGCCGGGGGTTGGGGATGTGGGAAGAAGTTGACCATAGAGGGGCACTAGGGAATTTTGGGGGGTGACATAACTGTTCTATATCTCAGTGGTGGTGTTGAGTATTCAATTACATATATTTGTCAAGACTCACAGAACTGCACACTTAAGAGGGGTGGATTTTACTGTATGTAAACTATACGTCAGTAAACTTGACTGTAAAAACAAAAAAGATCTCTAACGTGATTTTGAGGGGGGCTGTCTATGCAGCCCGGACTAATGTCATTTCCCCTGGGCCTTGAGGGAAAGATGGGTAGGACAGGGCTGTGCTGTGACGCAGACAGGGTAGGGGTGCGATGCAGACACGGGCGGGGCTGGAATGCAGACCTGGGTAGGGGTGTGACGTAGATATGGGTAGGGGTGTGACAGACATGGGTAGGGCTGGGATGCACTCACAGGTAGGGCCGGGAGGCCGACTCCAAAACATTACCGTAGAAGTGGGGCCTTGGCAGTGTGATGTAAGCCTGTTCAATTAAAAACGGCAGCTACAATCCCCCCTCCCTCTGGGCGGAAGATTATTTTGGGAGACAGGACGGAGTGACCACTGCTGTGCAGGGGAGAGGAGTGAGGTCTGGGCTCTGGGAGCCCCCGAGCTGGCCAGCCCGTGCCCTCCTGGCCCCTTGGGAAGGGGAGCAGGTGAGGAGAGTTCCCAGAGAGTGTGCGGGGAGAAGGGGGCCGAGGGAGGCCTGGCGGTCAGCCTCACCAAGCCTCACGTTCGCGGCCTCTGGGCAGGCACGGCTGAGTGGTGCCCAGAGCCGCAGCCATGGCCTTGGACACGTCGGTGAGTGGTCATGGTCTCCACGGGGCTCCTGGCATCGGCCTGAGCCCACAGACCGTGGAGGGTTCTGTACAACTGTGTCACCACCGGGGCTTTCTCCATTCTAGAACGTTACGGAAAAATAAGGACTTTGCTGTTTTTTAAAGACCTCCGTGCTAAGCACACGAACAGTTATGAATATCCGAGAAACAGGTTAGTAAAACTTGGCGAAAAGCTACCTTGTTCATCAGAACCATTTTTAAAAATTTATTTGTATTGTAAAATGCAAAGAACATCAAATTCGCCATCTTAACTATTTTTAAGCGATCACGTGGCATTAAATACGGTCACACCGTTGTGCAACCATCAGCACCATCCGTCTCCAGAACTTTCCACCGTCCCAAACTGAAGCTCCATCCCTACTAAACACTAACCCCCATCCCCCCCACCCCCAGCCCCCCACCCTGCCACTTTCTGTGTCTATGACTCTGACCCCTCCCAGGACCTCACGCACGTGGAGTCACCCGGTGTTTCTCCTTTTGTGACTGGCTTACGTCACTCAGCATGATGTCCTCAAGGCTTATCCGTGTTGTAGCAGCTGTAGGGATTTATTCCTTTTTTTTTTTTTAATGTTTATTTATTTTTGCGACAGCGCGCGCGCAAGCACGACACCCCCGCTTGGTCCGAAGATTCTGTGTGTGCGATGCTGGGCCGCGGTCACAGGACCCCGCGTGGGTCACCAGGCCTGCAGCGGGAGGGAGTCCAGGGAGATGTCAGACATTCCTTGCCTTCCTGCGGCCAAGTTTCCGATGCGCTATCTGAGAAGCCTTGCCAAGGGTAATGTGACATTTACATGACTCCCGGTGAGGCTGCCGGCAGTGACATAACTGGAGGGAGGGACGGTTGGGGGTGTGTCCCCCGGGCAGCAAGCCTGCAGCTGGGCACATAGTCCGCTGACTCGGTGTTGTGTAAATTAAAGCAGCGATCACCTGGTCGCCCGTGTCACGGCTGACCCTCCTCCCCTGTGACCACATCACGAAGCTAGTCACCTCCACGTGGGGTTCTCTTTGGCCTGCCTTTTCCCAAGAAAGCCATCTGAGAAGAGACCTCTCATCTTTCCCTGGGGGGGGGGGGGGTGACATAAATCCCATAGCGGGAGTTATTCTGAGGGGTCCCCGGAGAGGATAAACCCCCCCCGGCAGTGGGTGTCTGTGACAGGAGTCACCGAGCTCACCGTGGGCTCCCGAGGGCCAGCGTGGAGGGGCCTGCAGATACCCTGGTGGGAAATGCAGACCCTGCCCTCTCTCAGCCTATTCTGCAAGGAACTTCGGCGGCAGACCCCAGCCCCGCCGTTCACCAGCGCTGCTCACTTCGGACCTGAGCCTCAGCTTAGCCATTGGTGAAATGGGCAAATAAAAAACCAGCTTCTGAACGGGACCCTCCCCTGGGGAGCAGGGCACCTTAGCTTCCAAGGTGCGCTGAAAGCTGCTTCTCCGCACGGTGGTCTGAGCAGAAGCTGCCAGGCCGGGTGCCAGCCTGACCCTCAGCCCACTGTGCAGGGCACCCCTGGCCCACAGACCCCCGGGGGCTCGAGTGTCAGGTGGACGGGCCGAAACCGCAGGACCCACCTCCTGCAGACTTAGCACCGCAAGAACAGTGTGGAGCTCATCCGGCAGGGGAGGCGGACCCCGCTCTGCGCGCACAGCACCCCAGCCCTCGCGGGGTCTGAGGCCGTGGGCCTGATGCCAGAACGAGGGCCCCGTGTGGCCTCTGCTAGGGTCTCCGGTGGTCGGGCGTCACGTCGAGGTCTCCCGCCCCGCGCCTGCGGGGGCTGCGGGAGCCTCACAGACCTCCTCCTTCCCTCCCTTCCCCCTTCCTCTTGACCGTCTGTAGTGAGGCTCTGACAAGCCGCAGCCTCAGCTAACGGTGCCGTCAGAGACCCCTCCTGCCCACCCGGGGACTTCTCACCGCCACGTGCAGCCCGGGCAGCTCCTGGCCCCGATGACAGGCTGCGGGGCTGGGCGCCGGCTCAGGACCGTATTGGGGATACGGTGGCCAAGGCTGGTCTGGTGACCCGGGCAAACCGGAAGGTAGGGGGCTTCCCGGGGACAAAGCCGGGGCCTTTGCTGCGGTGGTCACCTGCTCTGCAGGCCTGGGCCTCCGGCCACTCAAGACAAGGGCCTCTTTTCCTCGCCTAAATATCGTACGGCCAAGAGAAAAGCATCAGCCTCCGTCATGAAAGGTGACAGACGCTCCCCTCAACCTCCCGTCCGTCGCAAACCCTCGAAAATGCAGGGTCTTAGGTTTTAAACCCCCCAGGGAGAAAAGTAGGTTGGAGACCCAGGTGAGGGCGGAGCTGGGGCAGACCCCCCCCCCCAAGTCAGAATAAGCACAGCTGCAGGGATGGGGGGAGGGGAGCAAGCCTGTTGCCGGCCCCCGGGCTCGCCAGTGCCCCAGCTGAGGCCGCCCCTTCTCTGACCTCCACCCACCTCCGCTGCACCCCAGCTTGTCTCCTGTTGACAACCACGAAGGCTGACCTGAGTTGTAGCGAGAAACTCTCGGGGAGCCAAACGAACAGTTACACTGAGGGCGAGCCTGCCGTCGGGGTTTCCGGGCGGGGGGTCCCGCCTGGCGAGGACCGAAAATCCCCGGCGAAGGTCGCCCTCCTCCCCTGAGTAAGGCTGCTGCTGGCTGAGTCCCCGCACATCTGGAGGAGACATGTTCTCGGAAGAGGCTGGAGAATGATTCGAATCACTTACGTCGGGGGAGAGAGGTAGGGAAGCAACAGGATGGCGGAGGGGAAGCGGGCTGGTCCCAGGCAGCCACAAATCCGTGCTCGCGAACAGTCAGTAGGTCTCTGCAGGAGACCTCCACGCCTGCTGGTCTTTCGCTGCCCCTAAGATTAATGAAATAGTCCCCGGGAGATCCTGCACTGTAGCTCTGTGCAGTGTGGCTTCTGTCTTCACAGTTAGTAGGACACAGGCCACCAAGCAAGTCATCATGAGATGTTTTCTGCCCCCACAAGGGGAGGCGAGGTGAGTTTCAGCAGCCCTCTCTCTGGCACCAAAGTATTTTCAGTCGAGCGAGGAGGTTAGAAGTATATTTTATGCCTGCCTTCTGTTCTAGGTGCTGGGAACGGTGAGCCAGAGAACAGGCCGGGCCCCTGTGGACCTTAGTGCTTTGGACCCCGGTTCCTTGGAGTACAGTCTGGGGACCAGCCGCCCGGCATCATGGGGAGCCTGTCAGACACACAGACGCCAAGGCTTCCCCCCCGCCCCGGCCCCCAGAATCCAAATCTGCCTTTACCGAGATCCTCCGGTGACTTGTACAACTCAACTCTGGGCCAGCGGTTCAGACTAGAGCAAGGATCCTTGTCGTGAGCAGGGCTGATGGAAACATAGTCTGGCCTTGACCCCTGAGCCTAGGATTCGGTGGTTGGGGCGGAGGCCCCGGGACTGTGCCTTTCTAACAAGTTCCCTGGTGGTAAGCTGGCTCTCAGGAGAGCCAAGGGCTCTAAGGGCCCGAGGGCGAGCAGCCCCGGGTGAGGAGGCTGGGGACTACCCTGCCCGCATCCCCCCATCCCCACGAGGGGCCTGGCAGCGGCTTCCCCTGCGTGGCCAGGCCACGGTTTCTTACTCTCCACATCCATTCCCTCCGTTCAGGGAGAGTCTGGCTTTGTACCCAGCCCCAGATGACCCTTAGTACTTGTCCTGCCCGTTTAGAGAGCAAACGTCTCTGCAGAAGCCATACAGCCTCCCTGGGAAATCAGAGCAGGGACCTTACAGGATGCCCGGTGTTTTGTCCAGGCAAGGCCACGAAGGGTTGGAGGCAGCCGTGCTGTGCGTGCTGTGCGGGTATGTAATATGCATGGAGGGCTCATCGGAAGGCCAGTGCTGTCTTCCTCTATCTCTCGGGGGGTTAGTCACGCCCCCTCCTCCCTCCCGGCCCTCAGGGGCCGCTGCCTGGGGAAGCCTCACTGGAACAAGCAGGTGACCCGGCTTTGAGCAATGACCGGCCAAAGGGTAGCTCTAAACGGACATGCTCAATCACCCAAACTGTCCCTCTCCAGTCTATAGCTGTGCTGACCGGAAGGCAGTCACTAGCCCTGTGTGGCTGCTCATACTTAAAATTCAATAAAATAGAAACTTCTGTCCGTCGTTTGCTTTTAAGGGTTGGATTACGTCCCCCAAAAGGATGTGCTGAAGTCCTAATCCCCCCCCAAAACCTGTGATTGTGACCTTATCTGGAAGTAGGGCCTTTACAGAGCTAATTAAACTGAAATGAGGTCATTAGGGTGGTCCCGGTCCAAAATGACCGGTGTCCTTAGAAGAGGGAAATCCGGACACAGACACGCACGCGTGAGAAGGCCATGGGAGGGAGCAGCGGGCAGCCAAGGACTGCCAACAAGCACCAGAAGCAGGAGACGGGCCTGGAATACATTCTCCTTCTGAGGCTTCAGCAGGAGTCAACCTCAGACACCTCGATTCCAGAGCCTCGACAGAGAATCTCTGCTGTTTTCAGCCCTCCGGTTCGTGGAGTTTTGTCACAGCAGCCCTACGAACTAATGCAGGTGCACCGTCCCTGCTCCTACCGTTCAACAGCCACACGCGCCTCGTGGCTACCGCAGAGGACAGCAGGGATCAAGCCCACGTCCATCTTTGCGCGGAAAGTTCTGTCAGACGGTCTTGCTCTCCGGTACGCCTATGTTTTTTTTTGTTTGTTTTTTTTTCAACGTTTATTTATTTTTGGGACAGAGAGAGACAGAGCATGAATGGGCGAGGGGCAGAGAGAGAGGGAGACACAGAATCGGAAACAGGCTCCAGGCTCTGAGCCATCAGCCCAGAGCCCGACGCGGGGCTCGAACTCACGGACCGCAAGATCGTGACCTGGCTGAAGTCAGACGCTTAACCGACTGTGCCACCCAGGCGCCCCTCCGGTATGCCTTTGTAAGAACGAAGCAGAGATTAACCGTTTGATCTTCAGAAAAAGTCAACTTGTGTCGGGCTGGCCCAATCTCGTCTTCCATATCGTCCAGTTCCCCAGTCCTTCCAGAGGGGAGACCGGGGGCACTTACTGGCTCTCCCCGCTGGCCCGAGAAAGTAGACCTTGACATTTAGGCCCACTCTTCATCAATGCGGACAGCAGATGGCGAGGACGTGGGTCCACACTGACCCCGAGAACCAGAGGCACAGAACGAGCGCGTCCCACACCCTCACCAGGCGCGTGCAGGACAAAATGCCCTCAGCGGAGTGCACCGCGTCGTATCATTGGACAATAAGACTGTGGTATGAGTCAATGATCACGTGAAGGCCTCAGGGGCCACGGCTCCCAGGAGAGCAAAGATGATGGAGGGGGGATGGGCTGACGGGAGGGAGGGGAGGGCCAGCACCCTGGGAGGGGCCTGAGTTCAGGACGGCAGGAAGGGCCACAAGGTTGACGCAGAACTGCCAAGGAGCCTCCGCGCGTTCCCACACACCCTCTCACTGCCCACCTCTCCCTGGACCCATTTCGTCTCTCTGGCCAAGCTCTCCGGCCCGGTACACACCAGCTTGCCCAGAGAACGGGGAAGCCTGGCAGAAAGACATCCGCCTGGCCCTGCCTCACCCCCCCACCCCACCCCTTCCAGGCTCTCCCATTGCCTGGTGCTGAAAACCGCTCCTGTTTCTTTAATGCCATTATATGGTCTTTGACCTACTCATCAGTGGGTGCCAGAGGCAAAGAAGAAAGAAGAAAAATCGGCCCTTCTCCGCCATTAATGATTACTGTGCTGCAAAGAGAACGCAGCTGCTCTAAGCAAGGAAATCTGTTTGCAGAACCCCCCCCTTCCCCCCACCGGCTGTCTTCCCAATGCGTTTCCAACTTCTTCTACCAACGGGCAAGTAAGTCTGTTTCCAGCACACCAGGATAGCGCGGCACACAGCTCCTAGCTCGGCCCGAGGTCTTGGGGGCGGCGCTCCTCGGTTTGTATCAGTGACGAGAGGAACTCAGCTCCCCTCCTCCGGCACCCTGCTGGGGGCTCGTGTGCGTAAAAAACGTTTTTATCAGAGCGGAAGAGAGAAAAGTGCACAAAACGGGAGTGTGCAACTCGGTGGGTCTGCACAAAGCGAGCGCAGCTGTGTGACCGGCCCTCTGAGGACAGGACCGTCCTATCCCCACCTCCCAGGGGCCTGCTTCGGATGCCCTTTGCTCACCTCCTCAGACAGTCACCGGCACGATCCTAACGCCTGGTTTTGTCTGTTCTCATAGGTTATACCGATGGAACCAGACGGCTTGTATTCTTTCACATCAGGCTTCTCTCGCTCACATTGTCTGCGAGGCTCATTATATTTGCTGCACGTAGCTGCGGACCGCTCATTCACATCACCGCAGAATATTCCATTATGGGAACCTGCTGCCGTGTATTTATCACCTCCGCCGCTTATGGGCATCGGGTGGTTTCCGTGTCAGGGCTATGAGGAGCGATGCCACTTGAACATTCTATTCTGTTTCTTAATTTTTTAATGTTTATTATTTTGAGAGAGAGAGACAGAGCGTGAGCGGAGGAGGGGCAGAGAGCGAGGGAGACACAGAATCCGAAGCGGGCCCCAGGCTCCGAGCTGTCAGCACAGAGCCCGACGCGGGGCTTGAACCCACGAACCGCGAGATCACGACCTGAGCCGATGTCGCACGCTTAACCCCCTGAGCCACGCAGGTGCCCTGCCACCTGCACGTTCTATACACACACTCACGGAGAGGCATGCGTGCTTTTTGGGGGGTGCTGCTTTCTATTTGATGTATTTATTTGGCACAAAATTTTCACGGGAGAGGAGGAGCTTAGCGTGCTAGGCCCCCCCATACCTCATCTAATGGACGCGCCCGTGCACCAGCCACGAGGTGGGTATCGATCCCTCTGGGCCCAGAATGGCCAGGCTTGGAGAGAGAGCGCATTCCTGCTTAGGAAAGCACAGCAGTAGTAAGGCTGGGAAGTTGGGGGGGGGGGGGAGGCCAGGTTTTGAACCCTGCTGACCAAGCCCGAAACCCGTGATTTCGTGGACGTAGCATGTCCTATAACGCTAGCGTTCAGCAGCCCGACCCTGGCAGCCACAGGAAACAAAGAACCCTGAGCTGAGCAAGGTTTCCCGGGGTACCACTGAATTTACTGGCCAGATGCCGCACACGTTTTTGACGAATTACATGAGAATTTCTTTTAACGTTCCGTTAAAAGTAAATGCAGTCGAGCTGCGCGGAGAGGCACTGGCATGTGAAATACACGACGGCTGTTCCACTCCCAAGCTGCTTTGGAAAGCCTGTGGTATCTGAGTTGGCAGAGGAGGTCAGATTGCCTTTTCGTTCCTGCTGATAAGAGAAAAGTCTACTTCCTTCTGAGCAACACCAAGGAAACAAAGGATCAGGGCCTGTGTTCTTTTCTCAATCTGGTCGTAACACACACACACACACACACACACACACACACACACGCATGCACACGCACACGGACTGAGAGTTAATCCCGCCGGGAAAGTTGGTTGGAGACCACTAAGCCCCAAACAGGATGACCCCAGCAGGCTGAACACATCCGTCCATCACACAAAGCTGGCCTTGGGACCGTCAGGCGCAGTTCCTGCTGATGAACCGTCTGTCACAGACACTCCTTAGGGAGACAGACAGAGGAGGGGCTGTGTCTGTACGCGCGGCTACTTAGTAAGAGGCTACGAATGCACACAAGATTGTCCTGTGGCTTTTTGTGCTGTGCTGTCACGGGGTGAGGCGGGGTCTCTCTGCCCAGGAAGGACCTGAGGGAAGCTTGCTGGTGATGGCTGCACGCAGCCGATGGGGGAGCCAGACTTGGAAGCCACGTGTCCCTGTCGCGCCAGCTCCTGATTCGCTTTCTTCGGTGAGGGGGCCTGGGAGGTGGCCATGTCTGGCCAACGGAGCACCAGTAAGGGACACGGGGGCTTTTCTCTCAGAGGGAAGGGGCATGAGAGCAGGGGGTCAGGGTCCACAAGGGCCCGGAGGGAAAACAATTCTGTTTGTCCAAGAGATCAGCTCCCTACGCTTCTGGTGAATTTCCACTTCTCTGCCTGAACGCCCAGGCTCTGGGTCCCCAGCCTAAGTCACAGCAAGAGCCACACATCCGTGTTTCTCGTGCCGTATGCTTCAAGTCGGCATCAGGCCCTTAGGAGTCTCAGGGCCACGGCTGGCCTCGACGTGGCCCTGCTTGGCCAGCACCACCTTATCTGTTGCCCTTTCGCCTGACGTAACCTCACGGCGGTCTTACGACCCCGCGCCCGAGATCAGTGTTACTGCAGGTAGTAAGGACGCCAAGCCGGGACCCGGAGTCCCTCCTGAGTCCTCCCCTTCAGGGCACAAAATGACAATCTGCCTTGGGCACCGCAAGGCAGGTCCCTCCACTTCCTCGGAGTGAAACGTACGTGCCAACTGTGTGCACAGCTGCACGTGACCGAGTGCAGCAGGTCCTTGTAAGGAAAACCAGCCCAAAGGGGTTTGGGTGGGCCAAGGGGAGCCCCTGGCAGCTTCCAGCTCACCAAGCCTTGTCAAAGGTCCCAGTTCTCCAATCCCTGTGCGGCCCTCCCCCGTGCCGGTCCCTCCTTTGGCCCCGCCCCCCCCAGGGACAGAAGGGACAGAGCACAGCTACAAACGCTGAAGGCTACCTGTGCCAGCAGTGGGGGTTGCCAGGGAGAGGCCGGGTCTCTGCGGTCTCTCCGACAGTCACACCTTGGGCCACCTTACCCTCAGGACCACACAGCTCTAACCGCAGGGCTGCGATGCCCCAGGGCGCCCGACTCTGCTCTTGCCACAGAATGCCACCTGGGCCGTTGTAGCTGGAGCCTCGGTCAAGTGTACAAGCAGTGGAAAGTTGGAGGGGCCCTGGGGACACCCGGCCGTCCACGGTGATGATGCCAACTCATAAAAGCAGGCTGATTACAGTCAGCACGGTATTTCGCTGCCTGGGGAGTCAGGGGTGCGTGGGGTAGGTTCTAGAAAGACGCCACTAGCATAAAACACTCAGAGGGCAAGTTTTGGTTCTTCCACAAATTCGCTGACGAGAAGGGGTCTTCCTCAGCCCTCTTAAGCGGTTATTCTGTACCAGGCGTTGTTTTGGGTGATTTACAAACTGTAGCTCCTTTAACCTCACCACACCCCTTGAGGGAGGCTTTGGGGCCTCTTACAGATGAGGGAAGGGAGGCAGAGGGAGGTCAGGCGACTTGCCCCGGGGCCACACAGCCAGAGGGTGTCATTGCTGCGTCAACCCGTCTGCTTCCAGAGCCCGGGCTCCCGGCCGCTGGCATCTCCTGCCGCCTGGCCCTGTAGCACCAACGGAGAACTCAAGCTTCACTTGCAGATGGCAATGGCTCTCTAGAGGCGAGGGTGACAAGCTCCCCCACCGAGGGATCGGGGGATCGCGGGAGGTCAGAGCGCGTGCCCCAGCCACGCACCTGTTTTGATAAGACACCTCCTGCAAATGCAAACTCTGGTTCCATAATGTCATTAGTTGAAGTCTTCCCGAGGAACTCACTCGAAAGAAAGCTGCAAACCCTTTGGCTGTCTCCGGGGCCCGAGGGTTAGCCGTGGCAGGAACGGTGGCTAAATGCAGGCTGCCTCCAGAATATGTTCTGGCAATCGCTTCTACTTCTCAAACCTGACCCTGAGGCTGCTGCGGTTCCCCCCACCCACCCCACCCCCACTCGGCCTCTGGGCCTGGGCGGGCCAGCCTGCAGCAGCCTAAGGACACAGGGAGGAGGTCCTTCCCCGCTGGTCCTAGAAGCCCGGGTCTCACTGAGCCCCGTGTTCTGTTTCAGAGGGAGAGACAGGGAGGGACTTGAGTGGTTGACTCATCCCAGGACGTTTAGCACCTGGTCAGAGGATGGGCTGACCCACCTGGCTAAGTGGGTCACATTGCTCACTGCAGTTCCCATCTCTCAGAAGCTTCTCAGACTCGAGGCGTCTTTGCGTGGACTCGATAGCACCTTGCTGGCAGGAGAACTCAGGGTGAGGTCGACTCACTCAACCGACGGGCTGGAGACCCTGGTGAGGCAAACCCTGGCGGGGGCGGGGAGGGGAGTGCAGCATGCAGCCGGGGGCGGGGTGGGGGGCGTTGCAAAGATGCTCTGGGGCTGCTGCATTTCCGGGGGGCGGGGGCCCTCACGCTAACCATTGAGCCACTGAGCAACATTCCGAACAACCCACGCCGCCCTCTAGCCTTCCCGAGGGTCTCCAAAGCTGCTGTCTCTGGGGGAGAGGGAGGGGAATTCAGAGGCCAAAGCTTTCTTCTGGCCACAACCATCTCTTCTTGGGGGGCAGGGTGCCGAGAAAGTGACCTAGTTCTCTCAGCAAGCCAGTCACCCGAGGCCCCACCTGCTCCCCACGGGTCAACGCCATGAAAGGAGCCCGAGCGGGGGCTGGGCCGAGCCCTTGATGAGGTCCCCGCTCCCCCACGGTGGCAAACACAGGACACAGAGGATCCGATGCCTGACTGAGAGCCAAGTTAAACAGGGCCAGCCAGTGAGCTCGACCCAAGTCAGCAGAGGGCTCCAGACGGGGCCTGAAGGCCCACCAGGGGCCAAGGCCAAGCCCTGGCTAAAGGCAGAGCAGGTCCCGAGGCGCGGGGAGCCCCGAGAGGGAACGGGGGTGGTCGTTAGCTAGAAAATGCTCATCCAAACCCCAGAAGGGGTGCGTAGGGACAGCGTACACAGCATCAATCTCGGCAGGGCACCTGAGAGGCACCGTCGTACGTGATGTTGGCCACCACCTGCCACAGGGCCGGACCTGAACCCAGGACTGTCTGGCTCACAGTCAGCTACCGGCCAACATGGAGAAGGAAAAGTGGGATAGATATTCTTAAGTTTTTGTCTTTTTGAACCGGGCTCCGAGAGGCCAAATGAATGAGCTCAGCCCTCTAGCAACCACTGGGGTCGGGGCTGGTCCTCACAGAAACTGTTCCGTGAGGCATTCTGTTGCCTGTCCCTTCTCCCATGACAGAGACCTTCCTACCACTGAGGAAAGGAGGAAACAGAAAACGGAGACTAGAAGTATCTCCTAAGCAGATACTTGGGCTGCGCCAAGTCAACTGAGCGCCCAAGAGGAGAATGGCCAGCGGCACGTCGCGGCTCGACGGGAGCCCAGCGGGCGCGCTGCACCCAACCCCGGGGGCCTCGATGACCACTTCACGCTTCAGAAGGTCTTTTAGGAGGAAAAGCATTTACGCTGGAGCCACAAAGAGCAGTGGAGACCCTAGAGAGAGGAGCCGAGGCCAGGGAACAGAAGTTGTAACGCTGTTCTGCCCTCAGCTTCCTGGTTAGACCAGCTGCCTGAGGCCTTCGGGCCTCTCCCCTGAGCTCTGACGTGCAGGTGGAGATACGGACAAGGGGCATCTCAGGCTAAACATCTACATCAGACTTCTTAGTTCCGGATCAGGCCCAAGGCCCGCTCAGGCTTTCCACCTTGGCCCCGACGCCCTGCTGCGGAGGCCTCCCTCCCTCCCCGACCCTGCATCCGTGCCCCTGGCCCAGCAGCGCGCACAGAAGCCTCCTTCCTCCCCGGACTCTCTCGCCCCTGTACGGTGCATCTTCTTCATCCAGAGGCTGCGAGAGCCTTCAAAACAGGGGTGCCTGGCGCCCCTCTGCGCAAAGCCCCGGGACGGGCCCCGTCACGCTTAGAAGAAATCTCCAGGTCACGGGTCCAGCCCCGCACCCCGCCGGCCCTCACTTCCTGCCACCTTCACCCCCAGCGGGGCGCCCCTGGGGCCTTGATGGTCAGCCAAGGCTTCCTCCCTGACCCTGCCGTCCTCGGGTGCCCTCGGCCTGACCCAGGCTCCCGCTCAGGGGGGAGGCCTCGCTCACCAAACCCGCCAAGAGGGCACTGCCCTCACGCACGCCATCCGCCCTGACTCCTTTGTTCCACGCACCGCTACCTGACTTCATACACGAATGGACACATAATAACACGTAATCCTCTTGGCCTCCTCGCGCTGGCTCCCCAGGCCAGGGACCTGCTTTCTGCACCTCTGCTCCAGGGGCCTGTGCGGGTCGGAGCACCGGGGGGGTGGGGGTGGGGCAGCACAGCAGTAACCACAGCTGGCAGGGGCCCCGCCGTGACCGCCAGGCATGCTAGGAGCTGGAGCAACTATTAAGCACCTTAGCGTACGCACGACAGAATGTACCTGCATTCGTATTTAGCGCATGCGTATATTTAAGCACGTTTGTCTATTCCTCGAATCCTCAACACCTTCGAGGTCGGTGGGGTTACCGTTTCCATTTCATAGGCGATGACACGGAGGCACAGGAAGGGTAAGTGACCGCACATGTTTAATAAGCGTTTGTTGAATGAATACGCGCACGGGTCACCCGTCACTAGAAATGTTCGGACGGAAGCCGACGACCGCTTGCGAGAGTGACGGGAGGTTAGGGCAGACACGGGATTTTCGGGAGAGCTACCGGCCCTGTGTGCGGACTCAAGAGCCCGGCTTCTATTCTACATTCCAGAAATCCTCCCACCTGCGGACTCTTCCTCGATGCGGCCCCACGGTGACCCGGTGAACGTGGGACGCAGGCCAAGCGTTGGTCTGGTGCCGTCACCCCAGAAGCAAGCCCCACCTCCCCTGAGGGGGCCCAGGGCTGGCAGCGGTCTTGAGACTCCCTGGTGCTGCCTGCCGGGGTGACAATCACCCCCACCTGGTGGCAGGGCCACGTCTCGTCAGGTGACAAGCAGCTAGGAGGATCCGGTGTCAGGGTGTGACTGGCCACCTGGGACCTGGCCTTCCTCCCACCGCCTGCCTGTCACGTGGTGGAACAGGACCGGGCGGCTCGCGACCCCCACCCTGACGTGTCCCCCAGTGTCCCCCCTGCTCTGCCGTAAATGGACAGGAGGGGCCCGCACACCGGAGCCTGGGCATCGACTGAGGCAGCCACGATGGGGTCTCTCTCCCCACTCCCTGGAACCGGCCCTCTTCTCAGGCCCCGCAAAGCTGCATATGGCTGCCACGGGGACAGCCCTACGAGGTCCTTTGTCCTGGTCCCCTGGGGGAGAGAGAGAGAGTCCCTGTCCCCGACTGATGAAAGAAACTGCCCTTCTGGGCTCTGATGGCTGCCTGACCCGGACACACTTCCCAGGCTGCCAGCCGCAGGAGGGGAGCCTGGGTGGAATCGGGTTCCCATTTCCACAAGAGGGGGGTCCACGCTGGGTGACGCGCAGCCGCGTGCTCAGTTACCCAGCACGGTTCGCAGAGGGAAGAAGGGACGACCCTCGCCCACCTCTGTCCCTGTCTTCCGTGGAGGCTTATGCACAGCTGGAGAATCAGAGAAGAAGAGGAAGAATGTTCTAGTCGTGCAAATTCATTCCACCTGCATTTACATTTTCCATCACTTATTTGGGTTCGGGATATTTTCAGCAGATTCCCAGCACCCAAAGCAAATCCTATTTATGCGGTGCCCTGGGTATTCCGGGACAGTGGCCGTGGCGCGGAGGAGAGGGGCGTGAGTGGGCGTGGGCGTTCTCTCTGCTCCCTCTATAAACACTCCTCACCCTGGTGCACGGATTTGCCTTTGGAGGTGAAGCAGTTCCCAATTTCTCCTTTCTGTGGCCGCACAATTAAATCGAGGCAGGATAACAGAATTTGTTGAACACGGAGAAGGAAGACTCGAGGGCAAAAATCCCAGAAGGGCAGGGGGTCGGTGAAAAGCGAATTCTGAGCCTGACATCTTAGAAATCAGGTATGCTAGGGTGCAGATCTAAAAGCCCTAAACTGTCCTCTGGGAGTGGAGGGGCTCTGGGGCTTTATTACCTTTGGCTCTGACTCCCTCCGCACCCCCCACCCCCTCTGTGGCCCCCAAGACAGACTCTATTCTTTAATTCTGGAGGTGTGGGGCATGCCCCGGATTGCGAGCCTGTTAACAGGGTAGTTTCTTCAAGGACTCGGTGCCTCGTCTCTTAACGCGTGGATAATGCAGTGCTGTTTCACTTTTTAGCCATGGAAAAATTTAAACACCTATAAAGGGAGAACAGAATCGCGGACCTCCCCATCTTCCCCTCGCCCGGCTTTAAGAACTATGAACCTGTGAGGACGACGCTGTGCTGTCACTCTAAAGCCTGCCTGGGCATCCCTTAGAAGTTTTGATAAAAATCCCCGGGCATCATCCCGGACCAAGTACCTGCCAATTTAGGGGGTAAAGTCCGATTTCCCCATACATTCCCCCAAAGGATTCTCATAGACCGGGGTGTGTGGGGTTTGCCCCAGAGGAAGGTGGGGGCAGGGAGCCCTGGGCTTGGGTCCCCACCCTGCCACTTCCTGGCTGCCCCACTTGAACTCTTTCTTACACTTTCTCAGCTGGCATCTCCATCGGAATATAGATATTACACAGTTGTTCCAAGGAATAAACAAGGTGGCACGGGAAAAGTGCCTGACACAGAGCAAATGCCCGTGAAACACCCGATGCCATCATTATCCTGCTTCACTGTGGTTGCTTTCCGAGCCCTGGGGAACATGGAACCCAGATGGCGATTTTGCAGGGGCTTTGTCCAAATCCACGAGCCCTGCTATCTCCTGGCGCTAAGGCAGAACCAGGGTATGCATTTCTGTTTAGGGCCGCTGACCAGCAAAGGAAAAAAAACAGCAATCCACAAACCAGGGGGTTGGCATCTTGCCATTAGCCCCCAGGGGTCAGACAGGGCAGAACCTGAGGTCTCCTCGTCCTTATGAAGAAAACTCAAGGAGATCAAAGGAGGGCGCGTGTGGAAGGGCTTACTACCAACACATCAAGTATGTTACCAAGGGAACGGATAGAGACCTCGGTCTGGTAATAACGTGAGGTCATCCTGGGCACCTCTGTGACCCTGGGCATTCTCGAGCAAGCCCACCTGGTCCTGGCGGGGACTGGATCCACTGGTCGCAAACCTTATTGCAATGTTGCCACGCACGGAGCTCAACCCATCCCGCACGTAGTAGGCCCCTTAACAATCACTAAAAATGCAGATGGGGCACAGGTGGAAAGCGAGGCTTACACAAAATTGAGCTTGATGCGGTGCCATAGAAATTCATTTCGCAGGTGCCCGGGTGGCTCCGTCAGTTGAGCGCCCGACTTCCGCTCAGGTCACGATCTCACAGCTCGTGAGTTCGAGCCCCGCCTCGGGCTCTGTGCTGACAGCTCAGAGCCTGAAGCCTGCTTCGGATTCTGTGTCTCCCTCTGTCTCTGCTCCTCCCCCGCTCACGCTCTCTCTCTCACTCCCAAAAATGAATAAATGTTAAAAAAAAAAATAAAGAAAGCAATTCATTTCGCAAAGCATAGGGATTAACGCAATTCTCCCAGTTACTGGTTTGCACTCCTCTAGGGAAAACAGCTTCTACAACCTAGAGCACTTCAGAAAACACGCCGGCCCCAGGCAGGCGGCCGGTTCACAGACTGAAACATCTCCAGGGCAGGTGAACGCACACGCAGACCAAGGAGGGAGGGCCAGGGTCACACCTTCGGCTTCTATAACCTTGTAGGGAAAGGAATGTTGGCAGAAACCTGCTCCGAAAGAATTCGGGGAAACAAAAGAAGGAAAGAGGTTGCCCTTAGAAAGTGAAGTTCTGAGAAACACATAAAAGAGAAGACGTAAGTAGCCATTGATGAGAGTTGCCCAAGAGACTGATGATATGGCTCAAGAATTTGGGAACACCCATAACCCTACTCAAGGCGACCTGAGTCACCTTCAGGGAGGCAGAAAATAACATTTTACTCTAATTTAGTAAGCAGAAACTTTTTGGAGGAACTCCAAGCCCAGAGAATGGTGGAAGAATGGCCATCCAAGGGCACCGAACGGGAGGCTCCAGATGCCTTCCCTTGCATGGATCCAAGGGAAGGGGGCCTGGGCTCCCGACCCCGTCCTAGACCCTACTTGAAATCACGCTGCAGCTGTTGGGCTGGCTCCCTGTGTCGCTTGGCAGGTAGGGTGCTGGTGCGTGTGCCCTGGTCCACGTGTGCCCAGCATCTTGCCACGGAGACGGGAAACCTTCATTTAGATCTGGATGGTTTTATGAACCGAGCAAGAGACGCGTTCTCGGCGTGCTGAAGAGAGCGGGTTTTTGAGCCTACAAAGTTGACGACCCACCCCGAGACCTGGTGACCCACGGAGACAGGTCACCACGTGGGAGGGGTCTCTTGGCAGCTCGTCTTGACCTTGCTGGGGACCTCCCTCACATTCACCGTCCTGTGTCGGAAGGGTGTTTGTAATTCCTTCTGCCCACCCAGCATCCTTCACATCTTCCCTATGCTTGGCTTCTAGAGAGGGGGAGAGGGGCTCGGAAGTGGGGGGACTCCCTCAAGACTCACTCCTCCAGCCCCCCCGTGACAATGGCACGCCACCCGGAGACCCGGACTGACCGATGGACATCCTGAGCCCAAGTGCACAGAAGCCGGTATGGAGCAGGATCCCCTGGTTGCCAGAGAAGGGAGGCTGGATAAGTGTGCTCACGCTGGTTAATATAATAGCACACGCTGGGCGCCTTCGACAACACGAGTTTATTTTCCCACGGTTCTCGAGGCTGGAGAGTCGCATTATCAAGGCGCCGGCGTGGTCAGGTTCTGGCGAGGTCTCTCCTCCTGGCTTGCGGACGGCTGCCTTCTCGCTGTGTCCTCACACGGTAGAGAGCTTCCCCTTCCTCGTTTTATAAGGCCACCAATCCTATCAGTTTCGGTCCCCACCCCTGTGACCTCATTTAACCATAATTATCTCCTAAAAGCCCTATTTCTGAATGCAGTCACGTTGAGAGTTAGGGCTTTACCATATGAATTTAGGGGGGCACTGCAGTGGCCCAGGGCTGCGTGGGAATCCACCGTCCCCATTCTGGAGGTGACTCTGGGCCCGTCTTGGGAACACCCAGCCAGGTTCTCTCCACGCTGGGGATTCTGTGAGCTACTCAATATCCTTTAATCATTTTTCTCCCTTTTTTGCCTACTTGAACTAGCTAGAACCGATTTCTGGGCCTTGGCTAAGAACTCTGATGCCAGGCCGCCTGGGACCCCTTTCCATAGAGTCCAAAGCTGACTTGTCTCAATTTCCAAAGGGGATTCTCTGGTTCTTGCTCCCCACATGTGACAGGAGGCCTGCCCTTCTCCCTTCTCGTGGTGTCATTATATGAGAATCTCCTGTGAAAGGTGCGTTTGGGCTGTAAGTAACAGAGAGTCGAAATCAAACTGGCTTTCACCGTAATAATGTTTGTCTCAGGACAGGAAATCCAGGGTGGAGGTGTGTGTCTTCCCTCTGTGTCCATTTGGTCTTTAGCGACCCTGCCTCGTGGTCACAGACGGCTGCCAGCAACCGGGGGGAGTGACTGTGTCCACGTCCTGGGAGGAGGACCCAAACCCAAGTCAGCAACACTCACCCTGGGCCAAGGCCACTTGCCAGGCCCTTTCCAACTGCCCGTGTGTCGGAGAAGCTGGCCAGCCTAGGGCAAGCGGTCGGGAGCCTGGGAAGAGCCGGGCTGGGCCGGGAGTGGCCCATCAAGTGGACCAGAGCAGGCAAGCCCGGCCAGCAGGGAGGACACTCCGAGCATTAGACACAGACTGCCCGGGTGACCCCTCTAGAAGTCCAACCCGGAGGTGCCCAGCTGCCACAGGAAAGGCGGAGGGCCATCCCAGGGGAGCCGGCGAAGCACAGGGTATGGGGCCCGCCTCCAGTCTCTGAGTGGGGAGGAAACCGAGCACAGACCCCCGGAGGTTCTGGTCACCAAGGCAAGACTGATAGCACGGAGAGCAAGACAACATCCTTTTGGCAAGACTCTTGATAGGCCAAGATGGGATGTAACACGCCGGGGCCGTATTGGCTTCTGGAGAGGGATGAGGGAAGGGCCCGGATGCAGGCTGAGCCCCGGGCGTGGAGGGGCCGGGGTAGGGGTGGTGGTGGGGGGGTTGGCAGCACGAGCCTGCGATGCAGCTTGAGAATGTTCTGGCCAGGTGGTGGGGAGCTGCCCCTTGGAGCCCGACGTCCTGCAGGGATAGGCCGACACCGGCCCCCGTGTGCCCGGTGTCACGGCCTTTCCTCCAGGCACGGGACATAGAGCCCTGGGTTCCTGTTCTCCCTTCGCATGAGAACCTACTGTCTGTCACCTGCACCTTCTCCCTCCCCAGCGGCTCCTCTGGAGGGCTCATCTCTCGCTCGGAAAGGAGGGCTCTGCTGGTCACCGACAGGCAGGGAGGGCAGAAGTCTCTCTCTCCTGAAAGCGGCGAGACCCTAAGGCTTCTCGACCAGCCAAGGGGACAGACGGCACGCACCTCGGCCTTCCCCCTGTCAGCCGACAGCTCGACACCCGCCCCCACTCACGGGCTGTCATATCAGCCGGCACTTTCTTATTATGGATGTGCTAACACACCCACACTGATAAGACACGGGCCCCGCGGCTTCTGATGAAGTGACATTCCTCACTTCCCAGCTGCCTCTGCAGCCTCCAGCCAGCTCCCCACTTGTGAGCCTCTGTCACCCCGGCCCCACATCCACCCCCCCACCCCGCCCCCTGCCCAGGAAGGGCTCTCCCCCTCCGCTGGGGGGGGGGGGGGGGCGGCTAGAGAAATTCTGTGCTGGAGTCACCAGAGCCTGCTCTCCCACAAGCACCTGCTGAGACCTTCCGGGTCTCCTGGGATTGGGGTCCGTTCGGAGCCAGGGTCAGGTGATCTCTGAAGCACTGGGTCATTTCCTTGGGCCAACGCACAGTCACCCTGGTGAAGCCGAAGGTCCCTCTGGGGCAGGCGCCGACAGCACGGATTTTTGGTAGTGTCCCGGGGTCCTTCCTCGAGGGGACCTGGCCTCCCCTATATTCGAGGCGTTCTGGGTCTGAACTGGCTCGGGTCTGGGAACCGACTGATGGGCCGTAACTCTGTTTTTATGATTCAGACTAGGCTTTTGTCCGCTTGGCCTAGAACTTGCCACTTACACAGACGTGAATTGCGGAGGCCTCCCTCTGCCTCACTCCCAGGAAGACCAACATAAAGGAGCCGACACCCCAGGTCTGCGCAAGGCAGACCCTTCCCAACGCCGCTTGGCCCCCTGCCACCTGGGACCCGACTGTCCCCACTGTATTTAGGATTCCCAGGACAGAGGCACTATAATTTCTGACCCTCGGGGGCGAGCGTGCACGGAGCTCCTCCAAGGTGCTGGGTTCCACTTGCCAATCATTTGTCACACGGCCTTGGTCACAGTGTGTCCTCTGGGTTCTCTGGGGGAGGGGGCAGAGGGCAGGGAGCAGGTCCTACGTGATCATCTACTCCCACATTCCCATCTCTAGAAGCCTTCGGATCCCTTCCTCTGTAGCATCCTCTGGGCAGGTCTGGCGTTTCGACTCTGTCTAGTGTTGGCCCCCTTGGGTCCGTGTTAGCGCCAAGTAAGTCAAACAAGCCGCAGGGACCCTCTGCCCCCATAGCCCTTCCGCAACCTCTGGGCGAGCCCAGGAGTGAGCGTCTCCGAGTCCCCTGGGGCAGGAAAACCTGTAAGAACCCTCAGAAGGCAGGGCTGGTCCCCACTCATCTGTGATGAGTGCCAGCCTCCCTCCCAGAAACCACCGCCAGCCCCGCCCCAGGTTGGTAGGGCCTCCTCCTACCATTTCTTCTTATCTTTTATTAAAAAAAATTTTTTTTAAACGTTTACTTATTTTTGAGAGACAGAGCACGAGCAGGGGACGGGCAGAGAGAGAGAGGGAGACACAGAGTCCAAAGCAGGCTCCAGCCTCCGAGCTGTCAGCACAGAGCCCGACGCGGGGTTCGAACCCACGAACCGGGAGATCATGACCTGAGCCAAGTCGGACGCTCAACGGACTGAGCCACCCAGACGCCCCTCTACCACTTTTGCTAAGGGCCCCATGTCTCCAGGCCACCTCTACAGACCACGCCAGTCTCCTGGCCCCCCCCCCCCCCCCGCCCAGGTCCTAACCCAAAGTCACTATTCCTGGTCTATCTCCAGTGCCTTGCTCTGTGTGGTTGGCTAATTGGCACTTAGCTGCTACCTGTTGATTTGTGAGCGCTAAGAACAGAGGCCTCTGGGAGAAAGAATGAAATAGCAGATGATGCCGGGATCCAAACGCATGCCACCTGAGCTGAAACTTGAACCTTTGGAAAACCCGATGTTGGGGGCTTGGGGCTGCTCACTGCGTACGTCGGGTCACACTGCAGGTGGCTGCCCCTCCCCCCCAGTGTCCCGTGGGGGCCCAGCGTCCCAGCAATAACTCCGGAGGTCGTCCCCAGGCTCTCAGCACCTTCTCATTACACACAGCGATGGGCGTCAGCAGGCCCTCCCACTGGGGGGTGCAGGGCGTAGCCCTGGAAGGACCCAGCAGTGGGGTTCATTTCGCCACACACACAAGGGCCACGTGTTTAGTCCCAGGCTGACAGGAATGAGGTCCACGGCTGCCTTGAAGGGCTTGCAACCTAGGCGGGGAGACGTGGCCAGGTCCCCTAACGGAGCAGATAAACAAAACGTGGTGTCTACATCCAGCAGAAAACGACTTCACCTTTAAAAGGAAGGAGGGGGGCGCCTGGGTGGCTCAGTCGGTTGAGCGGCCGACTTCGGCTCAGGGCATGATCTCGCGGTCCGCGAGTTCGAGCCCCGCGTCGGGCCCTGGGCTGACAGCTCAGAGCCTGGAGACTGTTTCGGATTCTGTGTCTCCCTCTCTCTCTGCCCCTCCCCTGTTCATGCTCTGTCTCTGTCTCAAAAATGAATAAATGTTAAAAAAAAAAATGTTTTTTTAAATTAAAAAAAAGTAAAAAAAAAAAAAAGGAAGGAGGTGGCTCAGTCGGTTAAGTGACCGACTCTTGATTTCGGCTCAGGTCATGTTCTCACGGTTCAAGCCCCACATTGGGCTCTGTGCTGACTGCGTGGAACCTGCTTGGGATTCTCTCTCTCTCTCTCTCTCTCTCTCTCTCTCTCTCTGCCCCTCCCCACTTGTGCGGTCGGTCTCTCGCTCTTAAAAATAAATACGTCAAAAAGGAAAGGCAGGAAATTGTGACACATGCTACAACACGGACGAACCCTGACGACACCGCGCTACGTGAAATAAGCCGGTCACAAAGGGACAAATGCCACGTGACTCCACTTAGATGCGTGACGACAAGAGTCCAATTCATAGGGACAGAGAATCAGAATGGTGGGCGCCAGGGGCTGGGGGACAGAGAAGGGATCGGTCATTGTCGAGTGGGGGCGGAGCCTCGGTTTTGCAAGAAGAAAAAGCTCTGGGGATGATGGCGGAGGTGGTCGTACAGCCACGTGAGTGTGACTCGGGCCACAAAGCCTCGCACTCAGAAACAGATACGAGGTGAATTTCACGTTTGTCCACTTTACCACAAGGTAAAAAAAACGCAAAACCAAAAAGACCAAAAAACAACCCCATGCCCCCAAAACAAAAACGAAATAAAAATGAGGAGCAGCATATCACTAATCGCTACTACGTGTGGCTTATGGGCAGGGAGGGTCCCAGTGGAGCAGAGAGGGGCCTCCCCAGGAAGGTCCAAATCCAAGGACCTCCGGGCGTCCCCAACGGCCCCTGGCCTGAGCCCAGCCACTCCCAGTACTGCTATCTCCAAACACTCCCCGTTTCAAGCTTACTTCTCACCATAACCCACAGCCCTGGTCCATTCTGCCTGGAGCTCAGAGCCGGGACCTGGAGAAGGTCTCCGTAACTCTCCCATCCAACGTTTAAGACCTCGTCCTTGGCTGGAATACCCCTGTGGGAACAACTAACACTACTGAGCGCCTCCCATGTGTGGGCAGGGTGACCCTGAGTCTCCATAGCCACCTCGGGAGGGTCCCCGGCCCCGCCCAGCCAGCATCAGTTCAGCTGCGTCCCCGTGCGGCAGCCGTCCAGGACGCTGTCCTCCTTAGAGGTCCACAGAGATGCTGGGGCGCTTTGGAGGCTTGTGATTCGGGAGGGCTTTTTCTGGTTTTAAAATGCTTTGAAATATTTTTTTATTATTTTATTTTATTTATATAAATTTACCTCCAAGTTCGTTATTAGCATATAGCACAACAATGATTTCAGGGGTAGATTCCAGCGATTCATCCCCTATCTATAACACCCAACTTCTAGTTACAGACTAAATGAAATTTTATTTTAGATTTTCTAAAATGCAATAAAATGCACTTAAAAAAATACATGTATTTTCGGGGGGTGGGGGTGGGGGTAGATAGTCTCTCCCGTGGAGCTGAGTTCTGTTTTCCTGCAGGATGAGAACAAGGCAACCCCTCTTCATTAGGATACTCCTTCAAATATTCGAAGGCTGTTCTCAGCCCTCGCTAAGCACACTCCCGTCCATGCCAACATTTCCGATTCTTTCAACTCCTTTTCATAGGACAGGATTTTCAGTCCTGGTATCACCCTGATAATTAAGTCCCCGACCTTGAAAGAGGTTTACAATCCCACAGAAGAATTCAGATGAAGAAACAGTAAGGCCGATGTGAAACGGCTGTTTATGATTCAGTATTCAAACCTCTGGACTATAAGGGAGGAGGTCTTCTAAGCAGGGGGGAGGCTTCTGTGCCCCTGTGGCCCCGAGAACGCTTGCAGGGGACCGGCCATCCCACCGCAGACCTTTCTGCTTTTAGATGGGTGGTGAAAAAGGCCAGAAACATACATCGCCACACCTCGAGATCCATCTGGGGACTTGATTTTCTTTGATTTTTCTATCCTAGGGATGAAGCGATCTATTTTTAGTGTGGAGGCTGCTGTAAGTGAGGAGTTGCTATAGCGACAGCTGGTGGTTACAAACCGGGTCCTGCTACAGTTCCCCGTCATAAATAAATCCCAAACGCTGAGCCCCAGGAAGCATGCAGCCTTAGAGACCGGAGCTCCTCCCGGATCCCCTGCGGACCCCACCGGCTACGCTTGATGGTGGGCCATGAACAGGCTGAGCCTGAGTCCCTGCTAGTGGGGAAGCAGGCCAGGACGTGGGATGCCGGGCACCGCCTCTCACTGCCCCGTCGGGGACTGACGCTACCCCTCGATTGACCAGGTGAGGAAACACACCTGCATCATTGCGCGGAGCTGGATGACGGGCGGAAGGAGGCGGCTTGTGAGTACAGGGCACCACGCACACGGAGACACGAGGACACGGTGTCTGCTTAGAGACCCGCCCGGGAGGCAGGCTGCATGCACAGCGGACGCCGAGATCCCCACCGAGGCTGCACGTCTGCGCGTGCTACGACCAACAGTCCTCGTGTGTGTGTGTGTCCCACGGAAGCGTGCAAACGTACAAGAGCGTTCACGGCGGCACTCCGTCAGGGCCCCCGGCCGGACACTGCCCATGCCCGTCCAGGTGGGTGGACGGAGGAGCTGTGGTCCGGGCAGAGGACGGAATGTTCTTCGTGCAGCGACCAGAGAGGGCGGACCGCAGCTAGGACGTCAGCTGGGTTGCTCATGACGCTCACGCGGAAGAAGCCAGATGAAAAATACCTCTTGTATGGACCCACCATATAAAGTTCAACACCAGGCAATGCCAATCTTGGGGGGAAGTGCCCTGGAGGGGATGCGGGGGAGGCTCCTGACACCCCCCCTTTCCTTGATCTGCACGTCGCTTACGTGAGCACGTTCAAACCACGATTTTACCACCCACGATCTGCACATGTTTCTGTATGTTTCTACGTTAGTAAAAGTTACATTTACAAGGTTTCGAAAGGGGGCTCCTGGGTGGCTCAGTCGGTTAAGCGTCCGACTTTGGCTCAGGTCATGATTTCATGGTTCGGGGGTTGGAGCCCCGCGTCGGGCTCTCTGCCGACAGTGTGGAGCCCACTTTGGATCCTCTGTTCCCCACCCCCCCCCCGCCCCTCCCCTGCTGGTTCTCTCCCTCCCCCACCCTCAAAATAAATAAACTTTACAAAAACAACAAACAAAGCTTTAAAAGTTAGTACTGCATTGTTAATCAAGCTATCAACAACATAGTGCCTGAGGTCGATCCGTTTGTGGGTGCTGGGACCTTCCAGGATGATTGGATCCGAGCCCCATCTGGCTACAGTAAGTCGAGGGGCAGAAGGGCCAGACCTGGTCACAAGGACGGGGTCACTTCAAGTGATCCATCATCAGGCGTGGGAGCCCCGCGGTGGGTTCCGTCCAGGAGAAGGGAGGCTGGTGTCGCGGGAGAGCCCTGAGGAGGGGACCCTGGGAGGGCTTTTGTGGGTGATAGGAATCACCCCCAGGCTGGGGTGCACCTTGGGGGTTCCCGGCCCACAGGCGCCAGCCTGATGACACAGCGCTTTGCTTGCCTTTCTGGGGTACTCTTTAGGTATCTCCTCAGGTCAAGGCCACGGCTGCTCAGAGGTTATCTCTAGGCTACAGCCCCTTCTGTTTCCCCTCCCATCAGTTTTGGCTGCTCTGCGACCAGGCTGAGTCACCCGGCTAGGAGCAGCGGGGAAGATAGGGGACTTCTGACTCAGCATCCCCCGTGACTCACGGGTGGCCCAAGGTAGCAGCCGGAGTGTGGGCGAAAAATGTGGCTGAGAAGGGGAGGCTTTGCCTGTTAGCACAGCAGGGGGGTGGGGGATCCACCTCGGGCATAGTGAGCAGAGGGAAGTCCTCCTGAAAAGGATGCCCGGGGTCATCTCCTTTGATAGGTTGCCACAAGTGACTGACAGACCTCTGGGCCTCTCTGGGCCGCAGTCCTCCCATCTGGAAAATGGGAACGCCCCTCCACCATCTCCTCTACTCGCCTTAACACAGTTACTGAACATAAAACATTGTAGAGCCGCACCACACCGTGCGAAACCATCAGATAGCTCATGGTGACGTCCCCACCACCCAGGTCCGTGCTCAAGGTCCCGGCCATGCCCCGGCCCTTAGCGCCTCCCACGCTGGCCTTCCTCTACTCCCCTAGGTGCCTCTCTCCCGGTCCTGGCCGGCTGCCGCGCCCCCTGTCGCCTCTGATCCCTGTGTCAAGACCGGCAGCCAGGGACCCCGCACCTGCCAGTGCTGGGAGGCACCTGCCCGGGGACACTGCCCTCAGAGCCACGGGGCTCCCCACAAGCAAGTGGCGGGAGGTGCAGGGTAGGGGCTGCTCAGGGGCTGGGAACACCGGTAGACCCTCCACCGGGGGAGGCCGAGGGAAGCCACCACTGAGGCCCTGTGAGGCCGCTGTTCACGCAGGACCAGCTCTGGCTCTTCCCCGTGGCCCTCTCCTAACACCCTCCCTGGCTCACACCCCTTCCGGAAGCCCCAGCCTGGCACCCTGCATTCAGTCAAACCAGGCCCCATGTTTCTCTTTCTGGACTTCGCCCCAGCCCATCACACACACATAATACATATATTTATCAGACGGATTAACTTGCGGTTGCTGACTTATCCAGTGACGTGCAGCCAGACACACGTCATAAAAGAAATGTGTCAAAACCCGGGTCGTACGGAGTCCAGACTGCACAGCCTATGTCCAGGCTCAACACGTGGTCCAAGAGGCTGGCCTCAAATTTGCCAGTGCACCTTCAGTGGAAGTGTCATATCCGTCTCTCTCTGGGCTGGAATCTTTTCAAACTAAGTCATATTTTAAAACCACAAAAAAGGATACAGTGATTTCAGAAAAGGACCTATTTGTACAAGGCGTCAACAATTTTTTTATTATAAATAAAAAAATGTTTTTCATGTTTATTTTTGAGAGAGAGAGGGACAAAGTATGAGTGGGGGAGGGGCAGAGAGAGAGGGAGACAGAGAATCTGAAACGGGCTCTAGGCTCCGAACTGTCAGCACAGAGCCCGACGCGCGGCTTGAACTCACGAACCGTGAGATCATGACCTGAGCCAAAGTCGGACGCTTAAGGCCTGAGCCGCCTGGGCGCCCCATCCAGTCCAATTTTTTTTTTTTAGTGTAAATTTAGAATATCAGCGTTTTCTTAGAGTGAGTCTCCTTGTATACAGTGGACACACAGCTTTAGGGAATACGGAGCTGGACAAACTTCAGTGGGATGTCCTCGGAGACCGGGCCCTCGTCCCCGCCTGGGCAGCCCCACCCACCGAGACTCAGTAGCCTCAGTCTGCAAAAGCCGCACCTGGGGAGGAGCTCACAGATCACTTCCTTGGTCCTCACGTCATTACCCAGTGCCCAGTATGGGGCAAGTTCCGTGCGAGGAACTTGGCATCAGTGAGGATTTCGTTTGCTCTCATTTCATAGGAAAATCCAAAATAACAGTGGTTTCGGGAAGAGAGAGGTTTATTCTGCTTTCGCACAAAGGACGCCTGTCAGGTAAGCAGCCCGGAGCCGCTAAGGCAGCGTCACAACGTTAACCCACGCCGCTGTCTCTAGTCTCCACTCTCCTCAGGGTGTGTTTTCCGTCCCCAGCAATCACCTTAGGGTCCAAGATGGCTGCTGGAGCCCCAGTCATCACATGCTGCCTTCAAGGCAGGGGGAAGGAATAGGGGATCAATGGGGACACACCTTTCCCCTCCTTCAAGAATCTTTTCCATAAGTCTAAACAACATTGCCCCTTATAGTTCACTGCATAGCTTGCTCGTATGCCCCCTTGAGCCCCATGCAGGCCACAGCATGAGAACCGGGGGTCCTGTCACGGAGGAAGGTGGCTCACGAGCGTGGGTCACAATCAGAGGTCTGTCACCGGCAGAGAGAGAACGAGACGCAGTCTCCACACCCGAGGAGTTTAGCGAGTGGGCCCGAGCAGACCAACCAGATACCGCGCGCTGGGTTCCTGTCCCCTTGGCAAATGTGAGTGGGACGGTGGCCGGTCCTGGAGCGGTCGGGGGAGATTCTGTGGAAAACCCCCGAGAGGCTGGTGGGCCTGGGCGAGCAGGGCAAGGAGGGCGTTTCCCGCAAGGGGAAAAACACACTCAGCCCCGTCCTCTTTAGCTTATCTTCTGGACACAGCGTGCAGCCGGGCCACGTGACCCCGAGAAGTCACTCTCGGGGCCTCCTGGCGGGGTCTTCTGTACCGGCCTGGAATAAGAGCCAACTCCCCAGGGGCCACTGTCACCTGGACCGGCCACCCTCAGCCGACCCACACGATGCGGAGGTGGGTCAGGGCCCCCAAAGTCGCACAATGGAAACCTCCGGCAGAGATACCCCTTGTTCCTTGTTTGGGAGAAAACCTGCTTTTCCAGGTTGGATCCGTGGGCCTGAGGCCCACGGATGCCGGCAGGAACGTCAGGAATGGGAGGGCCGAGCAACGGCCACCGAGTTTCCAGAACGTGTTCCAGGGGCTCTGTGCTGGGTGGGGGCCACGGAGGACGACCTTCCGGGCGCTGAGACACCCGTGTCGTTCCCCTGAGCTCTGGGCGACCCTGCTAAGTGCCTGTGACACGCCCGGCCCTGCCGGCCCCAGACCTTTGCCTCGTTCTCCTGCCTGGACCCCTTCCCGCGCCCCTGCCCCAGACCCCCCAGCTGGTGATCCGCCCAGAGCAGCCTCCCCCCCACCGGCCCCCCATCCCCCACATCGAAATCAGATCCTTCCGACAAAAACCTCAGCTGACCCTTTGCTTTTTATCATCTCGCATCACTCACTTTTATGACCCATTTGAGCGCGTCGGCTCGATGTCTATAGGTGTCACCACCGCGTCTTCAGCACCCAAGACCCACACGCCGTGGCCGGAGGTTAACGGAGCGACCCAGGGAGACTGAGTGGGAGGCAATCCTGGGGAGAGTCGACGAGGCCCATCTTGGAGGCCGAGGGAGGGTTAGAGAACCGGGCAGAGAGCGCGGCCGGGCGGAGGGAGTGGGAGCAGGTGGGAGTAGGGCGCCAGGGGAGGTTCAAGGAGACCGCAAAATGGAAGCCAACCGTCTGTTCCGCACCTCCTGGGGCCCCCAGGGTGGTGCCGGGTCCTCCACGAGCCCCTGTGTTGGTCTGGCCACGCCTTCCTGTCGCTTTCTTCCAGAAATAAGGCCGTGGTTAGGCGAGCCCCAGGCTCCATGCAAAGTGGCCACAAAACATCCAGCGGGCCCGCGATCGTTTCATGGAATATCGTCTACGACAACGGGCGAGACGGCAGGCACGGCGTGCTTGCCCACAGACACTCACACGGCACTTTCTGTGGCCTGAAGAAACCCCATCGGGGACAGACAGCCCTTCCCCTCCGTCTGCAGGTGCCAGAGATGTGCCCCAGGCTTGAAAGATGGTGCCCTCGAAAGGGAAGGGAGAAGTAACACAAGGAGAAGCCTGACCGGCTGGGCACCTGAGGCCCGGGGAAGCCAGGGTGTCTAGATTTGGGGGGGGCACAAGCCCCTCCCCGCCAGGCCCTGCATCCTGGAGACTCAGCTCTCAAGGAAGGCAGACTCTCACCCTGCAGACTTGAAAACGCTTGGAAGGTAAAGGTAAAGAGAATCAGAAGTATGGCAGTGACCTCTAGTGTGAACGGTCTTATTTTCTGGGTCCCTGTTCTGGCATCGGGGGTCCTCGCGGCCTGGGGAGAGACCGCCCCTCCCAGGGTGGCCAATCCTTAGAGAGAGCATGCCTTTCACACGCAAACCAACCTATCCGGGAAGCCAGACTCAGAATCCCTTCCCCATGCCCTAACCATGGTGGAAGGGGGGCCGGGGACCACACACTAGAGACTGCTGATACCCCGATACCCCACAGCCTGCTGGGATTATTCGAATCCGCCAATTTCAGACGTGCTGACCCTGTCCGGCTTTGCCTTTCCCACCGAAACATAATAAAGGCTCCTGGCCATCCTCTCCCCGCCACCAGGCGGCCTTCTGCCTCCTGGCCCACCTGCCTCGTCCCTTCACGGCTCTGCACGGTACCTGTGGCCCTCATCTCGGGGGCTGCGGACAACAAAGTATTTGAGGCAGGGTCCCCAGACTCGACGGTCAGCCTCACTAAACCTGAATGATAACAAAACCTCCATGTTAAGACCTACCTCCCCATGTCTATACCAGGCATTTCCCTTTCTCCTCCTTTGCTCTGGACCCGCAGACAATCAAAGGTTTCCCAGTATCTATATAGACGCAATAAACTGCCCACAGAAAAGCTTCAAGGGAAGCATGCATCGTTCCGACGAGCAGAGAATTTCTCAGAAGCTGCCTGCTGAAATGCACCTGTACGGAAACAGTTTCCCAGGATCCTCACTTGCCCGGGGAACTGACTACAGACGGTGCCACCGGGCCTGCCCGTCCGCAGCTCAGAGTTCTGCGCTCGGGCGTATTGTTTTCTCGTTGTCGAGCGTTGTGTCCCCGCGACGCTGAGTTTCTAGGAGGAAGGGGCCACAAGGGATTAGGTTTATAGACACGAAAGCTATGGGGGTGTTGAATGTAGGTGAGGCCGGGTCCTAGGCGCTTTATCCCTTAGTTGCTGTTCCTTGATGAAACCTCTGCTTTGTGTTAGGTCTTTCAGCCCAGCGTGGGGGCTCGGCCAAGTATCTTGGTTCTTGGAGTTACCGAAACTCGCTTCTGAATCTGCTGTGAAACTTCCACCTCCTCGTCAGCAGCACTCTTGCTCTGGAGTCCCGGACGGGAATGTGTAGGCCTACGTCCAGAGCCAGGTGTGTGTTCTTTCTTTTTCTTTTCTGTTCCTTTCTTTTCTTTTTTTCTCTTTTCTTCCTTTGCTCTTTCTTTTTTCAAGTTCTTCTTTAAATTCTAGTTACTATACAACGCAACGTTGGTTGCAGGAGAATTCATCACTTACACACAGGGCTCATCCCAACAAGTGCCCTCCTTAATACCCCATCACCTATTCAACCCATCCCCCACCTCCCTCCATCAACCGTCAGTTTGTTCTCTATATTTAAGCGTCCCTTGGGTCACTTTCGTGGCTTATCCGGGTAAGCGTCTGACTCTTGATTTCAGCTCAGGTCACGATCTCACGGATCGTGGGATCGGGCCCCACATCGGGTGCCACTGCACAGTGTGGAGCCTGCTTGGGATTCTCTCTCCCTCTCTCCCTGCCCTTCCCCAGTTGCCCGTGCACACACACTCTCAAAATGAACATTAAAAAAAAAAAAGTCACTTATGGTTTGTTGCCCACTCTCTTTTTTTCCCCTCCCTCCCATCTGTTCATCCGTTTTGTTTCTTAAATTCCGCCTAGGAGTGAAATCGTATTTGTCTTTCTCTGACCGAATTATTTCACTTAGCATATAGCACATTCTGGCTCCATCCACATTGTTACAAATGGCAAGATTTCATTCTTTTTGATCGTACAGTAATATTCCATCATATATGTATACACACACACACACACACACACACACACACACACACACCCCACATGTTCTTTATCCATTCATCGGCCGATGGACATTTGGGATCTTTCCAGAATTTGGCTATTGTTGATAGCGCTGCTATAAACATGGGGTGCACGTGCCCCTTCGGATCTGTACCTTGTATTCTTTGGATAAATGCCTAGTAGTGCAATTGCTGGGTCGTAGGGTAGTTCTATTTTTAACTTTTCGAGGCACCTCCATACTGTTTTCCAGAGCGGCTGCACCAGTTTGCATTCCCACCAACACTGCAAAAGGGTTCCCTTTTCTGCACACCCTCACCCGCATCTGTTGTTGCCGGAGTTGTTAATTTTAGCCATTCTGACAGGCGAGAGGTGGTATCTCATCATAGTTTTGATTAGATTTCTCAGATGGGTAATCATGTTGAGCATCTTTTCATGTGTCTATTGGCCATCTAGATGTCTGCTTTGGAAAAAGGTCTATTCATGTCTTCTGCCCATTTCTTACCTGGATTATTTGGTTTTTTGGGTATCGAGTTTGATAAGTTCTTCATAGATTTTGGATGCTAACCCTTCATTAGATACGTTATCAGCGAATATCTTCTCCCATCCTGTAGGTTGCCTTTTGCTGTTTTTGACGGTTTCCTTCACTGTGCAGACGCTTTTTATCTTGATGAGGTCCCAGTAGTTCATTTTTCCCACCCAGGGTTTTTTGGGGTTTTCCCACCCCACCTCACCGCACGCACTCCATAGCTCCGGGGGCACTGTTCTCACTGGACTCTGCAAGGCCAAGCACAAGTCTGACCTGGGTCCTAACCAGGAGGGGACACACTCCCTCCTAGGGACTTAAACCCTGGACCACCACCACTGTCATGAGGTACCTGTGGAGGCCAGCAGTCCCAGGGCCACAGCCTGGGCCCAGGGACACAGTGGGACCAGAAGCCATTGTGATGATCAGGGAACATCCCTGTTGATTTGTTCTTGAGTACTCACACCTTGTATGTTTTTTCTTCTCCATCATCAAAGGCAAATTATTACTTGCGGACGGAGTTCGTGCTGCTCTTTAAATGTACCGCATTTTTTAATTTTTAAGTTCATTTGAGGGAGATAGAGACAGCATGAGTAGGGGAAGGGCAGAGAGAGAGAGAGAGAGAGAGAGAGAGAGAAAGAGAGAGAGAGAGAGAGAGAGAATCCCAAGCAGGCTCTGCACCACCAGCACAGAGCCCGATGCAGGGCTCGAACTCACGAAACCCTGAGATCACGACCTGAGCCGAAACCAAGAGTCAGACGCTTAACGGACCGAGCCACCCAGGCACCCGTAAATGTACGATGTTCTCATCTCATCTAGAGGCAGGAAGCCCACACGATGCTTTCAGGTGCCAAGGGGGCCCTTAGACCCACCCTGGTGGGGGGGCGGTCCTTCTGGAAGGGTCTGGATGACAGAGCAGCAGTTGTGTGACCCCAACCCGGCATTCCAGCCCCGAGCCGAGTCAGTGAATCACAGGAAGCTTCTCCATCACTGTCCAGAGTCACTGTGCTTAAGTCCAGCCCCTTCCCTGAGTCTTTCTTCTATTTCTCTCTGCCCTCCCCTGGCTCTGTGATCTTGTCCTACTGTCCATTCACGCCCATCACATGTCCACGGTACCGGCATCGTTTGTGCGGGATCCGCGTTCTCTGTGCAGACCAGGGCTCCCTGGAGGACAAAAGCCCCCGCAAACACACTGCTTATAGCCGCCTAACCTCTCAGAGCCCACGAGCCACCCGCCACAAGCACCCATTTCACTGTCACTGCTGTCACTCTGCCTGTTGCTGGGACACTCCCCTCTGTCCTGCTGGGGCAGACGAGGGAAGGGGCGTGGACAGTGACAGCCCCGGCCACCACAGTCTCCCCCGAGTCCTCCTCACTCAACCCTGGAGCCGGCAGGGCACAGATGGGAAGTTGAGGCACAGAGAGGGTGAACACACTGCCCGAGGCAACGCACACCCAGGGCTGCCCTGCCTCCTGCCGGCCTGCTGGGCGGTGGCCGAGGGATCCAGGAAGCCCGCAGAAGGGAATAATCCGGAAGTGCTTAACTGAGATTTTTCCCAGGAAGCCCTCATCCGGGCTATGCCTTCCACCTGTCGTCTACCCGGGGCCCGCGTCCAGGGACCGCTGAGCCGCGTTTGGGGACGGCTGCGTACAGAAGGGCGGGAGAGCAACGGAGAGGGTGGGACGGACGGGGGCCGGTGAGCCAGGCCTCCCTCTCTTGACTTCTAGCTGAGCTGAGAACTCCTAAACTCTGCACGGCTCCGAGGAACACGAGGAAATGCCCTCCGTGACGCTCAACGCCCCACCCCTGCCTGCAAGAGTCTGCCATCCCCCCGGTGCGCCCAGCCCTGCAGATGAGATCCTGCGTGTCCGGGAGTCTTCTGTGTGAGCGCACGGCCAGCAGGTGCCGGGGGGTGGGGGCCACCAGGCCCACGGAGAGGCAGGGTGGGGACACGGGCTCGAGTCCCCTTGGGGGCGGCCCCAGCCCTCAGGGCCCAGCAGTGCTCTTCTCAAGACCCCCCCGGGTGTTCCATTCACTGCAAGTTCAGCCCCAAGTTCACGCGCCCACAGGGAGGGGACCATGCTGGCCGCTGAGCTCACCTGCCCGCCTGGTCTCCAGCTGAGCGCCTGACTCTGCTTCCTGCAGTCCCCACACGGACCTCTTGCTGCTCCTGGAACCCGGCAAGGGTGTCCCCCTGACCTCAGGGACCTGCACGGCCCACTTCCCCAAGCCTTGGCAGGGGAACAGCTCCCCCCCCAACCCCCAGGCGGCCGACCCCTCATCCTGCCTCTTCCTCCACAACGCTCACCACCGCACAAGCCAAACACTGGGTGGTTCCACTTGCATGAGGCCCCTAGGCGGTCAATTCCGAGAGACGGAAAGTCGAAAGGTGGGGGCCAGGGGCCGGGGAGCGTGGACGGGGAAGTGTTGTTTCACGGGTGCAGAGTTTCAGCTGGGAATGACGGAAAGCTCCGGAGACAGACAGGGATGAATGCCACTGCACCGTGCACCTCAAGGCGGGTAGGGCGCTAAGTTTTATTTGACCACAATTAAAAAAAAAAACCATCTCAGGTGTCTGCCTCGGTGAGGGTGGCGTGTGTCTTGCTCACCACCGTGCCCCCAGACGCTGGTGGGATTGGCAGAGCACTGGGCGCTGCTGAACTTGAACACGGCTATGTGATGCCGTTCTCCCGACGTCTCTACACGCTTGCAATTTTCCGTTAGGGAGAGGGAAGTACCAGTATCTGAACAAGACACTGAATGGACACTGGGGTCTTTCCGAGCAACCGCGATCACGCGAAGAGCATGAGGGACAGGCAGGGAGCAGAGGGGGACAGCTGGGGGAGGCAGGACGAACCACAGATGTCACTTTCCGGCCAGGCCCGCTGCTTTGAGGCAGAGAGCCAGGGACACTTCCCCCCAGCACCATGCCTGGCTGTGCGACCTGCCTGCACACACAGAGGACAAGCTGGGCCAGGCAGTGTGGGGTGACGAGGGGACCTGGGCATGAGGAACCCTGAAGTTTTGCTCCAGAAGTGGTCATACTTATCCCGAGGAGGGTCATGGGAAGGGGAAGCTCGCTGTAAAGCAAAGACCCACCAGAAAGAGGTTTCGGTCTTCGGTGTTACTTAGACGCCTCCCGGATGGGGACGGAGTGCCAGCTTCCTGACACACTTCCTGTCTCCAGTGCGGTCCCCAGAAGGGGTCTCTTAAGACTCCAGGTACATCTATCTTTTTTTTTTTTTATGGTTTTTATTTTTATTTTTGAAAGAGCATGAGTGGGGGAGGGGCAGAGAGAGAGAGAGGGAGACACAGAATCCGAAGCAGGCTCCAGGCTCCGAGCCATCAGCGCAGAGCCCGACGCGGGGCTCGAACTCACAGACTGCGAGATCACCACCCGAGCCGAAGTCGGATGCCCAACCGACTGAGCCACCCAGGCGCCCGCCCTACCTCTTTTAATTAGTCCCCTCTAATTGCAGAGGGGAGAAAAATTACTGCGGCCAGCCCTCTTTTATCTGATGAGCATAATACTTTCCTAATCTTCCTTTTGCATTTTTTATTCGCATTGCGACATGCTCTTTGTCAACATAACCTGGATGTCTGTTGACCAAAGAGGCTGCAAGAAAAGGCTGAAGTCGACATCATCACTCACGTATCACACGGAGCATGAAAATCTGAGGCATCTGCTTAGCTTTGCAGGGGATCTGGGCAGATACTAAACTCTGAGGGGGTTTGAAGGGATGAGCTTTTCGTGAACCCGAACCTTCAAGGGTGCCTTATCACAAGCCTTGAAGTGTTCAAAAGCCCGACGAGAGCCACGTACTTCCGAAGGAAAATGCCATCCAGGCGAATACGATTGCCCTCCAGGCTCTGTAACGGCCGGTTGGCCGTGGCCTGACTCTCCTTCTCTGTCAGTTGTTCAGGAGGCCGTGGGGACAGCTGCGTGTGAGTGTGTGCACCTGCACGTGTGTGCAGCAAGGATGTGTCTCCGTGGACAAGTCCGTGGCTCCTGGGACGGTACGGCCCGGCCACGGAGAGGGAGGAGCCCACACCAGCCACCTGCGCGTGCTCGATTTGAGGAAAATGGAAGAAAAGGACAAACATCGCCACGACCCTCACAGAAGCTTTCTGGAGAAAGAAGAGGCCTCCTCTAAAATTCCCTGGCCACCGTAGGAAGGAGTGGACCGGCTGAAAGGGAATGCAGAAAAACAAAAAACCTGAAGCGATCCCTACTCACCAACCAGGAACGATGCGTCCCATAACCAGCCAGTCTGTGGTGAGGACGTGGGATAGAAGGCTGCTTTGGGGACATATCCCTGTCCCCAAGAAGCCAGGGGATCACAGGACGGGTGACCGGGCTTTAGGGAAGGGAAGGTTAAGCGGAGTCTTGACAGGCGGGTGAGGGGACACCCAGTGGACACTCTCCGACTGTTTTTTCTTCGTTCGCCGTCCCCCCGCCCGGCATAGTCTGAGGGGCCAACACCTGCCCCCTGGCCTTGCTCTCAGCTCCTCGCACCCTGAGACTGTGACAAAAGGAAAGACAGGATACACCACAAACCTGGATGCCCGGGCTCTGGCCGCCTCGAGTGGCCTCCGCCTGCTTCCTGAACCCCAGAGGAAGCTTCTGGAGGGAGCCCCGATGTCCCCGACCCTGGTCAGGGCCGGCCGTGTGCACGTGAGCGCTTATAAAACTTGGTCAACACGCAAATACTAATTTTTGATCTCAGGAGCGTAGGAGACACGATGACAGCCAAATTTGAAATGCGGGAGGGGAAACCACGGTCTGGCAAGTAAGAGGCTTTTAATAATGGCCCTGCCCTTCCCCGTTAGCAAAACGAGACTTTTAGTTAAATATTGGGTTCAGATTTAATTCTAAGGTAAATGAGTGTTTATTACTTTATTATTTAAGGCAAGAGTCTTCTTTGTAAACCACAGTCTATGAATCAAGTCCAAAGACATCTGCCATTCCCCCCTGGGGCAAGGGCGGGCGTGTTCGTACCCAACTCCACGGTAGCATCCGATCAGACACTATTCCTACGTTCCTCCACAAGGTCAAAAACTCCCTGGTTCCAGAGTTGCTGTTTCCTCTGCCCGCACGCCCCAGGGTCACCAGCCTCGCACTGGGCCCCCCAGAGGCTTTCTGGAAGTAGTTGGTACAATTGGATTGGCATCTTCACTACCCCCAGGATGTGCGTGGGGCCCTTTCCCACAGTGGGGTACTCAGGAACCCCAGGTACCCCCAGGATGTGCGTGGGGTCCCTCCCACAGTGGGGTACTCAGGAACACCCTGCATCAGACAGGCCGTGGCCACCGGGAACTTAAAATGAAGAAGTGTCCCATCTAATTTTGAATGGGCAGGTCTTAGCCACGCCTCCAGGGAGCTCAGAATGCTCTGGAATTCCTGTCACGCCACCCAGCCGGAGGGAAAACTGACCCCAAATCCACAGGTCACTGGAGGTACTGAATCACAGACGCTGCCCCTCATGACCCAGTCCGTCACACTGGTCCCAACCCCGTGTGTGGGGGAGCCGTGGAAGGTTCCAGACGCCAGGGAGATGGCGAAGCAAACCCCTCTCCCCGGGGACACGAATCAGGCAGGTGCCTTCCCCTCCTACATGAACCCTTGGTCCGATTGCTCAGCCATAGGGCGAAGGGTCCATCCCGTTGACCCCCGACACGAGTTTTCTCTGCACACACGCATTTCATCCTTAATAGCCGAGAATAACAGTTCCAGTCCATTCTTTCTTTCTCCCAAGCTGCGGGTTTTGCCTAAATGAATGACAATCCAATCGATCACCAACCTCATTGGGCCAGGTGGGGTGAGACACAGGAAGGGGTCTCAGAGGAACGTCGGGCAGTTCATGGTAAGCACTCCCATCAATACGGAGACACCTGCCAACCTAGTCCTCTAACTACTGCCTGGCAATTACACCTGCACACAGCTACCGCTCAGGAGGCTGTGCGTGCACACACACACACACACACACGCACACACGCACACACCACGCCGTGGGGTTTCCCCGCCTACAGCACAGACTGGCAGAAAACCAGGCAAAGGGCAGCGTCCTACCGAAAAGGCCGTGGGGCTCCGACTGGCGCCTCTCCGTGCTCCGGTTTGGGTCCTTGTGTTTCTTGTTCCCCCTGAGACTGCCGAAGCGTTTCATGGGTAGCGGTGGCCACAGGAGCAGCAGCAGGTGACCATACCAAGGCCCGCAGAACCTGTGTCAGCACCAGATGCCGGGGGGCCGGGAGAGCTGCAGTATCGGCCGGCAGGTGCGGGCCACCCAGCAGCACAGCCACCGAGAGCTTAGAGACGCGGCTTGTGCTCAAGCGACAGCCCGGGGCCCTCACCCCAGCACGGCACGGGTCGCTCTCGGGGCCGGCGGCCACAGGGCACGCAGGGCAAGCCCACTGCAGTCCTTCCTCAGAGGCTCGGAGAGAGAGCTCAGCCGTCCTCCCCGCCACACCTCCGGCCGCAGCGGTGGAGCAGCCCCTGTCCTTAAGTAGGCAAGACGCTGACGCGGGTTTGTTTATGTAGTTGAGGTCAGCTGTGCGCTCAGACACTCCGGGACTTTTTGCTCCTTAAAATCAGAGAAGGAGGGAAGACTAAATAGGCAAACGGAGCCCAGGCTCGCCCGTCATGTGCAGATCCGCAGATGTCTCTTTAAAAAGACTGTAAAAGGAAACCGCCCTGTACAGACAATTCTTGGCCAGCGCACATTCCCATTATGACATGACATCACACAACTATTTTGATTCATGTGTTCCAGGGCTCCACGGGGTCAGGAGGCTCCGGCTGCTGCTCGGTGGAGAAGCCACAAGTCCCTGGGCTGGGAATCAGCTGAATCTATTTCAGCTCGATGAAAGATACAAGACCACCTGTGAGGTGGGGCGATGGGGCTGGGGGGAGGGGGGGCTCCGGAATTCAAGGGAAGGTTCTTCAGCAAATGCACAACTTGAGGCCCGGGCTTCTCAAGAATTGTGGCACGACAGAGCTTTTAGACAGAATCTAGTCCGTCCGCTTCCATCACAGACGGGGAAGTTGAGGCTCAGGAAGGTCCAAGGTCCTGTAGCTAACGGCAGAAGCAGGGCTAGAGTTCTAATCTCCTTAACTCCTAAGGCAAGCCCCGATCTAATAAAACACAACAAAAAAACTTTCTATGTGTTGTGTGACTAAAAACCGCTGTAAAAAGCTAAGACAGAAAAGTAATTTTTATCTTTATAAAAATGTTTATTTATTTCTCTGGAGAGAGGGAGAGGGAGGGAGGGGCAGAGAGGGAGGGAGAGAGAGAACCCCAAGCAGACTCCACGCTGTCAGCGTAGAGCCCGACACGGGGCTCAAACCCACAGTGAGATCGCGACCTGAGCTGAAACCAAGAGTTGGATGCTTAACTGCCTGAGCCACCCAGGCATTCTGAAAAATAATTTTTTAATTTAAAAAATTAATTCTTTTTTTTTTTTTTTTTTTGCTGATATCTACACTAGATTAAAGGGAAGTGACAGTATGTGTTACTAACCAGCTTCACGATCTTGAGACATTACTTCCAATTTCTGGGCCTCAGTTTCCCCCTCTGTGAATCGCGACAAGACTCGATCCCATTAGGGTTTCATCTACTTCTAGAAGTCTACACTTCTAATGTCTGTTCAGTGTGCCTTTTCTTTCCTCCCGGGACTGATGGATAGAAACAAGTGATCAGATATTTGTGGCAAGGATGCATGAATGAACAAGCAAAATAGTTTTGCCCTCAAGGAATTTGCAAACGACAATGATAATCCATAAAGCAATAGTGACTGCATAAAAAACAAAACAAAACAAAACAAAGCTGGATGCGTTCAACAGCGAGTGGCCAGCACGGACAATGAGTGACATCAACGCAAATAGCCAGAGGGGCAATATGCATGGCCCAGCTTGGAAGGGAAAGCTTGAGTTGGCCTGGAGGGCTGGAGGGTCTGGAGGAAAGGAGAGAGGCCAGGCCAGGCCAGCACAGCCTCCCCAAACAAGGCGCGAGACCCCCCCCCCCCCCTCCAGCTGGGTCCCCCAAGGCATGAGAGAATCATCTCTGTTGCTAAACATGGCAGCGCACACTCACTGTGATTAAACTCTGAAAAAGACTGAGTAGGTAGGTTTTTCCCACTGAGATTTCCTTTTTTTTTTTTTTTAATCTTACCAATTCAGCTCCTCACAGAAGTCGAAATGTTCTCCTGATTGAAAAAAAAAAAACCCAAAAAAACAAACAAAAAAAACCAACAGAGCAGGGGTGCCTGGCTGGCTCAGTCGGTGGAGCGTGCAACTCTTGATCTTAGGGTCGTGAGGTCGAGCCCCACGCTGGGTGTGTAGATTACTTGAAAAGAAAAAATAAATTGGGGCGCCTGGGTGGCTCGGTCGGTTAAGCCTCTGATGTCGGCTCAGGTCATGATCTCACGGTTCGTGGGTTCGAGCCCCTGCATCAGGCTCTGTGTTGGCAACTCAGAGCCCGGAGCCTGCTTCGGATTCTCTGCCTCCCTCTCTCTCTGCCCCTCCCCCGCTTGCACTCTGTCTCTCTCTCAAAAATAAATAAACGTTTAAAAAATTTTTACATAAAATGGTATTAATAACGCCTGCCCCACAGGACTGTGGGAAGGACGAAAGAAAATAATAACTGAGGTAGCCAGCACTCCAACCGCCATGGGGTAGGCGCTCGGCAAACAGGGTATATTATTTTACTGATTAAAATATAGTTCTTAGAGGACAAGAATGTCTTTGAATTATTCATAGCACTAATCCCCTCCATCAGCAACTGTCCTGTACATTTGGTAGAGGTTTAATCACCACTCGATGAGTGAGTGGCCACATAAACGAGGCACAGGACCATCGGGCATGCCACAGTCACTGTTTATGTTCCACACGAATTTGCACTCGCTCACTTGTAGTCGCTAAACTCTGAAATGTGATCGCTTGCTACGTTCTTTATCGTATGGCACAAGAACGGTGTACTGGCTTAGACAAAAACTTTTCATTTTCCTTTTGACCAAATATGCTCCTTGGCTCTGAGCTGTCAGCACAGAGCCCGTGAATCCACGAACCGTGAGATCATGACCTGAGCCCAAGTTGGACGCTTAACCAACTGAGCCACCCGGGTGCTCCAATACCATTTTATTTAAAGACGAACAATCGAGTCAGAGAGGTGTCTTGACCCGGATCACACAACTAACAAGCTGGGAAAACCCACATTATCTGATTCCGAGATTTACGTCTTTGCACCGTCCCGAACTTTGTCATACACGTGCACAAGAAAATTCACCACCAGTGAGACAAGGGTCTGGGCAGTGCCCTGGGCTGAATCTTACGGGCCACACAGGACCACAGCGGACTGGAGTGATTTGGAAATTTCTCTCTTCTCCCTTGCACTTTTTGATCGTTAGGCCGGAGAATTTACAGGAGAAAGAGAGAAGGGTCACGTTTGAAAGGCTCGATTCCCATCACCGTCCAGCCTGTGACACGGACCAGCCTGAGTCTGGGACACCTGGCTTGTCCCATGAGCGTGCCATGCTTTGGAAACACAACGCGGACCTGCTCGCCTCTCCCACAGATGCATGCAGGTTGCTGAGCAGAGAACCGGGGAGCCCTGTTGCTTTCTCTGCGCTGCAAGGCCGAGGCTCGCTGCTGTGCTCAGCTCTGGGCTCCACACTGCCTGAACTCACTCAGCGGGAACGTCTGATGCCTTGTAGAGGGGCTTAAAGGATGTGGCAAAGAAGAAAGAAGAAAAGCCTTACCCAGATCATTCAGGGCTACTGTTCTGCTAATGAGACAGTGACAGAATATTCTGGAAAGAAATGGTGGAGTTGGTCTGATTCAGCAAAAACGGGTTTGGCCCAGCATAGCTCCCTGTCCTGGGGGATGGGTCCTGGAAAGCTTGGGATGGAGGGAGCTGGGGAGCAGGTTTGAATGCAGCTTTCAGAAACCCTAGGTGACTTCAAGCATGACGGCCTTGACATGGACACGAATCCCCAAAGAGACCCTACCTACACCAACACGCACTTTGGACCTCACTCAAGATGTTCTTCCCAGGGTCAGTTTCACCCAGGGGCAGAGGAAAAGGCTGCTTGGTGACATCGGATTTCCAAAACAGAAGCAGTGGTGTCCTGGGAAATGATGAGCAGGCACAAGTCTGGGGGGCAGGGGGACGACTGGTTTGTGGTCTGCACGTTCTGTGGTGCAAATGCCCCAACAGTGGCCCGTTTCCAGGCACCAGTGCGGCATGGACAGACTTGCAGAATTTCTGGAAGTGTAACAATTGGCTCACTCACCACTGGGGTCTTCCTGTTCAACTCACAGGCGCCTGAAATTCCTTAAACTGGGGACAGCACTGTTTATTCCACAAATAGAGGTAGATGCCGGTGCCCTGGGAGAGGGGACGCGTGCACGCTGCTGGTTAAGGGACCAAGGACCCTTCCTTCGGCATGCTGGCTGGGGCTGGGAGAGACGCCCATTCACGGGAGCACGAAAAATTCTGCCTTCCTCACCATTTCCATCAGCTGACGGTCTCAAACAAACCAGGGCAAAACCCCTTTATGCCAGAGTGATTCAGGTAGTGGGAAGATGTTCCAATGGAAACCTTTCCAGATGGGATTTTTTTCTAAGGGAAGGACTGGAAAAAAAAAAAAAAAGGGGAACTAATGGCTTCCAAGATGAAACTGTATTTTAAAGATTTTTAGTTTTTTTAATTTTTTAGTGTTTATTTTTGACAGAGAGAGAGAGAGAGAGAGAGAGAGAGAGAGAGCGAGAGAGAGCGCACACGCACATATGGGGGAGACGCAGAATCCCAAGCAGGCTCCAGGCTCCGAGCTGTCAGCTCAGAGCCGGACGCGGGGCTCAAACCCACGAAGTGTGAGATCATGACCGGAGCCGAAGTCGGACGATCAACAGACTGAGTCACAGGGGCGCCCCTGGTACTGTGTTTTAAAATATATTTTTAGGGGCACCTGGGTGGCACAGTCGGTTAAGCGTCCGACTTCAGCCAGGTCACGATCTCGCGGTCCGTGAGTTCGAGCCCCGCGTCAGGCTCTGGGCTGATGGCTCGGAGCCTGGAGCCTGTTTCCGATTCTGTGTCTCCCTCTCTCTCTGCCCCTCCCCCGTTCATGCTCTGTCTCTCTCTGTCCCAAAAATAAATAAAAACGTTGGAAAAAAAAAATTTTTAAATATATTTTTAAAGGACCTGTGTCTTTCTAGATGTTACTTTACAAATCACTTGCTGGGGCTACACCCGGAAGCCTGGCATAGGACCAGGCAACTGGGGCAGAGGGGTTTTCGCACTTGGCCAAACAAGGCCTCCGGATCACCACTGAGCGAGTTCTGGGAGGTCTGGTGGAAGTACGGGTCTTGCCAACTGTGTCGTTTATTTCTGTTGTTGCTGTCCTTCTAGGTTTTCGGCGACAAACCTACACCTGACAGCCAGAAAAATAAAAAGGTGCCGAAGGGTGCTTCCTGGAGACGGGGCACACCGTGAGCCTGCTTTGTTATTTTGTGTGTCTGTGTGTTTCTTCCCTCCGAAGCTGTACGGAACGCCTCTGGTCGTGGGAATCTTACCTGATGGGGGAAACAGAATCGTACCGAGCGGATGAGTTCTTCGGGCTGGCGCGTGGGCAGGGAGGTGGGCCCGGGAACAGAAGCCCGTTGTGCCCTGTGCCCTCGGTCACCCCCGGGGGGGGCATATCCTGACCTGGGGGGCATCGACCGATGCCCTTGGAGGCAAGGGGGGCTGTGCTGACGGGTCCCTGCCCTCCGTCAGCCAAAGCTCTGCACTCGCCCTGCGGCCGCATCCTCAGGGTAGGGCTGAGGGCCACCGCATGACCATGGGGACGGGGTCTCTTTACCCCGATGTGTGCATTTTACTGGGCGGGCTGGTCTCTGCACATCTGAATATTGCACACCACTCAGAAGCCCGAGTGCGGAGGTGACAAGAGGCCCTGGGGGAGGCAGGGGAGGTGGAGAGGGGACATCGCGGGGGCCGCAGACAGGCCAGCAGGACCGTGCTCTCTCGCCACTGCTCCAGGAGGCCAGCAAACAGAAGCTCTCGCTCCTTCCCTGTGCCGGGCCGGCTGTCGCTCCGTGCGGGGAGCGTTACCACGTTCACAGAGTTCCGACGTGTAAGACCCCTCCGGTGACCCTCGTGGCCCCACAACGCAGGTAATAAGCCAGTTCAGTCGTTGGAAGCTCTCAGCTGGTGAGCCGGGAGGCCTTGTTCCCTCGGCCTGGGGGCAGGTGCCAAGACGTGAGGCACCCGTCGTCCCAATGACTTGGTCCCATTCCAGGCTGCCGGCGGTGGCCCCAAGCAGGACTTGTGCTCTCTCTGCAGCGGACACCATGGTTGATGCTGACCTCTGCTCGTCACCCCTCCCCCCCACACACACATAGGGGTGCGGCAGCAGGGGGCCCTGAGGGGGTGCTCACAGGGCCGGGCAGTCCTTGGAATACCCACAGGAGTGATCCCCCCTCCCCCCCGTCCCCGAGGCCCACCTACCTCTGGATTTCCAATTACATTAAAATACAGTTTTTTAAAGGCCAAAACCCTTGTCACCGAAGCCACTTGGGTACTGGGTCCTGTGCAGCTGCGAACAATTCCCCGAAATGGCCACAAGGGGCCCGGATGAGAGAGCGTCTGAAGACCGCCCTCACTAAAGGCACTTCATGCCTTTTAGACGGGTTCCCACAGCCCAGATGGCGCCCCTTGAGCGCGCCCTCTCGCCGGATGAGCTCCCCGTGCAGACAGAAGCAGCCAGGGGACGGGCCCGGCTGCCACCAGGAGCCCCACCCCGCTAAGGGCGCCTTTCATCAGAACAGAGCGTGTAGACCGTTCCCAAAGCACCATGCTCAGGACTTCCCCACCACGCTGGGAGGTAGGAGGCCAGCCCGCACGATCCGATTTAAGATATAAAAAGAAATGGAGACTCCGAGAAAATGACGTGTCCAGGATCCCGCCAGAGGGTCAGGGGTGGGGCTGGGGGGCTAGACGCGGGGTCGCCGGGCCCCCCGTTCAGGGGCACTGAGGTCCTCAGGTCGCCTCTTCTCTGTCGGGATGTGGGAAGAGTAAATAAGGACACTTCAATGGGAAATTGACTCCGAACCCTTCGAGGATCATGTGACAGTACCTGAAAAGCACCCAGATCCCTTGAAGGGCCGTGAGCCAAACAAAATCCCATTATGTAAGAGGGCAGCGGGTCCCCCCCTGGAGCCGAGCGGGAGCACATATTTGCTAACACCCTCCTGCCGGTTGCAAAATACTGGGTCGTGTTTCACGGAAAGTTCTAAAGGTCACCGTGGCACTTGACTCTGAGTGAGGCTGCCATGTCACCTCACCGGGGCCTTCCGTGTCCCCTCCCGGAGCTGTTGATGAGGCGGAGGCCCTGGAGAGCGACAGCCCCACCGTGACTCAGGCCCCCGTGCCTCCTGCCCGCCACCCCTCACCCCCGCCCCCACGAGCAGGAGTGTGGAGACTCCGGTGCGAGTGGAGTCCAACTTGATTTTTTGGGTAAAGACAAACCCCCTCAGCCTGAATAGTTCCACTCACACCAGTGACGTCAAAACCCGGTGACAACAGGAATGCCAACTTGAAAAATACGGGGGAGTACAGAAAAAGTGGAAAAAACAATGGCAGTAATTATTTTTAGCATGCCCAAGGGCAGCACCCAAAAGTATGAATCCCTAGATGTTCTTAAAGTCTTCAGGGGGCATCGGGGGGCCTTGGGGGGGGGTCCTCACGGGGCCAGACCGTCCTTGGAATACCCACAGGAGCGATCCCCCCTGAGACCCACCTACCTCTGGATTTCCAATGACAGAGCCCCCTCCCCCCCACAGTGGGGGCCTTACCTAACCCCTCCTCGTGGCCCTTGCAGTCCCTGGGGGTCTCTCTGCCAGGCCAAGGGCTGTGAAGGTGCCAGAGACCAGAGCGGCTCCTAACTGCAGCATTCAGAGGGGCCAGGGTGAGCCCAGAGCTCAAGGACTGAAGAGTAACGGCTCTCAAAAACTAGACGCCAGGGGCGCCTGGGTGGCGCAGTCGGTTAAGCGTCCGACTTCAGCCAGGTCACGATCTCGCGGTCCGTGAGTTCGAGCCCCGCGTCAGGCTCTGGGCTGATGGCTCGGAGCCTGGAGCCTGCTTCCGATTCTGTGTCTCCCTCTCTCTCTGCCCCTCCCCCGTTCATGCTCTGTCTCTCTCTGTCCCAAAAATAAAATAAATGTTGAAAAAAAAAATTAAAAAAAAAAAAAAAAAACTAGACGCCAAAGATTATAGAGGCCAAGCATCTGGATTTTCCATCTAGTTCTTTCTGTGAATTATGTCTTGGAAAGGCCAAAGTGATAAAGGAACGTGCAAAACCCTTGGCAACTGGCAAGGGTCAAGACCTCATCAGCTCCCCCGTTCGGCCGGAGACAGAGGGTGGCCACCTAGGCCTTCAGCCCCTAGGGCGGCCAAACACGGTTTCCATTTTCCAGAACCCGGGGCTCCTCAAAGAAGGTGACCCCAGCTGCTTCTCCACTCCCTTCATCTGGGTGAAGCCACTAGTTTAAAATACGACACCTGCGGGGCGCCTGGGGGGCTCAGTCAGTTGACCGTCTGACCTCGGCTCAGCTCCTGATCTCACGGTTCGAGGGTTCGAGCCCCGCGTCGGGCTCTGTGCTGACAGCTGGGAGCCTGGAGCCTGCTCTGGATTCTGTGTCTCCCTCTCTCTGCCCCTCCCCTGCTCGTGCTCTCTCTCTCTCTCTCTCTCTCTAAAATAAAATAACATTAAAAAAAATTAAAATACGAGACATGAGCTGAAGTCTGCCTTTCATTGATTTCGTGAAATATGTTATAAACAAGACGGTGAGCAGGAAGGCTGAAGATACCTTGGGTCAAACAAAGGCCCCTAAAGCATCGCAGGCTCACCTATCGGCATGCGGTTTTGAGCTATCTAGTTTACTCTTCCACGTTCCGCCCATAAAAGAGACCGCAACACAACCCGAGCCCCCCGCACGGAAGTTTTGAGGGACTCAGACGAGATTAAATATCTTGAAAGCTGCGGAGCACTTCACAGGCGGGCAGGATCGTCTCACCCTTCAGGCGGCTCTGAGCGCTGGCTCAGACTCCGTGTGCCTCAAGGACCTCGTGGGGAAAACCCACAGCAGCAAAGCCTCGGTGACGGAAGGGCACCTCCTCGGGCTGGCTGCCTGGGCTGTGCATCAGGGGACGGCGCCGGACTGGCCTGGCCGGGCAGGTGTTGGGACGTGTGCTGGGAGGGGCTCGGCTGCGGTCCCCACACCCGATCTAGACCCAGAGGTCAGAAGTCATTGGGACAAAACCCTGCTCGTCAGCCCTAACCCTCAAAGCCCAGGCATTTCTTTTTTTCTTGAGCGAAGAACCAAGGGACGTTGCTCCTAATAATTTACTCTTTTTAACCACACACACAAAGAACGCAGGTTCTCGGCAGCACTTTGCGATGGGAGGGCGGGGGGCGCTATTCAGGGAAGAACACGGACTGCCGTGGAGCGCGTAGCTGGGACAAGAAAGGAGGTGCGGAGGTTAAGAAGAGGGCAGTCGGAAGCCCTCACGATCCGGAACCCAGTCCCTGTATCTCAGTGCCGGCCGGCTGGATATGCTGGCGTGCATCACGGGGCAATCTGGTGAGGACCCTAAATCATCTGCAGGCGGTGACGTTGTATTTCGTATCTTTCGGATAAGAACGCTGCAAAGTGCATGATGCACCTAACACTTAAAAAGATGCATGGTTTTGGTGCTCAGTGGTTTAAGTTTCTAAATTTCTAAAACATTTTTTAAAAGTTTATTTATTTTGAGAGAGACAGAGACAGCATGAGCAGGGGAGGGGCAGAGAGAGAGAGAGAGAGAGAGAGAGAGAGAGAGAGAATCCCAAGCAGGCTCCACGCTTTCAGTACAGAGCCCGATACAGGGCTCGAACTCACGAAATGGTGAGATCAGAACCTGACTCGAAACTGAGAGTTGGACGCTTAACCGACTGAGCCACCAAGGCGCCCCCTGAGCCACCCAGGCGTCTCGGGTGGTTTAAGTTTCAAACATCTACAACGTTGACTTAAGGTGCTGGTTCACTTCTTGATATTGACAAAATATAAAAAATGCCATTCTATAATTTAGATCGTTTGCTAATTCGGATTGGCCTTATCCCAAATTAGTCAGATGTTACTATACTCACTGACATCACTCACCTCCTTTCTTTTCCTGAAAAATTTTTAAAGTTTATTTATTTTTGAGAGAGATAGAGTCAGTGTGAGTGGGGGAGGGGCAGAGAGAGAGAGAGAGAGAGAGAGAGAGAGAGAGAGAGAGAGAGTCCCAAGCAGGCTCCCATGCTGCCAGCACAGAGCCTGATGCGAGGCTTGATCTCATGAAACTGTGAGATCATGACCTGAACCAAAATCAAGAGTCAGATGCCTAACTGACTGAGACCCCCAGGTGCCCCATCAACTCCCTTTCTAACTAAGGCATTATTCTAAGAGGGTGATAATGGCTCTTGGGGACGGCTACTACTATTTTTTATATATAAAGTGCAGATATACACATAGTACATAAATAATATATGGCACATCCATTCTATTAAAGTTGCATGGGGGTGATTAGAAACAAATGTCTAAGAAACCTCTTTGTGGGGATGATAAAAAGAAAAGGTTGATTAATTTAAAAAAGGAAAGCAAAGGGAAATTGGAAGGGGCACCTGGGTGGCTTAGTCCGTTGAGCGTCTGACTTCGGCTCAGGTCATGATCCCACAGTTCATGGGTTGGAGCCCCGCATCGGGCTCTGTGCTGATGGCTCAGAGCCTGGAGCCTGCTTTAGATTCTCTCTCTCTCCCTCCCCTCTCTCTGCTTTGGATTCTCCCTCTCTCCCTCTCTCTCTGCTCCTCCCCCTCTCTCACTCTGTCTCTCTCTCTCTCTCTCAAAAATAAATAAACATTACAAAAAGAAGGGGAATTAGAAGATGTGGGGGAGTGAGTATTCATCATCCACCACGATGAGACAGTATACAAGCTTTGACATTGATAAGCCACAAAATAGCTGAATATGTACACAATTTTAAAAGGTCACATTTGGGTTTGGGTGGAGTGGCATGGGAGATCACTGCCTTTCAGTATCTATCATTTTGAACTGGTTTTTTTCTTCAATCATGTGATTGAAGGGCTTCACTGAAAACTAACACGTAAAGAGGATAAAACAAAATGAAATACAAACAAGAAAATCTAGTAAATGGTGATCAGTATCTCCAGCAGGAAAAAGCAGCAAGGTGCATTCTCAGTAAATTGCTTCAGCAAAAGCTAAAAAAAGAAAAGAGAAGTGTTGAGAAACACCGTTGTGAGCAGCAGCGTGAAGAAAGATCACCTCCTGGCATGCATGCCATCTGGCTTTTATCTCTTATCGCTGGCCCAGAGGCAGGAGATTAGCTGGAAACATTATCCAGCCCTCCCCCAACGAGGAGAATGTGCTAATTCACCAATGTTCCAGAGGGTGGCTTCCTGCCCTTTAGAGGACTTGGTCGAGGGTCCTTGCAGGATCAGAGAGTAAGGAGGAAGGTGGGAGGTTCTCCTCACAGAGGCCTAGGAGTCACAACAGCAGCACAGCAGTGTGTCTTTATAGATGTCCCCACCGAGCGGAAACGTTGGAAAGAAACTAGACCTACGGCAGTGGAGCAAGGGAGTCTGTGATAGAGAATGAAATTTAGAAATGATCCAGAGAATCTGCTGTCTTTGCTCTCCCCTCACTGGAGGCTTGAAGGGGATGGTCAGACCCTGAGTCAGCCTGTCATGACTTGGTGACAATGAGGCAGTCCTCTACTCCATCAGTCTGTCCTGCCGTCTCCTCTCCCGGGAGAGAGTCGCTCCTCAGAATCAATGAGGTGTGGCCACTGGCACTTCTCTGCCGCTCCCCCCCCCCCCCCAGCCCCCACTTCATTTCAAAAAGTCTAGTGTCCAGGTATTTTCGGTCATCAAAACTTTGCTGTCATCAAAAGTAGTAGTTTTTGTACAGCAAAGGACACGATCAAGGGGTGAAAAGGCAGCCCCCGGAAAGGGAGAAGAAATCCACAAAGGACGCATCTGGTAAGCGTCTACCACCCGGGATGTCAAAAGAGCTTCTACAATCCAGCGACAAAAAGACAACCCAATGAAAAAAATGAGTAGACCTGGCCCCAAAGAAGAGACACAAATGGCCAACAAGTGCATGAGAAGATGCCCGATGTCCTTAGGGAATGGCAAGTCAAAGCCCCCGTCACCACCTCACAGCCACGAGGACGGCCACAGTAACAAGGACGATGACCACAAGTGGAAAGTTCCAAGCGTTGGAGAGGATGTAGAGAAACTGGATGCCTCACACAATCCTGGTGGGAACACACAACGGTGCAGCCGCCGTGGAAGACCGCCTGGCTATTCCTCACCAAGTTAAACAAGGAAACGGCAAATGACCTGGGAACTCCACGCCTAAGTCTCTACCCAAAACAATTGAAAACAGGTGTTCAGTCACGAACTTGGACGTGAATGCTCACAGCAGCGTCGTTCACAGCGGCCAAAAGGCGGAAACCACCCAAAGCGTCCATGGACAAACAAGACGTGGTCTGTCCGTACAATGGGACATTATTCATCCACAGAAAAGAATGAAGCTCTGATACCTGCTACGTCGTGGATGAACCTTCAAAACAGTATGCGCCGTGGAAGAGGCCAGACACAGAAGGTTACGTTTTGCATGATTCTACTTACGCAGAGTGTGCAGAAGGAGAAAATCCAAAGAGACAGAACATAGATGGGTGTTGCCCGAGCTGGGGGGCGGGGAGGGGGGGGGGGTTGGGAGTAGTGAGTATAAGGTTTCCATGCGGGGCGATGAAAAAGTTCTGAAACTAGGTGGTGGTGAAGGTCACATGGCAACATGAACAGACTTAATGCCTCTGAACGGTATGCTTTAAAGTGATTAAGAAGGCAAATGATACGTTGTGTGTATTTCACCACACAAAAAAGAGTCAAGCCATGTGGATACTAGAGGAAAATATTTGTGAATTCCTCGACAAACTGGATTTGGGGGAAGGCTTTGTATTGATGTCCAAGTGCTTTTACTACCGTCCAAGGGCCATTTCCGTGTCTCTTGAGAACCCTGTATTCGTCCATACAATGGGACGGTTGTATGGGACGGCTGCCATATTGGCTCAAGGATATCATCTGTGTATTTTTTTCTACAGCCACATAGCACTCTGCTGTGTGGATGTACCTTCTTTCTTGGATCCACCTGCTCTCCTAGATGTGAGTATATCTCCAGTGTGTCTGCTCAGAGGACCTAAAAGCAGCGATGCTCCAATAGCCCCGAGCACATTTAGCGCCTAGATCCTATTTCTAAATACTACTGGCCAACTGGACGTAACGAGGGCCCTTTGGAGAAATGGCTGATTCCAGGCCAGGGCAGGGGAAGGACACGATGAGGCTCGAACACTTTGCTGCACCAGCAAGTAAGGCAGTGTTTCTGCCACAACAATGGGGACGGTCACAGGAAACAGGGACCTGCCTGAGGGGCTCCTGCTGGCCAAGTGCGGGACAACTCAAACATCCAAATAGGATCGTGACAAACCAAATCGTTGACTGAAACAGGAATCCGTGAGTACATGCATACATATATGTCCACACACACACACACACACACACAGAAAAGGAGATTTCCTTCCTGAGTGCAATTCCAATCAATCGACATAGAATTAGCGATAAAATCAGACCATATCAGCTTTTGGCCACCACCCTGGTCATAATTCAGGCAAGGCTAGTCAACCGGTGCTAAAACTAGCAAATGAAGAGGCATCTGGGTGGCTCAGTCCGTTAAGCGGCTGACTTCGGCTCAGGTCACGATCTCACCGCTCGTGAGTTCGAGCCCCGCGTCGGGCTCTGTGCTGACAGCTCAGGGCCTGGAGCCTGCTTCAGATTCTGGGTCTCCCTCTTTCTCTGCCCCTCCCCTGCTCGTTCTCTCTCTCTCAAAAATAAACATTAAGAATAAAATAAAAACCTAGCAAGTGGAAGTTTGGTGACAAAGAAGATATTTACAGAACTCCCCAAATCACTCCCCATGAAATATTTATTGCTTACAAAGGGAAAGATAATAATTTAAAAAAAATGTTCACTTATTTTTGAGAGAGAGCGAGTGAGCATGAGTAGGGATGGGGCAGAGAGAGAGAGAGAGGGAGACAGAGATTCCTCAGCAGGCTCCATGCTGTCAGCAGAGAGCCTGACGTAGGGCTCGAACTCACGAACCATGAGATCATGACCTGAGCCGAAGTCAGACGTTTAACTGGCCACCCAGGTGCCCCCCAAATAGTAACTTAATTAGGATCTTACTGTGGCAGACGCTTCCCTTAACCAAGTGATTAGTAAGCATCAGCAGGGACCGGTCAGAGTGACATCACCTGCTTCCCACTGTGATGCCGGGACAGGACACGAGACGCGGACACTGCCCGACCAGGGAACCCGCATCTAGTCCTAAGGACGTGTCAGGCCAACCCCACGTGAAGCGGTCTACACACTGAACAGCTCGTGGTCTTGGAAAATGCTGAGATGGTGAAAGACAAGACAGAGGGTTGCTCCGGATGAAGACAGTCGGAGGAGAAAGGAGAATCAAATGCAATGCTTCACTGGGGGTTTCCTCCTCCAAAAGATGTTATTGAGATAATTTGTGAATGGTGATTAAAGCCTGCGCTTTAGCGAATACTACCGGATGAACGTCAATTTCCCGATTTTGATAAGTAAACTCTACTTCGGAGAATGTGCTCATTTGAATGAAATACACACTGAAGTACTTAGGGGTAAAGGGACATTATGCCTGCAGCTTATTCTCGATGGTTCAGATTTCATACAAACACGTGCACAAATATTTACATATTCGGTGGGGGGCGGGCGGTGGGATACAAGCCAGTGTGCTTAAATGTTCGCGCCGGGGAATCGGGATGAAGGTACGTGAGAATTCTCTGTACTATGTTTGCAACTTTTCTGTAAGTCTGAAATTGCCAACATGAAATGTTACTTTCACCGAGCAATTAAGAAAGCGGCGCGGCCAGAACGCAGGGTCCATTAGCCTCTCCCCCCACCGTGGCCCACCATCACGGTTCTCCGAGGGAAAGGAGACTCTTCTGGAAACCTCCCCTTGCCTTTGCCCAAAGAACAGCAACCTCCCCTTATAATAATAACCCGGCAGCCCAGCCCAGGCTGGCGCCCTCACTGGCACCTTTCAGGGACACCTGCATGATCGCCAGCAGAGGGCGCTCTCCCAGGGGACCCACGCTAGGTGCCAGGCCACATAGCTCTGCAATGTGTTGGCTGAACTTTTCAGGAAACTTGGATGCCACGCATACTTTTCCTTTCTTTGTGGGTAGGCAAGATGAGTCACGTTTTTCTGAAGTCGGCTCGGCCCCAGGATTCAGTCTCACCAGCTGCCCCGATCCAGAAAGCTCCAGCAGTGGCTGGTGAGCTCTGCCCTGGCTTTGGCTGAGCCAGGGCGGCTGGGTGGGGAGGGGGGAGGGCGGACTGAGGATGGGATGCAGGGCGCAGGAGCACAGCCAAGCCAGGGAAAGCCTTATTTAGCCAGGCGCAGCGTAAAACAGACCCGAGACGGGAACTGGCATGCAGGACTCGTATTTGGGGATCAACACCCGCCACGAGGAAAGCAAGGAGGCAGGCTTGGGCCTCACGTGACACTGAGAGGCCACGCAGACCCGGTGAGGCCCCTACAGAGAGTTCGGGAGCTGGGGCGACCCCTCAGAGCTGCCCTGAGGGGGGCGAGGGGGCCAGCCCTCCACAGCCACTCCCTGCCCAGCTGTCAGGTGCAGTCCTGCTTCAGAAGGGGGGCGACGCTGTGGGGAGGGGGGGACTCTCCGTCGTCGTCGCAGCCAGCAGCGTGGGGACCGAGCCCCCTCACTTCTGAAGGGGAAACCGGGAGGTACGGCACGGTGTCTGTCCATCACTGGGACCCACGGTGGCGGAGGCCAGGTGGGCTGGCCATGAGATGAGCTCAGAGCCGGCCAAGGGCCAGGGTGTGGACGATGCGGCGAGACCGGATTTGCGGGATGGAGGAGGGGGTGAGACGGGGACGCCTGGGAGGGGGGACTCAGTCGGTTCCTGCTGGCCGCCTGCTTTTATAAATAAAGATTTATTGGAACGCGGTTTACATTTTGTCTGTGGCTTCGTGTCTACAAGAGGCGTGGGGTGGCCCACAAAGCCTAAAATATTTGCCACGTGGCCTGGCACGCGCCTCCACCCGACGCCGGCCCCACCTAACCGTGTGCCCATGACCCTGCGCGTGCCGCTCGGGCTCCGGTCACGTCCCTGTGCTTCCCACGGGAAGGAAGGGCCACGCAGATGAAGCGTGCAAAGGACGAGCTGGCGGGTGTGAGAAGAGCGGGTGTGGGAGGAAAGAAAATCAGGTCCCGGAGGCCAGAGGCGGGGGCGAGAGGGGCAGCTGGAATTTGGGGGCGAGCGAATAAGGTGATTGGGGGTCGGGGTGGGGGAGCGGCCAGCGTCTGCCTGCTCCGGAGCGTGGCTGGGAAGGGAGAGCTTCAGAGCCCCTCGAGGCACGTTGGAGGGCCAAGTTCCCCTGCTGGCCGCCCCCCCTCCCCAGGCCTCTTGCCGCTGAGGCATGGGCACCAGCTGCACAGGTCCTGGGACGTCCCCTGAGAGCGAGGTGCAAAACCGGGCACGCAAATGATGCCCAGGGAGCGATCGGCAAACACGGGAATCTGCACACGGGAAAGCAGTGGCGGGACCACATATCAAGGACATCCTAGAGCTGACTCCTGTCAATGGAGGTGACACTGAAGTTTCCCTAAGACCCTCTCGGCTTCCTGTCACCACAGGGCTGGGGAGGGGGGCGGGGAGGGATGTGCCTGGATGTATCAGCCACACCTAGGGGCAGGGCATAGCACCCAGGGCTCACCGTCGCACGGTGGCGTCCACTCAGGGGCTGGCACCTTGCTGTGGGTTCTCACTCGCGCTCCTGGCGGGTCCCCTGCTCTGCTGGGCACACAGGGACCTGTCCCTGCAGCCGTGACGCCCAGGCTCCTTTCTCAGCTGGCTTCTGGCCCTGGGTGGCATCTCTGACCGTGGCCGCTCCCCATCCATCCAGGCAGACCAACCGCCAACCGCGGCTCCCGGTTCCAGCCCCCACCCTGCCCCGGGGCTGCCCTCCTCCGTCCACCTCTCCCACCCAGGAAAGGCACAGACTTCGTGCTCGTCTCTGGTTTGCCTCCCTGGGTCCCGCTGAGGTTCTCAGCAACCTTCTCCCTCACCTTTATAACCACACAGCCACTAAGTTCTGGCTGTTTTAAATACACGGATAGTTCGGTCGCACAGGTAGCCGACTGACCTGTAACGAGACCAGATTCCTCAAGAGAACGGAAGACCGAGAACGGTCGGTACAGACGTTCTGCACAGAAGCCAGCCTCGAGTTCCAGACCCAAGTGCTGGGGGACGAAAGTCACTCTCTCGGACCTCTGTGCGCGCGGGCACGCTCACAGGCTGGCGGGCCGCCTGGCGTTGGCCGGCTCCGAGGGTAAGGCGAGGCAGGGGGTTCTCGGCACCGGGAAGCCCTTGGCATGTGAATCAGAGACTCGAGGCTCTAAAGTTCATTCCTTCGCACACAGTACAAAACCTCTGGCATTTTACGGGAAAACAAACTTTTATTTGAAAAATCAACTCAAGTTGCCGGCAGAGAAAGGAGAAGCTGTCTGGGATCCAAGATAGACATGGTGTGAAAGGACCAGGAGTTTTCCAAGTTAAATAAACTCCTCTGGAAAGCTCATGCGAATTTCAAACGGCTGGCAGGGCAGCACCCTTTGATTCGGATCCACAGACAAGGAGCCGGGTTGACGGAACTGAGACGTAACCTATTCCGGGAGGACAGTCACCCGTGGCGGGATTTTGGTATTTCGGCTTAACGGCCCACCGAAAATTAACTTTATTTGGGGTGTTCAAAGTCCACGTGACCTTGGTCGCAGCGGTGAGCCGGTCCTGGAGAGTTCGAACGTCTACCACGGCTCGTCTCTGGCAAAGCCCCTGGAAGTTCCCAGCCAGACCCACTCTGCAAGCGTTCCACAGCCGTCCTGCGCTTCATGACCAGCGAGGGTGGTATCTTCTGAAGCGCACCCCCCCCAGCCGCGCCCCCCCCTCCCCCATGAAACCAGCACGCTTTTAGAACAAACGGGCATCGAACTGGAAATAGAGGGCAGAGGCCAGGGTCGACGCTGGAGAAAAACATGCATGTTCTGGATTACCGCATACGACGCGTCTCTTGCTGGGGGTCACCGTCAAAGACATCCCAATCCATGCAGCCTGGGATGAAGCTTCTGGCCTCGCCTTCACGGCCCGTGCGGTAAGTTCCTCCCACTGGGCCGACGCACACTCCCTGGGTCCCGGGATCTGCCCTCCACCTTTTCCTCTTTGCCCGTCCTCCAGATGCCACGGTCGTGACCTTGAGTCACCGTCAGTGTGATGAGAGTAGGTGGCTGCCCAGGTCAGCGATTTTCAATGTGTTTTTCTGGTAGGACAAAGATAACATTCCAGGGCCCGGGGGGGGGGGGGGGGGGCGGCGCTGACCTCCCTCCATAGCCGTCACTCAGTGTAGACTAGTGCCCACGTATGACAACGAGATACCATTTCTTGCTCAGTGGCGGGCCAGCTGCCAAAATGCCACCCTGTCTGAGACCCCGAGAGCCATGACTGCACGACCGTGGGGTTCTGAAAAGACAACTGCTTCTGAAACGTCTGGCAGGAACTCCTCCTCAGTTATACACTAAATGTGCCAACCGCGCCCGAAATACGGAAACTTTCACTTCTGTCACGTACATGCTGGTTTGAATGCCTGTGTCAGACCTGTCCCTGCAAGCTGGTCTTGGTCTGGGGTGGCGGGGGAGAGGGTAAGGCATTGTCGCTCTCGGAGCCAGGAGCCCCCAAGGGCAAGAAGACAGAAAAGGGAGCCCCGGGGGACCCCAAACGACTTTCCCCTTTACAGTGTGATGGGGACCAGCCCTTTTCCTGCAGGTTACGGCAGCTTTTCATCCTTCCTCTAGATACATCTGCTTACCCAGCTGCGCCCTCCGCCCAGACCCCCGTGCTCTCCTCAGGGAGGACCACAGTCAGAGGCCTGGGGTGGGGGTGGGGGGCACTGTGCTGCTTAAGGCTCTGCCTTAAGCGCGTGGACCTGGAAGAGCATGGGGGAAAGTAAGAGGCAAGCGAGTGGAACACGAAACGCACGATCTTCCGGAAGACAGAAGGTACCCGAAGCAGATCGGAGGGGAATACGGAGCGCGGAGATACTTAAAATAACAGTTGTATTTCTGAGCTCTGGCGGACTGCTCACGGCAAGCCTGATCTTAAGGTACGGCTTTCTGGAGATGGCAGGGTTTGAGGACGTCTCAAAGGAGGCGGGAGGCCACCAAGACGGATCTCCAGGTCTACTCCAGCGGCTCCCAGCTGGTCCCCCCCCCGACCCTCCCTGCCCAGTAGCCGGCTAATGCCTCCAGAGAGCAGGACATTCGCTGAACAACACGTGCTGACGAGCGCTCAGCGAAAACCTGGAGTCCTGCCCTGGCCTGCAAGGCCCCCGCCCCGCCTCGCGGACCTCACCAGCGTCTCCCTCCTCGCTCAGTTCTAGCCACACCAGCACAAGGCTCGGCAGGTGCCCCCGCTCAGGACCCCTGCGCCGTTCCTCCCTCTGCGGGTGCACCTGCCCACGCGCCCACCCGGCTGGTCGGCTCCCCGGTTCTATCCCACCCTTGCTGGATGCCTCCGTTTCCCATGGCCCAACACGGAACAGCAGCCTCCAACCCCTATCCGTACATCTCCTTTTCTCTCCTCCCTAGAACGTAATCCCCACAAGGGCAGGAGCTCACTTCCTGCTGGCTGTATCCCGGGTGCCTGGCACATAGCAGGTTCTCATTAAATACCGACTGAGCAAACGTAGTCAAAGTGAGATGATCTCCCCTCCCCTCCAACCCCCCTTAAAAGGCCTGGTGGGGGCTGGTCAGGCGTGAGTTCCACCCTTCTGCTCAGGGACATCAGCTTTCTTCTGTGTGGGCTGTGCATTTGAAGGTAGACTTCCCAAGCTGGGAAAACCAGGCAGGGACAGCGAGCGAGTCCTGCCTCTGTCCTCTGGGCAGAGCCAACTGGCTGGGGCATAAGGCTCAGCACGTGAGGCTGTATCGCCCCCTAGTGGTCACTCGGTCACAAAGCCAGAAAAACCCCAGAAGCGTGCGGTGCCCGATGGGGGGCTGTTAATGGAACCCAGATCTGCTCTCTCACCCCCACATTTTTCTCTGGAAAATCAGGTTCAAATGAGCATTCAGAATATGGAGGCAAAAGGGGGACACAGAGTAAACCCGTCTTGTCTTGAACGCAGGAGAGATTTAACACGGATGGCCTTCACTCGGCTCTGTGGTTCGAGGTCGACCGGCCGCCCTGGGACTTTGGACCCACGGCGGCCATCCCTTCAGAGCCTCTCAAGTCATTGAACACAACGTAGGAACTTTTCAAAAGTAAACTTTTTTTTTTTCTCTTTTTTTAAGGAAACAGTGGGAGGAATGGCATATAGAAAAAGTGAGTTTACAGAAGGCAGAACTCTAACAAACCAGACCTGGCCCGAAGTCGGCCTGATAAGCGTGTTCGGTTATCTACTTTGTTGAGGGTGAGTTTGGGAGGAAAAAAACAAAAAGGCTGGGAACTGACATTTTTGTGACGCTTTTGCTCACCTGCACTGGGCACTTCCCCTGTCTTAAGACTTCTGCACTGCTCTTGGCTGGCTCAGTCACGGTCACCTCATGGGACTTCTCCTTCCCTCGCCATCCTCCACAAAACAGCACCCCCATCTGCCTCTGTACCCTGCTCTAGTTTTCTTCATAGCACAGGGGGAAATTAAAGACTGTGCCCCAGTTCTCCTCCCGCCCCCAGCCTTCCATCTGGAATATTCCCAATTTTCCAGCATTGCCCTGGTTGCCATCCGGATGAATCTCACCTCTGTTACCAAAGAGACGTGTATCAGTCAGGATCCTTTACTGGCCTATACCGGAAAAACATAACTTAAAAGAGACTAACCTACAAGGACATGTGTCATCTAGAATGCTAAGCTCAGCGATGTAAGAGGATTATGTTCCCACCTTCCTGTTCCGCCATCTTGCATGTTGGCTATGGTCACAAGATGGCCGCTGTGGCTGGAAACCACAAAGTAAGGAGAGGGAATTAGTTCTCGTGTGTCTCTTTTTTGTTGGGGGAGGTGCGTCTTCTTGGATTCCTCACAGAGTTCTCCTTACATTTTGTTGGCAAGACATAGGTCCCGGTTCACCCTCCAGGCCAGTGGCCCCGAAGCCAGGCACTTCCCCAATGGGAAAGGGATAATTCCAACTGAATCAGACCAATGGGAGGTCCTGCTCTGGGGCTGGGCCCCGAATAAAACCAGGCTCCGTGCAGAAGAAAGGGGAGGGGCAGCTGTCAGACGGGTTATCAGACTCCGCCAACACGTGGTAGGGACAGGCCATGCACTGGAACTTTGGAGAAGGAGGGGCCAGCGGACAGGGGGCAGAAAAGACAAGAGAAAGGGGCTGCACGTAGCAGCCGAGGGCAGCATGGCCGCCTTCTGAGTCTCCAGAGCTCGAGACGATCTCGGCAACAGGCAGGAAAACATTTCTCAGAACGTGCCTAATAGAGGAAGGGGGCTCAGCTCTCTGACAGTATTTACGCAGATGTGTGCATACGCTCTAACATATATACGTATGTGTGAGGACCAAAGAGGTGCAGAAGAGACTGTATCGTGGCTCTTCAGGGCCCCAGGGAGGAGCCACCACTGAGAGGCAGGGTTAATTCAGTGAAGTCAGAGGGGCGGCCTGGTTCTTCTCAGGAGCAAAATCCGGGAGTCCTCAGGAAAAGGACGGGTCACACTGTGCTCAGCACCTGCCGCGTTCAGACCAGACGAGCTCACACACACTGACGTCACTACCAAGCCTTGGGACCCAGAACAAGTCACTTTTGTCAGGGATTAACAGCCGTCTTGCAGCCCTGACCTTGAGCCTGAGCTCAGAGCTCACTGATAAACGCCGTGGCAGCCACCTGCAGAAACATGCTTCGTGGTGCGAACAGGAGGTCCCCACCCGCAGCAGCGCAAGTCCCCGAACAACCCGGAGGGACCCAGATGGCCTCGGAGTGGGTGAAGGCAGTACCGGGGAGACAGACAGCCTTGTCGGGGCCACGAGGACAAACGGAGGCGTCCCCCAAGCACCAGCCCAGCAGTCTAATGGAGAACAGAAGCCGACACCAGCGAGGGACACAGGCTCACGTCCCTGGCCTGTCACAACCTGCCGGCGTATTGACATTGGCTCCTTGCCTCTCAGCCTATAAATGCACTCATCTCTCCTATCTTAAAACAGGCCAATCCAAAACTTCCATTAACGCCAAGCCACCCACTCACTCCCAGTCTACCTTCACACCTCAGGATCGGCTCAGGGGGGCCCCAGCAAGAAATGAGCCCAGGTTCTCAGGGGTTCCACGTGGGAAGGGTTTCTCTTGGTCTCGTCTCTGTCCCGCCCAGGAAGGCGGCTGGCCCCGCTGCCCTCCCCACTGAGGCACCGGATCCGGGCCCCCAGCCTCCGACACCCTCAGCACCCGGCTGTCTTCGCCTCCAGCCTTGTAGACGCACACGGGCAGGAAGTGATGTCCTGTCCCCGACTTTGGTGGAAACCCCGTCACGTGCAGGGAGGCGCCGGGAGGAGTAGAGGAGCTCACGCCGCCTTTGGGCACCAGGTATCTGCCGCCCCTCCCTCCCCTCCCCTTCCCTTCTGACCCAAACACCTTAAAAGAAGCCATCTCTGTCTCAGTCCTTGGCCCGGTAACACGCTCTCCTTCCTTCCCCGGCTACTCAAACTGCCCTCTTGGAAAGTCACAGTGACAAAGCACATCAGGAACGTATTGCCTAGGGGCACCTGGGGGCTCAGTCGGTTAAGCCTGGACTTCCGCTCAGGTCATGATCTCACGGTTCGTGGGTTTGAGCCCTGCATCGGGCTCTGTGCTGACGGCTCAGAGCCTGGAGCCTGCTTCGGATTCTGTGTCTCCCTCTCTTTCTCTCTCAAAAATAAATAGACGTGAAAAAATAATAATAATAAATGTATTGCCTCGCAGTCTGCAGGTTCAAAGTCTGAAACTGAGGTGTCAGCAGCTCCCCCTGGAAAGCCGCCAGATCCTTCCTTGCCTCTTCCAGCTTCCGGTGCTGCTGGCAACCCCTGGCATCCCTCAGCTTCTAGAACCATCCCACCGGTCTCTGCCTTTGTCACGTGGCTTCACCCCGCATGCCTGTCTTCTTACAAAACACAAGTCATGTTGGATTTGGTGCCCACCTGACTCTAGTAGGGCTTTATCTTAATTACACCTGCCATGGCTTTATTTCAATCAGGTCACGTTCAGAGATGACTGGGGGTTAGGACCCCAACATCTCTCTTCGGCGGGGACACAGTTAAATCCACAGAAGTTATTATAAGGGTTAAGCGAACTCGTATATTTTTATAATCTACCGAACAGTGTCTGGAATAAGTTATTCATCTCACCTGAGTCTCCAACTAGCCCTTGCCTGACAACTTGACTTTAATGCCTTTCTCTGACCCCCGTATCCCTGCCCCACTAACCTGACCCTGCCCATGGCATTTGCATCTGGACCCAGTGTCTTCCTAACACGATTGGACAACCTCCTCCACGATGCTTTTGCGTGTCTGTTGTGCGCAGAGCCTGAAGGCTATTCGTGTACCTCCAGGAACTACAATAAAACAGCAATTTCAGACCCCACCTCAGGCCCTTTCTCTGGGACACCACGTGAATAGCACAACAGAGCACGACGCAGAATACTCAGCCCCCTCCCGCAAGTCTTCTAGAAAGATCCCAAGATGCCATCATCAATTCTCACACACGCTCAGCCGTTGAGGGTGAGGAAGCAGCTGGCCGTAGGCCTAAAGTCTATGTTCTAGAATCACTCATGGCAACAACAACGTTTACCAAAATCCATGCGGGAAGATGCTTGTAAAAAGGAGATATTTGGGGGAAAACACCAATTGGTGGGAACCTGGGAGGGTGGTGTGGAGTCTGGAGGTGGGAAGTGAGGCCATAACAAAACTCACAGGCCAGAAACCTGCCTCCTCCTCTCGGGTGTCAGAAATAGTCTCAGGGACAGAGATGCCTCAGGGCTGGTTTGGTGCTCCCTACCCCAAACTTCTTAATTTTTTTTCTTTATTTACTCTTGAGAGAGAGACAGGGTGTGAGCAGGGGAGGAGCACAGAGAGAGGGAGACACAGAATCTGAAGCAGGCTCCAGGCTCTGAGCCATCAGCACAGAGCCTGACGCGGGGCTCAAACCCACAAACCGTGAGATCATGACCTGACCCGAAGTCAGATGCTCAACCGACTGAGCCACCCAGGCACCCCTCTACCCCAAACTTTTAAAGCTCATTTACAATCAATAACGAGACCGGTATCATGGCTGTGTGTTAGCATTTCTACTATCATATCTTTATCCTGACTTTTGAGCCAAAAAACATCATTTGCCCAAAGAGGTCCCTTTACAGTTAGAAAATCCATCCTCAAAAGCCAACGACGGGGGTGCCTGGGTGGCTCAGTCGGTTGAGCGTCCGACTTCGGTTGTCAAATTTCCAGGACCCTTCCCCAGTAGGAGGTAAAAAGGACCTGATTTATCTGAAGGCTGGTGGTTACTGAGAGGCTAAGCCACCAAGGGCTTCAGATACTCAGTTTCACAATCAGAAAATCTTTCTTCAGGATTAAGCCAAAATGAGGTTTTTGTTTCTTATGGAAATGTAAACACTCCCGAGAGAGAGCTCTCCCTTTGAACAAAACGCACGCCTCTTTCCTCTCCGAAGGTTTGGAAAGAAGCCTGGCCGATAAAATCTTGAATCCGAAGAAGAAAAGAGGGGAATTCTTCTAGAAATGTCAGGGGGAGGCGCGAGGTCTGGGCTTTCCAAGTTATAATGACTGACATCAAAGTGTCCACTGGGGTGAGAGAATCCAGTGAGTTCTACAGTTCTCTGTCAAGCGGAGCATGCTATAGACGCGGCGTGACCAAATCTGGCCCAGTTTCAAAAGCATCATCAAGGAAATGAAGGTTTGTGTCCTCATAATTCATAGCCTGCCTTGCTCCACAAAGGATCCGGGGCACTTTACAAGGAGACAGAAGATACATCTGGATATTGTGAGTTCAAACTAGGGTGGGAGGACGGGGACGAGACTTCCGGGGGGCACAGGACCTGAATGAGGAAGGTCTCACAACTGCAGACCTCGGCCAGCTCGAAGCCGTCTACCTGGGTGCGGGTGGGAGCCAGCCTGGCCAGCCAGCCAGGTCCCGGGCACCTGTGGCCAGCCTGGTGGCGCCCTCTGGCCGCAACCTAGAGAATGGACCTCAGGGCGCCCCCGTGATTCGATTCCCATGCTGAAGTTACTTCCAGGAGAAAGCGTGCCCTTTGCCAGCGGAAGACAGAAATCCTGGGGAAAGACCACGGACAACTGAGCTCAGGACAAGCTCTCCCACCTGGGGCTATCGCTGCCAGAAGGCAGGAAAGAATGCGCTCCAGGGACAGACCAAGGAAGGGATACGTGCTGGTCCCTGCGGGCACGGGTCCTACGGGAGCCTGAGATGGAGACTAAAAAAGGTGTTCGACGGGGCTTGCTGGAAGGTCACCGAGAAGCCACAGGCCGGGGCCGGCGGCCGAGGAAAGAGTTCCAGGCTGGCGGGTTGGCGGCTTCTTCCCTCCGCAAGGCGGCCTGGGACCCGACGTCCACCTCGGGAGGCAGAGGGCGAGGCCCGATGATGGACGGACGTGCATGACAACTCAGAGCAGCTGCAGGGCCTGAGGGAGCCAGGGATGTGGCCTCCGCGGCAAGCGGTCTTCTGTGCGAAGGCCAGAGGGAAACCTCTCCGCCGGCCGGGCTCCGAGGGAGCATCGGTGTGCGTGCGTGCGTGTTTGCTTTTTTGAAGCGGTCTTCCTTCCGTGGTCAGTTTTCATTTGTCTTTCCTTTATCGTCGCTGCGAAGAGTCGTGCTTCTCCAAGCCGCCGAGACCTCTCGCTGAATGCGGGCAATGCCCCGTCTTCGGAAGCGGCAGGCCTGAGAGCCCAGGCCAGCGGGCGGACTCACCGATGAACAAAGGCAAGGGGTTTGTTGGATGCCCTCTAAGTGCCCAGCGCCGTTCTAGACACTGAGAAAAGAGCCCGGGACGAAACAGAGGCCCTCGTCTCACAGCGCGTACGTTCTGGAGGGAAGGGCAGCCGAGAGAAGCGATAAAGACCCACTATCTGCAGCAGAGAAAAAGCAGTGTGATGTGGAGAATGCTTCTATTCTGTGCAGGCGCCCGAGGAGGGCCCTTCCAAAGAGGAGGTGTTGAGGGGCTCCTGGGGGCTCAGTCGGTTGAGCGTCTGACTTCTGCTCAGGTCACGATCTCGCGGTCCGTGAGTTCGAGCCCCGCGTCGGGCCCTGTGCTGACAGCTCGGGGCCTGGAGCCCGCGTCGGATTCTGTGTCTCCCTCTCTCTCTGCCCCTCCCCAACTCACACTCTGTATCTCTCTCTGTCTCAAAAATAAATAAACATTATGGGGCGCCTGGGTGGCGCAGTCGGTTAAGCGTCCGACTTCAGCCAGGTCACGATCTCGTGGTCCGTGAGTTCAAGCCCCGCGTCAGGCTCTGGGCTGATGGCTCAGAGCCTGGAGCCTGTTTCCGATTCTGTGTCTCCCTCTCTCTCTGCCCCTCCCCCGTTCATGCTCTGTCTCTCTCTGTCCCAAAAAAAATAAATAAACGTTGAAAAAAAAATTTAAAAAAAAAATAAATAAACATTAAAAAAAAAAGAGGAGGTGTTAAGGGGCAGGGTGGGAGCTGGGGGTGCGGTGGTGTCCCCTGAACGCAGGAGCACCCGTCTAGAGGTGTCCCTGCCCCTCTGTCCTCCCCAGAACAGTAACTGAGCTTCAGGCTTTGGTCTCACTGCCCAAACTCCCACGTCCCGCCCAGCTCAAATCCACCTTCTGGAGTCTTCCGTTCACTCCCTGGACCCCATCACGTACCTAAGCATTGCTCCCTCGGATAGCTCGTGCTTTTCCCACGCGGATCATCTAACTCTTCTCTACCCAGACCAATGTACCGACGCTCTCAGCATCAAGCCTGCAAACTTCTGGGGACGGTGAGAAAGGCTGTGAACGCTCCCATCGCGTTTACACACATATTTTTTGCACCCTTTACAAAGGCCTGACACCCCAAGATTTTCATCCACTTTTCGGGGCGTTTAAGTAACATGTAAAGTTTCATTCCACATGGAAGTGAGTTTGGTGCAAGGAACAGCCAAGGAAATACCTCTATTTCCCTTTCTCTTCAATGGCCGGCTATTGTCCTATTATTGGCTTATATATTCCTAAAATTCCCTCCTTTAAAGAAGAGTCTTCGTATCTGGGTTAAAAGTAGATTCGAGGGCCGCCTGGGTGGCGCAGTCGGTTGAGCGTCCGACTTCAGCCAGGTCACGATCTCGCGGTCCGTGAGTTCGAGCCCCGCGTCGGGCTCTGGGCTGATGGCTCGGAGCCTGGAGCCTGTTTCCGATTCTGTGTCTCCCTCTCTCTCTGCCCCTCCCCCGTTCATGCTCTGTCTCTCTCTGTCCCAAAAATAAATAAACGTTGAAAAAAAAAAATTAAAAAAAAAAAGTAGATTCGGGAGTTAGGCCACCTGAGTTCAAATCTTGGTTCCACCGCTTACCAGCTGTGTGGCCTTTGCTCAATGACTTGCCCTCTCTGTGGCTCAGTTTTTATTTTGATAAAAATGGTAAAAATACGACTTTATAGGGTTTTTTATGACGATTAAAACAATTGTTACATAGGACACACTTAGAATGGACGTAATAGGCATTTGTAATTATTTACATTTATCGGGCAGAATATTTACATTATAATAATTAATAACGATTAGAAAGCAAAGTTTAGTGACATGACATTAAGCCACTCTTGAGGTCCTGCCTTGCTGACTGTGCAAGATTGTTTTATTATTATCTAAAAAACTTTGGGGTGCCTGGGTGGCTCAGTCGGTTAGGTGTCCGACTTTGGCTCAGGTCATGATCTCGTGGTCCGTGAGTTCGAGCCCCGCATCAGGCTCTGTGCTGGCAGCTCAGAGCCTGGAGCCTGCTTTGGATTCTGTGTCTCCCTCTCTCTCTGCCCCTCCCTCCCTCATGCCCTGTCTCCCTCTCTCAAAAATAAATATTAAAAAATTTTAAAAACCTTTAAACTATTATTTAATTTCAGGAACATACTGCCATGGGCTTTCCTTTCCTTTCCTCATCTCCAAAGGCAAGATCAAACTCTGAAAAAAATCTTTCCAAGTTAAAGGTTCGCTGTTCTGGAAGCTTCTACTGCCACAAGGCCACTTCGGATTTCTCGAGGTGCTAGACAGGGTCCATTCTGGACCATAATGTCTCCACTGCAACTGCTCGATCCTGCCACTGCAACGTGAAAGCGGCCACACTCCAAAGAAATAAAGGGGTGTGACTGTTTCAATAAAGCTTTATTTACAACCACTGGTGGCAGGCCAGAGTTCGTCCCCAGGCTGTAGTCTGCCCACCAGTGTATGAGAGGAAGAGGCAAAAAAGCAGATTATGGTTTTGGGTGGGGTAAGACCCTGACCCTCAAGAGAAACAGGTTTGCTCCTACATAGTGGGGCTGCAGGCAGTGCGAGAAAGACCCAGAAGCCCCAAGACATGTCTCGAATCAACGTGACACTGGACCTTAGGCCAGAGGTAAATATCAGTGGAAGACTGCAGCCACGCCACGGAGGCAGCTCCTCCAGGAGATAAGATCCTTCTAGAACAGAGCTTTGGTTCTCTCCCCTGGGCCAAGAACGCCCGCCAGCCTGGGTACCCACTGGTGCCAGGGCCAGATGTACCATCTGGAACTGAAGCTCCCACCTAGATTCCCTTCCTCGTTCTCGGAGTGTCTGAAGACCGAATTATCGCCTTTTCCTTTTTTAGTTCCCCCTTGAAGAGGAGCGTGATCGTTTCTGTCTTCCTGCTTCTTTTCCCCCTAACAACCGATCACGGTGTTTATCCAGCTTGCGTGTGTATCCGTGCCACCCGGGAGGCTGCTGAACTTTTAGGTCCTGTGCCACCCCGTGGGCCCTAAGTCGCACGATAGAGAGGCAGGCGGCAGACAGAACCCGAGGAGGCATCACCTTGAGAGGGTGGACTCGGAAAGCATCCTTGGTCGGTGGTTCAAGGGCAGTAGCATGGGCGGGTGTCCTGGGACCCGGTCTTCTCTGGTCTGAACATCCCTTCCCAGAGAGCTTCTGTGGAGAAGCCAAGCACCCACCCCCACAAAATCAATGCTTGTCTTTAGGAGCAGCTGAAGCCATTCCAAAGCTCTCCTGAGCCCCTTCTGCAGCTGCCTCGCCAGATGGTGGAAAGGAGCCTGGACAAACACTGCCTACTCCATAGCATCTTATGAGACGGACCTTTGAAACAGTATCTTCCGGCCAAGAACACCGAAGAACGCTTTACAATGCCGAACAGAAAAAGGCAGCAAGGGCTCCTGCTTCCCAGGGAGCTGAGAGTCTGGCCCTTGTCCACTAGCCAGCATCCCACCCTCCTAGACCCCGTATCGTGGCTTCTCCTTTCTACCTTCAGAAAGGACCCTGGTCGTAACAGGCTGGCCACTCCACACCCACAAAATCGTCTATGCCCCCAGCCCGTGATGTGAACTGTACATCTCGGCTTTTCCCATACAACCTGTGTCCGGTCTTGGACAGTGTACCCCAGACTCATGCCTTCCCGGGAACCTCAGAGGGTGACCTTTCTGAAAACAGGGTCACTGCAGATGCCCTCACGCTAGAGTCGGACAGACGGGCTGCTAATCCAATATGATTTAGCCCTTATAAGAAGAGAAGAGCCTCACGGACGTAGACACAGGCGACGATGGACGCAGAGACAGAGATCGGAGAGATGCTTCTACAAGCCAAGGGACACCGAGGATTTCTGGCAGCACCCGAAGCCAAGAGGAAGTCGCGGAAGATTCTTCTCTAGACCCTTCAGAGGGAGCACCGCCCTACCGACATCTTGATTTTGGACTTCCGGCCTCCAGAAACGTGAAAATAGACATTTCTGTTGTCCCAACCATCCAGGTTGGGGTACTTTGTAACGGCAGCCCCAGGAGCCCGATGCAGCCTCGTTCTGTCATAACCAACGGAGGCTTGATGCCACCGTTGAAGAAACAGGACACGCCGATGAAGATCTGTCTGACATCCCCTCCTCTTAGAGGACATTTGAGAATTTCAGCATCTCTGTCAAGGAAGCTGGGGATGCTTCCTAGCACGCGAGGACATCGGTGCTGGGACACAAGCCTCCGTCGTGGGCTTTGTATATATAGTTCCCAACTACATGTTGCCCCCTTGATGTCCCCTGGAGGGCCACTGTGTCATATGACATCTGTGAATTTATGCTTAGGTCTGCTCATCGAGGGGGATGACTTCGGGGGTACTGGCAACAATACCCCACACCACAAAAAAGAAAAGAAAAGAAAAGAAAAGAAAAGAAAAGAAAAGCGTTCCCCACCCCCTCCTTGCAAATCACAGAGTCTGAATTTGTACCGCGTGTCCCGGCCTTGCAGATCGAGTATCGCTTTAGCCTGCAGGTCCTGAGTGCAAATGCAGGCTGGGAAGAGACGACCTCAAGTCACTGCCCTCCCCAACAGGAGCTTTCTGTCATCAGAAAAACTCAGAAGGCGCGGGGCGATGCACTGAGACACGGGGGGGAGGAGAAAAACTCCGTCTCCTTTACAGGTTGCCTCGTGCATTTCCACTTATGATCAACAGTGCTCCGTGGAGAGTATTTTCTCCTCCGCTCACAAACACTCACGAGCCTCAACTCTCTCTTAAGCATACGTTTCCTTCCCTTGTTTCTCTAGATCAACCCCACCTGCCCACAGCCCAGAACAGAAAGTGAGGATCTGTCAGAAACAGGGACGCTCAAACCCCACGAAACCAGCCACGGGCCACGAGGGCCACCTCTGGCAGACCACAGCACTGCTGATTTCAGGGAAGGCTGCCGGCCAGAGTGTCTGCGGCTGTCCTTAGAAGTCACACTGTGAGTACCGGGATGTTTCTGGTTAGCCTCGAACCGACGCCTTAGTCCAGGGAGAGAGTGACAGGTGGAAAGCGGCAGTGTTCCGGGGCGACGGCTGTTCTTGGGGGACGGCCACAGACATAGGTACTCAGCACCAAGTCACCGACAGCCACCCAGCCAGCCTGGGCGCCCCGCAAATGGCACCGTGGCCCCGCGGGCCGTAGGAAGGTCCCCAGCAGCCCGGCACCCACCTGAAACAATAGCATCAATGTCTTACTTTTTCTGGAGCGGGAGAAGAACCTGATGCCCCCGGGCGAGGTAGACGGGTTGGAGTTGGGGGAAGATTCTTTGGAGGAGGAGCGAAAGATCCCACTGAAGCTCATGCGGCGTGGGGAGCGCGGAGGGGACTCCTGGTAGGAAAACGGGAACACGGTTTTGGGAGAGCCAGGGCTGGCCTTGGGCCTCACGGGAGCAGACATGGGGCTGGAGGGCCGGTGCTGGGGGCCTCGAGAGAAGAACCCTTTGGAGGGGCTGCCCGAGCTGCAGGGGCTGTCCACCTGGGGAGAGACAGACAAACAGAGGGGTCACTCCGAGCACGGGCACTCAGACCTCAGCCCCGCGCCGGACCCGTCGCGGCTGGACCGGTCCCTCCCCATATTCACCGCCACCGGGCTGCACCTTCGTGGCACCCCGCCCCAGAGACGGCCCCGAGCTCTTCTACACACACCGGGAGCGACCCCACGGGCTGGAGGAAAGGACCCGACCCAGGATGGCCCGTCCACAGGCCCGTCAGCACCACCCAGGGCTCCGCTGTCCTCCACCCAGCCCTCTAGAAGGGGCTTCCTGGAGGAGACGAGCACGGAAAAGGCAGCGACCCCTTTATCCTATTTGTGGGTCTGTCTCCTGGCATCTACTTCTTCACGCCTCACGTCTGACCTTCTCGAGGTCTGACTACCCTGGCACGATGGTCTCTTGGCCCTCTTCGAAGGAGGAAACACAGGGGCGCCTGGGTGGCTCGGTCGGTCGACCTGATTCCGGCTCAGGTCGCGATCCCAGGGTCACGGGATCGAGCCCCGCGTCAGGCTCGGTGCTGGCAGCAGAAAGGCTGCTTACGATTCTCTCTCCCTCTCCCTCTGCCCCTTCCCTGCTCTTGCCCTCCCTAAAATAAATAAGTTAATAAATAATTTAATAGAGAAGTAACTTAATTCATAGAATTTAAAAAAATTCAGAGGAGGAAACGTATACCTCTAAGGCCTGAACCACGGCCGGCCTGGGGCTTGAATTCCTCCCCACCCTCCCCCCCCCCAAGCTGCTGTGGCATTAGAATGACTGGGGCTGGTGACAGGGCTCAGGAAGGAAGTTAACAAGGCCCAGTTTGCTGGTGACCAGACCTTGTAGTTACGGTTTGAGAAACGACGACTCCGTCCACGGCGTCAAGCCGGGGCACGTGACTCACGCACTTGGACGGACGTCGGAAGCCGGAGCTACACCTGCAGCCTGAGCGCGAGGGGTCTGACCCCGACTCGCCCCTCACTGGGCCTCCCTGTGCACAACTTAGTCTCGTCGTGCCTCAGTTTCCTCATCTGTAAGCCGAGGCGTCACGCCCGCCCGCCCGCCCCCGAGTCGCAGGAGCTACCCTCTGCGCGTTCGTTTGCTCCTGTCGGTTTGGCAAACTTGCAACACGGGGGCCAGAAGGACCTCAGGGCCTACCCGGTCCCACGGTAGGGAAAGAACAGCGACGGGTCCACGGGGCTCACGGGGCGAGGAGGAGGCCGGGCAGGGAACCGCCCAGCGTGCCGAGACCCCGCGATGCCACCCAGCTGGTGGCCACAGGCTCGCAAAGATAGGTGAGGGCATGAGGGCACGCACACGACCAGAGGTAGCATCTGTGGGGCTCTGGCCTCTGTCCCCGGGGGTGTCTGAGCGACCCAGGGCCCCTGTGAGCTCTTCCCCCACCAGAGGGCGCCCCGAACTGGGCTTACGACTCCTCGCTGGAGGTTATGCATCTCCCGGGAGTGGGGGTGGGGCTGAGGGGGGCCTCAGTGACCCTCAACCACAAGTCACTTCTCCCTACAACTCCCCACTTTATACTAGAGGGCCCGGGGGGCCATGTGGGGGTGCCCAGGTGGGCTCCACGTCCGTCCCTTCCGTGAGTGAGCTTCTGGGCCAGAGGCCGGGACTACAACAGTCACAGACCACAAGCGCGTCTCCTTATAGAGAGGTGAATTTTTTTCTCTCTTTAGCCCTTGATATTGAAAGCCTTTAGACCTCCGCTCCCTGCACTCGGAGTTCTCGATTTTGCCACTATCCCCCCCCACCTATGGGACTCAGGCTTCCTCATGTTGTTCTGAACCCCAAGAATGACTAAGAAGGAGACGTTCTCCACGCAGTAGACCAGACGCGCCTATGGCCGGGGGGGGGGGGGGGTGGGGGGGGGTGGGGAACGTCACACAAGGAGTGGAAGGTGACCCAACAGCGGGGCGATGCAGGCAAGGAGTCTGGACACGGAGACTGGAGTCTGAATCACGGCTCCGTTTCCAGCGGTGTGGACAAGCGACCTAAGGTCCAGGGCCCTCATCCATCCAAGGGGGGGCACTAGGCCGTCCCACGGGGTGCGAAGTTGACTGGATCGACGGCGGGGAAGCACCGGGCACACAGTGAGTACGCCATGCATATTTGATCCGTGCTCCTGGTCATGAATTTGTAACTAACAGTTGCCTGATGTTTGTGGGGCGTCAGGGGGGCAGGGCTGACTTATGGCGCGACACCACCTGCGGTGTAAGAACCTGACTCTTCCCCGAGGCTTTCCAGCAAGGGGATGGCACAGATTTGCTCAGGGCAGACCATCTGGTGGCCTCCACCATCGCTCACTGAGCACCCCTGAGCCCGAGGCCAGGGGAAGGGGCCAGCCGGAGGCACGGTGAAGGTCACAAAGCTGGTAAGCGGTGCCGTGGGACCTGAGGGCCCTTCCACCTTCTCCCTCCCGAGAGTGGCAGAAATAGCTGCTGGAGGGAGTGGGAGCAGCCCGGAAGACACGAAACGGAGTCAAGGTCAGGTCTGAGGGGCAGAGGCAGAGAGTCGGTCGCATTTAGGAACCAGCTGCGAGGCTAACCCCACAGGCGACCCCCGACTTTGCCGTGCTCCCCAAGGCCCCGGGGGGCTCTGCAGGGAGAAGGCGGAGCTGCTGGGCACATGCCCGTGTTGGGCTCTGTGGGGGAAGGGAGAATGGTGGGCACGACGTGGCCGCCACGAGCCCGGAGCAGAGGGCCTTGAGCGCTGGCTTGGCCCTTATTTGGTAAACAAGGGGCACCCTAGGGTTCTCCTGACTGGAATGCCATTCTGCACTGAGAATTCCAGGCCGACGGAGTCAGACACGGAGGAGGGAACCCACGGGAAGTAGACCTCTCCCCAAAAAGGCCAAACAATGGTGGACACAGCCGGGCTCCCCCTTCTTCCGTGGGGGCCCACGCTGCCTGGCAGAGGGGAGATGAGATGGCCGGGCATGCCAGCCGTCTGTTCCCTGCAGGCTGGGCGGGGGCGATGCTGATTCAGGCGCCAACGGAAGCTGCCGGGGACGGGGCCATGGCTCACGCCTGCTGGCAAGGCTGCGATGAAGCAATACTTCGATAAATGTAATCGGACGACGCGCCGCCTCTGGACGAACAAAAGGTCCCAGAGACTCCCAAGATGTGTGCAGTTCAGGAGCTAACGGGAGCAGACTCTCCAGCCGTCGGCCAGGAGGGCACTGGGGCAAAGGCCAGGCCGCCTGGTGCTCAGATCTTCGCTGCAGGCCTTCTGCAGACGCCCCGTCCCACCCCAGGCGCCATGCCGGCTGACCCAGAGCGGCTGCAATGGTGCTGAACCATCCCCGAGATCCCGGCACTGGCCTGGCCCCAGATGCTGGCCTGGGAACTGCACGCCAGAGCTGTGCAGAGTCAAGGTGACCAGAAGCTTCCCACAGAGACACGGTATGTGACAAAGCGCTGCCATCTCTGGGGGCGGGGGCTCCGCGGACAGGGGTCCAGTGAGGAGGCCCGGAGATCCTGGATGACTGATGTGACAGATTGCCAGGCTGGCCGCTGGAATATTCAGGAACACCTGTCAAGGGGAGCTCAAGTGTAGCCCATCCATCCAGCTGCACAAGGGCTCCTGGGACGCAGGGGAGGCTGTGGGTGTCCGACTGTGTCCACACTTCTCCGCCCGAGGAGCCTGGCGGCCCCTCGGTGGCCCTCTGTGGCCACCCTCACGTCCACGGAAAGGGCTAGATGTCAGCAGAATCGAAGCCACGCTCCCCTTCACAGGGGTGTCTACGCTTGGAACTGGATTGCTAACACGAAGGGGCAGAATCAGGCAGGGGAGGAGGGCAGCCCTCCCAAGGCATTTTGGAAACTCTTCTCAGCAGTGGCCTAACTCTGCTTCTCAGAAAGGCCGACCTTATGTCCAAATAATTCGAGGCTACTGGAGTCTAATTGAAAGGAGGATTGCCAGGGTTCGAGGTCAGGGGAAGGGAACGCCTGCCCTCCGGGGACGGGGTGAGGGTGGCAGGGGGGAGACCGAGGGATGGCCTTCGGGAATCAGGATCAGCGGGAATCCCAAGCTCCCCGCCCTGTCCACATTCTTCTGCCGGCCTTCCATCCGAGGCCTGTCTCCAGGCTACATCGGGCCACAGATGTAGGGCAGAAGCACCTTCCCAGCTAACCAGCACTCCGGTCCCTCCGTGTCCCGTGCCCTTGTCAGACCATCTGGAACAATTCACTACCTTCTCAGGAGTCCGGGCCTCCTCTCCCAGCCAGGCCATGGGCTGTTGAGGCCCATGTCCCAGACGTCACCATTGCCAATGTCCCCCGGCATTCCAAGGACACGCTGGGGGTGCAATAAACCCTCATGGTCCCTTTCCGCTCCCAAGTCGTGCATTTGTGACAATGACTTTGCTCTGGAACCTTCTGGGAGCCACCAAAGTGGGGGCCGGCCGGGCTGGGTGAGGCCTCAGTCCTCGCCGTGTATCTTCACCGCATGCAAGGTTCCGCCTCAGATTTTTCACCTCGAGGATGGGCTTCCTGGCGTCCAGCCCCTGCGAGGAGGAAGACCCGCCCTGCAGCCGCAGACCGTGCCCTTCCGGGCTAGGAACTCCGTGGCTCCTTCCTGAGGGCATCCTCTGAGGGGCTCTTCGGGCTGGGCCACGGTGACCGTTAATCAGATCGTTGGTTCGGTCGGGACAGGTTGCTGAGGCCAGCGGAACCCCGCAGGCCTAAACCAGGCTATGCTGCCTTAACTGTGTGCAATTCAAAATGCTTAGAGAACAGGCTAGCCCTCCGCCCTGGAGCTCCGGCCCCAACCCCGGGCTGTACCCAGAGCCGGAGTCGTGCGGCCCGGTACATCCGTGCCAAGACACTGCCCACGGCACCCGTGTGGCTGGGCCCCTCCTGAGGTCCCTTCCCCGCCCCGGGGCCGTGGGTAACAGGGCCCGGGAAGAACTTGCTGCCCAGCTCTCTGCCCCACCCTCGCTCCTGACGGCCGGCCGCCTCGACCTCCCCTTTCGCGCCGCGCGCCCACTGACGCTCACAGGATACACACTTCTTGTCGGCGGCCTGACCCCACGCGGCTGTCAGCCTTGCCGAGACACCGGCTGACCAGCGGGGCAGGGTTGGCAGTGAGCTAGACAGAGGCAAGGAGAAGTGGCCAGGAGACCAAAGGGAAGGACGGACACCCGGAACGGAGGGCGGGGGGGGGGGGGGGGGGCGCTGTCCGTGACAGGACGAGCTGAAAGCCACAGATGGTCTCCGAATCTCCCATTTACTGATACTTTGAGCCTCTTCTCTTTGCTTATTGTTGATCTTCCACATTATCTCGGACTCCTTTGGGGAGACAAGGGGGGGCATGGCTGAACCCAGAGGGAGGAGAGAAAGGGAAAAAGCCCAGGAGGCTCTCAAATTAGAGAGCCGCAAGTGTGAGGGGCATGGCCAGGTGAGGTGGGTCATCCCAGCAGCGGCCAGGTGCACCAGCGGGTAAGCAGCGGGGACTGCATGTGGGAGCACAGGTGCATGTGCAGGTGGGAGTGTGGGTGGATGAGCAGGTGGAAGTATTAGTGGATGAGCAGGTGGGAAAACAAGCGGATGAACCAGTGGGAGCACAGTGGATGTGCGGGTGGGAGCACGGGTGGATGTGCAGGCGGACGTTTGTCTTGGGCTCTCACCGAGGGAGTCCCACCTCAGTGGCACCCCAGGTGAGCCGTGAGATGTTGTGAGAAAGGTGGCTTACCTTACGAGAAGCATGCTTTTCTGAGCTCTCCAGGTCTCCGTCCAGGAGAGGCATGGCAAAGGAACTCAGGTCCTAGGATGGAAAGAGAGCATGTGGTCAGCGGAGTGGCCCTCGGGTGCCCACCCGGCCTCATCCAGGGGCCTCACTGACTCTGTGTGTGCATCGCCACCCCCTCCTAAGTCCTCCGTAAATACGGACCACCAGGGAGGGGTGTGGATGTAAGCGGAGACAGAGGACGGGGCACCACATGCCAGCTCCCTCTAAGATCGGGAGGGAGATCCAGAAGCACGTCCAGCAGGAGAACATGCTCACATTCCTTTCCAGAACAGAAGGCCACTGCCCCCCACCACCCCGGGGAAGGGGTGAGGAGAAGAGGCTGGGACTAGAGGCAGGAGGGAAAATGCCCCAGGACGAAAACGGCCGTGCAGGGCAGGACTCTCGGTGCCCTGGGGAAAGGCTGATGGGACAGGACCTCGTGTCAGGACACAGAATGTGGGGCTCGCGGCAGGGGTCCAGGACGCGCGTCTTCCTGGAGAGATGATGGGGGCTGGTGGCGGGGAGAGCCGGGCTGGCGGCTGGGGCGCAGTGCTCAGTGAAGCTGGGTGGCACGGTGGCACAGAGGGGCGGCGGGGACCCACACGCGGCATCACTCCACTCTCAGCTCTGCTCCTCCTTCCCCTGGTCTCACCTGACGGATGCCCTCACACCCCGGGAAGAAGCCCCACGTGGGAAGTCCAGCAGGAGAACTTGCCTGTGTCCTTAACCTTTCTTTTTTCCCTTTTTCGTTGTGGCAACATACACATACCACAGGACTTACAATCTTAACCACTTTGCGTGTACAGCTTGGGAGCATTAGGTGCATTCACACCGCGCAGTCATCACCACCATCCATCCGTCCCCCGACCCTTCTCATCTTGCAAAAGGGAAACTCTGTCCCCGTGAGACAACTCCCCATCCCTTCCCCCAGCGCCTGGCACCCAGCATCCTACACTGTGTCTCTATAAATCTGACTACCCCAGTACCTCGCGTAGGTGGAATCATGCAGTATTTGCCCTCCTTCTGTGACTAGATTATTTCAGATGTTGTAGCCGGTGTCAGAGTTTCTTTCCTTTTAAAGGTGAATAACAGGCGTGCCTGGGTGGCTCGGGCCATTGAGCGTCTGACTCCTGATTTCAGCTCAGATCGTGACCTCGAGGTCGTGGGATCGATCCCCGCATCGGGGTCTGCACTGACGCTGGGGTACTCTCTCTCCCCTCTCTCCGCCCCTCCCCCTGCTCACATGCACACACACTCCCTCTCGCTCTCAAAATAAATAAATACACATTTAAAAAGTGAATAATGCTCCATTGTATGGGCGGGCCGCATTTTGCTTATCCATTCAACCGTCAGGGGACCCTTGGGTTGCTTGTACCTTGTAGCCATGGAGAAACGCTGCCGTGAACATAGGTGTTGAATCACGCCCCCCTCCCCCAAACCCGCGGGATGGAGTTCTAACTCCCAGAACCTCAGAACGTGACTGTATTTGGAGACGGATGTTCCCTCTTCTTTGGAAAGATGCCTGCTCAGGAAGTCCTTTGGCCATTTATTAACCAGGTTGTTTGCTGGTGATTTGGTGGGAGTTCTTTATGCATTCTGGACGCCAGCCTTCTGTCGGATGGATGCTTTGTGCATATTTTCTCCCATCCTGTAGGTTGCCTTTGCACTCTGGCGATCGGGTCCTTTGATGCCCAGAAGCTCGTAACGTTGAGGTCGTCCGATCTATCTGTTTTTACTTTGTTGCATGTGCCTTTGGTGACATGATGAAGACTTTGCTGCCAAATCCAATGTCAAGCGTCTCTTCCCCTGTGTTGTCTCCTAAACCTTTTCTAGGTGTAGCTGTTACACTGAGGTCTGAGGTCCGTTCTGAGTCAGATTTTCTCTATGGTCTAAGGTGAGGGCCCACCTTCCCTGTTTTCCAGGGGTATATTCATGTTCCCAGCACCATGCATCCAAAAGACTGCCTTTGGGGCCCCTGGGTGGCTCAGCCGGTTGATTTCAGCTCAGGTCCTGGTCTCACCGTTTGTGGGATCGAGCCCTGAGTCGGGCTCTGCAGCGACAGCACAGAGCCTGCTTGGGATTCTCCCTCTCCCTTTCTCGCTACCCCTCCCCCTCTCATGGTTTCTCTCTGTTTCTCCAAAAATTAATAAAAAAAAAAAAGAAAGAAAGAAAGAGGGGCATCCGGGTGGCTCAGTCAGTTGAGGGTCTGACATCGACTCACGTCATGATCTCCTGGTTCGTGAGTCCAGGCCCTGCGTCGGGCTCGCTGCTGTCAGCCCAGAGCCCGCTTCGGATCCTCTGTCCCCCGCTCTCTCCGCCCCTGCCCTGCGTGTGCTCTTTCCCTCACTCAAAAATAAGTAAACATTTAAAAAATGAAAGAAAAGACGGTCTTTTCCCACTGAATGGCGTTGACACTTTTGCTACACATCTCAGCTTGGCCACACATGTGAGGGTTTCTTCTGGGCTTTGTATTCTATCTCAGGGGGCCGCATGTCTGTCTTCGTGCTGGTATCACGTTGATTCGATGACTACACCTCTGTAGTAAGTTTGAGATCAGGAACTGTGAAACATCTCACTTTGTTCTTCTTTTTTTTCTAACATCCATTTATTTTTGAGAGAGAAACAGAGCGCAAGCAGGGGAGGGGCAGAGAGAGAGGGAGACGCAGACTCCGAAGCGGGCTCCAGGCTCCGAGCTGTCAGCACAGAGCCCGACGCGGGGCTCAAACCCGTGAACAGTGAGGTCATGACCTGAGCCAAAGTCGGACGCCGAACCAACTGAGCCACCCCAGGCGCCCCTGTGTACCCAGGCTTTCTTGTAACCCATTCTGTCCCCGCCACCCTTCTTGCTGCTGGGGTCCAGGTCTGTATCCTCCTCCCCCAGCTCTCTCTGGGGCTGCCTAATTGTTCTCTGAGACCTTCAGCCCCACCCCCCTCAGGCCATCTCCAAACCTCTGCTTGAAGAGTGATCCCTGAAAACGTGGGTCTCATTATGCCGGCCTCTCCCCTGGCACCCCAGGGACTCGGCAATGGCTCCCACCCCTGGTTGACCAGTGCGTGCTGATGAGCTCTTACGCGTGCAGATTCCAGACTCAGCCTCCCTGGTGTTGAGGTCCGTGGTCTCGGGCCTGGTTGCACTTGGGGAGCTTGGGTCCCGCGGTGGAAGGGAGCTGATCCATCGACGGTGCAGTCCAGGCATCTCGGTGATTGGGCCGGCAGCCCGGGTGGAGGGCCACAGCTGACTGCCGGGAGGAGCCACGGTCAGGAGCCCTCATCCGGGCCCTGCAGTCTCCAGACCGGGCCCCGTGGATCCGCCGACCTCCGCAGCCTTGTTTCTGATGTGCTTCTCTGCAGCCTTGTTTCTGATGTGCTTTTAAAACCCCGTCTCCCTTCAGCAAGTTCTCAGGCAGGCTGGTTTTTCCAATCGCGGCCGCGTGTCTGTGGACACGGTCCGGAACGCCGTCTCAACTCCTCACACACCTCACTTCGAGGCTGCTCTTTGGCCGCTGTCCACCCCCTCCCAGGAGAACAGACCCTGCTTCACTCTAGTCCCTCCAGGACAGCGCTGGCCTCTAGCACAGAGCCTGCCCCAGGGCCGTGCGTGAATGGCCAGTGCTAGCCAGCACTGTCCCCAGCTCCTCACCCGCTTTGGTCTTCCCGCCCCCCACCACCCCCAATCCTGGTTCACACGGCGAACTCCTAACCTATATGACGGGACTTGGCGTGCCGTATTAGGATCGTTTACGAGTCTGTTTCTCTAACTAGGCTTTGCGTTCATCAGGGGCAAGGGGAAAGCTAGTCCCACTTTCCGCCTTGCAATTGCCGGGCACACAGCGGGCACACGGCACCGTTCGGATCAGCACCCCCTCCCCTGGGCAGCCAGCGGGGAGGGGGGGAGGGGGGCACGCAGTCTGTGCCCACGAGCAGGCCCCACGCGGCTGCAATTCTCTGGGAAGTGAGCAGGAACACGGTGTGGGATGCTTATCTCCTGTTTTAATGAGTACATTCCTCTCCGGTTTCAAATAATCATTACCCTCCAACATTTGTGCAGTACGGCGGTCTCCACACGCAGAAGCCTTCGCACAAACACTCATTTGTTCCTTGTGGAACCATCACGCTCTAGCAACTGAGGCCCCAGTGGCTAAAGGACTCACGTTAAGACGGTCTGGGAACGGGAGAGACCAGAATGCTGGGCCGGCTCCTGCCGCAGGTGGCCCGTGGCCACGGGGGGCCGCCAGGAGGGGTCGCAGCGGGTCCCCCGCCCCTATTTCTGACCAGGGGGAGCTCACGGAAGTCCCAAGCCATCCGACTGCTGCGGTGTGTCTGCTCAGTCAAGCATCCCCACAGGGAAGTCCCTTGGCATGAGTGGCGGGCTTTGCTGGAAGGTTCCTCCGCCCCACATTCCATGACGCTAATCTTGGCTCTCATCTCTCAGAGCTCCCCAAGAAACAGCACACACCTGGGAGACCAGGCATGGGAAAAATCTCGAACTGCAACTGCGGCCACAAGGCTATCAGCTGGTGGAATAACGGGAGGCCTGGCCTCCGAGCTCAGCTGACATTCCAGAAGGTTCAGGCTCCTGGAACTTCCCGTTTACGGGCTTTCGAAATTTTAAATTCCCACCAGAGCCTCACCCTTTCCTCACCGATTTCTCTTCTCCTCGCCGTCCCTGAACCTCCGTTTCTGGTCTGCCAGCCGGTCAGGCCGCCCGCGGTGCCAGGTGGGCACCTTGCTGGGCCATGTCGAGGCGCTAGGAGACATTTAAGACCTGGTTGCGGCCAAGAGACTCTGGGATCGTCATCAGCCGCACACGCTATAGCCTAGACCTTGACCGCAGGCTCTGGAGACCACTGCCAGGGTCTCTGGGGAAAGTGAATTTTCAGGATTTGGGCTGATAAAGTCGCCTGTCGGGAAAGCATAAGGATAAAAGAGAAAAGACCTAAGTTTGGAAAAATCGCTGAGATGTGAGCTGACCTTAAAAGTAGCTCATTTAGGAGGCGCGCCTGGGGGGCTCAGTCGGTTGAGCGTCCGACTTCGGCTCAGGTCATCATCTCGCAGTTCGTGAGTTCGAGCCCCACGTCGGGCTCTGTGCCGACAGCTCGGAGCCTGGAGCCCATTTCAGATTCTGTGTCTCCCTCTCTCTCTGCCCCTCCCCTGTTCATGCTCTGTCTCTCCCTGTCTCAAAAATAAATAAATGTTAAAAAAAATTTTTTTTTAAGTAGCTCATTTAGGGGTGCGGGGGTGGCTTAGTTAAGTGTCCGACTTCAGCTCAGGTCATGATCTCATGGTTCGTGGATTCAAGCCCTGCATCAGGCTCTGTGCTGATAGCTCCTCTGTCCCCGCCCCCCACCACCCCTCTCTGCCCCTCCCCTGCTCATACTCTCTCTCTCTCAAAAATATATAACCATTAAAAAAAAATAGTTCACTTAACCCCCACAGCCCCATCCCTACCCTCTTCAGAAATTCAGGCAAAAGCCAACATTCTACCACAAAAAAGGTATCGGCAACAGAGCTGTTATTAATCTGCCCTTAGCGTGTCCTTGTTAAACCTTTCTCTGGTCCTTAGGGCGGCCCATACAAGTAGGGAAGGCAAGCGGTACCATCCCAGTCCACAGATGACGATACTGAGGGTCAGAGAGGTTAAGCCACTTGCCCGAGCCAGACAGGCGGACAGTAGCAATCAGGCCCTGCAGCCCCGGGGCCACGCACTCCCGCTCAGAGCTCTTTCCGCTCAATCCCACCACCTCCTTGCGATGGCTCAGCTCCGCGAACAAAACCCAACTCGGTATCAGAGGCTGGGAAGACGCAAACTGAGTATCCTTGGCACAGCGGAACCTCGGGGGACAAGAAAGAGGAGTGGGGGTTTGTACGGTTCAGCGCTTCAGCCCCAAGGCAGCTTATGACGCTTTCTCTTGAAGGCCTACTGTTCATCAAAAGCAATTCACGCTGATGTCGCCAAGAGCGGCGTCCCATCACCGAGTGCCATCGCTCCACATGCCGGCATGCCTACGCTTCGCATAGTTTGGGGGCCAGTCCCCTGCCACGCGTCCCGAACCCCAGAAGATAATGGATTTTATACCGTGCCCAACTGACTTATGAATCCCTGAAGGACAGGGGCTGTCTTACTCATATTTTAGCCTCGAGCGTAGGTGCGAGGTAAGTGCGTATCGATCGGGTGAGGTTCTGACCTTTTGGTCTTACAAAACTCCTTTGTTGATGCAGCTGGGATACCCCAGGAACAGTCCTGACGAAGGCACAAACACAGGACAAACAGAAAGGCTGCCAATGTCAGGGGCCCGTGGCCTGCACCTGAGGGCCGGCCAGGGGTTTTAAATATCAGGGTCACAATAGGACATTCCTGTGCAATTAGCAGCAGGCTGATTCCTACTGAGGAAGGAACACATCTAGGATGGTTTTCATTCTCCGCTCCCACTGAGCAGACCCGAGTACACAGGGCACCAGCGACATCTGGAGCCACCCCAGGCTTGGGAAGGGCTGGTGATGGGCACAGCCGGGTCCCACGTCCCTCCGCACGCAAGAACACGACCCGTGTGCAAGGAAGGAAGGAGCCAGAAGGCTGAGTTCCAGCCCCAGCTCTGGACTGGGTGGGGGGGGAGGGAGGGAGGGAGTCTCAGACACGTCTGCATTCAGCTTCTCATCTGTCAAGTACGAGGGATTAACCGGATAATTCCAGAAGATGCCTTTCAGCTCCCGCGGTCTGGGTTTTTCTCGCTGAACTAAATGTCATCCTGGGATCAGGAACCCCGTCAAGAAGTAAAATGTACCCTCTCACCTTCTACGATTCGTCACGAACATAATTTTCTTCTATTCTCAGGCTTCTAAGTCATCTCCCCCGCCTTAGAAACTCCGGGTTTGGGGGCAGGGTGTCCATGAACATGGGCTGCACCTGCAGAGGGGCGAGGGCACAGCCATGCTCCCCGTTGATGCCTCAGAGAGGAGGTGGCGATGAGCCAGCCGCACTTCTTTCTATCTTGACGTGACTTTCCTCTGCCTCCTAAGTGCTAACCTTCTGTCTATCCCATTGGTTTCTGAGGCCCCTCTATCTTAAGCACCCGGGTCATCGACACAAATGCCAGGCGCGTCCTCATGGATGCTTGGCACGATTCCAGGAAGGCTGTGAGCGGCACCCTCAGAATCACCGGTACTCGGTCACTCAGGTTCCACACGGAACGCGCCTGCCCTGCCCGTGTCCCCGACTCTCCTCGTCCCCGTCACGCCAAGGGCTGCTGCTCACGTGATTTAGCCTCGTCTGTGTCTCATCTGCTGTGGCTTGAAGTTCACCCCTTGCGGTGAGGGCCTTGGCAAGCACCTCAGGTGGGAGGCGCGAGTGAGGTGTCTCCAGATGGCCTGGGTTAGCGCCATCCCTCAAAGCCGCCCAACGGGCAGTTCTTGGTACCAACGTGGGGGGTGGCGACCAGAGCCATGGTCAGTTGGGGCCTTTGGAAAACATTCACGTTATATAACCACTCTCCGAAAAATAAGGAACAAACCCTGCATCGCTGGAACTCGGCAACAGGGGAGGGCCAGGGGCCAAATTCGGCAAAGCCTAAACTTAACTCTCGGAGAAGTTCCAGAATTCTTGATTTTCCACAGAGGACATCGTGGTTTCTGACTGCAGTTGGAGAGGCTTCCTGATGTGAAAAAGACAAGAAAACCGCTCCTTTTCCCGCCTGCAGCCACCCTGCCTGCCCCATGCCCCCCACCTGGGGGTCCCGACTGATTCGACAGCTGGTTTGGGCTCCCCCACCCGCTGCCCCGGGGCCTCGGTGCCAAGGAAAGTACTTGGGCCCCTGCGCCGAGCTGGCCTTTCTCCAAAGAAAGGAGCCCTGGGCCCCAGGAGGGGCGGGAGCATGGCGGCCTGACCCTGCCCCGTGCTGAGGAACTACCCTGTCCTGCGGCCGTCCCCAGTTCCTCGCCCGGCGGCTTCTTTGGCACGACAGAAGCACCAGCCGGGAAACCGTTCTCTCTCCAGAACTCCCCCTCGTTTTAGCCTCCGGGAGCCTCGGTTCTTCACTCTGTCAGGTGAGGCCACTGGCCGGGGGGCCACACCTGTCCTCGGGACTGGGGACGGCACAGGTGCATCACCGGGACACCCCCCCCCCCCACCGCCCGCCGCGTCCCGGGTCAACTGTCAACCTGGAAAGCCCAGGTGGCCTGTCACGTTCCACTCGACCGCGGCCTGAAACGAAGCTGCAAAGGTTCTGCAGACGTCGGCTGTCCCTCCTTGTAACGAGACAGCAGGCCCGATCCCCTCCCCACGGCGAAGGACAGGGTGACAGACACCTCGTGCGCAGCCCTTCGAGGGAGGGATTACCAAGGGCCAGCTGCTCCTGGTCTCCTCTTGTTTAAGAGGCAGCTGGGCCTTGCCCTGCCTCGTAAGCAGCCTTTGCTCGACTATTGCTACACGGAAGCTCGGAAGGGCCCCACGGGCGCCTGGCCTTACGGCTGAGGACGCCGTGCAGAGGGAACTGGCTGGTGCTCTGGAAGGTCTGAGGGCCCCCGGTCCACATTCCCGGGGTCCCCTCCCCGTCCCTCCTCACTCGGGCCCCCAGAGTGACCCCTGAGAGGCACATGTCCAGGCCGGGTTGAGTCCAGCCTCTCTCTGTTAACCACCGAGCATTAGGAGCTGGAATCAACCCCGTTTCTTGCTGTCTCCGAGCCCCCGGCTCCTCCCAGAAGAAGGGAAGAAGGAGGGCAGGTGGGGAGGAGGCTCCAGGGGTCTGAGTGGGCTCAGGTCGGCCAGGAGGAAGTCTCGGTCATTACCATGGTGGGGGGGGCTACCCACAGGGACCACCTGGGTGGCAGGTTGCTGCCTCAATCCAGAACAATCCATATCTCCACGGGGGGGTATTTCCTGCCCAAGCCTGGCGATGGGAGGTGGGAGATGTCACAGAAGGGGGAGCTCTGGGCTCGGCCGACCTAGTGCCATCAGGGAATCTGCGATGCGTAATTTTATTGTCATTTTGGCCGGGCCAGAGGCTCCAGTGCCTCAATCGACCACCAGTGGAGGTGTTGCCGTGAAGGTCCTTGTAGATGAGCATCTACGGTCTGAGATGACCCTCCGTGACGTGGGTGGGTTTCACCCAATCGCCCAGTTTTGCCCTTAGAGCAAAACCTGAGGTTTCCAGGGGCGCCCGGGGGGCTCGGTCGACTAAGCGTCCGACTCTTGATTTCGGCTCAAGCCACGATCTCACGGTCATGGGATCGAGCCCCGCATCAGGCTCTGTGCCGACAGCACGGAGCCTGCTTTGGGAGTCTCCCTCTCCCTCTCTCTGCCCCTCCCTTACTTGCATGCACTAATGCACCTTCTCTCTCTTTCACTCTCAAAAAGCAAACAAACAAAAAAAACCAAAAACGCTGAGCTTTTCAAAATTAGTAGGAATTCTGCCCCAAGACCTCAGCACCAGCTCCTGCCTGAACTCCCAACCGTCACCCCACCCTGTGGATTTAGGACTCAAGAGTCCCACAGATGAGCTAAGTCCTTAAAACAAAACCCTTTGTGTGTGTGTGTGTGTGTGTGTGTGTGCGTGTGTGCGTATGTACATTATGTATTATGCACACCTAATGTATTAATTTGTAATCATTTATATTAAGGGCATATAACATAGATGTGTGTATTAAGGGTATATTGCATACCCTTATAATATACATATTATCTTGGCTGCCTCTGGGAAGGAGAGGGGGGCCACTCGGGGGAAGGGGGGCTCTGTACACACAGCTGAGCCTTCACTTCGCCACAAGAAATCCCCAAAGAAAATAGCTGGAGGCGGGATAGAGACGGATAGGAAAGGGTTTCCATCCCAGCAGAGTTGAGTGGAAAAACAGGAAACAGCCCAAACAGGCCTATTTTTACTGTCCTGGGGAACACGTGCCACACGCGAAGGAGAGCAGCAGACTCAGAAAGGCCCCGCTGTCCCATCATAGCCTCATCTGTTCACGCCTCACCTTCGAGATGAAAGCAGTCACTCTTGCGTCACTAGCCGGGTGAGCGCCGTGCGAATTTCCCCCGGGCACCTGCTCACGCTGCCCTGGTCCCTCCCACACCGGCAGCCGGTTGACAGCAAGGACCTCGTCTGGTTCACCTGAGTGACTCATTCCTCCACAGTGCCAGGCACGCAGCAAGACTCGAACGGGAGTCTGTCTTTCCCCCCAAACGAAACGGATACTGGAAAAGGCGCTCATAAGCTCATTCATACTGAGGTATAAATGACTGATCACAGCTCAGAGTGCGGGAAACACCCAGATCTTATGAAAAGGAAATGATGTTCTAATGGGCTACCTCGGACCGCTGGGCCCTTCTGAAGGCAGGGGCAGACTGAACACAGGAGCCATCTGTGACAGGAGGGACAGCCCTTAATCCCAGCGCTGTTTTCAGCCCTGGCATTTCGCTATTCTACGGAGACAAATCTTAAGATAGGGTTTGAAAAGACCAAGTCTGGGTTTCTGGAGAGGCTTTATTGACTCACACACACACGAAATGCCAAGCCACCAACCGAGACTGTGCTATCCTTGGCATTGAACCCTCCGTGGGGGCCACACACTGCCTGGCCAGCTAGGGAACTATAATTACGGGGCTCCCACACTCTGACGTCCCCTTCCTGGAGCAGAAAAACCAACCACGAGGGAGAGTGGAGGTGCTTCTGGGTGCATCCCACAGACCCAAATGGCCCTCCGTCACACCTGAGCCCCCCACCCTGCCTGGTGCCCCCCACAAGCAGCGCTTGGCACCGCAGGGGAAATCAAGCGGGTTTGGTCCAAACTTCAAGAGGGGCATCATAAATCTGAGTAGAACTGGGCACCCAGGGAACATTTCCGTAAGGTCACAGTGCCGCTGGCGGGCTCTGAGACACGCCCTATGCAGGAGCATCTGGCACGAGCATCGGGGCTCAGAGAGACCTCATTTCTGCCCCCAACCACCTACCCAGCGAGGCTCTGGGGCTCCGCCCAAGAGCTGAGCGGATACCTGCAGGGTTTGGGGCTCAGAATTTTCAGAGTATGAAACGTCCATATCGATGACACTGTGTCCCAAATGAGCCCTCCCCCTTTCTGCAGGTCCCGCAAGGATTCCCCTCCATCCTGCTCCGGGCCACCAGGTTACGGACTGAAAAATACGAGGAGTTCAGAGTAAGCAGCCAACACCAAGGACGCAAAAAGAATTCAAGGGCTTCCTGCACTAGGCATAATGAAGGGAGCTGCTTTCATTTGTCCCTCCTGGCTGCTCTAGGAGCACCTGGCTGCTAGTTTTTTCTTTTTTTAATGTTTATTTTTGAGACAGAGAGAGCACGAGCGCACAAGCAGGGGAGGGGCAGAGAGACGGAGACACAGAATCCGAAACAGGCTCCAGACTCTGAGCCGTCAGCCCAGAGCCCGACGCGGGGCTCGAACTCACGCGAGATCACTCGAGATCTCGCGAGATCGTGAACTCACGGACCGCGAGATCATGACCTGAGCCGAAGTCGGACGCTTAACCGACTGGCCCGCCCAGGCGCCCCCTGGCCACGATTAGTTTTCAAACGAACAGTCCAAACCCATCAGTGGATCATAAAATCGACTTAGTTGACTACACAACCACAAAAATGTGAATTAGAACACAATAAGGGTGCCTTTCATTGTTTCATAAACTTTTTGATTACGCACACACAGACCTAGAATAAAATGCGCGTCTGTCCTGGTCGGAGCCTTCGGACCTCCCCTCGTATTTTGCACCCGGAAACAGGCATGGAGTAAAGAGAGAACCACGTCTCTCTACTGTCGTGGGAGGTGGGCAACTCCTTCCCTCCCCCCCTCTTATCCAACCCCGTGCGTCCCTCCCCTGCCCTGTGAGCCGTGGGCACTGCTGCTGTGACCCAGCGTGGGCAGCCTGGCTCCTGCCACCCCCAGACCCAGAACGGGAGCAACCCCCCCCATTGAGACCCCCTCAGAGTGGTCTCTGTCAGCACCTATACCCACCCCCTGGGTGGGCCAGGCCTACGCACGCCCCCCTGGTCTCCTGACACCTAAATCCAGGGAAATCATGCAGTGAGAGCATGTTACAGCTGGAAAAGTTCTCAGAAATCTCCCAAAACAATCAATCCCCTCCTGCCCCTGGGGGAGTAATGGACGCCCAGAGACATTCGACTCAAAGCCGCCTTGCACAGTCACGAACCAAATCCCGGTATTGCAACTTCTAGCAACTTCCGGTCACACTATGCTCTTTTTAGCCGATGGTGACTTTCTAGCATCTGTTTCTATTACGTAAGGTGACAACAAAAATACCTCACGGAGTCCCGTTGCGAGGCAAGCCTGGGGCGTGGGCCTGGCCGTCCTGGGCCCGCGGTGAACGTCAGTCCTGATCCACGCACGAGGTGTTTTCCAGGGTTGGCCTTTCTGCATCTTTCCTCCGGCACCAAAGCTCTTGTTCCAAAGTGCGCTTCTTGGTTGTTCGTCAGCGTGGTGTGAATTTGTTACTTCCCGGAACCCTCCACACCTGTGTCACGGCCATCAGGGTGAGCAGCCGCTCCAAGAACCTTCCAGAGCCACAGAAGCCTCGGTGTCCCGCTGACTGAAGGCTGATGGGCGCTCCGCACAGAGGGGCTCCAGTTGCCAAAGCAGCTGGAGCAACGTGGAGGCCAGCGGGGCGGGGAGCTGGTATCTGCCCGCTTCTGCTTCCTTCCAGGGCCGCACCTGCTGGGGGCCGCGTCAGGCACATGCCCCACAGCTCCACGCGGGAAATCAGAGTTTTCAGGTGGAACAGGACTGCATTGGGAGCACGCCGCACCCTCATCGCCGCTCACGACCACAGAGGGTGTCAGGGACCCCATCTGGGCCAGAGGTGCCCACCGGGTGAGTTAATGACACTCAAAATGGCCAAGTAAACTAGCTCTTTTTTTTTTTTTTTTAATTTTTTTTTTCAACGTTTATTTATTTTTGGGACAGAGAGAGACAGAGCATGAACGGGGGAGGGGCAGAGAGAGAGGGAGACACAGAATCGGAAACAGGGTCCAGGCTCCGAGCCATCAGCCCAGAGCCTGACGCGGGGCTCGAACTCACGGAGCGCGAGATCGTGACCTGGCTGAAGTCAGATGCTTAACCGACTGCGCCACCCAGGCGCCCCTAAACTAGCTCTTTTTAAAGTGAAGTTTTTGGGGCGCCTGGGTGGCGCAGTCGGTTAAGCGTCCGACTTCAGCCAGGTCACGATCTCGCGGTCCGTGAGTTCGAGCCCCGCGTCGGGCTCTGGGCTGATGGCTCGGAGCCTGGAGCCTGTTTCTGATTCTGTGTCTCCCTCTCTCTGCCCCTCCCCCGTTCATGCTCTGTCTCTCTCTGTCCCAAAAATAAATAAAAACGTTGAAAAAAAAAAATTTAAAGTGAAGTTTTTGGTCCAGTTTACTAATTTAGCTCTCGCTGTCAGAAAAAAAAAAAAAAAGGAAAGGAAGGAAGGAAGGAAGAAAAAAGGAAAGAAGGAAAGAAAGAAAGAAAGAAAGAAAGAAAGAAAGAAAGAAAAAAGAAAGAAAGAAAAAAAGAAAAAGAAAGCAAGCAAGCAAGCAGCTGGGGCACCTGAGTGGCTCGGTCAGTTAAGCAGCTGATTCAGCTCAGGTCATGATCATGAGGTTCATGAGTTCTAGCCCCACGTTGGGCTCTGTGCTGACAATGCAGAGGCTGCTTGGGATTCTCTCTCCCTCTCTCTATTCCTCCCCCCTCCTCAAAAAAAAAAAAAACCATTAAAAATATGTTTTCAAAAAGCCACTGATTGGTGGGAATGCAAGCTGGTGCAGCCACTCTGGAAAACAGTATGGAGGTTCCTCAAAAAACTGAAAATAGAACGACCCTACGACCCAGCAATTGCACTACTAGGCATTTATCCACGGGATACAGGTGTGCTGTTTCGAAGGGACATATACATCCCCATGTTTATAGCAGCACTATCGACAAGAGCCAAAGTATGGAAAGAGCCCAAATGGCCATCGATGGATGAATGGATAAAGACGATGTGGTCTATATATACAATGGAGTATCACTCGCCAATCAGAAAGAATGAAATCTTGCCATTTGCAACTACGTGGATGGAACTGGAGAGTATTACGCTAAGTGAAATTAGTCAGAGAAAGACAAAAATCATACAACTTCACTCATATGTGGACCTTAAGAGACAAAACAGAAGATGAACATAAGGGAAGGGACACAAAAATAATATAAAACCATGGAGGGGGACAAAACAGAAGAGACTCATAAATACGGAGAACAAACTGAGGGTTACCGGAGGGGCTGTGCGAGGGGGGGATGGGCTAAATGGGGGAGGGGCACTAAGGAAGCCGCTCCTGAAATCATTGTTGCAGTAGATGCTAACTAATTTGGACATACGTTTAACAAAATAAAAAAAATAAATTAAAAAAAATAATAAAATAAAACAACATGAGAAAATCAGAAAAAAAAAAAAAAAAAGAAGAAGAAAAGCCGCTGATTGGGCCTATGCCCCCTCTGTGACAGGCCCCCAACCCACTCTGTCAACTGGAAACTCACACCCCATCTCACACCCCAACTGGAAACTCACACCCACATCGCCCTCAGTTTCCTCATGGGATAGGAGGTGTGCAGGCTCAAACTCCAGAGATCCTCTAAGGGCCCTCCAAGACTCCCAGTTCCGTTCTAGGCCATTCCCTTCCCCAGCCCTGTGACGAAAGGGATCCTTTCGACACACCTGGGTTGGGCTGCCCCCGCCCGGCCTGGGGTCCGGCTCCAGAGGCATCAGGACAAACGCCAATAAGTCAGAGCCAGCATGGGGTTGGGGGAGGGAGAAGAGGCAGAGCCCCGGGCATTTTTAGGGCATCTGGCTCTGGCTGACACTGTCATGGTTAGCCTGACATGTGTCCAGACCCACAGAACGTACCACACCAAGAGCGAACCCAAGGTCACCTCTGGGCTTCAGTTAACAATCGTGTATTCATAAAGGCTCATCGATCGTAACAAACGTACCTCTAATGCAAGTTGTTAACAATGGGGGATACCGGCCGGGGGGGGGAGAGGAAGGTGGTGTGTGAGAATTCTCTGTACTTTCTGGACAATTGTTCTGTAAATCTAGAACTGCTCAAAATGGGTCTATTAATGAAAAAAGAAAAAAGGCAGGAGCGAGAAATGGTTAGAGATGGCTTTGACGCCACGGCCAATCGAGCACCCATCACACTGGGCCAGGCCACCCGCCCTCTGCCCTCCGTAACGGAAGACGGAAGGGAGCCTGCAATCTGGCTGAGGGGCCTGCCTGCAGCTCCCCGGGAGGCTCGTGCATCACTCCACTAGCAGACAGGGGCTGGAGCGCGGTCACCTCACCCCACGTCCACGGCTCTCAGGACTTCCGGAAGGCAGGGGAGCAGGTGCGCTGCACATGCCCAGACTCTGGGCCAAGTGGATCTTGTCTAAGGCCTCCAGGCAGAGAAAATAAATGAGATAAGGGGGTTAGGCAGCAAGAGGGCCAGGAAGTTCTGAGAGCCCAGGTCCCCTCTCTTAGGCCGAGCCGGCCAGTGTGGACCCAGGGGTGAGGTCTCGGGCCTTCTAGCTCCAGATGGAAGCAGGTGCCAGCCCGAGTCACCAGGCAGCCTCAGAATGTGTGGAGTGGATGGACAAATCCCAGCGCCAGGCCGGAGACCGAGTGGGCACCCAGAAACTCATGGTTCCTGGCCGGGGCCTCAAGGCCACAGACCACAGCGCGAACGAATCCAAACAAGGAATTTGCTAGGTTTTTTGTTTTTTTGTTTTTTGCTGCCAACAAGCCCATTCTGTTCTGGAGGGGCTTGTTATGTAAGTAGGGGAGGGAAGAAAAATGCTGGACGGGAGGCCAAAGTCACCAGAACAGCAGAAACTTTTAGATCAGCTGCTGCCACGGCAGGGAGTCAGGTAAACACCGGGGTTGTTTGTGGCTTTGCTTTTTCAAGGAAGGGAGAAAAAAAAAAAAAAAAGCCTGCTTTTCATATCCTAAGAATTGGGCTAAAAGCCATGATCTCCTCGGAGGACCCGGTCACTGAGATGTCCCCGGGTGCAGCATGCGTCCCCAGGCCACCCGTGCCTCCCCGTGGGCCGGCATGGGGCTCGGAAGAAGCATGTCCTGAGCGTGTCCTCTGAATTTCTCATCTGGTCCCTGCTAGAATGCTTTGGGACTTGTATTTCTCGCTGAAAAAGCACAGGGATTCTGGACCGGGTCGTGTAGGGATATTCCAAAGGCCAGGGGACCCCCTGGGATTGCCTGTCCCTTAGCCAGGCCAGACCCTTGTTTTCGCTGGGGGTCACGACCAGTGTGCCCTTGAAGCCCCTGGACCACGTATCTCTCTGCCCTTTGTATCTATGAGGCCCTAGGGGCGCCTCCCTCCACTCGCCAAGCACAGGGCCTCACGCCCCAGGTCCCCGCGCCCAGAGTGGGTGGACTTTGAGCTTCCGGGACCGCCGTGGGGGTGATCTGGGAGAGCGGCTCATCCTCGGGGAGGTCCAGGGAGCAGAAAGGGGACCCCCACAGGCAGAGGGGAAACCGGGACTGCCAGGGCCGCTCTCTGCTGTCATCGCTGGTGCCCACTGCCCCGTTTTCATGGTTTAAAGACAGGATAACAAGAAGGTGTAGTTCTCCCTGGTCGGTGTGCCCAGCCTGGAGAACGGAATAACGCTGAACGAGAGCCTTGCTGGCTGAAACCTCCAGGGTCCCCCCTGCCCGGGGCAGAAGTTCCCGTACCCCTCGCCTGGCATTCAGTGCGCCCAGGACACCGGTAACTGGCCTACACGCTGTCGCCAGAACCTTGAATTCTTAAGGTTATAACCTAGCAATGATTTTTTTTTTCATACATTACAATTTTATTTGGGGGGGGGGGAGGGCGGAGGGTTACACATTTGTTTAACCTGGGCCGGGTTCGGGTAACTGAAGAGCCTTTCCAAAATTAGTTTATATTGACCTCGATCCCACGCGTGCTGCAAACACAGTCTGGAGCAAAATGGGAAATAAAGACATCTTTCTAAAGACGGGCTTGGAAATTCTAATCCGGCAAGTTGTTTCCTTTCCCTGGGAGCAGTTGAGTCCTTTCTGACTCATAGCTGGCTGCCAGGCCACCATTCACAGGGAATAGCCGAGAAACCAGCGAGTAGACCACCAGAAACGAGACCAACCAATCCACCCTGCGTTAGGGTACGGGCTTCACAATTCAAATCCCCTGTATTCATGGGTAAATTTAAAAAACCTTTGGGGGCGCCTGGGTGGCGCAGTCGGTTAAGCGTCCGACTTCAGCCAGGTCACGATCTCGCGGTCCGTGAGTTCGAGCCCCGCGTCGGGCTCTGGGCTGATGGCTCAGAGCCTGGAGCCTGTTTCCGATTCTGTGTCTCCCTCTCTCTCTGCCCCTCCCCCGTTCATGCTCTGTCTCTCTCTGTCCCAAAAATAAATAAACATTGAAAAAAAATTAAAAAAAAAAAAAAACCTTTGTACGATGCATGCATAGTCAACAATGGGATCCCTGCCATCGGCAAGCCAGCGGCTATACGAGCCTGTGTCACGTTTAAGATGCGTTGAAAAAGACTATTTGCTATTTTTAAAAAACGTTTATTTATTTAGAGAGAGAGAGAGAGAGAGCACGAGCAGAGGAGAGGCAGAAAGAGGGAGAGAGAGAGAATCCCCAGCAGGCTTCACGCCCAGCACAGAGCCCAACGTGGGGCTCAATCTCACGACTGTGAAGTGACGACCTGAGCCAAAATCAAGAGTTGGACGCTTACTGGATTGAGCCACCCAGGCGCCCTAAGACTATTTGCTATTAGACCGCAGAAAACAGCATTAAGTCCAATATAGGTTGATCCGTGTCCAAGCAGATTGCTTTCTGCTCCTGGAGGTTGGTTAATTTTTCTGGTGACGATATTAAAAACCAAATTTTCCTCAACAGCGTCACCTAGCTCATGCTTTTCCACCTGGAGCCTTATCCTCCTCACAGTAGTCAGCGCCTCCAAAGGTCTTCCGCGGCCACGCGGGGGCTCACTCCAACCTTTGCTCAACTAGCCAGAGCACAGCCATCTTTGGTGGACACGTGACTCAAGTCCTACACATGATGATGGTAAAGGTGGCATTTAGGGGCGTTTGGGTGGCTCAGCTGGTTGAGCATCCATCCAGCTCTTGCCCTGGGCTCAGGTCATGAGCTCACGGTTTGTGGGACGGAGCCCCGAGCTGGGCTTTGTGAGGACAGGGAGGAGCCTGCTTGGGATTCTCTCTCTCCCTCTCTCTCTGCCCCTCCCCCCACTCACACTCTTTCTCTCTCTCCCCAAAACACATAAACTTAACGAGTTTAAAAATACTCAAGTGTGGCTCATGAAGTCAAAACGATGCATCAGGAAAAGTTGGGCATCTACCCTTGGCCCCATCCATGATGCACCCCCAAAGGAACCACTTTGAGCACAGAGATTTTCCCGGTGTCCGGGGCACGCTCCTTTGGATGGAACGTTCTAGCTGCAGCAGCCCCCGTGGCAGTGAGAGTTTCTGATCTTTGGCCACGATGACAAGGCGGTCACGGGAACTTTGCGCAGTCTTCGTGTTTCTAGGATACGTTCCCAGAAGTGTGACTGCTCAAAGTGCCATGGGCGTGTGATTTCTGGGCAATACCGCGACCCGTCCTCCTCAGGACCGGGCCGTGCTGCCCTCCTGACTATGGCACAGGAGGGGGGTCTGCTTCCTTTGTAGCCTCACCAACAGATGACACTGTCAAACTTCAGATGTGTGTGTCATTATTTATTTATTCATTTATTTTTTTGAGGCAGAGAGAGAGTATGTGTGTGTGCAAGCGGGGGAGAGGGGCAGAAGGAGAGGGAGAATCTTAAGAGGGTTCCAGGCCCAGCACAGAGCCGGAAACGGGACTCGATCTCACAACCAAGGGATCATGAGCCCAGATCAAGAGTTGGATGCTTAACTGACTGACCCACCCAGGCGCCCCATCCAACCTCAGATTTTTGCGGGACCCTTGAGAAATGTCATCTGTGTCCCCTCCTGTTTAACCGTTTGCTTTAACCTTTGGTGTGGCATCCAGTGGAGTTGGTGCTTGGGTTAGTAAAACGTGGGACAGCCTTTCTCCAACTGCAGGGTCCTGAAATCCACACAGTCCAAACAGGCTTTGTTGTCGTTGTTAATAAAACGGAACAGAGGGGCGCCCGGGGAGGCTCAGTTGGATAAGCGTCCGGCTTCGGCTCAGGCCATGATCTCACGGTTCGTGAGTTCGAGCCCCGCGTCGGGCTCTGTGCTGACAGCTCCGAGCCCGGAGCCTGCTTCGGATTCTGTCTCTCTCTCTCTCTCTCTCTCTCTCTCTCTCTCTCTGCCCCTCTCCTGCTCATACTCTGCCTCTCTCTCTCTCTCTCTCTGTCTCAAAAATAAATAAATGTTAACAAAAAATAAAATTAAATAAAAAAATAAAGAAATGGAATAGAACCGGTGCTCTGGGAAACTTGCCTTATGGGGAGTATATCCAACCGGCCGTGATGTGACCTCCTCACTGTGGCCCAAGTTGAAGGGAGCAGGCTGCAGATGAGGGGCCGGGCCCACAGTCTGCGTCTTGGTGGTGTGGCAGTCTGCCCCTAAGAGGGCCTCCGTGCACGGCTTCCCTCCCTGCACACACACGCCACCCCCACCAAGAAGCTGAGTCCACATCCTTCCCTCCCTTGACCTTGGGCTGTTGTGATCAACAGAGACACAGCCACAGGATCACGTGATAAGAAGCCCGGTGGTTTATCTCTGGATCTTCTGGAATCCGCCCTGGGGGAAACCAGCTGTTAAAGATCCAACTGCCCGGAGACCACCCTGCCGTGGGGAAGCTCGAGCCAGCCAGGTGGACAGGCGGCACGGAGAAAGAGCCACCAACCAGCCCAGGCACCTGACGCAGGGCGAAGAAACCTTGAGAGCGCTCCGGCCTCAGCCGCCATCTGGCTGAGGGTGCGCGAGGAACCCCACGTGAGAACTGCTGGGCTGAGCCAGGCAACCTCCAGACCTGTGATGACTCCAAACTATACTTCTTTTTTTACTGCTTATTTATTTATCCTGAGAGAGAGAGAGAGAGAAAGAGCACGTGTGTGCATGTGAGCAGGGCAGGTGCAGAGAGAGAGAGAGAGAGAGACACAGAATCCCAAGCTGTCAGCTTGGAGCCCGACTCAGGGCTCAATCCCACGAACTGTGAGATCGTGGCCTGAGCCGAAATCAAGAGTCAGACACTCAAGCGACTGAGCCGTTTGGGTGCCCGCCCCCACCCAGCCAGATTTCTCAATTTGGGGTGGCTTGTGATACAGCAATGGATGGCCAGAAAACTACGTAATCTCGTGAAAGCTAATTCCTCCGCACCTCAGTTTTCAAATCCACAAAGTGGGAATCAGAGGAGTTCCTACCAGATTAGGAGCTAACATACATAAATATGCAAACGTGGAACACCTAGGGGCTAACGTATAAAGAGGTTGTGGGGAAATGCTGCCTATTACATCAAAACACTTCCCTGATTTTACAGGCAGGATGCCATTATTTAGGGGCAACATGCTGTTACTGAGCCCAGAAAGGCGGGGAGGGATGTAGGTTGGGGGCTTCCGGTCTAGGGTGAGACGCTCCTGCGGCGGTTCCAGTGTGTCAAAACGTGGAAAGGAAGCGCGCACGTGCCCATGGCCGCATAAACAATGAGGACAGACAGTCCCCTGCTTTCACCTGGAATGTCATCGGCTCTGATGACACTGATTATCTCCGGCTGATCAGGAGGCTGCTCTCAGGACTGGCTAAATGCAGAAGCTAGCAGCAAATGCTTATCAGACAATCTTTTAAAACTCAGGATGAAAGGGAGAAACCACAGAGGCGTCTTGGGGGGATTTTTTTTTTTTTTTTTTTAGTATGTTAGAGCCGCTGATGTACTTATTCATTTAAGTAGCGTCCGTGGGTCTGGAATTGTGCCACATACGGGGCATTCACAGATAAGACACACACCCCTCCGCCGTGTCAAGATGGGGCTGGGGGAGGGGACAGAATGCAAAGGGACACGAGGGACCTACAGGGCGCGTCCTACATCGTGAACATGGCTCTGGTTGCATGCCTGGGCACATCACCATCTGCCTAACTGCATACTTAAAATTGGTGAATTTTATTGCATGGAAACTATAGGTCAATAAATCTGACCACAGGGTGACCCCCACCAGCCACCACCCATCCCCATGCCATAGGGGAGAAAAAAAAAAAAAAGAAGAAAGAAAATCACACAATCTGCAGAACACAGGGAAGATGTCTGCGCTATTAATCCTGGAATATTGAGTGTGCTTTTTCATGCAGTGGGAGTAGAATTTTCAGGAAGCAGCTGTGCAGTGTGGGTGATAGTTGCACTTTATTTGCAGCAAAATTCTCTGGTTTCAATCGCCCTCCTGGTGACAAAGCACCTTATTACACTTGTCAGATAGGCGCACAGTTGTCCCTTCCTCCCTTACCTGGGATCTGAAGACCCGGCCTGTCACGTTCCAGAACCCAGCCCAGACACATGCAGTGACTACCGATCTAGGGAAGAGAGATTTGTTGGACACCAAGAGCCCAGTTTCTCCCAAAGGTGAATCCCCAGTATGTGAGGTGTCACAGTCCTGTGGGGGTGCTTAAATGTCCTATCCTTTATCTGGCTCCTTTATCTGGCCCTTTATCTGGATCAAGGCAATACTTAAATGACAACCATGAGAGACAACCCATTAAAATGAATCCCTTCTCTGAACTGGTAGGTCACTGGATTATTAATCTCATAAAAGGACCCTGAAGGCCTAGGAGAGAAAGGAGAGAAACCCAGATGGGGCAGAGATGGCCAGGCAGAAAACGTGCTTGGAGCAGGCCAGTGTGGGGGCCACGGGAACAGGGAGCCTAGACATAAAGGAAGGCCCTAGACGTGGGGAAGGCGGGGGGGGGGGGGGGGGTGCCCAGAGACACTCAGGGGCCGAGGCTGTGACTTCCTGCCACTACTAACTACCCCCTTCCCTCCAGCCATGTGGCTAGTTTAGGGATCACTAGCGCAGAAACCACGGTTGGATATTTAAATGTGATCGAGAAGGTTGACCACAGCTGGCTTAACTCCACCCGACGTCCCCACTCACTGGCACTCCAGGTTCTGTCGAAGTGGCATCACTGAGACCCTAAACGTACCTGCAGTGTCAAGACTGGGTGATGTCAGGTTTATTTCATTGTTAAGCACGTTTTATAGTACTCTAATTTTTTTTTTTTTTTTTGACAGTTAGCATTCCGAGTAAGACACAGCTTTCGAGACTCTGGATTAGCCACAGTCCCCAGGCATCTGGAACTATTGAAAAATACTCTTCGGATTTTTCATATACTTTTTTTTTGCAATGGCACCATGATTTCCTTATCTATCCCCATGCATGAAATTAGAGAAAGCCGATTTGGGGGGAAACTGTTAGACCTGGTATCTTGGTAGACCTTGGGCAAGAAGGTCTAGAATCTTCTTTTCAGGTGAATGAGCCCAGTCGATAGTCCAGATTCCTCTCTCCAGCCTGACACCGGTCCTCAGTGCGTGTAAGATGCTACCAAGGGCCTCTGAGCTTCCCGGTCAGTAGGCGGGGGTGGGACCCAGGAATGCGCATTTTAACAAGCCCCCAGGCCACCCTCTGAGAAACACTGGGGGCTCTGGTCCATTGCCAGAGGTCTTTCCTCCCCACTTAGGAGAGAGCAGGCGCAGGGGTGACGGTGGGGTGGGGTGGGGCATGGTCCTCGGCTACCAAGTAGGGATCTGGGGAAGAAGAGGAGAAGGGGAAAAACAAATCCTGTATACAGCGGCGTGGCCCGGTGCCCTCTGTCTACGCGGCCAGGAGAAGGAACAAGCCCTTCTGGGGAGAGCCGCCAGGTGGCCGCTGAGAAGGCCTGGAGGGGCGTCCTGACACTACCCCAAGGGAGGCATCCCCGGGGCCCTGCACGGGGAGGCACCCAGAGCCCCTTCCCGGACCCCAGGCCTGCTGGAGCGAGGCCCCTCCTCTCCTCCTCCAGGACCCGCCTTTCTCTCCGAGCATCCCCCCGAAGTTTTTGTTGGAAGACCAACTGGCAAGCGCATTTCAAGGCTCTGTGATTTGAGCAGATAAGTGTGGGATGAGTCAGAGCGAGTGGGGTGGAGACAGATGCCGGCGGCCAGCTCTGAGCCAGGCCTGGCCGTGCTGGGTAAGCGCCCGGCTCTGGTCTTGGCCTTGGCCTCGCATGAAGGGCGAATCCCACCAGGGGATACGGGGCTCTGGGGTTCGGAGTGGAAAATCTGTTCAAACGGATGAATCCCCAGCCCCTCCTCCACACCCCCCTGCCCTAACTCGTGCAGCAGCAGCCGCCTCATTAAGAGGCCCTCGCACACCTGTTAGAGGCCAAAGCCGTGTGATTGAGGGGTCCGTGAGGGCGCCTGGCCGGGCCCGCCCCCCTCCCCCCCCCCCCCCCCCCCCCGCGTCTGGGTACTGGAAGTTTCCCTCTCATCTTCATTTGCTGGGCCTTACAAACATACGGTTCCTGCTCGCTACTAAAATGCAGACACCCCTCCCAGGACCCACGGCAGGTCGGCTCAGTCTTGACTCTGAAATAGGAACGCCCCTCCGTCTTCTGAGCCTGTCACATACCCTCTCAGGAGTGTCCGTTATCCAGAAAGCTCACCTTTGTGGAACCACGTGTTTCCTGCCCACGCTGGGTAGGGGACGGATCAGGTACCTGTGATGGCACTTTCAGGATTAGGGTTAACTGGACTTTCTGGATAAGCAGAAATCATCCTTCTGATCCCTATGGGCGAAAATCCTCAACCGTCTTGACACGTCTCAAAGCTTTGCTAAGCGCGTGGTGGGCGGGATTTAGCCGTCAGGTGGCCACGCTTTGTGCAAAGCACCAGGACCCCTGCCTCCCCCGGCCCCGGAGCCGAGGGCAGGGACCAGCGGTGCAGCCGTGAGGCCCCGGGTCAGACTCACACTCTTCCGGAAGGAGTCCTTTTGCTTTCGTCCCTCCTACCTTGGGTTCTGTCATCTTCGTTCCTTCCCAAGAGGGTCCCACACCCAATATGGTTCACATGGTTCACGGACGACTCCGCGGGCTGCTCCCGGTCAAGGGGAGGGTTGTGGACCGTCCCTGCGCTAAGTGAGGGTAACATTCTGCCTGTTCCCTCACGACCTTTCCCCGAACGCAGGCCACCCCAGCTCCGCCCTCCACCCTGGAAGTCTCCAGGGCCCCAAGGGCCCAGACGGGTCAGCCCCACGTTTACTTCCAGCCATGAAAATGTGACTCCGAATGTGCCGCAGCCGACGGAACTTGCAAATCACAGAGAACGCCTGCACTTAAGGTCAAATACGTGAGCTGTGCGGGTTATGCGAAGAGGAGAAGGCCCACTGAGTTTTCTGAGGCCCGGGACTGCCTCTTACCTCTCCTTAGCTCCCGACTCGGTCCCTGGCTCTCTCTCCAAAAAACAACGAAACCCTGTCCTAGGGGCCCTCGGATCATAGCAGCCCTGAACCAAAAAGAAAAGGCAGACCAGCCTGGGGGAGAACGTGAACCCCCGACTCCACAGCCCTCCATTCTACCCTCCTCGGGCTGCCTGGAGCCCCCCCCCCGTCCCACCACCATGTTGCCAGCCCCCCAACACGGCTGTGGGGGCAGACGGTAGGGCTGAGTCTGCTCGACTTGCTGAGTGTCTGTTTCCTTATTTACTGGAATCTGTACAGCGAGTCTCTAACTCACGGGCGACTAACGAGATGAGGCCATTCTTACCAAGCAGACGGCAGACCCCCTTAAAAGCAGACGTGAGGCAATAAAATGCCACCACACACCTCACTGGCAAAGGAAAATCAAAACAAGAACCCAAGTCTGGCTCTGTTTTCCTCTGCTTTCTCCCTACCTCCCCCTACACGCTAGATCTTAGGGTGAAAGATGCCAAAAGAAATCAAGAAAGGAATGTACGATTCCAGGAAGGTCATGTAAATGTGCGGCTGTGACCTTCAGGAGATGGCGGTGGCAGGGGGACCACACTGAGATAGACAGCCGTGTCCACATGGGACAGGTGGGGCAGGAGGGGGGGGCCGGGATTGGCCAGCTCCAAGGACAGGTGGGGACCTGGCCAGACCAGCACAACAAGGGAACCACCAGAACCCAGTGGAACCCACAGCCCTCCAGCCTTGATTTCCTGATGAATAATCAAAGTGATAAGACCCAGAGAATTCTATCAGAAAACCAAATCACTTCAAGGCCCTGCTTGGAGAGAAATTCTTCGGGGCTCAGCTGGGGCATCCCACAGCCGACCACTCACCTACGGGAAGAGGGCAGCTACTGACGAAGCATCGATTACAAGCTGGGAACTGGCCCTTGGACTTTTTGGGTAAGCAGAGATCACCCTTCTGATCCTTATTGGTGAAAATACTTTTAGGTCCATTGGCTCGCTGGTCACCACGCCATGATGGCGGCTGATACACGAGTTTTCACGGTTGGACATTCGCCATGTGCCCGTGCAGTGCAGTGGGAGCAGGGGACTTTGGTGTCGGAGGGCCTGAGTCTGAACCCCAGTTTGCCATTTACTGGCTACGTAAGCTCGGCAAACAGTTCAAGTTCACAGGGCCTCAATTTCCCCCTGTGTAAGATGAGGCAAACCTCCCCGGATCGTCATGAGAGTTAAGATCATCAACATCCATGGAAATGCCCATTGTGGCACCTGGAGCCTAATACATAGTCAGTAAATATTTACCAAAGCATAAGGAGCTAAGAGCAGGTGATAGGGAGGCAAATCCCTTTAAGAAATGAAAGCCTTAACTGACCGAGAGGGAATTATCAATCGAATCCACCCAGAAGAACTGAACACAACCTAATATAAAATAACGCATAAAACAAAAAGTATACGCATGGACCTATATTAGCCCACAGGCTGAGCACGAGGGAACACTAAGGGGATTTGCTGGAAGGTATGGGTCAAGCCCTGTCAATATGGGCATCCCGTGGGAGGAAAGAATTCAACACTTTTAAAGGAAGAAAAGAGCATACGGTTTGAAGGAGAGCAGTGCGGAGGTCAGGAAAATCCAAGAAGGATTCCATTACTTAACAGCTGAGCTGAAAGCAGGGTGCAGAATCAGAACCTCCATTTTGAGGGAGCCCTGGCTACCCAGTGCTATTCACTGATGAGGTCAAGGCCAAGCATCGGACTCATCTTGGATGACCAGTGCCTGGCATCTAGGACTCAAGGGTGTGTTTCCTCTTCTCTGGGTCAGGGAGTGAGCTGGGCTGCTCTCAGAGCAGGCAGTCAGCCCGGCGAGAGGCGCACGGAGCCCACGGGGCACTGGGCCAATGGCGATCTGCTCATCACGACGTGGGCTGGCCGCTCGCTTCCCTCCCCTCTGCCCCCACTAGGTACGAGAAGTACCTAGCCACACCTGAAGGCACCTGCATTTATATTTTGGGGTCTCCCCTGCACTCAGGCACAAGCCTGCGTCCTGCTGTCCCCAGGCCCTGGGGGAGCCTGCCGAGCCCCAGCCCCTCCGCACTGCCCCCTCCCAACGGCCCCCAGACCGCCAGTCCGCTGCCTTCGGCACTGGGTACCTGCCGAAATCCCATGCTTGGTTCTCTACTGCTTCTCAAGTCTTGAACGGTCTAATACGGTGTCTCCCCCTCCCCCAGACCGTAAGTCCAGAAGCAGAGAATCAAGCCTCCTTCTCCTATTTTCCTGCCCCCACCCCTGCTGGGTAACCCCCCCAATCAGCAGGACCCAAGTGCCAGCCACACAAACTCTGAGCTGAAGTTCGGTCACGCATGACCGATCGGGGTAGCCCCTGGCTTACAGAGGGGGTCGTGGGGGGCGATCCAAACACTCAGCAGCCAGCTCCAAGCAGCGAGCCACCCCCCCCCCCCAGGTGTCAGCAGAGGTGGGGGTGAGAGCCCGTGCGGCCTCCGAATCCAGCCCTTTCTGGGGGCGGTGCTACCGCCTCAGGTGCTCGGCCCCCAGCTGTCCCCTCCCCACCCGAGACAAGCCTTGGCTCAGTCATGGGTGAGGACATCTCCCGTGTCTCCCTCTGTCTGCCCCCTCCCAGCTGCCGTTTCTTCAACGCCTTGTCCGTAAGTTAAAAGCAACAAGTATGCCTCCTGGAGCTCACCCTCGGCCGGCAGGAGACGCGAGTGCGCGATCGCGAGCCTTCCGAGGCCACCACGGGCGGTGCCCAAAGGCTCCCACATCATCCCCATCCTTTTCTGTTCGGGACAGATTTACTAAGTGACGGCTCGGGGACCGGCGGAAGGAAAAGAAAGGCAGCCCGCGTGGATCCCGCCAGGATTTCGGCAGGGAACTTTCAGCGGCGGCGGTGGGAAGGTGGGGCCGAGAGCCACACTCAGGAACGGGCAGCTCCGGCTCCTGGCCGCCCGCGGGGGCAGGGGGAGGAGGGACAGAACGCGGAGAGGGAACGGCGGCCGGCGAACACGCCCCCACACTCACACCACCTTCCCGACGACGGATCCTCTTTAAACCCCGACGAAAAGTTACGTAAGCACCAAACACACAGCGCCCAGGTGGGGAAGGAGCACTGAGCTCCGCCCGGGGGTGTTGAATTTAGCAAGAGGCCCCCGCGGAACAAAGCGCCGGTTCGGCATCAGTCTGGCAGACGGAGGAGACAAAGCGTCAGAAGGGGGGCGGGGGGGGGGGGGAGAGCCGCACACCCGGGAACGCACAGTCATCACGCGCTCGGGAATCGGCTCCGGGGGGTCGGCTTACTTGGCCCCGAGGGGTCCCGGAGGTCGCCTCCTGCGGGCGCTGACGGCAGGTGCACGACGCTGGCCGGCAGGACGCTGGTGCCGCAGACACGGGGCTCCCAGCTCTGACGGATGCTGCCGCCTGCTCCAGAGGCCCATGAGAGAAGGGGTTTCCCGGCCCCCTCAGCACAGGCGACTTGCAGGGCTCGGCTGCTCCCCGAGCCGCCGCCGCTGCCCGTCTGCAACAGATGGGGACCGGGGCTGGGCGTGTTCCCAGTCCCCAGAGCGGCGCACCAAGCGGACGGCAGACAGCATGAGCCGGCCCGGCACCGCGCGGGCGAGGGGAGCGGGTGTGCTGCTCAACACGCAGGCAGAGCGCGGGCAGATCCCCTCAGCGACGGGACTGCAGCCAGCTGTCATCACCACCTGTGCCAGGGGCTGCCGGGGAGGCGACTCCTTACTACACAGCAAGGGAGCGGGAGGGAGGGCCGAGCCAGGTCTCTTAAAAAGACAGGCCGCAGGACAAGCGAAGGCAGCAGAGGCCGACGATGATGCAGCAGCAGCGGCCGGCGGCATCCGGGCCCGCGGCCCGGAGGCCGGCAGAGCCCCCTGGGCTGTCCCCCTCCGCCCAGGCCTGCGAGCTTCGGGGCGAAGGGCTCGGTGGCTGCAGAAACCCCGACTCCCTGGGGATCCCCGCCCTTGGACTACGGAGGATGCAGTTTTCTCTCCGGCAGGAATACTGGCGAAGGCCCTTCCCGAAGGCTCTGCTAGGGAAATTCCCATGGGAAACCCGGTCCCTCAGCCCCACCCGCACAACCTGCAGACACGTCTGGAAGGCAGTACGGGCCTCGCCTTTTTTAATCCTGTCTTATTATCTGTAATCCTGACGCTCTGACATGGGGGCCACCCCCCCACCCCCACCCCCGACCCCGGTGGGACTGCCCTCCGCGGGCGAGCCGCTCCTTAGAGAGGGTGCACGGCTCAGCTGGGAGCACGTCCCTCAGACACACGACGGCCCATCCAGAGTGCACACAACCTGAGCTCCTCTAACAGCTTCGTGCTCTGAGCCACTATGCTTGGCACACTAACCACCTGGATGCAGGGCCCGCACAGCCGGGGACGGCCGTCGGACCAGAGCCCGTGGAGCCCAGCCAATCCCAAACCCCCTACCCTGCCTCACGCGTTCCCTCCCGCAGAAACCGCGATAGAGCCTCCTGCCTCCACCTCCCTCTCACGCCTTCTGCCTCCTGACCCAGCCTGGTGCCTCTCTGCGTGGTCCGGCGTGGCATACGTGCCTCCTGTTTCTAGGGATCCGTGAGCACGGGAGACTCCTTCCTTCTCGACAGTCATGTGGATGTCTTCCCCTACCTGATTACAACAAATCCCAAGTACCCTGAACACGCTTCCCCGGGGAGCGTGCAAGCCGGTTGGTAAGAAAATGGATCAGGAGAAAATGAGGCTAGGGCCCCCCGTTGGCCCGGTCCGTGGTACGCGTGACTCTTGATCTCAGGGTTGTGAGTTCGAGCCCCACGCCGGGTGTAGAGATTACTTAACATTTTAAAAAATCTTTTTATTTTATTTTATTTTTTTAAGGAGAGGGGTGCCTGGGTGGCTCAATGGGTTGAGCGTCTGACTCTTGATTTCAGCTCCGGTCACGATCTCACGGTTGGTGGGGTCAAGCCTCGAGTTGGGTTCTATGCTGAGCATGGGTCCTGCTTGGGATTCTCTCTCTCCCGCCCTCTGCCCCTCCCCCCCCCAATAAATAAACTTAAAAGAAACTCATAGTACTTTTTTTTTTAAGGAGACAATGAGGGTCCTCACTTCAGAACCCTGCAATGGTTATCCTCAAATAAAATTTACCCAGGACTTCAACTTTTTGGCGATGGAGAAACTGCTTCGAAAGATAGCGAGCGACTCATTGCTACAGGTATTCAAGCGGAGGAGAAGTCTTTGAAGAATCTATTCTTTGATTCTATGACAGGATTTAGCTGGCAGATCCGTGGTTCCAGAAAGGGGGGCTAATTGAAAGGCAGGGTAGAATGGATGCGGAGGAGGTATGCGGGAGGCTTCATAGGGAGAAAGTAACGTCACATGGCTTCCAAGGCTCATGAACAAAGAGGCAACTAAGAGTTTGGGACTTCAGGAAACTTCTAACAGGGTTGGAAGCCTGCGGCTTTCTTAAGGTCACTTTCTGCCCAGAGGGTATGGGGCAGTCACTGTTTATCCAATGGTCCCTTCTGAGGCCAGAGAGATCACAGGCGTGGGCACAGTGCCAGGGTCTCCCTGGGCACCGGGAAAGCTGAGCCGACCTGAGACAGTCACCTGAACCGGACTGTTTTCTTGCCTGAGGAAGGAGCGATGCGTTACCTAAAGGACCTCCGGGCCCTCTCGGACCTAGACACACACATTCTGGGACAACAGCTCGGATCCAAACCATCTCTCTGAACCTCAGGTCTCCCTCCGAGAAAACAATCGCCCTGCCCGTCTCTCAGGGCTGCTGTTGGGATAACGGACGAGGAAGCATTTGGACACAAACAAGCAGCAACTTGGGATGTACCGGATCATTCTGGAACCAGCGGGCTGTGCTAGTGTAAACTCACGGTTTAGCAAGAAGCTGGTACCATTTAGCGATGAGCAAAGTGCTGTCACCCTGCGGCCAACCCCCTGGCTCTGGCACTCGGGGTCCACCGGGGACCCAGCCAACCACAATATTTTCTCCTGCTGCTTCTGGAACTAGCCTCGCTGGGTTAGCTGGGCTTGTTTTATTTTCTGTGCGCTTTATTCCAAAGCATACACACAGGCCTGCGGAAAAAGCCTAATTAGTTTTGCTTGGAATGGCTGGAGATGCCAGGGAAGCTGGGTTTCACCATCCAAAGTGTTCAACTTGGAGACAAGTTGGAGCAGCCGGGCAGCTGCTGTCGGTCTTTGGAGACAGTGCGCTGGGAGACAAGTGCCCGTGCATGACTTACGGGGGTGTGAGCGACTTTGTGCAGCCCTGACTGCCAGCGATTCCACGTCTCGGGTCCCCGGCGTCATTATGCAGCAGAGATCGAGGCGCACAAACAGCCCCACTCCAGCCTGCGAGCTACCAGCCACGAATACGGTTACTGTTTTCACCTGCATCCACTGCCACTCCCAAACTCTCCGCTGCACCCTGCGAACCCTGCTTCCTCTTCTGGCTTAGAGCTTTTCCACGACCGCCACCCTCCCCGCCCCCCACCCCTGCCTTAGAGAGCGCAGGTCGGCTCTCCTAAAGGAGAGGCCAGGAGATCAAAGAGCTCTGTAGAACACCGGAAGACCACTGCTGGCCCAATCTCTGGTCTTGGGGATATTCCTGCCTGTGGCCCATCCCCTCTGACTCACTTCCCCTGCGCTAATTAATCTTCGTAAACACGGCTTTCTGAGCATTACCCGTAGCACCCTCCCCAGACCAAAAAAAAAAAGACAATGCAAAACCAAAACAAGACGACCAGAAGGCTAGCTCCATACTACCTACAGAACAGACCACGTTCTACAGGAAGGGAAATCAGACCCGTGAGAGCCTGGCCTACAGCCACCCCACCTTCCAACCGCTCAGGCTTGCAGAGAGCTGTCACCCAGAGTCCTCACGGGCCCCTCAGCACCCCCACGCCTGCACACAACTGCCTCTACACTTCCGCACGCCTGGTTTTCCATCAAAATCCCGATGGGTCTCGCACCGCTCCCCATGCGCTTTCCTGACCTCTATAGGTTATTACCCGGCCTCTCCCTCGGAATCGATTTCTTGAGTATATTTTTAGTGCTTAGGGTATTTACATACGCTATCTCAACTTGCACAAGAGGTAAATGGGTAAAATGATACTTTTTTTTTTTTTAAATCAATAAAGAAATTGTCGCTCAGAGGGGCTGAGTTGCCAAGGTTACGAACGCGTCAGTCGCAACGCCAGGATTTAATCACGGGTGCGTTCAGTCGCGAGCCTGACTGTGCTCCACACCATGCCAACAGGCCCACACCCCCTTTTACTTGTTTATTTTTGCTTATTTGCATCTTCTGGTTTTTCCGGGGCAGGGGCTCGTTCGTTGCTCGTGTGATTAAAAAGCACAGGGTTCGGGGCGTCTGGGTGGCTCAGTCGGTTGAGCGTCCGACTGGGGCTCAGGGCATGATCTCGCGGTTCGTGAGCTCGAGCCCCGGGTCGGGCTCTGTGCGGACAGCTCGGAGCCTGGAGCCTGCTTCGGATTCTGTGTCTCCCTCTCTCTCTCTCTGCCCCTCCCCTGCTCGTGCTCTGTTTCTGTCTCTCAATAATAAATAAACGTTAAAAAAAAAAAAAAAAGCAGAAGATACGCTCCCTCTTGAAGTTGGAAAGTCCCATTTTAGGGGTCCCCAAGCAAATCCGCAAGGCACGTGAAGGTTTATACACAGGGAGACAGACTCTTGCACGTGCAAGAAGGGAATTATTGTCAGATGTGATCTGACGGAGTCACGGGTCCTGGTGCGAGGACATCGCAGCATATCAGAGCAAGGCCTTCAAAGGCTACAAATAACCAGGGAAACGTGGCAGGAAAACCCCAAACCGTTCCCTGCATGACCTCAGCTGTGTGAGTGCCACAGAGGACTGGAAACACGCATCACATGTGAGTAGAAGGGTGCCTTGCCCCCGGTCACGGGTGACAGACCGGGGTTCCAGCACAGGCCCTTCGCCAAGTCCCCTGCCGCCTCCAGCCGCGAGCCTAGACGTCACACGCCGCATGCCAAGCTCATCCTGAGCCTCCGCGGCAGGAATGCAGCCACAGCCCTAACAGCAAAGGGCCCCACGGCCCCACGTCCACGCTGGCCACGGCGCCAGGTCTATGCATCACCCCGCTTGTGGAAACCCAAAGACTGATGGCGGCCGCCCAGCAAAGCCTATCTCCCTCCTTCCGTAGGTGGCCGCGGCCGGCCCCGTGCTCCGGGTGGCAGTCCTGGGACCGGCCAGATCTCTGCCCAGAGAAGCCCAAGGCACTGAAACCAAAGGGTTCCCTGGGCCCAGTGCCCAGCTCCTGGCCGCACTGGCTGCACTTGTGTTTCACTCAGGAGCTTGGCAGCCCAGAAGAGGGGACATGGGAAGGCCTCGGCACCGTGTTGACTTAGCCATCCGCCGGGAACGGTGTCAGAGACGTACAGGGTCAAGCAGGGATGTTGACGGCGGTGGCACTTGACCTGGGAATCTCATTCCTACAAACAGCCCAAGGCCAGCGTTCCTGCATCTATTAAGGCGCCGCGGACACGCTGGGGACAGCTCGGTAGCTTCTAAGACAACCCCCATGACCAAGAGGACCGCTCAGCGCTTCCAACATCCTTAGTGAGATCTAGACCAGAAGCCTTGTTAATCAGCTCAAGAAACTTAGAGCTGTTTCCTCTCGGTCAAATGAGTGGTGTCCAAGGTAAGCTAAGTGCTGGCTCGGGCTGGCTCAGTTAGGACCGCGGGGGCCACGGGACCCTTGAGTGAGCCAGCTAGAGAATCTGCTCAGGAGCAGTGGCAAGACGTGCCTTGAGCTACAAGGACAGGTTGTACCCAACGCCTAAAATCATCTGGGGGGGGGGGGGGGCGGGTGGCAGACTCTGGTCTCAGATTTCCTTTCACTGAAAACACCGCTTGGATGGGGCACCCTGGGTGGTTCGGCCGGCGAAGCATCGGACTTCGGCGCAGGTCATGATCTCACAGGTGGTGAGTTCGAGCCCCGCGTCAGGCTCTGTGCGGACAGCTTGGAGCCCGGAGCCTGCTTTGGATTCTGGGTCTCCCCCTCTCTCTGCCCCTCCCCTGCTCACAAACATACTACCTGGTACCGAGACTGTTGGGGTGTGTGCAGAAGCAGGGGACACATGGCCTTATCTACCTCCCGTACGGGTACGCTGCTATTTACCAAAGTACCCGGATGTTTGCTGGCTTAGAACCGTGTGTCTCACAGCCCCTCGAGGACGCCTCCGGCCAGGCGACCTAGAAGCTTGGCAGGTCCGGGACTGTAAATGCACGTGGAGCCCTTGGGCTCTCCTGCCCTGCTTTTAATGGAGAGGAACCCAAACCCAGCCCAACCCCTCAACAGGTAACCGTTTCTCTAACTTTCGCAACCAAGTTCTGGACTCTCGAAGGTCTTCAGAGACAGGCTACTGCGTGGAGCTGCACGTGTGGGTAGACTGTGCCCAGGCCCCAAGGGCCCACCCCCCAGCCCCCAGTGTGGAGCGGGGTCCTGAGCCCCCCATCCACGGGAGCCCCGTGTATACTGACTGCGCGTGCGTGGGCTGGAGCCCGCCGCCTGCCCGACGACGGACTTGCAGCTCTCAGCTAAGCCAATACGTATATGAGCTCGAAATCCCACGAGACCCCTTGTGACGTGCCCCAGGCCACCCGGCTGGGTGCTGAGGGGGCCAGCAGCTGACCAGCAAGGGCACAGCCCTGCCTGCTGGAAGGCAGGGCTTATTCGTGCGGCCCCGTGGTGACCTCTCCTGACTGTCTGAACGAGTCCAAGGTCCACACGGTGCAAAGAACAGATGGCGGGAGGGGAAGGATTCGCCAGTGGTGCCGGCGGCCAAAAAGGTGATGCACACTGCGGGCTCACCGGCGGCCTTGGGGTCAATAAGACACACACGCACACACATGCACACACACACACACGTCTAGGTATCTGTCTACCAAAACCCACATGGACCTCTCCTCCTCTCGGGGTCTGCTCTGAGCCCACCCCCCCGTACAAAGACCCTCCCGTGCCCCCTGCCTGGTTCCTCCAGCATCCATCCCGTTAACTTCCAGGGCCCACCCCATAGCTCCGAGGAGTACACGGTATTTTGAATACTGCCCGAAATCTAACTGAATCTCACCCAGGTTCACTGGCCGACCAAGGAGGGCTCTCCTCAGACCCAGAAAGCGGGAGCCTGCCATCCGGGACGCGTGGCCTCACCTTCAAGACAAATGGCCCGGCACTTGAAAGCCCCCATCATCCTCTTTCCTTTTGTAGTTAAGAACAGGACGCACTTCTCCCTTAACACAATGCTCCCTTGGTCTGTCGAAGGTCCCACAGCCCCCCACCCTGCGGCTCTCACTCGACCTCTTGTTGGTCCCTCTTTCAATGACAAACACCGTTGCACGGAGCCCCCAACTACAAGACACAAGAGAAACAGAAGACAGACCCCCAGCCTCGGGGACTCGAGTCCCGCCTGGGAGGAAAGTCATGGAGACAAGGAAAAGCAGGCTGAGGGTCAATGTCATACCTCACGTGGTACCGACGGCGGCCTCCCCAGAAGTTTCCAGAAGGAAGTGGCTACTTTGGAAGACAGTCATAAAAAAGAGCTCCGTGAAAAGCGCAAGGTTGAAGCTGAGGGTTTGAGAGGTGAGCAGGAGCGGGTTAAGAAAAAGAGGCACGGGAGACGGTCCTGGAATTTGTAAGGCTCCCTAGTATGTGCTCCCTGTTTGGTCCCTGGACATTCTGCGAAGGTTCCGGAAGGCTCTGGAAGGCTTGCAGCAACCAGATCTTCTATTTAAGCCCGAAGCCGGGCTGGGTACATCCCCAGCTGAACGCTGAGGGGCTGAGCTTGGCCACCTCAGGCAGGTGCTCTAGTTCTGAACGTCTGTGACCTAAAATCGCCTCAAAGGCACCGCTGAACAGAAGGCTCCGGGCTGCCCAGGTGGCAGAGAGCAGGCAGCTCCCTCACACACACCAGGCTCCCCGATTTAACTGAAACCAACACAAATCACACTGGGGCACAAAGCAATTTTTCCCTCCAGATTGCCCTCTCTAACCATGCCCCGAAGCGTGTCGTCTCTCAGGCTGGATTCATCTTCCTGGGCATACAGCGGAGGAGGGTAAGAGCCTTCACCCGTCCTTGGACGCGGCTGCTACTTTTCTGCGCGTTCAAATTCCGGTTCTGCCATTTCCTGGCACTGAGACGTCGGACAGGCACCGAACCTCTCCGGGCCTCCATTTCCTCTTCTGTAAAGTGGGGATTAACGATAACCGCCCCTGCCCCACAGGGTTGCCGCGGGCGTTGCGTGGGCACGTACGTCTTCTAGATACAGACAGAGACCCTGCCTGGCGCACACGTGCACTGAGCGAGCGCGGGCTCGGTTTCAAGGACGTGCGCGGGGCCTGGGAGCTGATGGGAGCCAGCAGCCCGGGAGGCAGTGCAGTCCGCTTCAACGACACGGGACGCCAATGTCAAAGGGGCCCCACGTGGCCTCTCACGCTACGACGGCTGCCATTGGAGAGACAGCCACCGACACCAAACCTTAAGGCAAAGTAGGAAATGGTGGCAGGTAATCAAGACACACGCCCGCGGGGTGGGGCGGGGGCTGGAGCCGGGCTGTGGGGGCCCATCGAAGCCTCCAGCAACGGAAGGGGCAGTGGGGCCAGGAGGAGGGCTAGGAGACTGCCGCCCCCTCTCCCCAACCCGCTGACCACCGTTTAGTGAGCCTTACCTGGCGAGAACCTTGCTTCGGCCCCACGGGGACAGAGGAGAAGCTGAACACGGTCCAGAACACGTTCGTGTGGTGAGCTCGAAGGATGGGTGTTCAGTTTGCTCAGAGAGGACGGGACTCCGGGCTGGGGGGTGGGGAGTGGGCCGGTAGGACGTGGCCAGCCGCCCCAGTCAGTGATGGGGCGCCGGGGGCGGGGGACAGGGACAGCCACCCCACCACGCAGTCAGGCTCCCTTCTTTCTCGCAAATGGCTCGACGGGACGGACGGAACAACGAATCCACGGCAAAAAAAAACCGCAGCCCTGATTTAACAGAGCAAGACCAAAACAACCGGGCTCCCACATTTACCGGCCCGGGGAAGCTGAGCTTCTGCCAAGCGCGGGGCGTCACCGTGGGCACCTAGGTGTCCTTAGGACACCTCACGGGAACCCGGTCTTCAGCTCCCATCGCCCCCGTCTCCTCCCGCGCCCACGCCAGGAGGAATGTGCCTCGGCTGCATGACCTCGCGTCGCCCGGGGGCAGGAGCCCGGGCCCCAGCCGGTGACGGGCACTGGGGTGCAGGCCAGCCTTCCCACGTGGCCGGGTGTGGCCCTGGTGCGCCCCTGCCTGCAGACATCCCCATGAAAGTTGGAAGAACAAGAAGGTTCGCGTATCCAGGACGTCGGTTGAAGGAATTCTGTACCGGGGCGCCTGGGCGGCTCAGTCTGTTAAGCGTCCAGCTCTTGATCTCGGCTCGGGTCACGATCTCACGGTTCGCGGGATCAAGCCCCGCGCTGAGATGGAGATTCTCTCTCTTCCCCTCTGTCTGCCCCTCCCCCCCTCAAAAATACATAAACTTAGGGGCGCCTGGGTGGCGCAGTCGGTTAAGCGTCCGACTTCAGCCAGGTCACTATCTTGCGGTCCGTGAGTTCGAGCCCCGCGTCGGGCTCTGGGCTGATGGCTCAGAGCCTGGAGCCTGCTTCCGATTCTGTCTCCCTTTCTCTCTGCCCCTCCCCCGTTCATGCTCTGTCTCTCTCTGTCCCAAAAATAAATAAATGTTGAAAAAAAAAATTTTTTTAAAAATACATAAACTTAAAAATAAAAGGAATTCAGTATCAGTTTTTCTGAAAATTGAATAAATGCTAAAACTTTTTAAGCACTTCAGCAATTTTATTTTTTTTTATTTTCGAGAGAGAGAGAGAGAGCACGCAAGTGGGGGAGGGGGGCAGAGGGAGAGAGAAAGAATCTTAAGCAGGCTCCACACTCAGCGTGGAGCCCAACGTGAGGCTCGATCCCACGACCCCGGGATGGTGACCTGAGCCACAATCAAGAGTCGGATACTCAACCGACTGAGCCCCCCGGGCGCCCCAAAGCATTTTAACAAACATAAAAGCAGTGTCTCCGAATGCATTACACCCTTCTTCGCTGTGATGGGCTGAATTGTGTCCCCCCCCACAAAAAGATATGTTAGAGCCCTAATGCCCGGAACCTCTGAATGTGACCTTATTTGGAAAGAGGGCCTTTACAGAAGTAATCAAGTAACAGTGAGGGCACTAGGGTGGCCCTGGTCCAATACGACTGGTGTCCTTACCAAACAGCAGAACTTTGGACATGGACAGACTCGTAGAGAGGGAAGAGATACGGGAAAGACGGCCATCTAGGAACCCAGGAGACGGGCCTGGGACAGACCCTCCCGAGGGCTCTCAGGGGAGCAGGGCCCTGCCCAGGCTTGCATTTCAGACTTTTGATCCCAGAGCTGGGACAGGACAGATTTCTGTGCTTCCACCCCCCAAGCTCCCACGTGTGGTGCTTGGTTGCAGCCACCCCAGGAAATGTACACACTTGCTTTTTTTTCCCCTTCATTTTTTCAACAGCTTTATTAAGCCGGAGTCCACATACAATAAGGTCGCCTGTGTAAAGTGCACGTTAAACCGTTTTGAGTCTATTCACAGGGCTGTGCAGTCGTCACCACAGCCAATTTCGGGACATTTTCATCCCCCGCCCCCCACCCTTCGAAAGAACCCCCATGCCTGTGAGCCGTCACTTCCACGCCCCTGTCCCCTCCCCGGCCCCCGGCAACCGCTGAGCTGCTTTCTGTGTCTGTGCACCTGCCTTGGGGGACGTTTCCTATAAATGGAGTCATTCACCTCGTGGGCTTTTGTGATGGGCTTTTCCTTTCTTAACCGGAATAAGCCTAGGTATTGAAACGCGGGTCAGTACCTTCCACGGGAACCCACTGGCTTTAGGACCAGAGTTTGAATCCGTTCCCTACTGTCTCGCTCCGTGATCTTAATGTGTGTCTTAGCCTGCCTGACCCAGAGGCCCTCCCCCTGTGGGGGTCGACTCACTGTAGCTCGGCGGGACGGGGGCTGATTCAGTGACGGCACGTGTGGGGGCCTGCCCCCACTGGTTTTAGTGACAGTTAGTCCCCTTCTCGTGCCTCGAAGACTCATTGCCACCCTGTTAAAGTTGTCACTTAATGCAGGGACGGCACTGAGGGCCCTGGCCCGGCAGGCTCTTCTACTGAATTCCCCCAACTGCTGAGCGTTCCCAGTAGTTGACGAAGAGAGGTTTTACGTCGGGTAGCCCGGTGCTAGGTTCTGCACACCAACAATGACTGTTCGGACTCAATTCCACCGGCCCCGTCCCCCCATCAGTTTCTATGCATGTTCTCGTTTCCAGAGACTTCTCGTCGCTGCCCTGTCTCACGAGGAGCCGCGGGGCCCAGTCGGGGAGCCCGGTCACCATCCACGAGTCTGTGACCAGCTCGTCCCCCACTTGCTGGCTCGCCTGTGTGCTGACGAGGCAGAGGAGAACAACTCACCGAGGGCGCGGCCCCGTCATCGGGCTTAGTGACCCAGACAGGCCACCGGAGGGCCGGGAAGGAGCTGCGGTGACAGGTGGGAGAGCCAGGGCCAGGCCGGCTGCAGGGAAGGTCTGTAACATGAATCCCGGGGGGGCTCCGGCCCCGCTTTGTGGGTATTCACCACAGCGGTGGGCATGCAGCCCTTTGCCACGTCAGCTCTGACGAGAAAGCAGAACCAGAGGAGATGTCGTCTGAGGCTATCAGAGGCCTCACCTCACCAGAAGCTTCACAACTGAGCGACATCAGAGGCCGGGGAGAGAGCGGGGGAAGAAGTGACCCCCTCCGTCTGTTTCTTGAACTTTCTCAGCCCGATCCTGCACCTCCTCCAGGGTGCCTGGGTGGCTCAGTCGGTTGAGCATCCGACTTCGGCTCAGGTCATGATCTCGCGGTTCAAGAGTTCGAGCCCCGTGTCGGGCTCTGTGCGGACAGCTCAGAGCCTGGAGCCTGCTTGGGATTCTGTGTCTCCCTCTCTGTGTGCCCCTCCCCAGGCTGTGCTCTCTCTCTCTCTCTCTTTCAAAAATAAACATTTTTAAAAATTTAAAAAAAAAGAAAGAACTTCCGGGGCTGAGAACAAGGGTTCGGGGGACTGAAATGCACTCTAATTGAGAACCAGCAGCTCGTGGAAATAAGCCTGCTTATTCGTGGCATGATCTGTACTCAAAAGAGAAGGTGCCTTTGAGAAGGGAAATACAAAGTCAGGAATCTAAGCTCTCCCTTTAAGAAGGAATCAGGTTTTGGGCGCCTGAGTGGCTCAGATGGTTAAGCCTCTGACTCTTAATTTCGGCTCAAGTCATGATCTCATGGTCATGAGATCGAGCCCCACGTCTCTCTCTCAAAATAAACAAATAAACATTAAAAAAAGAAGAAGAAGAAGAAGAAGAAGAAGAAGAAGGAGAAGAAGAAGAAGAAGAAGAAGGAGGAGGAGGAATCGGGTTTTGAATCAGAGCAAACTAAGAAGCAATCGCTTGGACTTTGGAGGCTCAAGGGCAACGCAGTAAATCGCCCTCGGTCCAGAATATTTATAATATCCCATGACTCAGAAGGCTTCTCAGCTGGAAGCTTCCTATCTGGCTAAGGTCAAGGGTCACAGCACAGGCTGCACTTTGCTCTGGGTCATTATGCCCGTCTCCTGACATCCAAGTTCTAAGAACATATATATGTGCTGGGATCACGCTGCTTGTGTTAACACCCAGGGGCGTGAAACGCACGCCAAACGACTTCAAGAAGCCCTCAGGCGTGGCCAACTGTACAGGCCGTGGTAACTGCTGGCCCCGGGGGCCCCTCCCTCTGCCATACATCCCTCGTGTGCACCCTCCCCCCCCACCCCTGACGTCAGGCCTGGCCACGCGGCTCGATTTTCTCAGGAGGACCACATGCCGCTTCCCGAGGGAAGGTTCAGAAGCTGTCCCGTGTTCCAACATCGTCTCCTCTCCCTCTGACAGCAAGGACTCAGGGATCGCTGCTTCAGCCCGGGTGCCCAGAACAAACCGGACACGGCTGCCCACGAGGGACACACAGCCGGGGAGAGAAAGAAACCGCTGTCATTGTATCGTTTGTGACCCCAATATCGCCTCGCTGACGCGCACCCGCTGTTTTTCTGCCCCTCCTTCTGTCTTCTGAGCCCCTTCCCTGGCCCTGTATGAGCTCAGTGTAACTTGCTGTGGTTGAAAATGTTGTTTACTTGGCCTACGCACCCTGTCACGCCATTCGAATCAAGTTTGGATTGAAAGGGCCTCTCGGAGACGGCCCTGAACCCACACACAGCACAATTCAGCAAATTCATTTTCTATTACTCCCCAATTATTGATACTGTATTTATTTATTTTTTTAATGTTTGCTTATTTTTGACAGAGAGAGACAGAGCGTGAGCAGGGGAGGGGCAGAGAGAGAGGGAGACACGGAATCCGAGGCAGGCTCCGGGCTCCAAGCTGTCAGCACCGAGCCCGACGCGGGGCTCGAACCCACGAACTTGAGATCATGACCTGAGCCGAATCTTTCCATAAATACAACCTTTAACGTACAGCCGGACACCAGACACGTGCTTTCTCTTGGCTGAGTGACTCTGACAAGCACATACTAGACCCTCATGACGCACCAGGCCCACGGGGGACAGGGGCACAAAGGTGAAGTCCTAGCTTCGGGAAAAGAATGCAGCCGAGACAGGTGTCTCTGTCTGTCTCTCTCTGTGGGTCTCCTCAGCCCCAGCCTTCGATGGGGATTTGTTTGGTGTATCCCGTCCTCAGAACAAATGTGTTGGGTAAAGGGACACCCAGAACCAGAGAGCCTGGAACCTCACCTCCATGCCACGCCGAGCCAGGCCACACTTCCTGCCCCCCACCCCAGGACTCCTTCACTTCCCTTTCCTGCCCATAATTGCCTCCAAACAAAAATGAGTAACCAAGCAATCGGTTTATCCTTGGCCAGTGGATACAGTGATCAACTTCCTCTCGGTTTGCCCAGGACTGATCAGGTTTTAAAACAGAAAGCCCCACCTTCCAAGAAATCTTCTGTCCCCAGTGAACCCGGACAGCTGGTCCACCTGACAGACAGAGGCTCTCTCCCTGTGCCCCCCCCACCCCCTCCCCGGAGATCGTGTGCACATCCGTGTATCTATCTACACCACCGGCCGACCTCCCACACCCACTGCCCGACCCCCCCTTTCCGTCTCCCCTGACCTCCAGCTCCATTAACTTCTTCCATTTTCCAGCCCCTTGGTAAGAGAGGAAATTCCCGCCCACCTTTCCCTTCCTCTGTGTTTCATTTATTTGATAAAAGTTAGCCCTAATCATCAAATAAGAAGAGAGTCAGGGATGTGGGTTTATCAAGAAAAAGTAATTACTGTAGGTGAAAACAAAATTTCAAAGTGAACTGAAGGATAAATACCAGGGTCACCACATCCCCAAATCTACCGAGATCTAGAAGGGCCCTTTGGACTTTCTAGAACGTTCCCCATGTATCTCTTTTTCCTCCTCCAAACAAACCCACTTTTCATAAAACACAGCTTTAAAGATACACAAAACACCACTGCAATTGTATTTTGTCTTCTTTTTAATGACTGCATTCATTCATCCCTTCATTCAGCAGAATGTTTTCCCAACATTGCAAACGTGCGTTACGGCAGAGACCGTGGCCACGAAAGGTCACGTTTATTTATTTATTTATTTACTTTAATGTCTATTCATTTTTGAGAGGTAGAGACAGAGCACGAGTGGGGGATGTGGGCTCGGAGCCCGGCACGGGGCTCGAACCCGCGAACTTGGGATCGTGACCTGAGCCGAAGTTGGACGCTTAACGGACTGAGCCACCCAGGCGCCCAGAAAGATCACGTTTAAAACCAAAGGCCACTTCAACTGCCCATCGGCCAACGGAAATCAGGATCAGAGACAGCTTAAGATGAGAAGCTGAAGCCAGAGAAACGGGGAAAGCAGCGGTGCGGGGGAGAACACTAAAGACAAGTCATACGTTTGGCTCCAAACCCCCTGTATCCCACGGGCTCTCAACCTCAGATGCACATCATCTGGGGAACTGGGAGAAAGAAAGAAAGGAAGGAAGGGAGGAAGAAAGAAAAGAAAAACCCCAAACCCTCAGTACCTGGTCTCAGAGTTTCTAATCCAATTCACCTGGGGTGCGGCCAGGCACTTGGGGAGTTTTAAATGCCCCTCGGGTGAGCCTAATGTACAGCCACGTTCGAGGAGCCCCGCAGCAGACCAAGAAAGATAAAAACACAACGGGTTACCAAGGTGCTCATTCTATGCAAAGAGAAAATCAGCCAGTTCCTGGGGAAAAGTACAGCTGTTCCTAACACACATTTCAATAGAGACTTCTTGAAACCTAGATTCCTGTAGCCTTTTCTGGCATGGCTTCCAAACCAGGCCCCTCCACCCCCAGGGAGCCCCAGGGCACCCATCCCAGGGCTGTTTCCCCCGCGGCTACTCGAAGCCTGTGCCGGCTGCCCGCCCCATAGCAGGTGCAGTGAACCCTGCCGCGCGCTGCTCTACCCGCCCTTCTCGTCCAGTCTCCAAAAACGCTCAAGGAATGATTCATGAGCTCACCTTAGAACGGAGGAGGGAACAGGTGGCTTGGGGGGGGCTCTGGGCACCACCTACTCTTTCAACGAGTGGCGATGAGCCCCTGCTGCCGAGGAAGAGCCCCAGCCCGGAGTGAGCACAATTCCTTGCCCGTGGGTCTCCATGCTTTCGTGGGAAGACCTGCTTCTCCTTCCCATGGAGTCTCGAGACAGGTCCCGAGGGTCAGAGAGGCAGCTTAGCGGTCCCGAGAGGAGGGTACTGGTAAGCACATCAAACAGCGGCCGGACAAGTAAGTGGGCGTGGGGCTGGGACAACATCCGATTCACGAGACCTAGTACAGATCCTGATGAACAGTAGGTGCTCGGCAAACATCCCATCTCCCCGCGATGACCGTGCTAGGAAGTCTGGCAAAGCAAATACGAGAGAAAGAAAAGAACTTCCGCAGCCGAGGACACATACAAACCGACACTGGGCCATCTCATGTCTTCCTTATTCCTTTAAGGGCCTCGGCCTCAGCGAGATAGCGACACGAAACTGCAACACGCGTCCTCACGTGGGGGCGTTCCGAGCTCTCTGACGTGTCCTGCGGATTCTGGGACGGGACCGCAAAAGGCCAGGCAACAAAAGACAAAAACAGAGACACTGGACTTCTTCAAAACTCAAACTTGGCGGGCTTCAACAAGGCACCAAAAACGTGAAAGAGAGCCCACAGAACGGAAGAAAATATTTTCAAATCGTGTCGCCAATAAGGGATTTGTATCCAGACTATGTGCAGAACTCTCAAACTCCACCGTGAAAAGACAACCCAGCTTCAAAACAGGGACAGGATGCGAACAGACAACGTCCCCAAGGAAGATTCTACAAACGGCCAAGAAGCACAGGAAAAGATGCCCGACAACATGGGTCGTTAGGGAAATGCGAACCAAAACCACGGGATACCCCCACTTGACAACCCCTAGGACGGTGGCAATGAACAGACAGACAGTAACAAGGGCTGGTGGGGACGTGCAGAAGCCGGACCCCGCATACGCCGCTGGGGGAATTTGAAACAGTAAGCCCATTTGGAAAACTGGCCGCTGCTGAAAAAGTTGCACGCAGAGTTGTTACTACGCGAGTGGCAATTCTGTTCCCGGGTATAAACCCAAGAGAAAGGAAAAGCCTATGTCCGCGCAGACACTTGGATGTGAACGTTCACAGCGGCATGATTTCGTAAGAGCCAAAAGGTGGAAACGACCCAAGTATCTTTTAACTGATGAACAGGTCGGCCAAAGGAGGTCTATTCAGGCCAGGGGACATCGTGAAGCCATAAAAACGAGTGAGGTTTTGAGAACATGCCACGACGTGGACGAGCCACGAAAACATGATGGTAAGTGCCGGAAGCCGGTTGCAAAGACCCTGTAGGATTCCATTTTTGTGCAAGTCCAGAACAGGGAAATCTATGGAGACAGAGAGTCGTGTCAGGGCTGCTCAGGGCCGGGAGGGGAGGGCGGGGATGAAGGGACAGGCTGGCGACAGCGATAGCCTAAGGGGTTTCTTTTGGAGGAGATGAAAATATTCTGGAAGTGATGGTGGCAATGGTGGCGCAGAACCGTGAATATACTAAAAACCGCTAAAGTGTGTACCCTCTATGTGGGTAACTGTATCTCAATAAAGCTGTTTTAAAAGGGCGCCTGGGCGGCTCCGTCGGTTGAGCGTCCGACTTCGGCTCCGGTCACGATCTCGCGGTTTGTGAGTTCGAGCCCCGCGTCGGGCTCTGCGCGGACAGCTCGGAGCCCGGAGCCCACTTCTGATTCTGTGCCTCCCTCTCTCTCTCTCTCTCTGCCCCTCCCCCGCTCATGCTTTTTTTCTCTCTCTCTCTCTCTCAAAAACAAACATTAAAAAAAAATTTAAAAACTAGAAGGTGTGTGAAGGCCAGCAAAACAACAACATAGCAACAACGCTGAGACTCCTGTGTCACCGGACTGGCCAAAACGATAAAGGGTGGCCACAGACTGTCAGCAGGCCCGTGGGCAAACGGGCCACAGCCGCTTGCACACATTGCCATCGGAAATGCAAACGGACACAACCCTCCCGAGGGGAATCTGGAGATAGCTAAGCATGTGAGCACGTGAGCAGGCCGGGCTCCCTGCAGACAGCATCCGTGTCTGCGTCCGGGCCACCCTCCGCCCTCCTCACCTGCACATGCGTGTGCCTGCCAACAGACCACCCGATGCGCTTGGCTCAGTGAGCTCAGGGAGCGGTCGGCGCATCGCTGGCTCGGCCGCGGTCACTGATGCCCGTCAAGGAGGCAGTGAGTGAACAGTCAACCACAGCCCTGGTTGTGCAGAAAGCAAAAGAAAAACAGGAAACCGAAACATGCCTGGAAGGGAAGGGGCTGGGATGGCGTTTGGGAAGATGGGCTGCGATTATGGGAAAGGCAATGAGAGGACCTGCTTTTCCTTAAGGTCAGAGACTGTCTTTTCCTCGTGTCACCATGTGGATCCTTTCAGGACCCAGGTGTCCAGCAGGGAGAACTGCAGGTGCAAAGGCCCGGGGGCAGGAAGAGGCCGGAGGAGGCAGTCCCGTCCATGGCAAAGCAGCGGCCCGTGTGACTGAGCTAAGTTGATGAGGTCAGAAAGGTGGCGAAACCATGCTCAATCTGAACCCTTCAGGTCACCAGAAGGACGAGGGCTTTCACTCTGAACACGACAGGGAGCCACTGGAAGGTTCTAGCAGGAAACACATGATCTGACGTATTTTAACAGCATCACTCTGGCCCCCTGTCGAGAGCAGACAGCTGGGGGCAAAGGTGGAAATGGCCTTCAGTTCCAGGTTGGAGCCAACCAGGGGTGATGGGGAGGCAAGGAAAAGTGGGCAGGAAGACCTACTCATGGAAGAAAAAGGAGAGGAAACCAACGGGGTCCTGGGGGGAATGGCCCCAAGGCCCCAACAAGGCGACATCCCCACATCATGGGCTCCTAGCCACTGTCCCAAAGCTTAGTGTCCCAGACCATTTCACAACAGAAGCAGAGACGTGGTCACTGATCATACAGGAAGAGTCCATATAGACCTCAAGCATATAGAAATAGTTAAAATAAATATTCTTTAAAGATGAGATGCCCTCCCGAGAAAGGGGGCAATCGTGAAGGCGAGAGGGGGACAGAGAAGAAGAGCTAGAAGGTTCTGAGGCTCTTGCCCATAGTGAGCTTTTAAGCCTCAATGCTATCACCTCCCTGTAAGGTGCTAACGGTCCATTAAGCACTGTTTCCAGCTAACTGCCCTGGTCCTCCTCCACCTCCAGAAGGCCTCTCCTGAAGGGTGCGGGTTAGGCCCCTTGGTTCCCCACCCCCTGCAGCAAAACCAACCCGAAGTCGGATGGAGGAGAGACCTTCATGAGGGCAGGGCTAGTGTGGAAACCAGGGACGGAGTCTCTGCGAGGCTCAGGGCCCTGGGAATGAGCACAGGCCAAGACAGGGGGCATAAGGAGCAGGAAAGCCACACGGTGACACACTAGACCCAGACCCAGAAGAGGAAGACTGGAGGCCAACTCCTGTCTCGGCGGAGCGCCGGGCTGGGCTGGGGTGGGCGGGGCTAGGGCAGGCACAACCCAGCGGCACTGTTCCATGGACCGCAGAGGGCTTGGTGTCCCCTGGGCTTGGCCGGCATCGCAGCTCTGCCAGGCTTCGCCTGCCTGGCCTCCCTCTGTCCCCCGTCTGTCCCCTCCACGCACTCTGCCTGTGCAGCCTTAGGCTGTCACCTTGGTCTCGGGTGAGCACGTTTCCTGGACATGTCCCACTTGGCTTAATTGGAGTCAAGGTCAACAAGAAAAAGAGTGGGTCCTTGAAGTGCCAAGTCTGTAGACTCGCGGCCGCCAGATACATTAATCAGGCCATTTCCTAATCTCCTTGGAGTGGAACACCGTGTGCTTAAATGCGTCCGCCCCCGGCCACCCGGCGCTCACCAGACCAAAATCTACAGAGAAAAACATTTTCTTCAAGAATCAAAAGAGGGGCGCCTGGGTGGCGCAGTCGGTTAAGCGTCCGACTTCAGCCAGGTCACGATCTCGCGGTCCGTGAGTTCGAGCCCCGCGTCGGGCTCTGGGCTGATGGCTCAGAGCCTGGAGCCTGTTTCCAATTCTGTGTCTCCCTCTCTCTCTGTCCCTCCCCCATTCGTGCTCTGTCTCTCTCTGTTCCAAAAATAAATAAACGTTGAAAAAAAAAAAAAAAAGAATCAAAAGAGTGGTAATTTTCTCAGTCATGAGCCAATTACAGAGAATGACAAGAAGAAAGAAAGAAAGAAAGGAAGAAAGAAAGAAAGAAAAAGAAAGAAAGTATAAAGAGAAGAAATCAAATGATGATTGACAGAAAAGCAGTGTGGCATTGGCAAAGCCACCAGATTGGGATTCACCCACAGGTTTGCAGCTAAGGAGCCATCAGCAGCCCTGTGCACAAATTCCCTCCCCGGCTCTTTGGGCCTCAGTTTCCCCAGCCTAGACTATGGCCCAGGCATCTGTTACTTCTGTCACTGCTCGCTCAGCAAACTCGTATTCGGTGCCTATTACGCACAAGAAGAGTAGCGTTTCCAGCTCCAAAAGCTTTGGACACGCCTTGCTCACGTCTGATATTTTAACACTGCTTCGTCGTTACCAAATGCTCCACGGACACCGTTTATCCCTACGACAAGGGAGCAAGGGCAGGAAAGAAACCATGCCTCGTGCTTTGGTAATCACTAGGGGAGGAAGGCGTTGGAAGACCCGGTCCCTACTCGATCGGCGCTCCTGGCTAGAGCTCTGCCCAGACCTGAGGGGCCGAGCCGCAAGCCGTCTGTCACACCTCCGATGTCACTGAGCACGGGGAGGGGCTCGTGCTCCAGGGAGATCTGGGCACGGAGCCTGGGACACCACGTGTCCCAGGCTGCGTGCCCTCTAGAGCTCTGGGACACTGCGCACGCCCAGGGATTCTTGGAAAATGGGGCGGGGAGGGTGGCTCAAGAGGTGACTTCCTAAGGCATGTGGAGGCCAGGTACCTATCGGGGCCCCTACCTGTCAAATGTGAACATGAAGTCAGTTGGAGAATGTCAAGCCCCTAGGAAGTGCTGGCGAACGTATGACTTAGAGACGTCAGGTCAGAGCCGTGAGTGTGCCCCCTGACCCCAGAGGGGTGGTGTGGGGTGATGCCTGCCGCATGGTGTGGCGACGGGGGAGGGGGAGGAAGCGGAGACGAAGTCCAGTCTATAAAACATTCCCAGGGCGCCTGGGTGGCTCATTCGGTGAAGCGTCCAACTTTGGCTCAGGTCATAATCTTACTGTCGGTGAGTTCAAGTCCCGCGTCAGGCTCTGTGCTGATGGCTCAGAGCCTGGAGCCTGCTTCGGATTCCGGTCTCCCTCTCTCTCTGCCCCTCCCTGCTCGCACCCTCTTTCTGTCTCTCTCAAAAATAAATAAACATTAAAAAAAAAGAAAGAGAGTCTCTAAAAACATTCCTAAAGCTCAGTGATAAGCTCTCTCCATACAAGTTTCCTTCTTGAGCGACTCCTTGACCTTCAGAATTCAGGGGCGGGCACGTCTTTGGGACAGAGGACAGGGAAACCGTGGGATTCCCTTCCAGGTCCAATTCCACAGACAGTGCTGTTTGGATTGGCTCCACCTTGACTGACAAGTCTGGTTGCATCCGTGCGGGTTTATGGGCCAACACACCAGCCATTTAAAACACACATGTCTACACAGGCAGACGCTTCCACATTCGTGCAAATGTACGTATGTGTGCCCGAACTTACGTCTGCAATGCCGCGGTACACCTACAGCCTCGGATGCAGGTCTACCTACGCACATACGTGTGGTACACACAGACAACTGATGGGCCACGTGCCTAGAACCTAGAACAAACTCTAAAGCTGGCATCTGAAGGCAAATGGAACCCAGAGACAGGGCTGTATTCCGTTCTGTTAAGTTCTAAAGCTTGTATGCATCAGACGCGGCCTACTGGCCCCGCGGGCCTGCCCTTCCCAAGGACGGCGGCATTGAAAAGTTGTCCAAGAAAGGCTGAACTATGTAGGACACGGCTGTGGCTGTTGCTATGTTTCTCGAATGTGTTGCCCTGCTGTTGTTTTCCCCAAAGTTTAATAAATTATGTCACCCACAAAATAATAGTTTCTGGAGCAAAGCTGAAGTGATATCTTGCTGGTGTGCTTCCAAGGAGAATGAATGGATCTGTCTTTCTCCTTCCAGGATCGGGGATCACGCGGCCTGTCTCTACCCACGTGGGGGTGAGGCCGCCCAAGGAAGTTTAGACTGGAACGTGAGACCGCTTATTACCAAACAAATTAACAAGATAAATTCGTGGAATCAGCAGACTCAAGGTCAGGAAGACTTGGGCCCCATTCAAACATCTGGACCGAAGCCGATGCTCTCTCTGATGAAGAGCAGATGGAAATTCACCCTCGTCACATCTCCCATCAGCTGAGGAGCCATGACCTATGGCGCCAACGCCCTCCGAGTTGGGCTTGAGGTGGAGAGACACAAGACCTGGGCCTCAGGAGGCTCACAGGGGCCATCTAGACCAGACCACGGCAGGGGGATGGGAGGGGGGGTAGCAGTGGGAACATGGGTACTCCAATCTGTGGCCTTGGCTCCGCCTTTGGCCATGGACAGGCTGGCCGAGAAGCTCTTCAACATTTCAGATTCCAAGCCCTCTTCCGGAACCTCAAGTCTTTGTGGGGGGGAGGGTGGGGAGTGCAGGTGGAGGGAAGTCATGGAGGAAGGAAGCACAGAACCCAATCCTTCCATTTCCCAGGCCTTTTCCAAGGGCCTACACCCTATAGGATGGGGAAACAAAGAGGTGTGGTGGGGCCATGGGAAAGTTAAGGCGGCTCCCCTCAGAGGTCCGGACTCTGGTCTGGCGTCTACTGGTGACCTCTGGGCCTCAGCTTACTCTTCTGTAAGATGGGGAGATGCTACTAGACTGTCTCATCTCCGACACCAGTCTAGCTCTCAGCTCCTGTCGTGGAGGTCAGTGGCGCTCCCGGAGGAGCTGGAGGAGGGCCTCCATTTACCAGAGGGGCAAGACAGGACTAGGCGGAGAGGGGGTCATGTGACACCTAGGTGAGGGTATCTCTCTGAGCAGTGTTTTTCAAATGCTGGCCCCTCCGGTAGATCATAAAATGACTCTAAGTGGGCCCTCCACACTAGTTTTTTAAAACTGAAACACGACAGAGTAGAGAATACCACCAGCCACCGGCACCGAGTGAGCAGTTGAGAAGCTTAATCCATTATTGTTACTGTTATGTCTGTTGTAGGTCCTGGTGCAAACAAACTCACGAGATAAACTCCCTGGGAATCAGCAGACTCACTGAAATACACTTGGGTGTGTTGGGTCGACTGTATCTATTCCACACTGGAATGGAAGCCCCTGGGTTAGGGGTTTCCGAAAGTTTCGTCAACTGGTAGCCCCGGTGTCTCGAACAGCACCTGGCACCAGCTAAATGCTCAGTAAAGATTTGTTTGGACAAACGCATCAGTATCGTTTCATGGAAAGGGAATTTCAGCGACCAGGAGGTGAGAGGTGAAATGAAACAAGGAAAGAGGAGGGGCCCCTGGGTGGCTCAGGGGGTTGAGCATCCGACTTCGGCTCAGGTCACGATCTCGAGGTTGTTGAGCTGGAGCCCCACGTCGGGCTCTGTGCTGACAGCGCGGAGCCTGCCCCTCCCCTGCTCGTGCTCTCCCTCGAAAATAAAAAAATAAAGATGACAACATTTTAAAAAGGTGCCTCGAGACACCTTCAGGCTCCTGGCTGCCTCCCACCCCTCCTTACGGGCGGAGGAGGAGGCCGCGTGACTGGACACCGAGAGTGGGAGGTGGTGGGGAAAAGGACCCACCTAAGAGATCGGAGTCCGTCCAACACCCCGGTGGCAGGACACCCACACTCATTTGCTCCGCAGCCCTGCGGTCTGCCGCTCGGGGCTCCGCTGCCTTCCTCCGGGGGCTGGGTTCTCCGAGGGTGATTTCGGACGGTTCCCGGATGGACACGATTTACCCTAATGCTTATGTATCTGTTGTTACGGTTTACGGTCAGCCACGCTGGTTGCTTTATACGAGCAGGTTTAAGCGAACCAATAGTGCTCAGGGTAAAAATTGTGCCGTTTGAGTGAATCACTGCAGTTTGGGACTAACTCACCCCAGGGGGCTGCCTCTGTTTCCCTGAGGCTGAGTCACACGGGACCCCAGTGGGAGATGGCGTGTCGGCCCAGGCACACACGCACGTGCGCACGGATGTGCGTGTGCGTGTGTGAATGTACGTGGGAATGGGTGTGTGCATGCAGCTGCGGGCATGTGTGTACTTGTGTGTTTAAATGTGTGTGTGCTGTGTGTGTGTGACTGTATGTGTGTACGTGTGTGTGTGTACATTCACGTGTGTGTGAAGAGCTGGGAGCATTCTTCCAATTATCTTTGCAAAATGAATCCTCTTACGATCACTACGGGTTTCAGGAAATAGTATTTTTTAAATTTTTTTCAATGTTTCTTTAGTTTTGAGAGAGAGAGAGAGAGAGAGAGAGAGACAGAGCACGAGCGGGGGAGGGGCAGAGAGCGAGGGAGGCACAGAACCCGAAGCAGGCTCCAGGCTCCGAGCTGTCGACGTGGGGACCGAACCCACGCCCCATGAGATCACGACCGACTGAGCCACCCAGGCGCCCCGGGAAATAGGATGTTCTGATACCTTTTCCGCATTTGCACTTTACAAAGTTTGTAAAGCCAAGGATGGTTCCACGGCTGTTCCGTGACACGTGGTCATAGATGAAGAGGGCCCCCCGGAGAGCTCGGTTGGGAACGGAGCCCAGTCGTTCTGCAAGGGGGTTTGTGTTTTAATGACACCAAGTGAGTCCCCACCTGCTTGCTGAATTGTTCTCGGGAGATCATCAAGGCTGTGATAACAAAAGTGGGCCTGGGGGCAAAGTGTGGGGGAGGGGGGTGCTGTGTGCAAAGCCTGTGCCTGCGGGAGGGGGCGCCTACAGGGGAGAATGGGTGAACGGGGCATGGAACCTCCCAGTGAACCACCGTGACCTTGCAGGAAGACTGTGGCCTGAGGCTGGGGCCTCTGGCTACGTGGTGTCGTGGTGGGCACATGGCACCAGTTGCGGCTGCGGGGGCGGGGGGGGGGGGGGGTGGTGGTGGGGCTGGCAGAAAGCTCCCTCCTTGGCAAGGCATCGAAGGGGAGCCCGTGGGCTGCTGGTAAATTCCCCCCGGGCACGGGTCAGGTGTGGCCGACCGGTAGGAGCGAGGGGCCTGCCCGGTGCAGATGTGAGTTAGGGGAGCTGGTCTTGGGTGACCTTTCATCGCCAGCTCTGTTCCTTCTTTCAAGCCACGTCACTGGGGGACGGCGGCCCCCTAGCGCTTCTGCCGGCCTCTCTGTCCAAGAACTGGTCCTCCTTAGGCCCTGGAAGACTGAGACCCCAGTTGGAGCATCCTGCTCAGGTTATACCCCCCTGGACTGGCGCCCCCCCCCCCCCCCATCTCCATGCCTGTCCTGGGGCTTTGTCATCCCCTGAAGACGCAGTTCCTCCACAGTGACAATGAGCTAATCTGGTACACGGAGTGGCCAAGTGCCAACAATGTGCCCTGGGAGGGCTGGCCTGGCCCTCGCCCCACGCCCAGCACCCCCTTCCTCTTGCCCTGCATGGGAAGTCTTTCTAAGTGGCTTTCCTTTTATTGCTGCCTTTATTTTATTTTTTTAAGTTTATTTGCTTATTTTGAGAGAGAGAGGGAGAGCGAATCCCAAGCAGGCTCCGCACCGGTCAGCACAGAGCCCGGCACGGGGCACCAACCCACAAACCATGAGATCGTGACCCGAGCCGAAGTCAGACGCTTAACCGACTGAGCCATCCAGCCGCCCCCGTGGCTTTCCTTTTAGACACGAGGCTTCCTTCCTCTGTGGTCGGGGTCACCAGAGGAGGCCGTGCACCCCTCTGACGTCACGCTGGCAGGGACCCATTGGGGCAGGTGACACAGCACACACAGGCAATCGACAAGCATCCCGAATCCGGACCGCTCGTCTAAGCCAGTTGTTAAACATTTACCAGCAGCCCGCTGGCCCTTAGACCCTGCGGCGAGGGTTCACACTACCCCCCAGCCCCGGCTGCAAAGCCAGATGGCAAAGGACAGGCTTCGGCGCTCAGCCTTTGTACCCCGACCAGACGAAACCTCCGACAAACCCCTTACATTTTCTGATGGTCGCGAAACGAGAAAACAAAACCAAGGATAATAAATAACTTCGAAGATGAAGTTCAAATGCAGTCTGCACACATCATCTCGTTTCTCCTTCACATCCAGGGCAGGCGAGGAAGGGGCGGGGGCTGGCAGAGTCGCCCGGAGCCACGGGGACAGGCCCAGGGGCTCGCTCTCGGGCCTCGAGAGGCCAGCTGCTCTGCTCGGGGAAAGGATTTCCTGATGAAGTGGCTCTGGAGAAAGTTCTAGCAGTTGGAGCTCTCTCCCACCCTTGGGGCTCGGGCAGTGCTGGCGACGCACCCGTTTCCTTGAATTCCTCTGCTAGATTTCGAGTGATCTCGGGATCCCGGAAGATGGGTGGGGAAGCGCTGGGTCAAGGCGCTGCATGCCTCAGTTTCTCCCCCATGTCTATTTGCCTCTGGCTGGAGGGGCAGGAGAGCCAAAGACAGAGGGTGAAAAGAAACACCAACACTGTTGTGTCCTCGCCCCGGGGTGGCCTTGACTCAGCACTACGCGCTGGGGGACTTCAAACCACACACATGTATTCTCTCCCCGTTCCAGAGGCTGAAAGTCCCAAATCCGGAGGTGGGAGAGCTCCCTCTGAGACCTGGAGGGGACAGTCCTCCCTTGCCTTTTCCAGCCTCTGGTGGCTGCCGTCACTCAGTCTCTGCCTCGTCCTCACACGGCCTCCTCCTCTCTGTGGGTCTGTGTTTCCTCTCCTCAAAAGGACACTGTCCTAGTGGGTGAGGGGCCCGCCTTGTCATCACAACCAAAGCCATCTGCCATGACCCTCTTTCTAAATAACGCCACATTCTGAGGTACTGGGGGAGGGGAGGGAGGACTTCGATGTCTCTTTTGGGGGGACACGATTCAGCCCACCGCACCTGCTATGTCTGGGCAGGACTAGTCGGGGAATCTGGCCGTGCTCACTCCCCAGTGCTCTGCCATTTTCCAGAGGACAGCGTAGCGGTCCCAAAGACGGGCCCCACTGGGCGGCAGGGTGCCCAGCCTGGGGACCCCGGACACTGGAGGGCAGTGCCAGTGAGGCTGAGACCCTTGGCACCACAGACCGGCTGAAATGAGGCAGGAGGGGACACAGAACCACGGAAGGTACCCCTCCAGAAGGTTTCTCCTGGAAGAAGAGATCCAATTTGCCTGTTGATTTAAACTGCTAAGTGATTAGAGAACACGCGATTACTCCAACTCAGAGAGGGAAGAAAGGAGCATCGGGCATAAGGAGACTTGTCCTGTGCTCTGCCTCCAAATAACCTGATGTGGTGAATATTCCGTGTCTCTCAGGGTTGGGAAACTGAGGCTGAGAAGCAACCGTCCTCTTGGGATAAACCAGCCCAAGCTTGCAGCCAGTGGAGGCATCCTGGGCCTGGATGTGAACTCAGGTGTTCAGATTCCAAAACCGTTGAGTTTTCCCCCAAGTGCCTTTGCACTCACGGTAACCGCACTGTCCTGTGTCCCGGAAAAATGTCCATGCCCGTCCCCAGTGCCTGCCCACCTGGCCAGGTTATCTGTCCAGTGAAGCATAGAAAGACACTCGGGGCCAAGGAGGAAAGGGAAGACGTCCTGATCCCCTGTCACAGCGGCTGACGATAATCAGATTGGAAGCCAAGTTCTAGAACAGCGAATCAGGAACCCTCAAGACTTTCTCTGCCTCCAGAGGCCGTGACCTCCACCTGCTTCCACCCCCAAGAAATAAGTCGGGCTACGGATCGGGGGGCACAAGTTCCTCCAGCAGTGACGGCCAGGGCACGTGCCAAATGCTTTCCTCTCTGTCTCAACACCTTATTCTGAGAAACAAAGAACTTCTACTCTTCCCCCTAAGACAACCACTAACTAGCAGACTTCTCATGGCCTGGTAGGGAAATATCACAAAACAAACACACACCGAGCAAAGGGAAGAAAGAAAAAAAAAAACAAAAAAACAAACCTCAGCAAAGGCCGGAGTTCAGCTTGGTGATGACAATAAATTGTGAAAGGCCAAACCCACAAACTTTCCGGAGAGGGAGTGCATCTTCCTGCTGACATAATGCACTTGGGCACTTTGCTAAGAACAAGTTTTCCCCGTTTGAGGCTGGCAAGTCGGGGGCCTCTGCAAACAAGTTGCTTCTGCTTTTGCCAAGCAGCTCCCCCTTTTCTGGAAAACTTCTGCCCCTCTCGCCACGAGTGGGCCGCTTCCGTCGCTGGCTGGGCCCTGGATATTCATCATAAACACGGCAGTTGTGGGCGAGCTGTTTTTTTCTGATGTTGATGTTTCTCTCCAAAGTCGGCTACAAGTGGAAATTTCCGTATTCCCCCCCCCCCTCTTCAGCAGAAATTACAGGCTTCGGTTTTATTGTTACTGTCAAATCCTTAACCATTAACCCTTGACACCCCATGGAGCCCTAAAGCAAACAGCCTGGAACGCGTTCCTGGGGCTCGGGGCCACGGACGCTTTGGGGTGGGGGTGGTCTCATGTGTCAGGAGTACCAGGGGCGGGTGCTTCTGGGAAAAAGCACCAGAAGCCTTGCTTTGCACAGACCCTCCTCCATACCTCACGTCCGTGTGTCTTACCCTGTGTCACCACCTTCCATAAACTGAGCGCACCTTCAAGCCTATCACCGCTGACACTCACTCCTTGGATGCCTTGGCTTCCCACTGGGGCCGTGCCCTATGTCCACCCAGGTGAGGGGCTCACCTTCGCTCCCCTCAGCTGGGGCACAGGGACAGCAGTCGCGGCCCAGAGAAGCCCTCCGGTGACCCACATGGGAAGGCTGGCCTTGCCTATCTCCTGCACCTCTCCCCTCCCCTCCCCTGCGTCTAGAAGAACACCCGCTTCAAAGCAAACCGTCAATCAGCACCGATGAGTGGATGGATAGATCGGAACCCCGCACCTGCACAAAGCCTGCGAACCGTTTGGCGGGGCGGCCTGGCCCCTGGGAGGTGGGAGCGGCTGCGGCCTTAGGAAGGGAGAGTAGGAGCCATCCGTCCTGCCCGGCCTAGCCCAGCGCCAGCCCAGGGCACAGGAGAAACACTCCATCCATCGCCTGTCACGAGGTGCATCGGGGCCGCCGAGGCCAGCTTGTGAGGTCCAGAGCTCTGGCCGGGAGTGTAGATTCCACCCTAGAGCCCCGAGGTTCCCACGGTAATGCTGTCACCCTAAGGGCCCCCCGCCCCACAGGAACACGGCTCAGATCTTCACCCCCTCCCCAGAAAGCCAGGACCCCAGCTTTTCCTCTTTTCCATCTCAGAGCCTCGAGTGGCCCCGACTCGGCCCCCACCAGCGGGAGGAGGGACGCCAGCTCCTCGGCGGCTCCAGCTCGGGACTAGATTGATTTCACCCTGGGGAGGGGGCGGCTGCCTCCAATGGCTTCCTGAGCATTCCACGGATACACCGAGTGTCTCCGGAATCTGGCCTGAGGTCACTGTTTCGTGAACCCCTCGCAGAGCTCGCCCCCCGGGAGACGCGACGTGACAACTTTCTCTCTTCAACTTTTTAAAAGTAGGTGACGATAACGGGGCGCCTGGGTGGCTCAGTCGGCTAAGCGTCCGACTTCGGCTCAGGTCATGGTCTCACGGTTCGTGAGTTCGAACCCCGCGTCGGGCTCTGTGTCCAGGCTCAGTGTGGAGCCTGGAGCCTGCTTTGGATTCTGTGTCTCCCTCTCTCTCTGTCCCTCCCCTGCTTGTGCTTTGTGTCTCTCTCTCTCTCTCTCTCTCAAAAATAAATAAACATTAGAAAAAAAAAAAGAAGTAGGTGACAAATGTGACCAGGACGACAGGGCTGGCTGCGTGCGGGCTCACTGTTTGCAGGCCTGCCTCTGACGGAGGGACCCACGGGGCCACAGCCTGGCCACTCGGCGGGAGTCCAGAAGAAGGAAGAGAAACACTCGATTTCAGCAAAGGGGGGCAAACCAAAATGCCAGGGCCGTCAATCAAATAATTTGCATTTCTGAGACTTCGCTTTTTAAAGATGATTCTTAGATCCCTTGTTTCATAACGACAATTTCAACCATTTTATAGGGCGGGTGGATCAGATATTAGGTTGAACTCTAGGCTTTTCATTCTCGAGGTTAAAAAAAAACATGGTCAAATATTGGATATTTCATTTGGTTTAACCTCCTATCTTCAACTGCTTTTCACCATCGGGGAAACGGGGCCCGAAGATGACAGGGGGACAAATGTGACTCAGACCCAGACTTCCCCTCCCAATCCAGGCTCTTCCTGAGAACCCGTCGCATTGCTTCCGGCCCTGCCGAACCACGACCGAATCCAGGCCCCTTCACGTCACAGACGCGGAAACTGTGGCCTCAAGGCCAGGCCCGGCCATCTGCCCGACGACGCTCAGATCATCGGCCGCAAAACCGAAGCCCCAAAATCCCCTTCCTTTAGCCCAGCTCACTTCTCATTTTATGACCTGGCCATGCTGTGTATGTCCTAAAGACCTCCTGCCCCTCCAGCCACTGTCAGGTTTTCCTCTAAAGATCGTATTCGAAATGAACCTCCAAGCGGTTGGATTCAACTTACAAATTCCAGAAAACATCGTTTCCCGGTCGGCGTCTGTAGGTGGGTATCTACACGTCTGTCTCCGTCTCTCTTTGCACACAACACACGCACGTGCACGCACACACGTGCACACCTGCATTCAGGGGACCCTCTCTCTAGGGCTCCGGAAGTGCACGCTCCCGTGTGGCTGGGTGTGAGGCCGGGGGTGGCACGGTCCTCGACCTCCACCAGCGCCGTGGGGGGCTGGGGCCGGAGAGCCCCTGCCCAAAGAGCGCCCGTGTGTGTCCCCCTGGCACGGCGTGGGCATGTGGAGGTAGATCTGGGTCCCCTGAGCAGAAGAACCGTGTGCGACATCCAGGCAGTGCCCGCCCCCCCCCATCTCTGCAAGGGTCAGGCAGGGGCAATCCGGCTTCTGTCCGGAAAGGACGACCACCTGATGTTTGAGCCCGACGGTTCACGGGGTCTTAAAGACCTTCTGGAATGAAGTCCACAGGGGCTAGGTGACCCCGTCTGAGCCTGTACAACGGAGCTGGGGCTCGGCTCTCCTGGGTCCTAGGAGAGCCTTTTACCTGCACTCAGACACAAGGACTGCCCCACTCCCCATGCATACCACCATCCAAACCCCACTGTCTACACCCCACGGTCCACACTCTACCATCCAAGGAGACAGCAGGAAGATGGGTGCGTGTGGGATGTGCCATCAGGGAAGTAGGGCGGGTGGGAGGAGGGAAGAAAAGTGAGGGCAGAAATAAAAAGGACCAGGAACGGGCCCAGCTCCACGCCCCCACCTGGCATGCCGCCCCCCGGAGATTTGTTTGTTTGCTTGTTGAACTAGAAGTTATGAGAAAAAGAAAAAAAGAATGTATCGGGTCCCAGTGAGAACTTAATTTGAGCCTGTCTTCATGACCGAGAGGACGCTGCAATGCAGCGAGATTAAAGCACACAAGAGGGGGGAAACAGCAGCCACAGCCAAACCAAGCGGGGCAGGTCCGGAGAGACGCTGCACCCACAGCCACGAGTCCTGGCCCTGGCAGGCACATGCCACACGTTGTCTCTTGGGGCTTATCCAACATCACAGCCAAACAAATGAAGAAGAGATTTTCATAGTTATAATTCATTCAAGTTTACTGCAGGCGAGGCACTCTACGGGGCGTCGTTTTAGGCTCCAAACGGCCCACAGGTGGGCAGCCTTCCTGCTTGTTTACAAAGGAAGGAAATTAGATTCGGCCACGCCACGGGCTCATCTAGTTAAAGATACAACAGGTGGGAAACCCAGGGCCCCAGATCTCCTGGTCAGGACCTTGACAAGACCCGGAATCTAAGGAAGGGTCCTGAGGAACATGCACAGGTGACAGGCAATCTCCATCCTGTGATGCATGCAGCTCCTGGGCAGGCCTTTCTAGAACCCTCTGTACCACCTCACTGGGACTTGCAGGGGGGAGTGAGAAGAAATCTTACAGGGTAAGAGTTTGGAGGCAACCACACCTGCTTCAAATATTGCATTTGCCGGGGCACCTGGGGGGCTCAGTCGGTTGAGCATCTGACTTCGGCTCAGGGCATGATCTCACGGTCCGTGAGTTCGAGCCCCGCGTCAGGCTCTGCGCTGACAGCTCGGAGCCTGGAGCCTGCTTCGGATTCTGTGTCTCCCTCTCTGCTCCTCCCCTACTCATGCTCTGTTTCTCTCTCTCTCTCTCTCTCTCTCTCTCTCTCTGTCTCAAAAATAAACATTAAAAAAATTTTTTTTAATATTACACGCGCCTTTCACCAGCTGTGTCTCATGGGCAAATACTCAGTCTACCTGAGCCTCAGTTTCCCCAACTGTAAAAATGGGGGGAATAATATGAACCAGACAGGGTCGATGAAGTTTTCAGCGACAGGATACGTGAAAGTGGCCATGAAGATGCCCAGCACCTAACGGAGGGCCCCGTGAACACGGATCTCACAATTTCATTCAGCAGTGACCTGACGGGTGAAGAAAGAAGCAGGCAAGCCTCACGGCACGAGGGGCAGTGTCCCCACAGGGACCTGGCTCACCAGTGCCTCTCGGCGGGCGTGGTAACCCAGGGAAGAGAATTGGGTCAGGAGGCAGGTTTTTCAGGCCTGGTGAAACCTTGCCCCAAAGAAACCAAACAAAGGATGAGAAGAGATTCAGGGCAGGGAGACGGACGAAAACGGAAAAAAATTAAAAAGAAACACAAAGGAGGAGAGAAAATAGAGCAAAGGAGGGGGGAAAGGGAACAGATGACAAGAGAAAGGGCTGGTGGGAAGCGCGCGGCCTGAGTGCCTGTCTGCGTCTTTCAGCTTTGACAACGAGGGCACCCTTTGAGGGACCACAGACAGCGTAATTTCGGGAAAGCGACGTTAGGAAAAACCCCGCGACCCATCCGTTCTCAAGCAGCCAAGGACCGGCCACTGCTCTGGAGGATGTGTGCGGACGATGTAGGCCGGTTAGAGGCGGAGGCCACGAAGGAGAGTCAGGGCCTGTCCTGGGCCGAGACGAGGGGCAGGGGAAGGACGGCACCGTATACGAGATGACATGATGGTCCAGGGCGGGGAAAACGCACTTCCTTTGCCCGCGTGGCATTCAGGATGCTTCTTCTCTTGCCGGCTGGCTCCCCGCTACAGACCACGGAGGCACACAAGCTCAGCACTGGGGCGTCACCTGCCACAGAGCAGCTGGGCCCAAGGGGGACCCATTAGCCGGCCCAGAGAAAGCCTTCAGACTCCGTCGTCTGCCTGAGTCGTCAGCCCGTAACAAGGGCTGAGGGTCGCTCACCCCTCCCTCTCGTGTCCTCAGGGCACACGGCCCCCCAGACCACGGGGCTATAAGGTGCGGGGGCTCAGCACGGGGCTCAGGTGCCAGAACGCTCGGGCTCGGAGCCCGGCCTGTGCTGTGCACGGATTCCCGCCTGCAGAATGGGGGCGCCCATAGGACTCGCCCGGTAAGTAAACTGGGCTCGGCGACAAGCCTCAGCCGCTTCCACCGCCCCGTCGTCCGTCCATGAGCCACTGTTTCCCTTCCTTTCTCTCCAGGCCGACCCCGAGTCACATGCCACCCAGACGGCACGGTGCGGGGCAGACCCCACCCCTCCCTCCCACCTCCAGCACAGCTCTGACCTCTGTTCCTCCTCCCCTGGGGACAAGCGTCCAGGCCGAGGGGGCCCCGGGGCCCAGGGCCAGGGCCGGCCCTGATCTGATGACTGACTGACCCAGCACAGCTCTGACGTGTCCGCTGAGGCCTTCGTGAGACCACCTCGCACCTCACTCCCTCCTCCCCGAATAGCCACGCGTCTGTCCCCGAGTCTGAGTCTGTCCACCCGAGAGCCCAGCCGTGACATGTGGGTGCCCCTGGTGGGGGACCAGAAAGACCAGCGGAACATAAATTCCGCTGGGGAGTGAACCAGAGCCTTCTGAGGCAAACCTGGATGTAGGTCAGTGTCTCTCCCGTCCGTCACAGAACAGACTCCCGAGGCTTCTGCGGGGAGGGGACACCGCGCTGCCCGGGACCGCCGACCCCGGGGGAAGTGACATCTGGGCCACTTCTGAGCCGTGCCGCCAGGGGACGCCGGTGGCCGCGGTCGTCCGGGCTTCTCTTCCTCTCAACAGGAAGTCCCACGTGCGTGTGGAAAAGGGTGGGATGTGGATCGCCCCCCTCGGAGACGTGTGGCTCTCTAAAGAAAGAAGCCAAGGACGCCAGGGACGCGTTGGGGTCTTCGGTCCCGGGATTTTCACCCCCACGGCAAACGGGCGCTTGACCCGCAGCACGACTCGGGGGCCTTCTTGGGGGGGACCTTGGGGACGGGCCTTCGTGTCCCCGCCTGCCTGAGGCTTCGCGCCCAGAAGCGGGTCCGCAGTTGGCATCAGCACCCAGCGCCGCCCTTTGCGTTGTCAGAGCCGCGTGGCCCATGACGCTTCGTGTTTCTCTATGGCACCTGCTAGGCCACCCACCAGCTAGGCAGCGAGTCCCCACGTAGGTGGCGGGATCACGCTGGGCCCCGCCCGTCCGACCCCGTGGGCCTCTCGGACGGGAGGAAGGCCTCCTCCCGGCCCCCCGAACTGCGCCCTGGTGCGTGAGGACTGGGTGCTAACACGCCAGGGGTACGTGCGCAGCTCTGTCGGGGGTCAGTGTTGAGCTGGGTGACAAGGAACCGACCCCTGTGCCCACAGGGGTCATCAGGGCAGCAGAGGGAAATCTCTGGTTACAGGACCGGCCCGAGCCATCAAAGCCGGCGGACGGATGGACGTGACGGACGTGAGGTTGGGAGGGAGCCTCCCTTCTGCCATGCGGTCACCGTCTTGCCACTGTGGGCCCGGGCCCCCGCCTGCTGGGACTTCGGGCCGGGAGGACAGGAGGCAGGCGGGCCCCTGCGGTTTCGGCAGGTAGCGCGAAATGCCAGCCCTGGCCGGGGGGCCCTTCCGCCCCCCCCCCCCCCCCCCCCCGTCGAAGCCCCATCGCCCCATCACATGCCTCCATCCCTCTCCGAATCGAGGACTCGTCAGCAGCCTGTGAGGAACAGATGCAAAACAGACTCTATGCCTGAGAATCGCACACGGTACCCAAGTCCTTCTGGGAGGCAGGTGGGGGTTGATCTCACCTCACGGGGGGATGAACCGGAAGACAGAAGGGACAGAAGCTGGCACCCCCACCCAGCTCCCAGCAGCTCCACCCAGAGCTGTCGTCCCCGGCAGAGGCCATGCCCATGTTCCATGATCATTCCGTGTTCAGCTAGGGGCTCAACCCCTCAGCCTCTGCGGCCCACACCGGCTCTCCCTGCCGGCACAGCACCTTGGCCGTTTGAACTCTCTCGCCGTAACTAAGGAGATCTGCGACATAAATACGTGCGCATATTTAGCCACAGCACGACAAGGGATAAAAACAAATTCACACCTGGGGCACCTGGGTGGCTCAGTCAGTGAAGCGTCCAACTTCGGCTCAGGTCATGATCTCAAGGGTCACGGCTTCCAGCCCCGCGTCAGGCTCTGTGCTCACAGCTCAGAGCCTGGTGCCTGCTTCAGATTCTGTGTCTCCCTCTCTCTCTCTCTGCCCCTTCCCCCGCTCGTGCTCAGACTCTCTTTTTCAAATTAAATAAACATTAAAAACAAACAAATTCGCGTTGGAAGGTATAATTAAGAATCACCTCCATTGAAAAAAATAAAATTATCTTACCATGGGACTCTCCCAGAAAACCTGGAGTGGGGTGGTGGCACAGCTATATTCTTAGGGTGATCTTACCCATGGGTCCCCTTTATAGGAGCGGGGAAGCCAACATTCTTGATCTTCCCCTTGGACCTCATTTCATCCCCCGCTCCAAGCCCTGTGAGGTGGGGACGATTAGCCACATTTGACCGGTGAGGACACTGAGGCTCAGAAAATACCAGGAAATGGCCCAAAAGACAGTGAACCAATGGTAGCACTAGAATTGCAACGCGGGCCTTTGATGCCCAAACCTACACCCCCTACCACGACACCCTCCTACAGAGCAGATGAAAACCACCACGGTTTCCCTGCTCACGCAAAAGATTCTGTTCTAGAGACAGTCACACAAATAACAGCTAAGTCCGTGTCTGTTGCCTGGGTGGGGGAGGCTCCCCCCTCCTCTGGTCTAAAGGCGGTGAGGCCGAGAGGCTGGTACCTGGCCTTGGGCCAACCGTCCCCTCCCTCTCTGCTTGTGAGGGCATCTTACGTCCGTCTAGGTGCCGGCCCGGGTTCTAATCAGAGAATGATCGCGACGCCATCTAAACTACCGCCTGACATATTGACGACGCTCTTAACAAGTCAGTTAGCCTGAGCAAAAGCCCAAATAACTTTCTCAGGTCGGAGATGAGGGGACAGAAGAACGAATATAATAACGTTCCTAAAAAACTGCTCTGTTATTGAACCAATAAAACATGGTTTGCCTGAAAATGATTTTTCCATAAGATTTGTAGATAATGGATTCACCCAGATTTTTCAGAATTAGCAGACCGAGGGAACCAAGCATTTGGATTCTCCAAGACTGCGCATGTTTTTTTCTTTCCCCCAGTTACTCGGGCTTCTGCATTTGCTCACCAATATCCTCAATGTCAATGTTCGAATTGGCCGCACGGAGGTGGTTTCCCAGGGGCAAGGGCATGGAAGTACAGACGTATGCTATCCTCAGGGAGCGTGTGATCTAATTAAGGAGACAAAAGTCTGGCCACCCTTGCGCCAATCCAGGACAACTCTGAAGGACCATCCCGGTTCCGGAATGTTCCAGTGGGTCAGCTAAGGTCTTCCTTGTGACTCCTTCACAGTCTAACTTCTCCCTCTGTCCCATCTGGCTTTCTTTCCTTCCCCTGCCACCAGAGGACCAAAGCTAGAGGCCCAAAATCGTTAGCTAAGAGCAATGTTTAGGTGAGAGTAACAAAGATCATTTGAGGGTAGCTCACCATTAAATAGGCATACAACCAAATATGTCCGTTGGACCTTAAGTTTCTGCATTTTGTTTATTATGATTTTATTATGGTAATAAATTCTTTTTTTAATTAATTTTTTCAGCCACTGAAAACAGAACTGCTTTGACTTTGTTTTCTGATCTAACCCAAGGTGTAGGTCTCTCTGGCAGAGAGCCACAGTGGGGCAGGCAGATGGGACTGTGGCTCTCCAGACGCCTTCCCTGCCACAAAGGCTCGCCTCGCTCCCCAACATCCCTCCAGGAGGAAACCTGGTTTGTCCTCCCTGCTTTGGCCCTGGCCAATCATGTGACCTCTGGCAAGTCCCTTAACCTCCCGAGGCTGCCTCTTCATTCTGAGGGGTTCCCGGTCAGCTCCCCCACCTTCTCTGGCACCTGGCAGGGAAGTCACCTGGCTGGGTTACTCCCTGAGACCGGTTTGGTACAGCTGCCCGGCATTTCCCTCTGTCTGTGAGCTGAGGACATTCTATTTCCTGTGCCCCACACTCATGTCAATCTCAAAATACACTTCACAAGCAGAGAAAAGTGACAAGGAAAGCAACTTCTCTGTCCTCCTGGCACTGACCTCTCCCCACGAGCCAAACGGCACCTCTGACACTCGCCCGTCTCCGGTGATGAAATGGAAGGTTGGGCGACCCCGTCAGAGGCCCAGCTTCGCGAGGACCCAGTTCCACCACTCCTGTGTCACTCAAAGCCCCCCGGAGCCCAGCTGTCTTCCAGGAAGCCCTGCTTCCTCGCTGGAGCCCAGGGGAGACCCAGACTGCAATCCTCGTACACGATCTCAGCATAGAAGAATTACACATCCACGTTACATACTAAATACACTCCTATATGTTAGTTCTATAATTAAAACAAGTATATATTAATTATATAACAGTAATTATTAAATAACGTTATTATGTAATATATAAACCCACTTAAGACCTTCATATCGTCTTACATATTATAATTCAATAACATGTCAATAGGTTATATTTATATAGCCATATGTTAACGTGTATTTATGTAATAATATGATCAATATGTTGATTACGTATAATACTAATTATTACATATACTATATACACTTCAGAAATAGTAAACGTGTGTTGTTTTAAGCCACTATGTTTTGGGTTGTTTTTTTTTTTAATGTTTATTTATTTCTAAGAGAGAGCGAGCACGAGCGGAGGAGGGGCAGAGAGACAGGGGGACCAAGGATCTGAAGCAGGTTGATATCAGTGAGCCCGACGCGGGGCCCGAACTCACAGACTGCGAGATGGTGACCTGAGCCAAAGTTGGAGGCTCAACCAACTGAGCCACCCAGGCGCCCCTGGGGTGTTTGGATGGCAGCGCAGGTGAACTGATATGGTGACAGATGTTCAAGGCTCCTCTGCAGCCTCTAAGCCTGGTCGAGAGAAGGTCACAATTGTCCTCTCTGAGGCTTGCACGGTGCCTGGCACACAACAGGCCTTCGCGAAGCGTCTGCTGACCTACCAAGAGAAAGCTCGGTGGCTGTTTGGCAGAAGACTCGACACAGGATTTTCCAATTCCTGGTTTAGTGCTTATTCGAATATTCCATTATTAAAAAAAAAAATGAAAAAGACCTACAGAATAAAGAGCTATGAAATTATAGAAGGTGGATTGTTTCTTTTTGAGATGAGAAAGATAAAGAATTGCTTTCAATGACCTTCCTCTAAAAAATGTAGGAGCCATTGGGGCGTCTGAGTGGCTCAGTCGGCTGAGCGTCCGACCCTTGATCTTGGCTCAGGTCGTGATCTCATGGGCCTGAGACTGAGCCCCGAATCGCGCTCTGTGCTGAGCTGCTTGGGATTCTCTCTCTCACCTTCTCTTTCTGCCCCTCCCACACGCGTGCACGTGAGCATACATGCTCTCTCAAAAAAAAATTAAATAGAAATAAAAATGTAGGAGCCACGTAAAGTGTACTGAGACCTGGCAAACCACTAGAGGACAGCTGTCCAGACCAGGTGTTTCGTTTCTTGCGTGCCCATCACGTGGGTGGTGTCCCCTTCCTACTGAGCAGTCCTTACCTCCCACCCCCATGCTGCCACGCTGCCTGGACTGGTCTCGAGGCATCAAAAGCCCGGGGCTGGAGTGGGGCCAAGCAGAGACATCAAAAACCCAATGAAAACACAACCGAGAGTTTTCTAGGCGGGTTAGGCTAGAATAGCTGTGAGCCACAGACAGCCTACCCCCTTTGTCTACGGTGAGGCTAGGAACACTGATAACAGTAGGCTGATTGGTGAGATAGAGAGGTGGCTTATATAAAAATATAGGCCTGCCACATGGCAAGTGGTCCATCAGTGTTAGCCAAATCTGACAACCCTGCCATCCCAGGTGGTATCTTATAATTGATGATATTGATTAGTCATAGCTACTATGAATGAAACTACCCATCGAGCAGTGTCCGAATTTCGAGGAGGAATCTCTCTGGGGTGTTTGATTACATAATATGCTATAGACAAGAATGGGGCCAGGTGATCACACCCTCAAGGCCCCGACCCGGTGGCTGTCGGCATGGCCCATGCCGCAAGGGGTGAAACCAAGAGGAAGGAACCCAGAGCTGCCTCTGTCCTCGCATGACCTTCCCTCGGTGTCTGCGCCCTTCTCTTTATAAAAGGGCGCCAGTCATCCTGGGTCAGGGGCCCAGCCTAATGGCCTCATCTTAACCGGGCCAATCACACACGCAAAGACCCTATTTCCAAAAAAGGTCCCGTGCACAGGCACCAAGGAGTTAGGACTTCAGCAGATCTTTTGGGGGACACAATTCAACCCATGACCCTGTTCATCTCTGTATCCTGAGAACCACCCCATCGCCTGGAAAACAGACAGAAATGAATCGACTGGCTTCCCAGTGCCAGCTTTAACCCCACCTACCCGTAAATGTGATCCCCAGCCATCCCCCAGCCCTCCTTCTCTTTTAAGAGCAAGAAGTCGGTGTCCCATGGCCGGGTTGTGTCCTTCCTCCGGCTCCCCCATCCCCCCACCCTCCTCCCACCCCCGCTCCGCACAAAGGGAGGTCACCCCAGTGCCGTCCTGAGCTGGGCTCTGCAGCCGGCTGAGCCCTCTCCGCAGCAAGGGGACAGCGATGCAGGGCTTCCCACAGCCTCGGCCTCGTGGAAAAAAGGCTGGACCCCTGGGGCCACCAAGAGCAAACCGGTCTCTGTTGCACACTGTCCAGCAACCTCACTGCCAGGTCAGAGTACATCAAAACACAGAGGCCCTGGCAGAAACCCCAAAGCCTGGATGATATCTGATTGGTCTGTGACAAGCCCCTGAGCCGGCAGAGAAGGGCTTCCTGTCAACAGGAAGGAAAAGAATGGAGACCAAATTATTTTCAAAGTAGGCAGTGGAAGAACGAGGTAGTGAGGTTGGGATTAACCATGTCGCCGTGGGCCACGCCAGCTGTCCCCTGGAGGCCAAGCCGGGCCCGGGAAGAGCCGACCCCTTCCTCTGTCCCAGCTGCATACGCTGTGCAGTGGGGTCTCTAAGGATCCCCGTGGGTAAGCCTCAGGGACACAGCTTGACCGTCACAAGGCTCCTCTGCCCCGTTAGAGGAAGATCACAGTCAGTTCACCAAGCAAATTAAGGACTCGGTCTCAGCTCTTGACGGCTCTGCGCCTCATGGGCCTTGATTTGCCCTAGATTTTAAAAGACCCTGACGACAATTTGACCGCTGGTTTGGCATCATGGGGTTTCAAGACGGTTTGGGCCACCGTCTTGAAAGAGGCAGGAGACAAGTGGTGTTTTCGCGTGCCATCATATTCACTGTTCTGGGTCAAAGGGAGGGTGGCTGGAGGGGAATGGGGAAACAGAGCTGGATTCTAACCCAGCTCTGTAGGGACGGCTGCCCTGTTTAGTAACAAGGGTCGCCCCCATAAAAGTAAAATGGTGCCCAGAAACAGAACATCGTTGGCAGTGAGCTGAACAAATCAAAAAGGAAAAATGGGAAAAGTAAAAGAAAACAGTCAGGAAAACAGCCTCATGGAAAAGCACATGTATTTGTCTGAATGGTTTGAGAAGATACAAACCGATTTAGAAGTTACGGGATGGGGGCGCCTGGGTGGCTCAGTCGGTCGAGCGTCCGACTTCGGCTCAGGTCACGATCTCACGGTTCGTGGGTTTGAGCCCCGTGTCGGGGTCTGTGCTGACAGCTCGGAGCCTAGAGCCTGCTTCAATTTCTGTCTCCCTCTCTCTCTGCCCCTCCCCCTCTTGCACTCTGTTTCTCTCTCTCTCTCTCAAAAATAAACATTAAAGGGGCGGCTCAGTCGGTCGAGCCTCTGACTTCGGCTCAGGTCACAATCTCGCGGTTTGTGAGTTCGAGCCCCGCTTCGGGGTCTGTGCCGACAGCTCGGAGCCTGGAGCCTGCTTCAGATTCCGTGTCTCCCTCTCTCTCTCTGTGCCCCTCCCCCACTCATGCTCTGTCTGTCTCTGTCTCTCTCTGTCTCAGAAATAAACATTTAAAAAAATTTAAAAAAAAAACATTAAAAAAAAATTAGAAGTTTCGGGATGAGGTCTGAGCGGGTGAGAAGGTAAGGGCCAAGTGCTTCCGTGCTCCTTCAGTCCATCTGGGGGTTAGGAACCTCAGAAGTCCAACCTCTGGCTGGACGTTAGCAGTAGAATATAGCTCTGCTGGGTTTCACCCCAGGAGGAGGCCAGCTCAAAGCAAGCAGGGCGGGGGAGGTACTTGCAAAGCAACGAAAACCCTAACATTGGGTGGCTGCTTCTGTCTTTGCTACCTGAGTACTAGAGATGTCCGCTTGCTGAAATCATGTTCCATGACATCCATAGTTGCAGAGGTCATCGGAGCCTGGTTTGCTCAAGGGTCTCGAACCCCTCCACAGACGGGGTACTAGGACCCAGCGAGCACCGGGCAGCAGAGGCTGGGCTCTCACATTCCATTTCCACCTGTCATCCAACCATGGGATTGGGGGGGGGGGGGGGTGTGTGCTTGTTCTCAGTGGGGCCACCTGTGAAGTGGGGTGGGGGGATGAGATAAGGGTGTATCCCAGCCCGAGGGCACACCCCAGGGCACGGAACGGTGACTCAGCAAATCCCTTAGTTTTGTGCATGCTCTGCTTATATCGCTAAGGGAGCTGGTCCCTGGAGATGTGTGCACAAGGCACAGGGCAGAGCCCACAAGAAAGGGGACTTCTTTATCCATACTCTTCCCGCCCATTCCCTCCACGGGCTCGGCGCCCGACTGTGCCTTCCTGGCATTCAGCCAACGTGCCATGCCCATGCTTCAGGAAGCCCACTCCCCAGTCAGCCACACTCACATCCTGCAAGCTGTGGAGTGTACCCCGCCCTCATTTATAAACCCTGGAGTTGGGGCGCCTGGGTGGCGCAGTCGGTTAAGCGTCCGACTTCAGCCAGGTCACGATCTCGCGGTCTGTGAGTTCGAGCCCCGCGTCGGGCTCTGGGCTGATGGCTCGGAGCCTGGAACCTGTTTCCGATTCTGTGTCTCCCTCTCTCTCTGCCCCTCCCCCGTTCATGCTCTGTCTCTCTCTGTCCCAAAATAAATAAAAAACGTTGAAAAAAAAAATTATAAACCCTGGAGCCACAGGACGGTTCTGGAGACTCCATCGGTGGGGAGCTTCGCCTGAAGCTTGAGTGTCCTGATATCATACTCTGGGCCCTGGAAGAGCCTACGCTCAGGGCGTCCAAGATGCACCATAGGGCAGAATCAAGAAACATTCCATTGTGCCCTGACAGGCTGGCCCGCACTGGGCTACCCTGGCTGGGGGTGGACGTGGGCTTCCATATTTATTTGGGAGCCAGAAGTATCTTACCATTGTTCAAGAGTCAGTAGCCAAGGACGTCTCTTCCCAATGACAACTGGAAAAGTATACATGACAGATATGAAGATGGATGGATGGATGTATAGCTGATAGATAGATCGATAGACAGACAGACAGGCAGATACATAAGTAGATGGATGGGTGGATGGACAGATGGATGAATGGATACCTAAACAGATAGACAGGTAGAAAGAATAACTCACAGGGGTAGAAGAAACAGATCAGTACTAACACTGGGGAAGTTGAAAAACAATTATTTTAATATTTACACCACTGTAAGCATAAGACACACCTGGAGAACTTACCAGAAACACGGAACCAGGGTCCCACTCCTCAGAGATTCTGACTCAGTAGGTCTGGGCTGTTACTCAGGATTTTTTTTTTTTTTTTAATTTTTTTTTTCAACGTTTATTTATTTTTGGGACAGAGAGAGACAGAGCATGAATGGGGGAGGGGCAGAGAGAGAGGGAGACACAGAATCGGAAACAGGCTCCAGGCTCTGAGCCATCAGCCCAGAGCCTGACGCGGGGCTGGAACTCACGGACCGCGAGATCATGACCTGGCTGAAGTCGGACGCTCAACCGACTGCGCCACCCAGGCGCCCCTACTCAGGATTTTATGTAGCAAACAAACAATGGGTGCTTGTGCTTAAGCTGGTCCAGGAACCACAGAAAACCCTGCCTGAAACACCTACTCAACAAATCTTGTTCAAGAGGTACAAACTGACCAAGGCCAAGGCCAAGAACAAAAGCGACACCCTCCCTGTACTGCATGGCATCCCTTGCCTTTCACTGAGGCTCAGGCTGCGGTATTTCAGTGATGTGACAGGTAGCCAGCACTCTAGGCACTCGGTCCTCCACGCCCCGGGGGGCGGGGGTGGGCAGAAGGGCGGCTCTGGTCCCGCCTGCGTCCAGCCCATGCCCCACCCCCCTTCTGGGGTCCCTGAACAGAGTGGAAGTGGTTGGATGGAGGCTATTGGTCACATGCAAGTCACAGGCGCATCCCCCCGTGTAGAAGGCGCTGGGCCTCAAGCAGTGTCAGGCTTCCCTCCACGGGCAAAGCCATCACGAGTGACCGGCCTGCCCGAGCCAAGTGCTGTGTTCACAACCTTCTGCGACCAGCCAGCTACTCTTGGCTCTAGTTTTAGTGTGTCTCCAGCGACCATGAAGGATTTCTGGAGCACCTCTCCCAGGAGGCCTGGGGACCCATGCCTTCCACTGGCGGTAAATACCGGGCCACTGCCTGGAGCCTGAGCTCCTGCAGGCCTTCCTCGGTGTCCCCTCAGGCTCCTGCAGAGTCCTCCTCTCCGAAGGCCGTCCCTCCCCCATGGCCTCCTGCTCTATCACTGGCTTCTAAACAGTTCCAAAGACCCACAGTATGCCGGTCCACAGTTATCCATTTAAAAAGGTCTGGCACATATGAATTTCAGCATTAATAGAGAAGCTGCTTCTTCCGGTACCAAAAAAAAAAAAGAATATACCTTCTCCAGACAACAGTTTCTCTGGCAAAGTTCTGGCAGGATGCCACACACGGCTAGGCTTCCAAGGAGTTACTTTCCAAAACCATTCCCACCACCTTCATCATTATTCCTGCTTTACACTGGGGAGGGAGGTTGAGGCAAGAGAACCAGGGCGAGGCGCCAACCCACCACGATTCTAAACATGGCGCCCATCTCGTTCCTTTACAGGCCCCGGGCAACCCCCAGAGGAGTCCGAACGCCCGCTTCCCCTTCCTCCCCTCTCTCCCACCTTCCCCTTTGCCAGAAAGGGGTGAGCCCGGCCACCTAAGGAAGGGACTAAAACCAAGCCAGGCTTCATCCTCCATCAGGCCCAAGGGCCATTCTCCCTTCATCGCGTTCAGTTCATCAGTTACTATAGTTCGTGATTCCAGGTCTCTGTTACCTGCTATAACCCATAGGCCCTAGGGCAACCTCGGAAATGGATCCCCCATTCTGGTGTCTCAGGGCACAGCAGGTGCTCTTGGTAGCAAGGAGGGTAAAGATGGTAAGATAATCAGAGCCTGGGAGGGAGGTTCACCGTGACTGCAACACCCCGACACCCTAGGTCATGGTTCTGTTTATGCACCAGATACGGGGGGAAAGACTGGGGCTAATCACGTCCAAAAGGGACTCAATCCAATTCAGTGCAGAGACAAGCTGTGTGGACACACTGGGGACCTCACGAGGGCTCTTTCCTGAGAGTGCACTGGACCAGTGAGAGCTGCCCGGAAAGATACAGGACACCCAAGCTGGGATTTCAGACAACGATGGATGATATTTTCAGCACAAGTTCATCCCAAATGGCGCATGGGACATTCACGTACTAAAAAGTTATTCCTTGTTTATCCAAAATTTTTATTTGCTAAACCTGGCAACCTTACTTCAGGGCCCTCCTTGATGGCGCCTCACTCCGTTTCTGATTCCCACACCCTTTCTTCCATGAGAAGGGGCCCTTTGCTGTACCCGGAAGCCATCATCCAACCCCCAACTCATGGAGGTGCTCCAGCTGGTTCGCTGGTGGGAGCAATCCAGGCTTCTCACACGTGGCTCTGTCCTGCCTACCACCTCTGGGTCTGATGTCTCTCGGAACACGTCAGTACGCTGTCCCCTCCCCCTCTCTCCCCTCTGAAAGCAGTGGCTGCCAGCACCGGTCATCGGATGCCCTTGGGTCATGTGCCAGCATCTGTCTGAATGCCATATTTCCCCAACTAGAGTATGACTCTCACCAACCCGGTGCAGCGGTCAACAGGCAATTACTAGATGGTCAACGAGAAGAAGCTCGCCCCCGCCGGTCCCACCAGCAAATACAAGCCCTATAAGGAAGGAGACAGAGACCCTCTCTTTCACCCCTGATCTCGCCATCAACCAGAGCACTAGACACATGTGTGGGACAACTGAGTGAAAAGCACTTCTGGGTATGGGATGGATCATGCCAAGAAGGTTGTGGAAAGCAGCCAAAATCACGTCCAGCAGCAAGAAGGGTGGTCAGAGGATTCCAGCTACACCGTGGCCTTCCCACTTTCACAGCGTGGCCCCTCAAGTCTTTTTCTGGGTTCCGGACTTTGTCCCGCACTCACCACCAGCACCACCCCTCCAGCGGCCCCCACACCGCATCTGGAACCGTCCTCACCAGTCGGCCTCGGTACAATATGGCCTGACACTGGGCAGTGTCATTTTCTTCTCTCTAGGTCTCTCTTTTTAAAACCAGTTGCCCTGACGCAGATGTGACAACCATACATTCATTCCACACTATTTACGTTCGCAAGAGCTTTCCCGTGAATTGTTTTATTTCAACGTCGCTATAAGGCGGGAGTGTACGCACACACGGAAGGGAAGGGGGGGGGGGGCTTTGTTCAACAAACACTTAAGTGCCTAACGGGGGTTCGCAGGGGGGACGTGAGAGGCCAGCAGCCCCTCCCCAGCCCTGCAGGGCGGAGGCAGTCCTCAGAGGTTGGGACTCACCTCGCACTCCCACCCGGTGCCCAGAACCTGTCATCCCCCGAGAGAGAACTAAACGTCCCCAGGGAGAGAACCAACATTCTTCACGGAGCCCACCGCTCTGCGTGTATGTTTGTGCCTGTGTGCGTGCGTCCGTCCGTCCGTGTATCTGGACAAACATTTACTTGGCTGGTGGAGGTCAGGGGCGTGACCCAGTTGGGGGGTTCTCTCGAGTGCCCGTATGCCCCACCACCTGACTTCCCGATGGGGACGCTGGGGAAGGCCGCGGCTCCCCTGGGTAGCCAAAACCCAGGGTGGGCGCACGCCCCCTCCCGGCGCTCCCTCCAGTTGCACAGAGTCGAGCCGCAGCCGATCGAAGTCGCCAAAGTCCGGGCGGGGCTGCCGGCGTGGCCGGGGCTGAAGTTCGTGGCAGCTCCGCACGCGTTAGGGAGTCCCGAACCCCCAAATGCCCGAAATGTGCTCCCGGGGACAGGCAAAAGGAATGGCTGCAGAGGAAACCCCCCCACGGCGCCCCGGGCCCAGGCACACCCCGAGGGGAACTGGGAAGGGGGAAGGTCCGTTTCGGGGCGCAGCTACACAGCCACACACATCCCCCCCCCCCCCCCCCGCCTCCCGCGCGCTGTCCCCGCCCACTGCCCCGCCCCTCCGGCCCCGGCAGCCGCGCGCGGCTCCACCTCCCCGGAGCGCAGTCCACACCGTCCTTTTTCAACAAAACAACACTACGCGCCGCCCCCCAGCACCCGCACCAGGCGGGATCCGGGGCTACGCCCAGCCCGCCACCGGCCGCCCCGCGCGCCCCCTCCCGCGCCCCCGCTGACGGTCGCCGAGAGAGATGGAGCCCGGGATCGGCGGCCCAGCTCGACCCCGCGCCGCCACCCATCCCCGGGCGGCCCAAAGTGACAGGAGGGGCACGCACGGCGCGCGCGGGGCGTCCCGCGTTAACCGCTTCGGCGCCGGGGTAGACGACCGGGCGAGGGTGGGGAGCCGGGCACCGCGCTGCTGGCACTCACCGGGATGTGCACTCGCAGCGAACGCCTCTTCTGGCTGGGATTTTTTTTGCCGCTGCTCTCGCCGGGGCTGGAAACATCTTTCTTCTTCTTGGTGTCCATGGCCGAGCTTCCCATAACTTTAACCAGAAGTTAATTCCGGGTAACTCGTTCCTGCAATTCGGTCCTCTCCTTCCTCGCCCGGCCCCTGCCGTTGGCCTCGAGCCGCGCGCTCTTGATGATTAGCCTTCCACCCCGGAGACACCGCGTGGGGACTTCCGCGGGGAGGGAAGGTGGCGCAGGTACCTGGGGCCGCCGCCACCGGGGAGGATGGCGGTCGGCGTGTGCGCTGAGTTCACGTGTCCTCTTCCTCCTTACGGGCTCATCGATGCAAAATCAAAGCCAAAGCCTGTCCTGGTTCTTGGTCTCTCTCCGGGTTACGCGTGGCAGAGGTCTCCCTCTGGGTGACAAAGTTTTCTTCCTTTTGCAAAGCGAAGCAACATCGTCCACCCTGTCAGCTCCTCCCACAGGTTCCCAGAGGTGATCTGAAAGGCAGGTGCAGGGAAAGACGGTACTTTGGAAAACAACCCTCCCGTGCCTGCGCCGAAGCGGACAATCTGGCGAGAGTGGGACAGTGTGTGTGTAAATATAATCCTGGGCCGCAGAATGAACCAGCCCCGAGCCTGGAACTCGGCCCGTCCCCCTTCTGGGCGAGATGGGGCGGGGGGGAGGGAGGAGGAGGCGCAAACGCGAACGCCCCGGCTCCCCGCTCGGCTGCGCGCCGAAGTTCGGGCGGCGGCTCGGCTGGCGCGGCCCTGCCAGCCGGAGGGCGCGCCCGCTGCGTCCCACCGCCGCGCCGCGTCCCGGGGACAGGGAGCCGGCGGCGAGGGGCGGCGCGGCCCGGCAGGCTGGGCGAGCGCGGGGCGGTGGAAGGCCGCGTGCACTGAACAGGAAGTGCACGGCGCACGCCGCTCGCCCGCTCCCCGTGCCGCCCCCGGGTCGCCGCACGTTGTCGCCTGCCCGGCGGGCGGGGTCTCCCGGCCGCGGCGGCGCGGGACCGGCCTGGAGCTGATTTGCGCAGCATCTCGTCCCCCGGGGTCTGGCTCCTGGCCCGAGCCCCCTGCGACGCCGCCGCGCCCTGCCGGGCCACCCCGCAGCGGCGGAAGCCGGGGCTTGCGGCGGGACGCGCGCTGACCCGCACTTGCTTCCGGGAAAACCGCGGCCCCGGGCCCCTCCCCACCCGGCGTGCGGACCCGCAGGCGCCCGGAGAGCGGTCGGGGTTACCGGGGAGCGGGGTTCACACCCCACCCCACCCGCCTGACACCCGGCTTTTCTCGGGTGCGCCGAGGGGTGCGCAGTGGGGCGGCGGTAAGTGCGGACGCAGGAGCCGCAGCCCCGCGCCGCCCCAAACGCGGACTTGCTGGGACTGCGGAAATCAACGGGGGCGGAAATCGCGGGCGAGGCTTCCACGTGCCCCTGCGTTGCAGCCGTAGCACGGCCGGTAGCGGAGGGCCGGGGGCGTCCGTGGGGGCGTCCCCCTTCCGAGGGCCCCAGGATGGCGCGACCTCGGCCCCCGGCCGCAAGAGGGGTGAATGCTGGGTAGGGAGCCGCCTCCTTTCTGGCTCTAGGTTCTGAGGACGAAGTGACTCCCAAAGTCACTCCAGCGCCTTGAATGCTGACGTCAGCTCCACCTCTCCCCGTAATCAGAAAATCAGGGTTACCCAGAGGAAGAAGGTGAGGACGCAGCCTCAACTCCTGTCCGGATGCGGATGCGGAGATTCGCCGAGTGCCCCCTCCCCCCACTCAGAGGAGGAGGAATTAGCCCGCTTCAGGGACCCCCTTAGGTGGCGCTTCCCACCCAGCCAGAAGCCCCGTGTTTCAGCCATCTTTCCTATTTTCCTTCCGATCCACGTTCCATCATCTGGTCTAAAATCCCCTGCAGTCTGGGGGGTTCCTTGGTTCATGGGTTTTTTTCTTTTAATCGTCCTTCTCTTTCTCCCCTGCTCTCCAGTCTAGAACGAAGCCAGACTGGAAAATCCTAGAGCACGCCTTGCTTGACCGAAGGTTAAGCGTTCTGGAGCCCACTAGTCTGGGTTCAAAAATCCGGTGGCCATCCCGGCCCCACAGGTGTGGAATTTCAGGCTTTGACCTTTTTCTGACTGGTTGGTGGGGGAGACCTAAGATCACATCATTCCCTAAACGCCTGGTTAGTTGAAAAGGAAGAGGGGGCTTTACCTTTGCGACCAAGGGAGCCCACCCTTACCCACTCAAAATTACTCCCCAACTGTCACTTAAATTTCACCCCTTTTGCTTAAAGTTTTAATCCCTGTCGCGGTAATAATTTGCCAGGCCGTGTAAGTCACTCCATTTGATGAGAACTGATTTTGGGAGGAAAGATGGAGGACGGGTGGGCAGGGGCGAGTAGACAGGCAAGAGAAGTCGAGGAGAGCCACCAGGAAGGGATTCAGAACCAGGAAGGGATTCAGAACCAGGAAGCCACTGCGCAACGCTTTGCCTGGGCCCTGTCCCCGGTGATGGGAAGTGGTTAGCAGTTGTTTTAATAGGTACTCGGGTCAGTTGATCCGTGTACCTATGCCCAGTCATTCATTAATACAATTGATTTGTTCTCTGGGTTTATTTTGTTGGAGTGCAGACTTTAGTGCCCGGGAACCGAAAATTAAAATGTTTTACCATGTTGCTGGCATTTTAAGAGCCTTTTGTGGTTGTTAATATTTCTGAAATCTGGGCGTTTCTTACGGACGGTGCCAGAAAAAGCTTCCCATTGTTTTTCCTTCCGATAAGATATGCATAAATTGATCATATGTCTTCCAATCAGTGCAGTCTTAAGATTGAATTTTTCCGAGGGGGCACCTGGGTAGCTCAGTCAGTTAAGCGTCTCACTTCCACTCAGGTCACAAGCTCACGGTGTGTGGGTTCGGGCCCCACATCGGGCTCTGCGCTATCCTGCTTCGGATCCTCTGTCCCCCTTTCTCACTGCCGCTCCCCTGCTCATTCTCTCTTCTCTCTCTCAAAAATAAATAAGCCTTAAAAATGGAATTTTTCTGAATGTTTCGCTTTGGGGTGCCTTCCGAAACCCCATCCCGTGGCTTGCCAAGCAGCAGTGTCGAGGAAACCCTTCCCACTGACTGCTGCTGAACGCGCGGATCTATGACTTCCTTTGCAAAAATCATGCAATAAAATCTATGCTGAACAGAATATACAAAATGTTAAAATGTTTTTTTAAGTGTGTTTATTTTGAGAGAGAGAAAGAGAAAGCACGAGTGGGGGAGGGACAGGGAGGGAGAGAGAGTCCCAAGCAGGCCCCACACTGACCGTGCAGAGCCCTGCCCAGAGCTCGAACCCACGAACCCCAAGATCATGACCTGAGCTGAAGTTGAACCCTTAACCAACTGAGCCACCCACGCTCAAAATTTTAAATGAAGACAAGCATTACTGATTTTGCCTTTTGCCTGTCTCTAGTTTTGCTCAGGTCAGCACTTTTACAGATCCTCTTTATGAAAAATTCTGACTTTCTTTTGGTATAAAGTTTATCTACATATAAGTTTATATATATAAATATATAACAAGTCTATATGCATAATAATCATATGCACTTTTACTGACCCTGTCTTTATGAAAAGTTCTGATTTTTTTTTGGTATAAAATGTATCTACATATAAGTTTATATATGTATAAGTATATATAACAAGTCTATATGCATAATAATCTTATGCACTTTTACTGACCCTATCTTTATGAAAAATTCTGATTTTTTGGTATAAAGTGTATCTACATATAAGTTTATATATATAAATAAATGTATAAATATATCATATATATATAACAAGTCTGTACGTATAATAATCTTATGCACTTTTACTGACCCTGTCTTTATGAAAAGTTCGGACTTTTTTTGGTATGAAGTGTACCTACATATAAGTTTATATATATAAATAAATGTATAAATATATCATATATATATATATATAACAAGTCTGTACGTATAATAATCTTACATATTAGGTTTATATGTAATCTATATAAAGTTCGTATATAAAATATAAAGTTTACATACCTAAGTTCATACACAATAAGTTTATAACATACTACATATAGTATATGTAATATATATACACATATATTCCCTTAGACCAAGAGTAAAGCAGAGGCTCTTGGGTCGCCGAATATCTGTGTGATTCTCTACATTTTCCAGTGCTCTGGCAGTTAGGATAGGATGAAATTAATTCTGGCCAATGAAATGGGAGTAGATTTAGTGGGAATTATTTCCGGGTCAAGAGGTGAGGAGTTGGTATTCTCCCTCAGCTTTCTTTTCCTCTGCTGCTCTGATCTTAGAGACCATGTGTTCCGGATGGTGCACAGTAAGAAAGGGGAGGACAGCTTGCGTCGGACTTGATTGATGTGGGTCAGGCCACTGAGATTTTGGTAATTAGTTGTTACCGCAGCATCACCTTGCCTATAAAAAAATAACCTCATTGAAACATTACTTATGGTGATGACTGAGTTTTTTGGCACTCCCTTGAATTTTAACCCAGGGCAGAGACTGCATTCGCCTCCCCCTGGTGCGGCCCTGACCTTCTGATGGATGGAAGGGTGAGAAACGGAGGCTGACCAGGACTGAGGGGTGCGGGGGGACCCACCTTGCGGGCTCCAGGGGCATGACTCGAGCCCTGTCCCAGCACTGCCGCTGGTCTATTGGCACCGTGAGCACGTCACTTCCTCCCCCATCTGCGAGAGAATCTTTGGAAGATTGCTAAGGCCCCTTTAACGGACTCTTGTATTTTGTCTTGATTGCATATTTTGTACATCTTTGTTGATGTACCTCGGTCATTGCTTTTTTATTTAACTTTTCGGAAGTATCATTGCCCGGTGAATTGAAAATTAAAGACGGGGGGCGCCTGGGTGGCTCAGTCGGTTGAGCGTCCAGCTTGGGCTCCGGTAATGATCTCGCGGTTACAGGGTTCGAGCTCCGCACTGGGCTCCAGGCTCACAGTGTGGAGCCTGCTTGGGAGTCTCTCTCTCTCTCTCTCTCTCTCTCTCTCTCTCTCTACCCCTCCCTCGCTCACACTTTCTCTCTCTTAAAATAAATAAACTTAGCAAAATAATTTTTTTAAATTAAAAACAAGTAAAAAGACCTCTGGTCCTTCCCCGCAGATGGTTCTGGATAGTGCTTCTCAGAGAACAGGAGCTTATTGGAGATGTTTCCATTGGGGGCATCATCTGTCCAGGCTGATAATAATGAGAGGTGTTGAAGCTACTATGTGCCCGTGCTGGGGCGTCTTATACGTTTTAGTACATCTATGGGAGGAGATGTTATTAACCCCATTTCCCACCACCATTTTTTTCTATGAAAATCCCCTAGGAGGGGTGCCTGGGTGGCGCAGTCGGTTAAGCGTCCGACTTCAGCCAGGTCACGATCTCGCGGTCCGGGAGTTCGAGCCCCGCGTCAGGCTCTGGGCTGACGGCTCGGAGCCTGGAGCCTGTTTCCGATTCTGTGTCTCCCTCTCTCTCTGCCCCTCCCCCGTTCATGCTCTGTCTCTCTCTGTCCCAAAAATAAATAAAAACGTTGAAAGAAAAAAAAAACAAAGAAAATCCCCTAGGAGAACCCTCAGAGACATCTTACGGAGGAGGGAAACTGAGACCAGCTGTCGGAGCGGGCTTTGATATCCATTTAACTTCTGTCCATTGATTTTAATTTGCAGGGCCCTCTGGAAAGAGACAAAAAAGCGTGCCACCCCCACCCAAGCCACCCCCTTTATCTTTGTTTCGGATGGCTCTCCATCCAAAATGCCGGCCAACCGTAGGTCATCCTGCTCACGCAACCCGAGAAGTACTTTGGATGAAGATAAAGGTAAACTCTGTGGCAATATTCTCCCAAAGAACAGGCTTGCTGTTCCCTTTTTTTTTCCCTAGAGAATAGCTTGGTGTCTTGACCGGCTCTGTGCCTAAACGCACACTCAGCAGTTCTAAAGAATGACAGATTCAGCAAGCAGGGTGCGTGTGGCCCACAGCGCTGGGCCGCCGAGAGGCGTCTGTTGGCTACATAAGAGAATAGGTAATCCCGGCAATTATGTTCCCTTCCTTGACTAAGGGTAGTAGTCACGTAAACAGCATTAGTTGGGAATCAAGTCTTTGGTTCTGCCAGTGGCTGCTTTCATAACTGCCTTACGGCGTGGCCGTGTGACTTTTGTCCTGGTGCTCCAGCGTTTCCTCCCATCCAGGGAATGGGTTTGGGCTCCCTGGGCTGCAGTTCTGAGCTTCGGACACACTAGAGGCATACAGATTAACCCAGGGAAATGCAGAATACCACCGTTATCTGAATATGGCTCGTGGCCGATTTGTGACCTCTCACTCACCTATCTGGGGCATGATTAAATAATGCAAATTAAGTATAGTAATTTCCCCGAGCAAACAACGTGACTTCGGTAAGTACACCAGCCCCAAAGTTCATACGTTGCAGTACAAACAGGAACATTAACTTGCACGAGGGGGTGCTTAGCAGCACCCAGTGTGAACCACTGGTCCGTGGGACTTGGGGCTGAGGTCCGGACCCAGCCTCTAGAATGCCTGTTATGAACAAGGCTCCAGAAAAAAAAATATATTGACAGTCCCTTGGGATTGGGAGTGTTCAAGAGTAGAGCTCGTGCCCTGGGTTTTCAGGTGTGTGCCGACCTTGGCCTCCTGACATCCAACCCTTAATGCGGGTGTACGATTGCCAGCCTGACTCTCAGAGAAAGCTGTGTCCCTCCCAGAGGGCCCGAGCACAGCTGGAATTAAAGTGCGCACACTTTCCAGGGCCTCTCCCCGTCTTCAACGTTTTTATTTATTTTTGGGACAGAGAGAGACAGAGCATGAACGGGGGAGGGGCAGAGAGAGAGGGAGACACAGAATCGGAAACAGGCTCCAGGCTCCGAGCCGTCAGCCCAGAGCCTGACGCGGGGCTCGAACTCCCGGACCGCGAGATCGTGACCTGGCTGAAGTCGGACGCCCAACCGACTGCGCCACCCAGGCGCCCCCTCTCCCCGTCTTTGTACCTTAGCACTTTATGCTCGTTTCAAGGGCTCTGGATGTGCCGGGAGGCTGTCAAGGACCTAGTGGTTTTGGACCACCCTTCTGTGCCCTGGGGGCCAAAAAGATATTTTGTGAGATGTTCCTAACGATAACTCCGAAGAGCTGCATGAGGTCTGGGGAGAGGACGCGGAGAGAGAAACTTCCCAAGTAAACCTCCACGCCGTGGACCTGCGAAAGGTCATTTTGAATCGTTGCGACACGTACTCCCAACGCACCATTGCGCAAAAGGCCTTACCTGGTTTCGTTTTGTTTTCTGTCCCTACTCACTGTAGCGTTTTACCCTCTAGGTGGAAAAAGGTAAGGCACGATTACAAAGTCCATTGTTCTTTGGGCAGCCTGGGAGAACATTTTGCTGTCCCTGCAGCTTACTCACACGGGATGCAAGGGAGTTCCCAGAATCTCGTGGACGGCGATGCAGGGTTTCTGGGGACAACGTGAAGTGCGGGGCTGCGTGGGGGGCTCAGCGCTGATACAGAGCACACGCGGAGACGCCGTGCTCACTCGGTCAGCACCGAGCCCGGCACGCTGTCCACGGTCCTCTGGCTACGATGCGAGGACGGCTGGAGCTTCAAGAGTCTTGGTTGGATCGTTGCTTCCAAATCTTTTCTTTACCTTTGCAGCCTTAAGAAACTGATGCAATTCGTTCACCGAGAAGGGAGACAGCTAGAGAATTCTGTCATTCTGACCACGCCCTCATAAGAGACTGGTTTTTCAGCTTGTCGGGAGAGGTGTTCTCTTGCAGGGGGTGTGCTTTTGTGTGATCATTTGCCTCTGCCCTGGGATCCGTTCTCTGTCCCGCCCGGCTCTGTGTTGCCCGGAACCTTGGTCCCCAGATCCTTCACCAACTGATCCCACTCCCTGTCTGGCCAGGTTTGGCCACTGGGAGGCAGTGGGGGAGACTGGAATGTGGGAGCACGAGGGAGGCCACAGTTCTTCTTGCCTTGTTTTGCTTTAGGGAGCGTTTCTTTCCTCTGTGGCTCCAGCGCCACTGGCCAGACCCTCCCTCAGGGGCCTGGCTGCTGCCAGGCCGCCCTGACCATGGCCCAAGGGCCCAGTGGACATCGGAGCGGAAATCTGAGGGACACGAGCGAGGGAACCAGCCGGGCAGCTGTGGGGGAGGATCCCAGGACAGGTCAGGAGGGCAGTGGCTGGGGGTGGCGGGGGGGGACAGGTGGGGCTTCATCTGAGTGACATGGGACGCTGTTGGAGGTCAACCAGAATGCCGTGGTCTGCCTCCCATCCTGAAGGACTGGCCTGGTGGCTCTGTGAAGTGCTTAGAGGGTAAAGTGAAGGAACCAGCTGTCTCATCTAAGCAAGAGACACCTCGGCTCAGACCACAACGGGGGAGGCGGGGTAGTGAGAAGTAGCAGCTTCCGATTCTGTATTTTGAAGACAGAATCCCCAGAATTTGCTGAGAGATGGGGCATAGGGTCTGAGAGAAAGAAACGGGTGACATATGGCTGTGACAGTTTGGGCCCAAGCAAGTGGAATGATCCTATTTCCTAGCAGGGGAGAGGCTGGGGGGACAGGGAGTCTCCTTTTGGCTGCAGTAAGTCCGAGGTTCCTGTGGGACACCGGAGGGAAAATGCCAGAGCCACGGGGAGACATCTGGCCGGAGACATCCTCCCGTCGGGCATTTCAGGCTGGAAGCGGAAGAGATCCGGGCATGAGTGTAGACAGTAAAGAGGTCAGGGTCGCTCCCCCATGACCCTCTGCGGGTTAGAAGTTAGGGACATGAGCCTCCATGAACGACGGAGAACTGAGAGAAAGAGGATCTGGCGGCCAGGAGACAGAAGGGCGTCAGGGAAGGTGCACTGTAAGCGACAGGACCGGGAGGTGACCATGGGGTTCGGCCACCGCAGCCCATAGCAGCGGCCTCCTGGGGAGGGCTCATGGGAGACAGGGTCGTGGCCGTGGCTCATGCTGCACAGCTAGGTCCAGGAGCTCCACACTGAACCGGGAGCAGAGAGGGGTGGTGCGGAGAGCAGTGTGGGTCAGGACAGGTTGGATTTTTTTTTTTAATGTTTGTTTATTTATTGAGGAGGGGGGAAAGGGGCAGAGAGAGGGAGAGAGGACCCCAAGCAGGCTCCGCGCTGGCAGCGCAGGAGAGGTGGGTGTTTAAGGAGCAGGATGTTCCAGCAAGATGGAGTGCTTAATCCCTGGTGCGGAAGAGAAGGAAAACGGTGGGAGCGGATCGCTGAAGCAGGGAAGCGGGGCGAGGTGTGCCAGCCGAGCGCTCAGCCTACGTGGGCTGGGGGACGGTCCCTTGTGGGACGGGGAGCGGGCTGCATGGAGAAAGGGGCAGGGAGCTGGGGGTGGGTGGCGGGTCTGGTTTCTTCAGGAACAGGACGCGGTGGCGCCCCGGATGTAGGAGGAGTCGGGGGCGTTGAGGACAGAGGGGCCGCGGGGGACCTCCCGCTAATGACGGAAATGCAGGCTGCCTCCGGGGCTGCAAGGCCCCGTGCGCACGTCATGTCCCACACTACGGTGTCGCGAGGGACACACGCTCAGACGCACCGTTGCTGGAGCCAAGCCCGCGTGCACCGTCCCCGCAGTAGGCCGGCAGTCTGTCCCTAGATGGATGGCGGGGACTCCCGCCAACCGAGGGCCCGTCCCGTTGGGCTCACCGACAGAGTGAGTAGCTTTTCCTGCCTCTTGATGTTTGCTAATCTGTTAGGTGAAAGCAGCGCCTCGCACGTTCAGCGCTTCGTTGTCTCGTTCGCGCATTGGTATTTCCTGTCAGTTACCTTCCGGTGAACCATCTGTGCGTTCGGCCCTTTCTCTGCTGGCCGTAGGCTTTCTCTTATCTGCGGACAGGGGCTCTTTGTATACTGACAAAATTAGCCCCTCGTCGGGGCGGTGGGTTGGAAGTCTTTCTTCCCAGTCTGTCTCTTGCCTTCCCTTATCTTGCTTTTTTTTTTTTTTCCATGCAGGATTTTCCCCCTTTCCTGTGGTTTGTTTTATTGATTTATTTTTATGGCTGCTGAGGTTTTCTGTCACGTACAGAGAAGTGCGGTGGGCAGGGCATGGGCTCTGGACTCAGACCTGCCCTTGCCACTCCCGGGCGGTGCACGTTGCATAACCACTTGGTCAACGCGGGGTAAGAATGCCTGGGGGGTGGGGAGGTGTATAAGCACCTGCCTGTGGCCCTCAGGCACCGGGCTTCTTCCCCCGGGCTCTGCCTGGGCAGTTTGCGGTAGGCCGTGTGCACCTGTAAAGCTTGAGACCTGCGGGTCTGGCCCTTCCTCTGGTCCTTCTCCTGGAAAGTATTTTGGGAACCAGAGACACAAGGAGCTGTACGTTTGGCTCTGTCTTTCGGGCCATCGAAGATGCAGGCATCGTGCCTGCCTGTCCCGCACCAGAACGTGTGTGTGGCCATGGAGGACGCCCTCCGGGGACAGCCCGTGCCCCGGGATCACCAGGAAGGAGAGCGTGGCCGCTTCCCACGGAGCTGGCCGCTGAGGCGACCCGCCGGCTGTGTGGGCTGAAAGCCTGTCTGAGTCCCAGTGACACGGGGAGTGTGGGGGAGGGGATGCCAACACACGTCCCCTTTCCATCTTACCAACGTGACATCCGCACCCAAGCGTCCCTGAAGAGAGGTTATGCTGTATGGGATGCAAATGTGAGTTTAGGGTTTTTGACTTTCTATGTCTTTCCGGAGCAACTTTTACGTTATTGGACAACAGGGGAATGAGTCAGAGGCTTGGAAACGGGAAACTACGTAAGGCCCAAGTGGAAGGAGGAATTTTTATTAAGGCAGAAGTTGGATTGTGTGGGATTTTAGAAAGCGTGGTGGGCTTTGGACCGGGACCCCAGAGGGAGAGGGGCCATAGAGTTATTTGTGGTAGCGTTCCAGGAAGGAGGGCACGAGACCCCGCAGAGAAAGCTGCTTCTATCGAGAACTATTCCAACTAGAGCTGTGCTGAACCCGTCAGAGAGGATTCTCTACTGCTAGGGCCGGGACTGAGTGTGGCTAGCCAACGTGGGGAGTTGATAGTCTGAAACACAAAAAAGACACGTGTTAGGATCCCCAGAGAGAAATTCCTGTTTGGTCTTAAAACCAGGAACAGTGGTCTTTCTCCCAAATTCTCTTGGTTTGTTTGTTCCTTGTGGGTACCGGAACGGGCCCTCGTGTCTTTCACGGGTGGCCAGAGCACAGAGCATCAAAGGCGTCACCCACCCACATGTGTGGAGTTCATTCTTTGCTATATCTTCCTCTTTGGGGGAACTTGGCTCCCCTGTTGGCAGGGGCTGCCCTTCCGAGGCAGTGTACTGGTCCCTGCCCACCAGCTCAGCCAATCACAACCAGCCTCCCTTGGGGCGTTGGTCCTGGGGAGCCAATCAGAGCCCTTCCCTGGGATTCTAACTGGAGCTGACCAAGCCCTCTCCCTCCCCACCCCAGTGCTAAAAGGCTTCCACCTGGAGCTGTGCCCACTCAGGGGACAGTAGCCTGAGGGACTGAGTACAGCTCTCAAGGAGAATTAGGGAAGGGAGGACATGGAACCCTTAGTCCCCCTCACTCCAAGACCATTTCTTCCTCTCCCTCTCCCACTGAGCCAACAACATTCCCATCTTTGCTTAAGATAGAGTTGGATTCCTGTCTCTTGTAAGACAACGTGTTAACTAATGAACTTCTCTCTTTTAATTAACCTAATCTTGTTATTCTTTCCAGAGCAGGGTGGGGAGGAAAAGACAAAGGCAGGAAGGGAGGAGAGAAGCAAAGAAGGAAGGGAAGGCTGTGTAAGCAGAGTTTGTAGCTGATAAAAGTGCCTGTTTTCTAGCTGTTACAGCCTGAACCCCCTTGCCCCTTGGTCAACCTCTTTGCTGTGGTCAGGTAGCCCTGACCCTCATGACCAGCAGCCTCCCAGAGGACCTACAGGACCATGGCATTTATTCCCAAGCCCGTTCTGAATATCTGTGGGAATGGGAGGTTCCGATGAGGTAAGACCCACCCTCCATGTGGGTGGGCATCCTCCTGACTCCACACGGTGTTTGTGGGGTGCGAGGGCCGTTTTCAGAGGCTCAACTCAAGCAGAGGCATCGGATATTCTTGTCCCTCTGGGGATTCGGACGAGTGTCTCTGATGGGATTGGAGTGCATAAATCTTCTCCCATAGGAAAAGAACTTTGCCCTTTGTAATTGAAGAAAGCCTGCTTAAGCTTACTAATGACTGGGATTATCAAGGTCCGTTGGTAATTTTTCAAGTTACCTGAGCAAGAAAAAAACAGTGATTACAGAAGCCCGGACCCAGCATCATCAAGCGCACGTGGGTCATTTACTTTGACAGGCGTAATTCAGTCCTTTTTATTCCTGGTCACACTCCCATGGCGCTGTCACCAGATACGCCCGGGCTAGGAGGTGGGCTGCTCGTTCAACGAAGGAAAGGTTGTTGGCTTGATAGAAATGGTCAGATTTCTGATTCAGAGAATTACCAAGATCTGATGGAAAAGAGGCCACTTTCCTTTTGGTTTATTTTTCCTCAATTTTTTTTTTTTTAATCCTAGCATCTCTTTGTGTTTTTAAGTCCAGATGCACAAAGTGGCTACTCGTCGGGCGACCAGAGATCACAAAATGCCCTGCCTCATATTCTTCCTCTGTTCCGCTTTCACGGAGAGCAAGCCCGCAAAAAAACAGCGTTGGAATAGCCCGTTGGGAAGATCTGCATCTGTTCTCGCGATGTTCCTATTGCTCGAGATATTTTGGAACTCCTTCTAAACGTTTTTGAAAGTTGAGGGCCCCTTGCGAGCTGTGAAGAGCAGAATTACTGATGTCACCACGGAATATTTGTGCAAGTACCGAGCAAAACCGTCCGCACCGAAGAGGCACATAAAAGATCCCGTGAAAACGTTTGTTTGCCGACGGCAGGGTGAAATTCCCACATCAGCCTCTGTCCACATCTCACCCGCCAGTCGGTGTGGCTCTGATTGACCCTGGTTAATGAAAACTGGGGTCAGTTTCAGGCTGAATTGCTTGCGCCCCAGGGATTGCCCAGTGCATCTCTCTCTCCCTTTTTAAACAAAGAACCAGTAACTTCAGAGGCTCCCATTTGCTGGCATATCTGTGTCAGTTCGGATCCTTGGGGAGGTGGATGCCAAGACAGAACTAGACATGGAAGACGTTGAACGGGGGGCAATGTCTGTGCAGGATTGGGCGGGAGCGAGCAGGAGTGGGTGGGGAGAGCCTCCGACCACAGCCCAGGTCGGACACCTGGGGAAGGAGAGCGGAAGGGGAGGGGGGAGGAAGAGCCTCGGATCAGCACAGTTCACACCCAGACCACGCGGTCTTGCCACACACAAGTCGCCCGTCAGAGGAAAGGCGGGGACAGCCCGCTAGAGGACCCCACGTGTTCTGTCGTTGCCTGGGGATGGCTGCAGGGGCGTGGCCTCGGTGCAGGTACACTGGGGAAGCCTAGTCGGAGGCTCTGGGGCTGTCAGTCAAGGCCGTCCTCGGGAAGGACGGTCGGGTGCCACCTCCGTGACTACCGCATCCCTCCTTGTGACACACAGAAGCACGTTTCTGTGCGCGTGTAGGGAGCGGCGCCCCTGTGGTTTCTGGGGCCTCCCCTCTCACCTTTGGGGAGACTTGGGAGAAGAAGGGTGGGATTAACCGTGAGCCACCACTGCTGCCTCTGGTCTTGGGGCCACGTGGGTGCCCATCCCGCCCCCTCCCCCACAGGATCCAGTCTAAACGGCCTCCCTGGTAATGTGACCCAAACCTTGTCCTGAGGGCTCTGAGTCCTTTACGATCAGACCCTTCTCAGGCAGGGTCGCAGGGCCCAAAGTCACGCTGGGCAAGCATGAGGAAGGAGCCACATGGATCCCCGGCTTCCACGTGTCTCCCCCCACCCCCACCCGTTGTTTGAAAGCATCTTATCTCCCACTGCTGGTCAAGGTTAACTTACCCACCAAGAGGGTGACTTCCTTCTTCACCCACTGGGCCCTGGACAGGAGCCAAAAGCGTCCTGGTGAGAGCTGTAGCTTGTAGTTGAATGGGACCCTGCCTGTGTCCCCTGGCAAGAGTGTGTCCCCTATTGGGACCCAGACTTTGAGCTCTACAGAGTCCAGAGTCGTGGGGACAGGAAGCACGGGTCATGGAGCAATGGTAAGGAGGCTACTTGGGCTTCCACGCTGTGGCCCATGTGCCCACGTGTTCTAACTCTGGGAGACACAGTGCCACCAAGAGGCCTCTGAATAATGCACACACAGCACGTGTGGGGTGCTCCTTCCCAGCCCCGTGTGCTGTCACCTCCGAGCTCCAGGGACACCTTCAGTCTGCTACTCCAGCTCTCTGTGGGGCTGGCTGCTTCTGGATACAATAGTGCGTCCTACAGTCATGGCCGCACCCCTGCACCTGCTTAGCTGTAAAGTGAGCCCTCTGATGGCTGCTATGTCATGTGGAATCCATGCCTGACCAGGTGTCCCATAAGCCCCCAGACGGTGCTGATGGCTGAGGTTCTGTGGGCAGGAAAGACAAAGCCACGCCCAGAATAGGTATCTGTCCACGTGAGGATGAACCGCCGGCCGTTTCGAGGTGTAAGGGGCTTAACATGGCCGCCTTGCCACGGAGCAGATGGTCTCCTCCAGGAAGAGCGCCATATTGGGGTCAGCCTTGTTCTCAGCTGCTGACTGGTTGGAAATTCAGAGGTGGCAGTGGCTAGATCGTCCTCGATAAGTGGCAGTCCGTCCTGTCAGACCCACACACAGCCTCCTTCTCTGCCACTCATGTACCCATCTTGCCAGTCCCAAGGTGCCTGGTGACAAAGGCTAGCTGCCATCGGCCAGCGAGTCATTTTGCGCGCTTGGCCGTTCAGCGCCTTTTGCGCGGTGGGTGGCCTCTGGTGGGGCCATAACGTGTGATTCCGACACCTTTACACCTCGCGTACACCATTCCCGTACGTCCTTCCACACGCCTCTACCCAGACCTTTCTGTCCCTGACCCTGCAGACCCCTAACCGGCCAGCCGGACCACTGGCCGCTGTCCAGGCGCCTGTGCGTATCCTCACCTCGGTCTCCTTCTCCGGCCACACGCGTGGATGAACAGCTGTACTGGTCACAGCCCTGCCCACTGGGAAGAGCTGTCTCCTGGGACATTCAGGGCTGTCCTGGGTCATGACGGTCACGCGACAGCTAAACACATTCAGATTACTCAGATGGCCATCTGTCGAGGCAGCTTGGATTTTTCTATCTGCCACTCACACGGGTCAGACAGGACGCTCCGCTACCCACATGGCCATAGGAGTCAGCTGGGGAAGGGGCGCTGGTGGAGTCTTACGGTTTGCTCAGCCTCTGTCCCAAATGCACCACCTCCCTCTCGTAACGGACCGCTGCTGGTGTGTTCAACTTCGTGACTTGGTGGGTCCCACAGGACCTAGATCGCAAGGAGGCAGCTCCAAGTGTGTGGACGGTCCGTGCTCCAAGGTCAAGTGTCCCCTCTCCCAGCAACATGTTTCTCAAAAGGAGCATAGTTCTCTGCCGTAGTTGGCATGGCCTTGCTTGCATTGGGGTTCTCCCCTGGCTGGTCATGACCTCCGTGATACCTCTCCTCCCATCGGTGACGTCACCAACACTGCCGCGGATTCTCAGGGAGGAGCCCCACGCGGCCACCCGGATGGCTGCCGCGACATCAGCCCCCTCCCAGACTTCCAGCCCCACCTGCCTGAGCTCTCCCCCCGCCCCATGCCCCAGTTCTACCCGGCAGAATTTCCCCCAAGAGGTGGGCAGGCCTGCCTCTGGGGCCCATAAGCATGTCATGTGGGTTGAGTTGTGTCCCCCAGAGAGAGATGCTGAAGCCACATGCCTGGCACCTGTGATTGTGACCTTCTCTGGAAATAGGGTCTTTGGTTCCTTAAGGTGAGGTCATGAAGGGGACCCCTAATCTAGATGACTGGGTCCTTAGGAGAAGAGAGGGGCCACAGAGACAGACGCACAGAGAGGAAAACACCATGAAGACGTGCACTCAAGCAGAAGGCCGCATCAGGTGGGGTCAGGGGTTGGAAGGATGCATCTAGAAGCCAAAGAACTCCAAGGACATCCAGCAGCACCAGAATCTGAGCCGGAGGCACAGAGCGCACCTGCCCCCCACCCCCCAGAGCTTCGTGCGCTCTGCTGATGGCCCCGTTGACACCCCGATCTCGCGCTTGTAGCATCCAGAACTGCAAGAGAGTAAGTTTCTGTTACGAGCCACCCCGTCTGTGACTCTTTGTTACGGCCGCGGTAGAAACTAACACACAGGCACGTGGACACACACACACACACACACACACACACACGCACCTTTCTCTGCTGCCCTCCGTACTTTTGTCCTGGCTTCTCTCCTGCCTGGAGTGCCCCTCCTTCTCTCCTCCACTCACTCACAGCTCCCCTTGTCCCCGTCAGGGCACCTAAATCTTCCCTCGGGAGCACCCAGGGACTTGCTCACCTCACCCTCTGTCCCTCTGCGTTCCTAACACGTCTGTGGGCGGCACCGAACCCCTGAGCGCTTAATTATAAATGCCTTGCTTGATCTATTTTTATTTCTCACCTTGTTCCCTAAAAGGATCTCGGGCAGCTTCTGCTTCCTATAGCTCGAAGGCTATCTCTACCGTATTTTTGAAGACCGACCCTTTTGTTTTTAGAACCAAGTAGTGTCTGACCTCACATCTCAGTGTCTACACAGGGCAAGGCTCTACCTGAGGTCTGGAGGGCCTGCGGGAGAGGTGACCAGACCACATGGGTGCAGCGCTCTGGGACCCAGCCATGCCCGTCTTCTGACTCTCGATGGACGGCTCCTGTGTTCGGATCGGTCTCTGAGACTCTGACGCCCTGTGCTTGGACCAGCCGTGCCATCTGTTGGGGATTTGGGCAGGGCCCCCATATTTGAACCCACCCAAGCCTCAGAGTCCCCGGGTGCTTGAATAGCTCTCGGAAGGAAAAAAAAAAAAAATTAAATTCCAGATCTTGCCACGTGAGTTAGTGCATAGCAAGGGGACAAGACGACCCATTCCAAATGTAAATCAAAGTCAATTTGTAGCGACAGCCACATTTAGCACCCATAAGCTCCCATTTTAATCAAGGCGGAAAGCGGTTCGTCTGCAATCAAGGCCCGAGAATTAGCACCATCTCAAGACACGTCCTTGTCATCTGGCAGAGTGGCTTTGGGCGCCAGCCCAGCTGTGTTCTCGGTGGCTCCCGTAACAGCAGTTCGCAGCCCATGAAGCCCTCTCGAAATACGAATGTGCTCATCATCACCGTGCGTCCTGGGTGTCGGAGAAGCCTGTGCAACTGAAGGACCCAGGTTCCTTCACGAGGACATCATCCTTTGCTGTGCCTGCTGGGATGGGCATCTCAGAGACCCACGGGCAGGAAGCAAAGTCAGCAGGAGCAGAGCAGAGGACGTGGGGCTCGGCCCCCGCGTGATCCTTCCGATTACAGAATCTGCAGTGACATCACAGCCCCGATTGAATGGGGCCAGGCCGGCCCCTCCCTGTACCATCCTGTCGTCTCGTCACCCGGGAAAGGGGTCTCTGGGGCTCGTCACGAAGGACAGTTGTCCACCTCAGACAATCCTGCAGTTTTGCTGGTAGGGGCCCTGATACCCAGTCTTCCCGCCTTGTCGCTATGAGGGTGGCTGGATGCCCCCGTCCCATGACGCCACTGCTAACTAGCCCAGGGACAGGAAGCCCCCCACCCCCACCCTTTTCACCATCACTGGGCCTTCTGCAGGGAGCAAACCCACCCAGGCTCTCGGCTCTCACCAGTGACCGCCTCCCACCCAGCCCAGAGGAAGCTGGGTCTTGAAGAGCCAACGGGCATGCCATTTTCCGAAAACACGGAGGAAAACACCCCACAGCTCATCTAGACAAATATATGCCTGCAAAGTTAGCAATGCCGTCTTCGGGGAGGTGGGTACACTCCCCCGACCTCAGGAAGTGCAGAGATGGGAGTGCACGGCTCTCCACGGTGCCGGGGTCTCTGGTAGAGCCCCCCAGCTTGGTCGTCCGGTCACGTTTCTTATTCTTATTTTAGTGACTCTGTTCTGTTGTGCCTCTTACTGTCCGCGATCTCAGATGTTTTTCTGCTAAGCAGAGGAAGCACAAATGGCCCATTTTATTTATAACTCTGCAGTGAAGCTCAGAATCAGAGTGTGTACATTGCGGGGGGGGGGGGGGGGGGGACCAGAGAGGGGAAGGTACTGGTGAAATAGGCCGATGTCTGCGTCTGGTTTTTGCCTCCTTCTTGGTGTCGATGATCTTGCAGCTTATACCAGACCAACGCTCAGGAAGTAGTTAATTGTCCGGCCAAAGGCGTGTACAGGCCACGTAATTTCCACGTGGCCGGTATGTGCCACGTTCCCTGGAGTATGTGAAGAAGCGAGGAGGGGCGCGGAAGATGAGAGAGGGGCTCTTTCGGTGGGCGCAGCCAGTCCCCAACTAATCAGGAATTATAACAGGAGCTGACACTATGTGCCCACGGTGGGACAGCTGTTGTCCTGGTGCTCTCAGCCCACCTGTGGCCTTCCCCACGCTCTTCGGTGGAGGGCACCATCACTGCGTCACAGACGAAGGTGCTGGGGCACTGAAGAGCTCGGTCAAGAGCATGCAGCAGCGGAGGGCGGAGTTCAACCGGACCGAACAGCAAGCACTTCGAGCGGGTCTGCGGGCCCCAAGGCAGAGGCCCAGGGCTGTGGGGCTGCAGGTGGCCAGGCCGCCTGGTCTCACTCTGAGTTGCTGGCCTCAAGCCTGGGGACGCTGTACTGCCTGGGACCACAGGAGACCCCCCCCCCCCCCCACCAGGCTCCTTTCCCTTCCCGCTCCCCTCCAGGACCATTTCAGACTGTCCCCTCCAGCGGGTAACCTTTCTTCCCATTCCTCTGACAAAGGGACAGTCAGACGGGAACTTCCGCCAGGCCCCCTCCCCCACGGGCCCCTTCCAGCGGCGACGCCCACAGATGACATTTCTTGTCGCTGGAAACCGCCCCTCGGCTCTCCCCGGAGCCATCATTCCCCGCCTTCCCCTGCTGCTCAGTGTGTCTTTCCCTCCCTCGGTGGTTCTTCCTCTTGGCTACACGATGGAATCACCTGGTGACACTTCAAACCGAAAGAATGGGGGCCTCGTCCCCAGAGACTGACTCAAGTAGCCCGGAGTTCTCCCCAGGCATCCGGAGACGTGAAACTGACTCTGCCAAGAAGCACCGGCAGCCAAGAGCGAGCTTTCCTGCGGCTGCCCCCAGCCAGCAGCTCTGCTCTTCCCACCCACACCCCTGCAGCGGCTGCCCCCCACCCTGCTCTGCCCCGCTCTACAACCACCCCCTGGCAAAAGCCATCCAGCGCTTTCTCTCCAGACCACGGAAGGGCCGGGGCCACCTCACCGCGGACCCTGCTGGACAGTCGCCCTCTCCCCCTCCCCCCCGCCAATCTTCCAGTAGCAGCGAGCAGCTGGTCTCTCCCTCTTTCTCCAAGCACTTCCTTCCCTGGCTCTCCTCGCCCGTCTGCCTCGCCGGCTGTTGCTGGTTCCTCTTGATCTCCTCTGGTCGGTGGCCCAGGGCTCCGTGCGGGGACCTGTTCTCTGCCCCGGGTGCACTCACCCCCTTGCCGTGCTCACTCGGCCTGCAGGCGTTGTAAGTCATCTCCTCACGGAGATGGGATCTCTGGTCTGGACCTCTCTCTAGAACGCCAGCCCGGTGTCTCCAGACGCCCACCCGACACCTCCGTGGGGGTGTCTCTGTAACATCTCAAACTGAACACACCCCGACCTGGGATCCTGCCCTCCCACCCCACCGCTCCGCGGCCTTGCCAGCCCTTGCAAGCCCCCGGATTGCTTGCCTTCGGCAGGCGTCCTTCCGGTCCCACCAGCAAACCCAGGCGCTCCTGCGTCCGGGTACATCTAGGACCTCTGCTCACCCCTCCCATCTAGAACCTTTGCCCCCCACCGCTCCCCCATGCCAGGCCGGTCCAAACTGGATCATCTGTCACCTGGTGACTGGTTTCCACTTCCACCCTGCCCCCCACGGTCAATTCTCAAGACCACAGTGAAGGTGACACTTTACCAACATCCCTCCAAAGGCTCTACCTTTCACTCCTGTGAAAGCCCGTGAGCCCGCAATGACCCACAATGTCTCCATTCCATTAGTCCCCTCCTTGTCCCCGCTCCAGCCAGCTGTTCTCCTAGCCGTTGCGCTAACACGCCACACTCCCTCCTACCTCAGGGCCTTGGCAGGGGCTACTCCCTCAGCCTGGAACATTCTTTTCCTAGATATCTGGATGAACTGCTTTCTCCTTTCCTCCAGCTCCCCACTCAAATACTACTTGTCAGTGAGTCCCTCACAGACCACTCTTTTAAAGATTGAAATCCCTTGGGGCGCCTGGGTGGTTCAGTCAGTTAAGCGTCTGACTTCTGCTCAGGTCACGATCTCATGGTTTGTGAGTTCAAGCCCTGCGTCCGGCTCTGTGCTGACGGCTCAGAGCCTGGATCTTGCTTTGGATTCTCTGTCTCTCTCTCTCTCTCTCTCTGCCCCTCCCCTCCTGATGCGCTCTCCCTCTCTCAAAAATAAACATTAAAAAATTAAAAAAATAAAAGTACAAATTGAAATCCCCTTCCCCGGCATCTCCCTTCTTTGCTCGTTTATCTCTTTGGCCCAGGTCACCCCCTAATACCTCCTAATGCATAATTTACTTAACATGTTGTGTTTATTGTCTGCTCCCACGTGAGGTTTCAAGCCCCATGAGGGCAGAGATGTTCGTCTGTTTGGCTCAGTGTTCTATAATCTAGTACAGTGCCTGGTGCTCGGTGCATAGTCGCTAGCGTTTGTTGAATGAATAAACGATAAATGTGATGCAGGCCAGGAGCTGTAGGGGGCGGTGAAGGGAAGGGAAGGCTTCATTCGGTTCCACAAGAATCATCACGGATATTTGGTGCTGGGCGTGATGCTCGGGGGAGACTGGCGCTGAGCCTCGGGGGCAGGATCGTCTTTAATCACAGTCATAATAGTCGGGATAAGCACTAGGACTCAGGAAATCCTGGGATCGATTTCCTCGGCGCTCTGCTCTCGGAGCGGGCCACAGCCCTGGAGAGGCCGAACCAGGGGTAGGGTGAGGCGGGGGGGCTGTGAAATCAAGGCGCGGGGGCAGGGACCCAGGCTCAGCCCTCGCTGAGCCGGACCCCCCACAGCCTTCCCAGGGCCTCAGTCGGGAAGACACAGTCGGCCGGAAGTGCTTTGTCGCCGAGGTAGCCGTCCCGAAGGAGATCCTTTGTGGCGGAAGACGCACAGGCTGTGCGGCTCCGTGGTCAGCGACGGGCACTTACTCGCGTCGCCAGTGACGCCGCAATTATGTGTCGCCATGACAACCGCACGGCGCAAGCCGAGCCTCAGCGGATCAGATGCAGACACGCTGTGTGCACTTTTCAACCTCTGCCTGAAACGTGGAGGCCGTGGGTTTTGGTGTCAGGATCCCACGTGGAAAGCCACGCCCCCCCCTTCAGGAAAGGGAGGGCGCGGGGCGGTGCTCACACCAGTCTCTGAAATGCAGCTGTGACCGCACCCCTCCGTGGCCCCCCACGCCTCCTGTCTGCTGGCTCCGCCCCCTCTCGTCTGCACCTGCTTGCTGTGGCCCAACTCACTTACGATTCTCTGGATGCCCTGGGGAGGAGAACGGTGTATAGACAAGGAGACAGAGGAATGAAACAGCATGGAATGTTCTGGAAACACAGGGCGATGTGAGGGGCAGGTTGGGGAGGAAGGACTTTGGTGTCCTGCGGGCACTGAGCCGTCCCTGGCTCTGCCCCTCACCGGCGCCGGGCAAGTCCACCTGAGCTCTCCTCACCTCAGTAGGACTGCCATGCAAATCAGTGCTGAGAGCTAAGCGAGGCTGGGACACAGCCGAGGTGGGCCGATGGGGAGGGGTCCTTAGGCTGCACATCAAAGACTTGGAGTTTGGCTGGTGGGGGGCAAGGAGCCAGAGATTTAAAGCAGGGGACGAGTCGGTACTGCTATTCATCCCATTTTATGGACGGCAGAACTAAGGCACAGAGAGGGTCCACAATTTGCTCAAGGTTACACAGCTGGCAGGTGGCAGAACTGAATTCAATCCCAAGCTCTTAACCACTATTCTTCCTCTGGCTAAACAGGAAGAAGAAAGACCTTGGAGACTAAGGCCATGTTAGGGACCGTGGAAGAATTGACTGGGACCCAGAGAAAAGCTGGACGTGGCTTTGCCTCCGGTGTAGCGGCTAAGCTGCTGAGAAAGGAAGAATTGAGGTACTGGCGTGTTCATCAACACGTCTCAACAAGGGTGGACCCCCAGCCCTCTCCGAAGCCTCCGGCACCAGCCCCTGTGCCCGGCGCTTTGCCGTCTGAAGCCCTCCACGCGCCGGGCCAACCTTTCACCTGGGCTTGTGAGCCTGTCATAGGAAGAATGGCTCCACGGCAGCCGATTCCACCCCTCCGGGCAGATCCAGGAAGGAGAGGCCCTCACGCTAGGACTCAGGACTGCTCACTCACACACACACGCAGCAGAGATGCGTGCATAAGAAGGCCGGACGCCTACATGGGGACTCAGGCTGGACGGCGAGCGTGTCCCCAGCAGCCACGCGTGACTGCGGTGGTCCTGCATGGGTCAGGGTCCCCTGCACGGATTGCGGCCACGCGGCTGCAGGCGGACGCCCACGAAGCCGGCCCTGCTGCTGCGGCCCTTAGAGCTGGGGCTCCGATGGCCGGAGAGGTGGTTTAAGGCGGTTTTAGCAAAAGCCCCCAGACCAGGGTCATCTCACTGTCGCTTGGCCATCAAAGGAGCGCTATGCAGCGGGAGTGGGTATCCCTTCTTCCAGGGATGCCCCAGAAGGCAGAGAAACACGCTGGACCCCCCGCTTCCTCCCCCTCCCTTCTTTTCTTCCAGCGCATCCATTAGCGGGGTAGAGGTGGGGCGGGGGTTCTTGGGGGCCTGGGCCATGTCTTCCCCACAGTGAGGGCAGGCAGGGAGGGCAGATAGACGAGAGAGCAAAGGGTGGTTGACTGTTCCACCTGGAACAGTCTGGGCTATCTGGAATAATCTAACACCAAATACATCGTCCTATTATCCCTGTAAACTATTGAAGGTTTCTGGACGTTTAAATACGGATATGCACCAATATCCGATTTGTCTTCCTGCTACGCAGCATTGCACATTCCACTCGCTCGGTGGGACCCGACCCCAGCGTCTGACGACAGAGTCTTTATCTGAAGAAAATCCAGCATTCTTCCCAGAATAAAAAAAAAAATCCATAGAAAACTGTAATCAAGGGGCGCCTGGGTGGCTCAGTCGGTTAAGCGTCCGACTTCAGCCAGGTCACGATCTCGCGGTCCGGGAGTTCGAGCCCCGCGTCAGGCTCTGGGCTGATGGCTCAGAGCCTGGAGCCTGTTTCCGATTCTGTGTCTCCCTCTCTCTCTGCCCCTCCCCCGTTCATGCTCTGTCTCTCTCTGTCTCAAAAATAAATAAAAACGTTAAAAAAATTAAAAAAAAAACAAGAAAACTGTAATCAAATGTTATTTCCTTAACATAATAAAAAATACCTCACAGAATCATTGGGACAAGAGAGGTATTCTCATTAAATTCTGAATGGACCGAGAATGATAAATATTGACAAGGAGACAAGAAAGTGTTTGATGATATAACTACCCACCTAGAAAACCAATTAGAATCAACTGGAAAACACTTAGAACTAGTACGGCAATACCATACGGTGGCTGCCTGGAAAAGAAATACTCCGGGCTTAGTGCTTTTCTGATATAATAACAAAAACCAGCTGGAAAATTAAAGGGAAGAAAGAGGTGACTCATAAAAACCAATGCACAACCTCTTTACCAAGGACAGGACAGACCTCGGCGGGAGACCGGAAGAAAACCCGAGTGAAGGGAGAGGCTGTCACATTCCGGGAAAAGGGGACCGGGGTGGGGGGTGGGGGGCAGTGAAATCAGCACTAATTCCCAAACGACCACGTAAAATGAACAGAATCAAGTCCTATCACTCCTGCCCCCCACCCTCACACACACAGGATTTTAAGATTTGGGATGTGTACCTGTAAAGCTCCTCCAGAAGAATAAATATAAGAGAAAACCTACTCGTGGTTGGGGGGGGGGGGGCGGTAATGAGGAGAGAATTTCTTTAATTGCACATATTACATAGTGTAATCATAAAAAAAAAAAGATGTAGTGAGACAACAGGAAGCCTGCAGATCAGCGAAATCCCTAGTGATCACGTCATATACGATGATTGTAACACTTTGAATCCTGAATGGTTATTGATATATTTTCTATAATAACGTGGTGGCCGTTACACGGGCTGCTATCGGTAAACTGCTTCCTCGGGCAGGCCCTGCTTTTCCAGTTCCTTCCGCAGCAGGTTGTGGGGTCGGGGAGGAAGGAGAGAACATAAAGCCTCTGGATCCCGGCAAGATGAAATAGACATCCTGGCGGGAACTCAACACTCGTCTCTTCCATTAAAAGTAATCTCCGGAGGTGGGCAGCCACAGAGCAGCAATCGTGTGTGAGCGCATTGCCGTCCACGTTGGCCAGGCTGGTGTCCAGGTCCGCGATGGCCGCTGGGAGCCCTGTTGCCTGGAACCTAGCATCCAGCCCAAGGGTCAGGTGCCAAGTGACAAGACCGTTGGGGGAGGAGATGGCTCCTTCAACAACTTCTTCAGTGAGACGAGTACACGTGCGCAGGGCAGCTTTGGTGACCTGGAACCCGGAGCCGTGGCTGAAGTTCACACCGGCAGCCACCATCAGGTCTTCTGCCCTAGAAGCTCCTCACCGGCAAGAAAGATGCCGCTAATAACCATGCCCCAGGGCCCTACACCATTGGCAAGGAGATCATGGGCCTTGTCTTGGACCGAATTCAGAAACTGGCCCGCCAGCGCACGGGTCTTCAGGGCTTCTTGGTTTCCCACAGCTTTGGAGGAGGACCTGTCTCCAGGATCACCTCCCTGCCGGTGCATTGTCTCTCTGTCGATTATGGCGAGAAGCCCGAGCTGGAGCTCTCCACTTAGGCAGCCCCCAAGGTTTCCACGGCTGTAGTTGAGCCCTACAACTGCATCCTCACTACCCACACCGCCCTGGAGCGAGCACTCTGATTGTGCCTTCTTGGTAGACGACGAGGCCATCTATGACATCTGTCGTAGAAACCTCAGTACCGAACACCCAACCTGGGCTACTGACCTGAACAGGTGGATAAGTCAAACTGTGTCCTCCGTCGCTGCTTCCCTCGGATGTGATGGAGCCCTAAGTGTTGATCCGAGAGAATTCCGGACCGATCTGGTGCCCTACCCCCGCATCCACGTCCCCGTGGCCACCTACGCTCCTGTCATCTCCGCTGAGAGGGCCTGCTGTGAACAGCATCCCGTAGCAGAGATCATCGATGCATCCTTTAAGTCAGCGAACCAGACAGTGAGACGTGACCCTCGCCGTGGCAAATACGTGGCTTGCTGCCCGCTGTACAGTGGTCCTATGCTTCCCAAAGACGTCAGTGCCGCCGTTGCTGCCATCAAGACCAAAAGTCCCGTCCAGTTTGGGGACTGGCGCCCGGCTGGCTTCAGAGTTGCCATCAGTAAGCTGCCTCCCACCGTGCTACCTGCTGGAGACCCGACCAAGGTGCAGCGAGCCGTGTGTATGCTGAGAGCACCACGGCCATCCCCGAGACCTGGGCTCACCTAGACCACAAGTTTGACCCGATGCATGCCAGGCACGCCCTTGTCCACTGGTATGTGGGTAGGGGCACGGAGGAAGAGGCCCATGAGAACACGGCCGCCCTCGAGAAGGATTCTGGGGAGGTTGGTGTGGGTTCTGTGGCAGGAGAGGGTGAGGAAGGAGGAGAGGAGCACTACAGTTAAAGATGTCACAAAGGTACTGCTTTTACAGGAAAGCTTATTCTGCTTTAAATATTGAAAAGCTGTGCTCTGATCCGTTCATTTGTATGTAGAAGTGTATACTCTCCTATACAATTGCTGGCCTATTTTTAAAAACACGATACCTCGGGGCGCCTGGGCGGCTGAGGCGTTTGAGCGTCGGGCTCTTGATTTCGGCTCAGGGCATGATCTCACGGCTGGAGAGACCGAGCCCCGCGTCAGGCTGTGTGCTGAGCGCACGGAGCCCGCCTGGGATTCTCGCTCTGCCCCTCTCTCTGCCCCTCCCCCACTCTCTCTCTCCCCAAATAAATAAAATACACTTAAGGGAAAAAATGATGCTTTGTTACAGACCCAGGCCGTCTGTTTCTCTGATGGGTTTGAATAAAGTATTCCCTGTCTTCTATGAAGAGAAAAAAAAAAAGGAAGGACCGCTGGGTAGCCGTTATCGGCTCTTTGTGAACAAACAGCAGACCGCGACCTCGAAGGGTTTGCGTTTTGGTAAAGCCCGAACCTCCAGCGTGAAGGCTCCGTGTTCAAGGACACTGAACACTTCTGGGGGGAGGGGCTTCACCCCCACGCGCCCCGCCACCTGCTTTGTGCCGCTGTAGGATCCTGCAGACCTTCTCAGGACAAGTTCTACAGCAGCTAGCAAGTGGTACCTGCAAAAAGGCAACAAGTTCAGAAAGAACGTGAAAAACACATTTCCTGCACATTTCCTGCTGTATCAGCTGTAAGGACTGGACTGTCATTTAGATAATGGCCTTTCACCAATGATTGAGCATTCACCCTTTTGGACTGAATCGGTTATGAAATAACGTAGGGGCTCTTAACCTTGAAAGGCCCACAGAGATACGTGATATGGAGCCAAATACCAAACAATCCGGTTTGGATTTGTTTTTTTCACAGACAGAGTACGGGGAAAGCGGGGGAGGGGCAGAGGGAGACAAAGAATGCCAAGCAGGCTCCGTACTGGGTGCTCGATCTCAAGACCCTGGAATCATGACCTGAGCTGAAATCAAGAGTCAGATGCTCAACCGACTGAGCTCCCCCAGGCGCCCCCTAAAGAATCCATTTTAAAACAACTTTCAGGGGGCGCCTGGGGGGCTCAGCCGGTTAAGCGTCCGACTTCGGCTCAGGTCATGATCTCACAGTTCATGCGTTGGAGCCCCCGCGACGGGCTCTGTGCTGACTGCTCAGAGCCTAGAGCCTGCTTTGGATTCTGTGTCTCCCTATCACTCTGACCCTCCCCAATTGTGCTCTGTCTCTCTCTCTCTCTCAAAAATAAATACACATTAAAAAAATCAAAAGAATTTTCAGTAGTTGCTCTCTAGAGAAAGTTGGGGCCAGACAGCTTTTTTTTTTTTTTTTAAATAAGTCTTTGTCCAGGCGAGGATCCGGCTCCTGGAGATCTCCACCCCCTGAGTTTCTGTCCCAAATTCAGCCAGTAAGAGCCACAGGTCATGAGGCCTGACGTCAGGAAATCTTTGTCAAGACCTGAACTCTGATGCAGAAAAATTCAAGTTCAACCTCTCGTAATTGGTCAGCTTATTCCCCATAATATTTAGGAAGTCATCCAACACAAGGTGAGGCTCGGGACTGATCCCACATACCCACTCCTTTACCCCCTCCTCCAAATTAATACAAGCGGAAAGCAGGTTAATAAAAATCAGCACGCCTGTATGGGTCAGGGTTCCCCAGACTGACTAGATATAGTCAGTCCCCGGACTGATATAGATAGAGGATATAGATATAGAGATAGATATAGATACAGATATAGACATAGGTATAGGTATAGATTTAGATAAAGGTATAAATATAGATATAAATGATATAGATATAGATATAAGTATAGGTATAGAGATAAAGACATGATGGATAGATAGATAGATAGATATTTTCAGGAATTGTCCCATGTGATGTTAGAGGCTGGCAATTCTGAAATTCAGGCCGGCTGACAGTTAGGACCTCAGACAGTAGTTGGTGCTCCCCCTTGTGTCCAGCACAGCCACCCCAGTACATGGGTAGGGCCTATAAGGTCGTCAGCTGTCCTAGGCACCATCTGAAGGCCCGCTGCCCATCCCCCCACCCCCCAAGACATACCCTCGGTGTGTTCCTGGCATTGGCTCTCAGCCCCGCATTCTGGCCGTGAGAGAGGCTCCTGGGACCTCTAACGGGCCACACCGCTGCTCCCCTTTACCCCAAGACCACGACAACTCTGCCCCCATCCCCACATCTCTCTAGCACATTTTGTAGGGGGCTTTCTGAGAGGAAATGTAAGGGGGGGGGGCTGTCTGGACCCTGGTAGTCTCAGCGTGGCTTCCTTCAAAAACAGAGCTCGAGACAAAGAACTTGCATCCAAGTAATTTCTTTGAGAGCCGATCTTTAGAAGCAGGACTGAGAAAACAGGAAGAAGTCCCAGAAAAAGAAGAAAAACCAACACGAGGGCATGCTATCAAGGTCACTGCCAAGGATGATTCCTGGTTCTGATAAAACTTCTGAGAAGCAAAGAGAACCTTCCAGAACCCTTCACCTGAAGGAGGGGAGGCTGGGGCGTGTGTCCATCCACCACAGTCACTGCGGGTTGAGGGCCGCTCTGGGCATCTGTGAGCTGAGCCCGTGTTCACAAGGGCCTAGGGCATCAAACTGGTAAGTCCAGACGGGAGGGCCCGTGCCCAGAGCGGAGCAGGTCTAGGGGGAGCCATTCTGAGTTCACGGGGAGCTCCGGGCTGGGCTGGTGGGCTGCGAGGTGCTGAGACATTGCCTTGCTGCCCCACAGAGAAGTGGCTGAAGGACCAGAACCTGTTCAGCCTGGAGGAGAAAGCACTGGGCGTGTGACACATGGCCTCACACACCAAAGGGCAGTCTGCGTTAGATACAATGGTGGGGAGCGGGGGAAGAGATTCTGCACCAGACCTTGGTCAGCCGCTCTCCAGGAGGGTCCCCCAAAACTCTTCACGTGCAAAGAACAGTGGCGAGATAAAGGAAAACAAGAGGCACCTGGGTGGCTCGGTCGGTTAAGCGTCCGACTTCGGCTCAGGTCATGATCCCACAGTTCGTGGGTTCATGCCCCGCATCGAGCTCTGTGCTGACAGCTCGGAGCCTGGAGCCTGCTTCCGATTCTGTCTCTCTCTCTGTCAAAAATAAACGTTAAAAAATTTTTGTGAAAAAAAATAAAGGGAAATGATACTCTATAATGGTTGCTTTGACCGGCTTTCTAATCAGGTGCAGAGAATTTTCTGTTAGCTGGGCTGGACCTCAGCAAGCATTCCCTCATCCTGGTTATTTAGGCTTCCGGTGAAAGTAGGGCCCCGGGGCCCTCATTTCACCTCTCCGAGACCCAGCCCTAAATCTCGATTGTACCAAGACTAGAGGCAGCCCAGGATGCCAGCGAAACCCACAGGGTCTGGAGCCACAGTTACAGAGTTTGGGCTTGAATCTTAGCTCGACTATGTAACTAATCTTGTGACCTGGCCAAGTTTCCTGGGGTCTCGGTTATAAAGCAGAGGTAATTATAGTGCCTACCTCCTAGGGCTGGGAGGAGGAAGAAGTGAATTATTTCGTATAAAACACAAGAGTGTCGGGGCGCCTGGCGGGGCTCAGCCGGTTAAGCGTCTCACTCTGGATTTCTGCTCAGGTCACGATCCCATGGCTCGTGGGATCAAGCCCCGCATCCGGCTCTGCACGGACAGTACGGAGCCTGCTTGGGATTCTCTCTCTCCCTCTCTGTCTCTGCCCCTCACCTGAGCGTGCACGTGCACCCTCTCTCTCTCTCTCAAAATAAAGAAATAAGCATTAAAAAAAAAAAAACCCCACAACAGCGTCTGCTGCATAGAACACCCAAGCTGTTAGTTATGATGATGAGTACTACCCTGTAGCAGGATGAAAGGAAGAGAGAGGGTGGGAAGGAAGGAGGAGGAGGGAAGGAGGAAGACGGGCCGACAGGGCTCTCGTCGGCATTGCATCTGCTGCCTGACGACACCACCCACCGGCAAGGGTGGTTATAATTCCCCATTTCGAAAAATCAGATTGTTACTTCGCTTCTTCGCAAAGAGCAGAGCGGTGGCTAGGAGAAAACCTGCGAATTCCCTCTTGCTTGGGCACCCACTCGAGGGAGCAGGGAACAGGCTTATTTGGGGATGTCCCGGGGAGTTTAAGCCACGCCAGTGAGGGAAAGATTTGTTCTAAGTATAATTACAAACTGTCTCATGTTTACGCTGTTCTCGATGCAATGGTGGGCGGCCCACGGGCGCTGGCATGTGCTAGGGAGTCAAGGATGGGTGTCTGGGCTCGACCTGGCCCTCTGTCGACGCTTCCTCCCGCACTCGTGAGGCAGAGCTTGGGAGGCAGGGCACAGAGAGGCCGGTTCCACATACAGCCACCAGACGATGTTTGGTAAATAACATTTTACAAGGTGTCTTGACAGTGACCTCGTTCTAGGTGGCTGGAAGCACTTTCAACGAGTCATTGTACTTGATCGCGTCAGCCCTGTGATGCAGGTGTTGTTTGGTAGTGAGGCTCACTTCTTCCCCGGTCCTCCGGGTTTTGTGAGGAGGGATCCTCCTTAAGCACAGTGGCCTTTTGCCATGTCCCTCTTTCTCCCGACAAAGGAAGTAGGTTACCAGCCAGATGGGTGAGCCCAGCTCCTCCTACCTCCCCTCCCCTGGGGGAGCCAGCTGACGAGAGGGAAGATTCTTCCTGCTCTGGTCGTCCATGCCAGAAGTTCCAGTGGGCAGGCACCCTGCGAGAGAGAGACCCTAGATGTCCAGCATGGCTGCGAGGGCATGGCCACATCTTCCTGATGCTGGGCCTTGATGTTAGCAACCAATGCTCGCCTCAGAGCAAAAGCCAGGCCTTCCGAACTAGGCGTATGCTGGGATCTGTTTCTACCCACAGAACACTTCCGACACCAAAGGTGTGGGTCCTTTCCGCACCAACCGATTCTCCACTTCCCGGACACCAGCTGGGTGTCCTACAACTCGATTCAATTCTGACACTAACCGCTCAGAGTTAGCGCAGACCACACAGGTCGAGGGCTCAGCCCCCCAAGACTGCCCCGCCTCAGACACAAGTCACAGGCCCAGGTGGCCCCCGCTCCTCCGACCGACCAGCTATAAATTTCCCACAACCCCCTCCTTGGGTTTAATAATTTGCTAGAATGGCTCAAAGAACTCAGCAAAATACTTTACATACACGTAGCAGTTTATTATAAAGGCTCCAACTTAGGAACAGCCTAATGGAAAGGAGAGAGGTGCGTAGGGCAAGATGTATGGGTGGGGGGGTGGGCACACAGAGCCCCCATGCCCTCTCCAGGAGTGTTCCCGATGTCCCCGTCCAGCTCAGAAGCTTCCCAGATGTCCCTGTTTAAAGATTCTTATGGAAGTTTCATTACCTAGGCCTGATTGAAGAAGTCATTGGCTGTTGGTGATTGATTGATTTACTCTCCAGCCCCTCCCTGTTCCCGGAGGTGGGGGACGGGGGCAGCGGGGCTGAAAGTTCCAACCCTCTAATCATGGCTTGGTCTTTCTGATGACCATTCCCATCTTGAAGCCATCCAGGGGCCCCCAGCCACCAATCATGGACCAAGGGGCCATGAGGCAGGATTGCAGGTGGCTCCAGAAGGTGGGAAGAGCAGGAGACAGATTCTCCCTTTGAGCCTCTAGGGGGCGCGCGGCCTTGCCAACATCTTGACTTTAGCCCCCTCAGAACTCATTATAGGTGGATGTTAGAATAGACTTCTAACATCCAGAACAGTTAGATAATAACTTTGTGTTGTTGTAAGCCACCATGTTTACCATAATTTGTTACAGCAGCCATTGGAAACCAACCCATTCTCCGTCCATTTCTTTTTTTTAATGTTTATTTATTTTGATGTTAATTTGTTTTGAAAGAGAGAGAGAGTCTCAGCTCCATTAGCTAATTCGTTTGGAGTTGCAAGCTGGTGGTATTCAAGTTCTGCAGTTTAAAACATTTTATTAGTTGGGCGCCTGGGTGGCTCAGTCAGTTGAGCGTCCGATGCTTGACTTTGGCTCAGGTCATGATCCCAAGTTCGTGGGTTCGAGTTTCGCATCGGGCTCCGAGCTGAGTGTGGAGCCTGCTTAAGATTCTCTCTCTCTCTCTCTCTCTCTCTCTCTCTCTCTCTCTCTCAAATAAAAACAAATTAGCTATAATAATTTACAAGAGGATCCATCCTTTCATCTGGTGTTTTGCTGTCCAGGGGTATTGTTTACATAGGAGAGATGGTAAATGCTTTTCCTTTTCTTTTGTTTACTCAGTTTTCAGGATAATCAGTTGGTTGCCTGTCATTCTCAAAAGGTGATCAGTTAGTTGTTATTTAAATACCATAAATTTTTAGACAAACATATTTGATGCGTTTCAATCTACTAAAATTCCTGTCTTTATTGAGTCTCAAATTGTCCCACCTGTGGCCAATGGAAACTCCTGAGCCATTTGGACATGCTCTTAATAGTCTTTGGTGGTTCTTTGCTATTTGGTATCTCAAGATGTTCCAGTCTCTTCTAGAACATTTCCTACCTCCAATCCAGAATCAGCCATTTCTCCTAGAATCTCTGGTTTCTTTTAATGGAGAATGATATTTTAAGAGTACAATCTAGAGGCTATGGATATGCGTAAAAATATAAATGTATATATATAGAGAGAAAAAAAATGTAGAAACAATGACCAACCAAAATTCATTATCTATCGTACATCCAAATGATACATAGTACATCCAAAATGATACACTTTTTGTTCATATATATATATATATATACATATATATGAAACTTCATATATTTATTAACATGTATCTACTTAGGGAGATATATATCCACCATTTATCTATCTTGAGTTCATAGAAAATTTTTCAATTCAAGTTGAGAACAACAAGGTTGGTTTTTTTAAATTTAAGTTTATTTATTTAGAGAGAGACAGAGATAGCACAAGCAGGGGAGGGGAAGAAAGAGAGAGGGAGAGAGAGGGAGAGAGAGGATCCCAAGCAGGCTACAAGCTGCCAGTGCAGAGCCAGAGCTCGAACTCACAAAACTGTGAGATCATGACCTGAGCTGAAACCAAGAGTCAAACGCTTAACTGACTGAGCCACCAAGGTGCCCCCAACAAAAAGGTTTTTACTTAACCACTTCTGTGTTCCATCTGTATCTTCTTTCTTTCACACTGAGATTCCTAGTTCTCGGTGATATGGGGAAGGATAGAATTAAAATATCTCGTAACTTTTCATTTGCTTCACCCTGCATGATACATACTATAGTCTTGGAACAACAGTACTGATCCCAGCACGTTAATTATGATTATTGAAAACACTTAGCCAGTTTGTCTGCATATACTATCCCCATTCTCCCTTTATTCTTATTTATTTGGTTCATTTTGTTGTGATTTTTATTGTCAGATCATACAGTCATCTCATACTATAATCTCTCCTTTTTAACCTTTTAGTTTTACAAGTCACTATATATTTAATGCTTAGCAGTTGTCATTGTGTTAATGTTTGCAGACATTTATCTGCCCGAAGTTCATTCTCTACTAGATCGCTCAGGAAGAGCTCACGGGACCATAATTTCCTGAGTTCGTCATGCTCACCGAAACGTGTGCTCTTTGTACTGAAAAGTCTTTTACTGTTTTAAAATCCATGGTTCCCATCTTTCCTTACGTAGCTCCAATACGTGGCTCTTGCGGCATAAAGAATTGCTGTTGAAAAGCCTGATGAAAAGCCAGTATTCTTTACAAGTCACTTTCTCTTTTTTGTCGAGATACTCAAGGTATATTTTCTCTTTTTCCCTAAAGTCCTATAATTTTACTATAATATGCTTTGGTGTGGATCTTTATGGGTAAATATTCCCAGGTACAATGTGTTCTCTTTCAATGTGTAGTTTTTAAAAAAAGTTTTTTTAATGTTTATTTTTTTGAGAGAGAGAGAGAGAGAGAGAGAGAGAGAGAGAGAGAGAGAGACGGTGTGAGTGGAGGAGGGGCAGAGACAGAGGGAGACACAGAATCCAAAGCAGGCTCCAGGCTCCGAGCTGTCAGCACAGAGCCTGATGCGGGGCTCGAACCCACAAACAGTGAGATCATAATCAGGGCTGAAGTCAGATGCCCAACCAACTGAGCCACCCAGGCACCCCTCTTTCGATGTGTAGTTTTAAATCTTTGTTATTTGAGAAAGGTGTTCTTGAATTATCCTTGGTAGTACCTGTTCTGATCCCTTAGTTCTGGTTTTTCTATGTCAGAGACTCCTGTCTTCATATGTTGGATCTTCTTTTTCCCTCTTCCATATTTTCACAGTCTCAAATACTGTCGCCTTTTTCTTCATTCTTTTTGGATTTTGGAAATGTTCTCTTCTTTTCCCTTCTACTTTTCTTGTCACCGTCTGTTGTGTTTGTTTTTTCTTGGATTTCTAGCTCAGTCTTCACTTCTAAGATCTGTTCCTTCTGTTTCTAGTTCTTTCTTGTTTCTGTCAACTCAATTCTGAGATTTTTTTGATTTTGACTGATGCTGTTCTTTTTCATCTTGTGTCATTTTCTTGCTGTCTCTTAGCTTTTTCTGAAATATCTTCTAAGATACCCTCCAAGAGTCCAGCCACCCGGTGCACACACCCCTTCCCTTGATTGTGGGCAGGACCTGTGAGTGTAAGGGATATCGTTCGCACGCTTGGGTTACATTATATGATATAGATGAGAGGATTTTTCAGTTGTAATTAAGATTCCCAATCAGCTGGCTTTAAGTGAATCAAAATGGAGAGCATTCTGTGTGGGCCTGACCTAATCAGGAGACTGGTTTAAATGAGAATCTGAAGGTCGGAGACAGAAAAGTCAGAGAAATTCAAAGCAGCAGAGATACTCTCTTGTTGACCTTAGAACTGCAAGCTGCCCTGTCGTGGAGGGGGCCATGTCACAGGCCAGCAAATGGCCTCTAGCGGCTATGGGTCTAACTTCTACAATCGCAAGGAATTGAACCCAGCCAACACCAGTGAGCTTGAAAAGGGACCTCAACCCTCAGGTAAGATCACAGCCCCAGCTGCCACCTTGATTCCAGCTTCATGAGACCCCAGAGGACCCCGCTAACCTGTGCTTGAACTCCTGGCCCATGGAAACTGCAAGACGATAAATATGTTTTAAGCTCCTAAGTCTGCAATTCACCATGCGACAATAGAAAATGAACATGGTAGGTTGTAGTTTTGCCCTGTTCAGTGAGCACGTCTTCTAGCCTGCTTTCCTTGTTTGTGTGGACTCTATGCCATTCTATTTCTCTTCGTCTTTTTCTAAAGAGTTACTTTGTATGCGACTTGACCTTGATGTTTTCTGCTGTTAATTTTTATATGAAGTTAGTTTTCTGAAATTTTATAAGAGGGCTTGGTTCTAATAGCTTTTTTTTTTCTTTCAAGCTTCACAAAGACCCTTCTGTTTTCATGCAGCAGCTTGCTTGATGACATTTATTGGCTTGGTTCTCAGTTATCTGGACGTTCTCTTGCCTTCACTTCTGTTATCCCTATTCTCCTCAATTTGATTTTACTCCAAGTAATTTCTCCGTAGTGTGGGACCCCATCCAAGACGGGAACCAGGGCGGGCCAGTTTCAAGCGTTTATAGGGTTGGGCTGATCCAGCCCTTAGAGGTTTCGCTGCAGGACCCTCCCATTCTCTCTCTCTATTGGGATGAGCAAACATTATCCACAAAAGGCTCTACCAGCTTCCACCTGCTGGTTCTGTTAGCTGCCCCGTGACCTCCCTGACTTCTCGTGCACAGATGCCGATGCCACGTAGGTGTCATGGCTGTATCGCTTTGCCTGCCTGCTTTTATTTTGGAGTTAATAGAGATGTCCTGACAGCTAATTATCTTGTACCTGTTGTGCGTGAGTTTTTGGTTTTTCTATCTAGTCATTCTATTTTTTATTTGGGGAATTGGGAAGATCCCAAGACAATGCTGCAAGCCCTCCTGTGAATCTCCCAGGAATTCTCCTGCTGTCTCCTTTTTATGGTCGAGAAGGCTGAACTCCCAGGGAGGTTAACTAATTTGCTTTAAGTCACACAACAAGTGAGTGGGGAAGCTAGCATTTGAACCTGGTCCTAAATTCAGAGCTCTTACTTTTTCCCCCCCACGACGTTTTATTCAAAAACTTCCTTACTATAATAATCCCCAGCTTTACAACTTCACTTGTTTGGGGGCACCTGGGTGGCTCAGTTGGTTAAGCATCTGACTCTGGGTTTCGGCTCAGGGCCTGATCTCACTGTTCGTGAGTTCAAGCTCCGTGTCAGGCTCCACGCTGACAGTGTGGAGCCTGCTTAGGATTCTTTCTCCCTCTCCATACCTCTAGTCATTTTTGTTTGTTCATAACTTGTGGGAAAGGGTATTTTAAGGCATTACGCTTTCCTATACCTCTCTGTATTAATTTCCTAGGGCCTCCTGTGGCAAAGCACCATGAACTGGGTGGCTGAAAATAACAGAAATCTTGTTTCATAGTTGCAAAGCCTAGAGGTCTAAAATCCACATGTCAGCAGGGCTATGCTGTCTCTGAATGTATGGAACGTATGGAAGAATCCTTCCTTGTCTCTTTCCAGCTGATGGTGCTCGGCCAGAAATCTTGGGCATTCTTTGGCTCATAGATGCATTACCCTAGTCCTCTGTCCTCACATGGTGTTCTCCCTGCGCGCCTGTGTTTTCACAGGGCCATCCTCCTATAAGGACACCAGTCATATGGGACCTGCGGCCCACCCTACTGCAGGATAACTTCATCTTAAATAGTTACATCTACAATGACCCTATTTCCAAATACCATCATAATCCGAGCCACTAGGGGTAAGGATCTCAGCGCATCTTTTGGGGGCAGGACACAAATCAATCCATAGCACTCTCCTTCCCGCTTCATCTCTCCCATTTGAGCAGGTGATTTTTTTTTTTCTCTTGGAAGAATGGAAGGGATTGGAATGAACTATGTGTATGGCGGTATGGTGTGGGGCTCCCATCTTTCTCGGAGCAGCTTCTGTGCTGGTCGTCTGGAGGCACATCCATCCATCAAACGATCAGTAAGCCTTTTAAAAACCACCTTCGGCATGCAAGACCTGTGTTGGGAGCTGCAGGGAATCTAAAAAAGCATCTCTTTTCATTGAACTGCAGACGTAGTCGATTGTATGGCACACCATTATTTTCTTTTCTTCCAAGGAAGAAACACCCTGACAACTAAACCATGACATGTACCAATTTTAAGCTGTATACCAATTTCAGAGTTGTTACAATTCCAAAAGAGCTGTATCCCAGAATTGATGAAATTCTGCATGAGGCACCAGGTCTCCTTTTAAAAAGTTATACCCTTGGGGCGCCTGGGGCTCAGTGGGTTAAGTGTCCGACTTCAGCTCAGGTCATGATCTCATGGTTCGTGGGTTCGAGGCCCGTGTCGGGCTTGGTGGTGACAGCTCGGAGCCTGGAGCCTGCTCCGGATTCTGTGTCTCCCTCCCTCTCTCTCTCTCTCTCTCTGCTCCTTCCCCACTCACACGCTGTCTCTCTCAAAAATAAATACATGTTAAAAAAAATTTTAAATAAATAAATAAAAAGTTATAATCTTGGTGGAGAGAAAACACATGTGCACGCACATGCACGCAGACAGGTGCACACACACAACTGAGGCAGTGCCTGGCCAAGTGTGAAAAGAGCTGTAGGGACTCAGGTGTTTTCAGAGCTGAGACTGGAGGTGGCCGCCCTTTGGCGGGCCCTCCGGGTGTAGATGGGACCACTGTCATCCAGGTGGAGCTGAGGAGGGCCATCGAGAGGAGGGGAGAAAGGTAACACAGGGGGCGCAGGTGTGTAAAAGGTAGAGTGGTGTCCAAGAGGGAGAAACAGAAGATGATGTAGCAGGGAGGCCACCTTCTTTCCAATGATGGTCCTCCCTCAGGAGTTTGTATTTTATTCTTTAAGCCATACAGAGCCATAGAAAGTTTTAGAGCAGGGAGGAGCACACCAAGAAATGTTCGGGGATTTTTTTTTTTAAGCAGGCTCCATGCTGGGTGCGGAGGGCTTGAATGTGGAAGTTGCTTGAACTCGTGACCCCGAGATCATGACCTGAACGGAGATCAAGAGTCAGACGCTTAACCGACTGAGCCACCCAGGCGCCCCACGTTTCGGGATTATTAACCTGGTAACAGGCAGGACGTGTAGAAGGAATAGGTCGCATTTAGGAGACCTGTTGAGAGACAATATCAAAGGCCCAGGTAGTGGCAAAGGGAAGAACACTGGTGTGAAATGAAAAGGAAGGGACCCAGGGACACTTGTTCGGAAAAATAAACAGGCGGGGCCGAGATCGTGTCGGTACTTGAGTGTGGACAGCTGACCGTGGTTTGCCAGAGTAAGGAGCACCTGAGGCCCCATTTACCCGCACGAGTCTTCCTGATCAATACAAAAGAAGGCCCCACGCTTACCAGGTGCGACGTCCATGGACGCTCCAGGCTGACCTCAAATTTTGGTTGCCGTAATTTTCTAGAAGGTGGGTTTAGTTGCTGACATCTTGGGCGAGACGACACCGGGAACTAAGAGCGCGTCCCACGATTGTAAGTACCTGAGGCGTTTCACAAACAGCCTCGTTTGGTTTTACGACCTGCCCGTGTCGGGGAGCAAGGGCAAGTTTTACTCTATGCGCCTCGAAAACTCAGATGACCTTTACGAAAACCACATAAGCCAGAAGCAAACCTGGGAATGAATCCAAGGTTTCCTGATGCAATATTTGTATCTCCACGCGTGTGTTTGCTCTACCTTCAGTAAATTAGAACAGGACACTGTTTAAACATTAAGCACCCTGTAAATTCTAGGTAGGGACCCAGGAGAGGGGGTCTGTTCGCGGAGGGAGAGTTAACTTTGTTGGGAGATTCTACATCTATCCCTAATGCTTGGGCAAGGGATGGGCCAGACGTGCCGTGGGCAGAGCTGGCCACCAGATGAGGCAGTGATGCCCTTGACTGCGTAGGGGTCCTGGATTTTCTCTTGTTGGTGTTGGAGGCTCTCAGAGGAAGCACTTCTTTCTGAAGGTCAAGGGCCAGGGAAAACCCTGTGTAAGCAGAGGTTTTTTCCTTCTCATTCTTCAAATGGAACTGTATATTCAGAGAGTAAGTCCCCATTCTGTCGTATCTGTTTATAACGAACTTTGTCCATCAGTGAACAAATAAATGTGGAGAACTTTTGATGGTCCAGGTGAAGGGTGATGGTCAACAGGAAGAAGATGGTTCCCTTGAGGGATAATTTTAATAAACCTGGCTTTTAGCATTCAAGGTGGTAGAGTTAAGATAGGAGAGAGCTTGGTATGTTCTGGCTGAGAAATTACATGGGTTTCATTTACTGAGAAGGGAGAAGCCTTGTGGAGAGCACATTTGGAGGCATTCCATGGCTCCCTCTTGGCCATGGTAAGTTTGAGATGCCTTTTGACATCCAAGAAGTGACTCCAGGCAGATAGTCGGCTGGTCCTGCCTGGGACTCAAATGCCAGGTTAGGACTGGAGTTAGATATTTCAGAATCATCAACGCGGAGACGGTAGGCAAAGTCAAGGGACTGGCGAGGACTGCTGTGTTAGTCCCTGGGGCTGCTGTAACAAAGTGCCACAAACTGGAGGGCCTCAGACAACAGAAATGTATTCACTTACAGTTCTGGAGGTCAGAATCTGAAATCAACGTGTCCGCAGGGCCGTGCTCCCCCTGAAAGGTCTACAGCACAATCCTTCCTGGCCTCTTCCAGTTTCTGGCCAATGTTCCGCGTCATCGGAATTCCTTGGCTTGCAGCTAGCTACATTACCATTGGTAATTACCATTGGACTGCCATTGATACCAGATGGCATTCTTCCTTGTGTCTGTGTCCCCATTTCCCTCTCCTTATGAGGACACCAGACACTGGATTAGGGACCACCCTACTTGTGTATAACCTCATCTTAACTTGACTGCATCTGCAAAGACCTTATTTCCAAGTAAGGCCACATTTGCAGGTTCCAGGTAGACCCATGGGGACTCTCTTCAACCCAATGTGGATACCCAGAAAAAGAGTGTAGATGGAGAAGGAGGTTGATGAGGACAGAACTTTGGGGTCCCGATGTTGGGAGGCCGCGTCTCACGTCTAGAGAGGCATCGTTCTAGTGAAGGAGTGATCAACCACATGGCACACTGCTCGTGGTTACGGAGGTTCACCCGTTTGGCCTGGTTAATCGGTTTGGCAATGGAGGACAGATTGACCTTCTGGTCTTGGGGATGTGGAAATAGTGGGCAATGGTAAAAAAAAAAAAAAAGACACTTCCACGACATGGTAGGTCGAAACATGATTCTACTGGGTTGAAGACAGAGGGAGGACAGTGAAGCAATAAAAACAGTAAGTAGAGACATCTTTTCTGTGAGGCTCGGAAGGGATCACCGACGTGGGGCCGGGACAGTTGAAAAGGGTGTGGAATGGAAGCATGTTTGTGTGAAGGTGGAGGAAGACGCAACAGAGTTCATCAGTGGGTGGGAAGGTGACCACGCAGGAGAGGAGGCGTTGGGTCAGAAGGGATGTCCTTGAACTTGTGAGGGACTGGAGTGTTGCACGCTTGGGGAGGGTGTGGCTTCAGATGGGAGCAGAAACGGGCCAGTCATGGTCATGGAGGTGAGGGGTGGGGTGGGTAATAGGCCATTGTTCGAGAATGGCCCAACCGGAAATAGAAGAACTTGAAAGCCTGAAATGCAGTTTGAGGGGGAAATGAGGCTGGGGATGAGGGAGTCAGATGCTAACAGAGGAAATGCTCACCCGAACAGGGGTCCCCCGTAAAAGGGGGTCCCTTCAAACTAAAGCCAGTGAGAATTTGCTCCCAGCTTAAAATTTCTGAGGCCCTGGGAACACACGTTTCCCTCCCTTTACTTTTATCATTAATCTTGCAATATAAAGACAGTCCACTGGTAAGAGTTCCTCAGGTGAATCAAGGCTTTCCCAAGAGATGGATCTATTAAATATCAAACAATAAAGTATTTGTAGAAATTAGAGGTGAACGTGACAGAGGGATTTGTCTTGGCAAAGGGGCATCTTCAGTCACAACTCCACTCCCATCTCCTGGTGACAGTCTTTTTGTTTTCCCTCCATTGTAATCTTCACTTTCCTTAATGGAGAACTTAGCCATTCTAACAAAGTACTGTCGAGTACTTGACAAAGTTTCTCCCAGAACCTTGTCCAGGGTCAAAATCAGATGTACTGGCCTATGTTTTGTAGAAATATCTTCTGATTTTTTTTGTAAGTTTATTTATTTGTTTTGAAAGGGAGAGAGTGCAAGCTGGGGGAGGGGCAGAGAGAGAGAGAGAGAGAGAGAGAGAGAGAAGAGAGAATCCCAAGCAGACTCTACACTGTCAGTGCAGAGCCTGATGCAGGGCTTGGTCTCATGAGATCATGACCTGAGCATAAACCAAGAGTTAAACTCTTAACCAACTGAGCCACCCAGGCACCCCGTACCTTCTGCTTTTTGGAACTCAGGACTACGGTTTCTTCTCCTTAGTCCCTGGGTGCTTCTGCTGTTCCCCACACCCCTTAGGGCACATCATACATTCACCAGTGTCTTCTGTATACTTTTCTCGTCCTCTGGGATATAAATTGTTCAAAGTCGCATGATCCCTCCCACAAAACGTGAAAGCTAAGTGCTAGATCCGTGTTATCTATCAATCCTCGAGAATCTTGTTTGACCTTCAGAACAAACTGTGTGCTTGTTGTTATCATCTCAGAGGCAAGGACACAGTCTCAGAGGGTGAGTGTGGTTCGCTCCATTACAGCAGCTTGTCGGGGCAAACCCCAGGTCTTCTGACCCAAAGTCCAATGCATAATGTAGCCTTCCTCTGGCTCACATTGGCTCTACCCTTCATGCTTTGAAGACCATGATCCCTGGTAGAATAGAAGCCAAACGAGAGCTCAGCAGCTCTGTGTTTTCATCGGTTCCATTTCACCATCTGTCCCAGGCAGGGGGCCTCTTTCTTGTTTCTCTGAGTATAACTAAAATCTATTTTGAAAGTTGACCCGCCGTCAACTGGGAACCTTAGTGCTGGGTGGCCATTAGCTTTCCTGACACTGGTTTTGCCTCTTCCCCTCTTTCATCGTGTCCTATGACCAGTCTAACAAGACTCAAGAATGTAGGTTTGAAGTTAGGCCAACCTGACCTTGAATCTTGAATCTTGGCAATAGACTGGAGCCAGCTAGCTTTGTGAACTTGAGTGGCTCCATTGATATGTGCCTCAGTTTCCTGGGTAAACACCACCCTCCTGTCTCCCATGCGCTGTGTGGTCCCTCGCATTCCGCTTCAGGGACCCTCTGAGGAGTGGCAATCAGCAGAAGTGATGCTGTGCTGTTCCAGCTCTAGGTCAGAGGAAAACCTCTTTTAAGCTTTGGGAAGCTGTGAGCCATCATGGAAGAAGTCTGGTTGCTTGCTACCATATGAAGAAGCTACGTGGAGAGGCATGGAGAAGAGGAGGAGGCCCCACCACCCCAGAATCCCAGCTCAGCCTGGCCTTCCAGCTGTCCACACCAGGGCCACAGCCCCGGTGCACCAACCAGGCCAACCCACAGGTGGAACGCAGCATCCAGCTGAGTCTAGTCAGCCCACAGAATTATGACACCTAGGAAACCAATTTGACAATAAATTTCATATATTGGAAAAAAAAAAAGAATTATGACACCTAACTGGCCACTGTTTTAAGCCTGATCACTGTTTAAGGTGATCCTTGGAATATTAATTGTGGGGGGCAAAGGGTGAACTAATACACTAACAACTAATAGAGTGCCTAGCGTGGTGCCTAGCACATGATAAGAGCTTCATATATAAGAGCAACTCTTATTTGATTTTGTCAAAACCCCAGGTGGTTTGAGAGCTCCTTTGAGGTTCAAGACTGACCTCTTGAACACATGCTCTTGACATATAGGTCTTGAGGAGCTATCTGAATCATTGAAGATACAGTGATCTGGATCATCAACACCACGACCAGAGTTACCCTCCATTCACTCTCTACTTGAAGATAATAAATTGGCAGCCAGGGGCTGAACAATTACTAGGCAAATCAGGAGTTGAACCCACTGCCATGATGGCACCTTGGTTTTTGAGATCTCTATTGCCTTTACTCAGTCCATGCTAAGGCTACCCTGGCTTGGTGTCCTGGAGCCAGGAGCTACTTGTAGACTCTGGGTCACTGGGAAGGTGACCTTCCCGTGGGAGACAGGCTGTCCTTCTCGGGAGGACCCTGGGAAGACACAGCTTGCTTTGATGTGTAGGGCAAATAGGGTGGAGGGTCTACACTGTCCAGCCAGTCCCTTTGCCTCATACAGCATTTCTACTTCCATTGGCTAATCGTTCCGGTTGGCTAATTGTCCATGCAGGTCTGGACAAGAGATAGGGTGGACCTGGGATGCCTAATCCAGCTTAGCCAGGGCTGCTCAAGGAATAAGGACAGGTGAAGACTCATCCTACCTTAGTTCATGTGAGCGTCTATAACAGAATACCATAGACCGGATGGCTTATAAACAACAGAGACTTATTTCTCACATTTCTGGATTCTAGAAGTCCAATTCAAGGTACCAGCTCATTCAGTGTCTGGTGTGGACCTGTTTCCTGGTGTGTCCTCCCATGGCAAAAAGACTGAGGGAGCTCTCTGGGGTCTGTTTTATAAGGGCACTAATCCCATCATGAAGTCTCCACCCTCATGACCTCATCACCTCCCAAATGCCCTATGTCCATATACCACCACATTGGGATGAAGTTAGTACCAGGGAAATACTGAAATCAACACTCAAGAGGTATCTAATTCAATATTGCCAGACTCTGTTTCAACATATGAATGGCAGTGGGGAGCACAGATATTTAGTCATAGCATACCCCACCAAGAACATTGGGGTGCTGATCTCCATGCAGGGATGACCCTGGAATTGTCCCCTGGCACACAGGTGTCAGGATAAGTCATGCTGCGGTCATATTCTTTTATAAGTAGTCAGCTAAAACTCTTCCTTTGCAGTGATAACATGCAGTTGAAAGCCATTTTTGTACACAAGGTGTCACTTTGTTAAGGTATGAACACGTTGAGACTTTGATGCACGCTGGCGGAAGAATGGAGTCTCACTTTCCACAAGCTCATGAGGAAAGAGCAGCTTGGACACAAAGACTGAGGTCGTTCTGATCGTCATAGTCACCCACACTTCCTGGCGTGTCCTTCCTCAGACTGATCTGGGAGCTGGGGAAGCATGTGTTAGACAAGGGGATTCCAATGAACAAATACCACTGGAGTTCAGGGCCCCAAACACGTTCTCCTAAAGAACTCGTTCAGGGATAGACAATGGGCACAGTACAACCCTTCTGTTACCAAACGTTCATGGCTACCATGTTGAAGTTTATTTATTTTTAGAGAGAGGACAAGTGGGAGAGGGACAGTGAGAGAGAGACAGAGAGACAGAGAGAGAATCCCAAACAGGGTCCCTGCCTTCAGCGCGGAGTTCGATGCCGGGCTCGAACCCATGAACTGTGAGATCATGACCTGAGCTGAAACCAAAAGTCAGACACTCAACTGACTGAGTCACCCAGGCACTCTGGGAATATATGTATGTAATGCTCATCTACAAAAACAACCTGTTCTCAGGCCCCTGAGTATCTAACAGGTTCTCTTCTCGTTTATGCATTCAGCAAAGCTTTCTTCAGAGCCAGGTTCTCGGCTCTGTGTGTTACAAGGTGAAGGGGCGCTGGGGTTTTCCAAGAGGAGCCGGGGCCCATCAGGGAGACGGGTAAATGAGCACACACAGGAGCACGGGGAGGGAGTGGTTGGTATAGCAATTGCAGAAAATACTGGCCAGGACAAAGGCTGGGAATCCAGCTCTGGAAGTTGAGGAGGCCTTCCCAGGAAGTGGCATTTGACCTAAACCTTCCAGGAGGAGTTGAACTTGGTGGGATGGGAAGGGAAGGGGCATTGAAGGCCGAGAGGCCAGAGTTGGGTGGGGGAGGGGTGTCGGCAGTGGGGCAACCACCACAATGGCCGGAACAAGTGGAGCACGTGGCCCAGAGGCCAGGATGGCACGTGAGGTCAGAACAGGCAGCAAAGGTCTTCCTGGGCGATTCTAAAACATTGAGACCTTTATCCTGCAGCCCAAGGGAGGTGACAGGATTGAAAGCAGGTGAGTGACATAATCTACTTTGTTTACAGGAGAAGAAAATCAATTCAATTTGTCAAGATGCCCAGCATCAGGAATGTATGAAGTTGAACAGATGGGCATAGAAGGTGGGAGAATGAAAGGTACAGGGACTGGGGGCTTGATTCTTTGGCACAGAGATGGTGAGTGTTGCCATGAGGATGGGGGGTTAAGGGGAAAGTGGCTAAAGCAAAAATGGCAAATATGTAGCATGAGTGTCCCCATCTCCTTTCCTGTGCCTGTAGCAGACATTGCTAATCAATCACAGCACCGTTTCTTGCAGAGCCCAGTGCTGCAGAAGTCAAAGGAAAAGGTTTCTAGAAGATAGGATCGTCAACAGAGTCGAATGCTCCATGCAGTAAAAATGAACAGTAAAAATAGACCAAAGAAGGCTGATGAGTTGATGTTCAGGAAGGCTCCAGAAGTTTCTTTCCCCTCGTACAGAAACGATTTTCTGTTGTTTTAGCATTATGTTTATTTTTCCTTTGATAAAAGTAAACTTACAGAATTTGAAAATAATAGTCACCTGTAATTTCACCTTGACTAGTAACATTTTGATGCGTGTATTTCCAATATTTCCTTATGATAGATTTTTAGAAGTCGCCAAAATACCTAAAGATTTTAAAACTCCTGACATAATAAAGTGCATTTAGGAACATTTTACTAACTGGGATTACCACCAGCAGAGTATAAGGGTGCTAAGTGATGGCACAATTTTTGACCATCTTGTTTTTTCTGAAACTGATACAAATCCTTTATGGAAACCAGCTTATAATATTATAACATCATATGATATATGTGTATGTGTATATACACACACATATTGGTACATATACTTGTGCATATACACACATATACATATGAATATCTTTCTTCAAATAATCTTAATGTTCTGGGCACCAATATCAATGCAAAAGGTTTTTATCATCCTTCCACGGGACAGTAATAAGCAAATCTCTTTCTCCCTTGCTTAGATGAAGAGAAAAGGAAACATCAAAGGAGCACATTGCTGACCTGGTAGACTGTGGGTTCTTAAAAATGAATCAGTGAATGAAATACTCTACTAGTGCTTACTTCATTCTTAGTGTCACAGGCACATGAGAAAAGTAATATTACCCCAATTTTACAAAGGAAGGGAGCTGAGACTTAATGAGGAGGGTAATTAACTTTCTCAAGGCCATGTAATTAGTAAGTGGTGGAACCAGAATTCACAGGCCCCGCCTGTCTTAGTTGAGAGTCTGTATTTTCTGTCTGTACCATGAACTACATTGGAGAGAGAGAGAGAGAGAGAGAGAGCCAGCTGAGGGGTGCAGCTGACTCTTTCGGAGGCTCACTCTTGGTTTCTGGTCACTAATGTCTTGGTGGAGACCCCCAAGCCCCAATAGGAAACCCATCCTTTAAAGGCAGCCAGACTCCCTTCTCAGTCTGGGCGTGTTTGGGGACCATTTTAGCTTCTGAGCGCGCTCCGAGCACACCACTCTGCCCAAATCTGCACATGCTCACCAACTCAGGAGCTCTCTGAACCCTATACTTTTGGGGCTTTTATGGAGGCTTCACCACACAGACATGATAGATCATGAAGCCCATCTCCAGCCCCTCACCCCTCTCAGGAGAGTGGGGGGCAGGGCTGAATGGCCCGAGTTTCTAATCACTGCCATCACCCGGGGAATCCCAAAGGATTCGGGGGTTTTGTGTCAGGAGCCAGGGCTGAAGACCAAATATTAGAAGCTCCTGGCGTACCTAAAACCCTTGTAATTTAGGAGCTCTGTGCCAGGAACCGGAGGCAGAGACCTGTATACATATATATACGTACATGTGTGTATATATATATATATATATATGTGTGTGTGTGTGTGTATATATGTATGTATATATACGTACATGTATATATATGTATATATATTCATGTGTGCATATATGTATATATAGGTAATATATACAGGTATATATATGTATATATAGGTAATATATACAGATATATATACATATATACATATACGGGTAATATATGTGTATATATGTATATATAGGTAATATATTGGTAATATATACATATATATATTTTTTTTTTTCTGTTCTCTCACAGGGTGTTAGCCTGACATGTGGGACAAAAGCTGACTCTCGGGTCAGAGTTACTATATGATTGTGTAACAAAAACCCTTTACTGATGAATTGGGCAATGGGGAGCCTTTTTCTGAGAAGCCTTGAGGAGCGGGATTTCTCCCTGTGATAAACCTTCCTTTGAAGAGGCCCTTTGTTTACTGTCCTAGAACCCAGAATCTCGGAGCTTGCTTGGGGCCAACATCCACGTCACTAATGTATGGGCTGCAGAATCCGCCTTCGGTTTTTGCAAGTTAAGAGATGCTAGATTTCCCCTCTTCCTGAGGTTGTTCTCTTTCTCTTTCTTTCTCTTGCTTTCACCCATCCTTTCTCGGGTGTGACCAGTGATTCTGTGCACCTGCGAACCTGTGCCCTTCTGGGTCTGGGTGGCCAGGAAGGAAGATACACTCCGTGACCTCAGCACAAAGACCTTACTGTTCTTTCACTGCGCCTCGGGCCGCTGGGTGGTTTCCGTGACCCCACTTACCTGGGACACTTCGACTCACAAGCCGGTTTCTCATGCTTCCTCCTTGGTTTCTGTTGGTCACAGCCCCGCTTGGTGATAACCCCAAAGCGGCCATGCTTGGGGGAGGCGGGACCAGATGTGATTGGACCCTGAGGCAGACTCAGCTTCCTGAGTTTCGGGGACAGCGAAACTTTAGACTGTCCCCACCTACCCTCTGGAAGAGCCCACCGAGGAGACCCCGCCACATGCTCCAGATCTCACTGCCTTATGGTTCCGCCCAAATGGGCCACGGTGACCCACTTACCAGGTTTGGAACCATCCAGAGCCCTTCCACCCTGACCAGAGGGAATTTGACTCTCTCCAATTTTTTCTCTCTAGAGCATTAACTTCCTTCCTTATTTATGTTTTAAGTTGTGATAAAATACACGTGAAATTACCATTTTAACTGCTTTTAAGGGTACAGTTCCATAGTGTTAAGTCCATTCATGCTGTGGTGCAACCATCACCACCCCCCTCCAGAACTTTTTTCATCGTCCCCGGGTATAACCGTGTCCCCATTAAACAGTAATCCCCGTTCCCCTCCCCCAGCCCCTGGCAGCCACACTTCGGTCTGTCCCTGTGAATTTTCTGTCTCTAGATATCTCATATGACTGGAATCACACAATATCTGTGACTGGCTTATATCACATAGCATAATGTCCTCGGGCTTCATCCATGTTAATGCATGTGACAGAATTACCGTCCTTTTGAAGGCTGAAAACTTTCCATGTATGTGTAGACCACATTTTACTTACCCATTCATCCGCCAATAGACACTTGGCTATAGCTTTAATTTAACAAACATTTTTTGAGTGCCAATGATTTATCAGGCGCGGTGTTTGCTCCTGCACATGAGATTGCTGTTGAGGTAGACTAGGAGGTCTGTGCCCTCCCATAGGTGATGAAACACTAAATAATAATGCCAAAAGTAATGGCAGTTTCTTCCCAGTTCATGAAGACACCAGTGAGTATTCTTTTTTTTTTTTTAATGTTTATTTATTTTTGAGAGAGAGAGAGACAGAATGTGAGCGGGGGGGAGGGGCAGAGAGAGAGGGAGACCCAGAATCCAAAGCAGGCTCCAGGCTCTGAGCCATCAGCACAGAGCCCAATGCGGGGCTCAAACTCATGGACCGTGAGATCATGACCTGAGCTAAAGTCAGGCACTCAACCGACTGAGCCACCCAGGCGCCCCAGCCAATGACTATTCTTAATTTATGTACCCTCCACAATTTTTGATAAAACCTTTGGCACCTGATTGAAAAGAATGAACAAGTGGCAGAAATGTTCACAGAAAAGCTTGAAACTCACCGTACCCGGTTATAATCTTTATAGGGGAAGCTTCTAATGGTAAGTTTGAATGACAGCTGTAAGATAGCCATGCTTATCACTAGCCGTACTGTTTGTAGCTGCAGTGATAAGAACAGCTATGTCCGCATTTCTCAGTGTTCCGTGAGCAAGCAGCAGGAGTTTCGGGTTTCCTGGGCCCTTCCAAGGTCGCAGACCCCAAGCACCTGGCCACAGGTCCCCGAGGACACTGTCTGTCCCCTGTGCTTCTGCACTCCACTGATCGATTTTCCTCTTGCTGCCATGTTGCTTTTTACTCTGCAACCATCTCATTAAACCGCGCGTTTTAAACACCGTTCAGTTTACCACCGCACCCTGTGCTGTGTCTTCTTCACCGTGAGCGGTTGCTCTGCAGATTTCTGAACGCGTTCAAAGGGCGCTTGCCTTAGACAGAGGGCAGGCGGGAGCCTCTATCGGTGCCCTTTGCACTCCTGCAAAGCTTCCCAAGATGCTGTGTGTCCTTAGATCGGTTTATACAGTTACACATCTGGTTGCTGAACTGTTCTAGATCTCCCTCTTGTGGGCCATCTATGGAATGAAACACATTAATTATTTCCAATAGACGTGATGGCGTCTTGTAGGTTATGAGGAGCCCATTTCTGCGAACCCTGTTTTAAACCTATACAAAGTGTACAGAGAAAGATCTAAAAATACCCGTGCACCCACGCACCAGCCTTATGAAACCTTAACATTTTGCCCCATATTTACTTTCATTTTTTTAACGTTTATTTATATTTGAGAGAGAGAGAGAGGGCGCGGGAGCGCGAGACAGAGCCCGAGCAGGGGAGGGGCAGAGAGAGAGGGAGACACAGAATCCCAAGCAGGCTCCAGGCTCCGAGCTGTCAGCACGGAGCCCGACGCGGGGCTCGAACTCATGAGTCAAATCAGAAGCTGAACAGACTGAGCCACCCAGACACCCCTCCATGTTTACTTGAAATCTTCAAAAAATAAAAAAAAAGTAGAGAAGTCGAGGGCCCCTGTGTACCCTCCCTTTCTGCACCCTCCAGGTAACCACCACTCTGAATTTGTATTTGTTACACACAGGTTTTTCTCTTTCTGATTCACATATATGTGGATCACACCGGGTGCGTTCTCCCACGGCCTGCTTTTCCTCCGCAGTGTTACGCTGTCGAAGTTCGTCCCTGTGGCTCTGATGTTCTCATTTTCCTCTCCTGTATAGTGTTGATTGTGTGACTACCACACTCTACTTACCAGGGCTTGCATCCTGGGCTATTTCGGTTGCTTGGAATTTTCGTCACGACAGACCAGGCCAGCGGCCAGCCTTCTTACACTGCCTCCGGGTACGTACGTGTGCGTTTCTCTAGGGTCCGTCCTGAGCGCGGATCGCTGGGTCATGCAGCTCGTCTCCGTATTGCCAGATTGCCCTGGAAAGGACTGTCCTATTTACATCCCCCCATTTTCCTGTCATCTGCCAGCAGGGCAGCCAGGCGGAAAGGCGCAAGCCCCACCATTAACTGCGCGCTGCGTTATCCTCCTTGGCATGAATTCGCTTGTTTAGTCATGGAAATAACCTTCCGAGGCAGGCGGCAGGCAGAAGCACGTTTGCCAGAAACCAGAGAGGTCCAGGAATCTGCCCGAGGCCGCGAAGATAACAACAGGCAGAGCAGCAGTAAACCTGACCCACAGCTGTGCCGCGGAGGCCCTCAAAGACTCGGCCAGTGTGGGCTGGGGGTACAGGGGGTGCAAGGGGGTGCAGCGGGGGAGAAGGGGGGTGGAGGGGAGACGCCCCTTCCACTGCCACGTTGCTGAGAGCTGACAAAAGAAAAGATATGCCCTCTAATTTTTGAAATCAGGAAAGTCAGCATACAGACCCAAGAGCAAGGGCAATAAAATGAACAGGTGGTCAGAAGGGAGACAAGCAGGAATGAAAGGCATCTAGATAAAGGGGGAAAAAACCTTCACGGTTAGAAAATTACATCGCAGGGGCGGGTCTTGGTGGCTGCGCTGGTTAAGTGGCCGACTCTTGATGTCGGCGCAGGTCATGATCTCACGGTTCATGGGTTCAAGCCCCACGTCAGGTTCCATGCTGTCAGTGTGGAGCCTGCTTGGGATTCTCTCTCTCCCACTCTCCCTGTCCCTCCACGACTTGCTCTCTCTCTCTCTCTCTCTCTCTGTCTCTCTCAGAAAATAAATAAATAAATAAACATGAAAAAATTACGTTGGAAAACTTAATTTTCCAAATTCTGTATTAGTTTTCCTCTCAATCACTAGGAATCCGTGATCCTTTTAAGGTGGAAACCCACTTTCCCCGTGCTTGGAATCGCTGACTTCAGTCCCGTGTGCTGGGGCAGTGGTGGAGAAGGGCATATTTCCAGAGGCCCCGGCCTGGGTAGTTGACTGGAAGCAAAGAGAAAAACAGAAATGAGAGTTGAGTGAAAAAAAAAAAAAAAAAAAAAAAAAGGGACCAGGGAAACATATGCCAACTCAACAGCTGGTCTCTGCTCAGCCCCCAAAGGATCTGTGCATTGTGTCTCTTGGCTTTGCACACTTTCTAAAGAAACTTCCCCCTTTTATTTTAAGTAAGAGAAGGACTTAAGAAGGACGTCTCTAGAAAACAATGGAAGCTGATATTTCATCTAAGGCTGGACGTGTACTTACCGGAGAAGAATGCCAGGGGCTTGCCTGCTTCTGTTTTAGGTTTAGCCTCTATATTTTACAAAAGTATGCCGGCCGTATATCAGCGTGTTTAATGTTTACTTAAAAAGAAAATGACATCTGAAATGGAACAGTCAAAGCGAACGAGAAGTGAATGTTCACAAGTGTTACAGGAAGTGGACAGGAAGCCAAAAGTGTGGGTATGGAAGTGAAAACCTTTTCAAAAAGGACATCAAGAGCAAAGTCGACGAGGGGGCTAGTTTTCTCAGCCTAAGACAAAGGGTATAAATCACGTCATGTACTTTTTTTCCTCCATTTTTTATGTGCGGAAAATTACGTATAACATAAAATTTTATCATCTTAGCCACTCTTAAGTATCCAGTTCAGGGGTATAAAATACACTACACCTCTCCGTCCCCATCGTCCATCTCCAGAACCCTTGTCATCTTGTAAAACGGAACAGTAACTCCCCATCCCCCCGCCCCTCCCCCACCCCCTGGGAACCACCGATCTATTTTCTCTATGATTTTGACTGCTCTAAACATCACGCGCAAGTGGAATCATACTTGTCTTGTTGTGTGTGGCTTGTTTCACTTAGCCTCACGTCTTCAAGAATCATTCATGTTGCAGCAGGTGTCAGAGTGTCCTTTTTGAGGCTGAATAAGATTCCATTGCACGTGTTTGAGCATCTCGTATGCTTTGCCTCCCTCTCTGAAACTATTTTGCCCCCTCCCCCTCCCCCCATGGTCTTCTGTTAAGTTTCTCAAGTTCCACATAGGAGCGAAAACATATGGTATCTGTCTTTCTCTGCCGGACCTATTTCATTTAGCAGAATGCCCTCCAATTCCATCCGCATTGGTGCAAATGGCAGGATTTCATTCTTTCTCATGGCCAAGGAGTATTCCATTATATATATAAACCACATCTTCTTTATCCATTCATCCACTGATGGACATTTAGGCTCGTTCCATAATTTGGCTGTTGTTGAAAGTGCTGCTCTAAACATTGGGGTACAAGTGCCCCTATGCGTCAGCACTCCTGTATCCCTTGGGTCAATTCCTAGCAGTGCTATTCCCGGGTCATAGGGTAGATCTATTTTTAATTTTTTGAGGAACCTCCACACCGTTTTCCAGAGCGGCTGCCCCAGTTTGCATCCCAACAGTGCAAGAGGGTTCCCGTTTCTCCACATCCTCGCCAGCATCTCTAGTCTCCTGATTTGTTCATTTTAGCCACTCTGCCCGGCGTGAGGTGGTTATCTCAATGCGGCTTTGATTTGTATTTCCCGCATAATGAGTGATGCGGAGCATCTTTTCAACAAACTCAGGTGAAGGGGGCAGGGAAGAGGGGAAAATGGGTGATGGGCATTGAGGAGGACACTTGTTGGGATGAGCACTGGGTGTTGTATGTGAGCGATGAATCACGGGAATCTACCCCCGAAACCAAGAGCATACTGTATACACTGTATGTTAGCCAACTTGATAATAAATTGTGTTAAAAATATTAACAATAATAATAAAAGCTAGAAAATGAAAAAAAAAAAGAACTATGGCAAGAGGGCGCCTGGGTGGCAAAAAAAAAAAAAAAAAAGATTCCATTGTACGTGGATAACACATTTTGCTTACTCATTCATCCATTGATGGACACTTGGGTTCCTTCCAGTTTAAGCTATTCTAAATAATGCAGAATCAAGAATACCGTTTGCCATGTGAACCAAGCTATCGACATCAGAAGTCTCCAAATAGACCTTCTCATTAAATCATTAGTATTTTGAATAACTAACCTAGAACCCTAAAATTCATGTAATTCTCATCTTTAGAGCATCATTGGTAGATGTTCTTGGCATCCCATAACCAAAGATTCTGTTTTGTTTTGTTTTGTTTAAATTAATTGAAAGAGAAAACCAATTGTTCACCCAAGAGGCCACTGATTAACATCTACCAAAAGCAATTTGGGGGGCACCTGGCTGTTAACCATCTGACTCTTGATTTTGGCTCAGGTCATGATCTCACGGTTTGTGGGTTCAAGCTCCGTGTCAGGCTCTGCACTCACAGCACAAAGCCTGCTCGGGATTCTCTCTCTCTCTCTCTCTCTCTCCCAAAATAAATAAATAAACTTTAAAAAAAAAAGCAATTTTGGTATTATTTATCCAGGGGAACTGGTCTCATTTGGTCAAATCTGTTAATAGAATTTGAACCAATGTCTTGAACAATGTCTTCTTCCCCATTGGAGATGTGAGCCACTCTACGATAGGGACCACAGGTTCTTTCTCTGTGTTCCTGGGGTAGCCTACCACAGGTCTCAGTACACAGTGCCTTTAGCTACTCTAACCGGGAGGTAGGTGTGTAAAGACAAAAAAAAAAAACAAAAAAAAAAACTTCCTCCACCCCCAAATATTCACGTTTTGTCATTCTTTTGTCTTACACTCATTGTTATAACCTTGACTCAAATAAGCGAAACACTGGTGTACAATTGAAGCAGTCAGCACATGGCCTATCCAACAAGATGGTCCTCCTTGGATATTAGCCAAAGGAAGGTCCCTGCCTGACACTTATTACCAGAGTCTCCCTTCTCCCCAACTCCACATCCCCAGCTCTGGGCCCAAAATAATCCGCCACATTCTAAGATAGCAGGTCATGAATTTCTAGGGGAACCTCTCAAATCACAACCCCACCCATAATTGCCCACTTCCATGGGAAAACTTACTACGTGGTTATTGACGGCCATGCTACTTAGACCCTGAGATGGTCAGATCCAAAAGGATGGTCACAGTGGAGGCTTTTAATGGTTGGGAACCAGAGTGGATGGGGACTGGATCCTTCCGAGGGGTTCTCAAGACAAAGGAGAGCATATGTTGGCAAGTCTGACCAATAGCATATGGAGGAATTGAGAAGAACAGTGTGTGGGGAAGGTCTGTAGACCGTTGTCGCTGGAGCAAAGAATCAGTCAGAAAGGAGTTTTTAGATGAATGAGCCCAGCAGGGCTGGTGGGAGGGAACCAGGCAGAGCTGGGACTAAGGCTCCTTCATTAATTTTTAATTCTCTTTTTCCCTCCTCCTTCCTTTTGTTCCCTTTTTACCACCAAAGATATTCACCTTTGGACATTGCTTACCAAGTCCTTTGTCTTAAGAGTGACAATTATTTGAGGGTTTAGTGAGTGAACGTCTACTGGCACCTATCACATGATATAGCATCGTAGAGCACAGAAATGGATGAGTGTGGGGCCCTTTCCTCCAAGAGCTTACAACCCACCCCCCACCTCGCCCAGATGCCTGGGGTAGTATGTGATAATTGGCAAATTTATACTCAGATGTTTTTGCCGGTTTTGTTTTGATTTGCATTTCCTATTTCTGCTTCTCTGCCCTTTGGTGTTTGGATTTTTTTCCTGCCCTTTGTTTTAAGCATTGCCTTTATCCCTCAGAAGACACAGGCCCGGAAAGATGGTTTCCCAGTCTGAAGTCTTAACCTAGTTTAAGAAATCCATGTGTCCCTTTTCTTCCTCAGACTGAGAGTAACACTCTGGGCTGCTTTGTTTCTCCTTGTAATTGTTTAATTAGAATCAACTAGGAGGAAACTTGCCTACTCATTTGAGAGAAAACATGCACTGTTTCAACCTCCTAATTTCCTTTTATCCTTAGGGAAGGTTCCAGGCTTTCTGGTCACCCCACAGGATTTACCTCCATTGTCACACGTGCACTTTGCTCTCACCCCCACGTTCCCTCCCCTCTGCAATCTTTATCTTCCTTCTCTTAACCTCTTCTCTTCAGCACCTACCAGCTCCCTAGTGTCCTCATGAGTTTGTTCTATGCCTTCTGTTTTGTTTTGTTACATTGTTCTTTCCCCTAATGAATCGTTTCTGGCAACAGTGCCCCCTGACTCTTGGGTGGGGACACCAGGCTGTAACAACTCAGTACACTTTTTATCTTGTATCTTCCCCTAATTTCTCACATGATTCTTGTCTCCCTTAAGCAACTCCTGGGTGGCACCCATGACTTCCTTGTCCTTTATACCTACAGAAAAATACCGGACATCTAGAATGTTCTCTGTTCTCTCATTCCTGGTTCTCCAGGGACAACCCAACCCACCACATACTTTGAAGCAGATGTTGGGTCCCCGGCAAAACAGGGTCAGCCTCCTCAGTGAGGGAAAGGTCAAATCTGCTCAGACGTGTTAAGAAGAAATTTCGCAAGCATTTGGCTGAACTTGTGTACTAATATCTAAATATTGAGTAATATAGAGTAAAAAATTAAAAGGCAGCCAAACAACCCTTTGGCTAATCTTTGGGTCCCTTGAGAGGTGTTCTGAAAGCTTATTTTTATCATGTTTATTTCCCAAAAAAAATGGCTAAAAATGAGACTGAGCCTAGATTTTTCCCAATAGGAGGCTTTTCCTATTTCCTTGGTTGAGGAATGAGGATTCTAAGACTCTCTAGAAGGACCCATTGAACTCTGGAAGTCCTGGATTCCACCTGCTGCTTGGAGCTTCTAAGCAGGAACCTCCAGCTGCTGGTGATGCCCTGTGTGATGTCATAGGACTTTGTGACACGGCCTGATGCTACATCGTGTGCATGCAGTACAAGGCGGGCAGGGTCACCCAGTACAATCAAGTATTTTCTCAGAATCCAGGCCATTCAGAAAAAAAAAATCTCATCTTTCAGATCGTTCAGCCTAGACCCCTGCCTAATTTCACCTGCGACTCAGCTTAGACAACGTATCAACTACAGAGCGGCCAATGTCTCAGTGGTAGGTGGGTGGCCTCAGCATGCTGAGAAAAATGGGAACAAAGTTGGGGGGTGGGGTGCCTTCCACCTGCATTCACTGGAAGCGACACATCAAATCGCTGAATCTTGAATGGGATGCTGGCTCTGGGGATTAGGATTAAGATCTGATTTGTAATAAGAGGCTGGGCTATACCACTCTAGAGGTAGACTGGGCATTATAATGATTTCAGTTCTTGAAAATCTGATCATTTATAGAGAATTTAGTTGTGACAGCATAGCCATGTTTTCTTGACCCTAAAAACTCACACTTTAAAACAAACTCGATGGCTGTGAATCAAGATTTAGTTTAGGGCTTTGGTTTTTCAGCGTGTACGTGTGTGTGAGCATATGTGCGCGTGTATACGTTTGGTGGGAGTGGGGGTGGGGGAGAGATGAGGTGCATATTCCAGAAAACCAGGGGGAGCTCTGCTTTACGAAAACATTGCATAAGAAAGCTTACATTAGTAAAATTTAAAAAAAAATGGAGGAGGCTAATTTTCCTACTCGTTCACATGTAGAGAATTTGCTCCAAATTTTCTTAATATACGAGAATCCTTCTAGACAATATGGATTTATTTTCTTTTCCGGTTTTAGTCCTAGCATGACCCCACATGTGTATTTTGTGTATGCAATCTGCCTCCCCTCACTTATGTTTTTCGTTAGCTTCTAATTGCTTTTGGTGTTCAGTGGAAATTAAAATGTCAAAATGTGACTTTTAATCTCTAGAAGTGGGGTTAATAGAAGTTAAACGGCTTCATTCTCTTCCCACTTATTTGAATCTGCCCATTTCTCCCTGTTAGAGGCTGTCTTCTCTTACACATTTGACACTTTTTCTTTGCATAATCGAATATTGCATTTTTGAAGAGTAATTTTTCCAGTCAATGGGCCTTCATTGTGCAACCTGGATCTCTGTCAGGGTGTTAAATCCTATGTCTTGGGAGGATGCTCCTATACGAATAAATGCCCCAATTTTATTATCGTTATTATTATCATGTTTTATTTTGAGAGAGAGAGAGAGCATGCGTGCACAAGTTGGGGAGGGGCAGAGAGAGAGGGAGGAAGGGGAGAGAGGGAATCCCCAGCAGGCTCCACACTCAGCTGGAGCCCGATGTGGGGCCCATCTCATGGACCGCAAGATCACGACTTGAGCAGATATCAAGAGCGGGAGGCTTAACCGACTGAGCCACCCAGGCGCCCCTCCCCCAATCCAGTCTTACACCCCCTCCCTTGATCTAGAATCTTCAGGTCTCGGCCCATGCACAGGACGATGATCCGGTTGGATCCTGATGCCTGGGTTCTGCAGTTCCCTGGGGACCCACTCTTTCCTCCCTGAGCAGGACTAGCACATTCCCAGCCAGGCTATGCTGTCACTTGACCCTAATTACTGATCTGGCGGTCAGGAGAGGACTGGGGGTGGGGGGATCCAGAGGAAGGTCGTGCGTGGCTTGCCAAGCATCCTCAAGCACAGGAGCAATGGGCCATTTCTGTAGATCCAGAGGGTGGGTCCTCATGGCCCTCCACCCACACACCCCCATCCCAAGTCTTAGCTTCTCCCTCCTTCCCTGGAGTCACCTTCCTTGGAGTCTAGCTGCCCTATCACCAAGCCCTGCCCATGAGTCTCAGCTTTCTCTGCCCTTCCAACGTAGGAGATGCGAATCCATTTATGTGATGCCAAGGAAGTCAGATTGATACTTTGCCTTAAAGTGGGGACTAGTCACCCTCAGCATTTCTCTTGTCTTTCTCAAATGCGTCTGTAGCACCCAACAGCAGCCATTTTGATTCCTCAGCTTTTATAATTACTTTTCCCTGCCCCCAGCTCCCAAATGCACCAACCAGAACGTTCCTTCCCACCAGTTGGCCACTGGTGAAGCCGTAACTAGCACACTGCTCCAGCCTGCTGGGTTCTAGTCGAACGCTGCCTTTCCACCAGCCTGGGGGGTCCTTAAGGGCAGCGGGTGAGCGGTGATGCACCCCCCCAAATCCCATTTTGGTGTCTGTTTCACAGGACCACCCCACTACCAACTTTCGTAGGTCAAGTTCCTCAGAAACAGACTTTGGGACTGAGATTTGCGTGCGGGCACTTCACTGGCATGGGTTTGGGGGAACACCTGCAAGCAAAGGAAACTGGGTCAAGCAATATTAACCTTAAAAATAAAGCTGCTGCGCGGCGTCTGGGTGGCTCAGTTGGTTAAGCCTCCGACTCGGCTCAGGTCGTGATCTCACAACTGGTGGGTTCCAGGCCCCCCCATCCCCACCCCCATCTGGCCCTGGGCTGACAGCTGGAGCCTGGAGCCTGCTTCGGATTCTGTGTCTCCATCTCTCTCTCCCCCTTCCCCACTCCTACTCTCTGTCTCAAAATAAACATTTAAAAGTAAAAATAAAAATAATAAAACTGCCGGTTATCTTGCCAGCAAAAATGGATTTATTTGGTAATAGTGGAGAACCGCCAACCTGCAGAAGCAAGGCAAAACCACAGGCAACTCTGGGAGACTAAAGGAGAAGAGGCTCTTTTATAGAGGAAGGGGGGAAGTCGGGAAGGCTGCTGTAAACTAAGAGTTCATTGGAGTAAACTGGACATTCACAGTATAGCGGCTTCTCATTGGCTGAGCTGTGACTGTCCCTCATTGGCTGGGCTGTTGCCGGGGGAGGAGGGAACCTTCCGTCCTCCTGCAGGGATAGTAGAGTGCCGTCCTCTGCAAGATGCTCCAGGAGTTGGGTCTACAATTGACGAGGAGCGCTGGAGATGAGAGCGCCCCCTGCCGGCCTCCTGACTCCATTCTGAACCAAGTTTCCTTTCCTTCATTTTCACAACAGAAAGAGGCTAGATAGACAGTGATGTGGTTGCCACAGGGACCTCTGTGGAAATCTCTGGGCCGGATGAGTCCTCAGAGTCATCTCAAGTTGAAATAAGCAAGTTGGGCTCATCAGCCAGTCTTTAAACATGAGATCCCTCAGGGAGGGGGAAACTTTGGACAAAGCCGCTTGCCCCCCCCCCCCCCCCCAGCGGTAACTCTGGGGGAGGGACTCAACCATGAGCCAGTACTCCGGCAGCGGGGTCCCACGCACTGACCTGGTGGCACCACCAGGTAAGACATCATATCCAGGTGTGTTCAGGTGTTTGGGGGGCAAGGTGCTGACTGGGTGGTTTGATGCCATGGAATTGTTGTGGGTCCTGAGTCCTGTGGGGGAAGAATGGGTCTCTGCTGTGAACAAGAGCGGTTAAGAGCCAGAGCGGGTGGGCAGGCTGGTTCCTAGTGCTGGCCTGAGGTCTACACTTTAGAAGCCCGCCTCTTCCCTCGAGTCCTAGAAAGGGTAAAAATGGGAGACGATACTACATGGTCAAATGTGGAGGAGGATACTTGAGTCAGAGCGTGAGGAGGACCCACACCAGGAGGTCCTAGAAAGAGAGTGATGCTGGAGAGCTTCAGGTTCGTATCCTTGATTCCCTCTTCCAGCCGCCAGGCTGTCACTCGATTTAAAAGGTTGGGGTGGGATGGGGCGCCTGGGTGGCTTGGTCGGTTAAGCGTCCGACTTTGGCTCGGGTCATGATCTCACGGTCTGTGAGTTCGAGCCCCGCGTCGGGCTCTGTGCTGACAGCTCCGAGCCTGGGGCCTGTTTTGGATTCTGTGTCTCCCTCTCTCTCTGCTCCTCCCCTGTTCATGCTCTGTCTCTCTCCATCTCAAAAATAAATAAACGTTAAAAAAAATTAAAAAATAAATAAATAAAAGGTTGGGGTGGGAGAGAAACGCTGCTATATACGCATGTGTTTATTACAGTGATGCCATTTGATAGACACAGTTTGCAATCCTTATTTTTAAATTTTTTCCAAAGTAATGTATACACAAAAAAATAAAACCAAATCTTATAAAGAGAGTCAGCAGGCCCCTGCCCAATTCCACCCTAATCCCCAGTTCAACTCTCCAAAAGCAATGGCTTTAGACTCTTTTAATATATTTCTTACGACAGTCAAACCTTCATATTTTAAATAATATTCCTAGGCTTCTGCTTCTTGGCTTGTTTTGCACATGAACTTCATTTTTCTTACGTGACTTCCATTTTTTTTAAATCTTAGCTTTCCCCACCCCCACCCCAGCACCTGGGTGGCTCCGTGGGTTAAGTATCCGACTCTTGATTTCAACTCAGGTCGTGATCCCACAGCTGTCGAGTTTGAGCCCTGTGGCAGACCGCCACATTTTCCCCATGAATCTATGTGATGATTTGATTAATACGGTAGCCAGTGCCTACATCTTCATCATTCTACAAACATTGTTCCTTAATTTTTACCACCAGATAGGACACCGACTTGCACTTGCCTGCCCCAAAGAATCTATCAAATCTGATATTCTTTTGACCCATCTCCTTTTAGGGGAGGGGTTGAGTGCCAGAGCTCACTAGAGCCCCCATTCCAGTGTGGGCTACCTCTTTCCTGGGCCGGATCCGCTATCTTGGGTCACTTCGCTTGGTGTGAAGTGATCTTCTGAACACCTGTTTTAAGAGGTTTTGCTAATAGAAAATGAGATCGTCTCTAGCGCATCAAAGTATATGATACATACGTAGAAATGTTTCTGTTTTTAAAACACTGAAAATTGAATTCAAACCAAGTAGATGATCTATAAGGCATGGAAATATCTAACATAGCTTCTTTTAAATTCTTCTGATTTAGGAAATTAACAAATGAGCCTTCAAAAATGCGAGGTTTACAATGAGAGGCATTTTAATTCAAACTTTACTGTATGGATCCTTGACATTTGGGATCTGGACAGCTCTGTTGTATGTATTTATTAACCACAATCATGTGAGCAACTTGGAGAAGAAAACCCAGGAGCCTGCCTCAATTTGGTCCCTTGAAAAAAAATTTCATCGGCAAGATACTCATGGCTCAGAGGAAATTCCAAGACCATATGTGAGATTTGAAAGTCCTGATGAAGAAGAAACCAAACCACAGAAATCCTTTTTCAAATGGAGTAAGTATTTTGATTTTCTCCATTAGCCATTTTAAGGGGAAGTATTTTTACTACATACAAATTTTAGGGAAAGCACAAGCGGGGGAGAAGGGCAGAGGGAGAGACAGAGAATCTTAAGTAGCCTCCACGTTCAGCGTGGAACCCAACACAGGGCGTCATCCTACAACCCTGGGATCGTGACCTGAGCTGAAATCAAGAGTTGGACACTCAACGGAATGAGTCACCCAGGCGCCCTGCAATATTATACATTTTTAATGTATTTGTAGATACTCTGCAATGAATTGCAATGCTGAGGTAAACGTGGATTACAAGGCTTCATGTGGACCTATTTTGTTTCTCTTATGTCAACACCTAGGTTTGGGACAGATGGGATTTAGGTAGATATATGCTTAACTTTAAAAAAAATGACGAAGTGTTTTCCAAGGTAGGTGTGCCATTAAATATCCCTTCCCGCAGCATATGAGAATCCCTTCGCTCCAAATCTTCGCCAACATTTGACACGGTCAGCTTTTTAGGTGTTAGGTATTCGAATAGGTAAGCAATGGTATCGTTGTGATCTTAATTTGCATTTCCCTGAGGACTAATAATTTTGAGCACCTTTTCATGTGCTTAATGACCACCCATATATCATCTTTTGTAAAATGTCTCTTCCCGTCTTTTGTCCATTTTTAAATTGGGATGTTTGTCTTCTGATTTTTAAGACTTAAAAAAAATTTATTTTTTATTTTGTTTTTTTAAAATTTTTTTTTTCAACGTTTATTTATTTTTGGGACAGAGAGAGACAGAGCATGAACGGGGGAGGAGCAGAGAGAGAGGGAGACACAGAATTGGAAACAGGCTCCAGGCTCCGAGCCATCAGCCCAGAGCCTGACGCGGGGCTCGAACTCCCGGACCGCGAGATCGTGACCTGGCTGAAGTCGGACGCTCAACTGACTGCGCCACCCAGGCGCCCCCCCCCCCAAAAAAATTTTTTTTTAATGTTTTTATTTTATTTTGAGAGAGAGACTGACTGAGCCACCCAGGTGCCTCGATTTTTAAGACTTTTTATTTATTTATTAAAAAAAATTTTTTTTAACGTTTATTTATTTTTGAGACAGAGAGAGACAGAGCATGAATGGGGGAGGGTCAGAGAGAGGGAGACACAGAATCTGAAACAGGCTCCAGGTTCTGAGCCGTCAGCACAGAGCCCGACGCGGGGCTCGAACTCACCGACCGCGAGATCGTGACCTGAGCCTAAGTCGGACGCTTAACTGACTGAGCCACCCAGGCGCCCCAAGACTTTTTAAAATGTATTTTGGATTTGAGGCCTTTGATATGTGAGTTGCAAATAGTACAAGTCTGTGCCTTGTCTTTTTATTCTCTTTTTTTTATCGACAAAAAGCACTGTATTGGTTTTAGAGTAGAGCATAATGATTTGATACGTGTATATATTGCAAAATAATCACCACAATGATTTTTGTTAACAGCCATCACACACACAGTTAAAATCTTTTTTCTTGTGATGAGATCTGTCTTGGCAACTTCCAAATATACAATATAGCATTGTTAGCCATAGTCACTATGCTGTACTTTTTAAATTCTCTTTTCAGTGGTGTCATTCAAGGAGGACAATTTTATTTTATCCTTTTACTTTCTATTTTTCCTTTTTTGGCTTTATTTATTTATTTTATATTATATTTATTCTGCTTTATTTATTGATTTCACTTATTTTTATTTATTTGTTTATTTACTTATTTACTTGTTTATTTTTGAGGGAGAGAATCTTAAGCAGCCAGCATGGAGCCCTACTCAGGGCTCGATCCCACAACCCTGGGATCATGACCTGAGCTGAAATCAACAATGAGATGCTATGGGGCGCCTGGGTGGCTCGGTCGTTTGGGCGTCCAACTTCGGCTCAGGTCATGATCTCACCGTCCGGTCCGTGAGTTCCAGCCCCGCGTCGGGCTCTGTGCTGACAGCTCAGAGCCTGGAGCCTGCTTCGGATTCTGTGCGTCCCTCTCTCTCTGCCCCTTCCCCACTCACGCTCTGTCTCTCTCTATCAAAAAATTAATAAACGTTAAAAAAATGTTAAAAAAAAAATCATCTGCTTAACCAACTGAGCCATCCAGGTGCCTCCAAGAAGAACAATTTTAAATTTTGATGTTCAGTCCGTCCCATTTTCTTGTACGGTTCATGTTTTTTATGTTTTATCAAAGTAACCTTCGCCTACCTCAAGTTCTCAGATTCCTTTCTGTGTTTTCTTATAGAAAGTTCAGGTTTTACTTTATATTTTACATCAGGGCCATGATGTGAGGTAAGGATCAATGTTCATTTCCCCTAGGTGGATATCCATTTCGTCCAGCAGCACTTGTTGAAAAAGCTCCCTTTTTCCATCTTGCCATCTCTGTCAAAAATCAGTTGACTGTTTTTGTTGGGTGTCTTTCTGAACTCTATTCTCATTCTTTTCAAAAATTGTTTTGGGGTGCCTGGGTGGCTCAGCTGGTTAAGTGGCTGACGCAATTTCGGTTCAGGTCATGATCTCACAGTTTGCAAATTCGAGTCCCACGTTGGGTTCTGCACTGACAGTTGGGAGCCTGCTTGGGATTCTCTCTCCCTCTCACTCTGCCCCTCCCCAATGCTCTCTCTCTCTCTCTCTCTCATTCTCTCTCAGAATACATAAAGAAACTTGAAAAAACTGTTTTGGTTATTCTAGATCTTTTGCTTGGTCATATAGGTTTTAGAAACATATTGTCAACGTCTACAAAAAAGCCTGCTCGGTTTTGTTTTGTTTTGTTTGTTTTGTCTCGAGAGAGAGAAAGCAGGGGAGGGGCAGAAAGAGAAGGAGAGAGGGAGAATCCCAAGCAGGCTCCACTTTTGAAATGTTGAATTTTCATTTTCATTCACTTCTGTATATTTTTATATTCCCTTTGAGACTTTCTCTTTGGATTATTTGGAAATGGGTTTTTAAATTTCCAACTCATGGAATAATTCTCTAGCGTCTACTACCGATATCCGGTTTGGTTCATTTATAGTCTGAAAATATACTCTATGATTTCAATTCTTTTAGGGTTTTTTTTTTGTTGTTTTTTTTTTTTTTTTTGAGGTTTGTCTCAGGATCCAGGATATGGTCTGTCTCTGGTGGCTGCTCCATGCACACTTGAAAAAAAATGCGTATTTGCTCTTTTCAGGTACGGTGTTCTTTACATCCACATCAGTTAGATCTTGTTGGGTGATTGTATTGTTCAGTTCTTCTGTGTCCTCGCTGAGTTTTTGGCTAGCAGTTCTGTCAGTTGCTAAGGGTGGGGGTTGAAGACCCCAACTGTACTTATGGGTTTGTCAGTTTCTACTTTAACTCTATCAGCTTTTGCTTCGTGTGTTTTGAGGCTCTTTTTTGATGTGATTGTATTTGGAATCATCATGTCTTGCTGGTGCACTGAGCTTTTTATCATGAGGTAATGTCTCTCTGTTTGTCTCTAGTAATTTTCTCTGGTCTATTTTATCTAATATTAATAGATACACTCCTGCTTTTCTTTTTTAAGTAGGCTCCATGCCCAAAGTGGGGCTTAAACTCATGACCCCGAGATCAAGAGTCATAGGCTCTACCCACTGAGCCAGCCAGGAGCTGCTTTTTTGATTAATATTTGCAAATACATCCTTTTTTATCCTTTTACTATCAATCGACCTAGGCTTCATTGAAGTAAGGTGCTTGTAGATAGCATATTATTGGAACATTTTTTTAAATCTACTCTGTCAATCTAGGCTTTTAATTGGTATATTTAGATCATTTGTATTTAAGACAGTTATTGACGTCAGAGTTTCTTAGCCAGTTTGTTTTTCATTTGTTCCCTCTGTTTCTCCATCTTCTGTTTCCCTTTTCTTTCCTTTCTGTGAGTTACTTGAACATTTTTTCAAAATTCCGTTTTGATTTATTTTATGCTGGTTTTTTTTTTTCAACAGATTGCTTTGTAGGGTTTCACTCGGGGTTGCTGTAGGTATTATGCAATCCATCTGTAACTTAACAGTCTCCTTGAATTGATGTTTTTCCACTTCAAGTAAAGTGTAAGCAGTCCCTTAGCCCTCCTCAATTAAAAAATTTACTTGTCTTCAGTATTGAGCGCCACATTACCTGGTGTTATAATTGTCGTTTCAGACACCAAATAGGATTCAAGAAACTCATGATAGCGGTGCCTCCATAGCTCAGTCGGTTAAGCGTCTGACTCCTGACTCAGCTCAAGTCACGATCTCATGGTTTCTAAGTTCCAGCCCCACATCAGGCTTTGCATGGACAGGGCAGAGCTTGCTTGGGATTCTCTCTCTTCCCTTCTTTCTCTGTCCCTCCCCCACTCGGTCTCGCTCTCTCAAATAAATAAACATTAAAAAAATGAAAAAAAGAAACTCATGAAAAGGACAGCCTATTATTTTGTCCCTATTTTTATCCATTTGGATGTTCTTTTTTCTTATCTGAAGTTCCACACTTCTGTTATCATTTCCTTTTTGTTTAGAGAACTTTCTTTTGCTGTCCTTTAAGAGCAGGTTACAAATTCTTAGTTTTTCTTCACTTAGGAGTATCTTTAATTTCTCACAATTCCCAAAGGATATTTTTGAGGGGTATAGAATTTGCTATTGACAGTTCTTTTCTTGCAGCATTCAGAAATGTTCTGTCACTTCCTTCCCTCCTCCACGATTTCAAAATTTTTTTCACGTGTATTTATTTGTGAAGGAGAGAGAGAGACAGTGTGAGTGGGGGAGGGGCAGAGAGAGAGGCACAGAATCCGAAGCAGGCTCCAGGCTGGCAGCACAGAGCCCAATGCGGGGCTAGAACTCACAAACCATGAGATCATGACCTGAACGGAAGTCGGACGCTCAACCGACTGAGCCACCCAGGTGCCCCGCCTCCTCCGCGATTTCAAACGAGAAATCCACGGCCATTCGGATTGTTCCTCTGCGAGTCTTACTTCTCTTCCCTCTGGCCACTTTCAAAAGTTTTCCTTTGCCTTCAGTTTTCAGAAATTTAGTTATGATGTGGCCCGACATGCATTTCTTTGGTTTATCCTGTTGGGGTTTTGTTCAGTCTCCTGAGTCTATAGATGTCCAACTTTCACCAAATTTGGGGAGTTTCCAGCCTTACTTCCAGAGTACTTTTTCAGTCCTACTCTGACTCCTCCCCTCCCAGGGCTCCGATAACACAAGGATCAGCTCTTTTCGTCCTCAGCGTGCAGGTTCCTGAAACTCTCTGCATTTTTTCCTGTCTGCTTTCTCTGTTGTTCGGATTCGGTGGATTTCACTGATCAGCCATCATCGCTCTACTAGTAAGCCGGTCCAGTGAGGTTTTTTTATTTAGACCATTGTGTTTTTTAGTCCTATATCTTCCATTTTTTCAAATATAGCTTGTGTTTCTTTGCTGAGATTTTCCCTTTTCCATTTGCTTCCATTCTTCTGATGACTGCTTTAGCATGAGAAGTCAGATCATTCTGACCTCTGACTCATCTCTGTCTTGTCTTTTCGTTCAATTGGAGATCCCTGGTTCTTGGCGTGAGAATGGGTTTCCGATTGTATTCTGGGCCTTTGGGATATTATGCAACACCGGGTCCTAATTAAGCTTCTTTATTAGGGGCCATCCCCTGCAGCACAAGGGTGGGCCAGGTGGGAGGTATTCTCAGTTTCCCCACTGGGTCTGCTGACACCCTTCCGGCAGCCAGCGATCACCCTGGGGAAGGGGAGGAGTTCAGCTCCCCCTTTGGTAAAATGAGGCACAGACGTGCATGAAGTTGCTGTCTCTGAGTTAGCTCCCCAGCGGGCCTCGCGGACAGCCAGTGAGGAGACAGGAGAAGCAGAGTCAGTGTCCAGCTTTGCATAACCCGCTTCTCTTATTGCCACCGGGTGGGGTAGAGGGTTAGCTCTCGGCTGGGCCCTGCTAACGTGAGGGGCAGGGGCTATGTGGAATGGTGACGAGTCCCACCTTGCGTCCCCTCCAGAAGCCTCGTCGCTCGCTGCCAGCTGGGCTCGGAGGCTCAGCATTGCTATTGCCACGGCGCTATCTGGGGGAGAGTGAGAGCGCCACCTGCTTCCCCCAGGCCAGCTCCCCGCCCAGGCTGCCCGCACCCCCCAGGTAATCAGAGCCCTGCTGCTGCTGCCACGAAGGGGGATAGAAGGGTGGGTTCTGCTCAGTCCCACCCACACCACTGCCCTTTACTCCCTCGGGTGTGGTGGAAGGCCTCCTCCCTGCCCCGGGGGGTGGTGTGGTTCTCCCACTTCTGCTTGACTTGACTAGATTAGGTTCGGCCAAAGGATTTCTTGGTTGGCCCTCCCCCCGCCCCCCCAGCCCTGTGGCGGGAGGGAACAGACTTATCTGGGAGGCTTTTTGGCCTGTGCCATTGGTGGTTCTACTGGGAGGCTTCTACAGACCTCTGTCCGGGAGATACGGGAGGCAGCGAGGAAATTAGGAGCTCCCATGTCCTTCCTCCAGTCCTGAGGCTTCTGCCGCCTTATTTCCCCTTTTCTGAGCCCTCCTATGCTCATCTATTGTGTTACGTTCAGGATTTCTCAGGTGCAGGAAAGAGGGCTTAGGGGAAATGGGGTTACTGCATCCTGAAGAGAATCCCTTTTGTATATAATATAGCCTTTTATATCGGTTTTGGAAAGCACTCCGTGGGCATTGGAAAAGAAAGTTCATTCTTCAAAACCAAAGCAACATTCAAATCCACTAAGGAAATAGTGCTAATGACATTTATCAAGTTCTTTCTAACTTTTTCTCTGACTTAGAGTTGTTCTTAAAATATTCCATTACTGGGGCGCCTGGGTGGCACAGTCGGTTAAGCGTCCGACTTCAGCCAGGTCACGATCTCGCGGTCCGTGAGTTCGAGCCCCGCATCAGGCTCTGGGCTGATGGCTCGGAGCCTGGAGCCTGTTTCCGATTCTGTGTCTCCCTCTCTCTCTGCCCCTCCCCCGTTCATGCTCTGTCTCTCTCTGTCCCAAAAATAAATAAAAAACGTTGAAAAAAATTAAAAAAAATATTCCATTACTACTTGTGGCAGTATATATTGATATCTCTAATGATTTTAACGTATTTTGCTGTAGCATTATTTGATGTCTGCAAGCTCATTATTATTTAGTCTTTATTATGACTTATTGTGAGTATAAAATGACTTTCTGGATGTTGCTTCCGATGAATTCTGTACTTTTTAAATGATATTTGGACTCCTGCCTTCTTAGACCCTTCTTTTAACCATTCTAGTTCATTCTGTTTATCTTTTGTGATTACATTTTATTTCTTCAGTGACATCTGAGAATTTTTCTCTCTTAAGAGGAAATTTACTCCAACTTCGTTTTGTGTTAGGACCGGTAATTTGGGGGTGGCCTCTGGGATCTTGTTATTTTTTTTATTTTTCCATTTATTTATTTTTTGAGAGACATAGAGAGAGCACAAGTGGGGGAGGGGCAAAAGAGGAGGAGACACAGAATCCGAAGCAGGCTGCAGGCTCCGAGCTGTCAGCATAGAGCCCGACGCGGGGCTCGAACTCACAAACCATGAGATCATAACCTGAGCTGAAGTCGGACGCTTAACCAGCTGAGCCACCCAGGCGCCCCTGGCATCTTGCTATTAAAAAAATGGCCAGTGGCATTTTTTTATTCTCTGCAATGGAATGTGGGGGGAGGGGTTTGAGCCCCCTTCCGGAAATCCCTCAGTTACAATCTCAGGACCCTTGTGAATCATGATGGGACCAAGGAGGCTGAACACTTCCTTCCCTAGAGGGACTGAGTGACCAAAGACTGGCTTGTTGTTCATACTTTTCTAAGGAATCTGCTCTGAGTTTAACCTTGTCATCCGGGGGGGTAGTTAGGTTCCAGGAAAATGACTCTGACTCATTATAAAAGGAGTGAATTCAGGATGGAGTTGTTCTTATGGTCCTTGATCAAAGCGACATTAGTAAACTTGTTACTTACGTGACTCTCATTACCCTTTCTTGCAGGTAAGGATTTTAACTATTCAAGCTCAGAATTTGTTGATGGATTTTTAAAATATGGATTTAACACCATTCTCAGTAAAAGCTTGGGCAGTGAGAGAGAAGTACCAGATACCAGAAATAAAAAGTATGTTTCTCCTAATTTTTTATGGAGGTATAGTTGAAATATAAGATTATATTCGTTTCAAGTATGCAACATAATGATTTGATATTTACATATATTGCAAAATAGTAGCCACAATAAGGCTAGTTAACATTGGCCACCATACATACCTACCAAAAATATTCGCATGTGTGATGAGGAATTTTAAGATCTATTCTCTCTGCTACTTTCAAATATGCAGCATAGTATTATTAACTATAGTTACCATATAGACATTATATCCCCACGATGCATTTATTTTATTTTATTTTATTAAAAAAATTTTTTTTTTAAACGTTTATTTATTTTTGAGACCGAGAGAGACAGAGCATGGACGGGGGAGAGGCAGAGAGAGAGAGGGAGACACAGAATGGGAAGCAGGCTCCAGGCTCTGCTCTGACGGAAGCAGCCATCAGCACAGAGCCCGACGCGGGGCTCGAACTCACGGACCGCGAGATAGTGACCTGAGCTGAAGTCGGACGCTTAACCGACTGAGCCACCCAGGCGCCCCACGATGCATTTATTTTATAACGGAGCTTTGTTTTGTCCATTCCCTTCCTCTGGCAACCACCAGTTTGTTCTCTGTATTTATAAGCTTGGGTTGGGGATGTTTGGTTGGTTGGTTGTTTTTTAGATTCCACATATAAGTGAGATCATATGGTATTTATCTCTCTCTGACTTATTACATTTAGTGTAATGCCCTCAAGGTCCATCCATGTTCTTGCAAATGACAAGATTCCATTCTTTTTTTATATTGAATAACATTCCATTGTGTATATGACACTGCATTCTTTATCCATTCATCCACTGATGGAGGGTTAGGTTGTTTCTGTGTCTTAGCTATTGTAAATAATGCTGCAGTGAACTTGGGGTGCGTATGTCTTTATGAGTTAGCGCTTTCATTTTTTCCAGGTAAATACCTGCCAGTGAAATTGTTGGATCATATGTTAGCTTTCTTTTGAATTTTTTGAGGAACTTCCATGCTGTTTTCCATTTTGGCCGCACCAATTTCCATTCCCGGCAACAGTGCATAAGGGTTGGCTCTTCTCCACATCCTCCTCAACACTTGTTATTTCTTGTCTTTTTGATAATAGCCATTCTGACAGGTGCGAGATGATATCTCGTTGTGGTTTTGATTTGCATTTCCTGATTATTAGTGACATTGAGTACTTTTTCATGTACCTGTTGGCCATCGTATGCCTTTGGAAAAATAGCTATTCAGATTTTCTGCCCATTTTTAAAAAAAAATTTTGTTACTGGTTATTTATTCTTTGAGAGACAGACAGAGGAACAGTGCGTGAGCAGGGGAGGGGCAGAGGGAGGGAGACACAGAATCCGAAGCAGGCTACAGGCTCTGAGCTGTCAGCACAGAGCCCGATGCGGGGCTCAAAATAACGAATGGTGAGATCATGACCTGAGCCGAAGTCGGTCACTCAACCAACTGAGCCACCCAGGCACCCCAGATTTCCTGCCCATTTTTTTTTTTTTTTAAATTTTTTTTTTTCAACGTTTATCTATTTTTGGGACAGAGAGAGACAGAGCATGAATGGGGGAGGGGCAGAGAGAGACGGAGACACAGAATCGGAAACAGGCTCCAGGCTCTGAGCCATCAGCCCAGAGCCCGACGCGGGGCTCGAACTCACGGACCGCGAGATCATGACCTGGCTGAAGTCGGACGCTTAACCGACTGTGCCACCCAGGCGCCCCTTCCTGCCCATTTTTTAATTGAATTGTTTGTTTGGTATCAAGTTTTACGAATTCTTTGTATATTTTAGATGTTAATCCCTTATCACGTGTATGATTTTCTCCCATTCAGTACAGGTTTATACTTTTGTTGTCTTTGTTTTTGGAGCCAGATCCAAAACATCATCCCCAAGATTGATGTCAAGAAACTTACTACTACCTCTGTCTCCTTCTAGGATCTTTATGGTTTTGGGTCTTACCTTCAAGTCTTTAATCTATTTCAAGTTAATTTCTGTGTATGGTGTTAAGAGAGTGGTCCAGTTTCATTCTTTTGCATGTGGCTAGCAACATTGAAAAGACTGTCCTTTCCCTGTTGTGTATTCTTGGCTTTTTTTCTTAATTGATTAATCATAAATGGATGATTTTATTTTCTTTCTGAGCACTCTACTCTGTTCCATTGATCCATGAGTCTCTTTTTATGCCAATGCCAGACTGTTTTCATTACGACAGCTTTGCAACAGAGTTTGAAGTCAGAGCATGTGATGCCTCCAGCTGTGTTCTTGTTTCTCCAAATTGCTTTGCCTCTTCATCTTCTGTAGTTTCATATGAATTTGAGGATTCTTTGTTTTATTTCTATGAAAAATGCCATTGGAATTGTGATATGGATTGCATTGAATCTGTAGATTTCTTTGGTATAAGGACATCTTCATGGTGTCAAATTCTTTTTTTTTTTTAATTTTTTTAATGTTTACTTATTTCTGAGAGACAGAAAGAGACAGAGCACAGTGGGGGAGGGACACAGAGAGAGGGAGACACAGAATCCAAAGCAGGCTCCAGGCTCTGAGCTGTCAGCACAGAGCCCGACGTGGGGCTTAACCTCACGAACTGTGAGATGGTGACCTGAGCCGAAGTCGGATGCTTAACCGACTGAGCCACCCAGGCCCCCATCAGTGTCAAATTCTTCTAACCCCTGAGCGCAAAACACCCTTCCACTTATTTGTGTCTTCTTTAATTTCTTTTATTAATGTCTTCTAGCTTTCAGTGTACAAGTCTAAACATGAATATGTTTTAAGTTTTTATTTATTTATTTATTTTTTAATTTTTTTTTTAAATTTTTTTTCAACATTTATTTATTTTGGGGACAGAGAGAGACAAAGCATGAACGGGGGAGGGGCAGAGAGGGAGACACAGAATCGGAAACAGGCTCCAGGCTCTGAGCCATCAGCCCAGAGCCTGACGCGGGGCTCGAACTCACGGACCGCGAGATCGTGACCTGGCTGAAGTCGGACGCTTAACCGACTGCGCCACCCAGGCGCCCCTGTTTTAAGTTTTTAAATAAACAGTTACTAACCAGATTTTAATTTTGGCATATTAGCAGTCTTGTAATATAGGTTCCTGTTTTGGGGACTTGGAGTAGATAGTTTCAAAATTCTAGAGTTGAGAATACCTTCCCCATTTGCACCAAGTGTATCCTAGGTATTTATAAGAATTGCATCTCCCCCGAGATATTTTTACTAAATTACCAATGAGGACATTTAGACAAAGGGGTATTTCTTTTGCTTTCTTTTTAATTTTTTAATGTTTACTTATTTACTTTGACAGAGAGAGAGCCGGGGAGGGGCAGAGAGAGAGGGAGAGAGCATCCCAAGCAGATGCTACACCGTCAGCCCAGAGCCCGATGCGGGGCTCGATCTCACAAACCACGAGGTCATGACCTGAGCTGAAGTCAAGAGTCGGACGCTCAACCGACCGAGCCACCCAGGCCTCCTAGAGAGAGAGATTGTCCAAAGAGAGAAGTGAACTTGGAAGTTTTCGTATTCAGAATATTAACCTCTTTAACAGGAAATTCGGTTTTCAGCCATTCTTGTACTAATCTTGTTATTTCACTAAATGGGATTTCCATTTCAGCTTTGCCTTAAAGTTCGTAGGATTATTTTCACTCGCTATTGAAGTATTTGATACAGATCTTTGAAGAGACCATTTTTATGTTGCTTGGTCTTCTGATGTAATTTCTGTCTTTGCACTTTTCAGTTTGGAAATAATTTCAGACCTACAAAATGGTTGGAAAAAATCTCTCAAAGAATTCCTGTATAGCCTTTTCTTAGATTCCCCAAATGTTAATATCTTCTACAGACACAATTGAAATATTTACAGCTGCCCCACTAGTGTCCTTTTTCTGGAAAGGTCCAACCCAGGATGACTTGCGGCATTCCCATGCCCTCGGTTTTCCTTCATCTGAAACTGTTCCCAAGTCTTTATCTTTCATGACTATAACACTTTTTAAGAGAGCTAACCAGTTTTTTTCTAGAATGTTCCTCGGTTGGAGTTTGATGTTTCCTTGTGATCAAATCCTGGTCATGCTTTTTGGTAGGAATCCCGTAGAAATGATGTTATGTCCTCCTCGAGCATCGTATTAGGAGGCACTTGATGTCCATTTGTCCCATTACTAACGAGGTGACTGGGGGTGAAGATACTTTTGATCACTTGACCAAAACAGAAGGTGTCAGATTTCTGCACTGCAAAATTACTATTTATCCTTTTGTAGTTAATAACTTGGGTAGCTTTCTTTTAAATTTTAATTACAGAAAACCTGGCAAATATCAAAAAGCACAAAAGGGGCAAGTCGGCACGCCCCCAGTCCTACAGTCTTTTCTTCTTAGTGCACAAGGTGTAACCCAACTATCTCCCCCCTACCCAGTGCACTCTGTGTCTGTCCCTGTGCCCTAATTTTCCCTTTTTTCGAGGATGCCAGTCTTATTGGACTTACGTCCACCTTAATGACATCTTCCTCATTGCTTCTGCAACAGCCCCATTTCCAAATAAGGACACATCCTGAGGAACTGGGGCTGAGGACTTCAACAGATGAATTTGGGGGAGACACAATTCAACGCACAATAGTCCTGCTTTCTACTGGACTCTTGGTCACCTATATGACCAGCAAAGAACAGAGCAGCTAACCAAGGATGACCAAACTCAGGTCTTGTCCAAATTACTTTTACCCTGAAAAACTGCCTGCTTAGGTAAGAAACGTTTAAGTCAGCAAAGACCACAGCAACATTTATCAGTTAATTTTGGAGAAACTCATACACACAGGGGCCTAACGGGTCCTGGTGGGACGTAGTCTCAGGCTCGTCCACTCACATGGTCTGTCTTCCATTTATCCACAGTTTTCTTCAAATGATATTCCCGGGACTGAATGTCACGTTAGAGACGGGCCTACGTAGCACGAGCTCCCCCTGGACCATCACATCCCTCGTATTATCCTTCCATTAGCCCCCACCCCACTTTCTCTCACCTACTGCCTGTCTGGCCACGGTCCGTTAGCCCAGGGACGGGCACCTGAGTTGCGCTGGGCCAGTGAATCCTTACTGTGCATTTCGAGCCAGAGAGAAAGTCTCACCAGTTTCTCCTTGGGTGCTGATGTTGGCCACAATTCCCACTCCCGTGGAATAAAGAGGTGCAAACGAGTCAGGTTGCAGACAGAGGGTAAGAATCCTATAATGAGTCTGACGTAATACTTACTATCTGCCAGGTGCCGTTCTGAGCATTTGACATAGCAACTCATTGAACCCACACAACCTTTGGGGAAGGCTGATATTGTTATAGTTACTATTATTCCCAGGTGGAAAGACAAGAGCAGAAGTGGACAGAGTGTCCAAGTGGCTTTCAAGCCTCTGGCTCCAGTCATTCTTCTTGCCTGTACACTTGTCACCAGGTCCTGTGGGGCAGGGGGGGTCCCCTTCCAATGTACTCCCCTTTCTTTTGCTTATATTAGCACCGGAGGGGGGGGTTGCCATTTACAACCGAAATATTTCACAATACAACCACATGATGCAGCAATTCAAACGCTAATCAACGGCTAATAACGAATATTATTACAATTCAGCTTCTGTTCTTCTCTCCTATGCACGAAAATAATGACACACTTTTGTCAAATCCCTGGAAGAAATCCAATCACGCTATATCCACTGCACTTCTTTGTTGCAACAAACTGAGGCACCAGATTTTCTTTGCAGACAGTGCAATGTGGTGGATTTGTGCCTTTCAGCGTGAATCAGCGTGTTAATACACTTTAATAATAGAAACCAAAATACCCGTATGAGTCACGTTTACACTGTGTTCGAATTGAATTAAGATGGTCCAAACAGAGTCTCCAGGGAAGAGCACTTATTGCTGGCACGAAGAAGGGGGGGATGACTTAGGGGCATTTGGGTGGCTCAGTCGGTTGAGAGTCTGCCTTTGGCTCAGGTCATGATCTCGCAGTTCGTGAGTTCGAGCCCTGTGTGGGGCTCTATGCTGACAGCTTGGAGCCTGGAGATGCTTCGGATTCTGTGTCTCCCTCTCTCTTGTCTCTCTCTGTCTCTCTCTCAAAAAGACATAAATATTGGGACACCTGGGTGGCTCAGTCGGTTGGGCATCTGACTTTGGCTCGGGTCATGGTCTCGAAGTTTGTGAGTTCAAGCCCCGCGTCGGGCTCTGTGCTGACAGCTCAGAGCCTGGAGCCTGCTTTGTGTTCTGTGTCTCCCTCTCTCTCTGCCCCTCCCCCACTTGTACTCTGTCTCTCAGAAATAAATAAACGTTAAATAAATACACAAATGTTAAAAAAAAACTTAAGAGAAAATATTAGAATAGATAAGAAGTTAGAAGAGCTTTTGTACCTTAATTTTGGTGTTTTCAAATGTGCGGTCACCTTATTATCGTAATCATCCATTACGGGAATAGAGAGGAAAAACCGTAAATGATTTGCGTCAGTGAGACCACAAATCATTTTCTTCCCTTTACTTATCCTCGCAGGTGTTTGCAAAAACATTACCCAGCCAACCTACCTACTGCCAGTGTTGTCGTCTGCTTCCACAACGAGGAGTTTAACGCCTTGTTTCGGACCATGTTCAGTGTCGTAAACCTCACCCCACGCCACTTCCTTGAAGAAATTATTCTGGTAGACGACATGAGCGACTCTGGTAAGACAGAACTCCATCCATCGATGTCGTGTGCTCTGAAGGCGATCCCTGATGGCGCTTGGGTTCTTTTATTACTCATTTCACATTTGATGGGTGTGGAGGCAGGCGCCGTTGGCTCACCGGTGGGGATGTAAGAGCCGGTCCCTGCCCCGCGGTGTTGGGCTCACGGGCGATCAGTGCTTCCATGAGGTAAATATAGGAGCACCAACCTGGTCTTCAGAGGTCATGGAGGCTGTTCAGGAAGAGATGACATCTAAACCCATGTCTGAGGGGTGAGTTGGAGGTACCTAGATGGAGAGGAGGGAGAAAGTGTTTTAGGCAGAGGAAATAGCGTTGTCAAGGCCCAGAGGTAACATCCTGAGTTTGGGATAGTTCTGTACTTCCTGTAGTTTACATATGAGTATAGCATTGGGAGAGAGTGTGGACATACAGCCAGAGCCACCAAAAGGCAACGCCGCTCATGAGGGACTCTGGTTGAATTTTCGCTGGAGAAATGGAGTGCTAGCAGAGGCTTAATGCAGGGAAGAGACAGGACCTAAGTCCTTCTCACGAAAGAATTCTCATCAGACCAACTGCAGTCAAGAGCATGCTCTCCTCTGCTCGTTGGTTTCAAAGAGTCGTGATATGAATACAAAATCTGATTCGTTATCCGTTTTACAGCTTAATTATAAACCTGAGGCAAACCAAGAGGGCCCAGACTAGTGAAAAGCTTGGAGTCTGTAAGTCCCCGTAGGGGTCCATTTCCCTTGGAAGCAATATATCAGTATTGGATAGGTTTCCTACAGAAAAGTTAACCTAATCTACTGTGAATCTGACCCCCTGCGGGCTGGGAAAGAAAAAAAGGAGAGAGAGTAGGGAGACGAACAGGCAGGGGTACAAAAGAGCATGTTCCAGGAGACTGACCCGTGGGGAAGTGACTCTACTTTGTCCAACTGAAGATTACTCAAGCCAACGTCAGCTACGTTTAGGAATTTCACACGTTGGCCAGGCACTACCATGTATAACGTGATTTCTCCGAGAACCACTCTTTATTTCTACTGTTGTGCACAGGAGGGGATGTGTAGAGATGGTCAGAGTCCTTATCCAATCAGTAGCACCGGGCAGCACATTTGGCCGCATGCTGAGCGAGAAGTCCCCAAAGCCCTGAGCAAGGGACGGGGGTTGGCGGGAGACCTTCTGCTAGACTGTGGCTTGAAATTTTTTTTTTATGTTCATTATTTATTTTTGAGAGTCAGAGAGACCGAGCATGAACAGGGAAGGGGCAGAGAGAGAGGGAGACACAGAATCCGAAGCAGGCCCCAGGCTCCGAGCTGTCAGCACAGAGCCCAGAGCGTGTAAGAGGCATGTTGAGAGCTGACATGTTAGTGAGAAAGTCAGATTGCTCCAAAGCGCCAAGACTCACGCTTTTTCTATTAAATTCTTAACAATGACTTATCAAAATAGAGGTATTTCACTAGAAACCTAGAAGAATATTTACGGTTGATTTCAATGCTGAATCACGTGTCTCTCCCTTCCTCACATAGGATAACATTTGTAACGTTAGCACTTCTGTGGCAGAACATGGTTTTCAGCAATCCGTCAAAAGTGTGATATATTGCTATCTTGTCTGTAGTTCTAGTTTCTAAGTTGTCAAGTGTTGGATTTTTTTTTTTTTTCCAGATGATTTGAAAGAAAAACTAGACCACCACCTGGAAATTTTTCGGGGAAAGATTAAATTAATAAGAAACAAAAAGAGAGAGGGACTTATCCGATCACGGATGATAGGGGCCTCTCGTGCTTCAGGTATGAGCCTTCCATTTGGGACTTGACCCCGTGTCTGTATCACAGAGACCCTCCTGCCCGTGCAGAGATAGTTTCTCGTGGGGCCCCTCCAAGTCTCCACTGGCACAAGAAGAAGAGTGGATGTGTATTTCAGCCATATGAGTCTTTGGACTCTGAAAGTACATATTCCGCTTTAAGATGTCGATTTGTTACTTCATTTATTTTTATTATTTATTTATTTATTTATTTTTTTAACGTTTATTTATTTTTGAGACAGAGAGAGACAGAGCATGAACGGGGGAGAGGCAGAGAGAGAGGGAGACACAGAATGGGAAGCAGGCTCCAGGCTCTCAGCCGTCAGCACAGAGCCTGACGCGGGGCTCGAACTCACGGACTGCGAGATTATGACCTGAGCCAAAGTCGGACGCTTAACCCAGTGAGCCACCCAGGCGCCCCCGCTTTGTTGTTTCAAATGGAAGGTGTGTTTTTGCAGGAGCTATAAGGTTAGATCCCGTTACAGGATGAATTCCCCCAGATACAGACTCTGGCCTGGAGCTCCACATGCAGCCAGGAGAGCAAGACTTTCTAGGGACGGTGGGGCCCTGGTGCAGCTACCTGTCCCACAGGGAAACCCTGAAGTCAGGTGGGGACCAAAGGCCAAGACGAAATGAGAAGAGAGAGAGTGTCAGGATGGAGAGAGGGAGAGTGTGGACCAGAAGCTTCTGGCCTGAAACCCGCCATGGGGGAGAGGGAAGGAAGGAGGTCTGGGCCGTGTGGCTGTCAGTAGGTCGCGGGGCTGGTGGGGAGTCCCAGAGCACAGTCCTGCCTTGAGGCCCAAACGGCCCCGCTCTGCCTCTGCCCCCAATACGCATGTGTGCTTCGTCCTTGGCTGGAGTCGCCGGGAGGCCGTGGCCTTGGGGTGAATACTGAGCAGATCCCAAAGATTGGGAAGCTGTCAAACGGCCCCTCCCTGCAGGCTGTCTTGAAGGGCATCGCTACATCCAGTCTCTGTGGTCACATGACCTCCTCTCTGTGTCTGTCTGTGTCCAAATCTCCCTCAGATTAAGGGCCCACCTCCTCCAGCAGGACCTCGTCCTAACAAATTCCGTCTACGACAATCCTATTTCCAAATACAGTCACATTTTGAGGTCTTGGGGGTTAGGACTTGAATATATCTCTGGGGGACACAATTCAACACACAATACTACCAGAGAGTTTGGGATGGGGTTGTTTTGTTTTGTTAAGGAGAAAGTCTTGTTAATTTTTTATTTAGAAAAGTTTCAAACCCATAGAACACTTATATAAAGATCCACGAGGGGCGCCTGGGTGGCGCAGTCGGCTAAGCGTCCGACTTCAGCCAGGTCACGATCTCGCGGTCCATGAGTTCGAGCCCCGCGTCGGGCTCTGGGCTGATGGCTCAGAGCCTGGAGCCTGTTTCCGATTCTGTGTCTCCCTCTCTCTCTGCCCCTCCCCCGTTCATGCTCTGTCTCTCTCTGTCCCAAAAATGAATAAAAAACGTTGAAAAAAAAAAATTAAAAAAAAAAAAAAAAAAAAGATCCACGAGTTGTTGATATCTTACAATACCCTCTCCACTCACACACATACTCTCTTTCCCTGCCATCCCTTCCCCTACACACACACACACACACACACACACATACACACACACACACATTACTTCTATGTCTAAAAGTAAGATCGGGGCGCCTGGGTGGCTCAGTGGGTTGAGCGTCCGACTTCGGCTCAGGTCATGATCTCGCAGTTTGTGGGTTTGAGCCCCGCGTCAGGCCCTGTGCTGACAGCTCGGGGTCTGGAGCCTGCTTCGGATTCTGGGTCTCCCTCTCTCTGCCCCTCCCCTGCTCATACTCTGTCTTGCTCTGTCTCAAAAATGAATAAAACATCTAAAAAATAAAAGTAAGATCAGCTTATACTTCTCTTTTTTTGAACTGTTTTCTTATATTTTGTTTTACTAGACTTATAGAATGAATTGTATGTTTCTCGCCCCGCCTTTTATCCTTTTTTCTGAATATCTATGTAAAACAGATGATTTGTGTTTGGAAAATTCCGTAAAATTGTCCTATAAGCTGTCAAGGCACTGGTATCTTTTTTGGTTTCCTCTTTCATCCAGGTATTTTTTTTAAGTTTATTTATTTATTTTGAGAGAGAGAGAGACAGAGAGAGAGAGAGAGAGAGAGAGAGAGAGAGAGAGAATATCCCAAGCAGGCTCTGCCCGATGTGGGGCTCAAACTCACGAACCATGAGATCGTGACCTGAGCCGAAATCAAGAGTCCAACACTTAACCGACTGAGCCACCCAAGTGCCCCTAATCCAGGTATTTTTTTTAAGGAGTGAATTTTAAAGTTTTGAAACATAACAGATGTTTTAAAGTGTCTTTTAATTGTTGAGTAATTCATATTGTGAAAGCTTAATTCATATAGTGGGTGGAATTTGTGGCCTGTTGTTCTGTTGAGATTTCCTTTGTGTCTTAAAGCTGGGTCAATTTTTCAAAATATCTATGTGGATTTCCAAAGAATAAATTTTACCTTTGTGGCCGTAGGTTCCACATGTGTCTAATTTTGTTTTTCTAATACTCTATATTCCGATCCATCTAACTGGGCTCAACCCGTACATTTCTGATAGACTTGTACGAAAATCTTCACCGGTGCCTATGGATTCATCTATCCGTTTCTCCTCACAACTTGGTCCGTGCTTGTTGTCTGCCCATCTACCTGTATTTGCCTGTCGCCCCCACCGGTGATGTGGGCTTGCTCCCAGGTTTGAAGCTCTGGGGTCCTGTGGTATGGGCAGGTGAGGCAGCCGCTCGGGGCCCCTCATTAATTCATTCGTGTATTCCCTCGTCCAGTCCAGGATTCGTCCAGCCCCTGCTATGTGCTACCCATGCACGTTTATTCTCGTTTTCTTCATTGTATCAACTCTCGTGAGATAAATGAGACCCGCCGAACACGGATGTGGGTTTTCACATGATGTTAATGTGTGTGCGTATGTGTAACACTGTTCTCTTCCAGAGGAGTTAGTGTTTGCGTTTACCATGAAGTGACCGTGTCCCTGGCGGAGGCCTACAGATCTGTTCCCCGGCTGTCACTCAGACTCAGCCTCTTACCCCTCTCCCCTCGCCCTACCCCGGATGCACTGGCCTTCTTACTCTCCTCAGACACCCCAGTCGTACTCCTGTCTTAGAGCCCCGGCGCATGGTATCGTCCCCCTGGGATTCTCGTCATGTTTCCGCATGTCCTGCTACGTGACTTTGTTCAGTTCTCTGTTCAAAGGCTACTCTATCAGAGGCCTTCCCAAAGCAACCCGCATAAAACAACAAACCCCTATCTCTCTCCATCATCCTTACTCTGATTCTTCTTCATGAACGTAGCACCCTGGGATTGTCGCTACCTCTCAGCTTGTCTAGGTTGGTGGTACTGCCCACAGGATGACACGAGTTGTCCGTAAACTAGGCGTGGAGACAGAGCTGCTGTGGATTCTCTGTTGCCCACCCCCCCAAGAAATGAAGGAGAAATGGCTGGGACTGGGGAGAGACCTCCATCGGGAGAATCGGAAGGCAGGGGTTTTGCAGACAAGGAGGAGAGAGCCATCGTCACCTGGCATGAATCCAAAGGGAAGGGGATTTTAGTCTGCATGGGAGCAGGGTCGGTGCGGCTCGGAGCAGCCGTGGGTAGGTAGGAAATGGCAGTGTTGTCGGGACCCAAGAATTGGGGTCGTTGGCGAGAAGGATGAGCTTCCTATCTGGAACGTCCGTGGGGGAGGCAACATCTTCTAGACAAGAAGAGTCAAGAAGGCTGTAGGAGAATTTTGTGGGGGGGGGAAATTAGCGTAGAGAAATTTACTCTGAATGAGGGACCCTTGGCAAAGGACAGAGGGTGGTCCGCAGTGGAAGGAAAGGTTTCAGGGAACAAATACAGGGCAGCCGCGGGGGTGAGAACACGGGACAGGATCTCTCACTGAATTGGCTCGGACGGTCAAGAAGCAGCCAAGAAGGCAGAGATGAGGTGTTGATTTCAACTGACATCCTCAAAGCGAAGGTTTAAAGTCTAGCATGGCGTCGAGACCTGGCATTGGTGCTGGACGTTCACAAGGAAGGAGAGACTTTGGTTGTCTGGCGTGGTGGACAGAATAACGCCGTCCCGCAAGGAGGTTGTCCTAATCCCCCCGGGGTCTGCTAGCATGGTACCTTTTGTGGCACGTGTGGTCAGAAGTAAACGCCTCGAGGGACTCTATTATTTGATGATGCTACATTATTTTTCCATTCTGCTGAATCCCATTCTGGTCATTTCCGTTTGGGGCTCTCCCCAAATATACAAGTACTCGAACGCCCGTCTCTTGGTAGATATGGGCAGCGTTTCCACAGAGCACGGATCTAGGAGTGGAACTGCTTGGTTATGGAGTATACATAGGTCCCGACTCACCAGGTAATGACAGACTAGTGATAGTCAAATAACAGGATACTTCAGTAACCGTGAATGGTCTACACTATACACGACTACATGGATGAATACCTATTGTTTTGAGGGAGCAAAAGAAGCTAAATGCAAAAGAATAAAGTTGGAAAATCAGCAAGACTAAAAGACAATGTGTATGGATGCGTAATTTGATGAAAAACTGAAGGAAAAAAGACCGGGAAGTTATTGCCATAAACACCTGGTTAAACAAAAAATTTTTTAGATGTTTATTTATTTTAGAGAGAGAGACAGGGCGTGAACAGGGGAGGAGCAGAGATCTAGGGAGACACAGAATCAGAAGCAGGCTCTGAGCTGTCAGCACAGAGCCTGATGCCGGGCTCGAACTCACAAACCACGAGATCATGACCTGAGCCAAAGTCAGACACTCAACCGACTGAGCCACCCAGGCGCCCCCACGCCTGGTTAAATCAGCGTGTAGAATCAGGTGGTAGGAGCTGGGGAACAAAATCCTAGGACGCTATGTTCTAGGTTTTGATGAAGGGGTAGTTATATTTGTGTTGGCTTTATGATACATCATTAAGTTCTACATTTATATTTTATCTCTTTTTTTTTTTTTTTTTGGTATACACGTTTCTTGCAACTAAAAGTTGTGAAATAAAAAATATGAAAATGTTAAAATTAAGGGCCTTGAGATGGGAGATTAGCCCGGGTTATGCAGGTGGGCTCACTCTGACCTTGGGAGCCCTTACGACGGGAGGACCTTGCAGGCGGTGGGCAGAGAGGGTCAGAGAGCTGTGCGGGACAGTTCTGTCCTCTGTGGTTGGCCCTGAAGATGGACGAAGGGACCTAGGAATGCAGGCAGCTTCTAGAAGCTGGAAAAGACATGATGCTCCCTTAGAGCCTCCAGGAAAGATCTTAGCTCCACCGATACCCTGATTTTAGCCCAGGAAGACCTGTGTTGACTACATGACCTACAGAACTATAGGATCATACATTTATGTTGCTGTAAGCCACTCAGTGGTAAAGAACTCCAGTGTATCTAGAAGGAGACCTCTCTCTGCAGGCGGTTGGCCTGGAATTGGAGTGCAGTAATTATCTGACTTTCTGTCAGTTCTGTTGCTTCTAGAATTGCAGGCGCTCAGGCTGATTAGGAAGTTTTACAGATGGATGCAGAGGGGTCATGTGGTTTTGGGGAGAGGGACCCTAGAGCTGAGCTCTGCAAAGGCAGAGGCTGGTTCTTGGCCACAAACAGCAAAGGGAGGCCACGTAGGACCATGCAAAGAACCCTGGGTTTCCAGCCAGAGCCTGGGTTTCGAGATCTTCACATGCTCATTGTCAGCAACGGCAGCCTGGGCAAGTCACTTCTCTGAGTCTCGGCTTCCCAACGCGTGATGTGGGGACAGTGGCATCTAACGTGGTTGTTGCCATGATTAAATGAGGTAATTCGGAACATTCCCTTCTCTAGCAGTAAGTGTTAAACAAAATGCTCAGCATACACTGACTAGTACAAATAAATTCATAAAATACAAATTTTGAATTTATATGCTCCAGAATGATAACAAAATACATACAGAAAAACTAGAAGAAATTCAGGGCCAAAGTAATAACAGTACAGAATAGCAATGGTGAAAAGGCTTTGGGAGGTTTTAGAACGCACGAGCCTCATTGCCAGTGAAAGAGGTTAAATTCCCGAAAGATCAGAGATTTTCTCCAGCCCCCAGACCTCAGGACTCAGACCCAAGAAGTCGATTTCCGCGGGGGTAGATTGCATCACAGTTCCAGGCTGTGGGAATGTAGCAAACAAACAGAAATTAGAAATTCAAGTAGGATAGTCACTTGAATTGTTTGGTACAAGAGCCAAGTGGCTATGTTTAACAGATTTACAGTGCGGATTAAGTGAACATGCTTAGATATTTTACCAGAGTTGATCATTTCACTCAAGCACAAAAAGATTCTCTGTAAATTCCCCACCCCTCGAAAACATAATTTGCATACCACATTCTTAAATATTTTTTAAAAAAAGTTATTTAAGATAAATAAAATATAATGAGCTATGTTTAAAATTGTTTTCAAGTTTATTTATTTATTTTGGGAGAGATTGAGACAGCGTGAGCAGGAGAGGGGCAGAGAGCAAGGGAGAGAGAGAGAGAGAGAGAGAGTGAGAATCCCAAGCAGGCTCCATGCTGCCATCGTGGAGCCCGATGTGGGGCTCGAACTCACGAAACTGTGAGATCGTGACCTGAGCCAAACCGGGAGTGGGACGCTTAACCAACTGAGCCCCCCAAGCGCCCTGAATGAGCTATGCTTAAATGTAAAAAATGCAGAAACTAAAGACAGGCAGGAAAGAAAAGGAAATGAAGGAGGAGGAGAAGACTTCGTGAGGCCAACACGGCATTTGTTGTTTTCTGAAAACAGAGCTGGCCGCCAGGGCCCCTGAGAAAGTGTGGATCTTCCGGCAGCGGGCAGAGAACAAGCCTCTCCTCAGGAAGATGGATTGAGCTATCAGGGGTTGTTAGTACAGCCCACACACATTCTCTGGGAGGGAGCTGGGCAAGGTCCTTATCAGGTGGATTTGACCTCACGCCCTTCACTCACTCTAGACCCTGCGGAGAAGTTGGTTTAATCTGGGAAGATACCAATCTGGGATTAGATGGGATTCAGATAGTCAAACAGGCTATCTCTGTAAGCACTAAAGAGTATTCTCCTTGCTTTAACTGAACCAACAGAAGCTGAAGATCCCCACGGAATATTCTTGTGAGCGTAGGACTCAGCCAAGAGGCACCCCATGCCCCTTCGCCCTCGTTATGGCGTGTAAATTTCCCCATAAAATGCTTTGTGATGAGTGTAAAAACCGTGAAGTTCATTGGAATGTAGGTGTCAGTAGCTGATTCCCACATGCTTCCCAGTTTAACTCAGAACGAAGAGAAGCTCGGTATGGCACATTGAGTAATTTCAAATTATTTTGCATTTGCTGTCTTTCTGGGTCATTAACATTGTCAAAGTTTAGGGGGGAGGGGCTAAATGGGTAAGCGGCACTAAGGAATCTACTCCTGAAATCATTGTTGTGCCATATACTAACTAATTTGGACGTAAATTTAAAGAAATAAATAACAAAATTAAAAAAATGTTTGAGTAAAACCATAAAAACATTGCCAAAGTTGAAAATATTTAAATCTTTCCGTGCCAAGGGTACACTGCATTTGAAAAATAGGACACCACAAGTCAGCATGGCAAGGAAGCCCTTTCCGTTGTCCCTGCCATGATGGGGCAGTTATTTGGGAGGCAATTAGTAATTTGGGAAAAATTTTCATCTTCGTCTCATACCATAACTCAAATTTAAGTTCCAGTTCTATCGTTAATTTTAGTTTTTAAAATCAAACCATTAAATCGTGATAAGAATTTAAAAAATGAAAAAAAACCCTCAACCAGTACTCATCTGTTCTACGAATAAAGTAGACATTTCGAAGCCTAAACCTGAGGGAAAGGACAGAGCTGACTCCCAAAACAGTCACACGGTTGTGGACAAAGAGTGATACAGTGACATAGCTCTAGACTAGGAGACTTAGTACCACGTTCACAGGAAAACAGTTAATATTCTCAGTACGTAAAATGTATCTACAAAGCCGTTAAAAAACGAAACAATCTATGGTTCCAAAACCTGAATGGACAAAGAATATAAGCATTTCGTTTACAGATCGCCAATCACCTGAAAAGAGCTGAACCTCACTAGCTATAATTTTAACAAGATTTTTTATTGTTTTAATTGAGATATAATCGACATATGACATCGAATCCATGTTAGGCATATCACGTAACGATTCGATACACGTATATATTGTGAAATGGTCACCACCTGGTCTAGTTAACGTCCATTACCTCGCGGAGTTATAATTTTTTTTTCAACGTTTTTATTTATTTTTGGGACAGAGAGAGACAGAGCATGAACGGGGGAGGGGCAGAGAGAGAGGGAGACACAGAATCGGAAACAGGCTCCAGGCTCTGAGCCATCAGCCCAGAGCCTGACGCGGGGCTCGAACTCACGGACCGCGAGATTGTGACCTGGCTGAAGTCGGACGCCTAACCGACTGCACCACCCAGGCGCCCTAATTTTTTTTCTTGTGATGCAAGAACCTTTAAGATTTACTCTCTCAGCGGTTTTCAAATACCAACACAGCGTTGTTAACGATAGTCACCATGCTGTTCCTTACGTCCCGGGGACTTATTTATCTTATAACTGGAAATTTGTACGTGTTGACCACCTTCACCTATATCACTCACCCCCTACCTCTGGCAACTACCCATCTGTTCTCTGACTCTAAGAGTTCAGGGTCTTAGGGGGTTCAGGGTCTTCCTGACACATAAGGAAGATCATATGGTATTCGTCTTTCTCTGACTTAGTTCACTGAGCATAATGCCCTCGATGTCCATCCACATCACCCATGGCGGGATTTTCTTCTTTTTTTATAGCTGGCATGAAAATAATACCCCATCATGTACATACTGTAACTTCTTCATCCTTTCGTCCGCCGATGGACACCTTAGCTTGTTTCTATGTCTTGGCCATCGTAAATATGCTCCAATGAACACGGGGGTGCGGATATCTCTTCAAGATAGTGATTTCATTTTCTTGTGATGCATGCCCAGAAGTGGGATTGCTGGATCACGTGGTAGTTCTGTCTGTAATTTTTTGAGGAGCCTCCGCACTATCTTCTGCGGTGGCCGCACCCATTTACATCCGCACGAACAGGGCACAGGGATTCCCTCTTCTCCGTATCCTCACCAACACTACTTGTTTCCTCCCTTTTTTAATAACGGTCATTCTAACCGGGGTGAAGCGGCAGCTCGTTGTGGGTTGGACTTGCGTTTCCCTGATGATGAGCGATGTTGAACGCCTTCTCACGTACCGGTTGGCCATTTGTAGGTCTTCTTTGGCAGACGTCATTTTTTTCAATGTTGTGAGATTTGCATAACGTGATATTAACCATGTTGAAGTGAACAGTTCAACAGCACTTAGTACATTCATAGTGATCTGTGAGCACACTCTCTGTCCTGTCCCAAAACATTTGCGTCACCCCCGAAAGAAAACCCCATTCAGCAGGTTCTCCCCACGTTTCCTTCTCTCGGCCCCTGGTAGATTAGTAATCTGATTTCTGTCTTTAGATTTACTTATTCTGGATACTTCATGTAAATAGAGTCATACCTTTTGTGTCTGGCTTTTTCATCGAACAATGTTTTGGGGATTCTACAGGTAGCGTGTATCTGCCCTTCATTCTTTTTTATGGCCGAATCATATTCCGTCGGATAAATATACCTTAGTTTGGTTCTCCATTTATCTGTGGCTGGACATTTGGGCTGTTTATACCTTTTCACTGTTGTAAGGAGTACCTCTAGGAACACGGTCATACGTGTACTTGAATTCTTTTGAGTGTGTACTTAGTGGAATTACTGGGTCGCACAGGAAGTCTACTTTTTGAAGAAGCTCTAAATGTTTCTACAGCAGCCGTACCATTTACATTCCTACCAGCCAGGGAGAAGAGTTGCCATTTTTCCACATCCTTGCCAACACTTGTTATTTTCTGTCTTAAAAAAAAAAAATTCTAGGGACGCCTGGGTGGCTCAGAGGGTAGAGCCTCTGACTTCAGCTCAGGTCATGATCTCGTGGTCTGTGGGTTCGAGCCCCGCGTCAGGCTCTGTGCTGACAGCTCGGGGCCTGGAGCCCATTTCAGATTCTGTGTCTCCCTCTCTCTCTGCCCGTCCCCCGCTCATGCTCTGTCTCTCTCTGTCTCTCAAAAATAAATAAAAGATGGGGCGCCTGGGTGGCGCAGTCGGTTAAGCGTCCGACTTCAACCAGGTCACGATCTCGCGGTCTGTGAGTTCGAGCCCCGCGTCAGGCTCTGGGCTGATGGCTCAGAGCCTGGAGCCTGTTTCCGATTCTGTGTCTCCCTCTCTCTCTGCCCCTCCCCCGTTCATGCTCTGTCTCTCTCTGTCCCAAAAATAAATAAACGTTGAAAAAAAAATTATAAATAAATAAATAAATAAATAAATAAATAAATAAATAAAAGTTTAAAAAAGATTTGAAAAAAATTCTAGGGGCGCCTGGATGGCTCAGTTGGTTAAGCGTCTGACTTCAGCTCAGGTCATGATCTCATAGTCCGTGGGTTCGAGCCCTGCGTCAGGCTCTTTGTTGACAGCTCAGAGCCTGGAGCCCACTTCAGATTCTGTGTCTCCCTCTCTCTCTGCCCCTCCCCCGCTCATGCTAGGTCTCTGTCTCTGTCTCTCAAAAATAAATAAACGTTAAAAATTTTTTTTAAAAAATTCCAGCCATCCTAGTAGAGATGAATTGGTATCTCACTATGGTTTTAATTTGCATTTCCTTAACGACTAATGATGTTGAGAATCTTTTCATGTGCTTGTTGGCCATTTGTAGATGGCCTCTTGAGAACTGGATGTTAATTTTTCACCTGTCAAATTAGCAGACATGCTTTGAAAATGTTAATGTTGGGTAATATTATAGAAGCTATTTGAAGTGAAAAATGCAAAGTGTTGAACACTGTGTGTACTTCCAATAGTATGAAAAAATTAGATGTGTTCAAAATGGGACTCTTTATAAGTTTATTTATTTATTTTGAGAGAAACAGAGACAGCGTGAGTGGAGGAGGGGCAGAGAGAGAGAGAGAGATTGGGAGAGAGAGAATCCCAAGCAGGCTCCACACTGTCAGCACGGAGCCTATCATGGGGCTTGAACTCACAAAACGGTGAAATCATGAGCTGAGCTGAAACCAAGAGTCAGACACTTAACCAACTGAGCCACCCAGGCACCCCAAAATGGGACTCTTAAAAAAAAAAATGTTTATTTATATATTTTGAGAAAGAGAGAATGTAAGTGAGGGAGAGGGGCAGAGATAAGGAGTGAGATTTTTTTTGTTTATGTTTATTCAGTTTTGAGAGAGAGACAGAGCATGAGCAGGGAAGGGGCAGAGAGAGAGGGAGACACAGAATCTGAAATGGGCTCCAGGCTCTGAGCTATCAGCACAGAGCCTGACGTGGGGCTTGAACCCATGAACCATGAGATCATGACCTGAGCCAAAGTTGGATGCTCAACTGACTGAGCCACCCAGGCCCCCCAAGAAGGAGACAGAATCTTAAGCAGGCTCCATGTTCAGCAAGGGACCCAACACAGGGTTCGATCCCACAACCACGAGATCATGACCTGAGCCAAAATCAGGAGTTGCATGCTTAACCAACTGAGCCACCCAGGCGCCCCTGGATATCTCACATTTTGTTTATCCGTTCACCCATTGTTGGACATTTGAGTTATGACTTTTTTTAAAGTTCTTTCTTTCTTTCTTTTTTTCTTTCTTTCTTTTTTTCTTTCTTTCTTTCTTTCTTTCTTTCTTTCTTTCTTTCTTTCTTCTTTCCTTCAAGAGCACGAGAGAGAGAGGGAGAGAGAGAATCCTAAGCAGGCTCCGTGCTGTCAGTGCAGAGCCCAACTCAGGCTTCAAACCCACAAACCATGAGATCATGACCTTAACAGAGATCAAGAGTTGGACACTTAACCAAATGAGCCACCCAAGTGCCCCTAAGTTATGACTTTTTTACTCTTAGGAAGAATGCTGCTATGAACATTCATGCGCAAGACTTTGTATAAACCTGTTTCTTTTCTCTTGGGTATGTGTGTACCTAGATGTAGAATTGTTGGGCTGTATAGCAAGTGTATGTGTAACTTTTGAGGAACGACCAGGTAAGTTTTGAAAGAGATTGCAACATTTTACATTGCTATCAGCGAAGGACAGGGTTCTAATTCCTCCACAATCTCATCCACACTTGTTATCCTCTGCCTTTCTGATTTTAGCTATCCTAGTGGATGCGAAGTATTCTCTCACTGTGATTTTAGTTAGCATTTTCCTAATGGTTAATGATGTTGAGTCCCTTTTCGTACGTTTATCAGCCATCTGTCCATCTTCTTTGGAGAAATGTCTATTCGAATCCTTTTTTTTTTTTTAAGACTTTTATTTTATTTTTGAGGTGGGAAGGGGCAGAGAGAGAGGGAGAGGGAGAATCCCAAGCAGGCTTCATGCCCAGCGAGGAGCCTGATGCAGGACTCAATCCCACTACCATTAGATCATGACCTGAGCTTAAATCAAGAGTCGGATGCTTAACCGACAGAGCCACCCAGGCGCCCGTATTCAAATCCTTTGCCCATGTTTTAATTAAGTTGTCATTTTGTTATTGACTTGGAAGGGTTCTTCATATATTCTGGATGCAAGTCCTTTATCAGATATGTGATTTTCAAACAATTTCTCCCATTCTGTGGACTTTTTTCAACTTTTTTATGGTGTCTGTTTAAGCACAAAGGGTTTGATTTTGATGAAGTCTTACTTATTTTTTGTTTTGTCACTTCTATTTTTGGTGTCACATCTAAGAAACCATCTAACCTGAGGTCAGAAATGTATGCCTATATTTTCTTCTAGAAGTTTTATAGTTTCAGCTCTGACCTTTTTAGGTCTGTGATTGATTTGACTTAATTTTTGTGTTTTCTAGGAGGTAGGGGGTCCAACTTCATTCTTTGTCACTTGGGTGTCCAGTTGGGTCAGGGCTGTTTATTGAAGAAACTATTTTTCCCCCATTGAATTGTCTAGGCACCCTTGTCAAAAATCAGTTGACCACAGATATTTGGTTTATGTCTATGACCTCAATTCTATCCTTTGGTCTTTATGTCTTTCCTTCCGACAGTATCATATTGTTTTATTATTATAGCTTTGTAGTAAGTTTTGAAACCCAGAAGTCCTTCAGCTTTGTTCTTTTTTCAAGACTGTTTTAGCTAATTTGGATCCTTGCCTTTCTCCACGAATTTTGGGATCAGTTTCTGCAAAAAGAACCAGGTATGATTTTGATAAGGATTGTATGAATCTATAGATCAATTTGGAGATTATTACCATATGAACAATATTAACTCTTCTCATCAAACATGGGCTATTTCTCATAACTTCCTATGATTTTATGTTGGCTGCAAGAAAAAGTCTGAATTCTGCACCTGAATTTTGAGGTCCCTTCCAATCTGAGCCCATCTAATGTACTTTAGCAACATGTTTTCTTTACTTTGGCCATGGCAATTTTCCCCATGTTCTCTAAGCAGACACTCATTAAAGCTTGAACTCAAGAACAAAAATGGTTATTCATTGGGACCCCTGGGTCGCTCAGTGGGTTGAGTGTCTGACTTCAGCTCAGGTCATGATCTCGTGGTCCATGGGTTTGAGCCCCACGTTGGGCTCTGTGCTGACAGCTTGAGAAAAACCTTTTTTATAAGTTTCATTTATATTGAGAGAGAGACTGTGTGTGTGTGTGTGAGCAGAGGAGGGGCAGAGAGAGTGGGAAGGAGGGAGGGGGGAGAGAGAGAGAGAGAGAGAGAGAGAGAGAGAGAGAATCCCAAGCAGGTTCCAAGCTGTCAGCGCAGAGCCTGATGCGGGGCTTGAACTCATAAACTGTGAGATCATGACCTGAGCCGAAACCAAGAGCCGTTCACTTGACCAACTGAGCCACCCAGGCACCCCCCACCTGCTTCTTTAGAATCTTCAAATGACTCTCTAACCCACAGTTCACCAACTTCTTCTGAACTTCTATGACACATCATGGCCCACACTTTTGCACAAAATAAAGTATGAGTTTCTAGTCCCAACCCACCACCAGTGAAACGGAATGCACCATAAAAGCCAAACACATAGTAAATGCTCAACAGGTACTCCTTGCATTGAACTTCGATCTGGGTCGTCGGATGTTTCGTCCATATGCACTAACATTAGCCTATTCTTGCCTCCCCAGGGGACGTTCTGGTGTTCCTGGATAGCCACTGCGAGGTGAATAAAGTGTGGCTGGAGCCTCTGCTGCATGCCATTGCCAAGGACCCCAAAATGGTGGTGTGTCCTCTGATAGATGTCATTGATTCTGTGACCCTAGAATACTGGCCCTCTCCTGTTGTAAGGGGTGCTTTCAACTGGCACCTACAATTTAAATGGGATAATGTCTTCTCTTATGAGATGGATGGACCAGAAGGACCCACTCTACCCATTCGGTGAGATTTCTTCAGGTGACGGGGAAATATATATGTATTGAGACCTGGTTGGGGGGGAGGGTGGCGGGAGAAGCTTTCAGAGATTATTTTTTCCATCTCTTGGGCTTAATGAAGAGAAATATTTTGTCATTTATGTTGTCTCTAAAAATCTATAATAATAGAATTTGGTAGATTTTCAGTTTCTCTGATTGGAAATGAGCAACTCACCCTGGTTAGGAACACTGCCATGGGGGCGCCTCGCTGGCTCGGTCAGTAGAGCATGTGACTCTTGATCACAGGTGGTGAGCTTGAGCCCCACGTTGGGCGTGGAGCCTACTTAAAAGGAAGGAAGGAAGGAAGGAAGGAAGGAAGGAAAGAAAAGAAAAAAAGAAAGAAAGAAAGAAAAGAAAGAAAGAAAGAAAGAAAGAAAGAAAGAAAAAGAAAGAAAGAGAGAGAGAAAGAAAGAGAGAGAGAGAAAGAAAACACCGCCATGGATAGTGTCCCTCTGGTTTCAGGTGTCCGTCTTTAGAAGGTGGCCATGGTTCTCAGGAGCAAGTTGTATGTGGTCAATGAACCAAATGCTAGTGCTGTGGATAGCTCAGCAAAAGTTGATGTCTTTGCTAAATTCATATATAAAATATTTATCTCAGTGCTTTCGTCAGTAATTTTATACAGATGAATATGATTTTCCTTGATTATTGGTCTGGGAAAATGTATTTCTACATGTGAGAACAATTTGATGTTGGGACTTTTTTTTTTTTTTTTTTTTTCTCAACGTTTATTTATTTTTGGGACAGAGAGAGACAGAGCATGAATGGGGGAGGGGCAGAGAGAGAGGGAAACACAGAATCGGAAACAGGCTCCAGGCTCTGAGCCATCAGCCCAGAGCCTGACGCGGGGCTCGAACTCCCGGACCGCGAGATCGTGACCTGGCTGAAGTCGGACGCTTAACCGACTGCGCCACCCAGGCGCCCCTGATGTTGGGACTTTTAACTGCATCTATGAGGCTATTGCTGGAGACTTCCTCCAGGTCACTCCCCACATTTCCCGAAAACTCTGACGCCAAGGCTCCTTCTCTTCTTTTACTACTAGCCTCTCTGTTTCACAAACCACATGAGTCAATTTTCTAACACTATAGCTTAGCAAGTCCTTGATCTTTGTCTCTAATTTAACTAGAGCTGTTGACCTTATGCAAGTTGCTTAACCTCTTTGCACCTTATTTCCTTATGTGTAAAGTCTGGATAATGATAATATGTTACAGGGTTGTTGGAGAATTAAATGACTCAGTGTATATCAAAGCTTAGAGCAGTATCTGTCCATCATAATAAGTACTACATATATATTAGCTATTTCATACCTGTTAGCTACTATTATTCCTACAGCCATATCCTGTACCTTTCTCTTCTAAATTACCGGATATCGTCTCTTTGGCCACAGCCTGGGGTGTTCCTAACTTTTTCCTGCTCTGCTCCGCCCACACCTCCCCCTGGACATCATCAGGATCCCCAGTTCTTTGATTTCTGCTTTTACTGTTCACGGTTTCTTTCTTCTTCTGTGGCCTAGACTTTCTGATCTATAAATTCACGGTTCTTCTTGCCAATACCTTCGACTGCCACATCCCTCTCCCCTTCTGCCACAGTAGCCCTGCGAATCTCCAACTCTGGACCAAGTCCGCCATCTGTTTTTTGTTCCTTTAAGAGACGTGAACTTAACGCTTCTACACGTTGATAGTTTCAGTCTCGTGCTTCTCCACAATCCCTTTACTCACTCACTGCTCCAAGTGGGTTTTCCAAACCTTATCACTTCCCTTGATCCCAGTACCTATCCTCACCCTGAGCCCCTGCCTTTGGTGACGCAATTCGAGGATGAGATAAGGACTAAGAGTCGGGAGGAATAACTGGGGAATTATTTAGTACCTTACTCTGGAACCATAATGGAATGCTACATAGCCATAAGCATGACCACACCTGCAGTCTCCCACTGCCTACTCTAATCCAGTGATTAACCCGCTCCAGGTGCCCCATCCATTGTGACGACTCGCAACCACATCTGTCCATCTCTCTGCTTGTCCCCATGGTCCAGGCCCTCACTGTAAGGAACAGTCTGGCCTGCAGGCTGTCCTCCCTCAGGCCGATCTCTCTCTGGCTACATTCATGGTTCTTAAAACTCCACTTTGCCCATGTCACCCAATGTCTTTCCATTGCTTTTAGGATAATCCCTTCATGCGCCTTCCACTGTGTATAACTCCGATCTTTGCTCTGCTCCAGCCATCACTTGTTAGCTGTTCAGGGCTGCTGCGTACAGCTGTATAGGCTGTGTACTGCTCATCTCCAGAAGGTACTGTTCATAAAGACTAGAGGTGATTGGCATCCATGGAGTTGTGCAGTAAGGTAGCCTCTGCTGGGTCTGTTACTTCTCTCAGTTTCAGTACCTTCACCTGTGAAATGGTGATGATAATAAAAGAAACGCCTCTCTGCTTTAGTGAGGAGATTAAGTGAGACACCACTTGGAAAGAACATAGCTCAAGGCCTGACACAGGGGAAGTGATCAGTATACATACTTGGTGTTGTTACTGTTAGAGACTTCAAAATGAAAAGGGACAAAGACACATTTTATTTAAATAAAATGTAACGTGGGGCGCCTGGGTGGCCCAAGTCGGTTGAGCATCCAACTCTCGGTTTCGGCTCAGGTCATGATCTCGCGGTTCGTGAGTTCGAGCCCCGCGTCAGGCTCTGTGCTGACAGCGTGGAGCCTGCTTGGGATTCTCTCTCTGCCCCTCTGCCTGCTCACTCTCTCTCTTTCTCTCTCAAAATAAATAAACTCAAAAAAATTTTGAAATTAAATAAATAAATAAAAGGTCATGCGTAGACATCTTAATTTACTAAAAAAAAAAAAAAACCATCGATCTTTGGAGTTCATCTCAAAATGAACTTATTTAATTTAAAACGAAGTATTCCATTTACAAAAAAAGATCTACATAATTTTATAATGTTTCCATATTTCACACATCAGGCATGCTTTAGGCTCTAAAAATTTTACTAGGGAAATTATATTCCTGATAGTCGCTGAGTAGTAACGTTTTTTGAATTCTAATACACTGTTAGTATACACATAATCACATGTGCTTTTTGAAAACAATCTGACAATATACATTAAAAATCTTATGTTATTCTTTAACGCAACACTCCCACTTCTTGAAATGTTTCCCTAAGGAGTTAAGGAGAAGTAAATCAGAGACACACATTGTATCAACATTCATATCAGTTAGAAAATAAAAACAACATAAACGTTCAATATTAAAATGGTTAAAAACTATATTCATACTCTGTAGAATATTATACAAAGGTTTTGAAAGCTAATTAATGTAAAAGGAAAATTCTCACAATAGGCTAAATAAAAACTCAGGCCATAAAAAACAGTATGATACTAATTATTTATAGAATGTATATTGTACATACTAACTTTTGACTCCCCCAAAACTTAACTACTAAGAGCCTACTGTTGACTGAAGTGTTACTGATAATATAAACAGTTGATTAACATGTTTTAAATGCCACATGTATCACATACTGTATTCTTACAATAAGCTAGAGCCAAAAAAAAAATGTTAATATCAGAAGGAAGAGAAAATACACTTACAGTACTGTGCTGTGTTTATCTAAAAATCCACATGTAAGTGGACCCACACAGTTCAAACTCATGTGATTCAACGCTCGACTGTTATATCATAAGGATAATGTATGATAACGTAAGAAAAAGTCGGTAGTTTTAAAGGGTTAAAAGGAAAAATGAATTTTAGGTATTATCCATGGCATTAATTAGCACTCACATCTGAAGATACATTTCTTCACATTTGCAACAGCTCAAAAAAAAAAATGTAGATGCAGGGAATTTTGGCAAACTTAGAGCACGCAAGGAGAATTGTGGCGTTGAGCTCACACCAGTGGTTCCCCCCGCAGCTTCCCCAGGGAGGGGACGTGCGGGGGTGGGGGGAGGTCACCGCTACCAAGGGACGTGCCCCCTGTACTCCACCCGGGGCCTCTTGAAGGACGCATCACGACGTTTTATCCTTTCTCCCGGTGTCTCAGAGACGTGCCCGAGTTAGCACCACGACTCAACATTTCTCCGGTAAGACACACGCATGTGCGCGCGCACACACACACACACACACACGCACACACTTCCCAGCGGTTTTGAGATTTTTTTTTTTTTTTTTAGAACAAAAGCTTTCCCTTTTGAGAGGGTGTAATTTGGGTTCTCTGAGCTGCAAGTATTTTTTAACCCTATTTTCAACAGACCCTACGGCCTAACTTTAAAGACCGGTTTGTGAACCTCCTTCAGTTATCAGTTTAACAACTCTTTGCTGCCAGACACTGTGGTCACAACAGAAAACGTGGCCTTTGCCCTCGAGGGTGTAGAGTCCAGTGCGAAGGAAGTCGGTAGAGATGTAATTTCAATGCAACGCTGTGGCAGCGGGGCCCCCTGGCTTGGCCAGGATCACGGCGTCCCAGGGCGCAGACGGGGCAGGTCGCATCTGGCCCACCCGATGAGACCGCTCCTCTCGAGGCCCACCGTCACCTCTCCCAATTACAAAAAACAATCTTCCTTTATCGGCCGCCTCTCCTTTCCTCGGCTCTCGTTTGCATTAAAGCCTCTTAGAAAAAGCTGGCTGTGTCACGATCTCCAACTCTGAACTCTGGTGTCTCAGACTCGCTTGAATCTGGCTCTGCGCCCCCACCCGCTAGAACGCGCTAGTGGTCTTCCCGTGTCGGTGCCGCGCTGGTTCTCAGTCCTCACCTCGGGGCCCATCGGCAGACGGTTTTCTGGTCTTCCTCCTACACCGGTGTCTCCTCTTTCCCACTCTTCCCTCCGACCTCTTGCTGTCACGGTGCCCGGGGACAGTTCTTCGTGGTCTCCTCCACCCCCCCCCCCACCCCCTCGCTGCCAGAGTGCTGTGTATCTGCCATATCTTGAGGACTCCCAAAGTTATGTCTCCGGCCCCGGCCACTCTCAGAGTGCCAGACGCTTCCATGCACCTGCCTACTGGCGTCTCCACTAGAGTGAATGGAGAGCTCACTCATGTCCCCAGCTGAATCTTCCCCCCAAAACCTGCCCACTCGGTATCTCAGCGCAGATGTGACGTCCCTGGGCCAACACGCTGGGGTGAGCCTTCACCCTTCTCTTCCTCCTTCACCCCACCCCCCACCCTTGTAAGCAAACCTGCTGTCTCCCGTCCTCAAAATACATCAGACACTGGGCCACGTCCGGCTACCTTATCCACGGTTCCATCGTCTTTCTCTGACACCACTGCAGCGACTAGTGTCCCTCCCTCCACCCTGGCCCCCCGCACGAGCTGGGATCTGGCCCGTTGATGCACTAACTTCTCCCTAACACATCACAGGTGCTTCATGTGTACTTTTTCAAACATGAATGAATAAATGAACTTGAAATTTTTTTCATACTACTCAGTTCGGTGTTATTGGGCCTTGCTGTCGTGGGACAACAAAACAAAACAAAACAAAACAAAACAAAACAAAAAAGATGCTTTGTAACTTCATGGTTTTCCCAGAAGTAAATAGTATATTCACTTAACGCGCTTAGAAAGGGAGATCTGTAAGCTCTGCTCCCCAAGTCAAGTAGTTATCTCCAGGGGAAACTCACATTCTAAAGATGATGTTCCCTTTTAAGAACAAGATGACATTTGGGGCGCCTGAGTGGCTCAGTCAGTTTAAGCATTCGACTTTGGCTCGGGTCGTGATCTCACAGGTCGTGAGTTCAAGCCCCATGTCAGGCTCTGTGCTGACAGCTCGGAGCCCGGAGCCTGCTTCGGATTCTGTGTCTCCCTCTCTCTCTCCCCCTCCCCTGCTCATGCCCTCTCTCTCTCTCTCAAAACTAAATAAACTTAAAAAAAAAAAAAAGAGGGAAAAAGACAACATTTAGAATATATAGCTGACACAATTTGGTGACAGCTAAGTGGAAAGTTACTGCCTACTTTTAGGTAGTTATGGCTTCAATTTACTAATTTCGCATTCAATGTAATGTATATCCATCAAGTTAAATACACATTAAGTTAACGATTTTGGTATTAATATCGTCGTTTTCTAGTTTTCATGTTATTGCTAACATTCACCGTAATTTTGGCAAAAATCCATAATGGCTGAACCTGTGATTTAATATTTATGTATCCTTTTTAGGTCACCTGCAATGGCTGGGGGAATTTTTGCTATAAATAGGCATTACTTTCGTGAGATCGGACAGTATGACAAGGGCATGAACCTCTGGGGAGCAGAAAATTTGGAGCTTTCGTTAAGGGTAATTCAGACTCTGCTTTCTAAATAGTTCGCTTTGTACAGAAGAGAGTGAACGCTGACGTCAAGTCCAGAGGCGTGCCGTGGTATTTATGCCCCGTTTTCCCGCCTGAACATCCTGTACCGTTCCCGCATCACATGAAATAAAGGATCTAGGGGGCTCCTTGCAAAATTTGACAACAGTAAAATATCAGCTTATATTACTGTATGCTGTTTTATTTCTAACGTATGAGGTGTTGACCTAATGCAATATTTTTATTTATTTGTGAAAACTCTTTTTTGTTACACCGATTTTCTTGGCGGTCGTGGCGCGGTAGAAATAACAGAATTAGACGGTGGAGGACTTGGGTGCCACTAACTCTGTGGGCTATCTTAGGCCTCGGTTTCTCTATCTGCAAGTTGAGAGGACTTGGTAGGGGATGTCTGGGTTGGTCTTTCACCTCTTGAATCCCGGGATACCTGCTATAGCATGGTGGACCTTGAAAACAGCATGGTGAGTGAAAGAAGTCAGACACAAAAGGCCACACATTTATATGACTAAGTCCGGTCCTAGGAAAGGTGCAGCCTAAGCAAATCCATAGAAACAGAAGGTAGGTGAGTGAGTGCTGATAGGTCCCAGGGCTCTTTGGGAGGTGGTGAGAATGTTCCAGAATGAGAGAGTGGTGATCATCGGGCAACCTTGTGAAAATAGTCATTGTATACTGTAAAAGGGTGAATTTCTTGTGGAATGTGAATTACATCTCAAATGTAAACGTAGATTTGGCTTGTAAATATTCCCGTGATATTAGATCAGTGGACGTTAGACGTCAGAATGGGTCCCAGCTCTGTAGGATCCTTGGTCAGCCATTAATTTTTCAAATTTCCCATTTCCTCACCCAGTAAATAGGAATAAATGTAAATGCCATTCTCAGGATTTTGTGAATATTTGGTTTTTTTTTAATTAAAGTTAATTTTTAAAAATTAAAAATAAATATATTTTTGAGAGAGAGCGCGCGCATGCGTGAGAGAGGGAGACACGGAATCTGAGGCAGGCTCCAGGCTCTGAGCTGTCAGCACAGAACCCAGCACGGGGCCTGAACTCACAAACTGTGAGATCGAAGGAGGTTGCTTAACCGACTGAGACACCCAGGCGCCCGTTTGCTTGTTTTGTTTTAATCCCAGTATAGTTAACACACAGCGTTATGTTAGTTTCAGGTGTACAATATAGTGATTCACCAAGTCCATGCTTCACCCTGTGCTCATCACAACAGGTGCACTCCTTGAACCCCGTCACCTGTTCAGCCCACCCCTTGGCCCACCTCCCCTCTGATGACCAGAAATTTGTTCACTAGAGTTAAGAGTCTGTTTCTTGGTTTGTCTCTCTCTCTCTCTCTCTCTCTTTTTTTTTTTCCTTTGCTCATTTGGTTTCTTAAATTCCAATTTTGTGAAGATTTAATGAAATAATTGGGGTAGAGAATAAAGTACAAGGTAAATATTCCTGGAGAGAGAGTCTGAAGAAAACACTAAGGTACTGTTCGGGTATTTATTGTGTGTTTATCATAGGTAAGTTTTGGCTTTTGACTAAATTCTAATAGATTTTTATAACGGCCACTTTGAACTGTGCATGAAAATCTGGGCTGTGCGCTCACCTTATCACCCTTAATTTTTTCTCACTTTTCTCTGCCTTGTTTGTCTCTTCCCAACAGAGACAACCTGGTGTAGAGGAAACAGCTTAATCAACGACTAAATTCAAATTCTGGTTGAGCTTTAGTTTCCTTGCGGGTAAAATGAAAAAAAAAAAAAAAAGAAAAAGAAAAAGATCTTTATTACAAAGCTGTAAAGACAGATAATTTATGGGAGCTACTTAATAAGTGACAGCTATAATTATTCTTTAAATGTTGCCATCTGTTCTTTACATTCTGAAATCATCTGCAGAGATCATACTTGGAACTGCATATATTTTCTTAGGATGCATTAAAATGTTTACTGTAATTGCTTTTTTGTGTTTTCTTTTTCTGACTTTTTCTCTCCCACTTCCTTCTTTTGGCTTTGTTCACTGGCTTAGTGTTCTTTTAAGCACAGACTTCTTTCGTAATGCTTCAGACACTTTATTGTGACTATAAACATATCTAGAGCAATACATAACATACTTTGGCAGTATGTTGTGAGCTGATTATTTTTTATTGCTTCTCCCCCGCAACCCCCCGCCCCAGCCCCAATCACATGTTCCCTTTTGATGCAGGCATTATTTTAGAATATCCAGGCCTTTAGTGCTTTTCATTGTTTGGTTGATTATTCCCTGTTTTATTACATCACTCTTTGTGAATATGGTATATGGGGTTTCCCCCTTTCAGGACCTAATATCTTAATGAGCACATTGTTTGTCTCAGAATACAATCAATTCTGTGAATGATACGTACATATTTGAAGAGGGGGTGTCTTCCTTTTTCTGGCTCTCTCTTCCCTCCAGATAGCCAATAGCAGCTAACTTATTATTCAAAGGTACTAATTATCCTTGCTTCAGTATTGTCGACTGCTCCGTTCCTAATGGCCCCTTCATATTTTTTTTTAAGTATGTGTGAGTCTCTCTTTTCACAAACACGTAAGCTAATAAATAGCTAGAGAGCTCTCTTGACATCAGCAGCGGTCTCTAACCGAGATAAGGGGCCCTGTCTTTCCTGATACGAGACCATTGACACCTGTACGTTCGTCTCCATTCCTCACTCTTCTTTCCAATAAGTCAGCATCCTGGCGGCCCTCAGCACTCGGGGACATCCCTCGGGGAACTGTCACCCATTTAATATTGATGTTCCTAGTGGACGGCTTTGTTCTTCTATGTACTGGAGGTGGCTGCAACATTTGGCACTATAGAACAGTGTTCTGGTTCCTCCTCCATAGCTCTGTTGCTCTCAGTTTCCTCTGCAGGAATTTCTTCTGTGCATCTCTGAAGCGTGGGTATTCCCAGGACTGTTATCTTATCAGCTGTCCCTTCTCCCTCCATGTGCTCCTCTGGGCTCACTTAATATAGTGCAGTATTTCCTTATCTGGTGGGAAAGAACCTCAATTCTGAACTGATAGCCTCCCACAGGCAGCGCACCTGCTCCCGGGGAGACCTGTGGGCTTCCCATGATCCAGAGACTAAAGAGACAGCACCTGGCAGGACAGGTCACCAGGACTGGGTGTAGCACCTCCGTGCTGACCGGCCAGGGGCTGTGGCATACCTGCATCTACTCCCGAGGCCGTAGCTAACGCCTGTATGGTGACAGTACCCAGATCTGTATTTTGCTAGGTTAGACTCACTCAGGAGTTCTGGTTAGGGTCAACGTAGCCATCATTTAAGGGACACCTCCTATGTGAGGCTCTGCCACATGCTGGGCATTCGGAAGAAGGCACAACCCTCGCCCGTTCATTCATTCGTTCGTTCGTTCATTCACTCAACAGTACTGAGAACCCGTTATGCGCAAAGGGCTGTGCCTTGTGTGCAGTGCAACCTCATGCAGTGCAAACGTGGCTTCTGATGGCTTGGAGCTTCCATTCTATTGAAGTAGAGAGAGATGATTAGGTTGTTTTTTTTTTTTATTTTTTTAATGTTTATTTATTTTTGAGAGACAGAGAGAGACAGCATGAGCAGGAGAGGGCAGAGAGAGAGAGAGAGAGAGGGAGACCCAGAATCCGAAGCCGGCCCCAGGCTCCGAGCTGTCAGCACAGAGCCCGACGCGGGGCTCGAACCCACGAGCCGTGAGATCATGACCTGAGCCGAAGTCAGACGCTCAACTGACTGAGCCACCCAGGCGCCCCGATGATTAGGTATTTTTGATACATACGGTGGATGAGAAGTACAGGGTACCAAGAGATCAAATGAGAGGGGAATCTAGACTTGTGTTGAGGGAGGTGTGTGTCTTAGATGGCCTTCCCTGCAGAAATGGCATGTTTAAGTCACGGGGTAAAGGAGAAAAATACGTTTCCTTTGTTTAACAAGTGCTCATCTGTGTGACACGCACGGCTCTGAAATCTTGCAAATATCAACTCAGTCTTCATAATAAACCTGTGAGGTGGGTGCCACCAGGATCTCCTACCTACAGGGGGAAACTGGGGCTCTGAGCGCTCCAGCAACTTGGCTCAATTCGCAGAACTGGGGGTATATGCCCCAAGCCTATTCTGTCCTGCTTTCCACTATCTACTCAACGGCAGGCCTGGAGACCTCACCAGCTCGGTTCTTTTCTAAGTCATTTCTGGAAGCCTCCAAAGCTCTGAATTTGTTTTAGCTGCCCTGACCTCAGTGTTACCATCACTCAGGAAAGTGGGGATTGGCTGGGTGCCCACGGAGCTGCAGCTTGACCCCCAGCCTCGGGATGGTACTAACCAGGCTTCAGATCTGCACTTTGGTTTCCTGGTGGACTGGAGGCTGGCCTCCAATTGTCCCCAACAGCCTGCGTGGCTTGGCACTCCATCCTGGTGGCCCCAGATGCGGACAAGGTACGCTGCTCTGGACCTGGGACCCTGCCATTGACTCCATAGGTTTCCCCAAGGCCCTGTTTCTTTTCTCCCTTCCCCTTCTCAGTAACCTCATCCGCATCGTGCCTCAATGACTACATGCCAGTAACATAGTTCTAGCTCCTTCCCAGGTCCTTCTGTGCCAGAAGCTTGCGCATCTCACTGCCTACAGGTTACTCTCCTGTAGGATGTGTGTCCCATAGGCATCCTAACCCCAACGTTTCAAAAAGAGAGCTCTTTCTACTCCCTCGAACCCATTCTTCCTCCCATGGTCCTTTCCTCTTCAGGTGGATAATGTGATGCCCTCTACCCACCCGCAACCATCCAGCCCCCCAGAGTACTTTCTTGGTCTCCAATCTCCCTTTCATGCCCCACTTTCCTTCATCATGTGTGGTTAGATCTAGGTCTAAACCATCACTCATCTCTGTCCACTTTGCTCCTTCCTACCAGCCACAGTCCATAGTTACAGCTTTGATGTAATTATTCAGAAAGGCTTTTTTTTAAATTTTTTTAAACGTTTATTCATTTTTGAGAGACAGAGAGAGACAGAGTGTGAGCCAGGGGAGGGGCAGAGAGAGAGGGACACACAGAATCCCAAGCAGGCTCTGGGCTCTGAGCTGTCAGCAGAGTCCAACGCAGGGCAAAATCCTAGAAACTCACAAACCACCAAAACTGAAACAAGAAGAAATAGAAAATTTGAACAGACCCAAAACCAGCAAAGAAACTGAATCAGTAATCAAAAGTCTCCCAACAAACAAGAGTCCTGGGCCGGATGGCTTCCCAGGAGAATTCTACCAGACATTTAAAGAAGAGTTAATACCCATTCTTCTCAAACTGTTCCAAAAACACAAACAAAAAAATAGAAATGGAAGGAAACTTCCAAACTCATTCTATGAAGCCAGCATTGCCTTGACTCCAAAATCAGACAAAGACCTCACTGAAAAGGAGCATTACAGGCCAACACCCCTGATGAACATGGATACAGAAATTCTCAATGATATTAGCAAATTGAATTTAACAGTACATTAAAATTATTATTCACCATGATCAAGTGGGGTTTATTCCTGGGATGCAGGGCTGGTTCAATATCCACAAATCAATCAACATGATACACCACATTAATAAAAGAAAGGAGGGGCACTGAGGGGCTCAGTACGTTGAGCATCCAACTTTGGCTCAGGTCATGATCTCACAGCCTGTGAGTTCGAGCCCCACGTCAGGCTCTGTGCTGACAGCTTAGAGCTTGGAGCCACTTCAGATTCTGTGTCTCCCTCTCTCTCTCTCTGTCCTTTCCCCACTCATGCCCACTCTCTTTCTTTCAAAAATAAATCGTAAAAAAAAAAAAAAAAAGAAGAAAGGATAGGATAAGAACTATATGGTCCATCAATAGATGCAGACAAAGCATTTGACAAAATACAGCATCCAGTCTTGATAAAAACCCTCAACAAAATAGAGATAGAGGGAATGTACCTCAACATCATAAAGCCATAGATGAAAGACCCACAGCTAATATCATCCTCAATGGGGAAAAACAGAGCCTTTCCCCTACAGTAAAGAACAAGACAAGGATGTCCACTCTCACTATTACTATTTAAGATAGTAGTGAAAGTCTTACCCTCAGCAATCAGACAACAAAAAGAAATAAAAGGCATCCAAATCAGCAAGGAAGAAGTCAAACCTTCACTATTTGCAGGCAACATGATACTCTCTGTAGAAAACCCAAAAGAGTCCACCAAAAAATTGCTAGAATACACTAATTGAGCTAAGTGTCAGGACATAAAATCAATGTGCAGAAATCTGTTGCATTTCTATACACGAATAATAAAGCAGCAGAACAAGAAATTAAGGACTAGATCCCATTTGCACCAAAAACCATGGGAGACATAGGAATAAACCTAACTAAAGAGAGAAAAGATCTGAAAACCATAGAACACTTAGGAAAGAAATTGAAGAAGACACAAATAAATGGAAAATCATCCCATGCTCATGGATTGGAAGAACAAACGTTGTTAAAATGTCGATACAATGTCTAAGCAATCTACATATTTAATGCAATTCCCATCAAAATACCACCAGTGATGTCTTTCAGGGCTCTAACAAACAACCCCAAAATTTGTATGGGCTCACAAAAGACCTTGAAGAGTCAAAGCAATCCTGAAAAAGAAAAAACCAGAGGCATCACAATTCCAGATTTCAAGCAACATTACAAAGATGTAGTCATCAAGACAGTATGCTACTGGCACAAAAACAGACACATAGATATCAATGGAACAGAATAGCAAACCTAGAAATGGACCCACAACTATATGATCAACTAATATTAGACAAAACAGGAAAGAATATCCAATGATAAAAGACAGTCTCTTTGACAAATGGTGTTGGGAAAACTGGACGGCAATGTGCAGAAGAGTGAACCTGGACCACTTCCTTACACCATACACAAAAATTAAATTCAAAATGGATGAAAGATCAAACTCAACACCCAAAAAACAAACAATCCAGTGAAGAAATAGGCAAAAGACATGAATAGATACTTCTCCAAAGAAGACATCCAGATGGCCAACCAACACAAAAAATGCTCAACATCACTCATCATCAGTGAAATACAAATCAAAAACACACTGAGATACTGCCTCACACCTGTCAGAATGGCTAATGTTAACAACTCGGGCAACAACAGATGTTGGCAAGGATGCGGAGAAAGAGGATCTCTTTGGCACTGCTGGTGAATGCAAACTGGGGCAGCCAACTCTGGAAAATAGTATGGAGGTTCCTCAAAAAATTAAAAATAGAACTATCCTATGACCCAGCAATTGCACTACTAGGTATTTATCCACGGGATACAGGTGTGCTGTTTTGAAGGGACACATGCACCCCCATGTTTATAGCAGCACTATCGACAATAGCCAAAGTATGGAAAGAGCCCAAATGTCCATCGACGGATGAATGGATAAAGAAGATGTGGTATATATATACAATAGAGTATTACTCGGCAATCAAAAAGAATGAAATCTTGCCATTTCCAACTACGTGGATGGAACTAGGGGGTTTTATGCTAAGCGAAATTAGTTAGAGAAAGACAAATATCATGTGACTTCTCTCATATGAAGACTTTAAGATCCAAAACAGATGAACATAAGGGAAGGGAAGCAAAAATAATATAAAAACAGGGAGGGGGACAAAACATAAAAGACTCTTAAATATAGAGAACAAACAGAGGGTTGCTGGAGGGATTGTGGGAGGGGGGATGGTCTAAATGGGTAAGGGGCATTAAGGAATCTACTCCTGAAATCATTGTTGCACTGTACGCTAACAACTTGGATGCAAATTTAAAAAACATATTAAATAAAAATACCAAACAAAATTATGAAAGACCTAAATGTGAGACCAGAAACCATCAAAATCCTAGAGGAGAACACAGGCAGCAACCTCTTTGACGTTGGCTGGAGTAACTTCTTGCTAGACACGTCACCAAAGGCAAGGGGGAAAAAAGCAGACGTGAACTACTGGGACCTCATCAAGATCAAAAAGCTTCTGCACAGTGAAGGAAACAATGAACAAAACTAAAAGGCAGCCTACAGAATGGGAGGAGATATTTGCAAATGACATATTGGAAAAAGGGTTAGTATCCAAAATAAAGAACTTATTGAACTCAACACCCAAAAAACAAATAACCCAGTTAATAAATGGGCAGAAGACATGGATAGACAGTTTCCCAAAAAACACATCTAGATGGCTAACAGACACATGAAAAGATGTTCAGTATCACTCATCAGTGAAATACAAATCAAAACCATGATGGGACACCACCTCACACCTGTCAGAATGGCTAAAATTAACAACACAAGAAATAACAGGTGTTGGTGAGGATGTGGAGAAAGGGGAACCCTCTTGCCCTATTGGTGGGAATTCAAGCTGGTGCAGCCACTCTGGAGAACAGGGTGGAGGCTCCTCAAGAAACTAAAAATAGAACTATTCTAGGGGCGCCTGGGTGGCTCATTTGTTAAGCATCTACTTCGACTCAGGTCATGATCTCATGGCTCGTGCGTTCGAGCCCTGCATCGGGCTCTGTGCTGACAACTCGGAGCCTGGAGCCTGTTTGGAATTCTGTCTCTGTCTTTCTCTCTCTCTCTCTCTCTCTCTCTGCCCCTCCCCTGCTCATGCTCTCTCTCTCTCTCTCTCTCTCTCTCTCACACACACACACACACACACACACACACACGATGGAATATTACTCAGCCATCAAAAGTAATGAAATTTTACCATTTGCAATGACATGGATGGAGCTAGAATGTATTATGCTAAGCAAAATAAGTCAATGAGAGAAAGACAAACACCATATGATTTCACTCATGTGGAATTTATGAAACAAAACAGATGGACATATGGGGAAGGGGGGAAGAGAAGAGAGGGAAATAAATCACAAGAGACTCTTAATGATAGAGAACAAACTGTGGGTTGACGGAGGGAGGTGGGTTGGAGATGGGCTAGATGGTGATAGGTACTCAGGAGGGCACTTGTTGGGATGAGCACTGGGTGTTGTACGTGAGTGATGAATTACTGAAACCGATACTGCACTGGACGTTAACTAAAATTTAAATTAAAAACAATATGAAAAATAAAAACTCTAAACACTTTACAAGTATCAAGTTATGTGATGCTCGTAACAACCCCGTGAGGTAGGTACTGTTATTCTCACTTTCCAGATGAGGAAACTGAGACACAAATGCATTGAGTAGAAGAACAAACACATGAGCCCTATGAAGGTTAGGCAACATTGCTATAGCTTCCTTCAATTTGATTTTCAAGAAAGGCTTTTGATAAAATTTTTACTCTTGTACCTCTTTTATCACTTTGATTACTTTGATTTTCTATTCTGCACTCATGGCCAGATTTCTTTTCCAATAAAGAGACATTTCGGGGCGCCTGGGTGGTTCAGTCGGTTGAGTGTTCGACTTCGGATCAGGTTGTGATCTCGTGGTTCGTGGGTTCAAGCCCCGCGTCGAGCTCTGTGCTGACAGCTCGGAGCCTGGAGCCTGCTTCAGATTCTGTGTCTCCGTCTCTCTCTGCCCCTTCCCTGCTCAGTGTCTCTTTCTCTCATGCTCTCGCTCTCTCTCAAAAATAAACATTAAAAAAATTTTTTTAAACATCTCAAACATGTGAGAATATACCAAAAATAATAAACAGTGCTGTCTGCAGTCTAATTATTGAACAGATATTCATGATTTTCCAAATTTCGTTAGGTTCTCACTTGAAAAAAAAGAATAGGACATTATAGCCAGTAGCGGTTGGCTTTGGCTGTATAACAAAGCACCCCCAAACGGTAGCTTAAATGAGCAACTATGTAGTTCTCAGCTTCAGATGAAAATGAGATCCAGAGAGGAAGGGTCTGATCATAAACATGGGGCAGATATGATAAAAGAACCTAATTCTTCAGAGTTCTGATCTAAGGGTTTTCCTAAGGAAAACGAATTCCATCGATATTTTTTCTCGACATTCTGAGGGGCTATTTCCGGCTATTTCTAACGAACTCTAGAGGTGAGGGGGTCATTACGTCTCATGTTATGTCAGAAGTTTCATTTTCTTAAAAATTTTTTAAATATTTATTTTTGAGAGACAGAGTGTGAGCGGGGGAGGGACAGAGAGAGAGGGAGACACAGAATCCCAAGTAGGCTCCAGGCTCTGAGCTGTCAGCACAGAGCCCAACGCAGAGCTCGAACCCACGAGCCACGAGATCATGACCTGAGCCGAAGTTGGATGCCCAACTGACTGAGCCACCCAGGCACCCCAGAAGTTTCATTTTCTTAAACAGAATCCCTTCTGACTACTCAAGTGATATGCGTCACCCTAAGTATTGCTCTCATAAGCCAGTCTGAGTATTTGTTTCAGTGAAAGCCTTATTTCCTAAATGATTAGATGGATTTTATTAAAAAGTGTCTATAAAGCTGGGATGTATGATCTTGATCAGTCAGAACAGTGATTCTCATTTTAATGTGACCAAAATTACCTGAAGACCAGGTTAAAATGCAAATCACTGGGCCCAGCCCCACAGTTCCTGATTCATTAGGGCTGGATGGGCCCGAGGCTTTTGCATTTTGAAGTTCCCGAGTGATAGGATGCTTTTAATTGGCAAACCATGCAAGGATCACTGAATTAGAGTAAACTAGGAAGTCATGGCTAATATACTGTGTGATACGTAAGCGACGTGCACATGATTTATACTATAAGCGCATTCTTTGTGTTATTATTTATAATACTAAAAATTGGAAAGTACCAAAATAGCCAAACAATACAAAACTTTTAAAGTAACTTCACGTAACTTTTTAAAAATGTTTATTTTTTCGGGGCGCCTGGGTGGCGCAGTCGGTTAAGCGTCCGACTTCAGCCAGGTCACGATCTCGCGGTCCGTGAGTTCGAGCCCCGCGTCGGGCTCTGGGCTGATGGCTCGGAGCCTGGAGCCTGTTTCCGATTCTGTGTCTCCCTCTCTCTCTGCCCCTCCCCCGTTCATGCTCTGTCTCTCTCTGTCCCAAAAAATAAAATAAACGTTGAAAAAAAAAAGAAAAAAAAAATTTAAAAAAAAAAAAAAAAAAAAAAAAAAAAAATGTTTATTTTTGAGAGAGAGAGAGAGAGAGAGAGAGCGAGGGAGGGGCAGAGAAAGAGAGAATCCCAAGCAGGCTCCACACTGATATTGCAGAGCCCGATGTGGGGCTTGAACCCATGAACTGTGAGATCATGACCTGACCTGAAATCCAGAGTCGGATGCTTAACCGACCGAGCCACCCAGGCGCCCCATAACTTCACATAGCTTTAAATGAAAAAACCACAAGTTATCTCAATGTTGTGTATACATGTGTGTAAGAACAGGGGACCTGGGTTAAATAGTGACCTACCGAGCGTTAGGACAAGAAGTGATCTTTATTTTCTTCTCTGTGCTTTTCTACATTTGCTGGTTTTTCAATGGTCATAGTTTACTTTTGTGTAGTAAAGACTTTGTTAAAAATAAGCATCACAAAGTGTGTTAAGTACAGAACACATGAATCATCGAATTTAGCCATTTCTCTCATTACCTGTTGACATCCAGCAATACTTAATTATTCTCAGAGTATTCTTGAGGATACCTTAGGACAAAATAGCCCGCCACTTGTCCTACGTAGGCAGCCTCGGAACTGGTCACGTATGAGGGAGACAGAATCACGTAGCATTCGGAGTGTTGGCTCTGAGGCCAGACCTCCTGACCTTAAACTCTGCGCGGTGTCACTGGGCAAGCTTCTTCGCCAATATACGTATTCATTTCTTTATCCATAAGATGGGGTTGTCACCGGACCTACATCATAGGGCTGTTAGGATTAAAGAAACAACCTAAGAAATGTTAGCTATTGCTATGGTTGTGAAAAAAAATTCAGCAGTTGCTTCGTACCAGCACACATACGTCAATGTTGTCTGTTTTCGTCTAGATCTGGATGTGTGGAGGCCAACTCTTTGTACTCCCCTGCTCACGGGTAGGACACATCAGTAAGCAGCGCTTTCCAAATCAACCTGAGTTTGCAGAAGCCATGACATATAACCGTCTCAGACTGGCGCACGTTTGGCTGGATGAATACAAGGTGAGGGAAATGTCTCTGATTTGGAAAGACGAGCAAGAATACAGAACGGGGCTTGGCACCCAGGAACCCGTTCCTGCCTTTCCAGATAACAAGTTTCCTTAAATTTTTGGCACACCTTCAACCCCTCATCCACCTTCCCCAGACCCTATTCGCAATTAGTTCATTCGAACCCACTACACTTGAACGTTCCTTTTTATTTCAATTGCTGGGGAAACTCAAGTTTCTCAGAAGTAAATTCATCAACCCAGGAAGTTTGGTTGGTTTGTTTGGCCCAGATCCATGTCCCTCCCGCCCCCCACCCTGTGGGATCCCCCCTCTGAAGCAAACATCTCCCGCTGTTCCCATCCCCATAGGCAATTCTTTAGATTCTCTTCCTCTGGTACCAAGTTCCCAAGGGTGCGGCTACTGTGGTCTGGAGACCACGCGAGAGACTTCACTACCTCTCTTCTACCGACAGTCGATTTCTCTATCAAAGCCAGACCCCTTCATCTGCACGTCTCCCCAAGGCTGCAGCCCTGGCCAGGACCTAAAAGGGTGCACACACACAGAACATGTAGCCATGGCCCCATTTGAACTTGAAAGGTGTCCCTCCAGGATCCACACACAAACATAGACAGCAGTAGCCCCAAGACCTCCTTTCAGATATATGGGGAGAAAAATGGGAGAACTTGCTGTGATATTATATGTCCTGGTTCCAATCTAATATTTATTGTTTTAAATTATAAAAGGAATAATAGTCTTTTTTGAAAACGTCAATATTTCTACATGGCCGTTTCGATTGGCAAAAATGTCAAGCGTCTGGTAGGACCAAGTATTGGCAAACACAGGAATTCTCAGACACGGCTGGTGGGCGTATTATTACAAACTCACTTTGGAAAACAGTTTGGCAAAGTCAAGTAAAGATCATGAGTATCCCATGATCCAGCAATTCCATTCTGTGTGCACACCACAGAAAGGCATGAAGACATGAACAAGAAGGTTTAGAAACAGCATGGTGGATGTGAGCCCAAACAAAACACAGCCCAGCTGCTCATCAAGAGCAGAATGGATAAATGGGTTATATTTAGCTGATATAATTCTATACAGCCATGAAAATTACCCAGCTGGAGATACACACACAACGGTACAGTAAATCTTAAATCTTGCTGGGGGTACCTGAGTGGCTCAGTCGGTAAAGCATCCAACTCTTGACCTTGACTCAGATCTCGATCTCATAGTCGTGAGTTCGAGCCCTGCACTGGACTGGGCGTGAGGCCTACAGGGGCGCCTGGGTGGCTCAGTCGATTGAGCGTCCGACTTCGGCTCAGGTCATGATCTCGCGGTCTCTGAGTTTGAGCCCCGCGTCGGGCTCTGTGCTGACGGCTCGGAGCCTGGAGCCTGCTTCGGATCCTGTGTCTCCCTCTATCTCTGCCCCTCCCCGCTATTCTCTGTCTCTGTCTGTGTCAAAAATAAATACAACATTAAAAAATTTTTTTCTTAAATAAATAAATAAAAACAGACATTATGGTGAACAAAAGCAGCCCAACGCAATATACTGATTTATTCCATGTCTGTATGTTAAAAGTGAGGAAAATTAAGGCATACAATTTATGTATTCATAATTAGATAGCAAAGCTAAAAGGAAAAGCAAAGACGTGAATACATAATCATGATAACATTTAAAGGTTTTTCATGTTTAAAAAAATTTTTTTCTTAATGTTTACTTATTTTTGAGAGAGAGAAAGAGAGACACAGTGCAAGCAGGGGAGGGGCAGAGAGAGAGGGAGACACAGAACGGAGTTCTGCTTTCTTTTTTTTTTTTTTAATTTTTTTTTCAACGTTTATTGATTTTTGGGACAGAGAGAGACAGAGCATGAACGGGGGAGGGGCAGAGAGAGAGGGAGACACAGAATCGGAAACAGGCTCCAGGCTCTGAGCCATCAGCCCAGAGCCCGACGCGGGGCTCGAACTCACGGACCGCGAGATCGTGACCTGGCTGAAGTCGGACGCTTAACCGACTGCGCCACCCAGGCGCCCCCAGAGTTCTGCTTTCAAGGAGGCTTTGGTCTCTTTAGGATAGCTCTTTGAATATAGGGCAGACTGAATCCATTAGACTTTTGTGCTCAGTTCTAGCTTAAATCCAGAGCGCGTAGAAGACTAACCAGGTGATAACAATGGCCAATGCTGACGTGACCCCCTGTGTCAGCCTGCGTTTACCCAGTGCTCCGTACGTATTAAAGTGTTCGGTCCTCAGGACAACCTCGTGAGGGTAAGGGCAAAGGTCACATAATAAATGACAGAGCAAGAATTCGAACCCGGGCTGTCTCCCCCCACAGTCCATTTGCCCTAAGCCACTACACCATCTCTCATTTCTGAAACCACGGAAGTGTTGATTGGGACCAGGGAGGGAGGGTTTTCCTTGAGTATTGAGAGAGCAAGAGAAAGGAGACATACAACATAGGTGGCTGTGACTCTTGGGCTCCTAAGAAGCAGGACCCAACCTTCCTGGATCCCACTACACCACCTCCGTGTTGTGGTTCATCACAACACATCCTGCAAATATGTGCAGAGTGAGTGAATTCCGGGCACCACGTGGGTCTCTGCCCACACCGTATGGATGAAATTGGAAGATATTTTGTTCTGTTTTTGTTTTTTTTTTTTTTTTTTAGTTCAGGTGATGAAAATATACACTGCTATGTTAGATACGATTTGATTACCAAAGATTTGTTTGGTTTTAATGAAATTACTCTCTATTTCCATTTAGGAGCAGTTTTTTTTACGAAGACCTGGCCTGAAATCTGTTGCCTATGGAAACATTAGTGAGCGTGTTGAGTTAAGGAAACGATTGGGTTGCAAATCATTTCAGTGGTATTTGGATAATGTCTTCCCAGAATTGGAGGCATCTGAGGGCAGCAGATGAAACACAAATAAATCATTTTCATTAAAAAAGGGTTAAAAAACCCCTGTCTTCAACATAGAGGAGAAAAGTCCGGAACATCAAGAAATTGTGTGAAATGCAGTAAGAAATACAACCAGAGTGCTCTAGAATAAGAGTGCCTTTCTGTCTTGCCTTGATGATAGTTCTTAACCCTTCGTTACACGTCACTAAATTTCTGGGGTGGCAAAACCGTGAACATTAGAAATATACGCTGTTACACAGTGCAAACTGTCACACCATTGATTGAGGTGAAGTGTATTGGTCCCGTTAAACCACAGGGGATGCTCCACTCTGGGAGGCTTTGTCCATTCCTACTCTAGAACTCAGAAAGACGTTCACAGAGAGCCTTGGTTGACACGTGCCAACGTTGGCTCAACTGTGTCTAGATCCTTTTCTTGCTGCTAGTGTCGATTTTGGTGCTGATTTCTTGCTTGCTTGGGATCCTGAGTTCCAGATGTCCCGTCCACTTGCCTTGGTGGCCCAGTCCAGTCCTGTAGACCAGCCTTGTTGTCTGTGGCTGTCAGTCCCTTTGTCACTTGGAGACAGTCCCCCTGCCTTGCTTCTGGTTTTGCCTTGTTCATATTTCTCCCCTCCTATGGCTCTGGCCTATAGTGTCCTAACACTTCTTGCATTCTGCACTTTGTTGATGATTGATTTTCTGACGCAGACCTGTTTAGCTGGGATTGGGGGAAGGAGTGGCTAGGCTCCCTATCTACCCTGTGTGAACACACTCCCGAATGTCTAAAGTACTTCTCTTGGGTTAGAGGGATGGCTGTTGTGTTCACCCTGGTGAAGGTGGCTAGAGAGGGGAAACGTATTTGATTCACAAAGACAAGGAGAAAATGAGGGGAAGAACACACTGAAAGGAATAAAAGGACTGGGGGAGACTTAGGGTGGGGTCACTAAACCTAGCCTACGTTGAAGAAAATAGAAGCTAGTTTTTAGAGCAGGAAACAACTTATCTATTGTGCTCCATTAATAATTGAGTGGTTGGTTATCTAGGGCTAGGTATCCTTCTAAATGAGGGAGCAGGAAAACATCTCTCCCTTCATGGAACTTGTATTCTTTGGGATAATCTATATAATGTGAAGACGAAGGAACCAGCGTATAATCTCTTTATACATATGTATTTTAGCAAGATACTCTATAAAATCTATTGATAGATAGACATCGGGAGACCTGGGCTCAGATATTACAGATGACCAGGGTAACTTTATTGAGACTTTAAAAAGTCAATCTGGGGGCGCCTGGGTGGCGCAGCCGGTTAAGCGTCCGACTTCAGCCAGGTCACGATCTCGCGGTCCGTGAGTTCGAGCCCCGCGTCAGGCTCTGGGCTGATGGCTCAGAGCCTGGAGCCTGTTTCCGATTCTGTGTCTCCCTCTCTCTCTGCCCCTCCCCCGTTCATGCTCTGTCTCTCTCTGTCCCAAAAATAAATAAACGTTGAAAAAAAAAAAAGTCAATCTGGCAATACAAAATAAGCACCACATTATGATTTTGTTCTTGGCCCATTTTTATACCATCTCTGCCTCTAGAAAGCAATAGAAATGATTATAATAAACCCATGAGTCTATTAAAATTAGTGTAAAGTACAAAACAGAAATCTTTAGCAGGAGAAAAGAATTCTAGTATAAATACTAGAGAGTAAATACAAGAGTATCATCTTGAAATAACTTTTTCTAGTTTTGAAATTTGAGAATAATTGTTTTCTTTGGTAAGCATAACAGAGGATGCTATAAATTCCATCTTTGCCAAAAAAAAATGTTCTTAGAGTCATAAAACTAATATTGTCTTAGTTTTCTAATTTAAATGTTGGTTCAGGTACTACATAATGTGGACTGGTCTTAGAAATGATGTAGTGTGTTGCTTAAACGTTCTTTTGAATACTGTTTCAGTTGACTCTGGAATAGAAACCAGAACCAACATCCAAGGGCCCATGGGTGGCTCAGTTGGTTAAGTATCTGACTCTTGGATTTAGGCTCAAGTCGTGATCTCACAGTTGTGAGATCGAGCCCCAGATTGGGCTCCACCATGGGCATGGACCCTGCTTACATTTCTCACTGCCCCTCTTCCTCTGCCCCTTCTCCACTTGTGCGCTCTCTCTCTCGAGCGCGCACGCGCGTGCGCGCGCATTCTCTCTCTCAAAACAACAAAACCAAAAAACAACCCAACATCGAAATATTTGGTGTGATTGAAAGGAAATCTACATAAGCCTGTAGGTGGCAACTTTTTATTTCAGGTGGAAACTTAAAAATCTGATTTATGTTCTGGAGCTAATTGAGGAATATTTGCTAACCCTCTCAAAGCTTTTCTCAAAACACAGTTTTTGGTACGATCAAATGCTCAGACAAGCCCTAAAGTAAGCCTGGGTGTTCTGTAGCTAAAGCATACATCTAGGAGTTTATCCTAACATACACCTGCGTGAAAATTGAGCTCCCATTATGTTCCATACTCTGTGGTAAGTACTCTTCCTTGATTATCTCATTTCACTCACACAGCTTTGTAAAATAGGCCCTATTGTCATTCCCATTTCATAGACGAGAAAACCAAAGTTAGATTTGTCCAGGGTTGGGTTGCCAGTGTTAGCAAACAAAAATGCAGGATGCTCTGTATTTGAAATTTGAATTACGGATATGCAACATTTTGCTGTATTTCACATATTCCACGGAACATACTTATACTAAAACATTGTTGTTTCTCCGAAATCACATTTCAGGTCATGGTGGATTTCATCTGGTAACTTCATCTAGGGGCAAACTAACACAGCCCATACACTAGCAGGATCCGCCCAGTCTCTGAGACTCTGGGTTGAACCACATTACACTGCAAAGAGCATTTTAGTGTCATTCTTCACAACGGTAAAACTGGAGCTCTCCCCAAACCTCAAATGCTAGAAGTATACCATTATACATCAATTTGCTAGACTAGGATATACACCCACTCAAACCCTTTAAAATAACAGCTAGGAAAAAAAAATCCGCTGAAGACCCATCAGAATGGCACACATTTAAACATCTGACGCTATCAAAGGTCGGGAGAAGGTGGAGTAACGGAAGCTCTCTGGCACTGACCGTTCCCTACGGCGCCGATTTCAAACTTAGGTTGTATGTGAATCACGCGGAGATCTTGGTAAAATGCAGACTTCCCTTCCTAGGTAGGTCCGCACGGGGCTGAAGATTCAGCAGTTGTAACAAGCCCCCGGCGACACTGGCGGCGCTGCGGCCAAGGTCGCACGGGAGCCCCGCACCCCTGCACTCCTCCCACCGGCGCGTGCGGTCGGTCTCCCCGCGGCTTCTCGGGGGCGTGCACCGCAAAGCCTTCACACTTGAACCCACGTGTCTTTTATCGCAACGGAGCTTGAACATCGTTTAAAACGTATAAGCCCACTTGTCCTTAACGAGGCCTTTTTATACGAGAAGAAACCCGAAGGCCGCCCGTCACACACCCTCAAGGCTGTAGCCCAAAACGCGGCCTCGACGGCGCCCGGCACCTCGCCGCGGCCGCTGGGCGCCCACGCCGGGCGAGCCGGGTGACGTCACTCCCGCGCGCGGGGGGGCGGGGCCTTCCGTCACGTGGCCCCAGGGGCAAGCGCGCTCGGGCCGAGACTGCGGCGCGGGCACTGGGCGAGCCCGCGGCCGCCAGAGCGCCCGGTGCAGCGTTTCCTTCCCGCTGTGGCTCATGCGGCTCGGACCCGGGCTGTGGCGGGAGAGAAGATGCCACGGCCCGAGTCCCAGAAGGCCGGGATCCTGCGCTGCCGGCGTCGGGGTGAGTAGTGCGCGGCCGGGCTCGGCGGCGTCTGAGCCCGCGCGGCCTCCGTCGTCCCCTCGGCGCCTCGGGCGAGCTGCTCGGGCGCGCGGCCCCGAGGCCCCGAGGGCTGGCGGCCGCGCCCGCCGCCGGCTGCCGTGTCGGGCCTGCGGGCGCGGCGTCCGACCCCGCGAGCTCGGCCCCGCGGGGACAGGCTGTTGGCGGCGTCACCGCCCGCGGGGCCCGGCGCGCTCCTGCGGGCGAGGGCTGCAGCCGCGCGGGGGCTCGCGGAGCCGTGGGCCCGGGGCTCCCGCCGCTCTTTTCCCAAAACGGAGGCCGGAGCCCTGCGGCTCAGCCTTCGAAGCAGAGCAAGCGGGGCCGCAGAAGTGAGAACGGAAAGTCGCAGCCGGGAGCGCCGCAGAGGGGAGGAGTGAACAGAGCACCCGCCCCGCTGCCCCCCCCCCCCCGCCCCCGCTTCCACCGGGTCCAGGTCGCTCGCGTTTCCCCCGAAAGGCGCAAAAACTTTCTCCTTTTTTTCCTACGGTCATTGACCGAGGCCACATGTGGGATTTGGTGGATGTGCCTCTCGTTTCTCTTTTCTTTTTCTTTGCAAATATACTCGTTGGAGAAATTGAGTTGTCTTATATAGTTTACTACATTCCTGAAATCCATGCAGTTTGCGTAAAATGTAAAAATACCAAGTCCCTGCCTTCCAGGTCTGATAGACTGCTTCCTTTGAGGAATATTAACATACGTGTGACTTTTTGTTTGTTTGTTTTGTTTTTTTTTAACCATCAGAGAAGATTGGGGTCAGCATTCTTTTTTGCTTTGGGTTATGAAAGCAGTTGTTTGGTTGGTCGGTTTTCCAGATATAAAATGAAATTACAACTTTGTGCTTTTTTAAAAAAAATACTTATTTTGGAGAGAGAGACAGAGCACGAACAGGGGAGGGGCAGAGAGGGAGGGAGACACAGAATCCGAAGCGGGCTCCAGGCTGAGCTGTCAGCACAGAGCCCTAAGGCGGGGCTCAAACCCACAAACCCCAAGATCATGACCTGAGTCGATGGTTAACCGACTAAGCTACCCCGGCGCCCCTGAACGTGCTTTTCACAATATTATTGTGCACCAGGATATTCTGTTGTCACTCTCCTCCCCCAAATCATGGAGTAGACCTGACTTTTCAGTGTCTGTGTGTTTATTCCACTCACTTTTTTCCCGTGTATCCAGAAGTACTGTGTGTTGAAATATGTGCTTTAAGAAAAATGGAAAAATCTTACCTACTTTAAGAGAGATGATACATACCTTCAATATGTATCAGTTGAGCTTTTCAAATTAAAGGTGGTGAAAGTAGGCCACACTTTTCACATCTTCTCTTGACAAATTCTGTGCTGTTTGTTCCTTGCAATTTGGGTTCTACTTAGTTTTTTTTTTTTTTTTTGTAACTTCTTTTTATTGGGGTAAAACAGTAAAACACAACATGCAGTTTATCATTAGAACCATATTTAATTTTTTTTTTTTTTTAACATTTACTTATTTTTGAGAGACAGAGCTAGAACATGAGGGGGAGAGGAGCAGAGAGAGAGGGAGACACAGAATCTGAAGCAGGCTCCAGGCTCTGAGCTGTCAGCACGGGGCCAGAAGCAGGGCTGGAACTCACAGTGAGATCGTCACCTGAGCGGAAGTCGGACACTTAACCGACTGAGCCACGCAGGTGCCCCTCATTAGGACCATGTTTAAGTGCACAATTCAGCTGCATGAAGTACATTGACAATACTGGGTCACCATCCCACTATTTCCAAAAACACTTCTCATCACTCCAAACAGAAACTCTGTGACCAGTAAGCAGTAACTCCCCATTTCCACCTTCTCCCAGATCCCTTCGGCCTCTCTGAATTTGACTACTCTAGATAAAGTTGAGTCAGACCGTATCCTCCTTTTTATTTCATACAATATTTGTCTGGCGTATTTCATGTGTTTTCAAATTTCATACATGGTGTAGCATCTATTAGACTTCATTCCTTTTTATGGCTGAATTTTTTGGCCGTATCACATTCATTCATCTCTTGATGCACTCGGGGGTGTTTCTACCTTCTGGCTACTATGAATAGCGCTGCTATGAACATGAGGCTCCTTGTGTCTGTTTTTGATTCTTTGGGGTGTATGCCTAGGAGTGGAATTTGCTGGATCCTGTGATAAATCTGTGTTTGACTTTTTGAAGAACAAACCCTTCACATTTTTAAAACTGCTTTCTTAAGGCCTTCATGCCCCTGCTGGGGCCAAATCTGATGGCCCCACCTCAGCTCCTGCCGGCTTGACCTCTGTAAATCTTGGTGACACCTCATGTTGCTCGTCAGCACACCCTCTTGAGGTTCTCGATTTTGTGGTCCTTCTCATGTCCTAAGTATCCTTTTCTACACGATTTTTAAATGTGCTTGTCCCCAGAGGTTCAGTGCTTGCTCCCTAATCCATTTTGTGCTCATTACTTAAAGCCTCTTCTGCTATTATTTCCGTGTAACTTGAACTAAAGTTTTGGTGTTCTATTTTTAACTTCGCTCTGAGGCTTAAGTTTGAATGTCAAGCTAGGGACACCTCTACATCAGGTGTCCTTTCCAGTGCAACATACCCAGACCAAAATTCGTCCTCTGCGAATCCTCCCAAACCTGTTCTCTCCACGCTCCCCGTCGCCAAGACTTGAAAGCTGGGAGTTGTTTTTATTCCCTTTCTCCCCTAGGGACCCACGTCCTGTCACGTTGACCCGTGCAGACAGTTCTGCCTCTGATCCTGCCTGCCGCCCACTTCCACAGCTCTGGATAGAGCCGTGACCGCTGCTGCTTTTTTTTTTTTTAAGATCTAATTGGCTTTATCGATTCATGAATCAGGCAACATCTCATTTAGCAAGAGGGAAGCTCCCATGATTGCCTCTTACTGGAATTTTTCTAACTGGACTTCCTGGTTCTAGATTTTTTTTCCCCCTCTGTCCCAAACCATTTTGTACACTTCTGCTGGAATTTTGTTCCTAAGATATATTTGCCTAAAGATACTAGTTAGCTTTCTTTTACATCCAGAATAAGTTAATTCTTTTTTTGAGAGAGAGAGAGAGAGAAAGCGCATGAGGAGGAAGGGGTGGGGGGTGGGGGGACAGAGGATCTGAAGCGGGCTCTGTGCTGACAGCAGAGAGCCCCATGCGGGCCACGAATTCACAAACCGTGAGATCGTGACCTGGGCTGAAGCCGGACACTTAACTGACTGAGCCACCCAGGCACCCCCAGAACAAATGAATTCTCCTCCTCAGGGCCAGAGCCCCAGCCTGTACTCCCGGAAGTAATTGCCTTCCACGAGCCTTAACCAGCCAATCATTCATTACAGCCAACCGTTCTAACTTGCTAGTCCATTTGGAAAACTAAAAACAAATACATGTTGTGATTTTCCAAGCTGTGAATTTTTTCCTTGAAATGTTTCAGTATTTGGTCATTGAGGTATTATTTTTTTAAAAGCCGAACTTAGACATCAGCTTCTAAGAGAAACACATGTATGTCTGTATAGTTTGTTTGGATCTTTATTGTAGCACTTTTTAGACTTTGCTTTAGGACGTGCCTGAGTTTTTACCCAATTTATTATTTCTTTAGGATTTTTGTCCTTAGAGAAAGTGAGATGATTGGCTAAAGGAAATAAAGATTTTTTTAAGATTCCTGTGCCATTGTCAAATTGCTTTTGAAAAGGGCCTTGCAATTTATAATTTTATCACCGATAATGACCCAGATAGATAAAATCATGAATGAAAATGGAATTATTACAGCCAATCCCTCAGAAATATAATTTTATCACCCATAAATGGATCATTTAAGTATATGTACTTCAGGGAATATTTTTTTAAAACTTTGCTAATTGGAGACGTAGGATCTTATTTTTCTTTTTCTTTATGCGTCTTTACTGATTGTTGAGACTGAAGACTTTTCCATATGTATTTCCAAGATTCATCCAAGTTGTTCACTTATCCGTAGTTTGAAAAATGCTGTACGGAGAGTCCCAGCCCCAGCCTTAGCATCACACAGTAGAACAGGGTTGCTCAGCCTTTGCACTGTTGAAATCTTGGGCCAGATGATCGTCTGGTGTTGGGGCCTGCCCTGCGTATTGTAAGATGTTTAGCAGCATCTTGCTACCCGCCAGATGCTAGTAGGATCCCCCGAGTTGTGACCACCAAAACCACTTCCAGACGTTGCCCAAAGACCCTGGGGGCTGCCAGGTTTGCCCAGACGGTATGGAGTGTCTCAGCCCCTGGCTGAGAACCACGGACCTGGAGCTGCAAGACTGTGAGTCCAGTGACATAGTCCACCCTTCACCGTGCCGCGTCTGCGGTCACCCCCAACACCTCTTTCCACGTGAACATCCTGTCTCAAAACTAAATTGTAAGCTGTCCTCCGATGAAGCGTCTGTTGACTAGGAGGGAAGCAGAAGTGAGGAGAAAATAGTTCATATATACAAATACACAAAACTCACAAGGACAGACCACTGGCATTTGTGATCTTGGACTCAATGAAAAAGAATTAATTGAGGACTGAACTGTGTAAGCACATTATAACCCCTGGAGATCAATATACCTACAGAACCCAACACCTGAATATAAGGGTAAGGGTCAAAGGAACATTTTTATTAGGTGAAACATACATATTTTTTAATGCTTTATTATGGAAAATGTTGTTAGTGGTCGGTCTTTTTTCATCTATTACCCCGCCTGTCTCATCTCCTGTTGGTTAATTTGAAGCAGATTTCAGGTATCATAGGATTAGACTATTTTCACTTTGTAAAATAAGCTGTCCCTTCCTTTGGAAAGCCAGCAACAGCGGGTTGAGTTGCTTCTCTCACCTCGCGTCATCCTGATGTCCTCTTTTGCCTCCCTCCTCCCTCTTCCACATTTAAGGACTGTGATTACCCTGGGTGTACCCAGTTAATCCAAGATAATCTCTGTATTTGAAGGTCAAGTGCTGAGAAACCCCAGTTCCTGGGCTGTGGATACTGCTGGGGGACCATAATTCTGCCTCTACATAGCACATCCGTTGTGCTTCTTGTAAAGAATTTTTTTGGTGGTTGCCTTAGAGTTTACAATATACATTTTAACGTGTATTTATTTTTGAGACAGAGACAGACAGAGCATGAACGGGGGAGGGGCAGAGAGAGAGGGAGACACCGAATCGGAAGCAGGCTCCAGGCTCTGAGCCATCAGCCCAGAGCCCGATGCGGGGCTCGAACTCACGGACTGTGAGATCGTGACCTGAGCTGAAGTCGGAGGCTTAACCGACTGAGCCACCCAGGTGCCCCTACAATATACATTTTAAACTAATTAGTTTGAATCTGCCTTCACGTAACACTCTATTGCTAGACTTGTACAGGTACCGTATTAGACTATCCCACGTTTTCCCTCCCATTCCTGTGAAATTGCGGTCATTCATTCACTTATCAGTATGCCAGTATGTCATTCGTTCACTCAGTGTATTGTGACATATATTACTTTGAACAGCTTTTCTTAGATCAACTAAGAATAAAAAATCAAACTTTATTTTCATTTCATTGTTTTCGTCTCTGATGTTCTTTGAGTAGATCCAGGTTGCTGACCTGTGTCATTTTCCTTCTGCTTGAAGAATTTAGCGTTTCTTGCAGGGCAGTTCTGGTGATAGATAGATTCCTCAGTTTTTCTTCCAGAAGGTATTTCTCCTTAATTTTTGAAGGATAATGTCAGTGGATATAGAAGTCTAAGGTGGTGGGATTTTTTTCTTTCACAGTTTGACTATTTTAGTCTGTCTCTTGCTTGCATGATTTCTGATGAAAAGCCCACTGTAATTCTTACCTTTTTCCTCTCTAAGTAAAGTGTTTTTCCCTCCCTGTGGCTTCTTGGAAGATTTTTTTTTTTTAACGTTTATTTATTTTTGAGACAGAGAGAGACAGAGCATGAACGGGGGAGGGGCAGAGAGAGAGGGAGACACAGAATCGGAAACAGGCTCCGGGCTCTGAGCCATCAGCCCAGAGCCCGACGCGGGGCTCGAACTCACGGACCGCGAGATCGTGACCTGAGCTGAAGTCGGCCGCTCAACCGACTGAGCCACCCAGGCGCCCCTTCTGGGAAGATTTTTTGTCTTCTGATTTTCTGATCATAGTATATGCAGGTGAGAGTTTTCAGGGGATTTATTCTGCTTTGGGTTCTCTTGGCTTCCTGGAGTCTGTCATTAATTTTGGAACGTTCTTGGCCAGTATTATCGTCACCTCACATCTTTCTTCTTCCTTTTTTCTTTCTTCTTCTGGTATTGCAGTACTTTTTGTGTTATACTTCCTGAAATTGCCCCACAGTCCTTGGATGTTCAGTTTTTACCTGTCTGCGTTTCGGTTTGGAAGGGGTTGACTTCTGTTCAGGCTCGCTGCTTTTCCTTCAGCGGTGTGAACGCGGCGGAAGGCCGTCTTCGTTGCCGTCCCGGTCTTCTCGATTTTTTAGCCTTGCCTTCTGGTTCTTCCTTAGAGGGTCATCTCCCTCTTTATATTGTTCACGTGTTGCATGTTGTCTTTTCCGTTCGTTCTTAACGTATCAATTAGAAATAGTTGAAATTCTCCGACGATCCCCAAATCTGTGTCGTTGAGGTCTGGTCCTTGTGATTGCGTCGTCTCTTCAGACCTGCCTTCCGCTCGCTTTTCGGTACGTGGCACCTTTGTTGTCGAGAACCTGACAAGGGTCAGGTCATAGCACCTGAGGTAAGTAGACCTCTGGCGAGTGGCTTTGTGGTGCTCCGGCGAGGGGTTTGGCTCTGTTTAGCGTTTGCTGTCGCTGCCGGATGCTTCGGATTCTTCTGGCGACCTTGTTTGTATCTGCCCTCTTGACCTTGCGGTCTTCTGAGCAGCCTTCCCCAGACGGTCTGTGTCTTGCAGCTGTTTGAGCCGAGCCTCACCCTGGTCGGCCCTGGAGCCCTCGGCTGTGGTGGTCAAGTACGAGAGAGGGTGAGAGTTCCGTCATCCGCAGATGCCACCGTCACGGGTGCTCGCCAGTGGGGTGGCGGTTCCCCCTTCCCGGTCCGTTTCCCGGAAGCCTTGACCTTTGGCGATTGTCTTTGCCCCTTGGCTTTGACTGGAAGGGCTTAGCTGGGGCCCGGGTGGGGGGCGTGCCCTTCCCCAAAGAGGAGAAAGCTCTGGCACGTCTTCCCCCTGGAGCGGATGCCCCTGCGGTGGGGAAAGTTCTGGGTGTTCCGGCGAGTGCTCCGCCCGTCTCCCGCCAGAGCCCCAGAGGCCGAGGGGGTCTTTCTGCCCCTCCGCCCTCGCGGCCAAGACCCGCCGGCCGCCCGCTGGCGGAGCCCGCGGAAGGGTGGGGACGGCCGCCGCGCGCTTCCCCGGAGTCGCTCCCTCTCCCGTCCGCGCGCGGCGTGCGGCCCGGCGCCTCCTCCGGGAGAGAAGGTGCCGGCGGTGCGGCTCCCGCGTCGGGGCGGCCTCGTTTCCCCCGCGGTGCCGAAGTCCCGGTTTTCAGCGTGTCCGGCTCCTCCTTGTGGGAAGGAGGGGGACGGCGGCCCGTAGGCTCTTCTCCCGTCGCAGCCGGAAGCAGAAGGCCTTCCCCGCCTGCTTCGCGCGCGCGGAGTTCGTGACGCGGGCCCGTCTTCGTGAGCGCGGCGCAGAGGCCCGGGACGGTGGCGCCGCGTCCAGACTCGACCGCGCGGCTCGAGCTGGTGTTTTGCGTTTCTCGCTTGACCGATGACGATTTCGGGCTGTGCTGCCCGAGCCCTTTTGCTTTCCTCAGAAAAAAAGAATGTTCTTCTCTCGCGACCATAAAAACGCCTAGCGGCTTCTCAGAACTTCTTGTAGGCATTATTCTGCATTTTGCGGGCAACGAAACCTTTATTAAATTTCCCACTTAGGAATAATACCGTAATTCATACGTAGAAGGATTTGTCGAGCTGTCTCTTTTCTGCCGCAGCCCGACTCTGTTCGTTTGGGTTTCGCCAGAAGCAAATCCTGCGATACAAATGTAAATTGGCCTTGTTTCCGTGTGAGGTAATCTCCGGACCCACCGGTAGGGGAATGAAGGCGTGAGGGAGAGAGGGAGTGAGGCAGGAAGGGGCGCGGACCTCAGGCAAGGCCGTAAGGGTGTGCGGAGCACGGAACACACGCGGCGGTCACGGTCCAGGGCGAGCGGGGAAGGCACCGGGCGCTTGGACCGTCCGCCGTCGAGGGCCGTCCTTCGGCAGGTGCACGTTCCCACATACTTTGGGGCCTGCCCCGTATGGGCGCCTGGGCTCCGGGGGCCGGGGAGGCGGGCACCGGCGGTTGGAAGCAGACCTGTGCGGATGCTGAGACCCCGGAGGATGGCCCGGTGACAGCGTCTGCTCCGTGCCTTCCGGCGGCTGATCGAGCGGGATGAGCCGGACTAGAAATTGGCCGTTTGCCCCACCGATCAGTCGGGTCGTCAGCTTTCTAAACCTCTTCAGGTGGTGGGTGGTACTCGGAAACGAGTTTTCCGAGGAATGCGCAAGATTCGGTCACGCGATTTTCTGATGGTGGCTTTTTGGAAACCCGTTCACTTTGAAATACAAAAGCAGCCCTTTAGAAGATAATCCTGGCCTCGTGCTTCTGGTAATTCCAGCCTGGGTAACCTGGTTCAGAGCTGTCACTGCTGATGGCAGAGAATTCCCGGGATGGTAAAGAATTCCTGGCTCTTCATCGTGTGCCAGCACAATAAAACTCAGAGGCATGGTTTAGGGGTAGTTAACTCGGTTAACGCTCCTTGGGTCGTAGGACGAAGCTGGCTGTAGAAGGCCGTGCGGACCGTGGACACACGTGTGCGTGTTTATATTGGGTGTGTTGAAAGCCGTTTGAGTTTGTTAGTTGTTTGGATATCTGAGAACACTTATTTCTGGTAACCATGTTTTTTTCCCCTCTTCATTTATTTCCTCTTCATCTGATGTCCTTTGAGTTTAATTCTCCTTTTTATGGGCAGAAGGGGAACAAGCAAGAACAGTTCTCGTAACTGTGGAGGCTGTAAATGGTCACTGGGTGTTCATTCTGTACACCTCAGTCAGGAGTTGCGGTGCGGGCTGGGGACTGATCACAACTTTTGCAGTGTTTGAATTTCTGTGGGTGGGGGACGTGCCCTGCCGCTCTCATCCCTCTCTCTGGCTGAGTCACCCATTTATCTGCGTGGTTTCTGACTGCATCGGATCGTATGAGCCTTGCGTTGACATGACATCGGCTCTTTCTGTTAGGACCCAGGAAAGGCTGCAGCGGGCATTTCCTGTCGTTCCTGTCGATCTTGATGAGACACATGGGGTCAGAAATGAATTAAGGAAAATATGAGAGATCCCAATAAACTAGAACCGTGTGTCGTAGAGTATATACTTAGAAAGGTCTTGAACGTAACGACTCCTTGAAGTAAACGTGTGTTGTGCAGGCCTCTCCCGAGACTACGGTCGCTTTCTCCTTTCCGTCTTAACCAGGGAGAGCTGCCCCTTTCCGCCTGGGCGTTTGATCAGACAGGATATTAAAGTGTACTGGTCAGCCTCTCCCAGCCCGTTTTCACTGACCAAGCAGGTGTCCCGGGATTGGTTCCCGTGCTTCGTCATATTGGCTGTCCTTTTAGTTTCCTTTTCTTCAGTGCTTAATTAAATTTGCTTCTTTCTCCCGTCATCATTACCATGTGGTTTTCCTCTGCATTTGAGGTGTAGTGTATAGACACTGCATGTGTTTATGTTCTTTTTGATTTTCTTCCAGAGAGGGGATTCATAAATGTCTGAGCGATGTCAGAGGATTATTCCCGGGAGCATATGATGTCTGGAATGTGCTCCGAACCTTTCCTAATTCAATGATCTCCTTACTTGTAATTATGAAATGTGTTTGTGGTGAATGTTTCCTTCTAGTCTTTCAGGTAGATAAGGAATGAGAAAAAAATAATGTGGGGTTTTGTTTTTTTTTTCCCTGTTGTCATCACCGTGTAATTTCACAGGGGTACATAGGAAAGGCATGTGCTGTAAATCACATGACCGTAGCTCAGTTAAAATATGAATATGTCTCTTTTATGGAAAAAGCTAACAGATGTTTGCTGTTTGACAATTTGGAATATAGAATAGACCGATGAGAAAATAACCGGGAACTGCACAAAGGTAAATATTTAACAAACAAAGATGACTTTTTAAACTTCATTAAACATTATGGAAATTATTTTGTGCTGAAGGACTGTGGAAGCTCTACTACCGTGTATGAGTTAGATAGTATGGTCTTCTCCTCCTGTAGTAAAAGAAGATGGACATTGGGCAGACGAATTCAGACTGATTAGTGATTTGTGGAGGAAAAAGTCTTTCAAAACGTGCTGTTAGAATATTTGTTCAGTGTCCAGATTTTATTCTCAAGTTTTTGACACCTTAATGGAATGAAAATAGCCTTCCTTTTAATGTGCTAAAATCCCTTTTGCTTCTGAGGTTAAAAGGAAAGGCCGTATTTCGTCCAAAGCCTCAAAATATTTAATCCTCTCCAAAGTTCTTATATTTTTAAGTTAGGCTAAGAAATTTTTTACCTTGATTTTTAAAGAAATATATATTCTTTGTAGGAGATGTTTTAAGTAAAAGAAAGTCACCAGAAAATTAGCTATGATGCCACTAAGCTGATTCTATTAAGTGTATTTTTTCGTTATTGCTGATAACAGTGTAACATTTTAGGTCGTGTGAGAGATTAAAAATAAGCAGTAGAGGTGTGCCTGGGTGGCTCAGTCGGTTAAGCCTCCGACTTCGGCTCAGGTCATGATCTCACCGTTCGTGAGTTCAAGCCCCGCGTCGGGTTCTGTGCTGACAGTTCAGAGCCTGGAGCCTGCTTCAGATTCTGTGTCTCCTCTCTGTCCCTCCCTCCCTCCCTCTCTCTCTCTCTCTCTCTCTCTCTCTCTCAAAATAAACATTAAAATATTTTTTTAATAAAATAAAAATAAGCAGTAGAATATATAGCAAAATATTTGCAGTAATGAGATTTCAGGCATTTTTTTTAACTTTTTGTTAATCTGTTTTTTCTGATTTTTTAGCATAGTAGCAGAGCTTAAAATATTAATCCCTACCACCTTGCGTGGTGTCTGGTATGTAGAACTCTGCTGTGTTCCCAGTATTAGCCTTTCCTTAAGGATTATTTAATGATTTTCAGAAGAAGAATGTTGGATTATTTAGTACATTTAATAGGCCCCGACTGGAAGATTAATGGAATGGTTTCAAGTATCATCTGTAGAGTCACATTGGGTAACAGGCACCATCCTGGTGAACTTTACATAATTTGACTACTTTATGGAGCATAATTTAGTAGCTGGTGTGTGCTGTGTTCTTTGTTAATAGAAGATAACTATGGACAGCATCTCAAAATGGGTTTTCTTAGCTCAGACGACTGTGCTGTTGAGAAATACCCCTCACTGTAATTGATAATGATGCTGGAATTTAAATTGAGTGAGATCTCATGTGATTTTTAGCCCTTTGTGTCATATGTAATTTGCCAAAGAGCCCTTTTGATACAACGAGACAGCAGATGCAAACAGCAACGATCGGTCGTTTTTTGAGTGGACTAAAGCGTGTATGTGGTTAAATTGTCCTTGCATATTTTTGTATGTATCTTTCTAGTCTCCTGGGTTGCATAGTGGTGCAAGGCTGCTCTTCACCTATGAATATGAATTCTGCCTTTTAGTCCTGCCTCTCCATTCTATTTCCTTTCTCTCCTAAAGGGTATTAACATCTTTTTTTATGGTTTATGGGAGAATGCTGGAAACCAACTTGGTATTGTGCTTTGTCCTTCCTTTGCTTTACCCATCCTTTGTCTTCTAAGCAGTTCTGTGTGTGAATGTAGATGTATTTACATGGAGCATTCTATATACCCTCTTTTCCATCTTAATTTTTTTCACCTGGCAGCATATCTTAGTGATAAAGCCATAGTAACTATAGAGACTTTTCTCTTTCCTCTTTACAGCTGCATATTTTATTGTGTGCATGTTTCTTAATTTGTTCGACCAATTCTTTATTAACGGACAATTGGACTGATTCCAGCCTTCTGCTATTACAGAGAGTCCTATAGTGAATAGCCTTGTGCATACATTACTTCCTATTTTTCTGGGGTGGATTTCTAAGAGTGAAATTGCTAGGTCAGAGGATAAATGAATATGCAACTTGAGTAGATGTGGCCAAATTTCCCTGCATAGAAACTGTACCACATGGGAGCGTTTCTCCATAGCCTCATTATCAGACTATGTTGTCAAGTTTGTGGGTTTTTATAAATTCAGGTGGGGGCTTATTTTGCTTATTTTCCCTTACTGTGAAAAAGGTTCTGCATTTTTTCATAGGGTTAAGAACCAGTTGTGTTTCTGTTTCTGTGACTGGTCTGGAGGGTTGTTGGTCCTTTCTCGTTGTGACCAGCAAGACTGGAAGATAATCCCTAGTGATTTCCTGCCACCTTCTGCTCTCACTTTGTGTGATTCTCTCCCCACGTGTGGGAGTGCTTTTAACCAACAAACCATGGCAAAGATGATAGAGTGTCGGTTTCTTGATTCGCTTAGGTTATGTAGCAAGGATAATGGGATGTCACTCCTGGGACCATATCATGTAAGACCGTGCTAAGCAGACCGGAGGAGAGTCCTCATTGCCGGCTGGATGAAGTTACTGTGTGGTGATGACCCCGTGGCAGGGAACCGCCGATAACCGCTAGGGTCTGACGGGGTCTCCGGTCCACTGGGCCCGTTGTCGTAGAGCCACAGGAAATGAATTCTACCAACAACTTGATGAGTGTGGGAGCGGTTCTTCCGGAATTAGGCCTCCAGGTGAGAATGGAGCTTGGCTGACGATTAGCGTGAAGTCTTGCTGGACCCTGAGCAGAGGATCCATCTAATTAAGCTGTGCTCAGACTCTTGATGCTTAGAAATTGTGAGGTAATAAATATGTGTTGTTTTGCTGTAATTTGTTATATGGCAGTAGATATCAACATTTTATTTTAATGTTTATTTTTGAGAGAGACAGGAGGGTCAGAAAGACGCCAGGGGAGTGTGCCAGGGGAGGGTCAGAGAGACGGGGAGACACGGAATCCGAAGCAGGCTCCAGGCTCTGAGCTGTCAGCACGGAGCCTGATGCGGGGCTCGGTCCTGTGAATCGCAAGATCGTGATCTGAGCCAAAGTTGAACGCTTCACCGACTGAGCCACCCAGGCGCCCCTACAGCAGTAGATATCTAATACCAAGGTAATACCTTTTTGTCTGTGTTACAAGTTGCAAGTATTTTTTTCCTTTTTCTCGTTTGCCTTTTTATTTTTCTTTGGGTGTCTTTTGCCACCCCCAATTTTTTTGTTCTTATATAATCCAGTTTATGCATCTTGTCCAGTATTGTTTCTGAATTTTCAGTTGTAGCTAGAAAAGTTGTGACCCCTTGCAGATAATAGAGGAATTTACCTTCGTTTTCTTCTATTGCTTGTATGGTTTCATCTTCTGTATTTATTTTTTTTAAGTTTTTTTAATTTTAATTCCAGTATCGTTAACATATAGTGTCATATGAGTTTCAGATGTACATTATAGTGATTCACCAATTTCTCACATTACTCAGTGCTCATCATGATAAGTGTACTCTTTAATGGCCATCGCCTGTTTCACCCATCCCCCCTGTTCCCTGCCTCCCTTCTGGTAACCACCAGTGTGTTCTCTGTAAAGAGGCTGTTCCTTGGTTTCTTTCTTTTTTCCCCCTTTGCATGTTTGTTTTTGTTTCTTAAATTCCATACGTGAGTGACATCGCATGGTATTTGTCTTTCTCTGACTTATTTCACTAGCTCTCTAGCTCCATCCATGTTGTTGCAAATGGCAAGATTTCATTCTTTTTTATGGCCGAATAATACTCCATTGTATACATATATACCACATTTTCTTTATCCATTCATGTATCGGTGGACACTTGGGCTGCTTCCATAGTTTGGCTATTGTGAATAGTGCTGAGTATACATAGGAGTGCATGTATCCCTTTGAATTTGTACTTTTGTATTTTGGGGGGGTAAATGCCCAGTAATGGGATTACTGGATGGTAGAGTAGTTCCATTTTTCATGTTTTGAGGAACCTCCATACTGTTTTCCCCAGTGTCTGTACCAGTTTGCATTCCCGTCGATAGTGCACGAGGGTTCCTTTTTTCCCCCACATCCTCACCAATACTTGTTATTTGTATTTTTTTTAGCCATCCTGACGGGTGTGAGGTGAGATTTCATTGTGATTTTAATTTGCATTTCCCTGATGATGAGTGACACTGAGCATCTTTTCATGGGTCTGTTGGCCATCTGGATGTCTTTGGAGAAAGGTCTATTCATGTCTTCTGCCCATTTTTTAATTGGATTATTTGTGGGGTTTTTTAGATGTTGAGGTTTATCAATTCTTTATATATTTTGGGTACTAATCCTTTATCAGATATGTCATTTGCAAATAGCTTCATTCAGTAGGTCTTTTAGTTTTGTTGATTGTTTCCTTTGCTGTGCAGAAGCTTTTTGTTTTGATGTGGTCCCAATAGTTTGATTTTTCGTCTACTATATTTAAATATTGAGTTCACATCAGATGTGTCTAGGTGTGAGGAGTGGGCCCTAGTGTATCCTTCACCATATGGCTAAGCAGTTGTCCCAAAACCAGTTTGCAGAAAGTCACTCGTTTCCTCACTGGCGTGTTATCTGTAATCATTTCTACTAAATTTCTAAGTGTAATTGGGTCTGTTTCTCAAAATTCTCATCCTGCCCCATTGGTTTTTCGTCTGTGCATGTGTCCTGCTGTGCCATTTAGGTAAAAAGCTCTGGAGTTTGTTTACTACTCAGTAGGGCTCACCCTGCTTATACTTGGTTTTCAGGATTTGCCTGGCTATTGCCTGCTTTTTCATTCTTTCCCAAATACACTTTGTAATCAACTTGTTTAGCTCTAGAAAAAAAAAATCTGTTAGTATTTTTAAAGTTTTTTTTTTAAAGAGAGAGAGAAAGAGGGAGACAGAATCCCAAGCAGGATCTGTGCTGTCAGGGCAGAGTCCGACGTGGGGCTCGATCCCACAACCCTGAGATCATGACCTGAGCTGAAATCAAGAGTCGGACGTTCCATCCACTGAGCCACCCAGGCGCTTCTGTTAGTATTTTAAATATGCTCATGTAATATATGTGAGTTAACTTAGGGAGAGCTTTTATGATGTGGGGTTTCTCTGTCCAAGAGTAAGGTACATCTTTCCATGTGATCAAGTCATCTTTTGGGGCTCTCAGGAGTGTCTTATGGTTTTATTTGTACATGTTTAAGATATTTCCTGTTAAGTTTGTGCTTAGTGTTCTTAAGAATTTTTATATTTTTCAAAGATTTGTAGTTGTAAATGAGATGTGTGTTTGGGAGAGGTTCGATTTTTGTCAGATTTTGAGATCAGTGTCCTACTCATTTTATAAAACAGATTTGGAAGATTTCTTTTAATTATTTCTGCAGTGGCTTAAGTAGCATTAGGTCATTAGATCTTTAAAGGACTGGTAGAATTCCCCTGTGAAACTCTGTGCCTGGTGGTTTATGTTGTCTTGAGGAACTTTCTTCTGAGAGAGAGAGAGAGTGCGTGCGAGCAGGGGAGAGGGGCAGAGGGAAAGAAGAGAGAATCCCAAGCATGGAGCCTGATGTGGGGCTTGATCTCATGACCGAGATTGTGGACTGTGAGATCGTGACCTGACCTGAAATCGAGAGTTGGACACTCAACTGACTGAGCCACCCAGGTGTCCCTGTTTTGAGGAACTCTTATGAGGTTATTTCTTCTGTGATGATTGGTCTGTTTACATTTCCGTTGGGACTGGGGTCAGTTTGAGTAAGTCATATTTTCCTTAAATGTTACTCTTCTAGGCTTTCTAATTGATATGCATAGAATCATATGAAACCATCTTGATTTATAAAATTAACTTTTGCAGTGATTTCAAATTTATAATAAGAAATCTTGGACTGAGAAAGGAAGACTTGGGACTTTTGCTGGCATACTGAATATTTTGCTTAATAATGACTACATCTAATGAAACTATTTTAACTGGTTAGCTGTTTTCTCCTCCTTCCCCTCCTCTTGACAAATGTTTATTCCCCAGGATGTGCTTATCTCATATATACTCTTCTCTAAGATTTTTTTTTTTACGTTTACTTATTTATTGTTTTTGAGAGAGAGAGAATATCCCAAGCAGGTTCCACACTGTCAGTGCAGGGCCCAACGCGGGGCTCGAACCCATGAACTGTGAGATCATGACCCGAGCCAAAATCAAGAGTTGGGACGCTTAACTGAGTGGGCCACCCAAGTGCCCCAAGTACGATTTTACATAGCACAGAATCAAGGTCCTGTAACCTCTTCTGGAAGAGAGATACACTCTGCATAATTTTTAATTACACAAACCAGTATTTGTTAATTTTTAATACTAGACACTGGGCCAAACAGAATGGGTTTGAAGAGACAGAAATGATCCCTGTCCCCTGAGGGGGTTGCTCACGGCGAGTATAGTAGCACTTAGGCTCTAGGCACGCTGTTTATTGCCACAGCTCCAGCTCACGTATTTGGAGAGGATTCTTCTGTCGTTAACCGTACCTCCCCCAAATGTGAGTGTTGGCCTTGCGTTTTCCGGGCACCACACGCGGTCATTCCGTGTTCCTCTCTAGTAGTGTGATGCCAGCGATCATTCAGCCACACCAGAACCTCAGATCCGTCGGCCCCAGGTGGTCGGTCATTCCCGTTGGCACGTTGCATGTCCCTGTCCCCAGCCTGCTGCTTTTGTACCTCCCTGGTGAAACCCTGACTCTGCTCACAAGGCACCTGTCTCAGCCTCTACCAGGCCATGACTGCCTGGTCTCACTGGAAATTCATGTGCACAGCTGGTTAGCCTTTTGTTCATTTAACTTTTGGACATGTATTATGTTGACGTCTAACTGCTGAAGTTTTGGCTTTGTTAACTGTCCAAGTTTATGATCGAAAGAATTTGTTCACTAGCTGTTTTCTATTAACTACCTTTAAATGTTTGCTTTGGTCCTCCTTTTAAAGGCTTTCAGCCTCAGATATTGAAGCCATGGGTGATTGCTGATAGAAGGAAGAACAGATAGCACACTTTATTGTGTAGATGCTGGATTCATGATATGTTAGTGTGGATTAGATTAAAATTTCAGCTTTTGGGTTTTGTTTGGATGTTTTAACTTAAGCAGTTAAGAACTGGTCATCTTATTAAATAACAGGTATCTGACTGCTTTGTACTTTCTTCATATATTTTTTTAGAGTTTTATTTATTTTGAGAGAGAGAAAGCAGGGGAGGGGCAGAGAGAGAGAGAGAATCCCAAGCAGGGCCCAAACTCATGAATGGTGAGATCATGACCTGAGCTGAAATCAAGAGTGGACACTTAACTGACTGAGCCACCCAGGCGCCCCATACTTTCTTCATATTTGAGTGCTAACTTCTCGACCTGTCTAAAAACTGAGAGTGTCTCTGTTGCTTCTGAAAGACTGTTATGGTTAATTATATAAAATAAATGACCAGGGAGCCTGGGTGGCTCAGTTGGCTAAGCGTCTGACTTCAGTTAAGGTCATGATCTCGCGGTTTATGGGTTGGAGCCCCACATCGGGCTCTGTGCTGACAGCTTGGGGCCTGGAGCCTGCTTCGGACATGTGTCTCCCTCTCTCTCTGCCCCTCCCTTGCTCGCACTCTGTCTCGCAAACATTTAATAAACATTAAAAAAAATTTTTTTAATAAAAAAATAAATGACCTGATTTTATAAGTTTCTCTCATTTTTATAGGTTCCTTAATTTAGTGTAAGAATTGACCAAGGAAAAAATTGCTCTCTAAAGAATTACCATAATATAGCTTGAGGAAAATAATATCTACCTGATCAAACTGTTGAGAGTTAATACATTCTGCAGTTCAGGATGCAAGACCTCGATGTTTGAGCTGTTGTGTTGAGGACTGGGAGGGGTATTCTGGGAAAAATTTTGAACGGAGTTGACCAAATCCTATGGGTGAGGTCTTGAGGAGAAAACTTTTTCATTTTGCCCACAGGTCGCGGCAGCCAAGAGGGGACTTAAGATCATGCAGTAGACAAAGTGGAAAGTAGTCTCCTGTTTATTTAATAAATAAATTTTTTATTTAATTTGTGAAATTGGACACTGAGAGCCTGTTGTTTTTCTTTCTTTACCTCTTCTAATAATAACTATGCCTGTTCTGGGTAGCTTCATACTGCTGAAATAAGGCAGTCATGATCTCTGTGCATAGTTTTAAGGTATTGCTTCGCTCAAACATGATAGCAATACCTTTGTTTATAAATTCCCAGGATTTTGCAAACATATTGATAACTGTATTACAGTAATTGATTCATTAAACTCTATGAATACTTATTAAATGTTTGCTGCATGCCAGGCGTTGTTGTAAGCTCGGGATACTGCAGGAAATGAGCAGATAAAAGCTTTTGCCCTACCGAAGCTTACCTTCTGGCAGCAGGCATGGACAGTAAATAATACGTAATTATGTAGTGTGTAAGAAGGCGGAAGTTGCAAGCAGTAGGGAAGATCAGAAGTGCTAGTATTTGGCGATTGAGTTGCAGTTTTAAATATGGGAAAATCTAGAGACTTACTGAGAAGGTGATACTTGAGCAAAGATTCAACAGAGGTGAAGTCTGTTGAGGATGAAAATTAGTCTTTTGAAAAAAATTTTTAATGTTGGTTTATTTTTGAGAGAGAGGGAGAGTGCAAGTGGGGCAGGGGCAGAGACAGAGGGAGACAGAGGACCCAAAGCGCGCTCTGCACTGACAGCAGAGAGCCCAACGTGGGGCTCGAACCCACGCGCCGCAAGATCACGACCTGAGCCGAAGTCAGACACTCAGCTGACTGAATCACCCAGGCGCCCAGGGATGACCAGCATTCTAGACAGAGGGAAGGACCAATGCATAATCTGTCAGTGGGAGTATGATTGACACGTTTGGTGACCCGTAAGGAGACCTGTGCCTAGAATGAAATGAACGAGGAGGGAAGTAAGGAGAGGTATGGTCAGAGAGGTGAGTGCAGAGGAGGTAGGGACTTGTGGGTCATTGTAAGGAACATGTGGTCACGTATACCATTCACATTACATATTAGACCTAATGAGGAGGAGGGAGAAGTTAACATTGTTGAATTTGTGCTCTATTCCTTCATTCTCTAGTATCATTCAGCAGCTGCTACGTGCCATTGCTTGTGCTAAGTGAAGGAAATACAGTGAACAAATGAAACAAAAGCTAGCTACAGTCTCTGGTTCTCTCCATCCACCGCAAGTCACTGTTTTGTGTGTTAATCACTGTACCTGATACTTTACGTATCTTGTGTAATTCTAAGTATTTTATTTTATTCTAAGAATCAGGTAAGGTAGATTGTAGTATTAACTTGAATACAGTTGATGAAAAGAAGGCGAAGAAAATTTGGTGATTTGTTCAAGTTGCACAGCCAGTATGGGACAGAATGGGACTAGAACTTAATCTTGTCTCTTCATTACACCATCGGTTCCCTCATCTGGCTGTGCATCAGAGTTCACCAGGAAGCTTATTATCAAAGCTATAGATTAAAGTTTCTGCTTTCAGTAATAGGTTGAACTGGACCTGTTGAATCTAGTATAGGCATTAGGGCAGGTGCAATCTTTGGGAATAGAACTGTTTTCTTCAGGTTGCTTGTTTTGAATAACAGATTTTAAGAGCCTTAGGTGAAAAGAGTCCTATAATTTTACGGTGCAAAGGGACTTTACTTTGGATAGACTGTCATGATACATGAGGTACATGCATTTTCCTCATGAAAAGCCAGAACCTGAAAAAAATTACCACACTGAAAGCAATCCAGAGCAGAGGGAAAATATCCTTTAACATGGGCAAATAAACAAGTAGCTGTTTTACTGCTATTGGTTTTCCAAGCACTGACACATTGGCCTGTGGTTTTAATTGTCGAATCCTTCTAGTTTTCGTTCAGTGCCATCCATGTATCTTCTCACATTTGAGTCTTTGCTGACGGCATGCACAGGGGTCCTAAGTAAATAGTTGAGAAGTTCTACTTGGTTATTTAGCAGACAGTGGCTGTGAACTTGGTAGATGATTCACAAATGTCCCGAAGGGTCTAACATAGCCGCTCTTCTCTTTCAGGAGATTGAAGATGACCCTTCAGCGATGTTAGGTCTATAATGGGAAGTGTCACAGCTCGATATTTCTGTTACGGATGCCTTTTCACATCTGCGACCTGGACGGTTTTGCTTTTTATTTATTTCAACTTCAGTGAAGTGACTCAGCCACTTAAGAATGTGCCCATCAAGGGGTCCGGGCCCCATGGCCCTTTTCCCAAAAAATTCTATCCCCGTTTCACTCGAGGCCCAAGTCGAGTGTTAGAGTCACAGTTCAAAGTAAACAGAATTGATGACACGATAGATAATCATGTTGAAGATCCAGAAAAAGGCAACACGAAATTCTCTTCTGAATTGGGTAAGTGTGTTCGGCTTCTGGTAGCACGTCAGAGTATTTAATCATTGGAGCTTTCAGCTCGGTTCTTCGAGTCATGTGTTGCAGAGGGGATTAGAAATGGGTCATTTTCACCCACCAATTTATTTTGTTAATGAACTCGCTGAGGTTCTAGGACTTTGCAGACTCAGTGGGGAGTTCTATTCTAATTTACTGTTTCTGACTTCAATATTTTATGAGGACTTGGGAGAAAGTAATAAGGTCCAGAATAGAAAACAAAGAAAAGAAGGAAAGAAAAATTAAGTGACTGGAAAGAAAATGGAACCTATGGGGGAGGATTTTAATTGTTAGCACTATTTTATAAGGGAAAGAAATGGTTGAAAGGTAACTTGACTATATATAACATATTTTGAAAGGCAGAGTTAATTAAAACAGAACATAAACCATTGGGTTTAGAGGTAAGCTGAGATTACTTATATCTAATAAGATTTCTGCTTATAAGAATTGTTAAGATGCTGGAGTATATTAAATATAGGAGTTTATAAAATCTTAGTATAAAAGGGAAACTTTTTTGTTCAGAAGTTATATTCTGTTCAATCTGGAAGTGAGAATCTACTGTGTATGTCTTTTGCACCTTGTAATTCTGGAGTCCTGGTTTTAGCAGTTTTATTTTAAGGGATAAATGAGCCATTTTGGTTACCGTTAAAACTTAACAAAGAAAGAACTTTAATCTTGTCCTTAGAAATGTCAAATAATAAGTAATGTTAGGAGTAAAAGAGATTTTGAGAGGTTGAAAGATCCACAATTAATAAAGGAAAGGTTAAAATAGATTCTTTTTTCATTTGATCATAGTTTCAAAGAAATAAAATCTCTTTCTAGGACTTAATGATTTTCTAATACATGCAGTTGAAAGTATTTAAAACGACAGGAGGAAATGGAAACTAAACCTCAATTTTCATAAAATAGACTTTCAGACCGCTGTATAGGCCTTTTAAAAGCATTAACAGGAAAGTTTCTAGGTTCTTTATGTATTTACCGTCATTTTGGTAAAACTTTGCAGGCATGATTTTTGATGAACGTGATCAGGAGTTGAGAGACTTGGGCTATCAGAAACACGCCTTCAACATGCTCATCAGTAACCGCCTGGGCTACCGCAGAGATGTGCCCGACACCAGGAATGCCGCGTACGTCTGTCGTTTCTCGCTTCTCGCTAGTGTGTGCGCCTGCGTTTTAATGACCTGGTGCTGTTAGCGGCAGCGTCGTAAGTCACGGGGACGGTGTTGATACTTTGCAGTTAGACTTCGGTATTCAGGACACTAGACCACTTAAGACAGATTTCCGCTCTGCCTGCCTTGAAGCCCCGTGGGCTGAGATTGTACTAACAGCCTTCCACGGCTTGCTGCTCCCTTGAAATTTAAAATCATAGGGAAAAGTAGGGAGGTGCTAACCGCATATAATTAGATAACCTTCTGAGCATAAGTTTGTTTTCGATGTTTATTTATTGGATTTGTGGTAAAGGGATCAAAAATCAGTGAAGAATTTTATTCATCATCTCACTTTTCTGTCTTCATTATCTTTGTTGCTTCAAAGGCTTTTCATTCATGTGGTGGCCAGCCCATCCATAGACCTTTTTGAACACCTTTGTTTTCTAGACACTGTATTAGGTTTGGAAATAAGCAGAGTCAGGTGCAGTCCCTGGATCAAGGGCTTAGGATCTAGCAGGGGAGTTAGATAAGGAATTGAGTAATTGCGGTGGTAAATGAGGGCTGTGGTAGGAATCGGTGAAGTGGGGACCCCCAAACCAGAGCGGTCAGGGAAGGCCTCATTGAGATGAGCAGTGTACAAGGGACACTTCCCGTGCGTGGGGACACCTCCCGGGCCTGGGGGACACCTCCCGTGCGTGGGGACACCTCCCGGGCCTGGGGGACACCTCCCGTGCGTGGGGACACCTCCCTTGCATGGCAGACAGATGGAGTTGGTGCACTGCCTGGAAAGGCACTGACAGCAGTCACTGTGGCTGTAGCAGAAGGACACCAGGAGGCCGGGGGTAGCCAGGGCCCAGATGCGAGAAGGCTCGTATGCCGCACGGAAGGACAGGGAATTCTAGATGTTATTCTGTAAGCTGGTGGTTTTTTATGATTGTTGCTGAAAGCCACCCAACCCTTTTCATCACACAGTTGCTCGATAGAAGCTTTTCTGTTATCCTGATTTATGTCCTGGTTTGCTCAAGTGTTTTTCTAAAGTTGGGCAAAAAATAGTTTTCAGATACAAAGTTTTATATTATTTTCTTTTGAATGTTTATCGTGGAGAAGCTGATCATTAGCTTATGAGTGCTACGTTAAAAACCTATAGTGATTTCATACAAATAACACGTTTTTATGTAAACTCTGTACCAAAAAAGAAAAAAAAATCATTTTTTAAATATTGACCTAAAAATAAGCGGAGTAGCAGGTATTGGAGGGAGGAATTACTGAAATGTAAAACTCTTGAGTAAGACACGTGATGTGTTCTTCAGTGGTTTTTAAAAAACTGTCATTACAGTGTAGGAAAGAGGCTGAACAGGGGCAGTTAATGTTGAGTGAATAACGACCTAAAACATTTGAACCTTCTAAGATGTCGCCTTTTCTCATACATGCCTTTACAGATGTAAAGACAAGTCTTACCCCGCGGACCTGCCGGTCGCCAGTGTCGTTATCTGTTTCTACAATGAAGCCTTGTCTGCCTTGCTTCGTACGGTGCACAGCGTTCTAGACCGCACGCCAGCCCAGCTCCTTCATGAAATCATCCTTGTGGATGATGACAGTGACTTTGGTAAGGGCTGTTGCAGTTGATGCCATGGGATCTGGGCTGTTGATCGTGGCCGTGTGAGCACCAGCGTGAGCGTCAGTGGAGCTGACTGTCGGGATAGGTGGTGGACAGGACCCTCGTCCGCAGAGTGGCAGTGGGGTCAGCAACAAATAATGTCCGTCGATTAGAGGAAACAACATTGTCTTTGTGATCTTTTTCAGACTGTGCCATTTAAGTTTGGGCCTTGAAATTTTTCCCTTGGCTTATCTTTAAGCAAATTTTTTTTAATGTTTATTTACTTTTGAGAGAGAGAGAGAGAGAGAGAGAGAGAGAGAGAATGAATGGGAGAGGGGCAGAGAGAGAGAGGGAGTCACAGAATCTAAAGCAGGCTCCAGATTTTGAGTTGTCAGCACAGAGCCTGATGCGGGGCTTGAATCACAAGCTGTGAGATCATGACCTGAGCTGAAGTCGGATGTTTAACCGACTGAGCCACCCAGGTGCCCCCCTTGACTTATCTTTTTAAAAAATTGTTCTATTTCAAAATAACTATAGATTAGTAACAGCAAGTTACAAAGAGGTCTGTTACCTCTTCCCCCCATTCCTCCCATTTCCCCCATTGGTTATTTCTAACGTAACGCTGGCCCAACATCCAAACCAGGAATTTGTCCTTGGCACAGTGTGTGTACGCAGTTCTGTGTCATTTTATCCCCTGTGTAGGTTCCTGGAGCCACCGCTGCGATCAAGATACAGACAACTCCCTGACCACAAAGATCTCCCTCATGCTAGCTTTTAATATTCACACCACCCACCTCCTCCACCCGCTCCATCCCTGATTCCTGGCACCCCTGATCTCTGTGATTTTGTTTCTGTCTCTGTGATTTTGCCATTTCAAGAATTGTTACATAAATAGAATCGTGCAGTTTGTGACCTTTCGAGATGGGCTTTTTTCACTCAGCATAATGCCTTGGCTTATATTTATCTAATAAGTCTGTTACACCGACCGTCCCCAGATAAAAGTGGATTGCTTTGTGATAGCTCTTAGACGATCCCTGAATGCCAGTGTTTTATGATTCAGTACGTATATTACACACTATTCTTTTTTAAATTTCTTATTGAAGTATAATAAATTTTAGTGTTACGTTAGTTTTCGTTGAACTACATATTGATTAAACAGTTCTGTACATTACGCGGTCACCGTACGATGTTATCACAATATTACTGCCTGTATTCCCTCTGCTGTACTTTTCATCTCTGTGACTTACTCATTTTTTTTTAATGTTTATTTATTTTGAGAGAGAGTGAGTGTGTGCATGCACGAGTAGGGGAGGGATGGAGAGAGAGAGGGAAAGAATCCCAAGCCTACTCCGCGGTAACAGCACAGGGCTGGATCTCAAAACTGTGAGATCACGACCTGAGGCCAAATCAAGAGTCCACGCTTAACCGACTGAGCCCCCCCAGGCACCCCAGGATGGAAGGCTTTTTATTTACGCTACTCATTCGGCTCTCAGCTACCTTGAGAGAGGCTATGTCCTCGTTTTATAGAGGAGGAAATGTTAAGTAATTTGGTCAAGGTCCCATAGCCGTTACGTGGTAGAGTTGAAATTAAACCTCTAGTCCACGTAGCTCCAAACCTTCTGTTCATTACGGCAAGCTGCAGAGGTATATTAATAAATTGTATGCCAGTTACATATTTTTCATTACTCCAGTGTTTATTAAGCACCTCTTACCAACAGCAGAATTGGTCTACCAGTTAAATATACAAAGTGAGGAAAGGTACACTGAGCCCAATGGGAGCAAACTACTTAAACCTTGGTAAAAATATTCAAATAGCACAGGAGAAAATTTAGGAAGGTTAATAGAAAACAAAACTTAAAATGAATGATTAAAAAAGCAAGAACGTGGGGCGCCTGGGTGGCGCAGTCGGTTAAGCGTCCGACTTCAGCCAGGTCACGATCTCGCGGTCCGTGAGTTCGAGCCCCGCGTCGGGCTCTGGGCTGATGGCTCGGAGCCTGGAGCCTGTTTCCGATTCTGTGTCTCCCTCTCTCTCCGCCCCTCCCCCGTTCATGCTCTGTCTCTCTCTGTCCCAAAAATAAATAAACGTTGAAAAAAAAAATTAAAAAAAATAATAATAAAAAAAATAAAAAAGCAAGAACGTGAGTCTGGACCAAATAGGATGTTGGCTAAATACTCAATTGGAGAATTGATGGTGTCGATATTGTGTTTAAATTTGTGGTTTTTCAGTTTGTAGCTATTTTATCTAAAAGCAAAAATTCGTGCTAACTTACAATGGTTTATCTACTAACAATGGAAAGAATTACTTCTTAGATGATCTTTGAAGTTATGAAATTGAAAGGTGAATGAGCTAGAATGTATAAAAATTATTTAGTGCACTTGGAAGGTGCTAAATTAGTAAAAGGACATGTTTATTGTTATATAATTTTTGGTAGGGGCAGTAGAAGTTGTGTCGACTATTCTGAAGTGGAATAATAGCTAATAAATTACGTTCAAACAAAAGAAATTTGTATCTCATTTTTTGGTTTTGTTTTAAACCTGATTTATGTGTAGTCAGCTGAAAATTGATTCACTCCAGGTACTCATTTCAGACCTTCTTTATGCAAAGCATTGTGTTAGTTGCTGTGGAAATACAAGTAAGTCTACAAGGTAACTGTTCTGACTAGTGTTTCCATTCTTATCCTTCATGTTTTCCTTTCTCTTCCTCAGGAGATAAGCTGCCATGCTTTTTTAAAATAAAGCAGCAGAAGATTCTGTAATATTTACTTGATAATCTGTTGTTGCAAGTGCCAGGTGCAATTTTAGAGTAGCTATAAAAAACTGTCTTTGTACATGTCTCATGTGGTTTTACTACGGGCTCTTTATTTTCAGATGATCTGAAAGGAGAACTAGAAGAGTATGTCCAAAAATACCTCCCTGGAAAAATTAAAGTAATAAGAAACACAAAGCGTGAGGGACTGATTCGAGGAAGGATGATCGGAGCGGCCCATGCTACAGGTACAGCTTCCTGCCACTCTTCTCGGTGGGTGTTGAGCGACAAGGGCTTTGTCCTTGGAGCCTCATTCTGCGGAGATCGGTTGAAAAGTGAGTATCTTAAATGGACACTGTCAGGAGAGACGAAGCTCGTTCGCTTTGGGAAGGGCCTCTTCGTAACGCCAACCCCTGCTGTCCCCAGACGCAGACGCCACGGAGGGGGGCTCTGGAGTCCAAGCCGATCTGTTTTCTTGGGGGCCCCTACGGTGAATTACTGCTCTGCTCCTCACGTAGGTTTGGGTGTTGTTTAACTTCCATAGAGAAGAGTCCAAGAAAAACTGTAACTGAGCTTCTGTATTTTTTTTAATACAACATTTAAACTACGTGTACCCAGACTGTTTGGTTTGAATCGTGCCAGTGCTTCCTTACTACGAATACATACCGCTGGTGATAGGGCATCATGGTTTTCCTTGGAGAAATGGGCTATAATATTAAAAACTGACTTACAGGGGCACCTGGCTGGCTCAGTCAGTAGAGCATACAACTCTTGATCTCTGGGGTTGTAAGTTCGAACTCCTCATTGGGTATGGAGATTACTTAAGAATAAAATCTTTTAATTTTTTTTTTTTTTTTCAACGTTCTATTTATTTTTGAGACAGAGAGAGACAGAGCATGAACGGGGGAGGGGCAGAGAGAGAGGGAGACACAGAATCGGAAACAGGCTCCAGGCTCCGAGCCATCAGCCCAGAGCCCGACGCGGGGCTCGAACTCCCGGACCGCGAGATCGTGACCTGGCTGAAGTCGGACGCTTAACCGACTGCGCCACCCAGGCGCCCCAAGAATAAAATCTTTAAAGAATAAAAATAAATAAAAAGTAACTTACAAAACTCTAAAGGTACCTTCTTCAAAATTCCCTCTCAGTCCTTCTGATTCCATCAAAGATAAAGCCTCCATTTTACTGATATATCTTTAAAACCTTTCTAGCATATACTAATCTCCCCTTTTAAAAAGAAAGAACAGGTGTTAAGTTTAGTCTTCAGCAGAAAATAGATCTGGTTAGTCCTCAGTTACACTGCATCGGTTCCATTATATTTTTGTGTGTGTGGGGGGGTTACCTCTGTAAGGTTAGTGATCTTGATAAAATTTTCCCGTTAAAATTAATTTATTTAAGTTAAATGAATCAGTTTTAAGATGTTATATATATAATATTGAGGGTAGTTGCATGGATAAGGCCAAAACACAAACAAACAAAACCATGAAGGTAATTTGAGAATTCTGGAACTTAGGGGGCGGGGGGGCATTCCCTCATAGCGACATCTCCTATGTTCCCTGTATGCCTCTTGCATCAAGTTAAAAATGCAGGATAAAAATCTTTATGGTTTTTATTTTACTAACTAGAAGAAAGGCTACCCCATCGGCTCATGAGGGCCACTTCAGCCAACAAGGTTGGGGAATTGGAAAGACGGGAAACAAACAGGAATGAGAATGTGGCAGCTGAGTGGTGACCTCAAGGGAGAAGGGAGCCCGTGTCACTGTCGTGGCAGTCACTGATAATTGCAGTCACGTTTCCGAGTCACCAGTGAAAATATGTTCTCTGTCCTCCGTTGACTGAGGCAAGGAAATGTACCCTACGTTTAGAGGTAGTTTGATTACAGTAATTGTAATAAAAGCATCCACACACAAAGGGCCACTGTCCTTGCACCACACGCCTTACCTTTCTGTCCGGAGAACAGAATTGGTCCCGTGAGACTTGGAATCTCATTACCGAGGAGAGTGAGTGTGTTTGCACGCGTTCCACACTCACAGCAGTGGCTTCAGGCCCGGCTCGCGACCAGCTCCTCCCCCCGCCTGCAGCAGAGGACGGGTGTAGCCGTGGGGCTGGAGGGCGGCCGGCTGTATTGCACGTCGCACGCTCCAAGCAGCCGCCTGTTGTTTGCCTCCTCAGGAGAGGTCCTGGTGTTCCTGGACAGCCACTGCGAGGTGAACGTGCTGTGGCTGCAGCCCCTGCTGGCCGCCATCCGGGAGGACCCGCGGACCGTCGTGTGCCCCGTCATTGACATCATCAGTGCGGACACGCTCGCCTACAGCTCGTCCCCCATCGTGCGCGGAGGGTTCAACTGGGGGCTGCACTTCAAGTGGGACCTCGTGCCCCTTTCTGAGCTCGGGGGACCGGAAGGAGCCACCGCACCCATCAGGTGAGACTCCTTCTGCAGATTCGAAAACTCCTATCGGTGCTTCTTCCAAAGAGGAAAAAATATTTTACAGGTAATCCCTTCTTTGCAGGGAGCAGAAGCATTACAAACTCGAGTGCTTCCCGAATTTCATACGTCGCGCCCGCTGCTAAGGGAAGATGGGTGGCTTAGGGTTTCCAACCTAGCAAGGCAGACCAGTAGGATCGGCAGTCCTGGGCGTAACCGTGTGGCACACTCGAGCGGCGCGCCCCGTTTGCACGTTGATTATCGCAGTTCCCTGTGTCATCTACTTGCCTTCGGGTCTCTGCTCGTGTGTGTGTGGCGCTGGGAAGAGCGTTAGCCGTAGAAGCCGTTTCTGTAATTAGGATCTTTAGGGTGGATTCCTGCTGCACTGTCGCAGGTCGCGGCGTGTGAATTGTTTCCAGTTCCCCTTCATATTCTCAGTATTACACATCTGCTTATATGTTATTCCTTGTTTTCTGTTATAAATTTCTCGTGTAGACTTTAGAGGTTTGTCTGGGTTTCTGCTTTTTAATGTCTTTGGACCTACGGTTTGGGTTTTCTTCCTGTGGAAAAATGGCGTAGGTAAGAAGTACACACGCAAATAGGCGTACTGTGCACACGACTTAATGAATGGCTGGGATCTGAACACCTGTGCTGTCACCCGGGTCCACAGACAGCAGCCGGCTGCCCTCTGGACTCCTGTTCCGGTCCACAGCCCCCGCCCCTAGATGGGTCATCACCTGACCTGGTCCCTGGTAATCATTTCCTCGCTTTCCTTTACTTTCACCACGTCTGTGTGCGCCCCTGAACAGTACAGTGTAGTGATTTGCCTGTTCAGGGACTTCATATAAAATGAAGCCATTGGACTCATTTTGTCTTGCTTCTTTTGCTCAACATTGCTTGAAAAAAATTCCTGTGTGGGGGCTCGTGGGTGGCTCAGTCGGTTGAGCATCCGACTTCGGCTCAGGTCGTGATCTCGCGGTCTGTGGGTTCGAGCCCCGCGTCGGGCTCTGTGCTGACAGCTCGGAGCCTGGAGCCTGTTTCAGATTCTGCGTCTCCCTCGCTCTCTCTCTCTCTGCCCTTCCCCTGCTCATGCTCTGCCTCTCTCTCTATCAAAAATAAACAGGGGCCTGGTGCGGTCTTGTGGCAGAGTGTGGTCGTCTTGTCCCTCAGGCTTTGCATGACAATCTGGTCCACATCTTGCTGATTTCAGTGAGACCAGGGGTAGGTGCGACCCACCCTCCCCTCTGTCAGGAGCAGGGCTGCGTGTGGGGACGTCCCTCAGTGTTTCCGGTCTCTGCAACCTCACGTCCTGTGGTCGGAGGCACACGGTAGTGGTCCCTCCGCCTTGTCCTGTCCTTCCGAACTGTCCGTGCTGTTCTTTGGGAGAAGGTGAAGCTTGCGCAGAGCGAGACGACGGAGCCCCGGCTGCCGTGTGTCCTCAGTGTTGGTGCACTTGCCAGTTTTTGCCTGTTTCATCCTCTTTATCAGCATTGGTTTTCATCGTTTTTTTTTTTAATACTTTAAAAAAGATTTTTTTAATGTTTATTTAATTATGATATAGAGAGAGACAGAGTATGAGCGGGGGAGGGACAGAGAGAGAGGGAGACACAGAATCCCAAGCAGGGTGCAGGCTCTGAGCTGCCAGCACAGAGCCCGACGCGGGGCTCGAACTCACGAACCATGAGATCATGACCTGAGCCCAAGTCGGACGCTTCACCGACTGAGCCACCCAGGTGCATCCCCCCCTTTTTTAAATACTTCTCATCAAAGACGTGTATTCAGTAACAAAATAGTACACTTAGAATGAAGAGTGGCTGACGACCCTTTCCTCTCTCTTCCCGGTCCTTCTCCCCAGAGGCCAGTTCCTGTAACTATTTCTATTTTGGGTCTTCTGTTTCTTGCTTCTTTAACTCTAGACGATGGATGAACGTACTCCTGTCTTCACTGTCAGACTGACTTAGATCCTTTTCTGTGGGAAAAGCGAAGATTCCGCTCATTTACGCTCAGTGCCTTCTCTGTCGCCCGGCTGGGGAGTGTGGTTTTTGTTACTGTATTGCTTGGAGAAAGCTGTCACTTGCTCACTTTGAGAGCATCACCTGACACTCCTCCTTGTGCAGCGAGGACATCAGGACCCTTTCTCCTTGTGCCACTTTCCCCCAGTTTCTTCCCCTTTCTAACGTGAGCTGTTGCACTTTTATGATACCAGGGTTGCAAACTGCTTAGGTTGGATGTTTAGATTTAAAATTGTCATCCCTTTTCCTTTTCTAATACATGTATTTAAGATGATAAACTTTCTTACAGGTTTGGCAAATTAGGACATATCATTTTTTATCATTCACTTTAAAATATTTTCATCGTGAGGTCTTCTCTGCCCCATAGGTTATTTAGCACTACATTTATTATTTTCCAGACATATGTGGGTTTTGTAATTGTATATTCCTGGCTTAATTACACCGTGGTCAAAAAATATTCTGTATTTTAATTCTTTGAAAGTTGATGAGATTTGCTTTATGGTTACATGCATGAGTAAATTTTGTAAATGTTTCTTGTGTGCCTGGAAAATGTTTTCTCTGGTTGTTAAAAATGGGATTCTGTATTAGTTTGGTCAAGTTTATTGTATTATTCAAATATCCCATACTTTGTTTAAAAAAATTTATGGAAGTGTAGCTGACATACAGTATTATATTAGTTTCAGGTGCACCGCTTAGTAATTCAACAGTCCTGTACATTACACAGTGCCCACTGTGATGAGGGTTGTTATACTTTTATTTTTTAATTTACACGTTATATCGGTTATTAAATGTGGTATATTATGGGGCGCCTGGGTAGCTCAGTTGGTTAAGCATCCAACTCTTGATTTCAGCTCAGGTCATGAGTTTGAGCCCCACATGGGGCTCTGTGCTGACAGTGTGGAGCCTACTTGAGATTTTCTCTCCGTGTCTCTCTCTCTGCCCTTCTCCTGCTTGTGCTCTTTGTCTCTCTCAAAATAAATGAGTAAACTGAAAAAAAAAATATATGGCATATTAAAGTTTCCCACTACAATTGTGTATTTATTTCTCCTTGTAGTTCTTTATATGTTTTCTTCATATATTTTGAGCCTGTCTTAATGGATGTATGAACATTTAGAATTATTAAATCTTCTGGTAAATGAAACCCATTTGTTCCAGACTTTCAGAATAGTAAAACTTTTGCATTATAGTGTGACATTAATATGACTGTTGTAGCTTTGTTTTGATTAATATTTACATTGTGTAACTTCCCTTTTATTGTCAGTCTTTCTGGGGTCTTATATTTAGATGTGTCCCTTGTAAGCAGCATGTAGTTGCTTTTCCATATTATGATTTGTTGTTGAACCAGCATGAAAAACTTCCTTTAATTTAGTTGCTTGCATTCAATATTACTTGTATTTTGTGTTTATGATTACAATGCTACTATTTGCATTCTATCTGTTTTTTTTTTTTTTTTTTTCCTGTTCTCTTTCTTTTGGTCTTGAGTTTGGATTTTTTATTATTCTGTTCCCAGCTGCCACCCTGTTATTAGATGTTATACATTCTTACATACCGTTCTTTTAGTGACTACCCCAGAGAGGATACCATACATCCTGGATTTATCAAAGTGTGACATAAATTGGTATTTCAAACAATGCAGGATCTCAGAATATTCATTCTCCAGTTTATACCCCTCAGGTTATATTGTTGAAGAGTGTGTGTGTGTGTGTGTGTGTGTGTGTGTGTGTATTTTAACTGTATAAGATGTTTTTTATGTGACCATTATTCATTTAGGTTTGCCCATGTATTTCCCTTTTTATGTTACTCTTTATTCTGTCTCCATCTGCAAACTCCCACCTGGGATTATTTTCATTTTAAATGTACTTTCTTTGGTCAGACCTTCTAGTGATTACTCCTGTCTTTTTGTAAGAATGTGTTCATTCTACCGGTACTTGGAGGTGTAACTGTATGGGGTGCCGAGTTCTAGGTCGGTGGATAGATTGTTTTAGGACTTTGAAGGGGTTACTCAAGAACGTGTGGCCTCCGCTGTTTGTGGTGAGAAGCCAGCGGCAGTCTTAGTGACAAAGTCTTAGTGACAGAGGAATTTCTTCTCTTGGTCAGAAGCGTTTTCAGATATGCCTAAGTTTGGTTTCTTTTTTGACTGTGTCTATCCACCTGCCAAATTCTGCATTCTTTTACCCTTGGATGTATTGAGCAGTTATTTTAAAGTCTCTGCCTGAGAATCACATTATTCGAAACCCCTACACAGGGGCGCCTGGGTGGCTCAGTCGGTTGAGCGTCCAACTTCAGCTCAGGTCATGATCTCACGGTTTGTGGGTTCGAGCCTCATGTCAGGCTCTGTGCTGACAGCTCAGAACCTGGAGCCTGCTTCGGATTCTGTGTCTCCCTGTCTCTCTGACCCTCCCCCTTTATGTTCTGTCCTCTCTGTCTCAAAAATAAACATTAAAAAAAACTTTAAAAGAGAAAAAAAACCCTGAACATCTGTCTCTGATGTAGATTGTTTCTCTTGTTTTTCTTTGATGTGATTAATCTTCCTGATTGCCTGGTGGTTTGTTTGGTTGCTTATTTTTGTTTGGTGACAGACCTAGTCATGAAAAATTATGGAAATACATTCCTACCTGGGATGGTTTTCCCCCTGCAGAGAGATTTTGCTTCACTTCTGGCAGGCAGCTTGGGATGCTAGAATCCACCATCACCTTAACTCCGTTACCGGAAGTGACGCAGCTGGAAAGCGGGCAGGAGTCTCTCTGAGGGCCAGCCTCCTTCAGATTCTCTCATTCAGTTTCTCAGTCCTGACAGTATTGACATTTTGGGCCAGAGACTTCCGTGTGATGGGTGCTCTGTTGTGCGTTTTAGGAACTCTGGCAGCATACCTGGTTTCAGCCCATCGGATGCCAGTAGAAATCCGCCCCTGACACACACAAACACGTCCCATTGTGACAGCTAAAAATGTCTCCGGACATTAATGAAATGTCTGGGGACAAATCGTCCTATTTGAGAGCTACTGGCCTAAGCCATTTGATCAGAGTTTGTCTGGTCTCCCCCGGCAGGCCCTGGAGTCCGGTTTTTATCCCGGTGGCTCTGTGAGCCTGTCAGAAGGAATGAATTCATTTCAGGTGTATTTCTAATAACAGTGGTTATAATTTAAAAAGTACTTTTGTTGCCTAGAAAAGCAGCCTTCATTTGCCAGATATGTAGTATATATCATTGGCAATCTAGAAAATTCAGTTATGTGGCCCAGCTCATTCCCTGATGTTAGGTAAAACACTTCATAATAGTTCATCTTGTTTTTGTTAGTGATGTTCCAAAGGCACACTGAATTTTTTAAGACAAAGACAGTAGTTAATTGAGTCTGTAGAATTGGTACAGAAATTATTTCCTTTTCTAGGTCACCGACAATGGCTGGAGGATTGTTTGCCATGAACAGACACTATTTCAATGAACTTGGACAGTATGACAGTGGCATGGATATCTGGGGAGGAGAAAATTTAGAAATATCATTTCGGGTAATTTTTTCATGTCTAGTTATTAACTCTGCAGTAGAATATAATTTTCATCTACAATCCCATATTTTCTGTAAATTCTCTTTGATTACCTTTGTTAACAAATTGTCCTTAATGAATGCTACATTATCGTAATCTGTGATCTGGAGAATATCCACTCAAGGTGTGGAAAGCTTTTAAGCAGCCTTATTTTATAAGAATTCAGAAGGGAAGGCTGTGATGAATGGGTATGATTTCAGATGTCTAAATGTGCATTTAATCTAGAGTTTTGTTGCCAGTTTATTAATCTTATTTGCTAACCTTATTTACTACCCTAATATATATATATATATATATATGTTTAGCGTGATCGGATTTCCCTGATTGGCTAAGACCATCCTGGTTCACCCCAGATCTCCCAGGAAAAGTACTAATAGCTCTGCATTCCACTTTCAGAAGTAGCTAGTGGGAGGCCTCATACATACAACTACCTGCAACCTGAGGAAGGAATTCATTTTTCATAATCAGTCCTCCTCTCCAGCTGCTAAAGTTGGAGAGATGATGGTATGGTTGGGGTCTGGGGCTCAGGGAACTGGAGGAGGTGGGGTCAGGCAGTCTTTGCAAAGGACAGAACGAGGGCAAGGGCGAGCACGCAGACTTCCGAACTTGCAGATGTCCCCAGCCCAGTCCCCACGGCAGGATCCCCATCCAGATAGTGCGTGTGCGTGCGTCTTTCTGCAGCGTATTGACCAGAATGTTTTTAAAAGGCAGTTTTTCCTACAAAATCTTTAGAATTTTCAAGGTGAAAGGAATAACATATCATTAATTCAGTCTTCTTACTTTGGAGATAAACTAATGGAGTCCCGCAAAAACTAAAATACCCAGATAATCAAGGGCAAAATTTAGACCAGAACTAAGATCTTTTTAATCTTAACCTGGAGTTATTCTGTATCTTTCATTATTTGTGTGTATATACATGTTATTAAAGTACCAGTAAACTTAAAGTAGGCGACCCGCCAATAAGCATTCTCTCCCTAAGTCCTGAGGATCAAGTTCCTTGATCTGTTAAAACAGCAAAGTATATGGTAAGTGTGATTTTAGACACACGGTAATAAAAGAATATTACATCATTTTAGAATTTAGTTTCTTCTTAATCATAAAGACACGTTTTTCAAGGTACTCTTTGACAGTTCTGTAAGACGTCTTGCAAAGTTGCATGAACACCTATCTGATAATTTCATGAAAATGCATACAGTGATTTCATAGCAGTTGCAGGCAACTATTAATACATGTTTTGCCCCGACCAGATCTGGATGTGTGGAGGTAAACTCTTCATCATCCCGTGCTCTAGAGTCGGACACATTTTCCGAAAAAGGCGACCGTATGGCTCTCCTGAAGGCCAGGACACCATGACCCACAACTCCTTGCGGCTGGCACACGTCTGGTTGGATGAATACAAGGTGAGGTTACGTTGTTCGGTCGGAGGGGGCGGCTGGGCGGCTGCGGGCGGCTCTGGTTACCTGCCTTTTCACTCCGGCGCATTTCTGTTGGGACAGCCACGGGGCCTTCTCTCCCTACATTTCTTTTCTCTCTCGTTTGCTGTTGTCACTCTTCTTTTAATTTTCCAAGTGACCACCCTGTAAAAGGAGATTCGGCCGACACCGGAAGAAGGGTTCTCTTCAGTGTCTTCGTTCCTCTCCTGGGACTCCTTCTCTTTGCCCCTTGGGGTTCGTGTGCCGGTCCTGCCACTTCCCCGTTCGACTCTGCACATGCACGATCGTACCTCCCACTTTCTCTTCCGCTGTGCACACCCTGTGATGATTATTTCCTTGGTCACGGATTTACTGAGGAATAATTCACAGACCATTTTATCACCCCCTAATCTCCCACAGCCCTAGACAACCACTAATCTACCCCCCGACTCTCTGGATGTGCCTGTTCTGGACACTTCCTACAAATGGAACCCTACAGGACATGGCCTTTTGTGACCATCCTATTCAGCGGGGTGTTTTCCGGTTCATCCATACCGCGCCATGTGTCGGTACTTCATTCTTTGTAATCCAATAATACTCCCTGGCCGAAGACACCACGTTTTATCCTTTCATGAGTTGTGAAAAGTGCTGCTGTGCATACTTGCGTACAGTTGTTTGTAAACAGGCGTTTGAGCATCTGCTCCATACCAGGCTCCGTGTTAGGTTTGGGGGAGTCAGTGACGAAGGAGGGAATGCACAGTGACGACACTGTGCATTTGGGGTATGGAGGTACGTGCTGTGGGGGTAATGAGAACCAAGCAGATCGCCGCTTGGGACCGGAAGTGCAGGCTCCTGGTCACGCCTCTATCACACCGCGTGTCTCCTCCCTTGTCCCTCTTCTAGACTCTGAGCTCCTTCTCCGCGGTCACCAGCTTGGAGTCATACTGTCTCCTGGCGGCCCTCAGACCCACCTAGATCCCGGCTGCCCTCCCAGGAGGATGCTGGGCCGAAGCTGTTTTCACAGTCAGATTAATACAGGACTTGCCCCTTTCACCGTGTCGGCGTTGCGCCGATGGTGCGGGAACGGTGGAGTGGTGCAAAAAATTCCGCTGAATCTTGGCAAGCTCGGAGTGCCGAGACGCGGCGGACAGAGAGTACTTTTCGCTGCACGCCGGAGCACCGTGCTTGTGGCAAAAGGAAAAACGTGTGCAGCTGCTCGAGTTGTGAGCTGGACTGATCACTTTTACATAAATGGAGAAAAGAGTGCCTCACAAACCATGGTTATTTCTGTTTGGCTATTTGGCAGACAGTCTCAAAGATGAACCAACTGCCCTTCTCACTTTGACAGACAGCATTTGTTGCCAATGATGAAATTCAAGCTTTCAGGTGAAAAATTACAGTTTTGGGAAACTTGTATCCACCCCATGAGCTTACTCGCTTCCCGTACTTACACGCTTTTCTGAGGAGATTAGGATATTTATGAACATAATTCTGAATACTGAAATTTGGCATTATTTGAAAGAACTTCACAACCCGGCGGAAGCAGAACTTGGATGGGTAAAAGATCCAGTCACAGGGCAAGACAGCAGATTTGAACCCAACAGTAGGAAAGCTCAATGATACAACTTAAAGGTTAGCTACGATGTGGAATGTGAAGGGCTAGAGTTCTGGTGTAATATCAGAAAATAGCAGCCAGAATTCTCTGAAAATGCCATTAAAATACTCCTTCCCTCTCAAACTATATGTTTTCACACGCTCCTATTTTTAAAAATGTATTTAACCAGACAACATATAATAACAGGTTGAATGGAGAATTGAGAATTCAGCTGACTTCTTTCTAGCCAGACATTAAAAAGATTTGCAAAACTGTAAAGCAGTGTTACTGTTCTCACTAAATTTCTTGTTCAAAGCATGTTTATGTTCATAGGTAAGGAGTTATTTTTAAAGAGTTGACAAATGTTTTCACGTCTCTCCTGGTAAACACGAGCAGATGTAACTCACACGAACCTCCCCAGAGTCTTTGGTAATCGTTAAGATCATAGTCCTGACAGAGTCGGAGAACTGCCCCCTCACGTGCAGCTTCCTTGATTCTGGGATCACATTTTTACATGTGTTGCCAATTCTGAGGTTCGGACGTTTCCTAGAGTTTAAAATGTCTTACCATCAACGACGGACCTAATCGATAACTTCATGTTGACATCTTCTGGCAACGTGAGGAAAACACCAGCGTGAAAAATAACTTCGGCTCTTTAAGACTCAGGTACAATTGATACTACTTAATTTTAAACAAAAAGGCCATTCCCGTATTTTTCGTTTTTCTTTTTAAAATTCAGGAGCAGTATTTTTCCTTAAGACCTGACCTGAGGACCAAAAGTTACGGAAACATCAGTGAGCGTGTTGAACTGAGGAGGAAGTTGGGCTGTAAATCATTTAAATGGTATTTGGATAATATTTACCCAGAGATGCAGATATCTGGGCCCAATGCCAAACCCCAACAACCCATTTTTATCAACAGAGGGCCAAAACGTCCCAAAGTCCTTCAGCGTGGAAGGGTAAGGAAGTAATCTTATCAGTGTTTTATTCAAAGTTGTATGATAAGACAAATGACATTTTAGACTGCAAGTATCATTTTAGTGATAGACGTTAGCTTGCTTCCATCGCATTCTTTCTGTGGGAGCTTCCTCCGCTCGGAGTGAGACCTTAGGAATGTTCCTGTCTTCACTGTTACCATTAACACCCTTCACCTGCCAGCATTCAGGAGCACACGATTCTCAAAGTGATAGGCTAGCTGCCGAGAGGGCGGACGTCAATGTGGCCGCAGCTCGGGAACTGACTCAGGAGAGCAAGTGAGAGATGGGGCGCGTCCCTCCAGTTCACACCCAGTGTGTAAGGACCCACGTGCTGCGCAGGAACACCCATGAGCGGCCACATTTCTTTTGAAGTTCTTTTTCCTTCCTCCCTTTTTTGAGAGAGAGAGAGACCGCAAGCAGGGAAGGGCCAGAGAGGGAGAGAGGGAGACCCAGAATCCGAAGCGGGCTCCAGGCTCCGAGCTGTTAGCACAGAGCCCGACGCGGGGCTTGAACTCACGAACTGTGAGATCACGACCTGAGCCGAAGTCAGATGCTTAACTGACTGAGCCACCCAGGCGCCCCCGTTCTCTTTTATTTCTTAAGGAATTTCTTCACAGTTTTACATCACTTTTAAGGTTTAGGGGTCTAGCCGTAAAGTCATACCTTTTTCCTGAATCATTTCTTAGAATCTGCTTTCTGAAAGTGTAGCTACTCTGTTGCACAGTTTTCTCTTCTTTTGTGTTCAGAAGGAGGCACTTGTCAGGATCTTTTGTGATGCCGACTGTTCCTCAGTGGCTAAAGTAAGCCTAGAGCTTTCCCCTTGTCCTCTTTATGAAAACAAAACCACCTTTTGTTTTTAAAGTAAAAACACGTACAGCGTATGCCCATGTAGTTGTAGCCCTTTACCCAAACTGCATACTCTTTGCTGCTTTTCTGGGTCTCCCCTGTGCTGTTCCCGATCTGTGTCTCCCTCCAGTTTAGCCTGTATATTTTACTCAGTTACATGCTGTCTGGTCGGTACCTTTAGTCTTCTTTCCTTGATTTCATTTGAAGGTTCTTGAGGGCAGAGAGGTTTTAATTTCCTTCCTCCCCTAGAATAGATTAGTAAACCTATATTTTTAGAATTTCTACTTGGCATTGCCTGCATATACTGTTAAAACTGCCTTTAACCTTAAAGTCTACCGTGACACCCTTATGTACTGAAGCTAGAATTAAGGAATACAAAAATGCTTATTTTCTTAGGACCTTTGAAATTCATACCTTTGGAGTAATCGATTCGCATTTCATCTAAAACCTCCTTATCTAGCATCTAAGGCATCTTCTGACAAGAGCGATCTCTCCTTTTACAGCTCTATCACCTCCAGACCAACAAGTGTCTGGTGGCCCAGGGCCGCCCGAGTCAGAAAGGAGGCCTGGTGGTGCTTAAAGCGTGTGACTACAGTGACCCCGGTCAGGTGAGCGATGGCTCTGGGCTCAGCCAGTCCTTGGAAGGTGTCCTTCCCAGAAGGGCACTTGCCCGAGGTCACGCCTGAGGAGGGAGGGGTGGACATGAAGATTTTAATCTGACTTTTCTTAAATGAGATGGTTGGAGTTGGGAATGACTTTAGAGATCACGTAATGTAACTATTTTTGTCTCCTTTGTACATTTTTCCTAACCTCGGTCACCGTCGGGAACGTTATTCGTACGTTGCAGTTACACAGGATAAACAGAAGTGTGTGAAGGTCAGAAGGGGCCGAGGCAGCGCGAGGACATTAGCTCTGCGGTGGATGGGTCTGTAGTGTTGTCTCTGAAATCCAATCTCCCTGCGTTTTAGTAGTGCCTCAGGGAAACCACAACAGAGTATCTTTGTGTCATTCGCATAATCTGTTTGTGCACCTTTCAGTGGTATTGAAGTGGACCTAAAAATAAGCAGAAGACTTATGTCAGTTTGGAACGGTCATTTCGAGCTGTTTTGGATCTGATAACAGGCTAATGTAGTCTTAGAGTCAGTCTCAAGACTGCCGCACTCAAGATGGGTCACAGGGAAGTGACTTTCTTGTCCACTTGAGTGGCAGGGATGGCGTCACTCAAGACCAAAAGGATACCGGGCTTTTTAGATAGCATGTGCCCTTTGAAAGTTCACGCAAGACCTTTCGTTTCTAGGAGAGCTCACGTACACTCTCCCAAGATGTCGTACACACCGGAAAACGGGATTTAAAAGGGGTTTTATGCTGTGTGTGGGTATGAGAGGCATCAGGGTTGTGGACACTGAAGTCTTTAATTACGGTGATGCCTCGGGGGGTTAGGTCACAGCAGGATGACATCACAGATTTGTTCCAGAAAACGTACTATATTTTGATCGCACAGGTTTGTACTAATACTGTATCCAGGAGCCACATGTAGCTCTTTAATTAAAATGAAATAAAATTAGGTCACACCAGCCACATGTGGCTCCCATGTTGGACAGCACAGATTATAAAACATCAGCATCGTTGCAGAAAGCTGCACTTATAGAATGCTTCCTGTTAATAGAGAGCACACATTTTGGGCTTAGAGGTAGGAACACTAATTGAGTACAACTATTCAGAGAAGAAAATATATTCCTTTTGGACTTAGTGACGGTGCAGGTTGGAGAATACCTCACTCATCGCACTTACCCAGTTCAGCCAGTCTTTAGGCCTTTGTTCCTGAAAAGAACATGAGAGACCGTAAAGAAGACGATCCTGAAGGATCTGCACATCTGAAGGAAACCCTGCTTCCGGGCCCTCAGGTGAAATCGTCACCTCAGTCCAAATGGCATCATGGTTTGGGATCAGAGTGCCCTTTTCCACAGGGCAACGAGATGGACCGGCTCCTGCGCGCGGGCACAGCCCAGTAGAGGCCTGTCTCCGTCCGCAGGAGGCCACGCTGCGGGCTCGCGGGGCTCCTCCTGTGCTCATGCCGTCCAGGAAGGAAGGGTGCCGTGTTAACTGTGAAATCCTAGAATTGGAAAAGGTCTGCCGTCTTCAGTTAATTTGGCCAGTTAACAAAACGGAACCACTGTTTCTTCCTGGGATTGAACTTCCTTCTCCTGGGTCCGTTCGCACATTCCATTTTCAGATAGCTGCGCTGACGCTGCCTCCACGTGACCCGGGTTCACTGGTCTTTCCCTGCTTTAGGAGACCGCACGGGACAACGCCATCCTTCCACATACGCGTGACCTGTTGTGCGGGCTGAATTTGAAAATCCAAAGCAGACCTTGGAGTTGTGATCTTTTATTTTCTTCTTTAGGTCTGGATTTATAACGAAGAGCACGAGTTGGTTTTAAATAATCTCCTTTGCCTGGATGTGTCAGAAACTCGCTCGTCAGACCCACCCCGACTCATGAAGTGCCACGGGTCGGGAGGGTCCCAGCAGTGGACCTTTGGGGTGAGGAGGTGGCTTAGTGAGGGTGGGGGGGTGCGAGGAGACAGAAGGGGCTGAGGGAGGGAGCGCGACAGATGGGGTGTCCCCTGCGTAAGTAAACGATCGTGAATGTTTCACCTCGCTTCTGGATCTGTGGGACTTTGCCCCGTTCTGGCAGGCAGTACGTCTCTTCGGGTAAAGCAGCTAACTGGTGATGTGTTCTTGCTGCCTTGTTTTCAGAGGAGTAACCGGCTGTACCAGGTGTCGGTTGGACAGTGTCTGAGAGCAGTCGACCCACTGAGTCACAAAGGCTACGTCGCCATGGCGATCTGTGACGGCTCCTCTTCACAGTGGTGGCGTTTGGAAGGTTAAAGTGGCTGCTGTGCCGGAATACGGTAATCCATCAGCGTCGGCCTCCTCTGTAAGGCGAGAGGCTTGAGAAGTTGCTGGTACAAGAAAAATCCCTGAACTGATTTCCCAGTTAAGTAGAACCATTTTTGAGAAGGTGAGACAGCAGATACACTAGAGACTGGAGCCCAGAGTGGTCATCAAGGGAGTGAGGAAGTATGTTTTACCAAGACATTAACATCATTTCTGAGCTGCTACGGAATTTCTTGCTTACGGTGAGAAACTAGAATACAATTTTAACTCTATAAAGGGTCAGGTATGTACAGAAAGACAAACCCAGGAAATTGAACAGAAATGTCAGACTTTTATTTATGCTTCTTTTTAATCCCTTGAATAATGGAATGGCGTTTGTCTGATCAGGAACTTGTCATGATTTCCTTTTTTAGAAGGACTTCATAGGAAACAGATTTTTTTTTTTACTCCTATTATCATGTCTTAAAATAATTTTAAACAGACTGAATCCACATTGCTTTTAACTTCAGAAGGCCTCGTTTATAAGATTATATATTTAAGAGGCAGTTAACTGTTATAAATTATTTTGATGAACTATGGTACTATCTACATTTAAAATAAAGGGTTCTTTTGATGATTTACCTGGGACTTGTCTGCTCTTCTTGGGTTGGGGTCTCTGGTCCGTGTGGTGCTGTGTACGTGTCACACGGTGAGCAGGATAGCTGGTTCAGCTGATGAACCAGTAAGCAAGGTCGCAGCCCTGACCCCAGGAGTGGCCCCATCCCTTAGCTTGAACTCTGTGAATTTGACGTTGAATGTCTGTGAATTTGGATAGTTTCCATTAAAGCTGCCTATGAATCATCCAGGAAGAGTCGTTAAATAGGCAGTTGGATATAGAGGTCAGGATCCCATAAGATACATCTTAATTAGAAATACAAATTTAGATTACTGATTCAATTTCTTTGCTGGTAACTGGTCTGCTCAAAATTTCTATTCCTGCCTTTATCCATTTCTTCTGAGTTGTCTAATTTATTGGCCTGTAGGTTCTCATAATGTTACCGTTGTTTGTATTTCTGTGGCGTTGGTGGTGGTTTCTCCTCTTTCATTAGTAAATTTCTTTATTTGGGTCCTCTTTTTATGAATCTGGCTAGAGGTTTATCAATTTTATTGATCTTGAAGAACCAGCTCATGGTTTCACTGAGCTGTTTGTTTTATTTCTGCTCTAATCTTATTCCCTCCCTTTTGCTGGGTTTGGGGTTTTTTTTATTCTTTTTCTGGCTTCTTTAGGTGTACGTTGAGGTTGAGATTTTTCTTGCTTCTTGAGATAGGCCTGTATTGGTATAACTTCCCTCTAAGCTTTGGCTGTATCTCAAAGATTTTGGACTGTTGTGTTTTCATGTTCATTTGTCTGCATGTAATTTTTGATTTTTTTTGATTTCTTGGTTGACCCCGTTCATTATTATGTAGCCTCCATGAAATTGAATCAGTAATCAAAAAATGCCGAAGAAACAAAAGTTTAGGATCAGATGGCTTCACAGGTAAATCCTATAAAACAAACATTTAAAGAGTAAATACCTATTCTTCTCAAATTATTCCAAGAAATAGAGGAAGGAAAACCATCCTATTCATTCTATGAAGTTATCATGCTGATACCAAAATCAGATAAAGACACCACAAAAGAGAGAACTGTAGGCCAAGATCTCTGATCAACATGGATGCAAAATTCCTCAACCAAATCCAATGATACATTAAAAAATCCTACACCATGATCAAGTGGGATTTATTCCCAGGATGCAAGGAGGGTTCGATATTCGCAAAACCATCAGTGTGATACATCACATCAATAAGAGGATTAAAACCATATGTTCAATAGATGCAGAAAAAGCACCAAAGTAAAACATCCTTTCGTGATAAAAACCCTGTGCAGAGTAGGTCTAGAGGGAACATGCATCAGTGTAATAAAGACATATGTGGAAAAACCCACAGCCAGTATCAAGACAAGGATGTCCACTCTTGACCACTTTTATTCCCTGTAGTACTGGAAATCCTAGCCACAGTAATTAGACAACATAAATAAAAGGCATCCAGATTGGTAAGTAAAACTGTTTACAGATGATATGACACTCTACGTAGAAAACCCAAAAGACTCCACCATAAAACTACTAGAACTGTTAAGTGAAGTCAGTAAAGTCACAGATACAAAAGCAAACTACAAAAATTGGTTGCATTCCTATACACTAATAATGAAATGGAAAGAAATTAAGAAATCCCATTTACAATTGCACCGCCCCCAAAAGACATCTAGAAATAAACATAACGAAAGAGGTGAAAGACTTGCACTCTGAAAACTACAAAACACTGAAAGAAATTCAAGATGACTAAATGTCTATACTACATAAAGCAATCTACAAATTGAACACAATCCCTATCAAAATACCAACAGCATTTTTCGCAGAGCTAGAACAAACAATCCTAAAATTTGTACGGATCCACAAAAGACTTCAAATAGCCAAAGCATCTTGAAAAAGAAAAACAAAAAGATACCACAATTCCAGATTTCAAGTTCTATACGAAGTGCAAGTAATTAAAATGGTACGGTACTGGCATAAAAAGAGACACAGATCAGTGGAACAGAATAAAAAAAAAAAGAAACCAATCTACAATTATATGGTCAATCTTTGACAAAGGAGGAATAAAGAGTCTCTTTCACAAGTGGTGTTGGGAAAACTGGACAGCTACAGGCAAAACAATGAAAGTGGACCACTCTCTTACACCACACACAAATAAGTCAAAATGGATTAAAGACCTAATTGTGAGAATTGAGACTATAAAAATCCTTGAAGAGACCACAGACAGTAATTTCTCTGACAGTGGCCGTAGCAATATTCTTCTTGATAGGTTTCCTGAGGCAAAAATATTGAGACTACATCAAAATAAAAGTCTTCAGCATAGCAAAAGAAACAAAAGGCAACCTACTGAATGGAGAAGATATTTACAAATGTCCTATCCAATAAAGGGTCAGTCTCCAAAATGATACAACTCAACATCCATAAAACAATCGAATTAGAAATGAGAAGGCATGAACAGACATTTTTCTAAAGAAGACATCCAAATGTCCAACAGACACATGAAAAGATGCTCAACATCACTCATCGGAGAAATGCAAACCAAAACCACAGTGAGATGTCACCTCACACCTGACAGAATGGCTAATCCAAAAACATAAGAAACAAGTGTTGGCCAGGGTGTGGGTAAAGCACTCGTGCGCTGTTGGTGGGAATGCAAGTTGGTGCAGCCACTGTGGAAAACAGTACGGAGGGTCCTCAGAAAATTAAACATAGAACTACCTAATGGCCCGGTAATCGCACTAGGTATTTACCCCAAAATACAAAAAGCACTAATTTGAAGGGACACACACATCCCTAAGTTTATTGCAGCATTATTCACAATAGCCAAATTATGAAAGCCCAGGTGTCCACTGATACATGAAGATGTGTGTATATGCCTACATGTACACATACATATACATACAGACACGTATACGTAAAATGGAATATTCAGACATCAAAAAGAATGAAATCTTGCCATTTGCAACAACATGGATGGAGCTAGAGAATACAATGCTAAGTGAAATTGGTCAGAGAAAGACAAATACCATAGATCTCATTCACGTGGAATGTAAGAAACAAATGAGCAAAGGAAAAAAACAAATGAAGAAACACTTTTTTAATTAAAAATTTTACTTTAGAGAGAGTGCAAGTTGAGGTAGAGGGGCAGAAGGAGAGAGAGAATCTTAAGCAGATCCCACACTTAGCCCAGAGCCCGATGCAGGGCTCAATCCCACAACCGTGGGATCGTGACCTGAGCTGAAATCAAGAGCTGGACGTTCAACCTACTGAGCCACCCAGGCATCCCAAAGCACTCTTAATACAGAGAACACACTGGTGGTTACCAGAGGGGAGGTGAGTGGGGCGTGGCTGAAATAGGTGGTGAGGATTACAGAGCACACTTACCATGATGAAAAAAATACAAATTTAGAAAGCATCTTTGCATACTGTAGATGTCCACCTATAAAGGGAGGGGTTTTTCACCAAAATTACATTTTATTTTTATTTATTTATTTTTTTTTAATTTTTTTTCAACGTTTATTTATTTTGGGGACAGAGAGAGACAGAGCATGAACGGGGGAGGGGCAGAGAGAGAGGGAGACACAGAACCGGAAACAGGCTCCAGGCTCTGAGCCATCAGCCCAGAGCCTGACGCGGGGCTCGAACTCACGGACCGCGAGATCGTGACCTGGCTGAAGTCGGACGCTTAACCGACTGCGCCACCCAGGCGCCCCCACCAAAATTACATTTTAGAGGAGACACAGTCTTATAGGGTACTTTCTCGGTCTTTTTTAAAAATCTTAAACAAAGCACCATATTGGAAACATGTTGGAGAATAATATATCCTGTTTCTATATTTTATCTTTTGTCATTCAACTTCAAAGACCAGATGGTACATACGGAAAGCAGCAAGATGGCAGATTAAACTGTACGCTGCCCACAAGAAACTCATTTTAAATATGAAGACACAAATGTCAAGTATATGCATGTGGGACACTAATTGAAAGACATCTGACGTAGCTGTATTAATATTACACGAAGCAGGTTTTGGAGCAAAGCACATTACTAGGCATAGAGTCATTTCATAGTAATAAAGGGGTCAATTCGTTAAGAGGGGATGATAATAATAACAGAACTTCAAAGTACATGCCACAGAAACGGATATAACTGCCAGGAGAGATATAATTCCAACTATTAAGATTTCAACACACCCCCAATAATTGATGAAATAAGTAGACAGAAAGAATCAGTAGGATATAGAAACCTTGAAGATACTGTCCACCAACTGGATATAATTAACAGGGAACATGAAGACCAGACAGAATATGCCTTCTTTTCAAGTACACATGAAATATCTACCAAGATAGGTCATGTTCTGGGATATTAAGTCTCAATAAATGAATACAAATTCAACTTGTGCAAAGTATAAAGGTGTAAATTCAATGACTTAATCTTCCACTTTAGGAAAATAAAAAAAGAAAAGGAAATTAGAGGAGCAAAGAAATAGAAGAAAAATGTCAGAACAGAAATGAATGTAATAGAAAAAAATGGGGGAAAAAAGCCGGATTATGAACATCATTGAAATGAAACAAATGGAAAGATACTCCATGCTCATGGATTAGAATGTTGTTAAAACGTCCATACTACTCAAAGCAATTTACAGATTCATTGCAATCCTTAGCAAAATACTAGCACTTTTCACAGAACTAAAACAAATACTAAAATTTGTATGGAGGCACAAAAGACTCCAAATAGCTAAAGCAATTTTGAGGAAGAACAACGCTGAAGGTATCACAATCCCAGATTTCAAGATACACTGCAAAGCCATAGTTATCAAAACAGTGTAGTTGTGGCACAAAAAGGACATAGAGATCAACAGAAGAGAATAAAAGAGCCCATAAATAAACCCAGGCTTCTATGGTCAATTAATATACAGCAAAGACAATATACAATGGGGAGAAGATGGTCTCTTCAAATAAATGCTACTGGGAAAACTGGACAGCCATGTGAGAAAGAATGAAACACTTCCTTATACCATATATAAAAATCAACTCAAAATGGATTAAAGACCTAAGTGGGAGACCTAAAGCCATAAAACTCCTAGAAGAAAACCCAGGCAGTAATCTCTTGGACATCAACCCTAGCAACATATTTACAGATGTCTCCTGAGTCAAGAGAAACCAAACCAAAATAAACAACTGGGACTACACCAAATTAAAAAGTTTCTGCACAGCGAAGGAAACCGATAAACCTACTGAAAGGCAGAAGATACCTGCAAATGATATATCTGACAAGGAGTTAATATCCAAAGTATGCCCAAATATGTAATAACCAAAATACTGAAAATATATATAACTGAGCACACACACACACAGTAATCTGAATAAAATGGGCAGAGATGGGTGCCTGGCTGGCTCAGTTGGAAAATCATGTGACTCTTGATCTCAGGATCATGAGTTTGAGCCCCACGTTGGGTGTAGGGAATACAAAAAAAAAAAAAAAAAAAAAAAAGGCAGATACTGCCCTGAACTGATATTCTTTCAAAAACATACAGATGGCCAACAGACATGAAAAGGTGCTCAACATCACTCATCATCAGGGAAATGAAAATCAAAATACAATGAGGTATCACCTTTTCCCTGTCAAGAGTGGCTAAAATCAGACAAGAAATAAGTGTTGGGGAGGATGAAAAAGGAGAGAAACGACCCCTGTACACTTGGTGACAATGCAAACTGGTGCAGACGCTGGAAAACAGTATGGAGGTTCCTCAAAATATTAAAATTAGAAATACCATATGACTTAGTAATTCCACTAGGAGATATTTACCCTGTGGGGGGTCAAAAAAAAACCAAACTGAATTCAGACAGATAATATTCTCCCTTGTATTTATTGCAGTAGTATCTATAATAGCCAAGATTTGGGAGCAGCCCACGTGTCCACCAGTAGATGAAGGTAAAGATGTGGTGTACTATGTATATACAATGGAGTATCAGTCATAAGAAAGAATGAGGTCTTTCCATTTGTCACAACGTGGATGGTCCTAGAGGGTATTATGCTAAGTGAACTAAATAAGTGAACTCTCTAAGTGAACTTTCAGAGAAAGAAATACCATATGATTTCACCTTTATGTGGAATCTAAAAATGAATAAACAAAGCAGAAACAGACCCATCAAAACAAAACAAAACGTAGAACTGGTGGTTGCCAGAGAGGAGGGAGGTGGGGCGATGGGTAAAATGGGTGATCGGGTGTGGGAAGTACAGGCTTTCAGTTATGGAATGAATGAATCACGAGGATGATAGGCGCAGTACAGGGAATGTAGTCAGTGGTATTGTAACAGCATTGTATGGCGACAGATCGGAGGTACACGTGGGGAGCACAGTATGATGCAGAGGCTTGTCTGGGTCACTATGTTATATACCTGCAACTAACATAACATTGTGTGTCAACTTCAATTTTAAAAAAGTATCAATACAACTGATAACGCTCTAATCACAAACCAACAACAAAAGACATGAATTATCCACATCAGGAATGAGAGTGGCAACCTCACTAGAGATTCTATGGATGTTCAAAAGGATGAGGAACTGTCATTCATTGCTGGTGGGAATGGTATAGCCACTTCTGAAGTCATTTTGGCAGTTTCTTACAAAACCAAACATACCCCTACCATACAATCCAGCCATCGAGCTTCTTGATATTTATCTAACGGAGTTGAAGCTTACATCCATACAACAACCTGCATGTGATTTTATAGCAGCTTTAGACCTAATTGCCAACAAAACAAGGAGGCTGTCAAGATGTCCTTCGGTAGGTGAGTGGATAAACTGTGGTCCGTCCAAACAATGTTCTTTGGCACTAAAATGAAATTATCAAGCCACAAAAAGGCCTGGAGGAAACTTAAATGTATATGACTCAGTGAAAGAAACTAATCTGAAAAAGCTACATATTGTATGATTTCAACTATATGACATTCTGGAAAAGGCAAAACCATGGAGACAGTAAAAGATCTGTGGTTGCCATGAGTCAGGGGAGGGAGAGATGAACAGACAGAGCACAGAGGATTTTTAGGGCAGTAAAACTATTAGGTGTGATACTATAATGGTGGATACAAGTCATTATACATTAGTCAAAACCTGTAAAATACACAAAACCAAGAGTGAACCTTAATGTAAACCATGGACTTTGGGTGATAATGATGTAGGCTAATCACTTGTAACAAAGATACCACTCTGATACGGAAGACTGGTGGTGGGGGAGCTGTGTGTTCAATCCTTTCTGCTCAATTTTTCAGATAAGGGGTTATTATGACCAGGTTTATGGGCTTAAATAAAACAGATTACTGGAAACAAGTTATCCAGCTTCTCTGAAGAAATAGACAACACGAACAGCCCTATAGCTGTTAAATAAATTCAACTTCTAGTTTAAAAACATTCCCACAGGGGTGCCTGGGTGGCGCAGTCGGTTAAGCGTCCGACTTCAGCCAGGTCACGATCTCGCGGTCCGTGAGTTCAAGCCCCGCGTCAGGCTCTGGGCTGATGGCTCAGAGCCTGGAGCCTGTTTCTGATTCTGTGTTTCCCTCTCTCTGCCCCTCCCCCGTTCATGCTCTGTCTCTCTCTGTCCCAAAAATAAATAAACGTTGAAAAAAAAATTTAAAACAAACAAACAAAAAAAAAAAAAACATTCCCACAAAGAGAACTCCAGGCACAGATGGTTTCACCAATGAATTCTATCAAACAATGGAGAAAAAAATTATATCTATAATATACAACCTCTTCTGGAAAACTTCTGTAAATTTTTGATATTATGAGCAAGGCTTAACTGTTCATTTAAAAGCACTATGCCGGGGGGCACCTGGGTGGCACAGTCGGTTAAGCGTCCGACTTCAGCCAGGTCACGATCTCGCGGCCCGTGAGTTCGAGCCCCGCGTCGGGCTCTGGGCTGACGGCTCAGAGCCTGGAGCCTGTTTCTGATTCTGTGTCTCCCTCTCTCTCTGCCCCTCCCCCGTTCATGCTCTGTCTCTCTCTGTCCCAAAATAAATAAACGTTGAAAAAAAAAAATTAAAAAAAAAATAAATAAAAGCACTATGCCGGAAGACTACAGACCAATATCCTTCATGAACACAGAAGCAAGATCCCCTTATACTAGCAAATAAAGTCCAACAGTATGTAAAAAAGATGACAGATTATGAACAAGTGGGTTTATCCCAGGAATACAAGGTTGCTTTAACAGTAGGTAATCAATGTAGTTTATGATCTTGTTAATACAGAAGAAAAGGCATGTGGTCTTGCAGAAAAAAAAAATTGGGGGGGACAGGATTCAACACCCATTTACAATCAGCAAATTAGTAATGGCAGGAAAAAGTCCTCAAACCGATAAAGGGCATATACAAAAAAACTAGGTAGTCTCATATTAAAAAAGAAAAAAAAAAAAAAAAAAGACCAGATTCAGAACAAGGCAAGGATTCCTGTACTTATGACTTCTAGTCAACATCTATAATGAAGGCCTTAGCCAGTGCAAGCAGGCAATTTAATAAAAGGTATGTTCATTAGAAAAGAAGGAAGTGTCTTTATTTGCAGATCATAGTCAAAATTAGAAAATCATAGGGAGTTTTCAACAATACTACTAGACACAGCAAGGGAGTTTATTAGGACCACAAAATAAAAGGTAAATAATGAATTGTACTTCCATACAGAGCGATGAACAGTTCAAAATTGAAAATAATAGTAATTACAAAGGCATAAAAAATGTGAAAACTTAGTATAAGATCTGTATGATGTACAAAACACTGCTGAAAGAAAGCCTAAATAGAGAACTATACTATATTCATGGACTAGAGAATATCGTTACGATGTTTATTCTCCACAGTTTATCTACCAAATGCCTACAATCCTAGTAGGCCTTTCTTTTGTAGAAGTTCACAATCTAATTTTAAATTTACATGGAAATGCACAGGTGTAACAGTGGCCAAAATAAGTTTGTAAGAATAAATTTGAAAAGAATAAGGTTGGAGGACTTGCACCAATTCAAGACTGACGGCGATATTGGCTTATGGATAATGAGTTGATGGGTGGGACAAAAATCGATTCCCATGAATATGGGCAATTTTCTGCAAAGTAGCCAATACAATTCACACTGGGGAAAGAAAAATCTTTGTAACCAAAGGTGCTGAATTACATATGCCTGTGGACAAAAAATGAAATCTGAGTCGTAGATCTGTGACTCATTGCCAAGAGATCTAAGCAGAAAAACTAAAACCATAATGCTTTTAGAGGAAACTGAAGACTGTCTTCATGACTTTAGGGTAGGTAAAGATTTCTTCACTCATTAAATGAACTGGTCATAAAGGATTAATGAATTGGACTTCATCGAAATTAAAAGCTTCTGCTCAAGACTCCATTGAGAAAATGAAAGGTAAGCAGCACACTGTGTATGAACAGTGCTTCGAGTTAAAAAAAAGACAACCCAACTTAAAAATGTGCAAAATACCTGAATAGACCATTTGCCAAAGATGGATGAGTGGTCAGCATATGAAAGGTGTTCCGTATCACGGTCATGAGGGAAATGCAAAACAAGCCCCACTCAGATGCCAGCACCCACCCACAAAAATGTCTGAAACGCTCACTGACCCGGGGGGGTGGTCCGGGGAAGGGCCCAGAAGGCTGCTGCTGCCCACATACAATCAGAGCAACCGGTCAGGCAAGCCAAACCCAAGGATGACATTTTCGAAGGCAGCTTCACAATCTCTAAGATAACGTGGCAAGATAACAGCCACAAGACCTGTCACTGGCACTCGTGGGGCAGAAAGCAGAGGGAACAACACAACCGAACGCCTCGCAGACCCCAGAGAAAGAGAAGCCGAAACTGGCCACAAGCATCTGCAGGGAACACAGTGGGCGAGTTCACACGGCAAGGAGCCTGGCAGGTTCTTCTCAGCTTTTGCCACTTCCCGCCGGGGCTGCAAGGTCAGGCCCCAGACTGAGGAGGAGCTGCTGGGAAGGAATAAAAGCCTAGCAGGGTCAGGGGACAGAGAGGAAGGAAAGACGACACCTGGATCAGCGTGGAGGGAAGCAGACCCAGGCATCCCGGCAGGAGCCGGCCACCAGCACCTCTGCAGACGGGGGAAAGCTGCCTGAACACCCCTCCCGCAAGGTCAGGAGAACGAAATCCTCATCAACTGAGCACCAGAAGAGGCTCACGGACAAATCCCACACACGGTTATCGTAAGGGGGGGGGGGGGGGGAGTCTGTATTAGAAAACCCCTGTTGGTGGTCTACCTCCCGTGTAGGGAAAAGCCAGCTCTTCCCAGGCTCCGTCCCATGAGCCTCCTTACCTGCTTCCCTTCAGACACTTCGGTCACCAGATGTGTGGAGCTTTCTCCCCACGGCGATTCTCTGGGACACCTGCCGGATGTTCTACAATTAAACTCCAATCTGACCGTACCCCGAGATAGCGTCAGACCCAGAGGTTAGGGGCTCAGTCCCAGCAGACAGCCGCACCCCCTTCACAGCCCATCCCTGGTCCACGTCACCTGTGCTTCTGACCAGCCGGCTGCGATTGGAGGTTCCTGTGACCCCCCTCCTTGGGAGTCCATTCATTTGCTAGAGCGACTCACAGAACTCAGGAAAACAGTTTGCTTCTGTTTGGGTTTATTCTGAAAGGGTATGATAAAGGATACAGATGAATATCTGTATCCTGGAAGAGAGCTGGAAGGGAGGGCAAGGTGTTGGGAAAGGTCGCCGAGCTTCTGTGCCCTGCAGGGGGCGCCCCTCTCCCAGCACGTGCTCGCCTTCACCAACCTCGAAGCTCTGTGCATCCCATCCTGTTAGGATTTTATGGAGGCTTCGTTACAGAGGTATAATCGATGAAATCATCAACCGCTGGTGGTTTATCCAATCCAACCTCCAATTTCCTGCCCTCCCTGGAGGTCAGGGGGGTGGGACTGAGATCTCCCCTGGCACCGGCCCCTGCACTCTGGTGCCTTCCCACAGTCCCCTTGTTAATGTGACAGACACCTTTATGGCTCTCATCGCTGGAAATTCCAAGGGTGTCAGAGGCTCCAGGTGGAAATGGGGATAAAGACCAAATCCACACATTGCTTCTCACCATCGCAATATCACAGTTTATCCCCTGGTCTCCAGACACAGCAAAATGGTCACAAAAGTCCTAAGACGTTGGCACATTACTAGAATCCCACGCAGTCATTGACAACCATCCAGGCCTTTTATCACATCCCATGAAAACGTCTCCCAGGACGAGGCCGCTCACCTTCGCAGGCTTCTATTCGACCTGGTTCCAACAGCAGGAGTGAGCTCAGCAACACAGGACTTCACCCTTTCAGGCATCTGGAATAATCGAGCTAAGAGACAAAGTCATCACTGCTGAACCTCTTGCGAGGTGTTTATGCGGCACTGGGTTTCCCTCATGACAACCCACTTACTCATTCCCTCACTCTCAGCTACTTTTATTCCTTCTCTCCATTTACACCCAAACTTTCTGACTCTTGGAAGGGACATTCAGTTCGGTCATTGTGCTGGTCTGGGTCGTTGTAGGCATCCAGACGATGCCCACCCGGGAAGTGCAGCTGTAGGCACGGTTGACCCCGATTCTGGCAGACGGGGTCACAGCCCCAGTCCCGTGACCGCTGCATCAAGTAGGGGAAAGAAGAAAAGAGTTGAGGCAGCAAGGGGAAGCCGGAAGGCAAGCACACCAGAAAGACACGCTTACAGAGCCGAGCAAAACTGTCACACGCTGTTCCAAACAAGGCACAGGACGCTAAGTTACAGAAAATGACAACAGACTCTGGACTCCGAAAAGGACAACAGAGAGCAGAATTCGGTAACTCAGAAGTGTGACAGAACTCAGGCACTGGAAGTTTAAACAATAAGTTGGGAAACGAAGAAGAAAATGAAACATGGGGCAAAGAAACATGATACATAATGCCTTGAAAGGAAACAAAATTTGACTGGAAGGGAAATTTTATTTTTTTTTTTAATTTTTTTTTCAACGTTTATTTATTTTTGGGACAGAGAGACACAGAGCATGGACGGGGGAGGGGCAGAGAGAGAGAGGGAGACACAGAATCGGAAACAGGCTCCAGGCTCCGAGCCATCAGCCCAGAGCCCGACGCGGGGCTCGAACTCCCGGACCGCGAGATCGTGACCTGGCTGAAGTCGGACGCTCAACCGACTGCGCCACCCAGGCGCCCCTGGAAGGGAAATTTTAAATCAAAAAGAAACAAGAAAGGTTCTACTTCTGCCCCAAAGGGACAACAGGATCTGGGCCTGTCCTCCTGGAAAGGCGGGAAAACGCACACACATGACTCTAGACACAGGCTGGCAGGGACTGCAGGGACGCATTCAGAGGAACACGGTGAGCCTAGACTCATCCTGGCTGTTCGCCCAGAGACAACTTTCAGACTGCTGTGGGGGGGCAGGGAGCCTTCGAAAGGGGCTGGTGGTCCTGGAGAACCGAGAGGGTGGTGTGGGGAGGCCGGAGCCGTGGCATGTTAAGGGTCCAGAAGCCCGCACAGGGTCTCTGCCAGAGCCTGGCTGTGTACCTGTGTGTCCACAGGGACGGCGTGATTCCATGAGACTGTGCCAAAGGCAAGTCCAAGGAAAGAGCGAGTGCTGGGGAAGGAGATCACACGGGGCTGGGAATCCTTTAACTAGCAACAGCCAGTGCAGCCACCTTGGGGGATACCCAGGGCATCCAGTATGTTCCCCCACAGGGCCATACCTCAGTGCTGGGGCTCAACTAGGCTCATCCTAAAAATGCTTAAAGAGCAAGCTTTGAAAAGAGGAAACGGGTTCTCAGATCACTGCCACCAGACGGAGGCCTAACACTCTTTGAAGGAACACAACACAATCCAGCAGCCCACAACATAAAAGCACAAATTCTGGAATCCAAGAAAAATTACCAGACATGGAAGAAAGGCAGGGAAATGTGACCTGTTACCAGGAATAAAAGATCAATTAATAAAATGGGCCCAGAAGTGACAGAATCAGCAGACAATGATATCAAAATCAGCTATTATACATATATGCTCAGTGCACTAAAACGTAAAGGGTAAGTTTAACGTCGTGAGGAATGACGCTATCCAATAGAAACTGTCAAGGTCATAAAAACAAGGTAAACCCGAGTTACTGTCCCAAACCAGAGACTAAGGAAACACCAAATGCAACGTGATGTCCCGGATTGGATCCCGGAACAGAAAAAGGGCATTGCTGAAAAACCAGTGGTTTTAGAGCAGTATTTTGTAGTTTAGTCAGGTACCAACGTCACCTTCTGAGTTTTGACAAAAGTCCCAGTTATGTAAGATGTTAATAACATCAGGTACATACCTGAAAATGTGCCTGGCCAGCTCCACTCACAAGAAAAACAGGTGACCGACCTAAACATCTAGGGTTTTTCTTTTTGTCTTCCCTTCTTTTGTTTGTTCTTAAGGATAAATGTGGATATTTCACTTTGCTCACTTATAAAAAAATTCTTTTTTTCATTTTTGAGAGAGAGAGCGAGAGAGAGAGCACAACTCGGGGAGGGGCAGAGAGAGAGGGAGACACATGTCCGAAGCAGGCTCCAGGCTCTGAGCTGTCAGCCCAGAGCCCGACACGGGGCTCGAACTCACCGACCACGAGATCATGACCTGAGCCGAAGTCGGGCGCTTAACCCTGAGCCACCCAGGTGCCCCAAATGTGGATATCTTAATCACAAATCAGCACATATTTTTACACAGGTATGGGATTAACTTACACTATGAGGAGTGATGTGACGGTGGAGCTGTCACCACCGAGAGCCCAAGGGGCGAGGGGTGGAGCCGCTGCCCGGCCGGGGGACAGGGAGCCACCAGAGGTGCCGGGGTCCTGCCGGGAGGGCTGCTCCAGCCCCAGAGAGTGGGGAGGAAACACCAGCAGAGGCCGGGACCCCGGGGGTCAGCATCTGGATGTGGCGGCTCCTCCTCCGTCCCCTGCTGTCCCTGCCCTCGGAGCGCTTTCGGTCAGACTGGTGAGGAAGACAGAAGTTAGAGACGCCCATGTCAAAAAACCACGCGGAAACCAAACAGCATTTCTAAAGACGTTTTTCACAAGAGGACACGGAGCCCGAGTCTGGGGAGGGCGGGACAGGCGCGGGGGTCGGACGCGCCTGTGCAGGGCCGTGGGGGACCCGGGTGGGCACGGCCGGTGGTGACTACAGCCGCAGGCGGGACAGGAGGCCTCGGGCCTTCGAGGGGCCACGGTGATGGTGGGGCTGCTTGGAGGGGCGAGGGGAGCCCAGGCTGTCGCGGAGGGAAAAGAGGAAATGTTTCCACGTCCGGGCGGTAGCAGGAAGAACCGGGTTCAGACCTCGCCGGGGGAGAGAGAGGCGGGCAGGGCCACGAGCGCACGTGGAGGGAGGGTCCAGCTGGGGAGGAGGACACGGAGTGAAGGGGGCCGAGCATGGCGGCCGGCGACAGGCCGGACACGGGAGGGGAGCTGCGCTCCTGGGTTCCGAAAGTTCCGGGGGGCCTTCGGGCTGACGGGGGCCAGGAACGGGGCGACGCTGTCGGGGACGCCATGTGCGCAGCAGGCCGCCGGGAGCTGTGGACACGTCGGGAACCCCAGGCCTCCCGGGGCATCTGCAGCCGGTCCCGCAGCTCTGCCCAGAGACGCGGGGCGGCCTCTTCAATGCACCAAGTGGCAGCGCCTCACGGAGGTCGCATTCGGGTCTCTCGTCCTCTCACACAGACGCTCCGGAGGGGCACCCCGTCCCTGACCCTGAACTCTCCTAACGCAAGCACACGGGACGCCCGAGCACATGCAGGTGGCCGACTGCGCGTCCCCAACTCGCTCTGGTCCGTGGTCGCCGGCCACCGGAGGGAGTGCCCGGGACGCTCGGGGACCCGGGCGTGGGGTCGGGGCGCCGGGACCTGAGCACCCCACAACAGATCTGTCCCGGGGGGGGGGGGGAGCTTCAGGTTCGTAACACGCACCTTTTCCCAGCTTAAAGGACGGGGCGGGGTGCTTTCAGGGAAAAGATTCGCGCGGAAAGACGGGGAGAAGAGAACGCCAGGGAAAGGTGAGGCGGACAAAACAAGGCTTGGGGTTTCGGAGGGACGATGGCCAACCGTGTCACCCAGGACAAGAAACGACTGGCCCAAGAAATACCTGCAGCCAGACAAGTGGGGTCCCCTCGGTGGCAGGAGGGGGGCCGGGAGGGGCCGGGGCAGGCACGCAGAGAAGGGGCTGCACTTTGGAAGAGCTGAGCGGGTCTTTCTGCAAAGCGGCCCGACCGCGGCCACCGCCGGCTGTCACTGCTGAGTCCCCTCCGCAGCGTCGGTCACGGCACCTGCTCCGGGGGCTCCTGCTGCGCTGGCGCAGCTGAACCTCACGGCTCTTCTTCTGCCCTCATCTCCCGCACCCCTGCCCCCAGCCCCCCGCGCGGGGCTCTCTGGCTCAGACGCGGCCGTTTCTGTCTCCCTAACCGGAACACCAGCTCAGCGACGCCGGGGACCGTGGCCGCCTCCTTCTGTCCCGGCGCTTCTCGGGCACGTCCTCGCTGCGGCGAGCACATGGCCCAGGGGCACGGGCTACCGTGGCAGCCGGCCACCGCCCCCCCTGGGGCCACCGCAAGGGGACTCTTTCGAGGTTGGGGGCACCAGGTGGCCACCAGCCGCCCCTGCTGTTTCCTCCTAAGACCCGCGGCCTCCCCGGGGCCCCCTTCCCCGCGGAACCACAGCCACGTGAGACCCGCCGGCTACGGGGAGCGTCTGCGCCTCTCCCGGCCTGGCCGCGAACGAGTGGCCGGACCCCCTCCAGCGGAGGGCAGGACTCGGGCTGTGAGAGGACTCGAGTCTGCCTCCTCCCGCGTCCGGTCGTTGGAGACCCAGTGCCAAGTCCGAGAAGCCACGGCCCCAACCCTGGCGCAGACCGGGAGCGCTCCAGACCCGGCCGAACGCGCACTTCGCAAACGGGACACGCGTTAAGAGTATTTTTAAAACCTCTGTCAGATCGGCCCTTTGAGAATTTCTAACGAAACCGGGCAGTATAAAAGCTCGTTATTTTAGGCTGTTCATGAAGCATGAGCTAAAAACCGGTTTTAGAAATTGCGAGGGGGATTCTGAGCTAATTTCGGCAATCCCCTGAAATGTTAAGTACATTCAATACGACAGAAATCCAGTCTCTACCACACAGAACAAACCTAGAAGAGCCGCCTCAAAAAAAAAAAAAAAAAAAAAAAAAAAAAATCTAAGGACTAAGTTTAACAAACAAAAATGGACTTCAAACAAGGGACCAGGGCACCACGGATATGCTTTAACTTGGCCTTGGCGGCCAACACCCTAAGGAAAAAGCCAAGTTCCCGCCAAAGCAGACCGTCTCCGTCGGGAATGAGACGGGAAGGAGACGTGAATGTTTTATCTGAAAAGAACCTGTCCACTCCCGAGCTCCAGGCGGAACACGGGCGGGGCTGACACAGACGCAGGAGCTTTTATAGATGTAAAATATTTTATTTGTAAATGGTGATCTTCTAAATCTGTGTCCACAAATTCCAAAACCCATAACACTCTGTATACTTCAAAAAATTCAATTTTTGCCAACATTAGGTACTATTATACAGAACAGAAAACAAAAACCCGGTAGGACAAATACTGGTAGGATGTCAGGATATTGTACAAGAGAAGAAAAATATTCAAGAAACAAATTTCATACAGCTATTTATCAAGAGAAAAATATATACAATTGATTTATTCTGTAAGATAAAAATACATCATGCCATATACATTACAAGTTCAGAACTGCGTCACTGATAGACCGACAGTTCACAGCTCACTTGAATTGTGCACACAGAAACTTCATTTATACTCAGCCTGTGAAGTGTCCGTACCAGAATTTTAAGTACAAAATAAAAAGCTAACCTGGTTCAAAATGCTGATTAAGTTTCTACAAGCAAACACAAAACAGTGTGTGTTTTTTTTTTTTATTAAAGAAATGTAAACAAACAGTTCATACAAACACATTTTAAAATTACATCTTCCAAAACCCTATCGGCCCGGGTCCTGCAGCCACAACTGTGATCGAATCTCGCTTTTTTTTTTTTTCTTTTTTCTCTTTTTTTCCTTTTCAAATGTTTGTGTTAAATAGAAGGCTAGAGAGTTAGACTGGAGCCCTGCTACATGATCTAATACGTTTACATGATTCTCTGTGGCTTGAAACAAAGTTCTAATCAAAACTACTTTTGCTGAAGAAAAGTTCAGCCTCCATTTGGGTGTATCTTGAAGCAGTTATTCACAGTTATCACAAATCGTAAGCACAAAAAAACCTGAAGAAGTAGGGATGCAACAATAGAATATGAAAACATTAGTTTAAATTACCAAAACGGCTATAAAAGGTGGAGTCACAGCCCACACTCCGTTCTATCGGAAGGTGTATAAAACAATTAAGTACTAATAGACCGTAGTTTGCAAAAAACCCCAAATACTCTAGGTTGAAGTTTTGGTTATTACAGAATTATAATGGCATATTTAACAACACAAAGTTGTATTGTAACATCCCCGTGAACATTTTATAAGCACCCGAGCTGCTGCGGAGCCTGGTAGCATTTGGTCAATACTATTTTTATACTGTATTTTTTTTCTTCTCAAAATATTTACATATTTGTACAAAGTAACAGAGTTTGTTAGTTCTGCAGGTAACAGCAGCAGCTTGGCTTTCTTCTAACTTTTATTTAAAAATAGCTTCATTCACTTATTCAATAATAAATACAAAAAGTTTCTCTTATTTTACAGAAATCAAAAACTACAATAAACTGACTCATGGAATCAAGTATTTAAACGTGTTTTAGTGCAAGTTATCGCCCCTTAGCTCCGTCCCTAAGGAAGTCGTTGCAGTACATTCCTTGTTCAGTGGTGTCTACTTTATTTAAAAAACTTTTAAGTTAGAGGGCCTGCCCCTTTTTCAGATAAGGCCGTGGCCAGCACTTTGGACGTATCTCCCTTTCGCTGGTGATCTCAGTCTTACATTCATAGGAAGCCCCCACCCTGGGGCCCGGCAGCCCGCGGCTCTCCGCCCCAGTAGAAGTTTCTCCTCGGTGAGACTCGAGAACAAAACGAAACACAACAAAACCCACCCGCGGAAAGAAGGAGGAAGGAAAGAGAAAGCAGAAAACAAAAGTGCTGGGCCGTTCCGGGCCATCCCGGCGGCTCCCGCCCGGGGCCGAGGAGCCGGGACTCCCAGAAGCTCGCTTCAAGAAGTCACACAACAGAAAACAAACATCTCTTTCTGTCTGCAGAAGTCAAACGGTGCGTCGAATCGCTTCTTCGTGGGGACGAGCCGCCCGCCGAACGGCGAGGAGTGCGTTCAGTTCATCCACTTCCGGCAGTTCACGGCCCCGCAGTGACACGGAATCTTGTGCTGGTCGTCCTCGAAGTCGAACTTGTAGTCGTAGCACAGCTGCCGCGGCAGAGACACGGCGTGAGCGGGACGAAGGGGCCGCGCCTCGGTCCGCCCGGTCCTCACGCCGGCAGCGCGGCAGGTGGACGGGAGGCCGGGCCGGGTCGCGGGGGCTCTGGGGACCCGGGGACCCGGGGACCCGGGAACGAGAACCACCCGGGGCCCCGGGAGGCACCGCCCGCAGGCCGGGCCAGCCCGAGGAAGGGAAGGCAGGCTGGGGAGAGGCGCGTTCCACGGCTCCACGCGGCCCCCACGCTCCCTCCCCCATCACCCTCGGGCCGGACGACCCATCCCTGCCAGCGGACCTCGTTTTCCTCTGTCCTCGCTTAAAAGAACGTTTACGGAGGGCCTTCCTAGGGTGACCGGCCCCGCCGTCAGGTAGGTGGGGGTCCGCATGGCCACCCTGCTCACACACAACCCCAGGTGGCCCAGCCAGAAGGGAGGACCCACACCCTCCGGGGCCCTCCTGACTCAGCACACCCCGAGTACGGCGCCGCTCGCCGAGACCTCCTGGGACACCGAAAGGGGACACCACGGAACTCACGCAGTAGCCTCCCCGAGCAACCGAACTACTTAGCACCTGTTACCGGGGCCTTGAGGGGTCCTTCAAGGAAACCTTCTCCACGGTACACGAAATGAGGCGGGGGCTCAGAGAGGCTGAGCCACCCACTCAAGATTCCTCAGGCGGGAAGGGGAAGGATGGGCCTGGAGCTCACGGGGCCTCCGAGCCAGGTTCTCAGGAACCTCCCCTTGTCTACTCATCAAGATACTTTGAGATGCACAATGGGCCTTGTGTAAACTCTTGATTTGAAAGAGGGGATTCCAAAAAGACCAAAAACCTACAAGAACGACCCCAGAGCTCTATTCAAAGGGCCGGGGGTTCCAACAGTGTGAACACACGCAGGCCCCGGAAACCCCCGGGAGAGGGCTCCAGAAACCCACGGTGCTCGGCGTTCCCGGGTTGAAACGTGTGGTGATCGCGTTTGTGGGACACGGGCTTCGGAAACAAACGAGTGGTCTAGACTAGAAATAACCTTAACGGGGGAAAGGCGTCTGTGAGACCAAAGAAACAAATGTCAAGTTCGGCATCCAGCATTTTGAAGAAAAGAAAGAATAACACAAGAGCCAAGCTGTTTGAAAATCTTGAGAAAAACCTGGAAGCTCGTCTCGATCCAGTGTGTGAATGAATTCAAGCAATCCGGACCCACATGCTGCCCCCGAATTGGCCACCCACAGCCTTACGGTGGCCTCCTGTGAGCCGTAACGTCCCCGGAGGCCACGATCCCATTTCCTCAGACATCAGTTCGATGACAGGTAAAATCTTTAAGGAGAGGGACGTTGCCCAACTGTGACCAAGGGGGTAAGACACGGGAAAATGATGCCAGGCGGGCGACGCGGGGATGTGGCGTTTGGGGAGCACGGCATGAGGGAATCGGGAGGAGCCGGCCTCAAACACTGCAATGCTTCCATGAGGAGGAAGGTGGCGCTCGAATGTCCCTGGGTGAAGCGCCAGGGCAGCAGCCTCTGACCTACCACGAGGAGAATTTCTCTAGCAGCAAAGACTGTGGAAAACAGCGGGCCAGGCTGACTGTTCAAAGCAGGGAACTCCGTGTGGGGATGAGGACGGAGCAGACACGACCCACTCTCTTACCTCCTCTCCCTTCTGGATCCTCCGGTTGGAGCTGATGATAATTTTGTGTCCCCTCTCAAAAGTCACCACTTCTGCCACGCAGTTGGGCGCACACGAATGGTTGATGTATCTGCAAAGCCACCGTTTCAGAAAACTGTTTATTAGGAAACAGCTGGAGGCAGCGTCAAAAACTTTCAGTTCTTAGGGAAAACTTGTGCCTGAGACAGTCCTACCTGCCCATCAATAGAACAGACCAATCAGACAATTTTAGATCAAAATTCTTGCCCGAACTTATCTGCCCTGAATGTTTCATCGCGGAGGCTGTCATGAGCATAGGGGGCCCAGTGAGCCCCACCTCCTGGACCAGACTCCTCGCCTCACCTGGCAGGCCCTCCGGTGAGCGTCGCGTCGATCACGTGGTCACTATCCATGCGGAACATGTACACGCCGCGGTTCTGCAAGAGAAAAGTCAGAAACTTCTCCACGTGCACGTTCACCGCAGGGAGACTGAGTCGGGGGGAAGGGAAGCGCGGCCCGATCGCGCTCACTGTGCGTTCACACAGCCGGTCAGCTGACATTTGTTTGCGTGCTGTGAATGTGCGTCAACGATCGTGAGGCAGCGCCAGGTTCACTAACCTACAGGTCTATCTAGGCAAACAGTACCACCAACTGAGTAAGGGAAGACTGACAGAAAAAAGCAAGGAAAACACAAGAACGTCCAGATGTGCCTTGTGGTCCAAAGTGAACGTAGCAGGACAGATTAGGCCCCGTCTCCAGCTTTTAGCACAGGGACAGGGAAGAGGAGGTCACTTACCTGAGACTCGTACAGCTTCTCCTTTCTGTTGGCAACTTCATTTCGAATGATAGTCCCGATGTACTCGATGACCATGGTGTGCTTCTCGATGTCTCTAGCAGCATACAGGCCCAGCCCCTGCAAAAGGCAGAAAAGGAAAAGAAAAGGTACGTACACTACCTCAGTTACCACTTCAACTTCCTGGACAACAAACAGATCATTTCCTTTCCTACAAAGACCACGTCCTAAGTGCAGTGCTAAAGACTTCGCCTGAACTCAAGTGCTCTTTTCTAGTGAATACACATACCTCCCTATGAAACTGAAACAATCCTGCCACTTAAAGTAATGCCACAACTACCTGTCTCAGTCTCGTATCCTCACACGAAATTCTTTTTTTTTAATGTTTTATTTTTCGTTTTTGAGAGAGAGAGAGACAAGAGTGTGAGCGGGGGGAGGGGCAGAGAGAGAGAGGGAGACACAGAATCCGAAGCAGGCTCCAGGCTCTGAGCTGTCAGCACAGAGCTGGAACTCACCAGCGGTGAGATCGTGACCCAGGCCAAAGTTGGACACTTGACCGACTGAGCCACCCAGGCGCCCCGTCACACACAATTCTTAAGACATATTTACAGACTAGCACCGCTGGCTGCCCACAGTCTGCCGACGTCTTATCTTGCGTGTAATTCGTGCTGAGATCCCACCAACTAAACACGCTAACGGCTTCTGGTATTCATTTTCTCCCGTTACCATTTCCAAAAGGGCACGACAGGATAGTAAACTTAACAAATCAGAAATAGGACTAATCACAGGGGTTATTAATACTGCAGTCAGGTTGCAGATCTGGCGAGGAGTTCCTGGGAGCCAGGGCAGAAGGAGAAGCAGGAAAAGGAGGAAAGTTGGAAAGACATAAAGTTCTTCCAGAAGGGAATCTTCTCCCCTCAAGTTTTGAGTCCTGAGAAATGTACAGGAGTCTGAACTGGCTAAAAACACTGAAACAGGTCTCTCGTTTGGCAATTCAGTGTCTATGCCAGGGGCCTAATAAATCACATTCCATTATGCACGGTTTTAGGGTTTCAGCATTACAAATTCTGGAAAAATAACAGACTGAAAGAAATACAACTTCTATGGACATTTGACATTTTCTTGTCCCGATGTGAGTCTGCCTTCTCTGCTCAAACTGGCCGGAAGACAGCAGGAACAGAGTAGGGAAAGAGCATGTGCTAACTGGGAGGGTCCCGAGGGGCAGCGACATCCAGCGGCCACAGTGGGGCACACAGTACCAGGCGCCTTAGACACTTTGGTGTGTGAATTCTCTTTTGGTGAAAAACAAAAAAAAATTACGCAATTTATCTGTTCAATTCCAGGTCTGAGGTGAATGAACCAGAACACAAAAAGTAACACGTATACAGATCAATATAATTTCATTTGAGAGCGGATAGGGAGGGGCGCCTGGGGGGGGCTCAGTTAAGCGTCTGACTTTGGCTCGGGTCATGATCCCGTGGTTCCGAAGTTTGAGTCCCGCACCAGGCTCTGTGCTGGCAGCTCAGAGCCTGGAGCCTACTTCGGATTCTGTGTGTGTGTGTGTCTCTCTCTCAAAAATAAATAAATATTAAATAAACTTAAAAAAAAAGGACAGGGAGATCAATGAAAAAGAACAGAGAATCCCCAGTAGGTCCGTGCATATGTGAAAACTGAATGCGTGATAGTTGTGAGCAGTATGGTGGTATCATGATCAGTGCAATGTGGGAGGATTATTTACCAAATGGTGCTTCAACTCGTTATTCAATGGAAAAACTAAAATTGTCTTAAACAAAAAATCTCTGAACTACAGATACCTAAGAGCCACATATACAACATAGCCCACTGTCTTCACCAAGACTAGAAGCTATAGAAAAGTATATACATTTGACTATGTGAAAATTACAACCTTTTTTAAACTTTCCTTTTATTTTGAGAGACAGAGAGCAAGGGGGGGAGGGCGGGGGAGGGGGGGAGAGAGAGACAGAAAGAGAGAGAGAGACAGAGAGAGAATCCAAGCAGGCTGCATGCTGTCAACACAGAGCCCGACACAGGGTTCAAACGTATGAACTGTGAGATCACGACCTGAGCTGAAATCAAGAGTCGGACACTCAACTGACTGAGCCACCCAGTTGCCCCTCAAAATTAAAACGTTTCTAAAGAAAAAAGAAACCCTACTTTCTAACAGGCAAAGGATGTTTTATAGGGCAATTCCTCTGTTAGCACAAGTTCTTAAGGACCGGGAAACACGGGAGTATGTAATTTATAAAAGAGCAAATCCAAATGGCGCACGTGAAAAGCTGCACGCTCATTCATCAGCTGGAAACTGCAGTTAAGGAAGGGGTATCAGGCTGGCAGAAACGTAAGAAGACCGTGGCACTACAGGTGGGAAGGGAAGAAGAGAGACCGTCTTCCGGGCACTGGAAGAAATGTGCATTTGCAGCCTTTTCAGAAAACCTAACACGAAAAGTACATATGCTTTTACACAGTCCTCTCACTTTTGGGAATATTCTCCAAAGAAGTGAATCTACCGATATGCGGGGGTATTCGGTACGAGAGATTGGTGGCACTGCTGTTTTGGGAAAAACCGTAAGCAAAGCAAACGTTTATCGGCTGTGGGACGCTTGAATTAGTTACAGCTCAAGGGCATCGTGGAACCTCACAGCCATTAGAATGAAACACCACTCCCTCAGCCACCCTAGACGTTCCTCGGAGGACTGGCGCATCAACGATGCTGCAGAAAGCGTAGTTGAATGACCCCACCGGCACATCTGTGCCCGGATGTTTCTGCACTGTTAGGACAGTACGTGGTGCAGACTCAACACCGGGGTAAGAAATCACGGAAACGACAGTGAGGGGGTAAGACCGACCGTGAGGAATGGTAAGAGTGGGTGGGCTACTGGGGAACGTTTCAAATGGAAAGGACACACCGCCGGGAGTGGACCACTGGGTTCCCCAGGAATTGGAGGCACTCTGCTCTTGAGGCAACAGCAGGAAGGAAAGACAGCGTATCTGTAATTTGAAAACCAAGCATCAAATAGAAACATCAAGAGCAGAAAGAGATCTCAGGCATAAAATTTTAACACAAAAGAAAGATCAGTAGATAAAGTAGAAGTCACAGAACAAGGACAAGGGAACCAAAACCGGAGGGGGAAGGAGGAGGGCTGGTGGAGACAGAAGTTCTCGACTGCCTTTGCTCGCACTGATCACCCGGGGCCCCACCTCAGGGGCCAGACTGTCAGGTCTCAGAGGTCTCAGGTGACGCTGCTAGTCTGGGGTCCCCACTGTGAGATCTTGGATCTCGTGGGTCCAGTACCCGTCTACAGGTTCAAACAGAAAGAAACAGAGGAACTTGCGAAAGAATTAATGAAGAAACACTTCCAGACTGAAGGCCACAAGTTCCAGGTCAAAAAGGGTCTGGTAGGAAAAACAGCAGTAATTTTTTTAAAAAATGACCCAAACCTAACCACATTTTTTGTAAAATGTCCAAATACCAAGAACAACAACGAGATCCTAAAATCTTCCCGAGAGGAGGAAAAAGGTTCCAACGAAGGATCAAGAATCCCACTGAGTCCACACGGCGCAATACAGGTCAGATTTCTATTTTGAGGAGCTCACACTGGGTGTGGGTGGGACGGGGTGGCAGGTGACAGCAGGGTGACAGCCAGAGAGTGGACCTGAGGGAGCTCTTCTGGGGGGAAAGGCAACGAAAGCGGACGACGCTCTGGACCCGGGCCTACCGCGGCCAAGGCGCACGAGCCGCGCGCACGAGGACAACGTGCACACGATTGGCTCTAGGGCAACGGGAGCTTCGGAATCCCATCCGGGGACATCGGGAGGGAGACACCGAGCAGGCGGCTCAGGAAGGATGGGCCAGAGATGTCAACTCACACGCTCGGCCTACAAACGGCTCTCTCTGGAGGGGATGCGACAATGTACGCACCAGCACACGCGGGGGCTTTCCTGCCAAGAGGCTTCCGAAAGAGAAGTCCCCGACCTGGAGCACCTTTTGAAAACACTCCTCTGTATCTCTCCTGAGTACCCAGTAGCCCTGGTGAACTCTCCACGGATCCATACGTGCAAAGCACAGCGCCACCTGCCTCCTGCCTCCCACGAGCTTTCATGGAGACGCACAGGCGAGGATCCCAGGGGCCCTTCCTTTCGGGCGGGGGGGGGGGGGGGGGGGTGGGGGGTGGGCATCGTGCTCCAGGAGACACACGGAGTCCCCCAGTGTTACCAACCGACGAGATCTGACGGGGTGGTGGCGATGCGGTTCCACTCCCGCAGCCACGGGACCCACGTCCTCCCTCCCGCCCCGACGGCACACTACGCCCTCACCTGGATGCGGGACCGGGCCAGGTACACGTTGGACTTCCACTCGGTCTTCATCTTCCGGTACTGCGAGGACTTAGAGTGCACAAACTGCTTGCTGTAGGGCGCGTTCAGCTCGCCGGTGACCGTGCTCTGAAAGGACTTGGAGGTGCTGGTGCTGTTCAGGGTGTGAGGTCTGCACGCAGCGGCACGTCAGCAGGAAGAAATAAAAGGAGAACTGAAGACATCTCCGAATGACGCCAAGCCCGTCGGTTCAAGGTCTTACTGACGAGAACGCACATGGAAAGCCGCCTAGCAGAGCCACACGGCGGGTTCTCTGATGCGGTCGGCACAGACACAGCCAGAGACAGCAGGGTTTGTAAGCAGCAGACAAGTCAAGCACAGAAACCACTAATGCGCCTAGAAACCCTGGGCTGTACTATGTGAAGTTAAAAGAAAATACCTTAACACAAACCTCTTGACATGGGCACTCATTTTAGGTTCCGATCGGGCGCAGCCTGTGGGGTTAACGGCAAGAGGAAGCTCCATGAGAGGGTTGCGGCCGTAGCGGAAGGTGTAGTTTTCACACGCCTCAACCCCAGGCAGCTGAAAAGGAGCAGAACAGACGGAGGGTTCGTTTACTGACCCAGACCGCAGGCCACGGCGAGCTGGCCAAAGGACGCCTCGGCTTGAACTTCTGCGGAAATAACCGGTCGACATACTCCCGGTTCACAAAACGGTCCTCTAGCTGGCGTTAACACAGCAGCCCGCACTTGGATGTGTTTCGTTGTTAACACACACATTTCAGACCTTAGTAAACCCTGGCGAACGCTCCCTGAAGACAAGTATTAACCCACGGAACAACCACACGCCAGCCAACACACGTGCCTGGTTTTTGGATCTGACTGTTCCGGCCCACGCGTGGGGAGCGGACTACTTCACAACTTCGTTCTTTCAACTTTTAGATCTTCGTTTGGAGTTTTAAAAGTAAATAGTTAAACAACATTTTGTAAGGTCTACTTTCTTGATTTCTCACTTCTTCCACGAGTTATCACACTCAATTCCCTGAGAGTGTAGGTGGTACCCTAAGAAATTTACTTGTAAAATAATTTTATGGTAGAAGTCTTTTCTAGAATTTATTACTTGTGAACATATTTCTCTACAGACCTGAAAGCCATGCATCGTTTAGAGCCCTTGCTTCTACCGAAGCAAGAAAGTGGGCACATAACTCAGCGGCTTTTGGGGTGTCCTCTGCTTCTCCAAAAAACCAAAACTGCAACCAAAACAAAACCCACGAACATCGATGATTTTTTCTTATTCAAAATACTGCCTTATAATCATGCAGTTTCCCAAAAGCATTGTGTAGACTCACTGGCAAACAGGCTTGTAATCCTAAAAGATTGCAAAGACATGTCAGAGACGGCCTGGTGCTCCTGCAATCCAACTGCCCTCTGGTGACCGGCCCTGGCATGGGGCAGGAACGTGGCCACCAGCACCCCAGCGTCGGGGACCGGACACACCAACATTGCTAAGTGCAGGGAAACGCGAGGAAGCAGAGGGGACGAGGGTCCCCTCCCCCACCCAGCGCTGCCTGAATACAAAACAACGCTCCGTCCTTGCCCCTGCCTTGCCCGTGCCCTTGAAGAGACCCTGAAAGTTGTGAGCCACCTCGCGGAGTGACCACGAACATTCACTGAGGTTTTCCGATGCGTCGCGGGTGCCTCGAGAGACACGAATAGAGGCGGGAGCGAATGCACAGGCAGAGCACAACCTCAAAGTATCAGGACCGTGACGGCTTGTGTTAAAACGGTCCCCCCCAAGGAACACCACGTGCAACCAGAAAGGTGATCTGACGCCCCATCTCGCCCGAGATACTCACGGACTCCGCGATCCGCACCACCGCGGACACCGTTAGGCCAAACAGGTCTTCTCCCTTTAAATATGCTGGAAAGAGCTGGAGCATTTCAGACTGTTTTCTCACACACGCCACGGGCTCCAAAATTTTATCCCAAACACCTACATGTGGCCAAAACAAACAAAAACAAAACTGTTTACAACAAACTTGATCTCCGCTCAACAGAGAGGAAAACGGGATAAAGTCGAAAACCGGAGCAAAATGAAGACTGAGCCTCCGAGACGTCCCAGTTTCCACGTAAGGCCTTGGAGGCAGTGACCCGACGAACCTGGTATTATCCGCTGGTCAGGTGGCAGTTTATGTCAAGACTTTAGGAAATTTTGGGGGGAGGAATGTGTCACATTTAGGAACTTAAACAGTGAAAGCAGAAAGAAAGTTTAATGTAACAAATTCATGCAAGAAGTTCATTCATCTTCATACTAGGCACGTAACTTTAAATTTTTAAATGATTAGTCTAATTAGCAGTGTATAGAAATACATTTCTTTTTTCTCAGATTTAAATTAGAACAGGAAATTGGTATTTCCACCAGAATTATCTTCAGGGCATTTTCATACATTTTTATAAAAATCGCTGGGAAAAAAAAAAGCAATTCCCAGGACTTTCTCCATCAATAAAATGACGGCTTAGGTTTCACGCTATGGTCAAAATTAAGCGTCTAATTACTCGCTGCTAATATGTTTAACGTCTGACGCTACTCGCACAAGGCAACGTACAGAAGATGCTTTGAATATGGCTCCCGCCCTCTGACCCAGAAGGCCCCGGTGCAAACAACAGGCAATCTTCGCGTACAAACCACCGGTTTATCAACTAACTGTGTGTTCAAACACATACTCTGATTTTCAGCAGGTTCGGCAAAGTGGCACGGCGAGGACAGCAGGTGCAATACCTCAAAGAAGGGAAGATTTGCACGTGTCCGTGAAAACCCCACATCTGTGCTGAGGTGGTCTGAGGCAAGCACGAGACAGCACACGGGAACCCGGGCGCGACCCGTCTCTGCGGGGCACACAGCGCGACGTTACCTTTAGGGGAGGAGTCGCTCAGGACCAGGTCTTCGTGGCCTTGCTCCACGATTCGGATGACGAACACCGGGCGCCCCTCCTTCTCCTCGATGGAGCACAGGTAGCGGCAGCGCCTGTTGGCGTAGCGGGTGCTCCAGTACAAGCGGCTGGCCTCGTAGCCCACGGGGAAGAGCGCCTTGGGGGAATGGAACGCCTGCATCTGCTGTGGGAGCAGCTGGCCGATCGTGTGGAAGATGAGGCTTCCTACGCGGAAGGTGTGGTCCCGCTCTCCTCGCTGCACGATGCTAGCGATCTGTCGCACCTCGTCGCGTTGAACGTAGACCCGTCTGAAGACCGCGAAGTAACTCAGCTCCTGCTCGTGAATTCCCTTTGGTTTGTGCACGGGACACAGCATCGTTTTATCCTTAAAAAACATGCATTGTGCTTTAATGGCGCAAGTGAAGTGGTAAATGTTGGCGCACCGAAATCTGTGGCATCCGCTGGTGGCGCCCATTTTATGGCAGAAGACGCACTTCATCTGCAGGCCCCTCCTCAGCGCCAGCTCCACGTTTATCAAGGCCCCGGCCTGGGTCTCATAGACCTCCGTGGACCACAGCGCACAGTTCAGGTGGACCCACACGTCCAAGTCAAGGTTGAGCAGTCTTGCCGGTCCGTCCGTCAATCCATCACCCTCTTCGTGGCAAAAGCAACACTTCCGATAGTCTTTGGGCACAGGGTCAGGCTTAAGGGACGTGCCCAGCTTCTTCAAAAACTCGTCGATTTCATCCTCACAAGGGGGTTTGAATGTCCCCTTGGGGATTACAATGTGGATGCTCCACTTCTTCCATTTCATCCCTCTCCACTTTTTATTAATCGGCCTACAATCTTCAAACCCACCGTGGACAGTTCTTAGCCGAGGCTTTAACTTGACTGTCACCTTAAGCTCGTCTGGCTTGGCCTCTACTTTGGCTGCTTCAAAAGCCGGAGGGAAAGTGATAGGGGGTGACGCGGGGGGAGAAGCTTCTTCCTGGAGCTGCGGGAGGCAGTGCACGTCCAAGGTGGAGATGTTGTTACTGTACTGGTGAAACGCTTTGGAAGGCGTCTCTCTTACAGGCGACTGTGGCAACGGAGGGGCGGATTCCTGCACAGGAAGCAAGAGCAGCTCTAGAGCAAGAAGCCGAGCGGCAGGCTTTCACGGGGCCTGGGCCCGGGGGACAGGGAAAGGCTCTCTGAGCGAGCGTGAGGGGTTCGCGCACAGCAGAAGCGGCCGCCCAACCCCGAGGGCGTTGATGAGGGCAGGACAGTGCTGGGGGTCCCTCCCCTGGCCTGCTGGACAAAGCCGTTATCTCTGGAGAACATTCTGCTCCTACACCTTCTCGGACACTCCTGTCTACCCAGGAGAGACCCAGAAATTTCCACGCTGAAGAGGGGCTAGCTAATTCGTACAATGGAGCAGTGTCTTTTGTTAAACCAAACAAGAACTTGGGAACGTGACCTTCTCTGAGCTTCTCTGCACTCTCTGAACTTCCTGACTGCTAACCTTAGGTTGAACTAATCGGCACAGATGTGAACGAAGGGGCAGCAGTCCCTGCCCTCACATCACACGTCACTCTTCTGCACGGCTGCCCGGCTGCGACCCCGCTGCCTGGAGAGGTGAGCTCAGAGGACGCCCCAGGACGTTTTCCCCGGGGACACGGTCTCACCCCCGACCCACGGGGCTCCCCTCTTCTCACCTCCCCCCGGCCCCCAGCCAGGTATCTGAAGAGACACACCTCCCGTAACTCCAGAAGCAGGCAGGAACAGCGCACCAAATTACAAATTATCTGGTAAAAAACCAACTCCTCTTCTTATAGAGGCTGACGTATTTCAATTTCAAGTCTAAACCTATTTGACACATAGCTTGATTTCATTATACTGGAGACTACTGCCTGTTACAAAAATAAGAGTCTCCAGAACCTTCTTCCAGTAAAGACAGAACAGTGATCTGCAGGAAGGGCTGTCAGCACCACCTCACGGGAAGGCTTCCTTCAGCATGAATGGTTAAGGACGGTTCCCCGCATCAGCCACACACTCAGATACACTTCAGTCACACGGAGGCAAGTAAAGGAGACCATCTCCACCACGACGTGAACACGATGCTTTCTCCCCAAAACACACGAGGAGATTTAAATTGTGTTTATGAACAGGTTTTCCCGTCAGGGTAAGATCAATACGAGTTGTGATTATTGTTGTAATTCAATTAAGATATTTTTAATTAAAGAAATAAAACTAAAGGCTGTATGACTATTAGTGTTTTAGTCAATTCTGAACTTTCAAGACAGAATTCAAGCCTACTCGCCTCGTCGTGGAAGCGGCATTTCTCTGAAACAGCACGGGCCTCCCTGCCTCCACCCGCAGCACATCTCCCTCGATTTCCCGCACGCAGAGAGCTATGAACCTGTTCTGCTCATTAACGTAACCCAAAAGCACGGAAGTCACTAGCTATACCTTGTTCACTAACAGACACCAGCCTAATTTTACCTTGCTTTCTGAGTTTTTTGCTTGTGTGGATGAGGCATAAAGAACGAAGCAGTTATTACTACAGAAGACAATGTCCTTCTCGACTCTGTGGGAGCTTTCTCGGGAATCCTGAAAAGCAAAGAGAAACGTGTAAGGATCTCAACAAATCAAAATTTCGTAAAAACAAGGTCTGTGCATTGTTGGTTTTTATGCTACGTTAAAAGTGAAAACAGCTCTCTGTCCTAAAAGTAAAAAAAAAAAAAAAAAAACCACACGCCAATACCTGGCATCTAAAAATTTAGCCAAAGAGAAAATAAATTTACGAAAATAAACTCGATGATCCATATTCACTCTTTTTAGAAATATGCTGTTCTCATAGTATCCAACCGGAGAGTCCACGGTAGCTATTTGGTTTTAACCTAAAGCATGTCCGGCACATGCTGAGGCTACTTCCCAGAATGTGGGTCCCATGGAGCCCCCCACAGGCGGACTCTTGGCGGACACAGGAGCGAAAAAGCAGCATGTGGGACCCTTTCGGTGGAGGCGGGTGGTGGGCTCAGAAGGAATGCTGAAGTACCTTGTTTACGAAGGCCAGATCTCTGAAAGATTTCCTCACGCCGCCTCCAAGAATAACCACTTTACAGTGACAGCACCACTGTGGTCTGAGGGCCGCGCCTTCTGCGATACCGGAATCCTTATATCCAGAAAGACCTAAATGCAGGAGTCTTTCATTGGTGATCGCAGGTGACCAATAACACAATGTGGTATAAGGTGTAAAACTGCACGGTACCGACCCACAACGCGGCTCACTTAACTTCCCTTCTATCATCCTTTTTGAGCGGTTACAGGACCCATATTACAGGAGCACATGTACTCTCAAGCAGCTGGGGAACCGCTCGAACGTGCGAGCACGAGAGAAAAGCGATGCACCATGCTGGGTTAATATCCACCCTACGTGTGAGGTGGGGGTAGGGGAGGTGGGTACTACTTTTGCTTGAGGGTTAAGACGATGAAAAATGTTCTATGAAGGATGAAGAGGCACAGGTAGGCGGCTAAGTTTGATGTGCGAAGTCACAGAGGGGTGAGCAGAGTCCCAGGGCCCAGATAAAGACGTGGGGATGCAGGCCAGGCACGCTCGGAGCACAGCGTTCATGCAGGGCGTGAAGGCAGAAAGGGAGAACAGGGGACGGGAGTGTGACAGAAGCAGGTGGAGGCCGGGAGTTCAAAGACCCCACACAGACCACCCTTGGGGTTCCCAGAGGAGGCCCGCGCGGAAGCTGCCAGGTTGTGGGGGCGGGGCGGGGACGGACAAGATCCCGAGGGACCGGGGCAAGGGGGATGGCGCAGGGGAGCTGGGCAGGTCTGAGGAGCCGGCAGGTGCCAGCACGGCCACGGGAAGAGGCCTCACGGGGGGCGGAAGGAAGAGGGGACACACTGCCGACGCCAGCCGCGTGTGCGACAGGGGAAGCGGCGGTCGGTGCGGCGGGCGCTCGGGGAGCTGGCGTGCCAGCACCTCCTGGGGGACGACGTGACAGGACGTCCATCCCAGAGCGCTGAGGCCAGCACGCCACAGACGACAAAACGCCCGCGGACGGTTAATTTACCCAGGACCACACACCAACACGTCACCTGGTAGTTGTTAAAAACTAAAGTGGGATTTTAACGAGAACCAGCTTAACCCGAGACTCAAGGGCGAACTCGAGGTCAACGGGACGCAGAGCAGCTCACCATCGCTCGCTGGACGGAACGGCACGCTGGGCGGCTTCAGCCGGTAAGAGCTGGCTGATCTGGGAGGGTTTGCAGATCCTGGCGGAGGCCCACGAAGAAATATATGCTGTCGACACTCCAAGCCTGGGTTTACTCTGTGGCTACTGACCAAACCCACGGATGGAACATCTGGACCATTACTGACCTCATAGCTGTTAGGAACTCGGACGTGGAGAAGGTCGGAAAACGCAGCCACGACGCTGCTAATGTTCTGAAACAGAGGCGTGAACGCTGCGTCACCCCCACCGAGGGCAACGGTGAGCCACGGAAGCCAACTGCATCCTTCCGTGGCTGTCAGCCGTGGGACGCGTACAGTGGTAAAGTGCGAGCAAACCCAAGCACGTCTACATAGGCTTAAGAGTCTCGGGAAAGAAGTCATTTGAATGGCGCAGCATCCCAAGAACACCTGTCTAAAGGGAAATCCTCACACGGGGATCCCAGCTAATGTTAAGTATTTGCACGAGCACCGACCTCTTCCGGCTACCTTCCTATGTGACGGGCGGAACGGACGCCACCAACAGGAAGGAGCTAGACCCTGTCGGTTCTCACAGCTGGGCAGAAACCTCCTGGGCGTGGTCTCTGCCCGGCGCTGACAGCCCACGGGGATGGGTGCCGTCACGCCAGCACCAGGTTCTGTCGGTGGCCAACACGACCTATCACTGGGCTCAGTGTGGCTGCCAACATCCTCACAATTGATGAGAGAGAGAGAGAGAGATTCTCGGCAATTTAGTAGTATTCGACAGCAGCGGCTGCCAAAACCTCTGTTGTTGATAAAATGCCTTCTCACTGCTTCATCTCATATGTGTGCTCATCAAAAGGTTCCTCTCTCCAGTGCACACGCTTTAATAAAAACACGAGAACGCGAGCTTCGTTCTGCCCTGGCTCCGGCGAGCCCGCCGTGGCGCTCGGAAGCAGCCTAGATGGCTACGGTGACTACTGACCCTACACCTAACTCTGAGCTTCTGTCCTCATGACCCTGCTGCACACGCCTTGTTGTCAGCCACCTGACACACCTTTAAAGACAGGGACAGAGTTTCCAACGTGAAAAAGTTGCTTCCTCCTCACCTCAGCAGCTGTAGGATGCAGAGTAATCGCCACAGATATAAGACCCGATCTGGGACCGTTTGGAGAGGAACCAAAAGGCGGTGTGAAAAATAAAGTGCCAGGCTCAGTCTTGATGTCATTCCTTCTAGATTCCAAACCTTAAAGGGGGGGGGGGGGGAAGGAAGGAGGAAAAGGGGAGAGAGGGAAAGAAGGGAGGGAGGGAGGAAGGAAGGAAAGGTGGGTTGAATGTTAATGCTCTTGAGAACCCAAAGGTGGACATCAGTCAACTGCCACACTGGAGGAGAAACAACGCGGCTGAGTACTCCCCTACCTTTGCCAGTACTGCTAGGAAGGATCGGGATGATGGGGGATGGCACAGGCTCCGGGGGCTCCTCTTTGACCGACGACAAATCTGGGTATCTGCTCACGTCCATCCCAACCACACTCTCAGGAGAGGACGACGGAACGAAACTGTCAGGAGTGTCCCGACCACCAGCGTGATCCTGTATCCTGAGAGGAGGACAAACACGACACACCGACATGTGCAAACCCACCACGGCGGGGTGAAGGTGGGGGCTTCCTGCACCGACCCAGCCCCATCCGCGAGCATGACTGTAAGAGTCCTTCGGATAAAGGCAATAATGCAAGAAGGCAACGAACAGGTTCAGGGCCAAGCGAGAAATCTCCCGGAAAAAGATACAAGAAATACATTCAACTTAAATGGTAGGTTTCGTCTGACTGAAGCTCCAGAATCTAGATTTCAAGACCCGCCAACAAAAGATTTAACGTTGAGGTTACAACGTGGCAGAGAAAGGACGGATACTCCTACCTCTGCCAAGTTCCAGATCCCGGAGACTGTGGGAGCAGTCTGCCTCGGGAAAGGAAAGAGCCAGGCCACACGCCCCACAGGCACACCCGCAGAGCCCGCTGTGCCGATGTGCAGAGCGGGAACATGGGGGAAACTTGGTCACTGTGGTCATAAGCCTTTACTTTTCTTAACCGATCAAGTATGGTGAAAAGAAGAGAATGGTCAAGCCCAGGAAGCTAGAGGTTAACCAGCGCAACTGAGGCCAGAGGGTAAGTGCAGCCTCAAGCTAATGCTGTAGGATACCTCCCAAATCTGGGGTCTCCCACTGGTCCCCCAGGAGAGATGCTGTCGTGCGGAGGGAGGATGTGTGCAGGAGCACTGTAAGGAAACCTGAGAGAGGCTTCCAGACGGAGTCCCTGCAAAATCCAGGAGTGGAGCAGATCCCTCACCCCAGGGCAGCAAACATACACACCTATGAGGCTGCCTCCCACAACTGCTCCCTGGAAATCTAGCAATTTGTAGCAGCAAGATGCAGAAGAAAACGAGGAGACCAGGATTCTAAATCTGGAAGACTTACTACTCCTCTTTGGTCCATAGTTTTAGCACTAATAAAGCAGGGAGTTAGTCTGAATGATGGCTCAACAAACAGAGGGTGGTTACCAGATTTTGGAAGGAAGGGAGCATCGTTGACAAAGGACATAAGAGCCTTTTTGGATTTAACTTGTTGGGTTAACTACTAAGGGAAGCGGATTCTCCCCAGACAGAATCTCGGGTCCAAAGAACTGAGACAAAGAAGTTACAAAACTCTGGACGAGACGGTTCTTAAATTCTCTTCCACAAAAGCTGTCTCTGATATCTGTGACTGCTGCTCTTTTATTTTGGACAGCCGCAAACATCCATGAATGACAGTGATCTCTGAAATACTTTGCATGGAGACTCCCACTGCCTTAATGTCTATTTGATTATTTGTTGAACTTCCTATACCATCTAGGAATTTAACAATGCATAAACTAATTACATTTGATAGTAAGAACGTTTCATAAAGTATGTTTGAGAAAATTTCTCACCAAATTTTACCCCTTAAATGTTGTCACACGCTATCCCTACAGACATGATGCCAAAAAGGTATATACATATATATATACATATATATATATATATACACACGTATATATATATATATGTGTATATATATATATATATACACATATGTATATATATATATATATATTTTTTTTTTAATGAAGTAACTAAAGAGTGTGTGAGAAGACAGGAACTCTACCTTAATTCTTCCTGATTGTTATGAGGCGGTGTCGGCAGTGAGGCTGGCACATCGACGGTCTTCGGGCCCTGAGCGATAGCTCTGGCTAACAAGTCGTCTTGTGGTCTGAAGGGCAGCTGAAATGCTTTCGGTCCTAGACTTTTGGTAACTGGAAAAGCAAACACACATAAGGAAAAACACGTTCAGTTCAAACGGATACATGGGTGGAACATGACGACTCGACTGCCATTTCACCACACACAGCCGGCAAAGGCACACTCCTCAAAGGCGCCAACGGGCAGACCAAGCGTCATACCTTCGTGGCTCATTAATACGCCAGCTCTTCCAGCAAGTTCTTCAGTTGTCGCAAAACCATTTGCCATCTTCTGACAAGCCATAGGAGGTGGTGTAGGAGGAAGAGAGGCAGGGGGTGTTGGAGGATTACTTAAATTATTCTGCTGCAGAAGACCAAAAAATTTTAAATTATATGCTACAGAGCAGATATGCCATGACCTTGCTAAAACTTAGTTCTGTGAATTTTTAGCACATGGAAGCAAGGCTACAGAAATGTTATCGAGATGGATCTTCATTCCTAAACGCACAGCAAGAAGAAAGAGTAAACGAACGAGGCCAGGAGGTTTTGTGGTGGAAGAAATACCCATGACGGTATGGACAGATTATCTATTTGCTTACTTTGCCCCGCTTGAGCATTCAAGCCTTGAAATTAAGAAGCAAAGTTACATTATTCTATTCTATACATCCCTTTTTAAATTTCATTGTTATAGCCAGTGAAAGACAGCTTTAAAATTCAAGCAATAAATTGTAAAAAGTTCTCAAAAATTCCTTTATTCAATTTTCATCAAGATACGCCCCAGTTCTATTAAAAAAAACAAAAAAACAAACTTGAGAATTTGTGGTCTTAATCCTCTAATTACAACTCATAGCCTCAATATTAGCATCTTGACTGTCCAAAACCTCTATAAGAAGCAAAAGTCATAACAATAACTCTAAATGTCTAAATAATTAACAAATGGATCTCCCTCCAAACACTTCTCTCTGCTTTGCATTTGTCATCAATTTGTCATTTGTTGATTGATTGATCAGTCTCTCAGGGATTGCTGGAATCTACCAAAAACACTATGAAAATCAAGGGCAAGGTGAAATTCCAAATCTCGCAAAGATCTGGGATTTCGTGAAGGTAATGAAGTTGTGTTGGAGAACAGCTTGTATTGGAAGAGAAGCATTTATAAGAGGACAGGCTCTGACTGAAGAGAAAGGCCAACAATGATAATAAACGGAGCGTCACAAGAGAATGACTTTAATACTAAAGTAAGAAGAGAAGCCCTCCAGAAAAATGATGATACTCTCAAATATTTCTGCAAAAAGATCATTTCACACAAGTCAGATGTGAAGTAAAGAATGTCTACTGAGGCTATAAAAATGTTGCTAAAATAATTAATACCAAAAGATAAATTTGAGTTAGATATTTTAGTAGTGTAAGAATTAATGTCTACTTGTAATTAGTACCTCAATTATTAGACAAAATACATTTTTAGATTTTTGCATTTTTCAGGGAAAATTGCTAACTGCATTTTTATTCTGTTTACTATGAATTTGGATTCACCTTAAGAGTTAACAAAGGTTATAGGAAAATAGCTATTTTCTCTACCGTGGAAACACATAATGGATTTCTTCACTATGTGAACTCTTACCTACGTAAAATTGCAAATGTTTATGTTAGAGACTCTTCATCCAGTGAAATTTTAACCTTTTAGCTGAACCAAAGTTGAAATGAAACTCGAAGATTAGCCGGAAAACAAGACAAGCTCTACCAATTCTGATATGGTATCCAAAGAGGAAGCAAGGTAAGACCTTGGCGAGGAAACATACCTTGTAGATCAACTGAGAATAGTAATCCGAAACCCCTTCAAGGGTAGCACTGCCAAAAGTTCCTAGAAGTCGGTTCCCACTATTAAATTGGCCACTGCCATAAGGAAGAAAGTGCGCAAAGTTCACTCCAATGATTGGTTCCATTAGAGGGAGCAGAGAGAGCTGCTATTAAAAAACACATTGAAGAGTAATGTACACGGTAAACAAAACAGAGTGCTTCTCAACTTTTCTAAGACCCGAGGCAACTTAGTCAAACAAGGCTTGAGAAAAATGAGACTTAAAAATTTCAAGTATCACAATGTTAGAATAAGTGAGAGAGACCACAGAATCTCTGAGATATATTTAAAAATGAGCTTTATTCTGATCTGCCTTAAAGGGACACTGCCAGGCAGCCGACAAAAAAAGCACATTCCTTATGTCTGCTCGGCAAGAATCGGGGCGTGAAGGGAGGCCGGGGGCCCCCAGGAGCACTCGTAGTGGCTGTCTCCCACCTTCTGTAACAACTACAAAGGTGTAAGAATAGAGTTCACTAGGGGAGCCCAGCAGCCGCGTTTCCTTGCGTTCAGAGTCACAAGTGACACAGACGGTCGTTCTTGGTCCCGAGGCCGCTTCTGAACACAGTTTGGAAAGCTGGACCGTCAGCTACCAGTCCACCTATCTCCACCGTAACTTTTGGGCGCGCGCTTTTGCTTCCAACTAGGAAATCTACTAGACTCCTTGGTGACACATCTCTTATCCCTGTCACTATTTTAATTAGGAAATACGGTGATAAGGTTTCAGTTTCACAGGGCTGAACACGCATGTGATGCCTCACTTCTTCACATTTTCCCAAGAAGTGGCTACGAGCGACTCACCTGCTTCAGGTGCGTAAAGGTGTCGGTGGCAGAGGACAAGGCGCGTTTCTCCTCTTCGTCCTTCCGCCTTTTCTTCGAGCGCGGTGCGGCCTTCTCCCCCACCCTCTGAGTCCGTTTGCTTCGCGGTTTCTTGGTCTCACTTCCTCCATCCGTTTTTGGCAAGGGGTTGCTGCCACATCCGAAACCACCTTGCATCTGAGCCCCCAGAGTTTGCTGACGTGATTGGAAAGGTTAAGAGGTAAGTACAACATTCACATGTTCGACTGAGCAGTTCACGCCAACCCGGTTCCACCCTAGGACACACCCTCCTCACAGGGGCACTAGAAGTTGAGGAAAGGCAGTGGCATCAGATGGTCTGTTTTCTGAGATGCCATCCCCGTTTTCAAACGTTATTCTCAAGTATGGCCACTGGCGAGCCACAAAGCTTGAAGAAAAGGCGGGATGCTTAAGGGTGGCTCCTTTCCCTTGCGGAGCCAGCATCCCTCCTCGGCCGGACCCCACGGGTGCCGGCGCCGCCCGGGGCTCCCCGTCCCTGCTCTCTGGCAGCTCTGGGGCAAGGCGCGCTCTTAGCCAGACGGCTGTGCTGGCCTCTGCGGAGTGGGCTGAGACTTATTTTGGGTTCCCCTTAGGGATGGGGGAAACACAAGGTCTGCAGAAACCACGGACAAGCTCCAGAGCCTGTGCACCCGGGCTGAGACGAACGGCTGGCCTCAGATCAGTAAAAACAAACAACGCTGGTCATCCAAATCAGCTCCCGATCGTTAATGCGACTGACTAGTTGACTACCACATGCTTACAGCCAGTGAAAAAGGACCTATATGATAGCAAATAAACCTTTTTTCTTCTTTTGTCTTTACTTAATGACTAAGAAGTGAGAATAAACCAGTTCTTGAAGAGGCTTTTATATACCTAAAAATACCTAAAAAACTGTGGGGATTTTTTTAGGGGCCATTATTTCTAAACTTCATAGCTATACTTTGTTATATAGGCAACTACAGTTGCTAGACTTTTCACGCATTCTGCACGGAATCTTCACGGGTTTGAAAATTCTAGTTTCCAGTTTTACTCCGAATGGCTTAGAGCATGCGTGGCAACGTTTTTCTGCAAAGAGCCAACCAGTAAATATTTCAGGCTCCGCAGTCCATGTAGTGCCTGCTGTAGTGAGTCAACTTTCTGCCTGGGCACTCCAAAGCAGCCACAGAACGCTCCGAAATGAACAAGCATGGCCGTGTTCCAATAAAACTTTTTAAATTCATGGAAACTGAACTTAATTTTCGTATAATGGTCACCTGTTGTGAAACAGTTCTCTTCTTTAGATTTTTTTTTCAACCACTTGAAAATGGAAACATCACTCTAAGCTCAAAAAAGAAAGGGTAAAAGGTCTAAGCAGACTCAGACTACCCATCCCAGGGGGAGATCGATGGTTCTCAAAGAGTAGTTCCCAGAGCAGGAAAAGGAGGGCCAGCTGGGGCTGGTTAGAGATGCAGATTCCCCGGTCCCACCACAGACCCACTGCACCAGGAACTCTGGGACTGAGGTCCAGCACCCTGTGTTCCAACAAGCTCTTTAGGGGATGCTAATATAGTCAAGGTTCAAGAACCACAGGCCTAGGGGTGCCTGGGTGGCGCAGTCGGTTAAGCGTCCGACTTCAGCCAGGTCACGATCTCGCGGTCCGTGAGTTCCAGCCCCACGTCAGGCTCTGGGCTGATGGCTCAGAGCCTGGAGCCTGCTTCCAATTCTGTGTCTCCCTCTCTCTCTGCCCCTCCCCCGTTCATGCTCTGTCTCTGTCCCAAAAATAAATAAACATTGAAAACAAACAAACAAACAAACAAAAAGAACCACAGGCCTAGAATTGGGTCTCTCCATATCCATATGCGTAGGAATCGAGTGGGATCTTATTTAAAAACGTATTCTGATTGGGAAGTCTGTGCTGGAGAGTAAGAAGTTGCATCCCTCACAAGGGCAATGCTACTGGTCCCCAGGGCTGCACTCTGAGTAGCAAGGACCTAAGAATTTCTTACGGGCTCTTAAGACATTAATAACATAGTTGCTTATTAAGTGTGGATTGGTCATGCACTTTAAGTGCTTTGCAGACATTATCTCTAAGCCTCACAATTACCCTTAGAAGCAGGTATTACTACATTTCAAAGAAAACTTCTAATTATAGGAGAGCACAAAAGATTAAAAATCATCCAAATGTCTGCCTGAGATAAAAAGTTAGTATTTTAATATATCTGTGTTCAACCTTTTACCTATGGCTACACACATTGTGTTAAAAACACAATGGACACACATTCTTTTATTTTAGTGGCTTGACATGTTGTTTCCCATGACATTAAGTATTCTTATATAGCATAAATTTTAATGTCTGCAAAAAAACCCCACAAAAATCTCATTCAGATATAGCTTTACAGATACTATTTAAGGGGCACCTGGGTGACTTAGCTGGTTGAGCATCTGACTTCGGCTCAGGTCATGAACTCGTGGTCTTGAGTTCAAGCCCCACATCGGGCTCTGTGCTGACAGTTCAGAGCCTACAGCCTGCTTTGGATTCTGTGCCTCCCTCTTTCTGTCCCTCCCCCGCTGTTCTCTCTCTCTCTCTCCCAAAACTAAACATGAAAAAAATTAACAAAAAAAGAAATAATTATTTAAATTTATTTTCTTTCTCTTAAATTCTTTCTTTTTTTTTTCTCTATTAGTAGAGACAGGACATTAGCTATTCAGGTGGTTACATCTTTGCATATTTCAGCATTTTATCTTCCTTATGCCAGGTTCTTAAATATGGAATTGGCAGGTCAAAGATATGCACCTTTTACTACCAGCACAGTGTGTTTTATCTCCATTAATCCCCTGCTCACCCTACAAAGTAGGGAACAGCATTATTCCTCCTGTGTCCAGGTGACGAAACCACGGTACAGAAGGGCTGAACCCCCCTAGACCACACTCCTGCTAAGTGATGACGCGTGATCTTCATACCGGCTGAGGAGTAACCTCATACACTCTCCAGGAAGGCTCCAGGGCTGAATGGCAGCCAGGAGGGTGCTCTTCTCCCAACCCCAATTTGTGTGTGAAGGAACAGACAGCATGGAGGGAAAGCGGGTCCGTCCAACTACCGCCGCGACAACTTTGCCTTCCGTGCGACTACAAAGGAGACGGATTTCACCGCTTGTGAAATGGGGACAGTAAGTGTTCCCGCCACGTGACTAAATGTCATCTTCTGGCAAGCGCTCAGCACAGGCTACCTGCCTGGGATACGGTAAGGCATCATGAGCCCCGGTAAGGCGGCACCTCTACCCCCTGCCACCCTCCCAAATGGATAGGAAACCGTGTGACACAGACCAAGCATTTATACACACAGGACTGATCTCACTCCTTTTTCTATCCTAACATCCTCTATGGTTTTTAAACCTAGAATCATCAGTATTAGGACTTAGCTTCAATTCAATACACTAAGTACTTACTATGTGCTAAGTACTGAGAATCTAAAGGTGGTCAAGATACACCCTATGCCCTCCAAGAAGTTACTTAAGTGGTAGTTTAGAGACTACTGTGTGAGCACATGGCCACTGACACATATTTGAGAATGGCTGAACTGAGAAAGGTCTGGAGAAGATGATTCTAGTACCCAGTTTTAAAAGAAAAGTAGACCCTGACCAGATATAAAAAAAGACAAGAGAGAAGCAGGCAGAAACAGCAGCATATGACCATACAGGGAAGCATGAAGTCAGCAAGACCTTTCGGGGACTCTGCAAGTAGCTCAGGGCTCCTAGGGGCACAGGACGCAGCAGAGAAAGTGGCTACACACTGGGCATATTTGGTTGGGGACAAACAGGACTGGAAAAATATTACCACTCACATTTACAAAAATTACCTGAATCTATCAGGCCAACACTCAATCTCGACACAATTGTCAGACAAGAGAAAACACAAAGCCAACACTTGCAAAAAGAATGGCTTCATTAACAACCTTAAAATTGAAAATCTAAACTAAATATACCACTTCACCCCATTCAATTAAAAAATGAAAACTGTAAAATCCCAACTGAGAAACACTGTAGGGAAAGCTTTATGAATACACCAGTAATGGCAATGCAGCTTCTGAGCGATAAGGAAGCAAGAGCATTCGAAGCTGACCAACTCTTAGGACCCAGAAGCCCCCATTTGGGAAAGAGCTCAAGCAAGTTCACTGAAATGCAAGGGATGGAATCCTGCAAAAGGTACATTCACAAAGAACCTACACACACACACACACACACACACACACACACACACACACACGCAAACTCAATGTTTTGTAGCTTGAAAAGGGCAGAATTTTGATACATGGGAAACTATAAAGATAAAGTATCTCTGTGGAAGATTCCATTTGTGTGACATCAAGTATTAATACACTGCAACACAATGGATACCCAATATGAGTTACCCCTGCGGGCTCCCAAGGGTATTGACAGGGGTGCGGGAGCAATCTTCTGTATTTCAAAGAAGGTTAACAGAAACTGCATACCTATTTGCAATAAAGACACTGACATCCACTTTTTGCTTTAGTTCGAAACTCAATGTGGCACTAATGAGACACATGTTACATATGAAGTGCATTAGTACAGGTCTTTGATAAAAAAAAAAAAAAAGTAAATTATTACTTAATATAGGTTACGGGCGTGAGTCAAAACTTGGGCTCCATAGAGGTAGAAACAACAAAACTGAAATTTGTCCTCTTAGAGAAGAAAGTTGCAGAACCACGTTGGAATTAATATAGTGGTTGGCACCAATGTGTCGTGACTGTGATTTAAAACGAGAGGGGAGGGGCGCCTGGGTGGCGCAGTAGGTTAAGCGTCCGACTTCAGCCAGGTCACGATCTCGCGGTCCGTGAGTTCGAGCCCCGCGTCAGGCTCTGGGCTGATGGCTCAGAGCCTGGAGCCTGTTTCCGATTCTGTGTCTCCCTCTCTCTCTGCCCCTCCCCCGTTCATGCTCTGTCTCTCTCTGTCCCAAAAATAAATAAACGTTGAAAAAAAAAATTTTTTTAAAACGAGAGGGGAAAACGCAAGCTGGAATTTTCATGGAGCACACTTACCAATCCTTCGACTGGGTTCTGCCTCTCAACCACTTTGTTATCCTTCGTACACGCATCTTCTGAACAAAAGCTGCCTTCAGGTTTTTGACTCAAAAGGGAAGATGACTTTTTATTTTTCAGCAGATGCTTCAGAAGCTCGTTGCCCGAATCTCCTTTGGCAGCAGGGGCCCCAGCAGGATGGGGAGGGCTCTGCCCTGAGGAGACAGGACCAGCCCCGGCTTTCTCCTCGACCTTATTTCCGGCTCGTTCCTCCAGGTCAGGCCCGTCTTGGCCGGGGCACTGCTGGGGCTCGGCGGTCTCCAGCGTCACCTCTTCCGTGGAGGCAGGGGTTTCCACAGAGTGCTTTTCCGCCTCCGACTCCGCGAAGGCGGGTTGGTTTGGAGCTCCCTGAGCTAGCTCACTCTGGGGCAGCCTGCTTTCTAACTCTGCGCACAGCTGGCCAGCGGCCGTGTTGGGAGTCGACGGGCAGACGGGTTCCACCAACTCGGGTTCTCCTTGCTGAGGAAGCTCGCCGGGTGTGTTCACGGTGGGTGTGGAGGTAGTTTCTGAGATACTCGGGGTGGGGGGAGCAGTTATATCTGAGTGGGGAGTGGATGGTGCCTTGGTGGATTCCACATCATCGTCTTTCTTCTTCTTTCTTGTTCTTTTCTTTTTCCCCTTTTCTTCTGGGATTATATCAGAATACAACTGAATGAGCGACTGGGTCGACCCTGGGTGACTCTGTCCGTGGGCTGCGGCAGGGTCTTGGCCACACGGGAGACTGCCACTAGCTACTGCGGGCGCCGCGGGTAAAGCAGGTGCAAAAGGAGGCCTCGCTGGGGACTGCTGGAAGCTGGCCCCAGAAAGACCTCCGTGTACCTGCTTAACAGAATGGAAGCCGGGGCTTCCGCCAGGAACTGATGGCGAGTCCGGAACGAACGAGGGAGGCCCTATCTGCCTTCGCTCATTGGTTTGCATGAACGTTGGGGTGGGAGGGGAATTAAGAGATCCCTGTTGGATGCTCTGCCCCATCTGCTGTTGGTGTTGCGGAGACTGCTGAAGGGGCCGTGGCGGCTGGGTAAAGTCACAAGGCAGGTCGGAGCTGTAGAACGGAAGCTGGGACCGCATGGGGCCATGCGGCGGCACCCCCACCCCCTGCTGCAGAGCCCGTTGCCTGTCCACCTCTTGCATGAGCTGGATTCGCTGTCTTTCCTGCTGTTCTCGTAAACGTTCTTTCCGCTCTCGTTCCTGGAAACTCTCACTGAAGGGGTTGTTGTCGTCAAACTCCACCCGTGGGGGCGGTCCACTCTGGGGATTTGCACTGGACACCGTCCCTGGCGCCGGCGTGCAAGTTCTTATTGGTAACTGGGCAACGGGAGGCTGGATCCTGGCAGGATTGAGGGGGAGGTGGGCAGGAGCACTGGCAGGCTGCCACGCCGGCAAACCGGGCATTCTCGCAGGGCTGGAGTGACCAGAAATCACCGGGTGCTGCTGGTGCTGCAGCTGCTGAGGCACCATGGGGAAGCTGGGCTGGCTCATGGCAGCTGGGGTGGCACCCGGAACCAGGGGCGGCTGGGGCGGGACCCCTGGCATCACGGGAGGCGGCGCCATGGCGCACTGCTGCTGCTGCTGCTGCTGCTGCTGCTGCTGCTTGATCCGATAATCTTCTATCAACTCGGCATGCTCCTTCTGCTGTTTGCGGATCTGGAATGATAAAGCGAGGCCTACTCGTTTATTCCACAGGTATCAAACCAAAGCACTGGCTGATGATTATGGTGGGGGTGATACATAAGGCAGCCAGATCTTACAGAGGCAAGAATCGCAAAAAATTAGACCGATCAGCACCAAGGACGGCCAATCTTTTTAACAACACGATTTTCCTGAAGTCACCTGTGAAACTTCGTTAGATAGGATAGGATGTCCCCAAAACAAATTCAAAATATGTTTCTAGAAAAACATATTTTAAAACTCTTACTATGAGAGTCATAAACTATCTGAGCCACACATCAAAAGGTAAGATACAAGTCTTATAAGGTACATTAATCCACAAGGTTGGAACGACCAAGATTTAACTGAAGCTGTAACCATTTAAATAAGATTTCATTTCTGAAGTGCATCAAATCACACAGGTGGGAAGACACTGTGAAATGTGTGAAATAACGGCAGGTGCACCACACCCACCCTCCCCTCCAGGTTAAAAAAGACCGGGTGGGTAAAACCCTTTGAATTTAAGGAATAACATATTTCTAAAAAATATCCAAAACGTTGAGGGAATACTGAATGGTCCCTAACAGGCTCCTGATATAACGACTGGCTTGTGTCAGTGAACTCATTCCAAGACCCCTGTGCCCCGATGTGCCAGATGCTACAGACCATTTTCAGTTAAAGATGTAACCCAGGCCCCGAGGTGCACCTTGCTCAGGAAGGGCAGGCAGTGATGCCAGGGGCTACACGTGTCCTCTGGAACCATCCAATTTTAGATGCATATTACACAGTACACCGAGCCCACTGGTTCTAAATGTTTTCAACTTATTGTCTTCGGTTTCCCAGACAGACTAGCATGTTCTCTGCACATAAGGGTTTTGGTGGGTCTCCAGGGCCCGTAGTGCTATCATTTTCTTCTCTCCTGACCAACGACTGGCTAGAACTGGGGAAGTACCACGGGCCTGGTGGGGCAGCAGTACATGGAACGTACCTAGAGCATTAGCTGGAATACAGAAAGGAGGTCATCTGTGCCTTTCCCATGACATTTTAAAATACTCTTCAACACATTATCCTCAATCGCTGATCTTAACGAGATTACACTGGACTGTTGGCAACTCTACAGTAACAGAGGACGTGTTTCATTTCCCAAGTACAGTATTAGCTTCTCAATAGGATTTGGCCATGGACATGCAAAAGCTAGGCCCTCATCATAAGGAATTTATAGGAAGACACCAGAAGGCAATGAAAGTGCTAAAAATACTTTGTAAGAAACACCTATCGTTGTAAGAACTTCACAGAGGAAATTTTGAGAGAACCCCCCTCCCACTCTAGAACTGTCCTAATTTTAAACAATACGGATCATGTTACAATCACCTTACTGTTGGCACATTCTTGTGGTAGCTGAAGCTTGGAGACGAGACATCTGGGCCCCAAATCCCTAACCCAATAATCAGCTAGGAGCCAACATGTCACCTACCTCTGTGACGACTCACCAGACTTTCCCCGTGTAAAACGGTGACAATACTAGCTTCCTCAAAAAGTTGTAGACAAGGTTAAAGAAGACAACGTATGTGAATGTGTTTACCAGAGTGTTCACTACACTGACAGCGCTCTGATTTTTATTAAGTCAGTCTACTCTTTCTCCTATTAACATCTGGATTACTTTTCAATTTTATTAAAAAAAATTAAATTGATAAAAGTAAAACTGACTTTTCTGGTGTACAATTCTATAAACTTTATCGCACGCAGAGATTATTGTAGCCATCGCCACCGTCAAGATACAGAAGAGTTCTGTCACCCTAGAAGATGCCCTCATGCCTCCCCTTTGTCGTCAAACTCTCCTTCCCCCACCCTTAAGCCCTGGCACCCCCTAAACTGTCGTCCATCCTGTGATTTTGTCATTTCCAGAGTGTTATGTAAATGGAATCTGCACATAATCTCCCTGGATTAGCTTCTTTCACTCAGCACAAGGCTCTTGAGATCCATCCAGGTTCTTCTATATCAAGTTTGTTCTTCTTTACTGCTGTGTAATATTCCAGTGTATGGACATGCCACATTTTGTCCAACTGTTCATCACTACAGGATACTTGAGTGTTCTCAGTTTTTAGTGACTATTAACACAGCTGCTATTAGTATTTGTATATAGGTTTTTACGTAAACCTAAGTTTTTAATTCACTTGGGTAATTACTAGCAGTGGGCTCTTAACCCATTTTGAACGCTGTTTTATTTTAAATAAAAATTTTAAATTTTTATTTCTTTTTAAGCATAATTGTTATTTCAGTATGAACATTTTGAGAAACATCTGGTTTACAATGGAAGGTAACAGCAAAACGGTTTCGTTTCTGAGGAATGAGTCTTTCATTTATACGAGATATAGCGATGTACTTTAAGACCAAGATATCGAGAAGAAACAAGAAAAACATCCCATGAAAGAGAACCACAAGAATGCTTCAAACTACCTGTTCTAGCTGTTTCTGAACCATGCTCTGCTGTTCCGTAACATGCTTGAGTTGTTCCGCATCCTCTTCTGGAAATTCCCGCCCTGCTTTCTTTGCAGTGCGTTGTTTCGCGGAAAGGGCCTTCTTAGACTTTCTGTGCGCACCAATTTGTTCTTCGAGATACTTCTGCTGCATCTGAAGAAGCTGTTGGGTCTCCTGAAGCCATTCTTCATACTGTTTACGTTGTGAATCGTCTAAAGGAAAAACGAAAAATTCGTCTGTGTTAATTTTCTAAAGAATCCAACAATATGTAAGTTACACAGATCCATTTTGTAAGGAAATGCAGTTTCACCATGACCGTGTAATAGGTGGTATGAAAACTAATACTAAGTATTAGACCAGAATATAACTATTAGATAGGAGACTTTAGAAAAATATTTATTCGAGGAAACCAAAGAATGCAGGTTTTAGGACACGTGTTGATCCCATACTTAGAAATACTGTAACTCCAATCTTTAAAAAGCACAAGACTTTTATCTAACGAAATACTTCTTGCTACTGAAGTACGAAATTCTCTAACCCACATGCCAAACTATCTGTCAAGTTATATATGTTTACTGCATTAACTCAACTTTACAGAATGTTAAGTATTTGTGGGTTTTTTTAAAGACATTTTTTTAAATGTTCCAAAGAAACAAAGTTAGGTATGTACTATTAAGGTCCAGAGCATGGATTAGGTATCATTTCCCATGCTAATTTTCATAAGTTTATAAGGTTTTTCCTATTTCTTAACAGTGAAAAAATACCCTAAACTTTAGGGAAGGGAGCCTGACCTCTTTTAGATGGGACCGACATGAAGCCTACGTTTTATAAAGGAAATCCGTAAGTTAAAAACCACTGGTAACTTTTATGAATTTTGTAGTCTATACTTCTATAAATAAGCAAAGGTATAGAATAATTATCAACCAAATAAACCCTTTTCTGATTTTATGACTGTCATAAATATCTCCCCAAATAGTTAACTCTCTTCATTTTGTATTCCTTCTTTATTCTTTAAGGGCACTTTACGTTACTGATGCCAAATCCCAAAAACACAAAAAAAGTCATCTTATGGTACTAAGATTCAAAATATACCTTTTTGACTCACTATAAGACAAAGAAATGAATAAATACAGTTCCAAGAAGGACATTAGCCGAAAAATTACATCAATGATAACAGAATATTGTCATACAATAAGAATCCAACCAAAGCCAATGGGCACAATAAAGCCAGAAAAAGCCAGTTGGTTATAGTTGTTTACTTGATTTTAATGCAAATATGTATTCAAATTATAATTATGATTAATGCAGGGGTAATTTCAAAAGGTCAGACTTTGGGTTTGTTCCTAAACCCAGAAGTTCCAGTACACGTACGAACTTGGTATCTAGTCTACTAAATTTGAAGGGCATTTTTCAAGAACAGGCTTTTTCACAAGATTTCAGAAGTTCTGCTTCTGGTAGAATGAGACCTACCGCAAGGAAAGCCTTTCTGGTTTCTGGAACCAGGAGAGCAGAGGTGAGCAAAATGAAAAATAATGGTGAAAAAAAAGTTAGCTAAACAGTCTGAAGATTTCAGAAAGGTTCAGTTTGGGGAGAACTTTAAATACTATCCTGAACCACCTTGGGACCCCTGAAGATAACTAGAAAGGGTTCCACGGCATCTTGCAACCTTGACCTTCACACCATGCTGCTAACCCAACTTTTTTCTAAGCATATTCCCTTTGTTGTTCCCATTTAGTGTCCTTGTCACTTAGGGAGACAGTCATGAGAACGAGAAGTGGTTTAATTCTACAGATTGTAAAGTGCCCGATCTATATCAAAAACAACAACATTATTGAAGAGAATGGGGAAGATGGTTTTTCTGTATTAAAATACTTATCTCTAGCTATAATTCTTCATGCACAGAGAAAAAAAGCAACGAAAATACATGCCTTCAGGAAAAGATGCCTAATAGGGCAGTGATGTTTCATTAAAGATGAGGGCACTTAGACTTAAAATAACACACCTAAGCTAATTCCATTTTTTTTTTTTTAAGAAAACACAAAAATAGCGCAAACAAGCAATCCCCAGAGAACACATAACTTATTAGATTTATACTTACTGACAAAGCCTGGACCAAAATTTGGAGGATTAGGCCTAGAAATCTGATGTGTTATACTGCCATCCTAAAATAAGTAAAATTTACAAATAGGTTTATTCCACATTTCAGTTAAAGGGGGAAAAACTTAAAAAAAAAAGATATAGAAAAAGAAAAAGAAAGAAAAAGAAATGGAAGGGGGGGAAAACCCCTTTAGTTTCCTAAGACATCTCTAAAGCTTCAATCTTTATAAAAATTGGATAAATTTTGTGGGGACAACCTAATTTCTGAAAATTTAGAACTATCTCTGAACTATTTTCTAGATTTTAGTTGAAAAACAATTATGCTTGAGGTAAGGGATTATTCATCAGAAATATAATACTAGGGCACACGAAATATTGTTAGTATTTAGCTAGAGATCCACATAAAATTCCACTTTTTGATGAAATCTACCCAGTTTTTCCTGCAATTAAGACATAAATTCAGGTTCCAGATTTACTCAATTCCACTCTGTAACACAAAGTTATTTACAAACAAAAACCACTGTCTCTAACATGCACAAATAATAAAACAAATATACACTAGTTAAAAACATTAGTCTTATTTTCTAATTAAATGCCTTATTTCTTCCAGGGAGACTGAATAGTTATTAACCTAACGATTCCTTGGCAACAATCTGACAAATAAGATTAACTCTGAGAAAAACATTTACTCAGTTGTTACAAGTGGTGCTGGACATGAGCTGCAGACAAGGTCACAACTGTCAGTGTTACCAGCAGCCAGAAAACTTCATGACTCCGTGTCATACTGCAAAGCAGGTGGTGAAACATCTGACCGATCCGAAAACTGGGGTTCAAGAACTCGCCCAAGGTGTACCGGACATTCACAGCGGAACTGAGAGTTTTAACTCCGCTATGAAGACTATGCTTTTTCCACTGTATCACATGGTGCCTCTCTCTTCTTCAATAATGAAGAGAATGTATTATCGGCATAGTAAATCTAAAGTACAAATGTCACGGCAAAAAAGAACATTTCAAGAGACATGGATAGTAGGTAGCTTTTCCCTTTCTTTTCCCCCCTAGGCAGATACGTGAAAAACTATCAGTGAAGAAAACACTTCATTTAGTGACGAACAGCTCTACTCCTCTGGACATTGCTTGGCACTAAACGTTTAAATATGACAGTTAAACCTGATTATTACGAATGTAAAGTATCTTAAAAAAACTACATTATTCCAAGGAATAAACAGAATACGACTATCTATAGCTAAGTAGAAGGATTATAATCATTATTTTCTACTTTATAGCAGTTTTACATTTTAAATGTCATGGATGAATTCCAAAACGTAGGGCGTGAAAACGGTTTTTTGGTGGAGTTCAAAGTAAACAAAAGCAAGACCCCGAACCCTACGCATTTGGTTTCCCTCCAAATGACATCCTAACTCTTAACTATATAGGTCCTTTTCAGAAACTATCGATTTTTTAACCTCAACTGGTCTCTGCCTTAAAAAGTAACAAAACGTCTTTAGTGCTGCTGAGCCAGTAATATATTCTGGCGGTGTTTTACGGTTTCTACTACTTTCTAAAAGTGGCCTGACTTAGAGAGTCGGGTTCGGTAAGAAACACAGGGAAACGCGGCGGCTACGGGCACTGGTCACGAGCGGCAGTACCTGGGCCATCGCCTGCGGGAGGAGACTCTGGCCTTCGCTGGTTTGCGCCCCGGTCACTGACTGGCCCATAAAGGGGAACCTGTGGAAACGAAGTACTGAGTGTCAACATGATGAGCGTTTAGGACGAAAAGCATTTTGCTTCTTATCTGTTTTGAAAACTGCTTTTAAGCGCGTAACGATGTTTTCTTCCAGGGAGAAAGCGCAACGGCGTCAGAAACACGTGCGAAAGCCCCACTCAATCGTCACCCTGCAGTCGTGAGGTGGGGACGCTTTCTGCTCCCACTTCACTCACGGTGAGAGGAAGACGCGGAGATCACGTAACCTCCACCACAACCACCAAGAGGCTGCGGAAAGATGCCAGCTGCCAACCGGGCTGCTCCTGGGGTCTCACTATTACAGGCCTCACTGTGCCTTAAAATAAAATTAATTCACGTCTTCCGGATAAAAAATGTAGCGAAGGCACTTCTGACATAAATTCTTAGAAAATTATTTCTTGTTCCGATCATTGCCCAGAGGGGGACAATGCACACAGTAGGTGATGGCGATTAAGAGTTACAATCTTCTAGTTACAAAATAAGGAAGGAGGGAGGAGGTGGAATGTAATGTAGAGGGAATACAGTCAGTAACACTGTGACACTCTGTACAGGGGCAGACGGTAGGTAACTAGGCTTTCCGTGGTAACCATCTCATAATATAAATATCAAATCGCTACGTTGTACACCTAAGACTCATATGATACTGTAAGTCCTTAATTATTCTGCAATAAAAAAAAAAAATCCATAGCCTATTTTGTATTCCAAACTAAAAGATGTCTCTCAATTTTAAAGCAAATCAAAATTTGTCATTGACCAAGAACAAGTCTTGTAAGGCTAAAACTGTTGGGCAAAATGTGACTTATGCTAATTAGAGCTATAAAAACTTCACAGAACATTACTGCTTTAATGAAAACACTTCCTCAAGAGTTACCAAATGCTTTAATACAGCAAGCATAATGTCCAAATTATATATCAAATATTGTACATCAGTACTTATGTACCATTGCAATTTAGAATGTATGCTTTTTAAGTTTTTTTACTCAGGTTTTTGATTTATCTGTCACCTCCCTACCCCCATTACAGTCCTGATCTGGAATGATCTCTGGATCCAAATAATCACTCACTGTCCGTGTGCCTCAGTCAACAGCACTCTGGTTGACGGAGGGACTACCCTCAGCCCCTCTTCAGAGCACTCAGAACAAGAGCAAACAACACTCGAAATCCTAACTGTGTCTCTCACTGGGAGAGGGACCCATGCTGAGAGATCACTGGTCTAATTCTGAGGCTCCTTTTTTTTTTTTTTTTTTTTTTTAAACTTGAGGTCTCTGTTTTACATTAAGAGCTAAATGAAATTCAGCATTTCCTTCCATTTTGATACAGGCAGCAAACTGCACTTTTTAGCACTACCATGACTTTGTCACAAACCGAACTCACATTATTTTCATAACCAAAGTTGCTGTGCACACCTCATTGGTCATTTATGTTCATCATTACATACTTGAAAATTATGGTAGTTATCAGATCTGTTGCTAAATTTACTAATGCATTAAGAAGCATATAAACCATAATTTTAAATTTAAGTAACTTTATTTCAAATATAATTGATTTCCTTGTAATACTACGTTTTTGGTTCTGCATAGAAAACATCAAGAAAGAATTCAAAGACTTCACTGGAATGTCAAAAATGGTCGTAACAAAAAGTTAAAAACCTCTGTAATAGAGAAATTGTGGTAACAGATGCTGTGCAATAATGAAAATCATTAGAAACTACTATTCTCCTTTGACCTCAACAATGTGTCGTGACCATATCTAAGGTATATCTTAGATATACCATATCTAAGGTATCTCAACAATGGAGAAGAACTATACCTTTAAGGATTCCCAATTTACCTGAAACAACATGTTGATCTTAAATTCATGCAGATTTTATATTCAACTCCATAATCACCCATAATCCTTTTTATTAAAAAAGTCCTTCAGCATGGTAATTAGGCTAAATTGAGGCTCCATGCCTACTCTGTTGACAGGTTCTCAACCGCAACACACAGAAGAGTAAGCCACGGTGTTCACTAAAAAAGACACACCAGCACCCTCCTCAGATATTCTGATTCAGGAAACCCGCAGGTGAGTAAAGGAACCTACGCTTTTTAAAAAAAAAAAAAAAACTACCACAGGGGCACCTGGGTGGCTCAGTCGGTTAAGCGTCCGACTTCAGCTCAGGTCACGATCTCGCGGTCCGTGGGTTCGAGCCCCGCGTCGGGCTCTGGGCTAACAGCTCGGAGCCTGGAGCCTGCTTCCGATTCTGTGTCTCCCTCTCTGCCCCTCCCCCATTCATGCGCGCGCGCGCGCGCGCGCGCGCTCTCTCTGTCTCAAAAATAAATAAACGTTAAAAAAAAAATTAAAAAAAAAAAAAAAAAAACAACTACCACATAATTCTGATAGTAGTCCATAATCAAAACTTAAGAAAGACTGCTCAATGGTTATTTAATCCACCTTGGGGAGCATAAACACACCAATTTCAGAAATCCAGAGTCTAACAACTCTTACGGTCTTCTTTAATGCAGAATTGCCATTTTTCTGCTAGCAGTGAAAAGACTAATTCTCTAACCACTAACTTTCAACTGTCCCCTTGACATTTTTTTTCTGATTCAAATTCAGTTTGGGGACGTTTTATTTTAGAAACGAATTCACCGTTGCCTTAACCACTCAGGATCTTTTCTGAAATGTCCCACATTTTTCTCTGCATTGTTCGTTGGATGGAATACAAAATAGTCACAGGCTTAAGTAAACTATCTTCTTTTCTCAACAGAACAGCTTTCTCTCTATCGTCTTGTGTATCTTCTCATCTTCATCAATTTAGGTTGAAAGACTCTCTGTCCCAAGCAGCTTTTAGTTAGATTAACTACAGGTACTTGAAAGAACACACACTTAAATACACCAGCTTTTCTGACTAAGTCAACCTTCCAACCATCCTCTAGATGTTTTATTACGTCTACGGTAAAACTAATGGAAATTAAATCCTTACGTTTGTATAGCATTTTGCACTCGATCACACCCAGCTGACCTTACAACCAATGTAAGTATCTAGTGTTCATTCCCGGGATATATAAGTTTTTTTAGGTACTATATGCTTTTTCTAGGAACTAGTAACAATTCACGGACTTCTTGAAGCACAATAGAAACGAGAAACATCTTCACCTACCTGTTCATAACCATGGGTGGCATGCCCATATTGTTTTGTGCCATTACTTTATTTATGCCTTTTAGGGCCACCATTTTGGCTTTCATTATAGGATCTGTAATTGCATCAAAATCTAAAGAAGAAATATTTCAAAGTTACTTATTTCATAGTACTTGGTTCAAGTAACACTAAGAGATAAAGTAACTATCATAAACATCATGTCATCTATAGACTCATAATCCTCATAATAATCACTATTACAGCTTTTCGTACCAGGTGAGGAATTCCGAAATGCTAATAACCTTATCCTGAATTTAATCTCATCTCAGCAATCCATAATTGGATAATGCTCCAATACCTGAGTCGTGCAAAAATCAGAACAAGAAGCCTGCCACATTTAAGGGAGACGACGGCAATCATCTAAAGCAATGCAACTCCTTTTCATCCAAACTTCTGCCAGGCTAATCAGAACGGCTTCCTTAGTAATGCAGCATCATGAACAAGACACTGCGGGTACTTCCAATACTAAGAATGCCACCAAACCGGTTATCACTTTTAAAAGTAAAACATGTCTGTTTCTTGAGGGTGCAGCTTGGCAATAAGGACAGACCTACTGAAAAGAAGACCTCTTTGCATGTAAATGAAAACTGGATCCCCTCCCAATAGGACAAGATTGGTAAGGTCTATAGGACAGAACGTCAATCTTACTGTTTAGAACAAAGCGTTCCTTTGACACGTGTGCCTCGATTACAAATTCTTACTACTGGACGCACTCGGATGTTTTACGGGCTTTGGCTGTTTTCAAATTCATAAGGTATTGGAAATAAGTTAAAGAACTTTATGTGGCCAAACTTTGCCAAGCACTTGTCGTACACCAAGGACAGTGGGAAGTCTATTTCTATCGTAATTTCTTGAAATTCATCTTTCAGTGACTCAGAATACATGGGAAGCAAGAGGATGCCTGCCACTTCTGTCAAACCATCCCGTAAGAAAGAGAAGCGAGGTCTGAAACCCAGAGCTTTGAAATCTCTTGATTCCTGGGAGGAACCTAACACTCTTTAACTGCTTTCATCTTAAAGCGGAAGAAGGCACAAACACAGGACTCTCGCTGCTCTGGTCCACGTGTCCTTTTAACACCGAAATCCCGGAAGCTTACCGCATGCCACCCTGACGCCCACAGCCATGACTACAAAAGCCAAGGGCATTCCTACCGATGTTAGGGAAAAACGGCTCTGCCCGCTGGCGAATCATAGCTTGCATCTGTCTTTGCTGCTGCTGCTCCTGCCTCTCTTGATCCAGAAGGTCCTGCAGAAGCAGAGGCTGTTCCTCCAGGAGGAGGGGCCTCTCTCTACTCTGCTGGGCTAACGTGGGAGGGATCATCAGCTGCTGGGGTCCAGACTGGCTCGTGAGAGGCACAGTTTGATTTGCAGGTTTTCCGGTCCCAAAACCGTGATTAACTGGTGACTGACCCTGAACGAATCCTGGATTTACCTGCACGCCCTGAGGAAAAGTATGGTTTACCCTAGAGACTACTGGCACGTTAGAATTCATGGTACTATCCAACACGTGCCCGGGCGGTGTCATTAAAGGAGGCGGCAAACTTGACATGTGACCGGATGGTGAGGCCGGCAGCGTGGGTGGCGTGGACCCCAGGGGCCTGACGTCTGAGTTATCAGATTTTTCATTAGCAAGTAAACTCGAGAGAACGGGAGTTGATGCGGTTATGCCGCAAGAGTTCATCACGTCTTCCGCAGGCAGCTGCGCGGAGCCGCGGACACCTGGGGTGGAGCCAGTGGCTTCTCGGGGGGTTCTCTTCTCCAGCAGATCCGTGTCGCAGGGCTGCGGGACAGCCTTTTCTCCGTCACTGACATCTGTGTGAGCTGAAGCCTGTGAGCTGGGGGTGCCGACGTTGTCTTTACTCTCATTGCTTTTCTCACTTTCACATCTGCCTTCCCCTTTAGAATCCGGAGACAGTACTTCTGTTTTTATCTCACCGGTACCAGTGGATTTTTTCCACGGAGAAGGTTTATCAGAAGGAACCACAGTCTTGTCTTCCTGCTCCTTCATTTTTGGCTCAACAGACCCACACTGATTATCTATCTTATCATCGATGGGAACATTTAGGTCTAGTTCCTCATTAAACATGCTTTTCTTATCTCCTAGGTCAAGTTCTGGATCTGTGTACGCAATGATATCAAATTCTCCTGACCTTAAGAGGTCATCCAGGTTGGGGTCATTAGTTTCCAAATTACCTAAAGTGTCCAATTCATCTCCCTTGCCGTCCTCTGTGTCTAGATTTAAATTTTCGAGATCTTCATCATCCAAGTCTTTGACTTCCACTCCCTCGAGGTCTTTAACATCTAGTTCCTTTACAGATGGGTCATCAGTATCGAGTTTTTCTTCAAGACCATCAGAAGACTGGGTGGTTATCTGTAAATTATCAGATGCTGTTTCAGCTGGTGTAGATGTTGACAAAGAGGCCTCTGGGAATTCACCACCTAAGGGATGACTCAGGGACCTCATGACCATAGAAGATGAATGGGCGGGATGGCTTTGGTCTTGCTGCGATGGTGGCACTTGTTCCAAATTTGGATGCAAAGGTAGCTGGGTTGGCAGGCCTTGAGAAGGTCGTCTCAAGGGCTCTGCATGTCTAGGGCCTGGAAAGTCTGGCCGGGGAATGAAGTTTCCATGTCTTGGATGAGAAGGTGCCTCTAGAACACTGCCAGGAGGAGCAGTGAAGGGCAGCCGCGGCCTTCCATCGGGCGCCCTGTGCCTCAGTTCAATAAAAGCTTGACCCAGTATGTTATGCTGCTGAACCGGCAGACTCTGTGGTGGAAAATGCTGAGGGAGGCCAACTGGGTTATTCATCTGCGAGTTATTTAAAGGCCTCGGCATGTCTACGGACATCGATCTTCTCAGCTGTGGAGGAGCTCCAGACCCCTGTATTTGCTGAGGAGGTGCAAGGAAGCGTTCCTGACTTGACAGGGTACCATGACTACCTCCTGGAAATCCAAATCTTTTAAAAAAAAAAAAAAAAAAAAAAAAAAAAAAAAAAAAGAATTAGAAGAAGTAGAAGAAGTAAATTGTTATTATTAAGTATCATGTTGAATTTACAGTTGGGTTAAAAAGGAAAAACTCTAGATTAAAATCAAATGCAAAATTAATGATACCCAATATAACAACTTAGCAAAACAAAACTGGCACCATTAGAAAGCACTTGTAAAGTATCTATGTGCAAGTAATTCTTGCTAAGTACCCTATAACGTACACCATCTCTGAGCTCTAAAGGCGTATGATCTAAGACAACATAACCTGCTACCAAGCAGATGGAATCAATTGTTTAGAAAGAAGCTTAATACTATTGCAGTGGAGTAAGAGTCTTCTCCTTTTTCTATATCTATGGAGGCTGCAAGGAGCAGGCTGACTGGGGGGATGCTTGAAGAAGGCTTATAGGCCTTCTGTCCTTGAGAAGACAAAGGCACAGGTATGATGACTGGATAGACTGATCTATGTGCTTGAGAGGAACGACTACAGAGGCATTAAGAGATAAACAATGACAGGTATAATGTGTAAAAATTTAGTAGATGAATAAATTGTAGGACTATTTTTTTTTTAACATTTATTTATTTTTGAAGGAGAGAGAGACAGAGCGTCAACAGGGGAGGGGCAGAGAGAGAGAGAGAGAGAGAGAGAGAGAGAGAGAGAGAAAGAGGGAGGGAGGAAGACACAGAATCCGAAGCAGGCTCCAGGCTCTGAGCTGTCAGCACAGAGCCAGATGCGGGGCTCGAACTTGCAAACTGTGAGATCATGACCTGAGCTGAAGCTGGACGCTCAACCGACTGAGCTGCCTGGGCGTCCTAGGACTATTTTTATTATTTACACTGTAGCTCACTCTAGAAAGAACTAAAAGTAAATTATAAGTAAATATAAAGCTGAGCAACAGGTATAACTGAGGAAGAAAAAAAGGAACGTTAAGGATAAGACTGTAACATGGCGGTAGGTATTAGACTAAAACCCACAAGTGAGAAAACTAAAAGCACATCGTAAGGAACACTCTATTTTAACATGTTTGGCTCCAACCTTTCTACCAGCCACTTCAAACAAACAAACAAACAAACAAAACCACTAGTTTCACAACCCTCTCTAACCGAGAAAAGTTCCTAAAGGAAAACATCCCATCAATTTGGAAATCGCCACAATTATTGACAATGTAAGTTAAAAGGGAAAATTCAGGGACAGGACAATACTCACTCCACACATCACAGGAGGCTTTCACAGAATGTGGTAGTGACATCTTAGAGGTCTGACTGCTGTGATAAACCACATCACTGCGGCCATAACGTAACCCTAATTCAGCCAATGCTTAATAACCAAGGGAATGTTTTTAGAGTCTGTAGAGTTCTCAGAGGTTACGAAAAGAAAAACCCATGACCTCCCATTAGTGGAAAATAACACTGATTATACCTCAAAGGAAATCGCAAAGTGAAAAGGAGTAACAGCCTCTTAGGAGTAACTTCATTTGTCTATTTCCATCTAGTAATTCGAAGCTGGCACGAAACTGAAAGCATTACCTAAATCCGTGAGGTCGCATCCCCATACCAGTAACATCAGGAGGATAGGGTCCACGTGGATCTTTTGGGAAAACTGCGTATCTGGGTCCCAGAGGAGGGACAACAGGAGATCTGATGCTCCCGGGATAGGGGGGCGGAGCCCTAGCAAAAGCCTGGCTGATGCTGTCCGGCTGCCAGTGCTGCAGGGGCGCTGGAAGAGGCCCTGCTACTGCATCCTGGGACCCTTTCTCCTGCCGACCTGCCATCTTCTTCTGCTGTTGCTGCTGGAGAATGATTTCACGTAACTTCTGCCGCTGGATGGAAAGAAACGAAGATCCCTGGGATTTCTGATAATGAACGAATGGCTTAAGTCTTAATACTTCCAAAACGTACTGCGAAAAATGCTTAAAATATCTCAACGTTCAAAGCATTGGAAAGAACACTAGTCATACTTAACTACCCAACAGATTATAAAAACAAAGTAATAATTTAGATACTTTTTTTTCCTTGCCACACAAGTATCCCAAAATTGAAAGCTTTCTGTGAAAGCTTTAAGAGTCATAAAGATCAAAAATTCAAATTTTTGAACAAATTCATGACAACCAAAAATCAGATGCAGAATAAATCAAATTCAATTGTACTATAATTTTACCAATTTCATTTTTCTTCTTTGCGGAACAAATTCCACAGAATAAGAAGATAAATTTAACATCTGTGTAGAAATTACTCAGCTTAATGAAATGCCTAGCTTTCCGCAATGACACATTTAAAACATGTTTTTACCTGTCTCAATTTCTCTGTATCTGCTTGTGACATGTTTACGGTACTCTGCGTCTCAGTGACCCCGGAAGTTGGTACAGGTCCAGGAAGGTGGGAGACGCTGGAAAATTGTTGGCTTTGAGAACTCATTGGAGAGTTTGAAGGCGCATTGAAGCTCCCCTCTGATCCAGGCCTTGACTGACCAACATCATGGGCAACTTGACTTGTTCCAAAAGAGTCAGACTGAGTTCTTGGAGTCATTGGAGGCTGTTCATACGCATCCCGAGTAGCAGACGGGGAAACTCGGCTGAAAGTTTCTGAAAGACTAGGTCCAGGTGGCCTAGGACTTGGGGAACATGTATCAGGCGGCCTTATCAATGGACCAGATAAAGCTGCTCCTCGATTTTGTGCTGCTTGCAGGAAAGGATCCTGATTTGGCATGAGGACCGGTCTTGTCATTGAGGACCTAGGAAAACCCTCTGAAATCCTTGGCCTTGGTGCTGCTGGTGGCTGAGAGTAAGGTCTTGGTGTTCCAGGGGGATGCGCATAGGGGTCCGAATGCCTCTGGTTCGCGGCCGGCGGCACAAACAAGTCTGCTTGTGTAGGCGGCCTTGGGGTTGGTGGCTGCTGACTGTAGGGGTCAATCGCGGTGGGCCGGGGAGTTCCAGGAGGTTGAGAGTAGGGGTCTGGGTTGGAGCGAGATGTTCCCGAGGGTTGGGGGTAAGCATCTACAACAGGGCGTGGAGTCCCTGGGGGCTGGGAATACGGGTCCTGAGATGTCGGCCTTGACATGGTTCCAGGCTGGGAAAAAGCCCTTGAGGAATGGGCCAAAGACTCATTTGTTGCCGGATGTGGGGTCAGGGGAGGCTGGCTGTATGGGCCACCTGACTGGCTGTGAGAAAAGTTATCTCCAGGTCTCGGTGCGAACGCAGGCCTCTCGTAAGGGTCCACAGACAGTCGCCTTGGTGCCTGCGACACCGGCCCATAGGGATCCTGGGAAGGTGGCGGGGGCTGCATCGGAGCCTTGAAGGGCCCAGGGCCACTGTCGGGAGGTGCGGGTGTCAACAAGGGCCGTGCGTACGGGTCAGGAATCCGCTGTCTCTGGAACACATCTGCCCTGGGAGACGGTTTGCTGAAGTGATCGCTGGTGCCAGCTGCCAGAGGGCCTTTTGCAGTCTGCTCGGCAACCACCGGAGACCGGGGGAGGCCCGAGGGCTTGGGAAACTGGTCGGTCATCGTAGGTCTGGGCGTGTCTGGAGGCTTTGCATAGGGGTCACCATTTGCCGTGGAGGAAGCACAGAAGTCTCTGACTGGGGACGGCCTATTTGCCGTGGCCTCACTCACCGGAGCAGGCCTGGGGACTGGGGGCAGAGGAGCACAGTTTTCCACCAGGGCAGTGGAATTTCTTCTGGAAAACCCGTGGCCCCCAGGAGGTGGTCTCGGAGTCCCAACCATTTTTGCATAAGGATCCACTGGGGAGGGTGGCCGGGAGTGAGCGGACCCAGCTGAAAACACCTGTGGTGAAGGGGGCTGACAGGTCTGAGGCTGTGACAGACTCTCCTGGACGGGGCCTCGGGCCGGGGCTGCAGCCGGGGGAGGAGCCTGCGGTTTCACGAACACGTCGTCTGACGACGCGGACGAGGGGGCGCTGGGGAGCTGCTTCGGAAACAGGTCCTTATGGAACGCCTGCGCAGGAGACGCGTTCCCGTTGCCAGGCTGGGGGGTCAGGGGGCTCTGTATGCCGCTGCTCGGCGTGTCCGAGCCGGACGGGGCCACGGGGGGCTGCGCGCCAAGCTGCTGCTGCTGCTGCTGCTCGTTCTTCACCTGTTCGAGCTTCTGCGTGGCTTCGATTTTGGCTTGCTGCTTACTCTTCTGGCGCATTTGCTGCGAGACAGGAAAGAAGAGGCACTCGCGTGGTTAAGGAAGAACGTGACTGTCACGGGAGGAAAAAAGCCACGGGAAATTAGTGTGTCGGAGGTCACCAGTCGCCAGACTGCGCCCGTGTCAGATTATAAGATTATAAACTCCGGAAGAGCACAGGTGATTATAAACTCCACCACAGAGCACCGTGGCTATGCCCCGGGCAATATGCTATTTGCAACATTTTAATGAGCTTCCCCAGTCGCCTGAAATACAGTTTGCTGAGAAAGGTGGGTATTTTCGCAATGTCTATTTATTTACTTTTGAGAAAGAGACAGAGAAAGAGAAAGCAAGAGAAGGGCAGAGAGACAGGGAGACAGAGAATCCCAGGCAGGCTCCGCCCGATCACAGGGCAGAGCCCGGCACGGGGCTCGAGCCCATGAACTGTGAGGTTGTGACCTGAGCCGGAATCCAGAGTCGGATGTTTAACCGACCGAGCCACCCAGACGCCCCAAAGGTAAGTCAACTTTTAACCACGTTTTCAAACTCTGGTAAGAACTATCTTCTGAAATAATGACATGAATTACTTCCTGTCCTCTCGAAAAACAAAAATACAATCTAAAAGCAAATTATTTTAAAAAACCATATACCTGTCTAAATTTCCATTCCTGTTCATGTTCCGATTCTCTTTGCTTTAACGGATCTTTAAAAAGGTCCGAATCAATGCGAGAGCCAGGATCGATGCTGTCTTGCTGTTGCTGCCTCTTCAGGGGATCATTTGACATCTGTACTTTATTAATGCGTAAAGCAGCCCTGTTATCTCTGGCTTTTTGCTTTGAGAAAAGGAGAAGAAAGTTATCTCCCAGCAGACGTTAACATGTTTCGAGAAATAAAACTTATGATGAACTTTCTAAGAAAAAGTTGGGTTAAACGGTTGAAGGGAATTGAAATAGAATCCTTCACAGCTTCTGGACTCTTGTGCCCAGAAAGCATCCGGACACTACCCCACCCTCTCCCGTTTTTAACGCATGTCGCCTCCACAGAGGACACCTCTCTATCTGAGCCAGGCCGGAGAACCCAGAGGTAATCTGCCATTTTCAACCCTTATCTTCACAGACCCTTCAAAGACAGAAACATCGGCATCCCTCTTAATTTAGAGAAAAGGAAAATATCAAGTCAATCCTCCAAATCTAAACTCTGGAATTTGGAGCTTAGCATTGGAGAACACAACCGAGGAACGCTAAAACTACACTACCACCTTTGTATAATCAAGCTAAAACACAAAGCATTGTCAACACATCAGAAAACGTTTCTGCTTTACCCAATCGTTATCACTGACAACAGGTACCCTGAAGATCAAGTTGGAAGGTAACGGGATATTTTTTTTTAAATAATAATGTCCACTTAATATGCTTTACAATGGAAGCAAGGATTTGGATCCAGCTGACAATCTTAATTTGGCTCTTTGGGAGAAAACAATTCACCACCTGAACTGTGGACCTTATAAAATATCCTAACAATCCCTTGCGAAGTTCATGTTTCAAAAGCTCCTTAAAGGTGTCTAGATATGTCTCTTTCAAGATACAGTCTTGACTAAACCTAACACAAAGAGAGATTACTGTGGAAGAGACTGAGGCACACTGATGCAGCCTCAAACAGCAGTAGTCTTTCAAAGAGATAAAAGAATTTTAAAGTGAAATGAATTAAACATGCTCCTAAAATAACCGATTTCAATCTTCAATATCCTTGTTCTACCAACTAGCTTATGAGAAAACTCCACATCCTATCTCAAGACATAATAGGAAATCACTATAAAAACAAAGCTGTGTATTAGTTGTGCAAGTATTAACATGTGTTTTCTGCAACAGAAAATCTTTATTAACCTACGACAACAAAAGTAAGGTTTGGGTACTGTGTTTAACAACAGGACACATGGGAGGTTTGGTAAATACCACGTAAGGCGCTCTTTCCTGCGAGCTCGCTTTTCTCCACAGCTTGGCAATCTGCTTCACTCTCGTCGTCCAGTCTGCAACAGAAAAGCATGGTCCACACGTTTACGGATCTGCGGTCAGGACGCATCGCCACGTGGTGTGGACAGTTCAACTTATTCTGGCTGTGTGTTCACGAGTGAGTAACTCTTTGTACAGCACAAAGTTCCGGGCGTGCAGTAGGCCAAATGAGGATTTGCTGAATGTAGTATGGCCTTATTAAGAATCTCACTTGTAGACTGGGGGAGTTTTTAAACTGAAGGGGCTAACCAGCTGAGAAAATGTTAAACCAAACATAATAACTTCTCTCAACCATGTAAGATGCTGCAAGAACCAAAGCTAAAAGTTTCGTGAAACATCAGTCCTCCAGAGAAGTCTCTCAGTCGGACCAAAAGGAGGTAATCGTAATTATACATAAGCACCTCACCAGCGTTCGTGCACAACAAAGACATGCAAAACCAATCATTCCAAGCCATTGCTATGAAACTTACAGTGTTGGGACAGTAAACAAAATGAAAGATGGGTGAAATCAACAGTGGTAAAAGTAGAAACGAGGTTTTTAAAAAGCTTCAAAACTCAAAGAAAATGGAAATCAAGTGACAGGTCAACAGCCTTAACATAGTATTTCATGAGGTTCTAGAATCACACAGTAAAACTATTAAAGCATTGAAGAGAATTGCTTAAAAAAACTGTAGCTCTGATCTAAGGATAATTTTTCATTGACACAAAGCAACTCAACAGAACCAGATATGCTCATCTATCAACAGCAAATCAAAGTGTGACCAGTAGTACTTGAAAAAGAGTAGGAGGGGCGCCTGGGTGGCGCAGTCGGCTAAGCGTCCGACTTCAGCCAGGTCACGATCTCGTGGTCCGGGAGTTCGAGCCCCGCGTCGGGCTCTGGGCTGATGGCTCGGAGCCTGGAGCCTGTTTCCGATTCTGTGTCTCCCTCTCTCTCTGCCCCTCCCCCGTTCATGCTCTGTCTCTCTCTCTCTCTGTCCCAAAAATAAATAAAAAACGTTGAAAAAAAATTTTTTTAAAAAAGAAAGAGTAGGTATATTCCTTTAACAGACAACCCTGCACTGAGCCACTGATTTTTGTCGTTGTTGGATAAGGTAGTGTTTATTTCTATCAAGATGTTTCTAGACATCTATGGAATCTTCTCACTGTACACAGTCATACAAGATGAAAACTAGTGTTGATACATGGACTTCCTACCACAGTCACCGATGGAAACCACCGGCAGGCAGGGCAGCATGACCTACTCAGGGCGGTGGGTAACACAGAGAGCCACACTAGGTGTGAATTACCAGGGAATTCCTCCTTCAGGCTGGGGAAATTGATGTTTGTGTAGAGAACAGGTGCTACTGTTGCCATTTCACCCAGAGCCTCCTCCTTCTCCCATTTCAGCGTGCTTCTCTGGGCATTTGACATTGTATCGTTCTCTCCCTCCACCGTGGGAGCGGATGACGTCCAAGAGCTGTTAGGATCACTTGCCATCGGATGAAATGCTGGATTTTTATCCCTGGCAGATAATAAATAACTTTACTTTGTAAATATAAAATTACCTTCTAAAGACTGTGGGCAAGCACAAGTTCATTAAACCCTCTTGTTACAAAAGAGCTACAATGTTAGATCACCTGCAGCAAAGATCCTGATACACGAACGTACACTTAGTGCACAAGAACTTAAAACAGACTAGCATTTATACAACAAAAATTAATGTTATTTAAGTTTCCATGGAAAATGAAGGCTTCCAATACCTGGTATCAGTGTAAGGGGATTGTGCTACAGTAGAGAAAGTTCCCAATCCACTTCCAGGAGGCAAAGAATTATGTGGGAGGTGAGGATTGGGTCCAATAAGGCCATTCATGAGTGGCATCCGCGAAAACACATCTTCAAAGAAGAAAACACCACTTCAGTTTGCATATTACTCATAAATAATTTTAAAGAGCAGCTTATTTATAAATAACATGTCTAAAGAAAAACTTCTAGCACTATTTAAAAGTAGGATTTGTTTCAATGTTAAACTAAAATATTGCGTAAAGAATGACTTTCGGTTATATTTTGCAATATGGTCCCTGTACTTCTGTTTACTTCATCATGGTATACTGAAAATGGCATGTGTTTTGGAGTCTGAGAGCTTAACTGTGCTACCCGTTAGAAGCTTAATTTTGCTTCCTGTCGGAAGGGACTCAATCACTATTCCTGTAACGTGAAGGTGTTCCCTACTGTCACAGACACAACGTATGTGGGGTTCTCAGCAAGCGCCTATATGCAGTTCACTATTCAATACATATTAGCTCCACAAAAAGGACTCTCCCAGCAAATGCTCCTACATTTTATTAAATAGTCTTTCTCTTCTTCACTCAAAATTTACAAGCAAATGCTTCCTTACATTTTACTCTTGCTCCTGTTGATACAAAAAACCATCTATGATTAAATTGGTACTTGTTCTAAAATTATTTGGAACAAGAAATATTTCATCTACTATTATCAAACAGATGATTATTGCTAAAAATACGTACATTCTGTTTGGGACCTAATTTTCATTACTGGCTTGCCTTTCAGCCCCCAAACACATTTTTAACTCTCATCCCACCTTACGCACAAGCGTCAAATACCTGTCTTCTTTCCAAACAGCCAGTAGGCAAACCATAAGACCCTTCCTCTCCTAAAGCATGTAACTCCAACCTTGACTATGATCTACTGTTCCGAACAATTTAAGAATTAGCCAACTGTCCTTATCCGAGCAGTTTTCTGCACCTTCAAAAACCTCCTCCCAAATTAGAGACATACTCTGAAATAATAAACACAAGGCCTCTGTTGCAACAGCCAGAACAACACTAGGAGATCCACTTCACCCATCACCCATCAACCATACAAATGAAAATACAGTGACAGAGTTGGCTAATACTTGGCCCGGCTGGTATAATGGTAGAGTACTCCTAACAATCACTTTGCCATACCATTAGAAAAAGGAATAACCAAGAACAGTGTCTCACCCACATGTTTTACACTACACAATGTCCTTTCACCTACCAGACCCTCTGACTAGAACAACACTCTACTATACAGAGTTCCAGGTCCTATGTGTGAAGATACTGAGGCTGGTCACCTGCAGGTTTTCAGGACTTTGTCTCCAGGACTTCCTAAGAGCTATCTGACTTCCCAGTTAGGGCTTGTTCTCCTACATGGCAGAGCTGGGCCCACTGGATCAGAACTCCACAGCGACAAGTGTCCCAGTGTATCTATATTCATGCCAAGGATAAGATTAAGGAACAATGTTTCTGCTTTTATTCAAAGGAGAATGCCACCTCTATTTTCAACTTCACTGAAAAGTAGATTCCATTAAGGGATATGAGATTTCACTGAAAAATGTCAACCATCTTGGGGCGCCTGGGGTGGCTCAGTGGGTTAAGCGTCCGACTTCAGCTCAGGTCACAATCTCACTGTTCATGAGTTCGAGCCCCGTGTCGGGCTCTGTGCTGACAGCTTGGAGCCTGGAACCTGCTTCGGATTCTGTGTCTCCCCCTCTCTGCCCCTCACCTGCTCACGCTCCATCTCTCTCTCTCTCTCCCTCTCTCAAAACTGAATAAATATTTGAAAAAGAAAAATGTCAAAATGTCTTTCATGTAATTAGCATTAACAAAAGTTTCTTTACTGGTAATGGGAATGTGACCCATGTCTGTCATCACTATCTTAAGCACAACATGGCCATATTGAAACTTTTCATAATAATAATAGCTTATCAAGCCCTTCGTTATATGCCAAGCACTGTTCTGAAAGCTTTACACATATTAACTCTTTGATCCTCATAATAACCCTAGGAGCCTAGGGTTATTACAGGTAGCACCAGGGAAGCAAAGACCTAGAAGTTAAATAACTTGTTCGAGGACACATAAATGCCAAGCATTCCTCATTATTGTTATTTTAATTAAGAAGTGTCTCTTTTTCTCTCAAATCTACCATACCCCCCCAACCTGATCATCCCAGTTTATAAACGTAACCTCTTTCAAGGAATGAATCATGGTAACAATTGAAAAGCCACTTCACTTAACCTTCAGTGAAAGTGATTTCAAGTTACTCTATCTCAGTCTTCTCGAAATCTCCCTTCTCCATTTTCTGACCTTCTGGATTACTGTCCACACGTTACACTCTGGCACCCTTTCTTACCCTCCCATCGAAGTTACCCCACTGAGGATTACCAACAATCTTAGTGTCCGATGGAACGTCTTTCAGGCACTCATCCTACCTGACATTGTAACTTGTCTCTAACAATCCTCATTTCTAAGATTCTATGCTTCTCACTCAGTCGACGTCACTGTTTTATTTTTTCACTTTCACCCAATCCTTGAAAAGGAAAAGGGAAAGGAACACGTAATTGCACGCGCACTACAAGCCAGGTGAGTTAAGCATGTGACTGGTCACGTTTAATTGAAGAGTTCTTCGAGATTCTGTGTGCTATGGCAGCACATCCTCTTCAGAAACCTCAGCCTTCCCACAACTTCAGCTAGTGTCACTCCACATGCAATTCCTCGATTTTCACCTATAGCCTCGAACAGCTGCGAGTCAGTCCGCCTAGAAGTCAGAACAACGTGTGTGTCCCATTTCTAACTAACAATGGTCTAAAACTAAATTTGTCACGCCTCCACTGCCACCCTCTGCCACACACACACGCACAGCCGGTCTTCGCTGTTCTGGGCTTCTAGTTTACAGCCTGATTACCTGTAGGCAAACCTGGCTCCCATACAGTCTAATTCGGTTTGTGTTCCACGTTTCCTTGTGCCTCACATCCGTTCAGTAGCAGACTCCGACTTATTCTAACATCACTATCACTCACGTCCCTTTCTTCTTTTCAATTAGCATTGCCGATATATTTCCCTGGAACCCAAGTTTTCACTTAGTTCCAACCACAATAAACTCATCAGTACAACCCTCGTGTCAAATTCATTTCCAATACTGACGTCAGAGCTACCCTGCCAAAACCTGTAACCCATCAGGTCACGTCACTGGTGTGAGACCTCTGAGCAACCTGGAGAAGAAACGGCAACTGGCACAGCCTGTCTCACAGCCGCCTACATACAATCTAGACCCAACATGCATTTTCTGCTTTTGCCCCTTAAATGCTACCCACTTACCGCTTCTCCTCCGCTCTGGAAAATGTTCAAGTTGCCATTACTGAACATCTATGTGTCACTCTGTATGTTACCTGATCATGCTTTAAGTTACAATTATTACTCTTTGAGACATGACTGCCAAAATCTTAACCACTCTTAAAGCTCTACCTGAATTCTGGTCTACTATGATATAACTCAGCTGTATACCTCAAAGTCCATATACTGGGATTAAAAACTCTGGATGGGGTGGGGGGAGGGGGGACCATTAATCTCTGTATTACACATAAGCAACCAACAAAACAAACAAAGGCATCCCCTCAAAACCTTTCAAAAATGAGCCTATACTGTTAAAAGCATTTAAATAATGACGGTAAGATCTTTTCTTTAAAAAGGCATCTTTAACTGATTTGATTTCTAAAATACAGACTTTGCATTTCAGAAAACATGGAGATGGTTTTTTTTTTTTTTTTAATAAGTTGAGAAGAGAAATATTGAAGTGTTGCATTTCCAATCATTAAGAAAGCACATGGGAACAATTAAGACAAGAAGCACTTGTGATGAGTCTGTTTTATCCAAATGTAAATCACATGTTTAGTCTAGCAAAAATCAAGGTAAACTTATGTTTAGAGGCTAAACTAGCAGTAACTAAAATATTTTAATTATGTGCATTATGACATTCTGCATGTATGCACAAAATTGGCAGTAAAAATAATATTACATTATTTGCACGTTTCAGCACTTATACAAAAACAGTGTAACAGTTTATAAAAGTATCATTAAATTACTCAGTTCAGTATATCATCGTGAAGCAGTGAAAACAAGATCTAGAGAACTGGCCCTATGCTCAAATCACCAGAGACACATGCCAACACAGGACTCCAAACTACCCCCACGGGAGACTCCCACACCTGCCACACCATCTCTTCCCCTCACTCTACAAATTTTAAATCTAGGCTATCCAATTTCAGCTCTCCAGAAACACGGAGAAATTCAACCCTTAAGTCTTATGTGGCAACTAGTTACAAGCAGGCCGAAGAAAACAGATCAAAGTAGGCAGATTTGTACAAAATGAGAAATCTGGGGGCACGTGGGTGGCTCAGTCGGTTAAGTGTCTGACTCTGGACTTCGGCTCAAGTCATGATCTCACAGTTCAGGAGACTGAGCCCCAGGTCAGGCTCTTTGTTCACAGTGCAGAGCCTGCTTGGGATTCTCTTTCTCCTTCCCTGCCTGCCCCTCCTTAACTCTCTCAAAATAAATAAATAAACTTAAAAAAAAATGTGAAGTTGACAGTAGAGAAAAGTCAAGGATTTACTCTGAACAGATGTGCTGAACACATGTTCTGTGGTGTACTCCATAGAGATGAGGACAGATATGGCCCTAGCCTTCAGACAGTTCACAATCTAAAGGGAAAACCATAATTACCCAAACAAATATCTATGTTTGTGCCACACACTGCAGTGAAAAGCATGGGGCCGGGTGAGGAGGTGGAGATTTGCTAACCGCTGAGGAAATGACAGCGGAAGCGGGAGCGGGACTGGGTCAGTGAGCACAAGGCAGCCAGGTGGAGGGTCATTCTCCAAACGTGTGTGCAGGAAGGGCTGGGCAAACAGGAGCCCAGCTGGGGAAGGGAAGCCGGCAGGTACTCCTCCCCCACGGCCCCGACGGTGAGAAAAAGAATTCTGCTCTCAAAGTGGGTCACAGATTGCCAGAGAAGTTCAGGGAGGCAGGGGTGTGGCTGAGATCAATTCAGATTATTCTCCCGTCACCACAGAGGAGGGTTTTCTCCTATTGGTTCCTAGCCATTGTTTCTAAGGGTCGAGGCCGGTCTGCTTTAGGAACGCACACACGCTGCAGAACCGTACTTACGGAACTTTTCTAGAGGTGACATACCCTGGCTGTGTATGGGCAGCAGCTGAGGTGCAGGCGGTGGGGGAGGCTGTGCTAGCGGGGTCGGCTGGGCGGTCGCGGGACTAAGCACGGCGGTGAACAGGTCTTCAACATCCTTCCCTCCAAGCTCTGTGAGACAGAATCGTAGCGGTAATGAGATGAAGAGACTACCGAGCCAAAGCACCTGGGATGCCATTGTCAGAAACTCGAAATACAGAACTCAAATACCTGGAATTTTATATAACTTTCCAAGAATTGCTCCTAGGATAGAATAAAGAAATAGAAACATTAACAACTACCATTTCAACTTACGGATACAAAATAGCATTTGACACAGAAATGATCAGGACAGAAGTTAAATTATAAAGAAGCATGCAGAAATCTTTGAAAATCATATTTACTCATGTCTTTTAGAAAGCCTAGATGTAGGGCAAATATTTTACCATCTGTGACCATTTTGTCTAGCTCAGGACTGAGGATTCCATCTAGCTGCTCCTCACTTAGTGGTCGTGAACTGGGATTGACACTTGGCTGAGGCAAAGACGATGCGTCATCAGCGACAGGACCAATGTCTATGCCGGCTGGAGGGGCAGAGTGAGTAGATTAAAAGCGAATCCTGAAGAGTCACGTAAAATGCATGACACTGTTTACTGGCATTAATACACGACAACATGATTAAAACGGAGCAATGAAAAGTTTGCAATTCTAAACTAATCAGGATTCTTGTATCAATCTGAATAGTCACATCAGGAAAAATCAGGCACGATGTATTTGTAAACTTAGGTGCCATTTAAAGTTATATTTTCATCGAAGAAAACACATCTCCTGAGGAACAGAAGAACACTCCTGAGTCTGAACGTCCACAAAACATAAGCACCACATTATTACTTTGGAATCTACAAGAAGATTGAATATACAGTATTCAATATACAGCCAACTGCTTTAACTTGGAAAATAGTGGTTTCAGATGTATAGCTCAACTATCGTATGTAGTGTAGGACACAGGAGGGATGGAATCTCACGTAATGAAATGCTCTAAAATTCTCAAGGGTTAGTAAACTTAATCCTTTTGTGAGTAATTTCAACTACAGACCATGTTTTGGAGATATTCTGTAGTCACAAAACAAGACATTGCTTATGTTCCTAAAATAACGGGCTTTGTTTCGTATAAATTGGTTTTTAGGCAAAAGTCACATTTAAAAGTGGTCTATCATCTACTTTATCACGCTCTCTCGATACTGCTGCCATTAAAAACTAAAATGTAGTCTGCTCTTCTTTGATCCGATATTAGGAATTAACTCTCTAACATGTGGGTAATATTATAAATTACATATTAACAAGAATAAAATCATCCATTAACGAAACAAAACAAAACAAAACAAAAGAGGAGCTGCTGGTAAAGTCATCCACAGCACAGCACAGCTGCACCATGCTTCAGCTGCAGGCACAGAGGGAAAGCAAGGATGGGTTAGTGACAAATTAGCACTCTAGCAACACGCATGCACCTACAGGCTGTTTCAGCTGAAATCACTATAAAAAAGAAGACTACTTCTAGTCAGCCGTCATCCATTCCTCAGTTTCTTACCAAATGGAAAAGGTGAGCTCTCAACCTGGAAAGTGCATAAATCAAGACCTACAAGACCCAAACCAAATAAAATGGATGATTACCACGGGACCGGGAAGCGAGGGGCAATGCAAACAAAAGAAGAAACAAGATACAGCAAGACTGTAGGGCAACAAGCCTTAAGTTTGATGCAATTAGAAAGACAACAGAAATTAACTTGCTATTTCCTCTCCTAAAGCAGAAAAGCTGAGGTAGATCAAATAAAATGATGAGTTCTTTGACAAAGCCAAAACAAACGTTTTTTCAGTTTCAGAGAAAAGACTAAACTTGTTCCACACACACATATACCTCTCATCGTATCATAAAACAGACACTAGACAAATATAGACATATATACCTGAATGATCAACTGATTTTGCAAGGTCATCTGAAATTATTCCAAGAATGTCATCATCTGTGTTTAAGACTTCAGAAATATCAGCTAAGGGGTCATCAGTCGTACCTAAGCATAGCAAGTATATTTTTAAAGTCTCAATATTGTCCTAGACATTACATTCTAAAACACCCTCACTCATTCAACCACTCACTAAATATCTAGACTACACAGAAGCTAAGTGCTAGAATCATAAAAAGTTAAGATTATTACTTCTAAAATAAGGAATTTTTCGAAGACAGCACACACCAATGTTTTGAATAACAAAACATTAAAAATTAAGACTTTTTTGTTTTGTGACTAATGTATATCAACAATAAAATAAAACTTAAAATAAATAAATGCAATAAAAGTGAAACAGAATGCTATAACAAAGCAAAAAAATGCATTAAGAAAGTAGCATCTCTAAAAGTGACATTAGAAAATAAAACACAGAAGATAAATAAAATATGAAAGTCAAACCCATTACTTAGAAGTTTCTTGTGAAGTATAGTAGGTACGATATAGTTCGATGCCTGCTTCCAACTCTGATCTTAATACTGATTAATCGTTCACTTATTTATCCAAAAAATGTCAGTACCCACAGAATCATGTCGATGGACTATGTTAAAAGGCATTGTTCCAGCCACCGGGAATTCAGAATAACCAAAACAAAGTGCATGCCTACTTGACTTTCACAGAAGGAGTTAATAAATGAATGGTATCAGTATAAATGCTATGAAGAGAACAAGAAGGAAAAAGGATAAGAATAAGATGTGGAGGTGACAAACTATTAGATAAAGTAGTCAGGGAAGACCTTTTAAAGGACATGACCAAGGGTAAATATAAACGGAATAAGGGAGTGATACGCAGGAAGACAGAGCGAATACTCCAGGCAGAGGGAAAAGCAGATGGAAAGACTGGAGCAGGAAGGGTTTTGCCAAGTGTGGCCAGTGTGGTTGACTGTAGTAATGGGGAGAAGGAGTGATAGGAAATGAAAAAGGCAGCAAAGTGAGATTATGTATGGTTTATAAGTCATGGTGAAGACTGAGCTTTAGTCCACAATATAAAGAACGGGAAGTTGGTCGAAGGCTGATGGCTCGCAGGGCACAGGACTGACTCTTACAGGGAAAGTGCCGGCTGCCTGGGGGCGGGGGGAGCGCCAGCAGCATGGGAAGTCTAGGTGAGAAGCGGTGATGAGGGCACCAGAGCCGCAGGGACAGGGGAGATAGGACATGGCTGACTTTGGGATACATTTTGAGACAAGTTCGTGGATGGTATCAGGTGTGTGGTGTGAGATAATGAAGAGTGGAGGAGTTCTCCAAAGGCCTCTGGACTCATCAGTAAGACAATCGATTAGCTTTAATAATTACATCAGTCAGTTAAGGTACATCTGAATGTTTTAATCCAGGTCAGCTATGTTTTTACTTTAAAAAGGGGGGAGGGCACATAAAAAACAGTAAGATTCTAGAGCAAATATCCCTGTAAGACACAAATAGTCTTGTCCCACTGAACAAACACTTGTCAAATAGAATTCATACATACAGAAGATTATAATCTTTCAAAATGAAAACCTGTGTAAATGAAATGCCCAAATATTTGTTAAGTGTTTAGAGAAATAAGCTTACTTCAATAGTGTGTTCTCTAGACATTTGAAGGAAAATTCAAGTGGATAATTCATTTAGGGATCGTGTGTGTGTGTGTGTGTGTGTGTGTGTGTGTTAAACCAACGGAATTCTACTACATAAATTACAAGTAACATTTTTTTAAACCACGTTTTCAAAGTTCACCCCACTTGACAAAAGGGATTTTCTATCCTACCAACACATCATTAGAACTGATGGAATGGACTACAATGAACGAAACCCAACAACAACAAGCCGCTATGACTAGTTAAGTTGCCCATTAGACCGTCAAGAGTCGTCCAACTGCAGAGAATGTCCGTGTCGTCTGGGTTCCACTCCAGCCCTCCACACTTTGGCTTCGTCACCCAGTCATTCTCAGCGGCTTCGTGAACTTATCCATGTTTTCTCCCCGCTACAATAGGCCTTCTGCCCAGCATCAGTTCTCTTCCTCATAAAAACTCAAGTGCAAGTAACTTCTATCTAAATGGATTTTCATAGTAAGATACCCTTTGAAGGGTCTACAGGTCTTTCATTATGTATTTTAACAATACATAGACATGGATAAGAGCAGCTAGGTACTGTAAACAACAGAATTAAAATGATCTGCCAAGATTAAACAAATAAAAAGCATGGCCTTCAGGTCACTCCTTTAACTTCACTGTTGCTCACAATAAGGAAGATTGGACATCCTGTATGCATACAAGGGGGTTGGTAAGATTGCTTCTAATCATTTCAAGAAGTTAAAAGACTGCATGTCAACTAGGGTAATGCCAGGTTAATGGAACAGTAACTACTTAATATATCAAAAGTCATCTTTCAGTAAAAGGTCACCTTAAGATTACTTTCAAAATTGAGTTATAAAATTTACTGAGTAAAAACTCTAATGGCAAAAAGGAAGCTTGTCAGAAAAACATTAATTTATAACTGATACTGAGATAAAAATCTGAAAGTGGGGGAAAGTTCTATGATCGCAACTCCTACATGCTGAACTACTTAAGCTTCTAGATCTTTGTTGACATTAACAGTACTTTATAAATGTTATTTCTCATACCTTTTTCTGCTTCTCAATAGTCCCCATAGTCACTCTACCTAGGGTAGGGGTTGTCAATACAGGGGACATTTGGCAACATTTCTGATCATCACGACATCATAAGGACAGAGGTGCTTAGTGTCCCAGGGGGCACCACAGCGCCACCCTCCAACAAAGACTTCTCTGGCCCAAACAGTAGTTAAGTGTCAGTAGTAAGAAACTGTGATGTAACACAACATACTCCACCGTATTAACACAGTCTGTCAGCCAGTTCCTGACTACAACATTCTTTTGTTTTCCTCTTTTGAATTTCTTACGGCTATGAAATTAACAAAAATCTACCTAATTTAAGTCAAAGACTGTTACATTTATTACTCCTCAACTATGGCAAAATCACACACCTCTGTACATTATCCGCAGCATGTTATAAACTGAATATTTTCCTTTGCAACTCTTGATTTTGGTGGTAGTTACACAGATAAATTTCTTTACCAAATCTTCTAGACCTGTCCACTTAAAATAGTTGCATTTACTGAATGCAAATTATACTTCCATGAGGCTGATTTTTAAAATGCATATGAGGCCAAACTAAAGCATTTCACAGGTTTAATTACAAGGAATATGAATTCCATATGGTAAAGAACACATCTGCAAATTATTCCACATACCGTGGGTTCCAGGTTTTGCTGGAGTTGATGATGAACTAAGCAGTGGATCTAAGGAAGGATCCAAGAAATTTGTGTTCGTGTTTGTTTTATATGAAAGTTGAGCCGTATCTTCTGATAGATTATCTAAACTTAGCTTGTTTTGTCTACTTGTATCTAGAAGATCTTTTCCAAAGAAAGCTTCCTAGGTAAAGATAAGCACATACGAAAATGACTTAGTTATAAAGTTCTAAGAGGGTTAACAGGTAATTCTGCTGTTTTGACAAGAAGGCAGAACTAACACAAAAACTTGGTATTCAAGAATACAGAAACTGAACATAGAAATATATAAACAATTTAGAAATAACCTGTCAATTCTTTTATATAGATTTCCCCTTATTTTTAAACAATTTTTATAGTTTTACTAGAGACAAAACTATGCATATAAAACCACACAACTGTACTGAGATACAATAATCCAATAATTCCAGGAGATTCGGCTACAATTAAATTTAAAAATTGATAAATTTATAATACCATTGGCACCTTCATTCATATTATAAGAAAAACTAAAGCTTCATAAATATTATTAATACTTATAGATTACTTGCAGAGAATAGCACAACGGTTTGATCTATAGCTTTAATATTTACATACTTCAGGTAGATTTAGTAACCTCATATTGACTCACATAACCACATTAAAGACTTAACATGCTATAAATCTGAAAGAGGGTTTTTATACTCATTTGAAACATAGTATGTGCACAAAATTTACTGCTGTTAAAGGCTTTTGGCTTTTCATTCACTTACTCATATTAACATTTCTCCGTTTCAATGTACTTCCACTAATCTAGAGACTAGTGTTTCAAGCTGTGTTCCTTACAATGCAAGGACCTCTCCAAAACTTCTCAAGGATCAATAAAGAGGACAAAAGGAAGCCCTTGGAACTCCGCCCCCCCCACCCCCCTCCACTTCACTTCAACCCAACAATTCCGCTTTAGTCTATTTTCTGTAAGGTGGTCTGTCTGGAAAAGGGATCCTTTGTAGGGGCCAATTTTGAAGAAAATCAACATTTAACACACTCTTGCAAAAGATACATATACAGGAAAAGGCTCGCTGCAGCATTTTTTATAGTACTACAGGAGGAAACAGCTTCAGTTGGTCTGTCAAAAGGCATAGGACTAAATAAATTACAGACACCCAAACTATAAAACACATCAACATTTTAAAAGGACATAGAGCTATGGTATCAAAGAAAAGCTCTGAAGTACAGAATTAAAAGAAAACAAGTTGAATGATATGTCCAGCAAAACATAAAATACAAACTAAGATTACTTTCACTCATAATTTAATAATAAATTAAGAGGTTCTGAAAGGATAAATAACAAACTGTTAACAATGCTACTTCTGAAAGGGGATGGGGAAGGAGCTATTTGTGAAACCTGATCAAGGTGATGATGTATTTGAAATTTTCACATTTTTTAAATGAACAAGCTGTTTCAGTATGAAAAAGACATCTGAGGGGCGCCTGGGTGGCTCAGTCGGTTAAGCGGCCGACTTCGGCTCAGGTCATGATCTCATGGTTTGTGAGTTCGAGCCCCGCATTGGGCTCTGTGCTGACAACTCAGAGCCTGGAACCTGCTTCGGATTCTGTGTCTCCCCCCCCACCCCCCCTTCCCTCCCTGGCTCTGTCTCTCTCTCAAAAATAAATAAACATTAAAAATTTTTAAAGGAAAAAAAAAGAAATTTGAAAATCAGCAAAGCTGACCACTGGGTAGAGGATGGTTTGTTTCTTATACCAGCGATACTTTTATCATTAGGAAAAATGTTGAAGAGTACAGCATCTTAAAATTTAGAAACCATTTATTTCATGCCTTCAGTATTCAATCTGACATGATTAGCAACAATTTTTTTTAATAACTCATGAAGATTTCAGTGCTAATTATCAAAAACTGTAATATTCCTATTAATTTGATGGTTTTATATTAATTTTATATAAAGGAATGGCTCCACGTGGTTTCTAATTTGACAATGTGACTCCAAGAACCAACCAGAGATTTTAAATCTACTACAGGGGCTCCTAGGGTAGACAGGAGCACTAGGTCTTAGGAGACCACACAAATCTATTTGACAGATTATACAATTATTTATCGTTTATCTAGACACTGTTATGATTAATAAAGAAAAACTGGAAAAATGACTGAATCCCTATGGCTTTCATCACTATGTACTCCCCCAGTCAATGGGGGAAATTACAGCTCTACCTCAAGAAACAGAATCACTACAATGGCTTCCTCCATATCGCTCCCCACCCCGCCCCCCGGCCCCCGCCTCAAGAAAAAATAAACCCATTAGGTACTACTGATGCACACTGGAGGAAACAGTCCAGTTCAGGAGATCAAGATTACAGCAGTTAATCAGGAAATCAGATCCACTACTTTTAAAGGCTCTTTTTCAATGTATGAAATGGTCAGTTTTCATATGTTCATAAACAGCCAAAGAAGATCACACTCTACAGAAGGATCAAGGAAAGGAGAAGCAGGTATTCTACTCAATATTCTCAAGTAAAGGATTATTAAAAGGGACAACACAAGGATTATTAAAAGACAACAAAAAAGATGCAGTTAAAGAGAATCTAAACAATAAAGGTGGGAGTATTTTCTGAACAATACAATTACTATTATATGGTTAAAAAGAAGTTACACAGCTAGGTATTTGAAGGGGATATGGGAAAAACAAAACATACTATTAAAGACTGACGACACGTACGGCACAAGTATTTACACACATAATTCTTAATCTCTCAACATTTCTTGGCACACAGGTGTCGATGGGAAAGAGATCACATCGCTAACTGGCAGGAGGGCCATACTCAAGCCCAGGACTCCAACCTTAAAGGCTCAGCTCTAAAACGGACACTGCCCTCGGGGCCCCTGGGCGGCTCAGTCGGTTGTGTGTCTGATTTTGGCTCAGGTCATGATCTCATAGTTTGTGAGTTCGAGCCCAGCAATGGGCTCTCTGCTGTCAGGGCAGAGCCTGTTGAGGAGATCTTCTGTTCCCCCTTGCCTCGTGTCCACGAGTGCTCGCGCGCTCTCTCTCTCTCTCTCTCTCAAATGGGCACTGACATTATGGATCAGTTGTCTAATAAAAACTTACACTCATGTATACTACCACACACTACATATTATGCTTACAAGTTTATTAAACAAAAAGTTTATTAAACAAAAAACTCTATTCAAATGAGTAGATGATTTTTATACTTCTCATTTTTTTTTTTTTCCCCAACGTTTATTTATTTTGGGGACAGAGAGAGACAGAGCATGAACGGGCGAGGGGCAGAGAGAGAGGGAGACACAGAATCGGGAACAGGCTCCAGGCTCTGAGCCATCAGCCCAGAGCCCGACGCGGGGCTCGAACTCCCGGACCACGAGATCGTGACCTGGCTGAAGTCGGACGCTTAACCGACTGCGCCACCCAGGCGCCCCTCATTTTTTTTTTTTAACGTTTATTTATTTTTGAGACAGAGCATGAATGGGGGAGGGTCAGAGAGAGGGAGACACAGAATCTGAAACAGGCTCCAGGCTCTGAGCTGTCAGCACAGAGCCCGACACGGGACTCGAACTCACGGACCGCGAGATCATGACCTGAGCCGAAGTCGGCCGCTTAACCGACTGAGCCACCCAGGCGCCCCTATACTTCTCATCATTAAAAAAGAAAACTGAAGAAGCTGGATATTAGCTGAGAAGAAATGTAATTTTTAAAGCAGTTAAACCATTAAGAGCCAACTGGAAAATTAAGGTAAAAAAATAAATGCAAGCAATAATGAGGCCATTATAATGGCTCATTATAAAGGCTCAATAATGAGCAACATGTAGGCCATTATTGTGTGGGAGGAACAGATCAGAGGAACACTCACCGACACTGACATTAGGACAGACACTCAAGAATAGTCTGTTCCAAGTCTACTCTCACACCTGAAGACAGAGAGGCCCAGGAAGGACTCCCCCCCTGCTCGGGAACCTGAATCTCAGTCCTGTATCTCTAATACAGGGCCCTTTCCAGTACAGCACATGGCCTGGAGCTCCTCTGTGACTTAACGCTTACAGGACAAACCAGAAAGATTTCTATTTTCATGGAGCCTACACCTATCAAAGAATGTCTTCACCCTGACGGATGTTTTTCTGATGTATGTTTTAGAAGACAAAAACAATTCTACTTAAAACTTTGGATCACTGGTCTCTCAAAGTGGTAACCAATTATTAAAAGCTGTAACTCTGGCTGCTAAAAACCCAACTTTATTCAGTGACTATAATTACTCTAACCTGGAGCTGTCCATAGGACGTGGGTTTGGGGAGCACACAAGTGCGACTGCTTTGGAAGAATGAGCTTTTCCCAGTTCAAAATGTCCTTGTATGTCTTATGAAACATTTAGAAGTGAAAAACTGGGATAAAAAAGAACTTTTTGAAAAGTACCAAAACACAAAAAAGTAAATGTTAATTTTTATGGGCTTCTGAAAGGTAAAGCTGGCATTTAAAATATGTAATTAAAAACAAAACGAGTAAAACATTAACAAAAATAAAGCTATTTTTCAAAACTCAATACATTACATTTCTTTTGTTAACAAACTATACAATATAATGTAAAGCAAAATATTACTTGTAAATAGGCAGGGAACGTTTCTTCAAGCTTATTTTTCCTTTTTCGGTATCTCTTCTTTATTTTTTCAGTGTTTTCAGTAACAGAAACAGATTCATCAACTAGTGTATCTGGTAAGTGCTCACTCCAGCCTGAAACAATAGTCACATTTATAAATATGTGATGTTCAATATTGTCAGACAAATCCACCCAAAGTAACTTTACAGCTTACCAACATACACAGATCCATATAAACAAACAAGCTTTTTCTTTTTTCTCTCCAGTTTTATTGAGATATAATTGGTGTACAATACTATGTCAGTTTAAGGCATACAACATGACTTGACAGACACACTTTTTCACAAAAAAGATGTCAAAGCAAGTTTATTAGTAACTTTTAAGCATCATAAAAAATTCATTGCATGTCTATTTAGTATCAGTATATGTTTACTTTTGTCTCTTAATGAGTATTTCCTTACTCGCAAAGCAGCAAACTGTTTCCTTTAACATGAACATTTTGTTAAAAATTAAAATAATAAAAGTACTCAGTGCTTATGAGTATGGGGAAATGGCTACTCCTATACTTCTAAAGGCAACTAAAGGCAGGAACAATCTTTCCGAAGAGTTTACTGGGCATATCCAACAGAAGTCTTTTGGAAAGGGTATTCTTCAATCCAGCAATTCCAACTTCAAGGATTTATTGCAAATTAGGTTTCTGTAGTACATATTATACTAACACATCACCACCTACAAAAACGCTTGTAAATATGCTATGAATGCTCAATCTTAAAATCAGAGAAAAGGAAATAAAACAAAATTTTGATCTATGAAATTAGCAAAGAAGTAAGTCCACTACGTAGAGCAGATAAGTGAGCAACTGACAGGCTCATGTTCCCAAGGCAAACAGTACATCCCTCCTAAAAATCAATGTGGGCACTTCTGTTGCCAGAGTATGTAAGGGAACTGACTTCTAAAAACAACTACAAATGGTGGATAAACATTTTTTTTAACTATCTTTTTAAATGTAGCAGTAATCTACCAGAAAATAAAGAATCCTTAAAGACCAACAAATTAAGGTAAGACAGGAACCACAGAAAGAATTAAGCAAAGAACCAAGTAAAGCTCTCTGAAGTTCTGCTAAAATGCAGTGACCTTGAGCTCAGGTTTTCAGAGCCTCCTGAGCAATGGGAGACTAGAAGACAAAGTTCAAGGCCTCTCCCTCCTCAGCATAGTGATTAACCAGAGGTGCCTCCCATAAAGGTGATAAAGGTGAGACCCTGAGGGATTCCATGCTCAGAGTTGGCATAACAAGAAATACACCCTCCCAACCCCCTCGTCCCCCATACATCACTCACCTCCCCCTCCCCCTCTCCACCACCAACCGCCAAGAACTTGTCAACTTGTCAGGGAATTTGGTGCTGGGTAGAAAGGCAAAAAGTGAAAATCTTCCCTGAGAGTTCATAAACTCAATATAACCCTAATATGTAAGAAATCTGGATTTATAGAATACAGGTGGACCAAAAAACTTCAAGCTAAGAATTGAAGCTAAATTCTTTAAGCTAAAGAAGTACTGGGGTGGTAGCACCTCATGTTCCTGGTGGTAACAGACGCAGTCTCTGAAAGAAGCCACCTGCAATTCACTCCTCAACAAAGTTCAGAGAATGTTCTAAAGAATATGAACTCACAGTAAAAATAAAAACACAAATAAAAAGTAACATATTATGTGTACGTATGTATCTATGTCACACAATAAACACAACGAAATGAGGCACTATGGGAAAGGGCAGGAGAGGCATCTGTAGAATCACACATGTGCACAGGCTTTAATACTTCAGCTCCGTGTTACTTAGACACATAAGGAAGTAACAGAGGACTGAGACTAGGAAGGAGTAAGCTATAGAGAAACGAGAAAGCATCTTAGCACTTAGCAATTCAATTCAGAAAGGGAAACAACGCATAAGAAAATAAAAACTCAATGGATCACTCTCGATACGACACGTGAAGGGATAAAACACTAACCTAACAGCACTAAGCTATGACGGCAGAATAGAGAGAGAAGGAAAACACAAAACCAGGCTCATCGAACATGTCACATTTCTTAGGGCTTATTATATTACAATCATACTGTTACAGTCACATTAGGAACTCCTTTAAAACCATCTAGTGCTTCCTTTTAAAACTGCAATTTGTAATTTTCATTAATTCACAGGTTAAAACCCCACCTCTTGATAATGGAAGAACTCCAATCAGTGCACATGCTGAAAACATCTTTTTTTCATATCCTACAGAAAGCATTTAAAATACGTACAGCATACAGACTGTGACCATACCGACATAAAGTGTTCATCAGAACCAATTCTCAAGCTGTGACTTAATGATTTAGTGTTCTTTGAGGATCTAAGTGAGGATGACAGAGTATTAATTGGAAGACATATTTCTTTTTTTTTTTTTTTTTAATTTTTTTTTTTTTCTCAACATTTATTTATTTTGGGGACAGAGAGAGACAGAGCATGAACGGGCGAGGGGCAGAGAGAGAGGGAGACACAGAATCGGAAACAGGTCCAGGCTCCGAGCCATCAGCCCAGAGCCCGACGCGGGGCTCGAACTCACAGACCGCGAGATCGTGACCTGGCTGAAGTCGGTCGCTTAACCGACTGCGCCACCCAGGCGCCCCTGGAAGACATATTTCTAAAACATTATACAATTTGGTTTAAAATTGTTGTAGTACCCTGTCACTTTCAACAAAATAAAGTCTCCAATTTTATACCAAGCAGCTAAGACGGGCGAAGAAAGGCCTTTTGTGAGACGATCAGGAAGCACCTGGTTTAACTAAGTGATTCGGTCCCTAACCTGTTTATATTTCACTTAAGACAGAAAGAAACTTGTTTTAAAAAAAATCTCAGAGGAATATACTCTGTTGGATTTAAATCTTTTTCTTTATGAAACCTCATTTCTGTATTATAGGTGTGAACTCCACAGGCCCTCACAACCATGATCAGTAAGAAGCAATAAGGTTGTGACTGCAGCATTATTTAGGACGGTTCTTTTCCACAGAGACAGCAAGAAAAGGGAGTTAAACAAAATCAGTACCATACCATCATCTCTGTTAGGTAACTGCTCAGAAACAGAGCCTGAAGAATCTTTTCTAATGACAGATCTTTTCGTTTTTCCTTGCCCGGTTCGACTTCTTTGCCGTACCATAAATCCACCGATACCTAACCAAAAAAGAAATTGGTCAGCCTTGTAAATAACTGATCGCTCTCTGTATTTTCAAAGTAGGGTGATACCGCTTAAATACTGGGGCATTTCCCAAATTCAATATGGGCTACTTTAAATAATCATTTTTATACACAAGAGTTTGAAATGAGCAAATTAAAAGAGGTCAAAACTACTGTTACCTTATCACTAACCAAACAGGTATAAAAAGACATTATTAGAGTATAGAAAGACTGCGTGCATTTCCTCTTCTAAGCAGCATCAGAGTAAATATTACAGTAAATTATACTTATTTAGCAGATATTAAGTAACTCAACTATCATCTTTCAAATTATTTGTACATTAGCTACAGAGAATAAATACAAGATATAAACAAAACTAGATGATCCAAACAAAGTCAGTATGACTTCAGGGGTAATGTGTCTACTTAAGGCCCTTGGACATGAGACACATTCAGCTCTATAATTAAAAGCAGAAATTCTAACTCTGGTTCCTCTGTGACTTTGGGCAAGCTATCTGATTCTTAAGTGTTCCCAGTTCCCTCACTGGTAAAACAGGGGTGGCATCTAACTCCTCCTCATACATGCATTGTAAGGATCAAATAACTTGCCAGACGTAAAGCCCATAGACTAGAGCCTGACACACAGCCAAAAGTCGAACCCACTTTGTGACCTAATGGCTCCCTCAGTCACAGAGATGACCTTCACGGAAGGCAGAGTCAAAGGAAAAAAACACAATAAATGTTAGCTCCTAGAAGGAGTTTGCAGTGTCTAAAAACGTATGTATAGTAATAAGCCTCCAAATTAGGAAGAAATGAAGTGATTTTCATGCAGTGACTTGGATGAAGCTAATCTAGGTCCTTGTTTCAGATGTGGCCCACCTGTAAGGAAAGTTACCTTCTTGAGGTCTTACAGAATACATACAACAGTGAGAAAGGTCTTCCTTGCACCTCAAAAGGTATTTACAACACTCTTATCAATACAATATAAGCAGCTAGAAGATTAAAGACTGAATTGATTCGACTTAATGTCTCACTGATTGGTAAACAGACATGAATAAAGTGCCTAAAGAAAGCCTAAAAGGTCTGCATTGTGACCATTTCAGTAATTTTTTCCAATAAGGCAAATAAAATCTCATAAGCAAGAGAGATGTCCCTCCACCTCTGAGGCAGGGAGGAAATCAGAATTTAATCAGTCGTGTATGAACTGGTCTATAAATTCAGGAAGCCTAAGAACTCTGTCATATCGCCCTCACATTATACACTTACTGGCTCCTGCACAAACACTGAAGTAAGTTTTAAAAACATAGCAGGGGTGCCTGGGTGGCTCAGTCGGTTAAGCGTCTGACTTCGGCTGAGGTCATGATCTCACGGTCCGTGAGTTCGAGCCCCGTGTCGGGCTCTGTGCTGATAGCTCAGAGCCTGGAGCCTGTTTCAGATTCTCTGTCTCCCTCTCTCTCTGACCCTCCCCCATTCATGCTCTGTCTCTGTCTTAAAAATAAACAAACATTAAAAAATAATAATAATAACAAATATGGGGCGCCTGGGTGGCTCAGTCGGTTAAGTGTCCGACTTCGGCTCAGGTCATGATCTCGCGGTCTGTGAGTTCAAGCCCTGCGTCGGGCTCTGTGCTGACAGCTCAGAGCCTGGATGGAGCCTGCTTCGGATTCCGTGTCTCCCTCTCCCTCCGCTCCTCCCCCACTCATGCTCTGTCTCTCAAAAATGAATAAACGTAAAAAAAAATTTTTTTTAACAAATAGTAAATACGAATGCTGAAAATTAAAATAATTGCAGAAGTACGCATCAAAGGAAAAATATACAAACGGCCTTAAAGGTCCCAGTACAAATAAAACATTGGGATAAGGCATTAAAAGAACCATTTTTTGTGAAGTATTCACATACTCGACCTAAGGAATTTGCCACCTAAATGCACATTCAGTTCTTCAATTTCGACATTCAAGTTTTAGTTTGGAGAGTTAAGGAGCTATATTTCATTTTGTTCATTTAATTATACTTGGGAGTCCTCAATATTACATTTTTTCTTAAATTAACTAAGTTTTGATTACATTAAAAGGTCCAGCTCAGGATGATACCTGGTCTGTACGGTTTCCTTTTTCTCTTTTTCACACCGTCTGTTCCTTCCGCCCCCTTCGTTTCATCGTCCACAGCTTCCCGTTCAGGACTAGATTCTGATTTCCCATCACAGTCCACAAGTTCTCCTTCTGGAAAAAAGAGAAATACACAGATAAAATTGGAAAAAAAAAAATCTACCAAATACATAATTCCTATGTAATAGGAAACAGAAGGCAAAGTGGCCACTGAGCCATTCTAATTGTGCATCCAGTAGGTGGGGAAAGTGACAAAATGATGGAAAAGGCACCAAATGGTTGTAGAATTCATGTCGCTCAACGTGCTGTTTTCAGGAAATGAAACACAAGCATCAGGGAAGGGGAAACACACACAGAGAATGCTCAGAAAGACAACTAACTACAAGTCAGTTTGCACTTAAAAAATCTTCCCTTTGCCTTCAATTACATCTTCCGGCTCAGGACCACAAGACTGTCTCTGCAGCCTAGAACCCTCTTCTGAGCTCCAACTATAGCTGTAATGGAATATTACCTAGTTACCGAAAACTCTCCATCCAAAAATGAGGACAGGGGAGAGAGGGACACTTTTCACTGCTTACCCTTAATTCTTTTTCAGTTTTAAACCATGTGAATGTATGAGTTGTCCACAAATCAAAAAGTTAAGAGGATTAGCGATAACATTACAGGCAGTAACGACCTAGCCACTTGCTGCTGCTTCTCTCCCTCCACTACTTACTACCATTCCTGGCTCCACTCTATCCCTCCACCCCCCATCCTTTGCCTTCTGGAGCCTAAATACGGCCTTAGGCTCACACCCCCAGACATCCATCCTTTCACACTGGGAAGGTCTATACTGGGGTGCTGTGTTCCCACTCTTGAGACACAACACAGTGTTTCCGTTTTCTTTGGATTTGGGGTGTGTGTGTGTGTGTGTGTGTGTGTGTGTGTGTGTGTGTGTGTGTGTGCGTGCGCGCGCGCGCCTGTGAACAAGGTTTCCGGATACTAGTAAGTGAATTAGAAAAAAGTCTGCCTCTGTTGCACAAGGAATTTGTTGTTGATGTGCTAAGATGACCATTCATGACTTATTTTTATGAAGAACCATTTATCCGAAGAGTAAACAGCTGACAAAAGCTACAAGGAAAAGGTGCTGTTACAACGTTCCAGGAGCATCACAAATGCGTGTGGACTTTGTGGGCTCGTGGACCTAGGATGTACTTATGTATGACATCATGTAGAAAATCACTTTCAAGGGGACACGCCTTCAAGGGACCCAATCTGGAAGCTACACGCTGAAGACATGCCCATCATTTCCCTGAAAGCTGTCCTATGCAACAGTCGTCGAAGGGAAAACCTTCTCAGGCCTTTTTGTTGCAGTTCTGCCACGTTTTTAAAAGGCTCTATAATCTCATACTTTGGGAATTAATGTGTACTGTCAAGAAATCTTCCAAATTCTGTGAAATGCAGCATTTCCCAGATTTAAGTAACTGTGGAACCATTTTTCAGGTTTCCCACTATCCTTAGACACTAGAATTCTTCACTGTGCTCTGGTGGATGGTAATCTGATCAATTCCTCCCAGATACACAAACTATTTCTTCACAAGCCCCGAAACTTTAAAATCAAATTTTCTGCTTAATAGGATTTGAACATCAGTTATACAGAAGCATCAGGAAGTTTTTCTCCCAACCACACACAACCTACTGCAAAGAAAATGTGAGGACTAACTGATAAAAGACACACTGATGCTAAGCCACAATTCTCTCTGACCTGCACAAATGTGGCACCTTCCTAACTGATCTAGGTGCCACAACTCTTGGACCTCACAGTCTATTCACATTACACCCGGGTGTTCCATTTAAAACATCAATAAGATTATGGGGTGTCTTGGTGGCTCAGTCGGTTGAGCGTCCGACTTCGGCTCAGGTCATGATCTCGCAGTTCATGAGTTCGAGCCCCGCGTCAGGCTCTGTGCTGACAGCTGGGAGCCTGAAGCCTGCTTTGGATTCTGTGTCTCCCTCTCTCTCTGCCCCTCCCCCGCTCGTGCTCTGTCTCTCTCACTCTCAAAAATGAATAAATGTTTAAAAAAATGTTTTTTAATAAAATATGAGTAAGATTAAACCACAATTCGCTCAGTAACCTCCGATTACCTCCATCCACAAGCTCAAGCATTGCCTTATGACTCTGTATGACCTACTCAGTCTTGCCTCCTCTCTCCTTTACGACGACGACTTTTTTTTTTTTTTTTAATTGAAGTTAGTTAACATACAGTGTAGTATTGGTTTCCGGAGTAGAACCCAGTGATTCATCACTTCATAGAACACCCAGTACTCATCCCAACAAGTGCCCTCCTTAATACCCATCACCCATTTAACCCATCTCCCCCCCATCCTCATCAACCCTCACGTTCTCTGGGTTTAAGAGTCTCTTACGGTTTGCCGCCCTCTCTGGTTTTATCTTATTTTTCCTTCTCTTCCCCTATGTTCATGTTTTGTTTCTTAAAGTCCACATATGAGTGAAATCATGCGATATTTGTCTTTCTCTGACTTATTTCACTTAGCATTATACACTCTAGTTCCATTCACGTTGTTGCAAATGGCAAGATTTCATTCTTTTTCATCACCGAGTAATAGTCCATCGTATGTATATACCACATCTTCTTCATCCATTCATCAGTCAACAGACATTTGGGCTCTTTCCATACTTTGGCTATTGTTGACAGTGCTGCTATAAACATTGGGGTACATGGTGTCCCTTCGGACCAGCATTTTTGTATCCTTTAGATAAATACTTAATAGTGCAATTGCTGGGTCATAGGGTAGTTCTACTTTAACTTTCTGAGGAACCGCCATACCATCGTCCAGAATGGCTGCACCAGTTTCAAACATTCCCACCCACAGAGCAAAAGGGTTCCTCTCTTTCCGCATCCTCGCCAACATCTGTTGTGTCCCGAGTTGTTAATTTTAGCCATTCTGACGGGCATGAGGTGGTATCCATTGTGGTTTTGATTCGTATTTTCCTGATGATGAGTGATGTTGAGCATCTTTTCATGTATCTATTAGCCAACTAGATGTCTTCTTTGGAAAAGTGTCTATTCATGTTTTCTGCCCATTTCTTCACTGGATTATTTGGTTTTTTGGGTGTTAAGTTTGATAAGTTCTTTACAGATTTTGGATACTAACTCTTTATCTGTCACTTGCAAATATCTTCTCCCATTGTGTGACTTGCCTTTTAATTTTGCTGATTGTTTCCTTCACTGTGCAGAAACTTTTTATCTTGATAAGATCCCAATAGTTCATTTTTGTTTTTGTTTCCCTTGCCTCCGATGATGTGTCAAGTAAGAAGCTGCTGTAGCCAACATCAAAGAGTTGCTGCCTGTTTTCTCCTCGAGGATTCTGATGGCTTCCTGTCTCACATTTAGGTCTTTCATCCATTTTGGATTTATTTTTGTGTCTGGTTTAAGAAAGTGGTCCAGATTCATTCTTTTGCAGGTCTCTGTCCCGTTTCCATTTCTGGGTTCTCTATTCTGTTGCGTTGGTCTATGTGTCTGTTTTGTGCCAATGCCATACTGTCCTGATGATTACATCTTTGTAATATAGCTAGACTTCTGATCTCATCACCTCCTACTGTCACCTTTGTTCACTGCTGGACACACTGGTCTTCACATTCCTCAAACATGCTAGGCACACTCCTACTCTCGGCCTGTGCAATAGCTTTCTCGCCATCTGGGATGCTCTTCCCTCAGGTAATCAAGTAGCCCACTTGCCTCTTTAAAGTCTGTGCTCAAATACTGCTTTCAGTTCATCTGATGCCTCACGTCACCATATGCACTACCAATTCCTCTTATTCCAATGCTAGCTTTCTACAGCACTTGCCAAACACATTTTAATAACTCATTTATTATGAGATACACACACACACACACACACACACACACACACACACACACACGCACACACGCATGTATATATTTTTTGAGTAGGCTCTATGACGATCACAGAGCCCAACGCAGAGCTTGAACCACCCCAGGACCCCAAGGCTCAAGACCCGAGCTGAGGAGCGCCTGAGTGGCTCGTCGGTTAAGCATCTGACTTTAGCTCAGATCATAACCTCATGGTTTGTGAGTTTGAGCCCCATGTCAGGCTCTATACTGACAGCTCGGAGCCTAGAGCCCGCTTCGGATTCTGTGTCTCCCTCCCTCCTTCTCTCTCAAAACTGAATATTAAAAAAATTAAAAAGACCCGAGCTGAGATCAAGAGTCAGACTAACTGAGCCACCCAGGCACTCCTATGTTACGTATTTTAAAATGGTCTTTTCTCCTAATATTAAAAAGTGAGTTTTAGGAGTGGAGAATTCTATCTGCTTTGTTCATTGACATGACTTCCAATATCCAGCACAGAGTAAGCATTCAGTAAATACTGCTGAATAACATGGTATGATAGAGCAAAGGTAATTATTTATTTCTCAGTAGAAAAGAGATAACCAATCAAAAAAGAAATAAGCCTGTGGTGATCTTCAGATAAGCAAAAATATAACCCCTATTGAATTGCACACTACTAAAATTATTGTCATCTCAAGGATTCAGCTAGAAAATCCTTTATATCTACTGGGATCGAGAAGATGTTCATCAACAGAGAAGTTTATGATGAACATCTGTGAACATAAATTTACACTTGAACATTAATAATGGTTTTTCCAGGTAGAAACCCATGGGTCAAGGCTACTTTAACTTAGCCACGGTATCTGAGCTCACAGCATCTGAGGTTTAAGCTGCTACCTTGCAAACTAGAGTCGCATCCTCTGAATTTTCCCATCTGTGATCCTCAAAAAAATGGTGTTCCTGGAGATTTCTATAATGTAAGACAGTCTGCTCTAGAGGACATGTGAAAGGAAGAGAATCTGAAAAGCCCAAGAAGACAACTCACTTAGAAAGGCCAAGGGTCACATCAAGGGTTACCTAAGTCAGTAGAATTTACCCTGAGATAACACATATATATTTTGGAAGATATTTTATGTACTTTAATTCTTGTGAACATATTCAATGGAAAATAAGTTAGTATTACCTCGACTATCATCCATTTCTCCATCCCTTGAATGCTCTGATTGGATGTCCGGAGGGGTCTGAAGGACAGCCACACTATTCTGGTTTATAATCTTCAACTTCAACTTTGGTTTGGACCGTTTTCTTCGTGGAACTGTAACTGTGAGGCTCTGTAACTGAGTCATCCCTGATTCAGTCAAACACACACCATCCTGGGTGTATGTCTTGGGTGGATCTAAAATTACAATATCCCAAGGATACAAATCAAAACTCTCACTTTAATTTTCACTGCTAAGTTGATTACTGTTCCAAAATACCCATGTGAAGGGAATGTGACTACTATAAAGCAATTATCTATGAAATGCACAAATAATTAACAGTACTCAATTAAAACTAAAAATAATTGGTTGAACTTCTTTGGATTTTAAGCAGAGAAGTTGTAAGGTTTTAAAAAATGATCTTCCCGGCATTTTTTCTCAATTATCAAAATAAGGATTTAGAAAGAAAGCAATGAAGCTAAAAGCAATGCTTCAGCTATTCAACTATGACCGTTTTCCTGGAATATCTTTTCAGACTGAAAGAGGGAGATCAATTTATATAACAGAAACCCATCTAGAAAGCAAAGTATCAATATAATCGCTGTCAGGGAGAGGCAGTAAGTAAGTAGAAATCCTGCACATTTTTAAATGTACAAAATTGCTATTTATTACAATTTCTATACTACTCAAATGTTTTAGTATCCAATATCAAATACTGTTAGAAAAAAGAACAACAGTTTAAAACTATCCTATTAAGATACCTCTCTAGCTGATCCATTTCAGAAAAAAACAGATTGCATTAATTCCAAAAAAAAAAAAAAAAAAAAAAAAAAAAAAAAAAAAAAAAATCCCTGTTTGCTAACTAGAACCTTTCTTCCCCTAATTCATTACTAAGCACAGTAATGTATCAATGAAACCAAAGCAAGTACAGAGTTGATGATTACTTTAAGGGTGGTTGTTTCACTGCCAATTGGCTAAGATTTATAGGAACAGTGTCCCACCAAAGCTGGATAAGATGAACACTTTATACGTGTCAATGACAACAATGATACCCGACATCAGGGAATTCAGAATGAACACTCATAGGATAAAGGCACGGAACGTGTGGCAAGTCAGATACCTCAGTAACTAAGCATTTACACGCCCTGTGTAAGGAACAGCATTTCGGACTTTACCTAGCTCTTTCACTTTCGTGACAATCTGTGCTACAAGTGAAGATTCGCAGCCGTCTGAGGAAGGCACTGAAATGAAAACAATTCGTGTCATTTTTTCAGAAAAAGCAAAGTATACAAAGACTTACACATAACTGAATTTTCTATTCCTTTACCCATTTTACTGAAATAAACACTTGAACACTAAATCAAGTTAAAGGCTGTCTTTAAAAACAAGGACAAGTAGTAAAGGAAACACACATCATGGAGGGAAAAGTGGCCAAGATACGAAGCAACATACTGGATTTCTACACGTGCTAATAACTGCAAGATTGTGAGGCATGAAAGCGAAATGACGTTTTATATCCATAATATATGCTTAGTTCCGTTTCTTTATGTAAGCAAATTGTTTTAATACATTAAGTTGGGAGCATTAGAGTTCATTTATAACTAAAAATAACTTATTTTCCACAAAATGCTTGGCCAAGTAACTGTTTCACAAAAAGACAGCAAGGTGCCAGTGAGGTGTAGGAGCACAGACCCGCCGTTCACGTTTATTTTCTCACCATTTGACGTAGGCATATAGGGTCTGCACATGCTACAATCAAAACCAATGTCGGCTACATTTTCCACTTCCTCTTCAGTATTTAAGTTCTGACAAACCGCATGCATCCATCTAAAAAGACCATATTTGAACATTTAAAAAGAAAGAAAGAAACAGAAATGCACGGAGAATGGCTTCCTTTTAAAAACGACCACAGGAGTGGACAGCTGCCGCATTTAAAGCCCTAAGCCTCACACATTCCTCCTATCCTGCCCACGTTGCCCTTTCTCCTAACCGTGCCCACGGACCCACCGAAACTTCTGGAGCTCTGAATAAGAAAAAGGAATGAGACCAAATACTGGGAAGGAAGTAAAAGGACAGTGTATGAGGAGGACAGCACGACTGTTTTCTGATCATACACCGAACACAGCGGAGAGAGAAGGAAGCTAGTCCGGGCAAGTATGAAGGAGTTCAGAAGACTGCGAACAGTGTGGTGTGTACGTGCTCCTGGGACGCATGTTCTGCGGGCAGATACAGCTCTCGTGTTTGAGGCTGGCTATTAACGAGAACAAAAGGAGCTGTCTTGCCTTTGAACAAATTAGTGGGCAGCGAGGACTGAGAATCCTGTACTACTGACGAAATGATACTAATGCCACATGTACAGTGCTCAACTATTACCAGAGCACAATAATACACCACTGAAAACAAAGAAAGCGTTCTTGATTTTGAAGCGGTACACAGACTACTTGGAGAGGGTGGGAACGGGTACCCAACATCAAGACATTTACTATCCAGAGCTTTAAAAAAAAAAAAAAAAAAAGTAGTTCGAGGAAAATAAAATCTGTCAGATCATTTGTAGAATCCAATCAAAGATTCAGAAACCCTCCACAGAAAAATGCATATATGCAGGCAATAATTCTGCATCTCATTTCAAGGGATTCATAAACCCTTAAAAGCCCCAAGTTAAAAACCTTAGTCTGGACTTGCAGATACAAAACAGGAAACTTCTGTAGTTTCTAGCTAACAGAAACTCTGGCAAGTAAAAAAAGGTCTTGTTTCTTAAATTTAAGATCGAAGAAAGTTGTTTTCCAACTTCCTTTTGCTACACTTAAAAGAGAAAAGCTTGCGAAAAAGAATAAAAGTTTTAAAAAGCACCATGATACCTGTCACATTGTCTACATTGCAGAATAAGATCTTCTTCTCGATAGTTCCGATAGCAGACGGGGCAGGAAGACAAGCTTGCACAGGGAGCACACTGTGTGTAATTGTTTTGCCATTCACATCTCAGGCCTGCAGACGTTGCCCCACAGTGTCTGCACCACACGCACCTGCAATCCAGTCCCCCCCAACAAGTCTCCGGTTTATTTACTTAGTTACTGTAATTCAAGAAGCTATACAAGAACAGAATGGGGGGAAATCATTTAACGCATATCTGAAAATTTTTCTGAGAAGCGGTGTGCCATCTATCAGAGCAAACACGTATTACGCACGTAAGTGCATGTGGCTAATTTTCAGAAACTGGTGTGCAAACATTCTGCACTTGCAAGGCCAAGAAGGGAAAGGTAAATCCTAGAGTACCATTTGCACTTCCAGCCTCCTTTGGGCACGGTCTGCAGAGGAGGGTCGAGGCAGTAGGTGTGGTAGCTTATGTCACAGTCATCACACAGCAGGAGTCTTCCGGGGTCAGTGGCCTTCCCACAGGCCTCGCACACAGTGCACTCGAGGCACCTCCAACCTTTGCTAAGAACCACTTTAGTGATCTATAAAAGACACAACCAATCCTGGTGATTTATACATTAACACACACCTCATTTTGTATGAGCACATATGCCAAATAAACGACTATGTGGTGCTCATGTCCCAAGAACCAGGTAAGAGGCAAGCAAGTAACACGTATGAGCACCAACAGTGGCCCAATCCTGGGGTGGGCGCATTCATGTGCTTTCACAAGTCTATCTGCTAGACAGAACAACAGAAAACGGTACCTATTTTAATGACTTTTTTTAAGACCACATAACTACCTTGTGCTGTGGATTTATGTCCACTTTACTGATGTAGTGACTAGATACTGAAGAAATCAAGTAAATTGCCCCTTAACTGTTAATTTAGGTTTTGAAAATGTATTGGCATAGTTTCTATCTATGACATTTCATGAATTCATACTTCTGAAACTTCTGTACATTGCAAAAGGATTTGTATATTAAAGTCAATATTTAGGGGCGCCTGGGTGGCTCAGTCAGTTAAGTGTACAACTCTTGATTTTGGCTCAGGTCATGGCCTTACAGTTTGTGGGATTGAGCCCCACACATTGGGCTCCATGCTGAGCATGGGGGCTGCTTGAGATTCTCTCCCTCATTCTCTGCCCCTACCGTGCTGGCTTACATGCATGTGTATGTGCGTGCATGCGTGCTCTCTCTCCCTCTCTCTCTCTCAAAATAAATAAATAAACTTAAAACAAACAATGTTTAAAAATCTAACACATTAAACTAAAACATGAGTTCCTAAGAAAATACGTCCCAAGGACATTTCATGATCTTGGAGGACTTTCAGCTGTGAAGCTAGGACTTCTGAAGTTCATCACTCCTCTGTATATTCTCCTCTGGCACAGGGTCTAAGTTAGCAGCAAAGTTTGAAAGTCTCTATACATTTTTTTAATGTTTATTTATTTTTGACAGAAAGAGAGAGTGCACGCATGTGCATGAGCAGGGGAAGGGCAAAGGGGGGGGGGGGGGCACAGAGGATCAGAAGCAGGCTCCGAGCTGACAGCAGAGAACCCGATGCAGGGCTCGAACTCATGAACAGTGAGATCATGACCTGAGCCGAAGTTGGACACTTAACCGACTGAGCCACCCAGGCGCCCCTAAAATTTCTATATTTCTGATAAACTCCACAAACCAACCACACCATGTAAGATTAAGAATCTGGAACCAAACGAAAGCTCTCAAAAAACTAGAATCTATAGATAGGACACAAAGTACTTGTGTTAAAATGAAATGGCAAGAAGTCACGATACAGAATAAAAATTCAGATCATGAGGAATAAGGAAATCTAAAAGCTACCTGAAAGGAAAATAAAAGAGCTAAATAAAGAACAGCTACCAAAATGGCATCAAACTGTCCAATTCTGGATACAACAGAGTAATAGCTTCCAATTCTATAGGAATTTAATTTTCAAGACACAAGCAAGTAACCAAGCAATTAAGTGTAAAAGTAGACCTGTCAGGGATACAAAGACTCAAACTTCAGCTTCCGAATCCCTCTTCGAACAGAGTTACTTAGACATATGAGCAAAAAGTTAGAGTTCCACCAAGAACAAGGAAGACATGGGATGATGGGACGCAGAGAACAATGAACACACAAAGGACTTCAGCTCAGGGAAGTTGAAGAAGGAGAGCTCAGCAACAGACCTGGAAATTACCAGCACAGAGGAGGAGAGAGAAAAGGGGAGTGCCGTAAAGGGGTACAACTTTTTCCAGAAAAACAGTTACTTGCCAAAACAATTTGATATAAATCATGCTCCTACGGTAGGTAAAAACAAACAACAAAAACTAATGCAGAATCATGAATCATTATTTTCTTTTTGCTATTAAAAACCCCATGAAAGACAAGGCCATAGTACACTTTTTAATGTTTTTACTCATCGTAGAGACAGAGTGCGAGCAGGGGAGGGGCAGAGAGAGAGGGAGACACAGAACCTGAAGCAGGCTCCAGGCTCCAAGCTGTCAGCACAGAGCCTGACGTGGGGCTCGAACTCACAGACTGCAAGACAGTGACCTGAGCCAAAGTCGGTATGGTACACTTTCTAGATCTCCACTGAACACGTTTATTAACTAAATGTAGTGAAACAACGAAAACACTGGGAGGGTGTTGGGGAGTATAGGGGGTATATTTTAAGGGCTAAATCAGCATTTATTCACAGCAGAAAGTCAACAAAACCTAGCACAGATACAGCAGAAGCACCGGCACTTAGAGTTAGGCACTTAGAGTTATTGACGTAACTAGGAGAAGATGAAAAGGGGCTGCCTGGGGGCGAGGACTCAAGTGTGGAGGCAGAATAGGACAGGAGCCGGCCAGTCACCAAAAGTCTTTGAAAGCTATTTGATCTGCAAGCATGTGTATTTATTACTTCGATTAGCCTACTGATTCTTTTAAATTAGTCACAGATTATTAAGATTATATTATTATAGACTATATAATATATATAATTACATACATTATAATAATTATATACATTATATTATATTATATATAGATTATATTATATAATAGGTTATCAAGTTATATTATTTACCCAAATGGAGAAAAGAGCTTTGGGCAGGAAGAGCACGATAGCTTAGAGCAGTTACCGGCAAACCTTTTTGTAAAGGGTCAGATGTAAATACTCTAAACTTTGTGGGCCACGTGGCCTGTAAACTACACAACGGTGCCACTGCAGGGCGAAGCCCACAAGAGACGTATGTAAATGAAAGAACACGGCTATATTTCAATAAAATTTCATTTACAAAAAGAGGCAATGGGCCACAGGTGGCCTGTGTGATGTAACTGACCAACCCCTGGCTCAGAAGAACAGTAAGATCAAGTGGGAGATAGATCCAAGCTATTAACAGTAGAAACTTTCAAAATAACGTCTCTTCATTCCTACACGTTTTCCTGTCTCACAGACACCTACCCTGTGGCCCTTTACAGCCAAATTCTCGAGCTGCTCAGCTCTGCTCACTCAAAGCTAAGGTGTGGTTACCACGCCCACCAGCATTCACACGGCTCAGGTCAGGCAGTCCAGACCTCACCCGAACCCAGTTGACGTGCCCGCTGCAGCACTTTGATGCCTCAACTGTCTTTCCCTGTTGAAATTCCACACTTCCCACTCCCTGTATAGACCGCTGAGCTCTAACATCAACTCTTTCTCTCCTACTGACATGGCTAGTGTTTATTTTCAAAAGTTCTTTCAAGAAAGGTATTACCAGGGCTCCATTCATGGTACCATGTAGAAAGTTGTGAAAGACATTTTAAGAGTCTACGAGAATATTTGAGTCAACTATGATGGAGTAACTGGGACAAGACCCTTCTCCCTTCATAAGATACTAGAAAACGGACACAATGTAGGAAACACTTGTTTCAGATACTGAGCAAAAGTCAGAACAGGACTGTGGTTTCTGAGAAGAGGGAAACAAGCGAGGTCGGTCCTACAATATTCTGTCCACAGACATTTTCCGGAATGCTGCGCCGAGAGGGAGAAACCCACAAGGCATCAGGGTCTCGCTGAGTTGAGGACACATGGTGGAGATCTCGGAGGTTGAGGCAGTTGCAATCTGCAGGACAGGGTCCTGGAAAGGAAGGAGCAATAAAGAAAAAGAGCTCCAGAAATCCACACAGAATTTCCCTCAAGTCTTTGGCTGAACACCAAGCCGCATTTGTAGGAGGCCAAACAAGGACACACAGCCAGGACCAAGAATGGCTACTGGGAATTTGCAAGCTGGACAATTACAAGAGTTAATACAAGGCTGAAGACATCTGAATCTCAACCAGTCGGAGTAAAGAGACACTGGTGAAGAAGGTCATAGGGAGCAGCCGGCGGGGGGGGGGGGGGGGCAGGGACATGAGGGGAATTCAGCAGAGATGTCAAAAAGGCCATGTCTCACGTATCAGACTAAACTGGTGCTAAAAAAGCAGTTACTAAAGTGTGACCTAGGAAACCCTCAGGGGGTCTGTGAGGTCAAAACTATTTTCATAATAACACTGACATGTTACTTGCCTTTTTCACTTTAATCCACTTATAGTGATGTTTAAAAAAAATTTTTTTAACATTTATTCATTATTGAGAGACAGAGCATGAGCAGGGAAGGGGCAGCAAGAGGGAGCCACAGAATCCGAAGCAGGCTCCAGGCTCCGAGCTGTCAGCACCGAGCCCGATGCGGGGCTCGAACCCATGAGCTGCGGGATCATGACCCGAGCCGAAGTCAGATACTCAACCAACTCAGCCATCCAGGTGCCCCAACTTATAGTGATGTTTTACAGAGGCTCTGTAATATGTAAAATATAAAACCTCATTACATGACATCGTAACAAACATGCTTGAATATTTTTGTGTTTTAAAGTATTCCTAGTTAACTTCTAAAATGGTAAATATTCAATCATTATTACCCTCATAAACAAAAACTCTACGTGGTCCTTAATAATTTTCAAGACTGTTAATGGTTCTAAGACCAAAAAGTCTAAGAAGAGCCACCTCAAAGTGAAGGTTCTCGAGGCCTATCCCAGAAAGGCTAGAGAAGTTTCAGAAGGTTCGACTGTCCGCAATAACTTCCTGCCAAAACAAAAACTCCTTACTTCTTACAGGAACAAAACCCAAATTCCCAACAATATAAGCAAAATACACAACTGCCATAATCAAAAATTACTAAATTAAAAACAAAAATACATCCTTATAAGGGGAAAGGTAAGCTAATATTGGTCATAATAAGTAATACTAATGAGAAATGTCAGACATGACAGAATTAGCAAACAATCATCTGTATATACAATGACTTGAAAGAAAAAACTCAAGAAAACATTTTAAACTATGAGATAGCTTAAACTATAAAATAAAACTAAGATTAAAAAATACAATCATCTCCATGAAAAATCCACTGGATGTGCTTAAAAATAGATTAGAAAGGGAATCTATCCCAAAAACCAAGAGCACCCTTTACACCCTGTATGTTAGCCAACTTAACAATAAATTATATTTTAAAAAATAGATTAGATACTGCATAATAAAAGCGACTTTGGGGAATAAGCTAAAGGGCAGAAAGAAAAACTGGAAAAATATCAAGAAAGTGAAAGCGATCTGGGACTATATCCTACAATTCTGTGCACACACGACTGAGACTCCAGAAGGGCAAAAGGGGAACAGAAAAATACCAAGAGATGGCCAAAATTGCTCCAAAACGGATTTAAAAAAAACCAACCCACTGATCCAAGAAGCCTAACAGAAAATGTCTCTTCCTATATGGATGAGGGCTAAGAAGGAACATGGGGAGAGACCAGGTGAATGATGGGTTTTCATACAGTTTTCTGCTTGGGGTCAACCTTTATTGTCAGTAGACAGAATGCATCAACCAAACCTCGCACCTGAGCAAACTGCAGGATAAAGTATCTTTGAAAAGCATGCCTTTTTATTTTTATTTTTTCAGGATAACCACTATAATTTCAGACCACATATTTATTTTTTATAAATCTTTTTTTGATGTTTATTTATTTTTGAGAGAGACAGAGTGTGAGCGGCGGAGGGGCAGAGAGAGAGGGAGACACAGAATCTGAAGCAGGGTCCAGGCTCTGAGCTGCCAGCACAGAGCCCAATGCAGGGCTCGAACCCACGGACCGTGAGATCATGACCTGAGCCGAAGTCGGACGCTTACCCGACTGAGCCACCCAGGTGCCCCTCAGACCACAGATGTATAGAGGAGTTAACACTTGAAAGGCAATATTTAAAGCACTTAAATATAGTTGTTTATGTCTAATAATCCTAGCAAACAACACTTGATTAATTATACGAAATGGAAAGAGCATGATATACTCATCAAATTTCAATACATTTTTAACTGATTTAAATTTAAGTATATTTACCTTAATACTGACACAGTATGGATGGTAACACTGACCACACTGAGAGCAGGCAAGTAATCTTCCCTCTGCTCCTTGGCCAAAGCTGCCACAAACTACACACATATCCTGAAATTAAAAACACATGAACGTAATAATTTAGGTTGCAGACTAAGCTCAGAATATATGAATTTTATTTTTTAAATTACCTTCGTAGCTAATAAAGCTCTACAGCTCAACATTAGACAACTTCAGCATGTACAGGAGAAACCAGAAGACAGTAAGTGTTCAAACCTGATGCAAGGTGAACTTGTCACTGCTAGAAAACAACACCACTGTATTATGCATAGAGTTTTCTTCTTCATCCTTATTCGACGAAAGATCTGCAGCAGACACCTATAAAAAGCAAAATACACAAAATGCAGTCACATTTATCACTTGTATGTTTAGTGGAAAAGGTTCAGAAGACTCCTTTTCAAAATACGATTTTTGCCAAGGCCTGCGGTAACAATGCCGAGTTAGATTATTATTGCCAAGGTTAAGCCTGCAAAAGTGGAAGTCAGGACGCTTTTTAGTCACCTAATTGTCTCTTCAGAGTTACAAGTCCTGTGGATCAGGAAGCAATGAAAAAACATAAACTATCTTTAGTAAGACTTAATTAACCAGAAGTTTTCATCAAAAAACATACAAAAATCCCCTGTATCTTACTTGTGAGCATATACCTATACACGTGTATACATACATGTGCCCCTCTATTTTAGTCACTCTTAAAACCAGCAATTTGGCTAGTCAAAACTGAGATGTGCTGTGAGTAGAAGTATCCAACAAAAAAGAATATAAACACAACTCGTAATTAATTTTGTATATTTTACATATTACATGTTGAAATGGTAACAGATATAAATTCAAAAGATATACATTAAAATTAAATTTCTCCTGCTTTTTTTTTTTTTCAAGTGTACTTTGAGACAGAGAAAGAGAGAGAATGAGTAGGGGAGAGGTAGAAAGAGAGGGAGAGAGAGAATCCCAAGTAGGGTCTGCATCATCTGCACACAGACCGCCATGGGGCTGGAACTCATGAACCATGAGATCATGACCTGAGCCAAAATCAAGAGTAGGAGGCCTAACGAACTGAGCCACCCAGGCGCTCCCCTCTCTCCTTTTTTAATGTAGCTACTATAAAGTTTTAAATTGCTTATGTAATACACATATATTTCCTTTGGACAGCACTGTTTTAAAATACTATTATTCTGAATAGCAAAATAAGCAAAATTTCCATCTTAGCCAAAGGATTACCAACCGAAGATATTCATGTCTAAAAACTTGGCTAAATTTCACCAAATCAACTAAGTACAACTGGCTTAAGAATTATTTCCAGAATGCTTATCATGAAAAAAAGCTCTGAATTAGTTGCTTAAGAAAAGAACAGGTTGGCCAATGCCAAAATTTTACAATATGATCCTCTTGCATGGAATGACATGAAACACATTGGTTAAATTCAATATAAAAAGTAATAGTGTTGTTCTTGAGAAATGTTCTTGAGAGAATGACTAAATAAAAGGAATATATTACATAATATTATATTAATATTAAACATATTTTTCATTGCAAATTAAGTTTAAAAGCCATTGTAATGGACAGTACTACAGTTTTATTATAGAATCAGTCACAAAAGCAATTTATAGTCTACACTACACTATAAGGGAAAACTGTAGGCAACCTAAATATAGTCATCACTAGCGAACTACTAAAACCATGGCAAATCCAAACTGGAAAATTATGCAGCATTTAAAAAATAGTGGTAGAGGGGCGCCTGGGTGGCGCAGTCGGTTGAGCGTCCGACTTCAGCCAGGTCACGATCTCGCGCTCCGGGAGTTCGAGCCCCGCGTCGGGCTCTGGGCTGATGGCTCAGAGCCTGGAGCCTGTTTCCGATTCTGTGTCTCCCTCTCTCTCTGCCCCTCCCTCGTTCATGCTCTGTCTCTCTCTGTCCCCCCCCCCCCCCCAAAATAATAAACAAACAAACGTTGAAAAAAAAAAATTTAAAAAAAATAGTGGTAGAAATTTGTTTGAATTTCCATCAAAAAACAAATAAACAAACCACCAGGCACACAGCTGAGTGGAAAAATAAGCTGCAGAATAGTATGTGAGGTAGGGCACCATGCAAAGTAATTGCATGTGGTCCACTGGCACATATACACAGTAGGATGAATCATAAGAAATTGCTGTTTTTCCAGATTGAAAATGGTTGAAGGTTGGCAATTCCATATGGATCAACCAAATACGTAAATTCACGAAACTGGTAAAAGGAGGAAAATCAAGACCAAAGAGGCAGTGATGGTACAGATAACTTTGATCGATCAGTATGTTTTAATTGTTTTTAATATATTAAACAATATGTATCTCAAAATTAGCAATTTAAGATTTTAGCAAGTCAAACAAGAGGGCTCTTAAAGTAAAATAATCATCCCATTAGTAATAATTAAATGTCCACTAAAAGTGAAGTTACCAGTAATTCACCCACAAGACTAACAATACATTGAGAATATTAAAATATATAACTGTGGTAATAGCTAAAATATAGTAAACAAAAGTATACTGAAATTAAAAGTATCCATTTTTACATCCCCATTTCCAAAACAGAAAACAAAATGGGTTTTATAATTGAATGATACCCAGTGAGTAGGCTCAAAGAAATGATAACATGTTATTATTTTCAAAGGGAAAATTAACCAGAGAATGCTTTTATTTGGAATAAAAAATAAGGATGGACTATAGTATTCCCAGTCTGAAATGAATCAGAAATTAAATCTGTACAGAAAGCTGCAAAATCCCCTAGATCCAAAGCATATTTAAATGCTAAGTGCTGAAAAATCAAGATTTTCTTTAACAGCAATTGTACATGTAAGAAGGAAAACAGTATCATGTAGCTTAATGACCCACTGTTTTATTTTTATACATTATTTCATGACCTTTAAACTACTAGATATATAAAACCTACCACAAGGGTTAAGAAGGCAATCTTTGAGAGAGTACGTACTGCCTATATACATATTAGTCTGATTTGTCCTAAAGGTGACAGTTTTATTTGCCTGGACCACAGATATAAGCTTAAGAAAAAAGAAAGCTCTAACATAAACCTCACAAGTGGGTTCTAAGCAGGAACATAAAAAACAAACCAAAAACAGAGCAAAACAGTCAAAGTGAGAGGAAGAAAACAGTAAAGATCAGAGTAGAAATCAATGGAATGGAAAACAGAAGGAAACAAAAAAAAAAAAAAAAGAGAGAGAGAAAAAATTAATGAAAGCAAAGGCTGGCTCAGAATCAATAAAATTGATAAACCTGAAGCAAGACCAATCAAGAAAAAAGAGAGAAGACATAAATCACCAATACTGGGAATGAGGAAAGGGACACCACTACAGATTCTACAGATATTAAAAGGATAACTGGTCAATAGATTTGTCAACTTACTTTAAATGGGCAAATTCTTTGAAAGACAAATTCATACAAGAAGAAATAGATAACCTAACTAAATAGCCCTATACCTACCAAAGAAATTGAACATGTAGTTAAAAATCTTCCATGATGACAGAAAAAGGCAATCTCTTCAACAAATCTTATTGGGAAAACTGGATAGCACTATGCAAAAAAATTAAACTGTACCACTTTCTTACACAATACACAAAAATAAATTCAACATGGATCTAAATTTAAGACCTGAAACCTTAAAAATCTTAGAAAAGAGCATAGACAGTAGTATCTCTGACATCAACCATAGCAACATTTTTCTAGACAGTCCCTTTGAGGCAAATGAAACAATAAATTAATGGGGCTACATCAAATAAAAAGCTTTTTTTTAAAAAAAATGTTTATTCGTTTTTGAGAGACAGAGAGAGAGCGAGCGCACGCGCGTGTGCAAGCATGAGTGGGGGAGGGGCAGAGAGAGAGGGAGACCCAGAATCCGAAGCAGGCTCCAGGCTCTAAGCTGACAGTATAGAGCCTGATGTGGGGCTCAAATTCACAAACTGCGAGATCATGACCTGAGCCAAAATTGGATGCTTATTAACGCACTAATCCACGCAGGCTCCCCCAAAATAAAAAGCTTCTGCACACCAAAGGAAACAATCAACAAAAACTAAAAGGCAACCTATGGAATGGGAAAAGATACATGTATTTGCAAATGACATATTTGATAAAGAGTTAGTATCCAAAATAAATAAAAAACTGATACAATTCAACACCTAAAAGACAATCCAATTAAAAAATAGGCAGAAGAGGGGCGCCTGGGTGGCGCAGTCGGTTAAGCGTCCGACTTCAGCCAGGTCACGAACTCGCGGTCCGTGAGTTTGAGCCCCGCGTCAGGCTCTGGGCTGATGGCTCAGAGCCTGGAGCCTGTTTCCGATTCTGTGTCTCCCTCTCTCTCTGCCCCTCCCCCCGTTCATGCTCTGTCTCTCTCTGTCCCAAAAATAAATAAACGTTGAAAAAAAAAAAATTAAAAAAAAAAAAATAGGCAGAAGACACAAACAGCCATTTTTCCAAAGAAAACACCCAGATAGCCACCATAGAACAAAGAAGTCACCCAGGTAGACATGCGAAAAGATGCTCATCACCACTTACCATCAGGGAAATGCAAATCTGTCAAAACCAAAAACACAAGAAACAACAGGTGTTGCGGAGAAAAAGGAACCCTTCTGCATGGTTAGTGGGAATGCAAACTGGTGCAGCCAGTGTAGTAAGCAGTATGGAGGTTCTACAAAAAGTTAAAAATCGAACTACCCCAAAAATACCCCAAACTACCCCTATTTTTTGGGTATTTGCCCCAAAAATACAAGAATACTAATTCAAAGGGATACACGCACCCCTATGTTTATTGCAGCTTTGACAATAGCCAAGATACGGAAGCAGCCCAAGTGTCCATCGATTGATGAAGATGTGATCGAAGATGCGGTATAGGGGCACCTGTGTGGCTCAGTCGGTTAAGTATCCGACTCTTGATTTTGGCTCAGGTCATGATCTCAAGGTCCATGAATTTGAGTTCTGCAATAAACTCTGCACTGAAATTGCAAAGCCTGCTTGGGATTCTCCCTCTCTCTCCCTCCATCTCAAAACGGGAAAGGAAAGGAGAGGAAAGGAGAGGAAAGGAGAGGGAAGGGAGAGGAAAGGAGAGGGAAGGGAGAGGAAAGGAGAGGGAAGGGAAGGGAGAGGGAAGGGAAGGGAGAGGGAAGGGAAGGGAGAGGGAAGGGAGAGGGAAGGGAAGGGAGAGGGAAGGGAGAGGGAAGGGAAGGGAGAGGGAAGGGAAGGGAAGGGAAAGAAAAGATGTAACACACACACACACACACACACACACACACACACACACACACACACACACCAATATTATTCAGCCATAAAAAAGAATGAAATCCTGCCATTTGCAACAACATGGATGGAGCTAGAGAGTGTAATGCTGAGTGAAGTCAGAGAAAGACAAATCCCATATGATTTCACTCATATGTGGAATCTAAGAAACAAAACAAATGAGCAAAGAGGAAAAAACAAAACAGACAAACTAAGAAACAGATTCTTAACTACAGAACAAACTGATGCTTACCAGAGGGTAGTTTGGTGGGGTATGGGTGACATAAGTGATGTGGATTAAGGAGTGAACTTGTCATCATAAGCACCAGGTGATTCAAAAAAAAAACTTAAAAAAAAATCTTGTCACAAAGAAAACTCGAGGCCAAAATGGCTTCACTGATGACTCTATAAATAATACAAGAATGTTTCCAATACACAACTTGTCCAGAAAACTGAAGACTCTATTTCGCAATTCACTCAAGGAAGCCAGCTTTATGCCAATACCAAAACCAAAGAAATTATAAGAAAATAAACCAATACTGTCATGAACAGAAGACATAAAAAGTCTAAAAGTTTTAGCCATTTGAATCCAATAATATGAAAAAGATAAAACATCATGACCAAGTGGAGTTTATCCCAAGAAGACAAGACTTCTTTAGCATACAAAAAAGCCAATCAATATAACTCGCCATATCAATAAACAAGCCATAGGATCATTTCTGTAAATGTAGAAAAAATGTTGACAAAACCCAACATCTACACTTGGTTAAAAGAAAAACATTTTAGCAACTTATGAATAGAAAAGAGCTTCCTCAAACTGACTTAGGATGTTTATTAAAAAATAAAACAAAACTAGAGCTAACAGCATACTCAATGATGCAAGACTAAATGCTTTCTCTCCTCAAGTTCAAAAAGAAGACAAGGTTATCTTAACACTTCTACCTAACACTGTATTGAAGGTTACAGCAAATGCAATAAAGAAAAGAAGTGAAACCATCCAGATTAAACAGAAATAAAACCTTATTTGCAGACAACATGATCCTAAGGGTAGAAAATCTGTTGGGTTCTACAGATAAGCAACTATATATAATAATGGGGTTCTGATACAAAATCAATACACAAAAATGAGTTATTTCTGGATACTAGCGACTGACAACTACAATTTGAAATTAAGACAACACTGCCATTTACAATAACATAAGAAATGTGGAAATGATGAAAAAAGACATTTATGTTGTAAACTAAAGACCATCACTAAGAGAACTTCAAAAAGACCTAAAGAAATGGAGAGAAACACAATGTTCATGGGTTGAAGACTCTTCACAGCTAAAATGTCAAGTTCCCCAACTTGATCTAGAGTTTAAATGCAAACCCAATCAAGATCCTAGAGGCTGATTTGTAGAAACTGACAGGCCAATTGTAAAATTCATACAGAAACAGGAAGGATATTGGGGTGCCTGGATGGCTCAGTTGGTGGAGCATCTGACTCTTGGTTTTGGCCCAGGTCAAGATCTCACAGTCGTGGGATCAAGCCTCATGTGGGGCTCCACACTGGGTGTGCAGCCTGCTTGGGATTCTCTTTCTCTGCCCCTCCCCCACTTGCTTACATGCACACTCTCTCTTTCCCAAAATAAACAAACTTAAAAAAAGTAAAAAAAAATAAAGGATTTAGAACAGCCAAAGCAACTTTGAAAAAGTAAAAAGATGGAAGACTGACAATTTTTGACTTTTCAACAGTGGTTATAAAGTTAAAGTATGATTGGCCTAAAGTTGTAGTACTGGCCTGAAGACAGAAATGGATCAATGGTACAGCACAGAGATTCCAAAGTTAGATCCATAAAAATATAGATAAAACTTTTGTTTTAAATTTTTCAGTTATTTTTGAGAGAAAGAGAAAGACCGAGCACGAGCGGGGCAAGGGCAGGGGGGGGGGGGGGGGATGGGGGACGCACAGAATCAGAAACAGCCTCCAGGCTCTGAACTGTCAGCACAGTGACTGAGGTGGGGCTCGAACTCACGGACCACGAGATCATGACCTGAGCCAAAGTTGAAAGCTGCCACCCAGGTGCCCCAGATAAAACTAATTTTTAAAATTTTTTTTTTTTCAACGTTTATTTATTTTTGGGACAGAGAGAGACAGAGCATGAACGGGGGAGGGGCAGAGAGAGAGGGAGACACAGAATTGGAAACAGGCTCCAGGCTCTGAGCCATCAGCCCAGAGCCCGACGCGGGGCTCGAACTCACGGACCGCGAGATCGTGACCTGGCTGAAGTCGGACGCTTAACCGACTGCGCCACCCAGGCGCCCCGATAAAACTAATTTTTAAGAATGATACAAAGGCAATTCACAGAAATGATGCTAAAATACTTGGATATTCATTCAGTTTATGCAAAAAAATGAACTTTGGTCCATGTTCATACCATAGATAAAAATTAACTCAAACTGGACCATATAAATGCACCACCTACAACTGTAATACTTGTAGAAGAAATAACTGAGTATGTTTGTAAATCTTGCATTATCCAATTATTTCTCAGACACCAAAAGTATGATCATGAAAGGAAAAAATAAACGGGACTTCATCACAATTAAAACATTTGCTGTTCCAAATAGCTAAGAAAATGAAAAGACAAATCACAAAATAAAGAAAATATTTGCAAATCATATACATGGTAAAGAACTTGTATACAGAATAAAGAAAACTCAAAACTCAGTAAGTCAAAAAATTTCATATTTTTAAAATGAACTAAAGATCTGAAGAGGGGCTGTATCAAAGAAATATATAAATAAGCACCTAAAAAAGAAGACGAACCATACCAAGTACAGGTAAGTATATGGAGGCTCTGGCAGGAATCTCACGCACTCTTGCAAACATAAAATGTCACATAAAATTGAAAAGCAGTGTTTTCCCAAAAATCTAAGCATACAGCACCTACTGTATATCTGGCCATCCCATTTGTAGATATTTACTCATGGGAAAATAACACATACATCCACGTGTAGACTTAAGCATAAAAGTTCATAGCAGTTTTGTTTTGGGGGGTTTTTTCTTAGTTCTGTTTTTAATAGCCAAAAAAAATGGAAGCAAGCATAACATCCTTTAATAGGTGAACAGAAGTTACGCAAACTGTGCCACAAACTGAACCACCCGCTTGTATCCTGAACGTAAAAGAACAATCAGAATTTTAAAAATACGATTCTGGTAAAATAGTAAAGTTACTACATGAAATATCTGCCACTATTTGCCAATTATAGATTTCTTGAATCCACATTTAAATAAAGCCTGATATACATGCCAAGGAGCAAATAATTATAAATCTTAAAATATATCAAAGATACTCATAAAATTTTCAACATTTTTAGAGTTATGTACTAATCTGCAACACTGCTAGTTTCTTCTGTAAGCCACATTACAATAAAAAACTTAAAACACCAATATAATAAAGTTTTTCAAATAAACTCGGTAATGTAACAGGAGTTTGCTCTTATTAAAAATAAAGGAGCAAATAGCAAATATACAGGTTTTTAGGAACTGTTGGCATAGAAGGATCAGAGTCAAAGAGGATGGTAAAAAAAGAGAGAAAGGATGGAAAATATTAATGAAAATTTAAAAAGAAAACCTGACCAGGGGTGTTGGAAAAAAAAGAGTAGGGATAGAGTAAAATAAAAATTTTGGCTTATTCATGTGACTCTTACAAACTAATAATTTTACAAATATTATCATAATCTGTCAACATATGAAGGATGACAGCAAAGGTAATGGGGGGGGGGGCTCCTGGGTGGCTCAGTCAGTTAAGCATCCGACTTCAGCTCAGGTCATGATCTCGCAGTTCGTGGGTTCGAGCCCCGCGTCGGGCTCTGTGCTGACAGCTCGGAGCCTGGAGCCTGCTTGGGATTTTGTGTCTCCCTCTCTCTCTGCCCCTCCCCAACTCCTGCCCTGTCTCTGTCTAATCAACATTAAAAAAAAAAAATTTTTTTTTTAAAGATAACGGAAGTGAGACTTACCCCAGGTAACACAACTGCTCCGATTCCACTTTTCAATTTTGACCTGCCTCTGCCGCCTCGTCCTGACAGTCCTGCACCACGAGGTCTCCGCTTCCCCGGAAATCCCGACCCACGGCCCTACACAACAGACAAGGAAAAATCAGCCCTCTGCAAAAGTCCCAAAGAATTTTAAAATCCAACGTGAGATAAAACATTTTATTAAAGGCTACACAAATACTTGCTTTGCTCTTATTCTGATCAGATGATAAATATGATCAGATGATAAATATTAAGAGACCAGGCTTATTATTTTTATCTTTCAACACGTATTATGCAACTTAAAAATATAAGCATCCAACGCCTACAACCTTAGAATCAGACGCTGCGTCTGTCGTGAATGCTCTGTCTGCATCGGCAAACTCTGGCAGTATTTTCCCACCTCCTAACCCTAAGTCCTAGGTGGCTCGACAGCCACAACCCCATCCAATTGGTATTCAATAGAGAGCAAGGATAAGGAAAGACCGTCTTGCTGAAGGTTCTCTCAGTCACTAGAGCTTCGAAGAGCTGCATGTACGGAGTCCTTACTACACATCCGCTCTAAGCACTTTTTGCTCCCCACTCTCACAAGGTCAGTGCTGTCTTATTACCCCCATTTTAGAGATAAAAGCACTGAGGGATTAAAAGCAAATTGGTCAAAAGTCCAGAGCTAGCAACTCTGGCTCCAGCGTCCGCAATGTTAACCCGTAGTCTCCACTGCTGAACTGCATCACAGCTGATTTCTGCACACAGAAATCACACAGCAGTCCTTTCCCTGCCATTAAAGTTGTCCATTTCACTATTCCATAGCTGTCTGTATGAACTGAACAGGGGGCCTCACTCTACCACAGTATGTAGAGGACAAAAGCGGATAACAAGGTAAAAAGTTTGTTTTAACTCATCCGGATAATAATCACTTGAAATGTAAATAAAATAAACTGATCTGAATTTTTACCTAACACACAAAAATACTCTATGGGAAAACAGGTTAAACCCTTTGATATTTTCACAAATAAATACCAGGGTTGTTTTCGTTATTGTTGTTTTCTTGTTTATTCTACCTGAAAAAGCCTGACATCAACACATACTTACAACATTATATATATTTAAAAGTATTAAAATAGGAACATCCTGATATTTTTTCCATAAAACGTTAAATAATATGTCACATTTTAAATTGATATCGTTTGTACCGTAGTTTGAAATGCTGAACTCATTACCTATTTGGGTGCATAGTTTCCAAGGTGATAATTTATGGTTATGTTGTGAGCACAAAACAGATACATGTGAACAAAAAGGGGGGTGGTATTTTTTTCCCTTCAGTGTTAATAAATACAGTCAACTTCAAACTGCCTCTCCTTGTTATCTTAAGCTGCTCTGCCTTTAGATCTCTTGCGCTGCTTTGAACAAGGGCTAAGGGAGGGCTGAATTGGATGGTTTTGTTGTTGATAAGCATAAAAGATTTTTTTAAGTCAATTATTAAATCAGGATTATAGCAATCTATTTTTCCCTAGCATCTAGAGATACAGGTGAAAATTTGTGGTATTTGCTACAAAACTGTCAAAATATCTTTTATGGTCTTCAAACAACTATCTCTACTTTCGACACATTACATGATATCAGAGTGGGTTGAAAAATAGTTCTAATGGTGACAGAAATAAGAAAGTGGAATCTAGAACTCCTTTGAATTCCGTGATTAGTCTAAATTAAACAGCCTAATTCCAGAATCACATTAAATATACAAGATGAAGAAAATTATCTTCTCTAGGTGGTAAAGTATTTTAACTTTTCACATTAATTTTTTACCCTCTAAAATGCATCCGACTACTTAACTTACTTCAAGAACTAGGAGAGTCCTCCATCAATGACATGAAAAAGAGGCCCTATAATTTTGAGGTTATTAACGCAGACAGTGAAATCTGCTCCGATTCTGGTATTTCTTCTCCATTAGCACACAATAGATTAATGTAGTTTGCTTTTGTTCTTTTCTAAGCAACAAAATTTTATGATTATCATGAATGAGCAAGTCCTTAATTACTTTATAGCCTATGTGACAAGCATTTTCCCCCACAGAAACACTGGTAATTACAACATAAAAGGAAGCAACCATAAAAAGCAGTTATTAAAAATTCACACTTAAAACCAGTCATGTCAAATTGCAATTTAATTTCCTCCTAATCCAGATTTTTTTAAGTGCAAGCATGTTGATTCTTTACACTAAAATTTTTAGATTAAAACAGTGGCCCTGTAATCTGAACTATTTATCTAGAAAGGAAAGGTTTAATTCTTAACTTCTACTTGGATGAAACCAGCCAGAAAGAAATGATACATGAATGTAAATGCAATTTTATTTACCACTTTGATGCTCCAAATGGCACTGCCAGGAAGCTGCCTGGGTTTAAAAATTTCCCGACCTTCTGAAATGTCTGGGGACCAGGAAGGTGGGCTCACTGTATTATGGGTACTCCAAGCCCCCTAGGATACGGCAGGTGAGAAAATAGATGTATAAAACTCAGCAACGTAAAAGGTCAAAGCCAGCAACTGAGGAATTTTAGAACAGCAGAAACAAATGCAGACGTATGGAAATTTAGGACAAATTGCTTCAAGGTAGGGAAAATAAGCTTATCACTTACAGTGACTTTTTACTTCAATGTTTGCAGCTACAATTTACATTAAATATTTTATTCTGGTTGAAACATCAGCACAATGAAACCTACTAGAAATTAAGGTTTTTATATGACATTGACGTTGACTCATGAACTTCAACTATAGAACCAAAATATAAATAAAAGTCAGTTAAATTCTAAGAATTAACACTATAAGAAACTATTCAGGGATTATTTTCTTCTAACAACTATCACTCTACTGGGAAAGAGAAATAACCTTAAAGGATGTTATGTACACCTTTGGCTATAAACAACCAAACCAGTAGGCAAAAAAAAAAAAAAAAAAAAAAAAAATCAGAACATGAGAAATCAACAGATACATTCGCTTTAAATTGCGGGAAATTAGGTTGCCATCTTAACACGCAAATACCAGTATAATCCTAGCATCTGACTTCTTCCTGCCAGTGTGACCACTAGTTGTGGTTTTGGCTTTTATTTTTATTTAGAGGGCTATTATCCTTACATTACATACATCCAAGGGACTAATTTGTACAGTGAAAAATGTTAAAGCAAATTGTCCTAAATTTGCAAATTAAAATGCCTAAGATACTTGATTATTTATACAAGAAACAGTATCTTATTAAAACAGTTAAAATGAAAGTAAGACATTTTACTTTTTAATAACCACATTCAGCAATAACCTGAACTAATCTGATGAAGTCGCTCATTAGCATAAAAAAATGCCTACTCCACAAAGTAACATTTTAAAGAAAAACACAAAACAAATGTCAAACAATAAATAAAGAACCTATTTTGAATTAGGTAATTCGATAATGCGCACTGTAACTTTTACCAATTAAAGGACCCAAACTTAAGTAACACATTACTTACCAGGTTTCTAGAATATTATCAAACAAGCGGTAGCCTATTAATCACATAAAACTACCACCAGGAATTTAAGTAATCAACCAAAGAAGAGCCTGACTACCCTTTGGGGAGCAGATAATTAACGCACTAACAGTATTTTGAGAAAAACCACACAAGGGAGGCACTTGTCTCACTTTTAATTAACCTACCCTCAAGCTCAGTGAATGGCTCTGCTGAATTTACTGACACGTGAATCACCTCGCTTTCCGCATCAAATCAACTTGCCTCTACACCTCTGTCTCCTTTCCGGCTGCATCAGGGTCTCTGGTAACCGCTACGCCGCCAAAAGTCACGTCTCTATTCTCCTTTTACTCCAACTGTCAACACCTACGTACAGCTCTGCTGGGTTCCGCGCCGCACGTGTGTGAATGCTCCTCTCCGCTCCCTCGCTGACCTTTCTGTCCCCCGTGCATGTTCTTCCTCCCGCTGACCTCCAAAGCCTGTGTTTCCCGAGGGCTAAGGCCGGACGCCTCTCCTCTCCGTGTCTCTTCCTAAACGGTGCGATCTTTCATGAGGGCTAGAACCACCATTTGGCATGTTGCTGTCTCCCAAACTCACGTTTCTGATTCCAACGTGCTCTTGAAGACGGCAGCGTGGCTCTCAACTCCCTTCTTAGCACTTCCATTCTGTCGCACCAACACTCTCAAGGGGAGCACGTCTCCAGTCTCTCCCGTGCCCCGTACCGTCTCACAATCTTCCCCATCTTCAGAAATGGATGCCAGCCCCCGGGTCAGAAACCTGGGAGTCATCTGATCTGTGCTTCTCCCCCATCACTCTCCCCTGCCACTCCTTCGATCCAAACCATCCGGGACTTCGGCACTTTCTACCTTCCAGTTTTGTCTGCACCCACGCTGCTTCTCTGCTCTCCCACTGCCGGGTCCCGGCCCTGTCTGCCACCGCCAGCTCTCACCCAGCCTGCCGCGCTCTGCCGTTCTCCCTACCCTGCCCCTCCCTCGAGTCCTCCTCTACACAGAGGCCAGAGGGACTTTCCAAAGCTGTCGATCTGACCAAGCAAGTCACCACAGTGTTTTAAACCCTCCCAACAGCTCCCCGGTGCTCTTAAAGTGATGGTCTCTCTCACTGCCTCTCTCCAACCTCATCTTGTGTGTCGTCCCCCCCCCCCCCCCCCCCCCCCCGCCCCGCCACGATCAGTATGCCCCAGCTTCCCTGGTTTCCTTCAAACACGCCAAGCTCTTCGCCAATAACAGGGCTACCGACTCAGAACAACTGCCAACTCTCCACCGGACGGCTTTTCCTTCGGATTCTTCAGGGATGGCCTCGGATATTTCCTCATCAGAGAGGACTTTCGGCAGCATTTCCATGACATCATCACCTCCCTTACAACACTCTGTGCCTTTCCTCACTGACTGAAATTTGGGGCCATATGTTTTGTTGTTTCTCATTATTTAGTGATAGTGGGGGCAAGAGATATCTAAACTTAGTTCTCTCAATGTTTCCAATGGTTTTTCTCTGACGGTAGTTGGCTACTGTATAAAATTCCTCTCGGTGGATCATCTAATGTCGTATCAGGAGACAGCTCTTAAAACATCCCATAAAAAGTCATACTCTCAAATAACATGTTATTCACCATAATTTAAAAGTTAGCTTTGATGCCAACATTGTGTCTCATTTTAAAAACATTTACACTTCATGGAACATGGATGAAGAAAATGAAGGGCTCCATAGATCAAGAATGTTTGGATGCCATTTCAGGAATAATTAGAAAACCATTCAACTGCTATGAAGAACTTATATAATAAAAGCTTGGGTAATTACATTATGAATTTTAATAAGTATATTATCATAAGACTTTGGAAGATAGATTGTGCGCAATTTTATAGCAACTGGAGAAAAATTATGATTATACTTAGATGTTTTGACAAAGAAGAAATTACCTAATATATTCTTTAGACCTTAAACCTAAAATACAGCTATAATTATCAACTTTAGTTATAAATTATCCTACACATCTCAGCTTGATGAAAAAGAACTTACACAGACAATTCGGAGGTCAGCTCCCCCGTCTACGGAAACATGGTTTTACACCATCATTATACTTGACTGTATACTTGTTACATTTGTATTTATTTGTTGCCAATGGACTATAAGCTAGATGAGAAGAGACCATTTTTTCTGTTCACTGCTATGGTAAGCATTCAGTTCAGTGCTTACTGAACATCCATTTTTTCCACTGCACATTTATTCTTTTTGTATGCATAAATGCATCAATAAGTATTGTACTATGAAACACACTAATTCCTGATTCCCCCCATTAGATGTAGCCTACAATCCTGGATTTCCTCCTTAAAAAAAAAAAAAAAAAAAAAAGGTTACCAATCTATCCACTGCACTGTTACTCCGAAACTACCAACTGAAGGAAAACCAAAAGGGCTCAAAATGTTAGCAGACTTTACATTTTAAAGAGAGCTAAAGATAAGCCATTTGCTACCAAATTCTATAGAAACTTAAAAAAAAAATACTACTTGGGTAAGACTGAATTAGAGTCTAACAATAATTATTGGACCCCAAACCTGTTTAAAGTCGGTATCAGGTAAGCTTCTTTGTGCCTCGAGGCCAATTTCTCAGGTAAATGTATCAACCAAGTAAATTATACAACTGTTACAAGGACTGTGGGACAGGAAAATGGCAACAAGAACAGCAAGCAGAGAATTGGTTATTAAGGTCAACTTTGTTATAAAAAGCCCAATCTTGTTGCTGGCTGTTAAATATGATCAATGTCCTAATTAGAGCCCAAGAGTATCCTAATCTACTGAAAAAGTTTCAAGAGGAGCCAGAGGTTTGGGGTCTCCTGGGCTGACTTCACACTTCCAATTCATCCTTGCTCGGGTCCAGCCTCACCCAACACGCCATGCAAAACCAGGACTGCTGTTTAAAGGATGAGAGAAAGTGAACATGATGAAGAGAGAGCAGAAAGGACAACCGGCAAGAGACACAGAAAACCCAGCAAAGCTTGTCATTTTTTTTGGCACATACATTCACTCGCGTACATTACAGCCACAGCAACAAACAACTCGTTTTTATGACTTACAGAATTCTTTTCACATAAGTTAAGTCTCATACACAAAACTGAGTTCAACATCAAATGGAACAAGGAATTTAGTCCTGATGGTGATTTGATAAGATACGATGAAAGTAGAGAAACAGCTGTTACCAGCGTTAGCCTTCAATAATTCAAGAATGTGAATCTGGCTGGTGCTAGCAATGGTTTTGGTAATGGCTTCAGAAATACCACAACAGACACAAGGAAGCCAAGAGAAAAGGGATGCTGACACCCCAGAGGGCTAGACACGCTTTAGGTTTAAAACTACAGTCTTTCAGGGATTCAGAGCAGAGTCTCTGGGATTTTCGCCCGCACAGCACGCAAGCCTGAGTTGAGTTCCCGCACGCCTCCTCTGCTTTTCCACGGTGCCCTGGGCTTCCTCTACGGCAACACATGTCACACACAGCATAATTAATAGGCTGTTGAGTTCTAAAATCTGGGCAGCCATTATGTGGCTTTGAACTGAAGACACCTACTACATGCCGAATTTACTGTGACCCGTGTTTGACTCACTCAAGGCCTAGAGTTGTTTGCACTGCCACAATGCAGTACAGGTAAGCATGAGCCAATCTGATTCGTTTTCCAGAGGTACATTTAATACATGATTATTATATCCTTCTCAAGTCTCCATTTTCACAGAATACCTGCATTACTCTGCCATTCAGGAAAAGAAGCAGGGCAGCACCACCACTTGCCAGGGGCCATACACGTGTTACTGTTAACTTCCAACAACAGCCGTAAGATGCAATTTTATGGATGAAGAAACAAGACAGTTCTCAAGGCAACGTGCTTAGTCTCATACAGACAATGGCAGGAAGGATCTGAACCCAAGTAACTGTACTATGGAAATGCTCATGCTGAATTTATATTAATCAATCTTTCCCAGTATCAGTTACAGTGAAAACTGATGCAAACGATACAAAATACTTCTTCAAAGTCACTTTTAAAAAAGGCAGCACAGTACTTAGAATGTAGGTGGGAAACCACTCTTGGCATCTATACTGCATCTTCTATTCTCCATGAAGAATGAATATATACCTATATCTACTTACTAATGAAACCTTTAATAGGTCCTAAGACAAAGTATCAGAAATACAGGTTTTACTTTATAGGTATCCGAGAACGGACAACTAAAACTATCCAGGGTAACTTATTTTCTTTAAGCAAATGCCACCGTATATATGACCGTATATATGCTATTATCAAGCGATGCTTCAAAATTCAAATTTATTTTAATTAAAAGCTGGATATGAAATCATTTAACAGGAACCGAACCTCTATTTGGACAATATGACTTACACATCTGCCTTTTCTTAACCTAAAAAACAAAAACCAGCAACGCTTCTTACTAAAGGATTTGTGTTTACAAAGCAGAAATGGTGTCTGCTATTTTAAAAAAGAGAGAAAAAAATTGCTTCCTCGTAATGAATTGTTGACAAAAGTACAATCCTCTACAGCTCACCACTCTGAAGGTTTGTTTTTCTCTCACAGAGTAGATGATGAAACTGACTTGTTAATTTGAAACACTTCATTTAAATTGCTATTACATTAGACAAGTATGTCATAAAATTCTATGCTTTGTAACAAAATTAGTTAAATTAATAAAAAATTAAAAATCCACTTCACAATGTAATGGAAAAGTGGTTATGGCACTACCTTTGGACACCCACTATACTGAAGAAATTTCACTTTCGCGGAGAACCCCTCAATAAATATCAGTCTTAGAACTTAACAGAAATTCCTAAGTTTTCCATATATACGATGTTAGCAACAAAAAATGGAGAAAATCAAAAAATGAAAAAATCTTAGACTTTGAAATTTTTCAAATTATAATTGAGTACTTACATTTACTTTTATGAAGGATAGAAAATACTTCAGTAAAATATTTTTCATAGGTTCAATAACCTCTTTCAATACTATCACTTAATACCTGAGTGTCTAAGGCAGATCAAGCCATACATATGACTGTATTACCTATGTTTCCATAAAATAAGCTGACATGAATAGGGTAAATGACAGAAGACAGGCTGAGATCACTACTATCTCAGAATTTCTGAATTACAATGGATAAATACAACTGTGGAATAAGAGAAATAAACAGAAAATGAAAAACCCATTACATTATTTGATATGCTGAAATAAAAAAAATTTTCCATCCTATTTTCCACCACTTTTTAAGAGCATTTCTTGTGTTTCATGCGTAACAATAACAATGAGGAGCCCCTGTCTCTCTCTAATTCAGGACTCTACTTCCAAGGGTAAGGAGAAAGACGCCAGTCAGAGGCCATTTTAAACGGGCAGGGTGGGGTCATCACACCGACATGGCTGTAAAGCTCCCCAGGAAATTACAACATGCAGTGAGGCCAGTAACCACTTTTCTAAACCTCAGGCACAAAGTGAATATACCTATGAAGACACTGAGAACTGAAACACTAAAATATATGTAAATGAATAATTTCGATAAAGGATGAAGGAAAGAAAAGCCAACTGGTTCACTGGACAATTTCTATGAAACCATTTCCAACTGGCTTCCTGTCAGTGTTCCACCAATTTCCTTCTCCTAACTACCTACCATGTCTGTAATTCTTCCTCCTTTGTGAAATCCTGTGTCTTAAGTGAGGAAGAAAACAAAAAAGAAAAAACTTTTTCTACCCACAACCATATAAATATAAAGAATATAAATAAAAAAGAATATAAAGAATATAAATCTTCCACATGAAAGCCACAATACAACCTCTAAACTTCAATTAATCTCATCTAAAGGTAAAATAATCCTGTGTAGATTCCATGTTCTGTGCCCTGACATCTCAGATGCAGAATAGTGATTTATATATCCATCCATACTCCAAGTATCACTACATACATACTCTTATCTATATACCACATATGTGTACATATAGGAGTATATATGTGTACATACATATGGGGTATGTATTGTTCATCTAATACATGTTGGGAATACACAGTGATTTGTTGCTACAACAAATGCTTGTTTGTTTTTTACAAATGGTTTTTATGATCTGTTTAAAAATGTTGTCCTATGGGCAACTGGAGGATGCAGAATATTTCTTCCGTCCTTAAAATCAGTGAAAGTATAGCACCATTTGTAATTTATCTATCTTAAACTCAGATGGGATTTCTTTTTAAAGTTAGCTCCTTCTGGAACTAAAATTTTCCTGTTTTTATAAATGCTTTTCCTTGCATTGTCCAATAAGGTGTCCACTAGCCATGAGGCTAGTACGTAAGCACTTCTAATGTACTTGGTTGGAAACCAGATTTTGAACACTGAGCGAGACAAGTGAATGTAAAATATCCCATTAATAATTTTTATACAGATGAAATGCTAAAATATTTTTAATACGTTAAGTTAAATAAAACATTAAAATTTATTTTATCTGCTTATTTTTAATTCTTAAGTGGACTACTAGAAGTTTTAAAAGTAGATACACGAGGCTTGCATTATATTTCTATTGCATAGCACTGGCTTACCCTTCTACTGACGAACTCCTTTCTCCAGAAAACACTTAATAATCCAATCATTAGCTGTCACATCAAATTTTAAAGCTTTCACATTTTCTGCTTCTAATTATTCATTTAATTTCTCAGGAAATTCTTAGAAAAGCTCACAGAAGGTTAGAAAACCGTTAAGATAAACATAATGGTCTGACCACTGTGACACAGAATTTAACTAATGAAATGTGCAGTTCTTTGGTTAGGATAGCCTCCACTATGCTGGTAAAGACCAGAGTTGATGACACTCAACAAAATATGGAAAAATGCTAGTGATGTTATGAAAACACAGCTGGACACCAAAGAATCTTGCTTGTGTCACCAGCACTGCCATGAACCTGCATCTCACTTCACAGCCAATCCCCACTGCCAACAATATACAAAGTAAACAATAAATAAAACCAAAGATACAACACAGGAATGCTTGATACCAAAGACATTCACGTAACAGTACGATGGGCTTCAGGATTTCCAACACAAGGATACACACCGGAATATTCCCTCGAAGTTAGGATGGCAGTACCTCAGCAATGATAAAAAATTAAGGAGCTATCTTGTTCTAGCCAAAGCATCCTCCCGACAAAAACAGTAGTACCTTAGCAAGCTAAGAATCACCAAGTGAAGGCTGTTTGCTCTACAATGAAAACCAAGCTAATGGGGAGGTTAAACCCTCCCACAAACTGCTTGTGAGATTAGCAGCAAATTAGGAGCAGTCATGAGACAAGGGCAACTCTACAGAAAGCAGAATACCACCAGAACTGGGGACTGAGAGAGAATACGGCAGAAGCAATAGCAAGTATGAACATATGGGTCATATGAAATGGGATAAACCTGCAAGACAGTCTCACACACACACACACAACCACATTCAGACTCACATCCACATAGATTGTGGAATACAAGTCAACAGAAAATAAACCTCATGGTTTCTCAGTTGGAACAGAAGTCTACAAAAAAGGAGAAACAGAGTAAAATTTGACAGGAATATTTATGATGCGATATCCTTAAAGAACATAAATATTTGAATCAAAGTTCAATTTGAGGCTCAAATCTTCATTGCTCAAGTCTTTTCAGAGCCCAAACTACATAATTATTACGTAACAATTATTTAAAAAGAAGACCAGAAGAGAGTAAGGAAGAGGAGAACTGGTTTCAGAAGAAAAACCACTCTTAGCAGAACATGACAGAAAATACTCGGACAAAGCCACATACGGGGTGTCTTAGTTTACTGGGCATATCTTCGCCACAGAGAAACAGTTCAGTCCCACAGGGCAATTACTTTGCCTTGGGTGTGCAAGTTGCTGTCTTTAGAAACTAAAATACATCTGGAATTTGTTTAAGGGAGACTGATTCTCCCATTAAAATAAAATTCTAGGGGCGCCTGGGTGGCGCAGTCGGTTAAGCGTCCGACTTCAGCCAGGTCACGATCTCGCGGTCCGTGAGTTCGAGCCCCGCGTCGGGCTCTGGGCTGATGGCTCGGAGCCTGGAGCCTGCTTCTGATTCTGTGTCTCCCTCTCTCTCTGCCCTTCCCCCGTTCATGCTCTGTCTCTCTCTGTCCCAAAAATAAATAAACGTTGAAAAAAAAAAAATTAAAATAAAATTCTATTTTTCTACTTGTCTTAGGACTCCAAAACTGGATGATCAAGATGGAGAGGATACTACTCCTACAAAGTCCAGCTGTAACTGTTGGAAGCAATTCAAATCGCAAGACCGGAAACTTCAGGCTACCACCGTGACTAAGCACTTTTGCACCGTTTGATACCTTGCCACTTTGCAGCAGCTTCAGAAAAGAGACATTTTGTAGATTAAATAAATCTGAGCTACAGTGTCTTCGCTTTGCCTTGTGGTTAGTGGTTCACTTATATACACTTAAAAAGAACTGGAGTTTACCCTTAAAGGGTAGAATCCACACTGCTTAAAAGTCATGGGAAGAGCTCCCCATACTTCCTAAAGATCAACACTGCACTTCTCCAAGATTTTTCCATGAAAACAACTGAAGCCCTAACTTGGGGTGGGGGTGGGGGGTGAGGAGACCCACAAAAAAAACTTAGCAATTAACCGAAAAATCAAAACGAGGAATTCCCACCAGGAAAAATTCCCTCAGTAAATTATGATGCTTAAGCAGTTAGAAATAAGACAAAGAAGAGTATCAATGAACAAATACAGTAGAGGGGGAAAAATAAAGGTTATTTAGAGTATACCTAATGTTTTACTGGGTCTTTTTTTTAGACTCTCTCATCACCATGGCACAGAATTTAAGAAGACTTTTAAGTGCTTTCTATTAGAAACTATAATCAAATAGGTTGCATCTGTATGTCCCAACTAAGTGGAAACTCTGAATATGATCGCTTCAAGTTTAATAAAGTAGGCTTCATTAACAGCTTCTAAGGGGAAAAAAAAAAAAAAAAAAAATGGCCAGGGCGCCTGGTGGCTCAGTCGGTTGAGCGTCCAACTTCAGGTCCGGTCATGATCTTGCCATTCATGGGTTCGAGCCCCGCGTCCGGCTCTGTGCTGACAGCTCGGAGCCTGGAGCCTGCTTTGGATTCTGTCTCCCTCTCTCTCTGCCCCCCTCGCCCACCATGGCCCTCTGTCTCCCTCTCTCTCTCTCTCTCTCTCTCTCTCAAAAGTTACAGTAATAAAAACATTAAAAAAAATATTTTTAATAGCCGAAACACTTCAGGATCAGCATTACATCTAAGTTCTACCTGAAAATAGGAAAAAACTACCCTCCAAACCCAAGCTCCACATACGCCTTATTGTATACAATTGATCCACCATATTTTCCTGCCAGTATCATTAAAATCACCCTACCTGTTTGGACCGAGGTCTACCAGGAGAAAATTTTCTTTTGGTAATAGCTGGTTTACCCATGCCAATTTTTGGAGTGACTGAGATGTAAGTCGTTGGCATAATGTTTCCAACAGAAGCACTGAGGGTTGAAGGGTAGCTATGCAGTGTGTCCTGGGAAGGCAAGTCTGAAGAGAGTGGAGAGGAAGACGCATTTGCCTTGCTTACGCCTGCCACTGACGAAAATGACAACTCTGTCTCCGATGGTAATTTTACAGATTTGTCTTCCTGGCATAAACCATCTTTCACACAACTCTCAACTACAGGGGCCATTTCAAAGTCCATAAACACAGCGGAAGATTCAGAACTTTCTTTCTGTTCCATCGCTTCTGGTACCCTTTCGACAGCCAAATGTTCCTTAGAACATAAAGAAGTACTTTCCTCACACGGGGACCTTAGGGCCTCTGGGGGACCAGTGGCAGATTCAATGGACAATTTCGGAGGCCGTGATTCTTCTGCGGATGCCAGCATTTTGGGTTCCTCTAGCTGCAGATCCTCGTGCCGCACAGTGATCTGGTGTGTAAGGACGTCAACGATTTCTGTCACTTCCATTTTGTTTTCATTTTGATTTTCATCACAAATATGCGTCACTTTAGAAGACATTTCCATTTTTTCACTCTCGGCTTCTTGAGAAATCTGATTTTCCAATGCAGGATTCATTTTGTCTTGGGAGGATTCTATAAAATTTGGAATATTTATGTTAATGTACTTATAAATGTAAATTTTTCTAACTATGAGTAGACGTAAGACATTAATGTCTATAGCTTTATGGCTTAAAAATGATAGGCATGGGCAGTAAAAGGAGAGAGAGGGGAGACAAAGGGTTTCCAAAGCACACTTATGCTTAAACCCTGAATTAAATCAGAAGGTATTTTTCAAGAAAAACAATTATTAAGTTAATTCATTAAGGCCAAAAGACACCAGGATTTATGGATTAGAACTGGTCACAGATCAGGCCAGAAAACTTACAAAAATATCACCTTAATAGGATCCCCAGAATTTTAGTTAACTTCTGGTAAAAATATTAAAATAGAATTTCTAATATAATTCTATTAAACATAAATGATGTTTTACAATTTGAACAGTCTCAGAAAGATTCACAATTTGGTAGATTAAGTTATACTCATTTTGCAGCCAAATAAATGAGGCTCGTTGATCTTACATGAGGTACCCAAGTAAATAAGTGCCTAGAATATAAAGGTATTTTGCAATACCGGGCCCTCAGATGTAAACAAAGCTTCTGCACTCTCAAATGAGTAATGATCACAGATAGAAAAGACTTATTTTGCTTATTAGCTGCACCTGCCAACATACACATTTTTTAATATAATCTTTGCTGATCATCGATAATCAAACACTCAAAAGAAAATATACTGTCAAAGCTAAGCAAGTCAATAAACATAATTATATATCAGAAATATCTGAAGTCACTAGCTGACAAATTTTAAATCAGGACGCTAGTGTGCTAAGCCTTTAACCCAAACTTGCCTGAAAATAAAGTCAGAGACCCAGTTTACACGAGTCCTAAATGGCTCTATACAGTAAGATCACTGGATAAAAACCACTTATTTCAAATACTATCTAGGTAATTTCTAAGTTACATTAATTGAGATATTAATTTCCTTGTTTACTATTCACTATGGTGACTGTGCTTTATCTTCTGACATCAAAAGGAAATCCTACTCCTTATTTCTACTCCCTGAAAGACTACAGTTCAGGATAAAGGAAAAATCATCAAATAACAGATCTGATCACACCAAATATTTTTACACACAAAAATGCTTCAAAAATACTTAACAATTTAAAAAACAATAAAAAAAGATTTTTAAGGGGCGCCTGGGTGGCGCAGTCGGTTAAGCGTCCCACTTCAGCCAGGTCACGATCTCGCGGCCTGTGAGTTCGAGCCCCGCGTCAGGCTCTGGGCTGATGGCTCAGAGCCTGGAGCCTGCTTCCGATTCTGTGTCTCCCTCTCTCTCTGCCCCTCCCCCGTTCATGCTCTGTCTCTCTCTGTCCCAAAAATAAATAAATGTTGGGAAAAAAAAAAAGATTTTTAAAACAAAATTACATATAAATAGTGGGAGGACACTTAGGGGTTTAAGACCATAGTACCATCGTTTGAGTGACTTCATGGAAAACCTCATCCTAAATGCTACACGAAGCCTAAACTATGGCTGATGAAAGTCCACCCCAAGTGTCCCTGACAAAGAAGAAAACACGCAACACACATACAGATCCCCACCATATTCTTTCTGTTCTGTCCTAGGCAAGAAATATTAAGATAAAAATGTAAACATTCTTAGGGTGCATGGGTGGCTCAGTCAGTTAAGTGTCTGACTTCAGCTCAGGTCATGATCTCAGGGTTTGTGAGTTTGAGTCCTGCATCAGGCTCTCTGCTGTCAGCGCAAAACCCGCTGCAGATCCTCTGTCCCCCTGTCTGTCCCTCCCCAGCTTTTGCTCCCCATGCACAGGCTCTCTCTCAAAAATAAACACTTTAAAAAAAAAAAATTTAAACATGCTCGATATCCCAAGCAATTCTATTATGCTCCACCACTAGTCTTATTTGAGGATTTTAACTTGCTTAATAATGAACATTTGATTTAGAAGCTCTACAGAGAATATAACCTCCTTTAGAAATCTACTGCCAATAAGGGGCGCCTGGCTGGTTCAGTTGGTTAAGCATCTGACTCTCATGATTCGTGAGTTCGAGCCCTGTGTCAGGCTCTGTACTATCGCTTCTCGGCCTTTTGGCTAAGATCAAGTGCAGGCTCTGTACTGACAGCTCAGAGCCCGGAGCCTGCTTCGGATTCTGTGTCTCCCTCTCTCTCGGACCCTCCCCCGCTCACGCTTTCTCTCTCTCTCTCTCTCTCTCTCTCTCTCTCTCAAACATAAATAAACATTAAAAACAAAAATCTACTGCCAATTCTTTTTAATTTTTTTCATGTTTATTTCTGAGAGAGAGACAGAGAGAGAGACAGAGAGAGACAGAAAATGAATATGAGCGGGAGAGGAGCAGGGAGAGAAGGAGACACAGAATCTGAAACAGGCTCCAGGCTCTGAGCTGTCAGCACAGAGCCCGACGTGGGGCTCGAACTCATGGACTGCGAGATCATGACCTGAGTTTAACCGACTGAGCCACCCAGGCACCCCAACTGCCAATTCTTTTTAAGAAAAGGATCATTTAACTAAAAGATTTCATTACTGTAATGTATATACACCAATAGTAAACAATTCTTTGGGATACTTCATTTGAAAAATTAACTTGATAATGACCCAAATCTGCATAGCAGTCATAAAAATATTATGTTGTAACTCAATCAAAGTAGAAAGTATGCTTACCAGAAATGAGAAGATCATGTGTGTCGAGACTTTCTGGTGAATTACTCTTCAGCTGCTCTTCTGTATGGATGTGAACTGCTGTAATGACACATTTATGGAATCTCTAGCAAGCAGTCAAAATTTGTGTAACACTGCTACCTCGATAGTAACTTCAGGAAGATTTTTATTCCACTGCCAAATGCCAATTATCAGTATAAACACCAAACATACTACTTAGTAGTAAGTAGGGTATGATGATGAAATCAGGAAACTGATGATGCACTATGACAAGATTATTACAGATAGCTTTGTCTTATTTTTTTTTTTACTTTACATCTTATGTAATTATACCTTTTAATGAAAGTTGTTAAACCTAAAACTCAATCCCCCCCAAAAATCTGAGGCTTTTTATGTACATAATCTATATAACATAAAATTTCACATAAAATCCCAGACTGTCAGATGAGCCCAAGATTAAACTTAATAAGTAGTTTTCCCCCAACCTTGTCTCTCATTAATTCTAGATTCTCTAGTAATAGCTATTATCAATCTTGTAAAAAGCTTTATTAAAATATCATGGAAATAACTGAAATGCCCTCAACAGAACCACTGAGACCATCTGAAACAATAATTTTTCATTATCCCAGCACGAAACATCTCACAATCAGTAATGCTCTGGTTACTAAGTAAGTCCCTTTTCCTATTAATTTCTAATGTTATTTGACTAGAAAACTCCTCTCTAAAACAATTTCCTAAATGACTACACTCGTAGCTCATTTTTATTTAGTAAAGTTTTAGTGTATGCTCACATATTCAACGTACATATACATTTTCTTCAGAAAATAAATTATATCCATTACCGAAAACATTCTTACCATCTGGAACAATTCCAGGTGTGGACTCCTGACCACTGATGTCTTCGTTAACTACTTGCTCCGGAAATACCATATGGTCTTCAGGTCCTTCAACTTCCATTTCATTATTACAATCTTAAGAGAAAATTATTTATTCTTCAGCTTAAATTTTCCCTGATTTTTTAACTACATAAATTATGACTTTCCTATGTGAGAGTAAATTACCACCCAAAATGCCATAAATTCTTCCCCACGCTTTAAGTTTTTCAACCAAATACATATCTACATTTTACATGTTAATGAAAAAAACATGGAAACTATGAATTAAAAGGTTACTGGCACTTTATTATTTTAAAAGGATATTGCACAACTGTATACTGATGGCATCTTGGCAAAAAAACATTAATAATTAAGCTGCATCTACTTAAACTTCTCATAGATGATAAAATAGGACTTTATAAAAGTCACCGTATCGATGAAAGTGAAAAATGGTCTGGTAAGCAGATCTGTTTTCTTTACCACCAAAAAACTCGTTATTATGTTTACAACCAACAACAGTATACTACTAAAATTACCTAAGCAATTATTTTGATCTGGGGATCAAAATATATGAATTAACATTTAAGAAGGACATTACAAAACTAAAACTTGTGGGGTGCCTGGGTGGCTCAATCAGTTAAGTGTCCAACTCTTGATTTCAGCTCAGGTCACGATCTCACAGTTCGTGAGTTCGAGCCCCACATAGGGCTCTGCACTGAAAGCTCGGAGCCTGCTCAGGATTCTGCCTGTCTGTCTGTCTCTCTACCCCTCCCCTGCTTGCTCTGTATCTCTCAAAATAAATATAAACTTAAAAAACAAAAACCACTAAACTAAACCTTGGAGTGAAATAATCCCAGGTTATAAAGTACGAACTAGGTCATATTGCCAAACACTGACAACTTCTGTTGGCTCCAAGAGCACAGCTGGAGTAAGGCACACCGGTCCTAGAATTCGACTATTAGGAAAAGGGCTGGAAAATAGCTAGATTTGCTGTCAGCCATCAGATTCAGAGATGACCCAAATCACCTGCACATTTAAATTAAAGGTTGAGAAATTAAGAATAAGATGGGATCTGATACACAGGATTCCCTCATCATTACTAAAATAATGCATCGGTGACTGGTTGGCACAGTATCGTTAAAAAGAAACAAAAATTCTCAAGTTTACCTGTAGTGACTTCGGCCATCTCCACTTCATCACCTGGCTGTAAGGGGTCCATTTCAGCAGCTAAGTGTTTACAATACATGCAGATATACTCTTCTTTGAACTGAGACTCCAGCTCGTGATCTGTTGGTTTGTCACATTCTAAGTGAACCCATCTGCAGTGATAAATATATTTAAATAAAACTTTCTAATTTAAAGACAAGTTACTATCTTGGAAAAAAAAAGAGGCAATTGCTGAAAACTGGGTATAGGAAGGGTTAAGGGTAATAGAAGAGAGGTTGTAGGGGCTGGCAACTGGTGAAGGTTCTAGAAAAGGAACTGGCATTTTTAGATGTCATTCAAAGGTGTTCACATGTTTTTACTTCCATATCTTTAAACTATTTCCTCCTTACTTTTCCCTCTCAATGCTCATTTCAGGTCTTTCGCCCATTCCCTTCCTTCTGCCTTCCAGACTCATAAATATGTAATTTCATTTCATCTTTAACAGTACTCAGTACTAAAAGGATTACTGGAGTGATAAAAGCTTGGAGCTCAAAGATACATGACAGCACAAATGATCGCGTGGATAGAAGAACTGACAAAACACTTCAGTGGGAGAACTGTGTCTTCTTACCTCTTGCACATATTACAGTGAAGCATGTCTTTCTGCAATTCTGGATGGTAGCACTTCCCACAGAAAGGACATAAGTTATCCTGTTGTTGGTAACAACTGTCACATACCAAGCAATTGTGGTGCCACTGAGAACTAGATCGTGTGCCACACTCTACACATATTCTGCAATTCTAAACACCAGAAAAAATGAAAACAAAAACAGTTTGTTATGCATTTGTATTGCAGTTCTGGTGCGAACCTTTTTGAAATCAATGAAAGATTCGTACATTATACATTAAGCTTTAATTTTCTTGACACTCGTTTAGGATGTATGTTTTTGAAAAGGCAGTGTGTTTTTGAACATCTGAGGAGACATCATTCAATTTGCACTAAAACCTCCAGGAAAACATAAATAGGGGCTAGAGACATCCAAGAAAGCATAAACAGGGAAGGAGGAAAACCAAGAACATAGCAACCGAAACTTCAAAAAAAACAAAAAACAAAACAAAACAAAAAAAAAACCTATCCCCGAATCAGGAGGCAGCTTCTGTGAACTAAGTGTTCGACTCCGTGCTGGGAAAACACACCGGTACTTCATCTGCCTGTCGGTGGCTCAGGGACTAAAAACAAGAATTCGCACGAAAGAACTCTCATGACCCACTCCAAATGACCTGGAGTCCGAAAGTGTGAACGTAATCTCTCCACATCAAAATCCAATTACGGCTTCTCACATTTTCAAACAGGAAGCCCTATCCTTACCGAAGCAGGACTGGTTACAGAGCGCAAGGCCTGCCAAACTCTCTCCTGCACCTTTAGCCAACTCGTCTCAAAATCCTGGGCACACAGCTGATAAATTGTGAGTTCTCGTCATCCACCCCAATTTTCAATCTAAGACACCAGGAAAAAAAGGAATTGTACTTTCTGAGCTGCTGAGTATGAAAGATTTGCCGATCAAAAAAAGAGAAACTAGCATGAACCACCAATTCGCTAAAGTCTTACAGTTTTAAAACAAATATGCTCATAAATATTGAGGCAAAAATCCTGAATAAAATATGAGCAAATGGAGATTATACTAGATATGCAAGAATGGTTAAATATTAGAAAATCTATTAATAAAATCTGACATATTATTAGGTCTGAAAAGAAAAAATAAATGACTGCATTTCAACAGATGCTGAAGAAAACCTTTGGGAAAAAAGTAAAGCCTTAAACAAAACAACAAAAAAAAAGAGAGAGAGGGGGAGAGAGAGAGAGAGAGAGAGAGAGAGAGAGAGAGAAGAAAACTTCTTCAGAAAAGATGAGTATTTTCTAAATGTGATATACATACATATCCCGATCCTAAAGCCAGCATTTTATTTAAGTGGAGAACCCTAGAGGCATTCCCACCAAGGTCAGGAAGAAAGCAAGGATGCCACCTACCTCCACTACTATCTAATTAACCTGGTTCTGAAGCCAATGTAAACCATGAAACAAATGAAAACAACAGGAAAAGAAACAAAACTATCCCTGGATGACAAGATAGCACTTGGAAAATCCTAGAGAATCAATCATAAATTCAATAAAAGAACGTAACAAAGTAAGATATACAATTTTGGGTTCAAGACGTAAGAATTAACATATTCACGTGTACATAATTTATAAATAATGAATTTACACCAGTGACTCCAGTTCTGACCCCTCCCACTGAATTCTTGCTTTCTCCCATTCATTTTGTATCTGTATTCTTCTCTCGTCCCAACAACACCAACACATTTACTCAACGGCTCAAATAAACAAACCTACCTCGGCTTGCTCTCAGTAACAGATTTTATTCCCTTTTTCTTATTTTTTTAAAAATATATAGGATATTAACATACTTTCAAAAGTCAAAGTTATACAAAAAGTTCTACTCAGAACTGTCATTTATAATTACACATGTGTGAGTACACATTTATTTGTATACGTGTGTGTGTGTTTACACACGATGTATTTCCTGTCCCATCTGCTGAAAAGACAAAGAAACAAACACACCCGTAGCAATGAGCACATCTCGCACCCACTTTCCACCAAAGGAACCGGACCCACTTATGGAAAAGTGGGCTGATTCCCCGGGTGGAGCAGGAAGGTGTACGATGAGCTTGGGACACCTTGTTATGCCAAAGTGTAATGGAAGTATTCAAATAAATGGTGAGGGCAAGTCACAAAACCATAGAAGCCAGCCTGAAGAGGCCACCAAGGGCAAATATGGGACAATCTGAGTGTAAAATGAATTAGGTAAAGAACTATAAATTACTGAAAATAATGGAAATTTCTCAATGTTGACAATAAACAAATAATTGTGGCATGTAATAAAAGGGAGAGTTCTTGCTTCTAGTAGAGTGCAGAGGGCTGACTGGTAAATGCCAAGAAATGCTAGGGCTACAAAAGCATCCCTTTAAAACCAACAGGTAAAAATGCATCGAACAAGGGTTCCTAAGGTCTTGGAGGAAATATCATAAAAATGCTCTTGGGAGCAAGATATTCACATGGTCTTAACTATCTTCTCATATGTTTTATTACATCGAGAGAAAAAACAAACAAACAGTGAAGAAGTTTGACAGCAGCTTAACCAAATTATCAGAATTCACGTCACCTATGAGGGTGAGATAAGCACCACGTGCCTCTAGCAGGGATACCCCGAGAAGGGCACATCGTCACTTATACAGTCATCTGACCAAGAACACGTGACTATCTAATTATGAAGAAGTATTAGACAAAGGCAAAATGAGACAAATTCTATTCGGAGGGAAAAAAAAAAACAAAAACAGGTATATGGGGAAAAACTCTAGTCTTCAAAAATGTCAATATCGGAAAGACAGAGAAGGGCTTAGGAAAACTTCCAGATTAAAAGAGTCAAACAGAGAACTAAACAGAATACCTCACCCTAGACCAGATCTTGGAACTTGCATGGGAGGGGGCGAATGCTATATGGGATGTTAGATCAAGTGACAAAATTGAAATATGGATGAGATTAGACGAAAATACTTACACTGATATAAACATATGAAATTGGTAGCCTGTGCTGTGATTCTGTAAGAATATCCCTACTGCGAGGAAATACACATTGAAGTGTTTAAGGGTAAAGGGGGCACGGTATATATAACTTAACCCTCAAACAGTTCAGGGCAAAAAAAGAGTTGGGGGAAGGAGAAGAAAGAAAGAGGGTGCACAATGATACTGAAATCCTAACAACGGTAAATCTTGGGAAATGGCATATGGGTGTTTTTATTTTTCCAACTTCTAAAGTTTGAAATTATTTCAAAATAATTTTTAAAAATGCATGACGTGTCAACACACAAGCATTCCTGACAGAGAAACTAGAAAAAGAACCTACCCGACAATGACTGGTAGACAGTAAAGTTCCTAAAAAGACCACCCCCGTCTTCAGAGCCCCCCATCTTCAGCGTGAGCAGCCTCACTAGTCTGCCCCCTCCCGAAAGGCAGACCTCGAACCTGCAGCACAGTGCCTGACATACAGCAGGCCTCCCAATGTTAAATAAACGAATGAATTATGACGAAAGACTATAGGCATCTATGGAAACATTTGACAGTTGAGAAAGAGGATCATTCTCTCAAGCTGCACAGTGGGTACGACTTCCTGTGGAAAAACTCCACGATGATTATTTGGGTACTTAATTCAGGCATTACGTGGCACTTTACAGGCATCACCTCGCTAAATCCAACACCACTGCGAGGGAAGTTCCATTCACATTCTCTAGGGGAGAAAGACTGGCTTAAGGAAGTAAAACACTTTGCCAAAGATCCTGTATTTAGTCACTAGAAGAGTGGGGCTGACTCCCAGGCCTCATCTTTTACCCACGTTGTAATACCTCCACAGAGCAGAATTAAAACAAAACTATGTATTCTCAGCAAGATTATACATGATTCAGTCACTGTGAAAGAGCATGGCAGACTATTATAGACGGCAAATCAGGAAGAGAGCAAGCAAGACAAAGATAAAAGAGAACAGCGGCAAGAAATACACCCAGACTTCTGAAGACATTTTTCAAGATAATGAAAAGCACAGCAAAGATGATAATGTTTCCTTACTTTAAGAAGGAAACAAAATTATCTAGATGTTACTGAAGATTATTTAAGAGACCGTAAAGATGGCAAATGTAAAGAGAAAAAGAAAGAAAAAAGGCAAAGTTAACCAACACTTCCTTAGACCTTTTCTTTGGCCAGACTAGAGACGGACCGTGGTCAGCGTGTTCCAGGTAACACTAATTAATGTAGAACCGCAATCAGATACAGTCTCAAAACAACTTATTCCAAGTAACTGACAAAAACGAAGATCCCAAAGCTCTTAGTAAAAAAAGGATTTTAATTAAGTGAATGTCTTAAAAGAAAAAAAAAAAAAAAAGGAAAAGTTTTCTTCTGTGATACCACAAACGGGGGGGGGGGGGGGGGGGGGGGGAGTTTCCACAACATAACAAAGAAAAAGTTATAAAACAAAGTAATACCAAAACAACTTCTTGTGAGTCTAAAGGCAACAACTGTCTCTTTCAGATATGCAGGATTTCAGAAAAATGACTATTCCATAACCAAGAATCCAAACAACTGGGGGCTAAATGAGACTGGAATTTATAAAGAAACGACATTTTTTGCAAGGGAAACGTGACAACGTTTACAGTCTTAATGTAAGACAAAGAAAAGAAAGGAAGGAAAATTTCTCACTTCTTCATTTTCAGTGATAAGTGGGAGAAGAAAACATTTATACTTTCAACATCTATAACTCAGCATTCATAAAATAAGATTCTTAATTGCAAATTATTGCAGGAAATAAAAGGAACAGAAAAACAGAAAGGAAATCAAAAGAACCAATTTGTCTTAAAATAGCCAAGCATCTCAATAGCAACCATTAATCTCAATAGTTAAGTCTATTAAACCTTTCAAAGAATACTTTTAAAATGACACAAAATAAAAAGCTGTGAAAAGATACATTCAACTGGCAAACTAAAGCCCTATAAGGCCATATGGCCAGGCAAACAAAAGTAGCTGGTTCCTTGCATTCACCCCCTCCAAAAAAAAGGCATTACACAATAGAGTAGCTTTACACTGATAAAAAGCACAACGTATCAACACTGACCTGACCCACTTGCTACAGAACAACGACAAAATATTACTTTTGTTTATAAAAGAAAAAGTAAACTACAAAGAAAAACTGATAAGAAAAACCGCAGCGGTCAATTTTATGTACATCCTGATATGTTGTGGTATCAACTAGTCAAACAACAAAAAGGACTTTGTATGAATTAATAAACACAAATACCACACCTTAAAGTCACTCTTTGTGAAAAAGAAAACTACACCGGTTAATTATTGGATCAAATACAATTAGAGCAGAAATTTACATGCTTAAGTATGACTTAAAAACAGATACAGTGATTAGTTCAGATGTACACAGAGACAGTAACAAATACAACAAATTCGAGTGCAGCCAAACCTATAATCGAAGGTAAATGTATAGTCTTAAATGTACTTTTTCTCCTTATAAAAGTAAAGAAAACGAATTATGAATTCAACTATCTATTTCGGAAAACAAAAAAGGCAAGTAAAGGTACGTAAAGATGAAAGCATAAACATACAAATCTGCCGACAGCAGGTTTTTTTCTGTGGCCCAATAATCAAGACGAGAAAACACGCGAACCCAGGAAAGCGAGGGCCCTGCAGACAGGAAGGAACCGGAATTGCCGAGAGGCCGCCAACTGCAGCCCCACCTGGTCGGCCCCCAGGCCCCGCCTTCCGGGAGCCACACCGGAGGGCAGTTACCGCTGATCTCCGTCCCCAGGGAAGAGGCCCCTCTCCTCCTATCCCCACCCTCGGGCGGCGGCCCGCAACTCACCGCCCACCGCCCTGGAAGCAGGAGACGGCCGCAAGTTCCAGGTGGCCCAGACCTGCGGTGGGCGGGGCCTTGGCGCAGGTGCTCAGCTTCCTCCGCGCTCCCCCACCCCCTCACCCAATCCTCGGGGTCCTACAGGTGAGCTCGCTCCCCTTTCCAAGGCTTTCCTGAGACAGCAAACGACCTCCCACCCCTGCTGGGCCAGCACACCTTTCCAGCTTCTAGAGGCAGCCTCAGGCTGGTTCCACCTCACAGCCTGCAGGCCAGCAGCCCAGGAAGCCTCCACCTGGAGCCTGACCCCTCCCCTCGGATTCCGGGGCCGTTTCAGCCACCCACCCACGCCGCCCCTCTGAACGCCGCTAGGCTGAAGTCTAGACAGAGACAAACCCGGCGGTCCAGAGAAGGGCCGTGCTCGGGTAACGGGAGCGCGTTTCTGTACCGAGGGGGCAAGAAAGTGAGGGCGTAGGTAGACCACAGATGCAGTCCTAGAGGGCTGTTTTCTGAAAATTTGAAATTTTTCATAGAAATGCTAACAAAAAAAAATTTAACTGACCTCCTAGGGTCACACAATGCAGAATGCAGATTTTAATACCTGCATTTAGCTTTTGTATTTATCAAGTGCGTCAAAAGTGTGTGAAAGATGCAAGATTTTACACGGTACAATTATGGCAAGAATGAGATGTGCAGACAGCACAGGGTGCCACAGAGCCAGCAGAGAGGGTTCCTGTCTGCATATACATCGACTGGCTACAGTTAAAGGGCAAACAACACACCAGTAACTTAAAATGAGGAACTTCTGTTCCCTATTTTAGAAATAATTGGATTGGTACCCCATTTAGTACAGATTTCAACTGTACCACAACGGTGCACGCATGAACAAAAGGCTATAGTTACACCAACACTTCATTACATCTACTGTTGAAGGGCTGCTTGTTGGCACTTCGAGGTCTGATTATTCTGAGCTAGTAAACATGGTCAGGACATTATCAATACTATTTTTATACAAATACAAAAGGCATTCTCTGTATCAACGTTATTAAAGCCAGAGGAAAAGCTTACACACTGAACTGAGCATGAGAAAATATCTTTCTTTTAAACCCAATCCTGGCAATTTAGTTTCAAAGCAAAATTGTATGTCAGATTAAATATTTACTTTATACTAGTTTTTTTAAAAGGCAGTGTACATATTGAAGATAAAAAGAAAGTTTACGCCTAGCTTCATGTCCGTTCTATAAAATTGAGATAATAATAAAAACTCAACCTGGGGGATGTATAGAGATGGCCTATGGATCTAAAGTCTAGTTTCTTAGCATCTACACACTCATACCAAGTGAAAATTAGATAAGGAATATTTCTTAATTAATCTAGAAAGAAAAGCCCTGCTCCTCAAGGAAGTATAGTCTGACAGCATAGGGAGACAGCATTATATATGGGATAAAACATGGGAAGACAGGAAACCTCAGAGGCACCTGGGTGGCTCAGTCGGTTGAGCATCCGACTCTTGGTTTCGGCTCAGGTCGTCATTTCACGGTTATGGGTTCAAGCCCCACATTGCACTGTCAGTGCAGAGCCTGCTTGGGATTCTCTCTCTGACTCAAAATGAACATATTAAAAAAAAAAAAAAAGACAGGAAACCTGAGTTTTATTCCCTATTCTGCTTCTACAAATAAGTAAACTTGGACAATTAACCACTAGGTCCTCACCGGCTCTCATCTGGAATTTATTAGTTTACTCATATGAATTTCAAAGGAAGTATATGAACTACTTTTATGATTGAGCCATCCTAGAGAATATCTAAAGAAAAGTCACAGTAGGGGAGCCTGGGTGGCGCAGTCGGTTAAGCGTCCGACTTCAGCCAGGTCACGATCTCGCGGTCCGTGAGTTCGAGCCCCGCGTCGGGCTCTGGGCTGATGGCTCAGAGCCTGGAGCCTGTTTCCGATTCTGTGTCTCCCTCTCTCTCTGCCCCTCCCCCATTCATGCTCTGTCTCTCTCTGTCCCCCAAAAAATAAACGTTGAAAAAAAAAATTAAAAAAAAAAGAAAAGTCACAGTAAATACTGTTGGTAAATATCTTCCAAACGGGGAAAAAAAAAAGATTCAGTCAGTTGAGACTTAAAGATAAATTTGATCTATCCTTCTAGTTTCACTTGAAGCGTTTAAATATTCTGTTCTTCTGTGGACAAATAGTTCTAAAATTTGTTGTTTACCTGGTAGTGTACTAACTCTGCCCAGTAGGTAGAGTTGCCAGCCAACCCACAGGGTTTAGAGATGCAGAGGACAGAGCCTCAGTAAATTCCTCAGGAAGCTTGAAGAGACCAGCATGGAACACCTCAGGGTCATAAAGATGCAAATAACAAAATAGATGGAAGAAGGGAGAATCACGGACTAAAAGACTACCCGGAAAAAGTGAAAAAAACCGAAAATGCATCTTAAAGTTGTCATAACCAAGCAGAAAGACTACTATCTTCAGCAATGAAACAATGTCTACAAGACCTCCTCTGACTCTCAAAACCAAGAGAAACGTTAAATATCGTCCAAAAAGTAAAGATCTAATAATCACTTACTAAAACTACCACAGGGGAGGGACAATATATGAATATGTACCATATGATTCCAAATATTTAATACAAGTGTACTTACACCCATTAAAATGTGATGTGCATATGAAATCACTACACAATCACCAAAATGTGTGTTTTATCTCTGAATCTTAAGGTACTGAATTTTAAAACTATAGCTCTGTGTTTTCAGTATCTCCATACGGGGCTACTACATTTCAGATAGTTTTCTGGAAAGATTAAAGATAAATCATTCAAAACCAATTTCTAAGCCATGAAGCACCATACATACGTTAACATGTTCATAACAGCATTTTTCATGACAGCTTAAAATTGTAAACAACCCAAAGGTTCACCAACAAGTGATTTGATAAACAATTTATGATATGTCCACTAACTGCCAATAAAAAAGGGTCACTAATGACATGCACAAAAAATGGGGGTGAGTCTCAAACTATTAATCTTGCTGAGTTTAAAAAGCTAGACCCTCCCCCCACCAAGAGTATATACTATACGATATCATTTATATAAAACTCTAGAAAATGCAAATTAACCAATGGTGAGTGACAGCACAGTGCCTGGAAGACAGGGGCGGCGGGGGAGGGTGAACAGCTGGAAAAGAGGGTTTCCCAAGGAGCACCATGAAACTTTTAGGGGTGATGAATCTGGTCATTATGTTGGAAGGTGATGACGGTTTCATAAATGTATACACGTATAATTAAATTACAGACTTTAAATATGTGCAGTTTATTGAATATTAATTATACATCCATAAAGCTGTTGTTTTTTTTAAAGTTGATGATAATGTATAGATTTGAATAGGTATCCGATTTTTCTGGTCTATATGAAAAGCATACAGATGATGATATTTTTCTTAAAAACATAAACAACTTACTTTGCATTTCCAGCCATTGGTTGGTACTGATTTCATAACTGGTTGAAGACAAAAAGTATGATACCCTTTGTCACACGTATCACACACTAGCATCTTGCTATCTTCTCCCGATTGTCTAAAAAATAAGATAGCATTAATGATGCCTTATCTTTAAACTTATGTTTATAACATAAGTAATCATGAAAAGAATCAGTCCTAGGACCTGCCCAGTTCATAAATACCTCAGTGTCTGTTTCGTCTACGCTCAGAGAATGATAGAGGTAACCCCCTGGAGGATGAAACAGACATCTTCCTAAGGTCCCTACAGGATTATCCTTACTGAGTGCTCACCTGTGGTGAACCTGCTTTAGCCAGGTTAGGGTTCCTGCAGAGAAGGAAGGTTAAGGGAACATGAAGGACTCTGGCCTTTATTTTTTAAACATCTCAGTAAACACCCTTTCTAGGGGAAGGAGCTGTAACTGACAGGTGATGCTGCACGGGAAGGAACAAGCGTTGGCATCATGAATCGGAAAGACATTGTCATATAATAAAAAGAGGATAGAATTTGGCATCAGACCTATATTTGTATTCAGACTGCTGTTCCACTAGCTGTGTGACTCCTGAATAAAATTCACTTGAGTCCTCTTGGTTTCAGGTATAAAATGTGAACAAAAGACACTGAGAATTAAATATAAATTCTGTTTGAAGAGCTTAGAATATCCACTGAGCATTGGTACTAAATAAACAGGTGTTAAGAATCATCTCTTCAAAATTATTAAGAATTGTAGTCAAAAAACCTCAACTCTTTTCCCTGAATGCTCTTCTGCCCCAAAGATCGGGCCCCTGCCCTACAGCATGAGCTCTGCCTCGATTCCTGGCTATCAGCCACTCTCAGAGACTAAGAATTTACTTCAAGAGGACGGGAAAAGAAAAACTGGGGAACGCAAGAAGAAGAGTGGAGAGAGGAGCCGCTGAGTAACACCTGGGGACAAACAGAAGTAAACAGGAAGATGGGTTAGTTGGCCTCTAGTTATTTCTTATTCATTTTAACAAATTCTACACATAAAATTGCATGTTTTATCTCTTTAGCTATGTGGAAAGATCTTCGAGGAAAAGCAATCTTTCTTCAAGTTCTCTTATTCCTTCCCAAGAAACTAGGCACAGATAACAAGGTATCAAATACATGTTTGCTGATATTTTAATTTTTAACCAAAATATAAAAGCACATGGTCCTATTCATTCCACATACTTAAGATATTGATGCTGACTGTTATCGAATTAAATTAGAAATAAAACAGACTGATCATGGCAGTGGTGGGCATAATTTCTCCTGTTACAAAAGTCCTTGGCTTGTAAACAATTTGAAGACTGCTATAGATGCAGATAACTTCCCCAAATTATCATGCTAATTAGTAGCAGGAGGAAAAAAAAAATCACAAAAAAGACTGCAGAAATAACCAAAGGATGGAATACAACAAATAGGAAGAGATAATCCCATTCCAAATGTTTACATGCCATACAGCAACTGTGCTTCAGTATTATGGTGACCAGGGTCTACTGAAGGTAACTGTCTTCAGATATATACAGGTTTCTTTTTTTCTTTCTTTCTTTTTTTTTTTTTTAAGTAGTCTTAGTATAAATAGTTCTTCCTAGGATGGAAATTGAAACACATCACTGATTCTTTCACTCGCTCTCATATAACTTTCTGCAATTAGAAGTTTATTTTCCTATTAAGTCTCCACCCCAGCCTCTCTCAAAATTAGTGGCTTTGTTTCTCTAATGCTTCTTTTAAATTGTTAATATCATTCATTTAAAATGTCTGGCAAATTTAAATGAGTTTTTTAGGCAACCAGAGGAATTTAAAATTATGAAAATTAGTTTTTGTTTAGACTTGTTTCAAAATAATATAAATGTTAATATCTAGTAATTTTTTAAAGACATGATGAAGTCAGTGGGAATGAATATAGCTGCAGTATGAACAACCTTTATCATATTACACAAACCTTTAGCACCTAATAATAGGGTCTCTCTTAAACTCAATACACACCTTTGAGTTGAAATTAAAACTTACTTGCAGTTCTGGCACACTTTGCACTCAGGACATTGCCAACCTGCACGTTTTAATGGAGTAACCGCTATATCCAGGCACATTCCATGATAGTGCTGACCACAAGTAGTACAAAAGAACTGATCTAAGAGGTCTCCCGGGCTGTCGCACACTGCACAGTTTGCATCTTCCTTTGCTATAATTAACAGTAAAACAATGAAATTGTTGTAGAAGAGTTTAATATTTTTCTGACTTTACAGTTTAAAAATCACTTGAAGGGAATTTGCATGGTAAACCTTTCAGACACTCGACGTTATCCACATTGAACTGATATCCAATCAGAATAAGGTCTCAGTAAAAACACTAATGTATTTAGTCTAAAATTAATTACATTAAATTTAATCATATAGTTTTGACGTAGTTTATTTGTGCCTACATCTACCTGAGACCAGAGCAGTTCTTATCTAATTTTATATCCCTGGTACCAATGACGATGCTGGACACCTACTAAATTCTCAACATATGCTTGCTGAAAAGAACCAAACAGGAAAATATCAACTGAGAAAATGCCTTGCAGTGCAAAAAGAACCATTTTATTTGGATGTTAAATGTATTTTAAAATTAACAAGATAAGTCAAGAGACAATTAAGAAATGTTAATATCAACTAAATTAAGTGCTTTTAAGCATAAACAGACTGATTTTTATTCAGATCAAATATTGGTTTTTTTAATACTAGAAAACATCGTATGAAGGAGAATATTAAAGATGGAAACTACGTATTTGTACACAAATACAAAAATTCATATACTAATTCTATATCCATCTATATTAATTGCCAGTTTGTAAGAAAGTATTAAAATCTAGGTAATCATGGACATCCTCTATCCCCAGATATGGATTAAAAGAAATAACACTTTTTAAGCTCTTTTACCATCTTAAACAAAAATGTAATGATGAACTGTCCTACCAAGTACACAGTTAAACTCATGCATATTACAGTAAGAAAAATCATGTTCTAAAATCATACTAATTTGATGATATATATAAGTATGTCTACATGTGACACATACTAAATGGTTTGATTAGCTGATGATCTGAAGACTTTTAAATTGTATAGACGAACGTTTTTTTTCCCTCCCTTTTACTTTTTGAAGGTTTGGTCAGTCCTCTCTGGCTATAAGCCCTTTCCACCTTGTTTTTTTTGCCAGTCAAGCATCTTGAAGCAGAGTAATCATCTATTCCTTTTACTTGACAAACTGGTTTTATAAGCCATAGAATCTCTAATATACAGACTTTTGCTCTTTCCTTTAGAGTCCTTTTAAAATGGTAGAAACCATTCGCAGTCCAGAACCAAGTCCTGGAGTGTACCTGGCCCTCCAGCTGGAGCCCTGGCAGCTGCACACCTGCCATGCACCTGGCGCCACCTTCAGGAGGCTACCAATGATCAATGAAATCCAATAGTTACTTTTCAGACCTCTTTTTATCCTTTGCAGCATTTACATTACTATCCACTCCCACAGTAAAGTCCCTTCTCTCGGCTTCTATGATAGCAACTTTCTCCTGAACTCCCCTCAGGTTTCCCATGCCTCCATCTCACCTCCCACGTTGGCTTCTGGACCCCTACGGTCCCTCTAAATGCTGGAGTATTTTAGGGTTTCATCCTGTTCCATGGTTTCCCTTTGCGATCAATTCCCATGATTCCCAAATCTGTACCACTAGCCCCAAACTTCCTTCTAAATTATAAGATGTTATTCTCAAGTCTCACTGGACCTCAATAGCCAGATGTTCTAAAAATACTCAAAACTTAACATCTCTAAAATAAAACACTTTTAAAATCTAAACCTCTCCTGTTTTTCTCAATCATTCTGGGTAAAGGCAGAAACTTTAGTCTCACTATTCCTCTTTCCTGACCCAACACATCCAAGTAGACACCAACTCCTACTGAATAAACTTCCTATATATCCTTCTTCCTTCAATGTGTATAGTTCAGTCCAGCCAACTTTGCCTTGGTAATTACAGTATCTTCTAAATGGATCCCCGTTGACGGATCTGACCTTCTCGCTAATCATCTACATATCGCGAGTAAGTTTTCAAAATTGTGAATCTAATTGTTATGCCCTGCTTAAATTTTTATCAATACCCACCTTTTCACCTAAGAGGAAAAAAAAGTAAAAATTTTCCAGCATAAAGGAGGGGGGGGAGCCCTTACCTCCCTTTCCAGTGAAATCCGAGGACCACGCACTATTCCTGGTGACAACAAGCAGCTTGCTATGCACATTAACACACATGCTGTTCAGTGCCCGTGTGCTCATATACATCGTTGTCACTGCTTGAAATTTTGTCCCTTTACTGTGCCCCTAACCCTTTCCAAAGAGGCCTTCAAAACTCTGCTCACATAGCCCTGAATATCTAATGTTACCACACCTAAATATCCATTTAGTTGTTGAGTATACCTTTTCCCCAAATGCTGAGAATAAACTGTTATAAAATCAAGTGATTATAACACAATATTATGAACACTTAAAGGGTAGGGACCTTGTCTTTTTCAACTTTGTATCCTCTTTTATTAAATAGGTCTTAAATCACTTTTAAATGACTCTTTGACCGGCATTTAAAATAAGTCATTAATCTAAAAATGGAAATGTCATAAATTAGTTCATTTTTGATAGAAATGACATAATAGGGTCAATCTTTTTTAATACTAAAAGAGAGTGCCAATATTTAGTCATTCAAGCTATGTACATTTAAAAACTAACCTTTTATTTCTATGCCTACTCAAAACTTACAGAAATTGAAGCAAATACTACATTCTGATGATCAGACACTACTCAGTTCATCTTTCTACTGTAAACATGCAGGGAACACTGTGTGAAATGCTTCTGTGAAACGTTCCAGAGTTTGCTATTTTGACACTTAACTTGCCATGGTAGCTACTGGTCACATGTGGCCACTGAGCAACGGAAACGTGATTGTCCAAAGTGACATGTGCTATGCGTTTAAACTGCACCCCAGATTCCAAAGACTTACTAGGAAGGAAGTAATGTCAAATATCAAAAATTTTTACTGCTCACATGTTAAAATATCAATATTTTGGACACACTGGATTAAATGTGTTTTTTTCTGAACTGTAATTTAACATTTTTAGCATGAATACTAGAAACAGTACTTACGTTGCTCACGTCCTATTTCTAGCGCACAGCACTGTGCACCACACTAAGCAAAGCCCATTCTACACTAAGATAACCGTGTGTATCGCTGCGGCAGAAATTACTATGACAGTTGACAGCAGTTCCTTAATGACAACACGATCATGCTGTTTTGATTAGTATGGATCACTGGTAATAAATGAGACAAAGAAACACATCCACATGATACACTCAGTCTAAAAACATTTACCATGCGTTATGTAAAAATAATAACAGAAAAAAGCACTACGTCAAGAAATGAAGTCGGCTTCAACCATTTCCCCATTCAGGGAGAAGACAAGTACAGAAATACTAAAAGAGGCTTTTGGAAGTCATGCAAAAGATGCTATTACTGGACAGCTTAAGTGTCATGTGAGAAATAAGCATATAGACATATACATACATATATGTCCGCAAGCCACAGGGAAACTAAGTTTGAAGCAGTAATTAAACAACTAGGTGAAATGTTTCTTTAAGCAATTGAAAAAGCAGAAGGGATGGAGTGAAAGACTAAAAGCTAAAGCTAACTTGAGAGAAAACAGGAGTTAAATCCAGGTCAATGTGGCTCCCGAGATCAAGCTCTTCACTAATGGGTATTTCCTCCCACCGGAAGGACAACCAAGGGGAGGAATGTCTGCGCAGGTACAAAGGGAAGAAGGAAAGTGCCAGCAGAGGCACACAGCGAGGAGACTAACTGATGCAGGAGGAGCGAGAAGAGAGCAGGAGAAACAGAGCTGTGGACAAGGTCATTTCCAGTGACAGCGGTGACAAGAGAAGAGACGGAGGAAAAGATGAGAACACTGGGCCTACGTGAGAAGACCCTGTCCCAGACCGCTTCACTCGGTTAAGCTGGAAGGGGAGACGACCACTCCTGCGTCAGAAGCAACGCCCTGGCGAAGAGCCACAGCAAGTCAAACCGCTGCCAGGCAGCGTCCAGCTAAGGGTCCATCAGCACAGCTCTGTGAGCTCCGCCAACGTCCCGGCACCTTCATCTCTGTTCACATTACTGGCAGGACACTGCGGTGGCCTAAATGGAATCACTAGAAAGAAAATGTCAATCACGGATGTTGTCCAGAGAGGCTGGCCCACAGAGTAGGCAGGTAAATAAAAGAAAGGTCAGGAACCGACAGCATTTCAGGTAACAGAAAGGCAGCAAGACTTGGTACCAAGAGACACACAACCAAGAAAGGGAGGTTCGAGTTAAAAGCTTAAATGAAGTAAAATAATTTAAAGCTGAACGATGAAGGTAAATTCACTGGGGGAGGGGAGTGAAGGAAGAGAGACCGTATTCCCCCATTCGAACCCTTCGACATCTTCTCAGTGTAGACAGAAGAAGTAAACCCTTCCCTTGTCGCAAAGCCTAAGTGAGGGGGTCTGTGCTCACTCCGCTGTTGTCTCCACAGTCATTAGCAGACGCTGTGTTCCAGGCACAGGGACTAGCTGCCACTCCCCAATCCTGCGCCAGGCCCACCACCCCTCAAGACCTGTGCAGTAGTTCACTCTTTCTGGAAGGTTCTTTCCTCTGATCTTACATGTTTGGCTCCTTGCCATTTGGCATTCCTGCAGAAGCAAAATGCCACTCAGGAAATAGATCTGGCTACAGCTCTGAAATGGATATTTAGTGTAAAATTTCCAGACAAGGTTCATATACACTGGCATTGTCATGTGAACGATGATGAGGCCGTGACCAGCATTTATCCATGACAAAACGCCCTACAACTGTTTTCTGATAAAAATCTCGGCCTTGCTCACAGATGCTCACTTTGCTGGGATTTCTTTCTAATGAGGTCCTCTTCCCCCCCGCTTCCATAAAAAGACGTCACTCCAACTCCTAACTCAGCTATCAAGCATGTTGCTCTACATTTAGGCAGTAGCATGAAGTATTATATTCAATGTATATGCAGAACTTGGGTCTTAGATAAGAGCTGGAATAACTACCATTTTGTAAAGCAATTCATATATACAAGGTAAACTGCTACATGTTTTCATTAATTGTTATTTAACCCTCACAGTAACACTCTGTTTAAGCCCCACAAAAATATTTATGAAAGATTTTATGAAGACTATCTTGTAAATTACTACAATACACTCTATCTGCAATGTTCTCTATATCCTTGGATTAAGACAGATAGAAAGCTGTGTATACAGATTGCACTGTTTAAGATACTTGAGGAATAGAAGTTACTCAGTTGGGCTTTGGTTTCATACCACTGGCTTATTTTGAGGGCTGTTATAAGAAATTGCCCTGTGGGATTTGTTTCGCTGCAGTGTATAATGTACATATAGTCTCAGTATCAAGTGAATTCTTTTGACATTGCCATGAATCAGGTCACTGTTCATATTCCCCTCTTTGTGTTGATGGCTGGAGAGCTCTGGAGCCGAGTTGGTGGCTTAGATCTAGGAAGCATGCATTTATTGCTCAAAATACCAATGTCACTATTACCATCATATTTATACTACCCTTATTTTCCCATGGCCAAATTTCCTTGCGTATTTTTAGTTTTATTTTATCCTACTATTCATGTATTTTTATGAGTCTCCACAAATCTATTTTGGAACAAGGCACAGTGCCAACAATTTCAGTGTATCTCTAAGCTCTGCGTGCCAGCACAGACCTCTCATTGTACACGCACGCTAAGTGACAGCAGCTCAGCTCCCCTGAGTCCTTACACTTCTTTACACGATATTTATGCTCTAACATTAAGTGAGGTATGCCCTATTAGAACACAGTCTGCAGGAGGAAGCAGCAGAGCCATTAACCAACAAAATGTCTAACGTTAGGAATGTGGTCACAGAAAAGTTTGTATGTTGTTTACTGAGGTCTAAAGTATGCCTAAGTACAAAACAATAAATAAAATCCAGATTCTTAAGGACACATACAGTTGTTTTATTATACCACCCAGAATATAACCAACTCTGATGATGACTTCGCAGCTGGTGCACCTGCTTCATGAAGCACCTCACTCTGTGGGATCTTAGAATAAGTAACACCTGTGACAGGTGCTATGATGAATGCTCTTTTTCTCCCAGACTTAAGTATATAATCGCAAACATATTTTAGACTTTAAATCCCTTATTCACCTAAACACAATCTGACATTTCGGTTTGCCCTACCTAGAATTTATGTCTGTATAGTGATTAGGGATGATATGGTTATACACGTAAACACAAAATCATCTTAGCTGAAGATGAAATTATGGTATGGAGATTATGCAATCTAACTGTATTTGAGACTACTTAAGTTCAAGCCTGAGGTAGCTACATTTATGTTCCAGAGAGCTGGAAAAGATTTAATAAAATAGCTTTCACCAGTATTGCTAAGATATAGATAAAAGCTATCAATAAGGTAACTAACAGGTGACATAAAAAAGACAGAATAAAGTATCACAGGGATTTCACAATGAGACTGGAAATTGAATTTACTAGAGGAAAAAATTCCAAAGCATACATGCTCATTGGAAATCCATATACTAAGAAAGAGGCAAGATTTAACAATAAAGATAGGAAAGAGTTATAATTTTCTGTTAAACAAATTTCAAACATTTAAACATTTTCACATAATTATAAAAATACTGTTTGGAAAAGAAAGGAAACAGGGCAAAACTGAGGATTACAGATAATCAAGGTAGAGAAATCAAGAAGGACTAACAGATTTCTATTACTGATTATCAGGGCTATACAACTACCAAGAATTTCAAAAGTGTTTGCTGATTCTACTCATGTCCATCCTGAAATAACACCTGAGTGAATCATCTTATAATTCTCTAAGTGGTTTTCTGGTGTAGAAGACACTGAATACTGTTTAACTTTTTAAATGACCTACTTTCTAGTACATAATAAAATACTGTATATACTCAGTATTTCTACAGTGGTTTAAAGAAAAAAAAAATTTTTAATAAGAATTTAAAACAAGTAAACTGTCTTTGAAATTTTGAGGAAATACCTTTTGGACTTCAGTGACACTGGTGGTAAGAGATTCCATTCCCCCCCCCCCCCCCCCCCAAAGATCACTAGGATCTAAAGATCCCTTAGATCATCAAGATTATATAACTTTTAACACAAGCAGAGTAACATTTAGGGAACTTACAACATTTATTATTTGAAGTAAATACACTGATAAATGTTTAAAAAGTATATCTGTAGTAAACTTACATCTCTCAGGAGCTTGGTCGATGTGCTCTGGACACAGAAGGAAGAAGTTCCTGAAGTCCTGGAAGGTACCAGCTCCAGCGGCACAAGGATAATGGTACATCTGGGTGCACTTGTCTTCACAGCATTTGATAGTGGCTCCAAGGTGCTTACAAAATGCACATCGCTGAAAGGGGCAAAGGGGAAAGAAATCTCTTTTAAAAACCTAGCAAAGGAGCATTCAAATGTGGGGCTAGGAAGGTATAGAAAAGTCTGTGTACATTACTAGTAAAACAACTTAAACCTCCATGATACTAAGTAAAAGCTCTGTTAAAAATAATAAAATCTAACACACTAGTTGTGTGCTTGGTATAATATAGATTCATCCTTCCAGTCAAGTTTAGAAAGTGAGATTTCACTTTTTCCACTGATTTTTGTCAAAAACAACTAAAAATTTTTTAAATTAGCATGATTGAAAAGGCAGGTGTCTAGTTGTGGGTTATTTTAACACTGAATCCCACCAACAAGCTAACAAAAGGAATCCATACTGTTGGCAAAACCTCTTACTATTTTTTTTAAAACCTCTTACTATTTTCACCCTATCTAAAAATCAACATGAAATGAACCACTCAGAGAACAAGTTAATGAGGGGCAACCGGCGGGTTAAAGGTACACATACAAATCTACACACTTCACTGTAGCAATTAGTTTCAAATGTCTTAATAAGAACGGAGATATAAAGAAAAACAAAGTCGTGTGAGTATCTCCTTCCCCTATTTCTACCTGCCTCTACTCTCTTGCTGGTGGTAAAGCAAAGCAAGTGAGCCCCCCAAAAGGACCACAGGGCAAGTGTAAGGCAACTGAAAGCGTAGGAGGTCAGTACGAGCTACCTACAACGCGGCAACGATTCAGCCTTCCCTGAGAATGATTAGTAAACTCTCCTTCCTCCCCCTAAGATCATTCTGGGCACCATTTTCTTTATGGGTCTTTGCTGGGTGGCTTGCACCGTACAGTGGAAAATCTCTTTCTGCAGACGCCCAGCCATCTATCCCGTATAGGCTTCTGTTTTAGCATTCATGCCACTGCATGAGAATCATTCACTTGTCTTCTCTTTCTCCCGGTCCAGGATCCTTAAGCAGAGGCACCAGACTACCCTACCTCTGCAGCTGTAGCACTGTGAACGCTGCTGGCCACAGAAAGGTCCTAATCACCAGGTGCTCGTATGCGCATGTGCTAAATGGGACTCCACCGCTAGTAATCTCATTGGTAAGTGTGGTTCACGAACAGCCCAACAAACAACTGAAGCCGAATGGGGAACCGTGGGGTAAAACTGAGCCTCGTGAAACAGAGGAAGTTGGTACCATTACTAGGATGATCTTCACATGCCGATACACCTAGTCCACACTCTGCTAGTCTATCAGAGAACACCACAGTTTTACATTATGATTAATTTAAGCATTTTATATAAGGTGCCATCAAATTCTTCCTTAAAACCATCAGTCCATGGCATTGCGCCAATATAACAAAGTTCAATGTCTCTTGATGATGAGTCTTCTACACATTCTGAACACAGTCAACAGATGTCTGTAGCTTCTAAGTAACTCATAAACACTACCTATCTTTGTGGCATTTCAGTTGTATGTCATGTCCACAAGTCCACAGACTAATACACATTTCAGTTCTCTTTTTATACTTAGAGGTGTTACTTCATTGAAAAGAAGAAATAAAGCCTTAATTCTCTTCACTGATAAAGTGTAACAACCAGCTTTTTCTAAACTTGCTTTTATGTCATAACCTTTCAGGGTATCTGTTTAGTATATTAGCAGAACCCAGAGTTAACAATATGTGTAACATCTAAGTAGTCTGAGTATCCTTGTGTCATACTGGAAAGACCAAGAAAATGTGGAAGGAGGAAAGTGCATTTATATGTCCAACTGATCATTAAAAAGTTTTTATATTAACTCATAAACATAACAAAATAATTTCAGCTAAACTGCTAAAATCCGTTATTTTTATAGCATATGGCAAGTTGTACAGAGCCTTTTGCACTAAAAATAATTTTGGCAAATAAAATATAATGACTTTTATTTAAGTGCATAATAAGGAAACAAAATAATTTAAATTGATCCTTTTCCCAATGTCTATATCATTTTAGAAACATCAACATGTTCTCTTAATCACATTTGCAATGGAAAATATTACGTGACATTAGCTAAACTACTATGAGAAGCTCTGGAATGTATCCAACATACTAATTTACAATAACATAAAGATAACAGGGAATAAAGGAAGGGAAATAAAATACTAACTGCATTTAAGTGAACGCTTCAAGCCCATCTGTTATAATTACATAGCTAATGAAAGACATTTGGCATTGAAAGAAAATGTATACTTTATATATAAGCTGGAATAGATCTTTCTAAACCAAATAAAAAGCATTTGTGAAATTGTATAAAATACGAAAGAATAAATTTCCACAGGGAACTTCTCTAACATCAGCATTCTTGTACAATTCATATTAGAAGTGTAACAAATTATAAACTAAGTAACAATTACAAAGCTAATTAACATTTTGGGAGAGGGAGGTAAGAATAAATGGTTGTTAAGTGGTTTATCAACCGAACAATTTATTTGAATCAATATTTAAAACTCCTAAATAGCATTTTGTTTTTTCTACATTTCAATCATTAAAAAAGAAAAAGAGGAGAGGGAGAGAAAAAAAGAAAAGTGTTATAGTATCTTTTGACAATTGTCCAAGAACACATCCAAGAAGAAACTCTCAATTAGAGTTCACATTGCCAACTGTTAAGTCTGAGAAGCTTCCAAAACTTTTATTTCACTAGACTGAAATAAGAAAGGCTCTCTCAAAATAAATCTATAATACAAAACAGAACAGAATCAACAAAATTTCAGAGATTAAGGTTAAACATGAGTTATGAAACAGTAACATAAGACTTGAGGATATTCCAAAGCTTGTTCAATTAATTATCAAGTATTTACTCTGTATCAACTATGGCAATGGGGATGAGTGCTCTAAGAAACATCAAATATTATCAAGTTTTCCATATATCAAACTTTTCGACCTTTACCCAATTTTTCTTCTCATAAGTCAGCTGGGGTCCTCCCAGAATGCAGAGTAAAGAATGAAGACAGAAAGGAAGAAAAACAGGTAAAATGACATGGGAAACTGATCCACAAAGTCCAATGTCTCTTTAGCAAGAGTACCAGAAGAAAATAGGATTATAATCAGAGAAATTACTCTAAAAGAAAATTTATAAAAATACCTAGTAATAAGAGCTAACATTTATTAGGCATAATTTCATTTAACAGGTGAGGGAGCTAAGCGAGTCCTTATCTCTGTTCCACTGATGTCTGTATCACTACAAAAGCACCGTCTCTTAATACCTGTCACATTGCCCTCCTAAATAGATAATACCCACTTTGGATTAAAATGTGTCACACTCAGAAATACTGGCAAAATTTTAAGATGATAAAGATAAAGGAAAAATTCGAATAGCCTCACAAAAGAAAAATCAGGTCATCTACAAAGAAAGGAAAATCAGTCGTTACTTCTCACTAGCAATACTGAATGCAAAAACAAAGAAACGCAGTATCTTCCAAGGTCTATAAAAAAGTAATTTGAAGCTAAAATTTTAATATGTGCTAAGTTAACATTTAAGTCCATGGATAATAAATGTAAACAGGTTAAATTCCCAATTAAAAAACAGCAACTTTCAAAATATGCAAAACATATTTTGTATATACACATAAATTTTATTTATGTGTACGCGTGTGTGTACGTATATTCACACATATGTATACACATGTTTGTATAGGAATGTGTGTGTGTGTGTGTGGCACAGTGACATACACAGGAACATGTGTGTGTATGAAGCACAGTGACACAGAAAATTCAAAAACAAAGAGCTGGAGGGAAAAGCACAAATATTATCAAAAAGAAAGAGCTACAGCAAAGAAACCTGGATCCAAACCAAAAAGCAAAGGGCAAAGATAAAGTTCACATTAAAATAAGTCATATGTTAAAAATTCCAACAGAATAACAGTCATTAAAGTTTACATACCTAATATGAATTTCCTTGACATATAAAAGCAAAACTGAAATATGTATATGAATAAATTGGACTTTAATATAGCTCTCAGAAACAAAGCTATACACAGATATGAAATAACGATAAAGAATTCAGTAACAATCAAGTTTGATTCTAATTTACACACAGAAACACAGAGCTCCATAATCCCAAACTAGAGAATATATATTTAAATGTACATAGAATTCTTTTAAATTCATTAAAATGTCTATAAATTCAAAAAATCAAATATTTCCTATGTCGTATTCAAAAAAGCAGGTGTGTCCTAACCCTAATACATTAGTAATTATGAATTCACAACATAAACTCAAAATCTATCCACCAGAAAATTTTAAATCAAAGGAAAATAACATTATTTTTGAAATGATTGAATAAGAAACATGTCAAAATCTTTGAGAAGTGGCAAATTTGGTTAAGAAAAAAAATACAGCTTGAAAAATGCAAACTCGAGACCAAAGAATAAAAATAAATGAAGCTAAATTTAAAAACTGGAGCCAGTAAGAATCAACATATAACGCATACGATTAGACATCTCAGGAAGTTAAACCCACCCTAATATCGCGTTTAGGAAGATGTTATTAATGAGATTCAGGTCTCTACCAAAAGAATTAGTGCTTGCTTTAGAAAAATATGCTTAAAAGAGAACTGACTGAAATAAAAATCAATCTATCAAAACATTTTACATATAAATGGGCTTAAAGTAATGACTATCTTAATTAGTGATCTGTTGTTGTTCTGGCCCAGTTAATTATTCTGGTTTGTACACTATCAAACATACATTTCTGATTGAAACATCTGCTAAAAAAGAAAGGAAGGAAAGGAAAGGGAAAGGGAAAGGGAAAGGGAAAGGGAAAGGGAAAGGGAAAGGGAAAAGGGAAAAGGGAAAAGGGAAAAGGGAAAAGGGAAAAGGGAAAAGGAAAAGGAAAAGGAAAAGGAAAAGGAAAAGGAAAAGGAAAAGGAAAAGGAAAAGGAAAAGGAGGGAGAGAGAGAGAAGGAAAGAAAGAAATTAAATAACATTACAAAATCAAAATTGTACATTACAAAATGGACATTGCTATGAATGAGATTTTTCTCCTGCCACTACCTTTCCCTTCTGACCCATCTTCCTCACTGCTGTCCACAATGGTCTTTTTAAGGGGGTCCCTGATACCTCTGGATCAGGTCCAAAACTCCTCAATATGGCGTGTGTTAGGCACACTCGTAAAAAGCCTGCATTCCCCACTCTCACCCCAAGATGTCTCACCCTAATCCAGAGACCGGTAAAGAAAATATGATGAAATATCATGCCAGCGATTATAGTATTTTACATGGCAAACGGATTTTTGCAGATGTGATTAAGGCTGCTAATCAATTGATGCTGAATTAATCAAGGAAGAGATTAGTCTATTCGAATTACACAATTCCTTTAAAAGCAGAGTTTTCTCCAGCTGGTGGCAGAAAGGAAAGTCAGAGAAACTCAAAGCCAGTGAGGATTTGCTACATCACTGCTGTCTTTGAAGACAAAAGGAGCCACATGCGAGGTGCAGGAGTGGCGGCTGTGAGCTGACGGCAACCCCAGGCCAAATGGCCAATAAAGAAATGGTGACCTCAGTCCTGCAACTGCACATAACTGAATTCTACCTGGACCTAAATGAGTTTAGAAGACTATTCTTCCTCAGGGCCTCTGCATAAGCACCCAGAATGGTAGGCATCTTGTAGGACCCTAAGCAAAGAGCACCGTTGAGCCTGCCTAAGCCTCTGACCTACACAAGTATGACCTCATAAACAAGGGCCGTTTCCAGCCATTAAATTTATGGTGATTTGTTATACAGCAATAGCTCACAAGGCCCTGTGGGTTAGGTCTCTGCCAAATCAGTAGCGTATTTTTAAGAAATTTTTTATAGAACACTTACATTACACAATGGCTTTACTCAAAACTATGAAACCAAAGAGTAAATATTTTAAACCCAAACCTAGTAATGAAGCTGCAAAACCAAAGATAGACTCTCCTGAGATGAGCACTTCCGAGCCAAACATTCTGAGTACACAAACGTGCCCTCCATCAGTTGGGTCAAGGAAACAGTAAATTCTCTAGTTGATAGCAACATACATAAATCAGAAGCCCTAAACAAATACCCATGATAGCTATAATCTCCAACAGAACCATAAACAAAAACATGAATAACTTTGAGTACATAAAACTTTTAAACGTTTATATGGTGAAAACCATACTTATCTCAGAAAAAAAAAATCAAGTGACCAAAAAAAAATTTTTTTAAATAACCTGCAATTTGAATTACAAATGTCTGGTATCCCGGATATATAGAAGTAAAGCTTATAAGTTACAAAAATGAATACAAGCTAAAAATAGACAATGACATGTTACAGAATCATATAATTTAGGGAAGACACAAAGCTGGCCAATGAAACATAACCAGGCCAAGCACTTTATAAGAAATACTTTATTCAAGCCACCATTTTAGGTGGATACCATTCTATCGTTTTACAAATGAAGCTCAGTGATGTCAAATTCCTTGCCCACCCTTACAAAGCCAGGAAGTGAAAGAGGAATTGAATCTGAGGAATTCCTAATTAGTTCGATATGGATAATTAATGCAAATTCCATTAAGTGACTACAGGAACACACTGAATATTTTGTCTCGCTTACATCCTCACTCTCACTTAGGTTATAAGGAAAGAAGGTAGTCACTTTGGGATTTGAATTCCATAAAATATTAATCCTCACCGACTACCAAAGAAATACACTGGAATGTACATAAAACACAATTCATAATACTCTCAAATTAAAAAGCTCCAATGCCCAAGAGTAAAATGCATAAACTCAGTACTCCGACAACAGAATACTCCTATCCAGCAATGAGAATAAAGTGAATGACAATTACAACAATTTGGTTAGTTGCTGGTTTTACATAATGATATGTAAAAAAAGAAAACAGTACTTATTGTATGAGTCCAGTTTTATAAAATGTAAAAACAGGCAAGACTAATTTACAACGTTATTAGTGATATTAATACTTGCCTTTAGGGAGTGGAAAGCAGTGACCAAAAGGAGGCATGAATGGAATTTCTGGGGTGTTATTACTAGTTTCTCGAACTGAGCTCAGTTTACGGGAATTGATCTTAGGGGTGTTTTTAGAAATGTATGCCTATAATAAGTACATTTTGCTGTGTATGTATCATACTTCAGTAAAAAGATTTTGAGAAAATTAAAAGAACTTTAGGCAAAGACTAAATTGTCAAGGGAAAATATTTGCCCTTTTATTTCTCACATGAAATTCTATATACTAGTACCCCACCTGATGGTATGGATAGCTGGATTAAAGTTTATTCTTCTCTACTACCCCATAGTATATTAAGGTATCGGCTAAGAGAATCCTATGGATGAATGATGCACTGTAAATCTAATTCTAACATATTTGTCCTTAGCATGCCCCCTCCAAAAACAACAACAACAACAACAACAATAACAACAACAAACAGGAAAAGGGGGAAGGAAAAGGATGCCTATATCTACCACATAAACCGTCTATTATTTGGTTATTACTAAGATCCCAAAGTGAGCAGTACATTATCAATCATGCTGTAACAATAAGACTGATTGAAAATTAGGATATGTGAAACATTTTAATTTCAACGTAAGTTTAACATGATTATTAGAGTTAGTAAGATAACACGGTATATTCTAGAAGAGTTAAAAACTTCAAAAAGAATTTAAAAGCTTTTACGAGTATAAGTAAACACAAACATAGTATGATTAATGTTAACTGGATGCATTTAAATCATGTCCTTTAGGAACATAAGAACAGATATATTTGCATGCTCTTTGGTTCAAAGCTTTGATGTTGATTAGTAGATTTAGCCCACATTTAAAACTACCCGATAGAATGAGGGTATCCAAACAGAAGTTATATTTATAAAAATTAAATATATCCACACAGAGTGAATACAGGTGAACCAGATTCTGGATGAATGAAACTCTTGTACCTGACTTTGGAAACCAAACTGTTTTCCACCTGTCTCACGGAGAAGTGACAGAGGAGACTTTCACTACTGCCCACTGACAACATGCTACTCCCCAAGGATGCACATTGGCAAACATTATCACAGAAGTAGCATCAGTAAAAATATTGACATAAACTAAAATGCTTGTAGCAGCTGAATGATGTCTCAACAGTATTTACATCATCACAGCAAATAGGGTCAAAAGATGATGGCAAAAAGCAATGAAAATATTAAATTTCATTACTGATCTACTAGCTTTAGATGTTTATTTGAATTTCTTTTATATTATTTATTTTTAGTAATCTCTACACCGAATGTGGGGCTCACACTGGGGCTCAAACCCACAACCCCAAGATCAAGAGTCACCCGTTGCTTCGACTGGGCCAGCCAGGCACCCCCTTTGGATTTCTTTTAAATTGCTACACAAAATAAACAATAATTTTCCTTTTTCTTTCAGTAATTTTTTCAGTTAGAGAAAAAATTAACTAAATTTGAAAGAAGATACAATTATAGACTAGATAATGGAATAAACATTTTTTAAGGGTGCCTGGATAGCTCAGTTGAATGAGTATCTGACTTGGCCTCAGATTATGATCTCACAGTTTGCAGGTTTGAGCCCTGCATCAGGCTTTGCACTGGCGGTGCAGAGCCTGCTTGGGATTCTCTCTCTCTTCCCCTCTTGTACACTTCTCCCACTTGTACACTCTCCCACTTGTACACTCATGCTCTCTCTCAAAATAAATGAGCTTAAAAAAATGTTTTAAGATACGTTATAAAAACCTACTGAATTAAACTGAAACATATCAATATGAATGCATGATTTTGAAAAATATCTTTCCTATGTGCAGTTTATTTTTGACCAGGAATCAAGATAATTCAGAGGAATGACAGTCTTTTAGAATATGTCGCCAGGACAACTGAATACCCACATGGAAAACAAAGAACCTTGCACCTTATATCACACACGTAATTTAAGATGAATGAATAACCTTAAGGTATCTTTGGAATATGAAATAATATTTTTATATAAAGCATACCAGGCATAATCCATGAAAGAAAACATTTACAAACTGACAAATGACAAACTTCATCAAAATTAAACCCTCTGCTCTTGAGAAAACATGTCGCAAATGAGGCAAAAATATTCACAGAATACATCTCTAACAAATGATTTCTATGAAGAATATACAAAGAACTCTTTTAACTCAACAATCAATTGGAAAAAGGGATGCATGCAAAAGATTTGAGCAGACACTTCCCAGAAGATATAAAATGGCAAGTAAGTACATAAGGATGTTCAATTTCAAGCAAAACTAAAAGGCAACCGACAGAATGGGAGAAGGTATTTGCAAAGGACATATCAGATAAAGGGTTAGTGCCCAAAATCTATAAAGAACTTATCAAACTCAGCACCCAAAAAACAAATAACCCAGTGAAGAAATGGGCAAAGGACATGAATAGACACTTCTCCAAAAGACATCCAGATAGCCACCTGACACATGAAAAAAATGCTCAATATCACTCATCATCAGGGAAATACAAATCAAAACCACAATGAGATACCACCTCACACTTGTCAGAATGGCTAACATTAACAACTCAGGCAACAACAGATGTTGGCGAGGATGCGGAGAAAGACGATCTCTTTGGCACTGCTGGTGGGAATGCAAACTGGTGCAGCCACTCTGGAAAACAGTATGGAGGTTCCTCAAGAAATTAAAAATAGAACTACCCTACGACCCAGCAATTGCACTACTAGGTATTTATCCAAGGGATACAGGTATGCTGTTTCGAAGGGACATAGGCGCCCAATGTTTATAGCAGCACTATCGACAATAGCCAAAGTATGGAAAGAGCCCAAATGTCAATTGATGGATGAACGAATAAAGATGATGTGGTATATATATATACAACAGAGTATTACTCGGCAATCAAAAGGAATGAAATCTTGCCATTTGCAACTACAAGGATGGAACTAGAGGGTATTATGCTAAGCAAAATTACTCAGTCAGAGAAAGGTAAATATCATATGACTTCACTCATATGAGGACTTTAAGACACAGAACAGATGAACCTAAGGGAAGGGAAGCAAAAATAATATAAAAACAGGGAGGGGGACAAAACATAAGAGACTCTTAAATATGGAGGACAAACAGAGGGTTACTGGACGGGTTGTGGGAAGCGGGATGGGATAAATGGGTAAGGGGCATTAAGGAATCTACTCTTGAAGTCATTGTTGCACTATATGCTAACTTGGATGTAAATTAAAAAAATAAAATTAAATAATAAAAAATAATAATAAATGAAAACACTAAAAAAAAAAAAAAAGATGTTCAATTTCACTTCTCATCAGGAAATACAAAAATCAAGCCCACAATGAAATATTATTAAACACCAACCGGAATGGCTGAAAGTTAGAAAACACTGACAATAACCAGTCCCAGAAAAATGGAGAGCAAATGGAATTCTCTCACATCTTACTGGTAGTATTAGAAAAGTAGGCAAATACTTTTGAAGAAACTGTCAAACTATCTTCCAAAGTTAAACATACTTTCCAAGAAATCAGCAATTTCAGTTCTAATTATTTCCACAAGAAACCAAAAAGATACATCATATTGCATAAATGTTCATAGCAGCTTTATAAATAATAGCCATACTGAGTAAGAAATCTTTCAGCTGGTGAATGGATGAATCTCAAAACCACTGTGTTAAGGACAAAAGCCAGACAGGAAATATTCCATACTATATGATTCCCTTCATATATTAATCTGGGAAAGGCAAAACTAAGGAAGAGGAGCAAATCAGTCAGTGCTGGAGCTAGAATGATAGGAGGGACAGAACACAAAGGGTCATAAGAGAACATTTTGGGATGAAGGAAATAGTCTATATCTTGATTCTGATGATAGTTACATATATGACTGTATATACCTCTCAAAACATATTCAACTTGTCGTATGTAAAATATACCTTAAAAGAATGACTCTCACACAGAAAAAGAACCTCCAAATTTATTGGGTAATGAATCACAGACAGACTAGTATCAGAGTTAACTTTCTTAAAAATAAAACTTGTAAAATCTCAATTAAGTATACTGGCAGTCACTTATGAACAACTAAAAGCAAGATGGAATGGAAGGACATTTGATGCCTGGATGAAACGCATCACTGGCTAAGATTTGTGTTTAAACATATTTTTAGCTAAGGGTATTTCCTCACGAGCACAGAAAGGGGGAGAGTGGGACCAGACCTCAAACAGAAAGCTGCAGTCTTACTGAGGCAAGAAGACAGAGGACGTCCTCAATGCTAGAGAGAATGGAAACTGAGGGAAACCCTTGAAAGGAGGGAGCACCCAGATCAGAATAAACTCCTACACTTTTCTTGTACCCCTAAAATGTACCTTCACAGAGAGACTCTGAGCAGCTCAGGGAAAGCACCACCTGAACTGCAAAAAGAACTCAGCAGAGATTTCTGACGCCAAAGGCTGACATGATCTAGTCTGAAGTGTAAGTGCAGCCATAATAAAAGTCTCCCAGAACACACCTTGCCACTGAACAGAACAAGATAAGAGAATCCAGTATTGGTAACCCATCACCTAAAATGTGCAACCTACAATAAAATTCCTGCACATGTGAAAAGCCAAAAACAAGAAAATGGGACCCATGATGAAGAAAAAAAGAATATTCAAACAGAAAATGCCAAGATGCATTAAGACCTTAAAGCGGCTACTGGAAGCATGCTCAATAACATACAGGGCCTCAGGCACCGAAGAATGAAAAAGTATAACTTCCCTAGGTTTACTTTCTGATTCGTATACAGAAGAGGAGGTGCTAAAGAAGCCAAGAACCAGAAACACTAACAGATACACAACAGAAAGAACCAAGAAATACCTGCTGTCTCTACCCAAAAGAGTGGGAAAGCAGCAGTAAGACTGTTAGATGATGACCAACCTCTTTGAGCCAAAAGGAACCCAAATCCTACATCCATCAGCAAAAGCTAACGAGAACCCAGACACCCCCTCCCCCCATCAGACAGGGCAGCATCAGAGAAGGCTGGATTGAGAACCAGGACATTCATACCCACTGGACAGGAACAAGGCCTCCTCCTTCCATCGTATGAGCGGAGAGAAGGCAGGGAACCTGGAGCTGAACACCCACACAGTGAAAACGAGGTGTCCCTAACCCTATCCCTTCCCACTGGGGTGGTGGCAGGGGACACCCACTGGAGAACTGGAACTTAAAGCACTGCCCACGGCTAACAAGCCCACCCTCCACTCCCACGGGAGTGTCAGTGGGGACCAACTGAAAAGCAAGAAACTTCTAGGCCAGGGTGATATCAGCAAAGCATAGAGGAGGGTCTATAAACTCTCTCCCTTGTGCAGTAGTTACTAGAGGCCCCTCCCCTCACTGGAGGAACTTCCCACACACCTGGGAGTAACAAAGCAGTGTTGCGCCTTTTGTTATTTACCCCCAAAGCACAGTTTTGGCCAAAACCTGCTTCAGATAAAAGGGGGCGGAGTATTAAATATTATACAGAGTTTCATAATAGAATACTATACACATAAAGGGCTTAATCGAAAAATAACTTGTCATACCATAATAGAAACCATTTCAACAGGAATGAGAAAAGGCCATCAGTAAACGTGAACATATATGTGACGACATGTACGTTACAGGTACTTCCCAAATACTTCAAAGTATATGTTATAAAACTGCCTCACCAAAAAATTATGAACAAGCTGGATGCAAATTAAAAAAAAGACGAAGTTTCAACAAAGAAACAAAGTCTTGGCCAAGAAGTAGGAGACATCATGAAGAACAAATAACTCTAGAAGTGAAAAATACACGTATGAGCACAAATAAAGAACTGAAAGGGCTTAACAACGGAACGCAGAGATTACCCAATTTGAACAACGGAGAAAATGGACTGATAATGATTTAAAATGACATCTTTACCATAAAGTAACTTTTTATTATGTATTTGGTCTACATCTGGACTTTCCATCCTCTTCTAGCAATCTATTTATGAATCTAATGCCACGGTTGTAATTGTAGCTTTCCAGTATGTTTTTAACATCTGTAAGGGCTGCTACCCCTTTGTTTTTCTTTACTTTAAGGATGTTTACAGCTGTTTTTATTTTTATTTTTCCTACTGAAACTTAAATCTCAAAAAATCACATTAAGTTTACACATTAAGTTAGGAGACGTGCTTCTATTCTCTTTGCTTCTTTTATTATGAAACATCACCACACACAGAGAGAAGTGTATTTTTATAATGTAAGGAATTATCTTTATATGTATTTTTAACTTTATTTTTGAGACAGAGAAAGAGAGAGAAGGAGGGTGCATGTGCGCGCACAAGCAGGGGAAGGGCAGAGAGAGGGGGGGAGACAGAGAATTGAAGCAGGCTCCAGACTTCAAGCAATCAGTACTGAGCCTGACACAGGGCTCCAACTCACAGACTATGAGATCATGACCTGAGCCAAAGTTGGGACACTTAACCGACTGAGCCACCCAGGAGCCCCAATGTAAGGGATTATTAAGAGAGCATCTGTGTATCAACACATGGGGTAACATTAGGAATCCTGCGGGTAAAACCATTTATAGGATTATTCCAAACCTGTCCCTGTAGGTAAGCACTATTATGAGTTTTGTAGTAATTAATCTCTTGCTTTCCTTCAGATATCTTAATTAGCTACATAATTTCTCTACACAGTATAATTTAGGTATGTTTGTTTTGAACTGCATTTAAATGTAAGCATACTATGGGACTTTTTTTGTGACTTAGCTTCAACCCAGCGTACCTTTGTGGGATGTACACTTGATTTCTGTACCTGTAGTTCATGCATTTTCATTGGATACACACATCACAACCTAATTACCAATAAATTTACACTGCTTCCAGTTTGCAGCTATCATTAAAGTTTTTTAGTACTATCCTATACATTCTCAAACATGTATCCTGACATATATGTGCAAATATTTTTCTAAGGGGGAGTTCTCAAAGTGTGATCTACAGACCTCTGAGGTGAATACATTCCTGATTTTCAAGGGACCCATGAGGCCAACGCTATGTTCATAATAAGACATAAGTTAGCATTTTCATTCTGTTGATATTTGCATGTGGCACAAAAGCAATGGGGGGATAAGTAACCAAGGCAGTGGCACCAAACTGTACTAGCAGTCATTACATTCCCAACTAGCTCTACAATTGCACTAAAAATAAATAATGTTGGTTTCATTTAAGAATATCACTAATAAAGGGGCGCCTGGGTGGCTCGGTCGATTAAGCGTCCAACTCTTGATTTCTGTTCAGGTCATGATCTCACAGTTTGTGAGGTTGAGCCCACACTGGGCTCTGTGCTGGCAGCGTGGAGCCTGCTTGGGATTCTCTCTCTCCCTCTCTCTCCCTGCCCTCCCCCTGCATGCAAACACACGTGCTCGCACGCAAGCTCTCTCTCTCACTCTCTCTCTCAAATAAACATTAAAAAAAGTTTAAAAAAAGAACTGTCACTAATGAAGCAGTAAAATTATTAAATTTCAAAATTTCAATCCATAAATACACATCCTTTAAATATTTGTGTGAGAAAATGGGAAATAAAGCATTAAGTCATTCTGCTGCACCAAAGTATGAAGGCTTTCCGGAGGAAAAGGCACTTCTGTGGTCATTTGATTGGTAAACTGAAATACCTGCTTTTTTCATGACACGCAATTTTTACCGGCAAAGAAAACTGACAAACAATGATCACTGAGGCTTGATTATTTGAAAAATATTCCTTCAAGAATGGATACAGTGAGCCTACCACTCCAAGGAAAACAATTGAGGATATTTATGGCCAATGACAACATTTAAAAAACATATACCCACCATAGCAAGCTTGACTCCTTCCCAATACTTAGACTTTTCTAAGGAAATCAGGGTTACAATAACAAATGTGAATTTTGTTATTAAAATATGGCAGCAAACTTTTTCTGAAAAGCACAAGAAAACAAGTACTTTAGGGACATCTTTGCGGAATAAGAAGCAAAATCAAGGATATTATGTGGACTTAAGATATTGTCAAGGATAATATATCAAGGACAAGGATATTATCAAGGACTTATCTACCAAGAGAGAATACAAACTTTCATAAAATTTTTATAACTATTATTATTATTCAACTGTGGTAACAATGGAGTATGATTGGCGGGGGGAGGTACAGGCTACTCATGGAAAGAATGGAATTTGATTCTTTCATTTTGTTTAAAATTTTTTTTAATGTTTATTTGTTTTTTCAGAGGTGGGGCAGAGAGAGAGGCAGACACAGAACTGAAGAAGGCTCCAAGCTCTAAGCTGTCAGCACAGAGCCCGATGAGGGGCTTGAACTCATGTACCTTGAGATCATGACCTGAGCCAAAGTTGGATGCTCAACCAACTGAGCCACCCAGGGGCCCCAAGAATAAAAGTTGGAGGGAGGATAACGTTTCACTTTACTGGAGTTCAAAGCTACTCTTCCCTATCCTCAAAACTGACAGTAAAATGTTTATGATACACAATGAAATTTTACAAATCCATCTTTTTCTTAAGTTTTTTTGAGAAAGAGAGAGAGCATGCAAGCAGGGAAGGGGTGGAGAGAGAAAGAGAAATAGAGAATCCCAAGCAGGCTCCTCACTGTCAGCACAGAGCCTGATGCGGGGCTCAAATGCACAAACCACAAGATCATGACCTGAGCCAAAACCAAGAGTTGGACGCTAAACCGACTGAGCCACCCAGGTGCCCCTATGTATCCATCTTTGGAAAAAGTCTTTTCACACAGAGGTGCTGTCAAATACTGGTATCGACACAGAAGCATATAATTTGTATCTCAGCATATTCGTCTTTGAAAGGCATTTATTTAAAAAGCATTTATAAAATTTTATTAAAGTCTCTTGGTCTTTGCTTTTAACATGCCATTATACTGCAGAATAATCACTTTCAATAAAAAGGAGAGGCTGAAGCTTCTTAATTACCTAGTTAAATGGATTTTAAAATTTGAATATTTTCTTTGTGCTTACCTTGAGGTCCAAAAACTGCTACTGAACTGTAGTTTGAGTTTGGAAAAATATTTCTGTACCAAAATTATATGCGAATAGAGATGTTTCTGGTTATTTTACATTATGATGGCATGAAAAAGTGTATAAAGTAGCTTGACATTACTTCTGATTCAAACAACACTAACTGTTGTATAAATGACTTTACCACAATTTCAGTTTCACATAAAAGCTGTGCTTTGCCTTATAATTTTAGGTTGAACTCATCAGGAAATACTATTCAATTCTGCAGCAGAAGTTAACTTCCAAATCTATTAAGTATTTGACCACAGGCAAATCTTCTTACTCAGAAAAAAATCTCAATCCTAAATTCAAAAATTTGCAATAAAACTTTACCATTGCTGAGTCATCAAGCTGCTGCATGGTGGGGCACTTCCGTATTTTCAGCATCTATTTCTAACAAAAATTCCTAGAATTCAGATGTTGACATCCACAAGAGCAAATGAAACTCACCATTAACACTATTATTTTAATAAACCACAACATATTAAATGCAAAGTACCTGCTGATGAATAAATATAATGAATATGTGCAGGTTTTAAACACTATTAAGTTTTAACAAGTTGGTAAGTTTGTCCAACTAAACCCTTTTCCCGTTCCATACTTTTTAACCACTGTGAATTGTAACACATCTTGGCAGATTCCACTTCAGGTTGTACTGACGTAGTGCTTTCTCAACTTCTTTGAAAATCTTTTCTCTGTAATTGTTTTATGCAGACAATTCATAAAACCTAAATCTTCTATCATTTCAAACAAATTCAGCATCAACCCCCAGGATAAATAACTGAGCAGTACTCAAACGTCTACTGACACACCAAGAGCCTAAGAAAACCACCAGAAATCATCTCATTTTTAAAATGATTATTGGTATTTCTCATAAAACTATTTTTTTCTTTTAAAACTATTTTTGCTGGGGTGCCTGGGTGGCTCAGTTGGTGAAGCAGCCGACTTCGGCTTAGGTCATGGTCTCACAGTCCGTGGATTCAAGCCCCGCATCGGGCTCTGTGCTGACAGCTCAGAGCCTGGAGCCTGCTTTGGATTCTGTTTCTCCCTCTCTGTCTCTCTGCCCCTCCCCTGCTCTCTCTCTCACACACACAAATAAATCAACATTTAAAAAAAAAAAACACCTATTTTTGCTGAAAGACTAAGTTTATTTTCCATGCACACAATTCTTTGCTGGAAGTCAAAGATGATTTTAATTAACTCACCTCAGATAAATGGTTTTCTGTGCTTGGCTAACAAATGGGCCACTCAGAAACTTCTTTAGTTGAAGCCTCATTTTCATTTTTCACTTTTGTAAAGAATTCCTGCTGTGATGACATAGTCCATTTTAATTCATTGTCTTTTTTCTATCATTACTTTTCTGTGAGTTAGGGACAGTCTGATGAGTGCTCAGTCTGCTAATGTTGACATACACAGTATTCCCTTTGCTCAGCTATAGGGTCCCAGCATAATAAATATAACGCTTTGTTATCTAATCGGTAACAACAGAATTTTTTCCATTGTGCCTCAAAAGCACTACATACGAAGCCCTCTTTTCTCTTTTTGTCTTATCTTAACTTGCTAAGGATGCACCAGTAATAAAAGAAATAAATAAGACTCTGGGACAATACACGTGGCAATCAGACACTGACGAACTATACATAATCGTGACACTGTGATCTGTAGTCGGTCCACAGCAATGCAAAGCCTATGTGGTCTCTGCAGCCACAACTCAACTCAGCCCATGTGGTGCAACAGAAGCCTGGGTAACGGGCAAATTAATAAAACTTTACTTACAAACACAAAAACTTGGAATTTCGTATGTTATAAAAGATATTTTTGTTAACTATTTAAAAATGTAAAAACTATCTCGCCTGGTGGGCCATATAAACACAGGCAGTAGACTGGACTGATCCACAGGTCATAATTTGCTAACCTCTCATGCAGCCTTCAGGCATCCCAAATGAAAGTCCAAAATCCTACGTTTGTCTTCCCAGCTCTATAGACTGCCAGAATCTCTTCTCAGTTTTCCAGTCTCACACCTGGTCTTTTATGAACTGGATAAACGCCCCAAGGGGAAAGGTAAACATCAGGCTGGCCTCAAGGCTTCATCCTTCTTCCCTCCAGGCTCTCACTCCCTCAAGTCCTCACGTCTCTGACAGTCCTCTAATGCTTTTTAATATTTCTTTGGAAAAATGTTTTATCCAACTCTTCTAGTTGATTTCAGTGGGAGAAGTTTCTCTGCTCTATATGGAGGTGGAAGTGATATTTGCTCTACCAGATACTGAAACTTATTAGAAAGCTGTAGTAACCATGGCGGTGTGATATTATCACTAGGATATATTAACATAAAAATCAAATAAAATAGAAAACTTAGAAACAAATCTACACATATTGAACACAGACTAGATGACAGAGTTAGATATCAAATGCCTGGAATAAAGAAGAGCGGTTTCAATAGATAAAGCAAGAGTAAAAACTTGCTGTCACTGTGTGAGAGAAAGATGTTGGACTCCTCTATTACACAACACATAAAAATCGAAAAACGCTTACATGTTAGGGCAAAACTACAGAAGTGCACTTTTGAAATATATTTTCAAGAACACATTAGAGGGATGCCTGTGTGGCCCAGTCGGTTAAGCATCCGACTTCGGCTCAGGTCATTCTCTCACGGTTCACGAGTTCAGGCCCCGCGTCGGGCTCTGTGCAGACAGCTCAGAGCCTGGAGCCTGCTTCAGATTCTGTGTCTCCCTCTCTCTCTCTGCTCCTCCTGCACTCATGCATGTGCTCTCTCTCTCTTAAAAGTAAATAAAAACATTTAAAAATTTTTACAAAAAAAGAACACATTAGAAGCTACTGTGGTGTTTTAATTTTTGAAATAATTAGTGTGGTTGAAAAGTCAAAACTTTCTAAAGGGGTACACAATGGAAAGTAGCCCTGTGTAGAGCCACACAGGAGAATTTCCCTAGAGCCAAAGAATTTTACCAGTTTCCTATGTAGCCTTCAAAAGATATTTCTGTATATGTAAGTTCAGGTTATTTTCCACCCCCATCCCCACATTTTACATCAAAGAGACTCTTTATAGTATCAAAGAATACCACTCTCCATCACAAGGGTAAATTCATTTTCTTTAAATCAAACTTAATTTTAAAAAAAGATTAACTATCTTTTCAAAAACAAGCATATCAAACCCTTAATTTTCTAAAACAGAAATCTCCAGTTTCCTCTCAGCTCCACACAACTTAATTCCTAAATAAAAACTTAAGAATCAAGTTGGCAGGACATAAGGAAACAAATACATCAATTTTTAGTTCTAGACATCCTTAACAGCATTCCAAGGTCAAATCTTGGTTTTTCTTGCTGTATCCATACTTTGCACTTCGTATTCTACCAAAACAATCCATAATTGATCTTTGATGTCTTCCTTATAGCTTTGCATTTTAGACTGAAGAGATAATTTCTCACTGTGCAAAATGAATAAACTGGGTAGAGAGAGGTAGCATGACTTGTTGAATAAATCACATGAAATTAGCTAACAATCTCAGATAGAATAAGAAGTCAATATTCCTGATTCTTGCCCATTAAATATAATAATTACTTTTTTTAATTCTTTTTTTTTTTTTTGAGAGCATGAGTGGGGGTGGGGTGAAGGGAAGTGGGAGGGAGAGAGAGGAGGAAAAGGAAAGGGAGAGAGAGGAGGAAAAGGAGAGGGAGAGAGAGGTGGGAAAGAGAGAGAGGCAGACAGACAGATAATCCCAACCATGATCCACGGTCAGCACAGAGCCTGATGCAGGGCTTGATCTCACAACTGTTAGAGCATGACCTGAGCTGAAATACAGCCAGACATTCAACCAACTGAGCCACCCGGGCACCCCCATAATAATTATGTTTTATTTAGAAAATACCTTAGAAAACCTTATAATACAAAAACACCTTTGAAATCGTTGGCCATATGTCCTTAAATCTATTAATCCAGACTCAGTAATTCCTAGTAAATTTCCTATAACTTTTATTCTATGTCATATCCATCTTTTCACTGGACTTCTTCCTCCGAACATTGACCAGGTCAATCCTGCACCTTCTTTTCGCCTCTTATTTAGCAGTTTGATTTGTTGTCACTGTTAGTTAGGAAAACTGTCTATGGTTCTAACCTTGACACTTAGTCCCAAAGAATTTTCATGGGGTTTAAGGCTCAGCATCTCCAAAACAAAACTCCTGATCTTCCCATATGCTCAGACTTGAAACTAGAGATATTTGTAACTCCGCTATCATCAAATATAACTCATTCTATCCTTAAAACATTCTGTCTTTAGGGGCGCCTGCGTGGCTCAGTTGGTTAAGTGTCCAACTTTGGCTCAGGTCATGATCTCACAGTTCGTGAGTTTGAGCCCCGCGTCGGTCTCTGTGCTGACAGCTCAGAGCCTGGAGCCTGCTTAGGATTCTGTATCCCCCTCCCTCTCTCTCTGCCCCTCCACTACTCATGCTCTGTCTTTCTCAAAAATAAATAAAAACATTTAAAAAATTAAAAAAAAAAAATTCTATCTTTACATTTCACACATAATACCTAAATTTGGAGACTTACATACATTGACCTTTACTTACAGCAGAAATCCTAAACATTTTTGTCTTCAAGTAAACCTCTCCAATTTAACAACAAAAGGCTGGGAGGGTTAAGATCTGTTAATCCTGCTCTTCTTCTTAAAAAACTTCATTAATAGAATTCATCAGTTTGGCATACAAAACTAAGGACATTTCACATTCCCCATTAATTTCCCACCCTACTTACTTATTCTCCATTCTCATACATGTGACATTCTTCCAGAATCCACATGCCCCAAAACTGTGTTCAGGATGACCCTTAGTCTAAATTCCCTAGGTTAACCAGCTGGGTAAATTTACCCACCTTCCAAACACTATTTTAATCATTCCTACTTTTAAAATATTTTCAGGTTCCCTCAAATTAAGTTTCCAATAACAGACATTGTTCGTTAACAACAAAACCTTCATTCCACCTTCCTCCTTCCTAAAGATCTCAATTTTGTTCAGATATGCACTCTCTCTTAAGCAGCAATGTGCTTCGGGAGAAGTAGGCACCATCCATAGCCCCAGAGGACAATCACAGTCTAAACAAATGGTGGTTGCCCCAACACTTTTGCTGGTTATTGGTTTAAGATATAAACACAGCAGGTAACTCTGATTAATGAGATGTTAGAAGAAATCTGCTAGGGTAGAGAAAAGCATTTGAAAAGGTTTTCTTTAATTAAAATAATAATCAACAAAAGATTTTTTTTCCTGTCTCTGAATATTATCATGAGCATATGATACTCAAAGCCCCTGCCCACTCTCATTGAACTGTGAGAGCAATGGGACCACGGAAGAGCCCAATACTCTGTGGATGCACAACAGAAAGACAGAAAGACAGAAAGAACCTGGCAACTTGGCATCATGATGCCACTAAACTACCCATGACCCTAAGTGCTGACTTCCTACTGTGAAAAACCCAGCAACCAACAAGGTAGAATTCACAAAGCGTGGCATCCAAATAAAAACTACCAGGTACACAAAGAAGCAAAAAATCACAGACTAAACTAATAATCAATCAAAAAGTTGACCCAGTGGGTGCTTGGGTGGCTCAGCCAGTTAAATGTTTGACTCTTGATTTCGACTCAGGTCATGAGCTCATGGTTCGTGAATTCGAGCCCCACATCGGGCTCTGCGCTGACAGTGCAGAGCCTGCTTGGGATTCCCTCTCTCTTCCTCTCTCTGCCCCTCTCCTGCTTGCTTTCTCTCTCCCTGTCCCTCTCTCTCTCTCTCTCTCAAAATAGATAAACTTAAAAAAAAGAAGACCCAGAACTGACACAGATGTTAAAATTATGAAATAAGACATTAAAACAGTTCTTATAAGTGTATTAAATATGTTCACAAAGCTAAGGAAAGATAAAGAAGATATTAAAAAGACTCAAATCAAATTTCATAAGGCAAAAACATCTGATATGAAAACTACATTGAATATGATTAACAGATTAGAAATTACAGAAGAAAAGGTAAGTGAAATTGAAGACATAAAAATAGAAACTAAAATGAAACACAAAGGAAAAAAATATTTTTAAATGGGGAAATAAAAGCATTAGTATGCAGTAGGAAAACTTCAAATGGCATAATATTAAGGTTACTGGAGTCCTCAAAAAAAAGGGGAAAGGTAGAAGGAACAGAAGAAATAGTTGAAGAAATAACTGGCAAAAACTGTTTTGTTTTGTTTTTAGTTTTTTAAAGTTTTTACTTATTCTCAAAGAGAGAAAAAGAGTACAGGGGAGGGGCAGAGAGAGAACAGCACTCAGCCCAATAAATGCAGGGCTCCATCCCACGAACCATGAGATCATGACCTGAGCCATAATCAAGAGCCAGATGGCCAACTGAGCCAACAACCCAGACGCCCTGGCAAAAACATTCTAATCTTAATAAAAACCATAAACTCACAGATTCAAGAAGTTCAACAAATCCCAACCACAAGAAACATGAAGAAAATCACACCAAGGCATAACATAATCAAATTGTCCAAAATCAGTGACAATATTGAAAGTACACAGGTAAACAGACATGTACAGAGAAACAATGATAAGGATGATGCCAAACAGTTCACCAGAAACAATACAAGCAAGAAGACTGTGGCACAACATCCTTAAAGTAATGGGAGAAGGGGTGCCTGGGTAGCTCAGTTGGTTAAGCACACGACTTAGGCTCACTCAGGTCATGATCTCACGGTTCATGGGTTCCAGGCCCGCATCGGGTTCTGTGATGACGGCTTGGAGCCTGGAGCCTGCTTCGGATTCTGTGTCTCCCTCTCTCTCTATGTCCCTTCTCTGCTCCTGCTCTGTGTGTGTGTCTCTCTCTCTCTCAAAAATAAACATTTAAAAAACAAAGTAATGGGATGAAAAGTCAACTAGAATTCTGTATCTACCAAACATGTTTCAAAACTGAACTGCAGACAGACCTTCACTGCAAGAAAAGTTAAAGTATGTCTTCAGACACAAAGAAAATGATAGCAGGTGAAAATCTGGATCTCCACAAAGCAACAAAGAATGTCAGAATTGATAATCACAGTGGTAACTACATATTTATTTTATTACTTAGTCTCTTTAAGAGAGAGTTGACTGCTTAATCAAAAATAACAATATCTTGTGGCATTTACAACACATGTAAAAGTCAAATGCATGACAGCAACAGCACAAAGTCCAGGAGAGGACAAATGGAAGGAAATGAAAGCACATTTTTATTATATATAAAACTATACTATCACTGGAAGGTAGACTATAAGTAAATGATATATACTATAAACCCTAAGGCAACCAAGAAAATAGCAAAACAGAGTTATAGGTAATAATCCAAAGAGGAGATAAAATGGAATCAGAGAATATGTTTAATCCAAAAGAATGCAAGAAAAAGGAAACAAAGAACAGACACAAATAAGAAAGAAAAAAAAAAAACAAAGGAAGACTTAATCACATTAAATGTACATGTCCTATAAACACTCCAATTATAAGGGCAGAGATTGTCAGGTTAGATTTTTAAAAAGCAAAACCACTGCCTGCAATAAATATACATTAAATACAAAGACATAAAGAGGTTAAAATAAAAGGATGGAATAAGATATACCATGCTTACATTAGTCAAAAGAAAACTGGAGTGGTTATACTAATATAAGACAAAGTAAACTTCAGAGTTAAAGTATTTTTCTGTTACAGTCAAACGTATTCTTACCAATATCTTTCCTCTGGTCAAAGTTATAAAGTTCTTCTATACAACCACTAGAGCACTTACCACAGCCTCCCTATGGTGGGGAACATTCAACGATGTGTACTAAAACGCACCTACTACAGTCCTGAGGACAGAAATGTTAAAGCTGACATTCAATACAATTTTAGTACTGCACAGAAAAAGGGTTAACACAGCAATCCTAAGACTACTCTCCTTAGAAAGGCCTGTTTGCATGAACAACTCAGGCAATCACAGATGTTGGCAAGGATGCAGAGAAAGAGAATCTCTTTTGCCCTGCTGGTGGGAATGCAAACTGGTACAGCCACTCTGGAAGACAGTATGGAGGTTCCTCAAAAAATTAAAAACAGAACTACCCTATGACCCAGTAATTGCACTACTAGGTACTATCCAAGGGATACAGGTGTGCTGTTTTAAAGTGGCACATGCACCCCACCCCAATGTTTATAGCAGCACTATCAACAATAGCCAAAGTACGGAAAGAGCCCAAATGTCCATCAACGGAAAGAGCCCAAATGTCCATCGATGGATGAATGGATAAAGAAGATGTGGTGTGTATGTATGTATGTGTGTGTGTGTGTGTGTGTGTGTGTGTGTGTGTGTGTATTCTTTATACATATATATGTATAAAGAATGAAATCTTGCCATTTGCAACTACATGGATGGAACTAGAGGGTTTTATGCTAAGCGAAATTAGAGAAAGATACATATCATGACTTGACTCATATGAGGACTTCAAGATACAAAACAGATGAACGTAAGGAAAGGGAAGCAAAAATATAAAAACAGGGAGGGGGACAAAATATAAGAGACTCTTAAATATGGAGAACAAACAGAGGGCTGCTGGAGAGGTTGTGGGAGGGGGGATGGGCTAAAGGAGTAAGGGGCATTAAGGAATCTACTCCTGAAATCATTGTTGCACTATATGCTAACTATCTTGGAGGTAAATTAAAAAATAAAGAAATTTTTGTTGAAAGAAAGAAAGACAGACACACACACACACAGACCTATTTGCACAGCTGATCCCTGGGAACCTGAATTTCAGGAGGGTTGCCATGGCTCCCTCAGTGATAAGGGCAGTTTACTATGCCTAGACTATCAGTGCAAATAACATGACTTTCCTTCTGGCACATGCTAGGTAAAAAGTGCCTGTATAGCTAGCCCCCTGGGACAGAAGCTTCTCTGCAAAGAGAAGAGGGTGCTCTGTGTGACCCCTCAAAGGATGGTGAACACCTAAGAAAGGCTGTCCATGGATTCTTCCAGACCTTCTCAATGTCTTTTCCCACTGAGATCCTTCCATTATATACCCTCAGCACATCACGGCAGCAAATCTTCGTCATAATTACACCTCTATGGTGAGTCCCATGAGTCTTTCTACTGAGTCTCCAACGGGAGGCATTCTCTTGGACCCCAGCACAAACACAGAATTCAGATCTGTGAATGTTTGCCCTTACTCTTAAAAAACTATAGGACAAAATGAAGAAAATATAACTTGATTATTTCTTTACACTTACATTACTATGGTTATATTAAAAATAACATTATTGGACATTACTGATAAATAGGTACTTGCAAATCACCTTACATAAAGATGCAGACCAATATACAGGGGCGCCTGGGGAGGCTCAGTTGGTTAAGCGTCCGACTCTTGGCTTTGGCTCAGGTCATGATCTCACGGTTCATGAGTTCTAGCCCCATATTGGGCTCTACAATGACAGTGCAGAGCCTGACTGAGATTCATATTCTCTCTCTCTCTCTCTCTCTCCCTCCCTCCCTCCCTCCCTCCCTCTCTGAGTCCCTCCCCTGCTCACACTGTCTCTCTCTTAAAATAAATAAATGTAAACTTATACACGAATAGAGAGATAAATAAATGATCTTATATAAACTTATTCTCAGTAGCTTAGAGGAGGGATGTGGAGAGACTTCCATCATATATGGTTTTTAATTTTTCTTTTTTTTTTTTTTTACCAACATTACATTTACATTACATTGCTCATCTACATTCTCAATGTGCGTTGCCACCCGCCTTGTGATAGAAAAGCTATTTTTGTTCTTTTGCAGTCTATAAAAGGAACCTAAAATATAAAAAACTTACAACTCTTCTCACAGAACTAAGTTGGTTTTATATAAGACACCTAGCACAAAATCAGTATATTACAAAGAAATCTCAATGCAGGGTTGTGGCAGCGGGTGGAGAAAACATAAGAAATTATCCACTGTGGGGTGCCTAGGTGGCTCAGTCGGTCGAGCATCCGACTTCGGCTCAGGTCATGATCTCACAGTCCATGAGTTCGAGCCCCGCGTCGGGCTTTGTGCTGACAGCTCAGAGCCTGGAGCCTGTTTCAGATTCTGTGTCTCCCTCTCTCTCTGAACCTCCCCCATTCATGCTCTCTCCGTCTCAAAAATCAATAAAGGTTAAAAAATTAAAAAAAAAAAAAGAAATTATCCATTGTAAGTAGGGAGATAATAGAAGTAACTGAACATTTGATTCAGAGCTAGTGAGATTTACTGGTAAAATCTTTTGGAATGCAATGAGCAGAGTGCAGAAAAAGGGTTTAGGTAAATAAATGATTAAACAGCTATAGTGTTCAGAATTAAGCTATTCCCTTAGTAATATCCAAACTACTCAGATCTCCAAGACATGGGCAGGACCTCCAGGTCTCCAAAGAGGAATTTAAAAGAAAAACACTATTACCCTTCCTGAAACCCAGGTTCACAAGGCAGCATATTCTTCAATCTAGTAAAAGATAAAGTTCCCCCTGGAAAAACTGAAAACAATTTGAGGGAAATTCCAGAAAAACTAAACAGCTTGATAAAGAATGTCATTGGAAAACCGAGGAAATTATATGAAACATATTAATTTTTAAATAGAAATAATATTAATCAAAGCAGCATCTCTGGGCCTCAGCACTGCTGACATGTTGAGCTGGATTACTCTGCGGGTGGGAGGCTGGCCTGCACCCGCGGGGTGTTTCGTGGCAGCCGCTAGGGGCCAGTAGCACTTCCTTCTCCACTCAAGCTAGTTGCCCTTCACTGGCATATTTCATTCATGCACACATTTATCTGATATCCAGGTTCTTTGTTAGGTACTAGAGATAAAATGATAAACCAAAACGGGTATTATCCACGTGCTCATGGCGCCTACAGCCTTAGGGCGGGCAACTAAAAGTAATAACAGACTCACACAAACGATGTAAGTTTATAAATGTCGGTAAAAGTGACATACAGGAGAGACACATATTCAAGTGAGAATGTATGACAAGGATGTGGGCTCAAATATTTATTGAAAAGTGTGCACAATCAAAAAGTTTAGAGAGCACTACAACCCCTCCATCTGAGCTTTGTACCATGTTCTCTTCCATACGCTTGGGCTGAAAGGCCTGATTCTCAGCTGAGTTTATTTCAATATCTGTTGTAAGTTAAAAACAAATGAATTCTCACAAAAATAAGGAGATCTAAACAGAAGCAGTGCCCCATTTCCAAAACTGTTTTTCAATCCCAACAAAAATTATTAAATTTAGCTAGTAAATTTTCACCTTCCATAATCAAAAAGTAATTTTTTTTTAAGCAAATGGGCTTGAAACATACTAAAACTCTTCAGAATATTTTAAACAGATCAGAAAATTCTGTGTCCCAAATTTTTTGGCAACAAATGTGAGAATTTTTTTAATAAACTTTCATTGTTTCTGGAAATAAAATATCAAATGGAAATAGTTCCAAACATCCATTTTCAAACTGCTCAACCCCCAGCACATGTTTCTTTGAAAAGTCGATACATTCTCATTGCTGAAATGTCATCTTTACCTTGAAGAGGCAAACGAAATGTTTATTTTCTTTGAAACGAGAGGTAGGTATCAAAACACATTCAGCCACATGTCATCATAATAAAAGTCAAAAACTTTAGAACATCTATCTTTTGGTAGACATAATATATTCTTAAGTTCAACAGCACATACCTCACCCCTAGAGAACTTCTGAGATAGCAAAGATTTTGTCATTGCCCTCCATCCTGCACCACTTCTGTAGAAGTTGTGCAGATTTACTCTATTTCAGAGATTTTTTTTTGATGAGTATAAATTCATAAACTTTTTAAATTTTTTTTTTTCAACGTTTATTTATTTTTGGGACAGAGAGAGGCAGAGCATGAATGGGGGAGGGGCAGAGAGAGAGGGAGACACAGAATCGGAAGCAGGCTCCAGGCTCTGAGCCATCAGCCCAGAGCCTGACGCGGGGCTCGAACTCACGGACCACGAGATCGTGACCTGGCTGAAGTCGGACGCTTAACCGACTGCGCCACCCAGGCGCCCCTAAATTCATAAACTTTTATAAAATTAACTACATTAGGGACCTCCATTAACCCTCTGGCACTCTGGATCTTTCCTGTAACTATGAATGATTCCAAGAATGATCTCCAGTGCTATTCGTTTAGGCATTAAGTGAATACCGATTAAGGAATGACCACAACAGAAAAAGATCCGTGTCAGAACAGCACTATCACTCCAGTAAGGAAAGATGAACAACATTAGTAAGTAAATACACACTATGCTAGATGGTGATAAGTGGAAAGGAGAAAACAATAGAGCAGGGAAGCTATCTGAGGACAAGACCCTTGAAACTTTCAATAGGGAGCTCGGCAAGGACCTCGTTGATAAGGCAACACTTGAGTAAATTACTCAAGGACATGAAGGAGCAAGCCATGCATGTATCTAAGAATATTCAACAGAGAGGGAACCAAAACTGCCAAGGTCCCATGGGAACATATGTCTGGTGCATCTGAGGCAGGGAGACAGCCAGCATGGGTGAAGGAAGCAAATGAGGTGAAGAATCACAGTGAGGCAATGGTATCTATCGTAGAAGGACTTAGGGGGGTTGGTGAAGGTCATGGACAGTTCTGTCAGGTAGTGAGCACTGGCCTTTTGTTTCCCCCCTCTGAGTGAAACGGGAAGTCAGTCAAGTCTGGCAGGCAGAGGATTGATATGACCTGACTTACGCTATTCATTCATTCATTCATTCATTCATTCACACTATGCTATCAGTATGGACTCGTGTACTTATTCCATTCTGTGAATGAAAACACAACACCATATTTTTTGTCGTGGCTCAAATTGGTCTAGGTCTTGGAGCCCCCTCAGGCTGGCGCCTGTGTTTTCAATAAGTCTTCACCTTGTCGAGTACTTCCTTACTTTATGGCACCTCATGTTGTATTTTCCCTCTGTACCATGAACTACTTCTCAAGGAACCTTACTTCCTTTTACTGGAAAACAGTGGTTAGAAACCACGATCTGGGGGGGCGCCTGGGGGGCTCAGTCGGTTAAACGTCCGACATCGGCTCAGGTCACAATCTCCCGGTTCGTGGGTTCCAGCCCCGCGTCGGGCTCTGTGCCGAAAGCTCAGGGCCTGGAGTCGGCTTCAGATTCCGTGTCTCCCTCTCTCGCTCTCTGCCCCTCCCCCGCACATGCTCTGTGTCTCTTTCTTTCAAAAAATAAATACACAGTTTTAAAGCAATTTTTTTAAATATAAAAAAAAAGAGGGGCGCCTGGGTGGCGCAGTTGGTTAAGCGTCCGACTTCAGCCAGGTCACGATCTCGCGGTCCGTGAGTTCGAGCCCCGCGTCGGGCTCTGGGCTGATGGCTCAGAGCCTGGAGCCTGTTTCCGATTCTGTGACTCCCTCTCTCTCTGCCCCTCCCCCGTTCATGCTCTGTCTCTCTCTGTTCCAAAAATAAATAAACGTTGAAAAAAAAAATTAAAAAATAAATAAATAAATAAATAAATAAATAAATAAATAAATAAATAAATATAAAAAAAAAGAAACCATGATCTGGGCACGAGGTGTGCTCAATTAGTAGCAGGTGTGCCCACATCCAGCGAGGCCTCTTCACAGAGGAATCACATGTGAGCACACGACCTATCCCGCGCACGCACACATCTTTTTCTTTCTGCATCCGTTTGTATAAATATTAAAAAGCCGTGAGTTTCTACCGATACTTCTGATTACATTTCAACAACACAAAATTCATCGTAGTCTTTCCTTCTTTGTAGCTCCTTTCTCCAACACCAAGAAACCTAGTTCTCATTATCAACCATGTGTTTACTCATTTGTTCACTCACAGTGTACACATAAAGTAACCCATAACCCCATGCGAAACACATGCACTCACTGGATCACAGCATGTATGCACAGCGCTTTTGCCTTCAGCCTTACAGGGATCCAGTCAAGATACTGTTTGCCAGTCACCCACATGAGCTCCTTTCTTCCCTATTCCCTGTAGTGGGAATTCTGGTATTCCTTTTTGTATTCGTCCATATCCTAGAGAGTTGTGATTGCTTATTTAGGGGGTATATGAAAGATTCCTACGACCTGAGAGGCGGAGCTATACAAAGATACACATCTGAGAGTGTCTGTCACACCTCTTCCACGCTGTATCTGTCCCATTCTTATCTCCTTTCCATCTCTTTCCCACCCACTTGCCACAGTAACCAGTCTCTTCAGTTTCTTGTTTATTCCTCCTGTATTTCTTTTCCAAAACAACTATATGCACACATATTTTCTATTTCATCCTTTCTTACATAAAAGGTTGCACATCATGAATTGGTCTTTTGGACTGTTTGTGTTTTTTTTTTTTTACACTTAAAAATACACATTGGAAACAACTTCACATCATTTCATAGAGATACTCCTCACTATTTTTACACATACCATATTTCACTGTACAAAACATACCATAGCTTATTCAACAATTATGCAAGGCCAGTTAGGTTGTTATCAATATTTTGAAAGTTAAATGATGCTGCGATTATTAAGCTTTAATAGCACAAGTATTTTGTATTACTAGAGATATATTTTCAGGATAGAATCTCTCTAGAAGGCATAGTTTGTTAGAGACATAGGTAGTTTGCTAGGTATCACCAAATTCCCCCCAGAAAATTTGTACCAATTTGCATCCCACAAATGTGTTGTTATAGTTTTGAATTTTTGTCAGTGAGATAAACTCTTCTTTCCTTAGGAACAAGCAAACAAAAAAAGTTCTAGCTAGCTGGTCTGTCCTGTGCCTTTTTGATAATGGAGAAAACCGACAAAAAAAAAAAAAAAAAAAGAAAGAAACCTGTAGAAATGGCCACAGAAGACTCACACTACCATAAGTCTGGACTTCTTTAACCTAGTGGAGATGGGAAGGCCTGACCACGTGCCACCAGTACCCCGCATCCCTCGGCTTTCACTACTCCTGCCCCATGGGCATTCCACAGCTTCAGCTACTCCATGCTAATACCTCGATAAAGACAGAAGGAATGCAGGTCTCCTGCGGCCCTTGATTCCTCTGCCAGTGGTAGGCCATAACCTTCATCTCTAAATCCATTTAAATATTTATCAGTAGGTATTTAAAACACAAAGATGATATCTTTGGTCCAAAAAGAACAGTGTGAGGCCAGCTTTCTTTCAACTACCCTCTTAGTAAACAGAGCTAGGAAACATATGTATAGACACTAACACACATATAGACACATCTGTATTTCTTTATTTGTATAAACACTAAAAACTGTGCATTTATATTGATTCTTCCGATTCCAATAGAACACCACAAAGTTCATTTTAGCCTTTGTTCATCACCTTTCCTAGAATACCTTTCACTTTCACAAAAGAATCCAAAAGTACCCCTGCAGTAGCTCATGACAGAAAGAGTGCTCACTGACCTATCACAGTCCTGATGTGGCCATCCAAGTATGTCCAGACTGCAGAATTTGCTATTATGCATTATACTGTTCACAATTTGATGACATAAGCATTTGAATGTAATGTCACATTTCCAAAACAAGCACTCTAATTTGACTAAGCTTGAGGCGAGAATTACTCATGCATGTAATTTAGGTCATTTTGATTATCTGAGTAAAGCTAATGTTATACTAATTGAATAATTACTTGAGTCTAAGTCCCTGTGTCGACAACACTTTTTAAAGTTTTACCTATACTCCATCTGCTAAAGCCCATATAATTTCTATGGTCAAAAATTCCATTTTTAACGTTCCTTTGGAAGGGCTGTTTCAGTTCTCCCAAACACAATCGTCAAAAACCAAAGGGGATTTGTAGGCAGCAAAGTACTTTCACTTCCTGGGGTTTGTGCCCTTCATAGACAGAAGGTAAATGTTACTTTTATTTCTGTACTCATTTCAAATACAGGTGAAAATCGCAGTGAAAACTTTAAAAGACAGCAGACTGTGTGTACCTATTACTTTGGGATGAACCTGAAGTGCCAACTTGCCCATAAAGAAATATCTGAATCCATTTTTATAATATCAAACAGAACTGGTCCACAGGGTGGACTAAAGACCTGTCAGATATTGTTCATTTTAAATCTTAATCAAATAGTTCTGTCTTAAAGAGTAACCACATGGATATGTAAATATAGTAATTCTCATTTTTAAAATTTTTAGTTTTTTGATTTAAATGTGAAATATTTGTTTTTAAGATTTCTATTTATTGCACAGCATAAAAAAGATATATATATTCCACTTGTTTGCAGAAACTACTCTTGGATCTAACATTAAAAACTCCTATTTTAGGGGTTTTTATATCCTACTAATCATTTAACAAATAATTCTTTCAAGTGAACCTTTATGTTGCCTGGAGTAAACGTCACAAAGCTGTGCCTTCAATACTTGTTGCTTCCACTTACCTCTGTGCTCCCTGAGACGACAGCTTTGTCCACGCTCACCGGTGACGGTTCCTCCAACTGGCGCACTCCCAGCGACCACTCCACGCAACGGTGATGGGCCCAGCAGGTGCCTGAAGCAGTTGAAGCGAACGGAAGCAAATGAAGGAACAACCATGAAGCAAAGTAACGCCAGGAAGACGGAGACCCCCAAGTCAACTCTCGAGTGCCAACACACAATGCTACCCTGCATCTGTGATAACACGAAAGCCGTCACCCCTTCTCCAATGTGTCATCTGGGAACGTGCTGGAAATGCAAACTCCCATGTCACAACTGAGACCTACGAAATCAACGACTCTTGCAGTAAGGCCCAGAAATCTACATTTTCACGAGAGCCCTGCAGGCGATTCTGACGCACCCAAGTTTGAGAATTACTGCAGGAGTCATTATTTCTTCAGCAACAAAAAATGAATTTTAGTCATTTTATTTAAATATTACTATATTTTATTTGGTATCTTTACATAAAATATAAAGGACATCACACAATACTTTATGACAGAGAGGATTAATGGCAAACAAGCTCTACTCTGCCTCATCCAACACCAAGAGCCGACATCAATCAATAAGAACAGCTCAGTCTTCGAATTCTCTATCTAACACTTGAACCACTTTCAATCAATATGCAGTTCAACTGAAATTAACTCAAAATCCCAAAAGCACCATATCAAGAGTATGGGTTACTATATGTTATAATAAGACACCCACATGGCTAAGACCTACTGTCTGTCTTTCACCCTGCATTAAAATAGACCCAGGTGGCCAAGTTCCCCAACTCCTCACAGATCCTTTTAAACTTTTCTCTGTCCTCAATTATCCTATCTCCATGGCACTGCTGTCTACATAAGAATAAATGCAAAGATTTATAAAAGCATCCGGCCCACTGCTGGCCCTGTGCAGAGGCTAAATAACTTACTTAGGTACGCACAATCAGACAATTTATTTTACCTAAGCAAGCGTACTTAAACAATGACATTATTTTTTTACAATGTGATAATCATTTCTGGATGAAAGGTATTTACTATTCAGTTGATAATTCACTAAAATTAAAATGTCTACAGAAACAAGAGGTAATCATCACTGAAGACGAGCTCATACCTGTAGGATCAAATAAGGCTTGGATATCAATGGCGTCTGGAAGGCCAACCAGACTGAGTTCATCCCATAATTTACCAGCCTGGTCATCCGAAGCAGTCTGCGTGCTCACACTTACACAAGATACTATATTCTGTAGAGGAGATCGTTCTCTGGAAAAATAAAATAAAACAAAACAGATGTGAAATTGGTAACAAGTAGATAATTATTTTGTTTATAACAACTTAAATATAACGTATTGCCATATCAATTTTAATTTATTAGACATAAACTGTCATAAAACAACTTTTAGAACACATCTGTTACTATTCATAGTGTAATATAAAACTGGGTTGCTATATTACAGCACGTAAGCCAACAACTAAAAAAGTCTCCAAATCCATAAGGAAGTGTTAAAAATTACAGTTAAAAATTTATTTTGCCATTCTATATTTTTTAAAATAACACTCTAATATTCTAATCAGGAACTAGAGTTTAGCCCATAAAATATTCCCTTTGGCCTTCCTTAAATGCTTACAAAACATAACTCAATCAGAAGTTTTAATCTGCTTTATCATGAGGACTACCACAATAGATCTGGCAGTTAATTTTATGTAAAGACAGGTTATTTCCCAGGGGAAATGAAAACCCACTACAAAGTGTGCAGGGGGAGGTAATGGGAGCAGAATGTGTCAGCTGGGGCTTTCTTACGGTCCCTCAACAAATCTCGACAGCTGGTCTGTGGCATGATGTTGCAAGTACTCTCTAGTAAGTTAAGACTTGACCTCACAAGTCAGAAGTAAAATGCAAACACAGAATAGCTACCAGTGGCTTGAGGCATAGAGAAGGTAATGTAACAGCGAAAATTACAGTACAAAAAGGAACACTAAATAAGGCATACAACACATGGGGATTTCAGACTTTCAAAGCCCTCCAACTTCAGATACTAACTGAGATCAGTAAGTAAACAATGACGACTATTTTGTTTTAACATTAAATATGGGAAATCAGATGACTGGCACTAAAACTTTCATCTTCTCCTGATATCATAGTATTTAACCTGATCATAATTCTGGATTAAATCACTATTGAATATAGATCATAACTCACTGCACTTCTGTATGCTGGATATTTATCATGATTCCTATTAAGAGAAAATCAGCACAATGACCAGGGTACTAAACTTTTTTATACCTGGAATCATTGAAAGAAAAAAAGTATTAACATATTTCAATAAGTACATTTAAATATCAAACCATATAAAAATAACCAGTATTTTTTATGTTCAGCATTAGAAATGCATAGACTCACTTTTTAAGAAAAGTTTAGCATGCTATGCTAACTTTAAATTCTCGTTTTTATAAATGCCCGCAGTATTATGAGAACAAACTCTTTCCTATAAATATAATTCATTCCTACAAATAAATTCTTTACTACTAATCATTGTTATTTTATTGGGAGGGGGAGAAAAAAAAGACCAACAGTTCATTTATAAAGACTAATACATTGTTCTAAGATATTTTCTTTGCACAAGTATTTGACAGGGGAAACGGATATAAAAACCAACGAAATGACTTAACAGTCTATTACTAACCAATTCTTAACCAGTTTAATCAAATTTCTCCTTTAGTTTTTGCAACTAGTTTGTATGTTATAGACAGTATGTTATAGACAGTAGGATGCTACTGTCTACCCTAAGGATGCCAGCGGCCCGACTTAGGCAAGAACATCAGGAGAAGTCAGCTGAAATACCCCCCAAATTTTAAGTCTACAACAAAAGGAAAGAGAAAAAGAATCCCCAGTTATATATTCTTACAATTTAGTGCCACAAGAGGGAAAAACTATTTTTAAAACCTCCTTTTCAAAAATAAAATAACAACCAAAAAAACAAGCCGTTTATCTGGTTTCTATCATCAGTAACATATTTTGTAACTATTTACAATCATCACCAAATTAAATCTGTCTACCTCTAAATGAATTCCAAATTTAATAAATGTGCTTTATTCCTAAAGTCCATTAACTGTCTTATTATCATCACTTAATAACTGGGTAAACACTAAGTGTATATAAAGACTAAACCAAGGCTATTTTTTTACATAATTATCTTAGCCCATAAAAGTTTTCACTAAAAATCAACCTAGCTTATAAAATAAGTAAGTAAACAAAGCCCAACTCTATTTCCCACGGCAAGTATTTATATACTCGCCATTATTCAAAGGCAGAACAAGACGATGTAAGATATAAGCTGATCCAGTCCATTAAATTTGCTAATTACTGACAGACATTACAAGTTTTGCTAGATTCCTGATACATTTTATTAGGATGTGAGCACTCGATTGACTACGAAAGGGAAAGCTCTTCTACAGGTTCCAGCTCTGGCCTTTCAAACAACAAGATGCTGAACATGGTACTTCTAAACCTCCTTAAGCTGTTCCACCTTAAATTTTTTTTAAAAAGACTCTCTTTCTTGTTATTGTTTCATTTCCTACTTCAGGTCTTCAAGGCATTGGCGGCAGTCCAAAAGAAAGAGCCAATCAAATAAGTACAACACAACAATGCCTGAGTACTTAAATTTGGATGAAAGCCAGATAAGCACTTGGATGATTACATCATCCCCCTCAAGGGGCAGGGCTGGTCAGCCTTCCAAGCTAAATTAATTTTTACACTTTCTCATCGACTACAGAAACTTCCACTCCCTCAACTACCAGAGCCAAGTCCACATATTAAGATGGCCTTTAAACAAAACTCGGCAATGTATTAAAAAAACTTTAACTCCAGAATTAAACATACTAGAGAAAGCTTTACATAACTATAATGTTCATAAATACAGACACACATGTATAGTTACACAAATATCTTAGTAAATTCTTACTTCATTAAAAAAAAAAAAAAAAACAGAGCTGCTTTTTTAACTTCTAACTTCAGAAAAGGCATTCTGAGCGTACAATTACTCCGAAAGCTAACCCTGTATTTTAACGGTTTATAGGACAGCTCCACGTTCTGTGAAACGTAAAATAACTCAATGACAAACTAAGAACATGGGTAGTGAAAACCACCTTGATTTGGTCATTCTGTTAGATTATATCCATACAATTAAGAGTTTAATCAGAGCAAGGAAAGAAAGACTTCACTGTTTTACTTTCTTTCTTCTTCCCATTTATAAATTCCATAAACTCCCTGTAGTTTTATGTTATGCTCTTTAAAGGCTTCTTCTAAAGGTTAACTTTTATGATCACACTGACTTTAGTACCTTAATGAAGATAAACTTTTTTTTAAATAAGAAATTTTGAGGAAAAGAGTGTGTGTTAGGACTAATGAGGCACAAAGCATCCTATGTATGTTGAAAACCATGAGAAATGATTCAGTAACAATCCCATCTACGTATTCACTGGCTGAGATGGAATAAATTACATATAGCCTTGCATTCCAACCATTTATTCAAAATTGCTTACTTTCTCTGTCCTCTTTGTTTTCGTGATGCTGAGTTTTGTATTTTGTCACAGGTTCCATTGCTGTTGTCATCAATGTCCTTCTTGTTAAAAGGCTGGCTTTTCCACGGCAAGATAAACCCAGGCGTTACTCTAAATTGTTTTAAGTCTCCTTGTCCTAAGGAACTTTTTTCACCACAGTAACAAAAAGCGCAGAGCTGTTCACTGGTAGAAATGAAAAGAAAGAGAAAGAGAAAGTAGTTTTATTCAACTATTTTTTTAAATGACAGACTGTAGATACTTCTGCTTCAAAATTAAATATTATGACTGTAGTGCATGATAAGCTTTTGAGTATGTATATGCCATAAGAACAATTAAGTTTAATAAACAATTAAACATCTGTAATTCATAACATGACTTTTTAGAGTAGTAAACATACCAAATCAAAAAGTTCTAGTTTCGGGGCACCTGGGTGGCTCAGTTGGTTAAGCATCTGACTCTTTATTTCAGCTCAGGTCAGTGATCTCACAACACTTTGTGGGTTCAAACCCCACATCGGGCTCCATGCTGACAGCATGCAGCCTGCTTGGGATTCATTCTCTCTGTCTGTCTGTCTGTCTGTCTGTCTGTGTCTCTCTCTCTCTCTCTCTCTCCCCCTCCCTCCCTCCCTCCCTCCAACTCTTCCCACTTGTGTGCGCGCTCTAAATAAATAAACTTAAAAAAACATTCTAGTTTATACTTAGAAAAACTAATTTCTTTTTAATTGATTCAAGAAAATCGAAATATTAAAAAGAATAAAGAAAGTAAAGCTAAGGTTGGGAAAGAAGGTAGGGTTTAATGGCCACTCTATTACACACTAGCTCTGTAAAATATGTGATGACAAAGTTTTATTTAACCACTTGATGGACCATTCTTTGTGCATGACATACATACAAAGCACATTTGACCAAACATGGAGACATAAAAATATAAATTTAGGTGGTCAGTAATGAGGGGTGTGTGTGAAAGAGTTAAAGAGCAGTGGAAAAGGGATAAATAGGCAGAGCATAGGAGATTTTAGGGCAATAAAACTATTTCCCATGATACACTGTAATGGCACATGCAGGACATTATGCATTTGTCAAAACTCCTAGAAGTGTAGAACACAAAGAATGAACCCTACTGTAAACTGTGGTGTTTAGTTAATAATAGCATATCAATACTAGTTTATCAGTTGTAACAAATGCGCCACAGTAATGCACGATGCTAATAATAAGGGAAACTCAGGGAGGGAGGGGAGGCTGGGAATAGAAACTCACTGTACCATCTGCTCAATTTTTTTGTAAACCTAAATTTGTTCTAAACAATACTTATCTATTAACTACAATAAAATTAAAAAGCTAAAAGGCAAAAAACAATATATGCTTACGGAATAGATGCTTATTAATAAGGAACCTTAGAAAGAACAGAATTAGAAGAATTGCTCCTTGAAAGGGGAACCCACTTACACTGTTGGTAAGAATGCAAACTGGTGCAGCCGCTCTGGAAAACAGTGTCAGGATTCCTCAAAAAGTTAAAAATAGAAGTACCCTACTATCCAGCAATCACACTACTGGATACTTACCCAAAGAACATGAAAACACTAAGTCAAAGGGGTACATGCACTTCAGTGTTTATTGCAGCATTATTGACAATAGCCAAGACATGGAAGCCACCCAAGTGTTCACCAATAGATGAATGGATAAAGAAGATGCGGTGTCTACATACAATGGAATATTGCTGAGCCCTAAGAAAGAATGAAATCTTGCCATTTGCAATAACACAAATGGAGCTAGAGTATTATGCTAAGCAAAGTCAGAGAAAGACAAATACCATGCGATTTCACTCATATATAGAATTTGTTTATTGTTGGGCTTGTGTGTTTTTTTTAAGATCACATACATCTTTGACTCTACTATGGAAAATTTTGAACAGACACTAAAGTAGAACAACAGTTAATAAATGCTCATGAACCCATCCATCAGCTTAACCTGTTAACAATATTTTGTGTTTCTCATTTTATCCATGCCCCCCTTATTTTATTTTCATTTATGCTGGAGTATTATTATGTTTTTGAAGTTTTTATTTAAATTCCAGTTAGTTAACAAACAACACAATATGGGTTTCAGGTGTAAAACTTAGTGATGCATCACTTTCCTACAACACCCTGTGCTCATCACAACAATTGCCCTCCTTAGTACCCATCACCTATTTCCCCACCTCCAACCTCCTCCCCTCCTATAACCTTCAGTCTAATCTATCAAGTTAAGGAAGTCTGTTTCTTAGCTCATGTCTCTCTCCTTTTCTTTTCCCTTTGCTCGTCTGTTGTGTTTCTTAAATTCCACATATGAGGTATGTGGAATTTAAGAAACAAAACAGATGAACATAGAAGGGGGGGGACAAACCAGAAAACATACTCTTAACTCTAGAGAACAGACTGAGAGTTATGGGGGGGGGGGGGTGGTGGTGGTAAATAGGTGAAGGGGATTAAGGATGTACTTGTCTGGATGAGCACCAGGTGATGTGTGGAAATGTTGAATCACTATACTGTACACCTGAAACTAATATTACACTGTACATTACCTGGAATTTAATTTTATTTTTATTTATTTGAGAGAGAGAGAGAGAGAGAGAGAGAGCGAGCGCACAAGCAGGGGAGGGTCAGAGAGAGAGGGAGACACAGAATTCAAAGCAGGATCTAGGCTCCGAGCTGTCAGCAAAGAGCCTGACTGGGGAGGGGGGCAGGGGGGGCTCGAACCCACAGACCACAAGATCATGACCTGAGCCTACATCAGATGCTTAGCCGACTGAACCACCCAGGCGCCCCTAGAATTTAAATAAAAACTTTTTTAAAATACCAGAAGGGGGCACCTGGGTGGCTCAGTCAGTTAAGTGATCGACTCTTGGTTTCAGCTCAGTTCATGATCTCACGGTTCATGGGTTCAAGCCCCACATCAAATACCACAGCTAGCAGCATGGAGCCTGCTTGGGATTCTCCCCCCCCCACCCCCAGGTTCCCCATTTCATCTGCCCCTCCCCCGCTTGCGCGCGCGCGCGCGCGCTCTCTCGCTCTCTCTCTCTCTCTCTCAAAATAAATAAACTTAAAAAAAAAGAATAAAGAAAATTAGTACTTCTTAGCTTTAAAAAAACATTATGGGGGGACTTGGGTGGCTCAGTGGGTTAAGCATCCGACTTTGGCTCAGGTCACGAGCTCACAGTTCTTGAGTTCAAGCCCTCTGTCGGGCTCTCTGCTGGCAGCTCAGAGCCTGGAGCCTGCTTTTCGGATTCTGTCTCCCCTCTCTCTCTGCACCTCCCCCACTTGCACTCTGTCTCTCTCTCAAAAATAAACATTAAAATAAATAAATAAATAAAAAATAAACCAACTTTAAAGAAGTACCCAAATCACTAAAGAATTAGGTGCCAAGAGATGGAAGAAGTAAGGCAGTCATCTAAACCTCTCAGAGTAATTTATTAACTCTAAAGGTGTGAAAAAGGAAATTTCTGGCTTCTGCTTTGGGTGTAGAAAGCTGCAAAAAGCACTGCTCCCACAGTCAAAGAATCATCTCACCAGGCAATCTAAAAATTCACTCTTCGTAAACACATCAGATCACAGAAGTCACCGGGCAACCAATTCACCTCCAACTGAATGAAAGGCACTTCCGAAGAGAGGTGGGACACAAGCATTCGTTTAATCTAGAGAAGAGGCCATTTCATGTCAGACAAGCAGCCTAAGAAGAACTCAGTTGAAACCTTTTAACAAACTGCTGATGTCCAAGTGTGAGACAGTGTGAGAACACAGAACACCTGTGACCCAGAGACACAGGTAAGCTGCAACCCACTCAAAGCGTCTCTCTGCCCCCCTCTCTGGGCGCTCGCGCACAATGCTTGGGGCCGTGGGGACGAGTCTGGAGAATGTGCCAGTCACGGCCCGAAGCCCGGGAAGCAGAACAGCAGCAATATGGGGAAGGCGCAAAGACCCACCCAGATCTTTCTCGCTCATTTTCCCTGGTGGGCTGGTGAGGGCGGGACGGCAAGAAGGCACCTGCAGGGAAGACCAGCTGGTCATGGAGGAAGAGAAGGCGGGGAAAGGAGGCCTGGCCCTGGAGGAGGAGCAGGGCTGTGTTCTGGACGAGGACCACAACGGGCCTCCCCGGCCCGGCATGATGGCGGGATCCCCGAGAACACACAACCCAGAGACCAGAGCGCGTGGGGTCTGCCAAAGAGTAAAGCGGAAACAGAACAGAAAAGTTCTGCCAATCCATGCTCTCACCGCAACTCTCACTCATCACTCGTGAGGATACAAAACAGTAGAGCCACACACTGGAACACACTGTGAAATTCTCTTTAAACAAACTTACCTTTCTCCTCTCCCACGTATTTACAGAAGTGAAATGAAAATCCTACGTTCACACCAAAACCTAAGAGTGAATATTTATGCCAACTGTATTCACAATTGCCAAAAACTGGACCCAAATAGTCCCTAACAGGAAGTGGACGTACTGTGGTGGGTGCCTCCGGAAGACAGAATCCTGCTCAGCGATAAAAAGGAAACAGCTACATATATAAATGTACAGGTGATATATACAATGGCACAGGTGAGTAAAAAGGCCAGGAAAAGAAGTTAAAAAGGCCAGAATCAAAAGAATACATACCCTACAAGTCCATTTCTATGTTACTGCAAAGGCACAAAACTACAAGGACCTAACGCAGGTAAGCGGCTGCCACAGCCAAACAGGAATCAGGGACTTTTCAGTGAGATGGACTGTTCTGGATTTTGTTGTGGTAGTGGTCATGCCCCGGTGCACAACCGTCAAAACCCACTAAATGGGTGAATTTCACTGTATATAAATTAAACCTCAATTTTTAAAATTGGGGGGGAAAGTTGGGGGCCCAAGACAAAGGAAACACGAATAGGAAGCGTATGGCTAAAATAACTAGGGGCACCTGGGTGACTCAGTCAGTTAAGTGTCGGACTATGGGCTCAAGTCATGATCTCATGGTTCGTGCTTCTGAGCCCCACATCAGGCTCTATGGTGACAGCTTAGAGCCTGGAGCCTGCTTCTGTGTCTCCCTCTCTCTCTCTGCACCTCCCCCACTTGGGCTCTATCTCTCTCAAAAATAAATAAATGTTAAAAAAAAATTGTTAACTAAAGCAAGAGAATGCTAGATGAAAGATGCAAAGAAGTATAAAAATATGACAAAGCAGGGGCACCTGGGTGGCGCAGTCGGTTAAGCGTCCGACTTCAGCCAGGTCACGATCTTGCGGTCCGTGAGTTCGAGCCCCGCGTCAGGCTCTGGGCTGATGGCTCAGAGCCTGGAGCCTGTTTCCAATTCTGTGTCTCCCTCTCTCTCTGCCCCTCCCCCATTCATGCTCTGTCTCTCTCTGTCCCAAAAATAAATAAACGTTGAAAAAAAAAAAAATTAAAAAAAAAAAAAAATATGACAAAGCATTTATACTATTAAGACTAAGAAACCAACTGGAATGCTTAGTTTGAATTCTTTCAAAAATATATTCAGTACAGCAAAGAGATATGAGGTCTGAATCTTAAGGAAAACGATCTTAAAAACAAAATATAGGGGCGCCTGGGTGGCTCAGTTGGTTAAGTGGCTGACGTCGGCTCAGGTCATGGTCTCACAGCTTGTGGGTTCGAGCCCCGCATCGGGCTCTGTGCTGACAGCTCAGAGCCTGGAGCCTGCTTCCGATTCTGTGTCTCTCTCTCTCTGCCCCTCCCCCACGTGTGCTCTGTCTGTCTCTCAAAAATAAATAAAAATCTAAAAAAAAAAGAAAATTAAAAACAAAATATAATACATGATCAATGGGAAAAAATCATCAATCCAACAGAAAAAGTACTGCCTTCAGAGAGCTCATGTGATAATCACACAATCAAATGAACTGTTGAGAAATAACAAGTGCTACACTAAGAAAAAACAAAGCAGGATTAATGCGTAAAGTGTCACGGGGACTGTTTGCTTTGTCTTTCAGCCTACACTTTTATTGTGAAAAATGTCAAGCCTCCCCCAAAATGGGGAACAAGCCACGTATGGGTGAGGTGTCTACTCTACTTCCAAGTGGAGATGCCAAGCAAACGACGGAGAGGAAAGTCTGCGCCTCAGAGACAGGGGAACCCTGGAAATATAAGCGTGGAAACAGAAGGGTTCGTTGGCACGCAGACAGGACTTGGCCATCGCACTGGTAATGACCATTCCCAGCCAATGAGTACAGATGGCAGTTCACAGGCCGAGGACCCCAACTATAGAGGTACGGAGTGTCCGCAGAAGCCAGCAAAACCGTGAGGAGGCATGGGTGCCCAAAGCAAGAGTGAAAACATCTCAAGAAGATGGCAGTGGTCAACTGGTAAACGCTTTCATGCTTTTATTCACGTCTTTCACATGAGGTCTAAAAAACTCCAAGAATCAAAGCTGAATTGTACACAGACAGGTTTGAAAGAATGAAGAGAAGGAACGAGAGTATAAACTTACGTTTACAGGTAACTATCAAAAAGATCAATCGTTACGCTAGAAGCTCGGCGTTATTTCTTCAGCTAGGAAGAGCGAGCTGGGGATACTGTGTCCTGCTCGGAGGAGACGAGGGCCACGTGACCGTCTACTGCTCTGTTGTACGATCACCTAAGCCCACAGACGTGCTTTACCCCAATCACACACAGAGACATCAGTCACAAACCTAAAAGTACTTAAAAAAAAAAATTCCATCCGTATTTACATACCAAGCTTGTACTCTGAATTCTCTCTCTAGCCAACTCCCCGCCTGTCACTAATGCCCACGCCAGCTGCTTTCCTTCTCTGACCTGATTTTGACTTCTACACCAACAGAGACCAGGGAGCTCGCAGAGTCCTCAGACACCGAGCGCTCGAGGACTGGGACTGGCCGTTTGCTGATGTCCACTTCCGCTTCAGCATCCTCTTCTGCAGACTGTTCTTTGATTTCTGCTGTAAACAAGAGAATATAAAAAGTCACTCGTGCGCCGAAACAATCTTTGACGAATTCATCTATAAAGCGTACACTGCAAAAGAAGAATGAAAGAGCAACGGCACTACTTCATTAACGCAGGGAAAGTTTCTGTAAGTAATTGATGGCATGGCTTAGATTTACGCTCTACTGCAAAATGATCATCAAAACAATGTAAAACATGGCACACTGTTCTTTGTGCCAACTGACTCAGCCAAGTGTCATCTAGTAAAAACTGTTAACCTTATTTTTAGGATTATAGTGGTTCATCTATAGAACAAATGCATTTCAATGTAACTCACTTAAAATGTTGGGGGTGCCCGGTGGCTCAGTCGGTTAAGCATGTGACTCTTGATTTCAGCTCAGGTCATGATCTCACAAGATCAAGCCCCATATAGGGCTCTGTGCTGACAGTATGGGGTCTGCTTAGGATTCTCTCTTTCCCTCTCTCTGCCCCGCCCTCGTTTGCATGCAAGTGTGCGCGTGCTCTCTCTCTCTCTCAAAATAAACTTTAAAAAATGGTTCTTTACAAATAAAATCATTAATTTAAAAAAATCATTACAGTCTTAATTATCAGAGATTCTAAAAGTAAATGCTTAAACAGTGCCTGGGTGGCTCAGTTGGTTAAGCATCCAACTTCCAACTTCGGCGCAGGTCACGATCCCATGGTCTGTGGGTGCGAGCCCCGCATCAGGCTCTGTGCGGACAGCTCAGAGCCCGGAACCTGCTTCGGATTTTGTGTCTCCCTTCTCTGCCCTTCCTCCACTTGCACTCTTTCTCTCTCTCTCCCTCTCTCTCTCAAAAATAAATGAAAATGTTAAAAAAAAAATTAAAGTAAATAATTGAAATTCAGAGCACATCTGGACTCCATTGCCTTTTTCATTTATCCTCAAGACTCCAACCCCAGACACCTCACACATGCTCTATCATATCAGGAGGCAACCGACCAAATACCACGGCCTCTAGTATCATGCTTCTCTCTGAATAAAGTGACCCACCCCCTCTCTTAGACCGCATCACTGGACATTCCCAGGAACTGCCCTTCCACCGGCGCTCCAGACGCACCTCCACGCTCCAGTCGGTCCTTCTTTTCTAACTCGAAATTTACTGAGACCTTTCCCCACCACGACTCCAAACAAAAGAAACAAACAAAACGCACTTACAGTCCTTCAAGCTTCTCTTCTCCGTCTCTGCTTTCTCTTCCCAGTAAAATTCATGAAATGGGACTTTGGAGGGACTGCACCTTCTCTAACGGACAGCCTCCCACCGCAGTGCTGTTCTCTCCACCGCCACTGCCAGCAACGGAACTAACAGTCCAGGGGCTACCCGCAAACCTTCAAACTCTGTGGAAACTCATCTGGCACTAAGGACAGCCTCCTCCTCAGGGAAGTGTTCCTTCCCCTTTTCTAAGCGGGAGGTGTAACGGTTACTCCAGGCGTCAGAGGCGTAAAGACTGGCTCTCGAGTACCAGCTCTACCAGCTCCCATCTGTACAATTCATGGAGCCCCCTCTCGAAGTCTGCAGACCGACAACACGACCATATATCTCACGAGGTGGCGAAGGAAAATTAAATGACCTAGTATCTGTCTCTTCAGCTGTTTTCTTTCAGACCTCTAAGTGTGGAAACAGCCCCCGGGATGTCTTTTATGTGCTCTCTCTTCTTGAAGAACTTAATTGTTATCCAGGTTTTCAGTCTCCTCCGGACTTCATGGTCTTCAACTGCCATCTGTGGCCCCGGCCCCTCCCCTGAGTTGCAGACCTTACTTTAACTGCACTCTCGACATTTCTAGCAGCTTCAACACTAAATTCCACACCACATCTGATCTCGTATCTCTTCAGTCTGACTTTCCTCTGTGACTATCAAAATCTTCTAAATTCATAACGAATTTGAGGTAAGTATTTTGACAATTAATTTTGAGAACTATTAATTGTTCAGTTACAAAAACTACAAATAATCGTAAGCCTTGTCAAATCATAAAATGAATGATGAAATAAAGCATCGACCAGGCAGTCTGGGTTCTCCTATTTAAAACAGCATTGTTCTGGAGGGTCTGGCCGGCTTAGTCGGTGGAGTGTGCAACTCTTGATCTCAGGGTTGTGAGTTCGAGTCCTACACTGGGCTCAATTAAATTACTTAAAAATAAAATCTTTAAAATAAGTAAAAATAAAAATAAAATAGCATTCTTTCGTAAACCCGAAATAGAACAGTTAGCCATAAACCAAGTGCTTGTGGGCCTATCAATCAGATTGCCTATCTGATCTACCCCCAGCCACAAAACTGACACAGAGTGCCTAGAATCAAATCTACAAATATAAAATATATTTACAGCAAAGGATGATAAAAAGATTTGCAAACTTTACTAACATATTAAATTTCTTTATGACAAAAGACACCATGAACAAAATGAAAAAGGACATCAGAGATTAAAAGAAAATACATGTAGCTTTGCGCAGTGGCAGTATCGTAGCCAATGAGGTTTATCCGAGGCGCGATTATTGCTAATTAAAAGAAAATACATGTGATTTGTATACACCGATAGGTATTCAACCAGAATATGTAATGTAAAGAACTTCACCGGTGCACCAGGCATGGACAGAGGATAAAACCCATACTCTCTTTTACATGCAAATTGCAGTATGGCACTAACTTCTTAGCTACTGACTTTATTTCTCAACCTTCTTGGTAGCTAATCACGGCAAGTTATCACCAGCAGAGGATGACCAAAAGTCCCCATGCATCCTCTATGTCCCCTAACAGGAAGGGATTTGCCCTGGACTAAATGATGCTCCCTCTTTCCTGTGGGAAACAGGAACACAGACACATCAGCAACCCAGATGCAATGTTGCAGATGAGAACAACATTCTCGTGAAGGGCAGAGAAACAAGATGAAAGGAACGTGGGTCCAGAAACAACCACAGGGAGCAAAGATGACCCATCAGCCTGAACCTCTCACTTTCAGAAATTCTACATGAAAGAAAAATTAATGTGTTTTATTTACACCACTGAGATGCCCTGAGCACATGTTTGAGGCCTGTGTTATAGCACTTTAACCCAAGCCCCAATTAACACAGAAGCCAGTAAAAGGAGTGGGGAACTGCCAAAGCAAACACTTCAAATGTGGGTTGGTGATCAGGCAATGAGAAGTGATACTGGAGTCTGGAAATCACCTGACCCTTTTCATGCCGTATTTGGTAGATCTGTGATCCGCAATACGTTGGAGAGCAGATCGGTGCCTCCAGAGCCTAAAGCCCTAGGGGAGGCATCTGGAAAGATCCAAAAGTTATTTTGCGTTGCCTGTCCTCTGCCGCTTTTATGACCGAAAAGAGGAAGTAATACGATTCTACCAGACACATGGATTCCCTCTATTATATTCAAAGCACTATAAAATGACCATATTTAAAATGCCTTTGAGGAAGCATTTCCTTTCCACCCAGAGATGCCCTGAGCACATGTGGACATGCTCTTTTTGCACCATCCCCCTTCCTAGGCAAGGGTAAGAGTCAAGATAAGGAGAATAAGAGTACCTCAAAAGGTCACGAATCATAAGCCACACGGGCCAGGGTCATGCACCATTACATCTCCTGGCAGCATTCTTCTCCTCAGAGCCCACTCTGTTGAGCCTCCACCCCCAAACTGAACTCCATCCGACGGGGTGCAGCCTGTCTGCTCTCCGGTGTGTGCTGCTATCTACCACTTACAGCCTCTCGTCGAAATTTTTCTCCAAACTGTAGCACGATCCCAACTATTTCCTTATTTTCATCTCCTTCACAAGGAAAATGCACAACACTTTTAACATGTTTAGCAGCTCTTTTTGCTTATAACTAAGAGGAAACCAGTAGGCAGACTGTCTCTCCACGTGTGTCTGTCTCCCTGTCTCCCTCTCGTTCTCAAATTAGACCAGAAGGAGGTGGCAGGGTTAAACACGAATGTCAATGGTAGGTTCGCAGGTTTTCAGGTACGCAGTCCTTAGAAACTAGGCTCCCTGCATTTCAGAGGGGAAAAAACAGACTCAGACTACAGGGAGTTTGTGCTTCTTGTTTGGCTTGGTTTGTTTGTTTTAAGTGGGATCTGGAACGGGCCTGACCCACAAAGAAGGGAACAGTAAGGCAGGCTTCAGGAGTTCATGCTATTCTCCTTCTGCTTCCAGCTCTTACTGCCACTGAGTCGGCCCAGGATCCTACCCTGGATCTGCTGAAGGCACAGTAGGGATTGATGGATTTTTGGTTTGGACTTTGTTGTTCTGGTCATTTGTCTTCAAAGGAATAAGGAGAAATAAAGAGGAATCTCATGACCACTATCTGGGGGGCCAGAGCCAGCCACAAAATAGAAACTGAAAAAAGTTTCCCTAAATATGTGAAATGACACATAAAACTCTTCATTTAGCAGGATAAATTAGATCTTACTATCTGTCAAAGTCAAGGCAGGACAATTAAACTAATGTTTATGTCTCTCTCTTCTCCTGGCCCGAGCCTTCGAAAAGTTGCCAAAGTTTCCATCAAAAAGAATGAAATCTTGCCATTTGCAACTATGCGAATGGAACTGGAGGGGATTGTGCTAAGTGAAATTAGAGAAAGACAAATATCATATGACTTCACTCCTATGTGGAATTTAAGATACAAAACAGATGAAATAGGGGAAGGGAAGCAAAAATAATATAAAAACAGGGAGGGGGGCAAAAACATAAGAGACTCTTAAATATGGAAAACAAACTGAGAGTTGCTAGAGGGGTTACGGGTGGGGGGTGGCTAAACGGGCAAGGGGCACTGAGGAGGACACTCGTTGGAATGAGCACTGGGTGTTACACGTAGGGGATGGATCACTGGAATCTACTCCTGAAATCGTTATTGCACTATATGCTAACTTGGATGTGAGATAGATAGATAGATAGATAGATAGATAGATAGATAGATAGATAGATAGATAAAATAAGATCAAAAAAAAAACTGCCAGAGTTTCACAGCAGAATGTGAAACAGATTGCTCTGGTTGAAAATGATGTCATCCAGGGGCGCCTGGGTGGCTCAGTCGGTTAAGCGTCCGACTTCAGCTTAGGTCATGATCCCGCAGTCTGTGAGTTGGAGCCCCGCGTCGGGCTCTGTGCTGACAGCTCCGAGGCTGGAGCCTGCTTCAGATTCGGTCTTGGTCTCTGTCTGTCATCTGTCTGTCTGTCTCTCTCTCTCTGCCCCTCCCCAGCTCACACTCTGTTTCTCAGAAATAAATAAAAATGTTTTTAAAAATTTTTTTAAAGAAAAGAAAAAGAAGGGGCGCCTGGGTGGCGCAGTTGGTTAAGCGTACGACTTCAGCCAGGTCACGATCTCGCGGCCCGTGAGTTCGAGCCCCGCGTCATGCTCTGGGCTGATGGCTCAGAGCCTGGAGCCTGTTTCCGATTCTGTGTCTCCCTCTCTCTCTGCCCCTTCCCCGTTCATGCTCTGTCTCTCTCTGTCCCAAAAATAAATAAATGTTGAAAAAAAATTTTTTAAAAAAAAAAAAAAAGAAAGAAAGAAAAGAAAAAGAAAATGATGCCATCTAAATATCTAACCAGAGATGGTCTGGTGAAATGACTATAAACTCAGTGACAACTGATAGAATAGTTCTGATGCCAGTACTTGGTTATCCACAGTTCACTACTAAAAATGCACTCTACAACACCACCCTGTGCCTGTGTCTAAACCATAAAACGGCCCAGGCTCAGGCTCGGCTACTCTGCCAGCTTGCAGTTTTTGCATTTCAGAGCATTCTTTTCGTTCAAACGGCTAACAGCCCAAAACCATGAAATGGGAGTGCTTTTTACATATTAAAACTTCCAGTGTTCTATTTTTCTTTGATATAAAATATTCCATGTATCTTTCTCCTTATTTTGAACTTGATCTAAAATAAAGGCAACGCTGCTTGGTCAGAAAATGCTTTAAAGCCACAAAAGTCCACCGTGACCACGGGGATGACAGGGGATTTTATCCGTGGTCCTTACCTGTGTTTCCTATTGAACCACTAGGTGGCACATGTGCAGAGGTAACTACACTGAAGAACCTAATCAGGTGTGAGGAAGTTCCTAAGAGAACATGTACAGCCTGTGCGTCTCATTCAACGGCATTGCCTAAGAGCTGTGTAAATCTACGGGGTTACAATGGCAAATTAGATCTAACTCCTGCCCTTACACGATGCCATTCCTCCCATGACTCTTACTTAACCCCAAATGGTTGCTTTTGTGAATGAACAGCAAAAGGCTGTTTTAGTCTGCTGTATTAGTCAAAATCAAAGGCTTGGAGTCAAATGGTCCAGAATCTGCATTTCCAAGCAATGTGACCTTGGAAAGTCAGCTCAGCTCAATTTCAGTTTGTTAATCATTTAAAAGATAGCTAACACCACCTGGTATAAAATTGTCTTTAGGATTAGAAAAGACAATACGCGTAAAACATTCAGCCCAACGCCTTAAGTATATGGCAAATGTAGGTATGTGGTTGCTATTCTGATTATCTACATTCACACACTACATTTTATCTATTTACTTTCCCATCTAGTTGGGTATTACCCACTAAGATATCAAACTCTTCTTGATGTCAGATCACACATTATTAAATTATACTGTGGGAAGTGATAAGGATTAAGAGAATATTATCAGCTCCTGGTTCTGTGCTAGGAGGTAACAAATCATTATTTTAATTTTTTTAATTTTACTTTAGAGAGAGTGAGAGCAAAATAGTGTGGGAGAGAGGGGCGGACAGAGAGAGGCAGAATCTCAAGCAGTCTCCATGCTCAGAGCAGAGCTTGACACTGAGCTTGATCCCACAACCCTGGGATCATGACCTGAGACCAAAACAAGAGTGAGGCGCTCAAGCGACCGACCCACCCAGGTGCCCCAATAAATCATGACTTTATAATGATTTGTACCGAACAAAATTTGGAGTAACTACTGTGTACCACACCTTCTACTCAAATGGCAGCCTGTATAAAAATAGAGGCAGGGTTCCCATCCTGGATGGATCTAGTCAGTAGCTAGTGGAAGATAACAATAGGACAGCATACTTGTCAGGACGGATGTACAGGTGTAACGAGAATCAAGGGAAAAGGGGGGAGTACAGCTTAGAAGGCTTCAAAAAGGCATTCAAAGCCCAGCAAAAACTGAAAGGACAGGGGCGCCCGGGGGAGCTCAGTCAGTTGAGTGACTAGATCTCGGCTCAGGTCACAATCTCACAGTTCATTGGTTTGAGCCCCGCATCGGGCAGCACAAAGCCTGCGTGGGAGTCTATCCATCTCTCTCTCTCTCAAAATATATAAAAATTTAAAAATAAAAAATAAAAATAAATAAAATTGAAAGGACAAATAGAGGTATGCCTAATAGTTCTCTCACTTAATTCTTCTCTTCTAAAAAAGAATAGTAATAGCTGATATATTGTCCTCATTTAAAAGATAAGGAAACTAAAGTCGGACGGTGAAGCCAGCCTGAGACAACACATCTAATGGGGAGCAGAAGTGGGGTGTAAAATGAGGCTTGTGGGGACTCCACGGGGCAGGGCATCTTGCTACACCCACTGCCCAGCACAGTCTCTCCCCGAGTACGGAGCTTCCTGGATAGATTAATTTAAGGAGAAAGGTTAATATTTTACTAGCACCATGTTACGGAAGGAATCATTTGAAGATTCCTTCATGGAATATGAAGAATATGAAACGAAACCTGAAAATACGGTTTTTCTCTTTGTTTTTCAAGCACTGCTGGATAAAATTATCAAGATAGCATTTACCTCACAACCAAGTCGTAGAAATAATACGTTTTTATTTTGGACAATTAGGAAATTATTTCCTTCAAAGGTTAAATAATTCTTTGTATATACCCTAAAACTATATTCAGTAAACTCACCACCATAACCGCATAACAGACTATAAGATGTCAAAAATATTCCAGAGTCTTAAAAAAAAAAAAATTAAAGTTCCAGAGTCTACTTATGGCCTCCCTTAACAATACATAGCACATTCTTTCAAAGCACCCTCTTTGAATGAATTTTTAAACTGTATTTAATCTAGGGTTCTAGGATGTTGGGAGGGAAAATTCATTTTTATTTTACTAATCATTGAAATTTAGAATACTAAAAACTCATTTCATTTTGAATATATGCTCGAGCAGAGTGATACAGCGGTACCTGTGGCCCTGTCACCAACAGAAAGCAGGTAACTTCTTACCACATTCAGTGTTTGCAGATATATCATTTACCCTCATCATTACTTGAAAATTACAGTAATTATTAAATAGAAGTTACAATTTAAGTGTAAAGCTTTTAAAAACACGTTATACAGTTACAAATTTGGCTTTTACACTTTTCATAAAATTTCAATCTAATCATTTATCTATACAACCTTAAAAATTTTACTTTATTTATTTAAAAACTGTATTTGGAAAAGAGCCTGGGGTCAATGGCACTCCACTAGACGATGTGCTCTACAGAAACAGGCATCGTATCTGTTTTACAAACCATTCGGAGCAAAATCTGGATGACGTCCAATAACTGATTAATTATATATGATGCAATATCAAGGAAACAGACAAATCTCATTGTCTACATATACATAAAGAATCACAAAAAACACAGAGAAAAATACACACAGTATTTTACATGGACTAGTATTTACTAATTATGTTAGCAAACACCAGCATCTATTTTCTACCTGTTACCCAAATAATATGCCTTCTTTTATGCTTTAGTCAAACATTAAATAGAGAAAAAAATTATTTCTCTCTCCTAACCTCCTTTACCTCCACAAAATGGTGACACCATTCATGCTTCCCTTATACTAAGACTACAGAACAAAACACTGCTAAGAAAATGTGTAATCACACCCTTTCCGTCTTTTGAAACAGCAGTGGTCAAAATAAGCCTGCGTTCTGACAGTTGCATTTTCCGTTGTGTTTGTATCTCACTGAACCTAGTGTATCCCCTACATCCAAAATGTGTTGTAAAGTGGAAGAATCAGCACTATACACAGTCATCCCATCTTTATTCGCGAAAATACTTAAAATACTGACACTGATCAATAACATGAAGATAGTCACTACTGTCATAGAGCCAGGTAAAGATTTCAAACATAAGCAACCAAAAATAAATACACAAAAATGTAAAATACTGGTTTTCTCTTGGAGTTAACACTTTCACAGCTAACTTAGTCTCTTTATACTTATCCATAATTCTATAAATTTTCACAAATATGCATTATTGTTATCATTTTAATGTGATTTTTTAAAATGCAAACACAAAAGGATTAAGAATAAGAGTCCAACAATTATCAAGAACCAAAGAACACAGTGACATTAATTAAAACAGTAATTGTTAAAAGTTATCTGCTCTCTGGATATTTTAGTTGTTAAAAGTATGTCATTTAGTTTTCTATATGATTTTTTTAAAGTGTGTGGGTTTTTTTTTTTAAGTTTATTTACTTATTTTGAGAGAGACTGAGACAGCACAAGTACGGGAGGAACAGAGAGAGGAGGAGAAAGAGAATCCCAAGCGGGCTCCAGGCTGCCAGCGTAGAGCCCAATGCAGGGCTCGAACCCACACAGCCATGAGATCACGACCTGAGCCAAAACCAAGAGTCGAAAGCTTAACTGACTGAGCTACCCAGGGGCCCCTAAAAGTGTGTTCTTAATGGTTATTAATTGTTTGCAATTAATACAAGAAACTAAAAACCAACAAGTTAAAGATACATCTTCACCATATAATAGTTGTGTACAGCAATCTTAATCTTCTGAGTCTTTATTTGGCGTAAAAATTCAATGCAGATAATACAAAAAGAATACTTAAAGAAATATCTTGACAGTTAATGTTCAATAAATGCTTACCATATCCTAGGCGATGGTGTAAGTGAGTAACATGTGTTAACTTACTGAAGCATTACAATTATCATATGAAGATAGCTTCTAAGCCTGGGATTTTACACAAGCTACTAAGTTGGTCTGTTACTGTTTCATAGATGCTAGCAGAAGATACAGTCCTGGATCAAAGACAAAGGACTTTGGGGTGCCTGGGTGGCTCAGTCGGTTGAGCATCCAACTCCTGGTTTCAGCTCAAGTCATGATCTCATGGTTTGTGAGCTCAAGCCCCCCCCATCAGGCTCTGTACTGACAGTGTGGAGCCTGCTTGGGATTCTCTCCCACCCTCTCTCTCTCTGCCCCTCCCATGGTCTCTCTAAAAAATGAAAGACCAAAGGACTTTATTACTCAATGCACAGCAAGCAGCACAAGCAGGAGGATACCGCTGTCAGTTCCCTTTTGGCCCCTACATCTTATGGAGGCCACACCATGGGCCCAAATGAATGCCTGTGCTCACAGTGAACTGCGTTACAAGGAAGGAACAAAGAGTGTGGGGAACCCACTGCTTTTATAGTAAGCATTAAACATGCCCACTCTGTCCCTGAGGGAGGACAATGACTCATTCTACAAGGCTAGGTGCCTTTAGCACAAACCCTGAGAAATGGCCCGGATAAGGAACAGTCAAGGCCTACATTCTTGGCACACACAACAAGATATGTCAAGTGCAAGAGACCCATGGAGGAATATCTCCCAACAGCAGCTACTATCAACATTTCCATTTTACAGATAAGAAAGCAAGATAAGAGATTAAGGAACTTTGCTCAAGAATACAATGGGGGGGGGGGGGCGCATGGAGCTGGCTTAGTTGGTACAGCATGTGACTCTTGATCTCAGGGTTGTGAGTTCGAACCCCAGATTGGGTGTAGAGATTACTTAAGAATAAAATTAAAAAAAAAAAAAAAAAAGAAAAAGAAAAAGGAATACAATTAGAGGAGGAGCCTGGATTCCAACACAGGCAGTCTGACTCCAGAGCTGAATCTGCTAACCACTTCTCAGTGTGGTTAGTATGAGTTGAAGTGAAGAAATTAAAGAAAACAAAATAACTGCACAACTGCAAACAAGAGGGCGTACGTAAAGCAACAACTCTGAAAACTGTGTTAGCATGTGGAGGACCAACCTCAGAAAAATCTACAAACAGAAGAAGTGATGAAGGAAGATGAGTAACACATACAATGTGCATACTTACTACTGCTTGACAAAGAAAACGAAATGGAAAATATATTCAAAGATTCTGTGGAGGAGAACATTCTCCAAACAAAGGCAGGATCAAACCTGTGCACTTAATCTGCAGATCAAAGCAGCAGAAAAGAATGAGCTGCCCACCAGTCAGTTGCAGCCCTTCACAGGAGAAGCAGATAAAAGGTTAAGAAACAGATGGAGGGTTTCCACAACATGACCTATAAGTGTAACCTATGTAGTTAGAGACAGACATATGATCTAGACCGGTCCTAGAATTCTGTTTAGCTGATACACATGCATGCTCCCTCTGCTTTGATATGGATGAGAAATAACGTGGCACTCAAGACGGCATGTAGCCATCTTCTATCAAGAGAGGCTAGCCACAGAATGAAGCTAAATCAAAAAAAGAAAGAAAAGAAAAAAACAAAAAGACCAAAGAAAGAAGGATGGAAAGGAAAGAAAAAGGCAGAGAGATGCAATGAACCAGGACTTGATGAGTAGAATAAGCCTGAATAGGGTCACCTTAAACCCATGTCACCTCTGAGCATGACAGTATGTTGACCCATAGATTTCCTCCTTTCTTGTCCTTTGAATTCTATTATTTTAATAACAATATCTTAGCTGACCAAATATAATAAATGGATATCAAGTTTCATATACGATGCAAGAGGACAAAAGGGACTATACATTCTATTCAGTGCCCAGAAAAATTTACATAAGCCACATATTAGGATTCAAAGAAAACTCCCAGAGAATCTATTTCCTCTAACAGGAGACTAGGTAATTTGAAACAAGCCAACCACTAAAGACAAATAAGAAAGTTGACAGAAATACCTTAAAAACAAACAAGTCTTAAAAGCAACAACAACAAACATGAACAAGGCAGTGAGGAATTGCCAGATGAAGCTCCTGGAGAGAAGCAGTGAGGAAGGTGGGCCTCACACACCAGGCTGCATTTCCCACGGGCCAGTCGGCCCTCAGAAAGAGGCAACCGAGAGACTGCACTTCTGACTTAACCACAGACTTGGGCATGGTCCTAGAAGTCTACAACCATCAGGGAATGAGGGTTCGAGGATGGCAGGAGCCCCAGAAGGCTGGATGTTAAAGACTAAGAGTGAACCAGAAATAAACCAATACTTGCAAGGATTGCTACAAGCTGAGTCACATGCTCGGAACAGAAAATACACCCATGAAATCCAACTGAGGCGTCCCAGATTACTAGTGCCATTAAAGTACCTGGGGGAAAAAATCAGAGAAAAACCATCTGTGTAAAAGAAAACAGAACAAAGCAAAACAACAACAAAAAACCAACCCACAATTTTCTTCTATATATAATCTGTCGAATACACTGTCTGGTATACAAGCACATATAATCAGCTATGTGAGGAGACAAGGCAGCAAGAACAAGAGTGAGCAGAAACAATGGAAACAGAGGCTCCAGACACTGAAATAATCAAACAAAAACTCTAAGCCAACTGTATTTACTATGCTGAAGATAATAAGCCCAGGCATTAAAATTCTCAGGAATGGTTCTACCATAAAAAGTGATGCTGCAAATATGAAAGATGTTAAGAGATTTTAAAATAATAAATGGACTCGGTTCAAATGTTTACCAGCAGATTAGACCATGTCAAAAGGGGACATGTAAACTGGAACATCTGTTTAGAATGATCTGTCTAAAATAAAGAACAGAGGAACAAGTGCATTAAAAAAAATACAAAAAAAAAAAGACAATAAATGACAACAAATATAGTGACACAGTCGAATAAACATTTAATTAGAATAAAGAAAAATGTGGCAAAAGCAGTACTAGAATATATATCAGCTCAGAATTTTCCAAAACCAATGAAGATTTCAAGAAATCTCAAATTCCAAAATGTACAAAGTGTATAAAACCAACATAACATAAGAAAATTTAAAACTCGTAACAAAAATAAGGAGAAAACCTACACAGATACTGGAAATTTTATATGCGTTCTCGGACACCTCACAAGTCAAAGAAAAGATCCAAACTACAATTGAAAACAATTTAGAAAATAAGGAATAAGAGACGGAGTCAAGATGGGAGAGTGGTATGGGGGCCCTGAGCCTGTCTCCTCCCTAAACGCAGCTAGATCTGCATCTAACCATTTTTGAACACCTAGGAAATTGATCTGAGGATTAATGCAACAATCTGCATAATTTGAACCAGAGAACTTGGGAGGTAAGCAATGCAAAGAGGTGTAATGGGGGCAGAAAACCCATGTAGGCGTGGAGGGTAGGAAGCCATTTTCGCCCAGAGAGGACAAAGAGAGAAAGAGAAACGGGGAGTGTGTGGCGCCTCAGGACCACACAAGAAAAGCACTCCCCTGGAAAGTAGCTGGAGAGAACAGAGAAAGAGTGAAAACATTTGCAGGGGACTAGACAAGAAATCTGTTCCCCCTAAACCACTGCCAGGGAGAAAGGAGAGGGTTTCAGTACCACCAGGATTCTATAAACAGTGGGGTGCAGTATGAAGTTCTGGGGCTCAGGGCCCGGTGGTGTTCCAGTGAGGAAGCAGGGAAAATCCCCAGGAGCAGGCAGCAGGGTCTGAGGGGTCTGTGTGCCACAGGGAGAAGCGGTTCCCCTGCTTAGAGTGCATTAGGTAGAGGCTTTATGGCTTCCCCATGGGCAAAAGTCCCTGGCGAACCCTGGAGAGCAGCCACGTTTACTGATACTGGAACAAAGAGGCCAGACTGCAGCAAAACCTGTCTAGGGCTGTGTTGTGATCTGCCATCAACTCTGAGCATCTGCCGCTACACAACTGCTCAAACGTCATCTGGGACAAGTCAACACCTGGAAACTGTTCTGCGAGACTCTCCTGCAGGACCTGCGAGACCCTCCTGAGTGTGGGTCCAAGCGGGAGGGTTGTCTCTGAAGTATGGGGTTTTGAAAGTCCCATCTGAGGGGCGCCTGGGTGGCGCAGTCGGTTAAGCGTCCGACTTCAGCCAGGTCACGATCTCGCGGTCCGTGAGTTCGAGCCCCACGTCGGGCTCTGGGCTGATGGCTCAGAGCCTGGAGCCTGTTTCCGATGCTGTGTCTCCCTCTCTCTCTGCCCCTCCCCCGTTCATGCTCTGTCTCTTATGTCCCCAAAATAAATAAACGTTGAAAAAAAAATTTAAAAAAAAAAAAAAAAAAAAAAGAAAGTCCCATCTGAGATAAAACACTGGAGGGAAGGGCCAGCTGGCAGGCAGTCAGCTTAGAGACAGACAGGGTAAAGGCAGGGAACAGAATGAATCATGAGGCAAAGGAGGACTGCTTCACACAAAGGAGGATGTGTGAAGGCACAAATTCCCATGCCAAAAACTACTGAGCTGGGCGAAGCCATTTTCACCTCAAGCACAAGGATGCACACACGCATATACACACGCACATACACGGATCCACCACAGTGGGTTAAGCAGCCACCAAATGGAGAAGGAACTATTTATTACACCAAGCCCCACCCACCTGAGCCCTCCAAGCACATCGCCTAGAAGACCAGCACAAATCCCTTCCACAGGCTTAGCCTATGGACTATATTGTGCTACAAAATTTCAGTTCTAGGGGAAATTAAATATAACTTCTTTCGGGTTTCATTCTGTTTGTTTGTTCGTTTCTTCGTTTTCTTTGCTTCTACATTTGTTTATGTTGTTTTCCTTTTTCTGTCTTTTCTTTCTCTTTCTGGGATACAGAAAGAACTATTTTTTTATTTTTTTATTCTTATTATATAAATTTTTTTTTTAATTTTAAATTTAATTTTTTTCCTTTCTCTTTTTTCTCTTTTCTATCAAGTACACCAAAACACACCTAGGATCTAGCTTCTTTTATTTAATTGTTTTATTTTTAATTTAAACATTTTTTTATTTCTTTAATTTTCTTTCTCCCTCCAAAATGACAAGAGGGATAAATTCACCACAAAAGAAAGAACAGGAAGAAATGACAGCCATGGACTTAACACAGATAAGTAAGATGTCTGAACCTTTAAAACCATGATTATAAAAATACTAAGTGGGGTTGAAAGAAGCATAGAAGACACCAGAAAATCCCTTTCTGCAGAGATAAAAGAACTAAAATCTAACCAGGCTAAAATTAAAAATGCTATAACTGAGATACAATCTCAAATGGATGCCACAATGACAAGGATGGACAAAGCAGAATAGCAAATCACTAATAGAGGAACTAAAATTACGGAAAATAATGAAGCAGGAAAAAAAAGGGAAAGAAAGGCAAAAAGATCATGATGCAAGATTTAAAGGAGATAGTAACTTATTAAAGAGAAATAACATTTCTATCACAGGAGTCCCAGAAGATGAACAAAGAGAAAAAGGGGCAAAAGGTTTATGTGAGCAAATTATAGCTGAAAACTTTCCTGATCAGGGGAAGGACACAGACATCAAAATCCAAGAAGCACAGAAAACTCCCATTGGGCTCAACAAAAACCAAATATCACTAAGGCATATCATAGTCAAATTCACAAAATACAAAGAGAAAGAAAGAATTATGAAAGCAGCAAGTGAAAAAAGTCCTTTACCTATAAGAGAAGAAAGATCAGGCTCAAAGCAGATCTGTCCACAGAAACTTGGCAGGCCAGAAGCTGTAGCAGGATATTTTCAACGTGCTGAATCAGAAAAATATGCAGCCAAGAATTCGTTATCCAGCAAGGCTGTCATTCAGAATAGAAGGAGAGATAAAGAGGTTCCCACACAAACAAAAACTAAAGGAGTTCATGACCACTAAACCAGACCCACAAGAAATTTTAAGTGGGACTCTTTGAAGACAAAAAAAAAAAAAAATGACCAAAAGCAATAAAGACTAGGAAGGACCAGAGACCATCACCAGAAACACCAACTCTACAGGCAACACAATGGCACTAAACTCCTATCTTTCAATAATCACTCTGAGTGTAAATGGACTAAATGTTCCAATCAAAAGACACAGGGTATTAGAATGGATAAAAAAACAAGATACATCTATATGCTACCTATAAGAGACTCATTTTAGACCTAAAGACACCTGCAGATTGAAATTAAGGGGATGCAGATCTATCATGCTAATGGATGTCAAAAGAAAGTCCGAATAGCCATACTTACATCAGACAAACAAGATTTTAAAACAAAGACTGTAACAAGAAATGAAGAAGAGCATTATATTATAACTACACGGTCTATCCACCAAGAAGATCTAACGTTTGTAAATATTTATGCTGTCAACATGGAGGCACCCAAATAGATAAATCAATTATTCACAAACATGAAAAAGGAAATTGATAATAATACCATAATGGTAGGGGACTTTAAAACCCTACTTACAGAATGGATAGATCATCTAAGTAGGAAATCAACAAGGATACAATGGCTTTGAATGACATACTGGACTGGATGGACTTAACACTTATATTCAGAATATTTCATCCTAAAGCAGCAGAATACACATTCTTCTCAAGTGCACACAGAACATTTCCCAGAATAGACCACGTATTGAGTCACAAATGAGCCCTCAACACAAATAAATCGATATTATACCATGTATATTTTCAGACCACAACACTAAGAAACATGCAATCTAACGTTGGAAAAAAAAAATTTTAAAAAAAAAGGGGGGGGCGCCTGGGTGGCACAGTCGGTTAAGAGTCCGACTTCAGCCAGGTCACGATCTCACGGTCCGTGAGTTCGAGCCCCACGTCAGGCTCTGGGCTGATGGCTCAGAGCCTGGAGCCTGTTTCCAATTCTGTGTCTCCCTCTCTCTGCCCCTCCCCCATTCATGCTCTGTCTCTCTCTGTCCCAAAAATAAACGTTGAAAAAAAAAATTAAAAAAAAAAAGAAAAAAAGAAACATGCAATCAACCACAAACAAAAAAACCTGGAAAAACCACAAATACTTGGAGATCAAAGAACATTCAACTGAAGAATGAATGACTTAAACAAGCAGTTAAAGACAAAATTAAAAAGTACATGGAAGCCAAGGACAATGAAAACATGAAGGTCCAAAACTTGTGAGATGGAGCAAAGGTGGTCATAGGAGGGAAGTATATAGTAATCCAGGCCTTCCCAAAGAAGGAAGAAATGTCTCAAATACACAAGCTAACCTTATACCTAAAAGAGCTGGAAAAAGAACAGCAAATATAGCCCAAAACCATCAGAAGAAGGGAAATAATAAAGATTACAGCAGAAATCAATGATAATGAAATAAAAACAAACAAACAGTAGAACAGATCAATGAAACTAGGAGCTGGTTCTTTGAAATGATTAACAATATTGATAAACCCCAGGCAGATCTATCAAAAAGAAAAAGGAAATGACCCAAATAATCACATATGAAAGAGGAGAGATCACAAGCAACACCACAGAAATACAAACAATTGTAAGAGAATACAATGAAAAACTATGTGCCAACAAACTGGGCAATCTGAAAGAAATGGAGAAATTCCTAGAAACTCACAAACTGCCAAAACTGAAACAGGAAGAAAAAGACAATTTGAACAGACCCATCACCAGTAAAGAAATTGAATCGGTGATCAAAAATCTCCCAACAAACAAGAGTCCAGGGCTGTATAGATTCCCAGGGGGAATTCTACCAGACATTTAAAGAATTAATACCTATTCCTTCATAGCAATTCAAAAAATAGAAATGAAAGGAAAACTTCCAAACTCATCCTATGAGGTCAGCATTGCCTTGATTTCAAAACCAGACAAAGACCCCACTAAAAAGGAGAATTACAGACCAATTTCCATGATGGACATCGATGCAAAAATTCTCAACAAGATACTAGCAAACTAAATTCAACAATATATTAAAAGAATTATTCACCATGATCAAGTGGGATTTATTCATCAGCTGCAGGGGTGGTTCAATATCCATAAATCAATCAATGTTGACATCACATTAATAAAAGAAATCACATTAATAAAAGACGTGATACATCTTTCTTTTAATAAAAGAAATCTGCATCCATCTCTCAAAGGATGCAGAAAAAGCATTTGACAAAATACAGCATTCATTCTGGATAAAAAACCTCAAGAAGGTAGGTATAGAAGGAACATGTCTCAACATCATTCAGGCTATATACAAAAAAAGACGCACAGCTAGTATCATACTCAATGGGGGAAAAACTGAGAACGTTCTCCCCCAAGGTCAGGAACATGACAGGGATGTCCACTCTCACCACTGTTGTTCAAGACAGTAAGTCCTAGCCTAAGCAGTCTGACAACAAAAAGAAATAAAAGGCATCCAAATTGGCAAGGAAGAAATCAAACTTTCACTCTTCACAGACAACATGATACTCTGTATGGAAAACCCAAAAGACTCCACCAAAAGTTAGAAATGATCCATGAATTCAGCAGCCACAGGATAAAAAATAATGTACAAAAATCAGTTGCATTTCTATACACCAATGATGAAGGAGCAGAAAGAGAAATCAAGGAATCAATTCCACATACGATTGCACCAAAAATCATAAAATACCTAGGAATAAACCTAACCAAAGAGGTAAAAGATCTATATGCTGAAAACTATAGACAGCTTATGAAAGAAATTAAAGAAGACACACACAAAAAAACAGAAAAACATTCCATGCTCATGGATTGGAACAGATATCATTAAAATGTGTATACTACCCAAAGCAATTTACACATTCAATGCAATCCCTATCAAAATAACACCAACATTCTTCACAGAGCTAGAACAAACAATTCTAAAATTTGTATCAACCATGGGGCGCCTGGGTGGCGCAGTCGGTTAAGTGACCGACTTCAGCCAGGTCACGATCTCGTGGTCCGTGAGTTCGAGCCCCGTGTCAGGCTCTGGGCTGATGGCTCAGAGCCTGGAGCCTGTTTCCGATTCTGTGTCTCCCTCTCTCTCTGCCCCTCCCCCGTTCATGCTCTGTCTCTCTCTGTCCCAAAAATAAATAGAACCTTGAAATTTGTATCAACCAGAAAAGACCTCGAATAGCCAAAGTAATGTTGAAAAAGAAAAGCAGGGGCGCCTGGGTGGCGCAGTCGGTTAAGCGTCCGACATCAGCCAGGTCACGATCTCGCGGTCCGTGAGTTCGAGCCCCGCGTCAGGCTCTGGGCTGATGGCTCGGAGCCTGGAGCCTGTTTCCGATTCTGTGTCTCCCTCTCTCTCTGACCCTCCCCGTTCATGCTCTGTCTCTGTCTCAAAAATAAATAAACATTAAAAAAAAAAAAAAAATTTAAAAAAAAAAAAAAGAAGAAAAAGAAAAGCAAAGCCAGAGGCACACAATTCTGGACTTCAAGTTCTATTACAAAGCTGTAGTCATCAAGATAATATGGTACTGGCACAAAAACAGACACATAGATCAATGGAAAAGAATAGAAGGCCCAGAAATAAATTCACAATTATATCAACTAATCTTCAACAGCACAAGAAAGAAAATCCAATGGGAAAAAGACAGTCTCTTCAGCAAATGGGGTTGAGAAAACTTGACAGCAACATGCAGAAGAATGAACCTGGACCACTTTCTTACACCATACACAAAAACGAATTCAAAATGGATTAAAGACTTAAATGTAAGACAGGAAACCACCAAAATCCTAGAGAAGAAGACAGGCAACAACCTCTTTGACCTCTGCTGCAGCAACTTCTTTCAAGACATATCACTGGAGACAAGGGAAACAAAAGCAAAAATGGACTGCTGGAACCTCATCAAGATAAAAAGCTCCTGCACAGTGAAGGAAACAATCAACAAAATGAAAAGGCAACTGACTGAATGAGAGAAGATATTGGCAAATGACCTATCAGATAAAGGGTTAGTCTCCAAAATCTATAAAGAACTTATCAATCTCAACACCCATAAAACAATCCAGTGAAGAAATGGGCAAAAGACATGAACAGAACTTATCCAAAGAAGACATCTAGATGGCTAACACATGAAAAGATGCTCGACATCGCTCATCATCAGGGAAATACAAATCAACACCACAATGAGATACCACCTCACACCTGTAAGAATGGCTAAAATTAACAACTAAGAAAACAACAGATGTTGGCAAGGATGTGGAGAAAGGGGAACCCTTTTGCACTGTTGGTGGGAATGAAACTGGTGCAGTTACTCTGGAGAACAGTATGAAGGTTTCTCAAAAAATTAAAAATAGAACTATCTCAAGACCCAGCAATTGCACTACTAGGCATTTATCCAAAGGATATAGGAGTGCTATTTCGAAGGGGCACATGCACCCCAATGTTTATAGCAGTGCTATCAACAATAGCCAAAGTATAGAAATAGCTCAAATGTCTATTGACTGATGAATGGATTACAAAGATGTGGTATAAATATACAACGGAATATTACTCCATGATGAAAAAGAATGGAATCTTGCCATTTGCAACAATGTGGATGGAACTAGAATGTATGATGCTAAGCGAAATTAGTCAGAGAAAGACAGTATCATGACTTCACTCATAGGGAAAGGGAAGGAAAAATAAGATAAAAGCAGAGAAGGAGGCAATCTATAAGAGAGTCTTAAATACAAAGAACAAACTGTGTGTTGCTGGAGGGGTATTAGGAGGGGGTATGGGCCAAATATATAGCCCATATAGCAATCTATAAGAGATTCTTAAATACAAAGAACAAACTGTGTGTTGCTGGAGGGGTATTAGGAGGGGGTATGGGCTAAATGGGTGATGGATATTAAGGAGCACACATGTTGGGATGAGCACTGTGTGTCATAGGTAAGCGATAAATCACTAAATTCTACTCCTGAAACCATTAAAAAGAAGAAAAAGAAATAATAAAAATAACTAGTATTCAAACCTAGGGAACGCTATAAATCATGTTAAAAGACACACCAGCTTTAATCACTTTTTTTCATTAGTAATTAATGAAAACTAATTAAGTAAACATTTACTCCATAAGTTAGAAAGGATATCCACAAAAATTCCTAAATCTAACCTGACACAAATAAGTAAATTCAGCAAGATTGCAGAATACAAGGCAACCATATAAAAATAAGTCATATTTTTATATATTAGCAATTACAAGTGGAAACCATTCTTTAATGTATCATTTACCATAGCTCCCCAAGAAATGAAATAATTAGTATAACTCGAACAAAACATAAAGAGAATCTATATAAGAAATTTACAAAATGCCAATGAAATAAATCAAAAAACCCCATATGGAGAGACACGGCCAAGTTCATGTAATGGAAGACTACAGGCTTAACACAATTTCAGTTAAAATCCCAGCAGGATTATTTGTTTAAAAAAATTTTTTTAATATGTGGAAAGATGAAAGAAAAAATGGCTACAACAGTTTTGAAAAAGAATAAAGTTAGTAGAATAAAGTTCTAACACTTACAAAACTTATTTCTAGACAAAAGCCTATACATGACTGTTCAGAGTTTTTCAGATAGCTCAAAAATGTAAACTGTCCAAATATCTTTCAATAGGTGGGTTATATTACAAATTGTGGTACATCTAAACAAAGTACTATCACCCAGCAATAAAAAGAACAATCTATATTGATACATATAATAACAACCTGGATGAATCTCAGAGATATTAAACTAAATGAAAGAAGCCAGTGTCAGAAGATTACATTTTGTATGATTTCATCTAGAATTTTTTAAAGATTTTTTTTAAAGCAATCTCTACATCCAAAATGGGGCTTAAACCCACAATCTCAAGACCAAGAGTTGCGTAATCCACCAACTGAGCCAGCCAGGCACCCTGATTTCATTTATAAGGCGTTCTCGGAGACAAAATTATAATGAAAGAGAACAAATCAGCAGATGCCAGGGTTTGAAAGAAGGGGATGAGATGTGACTTTAAAGAGACAGCACAAAGGAGTTGGGAGGTAATAGTAAAGGCAAAACAAAACCAACAATAACTTCTCAGGGTTTTCAGCAGTAAGCTTTGCTTCCAGATCTACCAGGCTTGTTCAAATATCAAGATTAAATATCATGTCTCAAATAAACTACTGGGACCTCATCAAAATAAAAAGCTTCTGCACAGTGAAGGAAACAATCAGCAAAACTAAAAGGCAACCAACACAATGGGGGGAAGATATTTGCAAATGACATATCAGATAAAGGGTTAGTATCCAAAATCCAAAAAGAACTTAGCAAACTCAATACCCAAAAAAACAGGGGTGCCTGGGTGGCGCAGTCGGTTAAGCGTCCGACTTCAGCCAGGTCACGATCTCGCAGTCCGTGAGTCCGAGCCCCGCGTCGGGCTCTGCGCTGATGGCTCAGAGCCTGGAGCCTGTTTCCGATTCTGTGTCTCCCTCTCTCTCTGCCCCTCCCCCATTCATGCTCTGTCTCTCTCTGTCCCAAAAATAAATAAACGTTGAATACCCAAAAAAACAAATAATCCAGTGAAGAAATGGGCAAAAGACATGAACAGACACTTCTCCAAAGAAGACATCCAGATGGCCAACCGACACACGAAAAAATGCTCAACATCACTCATCATCAGGGAAATACAAATCAAAACCACGATGAGATACCACCTCACACCTGTCAGAATAGCTAACATTAACAACTCAGGCAACAACAGATGTTGGCGAGGATGCAGGGAAAAAGGATCTCTCTTGCATGGCTGGTGGCAATGCAAGCTGGCGCAGCCACTCTGGAAAACAGTAGGGAGGATCCTCAAAAAACTAAAAATAGAACTACCCTATGACCCAGCAATTGCACTACTAGGCATTTATCCACGGGATACAGGTGTGCTGTTTCGAAAGGACACATGCACCCCCATGTTTATAGCAGCACTATCGACAATAGCCAAAGTATGGAAAGAGCCCAAATGTCCATCGATGGATGAATGGATAAAGAAGATGTGGTATATATATACAATGGAGTATTACTCGGCAATCAAAAAGAATGAAATCTTGCCATTTGCAACTACGTGGACGGAACTAGAGGGTATTATGCTAAGTGAAATTAGTCAGAGAAAGACAAAAGTCATATGACTTCACTCATATGAGGACTTTAAGAGACAAAACAGATGAACATAAGAGAAGGGAAACAAAAATAATATAAAAACAGGGAGAGGGACAAAACAGAAGAGACTCATAAATATGGAGAACAAACTGAGGGTTACTAGAGAGGTTGTGGGAGGGGGGATGGGCTAAATGGGTAAGGGGCATTAAGGAATCTACTCCTGAAATCATTGTTGCACTATATGCTAATTTGGATGTAAATTTTTAAAAAATAAAAAAAAATTAAATAAAAAAAATAAATAACGCCCCCCCCCAAAAAAAATCATGTCTAGACTACAGGTAAAATGTAATATCCACTAAAAATCTCTCCCCATAGAAGGTACAAACTGGCTATGTAAAAACTCTAGAGAAATAGGCTTAACAAAGTCTAATGACCAAGGCAGAATTTCTGAAAAGGGGGAGTGCAGTAGGAATTCATAGAAAGAAAAAAAGGGGTGATTCTTAGAAAAAGACTTGGGTAACTGAGATCGGTCTATCCAAAGTGAAAGCCAACACACAAGCTTGCGCCCAGTTTGAATATGTTCTTCCTTCGTGAGAAATGAGATCCCCTAGGCAAGCCTCCAGTCTAGAATGAAGTAAGAGCTCTGGATAAAACTGTTACAATGCAGTCTGAAGGTGTCATTTAGCATAATATTAATTAAAAACATGGAAGGAAGGGGGTGCCTGGGTGGCTCAGCCGGTTAAGTGTCCAACTCTTGATTTCAGCACAGGTCATGATCTCACAGTTTGTGAGATCGAGCCACACATCAGGCTCTGTGCTGATAGCATGGAGCCTGCTTGGGATTCTCTCTCTCCCTCTCTCTCTCTCTGCAACCCCCCCCCCCAACCAACTCACGCATACACACATGTTCACTCTCTCTCTCAAAGTAAATAAACTTAAAAAATGTTTTAATTAAAAAATAAATAATAAACAAACATGGAGGGAAGGATTCAAGCAAATGCTCACTGACTCTAAATTCATAAGAATAGAACTGATTTATCAGGGATAATTTGAAAAAGTTCCCTCCAAACTCTAAATACTCTGTACAGCCTAGAGAGACTAACAAATCAAGTCAAAGTTCTACTAAAAAAATGTAAAATTGGGCAGAGTACGACGATACCTACCAGGGGGCTGATGGGGACCTATTGGTCAAAAGGTACAAAGTTGCAGTTTTATATAGGATCAGTAAGTCTAGAGATCTAATGTACCAACCTCATTCCCATATAGTTAATAATACTGAGCTGAATACTAGAAATTTACTGAGAGTAGATTTCAGATCAAAAGAAAGTAGGAGACATTATATTAATTTCAGACACAGCAGACTTCAGAGCAAGTAAAGTTATCAGGGACAAAGAGTATCATTACATAATGGTAAAAGGGTCAATTCTCCAAGAAGACATAGTGATCCTTTACACATATGCACCTAACAACAGTGTCAAAATCTATGAAGCAAAAATTGATAGAACTAGAGACAAATATATAAATCCACTGTTATATATGAGGATGTTAACACCCAACTATCAAAAATAGATCCAGCAAGTAGATAATCACTAAAGACATGGTTCAACCCAACACCACTATCAATCAACTGGATAAAACGGACATCTATAGACTACTTCATCCAATAACAGCAGACTACACATCCTTCTCCAGATCACATGGATAACACACCAAGAGACCACATTCTGGGACATAAAACACATTTAAAATAACAAAAATCATACAATGTCTGCCCTCAGACCACAGAGGGAATTAAACTGGAAAGACAGTTGGAAAATTCCAAAATATTTAAAGGTTAAAGAACATACTTCTACATAACACATGAATCAAATAAGAAATTTCAAGAGAATTTTAAATATTTTGAACTAAACAGTAATGAAAACACAACTTATTAAAATTTGTGAGATGCATTTAGTGCATGAAAGCAGTGCTTTGAGAGAAATTTATAGCATGGAATGTATATATTAGAAAAGATTTATAAGCAACCAATCAAACTAGAAAAAGGAAAGCAAATTAAATCCAAGTAAGCAGAAGATAGCAAATAATAATGAGAGCAGAAATCAATAAAACTTGAAACAGGAAATCAATGGAGAAAAATAATGAAACCAAAGAGCTGCTTCTTTGAAAAGATCAATAAAATCAGTAAGCCTCCAGCCAGGCTTATTGAAAGAAAAAAGGGGAGAGGACATAAATTATTAATATTAGAAATTAAAGAAAGAACCTCACTACAGGTCCTAAGGACATTAAAAGGACAGTAAAGGAATAAATTAACAATTCTGTGCCCACAAAATTGATAACCTAGATGAACTTCTTTGAAAGACACAATTTGCCAACACTCACCACAAGAAGAAACAATCTGAATATATCTATACCTGTTAAAGAAGTTGAATCAATAATTAATAACCTTATAAAACTGAGAGCACCCAGCCCTGATGGCTTCACTGGTGAATTCTACCAAACACTTAAGGAAGATATTATACTAAATCTCTACAAAGGAAACACTTCCTAACTCACTCTATTAGAACAGCATTACCTTAATGCCAAAAACAAAAACAAAGACATTGCAAGGAAACAAAACACAGTAACAAAATCTACAGACCAGTATCCCTTAAGAACATAAATGCAAAAATCCTCAACAAAATATTAGCAAAGTGAATCCAAAGACATACAAAAAGAATTATACACCACAACCAAGCAGAATTTATCCCAAGTAGGCAAAACTTGTTCAACATTGGAAAATAAATTAATGTAAAAAAAAGAAAATTAATGTAATTCATTGCATCTATAGGCTAAAAAAGAAAAATCACATAATCATATCAGTAGATGCAGAGAAAGCATCAGACAAATCCAACACCCACTCATGATAAAAACTACTCTCAGTATACTAGAACTTCTTCAACTTAATAAAGAATATCTACAGGGGTGCCTGGGTGGCTCAGTTGGTAGAGCACTGGACTCTTGATTGCAGCTCAGGTCATGATCTCATGGTTCATGGAATCGAGCCCCACATCAGGCTGTGTGCTGACAATGCAGGGCCTGCTTGGGATACTCTCTCTCTCCCTCTCTGCCCCTCCCCTATTATCATGTGCACTCTTAAAATAAGTAAACGTTAAAAAATTAGTATCTACAAAAAAACAAAAACAAAAAACCATACAGCAACACCATATTTAATGGTTAGAAACTTTCCCACTAAGATCAAAAATAAACCAAGGATGTCACCCTCTCACTACTCCTTTTCAACTTCTTATAAGAAGTTCTTATAGCTATTTGTACAAAGACCAGAACAGAAAATAAAAGGTATACTGATTGGGAAGGAAGAAAAAAAATGGTTTTTGTTCAAAGATGTCATGATCATTTATGTACAAAATCCAAAAGGATATGCAAAAACAAAAACCTTGGAACTAACAGGCAATTATAGCAAGGTTGCAAGATAACAAGATTACTGTACAAAGTCAATCACTTTTATATACACTTTATATATATATATATACATGTATATATATACACACACACATTTATATATATATATATATGTATATATATATATAGTAATGAACAAGTAGAATGCAAATTTTTTTAAATATCATTTATGTTAGCATCTCCCCAAAATCAAATACTTCTGTATAAGTCTAACAAAATACACATAAGATCTACATGATGAAAACTACAAAACTCTGATGAAGGAAAATAAAGAAGAACTAATAAATGGAGTTATTTCATATTCATGGATTGGAAGACTCAATATTGCTAAGATGTTTGTTCTTCCCCATTTTATCTATAGATTCAAGGCAGTCTTAATCAAAACCCCAGTAAGTTATTTTGTGGATATTGACAAACTGATTCCAAAATGTTTACAGAAAAGCAAAAGACTCAGATTAGCCAACAACATACTGATGAAGAACAAAGTTGGAGAACTGACTTCAAGACTTACTAGATAGCTACAGTAATCGAGAATGTATAATTTTGGCAAAAAAGTGAATACATTAGTAGTATGGTACAGAGAAGCCAGAAATAGACACAAATAAACACTTATCTGGTCATTAAGACAAGATGCAAAGACAATACAATGGAGAAGAAAAGTCTTTTTGAACAAATGATGCTGGAAAAACTTAACGCCTGTGCACACGCATGCACGTGCACACACACACACACACACACACACACACACACACACACACACACACAATCTCAACACAGACTATATACATCCTTCACAAACGTAAACATAAAAGGGATCACAGACCTCAATGTTAAATGCAAAACTATAAAATTCTTAGAACATAGGAGACAATCTAGATGACCTTGGGTTTAGCAATGATTTTTTAGAAACAAACCAAAGTCATGATACAGGAAAGAAACAATTGATAAAAAGGACTTCGTTAAAATTAAAAGCTTCCACTCTGCTTAACACATTGACAAGAGAATAAGAACTTAAGCCACAGACTGGGAAAAGACACATCTGATAAAGGACTCTTACCCAAAATATACAAAGAACTCCTAAAACTCAACAATAAGAAAATTAACAACCTGATTAAAAAATGAGCTAATAAATTTAACAGACATCTCACCAAAGATATACAAATGGCAAATAACCATACTAAAAGATGTTCCACATGATATGTTACCGGAGAAATGTAAATTGAAATGGGAAACTATTACACACTTATTAGGATGGCCAAGAACAGACACATGAAAAGATGTTGGATGTCACTCATCATCAGGGAAATACAAATCAAAGCCACACTGAGATATCACCTCACACTGCCCAGAGTGGTCAAAAAATGAACAAATCAGGAGACTACAGATGCCGGCGCAGATGTGGAGAAATGGGAACCCTCTTGCACTGTTGGTGGAATGCAAACTGGTGCAGCCGCTCTGGAAAACAGTGTGGAGGTTCCTCAAAAAATTAAACATAGAACTACCCTATGACCCAGTGATAGCACTAATAGGAATTTATCCAAGGGATACAGGAGTGCTGATGCATAGGGGCACATGTACCCCTATGCTAAGAGCAGTGCTTTCAACAACAGCCAAATTATGGAAAGAGCCTAAATGTCCATCAACTGATGAATGGGTAAAGAAGATGTGGTTTATATATACAATGGAATACTACTTGGCCATGAGAGAGAATGAAATCCTGCCATTTGCAGCAATGCGGATGGAACTGGAAGGTATTAGGCTGAGTGAAATAAGTCAGTCAGAGAAAGACATATCATAGGTTTTCGCTCATACGTGGATGTTGAGAAACTTAACAGAAGACCGTGGGGGAGGGGAAGGGGAAAAAATAGTGACCGAGAGGGAGGGAGGGAGGGAGGCAAACCATAAGAGACCCTTAAATACAGAGAACAGAGGGTTGATGGGGGTGGGGGAGAGGGGAAAATGAGTGATGGGCATTGAGGAGGGCACTTGTTGGGATGAGCGCTGGGTGTTGTATGGAAGCCAATTTGATAATAAATTAAAAAAAAGAAGTTGGAGGAAGAGGAGGAGGAGGAGACTCAGCAACACTGACAACACCAAACGCTGGAGAGGACAGTGAGCAAAAGGAACTCTCAGTCACGGCTGGTGGGAGTGCAAAATGGTACAGCCACTTTGGAAGACAGTTTGGCAGGGTCTTACAAAACTAAACATACTCTTACTCTTACCACATGATCCAGCAATCATGCTCCTTGGAATTTACCCAAAGGAGCTGAATACTTACTCACATTCACACAAAACCTGCATGTGGATGTTTCCAGTAGCTTTACTCATAATTGCCAAAACTTGGAAGCAACCACGATGTCCTTCAGCAGATGAATGGATAAACAAACTGTAGTACATCCCAACAACAAATATTATTTACTGCTAAAAAGAAACGAGTTCTCAAGTTATGAAAAGACATGCAGAAAAATTAAATGCATAATGCTAAGTGAAAGAGGTCAATCTGAAAAGGCTACATACTGTATGATTCCAACTGTATGACATTCTAGAAAAAGCAGAACTATGTAGACAGTAAAAAGATCAGTGGTTGCGTTGGGTTAAAGGGGAGGGAGGGATGAACAGGTGGAGCACAGAGGGGCTTTAGGGGCGTGAAAATACTATATAACACTATAATGACAGATACACAGCATTACACACTTGTCCAAACTCACAGAACATACAGCACGAAGAGGAAACTATGGGTGATAATGATGTATCAATGCAGCTCCATCACTTATAACAAATACACCATGCTGGTGGGGGGGTGTTGATAACGACAAAAGCTATGCATGTGCAAGGGCAGGAGGCATACAGGAAATACCCCTGCCTTCCACCCAATTTTGCTGTGAACCTGTAACTGCTCTAAAACTAACGTCTGCCGATAAAAATTATGCTAGAGGGAAACTGAAAGCATCGATGTGAACAAGGACTTATTTATAAGCACATGCATACACTCTCACATCTGTGTAGTAACTAATATCACTAAAATGGACTAACATAACTAATTCTCGATAAAAAACAATACAATATGCATCCTTAGAGCTAAAAATCTCTAATCCTACTCTCCACTAAAAAGAACTAGGAGTCCTTGGGGAACAGTCGATTTCATATCCTGGGACAGAGAAAATTAAAGACAGACCTGAAAAACACTGCTGCCAAAGAGCAATGAGCTTTGAAACATTTTGAGATGATACTGAAAAGGGCTTAGAAGCCAGCTGCAAAGGGGCTCCCACTAGCCAAACTACGACAACTTAAATAGTCAAAAGAAATTTTTAATTATAATTAGCTAAATCATAATTAACCAATTATAATTAACTAAAACAAGTTTGCAAAGCCCTGATTATGTAATGATTCTCCAAGAAAAGTGGAATTTCTCGTAAGTACCTTACACTTCATTCAGGTTGATTTTATTTACACACGAAAAAGCAGACTAGTAACAAAAAACATAGGATTTTCTTAACATAAAAATGTAACAAACTGATCTGTGAAATTTCTTGCAACTTCCCCAATGGCCACTTGTAGGATACTCATTCTTACCACCTTACCCCACCCACACACAAACCCCCATACTCATTTTAATAAACACTCTTGCATTACTACACATCATTAAACAGATGTACCAAGGCACAAAAGTCACAGATATAAGGGACTTTACAATAAACCTTGGGCCTTGAGACATGCACAGAGATAGTAAAGCCTTGCAGCCAACTCAAGTGTGGTTTTAAACTTATTAGAAACGCATGGAACCCTTCTCTTTGCTTGGGTTTATTTGTAGCTTAGTAGTTTTTGTTTTTTTAAGTTTTATTTATTTAAGTAATCTCTACACCCAACATGGGGCTCAAAACTCATGACCCCAAGACCAAGAGTCACATGCTTCTCTGACTGAGCCAGCCAGGCACCCCTGTAGCTTGGTAGTTTTAACAACTATTCTCTATTCTTTGCTTTACTAGTCTCCTTACCTTGTGTGTTCACTAAAGCAAGTGGACAAAGGTCTTTCCAAGCACAAAGACAGCAAAAACTAACTCACTTGATTTTATTTAACTTTAGTATAAAGGCCAGAATAAGAAAAATACCCCGCTCCTGTTAAAACAGTTTACTAAACTTTATTTGCCTTGATGTCTCATAAGAGATAGCATAAAAGACAGTCTACTTGTGGGGCTTACTACTCTAAACATAAGAAAACATTAAATGTTAGAATTTTAGCTTCGTGGTGATGTTCTAAGTATAGCACTAGCTTAGAAATACAAGAGAAACTGTAAGAATGCAACACTCGTTCTATTAGTGAACTAAAGCCTACTATGTGTCTGGGAGTATTCTAGGCACTGGGAATAAATCCATGAACAAGCCAAATCCCTAACCTTGGGAAGCTTACAGTCGAGTGTGGAAGACACACAATAAACCACTATCTAATACTATGTCCTATCTGTTTAAATACTAAGAAGAAAAGTAAAGGAGAAACGGACAGAGTGACAAGCATTAGACAAGTTGGCCAAGAAACGCCTGTCTGAGAAGAGAGCAAATGAGCGGAGACCTGAAGGAAGCCAGACAATAATCAGTATGAATATCTAGGAAGGGGGGGGAGGGGGCTCTAAGCGGATGTAAAGTGTAAAAGCCTGTTAAAGGAATTGGTTAGTGGCCTCTGGGAATAGCAAAAAGGCCAGTACGGCTGGAGCCCAATGAGCAAGGGGGAAAGTAGAAGATGTCATTGGACAGGTAGCCAAAGTCAGGCTAGTACAGGGTGAAAACCATGATATAGGAGCTTTGGATTTTATTCTAAGTTTCACTGGAGGCTATGTATGGTTGACAGAGGGAAGTAAAAGACCCTGAGTTTGGCCTGAAAAGATCCCTGGCTGTTCTGTGGACAACAAGACTACAATGAAGAGCAAAAGCAAGGAGACAGGAAGCTCCTGGAGCCACCCACACAAGCAGCGCTGGCGGACAGTAGAGACAGAGGTGGAAAGCGTCTGAAATAGGATCTATCGTGAAGGTGCAGACCAAAGACTTTCGGATGGGCTCCATATTTTTTAGCCTGAAAGATGCATGATGTCATTTAAGGAGATGGAAACACCGGAAGAGAAGGTTTCAGGATAACAAAAAAATAGCACTGCACAGGACACCTTAAGTTTAAGATCCTCTTTAGACATCTAAGAGCGGATGTTAAGAAGAAAGCTAAAGATACAGGCTGTGCTCAAAGCAAGAAAAGAGCCAATAATATAATTTTTGGAATGAAGAGCACATAGATAATATGTAAAGCAACTAAACTGAAGGTGAGCAACAGACAATGAAGAGAGACCAGCGATGCAGGAAAATAGCCAAAGAATGTGGTGTCCTGAAAGTGAAGCGAAAAAACAGTCACTACTGAAAGCGGTTAGCTGTGTGAAACGACACTGAATAGGACACTGTGTGAAGGCAGACAAAGAGTAAAAGCTGGCTGTGGCAGTATGAGATCACGGGCAACACCGACAAGAACAATCTCTAACAAGTGGGGGGGAAGAAAGCCTGACTCGGAGGAGGGTCATGAGAAAGTGGTCAAAAATGAGCAGCAGCCAGAAGTATAGACAACTCCTTCATGGACTTTTCCTATAAAGGTGAGCAAAAAATCGGCGGGGGGGGGGGGGGGGGCGCCTGGGTGGCTCGGTTGGTCGAGCGTCCGACTTCGGCTCAGGTCATGATCTCACGGTTCGTGGGTTCGAGCCCTGTGCATTGGGCTCTGTGCCGACAGCTCGGAGCCTGGAGCCTGCTTCGGACTCTGTCTCCCTCTCTCTCTGCTCCTCCCCGGCTCACACTCTGTGTGTCTCTCTCTCAAAAATAAATAAACATTAAAAAGTTAAAAAAAAAAAAAAAAAAAGCAACATAGTACCTGGAAAGGGACCTCTGATCAAGGGAGGGTGTTTGTGTTCAGGAAAGGCAATACTGCAGCACGTTCAAATGCTAATGGAAATGATTCACTGAGACAGGAAATGCATGATGCAAGAAGCCAAGGAAAAGGAGGGTGCAAGGTCCCTATGAGAGGAAGACAGAGAATCCAGGACATGCAGCAGAGCTGACCTTTGATAACCAGACGTTTCACCCCTAAATTTTAACAGCAGTGAAGGTAAAATACATGGAAGGGACTACAAGCGGGAAAGAAGATGCGATGGCGGGTAAGTAGAGCATCTCTTCCCTGGTTACCTCTATTTTTTTTTTTCCATTGAAATAAGCAAGATCATCAATAATTTAAGAATGAAAAATGGGAAGAGGTGTTAGAAGTTTGAAAAGAGAAGAGAAGGTGATGAAAGAATCATCACTGATACTGGGAGAGGAAATTTCTAAGTACACGTGGAATGAGTGTAGGGTAGCAATCATACGCACTTGAGATTTGAAGTCATAAATTTAAAATGAAACCAGTGACCAAGTTTATGTTTTTCTCCAGCCATTTTCAGCTGCTACATTGCAGAATTTAGGTTTTGTAATAAAAGGAAACCAATCGGAGGGTGGTAAAAAAGTTAAAGTTGAGACGATGACTCCAACAATGGGTCACAAACTCGGAGCTAGTGGAGGAGAGTAACAACCCATCGCTAAGATCACTGGATTGGAGGACTCGACATGGTTGAAGAATTATGATGTGAGAATACTGGGAGAAAACGAGCTGGAAAAAGAAGGGGTAGCAGTCAGAGGGTAGGACAGTTGATGCCGAGATTCTGGAAGTGAAACAGCAATCCTGATAACAAGCGAGACGACAAAGGCTAATAATGTAGGACCTTCTTATGGCCCTACATTAAGAGGACTGAGATGGGTTGCAGAATAGGAACTTTAAGGAAATCCAGGAGCCAAGAGGTCTGGGTACTGAACAGATTATTAAAATCACAATGGGAGGAGCAGGGGAAAGCAGAAAGGCAGATGCTAAATTTTTAGAGAATGAGGGAAAGTACTCGGGAAGACTGCTGTTAAATGCCCAAAATGGGGCCTGTGGCACAGTCTGGTAGCACTGGTTTAAAGCAACTCATAAGCAATCGCTATGTTGAGAAATGTCACTTAAGACTTCAAAAAGACCTTCCGCTAGAAAGTAACAGTATACAGTACAGAAAAAATTTTAGGAAAAAAATCCTGAAAAGTAACTAGTGGGGCACTTCTATAAATTCAAGTTTAAACCAATGTGGTAACAAATCCGCAGCAAAATGGCACAATGTGGAACTGTGCATTCCAAGCTACAGCCGGAACTCTACCTACTGAGACCCTACTGGAAAAGAAAGAGGGATGAGAACTGGAGAACACGAAGGCCTTCCAAGAATTACAGCTGTAGAGCACCAACACACTGGCGAAGTATCTTACGGAAAATTGTGTTTCAAGATACAGCAATTTCTAACGTTTCTCTAAAAACTGTATGACATTCTGTGAGCAACAGGAAGACAACATTCAACTTCAGAGAAAAAGCCGATCACTATGTCTAAACTCTATCAAACAACGGTTAAAAACCACTGCCAACGAGAGACCATCTCACATAGATGCCTTCTGAATACAATATGAAACCTCGTCCTTTTGACATTTTAAATCACTAACTCTATAAATTTTGGAAGTATCTTCCCTTTGCAGATCCACAATACACATTAGCTTCTTTAAGGCACCTAAACGTCCAAAAGACCAGAAAGCATTTGGTCTGGTTTAACCCAGCATTTCACAATACCATTAGTTAATGGGGCATATTTTTCCCCTCACACATATATTAACACAATAGGCTCCAAACAAACGCTGAGTGGTTCATAAAAGAAATATACTACAAACTATCAAACTGATGACCTGGAACTACTGCTTAACCCAGTTTTAACTTTGCTTCAATAGAAACATTTCTCTATAGATATTAAATACTTTCCACTAAATCAGCACTGTCAGGAAAAAAAGAGAACTCAGTTTTTTCACTGTCATAACCTATCAAACTACTTCAGCAGATGTAAATTTTAGAACTCAGTATACAGACAAATGCTAATTGTGCAAATTATGATGTACACTTTTAAAACTCTGTTAAGTTTGATACCTGTATCCACAATATTTTCTGTTTCTGTTGTCTCCAGTCCATCCATGCTGTCCTCATCTTCCACTGTAATTTTTCCTCTACTTCGAGGCCTATATAGAAATAAATACATAGAATTATAAATGTTAAGGCTTATAATTATATTTAACATACATAAAAAGTTGAAGGTATACAAAATCAAACAATTTAGGCAATTTTAACTACATTATACCATATCAAATGGCAAATATAACACTTTAGAGTCATTTCTCCTTCAAACCCAGCCCTTCCTTACACAAATGTGAATACAGCCCAGAATGATACATTTTGTCATCACAACTCACTTTTTAAAGTATTCTTTATTTTAGGCCCTGTTCCTCTCTTGAGCTGACCGTGAGATGACCCTCTGTCTATACCAGGAGTTTTTTAACCACCTAATGAACTTGAACTTCTTTTCAAAGTTCATACACCAGGTTACATACCTCTCTACCTAGTGAAATTGAGTAGTGATGCCCAGAGAAGCGTATTTTTAAGATGCTTCCATACATAAAAGTGATGCAGACCCTTGCAAACCACTCAAAAAAAAAATAATAAATTCTGTAAATGTTGAACATAATCTAATCACACACCTTACAAATGTGGTGCAACTTAATTTACAAAATTCACTTCAGTAAAGTAAAATAAACACAAGAGTCATGAAAAAGTGAGTCTCTGACTTAATGCAATTTTTTAAAATGCCTTTAAATTTTGTGAAGTCTCAGAAATTAAGGATAGAAATTAGTCCAAAAAAATCCATTTTTAACACATAAAATAAGAAAAACAAGAAATTATATATTTTTAAAACTTAGAAATTGACAGCAGTATTCAATTTCAGAGCTTTAAATTATTTCATTACTCAAAAAGTCACAAAACTCACTATTTAAGAGGAAAAACACTCAAAAGAGTAGAAAACAATAAAGGATTAATAATAAGAAAAAACTAAACAAAAGCTTTTTTAAACAATAGAAAAATTAAAACAATAGAAAACAGAAAATTTAAATAGGAAATCTACTTAAATCTTTCTTTTAAATGATATTAATCAAAAACAATAAAAGAGATGTAACATGAGAATTTTTTTAAGTTAAAGCAATCGAAGTCTAAATGATTTTCGATATGAACTATTGCAAATTGTCAAAAGGTCACTCCTACCCACAAAAGACTTCAAAAGAAAACACTTGGAACCAAAATCCTAACAAATATATCTACAAACTATGGTTGGGGAAGAAAAAAAAAAAAAAACTAAGTAAAATAATAGTAAATATCACCAAAATGAAAGTATGACTTAATATTAGAAAGAAAGTATGATTTAATATTAAAAATTAGCTAATACAACAGATCAAGCAGCCAAAACAGCATCGTTTCAAACTTCATGAGGGAAGGGGAAAGAAACAGAACTAAGTAAGAAACCACATGGACTGGGTAAGAAGGTGACTGGGGCTAAAGGATTCCAAGGTTCATTTTAGGGCTCATGGAAAAAGGGAAAGGATATTTAGCTTTAGAATTTATTAAGTAGTTATGTTTAAATTTAAAAGAAAACTTTACAACAAAGGGCAAAGAAGAGATGAGGAACATTTGACCAAACCAAAATGGGCCAAAGGAAAAATAAAACAATATGTAATAGACAGAAAATAAAGTAACAAGATAAAAATTAAATACAAATGTAAGTTTTCACAGTAAATGTAAGTGGCTTAAACTTGGCTGCCATTATTTAATAATAAAAAGATTAATTTACCAAGATACCTCAACAGAACTTCTCACATTTTGTAAAGCAAACATTTACACATCAAAGAGAAACTGATAGATTCACAATCATTATGAAAAATGTTCACATCCCACTCTCAGAAATGGAGATGAAGAATAGCTAGAAACATCTTTAAACAATTACTCGGACAACATATTTAACAAGCATCATTAGATGATTCGCTCAATCCTCCTGTGTCTGGCTCTGTTAAAATACAGGATACAGGGTTAAACAACAAAATCTCTGTCTTCACTAAACCACATTCTAGTGAGAAGAAATATGTTACTCTTCTAAACAAACAAACAAAAAATACATATAACATCAAGATAATATGAAGGAAAACTATAAAGCAAAAAATGAGGGACTAACTACAATTTTAATTAAGATAGAGGCGCCCGGATGCGCAATTAGCGTCCCACTTCTGCTCAGATAATGATCTTGCAGTTTGTGAGTTCAAGGCCCGAGTTGGGCTCTGTGCTGACAGCTCAGACCCTGGAGCTTGCTTGGGATTCTGTGTCTCCCTCTCCCTCTCTCTCTCTCTCTCTGCCCCTCCCCTGCTCGCTCGCTCTCTCTCTCTCAAAAATAAACATTTAAAAAAAATTTTAAAAGAATTATAAAGATATTCATAAAATAAACTTTACAAAATAAAATTTTCTGTAAAGAGACAGTTCAGTAGAGACCTGAGGTACAACACGAAGCAAACCACGCAGATATCTGGAAAAAGAGCACTACAGTAGAAGGAAGAGGCAAATGCAAAGCTACTGACATTAAGAGCATGTGAGGGTTGGAAGAAGAGCAAAAATACACTGTGGCTGGAACAGAGTGAGTGAGAAGGGCAGTAAGGAGATAGAAGGTCAAAGAATTTTCTTAATAAAAGGAATCTGCTTTTGTAGAAACCTATAGACAAATATAAGGACTGTGTACAGAGAGATTGGAAATTCTTGAAATTATCCCAACATAACTGCTACAATGGAATAGACAATAAGAAACTAGTTCAAGAGATACTATGGAGGCAGAATTTTAATCTTTCCTTTATGATTCCTCATGATTATGAATACTCATTGTTAAAGAAATTGAAACATGATGACTTAGCTGGTTTTGTCATTTAACCTTCCAAACCAGTGTTTTGCTCTGTTTTATGTTCCTTTCTCCACTTTCCTGACCATTGCTATTTTTTGTTTTCTGGCACAATTGGCTTTATTTCAAATTTGTTTTATCTAGAAGTGGGGGGGTGGGGGTGGAGGGAGTGTGTGTGCGTGCATGAGTGTATGAGTGTGTGTGTGTGTGTGTGTGTGTGTGTGTCAGCTTTCTATATTGTGGTATTCCTCAAATAGAAATTTTTAATTTTTGCCTTGCTTTCTTTTCCTTACTTCTCTTAATTCTTGGTTTTGGCACCAATAAGACATGCTTTTTACATTCACCAATCCATCACAATTCTTTTCCTTCTGTTCAATGGACCAACTTATCAACATTACGTAATTTTTAAATTTCCCATATTTCCTTTATATTTCTTTTTTTCTTTTTATTTTTTTTTTTTAATGTTTATTCAGTTTTGAAAGAGAGCAAGCAGGGGTGGGGCAGAGAGAGAGGGAAACACAGAATCGGAAGCAGGCTCCAGGCTCAGAGCTGTCAGCACAGAACCTGACTAGGGCTCCAACTCATGGACTATGAGATCACGACCTGAGCTGAAGTTGGACGCCCAACCCACTGAGCCACCGAGGCACCCCTCCTTTATGTTTTTCTATTGCTGCTCACTGGCTTCTGGTATGATTTTTCTGACTAATCAAATGCTAAATTTTTTTTTCTGAATGCAAAAGATAATGGCCGTACTTTGTCAAAGCCGTATCACTGAAAAATAGATGCCTACATTTTATATTTCCATATTGCTTTCAGATGTTCCCAGTTTTGGTTTGTTTTTTTTTTTAATTTTTTTTTTCAACGTTTATTTATTTTTGGGACAGAGAAAGAGCATGAACGGGGGAAGGGCAGAGAGAGAGGGAGACACAGAATCGGCAACAGGCTCCAGGCTCTGAGCCATCAGCCCAGAGCCCGACGCGGGGCTCGAACTCAAGGACCGCAAGATCGTGACCTGGCTGAAGTCGGACGCCTAACCGACTGCGCCACCCAGGCGCCCCCCAGTTTTGGTTTTTAATAGAACTTTGAAGTCTAATTACATATGGTAACATAAAAATTATTTATTTTAATTTTTCTTTGGCTTTTCTTCCCTCTTCTCTTTTTCTTTTGTATGTATTAGCCCTTTTATTGTAGTTTTGATTCACTCTGTTGCAAAGAAATTTGAAGTAAATAACAGCACTAACTAAAGAAAAATTTCCACCAAAAATCCAATGTTCCATATTAATACTATGAATTAAAACTCATTTAAGTTCCTAAAATAATACAGCAGACTTCTATTTAAAGCCACATGGGAGTAAGAAGGTTCAAATTACCCTCCAGCCATAAACAGCTAGAAAACCAGACAGACTATAGGAAACAACCTTGACTAGACATTAAACAAAAGGGAGGGACAGAACTGTAATCCCTGGACAACAGGAAAGAAACAAGGTGAACCCTACTATCACAAAGCCTTTCTTTTCTCTTTTTTACTTTTCTAAAACTTTGTTTGTTTGTTTGTTTGTTTAATCTCACCCAATGTGGGGCTCAAACTCACAACTCTGAGATCAAGACTAACATGCTCTTCACACTGAGCCAGCCAGGCACCCCACATCACAAAGGCTTTCTGCATGGAGTTAATGTACAAACTACAGCACAGAGAGGGGAGGGAACTCAGAGGCTGGCAATTTTGCAGAAATGGGGACACAGACATCACCTGTTCTGGAGGCTAGAAATTGTGGAACAGAGTACACAAGAGGAAGGAGTTGTACAGGGAAATAGATCCAGACATCTGCATAAGGGTACCCTTAAGTTTTTATCTGAACACTTTTATCTGAATACCAATCTGTTTAAAAGTGGAGTAAAACCCCAAAAGGCTGAACAAGAACAAGTTCCAAGGAAAGATGACAGCACAGCTGCAACACAAGTCCCAGAGCTCCCAGAGCCAGGAATCAGTCATATTCCCTCCAGCCAGAGTCCCAAGACCTCACTGACTATATTAACACATTCAAAACATGCCTTTAAAATTAGGGCTGGGGTGCCTGGGTGGCTCATCCGGTAAAGTGTCCAACTCTTGATCTCAGCTCAGGTCTTGATCTCAGGGTCCTGAGTTCAAGCCCCACATTGGGCTCTGCACTGAGCATGAAGCCTACTTAAAAATAAGTAACAAAGACAAACAAATAAAAGTAATGTTAAATGAAGCCTACAACACATTATCTTCTAGACCATCCCTAAGAGAACAAATAAGTCTCCATAATCAAAATTTTCCAAAACTAACTTTAAAACAAAGTTCAACATTTGTTTTACAACAAATCTAGCTCAACAACAACAACAACAAACAATAGCAACAACAAAAATCACAAAGTATGGCATCCAATGAAAATGTACCAAGTATACAGAGAAGCAGGAAAATGTAAGTCTCAACCAGGAGAAAATATAAAACTAAAAACAGAAAACAATGGAGTTAATAGAAGGGACAACCACAGATATTAAATCAGCTATTATCAATATGTGTCATACGCTTAAGAATGAAATAGAAAATGAGGAGCCCTGGGGTGGCTCAGTGGGTTAAGCATCCCACTCTTGATATTAGCTCAGGCGGTAATTTCCCAGTTGTGGGATGGAGCCCCATGCCAGGCTCTGCACTGAGCCTCGAGCCTGCTTGGGATTCTCTCTCTCCCTTTCTGCCCCTCTCCCCACCAAATAAATCAACATTTTTTTAAAAAAGAATGTAAAAGATGGGACCCTGGGTGGCTCAGTCAGTTGAACATCTGACTTCGGCTCAGTTCATGATCTCGTGGTTTGTGAGTTCAAGCCCCACATCAGGATCTGTGCTGACAGCTCGGAGCCTGGAGCCTGCTTCGGATACTGTGTCTCCCTCGCTCTCTGCCCCCCGCCCCCCCACCCACCCCCCCGCTTACGCTCTGTCTCTGTCTCTCAAAAATGAATAAATGTTAAATAAATAAATGTATGTATGTATGTAAAGGAATATGAATGAGAAAAATGACAGTAAAAAAAATTTTTTAATGGAATTCACAGAGGTAACATCAAAAACTAACAAAATTTTCACTTTGAATAATTAACATCTGATCAGAAATGGCAAAAGATGAATGACCTTAAAGATACAGCAAACAATACCTACCCAAAGTAAAAGATGAAATGAAACAAGACAAACAGCTACAGAGCCCTGTGGGGCAATAGCAACCAATCTAACATGTGAGGTTGGGAGTGGGAAGGGAATAAGAATATGTATTTGGTGAAATACTAGCTATAAATCTTGCAAACTAAGGAATTGTAAATCCACAGATCCAAGAACCACAATAAAATGGCAAACACCACACACACACACACACACACACACACACACACACACACACACACTGTAAGACACTTTATAGTCAACTTGCTGAAACAGAGAAATAAAAGAAAAATCTTAAAAAGCAGCCTAAGACATATTACTTACAGAGTAAGAAAAACAAGAGTGACTACAAATTTCTCATCTGAAATTATGTAAGCCAGAAGACAGTGAAACAACATAATTAAAGGGGTTGGAGAAACATTAAGGGAAAAAAAAACTCATAAACCTTGAACAAAACATGTAGCAAAGAGCATCCTTCAAAAATAAAAGTAACATAAAAAGTCAGATGCTTAACTGACTGAGCCACCCTGGAGCCCCTGTTAAAGAAATCTTCAGACAAAAGGAAAATGATAATAAAATCCTGGATCAGGGAGCTTGGCTGGCTCAGTCAGTTGAGTATCCGACTTTGGCTCAGGTCATGATCTCACAGCTCACGAGTTCGAGCCCCACATGGGGCTCTGGGCTGCAGCTCGGAGCCTGGAGCCTGCTTCCGATTCTGTGTGTCCCTCTCTCTTTGCCCCTCACCCACTCATGTTCTGTCTCTCTCTCTCTCTCCCTCTCAAAAGTATAACTAAACATTAAAAAATATAATTAAAAAAAAAACCTGGATCAAGATATCTGTATGCAAAACAATAAAAAGTGATGGAAATGCTAAGTATGTGAATATATAAAAGATATTTTCCTCATTTTTAATCTTTTTAAAAGTTAATTGTTGGGGCGCCTGGGTGGCGCAATCGGTTAAGCGTCCGACTTCAGCCAGGTCACGATCTCGCGGTCCGGGAGTTCGAGCCCCGCGTCAGGCTCTGGGCTGATGGCTCAGAGCCTGGAGCCTGTTTCAGATTCTGTGTCTCCCTCTCTCTCTGCCCCTCCCCCGTTCATGCTCTGTCTCTCTCTGTCCCAAAAATAAATAAACGTTGAAAAAAAAATTAAAAAAAAAAAAGTTAATTGTTTAAAGCAAAAATTAAAATTTATTGTGGGGTTCATAATACAACTAAAATCAAACAGTTTGGCAACAATATTTCAAAACCTAGGAGGGCAAAACTGAAAATATACTGGTACACAGTCTTTTTTTTTTTTTTTTTTTTAAATGTTTTGTCACTTCGCCCCTCCACAAGCCCTCAGCATGGAGAGGATTCCTTCTGTTTTCTTTATTTTTTTATTTTTTATTTATTTATTTTTCAACGTTTATTTATTTTTGGGACAGAGAGAGACAGAGCATGAACAGGGGAGGGGCAGAGAGAGAGTGAGACACAGGATCGGAAACAGGATCCAGGCTCTGAGCCATCAGCCCAGAGCCTGATGCGGGGCTCGAACTCACGGACCGCGAGATCGTGACCTGGCTGAAGTCGGACGCTTAACCGACTGCGCCACCCAGGCGCCCCTGGTACACAGTCTTATACTGCATCTGCAGTGATAAAATGTTACCTGAAGGCAGATGCTGATAAGTTAAAAATGTATAATGTAAACTCTAGAGCAACTCCTCTATGAAAACACACAGATGCACAGCTTGTTAGTCAAAGAGATAGAATAGAATTCTCTAAAAAAGGGGGTCATGATCTCATGGTTCGTGGGTTCGAGCCCCGTATCAGGCTCTGTGCTGACAGCTCAAACCCTGGAGCCTGCTTCAGATTCTGTGTCTGCATCGCTCTCTGCCCTTCCCCCACTCATGCACATGTGCTCTCTCTTTCTCTCCCTCTCAAGAATAAACAAACATTTGTTTAAGAAGTTTTTTAAAAAAGTTAAAACTAGAACTACTCTATGATCCAGGAATCACATTACTGGGTATTTATACCCCCCAAAATACAAAACACTACTTTTAAGAAATACATGCACCCTTACATTTATTGCATTATTTACAACAGTCAAACTACAAAAGCAGCCCAAGTGTCCATCAATAGATGAAAGGATAAAGAAGATGTGGTGTATATAAATAATGGAATACTACTCGGGCATAAAAAAGAATGTAATCTTTGCCATTTGCAACAACATGGATAGAGGTAGAGAATATAACGCTAAGTAAAATAACTCAGAGAAAGATAAATCCCATATGATTTCAAGCATATGTGGAATTCAAGAAACAAAGCCAATGAACAAAGAAAACAAAGAGACAAACCAGGAAAAAGACTCTTAACTATAGAGACCAAACTGATGGTTACCAGAAGGGAGATGGATGGGAGGGATGGCCAAAATAGGTGATGGGGATTAAAGAGTACACTTATGATGAAAAAAATTAAGTTAAAATGCAGAAATTATCAGTTTAAATTTAAAAAGCAGTCTATAATGTCTAAGATACATACTTTAACTATTAAAGATACTTACAGGATAAAAGAACAAAGAGACACAAAGATATAATGTGACAATACTAATCAAAAGAAAGCTATGACTATATTATTAAAAAAGCATACTTCAGGAGCGCCTGGGTGGCTCAGTCGGTTAAACATGTGACTTCGGCTCAGGTCATGATCTCAGGGTCCATGAGTTCAAGTCCCATGTCGGGCTCTGTGCAGACAGCTCAGAGCCTGGAGCCTGCTTCAGATTCTTTGTCTCCCTCTCTCTCTGCCCCTCCCCTGCTCATGCTCATGCTCTGTCTCTCTCTTTCTCAAAAAATAAACATTAAAAAAAATTTTTTATGCAACTACATGGATGGAACTGGAAGGCATCATGCTAAGCCAAATTCATCAGAGAAAGACAAATATCATATGACTTCACTGATATGAGGAATCTAAGATACAAAACAGATAAACATAAGGGAAGGGAAGCAAAAATAATATAAAAACAGGGAAGGGGACAAAACACAAAAGACTTAAATATAGAGAACAGAGGGTTGCTGGAGGGGTTTTGGGAGGGGGGATGGTCTAAATAGGTGAGGGACATTAAAGAATCTACTCCTGAAATCATTGTTGCACCATCTGCTAACTAACTTCGATGTAAATTAAACAAATTTTAAAAAATAGAAAATGATGAATCACTAAATTCTACTCCTGAAACCCATATTATGTGTTAACTAACTAGAATTTAAATAAAAACTTGAAATACACACACACACACACACATTTTTTTAAAGCATACTTCAAACACGGAATATTGTAAGAACTAGCAATGGACATTACATAACGATAAAAGTGTCAATTTCATCAAGGAGACAATAATCCTGAAATGCACCCACCCAATGCTTCAAAATATATAACTGAAAATAGAAATATTTAGATACACAATTATATTTATATACTTGTTTACAACACTGCTCAATAATTGATATATGTAGACATAAAACTCAATAAAGACACAAAATACTTAAAGGTACTATCAACCAAGTAGGTCTAAATTGACCATTCTAGAACACTCAACTTAATAACAACAGAATATACCTTCTCTTTTCAAGCACACAACCCCAGAATAAGCCAAATTGTAGGCCTTAACACAAAGTTCAACAAATTTTAAAAGACTGAAATTATATCAAACACGTTCTAGGGTTACAGTGGAACTAAACTGAAAACAAAAAAGATTATAAGCAATATCCTCAAATATCTGATAACACACACACACACACACACACACACACACACACAAATTCTAAATAACCCACTAGTCAAGAAGGAAATGATAAGGAAATTTGAAAACAGCTTGAACTAAATGAAAATGAAAATACAGCATTTTGAAATTTGTAAGATTCAGGTAAGTAGTGAAAAAATGGAAATTCAGTTATAGCAGAGAATAAGAAAGATCTCAACTCTAATAATAAAAGAAGCCTCTCCTTTAAGAATCTAGAAAAGGAAATAATAATAATAATAATAATAATAATAATAAATAAAATAAAAAAGAAAGAAAGAAACTAGAAATGGAACATCAAATCAAAATCATAATAAGAAATAACAGTCAAGGGGTCCCTGGGTGGCTCATTCAGTTAAGCGTCCGACTTCAGCTCAGGTCATGATCTCACACTCCGTTGAGTTCGAGCCCCACTTCGGGCTCTGTGCTGACAGCTCAGAGCCTGGAGCCTGTGAGCTGGAGTCTGGAGGTTCAGATTCTGTGTCTCCCCCCTCTCTGCCCCTCCCCTGCTCATGCCCTGTCTCTGTCTCAAAAATAAATAAAAACATTAAAAAAGACAAAAAAAGAAATAACAGTCAAAATCAGTGACATAAAAACACAATAAGAGAATTTTTAAAAATCAATGAAACCTAAAGATGGTTCTTCGAAAAAATTAATAGATGACCTTCCAGAAAAAAACGACAACAAAGAGAGATAAATACATAAACTACCAACAGAAAAATTAAAAACAGGGGTCATCACTAGAAAAATACCCATTAAAAAGAAAATGAGGAAATACTATAAATAATTCAACAACTTAGATGAAATGGTCACAATCCAAATTACCGAAAACAGACTCGAGACGAGAAAGAAAATTTGATTAACCCAATGCCCATTTTTAAAAATAAGTTTATAAGTATAAACCTTCCCACAGAAATTCCAATCCCAGGTATCTTTATTGACAAATCTAGCAAAGGTTTGAGAAATAGTACTAATCCTACACTATCTCCAGGAAATAATGAAGGAAGGAACACTTCCCAACTCATTCTATGAGATTGGCATGACAGTGACAGAAAAATCAAAGATATTACATAAAGCCAATATCCATATAAAGACCTGTTCCATAAGGAAAAATAAAAAAAGACACAACATTCCACTATCCATTTTTTACATATATTATGCCTGTCCTACCAACTCAAAGATAATACAAGAAAATAAAACTATAGCCTGTTTTTTCACTTTAAAAACGTAAAAATCACAAACAAGATAATCAAGGGGCTCCAGTTCTATGGAGGAATATATGCCAAACTTTTACTGCCACTGAATGGAACCATAAAACATGGATATAACACATGGAACAATTATTTGAGTTTCCTTAAAAATACAGAACAGCTGAGAGCGCCTGGGTGGCTCAGTCAGCTAAGGGTCTGACTTCAGCTCTCCTCAAGATTTCATGATTCATGGGGTCTGGGCTCTGCATCAGGCTCCTCACTGTTAGTGCTTAGGATTCTCTTTCTCTCTCTCTCTCTCTCTCTCTCTCTCTCTCTCTGTCCCTCCCCCACTCGTACTTTTTCTCTCTCTCAAAATAAATAAATAAACAACATCAATAACAAAAAAACACAGAATAGCAGGATGATCAGGGACAGACACCAGAATTCAAAGTACTGCCAATGTCACCGAGTTGACTATTTTACCTCTCCAGTATCCCCTGGCCTGAACTCAACAGTCTAACACCCAGGAATGATTGCCGAGATTCAGGAAGAGAGCCTGACTGAGCTGACCCACAATCTGCCCACGTGTGGACCTGATCCTATAAAGTATAACAAAGACTTCCAGGACTGAGCTGACAGATACCTGGCCAGGTTGCAGGCTGCCCACTTGGTACTGCACACAGAGTACAGATACTAACAGCACTGCAAAGGCTTTGAAAACTAAACTAAACTCACCACAGCCCAAAAAAGGCTCATTGAAACCTGTATCCTTACATACCCAGGCCAAGGGCCTGCCAAATCAAAAATCTCAACATTTCTCCATAAGATGGTGGTAAAACCCACATTCTTGTAACAAAAGAGCTAAAATGTTCAGAAAACAATCCAAAATTACTTGATACACAAAGAACTACAAAAATGTCAAATCAGGGGCGCCTGGGTGGCGCAGTCGGTTAAGCGTCCGACTTCAGCCAGGTCACGATCTCGCGGTCCGGGAGTTCGAGCCCCGCGTCAGGCTCTGGGCTGACGGCTCAGAGCCTGGAGCCTGTTTCAGTTTCTGTGTCTCCCTCTCTCTCTGCCCCTCCCCTGTTCATGCTCTGTCTCTCTCTGTCCCAAAAATAAATAAAACGTTGAAAAAAAAAATTAAAAAAAAAAAATGTCAAATCATATGAGAAAATACAATGAAAATAGGCCAATGACAAAATGACACAGAGGTTGGAATTATCCGACGCGCACTTTAAGGTAGCTGTCATAAAATATTCAAATGAACAATTTTGAAAATTCCTAAGAAAAAATTTAAAACAGAATATATCTGCTATAGAAGATATACAGAAGAACCAAGTGGAAATTTTAGACATAAAAATTACCAAAACCAAAATAAATAATTATTAGAAAAAAAAAATAAATGATAGGTCTAAATTGAAACCAATTAAGAATTACACTAAATGTAAGTGAACTAAATCAATGAAAATACAGAGATTGTCAGAATCAATTAAAACAACATGACCCAGGGCACCTGGTTAAGTGCAGCTCAGTTGGTTAAGTGTCCACCTCTTGATTTTGGCTGAGGTCATGATCTCACAAGTGTGAGATCGAGCCCCATGTCAGGCTCCATGCTGGGCATAGAGCCTGGTTAAGATTCTCTCCCCCCCCACCCCGCCACTCTGCCCCTCCACTTCTCATTCCCCTACCCCCCCCAAAATAAAAATTTTTAAATTTTTAACAAAAAAAGACCCAACTATATGCTATCTACTTGAAAGTCAATCCAAATATGACATATTTAAGGAAACAAATATATCACACAACACTAATCAAAATTGAGCGGGAGTGGCTATTCTAATATCATACAAAGCAAACTACAAAACAAAACAACAAAAAATTACCAATGTGTCAACTATACTCAAATTTAAAAAAAAAAATTTTTTAGGGGCACCTGGGTGGCTCAGTCGGTTAAGGGTCTGACTTCGGCTCAGGTCGTGATCTCACGGTTCGTGGATTTGAGCCCCGTGTCAGGCTCTATGCTGACAGCTCGGAGCCTGGAGCCCACTTCGGATTCCGTGTCTCCCTCGCTCTCTGCCCCTCCCCCACTCGCACTCTTTCTTTACTTCAAAAATAAACATTAAAAAAATTTTTTAAACAAAAATAAATTTTTTAGATACCAGGGACAAAGAGGGACATTACATACTAATAAAAGGGTCAATTCATCTACAACACATAATTGTATATGAACCTAACAACAAAATTTACTTCAAAATACATAAAGGAAAAAAAATAAAGAACTACTGGGGCACCTGGCTGGCTCAGCTGGTAGAGCATGTGCCTCTTGATCTCTGGGTCATGAGTTCTAGCTGCATGTTGGGGGTAGAGCTTACTTACACACACACACACACACACACACACACACACACACACACACACACCACTATTCTCACTGAATCCTCTTTACTATCCTGTTGAAACAGGTATTACTGTTCCCATTTTACAGATAAGCAAATTCAAATTAAGAAAGCTTAAATAAGTTACTCAAAGTGACAGAACCGGCTAGAGCTAAACTGCAGTGAGGGTGACACACTGAGGAGACCATGAACTCCTGCTGAGGTCTATGAAGCTACTGGTTCCTCCAAAACTTCAATTAAAAACAATCTGTTGGAAGTGGAGTGGCTAGCTACCTAGGGCCAGTGCCCTATATTTACTACCAAAAACCACGGCTTTGAATCAGAACTCCACTACTCAGGCTCTCGCATATCGAATGAGCAAGGGAAAAACCTTATAAGCTCGGAGTCCACCTCTCCTCTAAGTGTTTTAGGATTTCACTGTGCTGGCTGGAGACACATTAACCCACACACTCTCAACAAACAAGAAGTTAAAAGCAGGGACCTGAACAGACCGTTGTACACCCATGTTCACAGCGGTATTATTCCTTCTAGAACCTCACTCCAGTAACTCTTCAACCTTACAGGATCTGCCAGTTCATCGACCTTACCAGCTTCTCATTTTCCAACTTAGAGGCAGCTGTAATGTAGCAGTTACAAAGCATGGACTCTGGAGCTTGGCTGGCTGGATTAAAAAGCTAATTATCAGCTATATGACCCTGTGCAAGCTGCTTAAAATCTGTGCCTCAATTTCCTCATCCTTAAAATGGAAGTAATAGCACTACCCCCACAGGATTACTTTGAGGATTAAATGTAAAGCACTTACAGGAGAATGGGCAAAATGGGAGAAGGGGATTAAGAGGTACAACCTTCCAGTTAAAAAATAAATAAGTCACAGAGATGAAAAGTACAGCACAGGAAATAGAGTCAATAATATTGAAATAACACCGCACAGCGACAGTAACGACAATTACGGTGGTGAGCACTGCATTAACGTGTAGAACTGTTGAATCACTACACTGTGCACTTATCACTGTAACCCTCTCCTGTTCCCCTTGTCTTTATTACCTCCTTCTCCATCTTGGATCCCATGTCAGTAATTATAATCACTGTTACATACAGCCTCAAAAATTTCTGCTTCCATTTCATTCCATTATATTTGCCTGGCAAAACATCAATCCTGACTAAATATAAACCTGCCCTTACTCTGGCCCTGAATTCAAGCTGAGGAACAAAGACAGACACAACTGAGGCTACTGATTTAGCTTTGTAGCTCTAACCCCACACCTCAAGCAGCCACTCACTGCCCAGCAATCTTTCCACTTTGGTCAGTTTACTCTCCATGACCTTACAGAACTGTCTCAATTCCTTTCTGTCCTCACTTAACAAGACACTCTCGGGGCGCCTGGGTGGCGCAGCCGGTTAAGCGTCCGACTTCAGCCAGGTCACGATCTCGCGGTCCGTGAGTTCGAGCCCCGAGTCGGGCTCTGGGCTGATGGCTCAGAGCCTGGAGCCTGTTTCCGATTCTGTGTCTCCCTCTCTCTCTGCCCCTCCCCCGTTCATGCTCTGTCTCTCTCTGTCCCAAAAATAAACGTTGAAAAAAAAAATTTTTTTTTAAAAAGAAGATACTCTCCATTTCTTGACCCTTCAGTTGATAGAATTTGTTTGTTACTTCAGTGGGAAAACAGAGGTAGTCAGAAGAGAGTTTCCATATCGTCCTCTTAGCAAATCCTCCAATTTTTCTGAATTCTTTCGCATATCCCCTACCTACTCTATCTATGCTCCTAGCTAACACCAATCCCTCTACATGTGTTCTGGATCACATCCTCATTCCTTTTCATGAACTTTCCATCTATAGCTATTCTCTTCCTCTTCTGCTTTATCAGTTTTTACTACTCTGAAAATGAGTCCCATCAATATACAGAGTTACTGCAATAACAATGGTCTTCCAAAGAAAGAAAGGCCTCTCAGGACTACACATCCTCTCCTACCTACCGTTCCATCTTTACAGCAAAAGTCCTTGGGAAAAGTTCTGTATCCTGTTTTCCACTCCAGGGTCATGCCTTTCCAACTGAGCGTCCCTTCTCCACATTCGCCTGAACTATCTGTGATCAGGGTCACTAATGAACACGGTGACCATACGACTGGGTTTGCCCAGACGGTACCAGTTTAGGTCTGTCCTGTGGCATAACGACTGTGCTCCCGTCACATTCAAAGATGTCTTGGTTTGGCCAGTAAGTTATCTGAGGACTCTACCAAGGACTTACAGCTTGCCAACTGCAATGGGCAATTCTCAATCTGTCAGATGCTCCCACCAGTGAACATTCTCTCCTCAGGGTCGCGGACAAAACACTCCCCTGATTGTTCTACCACACTGGCTGCTCCTTCTCACTTTCTTTTCTGGTTCTTCTAACTAGGAATACTAGAGTGTCCAGGGCTCAGGCATTTGGTCTCTTCTCTATATACAGTAGACGCATCCCCTCGGTAGTTTCACCCAGTCCCTTTACACAGCTAATAGCCCCCAAATTACTCCATCCCTACCTCTCCACTGAATCTCAGCTCACATTTAACTGTCTACTCAACATCCTCACTTGGAGACAAAAAAGCACCTCAGAGCTGACATGTACAAAACCAAATGTGACACCACGGCCCAGATCCGAAATCCGGTCTCTTCCCAGGGTTTGCCACCTCACCACTCGCCCTCGTAGCAACAGCCCCATGGCTCCAGATCATCCTCTCACACCCCGCCTGGCGGATGGCAAAGCGGTCAGCCCCACCTTCAGCACACAGCCCAAATGTAAAACTTCTCACAGGACACTGCTGAGAGCCTAAAGTCATCACCGTTTGTTCCTGTCTAACTGGGCATTACACAATTAACCTTTATTAAGCATTTACTGTGTAAGACGCACCACTCTATTCCCATCTCTATTCTACGCACGAATCATATGAGGCTCAGAGAAGACAAGGAATAAGCCCAAATCCGGCAGGCCGAGTTCCACAGCCGACATTCTTAACCACCGGCCTCGATGCAATTAATGGCCTCCCCGTTTTTTCTGAGTGGCCTACAGGCTCTCCAGACAATTCTGAGTGAGCTTTTTAAACCTTAAGTCAAATCAGATCACTCTCTTCCTCTCAACCCTCCAATGGTTTCTCATCATACCTAGAATAAAACCCAAAGCCCGCATGTCCTACGAGGCCTTACGTGATGTGCGTGTCCTTGCCACCTCACAGACGAACATTCTCCTCCATAAATGTCATCCTGCGTTACTGGCCACCTTGCTTTTTCATGAACTCACCAAAGAGGTTCCACTTCAGGGCCTTTGCATTTATAGATTCCTCTGCATAGAATACTTTTCTCCCAGATACTCACATAGTATTCTTCCATCAATCAGGTCTCCACTGAAATGTCACATTCTCAGAGAGGGCTGTCCTTCCTAGCAAATCCACAGAATAGGGCCTGTCACTCGCCGTTCATTTCCCTGCTTCATTCTTGTTCATGACCCATATTACACTTACTTGTCATTTTATTAATCTGTGCCTTAAACTAGAATATAACCTCCATGAGGGCCGGGCATCTGCTCCGGTCACTACAGCTCTCTTAACCCGAGAGCACCAGCCAGAGCTCGGGCACTCAGTACACGCTTTGCCAAATAACGACTTAGGTTCTGCAGCTCAAGAGGAAAATAAGGATTTAATAACTAAAACTGAGACAACTACCCAAGCATTCTGAATAGGCAAGTTATAGTTCTGTTTCCTGCTGAACAGAAAAGTTTCAGAGGGAGTCAAACTTTAAAAGAAAGCTGTGTAACATAATCCTGAACGTTGTTGTCGTTAAGGTAAATAAAAAGAAAATAAGTTTTAATACTACTCAGGAATAGACAAAACTGTCATTGTTGGCAGATAACATCGCCAGCATCTGCTTAGAAAATACAAGCTACAAACAAAAATCAGACTGAGACCTATAAATACAGAGAACAAACTGCCGGTTGCCAGAGGGGAGGCAGATGAAGAGATGGGCCCAATAGGTGCAGGGGACAGAGAGACACAGCCTCCAGTCATGGAAGGAGTAAGTCACAGGAATGAAAGGCACAGCCTAAGGAGTACAGCCAACGATACTATAATAGCAACAGCACTGGACAGACAGTAGCCACACACTTGTGGTGAACACAGCATATAATGCATAAACTTGTTGACTCACTAAGTTGTAATCTAACATTGTGTGTCAACTATACTAAAAAAGACAGACAGAGCAGGGGCGGGGGGCATACAAGTTAATCAACCGAGAAGCTAAGCGTTCTAGAAGACTGTCAGATCGATATAGAACATATAAACACCAATAACCTTCCTACATATCATGCTGAACGAACAGCAGCAATAATCAAGTCAAATGCAAACAACTGACCTGAAAACAGATGCAACAATAATCAAGTTTCTGAGAATAACCGTAATGAGAAAGAGTGTAACTTTACTCAAGAACATAAAGAACCAAGCGGAGAGAGAGACAAACCTAACAGAAAAAGAGGCAGTAGAAACAAGCAATTCAGAGAAAAAATGAAAGGACCTATGAAATAGGACAGTGTTCAATCTCTGACCAAGTAATCAGGGAAATCATACGATGAAATGAGAAACGAGAAGCACTGATAATATTCAATCAGAGTGGGAAGAGGAGAGACAAAGACTCACACACACCAGCTGGCAAGGATGTAAGTGCAACAGCATATACTGGGAGACAATTTAACAATATCTATCAAAATATAAAACATGAACACCATTTCACACCTAGAAATCCATATTACCTCATGTGCATACACTGAGAAAGACGGTTGGCACAGATACACATAAGGATGTTCACTCTAGTACAAACAGCATGAAAGCTGATCAAAGGGAACAAAGTATGCTCTATCCATTCAATGGTTTTCCATCCCTAAACGGTCATTAAGAACAATGAGAACGATCTATTTGTACTAATTTAGAAAGATCTCTAAGACAGAGTCAGTCTCATGAGAAAAAGTACATTACAGAATACAATTCCATGAGTGGTTTATAAATGTATACAAATGTATAAACATGCATATGTTTTATACCTACATTTGTATGTGCGTGCACATAGAAATACACAGCAAAATATCTAGGACATGCACCTGATAACAATAATTTCCTCTGGAGGTATGGAGTAAAACTGGCGGCCAAGGAAGAAGGGCCTTTCATTTTTTCTCTTCATGAGTTTTTACAAAGAGCATACACTCATCTGTATCTTAATAAATGGGGGTGGAATTAAAAGATGAGCTTTTTCCTTAGGAACCACTGGGAAAGCATTTTATTTCTTTATGCTCTAGTAGTTAAGGGGTCATTTCTTCTCCCACTCTAAACAAACAGCAAACCTCCCAAAATCAGACCGCTAGTGCATCTGATACTTCTTACAAGGCATCATATGCAAAAATAAATGAACAGTTTATGGTGTTTGGGTTGTTCATAATAATAATTAAAAATGCCTCTGTGACCAAAGCCTCCAGCCTAATTTTCAACCTCTAATACTTCCAATCATTCCTGAGCCCATATCATGCCAAAACTACCTGGAAACTGAAAATACATGCCCGTTATTATTTGGATTTAAGATGCAAAAAAATCCTTGTGACTGTTTTGTTCAATAATCTTACTTATATCTATGTAGGAGTATATGCATATACACACATGGTAAAAATCAAGTCACAGCATTACCATTCATTCTATAGTCAAAGTATAATTGACCTTTATGCCACCTAAAATATGTCACTTATGGGATATTAAATAGCTTTTCTTAAAAATATTATGAATACACTAATATTTTTTTAAGTTTATTTATTTATTTTGAGAGAGACAGAGAGAGTGCAAGCGGGAGAGGGGCAGAGAGAGAGAATCCCAAGCAGGCTCTGCGCTGCCAACATAGAGCCCGATGCAAGGCTCGATGTCATGAAACCATGGGGGGTCATGACCTGGATGAAATCAAGAGTCAGACGCTTACTTAACTGACTGAGTCACCCAGGTGTTCTCAATAGGAAAACAAAGATATTGAATATGGGGCACCTGGGTGGCTCAGTCGGTTAAGCGTCTGATTTCCACTCGGGTCATGATCTCGCAGCTTGTGGGTTCGAGCCCCGCGTCAGGCTCTATGCTGACAGCTCAGAGCCTGGAGCTGCTTCAGATTCTGTGTCTCCCCCTCTCTCTACACCACCCCCCCCCCCCCCGGCCGCTCGCAGTCTGTCTCTCTCTCTCTTTCTCTCAAAAATAAACATAAAAAAAAAAAGAAAGAAAAACAAAGAATATGACCAGCAATTGAAAAAGAGAACACATGAGACATTGGACCTCACAATTTTAAGAATGAAAATTCAAGCAAGGAGATATCATTTTATATATCAAATTAGCAAAGAATGACAACACCCGCAGTGGGCAGGTCACAGAAAAACAGACATTATTAGGAGTATAAATTGGACAATCACACCAAAAGTAACCTAAATAAATAGAATACTGCTCTTATTTAGTCTCTTGTGTCAAAAAGGTTTTAGAAAAAAATCTTCTGGTAACGATAAAGACTAAAACACTATACAAGTAACTGTCAAGGCAAATTTATGTAGCAAAAGGGGCATTACGGCTGAAGCAAAGAAGAATCAAGAGGAACCATATTTGCATTAGTCAGCAATCATCACAGCAGCTCAAATGGGCATAATCAGTTCAACTGGCATCATCCCTCCTACATGATCAATGTGACTCTTACAGCAGGTGTACTGATAGCTGATAATTACAGACAACAGTGTCTACACACGTGTTTTAGCTAGGTTTAAGTTTCACAAAGACTAGAACATTTGGAGTGAAGGGGAAATATATGTCATAACTGTCATAAGTAAAAATAAAACTTCCCGGACCGCCTGGGTGGCTCAGTCAGTTAAGCGTCTGACTTCAGCTCGGGTCACAATTTTGCGGTCCGTGAGTTCGAGCCCTGCGTCAGGCTCTGTGCTGGCAGCCTGGAGCCTGCTTTGGATTCTGTGTGTGTCTCTCTCTGCCCCTCCTCTGCTCAATCTCTCTCTCTCTGTCTCTGAAAAAATAAACACTAAATTTTTTTAATAAAAAAAAATAAGAAGTAAAAATAAAACCTCCCAAGAAATATCTAAAAGATAATCATTTTTTGTTCTTGTTTTATTTTACCACTTTACAATGAAAGATTTTACAGTAATATACATAAAACTTTCCAAATACAGACACTTGTGAAGTTTGAGCATTTAAGAATGACAGTTCAAAAACTAAAAAACAAAACAAAACATAAAACACCACAAGAAAGAGATCTGTACAAAGATCAGTTTTCCAGAAGGCCCTTGAATTAAAAATAATGACAAACTTTAAAATTAACATCTATTTTGTTCGCATGAAATTTCCTTTCAAATAAATCTTCTTGGCGGGGGGGGGGGGAGGATAACATGAAAACTGTACATTCTGTGCGGCTCTATAAATCTAAAACTAAAAAATTAAAGTCTGTTTTTTAAGAAGTATTAACCCATTTTTGAGCTATGAAGACATCTATAAAGGCAAAGAACTGAAAATAAAGAGAAAAAGATGGAAAGGGTATTGAATCTCACAGATAATAAGAAAAATGAAATCTAAAATGTTTTACATCTGATAATACCAAGGGCTGGTAAGAAACTAAAGCAACGGGGACTTTCAGACTCTAACTGACGGGCATGTGAACTGGTACAATCATTTTGAAAAACATTCAGTATTACCCAGTAAAGCTGAAGCAAGTACATACCTTAAATGCACTGACACGGTTTTTAGCCATGACTGAGAGTAAGACATGTATTTTAAATGGTGACCAAGAATGTACATAAAATACAATACAGAAGTAAAACTATCTGTCAAAGAGGGCGGCAAATTTTTAGACAACAGGAGATTTTTGGACCCTCAAAAGACACTAACCAATTAACTCAAGTTTCAGGAAGAAGAAAAACTTTCCCAGAAGGAAAATTTGAGATGAAAGAGGGAATGGTAAGGAAAGAAAAGCGTGGACTTGTTTCTATTTCTAAGCAAAGCTGAGTTCATGAAAGATGATCATGAGGTATGATATATGGGGTCACAAAAAGGACTTGGATGATGAACAAGAAGGATGTCTAAGTCAGGAGGCAGCGTGATCACAGGTAAAACATTTTCAAGTTGTTGCTGCTCAGGAGTAAGGTGTGTTACTGATTCACGTTACACTTTCGATATTTATGCTAATATTTCTAGGGTAGACACAGAGACAGCACACACAGAATGTGTAACTACCGAAAGGGAAATGTGAACATGAGATGAAACCCAGGGAATAAATTTCAATCCAGAAGTGAAAATGAACAAACCACAGTTAGGTACAGAAAACACTGACAAATCACACAAAAAGAAGAAAAACAAGTTGCACAAGACTGTGTACAGTAAATACAATATATAACTCCATTAAGATAAAGGGTAAAAGCAAGCAAATCTAAACATACGTTACATAGAGATACACACATGGTTTTTAGAAACTATAAAAAGAACCAAGGAAATGTTAAATACAAACTTCAGAGTTATTACTCTGGAGAGAAAGGAGTGGTGTGATCATGGAAAGGCATTTTGGGGAACTTCAAAGAATATTCTATTTCTTAAACCATAAGGTAGATACACAAATGTGTGTTATTCTTTAAACTATATATAATTATATGGAGAATTACATATACAGGAAAGGAATATGAAATTTCACAATTTAAAAAGTTAACTTAAAAAGCAATCTCCTCCACTCCAAATATCTCGGATTCTTCCAATCCTTAATTACAGACTTCTAAAATATCCTTGCCTACACATATCTTCTTCTTCTCTCAAGGCCTATTCAACTTAGTACTACTAATTACGTCCTATCTTGACATCTTTTACAGACGCCTTTCATTATTATTTAACTGTGATTTGTTAATTAACTATTTAACCAATGCATTTTCTCTTTTCTTTTACTTCTTGTTTCCTCTCCAGACCGTAAGGTCTCCAAGGCAGACTTACTTCTCCTGGGTTTCCCACCCTGCCCAGGAACCGTGAGAACCTTTCTTCATACAAAGTACACATTCAGGTATTTATTCATATTCAGACCCAATTCTGGACTTACGTATGCATACACCTAGATAGGTACCTGCCACACATACATGTTCCTTAACTGGTTAATATGAAACAATTATGAACCATGTAACCCAATTAAAACACTCAAGTTCCAGTATTTTCTTCACTCTGAAATATTTTCTTAGTACATGAAGTCAGAAGTTCCAGGTTTTGCAGGGACTACATCTTACTTTTTCTGTGCTCTATTTTCAACTTCAGTGAAAGAAGGATACAAACTCTCTGATCATCTAAGGAATCAAATAAAACGAAATATGTACAAGTTGTTCAGTTTTGGGGCACCTGGGTGGCTTAGTCAGTTGAGCGTCTTCTTGGTTTCGGCTCAGGTCATGATCTCACAGTTCATGAGATCAAGCCCCATCTCTGTGCTGGTGGCGTGGAGCCTGCTTGGGATTCTCTCTCTGCCCCTCCCCTGCTCACTGTCTCTCTCAAAATCAAACTTAAAAAAAAAAAAAGTTGTTTAGTTCCCCCCCTCTTCCAAGAAAACTCTCCTGAACTCTTTCTTTCGCAGCCTACCTCCCAAAAAGAATCCACTTCTGTGGCTCCCATTCACCCCCAGTCCAAGGCCCTCACAACACCAATGAGACTTTGTTCAAGGCCATTTTTTGAGCAGTCTCTAACCTCCATCTTCCCTTTCTGGGAGTTGAACCAGTTTTCTCAAAACATTTTGCAGAAATCATGTAAAAAAAAAAAAAAAGCCTAGATACATACTGAGATATTTACTGATAACTTGAAATCTAGAACTTGTTTCAAAATAACCAGGGAGGAGACAGCACAGATGAAACACGACAAATTGACCAGAGGGGATAATTAGTAAAACCAGGTGATGCGAACACGGGAGGTTCAATATAAAAACGCTCTACTCTTACATATGTTGAAAATACCACAATAAAAAGTTTTAGAAATACTTATTTACTACTTGATCCCAACTGTGGGACTAAAAGTGTATCTGAAGTAATGTCATAAAATCTTCATGTTAGCAGGCTTGTTCAACTCGTTCCCCAAGGAATGAAGGAACCACTACAACATCCCAGGCAAGACATCTCGCTTCTGCCTGTATCAGTCCACAGCACAGAACAATCACCGCTGCTGGAGATAACGGATCTGCATGAGAGACATTCGCTGAACCCAAGGAATGTGTACACGGGAGATAAACAAGAACGTGTCGCAAGTGCAGAAAAAGCAAACAGACCAGTTGAGAGAAGAGAGACCACTATTCGGTTAGTAAAGACCTCACCAAGAAGGACGCCAAGGACTTCAGACCAGAAAACAGGAAGGAAGGAAAAGGGGGAAGGGAGGAGAGCAAAGTGACTGAGCTAGCAAGAAGAGCTCGGGCAGGCAGGCAGGCAGAGGGAAGGGTAAAACTTAGCCATATTCAGAAGAGAACAAGGGTTGGCAAGTAGAACAGACCCAGGGTATGAAAAGGACTTGAACTCCGAGCTAAGAAGCTTGAATAAAACTCAGCAGGCAGCCTCTGAAGGTTTTACAGCAAAAAAAGTATCAGAATCAAGTATACATTGGGAAAAATAACCTCATCAGTTTAATAATCCAGAGCAGAAAATGAGATCTGAAAGAACTATCAACGGACATCCCAATTCTGCCGTAAAGCAGCTTGAACACTCACTCACCAAGTTTTGTTCTGTTTTTTATTCAAAGTCAAAATCTGGTTATTCATTTATTCAACAAATATTTGAGTTCTGGTTACATGCTAGGCACGTTCTAGACATGCCAAAAACTTTCATCTCGCAGTCCAGTCCTAGTTGCAGAACACTAGAATCGTGGTCTCCACTTGGGGGGGGAAGGGCAAATTTCTGCCCCCCACCACAACTGGCAACATGTCTAAAGACATCTAATGAGTCCAGGGATGCTGGGGAACATCTCTCAACGCATAGCACGGCCACCACAGTAAGGAATTAGCCCCAAAGGCCAGCAGTACCAAGGGAGAGAAACCCTGCCGTAGAGCAGCACATTCTATCCCCTCTTTTTAATGCACGTTACTTCTTCTATTACGATTCTAAAATAAAGGTCTTACGATACCTTCAGAAACACACAACACCATTTTAATAATTTCAAAAGCAGCAACAAATATACTAAGAATCTTGAGATTTGGCTTAAGAAGTTTATAAGGGGGCGCCTGGGTGGCGCAGTCGGTTAAGCGTCCGACTTCAGCCAGGTCACGATCTCACGGTCCGGGAGTTCGAGCCCCGCGTCAGGCTCTGGGCTGTTGGCTCGGAGCCTGGAGCCTGTTTCCGATTCTGTGTCTCCCTCTCTCTCTGCCCCTCCCCCGTTCATGCTCTGTCTCTCTCTGTCCCAAAAATAAATTAAAAAACGTTGAAAAAAAAAAAAAAGAAGTTTATAAGCTACACTTATCTTACATTAACTTCTAGAAATAAAATTGTCTTCTTCTCCTGTCACCTACTGTTCTCAAAAACTTAAGCTAAAAGCTCTGTGTAATGTTTATTACTTTTCCTTTTGCGTCCCTACAGCAGCTAATCACCACAATCTGCCACTTCTTTCCATGTAATGCCTCACATCTCAACTTTCTATTCCTAGTGCCATCAGCAGAAATACTTCACTATTTGCCCTGGAGCTCTTGGTGTGTCTGTCTCCCTCCCGTTCTCCCTCCCAGGCTATCCGACTCATGAGCACTGCATTTTTCACCTGCTCAAAATTCCATAAGGTGGCTTACAACACACCAAGTAAGAGCCTAATTCCCGCTGCTCAGCATTCAAGCTGAGCCACAGTCCACCTTTCCAACTCTTTTTCCCACTGCTCTCCTCAGGAATACCCTCTCTCTCAGCAAAATGAGTTCTTCTGGGGCACTTGACCAACCTCTCCAGCTCAGAGAAATCAATAGCCTCATTCAAATAAAAGATATGTTTTTGGGGCACCTGGGGTGGCTCAGTTGGTAAAGCGTCTGACTTCAGCCCAGGTCATGATCTCACAGTTCGTGAGTCCGAGGCCCGCGTCAGACTGTGTGCTGACAGCTCAGAGCCTGGAACCTGGTTCGGATTCTGTGTCTCCCTCTCTCTCTGCCCCTCCCCCACTCACGTTCTCTCCCTCTCTCCCTCTCTCTCCTCCCTCCCTAAAATAAACAAACTTTAAAAAAAAAAGGTATGTTTTTAACTCAGGGTACCAATACTCAGGGTACCAATAAGAGATCAACTTACAAGGAATCCCAACCTGCCCACAGATCTTTTTTAATGAGAGATAACCCCAATCCCCTTGGCTCACTGTCCTTATTTAGAACATCCCCTATTTGCCTCTCTACCTCTCTGCACTCATCTTACTCTTCAAATCTCCACAATTCTCACAGCCCAGTCATGTGTATCACCACCACCTGCCCACTCACCTACCCCATCCCATACCTGTGGCTCTTAGGCCATTTCACTTATTTGGTAACGAAGTGTCATCTCATTTTTACTAGCTCTCTTTTATATTCAGACAGCTAAAATTATGACTGATTCGTTCAAAACCTGAATAGGGGATAAATGGAGTATTTACATTTCCAAATAAATCTCCAACATTCTTTAGATTTTTTTTTTTTAAATCACAATACTCCTGGGAACAGATCAACAGGTGTATTCATTTATTATTAGTAAGAATATAAATTGGTACCATTATGCTATAATGGTATTTGTCAATTCAAAGTCTTTAAAATCTGGAGCGCCTGGGTGGCTCAGTCGGTTAAGCACCCGACTTCAGCTCAGGTCATGATCTCGCAGTCCATGAGTTGGAGCCCCGTGTCAGGCTCTGTGCTGACCGCTCAGAGCCTGGAGCCTGCTTCGGATTCTGTGTCTCCCTCTCTCTGACCCTCCCCCATTCATGCTCTGTCTCTCTCTGTCTCAAAAATAAATAAATGTTAAAAAAAAAAAAAAAGTCTTTAAAATCTGTATACCCTTTGACCCAGGAATCTCACTTGGGAATTCATCGTGAGGAAATAATAAAGTGCACAAAGGGTTTGCTCTAAGGATTCTCATCATGTTTTCTAACTCTCAGAGATTGAAAACACAAAACTTCCATGTCCAACAAGAAAAGACTGTTCAGATGAATCATTTATTTAAGCAATGTAATATTCTGAAGCTACTAAAAGCCTATAGCACTGTGGTTACTGAGATGGAATCTTTTTATGATTATTCTCTTAAGTGAAAAAAATCTAAATGATATGACCCCATATGCCTGATTTTGTAACATTTTTATATATTATGTGTGTCCTATTTTTTCTAAATATTTTCTACATATGTACACAGTCTGTACAGAAAAAACATACTGATAAGTATACGTAAATCTTAAAACAGAGCAAAATCTTTATTTTCTTTTGTTAATGAATATTTATATTTTAGCTATATTAAATTTTATGGACACCACAAACATTTTTAAGGCCTATTCAGAGTTGAACCATAATCTCACAAAGCCTACGACACCTAGATTCAATGTATCTGTAGGAAAAATATTTCCAGGAAGAATGCTTCAACACATGCTTACAGTTCAACACCCACGTGGCATCAGCAGCGGCAGCAGGCATCCCCACTCTGACGCAGGCTAGGTGGCTCATCGGCCAGAAACCCCAGGAAGGGTTCTGGTGGTGCCAGACCAAGGGGAGGAAGGCCGGCCTGGAGAGCCTGGGAGGGAGGGACTGCAGGGCACACGCTCCGCGGACTGGTGTGTGTGTTGGGCACAAAGCATAAACAAAGATGACGAGACCGTCACCAGACCAGGAAGGCAATGCAGTGGAATGCTGTGGGCATGAGTTCCAGAGGCTGAACACTTAGGCTCAGTGTCACCCCTGCCTCTCCCTGCGGTGCAAATCACCGCAGAATAACGGGGACAATGGTCCGCCCAGAGCAGCGCCTGCCACTGCAGTTAGGTGCCCCTCGCCATCTACATACAATTACTGCCACCGTCACCCCTGCGCCAACGACAGGTGGCAGTTGCCGGGACGGCAGTGCCTCTCCCCCACCGGTCACCTCCTTGGTCTGCTCTCACCTTGCCGGGGGCCCGCTCAGTAAAGAACAGGAGCCGGGACTCCAGGTGGTTGGAGACCAGTGTGAGGGAGCAGGCAGTAACATCGAGAAAGAAAAGTAAATCTGTATAAGCGGTTCACAAGAAGGGCACCATAAGTCACTCCCCTCAGGCTGCCACCGCGATCTTCACACAACGTGTTTCCTGCGTCATTCACCCGGATAAAACCTTTCACTGTCTCTCTGTGGACTTTGGGAGTTAAATCAGAACTATTCCTGAAACTGACTTAAAACCCATACTGCCTCTGGGGCGCCTGGGTGGCTCAGTCGGTTAAGCATCTGACTTCCGCTCAGGTCATGATCTCATGGTTCATGGGTTCAAGCCTCGCATCGGGCTCTGCGCTGACAGCTGGGAGCCTGGAGCCTGCTTCGGATTCTATGTCTCCCTCTCTCTCTGTCCCCTCCCCTGCTCACATTCTCTCTCTCTCTCTCTCTCTGGAAAATAAACATTTAAAAAAAATTTTTTTTTTTAAACAACAAAAACCCATACTACCTCTGCAGTCTCATCTCTGGACACTCTTCCACGAGCACACTCAGCGTCTAGCCCTACCAAACTTCCTCAGTTACAAACTCACTCGTCAGCCTTTGCATGCACTGTCTCCCCTGCCTGGAAAGCAGTCTCTACCTCCTCCAATAGAAGCAAACTGCTATTCAACCTGCAAAACCCAGCTCAGGATCCATCAACTCCACAGCCCCTTCCTGACCTTCAAAAGCTAAGTCCCTCTGTGTGCCCCCCACTATGTGCAGAGCCCTATTTCTGTCTCTTTGAAGGCTCCCCTGACCCAATCCCACACACGCACACACACCCACGTAACACAAGCATTTCTCAGATGCCGGCAGAGTGTTCCTCCACCCCTCATTCCAGACAGTTAACAAGCCCCCAGCCAGGCTGTTATCTATGCTTCTGGCCAACTGACTACAGGTTGGAAGTTCCAGTGATCTCCTCCTCAGGTTTGATTAATTTGCTGGAGCAGCTCGCAGAACTTGGAGGGAAACTTACTTACGTTTACTACTTTATTAAAGTATATGATAAACAATACGATAGGGCAAGGTCCTGGAGAAAGAAGCGTCCACCCTTGTGGGGCCTGGTTCAGTGGCACGTAAAAGTATTATTTTCCCCAAACATGGAACAGGGAGGGAGGGAGGGAGGGCGGGCCAAAAAAGCTAACCTCTTAGGTTTTCATGGAGGCTACATAATCATGATTGACCAAGTCATTGACCATTGGCTGATTCAACTCCAGCCCCCCTAGTGAAGGTCGGGGGGACAGAAAGTTCCAAGTCTCTATTCACACGGTCCTTCTGGCACCCAGCCCCCACCCTTGAGTGGGATCCAAAATTCACTGTCATTAATAATAAGACAACCAATTCATCTTCATATCTTTGAAATATTTTCAGGAACTGTGAATAAAGATACAAAATAAATCCAAACAATATATTTTGGTCATATGAATGACTATATATATATATATATATATATATATATACACATATACACACATACACATATGTATACGTGTATACATATATGTGTGTGTATATATGTATATACACACACATTTATATATGTATATATATATACACACACACATATATATTTTTTTATGCTTATTTATTTTGAGGGGGGCGGGGACCATGAGTGGGGTAGGGGTAGAGGAAGAGAGGGAGAGAAAGAATTCTAAGCAGGCTCCTCACTCAGCACCGAGCCCTACACGAGGCTCGATCCCACAACTGTGAGATCACAACCTGAGCCTAAATCAAGAGCCAGATGCCCAACCAACTGAGCCACTCATATGCCCCAAATATGTATTTCTTAGAAATCATATTGCACTGTCACACTGAATTGTCCCACCAGTAGCCAGTGACTCCATGGAGGGATCTTGCTTTTATCTGTTAGTTTCCAGATACCTTCCCGCACAGTGACTAATATTAAGAATAAGAAAAACTGGGGCGCCTGGGTGGCTTGGTCGGTTGAGCATCCAACTTCGGCTCAGGTCATGATCTCACGGTCCGTGAGTTCGAGCCCCGCGTCAGGCTCTGTGCTAACAGCTTAGAGCCTGGAGCCTGCTTCAGATTCTGTGTCTCCCTCTCTCTCTGACCACCACCACCCCACCCCCCCCGCCTGTTCATGCTCTGTCTCTGTCTCAAAATAAATAAACATTAAAAAAAATTGTTTTTTTAACAAGAAGAAAAACTTACTAATCACAGTTGGGAAATATTCAGGACCAACTAATTAGACTGCAGACTGGTGAAGAAAGTGAAAGAGGGGCACCTGGATGGCTCCATCAGTTAAGCATCCACCTCTTGATTTTGGCTCAGGTCATGATCTCACAGTCATTAGACTGAGCCCCGTGTCAGGTTCTGCACTTGGCATGGAGCCTACTTGAGATACTCATTCTCATATTCTCTCTCTCTCTCTCTCTCTCTCTCTCTCTCTCTCCCACCCCCCCTCAAAAAAGGGGAGGGGAGGAGAGGGGAGGGGAAGGGAAGGGAAGGGTGGGTCAAACCTTTGTCCTGCCTTTATAAACTGTTGTGCCAGGCAGCCAAACAGTGAGGAGGATTCTTCTCTTTATAAAAGTATTCCAGGGACGCCTGGGTGGCGCAGTCAGTTAAGCGTCCGACTTCAGCCAGGTCACGATCTCGCGGTCCATGAGTTCGAGCCCCGCGTCGGGCTCTGGGCTGATGGCTCAGAGCCTGGAGCCTGTTTCCGATGCTGTGTCTCCCTCTCTCTCTGCCCCTCCCCCGTTCATGCTCTGTCTCTCTCTGTCCCAAAAATAATAAAAAACGTTGAAAAAAAAATTTTTTTATTAATAAATAAATTAATTAATTAAAAAAAAGTATTCCAGCAAATAAAATGAAGGAATAACACAATTAGAACATCATCATTTTACGATCCCTGATGAACCAACAGATCTGGGCACTGGTGACAACCAGACATTATGTGCCTCCCGGTGAGGAATGTACAACCACCTAAGAGGCAATCATGAAAAATGAAATTGAACCAGAATCTGATCATGGTCCACCCACTCATTTGGAAATACAGAGAACAGAGAAACATGTTAAACCTCAGGGGTGTGATCAACAAAATCCAGATGGTGGGAAACTCTATGGGGCAAATAACTTGTTCCTTCAACAAATAAACTGAAAGAAACGGAGGCTAGTAGCCTATAGATTGAGAGAGACTAAATCACAATGTGTGAGCCTATGGAGATCCTGATTCAAACCAACTATTAAAAAAGAGACAGACACCTATTTAATAGGAATACTGAGTATTTGATGATATTATGGATTCAACCATTAATTATTTTAGGAATGATGGTGGTATTAGGTTCTTTTTTACTTTTCAGAAATCTTTACTTTTTAGAAATACATTCTCAGACATTCGTAAATGAAATTATATCATGCCTGAAATTTGTTTCAAAACAACATAAGAAGTGGTTAACAGTATAAATAAAATAAGATTAGCCATGTGTGATGATTTGTTTAAAAGAGGTGACAAGTACTTAGGGGTTCATTATACACATTTGTATATGGGCAAATTTTCTGAAATAAAGTTTAAAAAAAAAAACAGGTGGAAAGGGAAAAGGAGTGACTCAAAGTCTACTGAATACCAGGGCAAGTGCAGAGAAGGGAAAATGATCACAGGTGGGGGTGGCAGCAATTGGAAAGAAATTATTTTATCACAAAGACCTCTGTTAAAGAAAAGACACCAAGGGAAGAAAGATTCGGGACACAGCAGAGTGCAGAGGTTAACTGAAACACGTGTGCACAGGACTTTCAGCAGAGCATTAAAAGCACAGACCCTGCAGTGAACACTGCCTGAGTTCAAATCCTGGTTCCACAACTCACCCTGTGCCTTCAATTCCTCAGATGTTAAAAAAAAAAAAAAAAAAGGACAAGAGTAGTCTTTACTTCTGAGGACTTTTGTAGAATTTTATGAATTAATACAGTTCTCCTAAAACAATATTTCACAGAAGCTCTCCATAAATGTTAACTGTTCCCTGCCTGATCACCACCCTCCCCACTACAGAGATGGAAACACAGACCCCTAAGAGGTGAAGTGTCTTGCTTAACAACAACCTTAGAACCATCTCTTACGCTGAGAACTTACGGTAGATTCGCTGGCTATTCACAAAACACATTTCCCTTTCCTGCTGGACGTGTGGCTAGGCTACATTTACCAACTTCCCTTCTGTGTGTCTGACTTCCAGACAATGAAATGTGGACTAAGTGATTGGATACCTCTTCACCCATCACAGGCCCTGTCCCCAAATCCCCCACACCCATCTCTCTCCCCCATCTGCCAGGTGGACATCAATGCCCAGGACAATCCTGGAAGTCAAGAGATTAAGCTTCCTGTCCCAGAAGAATAAACTGTTAATGCCTTAAGCCCCTGAGATTTCAGGGTTTATCTGTTATAGCCGCTGACGCAACTTCAGTTAACATACTTTTCATGGACCCACCACAACAATCGTTACTCCTCATTTTACAGACAGGAGAACTGAACCTCGGAAAGGGTCACGGTCACACAATTATTAAGTGGTGCATCCAGGATTTGAACCAGCACTGGCTTAATACAGAGCTCAGGCTCTTAAGTGTCAAAAGACCAGTAAGTGGAACCAGGATTTCTAATTTACAACAGTTACATTTAACATAGAATTGTGTTACGTGTTCCTGAAACACTCACTTTAATCTCTCAGAAGAGTAACTAGAGAAGTGTTACTACAAGCACAAAGATATAAATATTCCCCCAAAAGTTTAACTGAGGTTTTTACAAGAAATACATTGGAATAAGACATTAAAAAAGAGAGAGAGAGAGAGATGTACATTAAAGAGACCACACTTCATTTTCCTTGCAAGCAGCCCATAGTAGAAGTTTTAATATTTCTTAATGTTGATTTCTTTTGAGAGAGAGAGAGAAAGAGAGCACATGCAGGCAGAGGCAGAGAGAGGGGGAGAGAGAGAATCCCAAACAGGCTCCACGCTGTCAGTGCAGAGCCCAACACAGGGCTCGAACCCATGAACCGTGAGATCATGACCTGAGCCAAAATCAAGAGTCAGGTGCTTAATCGATTGAGCCACCTAGGTGCTCCTATAAGTTTTAGTATTTTAATCCAACTTTTCCCACTTGATTTTACCTGAGCCATCCCTATTTATTGGAAATTATATAACATGATCTTATAACATTAGTAATTTTTTTTTTTAACGTTTATTTTTGAGACAGAGAGAGACAGAGCATGAACAGGGGAAGGTCAGAGAGAGGGAGACACAGAATCGGAAACAGGCTCCAGGGCCCTGAGCTGTCAGCACAGAGCCCGATGCGGGGCTCAAACTCACAAACCGTGGTATCATGACCTGAGCCAAAGTCGGATGCTTAACTGATTGAGCCACCCAGGTGACCCTAGTAATTTTTAAATAGGATTTAATAAATGGAAAAATCCTTTTATTTCAATCATCACTGAACTGGATCTCCATCATTAATCAATGTGCACCTACAAAAGATGTACAAACAAAGTTATAAAACTGTGTTTACAGCATAATTCTACCTAAAACTATTTTCTTCTATACATGTACATCTCTTGTCTACAATTGAAAAATATCTGGAAAGTAATGCAAGAAAGTTTCCAGTGATTACTTCTGGAGAGCAGAACTGAGCTTGTGATTTATAACTTTTGATAGACTGAATTTATGATGAATATAATACTTTCAGAATAAGAAATACTTAAAAATATATATTATCTATGGTTTATAGTATGGTAAAATTATCAAATTCCCAAAATCCCAAATTACATGATGGATAGTGAAACATGTAGGTTGGGGGGAAAAAATATAACTCTTTATAATGAACATATCATTTGATCAATTTCACCCATCTATATGGATACAAGTGTTTACACATCTATAAATAAATCTATTTTTAAACATTTAACTAGTTAGAAAAAAATTATAGCTCTTCATAATGAATATATCATTTGATCAATGTCACTTATATGGAAATATGGATATAAATGTCTTATATATGGATCTATAAGTAAATCTATTTTACGATTTTATTAAGTTTTTTTAAGTAAGCTCTATGCCCAACATGGGGCTTGGACTCATGACCCTGAGATCAAGAGTCACATGCTCTACCATCTGAGACAGCCAGGTGCCCCAAGTAGGTTTATTTTAAAACTCTTAAATACACACAAACAAATAATAAGTGTATTCTAATCAGGGGGTTTTGACAACATTTAACCAAGCACATTCATTTTTATGAAATTCTGTTGTAACCTGGAGAATATCTGGGATTGTATCAGGAAAAACAATATATTAGAATTATAAAGCAGTTCTCTTTGGGGGCCCAAACTTGATAATGTTTTGGAGACTATTTTAGGGTTCAGGCTTTCTTCAAATGTTTCAGACCCTTCACAGAAAAGAGCAATTCAGAATTAAACCTCATTTGTCAAGGAACTCACTGTGTCCTAAACACTGTTCTAGATTAATGTAAAATTCTATCACATTCATCAAAATAGTATTTGTGAAGGGTCCAGGGGTTATTATTATTGTAATTAAATATGCTAAGATACATGTTCCTTAATCTAGAATTTTACGCAACTGTATAATTCTGAGACAGGAGACAATTTATTATTATTATTCGGGTTAATTGAATGGGGGTGGCAGGCAGACCATTATAAAGATAATCCAAAATAGTAAGCTTTCAAAATAAATTATATTTGGCTTTAAAATGTCTTTTTAACCCACTTATTTCAGTATAAGAAACTTTGATAGTTTGAAAATTCTAAATCAAGGAGCACCTAGGAGGTTCAATTGGTTAAGCATCCAACTCTTGACTTCAGCTCAGGTCATGATCTCATGGTTGTGAGATCAAGCCCTGGGACAGGCTCTGCACTAACACAGCAGAGCCTGTTGGGATTAATTCTCTGTCTCTCTCTCTGTCTCTCTCTCTGCCACCCCCCAACTCATACACACACACACACACACACACACACACACACACACACACACTCTCTCTCTCTCTCTCTCTCTCTCTCTCTCTCAAAAATAAAAAAAAAAAGGGGGCGCCTGGGTGGCGCAGTCGGTTAAGCGTCCGACTTCAGCCAGGTCACGATCTCGCGGTCCGTGAGTTCGAGCCCCGCGTCGGGCTCTGGGCTGATGGCTCGGAGCCTGGAGCCTGTTTCCGATTCTGTGTCTCCCTCTCTCTCTGCCCCTCCCCCGTTCATGCTCTGTCTCTCTCTGTCCCAAAAAAATAAATAAACGTTGAAAAAAAAAATTAAAAAAAAATAAATAAAATAAACTTAAAACAAATTCTAAATCAAAACACGTCCAAAAGTAAAACCACACTATGAAAAATGATGATTCAGCAAAAGTACAAATTATATGTTTATCCTTTTTTTGTTCCCCAAACAAAAGGTCTCACATAGTTATTACTGAGCCAACCCACCAGTGCAGAAGGACAGTAGAAAAATCATTCCTCCAATAAAGCACGTCTATTGTCCAGGTAGCAGTCATGTTCACAGAGTGACCGGGGTACAAGCATGTGACCTCCATGCAGCACAAACGTGTACCACCTCACGTGCCATCCCTTATAGGCCCAGCCTGGTTCTACTCCAATGCCTTTTCATGGGAGCTGTACCTGACTTTATTACCATTTTCCATCCAAATCCACTGGGAAACAGGACAGTTCTGCCATTGTTTCTTGGCCAGGAATTACTTGACGCTGAAAGTCCATGAGAAGATACGGCAGGAAGCAGTGAAGCTCACAAACCATGATGGCGGAGAAAAGGAGACAGGGTTATGTTGATCCTTAACCTCTCCCCACCACCATTCCTGCCACTGTCCTCCTGTAAATCTAGAAATAAGCCCCAGCCCTACCTCCAAATGTCCTTAATTCCTGAACTTGCTTCCTTCCTCTCTAGACACCATGCAGTTTAGGTTCAGAGCCAAAGTTCTCTAGAAAGTCCGGTTAGTTGGGGCGCCTGGATGGCTCAGTCCGTTAAGTGTCTGACTCTTGATTTCGGCCCAGGTCTTGACTGTGTAGAGCCTGCTTGGGATTCTCTCTCCCCGCCCCTCCCCCACTTGTGCTCTTTCTCTCTCTCTCTCTCTCTCTCTTTCAATAAACTTACCCAAAAAAAAGCATTAGAAAGTCTGATCAGTCATTTATGCCTATACCTCCTCTTTAATTCACCAGCGGACTTCCTGCAAGCTGGTTAACAAACCCACTGTTTCACTGATACTAGACTGGCCGTCAAATCTACCAGACACTCGATAATCTGTCTTTACCTTCCCCCACACTCATCTCTAGAACAACGGACCCTGGGCATTACACACGTTCACACCAGAAATCTCTATTTCTTGGCTTCTCTGGCTGTCCCCTCGGCCTCTACAATGTTTCCTTCCGACCCTCTGTGAAACTACTGCTGCTCCCTGGAATACAGTTCCAAACCCCCCTCTCCTCTAGACAGGTTCTTCTTCCGACCGTGTCCACCTTTACACAGTCTCCCAGCTCTCCAGTCCACACCCACCACCCACACATCCAAACCCCCTGAGACCATCTTCACCTGAATGGAATACAGGCTTGCTAAATTCAACAGACCCCAAACTGAATCTGTCCTCACCGTGTGTACCCAGTTTGTTCCATCCACCTAGAAATTTAAATCATTTCAGATTTCTCCTCCTCCTAAACAACCTATTTATCCTACCTCTGAAACCTCTTTTCAACCAGTTACCTCTTCTTCATCCACAAAACTATCTCACGTACTCGCTCCTCTCACACCTGCCGACACTCAACAACTTCTAAGCTCCCTCCATTTATCCCTCATACTAACGCCAGACGGATATTTTTTTCTTGCAAATAGGACAGCATTATCCTTTTTTCATCTCTCAATGGTCACATACTCTGAGTCTTACAGAAAGACAAACCTCTTACTAGAGCATAAAAGACCCTCCACGATGCAACTTACGCCAACCAGTGTAGCTTCATTTGCTGTCACTCCTCTACATGTTACACTTTCATCGTATTTAACCTTTTAATTAATTTTTTAATGTTTACTTTATTTTTGAAAGAGAGAGAGAGAACAAGAGAGCACAAGCAGGGGAGGGGCAGAGAGAGAGGCAGACACAGAATCCGAAGCAGGCTCCAGGCTCCAAGCTGTCAGCAGAGAGCCCAACATGGGGCTCGAACTCACGGACCGGAGATCATGACCTGAGCCAAAGTCGGATGCTTAACTGACTGAGCCACTCAGACAGCCCCATCATATTTAGCCTTTTATCTCCTCCCTCAAAATTCTGTGCCTTTACATGTGCTTTTTTCCCTCTGCCTAAAATAGGTTAGGACAGTCCCTGCAAGCTTCAGTTGAAGTGTTACCTTCCTTTCTCCCAGGAAAGCTTCACGTAAGCCTCGGAGGGCAGTGGGCTCCTTCTCCGGCTCAGCACTCAGACACATCTCCAAATGGATCTCTACTCCTGCCCCTTCACCCAACTTTAGAATTTTTGGCAAGGATCTTCTCTTATTCTGCATTCAAATCTTCTCTAACTAGCAGGTTACACACCATGAGTTGAAAACACTGTAAGTCAAAAAATGTGTTTAATGCAACTAACCTGTCAAATATCGTAGCTTAGCCTGGCCTACCTTAAACATACTCAAAGCACTTGTGTTAGCTTACAACTGGGCAACATCATCCAACACAAAGCCCATCGTACAATAAAATGCCGAATAGCTCGTATCGTTTATTAAACACTGCACTGAAAGTGAAAACCGTAAGGAAAGATGGTACAGGTACAGGTACAGTTACTGACGGTTCCTGACCCTCCTGGTCACGGGGCGGGCCGGCTGCTGTGGCCTGGGTACTGCTGCTGAAAGCGTCACCAGACTCTACGGAGAGTGTCACACCACAACTACCAGCCTAGGGCAAGACCCAAATTCAAAATTCAAAGTATGGCTTCTACGGCACGCATATTGCTTTCGTGCCACCAGAAAGTCAAGCAATCCTACGTGGAACTATTGTAAATGGAACCATCTTAAGTCAAACCATCAAAGTCAGGAACCACCTGTGCTTCCAATGCCAACATACATACAACCTCACAAAACAATCATAATAAGTACCAAATAAATAAATTCAGGGACTGTCGGACAACACAGAAAAGGTTTTAGTGCATCAGGGACCCAAGACAAATACAAAATTTATACTGAAGAGGCTTTAATACATTGGTATGTACACACAAACACACACATGCTACCCACGCACTCGTAACAGATCATGTCTGCTTCCATAACAAGCTCATTTCTCCAACCTAATGCAACCCTACGGTAATTCTTTGCTGCCGTGTACTGTTCACATTGACTTCAAAGAAACTAATTTAATAACCCATAATCATATAAATTCACATGCCCACAGATATAAAGACAGGAAATTTTTCTGGAAATGTATAAATAAAACAGGTATTAGTGGTTTCAGGGTAGAGCAGTGTTATAGGCTGAATTGCCCTCCACCTCCAAATTCTTACATTGGAGTCTTAAACCCCCAGTACCTCAGAACATGACTGTATTTGGAAAGAGGGCCTTTAAAGAGGTAGTTAAGTTAAAATGGGAAGGTTAGGTTGGACCCTAATCCAAACAGCTGGTGCCTTTGAAGACTGGGACACAGGCACACACAAGAGGGAGGAGCATGTGAGGACACAGTGAGATGGCAGCCGTCTGCAAGCCATGGAGAGAGGTCTCAGAAGAAACGAGACCTGCTGGTACCTTCACCTTGGACTTGCACAGCCTCCAGGATGGTGAGGAAGTAGAAAGGTTCTGTTGTGTAGGCCCCCCAGGCTGTGATATTTTGTTTATGAGAGCCTGAACTAACAGAAGCGGCTTCTAGTGTATAATATTTAAATTGCCTTTACATGTTTTTAAATAAGTTTCCTAGACATGTACATGGTATTTTTTTATGCCAGAAAGAATTATGTAAAAATAGTGGGATTATAGATAGGTCCACCTTCTTCGTGTTGGTCTGTATTTAAAAACCTAACAAATTGCTATCAAATTAAATGACGTAACTGAATATCCTAGACATGAGAGCTGACCATACTCTGACCAGAAATGCCACATTTTATCTTACTATTTTTCATTTGAAACAAAACAATATACAATGTTGTTAAAATAAGATTTTTAATTTTTACCAGCTCCACAAAGGAACGGGAAGAGGTAGACACTGGAGGGGAGCACTGTTGTGAATGACACACATCCCTGGAGCTGAGAGAACTAACAGTTACAAAGCATAGAACAGGCTGATGTACAGAATTCTCTTATTGGGGTAAAAAGTCATTGTAGCAACTGAGGGGCCAATTATCAGACCCTGTGAGTTAGGCACCCTATATACATTGCCACTTAATTCTCAGAACAACCCAGAGATGAAAATCCCCCCCTCTTTTAACTAAGGAAACTTGGGTGCAGAGAGATTAAGTCACTGGCCAGAGTCATACAATTAGGAAGCAGAAGAGCTGAGACTCAAATCCAAGTTTCTAAGGTCTTAAAATCCCATGCTGCTTGATACTAAGAGCCCCTGAATGCTTAACAAATATTTATTAAACACCTGCTATATGTGCTTTGCCAGGTGTACAAGACGAGCCATAACTCAAGTAACATAGTCACTATTCTCAGGAACTAAGAATCTCCTTCACATTCTGTGGCATGTACGTTTTTCCTACCTCTGTAACTAGGTTTTAAAGCTCTTCACAAGATGGGGCGCCTGGGTGGCTCAGTTGGTTGAGCATCCGACTTCAGCTCAGGTCATGATCTCACGGTTTGTGAGTTTGGGCCCCACATCGGGCTTGGGCTAGGTGCTGACAGCTCAGAGCCTGGAGCCTGCTTCTGACTCTGTGTCTTCCTCTCTCTCTGCTCCTCCCCCACTCTGTCTCTCTCTCAAAAATAAACATTAAAAAAAAAATTTTTTTTAATAAAAAAAATAAAGCTCTTCACAAGAGCTGTAACATAAAGGGAAAAACAAAGAGCTTTGAGTTAGAAACCTGAAAAAGTTCTGGCTTTTTCACTTATATAAATCAACAAACTGGATTCTTCATCAGTAAATAGTTGTGGAACAGTAATATAGGTGAAAATGCTTAGAAGAGTACCCGGCACACTGTGGATACTAGAGAAATGTTAGTCAATATGAATATTCATGTATAACCTTCACAGACAAGCAGACCCAGATTTCAAACTTTATTTCATCAGTGCTAAGATTTCTCCAATGGCCTCTTCAGTATTCAAAGATCCCACTCACCTATCATTCTATCCCATTCTTCTATAGGACATACTACACTTAACACTCAAAGGAGGAAAATTAATACTGTGAAGCTTCTTTATAACATAGTCTTCTAGACTAATGGTCTCCAAAGTGGAATAAACACAAAACACTTACATGTCCTAATCAGAGGCCTAAAAATGCTAGAACTTATAGGGAATATAAAATTTAGCTCTCCTACTACTTAATGTATGGACTGATTGTAATAGATGTACATAACATTTCAAAAAAGAAAAATGGGGTGGCCTGGATGGCTCAGTGAGTAGAGCGCTCAACTCTTGATCTCAGGGTCTGAGTTCAAGCCCCATGTTAGGTGTAGAGCCTACTTTAAAAAAAAAAAAAAAAAGGATACAAATGCTGAGGCTATAGATTCAATGTTTTGTTTTTTTTTAATAATTTGAAAGAGAGATTTTATTTCATTTCATTTTATGAGAGAGCACAAGCAGGGGCGAGGAGGAGACGGGAGGGAGGGGGGAGGAGAGGAGAGGATCCCAAGCAGGCTCCACACTCAGCATGGAGCCCGACACGGGCCCCTAGGATCAGATCTGAGCCAAAATCAAGAGTCAGATGTTCAACCAACTGAGCCACCCAGGCACCCCTAAAATTCTTAATAATAGGGAGAGTAATTCAAATATAAGCTTGGAGACAACTGCTTTAGAGCCACAATTATACCATTAGTTATGGTTTAGTTCCATGTGGAAGCTGTAACATACAGTATATTGTATTTTTATTAACACTAAACACGACAAATAGGCCTAGCAATTTCCCAGTTCTGTGCCACCTATCCTTAAGCTGTTCCTTCTGTCTGGGCACCTGCTAACACCTAACTCCTACACTTCTCAGCAAATATATTCATCTTACCATGTAGTCTTTCCACATGTGCATAGTGAGAGGTAGTTAGTAACCACCCTACAAATCTAAAACTAGGAGTTTATAAGTCAAATTATAATACAGAGCTAATATAAGGAATGATGTAGGTAACTTTCTCTTGCTCTAAGACATAATTTCCTTAAAAAGAAAACGATCTTGCTTATCATTATATTCCCCTCTGCACCTCCTGAAGAAACATTCCTCTAGACAAATCTTTCTTTTCTAATTTTTTTTTTTACATATTTATTTATTTTTGAGAGACACAGAGAGACAGAGCACAAGTGGGGGAGGGGCAGAGAGAGAGAATAAGACACAGAATCCGAAGCAGGCTCCAGGCTCTGAGCTGTCAGCACAGAGCCTGATGCAGGGCTGGAACTCACAAACTGTGAGATCATGACCTCCTGAGCTGAAGTCAGATGCTTAACCGACTGAGCCATCCAGACGCCCCTCCTCTAGGCAAATCCTGATCAGAAAGAATACACTATATACAATGCATACTAAACTGATTTTCTTTGTAAATCTCCACTTAAACCTTCCAATAAGAAGTATTCCTCACAAAAAAAAGACATAGTAAATGTGTACTTACGTTGAGACCTAACACAGTAGACACCCAACAACTGCTTTGACAGTGTGGCAATTCTATTTGCATTATGGTACAGAAACTAAACAGGGTGACTGACTTCCTTAGAGAATCTGCTGCTTTCAAATACAGAACCTGGAATTTAGAAATTCTTCTAATATCCTACAAAAGTATATTAAAGTGAACACTTTGTAAACAGAGAACTAAATATATATTTTATTGGCCTCCACTGAATTCTCTCAACTATGCCTAAATTACCCTGCAAAAAAAATGTAAATGTATGTCACCTATCTGTGCTCCCATAATCCTATCTGTATCTTCAATACGACTGAAAATTGGGAAGGTCTCAGAACACCTGCATAACTGTGGAAATAGCCCAAACTCATGTACCCACAATTTTGTCTTGGACAATGAAGTGTGTAGTTGGAGGGGGGAAAATACAGCGTTTTATTTTTTTTTTTAATTTTTTTTTTAAACATTTATTCATTTTTGAAAGGCAGAGAGAGACAGAGTGCAAACGGGGGAGGGGCAGAGAGAGAGGGAGACACAGAAACAGAAGCGGGCTCCAGGCTCCGAGCTGTCAGCACAGAGCCCGACGCGGGGCTCGAACTCATGGACTGTGAGATCATGACCTGAGCCGAAGTCGGATGCTCGACCGACTGAGCCACCCAGGCGCCCCAATACAGCGTTTTAAAATATACCTTCTCCGATAGCTCCCAGCTACTTCACAAGGATCCTACTTCCCCGCTTGCAACTCACCAGTCAGTTACTGGTAATCAACCCTTCATCAATGGTAAAGTGAGCACTTAAAGGCACCATGCTTAGCATTCTGGCATGCCTTATCTCGCCGAAAGCTGAGGGTTTAATTCACTTGCCTAAAGTCAATCAGAACCACCAAACTGTGCAAGTCCAAGAAGCAGCATCTGTGCTGTATTTTATGTGAGCGGTGTCCCCAGCACCACATGAGAGGAGGCTGTGCGCCTAAGTGCTCCGGGCCTCCAGCTGATAAGCAATGGCGTTAGAGCTCAAAAACTGCCAGGTCTGATGAGAAAGAACACACTCACAAATTTAAAGCTACGATGCCTCCCATCTTGAAACTGAAGGATGAACAATTAATCATACAATAAAACAGACATTTCTTGTTACAAATAACCCAGTAATCAGTCTCATTGGTGAAGAAAGAGAAGGAGGGAGGAAGAGCCAGAAGTCAATAGTTACTAGCTACTAAAGAGACAAGAAGAAACAGAAAAGGAAACCCTACTGAAGAATGTGCCTCTGATAAACTGCACATCTGTAGGGGCACAGAGAGATCTAGGGGTACAGAGGAGTTGGGGTGCTTTGGGTTTTCCCACTCCCCCTCCCCCCACTGTCCCTTACAATACCACTATGACAGTTTTATAAAGAACAACCAGCCAGCATTTGGATTAAAATGACACACCCAGAGTAGGAAAAACTATAAATTACGCATCAGATTCTGCATCCACCTGCCCCTACTTGTAACTTTGAAAGGCTCCATTTATTTCAAAATTAGAAAACTGATCTCAGATTAAAAATCTCATTAAAATATATGGCTTCGAAAGGTTTAGAATCTAAGGGTACCTGGGTGGCTCAGTCGGTTAAGCGACCGACTCTCGATTTGGGTTCAGATCATAGTCACAACACGGTTCATGGGTTCCAGCCCCAGATCTGTCAGCGCAGAGCCTTGCTTGGGATTCTCTCTCTCCCCCTCTCTGTGCCCCTTCCCTGCTCATGTTCTCCCTCTCAAAATAAATAAATAAGATTTTCTAAAAAAGAGAAATATGTAGAATCTATTGTAACAAATGTGTATTTTCTTAACACGAAGAGCATTACCAAACAAACAAAGGATGAGCACCTCAACAGAAAAATGGGCAATGACAAGTCACTAATGGTTACCCAACAGCCACTCCCCCTCACCAGTGGTTCTTGCTGTCAGAGACCATCTCCCTTTACAAGGCCTTGAAAGGAAAAGGGTTTTGCTTTCCTGGACTCACCCATACCTTTGACAGGAGTACATGACCAGTCACAGCCACAGAATCTGAGGAAAATTCTGCTGAGGGCTTCCAGGTAGATTTTTGTTCTAAATAAAAGAGCAGTGCATGAACAGACAGACTTCGTCTTCACTGGCTGTGGCCATGGGACTACTGGATGTGTGAACTCCGACTCCCCTCTTCCTCGCACATCCACATCTAACTCCTCAACAGACCCTTTCAGCTCTACCTTCAAAACATGCAGAATCACTTTTCTGTCTCCTATCGTTTTCCAAATCATCTCTCACCCGGCTGCTGCGGTGCTCTCGTGACGGCCACGCCTGCTTCAACCTTTATCCCCTCCGTTCTCTTCGCAACACAGCAGCCAGCACGAACCTCCTAGAGTCACAGATAAGGTCAGTCCTCTGCCCCAAACCCCCAGAGGTATCTTATCTCAGGCAGAATAAAAGCCAAACAGATCTCACAATGGTCTACGAGGCCCCGTACCATCTGACTCACTCCTTCTCTCTCCCTCGGTGGTGGCTCGGTTCCTCCTCTGGCTCTCCTCCCCCTTCCTGGACCGTGCCAGCACCCTCCTGCCTCAGGGCCTGTGCACTCACTACTCCCTCTGACGTGCTTTTCCCCCACACACCTGCCCTTGCACTCTGACCATCTGAGATGAGCACACACACGTCACTGAAGCCCCCCCTGCTCAGTCCATTTAAAGTAACCCAACTCAGCCTAGCCCACTTATTACTTGAGTTACCTTTATTGCTTCGTTTATTACTCCATTATTCTCCTGAACACTCACCATCTTGTAACACACTATTCATTTTACCTACTTGTTTATCCCCTCCTTTGCCCCCACCAAAAGGTAAGCCCCCTGAGGGCCACAAACATGGTCTGTTTTGTTCGCTGCTATACTTCCCATACTTTTTCATTAGGTGTTTTAAGTCCAGTCCAGCTAACATACGGTGTTATGTTAGTTTCAAGGGTACAACATAGTGAGTCAACAATTCAATACATCGCTCAGTGCTCATCATGATAAGTATACTTCCTTCAGATATACTTACTTTAGATTACTGCCTGGTACACTATAGATGCTAAATAATTATTTAAATGAATTACTCTAGCAGCCATCAATAACAAGCTGAAGATTAAAAAACAGGAAAATGGAGGGGTACTGGGGTGGCTCTGTGGGTTAGGCGTCTGACTCTTGATTTTGGCTCAGGTCAGGATCTCACGGTTCATGAGATGGAGCCCAGTGTCAGGTTCTTTTTTTTTTTTTCTTCAATATGAAATTCATTGTCAAATTGGTTTCCATACAACACCCAGTGCTCATCCCAACAGGTGCCCTCCTCAACACCCATCACCCACCCTCCCCTCCCTCCCACCCCCCCCCCCCATCAACCCTCAGTTTATTCTCAGTTTTTAAGAGTCTCTTATGTTTTGGCTCCCTCCCTCCCTTTTTTTTTTTTCCTTCCCCTCCCCCATGGTCTTCTGTTAAGTTCTCAGGATGCACATAAGAGTGAAAACATACGGTATCTGTCTTTCTCTGTATGACTTATTTCACTTAGCATAACACCAGTGTCAGGTTCTGCACGGACAGCACGGAGCCTGCTTGGGATTCAACCTACCCCGCCCCGGCCCCCCCACCCTCCCCTGCTCACACTGTCTCTCAAAAAAATAAATAAGCTTAAAAAAATAATAAAACAACAGGAAAAGGGAAAGCATCTGGGTCCTTGATAATTTCACTGAGCTACTTAATTACATTTGGACTCGTGGTCCTGTAAGGTAAAATTTTACTCATTGTTTAAGTCATTTTAAATTAAGATTTTTGTTATCTGAAGCCAAAAGGTACTGATACAGAATACAGGTGGACAGTTGCAAAAGAAGAAATGCTAGTGGCAATATATACTCAATTTAATTCAATCGTAAGACATACACATTTAAATAACCACAAAGTAATGTCAGGCAGCAAAAACATAAAAGCTTGATACATACATATCCCACTCGACATGACTCACTAAAACACTAGTGAGGTTTAGGACTTTTAAAATTTTATACATAGGGGTGCCTGGGTGGCTCAGCTGGCTAAACATCAGACTTCGGGTCAGGTCATGATCTCACAGTTCCTGAGTTTGAGCCCTGCGTCAGGCTCTGTGCTGTGCTGACAGCTCAGAGCCTGGATCCTGCTTTGGATTCCGTGTCTCCCTCTCTCTGCCCCTCCCTCGCTTGTTCTCTCTCGTTTGTTCTCTCTCTCTCCCTCCCTCTCAAAAATAAACAAACACCAAAAAATATATTTAAAGTTGACGAGACTGAGCTACAAAAAGATCAATGATCAGCCACACTCAAGCAGCTACTAAGTCAGAAGTGTAGAGTCCGAACCCAGGCAGTTCTGTCTACCAAAATCCAACACTCTGCAAACAACATCAGCCAGTGAGCAGAGCACTCACCCACACTGAATGCGATCGGCAACACACTTACTCCACCGGTGCCTTTTCCTTCTTAGTTTACATTTGGGTTCTGACTCATAAGAACTGACAAAAGATGTCCAAGCGAGAGTGCCAAACTTACCAGAAAGAAATCCTCTGACAGAAAAAGATCAAACGAAAAGACAATTTTCAGTTTTCTCAACTGAAAAAAAATGGAGATAATAATAGTATTTACTTTATAGACTGTTGTGAGGATTAAATAAATTAACACAGCTCACGCGAAGCACTTCAGAAAGTGCCTGGCACACATTAAACGAGCAACAGGCTTTACGGTCTATCATCACCACAACGATGACGAAGGGCTTCCTAAAGCTGGAAGGGCGAGGAAACTACGGCTAGAAGCGTGTTAGGGGCTTCAGGGACCACCGAAAGAGACAGGACAAGTGCTGGTTTTCATTCTGGGAACAGAGTGCTGAACTGACACAGTAAAGAAACAATTCTACTAGAACTCTCTCTTGCACTTTCGGAAACGCATGCCCTGCTCTGTGTATGCGGTTGCAGAAAACACCTGCTCTGTCGTGGGACTGTAAGTCAATACCTCATTTTGGGAGTGCATTTGGTCAGTATCTACTTGAAACATATGCACTTTTTTTTTTTTTTTTTGAGAGGGAGGGAGGGAGGGAGAGAACTGCAAGCATGCACGCCCGTGCACCCACTGCGGAGAGTCACAGGGAAAAGGAGAGAGAATCACAAGCAGGATCCAAGCTCAGCACAAAGCCCCACATGGGGATCGATCTCAGCACCGTGGGATCATGACCTGAGCTGAAATGAAGGGTCAGATGCTTAATCAACTGAGCCACCCAGGCGCCCCAAAACATATGCACTCTTCGATCAGAGAACTTTACCTCTAGGAATTTATCTTCCAGATTATACCCACAAGTATAAATATACAAGGATGTCCACTACGAGTACAAAGATAGCAGTAAAACTAGAGATCAACAAAATGACCCTCAATAAAGGAATGGTTAAATAGATTAGGGTACCTCCAATCTAGTTTAAAACCTGTTTCTCCACAAGGCTCTCTAATTAAATGACAATACTGTCTGCCCAAGCTGCAGAAGCCAAAAACCTAGAAGACAACTTAAATTCTTTTTTTCACTCTCTCTCATCAAATCCTTTAGCAGATCTTATCCAAGTAGCTTTCAAAACACACAAAAAAACCTAATCACTCTTCTCCTCGACCACCAGCAGACTCTAAGCCCTTCCTGCCAAGATTACTCCAACAGCCTTAATGGTCCCCCTCCCCCCCATTTAAAATCCTCCCGTAGCTTCCACTGCACCGAGAACAAAACCCGGCTCCTCACCACGGCATGCAGGGCACTGTATGACCAGACCCCTGCTTACCTATCAGACGTGATCTCCTCTAAGTTCACTTCTCACTGTCCCATAACATCAGCCTTTTACTTCAGGAGGCAGGAGGGTCCCTTGAGTATGATGCACTCTCCTCGTCTAAGAGCCTTCACAATGAACCCTATTCTTCCTAAATTTTCTCCCAACTGCCTCCGTATCATTTGGGTCTATTTCAGTGTCCTTACTGCAGGGAGACCTTCCTGACTACCCCTGGCAACACACCTCATGTTCTCCCAGCAACATCAGCAGATACTGTCAATACCATTACTATAACGTATTCTCTTTATAGCATTTTCCACTGTCTGAAGTGAATGACAAGGAATGCATTTATTTTGTATCTCTCACCATTGAATTTTGGTCCATGAAGGCCAGGGCTTGGTCTCTCTTGTTTACTACTGAAGCCCCAGAATCTAGAATATGCCTTGCAATAAAGCAAGCACTTGATTCATAATGGCTGATGAATATTATGCAGCCTTTGAAGAGAGAGAGAGAGAGAGAAAGAGAGAGAGATGTGTACATGCTAAAACAGAAAAATGTCCAAAACTACACTGTCCGGTGACCAAAGCAAATCACAAAGCAACACACGCCGAATGATCCAACTGTGTAAAACTGAACATGAGCACATTATGGACAAAGAGAAACATATTTGCACAGAAGTCAAGGAGGACACAAAAGAGACTTGCCAGTAATTATCTCTGAAATATGGGGCTGAAGAAGAGGGGAAGGGGGCCTTTCACTTAAGTCATGCTCTCCCCAGCTGAGTATTTTTACCAGCGTGTATCACATGCGTGAGTTTTTTGTGACACCTTTCCTAATCCTCCAAATGTTGTAAAAAGCCCACACACAGTGGGTACTCTCTTTCCTAAAGAGCCTTGCATGCAACTTCAAGCTCCTAGAATAATACTTCTACAACCTAGCACATTCTGAAACACTGTATAAGTAAGTATCTGAATACCTGTTCGTTTTTGGTCTAGTCCAGTTTAAGAGCTAAAGAAAAAATCTCTGGTTCAAATAGCAGATCAACTATACACACTCATCTCCCTTTCAAACAAGATTATTTAAATAGCAGTTGAAAACACTTGGAGCAAAAGAAATATTATTGCTTAAAAAAAGGAGACGTCTTTTCTAAAGAAAAGAAATCATGGGCTGGGGAGAAGTGACTAGTGATCTAGTATGGGGGTTGGCACTGGGGGTAAAACAGTGGACTCCTAAATGTCAGAACACAGAAGCAGAATTACCAGCTTCACCCTGAAGTAAAGCCTGTCATTAATTAACGACGACAAGGTCTCATAGCAAGCTCTTGCACTAACTCTTAAATCGCAGTGATACCAGGAATCGGCAGCTATTTGAGAAAAAGCCTACAATATAAATGAGATCAAGATAAAAACAAAAGTCACCCTAGGAGCGCCTGGGTGGCTCAGGCACTTAAGCGTCCAAGTCTTGCCTTTGGCTCAGGTCCAGATCTCACAGTTCATGGGATCAAGCCCCTAGTCGGGCTCTGTGCTGACAGGGCTGAGCCTGCTACGGATTCCCTCTCCCTCTCTCTGCCCCTCCCCTGCTTGTGTGTGTTCTCTCTGTCTCTCTCAAGATAAACATTAAAAACAAAAGAATTCTTGGGCACCTGAGTGGCTCAATCAGTTGAGTATCTGACTTGGGCTCAGGTCATGATCTCACAGTTGGTGGGTTCAGGCCCCACAATGGGCTCTGTGCTGGCAGCTCAGAGCCTGGAGCCTGTTTCAGATTCTGTGTCTCCGTCTCTCTCTGCCCCTCCCCTGCTCATGCTATGTCTCTCTGTCTCAAATATAAGTAAATGTTAAAAAATTTAAAAAAAAAGAATTCCCCCTTAAAAAAAACAAAAATTAAAAATAAAAACATTTCAAAGAGATCCAAGAAGATTATGAACCCATAAAATGAGAAAAGAATGGCTGGTATTGGGGTACAGGGAGAGAGAATTCCTGAAGATTTAAGATATGACTGCCAAACTAAAATTGAAGTCTAAGAACGGAGGAAATATCCACAAGGACAGAACAAAGAGACAATAGGATGGGGGAAGGGGGCAGGAGCTAATTCAGGAAGTCCAACAACCAACTAAAAGGAGTTATAGAAAGAAATTAAAGGTATCCAAATTGGTAAGGAAGAAGTAAAACTTTCACTATTTGCACACAGCATGATACTATATACATATATCCCTAAAGATCCCAGCAAAAAACTACTAGAACTGATAAATGGATTCAGTAAAGTCACAGGATACAAAGTCCACATACAGGAATCTGTCGCATTTCTATACTCTAATAATCAATCAGCAGAAAGCGAAATTATAAAAAGAATCCCATTACAACTGTACCAAAAATAATAAAATAGCTAGGAATAAACTTGACCAAGAAGGCAAAAGACCTGTACACCAAAAACTGTAGAACACTAATGAAAGAAATTAAAGATGACACAAATGGAAAGATATTCTATGCTGGCTGACGGACTGGAAGAACAAATACTGTTAAAATGTCCATACCACCCAAAGCAAACTATAGGGTTAATGCAATAAATCCCTATCAAATTAACAATAGCAGTTTTCACAGAACTAGAACAAATAATCCTAAAATTCATATGGAACCACAAAAGACCCCAAAGAGCCAAAACAATACTGAAAAAGAACAAGACTGGGGATATCATAATCTCAGATTTCAAGATACACTACAAAGCTGTAGTAATCAAAACAGTATGGTACTGGCACAAAAACAGACACAGTGATCAACAGAACAGAATAGAAAACCCAGAAGTAAACCCACAACTATATGGTCAACCAATCCATGTAAGGAGGCAAGAATATACAATGGAAAACAGTCTCCTCAACAAATGCTATTGGGAAAACTGGACAGCTACATGCAAAAGAATGAAACTGGACCACTTTCTTATACCATATACAGAAATAAACTCAAAATGGATGAGACCTAAATGTGAGACCTAAAACCATAAAATTCCTAGAACATAGGCAATAATTTATTTGATATTAGCCATAGAAAAATTTTCTAGACATGTCTCCTGAAGCAAGGGAAACCAAAGCAAAAGAAACAATTGGGACTACACCAAAATATGAAGTGTTTGCACAGTGAAAAAGCCATTAATAAAACAAAAAGACAACCCACAAAATGGGAGAAGGTATTCACAAATGATATATTTGATAAAGGGTTAATGTCCAAAATATATAAAGAACTTACACAACTCAAGACCAAAATAAACACAAATAGATCCAATTTAACAATGGGCAGAAGATACGAATAGATATTTTTCCAAAGAAGACATACAGATGGCCGACAGACACATGAAAAGATACTCAACATCACTCATCATCAGAGAACTGCAAATCAAAACCACAAAGACGTACCACTCCACACCTGTCAGAATGTCTAAAATCAAAACCAGAAAAGTCAACAAATGTTGAGGAACCCTCAAGCACTGTTGGTGGGCATGGAATGCAAACTGGTACAGCCACTGGGGAAAACAGTACAGAGATTCCTCAAAAAAATTAAAAATGAAATTACCATATGATTCCATAATTCCATTATTGGATATTTACCCAAAGAAAACAAAAAAACACTAATTTGAAATGATCTATGCTCAACGTTTATTGCAGCATTACTGACAATTAGCCATGATATGAAAACAACCCCAGTGTCCACCCATCAAAAAACAGATAAGATGTGGCACATAAATACAAGAGAACATTATTAGTCCATTAAAAAAAAAAAAAAAATGAACCCTTGCCATTGGCAACATGGATGGATCTACAGGATATTATGCTAAGTGAAATAAACCAGAGAAAGACAAATACCATACAATTTCACTTATATGTGGAATTTAAGAAACGAAACAAAGAAAAAAGAGACAAACAAACAACAACAACAACAAAAGCACACTCTTAAATATTGAGAACAAACCCCTAGAGTGGAAGCATGTGAGAGGCACGGGTGAAATAGGGGATTAAGAGCACACTTATCATGATGAGCACTGAGTAACATACATAACTGTTGAATTATTACACAGAACACCTGAAACTAACATAACACTGCACACTAATTATACCTGAATTAAAAAATAAATAAAATTTAAAAGAAGTTACAGACGGAAAAAGAAGAGATAATTAAAGTTCTTATTACTTATTACTTATTCCAAGAACTACAAAACATTAGTCGTTATAGTTTAATAATAATAGAAAGAAACACATGTAGACATCTTTTACAGATTTCAACTTATTTTTTAAAGATTTTATTTATTTCTTTATCCTTTTTTAATTTTTTTTTTTTTGTTTGTTTATTCACTTTTGAAAGACAGAGAGCCACAGAGCACAAGCAGGGGTGGGGCGGAGAGGGAGGGGGACACAGAATCTGAAGCAGGCTCCAGGCTCCGAGCTGTCGGCACAGAGCCCAACGTGGGGCTCAAACTCACAAACCACGAGATCATGACCTGAGCCTAAGTCAGATGCTCAACCAACCGAGCCACCCAGGTACCCCTAAAGATTTTATTTTTAAGTTATCACTACATCCAACATGGGGGTCAAACTCACAACCCCAAGACCAAGAGCTGCACATTCCACTAGCTGAGCCAGCCAGGTATCCCTGAGCAATTTCAATTTAGAAAGGACAAAAAGAGCTCTAAGGAGTTTCCATGGAGAATGACAAAACACATTACTCAGAAAGGAACAAGAATCACAATGTATCAGACTTCTCCTCAGCAGCAACAATGGATACTAGAATATCTCTGAGCAATGTCTTCAAAAGCTCTGAGGGGAAATAGTTTGCAACTTATTTTGGCTTGAATAAAATACCACTCAACTATAAGGGTTAATAAAGAGTTTCTCAGATATGCCAGGATTAAAAAAAAAAATTATCTCCTACATATTCTTTCCTAGAAATTTCCTAGAAATTTATGTGATGGATTCACTGCATTAAAACAAGGAAGTCACTCAAGAAAGAATAAAGGTCCAGTTAACAGAATAATCAAAGGGCAAAAGCAGTGAGGCCAAGTCCAGCACTGAGCAACATGCAACATGTCTAGATGACGTCTAAATGAAGAAAGAGGACTAGGAAAACCTTTCCTCAGGGAGAAAAGTACTCTCATCTATAAAATAAGAGTGATTAAAAATAAACAGCTGGTAAAGCTGAAAACATGGCAGAAAAAATAGTGACAGATTAAGAAAAAAGGCCAGAATCAACTCAAAAACCAAGAAACAATACAAAAAATGTATATCATATTCTTGCCTCTACTAGGAATGATATTTAAATCATCATAATTACAGACACTATTCATTGATTTTCAACCATTAAAAACAAATCATAGGCCAAGTATAAAGGAATACAGAATATAGATGTTCTCAACCTTGACAATGCCAACGTAGAAATCACAGATACAGGGGCTTAAAGGGGGAGAAAAGGTGAAAAGTGAAAGTAGTAATAGCCTCAATTTTACTACTTGGGAAAGTAAGATGGTCAACCCATCTTAACACGAAGAAAAGTCTATTATATCACATACGTTGCAAAGATAAGAGTATGTATTGAGGAAGTAGATACAAAGGAGCCAAATCTGTATTTATCAAAGCAGAAATCAATCTGAAATTGATATATCATAAAATAAACTTCTCAGACACAATACTACCACACAAAGAAACAATTTAAAATTTTCCTTTGGGGAGTGACACTAAGGATGAGAAAGGGTTTTTGACCTTTATTATAAGCATTCTGGTCTGACTTCTTCCCTTTTTTGTTTGTTTTTTTGTTTTTTTGTTTTTTTGTTTTAGTACTTATCAAATTTTTTTTAGAGAGTAGGAGAGAGAGAGAATGAGAGAGAGACAGAGAATCCCAAGCAGGCTGTGTGCTGTCAGCACAGAGCCAGATGCCGGGCTCGAACTTATGAACCCTGAAATCACAACCTGAGCTGAAACTAAGAGGTGAACATGTAACCAAGTGAGCCACCCAGGCCCTCCTGACTTCTTTCAACTATACACTTATATTACTTTGTAAAAAATGTTAATGGATGTAAGAAAAACTCTCAAAGAATACTGATCTTCTCATGAAAAACACAATGAGTAACACATCCTGCCCAAATTTTTCCTCATAATATATAAAGCTTCCCTTTTTCCCTAATACTCCTGGGTGCCAGGTTAAATAATTTCTGAGCCTTTAAAACTGTCTTTAGGGCCACCTGGGTGGCTCAGTCAGTTAAGCATCCAACTTTGGCTCAGGTCATGATCTCATGGTTCATGGGTTCAAGCCCTGCGTCAGGCTCTGTGCTGACAGCTCAGAGCCTGGAGCCTGCTTCGGATTCTGTGTCTCCCTCTCTCTCTCTCTCTCTCTCTCTCTCTGCCCCTCCCTCACTCACACTCTATCTCTCTCTCTCAAAAATAAAAACATTTTTTTTAAATAAAAAAATCTTTATAGGTATTAATAGATAAATAAGTCAAGCTCCAGGATGTACATATTACTATCATCAAAATTATTGGACCATCACTCCATATCTAAGTAAAATGTAACTTAAATTTAATTCACAGTACTTTAAACCAAGCCAAAATCTTCCATATATGCAGTTTCTCAATTTTAGTATTTATTTTACCAAAAATACAGAAATGTGCCTTTAACACTTTTTCTAGATTGCTTTACATTTTATTGCTGTTAACAGCACACACAAGAGCATTTCAAATTCACCAGACCTAAATTTACTTCAGTTTTCATTGCCTTTTCCTATGTGCCCTTCATAAGAAATATTTAAGTACTACAAAATTTAAGTACTAAATTACTTAAAATATTTAAGTACTACAAAATTTATCTCATTTAGTTTTCTGATTTGTCAGAGACCTGAAACGGAAAAGACATGTCTTAATGTCTTAAGACATTATGTCTTAATGTCTTAAGACATGTCTTAATATATATAACACAAGATACAAAAGGGAACAACTTATTTATTACTATTCAAAACAGATAATTTATTTAAAACAAAAAATGTTGGTGCAAAACGAAAAAATAATAGATTGGTAGCAGGACCAAATACAGAGGTAAGACCAAATTTTAGGAGAAACATGCCCAATCTTAACCTATGAAGGGAGATTCAAGTGATATCAAAAATGGCAATAGGAAAACCTTAAAGATTTAAAGATTAAAAAAGGTGGGGTTTTTTTCCTGTTTATGTAGGTGGTGGCGTCTTTCTATAGGGAGAAGGCAGCTGAAAGGGAGGCCTGCGGCATTATGGTTTACAGTGTTTTGTTGCAAGAAACACAAGTTTTTCCTCGATAGAAAGCATCTAAAAACTAACGGAATTACTCCTCCAAATACAAATTACACTGTGTGGAAGCCTCACATAATGACCACATCTTCTTTAACATTGTAGTGTGTCAGCAGCACAAGTTAAACACCACGAATTTGTGCAGCTGTTCTCAGGAAAAACAGGTTTGGGTCCACTTCTCCATTAGGAGCCAAATGGCCACAGTGGCCCACAAGATGCACTTGTCACATTTCAGTCAAGTCACAGACCCATTTTTCCATTATCCAAGCAATGTAAGGCTAAGAAACATTAAAAAATAATTTACCAAACTCCTCCCAACCCAAAATATAAGAAGCTATCGCATATTTTGACATCTTAAAGAAATTACATTTTTCTTGTCATTAAAATGAATCAAAGAAAAAAATGGTTCGGTGCTCTTCACTAAGGCATTAGGTAGCTTAGAAAGAACACATTATATCACGTTGGTCTTTTATTTTACCCTTTTCATAGGTCTAAATGTTAAAAACGTGCATAAAGAAACTCTGCAACAAGAATAATGATTTTTTAACAAGGATGACACCTTACATTAGAAGCAGTAACTGTTTATTCTAAAGTATACAATATCAAAAAGTTAAAATTCAAATTTATCTTGTTAGAATACAGTGTTTCCAAATCAACTGTCCTTACAGAAAATAAAACACTTATTTCATTATTATTTAACCTTTAGAAAAATGGCCAAGCAGGACTTCCCGCCCTTGGTTTAAAAAAAAAAAAAAAAAAAGATTTCTATTTGTAAATTAGAAACTGCTCCTTCAATATATAATAAAAATTATTCTAAAAGTAGTTTATCCCACTTAACATATACTACAAGGTTCTGTAAGAAAAAACATAACTAATGCCACCTGAGATTAAATGTTAAATACATTAAATGCTATATTTAAATATTAAGTATCTTAGAATAAGTAAGGTAATATGAGTAATAGGTAATATGAGTTTAGTTGTGAACATAATGAAGTTAACCCTATACTATCACAGTTTTACTGAAAAAAAAAGAGAATATGTATTTAATTCATCAAACCGGTTTTCTCCCAGCTTAAAACAAGTTCCCTGAAACACTTTAGCTACGTAATGGTTTGGCTCTCTTTAAAATTTCTTGTAATTAAATTCTAGCAGAGTACCAAAAGAGAGATGTTAAAATGCTAGTTACAAAAGTAAGGATTTTACTACTTTTTTTTTTTTTTCCTTTTCTAACTGGGAATTAAACACACATGAAGAAATACATTGAAAATCCTCAAACTAGGAATGAAATACTTGAGTCAAAATGTTTTCTCATAGCATTTTCAAATTACATAAATATCTCAAAATGTGTTACATTCATATTACCATTTAAAAATGTTACAGCTTTGTCTAGTCTTATGTACACACACACAATTTATACAGAATTGGAATCAAAAGGCTTAATTATTCTAGGGTACCTAACAAACCGACTTAAGAAACTAAGTGAACAATCTTGAGAACCAAGAAGGCAAAGCTATTGCCATTACTCTTCTATCAATTAGAATATAGAACTTTTACGTCTTGTGTGTTCTGTCCTGATTTACAAACCTAAACTGGATTCCGCGATGAAAATATTCATCTCAATGTCCAGTGCCATCACATTTAATGCTTTGATACAGGTTAACACAAAACAGAATTACAACACTTCTTTTAGCTTTTGTCTTTGTTTATTTTCACGCGTAAGAAGCCAAGCCAAGCCCTCCTCCGGAATCAGAGGCAAAACTACGATCCTCCCCGAAAAGAAACGAAAAGTTTCCACCCTCAGGGCATTGGGGGTTCTGGCCCTTTTTACTGTCATTTTACATTTCTGTCCCTCCACCGTCTTCCGAAAGCTGCTGCCAGGCCCCGATCAGCCATATTACCCTGCCAGGTCCACTGCCACTCGATAGGAAGCCTAGGAGCGGCCCCATCCCCCTCCGACAGCTCGACCCAGCAGGCAGGCCCCGCGGCCCCCGCCGGGCCGCGCCGACCGACCCCGCCACAGCGCGTTCAGGACGCAACAATCGAGCGTCACACTCTTTCCTGCAACTCGTCCTGCGGCTCTGAGACCTGCGGCCACACACACCCACCACCACACACGGGCACAGACCCGCGCTCCGAGCCGAGCCCAGCCGAGCCGAGCCTACGGGAGAGAGGAGGGGAAGGAGGTGGAGGAAACAGCGCGAGCAGAGAAAGTAGATCCGTGCGTAGCAGGCGCCGCAAAAAGGTGGGATGGATTTCTCCAAGGCCCAGATCGGGAACCTGGCTACAGACGCCCAACAGAAAGCCCTCCAAGTTAACTCTCTGCTCGCCGTTTACAGGAACTCTCCCCTGGGCCGCTTGATTTCAAGCAAACCGAGTCCATTTTATTACTTTGTATTATTTAATGAATTTTGTGGGGAGGAAGAATATAAAACAAAGGGAAACAAACACGTCTTGTGTCATCTGGCGTCAAAACGGTTAAGACCTTATATTAACCCTATCAGTAAGTCTCCAAATCCTTTCTCATCTAGCATCTCTAGAACGAGGCCAAAACGGAAATATTAACCACCTAAAATGGTCTTAAGTGTCTACCAAAAATTTCCCACTCAGGTCTCACTCTCAACTCACAGCCTTTTTTCCCCATTTAACAAAGGAATTTTTGCTAAAACAATTCTACTTAAGATGGTGCAACCATTTTTGCCAAATTTTTTCCTCTTTTTATTTATAGATGTTTATCATTTTTTTTTAAATATATGTGTGGCTTTTTTTTTTTTTTTTTTTTTTTTTTTTTAAAACCACCCTTTCCAAACCTCAAAACAAGCATCTGTAATTACGGACAATTACCCTCCTGCTTGATAAACAAACGATTCCACTTTTCCTTCTCAAACTTTCGAATCCTCTATGAAGCCGGCCAAGTGTTTACTAGTCCTGGCACCGAACAAATAAAAAGAAACATTATGTAACTGTAGTCCACTTCGGTTGTTCTAATAAACTAATAAACTAGCTTCAATGATGATTTAACAGTAGTCTTGGTTACCAAAAAACCCTTATTTTCAAATAAACAAATATTATAAACACTGTCAATAGGAGTGAGGGGTTAGCAGGGTGAATGGCAGCCAAGTATGTGACTTTGTTTCCACATAGGCCAGGCCAACAAATTTATTTTTTCAGGTCTAGTATCCTGTAAAATCTTACCAACTCAGATTATAGATCATCATCTTTCATATACTATTCTCCAAGTCTAAAATGTTACATAATTCTGCTAAAATTCAGAATAAAATTGACAGAGTTAAGATTTAAACCATAACCAAGAAAACAGCCCTTCTAAAAAGATGCTGACTGCATGACCAATACTTGTGTGCAGACAGACAGACTGCAGAGAAACAAGTTTTTTGGTCAGAAGCAAACAACTGAAAAATATGTCTATTCTTTTACTATAACAAAGTCCAACAATGTCATGCCAATAAATCATCTATAATGAACTGTGAAATTATTTTAAATGCTTTTAGAAGACACAATGCAAAACAGTTTCTAGTTTTTATTTCCACTGTAAAATAGGTTTCAAACATGAGTAGAATTCTACCCATTTCAATTCTAAGATTTTTATTCTTTTTTGAATGTTTTTTTTTTATTTTTGAGAGAACTATGTGAGGGCAGGGGAGGGGCGGGGGGGTGGGGGAGGCAGGATCCCAAATGGGCTCCGTGCTGACAGCAGTGAGCCCAACATGGGATTCGAACTCACGAATCAGGAGATCATGTCCCGAGCCCAAGTCAGATGCTTCACCTACTGCAACACCTAGGCTCCCCTCCAAGATTTTTATTCTAATTAAATTTATAAAAGTCTTTTAGAAAATGTATGGACACACAAAACTTTGTCAAAAAAAAAAAGTTAAAACTACTAAGATTTGACAAAAATAACTATATTTGGAGAAATCATTTCTATTATCATCAATTAACAGACTTCCTTCACTTAATCGTTTTGGTTTTGAAGCGAAAACAAAGATGCTACAGGATGGCTTATTCTATGTAATGGAATCTTGCCAGCAGCAGAAAGACTAATCAAGTACTATTGGCTTTAATTAACTTATCACTCCCCCTCATCCCCCTCATGGTTCCCTTCACTTCCCCCACAACTTCCCCTACAATCCTAACTATCACCTACAAAAGCAAGCTACAGAAAATAGAAGCACAGTGCAGTCAGGTACTTCGTAGAAGCAGGGAGCTGCTCTTCGGTAGCTGCCAATATAAATATTAAGGGAGCAGGGTGCTTGGGTGGCTCAGTCGGCTGAGCATCAGACTGTCAATTTCAGCTCAGGTCGTGATCTCACAGTTCTTGAGACTGAGCCCCAGGTAGGGTTCTGTGCTTACAGCGCAGGGTCTGCTTTGGATTCTCTCTACCCCCCTCCCTGGCTTGCACATGTGCTCGTCTCTCTCAATAAATAAACATTTTTTTTAAATATTAAGGAAGAAAAGCAGTAAAATAAAGATATGAAAGGTGTGATGGTAAAGAAATAGAACCACTTTGAATTTATGTAACATGTTTATCTGTGACTCTCAAAATCTTCAACCATTTTTCATTAACACTATGAAATAAGTTAACTCCTCGATATTTTTAAAAAAAAAAGATAAAAGAGAAGGTTCATTATAGTCTTAGGTTATTTTAAAAAAGGGAAAAAAAGGAACAATACCATGATTAAAACTTGAAGGAGTTTCTCCTCCCAGAACTATTGTACCCTACTAACTGAAAATGGGATTGAACAAAAAGTTCACTAAATGAAATGCTTTAGGGGCGCCTGGTTGGGGTGGCTCTATTGGTAAAACATCCAACTTCCACTCAGGTCATGATCTCACAGTTCACGGGTTCAAGCCCCACACTGGGCTCTGTGCTGACATCTAGGAGCCTGGAGCCTGCTTCAGATTCTGTGTCTCCTTCTCTCTCTGCCCTTCCCCCGCTCAAGCTCTCTCTCTCTCTCTCTCTCTCTCTCTCTCAAAAATAAACATTAAAAAAAAAGTGTTTTGACTTTCCAAAAAGTCTAAAATCCTAATAGCGTTCTTATTCTAATCTATAATTATTTTTCTTAATTCTCTTCTTTTAAGAACTGAATAAAACTGAATAACTTACACAAAAGATAATTTTCTACATAGCGAAAGGAGGCAAACTACTTACATCAAATATCTTAAAATGTTATATAAAGAGCTTAAATTAATAATAAGAAAATATTAAGAATGCCCCTCCTCCAATAAACTATGGGCAAAAGATGACTGGGCAATTCACAAGAAATATTAGTAAGTTTCAAGAATTTTCAATATCCTACTATTCAACTAAGTAAAAAATTAAAGCTGAAGTACAGATTTTCAATTACTAAACTAAGAAGATAAAGGTCTTAATATACTATACATGACAAAGGTTCAGTAAAACTGGTCCTAACACACATTACTGGTGACATTAAAATTTGATACAGCCCCTTTGGGGAGCATTTAAAATTTTTAATAAAAATAGTTCCTCTTTAGTAGGAACTTCACTGAGTAATAGGCACTGTTCTAAAGGTACTCTCCTCAATTCCCTCAATAACCTGAGACAGGGATTTTATCATCATCCCCATTTTTTTTTTTTTAACATTTATTTATTTTTGAGAGACAGAGAGAGAGAGAGAGCACAAGTGGAGGAGGGGCAGAAAGAGAGAGAGACAGAATCCTAAGCAGGCTCCAGGCTCTGTGCTGTCAGCACAGAGCCAGATGTGGGGCTTGAACCCATGAACTGTGACATCATGACCTGAGCCGAAGTCGGATGCTTAACCGACTGAGCCACCCAGGCGCCCCTCACCATCCCCATTTTATAGGTGAGTAACAAATACAGAGAGATTAAATAGTTCATACAAAGTCCCACAAATAGAAAGTAACAGAGTCAGAATTTTACTCATCTCCGTGGATCAAGATTCATAAGCTGCTTCTTTCCTTTAAGCTAGTGATCCTGGGGCACCTACGTGGCTCAAGTCAGTTAAGAATCTGAATTGATTTTGGCTCAAGTCCATGATCTCACAGTTCGTGAGACTGGGCCCCACACTGGGCTCTATGCTGACAGTTTGGAGCCTGCTTGGGATTCTCTCTTTCCCTCTCTGCCCCTCCCCTGTTTGTGTGCTGTCTCTCTCTCTCTCTCTCTCAAAATAAAATAAACTTAAAAAAAAAATTAAGCTAGTGATCCTGCCTATGGAAATCTGTCCTATAAAAATAATCCAAAAATATGAAAAGGACTTTATCTACAAAAATGTCTGCCAAAGCACTTTATAATAACAAAAAAAAAATAATAATAATATTAGGTAGAGAAATACAGGTGACTGAGGGGTGTTTACATCAGTCGACTCAATGGAAAATTAAGCAGCTTTCACAAATATTATGAAGACTGACAACATGGAAATATTCTTTCACATGCTAAGGCAGAAAGTAGGTTACAAAAATTCTGTATATACCATCATTAATACAATGAAAACAAAATATGCACATGAAAAAAGTCAGAGACAAAACAGATCAAAATAATATTGCTTTTGTTAGAGTGGCACGAAATTGGGTGAATTTTTATTTCTTTTTCTCCATGTTCCACATTTTCTGTAACAAAAATATATCTTTATACTGGAAATACCTGAAGTAACAGATTTCTAGGATTAGAAATCCACAGGTTCTATGATGATAGAAGAAATTCAGACTCAAACTGAAAAAGACAACAGCGTTTTAACATGTTTTAGTAAACATAAAGATAACATAGTTATATTTCAAATATTTTAGAAAAGAATTATAATCTCAATCATGCTAATTATTTTTTTAATATTTATTTTTGAGAGACAGACAGAGCATGAGCAGAGGAGGGGCAGAGAGAGAGAGGGAGACACAGAATCCAAAGTAGGCTCCAGGCTCTAGGCTCTGAGCTGTCAGCACAGAGCCCCACGTGGGGCTCGAACTCATGAACTGGGAGATCATGACCTGAGCCGAAGTCAGACACTTAACCAAATGAGCCACCCAGGCGCCCCTCAATCATGGTAATTTTTAACTAAACAAATTCTGTTTTAGCCAAAGTTCAAATTAATGCCAACCTTTCACTATTATCCCAAAGACCCTGAAAGAAAAAGCCTACATTTGACAGCAGCCTCTTAATAACACAGGTAGGTTAAGTTACCATGAACTGGATAAGGATTCAAAAATACTAGGACTGGGGGCGGGAAGGGGGTGCCTGGGTGGCTCAGTCGCTTGAGCGTCTGGCTTCAGCTAAGCTCATGATCTCACAGTTTGGGAGTTGACCCCCCACTGGGCTCTCTGCTGTCAGCATGGAGCCTGCTTCCGATCCTCCTCCCCCTCTCTTTGCCCCCCCCCCACTCGTGCTCTCTCAAAAATAAATAAACATTAAAAATTTTTTAAAAAAGGACTTGGACTCGGAAGTATAATAAGATCTCCTAAAGAGAGATCTGATATAGAATTCTGGTGATAAACCCAATCTAAAAATAATTTTTAAAATTTGAAATGATCATTAAGTTCTTTATGCAGCATTATTTTCCAATGGCAGCCCTGGCAAATATCAATAATCTCAGGACACCTGTCACCAATGCTATGCCACTGCAGCGCTCCCACGGTCCAGCTACTTTGCACAGAACAGTTCCTCCCTGCCCCAGGGAGAATAAACCAAAAGATAAAGGAGCTCGACAAGAAGGGTTAGTTGGAGGAGGAAATCGTCACTAAAGAGGACAGACAGTAAGTGGGCTGTATAGCAAAGACAAAGGAAAAATAAAAGCAGAGAAGTTAGGCCAGCAATAGAAAGGGAAAATAATTCCTGATTTAATCAGTTACTTTAAGAGAGGAAAAAAAAATCTGTATTTTGGTGTATTCCCAACCTTCATCACCCTTACAAAAACCAAATCCAACAAAAACGTAAACATAAGGATATCAACAACTTTGCACTCTGTTTCCTGGGGACACAATGCTGAAAGTCACAGTCTGATCCATCACCTCCTTCAGCTGTGTCCTGGCTTACCTGCAAAACTCTTGAGGCTCAGAGTAGCCATGGTCAGTCTCAATACTGCAACACAGGGTTTGTCACAAATACTTCCTTATTCTACCTAAAAAACTGAGGTCTGTGAAACTTTACTTGACAACAAATTACAACAGTTAGGGTTATCCCTGTAACAAACTCACTTCCACTCACTTGCATTTCAACATGCTTTCGTGGGTAGAATCACAATACACACTCTGAAATGCACATGACCCATCCATCAAATCTGTTAATACTCATGCATTAATTAATACTCACTTTAACATCACCTGTCAAGTGATCTCCTAATAAGGAAAAAAGCACTGATGCTGTGTTTACTTCCTAAACTGTTCCTTTCAAGGACTCAATTTTGAGGAGATAAAAACCTCCATCTCCTCCATCCAAGAAACTTTCCTTCAGAAGGTCCTCTGTTTTTAAGAAAAAGTTGTCTGTTCGTTTGTTTGTTTAATTTAAGTAGGCTCCACACCCAACATGGGGCTCAAACTCAGGACCCTGAGATCAAGAGTCGCACACTCTACCATCTGAGCCAGTCAGGCGCCCCAGAAGATAGTTTTTTATTTGGGGGCCTATTAACCTCTACAAAGCTTTTGGATAAGCTTCAGAGGGCCACTAAAACCTTCCCTTAAATTTACAAAATTTGTATATCTATATTCGTGTATGCTTTCTTCAGAGGAACGTGAGGATATATCCAAAGGGATCTGTAACCCCAAAAAAGATTAAAAACCACCCAACACTTAACTGAGCCCACACTATGATCATCTGATTCTGATCAGTTAGGCAGTTTTCCTCTCTTAAAATTCCTGCTTAATTTCTGCCTATTTAATGTTAATAAAATTAATAAATTGAATAAAGCACTTACAGTACATCAGACACCATTCTAAGTGCTTTGCACACATTAATTTATTTAATTTTCACAACAACCCTATGAAGTAGGTGCTATTATTGTCCCACTTAGACAAAGCAACTGAAGCACTAAGAAGTCATTTGCCAATAGTCACACAGCTGTCCTGTTTGAACACTAAAAACTTCTCAAAATGAAAAATGGCTATTTGCTGTATGCACATTTCCTACTTCTTAGCTAATATGTCTTTCTGTTTAACCCTCACCTGAGTCATACAGAAAATTAAATGATTTTGTTGTCAAAGATTCATCTCTGCTAGGCTGCCAATTACACAGATCACTCAATTCAAGAAAGACCTTAAAAGTAGTACCACAAGTGATGAAAGAGGAACCTGAAATACATTTTTTTTCTGGGACAAAATTTGGTTTGGATTTTTAAATTAAGCATGTGATCAGTTGTAAGTTATCTAGATGCAGAAAATTCTAAGAACCTACCAAAAAGAAAAAAGAAAAAAAAGCACATACACACTAAAATTCCTAAAGAATCTACTAAAAAAACACTAAAACTAGTAAGTGAGCAACACAACAGAAAATAAGACCAATATACAAAAACCAATTATACTTCAGGTGTTGAGCCCAATCTCTCTCCACTACCACAAACCCCACTGTAGAAACCCTGAATAAAGTTGGCCTTACGATCTTTAAAAAAAAAAAAAAAAAAAATCAATTGTATTTCTATATACTAGTAACAATTTATAAATAAAATTAAGAAAACAATTCCATTGGTGGGGCACCTGGGTGGCTCAGTTGGTTAAGTGTCCGACTTCAGCTCATGTCATGATCTCACAATGAGTTTGAGCCCTGCATCCGGCTCTGTGCTGATAGCTCAGACCCTGGAGCCTGCTTCAGATTCTGTGTCTCCCTCTCTCTGCCCCTCCCCTGCTCACACTCTGTCTCTGTCTCTCAAAAATAAATAAACATTAAAAAAATTAAAAAAAAAAAAAAAAAAACTCCATTGGGGCACCTGGGTGGCTCAATCAGTTGAGCATCCAAGTACTGATTTCAGCTCAGATTATGATCCTGGGGTCCATGGAATCAAGCCCTGCATCAGGCTCCACACTGAGCATGAGGCCTACTTAAGATTCTCTTTCTCCCTCTCTCTGCCCCTCACCCCCAACTTGTGCTCTAAAAGAAAAAATAAAGAAAGTAATTCCATTTACAACAGCATCAAAAATAAATACTTCTAAATAAATTTAACAAAAAAACCCACAAAAACGGCACACTAAAAATACAGTTTTATAAATATAAAATATTGCTGAAAGAAATTAAAGACCAAAATGAAGAGATACATGATCTCATGTACCAAAACAGTAAAGTATCCATTCTCTCAAGATTGAGCTACAGATTCAACATAATCCCTATCAAAATCCCAGTATGTTTTTTGTAGAAACTGACAAGCTGACCATAAAATTTATATGAAAATGCAGAACACCTATCACAGGCAAAACAATTTTGGAGAAGAACAAAGTTGGAGGAATGAGACTACCTGATTTCAAAATCTACAATAAAGCTACAGTAATCAAGATAAAGTAATATTGGCATAAGGACAGACATATAAATCAATGGAAGAGTCCTGAAATAAACCCACACATTTATGATCAAGTGATTTTCAACAAAGTTGCCAAGACAATTCGATGAGGAAAGAACAGTCTTCAACAAATGGGCTGGAATGACTGTACATCCATATGCAACATAAACTTAGACCTTACCTCACACCATACACAAAAACTGACTCAACATATCACTGACCTTACTGTGAAACCTAAAACTATAAAAGCTTCTAAAAGTAAACATATCTTTTCAATCTTAGGCTTCACAAAGAGTACTTAGATAGGACACCCAAAGCATAACCCCTTAAGGGGAAAAAACTGATAAACTGGACTTCATCAAAGTTATAACCCTTAGCATTTCAAAACACATCATGAACAAAAAGAAAATAATAAGCCACAGACTGGAAGAAAATACATGTAAATCATATAATTTATAAAGGACTTGTATAAAAAATATATAAAGAAGGCAAACTATGGGGGCATTTGGGGGCTCAGTCAGTTAAGCATCTGACTGTTGATTTTGGTTCAGGTCATGATCTCACAGCCCTGAGATGGGGCCCCACATCGAGCTCAGTGCGGATGATGCAACCTGCTTGGGATTCTCTCTCTCTCTGCCCTTTCCCTGCACATGCTCTCACGTGCTCTCTCAAAATAAATAAACTTAAAAAAAAGAAGAAGGCAAACTATGGATATAGTTTAAAAAAAAAAAAAAAAGGCAGTAGTTACCAGGGGAAGGACAGGAAGGGATGAATGGGCAGAACAGACGATTTTTATGGCAGTGAAACTATTCTGTATATTATAATGGTAGATACACGTCATTATACATTTGTCAAAACCCACAGAATGTACAACACCAAGAGTGAACCCTAATGTAAACTATGGATTCCAGATGATAATGATGGTAAGGTAGGTTCATCAATTATAATAAAGGTACTACTCTGGATAGAGGATGTTGATAATGGGGTAAGCTATGTATGTGTGGGAGGAAGGAGGGTATACGAGAATCTCTGTATCTTCCTCTCAATTTTGCTATGAACCTAAGACTGCTCTAAAAAAATAAAGTCTGACATGTATACATACATAAAGAACTCTTACGACTCAAAAATAAGACACACACACCCAAAACTGGAGAAGGATTTAAATTGAGACTTCACTTGGGGCGCCTGGGTGGCTCAGTCGGTTAGGCATCTGACTTGGGCTCAGGTCATGATCTCACAGTCCGTGAGTTCGAGCCCCATGTCAGGTTCTGTGCTGACAGCTCAGAGCCCAGAGCCTGTTTCAGATTCTGTGTCTCCCTCTCTCTCTGACCCTCCCCCATTCAAGCTCTGTCTCTTCTCTGTCTCAAAAATAAATAAACGTTGGGACTCTTGGGTGGCTCAGTCCGTTAAGCATCCGACTTTGGCTCAGGTAATGATCTCACAGTCTGTGAGTTCGAGCCCCACATCAGGCTCTGTGCTGACAGCTCGACAGCCTGGAATCTGCTTCAGATTCTGTGTCTCCCTCTCTCTGACCCTCCCCCATTCATGCTCTTTCTCTGTCTCAAAAATAAATAAAAATGTAAAAATACATAAATGTTAAAAAAAATTGATACTTCACCAACAGAACTGATACTTTGCCATAGAAATGGCAAATAAGCCTTTGAAAAGATGCTCAACATTATATATCATTAGAGAAATGCAAATGAAAACCACAATGAGATACCACTACATACCCACTAGAACAGCTTAAATCAAAAAGGTTTACAATTCCAAGCATTAGCAAGGATATGAACCTTCATACAATGTTAATGAGAATGTAAAATAGTACAGGAACTTTGGGAAAATCTGGAAGTTTCTTAAAAAAAAAAAAAAAAAGAAAAGACAAATATACACTAACCACATAACCAAGCAATTTCTGTTCCTAGGTATCTACCCCAGAGAAATGAAAGCATTTGTCCAAAACCTTTATCCAAATGTTCATAGCATTATTCATACTAGACAAAATACTGGAAACCATCCAAAAGTTCATCAATTGTGAATTGATAAGCAAAATGTGGTTTTGGAATACTACTAAAGAAACTACTAATAAATGCAACAGCATGGATGGACCCCAAAGACATCTTTCCAGGCATAGGTCTACATTTGGTTATTAGCTAATGAAACCTAGGATAAGTACCAGTTATTGGCAAAAGAAAAAAAAAAAAAAAAAAAAGACTCCTGATCTTTAAAGTATAATCTCAAATGTCAAACCTGCCTGTTGGTGCTTCATTTCCTAATCCATAAACTGAAGACACTGGAACTGATGACTGCAAAGTTCTTTCTAGTTCTGAGGCTGGATAATTTGAAATAAAAGTTAGCAAGTATTATTTCTTGATGAAAAAGAGAATGGAAAATCACTTAGGGTTCTCATTGTGGTCCCTGTAACATGACAGATAGGATATGTACTCCCTCCAGACCATCATCTGCCTGCCAAGGATATTTTCTAGCTAAGATACACTGTTCACTCTTCTGTTTAAAATCTTCAATGGCTCCCTACTGCCTACAGTAAAAATTCAAAATTCCCAATTTACTTTCCTTTCCTCATTTTCTCACATACTAAACTGTGGGAGGGGTTCTTGTTATGTTTTATTTGTTTGGTTTCATGAGTTTTTAAAAAAACTTGATTGAGGTAGAACTGCAAAACTGTAAGATATTTCAAGTGTATATCATCATCTGATATACGTATATATTGTGAAAGGACTGCTGTCATCTAGTTAATTAACACATCCATCAACTCCCATATTTCTCTTCTCTGTGTGTGTGTGTGTGTGTGTGTGTGTGTGTGTGTGTACAAACATTCAAGTTCTACTCTCTCAGCAAATTCCAACTATAGAGCACACTGTTATCCACTCTGGTCACCATGTTACATACTGGATCCCCAAACTTCATTCATCTCGTGGCTAAAAGCTGGACTAGAGTTTCGTAAAAATCAGAGACCAGAGCTGGACAGACCTGGATCCAAAACCTGACTCCATCACTTACCAACTGTGTGGTCTTCCTGAAACAGTTCCTTCATCTGTAAACTGCAACTGAGGATTCCACTGCACGTGACGGTTAGTAGGACCTTCGGGTAAAGTCCTGAAAGCACCTAACCCACAACGGCCACAGACCAGTTGTTCCTCACTCCCTTGTTCTCTTCGGTCAAGTCTGTTTTCATTCTTCAAGACTCAACTCAATATTTTCTTTTCTTCGATTCCCCTGCCTTAAGTTCTTCCTTCTCTAAGCTGCCTGGCACTTTTCACCATCTTCCATTACAGGCTATGTCATTTTCCACGACAGTGTGCGCTGAATCCACAGAAACTGAGGGTGGGGACCGTCTTGTTCTGGTTTCTTCTCCAGTATATGGTGCACAGTACACGCTCTTTAAAGTTAACAGAAAACAGACAAAGGAACCCTGACTGAAAAAAAAGCATATGCTGTAAAAACTTCCTTTGGGGAAAGAAACAAACAAACAGATTTCAAGTCACCTATAATCTCACTAATATTACATACCAATTTTAACATTTGCTGCCTTTCCTCCTCTCAGGTGGGTAGAAGAAAGGAAACAAGCATGAAGCACAGTGCAGAAAGAATCAAGAGCCCAAGTCCTATGCCTCCCATAGTATTTCTACCTCTGGAAAATGTTTTGTATTTTTAATAGTATTATTAAACACATCCCCTTAATTGATACACTGTAGTATAGGAGGCTACGGAGGGTCATTTTCAAGTATAGGTAACTAAACAAACTCCAAAGTGACATATGAAATTTGGGTGAAAATATATGTTGCCCTGTGTGGTGTTTATTAGTGCTCTTCACCAAATATTTCCGGTTCTCCCTCCAGAAATTCGATAGGATTTCGTTTCTGGGCCCTCTTGAAGTTAGGTGCTACCATGTGATTTTGTCCAGCCACTGAGACGTACACAGAACTGGCATGTGCCACGTCTTCAAGTCTTTAAGAGCCAGAGCACAACCTACTAGGTTCTCTTTTTCCTGCACTGGCAACAGTGAGAAGACAGAGATGCTGCCTCCCTCAGCCTGGGGGTCCACGTTGTAGAGCAAAGCTTCCAAGCCACCGGGGACGCACACGGAGTGCGAGCGAGAAATCAACTGTTACTGCCTGAGGCATTGAAGACTTGAGGCTCTATGTCACCCCCACATATTCTAGATATTCTGACAGGCACTGTATAAAGAGGTTTAGTATTTCTCTACATGATGCCAATGTCCAGATTTGAGAAGGTTCTGCACAAAGTGGGGGCTCAGGCTTATTAGCAGACTTTCTAAATATGGAGTGAATTTTAGAGGCGCTCGGGTGGCTCAGTTGGTTAAGTGTCCGACTTCTGCTCGGGAAGTTCGTGAGTTTGAGCCCCACGTGGGGCTCAGTGCTGAGAGCTCCGAGCCTGGATCCCGCTTTGGATTCTGTGTCTCCCTCTCTCTCTGTTCCTCCCCCGCTCGTACTCTGTCTTGCTGTCTCTCTCTCTCTCAAAAATAACAAAAGAATTAAAAAAAGTGTTTTTAGATAAAAAAAATATGGAATGAATTTTAGGTTATTTTTAAGAGGAAAAACAGATAGTCCGAAGGTTAGCAAAATCAGCAAATATTTTCAACGAAAAGATTTTTAAAGTTAAAGTAACGACACATGAAAAAAAGACTATATAGGAGCATAGAAACGACAACACGCTATTACCTCCCCTATTCGCCCAAAATAAATACTTCAACGACTTCCTCACCCTGCTGAGGTCAAAACCTAGGGACGCGGATTGAATAGAACACTGCAAGCAGCCACCGCCAATCAGCGGAGGCTGGCCCCCAATACAGAATCTACCTGCCCATCTCAAGCGGTTCAGTAGCATCATTCTCGCACAGGAGAAAACCGAAGCCTCTGGAGACAAACTCATGGCCCACAGTGGTGGAGACTACTGGCTGCTTCTGCAATGTCCGTCCCCTCCCTTAGCAACAATGCTCTAAATCTATTCTAGGCAGCAATGCACTCCACTACAGGACATTCCCAGCCTCCTTTGCAGCCACTTACGGCCACACGACTAGGTGGCATTCGGCACTTCTCAGATCGGTGGTTTAAAGACAGGAATTGCGCCCTGGGTCTACTCTTCCTCCATTCTACCACCACGGACACGGATGTAATGACCAGGCCTCTAGGAGCCACCGTGGAATCTGGGGGCAAAGGACAGATCCTAGAAATGTCTGAGCAGTGAGATAAAAGGAACCAAGTCCCCGATGATTCTGCAGTGCAGAGGGACCCTACCAGCGCCAGCACCTACCCTCCAGACTTGGACGTGAGAGAAATAAACGTTCCTATTTAAGTCACTGCTACTTAGGGGTTTTCTATCACATAAAAACAAACTTAATCCACACCCAGGTATTTTCAAAATACCTTCCTGAAACGAGGGGCAGAGAGTAGAGGGCGGCCTCATTTAACTATCTCAGTAAAAGAAGGTGGGGAACAAAGACTGCTATCATTTGTGTCTCAAATACTTCTTGTTCTTACAGTCCCTTGATTTGTAAAACCATCTGCTTCCGTTTTATATCGATATATAACAAACCACCACAAAACCTAACAGATTAAAACAATCGCCATCTTCTTTAGTCACAATTTTGCAACACGGGCTGCGCTCGCAGGTTCCCCGACAGTCCCCTTTGCAGCTGCATTCAGCAAGGAACCGGACTACGGGCTGAACTCAGCTGGGATGCCAGGAGAGCCGCACTTCTCTCTTTCGGTGTACTCTCAGAATCCCTTCCTCGCCACATGGTCTGTCCAGCAGGGTATGACCTAGCTTCTTACATGGTGACTCAGGCTCCCAAGTGTGCAAAAGTGGAAGTTCCTGGTCTTCTTAAAGCTCAGGCCCCAAACCAGCACAGGGTCGTTTCTGCTGCATTCTGCTGGTTAGAGTCAGTCACAGGGCTACGCGAGATACGTGGGGAGGCGACCATACAATAACATGACTTCCAGTGGGCATGGTTCACTGGGGGCAACCAGTGTGACAGACCACCTTCCCTCCCTTCATTTCCTGTGCAGGTTAAGATCTTGATGTATGACCTGTAGCATGCTATCACCTCCCTGAGGCTCAGCTGTCTGTAAAGTGAGGGGTCAGACTGGATGTCCTCAGAATGCTCATCTAGCTTTAACCTCCTATGACTCTAAGTACCTGCACCTGACATGAAAAACACTCGACCATGCTGACCAAATACTTCAACCTTGGTAGAACAATCAGATGATGAGAGCGTGGAGGTAAAAAATAGTTAATTCTTCAATACGTTCCATATTGTTATTTTATACGCGACAGGGGGCTACTGCGGACACGTGGTACCTGCCATTAGCATCCCAAAGATCAGGAAGTCAAGGAAGTTGGCGGTTTGGTTTCTGCTATGCTTCACTACAAGACAGAATTAACATCACAGACTTCAGACTTCCACTATGAACACTCACTACTGAAGACACAGCAAATCATTTTAAAACCACCCGATAGGAAGTCTCATTTAGGAAGACCTACTAATATAAACAGAGTCGGCAGAGTTCTAACATAAAAAGAGCACTGCGACCACATTCACAAGTCCTGGATAATGAAAAGTTTTTAATGGTTTTGTAGTAACAGTGCTATATATACAGCTTTTGCTGGTCTTCACGTGTTACTCATAATAAGAAACATTCTATAGAGATTTCTGCTGACCTAGCTTTTTTATCTTTCTTCTTTTTGTCTTTATTAGGGACAGCTGTACAGAAAGGAAATCTTTATCGTCCCCACCCCCACCCCCAATAACTACTACATTATTTTATGCCATGACATTTTTAGAGCGAGTTTGGCATCTCATCATAGGCGTATCACTAACAAGTTCTATGATATCAGGCAGATTGATGATAATTGCTGATAGTGGCAATAACAAATACTAGCAAATTCTTATAATAGCACTTCTTAACAGCACTTAGTTTGTGCCAGATGCTGTTCTAAGTTCTACACATATATAAATTCACAGCAATCCTAAACTAAGTGTGCTAGTGTGTCTACTTTGCAGACGAGGCAACCGAGGCAGAAAAAGTTCAGTTAACTTCCCAACATCAAACAGTTAGTAAGTAGGGGAACCGAATCTGAATTCCGACAATCTTGGTGCCAGAATCTGTGAAGTCCCCGGAACTTGGTTTTCTCATTTGTAAAACAAGATCATGGTTTCAAGGGGGCGCCTGGGTGGCTCAGTTGGTTAACTGTCCGACTTCGGCTCAGGTCATGATCTCACAGCTTGCGAGTTTGAGCCTTAGAGCCTGCTTCAGGTTCTGTCTCCCTCTCTCTGCCCCTCCCCACTCATGCTAGCGCTCTCCCTCTCTCAAAAAAATAAACATTAAAAAAAAAAAGATTATGGTTTCAAATTACTGGCTTTTTAAAAACTGCATAATGTACATACAAAAGTATACACTCCCCAGAGGTATTAATGTTACATATTCTTCCAAATAATTTTCTATACACAAAATACATGCACATTTTGGGATTGCATGCTTTTTACAAAGTAGAGTTAATACTACACTTACTGCTTTGCAACTTTTAGAAAATTTTTCCTGAAGTCAATATATGTATCGTAGACATTCTCCCAGCTTGGTACCCATAGGCCCAGTTCTCTGTCCTGATAAAAACTACATGGTGGTCCACCGATGAGTATTTTTCTGTAGCCAATTTCTACTAGTATTCTACTTTTCTCTGCTGCCATGAGCATCTTTGCACATACATACTTGCCCCTTTGTAGGAATATCTTCTGATTTCCTTTTTCATTTTTATGGGCTTTCTTGGTCCCTTCCCACCCCTCCAACTCCTAGGATAAGTAAGCACCCTAATTCTTTTACTATACTGCACACACTGTCCATATTCTCAGTGATTTCAAGGAAGTCACATCTTTAATCACCTATCCTAATCGAGCTCCTAAGCTCTAATGCTACACCCCCAAACACTCCCAGACATTTCTATCCCCTAGACATCTAATGCCAGAAACTTCAAAATTCCCCTCTGCACTGACTAAAATCTCTCTTCCTTTCTATCCATATTACCAACAGTATACCGTCTGCCTTGACCACCTCACACCATGACTATTGCAAAAGCCTGTTAATCTCTGCCGCCAGGTAAGTCCTCTCTTCATACTATTACCAAGGTGGCTTTCATAAAATAGTTGCCATCAAATCACCAAGTATTAGAATACCTACCTACATTGAACCGTAGAACACACACACAGAATACAAAGTAATTTAATACTCCTATCCTCCAGAAGACTAGAAATATCTGCTTTTAAAACTTTAATTAAAAAAATAAAACAACCTGGGCATAAAGCAGAGTCTGAAGACCTGTAACCCACAGGTAGTCCACAGATTAAACCTAACCCACAAGATATAGTCCCAAATAGTGTTGGAGATCTTAATTGAAGATACTTAAATATCCAGAGATTTCACATAAAATTCCAAGTTTCCAGTCTCTGTTGAAACCAGAGTATCTAGAAACGACACGCCAAAGTCTCACATGGCAACCATCAGCCAGAATTGTCTATCAGTTGCACCCAACCAAGGTATAGACTCCTAGAAGCCTTCAAGCTATTTTTACTCACCATTTTTTCCCCAACTCAAGACCTTAAGTTATGTCAGCTGTCATTCAGGATCTTACAAGCTGCATGCAATCATTTAAATTACCTACCTGATCCCTGTAAACAGTTTATAACCCCCGGACTACAAAGCCCAAACTCATTAGCCTGGCATTCAAGGACCATCGTGGCATGGCCCCAACTCCCACATTAAACCTCTGTTCTAGTCACACTCCACCAAGAAAACACATTTTACGCTTCCTGCCTCAACAGTTTTACTCAGGGTGCTACCCCAGAACATTCTCTAACTTTCTTACTGTGCTTGGCTAAACCTTATCGATCTTTCAAGGTCTAACTCAAGTACTGCTTCCTCCAAATCTTCGCAGACTCCTCTTGGCTACAGCGAGCCTTCTTCCAAAGTTGACTGTGTATCCCAACGTACATTTAACACTTAACATGCTCTTTGAATAACATGTGCCAAAATGAAAGATCTAAAAAGTTACAGAAGAGGATTTTCTGAACTTCTTAGACAATTTCAGCATTTGTGTATCATACATAGTTACTGCTATCACAAAATTAACAGCAAAACCAAAGTCAATTTTCCTATCTTTTACAAAATGGGGTTTTTTTCTAGAGAAAATTCAAAAAGAGCTGTGTCATTCCTGTCTCTCTTATGTTCTTAAGACTTTCAAATTCTGCAAATAGACTGACACTTCCAATTATAAATTCAGTATTGGTCTTTCCAGTAATTTTTCACACTAACCACAAGCATATATTTATATGCAGGCCATCACAAAAAAAAAAATAAAGAGAGAGAGAGAGAGACAGAAAAGAAAAAGAAATCATCCCTATTTCACTCCATAACTTTTGCAACTCATACTGCCAAGAAGTTCTGAAAATAGACACTGTGGCACAAACATGATAAAGACAATTTTTAAAAAGAGAAAGAAGAGACTAATCAGCTTATTGAAATTAAAAGATGGCCAGAACAACAAAGAAAAAAAGAAAGGGAAATATACACATACACAAACTGGTAAGTTTATTCTATATCAGCTAAAAATTACATTCAATCCAAACATCTCATGGATTAAAAACTGTTACCAAATCTTACCCAAGATATCTCACACTCCCCCACCAGAGAAGTGCACACAGAGCATTTAATATTATCTATAACTGGGGCGCCTGGGTGGCTCAGTCCATTAAGCACCCGACTTCAGCTCAGGTCATGATCTCACCGGTGGTTCAAGACTTCAAGCCCCGAGTTGGGCTCTGTGCTATCAGCACAGAGCCTGGAACCTGCTTCGGGATTCCGTGTCTCCCTCTCTCTGCCCTTCCCCCACTCGTGCTCTGTGTCATTCTCAAAAATAAATTTAAAAAAAAAAAAAAATGGGGGGTGGGGGAAAGGAGAAAATGGGCAATGGGCATTGAGGAGGGCACTTGTTGGGATGAGCACTGGGTGGTGTATGTAAGCCAATTTGACAATAAATTATATTAAAAATAATAAGTAAATTAAAAAAACATTGCAGAATTTTTTTTTTAAATTATCTGTAAGTAAAAACTGACCATTTTCATTTTGGAAAGGAGGTTTCATGGAACTCCTCAGTCATATCTGCAAGTGGCTTAAGGATACAAGACTGGACAATCAATATCTGCTCAAAGGAAATCTGATTGCGGCCTGGGGAATACCATGAAGTTTTGCAAAAAGGTGGGGGAGAGGCCAAGGGTAGAGCGGTGTGTCTGGTCACCCGGCAAACTGACTACAAATCTGGCATGGTAGAATTAACTGAGATAGTAAGAAAATGTATTAAATCACTATTTTCAGAATGGGAAAATTAACTATCGTGACACTTTAAATTTACATGGAAATCCATGTTTATCAAGGTTACATGTTAGTAACAAACCTACTGAACGTAAAATTGTATCCGAGACTCACCATCTTCTTAAACACGAGAGATTCCACGAATAAGACCATCAGGACAAGAGCAAACTACAGTGAGGTCAGGCTAGAGAGCAACCACCTAACAGGTGAGGAGAGGCTGCCATTCCTGGAACAGCTTTTCAAGTACAATGACTATCAAGTGCCAGAAACCAGTAATTGCCAAACCTTCCACAGATCTACTTGCTTGAAAAATAAGAAAAAGAATTTCTACCATACAAATTACCAATGTGCATTATCTCACAAAGCATGAAAAGCAGAAGCGGTATCTTTCGACTATATAGAGTTGTTTTATGAAACTGCACATACTACAATGTACTGCACCTTTTTTTTATTACTTATTTCAAGTTCACAGCTATGGAAATGAGAAATTTTGTCGGGGGAGGGGCCTCTCAAATATGAAACAGCAACAGTCATCTGCAGCACCATCATTTTTTTTGCTATCTCTTGTACAGCATCACTGGTTGTGCCCAATTTTCTACAAGAATAAGGCTCAAGGTGGCTTTCTAATAACAGTAATTGCCCTCTGAAAAGAAAGTGGTTCGGAATATAAAGAGTTTTTTCAAAAAGGGTCAAGGATAGTGCCTCAGAAATCCTATCCCCACCACCTGCTTCCGCACCACCCCCACACCCACACCCACCCCATCCCTAACGTTAACTTTGTTGACTTCATAAGAAACATATATATGGTAGAATGATTCCTTGTCTTCCCAATTTAGAAATGTCAACATATATTCCAAAGAAGAAAAAATAAAATCAAACCTTTGGGAGAAGTTTCCTAAACATTCATACAAAAACAATTAGACCTCGAGTAGATGCTTCCTCTATAGCAGGAGCTTGTTCACTGGTGGAAAGACCTGGACCTCCTACAAAGATCACACGCTACTCCAAATAACCGATTAAACAGTCCTTACTGCTAAGGAGAACTTTTAATAAATGTAAATTTCACTGTTCCACTTCACATTCATACAACAGGAAATCCTTATTTATGTATCTACTTTTCAAACTCTGACCTAAGATCAATAGCTTCAGTTCAAAATTCTTGATTTTAGTAAATAATTTTAAGATAACAACAGCTAATTAAAATTAGCCACTACATAGCCTTTGCTTTTCAAATACGATAAAGCAAAACTCATCTAACAGTACAAAACAAGAAAATGCTTAAGTTCACTTATCTAATTATCAAAAATTCAAAAATCCAAACTCAAAATGTAATTAGCAGTGCCTGGTTACCCTCTTTTTTTGAAATCCAAAGACAAATATGCAAATCCACTTTTAATAAATAGTGTCATAACACATCTTCTCCAGCATAAAACAACCCACTTAGCAACCATACAGACCGATAACGTGGACAATTTAAAAACTTTTATCTCCTTTGCATCCCCCCCCCCAAAAAAAATTTTCATGTCTTAGATAATTATTTGCAATTCCAGGTAATTTTAGCATTTACAAACCTAACTTACATTTGTCAGACCTCGGTTTCACTTTCAGGATCTTCAATACCCAACTGACTACAGGGTCTTTTCTGCATGCACCCAAATACAGTACAGAGATCCACAACTGAAAACCCTCCTCTTTGCTTTCCAGTTCACACAGTAGTTTCCACTTACAGGTTTCTCAAACAACTGTAGATTCCATTCCCTTCCAAAAACACACCTAATTTTTTAAAAATTCACTGAAAAGCTTGGAACCATCAAAGTTACCACTAAATTTCATACAAGGAATGCTGCCCCAGTGTTCAAACCCAAAAGAGAAAGCTAAAACTCTCTTAAGACTCAGAGTTGTATTAAACGTCTTCCAAAGTGTTGATGTTTTCATACTGTTATATTAGCATCGTTCTGTAGAAATATTTAGATTTTTCCAAGGGCTACCTTTTTTTTTTTCTTCGTTCATAAGATGAGATTTTAAAACGAGATAAAAACTAAAATAATAAAGTGGTAATACCCTAAACCAACCTTTCTTCCGGTGCACACAGGGGCTGCCCTAACACAGATGAACTCATTTCCATCTCAGGGGAACTGCATGTGCGTGTTTGTGTGTGTTTGTGCCCGTGCACACACTCGCGTGTGCATGGTGAGGGGCGTGACAGCACAGATAGGTCTACTGTAACTAGAAGAGGAATCTGAAAGCAAAGAGAAAACATACAATAATCCCCAATTAATATTTGGAAAGGAACCAAGAAATAGTCAAAATGGGAAGCTATCATTACGTTAAAACCCTAGCATGGCTTTATATGCATTGCTTTAAAGGATACAAAAAAAGCGACAAAGTGTGAAGTTCCTTGGAAGTCCACTCCCTCTCCGAATTCCAGCTGATGGGGGAACGGCCCTGGCCATTTCCAGCAGACATTTCACTGCAATGCCGGTGGCCCCGCAAACCCCAACTTTGTAGCACAAAGACGCTAACGCCACCACGTATGCATCCTGTACTCGCCCGTCTCGGGATGTGTCACAGCTAGGTAAGAGCTGGAAATAAAACATGGAGGCACGCTAAAGGGCCTGAACCATCCTCACAGTCCAAGGACAGCACAGCACGGAGGAGAAGGGCCAGCCTGGGCTCCAGGGCTCTGCCACACGCCGGCCCCGCTCCGCCCCGGTGCACACCGCCGTCTTCACCGCCTATCACCCAACGTGCCCCTGCTCCGACCAGGCGAACGCGCCCCAACAACAACAACAACATCAACAACAACAACAACAGAAACCCGCGGCTGTCCCCGCGCCCCAGCGCGCCCTTCCCCTACCAACAGCTCCCCGACACGGTCCTCCAACGACATGAGTAAGCACTCCACGCCACTCCCCAACTTCGGACGGCCGCCGCCGGTCCTGCACCCTCGGGAGCCACCGCAGCCGCGCGACTCGCTGCCACGGGTTTCCCGGTTTCCAGGCGAAAGTTGCCGAATGGCCATTCTGTGAAAGGACGAGTCTAGCGCTGCCAACGTGCTCCGCGACTAGCGACAGCCGTGCCCAACCCCGCAGGGGCTCGGGGGGAAGTGGGGCCCCCGCGCGGGGCGGGCTCCCGCGGAGTCAGCGGGCTCCCCGGCCTCGGCCCCGAGCGCCCGGCCCGGCTCGGTTTCCAAACTTGCGGCCGCCGCGCCTGCCTGCCGCGGCCGTGCGGGTCGGGGTGGGGGAGGGGAGAGGAAGAAGTCCCCCGACTTCCGAACAGACCCCTCGGGCTCCAAACCCGGCTCCGGGAGCCAGAAAAGTTCCGGGGGCGGCCGGCTCACAAAGGCCGGCGGCTCCTCCCCACCCCCCCCACCCCCCACCGCGTCCCCGTCCCCCCACCTCCCCCCCCCACACACACCCCGGGCGGGCGGCGAGACCACCTGGCCGCGGCGTTTTGACAGCTCCGCGAGTGTCCCGCGGCGGGACCGCTTTGTAGTTGACAAGGCGCCGGTGCGCGGACGACCTGCGTGCGCCTCGCCGTGCGTCTGTCCGACGACCCGGCTAGGCCGGGAAGAATCTACGAGAAATTTCTCCAGAAACAGCAGCCCCGCGAACAGCCGGCGCGAGGGCCAAACTCCAAAGTAAAGTGCGGCGGCGGCGGCGGCGGCGGCGCGAGCCGTCGGGGCCCCGCTGGGCGGAGTGCGGTGCGGGGCGCCCGCGGGAGGCCCGGCCCGGAGGCCGCCGAGGGGGCGCGGGGCGCGGGGCGGGCGGGCGCCCCGGGGGCCGGGAGCCGCGCGGCCGGCGGGCCCCACCCCCACCCCGCGGGGGCGGCCGGGGGCGCGCGGGGGCAGGGGGGCCGGGCGCGCCGGTGACAGCTCCGGCCCGGCGCCGCGGCTGGCTCCCGGCCTGGCTCCCTCACACTCAACTTACTTCTTTCTGGCTCTCTGGAAAGGGGAAGCGCCATCTTTGCGAGGCCGGCCCCGAGGTCTTTTGTCTGCGGCTGCGGGGCTCGGGGCCGGGGCTCCGGGCTCCTCGGGGGGTGGTGGCGGCGGCTGCGGCTGCTCCGCGCTCTTGTCCTCCTCCGACGACATCCTAGTCACCAGGAAAGACACATGGATCCCGGTCCTCCTCCTGGGGGGCTCCTCCCGCCGCCGCCGCCGCGGCCGCCGCCGCCGCTGCTGCTCGGGTTCCTCCTCCCCGGCTCAGCCTCTCGCATTTCCCGCAGCCCCGGGAGCAGCAGCAGCAGGTACCGGGAGAGGCGGCAACATGGAGCGAGCAGGACACGCACTCACACACATACGCGCGGGCGCGCGCACCTCGGCGCGCAGGGGCCGGGCGGGGGGCGGGGGGCGGCGGGCGGCGGGCGGGGCGCGGGCGGGAGGGAGGGAGGGGCCGGCCGGCCGGGCGGGAGGTGCGGGCGGCGGCGGCGGCGGCGGCGGCGGGCGGGGCGCGGGCGGGGGCCGGGCGGTGCGGGCGGGCGGGTGCGGGGCGGGCGCCGGCCGGGGCGGGGCGACTGAGGGGGCGCGGGGGGCGCCGGCCGGGGCTGCGCCCGCGCCCCTCCCCCAGCGCCCGCGGCGGGAGGAGAAAGGGGCCGCGGCGCGGGGAGCGGCGGGCCCGCGGGCAGCGGCGGGCGGGGGGTCGCGGCCCCGCCGGCCGCCCCTCCCCCGCGCGGGCCGCGTCAGGCCGGGCGGCGGCGGCGGCGGCGGCGGCGAAGTTTTGACAGCTGCTCCAGTTGTTGTTGTGGGTTCCGGGCTGCGCGAGCGCCGGCCCCTCAGCGCCCGCCCTCCCGGGCCGGGGAGGAGGAAGTTTTGCGGGTGTGCGTGTACCACACACAGACACACACACACGACCGTGGCCGTCGCGCGAGGGCCGCGCCGGGTCTCCCCCGGGCGCCCCGCACCACAGACCTCTCAAACTCGCCGCCGTCTCGCCCACACACGGCCGCCGCGACGCCCCCGCCCCCTCCCCCACTCCTCGGCCCCGCCGCCCCCCGCGCGCCGCCGCTGCCACTCACAGGGCTCGCTCCGCGCATGCGCTGCCCGCGGACGCGCCGCCACCGCTGACCTCACCGCCCCTCCCCCGTCTCCCCCCCTCCCCCTGCCGGGCTCTCCTCCCTCCTGCCTCCTCCCCGTCTTCCCCCCCTCCCCCCTCCCCCCTCCCCCCTCCCCCCTCCCCTCTCCCGCCCCGCCTCCTCTGACGCGGCGGCCCGGGCTGCGCCGCGACTCCGGCTCCGGCTCCGGCTCCGGCTCGGGGAGAGCGCCAAGCTGCGGAGGCGGCGATCCGGGATCGGGGTCCAGGGAATGCGCGGCCCGAGGCGGCGCTCCGACTGCGCCCGAGCCCGGCCTGGAGCCGGCGGCCGCTAAGCCCGCACGGCCCCCCGGCGCGCCGCCCCGCCGCCCACCCGCCCCGCGGCCGGAGGGACGGAGCCCGCCGGCGCTGCCCCGGCTCCCGCGGGCCGGGGAGGCAGTGCAACTTCGCTGGGATCCAATTCCAGGGAGAGTTTCGTTATTATAACGTCATGTAAGAAATGGGCCAGAAAGGGCTTACCGAGCTGTCAGACAAAAAGAACGCTGACATTTTGAGGCACAAGACGCGCAAAAAGGCACCACAACACACCAGTAAAAGCCCAACAGCTTGATTGTAACGTGCAGCGTGTTGCGATGCGCGCAAATCGGAGGGTCTCTGGGCCAGCTCCCGATGCGTTCACGGGCTCAAGGGGAAACGGGGCTAGCATTAGCAATGGGAGACGAGCGCTTTCTCGGAAAGCGTAGTGGCAAATGCGGGCTTCGGGACTTTTTCTTCGGATGGGGCGGCAACTCCTCTGTGCTCTGCTTCCCATTCACTGTCGATCAGCACACGTGAGCTGGGGGAGAATTCAGGACCCGTGAAGCCTTGGCAGACGGCTTGGGACGAGCGATCACTTCGGGAGCATCGCCTCTAGGCCGGACACACTAGGCACTTTCCCATTAGGATTCCCTTCCGTCCTCACGACACGGTGGAAGCCTACCGCTGCGTGTTCTGGCTCCCCAGCTCTCGTTCGCTTCCATCTCTCCCAATAGCCAGAGCATAAACTTTGAATTGTGCTTCCTGTTTGGGCAAAGTATACGCGGCTCGATTTCCAAAGCCTATCCTGACTACAGGCAGGTGTTTTGTTTTGTTTCGACATGGCTGAAATGAGGACTATAATAAGATAGTCATTTGAATGCCTGCAGGGTTTAATCCTTGCCGGTTTGTTCAAGTTTACTAAATATACAGCCACGGGAATTCTGAGATTGGGGAGAAGCTGACTGGGTAAATGCAGACTATAAATTAAAAGCGTCTGACTATTATAAATAGAAACACAACATGTATATGCCTAATGATGAATTTATGAAGTGGAACATTTAAAGTTTTTTCAGTGCTCATTCTTTCTCTGGCATTTTCCCCCCTGCACATTACACTTTAAGGAAAGTACACTTTCAAAAATTGGATTATCGATCCACATGTTTACCTGTGTTCGTTACGGAAATTAGAGCCGTCCCTTCCAACTGTCTCATACGCACAAAATTGTATGTCAGGATAATTTAAGTGTCAGGGTGCAGAGGACAAGTCACTCCTGCTGGAGAGAAGTTTTAAAAGGAAACAGGGGACTGAGAACAGAAAAGGGAGTAGAATGAATGAAAAGGGAAGAAACAGAGGTCTGTGCAGTGATGCTTCTAGAAAGAAAAGATGAAAGATACTAAGCCCAGCCTTAAATCTCCATTCCTTCAGCTATTGTGAGGCAAGCACTTGGAATCTGTTTTAAAAGGACAGCAGGTTGTTGGCCCGAAGTTATCATGGGCAGACCAAATAAAATATAACTCAGGATGCACAGGAAGGATACAAAAAAATACCTGTTTCACATAAAGGTTTTCCAAAGGTGTTTCCATGTCTCCGATCCAAATTTTGGAGCTCTGAGACCGCAGTGGCAAAAAAAAAAAACCAGGAGTCACGTAGCTGAAGTTACTCAGATTATAAAGTCAGAAAGGCACAGGGTGTCTGAAAGCACCAAAAAGCAAGCAAACAAACAAAATCTACTTTTAATAAGTACACATGTAGCCATTTCTAAAAACATGGTCGATGTGCACCAAAGTGTTAGCAGCGATCATCTCTGAAGGGGTAGATTACGAGGGACTTTCACTTTCTATATTACATTTTTCTATAATAGTTGAATCTTTTAGAGCACATGCAGTATAATAAGGAATGTGTATTAAATATTTAGCATGTGGTTTGGGGGGTGAGGATTGCTATCTACACCAAAGAAAAAGCAACATCTCAGGAAACAGAGCAAGATAAGAGCCTCAAAGGGTCTAGCAAACAAGTGATGGTAAATAAAAATTCACAGTACAGTAGCCATTCTTACTAATTGGAGTCCTATAAATGTCATTGATATGGTCTTTATTTAGAGTTTGTCTGTTTTTGCTTGTTTTGATGAGTGTAAAATATTTATAAGACTCTCCCGTAGGCTCACTACTAATTAATGGACTCTCCTTTTGTTTTCCCGTAAAGTCTTAAATTCCTCAGGGTTTTTTTAGGAATCAAACTTTTATAGTTGTAGAAGGAACACTGAAAACTTCAATTCTAAATCTTACAATCTTTGTCTTCATATGTTTGCTGTTAAACTTATACTTTAAAAAGGTGTAGTCATAGGCTGGCATTTTGTGTCCTTTTTCAGTAAAAAAAAAAAAAGGTTTTTAAAAGAACTTCAGGGGCACGTGGCTGGCTCAGTGGGTCAAGCATGCAACTCTTAATCTAGGGGTTGTGAGTGGAGCCCCATGTTGGGTGTAGAGATTACTTTAAAAATTAAAAATAAATTAAGAATTTCAATTCCTGAAAATTAGTACATACTTAGTCCATAGTGTGTTTTTAGCTTTGAAAATTCTAATTGCCTTACACGAGTTATTTCAGTAATGCCTACCATGTACCTAGTAGACAGAAAAATTAAGGAAGAAACCGAGAAGTAATTAAACAGAACACTCACCGTCAAAAATAATTTGTGCAGAAGAATATGAGGCATGAGTGTATGTTCTGCAGCACACTCCATATAGATATGAATCTTGCCCTCTAGGGGTCTATATTTTAAGCCTGTCAGTACTTAACAAGATAAACACAAAAAGGGCAGGCAGGCAACTGAAAAATAAACATGGGAAAACATACAAACAGGAAGATTAAATATTTACATCCATTGTGTACAAGACCATATTTTTAATAGAAATGCATCTGGGGATTTGGGGGGAGGGCAGAGGTGGAGGAGGCAGCAGACAGCTATGTCTATTTAGGATACAAAAGCATTCTGCCAGCAAGTGTTATAAACTCCTAGAGACCCTACCCCAGCCTCTACACACGCACCACCCCCCCACACACACACACACTCTCTTAGGTTCCTCTCCTTTACTGATAATACAAGACTACAAGAGTAGTTTGCATTAATTTCCTTTTTTTTTTTTTTTTTTTTTTTTTTTTTTTTAAGGCAATTCCTATATCAACGTTTATTTATTTTTGGGACAGAGAGAGACAGAGCATGAACGGGGGAGGGGCAGAGAGAGGGAGACACAGAATCGGAAACAGGCTCCAGGCTCTGAGCCATCAGCCCAGAGCCCGACGCGGGGCTCGAACTCACGGACCGCGAGATCGTGACCTGGCTGAAGTCGGACGCTTAACCGACTGCGCCACCCAGGCGCCCCTGCATTAATTTCCTAACGCTGCCACAACAAATGCTGAAAATGACAGAAATTTATTTTCTCACAGCCCTGGTAACTCGAAGACCAAAGTCAAGGTGTTGGCGGGGCTGGCTCCTTGCGGTAGGCTTTCGGGAAGAATTCGATCGTTCCCTGCCTGTCAGCTTCCAGTGGTTGTCCATGATCCTTGGGGACCTTGGCTGTAGGTACATGACTCCAATGGCCATCTTTTCTGCATCTCTGTGCCCTCACATAGTGTTCTCTGTGTATGTGTCTCTTCTTGTAAGGATACCAGTCGTGTTGGAGTAAGAGTCCAGCCTACAACAGTATGACCTCCCATTAATTGACCGCATCTGCAACAATCTTATTCCAGATAAGGTCACATTCTGAGGTTTGGGGAAGGATATGAATGTTGGGGGGACGATATTTAACCCAACTGAACTACCAAGCAGCCTATATTGGTGTCTCCCCGTTTAGCAGATTCATATATATATGGTTAGAAAAGTTTATATAGGGGCACCTGGGTGGCTCAGTCCGATAAGCATCCAACTTTGGCCCAGGTCATGATCTCTGAGTTCATGAGTTGGAGTCCCGCCTCAGGCTGTCGGCTGTTAGCGTGGAGTCCACTTTGGATCCTCTGTCTCCCTCCGTCTACCTCTCCCCTGTTCGTCCTATCTCTGTCTCTCCTCTCCCTCCCTCTCTCCCTCTCTCTCTCTCTCTCTCTCTCTCAAAAATAAACATTAAGAAAAAAGAAAAAAGTTTACATAATAGGTTAACTGCATGCAAACTTTTCTTGGCACAAAACATTCACATTTATTTTACATCGAATCAATCTATTTGTAGGATAAATAAAATCAAAGTGAATTTAACAATAACAGTGCCTACAAAGTAAACAGTAAAATTATGACTTAGTAGTTCCTTGGTTAGTTTGATCAGTGTAAACATAGGTCAAAAAATGTCAGCCCAACATGTACCATTTGGGGCCTGTTTTAAAGGCCAAAGATTATGGTGCCACCTGGGTGTCTCAGTCGGTTAGGCGTCGAACTCTCGCACTGACAGCTAGGGGCCTGCTTGGGATTCTCTCTCTCTCCCTCTCTCTCTCTGCCCCTCCCCCCCCTCAAAATAAATACACATTTTTGAAAAGTAAAATAAATCAAGATCGAAGACAATGATGAGATCCTCACTTTCTAGTGGAAATGGAACTCAAGAGTCCCACCCATCACCCTTCGGGATGAAGTCTAAATTTCTTGGTGTGGCCCCCTAAGCCTACCACCCTCCAGCCATCCCCTCCCCGCCACTCCTCCCCCTTCCTCCTTACTGTGTGCTCCAGCCTTCAGAGCCACCTTTGTCAGTCTTCATTACATTGTCCCAAGCCCCTTCCTCGGTCATGTGGCCAATTCCTGCTTCTTTAGACTTCACTTCCATCCCTGACCACCACCCTCCCCCTGACAATGACTGTGTGTCCCCATGGATGTTTCTACAACACCTGTGCTCCCCACCCCCCCCCCCTCCCGCGAGGCTCTCAGGGCCTGGAATGTATCCCACCCTCGCTGTTTTGTAACCCACCCTACGCCAGGTGCGGATGGCTACAATTGTCTGCCTTATACATCTTTTATCTCTATGATTTCGCAGCAGCTCAATAAACAGTTGTGGAATAAGTGAAATAAATGGGAAAATATATGTTAAGTGTCAGAAAAAGAGCTAAGATGATCCTTTACAAGCGTGTTTATTCCCCACCCCACACACACCAGGAGGGTTTACTTTTCAAAAAGAAACTGTATCTTTATAAACAATGTAAATATGCCTACCTTGCTACAGTTTATGCTGATGGTTACATTTTACATTTCTATAAAGAAACAGGCGGTCATCTTTGCCCCTCTTTGCCCCTCTGTCCAACATTTGTTAGTGTCATTCTTTTTTTTTATTTTTTTTTTAATTTTTTTTTCTTTTTTAACGTTTATTTATTTTTGGGACAGAGAGAGACAGAGCATGAACGGGGGAGGGGCAGAGAGAGAGGGAGACACGGAATCGGAAGCAGGCTCCGGGCTCCGAGCCATCAGCCCAGAGCCCGACGCGGGGCTCGAACTCACGGACCGCGAGATCGTGACCCGGCTGAAGTCGGACGCTTCACCGACCGCGCCACCCAGGCGCCCCAGTGTCATTCTTCTCAGTGTTCTTGGCTTGCTGAAGCCTGGGCATGGAGGTTCACACCTGTTTCTAAAAGAGCCTCCAAAATCAAAAGAGGTCAAAATAGTTGTCCACAGTCTTCAGAAAACATATCTGCTTAGAAACATTTCTACCAGAGAAGATAATGTTGAGGGAGAAATGATTACAGAATAGCATATATAATATGTGCCATACAATCCATTTACGGAAAACTGTATAAATCCACAACAATCTATATATAAATCTATGTGCAAAGTAATAATGTTCATCAAAATGCAAACAATGGGGGCGCCTGGGTGGCTCAGAGGGTCGAGCGTCCAACTCTTGATCTTGGCTTAGGTCATGATCCCAGGGTGGTGGGATCGAGCTCCGAGTTGGGCTCTGCATGGAGCCTACTTAAGATTCTCTCTCTCCCTCTGCCCCTCTCCTCAGCTCACGCTCTCTCAATAAACTAAACTAAACTAAAATAACATAAAATAATAAAATAAAAGCAATCTCTGGGCTGGAATTGACACTTTCTTTGTATTTTTTCTTTTTAACTTTTATAATGAATAGCTATTATTTTTACAAAAGCAAGCAAGTTGTTTTTCAAAGAAAAAGGTTTTTTTCTCCAAAATTATCTCTATCTTAGCCTTAATTACATTTCACTTTCGCTGATATTTTTTTTTTCCTTTTCTTTCTTGCTATCATCTTGTCTGTGGAAACATATTAAAACAGTGCCTACCATACAATCATGACTCCTGACTGGTATAATCAAGTTCAGAGTTCTATTTTTCCTCCCCTTGGGGGGAGTTGCTATTAAATAAACTTAAAAGGGGTTTTCCCAGTGAAAGTGAATGGAATGATTCTCTTTCCCCTAATCTTAATAATCTTCATCGTCATCACTTCCAGCTGCTGCTCCACCTAATGCCTATGGAAGTTGTGTTCCTTTGGTGCAAATCTCTTCCCCTCCCTGGGTGTCCATGATCCTGTCCCTTAGAGTTCGCATTCCATTGAACACACTGGGTGCTCACTAAACATTTATTTTTTAATTATTTTGAGAGAGAGACAGAGACAGAAAGTGGGAGGGGGGGGGGGAATTCCACACAGGCTCCCTGCTCAGCACAGAGCCCGACGCGGGGCTCGATCTCACAACCCTGGGATCCTGACCTGAGCCAATATCAAGAGTCGGACGCTCAACCGACTGAGCCACCCAGGTGCCCCTCGATAAATATTTATTAAACCGAAAAGGGTGCAAGCATTACCCCAGCAGGCTCCATTTGAGGAAAGGAGGGAGTGAGGGAGCAAGGGAAAGAGAGCTACTGGCAGGGAGGAACTGCAATTCTAAGGGCCGAGGGTCAGATTGGGGGGGAGGAGGGCGCCTTACATTCGCCCCCTGCAATATTCTACCTTCCTCGCCTCTGGGAGGCTGGTCACTTTCACTGGGCTGCAAACATTTCCCCAGTTTGCCTGTAGGTTGTCAGCGTCTTTGCCTCCCTTGTGTTGACCCGCCTTTGCCAGCTCGGTGACATCATTATCATGGGAAGCAGGACATCACACACCTGCCACCTGAAAGACAGACCCCGTAGACACCGTTAGGAACCTGCCGGACGGCACAGAGGGATAAGGTGGCCACAGAGGCAGAGGCGGACAGTAAAACCGAGCTAGTGTTACACGGTCCCGCACAAGGAAGCGAAGCGAAGCGAAACACTGTTTCCCTCTCGAAGCCTGCAACAAACCTCACAGGAGCCCCGGCTCCGTCTGGAATTGGAAGTGGGTGGGGATTTTCACCTGCTCTCCCCTCCGCCGCCTCCAAAGTTCCAACGAAGCCCTGGGCCCTGGCGCATCCGGGAGTCCCTCCTCTGCCGGGTGACCTGGTCTGACTCCCGCCTGCCCCCGGGGCCTCCCAAACTCGAGGCATCCTTCTGTGACCTCATTCTCTGCCCCGGGTGCCCCGTGCCACTCTGTGACTCCATCAGGGTAACACCCGCTTCGGCTGCCACGCGTCAGACGTGGGGAGCCGCCTCGCAGATCAAGCTGGGGGAGTGGTTGAGGGCTGAGCTCTGCGCCGACCGTCGCCGCACCTGACCGTGGCGCGCCTGCTTCCCCGCGCACCGGCGGACGGGCCTCCGGCTCCTTTCCCCCCCACCCCCCACCCCCACCCCCTCGAGAGGTGTCCGAGATCGGCTTCCCGGACGCCCCCGCCGCCGCGCCTGGAGCGTCCCCGCGGCCCGGCTCGGCGGCCGATGGCCAGCAGGACCGCAGCGGGGGCCCGGCTGCCGGAGCGGCCGGGGCCGAGGCGGCGCGCCGGGAGCCCGCGGGCGCAGGGGAGGCACCTGCTCCGCAGCTTGCCGGCGGCGCAGACCCTGGCCAGGGTCATCCGGCCTTGCTACGGCCCCCACGGCCGGCAGAAGCTCCTGGTCACCGCCAGAGGAACCACCGTGCTGACGGGCTACGCCGCGGCCATCCTGCGCGCGCTGGAGCTGGAGCACCCCGCGGAGCGGCTCCTGCGCGAGGCGGCCCACACGCAGGCGGAGAGCAGCGGCGACGGCGCGGCCTTCGTGGTCCTGCTGGCGGAAGCGCTGCTCCTGCAGGCCGAGCACCTGCTGCGCGCCGGCCTGGCCCGCTCCCAGCTGCGCGAGGCCTACGCCGCGGCCACCGCGGAGACCCTGGCCCTGCTGCCCTCCCTGGCCATCCGCTCCCTGGGGCCTCTGGAGGATCCCTTTGGGGCCCTCTACTCGGTGGTGAACACCCACGCCGTGTCCCGGGCCGACTGCTTGACCAAGCTGGTGGCCCACGCGTGCTGGGCCACCAAGGAGCTGGACGGCGGCTTCCGACGCGAGCGCGTGGGCGTGTGCACCCTGCCAGGGGGGAGGCTGGAGGACTCGTGCCTGCTCCCGGGGCTGGCCTTGTGCGCCGAGCCCTGCGGGCAGGTGACCGCGGTGCCCGGCGGCGCCAGAGTGGCTCTCTTTGTTTGCGGCTTTGGTCCCGCCAGTCCAAATGCACCGACCACGGCCCGGCTCTCCGGCCCCGCTGACCTGGCCACGTTCAGGAAAGGAAGTGAGCGGTTGATAGAAAAGCAGGTGGCCCAGCTGGCCAGCGCGTGCATTAACGTGGCGGTGGCATGGGGGGACATCGATGAGAATGCCCTGACGCAGGCTGACAAGCACAACATCATGGTGATTCGAGCCAGGTCCCGGAGGGATATGGTTTACTTGAGTGAGGTGCTGGGCACACCTTTGATGTGTCACCTGCTTCCTCCCCCGAAGCCAGGGAAGTGCCGGAGGGTCTACCAGCAGGAGCTGGGGGAAGGTTTGGCCGTGGTGTTTGAGTGGGAATGTCCGGGCACCCCTGCCGTTACCTTGGTCCTCAGGGGGGCCACAGCCCAGGGGCTGCAGGGCGCGGAGCAGGCCGCCTACCGTGGCATCGATGCCTACTTCCAGCTGTGCCAGGATCCCAGGCTGCTTCCGGGAGCTGGGGCCACAGAGATGGCTCTGGCGAAAATGCTCTCAGAAAAAGGAAGCAAACTGGAAGGGCCTAATGGTCCTGCCTTCCTGGCATTTGCACAGGCCCTTCGGTCTCTTCCTGAAACCTTGGCAGAGAACGCAGGCTTAGCCGTCTCCCAAGTGATGGCAGAAATGAACAGAGCTCACCAGGCTGGCAACTTCCTAGTAGGAGTGGGGGTCGAAGGGATAATAAACGTGGCCCAGGAAGAGGTGTGGGACACCCTGACAGCCAAAGCCCGAGGACTCCGGGCCGTAGCTGATGTGACACTGCAGCTCGTGAGCGTAGACGAAATTGTAGTGGCCAAGCAAAGCGCCACGTATCAACGGGACTCGAATCCTGTCCCCAAGAAGGCCAAGGGATGCCTATTTCCTGTAAAAGATCAGCTCCTTGGAACGATTGAGTAGTAACATCCTCAATAAAATCGGGATGGCCAAGGAAGGCACAGTCACCCCCGAAATGGATGTTTGCCGTGTTTTATTCCCTCCGTGTTTTGTACTGTTAGAGTCCGTTTCTTCAGACAAAAACAACATAAAGGACCATAAGATAAAAGTCCTTTTCATTGATTTATGTCCTTTCAGACTCTTGGCTTTTTTCATTTCCTGTTTCTCTCCATCATATTCTGTTCCTTTCCTCCAATAAGAGCAGGATTTACTTGTATTAAGAAATTTTTTCAATGGAGTACCTTGGCTTTGGGGATGCAAAAAAAAAAAAAAAAAAGTGCAGGAATCTCTTCCCAACTGTTGGACTTATCCCCCCACAATAGCCTCATATATGTCAATTTCTGTCTAGATGTCACGTTAGCCATCTAGACCGCAGTTCGAGCTCACAGGAGCGGCTGCGCATTCCCGTTGTGATTATTTGGGAAGAGAAGGGGGTGTTCTGTTAAGGCAAAGGGGAGGAGGAGGAGGAGGGGAAAGGAAAATGAGCCGGCAGGCAGAAATAAAGTAAAATAAATTCTTGGCACAGATAACAAAGGAACACGTCCCTCAGAACTGCACTGAGGCTGTGAGGAGGGGAGACCTGGGGAACACCTGCCGGCAGCATGTTCCCAGGAGGGCTAGGACTAGGGTGGGATACCCCTGGGCGCTGAAGAGGGAGTTTGAGCAGAGCTGGGAGCAGAGCAGCACACGTTACCCAAAGCCTTTTCTACTTAAACCATCCAAGTTATTCTGCCTCTGGGAGAAAAGCAGAACCTAGGGACAAAGTGTAGGTCATGGGAAGCTGCAATCTCTTACCATCATTGGGGGAGGGGGGGGGAGCTTGAAACCTCTGGAAAAAGATCCAGACTCAAGAACTCAAGAAACAAATGTCTTCGGGGCGCCTGGGTGGCACAGTCGGTTAAGCGTCCGACTTCAGCCAGGTCACGATCTCGCGGTCTGTGAGTTCGAGCCCCGCGTCGGGCTCTGGGCTGATGGCTCAGAGCCTGGAGCCTGTTTCCGATTCTGTGTCTCCCTCTCTCTCTGCCCCTCCCCCGCTCATGCTCTGTCTCTCTCTGTCCCAAAAATAAATTAAAAAAATTAAAAAATTAAAAAATTTAAAAAAAAACGTTGAAAAAAAAAAGAAACAAATGTCTTCTACTGGGCATATTAGCCTCAACGAAGCAAAACAAATGTGCAAAGGTTCCTTAAGACTCGGAAGCAGTGAAATCCTGAAAAGCTGCGAGCGCACGAAATGGAACATGGACGTGTACAGAACTATCTTCGTTATTTCTCATTTAAGATACACAAAACATCCTCGATGTGTCTTCCCTTGTTTTGTCTCCGTCGCTATATTTTAGTGAATGTAACTAAGTGCTTTCATATTTCTCCCCGGCCCTTGTCAAGTTCCATGTTGTTCTCACAGCCTCAAATCCCGTAACAGGGACGATGATAGAAATAGCAAATTTTTTTAAAGCAGTTCGAACACACTTCGTATACATTTTATTTAATCATCAAAACAAACTCATGAGAAAGGAGCTTGATTATCTCTCAGCTGCAGGAGACACAACTGAACTTCGGAAAAAAGTCATTGGCCAGAGTTACGCAGTGAATAGAAGGGGAAGGTCCATTCTCTTGTTTGCTGTTTTGTTGCCTCAATCATACATCCCTCTACTGTGATGTTTTCAGAGATAGAACCCCTATGATTACAAAGAAAGTATGTCTGAAAAGACCTTTTGAAAATTTGCAATGTGTTTTTCTTCAATGTTTATTTTTGAGAGAGAGAGAGAGAGAGAGAGAGCAAGCATGGGAGGGGGAGGGGGAAGGGGGAGAGGGAGGCACAGAATTCGAAGCAGGCTCCAGGCTCCGAGCTGTCAGCTCAGAGCCCGACGCGGGGCTCGAATCCACGGACCGTGAGACCATGACCTGAGCCGAAATCAGACGCTTAACCGACTGAGCCCCTTCAGGTGCTCCTACAGTGTGTTCTTAAAATTCGACTGAGGTGGCTCAGTCGGTTAAGCGTCTGACTTCGGCTCAGGTCATGATCTCGCGGTCCGTGAGTTCAAGCCCCGCATCGGGCTCTGTGCTGATTTCTCGGAGCCTGGAGCCTGCTTCGGATTCTGTGTCTCCCTCTCTCTCTGCCCCTCCCCCGTTCATGCTCTGTCTCTCTCTGTCTCAAAAATAAATAAACGTTAAAAAAAAATTTAAAAAAAGTCTTATTTTATTAAAATAAAATTTAAAAATGGCTCCTGCTCATAGAGAACATTTCAGTTATATATCCAAGACTTGTGTAGTCCAAACAATGTAAGACCATGCATTTTAAAAGTCCCAAGTTTGGTATACAATGGATTTTTTGATAATTTATTTGGGGAGAAATCATATTACAACATTACCGGCTCCTTTGCCCCTGGACACACACACATGCACACACACACACACACACACACACACACAATTATATATATGTAAATGCAACTTAAAACTATCAAGGATGGGCGTCTGGGTGGCTCAGTCAGTTAAGCGTTCTGACTTCGGCTCGGGTCATGATGTCATGGTTTGTGAGTTCGAGCCCTGCATCAAGCTCCACGCTGATGGTGCAGACAGAGCCCGCTTGGGACTCTCTCCCTCCCTCTCTGCCCCTCACCCACGTGCACTCTCTCTCTCTCTTTCCAAATAAACAAAAAGTTTATTTTTTTTTAATGTTTATTTTTGAGATAGAGCATGCGAGCAGGGGAGGGACAGAGAGAGACGGAGACAGGCGATCTGAATCAGGCTTCAGGTTGACAGCAGAGAGCCTGATGTGGGGCATGAACGCATGAACCTCAAGACCATGACCTGAGCCAAAGCTGGATGCTTAACCGACTGAGCCACCCAGGTGCCCCAGTTAAAAAAAAAAAAATCAAGGATACCCTTACAAGGGACAAAGAAAGGTATGGCAGACAAATTCAACTAGCATACACTGAGAACTTTGAAGGCAAAAACGCCTGCTCCAGACTTGGAAGTTGAGGAGAAAGAATTCGGGCATCTTATGGGATGTGTCAGACGGTCCTGGAGCTTGTGAGCTGAGGCCTCCGAATCACATCTATCTATTCCCATCTATCCCAAGACTGGCTGGGAGGCTCTTCAATGCTGTGAACTGCCAAGTGACCCTCAGATCAATCTCCTTGAGGGAGCCAAAGTAGCTCTCCCCTTCTCGTACTCGAAAAAGCATTAGCAGCCCCGGAAGGGAGGCGAATGTCCTGTGACAGTGAAGGTGACCGGTGTGGGCAGATAGCAGACTGGGCTCAGGAAGAGGGCCAGCATGAGGAGTTCGCTACAAGCCCAAAGTGCTTGGGGACAGAGTTTCTCATAGCTTCGTTGAGGACATCTCCTTCCCTCCAGCCTGCCTTCTAAGCTCTTGCTACTCAAAGCATGACCCCTCAACCAGCGATGGCATCACCACTCAGAAGCGTGTCACCAATTCACGGATGTGGGACCTCAGCCCTACCCCCCAGACCTACTATGACAGAATCTGCACCTTAACATGATCCCCAAGTGATGGGGTACATATTAAAGTTTGGGGAGCACCGATTTAGGCAATAATCCCAATTAGCCCTAGCTTGACTAAGCTTAGCATACCTCTTAATATCATCAAGCGTTCTGTTGAAGTGTTAAAATATATGACTCAGACAGTAGTTGTTTCTTTTCTCCTGCTGACTATGGAGAAGTTCACCAGCACTTGACCTCAGTTTTACCGGGTCCAGATCCTGCTTCCAAGATTACAGGATGGAAGGTCTTAAGTTCTCCAAAGGCCCACAGAGTGGGCTACGTGTTTCTCTTCCAAGATGTGCTTCTCCTAAATTCCAGGAGCAGCTGGGTTTCAGAAACGACACTTCCTACAGCACATGCTTTATGGACCTGGCTGCTGGTGGACTTCACTGTTCTGTCCCCAATCCCTTCCAGCTTAGCGACGCTATTTAATGGGCCTCTGAGATGATCTGGCCAATGGAGAGCAAAGAAACAAGATCCGGAGAACATAGGGAAGAAAATGAGAACTTCGGAGTCCCGGGGAATGAGAGAGAGAAGTGTCTGGCTCAGGGGTTAGAGGCTGGGGCTGAGCCATGGGACGGGTTCCATCCGTTTGGGCACTAGACCCAAGATTGGGACCCACGGAAATATTGGAGTCCCAAAGGGGGGTGGGGGGAGTCATTGATTCCAAACTGTGAAAAGAAGATGAAAACAAGAAAGCATCGTCAATAGTTTGTTTCCATCCTTTGTCTGTGTGAACCTTTCCCCAAGAGTCCCGTCTGAAGAGACCTCCTTATGACAGGAGCTCTACTTTCTAGGCCTACATGTTTCAGGTCCCTTTAGTGCAGAGGCTGAGAGAGAGAAAGAGAGAGAGAGAGAGAGAGAGAGAGAGAGAAAGCTAAGATAAAAAAGAAAAAGAACCCCCAAACTGGGGACATCTGAATGGGAAGAAAAGAGGATGTGAAGGCTCAGGGACCCAACAATTTCATTCGTAAATAAGCAAACTAGTTTTGAGAAGATTTGCTGGGATGCTGTCAGCTGGACTGATGTAAATATTCCCACCCCAGGCCACTCCCATCTCTGCTGGAGCCCTTCTGGAACTGGGACCTACTGTTGGTGATGCTTCCCTGGGGAACAGGAGGGCTGTGAGTGACATTAAGTGCTAACTGCTGAGCTACTTCCTGCCGAGACGTACTGAAAACTCCTGGGTGGCTCAGTTGGCTCATGGCATGATCTCACAGGCTGTGAGTTCGAGCCCCGCGTCGGGCTCTGTGCTGACAGCTCGGAGTCCGGAGCCTGCTTCGGATTCTGGGTCTCCCTCTCTCTCTGCCCCTCCCCCGCTCGCGGTCTGTCTGTCTCTCTCTCTCTCTCCAAAATAAATAAACATTAAAAAAAATAAAAGAATAAAAAAAAAAGAAAGAAAACTCCCCCTCAATAGCAGTTACCTCATTAAGGTAACTACTCTGGGCAAGGTGTCCCTGTAGCACTAAAATGCTGAAACCTGCAGTAAACACATATCTTAGAATCTCTGCGGTTCCAAGAGTAGCTGAGCTAACTTTTCTCCCACAACATCAACCCTCTTCTCCCCCTACCCACCCCCCCCCCACACTAAAGATCCCTTCCTAAATGGGGAGGGACAAGAAGAGGCTTGGTGGGAATGAGGGAAATACTGGCAAGATGTCTGAGGGGCTCACCTCCCAGGGGTTCTTTTCTTTTTTTAAAGTTTATTTATTTATTTTGAGAGAGAGGGAGAGAGAGAACCCCAGCAGGTTCTGCACTCAGCGCAGAGCCTGACGTGGGGCTCGATCCCACAAACCGTGAGATCATGACCTCTAGAGATCATGAGGTCTGTACATAGAGTTCAGGGCTTGAAAATTCAAACTGTACAGATGCAGACTGCGTAAGGAATTCAGACACTGTCCTGCTCGCATCACCGAGGGAGCGTGATGTCGGTTATTACAGAGCTAAGTAAGACAGGCTAGATGCTGATCGGCAAAACAATGGTAATCTTTCTCTAAGGCAGCGCAAATTCAAGATGCGTTTTTTTTTTTTTGTTTTTGTTTTTGTTTTTAAATTCTTTTTTTCCAACGTTTATTTATTTTTGGGACAGAGAGAGACAGAGCATGAACGTGGGAGGGGCAGAGAGAGAGGGAGACACAGAATCGGAAACAGGCTCCAGGCTCCGAGCCATCAGCCCAGAGCCTGACGAGGGGCTCAAACTCACAGACCACGAGATCGTGATCTGGCTGAAGTCGGATGCTTAACCGACTGCGCCACCCAGGCGCCCCTCAAGATGCGGTTTTATTCATGACCCAAGTTGTTTTAAAACATGGCTCTCTACAAGTTTTCTTTGAACCCACTGAAGGCATCAGAGAGGAAAAATGACCCCGGGGTGCCTGGGCGGCTCAGTCGATTGGGTGTCCAACTCTTGATATTGGCTCACATCGTGGTCTCGTGGTCGTGAAATCGAGCCCCAAGTCAGGCTCTGTGCTGAGTGTGGAGCCTGCTTAGGATTCTTTCTCTCACTCTCTCTCTCTGCTCCTCCCTGGCTTGCTCACTGTCTCTTCCTCTCAAAATAAATAAGTAAACATCAAAAAAAGAAGAAAGGAAAAGTAGATCCCAGTGAGTTTAGGGAAGATAGCCCTTCTATACTGTACAGAACTCACAGTGAAACACGTTTTCATATCCAGATCATCATTAATCTTTTTAAACATCTTAACACCTGCGTGTTCTGACTTCTGTGCCCAGACTTCAGAACCTCAGCATTCCCGAGGCCCCCAGTCTGGCTGCTTCCTGGAACTTACCCCCTTGGGAGGCAACTAAGCTCTGGACAAGTTTTCCCCTCCAGAAGAGATGCGATCTGTCCCACCAATCTCAGTCTTCTCTGCGTAGATGCGAAATATTACAAGTTTCACACTTCATTCCTGCATTTGTTTTGACTAAACACTTATTTCAGTTTTATTAATGGATTTGGTTATAGAAGGTATAATAATCTATTGCAATATTGTTTCAAAATCGTTTCCAAAATTGCTTGTGATTTGTTTGTTTATTGTAAGTAGGCTTCATGCTTAGCGTGGAGCCCAATGCGGGGCTTGCACTCAGGCCCCTCAGATTAAGACCTGAGCTGAGATCAAGAGTGGGACGCTCAACTGTCTGAGCTTGTGATGGTTTTTTTTACATCAGATTTTAATTTGAGAAGAATCTGCACATGCCTTAGTTCCTGAAACTAAATAGAAAACATTTCAAAATATACCCAGTTATTATTGAAATTTAAAGGTTTTTTGTTGTTAATGCAGATGTAGTTGACATATAACATTGTAGTTGACATATAACATGTAGTTGACATATAACATTTAGGTACACAACACAAAATTACAAGTCTATACCTAGCTATCTATGTATGATAGAAATGCTTACTGCAATAAGTTTAGTTAACACGCATCACCTCACAGTGACAAGTTTTTTCTTATGACTAGAACTTTTAAGATCTACTCTCTCAGCAACTTTCAAAAACACGATAGTATTTTATAGTATTACTAACTGGACATGCTGTACACTACACCCCCAGGATGTATTTCTAACTGGAAATTTGTAACCTTCGGCCCCCTTCACTCATCCCTCCATCCCCTGCCTCTGGCAACCACCAGTCTGTTCTCTGTATCTATGAGTTCATGTTTGTTTTGGTTTTGGTTTATTTATTTATTTTGAGACAGAGGGCACACACATGCGTGTGTGCAAGCAAGGGAGGGGCAGGGAGAGAGAGAGAGGGAGGGAGAGGATCCCAAGCAGGCTCAGTGTTGTCAGCGTGGACCCTGAAACCAGGTTCGATCCCAAGAACCATCAGATCATGACTTGAGCTGAAATCGAGACGCCTAACTGACTGAGCCACCCAGGCGCCCCTGTTTTTTGTTTTTTATTTTTATTTTTTTTTTTAATTTTTTTTCAACGTTTATTTATTTTTGGGACAGAGAGAGACAGAGCATGAACGGGGGAGGGGCAGAGAGAGAGGGAGACACAGAATCGGAAGCAGGCTCCAGGCTCTGAGCCATCAGCCCAGAGCCCGACGCGGGGCTCGAACTCACGGACCGCGAGATCGTGACCTGGCTGAAGTCGGACGCTCAACCGACTCCGCCACCCAGGCGCCCCTGTTTTTTAGAATCCACATATAAGTGAGATCACGCGGTAGTTGTCTTCCTGTCTGACTTACTTCACTTAGCATAAGGCTCTCAGGGTACATCAAATGGCTGCAAATGGTAGAATTTCCTTTTTTATGGCTGAATAATATCCCATTCTATATATTTTTATTACTTTTTAAGACTATACATATTACATATTCTTTATCCATTCATCCATCAATGGACTTAGGTTGTTTTTATATCTCAGTCACTGTATATAATGCGGCAATGAACATGGGGGTGTAGGTAGCTTTTTGAGAGGGTGACTTGATTTCCTTCTGGTGTATGCTCAGAAGTGGTATTGCTGAACCACATGGTAGTTCCATTTTTAATTTTTTGAGACATCTTCATTCTGTTTTCCGAAGTGGTTGCACCAGCTTGCATTCCCACCAACGACGCACAAAGCTTTCCTTTCCTCCGCATCCTCGTCAACACTTGTTATTGTCTCTCTGATCATAGCCATTCTAACAGCTGTGAGGTGATATCTCATTGTGGTTTTTTTTTTAATGTTTTTATTTATTTTTGAGACAGAGAGAGAGCATGAGCAGGGGAGGGGCAGAGAGAGACGGAGACACAGAATCTGAAGCAGGCTCCAGGCTCCGAGCTGTCAGTGCAGAGCCCGACGCGGGGCTCGAACTCACGAACTGTGAGATCATGACCTGAGCTGAAGTCGGAAGTTTAACCAACTGGGCCACCAGGCCCCCCATCATTATGGTTTTGATTTGCATTCCCCTGATGATTAGTGATATTGCAGACCTTTGTATGTACTTATCGGAAAAATGTCTATTCAGGCCTGCTCACTTTTTAATCCAATTTTTCCGGGCGCTATTGAGTTGTAGGAGTTCTTTATGGAAATTTAAAGTCCTGATTCAGATGTGCAGCATCACAGCATAAAGGTAACATCCATGGAGATTGGTGTGCTTACGCTCTCCTCACAAGCTTTTCTGTTTTTGCACACATTTGTCATGTTGCCCTATGACGTGATAGACCCTACAAATGAGAATATCGTTAACGAGTTACAATATGGAAATGCTAATGTAATAAACACAGTCTGAGAAAATATTCTTTTCCTTTTTATTACAATGCACTTCATTTTCGGTTATATGACAAACTCACTTGGTATAACCGCTTTGCTGCCCCTTTATTTTCTGTGCGCTGGTTTTTCCTATGGTTAATTTCATGTACCTCCTCACCCACTTCTTTATTTCTATGTGGGTGGTTTCCACTTTTCCATCGACGTCTCTTGGTTCTCATTACAGTGAGTGATTAATCGTCGTTGCCTTTTATTCCATGTATTCTTCCTCCTCCTCTTCCTCCTCCTCTTCCTCCTCCTCTTCTTGAGGAGGAAATCAGGACAGTTTCATTTCCCGGCAACCCTCCGGACCCAGCTTGGGTGGGGACGCCTGGGGCAAAGTGTTCCTGCAGCTTCTTCCACACGCCTCTCGCCATTTCCTCAAACGCGCCCCCCGGCGACTGTGGCCCGGGTCAACTCCCACGGTTCCACGAACAGGCCACGGAAGCCCGCGTGTCCGGGGCGAGGCTGCTTGCGCAGGAGTTTGCGTGCAGTCACGCCAAGCTTTCACACGGCGGCCCGCCGGCCTCAGGCTCCGCAGCCCGGGGTCCCCTCCCTCCTCGAGGCCCGAGCCGCCCGCCGCACAGGTCAGCACGCGAGGCCGCCACCAGTCTCGCGCATGCGCCGTCCGCGCAGAACGGAAGGAAACACCGGAAATGGCCGGCCGCCATCTTGAGGCCCACTGCCTGTCTGTGGGTCCTTGGAATGCCTGTACTGCCGCCTCCGTTTACCTCTTGGACGCGTTCGTTTTTCCGGGCCGGTTCACGAAAATAATTCCCTATTTTGTGCCCCAAATCTGTATTACCTTTTCATAAATTAAATTTCTTTCATTTTTTTTCACTCTGTGAAAGAGTGAGATCTTTTCACAGATCTCTCCAGCTTTTTACTTTCACGAACTTTCCCCTCTTGTCTACTGAACCCTCACAAACTCGTATTTTGGACTCACCCCAACAATGGGTTTCTGCAAATGCTGCTAGACATTTCTCTCATTCTGCATAGTAGACTGTGGAGAGTCCTGGAAGTAAACTATGTGTTTCAAGTCATAGTGGGGGTACAGTTGGATTTCCTATTGCAATATGAACATTTATACTAAACACCAACCCAGTATTAAGAGTTACCCAGGGGTGCGTGGCTGGCTCAGTCCTGGCACATGTGACCCTTGATCATGGGGTTGTGAGTTCCAACTGAACCATTGGGTATAGACATTACTTAAAAATGTCTTAAAAAAAAAAAAAAAAGTAAAGAAAAGAAGAGAACTACCCAGAAACAAGATTTCCGCTTGGTCAACAGGGGAGGAATCTCAAGCAGGCAATCTTGGCTAGTATGGGACTGTAAAAATACCCCACTCATCTCCTGCTGCAGGGAGGGTAACTGGCGGAGCCCCTCAGTCACTGGTCTTGGAATCCAGCACCGCAATCTTGGGAAGGGAAGGTGGGCTCCAGCACTCTGGTCAGCCCGGCCAAAACCATCTCTGAGCTACACCGCTGAGAACTTCCTACCCACCCAGCCCCCTCTACCTCCCTGCCCAGGGGTCAGATCTCCCTGCCTACTCCAACTCTCTCCCCTTTCTTCCTCCTATAAATCTCTTGCATGACAATCCTGTCTTTGGCATCTACTTTGCAGAGGATCTGAACTAACAGGATGGTAGGTCATAAACACAAGATTACTCGGAGATGGATTGCCTCTTCCTTGCACTAGATTTGTCCTCCCAAGCGAAGGGACTCTCCTTTTCTCAAAAGTCACTCAAGGAAGGAGAACTTTAATTTATAACCAGCTACCACACCCTCCACCTAAGAGCCGCTCCCCACACCACTCCCTAATGGGCACAGCTCAGGCCACACCTGAACTGCAGCCCGACACCTTCCCAACTACCAAACAAGCGGGTGCAAGCACCCCCACCCCACTTTCCTCTTTCCCAAGTGTTATTCTTCATTTCCGGGAGTCAGTGAAGCTTATCCTAGAGACCTTTCTCTTTTTAGTAAGGCTTTATTACTGCATTAATAATAATTAAAGCAAAATGCCTTGCAGAAGAATAGCATTTTTTGTTACTTTCTCAAACCTTTTCTAAAAACATTGGCTCATTTGATCCACATGATGACCGTGACTGTAGACGGGACTAGCATCATCTTCACGAAGAAGAAACTGAGACACAGACCGGTCTCTGTGGGCGTCGATTTCCAAGTCTGTCCAATGAAGACTCGAACCCTATGACCTGTGAGTCCTCTTCTCCTTTGAAAATGGTAGGAATTTCATAATTTGTCTGATATTGCACAGTTAGTGGGTGTGAGATGGATGCCCTTCGGTGCCGGGCTAATTCTCCCATGCTGTGTTCTCTTTGCTGACGACAGAGCTGGCCGACGTTTACCAGCTGTCCCCGTCCGCCATGCCCTGTGCTGATGACCTACAGGAGCACTGGGAAATACCTGCTCAGCTCCCTCTCCTGCCTGCCTGGAAGTATTTAGGTTTGGCTTCCACACACACTTATCAGGAGCGGACACTACCCCTGCTCTGACAATGTACTCCTGATTGGCTTAATCTGATCAACATTTTCTGTGCTCCAGATGACAGTCCCTGGTCTAGGGCCCAGTCGGGGCCCAGGCCCAAAAGGTCCAACCGAGGTGAACTGGTGGAATCTGGCCTGGATCAGGGATGTAGGTGTACTCTCTCCTACCGGATATAAATCAGGAAGCGCTGTCTTTATTGCTCCTGGCAGCCTCTCTGTGGCCCCAAGGGGGAAAAGCCACAAGATTCTAGTTTGGGCCAATAGTTTTTAGCCGCTAAAATCCATGAAACGTCTAGGTTCCTAACAATGAACAATCAACATAGCCAAAGACAGATGAGGTCATTGAGACTCAGAGCTACTAGACTTTGTCAGGCTCACACTGCCTGTTTGGGGAGGTGAGGATTAGATTTCAACTTTCCACCAACTGACCCAGGGTTCTCCTGGCCTCAGCAAGTAGAGAATGCCCCCCGGTGCAAAGATTCGTGAGAAAAATCAGAGTTCTAGCTGCTGCGCTGACCCCAGAAGTGTTTGAAGGGGAGGAAGGGGAAACTAGAAGACGCTTCCTTCTTTCGGCTTTCCAGCCTAAGACAGAAAGATGACAGGGCCCGAGCTGAGCATGAAGGTTAACACAGAACCAGAAACCTTTCCCTTCCCCCACCCCACCCTTCCATCAGGCAAAGAGCCTCTGAGACTGCCCTGAAGGAAGAAGGCGTTGCCTGCCAAGTTCCTGCCTACCTGGGGTCAGGGTGAGGACAAGGCAGGGAGGATTTGTTTGAACCGCTGGAAAAGAGGTGGGCCAAAAGGTGGCCTTGGGGCAACTCAGTCTTCTTGTGAAACAATAGCCAGAAATAAAGCACACAAATTAACGAGACACAAAACATTTACAAACGGAATAGCTATTTTGGCAGAATCAGACACGGACGGTTCGGTTAGCCCGTTGGATCACAGAAAACATACCATTCATTTATTCATCAAGGATTTATGGATGAGTACCTTCTGCCCGGAAGGTGTGCTCACATCTTAATGGGGGAGGGGAGATGAAGGGAAACAGACCGTAACAAGTAAACAAACAAGATGAGTTCAAACTGTGCTCCTGCTCTGAAGGAATTAACAGGGTGATATGATAAAACGCACTTGGTCAGGCAGGAGGAGTCCTACTTTAGATACCGTCAAAAATGCCTGCCCAAGGTGACACATGAGCTAAGCCATAGAAATCTGAAGAAAAGCTGATCCAGACAGGTCAGGAAACAAGTGCAAAGGCCCTGTGGCAAAAAGTGCTTGGCAGAAAAGGTGGTCAGTGTGCCTGGAGTGTGGTGAGCTGACACTGGAGAGGAGGCCAGGATCCTATGAGGCAAGGCCTCGGAAGGCATGATGGGGGCTTTGTAAGGTGCCAGTGCAGCTGGAAATACCAGTCTGCCGCCATTCTTCTGCATATATTAATGAGCCATGGTGGATTCTCCCAATGGACCTCTGGGGTTTGACCCCAGGTTGAGTTTGAAATCTCCGAATTTAATGACCTCGGGAAAGCTACTGGAGTTTCCTCGTTTGAATAATCAAGGGTTTGAAGCCGAAAGACTTGCGTGGCGATTAGCTCCAAATCTCAGCATTATCAATTTATCCTTACAATCAAGAGCGGCCATTTACAAAACTTGCACAAATTTTGGAGGAAGCCCAGAATTTAAACTGTCAGAAGACCACTGCATGAACGATCGATGTAGCCCTCCCCGCCCGGAAAAACCAATTACGCTGTCGGGCCAACCAACTCTTGTCGCTGCAGCCTCACTCTGCCCTTTATAAGAACTCAATCTCGAGCCTGGGTCTGGGTCGACCTGGGGGTTCCAGCTCATTTTCCGTTTCACAAACTCAGAGCAATAACCATCTTCGTGCTGATATTTACCGCGTTTGCGCCAGCCCTCCGCCCAGCAGCGCGGGGAGGTGGGTCCCCGCGGCCGAGTCCGGGGGCGGGCGGAATGGAGGCGTGGGGCGGGGAGAGGGACGCGCGCGGACGACCCGACAGATGGGCCCCGGGAGGAAACCCGGGAAGGCGTTTTCGGCCTCCTACTCGGGGAGAAAGGAAAAGCGAGTGACGCAAAAAGGAGGAAAGGGGCAGGAGGAGAGCGTGCGGGCAGCGCAGGGCGCCGAGGGCAGGCGCAGGAGGGCAGCGAGCGCGCCGCGGAGCTCGGCTCCCGGGGCGGCGGGCGACGCGGAGGGGAGACGGGGAACGCTGGCAGTGAAGTGGCGAGGGACCGGAACAGAACTCGGGAGGACGCCGGCCACGAAGGACCCGGCAGAGACCTCGCGCTGAGCCGCCAGCCGGGAGGAGCTGCTCAGGAGGGGGCCGCGGAGAGGGTGGGCACCGGGCCGGAGGCCAATGGGAGGGCGAGTCGGGACGGGGCGGGGCGCCAGGCAGCTCGAGGCCAATGGGGGAGGGGAGTCAAAGACAGGGGCGGGGCGCCGGGAGGCTCGAGGCCAATGGGAGGGGAGTCAGAGGTAAGGGCGGGGCGCCGGGGGGCTCGAGGCCAATGGGAGTACGAGCTGGACCGGGGGCGGGGCGCCAGGCTGCGAAAGGGCCAATAGGAGGCTGAGCCGGGGAGCGCGGGCGGCCGTCCTGGCCGCCGCCCGGGGAGAGGGACCCGGAAGGCGGTGGGGGCGGGGAGCCTGGCTGACAACCTGTCAAATCCACTTTGGGGCGAACTAGGTCACGCGCCTCCCCGAGCCAGGGCGCCCCCGCCCTGCGCGGCCCAGCGGGTGGCCCGCGGGCCGGCCCGGCTGCTTCCTCTTCCTGCCGGCGGTGGGGGCGGGGAGGGCGCCGGGACACCTGCCTCCCCGGCCCTGCGGCGGCCGCTCGTTTTCCCTCTGCTCCCAGGCGCTCGTCCGCACGGGCTCTCCCTGAGACAGTCGGGCCCACCGCGGCTCCGCAGTTGAAAACAGGGCCCTCCCGAGCAGCCCTGCAAAGTTGCGAACTCCCCACGGCGCCGCTCGTTCGTGGGGAACGGTGGCCCAGTCCCCGCGTTCGCGGAAGCCGGCCGCCGGCGCACTACTTGGCGCGGAAGGAGCCGCGGGCGGCGGAGGGATCCCGCGGGCCGCAGCACGGGGCGGTCGGGGCCGAGGCCCGGCCCCGCGGCGGCGAGGTGCGCGGAGCAGAGCCGGGCGGCCCGCCGCGCCGGTGCGTCCCAGTCACCTGCCCCCGCGGGAGAGCAGGCGGCTCGCGGGCCCCGGGCGGCGGGGCGGCGCTTTGTGTCTCTGGTGTAGCGGGTGGAGGGGGAGGCTCTGCCGGCCGGCCCTTGTCGTCACTCAGACGCTTCTCCCTGCTTGAGTTCCGACACGTAGTTCTCGAATTGTTTCCAGGCGAATGAAATGAAATAAAAGCCTCAATTAGAAGTCAGCACTATACAAGTCCCGGGGATTATAAATCTGCTCCAACATCATCATGTGGGATTTATGCCCTTGCACTTCTGCTCAGGCCATACGTCCATTTCTCTTCAATATGGATCCTTAATAGAGCTGTATCCGCCTTTTTAAGGTCTTCAAAATGGATGTTGATGCACACTCTCTAATTAGCAATACTTATGTTAATGTATCGATCCTGTTCTCCATTATTTCTCGATGCAAATGTGCTTAAAACTTTTGCATTGAATGGACAGTAAATGTAATGCTTTGTTTAATTTTTACTACTTGGCCATTCAAATTATGCTAATTTCCCTCCAGAACTAGGTGATGCATTGTTTTAGGTAACAATGACCCAACTCCCCTCCTCTACTCCCAGATTGTATAAAATCGAAGGGTAAAATGTAGATTGAAAACCCTAAAATTGGAACGCAAAATTTAAATTATTGCCATAGTAATTATGTGAAGTGTGTCCTTGCAGCATTACAATGGAATGGAACAAATAAAAACATTGCCTTTTCGTTCAAATATTTCTTTAAACAAACGCCGTATTTCTTAAATACATGCAAGCATTGTGCTTAAACATTTGCATATGTCTAAATGGAAAACATTGTGCTCATTTTTATTACTTTACCAAAGGCGTATTTCATCAGTAAAATACGTTTATTTCCTTTTAAAGTCTAGCCTTTAAATGCGTTTTAGCTACCACTTGGAGAAGAAAACAATATACTAGATCGTCTATGTATAGAGTGTAGAGATGTAATTTTTTTACATTTACGAGTAACATGGTCATCAAGAAAAAACTGGATAAGATGAAAAAGTAAACTGTTCTCTAAATTCAACATAGATATGAACTTACTCGTTAATTAGCTGTAGGATTATAATTGTTGAAGTACCATAGTTTTTACTCTGTAATACAGTATTATCAACAAAAGTTTGGGATAGATGTCCAACTTTTTGATATAAATTTAAATGGAACAAAACAACAAAAGACCGTTGATAGGTTTTGTTATACCTAATTCCTCACTCCTAGCTAATTTTCCAAGGGGCATAGTTCTCTATTTTGACCAGTTGGCAACCTAACAGGGTTAAAAGATTCTAGCCCTTTTTGGGGATATAAAAAAAAGTTATCTTCCCTTATTTCCAAAGTTTTGTTGTCAGTTCCCACTGAAAGGTGTGGGGGGTTTTTGTTATCCTTATTATTAATTAATTAATTATTAATTAATTAATTATTATTATAATTATAATATTATTATAAATATTATTTATATAATATTTAATATATAATATATATATTATATATTATATAATATATAATATATATAATATATAATATATATAAATATAATATATATTTATAGATATAATATATAATAAATATAATAAATATAAATATAATATATATTTATAGATATAATATATAATAAATATATATAATAAATATTATAAATATTATAAATATAATATTATATAAATATTATTATAATTATATTATTATTATTAATTATTAATTAATTAATTGTTATTAATTAATGCTAATTAATAGTCACTAAAAAGACAATAAAACCACAAATGTTTTTCTGCAATTAATAAACCACAAGATTGTTAATAACAGAAAGTCAACTTTCAGAACATAAGCTTGAATTGCATATCCTCACACAAAAATTGCATGCTGGAAGTTAGCCATTATACCTATTATATTACATTAATAAGTAAAAATGGAGATTTTTAAAGTCAAAGTGCAATACTAAAAAAATCATCTTGCTACTTTGGGGTATATTTTCACTCATTTAACAAAGGGCTCAAAAATGTTTCTTAACATGAGTGTTTTGATACAAGGCTTCACATCGCTTTTTAACTTCTGATTTCATAAAAAAACTAAATCCTTCCATTTCTCTTCTCTTCAAATATGAAAATTAGAAACATTCTGCCTTAATTATCTCTTCTGTTATATCCCTTGCTAGCAAATTCTTTTGGAATAGATTTGGGAAATTCATTAGCTTTATAAGTGGAGTTACTGTTTTCCCTAAACACTTCACGTATAATTCCTTACAGGAGGATTTTTCTAATTCTCTACCAACATGTGTTGGCACAATTTTATTTCTCAGTTGGTACTGCATTTCCTGGACTAGAAGAAAACAGCAGGCAACCTCTTTACTTCCTTTGGGGAGGAGGGTGGGTGGCTTTACCCCAGGGTAAAGACATTCTCATGGCAGCTTAGCTTGGACTATATGATTGGAAATTCAGCTTGAACCAAAAGGGGTAAAAGATCCTGTGAACGGGAAATAAATATGCCTTGAGTTAGAGGTTGCAAACCAGTGGTCTGCAGATGTGTTTGTTTGCCTCTGACAATGTTAAGGAAGTTTTTAGTTTCCAAGATTTCAAAAATGGGAGACTTGAGATTATAGCTAGTTTCTTGTCTGGTTATGTGCTGAGATAGCTGACTAGTAGATGCCCCCTTTACACAGGGTATACATTGGCTCCCCTGGGCTCAATGCAATCGTTTATTCTAGACATCTGGCCACTGGAGGAATCTGTGTTTGGGATACCTGCTCCAGGTTCTATAAAATTGTGAAAGACATCGTCACAGAGTGAAGGTAGACTTAGGAAGAAGGCATGATCCTAAGTTTCTAAGTAAATACGATGAGCTCAGAAATGAAAAGTCACTGGAATTATATATGGCAACTGGATGTATCCCATTATTTCTCATATCAGTCCCCTGGCACAAGGAAAAGTCAGGTTGTATCAAAGAGGAAAAAACAATTTTTTTTTAAAGAAAATGATGTTTTTGTGCTGTACTTTCCACTTGGAAAGGCACTGCCTTGATTCAAATGAAAATCACTGGAAATCTTGGCTAATAGAACCTAGGAACAGTAGCCAAATGTGAAAGACTGTGCAAGAAGAAGAGATTCCCCAAAGGGCTACAGAATAACAGTGATGATGATGATGGTGACAACAATGTCTTGACATTTTTGAGCGATAACTGTGTGCTGGACATTGTTCCAAGTGCTTTATCTGAACTATGTCATATTGTTATATTTTACTTTCCAATTTGCTACCCCACCTTCTTTTTCTTCTTGCAGCTACCTTGAGCTCTCTAAAACTCTAGATGAGGTAAATGCTATAATTTTGCTGAGCCTTAAGATGGCACTAACCTTTGGCCTTGACTGGTTCTGAGTGCCTGGATGTTCTTTTTTTGCGGACTTTCCTTGACTGTACCCCAAGTTTGTCCTCCCTTAGGCCTCTTCCTGTCACGGTCTATGTGTCTATTCCTACTGGCACCAGACTTCTCACCTCAGCAAGAAATATTCTCGGGCAGAGGATAGAGAGAATCAGCCAAGGCTGCGGCAACAAATGTGGTAGGAAGGAAAAGAGGGATGAAAGAGAGAAATAAGACAGCACTAAGGACAGGGAAAGGGGGATGGACGCAGAAACAGCCACCTCACATCCTCTCTTCCCCATCAACATCGTCATCAAAACCAACATCAAGACCCAATGAAAACAGCTGCATCCTAGAAAAGTGTCCAAGTTTGTGTCCAGATAGATTGTGTTTGATGATTGTTGGGAGTATGAAGCAGACTGACTCTGTTGTTACATTCAGGTGAAACCCAGATACGTCTATGAGGGAAGTTTAAATAATATATGTAATCAACATATATAGATATATAATGTACCTTACATATTATCTAATTAGTATATAAATATCTAATTAATATATATAAATATATAATATCTATTATATTTTCATATAATAGAGTGTTTATGAAAGTTTTAATAAGATGGCTCAATACCATATTAGATGAAGAAAAGGCAAAAAAAGTTGTATATAAAAACATTTAGGGGGCACCTGGCGGCTCAGTTGGTTAAGCATCTGACTTTAGCTCAGGTCACCATCTGACGGTTTATGAGTTCGAGCCCTGTGTCGGGCTCTCTGCGGGATCCCCCGTCACCCTGTCTCTTTCTGCCCCTCCCCAGCTCATGTTTTCTCTCTCTCTCAAACTGAATAAATAAACTTTAAATAAAACAAACATTTCCTTTAAAAAATTAGGAGTTAAAACACTGCTTTAATTTTTTTTTTGTTTGAATGTTTATTTATTTTTGAGAGAGAGAGAGAGAGAGAGTGCGTGAGCAAGGAAGGGGCAGAGAGAGAGAGGGAAACACAGAATCTGAAGTAGGCTCCAGGCTCCGAGCTGTCAGCACAGAGCCTGATGTGGGTCTCGAACCCACAAACCATGAGATTACGACCTGAGCCGAAGTTGGATGCTTAACCAACTGAGCACCAGGTGCCAGGTGCCTCATATATTGCTTTAATTTTAATTGATTAAAGTATTACATGAATATGTTTAAAAGGCTAGAAAAAATGGCAAAATAACGGTGGTTCTGGATGTCCAAAAGTTTTCTAGTGACTATAAAGTCCTTATATAATCAAAAGAAGATGAAATAATTAAGAACCAGGGGGGAAAACTAAAAATCAAGCAGAGAATGTATTTAACTGACTTTTCGTTCTAGGAAAGAAACTAAAAATGACACTATTGCTACAGATGTTTCTCTCTCCAGATTTCAAAAATGGTTTCCAACTCTCTCAGGGGGACTGAGCAAGAGAGGACAGATGGCTGAGCAGAAGCCACTCCCAGTGCTAGAAAAGTAACTCAGAGTACATGTCACGCTGATGCCACATCTGTGATACCTGCTTTGAGCAGAGAAGTATGGCACATCCCGTTTTCCCCTCCTAGGGACTTGGAGCATATCGGTCCCCCATGTGCGTTGCGGAAGGAGAAGTATATAGTCCAGAGCATCTAAGAAGGTGTATTAGTTTCCTAGGGCTGCCACAACAAAGTACCACAAACGGAGTGGCTTAAACAACAAAAAAATGTATTTTCTCAAAACTCTAGTGGCTGGAAGTCTGAGATCAAGGTGTGTACAGGGTTGGCTTTTTCTGGAACCTCTCTCCTTGGCTTGTGATGGCTGCCTTTTTGTCGTGTCCTCACATGGTCTCCCTTCTGTGTCTCTGTGTCCTAATCTTTTCTTATAAGGATACCACTCATATTGGATCTGGATCCACCCTACCGACTTCGTTTTAACTTAATTACTTCTTTAAAGACCCTATATCCAAATCGAGTCACATGCTGAGGCTCTGAAGGTTAGGACTTCAAGAGGAATTTGGGGGATGTAGCCCGTAACAGAAGGTGAGGAGCTGATCGGAGAAGGTGGTTCTTTGAGTGTGACACGTGGGTGATTGTTCTTGAATCAGAAGGATGGACATTGAGTTGCTGGGGTACTCATGAGACATGTGGTGTGTCTGGACAGGCAGACAGCTTTCAAGAGGAAGAGGCAACGGCTTGGGGACAGTAGAAGTAGTAAAAGTGTAGTTAGCTACGTTTTCAGAAACTTTTGGCCAGTTGGCTCTCCTTAAATTTTGTAACGAATGAAGAAAACCATCTTAAGGTCTATTTCTAGACAGGACTTTCCAGCAGTGTCATGAAAATTTACCTAAAAGGTTATTGGAAGGAAAGGAGGTTAAGAGAATAGCAGACCTGTTGAATATCCTCCATGAGCTTTTTGATACTCTCTTTTATTTAAGATATATGAATGATATCATGCCTGCTTGAGGGGATCTATTGGAAAGTAAATTTATATTGCCGGCCAACAATTTCATGCGAAGAACCAATGTCCCTCTGCCCGATGGTAACGAAACAGTGTGCACGCTCGAACATTTCTTGCATTGTCCATATGGGAAGATGAAGTAGCCTTGGGAAGGCGAAAGAAAAAATGAGGACAAGTAGAGCAACAGCAAACAACGACGACAAAACAAATCCCAACCTGCCTTGCCTTTTTCTGCAGTAAGAGAATTCTGAGTTTGAGCCGGAGAACTCGATTTCATTTCGTGGCAGCCTCCGGTCCCTTTTGGAAAAGGTGAGGGTACATATGATGAATAAATAATATCATCATATTTCGCCTCCGTAGAAAAAACCTGCATGTGCAAGCAACAATCTCTTCCTCGTCTCGATATTAAATTGCTTAGCTGGACTAAAGCAAACCTTTAAAAATAAATTAAAAAAAACTGCTTGGCATCTATACTGGTGAGTATAAACACAAAGGAAATCAATCAGCATGCAAAAATGACATTGAGTCAACTTTGACTTTCTTTCCCGCTGGACTTCTTTTTACTTAGGCTTCGTGGGGATTGTATTTTGGGGAAGCCCTGAGACACAGAAAGCTTAAGGGATGCCATGGACCGAATTAGGTACCCCCCCCCCATCCCCACCGCCAGCCACCCACCCCGCCACCAAACTCATAGGTTGAAGCCGTGACCTCCCATGAGACTGTATCTGGAGCTGGGGCTTTTGGGACAAAACTAAAGTTGAATGAGGTCACAGGGTGGAGCCCTGGTCCGATGGAATTATGTCCTTTATAAGAGACCGCAGAGAGTCTGCTCTCCCCCTGCCATGTGAGGGAGGACCCAGCAAGAAGCCAGAAAGCAAGCCGTCACCTGTAACCTAATCAGTTGGCACGTGGGATGGACTCCCCAGACTCCGCAGCTGTGAGAGAATAAAGGCCTGGCGTTGAACTCCCAGTATATCGTATGGCAGCCCAGGCCGACTGGTTCCAGTGACCTGTCTAAACACCGGTCTCCTTTTCATCCTCGGGGGACTTCACCTTAATTGCTTCTCATTACCTTTTTTCCTGAAGAAATGATGCCCAGTTCTCCCAGGCTATAGTAAGCTGCCCCTCTCTGTCAGAGCACTTTTTGACGGACTGATCGATCGATCGATTGATTGATTGATTTAAGAGAGGGACAGAAGGAGAGAGAGGGTGTGTGTGCAAGTGGAGGAGAGGAGAGAGGGAGAGAGAGAATCCTAAGCAGGCTCCATACTCAGCACGGATACCGATGTGGAATTCGATCCCACGACCTTGGGATCATGACCTGAGCCGAAATGGAGCATCAGAAGCTCAACCGACTGAGTCACCAGATCCCCACGGCAAAGCAGAAGCTTGGCACACTGTGGGCAGGACAGGTAAATGCCCATTGATGAGCAAAGGGGCCTGAGGACAGTTTTGCTTTTCTGGTCACAATGAAGGGCATTATTAAGCAAGGACAGTAGCAAGTATGTATAATGTAAGTTAGGCAATTACCCTATTCATTCAGGAAGCCCAGGCTATCTCAGCATGATTTGGTTCAAATTCGAAATTTGAATTGGTTCCCTCATTAAAAACAGGCCCAGGGCCGCCTGGGTGGCTCAGTCAGTTAAGCATCTGACTGAGGCTCAGATGGTGATCTCATGGTTCATGGGTTCAAGCTCCACATCGGGCTCCCTGCTGTCAGCGCAGAGCCTGCTTCAGATCCTCTGTCTTCCTCTCTCTCTGCCCCTCCCCCTCTCATGCTCTCTCTCTCTCTCTCTCTCTCTCTCAAAAATAAATAAACATTAAAAAGATATTTTAAAAACCAGGCTCAGACTGGATAGAAAAGAGATTCTGCTCGAAGTCTGCTCACAGGTTCCACTTGTTAGTAGATGATGGTGGTTAACAAGCAAGGTGGATGACAATTTCATCGTGAAAAGGGTTCGGAGCTTGGATCTAGCAAGTTTGTTCTCCAATTTGGATCTCGCTATACCTAGATGTGCCATTGGCTAATCACTTACCACTTTCTTTTTTTCTTTTTTTAACGTTTATTTCTTTTTGAGAGACAGAGAAAGAGAACAAGCTGGGGAGGGACACAGAGAGAGGGAGACACAGAATCTGAAGAGCTCCAGGCTCTTAGCTGTCAGCACAGAGCCTGACGCGGGGCTTGAGCCCACAAACCGTGCGATCATGACCTGAGCTGAAGTCAGTTGCTTAACCGACTGAGCCACCCAGGCACCCCAATCACTTACCACTTTCCACAGGGCCTGCCCTACATTCTTCTCTCAGGTGGGGTCGGGGATGCTGAAACAAGATAATAGAGTTTTCAAAAATCTTGTAACAATTTAAGAAAAAAAAGCTTTAAAGAGGTATAGTCGATGTACAAAATTTTGTATGTATTTAATGTATATCATTTGAGTTCGGACACATGCATGCACCTGTGAAACCATCACCACGATCAAGGTAGCCATCAGCTCCAGAAGCTTCCTTGTGCCTCTGAGTGTGTGTGTGTGTTAAAAACATTTAACATGAGGGACACCTGGGTGGCTCAGTTGGTTAAGCGTCTGACTTTGGCTCAGGTCATGATCTCATGGCTTGTGAGTTCAAGCCCCGCATTAAGTTCTCTACTGTCAGCGCAAAGCCCACTTGGGACTCTCTCTCTCTTTCTCTCTCTCTCTCCCCACCCCTCCCCTGCCCCCCCCCCCAAATAAATAAATGGTAAAAAAAAACAACCAACCAACCATAAAAACAATTAACATGACGGGTGCCTGGCTGGCTCAGTCAGAAGAGCATGAAACTCTTGATTGTGGGGTCATGAGTTTAAGCCCCACGTTGGGTGTAGATTACTTAAATAAGTAAAACTTAAAAAAAAAATTAACATGATCTCTACCCTTTTAACAATTTTTTTTTTAATTGAAGTATAGTTGACATACATCTCATAACAAATTTAATCCAGATGGATTAAAAATCTATGTCAATACGGGCCACCGCTGAAACCTTGACTTTGTGACCTGGGTCCCAGAGAAAGGGCACAAACGTCCCTTTGGATGACAGAAATGGATGCCATCCTGTCATCCTTCGTGGTGCTTTTCGTGGCTGCACCCAGGTCAGCCTTTGGCAAAACTGAACGGTCTCTTTTCATCCATGGTCGGCTTCACTCACAATCATTACGTAGGCAGAGGTGGCTCTTAGTACCTCAATGTGCCAAAAGGTGCTTCCTCACCCCCTTGGAGGGCGAAGAGCCTCCTTGTAGACCTCCTTGTCCTCTAGCCAAAGACGGCACCATCCCTTCAGAACCTGCTGCCTTCAGAAACGCCTGCACCAGAAAATTAATAAAGGTGTTTGCCCATGAAGAAATCACTTTGGAAAAGTAACGACAGCATGAGTTGGAGGCCAAGTGTGGCCACATCCTGCAGCATAGTGACGGGAAAGAGCAGAAAAGAGCAAAGGGAGGAGGCTAGCTCAACTAGGGGCTAGTGAACCGACTGCATAGCCAACAGACAACTTATGGGCCAGGGTCTTCTCAAATAGAAGTAAGTTCTTTTTTATTCTGAAGTGTGTTTATTTATTTTGCGGGGTGCCTGGGTTAAGCGTCTGACGTCAGCTCCAGTCATGATCTCACAGTTTTTGAGTTCAAGCCCCACATCCAGGCTCTGCACTTTAAGTGCAGAACTCAGTGCAGAGCCTGCTTTGGGTCCTCTGTCTCCCTCTCTCTCTGCCCCTCCTCTGCTCACGCTCTCTCTCACTCTCAAAAAAAAAAAAAAAAAAAAAAAGTTAATTTATTTCTTTTCAGAGGAGGATAGGGGCAGAGAAAGAAGAAGAGAGAATCCCAAGCAGGCTCTGAGCTGTCAGCACAGAGCCCAACACAGGTCTCAAACTCATGAACCATGAGATCATGGCTTGACCCGAAATCAAGAGTCAGATGCTTAACCAACTAAGCCACTCAGGTGCTCCCCAAACAGAAGTAAATTCTGATCTGCAGGATCAAACCTACCAACCTGTTGGATTTCTTTTTTACTATTTTTCTGAGAGGTTAATTAATTACAGCTCTCCTAGCCTTTCCTGGTCAATGTACCTGGCAATCCCCAGGGTCAATTCTGCACCTACAGCAAAGAGTGTTTTCCTGAGGGATGGGGTAATGTTTTGGTAAAGCCAACCCAGGATAGGGGCCAAAGAGGCCCAACTAGGGAATTTAATTATATAAAAGCATAACTCACCACTCCCCATTCTCTATTTTTCCTAACATGCATATGCAAATTCTCAGAATGAGAGAGAATTAAGGAAGGACGAAGGATTGAGGGAGGAAGGACTTTCGAGTATTAAACAATAAATGGCCTACTTTCTTGAGTCCCTACTTGTGGATCCTGTGCAGGTTCTAGCATTGGCCCATCTTTGTCTGTGTTCCCTAATAATTTTGTAAATTACGTACTGTTTGCCAAATACCCAACCTACTTTCAAACACTATTCAGAGCAGCCATTTTCTTTCTTTCTCTCTCTCTCTTTTTTTTTAATGTTTATTTATTTTTGAAAGGGAGAGACAGTGTGAGCAGGGGAGGGGAACAGAGAGAGAAAGAAACAGAATCGGAAGCAGGCTCCAGGCTCCGAGCTGTGCGCACAGAGCCCAATGTGGGGCTCGAACTCACGAACCACGAGATCATGATCTGAGCTGAAGTCGGACGCTTAACCGACTGAGCCACCCAGGTGCCCCAGAGAGCAGCCGTTTTCAATTGTCAGCTCTACCTCGTGAATTCTTCAATCTACATTTCTTTGTTTAAAACCTTTTTTATGTTTGTTTATTTTTGAGAGACAGAGCACACAAGTGGGGGACAGGCAGAGAGAGGGAGACAGAGGATCCGAAGCGGGCTTTGCCCTGACAGCAGCGAGTCCAAAGTGGGGCTCGAATTTGCAAACCACGCGATCATGACCTGAGCCAATCATGACCTGAACCGATGTCGGACGTTCAGCCGACTAAGCCATGCCGGCGCCCCTACATTTCTAATTTTAACCTTCTCAACAACTCTTAGTCTGCATCTCCAGTATTCACTGGGCACACCCACCTGGAGGTTCCACCAAGTCCTTGGACCTGTTGGGCCCAGAAGGACTTTCTGTTTCCTTGCAAACCATCTTCTCCCGTGTTCCCTATTTCCGTTCACGCCTGGACCTCGGACGCTCTGGTCACCTACGCTCTCGGTAGGTGGGTCTCAACTCAGCCACACGCTGGAAGGGCCTGGGGGGAAATCTTACCAAAAAATCCATGGGCCTCACCTCAGATCAATTATATTGGAATCTGTAGGGGTGAGATCCAGCCTTCAGCATTTTTTAAAAGCTCCTTAGGTGGTTCAGATGTGCAGCCAACGTTGAGAACTACTCATCTGGGCCTTGAGCGTCTCTGACTCTGGAGGTCACGAGTGCAGTCTGCGACTTACCCCTACAGTCTCTCAGGGATCTCTCTCCCCCTTTCTGGTCCTGGTCTCCTCCCTTCAGCTTAAGCGTCACGAAAGCACCTCTTGACCTCTTGTTCTCTCCCCTTCTACTCATGCCAGACAAATTCTCCCTGATATATGGTTCTGATCATATTAAACCTCATTTCAAAGCCCTCCAGCTGGCATGGGCCTCAGTCATGGTCACGCAGACCTCTGCCAGGCTTATGCTCACCACTCCCTGTAAGGAACTCTTTCTGACAGTCAAAGCAAACTGCTTGCCCTTCTCTGTCTCTGACCCCAAGTTTCCTGCCTCTGTGCCTTTGCTCATGCAGTTCCTGCTCCCTGGAACACCCTTCCCTCCATTCTGCACTTGTCTCCATCCTTGGCATTCGTCAAGAGCCTTCCCTGATCTTTCCAGCCAGGAACAATTTCTTTCTTCTCTCAATTGTCTTTGAACTTCTATGTCCCTAATGAATTATTATTCTGCTTTTACTTTAATAGTCAAAACTAATTACTTGCTTTCCTAGGACAGTGGTTCTCAAAATTGAATATGCATGGGGATCACCTGGGGAACTTGCTTAAAATGCATATTCCTGGGGGCGCCTGGGTGGCTCCGTGGGTTAAGCGTCGGACTTCGGCTCAGGTCATGATCTCCCCATTCGTGGGTTCAAGCCCCACACTGGGCTCTGTGCTGATGGCTCAGGGCCTGGAGCCTGCTTCCAATTCTGTGTCTCCCTCTCTCTCTCTGCCCCTCCCCTGCTCATGCTCTGTCTCTGTCTATCTCAAGAATAAATAAACAATAACATTTTTTAAATGCATATTCCTAGGCTAATTTCTAGAGATCCTCAAAATTTGAGAACTAATGCTCTAGCAGAAACACACCAACCAGCAAGTGGTCTCCAAATGGTGTTCCTACGACCATACTCTGAGGAAAACTGGGACAAGAGGGTCTTTCTGATTTCAGGTCACTTGGATCCCTGACTACAATGACTCATTGGAATTTTGTAATATACATCCAAGTTATTTACTTTTGAGAGAGAGCGAGTGTGTGAAATGGGGAGGGGCAGAGAGAGAGGGAGACACAGAATCCGAAGCAGGCTCCGGGCTCCGAGCCGTCGGCACAGAGCCCGACGCGGGGCTCGAACTCACGGACCGCGAGATCGTGACCTGAGCCAAAGTCGGATGCTCAAGTGACTGAGCCACTCGGGCGCCCTGAAGCCGACTGTTTTTAAATTCGCTGAGTTTCAACTAATTTGTAGATCAATTTGGTCAGGTATTTTACCCTTGCTGAGGTAGTTTCCTCATCTGCTCAAAAATGTTGCCCTATTTGATCTTTAAGATCCTGTTTAGTTCTATAATTGTAATAGTTTTGTGATTCAGTTCATAGACTTTAACAATACATGTTTAAACGGTGAATCACAGTTTTTATGTGTCTGAATATGCCTTACCTACCAATTTATAGATTGAAAAATATATATATACATTTATTCATAGTTTTAATACTCAGATAATCAGTTTCTCTCTCCATGAAAGACCAGCAACTGTATTTTAAATTATAAATTTAGCTCTCTATTGTGTTTTATTATGTAAGATATTTAAGTTATACTTGCATGCTGTGCTGGGACAGTTCTTTTACGTTAATGCAGAATTTTCCGAGTAGATCTGTTTCACCCCCCACCGCGGCCCATCTTCCTTAGCATGTGCCCTGCTCCAGCCCAGCGGTTCTCAGTGTGTGGTCGGTCAGGGGAGCCCGGGGATCCTGGGGACCCTTTCAGAGGGTCTGTGAGATCCTCCCTTTTCCAACTATGGATATGCGTGAGGCCAGACTGTCTTGGTATAATTCAACCCAAAACATCGTGCCGCAGAGTAGATTGAATGCAGATATGAGAATCCAGCTGTCTCCCATTAAACCATATAGCAAAGAGATTTGCAAAACAGACCACTCTTCTCAATGTTTTTGTCTTGGAAACTCTAATTATTTTTCATAGAGATGTGTTATTTAAAGTCACATTCGACAGGTTTATTATTGTCCTTTTAAAATGAATTAATAGGGGCGCCTGGGTGGCTCAGTTGGTTGAGCGTCCGACTTTAGCTTGGGTTATGATCTTGCGGTCTGTGAGTTCGAGCCCCATGTCGGGCTCCGTGCTGACCGCTCGGAGCCCGGAGCCTGCTTCGGATTCTGTGTCTCCCTCTCTCTCTGACTCTCCCCTGTTCATGCTGTGTCTCTCTCTGTCTCAAAAATAAATAAACGTTAAAAATAAAATAAAATAAAATGAATTAATAAAAACAAACATCAGAAAATTGTCACCACTTTAACTTTTAATACGGTAAATATTGATAAATATAACCTACCTCTTCGGATCTCCTCAGGGGCTCTGAGTAACTTTCAGGAGTGTAAGTGTCCCGAGAGCAAAACACTTGAAAACGTTGCCAAGAACTTTTGGCTCCGGAAGAAACATACACCGCATTGAAATTCTTTTTATACAGAATGGAAAGAAATCAAAATTGCAAAATCAAGAGTTTTCCTCGGGCCCCGACCTTCATCCTGCTGTGGTTAGAACATGGCTGGTCTAGGCCAGTGGTTCGCCTGGAGCCCAAGTCAGAATCACCTGGAGGGCTCGTTCTGGGAGGGGTCTCCCACTCAGAAGATATGGGTGAGTCTGAGCCCACGGGCTCCCAGGGGGGTGCTGACACCACAGGTTCGGAGCCCATCCTGTGGGCACCACTGATCCAGGCTACTGCTCCCAGGATTCTTCTCCAAACTATTTTGCCAGCTCTATGAAGGAAACCAATTTTTGTCCGGAACACCAGTCAGAAACACACATTTAATGGACGTTTTAGTCGGAGTCTAAATCAGTCATAGACCCACGGCAGTGGGGGTTATAAATGGAATGGTAAGCGAAGGGGGTAGTTCTGTCCATTCAGATGGATCGGAGCTGTCTGGGCAAGCAGTCGGGCGTCCGCGCGTGCAGTCAAGTCTCACTCACGTCCAGCAAGAATGTTCTGCTGGGAGATTCGGGTTTCTGTAACATTCTTTTCACTTCAGTTGTAAAATACCACCAATTAGTTACTGAACACAAAAACCTACTGTACTGTGTTAAATAGTGCCCCCCACCCCCGCATTCATGTCCTTCCCAGAACCTCGGGATGTGACCATCCTTGCAAACAGGGTCATTGCGTATGGGACCGATCCAATTCAGATGAGGTCATGATGGAATAGGGCGGGGCCTTAACCCAATATGACTGACTCCCTTTTAAAAAGAGGAGAGACCCAGAGACAGACACATACAAAGAGAATGTCCCGTGAAGACAGTGGCAGGGGAGAAGACGGCCATGTGATGACAGAACACGGATGGGAGAGAGGTAGCTGCAACTGCCAGAAGCTGGGAGAGCCGCATGGAACAGACTCGGCCCCTGACAAGGAACCAACCCTGCTGATTCCTCGCCTGTGTGCGTCTGGCTTCCTGGCCTCTGAGAAAATAAATTCCTGCTGTTTTAAGTCACCTGGTTTGTGGTCATTTGTTAGGGCAGGCTTGGGAAACACATACATGGAGAAGACAATTAAAGAAGATTCTGGGGACGCCTGCATGGCTCAGTCAGTTAAGCATCCGACTTCGGCTCAGGTCATGATCTCGAGATCCATGAGTTCGAGCCCCGCGTCAGGCTCTGTGCTGACAGCTCGGAGCCTGGAGCCCACTTCAGAGTCTGTGTCTCCCTCTCTCTCTGCCCCTCCCCTGCTCGTGCTCTGTCTCTCTTCGTCTCTCAAAAAATAAATATTAAAACAAAATTAGAGAAGACTCTGGAAGGTACAGTAGACACTTGTGCACCAGTCCTGACCTACTGCTTCCCGTTCTGGGTCTCGTTTCTGCAGCCCGGTCTGTGGGGCCTCTGATCACTTCAGACCCTCACCAGCTACCTCCCAGCTTCTGCCCTGGGGGCTCCTTGTCCATGCCGCCCAGTAGCCCTGCTCGCCACCAAATGCACGCACAGCCCCGAGGGTGGGACGGTTAATGTCTCTTGGGACAAACCTTTGAATAATGAAATACTGGACTCACTGAATAAATCCTTCCCTCTTTCTGCCATGGAAAGATTTTCCTGAAATGCAGATTACAAAGCTTTTAAGAAAACGTTCTGTCAGGTTGAACAATCCATCCCTCTTCACGGTCAGTGTGCTAACACACGTTGACGTTGGCCCCCCTCCTTCCCTGCCCCCTTCCTCTGCTCCTCACCTCGCTTTCTTTACTAAAGCATGAGCATGTAAACCTCCGCTTCAGACTCTACTTTCTGGGGAACCCAGGGGAAAACAGACCTTAAACAGCCCTGTTGACATTTCAATAACATAATAATCAGAAATAGTAACACAGTAAAGTAGTAACACAAACATGGTAAGAAAATTTACAATCTTCAGAAATGTTAAAAAAAAAGAAAAAGGTAGCCCCAGTTTGCTTATACTTTCTGAAAGGATTTATATGGATATATATTTTTAGTTTTTGCCAAGTATTCCAAGGAATGCTACGCCATATTTAATTTAACAAGTCCCCTGACTGATGGACATTTGGGCTGCTTTCCATATTTTGCCATTACGAACAATACTGTGGTGCCCACCCTTGTAAACGTTCCTTGGTGTACTTTTTGCAACTGTATAACATCGTCATCGCTTCTCGGCCTTTTGGCCAAGAGCAAGTGCAAGTGTATAACATCGTAAACACATAGGAGTAGAATTTCTGGGCCAAGTCCAACCAGAAGCCAGAGGGCCCGTGAGCCTGTTGCTCTAGTCCAGACAAGTCAGCCTCCTGGGGTCCTGAGCGGTAGACGGGGATGGAACGTGGACCTGGAAAGGCAAATAGGAAGCACTAGGATTACGGGAAACATGTTTGGCTGCAAGGAACAGACAACTGGGCCAATGTGTCTTCAACAGAGAGAGGTCTATTCTTCCCAGGCAATGAAGGATTCTGGAGGTGAGCTGTCCAGGCCTGGAGCGCGTTGTCCAGAACATCACCAAACACGAACTGCTTCCGTTTCCTCTCCGCCGTCTTCGGCACTGGGCTTTTGTCTTCAGGACTGTAACTGGGCCGCTGGACTTCGAGGCAGGGTACCCATGTGTCAAGGCAGAGAAAGGGTGAAGGGTAACAACGAGGGGGGCGAAGGCTACAGGCGCGGGCAAGCATCACTCTCTTCTCAATTCAGATAGATGTTTCTCGAGCCCATCTTGGTGCAACACAGCCCAGGAATGTCCCTCTCACCCTCTCACCCGGTGGAAAGGTCAACCACCCTCCACCCTTTCCGGTACAGATGCCTCATTGAAAAGTGGGAATCGCATTCTGTACTATTTTACTGATTTTCTGAAAAAATCAACTCGATTCTGTAGACATAGGGTTCCGAAGCTCAGAATCTTCGTGGAAAGGAGCGGGTAGCAGGCTAGGGGCCTTAGCTAATGGAGGGGTTGCTTCATTTCAAGGATGACGGGCAGGGACACTGATGTCTCCCTGGAGATGCTGGCCTCTGGCGCTCTGGTCATTGGCTCTCGCACGTAAACCACACCACAATCTGCACTGCAATGTTCTCTGAACAAATGCTATCACATTCGCTGGGGGGCTCTGTGGCAGACTCATCCAAGGTCAGAGCCATGGCTCTGTGGCAGCATAGAATCCAATTGTCTTTTCGCTCTTCCCCAGGGGTTCTGACGTGGTTGTAATCCAGATCAGCATGGGAAGTCACGACGGGAGCAAAGGTCTGGTGTCTTTCGCGAACAGGCTCATTGGAGAACGTGGGGAAGTGCCTGAGCCGAGGTCAACTGAATTCCCTTCTAAATAGCTTTCCCAGAAACTTTTCCTTACTGTCCAAGGGTAGAACATTCCCATAATGATGAGGCCAACCTAGCTCTAGGTTGATCCTAAAGACCTGAGCCTTGCTGCTTCCCCTCCTGCACTGGAGAGGAAGGCAGTGGGACAGGGCTTATGAATGACACCATTGAACCAACAGCAGTGTCTGCTACGATTAAAAAAACAGAGCAAATAGAGGTGATTCCCTATAGAATAAATACTAACAGCATCTTCTTTTTTTATTAAAATTTTTGTTAATGTTTATTTATTTTTGAAATAGAGAGAAACAGTGTGAGCAGGGGAGGGGCAGAGAGAGGGGGAGACAAAGAATCTGAAGTGGGCTCCAGGCTCCGAGCCGTCAGCCCAGAGCCCAATGCGGGGCTCGAACCCATGAAATGCGAGATCATGACCTGAGCCGAAGTCGGACGCTTAACGGACTGAGCCACCCAGGCACCCCACTTACGGCATTATCTCAATGATTCCTTCTAGAATAAAAACCCAAATAACCTTAAGGATATATTGTTACATATGAATTTCAATGATATTTTAAAAACTGTTATGCAAAAGAGATCGTGCTAAACATACTGTTTTGTATTTTGTGATATTCACTCAATAACGTATCTTTAAGAATGTCCAAACTGGCATAGACAGACCCACCCTACAGTACAGAGGAACCACACAGAAGTTATCGAACCGGGTTCACACGGACAGATACTTGCTAGTGTCCAGGGTTTCACTGTTCCGGGGGACGCCCTGGTGGAACTCTGATAATTGCCACACAACGGGTCTTCAGTGCCGCCAACTGTGTGTGGGAGTGCCTGTCTCACCACACTGTCACCAGTTAGATATTGTCAAGGGCTCACATTTCAGCCAAGCTACTGAGTGTAAATACGTGACTTATCAGTACCTGTTCAATACTGGTTGAAGCTAAGCATTCTCTAATTACTGCACTTTAAGCACCCGCGTCCATTTATATTTGAACGACTACAAGGACACCTGGGAGGCTCAGGCAGGTAAGCGTCCGACTTCAGTTTGGGTCATGATCTCACAATCTGTGGGTTCAAGCCCCGCGTCGGGCTCTGTGCTGACAGCTCGGAGCCTGGAGCCTGCTTCGGATTCTGCCTCTCTCTCTCTCTCTCTCTCTGCCCCTCCCCCGGCTCACACTGTCTCTCTCAAAATAAAATAAAGACAAAAAAAAGTTTTTTTTTTAATATTTGAACGACTAGAACATGTCTATTTCCATCTCAAACTTCTTCTGAGCTCCCAAATAGTGGACTATTTATTTGATGGGCAAACGTCAACTATACACAATAACTCAAAAGGGCTTCAACAGTAATGGGGTTTAGAATTTCAAAACAGGAAACTGCAAGCTGCCATGGCCGCAGAGTGGTCCATGCAGTGACTCAACAGCGTCACCAAGAACCTGGATGCTGTCCTCATTCTTCAGCGTCTTCTTGCCTGGCTCTCCCCACCCCCGGCCCCCAACCAGTTGCCACATCCTGACACCTTCCTCTGGAGGAAGAGAAAGGACCACTGTTTCTCAGAGTCGTTTTTAAAAGATGAGAAATTTTCTCCAGATATACCTTCAGGAGACTGACCTCTCACAGGACTGAGGCATGTGACTTTTCTTAATCCCACCACAGGGAATAGGAATGTAATTGTCGTGGTTTGCTGAGGCTAATTAGGACTTAACTTTTAGGAGGTGAATGGCACCAGAGTTTAGTGAGGCACAGGCCCGCAAAGAGAGAAGGGACACCTGAACCCAGTGAAGTTATGTTAACAAACGAGAAGGGCTGCTGGGCAGGAGACACGTAGGTAGGGTCTCCTGCCATCCCATGTCCATCCAACCCAATGACCAATGTTTTAGGGAATTTTTATGTCTCCTGAAATGTGTACTTCTTTCCATTTCCACAACTGCCTGTTCTGATTATCTTTTGAAGTATAACAAGCCACCTCGAAACTTGGTAGCTTAAAATGGTTATTTACTATTCTTATTGGTTCAGTTGTGTCCCCCTCAAATTCATAGGTCCAAGTCTTAACCCACCAGTACCTGAGAATGTGACCTTACCTGGAAATAAGGTATTTTTTTTAACGTTTATTTATTTTTGAGAGAGAGAGAGAGAGCGCGCGCGTGCGCAAGTGGGGGAGGGGCAGAGAGAGGGGGAGACACAGAATTCGAAGCAGACTCCAGGCTCTGAGCTGTCAGCACAGAGCCCGATGTGGGACTCGGACCCACAAACTGCGAGCTGAAGCTGCAAACTGAGCTGAAGTTGGGATGCTCAACCGACTGAGCCACCCAGGCGCCCCAGAAATAAGGTCTTAATAGATGGAAGTGAGTCCAGCTGAGGTCACTGGGAGTAAGCCTTAATCCAATAATGACTGGTGTCCTATTAAAAAGGGGAAGTGTGGACACAGAAGCATGCATAAAAGGAGGAGGATATGAAGAATGGAGAAGATGGCTGTCTACCAGCCAGGGAGAAAAGCCTGGAACTGCCTTTCTTCAGGGCCCTCAGAAGGAGTCAATGCTGCCGCCATCTTGGTTTTGACTTCTAGTCCCCAGAACTGTAAGAAAATTAATTCCTGTTGTGTAAGCCTCCCAGTCTGTGGTAGTTCGCGATGGCAGCCCTTGGAAACGAAGAAAGTTAGTACCTCTCATGGCCCATGGGGGGACTGAACTCAGCAGGGCAGCTCTTGCTTGGTATTGCCTTTACTGCTCACACAGTTGTAGGCAGCAGCTTGGGCTACAGTTATCTGATGTCTTGGCTGGGTTGGTCTAGGATGGCACACTCCCATGGCTGTGGGCGGGGAGCTGTTGGTTCGAGTCCCCACACCTGCCTCTTCATGGGACTTGGGCCTCTCACCGTGTGGCAAGTGACTTCTGAGAATGAGTATTCCAAAAGGCAGAGAGTGGAAGGTGTAAGACCAGTTAAAATTGCTGCCCATAACCGACACAACGTCCCTTTTGCCCTATTGTACTAGTCCAGGCAACCTGCCTGCCCACCTAGGTTCAAGGGGCTGGACTGCTGCCCACCTAGGTTCAAGGGGCTGGATAAATGAAGACAAGTGAACAGGGCAGAAGGACATACAGATGCTATACTTATCACGGTGAGCATTACATAACGTATAGGACTGTTCATTCCCTACGTCGTATACCCGAAAGTAATATAATCTTGTTTATCAATCGTACTTCAATTAAAAAATAAAACCAGAACATACAAGATGAGAGATACTATTGGAGCTCATCTTGGGAAAATATGGTCTGTACCCTCAAGTCCGAGCTTCCATCTCCCTTTCTGTGACTGCCGTGAGGCTGTTCCATTTATTCTTCCAGTCTCTTCTCGGCACTGCAGTCAGAATGATCTCTTCTAAATGCAAATGCGCCCATCTCCCCTCTACTTTTAAACAGTTCAATGGCTCCCCATTGTGTTTGGGATAAAAATAAAATTTTTAGCATAGACTGGGATCCTAATGGGAAAAACACAGTGCACTCAGAATGAGCGATTATGGGGCAAGTTTAAGGCTTGTTTAAGGCAAGTTTGAGGCTATTTGGAAAGGTATCAGCAGGATTTAGGAACATTACCCTTCAATTGCACATCTTCATATTCAAGCATGCTCTCTTTGGAGTCTCACAACCACTCAGTGATCTGGTCAGGAATTTTCACTCCAATTTTACCGAGGCTCGGAGAGGTTCCTGTCTGACTTGTCTAAGATCATCTGGTTAGTAAACAAGTAAGTCAGGACTGAAAACGAATCTGGCGGCTCCCCCACCACAACTTGGAAATCTTTCAAACATGCTCCTGTATTTTTGGCTTCCCTTCCAAGTATTTTTCTGTCCTCTTTTTAACAAGACATGAAGGGGACTGGGTAATGGAGACTAGTGGCAAAATAGAGCATGCTTTCTACACCCTCTGCCTCGTCCCCTGCTTACAGCTACTCTCATATCGTCATTAATTAGAGGTTACAGGAGCAAAGGCCCTTGGGCTGTCATTTGCCACCGCTGCTATTGTTTCACATTTATCTGAGTGTTTGCAATGGGTTTGATACGACTCAGAACACTGGCTGACAAATCTTGGCTTCTATCTCCCTGCAGTGTTTACCGCAGCATGCGGAGACCCAAAGTGTCGGCCAATCCGACAATTATTTCTCGTTGGCTTGTCTTCTTTGTCATTACACAAGAATCTGGGTCTGTCTAAAGTTTGGGGGCATCATGATACTTTAAATACAATCACGAACTCCTACAGGAGGACTTTGAGTACTGTTATATTTCCCCCAAGTTTACTCCCGTGCTCAGTTCCTCCCTGCTTCCCATCTGTGCCCAGGAAAGCCATCACTTCTCATACCAACGCAAGATACCGCTCTATTCTCTCACATGAAAATTACTTTCTTTCAGGTATCCCTGGGGCTGAATAAGATAATTAAGATTTTTTGCAGGAGGAGGAAATCTCAAACTCCTATTTTCCTCTGGGCTACCGCTATCACATAGAAATAAGAATTCAACAGGACAATACCTTAACATTTTTTTTTTAAGGGATTACTATGTGGAGTTTTCCTTACCTTTTTTCAAATATACGCTCTTTGCTATAATATATGTTTGGTTTTTAGAAACTTGATGGGGAGTATTGTCAAAGTGGGTGAGTAAAAATGGTTTTCCCAAGCTCCAGATCTCAAACCAGCCCTCTGTAGCAGAAATGGGGAAGAAAGAGGAGTTGGAGACTCTCCATTTTTACTTTCCACCTTGAAAACTGCCTTCATTTTTTGCACAATAGGCATGTCGTGTTTTTGTAATTAAAACTTTTTAATTACATTGTAATTAAAAAAGAAAAGAAAATTCTCCCTATTGTTCGGTATCTGGAAAAAATAATCTTAACTTCGAAGCATTAGCTATTATACGATTGTTGTTATGGTAGAGACATTTTTGAAATAAAAACTACTGCCAGCTGATGTTTTACAACCAAGAATCAGACCTTAAAGCAGGTGCAGACATTAAATGAAATCTTTATTGGAGTAGGTCAACACTCAGTAGATTCTATAGCTATGAGTTGTAAGACAGTATGGTTTTTTGATGCTTATTTATTTTTGAGAGAGGGAGAGACAGAGACAGAGTGCAAGCAGGGAAGGGGCAGAGAGAGAGGGAGACACAGAATCTGAAGTCGGCTCCAGGCTCTGAGCTGTCAGCACAGAGCCCAACGCGGGGCTCGAACTTCATGGACTGCGAGATCATGACCTGAGCCAAGGTTGGATGCTTAACCTTGTTGGATGCACCCAGGTGCCCCTATAAGACAGCATTGTAAAATATTAACTATAATCTCCTCCACAGTTTATTGTACTCCTTGTACTTTCCCACTTAGGGGAGTATCTATTAATAAATGTACAGTAGTTTAAAGGAGAAAAACCTCAGGATTATCTCAAAAACTTCAGAAAAAATATGTGAAAAAATTAAACACCCATTTGCGATGAAAAAATATATATATTAGAAAATTAGGAGTAGAAAGACATTTCCTTGACCTGGTACCAGAAATCTATAGCAGATACCATAGGTGCTAGAGAAGTTTTAGATAAAATCCTTTAAGAAAGGGAACCAGCCTTTAACAAGGGCCCAAGCTGTCCAGCAACACCAACACTGGGCACAGTGCTGGAGGCCGAGCTAGATAGAAGGGACATCAAAATAGGACGAGGAGTATCAAAACTGCTATAATCATATCTATTAAAAAGCCCACAAGGGGCGCCCGGGGGGCTCAGTTGGTTATGCATCTGACTCTTGATTTTGGCTCATGATCCCACATGATCCCTGTGCTGGTGTGTGGATCCTGCTTGGGATTCTCTCCCTCTCTCTCTCTCTCCCTCTCTCTCTAAGCCCCTCCCCCTCCCCCAAATAAATAAATACCAAATTTTAAAAAAAGTCAACAAAATCAGCAAGGTGGCTGGAACTAATGAGAGATTCAGCAATGATGCCAGGTTCGAGATGGACTTGTGAAAATTATTAGTGTTTTCATTAATCCAGGTGCAACCAGGAGACAGAAACCACATAGTCATAAGCAGAAAACATTTAACATACAGGATTACTAAATTATCATAGGAGAGTAAACTGGGAAGACAGAAAGACACCTCTAAAGGGTAGCCTAAGGGACCACCTTGGAAGCTGGCTTCACACCTTGTTGAAGAGGTATGGTTGTAGCCCACTGAATGGTGGAGAATTCCTGGGTGCCCGGGCCAGAGCTGGTCACCGTCTCCCGGCGAGCAGAAGAAACCCTGGGGGGGCACAGGTGAGCCACTGCTGGTGGGTGGGTACACAGGTGGGCATGGAGGGAGTAGGCGTGCCTGGCGAACTAGGGTGCTGCTGATAGCATGGTGGCTGTTGTGCCTGGCCTCATGTCAGGAGGGCCCCGGGGGATAATGTCTAGGATGCGGGCCAGCAGAGGCTGGTGGGCAGACGTCCGGAAGGGCAGACAATGTGTGGGGATGTGTGGACAATGATGTGTAGACAACCTGCCCTGAGCACTGTTGGAACCGGGAGCTGGAGAATTCAGAAGTCTCCCTAGACCGAGAAGATAAAGCTAGAAGTCCAGAGAAGCCAAGACAGAGCGTCAACAGAGTGCCGGAGAGGAGATACTGCACAGAACAAGAGGTCCGGGGATCTTCAGAGAGTCCCCTCGGCCGACCAGTCACGTGGGAGAGACACCTGCCTCTGGGCAGGGGGAGAACCACCTGAAAGGGGCAGGCAGAAGGATCCGCACTCACTCGGGGCTGGGAAGAGCTGTTATTCCCTCAGCCAGTGAGAAAAACATCATAATACGAGGGGCACGAGATAGAGAACCCAGGGATTGCCTCAGTGAAGGAGAAATCAGGCCAAGGCTAAAGGCTGCTCTGGTCTTATTTGATAAAGCTTCAGAAGGATCAAACTGTTCCCAAGTAACCTATCTGTGTTCCAGAACAAAGCTCAAGAATATTTAAAAAACTTTTTTTTTTTTTACAGTTTATTTATTTATTTTGAGGAGGAGAGGGGCAGGGAGAGAGAATCCCAAGAATATTTATTTTTTCTTTTTTTATTAAAAAAAATTTTTTTTATGTTTATTCATTTCTGAAAGACAGCGAGAGAAGGAGCATAAGCAGGGGTGGGGTGGAGAGAGAGGGGGACACAGAATCTGAACCAGGCTCCAGGCTCTGAGCTGTCAGCACAGAGCCCAACACGGGGCTCAACTTCACAAACCGTGAGATCATGACCTGAGCCAAAGTTGGACACTCAACCGACTGATCCACCCAGGCGCCCCCCAAGAATAGTTTTAAAAATATAAAAATCTCCAGCACCAAGAAGGTAAAATCCACAATATTTAGCATGTAATAAAGAAATACAAGGCAGGGCACCTGGGTGGCTCAGTCGGTTGAGCATGCGACTTCGGCTCAGGTCATGATCTCACGTTTCGAGAGTTTGAGTCCCACATCGGGCTCTCTGCTGTCAGGACAGAGCCCACTTGAGATCCTCTGTCCCCCCCCCCCCCTCTCTGCCCCTCCCCTGCTTTCTCTCTCTCTCTCAAAAATAAATAAACATTAAAAAGGAAAAAAAAAGAATTACGAAGCATGCATAGAACAGGACAAAATGGCTGACAGGGTAATTTTACCAATAATGATGACACAGATGTGGTAGACAAGCACATTCATATAGTTACTGTAACAGTATTCTCCATGCTTAAGGACGTTGAGAAAAACAAAAGCATATTAGGCAGAGGGGCACCTGGCTGTTTCAGTCGGTTAAGCGTCTGACTCTTGATTTTGCCTCAGGTCCTGATCCCAAGGTCATGAAATGGAGCCCTCCACTGGGCTCTGTGTTGACTGTGGAGCTTGCTTGGGATTTTCTCTCTCTCCCTCTGCCCCTCCCCTGCTTGCACTCTCTCTTTCTGTCCCTCTAAAATTAAAAAACAAAACAAAACAATATTAGGGAGAGACATGAAAGGAATAAGAAAGGCCTGTGTTGAACGTAGAGTGAAGAAAAGTGCAATGTTTGAGAAGAAACACACACTGGGATGAGATAGATAAACTAGATGCAGCAGAAGAAAAGATAAGTGAACTTGAAGACATAGCAATAGAAACAATCCAAAATGAAGCACAAGGTGGTGGGGGGTGGGGGGGGGAGCCTTAAAAAAAGGGATAAAACATTAGTAAGTGGGACAAATTCAAGTGGCCCTAATATGCAGGGGAGAGAGGAGGGGACAAAAGTATTTGAAGAAATAATGGCTGAATTTTTCTGACTTCGATGAAAACTGTAAACCCACAGACCCACAAAGCTCAATGAAGTCCATGCAAAAGAAACAAAAAAGCCTAGACTAATGCACATTATAATGAAAATACATAAAACCAGTGTTACAAAATCTCGGACGCAGTGAAAGAATGATATTGTTTGTCCAAAGGAACAAAAATGACAGCTGACTTCCTGTCAAACTGTTGTTATATGGGACTATGAGTTGTGAGCACTTTTTTTTTAAAGCTAAATATTCTATTTCTCAGAGCAGAAAGCATCCTAATGGTGGAATAGTATTTTGTATACCTCTGGCATATAATCTGATAAGTTATGCTGAGTACCTATTTTATTTATTTTCTTTATTTGCCCCTATTGCACAGGAGGAAAGGAATGATATGTTTTCTGTCAATCATTTAGGAGAAATTCTTGCTTATGGAAATAATAAATGGGGCAGTGGTCCTTCCAAGGGCAACAGAAATATATATAGTGGTGATAATCATCAGTGCTTCATGACTGCCTTTGCACTGGAGCCAGTGTTTTACAGATATAATCGACATGGGTTCTCTCCCAATATCTGTGCCTCTTTTCTAGCAACAGAACCCCTGATTTTTTGCGAGACACACGGCTGTGAAGCCATCATGCTCCGCTCCCTCTTGGCTAGTGTGCGATACTTCTGGAAACTGGCCTTTTTGCTCCTTTCTTCTAGCCAACGCGCAGATGAGAAAGCAGCGGCAGAAGCAGGTGGCTTGGACCTTTGAGGCCAACTTGGTAATGCTCAAGAGAGAGCCTGCTCGAAGGAGTCAGTGTCCCAGACACCATGGAGCACCGCACCTGCCTTGAGCCACTTACCTGCGGCTTCACCTGAACTTGCGTCCGTTCAAGCCACAGTTTGGGGCACTGGTTCACTTGCAGCTGAACCTAATCTCTCCTACCCCAAGCACGTGTCATTCTCTCTACTTTCTCGAGACGGCAAGCAAGTCCCTAACATGTGGCAAAGCTTGGACTTGAACCAGGTCTGCCTTTTTCTAAAACCCTTGTTCTTTTCAGTAAATTACTCTTCTTACCATTAGTGTTTAGAAAAATGGCAGGTATACTATTAAAGGACTTGCGGAGGTTACTAAATCAAAATATCCATAGCCACTAAGAGCTTTAACTAAAGCTCTCCGATAAATAAATATTTAAGAACATCTGACGACTTAGGGCTTTTAAAGGGAATATTTCCACTGGAATAGTGACATAAACAGAATTTTTTAAAAGCCAGAAAACCTAGAAGCAAGCACTCCAAATATTTTAATTTCTGGAGTGTTTTTGTCCTTTGCCGCCTCCTACTTTACCTGACTCTCCCCCTACCCCCCCCCCCCACAGTTTAGTGACAAGAATTGGGGGAAAATGTCTCTCAAAATAAATAAAATAAAAGCTTTAATTTAAAAGAAAGAAAGAAAGAAAGAAAGAAAGAAAGAAAGAAAGTGAAACCTTTACCATTGTTTCTCAACCCACAGGATTATGCTGAACCCCACCTGAAGTTTCTTCTCTACCGTTTGGAGGGGGTCTGGCCGTGCCACCCGGAATATGCCCCTTTGGCATACTGTTTTGCCCTGAAGCCTTTAAGAGCTGGGAGATGCACGAAGGGCCCCTGACTCCTCCTTTTTACCCAAGAACAGGTCGTGAGATTTCCCTCCAGGAAGGGCCCTCCCTGCTCCAGAAAGGGGACAGTCTTATCGCCAGAGACTGGAGGGAACCTGCATAGACCATCCTAAAATAACCCTCGTGCTCCCTCAGGTTCCCCTGGATTTCCCAGTCCCTGTCCCACAATTCACTGCCCCTAATCGGAGCCTGTCTTGTCGCATCCCCACGAAATATCATTCTTTGTGTAAGAAGGGAGGGGAGTTTTGAGGTTCCTGGCCCCTTCAGGCCTTAACCCTCCTTCCGCAGTCCCCTGTGTGCACGCAGACCTTAAATAAATGTGTGCGCTTTTCTCGTTAGTCTGTTTTATGTCAGCTTAATTCTCAGGCCGGCCACAGATCCTTCCTCCCCTCCATTTTAATAACAGTAGGTATTAGTGGGACATTTGTTTTACCCAGGTAGAAATTGTATTATTTTAAAGCGCTGTGTCGTGTATAATCGTAAGAATGAAATACGAGGACGTCCCCTGGGATGTTTATCTTCTGCTGTCCGGGGCTCAGACCTGCTCTGAGCTACAAGAAAGGGGGCTATGCAGCCCCACTGAGGGTCCGGTCCAATATCCTGCCTTTTGGGACAGACTTTGTAAAGTTTACAGATTTCCTTGCTATTGTACATGTGAAGAGAGTATCTTAGCAGGAGGCATTTCACCCTTTGTCTCCCACAAACGCACACAGCGCTCTCCTGGGTTTGTGCCTTTGGTTATTCATTCCGTTTGTAATTGCTTTCTTCCCCACCAATTATCTGTCTCAGTGTTCTCCTCCGGGAAGCCTTCCAGATTACTCTAGTTAAAACCTGTAGCTTTCAAAGAGGGAACAGCAGTAGCAGCACCCGCCCCCGGGACTGGGAACACGTCAGGCGCGCCCCCCCCCCCCCCCCCCAAGCTGCCGGTGGGCCCAGCAATTGGCCTTTGGGGCTCCGCGAGCTGCGGCTGCACACCCGAGTCTGCTAGGGTGCGCTCCAGGGCCAGGGTGAGGTCTCCTGCTTCTGGGCTCTCGCCCTGTCCCCCCTCCCCCGGGTAGTGGGGGTGCGGCCCCCTCCAGACGCAGGTAGCCGGCTCCCCCGCCCCCTTACGTACTGAGTCAAGACTTAGGGCCTCACTGCTTGCCAGAAAGTGGTCGTTGAAAGGCTCAGACTGGACGATGCCTGTCATCTCCACGACTGAATTGGTCTTCGGTCACCGTGAGCGCCCCTATTAAGCCGGAGGGAGCCTTATAAGGCCCGGGAGCACCCGAAATAGAGAAGGCCTTTCACCTTCATATGCCAAGCTGTGAAAAGGCCTGCCAGACGCGCGACGCCACGTGGCCCACATGCGTTAGACAATAATGACAAGAGCTCACTTTTCTCGCGCTCCGATTACGAGCCGGCTCCCGTTCTCCGCAGGTCTGGTGACGAAACTTGCAGGGCCCAATGCAAATGGGCATATGGGGCCCCTGATGAAAAAGCAGGGAAAGGGGACTGAAATATTAAGTATTTTCCTTTCTTCTGTGGCCTATCTCTGGGCTCATCCTGGTGCTTTTATTTTCTATTTCATGCCACTCTCCCCGGGGCACAGGGACACTCGCGGGGGGCGTGCAGACCCTGCCAGGTGCCGCCAGTCAGGGGTCGGGGTGCACACCCCCCCCCCCCCCAAGCTGCTGACTTCCCGGCACTCCCACACTCCAAACAGAGGCTCCGCGGCGGCGGGGGGCGGGGAAGCCCACCACCCAACCCGCGGCAGACCTGTGGCCCCAGGGCCCCAGGGCATTTCTCTCTCTGCACCCGCACGCGCTGGGGGCCCGGAAGGGGTGGGCCCTGCCAGCCCAGGGGGACACACGCTGCCCCGCCCCCATCGATCGGAAACGCCGCGGCGCACCCGGGGACCCAGACCCTCCGGCGCCCACCCCCAGCCCCCCTGGGAGCCGAGCGCGGCCGCGGGCGCCGGGTGGGGGCGGGGCGGGGGCTGGGGACCCTGCGGCCTGGAACCCGCTCCCGCTCCCGGGAGGCAGGGGGCGGACCCCTCCGGAGCGCAGCCTCCGAGCCTGGAGCGGGCAACGAGGTCCCTTGGGAATTCATTTCCAAAAGCAGAAATTCAAAAGGCAAAATTAAGGATTGCTAGGCAGTGACCCCAGAGCATTCACTCCCAAGCGGGGACCCTTGCGGACGCCGGGCCCAGTCACTGTCCTCGCTGCCTTGCCCCTGCAGCCAGCCTTCTGTAGGATTGACTGCTGCAATCCTCACCACGACAGGTCTGTGAGACGAGGTATTCCTGTTGTCTCCTGTTACAGATGGGGAAGTTGAGGCACAGAGGGAGGAGGCAGCCCGCCTGAGATTGCTCGGCGGCCAGCCGCGGGAGGAGGCGGAGTGGGGCCCTGGCCCAGGCAGTCTGGCCCGCAGCCTGCGGTCACACACAGCGGTGTGTGCACAGCAGATGTAAAATCAGAAGCTGTAGCCAAACGCTGATGGCTCTCGGAGCCCCGCAGGCCTAGAGCCCTGTCCTCACTGCTGTTGCTCTGGTTTTCCTCGCCCCCCCTAAAACTTTTCATCTTCTCCCAAAGCAGAAGTGGGAACATGCTACAAGGTAAGGTCTCCTTTTAGGACACTGAGTGCCAGGGGCAGGCCTGTGGAGGTGGGCCGGTCAGGCCCAGCCGTCCCCCAGGATGCTTGGGGAAGCCCACCGGCTTCCTTCTGTGGGTGTCATGGTCGGGTGGGGGTTGAGGGATGGGCGAGTAGGGGACGAAGACCCTGCTCATCTGTGTTACCAGAGGAATTGGTAAGCAAGTGGCAATGTCTGCCAGGGCTCCTGGGAATCTTCTAGAACTTTGCAGTTCTTTTCAGTGCCCACCTTCCTAGGTTGCTTCTAGTTTATTTTACTGAGAGTGGGTAGGATCTCTGAAAACATAGTCTCAAAAGAATTACAGACTGTCCCCATCCGTGCGGTGGTTATCACTGGGCAGCGAGGAGAAAGTTGCCTCGGCAGTGTAGACATGACCAGTAAGTGCTTAGAAAGTTGCCTCGGCAGTGTAGACATGACCAGTGCTGTGCTGCACATTGTTAGCCAACAGCTCTCTGGAATGTATTTTGAAAAGGTCCACGGGGTACCTGGGTGGCTCAGTCGGTTAAGCACCCGACTTTGGCTCAGCTCACGATCTCCCGGTTCGTGGGTTCGAACCCCGCGTTGGGCTCTGTGCTGACAGCTCGGAGCCTGGAGCTGCTTGGGATTCTGTGTCTCCCTCTCTCTGACCCTCCCCTGTTCATGCTCTGTCTCTCCCTGTCTCAAAAATAAATAAAACATTAAGAAAAGGTCCTAATGGTACCCTTTGTCCATTGCTTGGCATAAACACTACATTCATACCGATTTCAGGCTACCAGTGTGATAGCCAACTGCTTGCAAAATACCTGGAATTTTAACAGCCTGCTCTCGCAGCCTTGTAAGAGCCGGCTGGTAAGGTCCAGCTCCAGCATGCTCGTGGACATAGCCTTCCTTTCAGGTGCCCTGACGTCTGTGTGAGTGTCCGAATTGTCATGACGACCAGGGGGCGAGGAACAGGAGCTACAGTGAAGCAGCATCTACCCTGCAATCGAACGCGTGAAGATTCCAACATAGGATATTTTGCTGCAGGCCCCCAGCCGAGACCCAGGCTTTAGACAAGAAAGACGTGAGAAGCGTCCAGCCCCAGTCGTGCTAGACGACTTTGGCTTGGAGGTGGCTGAGGTCTGCCTCCCTGAGGGCCACGGTCTGGTCAGGAAGGAAGGACTCTGAGAACAAGACGTAGTAGTGACCGGATGCCTGCGTGGCGGTCTGAGAGGTTCTGAGAATTTCCAGAGCTTGGGCAGCTCGCAGGGGGCCTCTGAGCACATGCAGAGCAAGTAACTGTGGGAAGGACGGCAAAAAGAATCAAGTGACTAAACTGATGTTTTTAATGTTTATTTATCTACTTTGAGAAAGAGAGTGTAAGCAGGGGAGGGGCAGAGAGAGGGAGAGAGAGAGAGAGAGAGAGAGAGAGAGAGAGAGAGAGAATCCCAAGCAGGCTTCAGGCTGTCGGCGCAGAGCCCGAGGTGGGGCTTGATCCCATGACCATGGGATCATGACCTGAGCTGAAATCAAGAGTCCGGTGCTTGGGGCGCCTGGGTGGCGCAGTCGGTTAAGCGTCCGACTTCAGCCAGGTCACGATCTCGCGGTCCGTGAGTTCGAGCCCCGCGTCAGGCTCTGGGCTGATGGCTCGGAGCCTGGAGCCTGTTTCCAATTCTGTGTCTCCCTCTCTCTCTGCCCCTCCCCCGTTCATGCTCTGTCTCTCTCTGTCCCAAAAATAAATAAACGTTAAAAAAAAAAAAAATTAAAAAAAAAAAGAGTCCGGTGCTTAACCGACTGAGCCACCCAGGCGCCCCAAAATGATTTAATTTTGTAAAATAAAGTATAATAACGAAAGAACACATTTGTCCCTCCTTTGTGTTAAAATCCCGTCCAAATGCTGAACTGGATTTCTTGAACCTTCCTCCCACCATCCACCCACCTCAGCATCATCACCACTGTCCTCATCTTGTCTCTACTGTGTTCATCCTCAGAGGACAGAGCTTGGTGAAACAGACTTGGCCCTACTCACTCTTGGAAGGAGTTCCCGTTAGACAACATCTCTACCAAATATCTCTTCCTAGAGACGCATTTCATCGGCGTGTCCCTCTCTGCGGAATTCTCTCATATAGTAGACTCCATTCCTTCTTCTGAACTAGCTAGTGTGGGGGACGGGGCAAAGTTCTTGTGAAACTTCTAATGGCAAGGAGCGTATTGACATTAGAAAGGGCAGAAAAGTATGAAAAAAATATATAAAATGTGCATAAATAAAAGCTTCATTAAGTAACATGCACTGATTTTAAACGTGCACAACATTCTTGTTACTACTTAAAAATAGAATGATGAAGGATGATTTGGTGGGAGTAATTGTTTAGTGAAAAAAATCAATTTAACATCACTTTGCTTTCAATTTCTGCTGCCAAGAAAACTCATGCTGTATCTTCTAATTCAAACATAAGTGTCTCCAGAAACCTTTGGATCCCGTATTACAAAGCCCCATCTGTTTCACCCTTTCCAAATTAGCATTTTAGCTTAATTCACTGATGAATTTTCTGACATTCGCTTGATTCCCTCCCCCCCCCTCCCCCCCCCGCCTTGTTATCTAAAGTTACAACTGGCATCTTTTAGATTTGGATTCCACTTAGAAAATAATTTTTAGCTTTTTAAAATCCTTTTTAGGAATAAGCAGGGTATAAATAAATAAAATTTAAAACACGATGCAAATATGTAAGTACAAGGATGTTTACTGTTGCATCGTTTGCACAAGCAACAATTGGAAAGAAATGTCTGTGAATCGAAGGGTGGTTAAAGCAATTGCTAAAAAAGCAATTGTTCAATCTGTTGAGAGGAACGTTCTGATATGGAAGGCTGGATACAGTAGACAAAGTAGAATAAAGCAAACTGAAAACTCAGTATAGGGGTCCCTGGTTGGCCCAGTCGGTTGGACATTTGACTTTTGATCTCAGCTCAGGTCCTGATCTCAGGGTTTGTGGGTTCGAGCCCCACATCGGGCTCCGCGTTGATGGCGTGAAGCCTGCTTGGAGTTCTGTCTCTCCTCTCTGCTGCTCACCCGCCTGTCCCCTCTCTCTCTCTCTCCAAATAAATAAATAAACTTAAAAAAATTAAGAGAAAAAAAAATCAGTATACAGTCTTATGTATAGAAAAAAAGGAAAGTGGGCCAGAAAGCAGACTGAAAGTCCTTCCAAGGACAGAAGGCGATTAGCTCTGGGGTGGAGACGGGGAAAATGGAATAGGTGTTTGGGTCTTCTGCACTAGGGATGTGTGGATTCGTACCATCTTGTAATTAAAAAATCCAAACCAAAGCAAAAACTCTTGAATTGTCCAGCATATATAATAAAATAGCAAATGACATATAAGGGTCATCAGATACGTTGAAGAGTTCCTTCCTACTTCTATTTTGAATGATTTCATACCTATACTCAAGGCAAAATAAAAAGGAAAGAAATTGAAAACGCACACGAGAGGAAATGATCGGAGCCAAAGAAAACAACCAGGGTACAACTGTCTAGGAAGGTATAAAGAGATTACAGTTTTAGGTAGAATACGGGACAAACATATTTGTGTATGTAGAAGTGTGTTTTGGTTTGGGGGAGCACATTTTTCTCTTCTCTCTCTCTTTTTTTTTTTTTTTGAAGTTTATTTACTTATTTTAAGGCGTGGGGAGGGACAGAGAGAGAGAGAGAGAGAGAGAGGAACAGACAGAATCCCAAGCATTGCCGGTGCGGAGCCCAACGTGGGGCTTGAACTCACGAACGGAACTGCGAGATCGTGACCTGAGCCGAAATCGAGAGTCAGAATTTTAACGGACTGAGCCACCAGGTGCCCCGGGGAGGTCATTTTTCCCGTAATAATAACAATGATACTAGTAATAAGTTGCCGTTACTGTATGGCAGGCAACATCTTAAGTAATCTTACTTTCATTAACTCATGTAATCGCAACAACCCAGTTAGGAAGAGTCTACAGTTGCTCCCTTTTACAGATGAGAAATGGAAGCAGAGAGAGGTTAAGGCCGAGGTCATGTAGCTTGAAAGGGATGCAGCTGGGATTCACACCCACGCGGTATGAATCCAGAGTCCATACACCTAACCACTCCCCTGAAGTTGTCCGGCCAAAAAGGTACATGCCGTCCGCTAGGCACGCACGTCTATGTGATGGAGAGTGAGCGTTGCCCCAGAGGAGCCGGTCCAACAGCATCAGCCTTCCTCTGAGCTCCCCACACACGCCCAGACTGCTCTTGGCAGGTTCTCCCCATACATGCAGCCAACTGTTTCTTTGGATGCTTATTTTCTGGTATTTTTGTGTAACTGCACTTAGTTGAGGGGGCTAGTTTGCCTTGGGAAGCAATTATAGAAGGACAGGGCACCAGAGAAGTTGGGGTTACTCTGAGTTGGGGTGGTTGTTGGGGGCAGGGAATAGAAAATAGGCCAGAGCAAAGAGGGTGCTGAGAGAGGTGGAGGGAAATTAAATGGGAAAGCTATGATTTGTTCATGAATCAGCAGCCAGGACAGGAGTGTTCCTCGGACTTCCTCCCACCTGCCTTGTTGACCTAGCTATAGGTGAAGGACTTTGTGGATAATTTTTTGTAGCTAAAATTTTTTTTAATGTTATTTATTTTTGAGAGAGACTGAGAGAGAGAGCGAGCGAGCCAGTGGTGGAAGGACAGAGAGAGAGGGAGACACAGAATCCGAAGCAGGCTCCAGGCTCCGAGCTGTCAGCACAGAGCCCGATCAGGGGCTTGAACTCACAAACCTCGAGATCATGACCTGAGCCGAAGTTGGACGCTTAGCCAACTGAGTCACCCGGGCGCCCCATTTTTTTTGTAGTTGAAAAGGAAGTAGGGGGCACCTGGGTGGCTCAGTCGGTTAAGCGTCTGACTTCGGCTCAGGTCATGATCTCGCGGTTCGTGAGTTCGAGCCCCGCGTGGGGCTCGGTGCCGACAGCTCGGAGCCTGGAGCCTGCTTCGGATTCTGTGTCTCCCTCTCTCTATCTGACCCTCCTCTGCTCTCTCTCCCTTTCTCTCAAGTATAAATAAACATTAAAAATAATAATAAAAATAAATTTAAAAAAGGAAGTAGAAGTCAGAACCCAAACTTGAGGAATTTACAAACTATGCTAACGTGAGAAGGACATCCACAGATGAACACAGAGGACAGAAGTAACTACTGAGCTGGGATTTGGGCTTTGGATCCCATGCTGGTTCCAGCTGAGGTATGTGATCACAGATAGATGACGTCACATCTGAGAACCTCTGTCTTCCCAGCTTAATCTGGGGGGCTCCCCCTTGTCACTGGGTTGTAGTGAGGATCAAAGGACGTCATGGACACCAGAGTTGGTCGACCTAGTGAGCTCGCTTCCTACCCGAAGGAGGTAGGTACAGAAAAGAGATTCTTTCCCTGCCCCTGCCTGTGGCTGTCAGACCCGTATCATCTCTGAAGACTGGCCCAGCCGCCTCGGGCTCCCTCTCTCCCTTATCTTTCACAGACTCGTCCCCCTAAGTCTCCAGACTTCAAATTCCATCAGGAAGCCTGGGGCTGGCACGGGGGCCGGAGAAGTCGCAACCTAATGGGAAACAGGCCTTGAGAAGAGGTTGAGGTGGACTGAAGAGGCAGGGCCCCTGTAGTTAAGGGCTGGCCTGTGGGGAAGGGTCACCACAATATGGCGTACGGCCTGTATCCGCGAGAGACCAAGTTCCCACGCGTGACAGAAGTGGTGCTTCCGCTCGGGGACAGAAGGTGCGGGTAGGGAAAAAGAAAGCTGGGGGATGCATATCACCCGGGATATGCTGCCCTCAGAGGGACCTCAGGATCTGCCTCGCCCTCGAGACCGGCCAAGGGTGTAGGTCCTTTGGATGTACCCCTCCCCGCCTCTGTTGTTTACATCTGCAAGCCGCACTCTCGCCTCAGAAATTTCCAGTCTTCTTTCAAGAGGAGTTTATTCTCTCAGTCTGCCGCCCCACCCAGATTCCCCCTCCTGGGCCAGTGCACCTGCCCCAGCTGCTGTGACAAAGGTGATTGCCAGGAGCTCATAACTGTCCCTCCCTCTGTGGAATTGTCCCAGCTGAGGGGAGCCAGCTGGCTGGAGTGTTTGCTGTCACGCACCCCCGATCCAAGGGAACCCCCGGCTAGGGACTACTGGCTGGTGCGGGGGTATAGAGAGCTGGTCCTTTGCCTCAAGACTGGGCTTCCAGAAAGCTCACCCCTGCCCAGGCCATTCTCTTTCCCGGCCCTCCTTACAGGCCCTCCGTGCCTCACGGAAGCCCCATCTCAGCCTACGGAGGAGACTCCAAGGACGGGATTCTGGGGTTGGGTCACCCACCCAGCCATGAGGACCCGACCTAAAACTGTGGGAATATCCCAAAGTGTGACCGCGGACCGCCGCTTCACAAGCGGAATACTTGTTTGAGGTGCATATCCCTGAGCCCAGCCCTGGTTCCACCGAACCAGGGTCGGCTGGTGGGCCATGAGAACTTGCATCTTCTTTCTTTCTTTTTTTAAGTTTATTTATTTATTTTGAGAGAGAGAGGTGTGAGCATGGAGATGCAGAGAGAAGACAGGGAGAGAGAATCCCAAGCAGGCTCTGGGCTCAAACCCACGAACTGAGAGATGGAGAGTCAGCTGCTTAACTGACTGAGCCACCCAGGCGCCCCGAAAATTTGCATTTTCAACAGCCTTCCAACTGTGCTCGGGAACACCCCCGGGGGGGGGGGGGGGGGCAGCACTGCACCTACAGCCCCTCCCCCCTCCTAGCGTTTTTCTCGTAGAGCCGCCCTCTCCCTCCTGTGAACGTGGCCCTGGGTCCTCCCCCTGCTGCCACTGGCCTAGTGCTCACAGCCAGCTGGGGAAGCCCTCAATCCTTCTCCTTCACCTCCCAAAGGGTACGGCTACCTGCACTGTGAACTTGACGCTTTGGTATGTTATTTTTCTCTACGTTGTTAGGAGCGTGTTTCTTTCCCACAACATTTGCCCTGATCTGTATGTACTGTAATCTGCTTGAGGACCTCGAATGTGGCTTCAACTTCTTTGTAGCCCCTGCCCTCCCAGCATTATGCCAGCATTTACTAGCGTTTCATTCATTCAATCAACACTTATTGAATATTATGTGCCAGGCACAGTATCAGACTCTGGCGATCCAAAGATCAATAAATTGTTCCTTGGTGGGCCACATAATCCAGCTGATTAAATCCTTTCAAGAGTGAATTTATTGTGAAGGTATCTCCAAAGACAGCAAAAGGCTTTCATTCATTTATTCACTCAATATGTATGTATTAAGCACTGATTATGTGCCTGGCACATAGGTACCAGGAATATGATGGTGAGCAAAACAGACATAGGATCCTTCCTCCGGAAGCTTATGGTTTAGTGGACGAGGCATACTGAATACTTGATTACACAAATCTATAATTACAAAATATGGCAAGTGCTCTTACGGAAAAGGGCAGGGTGTTAAAGCACCTGGATTTACCAAAGGTTAGGTAAAGATTTAATTAGGCAACTTGGGGAGAAGGGAGGAGGAAACTTAACAAGGTGCAGGGGACAGCATGTGCAAAGCCCCGGTGGTGAGAGGGGCTTATTGATTTAAAACAATTTTAAAAACATTTATTTATTTTTGACAGAGAGAGAAAGAGAGACAGAGTGTGAGCAGGGGAGGAGCAGAGAGAGAGAGAGACCCAGAATCCGAAGCAGGCTCCAGGTTCCGAGCTGTCAGCACAGAGCCCGATGCGGGGCTCAAACCCACAAACCACGAGATCATGACCTGAGCCGAAGCTGGACTGAGCCACCCAGGCGCCCCTATTCATTGATTTTAGACGTAAAATAATAAACCCATTATGCAGCGAGATAATGTTTAAGAAAAATGACTGTTTTCCTGAACAACAAAATCTAGTGAGACAAGGGGGATTTCTTCACATTTTTCCAGATTTTTTAAACGTGTGGCTTATTGTACTGGGACTCTCGTGTCTGCTTCTGCGTGTAATCTGTGGAAGTGTCTCGTGCCACGTAGCCCTGGGAAGGCTTTTCTGTACACGTGGGGGCTGGAGGGAGTGAAAAGGGCAAACAGTGTCTTAGCATGAAGAGTTTAGGGCAGTGGATGCCTCGAGAGGAATCAGGACCCCCCCCCACTCCCCCCCCCCCCCAGCTTCCTGCAAGGGACCCGGGCAGCCCGTGAGAGTGGCTTATGAAGGAGGCAATACTGACCGGCCTTGGTCATATTACTGTTATTACTGCTAATAGCAACTGCGTGCTTATGCTATGCCGGGCAGGTTTTAATCTTCTTAAAAATATTTTGTAATATTTCATTTATTTTTGAGAGCAAGAGAGACAGGGCACGAGCAGGGGAGGGGCAGAGAGAGACAGGGAGACACAGAATTGGAAGCAGGCTCCAGGCTCTAAGCGGTCAGCACAGAGCCCGACGCGGGGCTCGAACCCATGAACTGCGAGATCTGAGCTGAATTCAGACGCTTAACCAACTGAGCCACCCAGGTGTCCCCCCCCATCCCCCAATTTTTTTTTAATTTTTAAATGTCTATTTATTTTTGAAAGAGAAAGAGAGAGAGAGAGAGTGGTTTTAATCTTCTTAACTCTCTGTAGAAGGAACCCTCTTACATGTACGAAACGCTGACGACGTGGGGGTGTTAACCAACACAAATTCTGCATGTGTGTACCTCCTTCACCATGAAATTGGACATTTTGATTTTTGAGAAAGTGACCAAAACGGCTGAGGACGGATTTCCAGTTTGGGAGGTGATGAGGCAAAGTCCGGCACTGAACCACGGGCCTCGTACAGGCAGGCACCCTCTGTCACCTTCCACAACTCAATTACTTTGGGAATCTGACTTTGATTTAAATGTATTTTTGAGCCATTTCATTTTTAAGAGCCCATTTGGGGATCTTAAAAAATTAATGAAATCTTTTGTCTTTGAGGCTTAATTCCTCCACTTCTGGCATATTATCTATGGCTGTGAGAAAAAACTGCCAATCACTTGGGTAATTTGCACCTAAAATAAAGGTGCAGGAAAGTTGAAATTAGAAGCAGCTAGAATAGCAGTTCCTTGGGTTTTTTCCTGTTGAGGTTTTGGACCAAAATTCACAGAACCTTCCTGCGTTTTCCCAGCTTCCTTTTTCAGGTGCTGGGCTCAGTGGTTGCTCATGTTCACCACGGAGCATTCAAGTGTATTTCTACCTCCTTCCCTGTCTGTGCCTCCCTGCTCTGCCTGTGCTTCGTTCTCCTCATGACATGGACCCCACTTCGCATCTCCCTGCCGCACACCCACCCTGATCCTTACCCAGGGGGGCAATCTTGTTTCTAGCAGACGTCCCCTGCGCTAGTGCTCCCCCGGACCTGATGGAGCACAGACCCTGTGTCAGGTGCGGTAGAGGGCACTTTACATGTATGACCTCAGCTCGTGCTCACAAAAGCCCCATGAGGTCGGGAGTTACCCATTCTGGGGTGGGAAAACGACTTCGAGGGCGCTAAGTAACTTGTCAGCCCGGAGAGCCTCGGCCGGCACGACTCCCGGAGCCCAGGTCTGTCAGATTCGAAAGCTGTGTTCTCCACCACTGAGTTCTTTCACCTCGGAGCCTTTTAAAATGCTGTGTCCTCTGCCTGTTTGCTTAAGCTTCAGTTCAAGTGTGTTCTCCAAGGAAAGGTCCCTGGACCCAGCCCCAGGTGCCCCCCTCTGCTTGAGCCGCCTCTGCTCACCCCACACACTGCACTCGATCTGTGTTTTCTCCCCAGTAGACGGTGGGTGCCCTCGGTGTAAAGATACCTCTTCACCTCTGAGTCTCCAACATCTAGGCTAGTCCTTGGCTAACAATGGGTGTTTCCTATTAATGACTGATACAATCTTCCCCCCTCCCCCCCCCCCCCCCCGAAATTAATTAACAAATAAATGAAGTCCATTTGTAAGCTTGTTGTTGGGAGTCTGGACTAAAAATAGTGATTATGTGTTGCTGAAAAAGTGCACGTTCAAGGTACAGGGGTTGACTGTTGTGTCTTCCACAGTTTTAATACATTGTTTCTTCAGGAAAATATAGTCCGAATTTAGGAAATGGTCTTAGACCATCACTGACCGTTTGTGGACTGTCCTTGAAGCTACTTTTTTTTTTTTAAGTTTATTTATTTTTGACAGAGAGAGAGGCAGAGAATGAGCAGGGGAGAGGCAGAGAGAGATGGAGACACAGACTCGGAGTTGTCAGCACAGAGCCTGACGCGGGGCTCGAACTCGCAAACTGCGAGATCATGACCTGAGCTGAAGTCAGATGCTCAACCAACTGAGCCACCCAGGCGCCCTGAAGCTGACTACTTTTTACTGTCTGTTTAGAATTTGCTTCAAGGATAACTGGCTGTCTACCTGTATATTTTTCTCCCTTCCTTCCTTCCTTCCTTCCTTCCTTCCTTCCCCCCTTCCTCCCTTCCTCCCTCCCTTTCTTCATCCTGTGCTCCTTGTTAAGGGCTTACTACTTGCCGGCCACTATTCCAGGCACCAGGGCCACAGGTAGACAACAGTGTCCCTGAAATCAGAGGTCCAGTGTAATGGAGAGCAGTAGTTACAGCTGCGTGGTAAGGGGAGTATGACAAGGTATTGAAGCTCGGAGGGGAGGACACTGAATTCTGCTCAGACTGGGCAGGAGAAGCTTCCAAGGGGTACCTGTGCTGAGTCTTGCTAAAGGTCCCGGTTTCTCAGCTGCCTGTTGCTTCAACTTAATATGGATGTTTAAGGATATTTATGGGTATTAGATAGTTTATAGTAACAGGTGTCTCTAGAGGGGCCTAGGGTTGCATATTAGGAAAAATGGCCACCCAGGTAGAGACTATTGCCTGGACAGTATTGATAAATTGTCCGGTTGGCCCTAAATGGTAGGCACACGCCTGTTTACAGCATCTTAAGAGAAAGATAAAATCCATTTGGGTGGCTGTGTTGTGAACATCTCATTGCCTTGACAGTGCAGGATCGGGACGGTGCTGGCTTCTGCTTGGCCTCACAGCTAAACGCATTCAAAAAGTAAGTGAGGGAGTCAATCAACACACAAATAAATGCTTCTGGTGATCAGTGTAGGTCCCTCAGCTCAGCTAGGACAAAGCAGTTTAAAAAAGGGCTAAACGGGGTGCCTGGGTGGTGCAGTCAGTTAAGCATCCGACTTCAGCCAGGTCACGATCTCGCGGTCCGGGAGTTCGAGCCCCGCGTCGGGCTCTGGGCTTATGGCTCAGAGCCTGGAGCCTGTTTCTGATTCTGTGTCTCCCTCTCTCTCTGCCCCTCCCCCGTTCATGCTCTGTCTCTCTCTCTGTCCCCAAAAATAAATAAACGTTGAAAAAAAAAAGGGCTAAAAGAATCCATGCTGATTTTGATAAACCTTGGCTCCTACTCCAAAACCTAATTAAAAGGAGGTTTTCGCTGGGTTCCAGAACTCGGCCCCTGGAGGACAGACATGAACACTCGTTCCTGGTGTGGCCTGACACATGGGAAGTGTTCAGCAAGGCGGTTACAGGACGGCTTTGGTCCCTAACACCTGTGGTCACAGAGTTATACACATAGTTGGAGGGATTTCATCTGGGGACTTATTTACTGCAGGGAAGGACCCTGACACACCTGTTGAGTCTAGAAATGTATTTGATTGTCTGCCGGGCCCTGAGTGACCATGGGAGCGTAGGGATGTCTTGCGTGTGTTGGCTGAAGGTCTGTAATTGCTGTGACGGATGACATGTCTGGCACCAAGGCCAGAACAGCCCACCCTTGGCTCATCTTCTGAGGGGGGGGGGGCCAAGCAGGAGGGTAGAAAAAGCCTAAGACACAGACTCCGGAAATCTGGGTTCGTGTCTTTTCTGGCCATAGTTATCTATTGCTGCAAAACAAATTATACCAAAACTTAGTAGCTTAAAACTACGGACAAAGACTCTCCTTGACCACACTCGAGTCAGGCTCCTCGAGCCCTCTTCTCAATGAGGCCTCAATCTTGGCCCATGAGAACTGCAAAATCTTGGCACCAACGATTTTATCCACCCCCCCCCCACGCTTCCGGAAACAAGCCAGTGGTTGTTCAAGTCTCTCAGTGTGAGGGGTGGATAGACCTATTTCTGTCCCTGGCATGACCCAGCCCCCTCTGAGTTCCTGCCTCGGGGAGCTCAAGCTGCCCAAAGAATTTTGTTTCAGATTCACCCTGACCCAACACCTGCCTTGGGTCCCAACCTGCTCTGTGTGATTTCCCACTTCTCTGACTCTTCAGGGCCTCAGTGGTTCCTCCTTCTTTCCCTCTGTCTTCCCTTGGGACACCCGGTCTCTCTGCACAGAATGGAGCTGAGTTCCAGTTAGGCTCTCTCGTCTCCCTCCCCGACTGCAATAGTCTGAATAAAATCCGTCTTGCCACCTTTAGCAAATGTCTGGCTCTGTTTCCCTTTGACGTTGCAATGAACGCTAACTCACGCAGTTTCAGCAGCAAGAGTTCAGGAGAGCCTCAGCTAGGTAGTTCTGGCTCACTGCTTCTCCAGATGCAGACTGGGGGGTGGGGGGGCAGCACTCATCCAAAGGCTGGACTGGGGCTGCAGGGCCTTTCAAGGGGGCTCCCCCGCATGGCTGACAGGCAGGTGCTGGCTGCAGGCCGGAGCCCTCAGCCTTCACCACGTGGACCTCGCCACAGGGCTGCTCGGGCGTCCTTGTGACGTGATGGCAAGGGGGGAGCTGCACTGTCTTTTATGATCCACCTTGGAAGCTATACACAACCACCTCTGCAGCATTTCACAGGGGGGCCCTATTCACTGCAGATACTGGGAGATGGGAGTCACTGGGGGCCCCCTTGGAGGCCGGCTGCCTGCCTCGACTCGGCTAGCAGTCTTCGTCAGGACCTTGGGCAGGTCACCAGAGTTCTCTGGGCTGGAAACAGTGAGAGGAGGGCTAGGCTTAATCTCTGAGGCCCCTCCTGGCCCTGACTTTGTCTTCTGTTAAATGAAAGAGTCAGTCAGCGAATGAAAGAGTTAATGTGCTTACAAAAGCATTTCTCACAGAGAGTAGCTCGTTTGCCAGGGTCTGGCCCAATTCCTAGAATTGGGTAGCTTGTTTTGTGGGGGAGGGAGAGGGGGTCGCAGCAGCTGTCCGGGTTTCCCATCGTCCCCCCTCTCACTTCCGAGGTCAGGGAGGTGGGAGGGGGCGTGAACAGGTGGCTCCTGACTCGGCTGGCTTGGATCGGTCCTGACACAAAGACACTAAGGATTTGGAAATGAACTTGTAAGTGGGGGAGCTGGCAGGCTGCCCTTGGAAGGACCTGGTCCTCCTTTTAGGAGTTTTGCACCTGATTAATGATTCTGCTCAAGACAGATTAAGCTGCTGGAACCCTTCTCCATTTAGCAATGCCAGCTCTTTCCTCCTCTTAACACTCTTTTTTGGCTCATCTCGTCTCCCCCACCCCCGACTTGTTCTTGGGGCAAACCGCCGGTCCGGGATGAACTGGGTTTTCTCCCGGAAGGGAGGAGAGGCTGAGCGGCAGCCCCACGGAGGCTCCCTGAGGTAAGACACGAGGAGCCCTCTGTTATAAGCCAGAGGGGCTCAGGTTCAAAGCCTGGCCGGACCCTTGACTCTAAGATTCTCTTGACTTCCTCAGTGAATGTCACTCTCAAGTGCTGTCACTTTCAGAGGACAGTTCCTGGCTGTATTACGCCTTCCCCAGAAATGAGCAGGAGGAAGACAGGGGCAGGCACCCAAACCAGGAAGTTGAAAGAAGTGACTGTTATTTAAGAGGTAAATAAATCCCTACATCCGACATCCCTCCCCGTCCTGTCCTCTCCCCGCCCCCCCCACCTCCCCGCTCCCTGCCTGGTCTCACACAAAGGAACGTGAAGCGTCAGCATCATGGCCCCGTGATGGACATGACGAGAGCCCACTTTTAGCGCTGGCCGACCAGTCACCTGGCAAATGGCTCTTCCTGCAGACAGCTGTCAAGACGACAGGCCCTGGGTGACTGTGGGCGGTGAGGGAGCCATAGACAGACGAGGGGAGGTGTCTCCAGCCCTGCCCACCCCCCCGCTCTTTTTCAGGGACTTTCTCTGCCCTCCTCCAGGCCGCTCTTTATTCAGCAGGAACCCAAGGATCCCCCTCCGGAGAAAGTGGATTGTCGTGGGCTCGGCGTGCCAAGTTCGCTGCGGCCAAGGAACCCTGCACAAAGCTCCTTTATGCCTCGCTGTGTGCTCTCCTTCCTGGCCCGCCTGCCCCGCGCACGGTTTTCCTCAGCCTTTCTTCACCATTTCTTTTCCAGTTGACTTAGTTATCACAGTACATGGATGGCCGGGCCTGGCACCAGAGGCTGCGTGCGAGTGGGGCTCCCAGGCCCTAACGTGATTTCCCCGGGGGAGGAGGGGGGGGGGGTGGTCGGGCCCTTGCCCACCAACAGGGCCGTGGACCCACCCACCGTCCTGGGCCTGCCTCCCGGTCACGGCTTCCCCGTCGCGGTCGGGGTCCCTGCCAGCCAGTGATGTCTTCAGGGCATCACTGAAGAGCACGGAGTATGGAGTGGGGGGTGAGGGAGGCCCTCGGTGCTCGGCTCCAGACGAGGTGTGAAGTTGACTGACGCGCTTAAAAAAGGAAACCGCCCCAATTAAAGGCGAAGGATGGGCGTTGAGGGGTTCAGGGACTCGGGGCGCTTTGTCTGTGGACAAAATCTGGGTGCAGCTGGCCGTGCCTCTGCTGCCCTCGCCCTGAAGTCAGGCCAGCAGGGTGGGGGGGGGGGGGGGGGCGTTCCTGCTCGCAGATGTGACCTCCTCCTCCGGTCACAGTTTCAAGGGGTGACGAGGGCTTCTGAGACGCACACAACGCGGCACTAAGGCTCCATCCGCTTTGCATTAAAACACCTTTTTCTAAATTAAACTCTTCTAATTTGTAATCAGGTAACGGGAGGTTCGCTTTTGAGGTCACGCGTTTCGCGGGGGGCGGGGGGGGGGGAAGACGAAAGTTCACACGCAGCGCGAAGCGCAGCCCGAGTCCCCGGCCACCTGGGCGTCCCCCCGCGTTTACACCAACCTCAGACAAGTGAACACTCGCCGGGTGCATCGCGTGGGGACCGGGGGTAGATGACCTACTCGCACTGCCGCTGGCGAGACGCAAAAGGGGTGGGGAGGAAGCGGGGCCGGCCCTTCGGGGGTGACTCCATCCGCGAACCCGTCCGGAGCGGTGGACGTGACTGCGCGTGACTGTAGGGCGACTCTGGTCTGGGTGAGGACGCAGCCGCGGCTGCTGTAGGCAGGGGCGAGCGAGGCACAACACGCCTTGCACGTTGAAACCCTCAAATACACCCCTACCAGTCGTGGAACGGATGCCGCTCCCCGTTTCCCCAGCCCCGCCCCCAGATCTGTCTCCTCCGGCCCCCCTCTACTCCGGCACCTCCTGGGGCTTCTCAGAATCCAGCCGGTAAAGGGTTAAGTCCGGCCGAGCCGGAGGCCAGGACCCCGTTTCAGCGGTACAGCGAGTCTCCCTTGTCAAGCATTTCGAGCATCACCCCCGGCTACACGGATGACTGTAATATGTGTTGGCAGCGTTATCTGGAAGGAGCTTTGCTGTGGCAATGCTTGAAGGTCTGATTCACTGCATCTGAGAGTGAGTTCTGGTACATGGGGGGGCCCATGGCATTAAACCCGTTCCTAGACACCGAAATTTGATTTATTAACATTGGCAACAGTCACAGGCCATCTTGCCAACAAACTTTCTGAAATTGAAATCACATGAAACTTTCCTAGTTCCTGCGAGTGCCACATACGCCCTTTCCTTTCTAAAGCAGCAAATTCACTTAAAAATAATTAAGAAAAGATTGATGGGATTTTGGAATTGTAATGAAAAATATGATCTCATTAGTAAGTCATGAGTCAGGGCCAGGCACTCTGTCAGATGCATGCATTTCTGCATAATTAGAAGAAGCTGATACAAGGAGAGCTAATAGTGGCAGGAATTAAAAAATTAAAATGGTTTCCCGTTATACTTTTTGGCTGTGCTGAGACTCTTCCCCTTGCAAAAATTCAGAAAGAGATCCCTTTCAAAATGAACCCTATCGAATGGAACAGTTGGTGGAAAAGAAGACGGCAGTAAAAGAATTAAAAACACCAACTCAAAGGCTTTCTCCCCCACCGAATCTGCTACAAGTGTCATTTAGGTTATGGTCCAACATCAGAAATGCTCTCAGCCACTTATCTTCAAGAGGATAAATACGCCCCTGAGGTGCGTGTGTTTTGAAAAGAGCCACTAGATTAATAATATAAACTCCACATAATCTCCGGCTCGAACCGTACAGCACACGAAGCGATCCTCCTCCAGAAGAGACGGATAAGCTCTGGAAAGGCCACAAAGAGCCTGGAGGGAGACAAGAATGACAACGCAGCCTCACTTCTGCCACCTCCAGCTGGCGGACCCTGGACCCACTCAGTCGAAACCTTGATTTACTCGTTTATAAACTGGGGACAGGAAGACCGGCCTGTCCGTTTGACTGTGAGAGCCAAATGGCATAACACTCACAAAGCAGTCACTCATTCAAAATTATCGATCTCCCCCATTTTCCTTCGCAACCTTTCTTAGTTGACATTCGGAAGTTAACAGTTCCCCTTTCCTAATCTTGTTGCACACCACTTACACACAGAGCGGAATGGGTTGGACGCAGCGGACGTTCAAGAACCCCGGAAGCTGCCAGAGGAGAATGACTGTGCGAGCGTGTACAAGGCACCGGTGCTCTGCTGGTATACCCTACTATGCCCGTTGTTAAAATACTGAAACCCTTCTGCCCTGAGCCCCCCACACTCCCATGGCTGGGCTCCCCCTCTGCCTCCCCCAGTCCAGCAACAACGGGTTGATGCCCATCATGGCAGGGACATAGAGGCCCCCCACTCTATCTATGGCCAGAGCTTTGTTGCGATTGGATGGGGCCTATGATGTGGTGGTGGTTGCATATTTTCAATATCACCCCTGGGTGTGTGAGGGATAAGGGTGAATGGAGTGACCCTGACAAGAAGAACGGGATTTTGGCCAGCAAATCGGAGACAGGCCATGCCAGGGAGGGGGAACAGCATGCATGGAACTAGGGAAAAAACAAAATAAGACACTGACTTGAAAACCAGGGGGGTGGGAATTGGCAAGCTGGTAGGAGGCAAAGATAAAAACGTTATCAGGATATTGTACAAGGTCTTGACCTTTAAGTGAGGAGATTTAACTTTATTGAGTTGTGAGGCACTGAAGACTTTTGAGCAGGAAAGTGATGGAATATTACCTTTGAAGAAGTATATATAAAATCACTAGAAGGCAGGAAAAAAACCACTTTGAAGACTCTGTAGCCAGGAAAGAGGCATGGGAGCCCGAATCAGGATGTGCTTAATGGAAATTAAAGAAAAAAAATGCACGTAAGAGGTAAATAGACACTCGAGAACCTATCAACCAACTAAACATACAGGTCCTCAAAAGCTCCTCAGAGAGACAAGATCTGACCCGGTGTCACTCTTCCAGACACGATTTCAGAAGTGTTTGAACCTTTTAGGAAGATAATTGCACAGTGCTTCACATCCTTGACATCCTTACCTCCCAGAATGGATGCCTCCACCCAACTGTATTCTCATTCTCCCACCGCTGAGGGCCTACCCGTCCTCCACGTTTGCAGTGTGACCCTACTCCCTTTCCATATTGGGTCTTAGCGAACACTCACTGACCGTCTCCTGTGCCCCAGACAGTGGGGGGCGGCCTCTGTATACGTTATCTGGTGCAAAGCCTTTTACCTCCACATTCAGTGAAAGACTTCCTCTAGAGCTGTGGTAGGTGGACGCGGTCTGCTAATGCAAACCCCACGTAACAAGGACTTGAGACCAGTGTTCTCTTTTTTTTTTTTTTTTTTTTTTTAAAATTTTTTTTTTTCAACATTTATTTATTTTTGGGACAGAGAGAGACAGAGCATGAACGGGGGAGGGGCAGAGAGAGAGGGAGACACAGAATCGGAAGCAGGCTCCAGGCTCTGAGCCATCAGCCCAGAGCCCGACGCGGGGCTTGAACTCACGGACCGCGAGATCGTGACCTGGCTGAAGTCGGACGCTTAACCGACTGCGCCACCCAGGCGCCCCAAGAGACCAGTGTTCTCTTGATTCTTGGTTAACCAACAGCTTTTCCAACTCGTTACGCCTCTACCCTAGTATAAACCTCTCGGGCTTATCTGCAGATTTGCTGTTTGAATAGTATTATTTTTTTACCCCTCCTCCTCTATGGCATCTACTCAAAACCCTGGCCATGCTGCCATGGTCACTGAAGGCTAAGGCACAGGTTTGATCTCCCATCCCAACGCCCTGAGTGACAGAAATGCCCGTTTGGACAGTGCACGTTAAACTAGCCCAGGATTCCTTCACTCCCACACTCCCACAGTCTCCTTTCTCTTTCAGCCACCTGTTCCATCGGTGTGCCCAAACCTCGCCATCTCTGGAACTACAGACCCTTGTCAGAAATATCACTCTCAAACTCTAACTTCTTGTCTTTCCAGTTTCCTTACATCACCATCCACCTCCAGTATAATGTTAAATACAAACAGCGATTAGGCGCATCTTTCTTCATTTTGAATTTCAAAGCGAAATCACTCAACATTTTTCTGTTAAGTATATTTGCATAGCTGAATTTTACCAAACATTAAAAAAAAATTTTTTTAATGTTTTTTATTTTTGAGAGAGAGAGCATGGGCACAAGCAAGTGGGGGAGGGGCAGAGGGAGACAAAGAATCTGAAGCAGGTTCCAGGCTCTGAGCTGTCCAGGCTCACAGAGCCCCACCCGGGGCTCAAACTCAGGAATGGCAAGATCATGATCTGAGCTGAAGTCGGATGCTCAACCAACTGAGCCACGCAGGGGCCTCTTTTATCAACCATTAAAAAAAATTTTTTTTTTCTAACGTTTATTTATTTTTGAGACAGAGAGAGACAGAGCATGATCGGGGGAGGGTCAGAGAGAAAGGCAGACACAGAATCCGAAACAGGCTCCAGGCTCTGAGCTGTCAGCACAGAGCCCGAAGCGGGGATCGAACTCACAGACTGTGAGATCATGACCTGAGCTGAAGTCGGATACTCAACCGACTGAGCCACCCAGGCGCCCCATATCAAACATTTTAATGCATCTATTAAAATGATTTTTCTCCTGGGACGCCTGGGTGACTCAGTTGGTTAGGTGTCTGACTCTTGATTTGGGCTCAGGTTACGATCTCATGGTTCATGGGATCAAGCCCCGTGTCGGGCTCTGTGCTTACAGAGGAGACCCCGCTTGGGATTCTCTCTCTCCCTCTCTTTCTTCCCCTTTCCCCTCCATGCTCTCTCTCTCAAAATAAGGTAATGAATTAAAATGATTTTCCGGGGCGCCTGGGTGGCGCAGTCGGTTAAGCGTCCGACTTCAGCCAGGTCACGATCTCGCGGTCCGTGAGTTCGAGCCCCGCGTCAGGCTCTGGGCTGATGGCTCGGAGCCTGGAGCCTGTTTCCGATTCTGTGTCTCCCTCTCTCTCTGCCCCTCCCCCGTTCATGCTCTGTCTCTCTCTGTCCCAAAAATAAAAAATAAAATAAAATAAAATAAAATGATTTTTCTCCTTTATTTTGCTAGTGTGCTAAATTACATTACATTTTAGTGAACCAATTTTACATTCATGTTATATACTCAAATTGGTCATGATGCCTTAGATTTTTATACATTTTCAGAATCAGTTTGGAAATATTTGACATTTTTGTATTTATATTTATAAATGATATTGGCCTGAAATTTTTTATTTTTTTTCATGTAATATCCTTGACAGGTTTTGATACAAAGTTATGATATCCCTGTATAATGAATTGAGGGAAGTCCTTTTTTCATATATCTGGGAAACTTTGTGTGAGGTTGGTTTTATTTCTTTCTTACACATTGATAGAATGCACAGGAAAAGCCATCTGGGCTTGGCATTTTCTTTGGGTAGCAGGGAAGTTTAAAATTACAGGTTCAGCTTATTTTATAGTTATAGGACTATCCAGGCTTTCTATATCTTTTTGTGTCAGTTTTTTCATCAAAAATTTTCGAATTTTTGTATAAAGTTATTTATAGTGTACTCTTATTATTTTTGGATGTCTGCAAGATCTATAGTGATATCTCTTTCTTCACTTCAAATTTACTTTGTGGTTCCTTCTCTTTTCTCCTTGAGCAGTCTCATCAGAGATTTATTTATTTATTTATTTATTTTATTTTTAAAAATTTTAATGTTTATTTTGAGAGAGAGAGAGAGAGAGAGCATGAGTAGGGGAGGGGTGGAGAGAGGGAGACACAGAATCAGAATCAGGCTCCAGGCTGTCAATACACAGCCCGACCTGGGGCTCAAACTCACAAGCTGTGAGATTGTGACCTGAGCTGAAGTCAGAAGCTTAACTGGCTGAGCCACCCAGGCGCCCCGAGATTTATCTATTTAACAAACCTCTTAGAAGAACCAATTTTTGGCTTTGCTGATTTTTCCATTTTATGTTTGTTTACTATGCTATTAATGTACATTCTTATCTCTTTTATTTTCTTCCTTCTACTTTTAATTTGGTGTTTTCTGCTATTCCAGTTCTAACTTTTGAGATAGATGGTTAACTCATTAATTTTCAGTCTCCTCTGTGTTGTTGTTATTTTAGGATTCCTATATCTAAGTAATCTCTGCACCCAACGAAGGGCTCAAACTCACATTCCCAAGATCAAGAGTTGTGTGCTTTACTGACTGAGCCAGCCAGGTGCCCCTCAGCCTTCTTTGTTAAAACAGCATTTAAGGCTACAGATTTTCCCCCAAATAATGCTTTAGCTGCATCTCACTAGGTTTGTACAAAATATTTTTATTATCATTCAATTTGAAATATTTTATAATTTCTACTTTTTTCTTTTTGCTAATCCATGAGTTATTTTCTATTTGTTAATCCATGAGAGAGAGAGGGAAAGAGAGAATCCCAAGCAGGCTCCATGCTGTCAGCGCAGAGCCCGATGTGGGGCTCAAACTCACAAACTGTGAGATCATGACCTGAGCCGAAATCAAGAGTCTGATGCTTAACCGACTGAGCCACCCAGGTGCCCCTAACCCATGAGTTATTTAGAATTATGTTTCTTACTTTCCACCAATATAGAGATTTTAAACTTCTGTTAATGATTTCTAACATAATTACATTTTGGCCAGGGAAAGCATTGTTTATTTCAATCATCAGAAAGTTGTTAGGACCTCCTTCATGACATAGGATGTGATTAACTGTATGTAAATGTCTCCTATGCACTTGAAAAAAGTATGTATGCTGCAACTTTGGGGTGGACTGTTCTATTTATATACCCTAGGTCAGTTTCTTAATCTTGCTATTCAAATTACAGACATTCTTGCTGATTTTTTTTTTATTCTAATAATTACTGAAGAGGGATATGTTAGAATGTCCTAGGATAATTCTGTCGCATTATTTACTTAATTATAGGACATGGGTCTATTTTATTAGTTTCATGTTTAGGATTCTTAGAATGTGTGCCTCTCACCTTTGAAATTTGCAGATATCTGGAACATAAGGACACTCTTCCAAACCTCTGTCCATCTTCTCTAACTGCTCCCACCAGGCTTTTTGTCTGATCAACTGCTATTCATCCTTTAGAACTCAGTTTAACCTGCCTCATTCTCCAGGTTTGGGTTAGGTGATCCTCCTCTGCGTTACTAGAGTGTTGTGTGTGATCTTGAATCAAAACACTTAACATATTGCATTATAACTTCCTAATTTTTTAGTCTGAATCCTCCAGTGTTAAAGAGAATCCTCCAATCATCCAAGTCCTGTGATGACAGGAAAAATATAGATCTCAAAGGGCACCTGCATAGCTCAGTTGGCTAAGCGCTCAACTTTGGCGCAGGTCATGATCTCATGGCTTGTGAGTTTGAGCCCTGCGTCGGGCTCTGTGCTGACAGCTCAGAGCCTGGAGCCTGCCTTGGATTCTGTATTTCCCTCTCTCTCTGCACCACCCACACTTGCACTCTGTCTCTCTCTGTCTCTCAAAAATGAATGAATGTTAAAAAAAAATTAAAAAAACACAACAAAGAAATATAGGTCTCCTTCTCTTTAAATAAATAAATAAATAAATAAAAAATAAAATCTATGTATGTATGTATGTATGTATGTGCCTGCCAGGCATATCTAGGTCTCTTTTGTCATTGGATTAATTATGCCTTGTATATAGAAGAGGCTCAGTAAATATTTATAGTATGAATAAATAAATTAATGCTCCTAAGCTTAGGTGTTCAAACTTTTTTCTTTTAAGTTTTATTTATTTAAGTAATCTCTATACCTCACGTGGGGCTCAAACTCACGACTCTAAGGTCAAGAGTCACACGCTCCTCCAACTGAGCCAGCAGGCACCCCTCAATTTCAACTTTAAAAAAAAAATTTTTTTTTAAACATTTATTTTTGAGACAGAGAGAGACAGAGAATGAACAGGGGAGGGGCAGAGAGAGAGGGAGACACAGAATCCGAAACAGGCTCCAGGCTCTGAGCAGTCAGCACAGAGCCCGACGTGGGGCTCGAACTCATGGGCCGTGAGATCATGACCTGAGCCGAAGTCGGATGCTTAACCGACCAAGCCACCCAGGTGCCCCTCAACTTTTATCTCTATAGCTTCTAACCCATTTCTGGCTCTCGACTCTGTTTTCAGCTGGCATTCCTCTGGGCCTGTTGTTTTCCAACAGGCTGTTCAGCCTCTAGGTTCTTTTTGCTGTAGGGCTGCTCATTCCAAGTGATCTCACCAGATGTCTCACCCTTGATCTATGGAATGTTGAAGGTCTGCCCCAATTTTGCAGTCCACATACTTTCTACACCTAGATGCCATTGTGTTACTGCCTTTAATCATAGTCCTGAGGCTGGCTGAGACTTTAGATTGACCCTGACATGGCAGGAAGACTATAAGAATCATCTAGGTGGGCCTGCAATGTCCTTCGGAATCAAAATTTCTGTGGAGTTATTGTTTCTCCTTTGTTCCCACTTTAGCCTGCTTTGTTGATGGCTGACAATGCCTGTTTTCTTGTTTATCGGTTTTTCTCATACATGGCAATTCATCCTTCTGTATCTGCTACAATGTTCCTATGACTTCATGGATTTTGAGCCATCACCCAGTCAACCATAACTTCGGTCCTGGCTCTCTTTTGGCCACAGCCTCCAGGGTGCTACCTGGGTTTGACTCGCTCCCATAATCTCCTTCCTAGAGGTGCACCTCGCCTTCCTACTGCTCACCTTGGTCCCTTGCCAAGTCTGTGATCCAGAGAAGCACTTGATGACTGAAGACCCCAACAAATCCATTCACCAACACCACTCACAACTTGTCAAAAGCCAAGGTGATAAGGAGCACCTGGCTGGCTCAGTCAGAAGAACTTATAACTTTTTTTTTTAAGTTTATTTATTTTGAAGGAGAGAGAGAGAGACAGAGACAGAGACAGAGAGACAGAGAGAGAACGAACTATCAGGGGAAGGGCAGAAAGAGGGAGAGAGAATCCCAAACAGGTTCTGCACTGTCAGCACAGAGCCCCAACGTATGGCTTGAACCCATGAACTGTGAGATCATGACCCAAGCCAAAATCAAGAGTTGGATTCTCGACCGACTGAGCCACCCAGGTGTCCCAGAACATGTGACTCTTAATCTTGGGGTTGTGGGTTTGAGCCCTACATTGGGTATACAGATTACTTAAAAAAATAAATAAACTTAAAAAAAAGTCAACGTAATAAGTTCACGTACTGAAAAGTTAGTTACGAGTAATCTGTGTAAAGTCCTAGAAATCAAGTAGCAATTTACCATTCCAGATTTTGGTTTTTTCTTTTCTTTTTTTCCCTCCTGGTTTTTCTCTTAGAATTAAAAAAAAAATTTTTTTTTAGTGTTTATTTATTTTGGGGACAGAGAGAGACAGAGCGTGAGCGGGTGAGGGGCAGAGAGAGGGGGACACAGAATCTGAGGCAGGCTCCAGGCTCCAAGCTGTCAGCACAGAGGCCGACACGGGGTGCGAACTCACCAGCGGTGAGATCCTGACCTGAGCTGAAGTCAGACGCTTAACCGACTGGGCTCCCCAGGTGCCCCCTTCTCTTAGAATTTATATTAAACTTCTCTAATCCATAAATTTTGGGTTTACCTTACCTCTATAGTCACAGATATAGTCAGTAATAACAGAAGCATAAAAAGCTTGACAAAGCATTCATGACAAGATAGTACAACTTTCTCATTTTATAGATGAAGAAACTGAGACTTAGAGAGGTCAAATAAGATTTGCCTGGGGCCGTTTACTTCTTTTCTTGTAGAAGAATGGGTTTATGGGCAACATTACAATACAAAATGCTAGGTTGTTTTTGAGTATAAGTACCTATTATATAAATGTTACCAGTGCTAGTGAAGGAAACAATCAACAAAACTGAAAGGTACCCTGTTGAACAGGATAAGATATTTGCAAATGATGAAGGGTCGGTATCTAAAACATATAAAGAACTTATACAACTCAACACCCAAAAAACCCCAAATAATCCAATTACAACATGAGAGGAAGAAATGAACAGACATTTCTCCAAAGAAGACATCCAGATGGCTGGCAGACACATAAAAAGATGCTCAACATCACTCATCATCAGGAAAACGCAAATAAAAACTGCAACGAGATATCACCTCGCACCTGTCAGAATGGCTAAAATAAAAAGAACATAAGAAACAACGAGCATTGGCGAGGATGTAGAGACCATGGAACCCTCTTGCACTGTTGGTGGGAATGCAAACTGGTGCAGCCACGGTGGAAAACAGTACGGAGGTTCATCAAAAAAATTAAAAACAGAACTACCTTATGACCCAGCAATTGCACTACTGGGTATATACCCAAAGAATACAAGAACACTGGTGTGCCGGGGGTGGCTCAGTCTGGTAAGCGTCTGACTTCGGCTCGGGTCATGATCTCACATTTCGTGGGTTCGAGCCCCGTGTTGGGCTCTGTGCTGACAGCTCGGAGCCTGGAGCCTGCCTCAGATTCTGTGTCTTCCTCTCTCTCTGCCCCTTCTGTGTTTGCACTGTCTCTCTCACTCTCTCTCTCTCAAAAATGAACATTAAAAAAAAAAAGGAATACAAGAACACTAATTCAAAGGTATACATGTATCTCAACGTTTACTGCAGCATTATTTACAATAGCCAAGATACGGAAGCAGCCCAAGTGTCTTTCAATTGCTGCATGAATACAGAATATCTACATAATGGAATACTACTCAGCCATAAAAAAGAATGGAATCTTGCCATTTGCAACGACACGGATGGATCTAGAGAGTATAATGCTAAGTGAAATAAGTCAGTCAGAGAAAGACAAACACCATATGAGTTCACTCATATGTGGAATTTAAGTAACAAAACAAACAAGCAAAAGGAAAAAAAGAGAGAGCGAGACAAATCAAGAAAGAGACTCTTAACTACAGAGAACAAACTGATGGTTACCAGAGGGAGGTGGATGGGGGGATGGGTTAAATAGGTGGCGGGGATTAAGGAGTGCACTTGTGATGAGCACAGGGTGATATATGGAAGTGTTGAGTTACTATATTGCACCCATGTGAAACTAACGTAACACTGCATTTTAACTAACTGGAATTAAAATAGGAACTTAAAACAAAAACAAAATAAATGTTACTGGGTGCTGCCTGGTGAAGCAGGACTTGCGAACTACTTAGACTAGTAAACAAAGTTGTTTTCGTTGTTGCTGTTTGTTGTCATTTTGTTTTGTTTACTTATTTAACTGTTACTTTTATTTGTCCCAACTACTGCTGGGCTGGATTCAGACTGCATCGTATGCTCACTTGTGGATGATAATGGTTTCCATTTGTAAGGATCTTCCGTAGAGGCGCTACTCTGAGCACTTTATATCTCATAAAATACCCCACGAAGTAGACCCTTTATCGTTCCTGTTTTGCAGATGAAGAAGCCGAGGCATGATGACACATAGTAATTTGTCTAAGGTCACACCGCGACTTAGTGTCACAGCTGAGCAAGCCGGTGCCAGGGCATGGGTCTTCAGCATGGCTACCCAGCCTATTCTGAGGGCCCTTCTTCCCTCTCTTCCAATAATGACTCTCCTCTGTCTTCACTGGGACCAGCTTCTGATTCACCTAGATGCTCCCAGGAGTCATCTGTCTCCGCCAAGCGCTCAGGAAAAGACGGGACCTCTCCTCTTCCCTTTCGCTACACTTCTTTGCTCCTGTCCCCCTTACAGTGCGCACGCACCCTGTCACATTGCGGTGACTTGTTCGTGGATCGGTCTCATCCTTGGTGTGACCCTGTGAGGGCACAGTCACGGCTTGTTCGTTTGGTGTTCCCGGAAAGCAGCACAGTGCCTGGTATGCAGTCGACATAGTAAATGTGCTCTAGTCCCATTTAATCAATAGTAATTGAAGGAATCTGAAAGATAAGCAGTCTCTACAGGCATAAACTCGGTGCCATAGATCTATTGATTTTTGACGTTAATAACGGGTAATGGATTGTCTTCACTGACCCTTGATGGGCTCGAACGATTAGAAAATAGTCATATATCGAGGTAGCCCGAGCAGACCCTCAGCAAAACTGGAGGGTTGGTGACGTCTGTCTTTCGTTCTTGAAATGTGTCTTGAGAACTTGCTACCCCTGCTCTCTGCGGCCCTCTCGCTAATCCTGGCACCCCGCACACCCTTTTACAGTTGAGTCTCACATTTTGACCAAGATCAAAAGATCTTGGTTCTCTGCTTGTCCCCGAGGTTGGCAAACATGAAAATGGGTGGAGTTGGGAGTTTTGAACGCTGTTTCTCTTTCTCCATTTGGCAAAATAAGGTGACAGAAAGAGACAATGATTCATATTACAGTCACTACTACTTACAGAGCCAGGCACACGTTAATCATTTTACACGCATTTCTGTATTTGTAGGTCTTCACAATATTCATTTGAGATAGATACTGTCTCATTCCCGTTTCTTACAAGCTAGGAAATACAGGCTCACATCATGTGTTTAGAGCTCTGCATCTAACAAATGGCAAAGCTGGAATACCAACTCTTTAAAAAAAATGTTTTAACATTTTATTTATTTTCGAGAGACAGAGTGCGAGTGGGGGAGGGGCAGAGAGAGAGGGAGACCCGGAATCCAAAGCAGCTCCAGGCCCCGAGCTGTCGGCACAGAGCCCGACATGGGGTTCGAACCCACGGACATGAAACTGTGACCTGAGCTGAAGTTGGATGCTTAACCAACTGGGCCACCTGGCCGCCCCCAACCCTTAACTGTCTAGCTCAAACCTTGTTCTGTTAATCGCTATTCTAAACGTTCACGCACCATGATATTTTGTGAACTGGAAGGTGTGGCCAACACTTTCATCCAAATTATTAAAATCCTATTGTACAATTTAGTAACTGAGGGAAATAGTGAGGAAATATTTTTGGACATAACGGCCAATTTGTTGCTCCTAAAATTACATCACCTGGTCTCTTATTTATTTGGATTTGGCAAGTGTGAAGGTAAGAAAACTGGGACGGACAGGTTAGAGAGAGTCCCTTAGGCCTTCTGTAGACCAGCTCAATACTCCACTGGCCAAACCAATTATCCAGCTTCAGATTTCACCAGGAAAAGGCCAGAAGTTTGTCAAGAATCATTCATCTTTCTGGTAGCAAAACAAACCTCCCACCATTCCCTGAAGAATAAGTACATTTCAGAAGGGAATAGATGTGAGTTCTTCTGAGCTTTCAAAGGATTTTTTTTTTTTTTAATATTTTTTTTTTCAACGTTTATTTATTTTTGGGACAGAGAGAGACAGAGCATGAACAGGGGAGGGGCAGAGAGAGAGAGAGGGAGACACAGAATCGGAAACAGGCTCCAGGCTCTGAGCCATCAGCCCAGAGCCTGACGCGGGGCTCGAACCCACGGACCGTGAGATCGTGACCTGGCTGAAGTCGGACGCTGAACCAACTGCGCCACCCAGGCGCCCCTCAAAGGATTTAAAGGGGAGTTAAAAAAAAAAAAAAAAACTTCTATAAAATGTAAGAAACATTGAAGGGAAAAACTCCCCGGATAATCTGATGATTAGAGTGATTGTACCAAAGTTAAACATCTCTCAGATATTTGAACATTTCTGTTCTTGGAGTTAACAGTATTAAAAAAATTTTTTTTAATGTTTATTTATTTTGGAGAGAGAGAGAAAGAAAGAGAAAGACAGAGCATGAGGGGGAGGGGCAGAGAGAGAGAGAGGGAGCCACAGAATCCGAAGCGGGCTCCAGGCTCTGAGCCATCAGCAGAGAGCCTGATGAGGGTCCTGAACTCACACTCCACAAGATCATGACCTGGCCGGAAGTCAGACGCTTAACTGACTGAACCACCCAGGTGCCCCTTGGAGCTAATAATAGTAAACGTATTTGTAATAGAATTGTTGGTGTTTTTGCGGTAAGTTAACAATGGTGCCTGCATGTGGTATTTGCTTAATTGAAGAAGTTGGCTAACTATAAGGAGGATAGTATCAGCATATAGTCTAAAACAACCCAAGCCGGTTGGATTACTGGTGCAGCATTAGGTATGATTTTCAAAAGAGTAATCATAATGCACATTTATGACTATTTCAGTGTGTGATCTCGGACAAACCACTGAATTCTCTATTGGCCTCAGCTCCTTCAACTATAGATTAAGGGCTGGACGAGATGACTTCTAAGAATTCCTCAGAAGAACTCCTTTCTTAGGTGGGAGAGTCTCACACTAATGGTGATATTTATTTGTTAATTTATTCATCCTCGGAGCATTAGTTACTTATTAATTCCCTCCAGCATTTATTAAGCGTGCCTACTAGGCACCGGGCACTCTGCTCCATGCTAGGAATAGATAAAAGGATGAAAAGACACAATCTCGTCCCTCAAGGAGTTGACGCTCATGGAACCGAGGCCGCCTCAAAGCAGGGTTGGCTACGGGTACACGTAGTAAGGGTCACCTATCCAAAAATATATCTCCTCAATTCTAAATTAGTATTTCTGTACTACATATCCTTTGGTTTAAAGCAGCATCTCTCAGTGTGTTATTCTTTGGAAAATTCTGTTATTCATTTGACAGATGTTTACTGAGTGTCTACTCTGTACCTGGCTAAGTGCTGCCTTCACAAAAGGTTTCCCCATCGAGTAAGTTTGGGAAATACTGGATTAAACGAAGCTGAGGCTCCTTCACGTGTAAAACTTCTTGCCATGGGGAACTTATTTTGGGGGAAGAGCTCACAGGACCCGTGTTGTGCATTTCACACTTTGATAAAGCACTGAAGGTCCCTCTGTGTCCCCAACAATGGTGTAAGCATTGGGGGGGGGGGTGCTCGCAAAATGGAAGGCTATCCATGCATATATCATTCAACACTTTAACTAGAATCAGAATGTGATAGCTCTATCAAAATATTCTTCCCAGAAACTCGATTTAAGGTAATCTCTTTCTTGAGATGGCATTCCTTTCAGGATACAACCAGAATCTTAGATGAACCAAAGTTTGAAGGTCTTGGGAAAATGCAGCTGGAGCTCACCCTAAATAGCTGTGTCACCTGATTTATTAGAAATCAGGCTGTTATTTCTGTGGGTGATGTCTCTGTTCTCAGCCTGCTGGAAGAGAATGGGCCAAAATATACTAATTGGATGAAATGGAAATTACAGGAATTTGGAGATGGAGCGGATGAAAACACAACCAGCACTAATCAAAGGCTAATTATTCTCAACTGGCAAGATGGCCGCCTGGGGGTGTGAGTGACACAGGCCAGCAGAGGAGGAGCCCAGGCCCGGCCTGGATGCCACTGGCTGAGGGTGAAGTTTTCCAAGAGATTCTTGTCCTTGACTGTTTCTGGTTAGTCAAGAAACATTTCTGGGTTTGTATCCTCTTGTTTACGGAGGAAGGGCCGCCCTGGGGGGCTGGGGGCTCTGGGCTGTAGTGCTGATTGTGGTTAAGAGGATGACAATTTACATTTGTACAGTGCTCCCTGAGGACCCTGAGCTCTGGGAGGAGTGTTGTTTGCTTTGTCCCTTCCTAACTACATTTTATTGTTAGATGATCAGATTAAAATAAAGGAAAAAGAAACTTACAGAAGGGACTTGACAATATGAATGTGAAGCGGAGGAGGGGCTGCCTGGCCAGGACCTCGTGGTGGCTGTGTGTGGGAAGGTCATGAGAACCAACAATTTTCCACCATTGCCTCCCCCATGGGCTCCTTTCCAATTCTGCATCCAGCCGCCTCACCATCTGCCTCACTGTGGCTTCCAATCGACTCACCCCATTTCTTAAGCAGTTGGGATAAAAGGTCTTCCCAGGACTTGATTTTAAGGCAATCCATTCCTTGAGTTGGTGTCCATTCTTAGGGATTTTATTTTTTTACTTTATTTTTAAAGATATATTTATTTTGTTTTAAAGTAATCTCTACACCCAACGTGGAGCTCGAACTCACAACGCTGAGATCAAGCAAGAGTCAATGGGGCGCCTGGGTGGCTCAGTCGGTTAAGCGTCCGACTTTGGGCTCAGGTCATGATCTCACAGTTCGTGAGTTTGAGCCCCGCATCGGGCTCTGTGCTGACAGCTCGGAGCCTGGAGCCTGCTTCGGATTCTGTGTCTCCCTCTCTCTCTCTGCCCCTCCCCTGCTTGCTCCCTGTCTCTCTCTCAATAAACAAACAAACAAACAATTAAAAAAAAAAAAAGAGTTGCACACTCCACCAACTGAGCCAGCCAAGCGCCCCCATTTTTCGGGGTTACAGATAATTGAAGAAATAGCAAGCTACAGTTATCATGGTGTAGACCCTGAAAGTCAGGGTGGGTTACAGTAGAACATGACCCCACCTGGAACTCACAATTGTGAGGTTTTAGGAGTGACTCCACATTTACTCTCAGGTTATCCTAATTCCACATACGTTTAGAACACTATCTAGGGTCTGGGATTTATATCAACACCTACATGGAATGTGACATGTGACCTACACGGAATGGAACTACTCCATTGAATCTTTCCGAACATTCCTGCAAATAAATTACTTGGCTTGTTATTTCTGGGCATTTTTTTTTTTTTCAGGCAGATACTGAAATCACCGAGTTTCAACAGTGATAGGAAAGGAGCTCTTTGGGATAATGGGGAAAACTTTGACTTAGGGAGACCAGACTTGGATCAATGTGGCCAGGTACAAAGGGGTAAAGGAAAATCAGTGCTCCCCACTTCTCTTGGACACCCCCACTCCCTGGGAAGTTGGTGGGGAGTCTGGCAGTCTGGTGGAAAGGGGAGACCAGAGAGGGCTAATACAGCTTCTGATCAGGCATTTAAGAGCCAGGAGTATTGGTGCACAGATTGAATTGTGGGGGAAATAAGTCTTAAATTAGGAGAAGACCTCTCGTTCATCTAATCCAGGCTTTTGCCTCTGCTCCGTGTTCAATCTGTGCTTGAATTCATCTATTCAGGTGGATCACTGCCTCCCAGGCAGCCCACGTTGGTGGTTAAAAAGTTCCTTCTTAGATTAAGCCTAAACTTACATCCTGGTAACTTTTACCCTTTGGAATGGTAAAAGCAACTACAGTTGACCATGAACAACATGATTTTGAACTGCATGGGTCCACTTACATGCAGATTTTTTTCCTTATAAATACTATAAAATCCAGCACTATAACTGTACTTTCTCTTCCTCATGATTTTCTTACAAACATTTCTTCCTCTAGCTTACTTTCTAGTAAGAAGACAGTATATAATACAAATAACATATAAAATATTTATGCATTATGTTATCAGTAAGGCTTTTGGTCAACAGTAGGCTATTAGTAGTTGCATTCTGGTGGCCTCAAAAGCTCCACATGGATTTTCAACTGTGCGGGGTCGGGGGGTGGACCCAAACCCCCGCGTTCAGAGTCAACTTCCTTTTTCCTTCTGCACCATTGTTGAAGATAGATACCAGTCCCTGTAAGCGTTCTCTGCTCTGATGAAGGAACGTCATAGGAAACGAGTAAGTGCTGTACTGAGTCTGCTTAGGGTCAGGAGCATCGCTCCCACCCCCCAGCTAGGAAAAAAATTCCAGATGTAAATCTTGAATTCTCCTGCCCAAATCCTTTAGGAGACACAAATATTAAACTAACAGTGATAACATTTGAAAAAAAAAAAAGGTGTCATTTTAAAGACCTTCTTCCCTATTCCTGTCAAACCTCTCAAAAAAAGACTTTATTATGAAAAATTCTAAAAAAATGAAGGAAAAATATTTGCAAAGTATATCGTAAAGGTGTAGTATTGTTTTTTAATTTTTATTTTAAGTAGTCCCCATGCCCGATGTGGGGCTTGAACTCATGATCCTGAGATCGAGAGCCACGTGCCCTACTGATTGAGCCAGCCAGGCACTGCAAAGGTATATTCTTTTTTATTTTTATTTTTAAAGTGTATTTATTTATTATGAGAGAGAAATAGAGAGAAGAGAGAGCGGGGGAGGGGCAGAGAGACGGGGAGAGAGAATGTCCCAAGCAGGCTCTGCAACGTCAGCCAGGAGCCCGATGCGGGGCTCAATGCGGAGCTTGAACTCACAAACCGCAAGATCGTGAGGTGAGCCAAAATCAAGAGTCTGACGCTTCACCCACTGAGCCGCCCGGGGGCCCCTCCTATATTACTCTTCTACATCTGTTTATTTCATGGGCAAACGAGAGCTAACAGAAGTGCTTATCATGAGCTGGGGGGATTTGTATTAAACTCACTGAATTCTTGCAGTGCCTCTCTAAGCTCCATGCTATCCCGTTTTGCGGACACAGAAACTGAGGTGCAGTTTCCTCGTTCGAGATCGGACAGCTGCTGAGTGAGACACAAGTGGAGCCCAGGCGGTCCCTGACCGCTCCGTGGTGCCGCCTCTTGTGAGCAGTGATGTCGCAAAAGAAGAGAAACAGACAGAAACCAGCAGCGAGGGGAATGCAGAGCGAGGCACTGAGCTGCTATGTCTCCAGAACCTTCAAACTAAAACAGCTGGTGTTTGCGAAGTCGCAGAGAAATAACGCGTGTTTGTGCTGCTGGTGTTTGGCAGCCTTTCTGAAGAGAAAGGGGAGTGTCAGGCACCCCCCAGTGTGCATGTCTTTTGATTCAAAAGGGCTGTTTGTAAGAAATTATCCTGAAGAAATAAATAGGAATGTATACAAAGAGGGGCTCCTGGGTGGCTCAGTTGGTCATGCGGCCAACTCTTGGTGCCGGCTCAGGGAATGCGTGTTACGGTTCCATAGGTTTGAGCCCCACGTGGGGTTCTGTGTGGAGCCTGCTTAGGGCTCTTTCTGCCCCTCCTGCACTTTCTCTCTCTCTCTCTGTCTCTCAAAATAATAAATAAACTTAAAAAAAAAAGAACGTATACAAAGGTCTACTGACAAAGATATTCCAAGTGGTTATGGTGGAGTCACTGTGACGTAGAAAAGTTAGAAAAAAATACTAATTTTCAATGGAGATGGATTAAATGGGGCAGGACACCAAGCAACCAATAGAAAAATGTGCAGAAGGATTTTTAATACGTGGCAATCTATAGATAATGCGAGTGAGAAAAAAAACAAAACAACCCTAGGTTTCAATATGAGAATAAACCACTATTTTCTTCTTTTCACCTTTACAAATGTTTATAGACGCGTTGAGAAGTGAGAGTAAAAATACCCCCCATGTTGTAAATAACGATTATCTCGTAAGTAATGGCAATTCTCATTCTCTTCGTGGTGTCTATTGTATTTACACTTCTTTCTAAGTTGAACACATAAAAGTCTAATCATAGAATGAAGTAATAGGCAAATAAAAGCTATTTTTAATTAAAAACGGGAAGGCAGGAGTAAGCAGAAAATTCCAACATGAAGAACCCACTGGGACTGCCCCATCCCCTGTGATTCCTTGTTGTCAGTGTCCACAGGGGTCTCTGGAAAATGAGGGTTACGGTTTCGTCTCACCATTAAAACAAAAATCCCATCAGAACACAGTAATTTCCTTGTAAAGGAGAGAGGTGCTGGTGAGGGAATCACAAGTAGAATCAGTTTTTCATTTTCCTTAAATGTGTCCTTGAGGGTTTCATACCTGAGTATGAAATCCCTCGAGGGTGTGTCTAGTTTCTGTCTCGGCCAACATTTCTAAAGGGGTTGAGACACCTACCTGGAAGTTAACGTCCCTGTTGCCCCTCGGACAGCCCCCTTCAACGGCACTGAGGGTCTCCAGGCAAAGTCCACCTTGTAATGCGACGTGAGTTCCTTTATCCGATGTCCTCTATCCAATGTCCTTTATCCGATGTCCTTTGTGTGGAGGTCCACACAAAGGCTGGGCTCCTCTCTGGCGCTCCACACCCTGGAGTGGAAGAAATGGTAAGTCAGAACTCTCCTCCTTGCCTAGGCATCCTCCTCTTTCCTCCCTGGGGCATTAACATTTGAGAGAGAGAGAAAGAGAGAGAGAGAGAGAGAGAGAGAGAGAGAGAGAGAGAGAGAGAAGGAGGGTGTTTTAAACCCAAATGTGGTAATTGAATGGCATTCTTCAAATGGACCTGATCTTTTTACAAGTCTCAGGACTATCTCAAGTCACAATACTATCTGAATAGCCTAGAGGAGGAGAGTCCAGTCCACAGGGTATACAGTCTTCTTGGCAGATGATGTGAATGGTTCTCTTGTCTGGAGTCGCATGAGCAGAAAGGGACTTGGGCTTTGGGTTTCCCCATGCCTCCCCCAACCATCTGGTGCGGTCTCGCCTCCCTTGCTTATTCCCCCGTTTCCACCGTGGGTATCATCATCCGCACAGCCCCACAGACTAAAAACCTGGCCTCGCTCCTCAACGACGCCAGCCTCCACCCCAGCGACCGAGCCTGCCGATTCTACTTCCAGCGTCCTGGGACACCTCACCTCTGACATTGCCCTGGCTCATGCCTGCTTTCTGTGTCTTATCCACCCACAAAATACACATTTAAAGGCCAACTTAGAAAACAAAGAAACTGCTTCTAGTTCATCTTTGGTACGAGAGGGGGTCTGTCCTTGGAGTAGCGTGCGGGCAGAAGAGACTTCCTCTGATCACAAAGTAGCAGGGAGGGAGGGCAGTCTTGCAAGCAGATGGGTAACTGGGGATCAAGTAATCACTGGCGGACGGCAGTAAGAGATAAAGCAAAGCGTGGCCGCATCATTCAAAACGGACCAAACCGACGTGCTGTGTAACCCACAGGTATTTGTCTCACTGTGGCAGGGCACAGAGACAGAGACAGACACCGGGGGACCACCTGGAAAGGGTGGCTGGGGGAGGCCTTCACGAAGAGATGACATTTAAGCCAAGACCCAGAGTGTGAGGAGGGTCCCTGGTGTGAAGAGCTGGGTTGGCCAGGGTGGGAGTGGAGGCAGGGAAGTGTTCATGTAGAGGAAGTGGTATATTTGAAGGAAAAGAGTCAGCCTTTTGGGGGGAATGAAACAAGAACGGTAAGCGGCGGTCAGATGGTACGAGGCTTGAGAAAACTAGAGGAGCTTGGACTTTGCTTGGAAGGTCGTGGAACACAGTGAATACACGGGGAGGAATAAAACGGACATCGCTCCTTATTCCCACTGAGCTTACATTCTAGGATCCTCCAAGAATCTTCCAAGTTATAAAGGATCAAACGTGGAGCTTTGAGGCTGAGCTCCTGCAGGAATATGGGTATGTTCTTGGGAGTGTGAAAAAGCTCCATGAGAATTTTATAATTTTTCATTTTTGTTTGGAAAAACAATACATTTTCTTTTTCCTCCTTCCTTCTTTCCATCTTTCCTTCCTTCCTTCCTTCCTTCCTTCCTTCCTTTCTTCCTTCCTTCCTTCCTTGCTTGCTTCCTTCTTTCCTTCTCTTCTCTCTTCTCTTCTCTTCTCTTCTCTTCTCTTCTCTTCTCTTCTCTCTTCTCTTCTCTTCTCTTTTCTTTCAGCATGGAGCCTGATGTGGGGCTCAAACTCAGGAACTGTGAGATCATCACCCGAGCCAAAATCAAGAGTCAGCTGCTTATCTGACTGAACCACCCAGGTGCTCCGCCTCTGACATTTTCTAAGTCATCAGATGATCACTTTAAAACTGAGTGTCGTTACACAACATTCGGGCATACGTGTCATGCTATCAAATATCTTCTAGTTGCCCTTCTCCCTCCCTAGCACCCAGCGTCTGCTCCTTGCCCTGGAGACCTTGACCTGCATGGACTGTATCAAGAGGCTCCCTTGTCTCTTGGCTGTCTGGTCTGGTTCGGCCAATGGGGAGCCCTGGCAGAAGAGGAAGAGGACGGGGGCCGGGTTACCTCTCTCCCCTCAAGCTTGTCCCTGGCCATCTGTGCCCGGAGACCAAAGGCCACATCTCCTCTCAAGGCGACTTCTCTACTTGACTCCCTCCTTCTGTCCTGGTCACTGTCCCCGTCCCTGGATTGAAATCCCTGCCCCCGCTTCTCTTGACCCCAGCAGCTCCTCCGTCACTCTACCCACCACCCCCCAGGTCCCCAGGCGCCCTGCCCACACCTTTAAATAGCCTCCTTGTGATAAATCCTCCTCAGATTACCCAGGTTGAGTGTGCGCTCTACCTCCTACGGAGGTCCTGACTATCAAGGCACAGAGGGGACTTGGACGTTTCCAGGCTAATTCAAAGAGAGAGGTGTACTGAACCTAGGCATGACTCATTCACAGTATGTGAAGGCTAACGTCAAGGGACCCTGTGCCTCGCCCTGTTCAAATAAAGACACTGAGCAGCTGGACCAGAGCAGCAGTGGGAGAACGACTCACAGCAGCGGCCAGGACGTGCCAGGCAGCGGCGATCTGTACCGTATTCTCGTGTGAAGAGTGGTTTTGTTTCAGCAAAACAACATCAGCTATGACACTCAATTAAAGCTGTTCGTCTGACTTACATGCTTTGTGATTGTGAATTATTCGTGATGTTCGTGTAGCATGAGATTTACGATCGTCAGAGTTTGTGTTCGTGTTTGGCATTTTTAAGTAATGCTATGATGAAATGATGCGCTTACATTGGTGATCTGTGAGACTCGCAAAAGGCCAGTCTGGGCCTCCATTTCATCCACCGCAGAAATGCATCTGGGGTACAAGCAGCTCAATCTCCATTTGCCAAAAGGGTCTGACATCAAAGCGAAATTAAAAATCGTTCATCGCTCCTCCCAGTTTTGCACTCTACGCGGACACTTGTGAAAAGCCCAAGCCCTTTTCTGTGTAAGCTTTTCATCCCCTCGCTCCGTCCGTGCTCCCCTTCAGGGCTCAGCACAAACACACTCCGCCATGAAGTCCGTCCCGGTGTCCCTTCCTGACCAAAGGTGGACTCTCCCTTTGAACCTCCCAAGCGCGTCACATCCTGCTGTGTGTTCTCGTGGGCGTACGTCTCTCTTCCTCCTGTTAGCTTTTGCTTTTTTTTTTTTTTTAATGTTTATTTATTTTTGAGACAGACACAGAGCATGAACAGGGGAGGGGCAGAGAAAGAGGGAGACACAGAATCGGAAACAGGCTCCAGGCTCCGAGCTGTCAGCACAGAGCCCGACGCGGGGCTCGAACCCACGGACCGTGAGATCATGACCTGAGCCGAAGTCGGACGCTCAACCGACCAAGCCACCCAGGCACCCCTAGCTTTTGCTTTTTGAAAGCAGGATCTGTATTCCATTCTTTTGTATTCTCCTTAGCCTTTCCCAAGGTGTCTTAACGTGTTATAGATGTTTAATAAATATCTAGTGAATGAATCCATGAAAGATACGAGAGTGTATGAATTCTACGCATGTTGTATGATACGTGCATACATACACAGTAACACTGGAAAATAGAAAAGTTCTGTTTAATTGTGTAACACACACTTGCCTGGTGTTCTGAGTACTTGTTCCCTCTGCATCCGGGGCACAGTCCGGGCAGCCCTCCAGCAGCTCCATCAAACACTGTCTCTTAATCTGCAACCTTAAGCTTCTCCTGTGCCAAGGCTTCTGGCTTGAGATACCCTCCATTTGTATAACCCAGCATCCCCTGGGCCCTTGCCCCTTCTAGCACTTCTTCTCCTAATGGGTTCTGGCATAATCAGCCTCTCTTTACTGAGTGTCAGTCGTCAGAGTGGCTCTGTCCTCGTGATCTTGGGGGAAGAGGGATGCAAAGAGTTCAAGCGCAGCCTGTGCCCTTCAGGACTTTGGATGATCGAGGGGAAAATGAAGTGTATCCATGCTAAGTCAAAGTGAAAACACAAGTAAGCTCACCGGCGCCTAGAATGCCTGAGAAAACATTTAAAAAGTGTGCCCACATACGACCACGTGACCAGAGTTTGCAGCCTTGCATTGCAGACTTGAAATCTGCTAATTAGCTTCACTGTGGTGACAGTTTCACAAGGTGCACATGAAATTGTCATGTTGTGCATCTTAAATCTATACAATTTTTTGTTGTCAATTATACACCAGTAAAGCGGGGGACGTGTACCCATAAGCGTAACTGGATATTCTATCAAGAAAACCGTGTAAAACTCAAAACTTCAAGGCAATACATAGGGAACCATGGATTACTCATTTAACAAAAGATTTTTTTTTTAACCCAGCTTCCTGAGTATATTGGAATTGTCACAGATTTTTTTTTTTTTAAAGCTGGAGGGACCCTGAAGGTTATCTATTTTCACACTTGCATTTTGCAAATGAAGAAATTAGGAACCATCTGTTTTTTGTTTTTTGTTTTTTTTTTTTTTCACTCTTATTCCAGGACCCCTGAGCCCTGTGAAAGAAAAATCACACAGCAGGGTGGGTGGATGTCATTGCCAAGTGGAGGGCCCGACTTCAGTTCCTTAGCACTACTGGATGGTTTAGCAACCTTTTAATTTTCCTTTACTCACTGCCTACCTCGTTGCCCTTCAAATGCTACCCAAATCCTTCTCGTGTTTCTTTCCTTTTCCACCCCTTTCCGACTCACTCAAAACAGATGATCTTGTCTTCATTCAACAAATATTTAGGAAGCACCTACTATGTCCCAGATTCAGTTCCAGATGCTGTGGTTACAGTAGTGCATTAGGCTAAGGTTTCTGATCTTAATGAAGCTTCTATTCTTGTTGGATGCTCTTGCCAGACAACAAACAGGCAAACAGACACACATTGAAAAAACTGACAGTGAAAAGTAATCAAGGAGAGTGATGGGCGGCCATTTTACATCGGGTGGTCTTAGAAGGCCTCTGGGAGAAGGTAACGTTTAATCTCAGCTCTGAATGCACAAAAGGTCCACTTCTTCACAGTTCAAGGGGAGGGCGTTCTAGGCGGAGGGGTGAGGGGAAAGTAGCAAGAATTAGGTCTGGAAAAGTAGGCAGGGGCTAGGTCATGTTGTTTTGTAACCCACGGTATGAAGTCTAGATTTTATTCCAAGTGGGACTGGGAGAAGCCCCTAGAATTTTTTTACAGATAGATTTTATTTACCTATTTATATTTTAAAATTTATTTTGAGAGAGAGAGAGAGAAGCAAAGAGAGAGAACCCCAAGCAGGCTCTGTGCAGTCAGTACAGAGCCCATGTGGGGCTCAAACCCACAAACTGTGACATCATGACTTGAGCCGAAATCAAGAGTTGGACCCTCAACCGACTGAGCCACTCAGGCGCCCTTGATTCATACTTCAAAAGGTAAGGTACTGCCATGTAGCCAGTGGGTTGCAGAAAGGACAGAGAGAAAGCACAGAGGAGTTAGGATGCTGCTGTAATAGTCTCGGCAAGAGATGGGGGCTTGGCCCAGGGACATATCAGAAGAGATGGAGAAGAGATCCATTAGGAATACATCCTCAAGTTGCACTGATAGGATATGTGGATGGACTGAATGTGGGAAAGACAGGAAGTGAGGGGTCATGGACAACTAGGGGAAGACCGGTTGTGAGGGAACGGGAAATCGGGAATTCTGCCTTGGCTGTACTATGCTTGAACTATTCACTAGACATCCAGCAGCTAGATGTGTGAGTCTGGAGTAAGGGGGACAGTCAGGGCTCGAGCTGGATCTGACGGTCATGCACATCTGGGCTGCTTTAGCGCCGTGGCAATCCCACAGGAAGTGATCGCAGGGCAGAGGGAAACAGCCGAGGGGGAGTCGACCTTGGCTGGGTGCAGGGGTGGCTCATTCAGCAGGAGGAAAGAACCAGCTTTGGAAGAGCTGGGCGTTTTGAAGGAGCAGGGAGAAGTGGTTGGGAGAGATGGTGGGAAGCATGGAGGTCCGGCCTCTCCTCACAGAGGAGCCCGAGAGAGTGGGGTGTTGCTGCTCGGCGGTCCTCCCACCATCGACTCATGCGTATTAATTCTCCCGACTTCATCTCGGATGAAGAGCTGTCCCTTTCTCTTCCCAAAGCAAATTCCTAGACCTTCACTCACAGCTGCATCTCCACAACCTCCCGGGTGCCCTGCTCCATTATTCCTCATATCTCTTAGATCTTCAGCCCACCTTCCCAGAAGCCTAGAAACATGCTCTAGCCCCTCCCCGCCTCCCCCCCCCCCCAGAGCCCCGTCTTCTCCCTCTGGCCTTCTAGCTCCATCTCTCTTTTTTCTTCATATCCAGAAGCTGGGAAGAGGATCTTCCCTTTGTTTTCTCTGGTTTCACCTTCCATTGCCTACTTAACTCACTGAAAGTCGGTTTTACTCCCCAAAATGCACTATGACTGCTTGTTAAGGGTGCCGATGGCTTGTAGCTGCCCAACGCGATACCTGTTTTCAGTCCTTATCAGGCACGTTCTATCTGCATCGCTGATTTGTTGGTCACTCCCTCCTGAACCCCCTCCTTCCTTGAATTCTTCAGCGTCACATTCTGGTCTTTGAGCCAAGCCTTTCTGCCTTCTTCCTTGAATCCCCAACCGAGCGGTGGTGTGTGACCCGAGTTTGTCTCCTGTGTCCTCCTGTCACTACACATTCTCCCTGGTTGACTGACTCCATATTGAGGATTTCGATTATTATCTGTGTACCAGTGGTTCCTAAATTCCCCTCTGCCTCAGGCCCTTCTTCCCAACTGCCAGTTAGACCTTCACAGATGGGCGTCCCGTAGGCACCTCAAACTCAACCTTGGTAAGTCGCAAACAGAGCTCAGCTCTCAACGTTGTTTTTCCTTCTGTTTTTTCTCAGAGAATGGCATCACCATTTGTCTTTCTGGCTGAGTCTGAAACCTGACATTTGTCATACGATCCCCCTCCCCACTGCCTTCCCAACCAGGCTCCCAGTTCGGTTATTTGTACAGTTTTTGGTCTGTTCAGTTTTGGGCTGTCTCTCCAGCCCCACAGGCACAGCCTTCATTCAGGCCACTGTCATTTTTTTACTTAGGCCACTGCCACAACTTCCCACTTTAGGACTCGGTGACTATCTCAAGTCCATCACCAATACCTAGCAGCTGGACACTTTTCTACAAACACATAGCTGATGACTCCCTCCTCAGCTTGAAATCCTATGATGAAAAGACCCCCCAAACCTTTGATGGACTTTGTTTCAAAAAGGTGGGGTGCACTCACACTGAAATCTCCCCTTCTTGCTTCAATACATAGAAATGATGGAAAAGATACAGATCATCAAGTATGTACACGTCAGTCTTGAAGAGAAGGGAGTATTGTGTGTCAGAAAATGATGATGACCGCTGTGAAACCGAAGTGCCCACTGGCACAGGTGGGGGGGGGTGCTGCAGCCCGGAGGAACCCCTCCCATCACCAAACCCCTGAAAAACACCAACACTATGAAAGAGAAACAAGAAATAGAAGACAGCGAGCTCTGGGAAACAGAGTTAGCACGGTAAAAAGAGGACTTTAGAACAAGCACATTTAATATTGTCAGTATCTGAAAGGGTGGGATCACATCCAATAAACAAAACCAGTAAGTTATTTTAAAAACTGTTATTAAAGGGGAGCCTGGGTGGCTTGGTCGGTTGAGCGTCCAACTTAGGCTCAGGTCATGATCTCATGGTTCGTGAGTTCGAGCCCCGCGTCGGGCTCCCTGCTGTCAGTGCAGAGCCCGCTTCAGATCCTCTGTCCCCCTCTCTCTGCCCCTCCCCTGCTTGCTCTCTCTCTCTGTCTCAAAAATAAACATTAAGAAAAATTTAAAAATCTGTTATTGAAAAGAGAACCAATTTTTAAAAATCTCTGAAGTAAAAAAATGCAAGTTTCATATGAAAAAGTCAGTAGTCAGGCTAAATATAAGACTGTGCAGGGCTGAAGAGGGAATTCAGGTCCTAGAAGATTTTACTGAAGCATCCTCTCACACGGCAGCCTAAGAGAAGAGCATAAGGGGACTCCATTACATGGAAGTTAAGAGTCACAGAGGAAGGATACAGAAGTTCTACCGTTCCCTTGACAGGATTTCCAGGAAGGAATGGAGAGGGGGAGATTACAGACATAAGACCAAAGAACGTCCCACCATAGGAATGTCCTACCAAAGAATGTCCACAGAATGTCCTACCGAAGCTTCCGGTCAGTCTCGAGAAGAATAAAACCAAACAAAAAACTCTAGACATGTCGTAGTTCAGATTAAAGAGAAACTCTGAAAGCCACCAAAGAAAAACAGACAGATCACCTACAAAGGAACGGGAATTGGGCTGATGGCTATCAGCCATCCTGGCCTGTGAGGAGATAATGCGATGACATCACCAAGGTGATGAAGAAATCCTCTCTGATCTCAGAAATTTATTTTCGCTCCCAGTTGATGTTAAGAGTAACATAGACATTTTGGGACTTGCCCAGCTACAACAGTTTATGACCCTACAAACTGTCCGAAAGAATGAAGGAAGGCCATCCAGGAAGAGGAGATATGGATCCTGAGATAGGTCGGGGGCTGCAGGAAGCCAGTGTGTGCAAAGAAATCGGCGAAAGGGATTTTGTGTAATGAACATCGCCCCTGAATTGTGCTGAGGTTTTAGAAACAGAATCTAACAAGAAGGAAAGGGGCTTAGCGAGGGAGGGTAGCCCACTCGGTGTCCAAGTTTCTAACCACTTCTCTGCAGACTCTGTTCCCCAGTGTCCCGCACGGGCCGGACACAAAAATGCTGAATGACTGCTTTGCCGCAGGAATGGGAGAAGGGATCGATGAACGGTTCCGTCCAGAATATCTGCATTTTCACAGAGCGAGACGTAGCGCCTCCCCGAGTCCGCTGAGGCCACCCCAGCCATGAGTCGGGGTCTGGGCAGCCAGGGAGGGGTTGCTGCCTGACTGTTCTAGAGACAAGCTTGGATTGTGCTCCTTCCAAGGGCTTCTGGGAAAAACGCCTCTGCTGGCAGCTCTGCCCTTAGGACTGAGGCCAAGAACCTCTGAACAAATACTGTGCTGCTTTGCAAGCCTAGGAGAGTTGGGCAGGCTTCCTGTCTGCAGGGCGCCCGCCGGGAGGCTCCTTCCCCCTGATGCGGGATCCAGATCCCATCCAGATCCCATCCAGAGCAGACCAGGCCTCTGTGCGGCCCTCACTTCCAGCCTCATGCAAAGAAAATGTAAGAAACGGGAAGTCTCCTGCAGGACCTCCTCACCTCCCGTGGTTCTGACACTCCGAGCCTGAGGCCTCGTAAAGAAATAATTACCTGGGACGTGGAAAGTCTGTCCCGAAACACCATCTATTTCAGGTGACCAGAAGCTTTTTGAGGCAAAAGGCACAACATGAGCAGTGGCTCACAGTCCTCGCTCTCGGGGTGCGGTAAGGCGGGGGCTCTTTCCTGGAAAGAGACCGTCGTGATCGCTCAGAAGAGCGGAGAGAAGTCCTGAATATCTCCACCGACTTCTGAGACAGCTGCTGAGTTTCCCGGAGAGTTCCAATCCAAGGCAAGACAGATAAAAGCCGTGACCGGCTGGGTCGCTGGCAGTGTGGACGGGCCCCCGGCATCTTCCAGACAAAGACTCTGTTTTTAATCCAGTTATTGAGACCGTTGCAGCTCCATCTTGAAGGTCTTTCCGATTCTAAAATGGTGTGGTTTGCCGTGTTTCGGCTGCAGTCTCTCCCTGGTTTCCCACCGCCGCTCCTGTTCGTTCACTCACTTTTAAGTACACGAGTGATACCAGAACGTCCCTTCTTGTAAGAATTCTGCACGCTCCACGGCTACTTTCCGAGTAGCTTGGACACGCGGTACAAAAAGGCCGTGGAGTGCTCCTGAAGAAAACCGTGGGATTATTCCGCACCTCGGCCACATTCTCGGTTAGTACCAGCCACTCCGCTCTTGTCCCTGCTGAGGACCTTCTTCCCGAAAGCCTCTTGTGCTGCCTCTTCCCTGCAGGTGCCCAGGCGGCGTCTATGGAGACAACAGAGGGAGCCACACCGCGTGGTCTCCCCTCATCTCTGGCCCCACGAGTTGTCCACATTTTCGTTCCCTATTCTGGGCTCAGAAGAAGCGGCTTAACTCCTCCTCCTCACTCTAGGACCCTTCCTGCCTTGGAGCTGTGACATGTCCCCATCCCCTGCAGGTGTCACCAACCCCCTCCTCTGCAGGTGCCACCCTCCTCCCCCTGCAGGAGCCACCCCTCTCTCTTCTGTAGGTACCACCCTTCACTCCCTGCTTCCTTCACCTCATCTTAGGAACCTGCCCCAGTTTCTCCCAAATCCAGTCACCAACAACCACTTCCGGGGGCTGTGCCCTTCCGAGCGAGCGCTCTTTCCTTCTCTCTGCACCAGCCCTCCTGAAAGCGGATCCGTCTCTCTCACCTCTCACTGGGGCTTGGTTGCATTTCTGAGGCCTTGCTTGCTATTGATCTGCAGCAACCGCCGAACAACTAGACCTGTGGGGCTCACTTCCGCTTCCGGTCTCGCCTCACTTCAGCCTTGACCGGTGAATCGCGACCCTGCATGCATCTGGAGGCCCTGGAGCCCCTCGGGCTGTTGCCGCACAGCAGATCCTTCCCCTCCCTGGTGCGTCAGGGTGCGTCTGGCCCTGGTCCCTTGGTCCTCATTCCCCGGGGTCTCTGCAAGCCAGGGCTGCCCCACGGCTGAGAGTTCAAAGCTGCCCACCTCCGTCTCAGATCTCCCTCCCTGGCGCCCACTGTCCACCCGCTCACCCTTTCCGTAAACATCGGCTGCCCGGTAGACCTCCTGACCTAGAACAGCCGGACATACCCCAACGTGGTCGCAAGCCCAATTAATCGTCTTTCTTTCAAAACTGGGCCTCCTCAGCTGGGTCTGGAAAGCCGTGCTGGCCTCTTGTGAGCCCTGGTCTCACTGCTGGTCCTGACCCATCTCTTGCCCCCTTTCCCACGGTTACCATTCTATTTCCTACCTGGATCACCGGGGCAGCTGCCTCATTGACCTCATTGTCCACAATTGTTAATTCCCCCAGTTCATCTTCCATCAGAGTATATATTACCACCAGAGTAATATTTTAACAGTAAAATGCCACCCCATTTCGCTTTTAAAATCCTTCCATGTCTGCACACTGATAGAGAAATTTCTAGATTTCTTTTTTATTTTTTTAAAAATCTCTATTTATTGTTGAGAGAGAGACAGAGTATGAGCAGGGGAGGAGCCGAGAGAGAGGGAGACACAGAATCTGAAGCAGGCTCCAGGCTCTGAGCCATCAGCACAGAGCCTGACGCAGGGCTCGAACCCATGATCCGTGAGATCATGACCTGAGCTGAAGTCGGATGCTCAACCGACTGAGCCACCCAGGTGCCCCAAGAAATTCCTAAATTTCTTAGCTGGAATATTAGATCCTTCACACGGCCCCTCTTTACTCTTTTAAGCTCGTCCCCCAACATTGTCCTCCAGCCTGCAACTGCCACCAACTGCGAATTCTTTGAAAATTGCCATGCTTCTTCTCTAGACTGGTCCCCTAATTTTCCAGGTCCAGTGTAGACTGAAAATGCAGAGCCTCTTGCTAAAACATCATTAAGGAGGTCAAGGCAGTGACAGCCAACCTTTAAACCGAGCGCAAGACCCTTCTGAGCACGGCACTCTGGGAGACGGCACAGGCCGTGTGTCCGCGAAGGCACGTGGCTTCTGCCCCGTGTTTGCATTTCTTGGTAAACGGCTTGCTCGGTCTGAAATGCTCTTCCTGGCAAACTTCTGGTTTTGCTACAGACAAGTGTAGGTGGTTCTTAACAATTGAGATGGTCAGTAATCCTTTTGAAACTATACTGAACACCGTGGACCCTCATCCTTCCAAACCTACATCTATCTGCGTACAACATGGAGTTTGGGATACAATTTTAGACGCTTCACACGCTCTCCGAGGCCTCTAACCTGAACTCCACAGAAGCCCATGCACTTGAGATTAAAAATCTTATTTGGCTCAGTTGGTTGAACGTCCGACTCTTGATCTCAGCTCAGGTCATGATCTCAAGGGTCATGGGTTTGAGCCCCGCATCAGGCTCCACGCTGCAGCACTGAGACTGCTTGGGATTCTCTCTCTCCTTCTTCCTCTGCCCCTCTCCTGCTTGCATGCTCTCTCTCTCTCAAAATAAATAACCAAACTTAAAAAAAAAAAAACCAACAAAAAACAAAACCTTATTTGAGAGTCAGTTCAAAGGTCACCTTCTCTACTAAGACTCTCTGGCCCCTGCAGGCACTCCTTCCCTATAAGGCCTCCTCCATTCCCTCTATCATAATAATCACTGTGAGTCACAAATTTATACCTGTAATTTCTTGAAAGCCCACCGTATTCGAGACACATTTCAGAAGTCATTGTGACTTGGGGCACCTGGGTGGCTCAGTCGGTTAAGCGTCCGACTTCAGCTCAGGTCATGATCTCGCGGTTGGTGAGTTCGAGCCCCGCGTGGGGCTCTGTGCTGGCAGCTCGGAGCCTGGAGCCTGCTTCGGATTCTGTGTCTCCCTCTCTCTCTGTCCCAACCCTGCTTGTGCTCTCTCTGTGTCTCAAAAATAAATAAAACGTTGGGAAAAAAAAAAAAAAACAACAACTCACTGTGAGTTGGACAGTTAGGTATTTCAGTACCACTTTCACAGATGAGGAACCTGGAAGTTCAAAGAACTTCACTACTGAGCTTCAACAAAGAGGGGGAGGGGAGGAAATGGCTTCCGGTCTGTATCCCGAGACTGGTCCTGGAGCCTCTCCTGTCACTGACCCTTCCCCTTTACAGGCTGGCCTAGGACGGAGCACAGATGGTGACCTGTGCTCCCGCAGTGTCTGAGCCTCGCCCCCAGCAGGCCTCGCTGTGTAAATGGTGGCCGAGAGAACACCTGGCCCCATCCTGCGGCTTCTGTTTGCAGGTACATCCCCCGGACGCCTAGCACCCACCAACGATAACCTGGGAGAGCCGGCACATTACTCCACAAAAAGGCCACATCCCCGTCTCCGAATGGACATGGGACACCCCCCCCCCCCGAATATCTGTGAAACCTACAATTTTATCCTTCTGCCCCAGGCGAAAACCAGGAGTCCCTGAGTTTTCTAGCCAGCGCGGCTGGCACGGCTTCTCCTAGGGGGCGGGGGGGGGGGCCGGGGCCTAACCCCTGGTTTGGGACCCTGCGCTTCAGTAGGGGCTGCTCGGCCTCTGTCTCCATGTCTTCCAGGACACCCTTGCAGAGTCAGGAGGACCGAGCCATTGGCAGTAGAAGGTTCCATGCTTAACCCGAGGAAGCCATGTTAGCAGTAACCAGGGCTGGACAGGCACAACCTGTGCGAGCTTCTCTCTGACTGCGAGCTGATGGGAAAAAGTAGATTGGAGGCGGGTGCATTTGAGGGGCATTTTTACTATTGTTACCAATATTAAGAGATCATGCTAAGGTCTCATCTAATGTCACAAACGACACGGTAACAGTAACAGTAACGAAAAGCTCGGTTTATCGGAGGATGTGTGACAGTTCAGGGACCGCACCCCAGGCCCTCAGCGTGCTTACTGCCGTTCTCGCGGTGCGCCCCGGAGAGATTTGGGGTTTTCTCTGTGTTTATGAACGAGGAAGCCAAAGCACTAGGCTAAGTAATCTACTCAAGGTCACGTGATATTAGCAAAGGGAACAGCCTGGATTTGAACGAGGCTTTATTTGGTTTCCAAACCTGTCCTCCTCCTCACTCCAAGCTGTGGTCTGCTCAATCACCCTCGCTCACGTGTGGCCTCTGGATCACACCTCCTGCTTCGGACGTTGCCTCTTCTCCCACTTAACCCATTCGACAGCCTGAGGAAGGTGACATCTTCCTGGGATACCGCTTCACCCCGTTCCCTGCCTACTCAAAACACTCCTGGTTGCCTGTAGGAGAGGGATAATGTTCAAACTCCCTCTGACACTTGAGATTTCCTGTCAGTTATGTCCTCATTTCTACCCAGAACATCCCTTCTTCTGATCCTACCACCTGCAGACGAGGAACAGTACACTATGGAACAATAGGGAGAGGGGGCTGTAAACTTTGCAGGGACCTGCATAAAACCTGTGACCATTTTCTACCTTCATTAATAAGAAACGCTAAAGGAAGCATTTTGTTTCTAGGGAGCATTTGTAAAAAAAGAGAACATCATGACAAAGGAGACAAAAATATACAATGAGGGAAACGACAGTTTCTTCAGCGAATGGTACTGGGAAAACTAGACCCCTACATGCAAAAGAATTAAATCGGACCACTTTCTTACACCACATACAAAAGTCAACTCAAAATGGATTACAGACCTAACTGTGAGACCTGAAAGCATAAAACTCCTCCAAGAAAACACGGGCAGTAATCTCTTTGAGATCAGCCTTGGCCACATTCTTCTGGATATGTCTCCTAAGGCAAGGAAAACAAAAGCAAAAACAAACTATTGGGACTACACCAACATAAAAAACTTCTGCACAGCGAAGGAAACCATCAACAAAATGAAAAGACAACGTACTGAATGGGGGAAGATATCTGCAAATGATATATCTGATAAGTTTTTTTAATGTTTATTTATTTTTGAGAGGGAGAGACAGAGTGTGAGCAGGCGAAGGGCAGAGAGAGAGGGAGACACAGAATCCGAAGCAGGCTCCAGGCTCCGAGCTGTCAGCACAGAGCCCGATGTGGAGCTCAATCCCATGAACCGTGAGATCATAACCTGAGCCGAAGTCGGACGCTTAACCAGCTGAGCCACCCAGGCGCCCCTGGTAAATTTTAACATCCAAAATATATAAAGAACTTTCACAACCCAACACCAAAAAACCCACAAATAATCCAATTAAAAAGTGGTCAGAGAATAGACATTGTTCCAAAGACATCCAGATGGCCAAGAGACACATGAAAAGATGCTCAACATCACTCGTCATCAGGGAAATGCAAATCAAAATCACAATGAGGTATCACCTTACACCTGTCAGAACGGCTAACATAAAAAAACGCAAGAAACAAGTGTTGGTGAGGGTGTGGAAAGGGAACCCTTGTGCACTGTTGGTGGAAATGTAAATTGGAGAAGCCACCGTAGAAAACAGTGTATTTACCCAAAGGAAACGAAAATACTAATTCAAAAAGATGCATGTTTATTGCAGCATTATTTACAATAGCCAAGATATGGAAGCAGCCTAAGTGTCCATCGATAGATGAATGGATGAAGAAGTACAATGAAATATCACTGAGCCATACAAAAGAATGAGATCTTGTATTTGCAACAACACGAATGGTCCTAGAGGGTGTTATGCTGAGTGAAATAAGTCAGACAGAGAAAGACAAATACCATGGGATTTCACGTATGCGTGGAATCTAAAAAAAAGCAGATGAACGAACAAACAGAAGCAAAACTAGACCCATAAGCACAGAGAACAAACTGGTGGCTGCCAGAGGGGAGGGGTGTGGAAGGGTGGGCCAAACGGGTGATGGGGAATGGGAAGCACAGGCTTCCAGTCTGGGAGTGGATGAGTCATGGGGATGTAGGGTACAGCACAGGGAGTATGTCAGTGGTACTGTAGTAGTGACGTGTGGTGACAGATGGGAGCTACATGTGTGGAGAGCATGGCATGAGACTTTGTCCGGTCACTATGTTGCACACCTAAAACTAATGTAACATTGTGTTCAGTACCCCAACTATACTTCAATAAAAAAATATAAAATAAGGGCGCCTGGGTGGCTTAGTAGGTTGAGCGTCTGACTTCGGCTCAGGTCACGATCTCACAGTTCATGAGTTCGAGCCCTGCATCAGGCTGGCTGCTGTCAGCGCAGAACCTGTTTTGGATCCCCCGCTCATGCTCTCTATCTCAAAAGAAACAAAACAAAACAAAACAAAATAAAATAAATTATAAAAGGAGAACTAAAAAAAAGAGAGACAGAGGGACAGACAGAATATCAGTGACATTTTCCCCAACACCAATTACCAACAGAGGCTAATGTACAATTAAATTCTCCTTCCCATCTGTTGCTTGCTGAAAACTCTAGTGTCTCTGTCCAAGGAAATTTTATTGAAGGGCTTATAAAAAAAAAAAACAAAAAAAAACCAAGTTTCCCTCCCAGACATGTATGCTGAAATCTTTCCTGTTGGATTCTCCATCCAAAGGTTTAGTGCTGCTTTGAAGTCACGCTTATCAGGACAGCCTCGCCGTGCTATTTGCCTTAAGTTTCCTTCCTGCTGAACGAATGTACAAGGAGGGAAGTTTGCATTTGCTGTGTTATGGCTCCACCAGTTTTCTCCGGCAGGAAATGCTCTTCCCAATAATCTATTGATTGGCTGGTGCTTACAAAGTGTCGTTTTTCCGAAGCTACAGAAAAATTATGCTGAGAATAAATGCCAGGGCATATCTTAGGGGGTGGGGGTGGGAGTGGGGGTGAGAGTGTTAGTTTTTGCACTAAAAAAAATTTTTTTTAATGATTATTTAGTTTTGAGAGACAGAGAGAGAGACACACACATACGGAGCATGAGCGGGGGAGGGGCAGAGAGAGAGGGAGACACAATCCCAAGCAGGCTCCAGGCTCTGAGCTGTCAGCACAGAGCCCGACACGGGGCTAGAACCCATGAACCGTGAGATCATGACCTGAGCCCAAGTTGGACGCTTAACTGACTCAGCCACCCAGATGCCCCTAGTTTTTGCATTTTAAAATTTTGCCTTAGAGTGACGTGAACATAATGGTTCCCCTGATGGGATGCACCCGTATATACCTGCCTGGTGTCCTGGCTGTGACAGGCCAACGCTCACAACGAAAGCAGCCTGCTAGGTCCCTGCTGTGGCGGGGCATCCCTGCTTCGAGGGAAGAGGCCAATCTGAGGTTTCTCCTCACTCCGAGGTTCTGTGACGCTGGCCCTTGCCGGCCACTGTGGGCAAAAAGGACCTGGCCAGGCCACTCCCTTAGTCTCTTAGGCCTCAGTTTCCTCGCCCGGAAGCTAAGGGTCAGGCCCCAGTTATGCCAGGCTTTCCTAGATCTCAAAGCACACGGCCATGGAAAAACACTGAGATGCCGACACCAGCCACCTCTGGATGTGCAGAGGTCTCCTCTGTCCCTCAGGCATTCCTGCTTCAGGAGTCTTCCAGATTGGCCCTCACTTGCGCAGTGGAAAACAGCCGCGGGGCGTCCTGTTCCGCCAGGAATGACCTGGAACACTGGGGTATTCTACCCAGGGACAGCTGTGCTCAGAGTCCCTCAATCTTGGCTTTGTCCCCTCTCTGCAAACGTGCAGTGGGGTGGGTTTTGCCGGATTCACAGAATACAGTGCGCACAGGTTCTCCCTCATTGTTTCTGTTACCCAGAGCGGCTCTCACTATTCAGAAAGCTTGTCTCCCGGCCCATCAAAAGTCTGTGCAATGCTGAACTGGGGTCTAGGCTTCCGTCCCTTGCTAACTAGCTTTGGGACCTGGGGCTAGCCCACCTCTGGGTCTCATTTCCCCCTCTGTGGAAAAAAAAAAAAAAATCAAGAAAACAGAGGGTGACACTATCAGAGGATCTAAAATTCAGCGGTTACACGATTAACCTGAGGCCAAACAAAACCAGTCTAAGATACCTCCTCACGGCCCTGACCCAAGGACCGTCCTTCAGACCCGGAGGCCCACCTCTGCCCTGGAGGGTTCAAACCCAGGCTCACTGGCTCTGGGGGCTTGACGGCTGAGCAGAGGCTGCCCCAAGCAAGTCTATCTTGTTCCAGACAATAGAGAGAGTAAATCCCTGCCCGCAGGCCCAGGGCAAGCCCCCTTCTGCAACCACAGAGAACCCCATAAATGTTTAATTCCTCACAATCACCTGACACAGCCCCCCCCCCCCCATCTCCCTGCACAACTGCACTCTGGCAGGAACGGGGGTAAAACCACTTACTTTCAGCTGCAATTTACTCAGCAGAGTGATTAATCAATTAATTATTCCATCCACCAAGCTATTCAAAAGCAGTTCAGACTGTTTACCACGTACCTCCTCGACCGGAGGGGAGGCAGGAGGCCTACCACGAGGGGGGGCCCCCGATACATCTGCAAGTGGCCTGGTGCCCCCCTTGGCACGGAGTCGTCTGGGGGGTCCTGCCTCTCTTGCCCCCAAACACCCCGAAGCTAAACGGTCCTTGAGTCTCCGTCCCCGCTCCTCGACCAAGGACCGATGGGTCCCTCTGCCCATCATCAGGCCACCTCATTTCCTTCCGCCATCGACCAGGCGGCGGCCGGTTCATTTTTCTCGCCACGACACAGAGTGTCATTTTAATTAAAAAAAATTTTTTTAATGTTTATTTTTGAGAGAGACAGAGAGAGCACGAGTGGGGGAGGGGCAGAGAGAGAGAGAGAGGGAGACATAGAGTCTGATGCATCAGAGCCTGACACGGGGCTCGAACCCATGAGCTGTGAGATCGTGACCTGAGCCCAAGTGGGACACTTAACCTACTGAGCCACCCAGGCGCCCCCCGAGGGCCACTTTAAAGTGAAAATCTGTGTAAAGCCCTTCCTTGCTTAGTTCTCCAGGTTCCACCCCCCCCCCCCCCCCCCCCCTAGGAAAAAGCTTCTTCACAAGCACAGAAGGCCCCCACGAGCAGATCTTCCCTTCTGGAGTAAGACCCCTGCTAGCCGTTCTCTGGAACCGAAAGGCTGTTTCAGCTCTCGACCCCAGCTGCCCCTTTTCAACACAGACTGAACCAACCACCGCCCCCCAACAACAAGGCCTTCCCTGTCTGGGTTGCCTGGGCCTTCAGAAAGCTTGTCTGACCCCCCTGCCTCTTTACTCAGCCATGGTTTCGCAAGTCTGTGCTGACTCCTGTCTTCTCCAATCACTGAAAGCCCAGGGAGTGGTCCTTATCTGTAGGCCTGGTGCCTGGTTCCCGGTGTAGGGTCTGAAAGCAAGCCCTCCAGGCGTGTTGGCTAATACATTTGGGACTCGTGGATCACACCTCGGTGGTTATGTTGGCTTTCAGTTTGGAGAAGAGAGGGCAAAGTCTACACTTCTGTATCCAGGAGGTAAGCAGAGAGCAGATTTTAGAGCAGCGAGCAGCTCAAAAAGCTGAACCAGCCCAGCACGGATGGGCTTTGCATCTCACTGGGCTTTACTGTGTCAGGGTCTGAACATTTCCGTTTGCCTTTTTAAGCGCCTGCAACTTTCTCTCTCTCAAAAAGAAAAAAAAAAAAGGAATATTATTGTATGTCCAGGCCAGGCTTTTCTCTGAGATCAGAGTTGTAAAACCGATCCTAATCCTTCTTGTGTTTCTTGTTCTCCACGTAGAGGCCGAGCTGGAGACTCGCTTTCCGTTGATGACCACTCCACGGGGTGTTACTAGTAAAGAAAAGAATGCATTTGGAGCATTTAGCAAGCAGTGAGCGCTGAGTCAATGTGACCTTTTTGTTACTGTCCTTGTTCATCCACTGTGCTAGCAATTTTGTTGCGACTCTTCTCCAGGACAGTGCGGCCCTGAACCTGGGGATTTGCAGTTGCCCTGAACTTGGGGATTTGCAGTTTTATAGGAAGGGACCCTGGTCATCACTGGGATATGAAGCCTGCCGGCCATGAGAGCCAGCTTGCCTGATCCCCAAAGTTCTCCATTTCTGGCGGGATCCCTGTCCCAATGGCTTCATGATGTGTCTGTACGTGCTGGGAAGCAGCTGCATGAACTCAGACTTGCTTGCGGCTAATAAGAGGAAAGCATTTTTTTGACACTCGAATCCCCACTCTTTCTGGTGATGCCAGTTTTCAGTCTTTAAGTAACAACACTTTCTCTCTTCATTTTTACTGCATTTGGACGTTGACCTTTATCCTTGCAGATTTCTTTAAAATCTCAACTTAGACACTTGGATCTGTGTTTTCCGTGTTCTGTTCATGAATGTTACAGACAAATGGAAGTGTGATTAGGCTGGTCTTTGCCTAACTTACCAAATCCTGCATGGATGGGAGAGGGAGGAAACATAACTTCGGGGACAGATTGTGTGGTTATCCCATCATTTCCCATCTTTTCTTTTTATTTTTTCTTTTTATTTATTTTTTAAATGTTTATTTATTTTTGAGACAGAGAGAGACAGAGCATGAACAGGGGAGGAGCAGAGAGAGAGGGAGACACAGAATCTGAAACAGGCTCCAGGCTCTCAGCAGTCAGCACAGAGCCCGACGCGGGGCTCGAACTCACGGACCGCGAGATCGTGACCTGAGCCGAAGTCGGACGCTTAACCGACTGAGCCACCCAGGCGCCCTCCCATCTTTTCTTTTTAAAAAAATTGTTTTAATGTTTACTTATTTTTGAGAGAGAGAGAGAGAGCACAAGCAGGGGAGGGGCAGAGAAAGAGAGGGAGACACAGAATCCGAAGCAGGCTCCAGCCTCCGAGCCATCAGCACAGAGCCCGATGCGGGGCTGGAACTCACAGACCTCGAGATCGTGACCTGAGCCACAGTCGGACGCTCAACTGACTGAGCCACCCAGGCACCCTCCCATCTTTTCGTTAGAGGGAAACATGGTTAAAATGTACAAGAAAGGGGACATAATTTAAACGTGGAAAGGAAGTAGGGCTAGTGTTACCGTTTTATCTTGGTGACAGTGCAAATATAGGCTGATTTTGTATCAAAGAGGCTCAAGTTTAAGAAACAAAAATCCAGCTGAGCTCACTCTTCTGCTTTGCCAACTGGTAGCGTTAGCCACTGCCTACCTTCCAAAAGCATGGGAAGGAAATGAGGAAAGTTTCGCAAGCTTGGGACCTGGGCCTCACCCCGATTCCCCACCCAAGCCCCTCTCTTCAACAATCTCCATTTGGACAACGGCGGTGGCTGCCTTGGGGAACTCTCTGGAATTAAATGATCTCCTTGGCTAGAAAACTGTTCTCCTCTATCAGGGAAGATTGTTTTCTTCGGATGAATACTTATGAGAGTTACTGCCTGAGCAGCTAAATATACCTGGGGGAACAGGGTGGGAGCGGAGTTTGCACTGAGACCATTCCTACATAGGAGCCAAAGAACTCGAGTTGTTCTGGATGATGACTCCGAGAATATTTCATGCTTTGGGGTGGGTAGGGAGGGGGGGAGCGCGACAGCACGAACCCAGTCTCAAAGGTAAGGAAATGGACATGGTGTTGGGATTTGGGGAATTTAATTCAGGTGAGAATTCCAAACTGCCATGGGTTGCAATGGTAACCTAAATGGCATGAAAAAGCAACAAAGCATTTCAAGGGTAGGTTTTATTTTAAAATAGCTTTATTAAAGTATCATCGACATACAAGAAACTATGCACAAAAGGGTACAATTTGATGTTTTGATATATACATACACTCGTGAAACTGCCAACACAGTGAAGATAATGATCATATCCATCGCCCCGAAAGTGTTTTCACGTTCTTCCGTAACCATCCCTCTTGCCTCTCCACACCCCTCACCCCATAACACATTCCCAGTCATGTCCCAAGGTAACAACTGCTCCATTCCTATAGATGTGTATTTTCTAGAAATTTCTATAAATGTGATCATAACACTATGGATTCTCTTACATCTGGCTCTTTCACTTAAAATATTCTGAGATTCATCCACGATATTGCCTGGATTTCCTTGTACAAATGTACTAGTTTGTATCCATCCCTGTCGAAGGACATTTAGGTTATTTCTAAGTTTTTGCCATTTTGAAGAGAGTGGCTATGACTACTGGCGTACAACTCTTCGTATGGGTAAATGCTTTCATTTCTCTTGAGTCAACGGGTAAGAGTGGAGTGGGCGGCACGGAGTCAGCATGTGTTTAACTGTTTAAAGAGCCACCACACGAATTTCCGATGCGGTTGGAATTCCAGTGCCATTCCAATGGAAATTCCAATGGAATTTCCAATGCCATTTTACCTCCTGCACAGTGTAGGAGACCTCCAGCTCTTCCATATCCTCACCGGTACCTGGTATAGTCAGTCTGAAAATTTAAGCCGTTCTAATCAGTGTGCAGTCTATCTCATTGTGCTTTTACATGGCACGCCCCTAATGGCCAATGATTTGTCTTTTCACGCACTTATCTGTCATCCATATACTGGTGCAGTATCTGTTCACACTTTTGCTTTTTTTTTTTTAAGTTTATTTATTTCTTGAGAGAGAGAGACAGAGACAGAGAGAGAGGGAAAGAGAGAGAAGGCTCCAAGCAGGCTCTGTACTGTCAGTGTAGAGCCCGATGCATGGTTCAAGATCATGACCTGAGCAGAAATCAAGAGTCAGATGCTCAACTGACTGAACCACCCAGGTGCCCCTCTTTTTTTCTTTTTAATTGGGTACTTTACTTTCTTATTATTGAATTTTGAGAGTTAAAATATATGTGTGTGTGTGTGTATATGTGTGTGTACATATATATACACACACACATATACGTATACACACACACATATTTTCTAGATATAAGTCCTTTTTGAGATATATGCCTTACAAATATTTTCTCCCAGTCTGTGATTTGTCTTTTCATTCTCTTAATATGTCTTTTGAAGGGAAGAAATTCATCATTTTGATGAAGTCCAACTTATTTATTTTTCTTCATTTACGGATTGTGTCTTGTTTTTCCATCAAAGAAATCTTTAAGTCAAAATTAATAGATTTTCTCCTATGTTTTCTTTTAGAAGCTTTATAGTTCCAGTATTACTTTTAGAGTTAATTTTTGTATGGTGTGAGATAAGGTTCTAAATCGCGGTTTTTCCATGTGGATATCCGAATGTTCTAGCACCTGTTTGTTGAAGAGACTCTCCTTTCTTTAAATTGTCTTTGCATATTTGTTGAAAATCAATGGATGTCATTAATGTCTCTCTCCATATGTATGGGTCTATTTCCAGACTTTCATTCTGTTCTATTGATCTGTTTATCTCTTTTTTTTTATTAAAAAAATTTTTTTAATGTTTATTTATTTTTGACAGAGAGAGACAGAGCATGAGGGGGGGAGGGGCAGAGAGAGAGGGAGACACAGAATCCGAAGCAGGCTCCAGGCTCTGAGCCATCAGCACAGAGCCTGATGCGGGGCTGGAACTCACAAACTGCAAGATCATGACTCGATCCCAAGTTGGACGCTTAACCGACTGAGCCACCCAAGCGCCCGTTTATCTCTTTTTATACCAACGTAACACTACCTTGATTTTTGTAGCTTCATAGTAAGTGTTGAAGTCAAGTAAGGCCATTCCTCAAACTTCTTCTTTAAAGTTGTCTCATGGGGCGCCTGGGTGGCACAGTCGGTTAAGCGTCCGACTTCAGCCAGGTCACCATCTCGCGGTCCGTGAGTTCAAGCCCCGCATCAGGCTCTGGGCTGATGGCTCAGAGCCTGGAGCCTGTTTCCGATGCTGTGTCTCCCTCTCTCTCTGCCCCTCCCCCGTTCATGCTCTGTCTCTCTCTGTCCCAAAAATAATAAAAAACGTTGAAAAAAAAATTAAAAAAAAAATAAAGTTGTCTCAGCTATTCTGGGTCGTTTGCATTTACGTACGGATTTTAAAATGAGCTTGTCAATCTCCACGAAAAAGCCTGCAGTGATTCTGATTGGGATTGTGTTGACTTTAACAATATGAAGTCTCCAACTGACAAATACATTTCCTCATTTTTTAGTTTCTTTTTTTAAGGTTTTATTATTTTTTTAATATCTATATCCAACGTGGACCTCAAACTCAGGACCCCACGATCAAGAGCCCTCATTTTTTTTACATCTTCTTTGATTTCTCTCAGCAGTGTGTTCTTATTTTAAACTGTGGAGTCTCTACATAACTTTCAGATATATCCCCAAGTGTTCCATCTGTTTTGATGCTTTGGTAAACATTTTTCACATTTCAAATCCCAATTGTTTATTGGTTGAACATAGAAATATGATTGATTTTCACATACTGATATTATCTCCTACAATCTTGCTAAATTCTTAGTTCTATTAGCATTTTTGTAGATTCCATCAAATTTTCTACATAGACGATCATGTCATCTATAAATACAGTCTTATTTTTACTTTCCTTTACCACTTCCTTTCTTTTATTTATTTATTTTTTAGGCCTTGGCTGGAACATCTAGTACACTGCTGGATGGAAGTGACAAGAGTAGGGGCGCCTGGGTGGCTCAGTCAGTTGAGTGTCCAACCCTTGATTTTGGCTCAGGTCATGATCCCAGGGACATGGGATCACACACACCCTGCATGTGTTGGGCACCATGCTGAATGTGGAGCATGCTTAAGATTCTCTCTCTCTTCCTATGCCCCTCTTCCCCACTCACATTATTTCTCTCAAAAAAAAAGAAGAAGAAGAAGAAGAAGAAGAAGAAGAAGAAGAAGAAGTGACAAGAGTAGACATCCTTGCCTTCTTCCTGATTTAGAGGGAAAGTGTTCCATCTTTCACCACAATATTAATAGTATGTTTTCATAGAAGTCTTCTTTCAGGTTAGAGAAGTATCCTTCTAATAGGTTGCTGAGAGTTTTTATTAAGAATGGGTGATGCATTTTGTCAACTGCTTTTTCTGCATCTATTGAGGAGATATTTTTTTCTTGAGTCTGCTAATATGGTAAATTACATTGATCGATTCTTGAATGTTAAGCCAGGCTTGTATTCATGGGATAAACCCCACTTGGTCATGATACATTATCTTTTTTTTTATATATTGGTACATTCGATTAGTTAATATTTTTGCAATAATGTTCATGAGGAATACTGGTCAAGAGTTTTTCTTCTGTAATGTATTTGATTTTAGTTAAGAGTAATGCTGGCCTCATGGATTGAATTGGGAAGTATTCCTTTTTGATTCTCTAGAAGAGTTTGTGTAGAATTACTATTGCTTATTCCTCAATATTTGGCAGTATTCAAGTGTGAATTCTTGCAAGTGTAGAGGAAAAGTTATGAAAGACTGAAATGGACCCAAAAGATTACTAGGTATATCCTGTGTCCGTCATGCTTCTAGGTTATCTCCGCCTTTCTTTGTCTTTGAGCTGTCTACAACTCTGTAAACTGTAGGACACTGAAAATAATGCATAAGATCCTTGTCCATAAAAACTCAAGTTACTTGCACCTGGTGGAATACAATTTATTATTGCGCTGAAAACAGACCTATTTTGCGTGTACTGTAAAATCATTTCACATCATTGCCTATTCTTTGAATGGTCTTTTGAACCAGCTGTAACATCTAATGGTTCCCTCATTAGTTAATGAATTAAATAAAACCTTTGACATGTGTTCATCTTATACTTGCACAAGAAGAGCATTTTACCTTTAACATTATCTTTTATGCCAGGAACGATGAGAATTCATGGTATAGACATTGTTCAATCCAAGTATTACCAGGTTGGTTACTTGCTAGGATGATGATATCCAGAGAAGAGCTGTTTTAAGATGAAAGAGAGGATTGGCATTTGTTTCCTCATCTGTAAAAAAGAGGCTCTGGGATGGACCATTTCTCAAGTCCTTTCTCATTCCAACTGTCCAACTCGGACTTGGCGATTTCATGATAAACCTGCTTCGATTTGCAGAGTTCAGTTTCATCAACTGTTCAAATGGAAGAGTGACACTTTCTGTACCCATCTTGGATCATCACACGAGAGAATAGATGAGAAATGTTGAAAGTGCAGTATAAATCTAGGGGGCTATTATCTGTGCCTCGGGAAAAGCAAAGATAAATGATCCCAAGTCTCATTCTCTCATTTTGGCTAATTCTTTAAAATTTGAAATCTTTGTAATCTTCTAGGAAACCTGAATGAGTTGAAATGAGTTTATCTGAACTTAACCTTTTTTTTCCCCTCACTGAAGAAGAGTCATCATCTTAAATTAATTTCATCATGGGCTTTAAATAATCTAGAATGATTAAATTCTAAAACTAGACATTCTGAAATAGATCAAATGCCTCTAGGTTTGGTCTCAAATACTGGGGCAGTTGCCCAGACAGTGTTGAGAAGGGGTCAATTCTCATTTCTATGCTGTAATTAAAACGCTCCTAGAATTATTTTCAAAAAAGCTGTGAATCTCATTTCCTCGTGGCCAGTGCTGCCCATGAGCCAGGGTGCTCCTCGTGAATGGTCTTCCCACACCCCAAAGCCCCGAAGCCCCTTCCGTTTCTAGTCATCTTCTAGTTGCCTCCTGTAGAGATCTTGGTGTTTCCAGTTTGGGAAGGCACAGGATCCATGCAGAATTGTGTAGGGGCCCAGGTAGGTAGGCCCTGCACTTTTCTCCAGTGTAAAAACGCTGAATTGATGATGGTCTAGTTTATGTTCTGAGGTCGTGTACATATTCTCTTCACTTGTTTTCTTATCCTTAAAGTGAAATTAACTTGGGTGATGCTAAGTTTCCTTCCAATCTAAGCTTAAAAGAAAAAAACCAAAAAGCTTTCTAGGCTCAGTGGGTTGAGCATCCGACTCTTGATTTTGGTTCAGGTCATGATCTCACAGTTTGTGGGTTTGAGCCCTGCATGGAGCTCTGTGCTGAGAGTGTACAGCCTGCTTGAGATTCTCTCTCTCTCTTCCCTTCCCTCTCTTGTGCTCTCTCTCTCAAAAACAAACATTAAAAAAAAAAAAAAGCTTTTATGATGAGAGAAAAACAAGAAAAATAGCCTATATTTTTATGTGTCTCTCTATCCACTCATCCATGCATCTGTCCATTTATTTGACAAGTAGCATGTGTGTACAAAGCACTATACCAAAAGAAATGTCTAGTATGTAACCCTGCTTTGAAGGAGGTTGTGAAAAATCCTCCTCCCCCCTGGGGAGTGTGAGCGGAAAAGGGGAGAGCACCCTGAGGAGGTCTTTACTAGCCAGTGCTAGAGGAACTGCTAATTAATTAATTAATTAATTAACAATCAGCAAACAGTGGGGAAGTGTGGGTCAGCTTCCAAATGCTAATTGTTGGTCCCTTTATGGTGCTGGGACGGGCGAGGGCATCCTCACAGGATCCCAGATGAGCTCGCATACAGGCATTGCAAAGAGGCTACGATTCTGTTTCGTAGCAGCACGCGTGCCAGTTTTTACCCGGTGAGATTAATTACAACTTTTACAAGTGTAACTTAGAGCCATAAAATATTAACACCCATGTCACTGGTAATCTGCAAGTGTGCTGAAATAGCCCGGGGCCATTTTAGGGCATGTTGCTCCCACTGGTATTTGGAGGTGGACTTCTCCACCGCCTTCCGGTAAAGGGTCCTCAGTGTTGTGCTCAGTGACTCTGGACAGTCACCAACCTGACCTTTGCCCTTTAACTGGCCTTGCCTCTGCTTGCTCTTGCATTCATCTCCCCAACCCCCTTCGCGCTTCTCAGAAAACGTAATGTTACCTCGACTTGTTTGTCACACGCCTACAGCTCGAATTCTAGCTGTGACATCTCCAGGAAAACTTCTGGCTCAGTGTTCTAGGTTGTACCTCCACCATTAACGGGACCTAGGATGGCTACTCCACTAACTGGAAAAAAACGAGGATTTATTTCCCCTCAGCACGCAACCCCCAATCGCTACACGCTCCCTCAAGGTTATGGTGATGACGAACCGGTCGGTATCCTTGCGTCTCTACACGATGCATTCCCGACTGTTCCTGTCTAGTAATTACTGTCGATTCTTTCACACAAATTTCCAGAGAGAAAGGCCCATGTCTGCATTGAACAAACTGTGCGGTTTGGGGGACCGTGACAAGTGCCGATAAAGGCTTGATTTCCACCCCGGACACAATCACTGTATCACAGGTTTACATTAAGAGAAGTGTACGTTGTTAGAACTTGGGCTCTGTGGAGATGCTCTCATCCAGACTTACGTACCAACAGGCAGGTAATTACCTGCCTTAGAGTCCACTGTCTGTGAGAAGCAGGCCCCCAAGGCACCTGTCACCAGCACGCTGTCTTCTAAAGGACAACATGCCCCGGGCATAACGAGAGTCCAACAGTGCTGATCTGGCCTATCCTGGCTCTGTCCTGACACTGGACATTTGCCATATCTGGGGCTTCCTATCATTCTTTGTCTTTCTACAGTTGGATAAATTCCTACACTGTGAAATCTACCTCTCCCGCCCCAGCTAGAACTCGGAATCCCTAACCTCCAGGAGGGAAATACGGACCGACTTCCTAGGCTGCACCCACCAGATGCCCCTGCACTGGCCTTCGGCTGGACAGTGACCGTTTGACGGACGGGGCTCTGTGGGCCTTCCACTTTGCCGATGCAGGTGGCAGCCGTGGTTGGTGACAGTGAGTCCCGGACACCCAAGTCACCCCGTGCCAGCAGCAGTTATCCTGGGGAGGTCGAGTTTCCACCATTTGGTTCTCAGTGGAGGCTGTGGCTCTGGGCTAGCTTCAAGAGCTGCTTCTGGAAGCCCAGCGTCAAATCGGTTCCTGCGGCCCTCACGGGAGTCTGCTACCTGACGTCTGCAGTAAACCCTTCTCTGCTTCAATTAGCCGTGGTGGATTCTGTTTTATTTTTGATTTTGGTCATTAAAACCCTGACCCTTACAATATTGGTAGCAGGAGAGGTGCCAGGCCTTTAAGAAAATGGGGATCTTAGATTTGAGAGCATGGCTACTGTCACAGGGTGGTCACAGGGTCCCTGGCCCAGGGCCCGCCTCCGTAGTCTCCTTTGCCTGTCCTGTCTCCTCTGCACCTGCAGCTACACATGGGCATTCCTTGCTTCCTCGGCAGAAACTGGGTGTTTTCTAGGCTCCTGACATAGGGCTGCCTGCAAACACCTGGGAGGGGTTTACTTCTCTTCCCCTGAACATGCGAGTGTGTCCCTGCACTGTTTCCAGACCAGTCTGTGGAGACATCAGGGAAGGCAGACGAGAACCTCTCAACACAGACATGAAGTCCGGGGGACCGTGACCGTGATGGGGATGGGGACTCTCCCAGGCCCAGGCTCAGAGGCCCGCAGGTCTGCAGGATGCCCCCAGATCAGGGGGCTTTCAAAGCCGGCTTTCAAGATGTTTCTTGGTCTTTAATGTACATCTGAACGTTCACATAAATTCTTGCTTATTGTTTAAAATGGGAAAAATACTTGAAACCTAAATGTCGCCAACAGGAGACAGGCTGAATTTATTATGGTACATTCAGAGGAGGGGGTCCAGCTGTTAGGCAGATGGCAGAAACTCGGGGAACCGTCAAAACCAAACAGCTAAAAGACATCATTTTAAATGGTGCATAATGCTTGGTTGTAGCGATGTATTGTAACTTATTCATCCGATTTCTTATTCTTAAATTATAAAGTTGTTTTCAATTATATCTGCTATTACAAATAATAACCCATTGATCATTTTTTTAAGTTTTTACTTATTTATTTATTTAGAGAAAGAGAGAGAGAGAGAGAGAGAGTGAGGAAGGGACAGAGAGAGAGGGAGAGAGCGACAATCCCAAGCAGGCTCCACACAGAGCCACACAAACTGTGAGATCATGACCTGAGCTGAAATCAAAAGGTGGATGCTTAACCCAGTGAGCCACCAGAACACCTCCATGGATCGTTTTTATATACGATTTTCTATAATTTAAAATACTTTCCTCAAAATAGACTCCTCAGAGAGGAATTTGCACATCAAAGGACACGGATGTTAAAAATCTTGACATGGATTTCCAGAGTGCTTTCCACACTGTTTGCACTGACTTCTCCTGGTCTATAGTATGTGCAAATTTAATTCCAGTCTTCCCAACATTGATTATTATCTCTCATTGGCCAAAAATGTTTCATGCTGTTTAAAAAAATTTTTTTTAATGTTTTTATTTTATTATTTTTGAGACAGAGACAGAGCATGAGCAAGGGAGGGGCAGAGAGAGAGGGAGACACAGAATCCGAAGCAGGCTCCGGGCTCCGAGCTGTCCGCACAGAGCCCGACGTGGGGCTTGAACCCACGGACCGTGAGATAGTGACCTGAGCCGAAGTCGAACGCTTAACTGGCTGAGCCACCCAGGCGCCCCTACACTGTTTTAATTTGCATATCCAGATTACAGGTTAGGCTAACAATTTGTAATGATTTTCTAGGTTATTTATGTACTTTCTGAGAATTACCTATTTATATATCGGGCCCATTTTCCTACTGAGTTGTAGTGTTTTTCCTATTAAATTATATGAAGTTTTAACTAGGGCAATTTGTGCTATTGCACACTGCCCAGCTTGCCCATTTGGAAACCATTTCGTCCAATCCTAGCAAGTGATCTGCCTTATCCCAAAGAACTCTACTGCTAACCCCAAACTAAAGACCTCACACCTTGTACACACACAAAGAACTCATGCAGACTGTGTGTAATGAGAATGTATTTTTCAAACGGTGTGAATAATCCAAATTATGACTCATGTAAAGTATGTCCCACTCGCATGGCTTGGTGTGTTGAGCCTAGAGGAATCAATAAAATAAATGCATTTTCTATGCACTGGTGTCACAAATCTGTTTTATTGACACAATGGAATTTTAAGTGATTTCTTGCTCTTGAAAAAGGAGAGTCCCAAAGCTACGGTACCTATAATTTTGTGAGATGTGACAAAACCAACAGGGCATTTTGGGGCTGTTTGTTTGTGATAAACCATCGAAAAGCAGGGCAAGAGCCGGGACTGAATATCATGGGTGATCACTGAATGGGGATGATGGCACTTCGACATAAATGGTAGGAAAGCTCCTTGACTATCTTAGCAGCTACTCCAAGGCCCTGGGATAGCACACGTTAATTATAAATGAAGGTGCTGACCTTCATGAAAAATCTTCATTACTAAGAGATGACTTTCAGAACGGAAAAAATAATGTGGCATTGTTGACGTAAGGATTCGAAGATCTGTAGAAGGACCCATTTAAACAGGAGCTGGGGGAGGGGGATGGGCAAAATAAGTGAAGGGGATTAAGAGGTATAAACATCCAGTTATAAAATAAATAAGTCACATAGATGGAAAGCACGGCACAGGGAATCTAGTCAATAATATTGTAATTATGGGCAACGGAAACAAAAGCAAAAATGAACTACTGGGACCTCATCAAGATTAAAAGCTTCTGCACAGTGAAGGAAACAATCAACAAAACTAAGAGGCAACCCATGGAATGGGAGAAGATATTTGCAAATGACATTGCAGATAAAGTGTTAGTATCCAAAATCTATAAAGAACTTAGCAAACTCAGCACCCAGAAAACAAATAACCCAGTGAAGAAATGGGCAGGAGACATAAACAGACACTTTTCCAAAGAAGACATCCAGATGGCCAACAGACACATGAAAAGATGCTCAACATCACTCATCATCAGGAAACACAAATCAAAACCACAATAAGACACCACCTCACACCAGTCACAATGGCTAAAATGAACAACCCAGGCAACAACAGATGTTGGTGAGGATGCGGAGAAAGAGGAACCCTTTTGCGCTGCTAGTGGGAATGCAAACTGGTGCAGCCGCTGTGGAAAACAGTATGGAGCTTCCTCAAAAACGTAAAAATAGAACTGCCCTATGACTCATTAATTGCACTACTCGGTATTTATCCAAAGGATACAGGTGTGCTGTTTCGAAGGGGCACATGCACCCTAATGTTTATAGCAGCGTTATCGACAATTGCCAAAGTATGGAAAGAGGCCAAATGTCCTTTGACTGACAAATGGATAAAGAAAATGTGATATATAGATACAGATATAGGTATAGGTATAGATATAGATATAGATATAGATATAAATATGTAGATAGTGGAATATTACTCAGTGATCAAAAAGAATGAAATCTTGCCGTGTGCAACAACATGGATAGAACTAGAGTATTATGCTAAGTGTAATAAGTCAGGGAAAGATAAGTATCATACGATTTTACTCATATGTGGAATTTCAGAAACAACAGATGAACATAGGGGAAGGGAAGGAAAAATAAGATTGAGAGTGAGGCAAACCAGAGAGACTCTTAAGTACAGAGAAGAAACTGAGGGTTGTTGAAGGGGAGGGAGGTGAGGGGATGAGCTAAATGGGTGATGGGCTTGTGTTGGGATGAGCACTGGGGGTTATATGTAAGTGATGAATCACTAAATTCTATTCCTGAATTCATTATTACACTATATGTTAACTAACTTGGATTTAAATAAAATTTTAAACACGAAAAAAATAATACTGAAAAAAATAATATTGTGAGGCACCTGTGTGGCTCAGTCTGGTTCTTGAGTTCAAACTCCACATTGGGCTCCCTGCTGTCAGCACAAAGCATGCTTTGGATCCTCTGTCCCCTTCTCTCTTTGCCCTTCCCCCTCTCAAAAATAAACATTAAAAAAACTTTGAAGAATTTTTTATATGTTTATTTTTTTTTTTAATTTTTTTTTTCAACGTTTATTTATTTTTGGGACAGAGAGAGACAGAGCATGAACGGGGGAGGGGCAGAGAGAGAGGGAGACACAGAATCGGAAACAGGCTACAGGCTCTGAGCCATCAGCCCAGAGCCTGACGCGGGGCTCGAACTCACGGACCGTGAGATCGTGACCTGGCTGAAGTCGGACGCTTAACCAACTGCACCACCCAGGCACCCCCCAGATATGTTTTTGTTTTTTTTTTTTTTTAATTTTTTTTTTCAACATTTATTTATTTTTGGGACAGAGAGAGACAGAGCATGAACAGGGGAGGGGCAGAGAGAGAGGGAGACACACAATCAGAAACAGGCTCCAGACTTCGAGCCATCAGCCCAGAGCCTGACGCGGGGCTCGAACTCACGGACCGCGAGATCGTGACCTGGCTGAAGTCGGACACTTAACCGACTGCGCCACCCAGGCGCCCCTGTTTATTTATTTTTGAGAGAGAGGAATAGAGAGACAGATCATGAGTGGGGGAGGGACAGAGAGAGGGAGACAGAATCTGAAGCAGACTTCAGGCTCTGAGTTGTCAGCACAGAGCTTGGCATGGGGCTCGAACTCACACACCATGAGATCATGACCTGAGCTGAAGTCAGTCACTTAACCAACTGAGCCACCCAGGTGTCCCAACATTAAATTTTTTTTTTTCAATCTTGTACTTATGTCGTTAATGTAATTATGTCCATGGCAACTACACTCATTGTGGTGAGCACTGAGTAATGCCTAGAATTGTCCAATCACTAGGCTGTGCACCTAAAACTAATATAACATTGTATGTCAACTATCCTTCAATAAAAACTTTTAGAACTAATAATTAAAAGTAAAAAGTAAAATGGAGGCAGGAGGCCAGAGGGGGAGCTGTCACGTGATACCACTGGGTGCAGCCCTTTGCAGACCCAGGAGGAGGAGGTGGACTTTGCACTCTCCAACAGGAAGAAGCTCCCTTCACTACCCTGGCAGGAGGAAGATTTTCTCCTGGCCCAGCAACAGCCCCAGCCAATGAGGAGCCGTCACTACTCAGCCAATGAGAGGCCACCACTGTGGTCTCCGCCTACAGACTCTGGTCCAAAGCAGCCCTCCCAACTTCCCCTTTCCTCTGTATGAGCAAGCTCCTCTCCTTTGTTCTTCACACTTGCCTGTGGTTCACCATAGCTTGTTTGCCCCACATTGCAGTTCCTCTGCTATTCCTGAATAAACCCATTTTGCTGGTAAAATAACCAGACGTGTTATTTCCAAGGTCTACAGAACTAAAACTGATCTTTAAGAGTCTAGGGGATAAACCACAAAGTTAGACTTGAGTAATGGCACCTCCTTTTACTGGTCAGCTCTCAGGAAGTACGTGTTGCCTGGGGTAGGTTCTCCAGTGTTCTCCACGTTTACCTGAGTGAGCTTGCTTTTGCTGGTTGTGCACCTAACAGAAACGCAGAATACTTCTTGCTTCCTTTTCTGGATACTCTTTTCATCATCCTGTTTGGGCAGTGCATGCCATAATCATAAAAAGTTGGTTTTCATGCAGCCGACTTTTTCTTACCACTTCTTTTCCTAAGTAAACACCACCATCATTTTACTCAGGCCAAAAAGTTTGGAGTCATTTATGACTGATGTCTTCATTTTCTCCCACATTCTATATCCGGATGCTGTGCTGATGGGAACAACAGTGCAACTACCTGTTGGATCATATCACCTGTCATTTTCTGCCCTGCTGTCACCTGGCTAAGCCACCACCACTACTTATCTTGTCTGTTGAATGTGCTTCCTAACTGCTCCTGTGTCCACGCATACCTCTGGCAATCGATTATATGCAGGGAAGCTGGACTTGACCTTCTCAAATGTGAGTCACATAATGTCATTGCCCAGGACAAAACTCTCCAGTGACTTCTGATCAGAGCTAATATAAAACCCAACATCTATACCATGGCCTGCAAGACCTTCCATGCCCTAGCCCTGACTCCTCCCTGAATCTGCCTTTGACCGCCTTCCCTTCCGTTCACACAGTTCCTGCTGTAATTCTTTTTTTTTTTTTTAATTATTTTTAATGTTTATTTATTTTTGAGAGAGAGCAAGAGACAGAGTGCGAGTGGGGGAGGGGCAGAGAGGGAAGGAGACACAGAATCTGAAGCAGGCTCCAGGCTCCGGGCTGTCAGCACAGAGCCTGACGCGGGGCTCAAACCCATGAACCGCAAGATCGTGACCTGAGCCAAAGTTGGACGCTCAGCTGACTGAGCCACCCAGGTGCCTCCCTGCTGTAATTCTTCACATGCCAGTTCACCTCCCACCGGAGGGCCTCTGCATTTGCTACTTCCTCTCCTTAGAATGTTCTTTCCTCAGATATTTGCAAGACTCGCCTCCACTGCATTTAGAACTCTGCCAAGACATCACCTCCTCAGAGATGCCTTCCCTCAGCACCTCTGCTAAAACAGCAACTTCTTCATTACCAGCTCCTCTCCTTTACTTTTCCTCTTAGCACTTGTCACCGTCTGACATCCTATTATGTAATTATTTGTTTATGTATTTGCTATATCTGTGTACCAATCCCCCTCCCCATCTTGTTCACTGTTGTACCTACACTCCTACAACAGCATCTGGCCATATCATATGCTCAATAAGTTCAGTATTAGTTGAATGAATGCATCTTTTAAAAGTTTATTTATTTTGAGAAGGAGAGAGAGCGTGCGCGCAAGAGTGTGCATGAGTGGGGAAGGGCAGAGAGAGAAGGAGACAGAGAATCTCAAGCAGGCTCCATGCTGTCAGCGTAGAGCCCGGCTAGGGGTGGGGGAAGCGTGTGACGCTCGATCCCACAAACTGCAAGATCATGACCTGAGCCGAAATCAAGAGTTGGACGCTCAACCGACTGAGCCACCCAGGTGCCCCAGACGAATGCATCTTTGAAATTACTTGTGCTTATCACTTTTAAGTCTGTGTGAATTGAGACTGTGTAAGCAGTGGAGTGACCTAGGTGATAAGGTAGAAGACAGAGTTTCATTTCAAAGAGCAGCCTCCAAATGTGAAGCACCATGGGAAGTGTGTGGAAAGAGGCCTCAAGCGAGACACCAGAGTTCACGTGAGTGGGCAGACAGAGAACCAGAAGGGGAAGGTCCATTTGAAGAACTTTAAAGTTATGAGCTTACTTTTTAATTCTACTTAGAAGATGCCAGAGAAGTGAAGCAGATTTAGAAGATTTGCATCATTTTGTTATTGTCATTGTCGCTATCATTTCGCTCAAGAGAGTTTGCCAAGCACTTATTGGTATACGATGTTTTCCGTTTCATGACAAAACACAAGCCAAAGCAGTGTTAAGTCGGTAGGACAGAAAAATGAAATGGAATTACTGAATCGGGGGGCAAGGGAATAAAGAAAATTAGATCAATGCAGCAACACGCAGGAGGGGGAAAAGCAAAACTATAAAAGGCAAGATAAATGGAAAACATGAAGATATTAAAAATTAGACCAGCCATATCAAGGATCATTAAAAATTTTAATAGATGAAATTCTATTAAAATACAGAGAATCTCAGATTGCACTTAAAAAGTTGTAAGTTTTTATAAGACGCACATCTAAATAGAAAACATGAAGATATTAAAAATCAGACCAGCCATATCAAGGATCATTAAAAATTTAAATAGACTAGGGAAAAAAATTAAATGGACTAAATCCTATTAAGATACAAAGAATCTTGCATTGCCTTTTAAAACGTTATACGCTTTATACAAGAAGTATATCCAAAACAAAATTCCACACGAGGGCTGAGAACACAGGGATGGATACAGACAAGGAAAAATAAAAAGCAAGACTTGGCAATAGTCAAGGAAAAAAGCATTACTGGGACTAAAATAGGTGTTTATATTAGTAAAAAAGACATGTGAAGAAGATACAATAATAATGATTCTTTGTGAATTGGGCAACATAGATTTAAAATTGTAAGGCAAAAATTGTTGGAAGTACTAAGATGTGAGGGGTGCCTGGCTGACTCAGTTGGTGGAATGTGTGACTCCTGGTCCAGGGTCATGAGTTCAAGCCCCACGTTGGGTGTAGAGATTACTTAAAAATAAAATCTTAAAAAAAAAAAAAAAAAAAAAGAAGAAGAAATACTAAAATTTGACAAGGCAATGATAAATAAATACTTTAAATATTTTTAAAAATTAAAAGATCAAGTAAATAAGGAAAGGAAATTTATTGCAACTTCGTCTCAATAAATTTGAAAACATAGACATGATTGGAAATGTCTTTTTAGAAAAACCTAAAACAGATTTTAGGAAAATCTGTTGCAGATAATAGGAAAAAAAAAAAAGAAAGAAAGAAAAAGGAAGAATTTCAATTCATTCTAGAAGGCTAGCATAACCTTGATCACAAGATTGGGCAGAACCAGAGAGGAAAACTATAAACATAGATGCAAAAATGCCAAATAAAACATGAGCAAATTGAATCCAGCAATCAATTAAAAGCTTAGTATACAAGGAGACATAAAATGGTGAAATCTATCACCAATGAAGTTCACAACACTAAGAGATGAACAGAAACACAGAAGTATTTCAACAGCAGCACCAGCGGGTCCTGAAACACAGCTGGTAACCTGAGAGCAAAGGTCCCCACACTGGGGGTCATGCTAAAACACTCATTCTTTTGAACTCAGGAACCAGACCAGAGCGAGGGCCTCATGACTGCTGGTCACTGTCCTGGGGGCCGTAGCCAGTGCAATGAACACAGGACAACAAATGACATCTATAAAAGGAAGTGGTAACTCACCATCATTTACAGATGGCATGACGGCTACTGACAAAATCTACAAGAAGGAACTGAAAAACTAAGACTTTTCGATAAAAAGAGCAGACTAGGATAACCAGTTATAAGTAAAACACAAACATTAATAACACTAACAATAATGATACTAAATTAGAAAATTCAGGGGCGCCTGGGTAGTTCAGTCAGTTAAGCGTCTGACGTTGGCTTAGGTCATGACCACATGGGCAGTTTGTTCGAGCCCCACGTCAGGCTCTGTGCTGACAGCTCGGAGCCTGGAGCCTGCTTCAGATTCTGTGTCTTCCTCTCTCTCTGTCCCTCTCCGGCTCATTTTGTCTCTCTCAAAAAATAAACATAAAAAAAAAAGAAGAAAATTTAATGGAAAAGAAGAATTCTGATTCAATAGCAAAAAAAAACTCCAAAAACACAAAAACTCAAAACACAAAGTATTTAGGAATAAACACAACAATAGATGTTATTTGTTATCTGTAAAGGAACTTTCCAAAACTTATTCAAGAACATGATGGATACTGAATAAATGGATATTGATGTTGGTTCCTGACAGAAGGACTCATTATTAAAATTCCAAATTGATCCAGAAATTCAATGCAATTTTAAATAAAATCCTAAAGGGTCTTTAATTGTATATAGTATAAGCTGATTCTAAAGTTTATTTGGAACAGTGGAGTGTGGGAGAACAGCCAAATATATTTTAAAGAAGAAAAGTGATGACAGGGGAAACCTGCCCTCTGAAATATCAACATTTACTAGAATAAAAGTACAGTAATTAAACTGGCATACGAAGAAATAGAGTCAAACAGAAAAAATCAGAAACAAGTCAGCTCATAGTGCACTTGATAAGGATTAAGTTTCAAGTTAGTGGGGAAAAGAAGGCAAAACATAGATTTTCTCCCACCTCTTTGTTTTGTTTTGTTTTGTTTTGTTTTGTTTTGTTTTGTTTTTGTCAAGGTATAATTGACATATAATATTAGTTTCATGAGGTAAAGATTTAAATATGAAAAATAAAACTGTGGCCGCAGCAACTTCTTATTCAACACGTCTCTGGAGGCAAGGGAAACAAAAGCAAAAATGAACTACTGGGACCTCATCAAAATAAAAAGCTTCTGCACAGCAAAGGAAACCATCAGCAAAACTAAAAGGCAACTGATGGAATGAGAGAAGATACTTGCAAATGACATTGCAGATAAAGTGTTAGTATCCAAAATCTGTAAAGAACTTATCAAACTCAACACCCAAAAAACAAATAATCCAGTGAAGAAATGGGCAAAAGACATGAATAGACACTTCTCCAAAGAAGACATCCAGATGGCCAACCGACACATGAAAAAATGCTCAATATCACTCATCATCAGGGAAACACAAATCAAAACCACAATAAGACACCACCTCACACCTGTCAGAATGGATAACATTAACAACTCAGGCAACAACAGATGTTGACAAGGATGCAGAAAGGGGGAACACTTTTGCACTGCTAGTGGGAATGCAAACCGGTGCAGCCATTCTGGAAAACAATATGGAGGTTCCTCAAAAAACTAAAAATAGAACTACCCTATGACCCAGCAATTGCACTATTAGATATTTATCCAAGGGATACAGGTGTGCTGTTTCAAAGGGGCACATGCACCCCCATGTTTATAGCAGCACTATCAACAAGAGTCAAAGTATGGAAAGAGCCCAAATGTCCATCGACAGATGAATGGGTAAAGAAGATGTGGTATATAGATACAATGGAGTATTACTCGGCAATCAAAAAGAATGAAATCTTGCCATTTGCAATGACAAATGGATGGAACTGGAGGGTATCATGCTAAGCGAAATTAGTCAGAGAAAGACAAATATCATATGACTTCACTCATATGAGGACTTTAGATCAAAACAGATGAACATAAGGAAAAGGAAGCAAAAATAATATAAAAACAAGGAGGGAGACAAAACATAACAGACTCTTAAATATGGAGGACAGAGGGTTACTAGACGGGTTGTGGGAGGCAGGACGGGCTAAATGGATAAAGGGCATTAAGGAATCTTCTCCTGAAATCACTGTTGCACTATATGCTAACTAAGATATAAATTAAACAATAAATAAACTTAAAAAAAGGAAGAAAACTGAAAAACACCATAAGGAAATGTAAGAGGACATTTTTGTAATTTAGGTCTATGGAGAAGGCTCCTCTCAACACCATCCAGAAGCCATAAAAAGTTTCAGATTTGCCTACAGAAAAAAATTTACATTTCTGTTCAATAGGAGAGATCATAAATAAAGTTTAAAAGTGACCATCTAGAAAAAGCATAGAATGATAAAAATAACAGCCAACATAATATAGGTGTTATTATTTGCCAGGAATTATGCTAAGCATTTTACACAAATTATCTAATTACAAGTGATAGGTATTATTATTACTAATATTATGCCATTTTAGAGAAGGGAAAACTGAGACTAAGCAAGGTCACATAAATACTAACTAGGTTAATATCCGTAATTGGCATTTGTTGCTTTGTGTTGTTCAAGTCTTCCCATTCTCTGGTCTCATTACTCCTTGGACATGTGAACAAAGCCAGCTAGAATCTTTTTGGCTTTGGTTTTAGAGGAGAATGGACCTTACCTTTGGGTTTAGAAAGCTTGAAGGATGTGAATTTGAAGTTTTCAGTGGCCATCGATGTTTCTAGCTACATAAAGAACATCTAACTCCAGAAGGATTGGATCACAAAAGAGATGAGCAGAGGTGAAAAGTGAATGGAAGAAAGTTTTGACCTAATTATTTGGGTCTCTCAATCCACCTGTGCCTGAATTATGGGAATCAGTAAACTCCCTCTGGAGCTAATTTGGATGGGTTATCTGACCCTTAGAGTGCAATATCCACAGTATATAAAGACTCCATCTACTACTTAAGGAGAAAAAGGACAAACAAGTTAATGGTACAATGTACAAAGGATATGATTAGAAACTCGATGAAGCAATAGCAGCAGGGGTTAATTCTGGAACTCTTATCTGGGGAATCCAAGCCTCTCTGCGGTGGAGGACCGCACACAATTTTTATCTGCGCCTCCCAGGGTCTCCCCGGTGCTAAAAATCCACATAGTGAATGTCCAGTTGGATGTGCAGACAGTTTATCTTAGGATCACTTCTGCCTTATTATATGGACCTCTGGTTTGGCTCTACGATGATAAGAAATACTATGCCTTGGATATGTAGTTAGAAAAGATGAGAAATCATTAATGGTTTATTGTTTCTGCAATATTTAAGAACTGAGAAAAGACTTCCCCCATCCTGGCTTCTGTGAGCATCATGGAGGTGTGGGGCCTTAAGTGTGCTACAGAAGGGGTGTTGGTAATTAACTGGCTCTTTCTTGCAAGGTCTTTGCCCTCCCCGGTGGCTTGCTACGGAGCCTATAATGAAGCTGATAGCGACTGGAGGCACGATGTTTCCCCCTTAATGCATGGCTTCTTTGGAATCGAATCAATTACAGAGTTTTATTTTATTGCATCTCTCCAAATTGGCTGTGGGATGATGCTTCTTTGGTGTTGGGGGAAAAAAAAAAAAAAAGTCCCTGGATACGAGATTGATGTAGAGCAGAGAAAGGAATGTCACCAGCTGAGTATTGTGACACAAATTGGGCACTGTGACAACTGAATGCAAAAGTTTATTGAAAACCTACTCTGTGCACAGTGCGGAGGGCTCCAAATGAGTAGAGAACAATCTTGCTCTCAAAAAGCTTTCAGTCTAGTCTGGGAGAGAAGAAAGGGGACGGGGAAGAAACGGCAGTTGCTTCTGATTCATCAACAGAGAGGGTGAGGACAAAGACAGAAGAGTGTGTGTGAGCAGGGAACCGAGAGAGCTCGTTCTAGAAGGGGAGATATCGAAAGCCTTTTTTTTTTTAATTAATTAATTTATTTTGAGAGAGACAGAGTACAAGCAGGGGAGGGGCAGAGAGAGGGAGAGGGAATCCGTAGCAGGCTCAGCCCTGTCAGCACAGAGCCCGACTAGGGGCTTGATCCCATGAACTGTGAGATCTGGACCTGAGCCAAAGGCAAGACTTGGACGCTTAAGTGCCTGAGCCACCCAGGCGCTCCTAGGGTGACTTTTGTTTTTATCTTGATCTCATTTATATTGTAGGCTTTTTCTCAAATAGCTGCCGATTCCTGGTATCACTGCGATTTAAGAGTTAGTGCAAGAGCTTGCTATGAGACCTTGTCGTCGTTAATTAATGACAGGCTTTACTTCAGGGTGAAGCTGGTAATTCTGCTTCTGTGTTCTGACATTTAGGAGTCCACTGTTTTACCCCCAAGTGCCAACCCCCATACTAGATCACTAGTCACTTCTCCCCAGCCCATGATTTCTTTTCTTTAGAAAAGATGTCTCCTTTTTTAAGCAATAATATTTCTTTTGCTCCAAGTGTTTTCAACTGCTATTTATTTATTTATTTATTTATTTTCAACGTTTATTTATTTTTGGGACAGAGAGAGACAGAGCATGAACGGGGGAGGGGCAGAGAGAGAGGGAGACACAGAATCGGAAACAGGCTCCAGGCTCCGAGCCATCAGCCCAGAGCCCGACGCGGGGCTTGAACTCACGGACAGTGAGATCGTGACCTGGCTGAAGTCGGACGCTTAACCGACTGCGCCACCCAGGCGCCCCTCAACTGCTATTTAAATAATCTTGTATGAAAGGGAGATGAGTGTGTATAGTTGATCTGCTATTTGAACCAGAGATTTTTTCTTTAGCTCTTAAACTGGACTAGACCAAAAACGAACAGGTATTCAGATACTTACTTATACAGTGTTTCAGAATGTGCTAGGTTGTAGAAGTATTATTCTAGGAGCTTGAAGTTGCATGCAAGGCTCTTTAGGAAAGAGAGTACCCACTGTGTGTGGGCTTTTTACAACATTTGGAGGATTAGGAAAGGTGTCACAAAAAACTCACGCATGTGATACACGCTGGTAAAAATACTCAGCTGGGGAGAGCATGACTTAAGTGAAAGGCCCCCTTCCCCTCTTCTTCAGCTCCATATTTCAGAGATAATTACTGGCAAGTCTCTTTTGTGTCCTCCTTGACTTCTGTGCAAATATGTTTCTCTTTGTCCATAATGTGCTCATGTTCAGTTTTACACAGTTGGATCATTCAGCGTGTATTGCTTTGTGATTTGCTTTGGTCACCGGACAGTGTAGTTTTGGACATTTTTCTGTTTTAGCATGTACACATCTCTCTCTCTTTCTCTCGCTCTCTCTCTTCAAAGGCTGCATAATATTCATCAGCCATTATGAATCAAGTGCTTGCTTTATTGCAAGGCATATTCTAGATTCTGGGGCTTCAGTAGTAAACAAGAGAGACCAAGCCCTGGCCTTCATGGACCAAAATTCAATGGTGAGAGATACAAAATAAATGCATTCCTTGTCATTCACTTCAGACAGTGGAAAATGCTATAAAGAGAATACATTATAGTAATGGTATTGACAGTATCTGCTGATGTTGCTGGGAGAACATGAGGTGTGTTGCCGGGGGTAGTCAGAAAGGTCTTCCTGCAGTAAGGACACTGAAATAGACCCAAATGATACGGAGGCAGTTGGGAGAAAATTTAGGAAGAATAGGGTTCATTGTGAAGGCTCTTAGACGAGGAGAGTGCGTCATACTCAAGGGACCCTCCTGCCTCCTGAAGTAAAAGGCTGATGTTATGGGACAATGAGAAGTGAACTTAGAGGAGATCACGTCTGATAGGTAAGCAGGGGTCTGGTCGTACAGTGCCCTGCATGCCGTGGTGAGGAGCCGGGTTTTGTTCTCAGTGCAGTGGAAGCCAGTGGGGGACTCTGAACGGGGGGACCAATAAGGCTAGAGCCCTACATCTGTGCTGACAGGGCAGAGCCTGCTTGGGGTTCTGTCTCCCTCCCTCTCTGCCCTTCCCCTGCCTGTGTTCTCTCTCTCTCTCAGAATAAATAAACTTAAAAAAAAGAGAGGCTTTGATATCTCCCCTTCTAGAATGAGCTCTCCCAGTTCCTGCTCACACACACTCTTTTTTTTTTTAATGTTTATTTATTTATTTTTTTTAATTTTTTTTTTCAAAGTTTATTTATTTTTGGGACAGAGAGAGACAGAGCATGAGCGGGGGAGGGGCAGAGAGAGAGGGAGACACAGAATCGGAAACAGGATCCAGGCTCCGAGCCATCAGCCCAGAGCCCGACGCGGGGCTTGAACTCACAGACGGTGAGATCGTGACCTGGCTGAAGTCGGACGCTTAACCGACTGCGCCATCCAGGCGCCCCTAATGTTTATTTATTTTTGAGACAGAGAGAGACAAAGCATGAGCAGGGAAGGGGCAGAGAGAGAGGGAGACAGAGAATGTGAAGCAGGCTCCAGGCTCTGAGCTGTCAGCACAGAGTCCGACATGGGGCTCAAACTCACGAGCTGTGAGATCATGACCTGAGCCCAAGTTGGACGCCCAACCGACTGAGCCACCCAGGCACCTCTCACACACACTCTTTCATCTTTGTCCTCACCCTCTGTGTTGATGAATCAGAAGCGACCACCATACAGTTTTCCATCGAACCCACAAACTGCGAGATCATGACCTGAGCTGAAGTCAGGAGTCAGCCGCTTAACTGACTGAGCCACCCAGATGCCCCCAAAGCCTATTTTGGACATGTGTTTCTTTGGGACAGGAAGGAAGAAGTTTAAGATAAGTACAGATGTATATACACCTATGTGATACTAACCCCAAGCTGAATTTAATTCAGGTCCATTTTGTCTCTTTAAACATGATGCAATGGCCTGAAAGCAATGATGATCTATTAGCTTGGAACCCTATGATTCCTGGTTCTACTAAAAGGAACCTGAGCTCCTTGGAAAACCATTATTCCAGGCACAGGGCAGAAAAATTTCAAAGACTAATAAAGACAAGTCAAAATAGTATAGGACAAATCTGCAAAGGCATCACTGATTAAATCTGGGATAATTTTAGCATCAAAAAAACTAGGAATGCAATGAATTAAAACACACCAAACATACAACAATCTACAAGTTCACACTCAGGACATTTTTTTTCATAGTTATAGTATGAGGTGGCTTAGGGAAGTCATTCATTAACCTGGTAGCAGGAAGGAATCAAGTATTTACCCTGCCTTTCCAAGCATGAGGGGAAATTCTTCTCTATGTAAGAATCGTGGCCTGGGTGGCTCAGTTGGTTGAGTGTCTGTCTGACTCTTGGGTTCGTCTCAGGTCACGGTCTCAGGATCGTGAGATTGAATCCCTATTGGCCCTCACTGGGTGGGGAGACTGCTTGGGATTCTCTCTCTCTCTCTCTCTCTCTCTCTCTCTCTCTCTCTTTCTCTGTCCCTCCCCAGCTTGCACGCTCTCTATCTCTTTCTCTCTCTCTCTCAAATAAGTAAACATTAAAAAAAAAAAAGGAGAAATCATGTCACAGTGATGAAAACATTAAAATACCACCATTAGGAACCCCTAATGAAATAATCATTCTAAGCCATGATCATTCGTGTCTGCTGAAACCATAAGGTGAAATGATGTCTGAGAGTTGGCCCAGTAAAATGTAGAGAACGCATCATGGATGTGTGGGGCCTCCTATACTCTTCTGCTTTTGTGAATTGTTGAGAATTTCCGTAATAGAATTAAAAAAAAAAATCCTGCTTCTGATTTCTCCTCTATGAAATATTTCCTGCCTACAGGGCAGGGTTATGCAGCTCACTCTTTATCTCCGAGGATCTTTGGAAATAAAGAGACCCACGCCTCTCGGCAGAGTTTTCCAAAATAGAGACGAGCCACCTATTTTCGTGGAGCCCAGGACACTGTGGGTTAACGGCTGGTCCCTGGCGGCTGAGTGGGGGCCCCACAGCTGCCAGCAATTAGGCTAGCTGGCAGTCCCCTTGGGAAACTCCTGCTGCCTGATTAGGACTAATTGCTAACCAGCATCTAAGTCCCCGATCCATAGAAAAGGAAATGCATTAGGGGGAGGCTGGGCAGGGAGGGCCTGCCCTCTGGTCAGTCTGCCTGTGCGCGGATATACAGTCGTGTTCTCGAGCCTTGCCCGCGTGCTCCAAATGCACCCCACCCTACCAGTGTCACTGGAAATATTACACTGTGAAACCCTCTCGTGGTGTCCTTTGGACCCTGATTTTGGTCTGCAGCCGGAAGATGCCTGTTTCTGCGGAGAACGGCATTTGACCATTGTTTCTTGGAGATATGAACGCGTCACGGGAGTGTGGCCGAGGGCACGTCCGCCTGGGGAGCCCAGGAGAGGAAGGCTTCGTGCAGGTGTGGGCTGTTAGCCGAGTATCTGAGTTGGGGCGGTTTTTCTTTATTAAGTAGGCTCAGTTTAGACACTCCCCAGCAGCCACAGAAAAAACTTCAGATCCGTGATGGTCAGAAATTTGTGATTGGACACCAGACAGGAGGGCAGTGTTCATGGGAACCATTTCAACCAACCGTGCCGGGTCCTGAGAGCACAAAGATGGAGAAGACCCGGTCCTTACCCTCAAGGAGCCTACGCCCTATTCCAAGTTCAAAACCAGAAGGCCCACCGAAAGTGCTAATACAGCAGAACGAGGAGCACGTCTACTCCACCACCACCAAATTAAATGTTCTCATTTTGATGAATTTCTCATTACAATGAAACACACACACACTTTTCAGTTTTAACCTATTTTGAAATTCAAGGTGTTTTTTTTTTCTTTTTTTTTTTTTTTTTTTTTTTTTTTTGAGAGAGCGAGTACAAGCACACCTGTGAGCAGGAAGGGGCGAGAGCTAGAGAATCCCAAGCAGGCCCCGCACTAAGGGCAGAGCCTGATGTAGGGCTCGATCTCACGACCCTGAGATCATGACCCGAGCTGAAATCAAGGGTTGGACTCCACTGACTGAACCACCTAGATGCCCCAAATTCAAGGGTCTTACAATCAAGTATGGATTGTACTAGTTGAGAGAATACATCGTGAGCTAACTTTATTTTTTTTAAGATTTGATTTTTAAGGGGTGTCTGGCTGCCTCACTCAGAAGAGTCCACAGCTCTTAATCTCAGGATTGTGAGTTCGAGCCCCACGTTACGTGTAGAGATTACTCAAATAAATAAATTAAAAAAAAAAAAAAGATTTTATTTTTAACTACACCCAATCTACACCCAACGTGGGGCAGCTGGGACTCACAATCCCGAGATCAAGAGTCACATGCTCTACTGAGCCAGCCAGGTGCTCCCATGAGTTTCCTTTAGGTAAGTTTCACAGATAAATCAGGAGTCCCATAAAGTAAAAGTACCTCCGTAGATTATACAAAGACTAAATTCAAGCTATGAACTTGTTCCTCCAGAAATAACATGCCTTGGAAGACAAGACAAGGGAAGAACCATACCATTATTTGCAACTTTTTGCAGAGGCAAATTCTTGGACCCTCTTGCACTAGAAGCATAAGAAGTCTGAAAGGTATTAAAGTAAAATTATTGTAAAGAAAAAAAAACAACATGACGATATGTTCCTAACTTGTTATTTACCTCAAATGTAAGAGTTTTAAAATCAAGTTCATTACAAACAATTCATTTAATTAAAGAAAGCCAGCCATCAGCAACTTATTAAAGCCCCAGGGGACATAGGAAATAATTAAACTGCATTTCTGTCAAAATAGTCTAAAGATTCAGATTTTCCCAAAGTTCTAGCGTATTGCTGTTCAGTTTAGACTTAAGACGATTGTGGATCGCGATCACGTTGCAGAGCGATCCTTAAACGCCCAAGAGGCTTTCTTTTCAGGCAAGTGCTGCCAAAGGGAAAGAAGAAAACTCAGTGGGGATGATCTGGGTTGTGTCACACAGTTTTGTCTGTGAGGTTATTGGTTATCAAATATTCAAAAGACTGTTGGGCAGAAGTAAATTCTTACTACTATTTTGTGTTGCTGAATTGGGACGAGGTCACGCAGGCACCCGAAAGTGGCAGATGAATTTCAGTGACTTGCCTCAGGAAACCAGCAAGAGAAGAGAACTTGTCGGTGAATAGCAAACTCACTTTAAATAAAAAAGTATTTATTTTGCGAGAGTGCATGCATGTGTGTGCACATGTGCAGGGGAGGGGCAGAGAGAGAGGGAGAGACAGAATCCCAAGCAGGCTCCCTGCTGTCAGCCCAGAGCCCAGTGTGCAGCTCAATGTCACGAGTCGTGAGATGACGGCCTGAGCTGAGATCAAGAGTCCCGACACTTAACCGACGGAGCCAGGTGCCCCAAACTTACTTTTTTAAAGTTTTTTTTTTTTTCAGAGTGTTTTTTAAAAATTCCAATTATAGAGTAAGGACACTGGTTTTATAAACTACAAAGGAAAACAAACCTCGTTTTATGCTCACAACTCACTCTCTGTTATTTGATACCCACCCCCTGACAAAACAAAAACAAAACCAAAACCAAAACCAAAACCAAAACCAAAAACAAACAAAACCAAAAACAAGTGTCTCTTGTTACATTGGCCAGTTCAGCAGGAGGCAGGGAAAGAACATGATTTGCCCAGGATCATATGACTTATTGGAGCAAAGCTGGGCCTGGAATCTGATTCTCTCGTTTCTAATCCAATGCTTGCCCCTTACTCTTCTTCTGACCTTGCTATTTCCACCCCCCTCCCCCAATGTGGTCTTTTTATTCTTTACTTCTTTTTCTTTTATTTCCTACTTAATTCCGTTTCTCAGTTAGAGGCTTTTGATTTCTTCCCTCTACTGAGTTCTTCCCTTTCCAATTACATGAATTTCCTGTACTCTAGGAGTGGTTGAGCAGCCCAGAAATCTGGGTGTGAGAGGGCCCGGACAGAGCCTTCAACAAAGGTGTCAGGTATTAGAGATGGGCTATGTCACATCAGAAGGACAAACGTACTGTTTGGTAACTAGAATACCAAACTTTGTACGTGTGATCAGACACTTCCGTTGAGTGCAGTTATTAAGAACTCTAAAGTAAAAATCCACATCCTCCAAGGTCTTGATTTTTCACATTCTGTTTTTACAAACTTTTAATTTTTTTAATGTTTATTTATTTTTGAGAGACAGCGAGCGAGCATGAGTGGGGGAGGGGAAGAGAGACAGGGAGACACAGAATCTGAAGCAGGCTCCAGGCTCCAAGCTGTCATCAGGCTCCCACCTGATGTGGGGCTTGAATCCATGAACGGTGAGATCATGACCTGAGCCAAAGTCAGATGCTCAACCAAGTGAGCTCCCCAGGCACCCGTTTTTACAAACTTTTAAAGGAAGCACTGACGATCTCAGTTTAAAGTGGAGAATCTGGAGTACAGGTGATGTTTAAACTGCTCTCCCTCGGGGCGCCTGGGGAGCTCAGTCGGTTAAGCACATCCGACTTCAGCTCAGGTTATGATCTCACAGGTGGAGAGTTCGAGCCCCACGTCAGGCTCTGTGCTGACAGCTCAGAGCCCGGAGCTGCTTCGGATTCCGTGTCTCCCTCTCTCTCTGCCCCTCCCCTGCTCATGCTCTGTTTCTGTCTCAAAAATAAATAAAAACATTAAAAAAAAATAAACTGCTCTCCCTCTCCGTTCACCTTCCTCAGTGGAGCAGGGCTTGCTGGCCACGTACTACTCTGCTTTGATTCCACTGTCCTTGTTCGAACTCCTGTCATTCTAAGAATCCCCAAATCTTCCTTCTGAAAGTGGTGGTTTAGCTTCACGGCGCACAGAACGCTTACACGTAGAAACATTCAACACACTGGATGAGGTTAAGTGACGGCAGTAGATTCAAGAGTTAACGGAAAACAAGGGATTCAAGAAGGGGACTGAAGCAGCCAAGCAGAGACCTTGAGGAAGCCCCGAGGACTGGACTCTGGCCCAGGAAAGGAAGCTTCAAGATTCAAAGTCTGAAATCTTGGCAAAACACTCATATTCCACAGTTGGGTGAAGCAGAATACTGTCAAAAATTAGGTAACTACCTTCCCAATCTTCTAAAACATTCTCACTGGATATATGTATTTTATTTTAATTTTATTTCTTCCGTAACAGCTTGATCGAGTGGCCTTATTCCTGATCTCAGAGGAAGAGCTTTCTTTCAGCCTTTCACCACTGGGGATGCTGGTCGCTGTGGGCTTGTCATGTGGCCTTGATTATGTTGAAGTATGTCCTCTCTATAGCCATTTGTTAAGAGTTTGTTAGAAATGGACGTTGAATTTGGTCAAATGCTTTTTAGGCATCTATTGAGATAACTGCATGACTTTATCCTCCATTCTGTAAATGTGGTTGTCACAGTGACTGATGTGCACACAGCCACCCCTGCACCCCTGGGATAAAACCCACTGGATCGCGGTGTGTGATCTTTTTAGTGCACGGTACCTTCACTTAGCTCATACTTCGTTGAGGGTTCTTGCACCCATTTTTGTCAGGAATACTGACCTATAGTTTTCTTTTCTTGTCGTGTCTCTTCTGGTTTTGATATCAGTTTTTGATATTTGCTGGCCTTGTAAAGTGAGTTTAGAAGGGTTCCCTCTTCTGGTTTTGTTTTTTTTATTTTGAAAGGATTGGTACTGGTTCTTCTTTAATTCCCCTTTAAAACTATTTGATTATTGTCTTAATTTGGTTATTATTATTATTTTTTTTTTTATGATTTCTACTTCCTTGGGGTGCCTGGGTGGCTCAGTTGATTAGGTGTCTGACTTCAGCTCAGGTCATGATCTCACTGCTCATGAGTTCGAGCCCCATGTCGGGCTCTGTGCTGACAGCTCAGAGCCTGGAGCCTGCTTCGGATTCTGTGTCTGCGTCTCTCTCTCCGCCCCTAACCCACTCACGATCTGTCTCTTTCTCTCAAAAACAAACAAACAAAAAAAGATTTCTACTTCCTTATCGATATTCTCCATTTGATTAGACAGTGTCATTATGACTTCCTTAATTCTTTAAGCATTTTTTTCAGTTCTTTGAATACATTTGTAGCTGACTTTTGCCTACTCGTGCAGCATCCGGCTCCTGTCATAGACAGTTTGCTACCTGCCCTTTCTCATGTGTATGGGCCACACTGTCCTGTTTCTTTGCAAAATTGGTCAATTTTCTTGCCATAAGTGATACTTCAGATAACATAGTAGCTCCAGTGCTGATCTCCCCTCCCCCACCCCTCAAGGCCTGTTATTTCTGCTTATTTTCTTAGTGGTTTGGCTGGACTGTCTTCCTAAAATCTATTATTCCCCTCTGCAGTGCGTGACCTCTGAAGGCGCCCATCAGAAGGCACAGCCCCAGGCGTGTGGTCACCTCTCCTGATGTCTCAGTTAAGCCTGCCTGTCACTTCTGGTATCACACCCAGCTGTTAGTTTTCACTAATTGCTGGCAAATCCTGGGTTGTTTTCAGTGAGATCCTGGGGCATACATTTCCCCACAATGGGATCCAATTAAATTCAGGCCCCTTTGCAGGAAGTAGAGTTTGAGGCCAGACTCGGAGTTTTGTTCTCATGCCAGTAGGGGCTCTTCGCAGCTGCCTCATTCCCTGGTTCCCTCTGGTAAACTTCTAGCTGATTCAGAATTTAGCTTTTCCCTCTGCCGAATATACCAGTCTCCTCTTTTTTTTTTTTTTTGTTTTTAAAGTTCATTTATGGGGCGCCTGGGTGGCGCAGTCGGTTAAGCGTCCGACTTCAGCCAGGTCACGGTCTCGCGGTCCGTGAGTTCGAGCCCCGCGTCGGGCTCTGGGCTGATGGCTCAGAGCCTGGAGCCTGTTTCCGATTCTGTGTCTCCCTCTCTCTCTGCCCCTCCCCCCTTCATGCTCTGTCTCTCTCTGTCTCAAAAATGAATAAACATAAAAAAAAAAAAATTTAGGGGCGCCTGGGTGGCACAGTCGGTTAAGCGTCCGACTTCAGCCAGGTCACGATCTCGCGGTCCGTGAGTTCGAGCCCCGCGTCGGGCTCTGGGCTGATGGCTCAGAGCCTGGAGCCAGTTTCCGATTCTGTGTCTCCCTCTCTCTCTGCCCCTCCCCCGTTCATGTTCTGTCTCTCTCTGTCCCAAAAATAAATAAACGTTGAAAAAAAAAAAAATTAAAAAAAAAAAAAAAAAATTAAAAAAAAAAAAAAAAAAAAATTTAAAGTTCATTTATTTTGACAGACAGAGAGAGTGAACAGAAAGGGGCAGAGAGAGAGGGAGACAGAATCCCAAGCAGGCTCCACACTGCCAGCGCAGAGCCTAATGCAGGGCTCAAACTCACGGACTATGAGATCATGACCTGAGCCAAAGTCAGATGCTCAACCAACCGAGCCACGCGGGTGCCTCCTGGACAGCTGCTCTCTTCAAAGCAATGTTTACCAGTTACAGAGAGTTCACTCAGGAGGTCTGCACAGAGCCGTAAAACCACTATTCCAGAAGTCATCTCAATGGATTAGATTTTTTTTTTTTTTTAAGCCTCATATTCTATTTAAGACAAATTGTATCCTAAGGCTTGGAAGGGACCTCTAGTATCAGTAAGATCAATCCGTCAATTAATGAAGACATTAACATTCTCGATATTCGTAGTCCCTTAATCTCTGCCTGGTGACAAGTTATTCATGACTTCCTACACAGGCAACTGGTTTGCTGCTGGACAGCTTAAATAAATAAGTTCACTGTGACCTGAAATATGCCTGTAATTGATAATATTTGGAAAGCATATACATTGTCTAATCCTTGTATTACACAATCCTTCATATATTTGAGGCCAAGCATCAAATTTTCCTTTACTCTTTTTTTTTTAAGTTTATTTTATTTATTTTTGAGAGAGACAGGGAGAGAACATGGGGGGTGGTGCGGAGAAGAGGGAGAGAGAGAGAATCCCAAGCAGGCCCAGTGCTGTCAGCATGAAGCCTGATGCGGGGCTTGAACCCACGAACCATGAGATCACGACCTGACCCGAAATTAAGAGTCCGATGCTTAACCAACTGAGCCACCCAGGCACCCTACTCTTTTCTTAATTAAATACAAAAACCTAAACGAGATCAGAGTAATTCAGTGCATGAGACTATTATTTTCGATACAGACAGGTAGGAAGTAGATAGATACATGCATAGGTTAATATAGACAGATGATTAGAAGAAGGCCTTCCAAAAGACTTGCAGAATTGAAAGATTCCATTTAACCAGCTAACATTTGGGCACTTTGTTCCATAGTGCACTCCTACGCCTGGTGGTTCCCCAGTACCAGTGGAAACCAAAGGGGGGGTCAGGTGAGGGGTTTCCTAGGGGAGATTCCCAATCCTCATTCAGATGCATCACCCTTCCAGTCAGTGTAGGTGCCCTCACAGCCTTTTCTTTTCTCCCTCAATAAAGACAAAAAGAAAGACTGTGGTGCAAACTACTCACAACACTTTCTAGGTCTTAGGTGACCAGAGCTGCTCAAAAGCGGACATTAAATTAAGCCTGCATCTAAGCTAGACAGTATTTAGCTGAAGACTTTTTGTTTTTCTTCACTATGTCATGTTAAAACATATTTGAAATTTACATTTGGAGCCAGAATTTTAAAGGGCATCAGGAGGTTTTCCATTGGTACTGTGCCGTAGTAAGTTGGTATCCTCCTCCAAGTTCCATTTTTCCAAAGAATAAAACCTTATAACGGGATAGAATTTCAGCCTGGAGTTTCATCTCTATAAGTACTATTGAGTTCCACTATGGGTTACAGGCAAATCCTTGCTTCTAATGTAAAAGAGCCAACATTTTTTGGTTTGAATACTCTCAAATGCAGTGGATTCACATGTGATATTTGACTTCCTAGTCTTGCCCCATTTTCCCATCACAAATAGCTTCTTATTGGGAAAAAAGGAGGCTGAGTCTTATTTTGTGTTGAAATAACAGGGATACCTGGTAGAGAGAAGGCACAATGGCTCTATGGGCTAGAAAATGGAGATAAAGAAAAAAAGTTTCAGGAATAGCGTAGATTTTAGGGTAGCACAGAGAAGTCTGAAAATCCCAAATTCTCCAAGGCAATGATTATCAAAGTGCAATCCCAGACCAACATCAAAAGGACTACCTGGGGGCTTGTTAGAAATACAGAATCTCAGACCCTACCCCAGACTCATAGAATTAAAACATATATTTTTTTAAAAAGTTGGTAATTTGTATGCACATAAAAGCTTGAGAAACACTGGTAAAAACATCAAGAGTTTTATTTTTCTATGCCACATGGTCTTGCTTTATGTAGGACTCTTAAAAATATCTCTTATTTAATTTTTTTTAACGTTTATTATCAAGAGACAGAGCATGAGCGGGGGAGGGGCACAGAGTGGGGAGACACAGAATCAGAAGCAGGCTCCAGGCTCTGAGCTGTCAGCACAGAGCCGGACGTGGGGCTCGAACTCACAAACCGTGAGAGATCATGACCTGAGCCAAAGTTGGCTACTTAACTGACTGAGCCATCCACACACCCCTATCTAGGACTGTCTCTCTTTTTAAAAAAATGTTTTATTTATTTTTGAGAGAGAGAGAGAGAACCATTAGGGGAGGGTCAGAAAGAGAGGGAGACACAGAATCTGAAGCAGGCTCCAGGCTCTGAGCTGTCAGCACAGAGCCTGAAGCAGGGCTCAGACTCACAAATCAGGAGATCATGACCTCAGCCAAAGTCAACGCTTAACCAACTGATTCACCCAGGTGCCCCTAGGGCTCTCTTAATAGACACCCTAAAGTGTAGTTGGACGTAGGAAGTATTTGGAAGAGGACTTATGATCACATAGGATAAGGTGGTGATATATGCTGTTCCTTTCTTAGTTTACAGCTTATCCTAATGACTCAGTCAAGGAATGTTTAATAAACTCCTATGAGCAAGATACCAAGACATGTGTTCGGTAAGATAGGTGTATATTTTTACAAAACCTTAATTTTGCGATTGGGAGATAGGGTATTCTCAACATAGGAGGCAATCCCAACAGCATCCTGCTAGACTCTAATATTCTAAACATTTTTAGACTCCAACTAGCTGTCATGAAAAAGGGACATGTTGCTTTAATAAATGTTTCATTCAACCAAATGTAAAACACACGTTATTATATGGAATTAGATTTGTTCTTTCCCTGTGCACATCTTGCTCTTCATTAGATGAAGCAAATTTAAATGCCACATTGAAAATTCAAGAGTAATTTCAGAAGCTTTCTGTTACACAAATACTTTAAGTTTTAATCATCGTGTTGTATAAGGAAAACAATACTGGGTGTAGATAGCTGAAAACAGGCTGTACAGAAGCTGCAGTCACTACTTAGACGTCAATTCCATTATGTGCCAATGAAGCTGATTATCTTTTTTAAAAAGTCAGGCTATCCTACCTTTTTTTTTTTTAATGTTTATTTATTTTTGAAAGAGAGAGAGAGACAGAGGTCGAGAGGGGAAGGGCCAGAGAGAGAGGGAGACACAGAATGTGAAACAGGCTCCAGGCTCCGAGCTGTCAGCACAGAGCCCGATGTGGGGCTTGAACTCACGAACTGCGAGATCATGCCCTGAGCCGAAGTCAGACACTTAGCCGACTGAGCCACCCAGGCGCCCCTATGTTAACTTTTCTACCGATACTGGCCAAGAGTAATCTGCTCCCCTATGAACCAACCGACAGTTACTGATTACTGAATAGCTACTATATAATAAACACTGAGATATAACAGTATAGGACACAAAACTTGTTCTCCAGGAATTAGAGTCCAGACCCAAAGAAAAAGAGACGCACGTAAAACTAATGGCCAAGATGGTAGAGAAGTCTCAACCGAGGGACACAGACATGTGTGCAGAAGTTGACTTCGGCCTTAAAGGATCGGGGGAGCTTCACAGCGGGTAAGATTTGAGCTGGATGTTGAAGCTCAAAATAAGCTGAACAAAATGATAGAATGAATTACCATCCTGAGTGAAAGACTCTCCCTCATCCAATGCTCTCGTGGTGCTTTTCCCAAAAGAAACATTTGCGTGGGACTCTCGTATCAGAGATCCGATTCCAAGGTCCAGCTCCGTCAATCTCACTAGACTAGCCTTACTAACCATCCAGTCAAGCAAACATTCATTTGTGGATGATTACTTAGCTAAGCTGCAATGGAGTCTGTTCATCTGGCAAAATGCTAATGTATTAGCTTCATTTCATTATCCTTGTGAATTTCTTCCACCCTTCTGGGGCCAAGCAGAGTTCCAGTTGAAAACAGTAACATGAAACCAGGCATCAACATCCCCCTTCTACTGTCTGCTCGCAGTGTCCCCCCAGGGCCATGTTCTTCACAAACAGGGCTGTAAAAATGTACTTGGCAGATGGATTAACGAAATGAACAATTCTCTCTAGCTCATCTTCTCTAGGTTACAAGCAGAGAAAAGTATCCAACAGTGCAAGAAAGAAGGGAGGCTGGGATTTGAGTCCCAGTTGCATTATTTTTATTACTAGCAATATAGTTTTTTGTTTGCCAATCAACCTAATTTGCTTGGAGGCCAAAAGAGGAGGGGCCTCTAACACTATGCCAAACACTAACTTTCAAAATATTAAAAACATGACCTCATACAAATATAAAATGAACATTCGGGTGCCTGGGTGGCTCAGGTTGGTTAAGCATCCAACTTTGGCTCAGGTCATGATCTCTAGTTTGTGGGTTTGAGCCCCATGTCGGGCTCACATGTAAGTATGTAAACGAACATGTGCCCAAAGATTTTATTCAGCTCATTAGTTAATGAGGGAAATGGCAAGAGTGGGTCCAAGTGAGAATGTGAGGAGTTAGGTACTTATAACAATTTAACAGAGGAGTGTTAGGATAAGAGTATTAGGTTATATTTAAAACTAGTTAATGTCCCACGGGGCCATAAGCCACAATCTCTGGAGTTATCTTTCCCACTAGACAGAAATTATTTGCAAAATTTCAGACAAGAATCTACAAGCTGACCTCTGGTCCTACACAGCTGTCAAACGACCCGGTCAATAGACAGTCAAAGGTGCAAGCTCCGTGGCACACCTGAAGAGCACCCAGTAACCTCTTGGGTCTGTTCCAAATTGAGTAATTCTGATACTCAGAAGAGGCTCTCCAAAGGTAACGGCAGAGGCCCAACATCAGAAGACAGTAGTATGCAGATCTTTTTAATGTAGATGACATTGGACCAATTATAAAAGAACATGGAGGTGGGTGGCCCCTGGGTGGCTCAGTCGGTTGAGCCTCTGTCTCGGTTTCAGCTCAGGTCATGATCTCATGGTCCGTGAGTTCGAGCCCCGCGTCGGGCTCTGTGCCGACAGCTCAGAGCCCGGAGCCTGCTTCGGATTCTGTGTCTCCCTCTCTCTCTGCCCCTCCCCGGCTTGTGCTCTCTCAACGATAAATAAATATTTAAAAACATTTTTTTAAATGGGTACTATCAAATTGCTATGATATGCTTATTTCATTGCATTTATTTCATAAATTTTTATTTTAAAATATTAATGTCAAAAATCAAACCTTTGGCCAATATTTTAAACTTATGAATTAAAGTTCTGAATGTCAATTCAAAAATCTCCAAATTTCGTGCAGGGAGCACATGAGCGAGTTACAAAGAAGCCCAGTGATCCTAATTTGGTCGTTCTGTTTCATACATAAGCGATTAAATGATTTGCATACAGCCACAGACCCACTTGACTATAGGGCATCAGAAAGATTCTAAGACTCCTGATACCTAAGGGCTCCTTCCAATCACAGATTCCATTGTCTATAACTTTTATACATTTACTTCCATTTTAAATGCACTATTTGCATAATCCTTTGTATGAATATTCTTTTCTTTTTAAGTAGGCTTCATGCCCAGCATGGAGCCCAAGGTGGAGTTCGAACTCACAACCCTGAGACCAAGACCTGAGCTGAGAGCAAGAGTCAGATGCTTAACCAACTGAGCTACCTAGTTATGTGGCTTTTTAAAAAATGAATATTTATTTAAATGAATATTTAATTTAATTCAAATGAATATTCTTGTATAGTCAAGAATCCTCTGTAATAAAAAAAATACCTGGCTCTCTGGCATCAGTTAGATTTTTCTACAATGAACTTGAATAGACAAACCTCTATTTGATAATGCAGTTAGAATTTTAAGTGAGACGAAGCATATCACCCTATAAGTAATTCGTACACTAACATAGACTTATAGAGGTAGGAGAGACCTCAGAGGTCATCTGGTCAGAAAAAACACAAAAGAATAAACTAAGACACGGTGGGGAAGACTTCAGGAAATTCTGGGCCATACTTGAAATGTAAAGATATGAATTATGTGACCATCCATAAGTATTTCTTAATCTTTTAAAAGAGATCCTTTTTTTTTTAAATTTTTTTTTCAACGTTTATTTATTTTTGGGACAGAGAGAGACAGAGCATGAACGGGCGAGGGGCAGAGAGAGAGGGAGACACAGAATTGGAAACAGGCTCCAGGCTCCGAGCCATCAGCCCAGAGCCCGACGCGGGGCTCGAACTCACGGACCGCGAGATCGTGACCTGGGTGAAGTCGGACGCTTAACCGACTGCGCCACCCAGGCGCCCCTAAAAGAGATCCTTTAAGAAACTTTAAAATAAATGAATGGAATCTAATAATTTAAAGCTCAAGTGCTGTTATTTCTACAAGATCTTGGATTATATGTTCATTTGTTCACTGGAAGAAAAATCACATTTTCATTTCTTATATTTTATTTATATTAGAGAGAGCACTTCAATATTAATTCAAATATCTATCCATTAAATGCAAAAATATTAATGCAATATTAAAAATGAAATTTAAATGGAAGCAAGGGACTATCACATTAACGTTCCCATGGCAACTCTCACTACACTTTTCAGCTTCTGAATTGTAATATGGTCATTTATTATAGGCTCATATAAAATATAATTTTGCAAATACTTAAAGATGTATAGGTTAATTCATGTCAATTCAAGACTTTAGATACAATGGAATACAATACATCAGGCGAAGGACACTATAAATATTAACCCATATTCTTAATTTAGACGTACCTACATCAAACAGATGCAAACTTCCTAATGTTTAATGATTTGTTACACTCACACAGAGGGCAGAGCATTTTGCTGTCCCCATCACAGTTGAAATTTTATCTCTATGTTACTTAACTACTCATATACGTGTGGTCAGTGCCTTCCTCTTTAGCTTAGCAAGAATTTGAAATTACAGATTACAAATTTTGCCATACTAAGGCAAAATGTTAATTCATCGGTGCACACACATTAGAAGTCCGGGAACTGAATTACGCGGGAGAGCAAGATACTGCCAAAGCCTCACCTTTGTCATCGGCTCTGCTGCTTTCCCCAGCCTTCGGCATACATGTTAACATATTGAGAACTCAAAAAAGTAAATATCCTTTAACCGAGCAATATCTCTTTATTCATCTAAAGGAAAGAATTGGACTACTACAAGGCTGTATGTATAAGGATTTAGAAAAATATATAAACAATAAAAATGTCCCTCGATAGGAGTGGGTTCAGCAAACTATGATGCACAGGGCTTTGAAGGTGATTAGATCAATATACTGATGTGGAAAGGTGTCCACAGCACATCGTGAGCAAGTATAAAACACTATGTACAGTGAGAAAACAAAACAAAAGCCAAAACACTATCTCAAAAACAATGTGGATACATGTATAGAGAATGGTCCAGAATGATATGCTCCCAGATTCTAGATGGTGGGATTATGACCGATTTATTTCTTGTTCAAATGAATATAATTAGAAAATAAAGTATAAGATGTAAATAAGTTAAGTATCCTGTTGTTATGGAGGTGGAGATGCTAAGACCCTCTTCCACTGAAGGGATTAAATTAGTATAAACCTTCTTGAGAAATCTGATACCCTGAAAAAGTGGCAGCAAATGTATTTCTATGTTCTATTTTTGAAAAGTAATTGGGAAACTGGAAACCACTGAAACATGCAGGAATGATTAATAAATATCTATAAAAGGGAAGGCTGTATAGCCATTAAATCTCATACTGTAGACTATTTCTATGGGAAAATATTTTTTTTAATTATTTGAGATTTATTCATTTTTGAGAGAGAGAGAGAGAGAGAGGGGGGGGGGGGGAGAAGGAGAGAGAGAGAGAGAGAGAGACAGAGAGAGAGAGAGACAGAGAGAGAGACTCCAAGCCGGGGAGGGGCAGAGAGTGAGGGACACAGAATCTGAAGCAGGCTCCAGGCTCCAAGCTGTCAGCACAGAGCCCAGTGCAGGGCTGGAACCCACGAACCATGAGATCATGATCTGAGCCAAAGTCAGAAGCTTAACTGACTGAGCACCCCCATGCACCCCTCTATGGGAAAGTATTATTGATAGCACGTCAGATCAGGATGGTCCTGGCTACAAGGAATAGGAAACCTCGACTTTTATACTTTAAACTAAGTATAAAATTTCTGGATAACCCCAGCAGCTGAACATACCCATTTACCTCTTAATTCTCCTGAAATCTGACTCCACTGTCAGGAAAGGGGGCTGGGTTGATAAAAACCCATACAAAGGAAGGAGGAGAGAAGACAATAGCAACACAATTTTTGAGGCTAGAAAGCTGGTGGGAGGGGGTAGGTCTGTGCACCTAGTAAACAGGTGACGTGGAAGCCGAAGCAGGCAGCCCACAAACATGCCGATTTACCCACCGGAACCCAAAACACGCTCAAGAGCTGAACACATCTGAAAGTGTGAGCACAGTGGGAAGGGTTCACGTGAAAAACAAGAACCCAGGGCTCCCTAAGAAATCAAAACCTACTTGCAGATTTCAGAGGCCAGCGGCCCTCCCACATTCCATCATCCAACTTTTACAAAATGTGGAGGCCAAAGCACCTGTGTCTGTGTGTCTGTGTTACGATTACCGTCACGTACGTTAGGATTACCATAACACACAATAATGAGTTGAGCTATATTAGAAATGAACCTTCATGAATGGATTAGAACATCCCCAAATCTCATTCGGCCGTCTCCTGCCTTTCTTTCTTTCTATTTGTGGATTGACTGATTGATTTCATCCAAGTTAGTTAGCATGTAGTGCAATGATGATTTCAGTAGATTCCAGGGATTCATCCCCTATGTATAACATCCCGTACTCATCCCAAGTGTCTTTCTTAATGCCCCTTACCCATTTAGCCCATCCCTCCAGGAACCCACAACCCCTCCAGGAACGCTGTTTGTTCTCTATGTTTAAGAGACTCCTATGTTTTGTCCCCCTCCTTGTTTTTATATTATTTTTGCTTCCCTTTCCTGCCTTTTCTAATTTTAGCACACAGTTTATGCTTATCTTTGAACCTTATTGTATTAAAAATTTTTTTTCCAATGTTTATTTTTTTCTGAAAGAAAGAGACAGAGTGAGAGAGGGAAGGGGAAGAAAGTGGGGGGGACACAGAATCCGAAGCAGGCTCCAGGCTCCGAGCTGTCCAGACAGAGCCCAACGCGAGGCCCGAACCCACGAACCGTGAGACCGTGACCTGAGCCAGAGTCGGACGCTTAACTGACTGAGCAGCTGCCCAGGCACCCTTGAACCTCATTCTAGAAAGGAAGTCCACGTTAAAACTTATGAGTGTCCACAGCAGCATCATTCATAATAGCCCCAAACTGGGAACAATCCAAATGTCCATAAATGATAAAGACTTTTTAAGTAGTATATTCTCACAATGGAATATTATACAGTAATACAAAGAGACTAAGTACTGACATGTTGCAACATGCATGAGTCTTGAAAACATGATGCTAAGTGAAAGAAGTCTCACGAAAGGCCACATATTGTGATTCCACTTATGTGAGACACCCAGAACAGGGAAATGTGTGGAGACACAAAGTAGATTGGTGGTCATTAGGGGCTGAGGAGAGAGGGGTATGGGGTTTTTTGGGGGGTGATGAAAATTTTCTAAAATTAAATAGCTGCACAACTCTGAACATACTAAAACCACAAAAATGTATACCTTAAATGGGTGAATTTTACGGTATGTGAATTATATTTCAAGCTATCAAAGAACAGGTATTATACTGAATGTATTCGCTGGCAATATTTTAAGAAAGTTCAACATTATGTTTAAAGATTTATCTCGTTTGTGCACTCCACAGTAGTGCGTTCAATTTGAACTATGCTGAGTGTTTTGTTTTTTTTTTAATTTTTAATGTTTATTTGCTTCGAGAGAGACAGAGTATGAGCAGGGGAGGGGCAGAGAGACAGAGGGAGACACAAACTCCAAAGCAGGCTCCAGGCTCTGAGCTGTCAGCACAGAGCCCAACACGGGGCTCAAACTCACGAACTGGGAGATCATGACCTGAGCTGAAGTCGGATGCTTAACCGACTAAGCCACCGAGGCGCCCCACTGAGTGCTTCTTAGTAGGAGTATCGTCTCTTTTATCCATGCTTTGGTGAGTGGATGTTTTAGGGGGTTCTGGCTTCTGCTGTTATGCACAATGCTAAGATATTTAGACATCTCTCCCGATGCACAGAAACCACTTCTCCAGGACATATACCAGAGCAATGGGGTGTGTGTGCTTAACTTGGTAAAAATAATGGTAAGTTGGTTCCCAAGGGCTGTACCACCAGGATTTCACATCTCCACCAGCACTGAACTGCACCACGCCATCATTGCGTGGGACTGTCGGCCTTTAAGTTTCTGCCCTCCAACTATGTACGAAATGACATCTCACTGAGTTCTTAATTTGTGTTTCAAATTACCAAGGAGATTGAACCTCATTTTATGTTTTTTGGTCACTCCTGTTTCTTCTATGAAATGCCTCCAAAGTTCTGCCCATTTTCCTATTCGTTAATTTTTCCTCATTGCTTTGTGTATATATCATATGTTCACACAGTGGTATGTACATAAAATGAATGAGAAAAGTTAATGTATTGGGGCACCTGGGTGGCTCAGTCAGTTAAGTGTCTCACTCTTGATTTCAGCTCAAGTCATGGTTTCACAGTTCACGAGACCGGGCCCCACATCCAGCTCTGCTCTGAAAGCACAGAGCCTGCTTGGGATTCTCTCTCAAAAACAAAAACAAAAACTTTAATAACGTTTATTTTTGAGACAGAGAGAGACAGAGCATGAACGGGGTAGGGTCAGAGAGAGAGGGAGACATAGAATCTGAAACAGGCTCCAGGCTCTGAGCAGTCAGCACAGAGCCCGAAGCGGGGCTTGAACTCACGGACCGTGAGATTGTGACCTGAGCCGAAGTCGGATGCTTAACCGACTGACCCACCCAAGCGCCCCAAAAACAAAAACTTTAAAAAAAAGCTAATAGAAAAAATATATACATGTATATATGTATATTCATATGTGTGTGCGTGTGTATATAATTTTAGATATTGAGTGTGCTCACATGAACTGAAAATATACTGTTTGTAGCTTTTTGCTTTATCTTTTGTCAGAGAAAAATTGAAAGTCAATGTCAATTTATCTCCTTTACAATTAGTTTTTATGTGTGAAGTACTTCTGTACAATATCACAAATATATTCCCATATATAGTCTCCTCTGGCTTTTAATTTTTTGCCTTTACATTTACATCTTTAATCATTGGAATGCTTTTTTTTCAAATATTATGTAAGGATCCAGCTTTTTTCCCCATGTGTATCATCTATTCTTGCTACAACTTGACCAGTCTATTTTTTCCACAATAGTTTGCTACTTTTGACATTTATCAAACTCCATAAAGGGGTGGGTTTGCTCCTGAGTTCCTTCTGGTTTACTTGTTTATCCTCGTACACAACTTTAATTACTTTAGCTACAGGAGCGCCTGAGTGGCTCAGTCGGTTGAGTGTCCGATTGTTGACTTCAGCTCAGGTCATGATCTCACAGTTTGGGAGTTCAAGCCCTACATCGGGCTCTGTGCTGACCGTGTGGAGCCTGCTTCAGACTCCCTCTCTCTCTCTCTTCTGTCTCTCTCTCAAAATAAATAAACTTTAAAGTATGATTACTTTAGCTATTTAACATCTTTCCGTACAATAGGGTAAATCTTGCTACCACTGTCTTCTTTGAGAACACAGTCTCAGAAGTGACCCCTCAGACCTCCCTTGGAGAGGGGACATGCCAGAGTGAGCTGACAGCCTCAGCTAAGGCACCTTCTGGGTCTGCAGCAGCATTTGAGCTGAGATCATGCTCTTCCAAGGCAAGTAGCCACGGCGGGGCCATTTCTGCCTGACGTGGGACTCTGCACCGGAGCTCCGCGTCGGTCGGGCCAAGACGTTCTCGGAGCTGTGCTGCTGGTCTGAGGTTCATTCTGCCCATCCTCTTCCTCTGCTCACCTGTGTCAGACCTGCATCTCCGCCTGGAGGCCTCTCCTCTTCCACATTTTATACTTCCAACCACATCTCGGCCTCTTGTCTCCCGGAAGACCTGATCTGAGGGTCTTGGCTATTTTTGATGCCTTGCTGTGTTAAATTTAAGAATCAGATTGCCAAATTCCAAAATGAAAACAAAACCAAATACTTTGTTGGGGATTTTGACAGAAATAACGCTGGATGGATTTATCCATCGCAGAACTGACATCTGTAAATTACTCAGTCTCTCAATCTATGAACACACACTCCCCATTTATTTAGGTTTTCTTTAAAGGTTCTTCTGGGGCACCTGGGTGGCTCAGTCAGTTGAGATTCCAACTCTTGGTTTCAGCTCCAGTCATGACCCCAGGGTTGTAGGATGGAGCCCCGTGTCAGGCAAGGAGTCTACTTAAGATCCTCTGTGCCCCCCCGCACCCCTCCCCATAATGAGCACATGTGTGCACTCTCGTAAATAAAAAATAAATAAATAAATAATGTTGTTCAGTAGCAAAGAAAGAACCAATTTAAAAACAAAAAACACTTTTTTAAAAATTTATTTTTATTTTTTACTTTAGAGAGAGACAGAGAGAGTGTGTGAGCGGAAGAGAGGGGCAGAGAGACGGGAAGAGAACCTTAATCAGGCTCCATGGTCAGCAAGGAGCCTGATGTGAGACTCGATCCCACAACCCAGGGATCATGACCTAAGCTAAAATCAAGAGTTGGATGCTCGACGCAGCCACCCAGGCACCCACCAAAAATCTTTCAATACAGCATTATAATTTTACCCAGTGTCATGCAGATTTTTGTGAGATTTCTAGGAATCTCATATTTCTAGTTATGGTTGAAATTGTTTATTTTTTAAACTCTATTTTTCTAATCTGCTGGTATTTAGAAAAATTTAAATGTTGATCCTTTAGCAAATTTGCTAATAGGTTTACAGACGATTTTAAGTTTCCATGTTGTACAATTGTACCATCTTGTGAGTTTTGTTTCTTATGTCTTTTATTCATTTTCCTTGCCTTACTGTGCTGACACTTTCAGTGCCATGTTGAATACATGTGACAGATTTTAAACATTTTTTAATGTTTATTTTTGACGGAGAGACAGCATGCAAGTGTGAGCGGGGGGGGGGGGGGGGGGGGGGATGCCGAGAGACGATAGAGAGAAAATCCCAAGCAGGCTCTATGCTGTCAGCACAGAGCCTGACTTGGGGCTCGAACTCAGGAACCCCGTGAGACCGTGACCTGAGCCGTAATCAAGCTGACTGAGCCCCTTGTTTTGTTGATTTTAAAGGGAATGCTTTTATTTCACTATTAGTAATGTTTACTATGGGATTTTTTGTAGACACCTTTATCAGCTCAAGGAAAATTATCTTCTATGGTATCAATATGATGAAAAGATACGTTAAAAGTTTCTGTGTCTACTGATATACTATCTTTTATATCTGTGTGAAATTGACATTTATTATCATGAAGATACTGAATCCTATCAAATACTTCTTCTACATTGTTTGATATGATCTTATTTTTTCCCTTTAATCCAGTTTGTATGGTGAATTATATTGATTTTCAAATGCTAAACCCATCTTGTGTTCTTGGGATAAATCCAACTTGGTCATGTAGTATCCTATTTATATCTCATTGGATTGTTGATTGTGTTCAGTATTTTTGCACATATGTCCATCAGTAAGAAGGGCTTGTAATTTCCCTCTCATACGTCTCTGTCCAGTTTTGCATCAAAGTGTTGGTAGCCTGATTAAATGAACTGGAATCTGACCCTCTTTTTTCTATTATTCTCTGTAAGAGTTCAAATAAAATTGACACCATTCTTCCTTCAAATGCTTGATAAAACTCATTGGAGAAACTATCAAAGCCTGGAGTTTCCTTACATCTTAAATTTCTGATCCAATTGTTTAATAGTGATAGACTCTTGAGGCTTTTAAAATGTCTCCTTATGCAGACTTTAATAAGCTGTATTTTTCTACTAATTTGCCCATTTTACCACTTTTCAAAAAGCTTGAGCATGAAATAATTCCTAATAACTTATCTTTTGAAGGTCAGTAGAATCTGCAGGAGTGTCCCGTTTTCATAAAAGGTAATTAGTTGAGGGACACAATGTGAATTTAACTTAAGTTGAAAAAAAAATCCCTTAGGGGCTCCTGGGTGGCTCAGTCCGTTGAGTGTGAAACTCTTAGTTTCAGCTCAGGTCATGATCTCACGGTGCAAATGAACCTTGCATGGAGCTCCACACTGGGCCTGGAGACTGCTTGGGATTCTCTCCCTGTGCCCCTCCCCTGCTCAAGCTCTCACCCTTGAAAAAAAAGAAAAAGAAAAAGAAAAAAAAATCCTCAAGACATAAAATAATACCAGGTATTTAGACTGATACAATTTCAATTACCTACTTTACACGCATTACACTAAACAGGATACCCAGACATTTGACTTTACATAGTTCCCTTCCCCCCACAAATGACATTGTTTACACTATCAGTATTTATTTAGATTTGCTCAAGTGCTTGCTATTTTCTCTGCTGTTACTCTTTACATCTCAGACCTGTGATAATATTTCCCTTTCTTAAAGTTTATCTTTTAGAAATTCCTTTAGGGGGCAGGTGGGTGACTAAGTCAGTAAAGCACCCGACTTTGGTTCAAGTCATGATCTCGTGGTTCGTGAATTCAAGCCCCAAGTCAGGCTCCGTGCTGACAGCTCAGAGCCTGGAGCCTGCTTCAGATTCTGTGTCTCCCTCTCTCTCTGTCCCTCCCCTGCTCACATTCTGTCTCTCTCAGTCTCTCAAAAATAAATAAATGTTAAAAAAAAATTTTTTTTTTAATTCCTTTAGTGAATTCCTTTAGTGTAGTGGTAAATTCTCAGTTTTTGTTCATCTGAAAGTGTCTATTTCACTTCATTCTTGGATAATCCATACAGCAGAGTAGTCTGCTTAAAATGTTTTGGAATGGTATTAATAGTACAACATTTAATACCTGAACGTTGAAAACCTTACACAAGGGAAGCGTGAAGGTAAACACTACCTTAATTTTGTGTAGCATTTATCAGATGAAAGTCTGCAATACCTTTCATATGCAGTTTTCTTTTACTGGAGTCTCACAAAGATCCTGAGAAGTTCACCCTTGTTTTTACCGGCAAATGGAATAAATACTCTAGGATTTGTTATCCTTCACTCCCATTATTCTTCTGGTTCTGACCAGCACCCCAGTATCTGCTATCTGTGTAACTTCTTCCCCTGTCAGCCTCATTCTTTTTATAAGTATTAAATTTTCTGTACTGTTCAAGAAATCCCATTGGTATAACTTTTAGTTTAAAAGAATTTTTTATTAACCAGGGTTCTTAATTCCTTCCAACATGTCAGATAACAAATCTTTTTAAGATAACCAAGTCTTTGGTCTGACACATTAATATATAATTGATAATTTAAGTTAATATAAAAGTTCATTATTTTTTAATCATGTTCCCGAAGAATAAGTTATAAATCTGTGAATAACAGTCCATTAAGTTAATACTTCATTTATATAGAGGAGAAATGGAAACTATCATATTCTAAGGATAGAATTCTGCTAAGAATTGCTAAGTTTTTTTGTATACGCATGTAACGCATACACCCAGAGCTTGACAGGGAAGGTAACAGAATTTTCCTATCTTTTCCTAACAGCTAAAAAGAGAAGTACTGTAGAGCAAGTGATCTTCAATCCTACTGATCACACACTTATCTGAGGGAAAAGTAAGCATATTCCTCCAACATACAAATATTTATAAATTACTTACGTGTAACATGTATTGCATGTAATAAAAAACACAAAAATATGAAGTGAAAAAGGATGAAACTAGGGATCAAATATGTCATATTTTAAAACGTTTGGAAGTTCATTAGTAGTCAAATAAAATTTATTGCAGGCGTATGGGTGTGGGGGTGTGAATGGCAGGAATGGGGACCAGTGTAATTAACCAGATTACCAATTAGACTGCCATCGTTTTAAATTTCACCGTGTGGCTGAAGAGCAAATACTGGGCCTAGACGTGCTGTTGGTCTGACAACTTTTTATTGTCTGCTGACGGCTTGGTTTTCCCTCGACCCACAATAGAAGTAGCTCCCAGACCAGGATTTGTCGTTGATTAGGGAGACCATCCCAGGAGGCCCCATGAGAGTGCAGTGCCAGGGAAGCACGCACGGAGGGCTGCTGTAGGCAACTGGGAACCAATCCTGCTGGGGCCACTCTCAGAAAGCCTTCGTGTGCTCTCAGCTGAAGGCCAAGGAAGTTGGGCGTTCACTGGTTCAGGACTGCCCGGCCCAGCCCGCATGCAGCCCAGCAGGCTCTGGTAGCCAGGAGACACCTCCAGAGTCCCTTGGGTTCCGGAAAGTGCAGGGACACCAGCGGAAGCCCGGGCACATGGGCAGGGCTCAGGCAGCGTATGCTAATGTCTGCCACCTCTGTGTTAGGAAGAATGTGCGCTCTAATCTGCTTCTTTGCAAGGTTCTTTTTAAACCCTTAAAAAGAATCTTTGTTAGGTAAGTTAATTCACACTTAGTTTCTAACTAAGGAGGTAAAACCTAAATGAATACACACACAAAAACACCACGTCAATTCTTTCCACTCTTCCCACAGGATACCTCAGAAACGTATACGAGAGACAACCTGACATACAGACCGATGAGTCTGAGTATCAACTATTGATATAATTTAATCTTTTCTTAGCTTAAACTGCAGAAGTAGAGGTTCTAAGATTTTCTTCCTCTCCACAATACACTGTGTACCCCTGAGACGCAGGCCCCCCATTCTGGCCCCATTCTGGCCATTCCTTGATCAAAGTATAGACAGCCCTGTCCAGCTCTCCGCTGGAAATAGCTAGACTATCCTAAATGGGTAAGAACATACTAGTAACACACAGCTCTAAAATCGTCTTAGCATTTGTCAACCTCTTAACAAGGAGGAGATGAAAATTTCAAAACCACCTTTACACAGAATTCCTTGAATGGGTAGATTATTTCCCTGTAGTTAAAAAACTAGACAGGGGCGCCTACGTGGCTCAGTCAGTCATCTGCACATCCGACTCTTGACTTAGGCTCAGGTCATGGTCTCACCGTTCCTGGGGTGGAGCCCCGAGTCAGACTCTGCGCTGACAGGGTGGAGCCTGCTTGGGACACACTCTCGCTCTCTCTCAAAATAAATAAATAAAACTTAGGGAAAAAAATTTTTAAAAATCATATAAAAACCCAAGCAGAATGCCACTCCATCTTGGACTCAGTCTAAGTCAGATGAAAACGCTCTGACTTTCCAGTTGTTGGTGTGACGGGCAGGTGTGCAGGCTCCTGTGGCTCCCTGCCCCCATCCCCTTTGCAGAAATAGCAGCTCTACAGAAACATTTTCCAAAGTCACAGCTTCCTAAAGGAGTTACATAGGAGAAATCAGAAATGCAGTTAAACCTTCCTAAACAAATTAAGTACTTAACTAAGTTCCAGAAAGTGTGACACAAACGTATGGAAGTTCATTTTATTTAGGCTGCAATGTGTAGACTACTTATTTAGTTTTAAAACAAGTTTAATATACACTTTAATTATTACCAGCACTTGATTTTTCTTCAACAACCTAAGAACGGATTAGTGTAAGGTTTTACTGTACTAGTTTAAGAAATCCATTCTGGGGGCAACTGGGTGGCTCAGTCGGTTGAGCATCTGACTTTTGGTTTTGTCTCAGGTCATGATCTCACGGTCGTGGGACCGAGCCCTGCGTAGGGTTCCATGCTGATGGTGCAGAGCCTGCTTGGGATTCTCCCTCTCCTCTCTCTCTCTCTCTCAAAATAAGTAAATAAAGCATTAAAAAAAGAAAAGAAAGAAATCTATTCTGGAACAAAAAAATCCATTCTGTATAGAAACATTTATATTCTCCCAGAGTTTTATACCTTATAATCAAATCATTTTAGCCCATTAAGACTTTTTCAATTTTGTATAATATCCCAGAAAACACCATTTTGTGATACGTTATCAACAAAACTCAATGCCACTTTCTCCAATAATAAAAACATGCTTTTTATAACTGTTACTTTTTAAATTATGTGAAACTAAAGAAAACCGGTTGCTGGTTTTCAAATCCTCTGGTCTGGAGAAAAACAGTCTGTGCTTTACCACCCGCTGCCACGCCTTACAGAGATAGGGCCTGTAGTCCGCTCCGGCCGAGGAAGGCCCTTCGGTCCAGGCGGAGGCTTTCTGCATTAGGCTTTGTGTGGTTGCAAAAACAACTAAGCGATACTCGTGTGCAAGTTTCTCTAAGAACTGAGAACACTTCTTCAGAGCGGACTCCTGGGAGTTAACGCTCTCCCCTCCGTTGGCGCGGTCTATCCAGTAAAAGGCGGACAGGCTATCCAAGATCAGAAGGCAGAGGGAAGGGTGGCCACAGACGGTGCTTTCTAGGGAGTGCAGGGTGAGGAGCAGGTGCGTGCTGCTGCCACAGCTGACCACAAAGAGCCTTCCGAGGCACCGCTTCACCTCGTCTTCAGACCCGCTGGACCCGCCGGACAGTCTGCGCTCCAGAATCGTAACGAGCCGGAGCATGTCAAAGCGATAATCTGTATCAATAAACAAGACTTCTACTTCCAGCCCGCCTTCCGATTTTGGAAGCACACACCGCGCTGTCAAGTGATAAAGCATTTCTGTTTTTCCGGTTCCCTCTGGACCATGAAACTCAAGAATGTCACCTGTGTAAAATTTAAAAAACGCCAGTCAAAAAAAAGGCAGCAGCACAAAAGGCTACAAGATGAAAATCTGCACCAATGTTTAAAAAGACGTTTGCCGGAATGTGAAAGAAAATCTAAATCCACGTGCCCAAATGGATCCATATGAGCAAACACACATCAGTAAGGAAATTAATCATTACATTTCGCCTCTGAGAAAGCAGCTGGCTATTAATTAGCATCAAGGAAACGTGAAAACCAGAAAGACAAGGCTGACAGGCGCCGAAGGAGACCTCCTGGGCATGGGTCCCCATTCACGCGCCCTGGAATTGGTGACACCACGGAGTGAAGGATAAAGTGCCACAGACCGAGGGTCTTTCAAAAATCTATTGATCACTACAGCACACGCCATTTCCGGTAGCTGATTACCGTATATCTGTGGGCTCCTCTCCCGTAAGCATAAAACCTCGGTTTACGGGGCGGAGAAAGGCAGCATGCCCAATTTAGAAACGACTTTTCTCAGCATCGCTGGCAAAGGGGTCAGCAGGTATCGCGGTTGTGGCCACTGAGACACGAGTAGATTTCTGTTGGGTTCCTAAGCTCCGCTTGGCTCGTGCAGGTGCCTGCCACCTCTGCCCTGCTGCTCCCTCTGCTGGAGGCGAGGCAGTGAGGGTGAAGGGGGTACCCCGAGCTCGGCAGGCAGGAGGACAGGAGGTGCCCAAGGCCCTGAGGACAATACGGAGCCCACACCGGCTACGCGGGGCCTGCCTCCATACCACTTGTGATGTGAGGACAGAGTCTCCATCAGGTCACGTGCAGCTGGAACAGTCCCGGAGTCACGGGAGAACAGTTCCCGCATGCGGTTCTGTGCATGTGGAGCTAGAAGGGTCCACGGCCCTCAGGCCTAAATAGCCTCCCTCAACTGAAAACGCCCCTCCACATTCCCAAATGCCATCAGTTATTCTTTGCTACGTGAATTTCTTGAAACGGTATCGGCTGGCATGACATCTGCACTGTAAATTATTTTCCTAGCATTCTGAATTAAGTAAACCACTCTGGACTTTAAAGATTCCAAATCTTTTTCTACATAGGTTCCAATAACTCTCTTTCAGTGAGGAAATTAAACACTCAGGGAAACGGTCCTACCCTCCAGAGCTTTTCGAAATCCACTCTGAACAATGGCCTTCCAATTCTGGCTAGTTTGTTTCCGTGTAATTTATGGTTGAACCACATAATTGGAAACACTGTGTTAAAAATGTAGATTCCTGGGGCATCTGGGTGGCTCAGTCGGTTAAGCCTCCAACTTAGGCTTCGGTCATGATCTCGCGGTTTGTGAGTTCCAGCCCCGCATCGGGCTCTGTGCTGATGGCTCAGAGCCTGGAGCCTGCTTTGGATTCTGTGTCTCTCTCTCTGCCCTTCCCCTGCTCATGCTCTGTCTCCTTCTGTCAAAAATAAATAAACATTAAAAAAAAAAAAAAAAAAAAAGCTTAAAGTGTAGTCAGAGGTGCCTGGGTGGCTCAATCTTTAAGCAGAACCTGGAGCCTGCTTTGGATTCTGGTCTCCCTCGCTCTCTGCCCCTCACCCGCTCATGCTCTATCTCTGTCTCTCACAGATGAATAAACATTAAAAAAAAAAAAAAAAAAGTAGATTCTTAAGCCCCAAGCAAACTACACAGTCTGAGAATCTGGTTACTTTATTTCCTATTATTACTACCAACTATTGTAAATTGGAACATTCACAAAAAGTGTGTAAAAAAATCTAGCATGTTACCAGTATACCATATTTAAGGTAGCATAAAACTTCAGCCAGTTTGTACTATAAACTTACATGCAACTTGCAATTCAAAATTTAAATTAAAAAGATTCCCCCTCACCCATCCACCCTGCCAAGATTCCAGACTCAAGGAACACAACTATTTTCACAATAACAATCGTTCACCAATGCTCTTGCTGAATGTTAACACAGTGACTAAAATCCTATTCAATACTCTCTCCTACTATATGACTTAGGAGCTAAGCTGAAATCCTGCCCTTACTCCCAAATAAAGCTTTTTACTGCCCTACATCACAGACAGAGAACAGACTACAGCCACTAGACGAAACATTAACACGGAATAGATCTCAACGGTAGTGAAGGAACGTCGAGAACACAGTTAAGCAAGATTCACCCAAACGGCTTGTAGGATACAACGAACCACAGAGAAACACGGTGGGGAAACCAAGCACCAGACTGCGCTGAACCTTCCCTTGTCCTTTCCCCAGAAGAGAAGGCGGAAGAGGCCGCCCGACGGCCACCAACCTTTCTGCCGCACTTCACAGATAAAAAGGGACAATTCGTGATATTTCGTTTGATCCTAACAGCAATTCTGTGAGGTAAGAAAGCGAACTTTATAACCCTCCATCACCACGGTTATCACGCTATCTAAGTTTTGACTATTTACGTCCCGTATTTCCTGTACGCTACTTTAAGGTTGGGACTTGTCTATTCTATCTCCGGCACAAAACACAGTACCTTTTGAATGCATTTCATCAGATTACTTTCTTTTGGAGAACTTCTTGAGAGACACCTAAAAAATGAAAATGGAAGTCCCGATCTGGTGAGGGTTAAAGGCCCAAATGTCAACCTTGGAAGATGGCATTGGGAAAGGAAGCAAGTCTGGTAGGGAGACACTGGTCACCAGAACCCGGCAGGTGTAAAGGCCCAGGCCCAAGGCTCGACACAAGAGACGAACACAGGAGACAAGAACAGGAACAGAGCGTCCAGTGCTAGTCCAGCCTCCTGCCGACTGTCCCTGGCCCAGGCACGGCTGCCACTCAGCCTCCTTCACTTATTCAGAAGGCAAGAGCAAGGCTAAGGTAGCGATTTACAGGTTCTTCTCAGAGACAGGCCTGGAAGCACCCACACAAGCAAAGCAGGGGGTTTTTTTTTGTTTTTTAAAAAAAATTTTTTTTTCAACGTTTATTTATTTTTGGGACAGAGAGAGACAGAGCATGAACGGGGGAGGGGCAGAGAGAGAGAGAGAGACACAGAATTGGAAACAGGCTCCAGGCTCCGAGCCATTAGCCCAGAGCCCGACGCGGGGCTCGAACTCACGGACCGCGAGATCGTGACCTGGCTGAAGTCGGACGCTTAACCGACTGCGCCACCCAGGCGCCCCAAAGCAGGGTTTTTAATTCACGCAATCACATAAATATCCTAACAGAATTCAGCTTTCAAAATGCTACGTTCACTAGGTGTCACAAAATAAAAAGGTCTTACAACCACTAGGATTTAAGATTTAAGACAGTAATAAGAGGCTGACATACCAATCTGACTAAGCCACAGAGACACAGAGAACAAAAAGCTCTCTCTCCTTGTAGATGAGAGTGAACCAAAAGAAAAGAGGCCAAAAATCCAATTACTGGGATACATCCACGGTTAGAGGAGTTGGCATGAAGACATATAAAACAGAAAATTAATAGAAAAATTAGGAGGAGAATGACACAGAGCACAAAAGGTTTCAAGAAAACGAAACAGTACTAAATCCTAGTAAATGCAGCACAAAAGTTCTAAAAGTAAAAAAGTAGCAGAGGGGAGTTCAGGAACAGGTCGCTGAACTGGTCCTGGACAATTACCTGACAGCAGTAAAGGTGTAGTTTGCAAAAGCACGTTTAATATAAACATTACATTATGAACCAAACTTCAAAACCAGACAGTTGCAAGACAGATAGCAGGGTGCTCCAGGAGTGCAGCAAGGACAAGGAATCAGGCTGCAGGAAGGCAGGGACATGCGAGGAATTAGGGGAAAAATACGACAGTTTACATTCATTTAAAAAGTAAAAATATTTGGGGCACCTGGGTGGCTCAGTCGGTGAAGTGTCCGACTTCAGCACAGGTCGTGATCTCACAATCTGTGGGTTCGAGCCCCAGGTCAGGCTCTGTGCTGACAGCTCAGAGCCTGGAGCCCGCTTTGGATTCTGTGTCTCCCTCTCTCTCTCTGCCCCTCCCCTGCTCACGCTGTGTCTCTCAAAAATGAATAAACATTAAAAAACAAATTTTTTTTTCTTTAAAAAGTAAAAATATTCAGTAGCAGTTTCATGAGACCGGAGAGTCAAATGAAAACAACGGAAGTTAAGAGAGAAAGGCAACATATTCCGAAGCAAAAGGAAAGAGACCCCGGGGCGCTCAGTCAGTTAAGCATCCCCGACTTTGGCTCAGGTCTGATCTCACTGTTCGTGAGCTCGAGCCCTGCGTCGGGCTCAGAGCCTGGAGTCTGCTTCAGATTCTGTGTCTCCCTCTCTCTACCCCTCCCCTACTCACACTGTGTGTGTGTGTGTCTCTCTCTCAAAAATAAATAAACATTTTAAAAAAAAAAAAATTTTAAAAGGTGGGGGAAAGAGACCCCACAGGGGATAGGAATACCGGACACTGGCAGAGGGTAACTGTGAACTGTCTCTGCATAGTTCTGGAATTCTCAGAATAGAAAACCTTGCCAAATATTTTCTTGGACAGCAGCTGGTGCTCAGAAACCTCTTTCAGCATAACTCAAAGGAGTAAGTCTTTGAGGACACTTACTTACACGGTTTAACAAGGTTTGCTAAATGCACACATTACTAGGAAATACAAGACGTGGAATACGGACTCCTTAGATCCTTGGTTCGGCACGACTGAAATGAGACAAAGCTCAAGGCGAAATCCTTGCTTAGGAGATTATTAACAGGCATATAAAAACACCCTCCTTTTACAGATTAATAGCAAAGCAAATAAAAAGGTCATTGATAACAACTAAGGAAATAAAACTTGCACACTTGCAAATTGCACATAAATATGATCATTAAGGCTGTAGATTCCCTACAAATGTATTTAATGATCAACTGATGTCAATTTCCCTGGTTTTATAAACATTTACTGTCTAATCACATCAAAAATAATATTCAAGCATTATCTTTTTTTTTTTTAACAATGCCAAACTTTTTTTTAATATTCATTTTTATTTTTGAGAGGGAAAGACGGAGAGATGGAGAGGGAGGGAGGGAGAGAGAGCACACAAGTGGCGGAGAGGCAAAGAGAGAGGAGGACAGAGGATCCAAAGTGGGCTCTGTACTGACAGCAGAGAGCCCGAGGTGGGGTTTGAACTCATAAACCATGAGATCGTGACCTGAGCCGAAGTAAGATTCTTAACCAACTGCGCCACGCAGGCACCCCTCATCATCCCCAGGTGCTCCCCAAAATTATGTTCTACACAGGGGACATAGTCCTTTTAGCTATATTTGAAGTCACTATCTCAAATATTCCTGAGAGCTGTTACAAAAGAAGTCATAACCTTGTCCACTCCAAGTATTGGAAATGACAACTTGCAGTAAAACACCAAAAAACCAAAACCCCCCAAAACACATACACACACCAAAAAACATCTCTACCATTTGGCACTTGACAAATTAAACGAAATCAGAAAATCTGGATGGTTTGGCCTTGATAGTTGCTCTCACAAATAGAACGCTGTAAAGGATCTCGGTAACAGATTGTCGGAGTGAGTTTATGAATCTAAAGATCCTTCAAAATAAGGATAAAAAAGAAAAGCCAAAAAAATACATCGTCTTGGTACCAATCTACTAATTGTATAACAAATATGTTGAATTTGCAGATTACAATCATTACAGTACTGAAGAGGTAATGAGTTGGTATATAGCACTAAGTTACTACAAAAAAACATTTAAAAATGTTTCCAACAGCATTGGAGATTTCTATAATCCCTAAATCTCTTACTGCTTCGACTTGAGCTTCCCTGTACAGTTTCTGATAAACTACTGTTATTGATAAATGACCCTTATGATACCAGGCCTGAGTGTGCCAATGCTCCAGGGAGTGTTCATCTAACTAGTTTACAGCTATCACATCCATGGTGGTTTTAAGTAAGCTCTTCTGTCAGTGACTGAACATGACAGTGTTTCTAAAGTTTCTACAAACCTAGGGGCGCCTGTGTGGCTCAACTGGTTGAGCATCTGACTCTTAGTTGCAGCTCAGGTCATGATTCCAGGGTCATGGGATCGAGCCCCACATCGGGCTCTGCACCGGGTGTGGAGCCTGCTTAAGATTCTACCTTCTCTCCCTCTGCCCTTCTCCCCTGCTCATGCTCTCTAAAATAAAACAAAAATTTTTTTAATTTAAAAATTGAAAAACAAAAAAAAGTTTCTACAAATGTAATATTCAAATGCCTAAGTGGTGCTGAGAACCCATGTTTTAATGTCAATTTCGTGAGGTCCAACTTAATAACATCTTTCCTGATAGACGAGAAAGTCCCATTTTCTAACATGTTTGATCAAAATTTGTCTTTTATTATTGATAGTTTAGAAAATTGTTTGCTAACAGATCTGTTCTACAAGGAACAGTAAAGGGAGCCTTCTAGTCTGAATGAAAGGACAGTAGACAACTTGAATCCAAATGGATTAATTCAAAACAGGTCAATGCACCTACATAGGTAAATATGAAAGACTGTATAAATATGTTTTAGAATTGTAACTTATTTTCTCTTATCTAAGAAACAATTACATTAAGTAATAAATTTACTTATTTATTTGTTACAATGCATTTTAATTTCTTTGCTGTAATGGTTTTTTAATTTATTGCAATAAGTAATAATTTTATTTTACTTAAATAAGTTTAGATGTGTTTATGGACATACAATGTATAAATATGTAATCTGTAACAGCACAAAGGAAGGGGAGGAAATGGAGCTATACATCAAAGTATTTATAAAATACTGAAATTAAGGTGGTATTAATTTAAATTATTTTAAATTAAGATATTAAGGATTAATGGTAATCCTCAGAGCAGCCATTAGGAAAATAACTCAAAAAAATAAAAGTAATGACTGGGAATAACAATGGTATGCTAGAAAATATTTTTTTTTATTTTTAATTTTTTTAATGTTTATTTATTTTTGAGAGAGAGAGAGAGAGAAAGACAGAGGGCGAGCAGGGGAGGGGCAGAAAAAGAAGGAGACACAGAATCCGAAGCAGGGTCCAGGCTCTGAGCTGTCAGCACAGAACGGGACGCGGGGCTTGAACTCACAAACCGTGAGAGCATGACCTGAGCTGAAGTTGGACGCTTAACTGACTGAGCCACCCAGGTGCCCCTAGAAAATATTTAACACAAAAGAAGACAGGAAAGGTGGAAGAGAAGCAAAAAAGACACACTTTACCAAGTCACAAATAGACAATTAAAGGATAGAAAAAGATATACCATATAAAGTTAACTAGTAGCTAATGTGGCTACACTATTATCAGACAAAACACACTTTAATAATTGTTATTAGAGACCAGCAGCATTTTTGTTTTCCATTGTGTTAAAAGCATAAAATTTACTCTCTTAACCATTTTTTTAACGTTTATTTTTTACAGAGAGAGAGAGAGAGAGAGAGAGAGAGATCGAGTGGGGTAAGGACAGAGAGAGAGGGAGGAAGACACAGAATCCGAAGTAGGTTCCAGGCTCTGATCTGTCCGCACAGAGCCTGATGCTGGGCTGGAACCCACAAACCATGAGATCATGACCTGAACCAAAGTCAGATGCTTAACCGACTGAGTCACCCAGGCGACCGGAGCATCTCAACAGTTTTTAAGTGTTTCACATTGTTGTGAAACATCTCCAGAACTTTTCCATGGTGCAAAACTGAAACTATGTACCCATTAAACAACTCCATATTTCCTCCTTTCTCCCCAGCCCCCCCCCCCCCCCCCCCCGCCTAACTACCATTCTACTTTTTGTTTCTATGGATTTGCCTGCTTTAGATACCTCATATACGTGAAGTCACGCAGCGTTTTTCTTTTTGTGATTGGTTTATTTGACTTAGCACGTCCTCCTGGTTTCCCCATGCAGTAGCATGTGACAGGATGTCCCTCCTTTTTCAGGCTGAATAATATTCTATGAGTTGCACAGACTACATTGTGCTTATCCGTTCACTGTCGGTGAGCACCTGGGTCTCTTCTACCTCTTAGCCACTGGGAATGGTATTGTCGGAATATCTTCGACACTCGGCTTTCAATTCTCTTGGAGATATACCCACAAGTGGAATTGGTGGATCGTATGTCAGTCCTATTTTTGATCTTTTGAGCAAACTCCATACTGTTTTCCACAGTGGTTGCACCATTTTACAATTTCATCAATGGTGCACAAGGGTTCTAATTTCTCCACATCCTCATCAACACTTATTTATTTATTTATTTATTTATTTATTTATTTGCGTACTTACTTATTTACTTATTTATTTTTTACAGTAGCCACCCTAACGGGGGTGAGGTGACAAAGAACATTTTATAATGATAAATAAATCAATCCATCAATAGAGTATAATAACAAACATACAAGTGCCCAAGAGTACATGAAGCCCCCAAATATATGAAGCAACACTGAGAAATAAAGGCAGAAATAAACAGGTCAACAGTAATACTTCGAAACGTCAATATACACGTTCAATAATGGATAGAAAATTAGGCAGAAGATCAGCAAGGAAACAGAAGACTTAAACAGCACTAAAAACCAACCAGCACTCCAAAACATCATGAAAACAATCCAACTACAGCAGAATATACGCAAGTGCACATCTAACATTCTTCAAGATAAACCAAATTTCTTCTGCAATAAAACAAATCTCAAATCAATTAAAAAACTGAATCACAGAAGCGTGTTCTCCGATCAGAAAAGAATGAAAACAGAAATAAGTAACAAAAAAGCTGTAAATCTTCTTGACCTTGGATTAGCCAATGACCTCCTAGCTACGGTACCAAAAGCATGAGCAAGAAAAGATAAAATAAATAAACTGGACTTCACCAAAATTAATAACTTTGTGCTTCAATGGACACCATCAAGATCAACTTTTTATATAAGTCAATAATAAAAACACAACCCATTGTTTTAATGGGCAAAAGATATGACATTTCTCCAAATTACACATACAAATTGCCAATTAGCACATGCAAAGAGGCTTAATGTCACTAGCTGTCAGGAATGTAAATCAAAATCACAACGAGATATCATTTCATACTCACTAGGAAGGTTATAACTAAAAACACAGAGAATAATAACCTTTGTTTGCAGGATGTGGGAAAACTGGAACTATTCTAAACTTCACCACTGGTGGCAGCTGCTTTGGGAGACAGCCTGGCAGTTCCACAAAAAGTTGCCACATGAACCTAACAATCCTTCCGGTAGGTATTATCCATGAGAACTGAAAACATATATCCACAGAAAAACCTGTACACAAATAATCACAGCAGCATTATGCATAAGAGCAAAAAGCAGAAACGACCCAAATGTCCATCAGCTGACGAACGGATACACAAAACGTGGCATACCCCACACAACAGGATATTACTCAACAGTAAACAGAACTACTGACACATGCCACACTATGACACAACCTGGAAAGATGATGCCAAGTGACAAAGCCATTCACAAAAGGACACATACTGTATAATTCCATTATATGAAATATACAGAAAGGGCTAACCTAGAGTCCAAAAGGAGTCCAAAAATGTTGCCTAGGGCTGAGGGACATGGGAGGAGGTGGGCAGTGACTGCTCAATAGGCATGGGTTTCTTTCTGGGGTGATGAAAATAATCTAAAATCAAGTGTGGTCACAGGTACATAATTGAATACTAGAATACAACAAATCATTAAGTTCTACACTTAAATGGGTGAATTATAGCTCTACAAAGCTCGTACATTAAAAGAGAAAAACGACCCAAGCACAGAACCTTTTTTCTAAGTGTCCCTAGTGTAGACGTGCTGTGGGAAGAGTGGGTACGTCTTTTCCCTTCTGTAGAAATATCACCAGACATTGGGGTACCGAAGGACTTTCCTGTGATTCTCAAAGTTCTAAAGAATTAAAAAATACAATAATAACAAAACTCCCACAAATAATGTGTGTCGGGATAAGAGAGCTCAATACTGATTCTCAAGATTTACCAAAGATGAGTCAAGATGTGTCTGTTATCTCTGACACAGATAACAAAGACTTGAAAGTGTTCTGTCGTGATCTAATTCTCACTTTTTAATTTTACGGTTTAATCCATATATCCACTTGCTAGGGGTATGTATGCAAAAATGAACATATGTGGGGAAAATACACGTTTTAGAAGACAATTTATGCCACTATTTTGGTTTGAGATTGTTTTTACCATGGACAGATGAATCTTCATCAGCAAATAGATACGGTTCTATTTCTTTCAAGGCACTTCTACCTTCAAGTCGGGCAAGGAGCTTGCAAAAGAAAAAAAAGAGAAAGAAAACTCATTATCTAAAAATATAAAATCCTAGAAATCTACATTATATAATTTCCCAAAAGTCTATAAAAAACTCACTTAATTTTGAGGATTTAAAGGAAATTATGAAATAGCAAATACAGGGGCGCCTGGGTGGCTCAGTCAGTTAAGCGGCCGACTTCAGCTCAGGTCATGATCTCGCGGTCCGTGAGTTCGAGCCCCGCATCGGGCTCTGTGCTGACAGCTCAGAGCCTGGAGCCTGTTTCGGATTCTGTGTCTCCCTCTCTCTGACCCTCCCCCCGTTCGTGTTCTCTCTCTCTCTGTCTCAAAAATAAACGTTAAAAAAAAAAAAAATTAAAAAAAAAAAAAATAGCAAATACAATTTAGGAGAAAAATTGTGTCATTTACTCAGAAAATAATTCATTTTTTAACTTTATTTATTTATTTTGGGAAAGAGAGAGAGAGCAAGCGTGCGTGCACAAGTAAGGGAGAGACGGGGGAGACAGAAAATCCCAAGGAGGCTCAGGGCTCCATCCCAGGAACCGTGAGATCATGACCTGGGCCGAAATCAAGAGCTGGACATTTAACCGACTGGGCCACCCAGGTGCTCCGAAAACACTTCATTTTTTATGTACCAAATATCGGATGGTATAAAACGAGGCCCTGTCTTCAAAGGAGCCGCCAGTATAATTTGGGATATAGGACCAACTGCTAACTGCCAAGTATTTACCTTTCTTACGTGTCATAATTTCCTTTCTCAGTAAACTTACCACACGCGTTAGACAGATACCAGCTTTTAATGTGTCTGCCCAAGATACTGCCAATTCCTCGTCTAGTGGAGGAGGGGACAAAGGCGAAAGTGAGAAAAAACGCACTTGAGGAGCTCCCGCCTGAATTCATTAGGTGAAGAGAGCTCAGGCAGGTACCGAGCGCAAGTGCATCAGCCAGGGTGCAGAGGCACAGAGGCGATAAGGAACACTCTGCTGATAGGTGAACTGTACACAGATGTGGGACCGCTACAGCTTGTAGCTGGTAACATGAAACAGACAGGAGATTAACAAAGTCCTAAAGGAGCAAAAGTCAGATCACAGAAGGCCGCAGATGCCATGTTTAGGAGCCCGTTCTCTGGTTTTGAGACAAGAGCAAGGGATTTTAAGCTGCGCAGTGAGAAGCATTCTAGAACAGTTGGGACTTCAGAACCAGACCTGTTGGCCCCTTTCTCTGGGCCTGGGCCTTCTCATCAGGAAAGTGGTAACAGCTACCTCCCAGCCAAGGTTGTTGAGGAGTCAGGGTGTTACCAAAAAAAAAAAAAAAAAAGTGCTTGGCATAGAGGAAGCACCGTGTGGGTCCCAGCTATCATCATCTGCACTTCAAACAGATTATCCTGGTGGCTACAAGGGATGGATTTGAGAGTAAAAGCAGCTCTGGAGAAGGCTGGAGTCTGTCACACTCATCTGGAGGAGGTGTGCCCACACCAAGTAGTTAGGAAGACGGCAAGCAGAACTGTGACTGGGTTAAATGCCAAAGAGGGAAATGTAATCAAAGTGGATTCTCGAGTTTCTAAGGAATCAGCACAGATTTGACGAATCTTCCATACAACAAAAGACAAAAAAGAGCAGATCACAAATGGCAACAAAAGCATTCACTCTTCACCAAGCAAAGCGTTCTCTATGTTAATTCGGCAGCCACTTCCTGAGTTTCTCTTACATACCGTGCACCATAGCAGGTAAGATGCAGACGGCAGGGATGGAGAAGACAGCCTGGCCGCTGAGACTCTGCTGTCCAACCACTCACAGGAAAAACCCTCAAAACAAGCAACACTAGTTTTACATGAGAATGCCTTTGATGAGGCGGCAAAAAGTGTTAGTTCCATTAAATCATGACCCCTGGGTACTTTAAAAATTATTGTGATGACAGGGGCGGCACACTAGCAGTAAAGAACTTAACCTTGACCAAAGAGAGGTCTGGACTTTGCCCTTGGCTCCTGGGAGGTCATCCCTAAGCCTCTAGGAATATCCTTCCAGATAGAAGCATCTTTACCTCGGGCCTTATGCCCCATCAGATAGTCTCAAAGTGTGACTTAGGGTGGGGCTTTGGGTCAACTTGACTCTGGTATCAGAGGGGCTGGAGAGTGAGGTCAGCTGCTCGCCTGCATCTAGGGAGAGAGCCCCAGACGGTCACACATGTTGCTGGGAGGACTAGGCACTGGCCGCAAGCGCACGAGGAGAGGACAACCGGGAGGGTGTGCATCAGGAATTCCCCTAGACTTTGATCCGTGACATCTCCCTGGGTTGCTTTCAAATCTGCATCCTTTCCCTGCAGTAATCCATAACCATGAATGTAACAGCTCTCAGTGAGTTCTGAGTCCTTCCAGCGAGCTGCTACACCTAAAGGTGGTCTTGGGGAACCCCAAACCTGCAAGTCATGTCAGGGCGGGCGCAGTCTCAGGGGCCCGAGACTTTGCGGTTTGTGTCTGCAGCAAAGGCCCGGCTTCACACACAGATAAAGGACTTCTGCTCCAAACTGAAATACAATCGTTTTTTTCTCTAGAAAAATCACTTACTTGTGTGAATTATTTGAGTTGGATGCTTTTTTCATAGACTACCCTTGTATTTGAAAGGAAGAAAAGACAAACTATGATTATACAGACTTCGGTACTTGGCAGACATTAGAAAGGAAGCCAGTCGCCTTAAGAAAGCTGACAGTATTTGTTGCCAATGATAAAATTTAAATTTTGGAAAACTTATCCACCACCATGACCGTGACAGCTGGCTTCCCAACACTTACGGTCCTTTTTGAAGTCACCAGTGTTTCAATGTGGTTTTTAAAACAATCATTCAACACATCAGTCCTTGAAAGGTCCGTGTAATCCACTGAAGCGGTTATTTCCAAATGACCAGGGCATGATGTCAAATCATTTCTGGGTAAAAGATTCACTCCGAGTATAAGGCCAATCAATGGTTTTAATGTATGAAGAATTCCCTAATACACATTTTATATTCTATGTTGCAGTGAACTTTTAAGAAACTACTACTGGTCAAGTTTTGGTACTTTGGCATCAAAGAAGAAAATCCATAATTATCTGGAAAGACCTTCAAATACTCCTCCTTTTTCCAACTATGAACCTGTGAGAGCCCAGTCATCATGTACTTTAACCGAACACACAGTAACAGACTGGATGCAGAAGAGATGAAAATCCGTTTAACTTTCATTAAGCCAGACATTAAAGAGATTTACAGACACATAAAATACCATCACTCCTCACCACATTTCAGGCTCCTTGCTGACAGCAGAGACAGACTCAGGACTTGAACTCATGAACCGTGAGATCATGACCTGGGTGGAAGTCAGACATGTTAACTGAGCAACCCAGGGACCCCAATCCTTGGTGATTTTTAAATGTGCAATGCACTCCTAAAACCAAAAAGTATGAGAACCACTGAGTTAGAAAACTGAGAGCCCTGCCTGAAGAGTAAGACAGAAATGGGGCAACTGGGTGGCTCAGTGGGTTAAGCATCCGACTTCGGCTCAGATCATGATCTCGCAGTTCTTGAGTTGGAGCCCTGCATAAGGCTCTGTGCTCACAGCTCAGAGCCTGGAACCTGCTTGGGTTTCTGTGTCTCCCTCTGTCTCTCTGTCCCTGCCCTGCTCACACTTTCTCTCAAGAATAAACATTAAAAAAAAAAAAAATAGAATAAGAGAAACTTTCATGGACAATATGGAACACATAAAACAACTGTATGTATACAAATGACTAACATGCTCATCAGAAGGATTAACTTAGGAAGTTATGCAGAGAATATTTACTTATTATCATTGCTTAAAATATTTCAGAGTTCTCCCCTCTGAGAATTCCTTGTACGAAAGTATTCAAGAAAGCTTTATATTGGCATGACTCATGGGCAAAGATGGTATTACCCCTCTTACCAAATTGGCTACATTAGCCAGTTTGCATCTGATTTCCACTGTTATTAAAAAATAAAATTCATTTTTTCGGGGCGCCTGGGTGGCTCAGTCGGTTAAGTGGCTGACTCCAGCTCAGGTCATGATCTCACCGGTTTGTGAGTTCAAGCCCCGCCTCGGGCTCTTTGCTGCTCAATCGGGAGCCCGGAGCCTGCTTCTGATTCTGTGTCTCCCTTTCTCTCTGCCCCTCCCCCGCTCACACACACACACACACACACACACACACACACACACTCTCTCTCTCTCTCTCTCTCTCTCTCTCTCTCTCTCAAAAATAGACATTACAAATTTTTTAAAAATCAAATTCATGTTCAAAGATGAAAACTTTCCACTATCAAAAATATTCAAAATAATGTTTTACAATGCCAAAGCAGAGTATAGGGAAATTACCGCTCAGAACTTGGAAATAGATTTACCCTTATAAATAAATGCAATACAAATACAAATAATATTAACAATTTATAGAAACCATTTTATGGGACGAGACATCATCCAAACCTAGGCAGAAAACACCCTACAAACTGATATAAATCCATTATAAAATCAAAATTAACGATGTCCAGAGTTAAGGAGTTAGAAAGAAGCAAGGTATTCAGAAGGGCAAAAAAGAGTGTAAGTGTCCAGGGTAAAGGGAACGCAAGTAAGTCCTGCTAGAAATGACACTTCAATCCTTTCAGGGAAGATTAACACACTGGGCGATCAGAGCGTGGTGATGGGAGCCATGAAGATAATTCAACTATTTCTCTTGATTCCCTCAGCAATCTTACCGAGGCCTAATTTCCTATTTGGGAAAGAATGCACGGTGGACACAACAATTTGAATCTATCTGGCAGTTTGACTAATATTGTTAATTGACAGATTTGACATTTGGTTTGTAAATCAATATACGCCAGGTTTTATTATCGTAACAATAGTTAACCAATAATGGCTACTATCTGTGCTTACTGTGGTATCAGTAGTACATAATTTATATACATTATCTCTTTTGTTACATTACCTCTGTTTGTTATCATTCTATTTTTCAGATGAGAAAACCAGTATTTGCCAGAGCCAAGATTTAAGAGACTTTTTGGCTCCCAAAGCCTGGAATTGTGTGCTACAGCGCCTCAGAGTCAGTATCGCGGAGTCTAATAAAATCTGAGTACAGAGATGAAATACTTTTTGGACCTACTAGGCAGATCAAACCAGTCGGAGACCCCGTCTAGGCAATCACCTGGCCTCTGTAAGCCATCTCCGTCCGTACTCCCTCCCTCCGACGCTAACAAGGAGCCCTAAATGCTTTCAACAGCAGCATTATTACCATAAGAAGTACCGAGCCTGCAAGGGGCACAGTACTCAATTGTACCCATTGGTAAACATCTCAGCCAAGTCAAGTGTGTCCCAGGAACTGAGTAAGGTGTTGGGGACACAAAGCCGTAGCAGACACAGTTCCTGTCTTCAAAGAACTTAATAGGAGAAAGTCAAAAGGTTACAAAAGTGCCATAAAGGGGCGCCTGGGTGGCGCAGTTGGTTAAGCGTCCGACTTCAGCCAGGTCACGATCTCGCGGTCCGGGAGTTCGAGCCCCGCGTCAGGCTCTGGGCTGATGGCTCAGAGCCTGGAGCCTGTTTCCGATTCTGTGTCTCCCTCTCTCTCTGCCCCTCACCTGTTCATGCTCTGTCTCTGTCCCAAAAATAAATAAACGTTGAAAAGTGCCATAAAGTACTGTAGGTGCTACAAGAGAAATGCAGGGCGCCTCAAAGGTGTTTGAACCAGACTAACCAGCCATCTTGGAGAAATCACCCTGAGGACCAGTCAGCGACCTGGAACCTCCCGGAGCACAGCACCCTCCCAACATTCTTTCCTTTTGTTTAACCACACCCTTCAGTACACCCTTGGGGCATAACTTCCTCCATTTGCCCTGGAGATCTATAACACATACATTAAACATTCTCCTCTTGGGTGGTCCCTCAGCAGGACTCCCAACCTCTAGGGCTAGAAAAGCAAGTCTTAAGGGAGGTGACTTTGCCGGAGAGTCACTCCTCTTGTGCCCGAGAAGGGCGGCGTCAGTAAGTCCCCTAAACAAGCCATTTCACAACAAGCTGGACTTGTCAGCCTTTTTCTTCAGTCTTCTGGCCGGTTTTCTTGTGTGGGAGGCAACTTTAATGTTGAATGAGAGATTTATTTATAGTTCTCTTAAATGCAAAATGTACATTGATACAGAAATGTTTTTGTTTGTTTTTTTTTTGTCTTTCTGAATGGAATGTCCTTGCCCTATTCTCCCAATTAAATTTCTAAAGCCTAGACTACTGAACAGGCGAAAATAATACACATTCTTCAAGGCCGCTTCCTTCTATGAAACATTACCAGCCTGCCTCCCTCATCTGGATATAAAAGCTCAAGAGGAAAAGAATCTATTTCGGCTCACCACGTAGTCCAAATGCTTTATGTTCAGCAGAAACTCAGTAGTTGCCTATTAAATTAAAGGTGAAAAAGGTATAGGTAGGCAGGCTTGGGAAGGACGGAGTGTAAATAACCTCAAACTATTTTTTTTTAATTGTTTAATGTTTATTTTTAAAGACACAGAGAGAACACGAGAGCACATGCTGGAAGGCCGAAGAGAGAGAGGGAGAGAATCCTAAGCCCGGTGAAGCCCTACGTGGGGCTTTTGAGATCATGACCTGAGCCAAAGAAATCCAGAGTCAGATGCTTAACTGACCGAGACACCCAAGGCGCCCGTAAGCCTCATAAACTATTTCCATTTTTGTATTAGGACTGTCTATAAACTTCTACCAAAGTCCATGAGTATTCTATGCCTATCATCAAAGCTCTTCATACTAACCAAAGTCCATTTCAGACACACTCATCGGAACCTAGAATCTTCAATACCTGATAAGCAGAATACCTACCATATAGATGTTTTTATTTTATTTCTTTAAAGTTTTTATTTATTTTAGACAGAGAGAGAGAGAGTGCGAGAGAGCGAGCAGGGAGGGGCAGAGAGGGAGGGACAGTGAGAGAATCCCAAGCAGGCTCTGCACTGTCAGGGCAGGGCCCAATGCAGGGCTCAAACTCACGAGCCTCAAGATCATGATCTGAGCTGAAACTAAGAGCTGGATGCTTAACCAACTGAGTCACCCAGGTGCCCCCCATACAGATGTGTTTAAAGAGCAGAAAGAATTGGGGTGCCTGGGTGCCTCAGTTGGCTGAGTGGGTTTGGCTCCTTCAGGTCATGACCTCACAGTTCCCGACTTTGAGCCCAGCATCAGGCTCTGTGCTAACAGCTCAGAGCCTGGAACCTGCTTCGAATTGTCTCCCTCTCTGACTGTTCCTTGCTTGCATTCTTATCTCTCTCTTTAAAATAAACAAACATTAAAAAAATAATAAAAGAGCTGAAAGAACAACTTAAGATCAAAGTAACCAGAAATGAATGACGTGAAGGTAAATCCATACATGTAAGAAGCATTTAGATAAAGGCTCATTTCCCCTGACCTTTTCTAATTAAATGTCTGCAGTAGGGTTTCAAACCAGTTAAGTATAAAAGGCTACCTAAAGGGCGCCTGGGTGGCTCAGTCAGTTAAGCGTCCTTGGCAGGTCATGATCTCACAGTTCCTGGACGGCTCGGAGCCTGGAGCCTGCTTCAGATTCTGTCTCCCTCTCTCTGCCCCTCCCCCACTCATGTTCCGTGTCTCTCTCTCTCTCTCTCTCTCTCTCTCTCTAAAAATGAATAAACATCAGAAAATTTTTAAAAAAAGGCTACCTAAAGAAGTAATCATTCTAAACCAAATATTCCAAATATTTGGTTCCAAATATTCCCACCCCTGCTCCATAACAGGCCTAGACTTCTACCTAAAAACTGAATACAATCCTTAGTTTTACTACTTACACGTAGAGGAAATTCAGGCAAAAATGTTTATAACATAGCGAAAGTAAGAGAGGAGTTGGAATAAGGAAGCAACGGAAAGCAGCAACGTGAACATGCATGTGATGGATGCAAAACTGGGCCATTACGCCATCCCACAAATTAGAGGACCAATTTCTTTTCCCAGGTGAAACGAGACTCTGTCGCCACTTTGAAAATTCAACGGTCCTTCAGGGCAGAGTACGAGGCCTGGCTCTTTAATCCAGCTTTTGTCTAAATTATACGGCAAAGACAACTGCTGAATAATTTACTATATTGTTAAGTCCCATCATTTCTAAGTATATTCCATGAAGAGCTGGTGCTGTTCTAATTGATATTTTTTAAAAGCAATTATCCTATAAGAAAAGGAAAAATAAAGTCAAGCAAAATTTTCTATATATACGCCTGAGAATTTAAGCTTTTTTTTTTCTTTTTAAATATATATTTTTTTAATGTTTCTTTTGGGGCGGAGCAGAGAGTGCAGGGACAGAGGATCCGAAAGGGGCTCTATGCTGACAGCTCAAACTCATGAACCACAAGATCATGACCTGAGCCAGAGTCAAAAGCTTAACCGACTGAGCCACCCAAGCGCCCTCTTTTTTCTTCCTGAGTTTTTAATTCCAGTTAGTTAACACACAGCATCATACTAGTTTCAGGTGTACAATATAGTAATTCAACACTTCTATACATCACCCTGTGCTCACCAGGACAAGTGCACTCCCTGATCCCCCCATCACCTGTGTCACCCCCCCACCTCCTCTCTGGTAACCGGAAATTTGTTGTCTGCAGTTAAGAGTCTGTTTCTTGGTTTGTCTCTAGTTTTCCTTTGCTCATTTGTTTTGCTTCTTAAATTGCACATGTGAGTGAAATCACACAGTATTTCTTTCTCTTATTTAGCTTAGCGTTATACTCTCAAGCTCCATCCATGTTGTTGCAAATGGCAAGATTCCATTCTTTATGGCTGAATAACATGCCATTGTGTGCACACACATTCTTTATCCACTCCTCAGTCAGCACACACCTGGGCCGCTTCGGTCTTGGGTATCGTAAACAATGCTGCTGTAAACATAGGGGTGCATGTATCTCTTTGAATTAGCGTTCTTGTATTCTTTGGGAAAATACCCAGTAGTGCTACTGCTAGATCATAAGGCAGTTATATTTTTAAGTTTTTGAGGAACCTCCATACTGTTTCCCACAGTTCGCATTCCCCATCCACAGTGCGTAAGGGTCCCCCTTTCTCCACACCCTCCCCAGCCCCCTTTATTTCCTGTGTTGTTGACTTTAGCCATTCTGACAGTTGTGTAAGCAGCATTAACCTCTAGCTGATTTGTAAGAACTAAATTTTAAATTTATGACATTCCACAAATTAGTAATTCCATTAAGTGCATTCTTCAGACCTCATCAGGAAGTTATGCCAAACTGCTTCAAATTGTCATTTAGATAAAAAAATCAAATATATGAAGGTCCCAGAAAGAAAACAGAATCAAAATTATGGGAGCTTAATGTTGGCAGAATACTATCCTCACCTTGCATGTGAGGAACTCTGCTGGAGAAACGCTTCTGGCATATTCTCCCACCTCCTCGTTCTCTTCCCCAAGGAAGGAGAGATTTCCTAATGGGTTAAGAGCAGGTACTAGAAAGGCATGGATCATCTCCTTCATCCCTCCCGACAGCTTGTCGATTGGTAGCAGCCATTCTGCTGTGTTCCTATACTTCAGTTTAAAAGGAGAGAGCACTCAGAAATGAGCATTTGCCAAAACAGTTGGCCTGATAACCTTCAGTGGTACACTGGGAGACAGAAGCCTGATCGGTGGGCTAAAGAGTGAATGGGAGATAAGGAAGTACAGACACAGAGCACAAACTCTTTGCCGTGCTGAGGGGGCTGGGGTGGGATGGGGCTGGCTGGGGCTGGCTGGGGCATGAACATCTAGGGAGGTTTTCTGCTTTGTTGTTAATGTTTTATGTTAGGATGCTGATGGAAATGATTGGTGGAGAAGAAGATTAAAAATCCAGAAGACAGAAAAACCACCACAAGAGTGGGAACCTCTGCAGCAGTGAGGTCCCTGAGGAGGAATGGGATGGAAGGAATCTGTAACCTAAGTGCAGAAGTTGCACTTTCTTAGAAGCAGAAATATTTTTTATTTTAAGGAGGGAATTCAGAGAAATAGTACATAGATGATCAAGACAGACTTCATGAATAAGCAGGGATTGCTACATTAATAACTGATAAATAGACTTCAGAATGAAGAAAATTATTAGAGATAGAGGTAAATTGCAGGATGAATAGAAGGCTTGATCGCCCAGGAAGACATTATGATCCTAAATGTGTACATGTCTACCAGAATCTCAAAATACACGAAACAAAACTAATGTAGATGAAAAGAGAAACTGACAAACCCACAATTACAGTTGGGGCTTCAACAGTCCCCTCTCAGCAACTGATAAACTTAGAAAATCAGCACGGATAGAAGATCTGAACAATACAAGATCTACCTCATATAAATAGAACGTTCCACCCAACAATAGCAGAACATACATTTTTTTTTCAAGGGCCCATGGAACATTCACCAAGACAGATCACAGCCTGGACCATAAAACAAACCTCAACCAATTTAAAAGAACTGAAATCGTACAGAGTATGTTCGCTGACAATGATGGAAGGAAACTAGAAATCAGTAATGAAAAGACAACAGGAAAGAATAAGGGAGCTCCTGTGAAATTTTTTTTCTCAATGACACATGAAGAAGCAAGGCAGAAAGAGGGGAGAGGGAAGAGGAGAAAGATAGGAAATTTATCCACCGAAGCAACAATTGCTGAGTGCCTACTCTGGGCTAAATATGGTTTCAAACACTGGGACTAAAGGAGTAAACTCAACAGACAACAAAGTCTGTTCTCATGACCCTTAAATCAATATAAAATGTCAGGTGTGTAAGTGTTAAGAAGAATAAACAGGGTAGGGGGAGCCTGGGTGGCTCAGTCGGTTGACCCTTGATTGAGTCGGTTGAGACTCTTGATTCTGGCTCAGGTCATGACCTCAAGGTTGGTCGCTCACATATGCGCACTCTTTCCCTCCAAAAAAAAAAAAAAACCAACCATTAAAAAAAAAAAAGAATAAACAGGGTAAAAGAATAAAGACTAACAGTAGGCAAGGTAAAAAATGAATTATTTTCTTTTACATTGTAGTCAAATGCTTTGTCCTTAAATCAAGGGTTCAGTGGGGCGCCTGGTTGGCTCATTCAGAAGAGCATGCAACTGTTGAACTCAGGTGCTTGAATACGAGCCCCACGTTAGGTGCAGAGATTACTTAAATAAATAAAACCGAACAAAAAATAAATCAAGGGTTCATTATAAGTTTTCCATTCACACCATCTGGCCCACTATTAATTCCATCTCTAGAATCTGTTAAAATATTTTTTGCAACTTTATTTTCTTGGAAGACCCTGTATGAAACGTCTTTTCCCTACTACTCACAAAATGTGGGAATGGTTGGCTATTTTTTAAAGTTGTAATTGTAGTGAATTAAAATTTTAAAGTATGGGACGCCCGGTGGCTCAGTCAGTCAGTCGCTGGCTCAGTCCGACTCTTGATTTTGGCTCAGGTCATGATTTCACAGTTTGAGATCGAGCCCCACGTTGGGTTCCGTGCTGACAACGTGGAGCCTGCTTGGGATTCTCCCTCTCCCTCTCTCTCTCTCTCTCTGTCCTTCCCCCACTTGTGTGCGCGCTCTCTCAAAGTAAATCAATAAACATCTTAAGCAAAAAAATAAATGAATAAATAAATAAATAAAATTTTAAAGTAGTGCTTCAGTTTCTTGGGATGGCTTGTGACTTCAGAGATCTTCCTCAACGCAACGCCTGTGAGTGGAATCCATAAAGTACCGCAGACTAAAGTGCAAAGGGAGAAAACAGTGCTCAAATAAATTAAGCACTGGCCACAGAGTGCCCAAAAACGCTTAAAGGAAAAGAGACTCACTTAGCTGGTGTTGTGAACAAAAAGGAAAAAGAATCAAGTAGCACCTGCTGCCTAGCTCCCCACTCTCCCCTCTACCCCTTCCTACTCCACAAAGTAACAGGTGCCAGGCAACCTGGCTCACGACCTCCATACAGACATGGCAGGCCTCCCATTTTTTGGATACTAGGCTTGTTCTCATGGCAAAAGTCATCTGAGTTCAACCCTGGTTTCAAATGATCATTTAAAATAAGTAAGGTTTGGGGGCACCTGGGTGGCTCAGTCAGTTAAGCGTCTGACTCTTGATTTCGGGTCAGGTCATGATCTCAGTTCCTGAGATGGAACCCCATTTCGGGCTCTGTGCTGGCAGCACAGAGTCTGCTTGGGAGTCTCTCTCTTCCTGCCCCTCCTCTGCTCAGGCTTGCTGTCTCTCTCTCTCTCTCTCTCTCTCTCTCTCTCTCTCTCTCAAATAGATAACATTTTTTTTTAATTTCTTTTTTTTAACGTTTATTTATTTTTGAGACAGGGAGAGACAGCATGAACGGGGGAGGGTCAGAGAGAGAGGGAGACACAGAATCCGAAACAGGCTCCGGGCTCTGAGCTGTCAGCACGGAGCCCGACGCGGGGCTCGAACTCACGGACCGCGAGATCATGACCTGAGCCGAAGTCGGCTGCCCAACCGACTGAGCCACCCAGGCGCCCCAACATTTTTAAAAAATAGGCTCTAACGGTAGTGGTTCTTATACAAGCAGCGGCTCCACTCTTGCGCAGCGGGGATCAGCAAAGTAGGGCCCAGCAGGCCGATCCGAAAGTTGACAGGTAAGTTTTATTGGAACACAGCCAAGCAAATGTGTGTACGTCTCCATGGAAACCTTCACATTAGAACTGCAGGGCGGAGTAGTTGCGACTGCGAGCCCCCACTGGCCTGAAAAGCCTACACACTACGGGGCCCTTCACCTGAGGGTACTGCTTCTCTCCCTAACCTGTGATCCACCTGTCTCCGTCTCAGGGCTTACTTTCCAACCCTGTTCTCCCGCAGCAGCGATACAACCACACGCCACTACCCGCAGTCCCCGCAAGTGAGCCGTGCGCTTGCTTAACTTAACGCACAACCCACGTCACAGCTAGTCTCTGCTCCGAATGCCACCCCCTCTTGCCAAACCAACTTCACATGGTTCCTAAAAGCCCAGTCATCTCCTCCTCCTGGACTGGTCTTCCGCGATGCCTGCCCTTCTATTAGCACGCTTTACCGCACGTACTGCAATTGTTTCTTTTTAAGTCGGCCTCTCTCGCTAGTTCAACGGCAGAAGTGGTTTCTTTTGTTTCTTACTCGGAGGCCCTGACCAGCGGTTGACACACAGTAAGCCCCTGATACTTCTCGGTGCAATTCCTGAGGCCATTCTTGCAGGGCATCAAATGGCTGGCGCGGGTGCGGAGGTACTCAGGCTGGAACTGCAAAATGGGGCAGCGAGGGATGGAAGCCAGAGGCAGAGACGCAGAGACTAGGGAGCGAGGTGAAGCAACCTCCAGAAAAAGCCGCCTGTCCTAGAGAAACGTCCATAACTGCTCCAAGGCGGCAAGCCCTCCTAGCCTCCCCCTCCCGGCTCGCCACCTCCCAGCGCAGCGAACGTGCGACAGGTGCGGACCGGCAAGCTGCCGGGCGGAGACCAAGCATTCACACCTATCCGTGCACGCGGGGCGGGGGTGTCCTCCTCCGGGTCCGCTCGCGGGACTCCCAGGCCCTGGGGCCCGGCTCCAAGGGCAAGGGTGGGCGGGGGCGGCCCCAGGGCCGGAGTCTAGCGCGGCTCTCCCTCCCCGCCACCCCCACCCCGGGCCAGGACGCCCGCGCCGCCTCCCTCGCCCGCCCGCGGCCCTGGTTCACGGCTCTCTCGTTTCCCATCCCGGTGCCTCTCACCTGCGTCCCAGACTCAGCCCTGTGGAAGTCGCTACACATCGCCCCGAAAGCTCCGCGCACCCGACACTCAACTTTCGCGCCACCAGCGCCATTTACCGCGAGTCCCTGCGGCCCCGCAGCCAGTCAGACGCGCTGACCCGCTGACCCGGACGCGGGCATGCGCACTGCACCCGCCCTCCGCCGGGAAGGCGGTGGGCATGCGCAGTAAGGCTTACGGGCGTCCCCCGCTCAGGTGGTTTCAGACCGCGTCTCCAAGGAGACCGGGAGGCGGCTGGCGGTTTTTTCTTCTCATCAACTTCAGTTCCTCTTTAGTGGGTGAAACTGGCAGCATGTTCTTTCTTTCTCTTTCTTTCTTTCTTTCTTTCTTTCTTTCTTTCTTTCTTTCTTTCTTTCTTTCTCTCTTTCTTTTTCTTTCTCCTTTCTTTCTTTCCTTTTTTCTTTCTCTTTACTTCTTCCTTCTCTCTCTCTCTCTCTCTCTCTCTTTCCCATAAACAAAGCAGTAACTGAGCAGGCAGGGCTTTGTGTCCATTTGTGGGTTAAAAGACTCTGGCTGGCTGTACATGTGATTCATGGTTAATTCTGAAAAAAAAGTACACTAACTTTGAGAGAATCTTTGTAATTAAATAATTATAATAATAGTCATTACAGTTAACAGTTAACAATGCTTAGTATGTGTCCTAAGTGCTTTATATTTAATAATTAGTTAAATCCACACAGTCCAATGAGGTAGTTACTATTATCCCCGTGTATTACAGATGAGGAAACTGAGGCACAATTTTGGCCCACATTACTATGGTGAACAGATTGTACTGAGTCAACAAATTAATGAGAGCTAGGAAAGGAAGAGCATGAATGCAAACTGTTCTTCAAAGAAACTTGGTTGCGGGGCACCTGGGTGGCTCAGTGAGTAATCGTCTGACTTCAGCTCAGGTCATGATCTCGCGGTTTGTGAGTTCAAGCCTCGGGCTCTGTGCTGACAGCTCAGAGCCTGGAGCCCGCTTCGGATTCTGTGTCTCCCTCTCTCTCCGCCCCTCCCCTGCTTGCACTCTGTCTCTCAAAAATAAAATAAAAACATTAAAAATTTTTGTTTAAATAAATAAGACTGGGGCACCTGGGTGGCTCAGTCGACTGGGCGTCCGACTTCGGCTCAGTCCATGATCTCACGGTCTGTGAGTTCGACCCTGCATCAGGCTCTGTGCTGACAACTTGGAGCCTGGAGCCTGCTTCGGATTCTCTCTCTCTCTCTCTCTCTCTCTCTCTCTCTCTCTCTCCGCCCCTCCCCTGCTTATGCTCTGTTTCTGACTTTCTCTATCTCAAAAATAAATAAAAATTTTAAAAAGTAATAAATAAAAAACTTGGTTGTGAAGGAAGGAGATACATAGTAACAAGAAGAAATCGAGGAAGAGTCGTTAAGAAGGCAAAGCCTGGGGCACATTTAAATGCTGACAGGAAATGGGGTGTCTGCGTGGCTCAGTTGGTTAAGTGCCGGACTCTAGACTCCAGCTCAGGTCATTATCCCAGGGTGGTGGGATTGACCCCCACATCAGGCTCTGTGCTAAGCAAGGAGCCTGCTTGGGATTCTCTCCTTCTCTCTCTCTCTCTCTCTGCCCCTCTTCCACTCTCTCTCTAAAATAAAAATTTTAAAAAAAAATGTATGTGATAGGAAAGAGCTGTAGAAACATACTGGTTAAAGACGCCATCGGAGAAAGAATGCTCTTTCACTGTGAGCAGAGACTAGGCTCAAAAATGGGTGCAGATGCAGCTATATTCTGGGGTAGGAAGCTCAAAGAGGTTGAGGAAGGTCAAGGCTCAGGGGTTTTGTTTTTCTCTGAAGTAGAAAGCAAGGTAGTACGAATCCAGCCTCCAGTTGAATTCCTCTCGTGAAAAGCAAAGTGTGCACCTAAGTTGACTGCCTGAATTAATGTTACCATCTACAGGCTCTCCCAAAAGCCTTCCTCCAAAACCCGTTCTCAGTTCATGCCGAACACGGAGCACTGGTGATTGACCAAAGTACTATACCACCGTGGACTATGGTGGTAATTACCTTAAGCGGGAGAATTTTCCAGTGACACTTACTGTCTATAGTCACAGTTAATGCACGACCTATATTAGTATGATTCTTTTGTTGCACAGAGCTTTTCTCCCTGAGTTACAATTGTCTTGAATTCCAAGATAAATTTTCTAAAATCATCATGGATTTTGATATCAGATACACCTAGAGTTTTAAATCTGGTTTTGTCACTCATTACCATGATACACACTACTTATCAGTCTGGACCGTAGTTATCGCTGTGTTGTGATGATGAAAAACTGTACTGAAAACGGCTAGTACAGCATCTAACACAAAATAGCGATTCCCTTCCTACCTCCCTATCTTTCTTAGATCATCACTTAACACAGTGCCAAAGATACGATACTCAATATACATCCCTTGTTTACCATGATGGTGGTGATTAGGGCCAGATTAAGAGATGAGCCTGTCCGGCAGACGTCCAGAGTGGCACATCGTGAAGGCTGCTGAAACTTCTCTATGTACTAAAATATCACAAGAATACGAGATGGAAGAAAACCCATTTTTAACTGCAATCTTTTCAACTGGGATCCTGTATGTGGTTGGGAAGAAAAAACACTTGGAAAGACAGTGAAACAGGCTCCATAAAAGACACGCTTGGGTAACAGAAGAGTTACCATGTGTAGGTTTAGTTAATGTGATAACTGCCTTCTCCCCACCCACTCCCACACAAAGAAACAAGATAGTGAATTTCTAAAAATATGTAGACATATATTGAAAATGCATCCTTTTAGAAGATGTGCCGACTTATTTGCTCCCCAGGGAAAGTCCGCAAATCTTAATACAATTCCGATCATATTGATGATAGTGATGCCTTAAGCTATAATCCCTTTTGAATTGGGGTCCTGGATTTCCTGTTTTAGAAATGCAAAGTCTAGGGGCGCCTGGGTGGTGCAGTCGGTTAAGCGTCCGACTTCAGCCAGGTCACGATCTCGCGGTCCGGGAGTTCGAGCCCCGCGTCGGGCTCAGAGCCTGGAGCCTGTTTCCGATTCTGTGTCTCCCTCTCTCTCTGCCCCTCCCCCGTTCATGCTCTGTCTCTCTCTGTCCCAAAAATAAATAAACGTTGAAAAAAAAATAAAAAAAAAAAAAAAGAAATGCAAAGTCTAATTTTTCTAAGTCTGCAAGATATCCAAGGCACCCGTGTAATGAACAGCTACAGAAGATAGATACAATGTCTCCCTCAAGAGCAAAGTGCTGCTTCCTGCCCATTATAAAATATTTGGGTTCCCTGAGCTGAAATTTCCTCTCCTATAATGCAACCTACTCCATGTGTACATGTTACCCTACCCTCTTCACAATTCCTGTGCTTTACTGGGGCTTCTGTAACCAGTGTAAGGAGATGCTGGTATTCTGGCTGCTGGCTTGGACTCTTTCGTCTTTTATCAGCATCCACGAAATTGTGGTAAGCTAACTCATGAGCTTGCTGGAAGAGTAAAATCCCAGGCTCTTTGCAGTTCTCGGGACCCACACTAAACAATCTGTAACAGGATATATGAAAGGTTTTGAGCGATAAAGCAAAAGCTCAGAAAAGCGGGAATATAATTGTAATCGAGAAAGGCAGGAAGACGGTAATTCAAAATAGAGGCATGATTCAGCCAAAATAGATGAACATGGCTTTCATTCTGACCTACAATGTTTTATGCCTTGTTAAACTTTCTTGATAAAGTTTTGGACCTAACCTCTAGGACGTGAGGAACTAGAAATTTAGTCCTGATGATAGTAATGCCCACTTTTGCATTCTAAGAGGCAAGAATCTAGACCTAGTAACATTGGGCATTAACATCAAGATGAAAAACTGTTTCCTGGAATGAAAAAGTGTCAGGCAAAGATATTTTTTCACCCATCTATTCTTTGAAAAGCCTAGGGAATACATTCTTATGAGATATTTCTTGGGATAATAATAATAAAGTTGCTCGTGGTATAAATTAGAATGTTTTTGGTTGCAAGTCACAGAACACCCAACTCTTAATTGATTTAAATAATGAATGAGATTTCTTGGGTCACACCATGAAATTTCCTCAGTTTTTGTTTTTGTTTTTATTTTGGAGATCGAGCACATGCACACACACCAGCTGGGGAGGGGCAGAGGGACAGAAGGAGAGAATCCCAAGCAGGCTCCACACTCCACACTCCTGATGCAGGGCTCAATCCCACGACCGTGACATCCTGACGTGAGCCAAAAGCAGGAGTCAGACGCCCAACCAACTAAGCCACCCAGGTGCCCAAAATTACCTCAGTTCTAATGTTCTAGAGATATCACTTCTCTTTTAAAAGAATGTTCAAGATGCTCTCATAACTGTTAGAAATGCAAATACGTACAGCCTTTTTGGAAGGGAATTTTCCAGTATGTAACAAAATTTTTATTAACTTTTTGACACAGCAATCCTTCTTCTAGGAATTTTTCCTAAAGTCATAACTCCAGTTCCACTCCTAGGTATATACCCCTTATATCCATTTGCATAGATTTTAAATATGGAGATTCAAGATCCATAATCAACTCTGCCTTATGTCTGTGATTCTGGGGTATGCCTCTAACTTCGATGAGATGGTACCCTCCACTTCTTTCCCTGGAAGGTGAGGGATTTGGATCAGATGATAGCTCCCACTTATCAAAAGTCAACTCTGTTGCAGACACTATGTTTATTATTCCATTGTATGATTCCCAATCCTTTCTTGCAAGGTATGTATGTATGTATGTATGTGTTTAATTTTTGAGGTAGGGTTCACACCCATCACGGAGCCCAAGGCAGAGCTTGAACTCATGACCCTGAGATCAAGACCTGAGCTGAGATCAAGAGTTGGATGCTTAACTGAGCCACCCCGGCACCCCGCAAGGTATTTATTATACCCCCATTTCCTAGGCAAGGACGTTGAGGCTCAGAGAAGTTTAACCATCATACAGTCCTCCGGTCAGTAAACCCAGGTTTACCTGACTATAAAGCCTACAGTCTTCCTAACGCATTAAGTTGCTTCAGAAGATGCAAAGGATTTAAGGCCTTTCACAACTCCATGTTCTGTGATTCTCTACAATTAAGGGAATCAACATGTCCACCAAAGTGCTAATAGTCCATAACCTAAGCATTCATTCCTTTCTCCATGGGAATTAACCAGCAGTCAACCGAGTATCATGTTCACTTACCCTAAAGTCATCATCACCTCAACCTCTTCTTGCCTTGTGTACCTCAAGGTAGTTCATTGTCCTTGCTTCTTCCTCTTTATCTCACCCCTGCCTAGGCAGTTACTCCGTGCTCTATCTGTGTACTTGAGTTTGTAGGCTCCTTACCAGATAAGTGGTTTTGTTGGAGCGTGGATGTACTTGTAATTCACATAGATAACTGTGCTCATTCCTTGTCCTGGCTGGGATCTGAGATTCTCAAATCCATCTCTGTTCTTTCCCCGCTCTGTTTTGCAAAGTAAAAGCACCGGGGGGAGATAGGAGGATGGAAGAGGGGAGAAGGGAGAAGCTGGTGGTGCGCCTTCTCTGTCTTTTTTAGGATCTCCTACAGCAAGTGTGTCTTCTCCAGAGCTCCAGTCTCCACTGAACAACCCTGCCGTAGTTCCAGCTTCTGCAGAGTGACCTCAGCCCCTGGACTTAGGTCACATCACTTTCTCCCCTTGTCCCTCTCACCTCCCTGGGTGGAGAAGACTTCCTGTCATTAAAAAGCCTGAGCCTCACCTATCCCGTTTGTTTTCTTAACTGTTTCATCACCTGTGTAACGAATTCCTCATATTAAATTCTCTCGGGGCGCCTGGGTGGCCCAGCTGGTAAAGCATCCAACTCTTGGCTTTGGCTCAGGTCATGATCCCAGGGTCATGGGATTGAGTCCGGAGCTGGGCTGTGCTCTAACAGCGTGGAGCCTGCTTAAGACTCTCTCTCCCTCTGCCTCTCTCCCCCGTTCGTGCTCTTTCTCTCTAAAATAAATTTTTAAAAAATCTCCCTGTTTTAAACTACTTAACGTGTTATCTCTTTTCCTAGTTAATTCTCAGCGGATACACTCAGTTTTTCCCTTTTTTAAAGGTCTGTCTCTATTCCTATTTGTTTGTGATACTGTCTAACTGCTGCAAGGTGGTCTACACTGTGTACCCAACACCTTGTGCTTGTCCGTGTCCTCCATAAGTGTCTCCAATTCTTGCCCCCACACACAGCACTTTGATGAATATTCTCTGTGTATGTCCCCTCATAGATCTTTTATGAGAGTTTTTCTGCAATATATCCTCGGAATGGGGTGACTGGGTCACGAACACATTAACTCGCCTAAATTCTGTTAGGTTGGTGGACAAAATTTCTTTCTCCATTTCCTCCACTCCTGACATCATTCAACTTTCCAAGTTTTGCCTTACCTTATTAAATTTCACAATAGTATAATTCAACAGAAGGATTGACTAACAATTGTTGAATGTTATACTATATGCCAGCCACTTTACATAGTTTCTCCTTTAGTCCTTACTCCAGTTCTATGGGTAAGTGCCAGGTGAAGGAACAAAGGATCAGAGAGGTTAAGCAACTTGCCCAAGGCCACGTAGCTAAGAAATTGCAGGACTGGATCACAATCCAGGCGGATCTGCTCTAAAGCTTGTGTCTCTGACCCTTATGGCACATTGCTTTTACATCAATGGGGACGTCCCTGCTTTATACTTGACTGGGGAGATGACATCAATTACATAATAGTGTTTGCATAGCTGGGAAGAATTGGGGATCATCTTGACCTTGGGTCTCACCTAAAGCCGGTGCTCTTGACTTTGCACAGCACCACCCACCAGACACCACGTCTGGGACAACAGAGAGCCCAGGGCGGTGACCTTGTGACTGCCAGTGACGTCTGTGAATTCTCTAAGCCACGCCGACAGATAATCGGGTTCACCAGAAGACCTACGGAGATAAAATTGCCCTAAATTTAATTTAATTGCTTTAGGAGGTGAAAAGATTGAGGTCGGCATCCACGTTAGAATAAGCACTTTGAGGAGTCTGGCCATCTAAAGCCCAAGGTACTAGAACTCACCAGTTGACAACATTCATTTCCCAATTAAAAGACTTCCCGCAAATCAAACCATAATGAGATGCCACTTCACACCCACCAGGATGGCTAGAAAAATATAAACAAATAAATAAATAACAAGCGTTGGTAAAGACATAGAGAAATTGGATTATTCGTGTATAGCTGAGGGAATGTAAAATGTCTCAGCCCCCGTGGAAAACATTCTGGCCATCCTCAAAATCTTAAATGGAGAGTTACCCTATGACCCAGCACACCCACTCCTGGGTCTATACCCCCGAGAAGTAAAAACCATCGTACACACAAGCGCTTGTACATACATGTTCATAGCAACATTTTTCATGACAGCCATGAAAGAGAAACCACCCAGATACCCATCGACTGATGGATGAATAACTAAAATGTGGTATACCCACATAACGAAACGTTACTTGGCAAGAAAAAGAAATGAAGTGCTGACTTGTGTTATGACCTGTACGAACCTCAAAAACATTATGTTAAGCGGAAGGAGCCAGTCACGAAGGACACATGCTGTATGATTCCACGTGCATGAAACGTCCAGAATAGGAGAACGTAGAGACAGAAAGCAGATTCGTGGTCGCCTAGGGCTGGAGGGTGTTGGCTGGGGAGGGCTGATGGGTACAGGGTTTCTTTTAGGAACAATGAAAATGCTCTAAAACCGATGGTGTGATGGACGCACAACTCGTGAATAAGCTAAAAGCTGTTTAACGGCCCACTTTAATAGGTGACCTGGATGCATGTTGAGTTTTTCAGGAAAGCTGTAGAAAAAGGCTATGAGGTTAAGACTTTTGGAGAAATGGATGCTGGGAATGGACAAGGATGACATTATCTTCTTTATTTTATTATTTTTACACACAGTTATAATTGTGTGATTATACACAATTACACTCAGCTTGTGCCAAAAGAAATTTTTACTTCTCAGAGCCTGCTTTTTTTTTTAGCCATCTGTATGTTTCTTTTGGGTCTTATGAGATAGGGTTTCCAATTCCTTTTTTCTTTTTCCTTTTTATTTATATTTATAGACATATATGAGGAGAGTTGTTAGAATAAAAACCTGCTATATAGTTGAGGATGGAAATAGTAGATAGAATTCTCCCACCGTTTCAGGTAAAAAAAAAAAAAAATTCAAAGGAAGTCCCAAGAAAACTATGCAGACTGAATTTAAATAATCATTTTTGAGCAGCAACTCTCAGAATTTTGGGACTCAGGAGCACTTTCCACTCTTAAAAATTACTAAGGACCCCAAAGAACTTTTGTTTATGTAGGTTATATCGAATATTATTTACTATGTTACAAATTAAATTGAGGAATTAAAAACATATATCTTTATTCAATCTATTACATGTCAACATATTTTAAAAAGGATTTTCTAAAATAAAAAATTGGTGGGGTGCCTGGGTGGTGCAGTCAGTGAAGTGTCTGACTCTTGATCTCAGCTCAGGTCATAATCTCACATTATGTTTGAGCCCTACATCAGGCTCTATGCTGATGGTGTGAACCTACTTGGGATTCTGTCTCTTCTTCTCTCTGCCTCTTCCCTGCTTGTGCTCTCTCTCAAAATAAATGAATAAACTTAAAATATAAAAGAGATGGAACTGGAGGGTATTATGCTAAGTGAAATTAGTCAGTCAGAGAAAGACAATTATCATATGACTTCACTCATATGAGGACATTAAGAGACAAAACAGATGAACATAAGGGAAGGGAAACAAAAATAATATAAAAACAGGGAGGGGGACAAAGCATAAGAGACTCATAAATATGGAGAACAAACAGAGGGTTTCTGGAGGGGTTGTGGGGGGGATGGGCTAAAGGGGTAAGGGGCATTAGGAATCCACATCGTTGCACTATTTGCTAACTAATTTGGATGTAAATTAAAAATAAAATTTAAGGAAACTAAAATAAATAAAGAAAAAAGGAATAAAAGAAATAAAAGAAATAAAAAATTGGTGAGGGGCTCCTGGCTGGCTCAGTTGGTAGAGCATGAGACTCTTAGCCTCAGAGTTCTGAGTTCGAACCCCAAGTTGGGTGTGGAGATTACTGAAAAAAAATAAAATCTTTAATTAAATTAAAACTTGGTGAAAGGAATAGCATTGTTTTCCTTTTTTTTCACAAATTTCTTTAATGGTTGCCTTAATCAAATGACTGATAGGATCTCCTATCCACTTCTGAATTTAATCTGCTGTAATGTGAGCACGGTGCGAATACCAACATAAAGAGAAAGGAAAATAACATCTTAGTATTTTTTACGAACATAGTTTTGATTTCATGAACCCCCTGAAAGGTCTTGGCAATCCCCAGGAGTCTTAGATCGCGGTGTGCCAACCACTGGTTTAGTGTTTGCTAAAATTCCTGATAAGAGTTCCGTTGACTACATTTCACATTTCATTTTAATTCAATCATTATTTAATAATTACATTTCAAAATATGTGCACGTGGGGCCCCTGGGTGGCTCAGTCGGTTAAGCGTCCGACTCTTAGTTGTGGCTTGGGTCATGAGCTCACGCTTCCGGAGTTGAGCCCCCCTGTCAGAGGCGCCTGCTTCGGATTCTCTCTCTCTCTGAAAATAAATAAATAAAGACTTTAAACAACAACAACAACACAATACGTGCACAAATGTCTAGGTATATGTACAAAAATTACATAATAAAGAGTGTGCCTCAACAACTAAACATTTACTTTTGCTCCATGAAAACATGGAAACCATCTTAATACCGGAAGAGGAATGGCGAGCAGTAAAAGGAAATCCCTCACAGTGAAGTAACGGGGCCACGGTTGATGATGTCAAACGCAGAGTGTGTTGCTCTTCTCCTCAACTTTAGGTGCACTTTTTGGTAATCACAATTACTGGAAAGCCCGGGGCGCTGGTTGGCGCAGTCGGTTAAGCGTCCGACTTCAGCCAGGTCACGATCTCGCGGTCCGTGAGTTCGAGCCCCGCGTCAGGCTCTGGGCTGATGGCTCGGAGCCTGGAGCCTGTTTCCGATTCTGTGTCTCCCTCTCTCTCTGCCCCTCCCCCGTTCATGCTCTGTCTCTCTCTGTCCCAAAAATAAATAAACGTTGGAAAAAAAAAAAGAAAGTGTGCCATGTGCTTTCTCCAATGGGAAAGAAAGAAGTTGTTGACAAAAAGCACTTAGTCTGGGGGCGCCTGGGTGGCGCAGTCGGTTGAGCGTCCGACTTCAGCCAGGTCACGATCTCGCGGTCCGGGAGTTCGAGCCCCGAGTCGGGCTCTGGGCTGATGGCTCGGAGCCTGGAGCCTGTTTCTGATTCTGTGTCTCCCTCTCTCTCTGCCCCTCCCCCATTCATGCTCTGTCTCTCTCTGCCCAAAAATAAATAAACGTTGAAAAAAAAAATTAAAAAAAAAACAATTACTGGAAAGCCCAAAAGGAAGCTAAGGAGGTGTCACCAGTGGTTTTGAAGCCTTGTGTGAGGAACTGACAGGACAGCAGAAAAGAAGCAAGTTTCAGGCCCGCCCAGCTCAGATGTCGATAATACAGGAGCAACAACAGCGGTAACAGGGGTCCCAGTAATCGTGGGGATGATACAACAGGGTTTAAACAAATCCGTTTTGCTACAATAGTTCCCATGACCCCGAACAGAGCCTGGACACTAAACAAAGTGAACTCTGAAATGGGGGACATGGAGGTTGACCTTATTATAAAAGCCACTGAGAATCAGGGAAATAAAACTTGGGGTACGAATAAGGAAATACAGGCATACGCTCTGCTTCAAGGACCCACATACAGTAAAACCTTGGTTTGTAAGCATAAATCATCCCCAAAACATGTTTGTAATCCAAAGCACTTGTATATCAAAGCTCGAATTTCCCCATAAGAAATAATGGAAATTCAGACGATTTGTTCCACAACCCCAAACATTCATATAAGAATGATCACAATCCTGTAATATAATATAAAATAAAAAGCAGATACAAAATATAAAGAACAATAAACCTATTAACCTGCACTTACTTTGAAAGCCTTCATGGCTGGTGTGAGAGAGATGAGAGAGAGGAGGGTTATTGTGTAGGACGACTTTCAGCATCACTAAAAGATGTTGACTACCGTGCAGTGTTAAACTCTTGTCAGAGATTGTATTTAATGTAACTGGCAATAAGGCAGCAGAGGAATGGGTCTATATCTGCAGGCGGCCTGACCTAGAATGAAGCAAAGGACCGTCCATAGGTGCTTGGAAGTGACAAAAAAATACTTTAGTGCCAGCTGTGGGCACCTTCCAACATTCTGAAAAATCACTGATTTCTGCCAAACACCACGGCCTGAGACTGAGCATCCAAGCATGGGAGACGATCACCCACAATCCTGCAGGGAGCGAGAATGAGAGCGAGACAAGAGAGCAAGAGAGAGAGAGGGAGGAAGGGAGGGAGAGAAGAACCATTGGTGCAGTTGTGACCACGTGGCTTTTGGAATCACGTACTACTCCTATTGCAAGACATCGCTTGTTTTATCAAGCTAAAATTTATTAGCAATGCTTGCTCGTCTTGCGGAACACTCGCAGAACAAGTCACTTGCAATCCAAGGTTGTACTGCCTAAAAACAGAGACGTGAACTGGAACTCTCTCCAAAACGTGCACACCTACTGTGGAAATACCCACAGCAGCGGGGGAAGACGGCGGGAAGCATTCGGCAAAGCAGAAACGGGGGAAGGGCGATGGAGGTTTGTTGGAGGGACGGCAGACCACAGACCGCCAGGCCACACTGAGAAAATGAGTCATGTTTTCCCAAAACGAGATGCAAACCCGCACAGGAAACGTAGAGAGGTTTGGACTGTCTGTTCGCTGATGGAAGCCTCATTCTGTTGAAAGCAGAGCTTCAGATATGTCCTTTACCTCCTTTGGTGGAGATTAAAGTGCTCAAATTTAGATATTTAATGAGAGGAACTGCTGCATAAAATTTAACTCTGACCATGTGAAAAGGCAGTAGCAGAAAATGACTGCGTTATCTTAGAGGAAACATGGGTGCAGTCAGATATGTCTTAGACCTAAGAATAGTAGAATTTCAGAGCAGGAAAAAAAAAAAAAAGATATAACCCTGTGGGTAGACAATTTAAAAGTGAATAGGGCTGAAGGAGGGTGTCTATAAAAATGAGTAAGTCTCTTAAAGCATGGACTTATCATAAATATGATACATATTTTTAAAACTTTGTTTAATGTTTATTTATTTTTGAGAGAGAGAGAGAGAGAAAGCGGGGGAGGGCCAGAAAGAGAGGGAAACAGACGATCTGCACAGAGCCCAACATGGGGCTCGAGCTCACAAACCGCGAGATCGTGACCTGAGCTGAAGGTGGATGCTTAACCGGCTGAGCCACCCGGGCGCCCCATAAATATGACATCTTTTGATTAAGCCAAGCGTTTAATAGTTTGTGAATAAGATGGGAAAACGAGTGGACCGATAAAACACTCACTACTGTGAAATCCTGATTTCTAAAAGGTTTAAAAGGGCACAGCCCATACCCTTGGACCCACCGATTCCCCTCTGAGGATCCATCCCTCGGAAATACCAGCCCAGGTACAGAAAGAAATACGTGGCAAGATTAAGTACTGCAGCTTTGTTTGGAGAATAATACAAATGACTGGGATTGGCTTAATAATTACGGTACTCCACGTCATGGGATATCTCACAGCACTCCTGGCAGGAGGGAGCTGCCTACAGGGTTATGGAGGAGACGGGAGCCCGCGTTGTTGGGGTGAAAAGCAAGAGGTGTGGTCAGAGGCTCCGGCAAGCACAGAGTGCCACGGGGAGGGCCACGGGTGTGGAGCCCGAGGCAGAACCCGGCACCACTGAAGGCAGAGAGAGGAGGGTAAGAAAGCAAATGACAAATCGAAAACAAACAAGAGGCGAGTGATAATATTGGCTAGTTAAGTGTAACAAATACACCATAGCAATGGAAGATGCTAATCGTTGCTAAACCCAGGGCCAGGTACCTTTAGGTTGTCAATTTTCCTGTAAATGTGACAGCATTTCCAAAAAAATAAAGCCTATTTAAAACTCTACGCGCACAAGGATGAGACGTTTCCGGACAAAAAGATGGCAATTTAGTGTGTGTGTGTGTTTTTTTTTTAAATCACCTTTTGTAGTAAAACCAAAATGAAGGGTAAAGGGTGACAAATATCACAATATGTTTACTAGTTACATCAGAAAAATCCCAGTAACTCGAAGACTGCAACATTTCATGTAAATTACAAGTTCCTCAGAATTTACGAATTAATTTTTAACTACTGGCAACAAAGGAATATTCTTTGCCTTGTTGTAGACAGAGTATAACTGAATCGGGAAACTCATTTTTACCCACTGTGGACTCAAAAGTGTTTTGTCCCTGCCGGCCTCCCAAAACCTCCTGTCAAGCTTGGGTACATAACTTTTCTTCGTATTTGATCTTAGCATTTGTAAGGGATAAATAATTGATCAGCACAGGAATTCTGGGAATATATTCAGCTTACGCTCAGCACTAAACTCTTTCTAAATGTCCTTAGGCGGCAACCCAAAATGTGCATCACCGAGATGTCAGTCGGAACGGGAAGCGCAGTGACACCATGGATTAGAGTCAAGAAATGTGAAATGCAAACAGGGGACTAGGAGACGTCAGTTTCACTGCTGGTTAAGTAGTCGGTGTACCTGGCTACTTAAAAAAAAAAAAAAAGCCCTTTAATGTCTCTCGAGTAAGACTATAACCTCTTTGAGGTTAGAATCTCCGCCCTTCTAATTTTAATAAAATATGGTTGCAAGTGGAAACTTCAAAATGCGCTGAAGAAAAAGTATAATTTAAACGTTTTTTATTGTATTACGATAACACAACATGAGGTCTACTCTCTGAAATGGCTAAGTGTACAATGTTGTACAGCCTAGCTCTAGAATTTACCCATCTTGCATAACTGACCCCTGATGCCATTAACAACTCACCTTTTCCCCCTCCCTCTAGCCTCTGGCAACCCCCGTTCTCTCTGTTTTTATGAGTTTGGCTATTTTAGGTACCTCCTATAAATGGAATCATGCAGTATTTGCTTTTCTGTGACTGGCTTTTTTCACTCAGCATAATATGTCCTCAAGTTTCACCCATGTCGTCACGTAGGCAGAATTTCCTTCTTTTTTAAAGCGGAATAATAAAAATCCCGTTGTGTGGCGGCGCCTGGCTGGCTCAGTCAGTAGAGCATGCGACTCTTTTATTTTTTTTAAGTTTATTTTTTTAGTAATCTCTATACCCAACATGGGGCTCGAACTCACAACCTCAAGACCAAGAGTCACATGCATGTAGCTCTTGATCTCACAGTTGTGAATTTGAGCCCCACTTGGGTGTAGAAATTACTTAAAAATAAAGTCCTAAAAAAAATATTCCACCGTGTGTACGTACCACATTTCTTTATCCATTCACCCATCTCTGGGCATTTAGGTTGTTTCCACATCTTGACTATTGTGAATAATGCTTCAGTGAACATTGGAGGCCTAATACCTGTTTGAATTCCTGATTTCATTTCTTTCATATAAATACCCAGAAGTGGGGGCACCTGGTGGCTCAGTCGGTTCAGCATCTGACTTGGGCTCAGGTCAGGATCTTGCAGTTCGTGAGTTCGAGCCCCGGATTGGGCTCTGTTGACAGGTCAAAGCCTGGAGCCTGCTTTGGATTCTGTGTCTCCTTCTCTCTCTGCCCCTCCTCTGCTCATGCTCTGTCTCTCTCTTTCAAAAATAAATAAACATTAAAAACCATTAGATACCCAGAAGTGGGATTGCCGGATCAGATGGTGGTTCCATTTCTAATTTTTTTGAGGAATCTCCACGCTGTTTTCCATAGTGGCTGCACTGTTTTGCATTCCCACCACCAGTGTATAAGAGTTCCCTTTCCCCACATCCCTGCCAACATTTATTATCTTTTGGGTTTGGTTGTTGCTGTGCTTTTTTTTTTTTTAAGTTTATTTATTTATTTTGAGAGAGAGCTTGAGCATGGGGGTGGGAAGGAGCAGAGAGAGCAGAGAGAGAGAATCCTAAGCTGACTCTGTGCTGTGAGTGCAGAGCCTGATGCCGGGGCTCAATCTCATGAACCGTGAGATCATGACCTGAGTGGAAATCAAGAGTGGGACACTTAACCAACTGAGCCACCAAGGCACCCCTATTTTTTTTTTTTTTTGATAATAGATGCTCTGACAGGTGTGAGGTAATGTCTCATTGTGATTTTGATTTGCATTTCCCTGATGATTAGTGATGCTGATCTTTTTGTGAACCTATTGGCCTTTTGTGTGTCTTTGAAGAAATGTCTATTCAAGTCTTTAGCCCATTGTTTTATTTTTTTTTTTCAATATATGGAATTTATTGTCAAATTGGTTTCCATACAACACCCAGTGCTCATCCCAAAAGGTGCCCTCCTCAATACCCATCACCCACCCTCCCCTCCCTCCCACCCCCCAACAACCCTCAGTTTGTTCTCAGTTTAGCCCATTGTTTTAAAAGCTTCATGACATTGGTCTTGGCAGTGATTTCTTGGATATGACACCAAAAACATAGGAAACAAAACCAAAAATAGACAAGTGGGATTACCTCAAACTAAAAATTTTCTGCACAACAAAGAAAGCAATGAAATGAAAAGTCAACCTAAAGAATGGAAGAAAATACTTGCAAACCATCAAGCAACTGGTAAATTTCCCAAATATATTTCAAAAACTCATAAAATCAAGAGCAAAAAAGTTAATAACCCAATTTAAAAGGGGTACTTTTTTTACACTTGATGTTGTATATGTGTGTAAAAGAGTAACCTTTGTCTGAAACATTTTCATTCCAAAAAATTATTATTTTTAATGTCGTGCCAAAGTTCCCAGGCTCCACTCAGGGTGTAACTGAGGAACACTATGAATGCCATAATAGGATGAGCTTCCATTTTCACATGCTCATAAAATCCCTGCCCCCCCTTTTCCCCTCCTCCCCACCGTTTTTCCCCAAGGCATTTCTGGGATCCACTAGTGTGTGTCATATCGTCAGAAATGGGTCCAGTTAGGCTCTTCCTGCCCAGATTTCTTGTGGAGGATCTTGCCCTGGCCTGCTACTTGTGCCCACATTGCATGACAACGTGACTGGATCCACCTGTCCTCTGCAGGGGGCCACACTGAACCCTCGCAGGGCAAAAGTGCAGACTGGTGGATGGACCTCTCACCAGTATTGTGTTGTAGTCTCTCACCTGGCCCTCAGAGCCCCATAGCTGTCAGCCAGACTTCCACCAGCCAGAGCCTTTGGGGAGTACATCTCTGCCACATTAAGACCTTACCCCTCAGTCAACAGCAGCTGGGAAAGTATGCCTGGCCATCCTTCTTCTTTATTTCATTTCACCCATTCTCTCCAGGTATCTGTGCACGCTGCACCGTATCCCCCTACCAGCCCCAAGACCTCTCTTCATACCAATTCATGCCTATAGGGCATCTGGAGGAATTCTCCAGACGACCAGCCCCCATACTTTAAATTCTAGTTTGAGCTTATCGGAGGTCTGTTATGTACTCCTAAAGCGAAGTCTTACTTTCCAGATGTGCTGGGGAAAGGGAAGCTTGACTAGCTCATATCATTGACCTGCATTCATCCGTTACTAAGAATATGCTAAGCCTACCATAGGCAGGATTTAATTGAAGGCATAGGAAAGAACATGAAAAAGACTATATTATTATTTTTATCCAATCATGTTTCTATTACCTGGCTTCATCTCTTGCCCCAAATGAATCATGTCATACATGAGTGTCTGTCTCAATCAGGACTTTTAGAAGTGGCATCTGTAAGACTGTCACTTAGTCCCTGTGTATGGCTGGACCACAAACCATACATTCAGGAACTAAGGGGCAGCCACAGTTGGCCTTGTTATTGGAAAAAAGAAATCCAGGTTTTAGAAGGATAGCTGAAAGAATGAGGAATGTAGAGAGAAAAGAGGAGAGATAGTGAGTATTTTGTGAGTTTCTAATAATTTTCTTCATTCCGTTTGGGTCCTTTACTGTGGTCTTATTGTCCTTAAGTTCCTTGATACATGCCTGTGTCTTTATAAAAATCCCGACTTTTTTTTTGCTTAATTGACATAAATTTGGGTTCTGGCCCTTTTAATCAAATAGCCAACATTTATTAGACAGTTACTCAATATGCCAACCACTGTATGGTACTAAATGTTTTCCATATATTCCCTTTATCTTTACAGCAAGATTGTGAGACAGAGAGGGGTTATACAGTCTGATTTCAGAGATCACACTCCCTCTATTCTGCCTCCCAAAGAATATTAAACAATAAACACTGTATTGTAATTACTGATTTCTCTTGGCTGTCTCTCCCATTGACTACAAGCATCTTGAGGTCAAGAAATAGGGGACTTACTTATCTTTGTACTCATAGCACGACGTTAAACGAATGGGTAAGTTGATTGATTATGGCTTTACTATATTACAGTGCAGATGTTTGCACCTTGTCTCCAATGCATCAGTAATTCTCGAGCCCTTCAGGGGATTAGGGGAGGGAGTATATCATTTGGGAGCTTCTTTTAAAATGACACAACCTTCAAGTTCTGATGTGTACCCTTGAATCCCACCTTCTTCAGGTTACTCCATAAGGAAACCACTCTTACTGATGGGAGTATGTCACACAGCTTGAGTCAGGTAGGCCTTTGAGTAAAGGGTTGAGTACCATTATTGATTTTCTTGAGGCAACCACTGTACCTTTACATTGCTGTACGCCCACAGTCTAACAGTGCCTGGCACACAATCCATGCATAATACGTACCTGCTGAGTGAATTAATAAATGTTGATTTTTATCAGGTGGTTTCTAATTCTTTTTTTTTTTTTTTTTTACCACTTCAAAGGTCTTTCATGTCTTCTGGATTCCATTGTTTCTGTTGAGAATTCTGCTGCCAGTCTTAGTGCTGTCCTTTTGAAAGTTTTTTTCCCCTGACTGTGCTTAATATTTTTCCCTTTGGTTTTGGTTTCCAGATGTTCTACTGTGATGGACCTAAGCGGGAAGGTTTCTTTGTATTCATCTTGCTTGGGGCTCACGAGGATGGTTCTATCTGTAGCTTGATATCTTTCATCAGTTTTGGGAAATTCTCTACCATTATCTCTTCAAACATTGCTTCATCTTCATTCCCATTCTCTATTTTCTCTCCCTCATCCTCCAATTAACATATATTCTAGTCCTTCTGCCTCTACCTCTTACTTTCTCTTCTATGGTTTCTATCCTTTTGTCCTTCAGTGCTTCACGCTAGACATTTTTTCCTGACCTAACTTCTGATTTATTAATTCTCTCATTAGCTGTGTCTAATATGAGGTTACACCTATATATTGAGGTATTAACTTTGGTCACTGATTTTTAAATGTTTATTTATTTATTTTTTTAATTTTTTAATTTTTATTTTTTTTAATCTTTTTTTTCAACGTTTATTTATTTTTGGGACAGAGAGAGACAGAGCATGAATGGGGGAGGGGCAGAGAGAGAGGGAGACACAGAATCGGAAACAGGCTCCAGGCTCCGAGCCATCAGCCCAGAGCCCGACGTGGGGCTCGAACTCACCGACCGTGAGATCGTGACCTGGCTGAAGTCGGACGCTTAACCGACTGCGCCACCCAGGCGCCCCTATTTATTTATTTTGAGAGAGAGAGAGAGAGAGAGAGAGGAGAGTGAGAGAAAGCAGGGGGAGGGCAGAGAGAGAGAGAGAATCCCAAGCAGACTCCGTGTTCTCTATGAAGAACCCGATGCAGGACTTGATCTCACAAACCGTGAGATTATGACCTGATCCGAAACCAAGAGTCAGATGCTCAACCAACTGAACCACCCAGGTGCCCCGGTTACTATTTTTTTAATCCTATAATTTTCATTTGGTTCTGACTTACAGTTTCCAATTATCTTCTGAGCTGTCTTTTAATCAGAACGTATTCAGCATAGTTATGTTAACACCTTAGAGTAAGAAGAACTCCATTGTTTTGATCCCTTATGGGTATCTTTCTATTGCCTTTTGTTTCTTTAGGTTTCAACTGACCTCACTCCTCCTAAACCTATTTACTTTTTATTGTGTGCAAGACACTGTATATTAATTATCACAGAAATAATTTGAATCTAATCTAACATTATCTTTTGATAGAGAAGACTTGTATTTGCTTTTGGCAGGTGGGTAGGGACACTAGCAATTCCAGATCAGACGAATCCAATAAAGGCCTTAGATAATTGGAGCTGAGCTTCAGTTCATCCTTATTCCTAGGGTCTAACCCTTGCATTTCCCAACGCAGAGTGTGTGTGTGTGTGTGTGTGTGTGTGTGTGTGTGTGGTGTTTTCTCTACAGGTCTCCCTCACAGTCTCAAAAAATATATGCTCAGCTTTTCAATCTTTCGGTTACTTCTCAAGGAATTGACAGATGCCCTGGGAGAATAGTAGACCTAATGCTGGATGTCACTCCTTGCATTTAATTCTTCTCTAGATCCCAACCCTGTAATTTTTTACTGTGCTGTTAGTTCCTCTAGTGACTTCAAACAATTTTTTTCTCCATTTGAGCAGCTTTTGTAATAGCTTTCAGTAAAAGAGTTGTTCCCCATTATCCAGTCTGCCATTTTTAGAAGACACCTAATTCGATCTTTACTCAGATTTTATCCTTACCAGATAAGCTAATAGTAAAAACAAAACAAAAGCTTTTATTTTTTAAAATGTCATTTACTGCTTCTTTACTCATTGCTATTAAAGCACTTTCTAAATAACTGGGAAACAAGGGAGGTGCGAAACAGGATAAAGGAAAAGATCTGGTTGATTCCCAAACTGCATAGTTAGTCTAAACAATGCAGATAAAAGAAACATTCCCCAAATTAGGTTGAGCAGACATTCGCCTTTGTAAAAGGCAATCTCATTCTCAGCATTTACGTGTTATGCGTTACCTGAAGCACACTTCTCTTTACGCAAAGCCTAAAGTGATCAGGTATTGCGTCAAGTAAGACCAAGCTTGTTTTTTCTTCCCCGATGACCTGGGGTTGTACACAACCATATGTCCCACCAGCGGTACAGGGAGCACTGGTTTAAAGGTGCAGGCAAGGTGGTGACCTCTCAAGTCAGGGATCAATACTAACTATGTCAGTGGAAGCCTGGGCCAGCATGAACGCCAGCAGAGGAGGCAAAATGGCGGTGGCCATCAGTAGGCCACAGTGCCCCAGGGAGGTCAGCAGAACTGGATAAGCAGTAGCAGCTGGAAAGATCTGGGGAGACATCATAGCTGGGGCAATCTGCTTTCCTTTCCTTGTTGTTGAGAGCCAGACTCATTCTCAACGGGACTAGCCCAGAGGAATGCTGGGGAAGAGAATTTCACTCCGGTTTCTGCGGCAGAGGGAAGTGGAATGCTATACCTCTCCCGACAGAGGTAATTACGGCCTCTAGGAGCAAAGCCCAGGTGGTATTTCCCCAGAGTTGATTCTATTTCTCTCCTGGGTTGACAACTACCTCAGGACAGGGATAATGGTTGTTGATGCTATCTGCCACTGTGGTGATTTCAAACTAAAAGAGAGATTAAATATGCAAGCAGAAAAGCATGAGGAAAAGAAAAATCAAGACTGGGTTGCAAGCTTCCCTCTGCTTCTGATAACCACTGCTGGTTCTGCATTGTTGGGCACCTGAGAGGCCAGCACCCCTTCTATCCTGGAACCTGGAAGGAAATACAGTGGATGAGGACCACCCGCCACCCCCCCCCCCCCGCCCCACTTTCCCTGGCTCTCCTGCCTCATCTGCCTCTACCATAGGAACCTGTTCCTACATCTCTAAGTCAGAAGGGAACTTGGGATTCTGTCGTGAACTGGTCTTCACCCAAAGCAGGAAATCTTCTTTTTTTTTTTTTAATTTTTTTTTTTAACGTTTATTTATTTTTGAGACAGAGAGAGACAGAGCATGAATGGGGGAGGGACAGAGAGAGAGGGAGACACAGAATCGGAAGCAGGGTCCAGGCTCCGAGCCATCAGCCCAGAGCCTGACGCGGGGCTCGAACTCACGGACCGCGAGATGGTGACCTGAGCTGAAGTCGGATGCTCAACCGACTGAGCCACCTAGGCGCCCCAGGAATTCTTTTTTAAAGCATTCTTGTCAACTGGTTGACAAGATTCTGCTCAGGCTCTATCGAGATCAGAAAAATGACTAAGGCGTTTCCCTTATTTTCATTGTGGTGTATATGAAAACACAGGCAGAATAAAAAAAGTATGCTGAGTGGGTTAATTCTCCATCCATTCAGTTCCCCTCCCTGTAACGACGGTTACGAAGTTTCTAGGTATTGTACCTGGAGGGTTTTGTGTACATGCATATTTTTTAAGTTCATGTATTTATTTTGAGAGAAAGGGAGAGAGAGAGTGGGGGGGGGGGGGGGCAGAGAGAGAGAGAGAGAGGCAGGGAGAGGATCCCAAGCAGGCTCAGCACTGTCAGCACAGAGCCCAACACGGTGCTCGAACCCACAAACTGTGAGACAGTGATGAAACCAAGAGTCAGACGCTTCACCGCCGGAGCCATCCAAGGCGCCCCACGTACACATATTCATACGATTGTAGTACCCTTCCTTCAACCAGGACCACACAGATGCTTTTTATTGAATACAAATGACAACATAATTTCGTATCAAATCCATTTTGAGCACTCTAATTGACAGAAAGTTGTACCTAAAATTGAACTGGAATTTCTGTCATTTCAGAAGTGGTTAAGTCTTGGTTTTGGCTTCTAGAACTTCACAGAATGCACGAAACTCTTCCCTGCAGGGACGGTTCTGTGAAGGTTTAAAACAGCGGTCTTTCTACTTATTTTCTTCCACCCTCTCTGTCCCCCACCACCCGCCCCTCTGCCCAAGGTGCATTCCCAGACAAAATGTTTTGAGTTTCTTTATTCCTCCTGTGGTGTTGTAGAACCAAAAGAATTATACGTATTTCTTGCCAGAGAAAAATATTCAGAGTCGTAAGCTTGCTTTGAGTTAAATAAAACAAGTTCATCACTGCTGGTGGAAGGTTGGTTGGTTTGCTCTTGCCCTCCTAGCATTATTATGCCATTCTATAGCATGTATTATTGCCATTATAGCATTGGCTTATACATGGTTAGCTCCTGAAGACTTTACGTATCTCGATTATCTGAATTTCACTTGCGTAAATAAGATCTTCGTGTGATTTTTTTTTGTAGCTGTCAAAGTAAACTTTAAAAATCAAGATACCTTTAAATATATATATATACATATATATATATATATATACATATATATATAGAGAGAGAGACTGTGTCTCCCAAAGTGGAAAAAAATTTAAATACATTTTATTGTGTTGCATGTGTACAGATACTATCAAATTTATTTATTGAAATGAAAATAATGGGTTCAACTGGAAGGCAGTTGGAATCCCAGCTAAATAAAATCTTTTAAAAAAATTGTATTATAATTGTTTTAATGTTTATTCATTTTGAGAGAGAGAGAGAGAGAGAGGCAGGGGCAGAGGGAGAGAAGGAGAGAGAGAATCCCAAGCAGGCAGCATTCTGTCAGCGGGGAGCCTGACGCAGGGCTCCGTCCCAGGAACCATGAGATCACGGCCTGAGCCGCAACCAAGAGTCAGTCACTTAACCGCCTGAGCCACTCAGGTGCCCCTAAAATCTTTATTAATTGGAAATTGGTTAACTATTTTCGTGACTCTGAAAACGGAGTTACTGTATTTACGAACGAACTCGTGCTTTAACATAAAGTTCAAAATACAAAGATTGCAGGAAATATTTTAGGACTTAAAATGTTTACAGGGTATGTGCAAGAGGGAAGAACCCCAGGTCGGAGCCAGGAGACCACGCGGCTCATTCAGATTGGCCCCTGGTTAGTTTTTGATCTGCGTGGGCTACCATTTCTTCACAACGCCCTCGCCTTCACCAGTGACTGATAAGTAGTTCGGCCCCCGTACAAGTGCCTTCTAGAGATCATCTGTGTAATCTGTATATTAACCCTGCGTTACAGATGAACAACAGGCTCCCCAGGGTTAACTGGCTGGTCCAAGGTCACACAGCCCAGAGCGAGGGAGGGGGAATTCACAGGCAAACCGCGCTTCGTCTTCTGTATTTCTGGGCTACTTTCTCACAAAGTGCTTCCTTGCTTCTGTTTTGTTCATTCTCTTCTACAGACCTTCCCACAAGACACTTCTCAGTTCTTTTAGAAACATCGTGACTGGCTTGCCACCTGGCACGTTAACCTCCACATCTCGTAACCCACTCATCTTTCTAGACGCATCTTCTAGACACGTACCCACTGCTCTTGAGCCCGAACTGCACTTTTCTCTCCCTGTTCTGAGAAAGGCCTCTCCCAAGTGCCACCCTTTTGTGAAGCCAGATTGTCCCTGTCTGAAGGCATCTCTCCCTGCCCCAGCTGGAAAGCCTTTGTCATGGACTGTCCTGTGCATATCATTTCCTCGAATACAGCATCACACGTAGTTATTTCTGCATAGGAGTTATCTTCTTCAAGAGCCTATAAGAAGAGAGAAACTAACATCGAGCTCTAAGCCCATCCTGGGGACTCAATGAGCATTTCTAGAAGATTTGGACTGTGGGCTTCTTCTGGAAGTAGGATTGGAGGGATCTGTAGCCTTGGAGAGAGAGGGTGGAATCGTCCAAGGCCTGTGTCAAGTGTCTGTGAACCGCTGGGCCATTGCTCGCTTCTGTGGTATCGCTTGGACTTTGTTTTGCCAACCAAGGAAAGCTGGTGAGCCTCAGGCTGTAGGAATCAAATGGAAAATTCCCTCTGGTCAAAGCCAGTGCCTGGGGCTTTACTGCATAGCAAGCTTACCTGGAGAAAAACATCCGAGCTCCTCTCTAGTTCCAGGACGGTTAGTCACGGTCATCCCTTTCAGATTCTCTCTCTTTCAGATTCTCGAAACCAGAATTTGACCCGGTGGGTTGACATTGAACGGTTTCTGTAATCCAGGTAAAAACAGCACCCTGCTGTGAAAACAACCTTTCCTTTTTTCTTTTGCGGTCCCCCTCCCCCCCCAAAACTAATACATTTCAATTGCTGTGAAGTAGACAATTAAGGGCGTCCCTTCACTTCTGGAAGATAAAAGTTCAAAGTCCTCCGGCAAGTGAACTGAGATAGGGGAAAAAAAAAAAATAAAGTCCTCGTATTGTGGCCTCACGAGCAGCCAACTAGACAACGCCGCCTCCTAGTGGCGAGTATAGACACTGCCCAGCGTGTGGACACGGGGTCGGTCATGGTCAGTTTGGAGAGGGGGCTTTCCGAGTAGGAGTGTGTGTTTACTGTTCAGCATAAACACTGTGGATGTAAAAGCTTAGTCACAAAACGGATCCCGAGCAGGGGACTTTTGGCTTTTCACGATCAGGATTCAAACCAAGTCCACAAACTCACGCGCCGTCCTGAGCCCGGCAGGTAAGACTCGTGATCACAGCAGCCGTGGCCAAGGCACGTCCCTTATAAAGGAATTCTCTGTCCTCGGTTTTTAACACGTCGTGGGAGCCCCCGGACACTCCTGAGGACCCCTTCAGGCTCCAAGTCACCAGTTTGCATTTACAGGATTCTAACCGGGGCGTCCCTGGGACGTTGCCAGAGCTGTGAACTGAGCTGCAAAGTCTGCAAATACAGGCCGCTTGTTTTCCCAGGGTGAGGGTACCAGGGTGCGACGGTGCTAACCCGGCTGGCTCCACGGGTGGGTGACCTGGGCAAACAGGGCCCCGTGACGACGGTGGGCCCACTCTCGGAGCATCACTGCTGACACCCGCTTGACGTTCTTCATACATTTCCATTCTGCACGGGGACCTGCAAATTCTGTTAGCTGGTCCTGCCTCTGATAGAACTGACTGCCTTTGCCTCTTTTTCTCTTCCCCCCATTTCCTGCCCATGCTGTGCTCCTGGGGCCAGGCGGTGCCCCACAGCTTGCCGGAAAAACGGGGAAGGGTCTCTGGACCCATCTTTCATCTCCCAGCCCCAGCCTCTGAGGCCAGGAGCCTGCGTCTTCTGAGGAGGGTCTGTAGTGGTCACGACGGTCCAGGACCCGGATGGCAAGGCTCACGCATCACCGGGGTTCGTTTGATCACCACGCGCTGGATCCCGTCCAGCCACTATGTTTATTCTGGCTCCTCGGCTGTCTCTTGAGACAGTTACCCTGCTGGCAAAGCGAGGCACCAGGTACAAAAGCACCTGTTTGCTGGTCACTCTTCGGACTGGGGAACTACTCTGCCCCATCTTCTTTGGATCCCAACTTTCCTCGTGCTCCCTGTCATTTCTTCTCTCCCTGCCCACGCCTGGCAGGTTTCTGCTCGCCCACGTGACCGCCTATCCGCCTGCCTGTCATCCTACTGACCCACCGTCCAGTCTTCTTCCCACCGACCCGACTGCGGGATCCTACACCGAACACCAGCTACGTGCCAGACGCTCTTAGGAGACTCTTTACACACACGCCCTTTACTCTCCCAGAGAAGCAGTTTTTTCCTTCATTTTCCACTCGAGAAAACTGAAGCTTTCAGAGATGCTAGGGGATGTGACTGAGCTGGAAACTGGTCTCATGTCTTTTTTTTTTTTTTTTAATTTTTTTTTTTTAACGTTTATTTATTTTTGAGACAGAGAGACAGAGCATGAACAGGGGAGGGGCAGAGAGAGAGGGAGACACAGAATCGGAAACAGGCTCCAGGCTCTGAGCCATCAGCCCAGAGCCTGACGCGGGGCTCGAACTCACGGACCGCCAGATCGTGACCTGGCTGAAGTTGGACGCTTAACCGACTGCGCCACCCAGGCGCCCCCTTTTTTTTTTTTAATGTTTATTCATTTTTGAGAGAGAGAGTGTGTGTGTGCGTGTGTGAGTGGTAGAGGGGCAGAGAGAGAGAGAGGGACAGAGGATCCGAAGTCGGCTCTGTGCTGACAGCAGTGAGCCCGATGTGGGGTTGGAACCCATGAGCTGTGAGATCACGACCTGAGCCGAAACTGGACTCTCAACCAACTGAGCCACCCAGGCAACCCCGGTCTCGTGTCTTTCTGGATCCAAAACCTACGCTGCCTTCTATACACCAGTGGTTTTCAAAGTGTGGGCCCCAGGCCGGCACCTTAGAACCGATTAGAAGTGCAACTTTTAGGCCCGGGTCCAGACCCACGGAATCAGAGATTCTGAGGCGGAGCCCAGTCCTCTCTGCGGATCAGCCCTTCCTGGGACATGCTCCTGCTTGGGTGAGACCTGCTGTTCCATGCCGCCGTCACCCCATCCGGGGTCGCCTTCCCCGCTCTCTACGTCCTGAAATTGGCAACCCAGACTTGGGACCCTCCCACGGTCCCTTGTTGAATCATGGGCTCTTTACTCCTCCCCCGTCGGGATGTGCCCAGTGGTCCAGGTCAAGGTCCCTGCCTTTTCGTCTTCTCTCTACCTGGGAACTGTGCCACTTCAGGGGGGCACATCCCAAACCCCAGTCATCTTTTCCCACCTCAGACATGCCCTTCTCCTCACTCCTTCATTTGGGCAAATTACTTCCCTTCTCTCCTGCACACTCAAACTGGGAGCCAAAGTTTTAAGTCCCCTTGCTGTTTAGAAGCTCTCTTTCATCCATCCTGCTCTCCCGGCTCCAACACCAGCCTTCTCAGATTCTCACCACTTCCCGCCCTCACCCCCCTTCCCTTCTCGTCTCCTTCGAGCTGCCCTACAAGTGGCTGGAAGAGTCATCTTTCCAAAGAGCGGTTCCTTGAGCCCACCAATCCGGTATACAAAATGTCCTTTCGTCTTCCCCTCCCCCACAGCCCTTTATGCTCCTTTTATGGTCCCTTCTTTGAATTGTAATAATTCGTGTGCTTGTCTGACGTGATGGCCCAGTTAAGAGAAGGAGACTGGTTTCCAGAAGCCGTTCAATATAATCAGCTTTAGTTTAGTTTTTTTTTTTCTTTTTTTTTTTTTATAGTCACATCAACCGGCCGAGCAGACACCTGCCATTGGAAGAGAATTTGATGGGCATTACCATCATGTTTGCCGACCAATAATGAACATTCCCAATGACCCAGAACACACTCTCGGTAACCCAGAAACCACTTTTCAGTGACTGCAATAAGAAGAGCTCTACGAGCTGAAAGCAGAAAGCCTTTTAATGACCATAGGATCACCTTTGGAAAAGTTGCCTTCGGGCCAACATAAGAAGTAGACAGATTCTCAGTATTAAGGCCTTAATGACACAATTACCACCGCCCTCCTTGTTTAGTCTGATTCATTAAGCCTTTGGTTTCCATTAACTAAATCCAGTCCTTTTGTTTCTGGTTGAGGTCATAAATAGTGAATGGCACCTTTCTCCAGCCACCCATTTGATTACTTACAATGACCTCATACTGGTTTTACATACTAGCATGACTCAGACTGATGTCATATAATCCCGCTAAATGACTGTTGATTCCCCACGGCAATCAGCACCTTCCCAAAAGCTTCCATGGAGAGGGTTCTTAAAAGCCTGCTGTTCCAAATTTCTTTTTTTTTTTTTTGGATGTTGTACAATAGGCTTTAGCCTTGAGTTAATTGTCTCTGTTGACATATTAAGTCTGCAACTTATAGTGTCTTACGTGCAAACAACTTGTTGAGAATGAGCCACCCCTCCACTTCCATTTTTAGTAAAAAGTATGGCCTCATACGAATAAATGGAATAAAAACAAATTCCAAGAACCAGTTTGCTCTCTGGTTGGGGAGTCTATAAGTCAGCGTTCCAGTTCGTGAATTATTAATAATAACACCTGTTGTTTCTATCGCTGTGCTCAACTCACCAGAGCACTTTCACGTCCATTATCTCACCTGCCCTTCCAATAATCCTTTTAGGTGGAGAAGAGAGCCACTGCTAGCTAGCTACTCCTGTTGACAGCAAGGATGTGTGAGCTGATCAGGGTCCATCAGCTAAGGAGTGGCAGAAAAATTCCAGTCTTCGGGTCTGCTTAACAAAGAAGTGGACGCTAAGAAGTCTTGCTGATTATCAGTATGTTTTAACACGTTGAAACCTTTTGTAAGTGGACTGGTGACTGCAGGAAACAGAAGAAGTAAGAGGATGGTGGGTGAAGGAAGGAGAGAAAGGAAAGGGAGAGAACAATTTCTATTAACGGGCATCAAATATCAGCTGTGCAAACCTGTGCAAAGCGAAATATATTCGTTTTACAAAAGCAATGGGCATCCGTGTTTCAAATTTATACCCTCCTCTTATGATAGCCAGCTTCTAGGTTTTTTTGAATTTTATTAAAAATTTTTTTTCAGATATATTTATTTTGAGAGTGAGAGTGTGTGAGTGGGAGAGAGGGGCAGAGAGAGAGACAGAAAATCTTTTTTTTTTTTTGAGAGAGAGAGAGAGAGGGCACAAGTGAGCAATGGGTGGAGAGAGAGGGAGAGAGGGACAATCCCTTGAGAGGTAGAGAGGGAGAGAGAAGAGAAGCGGGGCTCACCCAAAGCAAGTTCACCCCTTTGGGGCTCAAATTCATGAACCTTGAGATCATGACCTGAGCTGAAGTCCAGTGTTTAACCAGCTGAGCCACCCAGGTGCCCGAGAGAGAGAGAGAGAGAGAGAGAGAGAGAGAGAATCTTAAGCAGACTCCATGCTCAGTGGAGGTCAGCGTGGATTCTGATGCAGGGCTAGATCCCGTGATCCTGGGATCATGTCCTCAGTTGAAATCGAGAGTCGGAAGCTTAACTGACTGAGCCACCCAGGTGCCCCTAAGATTTTTTAATTTTTAAGTAATCTCTGCACCCAACATGGGGCTTGAACTCACAACCCTGAAATCAAGAGTTGCATGCTCTTTCTTCACAGAGCTAGAACAAACAATCCTAAAATGTGTATGGAACCAGAAAAGACCTGGTTTTTTCCTGAAAAAGAAAACCAAAGCTGGAGGCATCACAATTCCAGATTTCAAGCTGTATTACAAAGCTGTCATCATCAACAATATGGTATGGCACAAAAACAGACAGATAGATCAATGGAACAGAATAGAGAATCCAGAAGTGGACACACAAATGTATGGCCAACGAATCTTTGACAAAGCAGAAAAGAATATCCAATGGAATAAAGACAGTCTCTTCAGCAAATGGTGTTGGGAAAACTGGACAGCAAACATGCAGAAGAATGAACCTGGACCACTTTCTTACACCATACACAAAAATAAACTCAAATGGATGAAAGACCTAAACATAAGACAGGAAGCCATCAAAATCCTAGAGGAGAAAGCAGGCAAAAACCTCTTTGACCTCTGCCGCAGCAACTTCTTACTCAACACGTCTCCGGAGGCCATGGACACAAAAGCAAAAATGAACTACTGGGGCCTCATTAAGATAAAAATCTTCTGGGGCGCCTGGGTGGCGCAGTCGGTTGAGCGCCGACTTCAGCCAGGTCACGATCTCACGGTCCGGGAGTTCGAGCCCCGCGTCGGGCTCTGGGCTGATGGCTCAGAGCCTGGAGCCTGTTTCCAATTCTGTGTCTCCCTCTCTCTCTGCCCCTCCCCTGTTCATGCTCTGTCTCTCTCTGTCCCAAAAATAAATAAAAGTTGGAAAAAAAAAGTAGAAAAAAAAAAAGATAAAAATCTTCTGCACGGCGAAGGAAACATCAGCAAAACTAAAAGGCAACAGACAGAATGGGAGAAGATATTTGCAACTGACATATCAGATAAAGGGTTAGGATCCAAAATCTATAGAGAACTTATCAGACTCAACACCCCCCCCAAAAAAAACCCCAAATAATCTAGTGAAGAAATGGGCAAAAGACACTTTTCCAAAGAAGACTCCCAGATGGTGAACAGACACATGAGAAAATGCTCAACATCACTCATCATCAGGGAAATACAAATTAAAACCACAATGAGATACCACCTCACATCCTTCAGAATGGCTAACATTAACAACTCAGGCAACAGATGTTGGCGAGGATGCAGAAAGGGGAACCCTCTTGCACTGCTGGTGGGAATGCAAACAGGAGCAACCGCTCTGGAAAACAGTGTGGAGGTTCCTCAAAAAACTAAAAATAGAACTACCCTATGACCCAGCAACTGCACTACTAGGTATTTATCCAAGGGATAAAGGTGTGCTGTTTCAAAGGGGCACCCGCATCCCAATGTTAATAGCAGTGCTATCGACAATAGCCAAAGTATGGAAAGAGCCCAAATGTCCATTGACTGATGAATGGATAAAGAAGATGCGGTATTACATAGATAGATGTGTTACACACACACACACACACACACACACAATGGAATATTACTTGGCAATCAAAAAGAATGAAATCTTGACATTTGCAACAACATGGGTGGAACTAGAGGGTATTATGCTAAGAGAAATTAGTCAGAGAGAGACAAATATCATATGACTTCACTCATATGTGGGATTTAAGATACAAAACAAATGAACATAGGGAAGGGGAGCAAAAATAATATAAAAACAAGGAGGGAGACAAACCATAAGAGACTCTTAAATACAGAGAATGACTTGAGGGTTACCAGAGGGGTTTGGCATGGGGAGATTGGCTAATTGGGCAAGGGGCATTAAGGAGGACCCTTGTTGGGATGAGCACTGGGTGTTACACGTAGGGGATGAATCACTGGAGTCTACTCCTGAGATCATTACTGCACTATATGCTAAATTTTAAAAAAAATTAATGAAAGAGTTGCATGCTCTTCCAACTGAGCCAGCTAGGTGCCCCTCAACCTCTAGATTTTTTAATATTACCATAGAGAACAACTAGAATTTCAATGGCGGGGGTATTTTTGACATTAAGAACTGTGACCTCAAAGAGACAAAAACATGCACGTGGGGAAAGAGTATCTCTGTGCAGCAGCCAAAGTTGAGCCAACTTTAAGGGAGAGGACCCATCTACTCTATGAGGTTCATCAGAGCCCTCTGCGGTACCCCCGGGGGCCTCCATTTTCTCCTCCAGGCTATCAACCTGCTGTGAGGCGGTGAGAATTGCCTTCCACCCACACCCACATAACTGCTCAGTTATTTCTCTGACTTCACCCTGCCCACCCCGGCCCATCACCCACTTGAATAGATCAGTCGTGTGTTCGACTCTCATGTGAAAACTCTTTCTAAGGTTGATTTGGAAACATAGCAAGATGGACAATATGGTACTGGTGTTGACAGTGAAATGTTTTAAAATAATTTGCGGTCGCTATGTGTCTTTATGGGGATTTCTGAAGCTTCCTGGCTGGCTGGTGAATTCAACTATGTAGTGAGTTTTATTTTGTGCCCTAGACTCTGATAGACTCTAATAGACTTACATGAGGCAAGTGCATCACTGGTTTCTAAAGCAGGTTCTTAATCATTTCTTACTTCATTGCATGACCCCTGAGATGGGCCGACGTCACGGTTATTATATTCTCTCCTTTTGGCACATGAGGATGAAGGGACTTGGCTAAAGCCTCCATTTGTTAGTTAATGACCAAGATGTGCCAAGACTTGACCATTTCTACTGACTTCCACTGTCTGGGTCCTTCATCTAGAAAGGTCGTTTTGGTTTTGGTTTTAATTTGTTCCTCATGGACCCTCTACCCAAGCAGGGTAGGGAGGAGACTGCAGACTTGTTTAGAGTAAAAGATAAGGCAAAATGCAACCAAACTTTAACCCAAGTTGCAGACAAATCTGTAGGGTAAATATGATATGCTAATAAAGAAATGAGTAAGAATACCTTAGTGTGGTAAGAATTGGAAATGTGTTTATCATTAAAAAATTTTTTTTTAATGTTTATTTTTGAGACAGAGAGAGAGAGAGAGAGAGCACAAGAGGGGGAGGGGCAGAGAGAGAGGGAGACACAGAATCCGAAGCGGGCTCCAGGCTCTGTGCTGACAGCTCGGAGCCCGACACGAGGCTTGAACTCACGAACCACGAGATCATGACCTGAGCCGAAGTCGGACGCTTCACCGACGGAAACCTAGCAACCTAAGCAACCTAGCAACCTAGACTGAAACCCAGGTGCCCCTAAATCATTTTTTTATTTATAACTTTCTTATTGGGGCATAACATACTTTCAGTATATGCGTTTCAATGAATTTGTGCGTACGTACAGCGACATAATCGCCACTCAGAACAAGATCTCAACTATTTCCAGCACTTGAGAATGTTCTCCTGTGTTCCTCCCCTGTCCATACCCACCCTCCCCCAGCCAGAGCTAGGAGCTATTCTGAATTCTATAACCGTTGGTTCTGCCTACGGAAGCCCACAGTTTGTACTTCTGTGTTTGGCTTCTTTTGCTCAGCAAGTCTGTGAGATTCATCTACGTTCTTGTGCGGTAATTAGTGAGTTGAATAAAATATTTGACAGGCGTTCGTGTTACAGTTACACACCAGTCGCGATTTCATCTTTTGGAAAATCGCACTTTAGTCGACTTACACGCGTGACTGGGTAAGTGGCTCCGGTGACGAGGTAGAGAGTGATACTTTCCCACAGAGAAAAGACTACGTTTGTTGGTGAAGACAGTGATTCATCTCTTTGTATGTGCTGGAACTGGAGGTGCCCCTGGGACATCCCGACAGGAGAGGAGGGAACTTAGGGAGTGAGGCTGCGACAGTTTTGGAAACTTGGGGGCTCTAAACAAGCCACTGAGCAAGGTTGGCTATACATCGAGGCAGGACAAAACTACGCCAATTGCTAATTGAAAATTTTTCCCCACCCTGGAGTGGATTGCCCCTCAGGCTTCACACACCTGAGATGGAGAGTCTTCCAGGTAATTTTAAAATCAAATTACACAGCAGAATAATTGCTTTCCACCTACAGATATTTGGGGGGTTGCACTTAACCAAACGAATACAACTTCTCTGCTGCAACCGTGTAATCATCAGACTAAAGGGGCTTTGCTTCTTATCCAAAAATAACCTGCAGGGGTTGTCTTCACAAGGGCAGGGAGACTATCTAAAAAATTATTCCAAACTTGGAAATAGCGTCAAAAAGTGAGTGGTATGGCCTTGCAAAGGTGCAGAGGGGTGAGAGTTCACCCAGGGTCTATCGGGGGAAATGCAGTCGGGCTCAGGCTTCTCTACTGGTACGCTCAAGGGTAAGGCACTAGAATCATGCTGGCACTTTTCAGGAATAGGCACTGTAAATTTTTCTTTAAGTATACGGGTTTTTTTTTTTTTCTCATTCATTCAATTTCCTAAACACTACTTAAGGCAGTTTCCAGCTCCCCCCCCCCATAAAAAGCTGTTGTCAATTGAGGGTGCACCTTCTGATTAAGGAAATATTGTACTATTTCAGTGGAATTTTGCTTATATCCTTGTAAGGAATCATATTAACTAATTCCATGTTGTAATTTTCCATTTATCCATCTAAGACATTGACCGACAGTAGAGTGATATCAATGGCTGACAGCAATCAATCAATCAATTATAAAGCACAATTATGAGAACAAGACTTGTCAGTGGATTTTAATTTTCTTCTTCAATGGAGTGACTGTTTTGATTGCTAGACATCACGAAACAACAGATACGTAATAATCGATTTTGATGGAGTGTTTAAATTTCATGTATTTTTAAGTTTATTTATTTTGAGAGAGAGCAAGAGAGAGAGAGAGCACACACACGAGTGGGGGAGGAGCAGAGAGAGAGAGAGAGAGAGAGAATCCTAAGCAGGCTCTGCACTGTCAGCTCGGAGCCTCACGCAGGGCTTGAACTCACAAACCGCGAGATGGAACCAGAAACTACGGGAAGGCTTCCTTCATCAGAAGAGGATAGGACACTTCTTGAATATCTTTGTCCACATTTTCTCCCGACTGATTTCATTCTATTGGGGTGAGGTGCCCATATCTCCTGTTGACATGTTGAATGTCTGGTGGCAGCTCTGGATTAACTCCCTGCCAGGAACCTGAGGGATATAAGATCACGAAGGGCATCAGTTGTTGGGAATCCAAAGGGGGCAGAGCTGGTGCCCGTAGACGAATGCAGCGCCTGAATTTAGAAAAGGAGGAGAGAGGGGAGCCTGGGGGGCTCAGCTGGTTCAACTCAGTTGACCTGGTCCGACTTCGGCTCAGGTCACGGATCTCACAGTTCACGAGTTCAAGCCCCGAATCAGGCTCTCTGCTGTCAGTGCCGAGCCCATTTCGGAGCCCCTGTCCCCCTCTCTCTCCGCCCCTCCCCCTGCTCTCTCAAAAATAAATAAAATAAACATTAAAAAGAGAAAAAAAGGAGGAGAGTACAACCACAGATTACAGTCCAGTCCATTTAATTTCAGTTCTGAAAATGTTCCTAAAGCCACTTGCAAAAATCTCAAATGTTGCGGAACGACAAATGTGGGCGAGGGTGTGGAGGAGAAGGAACCCTTGTGCACTGTTGGTGGGAATAAAATTTGGTGCAGCCACCGTGGAGGACAGTATGGAGGTTCCTTCAAAAATCACCAGTAATTCCTGGACTGGGCATTTACCCAAACAATATGAAAACACGAATTCAAAAAGATACACGCATCTTTTTATGTTTATCACAGCGTTATTTACAATAGCCAAATTATGGAAGCAGCCCAAGTGTGCATCGGTAGATGAATGGATAAAGGACATGCGGTATATGTGTGTACAATGGAATGTTATTCAGCCATAAAAAAAAGAATGAAATCTTGCCATTTGCAACAACATGGATGGAGCTAGAGAGTATTATGCTGAGTGAAATAAGTCAGTCAGAGAAAAGAAAATACCATCTGATTTCACTCATAGGTGGAATTTAAGAAGCACAACAAATGAACAAAGGAAAAAAAGACAAACCAAAAAAAAGGACTCTTTTTGAAACTCATCTCTACTCCCAATGTGGGGCTTGAGCTTATGACTCTGAGGTCAGGAGTCATCTGCTCTGAAGACTGAGCCAGCCAGGTGTCCCAACAGAGTCTTTAAAAAAAATTTTTTTTTAATGTTTATTTATTTTTGAGACAGAGAAAGAGAGACAGAGTGTGAGCAGGGGAGGGGCAGAGAGGGAGGGAGACACAGAATCTGAAGCAGGCCCCAGGCTCTGAGCCGTCAGCACAGAGCCTGGCATGGGGCTCGAACTCACAAACCATGAGATCATGACCTGAGCCGAACTTGGACGCTCAGCCAACTGAGCCACCCAGGCACCCCCTCAACAGACTCTTAACTATGGAGAACAAATCGAAGGTAACCAGAGGGGAGGGGGGTAGGGCAAAGGGTGAAATAGATAATGGGAATTAAGACTACGTATATCATGATGAGCACTGAGTAATGCAGAGAATTGTTGAATCGCTCTGTCATACACCTGAAACTAATAAAACACTGTGTACTAACTGTATGGGGATTAGACAACATTTTCAAATGTTGGTTTTGTAAAGGACCTAGTTCCTCATACCAGTCGTAATTTTCTACTATGATGGTGATTGCTAGAAGGACTTGGAACAGGTAGGAGACATTTCATTACGGTGAAGTTTTGCCTTTAAAGTCTGAATAATACAAGTATGGCAGGTTGTGAAGTATTTGGAAGTTATTAGCTATTAGGCTGATTTACACCACGGAAAGGGTTTACCTAGGAGTTAGCATGAGTCGGGACATGCCTTGGGTCTGCAATCCACTGCAGCAAATCTGAAGGCCACGGTGGGTCTGAAAACAGGTGTTTTTTTGTTAAATATGTGGGAAAGTTTTTGGCTGTAAAATTTGACCAGAACTGATGTGAGACTACTTTTAGTCTGTATCCTAGTTAGTGTGGAAACTCCTCTATTTCACCGCAGAAACGTTAGTGTAGGGGCGCCTGGGTGGCTCAGTCGGTTGAGCGTCCGACTTCGGCTCAGGTCATGATCTCGCGGTCCGTGAGTTCGAGCCCCGCGTTGGGCTCTGTGCTGACAGCTCAGAGCCTGGAGCCTGTTTTGGATTCTGTGTCTCCCTCTCTCTCTGCCCCTCCCCCGTTCATGCTCTGTCTCTCTCTGTCTCAAAAGTAAATAAACGTTAAAAAAAAATTAAAAAAAAAAAAGAAACGTTAGTGTGATTGATGACAGGGTCCTGCTTCAGGCCCGAGTGCTCTTACATCATGGTCTATCTGTACATCATTTCCTTTCTAAAGTGCAAACAGTTCTGAATTCTGAACGCACCTAGAACTACAGGGTGTGGACAAAGGATTGTAGAAAAGAATTAGATTTTCCTCTTTGCTTTGTTTTGAACAAAGGGTTACAAATGTACAGATAACATTTATGGGTGGAACTAAATTTCCAGAGGTACTTAGCATGGGCTATCTTTTTATTTTGTAGAATTAAAGGGATTTGAGAAGGATCACATCTTCCAACCCCATATATATATTTAACATTCATTTATTTTTGAGAGACAGAGAGACAGAGCATGAGCAGGGGAGGGGCAGACAGAGAAGGAGACAGAATCCAAAGCAGGCTCCAGGCTCTGAGCTGTTAGCACAGAGCCCGACGGGGTGGGGCTCGAATCCACAGACTGGGAGATCATGACCTGAGCTGAGGTCAGATAAGTAACCAACTGAGCCACCCAGGCGCCCCCTCTGACCCTTTTACTTTACAAACAAGGAAGCTAAGACCAGGGAAGTCTACGTGCTTTGCTTAAGGTCCCATATTTTGAATCTGATAAAGGACGTTCAAAATGATTTTCTCAGTGACTGAGTATTATAAGTCCCTGCTTATAAACAGCTCTGTCCAACTGCAGAATTGAACATCTGTAGGCATTAAGTTTGGTCCCACCTAATCCCAGAGTTAATGAGAAAAAAAAACCCTAAAAAATGATTAGGGTTCCATTCCTCTCTGGTGGTTGAGGGAAGCATTTCTTCAGTTGCCCTCACTCCCGGGACCTGGCGTGCTGCCTTTCCTGCTCTAGGTTTGTCAGCCTGCCAGGCAACTTCTCGGAGTGACCCTTACGGCTACCATATTGGGTGACAGGCCTGAGGCTTGGTGCACGAAGCCTTTGCAACCTGTTGAGCTCTTGAGCCCTTCCTTTGCCTGGAGCGCTGGTGTCCAACTGGGGTATATGTAAGTCAATCATGAGGTTGCAGGGAACCTAGTTGTACCTAGTTTACATAAGCAGACACAAAACACAGTTTTGCTAGTTTCTAATAGCTTGGGGGACACAGGTCCGAGTCTTAGCTGGTCGAGGGTCCCAGAGGGAAGTGAAGAAACCCCTCCCAGGGGCTGACGGGGGCTCCATCTTGCTTCCTGGTTTTTAGCACGTCGTGGTGAAGTCCGCTGTTTACGTGCACGGGGTTTATGGATTGTACTCTTTTATTTTTTTATTAAAAAAATTTTTTTAATGTTTATTTTTGAGAGAGACAGAGACAGAGTGTGAACAGGGGAGGGGCAGAGAGAGGGAGACACAGAATCCGACAGGCTCCAGGTTCTGAGCTGTCAGCCCAGAGCCCGACACGGGGCTCGAGCTCACAAGCTGTGAGATCATGACCTGAGCCGAAGTCAGACGCTCAACCGACTGAGCCACCCAGGCAGCCCGATGGATTGTGCTATCTTAAATTGTGTGATCCTCACAAAAGTTTTGAAATGCCATGGGGAAAGATCCTGAAAGTATTTTGTACCGCACCTAGGTCCCGTGGTTATTTCATTGCAGAGTACTTCAAAGAATCTTAGAGGTTAAAGGCAAGCCATTCACTTCTCCGTTTTTGTGAAATATCTTTTTCAGCAACGCAGGCAAGTTTCAGTAATGAAAACAAGCACAGAAGGAAACCGAATTTGACACCAGACTTCGAATAATTGTCGTGGTGTTAAATAAAGATCTTGTGAAGTGAAATCACACAGTGAAGCATAATCGATGACAAAGTAAAATGCTTTTTGTTCCATTAATACATGAAATTAAATGAGAATTATTTAAAAATATTATTTCATTCTTTTACATTAAAATTTGTTTTAATGTTTATTTTTGAGAGAGAGCGAGAGAGAGTGGGGGAGGGGCAGAGAGAGAGAGGGAGACAGAATCTGAAGCAGGCTCCGGGCTCCGAGCCATCAGCACAGAGCCTGACGTGGGGCTCAATCCTATGACCCTGGGATCATGACCTGAGCCACAATCAAGAGTCAGGCGCTCAATCGACTGAGCCACCCAGACACCTATACATTTTTGTTTTTTGTATATGTTTTACAATAATAGTAACACAGTAACCTATGTAGGTGTACATGTAGGGCATAAACACACACAAAATATATAGTGTAAGTTCAAAAATTATTTTTGTTAAATTTTTTTTTTTGTTTATTTATTTTTGAGACAGAGAGAGACAGAACATAAACAGGGGAGGGTCAGAGAAAGAGGGAGACACAGAATCCAAAACAGGCTCCAGGCTCTGAGCCGTCAGCACAGAGCCCGACGCGGGGCTCGAACTCATGGACCGCGAGATCATGACCTGAGCCGAAGTCGGCCGCTTAACCGACTGAGCCACCCAGGCGCCCCTCAAAAATTTTTGATAGCAGTATGCAGTCAAACCTTTGGAGACTGTGCCCCAGCTCTGTCCCTTCGCTGGTGTCCCTGGTTCTTACTCATCTTGCCTTGCAATGATGATATCTGACCCCGAGTCCCTACAGGTGGATTCAACATTTGGTTACTGATGCCAAAATACCAGGCTGGGAGGCAGAAAAAAAAAAAGGAGCAAAGATATTCCTCGAGGTATTCCTTCCTGACAGTTTAAACAACTTACATTTGCCCCATGCGTTAGTGTTCGGAAGCGTGGAATAGGAGGGACCTTGTCAAATTCCTGTTCTGTTGCTTAGCGAGCCTCGTGCTCTGGGGCGATATCGTAACCTCTCTGGCACTTGGGTCCATCGTGTATAAAATGATGACAATGCCACCCTCAGAGGGTTCTAGAGTCAAACAAGACAGACTTCATGAAGTGGAAACATGAGTGTCACCGGCACCCTTGGTACCCTCACACCCTCCATGGATCCCACTTCCAGGAAAGGTCCTTCCCAACCTTTCATGCATGCGTGCAACCCTCCCAGGCACACCCAGAGAGGCAAAACAGAGCTTGCGGGGGTAGAGCCCGATCTGGAAACCCAGCTTCGGGGGCGCCTGGGTGGCTCAGTCGGTTGAGCGTCCGACTTCGGCTCAGGTCATGATCTCACAGTTTGTGAGTTTGAGCCCCGCGTCGGGCTCTGGGCTGACAGCTCAAAGCCTTGAGCCTGTTTCAGATTCTGTGTCTCCCTCTCTCTCTGATCCTCCCCCCTCATGCTCTGTCTCTGTCTCAAAAATAAATAAATGTTAGGGGCGCCTGGGTGGCGCAGTCGGTTAAGCGTCCGACTTCAGCCAGGTCACGATCTCGCGGTCCGGGAGTTCGAGCCCCGCGTCAGGCTCTGGGCTGATGGCTCAGAGCCTGGAGCCTGTTTCTCATTCTGTGTCTCCCTCTCTCTCTGCCCCTCCCCCGTTCATGCTCTGTCTCTCTCTGTCCCAAAAATAAATAAACGTTGAAAAAAAAATAAAAAATAAATAAATGTTAAAAAAAACCAAAAAGAAACCCAGCTTCATATCACTAGTGTGGGTGACCGCAAAACCTGTATTCTTCTGAAGACGTAACACCAGTTTTCCGGAATAGTTTTTAGGCTTGTGTATTTTTGCCTCTGTAGCCCAGTACCTTCCATTCCTTGGACAAAATAGCAAAACCAAATAAAAGGAGAGGCTGTTGTTGTGGTTTTTTTTTTGTTTGTTTGTTTTTACCTAGCCATTGATCCCGGCGACCCACCAGTTGAGCTGGAGCACTGGGGCTGTGTTTGCCCTTGGTCAGCTGTGGGTAATCCCAGCGAAGGCTGTAAATGCAACTGCATTACCATGACCTTGGCTGTTGCTGTCGGCTGGGTGAATTGTGTCAGCCTGCGCCCTGCTGGTGGGGAAATCCTACGTAACATCTCACGACAAGGTTCCCGAGAATCGCGGGAAGAACAAGAAGGCATTTTCCGACTGGGGTTTTGGTGGAATCTTTGGTCCTCAACTCAGAGCTCACACTCTGCGGAGTCAGATGCTCTAATGTCCTCCTTACCTTCCGATCTTGTTTATACGGTTGGCATCGTCCCCCTGCTTTACAGGCGAGTGTATTCAATTTCAGAGACCACGAGAAACTTGTCCAGGGTAACTTGGCCGATCAGTGACAGAGTCAGAACTTGAACCCGCGTCCATCTGGTTCAAGGCCCCTATCCTATTCACTTCTCACACCACCTCCTGTGAAGACAGCGTCCAGAGTTGCCTTGCGGGTTGACAATCTTTTCCCCTTCTCGGAATGAAAACACGTGACTGTAACTGAACACAAGGGGCGCATGCGAGGAACGTGCTGTTTGGAGTCTGACCACTGCATTTGAGCCCGGGATCCCCCACTTGCTTTCTAACCCCGTCTCCATGTCTATAAAATGCGCCAATCTCCCAGAGCTGTGGTGGCGATGAAATGGAACTACCCATGTAGGGCCTTTAGCACAGTGATTAGTAAGTGTTTAAAAACTTAGCCGTTTTTATTGCTAGACATCTCCCGACTTACACATGGATGGCGTTCCAAAGATTCACTTTACATTCAGGGGCGGCTCAGTCAGTTCAGCCTCCAACTCTTGGTTTCTGTTCGGGTCATGATCTCACAGTTTGTGAGTTCAAGCCCCATGTCAGGCTCTGAGCTGACACCCTGGAGCCTGCTTGGGATTCTCTCTCTCCTCTCTCTCCGCCCCTCCCCTGCTTGTACTCTCTCTCTCTCACTCAAAAACAAACAAACAAGCAACAAAAAAAACCAAAAAACCAGGGGCACCTGGGTGGCTCGGTCTGTTGAGCATCCAACTTTGGCTCTGGTCACGATCTCGAGGTTTGTGAGTTCAAGCCCCATGTCGGGCTCTGTACTGACAGCTCGGAGCCCGGAGCCTGCTTCGGATTCTGTGTCTCCCTCTCTCTCTGCCTCTCCCCCACTCTGCTCTGTCTCTCTCTTTCAAAACTAAACACTAAACAAATTTTTTTTTTAATTTAAAAAGTATTAAAGTTCATTTTACATTCTGTCGTTTGAACTAAGAACATATTTGCCCATGTAAATAATATTAGACATTCGGAGCGCTTGGGTGGCCCAGTCGGTTAAGCATCCGATCCTTGATTGCCTCTCAGGTCATGGTCTTGAGGTTCGGTTTGTGAGATGGAACCCCACACTGGGCTCCGTGGTGACTCTCCTCTCTCTGTCCCTCCCCCACTCGTCCTCCCCCCCCAAAATAAATAAAATAAACGTTAAAAACAAAGACTACTCGACATTCTCACTGATTACCCATAAATACCACCTGGTGTCACTGACGGCGGGTGGGCCTGGATTTGCATCCCAGAAGGGGGGGAAGGGGGGAGAGGGGGGCTCTGAAGCGTAGCGGGGGGCAGGGCCCCCTCTATGGCACCTCAGGGATGTTCTCCTTAGGGTGCTGAGCCCAAGAGCCCGCAAACTGCCTTCAGCCCCTGTTGTACGGCCGGCCTCTTGCTTTAGTTATTCTCTTCCTGCAGCACTAATTAAATATTCAGTGCCTCTGGCAGTTGTCCAAACCTTAAAAAAATAAACAGCCCTCTTCTCCCGGCCACCTTTGCCCTCTGCGCCCTGCATCAAATATCCCATTTCCTCGGTAGCTGGCTCGGGAAAGCGACCACTAATTTATGATGATATGTGAATGCCCCAGTCCCTTAACCTTCCCGAAGTTGTTTACGTTTTTAAAGAAATGGAATCTAGAATTTCGGGCGGTGACATAGAGAGCGAGCCCAGTATCTGCAGCCCCGGGATATTGATGGTGCCCTTTCTACGACACGGTTTTGAGAGCCTGGCGCTCCTCAGACGGGGTTAGCTGTCCACGCCTCTGTTTTCTGACACAACCCCTTTGCTGGAGGTATTTGGAAGCAGACCAGCTGTGCCCAGAAGTTTCACTGGGGGTTCTCTCCGGGGGGGCCGGCCTCGCCCTCTCCATCACCTCCTCCCTTCTCCGAATCCCTAAAGCAGTTCTTGGAGAGCCCTGGGAGGTTTCCAGATGGCTGCAAGGTGGAGGGACCCGGGAAAAATCGGGCCCTTTTGAGGGGGAGTGTGTGTTTGTTCAGTGGCTACGCCAGGGATCGCCCATGACATGTGGTCCCCGCGGAATGTATTCCAGCCAGTGACAGGACGTGCGGGTTAGGATAACTGATGACTAGGGTTCTCGTACTGTTCAGGCCAAAAATCGGGACACCTAATCTGACAAGTACAGATAAATTTACGGGGAAAGTGGGACCGAATAACTGGAACTGGGATCCATGCCAGAGATCTGGCGGCTAAAAAGCCGGGCAGGTGCCTGGCGGGGGGAGACGGGCAGGGCTGAGATCATGACCTGAGCCAAAATCAAGAGTCTGATGCTCGATTGTTTGAGCCACCCAGGCGCCCCGCATCTTTTTTTTTTTTAATGTTTATTTATTTTGAGAGAGTGAGAGAGAGCACGGGGGAGGGACAGAGAGAGAGAGGGAGAGAGAGACTCTCAAGCAGGCTCCATGCTGTCAGCACAGAGCCCAACGTGGGGCTTGATCCCACAACCACGAGATCACGACCCGAGCCGAAATCAAGAGTCGGTCGCTTAACCGACTGAACCGCCCGGGCACCCCTCATTATTTTATTTTTGAATGTTCCTCCCTCGGTGGAACTCGTCCAAGCTCTCCTACTCGGAATTAATTGTTCTCTCCCTGGCGCTCCCCAAAATGCCCCCACTCTGTCCAGCCTGTTCACGCACTGATGTGGGCACACCTCCTTCTCCCCACACACTTGCCGGTGTTCATTCTTGAACCCCCACCCCTCAGCTGGCTGCCAGCGTCTCAAAGGGACTTGACAAAAGTTTATAAAATGTGTTGAAAATCTTTTATTTTGGCGGAGGGCGGCTGTGTGTTGGGGGAATCTTCGTTCATATCTCTGACGTTGGACCGGAATCCACCACCCCAGGAGACGCCCCTCTGACATGGGATTATTTTGAGCCGAAGCCAATGGCGACACGGCAGATGCGGGAGGAACTCTCTGCCCCCTCTCTTTCTGCTTCAAAGCAGGGCATAACTTCCCTTTCGAGCAGGTGCATCCCCTCCCTTGCCCCGCGCCCTCTCCTGAGCCTGGAGGAAGGGAAAAACTATCCTGAGAGACAGAAAGTTAGCGCCGAAGGTGCCGGTGGCTCAGTCGGTTCAGCATGTGACTTCGGCTCAGGTCATGATCTCTCGGTTCGTGAGTTCGAGCCCCTCGTCAGGCTCTGTGCTGAGAGCTCAGAGCCCGGAGCTTGCTTCGGACGAATTCTGTGTCTCCCTCTCTCTCTGCCCTCCCCCCCCCCCCCATTTGCACTCTGTCTCTGTCTCTCTCTCAAAAAATAAACAAACATTAAAAAACAAAAGTCAGCGCCGAGATGAGTCTGCATAAACAAACCTTACCAAATAAGCCTGCTTTTCCATTAATTTCCCCCATTTATTTACCTTCCCATCAGTTACTGCCCACAGAAGCGCAAACCTCTTTTCGTTGTCTTGTCACGTTTCTACCGTCTCTTGCCCTCTGTTGAAATGATATACAAACTCCCGGGCTTAACTGCTTTTTAGGGCTTCTTCCTTCTTTTCCGTGAGGCCCCCTGTGTGAATATGAGGCTCTCTCCTGTCGACCTGTCTTTTGCCGGTTTAATGTGCCTGTGCCGCTGCTAACCTAAGAGGACTGAGGAACGTTTTCATCCTCTCCTCCGCCTCCAACCGGGCAAAGGTTGATGTTCACCGCTCTCATGTCCCTCAGTGTCAATCCTCCCTTCTAGACACATGGCCCTTTGTGCTGCCTCGTGGGCAACTCCTCGCCTGCCCCAAGCTCCTAGCGTGGGACCCAGCCTTGTCCCCCCACCGCTGTGCTGCCTCCACTTGCTCTCCAAAGGGAGTCTGGGGCGCCTGGGTGGCTCTTGGTGACTCTTGGTTTCAGCCCAAGTCATGATCTCACGGCTTGTGAATCTGAGCCCTGAGTCGGGCTCTGTGCTGATGGCGTGGAGCCTGCTTGGGATTTTGTCTCTCCTTCTCTCTGCCCCTCCCCTGCTTGTTCTCTCTCTCTCTCTCTCTCTCAAAATAAATCAATACAAAAATGAGGAGAAAGTGATGCACCTCATTCTAATTCCTACTCAATAGTCAGGGTGGATAACAGGTTAATGTGACAGCCGTCTCAAGATAACCGACAGCAGTTGGGGGCTCCGGGCTACACCTGAAGGGAACGGTGACAAGTTACCCCCGGGGCCAGGCCACGTCAGCACTCTGGCTGCGGCAGAGGAGACAGAAGGGTCAGCACAGGGGCCGGAGAGCTGAGGGGCGGAATGCCGGTCCTCCCGGAGGCCGCCGCGGGCCGGGAAAGCAGCCACCGCTCGACCAACGGCAGAGGGAGCCCCGGTGGCCTGGAGAGGCCAGTGACGTCAGGGCAGGGCCGGAGGAGGGGCAGGGAGAGGTCGGGAAGCTTCCGCAAGTGAGTCTGGAAGGCGGGAGCTGGGGAGGGACATTCGGAGCCGAAGCTCAGGGGGCTCTGTGTGGCCGGAGAGGGCACTTTCCATCGAGCAGGTGCGTGTGGCCTGTGCGGACCACGGCGGGCCTGCAGGGGGCCCGTCCCCGACGTGTGCCGCGGCCTTCATACCAGTTGCTACAAAAATCCACTCAGTGGCCAAATACCCGCCACTTACATGGACTTGTTAAGGGAGGATTCACCTCGCACGGCTGAGGGGGTGACTGGAAGCTGAGTGTGCGCTCTCAGGGGTAGGTAGCTCTCCCTCAACAGAGGGGCTCGGGAAGCGGGAAGCGTAAGTAATTCTTTTCATTTAGGGAGGGTTCAGTGGAAATGGTGCTTGAGTGAATCCTATAGCCCTTTTCTTCTCTCCCCTCCCCTCCCCTCTGCTGTCCCTCTCTTCCCCTCTCTCTGTCCCCCCTCCCCTCCCCCTCCCCCCCCTTTCCCCCTCCTCCCCTCCCCTCTCCCTTTCCTCCCCCCACTCCCTTCCCCTCTCCCTGTCCTCCCCTTCTCTCTCCCTCCCCTCCCCTCCCCTTCCCTCCACAGTGTGCCAGGCCCCTGCTGGGTGCTGGGGATTGATTTGGGGATGGGCAGGGTAGGATCCCTGCGTCCAGGAGCCTGATCTCCTACTTCTCCCATGCCGACTAGGGGTGTAAATCAGGATGACCATCCTGGAAGGTCACCTCCCTAGACCAGGTGTTAGGACCAGCTATGTAACTGGCAGCACCCGGTGCAGCATGGAAATGCCAGGCCCCTTGTTAAAAAGATGATGAAGAATTTCAGGATGGGGGCGCCTGGGTGGCTCAGTCAGTTAAGCGTCCGATTTGGGCTCAGGTCATGATCTCAGGTCCGTGGGTTCAAGCCCCGCGTCGGGCTCTGTGCTGACAGCTCGGAGCCTGGAGCCTGCTTCAGATTCTGTGTCTCCCTCTCTCTCTCTGCCCCTCCCCTGCCCACTCTCTGTCTTTCTCTCTCAAAAATAAATAAACACTAAAAAAAAAAAAAAAAAAAGAATTGCAGGGTGGCTGCAGCAGTGGGGCATTAAACCAGGCACGGGGACGTCTTGGGCAGCCAGCAAAGCCAGCCCTGCCATGCACTAGGTTCCTGCCCAGTGACCCAGGGGCAGAACAAGTGGGGAAGGCAGAGGGAGGCTGTAACAAAAGGAGGGGGAGAAGACGAGAGAGAAACTGAGGCTTAGAGAGAAACTGAGGCTTACGTTCACACTAGTCACCCACAAAAGGCCCATTGTCTGTTTTCCTATAGGATGTCTCCTGATCCCTTGATTTGAGCTGCAGATTCACATCTCAAAGGGACTTCTGTCATCCTTGCAGGGTTTTATCATTCTCTACAGGGGAGAACACGATCTTCTGATTTCTGCGCACCAAAGCTGGGTCAGGAGAGGGGTTGGGAGGAAGAAGCCTGTTGGGGGGGGGGGGTGGTGTGGAGAAAGGAGAGAAAGTTCTGATGCTTGAATGAAGACGCCGTTTTCCAGAACCGGCCAGCAAGAATCCCATTGGCCACGATTCTGTGAGCCAGCCGAGTTCCGAATGCAGCTGTACATGCGAGTGTGAGACGTCCGGGCGTCGGCAACGGGGTCACGGTTACTAAATCACAGGTGACCGGCTCCAGGCAGGTTTGTGGGCACCAGGACCTCTTGTGAAATTAAATATCCTGCCATTTCTAAAGTGTGAAAGTTCACTTATGCTAACTGCTGAGTGCTAGAGAAACCTGTATCGTGGTGGCATAAATATTCGTGTTTGCAAATGAACTGTGGGGTGGAGGAAACATTGGCAACCTCCTCTTTGCCCCACAAGGGGAGCGTTGGGAACACAATACTGCTGTCACCAACCATTTCCTTCTAGGCATGACGGGAACAGAAAAGACAAAGCTCTTGTTGCAGTCTCTGTCTTCAAGTCTCTTTCGTCTGGGGTGCCTGGCTGGCTCAGTCAGAAGTGCATGGGACTCTACTCTAGATCATGGGGGTCTTGAGTTCAAGCCCCACGTTGGGTGCAGAGCCTACTAATAAAGTAGTCCATTTTGTCCAATTAAGTATTGCTGCCCTGACTTTCTTGTGACACCCACGTTCATGAGAAGCGTTTTTCCATCTCCTCACTTCCAATCTGCAGGTGTCTTTAGGTCTAAAATGAGTCTCTTGTATGCAGTATATAGATGGGTCTTATTATTATTATTCTTTAATCTCTTCTAGTCACCCTATGTCTTTGTATTGGAATGTTCGGTCTGTGCACATTCAAAGTCATTATTGATGGGTATGTACTTGTTGCCATTTCATTATTTGTTATGTGGAGAAAAGGCAAAACTCAAGAGCTAGATGGGTATTTTTTGCAAGGGTTTTGAAAGACATGGGTAATGGTAGGAGGAATGGGTCTGTGTGGGCTGAATTGGAGTTTTGGGCCGTCAGACTGAGAAAGTGAGCCAGTAGAAGGGGTTTTGGGTCAGTCTGCAGGGTGGGGTCATGCAAGGCACTTCCCCGCCCCCCCCCCCCAGTCCCCTCTTCCATGTGTGCTTGGAAGACTGCTGAATGATTTAGTGTTTACATGATTTTAAAGTTTATTTATTTATTTTTGAGAGAGAGGGAGATAGACAGACACGCAGACCACAAGCCAGGGAGGAACAGAGAGAGGAGACACAGAATCCAAAGCAGGCTCCAGGCTCTAGGCTCTGAGCTGTCAGTGCAGAGCCCGATGTGGGGCTAGACACGGGGCTCGAACCCACGAACGTGAGATCATGAGCTGAACTGAAGTTGGACGCTGAACCGACCGAGCCACCCAGACACCGAAGTACTAAGTACTTTTAGATAGAGCTTACTTTGTTCTTTAAGGCAGAGATGAGGTATTCAGCTTAGAACGACTGGAAAATTTCCCAGTGGTAGTTTTCCTCTAGCTGGATGGGTTAAAAACTAAGTCCTACTGAGGCCCACCTGGAATATCTTGATTCCCATACAGCAATAATAATTAAAAAATTATAATGATAGTAACTATCATTTACTTAATACTTCCTAGGTGTCAGGCACCATTGGAAGGGTTTCTACGTAAGTCATCTCTTCATTCTTCGCACCAGCCCTCGTGAAGCAGGTCATATTATTTCCTTAATTTTACTGAGATGGAGATTGAGGAATAGGGAGGTTCAATAAGTCGCCTAAGGTCACAAACTCGTAAAGTCAGCGCCGAAATGCATACTCAGGCCATTTGGCTTTAAAGCCTTAAACACCTTTTACCAGTCTAGACTATGTAGCGCTGAATTAGAAAAGCTTTATCATCATGAGAATTAAGTGTCCCTGGGGCCACAGCTGGTGAGAGAGCAGGGATGATTCCACACAGGTCACCTCCACGGATGGAAAAATGTCTCAAATCTTAAGTAATAGTGAGGATCAGTCTATTTCAACCCTTTTTTTCCCCTTAGTTATCATCCAAATAGCCAGATTAGAGCTGCGTGATTGTGGCCACACAGATCTGAGTATATGAGAATTACCAACCAGAAGGAGAAGCAGGTGCCGGGAACCAGGGCAGCGAGGACATTGAACGCTTTCCATGTTACAGTGCCTGGCATTTTTATAAACTGACTGTACAGCTCAGAAAAACCCTTCCTCACGGATAAGGAAACTAAAGCTCATAAATATGTAGAAACATATTTAAGTTTCTGAAATGGCATTTGAACACATTCGGAAAGACTTCAAAATTTGGGCTCCTTCCATACTCTAATAAAGTCAAATTAATTTTATACATTTTTTTTATTGGTATAAACTGATACAACTGAAAATGTCTGCATTAAGAGCACAGCGTGATTTTCACCTTGGCTGATAAGCTATTTGTTATCAGCTATATTTATCAGGAACCCGGTGACTCTGGGTTTTTTTTTTTTTTTTTTTTGCAAACCGCTCTTGCTTAGAATTCATCTTGCACCTTCGTAAGTAAGGTAAGCACAAGAAAAAGTGACGACATGGTTCAGATACACATGGTTGTAACCAGAGTTCCGGCTGGATGAAAAGTCTCAAACTCTGGGGCACATGGGTGGCTCAGTCAGTCGAGCGTCTGACTCTTGCTTTCCGCTCAGGTCATGATCCCAGGCTCGTGGGATGGATCCCCAGGTCGGGCTCCGTGCTCAGCGAGGAGCCTGCTTAAGATTCTTTCTCTCTCTTGGGGCGCCTGGGTGGCGCAGTCGGTTAAGCGTCCGACTTCAGCCAGGTCACGATCTCGCCGTCCGTGAGTTCGAGCCCCGCGTCAGGCTCTGGGCTGATGGCTCGGAGCCTGGAGCCTGTTTCCGATTCTGTGTCTCCCTCTCTCTCTGCCCCTCCCCCCTTCATGCTCTGTCTCTCTCTGTCCCAAAAATAAAACAAAAACAAAAAAACGTTGAAAAAAAAAAAGATTCTTTCTCTCTCTCTCTCTCTCTCTCTCTCTCTCCTCTGTCCCTCCCCTGCCCTCTCTGTGTCTCTCTCAGCCTCTCTCTCTAAAATAAAAGAAAAAACTCAAACTCAGCTGGCCTGGCTTCTCACTCCGTGCCTTTCCACCCACCACCGTTCGGTTTCTCCACATCATTTGCTATGAACTCTCATTTTGCCCGCACCCCTTCTCGGGCCCCGAGGGACCGGGTCAACACCCGGGGAGGATGTTTTGAAGTAGCATAGTCTTGCTTCGCTCATTCTAGTTCCATAAGAGTTCCTGTCGTGTTGCTTCTAAAAAACGTTCTAGAGCGAGCATCAGTAAGGAGAGGGGAGGCCCCTGGGAAGCCAACTCCTCCGAAACCTGTTGCTTGTGAGATTGCACAATGGCAAGAGACGTTTGCACCTCGCTGCTGGCAGTACACTCTGTCCAGAGTGCTTGGCATCCAAGTCTGCCACTCAGCAGTTTCCTTCCTTTCGGTAAAAGAATTAGAGTTTTATTGGATGCTACTCAGTCCCTAGGACATATAGTGATTGCCTAATGGAAGTTCGTGGGCATTTGTTGCTGGAAATAGAAAACATTCCGGGTGAAGAGCTCACCATTTTCAAAGTGTGGGACCGGGTCGGTCTGAAGGGCAGGCTGTCGGGATCCCTCCTGGCTCCGACTGGGACACACATGATCTCCGTGCTTCCCACATACTGGTGTTGTGACACGTTAGCATTTCCCTGTTTTCTTAAGAGGGCCTAAAGAAGGTACCCAAACAGAGCTGAATTTTTAATATATCCTAATTTGAAAAGTATGAGCCCCAGTTTTCTTATTTGATTAAAGGAGGTATTTATAATATCTGCCTTGTGGGATGTTATGGAGAGTAAATGTGATGATGTACTGAATATGCTTTATAAACTAAGATATTCTTGTAGTTCAGTTCTCTGTAAGAGTTGGCTAGGACAGCGGTACGAATAAAGTTATAGTGCTTTTCGGTAGAACGGGGAACCTAATTAGTATGCACACCTGTAGATTTAACTCTAGATTCTGACTGGTAGACCCAGAACTAGTGATTGATCTCAGGGGCGCCCGGGCGGCTCAGTCGGTTAAGCGTCAGACTCTTGATTTCTGCTCAGGTCAGGATCTCACGGTGTGTGAAATCCAGCCCTGCATCAGGCTCTGAGCTGACAGCATGGAGCCTGCTTGGGATTCTCTCTCTCTGTCTCACTCTGCCCCTCACCCTCCTCTCTCTCAAAAATAAATAAATAGGGGCACTTGGGTGGCTCAGTCGGTTGAGTCTCCGACTTTGGCTCAGGTCATGATCTCACGGTTTGTGGGTTTGAGACCCGCATCAGGCTCTGTGCTGATGGCTCAGAGTCTGGAGCCTGTTTCCAATTCTGTGTCTCCCTCTCTCTGCCCCTCCCCCACTCATGCTCTGTCTGTCTCTCTCTCTCTCTCTCAAAAATAAATAAACATTTAAAAAAATAAATAAACATTAAAAAAAACAACTAGTGATTGATCTGATTAGAGACATAAAGGAGCATTCACCCTATTTTGTCCAACAAATAGAGGAAGTGCTTTTGAATTGAACTCGAAGGATGAGTGGAATGGAATCTTAAAGGAGGAAGAGGATGGGGGTAGGTGAAGAAGAATGTTCTAGGCTGACCTGACAATGCAGAGCGTCTGGCATGTGGTCGGCGTGCCCTGATGTGTGAAGGGCGTAATGTGAGATGAGATTAGAAAGGTAATTCAGGAGTAGCTTGTGGAGGACCCTGAATGCCACAGTCAGGGTTTGGATCAAATTCCATCGTCATTCCTAGGGATTTGTTGAAGGCTGTGGGGAAGGAAGCTGGCGTGACGTACAAACCCTCTGTGTTTTGCCACGACGCCTCTCACAGCGGTGCCGCTTGGCCCAAAGAGGTCTTGGACAGGCAAAGCATGGAGACAGGCTGGCTAGTGTGAAGGCACCGGGTAGTTCAGCAAGAGGGACAGTGGGATCAAAAGCCGGGCTACAGACGCAGGCTGAGTGAGCGGACTGAACGAGCAGGCCCTGGAAAAGGAGCAGCACGGGAGAGCAGCTGAGGACGGTTTCCGGGCTGAGCGGGTGCCTGGGCAGACGCAGAAGCACAGCAGAGTTGATCTGAACATGTTTACGTTCTCGGCGATTTCCTTACCGGGCCTGTGGTTTGGGGTCTGTTACCGACTCTCTGACATGCTCAACACGCTCTGGCCGATCAGCTCTGGTTTGGACCATTTTCTCCAGCTGTTGCCAAGACCTCGGGGAAGTCCATTGAGTGTGGTGACAGGCCCTTCCTTTTGAGGGAGAATGCCAGCTAATTTCAAAGGAATGGGCACTAATTTTTTGGTACTCTTCTCTATTTGCGATCTCATGGCAACGGAGAACACACAGATCGCTCCTGCCTACAGCTCTACATTTAAGATTCACAGCGCGGCTGGATGGGCATTTTTGAAGACAGCCCTTTTTTTGTGTTCTTTTTCCTTCTTGGCCCAGCATAACTAGTTAAACACAGGAAATTAAGATCCCATTGTCTGGGTGCTCACTGACTAAATTGCATTAGATCGACACCCTCTAAGCCCTGATTATTTTGTTTTAAAGTTGTCTCCATATGCATAAATATGCATCATTCCCAGCCTCAAAAGATGTTTGTTGAAAGTTCTTTTGAAGGTGCTCTTGAGTTATTCAGGACTCAGGATAGCAGCCGTGAACAGTCACATCGTGGGCCATGGAAAAAATGCTGAACTCTATACAGGAAGTGTTCTGCCTTCCCCATTTCTGGGGAGAAGCGCAAAAAAGAGATATCTCTTCCTGCTTAGGAAAGCCAACTACAAATAGAAGCATATCGGAGGAAACAAGCCTCTTTGGCAGTATGATCAATAGAGATTGTACTTGAAGAGTTTCTCACAGAACATGAAATTTATTTCTCCGTGGGCGTTTTGTCCTAACACCGTCAAAAGCGATGCCGTCAGTCTCTGATGTATGGTTTACGGTCTGAGAAGAATAACACGGGACATGTTGTGATATATGGAAAAAATGGAGACCGCGCGGACACAGAAACTATGCCTCATTGTTGGCTTTCATTTGCTTCTGACGACAACAAAAAAGTAAACACAAACCAATGTTATGTGCACTTGAGAGCTTTAAGCATTTTCCGATGACTTCTATCTACTCAACGCTCATTCGTTGAAAGTGGCTACAAGATGCTAGGTAGGGTCCGATGAGCTGGACATGGAAATATAAAGAAGACATAATTCTACTGTCAGGGAACTCCTGGTGTACGAGCCTGAGGGAGGCATCACCATTACCGTGCCATCAAATAAGTGCAAAGGTGGGAGGGAGCATGGAGGAGAGAATGATGGAGCGGAAGGAGGGCTTCACAGAGGGGGTGTCGCTCCAGCCGGGTCGACAAAAATAACTTGCTTCAGCGCCAGTTCCAAGCAGAGGCCGAGGAGTGGAAAGGCATAGAATGAGGGAGCAAATCTGGTTTAATTAGAAAAATTATGAGCAGGACAGCAACTATTGGTTGCCTTTCCCCTTCTTGTTGCTCAAACCCAACTTCAGCCAGAAATTGGCAGTCACATGCTTCAGGGGACACAGGGTCCCTTTCCAGCCCAAGGGGTTCATCTTTAACCGTGGAAGCCAATCAGAGTGCATCAGTTCCCCTTGCCAATGACTGCTTTCAGTGCGGGCTGGTGTCATGAGTTGAATTGTGTTTCCTAAAAGGACATGTTGAAGTCCTAACCCCTGGGACCTGTGAATATGATCTTATTTGGAAAGAGGGCCTTGGCAGCTGTCATCAAGTTAAGATGAGATCATTAGAGTGGACCTTAATCCAATATGACTGGTGTCCTTATAGGAAGAGGGGAATGCTGTGTGGTGATGTAGATGTGCATGGGGAGAACACCGTGTGACAGTAGACAGAGGCAGAGATTGGAGTGATGCATCTATAAGCTGAGGAATGCCAAGAATTTCTGGCAACACCAGAAGCTGAGAGAGACGCATGGAACAGATTGTCCTCTGGAGTCTTCAGAGAGGACACAGTGTTGCCAACACCTGATTTTGGCCCTCTTTTCTCCAGAACTGTGAGATAATAAACGTTCGTTGCTTTGAGCACCCCAGTTTGCGGGCTTTGTTACGGTAGCCCTAGGAAACAAATTGAGTCGGGTTAATGAAACATGAGGGGAAGCTGCTAGGGACTTCTGGGAAAGTGCTTCCTTCCTCTCGCTCTTAGAAAGGAATGAAGATGGGGACATTTCCCCCTGTCCCTGTCCATTACCGTTATGTGGAGTGGCTGTAGCCATCTTGTTTTTTTTTTTTTAATTTTTTTTAACGTTTATTCATTTTAGAGACAGAGAGGGACAGAGCATGAATGGGGGAAGGTCAGAGAGAGAGGGAGGCACGGAATCCGAAGCAGGCTCCAGGCTCTGAGCTGTCAGCACAGAGCCTGACGTGGGGCTCGAACTCACGGAGTGTGAGATCATGACCTGAGCCGAAGTCAGAGGTTTAACCGACTGAGCCACCCAGGCGCCCCTGGGGTTTCTGGATTTCTTATCATAAGAAATAAAATTTGCTCATTCTTTGTGCCACCTTAAGTTTTCTGTTATCTGCATATGAAAACATCTTAGCTGATACACCAAGGGGTATCAAGAGGGAATATCGAGGTCAGGAAATCTTTTATTTCCTACCAGCTGCTGATCATGGCCACCATTCCCAACTAGTCTTATGCAGAGGGGACACCCCCACAAAGGCACATGCTTTATCATTAGCTAGTCCCAATTCCATTAAGGCGTCTTCTCTGGTGAGGCAAACTGGGCCATATGTGACATAAAACCTCACAGTAGGCACTTGGTAAATATATACTAAGTGAATGAAAATAAGAGACATGGCAGTGACAAATTGCAATCTGTGGTTTACCTACAACATTCTGACGAGGGCCTTGAAAAAGTGGGAGCTGGGCCGGCCCTCGGCAAAACGCAAAGTGGGCAAGTCAGTCTTTGTCCCTGGCTTTGGGGTCCTATACTGGGCTTCTTCCATTCTCCTGACCTTTCATTTCCCTCTCATCTTCTATTTCTCTCTCTAGCTCCCTTGGTGGGGGTGAGGGTAGGGTGGGGGTAGGGGATGATCATGGGTTGCCTAGAATGACCAACTAACCTATTACTTCTTCTAGGGAGAAAAGCACATTGCTTTAAAACTAAACTGTATGGAACTATGTCTCCAGAAAGCTCCTAAAAATTAATGTCACAAATTTATGATAGGGCAGGAGCCGGAAGCAAATGGGACTTTCAGCACCTTCATAACACAGTAGGTAGGTGCTTGCCTGCTTTGGTCCCCCCCACTTTTTAAAAAATGTTTTATTTATGTATGTATGTATTTATTTTAGTAATCTCTACATGCTCTACCCGCTGAGCCAGCCAGGCACCCCCCCCCCCCCCGCCCCTAGTTTCAGTAAGGACTTTGGGGGTCATCTCATGTTTGATGCTTAAAAATATTTACCCATGAGGATCTTGCTGTAGCGTTAACTCCATCTAAGGTCATTGATTGTTTTCTTTTTTTTTCAACATTTATTTATTTTTGGGACAGAGAGAGACAGAGCATGAACGGGGGAGGGGCAGAGAGAGAGGGAGACACAGAATCGGAAACAGGCTCCAGGCTCCGAGCCATCAGCCCAGAGCCTGACGCGGGGCTCGAACTCACGGACCGCGAGATCGTGACCTGGCTGAAGTCGGACGCCTAACCGACTGCGCCACCCAGGCGCCCCGATTGCTTTGTCTTTATGGTGAAGGTTATACACTCATTCAACAAAGAGTTGGGTGCTTCCCGTGTACGCACAAATACCGTGCTAAGCACCAGGTCATCAATGGTAAGACAGACACGAGCCCTATCCTGGTGGACCCTACAGTCCAATGGGGTGGGGCTGGGGGGGAAACTACAAATAAATTAACGTTAAAAATTTGCTCCAAGCTTTGTCAATGAGAGCAGTAGGCTGTTGAGATAGAGTAAGGCGCAGGGAGGAGACCAAGTTAGGATGATTAGGGACAACTTCCTGAGAAGGTGACATTCCAGCCGAGATTTACGGGATGAGAAGGAGACAGGCCCCGGCAACGAGGTCATGCTCACCGTAAGTCAGATAAAAATAACTCCCAATCTCTCTCCAGCAGCGGCACCTGACGTCCGCGCGAGCAGGCCTCGCCGCCAGCACTAAAGATGGCGGGCGGGCGGCGGGGCGGGGCGGGGCGTGCCCGCGGCCTGATTGGCCGGCCGGGCAGCGTCACGTGGGCGGCCGCCGAGCATCCGGGCCCCCCGGAGGCGGCGGCGGCGGCGGCGGCGGCGGCGGCGGCGCTGCGGAGGCTCCCGGGAGCGGGCGGCGCGGCGAGCGGACGGCGGCGGCGCCTCCCGGGCCGCCCGCGTGGGCCGAGCGGCACGCGTGCCGAGCATGGCGGGCTCCCTGCCTCCCTGCGTGGTGGACTGCGGCACCGGGTAAGAGCCGCCGGCGCCCGCCCCGCTCCCGCGCGGCCCGCCCCCGCCCCGGCGCCGAGCACCTGCTCCGCGGCCCGCCCTGTCTCACCTGGCGGCCGCACAGCGCCCCGCCGCGGGGCCCGGGCCCGGCTCCCGGCCGCCCACCTGTGCGCCCCGCCCCCTCCTCCCGGCCCGCGGAGGCCGCGCGCCGGTCACCTGCTCACCTTGCGGGGCGCCGCCCGCCTCGCCTCCCACTCCTCCCGGGCGCCGGGCCGCTGCAGCCCCTCCTGACGTTACCTGCCCCCTCCAGCCGCCGGCCCGTGCCCCTGCCCGAGACCGGCCCTGGTCCTGTGCCCCCCAAGTGCATGTCCCTTCTTGTTAATAATCCTTTAGCACTTACTTGCGGAGGTTTTTACGTCGCTCTACCAACTTGACACCTTTTGTGCAGCCCGCTCTGCTCCCTCCTGGTGTCGAACGGTTCACTCAGCCTCAGCTCTTGCTTCGCTTGGCCGGTTCACCTGCCTTTTCGCTTAAAAAAAAAAAAAAAAAAAAAAAAAAAAAGAATGATGTTAAAAAGCCTCCATTTTGGAAAACAATGTCTAAATTGGGGAAAGCCTTTTTTTTTTGTGGTCTAGTTTTTTTTCTTTCTTTCTTTCTTTTTTCCTTCTTTACTTTTCGGTTGAGATAGTTTCTTCTGATGTTGTTAGCGACGTGCGAGAGAGACCTTAGGAAATTTCCCGTACTTTCAGTGTCCCAAGCTTCGCTGAGTTTAGTTAGGAAGGTGAATCCATCCGGCTGGTGCTTTGGAAATTCAAGCATGCCTGCTTGCGTTACAGAGGATGTACTTGGTAAAATAGCCTGGAACTAAAATTGAGTCTCGTAAAGATTTTTCGACACGGGATTTTAAGGGTTTTTGCCATAAAATCTTCTGGTGGCACGTTCACCTTAACCTTGATTCTTTTCTGTAGGAAACTGCACTTGGTTTGGTTTCCTTGACAACCTTGTGGGGGTGTCTTTAATTTGTTACAGTCCATCTCCTACTGATCGTGCTTTCCTTTTCCTGCTGAAGCCACTAGCATTGGTTACAGGCTGGGAAAAAGTGCCTCTTGGCTTGTGCTAATTCCTTTTGAAATAAGCATTTGTATCCGAAGTCATGTGGCCTTTTATTTTAGAAGTTGTTTTGCTACCCCAAACAGAAGCCAAAATCAAAATTGGTGTGAACACCTGCCCCTTAATTGTTGGCGTCTGACGCATTCGTTCCCCCTGCAACATCTGCATGCATCCCATGCCCAGCCGAGCTGTGGTCGTGTCAAAGAGTGAAGGCCACAGGGAGATGTATTTTTCATTCCCACACGTGCTTGTGAAACCCTTGCTTTTGTATCTTTGGTCTTGTAAACCTAGTGAAATCTAAAGCAGTTCTTGGTAGCTGGCGCTAAGATAATGCCCACGGAGTTCGTCATACCTTTTATGTTAGTGAGACGGGAACCTTACTCATCGTTCTTGCTATAAATGCCTACAACATGGTGCTCAGTTTTGACCTTTGGAGGTAAGTGATAAATGTAACTTGGCTTGCTTGGAGATAAAACTTCAGTTATGTCACTGTTTTGTGACCCCACTTCCTTGCAGTTTTTTTTTTTTTTTTTTTTTTTTTTTTTGTCTGTCGTAGGCTTTGGCAGTCTGTTGTAGACAGTGGCAGGGAATCTTCCCAGTGGGTTCCGCGCGGACATATTCTGTTATGGAAGTGACTGATTTATGAATTCCCAGGGCCCAGTATGTGGTCAGAAGGAGCAGCCTGGGAAGGCTTAAGTTCACTTTAGTGTATCAGTAGTTCTTGTATTTCCCAGAGAGTGAAAACTATTTTTGGATTGACTTTAGCCTCAAAATGGGATTAAATAAAAATGCACCTAAAATGAACCAGGACCAACGGGAGTCCTCCTACGCTGTAGACAAGCGGCTGTTGTAGTTGGGCCTCGCATTTGGCCTTAGTCTCCCTGCCTGACAGTTACGAGAGAGTCATTGCCAATTATGTAATTGTTGTCATTAGGAAGGCAGAGGCATACCTGCTCCTCAGGTGAAAAAGCCTTTTTTTCTTTAAAAAAATGTTTTTTTTTTTTTAATGTTTATACTTAGAGCGTGAGAGAGTGCGCACCAGTGGGGGAGGGGCAGAGGGAGAAAGAAACATGGAATCCGAAGCAGGCTCCAGTCTCCGAGCTATAAGCACAGAGACAGACATGGGGCTCGAACTCCCAAACCGCGAGATCATAACCAGAGCCGAAGTCCAACACTCAACCTACTGAGTCACCCAGGTGCCCCTGAAAAAGCTTTTTATCTAGTATTAAATTCTAAAAGAAAAATTCACGTTGAACTGTACATAGTGAACAGTAGTGATTTAGCAGTGTACCGAATAGTGTATATGTACATATTTTTTTCTTTTCATAGCAAATAAATTTCATCTCTGTAACTGCACATCCTCCTCTAATAGTCCCTGAGATCACCTTAGTGAGCACAAGTGTGCTGGGGCCCAGGAGAATATGGACCAAGGTACCCGTTTGATCTGAAGATAAAGCTTTGTTTATTTAAAGGGACTAGTGGGTTACAGAGTTTTAAGAGAATATTCCACAAATTCCAGTCTTGCTTCTCTTAACTTTTTTTGCATTAAAAAAAAAAAACAAACCAACCTTAAGTAATGTCTACACCCAGCATGGGGCGCTTGAAACCACAACCCTGAGATCAAGAGTTGCACACTCCACTGACTGAGCCAGCCAGGTGTCCCTTTCTTGCATTTCTAAACTTATTTTGGAAAAAAAAATCAGAAATATTGGAAAGCTACAAGAGTACCAAACTACTATGTATCCTTCACCTAGCTTCACCAGCTGTTAACATCACTTCCATCATTCTGGGTATTAACTGTACATAGTATTTTTCTGAACCATTTGAGAGTAAGTTGCAGATCTTGTGCCGTTTTATACCAAAATACTTCAATGCATACAGGGACTGTCTCTTCTGTAATCACAGACCAATGACTAATGTGAAAGAGTCTAAGATGCATGCAGTGGTGTTGTCCACACAGCCTGGATCCCCAGGGCCTGTCCCATGATGACTTGTGGCCTCTTCCGTCCCTTGTCCAGCTCCACACCTGGTGTTTTGTCGCCAGCCTGCCTTTCAGATCTCGTTCAACCGGATGAGTCCCGGAGCTGTTTTCTGTTTTTCAGGACATTGACATTTTTGGGAGCCAGTTGCTGTGTATATGGTCCCTCGGTGTAGGCTTGTCTGGTGTTTCCGCAGGATAGATTCAGGACACGCATGCATTTTGGTCAGGAATACCACACGAGTCGCCATTCTATCCAAGTGCATCCTACCAGAATCTCCCCACCCCTAGCGTGATTGAGATACAGAGACCCTTGTAGAAGTTCAAGTTGTGCAACATTTTGATTCATTTTATCTGTTGCAAAATGATTACCACCTTAGCTTCAGCCAACACCTCCCTCACATCACATAGTTGCCATTTCTTCTTTGTGGTGAGAACATTTAAGGTCTCTTCTCTTAGCAACTTGCAAGTACATGATACAGTATTATCGACTGTAATCACCACGCTGTACGTTAGATCCTCAGAACCTCTGCCTCTAGTCAGAAGGCTTAAAATAGTGAGTGATCTGTCTCCTCTTGGATGAAGCTCGCTTGGGTTATTTGGATAGAGTGATGTCTGCTAGATTTCTCCACTGCAGTTTTCCCCTTTGTAATTAATATCATTTATAGAGAGAGATTTGAGATTATGCAAATAAATACCTGTTCTTTCCTTAAACTTTCACCCATTAGTTTTAATCTCCACTGGTGATTTTTGCCTTAATTGATGATTGCAGTGGGGTTGCCAAATTGTGATTTAAGTTTAAACTCTAGCATCATTTCTACTTTTATTAATGTTTTCGTCTAAGAGCACACTTTTCCATCATTGTCATCTATTTATCAGATTCAGTATGTAGGGGCTGTTGTTTTATTCAAAAGGTAGTAATCTGTTATAATCAAAAGGTTTTTATCTGTTATTGCCATTATTTGTTTTGATGCTTAAATTGTTCCAGATTTGGCCAATGAAGGCCCATGCAAACTGTTTCTGGTGTTCTTTAGACCTGTCCCCGTCTTTTTTTGAGCATGTTGCTGTTATCTGAAGACTTCAGCAATAGCCTTGTGCATGCATACATCTTTTTGTGTGTTTTCCTGGGTTTCCCTGGGATAGATTTCTAGAAGTGGGATTTCTGGGTCAGAGGGTAACTGCATATGCAGGTTTGCCCATCAGTGCGAAATCCCGCTCAGCAGTATGTATCCTTACCAGCAATGTGTGAAAGGGCTTGTGTCTTCTTATAGACTCACCAACAGAGTGCATTGTCAAAGATTTTGATTTTTATCAGTCTAGAAGATAAGAAGTGATAGTACAGGTTTTTTTAAGCTTATTTATTTATTTTGAGAGAGAGAGAGTGAGCGAGGGGAGGGGCAGAGAGAGGGAGAGAGAGAATCCCAAGCAGGCTCCATGCTGTCAGTGCAGAGCCCGATGCGGGGCTCGAGCTCACAAACCGTGAGATCATGAACTGAGCCGAGATCAAGTGTCAGAATCCTAACTGGCTGAGTCACCTAGGCACCCCAGTGACATTAGAGTTTTGAGTTTCTTCTCATGTGGGAAGATGAGTATCTCTTCATGTGGTTAAGAGGCGTTACATTTCTGTGTCATCATTTCTCTAGCCCATTTTTCTGTGTGTTTTTGGTTTCGTGCTTCTTTGATTTGGGAAGCTCTTCGTGTGTTAGGATGTGTTGGACGTCACACAGACTGCTCCTGGCTTCAGTGATTTTCTAGGAGCAATTACAGGACTGTAGTGAAAAAGTACAAAGCAAAAACAGCCAAGGGAAGAGGCGGGAGGAAACCAGGAGCAAGTTTCCAGAGTCGTCAATGGAGTGACACGGATGTGCTTAGTCAGCACCCAGTCTGACAGCACACCAAGGAAGCTCATTAAAGACGGTGCCCGGTGTTACTGGGCCTGGTCATTTCACCCCTGCCTAGCACATGCCGAAGTTCCAGAACCCCCTAAGGGAAGCAGATGTTCAGCATCAACTACTGTTTGCACGACTTAGGCACAGTGAATACCGTTTAGGGAATGGGGGGAACCCTCCTGAAACCCGAGTTCCCAGATGCCAGTCAGAGGCCCGGCTGGCAAGCAGGACTTGTCTCAAGAGAGCCATCTTGAGCCTGTTGACTCTTTTCTGCACGTGAGGGTGTTAGCTCTTCATGGTGTCAGTTGCAAAGGCATTTTCTTCCCTATGTATCATTTGTCTTTTGCTCTGCAAAGATTTTTTTTTAAGCAATCACATTTATCTTTTCCTTATTGTTTATAGAGTTTGAGTCAAAGTTTTTTTCCCCCTGTTCCCAGGTTATTTGGTGTTTTGTTTTCTAATGGTTTCATTCCTCTCTTCTCCCCCCAGCCCCCATTTAAATCCTTAATCTATTTGGAATGTATCCTGGGATATGTAGTATGAGGAAAGGACCCAGTTGGAACGATTCCTGTCTTTTTTTCCTTTTGGCTGTGTCATTTATCTCAACATCATTTATGAAAAAACCCCTGTGCTTAGAGATGCTGTCTTTATCATGTACTAAATTTGTGCAGTTGTTTTTAGTTCTAGATTTTGTTTTGAGTTGCATTAATTGGTCTATTCATACACCACCGCCACAGGGTTTTAATTACTGAGGCTTTAGGATGATTTAATACCTGGGGAGGCCGGCCTCTCCTACACATCCCATTCTTTTTTTAGGGCTTTCTGATAGATTTTTGCTTGTTGTTCCTCCAAATGAGCTTATAATCAGCTTCTCTAGTTGAGCGGGGGGTGGGGGGAAGAATGCCTCCTGGCATTTTTATTTGGAGTCTATTAAATTTATAACTTAATTTAATGAGTTATTTAAAAAAATTTTAATTTTTTTTAATTTAGTTTTTTATTTTTAAAAATTTACATCCAAATTACTTAGCACATAGTGCAACAATGATTTTAGGAGTAGATTCCTTAGTGCCCCTCACCCGTTTAGCCCATCCCCCCTCCAACAACCCCTCTACTAACCCTGTTTGTTCCCCGTATTTAAAAGTCTCTTGTTTTGTCCCCCTCCCTGTTTTTTTTTGTTTTTTTTTTTTTTAATTTTTTTTTTCCAACGTTTATTTATTTTTGGGACAGAGAGAGACAGAGCATGAACGGGGGAGGGGCAGAGAGAGAGGGAGACACAGAATCGGAAACAGGCTCCAGGCTCTGAGCCATCAGCCCAGAGCCCGACGCGGGGCTCGAACTCACGGACCGCGAGATCGTGACCTGGCTGAAGTCGGACGCTTAACCGACTGCGCCACCCAGGCGCCCCCCTCCTCCCTGTTTTTTATATTATTTTTGTTTCCCTTCCCTTATGTTCATCTGTTTTGTCTCTTAAAGTTCTCATATGAGTGAAGTCATATGATATTTGTCTTTCACTGACTAATTTCACTTAGCATAAGACCCTCCAGTTCCATCCACATAATTGCAAATGGCAAGATTTCATTCTTTCTGATTGGCGAGTGATACTCCATTGTATATGTATGTACACCACATCTTCTTTATCCATTCATCCATCGATGGACATTTGGCTTCTTTCCATACTTTGGCTATTGTGGATAGTGCTGCTAGAAACATGGGTGTGCATGTGTCCCTTCGAAACAGCACACCTGTATCCTGTGGATAAATGCCTAGTAGTGCAGTTGCTGGGTCCTAGGATAGTTCTATTTTCAGTTTTTTGAGGAACCGCCATACCGTTTTCCGGAGTGGCTACACCAGCTTGCATTCCCAATGAGGGCCAACATCTTTATGATGGTGACTCCTCCTATGGAAGAACATGGCGTAGCTTTCCATTAGTTCAAGTCTGTTTGTGTCTTTTAGGAATAGTGTTTCCCTTAGGTAGATTTCTTGTTAAGTTTACACATAGGTATGGAATTTCTGTTTTGCTGTCATAAATGGTGGCCTGCCTTCCTTCCTTCCTTCCTTCCTTCCTTCCTTCCTTCCTTTCGCAGGACTTGAACTCACAACCTTGAGATCAAGATCTGAGCTGACTTCAAAAGTCTGACACTTAACCAACTGAGCCACCCAGGCACCCCAATGTGTTTTGTTTTTCATTATGTTTTCTGTTTTTCTTGAACACATTAAGGGTATTAGTTTTCTGTGTGTGTTAATTTTATAACTTGTTACTTTAAAAGATACTGTTGTGTTTGTATGAGTTTTTTCCTTGATCTTGAGGGTTTTCCAGATACAAAATCTTTGGCAAATAGAGTGTTTTTCCCTTTTCTTTCTATTGGTAAGGACTCTGTTTTTTTTGACACTTCAATGACCATTGCCTCTAAAATGTTAAATAGGAATGGAGTTAGTGGGCATTATTCTTTTGTTCTTTACTTTAGTGGGGGCAGCTTCTGGTGTTTCTAAAATAATATGCTGGCTTTTGGGCTACTTTGTGTGTGTGTGTGTGTATGTGCCTACATACACACATGCATATGCAAGTATACAAATATATGTATGTACGCACACGCACGCACAAGCATACAAATACATGCGTGTACATGCACGCACATATACGAACACAGGCATGCATGCGCATGCACACACAAGCACACAAACACGCATGTATGCGCATGATACAGATACACGCGTGTGCACGCACACATAAGCATACAGAGACACACGTGTACGCATATCCATGCACATGCATACGGAGACACACGTGTATGTGCATGCACACACAAGCACGCAGAGACCCGCGTGTACGCGCATGCATGCAAAGCACGTAGAGACCCGCGTGTACGCGCATGCACGCAAAGCACGCAGAGACCCGTGTGTACGCGCATGCACGCAAAGCACGCAGAGACACGCGTGTATGCGCATGCACGCACAAGTATACAGATATACGCATGTACGCACATGCACGCACATGTATACAAATACACGTACGTACACATACGCATACATATATCATGTTATTAATCAGTTTCTGTGTTTTGGAATGTTTACAACAGGAGTGGGTGTTGGATGTTGTCAGGTATCTTTATCGTAAATGGAACAGGTAGTTTTCTTCCTTAGCCAGTTAGTATGATGGGTTATATTAACAGATTGCCTAATATTGAACCCCTTTTGCATTCTGGGATAACCCCCATTTGATCATGATGCATTATTTTTTGATGTGTAGGTAGATTGTTAACATTTTATTTAGATTTTTGCTTCAATGTAAGTGTGACTGATTAATGGCTTAGTGTTTTTGGTGCAATCATTGTCAGATTTTGGAGTCAGCATTACGCTGTCTTCATAAAACAAATTAAGAGGTTTTCCTTCTCCTTCTATGCTCTGGGACGGTCTGGGATAGTATTGGGATTACCTGAGTTTTAAGGTTTTGGTAGAATTCCCCCGTGAAACTGTCTGAGCCTAGTGCTTTCTTGTGGGGAGAGTTTTGTTGCTCACCCTATTAGAAGCCTGTGGGACTTTCCATCTAGTGGAATCAGTTTTGCTGTGTTGTGTTTGTCTAAAAACAATTCTTTTCATCCAGATTTTTCAAATGTATGTATACAGTAGCCTCATGATTTAAAAAAGTGTCCTCTGCTTTTTTGGTTATTTTTCCTTTTGTCACTCAAATTTATGTGTTTTGTTTTCATCCTTTTTTTCTTGGCTGACCTAGTGACTTGTCTTGTGGATCTTTTTTCAAGCAATGAGCTTTGGGGTTTACTTCCTAGTTGTTAGTTTTGTGTATTTTGACTCATTTATTCTGCTTTTGTCTTTCTTTTTTTTTTTTTTTTTTTTTTTTTTTTTTTGCTTTCCTTTATTTTATCTTTTTATTTTTGCGCTGGTTGTTAAACTTATTTTTATTTTTTCCTTTACTTGAAAAGGCATTTATTACCACAAAATTTTGACTGATATATTTTAGGCTGTATGTATCCCTTAGACTTGGATTTATTTTTTGCATTATAATTTTCAAGAAATTTCTGTATTTTTGTTTTGAGTTTCCCCCATAACTCAATATTTCCCTACTAGCATGTTTTAAAATTTTCAGGTATAAAGGCCTGTTTGGTTTTTTATTTTGCTTTTAGTTTCTGGTGTTGTTGCAGTATGTCCACAGAGAGTGCTGTTTGCTTTATTTCTGTTCTTTGGACTTCATGGGGTCTAAGACCCGGTCAGTTTTGTGAATGTTCTGCACGGACGTGCAGATGTGTTTTCAGCTAGTGTGTCCAGAGTTTGAAGCGTACCTGCCTGTGTGAGCCGCTTACATGATGTTCCCCGGGCCTTCGGGTCTCCCCCGCTTACTCTGTGTTGGCCCGAGAATGGTGTGTTACGTCTTGCGCCCTTATTTCCCTGGCCTTCTGGAAGGGGGTGCTGCCCCATCGGGTACCTCTGTGCCAGCAGTTTGTGTCTCCCCGAGCTGTGACTGTAGTGCTGTGAGGGTGTCCTGTTTTTAGGGGGCTTTGCAGTCCCCTGGGAGTCCCAGTTCTACTTTGTCAGACAGTAAAAAGGATGTTCAAAAACATGCCAGACTAACAGCAGGAGTGTTATTTAAGCTTTAAAGGAAGCAAGCGGTTCATTTAATCATTTGTTTTGGGGCTTATGTAAAAATTTTCATTTTATCAGAGTAATGTGCATACTGATTAAAGGTCAGATAGAGCTCAGGGGCTTATGTGAAGACACATGGGTGCTGTCCTGCCTGCTTTTCTCTTTCTTCAGAAACAGCTGCTTTCAGCTCTTAATTCTGTATCTTTCAGCATTTATGGATTTCAGTGTTTCTAAATAATATGCACATCAGTCTGTCTTTTGATTATCAAATTTTCACATTATCTCTTTAATTCTCTCATCCTGGGGCACCTGGGGGGCTCAGTCGGTTAAAGGACAGACTCTTGATTTCGGCTCAGGTCACGATCTCATGGTTCGTGAGTTCGAGCCCTGTGTCGGGCTACATGCTGACAGTGCGGAGCCTGCTGGGGATTCTCTCTCTCTGTGTCTCTCTCTGTCTCTCTCAAAACAAATAAATAAACTGAAAACAAGAAAAGGGTTAAATTCTCTCATTTTGCCTTTGCCCTCTGTTTCTCCTTCCCTCTTCTCCCAAAAGGGGTTATTACATTTTCCAGCTAGTTTGTGACGCGTGTTTGTGTTACCATGCGTGTGCAGATGTACTTGCTCATGGAGTAAAAGTGTGCCATGATTATTTTTTCTCTTAAATTTGGTTTTTATGGAAGCTCACGATTGCCGCCTTTATTTGGGTTTCTTTGTATCCACTGCTAATGACTTTCCATATTTTCGAGTAGCCAGCTTCTCACTCCAGTTTTCCACAAGGTTAATGACGTTATAGATCCCCCCAGTCAGTTTGTTTTTGGAGATGTTCCTTCTGCAGACTTTGGCCCTTCTCTCTGGGGTGGTTGCTTCCCAGGCCTGCCCGCCACACAGCCTAGGACTTTGCTTATAACCTTCTAGGCATTTCCTTTGCCTTTCTCCTGGATTGAGTCCGTTTCCTGAATCCTGCCTTCTGGCTGCTTGCTTTCCTCTCTGCTGGTGGCCGTCCAATAGCCAGCTTTGTGAGGCTGGGAGGCACCTGTGGGTGCAGGGATTCACAGTGAGTGCTTTTGACATGCCCGTGTCCCTCGTCCTGTCCCTCCTCTCCAGTGGGTGCACCTTTGTCATCCTGGCGTCTCCTGCCATCATTCTGGGGCACACGAACCTCTCTCCCGTGTGTTCTCTGTTCCATGTCGTCGTCTTTTTTGGTTTTCTCCTTTGTGTTGGCAAAGGACGTCCTCCAGTAGCTTTCTGAGAAAGGGTATGCGGGAGGGAGATGTTTACCTTTCCTGCTTGTCCAAAACGTGTTTGTTCTAACCCTTCACTTGGTTGATCATTGGGTGTAGTATTCAGTGTTGGGGAAGTAATTTTCCCTCAGTTTTTCAGACACTGATTCTTTGTGTTCTTCTGCTTTGCTGCTAAGAAGTCTGAAGGCTTCGTAAATGACTTTGATTCCCCTACTCTGCTTCCTGGAAGCTTTTAGGGTTTCCTTTTTGTCTCTGGTTTCTGAAGTTTCACAACAACGTGCCTTGAAGTGAGTGTGTTTTCCTCTGTTGTGCTGGGCTTTGTGTGAGCTCCTGCAGTCTGAAGACTGGCATCTTTGAATTCTGGGTAAAACTTTAAAAATGTTTCTTCCTTTGCTGTGTGTGTGTGTGTGTGTGTGTGTGTGAGTGCACGTGCTCATGTGCATGCTCTTTCTGGAACACCTGTTCACGTGTTGAATACTTAGGCTGTTTCTCTGATTTTCTTACTCTTTCTCTCTTGTTCTCCATCATTCTGTCTCTTTTCCTTCTAGGATATGCCTTGCCTTATTTTCTAGTCCTTCTCTTCAGTTTTTTCCATTTTTGCTCTTATTTAAATTTCCAAGAATTCTTTTTGTTCTCTAAATGTTCTTTTACTAATAGTATCTCGTTTTATTTTTTGAATATAGTATCTTCTTGTAGGGTATTGATGATGGTGTTTTTATGGTGGTGTTGGTGCTGTATCTCCCTATATAGGTTTTGTTTTTTCTCCTTTTTAAAACATTTTTTAATGTTTTATTTATTTTTTGAGAGAGAGCATAAGCAGGGGAGGGGCAGAGAGAGAGGGGGACAGAGGATCCAAAGTGGGATCTGCACTGACAGGCTGACAGCAGCAAGTCCGATGTGGGGCTCCAAGTCACGAACTGTGAGATCATTACCTGAGCTCAAGTCGGATGCTCAACCGACCGAGCCACCCAGGTGCGCCTGTCTTGTTTCTTCTGAGTTTTCATCTTTTTCTGCGGTAGAAAGGGTTTCCTCAGATGTTGGTAATTTCTGGCTGCCTGCTTACGATGAAAAGTCAGAAAATGGAAAAGCTCATTGGGCTTTCTGAATGTGTAGATTTGCGTATTGATTTTGAACGTCACCAGGAGTGATGCAGGCAGGTTGTTTGTTGGGGAATGTTCTGGCGTCTGCGTCTTCAGATTCTTCCTTTTGGACTGGTCAGTTTCCCCAGAGGCTACACTTCGGGTCCTCCGCGTGGAGGCCGGGCCTGGGTGCTGGGCTTCTGAGAGAGGAGCGGGGAGAAAGCAGTGGTGGGACAGGGTGTCTGAGCCCTCAGCTTTTGCCCTGTACACGGTGAGGCGACCCTTCGTTTTCTGATTGGTGCTGGTGTCCCCCATGCCGAGTGACTGCCGGTGGAGGCCCTTTGCCTTACAGTCTCCAGAGAGTCCACGTGCAGAGTGCGCTGGGGTCACGGGGGAGCCGTGGCCCAGCTGTGGACGGAGGGGAGTCTCGCTCGGACCCCCTGGTTTGGGCCCTCGGGTCTCAGTTCCCCAGAGCCCGTGCAGCTCCCAGGTCTGGAGCCTTTCAGGACGCGCGCGTGCGTGCCGGGCTGGTCCTCAGCTCTTGCCTCTGCTGGTTTTCTTCTCCCCAGGCCGGTCACCACTGGTCCTCAGCTCTCCGGAGCCAGACTCTCGCTGTTGTGTCCCTTCTTTTCTTCCCGTCATTGGGGATCGGTATACCTTTAAAAAGTCATTTTGCTTTGAGTTTTGTGGGGCTTTGGGACCAAGTGAAATAATGAAATCATACGTTTGGTCCACCATTTTAATCTGGAAGTTAAAGTTCCCTTTAGGGAGATCAAAATCCACAGAGAGACCGTAGCTCATGATGTTCTGTTTCCCCAAAGTAGGGCAAAAAATGCCGCCGATAGAAGGACAAATGGACAAGTGTATGTGGTCAAGTTCACAGGTCAACAGACAAAAGAAGGGTGTTGGATTTAGGTGAAATAATTAATACATTTGAACTTGTCTGTTGAACTCTTTGTCCTATAAACAGAGACTCCCCTTTTCTCTTCAGTAGCCCAAGGAGTGTTTGAAGACCTTAGACCTTGATCATGTGCCAATTTACAGTCTCGAGAGGGTGTGTATTACTTAGAAACTATAATTAAGACATGAGGATAATTTTAGTGTCCTGAGAACCATATTCTAAGGCAGTTGTGGTCCCCCCCCCCTTTTTTTTTAAACTGAAGACCTTACGAAGGAGGGGAGCTATTTTGGCGGAAGTTTGGGGTTTGAGACTGGACCTCATAAGGGGTCTTAATCAAAAGAACCTCCCTATAGGATACGGTTTGAAAAACACTGTTCTAGGATGTGACATTTCCACTTTTAAACATAGATTAATTGAGCTTAAATTGTCACCTTCTGCTCTAGACACATGGTTGTAGGAGGAATTTTAACTATATATAAATATGTTGAGTTGACAGATTAATTCTCTTGACTGCAGAATTGAAAAGTCTGTGTTACTGCCGTGGAAAAATAGTGGCGCTTAACGGAAGAGTGAAAGAGGCTCTGCCCAAGAGCTGTTTAAAATGTTTGGGGCAAATGAGGATATTTTGTATTGACAGAAAGAGACTGTGGAAGGATACGTAAGAATGGGAGGTGGTGAAAGGCAGGGGTGGGGTGGACGGTGTCGGCCTGGGAGTGAGATTTGGTGTTTGGAAGTTTGAGCTAAGAGAACATACTTGTTTAAAAGGCAGAGTGGTATTGGTATTGCTTCATGCAGCTTTTCATTCTGTTTCCATGTGAGAAAGGGTCTCTGGTCAGGGGATGCATGGATGTGGCATTGAGTTTGAGAATGTGGCACAGTTTATGTGTTTTTGGAAGCAATGCCTACCTCAACTATGCTGGCTGTCCTTTCGGAAGATCGTGTTCAAACAGAAAACCAAGGGCTTTTAATGTAAAAGTTGTTGGTCTTGATTCCTTATGTACACATATTTGGGACAAGTTGATTGACATAGCTCTCTCCATTTGGATGAAAAGACATACATAGCACTGGAAGAGGAGTAATATGAAATTTTAGTAAAGTGAGGGACTTTTCAAAGTAGAAACTACCCAGGAAGTTGTTCAGGAAGATAAATGGTAGATTTGATCATCTAAACTGTCAACGGTTATATTCCAGGAAATGTATAACTGGGAAAAATTGGTGACGTATATGAGCAAGCATTCATGTCCTCAATATGTAAGGGCTCGCACAAATTGATCAGGTAGTAAAGCTGTAGCAGAAAATTATTGAGGGGTCATATGTGGAAAAACATAGAGGGCTACTGTGCCTCAAATAACATTTAATAGTAACAAAGTTATCAAATAATGGGATCCTTTTACGTTTTGAATTAGGAAATATTTTCTGGAAATGGTAATATTTAACATTAGGGGGGGTTATTATCATTTGCCTCTTACAGATGAAGAAATTAAGGTACGGAGGGGTTAACTTACTTGCCTGAAGTAACATAGCGCTGTGTTTTGAGCCCAGCATTGTGAGTCCAATTAAACTCCCTTACATCACAAACATATACTGTTTTGCAGCTTCTTTCAAACTGCATTGCCTATCTGTGTATGGCAGTAACATAAATCTTCATTTTGGATGGCTGTGTAGCATTTTATGGAATTATTATAATTTACTTCCTACATCAAATTGATGGCATTTGAGTGTTTCCAGTGTTTTGTTGTTTTGCTATTATAATGCTGTAGTGAATATTTTTTTGTTCCTGTCTTTTTTTGCACACATCTAAAAGTGCTTCATTGGGGTAAATTCCCAGAAATGTGCCATTTGGACAGTAGGGTATATGCATTTAGAGTTCTGATAGATAATGTGAAACATGTGTGTATAATGACTCTTCAACCTTTTACTGTCACCCATGTATAAGTTACTACCACTGTCTTCAGTATTGGCCCAGATTTTGAATGGTCTTGTAATCAGTTTGTAGCTGGATTTAATATTTGATGTTTCTTTCTTTCTTTGTTTTTTTTTTTTTAATGTTTATTTATTTTTGAGAGAGAGAGAGAGACAGACAGACAGACAGACAGACAGACAGACAGAATCTGAAGCAGGCTCCAGGCTCTAGGCTCTGAGCTGTCAGCACAGAGCCTGACCCAGGGCTCGAACTCACGGACTGTGAGATCATGACCTGAGCTGAAGTCAGACGCTTAACCGACTGAGTCACCCAGGCTCCCCAATGATATTTGATGTTTCTTAAAAGAATATTACTCTTCCCATGTAAGAGTAAGACTTCTCTCAATTTATTTGCCTGCTTGTATATTGAGAGTTCTTCACACACATTTACCTATCTCTGTATCTCTATCCATTTATCTGTATAGTTTAGTCCTAAAGGTAATATTATTGCCTTTAGTAATAGTAAAGGTAAGTAGTAAAGGTAAATTGTTGCCATTGCAACTAGGATCTCTTCATACAGCATAGATTCTCACTTGTTCTTGTTAGGTAGGAAAGTTGTTGATTTTTGTCTGTTTATTTAATACCTGGCCATCCTACCGAATCTCCTATTTCCTTTAATTTTCTACTTAATTTCTTTAGATATTCCAGGTCTGCAATTACCGTTTACAAGTAAATTTTTGTCTTCTCCTTCCCAGCGTCATTCCTTTTCTTTAGTTCTTTGTGATTTGTATTATCTAGTGATTTCTAAGCATGTTGACCATCCGAACCATGGGGTTGGGACAAGGAATGTTCAAAATATAGGTGTCCAGGCTCCTTCTCTGCAGATTCCCATTAACGGTTCTGGGACAGGCACTGGGAATTTGTATTTTAGAAATTTCTCCGCGATCTGTTCAGCGGGTTTCTTACGTTTTTTCTGGAAGCCTACCCAGATGATGTTAAACTGGCCTGCCGGAGAAAGTAGGCCATGGTGCAACAAAAAACTCAATTTGAAATCCTGTTTCTAAAAGGTAAACATTTTGAGGAGGTCTTTGAGGGTGGGCTCATGCTTTCTGCCTCCCTCTTCATTATCCTTAGAGTATGGCTGCTACATGCATGGTTTCTGGCTAGTAAACTGATGGGAATAAAGTAATGCTGATTTGTTTTCATAAATGGTGTCTGGGACGTGGTCCGTATTTAAGAGTTGTGTTTTACTTGCTGATTTTTTTTTTTTTTTTTTTTTTGGTCCTGCTGTTTATATAGTTGAGTTGTTCTAACATCATCTCTAACGGGGCATACCAGTCCATCACTGGATTGTCCTAAGAGGGAGTTTTAGAATGAGCACTTGCTAGCTTACATGTACTGGGTTCTAGATAATAGGTTCTCACTGAAGTTTGGTATGAGCCTGGCTTGATGAAAATTTTATTAACATTTGAAATTTGAATGTTTCTTTAAAAAAATCTTGTTAGACATTGTTTACATTGTGGTTATTCAAAGAAACTAAACCTCAAGTGTGTTTGATGCTGTATAAGGGGTAGCACAGAAAAACTAAAGGCATTAAGTTACCATAAGTGATCTGAATGGTTTGTACTTTTGCCTTTGTTTTTAATGGTTTCGGTTTTGGTAGGAGGGTAAGGGAGGATCTCATAGTAATTTATTTATACATAAGAATGTTAATATGTCTTAAAAATTTTTTTTTGATGTTTATTTGAGAGAGAGAGAGACAGAGAGATGAGTGGGGAGGGGCAGAGAGAGAGGGAGACACAGAATCGAAAGCAGGCTCCAGGCTCTGAGCTGTCAGCACAGAGCTCGATGCAGGCCTCAAACCCACAAACCGTGAGATCATGATCTGAGCTGAAGTCAGACGCTCAACCAACTGAGCCACCCAGGTGCCCCTGAATATTAGTATATCTTAATGTTAGTTTGCCTCAGTCATGAAAATCGTCGTTTGCTTACTGTTACCGATGCTGCGTTACCTGCGTGACTCCATGACAGAGGCCTCCCTTGAGGGCCTTGCTGTCTGAGAGACCACGGTGGCCTCAGGGTCTCTGCATGCGCACAGCTGCTGTCGAGGGGCACGTGCTGGTGGCATCATCAGTATTCAGTTGAATTTTGGTCTAAACGTGCACCAGCCCATCTCTGCAGCCTGACCTTTTGCTTCTCGGGGCCATGGCTCACGATTTCAGGGTACAAGACACAATTGTGGAAGGATGTCTTCTATCTGCTGGGTTTACCATTTGTGCATTTTATTTCCACCGCAACGCAAAGTGGGGTGTCTGTGCTGTAGAGTCACGTACGGCAGAGGGACTGAACGAGGCCACAGAACATGCTGTGTGCGTTTTCTGAACCTTTCAAAACTTTTAAGTTAGGAAATATTTCAAACACACAGAAAAATAACAGTCAAAAAACTTACTATTATTTTTTAATGTTTACTTGTTTTTGAGAGAGAGCGAGAGAGAGAGAAGCTGAGTGAGCAGGGGAGGGGCAGAGAGAGAGGGAGACCCAGTCTGAAGCAGGCTCCAGGATCCAAGCTGTTCGTACCATGCAGGCACTCCCCCATCCCCCTCAAAAATATAACTTATATAGGTAGCACTGTTCTAGGGCTTTCTCTGCTTCCTTATTTATATATAAAACTCACTAAGCCTAGGAAACAGGTTGTATTATCATGCCCGTTTTACAGATGGAGAAACTGAGATACAGATAGGTAGAGCAACGTGCCGAAAGTCACACATTTGGCAAATAACAGAGCTGGGACTTGAATCCAAGCAGTCCGGTGCCAGAGTGCATGGTCTTGACCAATACAATGCACTCTGTTGACTTTCAGAAATACAAAATATAATGGAACAGATAGAAATGATACTTTCACCTCATTTTAATAAAGGTTAACATTTCACTGTGTTTGTTGTTTGTTTGTTTGTCTTAACTTCATCACACAAACAAGTGTTTTCTCACGTGTAGATGACAGATTGTGCTTAGACGATGGCCCTGGTCTTTATGTGGCCCATCACATTGTGTTTCTGACCTTCAGCACCCCCCTTTCTAACACTGCCCTTTCCCCCGCAGTTTGGCAGTAAATCCCTTTCCTTACAAGGGTAAGAACTCATTCAGCAGATATTTATGGGGTGCCTGCCACATGCCAGGCACTGTGCTGGGGGTGGAGGTACAGTCAAGAAAAAGAACTGCGTTCTGTCATCATACAAGCTATAATCTCACCACACGGGCAGGCAGATAATCTGAGTGCAAGCTGCATAATTTTGGGGGGATGGGTGAGTGATGTGGCCTTTAAAAAAAACCACAGTCTTAAATTTGAGGATTTTAGTGATTTCTGACCTGCTTGTTAGGTTTCTTTAGCCTTGGGTCAGCAATTCAGTTCATTTGTATTTATTGTCTGGAATATACTTCCAGAATGATGGTCGAATTGGGAATTTTTGAAGTTCAGTATATGTTGCTTTCCTTCTGGAAAGTCCCCAGGCAGGTCTGGGTCAGCTTTGAAACCTTGCTCTGGGTCTGGTGAGCCCTACAGTGGGGTCCACTTGGTTTGTGCATCTGGTAATTTGTGGAACCTGGAGGGCCCACAGATGGCTCCCAGAAACTTCTGGCATGGCCTGATGGTTTTCAGAGCCCAGCCTCACCCAAGTTCCTGTGGCACCAAGAACTTGGAGACTGAGCAGTAAGGCGTGATTTAAATGGAGCGAACTTGCCGTTTTGGGCTCCCCACGCCTTATTCATTCACTATGTGTTCAAAAATAGTGAAATTAGCATATGGTAAAAATACATTTACAAATCATAAAATTAATTTATTAGAATTTGGAATGTAGTACCACATCAAAAAATGTTAGTATCAAGCATCTTGAAATAATTTATAAAAATGGAATGAATTAACAAAGTGACTTTCAACACTGCTGGGAAGTGTTTTTCTTCGTTATGAGCGTTACTGCAGGATGATGGCTCAGTTGTCCAGACTTTACTGTTCATTACAGTCGGCTAATAAGGAAGGAAGGGCTCATGAGTCTTTTCGATTTTCAGTTTTTTATTTCCAGCAGATGGTTCTCCGTGGTGGTCCCCCCCCTGCCACTTTTAAAAAAAAAATTTTTTTTTTTATTTAAGGGATTAGCAAATGCTTTTGGAACAGATAGTAGTATTTTGGCATTTGTTTTAGTTAAGACTTTTGGAACCCATCACACAGAGTATCTTGACAGAAAATGGGCTCGTTCTGAAATGAGATGAAAAAGAGATGCTCCTGTCAGATATTCTCAGGAGGTGGCAGTGGCTGTTTCTAGACATATGCCATGACATTTTAAGAAAATTATATAATCATTTTTTAAGCGCCCCCCCCCCCCCCCTTTCAAAAGTTCATGAAGTTTGAGAAGTAAGTGTGCTTCTCTGAGAGCCAGCTCTGGAGTTTAGCCTGCTCATTCAGATTCGGGTTCTTTCTCTGTTCACCAGCTGCTTGGCTCGGGGCAGCTGAACGAACATCCCAATGCCTCAGTTTTCTCATCTGCAAAATAGGGACAAGGGCTACTCCCTTTGCAGGACTTTTGTGAAAAGGAAAAGAGTGTAAAAGCACGTTTAAAGCCGTGAGGGACACGCCAATGTAATTTATGTGTTAATGCATGTGTGCAAAATTTTTTGCCAGTAGAAAGAAGCTTCACATTTTATGTTTTAATAACAGCTCGCTTATCTGAAATTAGTGTTTGATTCTCAGTCATCATAAGCTTTTTTTTTTTTTTTCCAAGTGAATATTTTGAGGCTTGATGTTGTAGGACTTGGAGAGCTTATGATAAAAGACACTAATGGGATCCAGAGGACAGTATTATTATCTAAACCTGTGTTGATGACTTTGTGCTTTTAGGTATACCAAGCTTGGCTACGCAGGCAACACTGAGCCACAGTTCATTATTCCTTCATGTAAGTACAGCCCCACCCTCAACGTGTGTGAAGGACCGGGGTTCTCGGCATTGTGATTCTGTTTTCCAAAGCATATTCATTGACTTGCCATCTGCTTTTAGAAGATTGTCCTGGTTACTGGGGAGGGTTATTGATTTTGACACCTAGTCCTGAATATTGCTATAGACCGTAGCTGTGGCCTAAAATCCCCCAACTTTCTGGCCCTTTGGTCCTCTTCTGAGAAAGCCCCTTGTCACCATCGTTGGAGTTTCAGCCTGGGTGGTTGGCTGGGGCTTTTCCTTCAGTCATAAATGTCTGAGCTGCCTTGAAGAAATCTGGTCCTTTAAGGTTCATTTGTAATTTTAAGTAGGTACAGTTTTATTAACTTAGCGACTCTGTGGACTGAGCATCCATTGTGCTGCACTGTTCACTCTATTGAATGCCCTTTTAAAAAAACCCCAAAACACGAGAGGCCTGATGACTGTTTTATTGTGTTCAGAGTGTCTGCTTTTGTTTAAATTTTGGTCAGTAGAGAGTGATGGACGTAAAAGAAGAAATGTTCTCACATCTTGGCAAGAGTACGTCCTACCCACTCTTTGTTTCCCACAGGAGCCTCCAAGGTCAGGTCAGTTGTTTTTAGGGTAGAATTTTTCTCTGAAATTGTTTAAATTCCGGGTTATTATTTGGAGACCGTTTACCAGACTAACTTGTATCAGTCCAGGGGGAAGGGAAACACTGCCTCCTAAGTGTAGATCTTGTGCGATGAATTGTGATCTTAGAAGTTGTAAGGTGGTGCGGGGCCAGGGACCCAGTGAGTGTAGGCCCTTGTCAGCAGTATGGAACATTATGGAACATGGACAGCTTACGAGAGCTGGGGAGAGGAGGCTTAGCGTTTATTCCAGGGAAGGCGCAGGCCTTTTTGGTGTATATGGGTACTCACCTCACTAGGAAGTGTACCCCAGAGTCCTCGAGCACATGTTATTTATCTCATTCTCCTTCCTTCCTTGCTTGCTGTATAATTGATCATGAATCTGATTTCTAGGTCTGAACACCCTGGTACCATGGAGGGTGTCCTTAATAACAGGCACAATTTGTCTGCTGTGTTCTTTATTTAGGATTCATAATTTGGTGTATTAGTTTGCTGGGGGCTGCCGTTATAAAATACCACAGAGTGATGTCTTAAATAATAGAAATGTATTTGATCCCAGAATGGAGGCTCGAAGTCCCAGATCAAGGGGCCATCAGGACTGGTTCACAGTGAGGCCTCCTTCCCTGGTTCTCAGATAGCACCTCCTCACTGTGTCCCCACATGGCCTTTTCTCTGCATACAACCGAAAGAGAGATCTCTGTGGTCTCTTCCTCTTCTTATGAGGACAACGGTTCTCTTCGATTAAGTCCCACCTTACGACCTCATTTAACTTTTATTACCTCCTTACGGTCCCCACGTCCGAACGCAGTCACACAGGGGGCAAGGGCTTCAACATATGAATTTTTAGGAGACGTAATCAGGTCCATCACGTCTGGCGCTTTGTAGGCTAGGTCAGTCCTTTGAGAATTTTATTATTGCGAATGCCCCGGAACTTGATCGTTCCATGTTGGATTGATAAATCGGACGTTCTGACTTTTCAAAGCAGATTGGATTTTAACCTTGCTAAGTGCCACGGCTCTGAAAGGCTGACCTTGCACCTCCTGCTTTAATGCGTTGCCGTTTCAAACTGCCAGCAGCGTTCAGCCGGCTGGCCCGTTCAACCCGTCATCATCAACAGGGAGGAGAACTGAGGTCAGTTATTAGCGGGATTTCATTCGCCGCCAGACAGCAAGGCGGCTCTCAGATTGGTGCTTTCAGAACCTTCACAGTAGCAGAAGCTAGAAAGAGCATAGAAAGTCGGAGAAGCGGGAGGAAAGCCACAGCTATATCGTCGGCTGAGTCCGTTGCAAGGGATGGAGAAGCCCCGGGAGGCGGGGTGACAAGATTTGGGGGCCCGGTGAGGATGCTGGGTTGGGTGCAGGGCCTCGGTCGCCCGGGGCTGTCGGCTTTCCTGCTCGTCTTCGTTCCGGGAGCTGAATCATTTTTCCGGCTCTAGAGGCTCCGTCCACAAGGTGAAGTTCGAGACGCACGCGCCGAAGTGGCACCCGCAGAGAAGAGGTGGGGCTCGTGCGGATGTGCGTCAGCTCGTCGACGACGCTGGCGGACATGGGCGGGGCCCTCTGGGTGGGCGAGGCGCGTGCGGGCCCTCGTCGTGCCGGAGGCCACGGCCCTCGGCAGCCAGTGGCCCAGTGGCCGGGAACGTGGCCGGGAACGTGGGGGAGGGCCAGATGGCGACAGACTCTGTTCTCTCGAGGGATTTTACCTTTATCTCGCACCCGGGAATTTCCACGTTGTTCCCCGAAGGGCTCCCTCGGGCCTGAGCCAGCGGACGGGCGAAGTGCCGTGCGCCCTGTCCGGCTCTTCCCGGGCGGCTCTGCCCGTGTCCGGCGTGCGCTTCTGGGCGGCGTGTTCAGGATTGTTCGAGTGGAGGGTTTCCCGGCCTTTTTTTGGTCTTTAAGTTGTCGGAGTATATTGAGAGTCATTGAAAAGTTTCCGGCAGAGGAGTGAGGACGTGTCTGGTGATGGTGTCCGTGGAAGGCGCACGAGGGAGGTGCGGGGAGGGGTCGGGAGAAAGTTAGGACGTGTCAGACCTTCGGCGTCGGAGGAGTTCGGTGTGAAGGTCCCGTTGGCATCAGGTGAAAGGCTTCATGCTCGGAGGAGCGTCTCCACGGGAGGTGGGGACTGAGCCCAGGGATGTTTTTGGGTTTTCTTTTAATGGAATAGTTACAAAACGTTTTTGGAGGTTTATTTATTTTTGAGAGAGAGGGAGACAGAGAGAGTGAGCTGGGGAGGGGCAGAGAGAGAGAGGGGAAGAGAGAGAGAGAGAGAGAGAGAGAGAGAGAGAGAGAGAGAGAACGAGAGAACCCCCAGCAGGCTCCTCACTGTCAGCACTGAGCCTGATGCAGGGCTCCATCTTGCAAACTGTGAGATCATGACCTGAGCCGAAATCAGGAGTCGGATGGACGCGTAACTGACTGAGCCACCCAGGCGCCCCTATTGCATAGAGTTTTAAAAAAATGTTTATTTCAGCTAAAAACGGTTGCAGAAGATAATGTGGCACAGACCTGTGTACACACCCACCACTCAGAATGAACAAACGCTGACATGATGTCATCCTGTAAATCTGTAAACCCATGCATCAGAGTGGGCAAGGTCCTCCCTTTTCCTCCAGCCCATTCCCCTCTCTTGCTCTCCCTCCTCTGCCGGGAACTTCCTGTGGCCAGTGTGTTCTCTCCTGACCTTATGGGAACAGGGTTCCTTAACTGTATGTGGCCTTGTTCTGCCGGTTTAGACCTTTCTAAATGATACCATACTGTAAATCACTTTCAGCATTGTCCTTTTATAAAGAACCCCCCCCCCCCCCCCCCGGAAATAGGTTTTTAAGATTTAGCAATGTTGATACATACAGTTCTTGATCAGAGTTCTAGCATTTGAATCTCAATTTTTTTTTCATTTGGGCATTTTCCAGTTTTCTCTGTTATACAAAATGGTGCAGTAAACCTCTCCTTACGCACACGCGCTAGTTTCCCAAGAGAAGATGAGGAGAAATGGGGTTGTTTCATCGTGCAGGTGTGCACCTCTTCAGCTTCTCAGCTGTTGTCAGGCTGCTCTTCTGAGTGCTTGTGCTGAGTTAAGCTCCCGTAGGTGCTGGTAAAGGGTTTTTGTTTCCACACAGCCTTGACAAAAGTTGGTGTTGGTAGACTTAAATTTTTGCCAGTCTGACGAATGTGAAACGATGCATCATTTTATAAATTTGCATTTCTCTGATGACTAGTAAGGTTGGGCACCTTTCATTGCCTGTTCGTATCTTTGCCCATTTTTTCTATTGCATATTTTTTTAAATCTTTTTTACGGAGTTTTATGGAGTTGTCTTTGTATACTCTGAATATTAATATGTTGCAAATATTGTCTTCTATTTTATGGCATCTTTTTAAATGATTTTTTAAACTAGACACGTAAAATTTTGATATAGTTAAAATATTCAGTATGCATTTTCCATTTATAATTTGTTTCTATCTTGAAAAATGCATTTCTACTCCAAAGTCATAAGGACTTTCTGCATTTTCTTCTGCGACAATTTTGAGTTTACTTTTTGAATATGGTGTGAGATAGTTATTTTACTTATTTTCTGAATGGAAGGACACTTGTCCCAGCACCATTTATTGAAGAGTATATTCCAATTTGTTATGCCTTTTAAATCATATTGAGGTACCATATATGCTTGGGAATATTTCTGGTGTTTTTATTTGGTTTCATTTATGCATTTGTTTATCTTCACTCCAAATTCATGCTGTCTTAAGTGTTATTACTTCAGCCAGTGTCTTGATATCTGGTAGGTGTGGTTCCTCTTCCCTTTTTTCTCAGAATAACCTCAGCTATTCTTAGGCCTTACTTTTTATTACAGATTTTATTTTATTTTATTAAAAAAATTTTTATTTATTTATTTTGAGAGAGAGAGAGAGAGAGAGATCGTGACCTGAGCTGAAATCAAGAGTAGGACGCTTAACTGACGGAGCCACCCAGGCGCCCCTTTACTACAGATTTTAAAATTAGTTAAGGTCTATGAAAAATTGTAGTGGGGTTTTGATTAGAGACACATTCAGTTTATAGATTAATTGGGGAAGAATTTGACATCTTTATGAATTGAGTTTTTCTATCCATGAATATGGTATATATGATCTTTATTAATGGCTTTTGTGTTTTTCAGTAATGTTTTTGTAATAGACTTCATAAAGCTCATACACCTTTTACTAGATTTAACTGTAGGTACCCTTTGTGTTTGTTGCTGTTGTGAATTTTCTGAAATTACATTTTCTAACTAGTAATTGCTAGCATGTAGAAATGCTATTGAGTTTTTTGTTTTTTAATCCAGCAACCTTACTTGCTTCTCTTGTTTGTTCTATTAGCTTGCAAATTCTTGTAAGTTTTCTATTCAGAGTATTAACTGCAAGTAATGGTTGTCCCTTTCAATCTCAATATTTTATATATATATTTTTTGGTCTTTTGTACCGGCTAGAACTTCTCCTGCCGGAGTGACTAGAGCTGGAGGTAGTGGGTGCTTTTGTTAGTCTGATTTTAAAGACAGTGATTTTAGTGTGCCACTAGTCATTGCTCTTGGTTTTTGTGGAAATGCTTTTTTCAGGTTAATACAGTGCCCTTTCTATTTCTAGTTTACTGAGAGCTGATCATATGGTTTTGGATAGTTAAGGTCCTATAATACGATGAATTACATTAATATATTTTCAAGTATTAAACAGTCATTTATTTCATTCTTGAGATAAACCCTACTTGGTTATGAAATATCAACTACATGTTGAATTGTATTTGCAAATATTTATTTGGGTTTTTGCATCAGTGTTTAAAAGTGCGATTACTCTATAATTTATCTTTCTTGTACATTTTCGTCTGGTTTGAATATCAAAATTAGACTGGCTTTTGGAGATGAGTTTTTCAGCTTTCTTTTCTGTTCTTTAGAACAGTAAGTAAGATAGGAATTATTATTTCTTGAAGGTTTCATCAAATATATGACATTCTTTTGGGAAATATACTGGATGTATTAATTAAGAAATTACTGTTGTCTGGTAATTACTGTAGTAAATGTTCCTAAGATCTAGAATTTATATGTAAGTTTTGAGCACCTTTCTGATAATCTTCCCTAGATTACCCTCAGATGACCTTTTAACATTTGGAAAATAATCTCTTTCTTCTGGTTACCCCCATTCTATACTCCTACAGTTTTTTTAATCTGCAGAACTTTTACATTTTTCTTTACTAAGTTTAATCTTATGAGTTTTGGTTCGTCATTAAGCTAACTGAGGGGGTTTATTTTTTAATTTGTTTAAATAATTTACAAACTATATTTTATTTGTCTTCAAATATGTTATTTTGAGATAATTGTAGATTCATAGGCAGTGTAAGAGAGAGCTTGGAGAGACCTGTGTACCCTTCTCCCTGTTTCATCCAGGGCTACATCTTACATGGTTATACTATAGCATTAAAGCCAGGAAATGGAAATTGGTGCAGTGTGTGTGTGTGTGTGTGTGTGTGTGTGTCTGTTCTGTGTCTGTGTGTGTGTGTAGTTCTGTGTCCTTTTCTTCCATGTGTAGATTCCTGTGATTACCACTACAGTCAAGATGTGGAACCATCATATCACCACAACAGTCTCTCCTGAGCTGTTTCTTTATAACTACACTTGACTCTCCTCCCCACCATTCCTAACCTTTGGCAACTACTAATCTGTTTCTATCTCCATAATTTTGTGGGGTTTTTTTGGAGAATGTTTTATAACTGGAACCATCCAGGCTATGTCCTTTGTGAGTGGCTTTTTCACTTGGCATAATGCCCTTCAGATCCATCTGAGTTGTTGTATGTAGTATTGACAGATAGTTTCTTTTTTTTTTTTTTAACATTTATTTATTTTTGAGACAGAGAGAGACAGAGCATGAGCAGGGGAGGAGCAGAGAGAGAGGGAGACACAGAATTGGAAGCAGGCTCCAGGCTCTGGGCCATCAGCCCAGAGCCCGACGTGGGGCTCGAACTCACGGACCGTGAGATCGTGACCTGAGCTGAAGTCGGACGCTTAACTGACCGAGCCACCCAAGCACCCTGATAGTTTCTTTTTTTATTTGAGTCGTATTTCAATGTATGCATGTACCAGTTTGTTTAAACATTCATGTACTGAAGGACTTCTTGATTATTTCCGCTTTGTAGCTATTATAAATAGAGTTGCTATGAAAATTGTGTACAGGTTTTTGTGCGGACATAATTTTTCCTTTCTCTAGATAAATACTGTGTAGTGCAATTGCTGCATTGTATGGCAAGTTTATGTTTAGTATTATTAAGAAATTGCCAAAGTATTTCCCATAGTGGCTGTACCATTTTACATTTCTACCAGCTGTGTATGAGAGAGCTGGTGTCACTGCATCCTTGCCAGCATTTGGTGTTGTCACAGTTTTTTAATTTTAGCTCTTCTCATAAGTGTGTAGTTGTATCTCATCATGGTCTGAATCTTCATTTCTGTAATGGCCAGTGGTGTTGAACATCTTTTCATGTGCTTATTTTCCATCTGAGAATCCTCTTCTATTAAATGTCTCTTTATGTATTTTGCTCATTTTCTAATTGTTACATTTTTACTGTGAGGTTTTGAGAGTTCTTTATATATACTAAATAACGAGTCCTTTGTCAAATATATGGTTTGCAAACAATTTCTCCCGTTGTGAGCTTCTCTTTCCATCTTCTTCATAGGGTCTTCTGCAGAGCAAAAGGTTTAACTTTTGTTACACCAGCTTTTAGATTCATTGGTTTTCTCTGTTTTTCATTGATTTCAATTTCATTGATTTCTGCTCTCATCCTTCTTTCTTGCTTTGGGTTTTGTTTTGCTCTTCTTTTTCTAGGTTCTTAAGGTGGGAACATAGATTATTGATTTGAGACTCTCTCTCTCTCTTTTTTTTAATTAAAAAATTTTTTCTAATGTTTATTTTTGGGAGAGAGAGACAGACAGACAGACAGACATGGAGTGTGAATGGGGGAGGGGCAGAGAGAGAGGGAGGCTGAACCAACTGAGCCACCCAAGGCATCCCAGAGAGTTTTTCTGTTTTCTAATGTAAACTTTTAGTGTTAAAATTTTCCCAGTTATCACTGCTTTTGCAGTGTCCAACACATTTTGATATTTTGTATTTTTGTTTCCATTCCATTCATGTATTTTAAAAACTTCCCTGAGATTTCCTCTTTGACACATTTAGAACTGCATTGTTCAACTTCCAGATGTTTGTGGGATTTTCCTGGTAACCTTTCTGTCATTGATTTTTGGGTTTATTCTTTTGTAGTCAAAAAGCATACTCTGTATGAGTTTAACTATTATAAAATTATTTATTCTTTACAGTTTATTTTGAGAGAGTGAGAGGGTGCGTGTGTACAAGTGGGTGAGCGGCAGAGAGAGAGAGAGAGAGAGAGAGAGAGAGAGAGAATCCCAAGCAGGCTCCTTGCTCAGTGTGGACCCCGATGTGGGGCTCGATCTCAATGACTGTGTGATCATGACCTGAGCAGAAATGAAGAGTCGGACACTTAACCGACTGAGCCACTGACTGAGCCAACCCGTACAACCAACCGACTGTATGGTTTTACAGTGATTATAAAATTATTAAGGTTTCTTTTATGGCCCCGTATAAGGTTTATTTTGGTTCCACGGGCACTTGTAAACAGTATATACTCTGTTCTCTTTGGGTAGAGTATTCTGTATATGTTGGTTGGCTCCCGTAGGTTGATGGTATTGTTGAGCTCTTTTGTCCTTCTATCAGTTGTTGAGAGAGGCATTGAGGTCTGCAGCTCTAATTGTGGGTTCGTCTGTTTTTCTCATCAGTTTTTGTCTCCAGACTTTGCACTTCCATTCTTTGTTACGTGCACGTTTAGGATTGCGGTGTCTTCTTGGTGGACTGACCCTTTATCTTTTTTAATGTTCTTTTCAATTTTTTCTTTCTTTGTTATAAAATTTACTTTTTCTGATGGCAATATAGCCAATCATGCTTTCTTTGATTAACATTTGTGTGGATATCTTTTTCCATCTTTTTACTTTCAACCTACATATATCCTTATATTTGAAGAATCAGGTTCTTTCTCTTTTTCTTTTTTTTTTTTAACGTTTTTATTCACTTTTGAGAGAGGGAGAGAGACAGTGCAAGCAGGGGAAGGGCAGAGAGAGAGGGAGACACAGAATCTGAAGCAGACTGTAAGCTCTGATCTGTCAGCACAGAGCCCGATGTGGGGCTCAAACTCACAAGCTCTGAGATCATGACCTGAGCCGAAGTCAGACGCTTGATGGACGGAGCCACCCAGGTGCCCTGTGAAGAGTCAGGTTCTTTTAATCCACTCTGCCAATCTCTGTCTTTTCTTTTTTTTTTTTTTTTTTAATTTTTTTTTTTCAACGTTTATTTATTTTTGGGACAGAGAGAGACAGAGCATGAACGGGGGAGGGGCAGAGAGAGAGGGAGACACAGAATCGGAAACAGGCTCCAGGCTCCGAGCCATCAGCCCAGAGCCTGACGCGGGGCTCAAACTCACGGACCGCGAGATCGTGACCTGGTTGAAGTCGGACACTTAACCGACTGCGCCACCCAGGCGCCCCCAATCTCTGTCTTTTCATTAATGTATTTAGATCACATAATTTATTGTAATTATTGATTAGTGCTTTTTCTGCTTGTTCTTTTTTTTATTCCTTTGTTTTGTTTTACCTGAGTTCCTGGGGATTATTTGAGCATTTTTTTAGGATTTTATTTTGATTTATGTATTGTGTTTTTGAGTGCATCTCTTTTTATTTTTTATTTTTTAAAATTTATTCATTTTTGTGAGTGAGAGAGACAGAGCACAAGCAGGGGAGGGGCAGAGAGAGGGACACACAGTATCCGAAGCAGGCCCCCGGCTCCAAGCTGTCAGCACAGGACCTGACGCGGGGCTTGAACTCACGGACTGTGAGATCATGACCTGAGCCGAAGTCAGACACTCAACCGACTGAGCCATCCAGGTGCCCCAAGTGCATCTCTTTATGTAGCATCTCAGTGGTTGGTCTATTACATTTCCTGTACATAACTTTTCTTAGTCTCCTGTGTTAACACCTTACCAGTCTGAGTGAAAGGCTCCACATTTCTGATATAATTGTCTTGAATATTTCTTCTACGTACATTGAAAAGGACATCAGTGTTACAATTTTTGCTATAACTGCCAAACATAATTTAGAAAACTCAAGAGGAGAAGGAAAGTAATTATGCTTATTTTTGCGCTTGCTGTGTTTCTTCCCTCCTGATGTTCCAAGATTCCTTCTTCTTTTTTGTCTTTAGTTTTTTTTAATGTTTATTTATTTTTGAGAGAGGGAGAGACAGAGCACAGGTGGGGGAGAGGCAGAGAGAGAGAGAGGGAGACAGAATCTGAAACAGGCTCCAGGCTCTGAGCTGTCAGCACAGAGCCCGACACGGGACTCGAACTTGGGAACGGCAAGATCGTGACCTGAGCCGAAGTCAGAGGCTTAACTGGCTGAGCCACCCAGGCGCCTCCCAAGATTCCTACTTTTATAATTTCCTCTCCATTTAGAAAACTTTCCGAGACATTTTTTAAGAGTTGGTATGCTGATGACAAATTCTGTTAGCTTTTGTTTACGAATGTCTTGATTTGCTCTGCATTTTTGGGGATATTTGGGCTGAATTTAGAATTCCGAGTGGACAGTTCTCAACACTTGAAAAATGTACCATTTCTTTCTGGGTGCCCTGATTTCTGATGAGAAATTTGTTGGAGGCTTTTAGAATTTTTTCTCTGGTCTTCAGTTTTTAGAAGTTTGGCTGTAATGTATCTTGGCATGGATTTCTTTGGGTTTATCCTGTTTGGGGTTTGTTCAGTGTTGAATCTGTAGGCTTATTTCTTTTTTAGTCAAATTTGGCAGATTTTTAGCCATTATTTCTTTGAATACTTTTTCCTTTTTCCTCTCCTTCTGGGACTTGGAATGCATGAATGTTAGCGCTTTTATTATATATCCTACATGTCCCTGAGGCCCAGTTCATTTGCTTTTCAATCTGTTTTCTTTGTTGTTCAGGCTGGGTAACTTCTATTGTTATATCTTCAAGATCAGTGATTCTTTTCTCTGTCCTTTCCTGCTGTTGAACTAATCCACCGAGATTTTTATTTCAGGTATTGTATATTTTTAGTTCCAAAATTTCCATGCAGTTTTGTCTCTGTCTTCTATCCTTGCTTTCACTTTGTGCTTCTTTGCTGAGACTTTCTTGTATTTTCCATTGTTTCAAGTGTGTTTGTAGATTGACGCATCATATGATTGCTCCTAAAATCTTGCTTAATAATTCCGTTATCTGTGTCGTCTTGGGGTGGGCATCTGTTGATTGTCTTTTCTCATTTCGGTTGAGATATTTCTGGTTCTTGCTGTGGTGAGGGATTGTTTTTATTGAAACCTGGACATTTAAAAAATTTTTTAAAAAATGTTTATTTTTTTGGTGGGGGGAGGGGCAGAGAGATTAGAAGGAGACACAGAATCCGAAGCAGTCTCCATGCTTTGAGCTGTCAGCACAGAGCCCGACGTGGGGCTCGAACTCATGAACCATATGAACCGTGAGATCATGACCTGAGCTGAAGTCGGAAGCTTAACCAACTGAGTCACCCAGGCGCCCCTAAACCTGGACATTTTAGATAGTCTGAGATTCTGGATCTTGTTTAAATCTGATGTTTCAGCAGGTTATTTCTGATACAGCTCCAGTAAGGAAAGGGGGATGCCCCTTGTTAATGCCAGTTTGGGGTTGAAGTTCAAGGTCTCCTCTTGGCCTTTGTTGACACTGGGTGGGGGAAGGCTCCATGTTACTGCTCATTGTGGGTGGGAGTTCAGCCTCCGCATTAGGCCTAAGCAAGTAGCCTTCTGGCCGGGAGGGACAGGGGTGCCTTGTTACTGCTGGTGGTGGTGGCAGTCCTGACTTGCCACTCGGCCTCCTGTGACGAAAGCCCAGTGTGAGAGCAGAGGGGACAGATTGATCCCGCTGGGTGGGGTGGACGTTCAGCTTTCACACTGAGGAGGAGGGGTGGTTTTCCTGAGGTGTTTGACTGGAGTTAAGCAGGTATTGTTTAGACTGCCCCTTTTATCTTCTTTGGTTGCAGGTAGCAGACTTTTGGGGGTATACCCTTTTTGTTTTGAGCTCATCGGTGTTTCTAGGGTAGCCAGTATGGGCCACAGGAGACAAAAAGAAGACCCAGGAGACTCACGGCTGTGTTGTTCCCAGAGTCCTGTGGTCCCCAGCCAGTCTGTCCGCTCTTTACCTTCTGGCCTCTGTGTTTCTTTCTTCTAGAAAGTCCCCGGGTTCTGGCTGTACTTAGAGCAGCAGGAAAACTAGGTTAACTCTGTCCTTGCAGAAGCGGAAGCCCAAATTTAATTAACTCTGAGTAGAAAATATATTCGTCTGCCATAGAAGTTAAATGGTATAATAGGACGCAGTGAAAATTAACTCTTTCCCACCCACTTCCCCTCTCCCTGGTTCCTTGTGTTTCCTTCCTGAGATGCTCTGTAAATCCCAGCAGATACACACAGGCATCTGTTTTCACACAGTGGTGGCATCTCACGTACACTGCTCCGCACCTTGTGTTTTTGTCAAGGCGCTACACCTTAGTCATCCTTCTAGATTGGTATATGAACACCTGCTGGCTTCTTTTTCGTGGCCTCCTGATATTCCATCGTGTGGAGATGCCACCTGTGTGGAACCAGTTGGAATGTTTCGCCGCTGACTCCATTATCTGTTCTATGCATTGTCCTTCCCATCTCAGTGTCACCTGTGTTGACACCTGTTACTGTATGTGGCGGTGGGTTGGAGATCGCTGCTTAAGGTGGCACGGACCCTTTCTCTGTGAGGAGTCCTGTAGTCTGTGAAAGCTCATAGATGGTCTTTGATAGCTGCTCTCTTAGGCGCATTTCTCCATCATCTTCATAAGGACCGTGTGGACCACATCTTGCTTTTCGTAGGCTTACGCAAAAGAGTTTGAAGATAAGCTCTATGTGCCTTTACTCTGTTTTGTGGATTCAGTTGCTTCATGTATAATAGGTAGTAATAGTTAAAAGAAGTATACTTTGTTTTTGTTTTGTTTTTTGTTTTGTGTTTTTCTTATTTCTCATGGCCACTAAAACATACATCTACCATGATTTGGGGCCAGAGTACTTTGATTACCTTTTTGGGAGGGATAGGATTAACTTGGTTTTCATTTGTATTTCTGAGTGTGGTAGTGTCACCTCACTAAGTTTAGTATTTTTTCTTCAAGGTGGCGATTTTTCTTTTCTTTCTTTCTTTTTTTTTTTTGAATTAAGTTTATTTGTTTTGAGAGAGTGCATGCATGCAAGTGAGTGGGGGGGAGCAGAGAGACAGAGACAGAGATTCCACCCAAGCTCTGTACTAACAGTGCAGAGCCTGATGCAGGGACTCGAGCACACAAACCATGAAATCATGACCTGAGCCAAAGTTGGATGCTTAACTGACCAAGCCACCCAGGCACCCCAGGGTGATGATTTTTCTTCTGGTTAATATGTTGCCCCCAAATTCTTGGCAAAGTTGAATGATGGAATGAATTGCAGAATTTTTTTGCCCTGTGTCTTCACAATCTTTTATTTTGACTTGGCAGTTTAATTATAAATTCATGCATAATTAAGTTTGATCTTGCCCAGAGGATAGAATCTGTCACTCACACTGGCACCCTGTGCGAGGACCTTGCGGTCTGCTGCGAGCCGTGCTGCCAGGGGCCCTCTGCGTGCATGACGTGTGCGTCAGATGATCCTGTGTGATGCTTGTCAGTGTGCCATTGAGTGGCCTGCTCAGTTTTCAGAGGTGGTTTTATTTGTTTCTGTAGATTGCTTCAGTTGTTTAGGGCCCAGCAGACTTTTCTGCCGTGACCAGCTTCAGGGCTCTGGACATGCTCACCACCTCTGACTGCTTGCTGGGCTTTGTCTCCAGCATTTCCACACCATACCTGCTACTTGAGTCCTACAGAAATCCCATCCCCTAGATTTGTGCCACCTTTTGTAACTGGAAGGCTTTGAGTCTAAGTGTGGCAGTGAGCTGGATGGAGTGAGAAGAGGTGGACAGAGTGACTTCTACTCCGGGCTCCTTTTTACCTCTTGCCCCTGTCGCTGCAAGACACCTTTCTCACAAACAGGGTTCACATTCACTCGTGTGACTGTTGCGACCCTTCATTCGTAATGATTTGGGGGTTTCAGATGATGTGCTCTAAAAAATACGTTCATGTGTCTGCTGATTTGTTTTGGGATAAATTTGATGAAGGTGAGTTTATGGGAGCTCAGAGTATGACCAAGGGTTAGGAGTGTAAATGGAAAATTTTATCTTTGTGAAGCTTCCACATTTCATTAAATATTAAATTCTGTAGTGAAGTTTGTGATTCTTCACTAAATTCTGTAGTGAAGATGTGATTTTTACTAAGTATATTCTCAAACGTCACGGTTGACCCCTTATTAAAATGATGTATCAGAAAGCCATTGGCATTTTTACATAATACAGTTGTTTGATTATTGTACTTTTCTTTTTTGTGATGGATATTAGCCATCAGCCTCCTAGTTGTTTCTTTGAGTGAAGTCAGTTTTTTTTCCTATAACAAGATTAAAAGAATATATTTTAAATCTATTTGATGCAGAGTTTTATTTAAAAAAGGACTGGAGAGTGTATAGGTGTTATTTTTCAGTTTACTCTTCTTTTTTGTATTATATTTTTAATTTGTCTCCTATATTGTATTTTAAAATTTGGAACCTATTGATACACACCCCAAGGGCGTTTCATTTATTGTCTCGTGGGATTTTTCCAGATGAAATTGAGAAATACAGTGATATAGCTTCTGTCAGCATTAAAAGCAGATCAGCTAAGTTCCTTTGTACTATTCTGAAAATAATACTGCAACATAAAAGGTGTTTCTGTATTTTACGTACTCGTTGATAGTGTCTTTTCTATGAACACCCCACCCCATATAAAACCCTAACATTGAAATGTACATACATGGGGATCATATGATCCTTTCTTGATCATTCAAATAAATATGAATAGTGATGGAAATCTTTGTGCTTTTTTTTTTTTTTTTTTTTTAAGGTATTGCCATCAGGGAGTCGGCAAAGGTAGTTGACCAAGCCCAGAGGAGGGTGTTGAGAGGAGTCGATGACCTGGACTTTTTCATAGGGGACGAGGCCATAGATAAGCCCACATATGCCACAAAGGTGAGCTCCCCTTAGGGATTTGCTGCTTTAGTGTGGAGCCAAGAACAGAACAGTAGAAGGGATAGTGCAGAATGGCAGATGGTCTAGAAACTGTACTTAGGAGTTAAGGGATGCATTTTTTTTTATGTTTAAAAAGTTTCTTTCTTAACTTTATTTAAAAAAATTTGTTTTAAAGTTTATTTTTGAGAGAGTACTCATGTGTGTGCACACGCATGCGCGCAAGTGTGGGGGAGGGACAGAGAGTGAGGGAGAGAGAGAATTCCAAGCAGGCTGTGTGCTGACGGAGCCTGGTGTGGGGCTTGAACTCACAAAATGTGAGATCGTGACCTGATCAGAAACCAAGAGTCAGACACTTAACTGACTGAGACACCCAGGTGCCCCAGTTTTGTTGTTTTTGAAGGGGGTATTTAAAATTTTTGTTTACATTTTATTTATTTTTGAGAGAGAGAGAGAGAGAGAGAGAGAGAGAGCACAAGTGGGGGAGGGGCAGAGAGCAAGGGAGACACAGAATCTGAAGCAGGCTCCAGGCTCTGAGCTGTCAGCACAGAGCCCAATGTGGGGCTTGAACCCACGAACCGTGAGATCATGACCTGAGCCGAAGTCGGGCTCTCAACCGACTGAGCCCCCTCAGGTGCTCCATCTGTTACGCATTGTTAACGCACTTTCTTGTACCTGGGAGTAAGGGCTGCAGAGTGGAAACAGGAGCAAGGCTTAATCTTTCTGCCCATGTGCCTGTTTCCTTTGGTGAGTGAGGTCCGTCCCTGTGCTGGCAGCCCTCCCCTCTAACCCAGTCCGTCCTGGGCTGGCGTTGTTGGACTCTTACTCTTACTGTTGTGACCTGAAGTCTGACGTATTTTGGTTTCTCTTGCTGTAGTGGCCAATAAGACATGGAATAATTGAAGACTGGGATCTAATGGAAAGGTTCATGGAACAAGTGATTTTTAAATACCTTCGAGCTGAACCTGAGGATCATTACTTTTTAATGGTGAGTAACTAGACCTGAGAGGAATATATCCTCAAAATCCCGAATTACTTAGATTTTTCTTTTTCCAGATTACTTAGATTAAAAAAATTTTTTTTCTAAATGTTTGTTTATTTTTGAGAGAAAGAGAGACAGAGTGTGAGTGGGAGAGGGGCAGAGAGAGAGGGAGACACAGAATCCGAAGCAGGCTCCGGGCTCCGAGCTGTCAGCACAGAGCCCGACGCGGGTCTTGAACCCACGAACCGTGAGATCATGACCTGAGCCGAAGTCGGACGCTCGACCGACTGAGCCACCCAGGCGCCCCCAGATTACTTAGATTGTAAACTCAAGATATTCTTCCCTGGAGAGTTTTAAATTCCTGCTAAAGCCATTTGTATGAATCTGGTGCTTTTTTGGCACATAACAGAAGGCTCATCAAAAATGTCTGAAGTCAACAGGGGATCATCAGCCGTCAGAACAGCAAGGCCAGAGCTGGGCGGTTGCAGGGCTCACCACTCGAGGGCACTAGAGCGGCCTTGGTTCCCCATAGGCCCCAGGATGGCACCACCTCATGCTTTAGATGCTCTTAGAGGTAGAAACGCTTTGTAAGAATGGAGAGTCCCTTTCCCGGGAATGTTCCCAGCCTGTGTGTCCCATCTGTCTCTGCCTGGCCTGGTCACTAGCAGGGGGAATGAAATTACATTGATGGGTTTAGACTAATCCGATTTCTTCCTGGGGGCTGGGGAGGGGACGGTGTCTGATGGCCTGGCCCCAGGAGGGTGAGTACCTATACAGACTCCGTCAGCGAGGAAGATTGGGGCGGGGGGACCGTGTGTGGGTAGCGATGCCCTCCTGATGGAGCTGGAGGGCTAGGATTTTTGCTTTGTAGCAGAGGAAACCAGTGAAGCTACTATTTTGCCCGGCTTTAAGTCTTATTATAAAATAAGACTGAGCTTAGTTATGGGTCCTGATTATGGTACTTAATTGATCTTGTTCAAATAGAATAAAACATTACAGAGAAATGAGGAGAAATGTCTCTTGGTTATGGAATCTTTTCTAGTTGTTCTACTCAACATTATGTATTTCCTTCCATGAAATGTTCTTTTTAAGTTAAAATTAATTACATGTTCAAAACGCTTGCTTTATAGAGAGCAATTGCATGTAACATAAGCTGCATATTAAAACGTACATAATTTAGCTTTGGATTTTCTCCATGCAAGGATATTGTCAAATGGTCCCAGATCCAATTATATAATTCTTTCTAATGTTAAATATGGAGTGTGCTTTAGAATTATCTGACTTAAAATATGTTAACTGCAAGGCTATTGTGGTAGTTTGTGGAATCTATATATTTGATATCTATTAAGGCAAGTCCTTGAAAGTGCTCTGATCGTTTTTCTGGCTGTATCTTTGCAACTGGGAATTGCCAAGTATGGGTAATGTGTTTTACAGGCCACTGTGTATTTTCTATCCTGTGTACCTACAGTGGTTTATGTAAAATAAATGAAGCCAGGAAACTGACAGTGTGTCTGAGTGGCTTTGTCTTTATAGCCAAAACAAATCACAGGCTCCCACCTGTCACATTTGGCGTGTTTCCTTCTCTAGCACATCACATAACTACCTGTTGGATGGGGTTGTAGGACCAGGCACCGTGCCCAGCTGCTTCCTTCTGTCTGCCTCAGCTCTCTGCGCCAGGATTCCTCCCTTTCACTCCACACAGAGCAGGCCTGTGGCGCAAACGCTACCACCAGGACGCAGCCTGCAGGAAGTTTTCCCTAAAATCATTTTTTTTTGGCATGTTTAGAGGCTAGTGAGGTAAAGGCACTTGCCAGGAAGGAATCGGAGGTGTTTGCTTTGACCATGGAAAAGCTGAAGTCCATTTGCCAAAAACGAGTATCTATAATGGATGTTAAAGAAAATCAAGTTTATTAAAGATAGGAAAATATTATATTATGTACATTGTGCTTTGAATTCTGTAAGTCACTTCATTGCAGGCGGTGACTGAGAAAGTGATGAGAATGGTAAGTTTCCTTCAGGTTTATACCCTTAATCATCAGTTAATGGAATAGTTAAAGCGGAGGAAAGCAAGTGTAGAGATTTACGGCCAAGTGATAGAAGTTAATTGAAGACATTTGCTCAACTGCTACATCACATGCGAGCTTCTTGGTGTTAGTCTCAGAGGTCTAAATTATAGGTCCCTTGGTAGCTCACAGAATTGTTCTTTCTTTCTGCTGCGAGCAGACATCTGAACATACAGAGTGAGGATGAGCTCGTGACGTCTCCTGTTTTTCAAGAAGTTTCAGAGACTCAAGTCGTATTGGTCATGTGGACCGAGGAGACAGTAAATGAGAATTGTCCTCTGTTCAGTACCGAGTTGCCCGGGGTTCAAAATAGAGTCATGTGTTTTAGAGGGTTGCAGTGCCCTTGAGTGGAAGTGGAGTTATAACTTCGGGAGAGATGTGCACACATTTTGAACACGAATCAAGCCAGAACAAGCAAGCAGCACGTGCTGCTCACAAAGGCCTGAGAGCGGAGAGCTGCGGTGTCCAGGAGCAGGGATGACGGACACCCCGGCTCGAGTGGGGCGGGGCAGGGAAGAGAGGAGGATATGCCGCCCGTCCTCCGCCTTTCCCACGCATGTGCACGTTGGTGAGGGCAGATCTCTTTACTCAGTCTACCGGATGCTAATCTCCTGCAGGAACAGCCTCGCGACACGCCCAGAAATAATGCTCAGCCAGCTCTCTGGGCATCCCTGAGAATTAGTCGTCACGCGCAGTATGTCCTGTCTCGCTACCGTAGTTTCCTTCCTGTTCTTGAGAATGACTCGGACCCGCTCTGCCCAGTACGGTGGCTGGCGGCCAGTGCACAGGTTGGCTTCCTTGGGTTCGCCGAGCTATAGTTACCACTGGCCGTGCGCTTTCCAGCTTCCGGTATCTTGTCATCTGCTGTCCCGCTCTCCCTGCCTTGAGGATTTGTGTTTTTGAGGTTTCTCTACTGCAGGTACAGAGGCATGTGGGAGTGCAGCGATGTAGGTACGTGTGTTCATTTTGCTGTCTTTTTCCAGAAATAGGGATTGATTTTTGTGGTACTGATTAATTATTCATCTCTGAATCCATAGCAGATGATATTTTACCATTGTTATGAATAAGCATGTTTACGTTCCTTGCATTTATGTGCTGTTTCAGTCATATGCTTCAGTATTTAAAAAAAGTAAGAAAAACTCAATACTGCCATTTTAGATATTGTCATACGTACTGGTTCGGGAAGGTTTTATTTCAGTTGATCTGTGTTCGTCGCGCACACACTAACATCGGAGCGATACGGAGAAGATCAGCACGGCCCCTGCGTGAGGGTGACACGCAGACTCGTGAAGTGTTCCTTGTTGGAAAAAAAGATAAATTGCTCTCCCAAAGGAATAACTATGGCTAGGAAGCACAGAAGAAATGAAAGACGGAGGAGGACGGATTTATGTTACCTTTCTCCGAATCCTTGAGGATATTGCCCTTAATGCTGAACCAGATTCAAGAGCCAGGAGAGCCTAATTATACCATAAACGTTCCCTTAAATGGAAATACATAGATTTTGGTGTAAATTCTTCACAGATGGTGAATTGTTTGGCAGTGAATAATAAAAGTGTAAAAAACAGTCATTTAAACAAATTAGGGGTTTTATCTTTCTTTAATAGAAGTAGCCGGGGGGGGGGGGGGGCAATGCTGGTGTGGTGGTTCTCTAGTGTCATTAGGGACCTCTGGGCTCCACTATGTTTAGCATATGACTTCCATTCTAAGGATACCTCAGGATCACAAGTTGGCTACTGCCGCTCCAGTCATCATGTCTGTGTTCCAGGAGAGGAGGGGATAAGGGCAAGAGGGAGACTACTCCTTAAGTCCTAACCTTGTACAGAGCTTTTCCAGAAGCCATGCTCACCAGCTTTTGTTTCTGATTGGCCGGAATGTACCCACTTGGTGAGCCCTGTCCACAAGGTGAAGTCTGGGAAATGCTTTTCCTCTGGCCTGTTGCCACCTCCGGTGACTGATCAGTGCTCTGTCAGCGTGGCAGAAGGCAGAATGGATGCTGGGTATGACGTGACCGCAGGCATGAGGACAGTGGCAGAACAAGAACTGAGCCGATTTCAGAACTGTGGCCGGGTTCTGCCTGTGCGGAGCGTGTCAGCCCCCGGGGAGCCAGCAGGCAGGGCAGAGCCCTGTCACGGTGTGCTGTTCCCCCTCCTGTGCTGTGTGTCTGCGGATGCGTCAAGTCAGGAGGCTGTGATAGCAGTTCCTGTGGCGCTTCCCCTACAGGCCGTGAGCCCGGGCTTCAGGCCTCTGGTGGCGATGTTTTTCCATTCCAGAACTGCAAGTATGGCAGAACATTGGGAGGACATCTCTGGGACTCTCCACAGTCCGGTCGTAGCAACTTAATTATTCACATTGGGCATAGTGTCATCTGCCCTTTCCATTCCTGTTTCTAGATGGTTTGCACTCACTGTTGCGTGCCCCGCCCCACCTCATTTTCTCGCACAGCTGCCATCACTTGTTTCAGTGGCCGTGTGGTCCTCTATCCAGTGGGTACTTCCTGTCTGCTTAGCAGTTCGGCTCTTTTTAGACGTTGACTGTGTTTCCAGTTTCTTGATTTTATAAGAAACAATACAGTCTTTGCTCATACGGTTTCGCCCTCTATTTAGAGCATTTTTTTCTATAAAAAGAACTACCAGGGGCACCTGGGTGGCTCAGTTGGTTGAGTGTCCCACTCTTGACTTTGGCTCAGGTCGTGATCTCACAGTTCATGAGTTCAAGCCCTGCATCCGACTGCGCTGGCAGCGTGGACCCTGCTTTGGATTCTCTCTCCCTCTCTCTGCGTCTCCCCCCTCAAAATAAGTAAACCCTATAAAAAGAACTAGCAGCGTTTGATTTTGGGGTGCAGAAGTATGACTCGCCTTCTGAGCCTTTAGCCCCTTGTTCGTGCTCTGTCCGTAGTTGTACAGACACCACCATGTGGACTCCCGTCAGCATTCGTTGAGGCCTTTTTTGATTGGTTGATGGAATAAAAAAAATCACCTTGTTTTATTTGCGTTTCTTGACAACTTTGACCTTAAACATTTTTTTCACGCGTGTCTTAGTTTTCTTTCCTGTTGTGAATTTCCTGTTCATGTCCCATGCTTTTGTGGATATCAGTGTTTTATTGCTTGTATTTTTGCTGGGATTTCTTTCTTCCTTCCTTCCTTCCTTCCTTCCTTCCTTCCTTCTTTTTCTTTTTTGTCCAAAGAGACTCCTTTATTGAACTTATCAGGTGGTCTTGAGAAGCCACTGAAGAATCTTGTGGTTTTTTTATTTTTAATTTTTTAAATTTCACATCCAAATTAGTTAGCATGTAGTGCAACAATGATTTCAGGAGTAGATTCCTTAATGCCCCTCCCCCATTTAGCCCATCTCCCCTCCCACACCCCCTCCAGTAACCCTCTGTTTGTTCTCCATATTTATGAGTCTCCTCTGTTTTGTCCCCCTATTGCTGGGATTTCTATGAACTTTTTTCTGAATTAGAATTTTTTTCTGATAGAATTTATCATTGTAACCATTTTTGAATGTATAGTTTGGTGGCATTAAGTACATTCACCTTGTTGTGCAGCCGTGAACCCCATCGTCTCCAGAACTGAAGCTCTGTCCCTGTTAAACACTTAACCCCCAGCCCCTCCCCTGGCACCCCCCTCTGCCACTTTCTGTGTGTGTGAATCTGACCCTTCCCGGGACCTCGTACACGTGGAATCACCCAGTATTTGTCCTTTTGTGACCGGCTTCCTTCACTCAGCATGGTGTGGCAGCTGCCAGAGTGTCCTTCCTTCTTGGGGCTGAGGAGACCGTGTTTTATACACATACTGCATTCTGTCTATATAGTGATCTCTTTCACGTAATTGGGAGGAGACTTTTGTCGGCAGCACATGTTTTTTTTTCTGTTGGTTTTTTTTTTTTTTTGCCTATGTTTTTTGAACATCTATAGCTCGAAATTTTTATGTAGTGACTCTCTTTCCATTTGATGTTTATACTTAATCTTCATCCATTTGGGGTTTATTTGGAACATATTTGACACTGAACTTAAACTCCAGAAAAGTCCAGGGAGCCAGGGTTACTGTAATTTTTTTTTCTGTAAGATTTATTTATTTTTGAGAGAGAGAGAGAGCACAAGCTGGGAAGGGGCAGATGACAGAGGGGGACAGAAGATCTGAAGTGGGCTCTGTGCCGACAGCAGTGAGCCCGACGGAGGGCTTGAACTCAAGAGAACCATGAGATCGTGACCTGAGCCGAAGTTGGACACTTCACCGACTGAGCCACCCAGGCGCCCCAGGGTTATCGTAATTCCTGTTGGTGATGTCTTCCTATAGGCTTGGTGTTTGCTCTGGACCAAACACTGCCCGACTATGCTCGTACTTTCCAGACCCTCTACACCTTTCTCTCTTGATGCTGACCCACTTCTATGCAGCGTAAATACTTTATTATTATTTATTTTTATAAATTTAAGTTATTATTCAAGTATGTGGGTTCCCATTCAAGGTGAGAGAGAACTATAGCTCCCTTTAGTTAACGTATGTGATTTCTGCTGCTTTGCAGTGCATGTATTGATAATAACTTGCTCTGTGCCCAGGCTCCCCCCACCCTCCCCGAGTGTTTACCTATATTTCTTTAATTCCTCCAACAACCTTGAGGTGGGTGGTTATTAGGCCCATTTTTCAGGTTGATCGGATTGATAGGTTCTCTGAGAGAGAGAGATTGTGGCCAATCCTGTTGGAATCTGCAGGCCTTGTTTGTGTGCTTTAACCAAAAGAAGTCTTTAACGGTAATCAGCCACATTTATAGCATTAACTACAGGCTGGGTGCTTTGCAGGTATTACCAAATTTAACCTCAACCCTTTGAGGTAGGGACTTTAAAATATGTAATATGTTGTTGAGTAACTTTTAGATCCCTTATTTATGATCTGCTTTTGTGTATGACTTCATTATTTTTCTCCTGTGTTTTAAGATTGCTCTCTGTCTCTCCCATCCAGGGAATATATTGATTCTGATTGCGGTGATTAAAACTTTCTCGTGGCCCTGTGTTTGAGCTTTGCATCAGTTGCTGCACAAGAGTTTAAACCAAAGCTTGCAGCTGGTTGATAGCTAGATTGTTTGTGTGTTTGACGAGGTAATATACGCAGACAGCCCAGGATTCAGAAGGTGCCGGAAGGGCTTCCAGGGCTAAGTGTGTTTCCTTCTCACCTCTGTTCCAGTTCCCAGACCTTCTAAGGGGGAGGGAGAGGAAACCACCTTTATCAGTTCTTAACCAGTTAATGGTGTATCTTTCCAGAGGTAATTGTGTGCAGACATGTGGATTATACATAAACTTTTGTGTAAGTGGCATCAAAATACCCACCTTGTTTTCTTTTTATTAAAGAAAATAAAAATGTTGTGATCAAAATGTAATATGAAATTTACCCTCCTAATTGTTATTTTAAACACATAGTTCAGCAGGGTTAACTGTGTTCACATTGTTGTCAGAGCTCTGGTCATTGCCCCTGGAACAATTCTTTGTTTGCTACAAAGTTTTCGTTAGAAGTTACTGACACAGGGGCGCCTGGGTGGCGCAGTCGGTTAAGCGTCCGACTTCAGCCAGGTCACGATCTCACGGTCTGTGAGTTCGAGCCCCGCGTCAGGCTCTGGGCTGATGGCTCAGAGCCTGGAGCCTGCTTCCGATTCTGTGTCTCCCTCTCTCTCTGCCCCTCCCCCGTTCATGCTCTGTCTCTCTCTGTCCCAAAAATAAATTAAAAATGTTGAAAAAAAAATTTAAAAAAAAAAAAAAAAAAAGAAGTTACTGACACAGAGGAATATTTAAGAACGTAGATGGTGGGGGCATCTGGGTGGCTCATTCGGTTAAGCATCTGACTTCAGCTCAGGTCATGATTTCACGGTTCGTGAGTTTGAGCGCAGCATCGGGCTCTGTGCTGATGGCTCGGAGCTTGGAGCCTGCTTTGGATTCTGTGTCTACTTTTCTCTCTGCCCCTCCCCTGCTTGCACTCTGTCTTTCTCTGTCTCTCAAAAATAAATATTGAAACAAAAAACAGAACGTAGAGGTTCTGGAGACCCCTTTCCCTTTTCATGTAACAGTTTGTCGTGATGGTTTCATGGCAGCACATGTGGATGTCATTCTTTGTCATTGGGGCAGATGCTCTCCTTTATGGATATGGCGTCGTTCACTTAATCGTGTCCTTCACGATGGCGTTTAGGTGGTTTCTCCTCTTCTGATACAGACAGTGCTGACATTTGACCTGTCTGGAGCATCTTGCTCTAGATGGGTCTCTTGTCTCTCCACAATGTAATTTTATTTTGTTTCATGGTTTTCGCTGAGAGACATTTTTTTTTTTTTTTTTTTTTTTTTTTTAGTAAGTGAGTTTCTCACTTGTGTTTGCTGAAGATTTTAGCCGTAATAATTCACTCTCATCAAGCACATTCCGCGTGCCAGGTGCTGCTACTGTAAGCACTTCCACTCCATCCATCTTTCCACCTCTGTGAGGTTAGTGCTCATTTCCCAGAGAGAGAAAATCACTTTCCATCCACAGTAGAGTCAACGGCTGGGATTTAACCCAACCACTGGGACTTGAGAACTCTCCTTTGGACTATGCTGGTCTAGTATGTTGCTACAGGACAGGCACGTTTGCTCTTCGGTGAGCTATTTTGCACTATGTTATGCTTTCTGGTTTTAATGTGTTTTATTTATGTGTTAATTTTTTAAACCTCAGGCTTAGTTTTCTCTTTGCTTTGTAGTGAGTGTGTATTCTTTCTAATTTGGTATTTCTTAAAACGTAATTTAATACAACTAATTGCATATATTTACTCTGTGTTTGTTTGGAGGTGATTGACTATTTCCTACTGTGATTAGTGAGCAAGTTGGTACATTTCCACATTTTCTTACTTCCTTTTCCTTTCTTCTGCCTTCTGCTTTTGATTGATTGTTACTGAACTTGTTCTGATGTCAGCATTCATAACGTTGTATGTACTAATGCCTCTAATGCCTGATCAGTTTAAAGCAATGTATTTGAGTCCATGGTAAGAGGATATCATTGTCTTTGTATTCTCTCCTTTTCCTTTTTACCTTTCAGCTTGATGTTATTTCTGCTGTTTTAATTTATGACATTTACATTCTGTTCTGTAAATCCCAGAAAAGAGCAATCTTCGGTGCTGCCTCGTGAAAGGATTAAGTGCTCACTGTAAGGCTTTGGCTGAACGTTATCTTCTAATAGAGTTCATCCACAAAGGGCTTCTCTGCGTTCTTGTATGTTAAAGAAATTTTGTTTTCGCAACATGCTCGATTGGCAGTGTGACCAGATGTAGAATTCTTGGGCCACACCTTCCTGCCTGGAAGACTGTAAGGCCCAGGTGTCCCCGCGTGTCCCAGTGTTAAATGATAGCTGGGGCTGGCTGAACTTTTCCCGCTGGAAAGGTAGCGAGGTCTGCACCAAGTGCTGTAACGAAAGACCACAGGCTGGGCGTCTTCAACCACGGGCCTCTGTGTTCTCACAGTTCTGGAGGCTTGAGGTCCAAGATCCCGGTGGGGTAAGGCTTGTTTCTGGTGAGGGCCCTCTTCCTGGCTTGTAGGTGGCCCCTTCTCACCGTGTCCTCGCATGGCCTTTCCTCTATGGTCACATGTGGAGAGACAGGGAGAGCTCTCAGGTGCCTGTTCCTTTTCTTGCAGAGACATTAGTGCTGTTGAATTAGGGCCCAGTCCTATGCTACTGCACCTGAATTACCTCCCGGAGGCCCCATCTCCAAAGGCGGTGACTTTGGGGGTTGGGCTTCAACATACGAATTTTGGGGACACAGTTCAGTCTATAACAAAGGGTATTGTGGGCTCTTTTTTTGCCGAAAGGCCCAGAGAATTTTTATTTATTCTTTTTTTTTTCTTTTTGCAGCTTTAAATATGTGATGTATGACCATATTTATTGGCATGGAAAAATGTTCACAACATATTGCTGAATGACCAAGAGCAGGTTTATTTATTCTTTTTATCTTTCTCTAATTTTCCAATTTGATAATGGTGATGATTTTAAAATAGACATTTGAGTTTTTTGAGATGATTTTGGTCTTGATTTGTATCTGCGTTTATTTTTCTATTTTTCTGGGCATGTGTTTTCCTGTTCTCTCTCCCCTCTCCTCTTGTTCTTCTCTTACTATTTTTATATGGTCTCTGGCTGGTTTCTGTGCACTTTTCCCTCATCTTTTGAAGGGAGGGTGTTCTTCCTGGACCTGTGTGAGCGTGGGCTGGGGGTGGGGGTGGGGGCAGGGCAGTGTCTGGGGGAAGCCGCTTCTTCTCTCCTGGATTTTTTTCCCTCGCGGCCGACGGCAGAGATGCTGCTTCTGACCTTGTGTCCTGTGCTCTGGCGGCAGGTGGGGCTTGGGCGGCTCCTCGGCTCATCTGCTTAGACCGATACTCTTGTTCCAAACAAGGGCTCCCTGCTTCTGTTCTCCTGGGGAGAGCTCTGTACTTCGCCTGGGGTCCAAAGTCGCTGCTGTCCTCTTTCAGAGTCTTCGCTTGAGTTTTTACTGCCCTTGGCAACTAACTTGCGGCAGACCCGTTCAGTTTCAGGTGTTACGTTATTGAAGAAAGAATCTTATTTGCTGTAACTTGTTCCTGTTTTGGGGGTGGTGGTAATAAGAACAGAAATGTTTTGAGAAGTCTTTGCCATCTTTTTTTAAAAAATTTTTTTAAATGTTTTTATTTATTTCTGAGACAGAGACAGAGCATGAGTGGGGGAGGGGCAGAGAGAGGGGGAGACACAGAATCCCAAGCAGGCTCTAGGCTCCGAGCTGTGAGCACAGAGCCCGACGTGGGGCTCGAACTCACAGACTGTGAGATCGTGACCTGAGCCGAAGTCGGATGTTCAACCAACTGAGCCACCTAGGCTCCCCAAGTCTTTGCCATCTTAAAGCTTTTACAACTCACAGCCAGATTTCTTTAATTAATCGCTGTAAATGTACTCTATCTGTAAAATTAGGGAGTTATACAGCATCCTAATTAACATGCTTTTAGGTTAATTTTTTTATGGTTCTGATGTAATTACAGGAAATTTGGGTGATCACTAAATATAGCAAATGTTTTCCTACAGACAGAGCCTCCACTGAATACACCAGAAAATAGAGAATATCTTGCAGAAATTATGTTTGAATCATTTAACGTGCCAGGACTCTACATTGCAGTTCAGGTAAGGGCAAAGTTATTTTTACAATTCCCAACAGACCTTAGCTGCGTAACCGTGGAGGAAATGGTGAATCCAAAGGCTCTCTGCTGTAGGAGTGTGCTGTGTGTTCTCATTTTCCCACTCCCTGAACACAACTCCCCCACCCCATTCAGACACTGTAAAGAACGTGTTCCATGATTTATGTTTTTATATGTACACTGTTGATCTAGAACGTATCTGGCTCTTTTTACATGCCTTACAATCTAACGTGTTTTCTTTGGGTGACAAGATTGAGATATAGATATGGTTCTCTTTTTGGCCTTTCTCCCTTTTGATCATAGTAGAGGAAAGATACTATGGAGTCTGTTAAAAAAGAAAACAAACACCTTTAAAGGGTCGCCCCTATGGATCTGGGTTCCTGTGTTTCCACAAACTTCCAGAACTTCTCTTGAAACTTCTTGTTCACGGTGTGGGGAGTTTTGTTGGTTTTGGTAGTTGTTTGTCTGTGATCCTGTATAAAGAACTTGGCTGAAATTTGGGGGAATATTGAGATAGGTGTTTCCCAAAATGTTTTCTGCATGATACCTGGTCCCTTATTTTTAAGGAAAAGGAAGAGGAGTTGCATAGGAGAATAATTTGGGAGATCCTATGTGCTGTAGCCTGCATGTGGTGACTTATAGTGGGTAGCAGAGTAAAGGCCCTGAGAATGCCTGCGTTGAAGAGGTCTGTTCATCCCAACACTTCCACATCTATTCAACCAGAAATCTGCTCTTCTCATAGGTTATTTACGCTGCATGGATTAGGGAGACTTTTTAGAAAACCCTGAACCACAGCCAAGTGCATCAAGGCTGCCTGGAGGGCATTTTATATAAGATTCTCAGGCTTCATCTCAGACCAAGGTTTTCAGCCCCGGAGCTTTGGAATGGGCCGTTCTCTGTGGTGGGGGCCGCCCTGTGTGTTGCAGGATGTTTGTCAGCCTTTGTGGCCTCTACCCACTAGAAGCAGCACCACCACCTGTCTCTCCTTCCCTGAGTGACAATCCCAAGTGGTTCTCAACGTTGCCAGAGATTCTCTGGGGGCGACATTGCCCCTGGTTGAGAGCCACTGCCCTGGTCCTGCCAGATGAGAGTTCCCAGGTGTGAGGCTTGGTAACCGGTGTTTTCTTCTTTTATAAACTCCACAAGTGGGGCGCCTGGGTGGCTCAGTCGGTTGAGCGTCCGACTTCGGCTCAGGTCATGATCTCACAGTTCATGAGTTCGAGCCCTGCGTCGGGCTCTGTGCTGACGGCTCGGAGCCTGGAGCCTGCTTCGGATTCTGTGTCTCCCTCTCTGCCCCTCCCCTGCTCATGCGCGCGCTGTCTCTCTCTCTCTCTCTCTCTCTCTCTCTCTCTGTCAAAAATAAATAAACGTTAAAAAAATTTTTATAAACTCCACAAGTGATCCCTTACTGCAGCCCATTGGGCACTAGTGGCTTAGAGATTAAAATCTTCTTACTCCTTTATAAAATTTTGTTTTTCAATGTTTTTTATTTATTTTTGGGACAGAGAGAGACAGAGCATGAACGGGGGAGGGGCAGAGAGAGAGGGAGACACAGAATCGGAAACAGGCTCCAGGCTCCGAGCCAACAGCCCAGAGCCCGACGCGGGGCTCGAACTCACGCGAGATCACTCGAGATCTCGCGAGATCGTGAACTCCCGGACCGCGAGATCGTGACCTGGCTGAAGTCGGACGCTTAACCGACTGCGCCACCCAGGCGCCCCTTCTTACTCCTTTATAAAGTTCCTTTCTCATGGGCTTTCCTTTGTACAGATTTGATTTATTTTATTGGAAACTTGGCTCATTCAGTTTAAGTGTGTTCAATACCTCATACTCAATCCTTAAGTTCAATTTGGAATTTGGATTTTTGGGGAGAGTGGCGGACAGGGGAGGTGGAGAGTTACGTGGACTAAGAAAGAGCGTATTGATAGGCCTGATGTCAAGCGACTTGAGAAACATTTCTGTGTGCTGACGATTCTGCGTCTCTTATCCAGGCGGTGCTGGCCTTGGCTGCATCTTGGACGTCTCGGCAAGTTGGCGAACGCACGCTAACAGGGATCGTCATCGACAGCGGGGACGGGGTCACTCACGCCATCCCAGTGGTAAGCAGGATGTTCAGTGCTTCACTCTCTGTAGGCCTCACCTGATTTCGAGGTAAGGGAAGAAATGAAAGAAGACACGCTTTCTGTAATTAAAACACCACTTTAAAAGTCACGGCTGTGCTTAGGAAAGGTAGCAAGAGCTTTTACACCCGGTAGATGAGAAAGGACAGCGCCCCTGGGCCGTGGCGTCAGCACTTGTGAGCTGGTCCTTGTGAGCACTTGTGAGTGGCAAGGTCCTGCAGTGGGGACGACAGCCATGGTCTGGTCCCGTGGCCTCCGCTTGCTCCTCTAGGCGTTTGCATCACCAGGGAGGTTTTCCTGGCCCACGTGTGGGGCTGCTGGGACAGACGTCATCTTGGATTCCAGACTGTAGGCGTGGTGCCTGGCCACCGGAGGGGTTATCGCCGTTCCGTGACAGGGTTGTATTCCTCTGAGCGGCTCATGCTTTAGAGGAATGACTTCCTGTCTTCAAATGTATTCAGGAGTGAGCAGCAGAGAAGGCACATTCTGACTTGCAGAATGCTCTGTGATGTCACTTGTTGGTTTTAATTTTCAAAACGTTAGAGAAGTGATTCCTAGTTCAGGCTTCAGGAGACACCTGCAGTCAGGAAGAAGCAAAGCCAGATCTGCCCCGTGCTGTCTCCTCGGGCCCCTGCTGGGTCGGGGTAGGGGGGCTGGGGCCGGGGCAGCTGGTCCCTGCAGGTCCGGTGCGGGTTGCACCCTTGGGCCGGTCTCCGCACACTCACTCCTCTTGTGGGTCCCCGAGGAGGCCTGGTGTGTGACGCTGACTGGCAGGTTCCGGCACCGGCTTCTCCCTGAGGTTATGCCCTTGACCTTGAGTACAGACTGAGCCCCGGGGAGAGACGGCAGAGGACCTTGTGGCCTGGCCTGGCGCGTGTCTCAGGTGAGGAGAAGAGGAGGAAACATTTCATGCCGAGTGCAGGCCCACAGAGAAAGTGGTCGTAGAAGTTTTTATCTCTGTCTTTTTATCCTTTTTTTTCTGATTATAAAAATTCCATTTGTTGTACGAGTTGTACTAAACTAACAGAAATGTGGAGAAGAAAATAACATGACCCAGAAACATGCCCAGAGAACTGCATTATGCTTTTTGTCTGGAGAGATTTCCACGTTCTTTTGCTTAGGTGCACACATATGTATGTTTTAAGCAAAACTGGAATATTCTATGTCTGGTTCTGTATTCTAACTGTATCATAGGATTCTAAACTTATGTTTTACATGTTGATCTCTGCCTAGTATTTTTTCTTGTGTTTAAATATTCTGTGAAGAAATATTTAATAATTGCCTAGTAGCCCATCACGTGGGTTTGGGATAATTCATTCATTGACTTTCCTGTTGTTGGACATTAGGGTTTTTTTTATTTTTTTATTTTTTATTTTTTAAAGTCTTTAATGCTACGATGGAGCTGATACTTATTTAACACTGGTTGACTTTCTGGTAGAAAATGTTACGAGTGAGGCATGCAATATGATAATTATGAGTGGTTTGTGTCAGCTAGTATTCTTATGAGTTTAGACTGATCTTTAATTTATACATGAGTTTTATTTCCATACTAAGATATTTTATAAATAGCTTCGACTCTGCGGAGGGGCCAAATCTTTTCTTTCTTCTAGAGTTCAGGTACACGAGAAAAACCACGCGAGGAACTCAGTCACGTGCCCTTACAGCTTAGTGCTGACTGTGCAGTGCTGGTAACCATTAGCCCCGATCAACTGTAGACGAGGTGGACTGTCCCCTCCGCCCCATCTCACATGGGCACGTGGCGCAGACGCTCCTCTTTTCCTGCAGGGACCATGGCGGGAAGCCATCCCCTCTGGCCACCAGCCCCCAGAGAGTGAGCGGGGCGCGTGTGTCCCTGGAAGGCTGGCGAGGGACCTGGGCCACGCTGCATGCTGTGGGCGTGTGAGCTCTGGGCACGGCCACAGTTGCTCTCTGGGCACGGGTGGGCAGGCTTCACCTGCTGGGAAAGCAGCTGAGTGAGAGGGGTCCCTGTCCTGACCAGCACTGGCCTCCAAATGCACAGGCTGGGGGGTAACTCGCCAGAATTACTCCCAGCGAGTATAGCTCTTCGTGCAATAAATGGGGTTATTTACTGAGTCCTGAGTACATGCCAGAAACAGTGCTGTGTGCTTGCCTTCCTCAAGTCTCTATTGTAAACCCCCGTGGGGTCTTGTTCACCCCATACTGTGGGGCTGAAACGTGGTGACAGACTGGTCCGTGGTCACCCAGCTGACAAATGTGGAACCAGGATTTGAATGCAGGTTGTCTGAGTCCCCTGTATTTAACCAAATTGTTGACTCTTAAATATAAGTAGGTTTATAGTTGGTTTAATAGTTTGTAGGTAAAACTTTTTCCTTTTTGTTAGACGAACACAAAACAGTTCCCTCTTCTGACAGCATGACTTATTGGAAATGAACCGGCTTTTCCTTTCACATTCCTGACACAGTCATCATTTTGCTTGCTTACACAGAGTCTCAGGTTATATTCATGGAACTGTGCATGCAGTCACTGTAAAAGACCTCCAGTCTTAGGCTTTGTGCACAGTGGGGACTCAGTAAACGCTTGGTGTGCCGCGAGGGGGTGGGACACGGGGTCCGGGGAGCTCTGCCCTACTGGAGTTACTCATTCTGGTCCTTCTGCCTCTTTTCTTCCTTAGGCAGAAGGTTATGTAATTGGAAGCTGCATCAAACACATCCCGATTGCAGGTAGAGATATTACCTATTTCATTCAGCAGCTGCTAAGGGAGAGGGAGGTGGGAATCCCTCCCGAGCAGTCATTGGAGACCGCAAAAGCCATCAAGGTAAAAACAGATGGGAAATGGGCTGGTTTGGGCGGAGGGGGGTGGGGGGGAATGGGAGGGGGAGAAATGGTGTTTCGACCCTTCCCCTTGCTACCATCCCCCTGCTCCCGCTTTCCTTCCTCTCCCCGAGGACGTGGGTCTCTCGTTCTGTTTACCACTTGAGTTGCGGGGCAGAAAGCCTCAAAGCTTAGCTTTTTCCTCTGAGCATAAATGCTGTGGAACTCCAGCTGTAAATGAGAACAGCTTGATAACGGGTATTGAGCACAGGCGCACGTAGTACAGCATCATTTAATTGGAGCCTAATTAGATGGAACCCTCAATTAACTGCATGTGCTTCACGTCTGGAATGAGCAGCAAACAGCAGCCACAGCGGTGTTAGGAAGTCTGCGAAGCCAGCCAGGGCTCGGACTCCTGCCGGGTACTGCCGTGCGAGGTTCCTTGCCCTGAGAATAACCGTGGAGACTGAGGCCTTTCTAGGGTCCAGAATCGTTAAAACCCATCTGTAATTCCTGGCCTCTAGTTACCACGCTGGAGAAGTTACGGGGGGTTTTAAAGATTGGAAGAAACATGGCTCATCGGTCCTCACTTAAGGTGTCCGCTGGGCCCAACCCTTCGGTTCGTCTGTGTTCCTTCTAAATGAAGATCCTTTTAGAAGGAACTTCCCCCTTATTACATTTCAGAATCAGGACAAATTATTGTTTGAGTCAAATGCAAGAGATTTCAGTGATGCAAGGATAGTTATCACATGGATTAAGAGGGAAGGGTTTGTTTTTGGAGAGGAGCGAGGTTGTGAGGTGGGATGTGTGACCTTGAGCATCTCCTTCCTCACGGGACACACACTTTCTGAGCCACAGAGGCGTTTGAGGGGAACGAGCCTAAACCCCACCCTCCCATCTAATAGCAGGTAACAGGCTGGTGGAGGAAACGTCAGACATGACTGCAGATTGGCACGTCTCTCCGGGCGGGACCAGGGGTATTTCTGGGACAGGGTGTGCTTGTAGAGGTCGGGCTCCTGCCGGTGGGATGGCCAGCTGCCCGGTGCCCCTGGGCCTGGAGCGTCCGGGATTCGGTGCTCTTGGTGCCAGAACAGGACAGCTCTGGGCAGACCTGGGGGCAGAATTGACAGAAGTCTCACAAGACTGTTTTTTAGGCTAAAGTATTTTCCAAGGCTTTCCCTCTTTCCCTGCCTGTCTTCAATGAAGGAAATTTGGATATTTGATTCATGCTTCCTCGCCATCCCAAGTCTGTTGCTAATGTGAATCAGAATCGAACTTCTTGTCCCTGACACTTAGGGGTCCCTCTGGGGAGTGTGAGTGTTCCATTTCTCGTAAAGATTATTGAGTGTGGTGACTGGTGCCTTCCCGGTCCTTGTGGTGGTGTTTGCTTTACTCACAGGCTATGCGGGGTCCAGACCCTGAGACTGGAGCGGGCCATTCAGGTTATGATGATGTCCTGCTCAGCTGTGAGGGCCGGAGTAGGAGACTCCTCCCTGACCCTCCAGATGAGCCGTGCTGGCCCTGCGTGTGGGTTACCTGCTGCCTGTTGCCTCCTCTCTGCTTCTGTAGAGGAAGAGATCCTGGAAAGATCCTGGTTGAGAGGTGCCCCAGTGTCGTGGTGCTACTGTGGCCATCTCCCGTGGCCATGAGCAGGCCTGAGGCTGCATAGATCGTGGCACACATCGTCCTTGCAGCCTGGGTCCAGAATTTAAGGCGAAGACTGCTGCACTCCGCCCAGCTTTATGAGGCATTTCACGCCACCGCTTAAGCCAGGGCAGATGCCGCGAGAAACGGACCAGGCTCTGAGGACAGTTCGGTGTCTCTGTCCGCAGCCCGGTGGATTTAAAGTCGTGTTGCCTGACGCCCCCTCCCTCTGTCATCAGGGAACAGGGATGTGTCGCAGATCTTGCCGTCCGTCTTAAAATTCTGCTAGGGTATATCAAGGATGGCATTAGAATACGTTTCAGGGATTCTGAGAAACTTTGATCTTAATGTCATGGAAACACCTGCACAGGTCCTTCCGGAATCTGTGGTGAGCGCCAGCTGCGTGCCTGACGCAGCGCCCACTTGGCTCTTGCCCACAGAAAGCTTCCTTTCGGCAGCTGGTACCCAAGTGCCACCTGCTGGTGTGCTGAGGTTAGCTCTGAGGACCGATGGTCGACCCGGCGGTTCCCCGTCAGGCCTTATCAGATGCTGAGGGGACGACTGCTGTGCGCATCTCCGGTTGGCTGCCGATGCCGGGTGAAGGCCGCTCGCGGTTCTCTCTTGCGGCGGCGCATAGGACCCCCGTCCCCCTATCCGCGTCTGCCTTTTTTTCGGCGGCACCTGCCACCACACAACATACTGTGTCATTGACCTCTTTGTTGTGGTCGTGGCGAACTGTGCGGCGCTCAGCCAGTGCGTGTGCTCTGGCGGCCAGGGATCCCTTGCACGTCCTGTATGCCTCGGCACTCGGGAAATACTCATCCCGGGGCCCGTGACTGGGCCATGTCTGACTGCACAGCAGGTCAATGACCAACGGATCGATCGTGGCAGGTGTCAGGATCAGTCTCCTGCACTCGGCGCGGGCCTGCTGGTCCAGAGGCCGACGGCAGGAGCGCCTGGGCCAGAGCCATGTGGGGGCCTCAGAGGCGTAAGGGAGGAGGAGACGGGAGACAGGACGCCTAGTAGACACGTGTAGACATGGTTCCAGACAGAACGGCAACAAAATCTGTTGGAGTGAGACTGGTTCATAGCTGAGTTGCAAAGAGAGCGGATTTACACGTCCGACATAAGAGCGTAGTCGTGTCTGCGGTGAAAGGTGACCGAGTGTGAGGCCCCATGGCACGTCCACACTGGCGTCCTGCTGTGTTCAGTGCTTGGGCTCACTGGGCGTTTGCTGGAGGGACGAGACTGCGCGGTTAATGCCTCGTGACGTCTTTGTGCTCGTGTCTCCAGGAGAAATACTGTTACATTTGCCCGGACATAGTCAAGGAATTTGCCAAGTATGACGTGGATCCCCGGAAGTGGATCAAGCAGTACACGGGCATTAATGCGATCAACCAGAAGAAGTTCGTTATAGACGTTGGCTACGAAAGATTCCTGGGGCCTGAAATTTTCTTTCACCCAGAGGTAAGAGGTTTGCTCCCAGAGAGTGCACAAGTGAGGTGTGCATGGCAGGACTGACACGTCGTGTGCGTGGAGGCCGCCCCGTCTGCGTGGCTGCTGCCCTCTGCCTCCACACAGACCTCGTGGTCGAAAAGCCGGTGACCGATTGGCCTGCAGGCGGTTGGGGAGAGCAGAGAAGGTGATGGAATTCAAAGCGAGCTCACGCTGCTGCAGAAACTAGTTTCTCTCAGGGACCAAGTGAAAGTTGCCTCTTTTTAAAAGTGGGGTGACACGTGGCCTTTCCCTCTTTCGTGACCATCCTTCCTAATCCCAGGTTTTAGCCCAGGACAGTCCATCCTGCAGGGCGGGTTAAGCTTCTGCCCGAGGGCTGGCCTTGTCCGCTGTTACGTAGTGCTTGAGAATTACACGCGTCATCAGTTTAACTGTTAGTCACAAAGAATTATTAGTTTTGCGGGAGCAGTGATTATGAAGCAGCATTTTAAGGTTTAAATGAAAGGCATTTTACTCGTATTTTGGTCTGTTTTCCTGCCTAATTCAGCTTATGTTCCCTAGGTTACAAACTGCTGCCTGTTTTTAGTTGTGTATATGACTGTTGTGTAGGGGGATGTCACACACATACGAGTTCCTACAATCTAGTCACATCGTGCTCATTCCCTCCTGCCTTTGACGACACTAACTTACAACAGCCATAAAGGTGACAGTGTCGGGTGAGCCTCTGAGCACCTGGGTCCCTGAGACTGTTGTACATTCGGGCTTTCCTTGATCCTAAAACATGCTTAAAATGCAATGTAACCGAGTTATTTATACTTCACCTTATGTAAGTTGTAGAATTAAATCTAAGGCTGTTCACTCAGCTTGCTTGTTACCGTGTTGATTGTGTCATTTTAAAGCCACCGTCATCACAGATGTACCCCTCCCCCCATCTTCTAGCCCGCTGCAGTGATCTTTCATTGACTGTGCTCTTTGTTTTTTTTTTTTTTTGTTATATCTTGGCTGATTTTTTCATACTATGAATATTCGTAAGTGTTACTATGTACTCACCGTGTCCCTTGTTCCATATCCCACACAATCACGCATGTGCTCCTAATGCAAAGCTGGTCTCTTTGTCAGCCTGATCACTTTCCCTCACTAAACCCACGTGTCTCATCTCTCTCTTTTTTTTTTTTCTTAACGTTTATTTATTTTTGAGACAGAGAGAGACAGACCATGTACGGGGGAGGGTCAGAGAGAGAGGGAGACATGGAGAATCCGAAACAGGCTCCAGGCTCTGAGCTGTCGGCACAGACCCCGACGTGGGTCTTGAACTCACAGACCGTGAGCTCATGACCCGAGCTGAAGTCGGACGCTCAACCGACTGAGCCACCCAGGCGCCCCATCACACGTCTCATCTCTTAAGGGGACATATGTCATCATCACTACACACAGTCACATGGGATTCATTTGACACATTTGAACATTCCAAAGTGAAGTTTTTAAAGGAATGGTGAATTCTGTATTTGTTAAAGTTACTTTTTGAGAAGAGTTTTTCTTTTGTCCTGTTGACAGAAATGTATAATGTTTCTTTTACATTTGTATGAAATTTAGTTTGCCAACCCAGACTTTATGGAGTCCATCTCGGATGTCGTTGATGAAGTAATACAGAACTGCCCCATCGACGTGCGCCGCCCGCTGTATAAGGTATAAGCCGCTCGGGTAAGGTGCTTTGACCTCGTTTCAGCACACGTCCCCATTTCACTCTTGTTCGATAGGCTTTGTTCAAGGCCACTGTGGCAGTAAACTATTTTTCTTAGAGGAGTGGGGATGACCTAAATGTCTGGAAATAGTCTCATTAACCAGAAATATTTAATGTGAATATTCTAGTATCTTCTTATCTGGCAAGCTGTGTTAAGTTGGGCAGTCTTAACCACAGGTACTGATGGGAAGATAAAAGCGATATTTCTCCTCATGCTTTTTGTGAATTCCACTCGTCTTGTTTCATGCATATTTAGTTCGGTGTCAAATGAGGTGTTGTCGGGAGAAGGTAGAGCCTGAGACGAAGCAAAGAGAAAATGCTCATGTAATATTTTCTCCAAAGTTCTGTTTTATAAGGAGTTTTGAAACTTGAAATGACAAAAAGCTAGCCCGTGTGATTACAGGATAAAGAAATATGGCTGACAGCCACGTGCTGGGAGCAGAAGGTGGTGGTCGGGTGGCCTTCAGTGTCAGTTAGCGTCTGCCTGAGTGTGTCACCCCATCGGCTGTCTGCCTCACACTTTATCCCGCCTTCCTCAGACTCCAGTACTTCACGCGAGAGAGGAGGGAATCAGGCTCAGCACTGCACGTGAGAGAGGAGGGAATCAGGCTCAGTTGAGGGGGCTCATTGCTAAATTTTGTTTCATCTGCAGTCTTTGAAGAGAGTGAGGTAAATCAATGTCAGTTCAAATGAAAAGATGTCAACAGTGTGTATTGTTTAGTGAGAAAGCAAGTTATAAAATTTACATATAGTATTACGTCATTTTATGTAAAAATGGAGTTCTTAGTTGCATATGAGAAAAGGATTTGAATGATTACACAATATTGGGGGTGAGGAATGGATTTTACTTTCTGCTTTTTGTGTTTAAAATTATTAGAAATTTTATGGTTAACAAATTTTTTTTAAGTTTATTTATTTTGAGAGAGCACACAGTGGAGGAGGGGCAGAGAGAGAGAATCCCAAGCAGGCTCTGTGCTATCAGCACGGAGCCTGACGTGGGGCTCAAACTCATGAACCGTGAGATCAGGACCTGAGCCAAAGTCGGATGCATAATCGACTGAGCCACCAAGGTGGCCCAACAGATGTTATCTTTATTATTTGGAAAAATTCACTATATAGACAACTTTTATGGGTAAAAACAAGTTATAATTCTATTTTTATTTGTTGCATTTTCTTTACATCTCTCTCCTCCAGTAAAGTGTGCAAGAAAAGGGAAACAAGACGGATGGCAGTATTGAGGCTTCATCTTTTTATTGTTGACGTAGCACGCGGCGTTCTTCCCACTTGTTACTCTCCCCCCACACTAGCTGTGTCTTCTCATCCGTGAAAGTGAGGAGCAGGTGTCCACTGTTTAGTCTTCATTGCACCGTAACGGGAATGCAACTCGTGCGGCAGTTACGGATCGCTCGAGATACGGGGCGAGATTTTTCTCTGCACAGTTTAGTTCACATTCGGTGGATTGAGAGGATTCTCGAAGAAGAAATGGCCTTTGGAGAGTGTGTGGACTGAGCCCCAGACATGGGAGAAGGAGGTACCCGGGCGAACTGGAGCAAATCGGTCTCAGGCTTTCTTTGGTCCTGCTTTGTGTGTCTTGTCCCAGGACAGGTTCCTTAACCTCTGTGACTTGAACTGGCAAGGTTGGGCAGGGGTGACAGAAAAGATGAGACGGTCTTTCCTTTTACCACGCTAACCTGCCCGGGGTCACCTGAAGGGGTTGGCCTCTTGTCTCTTCCCTTGTAGGGTGCCTGGTCCTTCTCTTCTGACCAGTAATTGCACTGGGATGCCACTTTCAGGCATGGAAGTTTTAAGTGGCTAATAACAGAGTCATCGGAGCGAAGGAGGATTAGAAGTGGGAGAGGATATGATTTTCCAAAGTGGAGGAGGGAAAACAGGTTTTGGGGGCTGGGAACGAGAGAGTCTGCAGAGGTGGCTCAGCTCCCGGCACTTTGCCTCCTCACCACTAGGGGGATCTAGCCTCCACTTCCGATGCTTTCTGGACGCTTCCAGGTGACTTTTCCTGTAGCCATCACAGTAGCTACACATGCAAGTCCCTGCTTACGTTTTGTCTCCTAAATTGAGTGTCCTTCTGCTGTCACCAGTAGCTGTGGGCCGGTCGGGCCTGGGAACACAGAGTGAGAGGAGATATTGGATAGTTCCATCGCCTCAGGGTCATCCTGGTGGGTGAGGTCCGTGGGGAGAACTTCCCTTGGTGCTGGTGGCCGTGCACACCCACTCACTGGGCCACAGGCTGGAGGAGGTGAGCACAGAGCCTGGTGTCGAGGGGCGGGCCGGTGATGGGATGTGGAGGGTGCAGTGCAGCCCGGGGAGGGTCAGGACCGGCAGCGGGACAAAAGCAGGGCGTTAGCCCAGTTACTTGCGTTTTCCAACATTTGTTTTTTTTTTTTTTAAATGTTTTTTTTTCCAACGTTTATTTATTTTGGGGACAGAGAGAGACAGAGCATGAACGGGGGAAGGGCAGAGAGAGAGGGAGACACAGAATCGGAAACAGGCTCCAGGCTCTGAGCCATCAGCCCAGAGCCCGACGCGGGGCTAGAACTCACGGACCGCAAGATCATGACCTGGCTGAAGTCGGACGCTTAACCGACTGCGCCACCCAGGCGCCCCCCAACATTTGTTTTAAAATAAATTTTTTTATTAATGTTTATTTATTTTTGAGAGAGACAGAGACAGAATGAGAGTGGGTTAGGGGCAGAGAGAGAGGGAGACACAGAATCCGAAACAGGCTCCAGGCTCTGAGCTGTCAGTACAGAGCCCAACACGGGGCTCAAACCCACAAACCGTGAGGTCAGGACCTGAGCTGAAGTCGGACGCTTAACGGACCGAGCCACCCCGGGCGCCCCTCCCAACATAGTTTTAAAATCTCAGATTTCTGTCAGCACTGTACTCGGGAAGTTGGAGAAAGTGATTGAGCTTCTCAATGTAATTTTTTAAATGATAGGAAATCTCAGATTTCCTTTTTTTGGTTAATTTGTTCTCCAGGTGCCCCTTACCTTGTTCAGAAACAGCCTGGGCGTCTCCGTCTCCGAACAGGTTTCTCTTGAAGAAATCGTGTTATTTGTAGACTTTAAATGATCATTTCATAAGTAGCCACGGCTCCTTTGTTGAGTGCTGATACGCGTTGAGAACTGGGTTAAGCATGTTCCTCACAGCCGTGGCCTGGGGCGGCTGCGGTTTCTCTCCCCATTCCGCAGACGGACCCGAGGAGGCTGCTGGCTCCAGGCAGCCCTGCTGTGTCCGGTGCGGCCCGTCACGCGCAGGCTGTTGGTCTTTCCCTCCTCACACACATTCCTGGAGGACGATGATATCCGCCTTTACAGATCAGAAGACTGAGCTCTGAGAGCAGTTGGGGGCACGTGAGGTCACCGAGCTGCTGAGTGGCGCGGTCGGGTTTGGAGTGCAGGCCGTGTCCCACATCTTGGAAAACTCACGAGTGTTTCATCACGTGACGCAGGATGATCCTCCAAAGAGAAATTGCCTCCCTGACCACGTCACCTTTGGGCTTGTCGTTTCTCCCCTGTGGTCTTGGGAAGGGTTTAGTTGGCCGTGGTTGTCGCATTTGTGCCGAGTGCGTCTCACGTTTTATCAGCCACACAAGTTTCTCCGTGGCCTCTGCAGTGTCATCGCGGCCTCGCAGTTGGCTTAGGATTCGGGTAGGGTTGAGAGGGGGAGGCTCCATGCCCTGTGGGGAAAAGAGGGACACAGATGGGACCGCACCCCCTTGTCCCTTTGTAAGATATCAGGGTGGACTAGAATATGTTACCGGAAAACTTAACCCTGATACCTATGTCTGCTCAGGGGACACGTCCGGTGGAGGGTGGCAGGCCACGGGCAGCACTGTGACGCGGCCAGCTCTACCACCAGGCACTGGGGGTGGGCGGGGCGATGGAGGGTCTGTGGGCACCAATGCCTCTGCCACGGCCACCGTGAAAGGAACTTGTTTCTAGAACACGGGGCTCGATGGGCATTGAAGCTCCGTGTAGAGGCCTGGGGGTACCTGCCAGGCACTGGCTGTCGTAGCGCTTCTCCCTCATGGGGACTTTTCTGCAAAGGGCCAGACGGTGAACGCTTGTGGCTTTTCAGGCCATTCGGTCTGTGTTGCGTTTCTTCGGTCCTGCCCCAGCAGCCGTAGGCGACGTGAGCGACTGGAGGTGCTGTGTCCTGGGAGCTGGGTCCGTTGCAGGCACGAGAGAGCCAGGAGCCCGGCCCCGACAGCGTCCCGATGGGCCCTCCGGCCTGCGTGTTTGCTTACTGGCGGCCGCTGCTGCCCTCGGGAAGCTGACTGTCAGGCCCTTTTCACTTTCGGGCTGCTCGGCCGGTGCTTGCTGAGCTTTCCCTGCTGTCACCCCTTGTGGGGCCGTGAAGGGCTCTCCTGGGGCTTTGTGGTTCAGATTCACCCTGTTCTTTTGGTCCCCCTCCACTGCCCCTCCTCCTCGTCAGGGTGGCCGTGGCCTTGTCACGGAGAGAGCCGCCAGCCGGCGTCTGTGTTGGGGAAGTGCGCACACGTGTGGGCTTGTAGGTTTACGAAAGTTGCCTGAAGTCTCTCAGTTGGAAGATACGCTGCGAAAACTTGAGGGGAGCACGCGGTGGCCCCGCTCCAGGGAGCTGCCGGGTCAGTGTCTGGGGCCGCGTGCGCTTCCCTCCTCTCTTGCTCCTCTGCCTCCCCGCCCGGCCGGCTCGGCGGCCCCTGCACCTGCCCCGGCTCCAGCAGGACGGAGAGACCCGGACCCAAGTAGGAGACACGGTCCGGACCGCGGAACTCAGGACTGGGAAGGAGGTGGTGCGTGTGCCGAGCCCTGGAGGATTAGCCGCGTGGGTGCGCTGCCCCTCCGGGGTGTGGGCGCTGGGCTCCTGAGCCGTGGCCGCCGTGCGCCGTCCCTGCAGACCCCACAGCCTCACACGGGCGGCTGTGGGACCCTAGACACCCAGCAGGACTCTAGGTGCCCTGAGGGTCTGCCCTCGGCTTCAGGGGAGGCCGTCTTCCCCTCACCCAGCTCGCTCCTCGCGGGGCCGTCTAGACCGGCCAGGCCAGGACTGCTGTTTACCAGGCCCAGCCTCAGTCACCGCGGGTGGTTTCTGGGGAGGAGGAGAGCAGGAAGAGGCTTACTTTGGGCTCTGTTGGAAGCGCCTGAGACCGTGCTGGCCATTGAGCTAGCACCTTGCTCGGGCTAGTAGGCAAGAAAGCAGAGATGGTGGGAGAATGAGAATGATAGGTGGCTTTGACAATTTAGAATCTTTAAAAAGGCAAAACAATTTTTTAGACAAAAGTAGTCATAATCTAAGTTTTTATTTCATTCTGGCCTGTAGAGTAGAAGGGTAGGTATTTACGTGCCTCCCTTTCTAGTTCAGCTGCTACGTTATGGAGGCGGGAGGCTGGAGGGGTGCTCGTGTGAGGGTCCAGTCTTGGTAGTCCCGTGGTTTCCCCCAAAGACCAAGTTATGACAAGGAGCAGGTGCTTCTGGAAACAAGTTTTCATCCCTGGCCACCACGCCAACACCTCCAGAGCGTTACAGCATACACATGCCTGGGTCTCTGTCCAGGGATTCTGATATAATTGGCCTGGGCATCTGGATTGTAAAAGCTTCCCAGATGATTCTAAGGCTCAGCGAAATGAGAATCACTGTTAGCAACTAGTTCTCTTCTGGATTAGTCAGTGTTTTGTGACTTTTATGCTTTACTTGAGGGCAAAGCCACTTTGAGTTGCTTTGTAGTGCAATTAAATGTCTTCTATGTCTGAATTCTGTGTATCTGGTATCTGGGTACCTGCTAACTTCAGGACTCCATTGTCGTTCAGTTAGAGGATGTGGGTGTGTATGAGAGGTGGTTCTTGTCTTCCAAGACAAGAGCTTCAAGAGCTTCCAAAAGCCACAAATAATACCGAGACAATTTGAATGGAACCCCTGCAAGCTAAATGTCATTCAAGTGAGTCATGAAAATTCTGGTAATTGAGGGAAGGGGCAGATTGCATTTAATGAGAGGGGATCATGAAAGCCTTCAGAGGTGGCGGTTGAGCAGAGTCTGAGGTTCGGCCTGTGGAGATGAGCGGGGAGGCCGGCGGGGGAGGGCACTTCACAGGTAGTGGTGGGAGAGCAGGGCACGTATTTCGGAAATCCGTTTTGCGGGGCACCTGGGTGGCTCAGTCGGTTAAGCGTCTGACTTCGGCTCAGGTCATAATCTCACGGGGTTTGAGTTCGAGCCCTGTATTGGGCTTTGTGCTGATAGCGTGGAGTTGGCCTGGGATTCTCTCTCTCTCTCCCTCTCTCTGTCCCTCCCTCACTCATGGGTGCATACGCTCACGCACTCTCCCCCCCCCCCCCCCCAAATAAATAAATAAACTTAAAAAAAGAAATCTGTTTTGGGTGGATTCTCAGGTGGTATTGAAGGCAGTCAGAAACAAATCTAGGAGGGAGGGCAGGCAGGGCTAGTGACAAGATCTTGTTAAACGTGCCTTAGCGGTGGGTTGGGAGCTGTTAAGAAGTCTTATTACGTTTGTCAGGCAGGTGCGAATACGTCTTGAAACGGTTCAAGGAATGATTTTTCTGTAACAAACTGTTTGAATTGGGTATACGTATTTTAATTATGGTACGGCCTTTTAAATCAGGAGGCACGTTGCAGAGTAAATGAATTATATTTATTATATTTGTTCTTAATGTTGAATCAGTTCAAATATCTTTAGTATTTGAGAGAGAGAAAAATACATATTTTAGGATACTGTTTTTTTTCCCAGCCCTTTTCAAAATAGGCCTCTTATTCAGATGAAGTCCTGATTCAAGTCTGACACATGAATAGAGAAAAGGCAGCTGCTGTGTTTGGGGCAGGGCGGTGGGCAGAGAAGTTTCCAGAGCTCTGCTGGTTCAGCCCTGACTCTGTGCCTGTATCCCCCATAACCCTCAGCGGTGTCTCCTGCGGACGTCTCCGGAAGTGCACGGTTGTAGTGTCACCTGGGAGAGACAGCGACGCCCACCCCTGGACTTTGAGTAGCTCACTGCGACCGGAGTGGGGGAGAAATGGGTGACGGTGTCCCCCAGACAGCGCTGAGTGCGTGTTCACCCAGCACCCGCACAAGGCCAGGCCACTGGCGACACAGATGGGCAGACCGCCATCGCGGGGTGCGGTGGGCTGTGAGGGCACAAGGGGCGCTCCCTCCGACGGGGTGCGAGGGAGGCTCCTGGTGGGCAGCGTCTGAGCCCATGTTCTCGGCACACTTTTCTGCCATGGTGGACACGTTCTGTATCTGTGCCCTTTAGCGCAGCTGCCACTGGCTGTAGTGGCTGCTAAGCCCTTGGAACGTGACTGGTGCGACCGAGGAACAGCATCTAGAGTTTGTTCACTTAAAATTTAAGCACAAACGGCCACGCGTGGCTGCTGGCTGCTGGGACTCCCTCTGTGTCCCGAAGGCTGGTATGGCGTCCTGGTCAGCAGGCGGGAAGGGTGTTCGGCTGGTGGACGTAGTCTGTTTGCGGGGCCAGGGGAGAAGGACAGCAGGGCATTTGTGTGTCCGGAGGGCCTCCCGCATCTCGACCTGACACTGAAGGGTGGGGGCTGCGCGCGCGGGGCCCACAGGAGGGGGCGCTGCGGGCGGCTAGTACTGAGTGGGTTTGGAGGGTGGTGTGGTGGGTCTGGAGGGAGGGGCCTCGTGTGGAGTCAGCTTACCCTAAGGGCATTGACGGTTTTACGAGGGGGGGAGACACAATCCAGTTCAGGTTTTAGAAGTGCTGAAGAAGTGATGGGGCCAGAAAGGCCGCGGGCCGGGTGGGACGGCACCCAGGCTGGGGAAGCAAGCGGTGGCAGACAGGGCAGAGGGCGGGCGGGCGGGCGGGTGGAGAGAGAGGAGACAGGCTCCACGGTGTCTGATGATGTTCCGATGAGGCCGGTTTCTTGCACATCTGGGACGACGGGGATGTCATTACCAGGGTAGCAAATGCAGGAGAAGGGGAGCCCACTGAAGGGTCACAAGACGAGTTCCAGCTTCCAGTGACGTGGACTTGGATCATGGGCTGTGGAGGATCAAGAAGACCGGAGGATCATCGGTGTCACCAAGGGAGAGAGTGCCGGTGATGAGACAGGAAGGTCAGATTGTAAGGGGCGGGCAGAGGAGGGGGGGGCCAATGAGGCCATCAGTCAGGGTCTCCTGAGGGACAGTCAATAGGATATCCCCCCTCTGTCTCTATCTGTATGTCTGTGTGTGTATATATCTCTATATCTGTGTCTTTACCTGTCTGTGTATCTAGACGTGTTTATATCTATCTGTGTTTATATCTATGTATCTATTTTTGTATATCTATATATATCTGTGTATCTATAGCTATATATGTATGCTTATATATCTATAACTATACATCTATATCTCTATATATTTCTATATCTGTAATCTATATATCTCAATATCTCTACCTCTAGATTTCTAATCATCTATATATGTATATGTATTTATGTATCTCTATATATCTATATTTCCGTATGTCTATATCTCTGTGTCTATGTATCTATATCTCTATCCCTGTATGTCTATATCTACCTAATCATCTATCTAATCTTGCTTTAGTTCTCTATAAGATTTATTGTGAAGAACCGTCCTGCTTTCAGACCGGCAGGTCCAGAATCCACAGGGCAGGCCAGCAGGCTGGAAACCCAGGCAAGAGTTGGCGCCGTAGCCTTAGTGACAGGCTTCCGTCCACTCCAGCAACCTCAGTGTTTGCTCTTAAGGCGGGTCTTCATCCGTGCGAGTGAGGCCCATGCACGTCACCGAGGGTGCTCGCTACGTTAACCGCATCGACGAAATACCTTCACAGCGGCACTTGGGCTAGTGCTGATGAAGTCGCCAGTGCTGTAGCCAGGCCGGGCCGACTCATAAAATTAACCATCACAGAAGCGTAGAGGGAGTAGCTGAAGAAAGAAGAACGAAAACTCTGGGGGTGCCTGAGCGGCTCAGGTCATGATCTCACGGTTGGTGGGATCCAGCCCCGTGTCGGGCTGTCGGCTGCCAGTGTGGAGCCTGCTGGGGATTCCCTCTCTCTTTCTCTGTCTCTCTGTCTCTCTCTCTCTCTGTGCGTGCACATGTGCGTTTTCTCTCTCTCTCTCTCTCAAAAAAGAAAACTGTGGAAGGCAAGGGAAGACAGCTGTTATCAGCCTGGTCAGGTGATGCTGATGAAGGTGGAGAGGTGGCCGTTGGGCTCTCAGAGAAGAGGCCAGATGACAGCACCTGCAGGGAATAGAGGGCTCACAAGGGGGAGAGAGGATGTGCACTCTTGTGAGACATTTGTCATCAGTTGTTTCGTCCCCCAGATCAGGCAGCTGTCTAGAGCCAACCCCGGAGAGGCACTTGGATTTTCTCAGGGACACTGGGGGGCATCCTGCAGCCCTTATTTCCATATTTCACAAACAGGCTTGTTCAGACTTTGCTGGGATTGCAGTCTCTGGGTTCCATCTGAGTCCAGAAGCTCTCGTCCCTAAAGAGGGCCAGCCTTTCAAGAGTACAGTGTATGGGTCGTTCCCAGGAGCTTCTGACGGAGTTTTCTCACCTGCAGTGAGTGGCCGGGCGGAGACTCCCCTGGGAGCATTTTACTTTGTGCTGCAGCAAACCCAATGAACCAGGAACGTGGGTTAAAGTTACACAGGATGGTGGGTAGGTGGCAGTGTATGTCTGTCAAACTGAGTTAAGATGAGATTAGAGTCTCTAGCACGGAATCTGCTAGCATGACAGAAATGGGAGTTTTTGTCATGCTTTATTTTTTATTTTATTTTATTTTATTTTATTTTATTTTATTTTATTTTATCTTATTTTATTTTTTTATTTTTTATTTTTTAATTTAAAAAAAATTTTTTTTTAATGTTTATTTATTTTTGAGACAGAGAGAGACAGAGCATGAACAGGGGAGGGGCAGAGAGAGAGGGAGACACAAAATCGGAAGCAGGCTCCAGGCTCTGAGCCATCAGCCCAGAGCCCGACGCGGGGCTCGAACTCACGGACTGCGAGATCATGACCTGAGCCAAAGTCGGACGTTCAACTGACTGACCCACCCAGGCGCCCCAATTTTATTATTTTTTTAAACATTCATTTTTGACAGACACAGAGTGTGAGAGGGGAGGGGCAGAGGGAGAGAGGGAGACAGAGACTGTGAAGCAGGCTCCAGGCTCTGAGCTGTCAGCACAAAGCCCAACGTGGGGCTCAAACCCTGAACCACGAGATCATGACCTGAGCCAGAGTCGGATGCTCAACCGACTGAGCCTCCCAGGAGCCCCATAACTTTGTCATTGTTAATGCCATATTAGGTATTAATTAATGGAACTTACTGGTAATACATACCGTATTTCCATTTTTCTGAGTGAGGCTTCAGGTGGCTAACCGGTTATGTGCAGTGTTACAATGGCACGTGCTGCAGTGGCCTTTCCTAGCATAAAGACAGGGCCTTTCTGTTTTTAGAGGTATTGTGTAATCGAGACTTCTATTTGACATCATGAAACAAACATTTGTGCGGCCAGGTAAGGCATTATTATGATTGCTGAGGGCTCCTGAAAAACCCAGGCAACACAGTGAGCTGAATAAATGGATCGTGCGGTCACCTTGAGTGAGAGGCGTGCTGTGCAGCTAGGATTCGTGGCCATTTAGCAAGTCGAGCCTGCGTCGTGCATACAAATTCAGTCTAGAAAATTTACACTCTGTAGATGAGCAGAGATTATGATTTCCAACTTAACATGCATTTAGAAAGTTTGAAAAATACCAAAATCTTCAATAAGGAAAACAAGTCAACACAATAGGGATGCCCACTGTCACCACTGTTGTTTACCATAGTTTTGGAAATCCTAGCATCAGCAATCACACGATAAAATGAAAGAAAAGGCATCAAAATTGGCAAAGAAGTCAAACTTCCACTTTTCACAGATGACATTATACTCTGCATGGAAAACCCAACAGACTCCACCAAAAGTCTTCTAGAACTGACACGTGAATTCAGCAAAGTTGCAGGGTACAAAATCAATGTACAGAAATCGGTCGCATTTTTATATACCAATAATGAAGCATCAGAAAGAGAAATAAAGAAACTGATCTCATTTACAGTAGTACCAAGAACCGTAAAATACCTAGGAGTAAACCTAACCAAAGGTGTAAAAGATCTGTGTGCTGAAAACTATAGAAACCTTATGAAGGAAATTGAAGAAGATACAAAGAAATGGAAAAACCGTCCGTGCTCATGGATTGGAAGAAAAAATATTGTTAAAATGTCAATACTACCCAAACCTATCTACACATTCAATGCAATCCCAATCAAAATTGTACCAGCATTCTTCTCGAAACTAGAACAAGCAATCCTAAAATTTGTATGGAACCACAAAAGGCCCCGAATAGCCAAAGTAATTTTGAAGAAGAAAACCAAAACAGGAGGCATCACAATCCCAGACTTCAGCCTCTACTACGAAGCTGTAATCATCAAGACAGTATGGTATTGGCACGAAAACAGACACATAGACCAATGGAACAGAGACTCCAGAATTGGACCCACAAATGTACAGCCATCTAATCTTTGACAAAGCAGGAAAGAGGATCCAATGGAAAAAAGACAGCCTCTTTAACACATGGTGCTGGGAGAACTGGACAGCAACCTGCAGAAGAATGAAACTAGACCACTTTCTTACATTATACACAAAAATAAACTCAAAATGGATAAAGGACCTGAATGTGAGACAGGAAACCATTAAAACCCTAGAGGAGAAAGCAGGAAAAAACCTCTCTGACCTCAGCTGCAGCAATTTCTTACTCCACACATCTCGAAAGGCAAGGGAATTAAAAGCAAAAATGAACTATTGGGACCTCATGAAGATAAAAAGCTTCTGCACCACAAAGGAAACAATTAGCAAAACTAAAAGGCATCTGACAGAATGGGAAACGATATTTGCAAATGACATAACGGATAAAGGACTAGTATCCAAAATCTATAAAGAACTCACCAAACTCCACAACCGAAAAACAAATAATCCAGAAAGAATTGGGCAGAAGACATGATTAGACACTCTTCCAGAGAAGACATCTAGATGACCAACAGGTACATGAAAAGATGCTCAACGTCACTCCTCATCAGGGAAATGCAAATCAAAACCACACTGAGATACCACCTCACGCCGGTCAGAGTGGCTAAAATGAACACATTGGGAGACTAGAGATGCTGATGAGGATGTGGAGGAACGGGAACCCTCTTGCACTGTTGGTGGGAATGCAAACCAGTGCAGCTGCCGTGGAAAACAGTGTGGAGGTTCCTCAAAAAATTAAAAATAGATCTACCCTATGACCCAGCAATAGCACTGCTAGGAATTTACCCAAGGGATACAGGAGTGCTGATGCATAGGGGCACTTGTACCCTAATGTTTATAGCAGCACTTTCAACAATAGCCCAATTATGGAAAGAGCGTAAATGTCCATCAACTGAGGAATGGATAAAGAACGTGTGGTTTATATATATATAATGGAATACTACTTGGCAAGGAGAAAGAATGAAATCTGGCCATTTGTAGCAACGTGGATGGAACTGGAGGGTATTAATGCTAAGTGAAATAAGTCAGAGAAAGACAGATGTCATATGTTTTCACTCACACGTGGATCTTGAGAAACTTAACCGAAGACCATGGGAGAGGGAAAGGGAAAAAAAGTTACAAACAGAGAGGGAGGGAGGCAAACCATAAGAGGCTCTTAAATACAGAGAACAAACTGAGGGTTGATGGGGGGTGAGGGAGAGGGGAAAATGGGTGATGGGCATTGAGGAGGGCACCTGTTGGGATGAGCACTGGGTGTTGTATGGAAACCAATTTGACAATAAATTATATTAAAAAAATAAAACGAGTCAGTTCTCTGTAATTATTGCTTATTGCTTTGACTACCTTTCCTTTTTATGTCTTTGAAATGTGAATAGGTAGATATATCATGCTGCCTTTATATTTTGTATCCTGTGCATTATGTTGTGAACATTTTCTTAAGTTAACATTCTTTAAGAACATTATTATTATTATTATTTATTTTTTTTAGAGAGAGCACGCGTGAGTGAGGGAGGGGCAGAGAGAGAAGGAGAGAGAGAACCCCAAGCCCAGACACGGGGCTTGATCCCACAACCGTGAGATCATGACCTGAGCTGAAAGCAAGAGTCTGACACTCCATGACGGAGCCACCCCGGCGCTCCCCAAAACATTATTTTTAATGTGACCTAATGCTCCATCCTTTGTTTTTGTCAGTATCGGACTCATTTCTTGCATTAAGCTTTTGATACTTTTGTGGCTTAGGTCAAGATCTTTCTTCCCAGGACGTAGTCTGACATTCCGGGTGGTGGGTCGCTGGTGAACCTTTCTGAGCAGGCCGGTTCTGACGGGAGGGTTTGTGCTGCCTGGCGGCAGTGCCCATCTGGGTCACCGGGTCTGGGATCGCTCTGGATTTCCAGTTGAAATCCTGCGTGGGCCTGCAGGAGGCCCTGGTTGGGAAGGTGTCCCCAGAGCGGAGCTGACGGTGGGGGCTCCGACCCAGGACCCATTCGTTGAGCAGTACTTACCGGTAGCTGCTATGTGCCGGTCATTGTTCCGGGTGCTGTGGGGTCAGCTGTGACCGAAGCAGGAAGAAATTCCCTGCCATCATGCTGGTTACACTCTTGTGGGGCATTCGACAAAAATAAACAAACAGGTAAAATGCATACGTGCTAAGGAGGAAGGCCTGGCAATAGTTGGGGAATGAGGATTTAGTCTCCACTAGGGGGTGGGTGCCGTGGGGCCCTGACTTGCCATTTCCATGTGTTGTGAAGTATTGCTCTTTTGTTTTCTTCCCCCCAACCTTTTAGGGATGTGAAGGCGATTCTCCGCTCATAGGTTGTACCAGAAGAGTCGGTGGCCCAGTCTTGGCCCCCGGAAGGAGTTGCCAACCCCCAGTCTCAGTCAGTGGCCGCCCTGGAGTTATGCAGCGCACAACCTGCGTAGCAGCCTGGGTCTCGCGAAGTGTAGGGAGGGCTTTGTCTTAGGCCCTGAGAGAGCTGAGAAGCCATCGGAGGGGTTTGGGCATGGCGGTGACACGACAAGACATGTTGTAACTTGATGGTCATGACTGCCATGTTGGAAGCAGGGGACAGGGGTCAGGACTGAAGTCAGGAACCAGCTGGGAGGTTCCCTCGGCACCCAGCAGGACACAGTCATGGGGGTCGTGGGGAGCGGTCGGGTTTCGCCATACTTCGGGGGTGGAGCCATCGGGGTTTTGGGAAGTAGAAGTGCAGTGTGAGAGGAAGAGCAGTGAAGGCGTGACTCAGCAACCAGAAGGAGACGCTGTCATGAACTAGGCGGAGTGCCCGTGGCGTCATCGCCAGTCAGATCCAGGAGGGCTTCCTGCCACGTTCCAGTGGTGGTGGCCGGTTCCGTGACCTGCTGTTTTATGCGCACCTTCCAAAGACCTGCGGCTCTGGTTGCGCAGCGGGAGACAGGAGTTCCTGCCACATGTTGCAGAGTTCTCTTGATAGTTTTGAGTTTTGATAATTGTGTTTCAGCCCAATTGGTTTCCTTTGTAATCCTGCACATTTTATGCCTTTAAGAATATGATCATGGGGGCGCCTGGGTGGCTCAGTCGGTTGAGCCTACGACTCTGGTTTCGGCTCAGGTCATGATCCCAGGGTCGTGGGATCAAACCCTGGGTTGGACCCCGAGCTGAGCGTGGAACCTGCTGGGGATTCTCCCTTTGCCCCTCTCCCCTGCTCACGCTCTCTCTTACTCTCTCTCCCTCTAAAGAACAAACGACACAACAACATTATTGTGGGGAGGGGTGCGTGGCTCACCGAGGTCCAGACCTCCTGCCCTAGCAGCCCCTCCCACTCTTACCTGCAGCCGCCCTCCCTGGACACCTGAGGACGCCTCCGCCTGAACGTCACTCTTGCGGTCCCCCCTTGCTATGGCATCCAGTAACAGTCAGCCTAGAACAGGCCGTTACTTCTCAAAGCTGTCTTAAGAGGCCCTCTGCACCCTGCTTGTGTCCGCCCACCTTTCCTTTCTCCGCTCTCCTTGACAGAAGTCCTGTGCAGCTTTTCTGTGCACTTGTCCTCACCTTCTCACTTTGGTACCTCCAGACAGAACCTCACCCTCGTGGCTTTCCCCGTGCTGACCCTGTGCAGGGGGCAGGGGGCTGGGGTCCCGGACCCTCCCCTTCTGTGGCCCACCCCCTTCTGCCTCGCCACCCACTGCTTCCTGTGCGGGGTAGGTTGGGGGGGGGGTCCCGGACCCTCCCCTTCTGTGGCCCACCCCCTTCTGCCTCGCCACCCACTGCTTCCTGTGCGGGGTAGGATGGGGGGGGTGGTCCTGGACCCTCCCCTTCTGTGGCCCACCCCCTTCTGCCTCGCCACCCACTGCTTCCTCTGCAGGGTAGGTTGGGGGGGTGGTCCTGGACCCTCCCCTTCTGTGTCTGTCGGCTGCCTTCGTCACTGCTTATTCTCCGATGACTCCACGCTTGGTGCCTGCAGCCCAGACCAGGTCCTCTCCCATGTCCACGGGCGTCTGGCAGACCCTCGGACTCCGGGTGCCCTGAGCAGAGCGCCCCATCTGGCCCCGCAGACCTGTCACCATAGTTAGCGGCAGCTCCAGCCTTTCAGTTAGTTTTTAGGCCAGAAACTCTGGAAATCGGCTTCTTGGTTCCTTTTTTCTCTCAACTGCACATTCACCCCGTCATCAGGCTCTGCTGGTTTTGTTCTCAAAAGGTACGTGGAAGCGTCTCTCACTGCCACGTCCACTGCTGCCCCAGGTCAAGCCACTGTCGTTTCTCGCCAGTGCAACTAGAATAGTATCCTTAACTGGTGTCCCTTCTGACTTCAGTGTCAACGCAGTGGCCAGAGTGATACTGTTGACATCTCAGATCAGGCCCTGGGAGAAAAACCCTCCAGAGCCTTCCCAGCTCACTCGGGGTCCAAGCTGCTGGCCCTGGAAGGGCTGCACGGCTCCAGGTGACCTGGCGCGTTAATTTAGGAGCTCACATCACGCTCCTCCTGTCTGCCTTGCCTCACTCTGGACTCCTCCTTTCCTTCCTTGCTGTTTGACAAACACGCCAAGCACACTTCTACCACAGGGCCTTTTTACCTGCTGCCCCTTCCGCCTGGGAAATTCTTCCAGGTATCTACTTGACTCACTTCTTTGGTGCCTTCAAGTCCTCTCTTAAATGTTCTCTTCTAACGAGACTTCCTGACCAGCCTGCTAAAAATCACGTCTCCGCCCTGTCCCTTAAACGTCCTTGCCTTGTGTGTCCTGTGCACCACCTCCCTCTGCCGCGCCTGTTACTTTCCTCCGTGTGTATAGCCGGTCCGTTTTGACCTGTCAGGTTCAGCACTGACCACGGCGGGCTCTCAGTAAATGTTGCCGGGCGAACGCACAAGAGTACGTCGAGCTTGGGGAGCTCCGAGGCAGGGAAGGGGGTGCTGCCGGACCCGGAGGGAAGCGTGTTGGGGTTCTGGCACAGGTCCCACTGTGTGGAGGCAGGGAAGATCACAGAGCTGCGGAGGCCGTGTGGGCGTGACCATGAGGAGGCAGGGCAGACACTGGGGTGAGATCAGAGGGGTTTGGTGTGCACTCCTAAGGAGTTTAGCCTCAATTAAGACCAAATCTAGAGTCTTAGTGAAAAAAGTACTCAGAGAAGTAGGCTCAGTAAATATTTAACTGTTAAAGGAAACATTAAGTTCAAAATCGTATTTGTGGCTCAGTCAGTTGAGCGTCCGGCTTCGGCTCAGGTCATGATCTCACCGTTCATAGGTTCGAGCCCCGCGTCGGGCTCTGTGCTGACAGCTCGGAGCCTGGAGCCTGCTTGGGATTCTGTGTCTCCCTCTCGCTCTGCCCCTCCCCTGCTCGCACTCTGTCTCTGTCTCCCTCTCAAAAATAAACATTAAAAAACCGCTTATACAAATTCAAAATTGTATTTTAAGAGGTTCTGTTGACTGCTTTACAGTGAGAGTAGTGGTCTACACTGTTTCTTTTGTAACTTCGCATACGGTATTAGATAATTAGGGCACATTAAGATGCTTTCTCTGTGTTTGGTGCTCGGCTGTGAGCCTTCTGTCCTTGCTCGTGTGTTACGATAATTTGTTCCATGGGTCTGTTTCTTTTCTATAAGGGGTTTGACTTTAGAATATTAAAGTTTTATTATTTTTGGTGCCCTTAGAACAACGTTTACTCACTCTTCCAAGTGGGAATTGGTTTCTGATCCTTGAGGTAAATGTTGGTGTTTCTGAGGCACAGATTCATTGTAATGGGTGCTGTTGCTTCACTCTGAAATGAGATGGAGAGAATATATTTATCGGTCATTTCACCGATTTCTCTTTTTCTGTCTCTGTTTTTCTCTCGCTCTGAAAGCGAAAGAAGCACTAAACCAAACAGATGATGCCTGTGAGCGAGACATAAATGTCAGGATGGCTCTCTGGGCACTCACTTGGGTTGAAAATAGTAAGTCTGGGTAACACTGTACCTCTCTCGTAACGCCAGTTAGGAGACGGGTCCTGTTTGCACCCGGCTGGCCGGCGGCTCCCCGCCTCCCCCGGCCAGCATCTCGCGTCTGGCCTGTCGTCAGGAGTCCTGCCCGACATGTGTCGGGAGCCATTTCTCAGAGGAGAGTGGGTGATATGTCGGTAAGAAGGATGCGGTCCCGCAGAGGAATGGTGTGGCGGGGTGAGGGGGGGGGGGGGCCTGGCCGAGGGGCCGAGGGGCCGAGGACCAGCCTTGCGGTGGCACCTTGTGGCTCCTCATGTGGTTCATCTCTGGCATCTTCAGGGCGACACAGGCCCTGCCTGTGGACAGTGCGGACGGCCCAGGGGCTGCTGGTGCGGCGGGTGGGCCTTCTGGTCTCTTTATAAAAGAGCTTTTTCCATTCAAATTGTGCCTGGGGTGACGGGAAGGGTGTATTTTTGTAGTTGAATGTTGAGAAAGGTTTTCCTGGGTTAGTTAGGGAAATACTGAATTTTTGATTTCCTCTTTGTAACGTACAACCTGGTTGGTGATTGTAAGAATCTGCCAACTCCCGAGGGGCCGGGAAAGTGCCAGAGCTTTCCTCTAGTTCCTGCTGCTGTGGGTGTGGTGCTTTTCCTGCCACCGTTGTTCTCTGCTGTTAGGAGATGCTGTTGGTTGACCTTGGTTGCCCGCCCCTCCCGCCCCTCCCGCCACGCCCCGGGCAGGACTCCATTTCCCCTTCAGAGTTTCTTTACCCTGCGTCGATGGGGTGGTCCTCTGCTGTGTGTGGTGGGCACGTTGTTAGAGGCTTGATATCAAATCTTGTGGCCTCTCCGGAGCAGGGTCGCCGGGTCCTGGGGAGCCCCGTGTGCAGGAAGGCTGGGGCAGTGGCGCTGTGTGACCTGAGAAGGAAGACCCAGTAGGGAGCTCCGTTCGCGCTTTTGTGCAGATGGGTGCCAGGGCTGGAGCAGGCCCAGTGGGGGGCGTGGGGCACTGGGGACCGTCCCGCGGGGCCCGGGAGGGAGGGATGGCCCGTGCGCTCCCTGGGTCCGAGCCCTCCCCGCGGGGGCTACTCCACCTCTCTGGGCCTCAGGGTCCTCTCGGGCTGGGCCAGCGGGGCGGTAGCGTCCCCGAGTGACGCTGCTGCGGGCCAGGTGCGGGGCCTGCAACTCGGCGGACGCCCCTCCCGTGACTGCCGGCAGTGTTCCAGGTGCCATGCTGGCCCCATGGACAGCGCCTCGTGCCCCTGTGGGCTCCCACTGATGGCCTCTTCTCATCTTCAAGTTAAAGTTCCCAGGGGTCTTTCCCAGTTTTCTCTGCTTTCTTGTTGCAGCGGCTGCTGTTTTGGGGGTCGAGAGGGGCACACGTCTCTCTGGGTTTCTTAACACGGGAGCGGGGCTCTTAGTCTCGGTGCCAGGGATGCTGGGCCAGAGAATCCCGTCCTGCGGGGACCGTGGGAGTCTACTGCTGGGTGCCGGGGGCGTCCCACCCTCCCGTTCCTGACCCTGGCAGACGTCTCCGGACAGTCCCGGGTGCCCCCTGCGTGTGCATCGTCCCTGGTTGAGAACCTGTGCACTGGGGGGATGTGAGAGGACCGCCGTGCAGGAACTCCGTGGAAGTGGTCACTCCTGTTTGTGGCTCCTGAATTACTTGCTGGAGTCTTTTCCTCCCCTTTCCCCCTTTGTTCCAGAGCCGAGGAAAGCGACATCCTTCACTGTTGCCCCCACGGCCCCAGATGCTCGCCGGGGAGCCACCGCTGGCCGTGCGCTGTGCCAGTGACGCTACGCAGAGTGTGGGTGGGCCTGCCCTGCTCAGTCCCCAGTGTGTGTGTCGGGGGTACGGTCCCACCGGCGTCGTGAGGCCTCCGCGAGAGAGTGCCCGTGCCTGGGTCTGGCCCCAGGCCACGTGCTGCCCGTGTGTTACCTTCCTCGATTTCCGTACAGACCTCAGGAGAAGATGATTTGCCTGTTGGTCTCAAAACCAGCAGAGAAGAGTGTGAGCCCCACTGGGGCTGTTGCTCTGGCTCCAGTGGAGGGGGCACGGGCCAGCGCTCAGACCGGGAAGGGCCTGGACTGCCTGCTCCAGAAACAGGGTCGCTCACACGAGTGTGTGTTTACCTTTAGGATGCTGTTTTCGTGCTCTTGCCTCCTGTTCCTGTGGGGCGGGGGGGTCATGCAGAGCCCGGCTTTCTGCGTTGTGTAGTGTAAATGGCTGGTGTGTCTTCCTTTGAAAGCTGTGCCCTCCGTCCCACCCGGCAGCAGGCAGTGTGGCCGGGGAAGGCCATCACAGCAGGGTCGGCATGGGGGGGCTGTGGGTGGGTGTTAGGCTGCGGCCATCTAGGGGCAGCGGAGGCTGCATCAGTGGGACGCCCCTGCCAGGCAGCTCTGTTCTCAGCAGCCTTCCCATGTCTACATAGCAGCCTTCCCAGGTCCACACGGGGCCTTCGCATGTCTACACGGCAGCCTTCCCATGTCTACACAGCAGCCTTCCCATGTCCACACGGGGCCTTCCCATGTCTACATGGCAGCCTTCCCATGTCCACGTGGGGGCCTTCCCATGACCACTCGGCAGCCTTCCTATGTCCATTTGGGGCCTTCCCGTGTCCACTTGGGGCCTTCCTGTGTCCACGCAGCGCCTTCCCGTGTCCACGCGGTGCCTTCCCGTGTCCACGCGACGCCTCTCTAGCCTGGAGGTAGAGTTCACGTCCCAGGGAAACCCGTATCATAGGCAGAAGTGCAGCCTGCTAGAATGAGAGAGTCGAGAACAGCAGCCTAGAAGTGTCGCCAGGCAGAGTAAAGGCTCCAGTTTGGGCCTGCAGCTTCTGGTTAGGGGTGTGCAGTGTTACCGACCCCAAGTCGTTGCTGGGCTCCGGGACCCGCTGATCCCGTCACGCGTGTGTGGAGCATACGTGTGGACGTGCCCCCGGTAGCTCGGTGCTCAGAAGCCTAGGCAGGAGCCGAACACGAGAGAGAGACCAGTGCCCTGGCTGGGGCACTGCACACTTACCCCTGCGGCCCGGCGCCTCTGTCGTGGGTCTCCGTGAAGGAAGGTGCTTGCTAGTGGGGGGCATCCAAGTGGGGGTTGAGGACGACAGGTGTGTGTTCAGAGGCAGAAGGACAGGGTGGGCAGTTACGTGTAGGCGAGCGGGTTGAGATCCAGGGTTGGTCCTCTGTAAGTCTCTTGAGATTACTGGGTCACATTAGAATTTCTCGATTCCGAGCACAGCGTGGAACCGGGGTGAGGCCTGGAGCTTGCTCGGGGCCTGGGCCACAGAGCCCGTGTTTCTGCCGTCCACAGCAGCGCCTGGGAGTTACATGTTCAATAAACTTGGATTTGGCTCTACGCCTCCTTCCTCATGTGGGCGGAGTACATTAGGGCAGTGAGGGGTTAGAGACACCCGGCCTCCTGAGTGGGATCGCCCCCCTCTGGCTTCCTTGCTCCGTGCATCTAGGGGGCTGCCCGTTCAGCGGGTCCTCAGTTCACCGTAGCCCTTCCTCTATCACGTGCTGTTGCTTTTGTTTTAAAAAATTCAACTTGGAGATCTAATTTACTTACAGTAAAATAAACCCATTTTAAGTATGGTTTGAAGAGATTTGACAGGTTTACCTACCCGTATAATCAACACCACAGTTAAAATACAGAACATGACCGTCACCTGTACAAGGTCCCCTGTCCTCTCCCCGGCCGTCCCTGTCCCTCCCCAGCTGCTGGAGAGCACGGACCTCTCTGTCACTGCAGATCCGATCGGACTTCCCAGGGATGAGTGTGAGTGCAGTGCTACCAGCATGTCCTCTGTTTCTGGCTCCTTTTACTCGGTTTGTGCTTTTAAGTTGCAGGTTAATGTAGGTCATAACTTTTGTCCCAATTAGCACCTGCTGTAGGATACACTACAATGTGTCTCTCCCCCCCCCCCCCCCCGATATAATTTGGGTTGTTTCTAGTTTCTGGCTGCCACAAAACCTTCTGCACATTTGGGTACAAGTTTGTGTGGATATATGTTTTCTTTCCCTTGGGTAATTACCCAGGAGTGTGATTGCTTTATCATATGATAAATGTATGTTTAACTTTATTTATTTATTTATTGAGAGGGGGGCAAGTGAGCGAGGGGCAGAGAGAGAGAGAGAGAGAGAGAAGTGGGGCTCACCTGGGCTCGTGCTCACCCGCAGCCGGACTCGAGCCTACCTGCTGTGGGACTCGAACTCATGAACTGTGAGATCATGACCTGAGCCGCAGTCAGATGCTTAACAACTGAGCCACCCAGGCACTGTGTTTAACTTTATAAAGACTACCAGATGGTCCCCAAAGTGGTTGTGCCGTCGTTTATGCTTCCACTGACAATGTAGAAGTTTCATTCGTTCATATCTTAATCTGAACTTGGTGTGTAATGTATGATTTCGTATGATTCTAGTACAAGTGCTGTTGATTATCTTTTCATGGACTTATTGGTCGTTTGTAGATCTTTTGTGAAATGTGTGAATTTTTTGACTTTTTTTTTATTGGTTTATCTTATTGAGTTGTAAGAGTTCTTTTTATATGCTGGATACAAGTCCTTTGTCAGATATATGTATTGCAAATATTTTTTCCTACTCTGTGGCTTGTCTTTTTATTTTCTTAGTTGTATTTATTAACTTAATTTAATTTAATTTTTTTAAGTAATCTGTACCCCTGTGTGGGGCTCAAAGTCACGACCCCAAGATCAGGAGTTGCACGCTCCACCGACTGAGGCGGCCACGTGCCTCTCTTAGTGGTATCCCTGAAGAACAAAAGTTTTTCATTTTATGAAGTCCAGCCCATTTTTATCATGCTTTTTTTATGTGCTATGAAAGAAATTTTTGCCTACCTCAAAGCCATGAAGATTGAAAAAGCCAGAATTCTTCTGGAGGTTCTACATAGTTCTAGCTCTTACGTTTAAGTCTGATCCATTGTGAGTTCTGTGCACGTGAAGTTCGGTAATGAGCAAGTGCTCACGTCCTCCTATGGGCGTCAGTTTTTCTAACATCATTTCTTGCTTGAAAAAGACCATTCTCTCCCTATTAAAGTCCTTGGCAACTTGGTCTAAAGTCATTTGATCGCGTATATTTAGTGCCATTTTTATTATTGTGTGAATGAAAAATGGATCTTATGTATTATTTCTCTGAAGGCAACTCAAGACCTTGCAGTGCTTCTAAAGTCTCATAATGAACATTCATGTTCAGACTCTGGTGAATTATTTTTTAATTAAAAAATCCATTACAGAGATATGACAGATAATTGCAGTAACCCTAGACCAGGTCCGGGACTGGAGGGATAGAAATGCTATAAAGACTATTAATAGGTCAAGTGACAAAATTGGAATAGGAATAATAGATTAGATAGAAGTTTTGCATTCATGTAAGTTTATGAAGTTGACAGTAGTACTGTGGTAACGTAAGAGAATATTCCGGTTTTTAATAGACACATTCCTAAGTATTTAGGAGTAAAGGACCATGGTATACGTAATTTACTCTCAAATGATTAAAAAAGCGTGTGTGTGTGTGTGTGTAGAGAGAGAGTTTTTGAGTGCAAATGATAGAGCAGATGTGGTCAAGTGTTAGGTAACTCTGAATGAAGGTGTACCACTTTTGCTACCTTGAAATTACTTATTTTCAAATAAGTTTTTTCTTTTCAAATAAAAAATCCATTACGTCAACTTGTTGAATTAATATTTGCCTTTTCTAAAAAAGTAGGATTAAATGTATTAAAATAGTCATTAACTGATTTTTAAAAATTTTTTTTAAAAAAGCTAGGTTACTGTGCTTATCTTGGTTGAAATATAAATAGAAATGTATTTGAAAAATAAATGGTCATTCTAGATGTAATCTACCAAATTTTTTATGTATTTAAAAAAATTTTTTTAATATTTATTTATTTTTGAGAGACAGTGTGAGTGGGAAAGGGGCAGAGAGAGGGAGACACAGAGTCTGAAACAGGCTCCAGGCTCTGAGCTGTCAGCACAGAGCCTGACATGGGGCCCGAACTCACGGACCATGAGATCATGACCTGAGCCGAAGTCGGCCGCTTAACTGACTGAGCCACCCAGGCGCCCCATAAATTTTTTTAGGTATTTTATGATGATGGCTTGTGTTACAAATTCTGTTTCTGAAATCCAGCTTCGAGTTCTGTTGTGTAAACTGGCCTATTTGAAATTTTCTGATGATAGTTTTTATTTCCTTACAATACCTTTAAGTACCTAGTTTGATTGACATGTTTTAACATTATTACAGAGCCCTGTGCACCAGATCCCTTTGTATGTCTTAGTCAGGAAGACGGAATCACTGTTAAGTTCAGGCATCACTCCAGGGATTTAATGTCAATCCAACTTTGTTTTACCAAGTACTGTTTTGTATTTAATCTCTTTTCTGCCACAACAAAATCAACAGAAGAAGCCTTATAATCTGCAGGATAGAGATGATCTGTTCTAGGGAAGAAATGGGAAAGGATTCAGGGCGAAATCAGTATAGCCAGTACATTCTCACAAAGTGATGCTTAGTTCACCTTATCAATGAGAGCCATCCTGTCCATTGACTGTGGTCTTTGAGACCCATTTTGTCCACTTGCAATGGACAGTGAGAGCTATCTTGTCCACTCAGTGATGGTCAGTACGAACCATGTTGTCCACTTACCATCATCAATGAGAACCATCTTGTCCACTTGGCTTGGTCAATGTGAACCATCTTGTCTGTTTGCCATGGTCAACGAGAGCCATCTTGTCCACTTAACTGCGATCAATGAGAACCATCTATCCATTTGCCATGGTCAACGAGAGCCATCTTGTCCACTTAACTGCGGTCAGTGAGAGCCATCTATCCATTTGCCATGGTCAACGAGAGCCATCTTGTCCACTTACCATGGTCAATGAGAGCCATATCGTGTCCATTTACTGATGTCAGTGAGAGCCATGTCGTCCACTTGCCATGGTCAGTGAGAGCCATCTTGTCCACAGGGGGGACCCATTGGTGGTTTATCTCACCACTTGTCACTTTTAGTGTCTTAATTGACTTAGTTCAGGGACTTGCTTTTCTTCATTTCTAGTCCTACAGTGAAGTTAAATACACATTTACACACAGTATATTCTACTTCAGTAAATCTCATTACAACCTGGATCCAGACCACCCCTAATTTAGTCTTTTCAGTTCTGCTTTTTTATTATCTTTCTTGTTGCACATTGCTGTCATTTGCTGATTACTTTTGAGCTTATGCATTTGAAAATATGAATTTTCTGACTTCTCCAGAATGTTCTTGATAGATAGAACTATCTTAAATCTTGCCATTATCCGTGCGATATTTTCTTCAGGATTCTCTCTGTAGCATAGTTTTAAAGTTCACTGTTCTTGACCATGTTAACTGTGGTTGATCTAGACAGAACATAATGACTATGTGGATGGAGCTCCAAACCGTGATTTTGAGCTCATGTTTATTTCCCAATGAGGACATCCTAATTCCAGATAATAAGCAAAGCAATGGAAAAGAGGGTTGTCTTGTCTTTTACCTGTCATTGGGTTGTGACCTTGCCTCATAGATTCTCCTGATATGGACGCTTGCTTCTGAAAGGACTCAACTCTTTTTTAGGGGCCTGTTACATAGCTCTCATTAATGGTGGTGAGTGGGCACCTTGGAGGTGGGGGATCCACCAGTGGTCCAGGGACCCTGCTTCCAGAGCCAAATCACTGCCACTTCAGTGCACCTTCAGCTTCCCCGTGCAGTGACCTTCCTGGGCATCTCTCAATGATCACAAAGTTTCAGTCACAGAATGTTTTGTTTTGTTTTTTAATGGAAGAAACAAACAGCTCCTGTTAGAGAAAAATATGAAATTAACAACTTTGAAATGCTTTTGGAAGGTTCAAAACATTAACTTCTTAAAACGTCAGTCTCCACAATAATGACAGAAAGTTGCATTTTAAAGTTTCACTTTTTTACATTTTCTAACTTTTTTTGAGATCACAGGCCCCTTTGAGAATCTCTGGATTCTTGGGATTCAGACATCTTCAAAGCCTGTGAATGAACTTCCACCACCCAGGTTACGATTTCTGCTCTTTGGTGCTCTGCAAGGTCTTTGCATTAGCGCCTGCCACAACAAGTGCACGAAAGGGAATAGGAAGTTGACTGTTGGTTACAGCAGACTTCAGGCTGTCGAGGTCTGCTGTGTGACGAAGGAAGGAGTGAAGGAAGGAAGGAAGTCCAAAGTAAGACGAAGCATTCTTTCATAAGCTCCATTCTCATTGAGCTATTTTGTCTGAAGCTGGTTCTTACGTGTTCAGCTTTCCTGTTTGTCGGCTCCTAGAAACTTCCGCCCTCTACCTGCCCACCCTTAGCGTGCGGAGTTTGAGGTGGTTGGGAAAATACGTCTAATGTAAAAGGCGTCTGGGCAGGGAAAACAGGGTAGCAGACTAACATGGCAGGGCAGGACGAGGACAGAGCAGAGCCCGCCATTCACGAAAGGCCCGTTAGCCAGAGGAACGAGGGAGGCCTCAATCTGTCATGGAAGTCACAGGGCCTCTGAGACGTGCGATCACAACCAGTGAGTTTTCCTGAGAGGTGCAGCCTTTCCTGATACAGAGACCTAAGAGAAGCTGCCGCTTCAGACCTTCGCCGAGAGTACGTTCTCCAGCCGTCTCTACGAGAGCGGCCTGTGCCGAAGATGCACAGTCCCTTGGGTGGATCCCAAGAGAACACCGAGCACACGGGTAGCCTTCCGACCATCTGTTGTGACGTAGTAATAAAATTTAGATCACTCAGAAGCATGAATATACACTGTATACCCGTTAGGTTATCTTTCAAAATAACAAGCACCCAGTTTTGAGATTCGGCAGCAGAAGATTCTTGGTTGGTCGTGTTGGGTGTTCAATTAAAAGCAGTTCATATCTTTTGACAGCCACTTAAGGGGAGAATAGGCTCACAGGGGCTTCTTGGGACTTTCAAGGAGCTGGCCACTGTAACATGTTGGCCACACTGAGGTGGGCCGAGGGGAGCCATGGACAGACCCGGGCTTCCTCGGGAGCCCTCAGGGCACGCCATGAAACGGCCGTGGAGCAAGGCTGTGTGGTAGTCTTAGCCTGGAAGGGTTTTAAAAGAGTTGTGTGTGGTGGGATTTAAGAAATAAAAGTAAGTGAAAAACAATAGCAAAAAACAAAGCACCTCGTTAAAAGCACACTTCAAAATGTCAGATTTCACACAGGCGTGGTCCTTGTCCCTCCCCCAGCTCCTGCTTAATTCTTCCTCAGTATAAGCTGAGTTCTTTCCAGGAAATAGTCGGTTGGTCTGACCCGCATTTATATTTATTTTTTTAATTTAAACTCAAATTAGTTTACATACAGTGTGGTCTTGGCTTCAGGAGTAGAACCCAGGGATTCATCGCTTCTATATAACACCCAGGGCTCATGCCAACAAGTGTCCTTCCTCATCCCCGACACCCATCTTCCCCACCTCCCAACCCCCTACCCCCAGCAACCCTCAGTTTGTTCTCTGTATTGGAGAGTCTCTTACGGTCTGCCTCTCTCTCTGTATCTTATTTTTCCTTCCCTTGCCCTATGTTCATCTGTTGGCTTTCTCAAGTTCCACATATGAGATCTGTCTTTCTCTGACCGACTTACTTCGTTTAGCATAATACCCTCCAATTCCATCCACATTGTTGCAAGTGACAAGGTTTCGTTCTTTTTGATTGCCGAGTAATACTCCATTCACATCTTCTTTATGCATTCGTTTGTTGACGGACAGTTGGGCTCTCTCCATACTTTGGCTGTTGTCAATAGCGCTGCTGTAAACATTGGGGTGCATGTGCCTCTTTGAGCCAGCATTTTTGTATCCTTTCTGACCAGCATTTAGAAAGTGGGATCAGTTGCTATTTGAGGCTTATTCTAGGATACGATGACCAAAATCTCAAGAATACTTTTGAGTCATAATTAATCCATTCATTCATTCATTCATTCAGAGACAGCATGAGCAGGGGAAGAGGGGAGAGAGAATCCCCAAGCAGGCCTCACACTGTCAACACAGACCCTGATGTGGGACTCGAACTCAAGAACCATGAGATCATGACCTGAGCCAAAATCAGGAGTCAGCCGTTTAACCAAGACTGAGCCACCCAGGGGCCCCATTGAGTTGTGATTTTTTTTTCTAAAATGTTTATTTTTGAGAGAGACAGAGTGTGAGCAGGGGAGGGGCAGAGAGGAGGAGACACAGAATCCGAAGCAGGCTCCAGGCTGTCAGCACAGAGCCCGACGTGGGGCTCGAACTCGCCACCTGCGAGATCGTGACCTGAGCTAAAGTCAGCGCTTACCTGACTGAGCCGCCCAGGCCTCCTGTGCTGTGATCTTTAACAGCAAACAGATGTGCAGTTTGTGTGTGTCACCAGGTGATGACACCTCTCTGAAAGGACATGGAGTCAGAACCCCTCGTTGTACTTCATTTAGGATTTCCCTGTGGTCTGTCCAGGACTGGTTCCTGCAGGTCTCACCCTTGGGTGTTGTCGTGCATGAGCGTCAGACCCAGGGTGACCCCGAGCTCTGTGTTTCTGAAGCTGCAGCTGTGGGGGATGCCCCTCCTCCGTGCCTCTGACAGGAACCAGACTCTCTCTTGTTGTTTCTGGGAGATTTCTCCCCAAGGTGATGGAGCATAACAGTGATTATTCATGATGCTGGTTCTGGGACAAGATATTGCTTGAGAGATCTAGGTTTGCAGCTTGCCCCACAGTCTCCGTGTGTGGGCAGGGGTGTCCGTAGAAGATTCTCTGTGTGTGGGCAGAGGCGCCCCTAGAAGGTTCTCTGTGTGTGGGCAGGGGCGCCCCTAAAAGGTTCTCTGTGTGTGGGCAGGGGCGCCCCCAGAAGGTTCACCACGTGGGCATGGGTGCCCTGAGAAGGTTCTGTGTGTGGGCAGAGGCGCCCCAAGAAGGTTCTCTGTGGGTGGTCAGGGGCGCCCCGAGAAGGTTCTGTGTGTGTGGGCAGGGGCACCCCGAGAATGTTCACCATGAGGGCAGGGGTGCCCCCAGAAGGTTCACCGTGTGGGCAGGGGCACCCCGAGAAGGTTCTCTGTGTGTGGGCAGGGGCACCCCCAGAAGGTTCACTGTGTGGGCAGGGGCGCCCCCAGAAGGTTCTCTGTGTGTGGGCAGGAGCGCCCCGAGAAGGTCTCACGGGGGCGTCCGTAGAGGCGGAAGAGGCCGCGGTCTGGGCTCCCTGGGGACCGTGCCACAGCGCTCAGGGAACACTGAAGCACACAGGTGAGGACCGGCCGTGAGGGGTGCTTCTGGCGGCAGAAGGCCTTCTGGTTCCTTGTGTCTGGTGTGTATTCGCAGAGTCTGGCCGAGGGGGGTCCCCCCGGGGTCTGCGGTGCGCAGCGTTGCTTTCCTTCCAGCAGAAAGGGGCCGCCGCAGGGCCGGGGGGCAGCCCCGCGGTTGCTCAGGGCTCTGGGCTGCACGGCGCTTCTCCCCCCAGCGAGGCCGTGGGCGTTTCAGCCCAGAGTCAGCCCCGGTTCCCGGCCTCGCCAGCCCCGATCGGCCGGCATCAGTGGGCTGGATGGAGACTTCTTTTTTTTTTTTTTTTTTAAATTAAAAAAAAAAAATTTTTTTTAACGTTTATTTATTTTTGAGACAGAGAGAGACAGAGCATGAATGGGGGAGGGTCAGAGAGAGAGGGAGACACAGAATCGGAAGCAGGCTCCAGGCTCTGAGCCATCAGCACAGAGCCCAGTGCGGGGCTCGAACTCACGGACTGCGAGATTGTGACCTGAGCCGAAGTCGGCTGCTCAACCGACGGAGCCACCCAGGCGCCCCGTGGATGGAGACTTCTGACCGTGATGGAAACGTTAGCTCAACTGCTGGCTGCTTACTGACGCTTCCCCTGCCCCCCCCCCCCCCCCCCCCCACCACCGGCCATGGCTTGCTCAGAGACCCTCCTCTGGCAGTCTGTCCAGCCCGGTGACCCCAGGCCGCGTTGGGGTGGTGGGCAGTCCGCGGACAGGTCGCGAAGGTGGCATTTCCCTCTGCGGACGCTCGGGTGGAGATGGCGTACATCCCCAGGAAGGGGACAGGATCACTGGTGGCCTCTCGTGCACCTGCTCCTTCTCCTCCAGTCTCTGAGCTCACCTGTGTGTCTCTCCTCGAGGCTAAGCGGGTGCTGGTGGCTGTTGTGGGCGTTGGCGAGAAGGGGCGGTCTCTCTGTTCAGCACGAGGACGGCAGGTGTCAGGAAGGGCATGTTCTACCGTCATGTCAGCTGACCTGTAACCCGGGTCACTGGCGACAGGAAGGTCTGCTTCCCCGTTCTGTTCCGTGTGGTGAGGGATTTATGTTCAGACAGGACTTGGGTGGGTGTGGGGTGTTCCTGCAGTTACTCGGGGCTTTCGGGGAGAGCAGGGTTAGGTCTAATGTTTAGTGTCGCCAGATGGTCTTGAAGCGGGGCCTCTGGCTCCGGGAAGGATTACTTTATTTTCTTGTACACAGTTTTCTCAAGTGATACTTTCTGTAAAAAAGTTGTCAGGATATCCTGATTCTTGCTTTATTGTCGTAAATATTATCCTGTGTCCCGAAAGAACACAGTATTTGTCTTTCATCAACATCCGATAAGAGATTTAATACAGCTCCCCTCCCTCCCCCTCCCTCCCCCTCCCTCCCCTCCCTCCCCCTCCCACACAGGCTTCTGTCTGGCCGCTTAGGGGCATCTGAGAGTGATGGGGGGAGTGGGCAGCAGGGTGTCATTTCTCCACATGATCCCCTAGGGAACCCTTTGTCCCCAGCCTCACCCTTCCAGGAAGCTTCAAGTATTAATCGAAAGACTCCCCCACCCCAGTAATTATTACGGCAAGATAGCTAAAGATCCAGTGTTAATTTGGCTTTAGATTATTCTAGCAAGTCAGTGTGGGGGTTTATAGATTGTTTGAGCCTCTTGGTCCTTGTGAAGCTCTCTCGTTGTCGAGGGAGCTTGTGGAGCAGAATTGCTTTACGGCTTTGCTTGGTTATGATTAAGGAAAAGTGCGGAGAGAAGGAGTTTATGACACGGGAGCCAAACGCCACGAATGTACGCCGTGGGGTAGCACAGGCTTTGCTTCGGTTCTTACCTTCTTAGATAGGTCGAAGGGTGTTACTCACAGAAGCGGCGAGGCGGGTTACAGAACAGTGTGGGCCGGTGATTTCATCAAAGGAAACCCTCTGCTTTGTGTCTTCTAGAACGTCGTTCTCTCAGGAGGCTCCACAATGTTCAGGGACTTCGGACGTCGACTGCAGAGAGATTTAAAACGAGTGGTCGATGCCAGGCTGAGACTCAGCGAAGAGCTCAGCGGTGGCCGGATCAAGGTAGGAGGCGTCTCCGGGCCCCGAGCGCGCCTGGCTGTGCCCCCTCCCACAGAGCCCGAGGAGCCGGCCGGCCGGCTGGGGAGCCCGCGCCAGGGTTCAAGTCCCTTCCCCAGCCGCACCGTGAGATCACGCTCGAGGGTCGCTGATGCCGAACTCATCCCAAGAGTGTCGTTAAGGCTGGTGTCCCTACTGGGGTGGCACCAACCACTTCGTGACCCACCCCTGCCGGCGCTTTCTCTGTGATGACCAGGATCTACGGGGTTGGGACCAGTTGACAGTGAGGGTCTTTTATGTTTTTTTGGAGGTGTTCTCACGAAACTAAAGTAAGCACCCTTAGCGGGAGTCTCAGTGTGTTACCCGAAGGTAATCGTCGACGAGCTGCTGAGTTTCCCTGGGCTTCTGGGCAGGGCTGGGCCTCGGTGTAGACGGGACCAAATGCACACCCTCTGGCCTGGTGGAGTGACTGGTGGCAGATCTCTCACGGTGTTTTCGGGACGCGTGGCATTAGTTCTGTGACGCTGAAACATCTAATTTGTTTAGTAAAAAAAAAAAATCAACTGGGTTAGTTGCTTGGATTTCTTACTGTTTCAAACGCCTTTAGTTTCGTGAAAGATAACCCTTCCTTGATGTGGGCGCTTTGTTCTCTGTACCATCCCCGCTGGGGGCTGGGGCTGGGGGCTGGGGGCTGGGTGCGTTTGGCCGAGACCCTTCCTGTCAGAGGCTGTGCGTGGCCGATGCCACCACCGAGGCACTAGAACATCGGGGATGGGCCTCGAGCTGTCAGCTGGGAGGAGGCCCCTCGACGGTCAGCACTCAGGGCGGAGCTGTCCTCTTGCCTGCTGAGCGGTTGCTGGGTGACCAGTCGACCGCCCTGGCGACTCAACGTCCCTTACTCTCTTTCGCAGCCTAAGCCCGTGGAGGTTCAGGTGATAACGCATCATATGCAGCGCTATGCGGTGTGGTTTGGAGGCTCGATGCTGGCCTCAACTGTAAGTCCTTTTCTAGATTGTTGTCTGTTTTCATTTCTGCATTTTCTGTCGAGTTGGGATGCACGTTGCCCTGTGAAGGTTAAATAGTGCGTGGCTCTCAACAGTTGCACTTTTAATTCTGTGACGTATAAGAACCGTCTTAATGGTAACGTCCATCGCACGGCTAATCCTTCCTAATTAGGGCTTGCAGACAGTGTGGGTAAGCGGGATCCCAAAATAACCTCGATTCCCATGACTGCCCCAAGTAGTTTTTACTCTCCTCCTCACTCTGGGACGAGCTAGTGAGTCGCCAGTGTAGGGTGGCCCGCGGTTGGTTCGAGCGGAGGGTGAACACGTTCAAGAACTGAAGTGACCTCCGTCTGTAGTCGGGCCTCAGAGGGCGAGAACCTCACCACCGGGGTCTCCTTTGCGTGACGGTTTACTAGTCCTGTTCCTTTCCGGAAGGTGTCTGTACCGCTCCTAACCGCTGCCTCCCCTAGCCCGAGTTCTTTCAGGTGTGCCACACCAAGAAGGACTACGAGGAGTATGGCCCCAGCATCTGCCGCCACAACCCCGTCTTCGGAGTCATGTCCTAGTGTTCGCGTCGACGGCGTCTCCCGGTCACGCGGCGCCGGGCTGAGACCGCAGCTCCTGTACATAGTGGCGTCCAGTGTCGATGTCGAGAAGCGTGCTTGCGTCGCCGAATGCATGAGGCGGTTCCGTGCACGCCCCCCGTGTGCCCGCCATTCGACGGCCGCCCTCCCTCCCCGCGCCCTCCCCGCCTCCCCGCCTCCCCGCCTCCCCGCCTCCGAGCTTCTAGTCCGCGGAGAATTCTGAAGGAATTCACCTGCGACTTTAAAAATGGTGAGGAAATCCCCCCAGAAGATGGCGCAAACTGGTCCCCACGGGAAAGAATATGGGGCTGCACCCCCTTTTCCTCCCGGCCTATTTTTGTAAATAAAACGTTATAAACTTGAAATACAAATTGATGTTTATATTTCCTATTATTTTGTATTTCCTGGTATTTGGTACAACTGGCCGAGCCTAAGCACGAATAGATTTTGGTGTCTTGGAGTTGCTGTAAAAACGTTTCTACTTGTGAGGCATGTTCTGATGTGTCTGTAGGCAAACAAAACAAAGCAGCAAACTTTTTTGCCACATGTTTGCTAGAAAACGATCACTCTTTATTGGCGTCACATGAAGTTTCAACACTAAACGCTGTTGTACGAGAATCATTACAGATAATGTATCGCTTCATTTTCCTGTTTGACCTTTCTGGAACTGTTTCATAGAAGACGCTGGTTTGCCGTTGGAGTGTTGGATGAAATGCTACCGTGCACCGTTGTAATAAAAGCGGTTAGACTCTTTATACAGATTTCCTGTCGTGCTGTGCTGGTCTTTCCGTTTCCCCTTTGGGCTCATGCTTGTTCCAAAGGGTGTTGCGGTTTGTGTCCCGTCACCGGAGGATTTGGTGATCGGTACCGAGTCCGCGGAAGGACGTTTCCCAAAATGACGGGGACCGCCTGCCATCAGTGGCCACTCGGTCACCAGCGGCGCTCCGGATGCTCACGTGAGGGGCTCTGGATGTGGGGCGGGGAGGGTGCTTCTGCGGATTTCCAGCATCCCTTCCTTGGAACCCAGGACTCACCGCTGAGCTTCGAGTGGTTGCTCTGACGTTTGCAGAGTAGGTTGCTGGCTTAAGAGGTACTTGGCAAAAATAAGAGATTTAGTGTTGCCCCGTTCTTCACGTCATACGTCCCGTGTGACACCCTTACGGTACTTCTTCTAAGTCACGAAGTAGGTTTTATTCTCCGAAACTTAGCCTTCATAAAGAAACATTTAGTTTTATTATTTAAGTTTAGAAACGAGGTTGAGAACAGCAGTCAGTTCCCAGCGTGGAGAAATCTGAGTTTCCTCTGCCCGAGGCTGTCCCTGCCTGGTTCCTCCCATCCAAGTACTAACCAGGCCCAACCCTGCTTAGCTTCCGAGATCGGACGAGGTCGGGCGCGTTCAGGGTGGTATGGCCGTAGACCGTCCCTGCCTGGTTCCTGATTAATTGTCAGCGGCCCCAGACCCTCGTCTCCTCACTGGGGACTCTCAGACCACTCAGTTCTTACTTTGTCCAAACAAACAGCTTCTCTGCTTTCCCTCTGGGGCCTGCTGCTTCTCAGGACCACGGGTCTGTTCTGGTTTCTTGTGGTTTCTCCAGCCACTCTATCGCACTGAGTCCCGGGCCGCTCTGTCTGCCTTCACGCACACCCGTGCGTCCGACACGTGGCAGCAGGAGCGCCACGTGTCCTTCCACGTGGAACTTTGCCAAGCGGGGACCGTGCGTGACCTTCCTTAATCTTAACAACAGCTCTTGGAAATTGGCCTCACTGTTACCCCATTTTCCAGATAGGAAACCGTGGCTGAAAAGAATTCAGTGCGTGCTTACCAGCAGGTAGGAAGCAGAGAAGGCATTACCGATGTAAAGTGTGCTTTCCTGATTCTTGTCAAAGGAGGAGGAGAACTGTGACCAGCGGGGGGAGCGGGGGTCCAACCCGATGGCGTGAGCCTGTGCAGTGATTTCACGAGATGCTGGAATAAAAAGAGTTTGGAAACAGCCGCAGGAGCTAGCAAGCATTCCCCCTGTCATCCACATCCCTTGGTATGGAATGTGTTCTAGGAAGCTGCTGACACAGGATTTATAGCATGTTTTGATGTTGCATTATTTTCATTTTTGTCCGTAACGTTTTGCTCATGTTTCTTTTTTTTTTTTTTAAATGTTTATTTTTGAGACAGAGACAGAGCACGGATGGGGGAGGGGCAGAGAGAGAGACACACACAGAATCCGAAGCAGGCTCCAGGCTCCGAGCTGTGAGCACAGAGCCCGACGCGGGGCACAAACTCACGGACTGTGAAATCATTAACTGAGCTGAAGTCGAACGCCCAATCGACGGAGCCACCCAGGCGCCCCGCTAATACTGTTTCATCATGTGCGTGGACTTTGTTGTATTTCACAAGGCAAGTAAAAGAGTTTGAGCACTTAGAGCCATAATGGGCCCACAGTAAGTGTTCAATAAGTTTTAGCCATTGTTATTCTGTTCATAAAGCAATTATCATAGGGGCGCCTGGGTGGCTCCGTCGGTTAAGCGTCCGAATTCAGCTCAGGTCATGATCTTGCAGTTTGTGAGCTCGAGCCCCGCGTCGGGCTCTGTGCTGACAGGTCAGAGCTTGGAGCCTGCTTCGGATTCTGTGTCTCCCCCTCTGTCTGCCCCTTCCATGCTCATGCTCTGTCTCTCTCTGTCTCTCAATCATAAATTAAAAAAAAAAAACATTAAAAAAATTTAAAGCAGTTATTGTGTCCTGAGAGCCTTACTTGTCACAATTGCATTAAAAAATAGTTTTGGTGGGGGAAGGGAATTTTCGGTTCATGCATTCAATGGCCTTCAGAACTTTCAGTAAGAAGATATTTTTTTTTTTTTAACGTTTATTTATTTTTGAGACAGAGACAGAGCATGAACGGGGGAGGGTCACAGAGAGAGGCAGACACAGAATCAGAAGCAGGCTCCAGGCTCTGAGCTGTCAGCACAGAGCCTGACGCGGGGCTTGAACTCACAAACCATGAGATCATGACCTGAGCCGAAGTCGGACGCTTAACCGACTGAGCCACCCAGGCGCCCCAAGAAGATATTTTTTAAAAAAGATCTCTGTGTAGAGTTGTAGGATCTAAACGTCACCTGGCCTCTTGTTAGCATCGCACTGCTGATACAATCGAATCACTTTAACATCCATACAAAAGCCTCCGCTGCCGCACTGCTGCTGTCCCCCTGCCCAGCTCTGTGCTCTGAGCCGCTCTTTCATAACCAGCGCGAGGACATCTTTGGTTTGGGTCATGCTTGTTTCACAGGCACGCCTCAGGTGAATGCACCGAGACTGGCTGTCACTGGGTGGTCGCGGCGGCAGGTGTGGGCGCCCTGGAGTGAGCGACCCCCAGAAGGGCTCCTTCCTTCGGAGGGCTCCGGCATCCCCTCTGGACGAAGCCTCTTCCCCCGTCGGGCCAGCCTCTTCACGCTCCAGTGATGCCCTGTGGCCCTCCCTGGACGGAGGTCCTTGAAAATAGGGGACTGATCTTTGTACCCCTGGGGACCTTCCAATGCCTGGCACACGGTATGTGCCCAGTACCTTTCGAGATAAATTCCCGTTCACACGGAGACTCCCTCCCTGGTTTTTCCAGGCTGTGCGTGCTCTGCACTGACAACTGTTCTGTGTTTGGGTGATCTTATATGAAAGCTGGTTTTCTTTCTTTTTTTTTTTTTCATTTTTTTTTTCAACGTTTATTTATTTTTGGGACAGAGAGAGACAGAGCATGAACGGGGGAGGGGCAGAGAGAGAGGGAGACACAGAATCGGAAACAGGCTCCAGGCTCTGAGCCATCAGGCCAGAGCCTGACGCGGGGCTCGAACTCCCGGACCGCGAGATCGTGACCTGGCTGAAGTCGGATGCTTAATCGACTGCGCCACCCAGGTGCCCCTGAAAGCTGGTTTTCGAGCGTCTGGGACATTCACTCTCATTACCTTAAGACTTCCTTTTTTTTCCCCTTTGATTTCATTTAATTCATTTATTTTGAGAGAGACAGAGAGCAGGGGAGGGGCAGAGAGAGAGAGAGAGAGAGAGAGAGAGAATCCCAAGCAGGCTCTGCACTGTCTGTACAGAGCCCGACACGGGGCCGGAAGTCATGAACCGTGAAATCATGACCTGAGCCAAAACCAGGAGTCGGACGCTTGACCTACTGAGCCATCCAGGCCCCCCTTGACCTTAGGACTTGTGACGATAGAAAATCTCGTTCTGGACGGAGACTCTGGTAGATGTGCCGTGTGCTGGAAGGTGGGTATGTCATGTTGTCACATGTCTCGGAAGGTGGGCTTCCCTGAACGGTGGTTACCGCCTGCACTGGAATCGACAAGGGTCCAGTGGAGGAAATTTCCCCACACAGATCTTGAAGACCTCCGTATATTGTACGGTAGTAATAGTTCCTTCTCCAACTTAACCAATATGAATAACGAGCTCTTGTGTGACCGAACTCCTGATCGTTTCGTGATTAATTCATTCTTTACGATCCCTCCATTCTATCTCATTTGTAAAAATTACACTAGTGCAGACAAGCTTGTGAGGTTTAATCAGGTGCACAGCTCATTTACAACCACGAGAGAGCCCCATTAAAAATATTTATCTGTTAAATAATTCTTTACTTAATTGGAGAATATTTCATAACGTTTCGTTTAAAAGTAGCTGTCAGGCTTGTTAAGGAGAAATGTAAGTTGATTGGCAAAATAATTGTGTGGGGCTCTAATTGGCGATTATGTCAGTTTCACACGGTCAGATGGAAATAAATCTTTTTAAAAAGGAGAAAAGAAACTATAGCTTGATATTGGTATCATGGAAGATTTTTCTAATGTTAAGACGTTAGTTCCTTCTGCCCTGTGTTACGTCTCAAAAGTAAGCGGCTATTTATTCCCTGGTTGACTTTTACCCTTTTTTTAGCTTGGCGGGGGGTGCCATGGATGATTTCTAATTACGTGTGTATGCACAAATATATATTAGTTTAATGGTATTTGCTACTGAAAACTTCAGAACTTTTTAATTGGTAAAAATGAATATAACTTTAAATTATGAAAAAATTAATAATTAAAAACCTAAGGGGTTTATGGTGTCAAAATAGAAATGACATGTCCTGGCTGTATTTTCAGTATTAAGGGGTCAGATCAGCTGTCACAGTTGATCAGAGCTCCATTTAATTCCCTCTTGGCCACGTTAACACTTACTGCAGATGTATTCTGAGTAGTTTCCCACCAGATACCCTTTGGCCTTGAGTGATCTTTCTTCGTGCTTCTGGTGTGCGCTCGGCAGTGACACCAGATGATGGAGTGTTTCGGCGAGGTGCCCTTTGTGTCATTTGCTCATCGTAGTGCGGCGGGGCTGAGAATAAGGCGGAGAGCAGGTCGTCTGAGATCCCCAGTTCACACCCTGGCACGGCGCCTGGCTGGCGGCTGGGCCACTTGGGACATGCTCACCTCCCTCTCTGCCTCCATGAGCTGTGAGCCAATGGCAACGCGGCCAGGAGCCCGTTGGGGCGCCCTGCGGTGCGGAACATCCCAGAAGAGATGCTTGCTGGAAAGAGGAGAAGTGAGAGACGGCCGTGGGGGACACTGTTGTGTGAAGGAAGTGACACGAGAGTGTGGGGCTGCTCTCTCACAACTCCAGGGGGACCCCTTCAGGCTGCCGGCTATAGAAACCGCAGCACCCTCTGTTTGTGCGGCCCATCCTTTGTGCCTCAAGTTTTTATGTTTTTTAAGTTTATATATTTATTTCAAAAGAGAGAGAGAGCAAGCAGGGGAGGGCAGAGAGGGAGAGAGAGAATCCCAAGCAGGCTCTGCACTGTAAGTGAGGAGTCTGACAAGGGGCTTGAACTCATGAACCACGAGACCATGACCTGAGCTGAAGTCGGACACTTAACCGACTGAGCCACCTAGACACCCCCTCAAGGTGTTTTTAAACCAGGAAAAGCCATCATCTGTTGATGGTTGCTGGGTTCCGGGTGCTCCGCTAAGGTCCCCATTTTGTGACTGCACATTGTCTAGGGGCCTGTGAGCCACGGTGTGAAGGGGTCCGGGAACAAGTCACAAGGGCAGTTTTCAGTGCAGCACTAATGCCTGGTGTGGAAGGCAGGGGGGACATAAGGGTGTCCAGGATGGGGCTGGGGTGAGAGTTTTGGTCTTTCTCTTAACACATTTCAGTATATGTGCTGCCGAAGCGAGCACAGGTCTTTCTCTTAAGAATAAAGCCCTTAAGCAAGTGAAGAGGGATGATGAGATTCGCACAGACACGCCTGGGAGGTTGTGCCCAGAGCTGTAGCTTTTCTGGAGTCACTGAGCGAACCTGGAACAGGAGAGGTGAAGTCGGCTGGACGTGAACGCTGGTCTAGAGCTGGCGAACGTATGCATGAAGGTCAGAGTCTGATGTCTTACTCTGTAAAACAGCGGGCAAAGTCGATGAGGTGTGTCAGAGGGGAATCAGAAATCAGAACAATCGGAAACTGTGATCTCTGGATGAAGGTAGGGAATAGACTTTTTGAAATTTAGGATGCAGTTTTCAGCGTAAAAACTGAAAGATAATTTCTCTCGCTGTATTTAGAAATAGTCGGTCTTTTGCATTCTTAGCACGGTGCTTTATTTCTTTTGCAGAAAAAGAGCGACTGTGATTTGCCCGTTACCAGGGATACTTGAGAACTGTCAAAGAATTTAGGATAACAGCATGGTGTACAGTACTCCTCATAATAATTAGAAATAAGCCATCTAGGGAAATAAGTAGTGAGCTGTAAAAGTACAAACGACTAAGTGATATTTTCCACTGATGTTTCCCATCTCAGCTGGGCTAGTCTATGTGCTTGCATTTCTGATTATGTAGCCATTTTCTTGAACGAAATTAGTAGGTTTTCACATGTATTCATTAGGTCTTATGTCCGCAGTAAATTAAACTTTATAGGTAATCGAAACATCATTGTGTGATATAATTACAGCTCTCAGAATTAGAGTTTAAGAATGTTATTGCAGTAGGACGTACAACTTAAATGTCCCCTAATGGCAAAGATTAACAGCATTATAAACTTTCTAGAAATACGCGGCTCGTGGTCCTGGTTGACTGTTGAGTAACTTTTTTTTAATTAAGTCTTTTTTTAAGATTCTTTATTTTTAATTTATTTTTTGTTTATTTATTTTTGAGACAGAGAGAGACAGAGCATGAACGGGGGAGGGTCAGAGAGAGGGAGACACAGAATCTGAAACAGGCTCCAGGCTCTGAGCCGTCAGCACAGGGCCCGACGCGGGGCTCGAACTCACAAACTGGGAGATCAAGACCTGAGCTAAAGTTGGACGCCTAATCGACTGAGCCACCCAGGCACCCCCAGATCATTAACTTCTAAAAGGGCCGACAAGCTCTTGCGTGCATACTCAACGGACAGCCTTGTTTCCAGGTGGGAGCGTGCCCTGGAACATAGCGTGGTCACCCAACCCCGCGTGGTGACCTGTGTAATGAATTTGGGTGCCAGCGTCCTGAAAAGTTACATTCACAACGCGGTTAAGCATGGGTGCCTGATCTTGCGGTGACACCTTAGGAAATTCGCTTCATGACGTGGGGTAACAATATTGATAGGGCTTAATAACCACAACCCACAACAGTTTTTCAGGGTTTTTTGCTTTTCCTTAAAAAAAAAAAAAAAAAAAAAAAGTCACTGATACATTCACACAAAAGGCTATCCGTTTTTCTTTTTTCTTTTTTTTTAATTTTTTTTTTTCAACGTTTATTTATTTTTGGGACAGAGAGAGACAGAACATGAACGGGGGAGGGGCAGAGAGAGAGGGAGACACAGAATCGGAAACAGGCTCCAGGCTCTGAGCCATCAGCCCAGAGCCTGACGCGGGGCTCGAACTCACGGACCGCGAGATCGTGACCTGGCTGAAGTCGGACGCTTAACCGACTGTGCCACCCAGGCGCCCCAAAAGGCTATCCGTTTTTAAGCGTATAGTTTTCTCTTGAAATCTTAAACTCCTCTGTTCACCATAGATGGTTCTGGAAAGCCTCCAGCTGTGAATCCTGGAATTCTGTCTATTCAGTTCCTGCCCAGAAGTGAATGCTCGTGGCCGGGTTGAACAGAGCAGGAAAGGGGCTTGGTGTTCGCACCCCGGTGCCAGAGATGGTTTGTGGGACGCCGGTGACCTCGTCCCCTTGAGGACCTGCGCTGCCTGTCTGTGCGTGGGACAGTGGCAGGCGTGCTGGGCTACACGGGAATCCCACCCGCGACCCCTGGAGGAGACCAGCGACTTACGCAGTCCTGCTCACAGTGAGCCGTGCATGGCGTGCTAGGAAACGATTGCTTCTGAGCGTGTTCGGTGCAGCAGAGGAAGGAGCAAGTTCCAGGGCCAGACATGCTCGAGAAGCTCGTGCGAAGGTGCAGGGTGTCTCTTTACTCAAGGGCCGAGAGCTCTTAATCACTTGGGAAGCCTACAGGGGTGATGGCTCTCGGCCCCAGGCTCCGGAGGCCAGAGCTGGGGACACCCGTCTATGTGGGGTCCCCCCGGGAGAGAGGGAGCACCAAATCCTAACCACTAGACCACCGGGGAACTTGGGGTCCCCCCGGAAGAGCTGCCTTCACGAGGGGGTGTCGGTGGAGGGACGCCTGTGTTTCCGCCCCTGGTAGACTGTTCTGTGAGAGAGAAGATGAGGTTTCTAAAAAGGACTTTGTTTAGGAAAAAAAAAAAAAAAAAAGTCTCTCTCTTCCCCTCCCCCGCTCTGTCTCACTCTCAAAATAAATAAATAAAGTTAAAAAAATTAAAAACTTTTTTCTTCGGAATATTACTTGTATCGTGAGCTGAAGAGAACTCCTAATGGTGCTTCTGGTGGCCACTGGTGGTAAGTGAGGGACATTAAGTTCCAGTGGCTATTTTGGTGCTTTGCAGAAAGACGGACAGATGGCTGTCTCGTGTTTCTTTTTGTGGTCGCTCATTTCTTAGGCTCATACTCATCCGAGGTAGCGCAGATGTTCAGTCTGTTACTCTCCTCAGACCGCATTTAGGCAGACATTTGTTCCTTAAGGGCACAATTTTCATTTACTGGAATTTCAAATATAAACAAAATGCCCCAAAGGGAAGGGATTTGGCGGGGGGGGGGGGGGCGGTGATTCCTACAGTGTTATCTGCGTGGCAGTTGATGGTGTGGTCATCGCTGTGATGTCTAATTTCTAGTTTTTAGTGAAAACAACCCCTTTTGATGAGTAGGATAAAAATAAAAATGATGTGATGCTATGTCGATTCATCCTTTGTTTTCAAGTGAGAATGCCCAGTGTTCTATAAGTTCTGTGCTTTGGGGAATATTCTTTTTTTTTTTTTTTTAATGTTTTATTTATTTTTGAGAGAGAGATAGAGTGCGAGAGGGGGAGGCACAGACACTGAGGGAGACACAGAATCGGAAGCAGGTTCCAGGCTCTGAGCTGCCAGCACAGAGCCCGATGTGGGGCTCGAACTGACGAACCGTGAGATCATGACCTGAGCCGAAGTCGGACGCTTAACCGACTGAGCCACCCAGGTGTCCCATGATTTTTATTTACTTTTTATATTTATGTTAAAAAGTTTTTAAGACATTTAAAAAATGTTTACTTTTTGAGAGAGAGACAGGGTGTGAGTGGGGGAGGGGCTGAGAGAGGGAGACACAGAATCGGAAACAGGCTCCAGGCGCCCCTGATTTTTTTTTTTTTTAATTTTTTTTTTTTCAACGTTTATTTATTTTTGGGACAGAGAGAGACCGAGCATGAACGGGGGAGGGGCAGAGAGAGAGGGAGACACAGAATCGGAAACAGGCTCCAGGCTCTGAGCCATCAGCCCAGAGCCTGACGCGGGGCTCGAACTCACGGGCCGCGAGATCGTGACCTGGCTGAAGTCGGACGCTTAACCGACTGCGCCACCCAGGCGCCCCCAGGCGCCCCTGATTTTTAAGCTAAATAAAGCCACTGCTTCTGTGAGCGGCCCCTACGTGCAAATATAACTGGTAAACAGTTGTCTCTTCACTTCCCACACACATCCTGGGTTTCCTTTTGCCCCTAGCTGGACTTAGACCTTGGTACGCACACATCAGGGGCCATGTCAGCCCTCAGCAATGACTTCACTTCTCTCAGGATTTGCTTTTTTTTTTTTTTTTAATTTTTTTTTAATGTTTATTTTATTTTTGAGACAGGGAGAGACAGCATGAGCAGGGGAGGGTCAGAGAGAGAGGGAGACACAGAATCTGAACCAGGCTCCAGGCTCTGAGCCGTCAGCACAGAGCCTGACGCGGGGCTCGAACACGCACACCACGAGATCATGACCTGAGCCGAAGTCAGATGCTTAAGTGACTGAGCCACCCAGGCGCCCCTGTCAGGATTTGCTTTTGACGCAGGGGGCCAGGAGGCATGTCACGGCTTTCTTTTTTGTCAAATGCAAATTATCACCGCCTGCGGGTGACTCTTTCTGGAATCATTCATTTAGGACAACATATTTAGTGTTTGTTCATGATGGGCAAATTCCCGTGGCCTCTGGAGAGGTGGATGGTATGTAGTCCCTGTTCTCTGGAATCATCATCTTTTTTTTCAAGTTTTTATCTAAATTCCAGTTAGTTAACATACAGTGTAATATTAGTTCTGGGTGTATATTAGGGTGATTCAACACCTCTATAGCACCCTGTGCTCATCACCCAATCCCTGTCTCCTGTTTCTACCCCCCCTCCCCACCTCCCCTCTGGTAACCATCACTGTGTTTTCTGTGGTTAAGAGTCTGCTAGAATCATTCTCGGCCAGGGTGGAGATTAAAGGGGAGGGCAGACCATGCAGCTTATGGACCAGTCGATGGCATCGAACTGAGGGGCAGAGGCCGCATCGGGCATGGAGCCACTCCCGGCGATGGATGGACCCAACCGGTTCTTCACTCAAGTTCATTTTCCTTTTGGTCAAGTACAAGTCGGTTACCCGGCGGAAACCTGCAGTTGTATCAGACGAGTCAGAAAGTGCAGAATTTGAAAAACTCCGTGAAAATGAGTATATAAAAATGGCATTGGCAGTGCACCCCGTGGTCATGGAACGTGGCTCTCATATACAAGGGGAGACTTGTCTCCATAAAACGAAGCAAGGACAGGATTTCAACAACTGTGTCCACAGATTTCAGGCAAGAGTTTGTGCAAACATCGATCAATTCAGACAACATTTACGGACCTTTTGCTTCCACAAGGTTGTCTTTTTATCCCCAGAGAGCCTTCTGTTAATTAATTCATGTTGGAGTTGTGCCACAGTGCATTGGTACATGCTGAGGTTGTCCTCCAGAGCCGATCACTTCTAACTTTTGGTTGGCCACAGATAGAATACACTGAAAACACAAAGTCCGTTCAACTGAGTGAGGCTGGAAGGGGATTTTAAGAAATACCTGCCCCGAGCTTTCTTCTGCTGTCGATACTTTCAGGTTTAAATAAGATCCAACTGCAGAAAGGTTTAGCATGGAGTTCCTGAAGGAGCTGGGCAGAGATTTGCATACAAGACCCAGCATTCCGAGCGCCGCTTTCCCGCGTATCGGGGGTTCCAAGTCAGCTTTTTAAAGGAGCAAGTGTTGGGTGGCTTCACAATCCCAGGACAGCAGGGGACGTGCTTGCCGGGAGCAGGGTCAGGGATCCAGCCGGAAACGCCCCCGGCCCCCTCCCCCCACGTGGCGCTCCGGCCAAAACCCACAGCTGCCATCCGAGAGCTGCCCGGGGCCAGATTTCCTGGTGTGAGCCTTGCCCACTGCTGACTCCTGCCCGGATGGACCCTGGTCCCACGCGGAAGGGCACCGCAAGGCCAGCTGGGAGATGGGCTTTAGCTTTCCTGTCCCGATTGTGCGGGACCCACACAGAGATGTGCTTGGCACGGAGTCGAGTGTGTCCCCTGCAGTGATTTCCCAAGCACACCTCTGAAGTCTCTCCTCTCTGTCACATGCCCGCCATTCTGCCTCCCCCCACCCAACTACCACATGTATGTGTTCAACAGTGGTCCTACGTGCTGTCGCTTACCTCCTGGAGGTGCAGCCCCAGTGCCCACACCATCTTTCAGTTATGGGGAGATGCTCCCTGCCATTCTGGGGAATAAAACTTTCCGTCTCTATGTATCTCTATTGTTGCCAAAAATATTTGGTTGTGTCCTGGACTTGAGGCTTCAGTGTCAGCCTGGGTGATGAAGTGTGTCAGGAAGAAGCTTCCTCTACCTGCCCTCCTGGGTAGGTGGTGTCCCCTGGGTAGGTGGTATCTCCTGGGCGGTGATGTCCCTTGTGTGGTGCATGTCTCCTGGGTGGGTGATGTCTCCTGGGTAGGTGATGTCCCCTGGGTGGTGATGTCCCTCGGGTGGTGATGTCTCCTGGGTGGTGATGTCTCCTCGGTGGGTAGTGTCTCTTGGGTGGGTGGTGTCTCTTGGGTGGGTGATGTCTCCTGGGTGGTGATGTCTCCTGGGTAGGTGATGTCCCCTGGGTGGTGATGTCCCCCACATGGTGATGTCTTCTGGGTAGGTAGTGTCTCCGGGTGGGTGGTGTCCTCTGGGTGGTGATGTCCCCTGGGTGGTGATGTCCCCCGCGTGGTGATGTCCCCTGGGCGGTGATGTCTCTTGGGTCGGTGGTATCTCCTGGGTGGTGATGTCTCCTGGGTAGGTAGTGTCTCTTGGGTGGGTGATGTCCCCTGGGTGGTGATGTCCCCCGCGTGGTGATGTCTCCTGGGTGGTGATGTCTCCTGGGTAGGTTGCTACTTCCCCCTTTGAAGAAGGCATCTGAAATGCGTGGTGTGCTCAGGCTTTTTCAGACCCTTGCTATTTTTTTTGTTAACCTTCATTTGTCACCGGTCTAATTCCAGACATGTTGCTTACTTTCCTGTGTGAGTGGATCTGAACTCTGAAGCAGTGAAAAGCAAATCGAGTTCCTCCAGGAAGGAGCACATGAGGGCAGGGCCTAAAGGCAGGGACGAGAGAACTGGAGGGACAAGAGACAGGTAGTAGCTGGCCCACCTGTCCCCTTTGTCAGGAGCGACACACGGATGAACGCTAGTTCCGACGTTAAACTGTATTTTTTGTAGGATCAAATTCTTCGAATAATTTTGGACATCAAAATGTTATCCAGTGACTACGAGTTTGGAGGGGAGACTACCTAGGTCAGCGGAAGACAGAGTCCCAAGTTCCCTGTCAGATTGAAGCATAAGTCGAATCCAAGCATCAGAGCAGTAAAAAGACAAAAAAGAAATAATTTAAACAGTTCTTGTTGTGGAAACTCTGTACCCTCTCCTTGAGGGTGAGTAAAGTTTCCTGTGAGGCAAGTAGGAAAATATTCCCTTTTAATGAAGCTAATTATTTTCAAAGAAGCTTTCCATGGATAGAGGATAGTTAATTGGCCTAAATTCTTCCCCTCCATGTATTTATTGGGCTGATGTAAGAGTGGAGTTTTTATTTGTGAATAAAAGAAGCTTCTTTGCACATGACAGAAAACCATCGACAGTAGTTTTAATACATAGGGGTTTTGGTCTTTTTTCTTTTTTCATGCGGCTGTCCATGGCTGCTCTCACAGTTTCTGTGAAGACATCAGGGGCCCCTGTTTCCTCCAGTGTTCTGGCCTTCCAGCCAGAGACTGTGGCCCCCGTTCTCATGGCCCAAAGTAGTGGCTGGAGCTCCAGCTGACACACCTGCATTCCGGCCAGCTGGTGAAGGAAGTGGCAAACAGAGCATGCTTCTCCCTTTTCAGGTTACCTCACAGACACACCCTCTAGCACCTTCTGGAACTTGGTCACATGGGATAGCGGTAAATACAGTCATTTAGCCCGGTGGCCCTGGGCCCAGCTAAGAACGCGTGTTTTATTATTAAGGAATACGAGAGTGGACGTCGGGCAGTAATGAGCGGTCTCTGGCCACAGCTCAGTTGAAGGATCAATGTTTATAGGTTTCCTTCTAAAAAGGGTGGGCTGAGCCTCCTTCCTGGGCCTTGCGCTTCAGGCCGCCCGCCCTGCGGTCTCACAGGTGCTGACATTCGAGCCCATCACCCAGGAGTCGGTCCAGGCAGCTTCGAGGTGCACGGATGCGTTTCCATGGCGCTTTCCTTTGACCTTAAGGAAATAGAACACTTAGATGGTGCTCACGGCTGGCTTTTCGTTCCCTGAGAACACAGCCAATTCTGTCTTCCTCGGTGCACCGAGGGTAGGCACGAGGCCATAGAAAGAAAGAAGGGGAAGAATCCTTCATTTCAACCTCATAGTTTCAGTCTCCTTCCTTAGCCCCCCTCTCCCTCTGACTGCTGTTTAAGGCAAACCAAACAAAATAATGCACCTGGATCATTTCCCGGGCTGCTGGCACAACCTGGCAGGTCGGGGAGGGGACGTGGCGGGGAGGGTCTAAACAGCAGGAGTGGAGGCTGGAGGTCTGAAATCAAGGGTCTGCAGGGCCACGCTCCCTGTGCCAGCGTCTGGGGGGGCTGGCGCTCCTTGGGGTGCCCTGGGGTGCGGCTGTGTCCCTCCAGTCCCGCCGTTTTCCCTCTGTGTGTCTGCACGTTCTCCTGTCTGCGTCTCCTCTCGTGAGGGCACCTGTCATATTGGGTTAGGGGCTCACCCCACTGCAGCGTGACCTCATCCTAACTTACATCTTAACGTCATCGGCAAAGCCCCCGTTTCCAAATGAGGTCCTGTTCTTGGGTTCTGGGAGGTAAGGCTTCTAGCACAGCTTCTCGGGGAATACAGTTCAGCCAGTAACGGCCAAGTCCACGCTGGAGGCAGGGGTTCAGTGCCCTCGCTAGTCCGCACGGTGGCTGGCGGACAGCTTCTGTTCCGACTGACCCAGTTGCTGCGCTAGCTAGGTCAATATCATTCCCGTAGGCCCCCGAGCTTTTAAATTCTCCGCTGGTTCCAGTAGCTCAGGGATCTTGAAAAATGGGAAGGAGAAGAAAAGGATAGGTTGTGAGGCCTGGAAGAAAAGAGTCAGCCCTCAGCGTGATTGTCCAGAGAAGACTGGGTCCTTGCTACTGGCAGGATGTTCCGTGGGCCGGAGCGTCGATTTGTGCGCACAGTCAAGCGTGGGAGACAGGCCTGGAGGGGTAGAGCGGAGGAGGCAGGAAGGGAGAGCCTGAATCTAAGATGCTGTGATAATTCTAGCAAAGTCCGGTCCCTGGTTAAACCCGGAAAGGCTGTTGGTTCGCTGGTTGAGAAGTTCTCATGGTGACTGACAGGAAGAAGGCTGCATCGGGGCAGCGCGGTGAGGGACAGGGCAGGGTGCTTCCTTCCTCCTGAGCCGAGGGTGTCAGCCAAAGAGGAGCAGAGCGGTCGTGATCGCTGGTGGTGCTTTCAGGGCCCTCCAGCCTGGGGAAGAGCGAGGGACAGGTGTGGGGGGCTGAGGGTCTAGGAGGGGCCCAGGAGGTGCCCCGCGATTCTGTACCCCCACAGACTGGCACCCCGCAAATCGACTCCTTATTCGTTGTTGTTTCTCCCCCTGGGTTACTGAGCATAATTGACATAACGCTCTGCGTAAGCTTAAGGGGTACACAGTACCCACATTCTGGATGAATGTCTAATAGACCAAAGTTTTAGGTTTTACGATTAGAAACAACTGATGTAAAGTGCAGACGTTTTGGTGAAGCAGTCAGCTTGAGGTTATGGACTCAGGTGACAAATGACGAACGCCCCCCCTCCAGGCGGACGGGGACAGTGAGGTGCCTGTGGCGAGAGGGGCCGAGGAAGCCGGGGGCGCATCTTGGCCAGCTTCTGGTTACTTGTGGTTGTGCCGCGTGGGGGTTTTGTGCTCGCCCCTCCCCACCCACTCAGGAGCTGGAAGGGAACCACGTTCCCGCGGCTTCCTGTGCAAGAGCGGAGCTCGGATTCTGCAGGTTGAAGCCCCACGCGGGCGTTCGCAATCTGTGTGACTGATGGCCTGATCTCCGTCCCCCGGTCGACGGCACGAGACTCTGGCAGCTTCCCTCGCAGGGAGGTTGGAGAATCAGCCAGGATGACCTGTGAGAGGCCTTTGTCGGCCACCTGCAAAGTCGCATTGTCCCAGTGGTGCTTCCGTTTGGCAGACGTCTGCGTAAGGGAAGGGAGGCTCACTCTTGGAGCGTGTGTTGGCCGTGAGGACGGGACGTGTGGCCGAGTCTTCTAAACGGCTGCCGTTCTGACTCGGAGACAGGACGCCCACGCCCCATGCCAGACCCGGAAGCGCCGAATGATGCCACGGGCCGGGGGCCCCGGGGGTCACCACGGCGTGCGGTTGCGTGGGCTCCGTGGCTGAAGAAGGAGAAGAGACTTCAAGCAGCCTCTGTCACTTGGAGCCACAGAGCCACGCAAACGGAGCTGCGCCCGGGCCGGGTCCTCACTGCCAGTCAGTCGGAGCCGAGAATCTGTGGTTACTTCCCTGGCGGAGGGGTGTGCTGGGGAGGCCGCGGGGAGGCCGCGGGGAGCCTGGGTGCATAAATTGGATCCAGAAGATTGGGAAGTGACCGGGGAAGAGGGTAATCCGTTTTCACAATGGAGCTTTCCGAAAGTCTCATTAGCGTTAGCAGTTGGGTTGGGTGATTTCTTTCTTCCGCGCAGTCTCGACGAAAGCAATTAAGTCTTGCTGCATCTGTATGTTACCGCGTGCGCCGGCCGTAAGCAAGGGAAGGCCTATTTAGCCTGACTGTTGCCTCTTGGCTTATAATGGAGAATCAATTTATTTCAGCTTATTAAACTATTAGTGCCTATTGGATATTAACTCCGCTTTTTCTTGAGGCCCCCCCTCCCCCTTCCCCTTTCCCAGGCGTCGGGGAGGAGATTCTAGGACTTCAGAAATGGTGAGCGGGACCTTCCAGGAGGCAGGGGAGCGAGCCGGGTGCCTACTGGGCCCTCAGGGAAACTTACGATGGAATTAGGAAGTTCCTCGGGGCTTCTACGTTCTGTGACCGTGCATCAACTTTAAAACCCGTGTTCTGCTAGGAAGTGATGCTGTTGAGAACCTGTTCGGTGCATGGCCTCCGTGCCTTGTTTCAAGGGTTCCGCGGAGGTATTGGAGGTCCGGGTGGTGTTGGATTGGCCCGCCTGGGCTGTGGTGCCCAGCTGTTGGCCAGGCACTCGTCTAGATGCTATCTGGAAGCTGTTTGGCAGATGCAATTAGCGTTTACAACATCAGTTACTTTGGGTTTTCTATTTATTTGTTTATTTAAAAAAAATTTTTAAATGTGACTATAGCTGGCACACAGTTACGTTCGTCTCAGACGTACGGCACGGTGATTCGACACGGTCGATACGACGCCATCGACTGTATTCTCTGTGTTGTGACTGCTGTGCCCGTGACCCATTCATTCCACAGCTGGGAGCCCGTGCCTCCCCGTCCCCTCCCCCATCTTGCCCATCCCCCCACATCTCTCGTCTGGCAGCCACCAGTTTTTCTCTGTATGTATAGGTCTGTACAATTTAAGTGGAGGAGATTACCCTCCATAATGAGGGTGGGCCTCATCGGATCAGCCGGTGGCTTTAAGAAAAGACTGAGAGGTTCCTAAAGAAGAAATCCTGCCTTAAGAACTCCTGCCTGCGTTTCTAGCCTGCATCCTGCCGCCATATGTATTTCAGATTCAACACTGCAGCACCAAGTTTCTCTGGGTTTTGAGACTGCCGGCCAGCCCCACGGGCTCCACACCTGCCAGTTCCTACACCTGTGAGGGCCGTTTTCCTAAAATAAGTCTGGCCCCTGCCCCCCCCTCCCCCCCCCCCACGTGTGTATGTCCTGTTCAGTCTGTTCTCTCCTGGACACGCCTGAACTACCCACCCTCTCTCTCCAGCCCGGGTGTCCTGGGCGACTGCTGCAGTGGTCTTTCCTCCATTCCTAAATGCAGTCTCAGAATCTTCTGGAAGAGTCCATGAACACAGTTGTTCGGAGCTGGCACCAGAGAGAAAATCTGTTTGCTGTTCTAATTTTAGGGGATACTCTTGGTGGCTGTTGGCTGATAAAACCATTGATTGTTCTCATATTAAGTACCATCTAATTAATTTTTCAGCTAACATTTGTGGCTCTCTGATGCCAAAGTACCAAGCATTTCTTGGCACACGTCTGGCCGGGAGCTCACTGCCGGCAGAGCCGAGGAAGGGGCCGAGGAGGGGATGGCTTCACTGGTGCCCGTGGCCTCCACCACTCGCTGCATTTGGTAAGCTGCGCTGATGGGGGCTGGACGGCATCGCCGATGGGCCAGTGGGAGGGGGCCACACAGGCCCCCGTGACCTTGCAGCCTGGGTTCATCATGTAAGAGCACTGCCCACTCCACCAGTTTTTAATGCTAGCATTTATCAAGTGGCCCTTTCAAGCCCCCCAGATATAATGGAGACAATAGTTCACTGGGCAGTTGGAAAATCAAGTTTTTATTTTATTAAAAAATTATTTTTAATGTTTATTTATTTGGGGGGGGGAGGGGCAGAGAGAGAGAGAGAGAGACAGAGAGACACAGAATCCCAAGCAGGCTCCAGGCTCTTAGCTGTCAACACAGAGCCCAACATGGGACTCGAACCCATGAACCGTGAGATCATCACCTGAGTCAAAGTCAGAAACTTAACCTCGAGCTACCCAGGTGCCCCGAAAATCGAGTTTGTAAATTTTTTATTTGAGAGAGAGAGAGAGAGAGAGAGAGAGAGAGAATATGAATCTCTCCCCAATGTGGGGCTTAATCCCATGACCCTGGGATCATGACCTGAACCGCAGTCAAGAATCAGATGCTCGACTGACTGAGCCACCCAGGCACCCTGGAAAATCGAGTGTTTCACCAGAAACGGGAGACAGTGAAGGAAGGACTTGGAGTCACCAGGACGTGTGCTCACATGTGCTGCCGTGTGGGGGCGATGGTGGTTGTGGCATACGATCGAAGTGACGGACGATGCCATTAATAAATGAGGAGGAGCTTTTAATTTAACAGCAGCCCCAGATTGGAGATTAATTTTTTAAATGTTTCCTAACAAGAAAAATGAAGCAAATAAATCCCGACGATGAGGAAGTAATGAAGCCCTTGTGGGAATAGCTTGTTGCCACAGGCAGATGGGGGAATTCGTGGGACGTCTGAGGCCAGCGTAAACCAGCAGGCTCGGGTCCCCGCATCTCGGGCCCTAGGGGCCTTGGCGGGCTCGCCCTTTGAGCCTAACTGGTCATCTTTGACTAGAGAGCTTAGAGAGCGTGCGGAGAAAGACAATGGCCGTGAGCAGGCTGGATCCCCATCCCCCACTGCCCTCACCCACGTCACCCTCTGGCTGCCGCTGACCGGGCACCCGGGGGCCGTGGCGGCCAGCTGGCTCTGCGTGGACGTGCTGGTCTCCCAGACGGTGGCCGGCGACCGCTGGGGACGTGAGCGGGGACACTGCCAGCTTGTGCAGGCCGCAAAGGGCTCAGGAGCCTGGACGTGGGGCAGTTCCTGGCCCTGGAAAAAGGGGAGGGGGGTCTTGGATGCGTCATCCCTCACAGATCAGGACCATTCTGGATTGTGGGCTGTCAGCATCTGTGGTCTTTTGTACCTTTATAAAGCACAGACTCCTGAAGATGTCCGTCTTAATCTTAATTTGCTCAGGCATGCCGTTTATTTATTTTATTTAAAAAAAATTTTTTTTACGTTCATTTATTTTTGAGACAGAGAGAGACAGAGCATGAATGGGGGAGGGTCAGAGAGAGGGAGACACAGAATCTGAAACAGGCTCCAGGCTCTGAGCCATCAGCACAGAGCCTGATGCGGGGCTCGAACCCATGAACCGTGAGATCATGACCTGAGCCGAAGTCGGCCGCTTAACCGACTGAGCCACCCAGGCGCCCCTCGGGCATACCGTTTAAACAGTGGCAACTGACCATGGCTTCTAGCATCCTGACGTCCTCAGACGCCTTTGTCTTCAGCGTGATCCTGCCTGGGCTGCTGGACGCCCAGGGCTGGTTATGGCACCTCTCTGAGCTCAGCCTTCTGCTCTCTGAGGATTCCACCTGCCTGACCTTTCTTACAGCACCCCCCCACCCCTCCCCGCTGCATTACATGCCGAGACTTGCAATGGTGTTGAACTCTCCTTTGTGAGAGCCAACAACAGCGCCAGCGATAGTCGTGGGTGACATTTACACAGCATTCGCAGTGAACCGGGTCCACACATGTCCATTCGTCCTCTTGACAAGTGGGGGACAGGCCTGCGCCCAGCGGGTGTGAGGCGCGCCAGGCACTGCGCCCGCCGATTCGCGGGCCGGGGGCGGGTGAGCGTCTCGTTCTCGGATCCACCCAGGGCCTCGCGCTCTCCCTCTCGTTCTCGTGTAGACGGGGGAACCGAGGGGCTGACTGGCGCATCAAGTGGGGGAAGGAGGAGGGTGTGAACGCAGCAGGCCCCTGTGTGCAGGGCCACAGGCACCCCCACCCACCCCACCCCACCCCACCCCACGTGCGTGGTGGGGCTGCAAATGCCAGCGCCTGGGGGGTCGAAGGGTGTGAGCGGTGGGTATCTGGGAGGAGGGGTGCGGTGGCCTGTAAAAGCATCCATTAGGGGCTACATTGTGTCCCCCCAATTCACGTGTAGGGGGGCCCGAACACCCGTCCTTCGGAATGTGACTTTATTTGGAAATCGGGTTCGCGTGTCACTGGCAGATGTGCTTAGTCAGGCCCAGAGCGAGATGGGTCGTGCTCCGATGTGACCGTGTCCCCATGAGCAGGGGGGGCCCGCTCAGGACACGCACACGGCGGGGAGGGGAGCACCTCGCGAAGACGAGGGCGGGTGGCCCTTCCACGCACCTGGGGACGAGGGGCGCTGCGGGTTCGCCGCCCGCGGAAGGAGCCGGCCCCGTTCACACCTGGATCCGTGACATGGGACGTTTCCGTCCCCTGTCTTCAGCTGCCGGCCTGAGTACTTTGTCGACAGACCTAGCAAACTAGTACAGTGTTCGTGTTTGAAGTCCTCGGAAGGGCCAGCGCCCGCCAAACCACATCTCTGTCACAGCGGTCCCTGACGCGCATCGGCCGTGACCTTTCTCCCTGAATTGACCTCCGCTCGGTCTTTGGCCAGCCAGCTTGGAAGAGAGGGGCCTTCGAGCAAGCATCTTCCCCGGGGTGTCCTCCAGCACATGTGACATGACGATAATGACGCTGGCTGGCTGAAGTGCAAACAACGCCAGGCCAGGTTCTAATGCTTCCGTGAATCAGTGCCCCCGATTCCCCCAAACTCCGTCGATAGCTATCGCCCTGCCCTGCTCTCGACTTGGAAACGGAGGCGCGGAATGGTACTTGCTGACCGGCGGATACTTCATCAACAGTGTCGGTTTTCTTTTCTGTCCCCCCAAAGCCCTGAGGATTAGCATTTTGTTTGTTTTTGTTGGTCCCCCCCCCCCCCGCCGCCCCTATTCAAATAAAATAATTCCAGCCCTCCTCTCCAATATTGGTGGGGGGCCTGGCATCTTGTTGAGATTTTGATGATTTTGTGGCGAGGGGGAGATCTCATATTCTTCCCTGCATGAAAGTTGGGAACTCCCACCTATTATTTTATTATTTATTTATTTATTAATTTATTTTTGAGAGAGAGAGCGAGCGAGCAAGTGTGGGGGTGGGGGCAGAGAGAGAGGGAGACACAGAATCCAAAGCAGCTCCAGGCTCCAAGCTGTCAGCACAGAGCCCGACGCGGGGCTCGAACCCATGAACCTCGAGATCATGACCTGAGGTGAAGCTGGATGCTTAACCGACTGCCACCCAGGTGCCCCTCCCACTTGTTTTTAAATTAGGGAAGGTGACAGAAAGGAAAGTGGGTGGAGACACGGCGGCAGAGAAACTGGAAAGCCAGCTCCAGCCGTGTGCCATGTTTATATTCTTCAACACCTTGCCCAGCAAAGATGGGAGCCATGCTGCCCGAACGAGGTGCCGTTCACATCTGGGTTAAGGGCAGGGTTTGCCAGGAAGCTGCCTGAGGCACTGATCGGTCATACGTATTTAGACAACATTTGAATAACCCAGAAACACGGTACCAGTTTTCTCCATGTCTGACATGACGAACAAGGTGTACGTTTTTAGCCCCATTGATGCAAAAGTAGATCCATAAGAATTTCATCACCACCAATTCCAAATGGGGCAAAATAGGATATGCCATTCAGGGCCTTTAATGAATGCCTTATTTTGAATATAAAGAGGTATAAAATATTTATGAATAGAAAAGTCATTTCTTCCCACCTCCACTGAAAATATGGTAGTCACATATGAAAGACTATTGCTCAGAAGGGAGCCCATAGGAGTAATTTTCCTGGCATAACTTCATTTGTCCGTATAGCTGTTTCACTCACGAACCAGGCTGGCCCCGAGGTATGTGTGTGTTGATGTTTCCTCTTGCCTCTTTTTCTGCACACCTCCTACGTTCTGGGACCCCCACCCATCTCTCTGCCTCACATCCCCCGCCCCAGCCAGCTCTCAAATAGGGCTGCCAGATAAAATACAGGATGTCAAGTTAAGCAGAAATTTCTGTTAAATAGCAAATAATTTTTAAGCATAAGTATGTCCCGTGCAGTATTTATGACACATTCCAAACATTACATGGGACATACTTATGCTAGACGTTATTCATTTTTATGTGAAATTCAAACTTGCCTGGATGTCCTGTATTTTTATTTGCTAACTCTGGCAACCATACTCACTAGTGGTTTGGGGTCGTTTCTTAGAAGACACGTGTGCGGTGTATGTGTGTGTGTGTATGTGTGTGTGTGGGGTTGTGGTGTGTGTGTGGGGGTTGTGGAATTGTCTGAACTATCAGTTGATTGGGTAGGTTAATCTTTGGTTTATAACTTAACATTAAAACCATCACGGGGCACCTGGGTGGCTCAGTTGGCTGAGTATCTGACTTTGGCTCAGGTTATAATCTCACAGTTCAAGGGTTCGAGCCCCGCGTCGAGCTCTGTGCTGACAGCTCGGAGCCTGGAGCTGCTTCGGATTCTGTGTCTCCCTCTCTCTCTGCCCCTCCCCTGCTCACACTCTGTCTCCGTCTCTCTCAAAAATAAATAAAATATTAAAAACAATCTTAAAACCATCTATTTCACTAGTGAAAACAGAAATATGACCAGTAATTCCACTGTATGGAATGCCTTCCTTGTGCACGACATCATCTAATACTTTGGCTGTGCTTATGAGGTGATGTGTTCCTTTCCTTTGGTTAGTGAGCACCCTGCGAGGTCCAGTGCCTGCTCCGGCACATTCTGCGTCTCCAGACCACTGGGATCTTACTTTTGGGTCAACCCCTAACGACTTCCATCCTGTCTCCTCCACTCATTAGTACATAATGATGTTTATAAGCCCTGGCCCGAGAATCTGGAGGCCAGGGTTTTAATCCTGGGTCCTATTTATTAATTGTGTGAGCCTCTGTGTATTTCTTCACCTCTTTGACCCTCAGTTTCCTGGTCTCCAAATCAGAGGATGTAAATGGGGCTCTCCGGGGTGCTGGGAGGGGAAAGGTGGCAGGGATGCAGGGACGCAAAAGGACCGGGATGGGCCCATGCTGGGAATGAGCGCTTTGCTCTCCCTCCTCCCTTTGTTCTCCAACTCCTTAGATTCCAGGGAGGGGAGCCGCACCTGTCACAGTACGCGTTTCCTGGCCCCATCAGGGCTCACGGTGGGGCTGGCCCTTGAAGGGATTTGCGGGCCGGCTATCCCAGAGGAGGACACCAGAGGGCGCCCCGCACCGCCGCCCGCCTGCTTGGCTGCGTGTGCGGAGCAGTTACCGCCGGACCGCGCGGCACCCACGCCCAGTTGAGGTCGGTTCTGAGTTGAAATCAGGAGTTCCGTGTGCTTGAAAGTCTCATCACCGCTTGGGGCGGTAAAGAACCGAGCAGGATTTAGGTGGCCGGGCAAACTGTCTGCCTTCAGAGCGCGTGTGCCTGTAAGACCCTCTAGCTCCTTGGAAACAAGAACCCAGAGGCAAGTGCAGAGGCTGGGTCCGCGGCCCCTGCTCCTTCCTGCTGCTCCCGTACCCGAAGCCCCAGCCGTGTGGGGCGCGCCTGGGAAGTGGGCCCTGAACCCAGGAGGGCTGGCGTGTCTCAGGCACAAACTGCCCGGCCCTGGCCTCTTAGCACACGGGAGGCCACACATCGGAAGGGACGAGAGGGCTGCCTTCCAGCTGTGGCCATGACCTTGCCAATACAGAGGAGGAAGCCAGCTCAGCACCGCGGTCCCTATGCACAGGGATGGTTCCCAGGGATGGGCAGGAGCGTGGTCGCAGCTCCTGGCCGAAGAAGGCGTGAAGACACGGGGTAAATTTGGGAAAGCTTTTTAGGTTAACGTGGCTACCATAAGGCGTCGGTCGATGAACAGGCGGGCCTGACCGGGTCATCTAGAAATGTCACTTAAGCAGCATCTTATTCACTGATGACGCCTGGAACCCTGAGAGCGTGTTGGTTTGTGATGACAAGGGTCGCGTGAAGGTCTTCTGTGCCTTACAGGCTTTAATGGGTGATCATGGTTTTTAAACACTCCCCCAACGCCTCCTGGTTGTTGGTGAGTGTTGGGATGGGGACGGGGAGGGGATGCTGCGGTGAAGCCTGGTGTGTGTGGGGGCCACAGCTGTGACTATTCACATTCGCGGGCGCGTGGTGATGGAGGTCACGGCTGCGGCCACCAGACCTTCCTGAGATTCCCCCCGGGAGGAAAGGCGGCAGATGGGACACCTGGGAGCCTCTTGTGGCTGCTTGGTTTTTCCAAACCCCGGAGGAAGAGTCCAACCGGTGTAGGATGGCCTGGCGAGGGGCAAACCGTGGCTCTTCCTGGACGCGCTCCCTCTTGGCCGCATTTCTGATTTCTCCCCATAGCCCTGGGCTCCCCCGCGCATAGCCACACCTCTGTGTCACACAAGAACAGAGGTGGAGAGCCAGCATCTGGGGACTCCAAGGGGACTGCCTCCGGGCCACGTGACAGGCACAGCGTGCCGGAAGCCAAGCGTGGCAGGTGGAACAGCAGACAGACCGTCGAATGCTGACGATGGCGGGACTCCCCCAGCTGCTGGGCCCAGCCCCTTACCTCACAGAGGCATTCATTGCTTTGCAGCCTCCGTGTCTGCACGCTTACGCTCTGCAGGGTGCCCACGACGAGGTATTGCTCCCGGATCCCACCCCGTCTCTGTCGCTTTGCCTTCACGCGAGGCTGAGATTGACCAGCAGCTCGAACTGCAGCTGTTTGAAGGAACATGCAATCTGCACCAGGTTCGAAATACGAAACCCAGCAAACTTGCTGGGAGATGTTCTTGGGACTCGTATGTCATACATGCATCTTAGGCTCGGAGCTGTGGCTTTTGAAATAGATGCAGTAATGCCTGATTTGTACCCCTGGGTGGCGCAGTCTTACCCTTGGAGGTCCGAATAGATTTGACTGTTCGCTGCCCGCAGGCTCCAAAGCGGGGGGCTGTGGGCAGCTCGGCGTTTGGAGATTAGAGGTCTGCAGAACTCATCGCCAGCCCCGGGGGACACCCAGCGTGGCAGAGGAACGTTCTGTTTTCCTATCCTAAAGATAATGGAAGATGAGGAGATCCTTTAATAGTAGGATATTTCATTCAAGGCGATGAAAATTTATTTGTTAGATGCCATTTTTTATTGCTATTTTGACGAGTGATGGGTGAGTGTCGGGACATGCCCCCAGGGTTGTGCCACCTGCATCGCCCCCAGTGACAGTCAACCCTAGGCTGAAGCCCCCACAGGGATGTCTGTGCTGCAGAGAGCCCCCCCCCCCCCCAAAGGCCACCCCTGCTTCCTGGACCTCCTGTCTCACCCTTGCTCCTCCTCCAATGCCTTGTCCCTGCCTCAGACCTTCACCCAGGGTCAGCCGAGGCCTCTGTTCAGATTGCACCCCAGCCCAACTTCTCCTTTGGCTTCATGCCTTCCTTCCCTCCCTGCCCTTCCCCACCTGTGCATCCCCAGAAACCCCTGTGTGCTAATCACCATCTGAGTCGGCTTCCCCGGAGCTCTCCTACAAGGCAGCTTATGACATCACAAAGAGACAGACCTGAGGTCAGGTGAGGGCCGCATGGCCCCTGGTGCACAGGTGTGCACTCCAGAGAGCAGGGTGGAGGGAGGAACCTCCTTGGCCTTGGAAGGTTCACTGGGAGGGGGTCACATTGACTTGAAGCTTTAGGGACTTTTAAGGACATAGGAGTTTCCCAGATGGACTCGTATGAACAGGCAAGGTCACAGAGATTGTGCAAAGGGAAGTGAGCCCTGTAGCCAGAGACTGGCAGTGACTCGGCACGAGGGAGGGAGTGAGGAGACCGGGCCCGGCATGTGGAGGTGTTGAGATTTTACCCTGTAGCCAGCGGAGGCCACGAGCATATTCTTCTGTAAGAAAGACCATTATCGTGAGGACAGTGCATGAACGGGGGGCATGGGAGACAAGCTATCCACCAGCTGGGCGTCCCACGTCTTCCCCTCTGTCGAGTCAAATGCCTCCCCTTTATGATACAACCGGGATCCCATCTCCTTTGAGGGGATTTCTCTCCCTTAATGCCACCAGCCCCGGTGGTGTGTCCCACAACTCCGCTCGGTACTTGCGGGCAGGTTTGTAAATCCCCCGGGGCTGTCTCTGCTCTCTGGACCAGATCAGACTTTGACTTTTTAAAAAAAATTTTTATTTATTTTTAAAATTTACATCCAAGTTAGATAGCACATAGTGCGACAATGATTTCGGGAGGAGATTCCTTAATGCCCCTTACCCCTTTAGCCCATCCCCCCTCCCACAACCCCTCCACTAGCCCTCTGTTTGTTCTCCGTATTTAAAAGTCTCTTATGTTTTGTTCCCTCCCTGTTGTTATATTATTTTTGCTTCTATTTCCTTGTGTTCATATGTCCTGTGTTTTAAAAGTCCTTATATGAGTGAAGTCATATGATGTTTGTCTTTCTCTAATTTCATTTAGCATAATACCCTCTAGTTCCATCCACATGGTTGCAAATGGCAAGATTTCATTCTTTTTGATTGCCGAGTGATACTCCATTGTATATATATCTCACATCTTCTTTATCCATTCATCCATCGATGGACATTTGGGCTCTTTCCATATTTTGGCTCTTGTCGATAGTGCTGCTAGAAACATGGGGGTGCCTGTGTCCCTTCGAAACAGCACACCTGTATCCTGTGGATAAATGCCTAGTAGTGCAATTGCTGGGTTGTAGGGTCGTTCTATTTTTACTTTTTTGAGGAACCTCCCTACTGTTTTCCAGAGTGGCTGCACCAGTTTGCATTCCCACCAGCAGCACAAAAGAGATCCTCCCTCTCCGCATCCTCACCGCCATCTGTTGTTTCCTGAGCTATTAATGTTAGCCATTCTGAGGTGTGAGGTGGTATCTCATTGTGGTTTTAATTTGTATTTCCATGATGGTGAGTGATGTGGAGCATTTTTTCATGTGTCGGTTGGCCGCCTGGATGTCTTCCTTGGAGAAGTGTCTATTCATGTCTTTCGCCCATTTCCTCACTGGATTATTTGGTTTTTGGGTGTTGAGTTTGATAAGTTCTTTATAGATTTTGGATACTAACCCCTTATCTGCTATGTCATTTGCAAATATCTTCTCTCATTCTGTTGGTTGCCTTTTAGTTTTGCTTATTGTTTCCTTTGCTGTGCAGAAGCTTTTTATTTTGATGAGGTCCCAATAGCTCATTTTTGCTTTTGTTTCCCTTGCCTCCAGAGATGTGTTGAGTAAGAAGTTGCTGTGGCCAACATCAGAGAGGTTTTTGCCTGCTTTCTCCTTGTGGATTCTGATGGCTTCCTGTCTTACATTTGGGTCTTTCATCCATTTTGAGTTTATTTTAGTGTATGGTGTAAGAAAGTGGTCCAGGTTCATTCTTCTGCATGTCACTGTCTAGTTTTCCCAGCACTACTTGCTGAAGAGATTGTCTTTATTCCACTGGATATTCTTTCCTTTGTCAAAGATGAGTTGGCCATATGTTTGTGGGTCCATTTCTGGGTTCTCTGTTCTGTTCCATTGAGCTGAGTGTCTGTTTTTGTGCCAGTACCATACTGTCTTGGTGATTACAGCTTTGTAATACAGCTTGAAGTCCGGGATTGTGATGCTTCCTGCTTTGGTTTTCTTTTTCAAGATTGCCTTTTTTTTTTTTTCAACGTTTATTTATTTTTGGGACAGAGAGAGACAGAGCATGAACGGGGAAGGGGCAGAGAGAGAGGGAGACACAGAATCGGAAACAGGCTCCAGGCTCTGAGCCATCAGCCCAGAGCCCGACGCGGGGCTCGAACTCACGGACCGCGAGATCGTGACCTGGCTGAATCGGACGCTTAACCGACTGCGCCACCCAGGCGCCCCAAGATTGCTTTTTTATTTGGGGTCCTTTCTGGTTCCATAGAAATTTTAGGATTGTTTGTTCTAGCTCTATGAAGAATGCTGGTGTTGTTTTGATAGGGATTGCACTGAATATGTAGATTGCTTTGGGTAATATTAACGTTTTAACAATATTTGTTTTTCCTATCCAGGAGCATAGAATCTTTTTCCATTTTTTTGTGTCTTTTTCAGTTTCTTTCATAAGCTTTCTATAGTTTTCAGTGTGTAGATTTTTCATCTCTTTGGTTAGATTTATTCCTAGGTATTTTATGGTTTTCAGTGCAATTGTACATGGGATCAATTCCTTGATTTCTCTTTCTGTTGTTTCATTGTTGGTGTATAGGAATGCAACTGATTTCTGTGCATTGATCTTACATCCTGCAACTTTGCTGACTTCATATATCAGTTCTAGCAGTTTTTTGGTGGAATCTTTTGGGTTTTCCATACAAAGTATCATGTCATCTGCAAAGAGTGAAAGTTTGACCTCCTCCTAGCTGATTTGGATGCCTTTTATTTCTTTGTGTTGTCTGATTGCTGAGGCTAAGACTTCCAATACTATGTTGAATAACAGTGGCGAGAGTGGCCATCCCTGTCTTGTTCCTGACCTTAGGGGGAAAGCTCTCAGTTTTTCCCCATTGAGGATGATATTAGCGTTGGGACTTTCATATATGGCTTTTATGATCTTGAAGTATGATCTTCTATCCCTACTTATTGAGGGTTTTTATCAAGAAAGGATGCTGTATTTTGTCAAATGCTTTCTCTGCAGCTATTGAGAAGACGATATGGTTCTTGTCCTTTCTTTTATTGATGTGATGAATCACATTGATTGTTTTGCAGATATTGAACCAGCCCTGCGTCCCAGGTATAAATCCCACTTGGTCATGGTGAATTTTTAAAAATGTATTGTTGGATCCGGTTGGCTAATATCTTGTTGAGGACTTTTGCATCCATGTTCATCAGGGAAATTGGTCTGTAGTTCTCCTTTTTAGTGGGGTCTTTGTCTGGTTTTGGAATCAAGGTAATGCTGGCTTCATAGAAAGAATTTGGAAGTTTTCCTTTCATTTATATTTTTTGGAACAGCTTCAAGAGAATAGGTGTTAAAAGCCATCTGGCCCTGGACTCTTGTTTTTGGGGAGATTTTTGATTACTAATCCGATTTCTTTACTGGTTATGGGTCTGTTCAAATTTTCTATTTCTTCCCGTTTCAGTTTTGGTAGTGTATATGTCTCTAGGAATTTGTCTATTTCTTCTAGATTGCCCATTTTATTGGTGTATAATTGCTCATAATAGTCTCTTATTATTGTTTTAATTTCTGCTGTGTTGGTTGTGATCTCTCCTCTTTCATTCTTGATTTTATTTATTTGGGTCCTTTCCTTTTTCTTTTTGATCAAACTGGCTAGTGGTTTATCAATTTTGTTAATTCTTTCAAAGAACCAGCTTCTGGTTTCATTGATCTGTTCTACTGTTCTGTTTTGTTTTTGTTTTTTTGGTTTTGATAGCATTAATTTCTGCTCTAATCTTTATTATTTCCTGTCTTCTGCTGTTTGGGGGTTTTATTTGCTGTTCTTTTTCTGGCTCCTTAAGGTGTTAGGTTAGGTTATGTATGTGAGATCTTTCTTCCTTCTTTAGGAAGGCCTGGATTGCTATATACTCTCCTCTTATGACCGCCTTTGCTGCGTTCCAGAGGTTTTGGGTTGTGGTGTTATCATTTTCATTGGCTTTCAATACTTTTTAATTTCCTCTTTAACTTCTTGGTTAGCCCATTCATTCTTTAGTAGGATGTTCTTCAGTCTCCAAGTATTTGTTACCTTTCCAAATATTTTCTCGTGGTTGATTTCGAGTTTCATAGTGTTGTGGTCTGAATATATGCATGGTATGATCTCAAATTTTTTGTACTTACTTAGGGCTGATTTGTGTCCCAGTATATGGTCTATTCTGGAGAACGTTCCATGTGCACTGGAGAAGAATGTATATTCTGCTGCTTTAGGATGAAATGTTCTGAATATATCTGTTAAGTCCATCTGGTCCAGTGTGTCATTCAAAGCCATTGTTTCCTTGTTGATTTTTTGATTAGATGATCTGTCCATTACTGTGAGTGGGATGTTGAAGTTTCCTACTATTATGGTATTACTATCGATGAGTTTATGTTTGTGATTAATTGATTTATATATTTGGGTGCTCTCACATTTGGCACGTAAATGTTTACAATTGTTAGGTCTTCTTGGTGGATAGACCCCTATGATATAATACCCTTCTGCATCTCTTGATACAGTCTTTATTTTAAAGTCTAGATTGTCTGATATAAGTATGGCTACTTCGGCTTTCTTTTGTTGACTGTTAGCATGATAGATGGTTCTCCATCCCCTTACTTTCAATCTGAAGGTGCCTTTAGGTCTAAAGGGGGTCACTTGTAAACAGCATATGGTTGGATCTTGTTTTTGTATCCATTCTGTTACCCTATGTCTTTTGATTGGAGCATTTAGTCCATTGATGTTTAGAGTGAGTACTGAAAGATATGAATTTATTGCCATTATGTTGCTTGTAGAGTTGGAGCTTCTGGTGGTGTTCTCTGTTCCTTTGTAGTCTTTGTTGCTTTTGGTTTTTTTAATTTATTTATTTATTTATTTATTTATTTATTTATTTATTTAATCTTTTCTCCCCTCAGAGAGTCCCCCTTAAAATTTTTTGCAGGGCTGGTTTAGTGGTCACAAACTCCTTTAATTTTTGTTTGTCTGGGAAACTTTTAATCTCTCCTTCTATTATGAATGACAGCCTTGCTGGATAAAGAATTCTTGGCTACATATTTTTCTGATTCCACCCATTGAATATATCCTGCCACTCCTTTCTGGCCTGCCAAGTTTCTGTGGATAGATCTGCTGCAAACGTGATCTGTCTTCCCTTGTAGGTTAAGGACTTTTTTCCCCTTGCTGCTTTCACAATTCTTTCCTTGCCTGGGTATTTTGTGAATTTGACTATGGTATGTCTTGTTGATGGTTGGTTTTTGTTGAATTGAATGGGAGTCCTCTGTGCTTCCTGGATTTTGATGTCGGTGTCTTTCCCCAGGTTAGGAAAGTTTTCTGCTATGATTTGCTCACATAACCCTTCTACCCCTTTTTCTCTCTCTCTATCTTCTGGGACCCCTGTGATTCTGATTTTTTCCCCTTTTTAATGAGCCACTGATTTCTCTAATTCCTAAATTGTGCTCTTTTGCCTTGGTCTCCCTCTTTTTTTCTGCTTCATTATTCTCCATAGGTTTGTCCTCTATATCACTGATTCTCTGCTGTGCCTCACCCATCCTTGCCACCGTGGCATCCATTGAAGATTGCAGCTCAGTTACAGCATTTTTAATTTCATCCCAACTAGCTTTTACTTCTTTTATCTCCACAGGAAGGGATTCTAATCTATTTTCAGCTCCAGCTAGTATTATTATTATTGTGATTCTAAATTCTGGTTCAGACATCTTGTTTGTATCTGTGTTAGTTAAGTCCCTGGCTGTCGTTTCTTCCTGCTCTTTCTTTTGGGGTGAATTCCTTTGTTTCATCATTTTGAAGGGAGAAAAGGAATTAATGAGGTAAAAAAATTAAAAAAATTAAAATTAAAAAATGAAAAACAACAAACATACACAAAAAAATAAAATAAATGATGCTAGATCTCGGTGTGTTTTGGTCTGGGTGTTGAAAGGGGCTTGATGGATTAGAGAAAAAAGGGGAAAGGGAAAAAAAGGAAAAAAAATCATTTGAAAATTTGAAAAAATGAATACACTGAAATAGAATAAAATGAAATAATGGAAGTAAAATAGAATTTGAAAAGTTGACACAAATGTAAAAAATATAATAGAAAAAAATTAAAAATATTTTTAATAAAAATTGAAAATAAAAAAAATTTTTTTCTCTTTCTGTATTCAAGAAAAAGAAACGAAAAAGAGAAAAAAAGAAAGAAAAAAAAGAAAATTGAATAGATGGAGCAGCGAACAATCTGAAATATGATAGAAATTACCTCGTTTTCCCCTAGAAGTCAAACTGTGAAGAGCTTTACAGTTTGTAATCTAAGCCGGCGCAGAGACTTGTGTTCCTGAAGAGGGAGGTTGGCCCAAGCTGGGCGGGGCTTAGTGGAATGGCTCCGTTTTCCACTAGATGGCGCTGCTAGCCTACTGCGGTAGAGTATTGCGGCGCTCGTAGGTGCCTATGCGCATGCGCGGGAGCGGTAAAAATGGCGTCACCCAGCCGCCGGTCTCTGGTATCGGAATTCTGGTCTCCCGGACCAGCAGTCGCGCACCCGTCCTTCGTCTCCGGCTTCCGTCGGCTCCCGGCTTTTACAGTGCCCGTGACCGAGCCCCAGGCGGCGCCTCCCTCCTGAGTTTTATCTCTGACGCGGCTGTGGTTCCCGACCCCTCACTTCTGAGGGACTGAGCTCTGACCCGCTCACATCCTCTGCGAGGGTCTCACCGAGCCAAGGCCGGTGCCCGCCGCCCCCCCGAGCGGTCGCGGGACCTTGCTGCTGCCGACCCCGGGGACTGCGGCCGGGTGCCAGCCCGCCCCAGAAAAAATTCAGGCGGTCGTGCGGCAGCAGCGTTTCAGGGATGGTGGCAAATCGCAACGCGCACCTGGCCCCGGGCTTCACCCCCAACGACCCCGTCCCAGCACCAGCGAGCGTGGCCGTTCTCCGGGGGCTGCTGGCACCTTTGCCCGTGGGGGGCCGCGCCGCCTCTGCCAGATGTCCTGCCGGCAGGGGAACCGCCTCTCCCGTGTGGCCCGAAGACCCACCGGACTTGACTCTGCTCCCGAGGACCCGCCCTTCCCGCCAGAGCCCCGCCAGGTACCGAGCCGCTCCCCTGTTTATAGAGTCTTGATGGCATTTAAACCCTGTCCTTTCTCCCTTTTCAGTTCGGTCCCTGCGGCTGTTCCCACTTTTCCTCTTTCTCTCCAGCTGCTTTTGGGGGGCTGCTTTTCCCGTGTTCAGCCCCCCCCGCCTCTCCATCCTCTCTCCGCCTGCAAAAACGGCTCCCTGCCCTCCGCCGCTTTCTGTCCCCCTTCACCTCTCCCTGCGCGTACCTGCTGAATTCTGTGGTTCGGGTTGTGAGGATTGTCCTGTTAATCCTCAGATCAGTGTTCTAGGTGTGCAGGATGGTTCAGTGTTGATCGGGCTGCATTTCACGGATGCAGACACAAAAAAGCTCCTGTGCTGTTCCGCCATCTTGGCTCCTCCCCTGACTTTGACTTCTTTTAATCACGAGAACAGAAATTGTTAAGACACCCCAGGTGCGGAAACCGGCTAACGGGTTTGGAGTGCCCCCTATGCGCTGTCATGAGCAGCGCTTACAATTTCTGGCTCCTTCTGCCTCTCGGCCCTGCATCCAGGCGGGGACCTACGGCGATAGGAGCAGCAGTGTCCCGCGGAGGGTGCACGCAGAAACACGTGGAGCAGAAATAGAAGGCTTTGTCGCAGGCTGTGGGCAGACAGAAGCCCAGTCACCTCCCGGCAACAGCACATGGGGGTCCCCTCCATTTCTGTGTTATTTCAGGCAGTGGAAGACTTTAGTGAGAACCGGTGACGACTCCCGTTTGCTCATTCAGAATACAAGGTGTTTTCCTGCCCAGTCTCAGGGCAGAGATTGTCCATCCCCGAGAAGTTCAGCTGCAGGCCTTTCCTCTCTCTTATCTGTGCATTGTCAGAAAGAACACGCGTGGTTTCTCAGACAGTGATCAGGAGATAAGCTGGTGTTCCGTACTTCTCGTTGGGCCCGCCCTACAGGAATATGGTTGACTTTTGGTGCGCCTCGCTTAAGAACACTGGTCACTCTGTTAGTCTCACTTGTTCCTGGAGGAAGAAAAAAGGATGACAGAAAAGTCTGTGGGCTTCTGTTCATTTTGGGGGTTTTCAAAGGAGCTTCTGTTATTTATATTTAATCTTCAGATTTTATTTTATTTATTAAAAAAATTTTTTTTAATGTTTATTATTTTTGAGAGAGAAAGAGAGAGACAGAGACCAGGCAGGAAAGGGGCAGAGAGAGAGGGAGGCACAGAATTGGAAGCAGGCTCCAGGCTCTGAGCTGTCCGCGCAGAGCCCGATGCAGGACTCCAACTCACGGACCGCGAGATCATGACCTGAGCCGTAGTCTGCCGCCTGACCGACTGAGCCACCCAGGTGCCCCAAATCTTCAGATTTTATTGGGGACCTACTATATGCCAGTGTATTAGTTTTCTAGGGTTGCCACACAAATCTGCCACCGACTGGGTGGTTTGCACGGCAGAGATTGACTGGCTCGTGGTTCTGCAGGCGGAAGTCTGGGATCAAGGTGCTGGCCAGCCTGGTTCCTCACGAGGCCTCTCTCCGTGGCCTCTAGATGGCCATTTCACCTTCCCGTGAATGCACGTCGTCCTGCCCTACATGCACGTCTATCTCTGTGTCCAACTTTTCCCCCTTTGTAAGGACACCAGTCAGGGCCACCCTACGGACTCTGTTTTAACGCAATTAGTTCTGCAGAGCTGGTGAGATCACATTGCGAGGTAGTGGGGTTAGGCCTCTGGCATTTTGGGGACGACGCAGGTCAACCCATAACAACTGCCAAGGGGGCGTTGTCCTTTTTCCTTTTCCCCTGTCTGTGTGTGTGCATATGTGTCTATGGTTATATCTATGGCTCTCTCTGTACTTCGCGACAGGTGCACAATGCTTCCTGAGACCCTGTAGGTGAGGTGTGGTATTTCATTAATGTAACCAGGTTGGTGCAGTAAAGCCCAATGGTTGGAAAGAGACCCTGAGCCAGCACTCCTGGGCGCCCCTCCGTCCGCACTCTGGGGTGCCCCTCTGTCCACGGACGCACACTTGCCTGCAGCTTCCCTCGCAAGAACGGCCTTTCTTTGGACCTCGGTTTCTCTTGGAGCTGGAGGCCCTGTGCTCAACGACTCTGTTCCTGGTCCTTCAGCACGATTCGGGCCACTCTTTTGTGTGCTTTCCTCAATAAAAAAAAAACCTTCTCGGTCGTGCCCGAGTTAATGGTATCCCTTCTGGTGGCAAAAAGTAAAACATTCCAGAAATTTGCAATTGTAACAACGCTCCCTGGGTGCAAGCCAGCCCCAGCGCATCTCCTGCAGGGTGCCAGGGTTCAGGGCTGCTGGACTGGCACTGTCCTGGGTGACTTCTCCACAGGGGGCTGGGCTGCTGGTGCCAGAGGGAGGGGACCACCTGACTTTAGGAATGTGTTTGCAGGGCACCTGGGTGGCTCGGTCGGTTAAGCGTCCAACTTCAGCTCAGGCCATGATCTCATGGTTTGTGAGTTCGAGCCCCACGTCGGGCTCTGTGTTGACCCTGCAGAGCCTGCCTGGGATTCTCTCTCCCTCTCTCTCTACCCCACCTTCCCCTCTCTCAAAATAAATAAATAAACTTTAAAAAAAGGAATATGTTTGCAAATTTTCTGTCATTTTGGAAACCATCTGGCAGTGTTTTCTATGCTGTTTTTAAAAATTGAATTACCCGTCCACATTTTCTGGTGTAGGGCCACGGTTTCAAGCTGTTTTTCAGGATGATTTATTTAGGACTGGGTCTGTAAGAACCAGCCCGGGTGCCCCTGGAGAGCTCCGAGCCACACATGGGACTAAACCGTGTTCTTGGCTCTCCCCTCCAGGCTCCCTGCCGTTGCTCTGGGACTCTGGGGACCCTCTGCACCATCAGAGAAGCTCCTGGTGTCTGAGTTTCTGACCAGACCATGCATCTTCTTGGCCAGCTCTCAAACAAGACAACTTGGCAGCTCCCTCATAGAATACATGCTTCTAGAGTTTTCTGTTGGGAATCTCTGGAGAGATTCTGAGAACTAAGTTTCCCAGAGCAGAGATTCTCATCAGACTGTATTTTCCCTCTCCAACGTGAAGTATGTTGAAATAAAATGAAGGATAATCCTGTGACTGGCTACAGCCACCCGGTGTAGACACCGTGTCATTGGGTGGCATCTGAGAAGGTGGCTTCAGAGGCTGCCCTAAAGCCACGGCTTCTCCGCTGTTCCCTCTCCTGTGTTTGTTATTTACGTCCCTAAAAATGGCCACCAGGCTCTGCGACTCTCGATATCTGTGTTCACTCATCTTGGGGAGTGATAAATCTGTGTTCACTCATCTTGGGGAGTGATAGAGAGGGACAGATGTGACTGTGGGAGTAGAGGTTGGGGGGGTGGGGAGCAGGGGATCTGAACGTGGGGGCAGGGATTGGAGAAGGTGTGACTCCTGGTGGCTGGGGGTTAGTCCTAGGCAGCTGAGTGAGGCTACAGGTGCAGGCTGGGAGAGGGGAGAGCAGGTGCTCAGAGGAGGTCAATGCAAAGCCCAGGTGTGTCCCTCCCCGCCCCCCTCCCCCCCCCCCCCCCCCCAGCATGGCAGGGAGACCCTGGGAGAGCTGCGCCCACCCTCTTGGTGGGTCTCGGAAAGCCTGTGAACTGATCAAGGGGATGGCAGGACAATCAAGGGGACTGTGGCAGCATGGTAAGGAAGGGCAAGGGTTTCCCAAGCCCCTGGAATCGGTGCGGGGGGCGGGGCATGGCCAGTGCTCCCTCAGCTCGGAATAGGCTGCGGGGCACATCAGTGTGTCTCACACGGGGTCCGGGACCTGCCTTCAGGGGCCTGTATGCCAGGAGATCCCATTCACGGGAGGCGTGGACCTCCCTTCCGAGAATATAGCTCACGGGTACCCTCACCTTTGGGGAGCAGTTGCGCCCTAAAGAGTGAGTTTCTGGCCTGTTTTGCTCGTAGCTACTGTGACGTGTCCACAGAGGGCCCCACGCTGGCTCCCCAGCCCCAGCGTGGCCTGGCTCCCATTCCTTTCCTTCCTGTTGCTTTTTCTCCAAAACCCACCGTCACCTGTTCACGTCAGGATGTTGCTGGCCGGGTGCTGAGCCCGTCTGACACACCGTGAGCAGCACTGACCTTATGAGGCTGGCATGACGACACGCAGGGCGGGTGACCTTTGAACATCAGCCCGACCGTGACTTTGCCTTGGTTACTCTGTTTCCATGGCCACGTGCTGTGCCAGCAGACATGAGGGTGTTCGGACAACCCTGTGTTGCTACGGCCTGTCCCCGTAACAAGAAATCCAACGTCGTGGAGACCTCTGGCTGGTCCCGTCCTGCAGCTTGGTGGTAGGACAAACACAGTTCCTGCTTCCTGTGGCAGGTATGTTCTTGGAAACCCACACATTACAGTAGAGTTTCCCATGGAAAGTCATGGCAGATGAGGCAGCCATCCATGTGTCCCTCTATATCTTTTTACCGTTATAGAGTTTTCTTTTTAAGCAAGTTTTTATGTAAATTCCAGTTAGTTAACATACAGTGTAGTATTAGTTTCAGGTGTACAATATAGTGATTCAACAGTTTCCCACATCACCTGGTGCTCATCACAAGTGCATCCTTAATCCCCCCACCCACCTCCCTTCTGGTAAGTTCTCTATAGTTAAGATTCCGTTCTCTAGTTTGCCACTTTCCCCCTCTCTCTTTTCTTCCCTCTGCTCATGTGTTTGGTTTCTGAAATTCCACATATGAAATCATATGGTATTTGTCTTTCTCTGACTGACTTATTTCACTCAGCATTATACTCTCTAGCTCCATCCGTGTTGCAAATGGCAAGATTTCATTGTTTTTTATGGCTAATAGTCCATTGTATGTATAGCCCACATCTTCCTCATCCATTCATCTGTGGGTGGACGCTTGGGCGGCTTCCACATCTTGGCTATTGCAAATAATGCTGCAATAAACATAGGGGTGCCTGCACCCCTTTGAATGAATGTTTTCATATTTTTTGGGTAAATAGCTCATAGTGCGATTGCTAGCTGATAGTGTGGTTCTGTTTTTAACTTCTTGAGGAACCTCCGTACTGTTTTTCAGTGGCAGCACCGGTTTGGATTCCCAACAGCAGTGCAAGAAAGTTTCTTTTTGTCCACATCCTCGCCAACAGCCAACACGTGTTGTTGCTTGTGTTTTAGATTTTAGCCATTCTGACAGATGTAAGATGATATGTCATGGTGGTTTTGATTTGTATTTCCCTGATCATCAGGGATGTTGAGCATCTTTTCATGGGTCTGTTGGCCATCTGGTTGTCTTCTTTGGAGAAATGTCTGTTCATGTCTTCTGTCCATTTGTTAATTGCATTATTTGTTTCCCCGTGTTGAGTTGTATCAGTTCTTTAGATATTTTGGATACGAGCCCTTTATCAGATATGTCATTTGTAAATATCTTCTCCCATTCCATAGGCTGTCCTTTAGTTTTGTTGGTTGTTTCCTTCACTGTGCAGAAAGTTTTTATTTTGATGTAGTCCCAATAGTTTATTTTTGCTTTTATTTCCCTTGCCTCCGGAGACATATTTAGAAAAAGTTGCTACGGCCAATGTCAGAGAAATTACTGCCTGTGCTCTCCTCAAGGATTTTTATGATTTCCTGTCTCACATTTAGGTCTTTAGTCCATTTTGAGTTTATTTTTGTGTATAGTGGAAGAATGAGGTCCATAACATAGTATTTTCAACAACTATGTATAATAATAACGTATACTAAATGACTGAAAATATATAATCCACAGTGTAGGGACTAAGAGTGCAGGTTCTGGAACAGGACCAGGATCTGGTTCCAGGTCTTTTCTTACTACTCAAGAGATCTCTGGCAAGTTACTTCACCTCCTCTGTGCCTGTTTCTTCACCTGTCATGTCAGGTAATAACAGCATCTACTTGTTTGAGAGTTAAATGAGTTGGCACGCCCAACAGTGCCTGGCTCTTTGGAAATGCTCGATGACTTCCGGTTTCAGATGTTCCCTAAAAATGAAAGGTGTAGAGAAATACACGTACAGCTTCCTTTAGATTTATAGTCTGTGGGCTTTGCCGGGAAGACACGTATGACGCTGGTGCTGAAGACTGGTGGTGGGTGAAGGAGAAAGGCCCAGAGAAAGGAAGGAGGAATAGGAGAGAAGGTTCGTGTGACAGCACGAACACGTGGTGATGACGTCATCAAGACGGTGGTGTTGGAGAAGGAGGTGGCGCTGTGCCTTCTCGAAGCTCAAACGTGCCCACAGAGCACAGATGAGGGCAAGTCCGTCTCTCCTGTGACCCCCTTGCCCTCTCGGGGCTAGCAAAGCCTGCCCGATCTCCTATCGCCCGTAGCTCTTGATAACATCAAATGTCACGGCAAAGAGAAAGCCTTTTGTGGTTTCTTGGCACCAAAGCTTCTCGAAGAAGATTTTCAGTCTTCTCATCAGGCAAGCAGCGTGATAGGAGCCCCCGGGTGCAGCATGGAGAATTCCAGCAGAGCCTGGACACCAAGAGAACAGGGGGGCCTTGGCAGGGGTGCTGGGCACGCGGGGAGGGGTGCTACCACAGCCAAAGCATTGTGCCCCCCTGCCCGTGCACATGCATGGACCTCAGAGGATTCTGAAGCTGAATCGAAACCACCTAAGGAGCGGAGAACTGATGTCACCATCTGATTGAGACATTTTCCTGGGTGCCTGTTTGCGAGGTACATGCCGTCAGGAATGAGATTTCCCATTCTGTTCTGGAACTTGTGCTCAGACTTCCACTTTAAGGTTAAATTTGGTTGGCAGAAGAAAGATCTAGATCTGTAGTCTGAGATATTTTGCAAGCTAGCAAGACAATTTATTCAGTGTATTCAGAGGCAATTTTGCTCGTAAGAGAATGGCCACGTCAGAGTTACCGCGTTAATTATAACGGGTTGGTAACTGCATTCAGTTTTCTGTGGCAAACATTGTTCACGACTTGAAGAGAGTAAGCACGATTTTCTGTGACAAACATATTCTAACAGGGTTTCCTGTAGCACACATTTAAGGGGATCTGGAGGTAATCTAGATTTAAGGTGGAGGCCGCGTGGGGTAGAGTTCAGACCTGTTCCATTTGATCTTAAAGCAGACTTCGTTCCCCTGCAGGGTGGGGTTATTCGTTCTGCTGTGGTACACGTTGCGGTGACATGAACGAACCCTGTGCAAGCGGCAAACAGGGCAGTGTTTTCGGTGTAAGGAAGAGTCACATTTTCATCAGTGGTCTCCCCTCGCACACGAACTAGCGAACAAAGAGCAAATGAAACTTGAATTAAGCAGAAGAAAGAGGACAATAAAGATAAGAACAGAAATCAATGAACTGGATGGTAGATAAACAATAGAAAAAACCGATGACACCAAAAGTTGGTTCTCAGGGAAGATCAACCACACTGATAAGTCGCTAACAAGACCAGTGGGAAATGACAAGGTGAGGTCCAGCATGCTGACATCAGGAGTGAGACAAAAATCCAACAGGTTCGGCACACGTTAAAGGGATAAGAGCATATTATGAACAATTTATGCCAAAAAATTCTACCACTTAGATAAAAGGAACAAATTCCTTGAAAGCCAGCCTGTCGAGCCCATGCAGGAAGGAGCAGGTGTATTTCATGTTCCTACATCTATGAAAAAAATGGATTTATGTAATTAAAAGCCTTCACATAAAGAAAACTATAGCTGTATTGGTGAAATCTACCCAAATTTAAGGAAGACAAAATACCAGTTCTACAGAAACTTCCAGAAAACTGAAGAGGAGAGAATACTTTCCAATTCATTCTCTAAGGCCAGTGTTGCAGTGATACCTGCACTAGAAAGACAATACAAGACAATAAAACCACAGGCCAATATGTATCAAGAACTTGGATGCACATATTCTTTTTTGGTTTCAAATATTTATTTATTTATTTATTTATTTATTTATTTATTTAGAGGGACAGAGAGCAGGAATGGGGGAGGGGCAGAGAGAGAAAGAGAGGTGGGGGGGAGAGAGGGAGAGAGAGAATCCCCAGCAAGCTCCATGGTGTCAGTGCAGGGCTTGACATGGGGCTCAAACCCACGAACCGTGAGATCCTGACCTGAGCTGAGATCTGAGTCGCCCAGGTGCCCTATGCATGCACATATTCTTAACACAATTTTAGCAACTTGAAATATATATATTTATAAATATATAAATAAGTATATAATGCACTGTGGCCAAGAGGGATTTATCCCAGGAACGTGAGGTTGATCTGACATTCGAAACTTGGCATAATCCATCATATTTACAAATTACAAACAAAAAGCCATATGATGATCTCAACAGATGCAGAAAGAACATTTGACAAAATCCAGCACCTGTTTCTGACAAGAACTTCCAGTGACTATTAATAGAAGGGTTTCTACAACCTGATAAAGAGAATGTACAAAGTATAGCTAATGTTCTACTTAACAGTGAAAGAAACTTAATGCCAACACACTTGAATACAGATTCATGAAACAAACGAGTTCCCAGAATAACTCACCAAAACTGACAAAAGGGATAAACAGAAACCAACACATCTCTATTATGAAAGAAGTGAAAGTTAATGTTAAGCCTTTCCAGCACAGACCCAGGTGGTGCCACATTGAAATCCACAAAACATTTAATGAAGAAATAACTCCAACCTACACTTTTGATTTCCCTGAATTAATTGTCTTTTCATTAAACTCTTCTTCAATCGTGCCCTTTGAGTATGCTATTCATTTCCTCCTGGGACTCTAACTGATATAGTTTATCTTGAGACAACTCATAAAATCAAATATATACAGTCTTTGGGAATGTATATAGTGCATCTGTATTTTATAAATCATAATAGCATCACATTTTCCCCAAATTGTATGCACAATCAGTACTATTTATTCGGTGTTCAACCAGTGCTTGGTTAGTACAGATTTGTGGGTCTCTTGTAATAATCTCCCATGTTCTCAGCAAGGTCCCAAAGCCCTAAGTTTGAGAGCCCCTGTCACAGATCATTGCAAATCAGGAGCATCAGTCACCATTGCCTTGAGAATAACCTGTGACGTAAGCCACGGACCCCAACCTGGCTGGTTAACAGAATCACCCGAACCTTTCAAAATGCTGATTCCTATGCCCCAGCCACTACCTTCTGTGTTTCACTCCTGGGGCCTCTGATGACCAGCCGTGTTTGAGATCAACGATTTAAGTAACTGCGAGTGCCTACAGGGCCTGGGGACTCTGACTCTTAGAAGTCTGGCTTTTAAAAGAAAGGTCAGCCATGAGGGTGAACAGTTCACTTTCGGTAAATCCGATATACGTTACCTACTGTCAGGGCTCACGGTATTTCCTGTGAGCTTCCTCCCTTCCTGGATACACGGAAAATGTTTATCAGCCCCATGGCAGTGACTGACTGCCATTGGTCTGGGAGCAGAAGTGGCACGTGTCACTCGGGGAGCAGGTAAAAGCCGCCGTGTGGTTCTCCACATGCTCTCGCCCCTCTGCAGTGGCCCCGGCATCACACTTGGGGCAGGGGAGGGCACACTGCACCTGAGTGAGCCGTCCATCGGGGCCAGCTGCCTGCACGGACTCCAGACCCACAGTGGAATTTGAGTGAGCATAAAATAAACCTCGTCGAGATGGTTTGGAATTGATTGTAATCCCAGCAACATCTAGCTTATCTGATTTAGCATGGTTGAGACATTGCTAAGCTCTTGTAGATTATAATTCTAAAAGTACATAGGGACGCCTGGGCGCCTCAGTTGGTTAAGCATCTAACTCTTGGTTTCGGCTCAGTTCATAATCTCAGAGTTTGTGGGCTCGAGCCCTGTGTTGGGCTCTGTGCTGACAGAGTGGAGCCTGCTTGGGATTCTCTCTCTCTTCCTCTGCCCCTCTTCTGTTCTCTCTCTCTCTCTCCCTCTTTAAATAAATACATAAATAAACAAACAACTAAATAAACATTAAAAAAAAGCTACATAGCATCATGGGAAAATGCTCAGGCAGGGGAGGAGGGGTGCTTAAACCTGCCTCACCCACCACGAGTCTGCTTGACCTTGACCTAAATCCTACCCCCTAGGAGAGTATTCATAGCATTCTTTATAGACGATGAAGGTCCAGGAAGTGGGACTGCTGGAGAACTTCCTGGAGAGAGCCTCCTCAGAAGGACAGATGGCGTGTGTTCTGTGTACTTTGTAGGGGGCATGGAGATGGCCACCCCATCTCCCTTCAAGGAGGGGACCAGCTGCCCCAGATGCTGGCAGGCCCCCCAGGACTTGTCTTGGGGGCAGAGTTGTCTGGCCGCCCAGGCTCACTTTCTTCCTAGATGTCACACCTCCCACCACCAGGGGCCCCCTGTCTGATGGCTGTGCAGCACTGTGGTGTTCTGGGACCCCTGTGGGGCTGCCCGGCCCCTGTGGAGCTCTGGTACCCACCTGCACAGGTGTGTGTGCCTCGCAGGTGCCCCTGGCCTAGATGCCCCTGCAGCATCGGCTTCTGGGGACCCGGCCTGTGATGGGCGAGGGGTGTATGTTGGGCGTCCAACACCACGAGAGCTCCAGGCCTCCCAGAGGGGCTGGGGCGTGAGGCGTACCGACAGAAAGAAGCCACCCAGGAATGAAAACGTCAAAGCCATTTGACACAAAGGCGCGGAAACTGCTGAGATGGCGTTTGGTTAGGGCTCCTTCCTGAGGCGGTTACGCACATCAGGCAGTATATTTTCCCAGCCACGCTGCCCCCGACAAGATGGAGTGTGTTCGTGACACACAGAATTTTCCAATAAAGATTTCATTGTCTCGTTCCCCTGTGAGAAGTGAGAAGTGAACTTGATATCTCTCTGTTCAACCTTCATCAATAAAAAATTTTTCTGGTTGGGTTATTCCTGTTGATTCTTAATGAAGTGGCGTTTTATGAGGTGCCATTCAGTTCCAAACTTCAGAAAGAGTCAAGGATATATGGCCTGGCAGAGTGGATGCATTAAACATTGAAATGTATATTAATGGCTGTGTGCATACATAACGCGGTGAAATAAATACACAGTTATCGGGGATTTAATACACCTCATCCAGAAAAGGATATATCACGCATTAAAACATAATTACTGGCTGGAAATGGAAATAGATCACCTGCTAAACCAGATTCATCAAGCTGACTCCCATATATCACCCGCTGAGCCAGATATAGCACCTATTGAGTCTGACATATCACCGCCTCGCCCAGACACGCAGCAACTGATTTAGATCCATAGCACTAATACACTAAATCGGTGACCACCCCTTGACTGAAATATATTGTCACTTAGTGAAAAATATCTTTGTGACGGAGCACGTTGACTGAAAATTGCATCCGCTATACGGTCTGGTAAACTCAGCCGGGCTGCCTGGCACAGGCAGTAACTGAGGGTGGGCCTGGGGCCCCGGCGGGGAGGCTGGTCATGCTGGGGGAGGGGGCAGTTCGCCATCTGTGACTCAGCCAGTGATGGAGGCCAGCACGAGCCGAGGGCCCCGCCCCGAGCAGGGGTCTCTGGGGACGAAGGAGGAGGCAGCTCCAGGGACAGGCTCGCTCCCTGCGGGCAGGAGGCTGGCTGAAGTGGGGGAGCGAGTGTCACTGCGGATTTTCTTTATCAGTTCAGCTTATTGGGGGCCCTTGGGTGGCTCAGTCGGTTAAGCGTCTGACTTCGGCTTAGGTCATGATCTCATAGTTCATGAGTTCGAGCCCCGCGTCTGGCTCTGTGTTTGGAACCTGCTTCGAATTCTGTGCCTCCCTCTCTCTCTCTGCCCCTCCCCAACTCGCACTCTGTCTCTCGAAAATAAATAAACATTAAAAAAAATTTTGGGGCGCCTGGGTGGCGCAGTCGGTTAAGCGTCCGACTTCAGCCAGGTCACGATCTCGCGGTCCGTGAGTTCGAGCCCCGCGTCGGGCTCTGGGCTGATGGCTCAGAGCCTGGAGCCTGTTTCCGATTCTGTGTCTCCCTCTCTCTCTACCCCTCCCCCGTTCAGGCTCTGTCTCTCTCTGTCCCAAAAATAAATAAACGTTGAAAAAAAATTAAAAAAAAAATTAAATTCAGCTTATGTTACGCCCTTAATCTCCAAACACCATTTTGTGTGTGGGGTATATGTGTGTGTGTGTGTGGGGGGGGTGGTGGAAAACCCTTTCTAGGTACTTTTTACATTTATTTAAATTCAAGTTAGTTAGCATACAGCATAGTACTGGTTTCAGGAGTAGAAGCCAGAGATTCATCCCTTACATATGACACCCAGTGCTCATGTGTCCAGCATGTGTCCTCCTCAGTGCTCGTCACCCGTTTAGCCCATCCCCCAACCCCATCCCCTGCAGCAACCCTCAGTCTGTTCTCTGTATTTAAGGGTCTCTTATGGTTTGCCTCCCTGTCTGTTTTTATCTTATTTTATTTTTCCTTCTCTTCTCCTGTGTTCATCTGTTTTTGTTTCTTAAATTCCATATAAGTGAAATCATGTATCTGTCTTTCTCTGACTGATTTCACTTAGCATAATACATTCTAGTTCCATCCACGTTGTGGCAAATGGTAAGATTTCATTCTTCTTGATCACTGAGTAGTATTCCATCGTATGTACACACATCTTCTCTATCCATTCATCATCCATCGATGGACACTTGGGCTCTTTCCATCCTTTGGCTCTTGTCGATAGTGCTGCTAGAAACATGGGGGTGCGTGTGTCCTTTGAAACAGCACACCTGTATCCCGTGGATAAATGCCTAGCAGTGCAATTGCTGGGCCGTAGGGTCGTTCAATTTTTAATCTTTTGAGGAACCTCATATTAGGCATTTCCTTAGAATATCTCCTTAAAGATCTTCCTTCTCCTAGACCACTTCTGGTGTTCACCTCTTAGCCAGTTTAACTCCCAGGGGGTCCGCATGCGCATGCGCGTCCCCCGGGTGGGGTCCTGGATGGGGTCCGCTCCAGGCTGCAGACCTGTGCACCCCTGCTCAGCCTGGCTGGGGGCTGGGGATCCTGGAGGCGACAGGGAGAGGGGACTGTGGAAATCAGCTGGCCGGGCCTGTGTTTTAGGTGAGGACCCCGCTCTGCAGACAGCAGTGACACAGCCTTGGTCCCACTCTCTGTGAGGCCAGGCTGTCTGAGTCTCAGGCTGCGGGAGGGCTCGCGTCTCCACAGGCATCGTCTGAGCCTCAGGCGGCGGCGGTGACCCAACGTGGTGCGGAGCGCGATTCCGGGACTGCATGATGAGCACCTTTGGGTTTGTGGGAAACCACTGAACTGTCACGTGTCGCACCCCCACCAGCACAGAATGGCCGCGATCGCCGTTGCCCTGCATGCTCCCAGCGTCTGGTGCCTCACTGTTCCGGATTGTGCTATTCTACTAGGTGCCTGGTGGGATTCTGTAATTGCCAAGGGCAGTTTTTAAGACCTCTAGATGAGGCTCTCCTTCTGATCCTTCCCCCTCTTTCCTTGCACCCCATCCCACCCCCCAGGCCACGTTCCTTCTACCCACACAGTCCACTGGCCCCGAGATTCTGCATCAGACTGGCCGCCGTGAGAAGCGCCTTGTGCTCCAGGCAGCCACCCCCACCCCCTGGACCCTCCGACCATGCAGTCGCTTCAGGCCTGTTAGACCAGAGGTACTCAGTTTACTCAACTCACAAAACATGTAATTGACTAAGAGCCCTGGAATTCTCTATGTATTTCCATTCTGGAAATACCACTCTCGTATTTGTTCACCCTGAATTTTGTTGCTAAAGACCCAAATTTATTTTATTTTTATTAAAAATTTTTAAAAAGTTTATTCATTCTGAGAGCGAGAACAAGAGAGAGAGAGAGAGAAAGCACAAGTAGGAGAGGGGCAGAGAGAGAGAGAGAGAGAGAGAGAGAGAGAGAATCCCAAGCAGGTTCTGCTCTATCAGCATAGAGTCCGACGCGGGCTTGAACCCACGAACCACAAGATCATGACCTGAGCCGAGATCGAGAGACACTTAACCAACTGAGCCACCCAGGAGCCCCCCAAATTAATTTTAAACTAGAATTCCTAGATCTCTCCATCTGTTTCCTCACCTGTACAAAGGGCCTATTGGACCCTGTTCATCCTATAGGATGAATTTCTACAGTCTGACCAAAATGATTAAAAGAAAAAATTGAGGAAGTCTGGCAGAGTCTTGGCAGTCATAGGGTGATGGGTGTCTGCACGAGGCAGGCTGGAGGTGCCTTCTGCTGTCTGGGAGCTGGCTCTCTAAACTGCTCTTGCTTTTTGATTTCTTCCCATGTTTCTCTTCTTTTTTTTTTTTTTATTTTTTTTTTTCAACGTTTATTTATTTTTGGGACAGCGAGAGACAGAGCATGAACAGGGGAGGGGCAGAGAGAGAGGGAGACACAGAATCGGAAACAGGCTCCAGGCTCTGAGCCATCAGCCCAGAGCCCGACGCGGGACTCGAACTCACGGACCACGAGATCGTGACCTGGCTGAAGTCGGACGCTTAACCGACTATGCCACCCAGGCGTCCCTTCCCATGTTTCTCTTCTGAACCTACAAGGTCTCTAAAACCTCCTGGTGACTTACTCTCAAGCCCACAGAGGCTCCCCCTGCAGCAGCCGAGGAGGCCCAGGTTAGAAGAGGGGACAGAGAAGATGCCCCATCATACACCTGCTGCTGGTACACTGGGGTCTTACAAGGGACCCTTCAGCAATTCAGTCCTCACAAAGGGCTCCCCTGCCATCGGAGGGGACAAGGCAGTCCCAGCCCACCTACAACGTGCCCAGCAGTTCTGAAAATGAAACTGTGCATGTGGTGACCTGGCAGGGGCGCGAAGGGGGGTCAGGTGGAGAAAACTTGTTAAAAATTCACCTTCTGGCGTTCCACCTCCAGGGGCTTGGATTCTGTAGGCCCGGGATGGGGCCCCGCAATCTGTATTTTTAATAAGTCCTTGCTGTGGATTGAATTGTGTTCCTTCCAAATTCGTATGTTGAAGCCCTAACCCCCCAGGTTGTGACTGTTTGCAGACGGGGCCTTTACAGAAGCAGTCAAGGATAAATGAGATAAAAAGGTGGAAACCTGATCTGATAGGATTAGTGTCCACAGGAGGCCACAGGGTGGCTGTCTACACACCAGGAGGAGAGCTCTCCCCAGAAACCAAGTCAGCCGGCACCTTGATCTGGGACTCTGAGCCTCCAGGACTGTGAGAAAATCAATTACTGCTTTTCTTTAAACAGGCTTTAATTTACTTTATTTTTCTTGTACAAAACTGTGTGGTGGCTGGAGTCTGGTGTGGGTCTTACAAGACAGTGAATTCCTGATAGGGAGACTTGGGGAACTTGGTCTCTCCCCAGAGGTCGGAGGTGAGATAGCCATACGCCTTGGAAATGGCATCAAAGTGGCCTTGGTGAAGTTGCCCCAGGTGGGGTGCAGTCCCTGGCCGAGGGGCAGCCGTCGTCAGCACCGGCCTTTGTCAGTAGCTTCTTGGGCACAGGGGCTGAGATGATGCCAGTGCCTCTGGGGGCAGGGATGAGGCACACCAGCGCAGAGCCACGGTGGCCGGTCACCTTTGGTGGCACAATGTGAGGCTTGCTGGTCCGGTTACCCCAGTAGCCTCGCAGTACTGGACAGTGGGCAGCTTAGTCAGGGTGATGGCCCCACGGACGGCAGTGGCTACCTCCTCGGAGCACTTAACACCCAGACCGACATATCCAACATATCCATGGTCATCTCTGATGGCAACAAGTGCCCTGAACCTGGTCCTGTGGCCAGCCTGGGTCTGCTTTTGCACAGGCGTAATCTCTGAAACCTCGTCTTTGAGGGACAAATCAATGATCTCAGATTCCCTGATGGGCAGGGAGAAGACAAGATCTCCTCCAGGGACTTGATCTTCCCGTCCTTGACCAGGTGGCCCCGCTTGGTGGCGGGGATCCCCTTCTTGCCCTCCGCCTTGCCTCTGTGAGCTGTGTGGCCTTGGCCTTGGCCACAACCATCACCATGAGCATGACCACAGCCCCAGATGCTGCCGCCAAAGCCTCTCGGAAGCTCCTGCAGCACCAGCATCGTCTGCTGTTTGCTCTTTTCTTGGAGAAGAGGCCAGTTTCTGACATTTAAACCACCTTGTTCGTGGTATTCTTTTATGGCAGCCAGAGCAGACTAATGCCGCTCTACAAGTGATTCTGATGCAGGGTCGTTTCACAGACAAAGAAACAAAGACGTCATAGTTGGGTATGTTGTCAGAATCCATATTTGAACCTTGGTCTGTGGGGTTCTATTGCCACTGAGTCATCCTGCCCTTTGTTGAACTGGCACTGGACTTGCCTTTATAACTAGAGGTCACAGGAAGTGAGGGACGTGCCCTGTGCCCACAGGTGCATGGGGCCATGTGCATCTTCTGCACCTGCTGTTTCACATCAGCCTCGCGTCATTTTCCACGGTTGTCTTGTGCAATAGGTCCTATTACTTCTAACAGGTTAGCACACTGAGGGGCAGAGAAGGAAGGGTCGCCCAACTAGAAAATGGCGGGGTCAGGATGATTTGGACCCAAGACAGTCTTACCCTTTTCATCACGTTGGGAGACTCCGTAACGGCTCTTCCCCTGTGATTTTGTGGTAGGAGCCCAGGGCACGTGTGGGCACACAGTGGCTTGTCTTTTCTGAAGCTCCCAGGCTCATCCGGAGGTGACATCCCTGAATTTACTGGATCCCTTTCCTGGGTCTCCTTCCTCATTTCCTTCCGGCTTCAGAGACCAGAAAGTAGTGTCATCCCAGGGCCTTGGGTTTGGTCATATTTTACCAAGGCTGCTCCTTAGATCTTCCTCTCTGCCTGTTAGATTGTTCTTTTACCTTAAGATGGAGAGCCCATTCCGGGAAGGTCCATATATTTTTTTCCAATTGATTTCTTGTCAAGACTAACAAGATCAATCAAATCATATGGCCAATAAAACTGATTTAGCACTCATAAAGCCCCATGACATCTCATATGCGCTGAGAATGAATGACGTGGAGGCAAAGCTGCTCGGTGCCTCTTCCCTCTGGGTCACAGGAGGATGGCATATCCACGTGCCCACCTTCCAGGACTCTCTTCCCACACAGCACACAGGTGCCAGGGATGGCCCAAGGCGGGGAGGGCCTTACTGTGCTGGTAGGAAGCAAAGCTACAAAGAGGGCAGCAGGGTAGATTTTACCCATAAACTAACAGGAGGTGGTGTTAGAGGAAATATCTGAAATGTTTGGGAGAAAAGATAATTGGGAAAATCAATAGTTTCCGTTTTGACCTTGTGCTGGGACTTCTGTGGCTTACTCCCTTCCACTGTCTCACAAAGAGCACTGCTTACAGAGCCGTGATTGAACCACGTGACCCCGTCCTCCTTGGCCGTGGCTGCTTGGTCAAGCCTGGGTACTGTTTTGAGAGAGGTCCAAAGAATCCTCCCTTCAGAATTTGAAAGCGGGCACTTAGAGACTGAGCAAAGAGTCGAGGGACAGACAAGAAGCCAACACTTGTAAGGTCGCTCGTCCCAGAGGTGGTGAGGCATGAAGCTGGAGGTTCACAGAACCCTTTTCTTGAGATCTCTGGAGGGGCCCCGGCCCCATGTCTTCCGCTTCTCTTGGGATCCCTGAAGCCTAGTACCCTGTAATAAATCCTCCTTTCCTGGAGACAGCTGTGTGGATTTATATTTCGGACAACCAGAGTATATCCCGATTGGAACCTATCTTTGTGGAAAAATCTACCCTGCCTCATCCAGATCTTAGAGAAATTTTACATATGGTGAACCTCTGAGACCATAAGGCTCTGGGATGGCTGATGTGGATAGCCTGCAGGAGTGTTGCTTGTGGAGTGCATTAACATTTACAAAAAGTGTTTTGAGGGGGCGCCTGGGTGGCGCAGTCGGCTAAGCGTCCGACTTCAGCCAGGTCACGATCTCGCGGTCCATGAGTTCGAGCCCCGCGTCGGGCTCTGGGCTGATGGCTCAGAGCCTGGAGCCTGTTTCTGATTCTGTGTCTCCCTCTCTCTCTGCCCCTCCCCCGTTCATGCTCTGTCTCTCTCTGTCCCAAAAATAAATAAACGTTGAAAAAAAAAATTAAAAAAAAAAAGTGTTTTGAGGTGCTCACGTAGGCTCTCCTGTTTACCCCAGGCCCCTCCATTCCTTTTTGTCTTTCACTTTGCCTTCTTCGCACAGTATCATTCCTTTCCAGCCCCTGAGGACATTCAGCTTGTGACTCCTACTCCAGCCCAATCCTTGAACTTTGCAGAGAGGTGAAGCAACTTTCCTAAGGCCACACAGTTAGGTGTTATCATGACTGGGGCCAGGATCAAGTGGTTTCGGACTTCCAAGAAAAATGGAGATGGAATGCTAGCTGTCCTGTCTAATTTTCCCCCCTCAACTTTATTGAGGTGAAATTGGCACAAACAGTGCAAGTTTAAGGTGTATGATGTGATGATTTGATGCACGTATATATTGTAACTTGATCGTCACGATAAGGTTAGTTAGCACATTGTGATGGTTAATTTTGTGTGTCAACCTGACTTGGTTGTGGATGCCCACACAGCTGTTAGAATAGAATTTCTGGGTGTGTCTGGGAGGATGTTTCCAGAAGAGATTGGCATTTGATTCAGTAGGACTGACTTCAGAGATCCACCCTCACTGACGTGGAAGAGTATCAAAATGGAGCAAACCGGCGAAGGAAGAGTAAATTCTCTCTCTGTTCCTGAGCTGGGATAGCCATCTTCTCTGGCCCTTGGATATGGCAGCTCCTGGGTCTTGGGTCTTCAGACTCAGACTGAATCATCCCAACCACTGGCTTTGCTTGTTCTTAGGCAGATTGTGGGACTTCTCAGCCTCTCTACCCGCGTGAGCCAATTCCTAGAATACATTTCCCCTTCCCTCTCTCTCCCCTTCCCTCTCCCTCTCTGTCTCATTGGTTCTGTTTTTCTGGAGAATACTAACTGCTAACTAGCCCCGTGAAAGAATCAAGTGTATGTTTTTGAGTCCCTCACACGTGCACTGGTATCTACCATTGGTTTGGTTTGGTTTGGTTTTATTTTATTTTATTTTATTTTATTTTATTTTGTTTTATTTTACTTTATTTCATCTCATTTTATGTTATTTTATTTTATTTATTTTTGATAGAGACAGAGAACAAGTCGGGGAGGGGCAGAGAGAGGAGACACAGAATCCAAAGCAGGCTCCAGGCTCTGAGCTGTCAGCGCAGAGCCCGGTGCGGGGCTCAAACTCATGAACCATGAGATCATGACTTGAGCTGAAGTTGGACGCTCAACCGACTGAGCCACCCAGGCGCCCCTCTACCGTCGGTTAATTTGGGTCTGGGTGGTCTTCCTCTTACTGTGCCCCTGGCCCCACGCCTCCTGGGCAGCACTATCCAGAGACCCTCATGAGGTGGAGAGCCATTCATTTCCCCTTCCTCCAATAGTTGGCTTGTAAACTATCCTAGGATACCCTATGTGGACGTCCAAGTTTCACGGATGTTTTCTGGTGTCTGCGACGTTTTCTCACTGCGGCACCACACTGGGCACGATTAGCGGTTCTGGTTTTAGCGCTTTGGGGCCAACAAAGAGCAGTTCCTGGTGCCCTAAGGACATGGGGGAGACTTGGTTCTAACACCTATGGAGGCAGAAGGCAGCTAAAGTGTTTTCAGGACATCCGTGATGTTCTGAGGCTTCAGGGGAGCTGGCATTGAGTCCCTCCTGCTGTCCCTGGGTAGGTACCTGCTTTTCACCAGCAGCCTTACGTCAAAGCCTACGTTCACAGGCTTTGACAAAAGGATCCCACCAGGCACCCGGGAAAGTATGCCCAGTGCCTGTCTCCTCCACTTTGCTGGTGTTCCTGGCAGGGATTTCCCCTTCTGGGTCTCAGCTCCCTCTTTGCGGTGTCCCACCATTGACAGTCTCCATCTTGTGTGCCCGGCTTATTCTGAACCTTCACCTGTTCCTGGAAGTGGGCATTTGGGGGGTAACGAATCGTGTCCTTCTGTTGTGGCTGCCTCCCCTCGATCCATGGCTGGGGGTGAGTCCAGCAACCTGTCACAGAAACTTGTCCACAGAATGCCGCATCTGGACGATGTGTTGTGGCCGTTCCTTAGGGGGTGCCACCCGGAGCTAGTGTTCCGTTAAGCCCGAGTGCGTGTGTGTGTATTTTCACTCCCCTTTGCCCAAGGCTCAGCCAAAATTCAGAGGTGGTCAGGAGGGAATGTGCCCCACACCTGGGCCCAGGGTTACAGAATCATGAATCCGTGGAAGCGGGAGAGGTCTCAGAAACTTGAAAGCTGTCCTACCCTCACCATGCCAAATGAGAGCAACACACACGGGCAAATGATTTTGATTGATAAATGACCCCGATGCATTTTTGAGAACCGACAGTGCAAATTATGTATTGCAACACTTCCCAAGCAACCCCTGTAAACAAACAGCTATTTTCTTGGTGCATCCACAAAGTAGTAACTGTGTGATCTCCATCCTGGGTTCAGCTCTGTGTCCTCAGCTGGCCCCGTGCAGGCAGCATCTGCTTCCATGGGGCACCTCCAGGTGCCAACACCCACCCCCAATGGGGTTTCCATCCTGGGGTGGATGAGCCCCTCCCCCAGACAAGGACTCTCCCTTCTGCTCCATGACTGTCTAGGGTCAAGTCAAGACGTTCTCCCCTGTGCATAACCCTGGGCAGGGCACGTGGAACTTGGGAGACGGTGGTACCCCTCAGGGCACATACTCATCTGTGGTGTTATTAGATCTGCCACATTAAAGCAAATCCCAGAGGAAAGATGACCACAGGGCAGAGGGCGGGGCTCACACACGCACACTGGGTGCGACTCAGACGCTGGGGATCTTAGCTTTTCAGCACACAGATATGCCGCACACGAGGTCCTATCAAACACTAACGTCTAATTTCCGAGAGGGCTAGAAGTGAGATTAAATTCCAGTCGAGCGTTTTCCAGAGTGAGAGTCTGGGTGCCCCCAACCCTAAGATGACGGCTGTTCAGAGCACGAGGGAAGCAGAAGAGCTGTCACGAGGGTCCCACGACCCCGGGGCTGGGTGTCCTGGCAGGGTCTGCACCGGAGGGACTGGTGGGGGGGTTGTTTCCTCCCCAGCATGAGTGCCCAGGGGTGCCAGGTACATCTGGGGCCAGACATCTTAGTTCCCACCGCCTCTTGCGACGTGAGGTCCCCAGCGAGTGGGGGTCCGGAACCTGTCCACACATCTGGTGCGCTGTTGAGGGCAGCCGACTTGCCCACTGCTTTTCACGGAACACGCCTCGTCTTGGCCCAGCGGAGGACAGGGGCTGTGTCTCATTTTGTGCAAGATGATATTTCGATGTTGAACATGCTGCTGCTTTAAGCAGTTTTAGAGGGTTATTTGGCAATTGGGGATTTTCTTAAAAAAAATTTTTTTTTAATGTTTATTTTTGAGAGAGAGAGAGCACAGGAGAGAGGGCAGAGTGAGCAGACAGAGGATCCGAAGCAGGCTCTGCACTGACAGCAGAGAGCCTGCTGCGGGGCTCGAATTCTGAGATCAGACCCGAACCAGTCTGAGATCAGGACCCGAACCAGTCGGACACTTAACCAACTGAGCCACCCAGGCGCCTGGCAGTTGGGGTTTTCCATAAACTGTGCGTGCTGTGCAAACTGACTCTAATGAACTTCTGCTGTACAAGACCCAGTCCCCTCCCTGTCTGGCTGGTAGGCAGACGCTTTTGGCCAAAGACATCCCACTGTCCTGTTTTCCACTTCTCTTGTTCTGGGGGCGGGGGAAAGGGGGGTCTGGGGGGGAGGGGACATGGGAGAAGCTGGGCCAGCTCTCTCTACCCCCTGGATGCCTGGATCCTCTCCCTGTAGTGAGAGGTGAGGAGCCTCCGTGTCTCAGGGAGAGGGGACAAGGTGGCTTCCATTCTGAGAAGAAAATGATGGGATCGGGGTGTTTTCCCGAAAGCAGGTTGTGTTGAGGGGAGACCATGAGGGCACTGAACACCCTACAGAGGAGTAAGATGGGTGCTCCTGACAATGATTGTGTCCCCTCCCCCCAAATATGTATGTTGAAATCTAATCCCTAAGGTGATGGCATTTGGAGGTAGGGCTTTGGGGGTGATTAGGTCATGAGAGTGGGGCCCCCTGAAGGGAGGGCTCGGTGCCCTTATGAAAGAGACCCCCGAGCACTCTCTGCCTCTTCTGCTCCATGAAGACGCAGCGAGAAGACGCCATCCATCTTGGTGGTGCCTCGGTCTTGAACTTCCAGTCTCCAGGGGCGAGAAATGAACGTGTCTGTGCTTCATAAACCACCCAGACCGCGGTGTTTTGTTGCAGTGGCTCTGGACGGACTGAGCCGGGGGTGGGGGGCAGGGCCTGCCGGGGAAGACACAGCAAAGGCCGGGGGTGGGGAGCGCTGGAAAGGCAGGCAGGTGTCTCTGGAAACTGGGGAGGGGGCTGGCTGCTCTGCACACACAGAGGAGGAGCCCGTAAATGCTTCCCGTTTGCCTGAATGGTTTCACCGCTTTCTGGCCCCCTCTGCGAAGTGTTATGAAACAGGGCGACGGGGAGACGTTGGAGGCGCTGGTGGTAAAGGCTCTGGGGAGATTCACCGGGAAGGCGAGGGTGGTTAGCAATGCAAAGTGCAAGCAGAGCAGAGAAGAGCAGGCTGATAGATGAGGAATAAAAATAAAGTACAGGAATGGATGTGATTTCAGCGGAACAGGAGGTTTATTAGGAGTTATTGCCCAGAGCCAAAGGCTCAGAGGCGCGCCCGAGAAGCCCCCCAGCAAGCCTGCAGCAGAGCCCCGGTTTATGATCTGGGGAGGGGAGAGCGGAAGAGAGCTCTGGAGCCGAAAGGGGCAGCCCTCTCCTTCCTGGGCTCGGTGGTGGTAAGATCTCGGCCAGATCGTAAGCAGTTCAGGGAGGGGGTCACATCACATCTCTTGTATTGCCTCTCGTCCCAACGCTGTTCTCCCTGCAGCCCCCGTACGTGGTGGTTTTCATGTAATCATCACAAATCCAGAAATACTGAGGCCAGTGGACAGAGCCTGGCCTCCTGCCTCCTCCCCAGCTGCTGGGTCGGGCCAGAATCGTGTGAGTGACCCAACAGCTGCTGGCAGAGACCGCAAAGGGCCAGTGGTATGGGGAACAGAGCAGCACTGAGACCAGGCTGCACGTGGGCCCCGGGCCAGGACGACTCAGGGGGACGGAAGGATGAGCCGGAGGGGCAGTGCTGTCCACATGGGGCCAGTCTTCCATGATGACAGTCACTGGGAGGAGGGGGAGGAGCCAGGGCAGCCCTCTTGGCCTGGCTTCCGGCCACCCTGCCATTCTTATTTCTTTACATTTATAGTATTTTCACGGTGTCAGGAGACTCAGAGCTAGGGTTTGCATTTAATGTTACTAGAATCCCGAGGCCTCCGTTAATCTGGTAAAATGATTTTCCTCTTCCATGTTCACTGGGTAGATTTTGTCTTCTTATCCTATTTTCATCTTACCCGATTTTCATTGTGTTCACATCTTTTGTTAAAAGGCAACTCGAAAATTGTTTTGGGTGAAGGTGATGTTGCATGAATACTCGATCCAGCCGATTTCTTTGTCCCATCACTGCCCCGAAGATGCCTTCTTTATCTTCTCCCCTGTTGGTTCACCTCCCCTCTCTCACATCGAAGCCCCCCCATTTTCCTGAAACTCTTTGTCCGTGCAAAGGTTGCTCCTTGTATGGTGGACTCGAGTGACTGGTCCAGTCTCTGAAACCAGAAGCACTTACCCTCTGACCCTCTCGTTTGCTCCATGGCCGCACACAGCTGTGTGGTAGCTTTGGTTCCCTGAACCAGTGAACGTTCTCAACTTGTCCTAAGTGCGTGCGCATCTGAGCTAAGTTAATAGTTCCCGGAGGAGCATCATCCTTTAGATAGATGCATTTGTAAATGTGGCTGAGACCCATTAGTCAACGGATTGGGGTGAGGCCAGAAGGCACCTTGCAGTCTGAGTTACAATATTCCGTTGAAACAGTTGTACTGTACCACGTTCAAGTGTATACACACTGGTGAGATGTGCAAAGTATGGTCTGTTCCTCGTGCAAACGCCAAGGCTCTGTTTTACTAGATGAATGAGTCATTAATGGTGAGTTGCATTTGATTTTGGCCTATTGTACATTAACTGGCTCTTCTCTGCATTCAAAAATAATTTGTTCTATGAAATTAGATGAATATGCATCCTGCAAGCTTGTTCACGCTATCTCTTAGCAAACATTTCTTTTGCATTAATTTATATTATCCTGAAAAGTTCCAGAAAGCACAAAGCCAAGTTTTACATTTAATTTAAAAATTAATGTTAATGGGGCACCTGGGTGGCTCAGTCGGCTGAGCGTCAGACATGATATCTTGGTTCTTGAGTTCGAGCCCCACGTGAGGCTCGCTGCTTGCTGTCAGCCTGTCGGCTCAGAGCTGGCTTTAGGTCCTCTGTTTCCCTCTCTCTGCCCCTCCCTTTCTTGTGCTCTCCCCCCTCCAAAAAAACATTAAGAAAAATCAATGTTACTATTTTTATAGCCCAGACCAAGGTCAGTGGACACAAATTCTGAGTGAGGAGTGTCTGAGAAATAATAGCTTCATTGCCAGCTCGAGCTTGAGGAAAAGGGGCCTGTTTAGCTCCTGTTTGTGTCCTGACATCACTGTGCTGGGCGGATTCCTCCTTCCTCCACTGAGCGGGTCTGATGACCGTGAAGCTGCCTCCAGGCTTAGGAGTTCAAGTGGGAATGGGTCAAACGGACCTTCCGGGAAACGGGCACCCAACCCGAGCGGCGCCTGTGGATTGCATGTGGTAAGCCTGGCGTTGTGGCTTGTTCTGCCCCCATGGGTACCCTCAGTTTGGGCGTCCTAACTGTGGCCCGCCGAGGAAAATCATCAGTGGTCTTCATGAAACACCTTTGTTGTTCTCCCTGGTCTTTTCCACCGTGCTGCGGACATAACAGAAGCTGCTGAAGTGAACGTGTGATTGGGAGGCAACGACGGGCGTCTGCTGCTAACACGCGGGGGACACAGGGCCCAAGTGACTCCCGCGGAAGCCGGCCGGCTGGGCCATTTCTGAACAGCTATGCTCGCCTCGCCCCTCCTCCCGAAGACTGTTCTGTGGTCGAGATGAGATAGAAGCAGTTAAACGGTCTACACGAATTACTAGCTCTTCTGGAGATCCCCGGGTGTCGATTCGAGTCCCACAAGAATAAATTGTCATCCTCCTTGACTTATCTGGGATTGTATTCCACCGCTAATTAAAGTTCACCCAGGGAATGTTCCCTGGAACACGCAGGCTCTGGAAGCAGTCGCTTTGCTGGAAGGGAGTGAGGACGTACGTCTTGCAGCTGAAGCCCTCTGGGCCGCGAGTCGCCAGCACGCTGCGGGTCGGAAGCAGTGCGCTAGACATGGCCCTTTGCTGCTTGATTTAGAATTCTCCCCGCCCCCCAGAATACATCATCTCACAACACGGGCGCAGGGTCCTTAAAGCAAAGGGAGTTTCCTTGGCCCACTGTTGCTGGAGGCTGACTGCACTGTTGATAGGAAGCCGTACTGCTGGATGTATTTTCGTCAGTGGTGTTCCTGTCCTATCTAAAGGGCAAATACAGTAAAGTCAGCTATCATATGTGTTGGCCACAGACTGTCTCGTTATTTGGAGGATAGATGGCTTCAGAAACCCTGAGATAGACTTGCCCTCGGTTTTGTAATATCAGGGATGGCGCCTTGATGAATTTTAATACCATTTGGTTTAAATGCAAATGGTAAAATAAATAATTGCTCTGCCGCGGGCCGTGGCCAAACAGGCTGAGCATGTCTCACCAATAAGCACATGGGCAAGATGAATGTTTTAACGGGGAAGCTTGACGTGTGATCAATTATTTCATGTAGAAGAATTAACAGAAAAAAATGCTTGTTGTAGCAATTTCCTCTTCTCCGATCACGCACTAAGAGGCCATTGTTCATCCGACTGGCAAAGCACTGTGACCTCTCATATGGATGGTGTTAATAGCGTTCTCATATTTAATACAGTTTCTTCGGCAAAATATTAGTCCTAGGCTCAGTACGTGTTAGCTGATGAGCAAAGACCTTCCCTTATGTAGAAGTGTGTGTGTGTGTGTGTGTGTGTGTGTGTGTGTGTTCTTACTCCTTATGCTACACCACCTTCTAGGCAAATCTAATTTCTGTTTTCCTGGTGTGTCTTTGACCTATGGGCTACATATTCCCACAGACAAGGGGGTGAGGCCCCTGAGCCTGTCCCGTGGGGGTGGGACAGAACACTCCAGATGGAGAAGTAGCAGAGTCTTGCAACAACGGGGCTCAGTAGGGAGAAGACTGAGCACCCCTTGCTTGTCCCCTGTCCTCAGGGTTCCCCACATCTCTCCAGCCTCCTGTTTGCTTTGCCACACTCAGCCTCAGCACGTTTTCCCCTGTCCCTGTGGAGGTTATCAATCCCCGCTGAGTCAGACACCTGCTGTGAGCGACCCCATCCTCCTCCAGGCCAGGTCTGCAGGTCTGGCCCACCAGGGCAGATGGCTGGGGCCCCGCAGGACTTTGGGCTCCCCTGAAGTGTCAGCTGCACCCTAGCTTCCTGCCTGGGAGGGTGCTCTCACTGTCCAGAGTGGAAGCGCTCAGTTCTGCACAAATGGGGGAAGGGAGTGATGCCCCTGGCACCCAGAGCCCAGGGTGGGGGGGCTCCAGATGGATGCTTCCCTCTCGCCTCTCAGGTGGAGAACCCTGTGATGTGTGTCCCTTTCCGGAAGAATAGTCGTGAGAAGTAATGAGGAGGAGGGAAAAGAACAGCTTAAATTCAGAGCAGAGCAAAAACGGTCGGCAGGAATCGCAGTTGGGAGTGTGCCTGTGAGGAAGGCACTAACGTGGGGGGAATGGCCGCTTCCCAATCTTCCGGGAATGGAGGCAGACCGCAGGGAAAATGGGCCAGGAAAGACCCCTGGGCGGGGGGTGGGGGGGAAGGGAAGCACCTGCTGGCTCCCAAACCCTTTCTCACGACACCGGCTGTGCTGGCAAATATGAGATCAGATCGACAAAGACTGGGGTGCCCAGCAGTCACCCTCACCCTCTGCCCTGTCCTCCCGGGGGTGGGGGGTCTCGTGGGGAAAGCATGGGAGACCCTGCCTCTCAGACAGCTCCCCCTGCTTGCTGGCCCCGCCTGCCTCTTCCTAGAGCACTGATGAGACACTTATAAACGCTTTCTCTGCCCATCTGAGACAAAGATCTTTTCAAAGCCTTTCGCTGGTTTTACAACCCAGACCCGTCTTTCTCAGGGACCTGCAGCCACCTGGTTGAACTGTAACCGTCCAGCGAGAAGGCACCCCATCTTTGGTTCCCAGGGGAGCGCAGAGCCTGATGGCTTTGGGTGCTTTGCTCCACGTTGTAGACCTAACTTCTGCCCTGAAATGACAAGTCTCCTTTCCTTTTGGGTCAAGGCAATTAGGGATCAGACAGACAATGACATCCTTCTTACTCCTAAAAACCCTCCTGCCCTTTATTCCGGCTGAGTGGAGCTCAGACTCAGTTCTGGCCTCTCTCCCCTGTTGCAATAGTTGTGAATAAAGTCTTCCCCTCCTGTTTGACTTCCGTATGATTTTTGCTTTGACAGAAGGGTGGGCAACACCTGAGGGAAGACAGCAGATCACTTCCTTTTGGGAAACGGAGAGACGGAAGCTGAGTCCCTGTGTCCCCAGTATTTTTGTGGCTCTTTTTCTCTTTCTTTCTTTCTTTCTTTCTTTCTCTCTCTCTCTCTCTCTCTCTTTCTTTCTTTCTTTCTTCCTTTCTTTCTTTCTTTTTTTCCTATCTTGTTTCCTTCCTTCCTTCCTTCCTTCCTTCCTTCTTCTCCCCCCCCCCCTTTTTTTTGTGGCTCATTTTCTACAGATTGGGCAGTGAAAATGCAAAGGTTGTTGGAATTATTGCTGCCGTTCTGGAAAAAGTGCCTGCCAGCTACAGGAACCAAGACCATTCCTAATGATATGTAGTCCAAAAGGACAATGGTTGCCACATGATGCCCAATTGTAGCTGGGGACAAGACCCGTTTGGATCCCATGGCTTTATCTCCACCTCCTGGGACATTTCTACAGGCTTCCCCCACAAATTTCATCATCCTATGTTTGGTGTCGTTGGAGTTCTTCAGTGAGCTACTGAATTTAGCCTCTCCTGACTTTCTCTCTGTGTCTGGGGTGAGGACACTTTCAGAGCCAGCATGGTGGGAGCGGGGTGCCGATACCGACCAGCCATCACAGGGTGGTGCTGTGGGACATTTCTCTCAAGAACAAGAAACACTGGATGACTTTGGCTTTGATTTGGAACCGAAGCCCAAGACTCAACTCAGCAGAGGCAGTGAAATGGCTCTCCAACAAAATCATTATGTTTTTTCTGTTTCAATGGCCTTTTGTGGTGTCATATGCATGTAGCCTATTTAAAATAAATCTTTTTCCCTCTGTGCGTGATAGCCTCTTAGCACTCTATTAAATGCATACCCTTTTCACTTCAAAAAATATTTCCACTGGGATTTGAAATTAAGCCTAGGTTTTTCTGTTTTTCTTCCCAGTCTACCTGCGTTACAGGGAGCTTTCAGCACTCCTGCTGAGTGGCATTCATTAGCAAATGGGAGGCAGAAAGTCCAGAGAACCCGGAGAATTCAGTACGATTTCATTCCCTTATTGGTGTTTGCCCGTGGGTACAGTTGTGTGCATTTTTATCCCATGCGTAGATTTGTGTAACTTCTGTCAAAATCAGTATTCCATCCATACAAAGGACGCCCCTGGTAGATCCTTACGTGCAGCCCCCTCCACACGCCCTGCCCTCCCCCTGCCCTTGAGACCAGTAATCTACTCCTTGTCTTTTGAATTTTGGCGTTTTGAGAGTTGAACCAATGGAATTGTATCGGTGTGTAACCTGTGGAGATAGACTTTCCCACTAAACCCTTGAGATCTGTCCAGGCTGTTGTGCAAACAAGTTTGGTCCTGTTTATTGTTGAGTGGGTGACCCAGCTTGTCTCATGTCTCACCGTTCATGCGTTGACAGACATTTCATTTTTTTGCTGTTGTGAATATAACTGCTCTGAATATGTGTCTACGTGTGTGTGTGTGTGTGTGTGTGTGTGTGTGTGTGTGTATGTGTGGGAACGTGTTTTCATTTCTCTGGGATAAATGACCCAGACTGTAATTGTTGGGTTATATGGCAAGTGCGTGTTTCTTTTCGTAAGCAATGGCCCAACTGGTTTCCAGAGGGGAGTGGGTTTTCTGCTTCCACAGGATGGGAAGAAGATTCCACCCCCTCCCCCAATTTCTAGAGATGGAGGCTAGAGAGAAAGGGTTAAAAAGCTCATCTGCAAGTACAGTTAACAAAATTCAAACAGTATTGGAATAACTATATTTTGTACATAAACTATGTTACTGTTTTCCTTAATCACGGTGGTGGTGGGGAGTGTTGTCTATACCGCTAAGTGAACACTACTCACCTTCTCTGCACACTTTCCACCAACTTGAGGGCTGGCCTTTGCTAAAGGGCTCACCTTAACCTTGTGGGGGCGATGGAAGGGTCTCAGGGAAGTTACTACCCTCTCTCCTCCCCACCATGAGCACTGCTACTGTTACCCCATCACTACCATTGCCACTGCCCCCCACCCCCACCATCACTCCTTGTACCGCCATAGCCAACACCAGCTCTTACCATGAGTCAAGCACTCTAGAAACATTCAAGATATATCACTGCATGTACTCCTCATGGTAAACCCCATTGTAAGTTACTGTTTCCTTGTGGACACTGAAGAATCCTGGGTCTCCAGAATTGCTCTTGTGCTCAGCAGCAAATGGACTGTGGTCACCCCCCGGACCCTGACATGCAGTAAGCTGGCTTCTCGTCTTACTTCCTTGGCCGGTTTCTTTCACACCTTGGTTTGCAGACTCATTTCTCCATCCATCCACTGCCCCGTCCTTCACCCTTCATCTGCCACGTGCAGGCTGTTGACACGTGTCAGCTCCTGACGCACCTCCGTCTGGAGGGAAAGTCTGGCGGGAAGAACGAGTCAGGACGATGACCGTGGAGCATGACAAGTAACAGCAAAACATGAACAAGTCTGTCCACCCTGCTCCCTGGTGACCGCCTGCCCTGCCTTGTACTCTGGTCTTTTGGGGAAACTGATTTGTCTAAATGCCCAACCTTGCAATCAGCTTTAGGATTTCTGAATCCTTACTGACTTTCTATCTTTGTCTCTGCCGTTGCCTTGCTGGTTGAACCATCTCTTAGCTCTGCAGCTGGAACAGAATACACATTAACAAGTGTAATTTCTAACGAATGAGTGAAGCTGTCCTGAGCACTTGTTCCCATCTGGTTGTTAGAGACACTCTGCACATTACACTGGGGGCTTGGACTAAGGGTCCTTGGTTCCTGCCTGTCCTTCCTCTCAACCTGCTCCTCTTGTACTGCATGCTCCCCATGTCCCTGGCCCCTTGGCTCCCCGTGTTGTTTTCCTGGACAGATCTATCCTTAGGATGTCTGTGTGTGAATCCCAAGAACAGTCAATGTGCGGCCTTTCGCGTGTGCTCCCGAAATGTCCTTCTGTCCAACTCTTCATGATGCCTGACCTGAACATTGGGTATCTGGAGACCCTGTCCCTATTCTGATTTAGCATGGCCATGGAAGAGAATGCTTTTCTGGAATGCGTAGATGGAAGAAACACTGATCTTGTAATGCAGTTAGATTCACAACAGTGAGACATTTGAAATGATTTTCTTGTAGGTCTTTGGTTGTTTTCCTTTGAACAGATTGAAAAATAACGGGACAAGTGAGGACACTTTTAAGTTTTGCCACAGTCTGGAGGGAATTAATTTCTTCCTTTGTAATTGAAGATTAGATACAAAGATTATTTTTAGCTGGAGGCTTTCTCAAGCCATGTAGAGTTCTTGGCAATCAAACATTTTAAGTGTTTTCCCCTTCTTTTGAATTTCTTTTTGTTATTTCCTGACTGGATCGAGGCACAAACAGATGGAGTGTTTTCTAACGGTCTGGCTGATGCCTGAAAATAATAAGCTGTTTTCCCCCCTCCTGAGTCATAAAAACAAAATCAAAATGTCTTCTGTGTGCAGGCTAACTTAGCAATCAGATCAGTTGAAGCAAATGACAGAAATCGCTGAAAAAGTTGAGGAGACCGTAGTTAAGAGCAGATTGTGGCCAGACTGTGTGGGTTTTCATCTTAGTTACTTACTCGCTGTGTGACCTTGAGGAAATTATTTAATTTCTCCGTTCTCAGCTTTCTTCGTCTGTACAATGAGGGTAACAGTGAGACTTACCTCTTATGGTTGTTTTGAAGATTAAAAATAATATTTGTAACTCACTTAAGATAGCGTCCGGGTACATTAGAAACATAACATTTATTTCGAGCATGGTGTTTCTTTTCAAGAAATCGTGGGATTACTTGGAGGAGGAGTCAGCCCTGATGCCTGAGGTCACGTGGGAGAGCAGCTGGCTTGCCCCAAAACTTGCCCCTTGCAGATAGGAGCTGACACGCATTCAGAATTTTCTGCGTGCCTCCCTTGTACAGTGCGTACCGTCCTCACACCTGCCTGGCGAGTTTACTTTCTGCGGATGGGGAAACTGAGGCCTAATGATCTTTTTTTTTTAAACTCTGATGTATTTATTTATTTAAATTAAAAAAATTTAAATTTAAATTCAAGTTAGTTCACCGATGGTGCAACAGTGATTTCAGGAATAGAATTCAGCGATTCATCGCTTACATATAACACCCTGTGCTCATCACAGTAGGTGGCTTCCCTAATGCCCCTTGCCCGTTTAGCCCACCCCCCACCCAACACCCCTCCAGCAATCCTCAGCTTGTTCTTTATATCTAAGAGTCTCTTGTGGTTTGTCTCTCTCTCTCTTTTCATCTTGTTTTTCCTTCCCTTCCCCTGTGTTCATCTGTCGTGTTTCTTAAATTCCACATAGGAGTGAAGTCATACAATATTTGTCTTTCTCTGACTGACTTATTTTGCTTAGCATAATACCCTCTAGTTCCATCCGTGTTGTTGCAGATGGCAAGATTTCATTCCTTTTGATCGCTGAGTAATATTCCATTGTGTGTGTGTGTGTGTGTGTGTGTGTATACACACACGCATATATATATACACATGTGTGTATATATATACACACACATATATATATACACGTTGTGTGTATATATACACATATATATATACACATGTGTATACATGTATATACACACACATATATACACACACACACACACACACACACACACACACCCCACATCTTCTTTATCCACTCATCAGCCGATGCACATTTCAGCTCTTTCCATACTTTGGTTATTGTCAATAATACATTAGGGTGCATGTGCCCCTTCGAATCAGCTCTCCTGTATCCTTTGGGTCAATACCTAGTAGTGCAATTGCTGGGTCGTAGGGTAGTGCTATTTTTTCATTTTTTTGAGGAAACTCCACTCCTTTTTCCAGAGCAGCTGCACAAGTTTGCCTTCCCATGAGGCCTGATGATTTAAGTGAACCTCCCAAGGTTTACAGATAGAGCTGAGGTCAAACTGGGACTGGACCCGACTTGCCCTCCAAGCTATGCCCTGTTGAATTTAGGCTTAATTAAGGAAACCATAACAAGGGGACCACATAATTTTTCGTTAGACTACCGAGTAGTACAATCTGTGAGAAAACGGTGGCATATTTTGGAGCATTCATTTGCTCCCGTATTTGGTAAACATTTACTCCACACCTGTGGCCTGTGAGCTCTGGCCTGGGGTCTGTGGGAGCAGGCAGAGGGGATGGGAATCGTCCATCATGGGAACTGTCACACGTACAAACGCATCTGTGGCAGGGGCCAGATTCTGCTGCACTTGAGAAACTTCTGAGGAACCACAGCCAAAGCCAAGTTTCCCCAGAACTGCGCTCCGTGTAGCGAGCTAACCTGTTTCCTAACGGGCCTGTGAGTACTGAGTTTCCTTTCTTGAGAGGTTTACGTTTGGGACTGAACCGCATTTCCCGAGGTTGGTTGTGCTCCTTAAAGCAGAACCGTTTAAGGCTGGCTGAGGTCACTTACGCTTAAATACGCCACACAAGAACCTTTTCCTCCTCTGAGAGAAGGTGTCACTCTAGGCCCCTAAGTCCGTAAGCCAAGACTGCAGAGAAAGATTCCCTTGTGCTTTCACTGTGGTTTAGGGCAGAACGTCAGCTGCTTGAAGCACTAGAGGTCCTGGCCGGCTCCCGCCTCAGGGCAGGAAAACCGGGGTGTCTGATCGCCCTGAGAAATGCTCCACACTTTGCTCCTAAGTGAGGGCTGGCCACATGTGTCATATTTCACACCAAGCCAGAGTTAACCTTCAGCCCTCAGGCTTCCTTTAAAAATATTCTGTTTAGAGTTTTCTTACCAAGGCTAATCATTTCATAAAGTGTTAGGAAGGATCTTGGATCATCCGTTTGGGAAAATGTCAGGACCGAGCTCCCAGAGGAAACCTGTCTTGTAAAATTCATGTAAATTCCATGAACGCAAGATGTGACTCAGACATCTTCAAGTTAATAAAAAGATGTTTTGATTTGACGGCAAGGGTAAAGGTGACCCTAAGTCATGGATTTGCCGAGTGGCCCCGAGTGAAGGGACCCCAGCTTGATTCCGACGTGGGAGAGCCTCCTGTATCTGATACTCTGTATCAGAGATTCTGGAAAGTGAACACACAGAAGAAGATCCCAAGCCTGCAGCATGGAAACATCCCCATCAGGTCTCATTTCCTTTCTCCCCTCCCTACGTTCTTCCTAATCCCACCCAAACATACTCCTCTGGGATTTCAGTCTGGTTCTCGTTCATTCAGCAGCAAGAGGGCAGATTTTATTTTCTGGGTTGGTTCTGACTGAGTCCTGGATTCCATCTCGGGCGATGTTAACGGATGCGACATCAGAAAGGGACCTGTGGTCATATAGGCTTCAGAACCTTCAGGTTAATCACAGTTGGACGTGTTTCTGTGTTGGAGAACTTCCCCGAGCCTCTAACGTGCGGATGGGTGCTGTTGGTCTCTAAGAGGAGGGTCTCAAACACTGTATTTCAAACCCATACAGAGTTTCCCAGAGTCACAGAGCTGACATGATACACGCCCTGGGGGCACCAGCCACACTGCAGTCCGCATGGTCCATGTTTTCTGGAGGTTCTGCTCCGTTGTCCCTTATTTCTCAGCTTTTTGGGGCTTGTGTGTTATTTGGCCCATATAACATGGACCTTGTATGATAAAAAGTGAGCCATCTGTTCACCCCACACCTCCAGTTCATTCCCACGATCCATACAGTCAATGCTGCTGCACTGGGACACGTGCACCCCTGGAAATTACGGTGCTACGCAGGGTCATGCGATAAAAGCCAAGGTTAATATGAAAAAGGGGTTAAAGAAATAACACCCCAAGTTTCATCAGTGACACACCAACACAAATATCCGCATCTAAAAAACACAGTGGTTCATTTGTACCCATGTGAAGTGGTTAACAAATACATAAATAGCTCAATGACTATGGCATTTGAGAAGCTCTGGGTCTTACTTGTAGACGTATGTGTCAGAAGGACTGCAGCTGAGGAATTGTTGTGCAGGAGGCTTCATCGAGGGTGGATGGCGGAGCTCACGACACGGGGTGAACTGGAGTGGATTATCGAAGGGTGTGTGCATGTGTGTGTGCATGTTCTACGTGTTCCTACAGTGCTCTGCTAAGCTGGGGTCAGATTTCTGCATTCACTTGGGGTTTCTCGTGGGCAAAATTACAAATAAATGCAAAATTCTCATGACGCTCAAATTGTTCCCTCATCTATGAAATACATTGGAGCAAGTATGGTTTTTTCTTTTTAAACATTTTTTAAAAGTTTATTTATTTTGATATATATAGAGAGCCAGCAGGGGAGGGGCAGAGAGGGAGACAGACAGACAAAAAATCCAGAGTGAATTCTGTGCTGGCAGCAGAGAGCCCGAAGCAGGGCTCAAACTCTCGAACTGTGAGATCATGACCTGAGCCGAAGTCGGACGCTTAACCCACGTCCCGCCCCCCTCCCCCCCGCCCCGAGCCTCCCAGACCTGATTTCTTAAAGAGGTCATTATGGACGGAATGTTTGTGTCTCCCACAAATTCATGTGCTGCAGTCCTAACCACCAATGTGATGGTGTTGGGAGGTGAGGCCTGAGGGAGGGGACTGGGTCATGACAATGGGGCCCTCGGGAACAGTATTGGTGCCCCTCTGAGAAGAGACAGGAGAGGGTTTGCCTCCTCTCTCTGCTCTGTGCCACCTGAGGACACGGTCAGAAGACAGCCGTCTGCAACACAGAAGAGGGACCTCACCAAACCTGTCCACACTGGTCCCCGATCTCAGACGTTCAGCCTCCGGAACTGTGAGAAGGACGTTTCTGTCACTGAAGGCACCGGGTGTGTGGCGTTTTGTTACAGCAGCCTGAACGGAGCAAGACAGAGGTGGAATACTGATGCCAAAGTTTTATCAACCTCACAGACTCCAGGCCCTGTGGGGATAACGACAATCATGATTTTTTTCTTAATTTATTTATGAATTCAATTTTTCTTGGGGTGCCTGGGTGGCTCCGTTGGTTAGGTGTCTGCCTCTTGGTTTTGGCTCAGGTCATGATCTCTCGGTTTGTGAGTTCAAGCCCCATATGGAGCTCACTGCTGTCATTAAGGAGCCTGCTTTGGATCCTCTGTCCCCCCTCTCTCTGCCCCTCCCCTGCTCCCGCTCTGTCTCTCTCTCTCTCTCTCTCTCTCTCAAAAATAAACATTTAGAAGAGAATTTAATTTTTCTTAATTTGTTCATGATTTTTATTATTGAAGTGGAGTGGGCATACAGTATTACGCTAGTTTTAGGTGTGCAACATAGAGATCCACCAATTCTATGTGTTACTTGGTGCTTATCACAATAACAGTGATGATTTTATTGCCCTGAGGAATCCTCTTTCTGAAAAGACGTTGGCTCATTTTTCCATTGTGGACAGTGTCCAGAACTGAGGGAGGGAAGGGCCAAGGCTGACATCCCTTTTTTCACATTGAGAAGCAAAAGCCCAGTGAGGGCAAGAGTTTTCCTACAAGGCCGACAAGGTCTGGGAAGTTTTGATCCCATTGGACCAGGAGCAGTCAGCCTGGTCAGAGGGTGAATGGAATGAAAAAGACAATGCATCTGTTCCTTATGTAATTTTTTTTTAAGGTTTATTTATTCTGAGAGAGACAGAGACAACATGAGTTGGGGAGGGGCAGAGAAGAGAGAGAGGGAGAGAGGGAGAATCCCAAGCAGGCTCCACACTGTCAGCACAGAGCTTGATGAGGGGCTTGAACCCATGAAACTGTGAGATCAGGACCTGAGCTGATCAGGACCTGTTGGGCACTTAACATACAGAGCCACCCAGGTGCCCCTTATTTATGTATGTATGTATGTATGTATGTATGTATTTAATTATTATGTATTTATTGACACTGCCTTTGAACAATTTTTTTAATGTTTATTTTTTATTTTTGAGAGAGAGAGAGAGAGGGCGAGCGAGCACCGGTGGGGGAGGGGCAGAGAGAAAGGGAGACAGAATCCGAAGGACACTTATTCCCGGTGACTCCCGAAATGTGACAAAGGGAACAGTTGCACAGGTTGGTGCAATTGGCTGGGTAGTGGCCCTGACAACTCAGTAGTGTCTTCTGCAGTGAGAGTCCCTGGCCCCCTTTCCTGCCACTGTCCCCATTCGGTAAATGATGCTCATCGATGCTGACATGTGGGCCCTCATCACCCTGTCCACAGCTCTCCCTGCCACGTGGAAGAGCCACTCCAAAGAAGTGCAGACTCAGAGCACGAGCCCCCGTGGGACAACCTCTGTGAACTTGCATAAAGGGAGCCGTTTTTGTTATGCTTGAAAAGATGGAAGGCAAGTAAAATCTCAGCCTCTGAAGACCGCTGGGGAGTTTGGAGGAATGTTTTGTTGTCTGAAAGAGGCTTGTGACAGGAAAGGTTTCTGAGGAGTCATTTTGTTTGCCTCCTGCTCCCAGTTCGATTCTGTTCGATGTCATCAGCCACGAAGTAGGCTTTGCTGTGACGGCTGTTGCTGCTTTGGCATTACGGGGGTGAGCGAGCTCCTTCTCAGTGCTCTCGTTGCTGTGTATGAGGCCACCAGGAGCCATATAATTGGATCTTGTGTTTTCTTAATGCATCCAGCCAATCTGTGTCTTTTGATTAGAGAATTAATCCATTTACATTTAGAGTAATTATCTATAGGTAAGGCCTTGCTGTCGCCCTTTTGTTAATTGTTTTCTGATTGCCGTATAGCTCCTTATTCCTTTTTTTCTCTCTTGCTGTCTACCTTTGTGATTGGATGATGGCTTTTTTTTTTGTAGTGGTGTGCTGTGATTCTTTTTCCTTTAGCTGTTGTGTCTGCTAATTTTGTGATTACCATGGGGCTTATGGAGAACATCTTATAGTTGTGACAGTTGCAGAGGTAAGAAATTGAGCTCATCCTTATGCACTGAATTTAAGGTACCTGTGGGTCAAGCAACTGGAGATCTCATCTGGAGCTTAGGAGCAGGAACTGTGGTACACGGATGGCCTAATATTGTAACCCTGGCCGGGGCGCCTGGGTGGCTCCGTCGGTTGAGCGTCCGACTTCGGCTCAGGTCACGATCTCACGGCTTGTGAGTTCGAGCCCCATGTCGGGCTCTGTGCTGATGGCTCAGAGCCTGGAGCCTCTTCAGATTCTGTGTCTTTCTCTCTCTCTCTCTGCCCCTCTGCCACTCACACTCTGTCTCTCAAAAATAAACATTAAAAAAAAAATACTGTAATCCTGGCCTTAGGAATAACCTGTTTAATGCTTTTTAAAGTAAGAACTTAAGTTTGGAGACTCACACTATTCTTTAAGACAATTTTTTTTATGGTTATTTATTTTAGAGAGAGAGAGAGAGAGAGAGAGAGAGAGAGAGAGAGAGAAAGCAAGCACGGGAGGGGCAGAGAGAGAGGGAGACACAGAATCTGAAGAGTCTCCAGGCTCTGAGCTGTCAGCACACAGCCGGATGCGGGGCTTGAACCCATGAACTGTGGGATCATGACCTGAGCTGAAGTCAGATGCTCAACCGACTGAGCCACCCAGGCACCCCAATATTCTTAATCACAGTAGAGGCAGCCATTGATTGTGAACACAGATTTCTAACATGAAAATGATTTTTCCTACAGCTGGAGAAATACAAGAATGTCTTTGAGCTAATGACCTTTCAGAATTGGTGTTGGTTGGCTTTAGCACTCTGCTTCCCAGCTGTTTTGCCTGCCAGCTTATTCTCTGGGGTCCCTTGGTCCTGCCCTCTGTGTAATTTTGAGCAGTCTTGGTCTCTAGCCTCCATATTGTTTCATTTACTCTGGCCATCTAACAAACTGCTGCAAAACTTGGTGGCTTAAAAGAAATGAACGTATATTTTGTTGTGGATCTGTAATAGGTGCAGGGTTTGGTTTACTCCATTCAGTATCAGCTGAGGTGACTTGGAGACTAGGAGCTGGAATCTTCTGAAGTCTCACTCAGTCACTCAGTTACTCAGTCACTCAGTCATGTGTCTGGTGGTTGATGCTGGATTTTGGCTGAAACCCTGACTGGGACTCTGGGCTGGAACACTCTCCATGTGGCCTCTCCATGTGGTCTAGGCTTCCCAAAAATATGGTGGCTGGGTTCCAAGGGCAAGGAGAGAGAGAGAGAGAGAGAGAGAGAGAGAGAGAGAGAGAGAGAGAGAGAAAGAGGTGGAAGAAGGGAAACGGTGGAAGGTGATGGAGGGAGGGAGAGAAAGAGAGAAAGAAAGAGAGGGATAGAGGGAGGGAGAGAAGGAGGAGCAGAGTGATGGAGGGAAGAAGGGAGGGAGAGAATTGTCCTATGACCTAGCCCTGGAAAGCCCATAGCTTGACCTCCCCTGGGTTCTATTCATTGAGGTGGTCCCAGACTCCCTCCCAGGCTCAGTGTAAATAGACCTCCCCTCTTGTTGGGGGAGGCAAGGTTCAGAAGGATCCTGGTGGGACCGAAGTATTGCTATGGGTAGCATTGGAGGATGCAGTCTGCCACACATGTCCTGGTGGTCCACACCATTCCCTCAGCCTCCTCCCGATACTTTATCTCACCTCCCCAGGCTCTGGCTGTGCGCTTTCCTGCTGGCTGCGGCCCAGACTCCCCGGATGGATGGGGCATAGGTTATCTTTTTCACATTCTCATGTCCCAACAAACAAAGTGATCAAGGGTGACAACATCAGCTTGACAGCCACTGGTGGAGAATGCCAAAGCCGAGAAAAATGTCTGTAAAGTCTGGGCCTTCCAGATTTTCTTCTCTTGTCAGCAAAAACAGTTAGATTTAGGGACTTGTAGTTAGCAGTGAGATTTAAGATGTTTGGTCACACAAATCAAAAACTAGAGGTCTTCTTGGGTTAACCAGGACAAATTTATGATGGAGAAATTATGTTAAAAAAAAAAGAGAGAGAGAGAGACAGGGAGACTGCGAGGTGAGCTAGGATTCTTCTGCCTGCAGGGCAATTTTTCCTTCTGAAATTCTGAATTTCTCATCAAGGTGAAAGGTGCGGTTGGTGACCTTGTTTATAACTGAGAAAGCAGTAAATTTGCAAAATGAAGTTCTTCCCAGGAAGTTAGTCTGTCCCTGACTTTTGTTGTAGAGCTTTGATTTATCCACAAGCCAAACTTTCCCGACAGAGGCGATGATTAAACCGGCTAGCAGGTGAAATATGACAGGGTAATCCTGGTGGGGCGGAGCCGCACCCATATTTTCCACCGGCGCCTGGCTAACGTGGGGCGGGTGTTCCGAGAAAACAAAGCAGAGTGATGGAGATGGAAAAAAGGAAATTCGCATTGTGAAATCCGTGAAAGCCAGAGTTTGAAGGAAGCAGATGAAAATGAGGGCTTCACCAACATTTTTTGCGGGATTTGCAAAACATGCTTTAAAGCGGGTAATACATATGTATAAAAACATGATCAAGCACCAGTCATGGAAGCTGAGAGCCGAGGTCATTCATTCAGTGAGCACATTTTGCTGGGCTTGTTTACATTGCTAGTCACTGCACAAGGCTCGTGAAAACACAGAGTCCAAGAGGCATTTCTGGGGTGCCCGCGTGGCTCTGTCGGTTGGGCATCTGACTCTTGCTTTCGGCTCAGGTCACGATCTCATGGTTTGTGAGTCTGAGCCCTGAGTTGGGCTTTGCGCTGACAGTGCGGAGCCTGCTTGGGATTCTCTTTCTCTTCCTCTCTCTCAAAATAAATAAACAATAAAACAAAACAAAATAAAATAAAAGACACTTTTTGCCCCTGAGAAGTTCATAGTCTTATAGGGGAGACTGGTTAGCTGAATAAGGGCCCCCAAATATCCTGATCCTGTACATGTTACCTTATGTCGCAAAGAGGCTTTGCAGATGTGATTAGGTTAAGGATGTAGAGTTGGGGAGATTATCCTGGGTTATCTGGATGGGCTGTCACTGTGATCAGTGTCCTTATAATTTTTTTTTTAACGTTTATTTATTTTTGAGACAGAGAGAGACAGAGCATGAATGGGGGGGAGGGTCAGAGAGAGGGAGACACAGAACCTGAAACAGCCTCCAGGCATCTGAGCTGTCGGCAAAGAGCCCGACACGGGGCTCGAACCCACGGAGCGCGAGATCATGACCTGAGCTGAAGTTGGATGCTTAACTGACTGAGCCACCCAGGCACCCCTGTGTCCTTGTAAAACGGAGGCAGCGAGAGATGTGGCCGGAGAAGAACACAGCCATGGGAACATAAGCCACACACGAGGTTGCTGGCTCTGCAGATGGACAGAGGGGCCAGGAGCTGGACAGTGCACGTCCGGAAGCCAGAAAAGAGAGCGTGGCCTTGCCGGCACTTTGGTTTGGTCCAGTGAAACCTAGTTTACATTTCTTACATCCAGAACCATCAGAGAAGAAATCTGTGTCGTTTTAAGCCTCTACCTTTGTGATAATCAGAGCAGCCATGGGAAACTCATCCAGGGAATGACAGGGTCTCTATCTACACATTATCATCTTAAGGAATGTCCTGCTGCTTTTCAGAAAGTGTTTATCATCTAACTGATGATAAATACAACGTTTCCACTGTTTATGTCTTTGGCTTTAGTTAACAATTATTAGCCAACAATCCAAATGCCCTCAGCCGGGGATGGGGAGGGTAGGGATTACGATTACAGATAACAGCCCCCTGGTCAGTGCTTTTGTTAGAAGATTTTAGTAAAGGAGTGAGGAGGGGAAAGGGTGGGAGACTCATCAGGACAGGCCTCCATTCTGGGAGATGTATGACATCACCAGACTGGTTTTTAAAGAAACAAATGGGGCGGGGGCACATGGGTGGCTCAGTCAGTTAAGCGTCTGACTTTGGCTCAGGTCATGATCTCACAGTTCATGGGTTCGAGCCCCACGTCGGGCTCTGTGCTGACAGCTCAGAGCCTGGAGTCTGCTTGGGATTCTGTGTCTCCCTCTCTCTCTGCCCTCCCCCACTTGTGCTCTCTCTCTCTCTCTCTCTCTCTCTAAGAATAAACATTAAAAAAGTTAAATCTTAAAAAAAAAAAAGTAAAGAAGCAAATAGATGGAAACTTATGCATGCCATCAAATTCTGTCCCTATCAGATGTCCACTTGGAGTGTTATATAGTAACTCTCCCAGTATTGCCATTGCTTAGAAATGAGTTACATCTTTCCCCCTCACAGCCTTCCAGCCTCAATGGCAACAACTCTGTCACCCAATGGAGAATCTGACTTTTGGTGGTAACTCCAAATGGTCTCTGAAGTTCAGTGATTAGATGGGGGTACAAAGCTGTCTATTACTATTTGCGTTAAAATTGGGGTAAAGACAAACTCGTTCCGTATGCAGACAGACCCCACCTAGAGCATGACTCCAACGAAATACCGAGTTTCACTTCTGCGTGTGTATCTGTGTTTGCCTGTGACATTTTGTTGAACTCAAGTCCCCATCCACTGTGTGAAGCCTGTTATTTTCTGCCTCGCCAAGAAAGAAAGTTACCTGCCAATTAAACAGTAACACAATTACTTTCTAGAATTTTTACCTTATGTTTAGTTGTTGAAAGAGATATTTTAGCCTATATGGACAGATTGTTGTGTTTTTTTTTTTTTTTTTCCACTTCTCACTCTGTGCCTGTCTGGAAAAGGAAATCTAGGTAGATTTGGTGGAGATGGTCCTGGAGCGTGTTCTCCCTCAGAGTCTGACTCCCGTGAGTCCTCTGTGGCTCAAAGTCACAACAGCCCAGAGTGCCGTGGGCCTTTGAGGCCGTTCATGAAGGCGCGTTCTAGAAAAGAGCCCTCCCGCGGGCTTTTCTTCAAGCCTTGAGCACTCTATGCATGTTTTGATGCTGGTGATCCTTCCTCTGATGATGAATCTTTGTTCTGCTGACATCACACGTACTTTGGCTGTTCTGTTTCCATGCCTTTCTGTGTCCCCAATAATGTTCTGTTTTATGCAGAATCATAATGTCATGAATGGACTTAACATTTTTTTAAAATGTTTAATTAGTTTTGAAAGAGAGACAGAGCATGAGCAAGGATGGGGCAGAGAGACGGGGAGACCCAGAATCCAGGGCAGGCTCCAGGCTCTGAGCTGTCAGCACAGAGCCCAAAGTGGGTCTCGATCTCACGAACCGCAAGATCATGACCTGAGCCAAAGTCGGACGCTCAACCGACTGAGCCACCCAGGCGCCCCAAAAGGACTTTTTTTTTTAAAGAGACATGTTTCCAGGTTTGCAGAAAAATTGGGCCAAAGGTACAGAGTTCCCATGAATTCCCTGTCCTCCTGCATGTTATCTTTTTGAAGACATTTAAACTAGTATCTTTTTGAGGACATTTAAGCGACGTCTGTAAGACACAGATGGTGCTACTCAGAGGAAGAAAGCACAGACGGACAGTGTGGACGGGTTCTGCACATGGCAGGCAGTGGTAACTGCATTGTGACCAGAGCTTGGCTGATTGTAGGATAATAAGAAATCCCAATTTCAGGGGGGTTAAGATGTGAAAAAATGGTGCCTGTTGGAATCGCTAGGATTTATTACCTGTGCTTACAATTGTATGGTTTTAAATCTGTGGATAGCATCTCTGTGAGCTTACCACAGCTCTTACTATTTACCAAGTTATGAATAGATGACAGCTTGGAAAGGAAAGGGATTTGTTCAAGGTCAGGCACATTCAAGGATATTGACCTGCGGCCAGAGTCAGTAGGGCCATCACTCTAATTTTTTTTTCTTCTCATGGAGACAGGATGCTTCCCAGTAAGCTATTTACAACATTTTTAAATTTGCACACAAATTTAGTATAGGAAGACACACCCTCTTCCTCTCCATGTTGACTCCTGCATGGTTGGTGATGGAGAAAGTGTTCCCCTAAAAAAGTTCAGTGGGATAGAAAAGGGTCTTTATATATTCCGGTTAGCATTTTCAAATGGTAATTGACTTTTCAGACCACTGAGGATGGCTCTGTTTCCCTCCTCTACTCTCTTCTACTTGCTAATTTGTCCTCAAATGTTATCCCCAGTAGGAAGGAATCTGAGTTTTTTTTTTAAAGGTCTTTAAAACACTTTCATTTAAAAACCTAATTTGCAAGGACTATTGATTTAATTAGCCTGAGGTCATTTGTGGGATTACTAATGTCTCTGTGCTCTCTCCTGGAAGCAGACAAGAGGGAATTATGGCGGAAGGAGGGCTTTATTAGCTTAGCTCCTGTGAACAGTTCAGCTAAGGTCTCCCAGTGACGTCTACCCAGCTTTTCTGTCTGTACTCAACTACTATGGACCTTGATTTGCCTGACTCCTACGGAAAGCCTAGAAGTTATTGGCAAACAATGAGATATATGAAGTTCAGAAGAGATGGTGTCATAGGATCGTGTTTAGTCAGTGAGTTGATTATTTTCAGCTTCCATAGCTAAAATGGAGAAGTCACAACGATGTGATTTTCATGGTGGCATATGCCTTGGTGGAGTGCTCCATGATCACATATATGTGGCATGATTGGTTTTGCTGATCTGGCTCATTCATTATTAAGCACTAACTAAAAATCAAGGCTGAAATCTTTTTCTTATTGACTTAACTCCCTGTGGCACTGATGGTGTGGTGTCTTTCAAGTGCATTCATTTATGATTTAAACCCTGCTTTGGATTCTGTGACACTACTCTTAGCTGAATCTTACCCTAGGCTCTCTATTTTTAAAATCAGTTTCTTTTCCTTAGTGAGGATCCCTGTGGTCCTTCCTTATTCTTACTGATCCTGTCTCTGTATGACTGTGTCCTTTTCATGACTCCATCTAATATTTTTGTCTTGATCACACACACACACACACACACACACACACACACATACACACACACACACACACACACACAGAGAGAGAGAGAGAGAGAGAGAGAGAGAGAGAGAGAGGGAAATCTATATACTCCCACTCAGTCTATTTCCTGATCTCTAAACCTGCATATATAACCTCTCTTGAACGTTGCAGAAACTCAACCTGTTGAACTGAGCTCATCATCATCCCCCTGCCCCCTCAAAATGTAGGCTTGATTATAGTACAATTAGGAGTATTCAAAGTTACAAACATACTGAAGAAGTATTATTTAATGGATCTGTACCAGTACAGAGGGCTGTCCCCAAAGATATGCAGTAGAGTTCTTCCTTTATCTTGTCTTTTATTGGTAATTTGGGTAGAGATATTGATGGCCGGTTGACCAAATATTTTGGGTGATCTGAAGTTTCTTGGGGGGCAGTGAATATGGTAGGTCCCAGAATTAAGACCCCAAGTGACCTCATTTGGCTTTAGTGATTGGCCAGTCTTAACAAAATAAAGTTTAATGGGGACAAATATAAAGTTTTGTTTTTGTGTCCAAAAAATCCAACTGTACAAGTAGAGAATAGGAGAGATACGACTGAACCAATGCCAGATATGAAAAACACGTAGTTTTTGTGTTTTGTTGGCTATGAGTTCAACATGAGTTGGTAGAGTGATGTGTCTGCTTTTAGAGCTAATCTGTTCTGGGGTTGCATCCCATCTATCACTTAAAAGGAAAATTGACACAGTGGGTTATTATCAGGAAGAAGGGATTTGACAACATGTCCCATGAGGCCTGGCTAAAAGAACAGAAGCTACTGAGCTTCTCAGAGAGCCTTTCTTGAATCAAAAAGAATGGCAGAGGTAATACCTTGTTATTCATGTGTCTGGGCTCGGAGGCTGCGGTGGGGGGTGGGGGGCAGGTAGGGGTGTTGAGAAGGTGTCACTGCTCAGCCCATCATTGTTTTGCAAAGAGCCTTTTCATTGGCTAAGTGGCTGGTTGATCCCTGCCAACTACCTTCCTCCATCACCTCTGAGCACCATACTGATTTAAATACAATTGGCTTTTTACAACTGATGAAATATAATAAGTCCCCAAAGGGAGGAAACACCTGGGTGGATGCTTCAGCAAAGGAAGGAAGCAAGAGGTGGAATCAAAACACAGGTATGGGCTGAAAATCACTTTCTTCGTTAGGGAACAGATCCATGATTTATCTGGCATCATCTCTGATTGCACTTCTTTCCCACCTTCTAGAACCTTCTAGAATGGATATTTGTAAGTCAAATAACTAATGCCTGTAAAAATAGCACTACCATTTGATTTTTATAACGAGCCTATATGTAGACAGGCTATAGTCGAGGAAACCCAGGAGAGAAGTTAAAAAATGTGTCCAAGGCTACTAGTTGGTGACAAAATGTGGATCATTTAACCCTCACCTCCAGGAGTGTAGCCTATTTTGGTTTGTCAAGATGGCAGTGGAGAAGGATGAGGTTGAGGGGATTGGAGAGAATAACCATCAGCTGGGTCTCTGCATCGTGAAGCTCCTTTCCTATGAATTATTGCTCTTAAACTAAGAAGATTGATTTCCTGATCAGGCAGGTATTTTCCAGATGGACGTAGCAGGACTATGCAGTCTGGATGCCTCTTCTTGGCCTCCAGGGTGGCTTGGCACTCGGACAGCTGTTGGTGCTGCTGCTCTTTCTGCTCACAGCGCACTTGACGTTGGAGCCCTTCATGCTGAACTTGCTGCAGCTGGAACAGCTTAAGGGGACTTGCATTCTCTCAAGCTTCCAGTTGGTTGAGTGCATGAATTTCCCAGGCGGCCATAGCAAAGTACCACTCACGGGGTTGGTTTAAAACAACAGACGCTTATTTTCTCACAGTTCTGGAGGCCAGAAGTCTGAGATGAAGGTGTTGGCAGGGCCATGCTCTAAGGACTTCCTGTCTTCGCCCAACTTCTGGTGGTGCCATCAGTTGTTGGTGTTCCTTGGCCGGCAGCTGCTTCACCCCAATCTCTGACTCTGGTGTCACCCGGCCGTCTCCCCTGTGTGTGTCTCTGTCTCCAAATTTCTCCTTCCTTATGAGGTCACCAATCATTGGATTGAGGGCCCACCCTGATCTCGTGTGATTTCCCCTTGATTACATCTGCAAAGCCCCTTGGCCACACAAGGTGACCTATTCGCAGGTTCTGGGGATTAGGATGGGGACACCTGTGTGGGGACTTTTATTCTGCTTGCTGCACCATCTAACATCAGAGTAGAGGGTGTCCATCATGGTGCCTTTCCCACAATGGACCCTGGATATATATATATATATTTGAATTGAATGAGAATGTACGTAGATCTGTTGCTCCCAGGTTCCCCTCAGGAGGAGGAAAGCTTGGTAGGAACACGTTGACCTTCTAGCCTTGGGAACAGCTGGGTGCTGGGCCACTGGGTCTACCCCACGGGCTGTGAGGTGGGAGCTAAGATGCCCAACGGAACAAGGATGGAGGGTTTTGGGGAGAAAACCCAAGTGTGGGTATAAAACAGAGGGACAACAGCTAAGGCAGCAACATAGGACAAGAGAGGTCCAGAAGCCAGAGAAAGGTGGAGTCTGGAGAGATTAATTACCACAGTGGTGGTGCTAAGAATAGAATGCATCATATAAAGAGTCATTCTGTGCAAGCACCGTGTTACCTGCTGTAGTTGTACTGAGCTCTTACAAGAGCCTTGTGTGAGGTTGGCACTGTTAATATCCAACTTATACAGAGGAGGAAACTGAGGCAGATAGCAAAGAAATAACTTGCCAAAGTTTTGGAGCTAGCAAGTGGCAGAGTCGGGATCAGAACTGAGGTCAGTTCAACTCCAGAGTCCATAAGATCAACCCGTGTTCATAAGCCTCAGTCACTCTTCTGATGTCCTGAGTCTGTGTGTGTGGTACCTGCCACTTTCCCTGTGGGGCAGCCTCAGCACAGCGAGCCTTAGGGGACTGGATCCACCATGCTGGTTCTGTTTGAACTAAATTCTACACAGCTGAGCTGCCTACAGTCAGATCGTTGAGAATAATTGGGTGAGCATCATAACAATCCATGCTTTTATCACTATTTTTGTTGTTATTTTCCATTGGCAAAACATCTCCTATAGTGTTTTTTTTTCTTCCAGCTTCATTGAGATATAATTGACATACGTACAATTAAGGTATGCAGCATAATGACTTGGTGTACGTATATTGCAAAATGATCATCTGTGTTAGCACTGATCCCATAGAGTTCCAGAAAACTCTTTTTCTGTAATGTGATTTGCATCTCTGATCAATCAACAGCTTCTAAATTAAGTCCAGGCTTGGTCTGCCTCATAACAATCCGTTCTTTTATAATTATTATTATTTTTCTTGTTGTTGTCATTTTGCACTGGCGTGACTTCTCTTCTAGTGTTATCTGCAGCTCTGATAAATTGATGGCTTCTAAATTAAGTCCAGTTCAGGCTGGCTGTTATGAATTCTTCTGGAACTGCCCATTGCATTTTGGCAAGAGCACCCAACTGGGGTGAGCCCTGTATTAGCATTTTAATTGCTGGCTGATTGCTTTCCTGTTGCAAGACTCAGCCCACAAAGGTATAGCAAGCAAGTTTCAATTAGTTCTTATCCTGTGATTTACTGGCCCTATAAAGAACATCTCCCTGTAGCACTTCGAAAGTAATATCCTTAATGTACTGAAAGCCTTACAGAACATTAAAGAAAAAGAATTGCCTTTACCAAAGTATGGGCATCCAGGGTCTCAAGAAAAAGTCCTGTCTGATTGATAATAAATTTTCTTGGGTGGGTTCTCGCTGGAACGAAGCAAAATGAGCTAACCCGCCAAGGCTCCTTGAAATCCTGGGCTGGGTAATACCTCCTTAAGCCCAACATGGAGATACCAAGTGCTGAGTTCTTCTCCACCTTGACCTGCCCGGTTTTGTAGGGGAGCTAGTTCATCAAAATGGCATTTGTTAAGCTCAGCAAATTTATACACCAGGTTATTAGTTACTTGCATTGTTAGATCTAAGCACTGGGAGGCCGGCACCTTCTGGAAACGTTTGGATTGCTTATCGCTTGTTAAAACAGATTCCAGGGCCCCGTCTTCTGCTCAGATCTGAGTCAGGAGGCTGGAGTAGCAACCAAGACTAAACTTCAGCTAAGTTTCCTCCTTACGATGGGCCCCTGACTTCCCTTTTCTTGGCGTATTTACTCGAGAAAACTTGTAAATTCTTTCTCTGCCCCTTGAGATGAAATCTTCTTCCAGCCTCTGCCAGTTTTAAAACCCAGGCATTTCTTTCTCGAGGACTTGGGAGGCATCCCTTTGGAATGTCAGCATCAAGAAACATAGTGGCCTCCATAAGTGCCCCTCAGCAAACGTGCGGGGCCCAATCGCACTGACCAGCCTCGCCTAACATCCTCCTGTACTTTTTGCTTCAGCGGAATGAGGTCTGCCTCCCCTATTGCATTCGCCTTGACCCGTCCTCGGATAGTCTGGAACAAAGCCTTCCTTGCTCATCTAGCATCTAGTGCGATTTTTCTCTGACAGTTCAGTGTGAGTGTCTGCAGTGGTGGTGATGTCGGTCAATGGGCAGCACTTCAGGCGGCAGGAGGGCAGCGGCAACCCGAATGGGGGGTCGTACTGCATATGCATCCTGGATTGAAGGCCTCAGTGTACTGGTCCTGCCTTCTGTGCTTGGGTCTGGGGACAGCCACTTCAGCCACTGCGGTTACAGAGAGGATCCGTAGCCTGTGCCGTGATCTCACTGTCGGCACATCTCGGAGCCAATACCGACCATCCTGGAGATCGCTCAGCACAGCTACGGTGCCTCGCTGGCTAGCTGCCCTTTGCACATCTACCTCTTTGGGCCCTCAGTTTCTTACTCTTGTTGGGGAGGCTATAACCGCAGGAGCAACCAGCTCCTTTCTTTATTTTTAAGACTGTGAAGAAACCAATGTTCCAGGGACTCCTTTCTGCAAGCTTCTTAAATCTCAGCACTTCCTGCCACAACCAGACTGTGTCCTAATGGCGTGGCTTTAATGTAAACTTGCATTGCTGCCCTCAGCGTATCTACTGGAGCCTAAAGACCCTATCTTCAGTGCCAGTCCATGGCTTGATGTTCATGCTAAATGGAAATGGAGAGGGAAGAGAAGATTCTGTATATTCTGGGTTAAACAATGTTTAGATAAATTAATAAGGAATGGTGCTTGAAATGATGTACATAATCAGTTTTGTTGTTGTTTTAGTTCCTACGTGTGTTTGAAGCCACTGAGAGGCTAAGGGACATGGTAAAAAAATGGTGATAGTGATATTGGATGAGTCAATCTTTTAAACAGAATTTTCTTCAAGTTAATAGCAAATTTATAAGGTACTATTGGTGCTTGTGGGTGTTAGGTGACAGATTGGGCACCACATTCACTCTTGCTTTCCATCGCCAATGGTTAAATTGAAGCTATGCGATTTTGTAAGGTCTTTCTTTCCAAGATCACCAAGAACCCATTAACTCTTGCCATGGCCATGGGACCAGGGGGATAAGGAGTGGGGGTTGGAGTCTGTTTGCAAGAAAAGAAATCATCCTGTTTGAAATTCCTTCTTTCTTTCTTTCTTTCTTTCTTTCTTTCTTTCTTTCTTTCTTTCTATCATCTATCTATATCTATCTATCAATCATTTATCTGGTGGGAGAGGGAAGAGACACAAAGGGGAAGAAAACTGTGCACTCAGCAGAATTTGCTACAGATGTGTGCATCTGTGGTTGTGGTCAGTGGGCCTCCATGACCTGGACGATTGTAATCTGTACCTAATTTATTGCTAAATCATCTTCTCCATAATGGATCTCTGGATTGGTGGTTGAAGATAGCCATAAGCATTTGACTGAGAATGAGTCAGAACAGCAAACACTATTAAACTTGCTGGAGAAGTGTAGGAGATGATTTTGTTACATTGAGTCAGGCAAAGATTTCTTCTTTTTTTTTTTTAAGTTTGTTTATTTTTGAGAGAGAGAGAGGGATGGGGAGGGACAGAGGGAGAGGGAGAGAGAGAATCCCAAGCAGGCTCTGTGTAGTGGGCACAGAGCCCCATGCGGGGCTTGAACTCACAAACTGCAAGATCGTGAACTGAGTCAAAATCAAGAATTGGGCACTTAACCGACTGAGCCACCCAGGTGCCCTAAAGATTTCTTAAAGAGGACGAAGAAGACCGTAAACCATGAAAGACATTTAATAAGATCCACTACATTAAAAGGCACAGTTAAAAAAATGAAAAGGTAAATGAAAGTCTGGAAGAAAACATTTATAAAATATACATTAGATAGGGCTTTTGTGCAGAATATATAAAAAAAAAAAACTCATACAACCCAATAATTTAAAACTCAATACCGTAAACTAGGCAAAAGATTTTTACAGACCATATACCAAGGAAAATGTGGGAATGACCGACGCGCATATGAAAAGAGGTTCCGCATTACTGGTAATTGGGGTGGGTATATGATTTAAAAACATAGTGACGTGTACCTAGAATGGCAAAAATGAGAAGACTGACCGTAACGAGTGTGGGTGAAAATGCACAGTGGCTGGAACTGTCACACGCCGCCGTGCGAATGGGTAATGGTGGAGCCACTTAGGAAAACCGTCTGGCAGTTTCTTCTCAAGTTAGAAACACACTTAGCATATGACCCAACCGTCCCATCTGAAAAACGCATGTCCACACAAAGACTTGTATGTGAGTGTTCATCGCAGCTTTATTGATAATGGCTTGAACGGGGAATAGCCCAAATGTGTATCAGCAGTAGAACACACAAACAAATTTTAATATAGCTGCACTACAGAATGCGCCCCAGCAATAAAGGGAGTGTGCTACTGACCCACACAACAACACGGGTGTATCCATCTCAAAGACATTATGAGTGAAAGAAGGGGGATGGAAGTATCCCACATCTTGAGGGACATGGTGGTCACAGGACTCGATATCGCCTAAGCTAATAAAACTGAATACTCAGGGGGTGCCTGGGTGGCTCAGTCGGTTAAGCATTCAACTTCGGCTCAGGTCACGATCTCATGGTTCATGGGTTATGTCGGGCTCTTTGCTGACAGCTCGAAACCTGGAGTCTGCTTCAGATTCTGTGTCTCCCTCTCTCTCTGCCCCCCCCCCATTAGCGCGCTGTATCTCTCTCTCTCTCAAAAATGAATACAAACATTAAAAAAAAGTTAAAAAAAAAACAACCCCAACGGAATACTCAGAATGGGTAAATCAGACTTTATATAAATAACATCTGTACAAACATAGGAAAAAAGGGGAGTCTTTGCCTCCTCAATGCCAACAAAGGCTGTCAGAAGAATCTGAGCAGTTGGAGCCCAGGCCTGGAAACCAGACTCTGAGGTCGAGTCCCAGCCCTGCAGCTCCGTGTACATGTGACTCTGGGCAAGTTAGATTCCTAATCTGCGAAACGAAGATAACAGTATATGTCTAGTATATATCTATAGTACATAGCCTCTAGGGTTCCCTTGAGGATTAACTGGAATTATGCACGTAGAGCACTTAGGATACCGCTTGGTTCCTCTGTGCTACATGAGGTATTACCTCTGCTGTTACGTCTTGTGGGCTGCTGGCCAGTCTCTCGGGTCTAGAGGTGAAGGACGGCCTCTGTGGGAGACGAGGAGAGGGAGACACAGTTGAATGGATGTCCTGTCTTAAAAGGATGTCCTGTCGAGTCTAAAAGCAGATTCCCAGCCTAGAGAGGAGGGAGAAGCTGCCTGAAATTTCTGGAGAGAGATGCAGCTTTCGTAATATGCCAATGAGCCTCTCTTTTCTAGAGAATCTTTCCCGCTTATGTGGGATGCAGATGCCCGGGGACGCTGGGGTTTATAAAACCTTGGCCATACTCAGTCTCAAGCAGAGTTTCCCCCTCCTCTCCATCACCGCCTCACGGGGCCCTTTGAGAAAGGATTTATTGTTCAGAAAAATGTGGAGGTCGTTAGAGCAAATGCCATTTAGAAATGTTTCCTTATTGCTGAATTCTGCCGTCCTTATTTTGCTGATGTACGTGGGACACCCACAAAAGGAGGATGAGCTAGGCAGTACTCTCCAAGCTTGCTTGAACCTGGAATCTCTTTTTCATAGAAAATCTTCCACGGAACAGAGTCTGAGAAAAAGAGGTGCTCTGGAGACATGTAGGTTTCCTTCATCGATGTATCTGCATTAGGTAACGTCAGCCGGGATTCTGGGAAGCCGGAAATGCCCCGGTTCCATCAAGGTGAAACAATTTACCCCACGATTCAGCGAGAACAGACTTCCCTAGAGAAAAGAATCCACTTGGCAAGTGGCCTTCTGGTGAAAGGTTTTCTCATTCACTCGCCAAGGCGCCGGTGAGCACATCCGCGGGAGCGCTCAGGGCAGGTGCATCTGGGTGAACATACATGTTTGTGGGAGTCCTCCGTCGTTTCAGCCAGCTGCTTCCATCGTCAATACTGTCTGATTTTACATTTTGTAATAATTCCGCCATGCTACGCAACTTACCTCTCTGGAGTTTGCGGCCACCAAATATCTCTCGTTGTTCAAAGCCGTGCTGGAAATATCTTCCAGCAAACTCGCTCTTTTTGAGTGAAGTTACTTCTAAGTTTCCTGAAGATTCGAAGGTTGTGGGGAAGGGATGCCATTTTTGCTCTCTGCCCCGAGAGTCCCCTTCCACCAGAGAGTCCTCTCTAGACAAGTGACTCCACCTATACATCCCCCGCCTCACAACCCCGGTGGTCTCACCCCCAGCTCTAAGGACTTCTTAGGATTTTTCATTTCTCCATCGTGTCAGTTAGGATCAGCTAGAAGACAGAAGCAAATTCAGCATCTAATGCAGGAAATGACTTGCTGTGGAGAATGTAGGATTAAACTGCCTTGATGAGGCTGAGGGAGCGAAGTGTGGGAGGTCATTTTCAGGAAATCTCCAAGTGCAGAGATTGCTGGAAGTCTCGCCTCCTCTAGCACTCGGGCGGGGGGATCCTTGGGAGGATGCCCAGAGATGCCCGCAGGTGCTGGCAGTGATCAGCACCAGTGAGGGATGAGGCCAGACCCCACTGCGGTTTAATGGGCGACGTGCAAGCAAAAAGAACAGCGGCCTCTTTCCATTCTGCTTGCAGATTCTGCGTGAGCGCCCCTCCTCGAGGGAATCGAATTGGAATCTGAGTGGAAAGGGAGTTTGGGAAATGTAGTTTCCCGGCCAGGAGATGGCTTAGCAAGGGAGGGGGTGCTGAGGACCGATAAGCAACGTGTAACATACCCACTTGTTTGTATGTGATTTCAGGAGGTCAGGACAGGGCGGGGGGATCCAGGCCGGTAGAGCGAGGCCCCTGCACAGGGACCAGCCTGGTCTGGTAGGGGCAAAGGGGGCCTATCTCACGACAGAGGGCTGGGGATTCCAAAGGTGACCAGGTTATGGGGACCTTGGGGCCAGCAGGTGGTGATTAGGCAAGTAATCAGGAGGATGTAGCTGGCAGCGGGGAGGGGACGCCGCAGGATTTGCACACCGGGCCAGGACCGGCTGTCTCACCAAACACCACTCCACCCCCTCACCGCTCCTTCTCCAGGATCTGGATTCTAGATTTGGAATGTTCCCCTGTCACCGTCACCGAGGGGGTGATAACTTGAAGGAAACAGTGTCATCTGGGTGGGTGGGAGCAGTCGGGGTAAGTTGGAAAGCCCTATGCTTGAATGTTTGTGGACCCGCCACCAGTTTGACAGGGTCCTGAGCAAGGTCGCAAGAGAACATCATCTTCCTCCGATGGACTGCTGATACACTCCATCTGTTGTTGTGGTTGGCAGAGTAAATCTGTTTTTATAGGCTGTTTGCATTTGAAAGTGAAACTGCTTGGAAATGACATTTGGTTCAATTTTGCCGTCACCTTTTGGACAGTGACATGTGAGTGTTTTGGGGGATTGGAGATTTCCTCATTGGACCCCCATTCGAACCCCATCAATCATCAGTTAACCAGCCCATCCCACCAAGCTCAGAAGGGCAGTTCTGCTATTTGGAAAACCTGGTAGGAATCAAGGTCTAGAAGGTTTTGTATTTCCCACCAATGAGGCTGGTCCTGGTGCAGTACCTGGACCACACATGATAATAGTGTCCACTTGATGGGTCATTCTTTCTGGCTGTTCAGCATGTGAAATTCCTTCTTGGGTTTGGGAAACTCCCTTAGGATTTCTTAGTAGTCTCTTACGACTTCTCCTAGGAGTCTCATAAAAAGCAGAGCCGGCCTCCTCCTGTAGAAGAAAAATACCAGCTATTTGCTTTCTAGTCTCTCTGCGGTCAGAGTGTAGGGAAGGGAGTGGGTTTCTGTTAGTGACACTTGGCAGCTATCATGCAGAGAAGGGTGTGTGTGTGTGTGTGTGTGTGTGTGTGCGCACGCATGCGGTGCGTGTGTGTGTGTAGTACATTGGTTTGTGTCTGACTGTGTTGTCCATGGGCAAGTCTCCACGATAGGTGCTATCAGACTTCAGCAAGATTGTTCTGAATGCACCTTTCTGTCTAAGAGCACATTGATGAAGGTGTATAAACAATTCGAGACAAAGATGGTCCCTGATCCGTGTTCCTTCTGTGTGGCTCTCTCCTTACTTGGCTGTTTGATGCCCAGAATGTTCTGTATAGTGGCTGTTCCTACATTGGAGCTTTTTATAAATTACTAAGAGAATTTCTAGTAAATGTAAGAATACATGTATTGAATTTGAGTGAAATCTACTTGATTGTAGGCACATCGAGAAGTGCCCTGAGAACATTTCAATCTCCAAGTGATTTTAGCACACAGGTCTCCCCATAAAATGCACCGGTGACACCAAATACAGACCCACAGCCGACCCGCCGATGGTGAGATGCAGGTGCTGGGCAGCTGGGCAGGCTCAGCCGAGTGACTGGCCCTCTTTGCTCGGCTTCTTTGTACGAAAGATCCAAGTTGCTGTGTCAGCAAAAATGCATGTGACTCTTCGTGGATTTCTAGGGCCATTTCTTTAATGTTGGAAACCAGAATGTCCTATCGGTGACAGCCAACGATCTATGGTATGGACATCCTCTGACACGGGTAACTTGTTCCAGAAATGCATGTGCCACTCAACCCTCGTTTAAGCTGAAAACTCCTGGAGATATACTACTGCTTTGTATCCTCATAGCACCCCTGCCCTCCCCTCCGTGAAAAGCCAACAACGTTTTGGCAGGGTGACTGCAATACCCTCGACGTCTTGGAACAACTTTTAGCCTCTGTTTGATTCACGGCCTGGTGCTTTAAACAAAGCAACAGATGACACTGAAATTGCACGGGTGGATGCCGGAGGAGGTCCAGTGGAAAGAGACACAGTTTAAGAGTGAGAGACCGGTCTTTCTTGCGGTAGCTGCCCCTTCCTTCCTGCTCTTACTACTCTGTCCCAGTGGCCACTTGGGGCTTGCTCACCAAGCGTAACTCTTTGTGTCTCTAAAACACAGCTGCACACTTGTTCATCTTTCCCACGTGGCTCTAAGGGAGTGTCTGCAGCCAGGGGGGCAGACTGACTCCCCGTGAACCTGAAGGTGAGGAGGTGCACACAGTGGACTGTCTCCCCAGCAGGGCTCCCCGGTCCCTGGGCCCCCGAGCATCGCCTCCACACCACCCACGGGGCCTTGGGGAGAGACGTGCAGGGATTAAGAATTTGTTGAAGGGCCTTTTAAGGCTCTGATGGAAGATGCTTATTGGAAAGACATTTGATATCTTAGCCTTAAGTCAAAGGGTGGGAACTGAATTCCAGACACTTGTAGCAGGTTATCTGGGGAATAAGGCATCCTGCCTCTCCATCACCCACTGCCTCTGCGGTCAGCCGGGGGAGAGTTCCGACGTCAGAGGCCAGGCTGGGGCAGAGGCGCAGAAGAGTAATCGAGTGGTACGTTCCACCGGGTCGGCTGCCGTGGGTTCGTGGCTGCGCGCTGGCTTGGGCTGGGGTGGGGGGGAGTGTTTGTAATCAGGGTTGGCTGCAATGGTTACTGTGCACATACCTTCCTCTCTCCCTCAGCGTCCTGTGGGTTTGGCGTCCAATATCTTACCACAAGGTGAGGAGCCTGGGGGTTGCTTTTCCCGGTGCAAACGCCAGGGGGGACTGGGGCTCTGAGACCCCAGGCTGGACCCTGCCTCGCAGAGGTGCTTGGGACCACTTTTGGTACTTAGCATAGAGCTTCCAGGAGAGGCCAGCTGCCCTGCTCCCTAGAGAGACTCAGGCCACCGGATGTAAAAGTCCCCTGTTCTAGAGTCAGAACTCTGTTCTTACCTGTCACTATCCTATATAGGATGGGGCCCAGCCCATCCTAGGGTTGACATCAAGGTTGTCAGGGGCACTGTCCCCATAAAGCAGTGGGTCTCCACCCACGTCCCGGGTGGACTTTATTGCACGATCGTTTGGTGCCAGGCACTGTGCTGGCCAGACCCGGGCGTTACCGAGTGAAGCCACGCTTCCTGCCCCGGCGCTGTCCGCAAACTGGAACACAGACTGGCTCCCAGGCCAGCTGCCTACTGGGGACACCGGAAGAAGTGACAAAAATGGATGTCAGGGTCCCCTTCCCAACCAGTGTAATCAGAGTTTCTGCGGGTGGGGACGCCCAGGGTTAGTCTGCGGTTAAACAGTTTGGAAATGACTGCACATATTTGCACGTACATATGAGGCCAGTTTCCGTATGTGCCCAGCAGGGCCAGGCTGTGAGGGACAGGAGGGGGACAGTTAAGCGTCCACGTGGGTGAGGGAGAGTGGAAGGTCTAGGCCAGGGCAGCACGCAGCAAGAACGTGAGGTGAAGGTCGGGGGGCCGGTGGGGGGAGAAGAGTGGAAGGGGTGGGTGCCTCCCTGGCCGGCTTTATCTGTCTCACGGTTTGGCCCAGGTCAGACGTGGTAGGGAGACGGGACCATGTGAGAGGCTGCACTCGTGCCTAAGCCGTGAGGGGTTTCTCTTCCTGTCCCGGAGTGCACTGACTGGGCTGCTGCTCGCTGTGGGACCTGGCTCTGAGTCTGTAAAGGGACAGAAGCCACTGGAAAACCCTATGTTTCCAGAATAGCATGGGGTCACTCTCCCAAGGTACTGTCCAGGGATGGCTTTTCATAGGAGAAGGAAATGCCAACGGGACACCAGGCAGAAATTACCATCCTCCCTTGCCTCTTGATGTAGGAGATTCCTCTAAAAGGGGAAGCATCAATTCTTTTCTTTTCTTTTTTTTTTTTTCACTTTTTAAAGTCTATTTATTTATTTTTGAGAGAGACACAGCGTGAGCAGGGCAGGGGCAGAGACAGAGGATCCCAAGCAGGCTCTGCACTGTCAGCACAGAGCCCAACGTGGGGCTCGGACTCACGAAACCGTGAGATTATGACCTGAGCCGAGACCAAGAGCAGGACGCTTAACCGACTGAGCCATCCAGGTGCTCCCATTCCTTTCTTAATGAAAAATAAAGGACAATCTGCAGATGCCCTTGAGAGTGGGGAGAATTTGGGCACCAGTTCACATGTGGAAGAGAACAGCCAGCGTCAGGTCCTTTCTTAACAGCGGGCTTTGGCGAGACTGTGCCGCGTGGGATGTGTCACCTTCCCGAGAGGCATGTCTATAATCAGTGACAGCTCTGTGGGAACCCAGCGGCTTCCCCACTGTTCTGAGGCTCGCAAGAGCCAGGAAGCATGGGTAGATCTGGCCGCGGCTGTAGCACACTTCTCAGCCCGTATTGATTTAGGATTACAAACTCGATCAATTCTGCAAGTGCTTTGCTACTGTTGAGTGAGAGAGAAATGTTAATGACAACGAGTGGGCCCCTGGCGTGGCCTTCTTTACGTCTGGGTGAGAGCGAAAGTAGCTTCAAGTCTGGCCTGGAGAGATGTAGCCCCAATATTTTTAAGGTGAAAAGAAATGTCAAGGATCAGGTTCTGGGAGAAGCGGGACTCCGAAAGCAATAGCACATGATGAGTCGTAATTAGCACCTTAAGGAAAATCTCTATAAGTGACATGGAAAAGCAGGGTTAAGAGCAGTGCAGTGAGCCAATGACCTTTTAGAAGGGAGACTGCTCTGTGAGCCCTGAGCTGTCTTTTGAGCAGGACCTTGGGGGAAGTTGGAAGTGTCGGCTTCTCAGACGGAGCCTAAACAGGCCGTAGCATGGTGTGCAGGCATCGAGGGGCAGGCTGGAGGCCAGAGTGGCGCTGGCTCTGTAGGCAACCACCCACGAGCTCTTCTTTTGTTTGTTTTTGCAGTAACAGTGGAGATTTGGGGCACCTGGTTGGCCCAGTCCATCGGGATTCCGGCTCAGGTTCATGCGTTCGAGCCCTGCACTGGGCTCTGCACTGACAGTGTGGAGCCTGCTTGGGATTTTGTCTCTCTCTCTGCCCCTCCTCTACTTGTGCTCTCTCTCGCTCTCTCTCTCAAAAATAGATAAACTTAAAAAAAAAAAAAAAGAAAATTAAAACAAAACAAGCACTGGAGATGTTTATTATCCCGGTGAGGCCACCAGGACAGGGCAGAGGGACCTGGGAGGTGGGAGAGGGGCCAGGCCCTTTTCTGCCCTACGCCTTCCAGGCTGATTTGCACTTTGGCAGTGTTTATGTTTATCTGCCTGAGCTTTACCTTTCCTGCAGGTAAAGCTCCCGCCAGCTCCAGAGAGCCAAGCCTGCTCTTCCCACTGCCCTCTGAGGATGCCGGCCACTTCCTAATGCAGGTGGTTCTGGGCTAGTTTATCTTCTTTTTTTGGTTTCTGTCACCCTTGCGGCCAACTTTGGGAATATACCATCATTAAATTTCTTTTTTTAAAAAAATATAATTTATTGTCAAATTGGCTAACATACAGTGTTGGTTTTTTGGGGTAGATTCCCGTGGTTCATTGCTTACATACAACACCCAGTGCTCATCCCCACAAGTGCCCTCCTCAGTGCCCATCACCCATTTTCCCCTCTTCCCCACAAAGTAACATTGAAGAAGAAAATCAAAGCGGGAGGCATCACAATCCTAGACTTTTGCCTGTACTACAAAGTTGTAATCATCAAGACAGTATGGTATTGACACAAAAACAGACACATAGATCAATGGAGTAGAATAGAGAACCCAGAAATGGACCCACAAATGTGTGGCCAACTAATCTTTGACAAGACAGGAAAGTGTATCCCATGGAAAAAAAGACAGTCTTGTTAGCAAATGGTGCTGGGAAAACTGGACAGCGACATGCAGAAGAATGAACCTGGACCACTTTCTTGCACCAGACCCAAAAATAAACTCAAAATGGATGAAGGACCTGAATGTGAGACAGGAAACCATCAAAACCCTAGAGGAGAAAGCAGGCAACAACCTCTTTGGCCTCAGCCACAGCAGTTTCTTGCTCGACACATCTCCAAAGGCAAGGAAATTAAAAGCTCATCAAGATATTGGGACCTCATCAAGATAATTTTCTTCATTTACTGTCTTTGGATGTGATGTTCCCCATCAGCATCCTGACTGGCATGATCCCTGGTACCCAAAGTCCCCCTAGTGAGTAGAACCTCAGAATGGTACCCACAGATGGTGTGCTCCCATCCGGGATGAAGGCAGAGAGTGTCCTCACCATGAGAAAATGACTTTGAACAGAAATAGAACACTGGCCAAAGCCATGAGAAGGACATATCAGACACCAGCTGAGGCATCGCATCCCAGGGCTTCATACTGTTTTCAATATCATGCAGGAATGCAGGAAAGGTGATGAAATGAAGGGATATAAGATGGATCTTGTTTCACTCATTCTCAGTGAGCCAAGTTTTAGCAGTTCTGCAGGTACATCTGGTCTAGAGGAAGGACCATGGGACTTTGAGTCAGAAAAAAAAAAAAGAGTTCTAGTTTCATTTCCTCTAATAACTTACTCCGTGTCCTTCAGAATTTACTTTTCTAGCACTTTGAATGTTATGTGATTCCAGATGAATGCAAGTTACTTCAATCCTTGAATTTCTGTTTTTAGCTACTGTAGCTCTTTCTCCATATTTCCTTAGACATATTTCAAAAGCTTTACAGGACTTATGGGAAATAATGCTGTTACAGAAGGAGAAGCCACTGGAGATGCCATTGGCTTTTCTTGCTGGAGATGGTTGCATTGGACACTCTGGTGGTGATGTTTCTAGACCTGGGAAGCCAGCAAGACTCTGTGCTCTCTGAACAAAATCAATTAGGTCCAGTCTCGACCACTTTACTCACTGACACTAAGAGACAGTCCTCATCAGCTCAAAGAGAGAAGTGCCCCAGAGAAGGGGTCACATCCTGGTTGACCGTATGGCATTTTTGGACCCTCTGGGGCTGGGGGAGTCTATAGAAGACCCATAGTGCGTCTACAGGAAGAGCACATTTATTTTGGAAGGTCCAGACTTAACACTACCCATATAGACCAGCCCCTCACCTGTGTTATCCAAGATCATGCTTTCCCCTATTTATAATCATTGTGTGGGAATCAATATGTGTTTTAAGAGTCAAAAATGACTTTGAGTAGAAGGTAGGACTTCAGCTGGGCCTTTGAGTAGAGTGTGCCAGATGCTGTCTGGGGATGCTGTCTAGCTCCCAGTGGTTACTTTTCTTTGGGTACTGCCCCAGGACAGGTGAGGGGCTTGTGCTTTCTGGTCCTTCTCGTGCTCTCCACCCTCTTGCTATTGCTGATGGATTTGGGGGGAAAGCATCATTCCCAAATCAGGCCAATCATATTCATGTTCCTGGGAACTTAAATCTGCAGTGGTGAGCTGGGACCATGTTCAGCTGAGGCACATTGGCATAGTGCAGTGGCCTGGGGAAGGGGGCAGGCTACATGGTGGCACTTTCTGAGGTCCTGGAGTACTTGTGGCCCAGTCTTCCTGCAGTCTGTGCTCAGCCTTTCCTCCAAATCTGGAAGACCCCCAGTTTCTCCCTTTCTCTCTCACATATCTATCTACCTATCATCTATCTATCTATCTAATCTATCATCTATCTATCATCTATCTGCCATCTAATCTATCAATCACCTGTCTATCATCTAATCTAGCCAATCCAGCTACCCACCCATCTTATCTTATCTTATCTTATCTTATCTTATCTTATCTTATCCAATCTATCAATTGTCTGTTTATCATCTAATCTATCTAATCCATTCACCCATCCATCTATCTTATGTATCTATCTACTATCTATCTATCATCTGTCTATCTATCTAATCTACCTATACATCTCTCTCTTTTTTTAAAATTTATTTCTTTATTTTGAGAGAGAGAGACAGAGACAGCATGAGTGGGAGAGGGGCAGAAAGAGAGGGAGAGAATCCCAATACAAACCAAACATACATATTTACTTTATTTTGTGAGAGTCCTTCTCTCTTACTTGTATGGTGGAGAGGAAGTCAGCAGGCTTCTGGCTGGTCTGTGAGCCCTCTAGAATGAGGTCATTCTTCTCACTGTCCCCTCAACAACCTAAGGTCATGTGTGGCACCTCTTTGCCTTTGACTCATCAGAATTCCTTCGCATGATTCCATTTCCTTTTGCCCAATCTTACTAAACTTCGTGGTCCAGCTCAATCTCCTCATGCCATGCCCCCCGCCCCTGAGCACTTGCTTGGGCTGTACATGGAGCCTTCTCCCCATCCTGCAACACGGGCCCTGGGTGTGCCATTCTGTCTACTGCTGGGCCTGTTCAATTTCTACACATCTTCCAAATTTCAGCTCCCAGAGCACCATACACCTGTTCTATTGCACTCAGCACTGTTGTGATCCTTATTTATTTATTAAGATTATTGAGTAATGGTTGTCTCCTCACTTCCCTGACACGCCCCCCCCCCCCCCCCCATGACTTTAAATGCCATCAGAACACACAGCCATGCCTACTCTTGTTCCCATGTACTTCCACTATTCATCACGGGACCTGGAACTTGGTAGGCACATAACCGACCTGTTGGTGAACAAAAGTTCAAATGAACGTATGTTTGATAAATAAGTGAACGGAGAGTGGACATGACAAATTTGGCTTAAATATTCAGATCCTTCATAACGGGTCCAAAGGAATGCTGGGAGATACCTGTGTGTACATCCAGAACTCAGAGACCTGAGTCCACCTCCTTGCTCCCTGTCTAAAGCCATGGTAAAATGATCTTATTTGTTATTCCTGCTTCACCCCCCACCACCAATCTGCAGCTGATGTTATCTCTCTTAGTATCTATCTCGCTCTTTTGTTACTTGATTTGTTAACTTTAAATTATATTTTCTGAAGGGCAGCTATTACAGTTGAGGTGATCAGTACGTTTTTTTCCTATCCCCTTCTTTGTTTCCCTCTAACTTTTTCTGTCATACACACTGTTTCCACATCGTTGGGCACGTAGCCCCATAAGGTGTTCTGTCTTAATGCTCATGCTTGTTTTAGACTTCATTCAACTGGTGAATGCTCTGGGGGCCTTCATTCTCCTAATCGTTATTAAGGTTGGATGAAATCTATGCTCTCATGGCTTCCTCAAGGAAGAATCAGGAGGGGCACCTGGGTGGCTCAGGCGGTTCAGCGTCCGACTTCGGCTCAGGCCATGATTTCACGGTTTGTGAGTTTGAGCCCCACGTCAGGCTCTGTGCTGACAGCTCAGAGCCTGGAGCCTGCTTTGGATTCTGTGTCTTCCTCTCCCTCTGCCCCTCCCCTGCTCATCCTGCCTCTCTCTCTTTCTCTCCCTCTCTCTCAAAAATAAATAAACATTTAAAAAAATAAAAAAAGAGGAAGACTCAGGAGAAAAATTGGAATTCTTTCCTGTTCACAACTCTGTCGTCTTTGTAAAATGAAGGGCTATTTGGCTGGATGTATAATGCTTGATTTACACTCTTTACTTGAGGGCCCCATCTTCTGACTTTGAATTTTACTGAGGCAAGTCTGATTTCTTCCCTTATTAGGGCCTTTATATTTTTGTCTGGCAGCCCAGAGCATGCTTTCTTTTATCTTTGAAGTTTGATAACTTTAACAGCATATGTCACGGGGCCACCAACTCAGGGATAATTACCTCTGGCACACTGGGCTTCTTTTAAATGTGTATGTATGAATCTTTATTTCTGGAAAGAGTTCTAAAATTATAAATTTATTTTTTTCCATCAGTTTCATTTTTAAAAATTTTTAATGTTTGTTTATTTTTGAGAGAGAGAGAGGTGGGGGGGGCCAGAGAGAGAGGGTGACACAGAATCTGAAGCAGACTCCAGACTCTGAGCTGTCAGCCTAGAGCCCGACGCGGGGCTTGGGGCTTGAACTCACAAACTGTGAGGTCATGACCTGAGCCCAAGTTGAACGCTTAGCTGACTGAGCCACCCAGGCACCACAATTTTATTTTCTTTTTAAAAAATGTAATTATGCATCTGTTGGGTCTTCTTTGTTTGTTTTCCACATGTATCCTATTCTCTCTTGACTTTTAAAATCCAGGTTTTGGTTTTATTTTATTTAATGTGCTAATATAATCTTTGTCCCCTACACCACGGAGAGGTTATACCAGTATCTTATTTGCCCTTATTCTTATTCCAATCTCACTGTAATTTCTTTAAAAAAAAATTTTTTTTTACATCTATTCATTTTTGAGAGACAGAGAGAGACAGAGCACAAGCGGGGGAGGAGCAGAGAGAGAGAGGGAGACACAGAATCTGAAACAGGCTCCAGGCTCTGAGCCCGACATGGGGCCTGAACCCACAAACCGCAAGATCATGACCTGAGCCGAAGGCAGACGCCAACCGACTGAGCCGCCCCAGTGCCCCCAATCTGACTGTAATTTCTACCATGCTTTTATTTTTTTCCTTGATTTATTTCCAGAGTTTGCCCACTGATGATTTATTTTTTCTTACCTTCTAATCATTTTTCCTGCATTATTGTGTGTCCGGTGTTCTTCCTCAGAGACAATTTTTAAGATTAAAAAAAAAAATGTGTGTGAGATATTAGGTCACTGTTTTCAGTCTTTCTGTGGCAGAACTTTTCTGGTGCGTGACATTTTTTGAAAACTTTCGATTGCTCTTTTCCTGCCTTTTTCTTACAGCATCTGTGTTTAAATTATTTTGTATGACTTATCCTAAGTGAGAGGCTTTCGTAGAGACACGAGGGTCTTCTAGGCTCCTCTCTGCTGCTTCAGAGGGAAGCTCTTCCTGAAAATAAGACTTGTCTACCTGGCGAGCTTCTGACTTCCGTGGCGGGCAGTTGGTACATTGCTGTGGGTTGGATAAATAAGTGGTTCTAGCGAAGCATCTGATCAGTGCATTCGTTCTCAGTAGAAAACACCTCTTGTCGATTTGCGGGAGCCGGATCAGAGCCTTCTTTTCTCTCCAGATGATTTGGCCTCAGGGAATAAATAATAAATTAAGAACATTGTCTATAATATACATGGCTTATTTTCTACGCCCAAAGTAATGTCAAAAGTGTATTAAAAAGAGATCCATCTAAGACATGTCCTCTGTTTTCAAAATTAAAAATCAGAGATATGAAACTCAGTAAACACAAAGTTAAACTTGGCCCTCAGGTCTATATTGGGACTAATTAATGGGAACAGAAGGACCAGAGGGAAATGAAAGAGAGTAAGGAGGCGGCTCGGTTGCCCAGGGCGGCTAGCAAAGTACTGCTCACCAAGTGGCTTCAATGACAGACACAGACTCACGGCATGGAAGCTGCAGGTAGGGGATCCAGATGCCAGCAGGGTGCTTCCTTCTGAGCGTGGGGTGCCTTGGGGGTGTAGATGCTGTCTTCCTGCCGTGTCCTTACCCGGTTCCCCTTCTGCAAGTCTGTGTCCCAATCTCCCCTGCTTATAAGGAAACCAGCCACGGTGGGCCGGGGCCCATCTGACTGAGCGCGCTTTACCCCAGTCACCTCTGTACAGACCCTACCTCCAAATGCGGCGGGATTCTGGGTTACCGGGGGCTAGGATGTCAACATATGGATTTTGGGGAGGGCGCAATTCAGCCTGTAATAAGGGAGAAAGAGGCATCAGGAGAGAAAAACAAAGTCTGACGGGAAAGAAAGGGGGCACAGATTCATTTGGTGGACACGGGTGGGAGCATCTGCAGGTGGCTAAGGGGGCCACACTGACGGAATGTTCCAAGAAGCACTCTGCAGTAGGACCACGGTATGCTGTTTCTCAATGCTGCCGTGTACAGAACTGAGTGGGTGTGAAGTGTCCAGCGAAGCTGTGATATTAGTATTGGTAACAGAGAAATCAGGGCCAAAGCAAGAGCCAGTGACTCATCTACAATCACAGGGACGGGGAAAGGGGCCTGGAGAACTGGCTTGTAGACAGATCTCTGCAATAAAAGCCGGGTGACCTTGGGCAAACTGCTTCTTCTGTCTGGGCCTCCGTCCCTCATTTGTATGACAAGGGGGTGTCTATGTGACCTCTTCCTTCCCACCCGCCTCCAACAATTTCATTATTAAAGTCACCTCTGGAGAGAGGGATGGACAGGATGTCTCCTGGCATCAGTCTGACACTAAGTCATTACTGCTTGATGGTGCCTTTCCAGAAAGACGTTGTCCTCAGGGGGTGGCAGCGTTGCCCAGCTGTCATGCTGAGCGGGGCGGGGACCCTAGGAAGGGGCCAGAAAGGGACAGGGCCCTGCTTCTCAGGGCTCAGGTCTGCTCTTCTGCCTCGAGGACAGGATGGAGGAAGACCCACTCTTCCCACAGTCAGCTCCTCCTGGCAGACCTCCTGGCTTCAGGGACTTCAGCTTGATTACAGGCATAAGATTGTCAAGAATCACAAAAGGAGGCAAATGCTGTGGTCTCCATCCTACACGTTGCCAACCAAATTCTCTTTCTCAAGCAAATCACATCGCCCCTCTGTTGGCAGACCGTGTCTTCGCGTGACGTCTGTGTTTGGGGCCGCCTAAGGGTGGATGCTGTGTCTTCTTAATCCTCACGTTCTCGGCACTGAGAACAGGAGGGTGCACGGGGCATGGGGGAGGCCCGGCTGTGTCTCCAGCCTTCTCTTCGGGCCCATCCTGCTAACAGCTCTACTAGCCTTGAACCAGGGGCTGAATGGAGGAGCACAGACAGGGTGGGGCAGTACTGAGTGGATGCCCTGGACTCTGCAGGCCCAGGCTGTCTTGGAGGCCATCGGGGCTTTAAATGGAAACAGGTAGAACGTTTTCAAGCCAGGGAGTCACCTTGCCGTACGTTCTAGTGGTCGCCCCACTTCGTGGCACTCATGCCTCGCGTACTCTGTCCCCTTGAGTCTGTGTGGCACTGTGGCCGCTTCCCACCAACCCAACCGTGGGTGCCACTTCTGACAATATTGCAGAAGACTGTCTTTGGTCTTGTCGGTAGACTCTCTACCCGCTCACTCTCTGCCTGGCTTGGATGGATAGGCGGCCATACAGAGAGGCCCACACGACGAGGGGCTGATGGTTGCCTCTAGCCCACACCCAGCAAGGAGCTGCAGCCTTGGTCCTGACTCACAAGGACCTGAATCCTGCCACCGACCAGGTGAACTTGGAAGCAGGAGTGAGCCTCGGGGGAGCCCCAGCCCTGGCTGATACCTTGATTGTAGCCCAGCAGGATCCTGAGTGGAGTTGCCTGCTAAGCTGTGCCTGGACTCCTGACCGACAGAAATGGAGACAGTAAGTGTGTGTGGTTTAAGCCACTAAGCTTGTGGCAATTTGTTTTGTAGCAGAGGATGAGTAAAGAAGGTGACTGGGGCTAGCCTCACTTGAGGAAAAGGGCACTGTCCTTTAAGACCACCTAGTCTTCCCAAGACTCTGACCCCAGCTGCAAGTTTGGGGGTCCCCAAAGACAACCTCACTTCAGAGACGCTGGCTACAGATTTGGGGGTTCCCACAACCACCGTGAGGTTCAATAATTCACTGCAATGACTTAGAACTCAGGAAAGCCCTATACTCACAGTTACAGTAGATCGTAATCAAAGGACACAAATTAGCGTCCATGACCTCAGGGGACACATTGCCTTCCTGGCATCTGCGTGGCAGCACAGAGTATTGGCATCCAGGGAACTCGTCCGAGTTTCCAGTCCAGAGATTTTCTTGGGGCTTCATTACGTAGGCACGATTGCTTGAATCATTGCTTACTGCTTAGACTTGATCTCCAGCCCCCTCCTGTCCCCACAGGTTGGGCTGATGTCATGTGGCTCAAAGCCCCAGCTCTCTAATAACGCTGTGGGTCATTCTGGCATCACCAGCCTGCACCCTAAGACTATCGGCTGCCCTCACCCTGGGTCCCCTCACCCTGGGTCCCCTCATGGGCCTGAACTGTCAGACACGGCCTGAGAGGGCCCCCATGACTCATGAACCCCAGATGTCACTTCAGGTAAAATGAATTCTTGAGTACACAGAAGGGGGGCTGTAAAAGGGTCTTGACTGTTCAGGAAAGCAAAAGACGGGTTCCTGCCTGAGGATGAGGGTCTGATTGAAGTTGCTTTCATTAGGTTCAGTCAAGGCATTAGGATTTTTAGTTAGAGGATTTTTAGGAAAAATGGTCTAGAACTTGAAGGTAGACAAACACATAGCTCATGATCTTGACTATCAGACCCAAGCATTTTTTCATAAGTCCACCTGAAAGTCATCCTACATTTTTAGGGAACATAATTGTATTTGACTGACAGTTAAGACGCAGATTGTTTTACAACCCTGGAAAATCAGAGGTTGACTTGTAGAAAAACTGAAGAAGTGTGATATCTTTCTGATGAGTAGCAAGGACAATCTCAAAGGTTATGGTTAATTTGTGGGATATTAGCCAGTTATGAAAAATATATAAGTCCACAATCTTATGTCAACATTTCTTTATCCTACAGATGGTATAAATCCCAGTTTTTCATATCCTCACAGAATCAGCTCTTTGATTCTGCAGGGTTTTTTTTTTTTCTCATTAATGAGTTAAATAAAACTTTGACACTGGCTCACGATGTTTGTGTGAGCTGTGTTTTTACCAGGAGCTTAGGGAAGCCGTAGATCGATCTGGTTAGGAAGGGGGCTACACATGCTTTGCAGCCATGCTCACTTAGCAGGTGCACTGGCTGAGCCCAGGTGGCGTGCTGGTAGAGGATCCTGGGAGGGGGCAGTGCACCTACCCCCCTGCACTCCGTTGCCTGGCCCTGGGGCTTCTGCCCTCTTCCTCCCCCTCTTCCTTCCTTCTGCTCTCCTCTTCCGTTCCCCATCCCTTGTTCTCTTTCCCCCTCTCTGTTTCCTCTTTCATTGCTCACCACTTTCCCGCCCCCCTACCCTCACTTTCTCAGATCTCCTTCCTCCCTCGAGTCACCAGTCTGAAACTCTGATTAGTCTTCATGATCCACCATGAGGGTGCTGTTTCCAATCCCAGAAAATCAGAGGTGGATGTAAGGGAGTAATAGTCCATTTCTAGAAGTATAGCAAAGAATAACGCCCAATTTAAAATTGGTTCAGTCAGTCCTTGTGTATTGTTCCCTGGCAGAGAGTGTGATATATCTGCGTGTCCTTAACTGTTCCCCCAGATCGGGGCAACATAGAAGTAGGGCAGGGAAGAATAAATTACAGGGAGAATGAAAATATACACAGGACCTCTGTGATTTTTGTCTGAATCAAATGCTAGATTCTAATCAATATAATGTATTTTTTATTATTAAATAGCCCATTATAATATAACAGAGCAATAAATACTGATAAAAGTGTTCCCAGCGAGCAGTTCCTTTTGGAATAATGACTATTTGATTATAGAATGATTTGGCTTTTAATTTACACCAGCACTTAATGTGTCCCCGTTAAGTTAATATTCTCCCACTGCTAAGTGCAGTCCAGTCGAAGACCATGATGAATGTGTTTCACTGGGGAACTTCATTATGGAGCAGCTCCTGTGTGGGGCACTCTGAGTTCTGTGGCCGCAGGCTTCTGGATCGATCCACATTGAGCCTTGTTGCTGCTGGGGGTGCTGCTAGGTCAGCGGGGCCCCGGGGTTAGAGGACCCTGGGCGTTGTACCACTCCTCTTCTTTTACCCATGGGCTCCGGATAACACGGGTACCTGGGGAATTCTGTTATTCAAAAGAACTTCTTTAAGAGCCTGCTATGTGCCAGACATGCACGATTTAAGGGCAACGTTGAAAGGAAAAAGTAACCACAAACCAAGAATCCCGGAGGGCAGTGGGGTCTTGAGAGGAGACAGCCGTTTCCATTAACATGGGATTGGCTTTGCCTACAGCCCATTCTCTCTTTCTCTCCCCCAGCTGCCCCCAGACACACTTCTTGCCACCAGGGTGGAGCAGGGTGGATCTCTAGCACCCAGTGTTCCAAACATTGGACCAGGGAAGTCCTTCCATTCTCTAGGGCAGAAAAAAGTGACAACTGTGTAGCTAGAATTCCAGTTTTCCTAAGGGAATTGTAGACTAACTAGTCATCAAACGTTGCCCTTCCCAAATTCGAAGTGTCTAAAGCTGAATCCATCACCTTCTCCTAAAACATTTCCGTCTTGTCTTACGCATTCCCAGTGATGTCTGTACCCAGATGTGCGTTGGTCAGTGTTTAACAAAGCCTCGCAAAGAAAAGAGCTCTGATTTCCTTGGTGCAGACACTCCCACTCTGTGGCCCCCAGACCCCATGGGGTGTCATGAGGTGGAGACTGGAGAGACAGAGAGACACATACACCTGGGCTCCTGGAGCAGAGTTGGGCTGAGGTCGGCCTCCTGCCGGCTGCCCACGCCATTCGAGCCTGACATGTGACCTGTAGCTTTGACCCTCTTTCCTTCCATACCCAGGAGCAGCACGACAAGGTGGGTTCCCTTTCGCCCAAAGCCCTTTGGACAGGCTGGCACCGTGCAAGCCTGTCACCAGGCAGGAGACGCGTGGGTCTTTGGTTTCCATTTGGGTTAGGGATTGAGAATGGGGCTAACACCACCTCTGGGGTATTTTGGAAATCCTAAATGAAGGCATCAGGGAGGTGAGATCCAGGGATGTCCTGTAATGGGCAGGACAGAACTGTCTAAGAAAGAGTCATCTAGCATGGCTTTCAAATTTTATTTAAAAAGCTGGAAAATTTGTTTATAACTTCTGAACCTAGAGCTTAATTCCATTTTACTTATTGACACAGAATATGTATATTTTTGGCTTTAACATGCACTGAATGTACTCGTTTTTATTCTGGTGTCCTCTCTCTGGTTTCTCCATGTTTATCAGGGTGGCTCTGATCATATTTTTCTCTAATCCAACCTTATTCAGTGCATATATGTCCGAGACAATACGATTCATTTTTCTTGTTGTGGATAGTTGTGTCCAACCGTGGAACATGTATCATTGGATTAGAAGTTATTTTCTTTTTGTATCTCTCTTAATAAAGTAAGGCATTCTGTTTATTTTTTGGAAGTATGTAGATAGCTACTATAATCTTTAAAATGTTCTTCCGGCCGAAAGCCATGGGACCAGCAGTAAACGATCACCGGCTCTTCTACGAACGTCACAGTGCTAAAGCCAGTCTGATTCTAGAAGCATAAAGAAAGCTGCATGGGTTTGTTCAAAAAATATATATTTCTGGACCTGATGAATTGCCTTTAAAAAAAGTTTATTTATTTCAAGAGAGAGCACAAGCAGGGGAGGGGCAGAGAGAGAGAGGGACAGTGAGAATCCCAAGCAGTCTCCATGCTGTCAGTGTTGAGCCCAGTGTGGGGCTCGAACTCACGAACCATGAGATCATGGCCTCAGCCAAAATCAAGGGTCAGATGCTCAACCCACTGAGCCACCCAGGTGCCCCAGATAAATTGACTCTTCTAAGGGGTGCCAAGAAAACTTTTGTGCGGGCCTCCTTATATGTCACAATTAACGTTTTTGCTCCTCTCTACACCTTTTTAGGCTACTTTGCTCTTGGTTGTGAGATTAGATTAAAGCAGCAGGACAGAGATGACCCTGACCCTGGGCACCCACCCCCCAGAAAGGAATCCACTGCAGCAGGACAGCTGGTTTCTGGAGCCCCCCTGGGCCAGGGCTTACCTTCTGCTGTAGGGTGGTGTGAGGTCTTCCGGGTCATGTACGAGAGGTCACAGGGTGGCGGGGTCATTTGGGAACTTGGCACTGTGGATATTTGTCATCTGGTGTCTAAGTTCAGGCAACTATAACAAAAAGACCACTGACTAGGGCTCAAACCACAGACATTTATTCTCACTGTTCGGGAGGTTGGAAGTCCCATGTCAAGGGGCCGGCAGATTGGGCGTCCGGTGAGGGCCCAATGCCTGGTTTGCAGACAGCTATCTTCCTGTATCCTTGCATGGTGGAGAGAGGGCACTGTGGTCTCCTCACCCCCTAAAAAGGGCACCGATCCCATTCCCGAGGGCCTTCATCACCACGGGCCTCTGCAGGAACCACCCAAGGGCAGTGTGGGCTCTGCCCATGCTTGGCTCTGCCCTCAGCCGAGAACTTGTCTGGCCTCAGCCGGCTGCCGCTGTCTGTGATGGTTCAAGCTGGCACCCCAGTGGACAATCTTAACATGGCTTGCCTCCTGCATCCCTCCTCCCCACCATCCCCACCTTCTTCTACATTCTTTTTTCTCATTGTGGTAGAATACACATAACATAAAACTTTTCACTGTATAATTCAGCAGAATTAAATGTGTTTACATTGTCATGCAGGGCGTTTTCATCTTCCCAGACTGAAACTCTGCCTCCCTTTTTAAAGAAGTTTTTTTATGTTTATTTATTTTAGAGAGAGAGAGAGTGAGAGTGGGGAAGGGGTAGAGAGAGAGGGAGACACAGAATCGGAAGCAGGCTCCAGGCTCCGAGCTATTAGCGCAGAGCCCTATGCAGGGCTCAAACCCAAGGACCATGAAATCATGACCTGAGCCAAAGTCAGACGCTTATCCAACTGAGCCACCCAGGAGCTCCTAACACTCTGTCCCCTTAAACACTAGCTCCTTGTGTCCCCCCCCCCCCCCCAACTCCTGGTAACCGCTTTTCCACTTTCGGTAGCATGAATTCGCCTGCTTTCAATGTCTCATGTAAGTGGCATCGCACAATATTTGTCTTTTTGTGTCTGGCTTAATTCACTTAGCATATTGTCCTCAAGGTTCATCCATGTTGTAACAGATGCCGGAACCTCATTTCTTTTAAAGGTTGAGGAGTATTTCATTGCGTGGATATGTCACATGTTGTGTATCCATTCACACTTAGGTGAGCATTTGGGTTGTTTCGCTTTTTGCCTGTAGTGAATGTGAACACTGGTGTATTTCCTATAGTTTTGATCATTGAAAGGTACACTTGCCATATCCAGCCCTTCAAAATGCACTGAGTTTGTCCCATGGATCCAGTATCATGTTTGGTTCCTTAAATCTGTACCTCTGGGTAGGTGCCCTCACTGCATTTGCCCCTCTCAGGCCTCCCCTTCAACCCGCACCTGCTCCTGCCCCATCTAGGGTGTGGAATGATGTCCTTCCTACGTCTGCCCTCAATCTAACTCTCTCTGTTTCGGTGGCCACCTGGTGTCCAAAACTCTGACTTTGTTCCCCGACCCTAGAACTACACATAACCCCTTGGTTCCCTCAATAAATCCCGTTTGGATGTTCTGTTTCTGGGCAGTTGTTCGTTTGGTTGCGACTCTGCCCGTTTTAGCCTTCCTCATCCTTCCAGTCATCACAGCCCTCCGGACGAGGAAGGCTGGGTGCACAGACAGGGCTCAGCATTGGTATCAAAGAGAACTTACAACAAAGCTAATCAAACATGTAATTAATGCCATGCACCACTGTCATTATGCTACTCGGCAATTAGGCATGAATGATAAGTGGTGCGTAAGTCGCTATAATTAGTCTTACTTTGATACTGACCACCCAAACATTTCCAGACTTAGTAGGGCGTGCCTGTGTGTGTGCGTGTGTGCGCGCGTGTGTGTTGATGGAAGAGCAGAAGATGTGAAAGGGTCTTTCGGAGAGGTGAGTGGTCCTCTGTGACCCCTGCCCTGGCCCCGAATCGGACGGGGCAGGAAGCGTTCCTTCTGGGGACTCGGCTGTGGCTTTATTTCCTTTCTCCAGGCTTCCGCTGGATCCTCCCTGCTTGAACATCCCCAGAGCAATTTCCTGTTCTTGTTCTTTTTTTCTTCTCCTTCCGCTGCTGACTGGAGAGAAGGGCGTGGGGGCTGTAAGTGCTGGCCCTTCCCTGGCTAAGGGCATGATGAAGGAAGGCCTCTCGGCTTAAGGATTGCTCTGTGCCGCTGCCTAAAATTCTAGCCACTGATTTAGCCAACTCCTCCGACAGGGAGCCTCGGGATAGATTCTAGGACATCCGAAGCAGTGTTCCCAACTCGAGGGCTGAGGCGTCATTGCGTGGGGCCCAAGTATTGTCTTAACTTTGAATAATTATCTTGCCTGTATTTACCCAAATTAAAAAACACGCACAAGGATGTGTGCAGTTCAGTAAACTATCAGTTTAAAGCACTTATTAAATCCAGAACCCTCTAACATTAGGTGTTCTTGCATCAGTAGAGATGAAAGGCCCAGTTGCTATACTGAGGCGTTTTCGCAGCTAAAAGGGGGTCTGCGTTTTGAACCTCGTATCTTATTATTTCTCTTGTTGTTCCTGTCAAACCAGGGTGTCCTCTGCTCCCTGAACATCCTGTGCACTCCCCGTCCAGCCCTCTGCTCTCATTGTTTTCCCTTTTATCTTTGATCTTCATTTATATTTTATTTTTTATTTCCTATTTTGTTCGTTTGACCTTCTAGGCATTTCCAGGAGTTATATTCCCAGCAGCAGTGAGGTGCCTATCATCCCCCAAGGAAGCCTTCTGAAGCTTCTCAGCCAGAAACACTGCTCCTTCCCTGCTCCCCTACAGGATGTAGCTCCTTGTTTTGAGTACTTAATGCACTTTGCCCTTGGGTTTCATTATCCGTGTACCTTATCACCCACGGGTAGCAACCACCTCCTTAGCTTTTTTGGTTGATTTTTTGGAGCCTCGGCAGACCTTGCATCATCTCAATGAATGTTTGTGTTTTTTTTTTAATTTTTATAACGTTTATTTATTTTTGAGAGAGAGAGAGAGAGAGAGAGAGAGAACAAGCGGGGGAGGGGCAGAGAGAGAGGGAGACACAGAATCCGAAGCAGCTCTGGGCTCTGAGCTGTCGGCACAGAGCGCGACGCGGGGCTCGAACTCACAAACTGTGAGATCATGACCTGAGCTAAGTCGGATGCTTAACCAACTGAGCCACCCAGGCGCTCCCACGTCCTTTCAAACTAACTCAAAGTCACTATTGAATAAATACAACATATTTACTAAATATGTTTATGATAACTTATATTAATAATATCACATATTATTAAATGTTATAAATATAACATATATCTTCGAAGCATAGCATGTGATACTTTATGTAATAGAAAGGCAGAATGAGATCCAAATCCATTGTTCTATAAAATATATTAAAAATCAGCAAAACCAAGTTTTTGTTTTGTTTTGTTTTGTTTTGTTTTGTTTTTTTACACATTTATTTATTTTGGGAGAGAGAATCCCAACCAGGCTTCACACTCTCAGCACAGAGCCAGATGTGGTGCTCGAACACACAGACTGTGAAATCATGATCTGAGCCGAAGTCAGACACCTGACTGACTATGCCGCCCACACGTCCCTCAGTGAATGTTTTTGATGTTTAGATAGAAATGTCAGCAAATAAGACTGAAGAGGTAGCCAACTGATGTGAAATTTTATTGGGTAAAGCTCTGAAACCCAGTGGTTAAACCAGTCCATTAAGGCAAGTCCTGATCGAAACCTCCAAACATTTCCTACTACCCTTGTTCTAATGAAGGTCTAACCATTTTTGCGTGTCCTATCCCCAGAGATTCCGCTTTTTACCGGTAATAGTGGGTGCTGAATAATTCATCAGAGAGACTTCACGTCAATATGGCAGACTGAGCTGAAACAAGAAATGTTCTCTTCCCTTTGACACACATAAAAATGGTAGATAAATCAGGGGCACCTGGGTGGCTCAGTCGGTTGAGCGTCTGACTCTTGATTTCGGCTCAGGTCATGATCTCACGGTTCGTGAGACTGAGCCCTGTGTCAGGCTTTGTGCTGACAGTGTGGAACCTGCTTGGGATTCTGTCTCTCCCTCACTCTGTGCTCCTCCTCTGCTCATGCTCTCTCTCTCTCAAAATAAATAAACTTAAAAAAAAAAAGAAGAAATCGTTGATAAATCAAATAGCAGCAGTGGAATTTTATATATAGTGCTTGGTTTGGCATTAAAAAAGAGAAATCTCTAGGTTCCAGACAAAAAGAGGAAACTCAGCACCAGAATGTTGCCCGTCTACTGGTGACAGGTGGCAACATGTGCACAGACGGGGGCTGGTGGCTGTGTGCACCAGGGCTGCGTGAAGCCCGAGGTCACAAAAAGCTGCCTTGTGTGTGAAATCACAAATACTAGTCTACTTGGGCAAGCAGCCTGGAAACTTGCCATTTGGGGTCAAGGGCGGCAAAGAAACTCTGCACTTTGCTGTGTCCTGGGGTGGGAATCTGGATTCACATTCCCTACATGGGTCAGGGATCCTACACTGAGAACCTAACATAAAACTGGTCCTGGATGGGCGAGTCTCTTGGTAGAGGCAGATGTGTTCTCCACATGGGTGTGTCCACATATCGAACAGAGAGAACAGTCAACGTTGAATATGAGGTTAAGTTAACAGTTAAAAACAAGGAAAAACCATTTTTTAATAAAGAAGAATCAGTAGGGATACAGGAAGATTTGCACCCCAGGAACAAGAAGACAGAATCTTTATAAACACATATTTAAAATGATAAGTGAGGGACGCCTGGGTAGCTCAGTTGGTTGAGCTTCCAACTCCGGCTCAGGTCATGATCTCACAGTCTATGAGTTCAAGCCCCACATCAGGCTCTGTGCTGACAGCTCAGAGCCTGGAGCCTGCTTCAGATTCTGTGTCTCCCTCTCTGACCCTCCCCCGTTCATGCTCTGTCTCTCTCTGTCTCAGAAATAAACATTAAAAAAATTAAAAAAAAATAAAATGAAAAGTGAAATAACTCAGTCAGAGAAAGACAGATATCATATGTTTTCACACATAGGTGGAATTTGAGAAACTTAACAGAAGAGCATTGAGGATGGGAAGGGGAAAAAATAGTTTCAAACAGAGAGGGAGGGAGGCAAACCGTAAGAAAGTAAAATACAGAGAACAAACCAAGGGTTGATGGAGGGGGCGGGGGAGAGGGGAAAATGGGTGATGGGCATTGAGGAGGGCATTTGTTGGGATGAGCACTGGGTGTTGTATGGAAGCGATGAACCACGGGAATCTACCCCTGAAACCAAAAGCACACTGTAGACACCGTATGTTAGCTAACTTGACAATAAATTATATTTAGGGGAGCCTGGGTGGCGCAGTCGGTTAAGCGTCCGACTTCAGCCAGGTCACGATCTCGCGGTCCGGGAGTTCGAGCCCCGCGTCAGGCTCTGGGCTGATGGCTCAGAGCCTGGAGCCTGTTTCCGATTCTGTGTCTCCCTCTCTCTCTGCCCCTCCCCCGTTCATGCTCTGTCTCTCTCTGTCCCAAAAATGAAAAAAAAAATTAAAAAAAAAATCATGTAAAATTAAAGTGAAAACACCATGGTATATTATTTGTACCAATTTGTGCCTGTATAATGTGACTTTCCTCTGAGATGCTAAGTTGTTCATTTGCCGATCTACTAAATATTATTTTTAGTTATCTAGTTCCATGGTGTTATATCTAGTTCTTTATACTGCAACTGTCCCAAGAGCTCTTTATAAACCAGTGACTTAAAACTATGTACAATATGTTAGGGGTTATAAAAATAAATATGTCCCTTGTGTATAAAAAAATAAAATCATAAATAAAGAGCAAAACTTCAAACAAGAACGTGATGCTATAAAGCACAATAGGCTTACCTTAAAGATAACCGAAAAGGAATCCTAGAAACAAAAGTCTTAATGTGAAAAGTGTTCAAGGACAGGGGACAGTCACACTGAGCAATGAATAAACAGCTGTAGACGAAAGGTATACATTACAAGATGGATCCAGGGAAATCATCCCTAATGTCACCCACAGAGACAAAAAGCTACAAAGGTATAGAGAAGAGGAGGTGACAATGCAAATCCAATGTTTAGCTAATAGTAGTTGCACAAAGCATGAAGGGAAAGAAGAGGGGGAAGAAAGATTTGCAAAGATAATTGCTGAGTGTTTTCTAGAATGGAAGATACACCTGAGTTATAAATCGACGAAGCATGCTGAGTCCAGAACTAGATAAATAAAAGCAATCCACACCTGAATACATCCTAGTAAAATTGTAGATCATCAGGGGTGCCTGGGTGGTTCCGTCGGTTGAGCATCCGACTTTTGATCTCAGCTCAGGTCTTGACCTCAGGGTTGTGAGTTCAAACCCCATGTTGGGCTCTGCACTGGGAGTGAAGCCTACTTAAAAAAAAAATGCGTGATTCATCAAAGAAAAGAGAAAAAATGGAAAAGCCTTCTACAAAGGAAGAACAATTAGATCATAAGCAGAGTTCTTATTAGCAACACAAAACGCTGGGAAAAGAATAGAGTATTTTTGGAGTGCCGAAGGATAACATCTTTCAATTAGAATTTTATGCTCAGCTAGCCTATCATTTAAGAATGAGACAAATAAAAATAAAGATGTTTTCAGATATGTCAAACAACCATTTGTCTTTCATAAATCCTTGCTGAAAACCACTACAGGATGTATATCCACAGAAGCAACGATCCAGAAGGAAAGACCGGAGTGCACAAACAGAATCAGTAGAAACAAAGTGAAACATGTAAAGATACAGTTAAGTATTTTTAAAAAGAATAATTTGGGAATAAAAAGGTAGTATCAAAATAATGAACAAAATCCATGGTAGGTAACAAGCAGAAGACTGAAACTGATGAGTTCTAACGCATTTCTATTTGCGGGAATTCTAAAGCATTTGTATCTGGGGGAAAGCTGGATTTATTGGTTAGCTTTAGGCCGTGTTACATGTGTATGTAAACATGTAAAGGGATGGACAAAATGAATTAGAATGTATGCTTTCTAAATGTCTGAACTAGTAGGGGAATGAAAAAAAGTCAGTCAATTCAGGGCAAGAAAGGAAGAATAAGATAAAAGATAAGATAAAAATAAGGCACCAAATATTCAATACTCACCATACAAAAAATATTTAATTCACTTATTAAAAACATGCACATGGTGAGTTATCAGGCAGCAATTAAAAGGTGTGAACGGAGTCTGCACGTGTCAGCCTGTGAGGTGGTAATACAGTTGACAAAATTCACATAACTTCAAAAAGCACAGGAAGAAATACCTGTAGTAAAAATAAGAGAAGTGGACTAAGAAAGACACAGATTCATCATGGCAACTACCTCTGGGGAGGGAGTGAGGAGAAAAGGATGAAGATTGGGGAGAAGATAATGTAACATTTACGCAGCATTCTGTTTTTACACAAAATATCCTCATGTGAAAATGAAAACGTGAATTAGCTTAATTGAATCTTGCTGTTTTGCTAGTTGTCAGTGCATTACTCTTCTGAGGGTGTACTATGTTTTTATTCAGTTAAATCACATATCTCCAAAGGCCAATGAATTAGGTGAGCTTAATGATGAGAACTCAGGTATCATGGCACCCCGGAGAGGGGGGTGGTTTGGGCAGGAAACCTCTCAGCCGCACGGTGGGGAAGTGGATGGGGTCACGCGGAAGGAGCCCTGGGCACAATCCGAATGAGAGCCAGTAATCCCAGCCCACAGCCAAGGGGAAGGAGGAGAAAGGACCATGGCCAACAAGGGTGGCATTTGGAGGACACGGCGGACATCACAGCTATGCTTTGTCACTCTGTCCCCCATCAGCCACCTCGCTGCCTGCTCCTAGCAAGTGCATTGCACCCATCTGCCACTGTCCTACCACACGCGTGACATGCACTGACTCATTCAACGCTCATAGCAACCTTCGAGGATGGAACCGTTATTATCTGCATTTTGCACTTGAGAACACAAATGTAAGGAGGTTTATGTGCTTGGGGTCAAGGTGAGAGGGGGCAGAGGAGGGATTGGAGTCAACGAAACGTGGCTCTAGTGTTCATTCTTTTTTTTTTGCTTTAAGTTTATTTACTTATTTCAGAGTGAGGTCGGGGTGGGGGCGGGAGGGAAGAGAATCCCAAACAGGTTCTGTGCTGTCAGTGCAGAGCCCATTGCAAGGCTCAGTCCCACAAATGTCAGATCATGACCTGAGCTGAGATCAAGAGTTGGACGCTTAACCGCCTGAGCCACCTGGGGGGGGGGGGGGCGGCCCAAGATTCCTTTCTATTAACGAGGGTGAGTAAGGCAGTTCCTGGTGGAGGGAAGGAGACTCCAAAGGCACCAGATAAGTTAGAACAGAGGAGCACAGAGGACAGGGAGGCACTTGGCTGGGAACTGGCCCTGAGCATCTAGACCGGGTATTTCAGAGATGAAGACATTCATTTCATTTTGTTCTGCTTTGAGCACGTGATGAGCTCTCCCTTGTCCCGGACCTGAGCCCTTGTCTGCCTTTGTCACTGCTCTTCAGGCAAGTTCTTCTCTTTAGATGAAGGTGATTGGAATGATCCAGATGAATGGCGGTAGCCGGTCCCTACAGCGGGAGCCGCTCGTGGCTCCTTCTATCCTTGGAGCAGAAACTGGCTGGAGAGGAGAGGGTGGGAGAGCAGGCTTTGTGGGAGACACAGCAGCAAGGCACCGTGGTCTGGGCTCACCTTGACCCTGAGCCAGCTCCCAGCTCGCCTCACTCATAAGGGGGGAAGCCCTCCCGCCCTTGCGGTGCTCGGTGAGGGTCATGCGGGAAGTCCCACTGTGCACGGAAGGCCTTCAGGTCACGCCATGTCCCTTGCCGTCTTGTCATATGTCCCGTCTTCTTCTGTCAGCCCCGGGCTCCCCTTCTCCTCCTGAGCTGTGCGGTGCAGCCCGTGTACCCTGAGTCTGCGATCCCCCCAGCCTCGTGGCTTTCCCTTCCGACAGTCTCCTTGTGACGGTCCCGCCCCCCCAGCCAGCTGGCCGCCCTCCCTCCCCTTCCCTGCACATGCCTGAGGGAGCACCCCCACTCTCACCTCTTCACAGAGCCCTCTGGGCTGCATGGGCTCCGCTCGCCTCCCCCCTGCACCCCGACAGGTCTCCCTTCCTCGCTTGGTCTCGTTTTAGTATGTTTGCTCCTGCCATTTCCCGTGCAGACTTTGTCCTCTGACTTCTAAGCCTTTTTCAGCTTTTTTCATGAGGGGCCAGACTCTTGACGGTGGTGCCTGAGACCCCATTATTGAAAAACAGTCCCTCTGGTTTATTAGTTATTATAGCTTCCGGAAGTCTCTGTAAACATGCAAATTCTTCTTGGTTGGTTTAAGGTATGTGTCGAGGCCATTGACAAATCTTTGCCTGAGATGCTAATGTAGGGCTTTGAAAGAATAAAATGCAAGACAGGTTGGTCTTGAAAAGGTGATAAGAGGGGCAGAGGCTGACCGGGGTAAGGTGCCAGAGTGGGCGGAATTGGTCACATGGGAATGTTATGGACGGAATGTGTCCCACCAAATTCATATGTTGGAGCCCTAACGCTCAATGTGATGGAATTTGGAGGTGGGGCCTTTGGGAGGTAATTAGGTTTAGATGAGGTCATGAGGGTGGAGCTCCCTTGAAGGCATCAGTGCCCTTAGAAGCAGAGGCAGCAACCAGAGCCCTCTCTCTCCACCATGTGAGGACAGAGAAAAGGTGGTCATCTACAGGCCAGGAAGAGGGTCTCACCAGGAATCAGATCTGCCAGCACCTTGATCTTGGACTCCCAGCCTCCAGAACGGTGAGAAGAACATGCCTGTTGTTTAAGACCCCCAAGTCTGTGGCTCTTTGTTGTAGCAGCCTGAGCTAAGACGGGGAGATATTTCCAAAGCAAACAAAAATGTGCAAAGGGGAAGGGAGGGGGAGGGTCAGACCACAGGCTCTGGAGTCAGACCTCTTAGGTTCCTGTATCACCTCCGCCTCCTGCCAGTTCTCTAACTTTGGACAGATTCTTAAACCGTGTTCTTTTCTTTTTTTAAATCTGTGAAATGAAGACCCCAGTATCTTCCTCATGGGTCATTGTGAGTGTCCTGCATGTGAAGTGCTTACAACAGTGTCTTCACATTAGGATGTGCTTACTAGGATCGCTCCAATCATCTTTATTAGTCTTGGTTGGGATTCTTTCCTATTTACAACTGTAAATGCATGGGAGCTTGGGTGCCTTTCCTGGGAAGCTGATATTACCACCCCTACTTTACAGAGGAGGAAACAAGAATTTAGATTTCCCTGAGACCCCACAGAACGCTCAAAGTTGAAATCCCAGTGAAGGTCTTCCTGCTGGGTTTACTGCACGGCCTTCCTACCTGTCTGTGGCAGGTGTGTGCTGTTTCCAAGCATCCTTGGGCACTTTCTGGTGGTTCGTCTTAGGACCCAACTTGGCCAGGCTGTGGCACCTGATTGATTGGCAACGATGTTATCAAACACTGTCTAGTCATTTCTGTGGAGTATTTTTAGGGGCCATTAACGTCTGAAGTCAGTTGACTTGAAGCAAAGATTTTACTTTACCTTAGGAGGCCTCTAATGTGGGTGGGCCTCATCGAATCAGCCGAAGTCCCTAAGAGCACGCTATAGTCTGCTCAGGCCGACATAACACAATACCACAGACTGGTTGTTACACAACAGAAATCCATTCTCACAGTTCCAGAGGCTGGGAAATCCCAAGATCAAGGTGCGGGCTGATCCACCTTCTGATGAGAGCTCTCCTCCTGGTTTGTAGATGGCTGATTCTTACTTACCTTCACACGGCGGAGAGAGCAAGCTCTCTGGTGTCTGTCTCTCTTATAGGGACACAAATGCCATCATGAGAGCCCCACCTCATGACCTCTTCTAACCTTAGTTACCTTCCAAAGGCCACATCTCCAAAGTCCATCACTTTGAGGGGTAGGGCTTCAACATATGAATTTCCAGGGGACTCAAACATTTAGTTCACAACAGAGCAAAGACTGACATTCCCTTGCGGGGAAGGGAATCTGCCTCAAGACTAAAGTGTGAACTCCTGCCTGGGTTTCCCGCCCTACAGATTCCAGATGTGTTGGCCCCCACAGCTGCTTAAGATCCCCCTTGATTCCCCACTCCTCCAGTTGGCTAACCACTACATACGTCTCTTATTGGTTCTGTTCTCTGGAGACACCTGACGAAGACATGCTCAGAGACAGGTTTTGAGTCCGTAATTTTCCTCCTTTCACGTTCAGGCCAGGAATGACTTACACCAGCCCAAACCTGGAGATTTAAAATACGACTTACCTCTCCACTTCCATCCACGTTGCTACAAAAGGCCATATTTCATTCTTTCTCATTGCCACATTATGCTAAGTGAAATAAGTCATACAGAGAAAGACAGATACCATATGTTTTCATTCTTATGTGGATCCTGAGAAACTTAACAGAAGTCCATGGGGAGGGGAAGAAGAAAAAAAAGAGATTAGAGAGGGAGGGAGCCAAAAGCATAAGAGACTCTTAAAAACTGAGAACAAACTGAGGGTTGATGGGGGGTGGGAGGGAGGGGAGGGTGGGTGATGGGTATTGAGGAGGGCACCTTTTGGGATGAGCACTGGGTGTTATATGGAAACCAATTTGACAATAAATTTCATATTAAAAAAAAAGAAACGCAAATGTGCAGAATGTCTCCGAAGGCTCTTAATACCGAGTAAATTTTCATTCCCTAAAAACCAAAACAAAACAAAACAAAACAAAACAAAACAAAAACAAATGACTTACCTTTGGAAAAATATAGTGACCCTAGTTGCCAAAGCTCATTTTCCCACTATGGGATCAGACTCAAAGTTCACTGCCAACCACTCCTCCTCTTGCATCATGGGACGCTTATCAATTGTTGTAGGCAAGGTTCAGGGAGAACTGTTGTCAATGGTGAGCCATTCATTACTCTAAGGAACAACTTAATTGCTCCTAGTCATCTCTTTGTTAAGCCTATTTCTTTATTCTTAATCCTTGCATTATTTTAGAAATGTAGAAAAAAATGAGTTAGAAAGAAGAGAAAGGGGATAAAAGGTAACTGGAGGGTGTATGGGACTCATTATTCTTTTTCATTTTACCCAAATGTTATCAGTTCATTTGAACATCGATTCTTTATCAGTCTTCTTCTTCTTCTTCTTCTTCTTCTTCTTCTTCTTCTTCTTTTAATGTTTATTTATTTTTGAGACAGAGAGAGACAGAGCATGAGCAGGGGAGGGGCAGAGAGAGGGGGAGACACAGAATCGGAAGCAGGCTCCAGGCTCCTAGCTGTCAGCACAGAGCCCGAGGTGGGGCTCAAACCCATGAACCATGAGATTGCGACCTGAGCTGAAGTCGGACGCTTAACCGACTGAGCCACCCAGGCGCGCCACCAGTCTTCTTGATGTTAAGGTGGATTCTTTGAAGGTCATCTTCCACATACCATTTGTGAAGAGACAAGGGATGAATAATTAGTAATAATATTAATGGTGCATTGTAGCCATGCAGCTTTGTACCTTGGGAAGCACACTTGTAGATCTTATTTCGGTTCATGCTTTAAACCTCCCCATACCACAGGGAAGCCTTTCTATAATCAATCCTTAAGACTTAGGAGAGATTTTTTTTCACCCTGAAGCCTTCTTGTGTCTTTAGAACCAGTGTGTGTCAATTCCTTTATAAAATAGAATCAAATGTAATTTGAAACGTTTGAAGAATAACATAAGACATGACATGCAGAGAACAGCAGTGCCAGATGGGGAGGAAGGAGCTAGATCCCAGGCATGGAGTTGGGAGTGGTGCCTCCAGCCCCAAGCCCTAGAGTCCTCCTGCCTATGGCCACTCAGCGTCTCAACCCCTCCCAGCCACTGTGTCTGTTCTTTGGCATGTCCTGGGTCACCAATCACCTGTGAGAGTTGACACGGGAAAAGTTGAATTTTCAAGGGTCTGTTGCAGGGCTGGAAAATAGGGAGCATCTTGGCAGCATTTTCCCACCCCAGACCCACTGGCAGATACACCTGATTGTCTATGGGAATCTCTTCCTCTCATCTCTGGACTGGGCTTCAGAACCCTCCCTTGCCACACCTCTCTAAGGAGCCATCAACCAATCAGAATCAGTGCTAGCCTCAATTCGTCTTTGCTGCTCAGATCCTATATTATTATTCTGCTAGTCTAAAGTAATTGGAAGGATTCCATGTGATTTACTCAGTCACAGAGAATTTCAGAATATCAGAATGGGAAGGGGACTTGGAGATTGATGGCAACGCTTTCACTGAATAGCTAAGAAACTCTAGAGAAGTGGCCAAGGAGATCTACACCATTGGGACAAGAACCCACCTTTCCCTGCCCAGCGAGGGACTACCATTGTTAACATGCCTTCCAAAGAGCATGGGGAGAATCACTTCATTCTCCCTATTCTGAGTTAATGAAATAATTACAGGTTCCCTGAATCAGAAGGACTTAATGTCCACTTGGTCCAGCTTCCCATCCATGGGAGGAAGAAGACCCGAATTCTTCCAGTGACAGAACTCCTTGTCAAGAACCCTTTCCATTTTGGATTCTAGTTGAATTAAAATCTTCTACTCAAGAGCTCTCAACAGCTGACCCCAGTTTTTCCCCTCTCAATGAGCCTGACTGGTGAATGTATTATCTTTACCGAAGGGGGTAGAAATTTAGCTTAGTTAAGTGCATCTATCTCCAGCTCCCTCTTAAGAGGTCAATCTAATGGTGACCATTTTTTAAAAAAGATTTTTGATGTTTGTTTTTGAGAGAGAGACAGAGAGACAGAGTATGAGCAGGGGAGGGGCAGAGGCAGAGAGAGATACAGAATCTGAAGCAGGATCTAGGCTCTGAGCTGTTGTCAGCACAGAGCCCGTTGTGGAGCTCAAACTCACGGGCCACGAGATCATGACCTGAGCCAAAGTTGGACACTTAACCAACTGAGCCACCCAGGCATTCCTCTAATGGTGACCATTTTGAGTACCATGTTAGGTGGAGGGGAGACACTTTCAGGCAGATGGACATTCTCTGGGGAGCTTTTGAATAGCTCCATCCAGACATCTGCTTTCTCCTTCACACACCAGGTCAGACCTGAGGCTCCCAAGGAATGGGCCTGAGTGGGGTGTCTTTGGGCAGGGGAGCCACAGTCCAGGCGGTTGTTACTGAGGCTCCAGGAGTCTCTCTGGCCTTTCTCTGGACAGGTGACCTTACAAGTATTTTCTGAGGGTTAAAATGGCTTCCTCTAGGTATGTGAGCTCCTCTCTGTGTGCCATCTTGACTGATAGTCATTTTTTCCACAATGTAAGCCATTTTGACATGAAGAGTGTGCTTTTCCAAGGCACTTTTGTACTGATCGTTTGCCATCAGACTTTGACAAAGCTCCATATTATCGGAAATACCAGAGGAGCAGCTCCACTCTTCACTATAACTCAGGAAGCATATTAGGCCCTGAAATTCTAATACCTCATTTTCATGACAAACGATGCAACAAGAGCCCGAAATGGCGGCCATGAATCTCTATTCCTCACTGCGGTCGCCCTGGGAGAAAGAAAGTGCCGAACACTTAACCTCTCTTCGCCGGCACATGGGTACACGAGGTGTGTGGGGAACACTGACCACAAGTTAGGGCTGCCATTCACGTGGCTTTGGGACCCTCATAACTTCGAGTAGACTCAGTTCTAAAATATAGGAACATGTCAAGAAACCAGGATTATGATGGTTACACTTGACATTGCCCTGACCACCGAGGCCTTGGCAAAAGGCACTTGAAAGCCACAGGAGTGAAAACATCCCACTGAAGGGGGCACACTAATCACGGTACAAGTTAGCTCTCCAGGGGCTCTGGAAGAGTAGCAGAAGGTTACCAAACAGCATGCAAGCTTTCATTTCACTCACTTTTTTTTAAATGTATATTTATTTTTGAGAGAGAGAGAGAGAGAGACAGACGGACAGACAGACAGACTGTGAATGGGGGAAGAGTGGAGAGAGAGGGAGACACCGAATCCGAAGCAGGCTCCAGGTTCTGAGCTGTCAGCAGAGAGTCCGACTTGGGGCTTGAACTCACGAACCACAAGATCTTGACCTAAGCCGAAGTCGGGACTCAAAGGACTGAGCCACCCAGGCGCCCCTCATTTCATATGCAAATGGAACATGGCTCAATGTTTGTATCAACTTGGGAGTCCCCAGACACTCAGTCTTAGTGATGGCAGTTTTCATGATAGAACAGAATTCAGAAGTAGAGAACAGGCACCTTGACCTCCCATAAGAGACTCTAGTAATTAAAACACAAGGGGCTTATGGGTTAGGGTCCTCCGGGAGCCAGGACCGATGGGATGTGCATGTGTGTATGTTTGTATGTGCGTGTATCTGTAAACTAAGGAACTGGCTCATGTGGCTGCAGAGGCTGGCAAGTCTCACGATGTGTGGCCAACAAGCTGGGGACTCTGGAGAGCCAGTGGTGCTGTTACTGTTGGACTGGAGGCCAAGAGCCTGGAGCCGATGATGCAGTTCAGCGAGGCTCCACTGCTCCAGGTTCTAAAGCCAGAAAGAAATTGATGTTCCTTCTCTAAGGCAGTCAGATGGGAGGAATTCTCTCGTACTCAGTCTTTTTGTCACATTCAGACCTTCATTTGACTGGGTAAGGCCCATCCACATTAGGGAGAGCAATCTGCTTGCTTTGATTCAAACGTTAATATAATCCAGAAACACTCTCACAGAGACACCCAGAATAATGTCTGGCCAATTGTCATTGGTCCGTCATTGACCATGACATTGGCCTAGTCAAGTTGACACATAAAATTAACCATCACAAGTCTACCACTTGTCACTTGGCACTCATTCATCTCCTCAAGTCCTACTTAATATCCACGTGAAGACAATAACAAGGTCATAACTCTGCCTAAGCGATGCCCGTCCTGAGTGTACCTGACAGCACGCTGATTCAGACTCTGGAAGAAGGGGTGAAGCCCCCCAGTGAGGCTTACTGTTGATTTCCTGTAACAAATACTAGGATGTCATATTAGCAACACTTAAATACTATGGAATAAGGTCAATGCATCTTATGTTACATGATGAGGGAATGACAGGGAAGTAGACAAAGATATTTGCTTAATATATATGTACACACACACACACACACACACACACACACACACACACACACAGAGACACATTCCTAACAATCTAAGGAGGAAATGCTCATGGCAATTACAATCCTCATTTGTGTAACTGATCACCTGGCCAGAGCTGGTGTTTATAACTACCTTCTTTCTCTACCCTTTCTGTATCCCCTTTGCCTTCAGCAAAATACCTCAGTTGGTTGTGGTTCTCTACCTGTGGGGTGATTCAGACCTCCATTCCTGAAGAGTCTGGGCAATTAGTAGTCCCACCTGGTTGGACTGTTGTAGTTTTCCGTTGGCTTTAATTACAGGGCATAGCAATCCTAACACACTCTAAGGGAGCTCCTGTATTCCAGACACACTCCTCCTCCCTTCAGTGTCCAGTCTCCCCATGGTGGTTAGGACCAGTCATCCCCAACAGCACAGAAGCTCCTTTGGAACTAGGACCTCTGGGCCAGGAGAGCATAAGGTCATGGGAATAGGAAGCAAACATTTTGCTAGTGGTCACTGGTGTAATAGTGGGTGGTTCCACTTTCCCTTTGACCCCTTGATTGTTGGGTCTGTGAATCCTGGCCATGGGAGAAAGAGCGCCATATACCAGACAGCGATGCTCAGCATGTATAGTCTTCTGGAGAGCCTTTCCTCAGCCCTGCGGGGCATTGCCACCTAGCTGGCACTGTACCTGAGTCTTCAGAAGGACATTCCACCATTCTATGAGGCCAGCTGCTTCAGGAGGGTGGGGACATGTATGGCCAGTGAATTCCAAGTGCGTGGAGTCATTGCTGCACTTCTTTCGCTGTGAGGTGGGTCGCTTGATCAGGAGCAAAGCCGTGTGGAATGCCATCTTGGTAGATCCGGCATTCTGGAAGCCCAGAGATGATACTTCTGGCAGAAATACTGCATGTAGGGAAGGAAGATCTGTATCTATAGTAAATGTCCATTCTAGTAAGGACACAATGCTTCCTCCTCCACGATAGAAGTGACCCAATGCAATCAACCTGCCATCAGACAGCTTCCGGGGGCATGGCGCCATATTGGACACTCAGTGGTGGCTATGGCCAGGTCAGCCTTGGTGAGTGGAGGTCCGTGTTGCTGAGCCCATGTATAAGCTCCATCCCTGTCAGCATGGCCACTTTGTTTATGAACCCATTGAGCAAAGACGAGGGTGGGTGGGGAAAGAGGATGACCGGTATCCACAGAACACATCATGGAACCACTCGGTTTTTAAAATCCTGCTCTGTCCCCTCGCCCACATTCCTGCCTCAGTCCTGATCTCTCTCCCTGGTAGCCAGCCCTGATGTCTGACCTGCCCCTGGGTGGGGTCCTCCTCACTGTTCCCCTCCACCAACCTCTAATCCCCGGTGAGGTCAGCCCTCATCTCGGGAGAGGTGGGAACAGCCTTGTCTGCTAACGTGTTCAAGTGGCTTCCACAACTCGCCTCATGGTACGTATTTGCTTTTCTCCTGGCATTGCACGGGGGTGCGTTTCCAGGGGAGACCATGTGAATCAGTTGGGGTAGACAGAAAACACATCACTTATTTCCCAGCCCCATTCTGGAGCTTAGCTGAGCTTATTCGATTTGATTAAAGGATTTTATGTCTGGCTTGTTGGAGAGATAGGGATTAAGCAGTAAGGAGCTTTTCCCTTCCTGGGCTCTCTGAACTTATCACCAGAGTATAGCCGTGTTCTGGCTTCTTGGCTGCTTCTCTTAAAATGCCAGATTCTTTTCCTTCGTTTGTATTAATGAGATCAGTCAAAAATTATTGAACCTTGTGCAGTTTTGCAACCTGTAAATTATCAAATATAAAAGCTGGGAGTTTATAAAGAATCCCACCAGCCCCAAACATCATTTTACTGGAGATAAATATGAGATATGAGAACTGGAGAGGTTGACTTGCTTGAGGTCACACAGCAAGTTCCAGGCAGAGTGATGAGTAGAATCCAGGTCTCCTGTCTCCTGAATTGGCAATGCTTTGCGTCCTCTCTTGGCCCTGGAAACGGAGACTGAACCTCGCAGGGAGCAACAGCGAAGGGAAGTAACAAAGGGAGAGTTCTTTCCCCGTGCCTGTGCCTACTCGGGCTCTCTGCTCCCTCTCTGGCAGACAAGAGCAGCCAGTAAGCCCTGACATTTTACTAGAGAATACCAAGGGAGTGGTGTACCCAGGAAAGTTACAGGATCACAGAACCGGAGAGAAGGGAAAAGGGCAATACGAGAATGTGACAGAGAAAGTGGTCCTTAGCGATCAATCCTCGGCGAGTCGGTGTTCTGTATTTATGGCCACCATACACCCGGGGCCAGGACTGTGAGACTCCCTGCATGAGGGGGCGGCCTCTGCTGGGCTCGCTGAGGAGGAAAGAATTGAGGACTCCCAGAGTCTCACAGCTGAAAGCATGGAAGGCCCGCTTGGCCAAAGTTATGGCAGGTGCAAGTCAAAGCCAGGAACGTAATGCGGGGCTTGACTCCTTCTCCGCATCCTTTCTCAAGGCCTTGGCTCCACCATGAACAGAGGGTCCGTCTAGACTGAGGCAGGTGTTAGTGGCCTGGGGTACTTAGGAGTTTAGGAGAGGCCATGTGTGTTGGGTTTATTTCTTGAGAAGGTGGCTGTTTTCCTTCATGTATATTTGTGTGTAGATTGTGGCTATAGGGGCATTAACATAAATGGACTCTGTCTGCTTAACTGGAAGCAGGGTTGACTCTTGGAGGTGAGTCTGGGCACACCCGTTGACAGGATGGGTTCCGATGCAAATGGGAGGCATTCCAGCAGGTGGGCGAAGTGCAGGAATCAAAGATGGAGAACATCCACGCAGGGTAGGATGGGCAAGTCCCTGGGAAGAATGAGGTGTCCCGTGGGCAGAACGATCAGGGACCGCTTGGAAATATAGGCCTGAGCCAGTGGGTAGCAAGAATTCCTGAGAGGCAGCAGGAAACTGGGCACAGGATGGGGGTCAGGAGGTGTGGAGAAGCATGGGGTGGGGTGTGAGGGCCCAGACTCAATGCAGGAGACTGGGCACGGTCATGGCTAGTCAGCAGAACGGAGGTCTGCCTGTGCCTCACTGGGAGGTGGGAGGGTGCTGGCTCTAACCAGGGCTCCTGCTCCAGGGCCGTGCCCTGTCCCCAAGCCTGACAGCCTCTGCTCTGGCCCCGGGTGTCTGGTCCGGTGGCCTCCTGGCCCCATTCTCCATCCAGGAGCTCTGCCTGGGTGCACTCAGTCTCCTCCAGGCATTTATTCACCCAGCACCTTTCCCAAGTGTGTGTGTTCTTGGGATATGAAGAGCAGAATAGTCCAGAGGTGACTCTGGGGCATACTTGGTCCATCAGGAAGCATCAGTGCTCGGTAAGTCTTGTGGAATTGAACTGGATTCCCCAGAGTGCGAGTGTCTGGCCCAGTACTGGCCAGTGGTGGGCCCAAGTCCCTATACCTCAAAAGCTTAGCCACTTATGGTTTCTGGACAAACACTGCCTGAGGCAAGCCAGGTCAAAGGACCCTTCCCTCACTAGCAAGTAGGTGCTGGAATTGTCCTTACTCTCTTGGGGCCATTATCCAATCTGCCTGGGCAATATATTGGATGGAGTCAAGGCAGACAATCTGAAATTGCACTAAAAGTTCATATGCATAACCTCAAAATGTTGCCATTAATGGAAATACCCTGATTCTGTGTCCTGTGCATCATATTGGACCCTTGAATACACCTCTGGTCTCACCTGGGCCTGAATCTTCCATTTCTTTGAGGACTCTGGACAGCTGGCTGCTCTGTGTGGTGTGGGGAAGAGGTTCAGTCCTACAACCACATAATGGGCCTCACATTCCACATCTTTCTCCTTCATTCATTTGCCCACATGCCTAGCATCACAGCATGCGCTGGGGCAGAAGCTTCATGGGACAGGTTAGATTGCATATAATAGAACATCCAACTGAAACTCATTTACATACTTTATTTGATTTATTGAGCTATGTAACTGGGGAAAAACCCCAGAAGCAGATTGGATTTTAGGAATGGTTCAGTGAGATTTCTGTCCCTCTCTCTGTGATTGTCTCAGTTTTGTCCCCTCTAAGTTATGTCGTGTCCTTGGATTGGCTTGCCCCGTGGACACACAATGGCTGCCAGCAGCAACTACGGCAATGTGCTTCCTTAGGCACATTCAGCAGGAGAGGCTGCGGCTTCCTAAACTTGTCAAAGAGCCTGACCTGCACTTTGATGGGATCACACCTGCACCAATGGCTGTGGTAGGGAGATGCTGTGTGCTGATAATCCAGGCTGGAGTTGGGTGCTCAGGACTCTGGCAGGGGGAGGCTGCTATCTGACCGGGAGCCTCCCCCCTGCCCCGGAGCTGGGCATGAAGCCACAGACACACAGACAACACGGCAGGAGACAACAGGGGACACCGGGAGGCATGTCGGAAGGTACTCATGACTTCAAGAGCTTGAAGAATAGGTAGGATTTGGAAATTTCAAATTATATGACAAATGCAAACCCACCTGCCATGTTTATATAGCAAGATCCCAAGGGTAGACCCATTGCCACCGTATCTGTATTACTGTAATGTTGTTCAGGCCGTGCATAATTGTAAGCAGATCAGAGCTGGGTGAAACAGGCGAAGGCCAAGCAGGTAGGGAAGAAGCAGGAGGAAACTCAGGACAAATTGGCCGACTCTTCGGCTGACACGACCCCATGCTTCCCCCCGCCCCCCAGAACATTATTTTGATTGGCCAATTACATGCTAGAAGATCAGATTGAATTCCATGAAGAAACACTTGGATGGAAATAATTGTAGGTAGAGTCATTTTATTAGTATTCCTAAAGACCTCTGATGAGGAATAATGATGGTAAATCATTAATATATATTTTCAGCTGCTTTAAAAATTAAATCTGTTCCACAATGTGTTTCACCATTTTATGGCCATTATACAGAGCCCTTCGGGATAGTCTCCTAAAAGGCATTCCATAAATTTGATCTGTCCTTGTATTGCATTACATTTTACAGCAATAATCTGGCATTTTAAAAAGCTCCCAGGCATCATCTCTTTCAGAAGCAGCAGTGAAGGAAAGTGCGGGAGAATGGAAAATAGCGGGTTCTGGAGATGGAATCACCACCCTTTTTCAGAGGGGTCCGAGGAAAGGGGTCAGATGCGATCAGTGTTTTGGGGAGAGGTTTATTCCACCATTCCTTGAGGCTTCCTGTTCAACTCTTACTACATAGGTCTCTTCCTTAACTGTCCTTCAAAAAAAAAAAAAAAATCCAGGCAGGGATTACCTCTGTAAGACATTCTATAGTGGGGATCACTCTTGCCTCGTGGCACAGTGGGGTTGAAGGGATATGGTGCACATGATGTCGGCCCTGGAGGTGGAGGGAGTAATTCATCCCTTTCGTTTCCACAGCCTGCTGTTGACATCACTGTCCAGTCACCACCCACATGCTCTGTTTCCGTAGTGCCCATGATGCTTGGACAGCCTCTCCAGGCATTTGAAGATTCAGATACAGAATTTGCAGAGTATTCCCGAAGGGAAGACAAGGCAAGGGATCTCGTAACCTGTGGGGGCACCGTAGCTTCTCAGTCCTCTAAGATTGTTTGGATTTGGGGTTGGAAAGCCTACAAGGTGTGCATTTCTTGGTATTGAGGTCAACAGCATTATGCGGCTCTAAATGGAGAGGCCCTGATGCTAGCATCTAGAATACTTGGAACTGAAGTGACGTCAATGTGGAGTTGATTTATGGATCTGTTCTTGGGGCCACGGTTGCTGCAGGAAGAACTGACGTGTGACCCAGAGACATGGGCGACCATCTTCTGGCCGAAGCAAATAGAAAAATGAACTAAAGAGAAAGGGAGTGGGAGGGGATTTGTGGGAGGGGAGGATGGTTTTAGGAACCTTAAGTGCTTCGTGGGAACAGGATCTGGGCTTTACAAGGGCAGAGTGTCCCTTTGTCCAACATCATGGATGTCTTACCCCTGCCATGCATTATTTGGGCTCCACCACCGTAGGGTGAACTTGATTGGGCAACGTGACCATTGTAGTCAGTACTGCATATCAATACCCTGTGCTCGCCTCCCTGGGCTTACGCGGGTCTGTGCTCCCCAGACCCTCTGCCGTCAGGCAGGACCATGCGACGTGCGCTCGCCAATGAGCTGTGAGCTGGGGTGACTGTCAGTTTCCAGGGTGACACAGTGACCCTTGAGCTTCTCTGTCCTCTCGTTGTCCAGAAGCCCCGAGGTCTTGTGCTGAGTTGGCTGAACAAGATGGTGGCAGCAAGGGTCACTGAGTCACTGGGTGGACGGTGCCCACACTCACAGAGGATTTTATGTGCGAGGCAGATGCTGCACTGATGAGGTTTTGGAATTTTGGAATTTGGGTTTTGGAATTGTTGTTACTTCCGCTTGGCCTAATCTATCCTGAGTAGGATCGGAACTGTATACTTTGAGGCCGAATTAAAAGAGGGTGACTTCTCAACCCACCAGGTTTGGAGTAGCCTCATGAAAGCTTAAGTGATATCTGGGTCTTACTCATTTCAAAGGCTTCCGAGGCAACCACAAAGAGACTTTACTTATTTATTTTTTTAAATATTTTTTTGTAAGTTTATTTATTTTGAGAGAGAGTGTGAGCACACAAGCGGGTCAGGGGCAGAGAGAGGGAGGGAGAGAGAATCCCAGGCAGGCCCTGCACTGTCGGCACAGAGCCCCATGTGGGACTTGAACTCACGAGCCAGATCATGACTTGAGCCAAAATCCAGAGTCGGATGCTTAACCGACTGAGCCACCTGGGCGCCCAACAAAGAGACTTTAAAGCCTTGATGGAGGAATACATCTAGGGGGTCCCTGGTAGTCATGAAGGAGCCCCAGGGGCCTGGTACCTTGTGCTGGAATGTCCTGGAGTGTGGAATGCAGGACAGTCCCGATTTCCCACCAGACAGGGAACAGCCCGAGTGGAGCCTCGTCTTGGCTGTCAGACTCATCAGTTCACAGAGTAAAGAACACCAACTGGGGAATCACTGGCTTGTAAGGTCGGCCCCAGGCACCAGCCACGCAATGCGGCACCTGCCAAGGTGTGCTCGCACGGAGCTCTGAACGCCCTGGGTGCCGGGCCCCCAGTAAGGACTTTTTGGAAGCCTGCCCTCACGGTGAAACCCTCTGCGGCTGTCACCACATTTGTGGATCCAGCGTCTGGCACACGGTGGCATTCAAACAGATGACAAATGCGCCAGACCAGAGGACAGTCTTGGAGGCAGTTTCTGCAGAGTCGCTGGTGGGTAGTGTCGTCCGGGCTTTGAGTAGGAGCACGTCCGGGACCGAAGTCGAGAGCTTCTCGCCGTGGCGTCCACGTCAGATCCTGCTGGCCCCACGTCAGGCGCGTGGGACTCTCTCCTGCCTTCAAAGCGGTGTTCAGCCTGATTGTCTTTTGCACCTGACAGCTTTTGTTCTTGGGAAGAATCCTGTTCCTTATTTTCTCCCCATGTCCTAAGGTTACGATGGATTTCATTAGAAGCAGCAGACAGTTCTTAGGAAAAAGCAATCCTCTTTGTTTAGGGTGAGATGAATCAATGCAGGGGACCCAGCAGAAGTCACAGTCAATAGAGCTTTTCCCCGACTGCCGTGATCTCTAACGGGGTTGGGGCACCCTGCTTATAGTTCAGTGGAGTGTCCTTGAGTTAACACTGGTTTCCAGGACATTGTTGGAAGTGTCCCCAGTGAGAAACTTTCTAACTTTGCAGAGAGAGCAGTAAGATAAGAAGCTTGGGGATCTTCCTACAACATGTGTTGATTCCTTGGTATAATTTTATGGTTTCAGCTCCCTACCTGCCCTCCGGTATTACAGGCTGTGGATCCTTAGTCCTCTTGGCTTAGTGGGGCCTGGCAGCAGAAAGTAAGCAAAGGATCAGACGGTAGGCCCAGAGTAGTTAACACATGGGTGGGGTGTGGAGATTACCAGCCAGTGTCCTGAAACTTGAAAAATAATGAAAAGATGAACATCCATTTCTTTTTATTGTTACCTGCTTTCTGGTACGAACTAAGGCTTAGGGAACGTGTTCTGTACACGTCTTCAGATTGGGATTTAACTAATATAAAGCATGATCTTCTCCCTGATTTGAACTTCTGCACAGAGCCAGCAGCCAGTGGATAATATCAGTGCTCGTTGGGTTTAACTAGGTTGTAATCTTGGAGCATTGCGCTCTCAGGTTTTGTCCTTATTGAATGAGATAGTCTGATATTGATAAGCTTTTCTTTTTTCTTCTCCCCCTTTTCTTTCTTCTCTCCTTCCTTCCTTCCTTCCTCCCTCCCTCCCTCCCTCCCCCTTTCCTCCCCTCCTCCCCTTCTTCCTTCCTTCCTTCCTTCCTTCCTTCCTTCCTCCCTCCCTCCCTCCCTCCCTCCCTTCCTTTCCCTCCCCCTCTCTTCCTTCTTTCCTTCCTTCCTTCCTTCCTTCCTTCCTTCCTTCCTGTCCCTCCTCCCTTCCTCCCTCCCTCCCTCCCTCCCTTCTCCTTCCTTCCTTCCTTCCTCCCTCCCTCCCTCCCTCCCTCCCTGTCTCCCTTCCTTCCTGTCCCTCCCCCTCTCTTCCTTCTTTCCTTCCTCTCCCTCCCTCCCTTCTCCTTCCTTCCTTCCTTCCTTCCTCCCTCCCTCCCTCCCTCCCCCTTTCCTCCCCTCCTCCCCTTCTTCCTTCCTTCCTTCCTTCCTTCCTTCCTTCCTTCCTCCCTCCCTCCCTTCCTTTCCCTCCCCCTCTCTTCCTTCTTTCCTTCCTCCCTCCCTCCCTTCTCCTTCCTTCCTTCCTCCCTCCCTCCCTCCCTCCCTCCCTGTCTCCCTTCCTTCCTGTCCCTCCCCCTCTCTTCCTTCTTTCCTTCCTCCCTCCCTCCCTTCTCCTTCCTTCCTTCCTCCCTCCCTCCCTCCCTCCCTCCCTCCCCCTTTCCTCCCCTCCTCCCCTTCTTCCTTCCTTCCTTCCTTCCTTCCTCCCTCCCTCCCTCCCTCCCTTCCTTTCCCTCCCCCTCTCTTCCTTCTTTCCTTCCTTCCTTCCTTCCTTCCTTCCTTCCTTCCTTCCTGTCCCTCCTCCCTTCCTCCCTCCCTCCCTTCTCCTTCCTCCCTTCCTCCCTCCCTCCCTCCCTCCCTCCCTGTCTCCCTTCCTTCCTGTCCCTCCCCCTCTCTTCCTTCTTTCCTTCCTTCCTCTCCCTCCCTTCCTCCCCCTCCCTTCCCCTCTCTTCTTTCTTTCTTTCTTTCTTTCTTTCTTTCTTTCTTTCTTTCTTTGTTTCTTTGTTTCTTTCTTCTTTGTGGTTAGCTGCAAAGTTAATGTTTTTCTTTCCCTCAGCTCCTTTTGCTTCTAGATTGAAATGTCCTTATTTGTATGAAACATTTTAGACATGTGGAGACCTTTTAGGATTGAAAGGGAGGCTGCGTCTCCCAGACTTTGTGCGGTGAAACCTTCTCCAAGGCGCCCGACTGACCACAAGGACAAAGCTGGCAGTGTTTATGGAAGCCTCATGTACAACTGCCCCGTAACCTAGCACGTCTGCTCCTGGGCATATACTCGAGAGGGATGGCTGCATGTGTCTCCTGAAAGACGTGTACTCAAATGCTAGCAGCCGTCCCTGTAACAGCCAAAAAAGAGAAACTTCCTAAGTGCCTCCAACTGCAGAAAGGATAAAGAATCATGGCTACACCAGTCTACTGAAACAAGAAAGAGCTGCTAATAAACAAACACCACAACCTGGATGGGTCTCAAAGAACACAGTGATGAGACAAAGAAGGCAGACGCAGGACAGCAGATGCTATGTGATCCCCCTTACGTGACGTTCCAGAACCAGTGGGAGTTCTCTATGGGGGTAGAACCCAGAATAGTTGTTAACTTGGCAGGAGGAGGGTCATTGTACAGGAGCGTGGTGGAGGGCCTTTGAGGTGTCATAAGTGGTTTTCATTTAATTTTTTAAGTGCATTTATGTTTTTGAGAGAGAGAGAGAGCGAGCAGGGAAGGGGCAGAGAGAGAGAGAGGGAATCCCAAGTAGGCTCTGCACTGTCAGCACAGAGCCTGATGTGGGGCTCGAACTCACGAACCGTGAGATCGTGACGTGAGCCGAAATCAAGAGTTAGACACTTAATCGACTGAGCCACCCAGGTGCCCTGGGATTGTTTGTACAAATTTTTTTTTTAATTTTTTTTCAACGTTTATTTATTTTTGGGACAGAGAGAGACAGAGCATGAACCGGGGTGGCGCAGAGAGAGAGGGAGACACAGAATTGGAAACAGGCTCCAGGCTCTGAGCCATCAGCCCAGAGCCTGACGCGGGGCTCGAACTCACGGACCGCGAGATCGTGACCTGGCTGAAGTCGGATGCTTAACCGACTGCGCCACCCAGGCGCCCCTGTACAAATTTTTTTAATGTTTATTTATTTTTGAGAGATAGAGCATAAGCAAGGGAGGGACAGAGAGACAGGGAGACACAGAATCCGAAGCAGGCTCCAGGCTCTGAGCTGTCAGCACAGAGCCCGACGCGGGGCTCGAACTCATGAACCGTGAGATCATGACCTGAGCCGAAGTCGGACGCTTAACCGACTGAGCCACCCAGGCGCTCCTCTGAGGTGTTTTTGAATCTTGATCTGGGTGATGGACACACACACATACACACATTTACACAGAATTCGTCAGGCTGTCTACTGTGGATAGACACATCCATAATCCTCCTAACGAAAAGACAAAGGCTGATACAAACGACTTGCTTTTTCAACCCAGTTTTATGTTCGCATTCCCTCCCACTGCTCATTCTTGTTCGATTGTCCTGAAATGAAGGGCGATCTGTTTCATTAGAGTGAGCGCGTATGTTTAACTGAATCTGTAGGTAAGGTGTGTTAGGTCTGTGCATTCAGGGAGGCTGGGAAAAATGAGACAAACATAAGGTGATGGTATTGGGAGTTTGCACTCCAAGGGACGTGTGACTGAATGCAGCAGAATCTCCATAGAGACTCAGCTGTGCAGACCTCGTCCTGGTCACTGCAATCACTGGGCACCCCCCTACACTCTAAGAATTTGTGGGGACCCACAACAGTGAGACACTCCTGAGGCTCACGGAGGGGGCAAAATGCCCATCCCCTGGGTCCTGCTTGGACACCGATAAGCAGCAGTAAGGCCTGGGCCAAGCCCTCATTGTCAGAGGAGACGGGGGGGTGGGGTGTGTGTGTGGCGGGAGACCGGGGAGTGCTCACGGAGGGCTCTTGTCCTGCAAGTAACATGACTGCTGTTGGCTTGGGGACTTCGTGGGGCCTTTCTTCTGTTATCACAGCCATACTGAAACGTTTGCAGGTCAGTATCACGTCACTGGTTCTTCTAGGTGGCCATTCCTGCACAGGGACGGAAGATGGTGTTCATCTTCCTGGTGTGCCTGGAAGAGTGCACAGTTAGACACGGGCTGGAGGCAAGGACAGCGATGAACAGGTCACACAGTAGAAGCCCAGGGGCACAGCATCCTAGCCTGTAGCTCGTGGAACCCCTCAGTATTCTGGCCTGTGGCTCCCGAGACCCTGGAGCGGACACAAGAGCCACAGGCACAAAACATGCCTCTCCTCTTCCACCTCTGCCCTGGGCGACCCCTAGGCTCGTTACAATGCATCGCAGTGCGGTTACAGCCCCCCGCGCCCCTCTCACGGGAGAAGGCTGCCATGATGGTTCCAGTACAAACCTTGTGGGGTCAAAACTCCCCCTCCCAACCCATGGGAGGAGCCCCCCAGATGATTGGAAGCAGCCTCCCTTACAGACCACCCTGTCCAGGACCCAAGACCCTGTTCACACAGAAGGAAAGGACCCTGTAGGCGCAGGTCAGCCGCCGCCTCTGGGCCTGCCCGCTCTCCCACCTTGAGAGTGTCCTGTCCTTAATCCACTGCTCTGTGCTCGTCACTTTTCCCCTGGCCGTCTTTATTCCAGCGCGGACACTCATGTAGATCTTCCGGGTGGAATCCAAGAGCCCAGACCTCCACTCAGACGACACAGACTCTCCCACCGGTAACATACTGACTTTTCATGGATTGGCTTGAGTTACCAGAAACTGGCAACTTATTCCTTTGGTTGCTTTCCCTCTCTTGCTACCGTCCAGAGCTCACCTCCTGGGCTCACCCAAAGGGCTCATCCCTCCCGCACACTAGCCACCATGGGAGGGAAGTCTACCTAGAGTCACAGCAATCTAGAATCTGAGAGATACAGCAAGTCTGAGGACCTTTTAATAGAAACACTCCACCACGCATGGAGTTTCCACCGCGTCCTGAGTGTTCTCACACAAGCCCTCCCAGCCTTCCGTATTTTATGCGTGTATTCATCAAAACACAAGACGAAACAAGAAACGATGAAGGATCAGAGGGGTTCAGTGACTTTACCCAACTGGTACCGTAAGGGCACTCAGTCTCTGCTAGAGATGGGACTCCTGGTCGGGTGATGCTTCTGTCATCTGGCAATCATTGCTCATTGCTGGAGAGCGATGGGGGGAAGAGGGGGAGGGGGCGGGAGGCAGAGACAGGAGTGGGGAGGGGAGAGTCGGAAGACAGGATGCAGGGCTGGAGGCAGTGTTTGCTTCTCTGCTCCTCCAGGACCAGCCCTGGATCCTTGGCTGTTTTATTTCCTCCCCTGGCTTTTGTCTTTCCAGCTTCACCCACATGTACTTGACAGGAAGTGGGATGTGGGTTGAAGGTGTGCAACAGTGTTGCTCTCACAGTGTGAGACAATTTCCACATGAGCTCCTGCCTCTGTCCTGGCACATAATTACTTCTTCCTTCTTGTGGGGAGAACACTGAGATCTGGCTCTGCAGCTTTGGAGTGTGTAACACAGTATCATTAGCTGTAATCATCCTGCTGGAGTTTAGCTCCAGAACTTGTCCATCTCATAAGTGCCCCAGGCTGCTTCCAATGGCCGGTTGCCCAGGCTGGTGTTGAGGCATCAGGTTTGCTGCCCAGTGTGTGTCCTCCGCCCGCCCCGCTCACCTCTCAGGTGACCCGACCGTTGAAGCCACCCCAACACAGCTCTCACCTTGCAAATCTCTCGTTGCCTCTCAAGTTCATTTTGGATCTTCTTCCGTTAATAATTGCTGGGGAATGTAAGTTTTTGGCTTGTTTTCACACATATCTTAAAATTTTTTTTTTAGCATTTATGCATTTTTGAAAGAGAGAGACAAAGTGCAAACAGGGGAGGGGCAGAGAGAGAGGGAGACACAGAATCTGAAGCAGGCTCCGGGCTCCGAGCTGTCAGTGCAGAGCCCGACGTGGGGCTTGAACTCATGAACCGTGAGACCAGGACCTGAGCCAAAGTCGGATGCTTAGCCGACTGAGCCACCCAGGTGCCCCTGTTTTCATGCATATCTTTTGTCCCCTCCACTGGACTCTTATTCTCGGGGCAGGGACATGTCTGTTTCACTCCTCCTTTGTGTCCCCAACCATGTACCTCCCAGCTCCCACCCCCCCCTCCTCCTCTGGTCACCGCCCTCCGAGGAAGGGCCGTTGAGCTGACATGATTGCGAGCGAGACTCCGCGGGGCTCTCAGGGACCTGACTTGCATGTGACCGGCTGGCACTGGTCACTCAGCCCTGGGCCCCCAGCTCTCGGGTAGAGATCGGGAAGCGCCTCCTCGGTCTGCATCACTAGGGACAGGCTAGGGTGACCCAGACCACAGAGACGAGGGTGTGCCAGAAAGTGGGCTATTGTGGATGAAACTGTTTCTTTAATGGAAATTAACAGTTTTTGGTCCTGTGAGGGACTGTTAGCGTATGCTTTGAGATCCGAAACGGCTGGATTTGTCTGCTAGCTAGGTCAGGTACTTAATCTTTTATAGACCCGATTCCCTCATTTCTGGAAAGGGGCTAAACATGTGCACCTTTGAGGACAGAGGTCGGGGTCTGCAAGGTATCTGGTGCCACCCATGGTGCATGGAGGCCGCGTAACCCAAGGCAGAAGGAGGCAGTTGGGAAGACAAAGAGAACGGCTGTGACAGATGTGAACAAGGGCAGAGAGGAGGCCGCCGAGGAGAAAGAGTGTGCAGAGGTCACGTGTGAACAGGGGCGGTCCCTCGAGTGCCGAGCTCCGTCCCCCGTCCCTCAGCCCGGGCTGCGCCCCTCTTTTTGCAGAGATGCGGTGATGTAAGTGCATGATGAAGGGTCTCGGCCCAAGTGCTGCCTGTGCGCAGGCAGGACTCCGGAGTGAAAATAGCACAGAGCTGTGCCACTCACAGTGGGTCGCGTGGGGCCGGGAGCGGCACGGGGCTGGCACGGGGCGATGGCTGCGGTGGGTCACTGCACAGCCGGGGCCCGCCTCTGCCACCCCGCAGCCCTGCGTGTGCCGCTCGCACACCGGTTGCCGTCCGCCGTGTTTGCACGCCTCACCCTGTATGGAACGCTCCCTGCCTGTCAGCAGTTTTAATCAGAGGCACGAGGCCACATGAAGCCTGTTTGAATATGCTAATGGCTGACGGAAGATTAAATAGGCCCCTTAACAAATGGGTCCATCGAGCCCGGGTGTCACCGCCCGACACGGCTGCACGTTATTGGCACCGACGGTCGCGCCCCTCTGAGGCATTCCATACATCTCCCGGTCTCTGCTCCTGCTGTCCTCCGTGAGCCCGTGACACCCTGAGACTTATCACACCCCTCTTTGCACATTATCCCTCTATCTTTCCGTGGCCACTGAGGTGGCTTCGGGAGGCCGCCCTGAGAATTATGGCCTCGCTGATCTATCTGTTCCTGGGCCACTTGCCCGGGCGAGTGACAGATTGCTCTCTATAGGGAAAAGCCACTTAGACCGCTTCTGACAGCAGAGACAAATTTCTCATATCTCAGGTTCCTTTGAAAAGCCACAAGAAGGAAAGTTTCCTGCAAAGGCTTGAAAGGTACGAGAAGTTGACTGTTGAAACTTTTGGGGCGATTCCCCCCTCACGCCTGATGTCTGGGGACGGGGGCACGTGGGTAACTCAGCCTCGCTTGGCATTAGGTGACAGGGACGCCCGACGGGCCTCGTGGTCCAGGACGGTGTTCACCCCGCTCTGAGCGCTGAGGGTCTCCTGGGAAGTATTCTCTGCTCCCCACATGGCCCCCACTCGCTCCCCTGCCTTCCTTTGGCCGGTCGGGGCTCTGCGTGCCCGGGTTTCCTGCTCATTCGCTCGGCCTCCCCTCACTCCCTAAAGCTCGGCTGTGTTACCTGCTCTGCGTGCCCGTCCCGGGTGCTTCTCCTCAGACTCTGCTCCCAGGGAACCCCGGCCGTTCCTACCAGAACAGGGGACGCCCTGCTGCAGGTAACAGCTGTGTGACTGTGGCTGCACCAGACTGTGAGCCCCTGTAGGGAAGCGGTGATTCCTTTGCTCACTTTCATATTCCTAGAGCAGGTGCCTGATGCAGTGCGGGGAAGTCTGGGCCTCAGAGGGTTCTCGATATCAGGTCCGTCTTTCAATTGTGAGGTACGGAACACACGGTTTGTTATGAAACAGCGTGGAAACGAGTCACAGGAAAATGTAAATGAGGGCGGTGTCTTGTCGGGGCCGGGCAGGAAACAGCACGTTCAAAGTGGGCAAAGGAGGACAATGTAATGGAGGGACTATTTATAGAAGGTGTGGGCAAGGTCTGGGAGGCCGGAGGGAGGGGGCGCCCCGGGCAGGACCCTGCGGGCCGGGGACGGCTTGGGCAGCCGAGCCCGGGGAGTGTGCAGCGGGATGAACACGGATGCTGAAGGCTGTGGTCTTTGGTGGAGGCACGTGGCGGGTCCCTGGTGACCCCAGGAGAGGAAGCCAAGGGCACGAGGACCCCCAGTCTCCCCTCTCTCCGTCTCCAACTCACCAGTGGTGTCCACGACCCGCCTCAAACTGGGACCCAGAAGGCCGTCCATCCGGGGCGGGGGCTGGAGCACAGGCAGGTGCAGATGAGTGGACAGGGTCTGGAGGGGCGACAAGATATCCCCCCCTGGGGCCGTCTGGCGCCCGTCCTTGTTCCCGTCCAGGCGAACGAGTCGCGTCCCCGACGCAGGGAACACGCAAGCCTGAAGCAGCCGCCCCACCACCAGGTGTGACAAGCCCTGCACCCCCACCTACAGTCTAACTTGCCCCCACCAGAGTGTCCACGGGAGGCACACTAGAAACGTGGGAGAGGGGAAGATTTAAGTAACATCAAGAACACAGCTTGTGAAGCGCTGTTCCTGTGGCTGGTGGAAGGCTGATGCCAGTCGTGGTGGTGACTTGGGCCAACGTGGAAGTCACCGTCGATCCCGAGGTTTGGGGGCTGCCAAGCCTCTTGCTTCTCGGCGCATTTTCGTTCGTTGTAGGAACGCTTTCTCTGCCCTGCTCACCGATGACTTCCACCTGACGCTGTGGTTGGTCTCTCTCACTTTGTACCCTCGGGAGCGCCCGGTGCAGGGCTGGGCGAATGGTGTGTTGTCCGTAAATACCCTCGAGGAACATCCAGTTTCGCCTGCAGGCTTCTGCAAGGGGCTCCCCTGTGCACAAACCATCCGCGAACAACCCGCAGGAAAATAAAAGGAGATAGAAGTTTTCTATCGGTTTCCTGTTAGCAGCTCTGCTCCCAGGACCGAGGGGAAAGCTGACAGCCTGGGCCAACATGGGGCTTGGGGATTGTCATCCGTGTCAGAAGCAGCCCAGGTGTCTTTAAAGCATCTCTGGATGTGCCCCTCATTAAGGTGGCCCAGCGAACGCTGTGGTCGGTGCGGGCCGCCTGTGAAATCAATCCGGGTGTTCCACACTGGAATTTGTATCTTGGTGTCGGATAGTTTTCTCCGGCCCCTGACCAGGCTCTGCTCCAGGAACTCATCCTTCCGACTCTCCCAGGACAGCTCTGTGCCTCCAGGAGAGTGACCTTACTCTGTTCTCTGCCCACAGTGCTGATTCCTGGGCAGCAAACAAACCCAGACCGGATGTACCCGCCGCCCCTCCCACTTACCCGATGCAGTCTCTCTCCAGGCCCTATTTCCAGCTTCCTAATTCTCACAGGTGACAGCCTGAGGAGCTCGGGCAGTTATTTTGTCCTCCTCAGTTCTGCAGTAGGTGGTTACCTGGGGAGGGAAGCCAAGAGTTTCCCTGCCACGCTAGGTCAGGCTCCCCAGGCTCTGTGGTAGGCAAGGTGTGTGGACGTGCCGAGCCAGGTCACCGTGGGAGGCGGAGGGAGGCAGTGTCCAAGGAGCCCGGACTCCCAGCTGAGCCCGTGTGTGTCTGTGCCCCACGACCGAGCTCTTTGCCTGGAGACTAGCAGTGGTTCGCAGTCCCAACGTAACTGCCCCGATTCTTGGGGTCTCTGTGTGTGCAGTGAGGGAGGGGATTCAGGGATCTCCTGGGTCTTTTTCAGCTCTGAGAGCCTACAACTCCCCTGCAGCCCACATCTGCTCTCATCGGATGCAGAAGGCAGGCGCGGGCACGGAGGAGGCTTGCAAGGGCTCTGTTCCTACCCCCGCAGGAGGAAGAAGATAGTCCCCCAGGAGCTCGACCGCACTTGAAGCATGGTAGAACTTGTCATGTCACCGAGGAATGACAGATGACATTTAGTGACATTCCTGGCGACTAATTCCGTGGTTGAGAACGTACTTGTAAAGAGCTCCCTTAGCCTGGAGCGAGATAATTATTGCCTTCTCACGCACTCAAGAAACTCCAAGAATGAAAGCTTAAAAACACGCGAATGCACCTTGTTTCTGCCGTGATTTGATGGACAAGAGGGAAAGCCTCCTTGAAATGGATTATTTTTTACCACAAGGTAAGTGAGATCTTGGCGAAAGACAAAAATCTCTCCCCACGCTCCCCCGCGCCTGCCCACGCCTACACCAGGAGATGCCCTTGAGCGATGGGTTTGCGATTAGCCACAGCAGGGAACTAAGTCCAGCAGCGGGTAGCACATCCAGGCTGGATTTGAATCCACACTGCCACTTACAGGCTGTGCGATTTTGAACGTGTCACGCAGCTTGTACGAGCCTCAGTTTCTGCATCTAGAAAGCGGGCATAAAAGCACTCAGCTCATGGGATTGTCGTTGTCTGGGTTTATTTACTTGGCCACCGTTTCCTGACTGTGTGTGTATTACGTTCGGAGACAGGTACCCAGTGCTTCTGTCGACGCTAGTCCTCTTAAAACAATAAGGCTCTATGAGGCTCGCCCACCTGTCCCTCTTTCTGTCCGTCTATCCTACTGGTCTCGGCTTCCTGACCATCTTTCCTTCCCTCCATCTGCCCTCCCTCCACCCCTCCCTCCTTCCAGCCCTCTTTCCCTCCATCCAAAAGCCTATTCTAAGAGCTGGAGTTACCAAGATTAATGATGGTTGTTATGAGTTTTCTTTTGGTCCTTGGAGTCTTGAAAACATGATGTTTCTCAGAAGTGGTATAAAGATGTTACGGGGAATTTTGGGCATGACTTATCTGGGAGGATGACAAACATTCTGAGACCAGCGTTTCTGTTTTGAAGATACAAGCGGTTCCTCAATACATCAGGGCAGTTGTTCACCGTGTCTGAAAGCTGCTTGTATCCTCAGTTGGCCCGAGAAACCCACGGGGCCTGGCACAAGCTTCCAAAAGGCAGTTAGCATTGCGGGAACTCTGTTTTCAAGCCTACATCAACAACTCTGTGGAGAAAACCCTCAGCTCTTTGCTACACATACAGAATGTGAGGCAGCCTGCAAAACTCTATCCCGACCTTTTGAGGAATAAAGTCTGTTTTCAAGTAGGATCTACTTGTCTTCACTCTTTCGTGAGAGTTTAAAAAGGAACCGTATGCTCACCGCTGAGCCCTGAGAGCACATGCCTCCCTTTACGGCTGTGCTTCTCAGATCTTGGTGGACGTGCAAATGTCCTGGGGCTCTTGTTAGATGCGGTCCCTCACTTAGTGGGTCTGGGGTGGGACCTGAGATTCTCCATTTCTCACAAGCTCCCAGGTGATGCTGACACTGCTGGTCTGGGGATCACCCTTCCAGCTGTAAGACAACTGCTCTGTTTGTGTCACTGAAACTTCTAGAATTTGCAATTTGCAGGCCTGGTGTGTGTGTGTGTGTGTGTGTGTGTGTGTGTGTGTGTGTGTATTTGGTAGCTCAAACTTTGTTCTGAGTGTTTATGTAAATGATTATTAGACACTGTTGTTCTTTCTTGCTCTTGAAAATGTTTAAATCTATTAATCTTTCTTATTTGTATACTCCTCTCAAAGTATTCAATGAAGAATCCTGTCAGGTACTTGGTTGAATTGAGTATTTCTTTATTAATATTAAAATTCCAGGGGCGCCTGGGTGGTGCAGTTGGTTAAGCATCTGACTCTTGATCTCGGGGTTGTAGGTTCAAGCCCCATGATGGGTATATAGATTGCTTAAAAATAAAAATATAAATAAAATCTTTAGGGGCGCCTGGATGGCTCAGTTGGTTAAGCGTTTGACTCTTGATTTCAGCTTAGGTCATGATCTCGCGGTTTGTGAGTTCGAGCCCTGCGTTGGGTTTTGTACTGACAGTGCAGAGCCTGCTTGGGATTCTGTCTCTCCTTCTCTCTGCCCCTCCCCCACTGCTGCATGCTCTCTCTCTCTCTCTCTCTCTCTCTCTCTGTCTCTCTCAAAATAAATAAGAGAAACTTAAAAAAAAATAAGATTCATTCCCAGAACAGATGTTCATATTCATAGCATCAGACGTATTGACCAGAGCCACAATCTAGACTATGAAGTCTATTCTTTGTTTTAGGGTACAAGGTTTTCCCCCACCCCCGCCCAAAATCTTAACAGGGATTATATTTTCTGTTTCTTAAAGAATCTTATTCTCTTCACTAAAGGTTGACATTTTATTTCCTGGGTGTGTGCCCTAGGTCTGGAGATCTTAAAGGCATCTCGTCTCCACCCGTTACCCTCCCCCCTCACACACACACACACACACACACACACACACACACACACACACACAGCTGGAAGAGGAAACAAAGGTTCTACTTTGTGAAGGTTATTGAGATACGGAGCCTTGGTCAGGAAGGGGTGCTTGGGAGCAGATGGTGGCATCTGACAGGGCCGGGGAAGGAAATCCTCCCCGTATCGCTGTGGACACCGTGATTCCTCGGGACACAGGGGTGCCTGTGTCTGAACCCGGTGTGGCACTGTGGAAGGGGCCACCGAGCTTTGGCCGTGGGCTCACGTGCACGGGAATCAGCAAGGAAGCTCAGGCATCCGGCTGCGAGGGGTTACAGACTGCCTAGAGGGGAGCCGTGGTTGGCATGGGGAATGGAGAGTTTGGGGTGAGTATGTGTGAGCACGTGTGCGTGCGTGTACATAGGTCGGCAGGGAGTTGGACTCTCTTTGGGGTCAACTTGGCCCTTCAGTGGGGTTCAGCCTTGAGTGGGACACTGGGGTGTTTCAGTTCCGGCTGAAAGTGAGGTGTTAACGTACTGTCGTCTGTAGTGAGTGTGTCTGTTTTTGTTTGTTTCTTTTGTTTTTGTTTTCAGTAGGCTTCACACCCAGTGCAGAGCCCAGTGCGGGGCTCGAACTCACAATTCTGAGATTAAGACCTGAGCTGAGATCAAGAGTCAGACGCTTCACTGACTGAGCCACCCAGGCGCCCATGGGTGTGTCTGTTTTCTCAGGGGACCATATTCATGGAGCACTTATAAAATTAGCAGTTCATTAAGAGTGGGCCCACGGTCTCCGGCCACCAGGCAGGACTGGAGAGGGTCAGTGTTAGGAGCACAGGAGCATCCTGAGGTCTGGGGGAGGCCAAAGTGTATGTGGGGAGATTTCATGGAGGGGGGACGTGTGAGGGAGACCTTCGAAATGAATGGGACTTTCACAAATCTAGAGGGACAAGTGGAGCGTCTCTGGCAGAGAAAGGATGTGAGCAAGTGAAAGGTAAGGTTTAGAAGGATGTGTAGGGAAGAGCGATAGAGTGTTGAGGACCGTGGGTTGTCATATCATGGAGGACCTGGAAGGCCTTTCAGTGTTGTTTCTTCTCTATCTTCAGACAGTGAATGGTAAGCACCCTAGCTTTGTCTTTCCTTTGCGTGTATGTGTACGTGTGTGTGAGTAAGGGAATGTCATAGGTTGAAGACCCTGGCAGATAGATCAGAGTTGCATTCAAGGAGTTTATTAGAGGCTGTGGTGGTGGTGTTGCTCTTGGGAGCCATAGCTGTGAGCGTGGGCCTCCAATACACCATCCGGCTAGAGGAGGGACCTCCCTGTCCCGGTGGGGGTGGGGGTGGGGGGCTGGGTGGCCGGGCAGGCACTACAGGGAGTGGAACAATCAAGCCAGGAGGTAGCTCGGGCTGGGCGCTTCTGAGTACCTAGTCTGCAAGTTGTTCCCAGTCCTTGATGGCATCGGGAGCTTGTGTCAAGACGAGTAGCGATGCGACGCTTCCGTGATCAAGAAAGTCCTGCCACGGAAAACAAAGCAGAACAAAACCAAGGTCAGTCGATCTGAATGGTGCTTCGTGATGTAGTTGACTTGTGCTCTGGCACGAAGTCCTCTCCTCGGGCGCTGAGACAGCTTGCAAGCTGGCAACGCTCAGCCGGCCACTTTGAGGGCTCTGCTGTAGACCAGCTCTTCCCGCCATGTGGGAAAGTCGCTCAGGGTCATTTCCCCGCCACCTGCACGTGTGAAGACTTGCAGAGTCTGGAGAGAGGAGCTTTGCCTACTCTGTGCTTTCCTGAAAGGCTTTTCTCCCCTGTTTCCTCCTGGACTGGGGAGGCTGAGTCATCTCGGTGGATCTTGTCAGATTGTTTCTGACCACATACATTTCCTCTTCCCAAATGTCCGATCTTTGTCAGTGGCAAAATATCTGAAATGCTGACAAGGCTCTTATGGACCACATACTATCGTTGCGGAGTCTGTAGGATTGATCCTTCCTAATTATGTTAGTGCTGGGCTATCACTCAAGTTTAGCGATGCTGTCTGGTCGTGTCTAGGAGATTTGTAGGCACCTGTGTTCATCCCCCGTACGGGACGCCACGAAGAACTCCGATACCTTTTCAGCATCTTTCTTGCATGAGACAATGTTATACAACCATCACAAGAAGCTCTTTAATAAATAATCACTTGTTTCTCTAGGTTCTCTGTCTGGGGCCTTGGAAGGGGCATTTCAAAATTTGGGATTGTTTTTTTTACAATTCCTGTTCCTTTTCCCTGTTGTGGAGTCAGAAACCCACTCTCTCCAGCCAGAGTGTTTCATTTCTAGTCCAGGGAATATTCCTCAGAATCGTATGCAAGTTCACTAGGCAGAATTTAATCATTTTTATGTATGTGGCCTTTGGCTTCCCTGTCATTGAGTCTGAAATGAGTGGGCTTCAGACAATCAGAAGGAAAATAGTGAATCTAGAATCACAGACTCGTGAGGGGTTGGAGCTGAAAGGCTGCTGGGCTAGCTCACGATTTTGTCCTGGCTTCGCATCGTCACTTGTGCCGACGGATTCTGAGTCAGGAGTGACTTTCTAGCACCTGTATGTCTTTAAAGCCTGACAGGGGATGCTTATGTTCATCTAGGTCTAAACACCATGCCTGTAATTCTCTCTTAGTCTAGAGAGGGAAAGGAAACTGGGTGGAGAGGCCTTGTTTGTACAGTGAACGCAGGTCTCCCCCATTTGCATTGATGGGAATGTGAACCCAAGCCTTGGGAACAGGACAGCAGAGGGAAAGGCATTGGCCTGTCCAAATATTCCAGCAGTAAACACTTGGATGGAACCTCTGTACCAAGTCCTGTGCTAAGCTCTTAATGCATTGTCTTTTAAAATATCAGCATAATTCCATGCAGTTGACGTAATTATCCTCATTTTTAATATAAGATTAACATGTTTTAAAATGTCTATTTATTTTTGAGAGAGAGAGACAGAGACAGAGAGAGACAGAGAGAGAGCATGCTCGCGCATCAGCAGGGGAGGGACAGAGAGAGAGGGAGACAGGATCCAAAGTGGGTTCCTCACTGTCAGCACAGAGCCCAACGTGGGGCTCGATCCCATGAACTGAGATCATGACCTGAGCCGAAGTTGGATGCTTAACTAACTGAGCCATCCAGGCGTCCCCCCCTCATTTTGTATACGAGAAAACTGAGACCTAGAGAGGTTTCCTAACTTGACCAAGGTGCTGTAGACAGCAGGCAGGAGTCGGGCTGAAGCCAGACCTTCTGGCTGAGAACCTCTGTTCTTCTCTCCCTGCCAGAGAAAGACCACTTGGCGACTTGCAGGGGCCACCTGTGGCTTCCATTGGAAGGGACATTGTATAACGTATGCATGCGAGGTGGTTTGGCAAATTTAATGTAGTTCTTAGTACAAGAGATCTGTAGATGATGAGACAGGGAGGGGAAAGGAGGATTCCAGAGCAAGAAGGGGAGGGAAGTGATAACTGAGTGATGAGCAAGAAGGAATTGACCAGCGGGGACACGGGACAGACAAGGCCGACAGGGGTTTGTGGTTATGTATACTCACAGCTGGGAGGGCACCCCATACCCTGCTGGCCACACGGCAGGGGTGCTTGGGAACACTGTGAACAGCAGGGGCAGGGGAGGCCGACTTCACTTTCCCCAGGAGGATGAGCTTGGTTTGTCTGAATAATTCCACAGGCTGGTAGGGAATCAGACTCACCACTCATCGCTAAGCAGGTGTCATGCCCGGTCCCAGGGGTGAGTCCCTGAGGGAGCAGAGTGGGCAGGGAGACTCAGAGCTGGACCACTGGAGGCCTCCTATGTTTGCCAGATGTCACATCGGTGTAGGTTACTGAGCCTGAGTCTCAGGACTTAACTGTGGCCGTTCCTTCCTCAAAAGGTTGCGGTAATGACAGCGATGGGGTCACGATGTAGAACCAGAAAGCATTCATCAGCATAGAATTTTCTAGAGCACTACAAGCTTGCTAATGGGTAACTTGCTCTCTTTCCGCACCTGCACGGAGTTATTCGAATCTGAAATTTTAATGTTTTATTTTTTTCAAAGGTAAACATAGCATGTTTTATTTATTTATTATTTATTTATTTATTTAAAATATAATTTATGGTCAAGTTGGCTAACATACAGTGTGTAAAGTGTGCTCTTGGTTCAGGGGTAGATGCCTGTGGTTCATCACTTATGTAAAACACCCAGTGCTCATCCCAACAAGTGCCCTCCTCAATGCCCGTCACCCATTTTCCCCTCTCTCCCACCTCCTTCCCATCAACCCTTAGTTCTCTGTATTTAAGAGTCTCTTATGGTTTGCCTCCTTCCCTCTCTGTTTGAAACCACCTCCCCCCCCTCTTCCCTTCCCCATGGTCTTCTGTGAAGTTGCTTTAAAATTATGCATGAATTCATCCAAGTGACTACTATGAGTTTGAGCAAGACAGACCACATCCATCCATTTTCGCTGGTCTGGGATTCAACCCTGCATCCTTCTGCCTATATGTCAGGTGGGAAGAAGACTGGGCCCCCAACCGTATGAAAGAGAATTTCATGCTTACATTGTTTTCTTGCAAAAAAAAAAAAATCTTACCCAAGAACTGGCAGAAAAAGTCATATTAGCACCAGGTAGAAAAAAAAACGAAGGGCCAAATACAATTTCAGATTTTAATTAAAAGATCATTTCTGTGTTCAGCCATCACCACTCTGTCCCTCATTTCAACATTTAAGATGAAAAGGGAAGGGTAACTCTACTTCCCCAGTACGATGGCACTCAGGATCCTCCAGAGGGTAATAGCCGCCGATCGATTACATGGTCGACTTGTTGAGCGTAATGGAAGCCATGTACTCAGGTGGCGAGGCACCGCGAATTTTAATCGGAAGCTCTTGGCGAAGCATTTTATCCAGGCTGAAATTGAAGTGATCCTGCGCTTTTCGTGGACTCTTTGCTCTTGATTTATAAAGGGAGATTAAAGCGAGAAGCAGTGAAGTAATGGTTTATGGATTCATAGACGAGGGGTGGGGCACAACACGGAACGGAAGGAACATTCATCCGAAGTCACGAGACCCGGAGCTGAGTCCTGACCGCAGGTGCTAACTGCAACTTTAAGGAGGCGGCATGCCCTCCGTCAGCTCCAGGGTCCCGATTTACGAAACGGATGCATCACCTCCTGTCCTGTAACCGTGCTGGAAGGGGAGGGTCAAACGTTGAAAGGGAAGGACGCATACTGGTTTAGGAACTGCACCCTCCTCGTGTATTTATTATTCTGTTATCCTCGGTGGTAGTCATGGCAGTTGGGAAGGTGGAGCTCTGTTCTCGCGGGAACCCCAGGCGGGAGGCAGGATGTATGATTCGGGTTTCTTGTCACCCCGAAGAGCATCACCCCCCAGTGGGTGCAAGGTGGAATTTAGTTCCTTTCCTGAAGAAACTTCAGGTTCACTTGGCAGAAGTCACGTGGAGAACACAGCACGTGGCTTGGAGGCATCCTGCACCGCACGGTGCGGCTCCTGCCGAGTTAACCCAGAGCCACAGGACTAGGGCTGGCCCGCATCCCTCGTCCCTGCACAGAGGCAATCCCGTACATGCTGGGAGGCGCATTCCAGAGGGAGCCCTGCCGTCCGGCCCTCCATTCCTTCGGGCAGTGTCAGGCAGCCTCGTGTAGGGGAGGAGAGGACAGAACCCTCTCTCAGGGTCCGGTGTCCAAAGCCACTGCTGCCAGGCTGGGGGCTCCTGGTCCCGTGGGAAAGCAGCGGCAATGGTGATGCATCTGCAAGATGGTTATTACTGCCCCCAGCCCATGGGGCTGCCAACAGGACTGCAGGTGCACAGATAAGCCCGAGAATGGCCTGATTCTGGGGAAGAGAGTCCCCCCGGTGTCTGAACCCTAATCAGCAGGAGCTAGGTCAGAGCAGCAAGGTCTTCCGGCCCCTTCTGCAGCCCTGATGCACCTGCCTGGCCCGGGGCCTCCGTGGCGGGCCGCTTATTCAGAGGCCAGACAGAGCAGGGAGTCAAGCCCTTGTTTCCTTTCTGGAATCGTCAAGCACACCAGCCCAGCAGAGACCCAGTGACGTGGAGCTGCCCAATGGGCTCTGATGCACAGACCCCGGGGTGATGTCCCCTCTGAGGGGCTTGGCGCTCACCTGCCTAGCCCACATTCACTTCGCTGCTGGCCCCCGCCCCCACCGTGATGCTAAAGCACGTGCAGATCTTAGGCGTAGCCAAATGGCCCATATGCTCATTTGTTATGGACCTTTCTCTAGGACTTCCTGGATGGCATGAACCCACCCAGTTATCCACCTGGGTTTCCAAGAAGTAAGGGCATTGCCGGGGAGAGACGATGCAGGGTTGGCTTCGTGTGAAAGGTGCCAGGCCAGCCAGAAGGCAAAGAAACTAATGTCAGGTCTCCTGAGACCAATGGGTCACCGATGTAGTGACCACACACTGCTGAGAAAATGACCAGAAAGAGGGGAAGGGTCTCTGCATGAGTCCACTGACTTGGCTAAACCCAACAGGGAGACTTGGAGTCAGCAATGGCTCGCTCCTATGTTGGTGGTGTGGGTCCAGTTGTGTCCTCCAAGTTCATATGTTGAAAGCCCAGCCCCCCAGGAGCTCGAATGTGATCTTATTTGGAAATAGTGTCATTGCAGATGTAATTAGTTAGGATGAGGTCACTCTGGACTAGGGTGGCCCTAATCCAGTAAGACCAGTGTCATTATAAAGAGGGGAAATTTGGATACAGATGCATAGGGAGAACCCCATGGGACGATGAGGGTGGGGGTGGGGCGATGCTTGTGCAAACCAGGGAGCACCCAAGACCGCCAGCGCTCAGAGGCTGGGAGACAGCAAGCGTCTTGCTCACAGCCTCACAAGGAGCCAGCCCTGTGCACACCTGCATCTCAAACTCGTGGCCTCCAAACTGTGAGACACTAAGTTTCTGTCGTTTGCAGCCACCCAGTGTGTGATGCTTTGCAACGGCAGCCCCGGAAGGTGAATGCGGCAGGCTGGTGGGTTTTCAGTCTCTCCCCTGCTTGAGAATAGCGTTAGCGGAGTGAGTTAACAGACGTCTTAGTTTTATCCCAGGGGTCAGGATGGCGCAGCGGGTGGAATCTGGGACTCGGCCGGAGGACCTCGGCTTGCTTGGTCAACAAATAGTTGCGGCTACCTTTTCAAACGGGCACACAGTGGTGCCTAATAAGTGAGACGGGAACAGAGTGGAAGCTATGTGAGATTGGGGAACTAATGTAGGAAACAAAACACATGCTGTTGATGCTACCATGTGGGAAATACTGCTCATGTATTCACGCACTCACTCAAGTACATGCTAGGAGGCGTGATGCTGTTCTGGGCTTAGCGAACACAGCAGCGCCCACACACACAGGAGACCTGCCTTCGAGGTTCAGAGGATAAACAGTAAAAAAGTAGATGCTATGGCTGTCAGTGGTAAGTGTTAGGGAGGAAAACTAACTCAGAGGTAGGGAGGGTGGCAGAGATGGGGGGTTGACATTTTAAGTAGGGGCATCAGGAGAAGAAGAGGGTACTTGGGGGGCATCTGGCCTGTGCTTGAGCAGGAAGGAGCTGAGGACAGTGCCAAACAGTGTGATGTGTGACCTTGCCCACATCAGCTGGTGTCCTGGAGCGCTTCATCCAAATCAGCCTCGTTGCCTTTATCCCCGGAGTGGGTGCCTCCCCTGTCATACCTGCCTCACCTGCCTCACCTGCCCCACCTGCCTCATCTACTCACCTATCACCCCTGTCTTACCTGCCTCGCCTACCTCACCTATCACACCTGCTTCACCTGCCTTAACTGCCTCACCCTGTCCCAAGGCCATGAGGCATACAATGACTTGATGGATGAGAACGTGCCCCATTTAAATGTCAGTTGCCACGAGAGCACCACTTTGACATTTGATGGAAATAAATGAAAATGTTAGGAGGCAATGGCAGAGACCTGAGGCTTTTCTGAATATTTGAGTCCAGGTAAAATAATAGAGCCCGAGGGAAGTTCAAGCGAGTAATCAGATAAGGGAAAAAGTCGGCAGCCTGTGATCCCAAATTAAACTATCTGCTTGGAGACCTGGCAGGCCATGCCCAGAATGGATTCTGTGAGTCCGGGTGAAAAAATGTCAATGCGGCAAGTGCTTACTGAATTCCCCGTGAGCTGTGGAGAGTCTGAAAGAAACAAGGTGGGAGTCTAGAGTCTTAGGGGAGACCCCTTTAAAAGACAACAGAACAACTCAAAACTTTGGCCTCACCTGTGTCCACATGCCAGACTCCAGGGTGGGGAGGGACATCCTTCTGGAAGGCACAGAGGGGAGGACACGGCAGCTTTCGTAAGTCCACATGTGGTCTTCACAAAGGCACCTGGAGGTGGGTGTTGATCTTTGAGCCCAGGTTTTCCATCTGTAGAATGAATTTAAGTGCCTTGCTCAAGCTGATATGTCTCATAAGAGGCAAAGTATAGATTCACATACAGATAAGGCCTGTCCAGGTCATTCAACCGGACTCAATACACCGAGTATAAGAAATTGAATATAAGGGACAGGAGCCTAAGAAGTGAAAAATAATTCAACATGTAGGCCAAAAGAACATCGCAAACAAGAATTTTCCCCATAATTTCAGAATTTTTAAGATAGGTTTATGGAAGTTTGGCTTTTAGTTTCTGTGCTCATGCATAGCCTGTCTATTGGGTAAACCAACATGGTGGACGGATGGGACTTGAACTTGTGGGTGGGGTATGTGTCTGTGTGGTAGCACAGAAGAGATGGGACGGAAAGGACAGGGTTCGGGAGAGCTTGGCATGCAGGGGCAGTGCGGGTTGGGATGAGAAGGGGGAGGTGATAGGTCATGGTCATCGAAGGGAAGGCATGGGTCTGTATACAGGCTGCACAGAGCTGTTCTTTCTGGTCCAAATACTGTTTCCCCAGCAGGTAATTCAGGTCAAGGTGGCAGTGGGGGTACGTCTTCGTTTACTCGGATAGGAATGTCTCAGGACATTACTTAGGGATTACATAATATTATAGTACCTCAGTTCATTCGTTCATTCATTCATTCATTCATTCATCACCCTCCAGGGCCGTGACAGTCTTTGGCTCGGGACCCTGGTCTAGCCATTCGTTTATAAATAGCTCTGAAAGTGTCCCCTCTGTAATAACACTACTTTCACCTCACCGTCCGTTGTGGAATTTGCTGGTTGATTCCTGGCCAAGATGTCCCTTTTCTTTCCTAAAAGGAAGTCAGATTTGGTTCAAGTGTTTTTATCCCTTCATCTCATCATCCAAGTTCTGCAGAGAAAGGGGACCCCCACGCGAGGGGTGGGCCCTGATTAACCCACACCTCATTGTTCTTCTCCTCGCCCCGTGATTGGTTGAGTGAAGGATATAATTCTGGCCAATGGGACACAAGGCGGGAGGGGGGGGCGGTTTCCAGAAGTTTCTCACTCGTGTGGGAAAACTGCTAGAAACTACCAAGGTCTCTTCATAGCCATTCTGAGGGAACATTCTGCAGCCTTTCCTGCTGCATGCACAGGAGGGGAACTGGCCTCTTCCTGTAAACAGCGGGAGAAGCGGAGGGCAACTGAGCCCTTGGATGTCTGCCCCACCTGTCATCTCTGAATTGGCAAGCCAAGTAACTTCCCGATTGTTGGTTCCATTTGGATTCCATTTTATCCCATTTGCCGCCGGAACTATTCTAACGTCCATCACCCTTGGAATAGATTGGTAGTTTTTTTGTGCCCCATGCCTAAAATACTCCGAATCATTTCTTCTCTGTGCCGTACGTAAGGTCGGAGAATAAAGGACAGCTTGAGTTCTCCATTCGACTCCAAGAGCCTGGCATAGAATCAGACGTAATCTTAACAGTTGGGAAAGTATAAGATCTCTCCACTCACTATGTGTCCGTCTGAAGAGCAAATCCTCTGGATTTGGAAGAAAGGAGAAAGAATTGTGGGTTTCGTGATGCTACTAGAAATTGTACACAGACTGGATTAAAATATCAGCAGCCCTGACTTTTACAATTCCACCAGTAATTTCTAAGGCAATAGTAAAACCTCTCAGTCAAAAGTAGGTTTAGTTCTGAAAACTAAGGGTATGTGTATGTGTGTTTGGGCAGAGAGGTAGACAGAGATGTAGGTATCATCCCCCAAAGAAGTGCAATTGAAATTAGGGTGCTTGTAAACCATAAAAGGTTGGGAATATCTAACAATTACTTGAAAACTAGCTAATCTCCTGGTTCATTAAAAAAAAACAAATGGCTCTGCCTTCCTGGAGACTTCTCAGTTGAAATACTCATTTGTAGAACACAAAGCAGATTAAAAGCTATGAAAGCCATTCTTTCTGGTACGAGGACTTTCTGCGGTAGATAATTCAGGTCAAAGTGGCAGCACAGGTGTGTCTTTGCAAAGATAAAATTAGATTTTCTCGTTGCTGTTCTTAAAAACGGGGACGTCATATTGTATTTCATTTTTTCCCATTATGGACTCCAGGAGCTGATGGCTGCACTGGTCATGAAAAATGCCAGCAAGCAGTTTTATTTATTTATTTTTTACTGCTTCTGAAACAGCCCGCGAGGATGTTAAGTGACAGGTGCCGAGCACGGCGGGGGTGGCAGGGAGCCACAACGCCGCCGGGAATCTGTGCTGCAATTCGTTGCTGTTGCAAGTTCCGACGCCCCACTAACGGTGCCCACGTAGGAGATGAGTCAGTCCCCGTGGACGTTTCAGCCACGAGCTTGTGTGCCAGTGAGGGAGTTGTGCAGGCGAACATGCCTGCTGTGAGTACAGACAAGAGAAAGGGCAGGGGACCGTCCGTGCCCTCAAGGAAGCCCCATGTCCTCAAAGCTAAGACAGCCTGTGGGTTTGGGGCGGTGGCTCCCCATTGGCAGACCCAGCGCAGACCCCTTGTGGCCAGTCGTCCACCGGGGGAGGTGAAAACGTGAATGCCGCACCCTCGTGATTGCTTTCTGTTCCCCACGAAAGGCTCTCTCGCCTCTCTCCCTCCTGCTCCAGACTCAGAGCAAATCCTAATTGGAAACTTTTCCACGCATGCCGACCATTGTCAAAAGCATATTTAAAAGGAGCCTCACGCTAAGGTTTCTTTTTGTTTTATTTCTTATCATATACAATACAAAGAACAGCTATGCTCAATTCTGGTGGAGTTGATTTCCGGTTCCACATCAGAAACTCTTTAAATTTGCCATGACTGCTTAATCTTAAATCCCTGGGGGATGTTTTAATCCAAAATTCAATCAAAGTGAGAAAGCTCTCCGGGCAATGTGGCCTTTTACGTCAATCCCATTTTATATATATACATATATAGATCGCTCAGTAAATGAAACGAGAGTGAGAGACAGATCATATATTGCATCAAGGATACGGGTAATCCGGATGATGTATGGTTGAGCCCATTCCTCTCTCAGATAAAAAATGAATTTTACATTAAACCCAGAGGCACTGGGAGACCTCACTGATGATCACCGCACCTCCCTTTCAGCTGGGAACAGGTGATCCATACTTTCTCTTCCCTGGAAGATGGAAACCTGTGTTTAGCTTTTAATACGAATGCAAATGATTTTGCTTTGTAACACAGGAAACGAAAACAAGGTGTCTCAGTGGGAGGTGGGGAGGGATGGGATTAGGATCTGTTGGGAGTCATCTGACCCTGGGGACGGAGGGACATTTCAGACTGGGCCAGAGACATACGCCATGGGAATAAGCTTCTTGTTGGATTTATTCCTTCAGAACTAAGCCACCTTGTGTTCCTTCTGGCTGTTTTCACCAATGAAGGGGAAGGTAGACCTGTCTGTTAATCGCTAGACAAGACTTTGAGCATCAACTTCCTACTCAACGACTTCTCCCTCTGGTCTCGCCAAGGCCTGTATTGTTCGCGTACTGAGCACAGAGTCCCAAATTCCACCCACCTCATGGTGCCCCCTAGTCCAGAAAGCTCGCGAAGTATGAGATCACGACCCGAGCCAAAGTCAGACGCTTCGTGGCCTGAGCCACCAGGCGCCCCTGTGCTTATTTTAAAAGGAAGCACAGCCGGAATGAAAGTAGGCTAAGCTTTTAAAAAGAAGACCCCAGAAAGCGTCTGTTGTATTTACCGGGTGGAACACAGTTTTTGTCGAGAGAGAAAGGGGGCAAGACGTTTGATGGGGAAGAGGCATCCACATTTCGAGGCTTAGCAAGCGAGATACAATTTTTGGAGAATGTGACAGTTTTCTGGTTTAGCGATGGTCCCAGGTGGAGCCTCATCTGCGTTCATCGCTGGGATTGGAATGTGACCACGTCCACCTGCAAGACAAGGGGGGCTGGGCCACTGGGTGGCCACCTGCAGGGAGGTAAGAGGTCTCCTGAACCTTGCTCACTCTCTTCCAGCTGCCTCTCGGGTGAGGAAGGAGGGGTGCAGGGCACAGGATGAGCCAGACCTCTTTTCCCTCCCACACAAACCTGTTGAGGTCCTGGGATGAGAGAATTAAGTTAAACGTCATTTCACCCTTATTCCTGCAGCCCAGGGTGGGGGACAGCCTCAGGCTTCCCGGCAGGAACCTTCCTTAAACTACTGTCTCTTCTTCCCTGGCAGCTGGAAAATTCCTCTGGTCCCTGAACAGACTGTGTGGTCACCGATATTCAGGAATGAAGGGCCCAGGCTCCAGAGTCAGTGTCCCTAGATTGACCCAGAGGCAACAGTTCACAGACCTGGGTTTGTCTGGTTTCTTCTCTGCCGTCACAGCATCAGCCGGGGCTCAGGAGCAAGCCATGCCAATGGCAGCGGGGACGTAGGAACCCTTCCCAGACTGTTCCTGCTGTGCTCCTGGGCTGAGGTAAAGGCGGGATGCTTGACCATAGGGTACCAAGTGGCTGTGTACCCGGAGCTTCCCAGCATGAGCTGAGCTCAGTGAGACCTGCTGAGTCCCGAGGGCAGACGAGCCCAGCAACGACTCACCGTCGTCTGGAGATGGTACGTGTGGGACGAGCCCGAGCAGGGCCAGAGGCGTGAGCAGGTGTCCCAGACCACCCAGCGTGGTGTGCTAGCTCCTCCGGCAGCTAGTACCTGGGGCCATCCGCGGGGGTCCCGTATGACTCGCTGAAGGAAGAGAAAGGTCAGCCCCTGGTTTTCAGATGGGTTGGCTCATATTGGGCACAAGCCCAAGGTGGATGGAGTTGTATTGCAGCCACACCTGGGCGACAGCTGCCAGGCAAAGCCTTGCCGATGGGCGGTATTGAGTCCACCTGGTGACCTGTCCACTTGTGTGGAAGGAGAAGTGGCCCGAGGCGAAATACATACATGTCCTCCTGGCCGGTAGCAAATGGCCTGGGCTGGGGGAAATTTTGTTTCCCATCATCTCGAGCCTGGCCTTTGCAAACGTAGAGATCTTGGCCCCCAAAGGGGTAGACCCTTTCTGGGAGGCATGGCGAGGGTCCCATCGGGCTTTGGACTCCTCGTGCCCGGAGGGTAGCAGGAGAGAAGCGGGGGTCACTGCCTTCGCCAGGGCGAATGGCCCCGACCGGCAGGTCTACGGCTGTCTCAGCAGACCAGGCAGGGAGAACACGTGTGGAAGCTGGTGATCTGCGTGGGCACCTCTCAGTACCGCCTTGCCCACTCGGGGCCGCAAGTGGGCAAGGATGGCAACGCTGGCTTCAAATGCGAATGGTTGTCAGGGGCTCAGGCCCCTCGGGAAGGGACACAGGAGTCATACCAGGTGTATTAGGTTCCAACTTACCACCAAGTGGGGGGCTTGGAACAGCACAAGTCCATCCTCTCAATGTGCTCGGGGCCAGAGTTTGAATCAAGGTGTCCTCACGGCCACGTTTTCTCTGAGTGCTCAAGGGGAGGACCTGTCTTCACCTCTTGCAGCTTCTAGGGGTCCCAGCAACCACTGACTTGCAGACACCTCAGTGCAACCTCTGCCCCGGTCTCCACATGACCTTCTCTGTGTGTCCCCTTCTTGCAAGAACGCAGTCACACTGGACTTAGAGCACACCCGGCTCAGCGTGATCTTCTGCAGAGACCTGTTTCTAAAGAAGTCCACATTCACAGGTGCCTGGAGTAAGGACCTCAACGTACCTTTTTGGTGGGCACACTTCCAACCACAACACCGGCTGAGCCACCGAGAGCAGCGGGGGTGATGGCCGAGGGGGAGGGGAATTTGTAAATGATCATGAAGGAGGAAGATGTGTACCATTTGCACCCCAAGGCCGACTGCAGTGACAGGACATGGACTGTCCTCCGCTTCTTAGTCCCCCCCAGGAGAAGCCCGGTGGCACCTCGGAGGGTCTGCTTCCTGACCACGGATGGAGGGGCAGTGGGTAGACACAGCCACTGTGGAGGTGCCCCACCGGTACAATCTTCCTTCTGGAGAGAATGGTTCCACAGTTGGCTCGTGGCGTCCGGGCGTAAGAGGCTTTGCTGAGCACGGTGAGGGTGAGCGTAGGGAGAGCCTTGCATTTCTGCCCGACGCTTCTGGTGGAGAGTGTTTGCCCTGAAGCTCCCCATCAGCTCGGCAGAGACTTATCAGGTCTACCTCACAATTGGAGAGGATACTTAGTCTTTCTTCCTGTCTCCTTCGTCTTGCATGGGCAGCCTGCCCCCCCTGCACCCCCATAAACCTCTTGCACCCTAACTCTACCTCGGCATGCGCTCCTGGAGGACAGGGTCAGGTGGCCATGATGAGGTTGGGGAAGGAGCCAACCTGCACACACGTGGTTCCTTATGTCCTTCCCAGCGTCCTCCACTGACCGCACAAACCCTCTCCCTGGCTCTCTCCCTTCGCTCTGTCCTCTTTCTCTCTCTCTTGATTCTCTGGGCGTGCGATTCTGTCCCACAACAGAGAAAGATGCCACACCAAATGATTATTCAGTTGAGGTTTGTGACCACTGAAGACAGAGGGAGAAGTCTGTGTGATATGAATGCAAAGTTCAAACACACCCTCCCTGTTGCTTAAAGTTCTTTATTCAGTCAACATATCCCTTGGGGAGTCATCCCAGTTAAGAAATTCCTTCCCTTGGACACAAACATCCCTGGAGGGAATAAAGTCTGGTGCTTCTGTTACCAGTAACGTATACTTAGCGTGAATGCAAGTTTAATCCAGAGGCAAAAATCTAGACCCATAAAATAAACCATACGGTAGACAGGATGTGCTGACATCTTGGTGATTGTCACTGTTTAGATGGGTGGGATTTAAGAAAACAAATTTGAATACCGTCATGCTACTTTGCGCTGGCTGCCTCGATCGCTACCTGGTAATGGAACTGAACTGACTTCGGAGCGCGCCAGGAGTGCCCTGTGGTTATTCACTGTGGGTGGAGAGACCAACAACCATGACCTTCTCCATCCTACACACTGTCCTTAGCTCCCTGTTGTTTGAGCTCCCAGAGCAGAATAAAGTATATTGTGAAGACAACAAAAATGAAATCACTGAAATGATGATATGCGGCCCGAACTCCAGTGACAACATGACAGCTCCATTGTATCCTTTCTGGTTCCATACTTGGGATGGGTAGACTGAGAGCGCCCTGTGATTGGTTCCCTGATCTGTGATCTTTATGGCAGGAAGGGACGAGGAGGGAGATTTTGAAGCCCACTCACTTTTGGGGTAACTTCGTTGATTAGCATCACCCAAAATAACGGATGCTGGATGCCAGGACGAATCATATGCTGATGAATTCACCTCTCCGGTCCCTGTGAGAGCAAGAGACGTGGCAGGTGATGGTAGGCAGCCACTAGCTCAATCCGGTGGTCACCCCATCCCAGGGGTCGTGCCAGTCAGGGGACCTTCACGGGAGGGGAGCAGCACAGCGTCTGGCTTTTGATACGTGGTTGCTGACCTACAGATGTTTTCTTCCCTCCCCCTCCATTTTGACTAGATTTATCGAGGTATAATTCACACATGGTACAATTTACTCATTCAAAGTGTTTAATTCGGGGGCGCCTGGGTGGCTCAGTCGGTTAAGCGTCCAACTTCAGCTCAGGTCACGATTTTACGGTTCGTGCGTTCGAGCCCCACGTCATAAACTCACAGATGTGTGCGACCGTCACCCCAGTCACTTTTGGAACATTTTCATCATCTCAAAAAGACGCCCTGTACCCTTTAGCCTCCCATCTCCCTAGGCCCCCTCAAGCCCTAAGAATCCACTATTCTGCTTTCTGTCTCTGTGGAGTTCTCTGTTCTGGATTTTGCACAGGAACGGAGCCATGCAGGGTGTTCCTGTGTGACAGCTTCCTTGCACTCAGCATGTTTTCGAGGTTCATGGTTCATCCATGCTGCAGCGTGTGTCCGTGCTTCATCCTTTTTTACTGCTTGGATAGCCTTCCATGGCCTGGATGTGCCACCCTTGGTTAGCTGTTTGTCAGTGGTTGGACACTTGGGTCGTTTCCACCCTTGCTATTATAAACAGCACGTTATCATGAACATTTTTGTACAGGTTTTTGCAGAGATGTGTTTTCATTTCTCTGGTACACACCTAGGAGTGAGACCAAATACTTTCTTTTTGAGTCATCAGTAAGGAATTTAAAAATTAGCTTATCTTCAGAAACTGGGGTGGTGGTTCTCATTCTCTGTTTTGCCCCAGAGCTATGTGGACTCTTCAGTTGCTTGTAATATCGTTCATGGAGACCTTGAACATCTCAGCGTCCCGCACGATACCGCCCTGGTCCATAATATTGATGACAGCGTGCTAATTGGGTCTGATGAACAGAAAGTAGCAATTTCCCTAAATGGCCCAGTAGCTCCCCTGGGATCCAGAAGGTGAGAGACAAAACCCTGTCAACATTTGGGGGCGGGGTCTGCCATGTCAGTGCAGTTTATGGGGGTCCGACGCCTGGGACATGCCGGGATTCCTCCTGTAAGGTAAATGAGAAATTTTGAATCTCGACAAACATATTGCTGAGAAAGAGGCACTGCGCTTGGCATGCGTCTTCAGGTTTTAGAAGCAGCACATACTACTCTGAAGAATACTCCTGCCCCACAAATTGGGTGGATGGGAAGGCTATCGGTTTCAACAGAAGCAGAGCGAGAGGGCTCGGCAGAGAGTCCAGATCGGGGGGCAAGCTGTCTTGCCACTTGAGCCACCGAGCCTGGCAGGTCTGGTGGTGGGAAGGGGTGGTCATACCAGATTAGGAAGCTCTGTGAGCCTCACAAGCGTGGTAGAAGGGCTGTGCCGTAGGGCCCTAGCAGCAAGGTGACACCTTCTAGTGGAGAAGCAGCTCCCCAAGGGTGAATTGGCGTCAAGTTGCCCTTTACTGTCATGCCTTTGAGTCAAATAATCGGATCCGTCCCCAGACCAATGACTACCATGCATGGGCTAGACCCAAGGGGGTGTGGCAGCCCGAGGGGCAGCTTGGACGGACCTCTGTCCAGTGGGAGTGCTTTATGTTGGACCCAATCAGACACTTGCTGATAAAGACTATGATTCTGGAAACAAATATGAGGTATATCCCACTAGCTTATGCTGCTCATCTGTATCCCCAGGTCTCCTTGAGGTAGGAGGCATGTCCCAAGTTTCAAAGTGACTGTACAGCTAAGGAAGAGACAATATTCTGTTCCTTTGTGTCTTTTCCATGAAACACTGGTCTCGATGGTGAGCTGGGCACTTCTCTTTACTGACTTAGAGGTAAACCGGCTGTATGACCCCGGACAGGAAGTCTCTGCAGGCGTCTTGCTGGTCTTGGTTGAAACCTCCGCAAGATACAAGGTCTCTTCATTTCCTAGGAGGAGGTGTAATCAACATTCAGTTGAGTCCCTATTTATGTGGAGCCAGTTCCAGTTTGCATATAGCTGTACTGGAAATTACGTTTGTACTATCGTCAAAGTTGGCTTTCTTGGGAAAGCAAAGACATGGTATTGGCTAGAACTCTTTTTCACAAGTGACCTCAACTTTAAGTGCCTTAATTAAACAAAGATAATCGGTTGGGTGACTTAACCAAAGCCGCCAGGGATAGATTCAGGCATGGCTGGATCCAGGAGTTCACTTAACAAATCCATTCAAAGTGTCTCCCTTCCCATTTCCCTCCTGTCTCCGTTTACTTTGAAGACTATTTTTGTAGATTTTGGCTCTCGCAAAATGTGGCAGGTCTAGACTATCGCTAGCTCTGTCACTGTTAACAAATCCAGCAGGAGGAGGATTTTGTTGCCCCAAACTCCACCATCATGTCCCTGAATTGGAACTGGATTGGGTCCTGCAGCATCCTGCCTAGGGAACTGAGTGGTTTGTCTAGGCCTGGGCACATGTTTGCCCCTGGAGCAGCCACATCGAGGGACACAGACCTGGAGAAACATGGTGCCCAAGAAGTCAACTCGCCATTTATCAGAGAAAGAGAGAATGAATCCCAGGCAGGCAGACGCATCAGCTGTGTTGGGAAGGCTATATCTTTAAGCCTAAGCAAATTAATAATGATCATAATTCCCTGGGGAATGCTCATCTTATTTCAGAAAAACTGCTTTCAAGCAGCAGCTTTTGACTCTAATCAGCTTGCTAATTATAATTATTTTCATTAAAGCAGGTGCTCAGAAGCTTTCCGCTTGGCAACACATTGTTAGTGGCTTGAGTTATTGCATGTGGTAGGGAGCTTTTAAAGTTATATTTCTTGCTGAGTATTTGATCAATAACTTGAAGCAATTAGGGGCAAGTTCCACCTTAATGGAGTTTTGCTATATCTCCATTACTTTTCATTCTTTTATTCTGTGAATAGCAAGGTGCTCAGTGGCTACCTGTGTTGGGCTTGACTCACATGCTGGTGGTGATGTTACTATGACTATGTAAATCCTATGTAGAACTGGGCTTTGTGGCATAGTACGGTTTCTATTCTTTCTGATATAGCCTGCCTGCCTGCCTTCCTCCCTCCCTCCCTCCCTTTCTTCCTTCCTCTTTCCTCGTCATCTTTCTCTTCCTTCCTCCTTCTTGTTCTTTCCTTACTGCTGTAGGTACTTATCACTAATTCAACCCCAAATTCTCTCCATATTGTGTAAATCTCCTCTCAATATGTTCATGTGCGTTTGACAGTGTATCACTTTTGTCTTCTTGAAGAAATCTCTCCTGGGGTCTTCTCCAGGTGGGTATCATCACCTTTCTCTTGTTGATAAGAAAGGAGAAGAATGAAGTTCAGAGCCAGAGGAACAGGTAGTGAATGGCTGGGGATCTTACCCGAGTCCTTGAAAATGCACACACTTATGCCAGGAGTTAACTTTCTGTTAAATATAGCCATTCATTCTGCTTTTGTCTTTTCTTATAAACCAAACTGTCTCTAAGTATGTCAATATTTGGCATCCTGTCAATTCCAAATCCCTATTGATTTCACCCATATCTTCTGCTGGATGGTTGGTGATGTGAATACTGACCACAAAGTGCCTTCTTGATATTCAAAGATGAATTTCATCACTCTCCAGTCATTTATGAGTGGGGAAGAAGATGTTTGTCTTTTCCTGGTGCATTTGTAATTCACATGTATGGCAATTTCATATAAATCAGAATATTTGATTTCCAGTGATGTTTTCCTGCTCATACATCCTAAATGGGAAAACGAGACACTGCCCATAGAATTATAATAACTTCAAAAACCTTAAAAAAATTTTTTTTACATTTATTTATTTTTGAGAGACAGAGAAAGAGCACGAGTGGGGGAGGGGCAGAGAGAGAGGGAGACACAGAATCCGAAGCAGGCTCCAGGCTCGGAGCTGTCAGCACAGAGCCCGACGGGGGGCTTGAACCCACGAACCGTGAGATCATGACCTGAGTCAAAGTTGGATGCTTAACCGACTGAGCCACCCAGGCGCCCCACTTCAAAAACCTCTTTACGGTGCTTGACTCATTCAGAACCGAGTCACCTGTAGCATTGCACATGGGCCTCAAACAGCTCTCTAAGGTAAGAGGGGGGTGGTATTTTTCCTTAGATTCAGAGACATTAATTGGCCCAAATTCAAGTTTATTCAGTGCCTGAGATCACAGTACTTCTGCTTTCAGTGTTTGGACCTCAAAGAACCCTGATGTGGACACTGTCCCTACACCTACTTCCTCAAAGGTAGAAGAGAAACCCACGATGTATTACTGTCCCCCACGCCTGCCTCCCCGCTGACCCCCCCTGGGGTGGCTGTGCTTGAGGGTGACCTTGGGCCAAGGACAGAGGAGGTCAGCCTCTGCAGAAAGATAGAGCTCCTTTGACCAAGGGTGTTGAAAACAGTGAGGCACAGGGGGCTGAGCCAGAGTGGCTTTGTTTCAGAAAGTGTTGGCTGAATGTGAGCTTAAAAAAAAAAGGACATAAAATCTCATAACATGACATTAACTACTCTGAGTGTATACTTCCCTGGCGTTTAGCATGTTCATGACATTGTGTGACCGCCACCCCTTTTCAGTTCCAAACCAGTATCATCGCACCGGTCTGCTTTTTGTCTCTGTGGTTTACCTAGTTTGGATATTTCCTGTAAGCGGGGATCGTAGGATGATTGGTGTTTCACGACTGGTTTCTTTCACCCGGCGTCATGTTCTGGAGGCCCGTCTATGTTGTGGCATCCATAAGGACTTCATTCCTTCTTATGGCTGAGAAACATGGCGTGCCATGGACATCTCCCATTTTGTTTACCCGTCTCTCCAAATGACGCTCACTTGGGTCTTCTCTCCCCTTGGCTACTGTGAATGGCGGTGCTGTGATCATGGCTGTGCATGTGTTTGAGTCCCCGTTTTCACTTCTTTTGGGTATTATACACTTGAGAGAGGGATTTCTGGATCGTATGGTAATTCTACGGTTAATTTCCTAAGGAGCCTCCAAGCTGTTTTCCACAGCGGTTGCCCCGTGTATGATCCCCACTAGCAGTGTGTGAGGCTTTCCATTTGTCCACACCCTCCCCAGCACTTATTATTTCCCGTTCTTAAAAGTCATTATAGCCATCGTAGCAGGGGTGAAGCGGCATCTCATCGTGGTTCTGATTTGCATTTCTCCAGTGAATGGCCTTGAGCGGCTTTTCACGTGCTGGTGGCCATTCGTATATTCTCTGGATGCAGAGTTTTCACCATTTTGGGAAGCGTTCCTAGGATCTTAGAAACCCCACAAAGCCCCCACACTGTGCTCTTCCCCCAGTGACCCATGAGTAGATGCAGGGTAAGGGGCAGGTGGGTGGTCGGGAAATAAAAGAACCAGGTCCTGATACTTCCCTCTACTCTGTCCTGCTTTGCTCTTCCCGGACAGGCTGCTTTTGAAAACATTATTCTGCACTGGCAGGACATCTTGGCTTTTCTAAAGCCCGTGCACTATTTTCTCTGACTCTTTGGGGACCTGGCATCCTTCCAAGGAGCAGTAGGCTGAGGACGGAGCGGGTACAGCTGCGCCGTGTAATGAAGTCTGGGTCCCTTGAGCTGCCCACGATATTGCCTCAATAAAGGGAACTTCCGAATTCAGGCTGTAGCTTTATTCTGCATCCGTTTCCGTCTCCTCGTGGGAAACTTCAATGCTATTTAGCTCTTCCTGAGTCTTGAGCCAACAGTTTTACACAAACCGTGAATTTGCTATGGGCCAGCACAGGGTGTCTGCCCGGCCTCAGATGGATAATGCACATAAAACCCAAAGTTAACTACCACACTTGGGACATGACACGCCCCTACTTAAAACCCCCCCAGGGGCTATCCCTTTCAATGATGCATGAATATTCCTGCAAGGCCTACATGCGAGATGTGGCCCTGCCCACCCCCTCCACGGCTTGTACCTTTCTAGGCCCCATCACGCTGGTCCCATCATATCGGGCCCCCACATCACGTCATCATTTTGATTATCAAAAATAATATGCCTCTTCCTTTGGTTACTGTTAAGGAAAAATGTATGCCAACATTTGTTAGAACAGCAAGGAAATTTTATTGAGGACCCACGTGATGGGTGTCAGGGCTCATGACTGGGAGAGCAGTTGGGCTCATCTCCAAACACAAGAACAAGTGGGGATTTATGGGCAAGCAGCAGTTTTGGGGGGTCGGTGGATGGAGAGTAAGAGGAGACGTCAAGGGTTGGGGGGCCCCAGCTACACTGACCTGACAGGATCCTTGCTGCAGGCAGGCCAGGGTGACCAGATGTCAAAGGTGAGGGATTCCCTTTCAATGAACTTAGCAGGATTCTTGCTAAAACGGGCCTCCGTTGGCCCAGCAAAGATGGGGCCAAAGGGCAAGTTCTAGTTGAAAAGGGGACAGGAGGAGCCAGACCAGTCTGATGAGAGAAAGCCTTTGGCGTTCCTCATTGTACAGATCCCTGGATTTTTCTTTTATCGCATTGATTACCATCTGTACACACGATGCTCACAATGGAAAAATCTTTGCTGTTCCTTGTTTTGTCTTCCCCACTGAAGCAAAAGCTCCTGGGGCAGAGGTGTTTGACCCTTTTCCGCCCCGTCCTCGGTGTCTAGAGCAGTGCGTGTGCTCAGTGAGTGCATGAGCAGTGGGAATTTTCCGGAGTATCGGGAACAATGGAATGTGAGCCCTTTATTGTATGGCATGTGCAGACGGACAGGAGACAGGGCTCTGGTGGGCTCTGTGATACGTACATCGACCTGTCCGTCTCCGCAGCTCACCTGCAGGTTTGCTGAAGCAGCATCGTGGTCCACATCCCGTCCTCCCCGGCTTAGGGAAAGCCCTGGCAGAACAGGATTTCTGCTGTGACTTAAGAATCCTGGGAGGGATGTAAGCTGCCAGCTTTTCCACCTCTCACTTGGTGCTGACATTTCCTATCACGCCTATCTGTCACAGGCGGCCGTGGGACTTCCCAGAAACTCAAGGAAACTCACCAGGGAAACTCTGGAGCCCCACCGGAGTGCAGGATGGGCATATACAATAGTGTTGAAGCAGGTGTTTAAGTGCAAGCTGTGTTTCATTCACAACATTGGCCATTGTTACATTGTTAGAGTTTGATGGTCCAGGCTTCTTGTAGGAAATTAGTTTCTAGCACCGTTAGAGATTGGACTCCCAACGAGTCTGGATTGCATATACCCTTGTACATCCCACAGCTGCTCTTGGCATCCAGAATTCTGCAGATGCTTCGGCACGGACTAACACAACACTAGCTGCAGTGCAGAGGATTTTGAGGGCTTTGTTGAGAACGAGGCCATGAATCTCAGCGGTAAGCTCTAGCTGTCTCAGCATCGAGAGCCCGATGCCTGTATTTTTAAGTAACTTGAGGTGGGAAAATGTTTTCTTAGCACTTTCATTTGATAGAAAATGGGCTGAAGGTCCATTGCGGTCTACATCTGACTGTGGGCATAATCAGGGCTGGTGACTGCTCACATGATTTGCGAAAACTTTGGCCAGAAACATACCCTTTATTAAACAGGTTTCTCACCCACCCGCTGGATTGCCAAAAATACCATCTTGGTACGTTGAGTCAAGGCAAATGTATTCTCTGAGGCAGCTGTCATCGGCCAGTCTGCACCCCTCATTTGTTTTAAAGATGCAGAGTCTTAAGCTTGAAGCCCTGGGCTAAATGTGGCCCTCAGGTCTGAACTTCATGCCTGGTGAGCAGCAAGGCTAGCAGGCTGAACTGCCCTCAGCCTCCAGAGTCCTTGCAGGTTAGATTAGGAATGTTTAAAGGAAAAAGAGAGGACGGATGACCATCATTCTCCTGTTTCCGGGAATTTGACTATTTTAGATGTCCCATATAAGTGGAATCATGCAGCATCTATCCTTCTCTGCCTGACTTATTTCATTCAGCACAATGTCCTCCGAGTTCATCCAGGTTGTCTCAAATGGCCGCATTTCATTCTTTTTTAGGGCTGAATAGTATTCCATTGTGTGTATAAATGACATCTTGTTTATCCATTCATCCACCAGTGGGCATTGAGGTTGTTTCTGTATCTCAGTTATTGTGAATAACGCTGTAGTGAACATAAGTGTGTAGATAGATGTGTCTTAGAGATCCCGATTTCAAGTCTTCTGGATAAATACCCAGAAGTGAGGGTGTTGGATCAGATGGCAGCTTTATTTTTAATTTTTTGAGGAACTTTCATACTGTTTTCCCCAGCAGATGCACCATTTTGCGTTCCCTAAAACTGCACGAGGGTTCCACTTTTTCCCACATCCTTGGCAATATCTTTATCCCCTGTCTTCTTGGTGGTAGGTCATCCTAACAGGTACAAGGTGATAGCTCACTGAGGCTTTGATTTGCATTTCTCTGATGACTAGTGTTGTTGAGCACCTTTCCATGTACCTGTTGGCCATTTGTATGTCTCCTTTGGAGTAATATTTATTCTGTTTCTGTGCCTGTTTTTAAATCAGATGGTATTTTTGCTATTAAGTTATATGAATTCTTAATATATTTTGGAAAAACCCTCCTGTCAGCTATGTGATTAGCAAATATTTTCTCCCATTGGCTAGGCTGCCTTTTTGTTTTGTTGACAGTTTCCTTCAGGAGCAGAGAGAGGGGGAGACACAGAATCCAAAGCAGGCTCCAGGCTCTGAGCTGCCAGCACAGAGCCCAATGTGGGGCTTGAACCCACGAACCATGAGATCATGACCTGAGCCAAAGTCAGACACTTAACCGACTTAGCCACCCAGGTGCCCCGTCCTCTTTAATTTTTACTTTGGTTGTTTGTGCTTTTGGTGTCAAATCCAAAAAAGTCATTTCCAAGATCAGTGTCAAAGAGCTTACTCATGATGTTCACCATGTTTTCTTCTAGGTGTGTTTTTTTTTTTTTTTTTTTTTTTTTTTTTTTTTTTTTTTGTTCTTTTTTGTTCTTTTAATTTACTTAAAAGGCCCTGGAAGGCTGGTCATAGTCCTCATGAGTGCTCTCTTACAGTGGCAGCTATGGGTGTCTCTCTCTAGGATCAGTAACCACACGCTCCCGAACACAACTTTCAACTCTGCTGAATCACAAATAGTCAATCACACTCCTTGAATGTGTCTTCTGTATTCAGCTGGGACCTTGAAGGGTATACATGAATGTCATTATCAATGCTTAGGTCTACAGTTTTCTTCTGGGCTTTGCTTTAGCTAGATCTCACAGATTCTGTTACGCAGCGTTTTCATTGTATTTTTCTAGAAATCTTGCGAACTTGGTTTCTCCTAAAAGTATGATACATAACGTTAAGATTATTCAGATTATTTGCTTGGGTATTTTGTATACCTAATTTTGAGTCTGGTCGGCCTGTTTGGGTCCTAAGTGTCATATTATTTCCACGAATTTTGCCATTATCTCTTGCCATTTCTGGATTTGGATGTTGTTGCTGTGTTTTTTGGTTCATAGCCATCAGTTACATTATTAAGCATTTAACATTACAATATGTTCTGTTTCTTTTCCCATTTAGTGCTCCTAGGCCTGAATTCTATCTTGTTGGATATCAAGATATGGAGTACTATTACTTGTGTTTGAAAATTTGGAATATTTACATTAAAAAATCCACGATAATCTTTTGACAGATTTTTCCAAACAGTAAAGACAGTTATATCATCTGCAGTGAGGAACATTTTGCCTCTTCCTCTTTGGTGTTGATAACTTTTATTTCTTTTTCTCTTTTTATTGCCCTCACTATCATCTCTGAGGTAATGTTAAATAGAAGTGGTGACCAGAAATATTATTTGATTTAAAAGGGACACTCCCTCCATCAAACATGTACACACACTTTGAGTAATTTCCTCTGCTGTCACTAGATTCCTAAGATTATTTTTATTTTATTTTATTTAAAAAAAATTTTTTTTAACATTTATTTATTTTTGAGACAGAGAGAGACAGAGCATGAACAGGGGAGGGGCAGAGAGAGAGGGAGACACAGAATCAGAAGCAGGCTCCAGGCTCTGGGCCATCAGCCCAGAGCCCGACGCGGGGCTCAAACTCACGGACCATGAGATCATGACCTGAGCCGAAGTCGGACGCTTAACCAACTGAGCCACCCAGGCGCCCCTAGATTATTTTTATTTTAAGAAATTGTTAATGGTGGGGGGGGACACCTGGATAGCTCAGGCTGTTAAGTAACCGACTCTTGATTTCAGCTCAGGTCGTGATCTCACAGTTCATGAGTTCAAGTCCTGCGTAGGGCTCTGCACTAACAGGGTGGAGTCTGTTTGGGATTCTCTCTCTTTCCCTCTCTCTCTGCCCCTCCTGTGCTCCAGCTTGCTCATGCACTCTCTCTCTCTCCCTCTCTCCTGCCCCTCTCCTACTTGGCTTTCTATCTCTCTCTTTCTCAAAGTAAATAAATAAGCATTAAAAAATAGTTAATGGGCATTTAATTTTATAAAATATTTTTCTTCCATCTATTGATGATCATATACCTTTCCCTTTTATCTGTTAAGTAGTGAATTATATCAAGAATTACTTTTTAAGACCTCCTGTCATAAAACTTAATTGGGTATGACCTATCTAAGATCATGTATTGCTGAATTCAGTTGGCTATCTTTTCATTCAGAAAATATCTATATTTATAAATGACTTTGTTTTCTAATTTCTTCTATGTTTACTTAGCAATTTGTTAGTATCTCAAGGGAATGTCAAACAGGTAATTGGTGTATGATTTTTTGTTTTTGTTTTTGACTGGTAGTGGATGCCATGGGAAACTGATACCCCTTGCTGAGGCACTGTGAAGCATCTCCTCTGCCATAGGAAGGCAGAGATGTTCACCACCTCACTAACCCTAACCCTTTGTGTCCTTACAGCATATACTTGGATCATGTTAGATTAACTGTTCTGCCGGTCGAATTCTGCCTTTTTAAGTTGAGATTTCAATCCATTTACATTTAATGTAATTTACTGATCAGGTAGGATTTGAACCACCTACCTTCATATTTGTTTTCTGTGTGTCTTATGTCTCTTGGTGCCCTCAGTTCCTCCATTGTTGCTTTGTTCTGTGTAAAATATGTATAGCTTTTTTTTTCTTGTATAGAGTTGTAATTCTCTTATCTCCTTTACTAAATATACATATATATTATATATAAATATATATTTATATATATTTTATTTTACATAATATATATATTTTGTGTATATATATTATATATATTTTAATATATATGTATATATGTATATTTTTAAAAATTATTTTCTTAGTAATTTCCCTTAACCTCTTGATTTGTAAGATACAGTGCAGAAGTATACAAATTTAGCTTTAATAGTACACAAAACTTTGCTTCTGTATAACTCTAACCCCTTTGTGTTGTTACTTTCACAAATTACACCTTTATATCTTATGTGCCAATCAATTTGGTTTACAATTATTGCATTACGCAGTTCCATTTTAAAACAAATAGAAAAAAGGATATGGAAACAAAAAAACATATTTATACTCTTGTTTATATTTACCCATATAGTTATTTATCATTACTGGTGCCTTTTATTTCTTGATGCGGATTTGAGTTACTGTAAGTGTCCTTTGTTTCAGTCTGAAAGATTCTCTTTAATATTTCCTGCCGAGCCATTCTGATAGTAATAAACACTTTCAGTTTCTGTTTTCTGGGTAATATTTTAATTTCTCTTCTGTTTGAAAAACAGCTTTATTGAGATTAATTCACAGGCTACACAGTTCACTTATTCGAAGTATACATTTCAACGGTTTTGAGGATATTCGCAAATATGTGCAAGTACCGCTGTGCTCGATTTTAGAATGTCTTCCTCATCTCAGGAAGAAGCCCCACACCCATTAGCTCCACTATCTGTGAAGTTTAGGAAAAACTGATTTGGTCCAACTTGGATCTGAATTCCATTTGATGAGTGGGCTTAGATTGGAAGAGGTGTTTAAATCTTTTTTTTTAAAATTTTTAATGTTTATTTTATTTTTGAGAGAGAGAGAGAGAGGATGAGAGGGAAGAGGGCAGAGAGAGAAGGGGACAGAGGATCCAAAGCAGGCTCCAGGCTCCGAGCCGTCAGGACAGAGCCCGACACGAGGCTCGAACCCACGAACTGTGAGATCATGACCTGAGCTGAAGTTGGACGCTTAACCGACTGAGCCACCCGAGGTGTGTAAAATCTTATTAATCTGTTCCTTGAATCTCTACTAATAGAAGAATATCACAATTAGTGATGTGAGCAAAATAGTATCCTTACCAGGTGGTTTCCTCTATTCTTGCTCTTGTGGGATAAAGTTTTTGACGTCATTGAGGCTGAAGCAAACAGGAAGAGTATATGGTTACAAGATGACTTGGCTGAATTGAGTTGGTGCTGTTCTAATGGTGTTTCTTGATGGGATGCTATTGGTGTTTTGGGCATGATGGCTCTTACTGGATCAGTCTAGTCTGCATATTTCAAAAGGTCTAACATCCCTGGTTCCCTCACACTAATATCGAGTTTGCTCCACAATTTTGTTCCAAACAGTAGCCCTCCCCTAATATTTCCACATGTTCCCGTGGTGTAGGCACCATCTTCCACGCACTGCCTTTTGTCAATCACTAAAAAATTCCCGTGGGCTTGGCAAATGATGGATATATCTTCTCAGGAGCAGAGTCTGGCAGCTCTTTGAGAGATGTGTGTGACCCCCTCCTCCCTGTACCTTCGTTTTACTCTTCAATTTTTCCGGGGTCACTGGATTTGCCTTAGGATTGTACATGATACGGAAATGCATTGACCCATCCCATCATTCGGAGTTAGCAGTTGTTGAATCCTGGACTTTAAGTCTCAAGATACCTGTCATTTTATTATTTATTTGTGATTTCCCCCCACCCAAACATCTGCCTCCCACTTGCTTTTAATTGCAATGCTCCTGAAAGATTCAGAGATCCCCGAGGGTAGAAATTTTTCATTTGGGATGACAACATCAACTCAAGACCTTTTGTAATATTAGTGCTTTCAGAATAATGAAGTCTTGAATTTGCTCACTTTCATTAAAATCAACCACTGAAACAGAATTTAATGCCTCCAAACTTTGCCCTTCCGTCAGCGAGGTTACAGCAGCTCAATAATACTGACTGGATGATTTATTTATGTAAGGCATGTAAAGAACTTTATATGCTCATACTCCATCTTCCATTAATTTGGTAATTTGCTGTCACTGTCCCAACTCCCCCTGGACATAGGCTTCGGAGATGAAATACCTTAGAGAAGCTCACACACTTACAGTAATGTGGGTAGGCTTGTTCTCTGGAAGCTGGTTGATTCTTGGAGGATTGGAGAATTCGTTCCTTGTTGCTGCTCGGAAAAGAGCCATTGATCACTGGGCCTAGTGCAGTAGTATACCAGGAATGCTGTAAACCTTCCCCCGTTTTAATTACTCCCTTATGGGGGCAACTCGGTCAACAGACATACTTCAAATCAACATATTTTGCGATATAACTAAATACATGCGATGCATGTGAAACCAACCATTTCAGTTCTAGTTTCTGAGGCTTTGTTTATACCATCCCGTTGGCCCAGAATGCCCTTGCTTCTTGCTTCCTACTGAAAACATTCCCTACATGCAGGTGTGACATAAACTCTACCTGTTCTGTTAAACCCTGTCTGGTATGACATCCTTTAATGAGCTTTTTTTTACTGAGTGTATTTACTACCCTTCACATCTCTGCCATCCGCTTCAGCGTTGAAAGCAGCGTCTTACAAGACAGCATACCTCTAGCGACTGGAGGGCAGGATGGCTTCCATGGTCCCTGCCAAATGTGGCAAAGGAGACCCTGAGTAAGCACTCATTTGTGGATTATACAAAATTCCGGAAAGAATTTTATCTTCCCATGTCAAGATTCAACTTTGCTTACTTTCTAGGGTTAGCCCACCTCCCAGTGTTTATTTATGATGCCGTCTTGATTAAGCAGACTGGGCAAGAGTTGGCCTAATGAGGGGGGAAAAGCACTTTTGCTTGTTTGGAAGCAGAGGAGTGTTCCTGCCTGCGTGCTGTCACAGACGTATTTGCCTGCCTCCCCTTTATCTGTGGTCTTCATTTTAATTTGTTTTTAATTGCCTGTTTAGCACACCTAGCAATTAAGGTGAAATGGCTCTTTGACAAATGTGAGGGCTTTTTAATTAGTGCTAATTGCTTTTGTTAATTAAAAGTAATGCTTTATATTGTGTTATTGGTATTCTCTTATATAAAACTGGATTAATGACTTCCAATCAATCCTGCTACAAAAGGACTTTCCTTTGCAATCTTTGAGACTTTAGGGCATGCTGTTCCTGCAGAATGACAAAAGACGAGTAGGACTTCAGGATAAGTGAGGAAGGGAGGCAGTGAGTGCACAAGGCTCAGCCTTTGCCCACCAACGTGACGCTCCTTGATGAGGATGGTCTGGGTTGCTGGTTCCAACAAGGAGGGCCACTCTCACGCTGGCGTAGTTTGAGGTTAATCTAATAACAGGACTATAAGAGTTGGGTCGGGTAAAGGGAGCCACAACAGAAAGACCTCTACTGCCCTTAGGGACACAGGAAGGGCACATTTCCTAGAACCTGGAGCCTGGAATAATAGATACTTGGACAAAGGCTGCTTTCAGAAAATCAGGGGGGGGCACCTGAGTCGATCAGTTGGTTAGGCATCCGACTTCGGTTTAAATCATGATCTCATGGCTTGTGGGTTTGAGCCCCGCATCGGGCTCTGTGCTGACAGCTCAGAGCCTGGAGCCTGCTTAGGATTCTGTGTCTCCGTCTCTCTGACCCTTCCCCGCTCATGCTCTGTCTCTCTCTCTCAAAAATAAATAAACATTAAAAAAAAAAAAAGAAAGAAATCAGGAACCATTGGGTGGAGGATATATTCAAATTGAAGCAGACTTGTGGGAGTGGATCCAGGGGGCTAATATCCTGTCCTCACTTGCCTTTTTCTCTCTGAACGCTTGCTAAGGCACCCCTTCGGCTGAACTCAACCGAGTCAGAGCGCGAGGGAGCTCAGTGATGAAATTCGTGTAGGTCAGACTTCTGGGGCAGAGGGTGGAGTGGAGAGTGGATCTGTAAAGCCCAATGGAGTGAACCTGGCTCACCCGCCATATTTATATCAGAAATTCCTAACCTCTAGGCCAACTTGCACTTTGTGGTCTATGATAGACCATGATAGACTTCACCAACAATGGCCCACGGGAAGCACTGCCCCAGCAGTATGTCAGTGATATCTCCTGGGGCCCCGGCAGAGTGTTGGGTCCTCTTTCATGAAACCAGCACCATCTTGATAATTACGTTCTGTCCCCTGGATCCAGCACCCTTGGGACAGTCCCATGCTCGTTCTCCGTGCTCTGCTCAGTGCTGGTTGGCTTTGCTGCATCTAAAAGAGTGCTCTGGTTCTGGGATGGCCCTTCAGAGTTGTCCTGAAATGGGGTGAGGAGGTGGGCCTGATTCACCCTCATCAATCACTAATTCCCTGCTCAATTACCTAAGAGAAGGAATTGCTGGAAGCCAATTTCTTGTAGTAAATGTTCTCTGTGTAAGCGGTTTAGGCTGGTTTTAATTAATCCCCCATTTTTGGACATGGAGGCACTGAGCTGTGACCACACTTGTGTCTAAACCCCTGTGCACCTTCATGATTCTTCTATAAAGCCCAGTTCCAAGAGGGGGAGGAATTTGCCGGCTCAAAAGATTTAAAGCTCTTGTTTACCTATTGCTAACTTTTCTTCTGGAGAGCTTTTACCGGTTTATACTCTCCTTGCCATCTTTTTTTTTTTGGTCACTAACCCTACCTTCAGCCTCCACATGGGCCCTCTGAGCCCTGGTTTTCCAATCTGCAGCATGTGGCCGCAGACAGGGGACCATGATGCGAATGGTGACTTTAGTTCCATGATGCATACAATCATACAATCAGTGCGACTGTCCCCAGCGGTCCTGCCAACCGGAACCTACGGAACAGCGTGGGAACAGGCTTTGCCTTCTGGGAAAGAGCTGCTAAAAGTTAAAAGTACCGGGTGGGTGGGTGATGGTGCTACCATGCTGCCTCTCGCTGCTCACGGGTGTTCAATTCTTCCCCTTTCATCTCTGACGTTTGGCATTGGCTCTTCCTCCTCTGGGAAGCCTTCCTTCACTTTATGCAGGCACTCACTCGAATACGATGCTGTGCACTGCCCATATCTCACATCTGTATGTCTTTCTGTTCCCGTCTTCAGGCTCAGTTTCTCAGTTGGGACATACCTGCCTCCCCTGCTCCCCGCCCCCACCCTGCATCCCATGGTGCTTACAATAATCATGCGATGGAAGGCACGGCCCAGTGAGCTCTTCCTTTGGCCGGAATTCTGGCGATCATTCCCCCCCACCCCCACCCCAAAGAGCCAATAACCTGCTCTTTGCCTGGGACTGACACTTATTTCATGAGGCCAGGATGCTAACCACCACCCACAGCCCCCTCAGCTCCTCGGTATTTCCCCTGGCACCCTATCCACCATCACGGTCGGACCAGTATTGCTTGTTACACTCAGCTGCGTCCCCACTTTCCTGGCCCCTGTGCTGAGGGCAAGAGCTAGCTCACGGACGGTGTAGACTCGAAGACAGGGTTGTGAGTCTGAGCAAATAAAAGTACTACAGGGCTCTTAGTTAAATGTGAATTTCAGTTAAACAGCCAACGCATTTTCATGTGTTTTTGATATGCGTATGCTATGCTATTCATTGTTTATCAAGAATTCAAGTTTAACTGGACCTCCTGTAGTTTGTTTGGCAACCCTACACTCAGAGAAATTGTATTGTTGCATATAGAGTTGATGATGCCAAGGAGCTGTGTGGCATGCATGTTTGCTATTTATTATGTGAGTTTATGAAAAACACTTGTTATATTAAAGTAACTTACCCATCTACCTGGGCTCTACAGCCCCCTCCCCCCTCTCCCATTTGCCTCTTTCTGTGTCTTCTTTATCTTCACTGTTCTTCAGAGGATGCTAAGGAAGTTCTCACCACGTCCTAAACCACACACACAGTGAGTCTGGAATGAACCTAGCAAAAAACATAGATGTTCTACCCATTATTATAATGGGGGTATTGAAGTCTCCAGCTATTAATGTTGGATTCTCCTTCCTTCCTTCTCTCTCTCTCTTTCTCTTTATCTCTTTCTTTACTTTAAATTTAAATCCAAATTAATTAACATACAGTGTAATAGCAATTTTAGGAATAGAATTTAGTGAGTCATCACCTACATATAACACCCAGTGCTCATCCCAACAAGTGATCTCCTTAGTGCCCATCTCCCATTTAGCCCATCACTCCACCAGCAACCCTCAGTTTGTTCTCTGTATTTAAGAGTCTCTTATGGTTTGTCTCTTTCTATATGTTTATATTATTTTTGCTTCCCTTCCCTTATGTTCATCTGTTTTGTATCTTAAATTCCATATGTGAGTAAAATCATGTGATTTGTCTTCCTCTGACTTACTTCGCTTATCATAATGCACTTTAGTTCCATCCACATTGTTGCAAATGGCAAGATTTCATTCTTTTTGATTGCTGAGTAATATTCCATCGTGTATATAAACCACATCTTCTCTATCCATTCATCAGTTGATGGACATTTTGGCTGTTTCCATACTTTGACTATTGTTGATAGCATTGCTATAAACATGGGGGTGCCAATGTGCCCCTTCGAAACTGCACACCTCTATCCTTTGGATAAATACCTAGTAGTGCAACTGCTGAGTCATAGGGTAGTTCTATTTTTAATTTTTTGAGGAAACTTCATACTGTTTTCTAGAGAGGCTGCACCAGTTTGCATTCCCACCAGCAGCACAAAAGGGTTCCTCTTTCTCCGCATCCTCACCAACATCTGTTGTTGCCTGAGTTGTTCATTTTAGCCATTGTGACTGGTGTGAGGTGGTGTCTTATTGTGGGTTTGATTTGTGTTTCCCTGATGATGAGTGATGTTGAGCATCTTTTCACGTGTCTGTTGGCCATCTGGATGTCTTCTTTGGAAAAGTATCTATTCATGTCTTTTGCCCATTTCTTCACTGAATTATTTGTTTTTTGGGTGTTGACTTTGCTAAGTGCTTTATAGATTTTGGATACTAATCCTTTATCTCATATGTCATTTGCAAATAAATATCTTTTCCCACTCTGTTGGTTGCCTTTTAGTTTTGCTGATTGTTTCCTTCGCCATATAGAAGTGTTTTTTTTTTGTTTTTTTTTTGTTTTTTTATCTTGATGAGGTCCCAATGATTCATTTTGACTTTTGTTTCCCTTGCCTCTGGAGACGTGTCGAGTAAGAAGTTGCCGTGGCCAACATCTGAGAGGTTTTTGCCTGCTTTCTCCTCGAGGACTCTGATGGCTTCCCGTCGTACATTTAGGTCTTTCATCCATTTTGAGTTTATTTTTGTGTATGATGTAAGAACGCGGTCCAGGTTTATTCTTCTACATCATTGTCCAGTTTTCCCAACATTTGCTGAAGAGACTGTCTTTTTTCCATTGGATACTCTTTCCTGCTTTGTCAAAGACTAGTTGGCCATACATTTGTGGGTCCATTTCTGGGTTCTCTATTCTGTTCCACAGATCTGAATGTCTGTTTTTGTGCCAGTACCATACTGTCTTCATGATTACAGCTTTGGAATATAGCTTGAAGTCTGAAATTGTGATGCCTCTAGCTTTGTTTTTCTTTTTCAGGATTGCTTTGGCTATTTGGGGTCTTTTCTGGTTCCATACAAATTTTGGGATTGTTTGTTCTAGCTCTGTGAAGAATGCTGGTGTTATATTGATAGGGATTGCATTGAACGTGTAAATTGCTTTGGGTAGTATAGACATTTTAATGATATCTGTTGTTCCAATCCATGAGCATGGAATGTTTTTTCATTTTTTTGTGTGTGTCTTCTTCAATTTCTTTCATAAGTTTTCTATAGTTTTCAGTGTATAGATTTGTCACCTCTTTGGTTAGGTTTATTTCTAGGTGTTTTATGGGTTTTGGTGCAATTGTAAATGGGATGGATTCTTTGATTTCTTTTTCTGCTGCTTCATTATTGGCGTATAGAAATGCAGCCGATTTCTGTGAATTGATTTTATATCTATGACTTTGCTGAATTCATGTATTTGTTCTAGCAGATTTTTGGTGGAGTCTTTTGGGTTTTCCACATAGAGTATCATGTTGTCTGTGAAGAGTGAAAGTTTGACTTCTTTTCTTGCCAAGTTGGGTGCCTTTTATTCCTTTGTGTTGTCTGATTGCTGAGGGTAGGACTTCCTACTGTTGGATTTTCTGTTTCTCCTTTCAGTTCTGTCAGTTTTTGCTTCAGGTATTTTTGAACCTTTTTGTTAGGTGCGTACGTGTTTGTAACGGTTATAATTTCCTGATGGATAGACCTTTTTATTATAAACGTCCCTCTTTAATTCTAGCAAAATCTTTTGTTTTAAAGTGCATGTAGTCTGATATGAATGCAGTCACTTCACACCTCTCTCACGGATGCTGTTTCCATATGTTTTCCCATCCTTTCATTTTCAACCCTTGTACATTTCTGAATCTCAGGTGTGTTTTCTGTAGGCAGCATATCATTGGGTCTCACTTTTTTTTTTAGATCCAGTCTGACAAGCTTTTGATAGGATTGCTTAATCCACTCACATTCTGGTCTGTTTCTCCTGAGTGCTACGCCTGCTGTATGAACAGGTGCTGGGCTGGACTGGTAGCCCCTGGTGTTCTGGGCTTGTATTCCTGGTGTGGAACCTCATTCTATGAATTAGCTGGGGTGGAGTCAGTCGAGGTCTCAGTATTGTCAGCCTCCTACAGACATTCTGCCCTCCAAGGTAGGGCTGGCAGGGGGAATGGAGCCTCATACTTTCAGCCATGCTTTCTGGGGATTCTGGGGATATGATCCCAGCCAGCAACCTACCGCTCCCTAAGTGAAACTGTCCTGGCCTGGGACCTAGGTGGCTGTACCTGCCTGAGTCAGAGCACCTAGCTCTGTGTAATAGAGTTACACAGGGTAAGAGTAAGGGTTCTTACTACTTAGTTGATTTTCTCAAACATGTTTCTGTATTTCCTACATGCCCTTAGGACAATTTCCAGAGACTTCAGGTGATTATTTTAAAAAATAACTTTCACTAGCTAAGTGGTGGATTTTTCAGGGAGAATGGTGACTGGGCTCCTCACAGTCATGCCCAAAATCTGCCTCTAAAGGCAACTCTGAACTACGTAGAATAAAACTCTTCTTCTTTTCTATGGCCTGCACTGGGTGTGGGCTGCAAATTACCATTTTTATTTCACGGAAAGGTTTAGCGTGAGTATCTTTATTCACAACATATGACACCGAATCCCCTGATATTACCTATTAAATATTTGGATTGCTGAATTCTTGTTACACCTTCTTGATCCAGAGGAGAAAATGCACCGTGAGACCTGCTGTCTTTGCTTCATGAATATTTGTGAATTTTTATGAACAAATGCCTTTGGACCGGTAGTCCTATTACAGATTTAAATCCTCACCTTAGAGACAAATTTATTGTTTTGTCTTTTGTTATTTGTGCCCTAGGGAGAGATTTCCTCTCGCTAGAGTTTATATGGAGTTTTATGACAAGACAACAATGCCCTATGGCTCCTTGGAATGTTTAGTCATGGGTCTATTGTGTTCAAATAGTTGAAGACATTGGCGTTGCTAGAGAATTCTTCTATTGTCCTTTGCCCTCCTGGGTAAAGATGGACTGGAAGAACCGATATGCCAAAGAAACGAAAGCAAGTAGCCACACTACCTTTCTGCTCTGCTGTATTCTCTGGTCTTTGATGAAACTGTGTGAGGCAGGGAGGCATTTTTTTCCCCTTAGCCATTTAAAGATTACGTATGAGGATCTGTTTGTGTCCTTCATGTATCAAGTGTGTGACACTGTATGCGTATGCATTTTTCCCATCTAATATTCAAATCATTGGCACGTACAGATGACCAGTTAAATTTAACGTTTGCCAAGTAGGTTGGGACTGTTGGGGACGTATTCATGTGGATCATTAAGTTTAAGCAGATATGGTTCTAATTAAGCCTTTAAGTACATGGAAACTGGCCAGTCACCCTTCTCTTACCCTTATCAACCAAAAACTTATGGAAGACTTACTACAGGTCATATTCCCAGGGGTATCTCAGGGATACAGAGAAGTATTTGCCTGAGTCTCCTGCAGGAAACCCCACTTGTCCCAGTCAGGCTAAGCTCCAGCTGTGGAATTATTCAGCAGGTGAAAGTTTGTGTTTGTCTTTTTGACTCTCCCTTGTTCCCTTCTCTCAGACAGCATCTGCCCTTTTATGTGGCTCTTCCTTGCATGCTTTCAAGCCCTGCTTTAAAAGGGCCTGGGTCTGAGTCAGTGCCTCTGACTTCTGAGGGAATTTGTGGGGCCAACACTCTGGTGTGCAGGCCGTGCCTTGCACTAGGGCCCTTTGGCTAAGGGAGCAGTGGTACTGAATTCAAACCACATTCTTCTTTGCAGGGCCTGGGACCTTGTGGACCATTCCAGAAAATGTGGATGCCCTCTATAACTTTTCTGTGTAACTGGTGCATCTTTGACTAATTCTTACGAAGGTACTGCATGTGCAAGCTGAAATCCTGAATATCTGACTTTTAAGGAAAGGACCTGGCCTTTTCTGTAGCGTTCTGCCAAGTCAGGGAGAAGACAGACTATTTTAGGGACTATGGGGCCACTTGTGCTTATGAACCGCTAGGTTGAAGCTGGAGGCCCGCCCTACTCCTTTACCAAGCAGACCCTCTGCCCGCTCCTGTATCCTGTGTATCTGCGAGAGATGAGACTGGCCCCTTCCATGTTGGACAAGATGTAAAACTGCAAACCCCTGATGGGAGTTTCATGTTCAGGTTTGAACTACGGGTATCTCTGGGAGAGAACGGACAACGGATTGCAGTAGTTATGAGAAACCACAGATCAGACAGTGATTATCGTCAGTGATCTTGGCCAAGACAGCTCCAGGGGCACGTGGACTTGGGACGTGGGGAGGAGCGAGCCCTGGCACAGAGACCCAGTAGGATTCGAATGGGGGACCTGGCATCAGAAACTCTGAGTCCAAGTATGCAACTTAAGCATCAAACAAGGGCCTGCATGAGGAGGACAGTCATCTACACCATCAACAGGCTCCACTGCAATGTCTAAGTTTCCTGAGTTTGAGGTGAATGCAGAATTAGGAAGAACTGTGGTTGGAGTGGGGAAGCTGTGGCATACCAGGGTCTTTTATGGACCCTTTGAATGGTGTCTTCCTGTTAACTTAAGGAGAGTAGAGGGGGGAAGCAAAGGACATGAATACCTATCAGGGTCAGAAGCAAAGCCTCCTGGCAGGGGTGAGGGGAAAACATGGCATCGGGGACATCTCTGGTTGCATGTGTGTGGGTCTCTCCTTAGTTCTGGCTGGTGGTTTTCTGGCCATAATGGTGGCACACTCATGGACGGGACTTCCTCTTTGGTTTACCATTTCTTGGGAGGCCATGGCCAGAGGGTGTCACTGTGTCTCAGGTCCAAGATTTTCTCCCTTGCCCCTGTGCCTTTCTACCAGAGAGGAGAGAGAGAGAGAGAGAGAGAGAGAGAGAGAGAGAGAGGGCATTGATTCTGTTTGAGTTCCTGTTGAGGATTTCTACACAATTAGCAGCAAAGTTTCAAGAGAGCCAGCGAACTTTATGACCTTGTAATAGTTAGTAGAGTTTTTATCTCTTGTTTCTGTACCTTTTGAAATAGTTAAAAGATGCTTACTTGGCTCTCATGTTGTTGAGGAGAGCAGACTAAATATGTAAATTGAGCCTAATGTCATGAAAACACTTCTTTGTGTATAGAATTTTAAAAGGCAAATTATCAGCGGTTAGGAGTGGCAAAGATGCGTGGTTTAATTCAACAAGAAGGGCAGCTCAAATCTCTCTGCCGAGAACTGGAGGGTCACCGCTGCTTCCCCGTAAATGATGTGCTCTCCTGGGTGTTATAAAAATTAGGATGGTTAACAGTCGCTCTAAGAGTTTTGTTTTGTCAATTTGATTTACAAACCAGATGATGATTTAATTACCGAGTAATTTTTTTTTTCACTTTTACAAAAGCAAATGGCAGTTGAAGTTGTTGTGAGCTCCAATATTGCACTGAGCCGTGTTTAACTCTGCCTAGCCCCCTAGGAATGCAAGAACCCACCTGCACAGAGGATTGCATTCAAGCTGACGCCCTCTTGCTGGCAAAATTGCCTTCAGTACTTTGACTTGTAGAGAGTTTGGGTGAGTGGACGCATGTCGGGATGTATCTTAGGGTTTGGTTCTTTACCAGGATTGGCATGGAGGAGGAATTCCCGGAGTTCTTAGGGCAGGGAAAAGCTTACTGAGCTAGGAGAAGGAACGCTTCCCAAGCCTAGGCCTATGCTTTTGTGATTGGGCCTGTCAAGTTCGGATCCGCAGCAGGTTCCTCTGCAGAAGCTGTTTAAAAGCAGAAAGTGCTTGGCCCCCGATGAGTCTACGAGGTGTGCATGCGGTGGGCGCAGACACCCGGTTGTTTACAAGCTCCTCAGAAAATCCGGTTGTACAGTGATGTCGATAACCCTCACGTGCTCTCTTAGAGTGATTTTCGAGCAGCCACATCCTCAGAACGCTTCTGACGGAAATCGGCGAGTCTGTTGATGAGTTCTTCTTCCTGGACTGCTTCCCTTTGTTGTAAATGACAGTGGGCTGTATGACTTCATGGAGCACACAGGAGCTCACAATGGAAATGATTAATTCTGTCTGGCAATCCTATTTGTCCATTCCACAATAGACTAGCTATTTTGATATCTTAGTGTGTGCGCAGCCTTTGTTCTGTTGGCTGAAACTTTGATATTCTGTCACACCGTTCCGTGACGATTTCCCGTAGGATTCCTGTTAGATCAGTAGAGCCCCAAACGCCTCTCCTGTGCTTAGCTCAACCCTGTGCTAAAGGCTTCCAGGTCCCAGGAAAAACGATCTGAGGGAATGAGTTTACTCAAGAAAATGTAATTAAGATGAGAGTTTTGAATTACATTCATTGATTTGGGAAACTTGGCTTTTGTTCGAGTAAAAATCAGTTTTAAGTATTTTTGAAAAAGGATTAGGAAGGATTCGCATTTGTTTAATGTGAGCTAAAACTCTCCAGTTGCCCAAAATGCCACCATTACAGATTTAAGCCTTAATTTAAATTCTGGTTTCTGCGGAGCCCGTCACGGTGAGAGTGCTGGTAGGTTTCAGCCCGATGATCTTCTGGAGGCGCCGCGATGCAGAGGAAAGGCCACGGCCGTGGGGATCCGATTTGCCGGCATTAACTCTGTGATCTTGGCCAAGCCGCTGGCCTCTGAGTCCGGCGTGGACCTGAAAGCTGAGCGGGTTGCAAGAGTATCTCTTAATCCCTACCCTCAACTACGCCGCCTTCCCGCCCCACGCAGAGTGAGCTTATTACCAGACATCAGAAGTGGGAAATCTCGCCAGCATGCGGACACCTGGTTTTTCTCAAGAGCTGGCCCTTGATGGGATGGGGGCTGGCCTGGGCATTTTGGGGTGAGTGTCATGGCCCATGTGGAGTTGCTTTTTCCTCTCCTCTGGTGTGTTCCTGGCTTCTCTCTTTTCCTCATCTTTACTTTTCCCACCAGTTTTGTTTTCTTTGGATGTGTGGTGCTCAGGACTCGGATCACAGATCATCGCTGTGATACGCCTGTGGCACCTGAACTGCTATCCTGGCAGTGGCCACAGTGATAGATTGTTTTTCTTCTTCCATCAAAACCGGCTGCCATCTTACTTGTTCCATACTCCTTTATATCAATTTCCAAGGGGCCTCTTAGCTGTCTGTCTTTACTGAGTTTGTCAGTCTTATACCTAGCAATGAATATTTAGGGTACAAAATCCCCCACATTGGAAAAGAATGAAAAGACATGGAAGCAGAAATGAAAAGGGCATGAACGGGGGAGGCTTTCATGAGAAGTCTGGCCTTTCTAATCATTGACATTTGGAGAGGGTTGGGCTTGATTTCAGGGGGCTCGGCAGCCAGGCTGGGGCTCTGAACTCGACAGAGAAGGGACAGAGGAGCCAACCAAGCACGCTTGGAGACGGAGACTGGGTGCAGGAAGTTTACAGGGAGAATATTCCAGACCAACAGCCATGGAAAGAAGACCGGGGAGGGGGAAGCTGCCATTGGCAGGCTCCACAGCGTGTCTGCTGGCTGTGCTGTGAGGGGCTCTGAAGCCCTGGGCACTTGCAGGTGGTCCCACAGCGCCCGGGTGCCTGGCCGGTTCCTTCTGTACTGGTTGGTCAGTAGGTATGGGCTTCCCTGCCTCCAGTGCTGTGACCTGGGGTGAAGGAGCTGCCTTCACTTGTAGGCAGTTTGAGGGGCAGGTGACAGCTAAGGGATGCCAGTCAGCAGCAGGGGGAACCATCCCGCTGCCCTGAGGGGGAATCCGGGTGGCACACGGTGACGTCCATTGCGGGAAGTCACTGCTGTTTCGTAAGTAATCTCCCGTCAGTGGCAAAAATGGTTATTTGGAAGTGGTAAGGTGCCTTTGAAAGGACAACCGAGCGAGTCCTATAAGCTGTACCCAAAGGTTGTAAGGTTTACAGTAAAACTCTGTGGAGAAGTGAGTGGCGTAAATACAAATCATTATTACACCTAATAGCATTTGCTCCCATACATTTTGCACTTGACTGGCACTGTAGCAATGTTTAAATATGCCATCTTGCTTTGCATTCTAGAGACCGCTGTGTGGTGTGTTGTGTTTCATTACCATTCTGCTGGTTGTCAGCATTTTTGTGATACAATTAGAGGCATGTAATTCCCAGAACAAATGAGCCATTTCGAATATTGTGAGATGTGTAATTCAATAGAATAGGAGCCTGTAGAATAATTGAGTTTAGAGAAACAAATATGCAGGAGTTTGGGCTGAGCCACCCCACAGACGAGGAACCCCGACAGTCCCCTTCCCTTCTGATGTGATCATCAGCATGGAAGTGACACCTGAGGAGGGCAACATCCACCTGTGGCCCCTCGGCTGCCTCGTTAAGGCTGCCCTCACCCATTAAGAGACAGGATTTCACTTCCCCTTGGAACTGTGGACGGTATAATTTAAGTAAGTAGCAGCTGTAAATAGGAGTCTACCACGAATAGAGAAGACCATTGTGGTAATGAAGCTATTTTGTTCTCCTGTTTTCCTATTATATAGATTCAGCCAGAAGTGAATATTGTCTTTGTCCAAGAAAGTGCATGGCTTTGAACCTTGGATTTCCGTATCTCAATTGAAGCCATCCCACTGCTTTTAATTATTCTTCAGCTCATCTGCTAGGAGGCAGTGTGTGATTGGCAGGGAGACAGTAGCAGGGGTGAGCCAGCTCTGGGGATGGGCAGAGGCAGAAAGGGGATGGGAGAGCCCAGCCTCTTACTGAGCAAAGAGAGACCCTTCGCTATGCTGCATCAGCCTGGACAACCGGGCTTCACAGCGCAGCATTCACGGCCCTCGCGCAAGGCTGCACAGGTGCTCTGGTCCTTCTGTACGTACGGGGCCTGCGGAGGGGTGCCTGTCGCTGCTGCAGCCTTCTGGGGTCAGGGGCACATACCCCGTCGTGCTCCTCCGATCTTAGCTCTCCCACACCTCTGTTCTTGCTTCTTACCCACTGCCTGCTTCGTTTTTTCCTCAATGGGTTGATCTAAATAGGAACCCAAATTACAGCATTTAAACAGGTGTACCTGTTCACTTTGCAGACGGGATCGTGCATACAGGGTGAGTTCGAAACCTGAGAGCTCTCTCTCCCTAATGCTGATCTTTCTTTAAAGCCCACCTTGGATTGTCCCCACCTCACGTCTCTGAGGTAGCAGAGGTAGAACATTTCCCTGCAGCCTCCCCGGTTTTGCAGGCGAGGATAACGACTAGAAGGCATTAAGCAACCGCAATGTCCTAGGAGCAGGGGAATGGTTAGCACACGGTGTACGCATGGCGGGCCTATGTCATGGGATATTTTAAAGCTGTTAACGAAGTTGCCCGGCAGACATTTAATGACCCTATTGACTTAGGGAAACGCTCACAATAAAACATGAGGTGATAAACAGGATGTACTATGGTGGAGTTTCAGTATTTAGCTTTCTTGGCCTCCCCCTTTAGGAGTAACCCTGAGGGTCCAGCACCTGCTACAATCTTAGTGTGAGTGTTTTTGACTCCGGCAGGCTCTGGGTCTACACCACAGGAAGGAGGCGCTTCACCAGAGGGGCGGCTGGCCGGCTGTTGGCGTCTACACATTCCCATGGCCACGTCCACATCTCAGAACAGTTTGTGGGTGTATCCTTTCCAGATACTCATTGATGGGCTCACAGTGATCATTTCTTTGTAAGACGGGGTTCCTCCAAGAACATCCACTGCTGGGCATGATGGAAATAAGAGAATGAAGTGGTCTGAAAACTGTAATGATGGTTAGACAATTTAACCAAAACTTCAGAAGCACAGAATGCCAGATTCACTAAGGACTTCAGGTTGTGGTGTGACTGAGGTGGCCGTACATTCTGCATATGGACAAGAAGAAGCAGTCTGTGGAATTGCTACATCCTAGGCAGTGCACAAGTGTTCAAGCATAAAGGAACTTGGATTAAAGCCGAAGAAGGTGGCTAATGTGAGGTTCGGGGATGTGTGCAAAATCAAGTCACTGTCACATGAAATATGAGCGATTGCTAGAATCCCAGGAGTTTGTGCAAATAGTCCTGGGAGGCTACAGGGGGTGAGAGCTATTCAACCAAAGGTTTTTAGAGCAGGTGCACGGGAGCAGGGACACTAGCCACGCGTGTGGACGTGTTTTCTCTGCAGCAGAAGAGGTTGCTGGGGGCACCTGGGACTGACGTGTGTTGAGTATAAACCAAACCTGATATTTAAAAAAAAAAGCCATGACAAGCAAGAGTTTGGAGTCACCAGGGCCATGGGCTTGTCCAGTTTTGGGCAGCAAAGCAGGCTCTGTGACTGTGGACCTACTTTTTTGTAAATATTTTTTTAATGTTTATTTATTTTTGAGAGAGAGAGAGAAAGAGAGAGAGAGAGAGAATGGGTAGGAGAGGGGCAGAGAGAGAGAGGGAGACACAGAATCCGAAGCAGGCTCCAGGCTCTGAGCCATCAGCACAGACCCCTCCCTACGTGGGGCTCAAACTCACAAACCGTGAGATCATGACCTGAGCTGAAGTTGGACACTTAAGTGACCGAGCCACCCAGGTGCCCCTGTGGACCTACTTTTTAAACCAACTCCAAAACATGAAGGGGGAAAGATTGAGACATTTCCAGCTAGTTTTCTTCAGTCTATTTGTCAGAGTGTTATGTATGAATCTGGGACCGGTGAATTGTATTTAGTGATGAGAGCAGACTGTCAGTGTTCACAAGAGCTTTACTGAGGTATGTCTGTAGAAAACACATGCACACGCATAAACACGTAGCCAGGTGAAGGGGAAGTGAGCGTGGGGGAAGCAAGGGAAGGAAAGAAGAAGGCAATTCACCCAGAGTGACTTGTGACACTTTGCTTGTGGTCATGATGAAGTTTCGGGGACCAGACTCAACTTTTCTATTTGTGGTGAAGCTGGACACAGCGTATTAAGGAACTGTTTTCAAATGTGACAGTAGGCAGCACAGCCTGTGATCCAAGGGATAAGGCAAAGCCACGCTGAGCTTTGCAAAGCTCGCTTTCTGGCTGGAGGGTTTCTGGAACACGACGTAGGGCTGGGAAGGCAGAGAGCACATTAGTCTTATGAACTGACACAGATTGGGCTGCTGGCGGTGGGTTTGGCCAGGTGAGGTGCTGGTGAGGAGATACCTATTTACATTTTTTCGTGTTTATTTTTGAGAGACAGAGACAGAATGTGAGGGGGGAGGGGCAGAGAGAGAGGGAGACACAGAATCCAAGGCAGGCTCCAGGCTCTGAGCTGTCAGCACAGAGCCTGACCTGAGCTTAGGTCGGATGCTTAACTGACTGAGCCACCCAGGCGCCCCAGGAGACACTATGTAGAAGGAGAGTTCCGGAAGTCTGCGAAGGGTCACTCGTCTGAATGAACACAGGCTGCATTTTCATGGAGTCGGAGTCCGCATAGCTGAGCGAAACCAGCTCCCCAGGGCTCCAGCCTTTGCACGGGACTGGAGGACACTGAAGATCTGACCAGTCAGAGTGGAAAGGCCATGCTGAACACTTTGCATGCCCTGTGGACACACCAAGGAAGGCCATGGTTTGGGAGCAGGACTTAATTAGCCATAGTGTAAAGCCCACTGCTGATCTGACTTTCCCAACCTTGGCTCTACGGACATTTTGGGACTGCTTATTCTTTGTTGGGGAGAGGGGCCACCCTGTGCTTCATACACGGCCAGCAGCATCCATGGGCCCTACCCACTAACCAGCAGCCCCTAGTTGTCCCCGCTGCTATAGACCCTTCATAACAAAATTTAAAAGTGAGCTTCAAAAGACCAGGGTGATTTGCAAGTAAATTAATTTCCTGGTGAAACAAACCTCAATGTTCTCAACAGGCAGCAAATGTACGGTAACCAGGATCGCACCCGTGATGGTCAGCATACAAAGTATGCATGCTGCCCAGATCAGCTGATAGGGGTGAGGACGGTCTCCGGGTCATTCTGGCAGCCCCATGGCATGCCTCAGCTGTGGAGTCACCTGGCCATGGGTGACGCCCTCTCTCTGGGGTGGCCTGTAGCCAGTGACTAATTGATAAGGCCTGGCCCCCTTGTGTCAAATTGGGAAATCTCTGAAGAACTGAAAAAAAAAACCTAATAAAGATAATAGCATGATTTAGGAGTACTAAAAGAAAAAAACCCAGCTAATAAATATAACAGAAGGAAGGAACATGGGAGAAAGGAAACAACAGATGAGGCCAATAGAAAACACACAGCAATACGATGGACTTATGCCAACCATATATACAATTGCATGAAATAGAAATACACTAAACGCTCCAGTTAAAAGGCAGCTTATACACTAAGAAGAACAGAAAGACCATATAAATGTCATTTATGAGAGATCCATTTTAAACATGAAAAAAAGAGGTTAAAAGTAACACGACAAAGAAGTCTATATAATGTAAATGTTAATCGTACAAAAGCTGGTATTATGAACTGAGTGGTGTTCCCTTCAAATTCATGTGTTGAAGCCCTAACCCCAAAGTGATTGCATTTGGAGGGCAGGTTTTTAAGGGGGTACTTAAGGTTGAATAAGGTCATAAGGATGGGACTCTAATCCTCTAGGACTGGTGTCCTTACAAAAAGAGCAAGAGAGGGGCGCTAGGTGGCTCAGTCGGTTGAGCATCCAACTCTTGGCTTCAGCTCAGGTCATGATCTTACAGTTTCATGAGTTTGAGCCCCACATCAGGCTCTGCACTGGCAGCATGGAGCCTGCTTGGGAATCTGTCTCCCTCTCTCTCTGCCCCTCCACCACTCACACTGTCTGTCTCTGTCTCCCTCAAATAAAATAAAAAATAAAAAGAATATTTTTTAAAAAAGAGGGAGAGACACCAGGACTCTCTCTCCTTCCGCATGTGCACAGAGGAAAGGCCACGTAAGGATACAACAAGATGGTGGCCATCTGGAAGCCGAAGAGAGAATCCTCACCAGAAACCATTCTTGCTGGCATATTGAAGCTGGCCTTCCAGCCTCCAGGTTATGCGGAAATAGGTTTCTGTTGTCGAAGGCACCTGGTCTTATGGTATTTTGTCACGTCAGCCCGAGCAGACTAACACTGTAATGGCCACACTAATGTCAGACAAATTAGACTTTGAGACCCGGAATATTATCAAAGAGAAAAATATTTCCTGGTGATAAAGGAATCAGCTCATCAGGGGGAAAATCCTAGACATGGAGATTCTCGCCTGGATCCTCCTTCAAAAAAGAACCTTTTGCCCAGTTGTGGGAGTGTGGTCAGTGAGCAGACTCTCCGTCAGCCCCTTTAGGGCCTGTTTCAGTGGCAGAGAACTGCCTCACTCAAAGTCATCTTTCCGGGGGTGACCCACATCATGCTGAATGAGGCAGGCTGCAAAGACTCAGTCTCTTTGGCCCAATATGGGCTCCTATGATGGGCAGTCCTCTCTCCAGAGCCACCCCACTAGCGGTCAAGCACATAATCTCTGCTAAAAGCCAGGCATTGCTTTGCAAATCAAGAAACGTTACGCAGTACAAGGCATCGTCTTCCTCTGGATCTCTAGGAGTCTGCATCGAGACTCCTAGGTTGGCCAGAGATTTATCTGCTCTTGACCCTTGGATCAAGCCAGATCCCAGCACCTTGAATGTGCTGGGCAAGTGGCTCAGTGGGGGAGAGCAACTGGCTTGGTTGCAGAAATCTCTTCTGCTCTGGAACACGCTTGAAGCTGGATTTTGGAAACGGCGTATGTCAGACTTCAAAACATGGCTGCACCCAAATATCAGTTGAATTAGAAGGCTGGAGAAGAGGTGTAATGAGCACTGTGCCTTGTATTTGTGACAAGTGATTCAAGGCACAATGACCTGTCCTTTACAGAGGAGGGTACATTTTGATTTGCACCAGACCGTCGAACGCACAGAACTTCACTAGTGTGGCAAGACAAGAGCCTGAATGTCCACAGGACTTTTCTCCCAATATCAGGCAAGAATAGAGCTTTCTGAGATACCTGGACACAACATGGAACCCATGACATTTTATGTCTTATGGTTCTGGATGGTGGTTTGGACACACTACTGGAATTAATAGCTTAGAATTCTAGATTTTTTTGTGTGTTCGTGCTACCGGTATATTTCCTTTTTATTTGAACTGTTGTCCTGGAGACCTTTGAAGCAAACAGAGTTGGAGCAAAGTACTGTTTGGCTTTGGCCTACAGTCTGTCTTTTCTCTATCTAAACCTGGTCTCTTCAGGGGATCCGAGCTGCTCATAGACCTTCAGTCTCTGCAAGAGAAGTCTCCTCAGGAAATGCCACAAAGGGAAACGTGCTTGTGCTAACTACATTTGTGGTCTCTCTTCTCTGCAGTGATTCTGTGATAATAAGTGTGTTTAAAAATCCATTACAATGGCAAATCCATAGATGGCAGGTTGTTCTGAATCTTCATCGGCAGCGTAAACAATTTCACATTTCAAATGAAATTTCTGCTAAAACACTCATGCTTGAATGTAACGTAAAACACAGGCAGATTTGAACAAATAAGATACTGCTGTTTTGTTTTAAAATATTGGCATAGACAAAAATGTATTATTCATCTCGACTCTCTCCATTGCTTTGAAACTGAAAATTATTTCTGTGGCCAGCTCTGAATAAATATGTGAGTTGGTACCTTAGCAACCATGATATGTTCATCCAGCTTGATGTGAAGTGTGGAAATCCCATGTCACACACCGTTTTACCTTCTCTTCTTCGGAGTCTTGCTTCCTTCCACCTGCTTTTTACCTATCTATGGGAGGAAGCTGACTTCATTAAGTCTTGTCTGTGTCCTGCAGGGAATCCTGGGGCTCCAGGACAGGGATCTGGGTGGCACTGAAGGATGGCACGAGGTTGGGCTGGTAGATGTGCCGAATTGTCCGCAGATCAAGTTCAAAGAGTTTCTGCTAAGGCAGGGCGATAAAATCAGGCTCTGTGGATCCAGGATCAGTGGTTTGAGAATGTGGGAGGTCGGACCACCGTGCTAGCTAGCAGACTGACTGATGAAAGTTCAAGAATTCAGGTTAAGCTGTCAGAAGAATGAGAGGTCAGAATTAAAGCAAGAGATGTGACTATACCTGCCTGGGGAGTGAGGGTGGTCCCTCGGGAGGGATTTGTTCTTAAGGTCATTACACAATGTCTCTACTAAGCTATCATTGGGCTCGTTGCTACCATTGGCAACAAATACCGTGTGTATAGGGGATTAGAGTATACTTACATTGGGAAATATCCTCTGTGGTTAAAAACCGTAGACCACTCTGAAGGGTCCAGTGCAAGCTTATGTGTTGCTCCCAGGATAAGGAAGATTGAAGCCAAAAGCAGTCTATTTTCAGGAAAGGGCACCCAGGGGAGAAAGTCCATCATGTACCCACTCTTCCATTAATCCAAGGTCAGCACACCCTCAAATCCCTGAGCAGCCAGCTCAAGTCTTTCTACAGTTCGGAGTTGGGGATGGGACAAGAGGCAGTCCCCAAGACAGGTGTCAATACACCTGCCTCACAGATCACCGGTTGTTTGTGCAAGGGTTGGGGGGCTTCTGTGGAAAATGTAATGCAGAGATGGCTCTTCTCCCCACTTTTGCCCTGGTCTTGCGTCAAGGAAGGGACCGTAGGGAGGAAGTATAAGATGAAGGATTTCTGTGTTCGCTAAGAAAAATTAGTGATTGGGGCACCTGGTGGCTCCAGTTGATTACCCGACTCTTAATTTCAGCTCACGTCATGATCTCACGGGTTCATGAGTTTGAGCCCCACATCGGGCTCTGTGCTGGCAGTGCAAAGTCTACTTGGGATTCTCTCTCTCTTCCTCTCTCTCTGCCCCACCCCTGATGTACTCTCTCTTTCTCTCTCTCTCTCTCTCTCTCTCTCTCTCTCTCTCAGAATAAATAAGTCAACATTAAAACAAAGAAAAATTAGCGATAAACAGATTTTTGAGTCTTATTTTAAGGAGAAAGAATTACTTAATTTTTTTTAATGTTTATTTATTTTTGAGAGAGAGACAGACAGAGCATGAGCAGGGGAGGGGCAGAGAGAGAGGGAGACACAGAATCCGAAGCAGGCTCCAGGCTCTGAGCTGTCAGCACAGAGCCTGACACGGGGCTCGAACTCATGAACCATGAGATCATGACTTCAGCCGAAATCAGATGCTTAACTAAGCCACCCAGTCGCCTCAAGGAGAAATAATTTCTTAAAAAGGGCACATTCCCCCCTCCCCACCCCAAATATAGCATCTGGAAGCAAAGTGTGTAATATAAGATGGGTAATGGCCATTTACGCAGCAGAAAGTTCTGCCTGGAGTCTGATGCGACCCCAACATGGCTTCATTTGGCAGAGTGTATTAACTATTGTCATTAAAAGATTTTGCAGCATTATAACAACATTACATTGGAAACTGTTCATCAGGGAGCTTAGGGGATTCCACCGAGCAGCCATGGTAACAGTCTGCTTAGCAATGGCCCAATCACGCATTTTGGTCTTCATTCTGTCCAGCTTGTCACTCTGAACCAGAATTTAGTTTCTAGACAGAAGAGGCAGGAAATGAATCCTTTTGGAAATCTCTAGAGATTTAGATTCCCTCCCCCCCCCCCCCCATCTCTTACTGGGATGTTGTAGATCTGCTCAGGTACTGGGTTCCAGACAGGCGGATGGCTTCCATGCACTGGACAGATTGGAGCACCTATGTGGCACCGACAGCACGCTGGGCACCAGAGATGCCGAAAGATGTAAGGATGGCCCCTGGCCTTTTTTTTTTTTTAACGTTTTTATTTATTTTTGAAGGAGAGAGAGAGAGAGACAGAGCATGAATGGGGGAGGAGCAGAGAGAGGGAGACACAGAATCCCAAGCAGGCTCCAGGCTCTGAGCTGTCAGCACAGAGCCCGACACAGGGCTCGAACCCACGAACTATGAGATCATGACATGACCTGAGCCGAAGTTGGACGCTTAGCCAACTGAGTCACCCAGGCGCCCCAGGATGGTCCCTGGCCTTGAGGACATACGAAGACAAGTAGAGAAGAGATGCTGATTCACAATGAACACATAAGACCGTAAGCTCCAATACAGCAAAACTCTGAGAAGTTTGTGGAAATGTCCTCCTCTGAGATAATCATCTGGCCGTATTTTTAAGGATGATGAACATGAGCTGACTCTTCTAGAAACTAGGAAAGAACTACTTTGTGTGATCTAGACAAATAAGAATCAAAAATAAGAAATGTGCCATTGGCTACTTAAAATATTTTCTTTTTAAATTAGAAAAGCTTGTAAATAAAATGAACAAACTACATAGTGTTTCATCTAAGTGTAGTAATTAAAAAAAGTTAATCATTCAAAGATAATTTTTATAGTAGGTATACAGGGCCGTGTTGCTACTGAGGTATTTTTGATTCTTTCTGCTTATTGATTTACAAAGCTCTTGAAAATGCAAACTTCAGGGTGCCTGGGCGGCTCAGTCGGTTGAGTGTCCAACTTCGGCTCAGGTCATGAACTCGAATTTCGTGGGTTCTGGCCCCGCATCGGGCTCTGTGCTGACAGCTCAGAGCTTGGAGCCTGGTTCAGATTCTGTGTCTCCCTTTCTCTCTGTCCCTCCCCCACTCGTGCTCGCTCTCTCTCTCTCTCTCTCTCTCTCTCTGTCTCAATCAACCAATTAATAAATCCAAGCTTCAATTTTCCTTTCAAACTGGATGAAAATTCAGGATATACTAAACCTTATGACACACACAACTTCCTCTGTTCTCCTTCAGGATGGCTTCGAAGGCTGCAGGAAGACAGGTGTGGAATACCATTCTTCTGTTTTTCAAGACAGAAGAATGTCCTCACGGGCTGTAAATAATACCTGACTGTGACTTTTATTTCACTTTGTGGATTGTCGGTAGTTGTATTTCCTCATCTCTAAAAATGAGGGATTTGGGTTAGAGGATCTTTAAGAACGTAATCTAACTCTGACTCTACAGACAAGAAAGTAAAATATTTAAATGAAATAGTTACTCTGATAATACAGGTGTCACCAGGGCTCAAACTCCTGAATTTTCTTGATGCAGGTATTAGCCAAGTTTTGAGTGTAGGCATTAGTCCTGAATAATTGAGAAAGCAGTGAAATGGCCACTCAAACATACTGGTTTACTGCAGGTTTAAAGGAACAGAAGTAAGTCAGTCCTCTGGTTTTATGTGCTGGAATCTGGAACTGCTAATATTGTACATCATTGAATTTCCACAGATTTTCTGAAAATAAATAAAACCCCTACTTCCAAGGGCTACAATCTGCCTCTGTCCTCATGTATGCTGTCCAGGAACATCCTCGCCCATGAGATTGGTGGGCTGAAGGGAAGACTCTACTCTTGGACTGTATCACATCCCAGGGAGCCCAGGGATCTGCCAAAAGGTGTTCATTGCTTTTTGTGACCACTGGCTTTCTCTGGCTCTATGGGCTCCCAGCTGTGAAATGTCACCACAGCATGCAAGAGGTCCCAGCTTTCACAAAAGAACTTCAGGTTTAACCAAAAACTTATCTAACATTTCTCTCGTAATTAGGCCAAAAGCAAAAGCGTGCTGTAGACTTAGGGGAGAGGACCCCGGAAGCAATGGGTGAATCAAGACTCTGAGCCAAATTTAGGACATGCAGGGGAGGACCAAGGTCGACAGTGGGTTGGGGGTAGTTAGGCGAATATAACACCAAGAATGGAATGTGAGGGTTAGAGACAGGTCTGAGGGGGGCCTTGCCCCACCACACTAGCTGTGGGCCTTCAGTTACGTACTTAAACTTATGTGTGTGTGTTTCCACGGGAAATAGAAATAGTACCTGCATCACGGGGTTGTTTGAGGGATCACATAAAAGTGGAGAAAGACCAGAGGTGCCTGGGTGGCTCAGTCAGTTAAGCGTCTGACCATTGATCTTGGCTAAGGTCACGATCTCACAGTTGGTGGCACTGAGCTTCGGGCTCTGTGCTGGTGGCATGGAGGGTGCGTGGGATCCTCTCTCTCCTTCTCTGTCTCTGCATCTCCCCCACTCGTGCACTCTCTCTTTCTCAGAAATAAATAAATTTAAAAAAAAAAAGAAAAAAATTTTTAAGAAGGGTAGAAAGACTAGAAATGATGCCTAACACGTAATGGTCTCTCAATGAATAGTAATTTTTGCTGGTTTGCGAGACACGTGCAAATGCAGAGTGCAAGCTGGGCAAAAGTTCCATCCAACAGCTCTGTGAAACCTCCAAGAAGCAGAGAGGCAGAGAACGACTAGCTTGGCAACGAATACTTGCCAAGGTCCTTTGCGTCCCTGGCCCTCCTGAGGCGACCTCTCTAAGACTTGGTATCTGCTTCCCCTGAGTCCCAGTTAGCACGCATGATGCTGGTGCCGGGCGTGGTTTGGAGCAGGTCAAGAGAGAGTGGAATGCACACAAGTGCAGACAGACAGACAGACGCCGAGCGGGGGCATGGTGGCTCCACCTTCTTGCCAGCAGGATCCTACTCAGTGTCTTTTAGGCAGAGGACATCCCCAGTGCATGTCCATATAGCAATGGAGCTGTTAAGGAGGGTTTCCTTAGGGACCACGTGATCTTAGGAACCACGACCACTGTATGTGGGCCATTCTCTCAAGGCCTCGGGGGGACGATCAGCAAGGCACGAGTGAAGAACGCAAAGCCCGTGGTAAAAAGACGCCACCCCCCAGCGCCATTCAGTCAGGGATGCCTACGGTCTCCTTCACAAACAGTCCCTGCGACTGGTGTCCTGACCCGGAGACACTGGGGGCTCAAACACTATTGGTTTACTCCAGCTGTTAGACTGCACACCCCCCAGTGCTCTGGTCTTTTCTGACCACCACCGTCTCATTGATTTGGATCGGAGGCTTTGTCTGGGAACCGTCCACATGTTTTATTCTGAACCAATAGACATTTCCTAGGCCCCGAGGAGACGGACAGCCGAGGAGGTTCAGTCTGCAAACTGTTAGTCTGAGAGCCCAGGCTTCCGAGTGGCCCGGCCGGGAAGTCCAGCGTGCGCCTGGGTTCTGAGCACGGCTGGCTGGACCAGAGCACCTGTGAGGGTCGTCCGCAGACGGTGAGGTCAGACCAGGATGCTCTCCCTCTGCCCCCTGCTTCCCCCACACCCCCCACACCGCACCGACAGTGGGGTTTGCCGGCAGGAAACTTGCTTCTCCAGACTGGCCAAAAAAACCCTGACCTTTGGTTCTCCTGGGCAAATGACAGGCCATCCCGTAGACCTTCCTTCCTCGTGCACCGGAGGGCCCCGACTGACAGCCCGCAGAACGAATCAGGGAGGATGACGGCAGTGTTCCCAAGCAGAGAGCCCCGGATGGCGACTCAATGAGCTCCCAAGACTGGTCTGGCCCAGTCTTTACTTACACCTTCCATCTTTACCAAACTTGGGCGCATACAATGGACCACGCACAGATAGCTTTTGGCCGAGTGACTGGATTTTTCCGGGGTCCTTTCTATTAGCAGTAGCAGGCAGGCAAGAAAAGTCTGGGAGGGTCACTTTGAGAACTGGAAATGTTTTGACCTATGGAAAAAAGCGGGAAATGAATAATGTCCTTGCCGGAGGCCGTATCTGAGCTAAGTCACGTGAAGTGTGGGTGCGACAGGTGTCAGGATGAGACAAACAAAGCAGGGAGCGTCTCTTGGTCTTACGTACGTCCCCGGGGATGCTGGAGCGCACCGCCTCCTGCCCTATCTCGCTGCTTCCCACAAGTGCCCACGTTCCATCCATTCTTCCCCCCCAGTCAGGGTGACCTTTTGAAAATGCAAATCAGACCACCTGGCTCCCCGTGCAAGCCTCTAATGCCTTCTGGTTGCAGTTAGAATGAAACGCAGCGGCCGTGGCCTCCAGAGGCCTGCCTGCCTGGCCCCTTCCCCTGCTGCTCCGGGCACACCCGGAGGTGTGGGGTGGGGCCTTGTTCCTGCCTCTGCCTGGTGCGCGTCCCCTCCCCATCTTTGTGGCTGCCTGGCACCTTCTTGCGATTCTGATCTCCTCCGCGGTATCGACAGGAAGGACTTTGATTGGCCCTCCATTCCAAGTGTCTGTCCCCACGGCTGCTTTGTATCAACCACATTTCTTATTTTCTGTATTTTCTGATGCTTTGGCGTCTTGGGGCCTTGCTGATCCTGGAGAGACCACCCCTCCCAGGGCTAGCTAACTTCCTGGAGGAGGTAAGCAAGTTGTTTGTGAGCACAAACCTGGCCCGTACCTCCAACCGTTTCCTTGTCTGTCATGGACCAAGCCCACATTCCCGCTGTCCCACACCCCCAGGGCCAAGTACTGGATGACTGGGGACCCCTCTAGCACAGAGACCCCCCCCCCCAGAATTATTCACACCATTCAGCCCTAAACTTCTTCAGCTTGACCCCACCTTGCCCATTCCTTCCTGTGAAACCCACAGTGAAGCTTCCCGCCGTGCTCTCTCCTGGATGCTCCCGCCTCCTGCCTGAGCCCAGGGCTTCCCCATGGGGCCTTGCCCGGCATGGCACGCCCTCTTGGGAGCCGTGAGTGATAAATTCTCCTTTTGGGGTACTCGTTTCCCTGCCTGTCATCTTCCCACACCTTGATTGTTTCTGTAATGTTTCTTTACTTTTGAGAGAGCACAAGTGGGGGAGGGGCAGAGAGATCCAAAGCGGGCTCTGCCCTGACAAACAGTGAGCTCAGGGTGGGCCTTGAACTCACGAACCACGAGATCATGACCGGAGCCAAAGTTGAACACTCAACCAACTGAGCCACCCGGGTGCCCCTTACCACACCTGGCTAAAACAAATGCTAGGTAGGGGTGCCTGGGCAGCTCAGTTGGGTAAGCGTCCAACTCTTGATCTTGGCTCAGGTCATGATCTCACAATCTGTGAGCTCAAGTCCTGTGTCGGACTGTGTAGTGACGGTGCGGAGGCTGCTTATTCTTTCTCTCTCCCTCTCTGTCTGCTCCCCGCCCCAGCCCCCACCCACTCTCTCTCAATATAAAGAAATAAACATTAAAAAAAAATAAATCCCAGATACATTTAAAAAATGTTTTTATTTTTGAGAGAGAGAGAGGAGAGAGAGTGCAAGTAGAGGAGGGGCAGAGAGAGAGAGAGAGAGAGAGAGAGAGAGAGAAAGAGAGAGAGGGAGGATCCAGAGCAAGCCCTCTGCACAGAGAGCAGTGACCTGGTGCAGGGCTTGAACTCACAAACCGTAAGATCACGACCTGAGCCGAAGTCAGATGCTCAACTGATTGAACCATCCAGGCGCCCCAAATCCCAGGCACGTTTTAAACACCTGTATCCATGCAGCCTCCCCTCCATCACACTATCTTGCTTTTGTTCTTTGGGGTCTTCGCAGCATCTGAGAGTATCTCGCACATTGTTGATCTGATTTACTTTTTACTTGCGAATACAGGCTGCCGCCGCTCCAGGACACAGGTGTCGTGTGGGTGGGGGATCTTCTGTCTGGTCAGCGTCCCTACCGCCTGGGGAAATGGACAGGCAGAAATTCTTGTGTGAATGAAGACACTGGTAGAGGTGATGAGAAAATCAAATGAAAGAGTGTCTGAGAAATCATTTTGAAAGTTCTAAAGCACTATACAACTAAAATGGTGTGTTTCCTGGTGGATACCTCCAATCTCTAAGATTAAACATTTCCTTAAACCCCATCATCTCTTTAGCCCATAACCTGCCCTCCCCTAGCGCACTTACGATGCGCACTGGATGACATTTGGAATGACTGCGTCACTATATTGTACATCTAAAACGAATACGGCACTGTGTGTTAACTAGCTGGAGTTAAAAACAAAAAATGAGGGGCGCCTGGGTGGCGCAGTCGGTTAAGCGTCCGACTTCAGCCAGGTCACGATCTCGCGGTCCGTGAGTTCAAGCCCCGCATCAGGCTCTGTGCTGATGGCTCAGAGCCTGGAGCCTGTTTCCGATTCTGTGTCTCCCTCTCTCTCTGCCCCTCCCCCATTCATGCTCTGTCTCTCTCTGTCCCAAAAATGAATAAACGTTGAAAAAAAAATTAAAAAAAATAAATAAAATCAGAAATGAGATAGCCTATTATAACTTTTATTTAACTCTTTAATAATGTTTTAGGGAAGCGGTGCCTGGGTGGTTCAGTCAGTTAAGTGTCCAACTTCAGCCAGGTCACTGATCTCGTGGTCCGTGAGTTCGAGCCCCGCGTCGGGCTCTGGGCTGATGGCTCAGAGCCTGGAGCCTGTTTCCGATTCTGTGTCTCCCTCTCTCTCTGCCCCTCCCCCGTTCATGCTCTGTCTCTCTCTGTCCCAAAAATAAATAAATGTTGAAAAAAAAACAAAAACAAAAACAAAAAATGATTTAAAAAATTAAGTATTTCGTAGAGCATCATGAGCAGACTTCAGAAGAGCTTCATGGAAGTACTTCCATCCATTTTCCTGCAGGCGAGGCCAAGAGATCTATATCGGTTTCATAAAAAGTTCTTATTAGGGAAAATTTTGTCAAAGCTGATGCTGACAGCCCTGTGTGCTTTTCCTGCTTCCTGGGAAATTTGACTACAGTTCCCAGCATCCTCTGCCATTGGATCTGGTCACGTGATCCTTTCTAGCCAATGGCATGCGAGTGGAATTTCTCGGCACCACTTCGCCAACTGGCGACCAGAAACACCCACGGAACCCTCCAGACTCTGCCTTCCCAGGTGAGCTCGGAACCCCTGGTGGAAAGCGGGAGTGACGCACAGCAGAAGGAGTGCCTGTTCCTACATCACTGCTGGGACAGGTGGCACTCAGTGGCCAGCCACGTTCGTTTGGGACTTAACCTGAGAAGGTGTTACTGAGTTAAACCAGTGGGGTGCTGTGACCACCTGGTTCCACAGCTGTTGTCTTCCCTGATGGGGGTGTCCGGTCGGGCACAAGCATCGTGATGACGAGGGTCCAAAGCCCTCCTGGCACTGGGAGATGTACGTGCCTGAGGATCAGAGGGTGTGGCTCAGGCTCTTCTGGGGCCCAGCATCTTGCCTTGATTGGGTTAAAAGGGGGCACTCCCGAAGAAATGAAATCCGTGCCTGTCAGTGGGCAGAGTTTGCAAAACTCTAAACTGAGGCTGCCCGATACTGCTTGTCTGGGCCACGGGCAAATCGCCAGCGGGTGGGGATCTGATTTCCTCCCTGAGATACAACTTGTTCCCCAGGCCCGGCCGTCAGCAAGTGGGAAGGACCGGCTCCCAGCTGTCACTCTGCGTGCTCTTCCCTTCCTCATTGCTCTCCCACATCCCGGCTGGTCCCCTGGCCCCCAGTTGAAGCTGCCTCCTTTCTAAGCGCCTCATCTCGCACCCTCCACTCTCTGGGTACACCATTCTCTCCTTCTTCCACAGGATCCCTCTCCGGGCCGTTCAGAGCCCTCCTGTGCCCTCAGCCGTGTCAGCCTCTAGCAATGGTGGGAAGCAGGCAAAGGTGCCACATCAGGGGCACTCGGGCTTTCCTCCATGGGCTCAGGGAAGGGAAGACCAAACAGGGAATACCCTAATGCTTTCTCTTTCTGTCCCTGGGGGAGCTGGGGAGTCGCTGGCCAGGTTGGGTTTTGGAGGACCTTAAATAAAGACATGCGGGTGCTTTCCTATCTGCTGCGGTTTCTCCTTTTATGATTCCAGCTTTTGACTTGCCAAGGCTGGGGAAGGTGACAGTGCTGGTTTCCTTCCCCGTAAAGAACCCTTGAGCTCTGGCATGAAGGGCTCATGGAAACACGGTATCGAGACTTCCCCAGTATTTAGAACAGGTGGGTCTCCTGAGGAACCAGGCGAGTAACTTAGATTCTAACCCTGGTTCTGCACTAACTAGTTGCGTGTCTTCTGGCTGGTCCCTGGTCTCCGGACTTCTTTCCTCCTGTACAACATGGTGGTGGGTTTCTCAGTGCTTCCTCTCCACTGCGAGATTTAAAATGTAATTTATCTTTGGGGCGCCTGGGTGGCTCATTCGGTTAAGCATCCAACTTCGGCTCAGGTCATGATCTCGCGTTCGTGAGTTCGAGCCCCACGTCCGGCTCTGTGCTGACGGCTCAGAGCCTGGAGCCCGCTTCCAAATCTGTGACCCCCTCTCTCTCTGCCCCTCTACCACTCATACTCTGTCCCTCAAAAAATAAATGTTAAAACATTTTTTTTAATGTAATTTATTTTTTCAAATCAGGTAAATGAGCTTTGTCTCTCTGGTGATTCAACTCTTAGGTGACATGTCACATTGTCTTCCCAGTGACTTAGCTGTACTTTAAGAATACATCCAACTGATTTGTTTAGTTTGCTTGTTTTATTTATTTATTTATTTACTTATTTATTTATTTATTTATTTGAGAGAGAGAGAGAGAGAGAGAGAGAGAGAGAGAGACAGATTGTGAGCCAGGGAGGGGCAGTGAGAGACAGAGACACAGAATCGGAAGCAGGCTCCAGGCTCTGAGCCTTTAGCGCAGACCCTGACGTGGGGCTCGAACCCACGAACCACAACATCATGACCTGAGCTGAAGTCGAATGCTTAACCGACTGAGCCACCCGGGCCCCCCTTTGTGTTTCACTTTTTAAATTTTACTCTTTTAATTGTGTAACGACAATTAGCATGAGGCCCCCTAGTAACGGACTCCATGGGCACAGCATGGTCGTGTGAGCTACAGTCACAAGGTGCAGCTGATGTCCGGACCTCATTCTCCTCTGCAGAACTGCCACTCGGGACCCCTGAGCAATGGCTTCCCGCTCCCCTCCCGCAGCCCTGGCAACTGCCTTCTACTCCTGTTTCTCTGAGTGTGGCGATTTTAGATGCCTCCTGTAAGCGGAGCCATGCCACACGTGTCTTTTTGTGATAATGTGGTGTTTGCGTGCAATCACATATTGTTCAGCCTTTGAACAGAGGGAAGTCTCAGTGTTTCTAAACTTGGACTGTGGCAGCAGAATTGACATGCAATGTTACGTTAGCATCAGGTGCGCGGTCTCAATGTGCTTTGACTTGTGACTGGAGAGGTCTCGGGGGTCCTCAGAGCTGCCGTGGGGGCCTTTGCGGGGATGGGCTCGTGCTGTCCCCTCCCCCCACACCCGCTTCCCGCCACATTTGTGTTGCTTGTGTATTTGGGCTGCAAAGAGAGAAAAGATCCTGGGCTAGATGATCCGAATGTGGTAACAGTCCTCATGTCCGGTGGTCGTGTCACATAACGTCTTCATTTTTCATTCAGAATAAGAAAAAGATGCAGTCCCCTTTTCCTTAGTCTTCTCTTGGTTCTGAGGTTCTTGAGTGTCTAAAACGGGACAGGGCTGAAAGCTACCTTCCGGGGCCCGTGCTTGGGCAGCACATGGCAGGGACGGCACCCAGGGAAATGCCTATCTCGGCTCCGTCCTTGTAAGGGGAGCCCAGGAAAGCCTGCTCCAGCACCTTCTCAGGCAGGTAACGTCCGCCAGTGACACGGCACCCCCTGGGTGAGCCCGGCAGCCCGCCAGGAAACCCGGCTGCTCGCTGGTGAAATGTTAGCGCGGGTGGTGCCTCAACCATCCCTGGTCCCTCTGGCGGTTTCCCAGCCCCCAAAGGATAAGACAGTGAGTGCCACCCAGACTGGCTGTCCTCCTGCAAGCGGCCACCTGTGACGGATGTCACAGTGTGTGGGAATAAACATCATGCGTCGCTAATTCCATTCGAGACGCCGGGGTGGGGGGGCGGTGGGGTGGGGGGTGACTAAGTTTTGGGAACGTGAACTTGTACTTCCGGGACCCTGCCGAGATTGCAGAGCCCACAAGGTGGCGCGTGAGCCGCAGGGATGATGGACGGGCCCTGGAAGGACTGTCAGGAGCCTGTGCAGAGGACCTCCCTCCGGCAGACCCTTCCCGCGCGCCCTGTCCCCGTGTCACAGTTCTGTACTCCCGTATTCCTGGTCTTGCACCCGTCTCTAGTTTTTTCTTCTGTGGAAGCAGAGCCCAGGCTCCCTGCTGCTGCTCTAATAAAGCTCACGGCAACGGTTGGAATTCTTGAAAATCCATTTAATGCTTCCAACTCCAGCGTGCACTGGATTTTGGGTTGTTTTTTTTTTTTAACGTTTATTTATTTTTGAGACAGAGACAGAGCACGAACGGGGGAGGGTTAGAGAGAGAGGGAGACACAGAATCTGAAACAGGCTCCAGGCTCTAAGCGGTCAGCACAGAGCCCGACGCAGGGCTTGAACTCATGGACCCCGAGATCATGACCTGAGCCGAAGTCGGATGCGTAACTGACTGAGCCACCCAGGCGCCCCTGGATTTTGTTTTTAAGCCCTCCTCAACTCAAAATATTAGAGGATGTTTGTTTATGGACTAATCACATGTCCAACAGCGGACTGGCATGTAGAATGTAGGAACTGTCAAAACTCATACCCTGTTATAAAAGGGACAGAAGCACGAGCTGACGTTTCATCAACAAGGATAGATACGTGTGGTGGTGGCTGTGGGTGTGACGAGCTACTGGACTTGGTTAGCCAGAGAGGAATGTCATTCCAACCGCGATGAGAGACTGCTATGGAGCTGGTGAAATGGGTCAGACAAAGGATTGGGATAACACCACAGTCCAGTTAGGGGTTATCCAGTTTCTGGATAACTGGATCTCTGATAGGCTGGAAACTATCAGAAACTGGATCTCTGATAGGCTGCTGGCGGGGAGGCCCACGAGCACCACTCCTCTGGAAAATAATTTGGCAGCTTCCCTCAAAAGGAGCAGTAGACTTGCCATAGACCCTGGCAGTCGCAGTCTTGGGCGTTATTCCCAGAGAAATGAGAACTTATTCCCACCCAGACGTTTGCACACACGTGTTCACAGCACCGCTGTTTGTAACAGCCCCAAACTATTGGGACGATGTGATTTCAGAAATGGAAACTAGGTTGTTCTGGGTGTGTGTTGGGGGGGGAGCGGAGAGGGGTTGGGGTGAGGGGGAGAGAGCAGGTGTGGCCATAGAGGGCATCATGAGGGAGCCTTGGATGATTTGGCCCCTCCCCTGCTTGCACATACTCTCTCTCTCAAAAGTAAGTAAATCAACATTAAAAAATACCGATGCTGGTGATGCACATACAAAGCCACACACGCGATAAATGTCCTAGAGCCACACAGGCACACCTAGGTGAGTGCACGGGTAACTGGAGAAATCTGAATGAGCTCGGGGGATTGTACCAATACCAGTTTCCTGGCTGTGATTTTGAAGAATAGCTACACAGGGTTTTAACACTGGGGGAGATGGGGTGAAGGGTACGTGGGGCCTCCCTGTCCATATCTTCCTCTGAATCTTCAACTATTCAAAACAGATATATATGTATATATCCATCCAGTGGAGACCAAAATTGTTTACCAAGAAAAATTTTATGGAAAAAAAACTTACGGCAAGAACACTGGGCCAGACCAGACCTAAGGAAGCCTGTTCAAGTCCTGTTTTGTCTTCGCTGGCTGGGGGAGCTTGGGTAATGCACTTTAGATCTGTGAGTTTTGATTGCCTATGGATACAGGAGGGGTTATAACAATTGCTCTATTTCAAAAGCTTATTGTGAAGATTCGATGAGATATTTTATAAAGAACATTTCATACTGCCTACAGCATTACCGTGCTCAATACATGTTAGTTCTTCCCATAATAGAAGTTATAATCATGATATTAATTTAAACTTATGCATACAGAATAGAAACTACCAATTGTCTTTCCAGAGAAGCTGGCCATGTTTTCAGATTCTGGCATTTGAGAGATCATTTGGAAGATTCTCCAGTTTAATTTTGCTCTTAAAGTGTCTTGGCAAGGCTATTTGTGTGTCTGTATGTGTGTGTACATTTGGATATAGGATGCAGAGTGCTTCCTACTTAGCACTTTACCATATCAGTAGTTTGACTAAAGGGAATTTACAACTTCCTATCTCTGGTGTCTGTTTTCTGCCATCCATCATTGCCAGAGATTCGTCTAGGCCGCTAAGTGGCTATTGCTACAGAATTTATTGTTATACGCACAGTTTATGCAAGAAAGGAATTTTCGGAAGACTCTTAGTTGAGTGATAGCCTTCAATAACTTTACCACATCCTCTGGGACTATCTTGATAATAATGTTTGAAGAACGGGCTGGGTATTTTGGCTGCATGGTGGTTATTCATGTCAGACATTTGCTGGCTACTGTGTTGAACGTTAGCCCATTGTTGGAGAGGTTCTGGAAGACAGCCACCCAGGGGCCTGACATCCATTCTCTTTAAGTTTTTCATGAGATCTTGAGAAGGACTTACATTTTGGTAGATCCTGACTCGGTTTGCACTGACTCTGCCTTTCTGGCTATTCAGGCAGACAGTGGGCCAGTGGAATGGATGTTTCTGTGACATTTAATTTCCTGGCTTCCTTGACTTGCCTAGTCTAGTTGTAGCAGTTTCGCTTACATTTCTTTTTCTTTTCTTTTTTTTTTTTTTCGCTTACATTTCTTATTTGGACCAACAACATTCTCTCTTTTGGTTTTAGCTTTGGAATTCTAGACCTGTGGTTTCAGAATGAGCAGTTTTGCAGCCCAAGGGTAAGGGGGAGGGAGCTCACAGAGCCCCGCGAGGAAGCCGGCGTGGACGCGATCTGCTCCGTATGGGGCTCCGAATTCCTGGTGGGCATGGTGGAGAGCTCTGCGGGGCCCGGAACACCCCTGGATGCGTGATCACTGAAACCCCTCTCCCTAGCTCATGATATCTGTGCCTCCCCACAGCTGTTAAATTCTCTATTTCCAAACTTGTGGCGGGCTGGCCATCCCAAGATCACTCATCTATTAAATTTCTTTCTTTGCCGCTAGAAACATTTCCTGGGTGTAAAAGATACTCAGATTCATGGATTCCAACGAAAGCCTCTTGACTTCTGGTTTGTTCTTCTCTGATCTCCTTCCGAATTCTCTTCCCTCCTTATATCTCTGTCTCCATGCTCATTGGCAGAACTGTACCCCAGCACCTGGCCGCCCCAGCTCCCCAGTCCTCTGCAGAGCGGTGTGACAAATCTGGGGACTGGATTTGCGGGATATTTACCCACGGAGACAATAAAGCCCAGCCTCAGACAGAGTTCTACCCACCGATTATTCACACAATGCGAAAAATAAGTGGAGCTTGTTAACATCGGTGCTATTAGCATGTTAACTTTTTAAAAAACCATTTTAATGATGATTAAGTAACAATTGGATACTGCATTATCAAGAGGTCTCTGTTTTTGTGTACATTGGCTTGTTCTTAATTGGCTCATCTCTGAGGATGGGGCGTGAAGGCAGGAGTTGAAGAAGCTGAGATTTTGAAGAGTTGTCACAGACCTTTTAACATTTTATAACTAAGTTTACGAGAAGTTGCTTCTAAAACATTCTTCTGAGTGGACGGACTCCCTTGACATAAATAATTCAACATGTCTTAATTAAATATTCTAACTGAGGTTTTGGTCACTTCCTTTTCTTTTGGTTTATTGTACCAAATTGCCAAGTTGAGAAACGTTGTTAAAAAATTAAATGAGTATCTCTTATCATTCAGAGAGCTTTTAAAATTCTATTTGAAATAGACACTTCCCAGCTTCAATCGGTGTTAATCTTGGATTAACTTCCTTTTCCACATCAACTAAAGGAATTTGGGACACACACTGAGTCTGGATCCGAGTCACTAATATTGACACCTCAAAACTTAAAAATATGCGGCGAAACTAAAAAATCAAAAAAACGGGTTTGTCCTAAACATGCGCTGAGCAAAAATTAACTGACATTCAAACCCTTTTCTCTTTGCCAGCCTTGTCCTGCGTGGGCCAGATGCTCTAGAGTGCCTCATTTAATCTTTCCGGCATCTCTGTGAGGTTGTGTTACCATTATGGCAGGTGAGGAAACTGAGGCCACAAGTGTGAAAGTAATTTTCTGGAGGTCATCGATTCTATCCAGAGTTTCTCAGCACAGAGGCCATGAACTACCTGTGTCAGAATCACTCGGGGTTCCAAAGTGCAGACTTGGAGAGCTTTTAGAGTTTTGGAACTGGGACACATTGATTTTTTAACTGCCTCCCTAGGCTGTTCGTGTAACCACCAAGGTTAGGTTACTACATTTATAGCATAGATGTTTCTGGACACGTGTGAATTCTGCTCATGAACAAAAACTGCATTGCCCAAGTGGATCAGTCCGTTGGAAATTAGTGAGAGAGTGGGAGCAGTATTTTCGAACCTGAGAATTCAGACCTCCACGTGTCTTGATGCTTTTTTGCATTAATAATGACTCCTAGTCAGAGCTATCTAAGTTCTCTGTTGATTTCCCATGACTTTTGACTGCTGGCAACAATTTGGGCTCTTAGGGTCTCATTCCCTTACGCTCATGTTTTCATGAGGGGATTTACTGCTGTGCATCAGTCCAAACGCAGTGAGAAAACAGAAACCATGCTAGGCCTTTGGACAGAGGGAGTTCAGCGCAGGGGATTGGTTACACAGATGGCCGAAGACCAGAAGATGCCATGGGGATGGTGGGCCATTGAGCAGTCGGGAGCAGGGGAAGATTGACAACAGGACAGCAACACTGTTGCATCCCACCTCGTCTGGGGGACACTCGGAGGAAGGAGTGTTGCCAGAAGCAGAAGCTGGGCTGGGTGGCAGGCTCGAGATGCATCCAGGGAGCACGACAGTCAGGAAGGAGCTGCTGGGGATGGGGCCTGAGGCAGAGAGGCCTGGTGCCTTCCTTCACCTTCCATGGGTGCCTCTCGTTAGCCAAATCTCCAGAGAGTTGGCTGAGAGCCTGAGCACCCTGAAATGCAGAGCAAGTGGGGGAAGTGAAAGCAAGGGGGCTGAGAGCGAGGGGCCGGTGGTGGGTGCACACTTCGTCCTTGGGGAGGGGGACCACCCACTGTTTCCCTCTCCCCTGCCCACACGAGGAGGAGGGATGAATGTGACGAAGTGTGGCCGCACGGCTCCCTGCTGGCCCCTGCTGAGCCACGGTTACCTGGTCAGGGCCCTCTGCCAGTCACAGCTCTTTTCGCGTCCATGGCCCCCAGCTCATGGGCCCAGGTGGGGTCCTCCCATGATCTCATGCCATCAGCAGTCAGAGCCACACCGGCTCTAACTTCTGGCTTCAGAGAGGGGGGCGAGATCTACCTGAGCCTCCACGGTGGGGAAGATGTTGTTGATGTCCTCGTCCAGGGAACACATGATTACGTTAGGCTACACAGGCGAATTAAGGTTGCCGATCAGCTGGTCTCAAAATAGAGAGAGGGTCCGGATTATCCAGGTGGACCCCACGTCGTCACGAGGACCCTTAAAAGTGGAAGAGGGAGCCAGCGGGCAATGGAACTACCAAGCGTGATATGTGATGAAGGCTGCCATTCAGACCGAGTGGGGAAAGAACCCCACTCGGGATCAGTCTTACACAACTGGCCTTTTATCGGAGGAAACGGACCTCCTGCCCCAACACCAGTCATGCTCAGAAGTGAATTTCAGAGTGTCGAAGACATAAATACAAATAATCCTAAATGCGAAGTTTGGGGATAGCAGCGTTACAGCTCGGAGTGAGGAGGCGTACGTGCTTGAGTGAGACTAGAAGCACGAACGCATGAAGGAAGGGTGGGCAGTCGTGCCCACAGAAAAACGTGGAGCCTCCGTGTGCCAGGGCTGCGCAGAGCAAGTCAGAACAGGAGGGACGCACCACCAAGCACACCGCGTGTGCCATGAGAGTCTGCCTTCCCTGCTTCACAGCAGCTCCTGCCAACAGGTGAGGAGGACCCAGAGGAAGGGGTCTGCAGGTGTGACTGCAGACAAGTCCCAGACCAGCAAACACAGGTGGCCGGCGTGGAGCTGCTGCCCTGGGCGTGGTCCGTGAGGTTCCCGTTTCTTGTTTCCGGCCGTATTGTTTTAAACCGCGGTTCCCAGGTTTTACTCTTCCTTGGCCCCCACAGTTCTACGCTTTCCAAGTGGTTGGATTTCTCGACTCTCTTCTTGTTGTGCTTACCTGGTTTTATTGAGCAAGGGTCAGAAAGTATCTTCAGCCGCTTAAGCATGTGACTCTCGGTTTTGGCTCAGGTCATGATCTCACCGTTCGTGGGTTTGAGTCCCGAGTCAGGCTCTGTGCTGACAGCGTGGAGCCTGCTTGGGATTATCTCTCTCCCTCTCCCTCTCTCTCTCTCTCTGCCCCTCCCCTGCTTTCATGTGAGCTCTCTGTCAAAAATAAGTAAATAAACTTAAATAAAAAAAGAGAGAAAGTATGTTTCACATGATCTCTGTCTTAGGCAAAACATACACAGATAATGTGTATGAACTAATAAAACTGTTATTAAATATTCCCTTAGTGCTCTGAAAATGTATATTCTGGTTTGGGGTGTAAAAATTTTAGACATAGTTCTTAAATATTATACTAAGGTTGTTACTTGTGTTACTCAAATTCTTAAACCTCATTTTTTCTATTTAATCCATTTCTGAGAAACACGTTTCTTGTTTTCACAGTTTCTCCTTGAATTTACGTATCTTTTGCTATTCTGTTTGATGAGTATGTTGATGCTCTATGATGTGGCTGAGGATATGTGACTATTGTATTTTCTTTGTGAATTCTTTTTAACCGGTACGAAATCACTCATTTGCTCCATTTAAGAATGTTTGCCCTGGGGCGCCTGGGTGGCTCAGTGGGCTAAGTGTCCAACTCTTGATTTCGGCTCAGGTTATGATCTCATGATTCATGAGATCGAGCCCCACGTTGGGCTCTGTGCTGACTGTGTGGAGCCTGCTTGGGATTCTCTCTCCCCTCACCCACGTGCTCTCTCAAAATAAATGAGTAAACATTAAAAAAAAAAGATTTTTTGCCTAGAGCTCTCATACGGGTCTTGCTATACCTACTGCCTCTCCCTTCCTTTATTTGCTGGTGTTTCCTGTGTCATTGGGTTTGGATTGAGTCTCCTGTCAACAGCATGCCCTGAACCTGTCAGACGATGCCTTTAAATGGGGGAATGGAACCTGGTAAATTAAATTACTGACATGTCCTGAGTTATCCCAGGGAGCAAATTTTTTGGTCTTCCGTTTACATTTTGGACAGCCACCAGTCAATGGAAATAAGATGTGAAACTTCTAAATTACCAGAGGAGAGAAAGAGAAGGATTTCCACCGAGCCCGGAAGCATAGAGAGAGACAGAACTCAACGAGGAAGGCCACACATTAAACCAAACCCACAGCTACCTTCCTAGGACCTTCAGTATGTGTTCTCCCCAGCTGCCCTGTAAAGGTTTTTTAGGAGCCCCTCGGAATTTCCGATTTCAGCTACTGATGAGTTTTTTCTTCTATTAAGGTAATTTGGAAGTCCGCTCTTGAATCCTGCATTAAAGGCAGTGACGACAGTCACTTAACTGGGTACTTGCTGGCTCAGCCTGTGATCGCAAAGCCGCCCGTACTGCTGAGGGGTTGCTTGTAGGGCCGCAGTGGCGAGGCTGTGGCACTCAACGCTCTGGGTTAATAGACTTACGCGTTTATGCCGGTTTTCTAGATGTCAGGAAAGTGTCTTGGTGACAGAGCACATTTTGAAATCGGTCCTCGGTTTATGGCTGTTTGTTTTATGCTGATATCTGGAGATTCTTTGCTGCCTATTAACTTTTCTAGTCCGTATCCGGATTAAGCTGGTGTGAATGATCTCAGGAACCGTGCCAGGCAGTGCTTTGTCTCCCTGTAGTAAACCTCACCCTGGCGGGGAAGGTGCACCAGTAGGAAGCCCTCTCTTTAAGGACCTGTCTGGGAAGGGCTGTCTGTCCTCCCGCTGAGGGCTCCAGGGTCTCCGGCTCCCCACCACCCCTCCTGGCTCTTAGCTGTGCAGCACACACACACACACACACACACACACACACACACACACAGACAAAGCTGCTAGAGCAACGTGAACAGATACCCACTTCGTCTAAAGTGATGACAGTGTCCCCTAAGCCCCCAAAGGCAAGGCTCTCTGGTTAAAATGGTTTCAAGATGAGTACTTTTTTGAATAATAACACTTCTGTTAAAAAGTTAGGAAGAGACCGGATTGAAGAGTGAGGCTTGGTCCCAAACGTAGGGAAGCCCTCCCTGAAACTGAAGCCCCACGCTGGCGGGCCCACCAAACAGCAAGCTGGAAGTGGGAGAGGACCGCATCCCACCGGTTGGTGCAGGTGGGCAGGGCAGGGCGCACGGAGAGACGGTTGCAGGGGCATCTGCTGCGAACGCAGGTGGCGGGAAGTGCCTGGCCTGGCCCTGCTTCTGAGACCCGATAAAACAGGAGCATGAGATCCTGGCCCACAGTGGTGCTGCATCGTCCTGCCCGGGAGAGCGAAAGGAAGACCGAAGTGAGCTCTCATTGGCGGGCCTGGGGAAAACGGAAATCCCTTCTGTGTGGGCTGACGCACAGAGCAGGGGGGACACTCACCCTCCTTTACACACCCCTCCAGCTGACATCATTTGGGCTGGGGTGCTCTGCCCTTGCGTCCCATACCCACTCATCGTCTGCACCATCCAGAAGTTTCTCAAAGACATTCTTCCGTGCTGGCGCTATTCCGGCTCCCCGGTGACCTCTGGTTCTCATTTCATAGCACTTTGATTTCGAAGGGATGTGGAAAGGAGGAGATAGAAACACGTAGAGTCCCCCCCCTTGGACTGAAAAGGTGACGGTGAGACATGGAACCCGAGGGAGATGTCGGGGAGAGATGGGACACAAAACCAACCCAGGATCGACAGTATTGCAACCGGGGGGCTCGGGAGAAGACAGTCAAGTAGGAGATTTCCACCTGCAGAGATTTGACAGTCTTGATCGGAGACGCCAGCATCATTGGTGTCCAGGCGCCAGTGTTGGGTGGAGAGCTGTGCTCGTGCTCCGGGGCGGCTTCACCTCTGCTGTTCGTGTTTAGCATCTGCGTTCCCATGGCAGCCATTCCAGGATTCCTGTATCTTCCTCTTCCACATAATCCTTGTCGTCCTTCAAAGGCGAAAACTCGTTCCGTGTCCTGTGTGGGCATCCGTGCAGACCGGTCTTGTCCACACTGGCAGTGCAGTCCACCGTACTTCGGACGAGCGCCCCCTATGGACTAGGATGCAGCAGTGAGCATCCCAGGTGCCCCTTCTGAGTCACTTGAGAATCTCCTTGTCCCTGTGTCCTTTGGCGCTTGTAGAGACACGGCATCCTTTCAAAGGCCGCAGCCCGTGGGTGCCTAGAGGTGGGGCACTGGCCACCGAGCTGCTGAGTCTTTAGGGCCCTCGTGTGCATCAGTTGACGACCCAGTGCCCTGCTCTTCTCTGCCCTGGATGCGGGGAGTTACCTTTCTCTGCTCCTTTCTCCCTGCCACGGGGGCCCTGGTGCAGGATGGGAGGGAGGAAGGAGAGGAAGTGGGGTGTCCACACCCACTTTCTGCCTCAGGCAGGTCTCCTCGGTGCTCCTGCTCTTATGGAGCAGCCCCTGGGAATCCCGACTCCAGCCCCCACCCCCAGCCCATGGTGCCCCCCCGCTGCTGGCCCTGGGATGCCCGCCTTACCCCCGTAAGTGGGAATGGCGTCTGCTGGTCTGATATCCCAGCTGCCTTGTCACCCCCTTTGGGTATCTCCGTTCTTCCAATACCTGTGTACATTTTCTGTGTTAAATTCTCTTTGTTTGGGGCGCCCGTGTGGCTCAGTTGGTTGAGCATCAACTACTTGGTTTTGGCTCAGGTCATGATCTCGTGGTTCATGAGTTTGAGCCCAGCATCGGGCTCTGTGCTGATAGCATGGAGCCTGCTTGGGATTCATTTCTCTCTCAATCTCTCTCTCTCTCTCTCTCTCTCTCTCTCTCTCTCTCTCTCTCTTTCTCTCTCTCTCAAAAATAAACTTAAAAAATTTAAATTGCCTTTGTTTGAAATTCTACCCTGGCTTCTATTTTCTGACCGGACCCCAAAGGATGCAACGTGTCCAAGTAGCTTCTCAACAATTCATTTATTGATTAAGAAAATATGTGCTCTTTCCACATGCCAGGAACAGTGCTGGATGCCAGGGATTTAAAACTAAAAAGAGAAGTAACAGAATAAATACCTGTTGTCTTAAAATCCAGTGATTGAAAGCTGCGTGTGAGGGACATCCTTCCCGCCTGGAGCCCTGAAGCGCCCCCAGGCCCTGGAGATTAATTAGACAGCTTTGTGCTTTGGGTACAGACCTGAACGCTCTCACGGAAGGGGTTTCAGAGTGTACATAGACTGCCGTGTTCCCGCTAGTGGTTAAACGTCAGATTCTCATTTGGACTTCCGATCTGGCTCTGAAGTGACCGGGGATGGTTGTGGCAGCTGAGGACTGAAGCCTGCATTTTACATGAGGCTGGGGTTTCGCAGCTGCCGACTCCTGCCATCCTGCCAGGAGTGTTCCAGCTCTGAGTGCAGAGACAGCCAATTTCTACTCTACCTCTGGCACTTATCAAGGGCACAGATGTCCTAAAACCCCCTTATATTCTTGGAAGAAGAAGGGTCAACATCACTGCTGAACATTCTCGCAGCCGACACCCGAGTGTTCAAAGTGGGGTAAAGCCCTTGAGATGGCTTTGACCCCTCAGAGTGCCAAGTGCCCCTTCTGAGCCAGTTTCCACATCCTCCTGATGGGAGCCAAGGTCTCAAGCTGTGTGAGGAGGGCCCTTGCCAGACGCGCCCTGGGCTCTGGGCTCTGGGTCTCTGGCAGGGCTCCGTGTGGCCCTCCCGCCAGAGCTCTGCACTGTCCACATACAAGCTGATGTATCAGTCGGCATTTATCAACCTCCGAAGCGCCATGCCCAGAAGTGACATTTCCCAGGAATCGAAGCCTTTAGAAGCTTGGGGGGCACGTGATGTGATAGGTGGGTGATTCATTGGGCTACTGGGCCATTTGGAGTTTCCTTGACTGTGCGGGTGCTGCCTGGTACCCTGGACGGTGATAAATGATGCTCTCCTAGGAGCTTGGTCACAGAGAAGGTTTCTCTTGGGCTGGTGAGCTGTACAGTTGCATTTGTGTAGAACAGAGTTCTTAATTGTTCTTTTTTGAGGAATGAACGTGGACCCATTGAGAATTTGATCAAGGCTGTGGACCCTTTCACTAGAAAACATATTTGCACATAATTCTGTGTACAGTCTCCTTTAAGCCCATAGGTCCACGGCCCCAGACCAACAGGCCCTGATATAGAGTACGCACACCTGATGCATGCTGGGAGAACTGGAAGGCACTTTATGCACAAGGGATTTGCCCTGTGATGCAGTCCCATGCCATGCTTGGCTTTTGGGGCATTCGGCCCACATAAACCGAAGAGGGGCAAAGGCTGTGCACTCACGGCCAATGGGAGTTCAAGTTCGTGTGCTCGGACGAGGGGCCCCGTCCCCTCTGTGCCATAGCTCTCTTTGGAGGTGGCTGAAGTAGCCGATGTCTGGGGTCTCCTTTACTGCAAACATCTCCATGTGGCTTCTGTTCCTATCACTGCGTAGAAAGCAGGCCTGTCAAGTTTACCAACAACCTCGATCTTTCCAAAGTTGACGACACTTTCATTCTTCGTCTCTCATGAGAGTTTGGCAGCATCCAACCCAGCTGGTTGCTCTTTCCTCGAAATTTATTTCGTTTGTGACTTCTGTCAGGTTTTCTGCGACTTCTCTGGCCTCTTGTGCTCAGTCTCCCGTGCTGGTTCCTTCTCTTCTGTTGGCATCATAAGTGTTGGGGTGTCCTACAGCCCCATCCCAACATCCAGTTCATCTCTGCCTGTGTTATTTCTCTACATAGTTTCATCCAGTCCCATTGCCTTAAAATTCGCGATGCTTGATGTCTCCAGTCCTGACCGCTACTCTGAGCTCTGATGCAGATGTCCAAGCACCTACTTGAAATCCCTGCTTGGGTAGAGAAGCATCTTGAAATCAACATGCCCAGATGAAGTTCATGACTGCAGTAAGATGCCATTTTCCTGGGGCTCAAAGGGGGAGGCGACTAGTTAGCAAATTAAACATTTACGAAACACCCTTAATTGTTTTTCTCTTTCCCCTTTTCTTGACCACCCAGGCTGTCTGAAAACCCAACCAGACTTCCACCTCCAAAATAGATCACTGTTCCATCAGTGCTCTCCGTGTGCTCCCGTAGGGCGCCTTTCACCCGCACCTGTCACCTGGAGCGACGGAGACAGTTGTCTCATGGGCCTCCCGCTTCCTCTCCCACCTCCCAACCACGCTTCTGCCAGCAACCACAGTGACTTTTCATAAACATGTCTGGCGATACAGCGTTCACCTTCTAAAGCATGCTGAGGCTTCCTGTTAGAACAAAATAAAGCTCTTTCCCACGCCCCCCACGACCTCCATCACCTGCCTATCTCAGACTCTCAAATTCTCCACTAGCTGGGCTAGTGTTGCAGCTAGGCTCCGTGGTTCTTAAATATGCTAGGTTCTTCTTCCCTGGGCCTAGAGAATTCTAGAGGAAATAGGACACTCATCAATCGTCGTGTATATGCTGCCTTATTTCATCAATCATAGCCCAAGCCCTTGAGAGCGGGGACCTGATTTTATGCCCCATACCTTCAACATCTCCACCTTTGCCTCCAACCACCTGCCTTTGTCTCTAGGACAGTATCTTGCACTAATTCATTTAAGACTTTATTTATTGAGCACCTACTTACATACCAGGCTCTGTGTTAAGCACTGGGAATGTGGATGTTAGATGCTGAGAATTGTTTCTCTCTTAGTCTAGAAATAGGAGCCATCGCATGGTGATGGGAGTGAAGAGATACTTGCCGTAAGAAATGTGAGATGCATGAAAGCAAATTTCAGCTTGGGTAGAATTTTGCCGTTCTAATGAATTTTGAAAACTATCGCGAGGTATCTTTATTATTGCTTTGGGTTAGCGATAGACTAAATAGTGCCTTAGTTGCTTGCAAAAGTAAATATGATTTCCCAAAGTGCTAAATTCACTTCTAGGCTGTAGCTGAGAGAGTCACACGTAATGGGAACTTATGCTGTTCCTAACTCAGGTAGACAACAAGCAAGGTAAACCCTTCCAAGTCTTCCTTCCCCTGCGATAAACATCTTCTGCTCAGAGTTTTGCTGGAAACACAGCAGAACTATAAATCCAAGCATGTTAAAGAAGAGACTGTTACTCTTTTAGCCACACTCTTCTTTCCGACTTACACAACTACTACAAGATGTTAGGTGTGAGGTTATCTGTGTTCAGGTGTTATATTTAATGGGAAGACTCTACCTTACATCTTTGCTTCAAAGCTGTGCTGTGTCTTAAAAAATTTTTTAAACCAGCCTTGCCAGGTTTTAGCCAAAAGCTTCCTTGCTAGTGTAAATGTAATTAGCTACTAGGTATAAACATTGCTTAGAAGCTTGGCTTGTGGAGTTTAGTGAGCAAGTGTAGGCCTTCCTTGTAAATTTTAAGCTGCTAATTACAGAAGATCAGAACAGCTTGGTTCGTCTTAGACAGAGCTGGGATATTCTGTGCTGGCGAAAGATCACGGGAGGCTTATGGAAGTGAGTGATATGGTGTTAGTTATTTAAACAAATTTTTTAATGTTTCTTTTATTTTTGAGAGAGAGAGACAGACAGACATACAGAGCACAACTGGGGGAGGGACAGAGAGACAGGGAGACACAGAATCCAAAGCAGGCTCCAGGCTCTGAGCTGTCAGCACAGAGCCTGACATGGGGCTAGAACTCACGACCTATGACATCATAACCTGAGCTGAAGTCAGATGCTTAACCGACTGAGCCACCCAGGTGCCCCAGTTATTTTTTTTAAAGTATTTTCTTCCTTTTCTGCCCAAATAAAAACTGGAAGCAGATCTGATGAGGAGTTAGTATCCAAAATATATACAGAACTTCTACAACTCAGCAGCAAAACATAAATAACCTAATTTTAAAATGGGCAAAGGACAAGAATTGATATTTCTCCAAAGAAAACACACCAGTGGCTATTAAATACTTGAAAAGGTGCTCAACCTCATCACGGAAACGCAAAGCCAAACCACAGGGGGCTCTGCAAAGCACTCTGCAGAGGGACAGCTAGTGCCCCTTCTGTGACAGAGGCCCCTAACACCTCAGCCTTTGCAACGAGGCCTCGCATCCTCTGAGTGTTTCCATTCTCTTCGGGGGGAAGCAGCAACGGCCCGCTTCCCAGCAGCATCCTTTAGCGGGCCCAGATTTCAGGCTGGCCTGAGTTCTGTTTCTGCCCTCCTCAAACTGGGCTCTGAGTGTTTCGTTTGACTTTTACACTGAAAGGGTCACAAACAGTTCTCAAATCTGAGAGAGCTTGTTGAATACTGTATCCCCATGTTGAAGATCCGTAACGCCAGCCAGTATATTAAAGTCCAGAGCGTGTTTCTGATGTAAAGAAACGACCTTAGCTTTAGTCAATCTGATATTTCCAAATGTACACAGACACAGAACATGTTTTGATCAGGGCAGGTTACTGATACTATCGGGATGGGACTCTCCGGAAACCTTGGATTAGGTGAACCTCCAGGATCAGGCCCACGAATCCATCCCATCCTGTCCACTGCTGCCTTCCCACACATGTCTTCAGATGGGAAGGGAGGGCTGTCTCGTTTTTCTGGAGCTCCACCTGCTACCATGCCTCAGTGTATCAGGCTGAAGGATCGTTCCTATCTTTGCTCACGTTATAATTCTCCCAGGAACCTCTCTCCACCATTGTTGCTTACAGTTTAGTGTACAAATTAAGTACTTATCATCTATGAAATCTTGCTTAATTTCTGCCATTATTCTGTTAATAACAATGGCTAACACTTCATGAACCTTTGTTACGCACCATAAACTCTGGCTAAAGCTGTTGTCGTGCGTTATTTCACTCAGCTGTTAGTGTCCTCTGAGGACGGGTATATGATCAGTTCTTCTAGACCTCGGCTTCCTGATCTGTAAAATTAGCACAGAATCCTCACCCGAGGCCACACAGCTGGTATGTAGCAGGCCTATGACTCAGATTCGCTTCCATCTGACTTCAGAGCCTTCCCTCTTAACCGCTATGCTGTCCCTTGTCTCACAAAAAATCCTTACCAAATCCCTGTGAAGGTTTGATCAGGCTAGTTTTGGAATTCGGTTCCTTACTGTCTTTTTAAATTCACTGCTTTATACCAAATATGCCATCTTCATTTATGTTGCACATTCAGAGCTTAAGTCAAGACGATAGACATCTCTCAAGAACTACGTGTCATTTTCTTCCAGGTAGCTGGGGAGAATGGCAGCTGTCTAAATCCACATATCACCACATACAAAAGACACTACAAAACAACCCATAAAACAACATAAATCCAGGATGCTGGCATAATTAGAACACAGTTAATGTGCAAACTTCAAGTTGCTTTTAAATTTAAAAAGAAAAAGAAATCTTATTCAACCACACCGCTCAGCCTTTTCTTTGGCAAAGCTTTGTTGTGGGCAAAGGCAGTCTGATTTATAAACCCCAAATCCTGCACAGAGGGAAGGGGGCAGCAGGTACAAACATTCTAAAGTCACCGCTAGAAGGATAGAGTTCTCCTAATTGTGAAAATATTGAAGAAATTGTGTTAGTCCACTGCAGCACTGATTTTAGGAAACAGACTTAAAAAATATGTGATTGCAGGTGGAAGTCTTCAAAGAAAAAAAATAGCTTGTTGGGAGAAAAAGACAAAAAAATAAGGGACAGGCACTTTGGTGACTGGTTAGTTTAAAAAAAAAAAGGAAGAAAAAGGAAAAGTTAAGGTCTTGAAAGACAAAAGAGGGTTCACAGCCACTCCATGCATGAAGAAGGACTCACCCTCCAAAGAATCTGGACGATGCTATACAGATAAGGAGGACGCCGTGACCCTAGAGTAGAAATCTTAAAACCACCACAAGTATGCAAAATGAACAGTGTGAAACTGAACAAATCTATAGGAAGTTATAGCAACAATGAGAAAAATGGGAATCGACACACGTCAGCTGTTGAAACCCCTCCTGTTAAGATAACCACCAAGCAAAAGCAGAAGAAAACCAGCAGGTGTGGTCCAAGGGAATTAAATATGTCAAAAATAGACATTTATAAGAACCACCTTGAATCAGAAGTCAGAAATTAAAAACAAAAATGGATAGAAAAACCAAAAAAAATAATGAAAGAGTTGATTGAGCTTGGGAAAGAAATGAAGGAAAAAGACAAAATCCTCTCAGAAGGGAGGACGACTCCAATGAAATGCAGTTGTGGGGGGGCATTGAAGAAATGCAAGAATGCAATCAACACATGAAAATAAGATAAAAGAAGAAGTCAAAAGGATCAAAGAGAAAGAGGTTGAATGGGGAGATGAGCAAAGAGGAAAGAATATACATATAATTGAAGTCACAGATGTAGAAAATCAAACAGTGGAAGGGAACTAATATGTAAATTGTGGTCCAAGAAAATTTCAGGGACATAAAGGAAGACCTGAATTCACACATTTGAAGGGGCCACTGAGTACCTGGGGAAACAAGAGGGAATATCAACTTTGTGATGTATCCTAATAACACTATTGGACTTGAAAGATAAAAATCTTCCAAGGTGTTCAAATTTTAAAAGATTAAATAATTTACAAGAGCAAAAGAATCTGTAATTAGAATTCTCAAAACCAACATAAAAAGCAAAGCAACAATGGGACAGAATTTCAAAAAACCCAATGAAAGAAAGAGTGAAAAGAAACTTGATTTTCAATCCAGCTGTGAAGCATCAAGGCTATAGACTCTCGACAACTTGGGGGGTTGTGTGCCCATGGCCCTTTCTTGAGGAATCAGAGAGGGTGAGTTTCCTCTGGACAAGAGATCTGGACTAGAAAAACTCCAAGAAAATGACAATAATATGCAGGGTAGCCTATCCGAGTGTATAAAAGGCTAACACGAGGGTGGAGACAAGGCGGAAAGACTGGTACGCAATTGTTATACTTTATGAAGAACAGACATAATGTGACTGAACACCAACAGGAAAAAGTAGAAGGAAAAAGGAAAGAAAAGTAAACTAATATATTGTCTGTTGGGAAATAGGTGGGAGTGGACATATGTCATTAGTATTGATACATCAGATGGTAAGGAATTCACAAAACAAAGAAAACTAAGGATACCAAAAAGGACACAGGTACAATGGTAAAAACTATAGCAAAAATGCAAATATTCCTAAATACAAAGGAATGAAGATTTTAAAAATAAAGGCATCTGGGTGGCTCAGTCGATTGAGCATCCCACTTTGGCTCAGGTCATGATCTCATGGTTTGTGAGTTTAAGCCCCACGTTGGGCTCTGTGCTGACAGTGCAGATCCTCTGTGCCCCCCTCTCTCTCTCTATGCCCCTCTCCCACTCTCTCTCTCTCTCTTAAAAATAAATAAATATTAAAAAAGAAGGAAAGCATACCTGTGATACTGAGAAAGGAACATAGCAAAATAACATAAAACACATAATTTATAAGATGTTATGACCAAGTTGATATTTGACATATCAGTCACACAATAATTAGGAATGGAATTAACTATTAAAATATGAAGATTTGTAGGTTGTTCCATGAGGCAGGACACAACAATTACCTAACAAGAGATGACCTAAAATAAAGTGATTCAGAAGGATAAAAATAAAGAGATGGGTGGAGGGATACCAGGCCAGTAGGGGCAGTAAGAGAGACAAGGTTGCAATCTGATACTAACATTGGCTATGAAGAACTGATTACTGAGCACATTAAGTATGACAGACAAGGATATTTTAGAATGTGAAAGCACAGTGTGTGATAGAGATGTATCAGTGCTGAATGTGTGTGCAGCAATGAGCCCCCAACCCCGTCGCTGTTGTGCAGCAGAATTATGGGACATGTAAGATCTGGACAGAAACACGGTAGCACGCAAGCATAGGAAGGATCACCCTGACAAAATCAGTAAGGACACAGAACACCAAAACAGTAGGACAAGGGAAATCTTGCGGTCCATATTGAACGAGACATTCTGATAATAGAGAATGTGCCTTCGTGTCAAGCTGATGTGGCCCACTTACAACCTTACCTGTATATCAGTAAATGTGAAGAAACACCTGTGAGTCCCCCAAAGTGAGATACTACAAATTTCTTTGACTATGGTAGAATAAAACTAGAGATTGTTAACAAAATCCAAAAAGAATAAAGGTCCTTCCTCCTGGAACCATGTTATTAACTCTTGGGTGAAAGAGAAAATGAAAATTACCATTGCAGAAATTTGTAAACGCTGATGATAAAAACTGCGTATCAGAATCTGCATGGTATATGTCGAGCAGTGACCAGAAGGAAATCCGTCGCTCTAAACGTTATCAATAAAAATGGAAGAGGGAAAGTACAACCAGGAAAATAGCAGAGTCAGTTCGAAAAACTGGGGAAATAGTAGAGTCAACCAAAAGTGAGCACATGGAGGGGAATGGTAAAGATAAAAGCAGAGACTAATGGGGCACTTGGATGGCTCAGTCGGTTGAGCATCCGACTTCGGCTCAGATCATGCTCTTGAGGTTGACGAGTTCGAGCCCCACGTTGGGCTCTGTGCTGACAGCTCAGCCTGGAGCCTGCTTCAGATTTTGTGTCTCCCTCTCTCTCTGTCCCTCCCTGACTCATGCTCTGTCTCTCCCTGTCTCAAAAATAAATAAACATTAAAAACAAATTAAAAAAAAAAGGCAGAGACTAATGATGTAGAAAACTCTATACCAAATCAATTGAAGCCCTCCTGTCTTGCAAAGTTACTAAATACGCAAAGCACTAGCTAACTTGGCTGGAAAAAAAAGAAAGCACAAAAGTACAAAATAGATGCCAAGGGGAACTAACAGTTGAAATTCTGGGAGGGAGGCAAGGATAGATCTTCAGATTACCCCCCGTTTGAGGTAAGGGGTCTCACCCTTTGGACCTGCATGAACAAGTCACTGACAGGTCGTGACCTCAGGCAAGGCAGCTCCATGTGGCTGAGGGCGGTTCCAGCGACACGTGCAGCTGTGAGCCCTTGGCCCACACTCCCAGCATTGGGGTCCGAATGCAGTGGTTCTGCAGGGGGCCTCTGCGTGGAGTGGCACATCCTGTGTGATCATCTTTGTGTTATAAGTTCAGGGGCACCTGGGTGGCTCAGTTGGTTGAGTGTCCGACTTCAGCCCAGGTCATGATCTCACGGTCTGTGGGTTCGAGTCCCGTGTGGGGGGCTCTGTGCTGACAGCTCAGAGCTTGGAGCCTGCTTCTGATCCTGTGTCTCCCTCTCTCTCTGCCCCTCCCCCACTCTCACTTTGTCTCACTCTGTCTCTCAAAAATAAATAAATGTAAAAAATTTTTTTTAAAAAGTTCATTCACCAGTGCTCAGGCACATTAACTTTAACACAGTCAACAGCTGTGTTCCCGATAAAAATGGCTTAATCCTGTGCTGCCTTCCCACCGAGCCTGTTGATGCGGAATATGTGTGAAAACATCTCAGTCTCTGGAATCCTAAAAGCCATCTATATTAATTATTGCTGCATAAGAAATGACTCTAAGACCACACACAGGCGTGACCTGGCTGGGGGTTTCTGGGTCAGGCACCCAAGGTGGCAGTCAAGCTGTTGGCCAGGGCTGTGGTCATGCGGGTCATGCCAACTGGGGCTGGAGGTTCGGCTTCCGAGCTCACTCCCGGGGCTGTTGGCAGGACCTCTCCGTGGGGCCGCTCCCCCCACAGGGCTTCCCCCACAGTGAGTGAGCGGGGAGGAGAGAGACGCACAGAACAGTCCCGCCTCTCTCGGCCTGTGAACCACAGGAGGGAAGGAGTGTGCTAGCACTGCCTTAACAAAGTACGAGCTAGGTACGAGTTAGGTGGCTAGCGCAACAGAAGTATATTGTCCCGCAGCTCCGGAGGCCGGAAGTCTGAGACCAAAGGGCCACCACTCTTGGTTCCTTCTGTGAGCTAGCGGGGAGAATCTCATCCACACCCCTCCAGGAGCTCCTGAGGTTGCTGGCAATCCTTGTTTGCCATTCCTTGGCTGGTAGATGTATCCCCCCACGTCCGCCTTCCCTGTGCGCATGTCTGTTTCTGTGTCCAAATTTCCCCATTTTCGTAAGGATGCATCGGGCCCACCGTAATGACCTCGTTTTAACTCGATTACCTCTGTAGTGACCTTATTTTTAAATAAGGTCACTTTCACAGTTACTGGGGGTTAGGACTCCAGTGTCTTTTTTGGGGGAAACACAGCTCAGCACAGCAGAGTGGAACCCTGTTTGTTTTGGGGACTGGCAGGAAAAGGGCATCCTTTGGGCTGGGGGCTGGGTGGGTGAGGCTGGGCCAGCTGATGGGAAACAATTGGGTGGTGGAGTTCAGAGGCATTCTCTTGCATCTTTCTTTTCTTTATTTTTTTTTCCTTTTTTAAAAATATAATTTATTGTCAAACTGGCTTCCATACAACACCCAGTGCTCATCCCAGCAAGTGCCCTCCTCAATGCCCACAACTCACTTTCCCCTCCCTCCCACCCCCCATCAACCCTCAGTTTCTTCTCTGTATTTAAGAGTCTCTTATGGTTTGCCTTCCTCCCTCCCTGTAACTTTTTTTTCCCCTTCCCCTCCCCCATGGTCTTCTGTTAGGTTTCTCAAGATCCACATATGGGTGAAAACATATGTTACCTTTCTCTGACTGACTTATTTCACTTAGCATGATAGCTTCCAGTTCCATCCCCGTTCTGCAAATGGCCAGATTTCATTCTTTCTTGTGGCCAGGTAGTATTCAATTGTATGTATAAACCACATCTTCTTTATCCATTTTGTCAGTTGATGGACATTTAGGCTCTTTCCATAATTTGGCTATTGTTGAGAGTGCTGCTATAAATATTGGGGTACAAGTGCCCCTATGCATCAGCACTCCTGTATCCCTTGGATAAATTCCTAGCAGTGCTATTGCTGGGTCATACGGTAGATCTATTTTTAATTTTTTGAGGAACCTCCACACTGTTTTCCAGAGCGGCTGCCCCAGTTTGCATTCTCACCAACAGTGCAAGAGGGTTCCCGTTTCTCCACATCCTCGCCAGCATCTATAGTCTCCTGATTTGTTCATTTTAGCCACTCTGACCAGTGTGAGGTGGTATCCCAGTGTGGATCTGATTTGCATTTTCCTGGTGAGGAGTGACATTGAGCATCTTTTCATGTGTCTGTTGGTCATCTGGATGTCTTCCTTGGAAAAATGTCTATTCATGTCTTCTGCCCAATTCTTTCTGGATTATTTCTTTTTTGGGTGTGGAGTTTGGTGAGTTCTTTATAGATTTTGGATACTAGACCTTTATCTGATAGAAGATACTTGCAAATATCTTTTCCCATTCCATTGGTTGCCTTTTAGTTTTGTTGATTGTTTCCTTTGCAGTACAGAAGCTTTTTATCTTCATGAGGTCCCAATAGTTCATTTTTGCTTTTAATTCCCTTGCCTTTGGAGATGTGTTGAGTAAGAAATTCTCATGCATTTTTCTACACTTCCAAAATGTCTTGCCTGCACAAGGATTAATAATATCTTGTCTGGGGATAGTTTCCCAACCACAATGGGGAGGTGTTATGTATTTTCTCTAGGCCCTGTGACTTTTGGTAGTGTTACCAAGATCAGCCATAATTAAGAAGTCTCCTGAGGTCTGCAGGCTATGGCCTAAAGCTTCATTAAATGTGATGAGATGAAGCACCTTCCGCTGCCCCATAGGAGAGCCGATGAAAAACAGACTGAGCTTCTTGGCCTTACCTAACTCAGTTGGTGGCTTTATGAATATGTCTCCCACAGATGAAGTGAAGCTAACCAGTCACTTCTGTGTGAAATCTTTATAAACTGTTGAAATTCTGGGTTTAGGAAGCTATTCATATTTTTTTTAATTTTTTTTCAATGTTTTTTATTTATTTTTGGGACAGAGAGAGACAGAGCATGAACGGGGGAGGGGCAGAGAGAGAGGGAGACACAGAATCGGAAACAGGCTCCAGGCTCTGAGCCATCATCCCAGAGCCCGACGCGGGGCTCGAACTCACGGACCGCGAGATCGTGACCTGGCTGAAGTCGGACGCTTAACCGATTGCGCCACCCAGGCTCCCCGGAAGCTATTCATATTTATCCGCTGCATGTTCACCTGCGAATTCCAAAAGAAGCAGTCGTGTTGGTGCTGCTTTTGCTATGTCTACACCCATTCTCACTCGCCGTGGGTCAGTGTTTTAGGCATTGTATTATTTGGATTTGCAGATGGCCGTCATGACCTGACTGGTGGCAGTGACCTGAGTAAGGAGCACGAGGAGCACTGGTTGATAAGTGGAGGTTAAGTGATAAGTGAAATTCATAGCCTTGCAGAGATCTTGAATCTCATCTGAAACCTTTTGCCTGCACTCCAACAGGGCAGGGAGCCACTGCGTGCCCTTGAGTGGGGGGAGGAAGATCAGGAGGTCCGTATAGGACATAACTTTGGGTGTCCTTCATAGTAAGCAGAGTAACAAGGAAGGGTCTGCTGGCGCATGCCTGTGGTCAGTCTGTGGGTTCACAGAGCAGCAGTCCTGTGGGGCTGAGCTGCATTCTTGGGATGTGCAGGCTTAACATTTCCAATCTCTCTGCATTCTCACTCATAAAGGGCCACTGTAATCTCAGAGACATCATCCGCGACACGGTGTTTGTCTGCTGCTGGTTAGGCAAATGGCAAGCCGAAGTGCCTGCTCCGGGAAATTAATGCCCTCGTTTGTCACCAGCCTGCACAGCAGACTCTGGTGCCCTTTCTCGCTGATTGACTAATGGCTTTGAGGAGGGGAAGTGATAGGTAGAATGCTTCTCCTAGAAGGAAAAACTGATAAAGGGATTGACTCCCCAGATCTTTTCCATTTCAATGAGATGTTCTTTCTGCTCAAATTAAATGAGCTTGTCCAAATAAATAAGAAGGCATGGGCACTGTGGATGGTGGAAGCCAGGTGCTCAGTAGAGGAAATCAATCTGGAGATGGGGTGTTTCTCTCTCTCTCTCTCTCTCTCTCTCTCTCTCTCTCTCTCTCTGCTCCAGGCTGGCAAGTCTCTGATCCCGTTCACTTCTTACCCTTCTGCTTTCCATACAAACCCTACACATTTTTTGAGGCCAACTGCACAATCTTCTCTTGGAGATCAGAGCATCCTTTTCTGACTTCCTACCATTTGCGGCCACACCATTTGGCACTTAGTTAACTTCTTAGCTCTTGCAGAATTGTCACACTGAACCTCTCGAGGCTGTTGATCATGCCTTACACAACGCCGTACTCCCCCGCCACAGAGCGCCACGCTGAGGAAACAACAGAGAATTGTCCGTAACTGCCGATTGGTTAAACCTGGCAGGAGGAGCACACATCTGATTTTTGCTGCTTAGGGGCTGTTCTCTTCCTTCCTGGGAACAATCATATGGAATAATATCCTAGATGGTTTGAGAAACCACTCCTTCCTCCATTATCGACCATGACTGTGTGCTTGCTGTGGGATTGACCCATTCCTCAGTCAGCTAATCGCATTCTGGCCACAGCGATTGGTCCAGGATGGGCAGATGACCTAAGGCAACACAATCAGAGTGAGCCTTAGAGACTTTTCAGGGATGCAAGGTAGGGTCCCTTTCAGCTCCCACCCTTGAGAACTACAAGAAGTCATCTTGTGACCAGGAGGTGAGCCGGCATTGCATGAAGGCAGAGTAGAGAGAAAGAGGTTCGAGGCCACCATTGAACCACTGGCTCAAGCCATGCCTGTGCACTCCTCAGTTTGAGTAACCAGTAAAATTATCTTTATGCTTTAAGCGAGTTTGAACTATGCTTTTGTTAAGAGTCACCAAATGGACACAGGAGATCCATCCAGCTCATGGCCATGTCTGTTCGCGTGAACTCTGTGTCTCCCCAGAGATCAGACATCTTCAGAAAGAATCCTATTTGGGGCTCAGTTGGTTAAGTGTCTGCCTCTTGATATTGGCTTAGGTCATGATCTTGTGGTCTTGGGATCGAGCCCCATGTGGGGCTCTGTGCTGAGGGTAGAGCCTGCTTGGGATTCTCTCTCTCTCCTTCTGCCCCTTCTCCACTCACGTACACGTGCTTGCTCTGTCTTTCTCTCTCTCAAAATAAATAAACCTTTTTTTTTTTTTTAAGAATCCTATTTGGATAGTTTCTTCTCATCTTAACACTAATATCCAGTTACAAACAGAAGGAGAGTATCCCAACATTCCTGCAACCTGGAGGGAAAGCCGTGGATTCAGGAGAGGAAACAGAAAGCGAACACCCCACTTCTGTACTTACCTCCCTTCACAGAAGGTTTCTTGGAACTTTTGAGGAAAATGGAGGAGTAGCAGTCAAGGAAGGAATGACTCCACTTTTCCCAGTCTCTTCTGTTCACGGCTCCACTGCCCCATGGCTCGACTCCGGCCAAGGAATTCCTTCCGCCCCTCCTGGCAAAGTTTCCTCGTCTTTCTCTTCACGAGCCGATATACATCCTCACCATCTCTGGTCCCACACGGCTCAGCCCAGGAGTGCTGACATTTCTGGCTAGATAACTCTGTCGTAGGGCTGTCCTCACCCGGCACAGGTTGAGCGGCATCCTTGGCCCCCACCTGTGTGATGCCGGGAGCACCCTCTCCTCTTCCCAGAGTGTGACAACCCAAACCACTTACAGACATGGCCACATGTCCCCTGAGGGTCGGAGTCACTAGCCCCCAGTCCCTGTCGAGAACATCTGCTCTATGGGGAGCGGTGGGGGTGTAATTTAGAAAAACGACTGACCTCCAATATTCTCTCTCTGGAGATTCCGATTTACCCGTTAGCGTGCCGAATCCACTCACTCAGGATCTCTATTCTGAACTGACCGAAGAATGAAGACACATGGGGTTCTCGGGAGCAGGACCCAGTCCCCCTAAGTCTTGTGCAAATGCTCTGAATCGCTGCTGGCAGGCACTGACCCAGCGGACTATCGAAACTGTGTTACCCCCCCACCCCCGCCCCATGGATGTTTGTCATGAAGCAGGACAAGGTAACCCAGTACCTCCATCTGAGTTCGTATTGTCCCTAGGAAAAGAACAGTAGAGTGAACACTACTATTTGTCGAGCATCTGCCTCATAACAGCACATCCCCAAAAGCTTTGTTTCTCCGACCTAATCATCTCAGAGGTGTTTTAAGGTCAGTGTCACTACTCCCCCGCATCGACGGACATCCTCAGCCTTCCTGAGCCTGTTATCACGCCTTCGCAGGATTAGAACTTGGGTGTGTCTGCTTCAAAGCCCACACAGTTTTTGCTCTGCCAGACCGACTCCAGGCAGGACGGATGTCCTCTCTTCCCAGTCTAGGCCAGCCCTCCAGTTGGGGTTCCTGGGAAGCCCTGTGCTGGACCCTTCTTGCCCTCACTGCTTTGGGTCTGGCACGTTGACCTCTATGGTTTGCAGGCAACAGGCTCCCTGGCTTTCTGGGTTCTGATCAGGTGTGGACAGAGGGCAGCCCGGGAACTGGACAGGCTGGGCCCTCTCTCCCCGTCTCTCTCTGTCTCTGTCTTTCTCTGCTGGGGGCTGATTAGCAGTGACTTTGTTCCCCTGCTAGGGACCGCAGCTCCTCTTGGGGGTGGGAGGGTCCTCCTCTCCTGCAGCTCCAGCTCTAAGTTCTGGCAACTTCACCCCTGCCCCCCCTCCCCTGCTCCCACTCCTCCCCCCGCCCCGTCCCCCCAGCCCCAGACCTGCTGCAGGGCCTCTGGCTACTTCACCGCCTCCTACTGGTTTCTTTCCACCCGAATCCTAGGTGACCCCTGTTGCCTCAGGGCCAGATCACCTCACCCACCAGTCTCAAATTCATGCACTCTCAAACACAAATGTAAAATAAATGGGAAAAAAAAAATCAAATCAAGATACCCTGCACTCTGATTCCTCGGTTAATCCGTCTTATCTTAGCATCGCCATGGTTTTTACGCCGTGAGATCCTTGCTCAGGGTGCTTTTATCATGATTATGTTGCATTTCAGCACAGTGGACACCCTCACTTAGCTCTCCTTAATTGGATTACCCTGTTGGAGTGTACAGACAGGGCCCTGCAAGAAGCTGGTACCCCAGTTCACCTGGTCTCATGATAGACGTTCAGCAGCGAGCTGAGATTGCTTCTGATACCTTCCCCTGGCCTTGCGAGCGGCCAGGTCCCCAGGTCGCCAGAGGGTTGGGAGGGGACCGGAGGGTAGAGCTCCCCCCACCCCCCAATAATGGGAGGGAGTGGGCTTCTGGAAGGACCTGAGAAGGCCTTCCCTTGGTCTGCTGGCTGTTGGTTGGCCAGCACTTTGTGTGAAATGTGTTACTCTGACGCTGCACGTTTCTTTAAGGAGAGAAGAGGCACCGTCTGTGTGCACAGAGGTCGGGTACATGGCCACCTCGACCATGGCTCACCATTGCCCTCGTGACCTCATGACCTTGAGAGCCAGCTCTGTCTTCACAGACTTGCAGGCATTCAATATGCATTTGTTGATTAATGTCTATGAAAATTACTGTTTATCCTTCCAGATCCTTGCAGCCTGATGGGAATATCCATAAATGCCTACCTCAATGGCTGGCACGTAAGACATGCCCCATGTGCATCTTTTCACTTATTGGAGAGAAAATGATCGTTTTAATAAGTAAAAATGACACAGTATAAAACCACCACGGGGCTGAGATGACACAGGTTAACCGAAGAACCAGAATGCAAGCTAACTTTAAACAATTTATTTCTGTTTGTTTACTTGTTGTGGTTTTATGTTTGGAAGCAAATACATTTTAATTTGGGGAATGAGGCCTCATTGGATAGGGTAGGGAACTGCGTAGGGATTTTTCCTAATGGTAATAACTTTTAGTGTCTTCATTGACTTAAAGTATCCAAAATATAGCATGTACAAAAAATGGAATCAGGTTCTCAGGAAGGCCTGACCTGAGCCGGGTATCAAGACATCCGTGTTCCTACTTACATCTTTCAAATGGATGACTTTTATTTTTAAGTTTATTTATTTTTTTTGAGAGAGAGAGAGAGCGGGGGGGGGGGGGGCAGAAAGAGAGGGAAAGAGAGAGAATCCCAAACAGGCTCCACACTGTCAGCGCAGAGCCCGACATGGAGCTCAAACTCACAAACCGTGAGATCGTGACCTGAGCAGAAACCAAGGGTCAGATGCTTAACTGACTGAGCCACCCAGGTGCCTCTCTAATGGATGACTTTGGAGGACTTGGACCTTCTTTATGTTTTTATTTGTTTATTAAATAAGAAGGGCCTACCAGATGATTAAGAAGGCTCCCGACGTTCTGTCTGTGGTTATGGGACAACATAACCACATGACATCACTGATGGTCTGAGTAACACGTATGCAATCCGCTGTCTCTTCTCCTCTTCCTGTGTCTTTGACACACATGTCAAAGGGGCTGCGGGGAGGCCTAGTGTACCTACGGTGGCATCTGAGCGCTTCTGGAGCCTGTGCACTCGGCACCTGTGGGCGCCCGTCCAGGGTGGACAGCGTTTGGTCCCCTGGCCTCCGGCTCGGGCCCCAGGCCTTGCTGGCGGGAACTTGCTGGCATCCGTTTCCCATTCCCTCACCTCTCCCTGGGAGGCTGTCTAGCTCTGACGGGGTTCCAGGGACGCAGGTGCCCTCAGCCCCCATGGGACGGTCTTGAGGGTTTCATCTGCAGGCCCCCGGGGCGCCCTCTGTCTCTCATCTGCTTTTCTGCCTTTTCTTTTCCCGCCTCCTTTTCTCTTTTCCTCTCTATCTCCTCATTAAAAGCTCTTCCTTCTTCTCAGTGCCATGCCTGTAATCACCTCCACACCTTCTGCTCCAAGTTGGTGACGGTGCCCGAGGCCACACGTGTGGGCTGGGGCCCGTGAATGGGAAGAGTGGATCCGAATCCACGTGGGTGGGTTGTCCGGGGCGAGCAAGACCAGCAGCCGACCCCACCCAGCAGTGGCGCTCAGGCCTCCGGGGGCGGGCGGACGGGGAGGCTGTGGATGCGGCAGGCACGCAGGGCAGAGGGCGTCCCTGGAGGGCCGCGGAGAGGACCTCGGGCAGGGAGAGCCCCCGCAGGCCGGGGTGGAGACAGACGCCCCCGCACGGGGGACGCAGCAACACACGGCCAGGACAGTGGCACCTTCACTTCCTCCTGTCCCTGTGGGAGCCCTTCTCTCCAGGCCGGCATCACTGATGAGCCAGACATCCTTGGTGAGTCCCGGCCATCCTCAAACGTGCAGAGGGATGAACCACTTCAGTCCCCAGGGCTGGGAAAACAAAGGCCAGGTTATTCAGTTATGTTGACCTACTGCTATGGATCCAAGGTGGTGTGGAAAACAAAAATACAAACCTTAGCTTTCTCACTTTACAATGAGCCATAAATGATCCCAAGTGGATAACCGAGCTGCTCTGTGGACAAAACTTGATTGTGTGACGTGTTTGGAAAATGGTTCGGTGGCAGGGACTCCACACCCCTCAGAAGCCACCAGCGTCTGGCGGGCGGTGCAGATCTAATTTGCAGATGGTTCACTCTGCATCATGGACCGAGTGCACTTGACCCTCACGTAGATGGAGTCGGCCCAGAGCTTCTCCGGGGCTTCCGTGGGACAGGACAGTCCGCTCCAGGTGGTTCCTTCAAGAGCTGCAGTGAGACTGGGAACTCGAGGCCCCGTTGTGTCTGTGGGGGGAGGAGGGCCTGGGCGGGGGAGCAGCCTCAGGCCCACAGTGGCCCGTCTGAGCAAGCGTGATGTTGGAGTTCTCAGGACTGGCCTGTGTTTGCTGTGGCTGGAACGTCCTGCCTCTGTGGGTCCTCCTGCTGCCCGGGCCCCGCAGGCAGAGCGCCGGGAGCCCCAGGAGTCAGGTCCAGGCCTCGTAAGCAGCAGGGAATGCCAGCTGGTGCTGCGCATGGTTCGCGAGGTGAGGCTTCGCTGTGAATGTCCTCAGAGGAAGAGGAGTGGTTCCCCGAGTGGGAGGCTTCATACGTGGCATCCAGAAGAGAGAAGACCGGCCCCGGCCCAGTCTTCACCTGTCACGAAGCCGCAGCAACTCCAAAAGCCGGCGTGGAGGGGCGTTTGGTCCACGTCTTGTCCGTGTGTGGACAGGTGCACCGACTGCCCTTACTGTCTCCGTGTCTCAGGCCGCCTACGTGGGGCCGTCTGTGTTGTTGATGCCCCGGCCCCGGCCACGGCCATGCTCTGGGGGTCCAGGCCGGCTCTTGGTGGGTCTGCTCAGCTCTTCTCATCGCTGAACCCCCCCCATCCAAACTGGGACACCCCCAAGAGAGACAGGGGCTGCTGTCTACGGTGGTCACCGGTGATGAACGTGGGACCGTCCTCCGGAGACCAGTGGGAGCCACGGTTCATTTCGGTTCCTCCTTCCTTCCAGAGGGCCCGAACTCACATTGTTTTCAGCATGCTGATTGCACACTGTGTGCCTTCCTCCTTAGGCTCCTGGCAGGAAAGGGGCCTGCGGGGAGGGTTCAGCTGGGGAGACCCAGCAGAGGAGGGGCTGAAGGGGTGGGGCGGGAGAGCCGGGTTTTCTGCAGCAGGTGGCTTTACCTGCAGCAGGTGGCTTTCCACGGGCCGTGGAGGGCCCGTGGTGGAGGCCAGTGAAGGAAACCTGGTTTTGGCAGACTGCCTTTTGTGTCTCTTCCCCAGACCACTTGTTGAGGACACATCACCCTGAGTTTGCAGAAGATCCAAACTCTGCACGACCCCAGGGGCCGGAGGCTTGGTGTTTCCTGTGACTCAACTGTCCATTATCCTTCCTGGTGGCTCCTCCCTCAGAGCACGTCCCTGCAGTGACCTTCGGGGGTGGGGGGGTGGGCGGCGGGAGGTGGGGGGGAGGACGCATGCAGCCAGCAGGACAACCCGGAGGGAGTGGAGGTCACTCTCCGGTAATTGTATATTCACGGAGCGCGAGGGCACACCGTCGTCTTACGTGCAGCATGCAAATGGCTCTGTGTCTTGACCAGCTTCAAGGAGAGCTTTGAAAACATCAAAATGGAACGCTGTCTGAAAAGGCACTTACAGAGCTGTCTCCAAAACATCCGCGCCTGAAGTCCTGAATATCTAAGCGGCTCTCCAGCAGAGCAGTCTTTCCCCTGCGCCCCGCTCTGCGTGACAGTGACGGAGCCAGGGCCCCTGGTTTCTTCTTCACCCCAGCGCTAGACTCAGGGCACCCTGGTACCGAGGGCCGCCCGGAAGCAGGCACGCTGGCGCCGTCTTGGAATGCCGCGCGCTGCAATCGGAGGGCATTTAATTAAGCCTCCTCGACCATGAGGATAATAGAATGCAGCCGTCTGGGATCCTGGAGGCTTGAGACGGAATCAGAGGGATGTTCCAGGCAATCCAAGTTAGGGGGCCCGAGCAGCATGTCAACAACGCAGCCGCGCTCTCGGCGTTTTTCCGCACAGTCTAAGAAAAAGCAGAAAATATGGCTAACGTGCATGGGAACGTCTTCAAAATATAAAACTCAAGCTGGCATTCAGCAGCTGCGACGCTCTGGGCCGCGCATCTTCCCGCCTTACCTCCGGCTCCTCTGCACGAAAACGATGCTGCGTCGACACAGCCGACTGTCTGGGTGCATCGTTTCCCCCCGCTGGCTCTGGGCGGCTCCGCTGGCCCTGCTCAGCCCCCCTCACCTCTTCTCACACGGGGATCCCGCCCCCTTGTCTCCACGTCCGGCCAGCCCGGCCCGGTCTCCGGCCACCCACCCCGCTGGCATCCCTCTGGACATTTTGGTGACAGTCACTGGCGGCACCTAGGCAGTAAACGTTGGGTCTTCACCCCAGTCTTCCACTTGGTAGTTGGGTGACCTCAGGGGACAAGCGTCACCCTTTTGGATCTCGGTTTCTTTGCGTGTGAACGTGGGCGGGGCAGTGGGAGGAGCACCCAGGTGCCTTGGTTTACGGCCACCACACTCTGACCCAGGCCCAAGGGTCCCCGAGACACTCAGATGGGAGGAAGCACTGGGTACCACTGTGAAATGGTACATCTTTCTTGTCCCAGCCCCACCCCCGCACAGAGTCTGTGTCCTCAGCCAAAGTTCATGGACAAAATCCTTTCTCAGGGCGCCTGGATTCCTGGGTCCTTCTGTGGACCCAGGTGCCCAGAGCATGCCCCTGCGTGAGCCCGCCCTTCACTTCACTGCCTCCAGGATTCTTTCCTTCCCAGATCACCTCCTGACTTAGGTCGTGTTCTCCAGATACATTCCTGAAAAAACACAAAGTTCTCTACTTGGTCCCTGACTTTCTGGGAGGTTGTTACGAGCTGTTTCCTGATGAGTTGTGTATGTTTTTCTTCTGCCCAGTATCCAGGCCTGGCTCACTCTGCAGATGAGATCACGAGTGGTGTCACACAGTGGAGGGTTCCTGGTGGAGCCTCTGACTTTTTGGGGGAGGCCCGCTTGCGACGGGGCACTGCATAACTGCGGGTGGCCAGCGCGGCCCCGCTGTGGCTGTAGGAAGCGATTCGCATCATATTCTTTGATTTTTCACTGCAGAGTTGGTCATTCTGGGAGGCCTAAATGTTTCCTTGGGAAAAAAATCAAGGCATGCCCTGTATTTGATAGCACTCGATATCCACACCTAAAAACTAGATTGCGGTCTTTACTTTTGCTTTATAGACACTCAGTTTCTCAAAGTTGGGTAAGGGCACATAACTTTTTATTTTGTTAAAAAAAACTTTTTTAATGTTTATTTTTAAGAGAGAGAGAGAAATAGAGCACAGGCAGGGGAGGGGCAGAGACAGAGGGAGGCACAGAATCCGAAGCAGGCTCCAGGCTCTGAGCTGTCAGCACAGAGCCCGACGTGGGGCTCAAACTCACGAACCGTGAGATCATGACCTGAGCTGAAGTTGGACGCTCAATCGATTGAGCCACCCAGGCGCCCCAACACATCACTTTTTAGATTGAAAAGCCTGCCCATGTAACATGCCACGTCCTCTGGCCAATCGCTGCAAGCAGTTTTCATGTGCTTGGAAAGAGCATGGAAAGAGGGACATGCCACTGTTGAGATTATCATTTTATAATTTATTTTTTTGCAGTTTGTTTCTTTTTTTCTCTTTCAACGCTGTGTCCTAAATAAATGTGTCTGAAATGTTTAACTTCTTAGATTCCCCTTGTCTGCTTCCTGGATCCAAGGCTGCTCACCACACGTCAGCGGCCAGCAGACTCTGCTGCCTCAGGCTTCCCTTAGCTGCCGCCTGCCAGTTGCATGCCCAGAATTTCTGGCTCCTCCCGTCACGTCTGGTGTCTTGAGTGGCTGGGGAGGGGGCTGCATAGCACAACGAGTATCTGCAGGGGTCCCAGCTCCTTGCTAGGTGGGTTTTGACCAACTGGAAACAGCAGGTGGGAGGGTGGGAAGGATTCGCCCCCCTTCTGTCCTGCTCTGATGGCTGGCCTCTCTGTGCCACCTGTCCCAGAAGCATGACATCTCGTATCAAGCAAGCTGCTGTGTCACGTTGGGACTCGGGAAACTGTCCAGAGAAGTAAGGTGGCACCTGTGAGCCTGGAGCCAGATATCACCACAAGGTGGCAGGGTCACACACAGCTTCCCCGGGGCCATGCTTTGACAGGTTTGCATGCAGTGGAGGTCCCTCAGGGAGTGAGACCTTCCAGAAGTGGGGCAGGGGTGATGCGGTTCAGCAGCTCGGTGGAGAGCCCCTGGGTCTGTGGTTCCAAAGAGCAGCAGCAGCTGGGGGTCTTGATAGGCCTGGGGTTTATCTCATCTGCGGTCGGCAGACGTCGGGCACAGTTCTGTGGGGGGCACAGAACGGGGAGACTGTGTATGGCTGAGAACGTGCCCATCTGGTCTACATTTAAGACAACTGGATATGTAAACTTCTGAGTCTAGTTGCTGGCAGGCTTTTGAGCATGTGGGTCTCAGACGGAAGTGAGCGACCTGGGGGCCCGTGTTCGGAAGCGACATCCCCACCGCTTCCCATCCTTTGCCATGTGTAGGAGGTGTGATGGGCTTTGGGACTGATCCTGGATCAAGATACGGCCACCAGGTGGCAGTACCACACACAGCTTCCTCTCAGTGCTTTAATAGGTTTGCCCATGACCTAGGAATTTCCAATTCCAGGTGCAGGTCAGAGGGGAGACGATATGGGGCGATGAGATTCCTTGGGGCACCACAGATCATGCTGTGTTTGATAAGAGCCGAGCTCCTCTTACCGAGGAGGGTCAGGCAGAGACATCATCCCCGCCAGTGTGTGGCTTAAGGCCAGTCCCACTCCCACTTCGCCTCTGAAAGAGGCAATATTGAGGCTCTCCTGAGAGTTCCAAGTGGGCAGTGAGGTTCATGGTTTCTTTCTGGTCCATTGTCTCCACCCATAAAGCACAAATAGGGCACCGTTTGACATTTTTGAGAAGAAAATATATGGCATCCTTTTTTTTTTTTTTAACGTTTATTCATTCTTGAGAGACAGAGAGACAGCAGGAGTCGGGGAGGGGCAGAGAGAGAGGGAGACACAGAATCCGAAACAGGCTCCAGAGCTGTCAGCACAGAGCCCGACGCGAGGCCCGAACCCACGGACGGCGAGATCATGACCTGAGCTGATGTCGGCTGCTCAACCGACTGAGCCACCCAGGCGCCCCAGTTTTCTTGTAATTTGAACATACTCTGTGGTCAGAGCCATCCTCTTCCTATATACGTACTCAGGAAAAATTCTTTGACGTGTGCACCGGGAGAAATGTACAATAATGTCTACAACAGCACCATTCCTACTGTGAAGAAGCTGGCTGCAATCCAAATTCCCAATGAATTCCCACTGACAAAAGAACGGGTTACAGGGTGACCATAAGAGAGCGAATTCATTCCGCAAGGGATGGCTTTAGAACGAGGGTCTGTGCTGGGTGTGGGTGCAGTCTGCCATGTATTGGAAGGATGCATGGGCTGTCAGCTGTCAATGCCTCAAAAACACCGTCAGTAGAATGTGTTGAACCCGAAGAGTGAAGTGTATTACATTTACGGCAGTCGGGGAGTGCATCCCCTTGACCGTCTTAGTGTTGTCTCAGAAGGAGAAAGTCAAGGGAGGACATTCATAGGATTTTAGCACTCAGGCTGGCAGACTTTAAGGTAGGTCTATGTGATGGTTAATTTTATGTGTCACCTTGACTGGCCGCAGGGTAGCCAGATTCAACATGATTTCTATGTGTGTCTTTGAGGGCGTTTCCAGGTGCGATTAGCATGTGAAACCGTGAGCTCAGGAAAGTAGATTTGCCTTCTCCTCAGTCTATTCCACTGAGGGCCTGAATGTAACAAAAGGTAGAAGAAGGAGGCATTGATCCTTTTTTTTTTTTTTTTTAATATTTTTTTTTCGACGTCTATTTATTTTTGGGACAGAGAGAGACAGAGCATGAACGGGGGAGGGGCAGAGAGAGAGGGAGACACAGAATCGGAAGCAGGCTCCAGGCTCTGGGCCATCAGCCCAGAGCCCGACGCGGGGCTCGAACTCCCGGACCGCGAGATCGTGACCTGGCTGAAGTCGGACGCTCAACCGACTGCGCCACCCAGGCGCCCCAAATTGATCCTTTTTTTATTTGCCTCACTGATTGAGCTGATCTTGTCTCATCTTTTCCAGCCTTTGGACCAGGATTTATACCATAAGCTCCTCTGATTCTTTGGTCTTTGGATTGGGACTGAACTACACCACTGGTCTCCTGGGTCCCCAGCTCGTAGACAGCAAATCATGGGACTTCTCAGCCTCCATAATCATGTGATCCAGTTTCTCATAAGAAATGTTATATCTATCTTCCCATCTATTTATCGATCTGTCATCATTTTCTATCTATCGTCTCCTACTGGGGCTGTTCCTCTGGAGAACTTTGACTAATACAGCCTACTGTACAGGATACTGACCAATAAGGGGACAAGTTTATATTATAATAGCTTTAGATTGGTGGGCACAAAGAGGCGAAGGTCTTGAAGAGAGTATTAATAGGCAGACTATAAGTCTTGAGAAGTACATTTTTATAGTTGATTTACAGAGCTGTTTTCCTAGGGTGGTGATTCCTTGGAGCAGGCATCTGAGAGATTTTTAATTGATGCTAACATATTGTTTACCAAGGAACGGGAAAACATGTTTGTCCCAGAATGTTGAGCCCGGAGAGAGTGAAACATGTTTAATCTCAGAATTGTTTGGTACAACAATAAAGTAAGTTGGTTTCAGTTTTTTCTCTTCCCCCCCTTTTAAAAACATTTTTTTAAGTTTGTTTATTTTGAGAGAGAGAGAGAGCGAGTATGAGTGGGGGAGAAATAGAGAGAGGGAGAGAGAGAGAATCCCAAGCAGGCTCCTGTACTGTTAGTGCAGAGCCCGGCATGGGGCTTGAACCCATGAACCGTGAGATCGTGACCTGAGCTGAAATCAAGAGTTGGACGCCTGGGGCGCCTGGGTGGCGCAGTCGGTTAAGCGTCCGACTTCAGCCAGGTCACGATCTCTCGGTCCGTGAGTTCGAGCCCCGCGTCGGGCTCTGGGCTGATGGCTCAGAGCCTGGAGCCTATTTCCGATTCTGTGTCTCCCTCTCTATCTGCCCCTCCCCCGTTCATGCTCTGTCTCTCTCTGTCCCAAAAATAAATAAACGTTGAAAAAAAAATTAAAAAAAAAAAAAAAAAAAAAAGAGTTGGACGCCTAACCAACTGAGCCACTCAGGCATCCCCGTTCTCTCTCCCCCCTTTGATAATTCTTCAGCCTAGCTAGAAGATAGACCATTATCCTCTGGGGACATGACAATCCTGTTCTGTACCATTGTATGCTGTGTCATGACCCCCGGTAGAGTATCTCATGGGAGGTGTTCCAACCTTTATAAGGGTCAGAAGTTCTTGTGTTTTCCATTAGAAGATCATTATTGGATTCTTTGATTGGGTAGTGTCTGTAGAGCAGCACTAGAAACTGGAGACCACACACTTGAGCACTACAGTGCAAACAAACACCATGAGCAGGATTCTAGTGAGAGTGTGTTGTCCACATCAAAGCCAAGTTAAATAGGATACCCAAGTTAAACAAAAAGAAGATCTCCTCCCATGTCTGAAGAACTACATGAGAATATTCACTAAATTACTTCATTTCATGTTATCTTTCTTTTCCAGACCTTTTGGTCATATTAAAACGTTCAAGAGAGATCTGTAGATATACGTAAGTGAAATATTCTTCCTCTAAAAAATTTTTTTTAATGTTTATTTGTTTTTGATAGAGAGAGAGAGAGAGTGAGCAGGGAAAGGGCAGAGAGAGGGAGACCCAGAATTGGAAGCAGGCTCCAGCTCTGAGCTGTCAGCACAGAGCCCAATGCGGGGCTCAAACTCATGAGCCACGACATCATGACCTGAGCTGAAATTGGACACTTAACGGACTGAGCCACCCAGGTGCCCCAACTCTTCTTGTAAATAAGTACATGTTCTACCCTGAGAGGCAAGTCATGTCTAAACAGCTCTATTTTGAACCACTACCGGCTCACTTTCATAGGCCTCCTCTCAAGTGAGGACTCTTCCTGAAGGCATAAATCAGCGTACAGAGAAAACAGATTCCTATACAATTTATGGGTCATCGCCAATAGATTTTTGTGCTACAAATCCCAGACCAGGCATTTGAGACAATCTGATGATAAGTTCAAGCCAAAACATAATTGGCGATATGTTACCATCTTACAGCATGATAAAATTTGAACCCACTGGTCAAGTGTGGTCCTGTGCCAGGTGATGGGCATTTTAGAATAAAGATCAAGCAAAATAGATTTCAAGCAGAAAAGCATAGGTTTGAGCCTAAGGAGTATCCCTTTCTTATAAGGTCTATAAAAGTGAGACAGCTTCAAAATACATAGCAACTGTTGTTACTCTTTTTACAGACTCTCTTTTTGTAAAAGTTCCATTACAAAGGCATCACCTATGAAAGGCACTTGACTGCTGTTTCTGGGGAGACAGAAAGCTCTCCTTTTAATGTACCGTATTACAGAGGATTTTAGATTTCTGTCTGGCTGTCCTGTTGTGTTGCTTGCAATCTTAAAAATGCTTAGTAGTTGAGTCCAATTACCAAGGAATCCAGCTGCCTTATTAAAAGAAAGTGTGTCAAAGGAAGATGGTAGCACAGAAAAAAAAGTGACTATAAACCAAATGGCTCATTTGCTTATATATTTTGGCTATGTCATTAATAAATTATATTTCAGTATTGGACTCCTACCAAAGAGTGGCTGAGAATGCAAAATTATATATTAATGATCAAGCTCTTACAAGCACCATAGTTAATACACAAAAAATGTCACTTAGCCATCCAGAACCTTACAGCAAGTAAAGACTAAAGAAAATAAATAAATTTAAAAAAAGCATGCGGATTAAAGCTTGAGAATCTATGGCTCCAATTATCTGAATCTTGTTCTGTGGGTCTTGGGTTGAGTCTGTCTACTTCATGCAGATGTCTACTTGATCTGAGAGTCTTTGATAGAAGCTGTTTTCTTCTAATGGTAATCTACTTTTGGAGAATTTCTAATAGCCTTCAGGTTGAGGTCTCTATACAGGACAAATTTTTAATGATTGGAAAATGTATGTAGCGTTTCTGTTTTTGTTTTTTGTTTTTTCCCCCCAAAGGTTAGGGGAGGCTAGTGTATATTCAGGGATCAAACCCTTGAGATTTTCCTGCTGTGCTACTTAACAGTATCTGATAAGATCATGTCCATAAGGTTTTGAGGGCCATCTCTTTCAGATGTCTCTTAAGAAAATCAATTTTCCAGGGTTTATGTTATGCAGGTCTTGTTTCGGATGGTATTGGGCAAAGGGTGCTCATGTGTGTGGATAAAACAGGATTTATTATGTGAATCTCTTGCTGTATTGGTCCAAGTTTCCTTGCCAAAGAGAACAATCTAGAATCAGAGATAAAATTACTACAGGAATGGGCTGACCTGCTACTAACTCATTCAGAAGAGCTAATGGGTCCCAGAAAGAATTGTCATTGAAGTCAAAGGTAACACCTTAGGTTATAGAAGTCCATGTGTCTCCAAAAATGATACTAATTTTAACCTAAGAATATTACTGTTATTTCTACATTTTCTTAAGATTGAGGGCAATACAGGCAGTGAAATTTTTGTGTAAGTGGTAAGGCTTTGCAAAGCTTTTCTAGTGATGGGGGCACACATTTTATTTATTTATTTATTTATTTATTTATTTATTTATTTAATTTTTTAAAAATGTTTATTTATTTTTGACAGAGAGAGAGAGAGAGAGACAGAGACAGAGCATGAGCAGGGGAGGGGCAGAGAGAGAGGGAGACACAGAATCCAAAGCAGGCTCCAGGCTCTGAGCTGTTAGCACAGAGCCCGACGCAGGGCTCGAACTCACATACCATGAGATCATGACCTGAGCCTAAGTCAGACGCTCAATTGGCTGAGGCGCCCCGGAGGTGGGACATACATTTTAATGTGATTTCATTAACTAGGCGTTGGAATTCTCCAAACTGAAAACACAGACTCAAATAATATTTTTACCATTATAAGAGCTATAGTTCTTTGGCAAGAAAAAAGCTTCAGACCATCCCAAGAATAAGCAAATAATGGTCAGGAAATGTTCAAAACTCACTGTGAAAGGTAGTTGATGAAAAGCATTCACACATGTCCAAAGAGAGCCTGAGGCTTGGGCTCTTATCCTTGTCCCACTTTTATAGGTTCACCAGGATAAGGCTGGTGATAAGTGAAATGTGCACCATGGGTACCACCAATCTTGATTGAGTGCAGGGGCCAATTTGTCCTGGCTGTGATTTCACAGAATTCAAGCCAGTAACTTAAATAAACAAAATCAAATAACAACAATAAGCACTAGAGAGAGAGGAAAGGACAGGGCTCTAGAGCTGCTATCGTGTTTTCTACAATGTCCAATTACCAACAAAAAATGATTAGACATACAGAGAAAAAGGAGTGGGGCGCCTGGATGGCTCAGTTGGTTAAGCGTCTGGCTTCAACTCCGGTCATGATCTCACAGTTCATGAGTTTGAGCCCCACATCAGGCTCTCTGTTGTCAGCACAGAGCCCGCTTCAGACCTTCTGTCCCTTTCTCTGATGCTCCTCGCTTGTGCACGTGCACTATCTCTCTTTCTCTTTGTCTCTCTCTCAAAAAAAAAAAAAACCCATAAGTAAATAAGTAAGTAAGTAAGTAAGTAAATAAATAAATAAATAAATAAATAAATAAATAAAACAAATAAAAAGGAATGTATGACACCTACACAGAAGAAAAAAACCAACAAGAAACAGAAAGTACCTGTGAGAGGAACCAGATGTCAGATTTAACAGATCAAGATTTTCAAGTAGCCATTATAGACATATTCAAAGACTAAAGGAAATCATGCTTAAAGAAGTAAGGGAAGATATTATGACATGGTCTAAAAAAAATCGACACAATCAATAGATAGAACTCATAAAAGAGAACCACAAGGAATTTTGAGAGTCGAAGATACAATAACTGGGATGAAGAATTCACTAGATGTGCTTGGCAATAGGTTTGAACTGGCAGAAGAAAGAATTACTAAACTCAAAGACAGTTTGACAGTGATGATACAAACTGAGGGAAAGAAAAAATATGGTAAGAGGGACATTTAATAATGATAAATGGATCAATGCATTAAGAAGATATAAAAATTATAAACACATGTAACAACAGAGACCCAAAATATGAAAAGCAAAAACTGACAGAATCAAAGAGAGAAGCAGACATTTCAACACTAATAGTCAGAGACTTCAATACCTACCTTTCAATAACAGATAGAACAATTTGGCAGAAGATCAAAAAGGGGAAAAAAGGCTCGAACAACATTGTAAACCAGTAAGACCTAGCAGGTATCTATAAAATACCTGACAAAGCAATTTATTTTTCAAATGCTTATTTATTTTTGAGACAGGGAACGAGTGACAGAGAGAGAGAGAGCACAGGGGAGATGCAGATAGAGGGGGACAGAGGATCTTGTGCTGACAGGCTGACAGCAGTGAGCCTGATGGGGGGCTTGAACTCACGAACTGCAAGACCATGACCTGAGCTGAAGTCAGACACTCAACTGACTGAGTCACCCAGGTGCCTGCTGACCAAGCAATTTAAAAATAGACATTCCCCTCAACTGCACATGAAATGTTCTCTTTCCTATGCATGGTGTGCCATGTGCTCTACCATAATATAAAACCCAATACATTAAAAGGATAGAAATTGTACAAAGTATGTCCCAAACACAGTGAAATAAAGTTAGGAATCAATAACAGAAAGAAATATGGAAAATTAACATATATAGAAACAGAAAACCACAGTCCTAAAGAACCAATGAGTCAAGAAAGCATCACAGGGGAAGGTAGAAAATACTTTGGAGTGAAAATGAGACACAACACATTTGAACTCAAGGTACATGGCTAAAGCAGCACTTAGAGATCTACAGTTGTAAATTCTTATATTAAAAATAAGAAAGATCTCTTTATCCATTTTGAGTTTATTATTGTGAATGGTGTAAGAAAGTGGTCTAGTTTCATTCTTCTGCATGTTGCTGTCCAGTCCTCCCAGCACCATTTGTTAGAGACTGTGTTTTTTCCATTGGATCCTCTTTCCTGCTTTGTCAAAGATTAGTTGGCCCTACTTTTGTGGGTCCAGTTCTGGAGTCTCTATTCTATTCCATTGGTCTATGTGTCTGTTTTTGTGCCAATACCATGCTCTCTTGATGATTACAGCTTTGTGGTAGACGCTAAAGTCTGGGATTGTGATGCCTCCCACTTTGGTCTTCTTCAGTATTACTTTGGCTATTCGGGGTCTTTTGTGGTTCTATACACATTTTAGGATTGCTTGTTCTAGCTTTGAGAAGAATGCTGGTGCAATTTTGATCGGGATTGCATTATGTGTAGATTGCTTTGGGTAGTATTGACATTTTAACAATATTTATTCTTCCGATCCATGAGCACAGAATGTTTTTCCATTTTTTTGTATCTTCTTCAATTTCCTTCATAAGCTTTCTATAGTTCAGCATACAGATCTTTTACATCTTTGGCTAGGTCTATCAACTGATGAATGGATAAAGAAATTGTGGTTTATACATACAATGGAATAGTACTTGGCAATGAGAAAGAATGAAATATGGCCTTTTGTAGCAACGTGGATGGAACTGGAGAGTGTTATGCTAAGTGAAATAAGTCATACACAGAAAGACAGATACCATATGTTTTCACTCTTATGTGGATCCTGAGAAACTTAACAGAAGACCATGGGGGGTGGGGAAGGGGGAAAAAAAGTTAGAGAAGGGGGGAGCCAAACCATAAGAGACTCTTAAAAACTGAGAATAAACTGAGGGTTGGTGGGGAGTGGGAGGGAGGAGAGGGTAGGTGATGGGCATTGAAGAGGGCACCTGTTGGGATGAGCACTGGGTGTTGTATGGGGAAACAAATTTGACAATAAATTTCATATTAAAAAAAATAAGAAAGATCTCAAGTTAATCATCTAAGTTCCCAACTTATGGCAGTTATAAAAGAAGCAGACTGAACCTAAGCCAGCAGGAGGAAGGAAAAAATAACAAAGTGGAAATGAATAAAAGGGAAAAGAGAAAAACGAAGAACATCAACTAAAGTGACATTAGTTTTTTGAAAAGACCAACAAAATTGACAAATCTTTAGTTAAATAAAAAAAAAAAGAAAGAGGATTCAAATTAGTAAAATCAGGAGTAAGGAGGGAACATTACTATAGACCTTACAGAAGTTTTTTAAAATGACCGAATACTATGAACAATTAATCGTATGCCGATGAGCCAGATGAGTTAGGTGGAACAGCAAAGATTCTGGAAAGATGCAAACTGTCAAAACTGACTCAGAAGAATTTTTTTTTTTTTTTAATTTTTTTTTCAACGTTTATTTATTTTTGGGACAGAGAGAGACACAGCATGAACGGGGGAGGGGCAGAGAGAGAGAGGGAGACACAGAATCGGAAACAGGCTCCAGGCTCTGAGCCATCACCCCAGAGCCCGACGCGGGGCTCGAACTCCCGGACCGCGAGATCGTGACCTGGCTGAAGTCGGACGCTTAACCGACTGCGCCACCCAGGCGCCCCAGAAGAATTTTAAAAAATCTGAAAATACTTATAACAAGTAAAAAGAATAAATGATTAATTAAAAACTTGCCACCAAGAAAAGTACAGTCGTACAATTCTACTGGACACTTGCAAAATTAATGCCAATTTTTTACAAACTCTTCCAAAAAACAGAAGAGCAAGGAACACTCCCCAACTCATTTCATGGGGCCAGGATTACCCTGATGTGAAAACCAGACAAAGGTAACACAAAAAAGGAAAATCACAGACAGGTACCTCTTATGAATATAGGCCAATGGAAGTGATCCAAATCACCTGTAGAAGTTTCTCTGTAAGACTGTACCAGCCTTGGAGCCAATAGCAAAGTAGACTTCACAGCTCCATGCCTATTTTCTTCTCTATGAATTTCCTCCTAAGACTTAAAGTAGAAAGTGACAATATAGGTAAGAAGAGAAAAAGAAAACATGTGTCTACCAAAGGTAAGAGTTTTTAAATTTGGTCAAATCAAAAAATTCCTAAAAAAGGGCTACTCATCCCTGGGGGAATGAAGCAAACTTGGCTTTTGGGAGCTTGACAGAAAGAAATCAGCTCAGACCCCTGTGTGTGCAGCTCCAGGAGCCTTAGAGAACATTGCTGTCCTGTGTCATGCTGTTCTGAGTAGAGGTTGTAGAACCACAGCAGCAAGAAAGTCTTGGTTGCATCTTCACAGAATCTCCAGGACTATCATCCTTCAACTTCCCCAAAAGACCACCATAATATGTGTGGAACAAGCAAAATGAAATTTGTTAAACTTATGTAGTAAGAGAGAACACTATCTTGACATAATCTTAGTAATAAATGGTTCAGAAGAGAGAAGCAGGGGAGGGTGGGAGCCCGGGTGAGTGATTTAAGGAGGATCTTGCAAGGAGGACAACTGATTTTGGACAGAGTCTCTGGTAACTTTGGGTAGGTGGGCACAGTAAGATAGGATTCCGGAAGTGAATATCGACTAGTGAGCTAGTTAGTTCTAACTCGTTAGTTTTAACAGGTAAGCTATCTAATTGGTTCCATGTCTTAGCTATTTTACAAAAACATGCTTGCTTCTGGAAGATGAGTTATTTTTGCCTCATCCAAGTATTGCTTCGGGTAGAATGGAAACACATGCCTTTTCCCAGAATTGCTTAGATTGTGATCATTTGCTGAGACTGATAACAGTGTTTTATGAATCAAACTGAGAGAAGATGAACTTCCACATTGTGGAAATAAAGGAGACCCAAATGAGAACCTACAGAGGCCACGTACTCAGAGCTTTCTACAGCAAGGGAGCAACCATTACCATCTGTTTGCTTAAGACTCAAAAGGTGGACAGGAGAGTGAGAAAGTTTTATGGTAAAAAGAAAAAAAGAAGGCTTCAGGTATGCTTTGATTGGAGGTTGTTGACCCAGGATATTAATTTCTCCTGGATATTAATTTCCTTAGCCATAGACCACCGTGTTATTGTACAGCTTCTCTTCCGCTTAGTCTTCCCAAGTTAATGTGTAGCTGGACCCCTAATTCATCAAGCAAGTTCTCAGAAGTTTAGGGAGTCCTTTTACTCTCCCTAAAATATTTGAAAAGGTCAAATTCCTTTTCTGGAATATAGACCTTTAAGGAACAGATCAAGATTTTTAACTTATTTTTTGATAACCAATCTCCAAGTCCCTCATAGAGAAATGAAATCTTTTTTCAAAAGCATGTTATGCTTTGTGAGATTTTGTTCAATGAAAGCTCCAAATACGCATGGCTCATCACCGGTAATTATAAAAATATCCAAACTCCTATCTCTACGTCATGAGTCCTCTGAGTCCCATTGGACGGTGTCGGCATCCTTACTACATGCTAAGACTGTCATGTGATTTTCAGGGAACTGATTTGTTGTCTCTGGTCTCGTTCTCTGTCTGTGTGCTGCTGTGAGGATGTGAGTCCCCATCCTGAGCGCTGCCCCGTGCCTCGCTCAGGGAAAGCCTTGCATGTTATGTCTGCAGGAGACATTTTGTAACGTGACGTTTCCACAATTCTCATGCATACCTTGTATTATTCCGCTGGGTTGCCCCGCATCCCTGTGGGCTGAGTCTCCAGGGGATCCTTGCCACCACCTGCTGGCCTGTCGCCAGTTCAGACTTGGCCTTGTTTGTGCGAGGTGGTCCCTCGGCTGTGTCCTTCTATCACGAGCCGTGTCACTTGTCAGGGCCGTGTGAGTGGGGTGGGCACCTGGCTGAGACTGCTCTGTATTGTCCCATCTGCTGTGTGTGGCTGCTTCTCATCTACTTTTCATCCAGTTTTATTCAGATGAGGGAGCCTTTCTTTCTCTGGTGAAATGGAGCCTCCTTAGCTGTGTTCTTAAGCTCCTGTCACCTTTTCCAGGTTGTCAGATGGTGTGCACTTCCCATAACAGTATTAATGCCTTTGCAGAAATAGAATCTCTTCTGGAAAATGTTACCATTTGGATCACATATGACAGGGAGCTCTGTTGTTGGGCGTTACCACAGATTTCATGTTTCAGGACAATGCTTCTTTGAAGAGTGTGAGAGTTGGATTAGGGTGGAAAAGAAAATATTTCCTCAAGTTGCTGTATTTCTGTTTTCCACTTTATTATTAAAACTTTACATTTCAGCTCAGAATTTTCTGTAGGACACAAAGTGACAATAATTAACTAATGATGATGATAATACGGTTACAGCACAACAATTACCAATGTACATTTGCGTGGCCCCTTCACTGTTTTGAGGTGCCTTTGCAGGTATCCCTTAATGTGATGCCCATAACAGCTTTCTGAGGAAGAAAGAGTTGGGGGTTTGTAGCATTTGGAGGTGATGAGCCCAAGGCCCAAGGAATCCAAGTGATAATCTGAAGGTCAATCAGTAAGATAGTAAATCACTGTTGCTTAAACATCCAAACATCAAATATTCTCCATCAGAAGGACTAGCCATGCTGCACCTTTGTCTCTTTTTTTTTTTCAACCACTGTCTTTTCTGTTTTCTCTAGGTCTTTCTTTTGGAGGTAGATTCTTTGAAATATTGTTCTGGGTAACTCAGGAAACACAGAGATTAAACATTATTCTGAGAGAAAACATTGTATTCTCCACATGTGGCTGCACATACATTTCTGGAACAATCTATATCCTGATAACAATTACCAGGATGGTGTGTGTGTGTGTGTGTGTGTGTGTGTGTGTGTATGTGTGTGTGTGTGTGTGAGTGTGTGTATTTAATTTTTTTAAGTGTATTTATTTTTGAGAGAGAGAGAGAGCAAGCATGAGCAGGGGGGAGGCAGAGAGAGAAAGAGAGAGGGGGAGGAGATTAAGCAGGCTCCAGACTGTCAGCGCAAAGCCCAACTTGGGGCTCAATCCCATGAACTGTGAGATCATGACCTGAGCCAAAATCAAGAGTTGATCCCTTTTTTTAAGAGTATTTTTAAAATATCTATTTATTTTTAAGAGAGAGAGAGTGCTCCAGTGGGGCAGGGGCAGAGAGAGAGAGGGAGATACAGAATCCAAAGCAGGTTCCAGGCTCTGAGTTATCAGCACAGAGCCCGACATGGGGCTTGAACTCACAAATCACGAGATCATGACCTGAGCTGATGTTGGATGCTTAACCAACTGAGCCATCCAGATGCCCCAAGAGTCGAACGCTTAATGGACTGAGCCACCTAGGCGCCCCTACCAGTATATATTTTTATACTTCAGATGTACTAAGATGCCAGTTATATACAGCAAAATTCATCTTTTTTTAGGTGTACAGTTCTATGAATTGTGACAGATGTACACGGTGTGTAATTGCCAGTGCACTCAAGTTATAAAATATTTTCATCATCCCAACCACAAAGGCATTAAGCTAAGTGAGGTAAGTAACACAAACACAAACAACGCATGGTCTCATGTGATTGTGGATTCTACAAAGCCGAGCTGTAAGAAACAGAGCAGTGGTAACCAGGAGGTGGGGGAAATGGGGAGATGGTGGTCAGAGGGTACAGGATGGTGATGGTAGCTGAGTAGCTAAGTTGAAGTTGCTAAGAGAGTAGCTCTTAAATGTTCTCACCACAAAAAGGGAAATGGTAATCATATGCAGGTGTGGAGGTGTCGGCTGATGCTGTCCTGGGAATCGGATTGCAATACGTAAACGTATCAGATCAGCACACTGTATACCTTGAACTTACACACCATGTTGTATGTCAGCTGCGTCTCAGTAAAGCTGGGGAAAAGCTTAAAGAGATACATGACTTAAAATTTTAACTGTCCTGAGTTATTTTCCTTGTTTGTTTTTCTTTGGAACCATAGCTTATTATACATTTAGGTTTTTCAAATGATATCAGAGCCCATTCTCTTAAGGGGAACCCTCTTGCACTGCTGGTGGGAAAGCAAGCTGGTGCAGCCACTCTGGAAAACAGAATGGAAGTTTTTGACTTTCAGTGAACAATAGAACTACCCTATGGCCCAGAAATTGCACTACTAGGTATTTACCCAACGGATGTAAAAATACTAATTCGAAAGGATACATGCTCCCCAGTGTTTATAGCAGCACTATCAACAATAGCCAAACTAGGGAAAAAGCCCAAATGTCCATTGACTGATGAATGGATAAAGCAGATGTGGTACGTGTGTGTGTGTGTGTGTGTGTGTGTGTGTGTGTGTGTGTAATATTAGTCACAAAAAAGAATGAAAACTTGCCATTTGCAACAACATGGATGAATCTAGAGGGTATAATGCTAAGGGAAAGAAATCAGTTAGAGAAAGACAAATACCATATGATTTTGCTCATATGTGGAGTTTAAGAAACAAAACGAATGAACATGGGGGAAGAAAAAGAGAGGAAAACCAAGAAACAGACTCTTAACTCTAGAGAACACACGGGTGGTTACCAGAGGGGGCGGGGGGAGAATGGGTGAAACAGGTGCACCGGGTGATGTATGGAAGTGTTGAATCAGTGTGTTGTATGCCTGAAATGAATGTTACACTGTATGTTAACCAACAGGAATTTAAATAAAACCGTAATTAAAAAAAGAACCCATTCTCTCTGGAGGAAGTGCTCTGAGATGGCCCGCTTCCCTGCTTTGCATTAAGGGATTTGAATCCCCTTGGACTGTTACATATTTTACTTTGAATATATTCTGTGGTAAATTAAAAAAAATGCTTACACGTAAGATTCTGAGTAGCACTGCTGGTTATTATTACGCTAGGACTACTGCATTTGTTTTGTCCAAATAGAAAATCCACTTGGGCACTAGAAAAAGAGAAGAGCGGGGCGCCTGGGTGGTGCAGTCGGTTAAGCGTCCAACTTCAGCCAGGTCACGATCTCGCGGTCCGTGAGTTCGAGCCCCGCGTCGGGCCCTGTGCTGACAGCTCGGGGCCTGGAGCCCGCGTCGGATTCTGTGTCTCCCTCTCTCTCTGCCCCTCCCCAACTCACACTCTGTATCTCTCTCTGTCTCAAAAATAAATAAACATTATGGGGCGCCTGGGTGGCGCAGTCGGTTAAGCGTCTGACTTCAGCCAGGTCACGATCTCGCGGTCCGTGAGTTCGAGCCCCGCGTCAGGCTCTGGGCTGATGGCTCGGAGCCTGGAACCTGCTTCCGATTCTGTGTCTCCCTCTCTCTCTGCCCCTCCCCCGTTCATGCTCTGTCTCTCTCTGTCCCAAAAATAAATAAACGTTGAAAAAAAAATTTAAAAAAAAAAACAAAAAAGAAAAAGAGAAGAGCTTGATAAATGTCCTGTAAGAACCTGTATTATCGACCTCTGTGTGAATGCAGAACACCTTGCTTTCTTACAAGGGCTTGTCCTTTCTAAACTCATTGTATTCTTAGTGCCACCTGAGCCGCTAGGTGAATGTTGCTGTTGCCTATTTATCTTACAGGATTTTCATTATGTCTTTATACATGTCTTAATATGATGGTAAAGGTAGCAGTAAGTTTAAAACTATATATGATGTTATTTAACAGATCTATTAAGTTTGAGACCATCACATGTTACACATATACTGAATAAGTTCCAAACCCAGATCCTCGGGCACAGCTCCCCATCGCTAGCGGGACGGAGTTTCATTTTGACCAAGCAGTACACATCTTTTCCATTCTTGCGCCAGATTCTGGCCATTTCTTCACTAAAGGCAAAGCAGGTAATTAAAGTTAAGAGTGAAGGGTTGGGGCTCCTGGGTGGCTTGGTCAGTTGAGCGTCCACTCTTGACCTCAGCTCAGGTCATGATCTCACGGTTCGTGAGTTTGAGCCCTACATTGGGCTCTGTGCTGACAGTGTGCAGCCTGCCTGGGATTCTCTGTCTCGCCCTCGCTCTCTGCCCCTCCCCCACTCTCTCTCAAAATAAGTAAATACACTTAAGGAAACAAACAAAGATTTGACAACAATGGAAGGATTTTATAGTGGCAAACATTTTCCCTGTCAAGTTTGTAAGTTTTGGCACTAGAGAAATCTTTTAAAATATAAGCATTTAGGGCAAATTAGGTTTTTTTTTAAAGTTTACTTATTTACTTTGAGAGAGAGTGGGGGAGGAGCAGAGAGAGAGGGAGAGAGAGAGGATCCCAAGCAGACTCCGTACTGTCAGTGCAGAGCCCAACACGGGGCTTGAACTCATGAACCGTGAGATACTGACCTGAGCCGAAATCAAGAGTCAGATACTTAACTGACTGAGCCCCCCCCCTCCCCACAGGGGCCCCTAGTGCAAATTAGTTTTAATCCTTCTGCCTCTGTTTTAATGAACACTTTGAGAATCAGATTAAAATGACATTCCATAAAATATTTCATTGTTTATAGCTTCACTGCTAGTTCTAAGAGACTTTCAACATGGTGTTCAAGGAAAATTGTGCTGGACGAGAGGCACAGATGAAAGTTGGTTTTATTCCCTTACAACTGAGAACAATAGGGGGGCACAGTCTGGGTTTGGAGGCCCACTGAAACAGAGGGTGGGTGGGGGGGTAGGCCTCCTGTGTTTGCTGATCGCTTTCTCCCAAGGACAAGTGAACTTCCTCCCATCTTTCTGAGGAGCAACTTCACAGCTTGGAGCAAGGTGCCTCCTGCCTCCCACGGAGACCAAAGGTTTGGGTGCCCCTCCTCCCAGATGATGACACTTCAAAGGGATGGCCCCTGGGTCGCGGAGAAAGACACTCCTGGGTTGTAAAACTGGTCAGAATCTGTTCACAAGTTTTCTGAAGTAAATACTCCAAGGAAAGCGAGGTCAGGAAGAAACCTGTCTAAAGGATGTGAGGGTCCTGTTGGGCGGTGGTCTCGCCTGTGAAAGTCCAAGGTGGTTCTTGCTGTCACCTCTGCCGTCAGTGATGCAGACACCAAACCCAGTACACGAGGAAGTCGGGACTCTGCCTCTAGGGGACGTAGGTTTCTTCACTGCCCCTTACCTGGTGGCTGGTCCTTACCAAGGACATGTATGGTTTTCACGTTGTTTTCTCGCAGCTGTGACAACTCCCTGGGATGCGATCACAGTGTATCCTCCCAGCTCCAGGCCGCCCTTCCATGCCGCATTGCTAACGCCGGGTCCGGGATTCTGCAGCCGTGTCTCTGCTGGCGTGCTGTCCACGAGCCCCCAGAGCCTGGGGGTGTGTCTCCAGTAGGGAGAGCCGGAGGGGACGGCAGCCTTGAGAGGGAAGAAGGGCCTCCCTCACTCCTTCCCTCCTGTCCTGGGGCCTTCCTGCCTGGCTCATTGCTGGGAGCTGTCCACCAGCAGGGGTGCTTTCTCATTTGGCAGGACCGGTGGCGGGGGGGGGGGGGACAGATGCACCCCTCACCTTTCTCACTCTGTCACCTCCAGATTTCAGTGGTTTCTCGGGGACTCTGCCTCTTCCATAGTTTGTATGTAAAACATCCAGTCAGATCAAAAGGGCCCGTTTGTCAACTGGAGGAAAGATGACACTGTGTCCAGGGCATTGCTCAGCAGGAAAGTGTGTTTTTCCACACTTGTAACCTCGACCTAATATTTTACGTATAGAGCTAGATTCGTTGTAGCGTCCTTCTGTACCAGAGAGGTTGGAAATTGAGGATGCAGGTGCAGGCAACATTTCACTTGACGAAACTCAATATGGCAAACTCCCTCCTTAAAGGGGAGGACGCTTGCCATCAGCAAACAAGCCGCCGGTAGAATATAGAGGGATTAAAAAGTACATTCTTCTAATTTATAGATTGTTGGTAGATACTTTGTGATATCTCTGTCCCTCTTTTCTATATGTTTCTGTTGTTTACCCTTGGAGACACTATTCTACTCTGATCAGTTGGAAGATAATAACTTAGCTTTATTGTGTTTAAATTCTTGGAATACTAAATGTGAGTTAAAGTTTCTTTAATTGGCTTACATGAGATGTATCCTACTTTGTATCAAAATGTACAAGCTCAAATATATTTCTGTGATCTGCTTTTTTGTTTCTTGTGTATCAGGTTGAACTCCCAGCCTTACTGCAACACTATTTTCGCAATAACTGAGTTAAGGAAATAGCCAAACTGTCTGCTGACACTTAAGTGCATTAAAAAAATGTGGTACACACACACACACACACACACACACACACACACACACACACACACATTCAGCCTTACAAGAAGAAAATTCTTCAACATGTGATAACATAGATGAACCTTGAGGAGGTTATGCTAAGTAAAATAAGTCCATCGCAGAAGAACAAATACTGCACAGTTTCGCTTATATGACATAGGTAAACTAGTCAGACTCACAGAATCAAAGAACCAAATGGTAGTTGCCAGAGGCTGAGGGAGGGAGGAAACAGAGACTTGCTAATCAACAGGTACAGAATTTCAGTTATGCAAGATGAATACATTTAGAGTTTTGCCTTTTTTAAAGAATAGTTCCATATAACTGTCAAGAATTTTTTTGAATCTGAGATCTGGTAATGCCTTTTTGACATCTGAAAGAGATATGAGTTTGAGAGGGAAGGAAGTTGAAAATGAAAAATGCTATTTTCTAATCCTAAGACAGAATAGTTATTGGAGATCATTTCCTTGTGAAACATTTCTAAAATGACACTAAACCTGGAAGAAGGCATATAAAATTTTAGAGCTAAAACGGATGTCAATGACTAATCAATGATTTTTAAATGATAAAGACCCTTTTGAATGAAACGATATTCTTGTGGGAGGGGAGTCCCAAGATACTGAAGCACCCATTAGAATGATAGAGCTGTTTGATGTAGTGGCAATCCAATATGGCAATGAGAAGAAGTCTCACATCAGACACACTTGGATTCGAAGGCTGGCTCTGCCTTTGACAGCTATAGGATCCCAGCGGAGTTACTTAACCTCTTGGGCTGTACTCTTTCTTCGTCTGTTAGGCAAGGGTAATTACACGTGTTGGATTTGGTGTGCGGATGAATAATAATATAGGCAAATTCCCTGGCACCCTGTCGTATCTGTAGGAGGTGTTTGGTAAGTGGAATCAGGTGCAGTGAACAACTTGTCACTGATAAAATAGCCAAGAGGCTTCAAAATAAATTAAAGCAAATAATTTAACATTTATATAAGAATTAACTATTAAAGGAGAACTTTCAAGTTAATGATATCAGGAGACCTAAGCAGAAGAAAACCCACTGAAATTAGTGTTGCTTTCATGGGCACCAGGTAAGAGTCATGGATCTCTCACTGTTTAATCAAAAGTATAATATGACATAATCAAGAGACAAAAAGAAATGCTCTCAAATTTTGAAATGAGAAACCACTTTGAATCTTTATCTAAAGGAATTGAAAGTCCAAATTAAAGAATAAGCAGTGGAGAAGGGCCCGTAGAAACAAACTGAGTACAGGACTCAAAATGACTTTCTACAACAAAGGTTTGAATCTCAGCCTACTGGAGAAACAGAACGGGAATAGAGAATAAAATTCGTTTCCGCACATCTAGTAGCTTCTGTTTGCTTTTTCTTCCCAAATGCCATGAGACCTCGAGGGCAGTGATTTTCATTCAGTCTTACCACATACAAAACAATTCTCTTAAAGAATCTGAACTACGTGGGTTCGAGCCTCACATCGGGCTCTGTGCTGACAGCTCAGAACCTGGAGCCTGCTTTGGATTCTGTGTCTCCTTCTCTCTCTGCCCCCTCCCCTGCTGCCACTATACCCCTCTCTCTCTCTCTTTCTCAAGAATAAATAAACATTAAAAAAAATTTTTTTTAATCTGAACTAGAGCACAGAGCAGCTCATCCATTTAAGCTGTTTGGTTAACACAATTATTCTAATCTTAATTCTAAATCTTTTGAAAGGACTAAGATTTTATCTAAGTGACACTCTCTGTAGTATTTCAGTGTGACAGAAACTTTATAGTTTTAATTCAAGGGACATACTTAGCAAAATGGATATTGTGAAACACCTACAAATAAAAAGTTATTCTGACCTTTATTTTGTTAATTGTTTATTTATTTTGAGAGAGAGTGTGCACATGTGCTCATGCGAGATGGGGAGGGGCAGAGAGAGGGAGAGAGAGAATCCCAAGCAGGCTCCGTGCTGTCAGTGCAGAGCTTGATGTGGGGTTCGATCTCATGAAGTGTGAGATCATGACCTGAGCCCAAGTCAAGAGTTGGATGCTTAACTGACTGAGCCATCCACACGCCCTTCTTCTGACCTTTAAAAACGTCTGACATCCATCATCTCACATCCCATCCATTTTATAGATGAGAAATCTAAAAAGCAGGTGTCACAGAGGTCAGTTCTAGGAGTTGGGTATCTGTTTATAAATTCTAGCGTGCTCCAAACCAATGCACTTCTCCTTTTCTGGTCTTAGGGTTTCTTTGACTTTCTTTTTCTCCAGACGCCACTGTCTTCCTTGTCCTTCTCCCTGTCCACCCCCTAGAAGGGGCTGTGTCCTGTGTCCCATTCATTACCTGCTCAGGGCTTAACTGAGGTGCCAGCCGGAAAAGGCCACAGGTGGTTGTGTCTCTAGGATGCGTACACAGTTTTTGTCAGAATTTCTTGAAGATAAAAATATTCTTTAGTGTTTCTCATTAAAGATGGTCACCTGAGTTCAGATGTTTATCTTTCTTCCCCATATGAGTCGCATTAAAGTTGTTACAAAGAAATACAAAAAGACTTTCTTGTGAGCGCTCCAAGATGAGAGATTTGGGGGATTTTTTTGAAAGATGGGAAGAGGCTGGCAGGTGAACAAAGCAGAAGAAGCTTCAGTGTGGATGAGCTGGGGAGAAATTACAGACACGGAGGGATCCAGGAAAGTTAGAAGCATGGTGCCAACAGGTGTGCCCAGGTGAGTGGGAGGAGGCTCCATTTACACTGAAGAGTTGACCTTCTACCTGCAGAGCAGCTGTGTGGACCTGCTGAGACCTTGAGCTAGCACTCAGACCCAGGTGCAAGCCAGTCACAAGTCCCTAAAGACCCTGAGCATCCTCATGGAGTTGGGTCTGGTCCTTGAGGCTCCTGGAATGGGTGTTGGTATCTCAGTGCAAAGTCTCCTCTTTGCCATTGAAATAAGGCTACACTTGATTGCCTGGCACCCTGCCAGTGGAGCCTGTTAAGCGTCTTTCATGACACACCTCACTTCCAACACACAAGCTCATCACTGGTCTCTTTATAAGGCAGGAAACAGCAGCAGCTGGAACCCACCGCTGTTACCTACGCTAACCAAATCATTTGTTAATGCCTATGAACGGATAACCAAAGGTCACTGTACATTTGTTCACCTTGGTGTCTTTTGTGATGCTTATTTCACTCAAAGAGACCACTTAACTGAGGAAGAAATGGAACTCTGGGAGAACACTATTAAAAAAAATCTTTTGGGGCGCCTGGGTGGCGCAGTCGGTTAAGCGTCCGACTTCAGCTCAGGTCACGATCTCGCGGTCCGGGAGTTCGAGCCCCGCGTCAGGCTCTGGGCTGATGGCTCAGAGCCTGGAGCCTGCTTCCGATTCTGTGTCTCCCTCTCTCTCTGCCCCTCCCCCGTTCATGCTCTGTCTCTCTCTGTCCCAAAAATAAATAAATGTGAAAAAAAAAATTAAAAAAAAATCTTTTAACGTCTTCTGATATCTGAGTTTATTTTGAGGAAATACTGCATCCAGTACAAAGAGCATGCTATGAACAAGGGTGAAGTTCTTCTATTTCGAGAACACGATTGCTGAAATAAGTACGTCAGAGCCAGGGATGAGAGAAAACGCTGTGACGGTGTTCTGGGGCACGGAGCAGAAAGCCAATGGGATGGAAGGTATGACTGAGAAGCAGACGGCCAGAAGGAGCGATCTGAGGGATCGGTTACATCAGGGGAATTCGAGAAAGAGAGAAGAAAATGGAGGAGAGGAAGTAAGAAATAACAGAAGGAAATTTCCCTCAACTGAAGAAAAGATGGACACTTGGGCTGAAAGCGTCCATGAATACCAACCAACACGAATGGAGAAGAATCTGATACTGGACGTAGCCTCGTTAAAGTGTGAGAAACCAGGCATAAAGAAGCTTCTAAAAACTTCAGAGAGAAGAAAACCGAGTGCAAACAGTTTTTCCACAAAGGAGAATGAAGGTGTTAGTCTGAAGCTTCTCATCAGCCATGTTGGGAGAAAACGAGACAGATGCTACCAGCCCAAGGGTGATGATTTAAAACCTGTAAGTCTTTACTGGTGAAAATAACCATTGATAAGGTAAAATAGAGTCCTTTCCCGTCATGTAAAAACCTCAGAAAAATTTTTCTCGTGGAGTCTTTTGGAACAAAAAATGACATAAGGATGTGTTTCAGGGACGTGAAAGTGATTTAATAGCAGTGACTGCCACTTAAATGCACACAGGAGCACTCCTGGGGTGAGGGCACAGGGGCCCGGAAGATGCTGAGCCTTGAGATCATGACCTGAGCTGAAGTCGGATGCTCGACCGACTGAGCCACCCAGGCGCCCCAAGAAAATTTGTTTAACCTAGATTCTTAGAACAGTTTATTTTGGGCAGCACTGTTTTAATGGTGTATGTTGGCCTTCATTCTGTAGGACCCATGGAGCCACAGCTGACCCTTGAACAGCATGGGTGGGTTTGAACTGTGTGGGTTCACTTGCATGCAGGGTTTTTCCAGTAAATACACTACCGTTCTGCAAATATCTTTTCTCTTCCCTCAAGACTTTCTTAATAACATTTTCTTTTCTGTAGCTTACTTTATTGTAAGAACGCACTATATTTATAACGTACAAAATAGGTGTGAATCGACCGTTCATGTTATCAGTGGGACTTCTGTCAACAATAGACTTAGTACTTGAGGTTTGCGGGGTCACAAGTTATACTTGGATTTTCGAGTATGCGGGAGTCATTGTTCCAGGGTCAGCCATACTTGGTGCTACAGAAATTAGTCTTTGTACTATCAGTGTTGTAAAGAATGTTGTTTTGATTTTTAATTTTTATTTATTTTTTATTTTTTCAATTTAAATTCAATTTACTTAACATACCGTGTAGTCTTGGCTTCAGGAGTAGAACCCAGTGATTCATCACTTACACATGACACCCAGTGCTCATCCCAACAAGTGCCCTCCTTAGTGCCTGTCACTGATTTAACCTACCCTCCACCCACCAACAACCCTCAGTTTGTTCTCTGTATTTAAGAGTCTCTAATGGTTTGCCCCTCTCTCTGTGTCTTATTTTTCCCTCTCTTCCCCTATATTCATCTGTTGTGTTGAGTGAAATCATGTGATATTGTGTTTCTATGGCTGACTTATTTTGCTTAGCATAATAAATTCTAGTTCCATCCATGTTGTTGCGAATGGCAAGATTTCATTCTTTTTCATCACCGAGTAGTATTCCATTATGTATATACACCACATCTTCTTTATCCATTCATCTGTCGATGGACATTTGGGTTGTTTCCAAAGTTTGGCTGTTGTTGACAGGGCTGCTGTAATTTTTAAACAATTTGCAGAGAAAGCATGGAAGACAGCATTGACATATTATTTTGTATTTCCAGTTATTAATCTCTATAATGGTAATTGTACTTCTCTGAGGTGTTGGGAAGTTAGGTGAAGGAAGGAGCTAGAAGAAGCTGTAGAGGCGTCAGGTTCCTTATTTCTTATAATGGTGATTCGGGAGATGGCAAAGTTACGGGACTCAGAAGTATGTTATCAAGTAATCGGTCACAGAAGGGATGCACAGATGATGTTTGGAGAAAGGACCAGGGGAAGGAAGACCAGCTGCCATCCCAGTGGTGAGGCAGTGGATGTAGTTAAAAATGCATAAATGAGAAACGTATGACAAACACACACTGAGAGGCTGTGGAAAGAGCTCCAGTCCTGCTTCAGCCACTCATCTTGGGACTGCCTCACAGGGTCGCTGCCAGGACTGACCAGCTACTGTATACACACACCTGTGCTGCGTGTAACCTGGGGTCTGTGTGATACATGAGCACCATTCTCAAGTAATGTTACAAAGAGGGGTGACCTGGGGGTCATCTTTATAATGCCAGGTGGAAATTACTAGAGCAATTATCTTGGGAAAGGTGAAAGTCAGGTGGCAGTGAGTGAGGAAGTGGGGACTGGGGACAGAAGACGCTGGTCCTTTACTATAACGTTTGTCTGGGATTTGAGTTTTTATCATGTACATGTAGTATTATTATTATTACAACATCAACTATTTCTTTGGGTCTTAAGGACATCAGTCTAGAAGATTGTAGGTATCGCAGAGATCTGTCTTCCCTGATACTGGGCATTTGGGAGCAGAGAGAACCCACTTCATCTTGCAAGAACTAACTCGCACAACAGTTAAAAAAAGAAGTGTTTTGTTCTCTGAGACTGGAGAAATGACAGAACAAAGACAGAGATCAAGAGGACACGGTGCCTGGTTGCCCCACTCACAGAGTGGGACTCCGGAGTCGGAGACCTTTTCTCCGTCATGGACTGAACACGGAGAGTGTGGCTCTGGGAAGAAGTCAAAGCAAATGGCCATTCTGGATGAGAGGCTGAAGCTGAATTGTATTTCACGCTGTGTCAGAAAGACAGGAGCTCATCACCGAAACAAATGTAAGTGTAGAAAATAAAGAAGCTTGGTACTTCTTGGATAAGAGTTCACAGCACCAGAGATATCACTGTTCCAGTGCTGCTGACGCACGTGGCCGTGTCCCTCAGTCTTTCCTTCACTCTTACTAATGTTTCATGAGTCTGGACTTCTTTCTCCTCTCACACTACAGGCAGAGGGTTCAGAGGGCTTAATTACATTTTGTCAGGACACAAGTATTCCATAATTTCCCAGTGGGATGTTTTTTAGTCACGCTTTAGAATTCCTGCACAAGTGGAAAATGCCATCCAGAAGATTCCTCTTCTGCAGGGAAAATGCATCTTCTCTGGCATCACATTAAGGGCCGGTGAGGCCTGCTGCTCAGGAACCATGGGCCATCATCGAGGGGCGGGAAGAGTCAGTCACTGACTGTTAAGCTAGGAAAGACGATTCCAGAGACATGGTTGGGAAAGATGACCAAAGCCCCCCAGGCTAGAGCGTGTTGCACATTGGTGCTAGAACAGGCCTCGGGTGTAAACGCTCACGGAAATCAAGAAGCAAAGGTTCCATGTCATCTTATTTTCCAGAGTAAGCCTCTCTTTGTTCCATGTGTTTGGAACCACCATCTACTTTCCTCACCTGCTTCTCTACCAGCTAAAACAACCCTCCCGCCCCCGCCTCTGGCTGTGAGTCTGTGTGTGTGTGTGTGTGTGTGTGTGTGTGTGTGTGTGTATGCGCTCACGTGCATTAATGCCTCTGACCATAGATCTTTTCAGGCCAATGGTTTGGACACCTTCCTGAGGCAGGACAGAGAAGAAGAGAATGAATGGGGAGCCTCGTGAAGAGAAGGGGGAGATCTGGCTCCAGAAGAAGGGCATTAAAATGTGACCCAATGACCAGTGTCATCCATGGCTTCACAACTTGGCAAAGGCGGGACCCTACCTATTTTTGTCTCATGTATGATTAACTCGTGTCTAAGTAGTCTCTCTTTTACCGCGCCTCCCCCTCTGTCTCTCCCCTCACCCCTTTCTTTTAGCTTTGTGGGGTTCTGGGGTAAGTGAATAATATGTATGGGGAAAATGAGTAACAAAACAAAACATCGTAATCCTTGCTTAATTGTGTTGAGTTGTATTCAAGACCAAGACGTCTCACAACGTTGCCTGTGTTGCTGGGCACTTTTTTTCCGGAAACCATTGATAAATTGATGGTGAAAGAGCTAATGGTAACGTCTCCTTCCCTCAGTGGTGGTGGCAGCTCCAGCTTCCTGGCTAATGAAATTGGTTCCTCTGTGCGCTCCAAGATGTCAGAAGCCATTGTCTCATCTGTGCCCAAGGAGCAAACGCAAACACTGTCACGGTGTGATGCTAATCCAACAAGGAGTAAAGGCCACTAACATCAGACAGATGTACATTTTGGATATAATAAGCCATTTTAGAAAAAGAGTGGCTATGGATTTTCTGTCTTTGGCTAGATCCATTTTCTTTTCCACATTGCAGAAGGCAGGTGTCAGGAGAGGTTTCCCGCACTCACTTTATGGACTCAGCTTCCCGGCTACTTGTGTCTTTTCCCCGTGGAGATGGTGAGAGTCGAGCCATTACTGGACCTATTCATTCCACATACATTTTGTAGTATTCCTGCTCCTGAGAGCGGGTTTAGCAATGTTCACCTACACGGCTTGGTTTCTGCAAGACGAGAGCTGAGAGTCAGCTAAGATAAAGGAAGCCTTTTGGGAGGCTTATTAAAAAGTAAAAGGGGGGGCACCTGGGTGGATCAGTCGGTTGAGTGTCCAACTTCAGCTCAGGTCACGATCTCACAGTTCGTGAGTTTGAGCCCCATGTTGGGCTCGGTGCTATCGGCGTGGAGCCTGCTTTGGGTCCTCTGTCTTCCTCTCTCTCTGCCCCTCCCCTGCTCGTGCTGTCTCAGAAATAAGTAAAATATTAATAAAAATAAAAAATAAAAAGGTATTATGGACTTGAAAAGCAGGAGCACAGTCAACTGGAATCTGACCTTGAATGTGTTAGGTGACCTCACGTGTCAGGTGGAAATAATATTTGTAAGTGAACTATTCTTTCCCCAAAGTAATATGATCAAAGTTAGGTTGAAGTTTGAAAATGCAAGAGGAAATTTATAAAATAAGGGGACCAAATGGGGAAAAAAAGAAATATTGGAGGAAATAAAATCAATGACAGCATTTCCCTCTGACAGTTGGATTTATGCCAAACCAGTCACCATAAATGAACAAATTGGTGGCCAAGTTTTAGAAAACAGTGCTTTCCATAAAAGGGGTAATGAAAAAGATTGTTCTTGCTTCCACTGAAGTGCTAACTGTTAATTAAATCCTTTGTAGTAGATTGACTTGTTCTCATTTCTTTACCCCTTCCCTCTGGCCAGTGATCTCCCGGTGTGCTACCGGGGGTCTATTTCCTGCCCAGTAGTACTTGGGCTTGGCCACTAGCTTTGGCCCATGGAATTGGAATAAACTTGATGTGCTTGAGTGGTTGGCTTGGCCTCTTGCACCCCTGGCATCCATCATGACAAGAACATGCCCTGGAAGGCTGTGGTCCAAAGAGAATGGAGACACAAATGCAACAGAACTGAACTCAATAAACGCCTGGAGCCAATGCCAGCTGACTCACACCTGATAGGAGGGCTGCTTCAGGTGACCAGTAGTCTCACGAGGTAAAAAAAAAGTTGTAAGCAACTGAGTTTTGCACTGACTTGTTACGCTGCTTTGGTGCAGCTAATACGACCTTTAAAATTAAATAGAAATTAATCAAATGATGGACATAATATAAGAAAGATAAAATTTTGGGACCAGCATATAGATGCTACACTATATTGGTCTTAACAGACAATAACTTTAGTTTGGAAATGATTTGAAAGGCTTTGCTAGCTGAAAAAAAGTCATAGAGGGACAAAAAAGGAAACTTCTCCAACGAGGCACATCCCCCCTGTCTAAGAAACATGACAGGAATCAGTTGGCTGTCCTTGGAATTCTCACATGTTTTACAAGGTGGTTTCCCCAGCTGCCAGCAGCCATCACCCTGTCTCCCTTTCTGGTTCACTGGGGTCAGACCTCCTGTTGCCAAATCAGCGTCTGTGTTTCCAGAACTCACTGGAGCTATTGCCAATGCCAGATGTGGAGGGGCTCATGTCTACACTGAGGGCCATTGCCATTGCCAACAATTCTTACTCAAATATTCATGGCAGCCATCTAGACGTAGGATTTGTTCATGTCAGTCAAGGCTGAAGAGAGAGAGAGAGAGAGAGAGAGATTGCATTGTGGTTGGAGTCTTTTTCTTTCTCAGTCTCTGGCAGTGTCTGCTTTGGGGGGACCCAACTTGAGAATTTTTATTTTTGTCTTGAGTGAGTTCTTTGCTAGGAATCTCCTTAGTACTTCTGGGAGAACACGTTTGGAAGGCTGGCTCCTCCAGTCATGCCCAGGGCCACCAGAGTCCCAGTCCTATGCTGGGGTCACAGCCACACGGGGACTCCGAAACCTCTTGTTTTTCTGTAATGAAGGGTGAAATTAGGGTAAGTGGATGGAGATTCGATGGCCTGGGGTAATTAATATTAAAGCAAGAAAGAGACAGAAGGGCTGAGGGAGAAATAGCAGACAGTCTTGTATATTCTGAGCTGGGTTAGGGAACAAAGGACACCTCCTTGGCAGGATATCCCTGCTTCGAAGCCCATGGACGTAGGGGATATTTTATGGGTTTGGATGGTTCTGTGAGTGAAGGTCAATACCAAAAGGACCCGAGTTTTGCAAAACTCTGACCACTGGGACCTAGAATGGAAGCAGGGCCACGGATCGTGGCAGGACAGTGACCTCAGGAACAGCCCTAGAAGATGAAGCTGTAAAATGAACGAGAGAAGAATGACATTGGCAGGGACTTTTAATGCTTTGAATTACTCTGTTTTATGCTTCTGGTACATAGTTTAATGAGATGGTTTCTAAGGATCCTTGTACCTCTAACTTTCTATGATTCCATCTAGACATTTAATGGAAACTTTCAGTTGCTTTCCTAATGCAGCTGCCACATGTCTGCTATTTAATGGGCTTGCTTTATATCCTGAATATCCAGAGGAGATGGAAATAAATCAGCCCGAGTTCTATCTACTCCATCAATCGAAGAAGAAAGAAAGTGGCATAAAATTGGGAGAGAGGGTGGAAAATTTTCTTGCTCTGTGGGGAAAAAAAAAATGATGATTGAGCTGAATTAATTAGCAGAAGCTGCCTTTGTGTGGCTAAGAGAATATGTGTGGGAAGGGAGAGGGGAGGGCCCAGAGAGAGCCGCAGACCTGGGAGTTCCTCAGGGCTGGACTCCTGAGTTTGGCACATTTTGGCTATATTCAGTATCTCTGGTGAAATCTTTATTTGGCTAAATTCTAACTTGCATTTATTTCCCGGAACTCATCCTCCTTGTATTTTTATGGAGGAGAGCTGATTATAAAAACTTTATTCTTTACCGTTTGGCTTTATCCCTTGGGTTAAAGATTGAAGTAAAATCTCATCGGTTCAGACCTGCTGCTTTAAATCCTGGGAGCAAGTTGCCTCTTCTTATTCCGATACCCTCTAATTTGTGATCGGTAGACTAGGAGATAGACCGAGAGCTATCTTTGTTCCTTCTGGAAAAGGAGGTATAAAAAATACTCCAGTTAGGGGCGCCTGGGTGGCGCAGTCGGTTAAGCGTCCGACTTCAGCCAGGTCACGATCTCGCGGTCCGTGAGTTCGAGCCCCGCGTCAGGCTCTGAGCTGATGGCTCAGAGCCTGGAGCCTGTTTCCGATTCTGTGTCTCCCTCTCTCTCTACCCCTCCCCCGTTTATGCTCTGTCTCTCTCTGTCCCAAAAATAAATAAACGTTGAAAAAAAAATTTAAAAAAAATACTCCAGTTATACTCAAATATCAGTTAATACTCAAAGTGGGACCACAAAGGGAATGCTCAGTCTCTTCAGTAAACTAAATTAAGAAGTTCGCATTAAGTCTCTTAAGCACTCCCTTTGGCATAGCAAAAACTGTCCACATACTATTTCAAAACAACAACAACATACAACAAAGCTCTTCTCTTCCAAAGGTGGGTCAAAAAACCATCTGAGTTGTAACTTCTGTTAATATTGGGTTACATTATTCTCCGTGGTAAAAAGCAATGATACTCCTCCTTTAAAATAGTTTATAACTGTTTTGTCACTTCGAACGAGACTTGTTCTTCACCCCTTGATCAATGGGCCAACATTTAGTGAGATGAAACTCTGCATGAATTGCACTCTTACGGCAATACAAAGGAGATTAAAGTTTGGTTGAGGAAACCAAACTCACACTTGCTTACATGTGAAAATGTGGCTGTCAATCCGGGACGGTAAAAGTTAAACTGTGCCCTTGGTTTCTCCCCTCCTTAATAACAGTTAATTTCCTCATTGTCCAGCTACTAAAAGAAAGTTTGAATCCCGTGGCTTTGTTGGCTTCCCACAGTCCTGCCCCATGTTCACAGGCCCGAAGGGTGAACGCTGTGTGTGCAGACCAGCCCCCTGGGTTCCCAGCTCAGGGCGCCCCGACCCCTGGGTTCTGTGAGGTTGATCTTTGGCTGCCCCTCGGTGGGCCCGGCCTGCAGCCCTCCACCCACACCTGCCCTCTCTGGCAGGGCCCATGCACCTGGCCGTTCCCAGCCCTTACCTCTTGCCTGTTTCCAGCTCTCTGTGGTACCTGCTACTCTCTGCTAATCAGTCTAAGAATGAAGAGCCCTTGACAGAGATCAGACGTGGGGAAGCGGGCACTCAGGGTATTTGTTCCACTCTGAGAATTCCAGGGTATTTATTTCTCTCTGTGGGGTCTAGCTGTGTCCTTGACCCAGAGAATCTTTTTATTTATTTATTTATTTATTTATTTATTTATTTATTTATTTACATCCAAGTTCATTAGCATATAGTAGAATAATGATTTCAGGAGTAGATTCCAGTGATTCATCCCCTATGTATGACACCCAGTGCTCATCCCAACAAGTGTCTTCCTTAATGACCCTTGCCCAATTAGCCAATCTCTCCACCCCAAACCCCTCCGGTAATCCTCAGGTCGTTCTCTGTATTTAAGAGTCTCTTATGGCTTGTCCCCCTCCCTGTTTTTATATTATTTTTGTTTCCCTTCCCTTATGTTCTCTGTTTTGTATGTTAAATTCCACGTATGAGTGAAGTCATACGATATTTGTCTTTCTCTGGCTAATTTTGCTTAGCATAATATACCCTAGTTCCATCCACATAGTTGCAAATGGCAAGATTTCATTCTTTTTGATTGCCGAGTGATACTCCATTGTATATATATACCACATCTTCTTTATTCATTCATCCATTGATGGACATTTGGGCTCTTTCCATACTTTGGCTCTTGTCAATAGTGCTGCTATAAACATGGGGGTGCATGTGTCCCTTCGAAACAGCACACCTGTATCCCGTGGATAAATGCCTAGTAGTGCAATTGCTGGGTCGTAGGGTAGTTCTACTTTTAATTTTTTGAGGAACCTCCCTACTGTTTTCCAGAGTGGCTGCACCAGTTTGCATTGCCACCAACAAAGCAAAAGAGATCCTCTTTCTCTGCATCCTCGCCAACATCAGTTGTTGCCTGAGTTGTTAACATTAGCCATTCTGACAGGTGTGAGGCAGTATCTCATCGTGGTTTTGATTTGTCTTTCCCTGATGATGAGTGATGTTGAGCATTTTTTCATGTGTCTGTTAGCTATCTGGATGTCTTATTTGAAAAAGCGTCTATTCATGTCTTTTGCCCATTTCTTCACTGGATTATTTGTTTTTTGGGTGTTGAGTTTAATAAGTTCTTTATAGATTTTGGGTACTAACCCTTTATCTGATATGTCATTTGCAAATATCTTCTCCTATTCCACTGGTTGCCTTTCAGTTTTGCTGGTTGTTTCCTTTGCTGTGCAGAAGCTTTTTATTTTGATGAGGTCCCAATAGTTCATTTTTGCTTTTGTTTCCCTTGCCTCCGGACACGTGTTGAGTAAGAAGTTGCTGAGGGCAAGATCAAAGAGGTTTTTGCCTGCTTTCTCCTCAAGGATTCTGATGGCTTCCTGTCTTATATTGAGGTCTTTCATCCATTTTGAGTTCGTTTTTGTGTATGGTGTAAGAAAAGTGGTCCAGGTTCATTCTTCTGCATGTCGCTGTCTAGTTTTCCTAGCACCACTTGCTGAAGAGATTGTCTTTATTCCATTGGATATTCTTTCCTGCTTTGTCAAAGATGAGTTGGCCATACGATTGTGGGTCCATTTCTGGGTTCTCTATTCTGTTCCATTGATCTGAGTGTCTGTTTTTGTGCCAGTAATATACCGTCTTGATGATTACAGCTTTGTAATACAGCTTGAAGTCCAGGATTGTGATGCCTCCAGCTTTGGTTTTCTTCTTCAGGATTGCTTTGGCTATTCAGGGTCTTTTCTGGTTCCATACAAATTTTAGGATTATTTGTTCTAGCTCTGTAAAGAATGCTGGTGTCATTTTGATAGGGATTGCATTGAATATGTAGATTGCTTTGGGTAGTATCGACATTTTAACAATATTTGTTCTTTCAATCTGTGAGCATGGAATGTTTTTCCATTTTCTTTGTGTCTTCTTCAATTTCTTTCATAAACTTTCTATAGTTTTCAGTGTATAGGTTTTTCACTTCTTTGGTTAGGTTTATTTCTAGATATTTTATGGTTTTTGGTGCAATTGTAAATGGGATCAATTCCTGATTTTCTCTTTCTGCTGCTTCATTATTGGTGTATACAACCGATTTGTACACAACCGGTTGTACACAACCGATTTGTGTACATTGATTTTATATCCTGCAACTTCGCTGAATTCATGGATCAGTTCTAGTGGGTTTCTTTGGTGGAATCCTTTGGGTTTTCCATATAGGGTATCATGTCATCTGCGAAGAGTGAGGGTTTGACTTCCTCCTTACCAATTTGGATACCTTTTATTCCTTCATGTTGTCTGATTGCTGTGGGTAGGACTTCCAGTACTATGTTGAACAAGGAGCCTGCTCCTCTTGAGGAGGGTTGCCCAGCAGGATTCCCTGGCTTCTGAGCCTCAGAACCTCTTCTTCATCCTGTTCTAAGCAGCTCAGGGTGGAGGCAGCTCTGCAGATGCTAGACCTGGGTTCCTGCACTTTCCAATCTGGTTTCCCTGAACTCTGTCCACATCTTTTTTTATATTTACTTTATTTTTATTTATTTTGTTTTTTTATATACTAAATATAATTTCTTAGCAAATTGGTTTCCATACAACACCCAGTGCTTGTCCACATCTTTGTCATCAGTCCCTCCAAAGAAACTCCCCAAATTTCCCCAAGATTCAGTGTGCTGGTTTTGACCAGAACCCAGGCTGACCCTGTTAAACTCTTGAGCTCAGGACTAACACAGATGCTGGAATTTTAGGTACCCTGGGGCAGCCATAGTGGAGTCATATTTTGGTGAGGACCCCGTCATTTATGTCATTAGGCAATCATCTGATTTATTTACTCCTTATTGGAAACTTTGAATCATTGAAGCCCAGTGCAGTTCTTAAATAAGAAATCATTTGTGTCCGGCAAATGGAACAGATTTTAAAAGGAATCGCTCATGATGATTTAGTGAATTGTCAAGTTTCTGTTTCATAAATCACAAAATAGAAATTAGGAACATGTCAGAACACGTTAAGACTCACACAGATAAAAGTGATTTTATTAGAACTGGTAAATTATGCTTACTTAATTCAATTGTCATGCCTGGCACTTCGCTATATATCCTGTGGTTTTTTTTACTCCCTAGATGTGTTATAGTTTAGCAAGACAAACATATTGGGTAAGTGATATAATAGGAATGCAATTATGAGTCAATAAATCCTGTTTTTCTGTGTTTCATACAGTAGAGATTGACTCTCCTTCCCCTGACATATTAGGGCAGCTTTGGAAAATGGGAGATTAATGTGTGCACACTCTCTGTTTCTTTCCCTGTCTTTCTCTTTCTCTCTCACTCTTTAAGACCAAGTGGGAAAGGAAATGAAAAGATAACAAGTCCATCAATGAACATTAGATGCCAGAAAAAAAGGAGACTTGATGTTTAGCAAGATGGCATTGATCCCTCTGCTTTGGTTTCTGGGGAGAGGAAGTCTGATTGGGCCATGTGCGGTGACAGTCACAGGATATCTGCTCATGTCCTGCAGGCCACATCTCACAGCACTGGAAGGAGGGTGTTGTCCAGAAAACAAACATAAATCAATTCCATTTCCATTAGTGTACAATCCAGATGGGGGCAAGACTCATACACACATGAACTTGATGATCACTAACGGTGATACAGGACCAGCCGTGTCCGAGAAGTCCTGCTGGGGCCCAGAGAACATGAATTGGACCTTGAAGGGCTCACCCAGGTAGAGATCTGTGTCTCAGTCCCTTCTGTTTGACAAGAACCATCCCTATCAAAATTCAGGTGCATCCCTAGCCAACTTCTGGAGTGTCTCAAACTCTGCAGAAGGTTCTGTTTCCATCTTTAGGGTTCCGTGAACTTCCCCTGCCCCTGGGTCCTTCACCACATGGCCCCTCTGTCTCTCTTTCCAGTTCTCCCAGGAAAACACCTCCTTTTGTCCCATTATTTCAGGGCCCCTGTCTGCTAGGTGATAATAGGATGAAAATAATACTATAAAATAATTAATAAACTATTAACAAATTATCAGTTCCTGGGAATATCGTGCCTTCACGCAATTAGAACGTCCCAAATCAGGTGCCTTGAGCACCTGCAAGGCAAGTGGGGAGATGAGTTCTTTGGGAAGCCTTCCACCCTAGCCCATGGGAGCTCCCGCACAGGGAGTGACGTGTTTCCACGAGACATGTACGAACTCCTTCTAGAAGACTCCCCCACATCTGCAGACCTGCTGCACCTGCTGTTCCAGGGCCGGTCAAGCCTTTCCTTACAATGACACTTTTGAAAGCATTTTCCTATTAGAGTATTTTGCATTTGATCCCCCAAATGGGAAGAGGAGGCATTTCCTCACTCCACAGCTGGGGGAAATGAGGTGACTTACTGAAAACAGTAACAGAAATGAGGTGACTTACTGTAGACAGACATCCTGGTTAAGTGATAGAATAGGAAGCAAGTGTGAGTAAATAAATCTCAAACTTGGACTTGGGGAGCAGTGACTTTATTCAAGGTAAGCAGTAACAGAGTTGAGTCACGTCTCAGGAGCCAGCATGGACCTGCTTCCCTTGCTGCTTTTCAGAAGACATGACCCAGTTCTGTCACATGCTGATTTTTCTAGACTCTGGTCATCAAGTTCTGAAAGCCGGAAAAAGTGGGAGACTGGAGAAACCATCACACTTAACAGCAGTCCAACTCATTCAGAGTCAGAGTCGAATGTGCTTTTTTTTTTTTTTTTGGAGTCATCAGTGAGAGCCAATTTTTAGTGCTTACACTTCAGTGAAGCTTCTCCCCTGCATTCGTTTAGTTGTTTCCATTTTCCAGATGAGGAAATTGAGGTTTAAAGGTGCCAATGGCTCGTCCAGGTGGACTCCAGTGGTCTCTGGGAGCCAGGCATTTTGACCCAAGTTTGTGTTCCTGTCACATGATGATGTCCCTGTTGCCTGGATGATAAGCAGAATTCAAATTATAACACTGAATTCATGTGCTATGTAATGACTACGTCTCTTAGAAACTTAAAGTCATACGTAGCAGAAGACTGATTACACACATTTATTGCATGAGTTGGGTGTTAGTACCACAGTCTGCCACCATATTTAAATAGAGTTGATTGTTTAGAAAATATGGCAAATAAACTGAGACTTATTTTCTGGGTCAGGAGGGGCAACCTCTTTACCCCAGGAGGATCGATGCGCACATTCGTAGGCAGTGAATAGGAGGAATACTTAGGCATGTGTGCAGGATCCAGGCTTGGGTCTTTACAAATTTCAGGAACTTTAAATTTTCGCTCCATCCTCGCCAATTCATTCCATATACCTGAGTGGGCATTTTATGGGGGCGGACGATGCTGAAGAGCAGGAAGGCGATCAAAACAGCCCCCCTACCAGAATGCACACAGCTAGGAAAATGCAATCGGGTGCCCGAGCCATGGTCACAGAGGCATGTGCAGGGCTCAGCGGGACCCATCGTCAGGGGATTTATTGAGGAGAAACAAAGACAGAATAAAAATTCAGATATCCTCAGCCCATCTCCTCCCCACAACCTATTCAAAGATAACCTTAGATACTCCTTTAATTTTTTTGCCTCTAAGTATTTTGTTTGGGCAACAACCAAAATACTTGGTGATGGTACTAACGCCCAACTCATGCCCTTTGTAGGACAACAAGATAGAATTTGGTGAGAAAACTCCTGGACTTTGTATCTGGAGGCCTGAGTGCTGGCCCCTGTCATGCTGGCGAGTTGATGAGCCTTTGGTAAGGCCACTTGAATTGACAGGCAGGATAAATAGTGGTTAGGAGCCCAGTTTGTGGAAATAGAATGCCTTGTGTAAATCCTGGCTCGGCTGCTCAGGATGTGACCTCCATCATGCTGCTTAATCAACCAGTGCCTCAGTTTCCCCACCTTTAAAATAGGGATTCCAGCAATTCCCAACCCACAGGCTTATTATGAGGCTCAGAGGAACTGAAAATCGAATAACAAGTCTACGCATAGTGCTTGAGTGTGTCAGGTGCTGCTCCCATGTACTATACGTTATTACCGGTAACTTCTCCAAACTTCAGCTTCCTTAGCCATGAGATGCATAGATAATACAGGTCTTATTTCCTCTGATAGGATTATGCTGAGGGTCAAAGAGAGGGGGAAAAAAAGGTAGTCATGATTTAAAGAAGAATAATATTCTTTAAAAATGATAAAGGGAGGGGCGCCTGGGTGGTTCAGTTGGTGAAGCATCCGACTTCAGCTTAGGTCATGATCTCACAGTTCGTGGGTTCAAGCCTCACGTCAAGCTCTGTGCTGACGGCTCGGAGCCCGGAGCCTGCTTCAGATTCTGTATCTCCCTCTCTCTCTGCCCTCCTCTGCTCTCTCTCTCTATCTCTCTCTCTCTCTCTCAAAAATAAATAAACATTAAAAAAAATGATATAGGGATGTCTGTTGTCATTATTATAAGCATCCTTATCTGCTCTACTTCCTCTGATGTGTAGAATTCTTCTGATTTATAGAGGAATTTGGGAACCGTAATTGCTAGGTGGGGTCAGAGTTCACTGATGGTTCTTGTCCAGAGATGGCCCCTCCCAGTGGAGCCACAGTGAGCCACCGTAGCCGAGGGCACACAGCCAGATTAACAGGCTGAGAATGACTGGTGTGTATGGAAAAGGAAAGGTTAGATAATTAAACTGGAAGAGGTCCTATTTAAGTTACAGTCACGTATTGGAAATTTGTACTGCCATTTATCCGTAAGCACTACACTCTGCCCAGCGTGGTCTGTCCCTTGTCACTTTGGGAAGCGTTGACTCCGTGCCCCCTCGTGAAATGAGTTCCTGTCGTCACCTGACTGCTCACGGCCAGTGAGTGCTGCCTGCTGTCTCCCGGCAGGCAGGATGAGGTGGACCAAATGAGCCTGTTAATATTCAGCCAGATACCAATAAAGTCCTTGTTCAATGTGATTTATTTATCATATTGATCTACTCTCCAAAGCCAAGAGCAAATTAAGTGAGCATTGGCTTGTGTTACCTTGAAAATGCAATACAGATAAAAATCAAACTGTTATCTTCTGTGTACTTGGAAGATTAATTGGAAACTATTCTTTTGGTGTTCAGTTTAATGTGTCAAACAGTTGTTTGGGGGGAAATCATGGCCTTTGTAGAGCGTCGCCGCATTTATCAAAGGCATCTCTGCATTCACAAAATATCTAATTAACAATTCTGCTGTGTTTTTCTTCTTCTAAAAATAGCGTCAACAAATTGGTGCCATCTTCTAAATATCCTCTTACGTCCTATCTTGGCAGCCAACTCACGTCTTGCCAGGAGTTTATGATATATGCATCTCAAACTAAAAAGTGCCTCTCCCGTAGCCCGGAAAGGGATCAAGGTGGGGACAGTGCCAGGCTAGAGGCTTCCATAGTGCACAGTGTGCAGAAGTCTCACGGAAACCTGCAAACTCATACCTATGGACCGTTTCCTTAACTTGCAATCCATCATATTTTCTTCTCTGGTCTCTAGGCTTTGAGAAATTGCTGTCTTTAATGTTCAACGTGGGTCCGCAGGAGATTTTTAGCCTCAGAGCAGTTAGAGCAGGAGACATCTTCAGAGTTCATCGTCTAACACCAGCACCGCCACCAGGAACCCAAGAGGAGGAAAAGGGAATGGCTGGTCTTCAAGTTCAGCAGATAGAAACGGGGTTGCAAGCCCGGTTTCCTGAGAGCCGAGTGGGGCTCGGAAGGCATCGTAACAAAGGGTCTCTGAGCACCTGCTTTGTCCCAGGCCGTTCAGGTGCAGCGGATATGGGAGACCACCCAACTGGCTCGCTCCTCCAAATCTCTGCCTCGTGGACTTCTGTAAATCAGATCACGGCCACAGAATTGAAGATAAAACTGGGACAAGTTCTATTCTGTTCATCGCCCTGTTTCTTTAGGGAAATTGTGAAGCAGGGCAAGTTTGGTGCCAGGGCCCCTGTTTCCATTTTCATGTTTCTTTCACCCTTGCTGGAAACCATCTTTCCACCCAGTACTCACAGCCCCAGGCTGCTCTGTGACTGTGTGGGTCACACACACACACACACACACACACACCACCTCTCTTGCTGTGTTCCAGACTCTAATTACTTCCTTCTCTTTCAAAAGCACAACTTGGGAGTGAAGTAGAAAGCAGTCCATCAAATGTCTTCACTTAAGGCTATTCCTATGTTTTACAAGGATATTTATAAGCTTAAGTGATTGATAAATGCAAATTTGAGGGGCAGCAGGTGGGACGCTGGTGGTCTGAGAAGTCCCAGGTCTCTGGCAAGACTTAGAGACCCACAGTGGGGTGGGTGTGGCTGTGTTCTCAGGGTTTGTGTTATTTCCGGACTGAATTGGGATCACAAGACATCAACCTCACTGCAAAGTGTACCATGGCAGAAAGATCTGGGGGCTCTTAGAAGCCCGAAGACAGAAGTTATTTTAAGAGCGTGCTGGACAGATACTTTGATGGGGTATGCCTGGCATCAGAGGGGTCTGTCTCGCTGAATTCCAAGGCTTCCACTCTGCGTGCTATTAGTCCTGGATTGGAGGGAAGAGCAGGATACCACTGGATTCAGACTTGTGGCTCTGTATAATACTTATTCTTTGGTGTTTACTAAGGTTTGCTTCTTTGTAGTTTAGTACATGATCAATTAAACATTGTTTAATATTTATTTATTTTTGAGACAGAGAGAGAGAGAGAGAGGCAGACAGAGCGTGAGCAGGGGAGGGGCAGAGAGAGAGGGAGACACAGAATCCGAAGCAGGCTCCAGGCTCCGAGCTGTCAGCACAGAGCCCAACGTGGGGCTCGAACCCATGGACCGCGAGATCATGGCCTGAGCCAAAGTCAGATGCTTAACTGACTGAGGCCCCTTGGCACCCCTCAGTACGTGGTCAATTTTATAACTGTTCAATGGGTGCCCAGAAAGAAATTTTAGGATGCTGCATTCTCTGCATGGCCTTTAGAACAAGCTGGCAGTTTTGTCGTTCAGGTTGTCTGTGTCCTCAATATGTTAAACTTTCTTGGCTGCTTAGTCATTGAAAGAGGTATGAAAATCACTATTATTTTAGATGCATCACATTTTCCATGTTACTCATTCCATTTGTAATGTATTCAGCTTGAAGCTAGATTCGGTTCCTACCAGTTCCCAGTTGTTCTGGTGTCCTGGGGATCGGTCTCTGTTTCTGCTCTGTAGTTTGTATGCGCTATGTCAAGGACACTGCCTGGGACTAGTCAGGAGCCCTCAACTTTCTATTGGTTAGTGTTTGTCTTACACTATTTTTTTTCGATCTCACATTTTAGAAATGTCTCTTGGCAGCTTCACATAGCTCAGTGTTATTTGTTTCATATAAGATGAAAACGTATCTTTTGCCTGGGAGTTTTAATCCAATTGTTTATATGGGCCTGAATCTATAACCGTATTTTGTGCCTTCTGTTTACTCGACTTTTGCTTGCTTTGTTCCCTGTGCCTCTTTACTATCTTGAAAATCAATTGGGTTTTTGTAGGTCCTATTTTCCCTCTACTGGTTTTTGTTTTTGTTTTTGTTTTTTTTGCTTTTGTTTATGTTTTCGTTTTTTTTTTCAACGTTTTTATTTATTTTTGGGACAGAGAGAGACAGAGCATGAACGGGGGAGGGGCAGAGAGAGAGGGAGACACAGAATCGGAAACAGGCTCCAGGCTCCGAGCCATCAGCCCAGAGCCTGACGCGGGGCTCGAACTCACGGACCGCGAGATCGTGACCTGGCTGAAGTCGGACGCTTAACCGACTGCGCCACCCAGGCGCCCCTCGTTTTGTTTTTTGAGAGAGAGAGAGTACACGTGGGTATGTGTGCGCTCATGTGCCCAAGTGGAAGAAGGGCAGAGGGGAAGAAGAGAGAGAGAATCTTAAGCAGACTTCTCACTCAGCACAAAGCCTGACGTGGGGCTCGATCTCACAAACCACGAAATCATGATCTGAGCTGAAATCAAGAGTCTGATGCTCAACGGGCTGAGCCACCCAAGTCCCGTCCTCCCCACCCACTGGTTTAGACGTTAGCCATTTTATTCCTATCCTTTGTAGTGGTTAAGCTTAATGTTTAATTAAAACATTTTCTTAATCTCACACTTTCTGAAAAGTGGCAGTTACAGTAGAAAAAACACTGTTGCAACATCACTGTCTAATACTTAATGTGTGTTTCCTACAAAGACAGCCTCTCCATGATGGCAATACAGTCATGAAAATCTCGAAGGCACTATTCCTGCATTGCTGCCGTCCGATGCAAAGACCTCATTCTGATTTCACTCAATGTTCCAGTGATGTCCTTTATAGCAAAAGGATCCAATTCAGAATCACATGTTACTTAAGTTGTCATATTCCTTTAATTTGGAAGAGTTCTTCATTCTTTCCTTGACTTTTATATCTTTGGTACTTGTGAAGATTTTAGGCCAGTTATCTCATAGAATACTCCTGACTTTGGGTCTGTCCAATATTTCCTAATTCCTGTCAAAGATGCATGCCCTGAATGTAATCGTATCTCAGAAATGCCATATGTTCCTTTCATTGTATTCCAGCAGGTGATGCAGAATTCCAACTTGTACTTTTGTGAATTATGTCCACTCTGATCATTTAAGATGGTACTTAATGCCAGGTTTCTCCACTGTGATGTTGTTCTTGTTCTTTTCTTTTTTTTCTTTTCTTTTTTAAAATTTACATCCAAATTAGTTAGCATATAGTGAAACAATGATTTCAGGAGTGGATTCCTTAGTGCCCCTTACCCATTTAGCCCATCCCTCCCTCCCACAACCCCTCCAGTAACCCTCAGTTTGTTCTCCATATTTATGAGTCTCTTCTGTTTTGTCCCCCTCCCTGTTTTTGTATTATTTTTGTTTCCCTTCCCTTATGTTCATCTGTTTTGTCTCTTAAAGTCCTCATATGAGTGAAGTCATATGATGTTTGTCTTTCTCGGACTAATTTCACTTAGCGTAATACCCTCCAGTTCTATCCACGTAGTTGCAAATGGCAAGATTTCATTCTTTTTGATTGCCGAGTGATACTCCATTGTATATATATACCACATCTTCTTTATTCATTCATCCATTGATGGACATTTGGGCTCTTTCCATACTTTGGCTCTTGTCGATAGTGCTGCTATAAACATGGGGGTGCATGTGTCCCTTCGAAACAGCACACCTGTATCCCGTGGATATATGCCTAGTAGTGCAATTGCTGGGTCGTAGGGTAGTTCTACTTTTAATTTTTTGAGGAAACTCCCTACTGTTTTCCAGAGTGGCTGCACCAGCTTGCATTGCCACCAACAGTGCAAAAGAGATTCTCTTTCTCTGTATCCTTGCCAACATCAGTTGTTGCCTGAGTTGTTAACATTAGCCATTCTGACAGGTGTGAGGTGGTATCTCATCGTGGTTTTGATTTGTCTTTCCCTGATGGTGAGTGATGTGGAGCATTTTTTCATGTGTCGGTTGGCCATCTGGATGTCTTCCTTGGAGAGGTGTCTATTCATGTCTTTCGCTCGTTTTTTCACTGGATTATTTGTTTTTTGGGTGTTGAGTTTGATAAGTTCTTTATAGATTTTGGATATTAACCCTTTATCTGATATGCCATTTGCAAATATCTTCTCCCATTCTGTCAGTTGCCTTTTAGTTTTGCTGATGGTTTCCTTTGCTGTGCAGAAGCTTTTTATTTTGATGAGGTCCAGTAGTTCATTTTTGCTTTTGTTTCCCTTGCCTCCAGAGACGTGTTGTTTTTTAAATGTTTATTTATTTTTGAAAGAGAGAGAGAGACAGTGTGAGTGGTGGAGGGACAGAGAGAGAGGGAGACACAGAATCCAAAGCAGGCTCCAGGCTCAGAGCTGTCAGCACAGAGCCTGACATGGGGCTCGAACCCACGAACTGTGAGATCATGACCTGCGCCAAAGTCAGACATTTAACTGACTGAGCCACCCAGACACCCCAGAATTTTGAGATTTTAAAAAAGACAAACATAAAACATATATGGGAGGGAATACAATTTTTGAAAAGTATTTTAAAATTGCAGAATTTTAGCAAATAGAGACGTCTGAAATAAGTTGTGATTCGCACAAGGTCCACACAAATAACTAGCTATTGAGTGGAGGTATGTGCTGGGTGTCCTGACCCTACCCAGGGCCCAAGCCAGCACTGTGGTCTCCAGCCTTGTCATCCTGTGCCCCTCCTAGGACCCCCACATGGTCCCCCCCATCAGACACCCCTTTTCCTCACACTGGTGGATGCCCCTGTTGTGAATACCCCTCTTCATAACCACCTTTCTTCCTGGCTCTGATGACTTCTGTTTCCGTTTTTTATCTGTCAGTTCCCTACATCAAATACCATATTCCTGATGATGCAGGTATTATGACACAATGCCAAGTGAGGGCCCCCATCAGAAGGGACAGCTGCCTCACTGACCAGGACAGAGGCCTACGCTCAGAGACCCCGTCTTCGTGTACATCAGGCTGTGTGGCTCGGGCTGCCTTTGCCTGGTCTTGGGTCACAGGTCAAAGTAGCATACAAAATATACACAGTTCAGTGCAGACCAGGCAGGGCTTGAGCAAGGGGGTGGTGACAGTATCCTAAAGGCAGGAAGAGTGGGGTTTGGCCATGTCTCGGTCCACTTGGCTGCTGTCACAGAGAACCCAGTTGGGGGGTTGGAACCACAGATGTGTACTCCTCACGGTTCTGAGGCCGCAAGTCTGACACGGAGGTCCTGGCCGACTCGGTGCCTGGTGAGGACCTGCTCCCGGGTTTGCTGTATCCTCACATAGTGGAGAAAGTGCTTGTCTCGTGTCTCTCCTTAGGAGGAGAATTTTTTAAAGTTCCGACTGAGCTGCTGTCTGGTGGCCTTCAGAAACAGGAGAAGATCTCTCTCAGGACCACCGTCGTGTTTCGCAGGAATGCAGCGCGTCAGCCCAACTAAATCTCACAAGCTACTTGAACATCATACAACCCGGGCTATTTTCAATCCTATAATCCCTATAATACGTATGCAGCCCCCCCACAGCAGTGTAGCAGTTTACACGTCATAACCAGCCATGAGGACTCTTACCCAGAAAGGCCGAAGAGGGAAGCTTTTAATTTTTCCCTTTGGACTTTGATTTGAAAGAAGCAGCCTCTTCTCATGGTGTTGATCCCTTGGGACACCAGCACGTCTCAGTTGACTCCATGAAGTCTCAAGATGGCGGCTCGTAGAGAAGCAGACGCCTGTCTAACGACACAATCCTTCTGGGCACCGCACAGCCATGCAAGCTTCCGAGGACCACAGTGAGGCCCGGGTTACTTGGGGGTGGAGGTGGAGGAAGTCTCTCGAGGTCTATCTAGGTGCTTAGAAAAACCCAAGGGCAACTTTAGGAACAGTGAACAGAAAGCTGTACTTGTACTGGGGCTGTTTCTCATGAAACCCAAATTAGCCTGCACGGCATTCACACCATTCAGGAAAGTGGAACACGTCACCTGGGGACTGTGATAACTGTGGAGTGTGGGCATCAGGACATCTAACGGTGGGAGGTGCCATTGTTCTGGAAGATGGTTGGGACACACTTGTTAGTACCCCAGGACCATAAGCATTTAGCGACGGGAAGAGAAGCAGCCCCCAGATGGCTGGCGAGACTCAAGGCAAGGACTTCTTCCTCAAGGGGAAGCAGTGGGAGGAAGGCAGACCGCAGGAAGGCATGGGGTCTTGGGATCCTTAAGAAAAGAACTCAGTTAGGGAATGGGATGCAGCCCGGGCCCAGTTACCAGAGGTGGGATACTGTAGAGGGATGAGCTAGTGAGAAAGGCACACCAAGGTTCTGCCTGGGCTTTGGATTCCTTCCCTTGAATCCTGGCTCCACCTCCAAGGTCTCTCACGCTGACCTTGGGCAGATGGCTTGACTTCTTGTGCCTTGATTATCTCCTCTGTAAAACAGGGCTGTGAAACAACCATCCCGCAGGGTCAACTGGGTGGATTATAGGAGATAACACACGCAGAGTGTCTAGAGCACAGACAAGCATTAACTGACCCATAGATGTTAGCTATTTTTACTTAAGAACAAAGCACAAACCCAGTAGTTAGACTCGAGACCCAAGGTCAGGCCAATTTAGAGGCCAGTTTGACTTGCTCTTGTTACTTGAATATTCAACTTGCTTTCCATGAAATTGTCACTGACTTTGGATAAAGTTAGCCCAAGGTTGTGGGGGAGAGGCTGGCAGGAAACAAGCAGAAGGGGGTGTCGACGCAGGGAGAAAATCTCGAGTCCAGAGTGTGCTTTAGACGAAGGCTTCTCTTAGGAGCAACATTGCTGGTATGACGGGGTCTGCGGTGTGCGAGCTGCCTGGCAGGTGTCGGCCACCCCCTCGCCCCCACCGTGTGCAGCTTAAGGGCCCGATGCTTTCTGTCCGCAGAGGAGTGAAAGCAGCACAGATGTGGCCACTCAGAGCCACTTGCCAGAGCGTCTCTCCTCGCCTCCCCGCCTCCCCTTTCAGAAGGCACTGGAGTGAAGGGAGAGAGAGTAAATTGAAAAGCAAACTCGTCTTTCTAGTCCATAAAGAAGATCAAATGGGAGGGGAGAAGGGGGAGGTGCGGTGTGGACCAGACATCCGAGCCGTAGAGAGACTGAAGTGGAATAACAAGATTGAGCCATAAAATGTTTATGGCATCCTAGGAATAATTGAATATTTCCTGGTTTGTTGTGCCGAGGTTTTATGAGCCAAACAGGGGACCTTTAAAGCTTATTTTCTTTTGCTCTTCAATAGGTTTAATTAAGGTTGGACTTGGGGCTTTAAGTTGTTTGGAAACTTGAGATTTAAAACAAAACAACCCAAGAAATCTACGTAACCACCGCAGCAGGTAAGGGCTGGATCGGTTTATGCGGGCATCCCAAGTGGGCTCATAATCTGGCACCTTCTGAACGCAAATCCCTGAGAGCGTGCCAAGATGAAAGTCTGTATTAATGCGACTTGCGTACCTCTTTCTTTATGTTCATAACCCAGGCTGGCTGCGTGGTCCCCTCTCTTTCCTCTGAGGGGAGTTTCTGAGTGACCTGGTGGGTCCTTCTAAACCTCCCTTTGCCCCACTAGAAGCTTCTAGTCTGTTTAACTAAGCTAGAGGTTTCAAAGTGAACAGCTAGGATAAAAGCAGACACAGGGAGGTTCTCATTTCCCCAAAGCAGGGATCAGCACCAGGAGACCCCATCTCTGGTTGATGGAGAGACACTCGGACTCAGTGAGGCGTGCGGCGGCCTCTGCCACAAGGATTTTTGTCTTTCTTCGTGGAATTTCCCCAAGAGGCCATGAAAAGTCAGGAACTGCACCACGGTTTACTGCCTTTTCTTCCCCACATCCACTGCGTTTTATTGGTCCTCAGCCATCCATCCGGATCCCATCTTGCCGCAGCATCTGTGGGTTGATTAACCTCCAGCGATCTTGTAGCCGCGTTACTTAGAGACACTCGGGACACCATCCGTAAGAGTCATTCGGCATCGCTTCTTGGGAAAACCAACAAAAAGGTGTGAGAATTTTCCAGCGTGGTTCCTCATTTTACAGATGGGAAAAGTGAGGTCCCAGGGATCCAGTGACTGATGTAAAGCTACTCGGTTTCCCAGGACCAGGGATGGTCTGCAGCTCATTCCCGTCTGTGTCACATGCTCTTGTGTGTTTCGTTGGACAGATACTCACAGCCCTGAGATCTGTGCGAGGTACCACTGCAGCCTCTGTGAGCGCGGGTGAAGTCAGTTACGCCCATTTCACAGAGGAAGAAACCGAGAGAGGGTAGTAACTTGCCCACGGTCAGAGTTTGCAGGCGGCAGGTCTGACACCGGCTCTGTTGCAAATCCCAAATGAGATAGAATGTCTCCGTCTGGAAATACCCACATCAAATCAAGGTTGAACTATGTATCGGCTTGAAAGTTACTTCTAAGGAATAACTCTCTTCCAACGTTTAAGATCCTTTGTGGGTCTCAAAAAACAATCATTTCTCTGTACTCATCGGTGCCTAGTGGCCTGAAGAAATGTTAATGTATTTATCTCCCACGTCTTAATTGTTCAAAGAGTTGTGGGAAGAGAGAACCAGGCTGCTTTCCCACGTAAATCTCAGCAAGGAGAGTTCTTTTTTCCCCTTTAATATAAAAAGCAAAGCAAGAAACATAATTCTTTAAAGATGACTTTTATCTCACCACACCTGCTAAGACTCCTGTGTTATGGGCAAGTAGTAAAGCCACCAGATGCTTGGGCTGTTTTTAGCTTTCTCGGTGATTTTGTGACAGAAGGGAGGGAAGTGATATGAAGGGTCATCTTATTTGATGTTGGGGTGAAGGCAAGTGTTTCTCTTAAATCAGTAGGAAAAACCCTGTGCACACAGCCTAGATTCTAGGAAATGGGCTTGTTCTGGATGCACATGATTATGTTGCAGGGTTGATGTAAGGTCCTCTGTGAGAGAGAGCAGCGGGGGTTGGGGGGTTGGGGAGAGGGTTGTAAGTGAGGAGGTGGGCTGGAATGGGGGGAGGCGGACTAGGTGGGGGGGAGGCAGACTGGGTGGGGAGCCGGGCTGGGGGGAGCACCCACGTGGCCAGCTAGGGGGGTAAGGGATGGTGGGCCTGGTGGTCTGGCATCAGCAGAGAGCTGGAGGGGGGAACAGGCTGTCATCTCAGCCCAGTGTCAGCCCCTGAGTCTGGGAGAGGAGAGTGCAAGTTATTCATGGCTGTGACTTCGACCCTGAGAGTGGTTACTGACAGCAATGAACAAAACCAGTTAACAATGTTCACCAGCCCATGAGAAAGGGCCCCTTATGAAAGGCTAGAGACACACAGTGTGTGAGAAACTCCTCCAATTAGCTTAGTTTAGTTTAGTTTACCTTAATTTAATTGTATTCTATTTTATATTTATTTATCTATTTTTGAGAGAGAGACAGAGAGAGCGAGCGGGTGTGCCCATAAGCAGGGGAGGGGCAGAGAGAGAGAGAGAGAGAGAGAGGGAGGGAGGGAGAGAGGGGATCCCAAGCAGGCTCCACGCTGTCAGCACAGAGCCTGACACGGGGCTCAATCTCCCCAACGGTGAGATCATGACCTGAGCTGAAATGAAGAATCAGACGCATAACCGACTGAGCCACCCAGGCGCCCCTCCAATTATTTTAGGCAAGTATGGTGACGATTTGAAGTGTCCCATCACAACCGAACTAAACATCTCAGCCACAAACAGAAGGGCCATGAGAGAGGCAAGTGGGAAGGGGCAGAAGAGCCTAGAGATGGAGATAGGAGTGGGGGAGGCAGGGAAAGGACACCGGGAGAGGGAAGGTGCTTGACGGGGAAGTTGTGTCCTCCAGTGCACTGGACTCTTGAAACGACTCCAGGGAAGGAAGCTCCCCCTCCCTGGGACGAGTCAGGAGGAGTTTACTGAGCAGGTCAAAGTGGAAATCGGGGCTTATTCTCTCCGGGAATGAACCCCCATCACTAGTCTGCTGGGGCTTGGACAACAGAATGGACTGTCTGGATTTCTGGAGGCCACAGTCCTAGAGGGTGTCAGCATGCTGGTTCCTTCTGGGCCCCTCTCCTGGGCCTGCTCGTGGCCGTCCCTGCTTGGTCTGCCCTCTGGGCACCCATCCCTGGGGTGTCTTCTGTGCGTCCAAATCCCTTCTCTTCGGACGCCCGTCAGATTGGATAAGGACCATCATTGAACCCGGCACCTTTTCCAAACCCAGTCACGTTCTGAGGTTCTGGGGTTAGGACTTCACCCTATGAATTTTGGGGAGGGGGACACAACTGACTTCACAACACCTGGAAACGAAGGAGAACATGACCTGGTCACAAGACACTGTGACACAGCTCCAGTACAGGGGGCAGGCTTCAGACCCATGCTGAGGGCGTGCAAATACAGTATCTGCGAGATACACGACACCGAACACAGAAGGGGCGGGGCAACCCTGCTCCCCGGTTGTGGCTAGACTCCCCACCGTGAAAACTCAGAAATACGCCAAATACTGACTGCACTCCCACCCCTCACTTCCCACTTAGCGTCAGCAGATGAAGCGTCCTTCCTCTGGGTGGCAGGTGGCCGTCTCATCCTCAAAGACTCGTGCCGTGACTACGTGTTGCCATCAGTGGGAGCCAGACCCGAATGACCGCATCTTGACTTAGCGCCGTGATGATATCTCAGTAGGCTGAGCCAGAAGTTCAACTGCCAGTGTTCTACAGAGAAAATATTCCTAACAGTCCCCTGCTGTCCAAGGACGTTCACGAGGGCACTGTCTGACCCCGGCCGCTGGGCCCCTGGCTTCCGCCAAGAGCCCCTAGTCGGCACATGCTTTTGCTGAGAAATGTGTGCCAACAGGCTCTCATTCGGGAAACTCGTCTGTCCATCTTGGGGACTGTGGGCTATGTCTGGAGAGACGGGGTGGAGGCTCGTCATGAGAAGCTCCCCTCTCCTCCCTTCAGCAGGACTCACCCGCTACAGGCAACTTGACCGTCTTACCCGAACCTGCCGTCCGGCTCTGTGCCTTGGACGGTCCTCAGCTGTCCCCAGTCACCGTGACGCATGGCTGTTTGTTAGAAGGAGGCACAGCAGTGAGGGGCCTCGCCACACAGGGCTCCTGTGCATCTCTCTTCCTCAAACCTAGCTAAGGTAAATGCAGGTCCCTGGGCAGAAACAAGAGTTCCTGGCAACTGGTGTTTTGCAAATAATTGGAGCGTGGCAGTGACTGTCGGGAGAGAGATTGTAGGTGGAACCAAACTGCTCAACGTGTTACCGAGAAGGGGGTCCTTAACGATGAAAATCTCTCTTAACTGATAATTGGTAACTGACGATCTCTTAACTGATAATTGAGCCCCACGCCCCAAGAAGACCTTGCGTCTTTCTAGACATCCACGTTCTGCAACTCCACAAGTTAGAAGAATTATAATTAGCTCACAGCTCCTTGTTTCAGCCTCTCTGAAGCGCTCGGAGCCGTCAGCCACAGAATATCTTTTACAAATAAGCTGCTGCACCCCCACGAGCTTGTCTACGTCAGGGACAAAAAGAACTGCTTACTACTTTGGAACCCGGGTATTTGCACAAAACGCGGCTCCTTGGCTCCGACACAAATCCTTGGCACCTCTTGCACAGTTACCGGAGGTATCTGCCCTCCCATCCCTCGTACGCTTCACATCCCAGTATTGAGGGTCTACTGGCTCTCCAATGATTTCCCTTGTATTTGTTAGCTCCCCACCCAGTTGGATGGAGTCTATCTGGACAGCAGGCAGTTTCTCCTCCTGGCCAGTGTTAGAAGTATGTTGATTAGACCCCCGCTTGGTCCTGTTTCTAACATGGGTCGCTCTCTCGGTCCTCCATTTGACAAGACTCGTCAGCTCATGTGCTCAGGAAAGGAAGAAGCTGGGATCTCTCAAAAGTGTCCTTTGCTTTGGGAGACAGAGGTAAATGCATGAGCAGGATGGGCTCTGCCGCTTTTTCAAGACAGAGATTTATTTGCGAAGGGCAGCCAGGTTGCTGCTGGGATAGATCAGAGGGATGAGCCTCGGTGACACAGACACAGATCCGTGGCGTCTTTTTTATAATTGGACATTTATTTTAGATGAGGACGGAACCCACAGCTGCACCTGTCTCTGTGGCTGGCCCAGAACACGGAGCTGAGCTGCAGGGTCATCCTGATGGGGCAGAGCCCCCCGAAGCCCACCCTCGCGTCAGAGCCTGGGGTCAGGGGGCCCTTCCTAGAGGCTCACTTCTTCCAACTCAGGCCCCTTCTTAATTTCAACTCCCTCGTCTCTGGGCCAGCTGAGAGCTCTCCTGTGTAATTTCAAAATCTCCTAGTTCTGTCTCCTTTATATTCTGTTCTCCCCCAACCACATCTGGAGCCCACAGGGGCGAGGTGGTCCCCAGCTCAGGCTCACGGTGAAGCCAGCGGATGGCTCACTTTGGAGATGTGGATGGGAGAACTAAGTTCATGGAGGACACGGGAGCCCCATGTCCCACTGTCGGGAAGGTAGAAGGGGGACTTCTGGCACTGAAGGTGTTGGTGTGACCCCTGAGAAGGCAGGGAAGCCATAAAGCCATGCCAGCAATGAGCCCGCCCAGTGCTAGAAGGAACCAGGCTCCTTGGGCAGGTGGCAGAGTCCGGGGCTGGGGCAGAAGAGGAGACCCAAGCATGTCACTGTGCCAGAATACAAGAGCCTGCCCAGAGAGGGTGGTGAGGAGTTGGTGAACCACACAGAAGCCAGCCTGGAGGGGCCCCACCGGCCAAACCTGGGACAATATAATGAGGAAAATAAACATACACTGTAACAGATATAGCTCCACATATAAAGTGGGAAGAAATCCATACAGACACAAGTGAATAAACGAATAAATAAATGTGGAGAGAAGACGGTTGTCGGGGCAGAATGCCTCCTAATAAATGTAAACAGAACGAGGAGGTGGACAGCTATTAGGTACCGAACGGGGAAATGCGGGAAGGAGACCTGGGGCAGGGGGAGCTCACCAGATGAGTAGGGGGGTGGCGGAGAGAGGCGGACCCTCCAAGGGGACAGAGAGGTGTGGGTGGAAGATGGATGGGGACATCCAGAGGCGGGGGAGAGGGAGGTACGGGGCGGGGGTCACTAAGCTGTACCCCGGAAGCTGAGCAGGGCTGGGGGAAGCATCGTTTCCCCACAGTAGAGCTGCAGTGGGGGAGCAGAGGGTCTGGGGTGTGGGGAGCAAGGGGCCAGATCAGAAAGGGCATCTACGAGACACTTTATATAAGGGCAGTGGTCAGTCATGCAAGGTTTTAAAGCTGGTGTCCACGCTTTTGAATTTCTGCATGGTTAAGAGAGTTTCATCTTAAACATGTAGATTCTATGGTTTTCACTGAAGAATAACAATATATTTTGAATAATGCAATCAAGAGGCTTTAAAATATTTTCCTTTAATTGTTCTGGAAATAACATAGATATATTTGTATGTAGGCGTGTGTCCATGTACACATGTCACGGATGGCTGGCTTGCTGGGCTTGCACACGCGGAATACAGCCACACGTATCACCAGCGACCCTCCTCACGCAGCAAAAAAAACACAAAAAACAGTGTTCGTGCCAACCTCTGAATGTACACGTATCTACAGACATTTCCCCACGTAACCATCCGCATCCATACTAAGCGTGGGTTCATACTGATGTCTCCAGTTCTGATCCTTCGCCATGTGGATAGATTTACCGTCTTCTCATTATAACTGATCAGCACCTGCCTCTCCCAACTGATTCACACCATCCACCGTCTGTTTCCTTAAGGGCCCCGTACCAGCACAGGTGGGTAGTGACATTGGAATTGGCCTGCAGCACTATGGGAAAGGCCTCGATCAGTGCTTACGTCTGTGCCATGTGGCCTTTAGTCTTATAGACTCCGGGCATTTATTTCCAGAGCTACCCAAGGCTACGTTTTCCCCCAGTTCCTCCATGAGATTGATTCAGACATTTGTAATACAGTTATGTTGCTTTGTCATATTCTTCATTCCATCCAGGGAAACCTCTTAAGAGATTTTCTTAAAAACTCTGTTTTGCCTGGAGGTTTTGACAATTGCATATTAAACCCACTCTTACAGCATCATCCAGGAGAGTTTCACCTTCCTAAAAAGCCCTCTGGGGGCGCCTGGGTGGCTCAGTCGGTTGGGCGGCCGACTTCGGCTCAGGTCATGATCTCGCAGTCCGTGAGTTCGAGCCCCGCGTCGGGCTCTGTGCTGACGGCTCAGAGCCTGGAATGTGCTTCAGATTCTGTGTCTCCCTCTCTCGCTGTCCCTCCCCGTTCATGCTCGCTCTCTCTCTGTCTCAAAAATAAATAAACGTTAAAAAAATTTTTTTTAAATAAAAATAAAAAAAAGCCCTCTGTGCCTCACTTTTTCAAGCCTCCCCTCTGAGCCCCTGACAGTCACCCATCTACATTGTCAGTGTCTTTGTCTTTTCCAAAACGTCATATAGATGGAGCCCTTATACTATTTAGCCCTTTCAGACTGGCTTCTAATGCTTAGCATATGCATTTAAATCTCATCCATGTATTTCACTAGCTTGCTAGCTCAGTTATTTTGTCAGCGAATAATGTCCCATAGTGTGGAGGTGCCAATGTTTGTTTATCAATTCGTGTATCGAAGGGTCTCTTGGCTGCTTCCAGTTTGGTAATTATGGCTAAACATCTACTACAAACATCACGCACGGGTTTTTGTGTGGACATACGTTTTCAAGCCAGTTGGGTAAAAGCCTTGGAGAGCCACTGCCGAATCACACAGCAAGACTATATTTAGCTGCATTTGCAGCTGCCAAATCATCTTCCAAAGTGGCTGCACAGCTTCGTATTCTCACCAGCAATGGAGAAGTTGCTTGCATTCTTGCTGCCTTTTTGTTTCTTTTGTTTTCTGTATTTCTTTCTGTTTTAAGTTGCATTGGGTTTTGCTCTTATAGTTATTATATTCCTTCCTTTGCTTTGGGTCTATTTTACTCTCCTTTTTCCAGCTTTTTGAAGTGAGGGGTTATGTTATTGACCTGAGACTTTATTTACCCTTTCCTGATGGAGCTGTCTGTGCCAGGAATGGCCCCTGTGGCAGTGCTTTGGTTCCGGCCCACAGATTTTGATTTGTTCCATTTTCGTTAGAGAACTTTCTTGAGACTTCCTTTCTACCCATGGATTATTTAGAAGTGTGTTGTGTAGTTTCCAAGTATTTGGAGGTTTTCCTCTTATCTACCCGTTATCTTCCCTCTAGTTGATTTCATCGTGGTCAGAATATGCACTCTATTATTTCACTTTTAATTTTGTTGAGATTTGTTTTATGGCTCAGGTTAAGGTCTGTTTTGGTGTTTGTTTCTCGTGGACACTTGAAAAAGAATGTGTATTCTACTGTTATTGGACGGATTGTTGATTAGATTTTGGTTGACGGTGTTAGTTCTATGTCCTTCCTGACTCTGTCTAGTTATGCCAATTGTTGAGACATGGGTCTTGGAGTCTTCAACTGCCCTTGTGGATTGGTCTCTTTCTCCTTTTAAGTTCTATCAGTTTTTGCTTCACATATTTTGCAGCTCTGTTGTTTGGTGCATACATATTTAGAACTGCTATGTCTTCTTGGTGGAGTGACCCTTTGCATAATGTCTTTCTCTTTCTCTGTTAATTCTATTATCTCTTAAGTCTACCAATGTCTGATATTAATATGGCCACTCATGATTTCCTTTGATCAATGCTTGCGTGGTATATTTTCCCCCCATCTTTTACTTACTTTTAAAAAATGTTTATTTATTTTTGAAAGAGAGACACACAGTGTGAATGGGGGAGGGAGAGAGAGAGAGAGAGAGAGAGAGAGAGAGAGAGAACCTGAAGCAGGCTTTAGGCTCTGAGCTGTCAGCACAGAGCCTGACACGGGTCTTGAACCCAAGAACCACTAGATTGTGACCTGAGCCAAAATTGGATGGCACTTAACTGACTGAGCCACCCAGGCGCCCCTGTTTTTCTTTTAAATCCCACACATAAGTGATATCATAAGATATTAGTCTTTCTCAATTGGACTTGCTTCACTGAGCATAATGCCCTCAAAAATCTCCCTAACTTCTTTCTTTTGATTGGTGTAGTTAGACTATTTACATTTAAATAATTATTAATGTTAAGGCTTAAGCTTGCCCTTTTGTTCTCTGTTCTCTTTGCTTTTCATTTATCTTTTTAACTTTCCTGTCTTCCTGTCGGTTACTTGAGTGCTTTTTAGAGTTTCATTTTGACTTCTCTGTAATGTTCTTGAATGTATCTGTTTGCACAGGTGTTTAGTGGCTGCTTTAGGCTTTGCCTTATATATTAGAATCAGCTTTGTACCAGTTTGAATGTGTTTATCCTGGGTTGTGTTTTATGAGTTTCCAGGAACTGTGCTTTGGTGTCTACCATTAATTTTGGAAAGTGTTCTGCCATATTACATCAAGTATTTCTTCTGCTCACTTGTCTCTTCTGGTATTCCAATTACATTTGTGTTTTTGTTTTTTGTATTAAGTAAGGAAGAAGTCAGGAGGGAGTCGGAATGGGAAGAATTGCCCTCCACCTACTGGGGTAGAGCTTTAACAAAGTCTTTTCCCCTGGAGAGTAGGCTTTTGCTGTGGAAACTACTCTAGACATATTTTGTAGCGTTGACCCCCATCTCCCCGGTCAGAGCTATGAGAGCAACTTTCTCAGATCTTCCCCATGAGAACCTGGTGATGTTCCTGGAGGCAGAGCCAGTGGAAATGTGGCTGCATCTCCCTCCATACTGTAGCCCAGAGGAGTTTCTTACACTGATTAATAATACTCAGCCCTCAGTAATTCATCAAAATTACCCCTTGGTTTTTCCTGCTGGTTTATGGCTCCAGTGACTTCTGTTCCAGGCAGTGGACCTCAGCTGTGTCTGTCCGTGTGTACCTTTCTCTCCAGAATTGCTGGGAGGTGAGTTTTCCCTGCCGTTCCAGTTCTCTAGTGGGTCCAGCAAAAATCACTGATTTTCAGTGGTGCAGTTTTCCCTTGTTGTAAGGACAAACGCAGTGACTTCCAAGCTCTTTACATGGTGGAACTGAGTCTGGAAATTTTTCACGCTATGTTTTCCTTGTCATTTACTTATATTCATTGAAGGAAGAGACTACATCCTCAGGATCTAGGATGCTGACTAGAAAGATTCAATAATGATTGATTAAATAAATTAAATACACATTTGAAATGGCTGTTCGCCTTCCCTGTGTTAAAAATGGGAAAGCTCAAGTTCAGATGTTAAACAATTTAGCTTCATAATCAAAAGGGACCTTATCCCAGGCTCTTGAATCCAAATTTCACATGTATAGAAAGTGCAATATAATGTAATTATATTTCATTTACTAAGTGCTATGTACCTTGCTTGAAGGGAGGGAAAAACACTACGCACTGAAGTAATAATGACGAAACTTCTAGTTATTTATAGAATATATTGAACGAGGCTTCCAAAGAAGACTAGAGTCTATTTGATGGGATGGGAGAGATGCCAGGTTTCTAGGGAACAGAGTAAGCGAAGTGAGGTGTATTGTTTGAGGGTAATAACCCATCACAGGAAATGAAGCTAGGCAGTAGATTGGGACTCAAATTCTCATTTGAAAGTAAAACAGTAATTCCGTCTCGTGCTCTACAATCCTAACAAGCAACTCTTGGTTTCATGCAAGAGCGACCAGGTTGTTAATTCTTTCACATCCCACAATCACGGCGTTTAATATTTATGGTGTTATCCTGTTCTTTCTAAGTGACTTGCCTCCCCACCTCCCTCACACGCTGTGAGGTCCTGGGAAGTGGGGACCAAGCCTCACTCACATCGTTCTGTGTGACGGCACCACAGATGTCGCCCTCAGGATGGAGCACAGGGGAGGGCGTGTAAGACTGGGCACAGGTTCCCAGGGGCGGCGGGTCCTCGTATCTCTCTGCTGCAGGTTTGTGCATCAGTAGCCAGAAACAGATCGGAATGAGCTACCATTCACATGTCAATTGAAATTATAGGTTAAAGAAGGATAATGCTAATGAAGAGAAACTTGATTCACCAAAACAGTTGCAGGAATTAATGACCCAAGATAATGATGCTAAGAGTCTCCCAGAGATACACGTTTAGTAAGACCACTCAAATCTTGGACTTGAACAGTCCCAGCCAGGAGACCTCCCCATCCTCTGGTCAAGGTGCTGGGGGCTGGAGAGGGACTTAATTTCCTGATCTATAATCCGATGCAAAAAACGTCTCTGAGACCCAGGGAGGAGAGGCTGCTTGCTTGAAGCTAGACATCTTGCTGGTTGCTTCCTTCAACTTCTCTGCTCTAAGCTTGGAGATGAGGGTGGTCTGTGCAATGTAGGGGAGGTCAGGAGGTCGCTTCTCCACATGGTATCCTCTGAGAGGTGAATAATTCCTTGCTCAGCTTGAAGAGTCATTATTTTTGTCTCAGACCACAGAATATTGTGGATATCATACTTCCTAAGCATAGCTAGGCAGTAGATATACACATAGAATTTAAATCAAACCGTGGATTCCTAACAGACAATTAGGACTATAGCATGAGAAGTAGACCATCTATGGAGGTGTGCACAAGAAAGTGCCTTCCATTCTTGGAAGCTTTCTGAGACATCCCTGAAAGACAGCAGTTGGACCTCAACTTGAGTAGTTCCTGTTACAGGGAGTTCATGCCCCGCAAGCTGCCTGGGCAACGTGGCGACCCGGCCGGAATGTTACAAGTTCACAGAGATCAATTTTGCCTCAACCAAAGAGAGGACTTGCCAACTTTTCTTAAAGGGAGCCGGGAATGGCGGAGGCCGAGGAATGATGTTGGTATTGTGGAATCTTATGGAATTAAAAGACGTCCTGTACAAATGGTCCCTTGTAGCCATGTTCAAGGATGCTGGAGAAGGCAGCCGTGGGCTCAGGACCAAGGTGATAAGGAATAATACCGAACTTGGAAAATAAAGGTTAACATAGGAACGGTGGGCAGGGCAAAGATAAGATTGTAAAAGTTCGGGTGAAGGCAAGGCAGAGCAGCCAAGCCGGCTAGCACTGGGGGGCCAGGGACTCTGCGGTGCCACTGGGGCATTTTCCTGGCCTAATTATGCGGCCGTGTCACTGTGAGCTTAAGGTAATAAAGAAGATTTACCCTTTTAGGCGAGCCATCTGGCAGATGGAAAAGAGATTCATTACTCCCAGAAATGCATAATCTTGCTTCTGTCGACCTGAAGACAGTGAAATGTTTTCTTCTGGAAACGTTTTTCTCCTAGTCATGGTGGCTTCTCCTTCACACTTTTAGACCTCCACTTTCTCCCGAAAGGAGGTTTTTCTCCTACTTGGAGCTGTGGTGGGATCCACTAATCTGATACCATGTAGGTTGCTAGAACTAATATCTCTTTCTGCAATAACTAGATAGAAAATGTGAAACTTAATACGCTGGGTTTAGGAACACCGTTTTCCAGTCTTCTCCAGCTAATTGCACATTCTAACGTGTTAATCACAAGTGTACCTCTAATGCCAAGGGATTCAGAAAAAAAAATGCAATGACTTTAAAAAGAAAGCTCAGAATCTGTTTGTGCCTGATTTTTGTGTGTTTTCTTCATGCTCTTTCTGTGATAGCTCCTTTCCAAGGTAAGTAAAAACTCCTCCAAGATGTCTACTTAGGTTTATAATGGATCCATAGATAAGGAACTGAGAGACATAGGGTAGATTAGGATTTTAGCCTAATTAAAAAAAAAACCATTTTAGGGGCGCCTGGGTGGCTTGGTCAGTTAAGTGTCCGACTTCGGCTCAGGTCATGATCTCATGGTCCGTGGGTTCGAGCCCCGTGTCGGGCTCTGTGCTGACAGCTCAGAGCCTGGAGCCTGTTTCAGATTCTGTGTCTCCCTCTCTCTCTGCCCCTCCCCTGTTCATGCTCTGTCTCTCTCTGTCTCAAAAATAAATAAACATTAAAAAAAATTTTTTTTAAAAAACCATTTTACTTATTTTTGAGAGAGGGAGAGAGAATGAGTGGGGGAAGAGCCAAGAGAGAGGTGGGGGCGGGGGTGGGGACAAAGGATCCGAAGCAGGCTCTACGCTGATGACAGAGCCCTAGCCCGATGCTGGGCTTGAACTCATGAACCATGAGCTTGTGACCTGATCCGAAGTCAGACGCTCAACCACCTGGGCCACCCATGTGCCCCCAGCCTAGTTTTTATCTCTTTGACATACAACCAACTGGAGGAAATGGCAGGATATCTCTTCTTCTTCTGTTTTGTTTTGTTTTTTTTCCATATACTCTACATACATTCTCATTATGTTTACACATCATCAGGGAGCTACAAATTCCTGAAGCAATGTCAAGCATGGCGCGGGTTCAGTGCCTGCTAGAGCTGCAGCTCCCCCCATGTCCTCATTCCCAAGATCACGAAGGCTCAGAGCTGGAGTAGCAGTAAGGCCAGGAGGGGAGGAGGTGATACTGATGGGCTGCAAGGGCAGAAACTCGGTCTCGGTCATGACTTTATTCCTCCACCCTTAGTGGTAAGTGTCCAGGCAAACAGTACAGATGACAGACGCATCTTACTTTCCATAACTCATTCCACAAATGTTCACCAAGCTCCTGCTGTGCTGGGCGCCGCGCTCGATCTGCTGCAGAAGAAACATGCAGACAGGACCCTCACCGATGCGGGGAGGAACAACAGTAGGTCACGGAACAGGACTCGAGGTGCCGAGCGCTTGACCGCAGGACAGGGGATCCTGCGCCCAGGTCTTCCCGGCCCCGGAGGCAGGGCTGGAGCCTCTCCGGTGATGGGTAGCGCAGTGGGCTGGACTGTGCTCCAGCAGCAAGGTCGCCAGCTCTGGACGCCAGAACTACGGGGGCTTCTCCGGCTGTCCCTTCAGAGCGGCTCTCGCTGTTGACTGCGGTCATAACAAACCATCAGTTAACCTGGCTTGAGGTTAGCTCTCCCTTTCTGTTTCTCCTCAGTTTTCTCCTCTTCCAGTGTTCCCTCCTTTTCCTAAGCAAGGGCTCAAGAAAGGAAGAAATCGACAGAGAGAAATGACACGCGTTGGTGAGGGGTTTTCTGTAAATTACGTTTGTTAAAGCCCAGCCTTTCCGTAGCCTATTTAATGAATTCCGCTGAGGTCATTTTCAGTCTTCAAGTTCCTTCCCATTTCTTGTATTTCAAAAAGTGAGAGGTTAATTTCTTTCTTTTTAAAAATTAATAGCAACTAATTGGATCTACGATAAAGGCAAAATGGAGCCAATATTCTTACGAATTGTTGGCGTGGACCTCTTCTGGGGAAAATGTGCAGAAGAACTAGGACAATGAGGTATGTTTTTTAACCCCGCTTTTTGTCATGGGTTCTCACTGCACAAAATTTACATATGGGCATGCAGCTGTGACCAGAGAATATGTTGCCAAACAACCAAGGAGCTTGATTTTTTTAATGTTTATTTATTTATTTATTTAATTATTTTGAGAGAGAGAGAGAGAGCAAGTGGGGGAGGAGCAGAGAGAGAGGGAGAGAATATGCATACATATGTATGTATGTATATAATTAATACATGTTTTTTTTTAATTTTAAAAAATGTTTTATTTACTTTTGAGACAGAGAGAGACAGAGCATAAGCAGGGAAGGGGCAGAGAGAGAGGGAGACACAGAATCCGAAGTGGGCTCCAAGCTCCGAGCTGTCAGCACAGAGCCCGACGTGGGGCTCGAACCCGCAGACCGCGAGATCATGACCTGAGCCGAAGTCAGACGCCTAACCGACTGAGCCAGCCAGGCACCCCAATATATGTTTTTATATATTTATTTATATATTTAATTTTAAAATTTTTATTTATTTTCCCCAGCCTTTTTGAGTTATAGTTGACTCATCACATTGCACAGTTTAGGGCATTGATTTGATACATTCATATTTTGCAAAATGATTATCACCACAGCGCAGCTAACACCTCCATCATGTCACATAATTATCATTTATTTTTCACGGTGAGGGCCTTTGAAATGTACTCTCTTAGCAACATAAGAGCATATGATGCAGTATTATCAGCTGGAATCACCCTGCTGTCCATCAGGTCTTCAGAATCTGTTAATCTTGTCAGTGCAAGTTTGTCTGCATATATTTTCGATGTCAGCTTAAAATCTTGCTGAGACCACATTATTAAAGGTAAAACATTAATCTTCTCAAAAACTAGGTTTGAGAGCTAAGTTATGGGATACATAGGAAATAGCTTTGCTTTTGAGCCGGCCTGCATGTTTCCTTAGTTAAATCCTGGCTAGTCTCCCTTGCCCAATGGTTATGAGTTCAGCCTTTGCTGAATCTGCCCTCAGAATTCTTAACAGCGGGGTGACCCTGTGTTTCTCTTGGGTTCCACCTTTTTTTGAATTAAATATTTATTTATTTATTTATTTTGAAAGAGAGAGAGAGAGCAAGTGCGAGCAGGGGGAGAAGCAGAGAGAGAGAGAGAGAGGGAGAGAGAGAATCCCAAGCAGGCTCCGTGCTGTCAGCACAGAGCCCCGCGTGGGCCTCGATCCTACGAGCCTCGAGATCATGAACTGAGCCAAATTCAAGAGTCGATGCTTAACTGACCGAGCCCGCCAGGCGTCCCATGGAGTTGCATCTTCAAGGAACAGCTCAAAACAGAGACACTGAGAGGATTCCCGGTGCTGCTATCTGTAAAACTCAGACACCTCCTTATGGGGCGGCTCTGTTACTGTGCGTGTGTGTATCCTCACAGGAGTGTTGTAGGAGTGAAAAGTGTTGGTTGTAACATGACTGCTCAGATAGAGCTCGGGCCCCCCGTGGCTCTCCTCCCACCCACAAGTTCCTTCGCCTGGGAATTTCCATCTTCTGGCAATATACTTTTGAGATGTAGGGGTGCCTGGGTGGCGCAGTCGGTTAAGCATCCGACTTCAGCCAGGTCACAATCTCGAGGTCCGTGAATTCGAGCCCCGCGTCGGGCTCTGGGCTGATGGCTCAGAGCCTGGAGCCTGTTTCCGACTCTGTGTCTCCCTCTCTCTCTGCCCCTCCCCCGTTCATGCTCTGTCTCTCTCTGTCCCAAAAATAAATAAACGTTGAAAAAAAAATTAAAAAAAAATATATACTTTTGAGATGCAGCATCACAGAAGCACATCGCCAGTATTTTATCCCGAAATAACCCTGTCTGAACTTGAAGCCAACAGCCCCATTCCCAATCGCCTTCTCCTCCTGAGTTCACAATGGAGCCCGTTTCATCCACCTTTCCCCAGTGGCGGGTTTCTAGAATTCTCCCCGCTTTGATTTTCTAATTAGTCTTTACTGCAGAATTGGCCTAAGTGAAACAGAGGGCATGACCTTTTCTCACGACTCGGGAACGATGTATCTACGACTGTATTCCAAGATGGCATCAACTTCTGAGGAGCGTTGCCGACCTTACTGCCAAAGAATGCGGGGGCGTTAGTCGGCACTAACCATTGTCAACACATATCCTCTATTGTGACCTGCAGTTGATTTTTGGAACTTAATGCAGGCGCTTCGGTCAATGAGCAAGATGCTTTCTTGACCTGTGACATTTTTACTGGTCCCGATTCCACTTACTTATAACAACATCACCCTTCCAGTCATTTGCACCACTCCGTGCTGACCTGATACTGAACCTAGAAACCCAAATAACCCCTCAAAGTAATGTCAGTGCCTTCGAATATTCCAGGACAATGCTTCCCACATGAAAAATAAGTAAAAATGTACTGCCATACAACCAGCATATGAAAGCCTGTGCAAAAAGTGAGGCGTTATTCATGGCGCAGAAGAATTCACTTTAGGGGAAAAAAAACAACACCTCATTTTGACATTTTATCAAAAGCAGGCTTGAGTACATTCGTATGATTTGATGGATGTAAGAACATTACATTAGCACTCAACTTTCATGAGTATTTCCCTCCAACTAAATGAGAACCTTTCTGGGGCGCCTGGCTGGCTCGGTCTGTCGAGCATCCAACTCCTGATTTCAGCTCAGGTCATGATCGCGTGGTTTGTGGGATCGAGCCCTGTGTTGGGCTCTGTGCTGACCAGCCTGCTTGGGATTCTTTCACTCCCTCGCTCTCTCTGCCCCTGCCCTGCTCTCGCTCTCTCTCTCTCTCTCACAATAGTTTAAAAGTTTAAAATTTTAAATGGGAACCTTCCTCATTTCGGTCCTCAATGAGTAGGTACATCACTGGAGTAAATCGCCAGCCCCACACCAGGACCTCCAACGACAGTGGAGCAGGGCACAGCCTTGCTCTCCCCACCTCGCTGGCATCTGCCACTTTGTTCCCTTCGCTTGACTGCGGCCACAGTGTTTTCCTTGTCTCTTGAACACAGCACATGCATTTCCTTCTGCCGCCCCTGAACTTGTGATGTGCAGAATCACTCTTCTCTGTTCTTTGCAGGGACGTGTTCTCAGCATTCTGATCCAGCAGCAAATGCCAGCCCTTCCTCGGGGCTCTCCCTGTGCCTCTAATGTTAACTCCCGGCCCATTTAAACTCTGCCCCGTTTAATCACAATTCCGAGCCATAACCTTGACTTATTTTCTTCATAGAACTTTTCACTGAGATATAACCATACATCTTGTTTATTCCCAGACAGTGCCTGTTAGTGTCTGCTTTCCCGGTGAAATTAATTATTCTCAAAAGTGTTCTGGTTTAAGTACTAAATTATACAGAGATCATATTTATCACTTCTAGAAATATTTATGTATTTTTCCGTATTATTCCTGGGTGTCTCTTCACTAGAATGTATGAACAGGGACTTTGTGCCAGGCAATTATCTAGGCTCTGGGAAGACAACAGTGAATAAAAAAAAATCATAAGGATGCCATAAATATTTTTTTGGTAGAACCAATTAAATGAATGAATTGCAGGCTTTCATATAATGTGCTTGTGCACGGACACATAAATGGCCTTAAGTAGAAATTCTGGTTCAGGTTTTAAGCCATAGTTATTCAAACTTACACTGCAAATAATATATAAGAAGGGAGAAAGTCACCCTCATTTGGAGGAGTGAGATTGCAAAGTAATTGTCAGAAAGTTTATTGAGAAAGAACTTTCTTTGGAAACGTTTCTCCTACTACACAGCACGAAGCTTCCTGAAGAGGCAGTGGCTTATCTATTAGGAGCTGAGGTCCCCTCAGCGCCGTTGCCAACTTTTTCTTTTCGATATCTCGCTTTGGTCTATGACAAGTTATTCTAGAGAACCCAGGCAGCATTCTTGCAAAAAGCAATAATGCCTACTCTGTGGATGAGATATGCATCACAATCCCGAAAATCAGCAGAAAATTTCATCCTCCACGAAAAGATAAATATTAACATCGAGTGAAAAGGGGTCCAGTTTTTTGTTTTTTTTGTTTTCAAAATTATGCCAGGGCCCCTCCAGGCATTTTCCACCTTGATTTTGATTTGGGGGAACCTCAGTCACTTGAGAAGGGCAGTCTACATTGGCTCGGAATCTGGCATGATGAAGGTGGAGGGCACTGTCGTTAATTTGCGCCCCACAGTTTATATTCCTTATATTACTAAATGGACACGGCGGGCAAGAGAGGTGTGGTGCATGTTTATTATTTGGGGGCAGAGTTTGTTCAGCACAGAGGACAGTAATATGGGGGAAGGACCCCAAGGCTAGCCTTTGTAAGTGGAGCGTTTGTGTGAATTAAGAACAGATTCTCCTCCGAGAAGATAAACTGGGAAAAAAAAGCTGAAGCTGTGTTTCAACCTCCATTTCTCCCCTTGGCTCAGAAACTTAGGGCAGGGTACCATCTACTCTCCTTCATGTGGAGGCCCTTAGAAACGGGCACACATTAGATAGCGGAGAATTTCAAGTTCAGTGGTGCGTAAAACTGATTGAAATCAAAATCTGCCCTGGTAACAGCTTAGATCTGCACTTAGTTCTTTCCTACCGCAGGGACGACCATTCCCATCCATGTCCCAGACAAAGCATCATCAGTCCGGAGGTAGGAACTTGCAGGAGACCATTGCTCCCGGTCTTAGGGCGAGAACCGGTCAGGTAAGTCACGTGATCATAGGTATTTTTAAAAGCAACGTAGGCCTGAGAACAGGGGAAAGCTAAGTGATCTGAATCCCAGTAAGAGACAAGCCCTTCCTAGAAAAGAAAAAAAGCTCTGATTACTTTTATCCTTGGCACAGTTCTCTCTACCTCAGAAACAGTAGGATGTTTTACCCAAACGTCTTTCAGCTTTTCATCACAGGATGGAATCCGGGGGATTCCTGGTCGCAGCGCGAATCCACCCCCCACCCCCACCTCTTTCTCACGGGCCCTTCACTGAGGGCCCACAGTAGCAGCACCAAGGGCCCCAGCCCATAGGCTGCACAGAACCTTTCCTGAGTACGTGGCAGGGCCCTACTGAAGTCTTCGGGTGGCGCGGACCGAGAGAGATTCCCAAGGCATCACAGGCCTTTGCCGAAGGCAAGGCAGGAAGCAGCCAAAGCCTGATTGTAGCCGGATGAAAAATACGTCTCCGTCTCCCGAGGGTCAGGAAGCCGGCTGCTGGCTGGTAAATCCTAGAGAGATGCTCAGATTCTTACCAGTTCTCAGACCCTAAGGCTTGCTGAAGGGGAAGCCTCCACCCCGCTCTCCAAGTATTGGAAGCCAGGGGGAACTGAATCCAGTTAAAGCTGCCACAAAGCCCACACGCAACCCCATTACAGATGTCGGATTCAGCTTCTAAGCCTTTTCCGAAGGGCAAATATTACGTATTAACTTCTCAGTTATTCTTCCACCTAGAATGTCCAGCATGAAACGGTAACAACTAAAGAGGCAAACGAGGAGGCAAGAGAGTGCGATCCATCATCAGGAGGAAAAAACTCGTCATAGAATCAGACCCAGAGACATCGATTACGGAATTAGCAGGCATGGGCTGTAAAGTAATCCCAGTAACGGTGTTCGAGGATTTGAGGGGGAAAGACGCTTCAAAGAGCATCGATGAACACGGGCAGAAGCTGGTCTGTGCCAGAGAACAGAGAAATCTATAAACCCATGATCAGAGTGAGAGCTTCTCGGCGCGCCTCTGGGTAACCGAAGAGAGCACAGGTCATATAGATCTAGTGGCTTTGGACATACACGTGAACCAACTTGACCTGACCCACCCCAACACGGCACACAAGCTACGAGTATATCCAGAAAGGTTTACCTCCACCAACCACGTACTGGGCCATCAAATCAGTCTTGCTTAGTTTTAAAAGAGTGACATCACAGGAAGTGCCTTTGCTTGAGACCCTCAGGGACCCAGGGAACAAGTGCCAGGCGAGAAACCCTGTGCACCTGGGGTGCTTCCCACTGGCTGTTACTGCTAAACCGCCTGTGTCGCAGAGTAGAACCAGGAGGCGGCCGAGATGTGACCCCTTATGGGAGCCCCACTTAAAACAGGACCCCGGCTCCCAAGAGTGCCAGTGAGCTGCCTGGGTTGCCTGCCGATATCGGCCAATCAGGAGGAGGTGCTCTTTTTTCCTCTTCCCTCATTAGCATATTGGACGGGAGTGGGAACCCGAGGGAAACCCTTTCTGTATAAGCAGGGCCCCCCTCTGCCCCCGAAGGCCAGCCTGACTGCTCCGTGTTGGTGCTGGGGCTTCCTTGGGCTCTGCCGCAGCCCCAGTAAAGCATGGCCCGTGCCTTTGATTTTCAGGTTCTGCGACATGCCGACAGCAAATGTTAAAAATCATCGATGATACGATGTCTAGAAGAGCTCAAGTGGGAAATTATGCAGCAACAACAACAACAAATCTGTGATTCAAAGGGATATTACAAAGGATGTTAGAGAATATTTAGAGCCTGCTTGACAACGAAAACAACATATCAAAATGCATATGCAGCCTGAGGCAGTGTGAGAAAGGAAGTTTATGGTCCTGTGCACGCAGATCATTGATTTCTTGCTTCTTCCCTTTTCCTACAAACATCCATGTCCAGAAGCTACAGATAATTAGGGTAAGAGCAGAGATCAATGAAATAAAGACCGGACAAATGATGGAATCAACAAGAACAAAAAGGAGGATACGCTGAAAAGACCTACAAAACTAGGAATCCCAAGCTAGATTAATCAATAAAAAAAAGAAATAAGGTGCAAATAATCAGTATGAGAAAACTTTTTGTGTGTTTTTTCATGTTTATGTATTTTTGAGAGAGAGAGAGAGACAGGGTGTGAGCGGGGGAGGGGCAGAGAGAGAAGGAGACACGGAATCCGAAGCAGGCTCCACGCTCCGAGCCGTCAGCACAGAGCCCGACGCGGGGCTCAAACCCACAAACTGTGAGAACGTGACCTGAGCCGAAGTCGGACGCCCAACCGACTGAGCCGAACGTGCCCAAAACGTGTGCATTTTATTACATGAAAATCATCCTTCAATAAACACAAAATGAAGCAATTATGGAAAGGGTATCTCCGACCATGGGAACTGCTTCCTGAGCACATGGCTGGCACTTAGCAATCCTGTGTGTATACCGCTTTATTAACCACTGCCACATTAATGGTGACAAGAAACACATCACGTTTGGGATAGGATTCGCAAACTCTGAGAGAGTAAACAGCGTACTCCAGGCTTTAGAAAGCGCGTGGCAACATCAGGACTGAAACTCAAGTTTTTTCGCCTCTTAGTTTCTGCTTTTCCCAACAAGAATACTTTGCTATCCTTACCTTAGGAAAGCCCTGATGTAATGTTGCTTGTTTCGTCCTGAACCTCTGAACTTCACTGGCTCGTAATTGGAATGATTATAATTTTATAGCAATGCATGCATTTGGAATTCTGACTTAATTAAGAGTCACCCGATGATCTGAGTTAGAATGTTTTCCTTGCCTTCAGTCTCGGGCTTTGGAGCACCACCATCTGGATGGATGCTTCCATATGCCCCCATAGCAACGTAAGCTTCCCTCCGCCGTGATGTCCATTCCATGGCACCCCACTTTTCTGTTTCTACGTCTGCCTCTGTCCATCATTAGTCTCAGAGCTTTCCTGTGTGTGGGTAGAGGAGAAATTATTTCTTATTCATCTTGTATCCCAGGCTTATTATAGTGTGTGGCACTCAAATACTTAACGAATAAACACGTAGGGAAAATGCCTTAGGGGAAGCTGGCACCTCCTGGTCCGCCATATGTCACCACAACTGCATCGATACATTGATTAATAGTTTGTCTGGAAGCGGCACCTGGGTGGCTCAATCAGTTAAGCGTTGGACTCTTCGGCTCGGGCCATGATCTCACAGTTCGTGAGTTCGAGCTCCGAGTCGGGCTCTGCACTGACAGTGTGGAGCCTGCTTGGGATCCTCTCTCTGTCCCTCCCCCACTTGTGTGCCCTCTCTTTCTCAAAATAAATAAGTAAACTGAAAAAAATTAATTTGTCTGGAAGGAAAGGTCCTTTATGATGCAGTTGATGATATTAAAAGTAATATTTTCATTGTGCTATTAAATGTAGCATTGTTCAGTTTGCTTGCTTATTGGCCAGTATCCACACGGGGCAGAGATTGTATGGAGATAAATATCTATAGTGGCTGGAACAGTCTTGAATGTATTATAGTAGCTGCTTAGTTTGTGAAATGAACAAATGTGTGTTTATGCTTCTATAACACAAGTACAATTCTGCAAACTTCCCCGTCTTTCTCTGAATTGATCCTGGTTTCTGTATCTTGTTAATGCTCCCTTCTTTACCCAAGGCATTGTCTTCCATTTTGGAGTAAGATTTTAGGGTGTGCTTTTTACATATGGTCCTCATTCCACAATTATTCTTATTTATGGTATAACATAGATAGTAGCCTTTTTGTATATGCATAATCAGCTTTCCCGGCACTATTTATTCAATAGCTTAGCATTTCTTTGATTTGTAGTGCCATTTACCAATGTTCTGTATATTAGCAGACAATTGTGTGTTCTTTATTCTTTCCTGTTAGCTATGTTGGCATTGATATCATAGTGTTTGAATCACTGTTTTAAATTTTTTTTTACATTTATTTATTTTTGAGAGACAGAGAGAGACAGAGCACAAGTGGGGGAGGGGCAGAGAGGGAAAGAGACACAGAATCCAAAGCAGGCTCCAGGCTCTGAGCGGTCAGCACAGAGCCCGACCTGGGGCTCGAACCCATAAACCGTGAGATCATGACCTGAGCTGAAGTCGGACACCCAACTAACTAAGCCACCCAGGCACCCCGAATCACTGCTGTTTTATAATGTTTGATACCTAGTAAGACATTTTTTCCCTAAATATTTTTAAATATTTATTTATTTATTTACTTGTGGCAGAGAGAGAGAGAGAGAGAGAGAAAGAGAGAGAAGGAGCAGGAGCAGGGGAGGAGAAGAGAGAGAAGGAAAGAGAGAATCTTAAGCAAGTTCCATGCTCACCAGGGAGCCCTAAGTGGGGCTAAATCTCACAACTGTGAGATCATGACCTGAGCTGAAATCAAGAGTCAGATGAACGCTTAAATGCCTGAGCCACCCAGGTGTCCCAAGCAAATTTTTGTTTTGTTGAAACTCATTTGTCCTCTTTTTCCATTTTACTAATTTATTATCTAATACATCTGCCCTATTTTTATTTTTATTTTGTCAAGTTTATTTATGTTTTGAGAGAGACAGAGACAGTGCGAGTGGAGGAGGGGCAGAGAGAGAGGGAGAGAGAAAGAATCCCATGCAGGCTCCATGCCACCAGCACAGAGTCTGACATGGGGCTCGAACCCACGAGTTGTGAGATCATGACCTGAGCCAAAATCAAGAGTCGGATGCTTAACCGACTGAGCCACCCAGGCGCCCCTGCCCTAGTTTTCAAAGCTTATTTTAAGTTTGTAATTTCTCAAGACATTTACTTTTAGTGTCTTTTCTTAATGCCCGGATTTCCCCCTTTCTGACCCTACTTCGGAGGACATGATAAGGTACTCTTCACGTCATTCAGTTCCTAATATTTCATAGTTTCCTGTGTGGGTAACTTACCAACTCATGAGTGGTTTAACAGGGCTCACTTTCAAGTTTATGTGTGTTGCTGATTTCTGATTACTTGAAGTTTGGCTCTGAGATTCTGATCTGAATGCATATCACTTACAATCCCTGCAGGAGATGAACACCACCTTCAGCTGAGTAACTGAGGACAGTTTAATGAGGAGGCTGTACACACATGTGTGAGCAGGGTTTTAGGAAACCAGGAGGGGAGAGTGGAAACACTAAATTTAGCACCAACGGGAAGCCATTACCACTCTCAAAACTGAAGGTTTGGGAGAGGAAAAGCTGACCAGAAAGAAAGAGGGGCTCCTGTAGGAGCTGTTGTCTTGGGGGAGAAACTTCTTCAACCTACAGCAACCCATCACTGAGGAATCCAGAGAATAAGTCTTCCTTTTTCACTCTGTTTCCCCATCCAGTCTCCTGCCAATACTTCCCATCAGTCGAAACCAACCAGAGCCCGATGGCAAGGGAACCACAGAGGAGGTCCCTGTAGCACTACCCTCCTACCCCCCAGGTTCCCTGCACATGGAAGAAAGTCAGAGAATGGAGTTGGATGGTGTAACAAAAGTTTCCAGGTGTCCTTGGGACCTTCTCTTACCTTCCTCTCATTCAAGTAAAAATAACTATGTTCCCAACATAGGGAACAACAAAGTTCCATGAGCCGTGCTATCATTAAGGAGTGATGTCAATACCAGAAGACTAAAATATTAGCCAAGCCACCACCTGTCTTCTTAATAAAGTCAATGGGGGTAAAGATGGAGAAAAATGAATGAATAACAAAAGCCATAGCGGGGTAAAGATGGAGAAAATTAGTGAATAACAAAAGCCATAGCTAATAGATCTCTGGTTTTGGATTTGTCAGGATGCCTAAGTTGATAATTATAGCTGTCATTTTTCAGTATGAATTTCATGTTCCCTTTATGGCCTTTCAGTACCTCAGCTGGATCGGGTTCTTTGCCTGGTGAAGTCTTTCAAACTTTCCTCCCTTTATGTTCCAAATCTCTAGTGTTCCCGGCTTTACGGGGCTGTTGCAGTGTTCCATTGACCAGGACTATTGGCAAAGGAGACCGTGTCACTCAGTGGCTTCCCTGAGTTCAGACATTGTCTTCCTTGTTTCCGTGTGCAGTAATAAATTGATCTTCCCTTGGTTTGGCTGGGCAGTCCTTTTATGGCTATTGACTCGGCAGTGCAAGGGGACCGCTCCGGGCAGGCATCGGCTTGCAATTCATCACCATCCTCTCTCTCTCCCTTGGACACTGGGGCCAATCCATCATCAAGTTGGGAGGACGAAACAATGTCTTTCGTGGGTTATTTGTGTAATAATGATGAGTCCACTTTCTTCTCCACCTATTTGTTCGAGACTCGTGCGTTCTAGCTATGGGGAAATGGCACTATATGTCACCTACTAAGATTAGGGTTTTCCGTAGGGCATGCTACCTTTTTATTAAGCCACCTGCATCTGGGTGCTGGACACATGGTATAGGATCTGTGAATTTCATGGGCATGAGCTCATTGCTGCACTTTCTTTGGTGTGATGAGAATCCCTGGCTAGAGGCAATGTTGTGTGGGATACCACGGCAATAAATAAGGCATTTGGTGAGCTCACAAGTGAGGGTGGTGCAGAAGTATGGTGGGTAGCAAAGGCAGACTCATATCCAGAGTAGGAGTCTTCCCTTGTGATGATGAGCAGCCGCACCCTCTGTATGGAAAGACTTGAATATAATCAGCTTGACACCAGGTACCAACTAGTCTCCATGGAAAGTAGGACCAGATCAGAGGCTCAACACTGACCTCTGCTCTCAGGAACGTGGACACTTAGCAGGGGGCATGCTTGGTGAGGAGAAGTCCATGGTTGTCAAAGCTTCTTTATACACATCCTCAAGGGCAATCAACAGTGTGGATCCAGAAAGAAACACTGATTGTTGCAAGATGCTTCATCTTCTCCACGCGATGATTGAGAGCCGACATACTGGATGGTCTCTGGTGGGGCGTTTGAGTGGGAAACCAGAGTCTTCCTAACTATGCCCATTCCAAAAGGTTTACCTGTATATTTCTCTTTCAGACTGCCTTGTCACACATCTTTTGAACTTGTTATTTCCAAGTTTTTGAGTGGTCTCTGCCAATAAATTAGGGGTGCTCTCTCTAACTCAGGCTGTCTCCCATTACACATAAATGCACTATCACATTGACTTCCTGGATTCTGCCCACTGGGAGGATTTTCCTTCCCTGCTGTATTTTATGGCCATCCCTGTTCGGGGCTATAGAACTTTTGTCTGGTTATGTGTGTATTATGCAAACCCATCTGTAAACCAGGGCTACCCTTTTTATTAGCTTTTCATAGGGAACCCCCATGAGGCCACAGTTGTGTGTTAAGGGCAAAGCATTACAGACAGCAATAGGTTTCTGTACTGGGTGAGTGAACGACCTGGCTAGTTATGCAGTTATTTTGTGCCTGTTCTGATATATACCATTTCCAAATGGATAATTGAAGATCACTATTAATCTCCAATGTTATGATTTGGTAGATCAGAAAAACACAGTTATCATGGACAGTTTGGGTTTCACAATTAATTGGTGCCTTATGGTTAAGCATTAAGTTTCTACCAGGGTCAACAGGTGACCAGAAACTGCTTACCAAATTGAGGATAGCTGTTGGCAAGACGGCATGGCTCCCTTCGAAGCTCAGGGGACTACGTGGTGATTCTTGCATTGGGGTTTGTCAGAATCTCTATAAAATACATCATCTGTCCGTCCCACAGGAATTACCACCGCATATGTCGGCACACAGCCCCGAGTGACAATGCCACCAGAACCATTGCCTGGACCTGATACAGTGGTCTAGGCTGTAGATTTTCTTGCTCTTTACTCTCCGCCCTGAACCAGCCTTCTTAAAGTTTACTCAATAATTATATTTAGGAGCATGCCTACGTGGCCTAGATGCAGCCTGCAAAAAGTCCATCGAGAGCTGTGTCAGCGTCTTTGAAGTGGGGCCACAAAATGAGGCGACATCTCTCTCACTTTAGGGGCCATTCTGACATAGCTCAGCTACTGCCTCTAGAAACCTTGCCAGTGTGGTAAGTCTTCAAACTTGCGTGAGATTTATCTCTCACCTTCCCTTAGGCTTGCTGCTTCCTCTGATCAGACCCCGTCAGTCCGGTGCCATCCGGGTAACATGATACTTGACGAGATGTTAAGACGTTCAAGTTCCTTCTGGTCTGTCTTATGAAAAAGCAGGAGGGGTCGGCACAGCCGTGAGGTAGGATCACGACGATGTGCTGATGCTTGATCCACATGAGACACCTTGTTTCCAATCACCTTTGCTGATAGGAATGCCAGGCCAACATTCTGGGGGGTGGGACGGTGTTGACTTCCTTTGGTGAAGATGCCACATTTAGAACCACAGCCACAGTGGACGTCGTCACCTGATTAAGGGTGCAGTGACCACGGTCATTCCATAGGACTCATCCGGTGTTCTCACCATTCAAACAGGAAAGGCAGGAGGAGACGTGGAGTTCTCCTTACCTTGCGGGCTCTGGTAGCATTGATGCCTAAGGCGTGTGGTGTTGCTGTTGGTTTACAATTTTGGCAAGGGAAAGGCAGCTCCCAGAGCTTTCTGTTGCCTTTTTCTACTATAGTCTTCCTCATTTCACAGGTCAGGGAATCAGTGTGGGGATTCTGCCAGTGATGAGGCATCCTTACTCTCAATATGTATCCCAGGGCTGGGGGAGTACACACAGAATGTGTCCGTTGTTCCACTGGACTCCTTGTGGTAAAGAGTCCGACTGAGAACATCTATTGCTGGACTTTCATAAACCCTCCTGGGGGAAACATTCATTAGCTTACCTGACAATTAGCATTGGTCCAGAGCCAGATGCTAATAACCTCCAGAGGCTTCTTTGTCTTGCCTTTTGGCCAGTAAGTATCCATCATTGTGAAATGGCTCCCAGGCTCACCTGTGAGGTTTAGAGATCGTTTCCTGTATGTTCTCATGACCACACATGTGTAGGAGGCCAGGAGAGGCACCAGAGAGATTTCAGGGCATACTGGAGTGGGGGCGACCTTGATGGAGTGTCCCTGGTAGGAGACCATTACCGGGCTTGCCTCTCTCTGGCCCATCCAGGTGGTCTGACATTTCAGGGGGCTCATGCCCCTCCCCACACCACACAGAGTGTCAGCCAGGCGGGCAGGTGCTTTGGGCATTTGTGAGCACAGGTGAAGGAAGAGACAGATGGACAGGACTGGAGCTGAAGGAGAAAGAAAGGACCTAGAGCGCGGGGCTCTGTCCACAACGAAGCACTGAGAGATGGGAAGGGCAGGGGCAGCAAAGACAGAGGAGCCAGAAAGAGTAGAGCCGGAGGGGAAGTCATTTTGTTTGTTTGAGAACATGCGCTGAATGATGAGGGAGAATTTTGGAGGAGATAAAAAGGGACATGACAAGTGTTATTAGGGTGTAGAAGCTAGATTACCTTTGAGAGTTGCCAGGAAGGACTGAAGTTAATTTTAACTAATTTACCTCCTGTTTGTACTATATAATAATAATAATGATAAACATTAATTAATAATAATTTATTAAACATTATTATTATCATTATTATATATGTGATAGAGTCCTTCTGGTGTGAACCACAGGGGTCATGGCTTCAATAGCCACAAGCGACTGTTTCTAGGTCCCTGCCTGGTTCTAGGTCCTCCCTGAGAGCAGGTTTCCCTCCGGGGGAGAGGAGACCCCACGGGGGAGGGGGGGCCGTGACCGCGTCACCACAAGCAGGATGCTGGACACCAGAGCCAAGCTCTGCAGACGTCCCAGTTAGGCGCACATGTTGTCCTTCCTTCCCCCCTCCACCTTCATTTGCCAAAGACTCTGAGTTGGTAAAAGGGGTGGCTCTGACCGGCTCGCCCCGCTGTAGAGCCTAGAACTGGCCACCAGGAGGCAGTGTTGCCTCTTCTCAGACGCAGGGTGAGAAGGCCCCAAGTGGGAAGAAGAGCCAGGAAGGCTGGATTCCAGATTAGTACAGATAATAGAGGGAAAGAAGAGACAAGGGAGCAGGGATTCGAGGTAAGTGCTTGCATGGAGTGTGGGGGAGGTGAGACCAGAGAAAGATGGAGGCCAATTCAGGCTTTGGTTAAGCCTTCTGATTTAATGAGTCTGATCTCATCTGTGACACACCCACCCCCCAACCCCGTAGGCGGGTATTTAGCTGGTTTACCAGAAAACGTCTGGTGTGGAGTGGTTTAGCAGAGCGAGTTCCACGAAGGCAGGCCTGCGGTCTCCCCGTCTTTCTCTCAATGTCCAGAGCGTGTCTGACTTGTAACAAGCTTAACAAGGCATCTGACCCTTGCTGGGTGCTGCCTGTGGAGGCACAGGTGTTCGGACCAACCGTGCACCCTGAGCTGGGAGCCCTCCACCAAGCGCCCCGGCTCCCCGTGCGCGAGGCCTCCCTCACAGATGTGGGACCCGGTTCTCCCGAAGGCGGGGCTGCAGTCACGGGCACGCATGAATGAAAGCAAGAAATGGCCATAACTGAGAAATACAAGTCTTCTTTCAGTAGGTGAGACCTCACAGGTAAAGGACGTGTCCTTTGTGAAGGCTCCTGGAGACTTGCCTGATGGACCTCAAGGCTGGATACAAACTTGCCGTGTAACCCATGGTCTAGACAGCTGCCTTCACGCTTAGTGAGGACGCACACCAGCTGGCCGTCAGAGGCTCGGTTCACATTGGGCTTCCCCAAGTCCCCCTGACAGCCCTCAGACGACCAGAATTCTAGATGGTACGATTCTTGTGTTTCATCTGTCTAGGCTGAGCCCTTGTTCAGTCTCCTCTACAAGCTCCTGGCTTTCTTGGAGTCTGCAGAGTTGTGTCCTCTAGGTAAGCACACCATGGTAACCTTCCCATACTCCAAAAAATCCGATAAAATCTTAGGTCTGTACCCTCCGTTCTTCTCAGTCTGGTCCTTTTCTATTTATTGATTTGTTTGTTTATTTATTTACTTAGAGAGAGTACATGTGCAAGTGAGCAGGGGAGGGGCAGAGAGAGGGAGAGAGAATCCCAAGCAGGCTCCGTGCTGTCAGCTCAGAGCCTGATGCGGGCCTCAATCCCATGCATCATGAGGTCATGACCTGAGCTGAAACCAAGAGTCGGACACTTAACCAACCGAGCCACCCAGGTGCCCCCGGTCCTCTTCTTCTGTCCCCACCCCCTGCCCCCATCAGCCACCAACCGTCTGGCCATCCCATCCATGCCAGAAACACCACCAGGTGCCACTGGCCATTCCCAGCTCCACTGCATTTTCCATCCCATTGTCTGTTTCACTGCCTTACTGACGTCATAGCTTCTTTTTTGCTTTTCTTTTCAGACATCTGTGATGTCTGAAATACTGGAATAGCTTATAACCTGCCATCTTACCAGCCTCTGTTTGTACGTTTCTAGCTCCTTCAACATTCTCTGCTCACCAAGGGCAGGAGAGATCTTCACATGCATAGTGTCTTTCATTGTTTGGCCACACAGAACGCTCCAATAGACGGGAAATCGCTCCCTAGAGGAACGGGCCATAAGCTCTGCACTGGGAATAAGACTGGAACCCATGAAGACTAACTCGTCCAGGGATGTTTCTGTTTTGCTCTCTGGAGGACACATACAAATACCGACTTTAGGGAAAGCAGCTGTTTTCAGAGGCACATGCTTCCATAAAATCATCTCTTAAACACATGTAACATTTTAATATATGTAATCTCAGTCATATGAGGCAGGCAGAGCATATATTACTTTCCTAAGGTTTTAGCTATAAGATGAGAAGATTGAGTCCCAGAGGGGTTAAGTGATTGCCAAGGTCACGTAGCTAACACGTGGTAGCACTTGGCAGGAAATAGGGCTTTTCATTTTTCCCTGCATTGTCCTTTCTTCATTGTACCTCGCATCCCTTGACTTGTGGAGTGGATGATGGATCGATGTCTGCTCGTGGAGGCTGATAATGTGTACCTCTGACCCCAGCTTCAATAACTGACGGGGCCGAATCTTTTGAATTTGCGCTTAAGAAAGAAGACACTAACTGAGGTGAAATTAGGTGGTTTAAAATGCATTTTGAGATACTTCACGCGGAGACACGGTACTGACAGGTAAATAGAACGAATGCGGAGAAACCTCTTCTCTGCCGATGAATAACACATTGCTTTTGGGCAAGTAGGTAAATTCAAGGAGATTGTCTTTCCCACCAGCTACACTTAAAAAGTTTAGTGCATGAATAATTGAGCAACTTCCTGGCACACTCAGTATTTATTTGTAAGCCCGCTCTGGGCAGAAAAAGAGAAAAAAATATTTTGAAAACAAGTTTTGCGTTAGCTAGGAGTTTATTTGTTTGCCAGGAGATTACATAATTACATTTGCAAAGGAACATATCGCTGTGTCTCCTTGTTTTCTTGTTGATGCCCCAAGGGGAGGCATATGAGGCAAATCAGGAGGGAGAGGGTAAAAATCTGAGTCGGTGGGTGCACGCGTCCGCTGCTGGAGATCAGAAGAGAACCTCCGGAAATCTGTTTGCACGTCGACTACAATCCTCATGAGAGTCCTACAATACCGTCGTGTTAAGATCGTCTTTGCACCTGTCTTTTCTCTCCAGTTAGGCCAGTGGCCGGCCCACCAGGGGCACACAGCTTTACAGGAGGTGGTTGCTCAGTAATGATTGAGTGAATATTTCCTATTCCACGACCCTCACAACGTCATCTTTCTAAAACTTAAGTTCGGGCATGTAAGGAGAGAGCGTTACATGTGTTCTCGGTCCAGTGGGGATGGGGAAACCCCATCCAGAGAAAGCTTCCTGGGTCTGAGGAAGAGCTGAGGTTGAACTTGTGTGAGGGAGGAGAGCGGCCGCTGGGAACAAACCAAAAGATAGATTCTAAGGACATCAGCACCGGGGATCTGGGAAGTGGACGCATATTGTAAGCGAGGTGTCTGGTTTAGACCTGGAAGTCTCGCTGATCTTGCGTTCATTTCTTCCTTCACTGAATTAATGATTTCTCAACTCCTATGTGCTGGCAGTGTTGTGGCTGTGGGCATACGGCGGGGAGGGGAAGAGACACCCACATCTGCCCCAGGGGGGCTCGCACTCTGGGGCAAGGCGGTTGGGAAACACGAGCAGGAGCGTGTGACGTAGTGTGACCGGAGACTGGATGGAGACTCCCATTGCCTGGGAACACGTGTGACCCAGGATCACGCAGTTACCTTTCTGGGGCCAGGGGATTGAACTTGACCTCCTGGGACTACATTCCTCCCAGAAGAAACCATCGGAATCTCTGCCTTTATTTAACATCGATTCGAAAAAAAACCCCAAACTGCTTCATTTAAATAGCTTTAAGCAAATACGGCTTAGAGTTTCTTCATAGGAGGGCATTAAAATCCAGACCTGGTGCTAACTCGGGGCTTTGCCAAGCAAACTGCAGCTGAGGGGGGCAGACAGGAGAAAGCGGATGCTTATAATGTGCTTGGTCATCACACACGTTCTCTTCCTCTCGTCCTCTCACTCTCTTTCTCTCTCTCTCTCTCTCTCCACCTTGCATGCTGGCTCATAGGCTTCCATTGAAAAAGTCAGTGCTTGGCTCTATTTTCTTGGTACAGGCATTTCCTGCAACTAGACAGACATTGGCACGTTTGAGATTTTCCTTTACTCTGAATTCAGGTTTCCGCTAAGAAGGGCAGATACAGAGATGGAGTAGAAGGCAAATACAAGGCTTTCCTCTCCATCGTATTTCCTAAAAAAAAATATTTGTGCTTATTCTTCCTTCCTGCCACCCTCCTCCATTTTTTCTTTACCTTTTTGGTCTTCTCTGTACGCATGTACAGTTGTGTGTGCCTGCCCTGAAGCTGTACCCTTGGTTCAGACACGGGCGTGGCTGGGAGAGACGGATGGGGCTTTGCTGTCCTGTTCCCCCAGCCTTTGGCTCCCGGTTCTGCCAGTGGCTCTTCTGTCTACCAGTTCAGCTGTGTCGGATGGCCCCTCGGTCTGCCAGGATGCCCTGTTTCTTCTTCTTGGCCCTTTGGGTCCAGGAAATGGTAACCTCTCCTTTGCTGCTGGTCCCTGGGTGTTTCAACTTTCTCTGGGAAGAGGAGGAGGAGGGGCGTGTGTGAGAAATTGTGCCTGTCTTCTTTGTAATGACCTCCACCCTCCACGACTGGAGAGGAGGCACGAGCTTGGAGCATTTGGGGAGCGGTGTGGTGTGGTGAAATTGGGGCAGGGGTGGGGGTGCCGGGCAGGGCAGCCCCAGGGAACAGGAGGTCACCCCTATGTCGCCTGAACTCACAGCCTGCTCTTAAGGCAATTTTCCAAAAGTTCTAGTTCCGTCTTGGAGAATGCCATTCACTCCGCTTTCTACTTAGTGAACGGAAGCAGAGAATGTCCTCCACCTGCCCGGGCGGAAGCCTGTTACTAAGAAAAGAATCATCTGAAGGAAACGATGCTCACTTTTCTGATTGAAAAAAGCATCAAGGTTCGATTTAGGCATCCACAATTCTATACTTACACTTTTCAAAAAAGAGAGCGAAATAAGTCGGTCAGAGAAAGAGAAATATCCTATGATTTCACTCATAAGTGGAACTTAGGAAACACAACAGATGAACAGAGTGGGGAGGGAAGGAAAAATAAGACAAAAACAGAGAGGGAGGCAAACCCTAAGAGACTCTTAAATACAGAGGACAAACTGAGGGTTGCTGGAGGGAGGTGACGGGCATTGAGGAGGGCACGTGTCGGGATGAGCACTGGGGGTCGCACGTAAGGGATGAATCCCTGGCTTCTACTGAAACCAATCCCTACACTGTATGTTAAGTAACTTGGATTTAAATAAATTAAAAAAATACAAATTAAAAAATTAAAAACAATTTTAAAAAGTATCGTAACCCCTAAACAGTTTTTAAAGAGAGAGAAATCTTGCCCTTGTTTTTATGCGTTACCTTCTAAAATGTGGACTTTGAGTTAATCGTCAGATTTGTAGGACTATGGCACTAACTCCCGCCAGTAAGGTGAGCTCCTACTTTTGCTTCCCAGTGACGTTCTGAGCATCTCCTGGCTTTTAGAGGGTGAGAATAGAGTCGGGGAAGAACACTGGGAAGGATGAGGGTGATTTCATCGCCGCCTCTACTCTCCTTCTGGCGCTCCCAGCCCCTGACGGTTCTCACGGTGTCCCAATGGCACTGACGGTGGGAAGGGTGGCTGGGAAGGCAGGGGTGGCGGTGGGGAGGGGCGGGGCACCAACTGTGTGAAGCGGGGAGATTCAGGGTTGACCCTGAGCTGTTAAGCCTCAGAGTGGAGGTGACTTTGGCAGGGAAGGGGGTAAGAAGGGCGCAGGCAGGAGTGACGCAGGAGGACAGGAAGGCTGTTTGGGGGGAGCAGCATTACTCTGAGGTCAGACAGAGTGGTTTTACCCAATTGGATTCCACGTCCGCCTGAAAGAGTTTCGTCACATCTCGAGCGGGCTCGGGGTACAGGCGTGCGTTCATGCAGGCTGCTGCAGAGCTTTGTCGAGTGCATGTTCATCAGCCACACGGCCCTGTGGGTGGTGGGAGTGGGGATGGCCTCGAGGATCCAGCCGCTGCGTGACAGAGGATGGTGGGGAGTTGAGGGGACTTGGGTCCCAGAAATTATCCTAGAAAACTGACATGCACTTAAGCTCTTACCTGAGACTATGTGAGTTGTATTATGTGCCCCATTTTGCGGAGGAGGAAACTGAGGCTCATAGGTAACTTGGCCTAAGTCTCTCGGTTAGCAAGGGTCAGAGTGAGAATTTGAATGCCAGCCTGGCTGATTCATGAGTCCCGGCTGTGTTCAGAGCATTTAGGAGGGCCCTGAGCCTTGGCCCCGGGCAGGGGTGGGAGGGAGGCTGTCACATCATGCCCCCCGCTCCCCACCTCCCCATCCTCTGCCGGCCTCCCCCCTCTGCTATAGATTGGGAACTACCAATGAGTGATGTGAAATAGCCTGCTGACTCACTTCAGACAAGCTGGGTGTGGCCACAGAGAAAAGGGGGCCCCTTTCTTTAGTGAGATCAGTGAGGTGAGCTCTCGTTCTCTGCGGTGGGGTCAAGGATCCGCCCTTGCTTATCAGTGGAAGATGAGCCCAGGGCAAAGAGGGTGGGGGCGTGGCCCCCTCCACAAGGGCGGCCCAGCAGGGGCACCCGTCGGTCGATGGGACCCTAAGCCCCAGCTGTGGTGGTTGGGGTAAAAATAGCTGCACCTTGGATGCCCAAGGAAACAGAACTAAAACTGGGGATGCCCGTGGGGCTTGGACAGGAAGTCCTCCAGATGACACAGGGCTCCCGCTGGGGGTGGGGCTGCTTCCCATGCCTCCTCCCAGAAAACGACTTCAGCTCAGGTCATGATCCCGTGGTTCGTGGGTTCGAGCCCCGCATGGGGCTCTGTGCGGACAGCTCGGAGCCTGGAGCCTGCTTCGGATTCTGTGTCTCCCTCTCTCTTTGCCCCTCCCCTGCTCGTGCTCTGTCTCTCTGAAATAAACATTAAAGAAATTAAGAAAAAGAAAACATCGGATGATTTGGGTTTGGAAGGGCTTTTCTGGTCTATTTATCTTCATGAAGTAGGTAGTATTTCCCCCTTTTGACAAATGTAGAAATAGATGTAGAATTATTACATGGGTTTTTTTTTTGTTTGTTTTTAAAGAGAAATAGCAAAACAGAAACCAGATGTCCGGTGTCCTGGTTCTTAGCCAGCCTCTGTGTACTGTCATCATCCTGATGTTGCAAAGGAGTGTTCTCAGGAAGGCTGTCGTACTGCACTGAGTGAAAAAGGGCCTCTCTCCCCCAGCAGGTGCAGGGTTTGAGAGGAGAGGGACGGGGCAGGGTGAGGGGAGGAGAGAGGGCCAGAGGGGAACGTGGCCCCAGGCCATGGCTGGTCTGCTGTTGAAGTTCAGTCCCTGGAGGAGAGACACCCGGTCAGAGGCCAGCACCACTGCCCTCGGGGGAATGGCCATCAGCAGCCGAGCCCCGGCCCCTGTGGACCTTAGGGTACAAACCAGATGGTTTAAGACCCTGGTAAATGTCCTGGAGGAAATAAATTGTGGCGATAGACCATGGAGATGGGGAGGGTGGGTTTCACAGGACGGTTTGGGAAGGACTTTCTGAGGAGGTGACTTTTGAATTGAGACCAACATGAGGTTGGGGCTGAGGCTGGACAGGTGGGTGGGTAGGGTATCTTCAGGGAAGCGCAGGCACCAGGCCTGGTGGGAGAGGGACCCACCCGAGCTCAGGGACAGAGAGAAGTGTGGCTGGAGCCTCAGAAACGTGGGGCCGCAGCATGCGGGGGTGCAGGTGCACATACATGGGGCAAAGGATGTGTTCTCGCTAACGGGGTCCCGGGACCCCCCAGTACCAGTCCTCCCCAGCTCCTCCCACCGCCACACTCCTAACACAGGGGGTCCCATTTCCCCTTTAGAGAGAAGGTGAAGCTACATGCCGTTTGCTATTACTCAGAATGGTCCCTTGCCACAGTGTACCTCCTGCCACGGTGTGGCCTCCTCTCCTTTCTTCAAGTCCACAGCAGGCCATCGACACAGGACCAGGTACATTATAGGTGTGTGTGTGTATTGTGTGCCCGTGTGTTGGTGATTTCGCTTGAATGGAGCGTTTGAAAACAAAACGAAACTCACGGATAATAACCACAATGGCTCTATTTTGGGGCTCCAGGAGACTGCCCCCTGAGCGGGGTCATTCTCTTTCAGCCAGGAGTCAGGAAAACACAGAAAAGTAGAAAAGGCAACTACCATTAATTAGTTAACTTTACATTTACTTTAAAAAAAAAAAAGAAGAAGGAGAAGAAGAAGAAGAAGAAGAAGAAGAAGAAGCAGCAGCAGCCTGGAGAAATATTGGGAAAGAAATGCATGAAAATATTAAAGCATGGCAAAAATTATTTTACCCATCATTTCATGGCTGCATGATAGTCCATAGAACTGATGAATCATGGTTTATAAAACACGCACCCTACTGTTGAATTTTTAAATTATCTCCAAGTCTTCCATTATTAAAAAAATAAATTTAGTAATTACCCAGCTCTGCGCATCCCCACCCCCGACAGGATTCTCAGAGTCCCAGGAGGGTTTTGCAGGAAACAACACTACTGAATGAGAAAGTATAAATGTTTTCAAAGCTATTGATGCTTATTGCCAAAACGTGAGCCATTTATGCAAGAGCTGCTGGCCGATTTGTTAGTGGCCCCTGCCCACCCCCCACTCCCAGCTGCGGCCAGGGCAGGTGTCCGTGAGCAGGACGGTGGCCCTGCCCCGGCAGAGGTGAAGCAGGGGGGTGGGGTCGAGGCCTGGAGGGGAGCAGGAAGTCCCCATGGACACCGGGACCCCCAGCCAGAGGCTCTGGGAGGCCAGGTCCTTCAGTCTGAGACGGTGCCCCGGGAAGTGTCTGGACAAGAGACGCTGCCCGCAGAGCTGAGTGAAGGTCACACAGTGTCTTGGAGGTGCATGGAAGAGTGTGTACCTGTCCACGGGAACCTCTTGTCCCCACTGCCCGGGCGGGCGTCTCCCAGGAGAATGAAACAAGCATCCAGCCACACACTGAGCAGCGGCCGTGACCTCTTAATGAAAACTCAACCAGACGGTTAGGAATTGTTGACTGGGACCATTTCCTTCATCTGGAGAACGATGGTTTGATCATTTTCCTTTCCCATGAGGGTGGGGCGGAGGCACCGTCCCATTGGGGGATCGGTTCCTGTTCCAGAGACTGTAAAACTTATTCGCGCTCACCCTGAAAACTCAGACTCCGGATGGCAGGACACCACACGCGCCGACATTCTACCATTAAGGGAACATTGGTGTCACATGTACCAGCCCTTGTGAAGCGAGGCTCTGGGTTACTTACCTAAAGCCGTGGAAGTGGAAGGGGGACGCTGAGCGCCACTGTCCTCGCCCCCCACTCATCTGAATTTATCACATGAGCCCATTGGCCAAATTTGTGGAAGCTTCTGTTCATGCGGACAGAGTATTCATAATGGGTGCTCCTGTCCCCCTCCAACTCCTATGTCAGCCCCTACCCCCCAGTGTGATGGAATCTGGCTTCTCAGAGGCAGTTAGGGCTAGATGAGCCCCCCATGATGGGATGAGTGCCTTCACGTGAAGAGGAGGAGAAGAGGCTCCCTCTCCCCCTCCCACTCTCCGTGCCCCCCACCCCCGTCTCTCTCTGTCTTTCCCTTCCTCTCTCTCCCCCGCCTGGTTCCCTGGGAGGAGACAAGCCAGAAAGCCAGCCCTCACCAGACACTGGATCTGGTGGCACCTTGATCTTGAGGACCCAGCCTCCAGAACTGGGACATGGTGCAGGTCTGTGACTTCTGCTGTGGAGCCGAGCAGACAGAGGCATCGCCCTTCACTGCTGCTCTGTCGGCGAGGCGCCCTCTGTCGTCCCCCAGCAGCACCTCGCACCTGCCTGCTGGGAGACCCTTCGAATCTGCAGTCCCAGAGCTCACCACGGAGCCTGGGGGACACCCAGCGGCTTGAGGGTGGGGTCTGTGGCTTATTTTCACTTGTGTGTTTGCTGTGCCTTCCGCCGCGCTCCTGCAATCTTGAATGCATAACTGGGTGCAACTTGTCCTCACAGACCAGGGAGTCCCCAACCCCTACAGGTGCCACTGCCCTGTCATTTGCTCTTTCTGCTCTGTCCAGCGTGGGTGCTCGATGGTGTGAGTGTGTGTGTGTGTGTTCCTGCACAATCGCATCCTTGCTTGAGCACGGGAAGTAGACCCTGTCCCTCTGTCACTAGGTTGTGTCCTTGTGCTAAGTCACAACCTCCCAGCATCCCTGACAGGTAACGCTGACGAGGGGTCTTTTGACCTCGAAGCGCTGTTGAAATGCTCCTTATATTCCTACCCTGAATTGTGCCTCTTCTGCCCACACCCCGCCCCTGTACCTCCTGGGGCTCAGTGGGGCTTCCTCACCCAGCGGGGCAGGGGCAGGGCGGGAGCACAGGAGGAAGCCGGCCGTGGGGAGGCTTCGTCCTGTGGGCCCGCGCTCCGGTGTCAGCAGAGGCCGGTCACCGGGTGGGTCCCCAACACGGACCAATGAGTGCGTGGCTCTGGGCCGGTCCACGAGCACAGGGGCCCCAGGGGCCTCACTGACGCGGGGCTCCAGGCGACCGGTGACCCCTCCCCCCCGCTGTCATCTCCATCTCCGCAGCCGGGCTCCCGCGCCCGACGGCACACCAGCTGGCTGCAGAGAGGCCTTCCTGGCGCTTTGTTCCATGAAGTGTCCTGAACTTCCATCCCACGGGCTTCTCCCTGCAAAGAAAGGCCTCTCACCCTCTTTTTCCAAAAGACTTGGAAAACACTTTCAAACACAGGCAATTTGGGGCCTTTCATTTGGGCATTAAGCTGGGGGGAGGCGTGGGGCATACGATGCAGACTCAGTGCTTGAGAAAACCGCACAGATCACCTTTGTTTTGTGGTCTTATTTCATAAGTCAAGGCAGGGAAATGCCACGGGTGCTACGTCCACGTCCTGCCAGGTGGCATCACCCTTGTCTGGCAGGGGGTGACATTAACCTGCATAGGGCCCGCTCCTGCCACTCACTGAGGTTAGAGATCTTCCAGAAAGCGGCCTCATCTTTTGAGACTCCTGGACAGAGTGCACTGCCTGTTGGAGGTCTGGGGTCGCTGAGCCCGCACCCAGCTGGCCGGTCCTAGAAGTGAATTTGAGCAGGATCGTGGAGGGGGCTTTGGATGGGCACCACACGGAGACCTCGGCAGGTTCAAAGCCGACTGCAAAGCCGACGCTGTTGCTGAGGAGAAATCTGCCCTCTGCTTTCTGGAAAGAGCAGGAAGGGTTCCTGAAACTGGGAAGGGTGATCCCCACCCTGCTCCCACCAGTGGGTGTCAGTTTACCCTCAAAGCCCTAACTGCCATGATTTGGCCTTAGAATTGCGGATTGTGAGGCGCCTGGGGGGCTCAGTCAGTCGAGCATCCGACTTCGGCTCGGGTCATGATCTCGCGGTTCATGGGTTCGAGTCCCCCATCGGGCTCTGTGCTAACAGCTCGGAGCCTGGTGCCTGCTTCTGATTCTGTGTCTCCTTCTCCCTCTGCCTCTCCCTGCCTTGGGCTCTGTCTCTCTGTGTGTCTTTCTCTCAAAAATAAACATTAAAAAAAAAAAAAAGAATTGTGGATTGTGTGATTTGGGCTACAAGTCTCAATTATGTGAATTTGGGTTTTGTATCTCCATTGTTTTATCTGTAAAATGGAACTAATTCAAATCCCCAGGCTCCCAGGAAATCTGGGAAAATGCCACTCTTTTTCTTGAACCGCCTTATTGGCTTTCCATTTTTTTAAATGTTTTCCTTTGAGAGAGAGAGAGAGAGAGAGAGAGAGAGTGAGCTTGAGCAGGGGCAGAGAGAGAGGGAGACACAGAATCCGAAGCGGGCTCCAGGCTCTGAGCTGTCAGCACAGAGCCCGACGCGGGGCTTAAAGCCCTGAACTGCAAGATCATAACCTGAGCCAAAGTTGGACGCTTAACCGACTGAGCCGCCCAGGCACTCCTGGCTTTCTGTGTTATCCTGGAGGATAAAAGCCATGCTCCTTGGATAGTTCAGAGGGTTCCCGTGCCCTCCCTCGCCCCTCTCCCCCACCCCACCCCATGTGCTGTGCACACGGACTTCCTTCCAGATGTTGCAGCAGATCTGGAAGGCACCCGTGTTTGCCTCCCCCCCACACGAGTACCCACCACTCAGTTCCCGGGAGACTCCAGTGGGACAGACCTCTGCGCTTCCCAGCAGCCCGGGCCCCGTCACAGAAGGTCACGACTTCTTATTCTAACACCTGTCTGGTGTCTGTGCTCCGTCTTCTCCCATAGGTCCAGCCTCCAGTCTCAACCCCAGTCCCACACTTTGAGCAGTGCCCAGCATGGGACACCTGCTCAGCGAGCACTAGAGTGAGGACCAGGCGATTTCGGGGGTGCTCCAGTTTTGGGGTCCGGCGATGTTCTCAGCGCCTCTTAGTCGAAGCCTCCCCAGGTTCTTTCCCTGTGCCTTGATCGCTCGATTCTCCCTCTGCTTGAAGTTTCACTTGAGGCTCTCCCAGATTCTTCTTTGCCAAGTCTCTCGGTTCCTAGCTCATTGCCAGCAGGCCACACGGTAACACATGTACCTGGGCATCTGAACCACTGAATAAACCACCACGTACAGAGTTGGGTTCTTCAAACCGCAGGATGAGTGGTTCTCAGTGCTGCCTTTCTCTGTGTATCTGAAGGATAAGATTAGTTCCCAGAAGTGCCAGCACCTTCCTACAGCAGCAATTCTCAGGGAGACTGAAAATAACAAGCCCTTGAAAGGGACTTTCCCAAATCAGGAAATTCTGAACGGATGCCTTCATCCCTTGAGAATTTCTGCTCAGAGTTGTTTTGTTTTATTTTGTTTTGTTTTGTTTTGTTTTGTTTTTTTGGAACGGCATCTGCGTTCGGAATAGATGTATGTTTAGAAGCATCGAGAGGGGGTTAAGTGCCTTCATTTGCTTCGGATACAGGACCCCATATAATGTGTTTGCAAGGGAGAAATATTCTTAATACGATAAAATAATGATATTTGTAATTTTTTAAAAAGTTTTTTAATGTTTTTATTTATTTTTGAGACAGAGAGAGACAGAGCATGAGTGGGTTAGGGGCAGAGAGAGAGGGAGACACAGAATCTGAAACAGGCTCCAGGCTCCGAGCTGTCAGCACAGAGACCGGCACGGGGCTCGAACTCACGAACCATGAGATCGTGACCTGAGCTGAAGTCGGACGCTCAACCGACTGAGCCACCCAGGCGCCCCTGATATTTGTAATTTTTATTTGTTGGTCAATAACTGAATTGTGTTGCCTTTTTCTGGCAGGATTTAAAGTCTGATGCAGCGAAGATATTCTCCAGTCTCTTATGAAGCCTAGTGGCTTCTGCTCACCGCCCCCCCCCCCCCCCCAACATCCCCTCCCACCCTGCTGGCCAGGGGCAGGGTCCCCTCAGGGCTGTGCCCCTAGGACCAGCCTCACCCCGATACACTGGCTCACAACATGCTGGGGGCAACCTGTGTCACCCCGGGCTTTCTCTCCCCCTCGACTGGGAATTTCTCGTTCTTTAAGGTCACTTTTACTGAGGTGTCATATATGTGCATTAGACCTCATCACCTTGAACGTATAATTTGTTGAATCCTGACAAGTGTGTACGATGGTATAATTACCACCACAATCATCATATGGAACGTGTTCATATTTCAGCCGAAATCGGACTGAGCCACCCAGGTGCCCCGGAGTTTGTTTTAAACACTGTTTATAATATTCCCTTTTAAAGAATGTAGGATGTATAATGACAACGTCTCCTTTATTCCTGAACAGTTTGGCAATTTCTTTCTCCTTGCTTTTTCCCAAACAGTCTAACCAGAATTTTACCACTTTTATTTTTTTGTTGGAAAAAATTAGCTTTCAGTTTCATTGATTTTTCTCTACTCATTTTCCTGGATTTTTCTTCTTTGATGTTCATTCTCATGGCTAGTATTTCCTTCTTTTTGCTTATTTTGGATTTATTTTGTCTTCTTTTAGTTTCTTAAGGTAGAATCGGTGATTTGAGATCATATCTTCTTTTCTAATATAAGCACTTAATGCCATAAATGAACTCCGAGTACTGTTTTATCTGTATTCTACACATGGTTTCATTTTAAACCATTTCATTCCGTTTGAAATATTTTCTACTTTAGGGACAGTGTCCTTCAAGCCTTCTCTGTCCTCACTGGTTGTTTTTTCCTTATTGTTGTTCATGTTGAACGTGCTGCTTCATGTTCGAGCAGTTCCTGAAGGCCGTGCTAAAATCTCCAATTATAATTGTGGGCGTATCCATTTCTGTCTTTGTTCTATGCCTATTTGCATAATATATTTCAGATCGGTTAGTAGATTCCCATTAGATGCCTCCTCACTTAGGATTTTTAAAAAGTGAATAACCGCTTTGTCGCGAAATTTCCTTCTTCTTCCCAGTAAATATTCCTTGTTCTGAAATCTGTTTCATCTGACATGATTATAGCCAGTTCAGCTTTCTTTTGATTAGTTTTTTATGACGTTTATTTTTCCTTAATATAGCTGTAATTCAAAGTGAGCTTCTTGGAGCCAGCATTTGGTTAGTTCCACTTTTGAAATGCAAGCTGACGATCTTTGGCTTTACTTTGAGAGTTTAGCCGTGTATCTTCGATGTAGTCACTGATGTGGCTGGGTTTAATTGTACCATCGTTGCTATTTCTTTTCTGTCCCTTCTACTCTTTTTCCTTTTCCTCCTTTAGCTGCCTTCTAATTGATCACTTGAGCATTTTTATGGATCCATTTTTATCCCTGCGACTGATTTATTAGCAATATATTTTTAATTTAGTGCCTTCTCTAAGGTTTATAACATATGGCTTTAACTTATCACGGTCTGCCTTCGCATAATATTGTGCCGTTTCACACCCAGCATAAGACACAATCGCATACTTCCCTTTCCCACCTCTGTCCTTTGTGCCGCTGCTGTTACACATTTTCCTTTAACATGTGATAGTCCTAAAACGTATCCTCAAATTGTTGGAAGTCCTCCCCTCAGAAAGTGGCGTGTAAGCCACCTCCCTTGCGCGTGGCCTGGACTTAGCGACTTTATTCTAGAGATCCAGTGTGTGACTTCTGAGAGCAGCTCATAAAAGGCATTGTAGTCTCTGCTTTGCTTTCTCTCTTGGATTACGCACTCTGAGAGGGGCCAGCTGCCATATTGGACAGACCCTCAAGCTGTCCATGTGGAAAGCCCCAGGTGGAGGGGAACTGAAGCTTCCTGCGACCATCCAGGAGTCCTGAGGTGGCTGACAACAGCGGTGGAAGGCGCCATCTTGGATGCAGATCATCCAGTCCATCAAGCCTCGAGACAACAGCATCCTCTGTCATCTTCACCACAATTTCATGAGAGATCCTGAAGCAGAATCACTCAACTGAGCCACTCCCAAATTCCTGACGCTCCGTAATTGTGAGATAACAAACGTTTGTTATTTTAAGCCAAGTGTTTAGTGTGTAATGACTTATGCATCAACGAATAACTAATATAAACTCACTTTCATTTTTATTGCTTTTGTTTTAAGCCACCAACTTTTAATGATATTATATCAATTATTTCATATTTAACCTTGTGTTTTCCATTTTTTTTTTAAATTTTTTTTTCAAAGTTTATTTATTTTTGGGACAGAGAGAGACAGAGCATGAACGGGGGAGGGGCAGAGAGAGAGGGAGACACAGAATCGGAAACAGGCTCCAGGCTCTGAGCCATCAGCCCAGAGCCTGACGCGGGGCTCGAACTCCCGGACCGCGAGATCGTGACCTGGCTGAAGTCGGACGCTTAACCGACTGCGCCACCCAGGCGCCCCTGTGTTTTCCATTTTTAATGCTCATTCATTTCTGCATATGAAAACTCCCATTGGACATCATTTTTCTTCTACCTGAAGAAGTTCTTTTGATATTTCTTATAGTAAAAGTCTGGTGGCAATGAATTTGCTCAACATTTATTCCTCTAAAAAGCCTTTAATCTCTATTTTTTTTATTTTATTTGGAAATAATTTTTTTCAGTTTATTTATTTGAGAGAGAGAGAGTTTGAGGAAGGGGCAGAGAGAGAGGGAGAGAGAAAGCTAGAGAGTGAGTGGGGGAGGGTGAGAGAGAGAGGAGGGGGGAGAATCCCAAGCAGATTCTCCACTGCCGGTGAGGGGCCACACGAGGGGCTTGATCTCACACAGTGTGAGATCATGACCTGAGCTGAAATCAAGAGTCAGATGCTCAACTGACTAAGCTACCCAGGTGCCCCTATTTGGAAATAATTTTAAAATATTTTTTAAATGTTTATTTATTTTTGAGAGAGAGAGAGAGAGAGAGAGAGCGGGTGGCGGAGGGGCAGAGAGAGAGGGAGACACAGAATCCAAAGCAGGCTCCAGGCTCTAAACTGTCAGCACAGAGCCCGACGTGGGGCTTGAACCCATGAACCGTGAGATCATGACCTGAGCCGAAATCGGCGCTAAACTGCACCACCCAGGCGCCCCTGGAAATAATTTTTAACTCACACAGGATTTTCACATTCACTACAGAGAGTTCGCGTGCACCTTTTACCCCGCTTCTCGGATGACATCTTACATAAGCACAGCACATTTATCAAAACCAAAAAAGCACCATTGTAACAACGCTATTAACTAAACTACAGATTTTACAAGCATTTAACCAATTTTTACATGCACTCATGGGGGTGCACATAATTCCATGAAACTTTATCACATTTGTAGACTAGTGTCACCACCACCATGGGGGCTCTCTGTCTAGTCCCCCTCCTGCGCTGTGACCTGGAAAATACTCCAGGCTGTCATCCAGGGTAACTGTCGGGCTCATATGTTTTCCCTTCTTTCAGGAATCATACTCTTCTGCTGTCAATGTCTAGTATCTGGAAATGATTCTTTTATATATGCTTGTCCAGTTTTCTAGTGAATTTTAGCAGGGAGGTAAGTTGGGTGTCCAATGCTCGTCATGGCTGGAAGTGCACGAATACTCCCTGGGAACATTTACTTGCTCGCTTGACCTTCCAAGTCTCGAGTGATAGTGTTGACCAGCAGTCACACTGCTCTGTTGCGTCAGTGGGAGAGCACTAGCTTGAACTTGGCACTTCCTGTTCTTCACAGGAGCCCATGTTTACGGGAGTATTACCTGCTTACAATGGCTTGCTGGTGTCTCCTGATTTTTTGTGTCAATATCTGTCCCCAAATTGAAATCCATGGTTGTCCTTCACCAGACATCTCCACGTTCCACTCCCTTGCTTCCTGCTGGCTCTTTAATTCTGCCTTTTGATCGGTAGGCTATTTTTACAAACTCTTGCCTTCAGAACGGTTGCTTTTAACATGATCTCAGTCTTGGCTGTCTTGTTACATAAACTTTCTCTATCTAATGCCATTTGTCACCAGGCTCTTACAGAAACCAAATCCTTAGAGAATGTCAGAATTGATGAGACTAAATGTTATGAATGACAGTCATTTGGTTTTGTAGCCAGCAGAGGTAAGTGTTAAAGGTTATTAATTATACAAAAATGCTTCCAGAGAATAGTTAATGTCAAGGCAAACGACCCACTGTGGTGAGACGGTCAGGCTTGAGGATGGTCATGAGGGAAAGAGAGTCACCACGTTTCCCTCAATTTTAGCTGAAGTTGCTGATGAGCAGAATGAACAAATTATTAGAGATACATTTACTGTTTGTAAGCCTGGGTCTGTATGGCTCCGAGAAAGTCCTTTTTTCTTTGTGTTTGCTTTGCTGATGATAACTCAGGAATTGCCTAGGCTACAGGTTTATTGTGGTTGTGAGTATTGACGGAGTGGCTTGAAAAATACCTTGAAAAAAGAACAAAGGTTCCTATGGTGGAAGAAGGTAGTTATAAATACCAGCTGAAGCAGGTGTGAGCAAAATACCTTCATAGGAACACCTAGATGGACAGTGTTCTCTTGAACAACAGAACTGTAGCTAAGTGGACATCAAAGGGCCAAGCAGTCCGATGCACCCCCTTATGAACTTGGCAGCAAACTCCTTAAGCCATAGTCAACCTCTCAAGAGAGATGACCACAAAGTTGTACTTCTGCCCGACATGATAACTGTCTTGTGTACAACCAAAACAAGCTCACCCTTCCCCAGAAGAGGATGGAGAGTTCTTGGGTGAAGCCCACTCTACTCCCTTGATATCCTGTAAATACTATGATGTAAAGTTAACTCCTATGGGTACATCTTGTGTTAAATGATAAGAAAATAACAGAAGGAAACAAAGAAAATATTGGAATGACATATATACAAACATACTCATAGCAAAATAAGGAAGGCATTCTTTTTGCTAGTGCAGTCCTTGTATCTGCCACTGGTTATCTGCAACTGGCTGTAGCTGGTACTTATAACTACCTCTCCCACTACCCATTCCATATTGCCTTTCACCTCAGCAAGCACTTCAGCTGGTCACGGTTCTTTGCCTGGTGAAGTGTTCTAAACCTGCAGCATCTGGTCTATCAACAGTCCACCCAGAATTGGATGGCTGTAGTTTTCCATTGACTTAAATCAAAGGACATGATAGTACTAAGTGAGGCACATATTACAGATGTACTCTTCTTTCCTTCTGTTGTGTGGTATCTACCACATTTCCCCTTGGTAATCAAGGTCATTGACCCCCAGTCAATATCATAACCTTCTTTGCTCATTGATTCAGAGGGTTGAGGAGCCCCAAGCGGCTGGGTGGCAATGTCTACACTTAGTTCAGTGGAATCATTGTCTTTTCCTTTTGATTGGAGCAATCTTTCATTTGGAACTAAGACCTCTAGATGAGCAGAACTTAAGGTCACAAGGATCGGAAGCAAAAATGTTGCATGCATCACTGCCGTTAATGCATGGAGCCGCTCTTATTTTCCTGCCTTGATTCTAGGACATGTGAATCCTGGTCATGGGAGAAACAGCATCATATGTTAGATGAAGCTTCAGAATATATACAGTCTTTTGGAGAACCTTGTCTCCACCCTGCAAGGTACTGCCATCTGGCCAGTGCTTTAACTGAGTCTTCAAAAGTCCATCCCATTGTTCTATCAAGCCAGCTGCTTGAGGAGGGTGGGGAATATGGTAAGAGCAGTGGATGAGCATGAGCCCATTACCACACTTTATTTTCTGTGAAGTGAGTTCCTTGACCAGAAGTAATGCTGTGTGGAATACCATGACAATGGATACGGCATTCTGTAAGTCCATAGATGGTAGTTTTGGCAGAAGCACTATACACACAGAAGCAAATATGTATCTAGAGTAAGTGCCTTTTCTAGTAAGAACAAAATGCTGCCTTCTCCAGGATGGAAGGGGTCCAGTGCAATCAAACTGCCACCAGGTAGCTGGCTGATCACCCAGGGAATGGTGCCATATTCGTGGCTCAGTGTTGGTCTCTGCTGCTGGCAGATGGGGCATGCAGTGATTATGATTATGGTATTTAATCACATCTACAAAATACTTTTACAAAAATACCTAGATTAAAGTTTGATTAACTAGGGACTGTCATCCAACCAAAGTAATACATCAAAAGACCATCACAGTCTAAATCCAGATTCTTGGATATCACCTCATATCTGCTAAATAAAGATTATTTTCCATGCTTGGCTTAAAACTCCAGTTTTAAAAATGCCCCCTCCCCCACTAGTTTTCATGCAGGAATCCTGACAGAGGTCTGTGGCAGGGGTTTGAGATCTGCAAATGCAGAATGGGGAAAGAAGGACCTTTCCGGTCAGAAGAAACATCGTGTCCTTGTTTTAGCTTGTAGAACTGATATGATGGTTTCAAAAGTTTTGCATGGGTGTATATGTGTGTGTGTATTTTATTATTGGGAACAGGACAGAATGGACCCTGCCAACACTTTGTGGTGTGCTTTGGATCTTTTGGCCAGTGCTCAAGAACCTTAGGAGAGAAGAAATGAAGGATGATGTGTGGGTCAGGCAGGATCCATTAAGCCTGGAGCTTCAGAGCAATAAAGTATGTGGTTGGCATAAGCCGAGGAATGTGATACACCAGAGACAGAATGAGCGAAGGGCCCAAAGCCCAGTCAACATTTCCTTCAAATTAAAATACCCAAATGCACTTACTCAAGTGAACCAGCGTGATCTCATGATTTTTAGGGTTGTTTTCTGCTTTTTTTTCTCTCTTCCACTTAACTGGTGTAGGGATGGGGCCGCACTGAGGAAAGGCAGAGGTTTTTGAAAGCTTGTGGTTGTTTTTGAGGACCTAGCCCCACATCTACAACTCCTGCAAGTTCAATTCTAATCTTACTTCCTCTATGAAACCCTCCTTAGTAACTCAGCATTTTCCTTCTCTAAATTGTTGGGTCACAAGGTAGGAAGTATTATTTTCTTATTGCTGGTCTTGACATCAGGCCTGAAAGGATAATGTATGGTTTTGAACATGTACTGTGTTCCTAATATTTGTTGAGAGGCTACTTGTCAGAAACAGGGGCGGAGGGAAGTGGTTTTTGTTCTTTGGTGATAAATGAAATCATCGAATTGACGATGCATTTTCTGATGGTCACCCATGTATTAATGAGGCCCCTTTGAGAAATCTGTTCTCAGTGAGGCAGGCATTGATTCAGAATTGGAATCACGGGAGTGAGTTCAAGGTTTGGGCGTGCAAAGTGAGTGTTCATTTCTGTGTTCTGGGAATACCGTAGAGTAACTTCACGTGGAAAACTTTCACCACCCGGAAATGCTGGTCGCGTTTATCAGACATTTTCTAAAAAGTACGGGAAGTTGAGTCATTCAATACGTGTATTACTGTGTACCAAGCTGGGGGGGGGGAGTGAGGAACCACATATGGTTCTACATAAAGAAATATATGGAATAAATGAACACCAAAACCAGGGTGGTGGTTTCTTGGGGCATTGCCACGGTGAAGCAGAGTAAGGAAGAGTAATTTGAGAAGAGTCTTTATTTCCATAGCTGGGGGATAAGTTCATGGGTGTTTAATACATATTAATATGTTGTTCATACGTTTTGTAAATTCAGGAACATGTAATGAGATCACATTCTTTACGGTCAACTGGACAGCTCTAGAAATATGGGTATTTTTCTGACACATGGTATGTATATATGTACGTATGTATGTGTATGTATATTTAGAGGGTTGAACATCACCTGTAGGAAAATGCAGGAGCCTGACCCTTTATTAAGCTGCTAATGTCCTACTGATGCTTGTTAGGGTCACCCCAAAAAGCTAAGGACAAGGAGTTTTATCTTCTGCTCCTTCCATCCCTAGGGAAAAGGCAGCATTTTTTAAATTGAAAGGTGCCAACCCAATTAATTTGACGGGTAACTGAAAGAGCTACTAGCTTTGAGTAGAGCCCAGGGCAAGTCTCCCAATTAGTCCCGGCCCCTGTGCAAGAAGCCCAGCCTTCACGTTACGACAGCAGATCCAATGGTACTTAAAGTGTCTGAAACATCCGGGGTGGTGTACGGAGCCCGCGGGAAGTCCCCAGGCGCACGGAGGAAATCTCCGGCCTCTTTTGCAGGAGTGGCTTCCAGCTTCCTTCCAGGCTGACCGTGGACACCAGATAACCCGACGTGCTCTTCAAGGACCCGTAGCAGGGCGTAGCCTGGGCTTGTCCAATAGCTCCCTGTCCCCAAATGGAAATGACATTTGTGGCACCTGTGGGGGCAGGGTCAAAAGGTGGGAGCAGTTGGCAAGAAAACCTCTCTCATAAACAGAGTGTCCGGTCCTGGCTCGCTGCTCCCACCCAGGAACATCCCCCCCTGGGAGAAGTCACTTGCGGACTTTGGCCGCCCAGCGTGGGAGGGCTCTGCACGACACGCTGGCCTCAGCAAGCAGTGGCTGCTGTGGGCTTGTCACTCTCTGAAGAGCCGAGGAGGAGGGGGACTTGGCCTCTCCTATCATCCAAGGGCCTCCCATCTCATACTTACCATCAAATCCCAAACTGTTTGGTCTTTATCAAGGGCTTTTCTTTACAGCAAAAGAAGTGAGGTGCTGAGCGGGTGCTCATGGGGTCCCTGATCTTATGAAATGGCCTGTCACCCAGAAGCTGTTGACCTAACAGTAATAGCTTGCCTGTTAGAAACTTAGATATGATGCCAAGGAGACGTTCCCCTGTAAGTTAGGTTCTGTCCCCCCGGAATGTCCCATAAACCCAGAGACAGTGACACAGGGACTAACATGTAGTAATGTTTTTCTATCACAGCCAGGATATACTGGTCTAGGAATCAAATGACAAACCTTAGGGCTGGATCCTGACAGTTACATCTGAGGACCCACTGGCAGTGAATTTTTATTTCCTGCTCCACCGACTAGGGACTTTGCTGAACTCGAGATTTTAGAAACTAAACGAGAAAGTAATGGTTCTTTTTGTTTGGAGCCTGAGACTAACACCTGGCAATTTGAGGACCCTCATCGCTGGGTGAACGGGACACGAGGGAGATTTAATTCCAGTGATGAAGGGAAGGGGGATGCCACTAAATAATGGAGGCAGGGAAGACTGGGGCTGAGACTCACCCTTCTGGGAAATGACCCCACGTCCCAATCAGCGATGGAAAACGGCAGTGAAGTTTAGAGAGTTTGAAACGAGGGTGCTGGCGCTTTCTCTTTCATTTTCCCTTGGGCCCAGAATTTCTTGCCGCCTATTATATAGCAGATCAGGGGCGTGCGCACAGAGCTGACATGGAGAATAAAGATACCTTACATTCTTGAGCGGCTCATGAATAGACACAGGGCTGCAGCACAAGGCCGCACCATGCCTGCATGGACCCCTCCCAGTGCCGCTCCCACTAGCCTGTTCAAAAGCAGCTCTTGGATTTACTACTGGAGCCGTGGAAGAGCTCCAGACTCCCTCATTTGTAAATGTGGCAAGTGCTGTTTACATCAGGAGACTGCCGGAAGGATTGATGGAGAACCTATGTTAAAATGCCTAGCATAAGTAGACCATCAATAATTATTCATTTCTCATTCCAAGACTTTTATTTCTTTCACTGCACCGTGATAAATTTACCTGGGCTGAAGAATTTCAAATAGTTGGGGAGTGTTTCCATAAAAATTTTTTCAACACTTACTCATTTTTGAGAGACAGAGTGTGGGCGGGGGAGGGGCAGAGGGGGAGGGGGAGACACAGAATCCAAAGCAGGCTCCAGGCCCCGGGCTGTCAGCACAGAGCAGCACAGAGCCCGACACGGGGCTCGAACCCACGAACCGTGAGATCATGACCTGAGCCGAAGTCAGATGCTTAACCGACTGAGCCATCCAGGCAACCCCAGGAAGTGTTTCTATAAAGGAGGTAGAACAGAAAAGAGTATTTAAAGGTTTAATAACTGATTTGGTTGTTCTCACATTCTTCCCGTTTTAGAGGAAAGGGCCGGTCAGTCATCATTTCTTTCCAATTGCCCTTCATGCCACGCTGCGCCCGTGAACGCAGTTTGGGTAATTAATGCAGTAGATCTGATCGCATTGATGCCACAGAGTACAAGAAATAATTAAAACGTTAACAAAGCAATGACGGGGTCTTTGGCGAGTGTGGTGCTGAATCTCAGAAATAAGTCAAAACGCCATTACGTCATCACACTTTTCCCAGAAACGGGACTCAGACAAATGAGAGACCAAAATGTTCCAGGGAATGGAAAAGAGAACATCTTCCCTCTAGAGAATCACACACGGTGCGGGGAGGAAGATGACAGTGTCCCTGCTCTATCCTGTTAGGCTCTTGTACAAACTTGAACTCTCCTAGTTCAAACTTGGCAGCCTCTGGGTTGTCGGTAGATCCGTTGTGATCTGTGACCTTGGCTTCAATTCAGGGGTCAAAGAGGTCGTTACACTCCTTGCTCCAATGTCGGTGCCAAGCTCTGTTCTCCAAACTAATTTGCCATCAGGATAGCTACTATCAGATTTCCCATTTGGCTCAGTTGTTTGTATTTATATTTTAGCAGCCAGACCTCTGCAGGGGAAGAGGGAGGGGACTGGCAAATGGGAGGATCTGGGATCCAAATCCAATGTTCCCTCCAGCGTCCTGGAATATTACCGCCGGAAGGAATTGAGAGTCATTACATAATATTGATGAGAAAAATTAAGATCAGCTAGATGAATTAAATGACTCAAGGTCACTCAGCATGTCAATGCAAGAGACACAAGGAGGGCTCAGGATGTAGCCCAGCTTAATGGCCTTGTCCCTAAATCATGCTGCTATGACTCTGGACCATATGCTATTGTTCTGGTCTTTTCTCTGGATCAAAAAATGTGCATATTTTCCAACACTTTATTTGTCTCCTTTGCCAGGGGTAAGCATCCTGATTACTATCTGTTGATCATGCTCCCATTTGCTAATGCTCCTTAATCTTGTGGCCTTACAGAGAGGCCCTACCTCAGATGCACAGTTGCCTAATGAGAGGAACCCAGGATGATTCTTCTTAGTCTGGATGATATACTTCCACTGATACCATCTAAGGGCAGATTAGATTTTGTGGTTGTTGGTTAACATTCAGCTAAATGTCAACCAAATCCCACATGTCTACTTGTGCCTTTATAACTCTAGAGAAGCAGAGCAGTTCTCAACTTGAACATTGACGCTTGAAGTGATAACATTTTATCTTGATGTTAATAATAATGGAACGATAACATAAGGCAACAATTATTCTTCACTATGTTCTCAGAACGTTAAACATCATGCTTTAGAAGTATTAACTCACTCCATCTTCACAATAATCTCTTGAGTTGGCAACCATTATTTTCCCTAAGTACAGATGAGGGAACTGGGGCCAGGCAAGGCAAATGCGTGTTCAAGGTCACCCAACCTGGAAGGACCAGTTGCCCTGCATGGCTCTGGGAAATGGTGGATCTACCTAAATTTTATTAATGAGGTGGGAATTGAACCACTGAGCAAGAACCCTGCAAGGTCACAAATGAAGGCTTACAATAATTGGTAATACAGAATCGAGGTTAGTGGATTCCAAGTCTGTCACCTCCATTGACTACATGGACAAGAAGGACTCGTAAGATACCAGGCGGTGTGTTGAGTGCTGGGGACTGGAGTGCTGTCTCTCTCTTACCTCCCAGCCAGTGAGGGCACACGCTTGCACTGTTACGTTATGCTTTGGATGTGTTTCAAAGCAGCATGTGTTATGTGAGTTTTGAGATGTTTTGGTGCACCATAGATATTAGCTCATTTGAAGACAGGCAGAAGAGAGAAAACAGGGTGGAGGGTTGTCAAAACAGGACATCTTCTTCCTTACCCAGAGGAGCGAGTCAGGGAGAGTGCCTGTCTGTCTGAGGTGGACAGTAGAACAGAAAGAGGAAAAGTGTAGGAGAGCATTCTGTGCCCAAGCTTTGAATGCAGTGGCATCACCCATTTTCAAGTGTGGTCCATTAAGTGTCAGGTGGTGGCCAATCACACTGGCCACTCTTCCCTAAGAAGGCCAGGGTGAGGGGATGGAGAGAACAAGGCAGTGGGAAGGAGAGTAAATCTTCCCTTCTCAGAAGCTCACTCTGTAGCAACAGTAGAGGAAAGACAGCCGACCTGAGCTGAGCTCCCCATGGGCTCCCGCAGAAACCAGGAACGAGACGATGAGGCAGTCTGTCTACTCTCTCCTGGGGAGCCTGGACTATCTTCTAGACTTCTGGGGCCCTCCGTGGTCCGTGGAGGGGGCCTCAGTATTAGAAATATCTGTCAAGAATCCTTACATCAGGTTGTTGGATGTCAGTACCAATGCAGAGTCCAGCAGATCGTTCCCCACGCAGGGTTGGGCGAGGACTTCAGCTTTAGTTCCCTCAGCATGAAGCCCCTCGAGTGATCTGGAATCAAGGCGGCCAGTTTCCTGACTGAATATCATAAACGCTTTTCACTGTCTTCTTGCTCTGTGGTTACGGTCTCCATGGAGCTGTCTTGTGAGTGCCTGTTTCTATTGTCATAAAACCATAATTTACAATCGCCACCAAATTAGGTATTCCTGTGATTATTACTGGAATTGGTCACCCTTGAAATAATATGGAGAAAGTAGCCGGTGGTTAAAAAGCATGTTTCCTATTTATAATTTGAATAGCTTATTTGTCTTCCCCTAATTAGCCCTGGAACCCTCAGTTCTTGGACTCCAGGAAATATCTGGTTCACAGGGTTAAATAACAATTTTTTAGGGCCTTTATTAGCTTTCCTTTTTCCTCCTCCTCCTCCTCCTCCTCCTCCTCCCCCTTCCCCTTCCCCTCCTCCTCCTCCTCCTCTTTCCCCTTCTCCTCCTCCTCCTCTTCCTCCTCCTCCACCTCCTCCTCCTCCTCCACCTCCTCCTCCTCCTCCTCCACCTCCTCCACCTCCTCCTCCTCCTCCACCTCCTCCTCCTCCTCCTCCTCCACCTCCTCCTCCTCCTCCTCCCCCTTCCCCTTCTCCTCCTCCTCCTCCTCCTCTTTCCCCTTCTCCTCCTCCTCCTCTTCCTCCTCCTCCTCCTCCTCCTCCTCTTTCCCCTTCTCCTCCTCCTCCTCTTCCTCCTCCTCCACCTCCTCCTCCTCCTCCTCCACCTCCTCCTCCTCCTCCTCCTCCACCTCCTCCTCCTCTTCCTCTTCCTCCTCCTCCTCCACCTCCTCCTCCTCCTCCTCCTCCACCTCCTCCTCCTCCTCCTCCACCACCTCCTCCTCCTCCTCCTCCTCCCCCTTCCCCTTCTCCTCCTCCTCCTCCTCCTCTTTCCCCTTCTCCTCCTCCTCCTCTTCCTCCTCCTCCACCTCCTCCTCCTCCTCCTCCACCTCCTCCTCCTCCTCCTCCACCTCCTCCTCCTCTTCCTCCTCCTCCTCCTCCTCCACCTCCACCTCCTCCTCCTCCTCCTTCCCCTTCCCCTTCTCCTTCTCTTTCTCCTTCTCCTTCTCCTCCTCCTCCTCCTCCTCTTCCTCCTCCTCCCCCTTCCCCTTCCCCTCCTCCTCCTCCTCCTCTTTCCCCTTCTCCTCCTCCTCTTCCTCCTCCTCCTCCTCCTTTCCCTTCCCCTTCCCCTTATCCTCCTCCTCTTCCTCCTCCTCCTCCTCCTCCCCCTTCCCGTCCTCCTCCTCCTCCTCCTCCTCCCCCTTCCCCTCCTCCTCCTCCTCCTCCTCCTCCCCCTTCCCCTCCTCCTCCTCCTCTTCCTCCCCCTTCCCCTCCTCTTCCTCCTCTTCCTCCTCCTCCCCCTTCCCCTCCTCCTCCTCCTCCTCCTCCTCCTCCTCCTCCCCCTTCTTCTCCTTCTCCTTCTCCTCCTCCTCCTTCTTCTTCTTTAAATTTTGACAGGGAATAAAATGAACCTGCTAATTAGTTTTCTCTTCCTGACTTGCATTATCTTATTGCTTTAATTTGTCTCCAATGAGACCAGCCAGAGGTGTCAAGCCCACATTACGTCTCGAGACCCAATATTCAAAAAACCTTTAAGATGATAAGCAGTTTAGGTGGCGTTTCGGCCAATGGCATAAACTTAGCCAGGTGAGTGGCCTTGCTCACCTCATGTGCACAAGGACAAGATGGGGGTATTTATGTCTAGACTCCCTCCACCTACAGCTTCTAAGAACTGACTCTCCCAGACTTGCCTGGAACACCTGTTTACAAAATGGCCTAGAGAGTCCAAAGTAGAATCAGGGACGAGGCCTAGTTTCCATGTATTGCGATTAACAAGCACCACCAGGTGGCTCTTATCAGGGAAATTCTAGAAACCTTGATCCAGGAAGATGATTCGAGGCTAGGTGATGCTTTTGACAGTAGAGTTCAAGAACTACTGCCTGAGAAGAAAGTGGTAATAACTACAAGCCTATAGATAAGTCAGTTCTAGATCTAATCTACTATAATAAGATTTTTTACCACCACACACAACCTTTTTTTCTACCTGGAAGCATAAAATATTAGCCACTTATAGCTGGAAGACCATCTTCTAGGTCATTTAATCCATTCTCAATGGATTAAATAGTAGATTAAACTATGGATTAAATGGTAGATTAATCTCAATGGATTAAATAGTAGAAACTCTTTCTAAGAAAAAAAAAAAAAATCTCGCCATGATCCTCTCCCCCAAGTAAAAGGTCCGCCATCTCCAGTTGAGAAAATCAGAGCTGGCTTAATGATTCCGAAATCATCAGACCAACTGAAGTAGTTTATATAAGATGTAGATGCTGGGGCCTCATCAGATACCCACTGAATCATGATATTCAAGGATGGGGCTTGGGGATCTGATTTTTAACACAGAAGAATGAGATAATCAGTCAACTTCAAGAACCACTGATCTCTTCCACTCTTGTTCAACAGATGAGTGAACTCAGCAATAGAGTCAAAGTGACTCACCAAATCAAATTTGTGGGAGGCCTTCAACTTGTCAGCTGAAGTCTGCTTTGTGTGAATCACATATAAATTCTCTTGCTTCTCAACAAGTCTGCTGGGGTGGTCCCATCACCCTGAGTATGAGAAAAAATTTGGAGGTTAGAGAAATTCACTTAGCAATGATTCAAATCATTCATCAACACTGCCATCCATCACCTCTCCCTATGTGTCAATCAAGATCAGTTCTCAGACAATGGATTGTAATCTCTAACCACAGGAAAAAGGCAAGGATTGGGGCAGGGGAGGACGAAGAGTAAGACTGGTTTAGTGGGTTAATAATGAAGTCCTCAGAACAAGTCAACAGGAAAATGCAGTGTGGGCAACTCATAAACCACTAACACCTAGGTTTGTCGTTGTTTTCTTTTTCTACAATTAGAGTAGCTAGCTTCCAAAATGATTCTAACAATTTCCATTTCCTGCTATCCATTCCCCCACCTGCCATATTGAATAGGGATGACCAGTAAACAAGAGGGTATTGTGGAGGTGATGGGTTGGGATTTCCAAGAGGGCATTGTGGCTTCTTCTTTGCTCTCTCTTGGATCACTGCTCTGGGGAAAACCAGCCACAACATTGTGAGGACATTTAAGATGTCCTGTGGAGAGGTCCTCATTGTGAGAAACCTAGGCCTTCCACCAACAGTCACCATGGCTGGCCAGGTATGTGAGTGCACCATCTTGGAAGTGCCTTCACATGATTCAACTGACAGCAACTTGTGATGGTCCTTGTGCCACAAAGCCCCAGTGAACTGTGGGATAATAAACATTCATTGCTTTAAGTCTGAGCTTTAGGGTAGTTTGTTATGCAGTAATAGATAAATTACACAAGTCTATTGAGTGATTATCCCATGGATATGAGACAGTTGTTACATTTGCTAAGATAGCATCATGATTCGTTCGTGTTGAAGAGCCAGGAGAAGCCCGGTCAAGGAGGGACACAGGCTGAAAAGTCAAGGCGAGGGAGGCACACTACCAACAGCGAGGAGACTTTCTTCATGGCATTTCATATCATCTTTTATGATTGTAAGGAGTGCATGAAATACCAATTTAAAAGGAAGAGTGCGAGTGAGAGCAAGAGAGAGTGTCCCTCTCCCTGGGGGAAGCAACTTTAAATTCATTTTCTTTCTTTCTCTGGTCTAAGCCACAAAACCCTCCCTTTTGTGAATCAAATGTGACCCTGCTATTACTGTAGGGTGGTAAGGAGAACCCTGTGCTATCTGAACAGACTGGAAAAGTGTGTTTTTCGTCCAGCGGCAGAGAGCCAGACATCAGACAGGATAACACCTTGCTAACAAGGAACAGAGTTCGGTCACTGCCCAGAGCTCACTTCTTCCAACCAGTCGCCAAAAAGTGACTTCAAATCCTTTGCCACATCTTGTTAACTTTTTTTTTTACTATATTAATAGTAATTACTATTCTGTTTTGTAATTTTTATTATTATTACTATTGCTGCCATAAGGAGCTATCAAAGACTTGGTGGCTTAAACCAGCACAGACTTACTTTCTTATCATCCTGAAGCCCAGAGTCCTACATGGCTGTGTACAGTCCTGGGTTCCCTAGGGTGGGATCTGTTTCCTGGCCCTTTTTCAGCTCCTAGAGGCACCTACACTTCTTGGCTTGTGGCCCCTTCTTTCACCCTCAAAGCTCCAGTGTTGCATGTCTTGGACCACACCTGGGAACAAGTCTCTGCTTTTAAAGACTCTGGTGATTACATTGAGCCCACCTGGATAATGAATCCAGGCTACTCTCCCATCTCCATATCCTTAACCGCATGTTATGGCATGTAAGACAACATCATCATAGGTTCCAGGGGTTAGAAACTAGACATCTTGGGGGTAATCATTCTGCCCTCTACAGGTGTTTTTCTTTTAACTGGAAAACTGTTAATGATAGAGTATTAATCAAGCTATCTCCTTTGGGGACCATCTCCTTCCTCCAAAGGTAAATCCATGGTCTTATCTCAAGCTGTTCATTCTCCTGCTGGGGAGGGGGGGGGATGTGTCATGACTGGTGCTTGAAAGGGGGTGGCAGAAGGCAGCTGGGAGTTGACATGCAGCTGTCTTCTCTTTCCCCATCACCCCCATCAATGGCATCTGCTGTTCCCAGTTACTCCACTGCAGTTTCCCCCAAGAATCACCCTTCTGTGTCCCATGTATTTGAGGAAAGGTGTCCTGAGATCAAACTGTTCTTTGTACAGACCGCTCCATGCCCCCCCCCTTGTTTATCCTGAGATCCTTGCCCTCTCCTTTGGAGCAGCTCCAGGATTCCTTGCAGAAGCTGACCTGCTTCCTTTTGACTTTCCACTTAGCTTTCCTCTGTGTGGACACTTGGGTTTCCTCTGCCTTCATTCTTCTGCCCACTTTTTATTAGCCACAATTTCTTATTGTGTTATTTATTTATTTATTTATTTATTTATTTATTTATTTATTTTTTCAACGTTTTATTTATTTTTGGGACAGAGAGAGACAGAGCATGAACGGGAGAGGGGCAGAGAGAGAGGGACACACAGAATCGGAAACAGGCTCCAGGCTCTGAGCCATCAGCCCAGAGCCTGACACGGGGCTCGAACTCCCGGACCGCGAGATCGTGACCTGGCTGAAGTCGGACGCTTAACCAACTGCGCCACCCAGGCGCCCCTATTTTTTAAAAAAATTTTTAAATGTTTATTTTTGAGAGAGAGACAGGAAACAAATGGAGAAGGGGCAGAGACACACACACACACACACACACACACACACACACACAGATTCTGAAGCAGGCTCCAGGCTCTGAGCTGTCAGCACAGAGCCCGATGTGGGGCTTGAACCCACGAACCATGAGATCATGACCTGAGCCAAAGTTGGATCCTTAACCACCTGAGACACCCAGGTGCCCCTTATTTTGTTATTTATGATCTTATATTGTATTCTCTTTTATCTGTGGGTTTATGATGGCTTTATTCCTTTACTGACATTTTGGGGCAGAGTGAAATAAAGACATGCCAACCCAGCATGCGTACTTAGGAGTTTTGTGTACTCTTAAACTCAAAAGCAGGGAGGTAATAGGTGAGGAACAAGGGCTGTCAACAGACTGTGGTTCTCAGCCCAGCTCCTTCCTGCCTTGTCCTAAAACCCTGTGTAGGAATGATGTTGGCTGTCATATCTGCATCTAGCCTCACCTCCCTGGTGCCACTTAGCATCTCTGAGTTCATGTCTTCCCCTTGGACAAAACCCTTCTGGAGCTTCCCATCAGCCTTGTGCTAAAACCCCCATCTTTAATGTGGCCTTGGAGGCTCTACATGGCTTGCCTTCTGTCATCTCTCACTTCCTCTAGTGTGATCCACCCACTTGTGTGTTCTGTTCCTGCATCACGGGGTTTGTTTTGGCTCCTCCCAGGTCCCCCTCTTCCCGGACCCTTCCCGCTCGGCTTCTGGTCAACTCCTAGTTATCCTTCCTGCCCCTTTGCAATGCCCGTTCTGACCACCGAGTCCAAGTCAGGATCACTGACCATCATGCTTTATAAAGGAAAATGGGAGTTGGCAAAGGGGTGTCAGAAAGCAGTCAGTGTCCGCCTCACTGGTAATCAGTGTGGCAGAGGCCATGGCTGATCCACTCACTCATGTGTGCACCCCAGCCCCTGGCACAGGATTTAGCACATAGCGATCAATAAGTTGTATGTTCTGGACACGATTGGCCATTTCCTCACCTGTAAGTGGGTGGCTGTGGGGCTGAGTCAGAGGCAGATATAAAATGCTTTGGAGCATTACACGTGCAATAGCATGCGAAGCAATGTTCATAGTCTCAGATGCTCAGGAATTCGGACCATGGAAATCTTCCTTGCTCCTTGTCTCCTGTTTCTCATCGATGTCCTCTGTGACTCTTCAGCAGAAAACAAAGGAGCAGAGGGCAAAAGAACAGAATATGTCACTTCACTTGTTCATCTTTCCAGAAGGCCCGGATATGCGGGACTATGGTTCTCTGAGAGTGAGAACCCAAATGCTGTTGCTCAGCCCAGAGCCCGACTCGGGAAGTTGTCCAATGGCATGAACAGCCATCCCCTTGCTGGCCTCCTGGCTTGAGGGAGAACATCATCCTCCATTTTTCTCCATTGTCACAGGATCCAACAAGGTCCCTCACCATCTGCTATCTGAGCACACCGCAGACTGAATTAGTGGTTTCTCCTCAGAAGGCTGCCTCAGCTCAGCCAGTGCTATAACTGGGAACCAGGGAAGTCCCTCAGACTGGATCATGTTCTGATTCTTGCCTTTTGGGAAATAATTGGAGAGGAAACATTTGGCCTGAGTTCCAATTCACCCTACGTGGAGCCAGGGGCATGCATGAGGGATAGACAGGAGCCTCATACCATAGTTGGGTGCTGACCCACATGCAGGGATGATGAACTAAGCACAGGAAGCCATCCAGCCAATAAAACAGGGCCTTTCTCATTTTCCTTTGTAAAGACATTTGTTTGGACAGATGGTTTCTACCAGGTAGCGTTAAGAAGTCCATTTAGTATGGGCTGCCTGATGCCATTAATTTATTAACTATTGCCATTTTTAAGTTTTTTTTTAATCAGTGTAGTTTCCTTTCTTTTAACCTTTTTATTCTGAAATAACTTTAGACTTACAGAGAATTCCAAAAATAATAGAGTTTCCATATACTTTATGTCTGGCTTCCCCTTCAGTCAATATCGTAGATAATCATAGAGCAGTTCTCAAAACTAAGAAACTAAGAAACTAAGGAACACAGAATTTACTTGGATTTCACCAGGTGTTTCCACTAGTATCCTTTGTTCGGTCTCCTTACAGTCTGTGACGGCTCCTCAGTATCTCCTTGGCTTCCCTGCCCTTGCTACTTTGGAAGAATACTGCTGAGGTATTTGAGTTTTTCTGAGGTTTCTCACGATCAGACTGAGACTATGTCTCAGTAAGAATGATAGCACCGAGGCGACATGTCCTTCTCAGGAAACCTCATCAGATGGCACAATATGTTGAAATATGTTATTGGCAATGTTAGACTTGGTCCCTTGGCCAAAGTGGTACCTGCCATGATTCTCTGCAATGAAGTCAGTCTTTTATCCCAAGTATTTTGGGGAAGATACTTTGGGATTCTGCAGATATCCAGTTTCAGCATGAACTTTCACTCGTGAATGTTTGCCTCTACCAGTGGATATTGCCTGTACCAATATTACTGTGTTGTTCTACTGGTGACTTCTTGTTTCTTTCTTTCTACGTTTATTAATTAGAGTTCCGCTGTAAGGAAGGACTTCCACTTCATTTATCTCTTTGTTTGTCCAGTCATCTATTTCATCAGTGTGAATGCATGGATATTCATTTCTTCTTTGAGTTATACACCAGTACTGTTGTTATTTTTTATTTTACTTATTTAACTTATTTATTTTACTTGTGTATGTGGTCAACTTGTTCTGGCTCTGGCCTTTGGGAGCTTTTCAGGCTGGTTCTGTCCCCTTACAGGATGTGCTTTTTGTTCATTGCTTCCCCATTTTCCAGCTCTGCAAGACACTCCAGGCTCCTCTTGTATTTTTTTTGTTTCAGTCTTGGAATCAACCACTTCAGCCAAAGAGCCTTTGTTCCATTTTTGTTTTGGGTATTTTTCATTTTTGTCTCTGTCTTTGTTTCTGGTGGGGGGTTAGTGTTGTTTTTTTGTTTTGTTTTTGTTGGTTTTATTTTGCTTTATTTTGTTTTGTTTGAGAATGGTATTTAGAAGCCAAGCCATGGGTGATAATTGTACTCATTGAGACTGGGGTGTCATTGCTGCTTCTAGCTGCCCTCAGTGGATATAGCTGAGAGTATATGTATTCATATAACACATGCATACACACATCTGTATTCATGTCCCCATCTATTTTTCAGTACATGTATTAAAATAAAATTATAAGTCCACATTGACACCTTCAACTCCAATGCAGCACCCCAGAACTTTTCTAGGCTTCTCCCTTTTCCTTATTTGTAAACTCTTTCTCCAACAGTGAGACCCTTCATTCTCATTATCTACAATATATTTTATTTGTTCAACTCTATACCACAAAACATTGCAGAATTCCTAACCCATGGGACTTTCTCTTTATTTTAAAATCTAGAAAGATTCTTTATCTTTTCTAAATCTATTGTTTTTTGTCTGTCTGTCAAGATTATTTTTAAATTATAATCTCTAAGTGTTGATCATTCACTTCTGCATCGCATTTTATAACATTTGTTTTTGCTTCTCTGTCCTGCATTTCTGTGTGCCTTGCTGTATCTCACTCTTACCCTATTTGAAAATGCTTCTCATAAAAGCTTTTGCTTAGTCTCTGGGGTGTGTGTGGCTGTTCCTTGTTCATTCTCATGAATATTGCTTCTTGGAAATTCCTTTGTTGTATATTTCTGGTCATAAGCCATTACTTTCTTCTTCCCTCAAAACTAAGTTCTTTGCTTTCTTTTTTTTTTTTTTAAGTTCTTTGCTTTCTTAGCCAGCCTCTCCCTACATGTTCCCTATTTCTTCTAAGAATGAGATGCGATGGAAACAAATGACTTGTCTCAAAACCTACAATGACGTTTCTCGGAGACCTTCTCCACTCCCAGGCCATGTAGGATTCTGTTTTGAAGCCAGATGGCCTTGGGGATGTTAGTGGTGAGTTGACATGGGAAAACACATTTACAATTTCTCCTGACATCCAGTTGGGCCAAGGTCTATGGGAAATATTGTCTTGGTTATTTATCTAGAGGGAGGGGCTTTCAACAACCAAAAGTCATTCATGAGGAAATGATAAGCTCTTCAAGAATATCAAAGTATGTTATGTTCCTTGTTTTACTGTAAGCTCCTGAGAGCAATGGCATAAACATGTCTGCATCCACATCCACATTATATGTGCATGTTCAACAGCATGGTAGCCATTGTAACAAAATAGGATTAAAAGAAGCAGTATTAGGATGCATGATAAAAGTGTCCAAATTAATAACTTGTTAGTGTTTAGAAAATAACCAGCAGTCACTAAAAGCCAACACTGCATTTCTTAATTCAAAGGCGCAATGGAAAAAAACCCTGAGGTTCTTTCCAACTATGAGAATCTGGACCTTCCCACGTTGACCTGTGCGGGATCCAAGTTTATTGAGCTCCCCACCATCTTGTTCTGTATCCCCAGTGGGCTACATGCTCTCCCTGTTGCCGTCTGGAAACACCCCATTCCAATATCTGAAAACTCAGGCATTCATCTGGGTCACAGCTTATCCTAAGGCATAAAATTTTCACATTCAATTAATATTATCGGTGTGTCATCTATTCACCCAGTGATTCCACTTCATTATTTGTTGGGGATTTTGTTTAACCTCATTATGATCTTCGAGGGAGTATCTCCCCCTCTGTGTTCCCGTCCTCCGTACTTATTGGTAAACACCTCTGTTGGAGAATTTTAATGCAGCCCCGGGGCTCTGTCATGCCGTTCTGGGTTAGTAACAAGAGCAGAGGCAGACAAATTAGAGAGGCTTCGGCATGTGTGAAATACAGCTCATCTTTCCCCTCTTCGCCAATGCGGGGAGTTGGATAAGCTGCGGCTGACTCTTCCGCTGCTCTCTGGAGGGGTGGCCTCTCCCCCAGAGAGGTGTAAAATATTTACTCTCTCTGCAGTCTATGTGCCACTCAACCTCCCCTAGAGAGAGACCGTATTCCACCGAGGGACAGTATCAGTGAACAGAAATCTCGGAATTGGCCGGCAAGCAGGACAGTCCTCCTGTAGGCCCACCTGTCCAGAACCCAGTGAAAACAGGTGACCCTGAAGAATTCAGCCGAGGGAGTGTGAAACACCCCCTCTAGCTGCCCAGGTTCATGTACTCCATCACCCCAGTTTCTCAGACCTTCACTGAAGGGCTTACTTAGTCTCGGTTAACATAGTTCTAATAAACTGCCTTATCTGGTTTCATGGTCTGAGTCAGAGATTTAGGGGGAATTGAAGAAGCACTCGCCCAGCTGCATCACGGGAAGCCTATGCGAACTGGAACAAACAATTCCAGCACACTGGACTTGGGGCTCCTCACCTGTAAGTGGAGCGCTTGAATTGGGAGACGCCAGGATCCCTCCAGTGTAAACCCCCTGTTTTTCTGAATTTTGGAAATGCTTTCAGGGCCCACCCCAGAGCTGGGCACAACAGGCCAGTCAGTGAACACTGATGGATGAAGCAAGACCTGTGGACAGAGAAACTCAAGAGAGCAATGAAACAAAAAACATTCCTTGTCACCAGGACCACAGGTTGTCCAAACATCAGGTCATCAGGGGAGAAGAGATCCCCTGAAACAGGGACAGAGGAAGGCATGTTGAAAGAAAAGGGTCACCCAAGAGAGAAGGTCCTGGCTCCCCAGGGGAAGAACTCTGGGATCTGCCTGGCTTGGTTAAGACTCGTGCCCCTGAGAGCCATCACGGGTCAGAGTGCAACACCGTTTAACTTCCTTTATCTCTTCTGGGGAGATTCTCCTTCTGGAAATGCCTGATTCAGAAGACAAGGAGGCTTCCGGGGAGGTGCCTGGGCTCCTTTGTCTGGGCTGCTACCTGAACCTCCGGGAAGAATGGCTTCTCAGTGAAACCTGCAGGCAGCTGGATGCAGGATGCCCTAGGCTAATGCTGAGTGTCAGGTAGGGAAGGAATTTTGACACCGGATGCTCCTTCCAGAAGAAAATATAGAAATGAGACAGTAGGAAGATCTGGTCTTACATTAGTGTTTTCTCCATGTGCAGGAAGCACAAAGGCGGCTCACTGCCAGGTCTCCTTGAGGAGCCCGACGAGGGTGACAGACACTTCCAGATCGGTCCTCCCCTTACGTGCTTGCTGTGGGCTGGGGAGAGGCTCAGAAGCCCCGAGGGGTCCAGTGTGCCCAGCAGGCTGGTGGGGGTGTCAGGAGCCCCCTCCCAAGGTGCCACTCTCCACTGCCCCCCCCGCCCCTCCTCTCCTGTGACTGGCCTAGGGCTGTGACGCCATGTCCCCATCACCCCTCAGATGCCTTGTCCAGCATTCTCCCCAACCCTTCACCTCACCAGGAAGGTGCATTCTGCTCTTGTCCCAGCCGCTCTGACCCCTGCCATGCAACCCCCTCAGTTCTGCTCCAATGTGAGCCCCTCCAAGCGCTCCACGAGCTCTGAGCTCCCAGTCCCTGCCACTTAAACTTTTTGCGGCCATTTCCCATGTGAATTTTGCTTCTGTGTCTATGTTCTAAGCTTCTTGAGAGGAGTTGGGTTTCTGTGTCTGGAACTGGAATACACTGGACATTCAGGACGTAACCGTCTTAAGTGGTGACCACACTCACCTTTTTTCCGATGTACTAGAGGACTTCCTAAGACGGTCTTGGTTCATGGCTGGCTCAGGTTTAGAATTCAGATGCCTGCTTCATTCCTTAAGCATATTTGGATTCTAGACAGCAAAGACTCTCTCAAACTCCAAATTCCCCACCGCTAAAGCAATACTTATAAACTGTCTCCTATGGCAGGATGAAATCCTTTTGGAAAGGGTGGTATAGTATAGAAATGTGGAGTGTGGGCATTTATTGGCAAGTTTGGGAGAAAGAGAAATGGTATGTTTTCTCCATCTGTAAAGTGGGAATCCTAGTAACTCATAGGATGAGGATTCAGAGTTAGTGCTCACACAGTGCCAGACGTGTAGAAAACAGCCTGCAAATGTGAGCTACTGATAATTACGATTTATTCGGGAAGCTCCAGACCCACCTCTAGTAAAGCGTAAACGTTAGTTTTTCCAAAATGGTTCAGGCCTAGTTTGAAAGCTTGAGAAAGGTTTCAGAAAGAAACTTGATGGTACTTGAGTTCCATCAGGTGGCCAGTCAAATGCCACCGGCGACATTCGGGCAACCTACACGGAACTGGTAGCTAATAATGGTCGTGGCCTTGCCCATTTGTCTTGTTGAGAAAACTCTCAGCAAGGATGGATTCTGGGGGAGGAAATCTGGCTATGTAATCGTAGAAACCAGGTTGTAAGGCTTTGCTCAGATTCTCAGGACAGACATGTCCACGGCAGACCTTAAGCAATAGATACCCACCCGGAGCCACTCACAGGGCTCTGTGATCCAGCACCGAGAGTCAAAAACTGGCCCGGGGGAGGTGGCCAGCGGGGGCCCTCCAGCCAGGTGACCAGGTTAACAGCACCAATAACACATGGAGACACGATCACCCAGGGCCACCACCTTTGTGCTATTCTTCCCCACAAGGTGGACCCCAGTCTATCATGAGGCAGCACCAGACAGCTGGCCACTGCTCTGCCTTTTGAACTGGGTTCATGAGCTCACCCAGGGCATTTCACGGGGCACAGCAAGGTCTTGAGAGTAGCCAGCAGTAGATAGTTAGGAAATACAAATTTTCATTAAGCATAATTTTAGATGTGAACACCCCCCAGCTCTCTCTTCTGAAGCAGACTCTCTGCCAGCTGGTAGCCTTTGAAAAATGCCCTCAAAGGGGCCCCAGGGACTTGCTCTTTGGTCCTGAAGTTTCAGGGTGCCCCACGGCCTTTTCTTCGCTTGTGTCAAAAACCCACTTTGCTGGGAGACTGAATTATTTACATCCATGGCAGAACCCTTCTAAGTGCCATTGCTGTGGATATTTGGGGGCCATACTTCAAATTCTTGGCTGGTTTTTTTTGTGTGTATCCATTTTGCCCCTCTTCTCCCACATGCTCTGGAACTCTCCTTTAGTTCAGTAAGCCAGAAAGTGCCCACTGTCTATCGTGTACAGCTGACCACAGCGAACTTTTGAAGCCTGAAGAAAGTCGTGTGCTCGAGTCTCTGGGAATCTGTGGGGATAGCGAACAACAAAATAATGCCTAAGGAATGCAAGGCAAGATTTGCCTTGTGGCAGGTGAGAGGTAGGCAGGCTGGAGAGCGAGAGACATTACTGGATGGAGTGGCCAGAGAAGGTCTAGTGGACAAGGTCTAATGGACAAGGTCTAGTGGATCCCTGGTCTTTGGGGGGGGGGTGACCCCCGGGAAGGGGCCGGGGCCGGCTCTCAGGCCCGTGCAGGTGGTGACTCCAAGAGGAGCAGGTCCACTGAGCAGCCCAGATGGAAGGCTGTTCCAGAAGTGGGTATGGCCCTCTTGTGTCTGGTGAAGAGTTTGTGTTTTACAGATAATAGAGTCTCAAAGATTATTTTTTAGGAGGGGCAGTGGGGTAGCGAGGAGCAGATACCCGCTGGAGCAGTTAAGGCATGAGGAGGACCCTTGTGTCTATTTGGGAGACGAGAGAGGAAAAATCGGAGGCACCTGGGTGGCTCAGTGGGTTAAGCAAGCATCTGACTTGGGCTCAGGTCGTGATCTCACAGCTCATGAGTTTGAGCCCCTCGTCAGGCTCTGTGCTGACAGCTCGGAGCCTGGAGCCTGCTTCGGATTCCGTGTCTCCCTCTCTCTCTGTCCCTCCCCTGCTCTCTCTCTCTCTCTCTCTCAGAAATAAGCAATAAGAGAGGACAAATCAGAGAAATGCCACAATCAAAGCATGGATGAGGTGGTGCTTCACTGAACACAGAGAGAAGGATGGCGATTCAGTGACGAGGGGAGGCAAGGGGAGGAGAAGGCAGAAAGAAAACACGACCAGAAATCAGGAGCCCGGTGGTTCCTCCTACCGGCTCTGTGACCTTGACTTCTCGGGGCCACCATTTCATCACGGGTGAGATAGGGAGCAGCCGTGTCAGGGCTCACCTGTCACGTTCGCTTGAGAGTGAAGTCGGAATCGAGAAGAACATATCTTAAAAAGTTAGGAATCATCGCGGTCATTATCGTCATTAATAACATCGTGCGACTGGAATCCCGTGGCTCATTAATCTTGCTGGTGGAGCCCAGCTGCCGGGATTTGGAGGAGGACGCCGAGCCAGCATATGCGCGCTTCTGGAGGCCGATCAAAAGACTGCTTTGCATCACTGCAGGAAGGGAATTTCCTATTTCCAGGCAAAACAATCAAAAAGAGAAATCTCTCCCCCAGAGCTGGTCTGCAAAAGACAGGATGCTCATAAAAATCGTAATTGAGGCGTAACCATATGTGGTGCAGGAGCGATATCCCCCGTCGTCCCACTGGGGGAGGAAGTGTCCAGCAGCCGCAACGAACGTAAACACCGGTTACAATCACGGGTGTGTGATTACTTGGCCGAGCGCTCGGCCGCCCCCACTGTGTGCTCAGGCTTCCAGCCCTCCTTGTAGTTTCCAGGCCCCAAACTTAGTCTGAGGGAACCATCACCCTCCCTGGCCCCATGGCTTTAAGCTAGGGAGACTTATTAGGGGCTGGGGTCCCTACCCATTTTTCTGGCTACTTGGGGCCAATAAGTCATGCCTTTGTGTCTCAGACGCCAGTAGGAGATGTGGTACCGGGACTCTGGGAGTTAGCGTGTAAATGACAGGCGAGTTAAGCCCTCATGCAGGGGCGCCTGGGTGGCTCAGTCCGTTAAGCGCCTGACTCTTTGTTTCAGCTCAGGTCATGATCCCAGTGTCGCGAGATCGAGCCCCACACTGGTTGGGCTCTGTGCTGAGCATGAAGCCTGCTTGGGACTCTCTCCTCTCTCTCTCTCTCTCTCTCTCTCTCTCTCTTTCTGCCCCTCCCCTGCTTGTGCTGTCTCTGTCTCCCTCAAAATTAAATAGATACACTTAAAAAAAAAAGTCATCATGTGTCCCATAAATGTCAGGACACTCAGTATTGTCATTTTGCTAACTCAGCATTAATTCGAGGGGGTGATGTGATCTCAGTGCATCTTAGTGTCATGCAGCTTGTTCCGTAGTGAATGTTTCCTATAAAATTATCTGGGTTGCCTCTGTTAGCACCTTCCAACACAGGCCCTCTTCTAATGCCCATTTTATGGATGAGAACACTCAGGTGTAGAGAAGGCAAATACTTTGAGTAAAGCCACGGAGCTAATAAATGATAGTTCCAGGATCACACCACAGCCTCCACCGACCCAAGAATTTTGCTAATTTGGTCGGGTCTCTGACATCCTGGGAACAAACCCCCTGCTCTATGAGTCCCCGGCTATGCTTGGGACACACTTTGCACTCAATACCGATTTTTGGATTGATTCATCACAAAGGAAAGGAGGGTGGAAGTGTGGCATCTGTAGCCCAGCGTGAGAAGGAAATTAGCTGGCCCAGCTTCTGGGAGATGATCAAGGTCCTGACTCTGACACGGTGAGAGATGGGGGAACGGAAAGATCCAGAACTAAAGCAGTGGGAGATGGTGGGGGGGGGGGCGGGGAGTGGCAAAAGATGAGCCAGAAATTGCTAAGAAAGTGGAGAGAAAGGGCAGAGATACATAGCAGAAGCGAGTGCTGGACGCTGGGACACGCGTGGTCTCACCTAAATGTACCATCTGAAAAAGCCACGCTCGAAACACCAAGAGTAAAATGGCGGCCAGGATGGGAGAAGAGCAGAGATGTTCAAAGACACAAACCTGAGCCCCTGGGTGTCCCCGCATCAGGCTCTGAGCTGACAATGTGGAGTCTGCTTGGGATCCTCTCTCTCTGCTCCTCCCCTTCGTCCATGCTTTTTGTCAAAATAAATAAACTTAAAAAAAAAAAAAAAACTTTAAAAAGAATGCTATGTGAATGACGAATAAATCTCAAATGTGTAACAGCTCACACAAAGATTTATTTGTTTTGCAACAAATGCTGTTGAGAGAGAGCTCTCTGTTTCTCTGAAACAGTCTTTTCTATTAAAAAAAAATCTAGATTAAAAAGAAAAAGTGACACATTCTGGGGCAGGCCGGCTCTTAGGAGGAGCAAATAACATTAATTTGTTTTTTTAACAAATATTTACTGAGTAGGTAGTCATTTATTTGGGGGGGGGGGTTCCAAGCAAAGGAGATATCCTTAATGGGAAAACAAACATATTCCTGCTCTCACAGGGCTTATAATGTGGTAAGGAGGTAAACTAAAATTGGCTGTAATTATACAATTAGTGTGACTTTAATATATTCAAGGGCCCACATTATGAGGCTGTATAACAGGGTGGTCTACTCACTCTTAGGTCTTGGAAAGTACTTCTCTGACTCTATAAAGTGGTAATTGCAAAAAAATAAAAAAAATTAAAAAAAATAAAGTAATTTGCAGAGGCTACTCTCACTTCCTGTCTGGCTGAGGCAGCTGCACGTGCAAAGGCCCTGACTCAGAAAAGATCTTTGCTGGAACTGAAAGAAGCCAGGCATCACTGGAGCACAGAGAGCGCAGAGAAGGGCTAACTTGGGGCCGGACCACCCAGGGTCTCTGGACCTCGATGAGGGTTCTGTGTGATGTCCTGTTTGCAAACATAAGCCATTGTAGATTTTGAACAGGAAGCGATATACAAATACTTTCGGATGAGCACTGTGGGTACCAGTTAGGAGCCTAGGGTCAGATAAGCCGAGGGAGTCCAGATGCACGGGTGTGGATGTGGACGCCACGAGACCCGGCGATGGTGGGGGAGAAGGTAGGTGATGGTGAAGACGAACATGAGCCCAGGGTTGAACTGGAGTGTCGGCAGAGTTGACAGAGCCTGGAGGAGGAACAGGTGAGTTACCTCCCCTGGCACGAGTTCAAGCCCGGGGAATTCACCCTCCTTAAATCGACCCCAAACCTGGAATGTGCTTCACTGGCGGTTTTAAGAAAAACTTGTTAGACCGAGTGATGAATGTGTGGGAGCTAGTGAGAATGAGAGGAACTTTGAATGATGATGCGTCCGTGCCTTCTTCATACCCAAAAAACGTCCTAAAAAACAAAAATTCTGGGCCCTGTTGGGTCTCCTCAAAGACAGTGTGGGTCATTTGTAAAGTTCTTAGGGAATTTTCTTTGGTCGTGGTATTTTTCCAAACAAAACTCTTCAGCAGTTGCTGATACATATTCCCTGAATAGATCCAGTCTCGTGGTTTCTCAGAATTCAGATTCTGGGAATGGCGACCTGGAAAAGCCCGGAATGTAATCAATTGTTTCTCCAAACAGTGGTTCATGCCTTGGAACCATTTCTCAGTGAGAAAACTTGTGTTGATAATTGTACACTTAGCAGATACAATTTACAGAAACAGTGTGGGGTGCTCTCATGTGGGAAAAAGAAACGCAAGGGAAAGAAAACAGCCAGTGAGATTCCTTGCGAGTGTTCAAACGTTGGGTCATGCTGTCTGTCGTCGGCGACTGCACCGTGAAAGAGTTGAAGAAAAACAGATCTATGGTAAGAAGCCTATTATTTGCTTTAATAACATCTCAATGAATAAATTTTGTACATCTATAAAGTTTCTTAAACTGTAAAATACTGATTCTTATTTTTAACATAAGAAGTATCATTATATTCAAAACCAGAGGAGTTTAAAGTGAACTCTCATCATTTTGCCTGAGAATGATGAATTTTAATCAGCAATTTCGATTCCTGGTTGTGACTGGGGTCTGCTTGATGCGGGCAGAGGAGACAGGGTTTTGGGTATTGGTAACAGAGCCACTGGGTAGTCAGAAGGTGGTCAGCAGAAGTAGGTTTGGGCAGAGGGGGAATAAGAGACTAAAGTATGAGGGTTTTGTTGTTGTTGTTTGTTTGTTTTGTTTGTTTGTTTACAAGTGAGGACATCTCCCTTCTAGATCATGAGCCCTACGAGGGCAAGGTGATAATGTTCGTCTCTATAACCGCCTAGAGGTCGGCCCAGCATACTGTTGTGCTTGGGAAATATTTATGGAATGTAGGAGGTGGAAGAGGCCCCAACACATACTTTGCCTATTTCGATCCTAAAATCGGTCCCACCTGGCCGAGACCCAGACAAGTGGACTCTTGGGCTCGCTCTTTCCATGGCTCCTCGAAACACTCTGGAACTTTAGAATGGCCTGGAGGAAACTGCAGTCGGAGGGGTGCTGTGGTCTTCATCAACAGACAACCCACCAGGGGCTTTCGAAGCTGGCAGTGGGTGGACGGAGGGAGGAAGCGTAACCTGCTCACTTACCCTCTTCTGCCTGTGTAATAACTGTATGTTGATTCAAGTGCTTTGTTAGAGTCCTCCTCCCCCTCCTCCTGTTACTCCCCCTCCTCCTCCTCTTCCTCCCACTCTTCCTCCTCTTTCTCCTCCTCCTCTTCCTTCTCCTCTTCCTCTTCCTCTTCCCTTTCCCCTTCCCCTTCTTCTTCTTCTTCTTCGTCTTTGTCTTCGTCTTCTTTCTTCTTCAAGTATTAAGGTATAATTGACATGTAAAAATCTGTATATATTCAATGTGTACAACTCAATGAGTTTGGGGGTAAGTATTCCCTGTGAATCACTACCATTAAGGCCATAAACATGTCCATCACTCCTAAAGTTTTCTCCTGCCGCTATTATCATCATCATGAGAACACTTTATGTATGTATGTATGTATGTATGTATGTATGTATTTTTGAGAAAGAGAGAGAGAGAGAGACTGAAAGTAGGGGAGGGGAGAGAGAGAGAGAGAGAGAGAGAGAGAGAGAGAGAGAGGATCTCAAGCAGGCTTCATGCTCAGTGCAGAGCCTGACTCGGGGCTCAATCCCATGACCCTGGGATCATGGCCAGAGCCAAGATTGAGAGTCGGACACTCAACCTACCAAGCCACCCAGGTGATCCTAGAATACTTCCCATAAGATCTACCTTCTTCACAAATTTTAAGTATAGGATACATTATTGTTAGCTCTAGGATCCACACCGTATAGTGGGCCTCCAGAATGTGTTCATCTTGCATAACTGAAACTTTGTGTCCTTTGACCAACGTCTCCCCATCCCTGTCTGCCCCCCACCCCAGAGCCTCTGGAAGCCACCATTCTACTCTCTGCTTCTACGAGTCTAACTAGTCTAGATGCCACCTATAAGGGAGATCATATGGTATTTGTCTTTCTTTGTCATTTAATATAATGTCATCCAGGCCTATCTCTGTTGTCACAAATGGCAGGATTTCCTTCTTTTTAAGGCTAGATAACATACCACTGTATGTATATATCACATTTTCTTTACCCACTCATCCATCAATGGACAGACACTTAGGTTGTTTCCGCCTCTTGGCTACTGTGAATAATGTTGCAGTGATCATGGGGGTGCAAATGCTCCTCGTGACATCCTGATTTCAGTTCCTTTGGAAATACCATGGAGTTGGATTGCTGGATTGCTGGAGCAGACGACAACCCCAGGGCTGTGTGATTAGAGCTTTTCTCCTCATCTAACTTAACAGAGACACAGGCAGTGTCTCTGTAGAAACCAGCGGGAACTTTGTACTGAAAGAAATTATACCAAGAGCTAATTTCTGATTCAAAGAGAGCAGTGAGTTCTCAGAGACACTTGACTTGATAAGTAAAAACAGTAGAAGTTTTCTACTTTCCCTGAGGAGCTTCTTACATCTACATAGATGATAGATAGACAGATAGATAGATAGATAGAATGATAGAGAGGTGACAGATAGCTATGGCATATAGAAGTTACTCTTAGAGAGAATGAGGAATAAAGTTATTTTGGCCTGATTGAATGCGAGAATGGACTTAACATTAACCGATTTGTAGAACAGTGTACAAGTGGCAGATTTGAGAGGGAGAATCAAGAGTTACGTTTTGATGGGATGCCTGGGTGGCTCAGTTTGTTGGACCTCTGACTCTTGATTTCAGCTCAGGTCATAATCCAAGGGTTGTGGGATTGAGCCCCATGTCAGGATCTGCACTGAGCATTGAGTCTGCTTAAGATTCTCTCTCTCCCTCTGTCCCTCACCCACTTGGGTGTGTGCTCTCTCAGAAAAAAAAAAAAAAAAACAGAGTTATGTTTGACATGCCAGTCAGACACCCAGAAGATGTTTACACAGAACTCAGGGGGAGAACATGTATGTTTTGCCAACTCTGTGGGTGAATGGAAGTCAAAGCCAGATTGGGTGAGACAACCTAGCAGGTTCGTGTAAATAAAGAGTGGAGAGGTTTAAGAACTGAGGCCTCATGCACCCCCAAGTTACTGGTGGGGGAGTGAGTGCAGAGCGATGGAGCAGGGTTGACAGTGGCTTCCCCAAGACCAGCTGAAGGCAGGTGCTTCCTGAAAAAGAGGGCCCTGTTGGTGTCAAAGGCTGAGTGGAGGATCCTGGTGAAATGACCATTAGATTTAATGACATGGGATTGACCTTGATGAAGGTGGTTTTCGTGTTATTGTGGAGATAACTGTCTAACCTGAGTAGTTTCAGAAGATGATGGTGGGACAAGACATGGATTTAGGGATTACAGACCCTCTTTTGCGGAGTCTTCAGCCAAAGCTAGAAACAGGTGAGTTCAAGGAAGGGTCTTTTGTTCATGTTTGTAAAGAGGAAAAGCTCTTTGTATGATCATGGACATAACCCATAGAAAATAATCCATAGGCCAGTGGTCCATAGATGACAGTCATGAGGACAGGCAGCTAATGGCTAGGGCTTCAAAGAATGAGATTTATTTCATGGGTATGGAGGTGTGATGATCTAGAAATGAGGAGCTAGAAACACCTGCTCAACTTCCTTGCCCTCTAGCTAAAGGGGTCTGTAAGAACCAGCAGAACAGGATGCAGGGTCCTCCCCAGGCAGCTAGGTTTCAGCGGGAGGAGGACAGAGAAGCAATGTTTGGGAAGAGGCTGAAGTGTAGAAGACTTTGAAGGATGACCTTGAGATCTAGAAGGCACAGTGGAAGGGTCTGGGCTACGTAGAGGCGTGAGGGCTCAGGGACACACAAAACTCAATGGGGCGCGTTTCTGGCTGATACGGGACAGCTGTGAAATCAGTGGCTTGAATACATAGGGTGGGAGTATTTTGCAGACTCGGGTGGTCAGGCTGTGCATCCCCTCCCCAGCCCCCCCAGGGAAGAGGGTTTGAAATCCACTTGACAGACCTTCGCAGAAAGCTGGGCGACTCCAAGCAGCCACTGGCCCACAGCGCTGGCCAGAATGCCTCCTGCCCATGGCTCTCCCTCCTTGCCCCCTTTGCCCCCGCTCCTTGGGATCCATTGCCTAAAGAAGCCCTTTGGGGTAGTATGTGTATAAAGAGGTCTGTGTTTGTGAAAGGACAGAGGGGTTTGGGGATCTAAGTGTTCCCCGTAGAAACTTCCATCTCCTCTTCATAGCCCCCCAACTTGAGTCCCAATTTCGGGGCAACCTGGAGTGCTCAATGCCTGAGGCTTTTTCACAGTTCAGTGGTGCGAATCACCTTGCTTTTTATTGCTTTCTTTCTCGGCAGGAGATTAGACTTCAGCCTTCTTCCACTCTGATATATTATTTACCACCTATGCATCTGCTTCACCTCTTCTAGAATTTTGTCAACGTGTTGCATCTGGCATCCCCTCTTCAATGGTCCTCTTTGTCCTTGTAGGTGCATAAGGTAACATCATGCATTGGCTTTCTTCATAGTGCGGCTTCCACTGGGGTAGTAGGGAGATCAGACACCCATGTCTTGTGCCATACTCACCCAGCAGCTCAGCATTGTCCTAAAGCATGAAGAACACGGGATCTGATCCAGTTCTGTGTCCCTGGGAATTAATGAGAGATTTGGGGCAAGACAACAGAATGCCTCTGAGGCATGGTGTCCTCGTTGGTAACATTAGCTGTGAGAGTTCATCTCTGAGAGCCGCCTCCAGCTCTAAAGTGCCCTTGACTGTCTGAGCTCCACCTTTGGACCTCAGAGAAACTCACAGAAGTCACTGGTGCTCAGGACCTTAAGGCAGAGTTGGGTTCATCTTCTGGCTCAGGGAGACCAAGCCCTGTACCTGCCTCCCAGGAAATGGTGGGATGGATGAGAGTTTCATCTTCTCGGGGCCCTGGAGAAGCAGGTATTAACTCCACAGAAAGTCTCACAGACAGTGTGTTTCTTTCTCTAGAAGTAATTGGACATTTTCTCCCTTTTGGCACCTTCAGGAAGCTTGGTAGAACACTGACCTTCAGTTATATGGAAATTACTGGGCTTTGTACTCATATTTTCTTCCCTTTTCTTAGATTAACTATACTTCAGAAGCGATTTGGTTTTGGATAGAGGGGCCAAAAACTGGACTCTAAACCCATGGCATACATATATATACATACCTACATGTACAGGTGCACACCTGATGAAGTTTTTGGGTGATGGTGGGGTTCGGAGCCGATGGCCAAGAAAGAGTTCTTGAAGACATCTTTAGTGCAAAAAGGTGATCATTAAAGCACAGGGACAGGACCCCTGGGCAGAAAGAACTGCACTGGGGTTGTGAAGAGTGACTGGTTATATACTACGGAGTTTGGGGAGGTAAAGTCAAAAAGGAGGCCTCCAGAAGGACTTTGGTATGCTAAAGAGGACTCAAGGCCTTGCTATTGTCAAGCTAAGGTTGTTTTTCCTCTAGTAAGCCATTAATATTAGGATGGCAGGGGGTTCCTGGAGAAATGTCCTACTCTGTATTTGTCTCATGTATTTGCCAATGGGCTGTAGGTTATAAAGCAATTGAATTTTACCTCCCATTTCCTTCCATTTACCTCCCATTGCCTTTGTTCCCCACATCACTACGGAAGGGTGATCTTGGGGCTCCAGGAAACTGAGTCTACAGGTTTCCAGAGGGCGACTGGGCTATTGATAAGATTGCTTTTTTCTTGTAATTTACTAAGATACTTGTAAACTGATGGAGACCCGTGTCCTGCATGGCTGTGATCTCTATTAGCTAATCATTTGTTTTCTTTCCTTTCCTTTGTTCTTGGGCAGCCAGGAGTGTCCAGGGAATGTCACACACATCCCACCTGGGGCGGGGGGAGGGTGCACTAGCTTGTACTTTGCCCTCAGCTTGCCTTATGCTCCCTTATCACACGACATGCAAATATTCTGATTGTCTTAAAGTCCGCATCCCGCGTGTCAGTGAAGCACACTTATATGCTGGGGTTTCGCTTCTCTCTAACTTATCTATTAAAATCCATTCCCTATTAATCCCTTTACCCCTTTCCTTTCCCTACAAACGATTTGACAGCCCCTGTGTGTCAGGCTCTGGAAACCGTTTCTGAATTCTTCTCAAGAACATGAGCTGTCACAGGCAGGGACGTATTTGGCTGTGTCAGACCTGAAATAGCACCCTGTCTATACCCCGAGCTTGAGTGTCTCCTGTTCAACCTTCAAACTCAGCTCAGATATCACTCCCTCTGCAAAGATTCCCTTCATTGTCCTAGACAAGGTGAGACACTCCCTCCTCTGTTTGCTCCCAGATTACCTGATAATTCTATTGCAATAAATACATGTTTCCATCAGAGTGAATATCACCTTGAATTGCAATTATATATGAGAAACAAGATATTAACATGAGATTCTTGTTAGTTTTGGCGGAGGTCCCAAAGGCTGGGAGCACAAAAAGCATCAGTGCATTTTAAAGAGAGGAACTAGATCACACAGCAGTTGCCTGAGGAACGAACTAAAACTGGTTAATCAATGTTCGTTCATCATCGAGCTCCAGCTCATAAAAGGTGAGGGGGAAGGAGATGAGGAAGAAGACTCCTTGGGGAGAGTTTTCAGAGTCATGGGGCATTTCTCCTCCACTCTGCCCCTGGACCACTCCCATGATGATGGAGGGTAGGTTTTTTTATTCGAGAAAACTGCAAGGAGGCTTCACAAGTCCACGGAAATGTGCTCAACAACTCGGATCACATGTTCCCCCGATAGGCTTGAAGGCAGAACGATGTGGCTGGGGCCCCATGACTGGAAGTGAAGCTTCACAGTTTCTGAACATTCCCTGTGTGGGAGATGCCTGGGGTTGTCTTAAAGAGGGTCTGTTCCAAAGGGTCCACTCGGAGGGGAGCAGGGTCCCCAGAGAGAGGCAGTCTGCAGGAGCTCAGGGGCAGGGTGGTGGATGGAAGAGGCATTGCTCCATTGAAAATAGGGTGCAGTTGGAGCTGCTGATGAAGAATCTTAGAGAAGGCACAACACACACACACACACACACACACACACGGAGACAGAGATCGACCAATTATGTTGTGCACGTAAAACACACCTTTGCTCCTGATGCTCCTCCCTCTGCACCCAGTCTTGGAAGGGTCAGCAATATGACCTTGGGGCTGAAATGATGTGAAGCAGACACAGGACCTAACAGCGCTTTCCTCCCGTCTTGTTTCGCCTAGTGACACTGCAGCGTCGCTGTTTTATAGCCTGCACCTGATTCCCCTTTTCCCTCCCCTCCCCCGGCCAACCCCAACCCTCTGAACTCAGCCAAAGCACACCAAGGTGCCAGCCGTCGTGGGCAATTCCCGGTGCAGTGCGGAGATTCCTCACCGGTGGTGAGCGCCGACATGGCTAGTGATGGGACACGAGGCACAGTGGCCCCATAGCACGTGGGGCAACAGAGTGGGGGAAGGCTTGCCTATGGTTGCACTTATCAGTGGAGGCTCTACGGGGTGGGCAGGCCATAGGGTCCGAATAGCACGTCCAGCTCTATTTGATTCAGACAGTGGTTAGTAGCAGAACCCCCACAGGAAAGTTGCAGAGCTTTGATCCACATCCAAGGGGGAATCTGGGAAGGTGGTCTTCGGTTAGATTGTCTTCTGGGGCCCTGCCACCCTATAGATAGTCCCTGCTACTTCAGAAGCAGAGCCTGGTGCCTCAGGAGAAAGACTCTTGCGGGAACAGGTTAAGAACACGACACTTTTCTTTGTTTATGCATGTAGTATATAGTCCAGTTTTGCGTTAACAAAATTCAGTGTGGCTGACATGATTCTAGACAGGTAATTTTCAAAGCCTAGTGGCCATAGGCCTCACTTGGAGAGCTTACTAACATATACAGAATCTTGGAGCTCACATTCAGTGTAATTGGACACTTTGGGGGTGAGCCCTGGGAATATGCACCTTGACAAGTTTCTCAGGTGATGTGACACGCGGTCCCCAGACCACTTAGGGTCAAGTGACCAACTTCAGACCAATTTCCATTTTACGAAGGCTTTGTCTGTTCTGCGTTTCTCCCTCCAAGTGTTATGTAATTAAAGCTGAGCCTGTGGGCGAGCAATTCCAGAGGGGCCAGGGGACCAAGGTTGCAATTAGATTTTTTCTGCACTGGCATGACAACAGATTATTTCGGCTTGCAGACAGGCAGGTGGGGACCGATTCCAACAATGGGCAGAATGGTTTATGAGTCACTTTCCCCACTTACTAACTGTTTGCCCACATGGAAGATTTGGTCCATCGCTTGATAATGATGCTATGAAATGGTGCTCCCTCCTTTGGAACTGCCTACTGGGTAATTTATAGGACACAGAGGATCAGGAAAGTAATTAGCTTTTGTTTTTTGTTTTTTTGTTTTTTGTTTTTTTGTTATTGCTGGGTGATTCAGATGCGACTGTTTCCTTGTCCTTCCTGATTTCTGGAAAGTATACTGCCCTGTCACATTTGCATGCAGAAGCCAGAGGATGTTTACAGTTCTGCAAAACAACTTATTTCCAAGCTTGTTTCTTTGTGCACACAGCGGTGATTAAAAATAGAAACCATTAGCCCCAGAGGGAGTTGTGAGTAGATACTCTGGGTGCTGCTGAACAGCTTAGGTAGTTTAGAAAAAAAAACATTCTTGGGGCGCCTGGGTGGCTCAGTCGGTTAAGTGTCCAACTTCGGCTCAGGTCATGATCTCACAGTTTGTAAGCTTGAGCCCCACGTCGGGCTCTGTGCTGACAGCTCAGAGCCTGGAGCCTGCTTCGGATTCTGTGTCTCCCTCTCTCTCTGCCCCTCCCGCACTTGCACTCTGTTTCTCTCTCTCTCAAAAATAAATAAACATTAAAAAATTTTGTAAAAAAAAAAGAAAAGAACAAAACCCAATCTCCTCTTCATTTTGGGGAGAGGAGGCAGTATTTTCAACAGGTGGAACTTGGTGGGGGGGGGGGGGAGCCTGTGGTGATTACATTTCTTAGAGGTACAAATTATTCCTAGGACACTTCTTGAAAGAATGACCTGGATGCCAAATTTACAGGCAAAGATACTAATGAGGTTTACATTGTGTTCTTTTAAGCAATGGATAGTTGCTAGATGACCTGTAATGTGGTTTTCTTTCCTTTGTAAATAAGGACACTCTTGTTGCCCAAAGCCTCAAGAAAAGAACAAAGCAGACCATGAGCCTGCTGTGAAATTGGAATGATGCATTTAGCTCCATGGGCATTGTGGCTCAGTGGCCTCATTCATCATTCATTCATTCAACATATATTTACAAGGAGCTCTATGCCAGATATTGGTCTAAGCACTGGCGATACGTCACTGAATAAAACAGCCCAAGTGTCTACACCTGTGCAGCTTATATTCTGATGGGATTTCAGTCTGACTCCTGGGCCCTTACTAAACTAGTTTAGGTATGACTTTGGAAAAGCTGATAAAACTCTCTGAATCTAAATTTCTTCATCTGGAAGATGAGTTTATTGTGTTATTAGTGTTTCTTCAACGTTCCTCGTCATAAGAGTGACTGGGAGAGACCGCGAGCCAGGAAGCGGTGGTCTAGGTGCTCTGTCTGCCCCACCGCTACCTCCTTTGCCGTTTTGCGGACGGATCAGAGAGGTTGAGGCGTTTAATACATTTGTTTGACTTGGGTCGTGGGACAGGACTGAGACGCTGCGAAGAAATGGCGAGAACCGTCCTTCCTGCCCCGCTCATCTCTTCCCTCCCCAGCAACAGGGCTGACATTTCAAAAGCTAGTGCATCTACCTCCGAACACATGACGCTTGAACCCGCTGGTCGTTGAAAACTGCGATTCCATTTTCATAGACTTATCTTTAAAGTTATTTTGACTATAAAATTACATATATTATGAACATTTTGGAAATTAAAAAAAATTTAGATCCTACGAAACAAACCATTGTTGGCATTGGGATATATTTTTCTTTAGTCTTCATCGTTTTAAGTACAATAATAAAAAAAATTATTGTTTCAAAAAAAAAAAAAAAGAGTGACTGGGAATGCTTGGTAGGCATAGGCCCCACCCGTAATGACTCTGATTGAGGATGTCTGAACCATCCTTGTCCAATGGAAATGTAACATGAGCCACACATGTAATTTCAAATTTCCTAGCAGCCACGTTAAAAAAAAGTATAAATAAATAAGTGAAATTAATTCTAGTATCTTTTATTTAAACCCATATACTTAAAATGATGTCATTTCAGCATGAAATCAATATAAAAATAATAATGAGACATTTTACATTCTTTCTTTGTACCAAGTGTTTAAAACCTAGAGTGTATTTTACACAGCCAACACAACTCAATTGGGAGTAGCCACATTTCAAATGCTTAATAGCACCTGTGGCCAGTGGCCACCATGTTGGACAGCAGGTGCACACAGAGCCTTGGAATCTATAATTTAACAAGTGGCCCAGGTGATTCTCATGAATGAGCACGTGTGACAAACGCTAGACTAGACGACCTGTAAGGAAGCTCTCCATTCTAATATTCTATCAGAGTATCATGGGGTGGGTTTTCATCAATGTGTCTACCCTTCAATTGGCAATTAACACGTATTCATATTTTCAGAACATTCATTTCATATCTCATTCACCCTTCCCTGTTTGCTCTCCCATCCTCTGTTTCTAAGCTGACAGTTGGAGTTTCTTAAGAAAGACATAATGGTGCTGAAGATGACCCGAAGAAGAACATTTTAAATGATCAAGAGGATAAAGAAGCTGTCTTATGAGGATAAGCTAAAAAGAACAAAACTCTGCAAGCTAGAAGAATGGCTGAAGAGTAAAGGCTGTCAAAGTAAATGGAAAGGCTGAGCATGAACGTTCCAAAATTCAAACACAGCAGAAAAAGAGGGCCTACTGGATGGTTGGAAATACTTAGCCTTAGGACAAATAATGAGAGAAAAAAAGACTTCTTTAGACAGTAGATGCAGAGGTTGGAGAAGTCATTCCCTGTGGGATAGCAACAAATAAAATGTGAACAGATTCAAGCAATGGTTTGAGACACAACGGTTTACGATATCCCGAAACATTTCATATCTCCGTAATAAGTAGTCAGGTTTGGTTTTAGAAAGAACACTTGCCATGTGTCCATCCACTCACCCACATCTGGTCATTAAACTTTGTTAAGGGCCCGCTCCATGAAATAGGTTTTGTGAGAGGTTTTAATACATAGAACTTTATTTAATACATACAACAACCATGCAGAGTAGATAGAGTTCTAGCTGTTTTACAGATGAAGAAAGGGCTCAGAGAGGTTAAGTGCCACGCCCAAATTCATTTGGCTGCCAAATCATGTTAATGCCTGTTTTACTTATTTATTTATATTTATTTTTAATGGTTATTTATTTTTGAGACAGAGAAGGCGGGGGGCAAAGAGAAAGGTGGGAGACACAGAATCTGAAGCAGGCTCCAGGCTCTGAGCTGTCAACACAGAGCCTGATGCAGGGCTCAAACTCACGAACCATGAGGTCATGACCTGAGCCAAGATCAAGACTGAGATGCTTAACCGACTGAGCCACCCAGGTGCCCCTAAAACTCCAAGCATTTTAACTAAGTCCAGCGGTCTTTACAAGGAACAGAATGTGGGGCCAGATGTCGACAAGACTGTCCTAGAGCATTCTTAGGGGCATATGGAGAAGATCCTCCTCTCTCAGAAGATCTGTCACTGAAGCTGCATTCAGCACATCTCGTGAGGCCAAAGCCAGCGTTCCCGGTGCCCTACCACATATGGGGTTGTGGAAGTCCCCCGGCAGCGTTTCGGAAGCTGCTGCATTGCTAATAGGCAGTTGCAGATGTACTCGATCAGTTTGGTTCGCTGAGCTTTCTTGGGGCAATACAGCGTGATAACCTTAGGAGATACTGACAACCGTGTGTTAGAATCCCAATAGCACGCGATATCACAACCAGGGGAAACCATTAAGATCATCTTTTCCAACTTCATTGTTTGCAGTGACGACCCAACTACTATGTGTTAGTCACCTGGCCCAGGGCTGGGATTAGAATAGGCAGCCTGACCCCCAGTCCAAAGCTCTTTTCAGGTTGGTGGGCTTTACACATGATGTCCTGTGACTGCTAATGCAAAGCAACTCGGGATTTGACATTTCAGTTCTTGACATTTGACGGAGATGCCTGAGATATGTCACATTGGACTGAAAACTCATCAGGACTAATAACATGCAAAAATGATTTATGGCTTGTAATTGAAGATTTAACGTTGGCAAAAATTATTCTGGGTGACTTCAGAGGAGAAGGGTATATTTCCCGCATGTGCTTTATGTCCTACTCATATGCAGGCCTTGGCACCTGCTGTTTTCTCTATCTGGGGTGCCCTCCTCACTTGCCTCTCTTTGTTGGAGCCACATCCTGAGATAGCTAATGTGTATTAGTTGAATAGAACAAACTATGCCGCAGTAGCAAATAGGTCCTAGCCTCAACCTCATGATGTGTAGAGACCCTATTTCTCCCTCATGACACGTCTGATGTGGGTTGAGCAGATCTCCTACAGGGTTTTCCTGCCTGGGCCCTTCTACAGGGCTCTCCTGCAGGGGTGTCAGCACAGCTCCCTTGCAAGGCTCTTCTGCATTGGTCTCCTCCAGGCTATCTCAATGACAGGGATTCTCCTAATGGCATTGACACTGGATCTAAGCTGTTTCCATATCACAGCTATGAGTCCTTTCCTTTTAGCTGTGTGGAAAGGGAGGGGGAGGGAGGAAGAGAGCTGGTTAGTGTCTTTTATTACATGACACTACCACCTTTCCTGCCTCCCCCTCCTCATTTTCCCTAATTGGGCCTTCTTCATCATCATAGGCAATCAATACAGGCTGGATAATTAGTTGTCATGCTGAATTACAGGCAAAGGGTTGAAGGCCACTTTGATCATACATGTGGGCAGGACAGAGAGACACAGCTTCCCAGGCACTTGAGTGAGAAAGACCATGGGGTGCATTTGCCATAAGTGCATGAGTATTTGGTCAACGGTGTTGTTCTCATCACGTGAGCTAATTGAGTCTTTGTTTGGCTGCACTGTGTTCCAGTACATAGAAGGTGACCCCTCCTCGCACCCTGGAGTAGTGTGTTTGTACTTGGGAATTATGAATGGAGAGGTTCAAATAAATGGTTAAATGAAGGAAGTGGAATCTTCAGAAGAACCATGAAAAACAGGACGTCCGTCTTCAAATATTTGTAAGTCTATAGTGTAGGCTCTTGGTTGGCAAAAGATCCTTTACTTGACCCCAAGGAGCATAGCTTAATTTGCAGAGAAGTATGTTTGGATTCTGTGTACAGAAAAAAAGTTTCAGCTAACAGGAAGACTCCAAGAAGGAAGGGGCTGTGAGTTACTTCACTAAGCATATGGGCAGGAGCTGGTACATCTTGCTGGGGATGTGGTAGAGAAAGTTCTAGCATCAGATACGGTGCAGGAATAGATGATAGGATTTGGGCTGCAACCAGGGATTCTATTCTTCCATCTTGTCTTTGACTCTTAAAAGAGCCAGCTGCATTGGCTTTCAGGTCTATGTTGGATCAGGAGGTACACAGCGTGGCCTTTTTAGGCCTTGGATGTCTGTGAGGAATAGTACAAAAGTATACAGATGCATACAAGGTATACATGGCGGAGGAGAGACTGGACTGTCCTCCAGACTAAGGCACCTTGAGACTGAAAAATGTGACCCATACGACACTATTCACATGTTTTTACTCAATCGGGTTTTAAATGATCAGTTGCTAAGTAGACATTCTCTGCCACTCTTCTCCACCCAGTCTGGACCTACAAAACTCACAGCTGTTATAGAGTGAGGGTATTGTGGTGAGGAGAAGGGCAAGTTATGAAGTCCGACACTCAACCAGCTGAGCCAGCCAGGCGCCCCTCTCTCTTTTTTTTTAATTACTATACTTCCTATTTTTAAGAAACTTTGTAACTACTTTATTCGGGTATGCTTGACGTGAAAAGTTGTACATATTTATTATATACAACTCAATGAGTTTAGATATAAGCATGCACCTGTGAAACCATATAAGCATATGTAGGTGTAGGTATAGGCATATCCACTACCTCCCAGAGATCCGCCCCCCATTATTATTATTTCAGTATGTGGTAAGGACACATCACATAAGATCTACCTTTTTAGCAAACTTTAAGTATAGAATGCAGTGTTGTTATCTATAGGCTCTGCGCTGTATTGTAGATCTCTAAAACTTACTCATCTTGCATAACTGAAACTTTGTACCCTTTGACCAACATCTCCCCATCCCCACCAGCCCCTGGAAGCCACCATTCTACTCTCTGCTTTTCTGAGTTTGAGTATTTCCTTTTTTTTTAACATGAAATTTATTGTCAAATTGGTTTCCATACAACACCCTGTGCTCCTCCCAACAGGTGCCCTCCTCAATACCCCTCACCCACACTCCCTTCCCTCCCACCCCCCATCAACCCTCAGTTTATTCTCAGTTTTTAAGAGTCTCTTATGGTTGGCCTCCCTCGCTCTCTTTTTTCCCCCTTCCCCTCCCCCATGGTCTTCTGAGTTTGACTATTTTCAATCCTACATACAAATGAAATTGTACAGTATTGGTCTTTCTGATTCTGGCTTCTTTCACTCATCGCAATGTCCTCCAGATCCACTATATTGTTGCAAATGACAGGATGTCCTTCTTTTTTAAGGCTTGATAATATTCCATTGTATATACTACCACATTTTCTCTATCCATTCATCTGGTGATGGGCATTGAGGCGGTTTCCAAATCTTGGCCATACCTTGTGAATAATGCAGCAGTGAACACAGGCGTACAGGAATCTCTCCGATAGCCTGATTTCCATTCCTTTGGATAAATACCCAGAAGGAGGATTGCTGGACCATGTTGTAATTCTATTTCTAATTTTTGGAAAAGCCTCAACACTGTTTTGCTTATGAGCACCAGTTTACATTCCCACCAACAGTTTACCAGTTTCCTTTTTCTCCACATCCTTTCTAACACTTGTTATCTTTTGCTTTTTAAATACTAACCATCCTAACAGGCGGGAGGTGATATTGTGGCTTTGATTTGCATTTCCCTGATAATTACTGATCTTGAGCACTTTTTCATATTTATGATGGCCAGTTGTACGTCCTCCTTGGAGATTGCCTTTCTATGTTATTGATTGTTTCCTTTGCTGTACAGAAGATTTTTAGCTTGTTGTAGTCCTATTTTTTTACTTGTTGCCTGTGCTTTTGTATCAAATGCAAAAACTTATTACCAAGACCAATGTCAAGAAGATTTTCCCCTATGTTTGTTTACTTCTGGGATTTTTATGGTTTCAGGTCTCACATTGAAGTCTTTGATGCATTTCGAGTTAATTTTTGTGTATGGTGTAAGAAAGTGGTCCAGTTTCGTTCTTTTGCATGTGGATGTCCAGTTTTCTCAGCACTATTTATTAAAGAGACAGTCTTTTCCCCATTGTGTACTCTTGGTTCCCTTGTTCAAAACTAGCTGATCATATATGCATAGGTTTATTTGGGGGCTCTTAGTTCTTTTCCATTGGTCTATGTGTCTGTTTTTATGCTAGTACCATACTTTTTTGATTACTATAGCTTTGTAATACAATTTGTAATCAGGAAGAGTGATGCTTCCAGCTTTGTTCCTTATGCTCAAGAATGCTTTGGCTATTGGGGATCTTTTCTTCCCATACGAATCTTAAGATTTTTTTTTCTTATTTAGTAAAAAACGCTGTTGGAATTTCGATCGAGATTGCATTGAATTTATAGATCACGTTGGGTAGTATGGACATTTTCACAATATTAATTTCTTCAACACCTGTCCATTTATTTGCATCTTCTTCAATTTCTTTTATCAGCATCTTACAGTTTTCAATGCACAAATCTTTCATTTCCTGGGTTAAATTTATTCCTTAGGTATTCTTTCCTTTTTGATGCTATTAGAAATGGGATTGTTTTCTTAATTTCTTTTCTGGATAGTTCATTGTCAGTGTATAGAAACCCCATTGACTTTTATAGGTTGATTTTTTATCCTGCAACTTTACTCATTTTGTTTATTAATCCTAACAGCTTTTGGGTGGAGTCTTTGGGGTTTTCTATGCATAAGATCATGCCATCTACAATGGGGACAATCTTACATCTTCCTTTCCGATTTGGATGCCTTTCATTTCTTTTTTCTGGAAACTCACTCTCCCCAGGACTTCCAGCACTGTGTTGAGTAGACGTGGTAAGAGTGAGCATTCTACTCTTTCTGTGCTGAGAAACCCCGACGGCACCAAACGTAGACATGGAATGAGAGCAAACACCTACAAATGCGCGTAGACTCACTGACAGCTCAAGATGTGAACAAGACACAGCGCCTCCCTCAAACTCACACAACTCACTCCGTCACGATTCCCTGAGTGTGAGCCTTGTGATAGATACTGTGCAAGCACAAGCACAACAAAGACAAAGCCTGTCGAGCTTACAGTGTGTTTACAGAGAACGGCATCAGTGACATGAGCAAAGAAGCAGGTTCATCGGATGGTAAGTGATGTGGACTTTAGAAAGAAGAATAGGGGACTGGGGGGTGGAGACACATTCAATAAAGGGAGTGAGTTAAGTGAAGTGGAGGAAGAAGCCATGAGAAGATACATGGAGAACGCAGTCCGGGCAGAGGATGACACAGGGAAAAGGCTTTAAGAGACACATGACACACACATACAGTTCATTCCAAGCAGAGCAGATGTTGATGGGAACGATCTTTCCAGGGAGAATGATCTCAGAGCTGGAGTAACGGCAAAGGGTTTGAGTCTGGAGGGGCTGTAGGAACTGACATTAGAGAGAGGGTTTCACGATTTATGTCTCCTTGGTCGTAGACGTAATTCTGAATGAAAGTGGGTGCAAATGTGTGAGCCATGGAGTGACTGGGCCTGTGTGACATGGCTTATGTGGGGACAGAACAAAGGGAGTGAGTATAGAGGCCAGGAGAGAAGTTGGGAGGCAGGCAGGAAAGTAGGAAGGCATGTGGTCGTAGCAGAGAGGACGGTGAGAGTGGCTGGATTCAGGATATATGTTGAAGATAAGGCCAGGAGAACTGTCTCCATCTTGGATGTGGGCATGAGGGGAGACAGGTTCAGAGATTATTCCCACATTTATTGTGCTGAGTGATGGAGCCACCTTATCACTTAAAAAAATGTTTATTTATTTATTTTGAGAGAGAGAGAGAGAGAGGCAGAGAGAGGGAGAGAGAGAATCCCAAGCAGGCTCTGTGCTGTCAGCTGATGATGCCGGGCTCAAACTCACAAACCATGAGATCATGACCTGAGATGAAATCAAGAGTTGAACGCTTAATCAACCAAGCCACCCAGGCGCCCTGACCTCTTCACTTCTGAGCAGACCTGGATTCTAATGATTTCTCTAGACATCGAATCTGGCCACTGCTGAGTAACTGAAGTGGAGTGAATCTTTTTTTTTTTTTAATGTTTATTTATTTTGTGAAAGAGAGAGAGAGAGAGTGTGCTCGAACACACGTGGGCAGGGGAAGGGTAAAGAGAGAGGGAGAGAGAGAATCCCAAGCAGGCTCTGCATGGTCAGCACAGAGCCCACTGTGGGGCTCGATCCCATGAACCGTGAGATCATGACCTGAGCTGAAATCCAGTTGGACGCTTAACCCACCGAGCCCCCCAGGTGCCCAGTGAAGTGGAGTGAATCTTAACGTTTACTCCCTCACCACAGTTGTAACCAGGACAATACATGCTTTCAGCGCCTAATGACCTTCATGAAGCGTTCTAAAGATGTATAGAGGAAAGGAAAGCCTGGTAAGACCTCAGGCCTTAGGGGACAGGTTATGGTCAAGAGATAAAGGGAAGTCTCAGTCCCTAGAAGGCAAGTCAGAAACTGGGCTATCTGAAACTGGTGCTCACCGTAGCCCGCTCTCTAGGGAAATGGCAGAAGAAATGGCATTATGTTCTCATAATGGAGAAACGGCCCAGCTGACTTACATCCTTATCCTGCGGTCCACGACTTCATGTGATTTCCCTCTCCAAGGACAGGATTGGACCCAGAGTCTGAGTCTGGTGGTTAGATGCTTAGCTGCAAAGATTAATCACTTGGTGGGGCAGAGAGCCAAGTGTGACCACAGAGAAAGTTCACTGTCATTAAAGGGTACCGCTGGGAATTAATGGGAACAAGGCACTACCATAAAGAATGTCATTTATGAGGACAGGGCTTTCCCCCTCACTTAGGAATCACTGTTCTGGAAAACCCAGTTACAAGTTAGTGTTGCCTTTGCGATGGGCAATGAGTGGTGAGAGCTGGAAGGTACGCACACCAAAGTCAATCGTGTGACCAGACAGGGCCGGGCATTTATGGCAGAGTCTTGGTAAGAAAGCCACGCAGGGCAATGTGACAGGAGAAAGGACCAGGGAGAACACGTTCCCTGCTTGGTACAAGAGCCCGGGAGAGGTGGACTTGGCTGAGTCTTCTGGAAACTCTGGCTAACGGAGAAACCTGACTGCTCCTGTCGCATCAGTGAGTCAAAACAACCAATCGTTGTACCTGGTGGGCGTGTGTCCAACAGCTCCTAGGTTCCCAGGCGAGTGCCCCAAGGACAGACAGCCACGCAGAAGCTCTATCACGTTAAGACCCAGGCTCGGGGGTGACACCGTCTTCCAACACATGCTCCTCATTAAAACGACTTGTCTCCAAAGAGAAGGGAATAGGAACCTTCCGTTTTATGGGAGGAGTGTTAAAAACGTGCAGACCGTTTTAAAAGCACCATCATCCAGACTCTCCCACAGATTATTTAGGCTCCTCCCGGCCCGCTCACCTCCTCCCAAGATGCCCCAAGTCTCATCTGTTGTGGGATTCGACTCACAGTCTCTCCACCTGCGTCCAGGTACGGATGAGCTCCTTGGCGTGGCTCACCAAGTCCGGTGCCTTCAGTTCCCACCTTCTGGAGACTGAAGGAAAGACGCGAGTCAGCAGCCCTTCTACCCTACAGCGTAGGGTAGTGCACTGAGTGCAAGTGCATTGAGAAGAGGCACCGTTATCTCTTTGTATCCCCCACGACGCTTAGCGCAATGGATGTTAAAGGCTGTGGAGACACCCTCTTGCTGTTCTTATAATGCTTTTCTAAACCCTGCGTCCCTCCCTTGTCTTCACAAGTAATGGAATTCCTTACGGTTATCAGCTGTCTGCCACTGAGGCTGGGGGGTTGCAGCAGTGATCAGTGGCAGGACCCCAGAGAGGAAGCAAACAGTGGTGCCCTGTGCACACTACATCAACAGAGGACACCAGCGGGGAGGAGGCTGTAGAAGGTACTGGGAGAGCACCAAACCCTCTAAGATCCCGAAGACTGTAGCAACTGTGTGTTTCTCCCGAGACCCTGCCCAGCCTAGGCTTCCCTGCCTTTGGGATTTCAAGCCAACTACAAAATCAAAGAGGCAGGCTTCACGCTGCAGCTCCCCAGACCCCCCCCCCCACCCCCGTGGGCCACTTTTACAGTCAAATCAACCTGCCCATGGCCATACACCGAGAGACAGGAAAGCACAGGTGCTGTGCTAACCGGAACCTCGCTGTGCTTCCTTACAGGCCCAGGGATGCCCCAGAATCAAGGCAAATCTCCTCCCTGCCAGACTTCTGTCCCTGCCCCCATCGTCACCTAATGTTGCCAGGGGCCCATTCACACAAGGTCTCACGAGAAATGCTTCCTTTTGAAAAAAAAAAAAATTCACACACAGAATCTGAAGTGGGCTCCAGGCTCTGAGATGTCAGCAGAGAGCCCGACGCGGGGCTCGAACCCACGAACTGTGAGATCATGACCTGACCCGAAGTTGGCCGGTTAACCGACTGAGCCACCCAGGTGCCCCGTCGTGAAAAGAACTTCTAAAGAACAAAGGATACTAATAGTAGAAGCTCATTTAATCTTTACGAGACCTTATCTGAGGATAACAGATAAGCAACTAAGCAAGGTCCACGGCAGGCTAAGCGTCCAGAGCCAATGAAAGGCAGAGCCAGGGTTCAACCAGTTGATTCTGGAATGTGTTACACCTTGCTGTGGAAGCCAGTGTGTTTTGGGCATAGATGCTATATGACCCACAATAATTATATAAACAGATTTCTTTTTAATTTTTTTAACCTTTATTTATTTTTGAGAGAGAGAGAGACTGTGAGTGGGGAAGGAACAGAGAGAGAGGGAGACACGGGATCCAAAGCAGGCTCCAGGCTCTGAGCCATCAGCACATAGCCCGACACAGGGCTCAAACTCACGAACTTCGAGATCATGACCTGAGCCTAAGTCAGACGCTTAACCGACTGAGCCCCCCAGGCACCCCAATATAAACAGATTTCTAATATAGGATTAATGATAAACATATCCTACCTATAGTTCAGGAATTCCATGAAGACCAATAAGAACCCACTGAATACGTGTACTTCAATTGAGAGGTTACAATGATTGGCTACCATGTATTGGGTGCCTTTAGGAGCCAGGCACTATACTAAGCACCTCACGTAGTTTATCAAAATTCTTCATACCTTTGCAATGTAGTTATTACAAAAGATGGGAATTAAAGCTTTGAGGACTCAAATAGTTTGCCTAAATTTGCATAGCTGGCATGTGACTGCATTGGGTCCATACACTTCCCAGCTTTCCATGTAGAGTTCCTGACATTCCATTTGACTTGGCTGTCTCTTTCCACCCCTGTGTGGTATCCACCCCCTTCCATGAAGTCATCAACCTGCTAAAGATAATTTCTTCAGCTGCTGGGTTATTGGTGTAGCAAACTATCTCTGTGTCCTCTCTAGAAGCCTATGGCCATGGAGCTGAGGTAGGGTAGCCCTCGGAACTCCCAGTGTTACAGGCTCCGGGACTGAGGCTGTGCCCACTCTGACCTCTTCATCTTATTTTTAACAAGGTCCAGGGCATCTATGGACAGGGAAAGGGAGGGGGCTCTCTCTCTCTCTCTCTCTCGACGGTGTCTTGGGCACCCAAGGCTGTCTGCCAATCACTCCTTTCTTTTGCTTCCCACATGCAGCCTACGTCAGAGGCAGAGAGACATTGTTCTCCAAGCTAATTCTTGTAGGTCACATCACTTAGACCCGGCTACACCCAGACGGATGAGGGGAGAGACAAACCTCTGTATTGCCCAGGTGCCACATGCCCATCAAGGCCCTCCTTCATGTCCAACGGGGAATTTTCTCACCAGCGCTGTGGAGTAAGTTAAGTTGGGCTGTCTGGTGCCTCGACCACAGCTCTGTAAACTTTTCCCGAAGAGCTCACCTCGAGAGATGGGAGAAAGCAGGAGGTAGAGATTATACACACTTTGTCTATTATCCTTTGATCAATATTAGATGTGGGGCTTTGTTGTTAGTTGTTAATACATTAATAACTTTTATGTATTCCTAGTGTAGTGACCCTTTTTATTATGAACGGACCCTCTTTACTCTAGCAATATTTCTTGTCTTTGAGTTTATTTTTCTATGACATTGTCTCTCCAGCTCCTTCACAATTCCTGTTCGCGTAGAATATCTTCTTTCACCCTTTTATGCTCAAGCTATTTGCATCCTTGAATCTAAAGTGTTTTTCTTGCTGGCAACATATAATTGGATTTTGTTTTTTTATCAAGTTTGAATATCTTTGTCTTTTGATTAAAGTGTATAGAATACGCACATTGTCAAAAGTTCATAAATAACGGAAGTAGAACCAATGAATGAGTAATTAGTAGGAGTTTACTGTGCACACACCAAAAACTTTGCAAACTGGGAGCTCTGAAACCAAACAGGGGAGGAGGCTAGAGGGGCATATTGTAGTGAGAAGGCAGTGGTTACTTATTCTTCATAGTGACTGGTTATAATATTGGAATTTTCTTAAACAATAGTGAATCGGTTAGCGATTACCTCCTATCAACCTTGGGAACCAGTTCAAGTTCTGCTTATGATTTTCAGGGGCATAAGCAAGAAAGGACCCAGGTTCAGCTAAGTGAGCTTTGCTTGGATGACCAACCTGGTTTTTGTCTGCTCAGGGACTTTTCCAGGTTGGTTTCTGTCTGTTTTTAACAACATCTACTGCAATTGTTGACACGGTTGTGTTTCGATCTCATCGTGCTGTTTGTTGTCTACGGTTCTCACCCACTTTTGTTCCTCCTCCCTTTCTTTACTGCCTTTTTTGTGTCCAATTTTTTATGGTGTGGTTTTTCGTCCTCCGACTTTTAGGTGTATTTCAAGCAACATTATCGAAGTAAATTTGACATGCATTAAACTGCTAATGTTGAAAGTTTTGCCACTGGGTAAGTTTTGACCTGTGCACACCCATGAGCATCCCGGTGCCCTGCCCTGTTGCCCCGCCCACCTCACCTGTCCCCGCCCCATCGCCCCGCCCACCCCACCTGCCCTCGCGCCACCCACAGCGCAAAATCACTGCCATTATTCCTGTCAACATGCATTCGTCTGTATAACCTAGAATGTTATAAAAATGGAAGCCAACCATATGTATTTGTTTCATGTGACTTCACTCAACATGAATATTTTTTTTAATAATAAACAAACAAGATTATTTGAAGATTCGTCCAGGTTGCTGTGTACCAACGGTTCATTCTTTGAAATGATGAGTATTACTCCGTGATGGAAAGATGACAGACAAATACAGAGACATTAACACAGATATAGATGTATACTAAGTTTTGTTTACCTATTCACCTATTGATGGACATTTGGGTTTTTCCCAGGCTTAGGCTATTATAAATAATGCTGCTATAAACATTCACATCCAAGGTCTTGTGTGGATACATGTTTTTATTTCTCTTGGATATATAGTCACTAGTGAAATTGCTGGATATTTTGGTAAGTATACTTTCATGAAATATATAATTTGAAAATATTGTGTCCGACTCTGAGGCTTGCCTTTTTGCTTTCTTCATGGTACATTTTGAAGAAAAATCTTTAATTTTACTGGAGTCCAATCAATCAGATCTTTCTATTTACTCACTCATTTTTAACCATTGCGGTCTCCACCTTTTTATATTCCTTTATTTAAAAATTTTTTTTTTTAGAGAGAGAGAGTGAGTGTTCACGAACAGGGGAGAGGGACAGAGGGAGAGAGAGAGAATCAAGCGGGCTCCGCACTCAACACAGAGCCCAATGTGGGGCTCACTCCCACGACCCTGGGTTCATGATCTGAGCCAAAATCAAGAGCCAGACGTTCAACAGACTGAGCCTCCCAGCACCCCTATTTTAAATTCTTTATCTTAGTTTTAATTATCTGTGTTTTGGGAATCTTTTAGTCAGTATATGGTTGCATGTTGTGTCTCAATCCACAGCGGTAATCTCCGCTATCCTGCACGGTCTCACCTGGCAGTAGAAGGGACATCCATACGTACCTTCAATTTTATCTCACGTCCCCATGGTACGTGAGCAACGCCGGGCATGCAGAAAGCCCTGGAAGAACAACAGTGGAGTTATTTGGGGCATCGATCATGTTTGTTGTCTGAAAGCAGATTAAGGTTTAGGATTCATAGTCTTCCTTCAGAAAGACAAATGGTGAGGTCTGGAATATGGGGACCTCTACAATATAATGCAAAGGCTCGGTGCCTTTTAATCAACTGGAATCAATATTTGACATCTGTCCATCCCTCCAAATTCAAAAGAACCTGCAGACATGTGCTCGTTGAGAACATTTTATACATGTATGCTCCATTATCCTTTCATTAATATTAGGTGTGGCCACAGACACAGGCCTCGGCCTTCTGCTGGAGGAGGTTGCTTCTTGTTAGCAAATGTTTGCCTCCTGCCATCCTGTGCTTGTAAAAGACCTTTTCTTCACACCCCATGGAAATGTATTCTCACTCGGTCAGAGTGTGACAGGTCTCATTATACTGGCCAGGTTACAATGCAGTGGTGGGGGGAGAGCTGTGATCTTTGAGACAAACTTCACTTCCAGGTTTGTCCTGAGAGGCCCTGTCAGCCCACACCTGCCAGGCCACACCCACCAGCCCACACCTGAGCTCACAGGTGACTGTGCTGCCTCAGGTCTCGCTTCGCCTTCTCCCTCCACCATTTTACACACGTGTGGGAGGGCCCACCAGAGGGCAGGTGCGTGGTGCAAGCTTGTTCTCTTATGCCTGGCACACTCCAAACAATTCATAATCTAAAAACATAAATGGTGTCCTGCCATGCACTGTGAAGGGCCAGCGAGAGGCCATCCGTACGAGGGTCTGCCTGGATGTCTCCAAGGTCAGCATTCTGTAGGCCTCCTTCCTCGCGTCTTGTTTCTGGTGCAGCTCATTTGCCCCCTCTCTGCATTTCTACCACGAATCTACGCATTGCTTGATTGGGGCAGCTTCACCAGCAGCATGAACATACATGGAAACACCGAGAAAGTTGGGTCCAGCTCCTTGGCATACACTTTGGAGATTTTGTCTATGCATGTAAGTGATGCCGACGTGCTGGGCAGCAGAGGAAACCAAGCTCTCGGGCCAGAGCCCCTCACAGTGGGCACCACGAAGAGGTCGGTGGCTTATAGTTTGTTTGCCTGTCTGATGCCCCTTGTCCTTGACTAATCACTGGCTTTTAGGCTCTTTCAGACAATTTTTGATAATGAATATCAAAGAGCAACAAAAATACCCATTTCTGAAAATCACCCCTGCCCTCACTTCCCTAGCAATCAGGGGAGAATTTACATTTCTGGGGTACGTGGACCAGCTTTAGTGTCATGCATGGGCCAAGGACCTCCGTGGGCAGAGGAGCAGCTGGCAGGGACCGGGTGGCCATCCTCCAGGCCCCCAGAGGACTTCCAGGCAACCCATGACCGGACAAAGACCTCATCCGCATGACATTGTCCCAAGTCCAATCATGCTGGGCTTTCTTGGTCCAGATGCTGGGCCCGCTGGCAGGTATCTGGAGTCAGAAAGTGTTGGCTGTGGATCCTTCTCTGCTTTCGGCCTCAGGTGGGGGAAGGGCAGCCGTCTGCTGGGAGTGTGCTCCGTTGGCTTGTGTGACCACGAGTGGGGCCAACTCTCTGTGGACAAGCTGGTGACGCTGAGGAAGGCTTAGGCACATGGCTTAGGCCGAGCAGGTGCGGGCCTGTAAAGGGGACCAAAGGAGGAGGAACGTGTGATGAGCTTTGCCAGACCCACCCCCAGAACCAGCTCTTTCCCTAACCTAGAACAACACCTGGAATGAGGCATCTAACAGCCCTTTGGAGGGTTCATCTCTGCATCTGTGAACACAGAGGTGTACTGGTGGAGTGGGCTGGGGGTGGTCTGACCAACAAGACGTCTTACTTACTGCAAAGGGGCTTAAAGGGGACCAAACAACAGCCACAATTTCCAAAGCAAGTTAGCCTGGGTACGCCAAGTCAGCAGTCATTGTTTCCTTTTGTCAGAAAACAGGGTTTCCTGGGCAATTGTCACGCAAAGCTCAAATGTGCTCATCTTAAACCCCCGGAAGGGTAATCTGTTGACGACACAAAGCCTCAACAACTTTTTATCCAGTGCAGTGGTACCGAGAAAGAGTCTCCAAATTAAACTCAGTGACGCAGTCTGAGATTTCTTCTTATTAATTTCTCACTGGAAATACTGAGTGTTTTAAAAAATAAAAGAAATTTTGAATATTATCTATCGGGCATCCTTCCAAGTGCTTCAAACTGTTACCATAAAAATGCTATCTAAATGATGAGAACGTAGTTTTAAAAATCAGAAATGCATATTAACGGCCTCCCATGAAAATTTAATAGTTAAATATTGTGTGCTTTTCATTCAATTATTGCGCAAATGAATTATGCATGGGAACTACCTGGTGCTTATTTCCTTATTTACATTTATGAGAATATCTCCATGCGGGTGGTGACTTTGGCGGGCTGTAGAGGGGGGGAGGGGGCGGGGGGAGGAGGGGGCAGGAGGGCAGAAGCCGGCTGCACTCAACAGCAGCGACCATATGAAGCCCGAATTGGAATAACAGAACAAGGGTTTGAGAAATTCGGTGAGCCTTGACTGCTCTGGTTCCTGGCAAACAGTACTGGCCTCTAAGAACACAATTCCAGAACCGTTGCTACACCACAGCGCATGTCTCAGGGCTGAACTTGGAGACAAACCTTTCTGAACAGTCCATGATGCCCAGCGCCTGTATTTTGCAAATGAGGACAGGACACGACATCTCTTGCTTCGGGTCACAGAGCCTCGTCCTGGTCTCCTTGTCCCTCACCTCTGCTCCGTCTACCTGGAAGCAATACATAATTGACTCTCCCCACTCAGGCCCACTTGAAACTTGGCCTCGGGAGGCATCCTGGCCGAGGCCTGGAGCAGAGGGTGGCAGGGATCTTTATGCCCCGTTCTTCAGCTGAACTTTGAGTCAGACCACGGGTGCTGCCTGGGTCTTCTGCTCTGCTCCCAGGTCCCACTGCTGGATTCTCGCCCTGTGTCCGGCTCCGACTCCAGTTCCCAGACCCTGATCTCAGATACTCGCTCCCCTAGCTCTCCTTGGAGCCAGCGGTTTGGGATTTGGCTGGGTCATCTGCTCTGCTCCTGCTGGATTTGGCGGTGGCCTCTGTTCTTCTTGCACATTCTCCATGGTAGGTGCAGTTCCTGGAAACCTAACTCTACGTGGTTGACCCAAAATTGATGGCTCCCGGTATCACTGCCTACTGGCCGCCATGCCCTCCGCCCGAGTAGCTGGCCAAGTGCACCGTCTGAACCTCCCGGCTTTCTGCTGCCGGGTTGCTTCCTGCTCGGCACAAGTGAACCATGTTTGCAGGAAAGCAGCTTCCGGGTTTCATAGTCTCCTAAATTGGGCTGTTCCGACTCCCCCTAGCTCCCACCCTGCAGCATTCCAATCTACCTCCCAAGAGGGAGTCTCTCCGTGGCTTGGACCTCAGAACTCCCTCTGCCCTTGTCCTTTGGACGCTGTGTGTGGGTGGAGGTGCATCACCGGCCACTGGAAATCCCTAACAGGGAACAGCCAGAGAGGGTTCCCTCCTTCTACCCAGCCGAGCTGTTTGAGGTATCTCCTGTTTGCCCTTCATTCCTGTCCTTTCCTATCCCTCTCTCTTTGTAGGATGCTGTCCTCCGACACCAGACTCCCGGGCCCTTCCATCAACTGGTCTCTGGCCAGAGTCAGCCAAGGGAAGACTCTGCTGGGGAACATGGCCCTTTCCTGTTTCAGGCAGTGCGCGTGGCAGTGGCCACTTCTCCCGCAAGGTTGTGGCTCCTGCAGATGGGCCCTAAGCCTCCCACTGAGGTCCCGGCTTCTGAGGAATGCACACCTGCGAAGGGGCTGTTATCACATCTCCTCCCTTTGCACCGTTGGCCAGGGCCGTCCGTGGTGCCCCTGGGATGGCTCCTCTGGGCTGCCTCACGGAGCCCTGTTGAGATGACTTCCTTGTCAGCTGCATCCTCCATTAACTGGCAGTCTTGGGGGGTAAATGGAGTCACACTATATTATGCATATATCAACTTTAATGAGACACAGCTGCAGAACTACGATGGTAAGCGTACAGCTTCAGTAAACGATGGTATAGTTTATTTATTTATTTTTAATGTTTTATTTATTTTTGAGACAGAGAGAGACAGAGCACGAGCAGGGGAGGGGTAGAGAGAGAGGGAGACACAGAATCTGAAGCAGGCTCCAGGCTCTGAGCCATCAGCACAGAGCCCAATGCGGGGCTTGAACCCACAAACCGTGAGATCATGACCTGAGCCGAAGTCGGACGCTCAATTGAGCCCCCCAGGCGCCCAACCATGGTATAGTTTAGAACTGTCATCTTAATCATCATCGTTACCCCCTGTTTTGAAGACTGAATATGGAAAGCATATCCTTGCAGGAATTCTCAGATCATTTAACATGTTTAGTCCTATTCATATGTAATTTTTTTTCAATTTCTCATGTTTTAAACTCCTCTGACAACAGCTACCTTTCTGTGCCACATCTATTAGCGACCAAGGGGGATATGTTTCCATAGCCTATCCTGAGAATATTAAGTAGTAAATGAAAAGCACATGGTTCATAATAGACCTCAAATATCCCTTCTTTCCTTCTTGCTTTCCCATCCTGCCAGCCTGTGGTTGTTTTAAACCTCTAGTGGAGAGCCTTTTCATCTCTGCTTTTCAGTGAATGAAAATCTCATCTCTATTTTTTCCAATAGACTGTCAGGTCCATGAGGGACTGTGGTGGACAAATTCTGAGACTGTCCCTAAAGTTCTCAGCCCCTGGTATATACACACCTCTTCCCACTTATTGGAACACTAATCAAGGTGCTGCTCTGAAGGGCGTTCCAGAACTAATTAAGAGCCCAGATTAGTTGACCTTAACATAGGGAGATGATCAAGGTGATCTAGTGAAGTAGCCCTTAAAAAAAAAAAAGGCAAGACCTTTCTCTTTCTGGAGAAAAAGATTCAAAGCATGAGGGTATTCATTACATGAGAGGTTACTGGCTCTGAAAACGAAAGCAGCCATGTGACAAGCAATATAGGTGGCCTTTTAGGGGCCAGAGCAGCACCTGTTGACAGCCAGCAAGGAAACGGGGACCTCAGTCCTGCAACCACCAGGAACTGAATCTTGTCACAGCCATGTAAGTTCCAGATGAGGATACAGACGGGCAGACCCCCTGAGCAGAGAACCTGATCATGGCATGCCTGGCCTCTGTCCCGCAGAAGGGTGAGCTGATTAGCGGGTGTTGTATGTGCTAATTTATTAGGCAACAACAGAAAAATAGCACAGGGACTTTTTTTGTCTTTTTGCAGAGGGGAAGTTTAAGCTAAGAGGACTGAACTTGTGTCTCTTGATCTCGTATGCGACTCCCACAGGTGCCGTGCCAGTCCCCAGAGGTGGGCTCAAGGTGCCCACACTGGGGTCTCTTTCAAATGACAATTTTGTGGGGGCGCCTGGGTGGCTCAGTAGGTTAAGCGTCTGACTTTGGCTCTGGTCATGATCTCATGGTTCGTGGGTTCGTGTCCTATATCGGGCTCTGTGCTGACAGTGTAGAACCTGCTTGGGATTCTCTCCCTCTCTCTCTGCCCCTCTCGCACTCACACTCTCTCTCTCTCAAAAATAAATAAGCAGGGGCGCCTGGGTGGCGCAGTCGGTTAAGCGTCCGACTTCAGCCAGGTCACGATCTCGCGGTCCGTGAGTTCGAGCCCCGCGTCAGGCTCTGGGCTGATGGTTCGGAGCCTGGAGCCTGTTTCTGATTCTGTGTCTCCTTCTCTCTCTGCCCCTCCCCTGTTCATGCTCTGTCTCTCTCTGTCCCAAAAATAAAAATAAACGTTGAAAAAAAAAATTAAAAAAAAAAAAATAAATAAATAAATAAGCATGGGGGCACCTGGGTGGCGCAGTCGGTTAAGCGTCCGACTTCAGCCAGGTCACGATCTCGCAGTCCGTGAGTTCGAGCCCCGCGTCAGGCTCTGGGCTGATGGCTCGGAGCCTGGAGCCTGTTTCCGATTCTGTGTCTCCCTCTCTCTCTGCCCCTCCCCCGTTCATGCTCTGTCTCTCTCTCCCAAAAATAAATAAAAAACGTTGAAAAAAAAATTTAAAAAAAAAAGAAGGAAAAATAAATAAATAAATAAATAAGCATGACGAGAATTTTTTAAATTTCACATGACGATTTTGTTAAAGAAGACAAAACACCTGGTTTTCCATCAGATTAGTCCTCGGGGGCCGCAGTGCTTGTTTGTCGCTACCGCACCCCCTCTTGAGCTGTTGGGTGGGTGCCCTCCGTGAACTGTAAGTAGGGCCAGTCCTTTGAGCTTCCTTTTCGTTATTCCCAGTGTAGAAACAGGTGCAGATGGTGTGACTCCATTAGCGCCGTCCTTCGCCTGAGCCAGGATGTGGCCGTTGTGCGCCCAGGATCCCGTTGCAGACGATACAAGCCCAAGCCACTCCCAGCAGGGCGCCCCTCTGCCGTCGGGAGACAGATGGCTCTGTACTGGTGACGAAGCTGTTTCTGTGTTGTCCTTCCCGGCTGCTGGGTTCCATCTGCTTGTCCTTCCAAATTTGGCTTGTGATGAGAAGGTGCAGGGAGAAACTGGGCTTTGGGGATCACATGCTCTTCTCCACCTTTCACTGTTTCCCGGCGTTCGGCACCAAACTCGGCCTCGATAACGGCCCAAGAAGTAGCTATTTCCATATGCCGGTCTTATGTTCGGGCCGATGACTCTGCCCACCTCCACGGGTCAACCCAGTGTACATCCAGAATGCCACATGGTATGACTGGGAGACTCAGGACCGTTGACTCTGCTCTGGGCCCAGCCTCGCAGGGCGGCTCTTGATTAAAGGAGACCTCGTACCACCATCACTGGAACATACCAACAAGGCTTCCTCAGCTCCTCTTACTACCCTGTAGAATCTCAGTTGTGCGTGATGAACACGTTCCAGAGATCGAATGTACAGCACGACGGGCAACGATACCGTATACTTGGAACTTGGAAGAGTTGGAACCTAAGTGTTCTCATCAACACCACCACAGAAGAGAAACTGCGTGAGGTGGTAGATGGGTTAATTAGCTTGATTGTGGTGGTTATTTCACAAAGTATATGCATGTCAAATCAGCATATCGTACACCTTATCCATATACCATAAAAAAGAAAAATAGGGTATAATTTCTACTCTCAAGTAGCTGACAGTGAATAACATATAAGTTTCGGTGAGTTGCTTGGAGACACAGACAATATATACTACGTAATGTCCCGAGCCCAAAGAATCACTGTGGGTTGAATTTGATTGGGCATTTTTGTGGAGGACATAAAACCTGAACTGGACCTTGAAAAATGAATATCCAGTTCTAAAAGCCTGTCTTTATTTCAGAGAGGCACATCAGTAAATCCACCCACTGAAGAAAATTTGGAAACAGAAAAGATTGGAGAAGGCAAATATTTCCTATAATCCCCCAAGACCAAGATACCAATGTGTAACGACCAGAAGAAGCTTGTAAAACTTTTATTTTGCCCATTCTCCCAGTTTGTTTCTTGTATCTTGACTAGAATGTGTACTTCATCTGGTGCTGATACAGTTTTGGGACATCTTAAAAAATTAAGCACAATGTAGAATACAAAAAATTTCTTAAATTATAATAATCCTCTCATCGCCCTAGTAAAAGCTTCTTACCTTCTGTTAATTGATTTTATCCTCAGCTCCTCCATTTCCAAGGCAAAAGAGAAAAGTATTGATTTACATTTCCACTACTTTCTGAATTCAACTTTTCTACTTTATTTATCAAGCTTTTTACTGTTACTGAATTCAAATAGGAATGAATTAGAGAATACTGGGTAACAAAACAGATGCACTTAAATACAGTTTTTGAAAATACACATCCGTGTTGTTTAAATGGAAGAGAGTCGTAACACTGAACTACCCTAGTTGCCAGCAAAATTGCTTTTACTAGATTATAATACAGCCTGTGTTCATTGCAACCGAATGTTCTCCTTTCACCTAGCAAAAGAACATAAAAAAATCTTACCAAGGGGAGCCTGGTGGCTCAGTTGGTTGAGCGTCTCGACTCAGGTCATACATGACCTCATGGTTCCTGAGACCGAGCCCCACGTCTGGCTCTGCACTGACAGTGTGGAACGTGCTTGGAATTCTCTCCCTCCCTTCTCCCTCCCCTCTCTCCCCCTCTCCTGCTCTCTCTCTCTCTCTGTCAAAATAAATAAATAAATAAACATTAAAAACCGCCTTCCAGACTGTTATTGAACTTGTGCATTAGACAGCCCCCTCAAATATCACATGACTCAAGTGTGCCTTCAGCAGGCCTGGATTACTGTCTATTCGTGCGTGAATTCTCCAGCACAGAAAGTCATTGAGGCACATGCACGGGGAAGAGCGATCGTTCTGATGCGGCAGAGATCCAGTGGGCCGCAGGGAGAAGTGGGATTAAAAGCGGTGGCCCTACCTTTCAGACTGCAGTCTCTTCTCCAAGGGGTGGGACACAGACGTTGGACCATCAGACCTGTGCTTGAGGATATCTCAGGGCAAGTGCTAGTCAACTGTTCCTTGGGGTTGATGCTCCGTGGTATTGACTGGTTTTCTTGGCTGAATGTGAATCAAGATGCATCTTAGTGCATCCCAAGAATGAGTAATTCATACAATTCATCCTCAAGCAGTCTAATCAGTTGGCGTGGGAGCACGGCTACTGATTATCATCCACTTACGCCTTACACCACACTCAGCGCTCTCAACTCATTTTTCACATATTTGAGGCTGAGCAGCTTAATTTCACCTGCACCATAAAATATTATTGCTCCCAATATATTCCTCCAAAGAGGATCCCAAAGGTAGGGCTTGTATAAAATATCATTTATTCCTCCCTTTAACTCCAGACCACAAGGAGTGTGGGTCAGGCAGCCTGGAGGTGAGGATGGGGCAGGGGGCGTGGAGGGGAGGTCTGGGCCACCTCTGGGTCATCCAGCTGCAGTGAGCTAGACGGTCACTCCTCGAGAAAACGACACACACAGCTGTTCTGTTGGTGTGGTTCCTCTGAAGGTCTTTTTCTTCCTCTCTCTCTTTCTAATTTATAGTCCTGAGAAATGAATTTATTGCCAGAAGTCACAGCTATAATACGAAGTGTCAGACCCTCCACCCAAGGAGCTGTTACTTTCCGGTCTGCCTCTGGGCCCTCCCGCCATCACCCTGCACTCTAGCAGTCCGACCTGCCTACTCACATGTTCCTGCAAAGAGTAATCGTTTTCCCCGCCGACAAGCCTCCAGGTTGAACTTTATCTTGGAGAAGGTAGAAAAAGCCCATAGATAAGGGTGTCCTGGAATTTGTATCAGGTATCTGGCAAACTGACTTTACTAGGTAGGTAGGTACATAAATCAGCTAAATTCCACAATCACTTCCATTAAAAAAAATTGCTTTCAAAATTGAAAATGACATATCAATATATACAAAAGGTAAGTAAAAATTCTTTACGTTAAGCAAACACTAAAAATGAACACGGGCAGAATAATTATGCTTGGAATCTACGTATGTCTTCAGATGCTGAGACCTTAGAGATCACGGCACAAGTTTGCTGAATGAAAGATAGTCTCAGTTCTGTTTCTTTTGAAAATATCAGCCCAAATATTTTTGCCTCCGTTTATACTATATTTGCTCAAAAATGATTTTTACAAGATAAACCATATCACATTATTTGGAATGTTACCAAATTTGGATGCAAAATATCATTGGCGTTCTCCATTTTATCCTACTCCAGTACAGAACGTAATTCATCATTTTAAAGTGTTGAGCTATTCCAAAGTGCATTTATGGAATTTGAAATTAAATTTTGTATGCTATTTAAGATTTCTTGATTTAATGTATCTGGCCCTTTGCTTTTGAAGGGATATTTCAGTGTCCTTCCTGAATGATTTGTTCCAAGAATTCACTAAACACTAAAATCTAATATTTCTGTGGTATTAGATGTTGAAATTTTTGTTTCTTTTTTAAAGTTTATTTATATATTTTTAGAAATAGAAAGAGAGTACGTGGGAGGGGCAAAGAGAGACAGAGAGAGAGAGAGAGAGAGAGAGAGAGAATCCCAAGCAGGCTCTGCACTGTCAGCACGAGCCCGACGTGGGGCTCACACTCATGAACCGTGAGATCGTGATCTGAGCTGAAATCAAGAGTCTCTTAACTGACTGAGCCACCCAAGTGCCCCAGGTGTTGAAATTTTTGAATGAAAATTCAACATGACTTTGAACATGCAAAATTTAGAGGATTCATTCACTAAAAACTGAGTTTCATGGCACTGCAGGAATTTTAGATGGATTCTGGGGAGGCTGTCTGAGGTCAGACCGATGACATTTTTAGTGTATCCAATGTCAGGTTTCCTCCCCTAAAGTTTGTCCTTTGGTAATTCTCTCTCTCTCTCCCTCTCCTCCCTCTACACACACACACACACACACACACATTCACAACATACACATACACACAAATACATGTACACACACATAATACACATGTACACACATACATACACACACGCACACACCCTGCAATACTTTACTAATCAAAATAGAGGGCGCCACCGTTTTCTTAATAAAATATTGCTTTTCCTTTTTTAAAAATTTTTTAACATTTATTTATTTTTTGAGAGACAGAGAGAGACATATTATGAGCAGGGGAGGGGCAGAGAAAGAGTCACAGAATCCGAAGCAGGCTCCAGGTTCCGAGCTGTCAGCCCAGAGCCCGATGCGGGGCTCGAACCCACGGACCGTGAGATCATGACATGAGCCGAAGTCGGACATTTAACCAACTGAGCCCCTCAGGCGCCCCAGTTAAATATTGCTCTTCCAATGTCATTCTGCCCTACCAAAATTTGTAATATCACACAGAACCAAATAACGTTATGTTTGCCGCTTCTCTCTGCACTGACTTTGCCGCAGCATTCAGTGTCGCTCCAGCAGCGTCAGCTCCGACAGGGTGCACCCCCAGCGTTTCCTCTTTGCTTCTGAAATGCAAGAACAAGGTTGGGCCACAATCTCAATGTATGATGCTCATCTCCCATTGGAAGCACCTGATTACAATGATACACAACCGCTGTCTTTCAACCATTTGAAAAGCTCTGTGGCTGCTAATGGAACCAGAACATCAACACCACGACAGCCACTTCTCCCTCACGTGGGAAATCTGGGAAGAGTAAATGAACGTGATTCACTCAGAGCAGTTCTCTGGTGGAAAGCAAAACGCCTTTGCAGAGTGATCTGAAAATACACCTGTGGCAGCTGTCAGTCATCAGTCTGGGGCGCAGTCTTCTTAAAGTCATTCTTCAGGTGTGAGGCCCGTGCTGGGTTTGTTTCGGTGGATTTGCTCTGGTTTCCCGTGGTCACTGAGCTCCTTCTGACTTCCAAGACCGGGGCTCGACATCGCCTCTGAACCCCAGATCCAGGCCCTAATTCCCTGACACGGACGGCTGACGGCTGATTAGCCTCTTGGAATCTACCCAAATGTTCCTCACTCCCAGCTGGGACACCTGCCTCCGACTGGATTTACTCACACCTTTGCCCTTCCTAAACCACCACCAACCTTTGGGGTCCCTTTCTCTGTGATTTCCCTGTGACCCCATCCTGGCCAGCAATCCACTCCCTACCTGGGCACATGGTCTCCCTCCCTCTCTCGCTCACCCAGTACTAAGTCTAGATTTCGCCTTTCTGCTTGCTGCGCCTTAATCCACTGTGGGGTAAGCCTCTATTTCCTGCTCATCTAATACATAATGGTGGCAAGTTGGTGTCCTTTGAGGAAATGGTCAGGAGACAAAATGGGTGATAGTTAATTTGGGCAGTTTGTGGCTTTGTTTCGACAACGATAGAGGCCTCTTTTAAAACCTGCTGTTCACAAATGCTATTCCAATTAACTTCACAAGCATCCATTTGTATCCTGTCCAGGAAAGTGGGTCCCAATCTTTGCCAAATAACTCTGGACACCGGAGATTTTTTTCTTGGGGAGTTTTTCTTTCATTATTATGTGGTCATGTAGATAAAATTACTTGGTGCTGTTGTGATGTGGGTCTGGTGAGAGACAGGTCTGCTCTTCACCCACGTGTTGGCAGGATGTAGGGTAGTGTGCTAATTCCTGATCCGACCACTGAGCCCTAATAGGACGCCATTTCCAATGACCCTGCAAGGTACAGTAGGTGCCCAGCATTGGCTGTCTCAATGAAGCAGGATGGAGATCCAGCGAGCAAAGCCTAGATTTAAGGGTATTTCAGAGTTTACGAAGCACACTCAGAAACACACAGGAGGCCACCCTGAAAAAGGGAAAACACAAAAACAAGTACACTTACTAAAAGCATGAAGCAAGGTCAAATCAGGAAGCCATGCTATCAAGACCCTGAGGTCCTCATCCAAGGCTAATCGGTGATATTCTTACAGACTTGGGGATGGTTGGAGAATGGTTTGTTGAGGTTACCAGAAAGAAAGACCACCCCTAAAGCAATCCACATTCCCCCGAGATCCTCCTCTACCAAGTGAAGAAATGGAGAGGGCATTCTAGCTGGCGTTACTATAAGGGACCATAGAAGTCATAGAAGATCATAGAAGGGAGAAACTTGTACCAAGGGAGTTGGGTCCTTCTTGCATCCAGACCATGCATCTCACACATGTTATTTTTAGCAGGAAGAAATGGGACCTGAGCATCAGGTAGATATCTCTGCTGGAACTTGGGGGAGCAGCAAAGCATAGAAGATGGGAATGTGGAGGAAGAGGTCCTCGAAGCAGCTATCTTGGAGAGTGGGGATCCTTCGGGTTCATGCTGGTATGAGGGATGGGGCACTGAACGTGAGTGGGAACAGAAATATCAGCATCCCATGTGTCTTCTATGTAATAGAAGACACACATCTCTTCGAGGAAATGAATTGAAGGAAAATGAATTGAAGACTTTAAGTAAAAAATACCCAAAGGACAAGGCTCACATTGTACTCAGCCTGCAACCAAACTCTGGAGAAGAGAGGCTGCGTCAGAAGCTGCCGGCGAAGGACTAGAGATGAACCACTCTTCTCCCGATTGAGACAGAAAAGAGGCCCATCCAAGGCATTGCCGAGAAAGCAGGTTGACCTGAGGTGGACCCACTACAAACCACAAAAGGCTGATGAGCAAATTCCAGAAGAAAACAAACCTGCACAGCAATGCCTTCTGGTGGGCAATGATATCCCTGTTTTCCTCCGCTTACTGATGTCCCCTGTCCCGTGGTCATGTGACTGAGCCTCAACCAGTTTCAGCAATCAAAGGGAATGGACATAGCAGCAGAGTCTGGGCTTCAGAGGGAGCCTGTCTGTCTTCCAGAACCAACTCCTCCACTGATTGGCTGGGTGATCTTAGAATCAGGCTCCTCATCTGTAAAATGGGTAGAAGACGTCTCTGAGCAGCTCGCTTTAATAGACGAACATGAAAGGTACCTGTTAAGGCGTGTCCCGAATACTGCCTGTGGCATAATGAAATGAAACATGGATTGTTGTTGATCTGAAATGGAACTTTAACTGGGTATCCGGTAGTTAATGTGGGAACCCTACCAAGGTTACATTTGTTATCCTAAATAATTCTCCTAGGAAAACCCTAGCACATTGTGTGCACCTAGCAAGCATTAAAATGTTAATTACCATTATTTTTATTCTATAAAGATTATCCGTTGCAAGCCATTTATATAGTAGATCAGGAAGCTCAAGCTTGAAACATGGATGTTAACTCACTCAAGACGGCACATGGTTTTTTTATTTCTCCAAAGGCGGAACTCAGATCTACAGAGGCCCCACTGCTGAGGTCTCTATATCTCACTGGTAACAGCAGCTCTAAGTAGACTGTTCTGGAGAGTGTGGAGATCCATCCACAGTTTTAATTATTCCTTCTTTGAGCCTAATGCTGATCGCTTGCTACATAAAGTGGCCAGAGGACCAACAGAAGTAGCATCACCGGGGAGCTTGTTAGAAATGCAGAATCAAAGTTCCCTCCTTCATTAGAATCAGCCTTTCAAACAAAATCCCCAAGTGGTTTGCACATGAACATTTGAGAGACTCTTTTCTAGCTCAGCTTCTGTCTCTGACCCTCAGAGTGAGTCGTTCTTACTCCCGGCTGTAAATTAGAATCACCTGAGATGTTTGGGAACCTACTGAAGTCTGAGCCCTACCCAGAGATTCTGATTTCATCAGCCTGGGGTGGGCCCTGGGGATTGGTGTTTTCTCTCACCTCCCGGGGCGATCCTAATGCGCAGTGTTGGCTGAAAACTACGGATTTAAGGAGAACTTTCCCTCCCAAAGCAAAAGAAGTTGGATGAAAACAATGTCTCCAATGACAAAGCTTTCCTTTAGCATTGAGAGACTGAATACAAATGGACGATGGCCAGACTACATATAAAATTAGAACCCTGACCCACAATCTTCAGCGGCCAGCCAGGAAACCAACTTGTCATCTGCAGTGGCCAGCCCAGAAAACCAGCCTACCACCTAGGAGTCAGACTCATAGGAAGCCAGAGTGCCATCTCTAGCAATCAGTTTGGGACGCCCCCAGAAGAACCCCTGTAACAATTGGTTCCAAATGGGCAGAACCTGATTACTAACGGCCAGCTTCTCTAATTTTCGTTCCCACTTCCAACTTAAGACGAAAGAGAGAAAACCAGGTATGCACCCCTCACTAATCATATGGGATGCCCCGTTTCTAGTTAGCCTAGCCCCGGCTTCTCCATGTCAACAGAGAGGAGGCACACCTGAGCCTTCCTTTTCCCCACCATGAGGCTGTCCCACCCCTCTCTCTGCATTTGAGTCTCTGCCAAGCACAAGGGGTGTGGCTGACCCCCTTGCTAACGCAATCTCTGAGTGAGTGGCCTTTGCTCGTTCCCATGTGGTCGGTCTGCATGTACTGCCCCAGCATGCTGCGGGACATGAGGTGGCTGCAGGATGGCCACAGAGACAACAGAACAGACATTTAATACACTCTGAAGCTGACACTTCCTCTCCCCCTCCTGCCACATCTGTCTCAGCAAATGGGAGGGTCAGAATTCGATGGACTAAGGCCCTGGTCATCTCAAGCTCCTGAGTCCTGCTCCCCTGACCTGTGTCCTTCTGATCCTCTCCTTCTGAGAGTCATTGTGACATCATGGGACGGGGGCTCTGGAACTGGGCTGCCTGAGTTTGGACCTCAGCTCTACAGCAGATTAACTGTGCGACTTTGGGTGAACAATCGGTCCCTCTGTGCCTTGGTTCCTGATCCTATCTCTTGTGAGAATTCACCCCGTTGAAGTGTATAAAGTACTTTGCCCAGGACCCGGGGCTTATTCAGGAAGCCGCTGTCAGCATTCTTCTGCAGGATGCTATTTTTTCCTCCTCACTTTGTCACTCAAGCAAAGACACGAGCTTCCTCCATCACTGAATGCAAGCACTGTCTATAATAGAATTTACTGAAGGTTGGGGGAAAGGGAGGCAGTATCAGTCAACTTCGGCTGCCCTAAAATACCATAAAGCTGGGCAGCTTAAGCAGCAGAAATTTCTCACAGTTCTGGAGGCTACAAGTCCAAGATCAAAGTTCTGGCTGATTCGGTTTCCGGTGAGAGCTCTTTTTCAGCCTGGAGACAGCCACGTTCTTTTCATCCTCACATGCCCTTTCTTCATTCAGTGTGCACACAGGAGTGGGCAGGGGGAGAGCTCACTCTCTGGTGTCTTTTCTTAGAGAGATACTAACCTTTTCAGTTCAGAGCCCCACCCTCATGACCTCATTTAATCTTAATCGCTTCCTGACTCCAAATACAGCCACACTAGGGTAAGGCTTCCACCCATGAATCTGGTGGAGACATGCATTCAGCCCATAACAGAGGCCTATTCCCAGTAGCAGGGGGACAACTCAAAAGGGCAGACATCTTTGTTGATCTTTGTTCGGCTTTGTTCGCTGACGTGCCTGCCACCGGATAGCCTCTTTCATGTCTCCTTCCGTCCACAGTGGAAGCGAGGCTCACTGTCATGCCCTTGAGGGGCTTCTCTCTTCTGATTTCGAGAGTCCCAGGTCCTTCAAGACGTCTGTCATCCAGGGCATCCAGAAGCTATTAATCAATTAGCATGAGAACAGTCTGGCCCTGGAAGGGGTTCCTTTTACTTGGTTAAGGAGAATTACACAGCTCTTCTTGTCTCCATACTTCTCTCCCTCATTCTGATTTTCTGAAATCTTATGGGTTCTTAAACCCATGGGTTCTTGAATACTGGGTTGAAAGACTCACTGAACTGTTGCCATATTCGTGCATTCAAACCTATTCATGCTTCCGTGTGCCAGGCATTGTGCTGAGTGATGGGGAAATGTCATGAGTCCTCTCGTGGAGCTTTCGTTTGTGGAAGAGTAAGAAATCTGACTTAGACTGAGCATCAGAAAAGACATAGGAGAGAAATGACCTTTGGTCTGAAATCTAAATAATGAATAAAAGTTTGCTTGGCAGAGGGTGTGGGGGGCCTGGGATGAGGTAGGTGGAAGGGGTAAGGGACTGGAGAGATCAATTCTGACAGAGAAAGATCCATTATTATAAGCAAATAAAGTATTAGAATTTCATAGGCATGTTAATCAGGGTCTGTTATGCCAGGCTAACATAGGCATGTTAGCTGGAAAAACAGAAACCACCTGTCATTCTTAACTGGAAGGAATTCGATAGAGGAAATTGTATACTTTGGTAAAGAAAAAGCTAAGGAACCAAACTTAGGGCAGTGAGACACCATAGTGATTCATAACAGCTGGTAAGTGTTCTTAAATTTGAAAAATTAATTTTTTAAAGATTTTTATACTTTGTACTTCAACACACGCCATTAAGAAAGTTAAAATACAAGTCACAGACTGCGAGAACACATTTGCAAATCACAGCTCTGATAAAGGACTGCCATGCATCATATATAAAGAACACTTACAACTCAATTATAGCAGCAAACAACCCAATTTAAAAATGGGCAAAAGACTTGTGTAGTCATTTCTCCAAAGAAGACACATAAATGACTAATAAGCACATGGAAAGGTGCTGAACGTGACTCATCATTAGGGAAATGAAATTAAAACCACCTCACACCCACTGAAATTCCCATTAGACTCCTGGGAATTTACTCAAGGGAAATGAAAACGTATGTCTTCTCAAAGACTCACGTAAATGAATGTTCTTAGCAGCATTATTCACGATAGCGCCAAACCAGAAACAACTGAAGTGTCTATCAACTGGTGAATTCAGAGTTTGGTATAGTCAGACAGTTGAATGCTATTTGGCACGAAACAGGAATAAACTACTGATACATTATACAACATTGAATGACCTCAAAAACATTATGCCAACTGAAGGAAGCCAGGCACAAAGGCTCCTTATTAAATGTAAATTTACAGAGCCAGAGTGCAGGTTGATGGTTATGGGGATGCAAGTATTGATTGGCTGCAAATACACTCACAGGACGTTTTGAGGGATGATGGAAATGTTCTTAAGCTGAACTGTAGTAATGATGTCTCAACTCTACAAATTTACTAAAAATTATTGGATTGCACACTTGTGGTGCTTAAGATGAGGTTAAATTACACCCCCATAAAGCTGTTATAATTTGCACATAATACACCTTGTGGCTGTAAGTTGGACTCGGCCACTTCCGTTGACATGGTCACATTATCTTCTCCCTTCCGTTTGTTGCTCTTGAAGATTTCCCACCCATTTCTGGACAGCCTTGTTGTTCAGTTTCTAGTTAAGCTCATAGGTACCAGGTACTTCATTAGAACATTATGTTTCTCATTCTGAAAACTGCTTTCCTTCAAGTAATTATTAATCACGATTGCCAAAGGCCATGTGTCATGACAGCTGGCTACACGTTTGAGTGTTCGTGGGCCATTCATCATGAAAGTGACACATCTGTTGTGCTCTCCTGGCTTTACTGCCTTGTAAGGTAGAGCATATCAGCATCCTGTGCCTACTATCCCATCTCTACCGCTTTATTCAGGACCACTTTAACTCAGAGTTAATATGCACCTGACCTTATTCCTCTTTCTGAAGTTTGAAGTGGCAAAGGGACAGTGGCAAGATGGCATCTTTCTTTAAATGTTTATTTATTTTGAGAGAGAGAGAGTGTGTACGTGTGTGTGTGTGTGTGTGTGTGTGCAGGGGAGGGGCAGAGAGAGAGAGAGAGAGAGAGTGCAGGGGAGGGGCAGAGAGAGAGAGAGGCAGAGAGAGAGAGGGAGAACCCCAAGCAGGCTCCACACTGTCAGTACAGAGCCCCACATGGGGCTTGATCTCACGACCCTGGGATCACGACCTGAGCCAAAATCAAGAGTCAGACGCTTAACTGACTGGGCCACCCAGGTGCCCCCAGGATGGAATTTTTAATGGTTTTCAGCTCTCCAATATGATTCGTCACAGAGGCTAACAACTGAATGTTTGTGTCCCCCCAGAACTCATGTGTTGAAAACCTAATACTTGATGTGATGGTATTTTGAGGCAGGCCCTTTGGGAAGTGATTAGGTTGTAAGAGCAGAGCCCTCATAAGTAGAATCAATGTCCTTATTATTGAGGACCGAGAAAACTCCCTTGCTCCTAACATGAGGACACAGCGGGAAGGTGTGGGCCTTCCTGAACCAGGACGTGGGTCTTCATCAGACATTGAACCTGCTGGTGTGTTTATCTTGGGCCTCCCGGCCTCCAGAACTCTGAGAAGTATGTTTCTGTTGTTTATACATCACCTAGTCTACAATATTTTGTTATAATATTGGAACAAGGTACAGGAAAATGGTCCATATGTCATCAAGAAGTAAAACTGAGGGTGAGGAAAGAGGCGAAGCCCAGAGGTGTCTGGGCTTATGCTTTAGAGAAATGTGACTTTTCTTCTTCCTTTCTTTTTTAGGAGGAAAAGAAGAGAAGTTGTCTTCCCACCTTTGAGTCTATCAGGGTGAGATCTGCTGTCTTTGGTTCCCCATCATTTATTTTCAAATAGCTAACCAAACCAACCAAACCAACAGAAAGAGAAAACATTAATTCATTCCCTCTGCCTCCTGCACACCCCCTAAAGAAGAAGAATTAATGTTAACTCTGCCAGAAGTGTGGGAAAGACAAAAATTCCATGCGGACCCTGCTACTGTGTGACCTATGACCCCAAAGACCTTTGAGGGAACCTATCTTCTCGTTCAGGAATCTTCTTCTAGAAACAGGGATTTGCCTTTTCAGCCATAGAGGATTTGTGTGAACCTCAGTGGCAATAATAGGCCTGATGGGATGTTAGAAAGAATAATTTCTAAGTGTGTGGTTGACATTACATACCACATTCCCTCACCCGCTTGAAGGAGACTGAGTGTTGGCATTCGGTGAGTGAGTAGAGTGTTTTTATTATCCACTTAGTAACCTGACCCTCAGAAGCACCCGCAGGCAAAAGTATGTAGAATAAATTCACCAAATAATTCATTATTCAAACCAGGATGGGAACCTGAAAGGAGACACTAGTAACCATCGTGCCGGGGCCACAGGAATAAGACACACCTGTCTTGAGAAAACAGGGTCATGTAGACCCGTCCTTAGACCTAAGGAACATTCCTGAGAGGCTCATGGCCCTCTCTGAAATCTCCTTCACCACACCGACTGAGAATTTCCAGTCGAGCTCACTTTCCTTCACAAGCAAGCTAGCCTGGGTGGGGTGGGAGGCCGCAAGGTGAGAGCCTGTGGTAGCACGAATGTGGGCACTGGTGCGGGGACAGGTGCCCATGCTCGGTGTCCCAGCCCCAGGTGCTTGCACGGGGAGGCCAGACTTCCGGAGCCTGGGAGTCTGAGATCAAGGTGTGGGTAGGGTTGGGTCCTCCTGGGGCCTCTCTCCCTGGATGCTGTCTTGTCCCCGTGTCCTCACATGGTCGCCCCTGTCTGTGTCTCAGTGGTCTTCTTCTTTTTTAATGCTTATTTAGTTTTGAGAGACAGAATGTGAGTGGGGAGGGGCAGAGAGAGAGGGAGACACAGACTCCGAAGCAGGCTCCAGGCTCCGAGCTGTCAGCACAGAGCCCGACGCGGGGCTCAAACCCACGAACCGTGAGATCATGACCCGAGTTGATGTCCGACACTTAACTGACTGAGCCACCCAGGCGCCTCTCAACCTTCTCTTCTTATAAGGATACTGGTAACACTGAATCAGGGCCACCCTCCTGACCTCATTTTCACTTTATCAGATCTTTAGAGACCCATCTTCAAATATAGTTGCATTCTGAGGTCCTGAGGTCAGGGTGCAACATATGACTGTTGGGGGACAGAGGTCAGCCCATAACGCTGCCTTTCTCACACACATGACTGAAGAGCCGCACTCAGAGCCCCCAGTTCCTCTGTCCTTGCCCCTCCCCCAACTTTGCTGCTTCCCCAGTTTGGGACCCACAGGACAGGGGCGCCAGGAGCGGAGAAGTGGGGTCGCTGATGTTCAGGCTCTGCTCTGCGGCTGTCACTTTGGGTCTTAGCGGCTCCTGTGCTCTGGGCACCCGAGGTGGCTGGGTCGTGGATCCCGTGCGTCCTGGCCCCCATCTCACCCCAGAGCAGAGGATCCCCCCGCCCTCGTGGATCACCCACTCTGGTCTTAGTGAGCACCTCCCTCGAGCTTCATCTCCTCACATTCCCCACGTCCTGCAGAAATCGCCCCACGGTTCTGTCCGCAGCCCTGCTTCTGGCTGCTGACATGATGGGAAGTGAGACCCCCTCCTGTGGGAGCCTCCTCCCTGGGGGGTTCCTCTACATGGTGTCTGTCGAAGGTGGGGGAGCCTCACCCTGACTCCTCCTGAAATCCCACCAGGCCTCCTGTCTCACAGCCATCTAGGACCTGGGTTCTCGCTCCGTTGGGATTATTGCCTGTCTGTGGACACGGCTTTTTCCAGCACAAAGCGCCTATGCAGACGGCTGTTCATCCGTGTGGCTCGTGCCTCAGGGACAGGTGCAGACAAGCCCTTTTACAGGCCCGGGTGGGGTGACGGGCCGCCCCTGGGCCCAGGCCCCCGGGACCCGCGGGCAGGGCCGGCCCCAGAGGCGAGGTCAGCAAGGCTCCAGACACAACCTGCCCTTGGGAGTGGGCTCTCCGGTCGAGCACAAGGGGACTCGAGTGAAGAATGGACATCTTCCCACATGCTCCACAGCAACACGGGCTCAGCACTGGGCTGCGAGGGGCTGAGGGGCCGTGGAAACACTTCGAGACTGAACATTCCCTATGTGACCGTGCGGAGAGACAGGAGGGTCCCCGGCAGACACCTGGGAAGCATGCAGGCGGTAGCGAGAGACCCCAGGTGGGAGGCACACAGAGTCCCCTCACGGCCCGGCTTTCGGTGGCGGGAGTGGGGGGCGCCAGGCCTGTCCTGGAACAGGTGGGTTTGGGGAGGGAGAAGGTTAAAGGTTGCAAGGAGAGTCCAAAGGGAGTAGAGATCCAGCCATGGGACAGCGGAAGGGGCGGTGGGGGGGGGGGGGTGGGATGTCTGGGGGGAGCAGACATTGTGGCCCGGCCTCCGGGGTCCGGGGGGCCGGGCAGCGCGTGGTGTCGCAGACCGGCCGGGAGAACGCGGTCCCCGGGCCCGAGGCGCCCCACGTTTCCATCTCTGGTTCGCTCCCGCCGCCCACGACTCGGCCTGACGCCTCCTTTTACGCTTGTTTTGCCAAGTGTTGTGCCGATTCCCACCTGTGAGTCCATCTGTGCGTCACCAAGGCCTGCGGCCCGCTGACGCCCGCTCGCCTCCACACGCAGGTGTGCGGCCCGCGGCCCGCGGCCAAGGGCTGGAGCCGGGAGAGGCTCCACCTGTGAGCCGGCTGCTCTGGGGCCGGACGGCGCCAGGTCCCCGTTGTCCCCCGTCCCTCACCCTCCTCGCCATGTGCGACCGCACACACAGCGCACGCCGGACACGCACTAATAAGCACGCGTGCACACAGGACACACATGCATTGCCCTTCCTGCAATTCTGCTGGCAGAACTGGCCTGCTGCACTTCCGGGCTTAGCAAATACCTCCAGGGCTCTGGCCAGCCGTCTGCAGGGTGCTTGATGAAATAAGTCACGTGAACTGTTCCCGTACAAGGATCCTTGCCGGCCACTCGCGTTTCTTTTTGCTCATGTAGAAATGTTTACTTATTTATTTGGGGCGGGGGGGGGGGCAGAGAGAGTCAGGGAGAGAATCCCAAGCAGCTCTGTGCTGTCAGCACGGAGCCTGATGCGGGGCTCAAGCTCACAAGCCATGAGATCACGACCTGAGCCGAAGTCGAGAGTCGGACACTCCACCGACGGACCCGTCCAGGCACCCCTCCACTTCCATTCCTCTGGGGACTTTTATGCCGTCACGGTGTCCCGGTTCTTCCTCAGCTTTGCTCACATGACACAGAAACTAACCTTTTGGTGGTGCAAGTGTGGCTCGGGGCTCCTCATGGTTTGTACCACCGGGGAAGGAAGAACAGACCCAACCAGGGCAGGTGCGAAACAGGACTCGGCGACTACCGGCCCGTCCCCCACACTCCTCTTTCTTCTGTGAAAACCAGCAGTGCAGGCTGTGTTGTGGGGGGGTAATTTCCACCCATTACTCGGGGGGAAAACATGGAACTCAGTGCAGGTATTTTATACTAAGAACTCACCACCTGCTCGGTGAAGTAATTTGAATCCATGCTGACGTGAGAACCTGTTTTGGAGACTGCAATCACTGCTTCCCTGGGAGAAACCACCCAAGTCCTGCTCCCGAAGCCTCCCTCTTAGTGGACAGGACCTCCATCTCCTGTCGCTCAAGCCAGAGATCCTCGGGGATCGTCATGGCTCCTCCCTTTCCTTGGCATCTCCATCCAACGCGGCCATGCGAATTCTGCCTCGAAGGATTCTTTCAAGGGACTTCGAGTACATCGGTGCCATTATGGAGGCCTGTGTCTGGGAGGTGGCAGATGGGGAACAGATACTGGGGCTGCGGAGGCACGTGAGCTGACTTGTCTAACAGGACGGTGACCCTGGGACTGAGCTGGGCTCACAGTGCCATATTCCTGGACCCAGGGCTCCCCACAGGAGGGAGAGTCAGCCTCTTTGACACTAAAATCATGCCATTTTCAGAAGACCATTGTAAAGAATGAACAGAGAGGACAATGATACTAAAAGATCATCGTTTCTTTGTTTTCCTAATGCATTTTTTTAAGTATAATGTTTGGGGATCTGACACCCACTTGTGTGCACTGTCCGTGTGTGACTCACAGCCCGGGTGGACCCAGCACAGAGCGAGGATGCGACGTTCGCTGACTCTGTGAGCGAAGGCGTGGGCGGGTGGCTGGCTGACGGCTGTGAGCACCTGACATGTCTACTTGTCCCTGTCACTTCACTAGCCGCAACAGCCAGGAACCGTCCCACTGTTAATATTTCATGCATTTCCTCGGAACTCTTAATCAGGAAGTTTGGAAACACTCAAGGATATGAGAAGGAAGGGCACGTCGTGAGGTGTCATCTCCTGCCTTAGATGGTTACACACCTCAAGGTCCATTTGGTCGCTCAGTCAACAAATTTGTACTGAATGCTTTTCCTGTCTTAGGTACCGAAGTGAGGGCTGAGGGTCCAGCAGTAAAACCGAGCCAAGATATCCCTGCCTTCATTCCACCAGGAGACAGGCAATAAGCAAAAAACAAAATCAAGACTGTATATATAAAATCATAATAAAGGTTTTATAGTGTGTGTATACCACGTGATATATGTATATGTATGTTAGCGTGTGTATGCATGTGGTATATGCATGTATACATATGTGTACGTAGCACGTGAGGCCATGGTAAAGGCCACAGGAAAACTTAGGGCAGGGTACAGGTGATGAGGAATGTCTGTACGCGAGAGGGGGCTTTAAGTCTGAAGTGGGCCCCGGGCTAGATGTCTCTAGAAGCTGTCATTTTCACTGCTCTTGAGGAGGCGAAAGAATTAGCCATGCGGACCTCTGGACCATCATCTTCTCGGCAGGGGCAGATCCTGGTGTGTGTGGGGGGGGGGGGCTGGCCTGGTCCTTCCCCTGGGGGGTGACCCAGCCGGCGAGGCAGGTTCCCCTCCAGGTGGGCAGTGAGGAGCACTCTGCCGGCTCAGGGAGGAAGGGCGAAGGCAGTGGTTTACCGTTCCATTTGGGGCTCCACGGGACACGTTCCTGGTTAGTGACGACGTGAGCTGTTGGGGGTCCCCCTTCTGTGGCAAGATTCTGACCAAGTCACAGGCACGTCTTTGTCTAGGAGGCTGGAACCGTTGTGGCTGTTTTCTTGCTGGTGTTTCCTTTCATGAAGTGCCAGTTTCATCGGAACTCGGTTTCCTGTGGAAATTCCTGCGGAATTGGGTGTTTGAGTCCATTTCCCGTAAAACACAGAGTGAAACTGAGCCCCTGCTTTCTGGAGGTAAGTGAAGGGTCAGACTCGGAGAGCAGTACCTAATTCCGTTAACATTTGGGCAGTAGCCGGAGCGCCAGCCCCGGGCGTTAGCTGCCAATGCCATGGCACGAGGGACAGACTTGGCGCGCCTAGCGGGGCCGACAGCTCGCCACTCGCAGCCCCCTCTGTGCCTGCCACCTGCGTGGTCTGGACAACTTGTTGGGCTTGCTGGCGTGTGAGATGGCCGCGTAGTGCTTCTGTGCGCCATCTGAACTGGTGCGGAGAAGTTCAGATGCGCCCAGTGTTTCTAGCGCAGTCCCCAACTGAAACGCACGCTCACCTCAATTGGATGACAACGGCAGCTTTTCTTTCTGAAAGCGGTGATGCCCTGATCCCACGGGGCACAGTTCTCACGGTGGCGTTCTGGGCTCTGTAGGAGGAAACACTTTGACGTCTCACCCCTCGAACCAAACCTTGAAGCCACACGTTTTTGCCACAACGGTGGTAACTTCCGTCCACCTCCACGCTGCCCATGACCTTTCAGAAACACTGTGTCTTGCTATACTTCCCCATCAGAGGGTAGCTCCGATCACCCGGTTGTTGAGAAGATTCTTCCTGCAGGTGGAAGGTAGGCCTGCGTGCGGGCCCCCCGCCCAACAATGCATTCTGGGAAGCAGGGTCTGCTTTATACTTGTGCGTGAACGTCACCAGGCAAAGTCTCCCACGACGGCATTTTCCAGGTCCCCTCATGGAAAATGGAGTTCCCCCAGAGACTGACCGGAGTGATGCCATGTGCACCTGTGGGGATCGTGACTGTCCACGGGTGGTTGGCTTTTCTCCCCAGACACGATGGTGAGACCCGGGTCTATGCCAAGGTACTTTGACAATAGCATGAAGGTTGTAGAGGTGAATGTGCTCGGGCTAATATTTTCTAACTCAGGAATGTGAACAGCTTTGAGAGACTGTCTTCACGTGGCAGGAAAGATGGCCACCCTGAGCCCACACCTACATTTTACTACCCATGACTCAAGAGGATGAGACCCATGTGTCAGTTAGGGTTGTCCAGAGACATGGAACCCATAGAATGTGTGTGTGTGTGTGTGTGTGTGTGTGTTTAATGTATTGGCTCCAGTGATGATGGAGGATTATCCCTAGATCTGCAATTGGCAAGCTGCAGACCCAGGAAGCCAATGGTATAGTTCCAGTCCAGAGGCGGGCAGGCTCTAGACCCAAGATCTGATGTTTCCGTTAACACGTAAGACAGAAAAGAACCCACGTCTCAGCTCAAAGTGGTCAGGCGGGGGAGAGGGAGCCCTGTGGCCTGCGGGAAGTTCCGCCGTCTGTTCTCATGAGGACCTCACGGATGGGGTGAGGCCCACTCCCATCAGGAAGCACCTCTGCTTTCCTCACCCACCAACTCGGATGTTCGTCTCATCCAGAATCATCCAGAATCCCATCTGCCCAACTGTCTGGGCACCCCGAGGCCGGGTCAGGTTGACTCCTAAAATGAACCGTCATAACCCCTCTGTCTCTTAGCTTTTATTCACCTACTTGATTCTGTTTGGCTCTGACTGGTTCCTGTCTGCCCGATGGGCCAATCGCTCTGGACAGGGGCACGAGAGGCCTTCACGGACTCTGCCCTCGGGGAGCAGGTGGGCCACGTGACTGCGTCCTCATGAGATCGTGTAGGAGCTCCGCCCTGGAGACAGGGGGTGATCGCCCAAAGCAGCAAAGAGCCTCTGTTGCGGAAAGTCCACACAACAAATTTATACACTCGTATGGAGTCAGTAGTTTATAAGGTGTTTTCCTACGTATGGTTCGGTCCTCGCAGCTCCCATGTGAGCTGAGCGCTCGAGACACCAGTACCGCGGGGAGATTAGGCACCCGACTGTGGTCGTGGACCCCGACTGTGCGCGTCACAGGTGCTGTCTACTCACACTCCAATCTGGAGAGGTTTCGGGGAAAAACGGTCTGAGGTCATTGTCTTTTCTGATGCCTTCCACTCACCACAGCTAAGCCGCCGTGTCCTCTGCCCGAGGGCGAGTGCTTCAGAGATGGTCGGGGGCTAACGTGGACCTGCTCTGTTAGGAACTGTTCAACACCCCCCATCCTCCGCCCCAGCTCTCACTGCTCTCCCCCGTAATTCCTGACCCGGGCTCACGTCTCTCCTATTCATTTTGTGCCTCATACCTCTCTAACCACAGCACTTCTGTTATTACCCACCTGTGACTTCTAAGAGTAGGTCATTGATCAGAGTTCTCTTTTGAGTAAATAACTAACCGAGAGACTTATCCCTCCTAAGATAGTTGTGAATTCAGGAGTCATCCATCACAGCCGATGTGTGCGATTTAGGAGTCTCCTGGAGACAGTGCTTTAAGGCGAAATAAATAAATAAAGGTTTCTATGACAGAAGCGGCATCATCTACGCTTCCAAGAACAGGAATGCTGTGTGGCATCAGACCAAAGGCTGGGGCTGGGGACCGGGGTCTGAGAGCATCTGTGAGATTTCAGGTACCCATCCCCATCCTAGAGTCAATCAGGCCTGATTCAGAGGCCACCTAAGCACTAAGCTCTCGGCAGACTTGGGGTCCCGGCTGTGGGATCCGCAGATGGAGTGAGTGGGGAAGCGAGCCAGAGAGAAACCAGAGAACTCAGTCACCTTCCTGGCCATTCACTCATCCGTGGCCCACCTTCTGGACTCTCCACGAAGCCTTGGCTCCTTACCGGCCCCATTGGCTCCTTACCGGCCCCAGGTGCCTTTGCTTCAGTTGGTAATTGAGTTTCTTCCCTGGAAGCTTCTTACTCTCCAGATGCTCCTTTCTGTTTTGAATTGAGGAGGCAAAACTCCCCTAGCTATGCTTTTTCAAGAGTTATTTCGGGAAATTTGTGATTCCATTCGGAAAAACTTCAGGATACTGTGCAGGGGCTTGTTTCCACCCCAGGCTTACCGTTTAAAAATAAGACAAGAGGCCAGAATGGCTTTGAACGGGCTCCTTCTCAAAAGGCTGTCCCGGAGCCTACCTGTGGTGATGAAAGTCACAGCGCTGACCCAAGTGTTGACGGGAGACAGCAGCCAGAGCCGGTACAGTGTCCCCGTGTAAGAGTCTCCTTCCAAATCACGGTGTGGAGCTCAGACTCACTCAAGCAGCAAGTGCTCATGTCCTTGGCCTGCCACCAACACCGTGTGAGCTCTGAGTGCAGACAACTTAACAAAGACTTCCCTCTCTCCGCTCTGAATTCTGTGCCTAACTTGGAGAGCCATCCATTAGAATGTGTTTTAAAGGCGAGCTAGCACAAAGGTTTAACATTTTAAATGGACTCTATTTCATGGATTTATTATCCATATTGTCCAGACCTAAGGAGCACTTGATAATTAAATTTCAATACGATGTCAAATTATTTAAGTTCTGCCTTCCAAGTCTGTGTGGTTTTAAGCAAAGTAAATGGTAGTCGCTCGCAGATCTCTCTTTACATTGTTCTGTTTTTGCGAAACTTAATTATGCAATCAGGGACCTAAAAAGAGTTCAATCCGTGGTTTAAAATAGAAAAGAATGTTGGTGGTGCCTATTTTAATGCCCTACTGCTCTTTCCAGAAGTCCATCTGTTATTAAAAGTAATGCTTTCATCCATTGATGTTCTTCGCTTTCTCCTTAAGTAAAATTTGTGCTTTTGTGCGCATTCAATCTGTGATTCTCAAGTGAAAAGCAATAATGTGTAAAGAATTCTTCATTTCAGGAAAATGGCAAGTTGACATGGAACCCTTCCTACTTCTGTCTTATTGTTAATTGATGGCATCTGGACTTACATGACTCCCCAGCTGATGTCACCCCGGCCTTGGGGGCCCCATGGATTCTGTGCTGATAGGGTCTTTCTGACCTTCCCACTGAAAGTCTGGGTCAAACCAGTGGAAGGTCCACGTGTGAGATGGTTCTTCCAATTTTCACCTCCCCTTCCTGTTTCTGCACTTAGCAATTTCCCCATCAGCTCCTCATACTTTGGTTTGGACCTCTACCTGCCTTGTTCTACGAAGGAAAAATACAACAGAAAACAACCAGATGTTTGAGGAAATCTCGTAGGATGAAGAAGAAACATTGAAGTAAGTAGAACAACAGAAACAGAGACACTTAGGAAATAAAAGAAAAAGACAACATCTTCTATAAGAAATTGCAGGAACAATTTCATATGTTTGTGAAAAGGAAAACAAAGAAACACGGGACGAGAAAGCTTCAACCAGAAGACAAGAATTAGCCGTTGGAAGTTAACATAGGACCATGTGTGTTATGGGAGGAGGTATTAACTGTTCAACATGAGGAAAGTCTGAGGAAATCATCCAGAATTTAGAACACAGAAATAGAAAAATTATATGAGGGGAGATGAGGGCTGGAGTTTTAGTCCCGAAGGTCCGATCTTTAGTTAATAGATATGAGAGAGAGACCAAAGGAAGCAGAAAGAGCTACTAATTGAATAAATAATACCAATAATTATCCAGGGCCAAATGAGATTGAGCCTTCAAACTGAGAGGGCATTAAGTGTCACGTGGGATAAATGACAAGGTGCCCTTACCTGGGTAGGCACTGAAGACATCTTAGAATGTCAGGTGAGGGGCACCTGGGTGGCTCAGTCGGTTGAGCGTCCGATTCAGCTCAGGTCACGATCTCATGGTTCATGAGTTCGAGCCCCGCATCTGGCTCTGTGCTGACAACTCAGCCTGGAGCCTGCTTCCGGTCAATCATGTCTAAGAACAGAATAAAATCACTTTCAGCTGAAATTGAAAAAAAAAATTGCCTTCCAGAGTCTTTCAGGAAAGTTTCCTGAATTTGTACGCCAGCAAAATGGGTCTGAAAATGAAGGAAAGGGAAGGTGTGGGTCATGAGAAACAGAAAGTAACTCGAATGTTTACTGAAAAGAAATCCTAGGATGACGGTGTGGCTGTCGGCCTTGAGACAAATGCGCCCAAATGAAAACGGCACGCCCCAAATAGAGTCCATATGGAACTTCAGGAAAAAAATGTAGGAGACAATTTAGGCTAAACTAAAATGCAGCCTGAGGACTTTAACCAATTCCTGTTGATAAAGAACAAAAGACTTGAGATTCCACTTAGATCCGATAGGTATTGATGTTGAGTAACAACAATACTGAATACTTAATCGTGACCCTGGGATTCTAGAAAAGGCAGTAAATACTATTCCATATTTGCCATAGCATGAACACATTTTTTTGTGTTTTCAAATTTTAGGATTAAGTTAGAGACAAAGCCTAGGAGGCTTAATTATAGATACTAAAGACAAAGTAGAGTTAGAGTTGAAATGGGACCAATTAGAGGAAAGAAAAAGTCACGATACAATTATAACAACCTGAAGGAGCAACAGGCGGAAGTCAGTGTGGGTATACTGAGTCTCCTACAACCTGCAGTCGATGAAAACCCAACAATAGTGATTCAACTACTATATAGCAATACTAAAGAGGCAGAAGCAAAATTGTAGGTGGCTATTCATGGCTATCCCCTGGAATGTGTCCTAGGACTTTTAATGCTTCTATTATGTGGCTTTTAATATTTGTTCAAGCATTACTGGGATAAAAATCATTTATTAAAATCTGTTCCTCAACTAAAGAACCTTGAGACATCTTGACCACATAGGCAACCTTGTTAGTGGGAAAAAAATATATATTATATATACGCAGTTACATACACACATGTGTATGTGATCATACTTAACATATATCATGTGCCGTATAAATCTCCTCTCCCTGGCCAGGGTCTTCATGGGATGCCTGACCTTTGCCTAAACAACTTTCTCATGCTATTTCACAGATTATTTATGTAGATTAAATTTATTCATTTTACTTTATGGTCTTGCCAGTCTGAGAATCATTTTGTCTCCTGAAGTCTGTGTAGCAATATCCTAGTTCTGATTGGCAATATGTGGATTTTAGAATCCAAAGGGTTTCCCCCTTTTTTTCAAACCTCAGGGGCCATTTCACTTCTCTCCCCCAAGGCAGTTAAGGGAAAAATACGGCTGGGGTTGGGGATTTAGTAATCATAAATATTATATGGACTATGCAGTTAGCATATGTGTAGATGAGAGTTTCTACTATCTATATGACTGGGGTGGGGTAGGAAGCAGAGGTCATGGGGGCAATAATTCAGGGATAAACCAGCAAAATCTATTTTCCTGGACATTCCAATTTTGAGTGTCTGTAGGTGTTGCCCCACTGGGCACAAAAGGAAAACGGCCAGCCTATTAAGGCTGTTATTAAGACTAACTTACAGGTTAGTCTCAGCTTCCTAACCTGTAAACATGGGGGTAATAATCATCATCTCGCAGGGCCATTGTGAGGATTACATAATAAAGTCAATGTAAAGCATTCACCTATCAAATACTGAGTCCCAAGTGGCAGATTTTGCAAAATAATATGATGATTTCCTCAACATTGAACGTCTGAATGAGATTTATTTATAAGCTTAAGTAGTCCACATTGCCAAGATGGCCAAATGGTTCTTTTACTCAGCGGATCCCAAAACCATCTTTGAAAAATGACCATGCGTGACTGCAGATTAGCAATTCCCAAGAGATACAGAGATTAGAACAAGATCTTAGAGAAGGAGGTGAGAGTGTCATATTTATTTACAAGAGGTCATGTGTTTAAAAACAGGGTTGAGAGAATAACTCTCTGAAGATTTTCATAAAAATATTATTCTGGTACATAGAAGTCGCTTCATTGGTATTTATTGTCTACGATCTAATAGGTAAATAGTGCGAATTATCCATGCCACCAAAAAAACAAAAAATAGGCTTTTCACATTCTCTATCCATAGATGTTTAAATCGGCTCTTCTGGGGGCGCCTGGAGTGGCTCAGTCGGTTAAGCCTCCGACTTCAGCTCAGGTCACAATCTCACGGTCCGTGAGTTCGAGCCCCGCATCGGGCTCTGGGCTGATGGCTCAGAGCCTGGAGCCTGCTTCCGATTCCGTGTCTCCCTCTCTCTCTGCCCCTCCCCCGTTCATGCTCTGTCTCTCTCTGTCTCAAAAATAAATACACGTTAAAAAAAAAAATTTAAATCGGCTCTTCTGATTTGACAAGTCCGCCAAACTGCAATTGTCTGCAGTTTTTAAAATGCGACCTGCTTTTTAATGAGAACCTGACATTTAAAGAGTTCTAAGCTCATGTTACTGTTATTGTAAGAATTACGAGCTACCCTTGTAGCAATTTCTACAACATCTCGGCGCATGTACACCGCCCATCCCAGCTCCACCTGCCTGCTGTATCCTGATTTACAAAGAAAGGGCGCACCAAGTTATTTGATTACTCTCAACAAGGAGACTATTTCAGAACTTTAACGGCATGATAACCGGGGCTTCTTAAGTATTAATAAGTAACTAACATTGTGGCTTGCACATTTTGCAAGGCGGTTTTACAAAAACTAATTTTTGTATACCAAAACCTTCATCACGGACAAAAATTGGTAACGACACTAGAGAAGCTTATCACGGTATACAAATATTTGTTATGGCAAGAGAACCAGAGCTTAATTCAGGAAAACTCCGGGGGCGCATCCAGCTGTAGAGATCCCCGAGGGATCAGCCGTGGTCTCCATAACAACTGCCTCTCAGTCCAGGTCCCCGGCCGTCCCACTTTCTGCTTCCTGCACAGGAGCAATTCCTGCGAGCACCCCCCACCGCGGTCAGCTTCTGGCCTGCACTCCATCTCCAAGATGCAACTCCGTGTGGCTCCCAGGATGTCCGTAGAAGAGAAGGGAAAAGTGCAGAAGGCACTCCTGCTTCTTAACCGCATTGGTCTTGAAATGAAACACAAGCATCTGCTCACATTTCCTTGCCCATGACGGTCACATGTGGCAAAGGATTCCGGGATGTGTAGCTCCTGGTTCGGCACCTGCTTCCTAGCACGACCACCACCACGATATAATACTCCAATAAAAAGTTAAAATACAAAAAATAAAATAAAATATCTGGGGCTTTATGTGGTTAAGGGGAGAAAGATACAAGAACCGAACAGCAATGGGTTACCTGTTTAAACCTCGTAGACCCAAGGGCACAACTTGTAAGTAATTTGGGGATTAAGGAAAGAAACCAATGCTGTTAGTTCTCAAAATGTGAAAGGGTAGTGCCACATTGAGTAAGGGGCACCTCGGGAGGCACCTAGAAATATACTTCTCCTTCTTCATGGAGATCTGATAATCATGTTTGTCGTGGGAGGTTTGAGGGCATGTGTCTATGTATCTGTCTGAGCTGCTGTATGACCATTTAAAATGTTTTTAGCTATTGTGTCATTTAGAAAGATGATATCTGGGCTCCCAAACCAGTGCAGGTATGTATTCATTCCCTATATCTTTGTAAATACTGCATTTTTGTCACTTTTAAACATATTTGCAAATCTGATGGATAAAATATTGTTTTTGCAATTTTCAGCCTTACCAGTAATAAAAGGAACACACTATGCTTATCTATCATCTGTAGTTTTACGATGAATTGCCCATTCATGTCCTTTGCCCATTTTCCACTTTGCAAACTTAATCTTTTTTTTTTTTAATTTTTTATTTTTGAGAGAGAGAGCGAGAAAGTGAGAGAGTATGTTCATGTGAGTGGGGTGGGGGGAGGAGGGAGGGAGGGAGAGAGAGAGAGAGAAGAGAGAGAGAGAGAGAGAGAGAGAGAGAGAGAGAGAATCTTAGTCAGGGTCCATGCTCAGCACAGAGGTCACTTGCAGCTTGATCCCACAACCCCAGGGTCATGACCTGAGCCGAAATCAAGAGTAGGATGTTCAACTGACTGAGTCACCCATGTCACCTATGTGCCCCTTTATGTTTTATTTCTTAATTGATCTATATGAAACCTATTACAACAGATGGTGGATCAGAAACCCTAAAATATAAATTTCTTCACAGGTTAGCATTTGTGTTTAAACTTTTCTTTGCAGTTTTTCTGTACATAAGTCTAAAAGTTTGTCATGCTCAAATTCATTAATCCTTTTTTAGTGTGTTCTGACTTTTTGTTATGAGAAGAAGCTGGACTACAGAATTCAGATTCAATAATGTAATCAAAATTACAAACATATCATCCATTTGTTCTCTTGGGTTGTATTTATTTTACATTTTAATATTTTATCCTTAAATGCTTTGTCTCTATGTAAGATATAAGGTAGGGGGCACCTGGGTGGCTCAGTCGGTTAAGCATCTGACTTTGGCTCGGGTCGTGATCTCACGGTTCATGAGTTTGAGCCCCACATCGGGGTCTGTGCTGATGGCTCAGAACCTGGAGCCTGCTTCTGGTTCTGTGTCTCCCTCTCTCTCTGCCCCTCCCCTACTCACACTCAGTCTCTCTGTCCCTGTCTCTCTCTCTCAAAAATAAACATTAGCAAAATTTTTTTTTTTTAAAAAAAGAAAGAAGGTAGAGACAGAGCTTTATTCTTCTTTGACAATGGCTAGCCAGTTTTTAAGGCTATTTATTATGAGTCCATTTCTTCCCTGCCACATACTGAACACTCTTCAATACTAGGGGCAAATATCAATATACGTAAGTGATTTTTAAGAAATGAATTTTGACAGGAATGATTTTTAAAATGATACTCCACCTGGTTAGGCATTTGAGATGCAACCTCCAAATATCCTTACCTCCTAATAACTCACAGAGGGAAAGAAATAGTATTGCTGGCCTGGATGCAGGAGTATGGTGGCTTCTGCGGTGTTCAGTTATTGAACGAGTATTCTCTGAGTGCCTATCATGTGCCTGACACTGTTTTAGGAACTTTGGACACAGGAGTCTCCCAAGCGTACCACATGTCTGACCTTGTGGAACTTGCCCTTTCTGAAAGTTTATTCCATATCAAAACCCCTATGGGTCCGCCATGATGAACGGATGACCTTGAATGCTGGCCCAGTGTTTCCTAGTTTGGGGGTGGGGGGTTATGTTTTTTTCCTATTTATGTGGAGATGTTCCTGGAACGTCCCATTCACGTGAGGGTTTGGATGCGATTGGCCGCACATCTTTACCACAGCACTGCCTTGGGAGGAGTGAAAAAGAAGGACCATCTTCTCACAGGAAAAGATGGAGCACTTCTCTCTTCAGGACATATTGTGGAAATGGGATGGATTTCTGAGGCTTGGATGTCTTGGTCACATTTTCTGAAAATTCTTTTGAGGTTTTTCTGGGAAAAAACGGTCGGTGTTCTCCCTCCGGGAAGCTTCTATCCTATTTTCACTGCATTTCTGTTTGGAGATTTTGTCGAACTGCAAATCCTATGAAGATTTTATTAGTTTTACCTGAGAGGGCATTATGCAGATGTTGAGGAATAAATAATGGATTGAAAATCCTCTGCATTAATATTTATTAACCTAGGTACTTTGAGTATATCTCTTCTTGCCAGACCTCAGCAAATGACACTGGATGGATATCACAGTCCACTGGATATCACTGAGTTAGTCATTACTAATAATGCAATTACTGGCCAAGTTTTCCCCGAAGGAAAAAAGTCTGGCTGCAGGGATGATCCATGTTGGCAGGAACTGAATCACTTCTAGGTAAGAAAATTAGCTGATTTATTCCATTTACTTATCTCTGCCTTCTCTGGGCTCCTTGTACGTACAGATTATCACATAATTATCTAGTGTCGTGCTTGATTCATTAGGTATTGGGTGTGTGTGTGTGTGTGTGTGTGTGTTGTCTTTAACTAGATTTTAATGCTGCTTCAGGGAGGGCTCAATCTTCTTTTTTGCTTCCTTTTACCTTTGTTCAAATATCCTGAAGCTCAACTCCGGAGGGACAGAAGATACTCAATAATTAGTCTGAAGTATGTATCAGTCAGCCCTTGCTGCATAGCAAAACTTCCTTCAAAACACAGAGGTTTATTTAGTTCACAATCCAATGAGCTGGCACAATCCAATTAGGCTGAGTGCAGCCGGACAGCACTTCTGATCTCTACTGTGCTTATCTGTGTTTTGTGATCCGCTTTGTTCTGCTAAGAACTGGTCAAATGTCATGCAAGGCTCCCGAGGTCCAGGCTCAGAAGTGGCACACCGTCTGTTCTGTCACATTCTATCGGGCCAAACAAATCCCAAGGCCATCTCAGACTCAAAGGGTGGGAAAATTGATGGCACTTCCTCACCAGACGATCAGAAAGTCTTATCGCAAAGGGCGTGGCTAGAGAGTAATTGCCTCCATTTTGCAATCTACTACATGGTGCAAATATATTTTTGTTGACAAATTAGGATATGTGAACTATACACAGATACATTGATCTAAAAAAAAATCCCAGGGACTGTCTTTGGTATAGGAAATGTTGATATCAAAAGTCGAAACAATATAGGGATCCTAGAGATGCATCTGATAATAGCACACCCTTCCCCTGCCTCTTTCTACATTTTCAAGTGGAGAAGCCACCAGAACAATTCCATCTCACTGAAAAGGTCCTGATTTTCCAGGACCAGAAAGGGCTGGGGCCTGGGAAGTTCTTACTTCAATCCTGGAGACTGAGCTGGTAGAACCTGGCATAGCAAAGGGTGTAGAAAAGAAAGTACCAATGATTCCCCTGAGCAGACAGAAACTAGCTCCAGCGTGGCCCCAAATAGTAATCGTGGCCCCAAATTGCATGGTCCTTATACCTTAACAGGTGTCCACTATTTTTACTGCTTTCTAAGTCTTTTGTGCATTAAGAATGCTTACCAATTAGCATCTAATATTCACCTGGGCAAGACAAGACTGTGAGGCCAACACTGGTCTAGGGAGTAGTAACACCTCCTCAAATCTTCCAGCAGGGAAGGGTCAGGTCCAATTCCATTTGCAGCTAACTGAGGGGTGGGGCACTTGACTTCTGCTTTGTGTTTTCACATCAGAAGTTGTTGAGGAATAGACTGAGCTTGAAAAGAGTTAAGTGAACTCTCACGAACACACACAGAGACGCAACTGTCAGACCCATTATCTGTTTGCTCAGCACCTGTTGACGTGATCCACAGGAGGACCAGAAATGGGTGATGATAACGAGAAAGCTCCAAACGTACAGTCGCAGGGGCTTGTGTTGTAGCGCGCACACAGCCTTCAGACCCAGGCTACCACCGAAGAGTAAATGTGTGAGTAACCAGAAGGGCCACAGTAGAGTCCTAAGGTGGCTATACCTCCAGGACACTGCTTGCGGCAGGTGGGAAATGTCATGCGTGATTCTGATTAATACAGATGCACGCATTCTATATATAAGCCTTTAGCATCAACATCACGACCCTTTATCATTTCTTTCATGGTTGATTCCTAGGGATCCTGAAGAACGCGGTGTTATAGGGTAGTACCAATTTACCTTCTGCCAGATTATTTCCAGACAACCTTCTTCTCTGGGAGAACCTCTCCACACACGTGCCCGACCGGTGGAAAGTGTGGTGGTCCCATTTCTTCCTCTTCTTGATTTAAAGATCTCCCTGGGAGTATATGGATACCAAACATTCCCAGAATGATGAACCCATTCCTTCTGAGCAGGGGTTCTGAGTGGACCTCTTAGGGCTGATGCCCACAGAAGAATGAAGTATTTGCCAGCATCAGTCAAGAAGCTCCCAGGGAAGGATGGGGCGGTTTGCTGCAATTTAAACCATGGTAATCACTCTAAAGAACCGACGTAAACAAGACGGGTATTCCACCACCAGTGTCCTGCCTTCTACTTCCAGATTAAGATGGCTTCAGCATCACCTCCCTAGGCAACCTCCCTCCTTCGGATGCTCCTTCTTGACTTTAAGGCCCTCCTCCATGGCTACAGCTCCTTCCCTGCCCCTCCCAGTGCCCTTGCTCACTCCTGCCAAGAGCTTCACTCTCCGCCCTTCCTCCTCAATTCCACTCCCTCCTCGGGACCAGCTCCAGCTGCACACCCACCAGGAAGCCCTCCCCGACCGTTTCTTTCTCCACGACCTCCATGCCTTCCCGGTCTGTGCTGCTGAATCTAACATTTAAGTATATGACGACCTAAGTTATTTAACATCGCTACATGCTAGTAGCCGCAAGCCGTGCCCGCTACCCCGGGGACCTCCATGTGCCCCCACCCCTCTACTCGATGCTTTGTCCACATTAGGCATTTGATTACCGCGTGTTGCAAGACTGGCCAATTGATTGATAGGAAGCACTAACCGAATCAAGCCTCACTCATGCAGTGAATGGGGCTCCTGCTGTACTCACCTTCAGAAAAATGCTTTTCCTGACACTTACTACTCCTCTGTACATTTTGTAGATGCCAGCACCTATTTTGGAAATTTCAAAGTGATTTTTTCATTATCTGTTTGTGAGATTTCTATCAGTTCGTGGCTTTGCACCTCCAATATGCATACATTCATGAAATATCAAAGGAAGAATAATCTCAAGCCACATGAGATCTTCTTCCAAGTTGGGCAAATTGTATATCATTATGGCGCTTGGTATTTTAGATCATTTATTTATATTTTATATAATTTATGTTGAGTACAATTCGTTGGCATAGACTTTCAGATGTTTTTTGAAATATTCTTTTCACAGCCACCAATCTATTCATTTCAAGTTAAAACTGATTTCTTTGGTCCCCACTGGGCTCCAAATGTTGTGCTGGGAGTTAGGAACAGAAACACAGGTGAACGCATGGCCTCTGCTCTCAAGGAGCTCACAACACTGTGGGGAGGGAGTCAGAAATGCCTCTGAGATCACTTGGCCCCATTATATCTGCTCTCACGGGGCACGATCGAGGCACCGGGGCAGGAGGGAAGTCTGCTTGAGGCCGATGAAACACCAGTAGAGTTCTCATCTAGGCTCTGCGGCTGATAGAACTGCAACTCACAGCCACCAGATGCTTAAACATCATTTACGGAAAATGCCCAGTAGCTACCTTGTAAGGTGCTTCTTCATAAAAGATGGGTTCTGGATTAAAACTTGACATCGGGGGGAAATCTCTGAAGTGAAAAAAGTCAAAAAAGTAAAAAAAAAAAAAAACAACTCAGTGCTGTCACTGCACCAAGACAAACTACTCAAAACCCCACTGTATTTGTCACACCCAGGGGACAAACGGGGAGGCCATGCATACACGTTGCCACATCCACGCAGGTAAGGAAGCCCTACAGCTGGATGTGTGCCGGAGCCCGTGCAGTGACAGGGAACAGAAGTGTGATCAGAGGCGGCCTCCTGCCCACGAGGGGCCCAGCAACCCTCTGCGGTCACCTAAGCACTCACCACAGCACGTCCCTGCAGCTTCCGGGTCCCTCCACCCACAGACACCCCACGCTTTCCGGCTCTCTGATCTATCTGGTTAATGAGGAACACATCTGATGAAATCACTTTTTCTTTTTTTTTAATTTTACTTAATTTTGAGAGACAGTGGGAGCAGGGTAGGGGCAGAGAGAAAGGGAGAGAGAGAGAGAGAGAGAGGGAGAGAGAGAATCCCAAGCAGCCTCCGCGCTGTCACTGCAGAGCCCGACGCGGGGCTCGAGCTCACAAAATGAATAATGAGATCATGACCTGAGCCGAAATCCAGAATCAGGCCCTTACCCGACTGAGCCACCCAGGTGCCCCTGATGAAATCACTTCTAAGCGAGGCCTGGGCAGCTCTGTGTCACCTCCTGGGGTGAACACGGTTGCAGGAGCATCATCTAAAATCTGTAAGGCGCATGGCAGTCTCACAGCTTTTATCTTGTTTGTACCTTGCTGTACGCTGCGGAGTGTTAGTCTGGGTATGACCATCACTGCCACAGATGGGGAAACTGAGGCTGGCCAGTCTGAGTCACAGCCCACCAGTACCGCAGTCGGAAATGTTTTCACCGATGGGTCTGGTTCCGTGACCCATCAGGACCCTGATGCTGACATCATCCTGTTGACATTGCCCAAGGCAAGGGACGAGGTTGCATGAACCCAAGATGGCCAGTTCACACCTTGGAGGCGATTACGCACAGAAGTGTCTCCAACGGGACCACGAATCACGACTCCTGTCCAGCATGCCTCCTGTAGTTTTCGACGTGACCATCTGCTGTGCTTCCAAATAGGTAACTAAAACAACAATAACAAAGGGAAGACAAGACGAGAACCGGACTGCTCGGAGTTTTTAAGAGCCACGTTAGAGAAGCTTCCCCACGTTTCATTTTTGGGTCCACCTCCTCCCCGGGAAACGCCCTGGTGCCGATGGGCCGCCTCTACTTACCAAACCCAGAACCAGGAGCTCAGACACCTGCTCTAGCCCCCACGCTTGTAACTACAAGTGAAACATTTGCCACTGGGTGGGTGGGAATCACCGCATTCCCAAGAGGCACTTGGTTTTTGTTTTCATGTTTCTCTTAAATTGTATTATAAACAATCATATTCCTGCAAAACTTAGCAGTGAAATGATTTCTTTAATAACGTGGCCCCGTTCTGTTTAATAAACAGCATTTCTTTTCTTGAGGAGTCTATTGTTGGCAAGCAATATCAGGCATTTCTTTCAGGGCTACTTCTTAAGAGAAAGTATTTGAACCAAGCGGAGATGATCCTGGAAAAACCCCAGCGTGACTTCAGGCCCGGTGAGCCCTGTGCCTCCTGTGCGTCAGTGCCAATGGGGAAGGTGGGAACAGAAGTAACGTCTCTGAGTGAACCTTTTGTGTTTATTTTGGGGTAAACGTGAGCTCTCTGCTTATGTTGATTGAGTGCCAACATCGCCCGTGATAGACAAGCTTCTAATTGGAAGGTGTTGGCCACCGCAGGGAACGTTTCTCTCTTATTTCTGAGACAGAAACTCTCTCTGGTCCAGAAACCAAGCCACTGTCCTCAAACACACACGCACACACCCACACACACTCCTAGGAGGAAGATGGTGTTATCACGGTCCATGGATCCTCCCAGCATGCCTCTGGCTTCCTGCCTCGGCCGCTGCTTCCTGACTTTGTCTACTGCTGAGGGGCCCGGTCTACACCTGACATCAGCTTATGTTCCAGTGTCCGAGTACGACAGGGACACAGAGCTCCTGCAGGGGAGTTGAGGGATCAAGTTCCAGCCTCCACAGGTAGCGCCCTTCCCTTGATCCTCATGCCTGGGTCAGCTCAAGGCCAGGGACAGTGAGCAGCCGTGAGCAATCTGGGAATGAAGGGGATGCCTGGCTGACCTTGTCGCTTAGCCAAAGGCTTTTGCTTCCTAAAACTGAACTCTGTTTCTGCAATGGAAGCTCTTTGTACAGCCGCAAGTAACAGGCACGTGTATAAAGCAGATAAAGTAGCATCATTACATTTCCGGCCGCGTGCTGGGGCTTAGGCTTCATCAGGCATGATCTCTACCTTCTACAGCGACTCCTGTGATTCTGGCAACCAGGGGGCATGTTGAGGGCAGCAAGTCCAAAGACCCGAAGGTCACCGGATTTGGGCTGTGGTGCAGCGAGACAGAAGAGCAGATTGAAACACTGTAGACAAAAAATCTTTCTCCCAGGACTGACTCAACCAAAATGTTCACTCAACCAGAAGGTCCACCTACTCAAGCCCCCTGGTTTTTGTATATTGCAGATGCCTCGGTTTTGAACAATAGGAGGATCACATCTCCAGGAAAGGCTTGCTGCTAACTGGAAATTAACATGTCTCTCGGGGACAGCGCAATTATGGAAAAAAATGGCATTTTATGTTGACATAATTATCGTGGTTTATTTTCAGGGACATAAATTGTAACAATGCAACTGACTGAATTTAACACAACTTAAAATTATATGTAGTCACCAGAGACAGTAGGGTGAGCAAGAACTGTCAGAGGAAATGCAACTCTTTTGGTCTTTCAAACATTTTGCAAATTTTTTTTTTTTAAGTCGTGGAACTGTTACTCGAATTAAATTTTGTGTGAAACTTAAGTATTCAGACGGGGAAAAAAATGCTGTTTTTCCGTGTGCTGGGCTGCTGCCTGGGCTGTCCAAGGCCAAGACCTCAGCACTGTCCGGGGTGCTCTCCAGGGTTTCGGGCACTCGCCCTGACGCGTCATTGAGTCCTCTGGTCTAGCTTGGGGCGGAGGCAAAGATCTTTGATACGAGGTTGCTTAAGTTCGTATGTGGCTCCACCGTTTACTGGCTATAGGACTTCATTCAAATACTGTCGTGTCCTCTTTACAAATAAAATCAAACACAGGCCTCGATGAGTTGCTCATGAAAAGGGCTAGAGCGGTATCTAACCTAGTGTTGAGGCCCAATACATTTGCTCGTCAATAAAATGAGGTAAGCGTGATTGACTTTTCGGTGTTACGAAAGCCCTCAAGAGCCATGGGTCACTGGCTCCAAACTTTGTGAGATTCAGTGAAGATACAATCCAACAGAGAGTCCTCTCTGCAAACTTCTAAACTTAAAATCTACAGGTTTGATGTTATTTAAAATGAGAAATTATTACATATACGTCATACATTACCTTCCAATTAATATATTTTTTAATTGAATCTATACTTTCAAGGTAACAAATAGATTTAACTGGATGCTTTCCCACCCTTTCTAATGAGGTCTGTCTGTGCTCTGAGACAGCCAGCATTGAAGCTTTTTTTTTCTTAACTTTTAAGTTTATTTATTTATTTTGAGAGAGAGAGAGAGAGAGAGAGAGAAAGAGAAAGAGAGGAGGACAGGGGAGAGGTAGAGAGAGAGAATCCCAAGCAGGCTCCTTGCTGCCACAGAGCCTGATATGGGGCTTAAACTCACGAACTGCAAGATCATGCCCTGAGCTGAAATCAAGAGTCAGACACTTAAGCAATTGAGCCACCCAGGTGCCCCTTGAGGCTTTTTGAAGGGTCTGTGCAAAGAGCCTGTAAAACTCAGGCTCCAGCCCTTCCGTGTTGGATGTGTGCTGTCTCTCCGAGGTGTGTGTGCAAATCACTGATTTCTATTCCCTAATCGCTTTTGTAAGAGATGATAACCAGAGTCACTGACTCACCTAGAGAAACAGAGCAGTTCACTGAAGTTCCAAAATGTTCATACAAAACGAATGATGTTCCCACATCGAGATGTGTAAGAATTCTTTCCATTTTTTTCTATTGTATTTTTGTCCTACAAACAAAATGCTGTTTAATGATGCTGAGTTCATTATTAGCTGTAATTATTAACAGGCAACAATGACGGGAAGTGATGGGATTTTGGGGTGTTGGTGAGGGTTCGGAGCCGATGGCCAAGAAAGAATTCTTGAAAACGGTTGCAAAAAGGTGATTTTGTTAAAGCACGCGGACAGGACCGACGGGCGGAAAGAGCTGCCCTGGGCTTTGGAGGGGTGACTGCTTAGATACTGTGGAGTTGGGGGAGGTGAAGTCAAGAGAAAATTTCTTGAAGGATTTACAGATTACCGGAGGCCTAGCTATTGTCAAACTCAGGTTGTTTTTCCCTCTAGCCAAGCATTGTCATTAAACTAGTAGGGGGTTCCTGGAGATTAGGCCATTGATGATATATCTGTAAACTGATGGAGACTGTAAGTTTAACCACGTGTCTTCTGTCCTTTCCTTGGTCCTTGGGCAGCCAGGAGTGCCTGAGGAACATCACACAGGTCCCACCTGAGGTGAGGGGGTAGTGCTGGCTTGTGATTGGCCCTCAGCTTGCCTACGGTCCCTCATCTGGAAGTTCAGGGAAGACCCCTGTCCCTCTTCTGTCCGGAGCCACCCCCGGGAACTTGGTCATGTCCTCGCCAGCGTGACCCCATTTTTCACATGTGGGGTTCCACATCCGAGGCTCTCAGCAGAGGCACACCCCTCTGGGGGAAATTTCTGGAAGACCTGCAGGTTTTTTTTTTTCCCCCAACCCCTCATTTGTCTTGTGCGGAAAAGTGGCCCCTCCAGTAAAGCCTCACTGTGGAGAGCCGGGTGACAGATGGGCTATGTCCTTGTCTTGGGGTGGACCCCGCAAACAAAACTGTTTGGGAATCAGAGGTCTCCTTCTTCCCCAGAGTATCTCCGCCGTTTTAAACATTCTCTGTCCCCTTTCTCTGCTCTGTTTTTCTTTTTTTTTTTTTTAATTTTTTTTTTCAACATTTATTTATTTTTGGGACAGAGAGAGACAGAGCATGAACGGGGAAGGGGCAGAGAGAGAGGGAGACACAGAATCGGAAACAGGCTCCAGGCTCTGAGCCATCAGCCCAGAGCCCGACACGGGGCTCGAACTCACGGACCGCGAGATCGTGACCTGGCTGAAGTCGGACGCTTAACCGACTGCGCCACCCAGGCGCCCCTGCTCTGTTTTTCTTAATAGCAATGTCAGTATCTGACATTGTAACATACAGTCTGTATTCATATGTTTGTAGTTTTCTCAAATAGAATGCAAACTCAGGACATGAGGGGCTTGTGTCTGCTCAGGCCGGGGTGTGATGCGTGAACACAGACAATGAGTCTTTCCTGCTTGTTTCTCTCATTCTTTCATTCAGAGCCTGATGGTGAGCCCTTCCTCTACAGACCAAGGAGAGCCCCTCCTTCGTTTGTTTTTGCTGAAATCAAAGCGAGTGGTCTGGGATCAGCAGAGACAGCCCGGGGGCTTGGGAAAGGAGAGAAGAAACGTGGAGATTTCTTCTGTGGAAAGGAGCCCTTGATTCCCTGGGTGGCACAGGATGGGAGGGGAAGCCTTCCTCAGTCCCGGTGGCAGGGCGGTGGCCAGTGGGGGGCAGCCCCGGGGTCAGGGCGGAGGTCAGGCCTCCACCAAACACTTGCAAAATAGGAAAATTAAGGTTTGAATTCGAACCTACTTTTCTCTGTGAGAGCTGTGGCTGCAACGTGTTTTAATTTGCATGTGAATGAACTACTTTTAAAAACCATCACAAAATCAATTATCCTTTTTTTTTATAGTACAGATGTAAGGCGCCATTTATCAAACCTACCATTTAAAGAGAATGGAATTCAAACTAAAAAAACAAACCAGTCCTAAATTTGCTGTGGGGATGGGTAACTATCCCACCGCTGTCGCGTTGCTGGTTCATTTACTACGTGTATCCTCTGGACCCCTCCCGTCCCCCTCCCACGCTCTCCTCCCCTTTCCGTGTCTTCCACCCTCCTGCTACGACATCCCTCTTCCAGATGGTTCTGTCAATCCTGCTGCTTCAAGGAAGGAAAGTCTTGCCCTCAAACAAGAACAGGAGTCACCCACCGCCTCCTGTTGGCCAACAGCCTCGCACGTTTGACACAGTGCAGACCTCTCGCTACGGCGAGGCCCCAAGCGAGGCCCTGGTTCCATGGTGTTACTGCCCTTTGACACCTTAAACGGGGTCCTGAAGAAACAGAGTCACAGAGAGATAAACGCGGATGGAGGAGGAAGGTCAAAGCACAGGTCGGCGATAAGTGGTCACCGCGAGCGCGGATGCGAGGTAGCGATTCTGCACGTTGCGGGAGGCCGGCCAACGAGATGAATGAGCACTGGAAACGCGAGGCCCTTCGAGGATGTGCTTCATTAGATACTGTCGGGAAGTGAACTTGGCTTTGAGGGTTCGGGGCACTTCATCCATGTGTTAAGTAAAATAGTAGACTTCTGCCTTCCGGAGTTACGGTGGAAACAAGGCCAACGGATTGCCTTTCCACTGCTGTCCCCCGTCAGCTCTGTAACGCGGGACAAGCCACAAAGCTCCTTAAGCGCTTGGTTTGCTCATCTGTAGTGGAACGGGCTCACGGGGCACACGAGAGAAATCTCCAGTTTTCCAGTTTTCCAACAGAGTGAACGGAAACATGGCTTCAATTCTTTTCTCCCTTGGACGGTGTATCGTCACAATTCTTGGCCACCGACAAGCGGAGTCCAAGTCCCCACTCGTGCAGCTGGGCCATCACTGCGGCTTGCCCTGACCAACACAATGTGGAGAAAGTGGTGGGGCGCTAGGTCCAGATCTAGACCCCAAGAGAATCTGCACAACGTTGCTTTCTCCCCTGGAAACCTGTCCGGGCTTCCTGTCAGAGGGCCAGGCGGGCCCGCTGGAGCATGAGGCATCACGTGGAGCAGTGTCCCATCAGCCCAGCCAGGCCATCCTAAAGCAAGCCGCTCATCTGTTCAGCGCCCCTGCTGATCACGGATGCACAAGAGAGCCTGTGACCCGGTGGCTACTGACTCTTAAGAAATAATAGGGGCGCCCAGATGGCTTGGTCATTAAGTGTCTGCCTTTGGCTCGGGTCATGATCTCACGGTGCCTGGGTTCGAACCCGTGTCGGGCTCTGTGCTGACAGCTCAGAGCCTAGAGCCTGCTTCCGATTCTGTCTCTCTCTCTCTCTCTCTGCCCCTTCCCCTGCTCGTGTCCTTCTCCCTCTCGCTCTCAAAAATAAACAGTAAAAAAATTAACAAGAGAAAAGAAATAACAAATGAGTAGCTAAGTCACTGAGTTTGGGGTTCATGACGCAACAATCCCTAGCTGATACAGACGATGAGCACTCCTGACATTAGTTGGTAGGTCGTTAGGACACATTTTAATCTCAAAGAGGGATTCCTCTCACTACCTTGAAACTGACGTCCATCCTTCCAGATGTGGCATTTGTCATCACCTTATTCGTCAAATGGAAAGCTAGATATATTTTTGTTCTTCTAATAAGCTACTAGGCAGTTCCCATTCTAAGTCTGAGCATTGTAAGAAATTGGAGCGACGGGTATTTGACTTGTAAGTCACATATTCTGGCCTTTTAGGCCAGCTAGTAGCCCGAACATCGCAAAAAGTTTCTAGGCATTTGGAACAGATTCTAGAAAATTGCTTGCAATGCTGCCTAGTCCTGTCAGTACTAGGTGAATTTCTCCTCCCCTGAATGAATTCAGGTGAATTTCACTATTGGATAGGAACTAAGCCAAGGTTCACTTGCCCACAGTGGCATCTTTGAATGATGACTTCATCGCCTTTATAAAAATGATACATGCTCACGATAAAACACTCAAGCAATTCGGAAAAGTATAACCAAAGTAATAAATCACCTCGAATCCTCAAAAACATTAGCGTTGTCATTTTGTGAATATCATTTCGGATATTTTCCCATTCAGATACATAAATAGAAGGATGAAGAGGAAGATAAAGAGATTTCTAAATATAGGTTCAGACAATACATATTACTTTTCATTTTACAAGTATTACATTGAATCATCCTTGATTTTCTCAAGAGGAAAAAAAAAGTTAAGGAAGAGCTCATATTTAGATAAATATTCATCCACTCCTTAAGAACTACTTTCTCCGGGTTTATTCAAAGCCTGAGGAAGATTAATAATCCCCAGACAGGGGTGGTCTTGAGATGCAGTCTGTATATTTCTCGAGCCCACATTCCCCCTACTTTGCTACCTGCTCATGGTTCTGCTTTAGCTATCTGGAAGTGTACTTCTAATAGCCCATAAGCTCTGGCCTCAGGTTTTTCGTTGTCTCTTTTGTTTTTAAATGGTTACTTATTATTTTTGAAAGAGAGCGTGAGCAGAGAGGGGCAGGGAGAGGGCGGGGACAGGGGATCTGAGGCGGGCTCTGTGCTGACAGCAGACAGACCGGTGCGGGGCCCGAACCCACAAACCATGAGATCATGACCTGAGCCGGAGTTGGACCGACTGAGCCACCCAGGCGCCCCTGTTTTCGTTTTTTTTGTTTTTTAATGTTGGATTCATTCTACGATATTGGTGCCAGAACTGTCCCTAGGTCATTAGGAAGGCAGACCCTCACAATGGTGTTTTGGTATCTTTGAGCTTGTTGGTGGCAGTCAGGATCTCAGGGCTGGTGGTAAGGGGAATAGGGCTCATAATCCCAGGCATCACCTGTAGTTAACTGGGATAAGGTAGAGGTGGAAGAAGAGGCAGTGGAATGTGTGGGGATTGTCAACACACGGTATTAGGGAAATAACATTTATCAGAATTACGAAGTGGTCCAGGTTTATTCACAGCGTTGGAAGCATTTCAAAAAAAGTAGATAATAGACTCAGGACATCAAAATGCTAACTTAAGACACGAGAGGGACACAGAGATGAAAGCTAAGGTACCCCAGTAGCATTAGACTGGCAAGCGGTCACCTGCTGTAGTCTTAAGACAGAACGGTCGAAAATGCAGTCCGGAATCTCATTGTCAACTGGTGGGGTACAAAGGAGACCAAATGCACGGCCTTGACAAGTCGATGACAAGAAAATAGGGGGAACCTGGGACCCAGGACAAGGACCTCTGGATGGATGGGCCTAAGGAACTTTAAATCCCAAATTCTATTCAGGATGCAAAAGCAGCATCTTCCCTGTTGTCACAGAAAAGAAGCTTCTCCTTGCCCGAAGAATACAGCATGACTTCGCCTGAAGCAAGGTGCCACTGGTTTCCATTACCACATGCCAATGGCACTCTTCCTACCTTCCAGAGCAGTGTTGGTGCTTCCTGGTTTGGCTTGTGCTCAGGACGAATAAGCCTGGAGGTAAATAGGTTATCCGTTAAGAGGGATTACAGGAGCTGGCGAGTTTTCCCAGTAGAAACCAGGGAAATGTGGGGGTGGGGGGCAGTGGATCTTGAGGACTTTGGACCCCTGGGGTGGGATAAAAGCTGGCTCTGGAAAAAACCATTGTCGGGGGGGCACTTGCAACATACAGGAGACAATGTTCTGGCACTGACATCTGTGTAGGTCACCCAGTCATCTGTGGAGGTGGCTCCTCGAACAAGGTTTGAAGATGGTTATATCCTACAGTAAATGAGATGATGTTGCCTTAGTATTGAAGAAGAATCCGGATAGAAAAGGGAAAGAGAATCGTAGATTTGTTATGTAAAATCTGAGAACCCACCACTAAAAATGTTTGCCAACAGGCCCCAGAGGACACTTCTTCGCTAAGGTAATAAGGAAAGCGTTTACAGGAAGGCACTTGGATTTTTCAGAAGTTCTTCCACGGGGTTGTTCTCATTAAGCAAGAGCTGAGCTTGGAAAGTGCTGTCTTGATAGTGGGCTCCATGGGATGAATGAGAATGACTCCAGAATTGCACAGACCTACTGGAAGCATTTATGGTCAGAGGCCAAGTCCAAGTGGATATAGTTACCATAATGGCTAAGAAGAGTGCCTTGACCTCCCAAGATCTCGTATGGTGGTTAATAGATTCGAATGTCAGGACAGCACACAGTATTAGATCTTAGTTGTAGGTCTTAAACCATATTGGGGGCCTAGAAAGAGCATGACCAGAAGTTAGGGAAAAGTGAGTCTGGGCCCAGGAAATGAACATGAAGTGTGTGGATTTTTGTGTCTCACATTAGTATTCACCAGAGAGTGCTCACTACGGAGAAGCTACCAACACCACTTATCAAACAGGATGGTCCGTCTGACACTTGGATGTCAGCCAGACTCCCTCTTTAACTGCTCGTGAGCTTGCAAAATGGGCCCATGAGTACAGCAGAGGCGGACGGAGGCTTTCAGTTTTGTATGAAAGAACAGCATGGGCTCCGTCTCACTAAGGCAGGTCAACCTACTGTCACACCTGAACGCCCAAACCATCAACAGCTGACACTCTGCTGACCCCTTCCTTATATGGCACCTTTTCCCCATAAGCCATCTGGGGGCAGATAAGTCACATCAAGATCCTTCTGATCTGCAGGTGGCCAGAAATTTGCCCTTATGCTTACTCCAGATATGAGTGTTCCTTTCCTTCTCTGCCACCAGCACCTTCACATGAGATCTTACAGACTGCCTGATATTCCATACAACCTTACTACAGTCCAATGGAGGATTTACAGCCAATGACACGCAGTGACGGGCGTAAGCCAATGGGATCCGCTGATCTTACCATGTATTTATCATCTAGAAGCATCCAAACTTACAGAATGATAAAGGGTTAACCGCTCTGCCCACACATCTAACACTCAGATCATCGCTTCTAAATATTATTTCCCATTTACACAGTCTAGGGCTTCTTGGAGAAATCACTTATTCCAGGTTTGGAGCAGGGCAAGTACAAGATGAGCCCGAAACAACTTTTTGTGGCAGAAAGTAAGGAAGTGCTCAGAAAAGAATGGGGCCATGTCATGACAACACCGGGGCTGTCACTGGTCAAACCTGGGAACTTTTGATCATTAAAAGAATATTAGTGCATAATCGTAATCCACTGTGACACAAAAATCCATGATAAGGAGAAGGGAGGAAGGAAGGGAAGGAGGGAGGGAGGGAGGGAGGGGAAACTATTCCTTACAGTAAAATGCCAACTAACGACTGCAGGAGTGATGGAGTTAGGAAATAATCATTTTGTAAACATCATGGTAAAAACTAGGTTAATTAAGAATTATCCGTGGATACTAAAATTAATTTGGTAAGTCAGAGAGTATCTGTATCATCTCCAAGCATTTGTTTACAAGTGACTTTTAATGACCAAAGGAAAAATCAGTCACATTATATGGTAAAGATCTGGCAGACACTTGCCAAATTTTATTGCCAAATTGGCAATATTACTCCTGCCAAATGTGCAGAGTTAACGTCTCTCCAAGTGGAACAAACCAAGACAGCAAACAGCACACGACTGTGGCTCCTACTGAGATATAATGAGAAAGATACGGGTCTGTTACGTTGCAGGTTCCCCGAAAGTAGATCACTTGAATCAGATCATGAGGATACATCATAAGAACCCAAGTGGGAGGGCCCTCCAAGCGTCCCGTACTCATCAAAAATGACAATGTTATGAAAGACAAAGACATGGGGGCCATTCCCATTGACAAGTGAGGAGACAAGAAAACGAAATACAAGTGTGTGATTGTGGTTTGGGTCCTGGACTAGAAAAGACCACACTGTTGGGACCGTTGGGTCAATCTGAGTAAGGTCTATGGATCTTCTTTGTCTTATTCTCCTAGATTTTCTGTGAATTGGAAACTACTGCAAAGTGAAAAACCACAAAGAACCCAGCTCATGCCAACGCAGGAACGTGGGTTTGGGGTACTGTCTTACAGGAAAGGATTTATACTGAACCACAGGCGGGCCTTCATTTTTTGGAGGAAGAAATGCCTATTGGGTTCCCACTCAGGTCCTGGGATTCGTGTCTAACGCTCAGGTGTGATAGACTCATTGGATGCCCCGGGTTGACCGCAGCTTTCAAACCAAGCTCCTGTTCTCTCTCCTGTTCTTTTATGTTGGGGCCTAAAGACTGTTTCAGTTTTATCAGACCATCAGTGGATTTAACGAAGACTTTTGCATATATTGCGTAAGGTGTTTCGTTTTAGATTTTCAGTAGCCGGGGCAATCCAGATGTTTAGCCTGCCATCTTAGCAGAAAGGGCAGTCCCTTCCCGTTACTTTCTGGCACCAAGTGTTGCCATGGAGGAACTGACATTGACTTCTTTCAGTGCCTCCCTTATTTCTTTTGAAGGTGACTGTTTTCAACCTTTTTTCTTTTGAAGGTGCCTAAAAGGAAGTCAATTTGTTGATGCTTCAAATTTGTTTCTAATACATCAACACTTTCTGATATAAAGTGTGCTTTTTTTGTTTTTAATATGCAGCTTCCACTTCTCCTTTATTTCAAAAAAATTTGCCGGTAAATTCTCTGAGGACTTTTTCAGCTTTTGGTGTTGTTGGATCAGCCAGGAAATCCTTCTCATGTTAGACTACTTTTTCTCTCTTTCCTGGCTAGTGTTTTCTCTCCAAAATTTTCGATACTTTTCTCTGCACCTATGCATTCGTGGATTGTTTCTTGCCCTTGCTCTGTCCAGTTAATTGGATTTTCAAGCATGTCAATTTTTTTCCTTGATACATGTAATGTATTATTAGGAAGCACACGCATGTGCACTTTATTATGTAACTAGTTTATTGATTGGACACGTAATGACATAGTTTTGTTCTCATTTTACCTCCTTTGCTCTATAATCTCTCTTTCCATCATATTTTTGTAATTTAACCTATCATTTAATTACTTAATCTATACATTTTATCAGTTAATCTGTGATTTTTAAATTTTATTGACTTTCTATTAAGTCAAAAATTTCTACGTTTTATCAAATATTTCTGTTCTCTATTTCTTTTTAAATTTTTTTAAACATTTATTCATTTCTGAGAGACAGAGAGAGACAGAGTGCAAGCAGGGGAGGGGCAGAGAGAGAAGGAGACACAGAATCCGAAGCTGGCTCCAGGCTCTGAGCTGTCAGCACAGAGCCCGATATGGGGCTCGAACTCACAAGCTGTGGCATCACGACCTGAGCCAAAGTCGGATGCTTAACTGACTGAGCCACCCTGGCGCCCCTGTTTTCTATTTCTATATTTTATTATATCCCCATTGTTATCATCATTCTTGCAATATTTTCTCTGGACTATACTTTGTTTTCCAGAATTAATCCCCACCCCCCCACCTTTTCTTTCAGAAATCTATTATTTTAATTTAATTTTTATTTTTCAAGTTTTTATTTAAATTCTAGTTAGTTATCATATAGTGTGATATTGGTTTCAGGAATAGAATTTACTGATTCATCGCTTACATATAATACCCTGTGCTCATCACAAGTGCCCTCCTTAATGCCCATCACCCATTTAGCCCATCTCCCACCCATCTCCCTCCATCAACTCTGTTGGTTCTCTATCGTTAAGAGTCTCTTATGGTTTACCTCCCTTTCTGTTTTTATATTCTTTTATTTTTCCTTCCCTTCTCCTGTGTTCATCTGTTTTGTTTCTTAAATTCCACATGTAAGTGAAATCTTATGGTATTTGTCTTTCTCTGACTTATCTTGCTTTGCATAATATATTCGAGGTCTATCCATGTTGTTGCAAATGGCAAGATAAATGGGTAAAGAAGATGTGGTACACACACACACACACACACACACCGGAATATTATTCAACCGTGAAAAAGAAAGAATTAATTATTATTATTATTTGTCTTTTATAGGTCATAATCCTTTATTTGCCCTGTTTCCTTCCTCTTCCTCCTCCCCTTGCTCCTTCTCTCAGCCTCTCTCACTGATTTTGGTCATAGTTTATTTAACTCAGATGATAACATTTGTTTTCATTTTCTACATACTTAATATAGGTCACCTTGTCCAGTACTTTCTAAGGTCTAACATGGTGAACATCAATACACCTTGACAATTTTTACCATAAGCTGGACCAGATCTATTCCCAACAAACAAAAGACCAGGACCAGATGGCTTCATAGGCAAATTCTGCCAAACATTTTTAAAGAAGAGTTAATACCTATTCTTCTCAAACTATTCCAAAAAATAGAAAAGGAAGGAAAACTTCCAAATTCATTCTATGAGGTCACTATTACCGTGATACCAAAACCAGATAAAGACTCCACAGGGGCACCTGGGTGGCCCAGTCAGTTAAGCATCCACCTGTTAATTTAGGCTCAGGTCATGATCTCACAGTTCACCAGTTTGAGCCCCATGTCAGGCTCTGTGCTAACAGCATGGAGCCTGCTTGGGATTTTCTCTCCCTCTCCCTCTTCCTCTGCCCCACCCCTGCTCTCTCTCTCAGTAAATAAATACACTTTAAAAAATTCCTCAAAACAAGAGAACTATAGGCCAATATCTCTCATGAATATAGATACAAAAATCATCAACAAAATATTAGCAAACCAAATCCAACAATACATTAAAAAAAATTCACCATGATCAAGTGGCATTTATTCCCAGGATGCAAGGGTGGTTCAACATTTGCATCAATCAATGTGATACATCACATTCATAAGAGAATGGATAAAAGCATTTGACAAAGTACAACATCCATTTATGATAAAAATTTTCAACAAAGTAGATCTAGAGGAAACATATCTCAACATAATAAAGGCCTTATATGAAAAACCCACAGTGACCATTGTACTCAATAGGGAAAAACTGAGAGCTTTTCTCCTAGGTCAGCAAAAAGACAAGGATGTTCATTCTTTTTTTTTTTTTTTTAATTTTTTTTTCAACGTTTATTTATTTTTGGGACAGAGAGAGACAGAGCATGAACGGGGGAGGGGCAGAGAGAGAGAGGGAGACACAGAATCAGAAACAGGCTCCAGGCTCTGAGCCATCAGCCCAGAGCCTGACGCGGGGCTCGAACTCACAGACTGCGAGATCGTGACCTGGCTGAAGTTGGACGCTTAACCGACTGCGCCACCCAGGCGCCCCAAGGATGTTCATTCTCACCACGTTTATTCAACATAGTACTGGAAGTCCTAGCCACAGCAATCAGACAATATAAAGAAATAGAAGGCATCCAAATTGGTAAGGAAGAAGACTTTCACTACTTGCGGATGACATGGTACTCTATATAGAAAACCCTAAACACTCGACCGAAAACTACTAGAATTGATAAACAAATTCAGTAAGGTTGTAGGATACAAAATCATATACAGAAACACACACAAACACACAGACACACACACACACACACACACACACATATACACAGAATCAATATACAGAAATAATTTTTTTTTACGTTTTTTAAAAATTTTTTCTAATGTTTATTTATTCTTGAGACAGAGACAGAGTGCGAACAGGGGAGGTGCAGAGAGAGGGAGACACAGAATCGGAAGCAGGCTCCAGGCTCTGAGCTGTCAGCACAGAGCCCGATGTGGGGCTCGAACCCACAAACTCACGAAGGTGAGATCATGACCTGAGCCGAAGTCGGACGCTCAACTGACTGAGCCACCCAGGCGCCCCTAGAAATAATTTATACTATACACTAATAGTGAAGGAGTAGAAAGAGAAACAAAGAAAACAATCCCATTTGCAATGCACCAAAAATAATAAAATACCTGGGAATCAATTTAACCAAAGAAGCAAAAGACCTGTACTCCAAAAACTATAGAGCATTGGTGAAAGAAATTGAAGAAGACACAAAGAAATGGAAAGACATCCCATGCTCATGGATTGGAAGAATTAATATTGTTAAGTTGTCTATACTACCCAAAGCAACCTACACATTTAATGTAATCCCTATTAAAATGCCAAAAAACATTTTTCACAGAGCTAGAACAATCATAAAATCTGTATGGAACCACAAAAGACTGACTAGCCCAACAGTCTTGAGAAAGACTGGAAAGAATATCCATGGGAAAAAGACAGTTTTTTAAAAATATGGTGTTGGGAAAACTGGACAGTAACATGCAAACAAATAATACTGGACCATTTTCTTATACCATACACAATAATAAACTCAAAACAGATTGAGGACCTAAATGTGCGATCCAAAACCATAAAAATCCTAGAAGAGTGTACAGGCAATAATTTCTCTGACATCAGCCATAGCAACATCTTTCTAGATATGTCTCCTGAGGCAAGGGAAACAAAAGCAAAAATAAACTATTGGAACTCTTCAAAATAAAAAGCTTCTGCACCATGAAGGAAACAACCAACCAAACTAAACGACAACCTACTGAATGGGAGAAGATACTTACAAGTACATATCCAATAAAGGGTTAGTATCTAAAATATATGAAGAAATTACACAACTCAACACCAAAAAAAAATCCAATTAAAAAATGGGCAGAAGACATCAACAAACATTTCTCCAAAGAAGACATACAGATGTCCAACAGACACATGAGAAGATGCTCAACATAATTCATCCTTAGGGAAATGCAAATCAAAACCACAATGAGGTATCACCCCACACCTGTCACAATGGCTAAAATCAAAAACAAGAGACAGCAAGTGTTGGAAAAGATGTGGAGAAAAAGAAACCCTCATGCACTATTGGTGGGAATGCAAACTGGTGTAGCCACTGTGTAAAAGAGTATGGAGCTTCCTCAAGATGTTAAAAATGGAACTACCCTATGATCCAGCAATGGCACTACTGGGTATTTACCCAAAGAAAATGAAAACACGAATTCAAAACAACATATACACCCCTTGTTTACTGCAGCATTGTTTACAATAGGCAAATTGTGGAAGCAGCCCAAGTGTCCATTGATTGATGAATGAATAAAGAAGACGTGTGATATATACACACACACACACATACATGTATATGCATATATATACATGTGTATACATACACACAGTGGAATATTATTCACCCATTAAAAATGAAATCTTGCTATTTGCAATGACATGGATGGAGCTAGGGAGTATAATGCTAGGTAAAGTCAGTCAGTCAGTCAGAGAAAGACAAATCCCATATGATTTCACTCATATGTGGCATTTAAGAATCAGAACAAACTGATGGCTACCAGAGGAGGGTGGCGGGATGGGGAACTAGGTGATGGGGATTAAGGAGTGCACTTGCTGTCATGAGCACTGAGTAATGTATATGGAACTGTTGAATCACTATATTGCACACCTGAAACAAATACAACACTGTGTTAATTTTACTAGAATTAAAATTAAAAATGAGAAAAAAACAATTGGACCGGATCCTCTCCCTCTTCCAACAAACTATAGTTAAAGGCTGACCATGGCTTTCCAGCTACTTTTCCGTAGCCCAAAAGCTCTGGTGTGAGGGAGGCAGAAGCCTTTTTAAGGGGAAGGTGCTGTTTCTCTCTCTCTCATCCCTCTCCCAGGTGGACAAGGATCTCCTGGAGCAAACAGCAGACAGGCTTCTCTGACCCTCTTTTCGACGAGGACTTGAGGACTTGTCTCGGGGCCCTGTCGTTGGCCTGCACGGCCCTGTTGTAACAAGAATCTCGCGGAGTCAGTTTTGTGAGAATCCCACACCCGTGATACCTGATCAAGGTCCGCACTCCCCACCTCCGATTTCTAAGTCCTTCGATGCCTTTGGCAAGATTCCTGTTAGGTCAACTTGGCAAGAATCCTCCTACCTTTGATGTCTCCCTGAGTGATTTTCCACCCCCGACCCCACCCTGCTCCTTGGCTGTAAATCCCCACGTGTCCTCGCGTGTTTGGAGTGGACACAAACTCTGTAGTGCAATAGTCTGGAATAGTCTTCCTTACATTTAGCAAGTATCAGAATAACATCTTTAAATTTTTTTTTAATGTTTATTTATTTTTGAGACAGAGCATGAACGGGGAAGGGTCAGAGAGAGAGGGAGACACAGAATCTGAAGCAGGCTCCAGGCTCTGAGCTGTCAGCACAGAGCCCGACACGGGGCTCGAACTCACGGACCATGAGATCATGACCTGAGCCGAAGTCGGATGCTCAACCGACTGAGCCACCCAGGTGCCCCTCAGCATAACATCTTTAACAAGACACACTGTATCTTTTACTATTGATTAGCGTGTACCCACACGTCCTGCTAGAGGGTCAGCACCGTGAAGGAAGGGGGTTCGCGCTCGATCCCCACCCCCTGCTTCCTGCCCCTGGGATGGTGTCTGAGTCACCTTGTGCTCTGTTAACGTTCCCTGAATTTATATGTGAGTAAACAAATGTAACAACTTATATTACTTGATTTTACCGAAACCGTGGTCTATCTTACTCCTTCTGAGCTGAGAAATAGTAAGAAAATCCAAATGAGTACCTTTTGTTTTTAGACATTTTTTTTAAGTTTATTTATTTTTGAGAGAGAGAGAGAGAGAGAGACCAGAGGAGGGGGAGAGAGAGAGAGAGAGAGAGAGAGAGAAAATCCCAAGTAGGCTCTCGACTGTCAGCACAAGAACATGATCTGAGCCAAAATCAAGAGTTGGAGACTTAACCAACTGAGCCGGTGAGATGCCCCCAAATGGGTATGTTTAATATAGTTAGTGTCAATAAACATTCAGTATCAGAAATAATAATGATAAGTAGCCTTGTTCTTCCAAATCAAATGAGGGCTCTGTAAAGTGGTTGTCCGCCAGTCCCTTGTCTTCTGTCTGGCTGTCCCAGTGGTAAGCCGCAGTTCTAATTTTCCCCTTGAATTTTTGTAAAGGGCTGCTCCAAATTGCAAGTTATCAGGGAGAATTTTTAAGATTTTTGACTCATCTTTCCTCATTTCTGTTCCTAAGGTAAGGGTGGGGGCAAAACATGGGGCTACACTGAACCACATTTAATCTGTTTCTTTCTTGTTTCTCTTTTCTCTTTCCTTCTTTCCCTCTCTCTTCCTTCCTTCCTTCATTCCTTCCTTTCCTTCCTTCCTTCCTTCCTTCCTTCTTTCCTTCCTTCCTTCCTTCCTTCCTTTTTCCTTCCTATCTTCCTTCCTTCATTCCTTCCTTCCTTCCTTCCTATCTTCCTTCCTTCCTTCCATCTTCCTTCCTTCCTTCCTATCTTCCTTCCTTCCTTCCTTTTTTCCTTCCTATCTTCCTTCCTTCCTTCCTTTCATCTTCCTTCCTTCCTATCTTCCTTCCTTCCTTCCTTTTTCCTTTCTACCTACCTTCCTTCCTTCCTTCCATCTTCCTTCCTTCCTTCCTTCCTTCCTATTTTCCTTCCTTCCTTCCTATTTTCCTTCCTTCCTTCTTTCCTATCTTCCACTGCCCTTCTATAAGGAAAATTATACCTAGGTTATACATTGTTCATGATGCTGGAACTCTTTTATATCTGCTTGCTGCTGTTGAATTTTTTACATATTTATCCACGCTTGTGCGAAGGAGGTGGTGTGACCTGGCTTTATTCTGCCATCTTCACTAGGTCTTGCGAGCATTCTGTCGCCCGTGCTATCACATTTATTATCTCCAAGGGACTCGTTGCTGGGATAGAATGTCATAGAACACAACCAACTTAACGCTCATGGACGACTTAGTCTGCTCCACGCTTTGGGCACCGTACTGGGCCTATGGAGGGACTGAGATACTCTGTCCGGTGTGCTGGACGTGTGGCCACAGTCAAGATCAAGGCAAAGTCTGTGAAGGCTGGAGGGAGGGAACAGATGAGGGTTCTGCTGGATCTGGACGCCAAGGTGCCGGGCAGCGAGGCGAGGGCTTGGTCCCCGGGGGAGCCAGAGGTCTGGCCTCACTCTGTCACAGCGGCTTGTCTGCTGAGCTGGGGCGGAGACAAGGACTCAGGACGGCACACTCGGTGGGTCCTTCTCTCTTTGTGACTAAAAGTAGTTCCTTCTGAAAACAGTGAATCCTTCTAAAATCTTAACAACAGTGACTTGGACGAGGGTAATGCCATTAGGGCAGGGGAAAGGGCTGGTCTGTTTATGTCGCTGGTAGAGCTATAAATGGCTTCAGTAGTTTTGGAAAATAACGTGACAGAACCTTACATGAAAGTAAAAATACACTTGCATCTTGACACCGAGAAGCACCTGTGGGGAATCCATCCCACTCAAACAACAGCGTTAGGTTATGAGACTATGTAAACAGAGGTGTTCACTGAAGCATTATTGACAGTGGTGACAAAACAGGGAAGCTGGGACATGAGATTAATGACCTTGGTGCCTCCGTCTATGGAACACTACCCAGCTATTAAGGATATATGCTACGGCGGTAATTGCAAAAAAGGCAATATGCTGAGAAATACATATGAATTAAAAGGAAGTCTTTATGTTTTGAGTGTGTGTGTGTGTGTGTGTGTGTGTGTGTTCTGTTTGTGCAGCTGTGTGCATTTGTGTGAGTACAGACAGTAGCACAGGAGGGTGTTTACTAAAGTTGTAACGTTACGTCGATTACCTTGGAGGAGGGGTGGAGTAGGGGAGGCGAGACTGAGAAAGGGTCGACTTTTACCGTGTGATTCCCCGTGGTGAACTGTGGAGTTAACGTGTTAGGACAAGTAGCATGCATTGCTTTGGCAGCATGAAAGGCAAACTCAACAAAGGACTAACAGGTCAAATAATAGTTGGTGGCCTAGGGGACAACTATGGAAGAACCAGGGCTTAGGAGTCTCTTTACCCATCGTGTAACTTGCACGCCCCGGTGCAGTTGGCATCCAGAGTGTGGCGGGCACGGTGTCCCGCAGGGAGGAGAGGTCTGCAAGCCGGGGCTCCCACACGGAGGCCGTCTATCCAGCGGGGGGCACCATCGCTGTCACTGGTGGGTGTTCTGTGACAGCCACTCTGCCCTCTGAGAATAGACGCTGAGGAGGGGCGCTGGGCACTGAGGAGGGAGGGGGGTGCACGTCTTCAGCCATCAGCTTCCACAGAGCCTCTTAAACAATTTCCATTTCTAGAGCACACGAATATGACTTTGCTCGTTCCTGGGTGAAATCCGTCCAAGAAAATGTATGTGCCCACCAAGCACAAGGCGTTCAATGACCATTGCTTCACTAATTGGTGTGGAGCAGGTTCAGAAATGAGGGAACATTCCCCCAGTCCCCATTTTAGGTGACTTACTCTTGGGAACCACTGTATCTAAACCGGGGCCCCATCTCCAATGGTTTCGAGGAAAAGACTGAATATTATCCATAACATATTTTCTCTCTTAAGAAAATAAAACCAATACGCATGTCTAAATAAATTACGGTGATCTATTCTAAAGCCTCTTTAGAAACACAAACACCATGCATAATTTGTGCTTAACCTGGAGGCTCCCAGCTAGACTGGGAACGGTCTGGGGAAGGAAATGAGAACCCTTCTGAACTCCTGACTCCCCTGCGGCAAAGTCTTGACGATGTCTGACGGTGCAACAACCTTTACAGATGCCTGAGCCGAAATCCAGAGAATCTCTCCCAAACCCACAGGCTTATGGTTTCTGTTGAGATCAGGAAGAACTACAGGCAAGGGAATTCATTCCTGAGGGAGCTCTCGGTTTATGTTGTGGTCTGCCCACCGTGTAAAACAAACAAACAAACACGAGCACAAACTGTGTTGGCTTGCACCGAATGCGAGTGCACTAAATACAGGCGAGGATGTGATTAAACCAACCCGCCTGCTGCCTCCTAACTTAATATATCATTTTTCCTTTAAATCGTGATTTATAAAGTAACTATACCAAAGATGTCACCTACATTGGACCTGAAAAAGCTATCGCTACTTTTGTTTTTTACTTTTTTTTTTATTTTAGAAAAAGAGTGAACTGGGGAGAGGGGTAGACGGGGGGTGGGAGGGAGTGGGGAGAGAGAGAGAGACAGAGAGACAGAGAGACAGAGAGACAGAGGGAGAAAGAGAATCTTAAACGGGCTCCACACTCAATGCAGAGCCTGACACGGGGCTCGATCCCATGACCCTGGGATCAGGACGTGAGCCGAAATCAAGAGTTGGACATTCTACCCCCTGAGCCACCCAGGCGCCCCAATAAAGCTATTTTTAAATTTTTTTTTTTTCAACGTTTATTTATTTTTTGGGACAGAGAGAGACAGAGCATGAACGGGGGAGGGGCAGAGAGAGAGGGAGACACAGAATGGGAAACAGGCTCCAGGCTCTGAGCCATCAGCCCAGAGCCCGACGCGGGGCTCGAACTCACGGACCGCGAGATCGTGACCTGGCTGAAGTCGGACGCTTAACCGACTGCGCCACCCAGGCGCCCCCTATTTTTAAAAGATTAATTTAAACATCTTCAGGAAAAAGAAGGATGAGCTTATCAAAATAAAATGCTGAGAACCATTTCATCCCGTGTATTCTACAGACTCCCCGAGGGATGGAGTGAGCGAGCTTTCTCTGAGGTGTCGTGACTATCTCCATCACAGTACCCCCCGCAGGTAGGCACACAGGGCAGTAAAAACCATACACAAGACCCGGTTCTTGTGCTCAAGAAGCTTATGCTCTTAGATTCCAGTCTCTCAGAATGTTGCACAATTTCCTCTTTTCTCTCAGATAAATACGTAATGACTATTCATCAGCATTTAGGCAGCTAGCGCTTTTTCCTGGCAAAAATGAACATTTTGGCTCAGCTGGGTCAGTTCTGGCCTCCTCTGGAAACCCCTTTCTGCCCTGTGTCTTGCAGTTTTATCAGAGGTATAATAATTTTGCTTTTCATATTCTGAATTTAAGCCTCCAATGGAATAATCGCACCAAAATATCTCCCTACATTTAGAGAGAATAATTAAGAGAATGAACGCAAGAGACAGTACCTAGAATGGAGGCTGTATCACGAAGCCTCACAAAGAGCCTGTAAAGGGGGGGTGGGGGGGGTTGATCAACACTCCCATTTTATAGCTGAGGACACTGGGGCTCAGAGACCTTCAACCTGTCACCGAGATTACTGGGACTCAAACCAGTATTAGCTTGACTCTTAAAGTCCTGTCTCCTTCCTGTGTGTAGAAATCGGAGGAGAATTCAGGTCTGGAGATACAGCTTTGTGGTTATCTCATGGAAGTGATAAGCGGCAGGATTTGTAGGTGGACAATTTTGTAGACCGAGTCAAGAGCGGAGCTGGGAGTGAGCCCTCCCGTCAGAGGAAAGGAGTCTGGATCCCAGGTCCGGATTTGGCCTTGTCCACCGAGAGCTACAGTTTAGCACGCAGGTGACTGCTGGTGATATACGTGACTCAGAGCCCTCTGTGACCCCTTTGCCCTGGGCGGCTTTGTCACAGTACCACTCAAACGGCCACATAGAGCCCAAGTCTCGGGAGAGTCCCCTGCGTTTCACTGTTGGTCATTCAATTGTCAACGTTCTCAGCCTTTTGGAGATGTAATAGCCCCTTCGTGGATCCCTTACCTGGTCACCAGAATTTTTTAATGTTTATTTATGTATTTATTTTGAGAGAGAGAGAGAGAGAGCATGAGCAAGGGAGGGGCAAAGAGAGAGGGAGAAAGAATCCCTCTCTCTGTGCTGACAGATCTGGGGCTGGAACTCATGAACCGCGAGACCATGATCTGATAACAAATCAACAGTCGGTCGCTTAACCAACTGAGTCACCCAGGTGCCCCAATTCCTCATCGTTTAAGAATTTTGGACCAGATGATTTCTAACACTGGACGATCTGAGCAGGTTTTAGTTTTGCTCCTACACCTCCAGCAGAGTGTCTTTCTCCCCATCAGGCCAGATGATCAATGCAGTAACAGAAGACTTGGCAAGGCAGGAAAAATCAGGAATAACGCTGAGCCTCCTTCGTGCTTGTTGCTGGCAGCGGGACCGGAGCCCGATGCCTAGGCGACGGAGAGCCACGCACCAGGGCTTGCTTCCCCCGGTTATCTCAGAGGACTCAGGTCACAGATTTGCGTGTGGTGAGGAGCCTGAACCTGCCGCGGGGAGAGTCACATCAGGGATGGGCAACTTGATGGTTCCTCAAGATGGATTCTCTCGTGTGCGTAAGAAGTGGGGGTGTCTCATTTCAGATCTTCACATTGGATCATTAGCCTTCGTGTTAGATTTTCAAATCAACAGACCCGTTCTGCAATCTTGACCTGTTTGCTTTCTCTCTGTGCTACCATTTCCCTATTTCTGACATAGGCTTGTAATCATCCACCTCATGGCGTTGTTGGAACAAATTACGATGTGTCGACCGCAGCATCGAAGAAGCAAGGTGCTTCATAAATGACAAGCATTTCATGCTCACTTCTCAGCAGACAACGTGGTGTGCACAGTGCACCGGGCACAGGGGGACCCGGGTCCAGCGTGTACCTTCCCCGCCCCGTCTTTCCCGAGGACCATGGCTCCGTTCATCTCCTCCATTATGGAATTCTTCAGGACCTCATTTTTGTTCCACACAATTAAGCACTTAATTAAATACTTTTTTCAAACCGTTAAAATTGTTTCGTGAGTGTAGGTTATGTGGGACGTCACTGGCCCGCCCTCTTGGGATCGCAGGGCTTTAAGGGTATCAGCACACATTACACAGGATGTACGCAGTTGACAGATCTTTGAAAAAAAAAACCCAAAACCCCAAAAAACAAACAAAAAAAAACCCATACAAGAGTAGAGCCCAAGCCAGGGCTGCCTCGGTCTTCCAGCAGTGGAGCTATCATTCTGGGCAGCGAGGCAGCGGGGCAAAGTCTTCCAGAGGAAGGTTGGCCTGATTAGTCTTCACAGAGATGGAGCAAAACAGCCACATATTCCTGGTAACGGGAGCAGCAACAGCGAAGGGCCTGGGGTAGGCACTCACTTGCTCCCCGAGGGGACGGATGCTGGCAGTTCTGAGTCTGTAGCCAGCCTTTCTGCGCCGAATCATTGGAGGTGTGGGAAGAATCCGTAGTGCATCGTCTAATGACCTCTTCCGCTGTCTTGAATTTAAATCTCATCTGCTGTCAAGATTTGATTCTGATGCTGGATTTGAGAGCCAGGAGCAAATTGCGTCCCTGACTCTATCTGCCAAGGCAAGCTCCCAGTTTCCTTTGCTCCCAGCGGGGGATAAACCCTGCCCAGAGTTGTTCTGAGGACAGAATGAGGTAATAAATACAAGAAGACACGTTGAGGAAAACTACAAGTGCTCCAATGTGAAGATCTCTTTTCTTTGCCATGGAAACCAGGCTCTCCCCAAAGTAGGAGTTGTGGATGTTCAAGCTCATGAGGGGGTCAGACTTAATTGCAAATCATACCATGCCGCTGCCTTCTGGAAACTTCCCTGGATAATCAGCCAAAAGAACAGTGACTACCCCAGGAGGCCACTTGGCAAGGCCTTGATCCACTGGGGGATGCTGACATTTCCCCGAGAGAGAATGTCACCCAGACAGGGTGTTATGCTTTCATTTAGCTTTTCCCACCGGGTAGATCTAATTTTTCTCTCGACTGCGGTCTAAAGTGTTAAAGCAAGTCAGTCTAACTTTGTAAGCCCGACAAAATTCAAACATGATAGTATATCATGTCCCATGAAGCCAACCCAGGTTTCACTTTTCTTCAGCTCAAGGTGGAGATAAGCCAAGGGTGAGACACAGACTCACAGCTGTGACAGATCCTGAAGATGAGTCGACAGGCTTTGCGTCTCCATCGTCAGCCCCAGAAACTTCTGACAGTGAATGGTGCTTCCTTTCCTGGCGGCCATGGGTGGAAGGGAAAACAAAACCCCCTACCTGGCAGCTAGTTAACAGATTTGTACAACACGTCTGATTATATTTACTGCAAATGTTTTGCCTCTCTCTAAAGAGACATGTAGGAAGACAGGTTTGTGCTTTTATGCATGTGGATTTGAGAAACACCGTGTTTGGTACCCCTGGGGTTCCTCAGAACCTTCTGGATCCCGCAATGCTTCCCTCCGGCATGGGGTGGGGGTGGGGTGTTTGTGCCAGACTCCGTCGGTCTTTCCTTCCTCTGTGTTAAGAAAACCACTTGTCAGGGCACCTGGGTGGCTCAGTCAGTTAAGCATCTGACTTCAGCTCAGGTCATGATCTCGTTGGGTTTGTGAGTTCGAGCCCCGCGTCGGGCTCTGTGCTGACAGCTCAGAGCCTGGAGCCTGCTTTGGATTCGGTGTCTCCTCCCTCTCTCTCTGCCTCTCCCCCACTCGCACTCTGTCTCTCTCTCTCTCTCAAAAATAAATAGAACATTAAAAAAAAAAGAAAAAGAGAAAGAAAGCCACTTGTGGATTTGGGGGACTCTCTCCAAAAGTGGAAACCCTCTGGTTCAGTGATCGTGGGCCTTTCCGGCCCTGAAAACAGCTGCCCTTCTCTGGCAGATGATCCGCGCCCAGCGAGAAACTGGAAAGTCTTCTCCCTTGAAGTCAGACGGACCCCTTAACAGCACCCCCCACCCCATGTCTCTCTGGCCGCGGGAGGAGGACGACAGAAGAAACCACTGTGGGGTAGCTGCCAGGAGGATGTCGGTTGCTGAATCTGTCAGAGAACTTGGTTACCCCCGGCTCGTCCCCGTTGGTTCGTCTTTTAAGATGTGCACGTGTTGGGGGGACAAAGACTTAGCAGAGCGCTCAGGACAACTGTGCATTTCTTTTTCCCTTGGATACCTTTTACTGGCAATACTGAAAAGCTAGCTTGGTTTTAAAAGAATTAGGAAATCCTGTGGAGTGTCCCCAAGCCCACTGCACATTCCCCGCGCATCCCCTGTGCACCTTCGAGCCCTGCTCTGAACTTGGCCTTCCTTCTCCTTCCCTCTCTGTGTTTCAGTCGAACTCCGCCCGGTACCTGCGGGTGGCCCGCCTCGGTTCCTCCTGCGCGTCCCCAGCAGTGGTGGCCCATCTGGGTCTGGCCCCGCGCAAGGCTGAGCCCAGAGGCCGCTTTTCAACTGGCTGCCGCCAGGGGATGAGAGGACACGGTTTGCAGTGCCAGCTCAGTACTTTGCCATCGAAATGTCCCGTTTGCTCTCCTCCTCCCTCGATGACAGTTCGGAGAGTGGAGGCTGCATGGTGAGTCACCGGCTCGTCACCGAGGCTGTCCGACACCCCGGCCTCGGTACTTCTTCACGCCTGTCACCAAGTCCCTTCGGTGGCGCGTTCGGCTGATTTGTCGGGCCGAGCCGATTTATTCGCGTCTTCAGACTGCTGGGGTTGGACACCCAGAGCCTCTAAGGTGGGGAACCAACAAGCGAAGCCAGAAGCTGGAAGAGAGGCTGGTCTCACCCTCTGGCAAGGCCCACGGAAATGCGGGCACTCTCCCCGGGGGTGGGGACAAGCCCAGCGTGGCCGTGGTTTTTCTCATCCTTTGGAGGAAGACCAGACGCCCACTGGATGCTGGCGGACGGCAGGCGGGCCAGCAAGCCGGTGACAAGCCACCTCCAAGCAGGAAACGTTTGTGAAACCCTCCAGGCGCCCAGCCGTGTGCCCGGACTGCAAGTTCCGTCCCTGCAGCACGACAGAAAACCCCACGTAGAATTCCGTGGGAGCCCTGGCTAAACCGTGCCTCCGAGGAGTTCGGAGAACCGACCATTCTCGGTCGACGGGGATCAGGGAAACACAGTGAGAAAGGAGAGACTTCGGCAGAAACATCTGAGGGAGGCGCAAACAAGGAATTCACAGAAGGCCAAGAAACGGGCCCCGCTGGGGGCCGGAAAGAGCAAGGAGGACAGGGAAGGACAGATGGAAATCAGAGAGAGGAACCAGGAGCGGGAGGAGAGTAGGAGGGGCCTTGGTCTGTCCCTTCTTGTGTCCTGCTTTGACCCTGCGGATTGACGTTCCCGAGGGTAACCGGGAGTCCTGAGAAGTGAGATGATTCCATCAAATAGAGTCTGCTTTTGATGGCTGCCAAGGGGTGGGGAGAAGGTTCCAGAAACAAGAATTGAACCAAAACATGAACTTCCCGTGAGGCCGCCCCCCACCCCCCACCCCAGGATTGTGAGAGAGGACAGGTGCCCTGCAACCACGCCCTCCCCATCCTTGAGGGCAGCCCTGCCTGGAAAACGAGATGGCTCGCATCCTTGAGACACGTTGCTTCTTTCTCAACACTTCTCAGATTTCTTTTCTTTGCCCTTGACTCGGTGACGAATAACGATAGCACAGGTAGAATGCACTGTATGTGCTGACTAAATCGGCCCCACTATGTAGACACGAAAACTAAACGTCATCTCCTACCGCAGGGCGTTTTCGTGTGAATGTGCGATATTTTGGATCTTTGGCCTCGGGGCGTTAGACACCGACCGTGCTTTGTCTTCCTTGGCATTGGCAGCGATCAGAATTCAATGTCCTCTCCATCCTTCCTTTATCTCCCAAGCCGTGAGTATTAAATGAGATTAATATATATTAATGTCATATAGGGTAGACACTTAATGCGTATTTAATGTGGGTCATGAATAAAAAATATTTGGTCCACCCCAGAGAAATCTGCATTTTAATTGTATTCCTCCAAAGGAGAGCCAGCCATTTGCCCCTCCAGGGAGAGGGTGTGAGGGGTTTCCAAGGCCTCTGTGGGTGGGTGGGGGGCAGGCCTGTTTCTGGTGCCTATAGGGTCGGGAAGCCCCCCCACCCCCCAGCACTACCTGTAGGGTCTCCAGGGGTCACGTTTAATGTGGAAGACTTTGGGGGCACCTGAATGGCTCAGTCAGTCAAACGTCGGACTTTGGCTCAGGCCATGACCCCATGGTTTGTGGGTTCGAGCCCTGAGTGGGGCTCTGTGCTCTCAGTGCCGAACCTACTTCAGATCCTCTGTCTCCCTCTCTCCCTGCCCGTGTGCTCTCTCTCGCTGAAAAATAAGCAAACATTAAAATAAAAAAATAAAGTGGATGTGCCCCGGACCCTCACTCTAAGCAGAAAGAACAAAGCTCGCCCAGAGACACTCAGCACAGACCTGAGGGGTTCCGAGGCCTCCCGGGGTCAGGGGTGCTCTGTCTTTAGCAAAGGGAGTGTTATTTCTCCTGGTGGACGGAGAGACCTAGACAAGGCTGAAGTTCTTAAGGCTCTGCTTCAGGTACTTAGGGCTGTGGTAGGCCGTGATGTGGTGTGTGGGGAGAGCTGGCGAGGAAGAAGGCTCCTTCCTGGAGGGACATCTCTCTCCCCCAGGCACCCCCCCACTTTTAGGAGCTCAGCTGGTGATGCCCCCGAGCTAGGGGCTGAGTCCTCCCACTTTTCCTGGCCTCAGCTGCTCCTGAGGGCCCTTCATCCTTGCTTGTCCTCTCATCTTCCTAAACCAGCCCACACACCCACGTAGTGTTGTGATAGGGAAAGATAGGATAAAATAGGCAGAGAAGGAAAAGGTTAGGACCTGAGGTCCCTGGGTGGGGACAGACACGTTTTTGAACAATGCTGGGAGTGTCTGCCCACAGCAAACCACCCCCAGGTGTAAGGTTCCTCTTGAGAACGTTAACAGACCCCACCTACTCCCCCTCGGGTTCCCCTCAGGAATTTGACCAAAGACCTGACTAGAAATAAGTGGTAGGCCATAAAACCTTTGACCCACGAGGAACGATATGGCCACCGGTCACCCCTCATGCAATGGAAACGAGCCAATCAGAAAAGGACAACCCAGCATCCAGAGCTATCCAGCCCATGAGGGTAGGGCCTGAGAAGGACTGAGGGGGAAGGGAAGGGAGAGGCGACCAGAACCTTATAAAACAAGGACCCGCACCTGTAGTCGGTGGGCATTTACTGTTGACTGTCCCCTCTCTGTGAAGAGGGCTTTCACACTATTCTTACTCTACTCTAATAAGCTTTTGCCTCCTGCTCATTTTTTGTCCACATCTTCATTCTTCAAAGCATCGAGGCAACGAATTGGGTATTGTGGTAAAAAATCCTGCAAAGGTGTGGTGAGCCCATGACCTCTGGGCCTGCACCCAAGGTCGTCACCGCCCAGGTCCAGGCATGTGTCTCTGAAAGTTCCATCATGTTCCAGATTTGTATCAGGCGCGCGTCAGCCATGAGCAGAGCCAGGCGTCCCAGACCCCCAGAGATCAGAGCACCGGCTCTGAGCACGGCTCAGAGCACGGCTACCCGACACATTCCGGAAGGCTCTGAAGCACCGACTTCTGACCGGCTCCAGTTGGAGCGAGCTCCCCAGCCAAACCCCCTTGTGTGGGACGGCTCTCTCCTGGGTTAGAGGAAAAAAAAGTTTTAATGTATTTTCAAGATTAAAATAAATGGCCTAAATTAATCACTCTTTGATCTATTTTAAGAAGCAGAATCTGAATTATCAGCAACAAGGTTCTTTACTCTGGAGTCTGTACCAGAATTCGAAGACGATTCTTTTGATTTTCTGTCCCTGAACTTTTCCATCCCATTTTGTCTGTTCCTGAGGGTAACCTCATTCCTGAGAAGACCGATTCATTAATTACGGTGACCAGGATGGCCTTATGGTTCCCTCAGCTGGACAGAGCTTTAAAAAGGCTTTTTCCCCGACTCTAGGCCCCTGACCTCCTTTTTCTTAAAGCATTTTTCTTAGAAAATGTTAAGTGTAAATTCCTTCTCTGTCCCTTTGAGATGTAAATCCTTTTAAAAGCCTCCTGCCAGTTTTACAACCCCAAACTGTCTTTCTCAAGGATGTGGGCGCCTTCCCTCTGAAATGTAACCACCCAGGGACATGGCGTCCAGTCTCCGCCTCTGTGGGGCTAGCAGCCTGACTTTGGTGGACAGCTTAGTCCAAGTCGTAAAGGTACCTTCTGTGGGTAGGAGACAGAAAGCTTGCTCTTCCTTTGGGGAAGGCCAACTAGCAAATACAGGTGTTCTGTCCTCCCTTCCCCCCATTCCAAGCTCCTAAAAAAAAATACCACCAGCCTCTGTTTTCACAGAGTTGGGTTCAGACTGTGTTCTGATCTCTCCTTGCTATTGCAATAGACTGGAGGAAAGTCTTTCAGTTCTGTTTAATTTTGTTTGGGGCAATTTTTGCTTTGACAATGGCTAGGACAAAACAAACAAAATATCTAGAGGGCAATGCATGTCCAAAGATAAAGGAAAGGGTGTTAGTAAGCCAATGAGAAGCAGGAAAGAAGCTTGGAAGACATTGACACATCGATTTGAACATCCCAAGGCTTGCCTTGAAGATTTTTCCAGATCTTGGTGCTCCATATTTTCCCCCACAACAACCAAGGAGGCCCTAGGATTCTGTGGCTTTTGAACACAACGCCCTGTATTTCTTTCACGGTGGCTTCTTAAAACCTGTCATGTTGTGGCGGTTTCCAAGTTGTTTTAACTCTTTTAAACAAATGCCATATTTCATTGTGTGTATGCCTTGCAGACGCCTAAGCCAAAGGTACAAGTTTTAAGGCCAAGGAACAGCATCAGAAATAAAATTGTAGGTAAGAGTGACTAGGAGGTAACTAAACACTGATGGGATCGTGCCCAGGGTTGGAGAGAACAGTCTGAGAAACCGCTAACCATGGCCATGTTCATGCTGTACTTGAAGGCTAGATGGAATGCTCATCATCAGTGGCCCATCAGAGTGGATAAACGTTCTTTGAGGCCCATTCACTGTCATGTGGGGGCTCTCTAAGCTTCATGGGGGGCCCAGGAGGCTTCCACTCATTGAATATTGAGAGCCCTATGGCTTTGATACTCCCTCTCCACTGGCTTGGCTGGGCCAAGGATCCTAGACCATGGCTTCCAACTCAAATTGCCCTTGGACCATTGCTTATTCTGCACACCCTTGCTTACCTCCCTAACCAATTCTTACCCACTGTTGTCTTTCATTCTGGCAACTCAATCAAGCTCAAAACCCGGGAGTCATTCACCACCTCTAGAAGTAAAAAGTCTTGCACATTTCAACTACCTAAGTTCTTGAACCCATCATCCCATTCTATCCACCACTACCACATGGTTCTACCATGGGGGTACTCATCAGCTACCCAGATCAGTGTAATAGCCTCCCACTAGTACCCATCTGTACTCTTTATCAATTTTTTTCCTGATGCCCAGCTGGAAGAACAATATTTTTCAAATATAAGATCGACTGTGTCATTCCTCAACTAAATCCCTTCAATGGCTCCCCAGTGAGTGCAGAGTAATATCCAAGTTTCTTAACCAGGCACTGTAGGACGCTGTATGACTTGGCTTCATTCTCATCTCTCTAGCTCTACCTCGGGCCATCTCTAATGTTCTTGACCTAGGTATCACTCCCTGGAGTGGGAAATCCTGCTTGCTTGTTCTTGCTTTGCATCGGTCTCTGCCTCGCATATGACTAGCCCCCACTCTGAATTGTTCATGTTCCCAATATTTGTATGTCCTCTTTGGGGATGCTGACCCTTGGATTGGGTACAAATAAATGATCTGCAAGATCTGGATGAACCATTTCCTCTTCCCCATCCCCAGGACAGGGTTCTTAGGACTTAGGTGTGAGAAATAAACCCACTGACCCAATCAAAGGAGGGACACGGAGACTCGGAGCTTGGTGGAGCAAGGCTTTCATCAACCTACTTGTAAGAGCAGGTGTCTGATGGACAGGCACACTCAGGGCAGTTACAGCAGACAATTTATCTCCTAGCACACAAGTCCCTCCCCTGATTCCTCATTGGTAGAGTACTACAGAGGTTACAGCCTTACCCGGATGTCACCTATGCCCACATAAGGCAAAAAGTACACTCCTTGAGGTGAGGCAGAGACTTCAGTCCTTTGGAACATGCCCACTGCAAAGCCTGCGAAAAGTAAGCCCGTGAAAGGGAGTGGGGAAGAAGAACGAGGAAGTGAAGTGTCTAAGGGTTTGGGACCCCACTGTGCATGTGGGGGGGGGGGCGGGTTGTGTGTGTGGGGGGGTTTGTACATATTTCCAATAGGTTGTAAACCTATTGTTAACTAGACAGCACAGCTTTCATTTGGTATTTTTGAAAATGAATCATCTCACTTCTCACATGAGGCATCCTTTAGTCACACTGATGAAGTTTGGGAGTTGGGGTGGGGGTGGTCCAGAGCTGACAGCCAAGAAAGAATTCTTGAGGCATCTTTGGTGCCAAGGGGTGCAAACTGGTGGTTTTATTAAAGCCGGGACAGGACCCCTGGGCAGAAAGAGCTGCACTGGGGTTGTGAGAAGTGACTGCTATATACTATGGAGTTGGGGGAAGTAAAGTCAAAAGGGAGGCTCCAGAAGGGCTATGATATGCTAAAGAGGACTCCTAAGACCTGAGGCCTTGCTATTGTCAGGCTAAGGTTGTCTTTCCTCTAGTAAAGCATTAACATCAGGACAGTATTGAGTTCCTGGAGAAATGGTCTACTCTGTGTTTGCCTCAAGTATTTGTCAATGGGCTGCAGCTTACAAAGAAATGTAACGTTATGTACATTTTCTTCTTGCCTTCATTCCCCACATCACTATGGAGGAGAGGGTGATGTTGGGGCTCTAGGAAACTGAGTCTATGGGTTTCTGGAGGTTAGACTATTGGTAAGATTGCCTTTTTCTTATAATTTACTAAGACATATGTAAACTGACGGAAACATCTGTAAACTGATGGAGTCCTGCATGACTGTGATTTCTATCAGTGAACCATTGGTTTTTCCCTTTCCTTCCTTCTTGGACGGCTGGGAGTGCCTGAGGAATGTCACACACATTCCACCTGGACAGGAGGGTGGGGGGTGGGAGGGGGAGTTTGCAGGGTTATCAGCTCACCTCATCAGCACTACAAAGGAGTAGGATTCTGATGGGCATCACCCCACCTCCTTCACCTCCTCCCTCCATCTAGCTTCCAGGTGAGACCAAGTAAGCTTGCTTACTGTTTTACCCCTGCCTTGTGGTGTTTCCTTCACTCCCCTTTTGCTGAGACAACTCCTTCAATACATCACATGGAGAAGTATCCTTGTCTTCAGCGCTGCTTCTAGGGAATTCTATAGGACAACAATGAAAGTTGGCCTCCATCCTAAAGAATGAATGGGTTATAACACAGACAAAACAAGGATGAGTGCACATGCGTGGTGGATGCAGCATTTGAGGTGGGCAGGGTTGGGTTCCACAGGTGGGGATTTCAGTACAAGTATTATCTCGTGCCATCATTCCTCCTCTTAGAATCCTCACTTGCCCTTGAAGCTTGATTCCACGTTAGAATCTAGGCTGTAAAGACGCAGGACTTCACGTGAAAACACTTTAACAAATGTATGAACTCTCACAATTATCAAATGGTAAATCTCTGACTATTTGCAGATTAATTGGAAATGGCAGCAAAACTATTTTTATCTGATGCAATGGCACCAGTGTATTTTCTGTGGTCTGCTCTTCCTTTGAACAAGGCATTTGGCAAAAACTGCTTAAAATTCAAGAGACTGGCCAGGAAGGTCTACATTTCAAATTATAGTGATGTTTGCCTTAGAGTCATTTGCTATTTTTCCGAGTTATTTCTTTAGGATGCATTAGGCATTGCCTCGGTCTAGGTAATGGTTAAATAGATTTCTATTTTCCTTCTTTAATGTAGTTTAACCCAACCTGACTTTTGTGGTTCTATCAAAGTGCTACCTCACCCCCACTCTGGATGGTAAGCCTCTAATGGGATTTCAATCAGGAACTGCAATATAATCTCTGAAAACCGATTGGACCTCAAATACGAGGATATGGAGTTCAACGGTGACTATTTATCCTCCAGTCTCATCTGAAACGCCTGGTTGTATCCCACAGGACAAATGCCATTCTTTAAAAGAAATAGAAGAAAGAAGAAATGTACTTCATCTTAAGAATTTTATAAGGGAGTCTTCTTCAAACTATAGAATTTAAAAACTAAAACTCAAAGATTCAAGGGGGCCCGGGTGGCTCAGTAGGGTAAGCATCCGACTCTTGATTTCCGCTCAGGTCATGATCTTATGGTTCGTGGTTTTGAGCCCTGAATCAGCTCTGTGTTGACAGCATGGAACCTGTTTGGAATTCTCTCTCTGCCTCTCTCTCTGTTCCTCCCCTGCATGTGCATTCTCTCTCTCTCTTTCTCTCTCTTAAAATAAATAAGCAAACTTAAAAAAAATTAAAACTAAAAGATTCAAGTATTAAAAATAGATCTAATTTATCTGTTTTAATCCCCACTCATTCTGAGTTCAAAAAAAGTATCATAAACAAATGAGGCTGTATACATTTGCTTATTCTAAAAGCAATACACACTTATTATGGAGAGTTCTTTACATACTGAATATACACAGAGAAATAAAAAGCAAATATCACCTACAATTCTTTCTCCTAAAAACAACCACTCAATATGTAGTTTATTTTCTTATAATCTATGCCTTCCCTGTGCAGCATTTCAAAGCATAATTGTAATTTTAAAAAAGCATAGAGCTTTACACTAATTTTTCATATAATTAATAAAAGGGTGTCATTTCCTCTCATCCAATATTTCCAGCTTTAAGCATTTTTTTTCTAACTAAAAAATCATACATTGGGTAACGTTATAGGAAATGGTGAAGTACGGCAATCAAAAAATTGGTGCCTCTGCTGAACCACCCATAAGCTGACAAACACTGACATAATCCTCCAATTCACGTGGAATCACAGGAAGCCCTGAGAAGCCAAAACAATCTTGAAAAAGAAGAACAAAGTTACAGAACGCAAACCTCCTGATTTCAAACCTTATTATAAAGCTACAGCAATTTCAACAGAGTGGTCCAGGCACAAGGACGTACATACAGACCCATGGAATATAATTGAGATTCCAGAAGTAAACCCCTACATCTATGGCCAAATGATGTGGACAAAGTTGCCAAGATCAGGAATTGGAGAAAGAATAGTCTGAGATAACTGGGAGCCACAAAAAACTAGGTGGCCCTACCAAAAGCACAAGCAACAGAAGAAATATAGACAAATTTGGCTTTATCCAAATTGAAGACCTTTGTGCATGAAATGACATCATCAAGAAAATGACAAGATAGCCTATGGAATGATAGAAATACATATCATATATCTGATAGGGTTTTGTATCTAGAATATATAAAGAACCCTTACAACTCAATAACAAAAGGACAATCCAGTTTAAAAATAGTCAAAGGGGGTGCCTGGGTGGCTCGGTCGGTTAAGCATCCGACTTCGGCTCAGGTCATGATCTCACAGTCCGTGAGTTCGAGCCCTGCATCGGGCTCTGTGCTGACCAGTCAGAGCCTGGAGCCTGTTTCAGATTCTGTGTCTCCCTCTCTCTCTGCCCCTCCCCTGTTCATGCTCTGTCTCTCTCTGTCTCAAAAATAAATCAACGTTAAAATTTAAAAAATAAATAAATAAATAAAAATAGTCAAAGGACTTAATGGGACATTTCTCCAAAGAAGAAATACAAATGACCAACAGGCACATGAAAAATTGCTCAACAGCATTAGACATTATGGAAATGCAAATTAAAGCCCAATGAGCTACTACTTAATACCTACTTGGGCTATTATAATAAAAAATATGAAATAACAAGGGTTGGCAAAGATGTGGAGAAACTGGAACCCTTGGATGTTGATGTTGGGAATCCAAAATGATTCAGCCACCATGGAAAACACATTAGCTGTTCCTAAAAGTTAAACATAGAATTACCATATGACCGAGCAATTCTACTCTAGGTATAGACCCAAAGGAATTAAAAACAAGTACTCAAACAAATGCATGTACATGTGAGATCACAACAGCAAATACCCAAAAGGTAGAAGCAGTTGAGGTGTCCATCATTGGGAAAGGGATACACAAATTATGGTATGTGCATACAATGGAATATCATAACAGTGCCAAGATCTTGGCTTTGATAGTTCTGCCTACATGGTCACTTGATGTCCCTCGTCCAAATGTTCCGTCCCCACCCAGGCATAGCAGTCCTCCATGAGCTCTTTTGTAAAATGTATGTCTCTCTTCTCTAGATGTCAAGGTTTTGCTCCTGACCTCTAGGAACAGTGATTCTCCAGTTGGGGTTTGCATAAACTCTACTCACCCTGTTTGTAGTTTTTAGGGATCCCTAAATTAATAAAGTGTCTAGTTCTGAAAAAGCATCTCGTATCATCAGCTCTATCTGACAGAAGACGACCACCACGGAGCTTCTCAATAGTGCTGGTGTCCTTCTCATCACTGCATAGCTTATCACTTCGATCTTTATGGTCATATATCCACGTTAAAATAGCAACTTCTCTGAGAATCCGATCCCTTCTTTCATCACCCTCCGTGGAAGTTCTGGCACCGATGCTTAACTTCGTGTGGGCCATTGCTTTATCAAGCTTCCGAGAGCTGTCTTATTGGCATGTCAGCACCCACTCTTTGACGTGCTGTCAGGATGCTAAACTCTGTCATAGCATCCTTCCACATAAACAAACTCAATGGTCTAGCCCTATATTCTGGGACTTGACTCAGCATCCTCAGGATCCTGGTCTATACACACACTGCCGGCACCTGCCAGCACCTGTGGACCAGTTCCTACAGCTTACTTAGGATCTAGTCCCTTTCTTTTTTGGCAGAAACAGAACTTTTCCAGCCAGGTTATGTCTTCATCTAGCCTTTATTATTGGTCTAGTGACCAGGAGGGAGAGTGTGTGTCAACCCTGGGGGTGGGAAAGAAGGGGGGGGTTGGAGAGGACACATGTCGTTTTGCAAGGCAAAATCTTCCACATCATCTCTAAGCATATACAAAACACTGGACTTAACTGGGAATATTTGGCTCCTTCTATGGACCCAGAAGGTCAAGAATTCAAGGTTTTTCCATTGCACACTCCCAGATTTCCCTAGCCCAAGTCTCAGGGTCCCATTCCTCTCAACCATGCCTTGACCTTGGCAGAGCATTCCTCCTAGAGTCGACAATTAACCTTCTCTGGAGCTCTGTTTACCTTATAAGTAAGTGTTGGTCCTGATATACAGATTTGTTTTCCGCCCTTTGGTTCAGCAGAAGATGGAAGCTTTCTATATACTGCTAAAGAAGTCCTCTGGTTTTCACACCAAGCCTCTAATTGATGATTAATGACCCTCAGCCTCTTTAGCCTTTCTCCCATTCATCTACCATCTGACTCCATGATCTGTGCAATCGCTCTTTCCCTGTCCATCTCCAATAACTGAGAAGTCGCACGTTGTGCCGGCCAGTACATTTCCTTCCTCTGCTATCCTATCCTCTCTCACCACTGGTGAAGGTTTTAGCAACGGCATAACTATTGCAGACCAAGGGCTCCCTACGCCCTACCCACCATCAATATAGTGCTTACTGCCCGCCCACCGGCAGGTGACCCAGATGATCCCACATTCCACTTTCTTCAGACCATTCCTGGTATTAGATGTCATAGGTCAGATAATCCACGAAACAGGCCAAGAGACAAGATTTCTTTGAAAGAAATCTATTGGGTTATGGCCTTGAGATCAACCCCACAAGGAGTGATGGATGCAAGTAGCAGCAGAAGCCGAACTGTGACCCACTTGCAAAAGGGTCTCAGCTGATTCTGGGGGGGGGGGTTCTGGAGCTGGGACTGCTCCTCAGTGTTGCCCTACAGAAAGGACAGGAAGTCAAGTGTCATTGGGTGTGGGCTGTCCCCAGAAAGAGCCACGACCTTAGATGAGAAAAGACTGTCTTCATCTGAGAACAATTTCCAGAGAGAGATTCCAGTAATAGCTGTCTGTAGCCAACATTTCCAGAATCCGGATAAATTAGTTATTCAGTACCAGAGGGGATAGATAGGACCTGGGAGTTGCACCACAGAATCCAGCGTGGAATTTTAGGGAAGGGCCATCAAAGCAGCTTGATGGGTTCTCAAAGTAATTTAACAAGTAGAGACAGTAAAGGGGAAGAGATTTGAAGAGCTGATTAATTCCAAATTTGGGGAGCATTCTAGGCTCCAGCTTAAATGTTGTCTATGACTTTGCAGCCGGTATGAACTTAGGCAATGCTTCAGCTCCCTGCAGATTAAAAAATGTTAAAGGAAATTCTTCAGACGGAAGAAAACAGATACCAGATGAGAAGGTGAATCTACAGAAAGAAACGAAGGACATCAGATATTGTAAATACACTAGTAAATATAAAAATTTAAAAAAACCCTTTTTTTCTTTTAAAAAATTGTTTAAAAATAACTTAGTGTTTAAAGAAAACTGATGATGTTTTGTGCAATTTATGCAGAAATAAAACATATAAAAATGATGGTACAAACGATGGGTGGGACTAAATTAAAATATACAGTTATGAGGTATTTACATTAAATCTGAAATGGTATATTATTATTTGAAGGTAGACTCTGAGAAGCAAATGATGCATTTTTAAATTGGAGAAAAATACTAAAAAAAGAAGTATAGCTAATGAGCTTATATTGGCAAAAAACAGACTTGGTAAAACAGCCTGAGTCTAAGATTAGACAAGAAAAAGGAAAATGTGGACAATGAACAAATAGATGGCAGCTTTAAAGTTTTTTTTAATGTTTATTTATTTTTGAGGGAGACAGACAGGGTGGAAGTGGGGGAGGGGCAGAGAAGGAAGGAGACACAGAATCCGAAACAGGCTCCAGGCTCCGAGCTGTCAGCACCGAGCCTGACACGGGGCTGGAACTCATGAACCACGAGATCATGACCTGAGCCAAAGTTGGATGCTTTACTGACTGAGCCACCCCGGCGCCCCTAGAGAGCGGCTTTAAATCCAACATTGTTGGCATTGCGTGTAGGTGGCCTAAACACTCCATTTACAAGGCAGAAGGCTGAGAAGTTAGATTAATAAAGAAATACTATGGAGCACCTGGGTGGCTCAGTCGGTTGAGCCTCCGACTTCGGCTCAGGTCATGATCTCGCGGTCTGTGGGTTCGAGCCCCACGTCGGGTTCTGTGCTGACAGCTCGGAGCCTGGAGCCCGCTTCGGATTCTGTGTCTCCCTCTCTCTCTGCCCCTCCCCTGTTCATGCTCTGTCTCTCTCTGTCTCAAAAATAAATAAACGTTAAAAAAAAATAAAGAAACACGGCCGATTATATGTCCTGTACAAGACACATTTCATAAAGACACAGACAAGTTAGAAGCAAACAAAAGATCGGAACAAGACTGTGCAAACGCTAATTATGAGACAGCTAGAGTGTTAATAACAGCACACAAAGTAGGCATCAGAACAAGGGACACTGTCGTGGGTGAGGAGAGACACTGTGTGATGACACATCACATCCACCTGCGTGCATTGAGACTTGATGTATCAAATATACAGGGAGGGACTGAGAGAACTGAATACAGAAGTAAGTAAATCCCCCATGGTAGCTGGAAATTCTAACACTTTTCTCTCAGTGACCGGTAGAGTAAATACACAGAAAATCAGGAAGAATACCGAACACACGAACAGTATTGTCGTCAAGCTGATCTAATTGATGGTTATGCTACACCCACATACTAGTGGCAAAATACACATAATTTGAATTATATATTGAGTATTCACCAAGACAGAACATATTCTGGGTCACAAAACACCTCTCAATAATCTTCAAATGAGTTAAATCATACAAAAATACGATCTCAGAATCACACGGAATTGGAATAGAATAATAAGGATATATTTGGCAAACTCCTCCAGTGTTTGGAAATTAAACAAGATACTTTTAAACAACCTATAGTTTTTTTTTTAAAGGAAAATGCAAGAAAATACTTTGAATTAAATGAAGATGAAAACACAACATGAGAAAATTGGGGGGGGTGCGGCGCGCAGGGGAAAGCAGTGTTTATTAAAAATGTGTAACTTGTGGGGCACCTGGGTGGCGCAGTTGGTTAAGCGTCCGACTTCAGCCAGGTCACGATCTCGCGGTCCGTCAGTTCGAGCCCCGCGTCGGGCTCTGGGCTGATGGCTCAGAGCCTGGAGCCTGTTTCTGATTCTGTGTCTCCCTCTCTCTCTGCCCCTCCCCCGTTCATGCTCTGTCTCTCTCTGTCCCAAAAATAAATAAACGTTGAAAAACAAAATTAAAAAAAAAATGTGTAACTTGTGGGGCACCTGGGTGGCTCAGTCGGTTAAGCGTGAGACTTTTGATATGGGCTCAGGTTATGATCTCATGGTCCTGGGATTGAACCCTGCGTTGGGCTCTGGGGTGGAGCCCGCTTAAGATTCTCTCTCTCTCTCTCTCTCTCTCTCTCTCTCTGCCCCTCCTCCACTCATACGCATGCATGTGTGCACATGCTCTGTTTCTCTCTCAAAAAAAAATTTTTGTAAGTTGCAAACAAAATATCTCAAAATAAATAATTGAATATTTCAACCTGAAATGGTAAAAAGATCTGGGGGGAATGAAATGAAGCCAAAGCAAGTACAATTAAGAAAATAATAAATGAAGCCTGAGTAACCAAAGACGATGGCAACAGCCTATGTCCCCATCTCCCCAAGTTTTGTGTAGAAGTAATGGAGAACATCAAGAAAAGAACAGAAGCACACGAAAACCCTCAGAATGAGAGAAAATGCTCAGACCTCAAAATCACTACCTTAAAAAGCAGGGGATGTTAAATTCTGGGGTTCAGCCTCTCATGTTCCTTCCCCACGCACACCCAGCCCCAAGACTGACCCATCCCAAGGGCAGGGAGAGAAGAGGAGGGAGCTGGCCGGGCCCAGGCTGACCCAAAACCACGGCCAGAAAGACTGAGTCAGCCCTCCACCTGAAACTGCTAGAAAGTGTCTGGAGCTCCAGAAGGGACTTGAAAGTTCGCACAAATTGAAGGGACAGTCTTCAAAATGAATGGCTTTTCAGGGAGGAAAGAACAGGACGAAGGAAGGGAGACCTGACCTTGGCAATTGGGTGGTGAAGGGGAGAGAGCAGAGGGGGATTCTAAGGACCTGCCACAAAAACAGAAGAAACACAGCCCCTCCCTCCCAACCACACACGCACGCACACTAAAAACAAATCCACGAGGTCCCTGAACGTTGCTTCACTAACAAAGGGGGCGTGGCTAAGCTTGGAATTTTGCGAAGGACTTTAATCCCACAAAAATGAACAGCAAAAGTTTAACACGTGTCCATAAGCTGTTGCAGGAACAAACCAACCAAAATGAAATTCAGCACATGCCCACTAAGGGTAGATTCCCTGACCCACTCCTGCCAAATAATCACAATCACAGATTGGAAGAAAATGGTAACACAGCACTCCATGTGGAGTTGCATGGGCTCAGACCAGCATGTGAGGATCTGAGAAAGAATCCTGGATAAGAGATTAGACTGTGAACAGAAATGAACAAACAAACAAACAAACACCCAAAGAAAAATAAAACAAAGGGAGGTGATTAAACTCAGGAAAGAAATGAAAGAAAAGAAAAAAATTATCTCAGATTTTCTAATGAATTACAAGATGTAGACTCAAATGAAAAATTAATGAGAACTATTGAAAAAAGGCAAGAAAATGATAAAAAATATTTTTTAAATGAGGTTTAAAGAAAAAGCTTCAGAAAAATGTAGCACAATGGAAGACAGGCAAAGAGGGAAAACCATTTATATTTTTGGGGTCCTCAGGAGGAAAACAGAATAATAGGATTAATTCTTAAAACTATAACCCAAGAAACCCTCCCAGGGGGGGAAAAAAAAAAAAAAAAAGATTATTTCAATCTATACCTTGAAAGGCCTTATCAGGGACCTGGGAGCATTAATTCAGAATGATCAACTCTGAGACACATTCCAGTAAGATGTTGAGATTTCAAAGATGAAAAAGTTTCTCAGAGTCTCAAGCAAAAGATCAAATAATTTACAAAGATAAAAGAATTCGACTGCCATCTGATTCTTCAAAAAGGAACGTAGACAAAAATAAAGCAGCATTTAAAAAAAAGTATCAAGAGCATGGGAACACTGTTTTCAACATATGAAGAGGTAAGGGGATTCTGTGCCCAGAGGTGCTTCTTGAAGACCTTATTAGAGCATGAGATTCATATATCACAGCAACCGCATCCGGAACACTTTAAGGAAGAAAGGAAATGGTGGTATTAATATAAACGAACAGAGGAGAAGGGTCAGCTTTTCCTGGTACTGGAATTCTAATTAATACATTAAATTTTTTTTAAACATTTCTTTATTTTTGAGAGACAGAGAGACAGAGCATGAGTGGGGGAGGAACAGAGAGAGAGGGAGGGAGACACAGAATCCGAGGCAGCTCCAGGCTCCGAGCTGTCAGCACAGAGCCCGACGCGGGGCTCGAAACGACGAACCGAGATCATGACCTGAGCTGAAGTTGGACGCCTGACCGACTGAGCCACCCAGGCACCCTTGTAATTAATATATTTAGTGGAAGGAGAGAAATGAGCAAACCATCACAGCAAAAACTGTTAGAGTCAAGAGTAAGGAAGATGCTAAAATCAGAGAAAGCGAGTATCTGAACTGGTTCAAGGCACCTCCCTGCAAAATTGTCACTCGTTACAATAGGAAAGGTAGTAACTTCACCATGGACGAATCCAGCAGGAAGTACATCAGTCACGTGACCAAAGTTAACACCACCAGTAATGAGACGTGTCGATGCCTCCTCGTATGAGGCACTGAAATTAAGAGAAGAAGAATATTTATATTAACATAAAAAAATGAAATGCTTAGGAGTACATTTAACGAAATACATGCGTAAGTAGATGCCATGTATGCACTGAAAACGGCATAAGGTTTTTTTCTTTTTTAGATAAATGTAAGGATGTGGAAACAGGGGCGCCTGGGTGGCCCAGCTGGTTAAGTGCCCGATTTTGGCTCAGGACTTGATCTGGTGGTTCACGGGTTTGAGCCCTGAATTGGGCTGTCAGCACAGAGCCCGCTTCAGATCCTCTGTCTTCCTCTCTTTCTGCCCTTCCCCTTCTCACACACTCTCTCTCTGTCTCTCTGTCCCTCTCTCTCTCTCTCTCTCTCTCTCTCAAAAATAAATCAACATTTAAAAAAGGATATATAAATAAGTGGAGAAACATGCTATGTCTCTGGGCTGGAAGACGCAATGACATTTAGATAAAAATTGCTTCCAAAACTGATATATGGATTCAACGCGATCCTAATCAAAATTCCGCCTGGCTATTTTATAAACTTGATACGTTGATTCTAGATATATATGAATATGCAAAGAACCCTAAATCGCCAAAACAATCTTGAAGGGGAAGAACAAAGTCAGAGGAGTTACCGTAACTGATCTCAAGACTTACCGTAAAGCTACAGTAATCAAGACACTGTAGTGTTGTCATAGAAATAGACATTCGGATCAGTGGAACAGGATAGAGACCAGAGAAAAAGCAAACCTACACAGTAAATGAATTTTCAATGAAGCTGTCAAGGTAATGAAATGTAAGGGGGGGGGGAGAAAGAGACTTTCAACGTGTAATGCTGAGACAACTGGATATCCAAATAGAAAAGAATAAACCCCAAGGAGAAAGCTAGGACTACAAAATCTCTAGAAAAAAATACGGAAGTTCTTGTGACGGTAGTGTCGGTGAAGATTTCTTACACAGGACACAAAGGACTGTCCCGAGAGCCCTGACTGCTGGCTTTTCTTTTCGTAAAGCAGGTGCCTGAGTTAAGCTTTGATTCCACGTGAAGGCCCCTTGGAAGGGGGCTCGTCCAGGAAGCTCACTGTCAGCCCTCAGCTGGAGGCATCGCCAGCCTGCCTCCCATCCCAGGCTCCTTTGTCTTAGAAATCTTGGTTTGTTTTTGATAGCTGACCTTTTGGGCCTCTTAGGTTTTTTTGTTGTTGTTGCTGTTGGGTTTTTTGTTTTGTTTTGTTTTTTGTTTTTCTTCCCGTGCTTTGAATTCCTGCTCTTATGTTTTAAATCCACCAATATCTAGTAAGTCTGTGAAATCCTAGGCCCCTACCCTCCTGGATCCCAATCAAAAGCGGAAGCTTCGGCCTTCGCCAGCTCCTCCGAAACCCTGGAACGTGGCCCCAGGTGTGCTGTGTCATTTCCAGGTACCGTAAGTAACCAACCTTTTCTTCCAAAGTTTCCTGATGGTTATTGCCGAGGGTGTCTGCCGAGGGTGTAACTGGCAACAGTTAAGAGCCACAAAGGCTCATGGCTGGTCCGGCCATGAGATTGGTTATTGATGGGCTGAGGCTGGCACACAGTAAGCACAACCTTTATAGAAAAGAAAATTGATAAATTGGATTTCATCAAAATTGGATACTTACTGTAGCTAATATATATAAGTATATATACACACACATACATAATTTATACATATTTATATATCCAGAACATATAAAGAGCTCTTACAACTCAATAATAAAAAGCAAAGCAACACAATTAAAGAGTCAACAGACTTCCCGGATTTACTCACCTTGCGTAACTAAACCTTTGGACCCTTTGACCAACACCCCCCAGCTCCCCACCTTCCCCAGCTGACATATCTACTCTGTTTCTTGAAGTTTGACTTGTTTAGATTCCTCATATAATTGGAATTACACAGAATTTGTTCTTCTGTGGCTGGTTTATTTCACTCGCATAATGCCCTCCAGGCTCATCTGCGTCCCAGCAAATGGCAGAATTGCCTTCTTTTTTATGGCTGAATAACATTCCATCATATGTGAATACCACATCTTTATCCCTTCATCTGTTGGTGACGTGAAGGTATCTTCCCCGTCTTGGCGGTTGAGGACGACGTTGGAACGAACGCGGCAGAACCGGTATCTCTCTGAGACCCTGCTTTCAATTCCTTTGGATGTATTCCCAGAAGTGAAATTGCCGGGTCATATGGTAGTTCTATTTTTAATTTTAATTAACAACACTTATTTGCTTATGTTAATCTGAGTTTGCTTATGTTAATTGTTCTTGTCACAAAAGAAAGAAGGGCAGAGTGCAGGAGGAAACTTATGAGTATGTTTATGGCATTGACTGTGATGATGGTTTCACGGGTATATACTTATCTCCAAACTCATCAATGTGTATACGTTAAATATGCACAGCTTTTTGTCCATTAATCGCACCTCAACAAAGTGATTTTGTGGAGTCAAAAGACTCATGCGGACACTTCTCAAAAGAAGATGTATGTACAATGCTATATATTAGGTATTATATATTCTATATATGTGGCCCATACGCACAACAGGAAATGCTCAACATTTTAGACATCAGAAAAACGAAAATTAAAACCACTAGCGTAACCAGCATTTACAAGACTGATGGCACTAAGTAGTGACAAAGACGTACAGCAAGTGGCAGGAGATATTTTGGCTTTTGCCTAAGAGGAGAAGAGGGAAGTTTTGGGGATGAGAAAACCATTCCCTGTGGCGGAAATGGTAATGGTTTCGTGGGTGCACACATTTGTCAAAGTGTTGAACTGCACAGTTAAAACGGGTATATTATATTGGTGTGTAATACACCTCAATAAAATTGACTTTAAAAATCACACATCTAAAAAAATTTTAAGTTGTTTATTTATTTACTTACTTATTTTGAGAGAGCAAGTGTGAGTGAGCAGGGGAGGGGCAGAGAGAGAAGGAGAGAGAGAGGATCCCAAGCAGGCTCTGCACGGTCAGCACAGAGCCCGACGGGGGGCTCGAACCCACAAACCACGCGATCGTGATCATGAGCTGAAACCAAGGGTCCGACACTTAACCAACGGAGCCACCCAGGCACCCCTAAAAATCCCACTCCTGAGGCAAGCTTAAAGCATGGCATGGACTCTCATCCATTAAATCTGATGACACGAGAATAATAAGATCTTGAAGAACTCTGCAAGGGCAATTGACTTTTTTTTTTTTTTTTAAGTTACCTCAAAATGCCAAAGGGCGACGAAACCACTTTGACAAATTTCAGACTTGCTCGTGCTGGGAGCCGTGTTTACGGATCCAACATAGCAAATGAAGATCAACAGGGGAAGCCATTCATTCCCTGCAAAGCTGCCCCTCGGAGCCGAGATTCAGGGCCAGGGCAGCCACGCTGTGCAAATGCAGGATGGCGGTCCCTGGGGGCCCCCAGGTGCAGGAAGTCAGACTCAGGAACAGAAGGCATGGAGCACCATGATTTAACAGGGTGGGGGAGGCGATGGTAGAAGTGGGGTGTATGTCTGAGCTAGCCTAGCTGCAGCGATCGTGGAGCACTGGGCTAGCTTTCTCCTGGTGTCTGAGCCGCCCCCTGCCCAAGTGCTGCATTAAAAAGTCCTCTTCCAAGACTTCTGGATGCTGGGAGGCGGACAGCCACTCACAGGCCAGATCGCCTGCAGGGAAGCTGGCGGGGCTGATGGCCCCACTGTAGGACAGAGCGGCCCCCTGCAAGCGTGTGATTACCGTCTCTCCTCCTCCTGACACTCTTCCCTGCCCACATCGGGATGGACGCCTCATCACTGCTTCGGGAAGGACTGGTTGCACTCCAGGCTACAGCACGGCCATCTGTGAGCCCCGCGTGTCTGGTGCCAGGGCTTGAATTCTTACCCACTGTACCATGGCCTACGGTCGCCAGGCTCGACAATGGCCGTGACATCCCGTAGGTGGTAGTCGGAAAGTCACGCTCCTAAATCAAACGCGGAAGTTGCTCGGCCCCGGTCCGCCTTACCAGACGCAGGGAAGGCCGGGAGTGGCAAAGCCTGGGAGACACATTTGTGAGCAGGTGGCCGGGGTGAGTGGCTAATGGGCTTGTGGCCGGTCGTTCACCTGGGACACACTGCTGTCCTCACTGACACCTGGTGGCCGCTCAAACTCCTTCAAATATGGTTTCCAATGATGCTTAGGCACCTCCTTTCAGAAAGGACAGCCAGTTCTACCAAACTCATTCCTCACTCGTGAATTTGTTGAAATGGGATGAGCCTACATTTCACCTCATACTCTACATGGTACAGGAAGAATGCACTCGAACGGCTTACTTTTCTTCTTCCCTCAACTCCTGACACGGTGCCCAGTTTAACCCTGAGATTTCTGGGCACAGGCAGCAAATGTCAATGTCATGGCCTTGGACAACACCCTCTAAACCAGGAGACAGATTGGGCATATCAAACAAATTGCTGGGGAAATACTGGCAGCAACCCCATGACCCATCTCCTAAACTCACTGTGGCAGAATCCCGTAGACCAACCTCAGGCAAAATTCCATCCATGATGCCCATGACATAGCAGCTACAGATTCCCAGATTCTGTTCTTAGGTCGTGTCTCTTGCACCACCCACGATCCAATAGCAGGTCAGTATTTATGGGAGTGTCCCACAGAATATGCAGAAGGCCCAGGGATGTTTCCAGAATGTTAAAGAATTGACATTAGTGACAATGACCAAATTTCATATACCATCTAAGGGCTTTTTAACAATGTGCTTGGCACCACAGTTGGTGTTGAGGTGCCTGAGCTCAGAGAGACTGAGCTATATGTTCAAGGTTACTGAGCGGTTAAGTTGCATAGGTGAATTTGGCTCTAGCTTTGTCCTTAATCACAGTGGTATGACAGAAAGGGTGTCCAGTGGCATGGGCCGGAAAGAGACCACCAGTGGCCCGCCTCTTACCCCACACATTCACTCTGCTCACCTCATTTAGGGGCTGATGCTTCTCATCAGACCATCCCGTGATGCTACGGGATTCCTTGGCGGATGACAGGTAGAATGATGAACTTCACCTTACACCACCCCTGGCTCTATCTCGAGACCTGCCCCGCTATCCTGTGTCTTAGGGGACTGCTCCGTTATTCTGAGAAATGTTGTCACTCAAAGAGACAATGCTGGCATCCCAATTTCACCAGTACCTATTGGTGAGGGCTGAGTATGTTGGTTAGCACTGAGTCCCTAAATCCTAGCAGAGTGTATATGTGCTCAACAAACACGAGTCAGAGCTCAGACAAACATGTCTCCTCCCTATCTTGGCCACACAATGATTTTAGATAGCTCTTACAAAAATGTGCAATCAACGAATAAAACACAAATGAAAAATAATAATGCAGAACTGAAGGCCCACTGTAGGGCAAAAACCATGTTGACTGGACCATGGATTTGGCTACAGACTTGAAAAATCCTCTAGTATCTGTTCATGCCTTTCTTTAGTATTTTCTCCCTTATCTCTGTATGTATTTTATAAATGAGCCTATGGTTACATTGATTCTTACTACGTAAGGTGCTACTCCTCAACCTAGACACATCCGGGTCATTCTCTTTTACACACAGATTCCATGAGTCGCTGGTTTTGTGCAGAGGATAGTACCATGCTTCCTCCACTTCCTAACTTGCCATTTGCCATTTTCATTGTCATTATCACTGGCTCCAACTTAACTCACTTTTATGACTTGCTAACTATGTATGTGTAGATAGTCTGAGAAAATCAAGTTATTCGTGACACAGTGGCATGTATGGATGATCATTAATTAATCATGTTTATGCTCTGCTAGAGTCTTGATAGATTGAAACAAAGCGTTTCTTGCTAAGGAATAAAAACCACGAATGAGACTGTGCAGTTTAATAGGATTCCGTGATAGCATGAAGATATACATACATGGTTGATTAGTATTTGCGGTTGCTAGTTCCAACCAGGGATCACATTTCAACTGCAGTGAACAACAAATGATTTACTCCGAAAACTCTCACGGAGAAGTAAATTGGTTCCATATTTTGTAGAGTTTTTCCCCTTCTCTTAGAACTTTGCAAGAACATTCTGTATGCTCAATATTTTAGAATAGAATGTCTTTTGATTACTTTATACCCTTTGTACTTAATAGTCCAGCAATTCTCATCTACAGCCAACGTTGTTAAGATATCATTTTGTTTCCAGCGGCTCTGGAGTTGCGCTGATGGATTGCTGAGGCGACGTATGAGGAGAAGTAAATTAACTATCAAGAGCAAAATGAAAGATTAACTTCATTGCTTCCCAGAGACAATATATTATCAGGATTTTCTTGATTTAATGTATTTGTCTGGGTCTTCTGTGTACAAAAATTTTTTGAAAATGAATATACAGTAACATATCATCTGCCTGGCATCATGAAATGAGTTATGTCATTAGCAATAACGGATTATTTTTTTCCTAATTACAAGAACAACCTATAATCATTTTTTTTAATGGGGAATGCAACAGAGAACAGTAGGAGCATAAAAATAATCTCTAATACTATAATTCTAGCAACTAAGGCAACAGCATTTAACCTTCCTACTGTAAATTGTTTCCATCATTTTTCCCCTAGGCAGGCAACATATATGCACACCTAGACGTATAATTTATACAAACAAAGACCTACTGTGCATTCTGTTTTACAACATACTTTGGGATTTAATACATCATAATTATTTTCCTATGCCATTCAATCTTTTTTTCTCTCTCTTGAACATTTCAAGGAGTACATAGAATTCTGTCTTTGGAGCTATTCTAACTTAGTGACATATTGTTAAATGTTCAGACTTCTTTCAGTGTTCGATCATTTATAATTATATAATTTAAGTGAATACCCACTGAGCAGCAACCTGCTGTATTTCTACGCAAAAACCTGATTATTTCTTAAGATGAAATTCTTACAAGAATTTTCGTGTTAAGAGAAAATACATTTTTAAAAATGTTTGTTTATTTTGAGAGAGAGAGAGAGAAAGAGAGAGAGAGAGAGAGAGGCAGAGAGAGAGAGAGAGAGAGAGAGAGAGAGAGAACCCCAAGCAGGCTTTGCACTGTCAGCACAGAGCCCAACAAGGGGTTTGATCCCACGAACCGTGTGATCATGACCTGAGATAAAATCCGAAGTTGGACACTTAACCACCTGAGCCACGTAGGTGCCCCAAAGAAAAAATACATTTTAAGTCTTTTAATACATACTGCGAACTTTCTTTCCAAAAGATTGTTCTGATCTACACCCAACTAGAAGTGCCATTTTCTCAAACCCTCCCCAAAGCTAGTTATATAATTTACTGTACTTTTCCTGGAAAACCATAAAATATTTTTGTGTCTTAATGTTAGTTTAATTTCTATTTTTTATTACCACTGATATTAATTTAACTTCGAATGTGCCTTTGCTTTTAGATTTTTTTGAGGGGCCTTCCTAAAAAGTACTATATATATGTTATTTACCTATCTATGTGTACCAAATTACCATAAGCTCAGTGGCTTAAAACAACACACATTCATTGTCTTGTAGTTCTCATGGGTCAGCAATCTGGCATGGCTGAGCTAGGTCCTCTGTCAAGGTGAGCCAGAGCTAAGATCTGATTTGATGGCTCAGCTAGGAAAGGATCAGCTTCCAACTCACTTATGTGGTTTTTAACAGGATCCAGTTCCTTCCAGGCTGTTGGACTAACGGCCTCTGTTCCTAGCTGGGTGTTAGCCCCAGGCCTCCCTCGGTGCTTTATCATGTGAGCCATCTCAACATGGCAACCTGCTTCATCAAAGTCACTAATGGAGGAGAGTTTCCCAGCAAGATGGAAATTAGACTTTATACATCTAATCACAAAAGTAACATCCCCTCAGCGTTGAATAAGCCTTTTGATTGGAAGGAAGTTATTCATGGGGAAGACATTGCCTAAGGCCAGGAATACCAGAGGTGGAGATCAACAGGGACTATATAGAAGATACCCAGCACAATGCACTATTCTGTTTTCTTGGAGGTAGATAGAAAAACACAACTGGCCTTTAACTGATAACTCATACCTCTATGTCTCATCTTTCTAATATGCAAAACTGGGATAAAAATATTAATCAACTCATGGAGCCGTTAAAAAGATTAAATGAGGGGCGCCTGGGTGGCTCAGTCGGTTAAGCGTCCGACTTCAGCTCAGGTCACGATCTCGCGGTCCGTGAGTTCGAGCCCCGCGTCGGGCTCTGGGCTGACGGCTCGGAGCCTGGAGCCTGCTTCCGATTCTGTGTCTCCCTCTATCTCTGACCCTCCCCCCGTTCATGCTCTCTCTCTGTCTCAAAAATAAATTTAAAAAAATTAAAAAAAAAAGATTAAACGAAATAATTCAAAAATGCTTAGAACAATCTCTGGCACTTAGCAAGTTCCACTTCAGTATTTGCAGTTATCTTCATCAACACTATCGCCACCAACATCATCATCACCACCACCATCACCTTCATCACCATCATCATCATTCCCATCCTTATCCTACTGTTATCACATCCTCAAGAACAAATTTTTTTGTAAGATTATTAGCTTCATCAGAAATACTTTAAAACGTACTTTCTAAATGTATGAAATAATGAGTGAATACATGGATGAAAACAAAAATCATTGTCATTTGGGGTTTCACAGGTGAATTCTACCAAACATTTAAAGAAGAGTTAATACCTATTCTTCTCAGACTATACAAAAAAAAAAAAAAAGGAAGAAAAGGAAGGAAAACTTCCAAATTCATTCTATGAGGTCAGCATTACTCTGGTACTAAAACCAGATAAAGACTCCACTAAAATGGAGAACTTCAGGTCAACATCCCTGATGAATATGAATGCAAAAAATCTCAATAAAATATTAGCAAACTGAATCCAACAAATACATTAAAACAATCATTCACCACAATCAAGTGGGATTTATTCCTGGGATGCAAGGATGGTTCAATGTTTGCAAATCCATCAACATGATACATCACATTAATAAAAGAAAGGACTAGAACCATATGATCATGTCAATAGATGCAGAAAAAGCAATTGACAAGGTACATCCATTCATGATAAAAACTCTCAACAAAGTAGACTTAGAGGGAATATACTTCAAGATAATAAAGGCCATATATGAAAAACCCACAGCTAATATCATCATCAAGGGAGAAAAACTAAGAACTTGTCTCCAATGGTCAGAAACAAGACAGGGATGTCCAATTTCCTCACGTTATTTAACATAGTACTGGAAGTCCTAGACTCAGAAGACAGTAAAAAGGTAAAAAGCACCCAAAATGGCAAGGAAGAAGTAAAACTTTCACTGTTGGTAGATGAAATGATACTATATGTAAAAAACCTGAAAGATTCCACCAAAAAAGTTGCAATAACTGATACACAAGTTCAGTAAAGTCACAGGATACACAATCAATGTACAGAAATCTGTTGCATTTTTGTACACTAATAATGAAGCAGCAGAAAGAGAAATGAAGGAATCGATCCCATTTATGATTGCACCAAAAACAATAAGATAACCTAGGAATCAACCAAGCAAAGAGGTGAAAGACCTGTACTCTGAAAACTATAAAATGCTGGTGGAAGAAACTGAAAAGACACAAAGAAATGGAAAGACATCCCATGTTCATGGATTGGAAGGACAGATATTGCTAAAATCTCCATATTACTCAAAGCAATCTCCAGATTTAATGCAATCCCTATCAAAATACCACCAGCATGTTTTGCAGAGCTAGAACAAACAATCCTAAAATTCGTATGAAACCACATAAGACCCTGAATAGCCAAAGCAACCCTGAAAAAGGAAAGCGAAGCTGGAGGCATCACAATTCTGGACTTTAAGTTATATTACAGACCTGTAATCATCAGTATGGTACCAGCACAAAAAAGACACACAGATCAGAATAGACACACGGAACAGAATAGAAAGTCCAGGAAAAAAAACCCATAATTAGATGGTCAACTAATCTTTAACAAAGCAGGCACATGAAAACATGCCCCACGTCACTCATCATTAGGAAGTACATTATTTAGATTACGTATTTTCCTGTACTGGCCTTGTTGGGAAAGCCGACAGAGAGGCTAAGGGCTCCTCAGTCCATGCCTGGGGAGTTTCATTTCACAGAGACAAACTTTAACAGTCATGGAAAATACACAACATGACCAAGATCACACTGTTGGGTTGTAGCCTTGGGGTCTGAAGCAGATCTGGTGTTAGACTCAGGAAGCCTTCCTGGAAATATCATCTGAATGCCACTGGTAGCTGCTGGGATAGCACAAAGAGATGATGCTTCATTGTCGAAGTCTTGCCATTTTACTTTAAATATATCCAGTAAGGATGTTTACATTCAGAGATTCTTAATTTTTCTGTTTTCATAGAAGAGTGATTTAAGAACCCTTAGTTTTATTTTTGACACTAAGTAGTTCTGTGGCAGAAAGAAAGAAAGAAAGAAAGAGAAAAAAAAGAAAACATAATTATTTGCCTAGTATCAATTTTCCCCTCTTATTTATAAAACCCCCCTTTTCAGTTACTCTTTTTGTTTGTCTTGTGTATGTGTTTGGATGTGTGTGTGTGTGTGTGTGTGTGTGTGTGTGTGCACGTGCTTAGGACACCAAATGCATTCAGCTAAAGGATGCCATTTCCAGGGGCACCTGAGTGGCTCAGTCGGTTAAGCGCCCAACTCTTGATTTCAGCTCAGGTCATGATCTCATGGTTTGTGGGACTGAGCCCCACCTAAGGCTCTCCGCTGACAGACATAGCCTACTTGGGATTCTCTCTCTCTCCCTCCCCCCTGCTTGCTCTCGCACCCTTTCTCTCTCTCAGTAAATAAATAAACTTAAAAAAAAAAAAGGATGTCATTTCTCAAACTGCACTTCAAGTGGCCCGATGGCTCTGCTGACCAGTGAGATGTCCTTGGCTGGGAAGTGGAGACAGGTTCCTTCAGGGAGGGAGGGACAAAGAGTTTGAGGGCCCCTGTTTTCCTGTTTGAGGTCTTCCTGCTTTTTGCTGTCTGTCAGGTGGATAAAATGCTACAGCATGTGAGAAACCACGAATGTGGAAGGCGCACACAGCCTAGACTTGTAAGGAAAACGGGATGATCGCACCAACCCTGACTGCCCACCTTGGATTTACTTTATGTGGGATGAAATACGTCTTTGTGTTCAAGGCACTGATAATTGGGGTTTATCTTCTATGCACCCAAACCCTAATTCATCAATTGTGTGATCGTGATCAAGTGAATCCCCATTCCTATCCTTAAGTTTTCATGTCTGTAAAATGGGCTCCATGAGGGATGGGAAGAGGAATCTGGCATTATGATTATGCGATTTCAAGGTTCTTCTAGTCAATTATTTCTTGGTTCTGTTTAGGTCCCAGGTGCCCTATCTGTTCTGAAGCCTCAGAATGTTGATTCTTAAGCCTTTCATTACGCCCTGCCCCCAAAGGTCCAAGGTTTAGGATGAATCATGAAATAAACACAAGAAGAGGACCACTCCCTTAAAGCGTTTTTTTTGCTAGGTATTATTTTCAAGTGTGTGTGTGTGTGTCCTTTTATAATTTATCTTTCTGAGTAAATTTTTTAGCATAATAAAACCTCATCAATTAGATCCTACTACCAAAATTGTGTGAAAACTTGGATAGAGTCTGGGCCAAAGATTACTTCAATCATAAAACAAATTACTTTTTGGGGGAACAATAAAAAGGATTCCCCAAGTAAATCAACACTGTAAATAAGGCAAATTTATCTCTGCTCGGGAGAACAACCTGTTCTCAACTCCTATGAAGAATCTATTTGCATAAAAATTAATTAATGTACTAATTAGAAATCATTTTTACCCAGCTCATTAAAGTTTGCTCATTGGCAAAATTTTGCCAGTGTTTCTCCACTCAGTGTTGGAAGGGAGTTGCCTTTGGAAGTGTTAGGGAATTCAGAGCACAACGCCTGGTTTATCTAAATCAATGAGGTTTGCTCCCGGTTAGTTTATACCTCTCCCAGACACAGCAGAAAGATTAAATGCCATCCCTTTTTTTCTCAAACTATTAATATTTCAGAATTTTTATTTCCTACAGGTTATGACACTCCAAGGAATCTCTTGGAAAATGGCTTGGGGGTAAGAAACCAATAGTTACACTAAAAAGATACTAGAATCCCTGGCTTCTTAAGATAACTGGTTTTCTTTCTCTTTTTGCATTGCAGCCAGGAGGGAATAAAATGGACAGGAGTACTGAGATGTTAAGAGACTTGAGAGAAACACAAGTCCCTTCCCAGATGTGGGAGTCCACTGGGGACTGACAAACACCAAGATTTCTCCGACGTTCATAAGCCAGTTTCTTGGTTGTTGTGCACAACTCTGGGCACGTCCCCCAAGGGTGAGAAACAAGTTTTCAATTTACCTGAAAAATGTCACACAAATGTGCGGGTTTTTTTTTTCTTTCAACTCTAGAAGCTGAACAGATCATATCTGATAGAAGCTAGTGGGGAGAGAGCTCAGAGGGAAGTGGAAATTCTGCAAATTTGTTGGATCCATCCACGTGTTTGTTTCATGGGTGCTACTACAGAAGTCAGGCAATAAACGTTAAAAAAAATTAAAAAAAAAAGGGGGGCACCTGGGTGGCTCAGTCGGTTAAGCATCCAACTTCAACTCAGGTCACGATCTCGCGGTCCGCGAGTTCGAGCCCCGTGTCGGGCTCTGGGCTGATGGCTCAGAGCCTGGAGCCTGCTTCCGATTCTGTCTCCCTCTCTCTCTGCCCCTCCCCCGTTCATGCTCTCTGTCTGTCTCAAAAATAAATAAACGTTAAAAAAAAATTAAAAAAAAAAAAGAAGTCAGGCAATAAAAAAAATTCTAAGGCTGTGGAAAGCAGACAGAAAGGCCAGTTCGCGTTTAAACCTGTGTTCTGGAACACTCTTTTGAAGAGCGAAGTCTTAAAGGCAAGAACTTTTCTCAATTTCTAGTCATTTCTACTGGCCCATGAAGTATAGCTTGCTGCCTGTCCTCTCCTACCCTTCTCAGACCTTAATGTGCCTGGTCAGTCCATCCTTGAGGGTCACACGTAGGTTTGATCCTCATTGTGGCTCCTTTCAACAACCTTCTCTTCCCTTCTGGTGACTGGTGCCTTTTCCCCTCATCCTAATTCCCACTTAGGTCCATCTATCTATCCCATCTACTATGGTCAGCATTTTCTACCTCTTACCCCAAACTTCCAGTTTTGTATTCCATCCACTGAGGCAAACTAAATAAATTTTTATTAAGACATTACTGGCAGATAGATTTTATCTACCTTTCTAAGAAGACTCGTCTGTATTGGAACAGGGTCCTTTAGTGCCACAATGGAATGACCAACCGTGAGCTTTTAAGCAGATTGGATAGATGTTTCTCAGCATGAGAGTGGATGGGATATCTCTTTGCTTGTCAATACTCACCAGATCGCCCACCGCATACACTCTCTCTGCTTATTACCAGGACTGGTAACAGGGCAAAATTGTCAACATGAGTTCAGAGTCCATGCATGTCGGGGCATTTGGGGCCTCAGAGGCAATCTCCTCTCCCCTTCCCCTTCCTGCAATGAGTAAATGGAGGGTGGGGGTGAGAGCTTACTAGTATCCATAAGCAGGTGCCCCTGTGAGGACCACGGCTCCCTGTTCCTGCCTGGTGTGTGATATTTCTGACCCTGCAGAGAAGGTACTGGGATCCTGGTTTATTTTCTTTTTGCTGCATTGGGGGAAAAAAATCTATAAACCAAAGGTAGATCTCGAATATTCAGAAACCCAGACAGAACCCACTCTTTCAGGCCTGATTTATATCTCCCTGACTCCCAAGCATGCTGTCTAATTGCTCCATGCTTCAGGGAACTTCATTTCTCTGGAGCATCTTTGAAATGTATACAGTGACTTTCACATAAGAAACAACTTAAGAATGATAAAATGTTCAACTAGTTGTTAGTCTTGTCAATTAGATTGTAATCTTTTTTTTTTTAATTTCTTAAATGTTTATTTATTTTTGAGAGACAGAGCATGAGCAGGGGAGGGGCAGAGAGAGAGAGGGAGACACAGAATCTGAAGCAGGCTCCAGGCTCTGGGCTGACAGCTCGAGCTCATGAGAGATCTGACCTGACCCGAAGTCGGACGCTTACCTGACAGAGTCACCCAGGTGCCCCTAGATTGTAATCGTTTTAAGCTGTATCGGCCCTACTCTGCAGGGGTGCGGCCGTGCTGAGTTTAGCGCCGCGTCCCCAGTGGGGTTCCACACAGCACCTGCACCTGCTGCGTGTCCCACTGCTCTAGCGGGAACAGACGTGCCCCCTGCCACCGCCTTAAATTCTCAGAAGGTGGCTGAGTTTTCATTCCTCCACTGGTTATCGGGAGTTACCCAGTAGAGAAATGGGGACCCTTTAGGAAGCGCGGCAGAAAGCCTGTGTGGCAGACGAATGCTTTTCTCCGAGAGGCCCACAAAGAAAGCAAAAGAATTTCTTGCTCGAGCTCCATTTAGATGCTCCAGGAGCATGGAGAAGGGTAATGCACTATTTCAGCTCAGAAAGCAGGCTTACAAAACTAAATAGATAATTGACTGTGTTAAATCATTTTAAACCACCGGTGCCTAACCTCTTTGGAATACGCGGGCCCCTTGGAGAATCCCACGAATGCTACACAGCCTGTGTTGCAGTCAGAGCACACCCGCACACATGCTTTTAAACTTTGGCAAGTAAGTTCAGGAGATTCAATGGCCCGCCGAATGACCATCCACAGAGCCCAGGCTCCGAGGGCATCAGAACTGGGTTCATTGTCACCCGCGACAGCGTTCCCGGCAGCAGATTTAGAAGTAAGCCGCTCAAAGCCTCCTAGGCAGTTTCTCGTGTGAAAATGTTATTGTTCTTCCGCAGCGCAGAGGGCTGGAAGAAATGGCCTGCATTTTCAGGCATTCAAGTCCTGTGCGGTGATCTGAATGGGGACTCATTTCTCCCAAGGGCTGTAGCAAGTCGGTACAATTTAAGCCCACCTGGGACACGTTTATGTGTGTTCATGCACAGACAGGTTTTCCTCCCCCTGGAGAATGGGGCTCCCGACAGCTAGTGTGTTTTCAACCTCGAAATCCCGTTACCCTCTCCCCCTGTGTATTTCTGGTTTCTAGTTAACAAAGGAGTTGGAATCTGTTTTTTCACTGTGGCGAATATAAAGGGCTGGGAAATGAGGTCAAGGACATTACTGGAACGAGGGTGGAGAGAGAGGGACATCTTTGGTGTCGAGTAAATGATCTTCTGAGTCAATGGAAGCCCGTGGGGGGGGAATGAGGGAGGGACCGTGTCAGGAGCTGTAACATCTGATGTTACAGCAAGAGCCACCGTCCCATCCTGAGCAGGAAAACCCTGCCCATTGCTAAGGCTCTTCGTGAAGGTAATTCAGCTGCAAGTCAGACTCAGAGGCAAACGGTTCTTTCACAAACGCATTGTGTAATCTCAGCAGAGCTCAAAGGCCTCCAGACGAAAACGTACCTTTACCTGAAACCCTGACTTCTAAAGATGTGCCGTGGAGATTCAGGAGGCTCGGGGACACCACTGAGAGGGGCTGAACCAGAACTCCATCCCTCAGAGCACTGAGCTTCCGTGAATATTGCTTCCGGCGACGTGCTGGCTCAGACAGTGTGGCTGTGGCCGAGCTGGTGGGGGGGGGAGGGGTACTGAAGCATCAAGGGGAAGATAAAGACACTGGAAAGAGGATGTGGACGTGAGGAGTGGAATGCTACCGACAGCGGAGGAAAAGAAGAGGAGGAGGGGGACAAAAGGGTTCCATGGGCATCATCATCAAGACGCCGCCTTCGGTCCATCCATCCTAGTATTCACAGAAGAAACGTGTTTTGATCACCCGTTTTGTTTGTGTCACACTGATTTGCAGGGGCATTTCAGTCTCGGGAAGAGAGAAGAGATTTCCTGTTTCAAGGAGACCACACTCCAGCAGGGGAGCAAGATCGGAAGCCGCAAATGGCATAATTAATCTTTTCTTTTGGAGGTTCTGAATTCTCCCCGCCAGAAAAGCAAGGAGAACATTGGCAGAAAGTGTCAGGATCAACTTTTCTAGAACTCCAGAAATGAATCACAGGCTTGCAGCCATCCTGGGAGCACTGACTCGAGAAAAACAGCCAAGTGCGGTAAAGTCAGCAAGCTTTGTGGCATTTCAACTCACTCTGTTCCGCCCCCTACCCCCTCAGCTCTGCGGTAAACCAAGGGCGGTCTCCGGGTGACACGGAGGGGCCACCAGAGCGGGGCCGTCACCGCCTCACTCCCAGAATCCAGAATCATTCCTGTTGGACCAGAGCGTGGTTTTGAGACACCAAGCACTTGGGCAGCTGCCTTTACTTAATTCACAGCCTGCTTGGTGCACAAAGCCTTTTCCCGGGGGCATGTGGCAAAAACATTTAGAGGCCATTGTCTTCCTATGCAGCTCAGAACGGCCTAGAAGGAGAACCTGGAGAAAGAGTTGTCCACTGAGGTTTTGGAAAGTCCTGAAAGTTCCATCCACGTTGCTACAAGGGGAAAGTGGGCGGTGGGCATTGAGGAGGGCACCTGTTGGGATGAGCACTGGGTGTTGTATGGAAACCAATTTGACAATAAATTATATTTAATATAAAAAAGGCAAATTTCAGAATAATTTGTACAAGATGATGGTTTTGTGAATCCAAAACTATATACACGTAGAAAAAATACTAAAGGGTTTTCTATGAATGAAAATGTATGATGTAAAACAATACGAACATAGACAAGAAGGAAACATGCCATCTTCGGTAAGTAGGAATGAGACTTGCTTCTTTGAATAAAAGGAATTTCAGCTAAAACTATGTAGTAGGTTGTATGGTATTCCCCCCCCCCCCCCGAATTTATGTCCACATCCAAGTCCCTGGAGCTCATGAATGTAACCTTGTTTAGAAAAAGGGTCTTTGCAGATACACATTAACAATCCTGAGATGAAATCATGTGGATTACCCAGCGGACTCTAAATCTAACAAGTGTCCTCATAAGAAACAGAGGAGGAACAGACCCACACAGGAGACAAAGTAACGTGAAGACAAAGACAGAGGTTGGAGTGATGTAGTCACCAGCCAAAGAAGTCAAGAGATGCCTAGAGATACTAGAAACTGAGAGAGACAAGGAAGAATTCTCCCCCTAGAGACTCCAGAGCAAGTGTGGCATTTGACTTCCTCTTAATTTTATGCTTCTGAACTCTAGAGCAATGAGAGAATAAATTTTTGTTGTTTAAAAAGAAAAGGAAGTCCTGAAAGATTCTTGGGGATCGAGAAACGCGGGGTGGGGGTGAACATCTGAGGGGCTCTGGAAAGCCTGGGAAGGCTAAGCTCTTAGGTCTGAGCTGAACTGGAGCCTTGACCATACGTTCTTGTTTCTTCACCCAACTCGGGATTTCTTGTTGAAAACGGAGTCTTTCAAATAATATAACATGGCAACGCTGGGAACCAGATTGTCATTGCTGTTTGTGGTTATTTTATTCCATGTTTGCTCTTTTTTTTAAGTGTTTTAAAAATTATTTTGAGAGAGTGAGCACAAGTGGGGCAGGGACAGAGAGAGAGGGAGAGAGACAATCCCAAGCTGGCTCTGCGTTGACAACGTGAGGCTCGAACTCACAAACCCTAAGATCGTAACCTGTGCTAAAGTCAGACACCTAACCGACTGAGTCACCCAGGCGCTCCCCCCCCCTTTTTTTTTAATTTTTTTTTCAACGTTTATTTATTTTTGGGACAGAGAGAGACAGAGCATGAACGGGGGAGGGGCAGAGAGAGAGAGGGAGACACAGAATCGGAAACAGGCTCCAGGCTCTGAGCCATCAGGCCAGAGCCCGACGTGGGGCTCGAACTCACGGACCGTGAGATCGTGACCTGGCTGAAGTCGGACGCTTAACCGACTGCGCCACCCAGGCGCCCCAGCCCCCTCTTTTTTTTTTAAGTTTTTTTTTTTTTTAATTTTGTTCTGTGTTTGCTTTGAGACTTTTCCATGTACAGCCCCTGGAATCTGTGTTCAGGTAGCTAATTGGTCATCTAATGGTTGCACGGAGATTTTGTTAAAAGCTGGGAAACAGCAAGTCTGCTGGGCTGTGCACTGTGTGTGTGTGTGTGTGTGTGTGTGTGTGCGCGCGCGCGTGTGCACTGGGGCACCCGTTCCACACTCAGCCGGGCAATCACTAACTCTGCCTCAGTCTACACTTCCTAGTGTGAAAGATGCCCACACAAAGATCACATATCACAGAATCAGTTTATATGAAATGTCCATACGCGGCAAATCTAGAGGGGCAGAAAGTGGTGGCCAGGGACCGTGGGGAGGGCGGAACGCAGATGCCTGCTAACAGGCACGGCTTTTCTCTTCATGGAGGTGACAATGTTCTGGAATTAAATAGTGACGATAGTGAATGTGCTAAATATACTTGCGAAGATACCAAAAAGCACTGAATTGTATACCCACAAAGGGTGAGTTTTACGGTTTGTAAATTGTATCTCAATTTGAAAAGGGCTATATGAGGTAATCTGGACTTGGTCCATGAGAGATCTGCTTCTGGCCAAGCTGGTTTAGCAGAGACTGGATTTACCATCCGGACCAGGAAACTGAAAAACTGAAAACCAAAAAAATCCCTGGGACAATGGCTTCTGGGCAGTGGACATCAGGCCCTGGAGGAGAGAGATCTCTGAGAGACAGAGACAGAGAGCGTCACGCGTACCCTAGATCCTTGCCCTGAGGGCTCTCCGGGTGCAGCGCAGGAAGGGGTGGGGCACAGACCAGAATGTTCCTGACTTGAGGAGACGGTTCGGGAGCCCAGGGAGCCCAACGTACTTACACTCACGGTTTGTTTGGCAGATGCCCAGAAACGGCAGAGCTGCGGACAGAGAGAAACCCAGAGATCCACAGAGGACCCCCCTCAAACACTCATCAAAGAGCCGATCCGTGCACACGAGGAAGCTGCCGAAGGTTGGGGGTCAGGCAACACGACTGACATCACGGAGCCCAGTGCTCACGCAGGACTGGACCAGCGCCCCTTTCCACCAGTCAGACTGGAAAGCTTTGTAATTCATCGGGTATCGGCCGCCCTGCAGGGGCCTGGGCTCACTAGCCCTGCCCTCATCATGCCCAACAGTTTTTCAGAACAAGACCTACAGCTTCCAACACACTTCGTGCATTCTAAAAAAATATTTATAGATATTTGTAATAAATTTTCAAAGTAATCAAAGTATAATAAAAATCAAAAAACTTAAGTTATAAATAAAAATGTTCGGCTTTCTACAAGCTAAAATTCCCCAAGTCTGGTATCCAAAAGATTATTAAGCTTTAAAAGCAGAAAACTGCATCATCATAAGGGCAATATTCAATCACAGAAAAGACGTCGTTTGAATTAACAGAAAGCGACACGAAGATCATTTCTGTAACTGCATACATGTATCCAAAAAGCTAAGCAGAGGCATGCAAATCATTAAAAAAAAAATCCCCTTAAATTTCTAGAGATTAAAATTCCAGTATCAAAACGAAAAATACACAGCATGGTGTTAATGGCAGCTTAGGCATCGCAGGACGAATGAGAGAAACTGGACGCAGCAGCAGAAACACCACCCAAGATGAACCTTAGAGAGAGACTCCAAGGAAGGAGGCCAACAAAGCATCAGTGCGGCGCAGGACTGCGGGGGGGGTGGGGGGGCTCCAGGTCTCCCCGGGGAGCAGGGCTCCCTTTCCGGCCGCCGCTGGGTCTCATCTCTCCGTTGCTGATTTAGGGAACGGTGCCCAGGCCAGTCCCCCAGCTGACGGTGAGGTGCCAGCCAGGGGGCCTGCGTACCTGACAACTAGGCATCGGTGGATAGACAGCCCCGCGGAGGTTCTCAGGCTGAGCCCTTTCCGCTGCTTGCTGCCCGTCACCCCCTATTGTCATAGGCTTGTTCCTGCAGAAATGGCTCTGCGGCCTCAGCTTCCATGGGATGATGGCGGCACAGGACCCACGACATCCCAGCCCTGTTCTGGCTGCAGCCCCCTCTGCCCGGGGAATGTGGCAGCTCCTTCCCTGAGTTATTGATGATTCCCAGGACTAGATTATTAATTGGTGATAATTCACCAGGAACCACTTGTAACTCGAGCACAATCATGACATGTTAGAAGACGCACAGGAGGTGAGGAAGCAAAGGTTTCCCTGGGAGGCGACAGTGAAAGGAGACACTTAGGGTCACTGAAGTGTGAATGAGAGGTGACAGGAGGAAAGGAAATATTCTAGGCAAGGGATTTCAAAGAGGAAGAAGCTTGGCTTGTTTGAGGAACAAACAAAAACTGTGTGGCTGGAGGGGATGGAAAAGGGAGCAAACGTCGCCCCAGGCTCCTGGTGACAGACCAGAGCGCTGGGATTTCGTCTCAAGAGCGATGGGACGTGGCTGTGGCTAAAATGATTTGGCCTGAATTGTAACGGGCTAACTAGAGAATGGACGGGGGTGGGCAGAACCTCAGTTCAAGGCCCGGGCAGGATTCCACGCGTCTGGACTGGAGCGGTGGCCGTGGAGAAAAAGGAGGAGGAGGAGGGCACATTTTGGGGGCTGATTATGTGCCCGGTGCCTCTTCCTTCCCCCTCGTGGTTCAACCAACATGGCAGCTCCCGTGTGTAACGGTACAGAGGCGTGAACGAGACACGGGACTAGTAGAGGAACCTGGAGCGGGGTTACAAACAGGAAACCGTTTCCAGAACTTTCCTGATTGGAATTACGAAAAACGCGAGAAAGAGCGGAGGAACCGAAGATCCTTAAGATCACGTGTCAAGGTAAAGGGCACCAGCCATGAGTTCCAGAAACAGTGACCTTCGCTGGGGGGCAGCCTGGCCTCTGATTTGAGAAGGTCTCCCGGAAGAAGTTATGCTCGAGCTGGGTGTGGAGGCAGGGAGGGATTTACACTATCTCAGGGAAGTTAAGCCCACGGAATCTGGTATTTTATGGGATCACTGCCATCAGCCAGTCCCAGGAAATCGGTATAGACAGAAGAGATTCTCATTCAAATAAACATAATTTCTCACCCATGAAGGGCAATTAAACTTCAGAGGCAGGTGAACAGGAAGTTTAATGAAGCAGTAAGTGTTTAAAAAATCATAAAATAACCACTTCCCCTTCCCCCTTCACGGGTGAGCTCTACTTGGGATCACTTACGAGGGGTGCATGTGAGCACCAGGGCCCAGTGAGGCGCCAGGAGTCACAGCTAACCAGGTCCCCGTGCCTCTTGCTCCCTGGGTTTCGCTGTGGGGATTTGAAAGTCCCTTTCAGAGGCTGATAGCTTTCCCCATTCAGCATTTCCTTTTTTTCCCTTGTGTAAAATCTACCTGTACAGCTGTAGGTACAGGATAGATATTAAATAAAAATCACTTTATGGAGTCCATTCACCTAACTAGTTCAGAGTATAGGGTCAGCACCCATAACCCCCAAACACTGGTTCATGTGTCAACTTGACTGGGTCATGGGGCACCCAGATATCTGGTCAAATATTTTTCTGAATATTTGTGAGGGTGTTTTTGCATGAGATTAACATTTGCGTTGGTGGACAGTGTAAAGCAGATTGTCTTGCCCAGTGTGGGTGGGCCTCATCCAATCAGTTGAAGGCCCGAATATCACAAAAAAGGCTGAAACAGCACCCCTCCCCCCGCAAAGAATTCCTTCTGTCTGACTTCCTTTGGCCTTGGCTTTTTCCTACCCTCAAGTATGAACTAAAACACTAGCTCGTCCTAGGTCTCCAGCCTGTTGGCCTTCCAACTAGAAGAACATCATTGGCAATGGATAGACAGTCCCACCCCATAGATATTGAGACTTGCCAGCCTCCATAAACCCGTACGCCAATTCCTTACAATAAATCTCTTTCTATGTATGTGTATCCTATGGGTTCTGTTTCTCTGGAAAACCCTAACACAACTTCTTGTCTTTGCCTTCTAGGGACTCCACAGACTGGCTTCCAAAAAGCCCGGAATAGCATCCTTCAGCTTTCTGTCCAACCTGTTCCTAAGGGACCCGTGTTAGTGGTTCAGCTTGACTCTCGGCCACCCCTGTACTTCTGCATTCTCCTCCTGGGTCAGGACGGGGCTCTCCTCCCATCTAGCATGCTCTCTGCACCTCCCCTTGGCAAACACAAAGCCAACAAAGGAAACCAAAGTTGTGTCTTCCCTCAGCTGATGTTCCCCAATAATGGGTCTGGAATATCAAAGGATGCATTTTCCTCTCCATCCCTCCACATTACCTCTTCTTACTTAAAAAGTATTTTTACTTCGTCCCCAAGGATAACCCCAGGGTAGCTTCCTGCTGGCCCCAGGGCAAGACCAATGTGGCTTTGATGGAGCAGCCTGAAGAGAGGACGTAGCTAAGACCCCTTACTGTCTATGGTTCAGGAACAGGAAGATAAAGCCCAGGGTGGGTTTCTCTATTTTAATTGCCCTCTTGTTTAAATTATTCCCCTGTAGAGACCTTTGGGGCTGGTGTAACCTGTGTCCTCTGAGAAGCGAGGGTGTTATGAGGGGATGTGTATATAAAAGTCAGTGGGAGGACTCATTCTTATGGCTGCCATAGAACTATTGAAAATCACAATAATGAGTGATTATTGTATTGACCTAGTGCCTTGCTGGGATTGACACTTAACCTGTCTGTTAAGCGTGTCACTCTTCGTACCCAACATGGGGTTCACTTTTGCTTGAGTTACACTCGTCCGTCCTTGTAGATGCCATGTTCTTCTCATGACCGCGACTTCTCTTGTGCTGAAGGTTACACCTGGAATTAACCCCCTTTTTTCTCCATCTTTCCCACATTGATTACTGTGGCATCTTGAACATCAGTTGAAAATCAGGTCTTTCTTTTCAGCCTCATTGATCCATATGTCTTTTCTTAACACCATGCCCATGTAGTCCTAATAGCACGGCTTCATAGTAAGCTTACCAATCAGATGATATTCTCCAACTTTCTTTTTATTTTTCAAAATTGGTTTGGCTCTCCCAGGTCCTTCTATTTCCAATATGTTACAAATGTCTGAGTATTTGTATTTTGTATGCTCTCTTGCTATTTGTTCTGTATGACCTCTATTTCTTTATTTTATTTTTAATTTCTCTTTAATGTTTATTTATTTTTGTGACAGAGAGAGACAGAGCATGAGCAGGGGTGGGACAGAGAGAGAGGGAGACACAGAATCTGAAGCAGGCTCCAGGCTCCGAGCTATCGGCACAGAGCCCGACACGGGGCTTGAACTCACGGACCGGGAGATGGTGACCTGAGCCGAAGTCAGACGCTTCACCGACTGAGCCACCCAGGTGCCCCAATGACCTCTATTTCTTTACCTGCCTAACAAAAAACTTAGCGAAACTATGAAATTTAAAAAGAATAGGTGAATTGATCAAAGTTTGAGCTACCAGTTGACCATGTCCCTGGTCAGGCCTTATCTAAGGTCACATTTATTTTGTGTCCTACAAGTACCAGTAAGAGACAGTAGCAGGACAACTGTGTTGTGACCTTACTGCAAACACATTAAGGTGTGGAGATACTCTTGGGATTGCATTGTACCTGCCCCCCCCCCCACTCCTCCCAATATCCACCAAGAAAATAGAGTTGAATGACTGGTATAAAAAAAAACAAAACAAAACACAACTTCATTCATAAATCTGTTTTCGGGGCACCTGGGCGTCCGACTTTCGAGCGTCCGACTTTGGCTCAGGTCATAATCCCGCAGTTCATGAGTTCGAGCCCCACATCAGGCTTGCTGCTGTTAGCCTGTCAGCACAGAGCCTGCTTCGGATCCTCTGTCCCCCTTTCTCTGCCCCTCCCCCCATTTTTTCTCTCCCCCAAAATAAATGTTTTTAAAAGTAAAACATAAAAAAATCAATCAATCGGGGCGCCTGGGTGGCGCAGTTGGTTAAGCGTCTGACTTCAGCCAGGTCACGATCTCGCGGTCCGTGAGTTCAAGCCCTGCGTCGGGCTCTGGGCTGATGGCTCAGAGCCTGGAGCCTGTTTCTGATTCTGTGTCTCCCTCTCTCTCTGCCCCTCCCCCGTTCATGCTCTGTCTCTCTCTGTCCCAAAAATAAATAAACATTGAAAAAAAAAATTAAAAAAAAAAAATCAATCAATCAATCAATCAATCAGTTTTCATTTTGGCACCCATGCTGCAGTAAGGGTGTTAGTAACTTTTATAAAATGAGTGGGAGTAGTGGGACGATTTGATCGGTCATCGACAGCACTAAGCCTGGTGTATAAATCTTCACGAGCGCGCAGGCAGAAATTCATTAGTCACATTACCCTCCTTCATGCTGTTCCCCATAAAAAAGACAGAAAAGGTGCTTGAGGGAAAGCTTGAACACTATTCCTATCACTTCTTTTCCTCTCCTTTAACTGAATGTAAATATACTACAGGCTGTCAGCTCCTTATTGGAAAAAAGAGGTTTAGTGGCAATAACAAGTTCAGGAAAACTAAAGCACTGAATTTCAGACTTGAAAGTCACCGTATCTTTGGAGACAAAAGCAGGAAAGAAATTGATGTTTGGCTAAATTGAAAACTCTTAGCTTCAAGTATACACCAGAAATGAAACAAGGGCTTATTAAGGAGTTACCCTTTCTGAGCAAAAACGTCTTTCATTTTACTTATGAAAAATGATAAGGAACTAGCATTGTGTGGGTTGCTGGGGAGACGGGTGTGAATGGGGCCATTACTAAAAAAGCAGAAGGCACAGTCCTCCTTTTTTTTCTTTTTAAGTGTTTATTTATTTTTGAGAGAGACAGAGCGCAAAGGGGGGAGGGGCAGAGAGAGAGGGAGACACGGAATTGGAAGCAGGTTCCGAGCTGTCAGCACAGAGCCTGACATGGGGCTCGAACTCACGAACAGCAAGATCACGACCTGAACAGAAGTCAGACGCTTAACCTACTGTGCCACTCAGGCGCCCTAGAAGGCACAGGCCTCCTAACAAGCTCATTGTCTTTAAAGGTGTAATCCTCTCATGGAAAAACATCCCAGAAACAACACAAGAGGATACACCATGGGTTGTCAACTGGTGTGGCATATACAACATGTTAAATAAAATTCAGAGAACTGAGAGAGGATGGAAAATCCATTGAACATAACTAACTTCATGGATTGAGTATTAGAGTTGACCTTCCTTAGAAGACAGTAGGATTTAGGTAGACAGGTGGAACGGGGGCCTGAGATTTAATAGGTAGGTCAAGAGAAAAGATGGAAACTGAACCCTGCTACTTTATCTGTAAGATAAATGGAGCTAATAACACAATGCAATGATAGCCTAAGGATGCTGCAGCCAAATAACCATCAAAAGCCTCCTGGGTTAAAATATGGTTTTATTCTCCATTCATCCGACATGTGGGCCATGGGCCCGGAGGGGAGACTACTCAGCACAGTCACTCGGCACAGCACGCTGATGGAGCAGCCATCATCTGGGACACTCTTATCTTTGGGCCACACAGACAAGAGAGTCTCGAAGGAGACAAGAGAGTCTCGAAGGAGAATTTCCTGTCAGGAATTCAGTGTTTCAGCCTGTCCTCATGCATGTCAGTGATGGGCTCAATAACTCATGGAGCAGGACTTATCACATTCACCACGGTGGGGCCATGAATAGAATACCATGCTTCTGGAATGCGGGGAAATAAACAATATTTCAACAACATTAGTGTTTGCCACAAATAGGTTCTGTGAGGATTGAGGAAAACAGCCCATGTCAAGGGCTTAGCACAATGATGCACCAACCACACTGAGTCCTAAATAAATTATCAGCTTTTATAATTATTTTTTTGATGTTTTACTTAATTTTGAGAGAGCGCAAGCAGGGAAGGGGCAGAGAGAGGGGGACAGAGGATCTGAAGCAGGCTCTGTGCTGACAGCAGAAAGCCCAATGTGGGGCTTGAGCTCACGAACTGTGAGATCGTGACCTGAGCCGAAGTCGAATGCTCAACTGACTGAGCCACCCAGGTGCCCCACAGCTCTTATAGTTATTAAGGAGTGAGCCTGCGAAGTTTTGGGCAAATACTAAATCATATGCTCTTTAATAACTTCTTTACCATATTACTTATTAACCTCTACAACCCTGAAGTATTATTGTCACCCTATTACAAATGAGGACACAGACTGAGAGCCCTTACACAATATCCCTCATGTTACACAGCTTTTACTGTCTAAGTATGGATGAGTAGCCAGGTAAGTTGGACTCCAAATGCTATTTTCACTATGCAACATAGTATTTATAAAAGACTCTCTCAGAACTATGTTTTGTGTGGAACATAAGTATTCTGAGTTCTGTAAGTGTATCCATTTTGTGTAAAAATAAGATTTCAACATATACTTACTAAATATATATTCTATGTTACCACATATTCTGATAGCTTCTAAGGATTAAAGGAGAAGATATTTGCAAATGACATACCCAATAAAGGGTTAGTATCCAAAATCTATAAAGAACTTATCAAATAAATTCAACACCCAAAAAACAAGTAATCCAGTGAAGAAATGGGCAAAGGACATGAACAGACACTTTTCCAAAGAAGACATCCAGATGACTAAGAGACACAGAAAAGATTCTCAACATCACTCATCATCAGGGAAATACAAATCAAAACCACAATGGGACATCACCTCACACCTGTCAGAATGGCTAAAATTAACAACTCAGGTAACAATAGATGTTGGCAAGGATGTGGAGAAAGGGGAACACTTTTGCACTGCTGGTGGGAATGCAAACTGGTGAAGCCACTCTGGAAAACAGTATGGAGTTTCCTCAAAAAATTAAAAATAGAACTACCCTATGACCCACCAATTGCACCACTAGGTGTTTATGCAAAGGATAAAAAGTGCTGATTTGAAGGGGCACATGCACCTCAATGTTTATAGCAGTGCTATCGACAAGAGCCAAATTACGGAAAGAGCCCAAATATCCATCAACTGGTGAATGGATAAAGAAGATGTGGTATATATATACAATGGAATATTACTCAGTGATCAAAAAGGAATGAAATCTTGCCATATGCTAACAATGTGGGTGGAACTAGACTGTATATACTAAGCGAAATAAGTCAGAGAAAGATAAATATCATATGATTGCATTCATATGTGGAATTTAAGAAACAAAACAGATGAACATAGGGGAAGGGAAGGAAAAATAAGGTAAAAATAGAGAAGGACAGGGGTGCCTGGGTGGCTCAGTCGATTAAGTGTCCGACTCTTGATTTCCACTCAGGTCATGATCTCATGGTTCATGGGTTTGAGCCCCACATCGGGCTCTGTGCTGACAGTGTGGAGCCTGCTTGGGATTCTCAACTCTCTCCCTCTCTCTCTGCCCCTCCCCTGCTTGCCTGTGCGCGCACTCTCTCTCTCTCCAAATAAATAAATAAACATTAAAAAAATCTTAAACAAAAACAGAGATGGAAGCAAACCATAGGAGACTCTTAAATACAGAGAGAAAACTGAGGGTTGTTGGAGGGGTGTTGGGTGGGGGGATGGGCTCAATGGGCAAGGGGCATTAAGGAGGGCGCTTGTTGGGATGAGCACTGGGTGTTATATGTAAGTGATAAATCACTAAACTCTACTCCTGAAACCATTATTACGCTACATGTTAACTCACTTGGATTTAATTTTTTTTTTTAAAAGATAAAAGATCTCTGCCTGCAAGTTATCCAAATATCCATGGGGAAGATACATAGGTAAACAGACACTCGCGATATTATGAGGTAAGTACCCTACTGGAGATGTTATCCAATGCAACGGAAACACAGAGGAGGAACAATTAGCCGACGATGGAGGCGGGGCAGGGAAAGCTTCTTAGGTGATCTATAGCCCGTGTCTGCAAAGTCTCGTACAAAATAGTTGGGTAAAAGGGGCATGGGTTGGAGGGACACATTCCAAGCTGAGGAAGCCATGTGTACAAAAGCATCAGACTTAGAAAGCACGGCACAGCCAGGACATGCCGTGGTTGTTTCTAGCTGTGGGACAGAGAGGGAGGGATGGCGGAGGCCATAAGAATTAAATCTACATAGATAGACATTGATGAGATCTTGACGGGCTTTCTGTGCTGTGCTGTGCTGAGAGATTTGGATTCTATTCTGGAGGCAATGAGGATCCTTTAAACGATTTCACGCAGGAAGGTGACAGAGTTAGACTGGCATTTTAGAAAGAACATTCTACCAAAAGAGCTGAATTTGGATTGGAAGAGGCTGGACTCGGGTACGGTGAGATGAGCTAGGAGGCTTTGTACATGAGTCTTGGCGAGCGCTGATCAAGGCTTGAACGCCAGCGCTAGAAGCAAAGATACGATACAAGGAACGTGTACGAAAGTATCGCGCGAAGACCATCACAGAGCGGGGTAGCCGTGTCACTTCTGCACACACACTCCTGGCAGCTGAAGGGATGTGCGGGAGGGACGAGGGTCCGTGGGGCACACCGGGGCGGCCACTGCAGCCAGCCACGGGATATCCTCGGCCTTGCTCCACGTGCATTCACACGCTGCGATTCATCCAATCTTTGCGACAAGTGACGAGCATTCACACGCTGAGATTCATCCAATCTTTGCGACAAGTGACGAGCATTCACACGCTGCGATTCATCCAATCTTTGCGACAAGTGACGAGCATTCACACGCTGCGATTCATCCAATCTTTGCGACAAGTGACGAGCATTCACACGCTGCGATTCATCCAATCTTTGCGACAAGTGACGAGCATTCACACGCTGCGATTCATCCAATCTTTACGACAAATGACGAGACAGGTGCTGTTAGCCCTCTTGTTTTACAGATGAAGGAGGTGAAGCGCTGCAGGCCGGCTGTAGAGGAGAAGCAGCGCTCACAACCAGCACCCACACGCCAACGCCTTCCTCCTTCCCGTTCTCTCCCGAGCCAGGGGGTGCAGCACCTCTGGGTGTCACCCCCGTGAGCAGCCTGCGGAGCAACACCCCACCCCCATCTTCCGAGGAAGTCGGCTCCTCTTGGACGGTGCCGACCGCTCCCAGGTTTTGTGCTTGACCCTTCACGGTGAATCCTGTGCCGCCTCCCGAATGTCCGGTGAATGATGCATTTGTCATTCGTTATACAAGCCTTCCTTCCAAAGAAAATAATTGGGTCAGAACACAGCTCAACGCGTAACGGTAAGAATTCGAAATTATGGGAACATGTGAAAAAGGTGGACCTTCTAGGAAGGGTAGGAGGCTGGAAACAGATCCCAGGCATTAAAAAAAAAATGTTGTTGTATTTATTATTTTTGAGAAAGAGACAGAAAGCACGTGAGTGGGGAGGGGCGGGGGGTTTGCAGATAGAGGATCTGAAGAGGGTTCTGTGCTGACAGCGGGGAGCCCCATGCGAGGCTCGAACTCAAGAACTGAGAGATCATGATCTGGGCCAAAGCCGGACCTCAGGCATTTTAAAAAGTGGAGGACACAGCCATCCGATGGCTCAAACGAAGTCTGACCGCACTCGTACTGATCCTATAAAGCAAGTGGAATCCTTCAAATTTTTTTTTTCAACGTTTATTTATTTTTGGGACAGAGAGAGACAGAGCATGAACGGGGGAGGGGCAGAGAGAGAGGGAGACACAGAATCGGAAACATGCTCCAGGCTCTGAGCCATCAGCCCAGAGCCCGACACGGGGCTCGAACACCCGGACCGCGAGATCATGACCTGGCTGAAGTCGGACGCTTAACCAACTGCGCCACCCAGGCGCCCCACAAGTGGAATCCTTCAAATCTCCATTGGTGGGAGCAGAACGGCACCATCACCGGTGGTGACTCAGTGGACGAGCCCCAGAAACACTGAGCTGAGGGAGAGGGGCCTGGCACAACCAGACCGCATCGTGTGATTTCTGTGGACTTCCTGAACAGATGAAACAAGTCCACGGTGAATAACAATCCGAACAGTAGTTGCTTCACATAGAAGGGGTTAGCTGTGGACCGGGAGGGACGTGGGAACTTTGCAGGGAGACGATAATGTTCTCATCTGGATAGCCCTGTTCTGTATCACAAGGGTGTGTATTTTTGAAAACAGAGAAGACATTATTGATATTTATCCATGTTTGTTATGTGTACACTTTGCCTCAGCGGGGAAAATAAATGTTGAATGCTCATTAGTGATACGCATGTTCAAGTACTGGGAGAAGCGTACTGATGTCGGCAGGCTACTTTATTTATTTATTTATTTATTTAAATTTTTTTTCAACGTTTTTTATTTATTTTTTGGGACAGAGAGAGACAGAGCATGAACGGGGGAGGGGCAGAGAGAGAGGGAGACACAGAATCGGAAACAGGCTCCAGGCTCCGAGCCATCAGCCCAGCGCCTGACGCGGGGCTCGAACTCACGGACCGCGAGATTGTGACCTGGCTGAAGTCGGACGCGTAACCGACTGCGCCACCCAGGCGCCCCTATTTATTTATTTTTTTAATGTTTTTATTTTATTTTAATTGATTTTTGAGACAGAGAGAAAGCACTAGCTGGGGAGGGGCAGAGACAGGGAGACAGGAACCGAAGCAGGCTCCACGTGGACAGCAGAGAGCCCATTGTGGGGCTCGAACTCACGAGCGATGAGATCATGACCTGAGCTGAAGTCAGACGCTCAGCTGACTGAGCCACCCAGGCGCCCCTGCAGGCTACTTTAAATGCGTTAATAAAATAAGATGATGATGGATAGAGACACGGTTGGATAAATGTGTGGTAAGATGGAGATCATGATCTGTAGAGTTGGTACAATGGTAGAATGTAGGTTACGGGCAGATGGGTGTTCAGTGTGGGATTCCTTCAACTGTATTGTGTTTGATATATTTGTAATAAAATACTGGAGGAAAGGATAGAGGATACTGATGGCCCAGGTGCCCTGGTGCACAGTTTTGTAAGACTTTTTCTGGGTAAAATGTCCTAGTAAAGCCCCCAGCACTGTTCTTTAATAATCTGGGTATGCTAACAATACCAAGCATCACCTGGGTAGATGCAGGTGAGGAAGCATCTGTCGTGCAAATGTGAAATGATGGAATGTGCTGGAACATAAGATGATTTGGGAGGAGTGTGGGAAGTGGGGTTTGAGGGCAGAGATTGACCATACGGTTAAGAACTCCCAGAAAGACAACGACATTGCACTTCAGGGAGACATCGTTGGATAAATGTTGGGGAACATCACATGGGAACCCCCTGTAGCTTGCAGATTCCCAGTATTGAGCATGGTAAGGTAGCTGACCTCCTTCTCTGAAAAATAGATAAGGAAAAGCCTTCTGTATGGGGACAGAAAAGTTTTAAAAAGCATAGGAATGCTTCCTGCACATGAACTTTATTTTCATGAATTTCAAAGAAGGGGATTGGTGGGAGCACAGGCATAAGACATCATTTTGATGTACGAGTCCTTGCCCTCAAAGAAGAGATACATCAACCTGCAAAATATTATCAAAATGAAGCTGTAGGTGGAAGTCTCACAGACCCAAACCTCCTGTCTGAAAGAGAGATACTCGTTGCATTGCCTCTCCAACAAGATTCGCAGAGTTGAGCAATGGAATGTTTTATTTGAATAAACATTCTAGCAATGCATTGATGATCGATTTTAGATAAATCAGAGATGAGAAGAAAACATTTAATACTAAGATTACAGGGAAACTTTTTTCCTCCATCCATTCTAGTTAATGGACATCAAGTTTCCTAACGTGACACGCTGTGAAATCATGCTTTATTTTTGTTTTGTTTCTGTTGTTACTACACAAGCACTAAACCACCAGTAAGTAGGCTCCCGTTTGATAGATTGCCCCATAAACTAGAGTTTATATATTTGGAAAACATGAATTAAAATCACGACAAGTAAGTTTTATGTTGTAGAATTTAAATATCTTTTTAATGTTTCTGAGAAAGAATGAAGGAATTTTAGATACATCCTGTCCCTCCCTGCCACGGTGCTTTCACTTCCTTAATGCAAGAGCAGAAAACATTCTGAAAAATATATGAGCAGTTATGGTTTTCTGCATATTTAAAGGGAAATTGCTCAATCCATCAAGATAGTCTCCCTAAGAGAATCGCCTGGAAGCGACAGCGTGTGTCTTTCGCTTTGGGAAGAAGCCAGCCTGGGTTTGTAAATTGACTCTTAACTTCCTAAGTCATCTCTCCGGAAGGCAATTCTGGCCATTGAGTGGGGACACTTAGTGGCTTTCCATGGGGACGCTTAGTGGCTTTCCATTCATTCCCTGAGTTTCTTCCCTTTGATCCCACTGCTGCTCTGCTCCACTTGTCCACTAGCATCTAAATGTCATCTCATCAGAGCCAAAGGTGTGATTGCTACCCTGGTCCAGATGGTCTTCCGTCCTCTTCCTTGAGGCTTTGCCATTTCAGAAGTGAAATTCTACCATGAAAGTGACCTGCTGGTAATGTCCCTTTCCCCGGCTCCATCTGGATAAGTATAAACCTCTGTGTTAAAGGAAACCTTGTGGGTGCCTGGGTGGCTCAGTCGGTTAAGTGACTCTTGATCTTGGCTCAGGTCGTGGTCTTATGGTTCGTGGGTTTGAGTCCCACATCAGGCTCTGCACTCACAGTGCAGAGCCTGCTTAGGTTTCTGTCTTTCCTTTTCTCTGCCCCGCTAGTGCTCTCTCTCTCTCTCTCAAAATAAAAAATAAACATAAAAAAAAAGAAAGAGAGAAAGAAAAGAAAGGAAACCTCCAAATGAAAATTCCAAGAACACTAAAGTATGGGGAATTTTGATACCCTATATACCATCCATTTGCTCCCATGTGAAAATGTCAAGTGAACGCAACCTTCTTCTTAAAATGTAGACTTGAGCACTGGAACCCCGATATCCACGATGGGGGGGATATGAGATATTGACATTAAAATGTGGACCTGGAATACCTTGGGAAGTGAAAAGGTAAGAAAGTGGGGGAAAAAATAAAATAAAACAAGGATGGGGCTTGTCAAAAGGTCGCAGGAACCAAAGTGAAATTGCTCCCAATGATCAAAGTAGAAACAATCCGAGAAACAAAATAAATACTCATAGTATTTATAGTATAAAATAAATATTCATGATCCCATTCTGACATAAAGGATTGAATAAATAAATAAATGAAGGAGGGAAAAGTCTTCCTTATAGAATTTCAATTAACAGGGAAGGAGTTAAGGAAATAGAAAATCATCGTTACAACATTAGAATAATAATTGCTGTAAGCAAGATTTCCCCCTTTATAAAAGCACAAGTTAGTGAGCAGAAGTTTAAGGTGAAATAGGATATTCACAATTTCAATGTACAGGAGTCCTCTCCCCAATCCACAGCTTTGCTTTCCACAATTAAAAAATCACCTGTGGTTGGGGTGCCTGGGTGGCTCAGCCGGTTAAGCATCTGACTTCGGCTCAAGTCATGATCTCGTGGTTCATGAGTTCGAGCCCTGCGTCGGGCTCTGTGCTGACAGCTCAGATCCTGAAGCCTGCTTCAGATTCTGTGTCTCCTTCTCTCTCTGCCCCTCCCCTGCTCATGCTCTCTCTCTCTCTCTCTCTCTCTCTCTCTCTCTCAAAAATAAATAAACATTAAAAATTAAAAAAGGATAAATAAATGAAAATCACCCACAGTCAACTGCAATCCGGAAGCAGGTGATTTTTCTTCGGATGAATAATTACCAGAAGGTCCGCAGTAGCCTCACACTATGTCACGTGCCTATGTCACTCACCTTCGTTCATCTCATACATAGGCATTTTATCATCTCCTATCATAAGCAGAAGGGTGAATGCAGTACAATTAGATAGTTTGAGAGAGAGAGAGAGAGAAACTACATTCACATAACTTGTATTACAATTCATTGTCATAATCGTTCTATTATTAGTTGTTGTTAGTGTCTCACTGCTGCCTAACTGATAAATTAAATGACCACAGGTATGTGTGTATAGGAAAAAAAACACGGTATACACAGGGTTCTGTACTATTTCTGTTTTCAGGAATCCACTGGGGGTCTTGGAATGAACTCCCTGTGAATAAGGCGGTGGGGGGAGGGACTACTGTAACTCTCCCAAATATTTGTTAATTATAAAAAGAAAAATGATAACTACAGTGGAGTAACCTGGTAGATAACCCTCTCCCAGGTGATGACCTTGGTTTCTTACTTAGCAATAAGACATATCAATATCATGTGGCCCTAATATGATACACGTATCAAGCACATCACAATAATGGCACATCACCATTGTGACATTTCCCCCCAAAATCCATAATGTGAATCTAATCATGAAAAAAAATCCAGACAAACCCTAACGTAGGATTATGCTATCCAATACTTGATCATTATTCTTTAAAAGTCTTGAGGATGTGAATGAAAGTCAAGAAAGGGCTTGAAGGGGATTGTGGGGCATGCAAACTGACTTCAGCATGAGATCCTGGATTAGAAGAAGCACATTAGTGGGAAAGCTGATAAAATGGAATAAAGTCCCTAGGTTAGCTAATAACATACCCTTGTTAATTTCCTAGCTTTGATGATCATACCACACCTCTGGGAGATACTGACAATGGGGAAAGCCAAGTGAAGGGTATACAGGAACTCTGTACTATCTTTTAAACTTTTATGTAAATTTAGAACTATTTCAAAAGAAAAAAAAATTCATTTTAAGCACTGCCTATGATGAGGATGCTGTTTTTAAAGTCTGTGTAACATGGATGGCTCATAATGAGCTTAAAAGTAGTCATAGCAGCTCACTGTTTGTCACATGAAGAAGGCTCCTGATTCATATTTGTCAATTGAGTTTTTTGAAATTAAGTGCAAAAGCCTTAATCAATCCTTATATTTATTTATTTATTTATTTATTTATTTATTTATTTATTTATTTGTTTGTTTTTGAGAGTGTGCACATGAGTTGGGGAGAGGAGCAAAGAGACAGAGAAAGAAAAAGAGGGACGGAGAGGGAGATCTCATCCCAAGCAGGCTCCACACTCAGCACAGAGCCCGATGAGCGGCTCGATCCCACGACCCTGGAATCATGACCTGATCCAAAATCAAGAGTCGGATACTCAACAGACTGAGCCACCCAGGTGCCCAATCCCTGTTTTTAAAATCACTAGTTTGGTCCACCATTTTAATCGCAACAGCTCTTTGTAAGTTCTGAGTTTATCATCCACTATATTATTACTTCTAGCACACAAAATTATGGAAGTTTCAAATTATGCCACTCACTGAATTTTTACACCATCAATATTATAAATAAATGTATATTATTCACCATAACATAGTGTGTTATATTATTATGTTATGCGCATGATATATTACAAATATCACAACCAGATTTTAAAACTTGGTGCTTTCAGGTGGGTCATCTGAGAAGGCAACACTAATGCTTATCTTGTCAGCTCTTGCATCTATGAAGCATGTTGTGATTTACAGTTTTTCACACATATTGTGTCGTTTGATATCAGCAGCTGATACAAACTGTGGAATCACACTTTTCAAACACAGAGCTGTGACACTGTGAGAAAAGCATGATGGGACAATCTGCTTCACAGCTGTGTTGGTCTGATGTGCTGTTGGTCTGCGTGCTTTGAAGCTTGGCTGGGACCAGAGGGCCCATTTCCAAGATGGCGCCCTCACATGGCTGGCAAGTTGGTACAGTCGGCTGGGAGGAGGTGCCACCTCACCTCCCCTGTGATGTTTGAGTGTCTTCATGACATGGAGACTAGATTGCTCCAGAGAAAAGGTTCTAAGGGAACAAAAGAAAAGCTGCCTAGCCTTGGAAACCCCGCACTGTCGCTTCCACCACACTGTTCCACAGATCAGCCCTGTGAGAGAAGCTGCACATCAGTGTGAATAAAAGGAAACAAGGACCGTTGAAGGCCATTTTGGAGGACGGCTACCACAGTAACCAACTGCATTCTTTTTGAATCTATATACATCATGAAATACACTTGTCACCTTTCTTAGAAGACTGTTCAATTTGCAAGTAACACAAAATTATATATAACCTAAACCAGCGTTTTCAAAATTGTGTCCAGTGAGTGTCCAGGACTATCAAGAGGTATTTTTGGAGGCACTTCATGTCCACCACCAAGGAGAGGAGCGGTCAGGACACAAGGTCCAGGAACCAGTGTCCAGCTCAACTTAAGCTATATCACTTCTATTCCTTTCATATATGACAGTGTCATATAAAAACATATCACCTTCGAGGCGCCTGGGTGGCTCAGTCAGTTAAGCGTTCGACCTCGGCTCAGGTCATGATCTTGCAGCTTGTGAGTTCGAGCCCCGCATCGAGCTCTGGGCTGACAGCTCAGAGCCTGGAGCCCGCTTCGGATTCTGTGTCTCCCCCTCTCTGTGCTCCTCCCCTGCTCACATTCTGTGTCTCTCTATCTCTCAATAATAAATGAACGTTAAAAAAGAAAGAAACAACATAAAAACATATCACCTTCAAACAGAGACAATTTGACTTTCTCTCTGATTTGGATGCCTCTCACTTCCTTTCTTGCTTAATTGCTCTGGCTGGGATTCTCAGTGTTATGTTGAATAGAAGTGGTGAGAGTTGGCATCCTTGTCTTGTTCCTGACCTTACAGGAAAAGCTTTCAGTTTTTCACCATTGAATATGATGTTAGCTATGGGCTTCTCAATATATTTGTTATATTGAGGTATATTCCATCTATCTGTATTTTGTAGTGTTTTATCATGAAAGGGTGTCGAATTTTGCTAAATAATTTTTTTTGCATCTACTGAGTTGATAATATTTTTGTTCTTCATTCTGTTCATGAGGTGTATCACATTTATTGATATGCAGATGTTGAAAAATCCTTACATGCCGGGGATATATTCCACTTGATCCTGATGTAAGATAATTTTAATGTGTTGTTGAATTTGGCTTGTTACTACTATTTTTTTGAGGATCTTTGCGTCTATGTTCATCAGGGTGACTGGCCTGTCATTTTCTTTTCTTGCCTGGCTTTGGTATCAGGATAATGCTGGGCTTGTAAAATAAGTTTGGAAGTATCCTCTCTTCTTAAATTACTTTCTGGGTTATCTCTTGGTGAATAAATGGCCATAGTATTCTCTTACGACCCTTTGTATTTCTGTAGCATTGGTTGTAATGCCTCCCCTATCATTTTCAATTTTATTTGACTCTCCTTTTTTCCTTAATCTAACTAAAATTTTGTTAATTTTGTTTATCTTAAAAAAATCAACTTTAGTTTTGTCTTTTCTATCATTTGTCTGGTTTCTATTTAATTTATTTCTGCTCTAATGTTTATTATTTTCTTTCTTATACTAACTTTAGGCTTAGTTTGTTCTTCATTTTCTAGTTTCTTGAGGTGTAACTTTAGGTTGTTTCTTTGAGTTCTTTCTTCTTTCTTGCTACAGGACTTTATTGCCATAAATTTTCCTCTTAGAACCGCTTTTACTGCATCCTGTAAGTTTTGGTATGTTGTGTTCATTTTCATTTGTCTCAAGATATTTTTTGATTTCTCTTTTGGCTTAGAAGAAAGCAGACCAGGAAAACTTTTTGATACTGATCTTGGCAATGATTTCTTGGATTTGATTAAAATCACTGGCAACAAAACCAAAAAGAAACAAATGGAATTACATAAAACTAAAAGCTTTATGCACAGCAGAGGAAGCAATCTACAGAGTGAAAAGGCAGTCTATGCAATGGGAGAAAATATTTTCCAGCCATCTGTCTGATAAGGAATTAAAATTCAAAATATATAAGAATGTCCTACAATCCAATAGCAAAAAAACAAATAATTAATGAACAGACAAAGGACTTGAATAGATATTTCTCCAAAGAAGAGGCTACCAGGCATGTGAAAACGTTCTAAGCATCGCTAATCATCAGGGAAATGCAAATCAAAACCACAATGAGGTAGCACCTCATGTCTGTTAGGATGGTTATTATCAAAAACAAATAAATACACAAAATGTATTGGTGAGGACGTGGAGAAACTGGACTCCTTATACATCATTAATGGGAATGTAGAATGGTGAAGCCACTATGGAAAACAGGATGGGGTTTCCTCAAAAAAATTGAAAATAGAATTACCATATTATCCAGCAATCTCACTCCCAGTCATATATCCAAATGAACTGAAATCAGGATATCAAAGAGAGATTTGCACTCCCATGTTCATTGCAACATTATTCATGATAACCAATATATGGAAACAAACCATATGGAAACAAATGTCCATCAATAGATGAATGAATAAAGAAAATGTGTGTGTGTGTGTGTGTGTGTGCGCGTGTTTATGTAATTAGATATTATTTAGCTTTGAAAAAGAGAGAACACCTGCCTTCACAACAACACAGATGAACCCAGAGGACATTGTACTAAGTGAAATAAACCAGTCACAGAAAGACAATATTGCATGATTCCATTTATATGAGGAGTCTAAAATAGTCCAACAAACAAGCAGAAAATAGAATGGTGGTTTCCAGGGACTGGGGAGATGGGGAAATGGGGAATTGCTTTTCCATGGGTATAAAGATTCTGCTTTGCAAGACAAGTAAATTTTAGTACCTACAGTTAACAAGACAGTGCTGTGCACTTTAAAATATGTTAAGAGGATAGATCTCATGTTAAATGTTCTTATCTCCCTAAAAAATTGAAAAACAAAATACAAAAGAACACAAGGAAATGTCTAGAGGGGATGGACGTGTTTGGTAACTTGCTGGTGGTGATGGTATAATGGGTACACGCATACATCCAAGCTCATCAGTATGTATACATTAAATGTGTACAATTTTTTTTGTATGTCAGTTATACTTCAATAAAGCTTAAAGTCGCAAAAAAGCCATCTTTGATTAAAGGGCCATTATATAAAACTTTGCTTGAAAACCACTTTTGCAAAATTGTATAAATACTGAGGCAGAATCTGATCAAGTACAAAGTGTACAAATGTCCCAGAGTTTCATTCCAATTGAAATCGATTTATTGTATCAAGATTCTCCATTTTTCTAACAATACTATTCGATGAAATCCACGTCTCTACATTTTATTCACATTTATATTGTGAGAAACTTTGCCCTGTAGCTATAACATATCCGGACTACTGGGAGAAGTAAGGGAGATGGTTCATTTTCAGAAACACCAAATAGAAGCTGTGCTGTCTATAGTAGGTTTACAATCTATTGGAAATACGTATGAACCCTTCTCCCACCCCAACAATGCAGTCCCAAACCCTTAGACACTTCACTTCCTGGTTCTTCTTCCCCCTTCTCCCTTTCATGGGGTTATTTTTATGGACTTTGCAATGAGAATGCGCAGAAGAACAAAGGGAGGAGGGACTGAAAGTCTCTGCGTCACCTCAGGGAATGTACGTTTGTTCCAATCAGACTACTTTTTGCCTTACATGGGCATAAGTGAAGGCTGCAACCTCTGTAGTATCAGCCAATGAGGATCCAGGGGAGGGACTTGCGTGCTGGGAGATAAATGATCTGCTGTGACTTCCCCGAGTGTGCCTGTCCATCAGACACCAGCTCCTGCAAGAATGCTGATTGAAGCCTTGCTTCACTGGGTTCCGAGTCTCACGTCCCTCCTTTGCTTGGGTTGGTGGGCTTATTTCTGACACTTACCTAGAAGTGTACTCTCCAGCAGATGACTTTACCTCATCCCCACTTTGTCTGTCTGTGTGACAGAGGTGATAATTATCCTACCTAAATACTCACAGACACGTCCCTAATTGCTTCATAAACTCCGTGAAGGAGAAACTTGCACAGACACTGGCCTGTAGTACACAAACCTCCTCCTCCACCACCTGTCCCTTTAGGACTTCCCTGGGTCTTGGATTCCTTTGAGAATTTTACTGAAGGTCATGATGGACTTTCCACTGAAAAATACACAAATGCACACGCAAAAAATTTGCACATTATTTTAGAGAGTTCATAGCCAACACAAATCTCTGTGCTGGGAAACACTACTGTGTGTGTGTGTGTGTGTGTGTGTGTGTGTCTGAGAGAGAGAGAGAGAGAGAGAGAGAGAGAGAGAGAGAGAGAGCGTTATAGTGCTTTGTTGGCCATGATTTGCCCCTTAAGTGAATCCATTCCGTTCTTCCATAATCATATTCTCTTGAACTGTTCACAATTTCTTAAGTAAACCTGTTCCCAAAACAGTCTGGATTTTAGCATCTCCCCTTCCCTTTTAAAAACAATCAGAACACCACCACATCCTCCACCTCAGCACCCCTCCTTCTCCCTCAGCCGCCAGCTTGTACGCGGAATCTCTACCATCCTGCCTCAGTTCCTCTCAGTGATGTGGCCGGTCCTCTGTCTGGCTCTGATGATTCCAACTCATTTGAGGTCCCCAGGTGCTGTCCCACGGGCACCTCATTCGTGTTTGATCTCTGCTTGTTTATTACACCTTTCGGTTTGAAATGTTTCTCCTTGGGGCGCCTGGGTGGCTCAGTCGGTTAAGCGGCCGACTTCGGCTCAGGTCATGATCTCGCGGTCCGTGAGTTCGAGCCCCGTGTCGGGCTCTGTGCTGACAGCTCGGAGCTTGGAGTCTGTTTCAGATTCTGTGTCTCCCTCTCTCTGACCCTCCCTCGTTCATGCTCAGTCTCTCTCTGTCTCAAAAATAAACGTTAAAAAAAATTGAAATGTTTCTCCTTAACACAGATGGAAAAGCAAGACAAGGTTTGAGAAAGTCTGTTTAGATGTCATTTTGTTAACATTACAATGTAAACCTGAAGTGCCTTCCTCCCTCCCTCCTTTCTCTCTCTGCCTTCTCTTCCAAGCATTGCTCAATTTCCAGCTTTGTTGCCTTTCCTCTCTTCACAAGTCTCCCTAGTGTAGACTGAGGGAGGCTCAGGAATGAGGTGGGTGGGGGCAGAGGGCTCAGGGTTGAGTTTGGCTCTCTTCTTTTATTACAGATTCCCATGGCCCTTTACTAGGTCACAGGGGGTCCATCTTGCAGTTTTAATGGGCAAACAAAACAAAACAAAAACTTGAGGAAATGAGACCGTCAAGGCAAAAACCCCACAAAACTCTAATAATTTTGCTTCACACATACAAAGTCTAAATTCCCCTGAGCCAGCGTCCATGGTTACAAGCAACATCGAATAAACTGAAACCCCACTTTCCCTAGCTTTAAGGTCCCCCCGATCCCTGGCATTCTGAAAAGTCCCCTCTTGAGATGTTTCATGGCGTCCCAAAGAGCACCACCCACATGTTCGTTCGGCCGGTGGGGCTCTTGATTCTCATCACCAACACCCTGACTGGGGTCGTCCTGGACCTGCTGATGGCCCGACCAGGTGGCCGGAGGTTTCCGTGCCCCCGCCCTGCCCCTGAGCAGGCAGACCGCAGCCTGGTTTCTGGCCAAATGAGTAGAGTCCTCCTTCCCAACGGGGTCCACAGCTCTCCCAAGCAACGCTCCCTCGGGACCTGAGTTCCTACATCTCCTCTGTAAGTTGCTGGTTCTGCTCCTTTCTCCCCTGGACAGTCAGAAAGTTGGAAGGTCCCTGCTGTCCCTTTCCCTTTGGTACCTTGTTTCCAGGGCTCTTGTCTCTGGCCCATCAGCTCTGCCACGTTCGCTCCCTTTTAGAAGGTTCACCTACTCGCGACTTACAAGTAACCTACTTCTGGACCCCAACACAGACCGGGGAGACGTGGGCTTCCCGGGATGTCCCAGCAGGATCTGTGGCTCTGTCCTCCACATGCGAAGCCCTGCCTTTTCCGGCAGAGCTGAAATGTGATCCTTGAAACGCGATCCTTTGAAGGTCCAGCTCAGCCCAAATTCTGGGACAGCCCCAATGAGCAAGAAAAGCAGGGAGGGCTGTAGGGAGGTCCGGTCCCTCTAGAAAGTAAAATATCAAGCAAACGCTGTTGCTTTTGAGCCCTTCTGGTTCTCAAGGGCTTCGCTGAGTCCTGGGCGTATCCAAATGTGCTCATCTCCCTCAGTGCACACGATCGCACCTCTGCTTTGCTGCCCTGATATGGGGGGGGGGTGTCTCTTTGCCCCCTCCTCCCTGTCCCTCACCCAGACAGAAGCCAGGATGTGGGGTCACTGCTCGGACAGCCTGTTCACCTCCTGCGTGCCCCCCCTCCCTGTATCGCACCTGTGACCGCAAGAGAGCTTCCGGCTCCCAGGGGTGGACGGCATAGAGCCAAAGGTCTCTCTGCACCTGAGCCGCCATCGTGCCCCTGCACGCAGCATGCGTCTGCTCCCTCACCCCCTCCTCCCCCACAGTTCCAGGACTGGGTCAGATTCTCAGGCCCTGGTCTGAAAGCGACCCCCCAGTGAGACCCCAGGGGCCTCACGCCTGGAACTGCTCTGCCAGGGAGGTCTCTGCACCTCCTGGGTCCTACTCTGAGTGCCAGCAAAACAGTCCGGGCCCTTCAGGGACGGTTTACAAGGTTGCTTATGTGTGTGTGAGGCTTGCCCGCTGCCCCCCCACAGCCACTGTACAGCTCACCTCCAACCCTGGCTTTCCTCCTCGTCACACGCAGGTACACACTGGGCCTAGAACACGGGAGTCACTTCCTAAGTGCCGGGGCTGGTTGTCTGTATGACGATCAGAAACCCATACTTGAACTGTTTGTCTTCGAGAGAGCACAAGTGGCAGAGGGGCAGAGAGAGGGGGACAGAGGATCCAAAGCGGGCTCTGCTCTGACACGGGGCTCGAACTCACGCACCTCGAGATCATGACCTGAGCCAAAGTTGGACGCTCCACCGACTGAGACACCCAGGCGCCCCAGAAAGCCATACTTTAAAAAATGTTTTGGGGATCAGAAATTCCAAATGCTTTGTCCACTTATATTTCCTAGTACTCCCGGGGATCAAGGGGAATCAAGGGGAAAAGGGTAAGAAGCCATGGAGAGTCGCCACCTGCTGTCTTCTGTCTCAGTCTCATCGGCAGCCTGGGATTCAAGTTCGTTCTTCACTCTCCCTTCTCCCCACTTCCCCCTGAAGCTGCTTTTCTAGGCTTGTGTTAATTGGTTACTAGGATGTAATTCATTCAGACTAAGGTGCTAATGGGTAGTTAATTGATGCGTTACTCTTTCTGGAAAACGGCTGCATTTACTTGTGGCTTTCATGCCTCACATCCAAAAAGGGACTAATGTCCATTTTAGTCTCTGACACACAGCCTGACCTTTAATTTTCCACTCCCAAGCCATTTGCATTTGAAAAAGGAACTCTTTTTTCAAATAGTTATTTATTTATTTTGAGGGAGGGAGGGAGGGAGGGAGAGAGAGAGAGAGAGAGAGAGAGAGAGAGAGAGAGAGAATCTCAAGCAGGCTCCATGCATCAGCACAGAGCCCAATACAGGGGCTCGAACCCACAAACCATGAGATCATGACCTCAGCAGAAACCAAGAGTCAGACGCTCAACTGACTGAGCCACGCACTGGAGCCCCTGAAAAGGGAACTCTTGGTGCCTCACTACAAAGCTGTAATCCTCGAGACAGTATGGTATGGGCACAAACAGACACTCAGATCAATGGAACAGAATAGAGAACCTAGAATTGGACCCACAAACGTATGGCCAACCGATCTCTGACAAAGCAGGAAAGAATATCCAGTGGAATAAAGACAGTCTCTTTAGCAAATGGTGCTGGGAGAACTGGACAGCAACACGCAGAAGAATGAAACTAGACCACTTTCTTACACTATATGCAAAAACAAACTCAAAACGGATAAAGGACCTGAACGTGAGACAGGAAACCATCAAAACCCTAGAGGAGAAACTAGGCAACAACCTCCTTGACCTCAGCCACGGCAACTTCTTACTCAACACGTCTCAGGAGGCAAGGAAATTAAAAGCAGAAAGGAATTCTTGGTGTCAAGAGATCTTAAAGAGAGCTATGCGTCTGCGTCAGGGGTAGTGAGGATTTGGGGTGGGGCTTCATTAAATTAAACCTCATCAATTATTTGTAAGGTGGACTGTATTTCATGCAGTGGTACCATTTCTGTATTTCCAGTAGCTTCTCAGCAAGACAGGCATTTAAAAGGCAATTGGGGGGCGCCTGGGTGGCTCAGTCGGTTAAGCGGCCGACTTCGGCTCAGGTCATGATCTCGCGCTCCGTGGGTTCGAGCCCCGTGTCGGGCTCTGTGCTGACCGCTCGGAGCCTGGAGCCTGTTTCAGATTCTGTGTCTCCCTCTCTCTGACCCTCCCCCGTTCATGCTCTGTGTCTCTCTGCCTCAAAAATAAATAAACTTAAAAAATTTTTAAAAGGCAATTGGTCAGTGGAAGGGAATACTTGTAGAAATAGCCCTAGAACGTTGCTGAGATCCAATTCGAAATGTTCACAGATGAACAGAGAAACAGAAACCGAAAGGACTCAGTTCCACAGCGCCTGGAATCTTACAGCTCAGTGGCCCCCTCCCTGTCCGCTGGCAGTCACTGCCCCCAGAAAGGCCTCCCCCACCCCTGATGGCCCACTGTAGCTCCTTGGGTGTGGACACAAGCATCCAGGCACTGGCTGGGGAGGCGTTTTAATGCCCCTCAAACCACGGTATGTACCCACTTGAGCCCAGGGCTGGAGGCTGTTGGAAAGCAATGTGAAGAACAAGAGACATAAATGTTTGAAATATTTGCAACGTTCAAAGAGCCCCGGAAGAAAGAGAAGGGGAATCTGAAAACTGTGTAGAAGATCTACCTCCAGCCCCCAGTCCACAGCTGGAGAATGAAGAAATCAATCGAATTCTTACTCAGAAACATCCTCCCATCATCCCCCACCCATCAGAACTCACGGCCCCATTTTCCACCAGGAATCTGCTGTGTTCTAGACCTAATATGGTGAATCAATCACGCCCCCGAGATGTTAGAGCGATCATGGTTTGATGTGTTTATCTCTCCTGCTAGCATTGCTTTTTTTTTTCTAATGTTTTATTTATTTGTGCTTTAATCCAGTGGTTTCAGTGATTTAGGTCAGTGGCTGTCAAACATCAGTTTGCAGTGGGATTTGCCTGCAAGGCTTGCTTAGCACAGATTTTTCCACGCCACCGCCGGAGTTTCTGATTCTGGGATGAGGTCCGAAAATTTGCATTCCAACACATTTCCCGGTGATGCCTGTCCAGGTGCCGCTCTTTTAAAAACACTTGTTTAAGTCACAGGAGTTCCACAGGCTGTGGGAGGAGGCAGCCCGGGATTATTTTAAGGGGAAATAAGGCAATGTGAGAACTGGATCCGATCCATTAATAAAACAACAGAATGCTAATTACTGGGCATTTACTGTGAATTGTCATGCTATGTGCAGGGCAGTTGACCAAAATCAACATAGGGTTCTTCCATAAAAAACATCCAAATGGAAAGTGTGGGACCTGGGCTCCAGCTCTGTTTCTCTGACCGAGAACGCACTTCCCCCTGGTGACCACACCCTCTGGGTCTCCCTCCACCAGGTGACCCACACCTACACGGGCACCTGCACCCAGGACCCCCACCCTCACCCCCCGCCAGCAACCCATGCTTACTCCTCCCCTTTATTTTTATTTTTTAAAGTTTTTATTGTAATTCCAGTTAGTTAACTTACAGTATAATATTAGTTTCAGGTGTATGATATAGTGATTCATCACTTCATACAACACCTGGTGCTCATCACAAGTGCATCCTTAACCCCCATCACCTGTTTCTCTCTCCCCCCACCTTCTGGTAATCATGTTTGTTCTCTGTAGTTAAGAATCTATTTCTTGGTTTCTCTCTCTCTTTTTTTTCCTTTGCTCTTTCGTTTGGTTTCTTAAATTCCACATGGGAGTGAAATCATATAGTATTTGTCTTTCTCTGATTGACTTCTTTTGCTCAGCATAAATGCTCTTTTGCTCCTAATGCCTCCCCTTTAGATGGCGGGGAAGCTAAAACTCAAAACCAACTGGGAGCCTGGTGGACGGGTGCTCCCCCATTGCCACTGTCATCCCAGAGCCACCGGCTATGATGAGCACCTGGGTGGCTCAGTCGGTTGAGCGTCCGACTTTGGCTTGGGTCATGATCTCACGGCTTGTGAGTTTGAGTTCGGTTGGGCTCTGTGCTGACAGCTCAGAGCCTGGAGCCTCCTTCGGATTCTGTGTCTCCTTCTCTCTCTGCCCCTACGTTCTCTTGAGCGCACTCTCAAAAATAAACAAACATTAAAAAAAGAATGAATTAATAAACACTTTCAAATGTTCTAATTTTAATTCTAATACGATAAATAGCACGTGATGTAACCCACAGGAGCTGAGTATGAGCCACGGGAACCCTCATCCCTTGGCCATCAACACCCTCACTGAGATTACAATGACTTCTCTTGTTCAAATTCACAGCTGCACATGGTCAGGGGAGTAGCACCATCCTTCAGCTTGTTTGTTTTTGTTTATTTTTCACCTCAGTGAAATGAAATGAGACACATGCATGAAACCCATCCTAAAGTGCAAATGCCCTGTGAGTTCCTCTTTACAGCAAGATGAAGAGATTCTGCAAGGAAGGGTGCGGCCACAGGACGGCTGGGGAGACGGAGGGCAGGCAGGGCAGCACACGGGGGGCGTCCCGTGAGCCCTCCTAAGTCACGATGGCACTGGCAGGTACCATACGCCCAGTTAAATTTTAATTTCAACAAACAACAAGTATCTTATGTGTTGTGTGTTCAAATACTGCGTGGGCCATACTTGCACTAAAACACGATTTCGTTGTTTTTCTCAACTCCACTTTAACTGGATGCCCTGTGTTTTTCTTTGCTAAATCTGAAAACCCTAGCTGCTTGAGAATAGACCTTTTATGGCTCAACAAGCAATTTTTGCCTTATGCATTGTGTTCCAAAGTATCGCTTCCATTTAGGGCTCCACAACTTGTAAGAAAATACAGAACCCGGTTTAATTTTAAGAGACTGTGCAGGGGCGCCTGGGTGGCTCAGTTGGTTGAGCGTCCGACTCCGGCTCAGGTTGTGATCTTGTGGCCTGTGAGTTCGAGCCCCGCATCGGGCTCTGTGCAGATGGCTCAGAGCCTGGAGCCTGTTTCGGATTCTGTGTCTCCCTCTCTCTCTAACCATTCCGTGTTCATGCTCTGTCTCTGTCTCAAAAAAATAAATAAACGTTAAAAGAAAATTTAAAGAGGCTGTGCAAAAAGAATGCTTTGATAAGCATGTCACGGATGAAAACGTTTTGCAATCTTTTTTTACCCCAGTAGAATCTGTTGTCAGGTGATGTGCCCCATTTATTTAGTTGTTTTGCCCTTAAATATATGGTTCATACTCTTGCTCATCCATCTGTCTCTCTTTTTTATTTTATTTTTTTGCCATGTTTCCACGTCCCTTTGGCTTAAATCACGTAACGAGAGAGCACATTAATCCTCTAACTCGTGCGTTCATTCCATTCGATTCAACAGGCAAGGAAGGGTGTCAAGTCTGTGATGGGCACTCTGCTCGGGGCTGGAAATGTCAGCGTCAGATAACATATAAAAGTCTCTCTGAGCGGATGTGACTTCCCAGTGTGGGGAGACAGACTACGGACACGTCACAGATCACGTTGTGTCAATACTGCCTAGAATCGTAAACTTGGGTTAAGCGCTTGGCAACGTCAGGGTGTGAGTGGAGTCGGTATTTCGGATGACAATGGTGGAAGGTCCCACTACCAACAGGGTATCTGGGCCACCTAAAGGAAGTGAGAGGATGAGCATTAGGACGTGCAGGGGAGCAGCCCTGGAGGGAGGGGGAACAGCAAGTGCGAGGGCCCTCAAAGTTGGGTTAGGAAATGGCCAGGAAGCCAGTGGGGCTGGGCACCGTGAGAGAGAGAGAGAGGATGGTGGGAAATGAAGTGAGTTGCCAGAGAAAGGAGAAAGCAGCATAGACAGTGTAGACATATGCGGTGTCTCTTAGACCATAGTAAGGACTCAGGGCTTTGCTCTGGGCCAGACAGGAAACTGTTAGTGGTTCTGACTTACACAGGTGAATGACCACTCTGCCTGCTGGGGCCCAGAGAATGGAGGCAGGGAGGCCAGACAGGAAATCACGGCGGAGGTCATGGAGGTATGGTCCAGGAGGCAGCAGGGAGGGAGGTCGGCGCCCGGTTCTGGATGGCACTTGGAATGTGGGAGAAAAGGGGCACCCGGGGTTTGGGGCATCCAGTATCTGAAAGGGGGGAGCTGTGTTTCTTGAGATGAGGAAGACAAAGGAGGGAGAGGTTGCTTGGTTTGCGAACAGAGGAGGTTCATACATGCTCAGGTTCATACATAACAAAGCAGAGATGCCTGCCACATGTCCCAGCCAAGGGTACAATATACCCTTGAACAACATGGGTTTGAACTGCCCGGGTCCACTTATACATGGATTTTTTTTTTTTTTTGATAAATACAGTAAGTACTGTAAGTGCATTTCCTTTCCTTATGATTTTCTTAATATCTTCTTTCCTCTAGCTTACTTTATTGTAAGAATGCAGTGTATAATACACATAATGTATAAAATATGTGTTGATGATCTGTTTATGTCCTCAGTAAGGCTTCTGGTCAACAGTAAGCTCTTAGTAGTTATGTTTTTGGGGAGCCAAAACTTTACCCAGGTTTTTGACTGTGCAGGGAGGGGTCAATGTATTGTCATTCAAGGGTCAGCTGTATATACCAGCTCATTGGTTCCTTCTGAGACCTTCTCCTTGGTTAGTAGACGTCCAGTTTCTCCCTGTGTCCTCACATGGTCAACCCTCTGGGTGTGTCTGTGTTCTACCAGTTCTCTTCATTATGGACTCCAGTCAGATTGGATTGGCACCCCCCCTCCATGACCTCACTTAACCTCAACTGCCTTTTAAAAGGCCTTGTCTCCCAATATAGTCACATTCTGAGGTACTAGGGGATAAGACTTCAGCAGATGAATTCGGGGAGAATACAATTCAGCCCAGAACAAAATCAGAACTCACTTGTCATTGGGTTTTAGGAGAAACTAGCAAACTTATTGGTTTTGTATCATTTTAAACATATACCAAATTTTTAATTTTTGAAGACTCTACAATGGGGACGCCTGGGTGGCTCTGTCGGTTAAGCACGGGGCTTCAGCTCAGGTCATGAGCTCACAATTCATGGGTTCGAGCCCTACATTGGGGTCTCTGCTGTCAGCACAGAGCCCGCTTCAGATCCATTGCCCCCTTCTTTCTCTGCCCCTCTCCAGCTCGCCCTCAATCTCACTCAAAAATAAATAAATGTTAAAAAAAGAAGAAAAAACTTTATATGATATATGCTATTATGTCAAGACAGAATAAACTCAACATCTCACTCATCTGTGGCCTGCAAGGTTTGTAATTTATTTGAGCCTAGAAAAAGACTAGAGTAGTAGGCTGAAGATCAGTTTTTGTGGGCCTTGGAGAACTGACTTGGGGTAGGGAGTGTTGTGTTACACCTCAAATGAAGGAGCAGCCCCTTGAGAAAAGGCCGCTTATGGAGAGGACAGGTGGCAGGACAGACCCCTTTCATCACATCCCCTAAAGGTGCCAGACACTTCCATACCCTCTCTCTGTAGCTATGCCATAGTCTTCAATGTCATAAATGGTGGGTATCTTCCCTCGCTCTGACCCTCGTGTCTACAAAAACTTTGAGGGCATTAATCGAGTTCCTAAATCACGAAAGTAAACCCAAAAATGAAAGGTTTTGAACAACATGAGCCAGTTTTTCAAGAAGTCGGGCACACGTCTTAGCATCTCATCCATTTCTTCCATTTGGTATTTAGTTAAACGCTCTAGAGAGTCATTCCATCCTTGGACCGTAAGTAGCAGATCATATAACCACGGCAGGGAAACCGGGCCACAGTGTAGTCGAAGCAGACTTTCCAAGGACAGCTATGAAATTGGCTCAAGTATCTGAGGGCACACCAGCTACGCTGTGGTGTGTGGCTTCTGCTGACGTAGGCTGTTCCTCATCATGAGAGCTGGGGATTAGGAAAATCTAAAACATGCCGATCAGGGTTCCAAAGGCAAACAGGTCGTAAGTGGTTCCGGCCTCCAATGACTCCAATTAAAGCTTGAAATTGTAAGCCATTTTTTTCCTCAATGGCAAATCCAATTTTATAAGACAGCACTCAAGGGCTATTTAAAGGGATTTCCACAAAATGCTCACTCCGCAGAGGTTCAAATGTCGTTGGGTATTAGCTGAGCCCTTGACGAGGCATAGGCCCATGAACTCTGAGCAAAATTCAGGTAATTTCTGAGTCCGATGGAATAAACTATGTTAACATGTGAAGCTTCTGTATATCACAAACTAATGTTATTTTATATGTTTAAGATGTAAATTCAGTATTGAGGGAATCAATGTCTTCCCATAAATTTTTCTGGCAATTAAGAGTGGGTCTCAGGCATAGGATAACACTTGTTACATATATATTTAAATTGAGAGACCAGCACATTTAAAGGACATCAGCTATATGAAGATGTATTGTCACTGACTACCAATAGCTTTGTGGTTGAAATCTGCTGTGTACTTCCCACTATGCTAGTGCAGATGCCATATGAAGGTACAGAGTCACTGTCGTTATGAAAATTTTAAATTCACTTCAGGAAGATACGCACGCAAAAACCCACATGCACATAGACATGCACACAGACACACAGAAACACACACAGACACGGAGACCTACATACATCATATATTGTATAATAATCTACTTCTAACACTCCAGCTGAGAAATCAACAATGTAAATGTTTAGGGGTTTCCTAAGATCTAGGCTATAGCTAGGGACTGCTCTGTCTGGATGAGGAGATGAGATTCTCTGGAATGTAATTTCAGCCAGAATGCTTTTCTGTAGGAAGGGTTTAATTCATTCATCGTTCATTCATTCATTTATTAATGTATTTAAAATGTTCATTTATTTATTTTGAGAGAGACAGAGAACGTGAGTGGAGAAGGGAGAGAGAGACAAATTGCGAAGCAGGCTCCAGGCTCTGAGCTGCCAGCACAGAGCCCGACGTGGGGCTTGAGCCCACGAACCATGAGATTATGACCTGGGCCGAGGTCAGATGCTTAACCCACTGAGCCACCCAGGTGCCCCTGTAGGAAGGGTTTTGACCGGCAGCGCTGTGGCCTGGAATTTCCCAGACAGGAACTGGTTCCCAGCTCTGGACTTCCTGGCTGGTCTTGACTATTTCATTTAACCTCTGTCAGGAAGCGGCTGACTTGTCAGCCCATTGTTAGAAGCCAAGAGACATTAGTATGCGCTGATGGTTTTCAGCTGAAAGTCTTCCGGGAAGAAAATCGGAACCATTTTCGTTATCCCTTGGCCAAAGCCAGGATCGAGTGGTTTGGATTTTGTGTTATAAAAGAAGTGGGGAGAAGGTTAGGCTGGAGAGGGGGAGGAAGAAGGCAGGAGAAGCAGAAAACAATGAAGAGGAGCGTCCTTTAAAAGCTACGACATGGCTTGCCTTTCCTAAACTGTAATGACAGCCTTGGACGACTTCCAAAAGTAGACCCCAGTGACCGCCTGTGGTTGGACCACTTACTTTTCAGTCTACACAGGTCGTGAAGGGTCAAAAAGGTTTACATAAATTAATAAATATCACAGAAGATGAGAAATCCAGCCCCATGAAACCAGATCCCTGGCACTGTCTTTGACTAGAGTACCAAGAACAATAATGAAGACAGGTAACCATCTTGCTTGTGTCTAAAAATTTAGACATTAACTTTCTTCTCATGTCTGAAGAGCACTTAAACAAGTTTCTTTATTTATTTTGAGAGAGAGAGAGAGAGAGAGAGCAGGGGAGGTGCAGAGAGAGAGGGAGAGAAAGAATCCCAAGCAGACTCTGAGCTGTCAGCATGGAGCCCAACTTGGGGCTCAAACCCACGAAGCTGTGAGATCATGACCTGAGCCGAAACCGAGAGTTGGACGCCTAACCAACTGAGCCACCCAGGAGTCCCTGAAGAGAATTTTTAATGACATTGGCATTGGAATGTGGGAGGTGCTTGACTTCATCACTTCATTGCCTTGCACCTTAGGCTCCAGGAGTTCCTGCATTCTTGGCTTAATGGCCAGGAGCCTCACTGTAAGGTATTACTACGCAGATTGTTCTCTCTTGGGCAGGATTCAGTTTCTCTCGCCCCACTCTCCTGCCGCGTTCAATCTCTGAGAAGCCCTAAGAACACCACAGTCGAGATGCCAAAATTAAGGCACCGGATGGACAGCAGAACGTAGAGTTAATACAGTCATCAGTCATTGACATATGAAACCACAATGACAATAGTGACTGGCTTATCATAAAGGATCTGCTCCATGCCCGCACCGTGCTAGCCACAGTTCATGCTTTCTATTATTCGGCACTCAGGAAAGCTTGCTTGCTGCAGGTTCCATCTTTCTTTGTTTCACACACGGAGGCAACAGAGACCATGAAACACTGAAGTGCATACTCTCGGTCACGCACTTCAAACATATTTCACCAGGGTAATAGCTCCTCATTAGAGAGGCTTGAAGTCAAGAGTGAAGTGAACAAATTAATGCATCTTCCGGTCTCAGTCAGGAGTTCCCTGCTAGAAAACTGACTGTTTTGAGCCATTCACACAAAGACCTGAGAGTTCAAAATTCACATGCAACCGTTATCTGAAAAAAGGACGTTGGAATGGAGACGACAAATTAGTGTTTCGATATTTAACTATCGGTGTGAATTTTAGACCCTGGACAGACCTAGCTTTTAATGCACTTTTGAGTCCTACCCCATACCATTGCCTACACAGGAACAGCTTTGACGACGAGGGTCCGTGTCACCAGAGGACTCGGCAGGATGAAAAGAAGGGCACAGCTGGGTTTTCTTGCAAAAACCCGACACCCGGCGCTCATCCACTCAGCAAACTGAAGGGAGTTTTTCCGAAATCTCTGCTTTCACTCTACTTCTCTCCGCTTTCATTAGAATTGAAAAAGTGAAGGCCGGGTTGCAAAGGGATGCCAGGCTGTCTGACGCAGGGGAATAATTAAGGCTTCAAAACAACACAGTGACTTTAAGAAGGTCACACGAGAGCCGGGCCCAGACGAGGGTGGGTTGAGGAGTAAGAAGCTCCCATCAATCATGTTAATCACATACTTTGCCCGACTTAAGTATGATGAAATTAAATGACAAAAAATAACAAATGCCAGGGGGGTTCTGCAATTGCCAGGAGAGCCACAGGAGAGTCGGTAGGAATTGAACAGCCATCTGCAAATCTATGTCAGGGACAAGAAAGAACAACTTTCCTTCTGCTCTAGAGCAACAGTCTATAAACATTATTGATGGTGCGGCCCCTCGCTAAGAAAAGGCTTGAGCCGGCAACCGCCATTCGTGTTTGCGCACTTATTGGAAGAAATATCCACAAGTGTTCCCGTTTACGGGAGTTCATAACAGAGATCCTGGAGCAGAAATCTATGCCTGGGTTTGGGTCTCCGTTCTGCCTCCTGTTTGTGGTAGACTTCGGTCATTCATTAACCCAATTGTGCCTTCCCTTAAGCATCTATGAAATGAGAATGACAGTGAGAATGGCACTAATATTTGACGTGAGAATTAAATTGGTTGATACACAGAAGTCTCTCCGAGCGGTGCCTAGCACAAAATGCATGGTATAGAATGTTAGCGGTTATTATAACTATCTTATAATTAATTACATAATTATAATTATATATTTATATATCTAGAATACAGTTATAATTAAGAGTGGGTTCACAATATAGTTATGATAATTGCTCTACATAATTAATTACATCTAATATATCCTCTATTAATAATACCGTAAATATCTTTTTTCTTATGATTTTCTTTTCTCTTGCTTACTTAAGAATGCAGTATATAAGGCATATAATTTACAGAATATGTATTAACCAACTGTATTATGGGCAAAACTCAACAAAAGGCTATTAGTTAAATCTGGGGGGAGTCAAAGGTTATATGCAGAATTTTGACGGGGCAGGGGGTCAGTGCCCGCACCCCTCATAATGTTCAAGGGTCAATTGATATTAAATATTATACTATTTAAATGTGCATATATTTTCATGTGTTTATTTATATATATACGTGAAAAGAGAGATTTTTAAAGGATGAGTTAAACCTAAGTAGAAATATAGCTTGTAATGTTTTCCTCTAGCACACCAATGGATGACGAGGATGCCAACCGGTGAGTGAACATTCAAGTCTGGACACCGTCTCTCTATATCAGGAACCGGCAAATGTCATCTAGAAAGGGCCAGATCGTAGATATTTTAGTGTCTACGGGTCACACAGTCTTTGCGGCAAATGCTCACCTCTGCCGTTGTAGCACAGAAACAGCCATGTGCGATTTACAAATGAATGGGCTCGGATGTGTTCCAATAAAACTTTATTTACAAAAATAGGTGTCAAGCCAGGTTGCGCCCAAGGTACATAGGTTTCCCAACCTTCTTGAGAAGAAAGAAATAGGACAAATATATAGAGATCATAGGGAGTCAGCTCATCAAGAACAAGATATAATGCAGCAATGTTAGCTCTCTTGTTAATGAACTTCCCAGTACTGAAATTATTTAAGCAGAAGCCGGAGGAGTATCTCCCACAGATGATTTCATAGGAATTCTGAGTTAGGTAGGTGAAGCTAGACACAGAGACTTTATAGACCCTTCCAAACCTAAGACTAATTGTTTTTATTCTAAGTAATGTTTACCTTTTTGTAAATCCTAGCCTAGAGAGTCAACTGATTGTTGACAGGGCACCAATGATACACAATGGGTAAAGGATATTTTCTTCAATAAACATCATGTTGGGAAAACTGGATATCCACAGGAAAAATATTAAAATTGGACCTTACCCTGCACCATATACAAAAATCAAGTCGAAGGTTAAAGACTTAAATGCAAGACTGGAAAAGTAAAACTCCTAGAAGAAAACATAGGGCAGAGCTCTGTGACGTTGGCTGGGACGTCATGGCTGTGTGGCCATGATATTTTTGGTAAGACACCGAACACTCAGGCAATAAAAGCAAAAATAAACAAGTGGGACTACAGTAAAATAAAATGCTTCTATTTCCCAGTATGGGAAATAATCAACAGCGACTCTTCAATTTGCCCCCCCTTCTCTGCCTTTCTCTCAATGGATACTTGAGATGTGCAGATATTCATATATTCCATGGCAGCCTCAGACTTTTGCTTTTCTTATTAGGAAAAGCCACTGAATTTCTTTGGGGCTTTGGAAGCTATCTCTTTCTCTTTCTGTGCCCCCAAACAGGCCTGGGCACTCTTTCCATAGTGTCAACTTTTGCTCTCTTGGTTTTACCTTTGTCCTCACCTCCTACCCACAGGGCAGGGACCAATGTAACCATGGCAACAGGAAGGTGGGATTCACGCTCCATATCCTCATGAAGAAGTCTCCAATTTCTCTGTGTCTGGCTGTCTAGAGGTCATTCAGATCCGTCTGAAGACATTAGAAGCTGTCTCAAAGGAGGAGAAGCATGCTTTTTGTGGCAGTGTTTTCTGAACTATAGGTGCTGCGTCCTTTTCAGTAATGTTTGTTTATTTTTGACAGAGAGAGAGAGAGAGAGAGAGAGAGACAGAGCATGAGTGGGGGAGGGGCAGAGAGAGAGGGAGACACAGAATGTGAAACAGGCTCCAGGCTCTGAGCTGTCGGCACAGAGCCCGACACGGGGCTCGAACTCACAGACCGAGAGATCATGACCTGAGCCGAAGTCGGATGCTCAACTGACTGAGCCACCCAGGCGCCCTGAGAAAAACCATGTTTCTAGACGATGCATGTGCTATGAACAGTAAGTAGGCAAATGTTCCCCTTCTGATGATGAACTTTTATATTATTGAGGCAAAGGAAAAAGACAGCACAGATGTCCTTCGATACGTATTAACCACCAAAATTCCACTTCACTTCCCAACCAAACGTTGTTCGCAAAGAATTTTGCCAAGTGTCTGCCAGATGTTATTTTTTGTCTGTCCCATAATGTTTCAAACAATTTGCTTCAAGTCCTAATTTGCTGATGGGGAAATTAAGGGTTAGGAGATTAAGTGATTCCTCCAAAGGCGATATGGCCGATAAGGGACAGAACTACCAGGATTACTATTACGCCTAAAAGCTGTCTTAAATCTTCAGTCCAGAGAGAAGGAAGAAAGAGAAGGTAGGCAGGCAGAGGAAAGCCATGATCTGTGATGCAGGAGTAAGGGCATTGTGTTGGGATGTGAGAAATTCTCATTTCCTTTCTTCACCTCATCGTTGAGGTCGAGTGCTAAGCGTAATGCCTTACCACGGTAAGGACATGATGAGATTTAGGATTTACTATCTGATTTAAGTCTGACATTTACACTCCCAATTTTACCATTAAGGAAATGGGTTTTTTAAAAGATTAAGTAATTGTTTCAGACTCACAATCCTTGCAAATTACAGAGCCAGGATTAGAAACCGAAGCTATAATCCAGACCGTGGGTTTCGACTTGCTTCTTTTGTAATAATCCTTTAAAGGACTTTATCTGAGTTTACAGACCCTAAGCCCTAAGAAGATTATGATATGTCATCCTCCACGCACATTAATTCAAATTCAAACACTGCTAAGATACAGAGAGACCGATAAAGTTCTGATTTGACACTCATTTTCTTGAAACATCAAATATTGAATTATTTTAAATACTTTTTCTTCTCCCTTTTTCTGTTTGACCAATTCCTTCCACTTTTGTGTAGTCAGCCTCTTCAGAAGTCCACATCTGTCTCTACAGTCCCCAACTTAAATTGATCATCACCCTGTTGGAAGATTTGCACACCCCAGGTCAAGCAGACTGAAACCCACTAAAGACGAATGGAGTCCTGGGGACCTCTGCTGGCACCTACCACGAGCTTCCTGTTCACCCTTCCCAGCCAGTGTAGACGTGTTGACCATGCAATGGCTTGGCTGACTTTCCCTTGTGGTCTCTGCTCCCCTGCCTTTGACCTTTGTCTTCCTAAGAGTTGTTTGCCACATTTCTTCTGCCACACCAGTAAGGGGGCATCAGTTTGGGAGACTGACTGCCCCCAATTCCTTACTTAGTGTCTCACCATTTACCATCTGCATATGTGGTCCTTCATTTGCCCTCTGGTCTCTTCTGTCACCTCTCCCTTTCCTAGAGTGGCTTTGCTCCGGGTCTGCAGTCCCCTGGCAGCCTCGTGGAGAATCCCAGTAGGTTATTTTTTTACCCGCTGTGCTCCTCCACTCTCGTAGGGCTGGCCCAAATGGGCTCCGACGACGTTTTCCCATAGTGGAATTCAGGATCCCAGATCAAACACCTTTATATCTTCATTTCACTTCACTGTTCAGAGACCAACCATTATTGACTATGTTTTGATAGCGGTTGTGGCTGCCACATGCTGTCCGGCCAGGGCAATGAGGCAGATACAAAGAGGAGATAATTATGGATTGCCAAAGCTGGGAGAAAGTTTATTTTTTCATTTTTTTCAAGTTTTGATTTTGTTCTCGAGAAAGAGAGAGAGAGCGTGAGCAGGAGAGAGGGGTAGAGGGGGAGAGAGGGAGAGAGAGAAAGAATCTCAAGCAGGCTCCACACTGAGCACGGGGCTCGATCTCACGACTGTGAGATCATGACTTGAGCCAAAATCAAGAGTTAGACGCTTAACCGATTGAGTCACCCAGGTGCCCCTAGCTGGGAGAAAGTTTACATTTATTTATTTTTTGAGAGACATAGAGAGACAGAGCACAAGTTGGGGAAGGGCCGAGAGAGAAGGAGACATGGAATCCGAAGCAGGCTCCAGGCTCCGAGCTGTCAGCACAGAGCCCGACGCGGGGCTCGAACTCACAAACCGCGAGATCGTGACCTGAGCCGAAGGTGGATGCTTAACCGACTGAGCCACCCAGGCGCCCCGAAAGTTTAGATGGTTTTATAAAGTTCTCTGCTTTTACAGCTGAGAAAAATAGGGCTGACTCGATCAGATGTATACAACTAAATTTTAGGGAGCTTCAACACTGATATCCCAAAAGGCAGTCTCGCATCATTTATGCCACCTAACGGCCTATGTTCCCTTCGGCAAGACAGTGACAAGTGTCATCTGTAGTTGCTGTCCATCCTTCTTTCTACTTTTGGAAACCAGAACATATTTTTAGCTCCCCACAACCCCACTTCCGCCTCTCCAAACAAATGCATCAGCCCCCCACGCCCCTCTTTCCAACACCCTCTCCCGGCCGAAATGAAATTAAAATATAGTAATACTTCAGCTTGGGTTTGGTTTCCAGAAAAACCAGCTCCTTTGTTACCCACTCCAGGAAACAGAATGCTTAATCCTTTTCGTGGTAGAAATATCAGACAGTGTGGCCAGTCTTTGAAGATGAGCTCCTTGTCAGAGAAGCCTTCCGATCACAAGTGATAATCGACCACACCCATTAACAGATGCTCAGCAACATAGTTACCAGCCCATGTGCACAGAGCACCCCCGACAGCGTCTGGTGATAGTGGATATACCACACGGACACATACAGGAGCGACTAGATGAAAACATTCCCCAAGCTTCAGTCGTGCCGTGTGGGCACCATCTCTAACTGGAAAGGAAGGAAAACGCCATAGCAGGGATAACACGCATGACCCTTCCCCTCCCTCGTGCTCCCTCCACGATGACACCAACATGGGAGCACAGCTTAGTTTGTAAGTATAGCTTCCAAGTGACATTAGGGCAATTAGCAGGAAGACCGTGGAGAGAAGACTAATTTGCCCTTTATTCGGGGCATTTTTTTTTTTTTAAACTCTTTCTTTGACTTGAAGATGATATAGGGGGGAGGTGGGTGTCAGGCTACTATTTTCTTAGCCTTTACATTAAAATAGAGGGATTTGGGGACCAGTTATTAAATCAGTCTTCGGAGAAAAGACAATGAATTCTAGAAGCCTCGTTTCAGTGTGATTTCACGAAGAAAGGGTTATGCTTCGGTAGCTTGTTAAGAATTCTTTGAATTTCACTGTCACTTAATCAAAGCAACTGTAATGAAATTGCATACAATACAGCAGTGGGGCAATCACGCAGCTTTGTAACAAGTTTCTCTGTGTCAAATTAAACTTCATTCAAAGGACAGAAGCATGGGATAGTAGCCAAGGGCAAGCGATGTGAGCAGTCCTGCAAACTGGCATGGAATCAGAGAGCCTAGAAGCTAAACTTCCCAACTCTGGAAACGATCTTCAAGACTCTGTCTGTGGGCCCCATGTTCTATAGTCAAAAGTTCCAGAAAGTTGGATTCACAGCCTTAGGACACACAGCCAGGACTGGAAATGAGCTACTAACTCCAAGGACTTTTCCTACGGCCCATGCCTTCCTCTTTCTCAGTAAGAGCACATTCTAACCCCCTCCCCCAGGCTCTGTAAGAGTCTTGGTACAGGATGGAACACCGTTGTTGTTGACATGAATGAGATGAATAGTGATACTGAAAGCCGTAGTTTTCAGGTTGGTAAATTATACTATATAGTGTAACTTCGGCAAAGAATGACAGCAAGAATGGGAGGGACCCGGAAGCATTAATTTCAGGGCAGTAGATGCGATTAAGCAAAATTATATACGGAACTATTTGCTACTGAATGAAGAACAGAAATAAAATGCCAAAAAAAAAAAAAAAAAAAAAAAAAAAGGAAACTATGTTGCATCATACCCAGAGAAAATACTTGCATTGAGAGCTGTCCTGCCTCTAATTTGTTCTTACCGCAGTGTGGAGCTGTCTGGAAATTGTTAATTCTTGCTGTTAATAAATTTAACTATATATAACTCTCTCTCTATATATAGATATACAGATAGATATACATGCATGTAAACAGATAAATAGATAGACATATAGATAGATATATAGATATAGATATAGATATAGATATAGATATAGATATAGATAGATAATAGATAATTTGGCGAAGCAAGGAATGTTTTCTTTACTGAGGGTTCTTTTTGTCAGCAACGCCACCATTGAGAAGAAATTCCAAATTCTTTCTGCCTCAATGTTTCCCTCATTTTATCTTTCAACTGCAAATCATAGCAAGGACTCTGTGACCGAAATCCCTTATGTGATGCATGACAACAGAGGCCTCAGCTGGCCGTGACTCACCCAAGGGCTCGTGGCTATTATGAGGTGTGACTGAGCAGGTGACACATTGAGATGTGACAAGGACATACGTAAAGAGACACAGGGATGGACTTTTCTCAGAATCCTCTGCTTCTCAAGGGCTGGGCTTCTACAACCAGCTCAGATAAATCCCAGGCCGGCCTGTCGTGGAGAATCGCTGTTGTAACATCCAACTGACCCGTCTGTCCAGGCTTCAATCCCCCGACGACTGTCCCCAGTTATTTAAACAGCAAGCGCCAAAAGTTACCAGGACAAAGCAGACCCTCCAGGAAGAGGGGCCGGATATTACTTCTTCTGAGACCCAGTGTCCTTCCTACCATGACAGGCTCTCTGGTGCCCAACACCCCCACCCCCATCCCTGTTTGACTTTCCCAGCGCTGCCTAAACCAACTCTCACAAACCGGGTGACTTAAAAAACAGGACCTTACTGTCTCATGGTTCTGGAGGCCAGACATTAGCAATGAACGTGTCACCAGAGCCACGTTCCCCTGAAGCCTGCAGGGAAGCATCCTTCCTCACCTCTCCTCATGTCCAGAGTTTGCCAGGAGTCCCTGGCCCCTTGGCTGGCAGGTGTACCCTTCCACCCCCCACCACTGAGCTTCCTGTCTCTTTCTCCTCCCGAGTGCCCTGGTCACGAAGGACTCACCCCCACTCCAACATGCTCCCTTCTTACCTTCACAGACCGCACTTGAGATGACCCTGTTTCCAAATAAGGCCACATTCTGAGGTTCTGGAGGCTAGGACTTTACCGTATCTGTTCGAGGGGGTACGGTTCCACGTGTGATGGCGCCACACCTCTCTGGTGGCCCTCACCCACGGCGGGGTGTGGCCGTACCGAAACGCCACGCACCCTGCCTTCACAGGATACCCTGTTTTCTAGCTTGGCCAGCACTTCTGGTCACTTTTCGGCAGCCCTTTGCCCTGAGAAATCTGTACGTTCGCCAAGTGACGCCTCAAGAGGGCAGCGCAGAGGAGGGTCTGGACAGTCTTCAGATCCAAACTTGCGCAAATCCACAGTTCATCCAGCAGCCGCTCTTGTTAAGAAACGTGGTTAGGTCCACCACAGTCACATGACAGAGGCCACAGGGCAGAAGGCTTTCCGGAGGCACGTTCCGCCTGCCCGTTGGCCGTGCCCTATGAGCAGGACGCCTGCCCTGGGCTCCTCTCAGGTCAGCTGCGTGCAGCACGGCTCACGCTAACGGGCCACGCGTCGTGTGCCGGGGCCGTGCTGGGGTGGTCACTGAGCAGTGGTCGGACTCAGCCGTTCCCCTCAGGGAGCCCTCAGTCTAGAAGACAAGTCACATAATGATGTGTGATGGGATGCATTTTATAAATGAAGCACTGAAAGATTAATTTTGCATTCAGAATAAGAAAGGAAACTGGAGAAATGCGTTTTATCTGGATCTGAAAGACAGGAGGAGGTAGCAGAGGAAAGTCCAGTTTGGCCATGATGGGGAAGCCGGTGGGCGACTGGACAAAATAGGAAAAACAGCTCTTTGAGGCGGTGGGACACATCCAATACAAGGCTGCAATCCTGGTGAGAGGGGAAGCACAGGAAGTGAGTCCCACCTTCACAGCAGCTTCCTGGTGTGGGGGGAGAGGGCCTGGGAAGGAAACAGCAGTGTCACTGGGCAGAGGAAATCCTCGCTGAGGTTCTTAAGATGGCTGGATGGGGTGGCCGGGCACCGGTGAGGGGGTACAGAAAGCGGGAGCATAGACGTCTGCGGACATAGCCCCCGAGATCCTTGGCGAGCTCCAAGCCATGCACAGGGCCATCTACAGGAAGAACAGCAAAGACAGTTACATGGAACCTAAGTGCCGGGCAGAAACGAAAAGTCACACGACGTGGGGGAGAAGTTGGAATTGGTGCCTCGCCCAAGAGTAGAGACCTTGGTGAGTTACCCAGTTGTGACTCTAGCAAGTCCGCTCTGTAGTAAAAGAAAAAACCGATCAAACGCTCCTTAACTAAGCCTGAAAGCAAGCCTTAACAAGACAAAAGTGACTCACTTTTACGTAATTTAACTTCCTGCCGAAATGAAACTCAACACTCTTTGGAGGAAGATAACGTCATACAGACACGCTCCAATATAGAGCCCACAGTCTCCAGCTGGCAGCAGAAAACTCACCGGATGTCATGACGCGTAGGAAAACGTGACTTCTAACAAAGAAATGAGTTACCAGAAATAGATCGAGCTTTGGTAGCTTGTATAGTTTTTATGGATTTGCCGATGTTTTCTTCTGCTCTTAAGCCCAGCCAGTTAAGTCTTCATTTCTGGTATTTTGAAATTCAATTCTACATTTTTCAATGTGGTAGAATTTCCTCTTTCTTCCCTTCCTCCCTCTGTTTTCTCCTCCCTCCCTCCCTCCCTCCCTTCCTGCCTTCCTTCTTGTTTTTCTTGCCGAAATGTTCCATCTTCTTGCCTAATTTGATCGTTCTCCCATTAGGTCTTCAACATATTTGAAAGAGCCATTACCAGTCCTTGTCTGTTAATTCCAAAATCTGGGTGATTTCTGACTCTGCTTCTATTGTCAAATTTTTCTTTGGATTGTGGGTCACATTTTCCTCCTCCGTGTCATACATGGATGTTTTCATTGCATGCTGGATATTGTGCCACAAGAGCAGTAGAAACGGAGGTGGAGAACATCCTCCCCTAGGAACGTTCCTCTTTGCCCCGTCAGGCAACTGGAATAAGGCTCTGCTGTCTTCAAGCCAAGGAGGAGATGATCTGGGTTGGAGCTGGGCAGCCTCTACTGGCTTCTGTTCACCTCTGGCGTCTCGAGAGTGGGATCAGACATCACTCCCTCTCCATAAGCACTTCCGTGTCTCCACATCACATGGTCGTGAGCAATTTCTCTATGTTTCAATCCGACATTCTGCTTTATGCATCACATTTTGTTCAGTGAAAATCCTGCAGTGCAGAATTTTTTGGGTCATCGTGCTTGCTTCGTGTTGTGGATCCTTCTCCTGCAGGGTCATTAATTATTCAGCTATTTTCTCCTGAGCCTGCAACACACCAGTGCCTACTTCGGGCTCCTTCTCCCCGGTGTTTCCAGACTTGGCGAATGGCCTGCGGGGATAAAGTGACTGCTTGCGTCTGCCTACCTGGGAAGGCTTTGTTCCGGTCTGGAAGATATTTTAGCCCCTCTCTTCATATCCAATGCTCTTTTAGCTGAAATTTTAAAATTTAACCTATGTTTCTTCAATGTTACAGCAAGACCTGTGACCTCTTTTTATGAGTTTCTACGTCCTCGCTAGATGTAGTATTCACCTGGCAGCGTCTTAACTCAGGAATATGCAAGATCCCCAAATTTGTCTTCAACTGTCCCCTAGTAGATACGATGACCATACGTGGAAAGTGAGCTAAAGCTGTATTTTCAGAAATTAAAAATTTCTTTAATGTCTTATTTATTTTTGAGAGACAGAGACAGAGAGAGAGAGAGAGAGAGAATGAGTGGGGGAGGGGCGGAGAGAAAGAGACACATGCAGAATCTGAAACGGGCTCCAGGCTCTGAGATGTCAGCACAGAGCCTGACGTGGGGCTCGGACTCGGGAACAACGAGGTATGACCCAGGCTGAAGTCGAACGCCCAACCTATTGAGCCACCCAGGCGGCCCGATTTTCAGAACTTTTATCCCCGTGTCCTCATACATAGGATCAGCGGGTTTGGGGTTGAAAGCAGGACTGGAACGTATCAGATTTTCTCAGTTTCATCCACCTCCGGGGCCCTGTGCTGCTCGCTTTACAGGTTAACCGTGAGCCATCACTGCGTCACAGGACGTGAGCACATCAAAATCCCTCACCACCTGCTTGTCTTTTAGAGACTGCTCCTAGAACAGGTTAGTGACCAGCAAGGCTGCTTTCTCCCACCAACTGTGGCCAGCTCCCTATGGGCACGGGCAGTTCATGAGGGCGGCCATAGCTTACTCCCAAGCTGCAGAATGTGGATAAGGTTTCGTCAGTAGGGCCGAAGCGAGTTATCCTGGAAGTACGTCGGCAGTAGTCGTAAGCAGATGCACAAACCTCCTGCTTTGTCTGATAGACTTTTCCAAAGCCTGGTGGTTTTCCATGAAGACTTTTATTTGTTTATTTTGAGATAGAGAGAGAGCAGGGGAGGGGCAGAGAGAAAGGGAGAGAGAGAATCCCAAGCAGGCTCCCCGCTGTCAGCACAGAGATCAATGTGGGGGCTCAAAACCACCAACCATGAAATCATGACCTGAACCAAAATCAAGGATCGGTCACTCAACCGACGGAGCCCCCCAGGTGCCCCTGGACATCTATATATTCTTAAAAGTTTAGAATTGTAACATAGGTGAAAATCCAAACATGGTATTCATCAGATAATGGAATTTGTTTCTCTTACTTATTTATCTGGATCCACTGTCTTTCTGCATTTCTGCCTCCATTTACTGAAAAGTTAATGAAAAAGTGACAGGACAATATCTTAACAACTGACTCAAAGGCTTTCAGTCACGGAACTGCTGTGGATTCGCTGGAGTATCATGCACCCTAAGTGACTTTTCTATTTTCTTTTTGTAATGTTTCTTTATTTCTGAGACAGAGAGAGACAGAGCATGAGTGGGGGAGGGGCAGAGAGCGAGGGAGACACAGAATCCGAAGCAGGCTCCAGGCTCCGAGCTGTCGGCACAGAGCCCGACGCGGGGCTCGAACCCACAGACCGTGAGACCATGACCTGAGCCGACGCCGGACGCCCAACCGACTGAGCCACCCAGGCGCCCCACCTAGATGACTTTTCTGAGCTTCGATTTCCTCATCACGTTAAACAAGAATCAGACGAGAGAGTCTGTGAAAACACATGTGGGCACATACTAGGTGCTCAGCAATGTCAGCCTCATCTGAGTGCCTGTGTTGATTTCAAACAAATTGCTTTGCTTTACGTAGCTTTCAGAAGGATGCCCCCTTCTACCTCTGGATACTAATTGCCTTTTCAGATTACGTATCTCATTAAGCTTTGTATATCTTCATTTCTAGCACTGGCGGTAATTGAGTGTTCAGTCATTGTTACACTCACTATCCTGACAACATTTATTAAAATGAAGCAATTAAGTATTGTCTTAAGTGGAGTTTAGAGGTAGGGCTCATTAGACTCAGGCTCATTACAATGAACTCAAATGATAAATGCAAAATTATGTCATCCCAGCTCAACCCAGGAAATTGGTTCCACTGTATTTCTCTGAGCTGGCTTTCCTTCCTCACGTAAGAGCGAAACTAGTTTGGAACATTTCAGTGAAACACGTATTCATTAAAAGGATGTTATTAAAAATGTAAAGCCCCGAATTGGCTCACAGGGGTTCCTGTGCCGTTAACATCTGAACCCTGGCGTACCTTCCTTCTCAGGCTGCCACATAATTGGGCTCGGGGGCTCCCTTAAGTGGGAGAAAAGAAGGAAACAGGCGCAGCTTTAAGCGGCCTGAGCGTGAATTCACATTTGTCTGCACAGGCAGTGCATCCCCTTTGTACACAGCGGTAGGACCGGTGGGGCAGAAAGACGTCCTTCCTGCAGTGGATTCGCTTCAGGGCACCCGTGGCCCTCCACCTCACTCGGTCACTGGGGAGGACTGCTGTCTTGCCAGGCTGTCCGCCTTAGGCTGAGGATTTAGACAGTTTCACTCTGTTCCGTTTATTCCGAACAGGTCTTGAGAAAAGGAAATTGAAAGAGAGAGGGATCCCACCCCTTCCAAGTCAGCAGATAGGAAACTTCCGGAAAGATGCCGTTCCAGAGTGACAGAGTGTGGACCTCAGGGTCAGATAGGCTGTGCGTTACCCCTGGAGGTGCCAACTGTTTCCTGTGTGATCCTCCAGAGTCACAGCTTCACAGAGCCCCACCTCTGTGGCCTGAAAATGGAAATAATGTGTAATTGTGCCAACTCTGGGAGTAGGTGAGATAAAGAAGGAGAACCCTCAGCACCGTCTCCAGCACATACGACAGGGAGGGCAAGTATTTCCTTGGCCCTTGGCTTCCCTGGGTTGTACCAAACATTCCTTATGGTTTGAAATATATCCATATAACATGGATGCTGTGTGCGCTGCATGTATTCGAATATCTGGCACGTGTAGCCCTTCTATATAATATCTTATTTTTGCCTCTGTCATCTGGATGATTGTGTGCTTTGCTGTTTGATTCAGATGATAAGGCCTCCCCAGTATGGTCCCTGAAGTCTCTCTAATAATCAGATGGCAAATTAAAATATCTTTGCCTCTCAGGGACCACGATGTGATTGTGAACGAGAAAAAAAGAAGACCAAAATCTTGCTTTCCAACGACAACGCTGAATATGAAACAGGCAGGAGAGGTATTTGGGGGTTGGGGGTGGGAGACCGTATCAGCCAACAGAACCGCAGCCACAGCACAGTTGAAAATAACCAGGTTTGGTATTTTCTTTCACGTTCAAAGCATCTACCATTCGATAGTCTAGGGTTTTGAATGAAGTGGTTCAATAATGCCATCCGGGTCTCAGGGTCTTTGTTTCTTTCTTCTCTGCTCTTACTCACTGCTTGTCTTTTATCCTGATGTTTGCTGCCTCCTTGTTACAATGTTCGGTGGAGCCCAGGGAATAAGCCTGTGTTTTAGATCCAAGAGAGGATGAGAAGGCAAGAATGAACCAGTTCTATCTCTCTAAAGAGAGGCAGTCTTTGTCCTCCACCAAGACTCATGAAACGGATAATCCCTGAGCCTCAAAGAGGGAATGATGTTTGGCCAAACATATGAGACCACGTCCACACTGCAGGGCCACGCGGCTCCGAGGAGTGGCGGTCCCCTTGCGATGGTGCCCGTGGCACCTGGTGGTCTGCCCTCGGCGGTTACGGCCCGGGGCCATACCAGCCATGCCCTTTACCTTGTGCATTTACATTTCGCGTCTCACCTTCTTTGCATTTTGCTCCGTGGGGGATCGAGCTTAGGAGAGGAGATAAGGAAACACTTGGGGTGTGGCAGTGTGCGAAGCCTGGGTTAAGCGTCTGGGAGCCTGTTGTGATCCAGTGGAGACACAGAGCTCAAACAGCTACAGCAAGTGCCTTTGGACAATGGACCTGAATCGTTCATCCACACCCAACCGAGGGCACCAGGAAAGAAAGCCACTACGGTAAAGAGAAGGAACAGCGTCCTCAGAACATGAGGCCCTGGAAGAGGAGACACATCCAGAATGCTGGAATAAGGACCTGAACCCCCCGCCCGCCCCATAAAAGAAACGGAACCCTGGCAAAAATCGTCCAAAGAAACATTATTTTTAAAGCTCTGGAGTTTTAAAAACCCTGATTGTTGCGTCGCAACCATCCAAGGAGTGTTCACCCAACAGCAAGGATGGAGTCTCGCTCAGAAAGAACAGTGAGCCTGTGGTGGGTTAACTTGAACCGTCCCATCCCCCAGTCACCAACAGCCCGAACGGCAGGAGGTGTGGAAACCGGAAACTCCGCAGGAAGCCCTTCTGGCAGCTTCCTGAATACGCCCACCAGGAGGACTTGTCTTGTCTGGCCTGATTCCGAGCTCTCTCAGGGCCAATAGTACTTTCTCTGGAGACGTGTGTGGAAAACATCCCAGCGACGGGTGACCTTACAGCTGCTTGAGGCAGTGATAACCGTTAGAACAAAAAATTTTTGTGATCCCCGGGGATCACAAAGGCCCGGACTCCAGGCCCCCCCGGCCAGCAGGAAGTGAAGGCTAAGGCAGGGCTGTAGGTCCCCGAGGGAGGAAGTCGTCGAAGGCAAAGGCGGAAAGACATGTTGGTTCAGGGTGTTCAAGGACATACTGGCATCTCAGGAAATGTCTGTCCCGCCATTAGCCGACCACGAAGTCAACAGCAGAGGTTTCCGAGGCCCCACGCGACAGAGCGCTGACGTTATCAGATTAGTTCGCAAAGTCCCCAAACAGAGGCAGTAGCAGCAGCAGTGGCAAAAGCCAACGATAATGACAAGCCCTGGGATGAGGGAAATGCAGCTTTCAGAGCTACCCCAGCAGAATACCGAAGTTGGTCCGCACTGAAAAAGAAATTAGGAGAAGAGCAGTGGGGAGGCCCAAGCACGTACGGTGGTGCAAACACAGGAAAAGAAGCCGTCACCCGAAACCGTCCCCGAGGACGCCCAGATGTGGGGCTCTGTGGACCGAAAATTTCAATCGCTTCTTTTCAATATATATGTTTTTAATTTTTCATTTATTTCATTTCATTCATTTTTGACAGACAGAGAGACAGAACGTGAGCAGGGGAGGGGCAGAGACACACACACACACACACACACACACACACACACACAGAATCCGAAGCAGGCTCCAGGCTCCGAGCTGTCAGCACAGAGCCCAACACGGAGCTCAGACTCACAGACCACGAGATCATGACCTGAGCCGAAGTCGGACGCCTAACCGACTGAGCCACCCAGGCGCCCCTTAAATATTTTCAATCAACTAAAAGAAGCCGTATCCAAATAACTGAAGCAAAGTATGAGAATAATTCCTATCTAAATAATTACAAATAGATATACAGAGAGATTTTTTTATTTGTTTTTTTTTTTAATTTTTATTTATTTTGAGAGAGAGAGAGAGAGAGAGAGAAAACAAGGGAGGGTCAGAGAGAGTGGGAGAGAGAATCCCAAGCAGGCTCCACAGTGTCCCTGAGCCCTCCTCGGGGCTCGATCTCAGGAACTGTGAGCAGAAACTGACGGAGCCACCCAGAGGCCTCTCCCTCTTCCGCTTTTAAGGAGGCTTGTGATTACACTGCACCTACACAGGTAACCCAGGGTAATTTCATATTTTCTGACCAGCTGATTGGCAACTTTCCTTTCTCTTTTGCCACGTAGCAAAACATATTCGCAGGTTACATGGACAGTTTTGATGGGGGGCATTGTTATGCCTACCACAATACCCAAGATAACTGAAAACACACATTTGTACAAACATCTGTACAGGAATGTTCACAGCAGAGTTATTCATAATAGCCCCAAACTGGGAACAGCCCCAATGTCCATCAACTAATAAATAGGTAAGCAAAACATGGAATTTTATTCATAGACAGGAATGAAGTACTTTTAGATGCTACGGTATGGATATAACTTGAGAACATTATCTAATTAAAGGAGCCAGTCACAAAAAGGCCATATACTGTACAATTCCATTTATACGAAGTGTTCAGAACAGACATCCTCTGGAAGATGAAGTATAGTAGTGATTATCAGGAACTGGGGAGTGATGGCCAATGAGAACGGGGTTTCTTTCTGGGCTGATGAAAATGTTCTGAGGTTAGACAGTGGTGATGTTCACACAACTCAGCCAATGCACTAAATGGCATTGAACTGTACCCATTAAAAGGGTGAGTTTTATGGTATGTTAATTGTATCTCAATAAAGCTGTTACTGAAACATTTGAAGTCTTTGAGAGAATTTGCAGACCAGAACATTCTGACTGAGTCCCCCAGACAGATTCTCGCAGAAGAACTGGAAACACTCACTAAGCATCTGCTGTGCTCGTGCCCACTGGGATGGGTCACTTGTGACTTACTTCTCATACTCAATGGGAGGCCACACTGCATAGAGTTCAAGAGCATCAGTTTTACTGTTGTTGTTGTTATTTTGTGTTTTATTGGTTTTTTTTTTTTTGAAGTCAGGCAAGCTAAAAGTTTGGGCCCTAGCTCAGCAATGACTAACTCAAGAACTCTGGTGAGTTATTTTGCTGTTAGTTTTCTCCTCTGAATGAGGTTTAAATAACTGTGAGCCCTCCCTCACGAATCTGCTGTGTAGATTGAGTAAAAGTATGTATTTATAGCATATGTTCTCAGAAGAGGTGATATTGCCCCCCAGGGAGTGAAAATTGGTTCTTGGAAGGACAAAAAAAATCTCAGATGTTATGATGGTGTCTGTCCCTCTGAAACTCAGCCCCAACTGACGAAACCGTATTCCTAAACCTGGAAAGGGCAATTAGGGAAATAAATGTCTACAAAGGCTTCTTTGGAGGGTGATCTTATTGGCTCATAGGAAGCCCTCAAGGTTCACGGTTATTTTCCATCATGGCGGAGTCTCCTTCTCTACTCTTAGACTGAAACAAACTGTTGTGTCCAAGTTACAGGCTGCTGGGTCATCTGGAGAAGGAAGAGGAATCTGCCCACAACACAAACCCTGTATTTCCAAGAATGTGCCATTTGACTGGAGATATAGAAAAAGAAATGAAGAAAGCAAATCTATCCAATGACTATTCCTCTCCTTCCCTCCCGTCAATGAACCTGAGGTTACTTCTACTAAAAGCTACACTGTGTGTGTTAATTGTTCTAAACCACTCTGCCCCGACTTCAGATGGGACTCGTGATTGATGATGAAGTCCAGATTCACTTTGCCCATCACGTAGGCTGGGCCGAGTAAAGGCAAGCCTGTGGAGCGTCCCTCTCCCTGGCGTCCTAGAGGACCCTCTGCTACCTTCAGCGTCCTCTCTCCATTCAAGGTCCCGGGACTACCTCTCTCCCCCAACTCCCCACTTAGCCAAGTGGATCCCAAAGGTTGTTAAAGATGGAATGTGGACATCAAACATAAAGAAAGTTAAACATTTTAATAGGAATTGGATTGCTGTACTTACTAGGGCTTTCACATGTATAAACCGAAGTCTTCATGGATGTTTTTAGAGTCAAACCCTTCACTCTCCATTGACGACTTCATTTCTTTAACAACTTACCTCCAAGAATACTAGAGTCTGGTTTAAAAAATTGAATGGAGTGAAAGATGCGTCCTTTTACAATGAACAAATATTTATCAAGTCTTAGCTGTGTGCAGGCCTTCTCGTAGGCACTAGGGTTAGAGAGATGAGCAGGGCAATTATGCCCTTGAGTCTATGGGACTCACGTTCGTGTGTGTGTGTGTGTGTGTGTGTGTGTGTGTGTGTGTGATGAGTGAATGAATAAATAAATATCCTTAATCATGAGGTAGTGATAAATACTGTGAAAAAAAAAACCACTAGCAAAGGAGACAGAGAACAGCACTGGGTTCTATTTAAAATGTTGGCACAAGGTATCTCTAAAAAGGCAACATCTAAGCAGGGATCTGAAAGCACCAATGGGGAATATTGAAGGAAATGGTGCTCCAAGAAGAGGGAAGTAGGTGTAAAAGCCCTGATGGGGATATATGGCTGGTGGGTTTGAAGGGCTTCCTCGAGGCCAGCACGAATACAAAGACCTACGACCCCCACCCCACGCCCCGCAGGTGCATCATTTCAGCTAATGTGAAGTTACAGTTGGTCATGCGTTGTTTCACTTGGTTTCTTTTCAGCTCTCCGATACCTTTTCAATGTCCCAGAATAGGGGTTCTCCTGACCACCGACCACCATAAGAACTCTGTATTCACACCTTGGAGACTCTGAAAATTCAGGGCTGGAAGACACGTGCACATGACATTGTCATCTACCCACTTCAACAGATGCATTCATCTACTTTTGAAAATCCTGACTTTATTTTGAGAAGACTCTTTCTCCTTGTTCAATTATTAGCTTCAAAATTTATGACTTCTCCATTAGCCTCCCACTCCCTGCATCTCATAAGAGACAGTCCGATGTGTAATATGTTCTCAGCGATGCTCTAGTGACTCTTGTCCTTCCAGTTAAGGGACAGAACGTTTCCGGGACAATAACAACAAAACCTGTCAGGTATATTGCGTATCAAGTGTACAGCTCTACGCTAGATGCTGTAAATCCGGTATTTTAGTAATTATCATGACAATTCAAACCCTAGGTGTATTTTTAAAAAAAGTTTTTAAAATGTTTATCTTTGAGAGAGAGAGAGAGAGAGAGAGAGCGAGCATGAGGGGGAAGGGGTAGAGAGAGAGGGAGACACAGAAGACAGAATCTGAAGCAGGTTCCAGGCTCTGAGCTGTTAGCATGGAGCCCAACACAGGACTCTAACCCATGAACCTCAAGATCATGACCTGAGCCGAAGTTGAATGGTTAACTGACTGAGACACCCAGGCGCCCCCCCCTGCCAGGGTGTATTTTTATATTATTATTTACACATTGCAGTTGCCAACATGTCAACTAACCTACCAAGGTCAAGGAGCATGTGGGTGGCCGACCTCGACTGCGTATTTGGGGTCTCACTCCTGTGCACTGTCTGAACTTGGGTGGGAAGCCTCCGTGGATGGCAGGAAATGAAATGAGCAGAGAGAAGGCACCGCCGCCACGACACCCACGTGCCATGCCCATGCCGTGGACAACCAGAGGCTGGCAGATTTTGTCTTGGGCATTTTCACAACCGTTGAGCAGGACCAGGTTTGCCCAGAGAGATGGGGGCAGAGGCTGTCTGTGCTGTCGCGACTGAGCCCAGGGAGCGCAGGTGGGTCGTGCTGGTGCAGCTACACAAATACATTCTCTCTGGCTTTAATTGTACCCGATAGACGGGACAAACACATTTGCCTTTGCTGTCTGTTAATGATATTTCAGTGCTATCTGGAGCACGTTTGAACATGGCAGTCAAGGGATTCTCCACCCCAATGGGGGGCCTGGGTGGCTCAGTCATTTGAGTGTCTGGCTTCGGCTGAGGTCATAGTCTCACGGTTTGTGAGTTCGAGCCCCGCATCGGGCTCGCTGCTGTCAGCTCAGAGCCTGGAGCCCGCTTCGGATCCTGTGTCCCCCTGCCTCTCTGCCCCTCCCCCCCCTTCTCTCTCTCACAAATAAACAAACATTAAAAAAGAAAAGGATTCTCCACCCCACTGTTATGAAAGGGTTCTCTCTCTGTCTCTATGTATGTGTGTATCTCTCTCTCTCTCTATGTGTGTGTATATATATATACACACACACATATATCCATGTATGTATATACACATGTATGTACATGTGTATATACATACATCTCTAAATATACGTATATATACACACATGTATATACATATGTGTATATATGTGTGTATATATATGTATATATATATAGATGCATGTATATATGTGTGTGTGTATATATATAGAAAGAGAGATATACACACACACATATCCATGCATGTATATACACATATATATACATGTGTATATACATACATCTCTATATATACATATATATACACATGTGTATATATACATGTATATATATACACGCATGTATATACATACGTGGATATATGTGTGTATATATGTATATAGAGAGAGATGTATGTATATATGTGTGTGTGTGTATATATATATAGAGAGAGATATATATATACACACACATATATCCATGTATGTATATATACATATATATACATGTATATATACATAATCTCTATATATACACGTATATATACACACATGTATATATGTATATACACACATGTATGTACATACGTGTATATATATGTATATAGAGATGTATGTACATATACATGTATATATGTGTGTATATATATATATATATCTGTCATTTCTAAGAGTAGTCATTTCTTATTGTTTTCATTGCAGTGCAATGAACGTACAATAGATGCTAATTAAATCCAAGAGCTCCATGTGCTCTGCAATAGCCACGTGATCTTCATCAAGACAGCACCACCCCAGGGGGGTTCTTCATCCCCTGTTCTGGTCACTCTCCCTCAGCTCGTAGAAGGGACCACTCTCTGATTTCCATCATCATAAATGGACTTTTGCTGGTCCTTACGGTTCGGTATAAACAGAATCCTGCAGTTTTGTGTCTGGCTTCCTTGGTTCAGCAGCATGTTTTGGAGAGTCTCCCCAGTGCTGCCAACATCAGTAGTTGTGCTCCTTTTATTTGCCATGATTTATTTTATGGCATAAAGATGCAGCTTTTAAAAGAATCCTATTTTCCTGTTAATGGGCATCTGAGTTGCTTCCTTTTTGGTGCTCTTTCGACTGAAAATACTCTGGGCACTTTCCTACAAGTGGTATTTGAGGACATATGTTTTTAACAGCTTTCTCGAGAGATCGTGGACATAATGAAATGCAGTATTTAAGGTGTATAATTAGATCATTTTGGCAAAGAAAACCACCACTGTCACAATCAAAACAATGAATACATCCATCCCCTTAAAACTCCCAGCTCCCCGGTTTGCCCCTCGGCACCCAGAGGCAGTCACGGAACAGCTTTCTGCCATCACAGATAGTTGGACCTTCCTCGATTATAAAACGGGAATCACAGGTCATTCTTTTCTACTTGTCAATAAAGGTACTCATGAACAGCCTTAAACATACCAGCAGGGGTCCAGGCTCTACCCGCTTCATCCCAAGTCTGAGCATTCGAGCGTCTTAGAGTTCTGAACTACCCTCAGAGACGAGGCTCCCTGCCATCACAACAGGGGCTTGGCTGGAGCCAGACATTGAGATGTTCCACCTTCTGTCACCGACTTGTAGGGAAGACAAACAAAAGAAAAAAAGGTTTGCTCTCGCCCTCTTGCTACTTCCTGGCCAAACATTAAAAATGCAGAATGAAATTGCTATAGTCACATTATTCCCTTGCACGTTACTTACTAAATGGATTTTAGAAGGAGACAGCATCAAGCATTTATCTCCTGGCGATGCTTTGGAAATGCTTCCTCTGTCCCCACTCCATCCCCTTTCTATTGTATGGCATTTGTAGCTGGAGGGGCCTCTGTCTATCACACCACAGAGGCCCCGGGACCGGACGGGATCGTTGCACAGATACTACAGCAGGTGACCAGAGCGTGAAGAAGGGGACAAAGTGCAGAAGGAGGCCACCTCTGAGAATCCCTGTGTTCACTCCTCCCCCAGGCTGGTCTGTCCTCCAGTTCATCTATCAACTAGCCCATGGTCACCTACTGACTGTTTGGTTCCCAAGAGCTTTTGCACATTGGAAAGGCACACTAAGAGAACTGAAACAGAGCGTAAGGGTTCTCCAGTGACTTAGTATCAGGCTTCGAGAAGACGAGCAGACAGACACAGTCCAGCAGCAATCAGGAACTGGTCCCATGGTGGGTACAGCAGTAAAGGGGACGCGATGGTGAGATCGTGGTCCTCGGCACTTTCTGACCCCACATTAAACTCAAAGAAACACCAAGAGATCATAGAATGGCAGGTGACTGAGCAATGTTAAGCAGACTCGAAAAGGATGGGTGTAGAAAAGTCAGAATAACCACTCATTAGGTGACCACGTGTCAAGCATATTTCCAACTTCACAGACCGGGGCTTGTGCTTGGTCGGCAAATCTATGTCAGGACCAACACGTAACACATCCCGGTGAGTCCGGAGGAATGTGACTGGCTGATATCATCTCTCTGAAGGTCACAGAGGAGGATGAACCGATGCTCTGACCTTCGTGCGTGAGCAAGACACTCTCTGCCCCGGGCAGCGTTCCGACGGATCCCTGAATGGAGCCCAACACAGGACTCTAACCCATGAACCTCAAGATCATGACCTGAGCTGAAGTTGAATGGTTAACTGACTGAGACACCCAGGCGCCCCCCCTTGCCAGGGTGTATTTTTATATTATTATTTACACATTGCAGTTGCCAACATGTTAACTAACTTACCAAGGTCAAGGAACATGTGGGTGGCCTGAATGGCTGTCTTGGGACACAACGTTCTCAGATTTGCGTGAATGATTCCTACACAAATACAGTTATTAACTTAAGAAAAATGTGTCCATTAAAACAGCAGCCGTGATACGTAAGAGACTGTTTTATCAAGCACTTGCTACATCAGGTATGGTTGTAAGTGCTTTCTATATATTAACTCCTAATTCTCATAACAATGTAATTCTCGTAACAACCTAGCGGGAAAACTGAGGCACGGAGAAACATAGTTTCCCCAACTGGGAACTCTGCACAGGCTCTGGATTGACATCCAACAAGTCTGTGTCCCTGTCTGGAGCCACAGGCCATGTACCAATCACGTATCAATCAGACTCTAGTGCAAATCTCAGCCTGGAAACCTTTGGAGGTAACACTGCGTTTTCGTGAGCGATTGTAAACTTTCTACATTAGTTCCCAGGAGTGGTTCCCAGCTGCACGGAAGGTATTTACAGTGGCCAGCATATATTCCCAGATCCTGCATGCGGTTTCCATATTAAGAGGGATTGATCCTAAATTGCCCCCAACATTAGAATATAGTTTTTGTCCTTTCCCGCTTTTCCACTTAGCTTTCAGTCTTTCCTCTACTCAACAACGGAGGATTTCGTCTCTGCTAGGCTGTCTTGCCAGGCAGGAGATCCCAGGGACGTTTTACTCGGGATCTGAGGCATAGCTGGAATAGGAAAGCTGGCCTCCCACAGGACCCAGGAACAAGGGTCAAGTCCATAAGGATGCCTCGCAGAAGGATGACCCATTTCATGGAAATGAAAGTTTGTGCTCCTTGGAGGACGGGGGATGGTTCATACGCCCTTTTACCACTGCCCTGAGACTTCTGGGAGCTTCCCTCATAGAGAATCGTGCACGGGGCAATGCTTATTTTTGCAGGATGACAGGTAACTGGAACAAGAGCTTTTTGGGGCCTGACTTCTTTCCAGGGCAGCCCCACTGTTCCCACGGTAGGGCCAGGATACAACTAACAACTGGGGACAAGGTCTGCCCCTTGTGCAAGTGCCGCCCCCTTTGGTCCTGCTGCATTGTCTACAACGTTCTCATTTAGACTTGGTTTTTAAGCCTTTCAGGATGAAGGATCCTCTTGAGAATCTGGTGAAAATTGTACTGTCTCCCTCTAAAATTCTTGTGCGCACGCACTCACCTAAACACCCATGCGCACAGGGCCCTCTATCCAAATCTAGAGGCTTTGGCCCCAAGCTGAGAACCTTGTGATGGAGATACCTTCCCTCGGATTAAAATGTCACTGTTTCTAGGAGCAGGCTTTTAAAACGTAGCCACTGTGAAATGCAAATCTAAACCATAATGAGAGACCACCTCACGCCTTTCAGAACGGCTAAAATCCCAAACACAAGAAACAATGAGTGTGGGCGAGGATGCGGAGAAACGGGAACCCTCTTGCACTGTTGGTGGGAATGCAAACTGGTACAGCCATGTGGAGGAGAGTAGGGAGGTTCCTCAAAACGTGAAAAATAGAACTACCTTATGAGCCAGCAATCGCACTACTGGGTGGTTACCAAACCCAAAGGGTGCATTCACCCCTATGTTTGTAGCAGCATCATTTACAACAGCCAAACTCTGGAAGCAGCCCAAGTGTCCACCGACTGATGAGCGGCTAAGGAAGATGTGGTGCGTATACAATGGAATATTACTCAGCCATGAGATCTTGCCATTTGCAAGGATGTGGGTGGAGCTAGAGAGCATAATGCTAAGCAAAATAAGTCAATCAGAGAAAGACAAACACCATGTGATTTTATGAAATGATGAACTTAAGAAACAAAACAAAGAGGCAAAGAAAAAAAAGAGACAAAGCAAGAAATGGACTCTTAACTACAGAAAACAAACTGGTGGTCACCAGAGGGGAGGGGGGTGGGGGTGGGGGGCTAACAGGTGATGGGGATTAAAGAGTACACGTCTCATGATGAGCACCGAGTATAGAAATGTTGAATCACTGGGGCACCTGGGTGGCCCAGTCGGTTAAACGTCCGACTTCGGCTCAGGTCATGATCTCACAGTCCGTGGGTTCAAGCCCCATGTTGAGCTCTGTGCTGACAGCTCAGAGCCTGGAGCCTGTTTCAGATTCTGTGTCTCCCTCTCTCTCTGCCCCTCCCCTGCTCACCACGCTCTGTCTCTGTCTCAAGAATAAATAAACATTTAAAAAAAAAAGAAATGTTGAATCACTATATTGAACACCTGAAACTAATACGACAGTGTGTTAACGATACTGGAATTAAGTATAAAACTTAGTAAAAAATAAAAGAACATAGGCAAAACCAAAAAATAAACAAATATAAAATAAAATGTAACCTCTGCAGTGAGTAATACTCCCGAGACTTTCAGTGCACAACTTGGTCAGAGATTGTGAAACCAAGGCTACTGCTCGATTCTGGGGGGGGTCCAGAGTTGCTTTGGGGGCAGGAAAACACCTTCAAGAAGGAAGAACAGATCATGAGAAAGGAGATATCACCTCGATTCAGACCCACGTCAGCCTTTGTGATGGGGGCAGAGCAAAAGGGCCACCTGAGCCAGATCTCCACACTTCACGTCCTATTGTCTTTCTCACTAATCTTCTCATTCATGAGGTCAGAGGCTGTGTTTCCATAGTTCTTTTTTTTTTAATTTTTTTTAACGTTTATTTATGTTTGAGAGACAGCATGAGCAGGGGAGGGTCAGAGAGAGAGGGAGACACAGAATCCAAAGCAGGCTCCAGGCTCTGAGCTGTCGGCACAGAGCCCGATGTGGGGCTCGAACTCACGAACCGTGAGATCATGACCTGAGCCGAAGTGGAACGCTTAACCGACTGGGCCACCCAGGAGCCCCTGTGTTTGCATAGTTCTTCACACCAGAGCCTGATTCTACACCCTGAGTGCCGAAAATTCTTACAACTGTTCTGTGAGATACCGGTCCGCCTTTATAGGCCAGTAAACTGAGGCCCAAAAAGTTTAAGTGGCTTGTTCAAAGTCACCTAACTCCTAAATTGTGCGGCTGCAAGCCAGCCTTGGTCCTTGTTATAATCAGCCTCAGGTGTCGAGACTCAACTCGATAATTGGGAGCACAACAAAACCAACATCACGTAAGCAGACATCACATAGAGGCGAGACCAATCCCTCTCTACTATGATAGACCTGGATGTTTCTCAAAACGATGTAAATATCATCTAGAATTACCAGTAAAGCATATGCGATTCTGGGCACTTATTTTTGCATATGACTACAACCTTTTACACGTTACCTAAACAGTGAATTATAACTGAGGGTTGACGGGAGGGTGGGGGAGAGGGGAAAGTGGGTGATGGGCGTTGAGGAGGGCACCTGTTGGGATGAGCACTGGGTGTTGTATGGAAGCCAATTTGACCATAAATTATAAAAAAAAGTACATTCGTGGAAAAAAATAAAATTAACCTTCATAAATGAAAGTGAGCACAATGGCGGAACCTCCCAATACCCTTATTTAGTTTTCTACGAAGAAGAGTGGTTGCCGTGAAACGTCTAGCACTGTTCATAGAGCTTCTAGAAAGCAGGTACACCTGTGACCTCTGGATAGTTACATTCCTCTGTTTTCAGGAGGGACTTTGTAATCATCGCAACAACAATGTTGAGTTAATTACGATGTTCAATTGCTGTTATTTTTGCTTTTGGGTGACAAATTCCTATCAGCTTACCTATTTATCGGTTCCATTTTTTAATAGTGTTTGCCTAATGTAAAATGAGTAGACATGAATATCTCCGTCAGCAATATCTGTGCCTCGGATTTTACAATAAACAGACCTTAAGTGCACCCATATTATAACTCAAATATTAACCACCATCCCCATACTGTGAGTGATAAATAATCCATGGGAGTATTCAGGTACAGCGGCTTACCATTATCTTTATATTTCTTCCCACATAAAATTGGATCGGGACTTGTTGGTCAACTGTCCCCATTAAACTGACATGGGGCCATGAGTAAAAAATATTTGGTGACTACCGCATTAGAATATATAAGACAATGCATATACACGTATTAAATGTTAGGCTAACTGTATACACAGTGATGAGATCAATGCATGTTAAATTCATCCAAGTCTCATCGAGGCAGCAAATTCTGAGTGTTCTGCATTTACAAACAGGCTGTTTGATTGCTGACTGACTGACTGACTGGCTGACCGGCTGGAAGGGGACCTTGCCAGAGGGTTAGACGTGGCCCGACTCCAGAGGGGAGAAGAGACTTTCAGCCAAGGCGGTGGGTTGAGCAAAGTCTTTGGCTGGAAAGGTGAGGTGTCTGCAGAACGGTGAGAGGAAAAGGATGTGGATGACAGAGGAAAGATCTAGAAGAGCTGAGCTGACAACCAAGACTGACCCCTTAACCACCACTTTGTACCATCCCTGCTTCCCCTGTGGACCCATCATAGCCTGCCACCAAGGGGACACTCAACATCTTCTTGGAGGACTGGTTCCTCTGGGAAGAAAGGGCCTGAGGTGACGTGTGCAGGCACATCGTAGCTCATCTACGAACTCAGCAGAAATTCAGCAGGGCTCTCGGGGAATGGTCTGAGCTGGGGCGTCAGTTCTCTTCTGCTGACACCGATCTGAAAGGATCACTCTCCCGAGGAAACCGCTGGATTTTCCATTTTACCCTGGAATCGGATCCTGGAGAGTACTGTCCCTGTGGACTCCAAATTCCACTGCGGATCTGGCTGTAGCATATTTCATTAATTGGAAGGAACAAATTGTTAATAAGGCTGAGAGTCATATTGTTTATGAATTCATTTTGAAAGTTCATAAAGTATAAAGGAATATGAGATATAAATGATTAAAAAAAAGCCCACACACAAATCACTGAACCCAAGAAAAAGATATTATTAACAAAACTCATGAACAGCCATTAGAGTCCCTGTGGGCTCTCTTTTTCCTTTAAAATGAAGCATCATTGTAAATTTTGTGTTTACTATTTCCTTGTTTTTCTTTGCAGTTTTACTAAATATACATGTGTGTTCTGCAAACACATCTGCTTTGTTTGTTTTGGAGATTTTAAAATGATTTCATGCTACATGATGAATTCATATTACTTGTTTTTTAAGTGTGCTATTTTCTTTTAAGTAGGCTCTACGTACAACATGGGCTTGAACTCACAACCCTGAGATCAAGGTCACATGCTCTACTGACTGAGCCATCCGGGCACCCACTTGCTTTTTTTTTTTCTAAAAAAGAAATTGCATGTAAAGGAATCACTCATGTCGATACACATTGCTCAAATGTATTTATTTTTACTGTTTCATATTATCCTTCTGTATGAATATGCATAGACCGTGGTATATTTATTCATTTTATTATTGAGGGACGTCTAGATTTTTCCAGTTTGGGGAGTTTCCTGTTGTGTTGATTTTGCCATCACAACCCATGCCGTTGGTCTCCTGGCAACGGGAGAGTCTTTCTAGCGGCCATAAGTAGGAACCTCACAGCTCAGGAGAGAACTTGTCGATTCCAATCTCTCTTCCCCGGAACAGTCTCTGGGGTCTCAATGGGTTTCAGTTGGGTCTCTGGGATTTCCCGGGAGAAACTACCAGAGATATACCGTAAAAGTAGCCTCTTCTCTGAGAGGCTACTCAGTAGGAGCCTACTACCTACTCAGTAGGAGCCTACTGAGATAACATCACCAAGGAGCAGCCAGCTGGGACACGCCCTGTCACTGGAATTTCACTCTTACAGATTCATTCCTTTCCATCAAGCAGGGCCTTGTCCATTGCTTTTCCTTGAGCCCATCTGAGCGGGGTGAGAGCTGCAGGAGAGATGCCAGGGCGGTGGGGAGGGCAGAGGAGGAGAATCACGGGGAAACGTGCTTCTGCTGGACTTGAATCCGGAGAAGCTTGTCTCTAAGAGAAGATTTGTCACTGACATAACCTCACCAGCAAACACACAGACGTGAGAATATTTGAGGCCAGAGAACAAGAGGTAAGGAGAGACTCGGTCCTTCTGCCACAGTGACGTGGACGAGTGTGGAGCACAAGGTTTGCCAGCGCTAAGGGGCACGGGGTCACGAGTACCAGCGGCAGGAGGCTGGGAGCAGGGGACCCGGGGGAAGGGCGAGAAAGGCTGTGGTCTGTGCCACTCAGGATTTCCAACTTTGCGAACCACAGCGCTGCCAGGTTATGGGACGTGATGTGTTAAGGCTTCCATTTCTTCTGAGTAAGAATTATGTGCTTTAAAAATTCCTGGTCACAGTGCTGATGCATAGGGGCACTTGGACCCCAATATTTAATAGCAGCATTTTCAACAACAGCCCAATTATGGAAAGAGCCTAAATGTCCATCAACTGATGAATGGATAAAGAAGATGTGGTTTATATATACAATGGAATACTACTTGGCCATGAGAGAGAATGAAATCCTGCCATTTGCAGCAACGTGGATGGAACCGGAAGGTATTATGCTGAGTGAAATAAGTCAGTCAGAGAAAGACAGATATCACATATTTTCACTCATACATGGATCTTGAGAAACTTAACAGAAGACCATGGAGGAAGGGAAGGGAGAAGACAGTCTCAAACAGAGAGGGAGGGAGGCAAGCCATAAGAGGCTCTTAAATACAGAGAACAAACTGAGGGTGGATGGGGGCGTGGGGGAGAGGGGCAAGTGGGTGATGGGCATGATGGGGGCTGGGGAGTGAGGGGATGGGCACTGAGGAGGGCACCTGTTGGGATGAGCACTGGGTGTTGTATGTAAGCGACAAATCACGGGAATCTGCCCCCAAAACCAAGAGCACACTTTACACACTGTACGTTGGCCAAGCTGACAATAAACCATGTTTAAAAAACAAAAAGAATTGTTTGTTGGCTTTAACAAAGAGCACTGAAGGAACTGAAAACACTAGGGCTTAATTCTCACATAAAAAATAAAAAAATAAAAATTCCTGGTCACTCCATGTTTTGAGTGACCTGTTTGCATTGAGGGAACGTAATTCTAACCTCTTCGTCTCCAATTTTACGTGGATGTCTCCTTCTTAGCCTTTTATGTCCAGCTTGAGTGTCACCCCTTCCTGGGGGTGGGCTGTTCCCTGATACCCCTGGCCCACTGCCTGCCTTACCCCCGGCTTGCCACCTTCGCCCACCGTGTTCAGTCTGTAACCATCTTGTTCGGTCACCCTGACTTTGGCGTTGTCTCTCTCCCCCACGTGCCTGTCCTCTGATCATATGAACTCCTACTGCACTGCTGTCTGCTCCACCTTTGGCTCCTCCCACATGTTAGGTATTCGATAAATATGTGTCGAATAAATAAATCTTAAAATTCTTGCTGTCAGGAGACTCCAGGATAAGACTCCTCTATATTTGGATGATGATTATACTATGCATATCCTAGGGCAGCCGGGCCGTATCTGCTCAATCCAAATGGAACCATGTGGTTTTACACAAACCTGGAAACTGGATCGCTGAAAAGTGGTAGAACGCAGGCTGTTCCTGGTTTCCGGAAAATTGTGGATAATGATACAACCCGTTACTCTTGCGCTGTATTTCGTATTCGTTTTAGCCAAACCCTTGCAACGTGCAGACAAAGTTGGCTTTCTACCAACAAAGAGAACTCTATTCTCTCGCAATTACTTGGAAGGGATTTACTGCTGGCAGGTACACAAAGTATACTGCCAACAGAAGCCCATGCCTGAGAACATTAGCAACATCATTAAGGAAGCTGCTTAAATATTTATGTAGTTTCTTATTTTTAACAGAGGCAAAAGAACTCACAATAACCAAGACTCCTTTCCTTTTTGGAGGTGGATAAATTTATGGGCTTGTGTATTAGAGTAACATAAAATAAAAGCTTTTAATATTATTTTATTCAGGGGCGCCTGGGTGGCTCACCCGGTTAAGTGTCCGACTTCAGCTCAGGTCATGATCTCACGGTTCATGGGTTCGAGACCCGCGTCGGTCTCTGTGCTGACAGCTCGGAGCCTGGAGCCTGCTTCGGATTCTGTGTCTCCCTCTCTCACTGTGCCCCTCACCTGCTTGCGTTCTGACTCTCTCTCTCAAAAATAAACGTCAAAAGAATCATGATTATTTTATTCATGCAACTCCTATGTTCATCCATGCTTGTCCAGCTTCTAGAAATTATTCTGTTGTGTCTGTCCTTTGAATACTTTGGTTTGGAGAATATCATTAGCTCTCATTTGGCCCCAATGTATGCACAGGGATGAATTTTTCCTAGGGCCAGTCTTATGAGTGGACCAAGCAGGTGACCACCTGTGTGGTCCTAAACAGTCTACAACCCAAATACCATTCCACTAGGAGAGCATCTTTCTTTAGAGGGTTGTAGCTTCCAGGCTGTGACATACGGCAGGTAGTCATGATAAAATAATTTCATGTACATATTTACAGGGCGATGATGTTTAAGGAATAAAGAGGAGACGAGACCAGGGAGGAGGGTTGGGGCAACATTTGATGAATTTTAGAAGGTATGCAGACGTGTCTGAGCCGCAGTTTTACAGAAGCCGAAATTGTTCCAGCACGCGGGATGAGAGTCCGAAATCTGAGAATAAAAACATCACCCCTTTAAGAACGATTTATTTCCCTTCCAAAAGGCATTGCTGGAGTTCAGAAACTTCCACTGTTTCTGAACTCCAGCTCTGAGAATAAACTTGGATAAATGATTTGTCTTTTAGCATCTTCTTTCTGTATTTTCTTTTGAAGGGTTGGATGCGTGGGAACGTGTCGTATTTTTGTTTTTCATATGTCAAAGCAGAATAAGTTTCCTTTCATCGGATTTGCTTGTCTTTAGTGCAAAGTCAGGCTAATTCAACGTAGCAAGAAAGAAATATTGAGACAAAGAGCAGTCAGGCTACATCTCTATGCACAGTTCTGTGTCCCTGTTTCTCACCTGCCCCGACCTGGGCTGTTTACGGGACTCTGGCATCACACACCTCAAGCGGCCAAAAAAGTTCCCCTTTGCAACTTTCCTCAAGTCACCCTGTCTTTCTGAGAGTGTGAAGTTTTGTGCGTAAAATATGAAACAATCAGCAAATTCATTATGCTGATGTTTCATGACGGTGTGAGATCAAATAGTCACCTTGAAAAGAGGTGGCTTTATTTAAAGGTTAATGAAAGGACCTGGGGCAAAAATACACATTATACTGTCTGCCCCCCCCCCCCGTTTGGCTGCCTTACTATTCACCTCGCTTGGCAGACCATCCTTTTGGGGAGCTATGTCGGGCAGGGCCCCTTCCTGCCATGAAGAGGAGGGCGGTACTCTCACGTCAGACTTCCATCAGGCTTTCTGGGAATATTACGACGTGGAAACAAACACCAGAACTCAGTTTTGAATACACAGACAGATCCATCCTGGGACCAAAGAACTACCAAATACTCTGCAAGTTGTGAGCAAAAGAGAGAAGGAAGGAAAAAAAGAGAGAGCAATAAAGAATTTGAAGTAATATTTTCGAACTTCAGGATATATTAACATTTTCTGGACGGCCTGTTAAAATGGAGAATGCGGGGTCCTAGCCCCAGAGTTTCTGCTTCAGTGTGATAGGGCCTCAAGAATTGGGGTTTATAACAAGCTCTGAGACGCTGATAATACTTCTGGTCCGAGGCCCGCTCTCTCAAAACATCTGGTGTAACATCTATGAAAGTAAGGACCGTTTCCCCACAAAAAGTTGCAGCTGGCAGCATTCCTAATATGAAAGACCGAATGCTTTCCAGGGTTGGAAACAGACAAGGATGTCCACGCTCCACACTTTCATTCAGGTTTTACTGAAGGTCCTCTGTGTGTGTGTGTGTGTGTGTGTGTGTGTGTGTGTGTGTCTGTCTGTCTGTCTATGAAAGAGATAGAGACACAGAGAGTGAGAATCTACTCAGAAAATCCTACAGAATCCACAAATTATCAACTATTGATAACAGGTGAGCTCAGCAAAGCTGTAGGACACATGGACCCTTCTATGTATTACCAATGAACAACTGAAAACTGAAATTTAAAAAACAATACCGCTCAAAAATTATTTTGACAAAATCATCAAAAGATGTGCATTTCCTGTACAGTAGAAATTACAAAATGTTGCTGAAATCACAGACAACCTAAATAAGTTAGATTTACCACATTCATGAAACGAAGGGCTCAATATTGTTAAGATATTAATTCTCCCCAAATTGATATATGAATAATCCCAATCAAAACCTTCTAGGACTTTGTTGAATGGAAATGGTCAAACGAATTAGAGTGGAAATGAAAATGCAAAGGAACTAGAATGGTCTAAATAGTTCCGAAAACGAGGAGAGTGGGAGGACTTACATTTGCCGATTTTAAGACTCATTGTATATCCACAGTCAACCAGACAGAGCGGTATTTCCGTAAGGGCAGCCATATATAGGATGGAACAGAGTAAAAAGCCCAAAAATGTCTTACCTGCATATAATCAACAAATTTTTGTCAGAAATACCAAAGTAACTCACAGGGGCAAGGATTGTCTTTTCAACAGATTCTGCAGCAAAAAAAATGGATAAGCATAGGAATGAAAATAACCCTCGATATTTACTTCACACCATTCACAAGAATTACCTTGAAATGGAACATAGATCAAACTCAGGAAGTGAAACATGAGACTTCAAACAGAAACCACAGATGTCTTATTGAACTTGAAGTAGGCAATGAGTTTTCAAACAAGACCAAAACATTGCAGCCATAAAACAACAACAACAATAGAGAAATTAGGTCTTACCCGAATACACGATGCTGGCCCGTCTGGCTGCCGAGCCCGCTGAGAGCCAAGGGCGTGTCTCCTCTGGCCGAAGCCCTCCAGCCGGTCTGAAGCTTCCTGGACACCGGCTCCACAGGCTCCAGAGAGGGTGGCAGTGCGTGCAGCCCGGAGAGGGCAAAGCGGGGCCAGACAGGTGTGTGAAGTCCCACAGCTTAGTTCTCAGTGCTGGACTTCCCGCACTCTTGAATAATCAGAAATCTTTGCTGGTGTTTAACAAGCAGGACGATGTCTCACGGTCCTGACATGAAGGGCGCCCTGTGGAATGTCCTCGTCGCACGGAGCCCTGGGGACAGACGATATCAAGGTCCTCCCGGGCACCTGTGGCTGCCAGACTTGCAGACTCTGTTGTCATCCACTTTGCCTGGTGAAAATGGGCTTTGCTCCACCCGTGGAAAGCCATACCCAGAAGACCCAGCAGTTTATAAAGTGCTCTCCCAGAAAGAACTGCAAAGGATAAAGAACAAGAAAAACCAGAAACACAATGAGAGAAAACAGAAAACACTAGAAAATTGCAAACACATGGCTAGTATACCAGCTATACAAAAAACAAAACCAAACAAACAAAAATCAGAAAACACCTCATCTTTGTTGCCGGTCCGTCTCAGCACCTAGCAACCCAGAAGTTTTTACGTGACCACGGTATTTTGGGAAATTTGATACAATACATGAAGCTGTCACCACGTGCAGGCTCACAGGGTCTGGGCACCAAGGTTCATCCTGCATCCGGCCAGAAGACCCTCTCGGAACCATACAGCGTGTCAACAATGTAGCAGTGGCTGGCGGGACCCTTATGGCCTCTCAGGTGCAACTAAATACCGCAGTAACTCCTGGGAGAATATGCGGCATCCAAAGCCTGACCACACATATCTACATGATCTATCTACACATATGTATCTACGTCTCGGGGACGCAGAGGCCAGCGTCACAGAAGAGGAAACACAGGTGGGTGAACACCAAGAATACGAATGGAAGATGCTTCCAGAATTATTTATATAAATTAAACCTCAACTGTCTTCAACTACGCGTGGGTCCATTGGGTAAGAGTAAGAACTAACTGATGCCGGGGTGCCTGGGTGGCTCAGTCGGTTAAGCCACTGACTTCGGCTCAGGTCATGATCTCGCAGTCTGTGAGTTCGAGCCCCACGTCCGGCTCTGTGCTGACAGCTCAGAGCCTGGAGCCTGCTTCGGATTCTGTGTCTCCCTCTCTCTCTGCTTCTCCCCTACTCACACTCTGTCTCTCTCTCCGCCTCTCAAAAATGAATAAACTTAAAAAAAAATTAAAAGAGAAGAACTAAATGATGCCACTGCAGAGGTAGATCCTTCCACCATCCCAACGAAGCTCAGATTGTCCCCGGGGAGGGAATGCTGGGAATTCCCAGTGGATGTCTACACAGTGTACCCTTTCCCTACCACCTGGTTTGTCCAAATCTGAGAAGGGCATCCCCACCAGCTCATCCAGGGCACAGTCCCCTTCTGAGGACCTGGACCTGGTCACAGTCATCATTCTGATGACTTTTGCTGTCCCAGCCCCTCCCAGGCAGGTCCCTCCTTTCCCCAGCTCCCCACCATCCTGGAGACTAGCCACAGAAGCAACCCCAGTGCCAGCACAGAGAGTTTGGTGTTGGTTCTTCTAAACAACCAGAGGACGATGTGGGTTGTGATCCCTTTGGTGTCCCTCGAAAAGCCTTTAGTGGCACCTGACTGGCAAGGAGTTGTCAGTCCAAGACCAGCCTTCCCTTTCTCCCTCCTCTCTTTACAGCTAACCACCCAGGTTGGGCTCTGAGTCCCGCATCGCGGCACTAACAAGCCCAACTCTCAACAGAACCTCGTCAGTCTTGCACAGGGGGTCCCACATTGCCAGCAGCCGCGAGCGTGAATAATTCACCCAGTTTTGCTGACCCGGCATCCCACTGTGCCTTGATGGGCTTTCCACCCGACGGCATCATGCACTTGATGCACACAGCAAACCCCACCGCAAATAGAATTCCTTGGAATTAAATCTTCCGCATAGCACAGCACAGGAATGGGAGGGATCGCTCCAGATGGAGACAAACAGGTGACTGTCATTCTCTCCCCCTGCATCACGGCACAGACAGCAGCCTGCCCATGTCCACGCTGCTGTGGCTGACGGGGGGAGTAGAGCGAGAGGCCCAGACTCTAAGGTGCTTGCATGGCAACCAGATTTGCACACGGCTCCTTCCTGAACTCGTAGTTGACTTACACACCCCAAAGGGCCCCCATGAATGTTCCTCACGCCTCTAACTAGTGTTAGCTCACGGTCGTTGAAGTATTTTTTCATTAGACCTTAATGCACTGTATCAGCATAATAATTTTGGCATTGTTTCTCATGAATGATACTATTTTTAACTCCCAACATCAAACTTGTAATACTAATTCAGATCCCAGAGGGGATTAGCCAGAATTGTTCTCATTTTGTGCAAAGATCACGGCAACTCTGTTTTGTGACTTGTGGAAAAAACGGTAACAGCCTAATATATTCATGAAAAATCTGACAATTAAGAAAATGATGCTTATTGCATTCTCTGAATACTTGAGGAGAATGAATACATGTCAAACAAAATTGGTGGTGGTGTTTAATGCTGAGAAGTGTGGTCAGCAACGGTTTTGAGTTGCAGGGATTTATATGCTATATTACGCATCGCACATGTAAATTTGGTTAATGTTTATTTATTTTTGAGAGAGAGAGAGAAACAGAATGTGAGCGGGTGAAGGGCAGAGAGAGAGGGAGACACAGAACCGGAAGCAGGCTCCAGGCTCCGAGCTGTCAGCACAGAGCCCGACGCGGGGCTTGAACCCACGAGTCATGAGATCACGACCCGAGCTAAAGTCGGATGCCTAACTGACCTACCCAGGCACTCCGCATCACACATTTAGAAACTGCTTTTCTTATCTCTCAGTTGTACATCTGCACTTTCTTTTTGAATGGTTGTTAATTACACAGAAAAGTTTCAAAGATAGTTATTAGAGACTAAGTGCAATTATCTCTTTTCTAATGTGTTTCCAGTATACTAGGAAATGCCTTAGAAACAGTTTCAACTTCCAGCTGACTTACCAGAAGCTTGAATATAGCATAACATTTTTATTGAACAAACGGTAGTTCTGTGGGATATGTATTTGGAAATTTCTTTGTTTAGTAATTGAAATGTGTCATAAAACGAGATCACAAGTACTTGGCCAGGATGAGACTAAGGTGGGGGAGAAGAGATTGGGGATCCTCTAAAATTAGGCCACGTAAGTTGTCGTAGATAATTTTAGTTACCCACAGAGGGTAGTGAAGTATTTTACTAAGACATAATGTGAAGTGATGTTTTTGGATAACACACAATTTCTTGACACAGTTTTAAAATGGATAATGAGGGGCGCCTGGGTGGCTCAGTCAGTTAAGCGTCCGACTTCGGCTCAGGTCATGATCTCGCGGTCCGTGAGTTCGAGCCCCGCGTCGGGCTCTGGGCTGACGGCTCAGAGCCTGGAGCCTGTTTCAGATTCTGTGTCTCCCTCTCTCTGACCCTCCCCCATTCATGCTGTCTCTCTCTGTCTCAAAAATCAATAAACGTTGGAAAAAAAATTAAAAATAAATAAATAAATAAATAAATAAATAAATAAATAAATAAAATGGATACTGAAATAAATTCAATTCAATTCTGAGTACTGGACAAAAATGGATTCAGAAAATGTGACTGTGCCGCCTAAATTAAGTATCTGGGGAGATACTTTCCCAAAGGGGAAAGTCAGATATCCTCGAGATTTTAAAAAAACACTTGTGATAAAAGATATGCCTTTATACGTTGGAAATATTAAAAGAATAATGTGAATACCAAAAAAGGAAGCCCATAGATTTAAAATAATAACAACAATTTAAAACACCTTATTAGGGGGCACCTGGGTGGCTCAGTCGGTTAAGCGCCCTATTCTTGATTTCGGTTCAGGTCGTGATCTCACAGTTTGTGGGATCGAGCCCTGAGTTGTGGTCTGTGCTGACAGCACGGAGCCTGTTTGGGATTCTCTGTCTCCCTGTCTCTCTGCCCCCCTCCCCCAGCTCTCTCTATCTCAGAATAAATAAATAAATAATAAAAAAAGAAAAGAAAACACCTTATCAGGAGATGATATGTAATATCATGTTCAAGTTTTCAAAGCTCCCTATCGGAAATCTGATGACTTTCTATTAAATACAATGTACAAATTAAATGGCTTTGTCCTGAGGTATAGTGTGTAAAATCTGTTCCTAGATACCCCCCGATTCGATTAACTGAGCGTAGAGAAACAGCTAACTACCTAGCCATTTACGTTACTTTTCTAAAATTCTGCATAAATTAAAATCTCTAACTTATATTTTGAAGTAATTTTAGGACAGCATCACAAGAAATTCAGAAAACACACAAAAAAGATGGTAGGCTTACCAAAGAAGACAAATCGGACTTCCTCAAAACTTCACACTTTGGTTTTCCAAGAGCCGATGTGACAAAGATAAGGAGGGAAGCCGCAGACGTGGAAGACGCTTGCAAAATTACAACCGATAAAGGACGCACATCCACCAAACATACACACACGTGCAGCTCGATAACAAGAAAATGAACAATTTGATTTTTTAAGTAGGCAAATAACTCTGAGTAGACACTTTACCAAAAAAATGACATGATTACCAAAAAACACAAGGTGTTCAATATCTTCGGTCATGAAGGACATTTTTTAACACCGATGGCATACTATGGTATAATTACTAGCCAGGCTCAAGTTTAGAAAAGGAACGAGTTTGGGTAAAAATCTGGAGCCACTGAACTCTCAGGAACACACCTGTTTCTGTTTCTGAGAAATTCTGGTGGGGATGTGCAATGGTACAAATACCAAAAGGCCGTTTGATGGTTTTGCACAAAGCTAAACACGCACCTACCTACAGCTCAGCAAATCCCAATTGAGGCATTTTCCCCAAAGAAATGACAACATGTCCACAAAAATACTCACACTCCAATGTTCAAAACAGTTTTATCCATCTTAGCCCCAAACTGAATGCAAACCCCAAAACCATTAGCCAGTAAAGAGACAATTGTGGTATATTTCTCAAGTAGAATACTCTTTGTCAGTAAAACCAGACCCGTTACTGATACACACAACAACATGAGCGAATATCTAAAGCATTATATTCAGAAGCCAGAAACGCGTATATATACTGCATGATTCCATTTATATGAAGTAACAGAAAAGGCACAACTCTGGTGAAATGGCTTGTGGCTGATTACCAAGAGTTATGAGAAGACTTTTCGGGGCGATGGAAATGTTCTTTATCATGATTGCGTCGATGGATACATGACTACATGCATTTATCAAGACTCGTCAAACTGTACCCTTAAAATTGGTGAATTTTATTTCACATCTATTTTAACTCAATAAGCCAGATTTTATTTATTTAAAAAAATTTTTTTTACACTTATTTATTTTTGAGAAACAGAGTGAGACAAAGCGTGAGTGGGGGAGGGGCAGAGAGAGAGGGAGACACAGAATCCGAAGCGGGCTCCAGGCTCCCGCTCCCGTCAGCACAGAGCCTGATGTGAGGCTCGAACCCACAAACGGTGAGATCATGACCTGAGCCGAGGTCGGACACTCAACCGACTGACCCACCCAGGCGCCCCAGTGAGCCTGATTTTAAAAAGTAACTACACTGGCTTGGTTATGAAGTTAATGAAATAAAACTAATTCTTGAGCTCGTCCTTTTATGAGGCACCTCACAAGCCTCTACGAGGGAAGAAGAGAGGAAATGTGCCCTCACCATGCATCACAACCCAAACCAGCATATCCGGTCAATCTGTGCAAATTCCAAGCTTCCCTGCCTTTGCTGCTGTCTAGTGTTGAGCTGTGGTCCACGTGGCAGTAACGGAGGGGTGCACGGATCAGACCTCCTCCGAGGAGAGCCTGCCTTCCAGCCCGCAGATGGTAGGCTTACCAAAGCCCGCAGGGTGAAGGCAGCAGTGAAACCAGCGCCAGGCTGGTCAGGGCGCATCCACACACGCCCAGGCCAGGCTGCTCCTGGCCTCTCTTAGGTGCACAATCCATGCACCAAGTCTCTCCACCTGCGTTGCCTGAGACTTTTCAGACGTTTATTATGATCTGAGCCCCCCGCCCCTCTTGTCCAGTTCTGCTTCATCATCTTTATTTTTCATGGTATTATTGCCCGGACGCCCTCTGGTATTCCCGACTCCATCACCGGTCTGCTTCGGAGCACCTGACCTGACGCACTTAAAGAATAACACAGTTGTTCTTAGCAGGAGGCATTTGGTCACGTAAAAGCCGTGTTGGTGCAGCAAGCACCCTCGCGTATCCCATACGCTTATGCTGTGGCGACACTGTGCGTGCGTGTAGGCACGCACACCTGCTTATAGGTAGCTTCACATGCTGCGCCACGAGTGAATCTGCATAAAAGGAGCAGCCTTCCTCCGCACACGTAGGTACTTACACAAACACTCCATGTCTGGAGTTAAAATGTCATTCCTTTGGAAGAAGTTTATTTTATTTTATTTTTTTATTTTTAAAAAAAAATTTTTTTTTTCAACGTTTATTTATTTTTGGGACAGAGAGAGACAGAGCATGAACGGGGGAGGGGCAGAGAGAGAGGGAGACAGAGAATCGGAAACAGGCTCCAGGCTCCGAGCCGTCAGCCCAGAGCCCGACGCGGGGCTCGAACTCCCGGACCGCGAGATCGTGACCTGGCTGAAGTCGGACGCTTCACCGACTGCGCCACCCAGGCGCCCCAAGGAAGAAGTTTATTTTAAACTGTGGCCGGGTAGACACAGCTCATCCAAAGGGAGGAAGAATGATTGATGGCACTTCGGGCAAAGAGAAACCAAAGATTCTGTCCAGGGGCAAACACCTGTTCCCTGAATCAGCTGCCTGTGAACCAACAGAACACCCCACCTCTTCCATCCTACAGCGGGCGCACTGTCTCGCCGGGCTTGCCTCCAGCCACCACGCCCACTGTCCCTGAGACCCTTGTGCCGTGGGATGAACCGAGATACCCTCTCTCCGTCCCAGCAGCTCCCTCAGCTCTGTCTGGAGAGAAACGGGGATGACAATGAATCTCCGAATGGCTTACAGAGACCTGGCATCGGCCTGTGTGTGTATGTGTGTGTGTGGGGGGGGTGCTTATACAGAAAGAGAGTAAACGTAAAACGCAAATGTAAAACGCTCCCTCGGCACCCTATCGCAAGGCTCCCGGCTCCCAAGGATTCGCTGACATCCTCGTTTTTCATCACGTGAGACAGGACGGGGTTTCTTTGGAAGGGAATTCGCACTCGATATAAAATGTATGCCTCTGGGGAGCCTGGGTGGCGCAGTCGGTTAGGCGTCCGACTTCAGCCAGGTCACAATCTCGCGGTCCGTGAGTTCGAGCCCCGCGTCGGGCTCTGGGCTGACGGCTCAGAGCCTGGAGCCTGTTTCCGATTCTGTGTCTCCCTCTCTCTCTGCCCCTCCCCCGTTCATGCTCTGTCTCTCTCTGTCCCAAAAATAAATAAACGTTGAAAAAAAAATGTATGCCTCTGGCAAGCCGGATGATAGTATGCTAACCGCTTTCAAATGTGAAGATCCACACAGAGGCCCTGGCCATTCCTGGAAGAAAGAACGAACCAGAAGCAGGAACCAGAATCATGAGAAGTGTCTTCCTTCTCTGCTTCAAAGGCAGTGGGAGCCGGGTGGAACAGAGTAGACAGGGGAACAGAGGAGAAAGAATCCAGGGGCTGCCTGCACCCCACCCTGCTCTCTACAGAAAGCAGGGGGAGGGTAATGAGAGTCCAAATGCTCAGTCCTCCTCTCTGCACGGCTGTCCATTTCCAACCAGTCATGACTGAAGAGTTACAATGGCAAGCCATATAATGCTCGACCCAAGCCAGTTTTCAAGTCAGCTTTGGCTCAGATCACGGAGAACTCGAAGTCCTGGGCTAACATCAGGTGTGACAGTGATGCGGGACCTCAAAGGAGGTCACCACAGCCTGGTGATGGAGCAGGGCCTCCAGCCTTCCCGGCTCTCCTCCCTGCACCGGCTACCTCCTCGCCGGTCCCCTGGCACCAGCCTTTGCGCCAATGGATGCTTCGGCTCTGGCCCCACCCTCAGCTTGGCCCCAGCAGGGAGGGGAACATTTCTCCCCCAGTGTTAAAAATTCATGCGTATTCTGGGCTTGTCGCTGGTTTCAATTAGCTAATATAACCATCCTTGAACCAAGTCACTATAGTCAGAGGAAGGCGTTGATTACTCTGAACAACAGGGCTGATCCCAGGTGCCGAGTGAGGGTCAGACCTGACCTTGTCCACGGGGACTGGAGGTGGGAGGCTGGCCTCACGGAAACTCCTGGGTGGCGTTTTATCAGACGAAGGTTGAAGGGATGGTGGGTCAGTTAAGCTGATATTGTGATGAGAACAACTCTCTAGAATACTCCACTGGCCTTTCGATGGAAGAAGGGCTACAACCAACGTCAGAATTCCAAACGTGATGGGCCAGGAAAGACAGAGGCTGGTGAGCAGGGGCTCAGGTGGGGCCGGGTCCCCGCGGATGCCGGCAGGGGAGCTCTGAGTCAGCACACGGCTCCCCCTGTACAGCCAGGCCGGGCTCCTGTCCCCTGCTGCACAGTGATGAGCACTCCCACACACCCTGGGAAGGAGCCGTGGTCCACCTGGATTCCACAGTCATCGCTGGCACCGAGATCAATCATTAATATTGGCGCAACATGGAAATCAGCACCTTCCCCACACACAGGGCAATCTGTGGCTTCCTGATGACAAAGCCCTCGGGGATTAATAAATCTCTGACCTGAGAGAACAAACAACCGATTTCTGGTGGGGGATGGGGATGGTTTTCGGGACTTAGGACCTTCCTGCATTTCTGGCTTTTCCCTGGGTGTCCGTCTGGCATCAGCCTTCCAACAGCCTTTGCCTGACTCTCACTGTTGTGTGTGTGCACAGCACAGATTGCCTCTGACTCTCCAGGGACACGGATTAGCCCACCCTACCAGACACACCTGCACACACACACACACACACACACACCCCACACCAGTACCCTCCACCCCCACCACTGCCTGTTTGGACATAGCACCCGAAGCCTCTTGTCACCAAGACAGTCACACGGAGCTGAGACTCCCACCTGGGCCTGTGACCACGCCTGAGGTGTTCCTCGTGGGCACCCAGCTCTCCTAAGACGCAGCCACGGCCGGTGTGGACATTTCAGGGCTCTCTGGTCCCAAGTTGTGCCCCCTTCTCTCACTGGCATGGTGGCCCAGTTAAAGAGAGGCCAGACATCTTTGGGAAATGTCGGATGAGAACACTATTTCACAGTTACCCCGGTCACCGTTGACACAGCACCAGCCTGTCCCCTGGCTCGCAGGCCGCCCGCATATACGGCCCCTTGGGCCGACTCACTCACACGGAGGGAGAGCGTGATGGGTCAAGAGGGGTTTCCCAGCTGGCTGGGTCACAAGCGTGACAGGAGCCGACAGCCACTTTGTCACATACCTCCGTGTTGATGCTCTGGGGGTGGGGGGGACACTGCCCCAGTGTCAGAGAACAGCACTGAGCCACAGAGGAAGATGTGATGTCAAAAGGGAAGAGAGCCCTGAGACGGAAGGTGAAGGGGTGAGGTGAAGGCCGCTGACCGGGGGCCAGAGGGTAAGGTCTGCTCGGCCAGCGGGCCGGCGGGCATGCGAGATGGAGGGAGAGGACGAGGCCCCCTCCCCCGTCTGGCTGCCCGGCAGGAGGCTGAGAGTGGGCCCCAGGCCTTCAGGTGAGCCGCCTCTGCACCACGCTGAGAAGTGCCTCTACCACTGTGCCATGTTTGAACTCTCGGTCTCGAGCCAGGAGCTTCTCCCTCGCAGACAGGATTCAGAACACGGGGCAGACGCGCAAATGGAAACAGCAGAAAGCCCAGGAGATACACGGAGCCTGGGATTTTGCAAGGAGGTCGTGCACACCTTTGGTGTCTTAGGTAAAGACCTTGTAAAATCCACGGAGGCTCACCGTAGACAGCCCAGGAAGCACAGAAACAGAGTAAAGAATAAAAGCACATGTTAATCCCATCACCAAAAGGCAATTACTATTAATAATATATTTAAAAGACAATTATGATTAAAAATGCATTTATTTCCTTTTGGCTCTTATCCCATGCAAAGGGGGAGATGACATCACCCCAAAAAAGTGGGATATGACATTGTACATTGAAGGTATCACAAGTGTTAGGATTCACTCAGAGAAAAAAGGTAGGTTTCCTTAATTCTCAAATCGGAGGCCTTTCCGGCCCCGTAACGTCATGACTTCTTACAGAGAAAAACAGTATCAGACACTCAACGACTTTGGAGCCGGTATTCTCAACTCAGTTTACTATTGCCTAAGTAAGCAAAACTATGCACACATGTAACAAATAATCACTCCTCTTAAATATGACTTAGCCCGGGGTAATTACCAAGGAAGTGACTCGTTTTGAATTTGCCCAAACTGGGGACAAAAGGAAAAATTAAACATGAGCTTCTACTGCACTAAGTCGTTACGTTGACTCCTGTGGGGATTTCGGTGACAATCCTTTGAAAAATGGGAATCCCCCCCGACTCTAATCCATGCCTCATAAAATTCCTCACAGCACTTTTCACCCCTTGTTATCAGCGCCTGACCTCCTATCACATATTTAATGCTTGCTGTCTGCCTCCTCTACCAGAAGGAACAGCCAGATTGTTTGCTAATCCCAGTCTGTAATCCTAGCACCTGGAAAGTGGCTGGTACACAGACAAAATCCTCAATAAATATTCTGTTGAGTGTTGATTATTAACCTCCTCCATGAATACCACAAGGCGAGTAGGGAGGAAGATACGAGATTTCAGCCCACTCTCATACTCCGTTGGATCTAATACTTGAAGCAATCTCTTATGGAAAACACGATCTTTCTAGATGAGTCTTTTAGACCTCTCCCCCCCCCTTCCCCCTGTTCTTCCTAGAAATAGCATCTAAATGGATGGGGGGGGGGGGTGTGGGTAATTTCCTTGAGTTCCCCATCCAGATCCAGCGTCCACCCTTTCCCTTGGGTCTGTGCTCCAGGGAGGGAGACTCTACAAACCTGGGGCCCTTGCACTCTGGTTTCTCGTTGGGTTTAGCCAATGGGAGGAGACTGGCAGGAGATACGAACCAGGAGGATGAAATGGCTGAGTATATTCCTTCCATGTCTTCCTTGTTTGGCCAACATGGTTCTTCTGACAGTAGCCATGTGGCTCTACCTCGTCTCTTGTTGGGCAGCCCCTCTTCCATGGCTCCAACAACGGTGTCCTCCCCTCACCCCTTCTGGACTAGGCTTGGTAACCATTTCCGGCTCTTGATGCTCTGAGGGGATTCAACATCTTTTGTTGGATCGCTTAAACTTGCTCACCCCCAGGGAGGAGCCACATCTTTAAATTCTCTTCAAATCCTGAGCTTCCTGTGGCTTCTGTTTCCCCCTGGCCCCCCCATGAACACACAAGGAGCCTGTGTCTTCATGGCAGAGGGGAAGAAGGTGTGTCCCCAGCCTCGCGTTGTCTCAGAATGTAAGTATTGGCTCAGGAGCCCCAGGACATACTTAGTGCTGTGCTCATACCCTCAGCTAAAGCTGTAGTTGCTGTAACACATGGTCCCTGCCTGTCTTAACCAGCACATGGTGGTCTTTCCTGCTGCTCGGACAACCTGGCCCTTCCTCTAAGTGATAGCGTTTTCCATTCAATCCCAGGTGGGGGGTTCACAGCCATCAACCCAGCACCTCTTGAAGGTCAACAGAAGCCTCAAGGTCTCCCCACATCATGCGAAGTCATATTTTGTTTTACTTTGTCTCCTGCCCTACACCCAAATCCCACCTGCCTGTCTCCTCTCAGGTTCGCAAACAGGGAACCGAGCAAAGGCTCTTGTGCTTTCCAATATTTTCTAACCACTTAAGCACAGTGCGAGCTTCTGAGTCTTTGGCCCGGTCAGTGAGATCTTGCTCACTTCCAGACCTCACCTTCCTTTTCCTCTTGGCAGGATGGCTCAGTTTTCTAGGTCCTATTCTTGACTCTCCTGGAGATCCGACCTCACACAATCGTGGGAGCTGGCACACCCCAAATCCATAGAGCAAGCTGGAAATTCAGGCAAGAGTTGATGTTGTATTCTTGAGTCTGAATTCCCCAGGGCAGCAGGCTGGAAATTCTGGCAGAGAAGAAGAGAATTCCTTCTTCAGAAAGCCTCAGTTCTTGCTCTTAAAGCCATCTACTGATTGGATGAGGGCCACCCCCTCCCATGGAGGTGATCGCCTTTATTCAAAATCTGCTGATTTAAATATTAATCACATCTAAAAAAAATGCCTTCACAGCAACATCTAGATGGGTGTTTGACCAACACCACAGCCCAGGCAAGTTGACATATAAAATCAGCCATCACACTTGCATATTTATGTGATGGTTTTAAAGGAGGTTGTCACTTCCTGCGTTAGTTCGAGGAACTGAGAAGCGGATACCAAGATACTGTAAGACATACAAGCGTTTTACAGGGGAGGGCTCAGGGGGAGGTGCAGAGCAGGTCTGACACTTGTGTAAGAAGACAGGGAAAGAGGGCGTTTGAGCACCAAGTCTCCGATGCAGCGCAGCTCCGAGGAAAGACTGGCTAGGCGGATAAGGACTCCTCCAGCCAAAGTCACCGATTGGAAGAATCCCAATTTACCCCTGTGTTGCCCAGTAATTGGCTGGGAGTGGTCTGCGAGAGGCATGGCTTCAGAGCACGGGGTGGAACCGTTTGTGCCATCAGTCACCTTTGCCCCCACAGCGGGAGATGATGTATTTTCATGCCTCACCTCCCCATTACTACAGTTAACCCCACGTGGGTACAGTTATATCCATGCATCTTCTAAATACACACACCTTCCTAATATGTGCATTTCTGTATGCATGTATGGATGGATTTCACAAAGGTCCCGATGCCATCTGTCAGCACTAGGCTTCTTTTATTTTTATTATTTTTTCCAGATTTTACTTTTTTAAAAGTCATCTCTACACCCAACATCGGGCTCGAACTCACTACCCGGAGTAGAGAAGAGTCACACGCTTCACTGACTAAGCCTGCCAGGTGCCCCCCCAATACATGCATTTATTGGAATCCCCTATATAGAAACACATGAAGCTTCAGTAGGGCTAGAAAATAGTGACCATGATGGGGTTCCACAGAGACTTTTTTAGCTGGGGAGATGTTTTGTTTTTTTTCAGTTCAAAGACGAAGGAAAAGTAACTTTCGAAATGATGTCTGTAGCTCTACATATGAGACTTTCTAGCTGTGAAAGAGGATCAAAGGGCAAACCACAGAAGAGATTTTTGTCCTGTTGGATTGTGTTCTGTGTTTTCATACTGGTTAGATTTACATTCTGAGATACGAAAAGGAGATGAACATTTTCTTACTTGTGCATGGGTGCGGCCGTTACCTCACTGTACAGATGAAATGAGATGGTGTTTGTTATCACATCACTGAATGGGTGGAGAAAGTATGTGTTTTGATATAACCGTTAGCTGTGATTTTTCCTTGTAATTATTGGATCAATATAAGGAAATCATGCAGCTAGGGTCATGAGACAAAATGAATTTCTCAGAAAGTATACTGGGTTTATGTAAAAAAAAAAAAGTATTCACTTAAAACACAAAAGACTTTAGTTTGCTAAGCAATTACACAATGGATTCTAGGCTGCACAAATGTACCTGTGTATACTTTCTGGAACATTTATAAAGGTTACAAAATGATCTAACATATTATTTTGATAATACTTCTGATGTGCATTGGAAACTCAAACATACCACTTGGAGAAAACACTCAATTCCTTAGAAGGGATCCGTCAACGAGGTGGATGTTTGAGATGTGCCCTTTAGATCATGTCATATCTGAACTCAACTTCCCAATCTTCAGGCACTTGAACCCAATAAAGCAGCCACGCACAAGATATCCCAGACAGTACTGATGAGAGAGCTTCACAATTGCATGATCACTGGGAAGTGTAAACCACACTCGAGTTGTATAACAGCAGCAGCGAAAAAGGGGGAAAATGTTCTAGCCACATCGTGCGAGAAGTGAATGACCCCAAGGAATGAACCCTGCTTCTCACCTATTGGGTTTGCAATTTCCATTGCGAAAAATTTCCAAGAAGATAATTATGAGCCCACAGCTAAGGGAGCCTCGGATCTCCTCATTATATTTAGATGCACTTCTCCCCCACACAGGTGAAAATGTGATTTTCACCTAAAATGGAAAAAGAGGGAGGATATTAAATTGTATGGACTCTATAATTACAGCCAGTATCATTGGGAAATGCTTATGAAGCAGTCTGCATGACCGTTATATTAATGACAGCACAGTGTTTTATTGAATAGATATACTATTCTCAGTGTGGTTATTGGAGAAAATCTAAAATGATTTTTAATGAGTTGAGCTGACATTGTAAATTTCCTATATTAAATATATAGCTATCATATTCATTTATGCTGTATATTAAGCATATCTGTAGTTATGCTACATTTCCATACATGCACCTATAATTTTTCATTAACACTAAAGTTAGAAGCAATTTAGTGCTAACAGTAAATTCTCAAAGGATTTGTTTATCCAGTATTGTTCATATCAACCCCTTTTTGTATTTCTCTATACTTCCACAGTCATTACTACTCTGCAAAAAAAAAAAAATGAAGTGGGTCACATTTACCTTGACTTCAAAGTCTATTCTTTTTTTTAACCACTTAAATTCTTTTTCATCCTCCCCAGCACCCCTCCCAAGGCTCCCAGCCTCCGTTTGGTCCTATCTTTCCCATTAACGATTAAAAATGATAGTTAACTGAAAGGCTACTTCTCCAAGTAACCACCTGCATTTCAAAAGAATATCAATCAAAAAGTACTGAGCCTATTATTCTATTAGAAGACATTTATCATTGAAAGATACTAGACTCACCTGGGAGATACTGAAAAGAACAAACACACAGGACTTGTGTGGTATTCTCTCTTTCCGTATGGGACAGTTGACTGCCTAGGACCCAATGCTAGACCTTGAAGCCTACAATCCAGGGCATCACCAGGGCGAAGGAGGCAGGACTTCTGACTCTCCATTTTGAGCAGACTTAAGAAGGAACATCTGCACTGGAATTTGCATGAATGAAAAATACACTTTTACTGTACTAAGCCACAGTCTTAGGCTGGTTGGTTACAGCAGTTATCCTGCCCTAATGCATAAATTTGAACCAGAAGTAGGGTTATGCACAAAGAAATGAAGAAAGGAAGGAAGAAAAGAAGGAAAGAAGGACAGAAGGTAGGAAGGAAGGAAGGAAGGAAGGAAGGAAGGAAAGAAGGAAGGAAGAAAAGAAGGAAGAAAAGAAGAAAAGAAGGAAGGAAGGGAGAATAAAAAAGGGAGGAAAAAAAGAAGGAAGGGAGAAGGAAGAAGGAAGGAAGGAAGGACATAAACATCTAATGTATGAGACAATAGCTTCACGATGGTCTGTCTGCATGAGGGAAAAGTCACTGATATGGAGACTTTGGGCTATCACAAACACTTATTAAACTGTTGCCTGCAACAGCTGGGGAGGCAGATCATGGACCCAATGAATCAGTGGCCTTAGGGGAAATGATCGGGAAGAACTGGGGTCCTGATGTGTAGGATTATCATTGGATACATTTATCAAGGTGTCACCAGCAAAGTTTAGTTCAAGAGAAAATAAGAATAGCCAAGAGTCCAGTCCACTGAGGCCTGCCAAGATTGTACTGCTTCTAAAGCCAAACCATAAGAAGTGGGATTGAGAAGGTCTTTGAGTGACATTAAGGGTCAAGCCCCGGCCTTCCACCAAAGACCAGAATAAGATGGGGCCTCCTTCCTCAAGCCCAACCATCACCGGGTAGCAGGCACTAAACCGAGAGAAAGAGGACAGAGGGGCGATGGAGCAGAGAAATTTGAAAATCTTGAAAATGAGGTTGGGGTCATCATGGTGGGTCCAGCTACTGGTTCCAGAAACTGACCACAACAAATGGGTCTGAAGTCCAAGTGTGACTGGACTGAAGTGTAAGAGTCTGAACAGGTAGGGATTCTGATGGTGAAGACAGAAAACAATCAGCGGCTTCTCCAACTCTGCAGGGAAAGAAAGAACTCTCCAGAGCATAGAGAGAGAGAACATGGAGAACAATGGACAAGGGTCTCCCTGACAGACAGCAGGACCAACGTACCATCAAAGGAGATCCCCGCCCTCGGAGTGTCGCCCCCAGAGTCCCCGCACTGCCCGCAAGCCCCTCCTCCATCTACTCCCACTTGAGAACCATTAAGAATGCCTGAAGAGGGCAATATTCAACTCCAAATAAAGAATTAGAAAATTCCAGACCCTCTGCGATCTGTGCCAAGAGCATCACGTTCTACATCCTCACAGTAGGGACCTCACACGAGGCTGGTCTACACAGCAATGTCGCGTGCTTATCTCCAAGGCAGAGCGGTGGATTTGGCAAAGGTCCACCTCAGAGTCCCGGGAGGGTGCCGCTGGGTCAAGAACCTAGATCGGTAAAGCACAAGTTGTTTGAACAACTAAGGACAGTCAACATAAGAGACGCCCAACAGAGGGGAGACGAGGCAGAGACTGAGTTGGTGTTGGCAGAAATCATCTTCAATCCGTGATAAGACCACTCCCCTTCTGTGGCCGTTGCCATCTCCCAGTAGAGGCAGCCGGCTCTCTGACCCGGCCCGTTTTCCGTCTGCGTGGTCGGGTATGGCTGTGTGTGTGAGACCATCCCAGGCAAACCGTATGTGGTTTTACATTTCTGTGTTGTGACTTATTTTAAAATATTGCCACATACATGTGAGTATGCATGCAAGTTAGTCCCAATTTACACCTAGAAGAGGTTACTGGGTAATTCTTTAGGCATCACCTATCTGGGACCGCGTTGTTCCCAGGGGTTCAGACTGGCTTTGGTTTCTAGTGATCTCAACGGTCAGGTTGTCAGACCGAGGCCCTTGATGTGAGAAACAACAAGCTTTGTGATTTTGAATGATCCTTTCCCTCTCCACAGAATCTGGCTTTCGAAATCATTTTCTCACTATGGACAGAACAAGTCGGCGTTGACACTCTCAAGTCCTATCCTGGATGTCAAAAGCCGAACGCTAGATTTTTCTTTCTCTTTGCAGTTTGGCTGCAACAATCCTAAATCTCCATGAGGCAAATGGGTTCCTCTGGCCCACAGGGGAGGTCACAAACAAGGAAACGCAAAAGAGAAAGCACGCGAAATATTTCAAGAAATATTATTCCTGCCACACAGCTGGGGCACGATCCTGCCTTTCCTCCACGGTCGAGCTTCTTGAGTGAGTTTCTCTGATTTATTGGCACCCAGTTATGCTCTCACTATTACTCTGAAATTGCTACCACCAAATATCACTGGCAGACTGCTTGTCGCTAAAGCCAGTGGATACTGCGTGAGTCAGAATGTGCTTACTTCCATGTAGAAAACCCTCACATTTCAGTGGCCTCAGTTTGAAGGTCCTATGAAGGTTTTCTTATGTCATAGTCCAAAGTGGGGGGTATCTGCTGCAGAGTCAGGGATCGGGCACCTTCTACCTCATGAAGCCACCACGTCCCGCCTTCTATCTCGTGAAGCCACCATGCTCACCCTCTAAGGTCACTGCAGATTGGACCACAGAGGGGGGAGGTGACTCCTGGGACAATGATGTGGGGTGAGGCGCATCAGCCAGCTGGTCACATGGCTCCAAATACATGCAATGGGCTGGGAAATGCAGTTTGGCGAGCCCAGGAGGAAGGGCAGATACGCAGGTGTCCGTGAGTGGCCAGCATCATCCTGGCTCCTCCCATGCCTGGATCTCTTCGAAGTTTTCTGACTCTGTCGACCTCCCACTTGTCTTGAAATGTCTTCTTCTCTTCGAAGAGATTCGAAGGCTCCAGACACGCTTGGTCTCTTTGTCTCGTCTCTGGCCACTTCCCGTGAGGCTCGTCCTCATAGTTCATTACCTAAGAGAGACCGCCGCTCCTCTGTTGTCTCCCTTGGCAACCAGCTACGGGAAGGGTCCTGAGCATGGCCCCCAGCTCAGGCCTGCGCTTTCCACCTGCTGGCAGCTGCCCTCACCACACGTACACTCCTCAGCCTCCTCGCCCTTCTTACTCAGTGACTGGCCCCACATCCCTGCCATACCCCCAGGCACCATTGATTTCCTCTTCTCCTTCCCTTTCCGCTTCTAATCCCAAAGTCCTGACAATTCTGCCATCGGAGAATTTCTCTCATCGATATTTTGACATCCTGCCCTCTCTAAATCCTGGCTCAGGAGCCATGGCCATTTGCCCTGTCTATTTCAGCTTCTTCCTAGGGGACTCCCGGCTCATGCATTCGTTCCCCCATTATTCTCCACAATGCAGACTGGTCTGATCAACCCCAGTCTGTGGTCCTCAGGATAAAATCCCACCCACTGATCAGGTCTCTCTGGCTCTGATTCCATCCCTCCGCAGGGGTCTCCTTGTAATCTCTAGGCCAACTCTGTGCGATTACACTTGGGCCACAAGATTCTCTTCCCTGGCCAGACCCTGGCTGTTCTTGAGGCTGGTGGTGTGCCCAGAGCCACCTTCCTTCCGCTTTCATTTTCTCTGATTGATTCTGTTCATACTTGGGGGCTGGTCATGCGCCTCCTCTTTCCCCACCCCCCCACCCCCACACCCTCACATAGCTTTACAATCCTCCTTACATCTCGAAGATCACTATCCTACATGCCTACAGGTAACGGCAGGTATGCAGCTGTGTTCAATAACATTTAACTGAATAAATGAACAGATCACAACCAGAAAAGGAGGGAGGAAGAGGAGAAGGAAAGAAAGAAAAAGAAGTTAGGTGTTTAGTAATCTGAGACACATACTGGTATAGTAAATCCTCATTATACTAAAAACCAACAAAATACAGAACTACAAATCCTCCAGTAAGTAAACTTACAAATAAATTATGTGTAATTAGCATTAAAGAGCTTTGTAGAGTGGTCCTGGGGATGTTCTTAAAGTGTATCTATGCTCTAAATTCATTATTTCTGGATTATCTTTAAATGAAGAGACCCTCAAAAATGCAGGAGCAAAGCCCTGTAATAATAGCTGCGCCAAATTGGTATTTAACTCTTCCACTGAAAGCTGTTTTCCTAACACACGCTTATCTATTTTATTAGTATTTGAACAGTATCCATTTTTTTTCATCACAAGGGCAGCTACAGTAAGCAAATGTTACTCTTTTTAATCTAAAGAAATGATCTAGAATCAAAATAAATTAAAAACCTCATTTCCTTTTTTTCCCCCATCAAATGAGCTCAGTGGTAATAATTTTTCTGTTTGGTATGCCTGCATTATTAAAGAAACGCCAATGATGTAGACTGCATTTTAATCACCAAATACATCAGATTTGGTAACAAACAGCTTTGGGACTGCTAAATTTTTCTCTCATGCGTGGTCAGTAGGCAACTAGATTCTTTCTGGCGACTAAAATGAACAGTATCTCCATAATTATCGTGATTGATCCTCAGCCACGGGAGAGGCAATGCTGAAGCTTGCCCCAAGGGGTAGCTAGCACTCAGTGTGCCCGGAGCAGTGGTCACACAGCGAAACATCTGGCATGAGAGGGGTCCCTAGAGGGGACTGGGGGCAAACACCAGGGGTCAGGAGATGACAGAGTAAGGACACGTCACGCAAGGGGAATACAGAGTCTGGGATCATGGCGTTGAGGGGTAACGGGATATAGGACTGCGTATGTGCGTGCAGAGCATGTGTTGGAGATATCAAGAGACAGAGGGAAAGGAGAGGGTTAGTCACAGGAAGCGTGTGCTCCGGTCCTAGAACCCACTCGGCCTGGCTCTGTGATAGTCCCTCTGAAGGCTTTGCCCCAGGTATGTCTATATGCCATACTTCACAGGTGCAAGGTGTCGTCTCATGGAGAATTTAACTTGCCATGATGGTCCTGTCGGTTACAGAGGGCACTGATTGTTAGCCTACCTCACAGATGAGAACATTGAGAATCAGGAAAGATAAAAGTGATTTGTTTACTGGATGAGGTTCATAGTGAAGACCAGAGCCTGGTGACTTGAGCATCTCGCCTCAGGCTGTTCTCAGTTTCTGCTATAGCACTCTCTTTCATACAAGTGCGTGAAGCTTGAGCAGAGAGACGCCATGGCCATCTATATGGTACAATTTGGCAGAGACATAAGAAGGACTCCATCAGCTACCCACCCACCAGTGACACCTCCATCAATCAAGAAACATCAAATCAAGTCAAAAGGAGACCACGGGGCACAGTGGCCAGGCAAACCCCCTTGTGTCTCACTAGCCAGTTATCCCTTCCTACATTTGAGAATGGAGAAGACAGAACCCACCAAACGCTCTTTTGTCTTTCTCCTGCCCCCAAACAAGTGGCGTAACAACGAGGTTGCCCCTGTGCGTAAATACACATGCCAGGGTGCTACGATCAGATAGATGATCAGATAGATACCTAGCTAGGTAGAGACAGACAGACAGACAGACAGACAGACTGATGTTAATGAGGATTTTAGCGGGTTCTGTGGTGGGCTGGCTCCTGGCCCAGCTGTGTGTAGCCAACCCAGAGGTCACGGGAAGAGGTATGTACAACTGACGAACAAGTGATCGGGCTTCTGGGAGGACAGGGCTCCATCAGCCATCGGCACCCAGAAGCAGGTGAGAGAAGGTAAGTGGGTATTGAAAGATTTTATCATGTTTAGAGCTCCCCCCCACCCCCCACCGCCGATGCTTTTATTTTTTTAAAAATTTTTTTTCAACGTTTTTATTTATTTTTGGGACAGAGAGAGACAGAGCATGAACGGGCGAGGGGCAGAGAGAGAGGGAGACACAGAATCGGAAACAGGCTCCAGGCTCTGAGCCATCAGCCCAGAGCCCGACGCGGGGCTCGAACTCCCGGACCGCGAGATCGTGACCTGGCTGAAGTCGGACGCTTAACCGACTGCGCCACCCAGGCGCCCCCGGCCGATGCTTTTAAAGAGGCTGAATTATGCCCTAGATTCTTTTCCTCTAGGAGTCTTCACTTTAAACAAGATTTCAAGGTAGTTGGGATGTTGTTGCTCCACTTGTCAATAGCTCCTGATGGGTTCATTTACATTTCACTGCCGTGATAGCTGGGCAGGTGTACTAGGCTGCAGCTAACAGACGTTTTTTGTATTGTTTGTTCCTTCTGTTCATCTAATTGACACATTGTGTCTTGTTCTATATTATATTTTGGTGCTTTATGGCAAAATGTCTGCATTTCTCATCCAGTTACCCCGAGGTGTTTCTTGTGAGCAAAGGCTAATATAATGACCCTTCTGTGAGAGGAGGGGCAGTTCCCCAAGTCTTTCCAAATCTGTGTTCATGTCAGCGTGCTTGGACCACTTGACAGAAGGGACCTCAAAGGTGATTGTGATGGTGAAACACGAAACTAAGTAAGAAGCTCGGAGAATGGGGAAATCTATAGTAGTGGATCTTACCTGGTGAAAATAAATAGACTTTTCACGAAGACTGAAACACTGCATAACTCAAAAGGTATACTGGAGTTTCAGAAATAGCTACAGAGTAATTTTAAAATAAACGTCAAAATTCACCTTTTTGAAATTCAGATCCTTCATCATAAAATAATTGAATTTCCAAGCTTGGATTCTTATCCAAGAGATATGGGGCCACCTGGGTGGTTCAGTCGGTTAAGCATCTGACTTCAGCTCAGGTCATGATCTCATGGTTCATGGGTTCAAGCCCCCGCATTGGGCTCTGCGCTGACAGCTCAGAGCCAGGAGCCCACTTTGGATTCTGCGTCTCCCTCCCTCTCTGCCCCTCCCCCCCCCCCCTAAAAATAAACATTAAAAAAAAATCCAGGGGATATGCTCTCTTTTTGGTGTGTCCATCAACCCAACAGTGAGTCAGTCAATGAGCATTTTCCCCTGTGGATGCCATAATGAAGTATTAGACATGAATCCTGCCCCAAAATGTGGCCCCAGGACTAAAGCTTAAGAAGCCAGGAGGAATACACAACAGTGCATCATGTTGAGGACTGTGATTGCTATGTCGATTCAGCAAAGGCAGAAGCTGTTGGACCTGGAGGCTGCATGGAAGAGGTGGAATTGGACATTGGCTTTGGAAATTGCACATTTGGAAAGGGAGAAAAAAAGTGGGTGAGGGCTTGAGGCATTGGTGTCTGCCAGGGTGAGTCATCAAGTCAGGAGTAAGCACAGCCAGTGAGTGGCCAAGGGGCACGGCTGGTGGCCCCATATGGGATAGAGCTCACTCCTCAACTCTCTGGCACAGGATGCTAATAAATTTTAATCTAAACAGGCAAGTATTGGCAAAAGCGTTGATTACTTTAAGATAGAATCTAAGGGAAGAAAAAAACCCACCTCTATAAATAAATTACTGACGAAATGTGATGACACTCGAGTGGCCATGGATGGCTCCCTGATTTCAAGGAGCTGCGTGTGCTTGGGTTATCTTCTGTTCTTGCCTTGTATCCCGACCGCTGGAAGCTGCATACCCTGGGTGTGCCGCCCTCACCACTTTTACTCATTCATGCCAATCTGTTGATAACCTGAAAACTTCTTAACCCATAACCGTTACCAGTAGTAGCTGAAATTAAAGATGGAACGGCATCCCAGAAATTCAGTCATGAGCACAGTGGTGCAGGCCAGGGAGTTTGGAGGCACGGCGGCTACTTTCCCAGGGCCCACTGTGCATACGTATGATGACCAATCCCAGAGATGACACCCGAGGAAGACAGAACGAGGCTGTTGTTTCCACACCTCAAAGTCTGCATTCTTCTCATCTTCACAGGAAAGAGCGGCTGCTCCTGTATTCGTCACGATTACTGTCCCCTTCTCTGGGTTACTTTCCCCGGGCAGACCTTGCATGCCTTTGGCATACATACATGCCTAGCATACAGGCACCCGAAGCTGGCATCCTTGGGTTGCCCATCACCAGCTGCTAGGACAGCGTGGTCTAATGGTGGACTGTCATCAACTTCCTGCTGTTCTGAAATTTTGCATCTTTACATAGTTAGGTCTTCTGCACTCTGCAGTTACAGGATTCGGTGGATATACGTTGTAAATTGCTGTATCTTCTTAGTGAAGAGATTCATCCATATGGAATTCATATCTTTACCTTTAAAATGCCCCTTTCCCCCTTAGAGTATGTATTTTTCTGGTGTTAGTAGAGCTTCCCGGTTGTATGTATTATTATTTTATTAGCTTTTCCCAAATAAAAATAAACTAGTGTTTGACATCTCTTCTCTTATCCTTCGGTTCAGGTTTTCTGGGTTCTTATGTTTTACGTCTTTTTAACTAGAGAGTTTGGGTCCACACTGTGATCACTGATATGTTTGAATTCGTTTCTTCCATGTTGTTTTTTCTTTTTATTTGTCCTACTTATTCTGCATCTCTCTGCTTTCTCTCCTGTTTTTCCTACTGGAAATGATTTGAGGTCTGTTTTTGTTGTTTGTATCTCTTCATTCAATTTCTTCATCAGTTTGGACGTTATTCTTTCTAGATCTCTTGGAAACGCTACGCATTTTAACCAGTATCTTTATAAATCAAGCCAATTATAATGCTTTAACTCTGATCACCCACTATCGACCGAGTTCCTAACTTCCGCCATTCGTTTGTTTCAAAATATACTTATTGCTGTTTCTAGATTTATACACTCGCCTGCCATTTTCATTCCTCAGTTATTTTTGTATTTGTCACACCTTTCTTTGGACTGGTTTTTTTCCTGTAGCACATCCTTTGGAACACGGCCATTTACGTGTAGTCTGCACAGTAGCACTGGTCTGCAAACCGTGAGTTACTGCTCCCAGCCTGAGAAGGCGCTTGATCCAGAATAAAAATCAGCTGCATCATTAGGAACTCTGGTGATGGCAGCCAGCATGTTTTGTTGCCCCGGCAAGACTCGCGATGAGAGATGCAGTCTTTTGACCGACACCCTAAAGCAAGCCCCTTAGCTGGTCCTAGACCCACCTCTGCTTGGAGTAGCACTGCTCTGGGAATTCCTTCAGTAAGTGCCTGTCAGTGTTAAATCCCTTCAGTTTTGTTTGTTTGTTTGTCTTCTCGGTTACTAAGAGTTTTTATTTTGTCCTTATTCTGGAACAAATAGTTTTGATGTAGAAACTTGGTTGATGGGAGATTTTCTCTATTTGCTGCATACGCTGTTGACAGACTAGCTCTCAGCCCAGAATCATCCTCTGTGGAAGATGTGCCTTTTCTCTCTCAGAGATGCACTTACAGTCTCCACTGCTCTGCACCCCAGGCTGATGCTTCTCGGGGGAGATTCCTTCCTATTCGCCCCGATCGGTGTTTCTTGGGCCAGTCTGAAGACTGGATTTCAGCAATCATAGAGTTCTCTTCCATTATCTCTTCAAATAATATGTTTTCTGATTCTGTGTTGTCTCTGACACTTCGATGGCATGAATCTTAGACTTTCCTAGTTAACCTGCGTTATAGTTTGATACAGCCCCCTATGTGGCAACAGGGCACTTCTGTAGATCCAGCTTCTGGGTCAATAATTCTCGATCAGCATCGTTTAGCATAAGGCTTGTTGTTAGGTTCATAGATAGACAGATGAGAGAGGTGTGGGGGGGGGGTAGGAATTGATTCTGAGAGGAAATATGGGGTCTCCGGCCAGAGAATAGACAGTTTATCACTCACAGAACATCTTGGCCCCAGCTCCCCAGAGCCCAATGGGATGAGAGAGGTGTTTACCAGCATATTGGTCATATTGAACTACGTGTCCTTTCTTTAATGTGCCCGACCTCTCTCACCTCGTTGCTGTCCTCTCTCAGTCGAAAACCCCCCTGCCTCTCCTCATTCGGATGGTGCCTTGTAGTTCATTTGAACACCCGCCAGGTACCACACGATCCAGGAAGCCTGGTGCAGACTTCTTGGTGGCTTTAGCACCTGTACTTATGTCTCCCAAGGCACTCATCACACAGTTTTCCGATAAATGGATTCCTGCCCGTCTGCTGCCCTGCACTGTAGACTTGCTGAGGGCAGGAGACAGCCCCTCCATGTCTGCGCCCCTCATGGCCCTCCTAGAGCCTGGCACGTACTGTTCCCAGTGTCTCCGCCACCCTCCCGGAACAGGCATTGCTGTCCCGCATTCTGTTCTTTATTCTTATTTTGAAAGACTGTGAGAATCACGAAATGTTAGACGTAGAAGAATATCTACTTTGCATTACATCGATTTGTTATATTTAGAGTTCATTTCGTCTTGGCTTTAAGGACCGATACCAACTAGAATACTCTAGACGCACATCCCCTTCATATCACGGACCAGGACGAGGCCAAGCGCCTAAAATCTCATTTCTTGGGAGGACGGACAGGCGAGTATCTGCCCGCAAGGAAGGGAAGAGGCAGTTGGGTAAGGGAAACACAGGTTTGCAAATGTTTTAGTCATTCTGCTCTCCCAGAAGCGGCCCAGTAAGGAGAAGGGAAATAGGACAGACCTCTTTCCCTCGGTGTGTTTCCCCTCACTTCCATTATGGAGTTCTGCCCAAGTCGACAGAGCAGCAGCAACTTCAGCGCGTTTCCTCCAGCGCACCGTGATTTGCATTGTTTCATAACCTGTTGGTGCCTACTCGTTGATAATTCTAAGCCCGTGTGCTCCTGCTGATTTTTACCGCAGAGGTGGAAAAGCACTAAATGGCAATTCGTTCCTCTAATTTTCCTGTGCAAACAAAGTCAGGGAACAAAGATGCACGGTGACTGCAAAATATCATTATTATTTTATCAGCAATATTAATACAGTACTCCATTAGAGTAGCATCTCAGTAATAAATGCACCTAAAAGCAAGATAGTGAAGCAATGCAAAAGACAAATTTCCATAATGCTACATGAGTTATTTTGCATAGGGCCAACTGTAGCTTGCTGCTGCCCAACAGATTAATTGCAAGTTTTGCAATTCTCCATCTATCACCGGCTTTCGGAATGCGCACTAGCTATGACCAAATTGACTAATGCAAACCCAGAATAAGCAGAATTTCTAGCACAGCGGTACTGAGACTTCAGGGGCTATTGTTGGAAATCTCTTTAAAAGGTAAACAAGATATCCATTGTGATTGAGAGATACAGTTTAAAGAGTACCCCTCTTTGGGGGAACCTGGGTGGCTCAGTCAAAGTGTCCGACTCTTGGTTTCAGCTGAGGTCATGATCTCACAGTTCGTGAGTTCGATCCCTGCATTAGGCTCCGTGCTGATGGTGTGGAACCTGCTTGGGATTCTCTCTCCCTCTCTCCCTGCCCCCCACCCCTCCCCACCACTTGTGCACATGCTCTCTCTTGCAAAATAAATAAATAAACTTAAAAAAAATAAAGGGTGCCCCTCTTTGTTTGATAAGATGCATGGACTTAAATTCACTGTAAGGTTAAGGTGACCAAAGATGAGGTCTACTTTCCGAAAGAAGGGACACACTGGAGGGTGCACAAGGCCCAAGGAAACTTCATGCTTCAAGTGTAAAAAGGGGTCCGTGGAAGAATATGGGCGAAACATTACATCTTTATCGCCTCTAAGCACTAACTGAAAATCAGCTGCTCCTTCTGTTGTGAACGCAGTCAGCAACCACTGCCCCACTAGCAGCACCTCTGACTTCTTCACCACTCACTGATTTTTCATATCACATTGCAGTCACAAATGTCTTCAAACAGCGTTCGCTCCCAGCACAACTTCGGAATGATAACCCACAACATCTTTTTTTTATTTTAATTTTTTTTTTAACGTTTATTTGCTCTTGAGAGAGAGACAGAGCGTGAACAGGGGAGGGCAGAGAGAGAAGGAGACACAGAATCTGAAGCAGCTCCAGGCTCTGAGCTGTCGGCACAGAGCCCGACGTGGGGCTCGAACTCACAAATCGCGAGATCATGACCTGAGTTCAAGTCGGATGCTTAACCAACTGGGCCACCCAGGCACCCCTCGCACACAACATCTTGATTAAAAACAGAAGAGACTCATAAATATGGAGAACAAACTGAGGGTTGCTGGAGGGGTTGTGGGAGGGGGGATGGGCTAAATGGGTAAGCGGCACTAAGGAATCTACTCCTGAATTCATTGTTGCACTATATGCTGACTAATTTGGGTGTAAATTAAAAAAAATAAAAATAAAAAAAAACACGGTACTATATCAAATTTATTTTTTTCAAAGTTTTGATATGGGCAGTTTCAATATGAGTCATTGCCTTTGTAATCCTCTGGGTTTTATGATTATTTTTTTCTTATCTTCACCTTTTTGCATTTAAAAACTTTATTCTGAGGATGGCCTACAGACTTCAGATGGTCAGCAAGTCTATATCTCAGAAAAGGGTCAGAACCCTGCCTGAAAGTTCAAAGAAGGAAGGAAAAGGCAGAGATTCTGTTGATAAAGTTTTCCAACTTCACAATTTTGCTCTTGGCAAAAAAAGCAGCTGCTCCCTTATGAAAACACTAATGCGCAATTTAAAAATCAATTTCGAGGTAGTGATGATGAGCACAGCTTCCAGACAGAGCCCCTGCTGTGTGGCCAGCCAAACACCATCCAGATCCTCAACCTTAGTGGACACCAGACACCTGACCCCTGGGCAGGGAAAATCACCTTTCCCATAGCAATGAAAGAACCCCATTTCCTATGTAGGGATAATTATCTGGATTGGTATTAATTGAGGACTAAAAACAAGCACAAAACTTAAGTGGGAAACAAGAGAGACAACCACCCCCCCCCCCCCACCGCCCTACAATCATTTCTCTTTCCTCTACAAGATCACACACGGTCCGCAAACGAACGGAAGTATGAGCTTCTGGGGTTTGTTTCTGATGCGGCCAAACTCACTTGTAACGAAACCAAATAGAACGTTGATCACGTCTGAGTGCTAATTGTGCGGTAGACACACTGCGGAGCAAATGAGTATTTATTGAGCGCATGCTATGTGCCAGAAGTTTTCTATACCAAGGGTCAGCAAGCTTATTCTCTAAACGGCTGGACAGAAAATATTTTCGATTTCGCAACTCACACTAGTCTCGGTCACAGCTGAGTGCAGTGTGAAAGCGGCCGTGGGCCATCTGCAAACAGAGGTGACTCCGTTCCAATAAAACCTTATTTACAAAAGTAGGTGCTGGACCATATTTGGCCCATGGGCTGTATTTTGCTGAACTCGGTGCTACATATTACAGCACTGAGCAAAGGACAGAAAATCCCTCTCCCATGGGCTTATGTTGTGGTACAAGGAAATGCACAATCGGCAAAGTGAGTGAGTTAATTCCATGTATACCTCAGGCTGATGGGTGCCATAATGGGAAGCCCAGTAGGGCCAGGGCCTGGGTGTCATGAGGGGAAATTGCAATGTTCTGGGGGTCAGAAAAGGCCTCTTTGAGAAGGAAATGCTGGCAAGACAATTCCAGCTTCTTGGATCATTACAGCAACTGTGCAGCATAACCAATGGCCTCTCTTTGAGACCTATTAAGAGAAGGCAATTTACTTGCCAAATCCACAGGCCCAGGCCCCTCCAGGCCTAGATGTCAGTATTCCTGGGAGCCACAAGGCCGTGCGACTCATTTAAAGCTCTCCAGCTGGTTGCAACATCCAGTCAGGATGGACAGTGACTTAGGCCCCACTGACCTCTAAGTCATTAAATTTCTCTTAAAGAAAACAAACCAACAAAACCTACTAATATTTTTACACGCAAAACTATAAGTTAGCAGTGTTAGATATTCTGTATCTTGGGAGGTGCTCATTACTTTGGTCCAGATGTTCTGGAAAGCAGATGACAAGGTACGATCAAACGTACAAGATGTCTCTTAGGGGAACACTTGATAGACAGTGGGGTGGGGTGTGGGGAAGGCTGGGGGAACCAGCAGGCCCGGTGTCAGCACAGGAGAACTGCCAGCCCTGAGACAAAATACAAATGACCACCGCTGTCCATCCCAGGTACCAGGAGCGGTTTCTTTTAATTTTTTTTAAATGTTCATTTATTTTTGAGAGAGAGAGAGACAGAGACAGAGCTTGAGCTGGGGAGGGTCAGAGAGAGAGGGAGACACAGAATCCGAAGCAGGCTCCAGACTTGAGCCATCAGCACAGAGCCCGATTCGGGGCTCGAACTCACAAGCAGTGAGATCATGACCTAAGAAGACGGATGCTTAACCGGCTGAGCCACCGAGGCGCCGACTGGGAGCTGTTTCTGATGCCTCGGCCTCTTGGAATGAATAAGAACACAAGTGCCAAATTCATGGTTGCACACAGTGTACGTGAGGCCTCACTTAGCTGCTTGAGCCGTAATACCACGTCTGGCTGCAAACATAGCTCATTTGTTAGTGTGCGTAAGCCGACGGTCTTTGCCCAGGACCAAACCGGTTTTTGCAGGGCCCAAACCACTGAGTTAAGTGGGTACAGGTAGGGATCACTTTCCTTGTACTCTTTGAGTCTTTAATGGTGGCACAAATCTTCACCCCTATTAAACGCACAATCGACTAGGAGTTAGGGCATGTTCTAGGGTTATGACTTTTGTAGCATGTTAATTTATTTTTTCTAGTTATTCAAAATTTGTCTCAAAAATGATGAAGTGAAATTCAGGAACTTAAACACTTATTCCCTAATTATGAGATTTTTCTTTAGAGAATCCTGTGGTCAATGTGGCTGACACGTTTATTTCAATGTCATATAAGTCAACACATTAAGGTTGTAGCACTTCCCAGCTCGATGCCATGTTACAGAGACAGGAAATGTAATAGAATAAACCTATGTCCTCTGGGAAATAGTTTTATCTCCAAGGACTGCAAACATTGCATTAAGCACTTAAAAATTGATTTTGAAATTATTGTCACAGGTTTATCTTTCTAATGACACCACAGGATCAGGTTTCCGTTTGCAGCTAAAGATGTCACTGCAAACACCCACTGGTTCTGCAAGCCATTCCTGAGGACGTCACTCTCATCGTGATGGGACAAGCCTGGGGACAGGGGACTCCCACCTCTCTCCAACACCTGACATTCAACCTGTGTTCTCGAGCTCGGGGAACGAGACAGCTAATGCTTCACCATGAAAATGCTGCCTACCTGTTCTTTATTTGTGACATTCCCAGTGTCAATGGTAGAGTGGGGACGTTAAGTGGGAGATATTCCAAGGAGCATTGAAATTAATTCCCAAGTTTCAAGCTCAGACTTCTATAGACCCTACTGACTCTGAGCCCATAAACAAAAATACCCATGAATATACCAAGACAGAAAAATTACCCAACTACCCGGGCAATGGCAAGTCAAGGTACATTGTATTGTGACTTCCATCTGGCAAAAGCATGCTTCATTACACCTGGAGAGTTTGTGATAATTGCATGGCATACTGTTGCAATTATTACGAATAGCCAACACTAATTGGTGGTTTGCTTTAAAAACTATCAACATGCAATTTCAAAAAAATAGCACAGATTCTAAGTAAAACTTTACACTATTTATTACTGTCCCAAATGACTGATTTCCACCTTGAATATTACAGTTAATATTTGGTGCCTTCAAGTTACTTGGTGCCATGGGCTGAATTGTGTCCTCCTTCTCCCCCAGATTCCTATGTCGGAGCCCTAACCCCCATCGCGATGGCGCTGGCAGACAGGGCCTTTGGGGAGTAATCTGGGTTAGATGAGGGTCGCCGAGATTAGCGCCCTCATAAGGAGACACATCAGACAGCTTGCTTCCTCTCCCTCTCTCTGCCATATCAGGTACGGAGAGGAGGCTGTCTGAAAGCTAGGAAGAGGGTCATCGCCAGGGAACTGACTCGGTCGGCACCTTGATCTTGGACTTCCCGGCCTCCAGAACAGGGAGACGTGCCCTGCAGAGGTTTAGCCCCGGGGTCTCCGGTGTTTTGTTCTAGCAGAGCGAGCTGGCATTACACTTGGAATAAGGACTATGGTCTGAGAATTAAACTATCAAATCAACCAAAAATACATTAGGCAGAGTCACTGTGGAGAGAAAAGAGCTCTCGGGTGAGAGCAAGAGTTGACGACCGCGGGATGAAAGGTGTTTGTGCAGGGGCTCCCGGGTGGCTCAGTCGGTGGAGCCTCCGACTTCAGCTCAGGTCTTGATCTCGCAGTTCGCCAGTTCAAGCCCCACATTGGGCTCGCTGCTCTCTGCACAGAGATCACTTCAGGTCCTCTGTGCCTCTCTCCCTGCCCCTCCCCTGCTTGCGCATGCTCTCAAAAATAAATAAATAAATAAATAACAAAAAAGAGAAAGAAAGGAAGAAAGGAAGAAAGAGCATTGGTGCAGGGAAGGAAGGCACAAGGCAGGGGCTGTGTCTGGACCACAGAAAATAATTATGGAATAGAGGACAAAAAAAATGCTGGCACGGGAATCGCACATGGGCAGGCCAGCCTTGCCCCCGAGTGTAAAATGGTGCAAATCAGAAGGGTACCCTGAAGGTCAACTGGGGAGCTCAAAGGAGTGCGTTACAGTCCGTTACATCCCTGTGAAAGCACTGCGTCTACAGCATGCTCTGTGCTGGCTCGGCCACCGCCTCTGCGCAGGGAGCCCAGGGGACACAGCGGGGTCCCCGCCTCCCTGCACACATGCCATCCTGCATGGGGCGACCCCTCGGTGGCGCCCCCGCGGGGACCCCCGCCCCCCAGGACCTACAGAATTCCTTTCCTTAAGTTTTCTTTCGTACAAACACCACTCACAGCCGAGACAGCTACAAGCCTCAGCGATCACAGGATATGGCGTATCAATCAACAGCAATTAGGCAGGCTACGCAGGCGCTATTCCAGCAAAACACAGTTCAAAACCAATCTAACTCTAGGGCACATTCTTGCTCTCACTATTGGATTTTTAAAATACTATTACATGTCCATAGCAGTTTTCTTCTTCTTCTTCTTCTTCTTCTTCTTCTTCTTCTTCTTCTTCTTCTTCTTCCTCTTCTTCTTCTTCTTCTTCTTCACGTTTATGTACTTATTTTGAGAGAGACAGAGAGAGCTTGAGCAGGGTAGGGACAGAGAGAGGGAGAGAGAGAATCATAAGAAGGCTCCGTGTCTGGAACGCTCTTGGGGCTCCATCTCAGCCCCATGTGATCTTGACCAGAGCCCAAATCAACAGTTGGATGCTTAAGCGACTGAGCCACCCAGGTGCTCCCATAGCAGTTTTAATATAAAGGTGTTTCAGCTTTTCGAAGAGCTCAGAAGATATCAGACACTATTTTATGTAAAGCTTTCCAATCCCACACATAAAACAGTTTTGAAATGGCAGTCCTGTAGCAGTCTTTTCTCTTTGGCTTCACCTTGCATCGCAGCCATCCAAAAATATTCTCTATGTTATCATAGAGACTTACTATATTTAGTCTACTGTCTCCTAATTGACTACCCTAGTGTTTACGATGCACCTGTTACCGAGGTTCCTCCTGAAATAATCCGCCTTTCTTGGTGCCTTCCTTGGCCCTGGGGCCATCACCAGCCTCTACATCCTCCAAATCGCCCCTATGACCACGCTGGTCCTCAAGGCAGGGATAGGACAACCTCCTGTGGGTGTTCTTAGCTCTGTTACAATATTACATCCCTGAGATGTGTGTGTGCTATGTATGTCCCATTAGAATGTACTTTTTGGAGCCACAGTAATGAATACTTGATATATCCAGGTTCTCCAAAGAAAATGCCGATGCAAAGTAAGAGCTTTAGAATGTGGTGATCAAAGAGTGCTTAGCAATTTGGAAGGATGAGCGGTTATCTTTTTATTACAAACACACGCATACACACACACACACACACACAGAATTAAATATTTAAGCCAAACCAAAGGGCACCGTTTAAAGCACTCAAAGACAGCTATTGTCAGTTCTTGTTATTCGTAATGGATATGTTCTGTTAAGTCTCCGTGAACAATAAATTAGCAAATACTGGGCTATTTTTCCTATGGAAAAAAATAGGCTCAGATTCCTTGAGCCTCTGGTCACAACATTTTTCACCGAAAAATCAATATATAACTTCGCTTTATGGGTGTTTCTGCTTAAAGAAACCTTACTTAATATCTATTGTTGCCTCATTAACATTGAACTCACGGCCAATGGCACTAACTCAACCCGAACGAAGCTCGTCTAACACGTGTATTTTCCCCATAAGGCACATTACGGCCTTCTTGCATTTAGGAACACAAGAAAGCACTTCGGCACGACAATTAGGGGCCATTTTAAACAACAAAATCGGCAACAAAAAATGCAGAAAACATGTCCCTAAACAGATCGTGAAAAAAGAAAGCCCTTGTTTACAGACTGAGAGCTTGTTTGACCTCAGCACAGAATCGCACCTCCGGCCGCTGGATGTGTGTGGCTCTGGGAATGTCTGCAAGAGTCCACAAGGGCACCCAGAGCACAGATTGGGGTCACTGACCCATTTTAGCGAGTAGGCGATTTCACAGATGGGGAGTCCGCCGGCAGTGAAGGTCACCTCTGTATGAATCTCCTCATTGGAGGGGACGTGCAGGGGCCTAAGGGGGCTTCTCCTTTGGCAATGTTGCCTTAAAAACCCATCCACACCCTTGAAAGGGCATCCTAGGGAAAGGCAGGGACCCCACGTCGCGAGACTTCTGTTCGGGCCCAAGCTCTACCAGTAACAAATCGTTTACATGTGAACCTCAGCGTCTTCACTTACAAAACCCAATTCGACAGGGTGAGGACACCTCTTCTCCTTCTTGTTTGTGTGAAAGGACACACATGCTGCTGATGCACACCAATTTGGGCTTAAAATGGTGTGATTCCTCCATAAAAATAGTCTGTTGACTCATGTGATCCCTCCCACAGCGTGAATTTACTACAGAACCTGAGCCCCTGTGGGGACCCGTATGTCCGTGGTAAAGCGTGGAAACCTTCAGGAAGAGGCCAGTGACCTCAACACCCCCCCAGGCAGGTGCTGTTCCATTACAACCAGTAATTAAAAATTGACCCTGACGGGGTGGCGGATCTGAAAGAAGGCAACTCCGGGAAAAGGAAACACACACGGGATTGATGACGCGGCTCAGTCTGCTGAGTGTCCCGGCTTTAGCTCAGGTCACGATCTCACGGTTCGTGGGTTCCAGCCCCGCGTCGGGCTCTGTGCAGAACTCACTTCAGATCCTCTCTCCCTCTCGGTCTGCCCCTCCCTGGCTCGCTCTCTCTCTCTCTCTCTCTCTCAAAAATAAGTAAACATTTATTTTATTTTATTTTATTTTTTATTATTTATTTTTGGGACAGAGAGAGACAGAGCATGAACGGGGGAGGGGCAGAGAGAGAGGGAGACACAGAATCGGAAACAGGCTCCAGGCTCCGAGCCATCAGCCCAGAGCCTGACGCGGGGCTCGAACTCATGGACCGCGAGATCGTGACCTGGCTGAAGTCGGATGCCCAACCGACTGCGCCACCCAGGCGCCCCAAAAATAAGTAAACATTTAAAAGATGACATTGATGATGATGATGATGAACACGAGCAGCGATTTGCTGTTTGGAAAAATAAGAACAAAAAACAAACAAAGGATTATGCTACCAAGTCAGTAAACAGAGAGTGACGTTTATACGATATCATATAATCTGCTCAGAGCTGGCAGTGAGCAGCTGGAGCAGCGACAGCCAAACGAGGAAAGAGAAATCAAGTCTTTGTACGTAGATTTTTTCTTTTTATCTTTTATTTTCCTTGATGTGGCTTAGATGATCCTCGCCTGATAATAAACTACTATTTTATTTATGTCTGTGTGTATTTTTAATTACCTATTTTTAAATCAAAAACTCTTTGCCTTTGTCCTTGGGAACTGCAGTATTCCAAGGCTGCTGTTTTCCACGTTCAAACACGTTATATGTAAACAGTTGCTTATTACATGGCCCAGAAAAAGCATCACCAATCATTCGAAGTTAGTTAAGCCCAGGAACGTCATAACCACAAGGAGGAAACCAGCGGTTTGCAGACCTTCCTTGAGCTTTCCAGCCATGATGGGGACATCACATGCGATCAGAAGACCCGAATCCTGGGTTGTGAAAATGAAGTGAGCAATGCTTTTTGACAACGTTCCGTGCTGCAGAAATGGAAGGTGCTCAAAATGCCGAGGAGGGAAAATAGCAGTGGGCGTTCTGGATCCTTCCAGATTTCCTGACTCCCTAACAGGTGGCTTTGCTCCAGGAAGCCAGGCTCTGGGTGGTCAGAAACCTGGAATTCTCAAGGCAGCTGCTGGACGGTCCCTCCACACGTCCCTCACTGGACTGAGGACTCCCTTAGTCCCACCTGGTTCATTCCAAGGCGGGTGATGAATCGGGCAGACAGTTATTCACCGAATGTGAGAGGTGTGCCAGACAGCCTGCCGGGCTCTGTCACTTAGTGTCATGGGAACACTTGACACGTGTGCTTTTCAATTTGGAGCCAAACAGCCATCTTCCATAAAACTTGTGCAATAGATGAAGTCTCTAGTACCCATTTCTTTTCCTATAAGCAACTTCCTGTCTCCTTATGAGCCCGCCTTTCTGCCTACTGTCAGGGAAACGGGTGCCACTGTTTCGTTTTTGTTTTTTGTTTCTTTCCCAGACTGTTACTTTAAATATTTTCCATTTGAGAAAAAAAAAAAAATCATGATGTGACAGGATGTGCATGCATCATTACAATGGGACATTCTTCCTGGAAAAAGTTTGCTTTAGATTTTGTCATCTTTCGGATCGCCGAGGAATCCATCTCTAATGGGGAAATACCAGGCAGAGGCACAACTCTTCTTGGGAGTTTCCAGCACTGTCTGCCGATAGGCTCCTTTTCCGCTTCACTCAGGCCACAGAGCACTTCCTCCTTCCCACCGACGCCCAGGTCTGGTGCTCACCGGGCCCATCACAGCACAACCCACTGTGCTGGCGTCTTACGCCAGAGAGGAGGCGGGCTGATGCACCTGCAGCGTTCACGCACGCGTCTGCATTCACCAAGGCAAGGGTCAGAAGAATAGCACCGTTGTTTTGAGGAAGAAACGCCCATCTTTGTAGTTTTGTCTCCACCTCAAAAAAGGGAGAAAGTAGTGGAAATTCCAGGATCACGGGGAGACAGAAGGATGAGGGACAGAGAGGTGAGGTTCTCGCTCCCGTGCAGAAAAGCCAGAATGGGGACCATAATCCAAAACTTAGGGCTTTTATGTGTTAGCAATGTTGAGGATACACAGCAACTCACCTGCACAGGAGAAAAGTGCCCCTCTGAGTCAGTGCTGATCAAAAGACTCATCTGGAATGACTCTAATCCTAAAATTTAATTTATCCTATATTTAGGAGAACACACATTATATTACCAATGCATCCCCCATGCTCATTATTCCTTTTCATTATAAAATTTATCTGACACAGATCATGATGGATCTTTAGGTTCTCTAGGTTTTTAAACATCTAATATAGCATGTAATCTCTTACAATGTAGAGAAAATCTATCATAACTAGATTAAAAAGGTTGACTATCATTTTAATTCAATGAAATGGGTAAAGAGCATTTTTATTAAATTTAAAAAAGTTTAGTCTCGCTTTTGACATCGGGCGCACCAAGAAAATTATTCCACATCTTCATTTTCTCTTAAAATGGAAAAAAAATGCAGGCAATTTTAGTCTCAAAGGCAGTGTAAATTTAAGAAAAATTTATGAAAAATAACAACTCGGCCAAACTACAATTTTAATAAAGGAATGAGACAAGGAGCGTCAAGCGCATCAATTGTGAGCACGAGAATGAGAATTGAATTTGGTGCTGGTGGTAGGGGGAATGAGGGCCATAGAAGATCCTGGACTAGGAATTAAGAGATTTCAGTTCTTGCCCTTGATGTAACATTGACCACAGCATGGTGGACAGATCTGACACACCGTTGCTCATTCAGTAAATGCTACTGGGCAGCTGCCGTATGTCAGGAAAGGTATGAAGAGTCGGGGTACATCTGTGAAAAACAGTGATGGGACCCCCAACCCTGTGGGCTCGCATTAGGGCTCCTGGCCCCAGGTTCACGTCTCTGTGGTTCCCGAGCACGGCTTACACGAGCTCCCTTGGTAACGTCCAGTCTCACACTTCTAAGCACCATCCACACAAACGACTCCTCATTTCTTATCTCCGGGTCTGTCACCCCCCCCTGAAACCTGGATTTATATCCCACTTCTCAGATGGTTAATAGGCACCTGAAACCTGACCAGACCCCTGATCTTTTGTCCCCCAACTGCTCCTCCCACAGATACCTGGGAATTAACCTTGTCTCCTCTCTGCCTGGCCCCGGGGTTTCTGGCACAACATCCTTCAGCTCTGTGTTAAAAACACTGTGTCCTCAGAATCCATTGGCTTCTCCCCGCCCCCACCACCGGGACTCCAAGACTTTGCCTGGGTTCCTGCAACGGCCTCCTGATAGGTTATAAAACCATTGCTCTCAACTCCCTATACCTACATTCTAACATGGAAGCCAAAGTGACTTTTTAAAAATACAAGGTCTGGTCACACTGCTCAAGAAGTCCAATAACTTAGCATCTCATCTAGAGAAAACCCAGTAACTTTCCAGTGGCCTCCATGGCCCTACATATCCTACCCCATCACCTCTTACCTTATCACTGTCTTGACTCACTCCATGCCAGCTCCATTGCCGCTCCCCCCCCCCCACCCCAGTCAGGCCAAGCAATGCTGCCTCAGGGCCTTTGCACCAGCTGCCACCGCCATGGGCTCACTTTCTCTTGCCTTTGGGGTTTATGCTCAACGAGCATTTTCTCAAGGGGGTCTCCTACCCAACCCCCTTCACACCCCATGCCCTTTCCTTGCAATGCTTGCGTCATAGCATCTGCCACGATCTGACCTACAGAACACGGCACTTAGTTTTATTTTCCGTCTCTCTCTACCGACACACAAACTATGTGAGAGATCTTGGTCTTTTCCATTGCTGTGTCTTCAACGCCCAGCATGTCACAAACTCCTGATAATTATTTATCGAATCAGGTGACAAGAAATGCACTGAAAAAATAATTGGTGTAATTACACGTTATCTTCACCTTGTGCATGTGTGAGAGAGAGAGAGAGACAAAGAGAGACGGAAATAGAGAGAAAAAGAGAGAGGCAGAAGGGGGCTTAGGCTTCCACATGATATCCAGCCATTACACAGCCAACATGAATTTTGAAAACTTGATTTGTGGGGCACCTGGGTGGCTCCGACGGTTAAGCGTCCAAGGGCAGAACTACAGAAGTGCACTTTTGAGATATATTTTCAAGAACACATTAGAGGGATGCCTGGGTGGCCCAGTCGGTTAAGCGTCAACTTCAGCTCAGGTCATGATCTTGCGGTCCATGAGTTCGAGCCCCGCATCGGGCTCTGTGCTGACGGCTCAGAGCCTGGAGCTGCTTCGGATTCTGTGTCTCCCTCTCTTTCTGCTTCTCCCTCACTCACACTATGTCTCTCTCTCTCTCTCTCTCTCAAAATAAATAGACTTTTTAAAAAATAAAGAAAACTTGATGTGTACCAGAAAATTTTAGATGCTGTGATGACAGACATGGTTAACAATCAACCAGGAGAGACAATTTAACAGATATGTAGCATCACGTAATGCTGTTTCTGGGGGGCTTGGAGGCGTGTGGCCCAGCACACCCCCCGTGACTCCATGGAGGTGAGAATCCACCTTCCTCTTGAAGTAATATGTACAGTGTTTGGAGGTGTGAGCAAAGGCCTGCTGGGCAGGGGGCCAGCAAGAGTGAAGTCATGGTGTTGTTATTTTTCTTTCTTTCTTTCTTTCTTTCTTTCTTTCTTTCTTTCTTTCTTTCTTTCTTTTGAGAGAGAGAGAGAGAGAGAAAGGGAGGGGGAAGGGGAAAAGGGAGGGTGGGAGGGAGGTGGAGAAGGAGAGGGAGAGGGGGAGAGGGAGAGAGGGATAGAGAGAGAGAGAGAGAGAAAGGGAGGGGGAGAAGGTAGGAGGGAGAGAGAGAGAGAGGGGGAGAAAGAAAGGGAGGGGGAAGGGGAAGAGGGAGAGTGGGAGGGAGGTAGAGAGGGAAAGGGGGAGAAAGAGGGAGGGAGGGAGGGAGGGAGGGAGAGAGAGAGAGAATCTTAAGCAGGCTCCCCACTGTCAGTGCAGAGCCTGATGCAGGGCTCAATCCCGCAATCCTGGGATCATGGCCTGAACCAAAATCAAGAGTCAGACGTCAACCGACTGAGCCACCCGGTCGCCCCAAACTTGTGGTATTTTAACCATTTGTCACACACTGGACATCGAGTCAGCCCATCTGCCTGGAAAGGAGAGCGTTTGAGGAAATAGAGGAAACACCCGTGATTTGGGCCGCACTGCAAGGCCTGAAATGCGGAACTAAGGTCTTTGAGGACTATTGGCCAATTTCATATTATCTCAGGTTTTTAGTCACGAAATCCTCTTGCCAAACACGACCCATCACGAGGCCTAGGGGGCTGAAACGGTCACAGGCGGGAGGTTCAAGTCAAAGGGAGTCAAGGACTCTGTCCAGCAGTTTCTCCTACCCACCCCCCGGGGGTTCGAGCCTCATGGAAACCAGGGGCCCCTCGGACTGTCCTTGGAAACCAGGACAGATGAAGCCAGCTGGGGTTTTCGCTTCACTCCTGATTTACACGCATGGGGGATCATCTGGAGACCTGGGCAACACGACAGAGCGACAGCTGACTTTGCCTGAAGGGCTCTCCCTGTGCCGGAAGCTGAGACATAACCCACGTGAAGGGCCCGGGGCCTGACCCGGCCATCCTGTGTGCTCGTTCATTCAGTGCTCAGTCAACAAATATGCCCAAGTCTACTGTGTGCCAGGCATCTCTGCAGGTTGTGGGGATATAAAATACCCCTACCCCCCCCCCCCCCCACAAAGCTAATCGTGTTGACTCTTGGGAAGGCGGCAGAAGGGCGGCTGGCGTGCAGGTACGCATGGGCCGCCAGGCTGGAGCTGTGTCTCCAGGTACAGTCCGTCCCGACCTCTGCACCTTCTCCTGCTTGCTACAGTCAATACTCATAAGCCCCAAACCCATCTCGTGACACTTTTGTAGTCGCTCACAAACACGCACAAAATGGTGGAAGGTTTAAGCGTCCATCATGCCCGCTCCCAGCTGAGGTCAAGCAAGGCCATCCTCCGCCCCCGGGCTTCAGCTCCTGCTATAAACCAGAGCCCTCTCCACACTCCGTGTACGGCCATGGTTTTCCAATTTGTGTGCCTTCCGCTGGGGATTTCGCTGCCGAACACGGCCCCCAAACGTAGCGACGTGCTGACCCACGTTCACGTTCTTGCCCTTTGGTGCAAGGCCACGATGTGCGTGATGGAGAGAACACGTGTCACGTGAGCCCGGTTCATGGTGCTGTGGGCCATGAGTTCCGTGCTGGAGAATCGACAAAAAGCACATTCGATAGGGGTCTTTACACGGAAACACACGTAAAAGAAGGTTGTGTACTGATTGGTTGATGAAAATTATGCGTCCGGAAGCTCACAGGAAACTAACCCTGTAGTTCTCCCGGGAGCGACGGTCTGGTGCTCACTTAGGTCAGTGTCTAAAGGGCTTGGTCAAGCATCCTACTGTGGGTTGTAAGAAGAAACTGTAGACGATTTTGCTTTGTTGTACGTAGCTGAGAAGAATATCATGTAGCTGGTGGGGAACGAAGCCAGGAAGGAGGCAAGGGGCCCATATTTAGGTGCCCCGATGTCTGTATTTCTGTACCGTTCTTCCGTACTTTCTAATCATTCGCAATAGCCCCTAGATGTGCAGATAAAGCAAGGTTAGAGACAACATCTTTCCAGTGAGTCGATGAACAATCCCAGTCCTCTGTACGTGTGCCCTCTCCTGTGCTACAGTTTCAGCTGGAATATGGTTATCTGCAGCAACCGAGCTCACTAGAGAACAGAAAAGGAGGGGCGCCTGGGTGGCTCAGTCGGCTAAGCATCCAACTTCAGCTCAGGTCACGATCTCGCCGTTCGTGAGTTCGAACCCCGCATCTGGCTCTCTGCTTCAGATCCTCTGTGCACCCCCCCCACCCCCGCCCCGCCGCCACCTGTCCCTTCTCTGTTCACGCTGTCTCTCTCCAAAATAATCAAACGTTAAAAAAAAAAGAACAGAAAAGGAAATATGAACTGCCCCTAGACTTGGCTTACGACCAATGGACTCTCCATGGGACTCATGTGAGGGATTTGAGAAATACCACTTTGAGTATAATGTTCCTTATGCTTATAGTTTTCTGGGCAGTTGCTTAAAAATATAATTTCTTAGTGAAGAGTAGTACTGACTATACCTGAAGCCATATTATTGCCTTTGCCCATTCAACTACATCTAAATAAATCAAACTCCTAAGAGTGGTCTATAAAACCTGTGATTTAATCACTGCTTTACTTTACAACTCTTTACTTAATTACAAATTATTTCAAACAAATGGAAGAGGTCAGATGATAATAGACACCCTACCAGATACTGATCCATCATCAATCACATTTTGTCGTATTTGCTTCAGATTCTTTTAAGGAGATAAAATCATACAGTTAAACCTAGCCCGTCCTCTCCCCTCTCCCTCCCCCGATTCCCAGGTGTAGGACCCTCATGCTGGCGTATATCCCCCCTCCTGGCTTGATGCCTTTACTATTTCTGCAGGAAATCATGGAGAGCACATAGCATGGTTTGGGCATTTAAGTCCTTATACACCTGGTACCATTCTCTACATTTCCTTCTGCACATTTGTTTATTTTAGTAAGCAATGTTTTAATCCACTCTGCCAATCTCTGTCTTAAGCAGCATATGGAGACCATTTACATTTGAGGCAATTATTGATAAGTAAGGGATGGGGTTGCCATTTTATTTGTGTCTCCTCATTTCTCTTTCCTTACCTTCCGGTGGATTAGATGACACTGTTTAAGATTTCATCTTGATTATTCACAGTATATTTGAGTAGATGACTTCCTCCAGTTTCCGTGGAGGTTGTTCTGGGCATTACAACCCAAAACTCATCGCGGTGAGAGTGCCCACGTCTTCCCGCCTGGGGTGGACTGTAGGCGATCTTACTTCCCCTCAAGCCCCTCACTCTCCCCATCTGTGGAATCGACTCGTCATGAGTATTTCCTCTGTGTGCCCCGAGCACACCATCACGTGCCATTACAGTTTTTGCTTTAACCATCCAAGAGGACTTTTAGAAACTGCTGAGGAGGGGTGCCTGGGTGGCTTCATCAGTTGAGTGTCCAATTCTTGATTTCATCTCAGGTCACGATCTCACGGTTCATGAGTTTGAGCCCCACTTCGGGCTCTGCACTCACAGCGTGGAGCCTACTTGAGATTCCTCTCTCTCTCTCTCTGCCCCGCCCCTTCTCACACTTTCTCTCTCTCTCAAAAATGAATAAACTTGTAAAAAAAAATGGGGGGAAAGATTTAAATTATTAAAAAAAAACTGCTGAGGACTGATCCAGTCCATTCTACCACCCCTATGCTTGTCCTGTCTGTGCGCTTGGTTCCTTTCTGACATTATAAGGCCATCTTCTGTTTTCAATCTCTTTCTGCTTAGAAAACTTCCTTTAGCCATTCCTTAAGGACGGAATTGGTTTTCCTCTGTCAGCCTGTGCCTTTACTTCCCCGTCATCCTTGAACTATGTTTTCCGTGAGCAGAGAATTTATAGTGCATGGTTTTCTTTCAGTTGTTAGGAAGTTGCCAGTTCCTTCTGGCTCCCGTGGCTTGAGATGAGAAATCTGCTCCCATGGGCAGTGGTGTCCACCTATAAGTAATGTGTAATTTCTCTCTGGTCACTTGCAAGGTGTTCTTTTGTCTTGGGCTCCAAGGGTGTTGATGTTAGCTCTTTGGTGTTTTCCCAGGGGGGCCTCAGCTCTGTTCCTTTTGTTTCTATTTCTGTCTGTTGTCCAGATGGGGTCAATCTTATTGATGTTCCCTTAAGTTCTCTAATTCTACTCTCTTGTCATCTCTGCTCTGTTACTAAGCCCATCCACTAAGGGTGTTGTCTTTTTCTGGGTGGGGCGGGAGGTAATTGTATTTTTCGGTTATATATTTTCCATTTGTTTTTTTCTTTCTGATATCCCTTTGGGTCAGCATTTTGGATATTATATTATGAGCCTGAATCTTATTTCATGCATTGTCTTGTTAGCAAGCAGTTCCCCTGTTGAGGGGTATGCAGGACAAGGGCTGAGTGGGTGGGTGTGTTCACTTTCCCACGGGGCCCCTGACATGAGGGAGGATGGAGGGGGGAAAGCAGAGTGGGTGCCCCTGCCCCCACCGTTCCTTCATCTCATAGGAGCAGGTGCCGGCTCAGGCCGAGGTATCCAGCTGAACTGCTTGGACAGGGAATCCAAGTCTGACGCCCACTTTCCTGGCGACGGTGCAGTGTGGAATAGAAACTTCCCACGTGGCCCTACTGAACCCACAGCAGGGGCTGGTTCTGTTCTTGGTTCACTGGAGCAGCATCAGCATCACAAGACTGTTTTCTTGTTAGGCCACCCTCTTCTAGGTCATTTGGCTAGGTGGCCAGGCTTTCCCTGGTGCTGTATTTGTCCATGCCTGAGTCCAGCCTGGAGGAGGTGTCACGCCCTGTGCACAGTCTACAGGCAGTGGGCATAGAACCCAGGGGGTCAGGCCACCCTGCCGTTCATTCCTCGGAGCTGGAGGTCCCAGGACAGTCCACCCCTTCATCTCGCCTTTCCGTTTTCTGTGCTTGTTTGCCGTGTGCTAGCGTAAGGGGGAACCTGGGAGCTACGGGGCTGTTCTGCCCTAAAGGAGCTGTCAACAACGTTTCCCAAGATTTGTGGGCTTTATTATACATGGAGGCTTAGTTTGTTCAGTTTAAAAATCGGTGGTAGAGACTTAGTTTGTTCAGTTTAATAATCGGTGGTGGTCTGTTCTGTAGACACAGGGTTTTTTTGGTCTTTTTCCTATTCATAAATGTTTGCTCCCCCCTCCCAATTATTTCCTTTCATGAACAATGATGGAATGCACCTCCTAGTAACAGGTGTCCTAAATGCACGCCAAGACCTTCTTGGGAGTGACGCAGAGGGTGGAATTAGTGATGTGTAATGTCCCCTTTCTCTCTGTCCCTCTCTCTACTTGATGGTTTTGTGATTGCCTCTACTAAGTCTCTACGGCCCCTAACCAGAGGAAGTTGTATATCCACGCCCTAATTCCTATTTGGCAGGGAGGGATGGGGGTTGTCAAGAACCTTATAAATCCAGCCACTGAGCCAGGGGGCAGCTCAAGCCCAGGTTCTGACTTGGAGGTAACGTCAAATCCTTCTGGCTCCCTGCACACACAAGAGAGCCATGACGACTTTGTCAAACTCACTCACTAACCAGAAGGGACCACTGCCACCCAAGCCCTTGGTATAAAGCAGTGAGCCTACAAAGCCCCCACCTGGCAGCCACACTTGCCACATTATTTCCTTTACGCCAACTGAGCTCCCAGCTGCCTTAGCTTAGAGACCAGCAAGATGGTACTTGGGTCTTAATTAAAGCTTGTATCTCTCCCGTCTGCCGGTTTCTGGTCCACGGAGACGTGGATCTCGCTTAAAACTAGCTATGTCTCTTCTATTTTCTCCATGTATGTTTCATCTACTGTTGCCGTGTTCGAAGCAGAGGGTGGGTTTGGGAGAGGAGACTCAAAGCATGAAGTTAGAGAGCCCTCCTTCCCCCAAATTCCCATCCTACCTATCTCGTGTGGGAGTCTCCACTGCGCTCCCGGCACGTCTACACCTGTGCCTACTGGTCAGTTCCTGACCGTGCCATACTTTCTTCCCTTGTGCTTCTCATTGGTTCCCTCGGTCTCAACTTAATTCAAAGATCTTCTTTGAATACCAGTCTAAATTAGGTACCTTCCTATTACATTCAACGTAAGATCCTTGTTGTTTCTTTCATATCCCGTTATAACTTGTATTATTTTCTCTGTTCACTTGTTGCTAGTTAAATGTCTCATCCCTTAGGGTAGGAGCTTCATGATGATAGGGGACATGGCTCTCTAGAGCAATTAGAGGCTCACGTGGGGCTGGCACACGATTTGCACTCAATACATACTTGCTGCACAAATATGGAGTGGGCTACAATGGACCATCACAAACCCATTACAATAATTTGTCTTTAATCATCATTACTAGTAATTTTGATTAAAATGTGCTCTACATACAATGTGTTTTTTTTAATTTTTTTAACATTTATTTATTTTTGAGAGAGAGAAAGAGAGACAGAGCAGGACTGGGAAGGGGCAGAGAGGGAGACACAGAATCTAAAGCAGGCTCCAGGCTCTGAGCTATCAGCACAGAGCCTGACGCGGGGCTTGAACCCATGAACCGTGAGATCATGACCTGAGCCGAAGTTGGATGCTTCACTGACTGAGCCACCCAGTGCCCCTAGTTTACTTTTTTCTTTAGGACGAGCCAGGGTGGCAATAAACAAAACATTGCTTGTTCTTTTAAAACTCAATGATGACTTTATTAGGTCATTAACAATGCCAACACGGAAGGGCAAAAATTGTGTGGTGTCGCCCTCCACCTCCCGTGCTTTAGTTTAACCCCCTGTAATTTCTAGGAGCCTTATTTCCACCCGAAGGAAGCACAGGATAACTTAACAATGATTACTGATATCCTGTCCGCTTACTTGCCTTTGAAACACATGCATAGTATCTTCAAAGATGAACCTCCCTTAAATATACTGCATTCGGTAAGTTTTCAACTTTGTTTTGCATGTTGTCAGGGACAGTGCTGCTGGAGACAGGGGCCCACCACTGCACAGCAGAGCGATGGCTCCCAGCCCTGTCCTGCCACCCCGAGAGAGCCTGGGTAGCTCGGAGACAGGTGCCACCAAGCCCTATTCCATCCATGATGCTTTAGATCTCCGTATCAGGGTCTGCAGCCTGACATCGCTCACAGAGACGGGCACCGAGTCGTTGGCTTTCCCGTGTCCCCCGCGGTGAGGGGCACCGTTTCACACGGTGTGGCGGGACTCACCGGCTGGGTAGTCTCCAGAAAACCCACCGCACAAATGCACGGCCAACTGACCCCTGGGTGCTTGCTTTTGAACTTTTAGAACATGAGAAAATGGTACTGAAGCCGAATCTGCAAATACAAGTGGAGAGTGAAATTGGTTCTACAGAATCCGAATAGCACACTCTTCCTTCCTGCTAAGACCTAGTGGCTATGAACCATTCCTGCCTATTGACCATGAGATAAAGTCTCAGCTCCATCACCAGCATTCAAAGAGCCAACCTGTCTCTGTCTCAAAAATAAATAAACTTAAGAAAAAAAAAATTAAAAAAAAAAAAGGGGCATCTGGGTGGCTCAGTCGGTTGAGCGTCCGACTTCGGCTCAGGTCACGATCTCGCGGTCCGTGAGTTCGAGCCCTGCATCGGGCTCTGGGCTGACGGCTCGGAGCCTGGAGCCTGCTTCCGATTCTGTGTCTCCCTCTCTCTCTGCCCCTCCCCCGTTCATGCTCTGTCTCTCTCTGTCTCAAAAATAAATAAACTTAAGAAAAAAAATTTTTTTAAAAAAACAAAGAGCCAACCTGTTTTTTCTCCACGAAATCATTTTTCTAGGAATAAGACTGGCCTGCCCGGTTTACCAAGACAGGCTGCGAGAGGTCCCCCTACCCCGCCACCGCCCTTTACTCAAATCATGCCCATGGCTTGTAATAACCAGAACCCCTTTCCTTATCTCTCAAAACCCTCCTCCGTCCTCAGAGTGAAGTCCGATCGCTTCTCCTCCAAGCGACCTTCCCTGACCCCCACAGCCCGTGCTCATCTCCTGGACCCTCGCGTGGACAGCTCGGAAGGTCTGTCCCGAAATAGGACAGTGAACACACACGCTGATATGTAACCAGAAAGTGGCACAATTAAGCAAGAAGGGCCCCAGGCTGAGATTTCAGATTCCCGCTGTGGGAGCCATCCCATATTAGCACCGAGGTGCGGTCGTGTCCTTGCAGGGCCCGCAGAAGCGACAGTCCCCAACCCTCTTGTGATCAGTTAGATCCACAGGACTAATTCCGGCCAGGGGACTCTGAGCGGAGGTGAAAACTCCCCTCTGCGAGGAGGCAATGACCCCGTGCATATGTAGCCAGGCAGCTTCCCGTCCCCCAGGAGTGAGCAACCACACGGTGAGACGACAGAGCAGCAAAGTGAAACTGGCTGAGGCCCGAGTCACCGTGCGGCCCACAGAAGACTTGGACGGAGTGAAGGAGCTTTGTTAGGCTAAACTACTTTTGTGGCAATGATGTGTAACCACATCAGCGATGCCTCAGGTTCCAGTCCTGCATCAGCCATTAACTGGAACCTTGGACCAGCCTCTGACTGAGGAGTCCAGATCCCCACGGGAGGCCAGCTCTGTTTCCTGACGGCACAGCACTCCTGGTGCACCCACAGTGTCCTCACCCGCTCTCCCAGGAAAGAGCGTAGGGATTGTTCTCAGCTCCTCATCATTACAAACACTGCTGCGGTGGGCACCCTTGCGAGCTTGGAAATAAGGGTCTTTACAATAAGAAGGATGGGATCTCAGGGCGCCTGGGTGGCTCAGTCAGTTAAGCGTCTGGCTTCAGCTCGGGTCATGATCTCGCAGTTCGAGCCCTGCGTCCAGCTCTGTGCTGACAGCTCAGAGCCTGGAGCCTGCTTTGGATTCAGTGTCTCCCTCTCTGTCTGCCCCTCCCCTGCATGCACTCTCTCTGTCTCTGTTTCTCTCTTTCAAAAATAAAAATAAACATTAAAAAATTAAAAAAAAAAGGATGGGACCTCAATCTGGCGTGATCACTGCTGGAAAGTTTGCACGACATCGTGAATGCAGTTAATGCCACTGAGTTGTACATTTTAAGATTCGAAAATGGTAAATTTTATGTCATATGTGAGGTGACTGAGATGCTTGAAAACAATTTTTTCTCTTAAGGAGTTCAGTTTTGTTTGCACTAGTGATTTGCTTAGTCAACCCCTTCCTTGGTAAAGAACACAAAAGTAAACCAGCCCAGATTTTGCCAAATTAGCGACGTGCCGTCTGATGAAGCTTTAGAACATAGCTTGAAAATCATTAACTGGACTAGGAGTCCAGCCTGATTCTACCATTATCGCCAGAAAGGACCTCAGTGACTTTTTAAAAAAAGAAATAATTCATTTATTTTCCTGAGAAGTAGGTGTGATATAGAGCAGTGTTTTATTTCCCCACACTGAAAATTTTCAGTTCTTCCAGAGACTATAGTGGCAATCACTTTAAGATAAGCAGATTCTTTAAGTCCAAAGTCACATTTGACCTACGCATATTGGCCGTCGATATCATATTTGGATATAAGTTTGGGGGGAGCTGGGGCACCTGCGTGGCTCAGTCGGTTGAGCGTCCGGCTTCGGCTCAGGTCGTGTTCTCCTGGTTTGTGGGTTTGAGCCCCGCATCGGGCTCTGTGCTGACAGCTCGGAGCCTGGAGCCCGCTTCCGATTCTGTGTCTCCCTCTCTCTCTGCCCCTCCTCCACGCACGCTCTTTCTCTCCCTCTCAAAAATAAATAAAACGTCACAAAATTTAAAAAAATAAATTTCTGCGGAATTAACATACTGGAGTCAATAGAAGTGTGTGCCCTAACTATGCCGGCCATGCTGATGAGCTGACCATGTATCTGGGTTTTCGGAAGGAGGGGGCCGAGGGCGATTGCCAGAATGGACGAAAGAGGCTGTTCCAAAATGTCAGAAGCATGCGTGCCTGCAACACAGAGCCAGGGAAAGGGGCAGCTGGGAATACAAGAGTTGGCATCTACAAGGGGTAGAGATGAAGAAACACCGCAGCAAAAGAAATGGGCACTACTCAGTGTCACTTTGCTAAATTCAGCCGGCACGGTTTCAACATCTAATTAAGACAGCAAAACCTGGAGAATGGACTTTGTCATATGCATCTTTTATGGAATTTAGAAATAATAATTCGGTATGCTGAATTAACTGCACACGATCAATGAAAAAGGCGCCCATATATTTTCAGGAGTGCCACATCGTCAGACCAATACAACTGAATTATGACTGGGGATTTTATTAGTCAAGGAAAATGGCGGCAGGGAGGCATTCGCTTAATCGCAGCTGCATGGTTTATTTAAAGCAGGGAGACGGAACAGAGCACCGGCTTCCAAAATTGCCTATTCTGTCCCCGGTGCAAATGTCAAAACAATTCACACAGCCCTACCGTTGAGTAGGTGAGCTGATGGCATACACTTTCCGGAGAAAACACACACTGACTCCTTTGACTCTCTCATTCACAGCAACTTCTAAACACATGCTGAAAACAGTCGCGCACAGGTGAGCACACTCTTTTACCCCCACAGACCCTGGATCCTGGCCCGCGCGTGCACACACACGTGCACACATGCACACGCACACACACGCACACAGCAGGGCCTGTGCTCTGCAGCCACGTGCTTGGAATTTACATCTTGCCTCTCCAGGATCTGTCAGTGCCGTTGAAAGAAACTGCCAATTGACTGCTTTTCTTTTTAAAATGTTTTCTTACTTATTTTTACAGAGAGAGTGTGAGCAGGGGAGGGGCAGAGAGACAGGGAGAGACAGAATCCCAAGCAGGCTCCGCACCATCAGCGCAGTGCCGGACGCGGGGCTCCAACTCACAAACCGTGAGACCATGACCTGAGTCAATGTCAGACACTCAGCCAACTGAGCCGCCAGGCACCCCGTTGAGTTGCCCTGGTATCAGTTGTTTGGAATGATTTGGAATGATCTCTTTCATAGCACAGAGCATCAATGGATCATACTTAAAGTTACCAATGATTATCTGGAACAATCTTCCCTTCCTCTTGGCTGTGCGGCGACTGAGAGATGAACTCATTGTGCTCGGTCTTCATGTGAAACACGAGAGCGTTGGGCTCTATCCCCTCCATGGCCTCTTCTGGTAAGAACTGCCACGTGATCTCAGAACACGATTCAACTAACCCAAGGCTGTAGCTGGGGAGTCTTAGTTCCAAGGTTCCTGGTAGATACAGGCTCTAACTCCAGGCTCCTCGCACACAAGCAGTCCCACCGGAAGATGATTCTGGAGACACCACGAGGAAGTATCAGCCCCACTCCTCAAGAAACAGACCCCACTTTGGTAATAAATGTGAAAAGAAAATGTCTGTGAGAGGGGAAATGCAGGGGGGCCCTGAAAACTTCCAGACCACCACTGGAGTCTGATCCCAGTGAAGGAGCGAGGGAGAGAAGCCTGGGGGCCTTTAGCGTCTACAGACGTCCTTCCCGGAGTCCGTGACTGGTGGCTGGCCATCGGTGCGGCCCCAGGCCCAGGCAGGCCTCCCTGACCAGCCCCGAGGCTGTCCTTACTGGCTGGGAGGAGGGGCCGTGACCTCCACACAAGTGCAGTAGGATTCCAAACCACAGCAGGGGGCCCTGTCGGCGATGCCCCCTGTAGCTGGAGGTGGGCCAGGGCTTTCTCCTGGCTATTGCACGACCTACAGAAGGGCAGGTGCACTTAGTCTGATCGCCAGCACGGGTGTGGGGGACTGACTCAGAGACACACCCCGGAGCATCGCATCCTGGGCTGAGGGCCAGGGGTACCAATCTGCAAGTCCCCTGGTCAGCTATTTAGGGTTGCCAGCAGGGGCGTGAGTTCCAGGGCACATCCAGCCTCCCACACACCCAGAGTCCAGTCGACACAGGTGCTTGCGGCCGGAAATTCGGGACAGAAACGGCCAACGAGATACGGGTGGGGCACCATTGGTAGGTAGACAATGGAGACCCACCTGGCCCCACTCTACATCCCTCCCTCCAGCATCAAGGCCACTTACAAGGACCTTCTAAAGACAGAGCACAGTCAGGATTTGCTCTATGTGGCAGCTTTAACAAAGTGAAAATACTGTGGACCCTCACACACCCCCAGCTGCTCACTCTTTCAACAAGATACAGACACCATGGGACAGTCGCCTTTCTTTGCAGCCAAGGAGTTGCATTTATTCTGATCAGTACCCACACAAGATTTTAATAGCCCTTTTCCCTTTCTTTATGACATGCATTGAGAAGACTACTTTTATTATTCATTAAAAAAAATTTTTTTAATGCTTACTTATTTTTGAGAGACAGAGAGACAGAAGACAAGCAGGGGAGGTACAGAGAGAGAGGGAGACACAGAATCCCAAGCAGGCTCCAGGCTCCAGCTGTCAGCACAGAGCCTAATGCGGGGCTTGAACCCACGAACTGTGAGATCGTGGTCTGAGCCGAAGTCAGACACTTAACCGAATGAGCCACCCAGGCGTTCCAAAAACTATTTTCGTTATTTTTAAAGATTTGATTAAGTAATCTCTATACCTAACACGGGGCTTGAACTTACAACCCAGAGATCAAGAGTTGCATGCTCTATTGACTGAGCCAGCCAGGTGCCCCAAGAGGACTATTTAAAAGTTAAATAACAGGGCTTGGGAAAACTCAATACACCCGGGGTGAGAAAGCAAGGTACGGGCCAGTAGAGTTTCAAACAGAAGCAGAGCCAGCATCGCAGTAAGCCAGCGTCCCCAGCCAGCGTGGGACACACTGTAGGCACCGGTCACAGGTACAACGACATAAGCCTCCCGCTGAAGAACAGATTCTGGACCACAGGATGTCTACAACAGCTTCTAATTGGCGGGCATTATTTGCCAAAAGCCATCTTGGATTACCTCACAGTTAGCCTAGGGTTGTATCATCAACGTGTTTAATTTTTTTTAATGTTTATTTATTTTTGAGAGAGAGAGAGAGAGAGAGAGCACGAGAAGGGCAGAGAGAGGAGGAGACACAGAATCCGAAGCAGGCTCCGGGCTCCGAGCTGTCAGCACAGAGCCGGACGCGGGGCTTGAACCCACGGACCGCGAGATCACAACCTGAGCCAAAGTCGGACGCCTAACCGACTGAGCCACCCAGGCTCCCCACCAAGTGGTTTTCAATACATGGCTGAAAGTGCCAAAGCAATCAAATGGCAAGTTCGGCTAGACGGACTCGTAAAGAGGGCTCCGTGTACCTGCACAGGTAGGAAGGTCAGGAAGGCACAGCTCCTGGGAGCATGGAGCTTCCAAACCACGTGCTGACAGCTGCTGGCATCTTCCTCATGGTATGCATCCTGGAGCGTTCCAGAACTGCCCTGGATGCCAGGGTGATACACATGTGGTTGTTAACGAGTGTTGTGTAGAAACAACAACAGCTTTACCGAGTGCCCACCGATCGTTCAGTGGGTGTCCGATGAATACTAACGAATGTTAATACTAAATTAATTACGGAAGTGCTACCTGTGCGCCACGGGAAAAGCTTCATTACCCTGCATGCACTCTCAGTCCTCCTTCCAGACTGAGGAGAATGATCTACAACAGGTCAGTTCACTGCTTCCTCAGATCCAGGGCTAAAGGTGAGGCGGCCAGCATTTCTGCCACACGTTACAAATGTCCCTGCCTTTTGCTCCCGCCTCCCTCTGCTGTAAAGACGGGATGTGAGTGTGCATCGCATGGGGTTCGACCAAAACCACCCCACTTTTCTGAAAGAGATTACTACAGATATGCATCTCAACCAGTAGACGTACGAGGCACAAATGTAACTTTTTTGTTGTGGGTGTTCGGCAGCCGGCTTGGTACCGTGGGAAGGACAGCTGGAGATCTGTAAACATTCAATCGTAATATCAGAAACGAGGGATCGCCACCTTAATCTGATGTATCTATCAACTCAAGCATGGGTGGCCTACTCTGGAACAAGTTGGCAGGAACCCGAGTGTTACTCGCAGATGCCCCGCCCCCCTCCTTAGCTCTCAAATATCAGCACCGGTGTGCTTTTCCGTTCCTCACTGAACTTGTGAAAAGAGCAAAATATACAACTGTTGAACAAGGAAACTGTAGCTGAATGAAGCAAATGATGTGCGGCTGAGGTTAACTTTGCAAAACCTACATCACATTCGACGTGCGGATTTCCTCATTTCTGAGAGGAAGGAAGTTGGAAATCATCGCCTAATTGTTCCGCTTCTACTTTTGAGAACTCCCCGGTCACACTCGTCTGGGGTGGGCAGTGTTTGCTCTGACCTGAGGGCCATCAGAAGATGGGGGACCGGGGACCGGGAAGGCGGCAATGATCCTGTTAGACTAGCAAGGACAGAGCCTGCTGGTGTCCGGAGAGAAGGGAGGAGGGGAAGGTGAGGAGGGGGCAGCTGTGGAGGCGAGGAGAGAATCAGGAAGCTTCTGCTCATGTCCCTCTTCCCTGCTTCCTTGAGCCTGACATAGTGGGATCTATTGCATGGTAATGCCCAACCGGGACTGAAACACGGAGCACTGATAAACACTGACGGATCCGTAAGCTCCAAATTTTAGTGTCAAAAAAGTATGACATATTGGCAGAGCTGGCCACAGGACATTGCATTATCTAGCCTGCATATTCATCATGAAAAAGGAGTGATGGGAGTTGCAGCAGGCTGCTTCTCAAATGACTCCCAACGATCCCACTGGAAGTGCCATGCTGATTACGAAACGGCAGGACGCTTCGCGAGACTGTAGCCTGCAGTTCTGTGGAAACAGAAGAGCTTTTCTAATGTTACCTAATAAACGCGGTTATTTAGCTGGAGGGATTTCTGAGCAGCGTGGAAGGTACCACCTGGGTTTTCTTGCTACTTACAGTATGAGAGAAGAGAGATACATTGAGTGGATGATTGTTAAACAAGAAGGGAATAGGGAAACTGAGACAGAAAACACGTGGCCTTCTGGGTTCAGCCGCAAACTGTGAAGGGCTCAGAAGCCATTGCTCCCAGCCTCACAGCAAGAAAACACCTGAATGAGTGGAAATCAGTGATGATTCTCGGACCCAGAAGAGAGGGGAGGTCCCAGGGCACACACAGCTCCCCAGGGGCCTGCGCAAGAAGGGTAGATCTGCTAACCCAGAGCAGAAACCCTGGGACAGGAACAGGGAGGAACAGGTCAGCGGTCATTTTTGATGAACCGCTAGAGGCTGAGAGCGGACTAGCGCCAGGGCGAGGAAGTCCGCGGGCCACACTCACGGGATGCCCACCCTTGTGGATTCCACGTCCAGAAATGATGGAAATGACAGACTGTCTCTGAGTTATTTTTTTTTTAATTTTTTTTTTCAACATTTATTTTTGGGACAGAGAGAGACAGAGCATGAACGGGGGAGGGGCAGAGAGAGAGGGAGACACAGAATCAGAAACAGGCTCCAGGCTCCGAGCCATCAGCCCAGAGCCCGACGCGGGGCTCGAACTCCCGGACCGCGAGATCGTGACCTGGCTGAAGTCGGACGCTTAACCGACTGCGCCACCCAGGCGCCCCTGTCTCTGAGTTATTAACCACTCCCAATGTCAGCTCCCAATGTTCCAGGCGGTCAGCGACACCTGTCATTTGCTGAATGCCTGTTCCTGTGCCTAAGCACCTTCTACGCATCAATACTTCGGGGTCTCAGGGCCGTCACCGGAATTTGGCACTCTAGTGCCTCCCTCCCAGCCATAAAACCACCAAGAGAGAACCTCCCCAAGGACGTTTGCCAGGCAGGGCAAAGCCAAGACTCCGTACGACACGTGCCTTCACCACCACGCCCCGTCCACTGCCACACACACGGATGCCCAGCACATGCCTCCCCATCCCTGGGACCGAAACCTCACGAGTTCGTCTTTGAACTTCTTCACGGGGCAAAAACCATGAAAGGGGATAACGGACTCTACCACATGGGCCTTATTCCTATTTGGGGACTCGGCCGAAGCGATGAGCCCCAGTAACACCTGAGAGCGAAATCCTTTTCTTCTTAAAGGGGCACCGCAAAGGGATGTGCTTCTTTCTGTTGGGAACCCAACACGAGGGAAGGAGTGAGTTCTGGGCTGGCTCTCCCAGCAGAAGCCAACTCCTTCCCTCACTTTGTAGATGATGAAACTAAGGTTGTGGCGCCGGGAAACAGAAACTGAATTATGCCACTTGATTTTCCTTCCAGAATATTCAAACCGCAATATCTCCACCTGGATAAGTCCAGAAAAACCAACCAACCAACCAAACAAACCGACCAAGATTTGGCTAAATGCTACAGCCGGGCGCCAATGGGTTCCGGGTCCACTATTCAGACTTGAGAGTCTGTAAAATGTTGCAATGCGGTCTTCGTGGTACAGCTGTTCTTTCCGGGTTTGTTTTTCCTAGTTCCCAAGGGTCAGTTTTCCACCTCTACCCCAACGCTGCCTAATTAGATCATGACTTCACAGGCGCCAAAGGAAAAGAGAGCGAGCAAGCGCGACAGCCAGGGCCAGAGAGACAGGAACCCCAGGCACGCTGCAAACACTCGGGTCGGGCTGCAGAAAGGCGTGGGCGCCCAGGGCCGCCTTCCCCCGACCCGGCCCGGGGCCAGCGGACCCAGACGCACGCGGCGGCGGGGACCGAGCCGGGCGGCCCGGAGCCCGCCCCTCCGTTCCCGGCCTTCGCCCGAGCGGGGGCGCCCGGCGGAGCCTCGCGTGCCCCCTCCCGACCATCCCGGGGAGCCTGGGCGGCGGGAGCGGGCGCCGGCCCTCGGAGGTGCCGGGTGCGCACGGAGGCCGGCGGCGTGCGGAAGGCGCCCCCGCGAGGTGCCCGCCGCCGAGGCTCCGCCCGGGGGGGAGGGGGCGTCAGGGCGCGCGGCGGCCACGCTCCCGCGGTCCCACCCGCCGGACACGTACCTCCGCGCCCGTCCTCGGAGCGCCCGTGGGTCCGCGCGGCCTCCCGGTCTTGAGCCGAGGACCGCCGCCCGGGAAGGCAGCGCCGCGCGTAACGTCCCCGCAGCCGCCGGCCTCGCTCCCTCTCGGGTCCCGGCAGCGGCTTCTTCCGTGCGGCGCGCAGCCCCGCGGACACCTGCGGCCCGCCGACTCGCCGCCCGCGCCCGACGCGGCTGGAGGGCAGGACCCCCTCGGCTCCCGGAGACGCGCTCCGCGCCGCCCCCCTGCGCCCGGGAAGTTTGCAAGGTAGAGCGGCGGGCCCCCAACTTCCTCCGGACATGAATCAAACGGCGGGAGCCTCCAATAACGTCAGGTGTCCCCCGGGGAAAGGCCACAAGGTAAGGGACCGCGAAGGGGGGCGCTCGGGCGGGACGCGGGGCGCGGGGGGAGGCCGGGCGAGCGGACCCCCGCGGGCTTGCGGATCCCGGGCCTCGGGGTCCCTCCGCATCCCGGCCGCGGGGCGGGGTCCTGGCGTCTAGGGGGCCGCCGGGGGCGGGGGTTGCGAGAACAGGTGGCGCGTCCCGGAGCGGAGCCCACAGTGGGGCCGGCGCACCTGCCCGGGCTTCCCGGGGCACGGAGAGCCTGGGGCGCTGGCTCCGGGTGCGGCGGCTCGCGGGCACATGCAGATTTCCCCCCCAGATCGCAGAGTTCTCCGGGGGTCAGGGAAGGTCAGCGGTGGGAGGCAGGGCCTCGGGGGTCAGCGTGTGACCCTGGGGCAGAGCGCTTCCGGGCGGCGCTTTGGGCTCCGAGGGGCGCGCGCTCTCCTAGGTGTCACGGACACGTGCTTAATTAACTTTAACGGGCCACGCGTGCCTGGAAAGATTTCCAGGAAATCACCTGGCGTTCGGAGAAGGGAGAACAAGCAGCGGTGAGAAATTGCTGCAGAGGCTCCCTCGTCGCGCAGAGTGTGCAGGGACCAGACGTGGGAAGGGTGTGCTTGCCCGCGCGGAGAGACAGACGGCCACAGAGGCCCCCTGCTCCACCCTGTGTGTGCGGCACAGCCCCTGCGTGGCCACGGCCAGCGCGACTCTTCGCGTACTCGCCGGAGGCTCGCCTTAGGTCGCAGTTAGTTTGCAAGGAAGATTCCTTACTGTGCTCTGGTGTTTTGTCTCCTGTTTGTTACACCTGTTTGGGCAGCACGTTAGTAGAAGACGGTGGTATTTGTTGGAAACTGCACATGTGAGGAGTTGGGTTCGTTTGGTGGATGAAGGAACCCCTGGTCTGTTGAGTTATGTGCGATGAGGAGTGAGACCGAATGCCTTTCCATCAATCGCGCCATAGCCAGCGTTTTGTACCCCAGGCAGATCTGGGTGCGGTATTTCAATCAGCGGGCCATACCTCTGATCTCCATGCTCATTAACGATGATTCGAGCAGTTACACTTTTCACATTTACTTTATTTAATATCAATAGGAAATGTCTCTTTAATACGTAGTAGCTGATATTAGAAGATTGTAAGTGAAAAATCATCAAGTTTCTCGCACCGGTGAGTATGTGGTAGAGACATCTGTGGAGTTCGGAAGATCATTCGGTAATTTCTTTTAAAAGATGCCTTTGGTTCCAGTGTGAAAGTGGCTTCTTGGCAGAATTGGACTGCAAGGTACTGACACCAATAAAATGTTCTGGGAAGTGTTCAACACTGGGAAGTGGGCAACCATTCCGGATGTAGTAGGAGACCTATTCGTCACAAGGGAGCACCTAGCGGTCCGTTGAGTTCCGCTGATTCAGTGAACAGTCATTGTCAGCCGCTCGCTTAACAAACTGGGTCAACTCCGATTGAGTTCCGAGAACGCCGAATAGAGATTTAGAGATTGCCTTCACCCTCTGGAGTGAAGCCGTTGTCATACCTGCTCCTCGTGCTTTGACCTTTCTGGTGGTCCCCATGGCCTACTGTCCATCTGCCGGGAGGAGAAAATTCCAACTCCCTTCCGGGTCCCTTCCTCAAAGGAGAATCCACTGAAGTTGTCATCTGCCCGAGAAGTATGCAGGTGTATGGTGTGTGGTTGTGGACGAAGGTTGCTGCCGTGATGGGGCAGCGCTGGAGGCAGAATTAACCGGGTGACGAGCGAGTGAGTGTGGAGTGAACGAGGCACACGCACGGAGCAGGGGGTCGACAGTCAACCAGAAAGTAAGACGGGTCACGTGGGACTTAGGCTGCCATGGTTTCTGCCTAAATGCAAAACTGGATAATATCAGTGCGTTTTATGAGAAGTTTGAAATATGCTTGTTTCCATTTTACCTGCTGTCCTGAGGGTCCCATGTGGGAGGCTTTCCGGGAAGAAGGGCCTCACCCTCTCCGCAGAACTCACTTTTGTGTTGATTCACTCCCAGCTATTCCGATTGGACACATTGTTATGGTTTGTTCTTGGGAGGCATTTGTCGTCTTTGTCTTGTAAGGTCCCTGCTCAGTGGCTGGGTTTAGCCTTCACTTCTGTTTCCTTGTTCCTGATTATGTCGGGGGAGGGGGGGGATGCCAGTGACTCATGGCTGCTAAGGATCACAGTGGTAACCATGACAGTTACCTCCTGAGCACACCGCTCCAGGAGGCATGGTCACACGGGGCTGGGGAATTAAAATGTCCCTGTGGGATTATGCACTTGTACCTGCCATGTGGGTCTGGTGTTGGGCACCGTGACTGGTATTCACCAAATACTGGTCAAGCAAGCACTGGCCAACAGCTTGGGCTGTTGTGTAGACTTGAGACGTGACCAGCCATTGGAAGCTGTCCAATGGCTGGTCGAGCAGCCCACATTGAGTGTTTCCATGGTGGCAGCCTCTGTGTCCCCAGGGGCTTGCTGGAGGGTGACACTTTCTGGAAATTTATGAAGTGTTTTCTTCTTTCTTTCTAGATACAAAATGGTATACATTTTATGATACCGAATTACATAGAAATATCTGAAAAGATAGTCAGGAAATATACCAAACTATTAAGCATGATTAACTCGGAATTAGAAGGAATGACTCATATTTTTGCTGTATTTTCCACTTAAGTTTTCTATAGTCATGATGTATTGTGAGGTGTTTTTTTTTTTTTTGAGTGCTTAATGGGTATATTTTGTGATAACATTACTAAACAATATGAACGTTTAAAATTTTGGTTTTGAAAACTTATGTACCATTGTACAAAGATTTATCAAAATCCAATATAACCTCTATAAAAAGAGCCACGGCTTTATTATTTACATAAAATGCTTGCGTTTCTTATTCTCAAAGACACTAAAGTCTTCCCTGGTAAAGGCACTGGTGACTCAGTGTCGCAGAACGGACAGTTTAAACTTCGATATGCCGTAGTTCACGTATTCCCGAATTATTCTTTAATTTGTTGTCTTCTTAAAAAAAGATCGTCATTAAATCTTTTCCACAGTTGTAGCTTATTACCTTCACCGGCACTTAAACTTTTCTTCATTGCCTTTTGAAACGTACAAGTGATGGGGCATAAAAGCTATTCCTGCTGATACAGGGTGAGTTAAAATTTTAAGGTCAGGCCTATTTTGAGGAAAATAAACTCGTATTTAAAACACTCGTTTACTGATACACGAGACCCAGTGTGGTATTTAAAGCTCTCATCTCGACTGTTTCACGAGAGGCATGTTTATAACTGTTGCGGGAGGTCAGCGACAGGACGGGACCTCAGGTTGACCCTGGAGCCAGACTCCCTGCCGGGTCCTCCGAATGTGCCCACCGTTCCCACAGGTGGTTCCGAGGTCTCAGCCTCGAGAGAGTGAGGTGTCCTTGAGACCGTCCAGGTGGCACAGGTGACCCCGCCTCGTTAAGGCTCCTGTAAACCTGTGGGATTCCGGCAGGAGGGTGTGGAGATCTGCAATCTGGTGGCCCCACCACAGATTGGTGTGGACCCTCTCTCCCTGCCCTCCGGGTGTGGGGACAGGGGGCGGTCCCACCTGACACCCCCGAAGCCCCCAGGGTTTCCAGCTAACGATAATCCAAGTGTTTGAATTTCATTTCCTGTTCCCTACTTACATTTCCTTTCTATTTCTAGTGCTTAACTCACTCAGGGATAGTGAAGATTCGGCCGGTAGGCTCAGTGTGGCTTGGGTCTCTGTCATTTTTCCTTTAGGATATTCAAAAAATAAAGCCTCTAAACTGAGCCATTTTAGTTCAGTAGGAGGGCGTTTTTGTGAAAGAATACCGGCTAGACCCTCCTGCATTTTTATTTTGCCTTCATTCTAAAAGCTGTTTTTTTTCTGGTCAGAGAATCCTGGGATGGTAAGATTTCGGTTTCTCTTTCAGTGCTTGAAAGAGCTTTCCACTGAATTCTGGTCTTGAATTTTTTTTTTCCCCCTCCTCAGAAGTGGATAGCCATTTGATTCATTGTCCCTTGAATGCAATGCACCACTTTTCTCTGTGTCCTTTCGAGATTTTCTCTTTGGTTTGTAGTATTTGGGTGTCAGACGCCTGGACATGGTTTTCTTCCTATTTATCTAGTTAGGGCTTCATAGATCCTCTTGAATCTTCACGTTCAGAGCATCTGGTGAAATGAGGTGTTTCTTCCCTCCTGTCCCTGGGCTGCTGGAGCGACAGTTATTCATATGTCAGACACTTTGTGTGATGCTGCGGGTCTCAGAGACGGTTCCTGCTTTTATACCCGTTTCCTCTGTCTTCTTTGCATTCACTGGTTTCTGCTGCTCTGTTCTCACATTCAAGCCACGCTTCCCCCTGGCTTCTCCATCCTTACGGTTGGCACGCCCAGCGGTTTATTTCGGATGTTGTATTTTTAATTCTGGAAATTTTACTTTGTCCTTTCTTCTGGTTTTTCCAGCTTAGAGTGCTACCCTTTCATTCACCATAAGTACTTTTTCCCTGTAAGTAACGGGCCTCATTGCGACATGCTAAAATCCCTGTCTTCTGATTCTGACATCTGGGCCACCTTGGGACTGGTCTGGGTTGATCGCACTACTTTCTTGAGGGGCGCCCGGGTGGCTCAGTCGGTTGGGCGTCCGGCTCTTGGTTTCGGCTCATGTCCTGGTCTGGCGGTTGTGAGATCAAGCCCCGTGTCCAGCTGTGCGCCGAACTCAGAGCCTGCTTGGGATTCTGCCTCTCCGTCTCTCTCTGCCCCTCCCCTACTTGCTCACTCTCTCTCTCAAAATAAATAAACATTTAAGAAAAAGGACGGGTCACATTTTCCTACTTCTTTGTATGTTGACTGATCTTGAATTTTCTCCGTTGTGAATTCGAGTGGAGGGATTCTGTTATGTTTCTCTGAAGAGTGTCTGTTGATTAATTTTTAGTGAGCCGCTAAGTGGGGGAGCAGCTTCCATGTAAGTTGTGTTCTTTGATCGTTATCTAGGCTGCCTGGACCCTCCCCAATCCCGCACGGCTCAGGGGCCACCAGAGATTTGGGCGCCGCTTGAACACAGAATTTCTGGCTCTCTTACTGATTTTCTTTCTTTTCAAAAATTTTTTTAAAGTTTATTGATTCTCAAGAGAGAGAGAGAGTGCGAGTGATCATGAGTGGGGGGAGGGGCAGAGAGTGAGGGAGACACAGGATCCGAAGCAGCTCCAGGCTCCGAGCCGTCAGCACAGAGCCCGACACGGGGCTCGAACCTGAGAACCGCAAGATCATGACCTGAGCCGAAGTCAGACGCTTAACTGATTGAGCCACTCAGGTACTCCCCATCCCCGATTTTCTTATTTTTAGACGTTCCCCCTCTCACTTTCCACCTGTGGCACGTGCCTCAAACTCTGCCCTCTCCAGAATCTGCTAATTTGGGTTGTTTTCCCAGCTGTCAGATTGCTTGTTCTGTGTTTCGCCCAGAGATATACTTATGTGTGTCATAGCTGCTTTGACACGACTGTGACCCGGCCGTCCCGGGGAGTGGGACCCCGCTCATCTTTTCCATTAGTCAATTCAATGCCCAGGCTTTAGAATCAGTAGTTTGGGGACTTTGCTTACTGTGGCCCTGGAACCAGTGACAGAGAAGTTTCTAGAATGACAGGGCAGTCACTAGACTTACTCCTCACTTTATTTTCTCAAATCTTTAGTTGGACACGTGTTACCCCTCTGCACTTTGAGACCGCATCCAGGAAGGAATGGTCAGCCCAGGTCGCGCCTTCCATCGGTGCTTCAGCCTTCCTCCCCCCTGCCCTCTCCAGGATGTTGTTACACCTGCCAGCTTCTCTCTCCTGTGATGTCCAGTCGCTTCTGTTTCCCCCTGGTCCCCTGTTCTCCCCTCCCCAGTGTGTCCCATTCACCAAATGCCCTTTTGTTAAGGCACAGCCTGTTAAATCTGGAAGGTCTCTTTCTTCCTCTGCCTTCTGACCCCCGCCAGGATGCCTCCCGTGTCTTTCCCACGCCTCCCTGCCCTTCTTCTGTGGACAGCAGAGCTCCCGCCTCCCCAGGCAGTTCATCCTCTTGCCACACTTCTCCTCGGTCTGCACATCTCTGAAATTAAGCAGCCTCCTCCTCCTCTTCACGGGCCAGGGGGTTTTCCTCCTGGATTTCCGCACACGGCTTCGTCGGCGCCTCCCTTTCCGCGGGAAGCCTTCCCTAAGTGACTGGCTCAGCCACCGACCCGCAAGCCACCGTGGACGCCCCCAACGCAAGCAAGGCTTGTGCTGCCCTTTCTCCGTCGTCACCCCTTCGGCGCACGAATTCAGCAGACGAGGTCTCCGTCCTAACTCTTGGGTGCCTGTCTCACTCTCCAGTTTGCCGTTGTGGCTTCAGTTTCGTGCCTTTCCACCTGCTCTCATCCCTCTGCCTGTTCCTGAGCCTGTGGCTCTGGCAGAATTCCCAGCTCCTCTAATCCTGACCGTTGATTCCTGTCCTCTCCTGTGAACGTGCCTGGTGCCTCCTGTCACAGACAGGCCTCTGTTGCTCATACGTAGTGTGTGTGAGTGTGTGTGCGTGTGTGTATATATGCATACACACGCATGCGTATATATTATTTATTCATTCATTCATTCATTCATTCATTTATTTTGAGAGAGCGAGAGAAAGTGCACAAGCCGAGGAGGGAGAGAGAGAGAATCCCAGGCAGGCTCCGCGCGGTCAGTGCAGATCTCGACGCGGGGCTCGAACCTGCAAACTGTGAGTTGATGACCTGAGCCAAAACCAAGAGCCGGACGCTCAGCCGACTAAGCCACCCGGGCGCCCCCCTACTACGTACATAGTATTTTAAAACAGGATCTAGCTCTGGAGGTAATTTTGCCCCGTCCTTTCATTTCGTAAAACCTGAGCTCCAACAAAACGCAGCTAGTTGGCGAGACAGCCTAGACGCAGACCCTCATTTGCCGGCCCCCGTCCGTGGCACATTGTCGCATCCAGCTGTGTCACGCATAGCTCCGTTGGAGCACGGAGTCGGGGCCGCATCTGCTACGAGCTCGTACGTCACGCAGGTCCGTGGCTCAGCCTGGAGGAAACTTCACTAACGTGCAGTGTCTCTGAGAGCACATCCAGGTCAAGGGTGGTCTGGCCCACCTTAGCCCATCACACACGCCAGACAGGAAGCTTACTTGTTTGGCTGGTCGTTCCTGAAAGAGATAGCAAAGGGAACCCATGTCAATTAAAAAAAAATGTAAATTCTTTTTACTACCCAGAACCTAAATCATCCCGAAGAATTGTAGAATGTTTAATGTAATGCATAAAACATAAATTGCTTTAATGACTTCCTGGATATTCGCGAAAACCTATTTATGTTATTTGGTTTTACGTTTTATTGATTTCAAAAAATTTTAATTGTCCCCGTTTTCTCAGTAAAATACATAAAACGAGTATCAGCTCATGCATAAGTTAAATTTCCAGGAAGAAGAGGCAACAGATGAGTAGTAATTGCTTTTCTGGTTAAACTTGCCGGATTACTTCTTTTTAAGTCAAAAGCTGTCCCTCACGCGGTATTTTAATTATCTCACCTCTTATACCTTGTGAAGGAAATAGACTGACTGGAATTTCATAGAACCCCGCCCCCCATTCATGTTATTTTTGTTTAAGTGCCTGGCAATCTGTGTTTAGTCAGCAGAGACAGAGGACAGCTACGTGGCTCCCTGCTGGTCCTGTCCCTACGTTCGTAGGGCCCGAGAGAGTCTGTATTGCATGCCTACGATGTACAGCGTGCATGCTTTTTCAGTGTCTGTCTTGTGTTATGAAAATCTCAAATTAATATTAAGAGATCTTGAGACATTTAGACATGGCTCTATAATTAAAAATTGTATCTGGTATAATGCGGACACAAAGGAACAAGTTCACATTTTTCATAAAGTAAGAAAGTCGAAGATGCTCTGGGCCTTTGTTAAAGCAGTCTGAAGTGTGTGAGTTGGGGGGTGGAAAAGCCCATCCGGGGGGAGGAATATTTACTGAGGGTGCAAGAACATAAGGGAAAAGGGGTCAGTAGACCGGGTCTGAGAATGAGCTGAGTTGTACCTCCTGTTTGGGTCGACTCTCAGGTAAGTGGTTGCAGCTCGCTGGGCCTCCCCCTGCACCCTCCATCCCCGGCCCTCGCTATCTGAGGACTAAGGCTTCAGGGCCCCATCAGGCCCTTCCTTGCTCGTGTTCCAACCTGAGAAAGAGCCATAGGCAGAGTGATTGCCATTATTAAGGCATTCATGGGCATAGATGATACAACCAGTTCTATAATGAAATGTGCTTAATGTGAACCCTAATCCAGTGGGAGTCCTTCACACTTTAGTATGAAAACGGACACATACTATGCATATCTGATACAAGCAAAGCTTGCAGCCTGAAGACAGAGGTACCATATGAGATGAGGTGATCAACAATTTGACATGCCTTTTCCATCCCTCACTTGTCATAAGTTTTTCACGAATGCCGTCTTAGCTTCACAACAGCAGCCACAGTAGATAGGTATGATTTTTTTCCTCCTTTTATTTTTTAACTGAGGAAACTGAGCCAAGTGATGAGAGGCAAATCACTTCCAGTCACAAGGCAAGTAAACCAGAAAATGTTTTCAAACTGAAAATGTGTAAATAATGAATAGTATTGAATCTTTCATTCAGCAAGCTTCAACTCATGCTTCTTTCAACCTGTAAGCCTGTTAATTTCCTCAATGCTACGTGTTATTTATGTATTTTGTAAGCATGGACTCCTTGCTTACTATTCTAAAAAAAAAAAAAAACAGTGAAGAAACTGTCTCTTTCCTTGGTGAGTCAGGTGGGTCTTCACAGATGAGACGGGGAACGAAAGAATAAAATACCTGGCTGTCAAAAGACGAATAAAGCCAAATTATGGGAGTGTGGTCCTAGAAAAGAGTGATCCATTCAGTCTAGTTGGGGAAGACTTCACATAGGAAGTGGGACTCAGCACTTGGGTTCTCACTATGTGCCCTGCAGTGTAGACATTGCATGCAAACTACCGGCCTCGTACGACCAACTTTTCCTGTTCCCCCAAATGGTAAATACGATTCTTGGCGACCAAGGCACCCAAGGAGCTACCATGTAGCATTAGCTATACTTGCTTCCGGTAATTTCTGTTTGCGACCACTCAGATCAGGTGCTAATGCCTTCCACTCTAGGGACTCCGCAGCTTCACTCCCTCGGTGCAATAGTCAAAAGTCCGAGAGATCACCAAGAAGGACATGATGCGAAAAAAAAAACAAAAATAAAGCAACGCTTACTATCTTCTTCCACGCTATGTTGGCTTTTGAAACGGTGCAACGTTTCTTTCTTAATTCACTCGTCAACTGCCAGGGTAACGGAGATGCTGTTCATCGCCTCATGGGCCACGTATCGTGTGAAAGAAAGACCTCGCCTACGGCCTCGCTTCTGTTTGAAACGCAGGACTCTGCCTGCTCCTAGAGCCAGCTGATAGGACCAGGGCTGGACTCATGCTACGGGGAAGAAATCCACACGCTGAGCGGAGCCAGTCGACAGTGTCATTGGAGATTTGAACTGAGAGATAGTCATCAGAGGTGGAGGGCACCATCTGGAAGATTCCATAGACTCTGACAGCCATGGATGGTCACGGGAAGCTAAGGATGACAGTTGAGAGAAAGAGCCAGCAGGGGGCAGCGAGGGGACAGAAATTATGGGCCCCTGCAGCACGGGGCACGTGGCCTCCCTTCTAGACTCTCGGGTACCTTCACCTGAAGCCCGCCCCTACTTCCTTTTACTTCCCCGAGGCCCCTCTGTGTTTGGAAAGGCACCGTTATGTGAAATGGACAGAAAACAAAGAAGCCTCTTTAATTGCTAACAGGATTTCCTGTGTTTTCTCTCATTCCCCGTGACCACCAAATAAAACATTTTTTCTGTTGAGCAGACTTTTTGGTAAGCTTCTTTGCTTTCAGACTTTGTCTCCCAAGAGGCACAAGTGAGAATTAAGGAAAAAAAAAAAAAAAAAAAAAAAGGTCACCAAATTGCTTTCTAAGCAGGAGTAGGAGTGATGGCTCCTTTCCAGGTTATTATCGGACAGAGCTTGCCAGAGCTGAATTTATCAGAAAGATAGAGGGTATCTGTGAGGCTTTGTGGCAAGAGAGAAAAGGGAACGAGGCAAAAAGATGATCTAGTGGTGGCCGGGAGTTATACTTTGGGGAACAGAATAGAAATTTTGCTGTGTTGGGGCACCTGGGTGGCTCAGTGGGTTAAGCGTCCGACTTTAGCTCTGGTCGTGATCTCACGGTTCGTGGGTTCAAGCCCTACGTCGGGCTCTGTGCTGACAGCTTGGAGCCTGGAGCCTGCTTCGGGTTCTGTGCCTCCCTCTCTCTCTGCCCCTCCCCCACTCATGCTCTGTCTCTCTCAAAGAATGAATAAACATTTAAAAAATTAAAAAAAAAAAAAAGAGGAACGTGGCCGTGTTGTATCTCGCTTTTCAGTGACGTGTCAATAAAAACCTTTTGGGTTCCCTGGCATGTTATGGAGCGAGACCTCGGGCTTTGTGGCCGTTGAAAGTGGGTAGCTTGATGTAACATGGGCTATGGGTTCAAGAGAAGGGATGAGACAGGATTCATCTGTCCAAGGGGGAGCTCCCCAAATTTCGATTACATCCATAATTCATTTGTTTTCATTTGAGCTTTTTTATTTTTTACAGGTTCCCACTTTTCTCTTGCAGTCCCATGGGCCCTGGCCAAAATGATGTATCATGGGTGAAGCAGGTCTCTAGCTGGTTGTGTTTGAACCCAGATTGTGAAGATATCCTATCCCTTTCTGGTTCCTTTGCTCTACAACAGTGCCCTTTCAGGAGTTGAAATGCCCAGTGCAGGCTAATATATGATCAGCTCCCAAACTCACTCAAAAGACAGGCTTCCTCTCTCCAGCAGCTTGAGCGAGCTTTGGGTCCGGCACCTGCAGGGGGGAAGGGGGCCCTTCTTCTGCCTCTTTCCTAGCGTATCCCTCCACCCTCCTCGCCACCCAGTGCCCCATGTCTGTCTGCTCCGAGGTTGGGTTGGGAAGGAGGAGAAATGAGGGTAAAAGCAGAACGTAACATGGTAGGTGCCGTCATGATCTGGTGATAGGTCTCTGCGGACGGGACACAAAGCCGACCCTTTTCTGACAGCAGCTTGTCAGAAGCTTTTCTTTGGCCACCATTGCATAGATATTGAAAGGTGACTGTGGCTTTTCCTCCGGCTCTGACACTGTCCCTCGTCCTCAGGCTTTCTGTTGTCAGTTTCTGCCATTACTTTGCTCTGTTGGGCGGGTTCCTTTATTTTTTTAAAAAAATGTTTCAATGTTTATTTATTTATTTTGAGAGAGAGAGATACACAGACTCCAAAGTGGGATCCAGGCTCTGAGCTGTCAGCACAGAGCCCACCGCGGGGCTCGAACCCACGAACCGCGAGCTCATGGCCCGAGCTGAAGTCGGACGCTTAACCGACTGAGCCACCCAGGCACCTCTGGGTGGGTTCCTTTCTAATTGGCTCTTGGCTTTGTCATGCATATGTTCCATTTGTGTCATGAGGAACACCCACATTTTCCACTCTCACCATCCCAGACACGGTGTGTTCCCAGTACAGCCCCACTCCTCACATCTGGCTGTTCAAGAGAACGTTCTGGTTGCAGCTTCTGTTGAAAACTTTCCCGGTGGGGTCGAGGTAGATACTGCTTCTGCTTCCAAGTCACCCATTCCGAGCCCGCGAAGAGTTCCCTGACCCCCTCACTTGGTGTGTGCTGAGAGGCAACCCGTATCTACTTGTACATTCCTTCCTCTCCCACCCAAACGATGGAAGGTGCCAGAGAATCCCACCAGCTGTCTGCGTTGGAGGCTTCCTCTCCAGGGGCATGATGGCTAATGTATGCAAGCGATTTCACACCCTTTCCTCATTTCCTAATAGTCTAAAGACCACTTTCAGAGGTAGGGACACTTGGCAGCCATTTTTGCAGATTTTTCATCTTATTTTTATTGTTTTAAGTTTATTTACTTTGAGAGAGAATGAGAGTGTGAGCAGGGGAGGGGCAGAGAGAGAGAGAGAGAGAGAGAGAGAGAGAGAGAGAGAGGGATAGAGAGAATCTCAAGCAGGCTCCATGCTATCAGCACAGAGCTCAATGTGGGGCTCAAACTCCCGAACCATGAGATCATGACCTGAGCCAAGATCAAGAGTTGGACGCTCAACCCTGGGTCCCAACCCAGGCGCCCAAATTTTTGCAGATCTTAAGTTTGGTGCCTCAGGTGGGACCGATAAAGGAAGAGCCTGCTGAACTTGGTTCTTTCTACTTGTGGTTTTCCAGTATCTCTGAGAATACGGGGCAGATGATGATGTGTGGAAATCGCAAGTGCCATCTAAGCTCAGTGTGTGTGCCGGAAGGATGTATTTTGGCTTATGTGATTGGAAAAGCATTCGTGGAAGAGTTGGGGTTTCGGCAAGGCAGTGGGGGGCACAGCATTTTACGCGAGACTGTGTTTTACCTAAAGGACACAAGTCGCCTCCCCAAAGTCGAACATTTCTGTTCTCTTCGTACCTTAAATGCTGCACTTGCTTTCGTGCTCATGTGCATCCAAGGAAAGAGGGGGCTCTTGGATGTCATGTTCCCCTCATCACTAAAATCCCCCTGTCGCGGTGCTTCTCAGACATGACTGGGCACGCCGGTCACCTGGGAGTTGTCGTTAACACGCAGGTTCTGGGAGTGGCTGCGGGGTGGATCTCCAGGTTCTCTAAATGAGGCCAAGGCTGTTCCTCCCAGACCATGCTTCGAATAGCAAGGCTCTGTGGCTTTTGCTGAGTGACACATGCCTTAATACATGACGCACTTCCGTGTGTCATCGTGGCAGGTTGCTGGAAGCCTTTCATTTTGGGAGGACGGTCTTAGCTGTGGTTTGTACATCATGGGCTCTCACGCCTTTGAACTGTGACGAGACACTTTGGGGCCATTCACTCGGAAAGGAGGGTTGAACCAGGAAGAAAGGGAATGAGGGTCCCCTTGCCAGCTCTGCCATCACCTGGCTTTGGGCCATCACCACCAGCATCTCCAGAGTTAGCCATACCTTTTAAACGGTCGGTGCTGTAAGGTGGTCTCCAGGGCTCCAGCAAATACTAATATTCTACTTCTAAACCTGTTTTACGTCTATCTTACTTACTTAGCTATATTACTTAAAAAAAAAAAAGACCAACCTTGGGAGCTAAGTCTATGTTTTTACATACACTTTCATTCACGGAACACGAGATAGCAACCTTGCGTGTAGAACGTGCTCCGTCAGTCTTTAGGAGTGACGATGGTGCGGAAGAGTGTTGATGTGGTGGTACAAGAGGTGATCCCAATACGGAGGAGTCCGTGAAGCTTTTAAAAGTCTCTGGAGCAACTCTTTGTTGCTGGGTGGTGGGCGGTGTCCACTTCCTAAAGGGGAGATAACCAATTCCACGGCGGCCATGCGCTTGCTGAGTTTCTCATCTCCGACTGGGGCGAGTAGAGGCACCCCTTCCTCGCAAGGTCCAGGAGGATCAGGAGAGTAAAGGAGTGGAAAGCCTTCTCATTATAAATACGGTTCGTGAAGACAGCATCCTACTTAGTCTTTCTAAATAGGTGCTACATTCTGACTTCCTAAAGTATCTATTTCCATTCTGTCCATATCAGAATCCACTGAATAATTTGAAAACTCATTGATCGAGCTACAAGTCCTCGTGCTATAGACGCCATTGGGTTGTCCTAGTTGAGGAGAGTCAAGACAAAGATCGACAGAAAAGGCAAAATGACCAAGTTGTAGTCTCTAAATGATGTGTTATGACAAACAAGGAAATGTCACTCTGACATTTACTAGCTGGAAAGAAGACAAGGAGGGGCGGGGAGGGGTCATAAATAGCTGATGAAGTCCAGAAACTCCTACGTGAAAGATCCAAGTGATGCAGGCAGGCAAATGCTTCCATTTATCAAGGAGGATAGGCAGAGAGATACTCAGTTTTCCTCTACCTGTGAAATTATAGCTTTTCGTTTGAGGGATAAGATTGAGTGAAGAGCCACACTGAATGTATCTTTGCAGAACATTCGAGTATAAAACTTGCGTCTTCCCCAACTTTGAAAACAGTGTGAAACCCCTCCATCTATGTGTTAGATAGTATGAGAAACTTCGAGGTCTTACTCTGGACAAATCTATCAGCTGCTACACAACTTTGGGTTTACATCAGTCCACGTTGAAGTAGCCTTCACCATAGTGGTGCCTCGATGACCCCCACAGGCATCCGTTCTTATTGTGTTTCTTGTAAAGCAGACACCTGGAACAGATGTGTCCCTGAGGTTTGTGAGGGCAGCACCTGGATGGTGAAAACTGGGGGGGAGGGGTGCAAAGATTGAGGCCAATGGGAGCTCCTTCAACATCACCTAAATTTATTTCACCATCTGAAGCAGAAGACTTCAAATAGGAAAATTGGTAATGGGATTAGGGCCGTGGAAGGAGAGAAATTATGTGGATCCGGTGTGGTCTCATGGGAATAACCTAGAAGGTTAAAATGGGGTCGATAAAGTAATATCTAGACAACGGTGGCAATCTCGTTTGAAATAAATAATGTAGGATTGTTGCGGAACAGGGATTTTAAACTTCCTTTGGTAAAGTGCTGTGACCTACGAAAGGAAAAAAAGCATTCCTTGGAAGTCATTAGGAAAGAAAGTAATTAGGGGGAAAAAAAGAAGGTTTATCTGTGGGTTGAGGGATGGAGATCTGTGTCTGCCAGGAAAGTATTTTGCTTTATTTAACCCTTGCTCTAGTCCTACGAGGTACTATTGTGGAGAAGACCCAGAGATATTAAGGTCAAATGTCCATTGAGATGCTTGAGGCCTAGACTCGGAGCTCACTGCTTAATTCCAACATCGCAATGGATGGTAAATGGTGGAAGAGAAGGAAATGAATCAGAGCGGTCACTTCACAATTTGGTCATGAGTTGAATTGAGTAAGTTTGAGTAAATAAAGTTCTTCTACATTAGAGGAAGCGTGTCTATCATGCAGTAGCCTTCTGGACACCGTGGCTCTGGTTTATTTGCTGAAAGATCACTTATTCTCTGAAATTGACCTTGAGTCCATTAGTCTTACAACTCTTACTAGTTCTAATGATCGGTCTTGCCGATTCTGTGTTTTGATCATACCGTGTGCAAAGAATGACAGTTGTTTCTCTTACTTTCTATACCCGATTATTACCATTTATTTATCTACTCTCGTGTTCTTGGTCAGGCTCCCTGTGCTGTTAAACCCTACTGTTAAGAGTAGGCTTCCCAGTGAGAACTGCTCAGTGATCCAGCGTGATTGGGGTATGTTGTGGTGTCATTACCGAGGGATGGAGGAAGGAGGTAGGAGCAGTTTGGGGCACACAGCCATGCCCGTGACATGCCCACACCCGTGTAAACAAAGAAAAGGGTGATACTGGTTATCTTTCCAAACAAAATGCCCACAGGAAGGAACAGTGACGGAAAGGGGAGTGAATGGTCAGAGACGTAAAGCGGAGAATCCAAAGACAGTCATGTTTTGCAAAACAAAAACACGTTCTCCGAAAGCATCCTTGCAGAGTACTCCCATGAAATAACCCCTCAGAATAAAGAAATGTTTCCATGATTATATAAATACGTGGAATAGTGGAATCTTCTTGGAATTAATGGTACATACGAGCACAATAAAGAGTTTGAAAAAGGCTTCACTGCTAAAGTCTTCTTTTATAACAAATCCAGTGTTTCCCCAAGTTATTTAGCTCTGAGTACTTTCTACGCTTTTTTTTTAAAGTTTGTTCATTTATTTTGAGAGAGGGGGAGGCAGAGCATGAGGGGGAGAGGGGTGGAGAGATTGAGAGAGAGATTGAGAGAGAGAGAGAATCCCAAGCAGGCTCTGCTCTGTCAGCACAGAGCCTGACATGGAGCTTGAACTCACCAACCATGAGATCATGACCTGAGCCCGAATCAAGAGTCAGATGCTTAACTGACTGAGCCACCCAGACGGTCCACTTTTTTTTACATTTTTAAAGAGCCCTTTGATATCAACTTTATAAAATCAGGAGTCAGATCTGTTTGGTGCCAGTTATCCAAATACAGGTCATAGCATGTAATAGGTGGGTACTCCTAAATCTTATTACACACCTTTAGGTCTTGGGTTTTGAGGGATACACTTGGGCAAAGCTTGAACAGACATAATAATGACAAGAGGGCAGTGACTTTGGGGCAAATAAGAGTGAATAACTCTGAGACCGTGCAGGTAGAAAGCTAAGGAGCAGTTGTCTCTGTTTCCTGCTAATACGATGTCTGAAGACCGAATCCAGATTGGTGAATCCAGAAAGGTGCCCAGAATATGAGTTTTAGATTGATTAATTCTACCTGCTGATCCTCTGGGATTCCATTTGGACTTTCATGCAAAGATGTGGACTTTCAAAGAAGATGTCTCCCCGTGGGGTGGATCGTAACCTGATACCTCCTCAGAAGCTTGGATTTGGAGTAAAAGAAATAAATATACTTTCTAGCTGCTACAATAGGAATAAAAATGAAAAAAAAAAAAAGAAAAATGATTGCCATGATAAATTTCCCTGACATATTTATTACAATTCCTTCTTGAAACATTTGTGAGGGAGACATTGATGAAGCCTGGACCATTTTATATACTTAGGCATAGTCTCTGAATTGTTTTAGAAGAGAGAGTTTTTAGTGCCGATTAATGAATTATCTGTGTGAGTCAGGACAATGAAGCATTATGATTACTTCTGGGTCCATTTCTCATCCTGCCCGTACAGACTGAAGTCTTCTGCAGGCTCGGCATCGGCCACCCGTTGCATTAGATTCCTGATGTTTCCGTCTGAGATAAGAAATAGCCCAACGACTTGCCTGGATCCTCCATTAACCCTGGGTGAAGATTCCCGGGGCCCCAGGAGATGTTGTTCCTGCTGCACAGGGGCAGGTGCGGGCAGTAAGCCATCGGCCAGGGAGAATGTTCTTGTGCGAGCAGCCCTCACTTGCTGGCCAGGTGAGGAAGATCACACAGTACAGCCGCCCCAGGACCAGGCCTCAGTCATGGGCACACTGCTGATGGCACTCTGTCCCTTTTTCCTAAGGCAGTTCATTTGAGAAAAGCCAGGCAATGGAGGCTGGTCTGCCCTTCCCTGAGGCTCTCTTAGGGACAAGAGACAGCACATTTGCTCCCCGCATTCGGTGGCCTCATGGAAAAGTCACGCTGGTGGGTGGGAGGTGTGGAGGTGGGAATGACTTGAGGGGACAGGAGAGGGTCATGGCAGGATTAAGTTAACTTTCCCTACAATCTGCCACAGGGTTGCACGCAGTGCGCCCTTCCTCTGCTAAGAAATGGATAAACTCAGTCATCTGGAGGATATTTGAATGTTAGCCTGATTTATCAGATGTTTTCAGATGTTTTTCGTGTTCTTTTTTAAATATTTTAAAATGTTTATTTACTTTTGAGAGAGAGACAGAGACAGAGTGCACGTGGGGAAGGACAGAGAGAGAGGGAGACGCAGAATCTGAAGCAGGCTCCAGGCTCTGACCTGTCAGCACAGAGCCCGACGCGGGGCTCGAACCCACGAACCGTGAGATCATGACCTGAGCCGAAGTCGGACGCTTAACCCACTGAGCCACCTGGGCGCCCCACTCAAGTTCTTTTTCAAATATCAAGGTACCTAATCAGGTCATAGAGCAGTAATTGCTAACTGTTTGAAAGTCACAAGCTCCTATAATAATCTGACGGAAGATGTGGGCCCTCTTCCCAGAGAAGTATATGCATGCACACATTCACACACTGAATCACTGCACATCTAATGTTGACTGTTGGATCCGCAAGGAACAATCAGGATTAGTGTGAGCAGACACTAGTTTTCTCCCTGATTTCTCTGCAACCTTTTATCCTTCACTGGCATTTAGGAGAATTTAGTCCCAACCCCATTTGGGGGGATGTTCCGTGATTCATCTGAACCAATTAGAATCATATCTCCCCTAATCTCCCCAAAGTGACAGGTTCCTGCCCAACCCCAGGCCATGGTGGGCGGAGCCCAGAGATCTTGAATGGCAAGAATGTCAGTAAAGGCACGGCAGCTGTCCCCCATTCTGTGCACCACGGAGGGCGCACTGCAGAGGGCGGCTGGGACACTTCGAGTCACCTACAGTAAGGGATTCGCTCTGTGATCACCAGGAAACTAGCAGTGGCACCTTGAGAATAGAGTTGTCAACGAGGGGCACAGGCGGGCAGAACTGAGGACATCCCAGGGAAATGAAACTTGAGCCTTGAACAAAACATGAAGGCACCTCCCTGGGAGGCTGGGATTTAAGTGATTACCTACAGGAGCTCAAACTGCCCTTAGGGTTTGGGCCCTTGTAAGTTGCATTTGCTTTTATGTGCAACAAAGTAAGCTCCAGATGATCCGATCCTCCAGTGCCACTTGCTCACGTACCTGTGGTGCTGGGGAGCGCCCTGGGGGGTTAGGGGGGAGGGGGGGCGTGGCTGCAGAACTGCCCCGCTGCTGTGCCTTTCCAGCACCCTGTCCCCACGCCGATAGGGTGCAGCTGGTTACAGGTGCCATGAGTGGTGGGTGAGGCCATCTCTGGCCATTCACGTTTCTCCGCCGAGTCTTGTGACTAATCTCCCTCCCCCAGCGGTAGTCCCTGGTGGTGGCATCAAGGTCCTGAGACAGCAGAGAGCAAACTGGACCAGAAGAACTGAGCCTAACCGTAACCTGGCTTCGTCCACACCACACAGACGCCTCATAGACAACCCCATGGTTACCTTGCTGTGCAGAACTCCCTGAAGTCTGGACTGTGCCCTGCAGGTGACAGGCTGGTAGTTTCACGAAGCGTTTGCCTATCTTGACCTCACTAAACTAAACCTCACCGAGGAAGCAGTCAGGAAACCAGCAAAACCTTTTGTGGAGTAAGCTTATTTTTTAAAACCACATCCAGTCTGTATTGGATGTAAAGAAAGAAAGATAATGGAAATCGACAGCGTATGTTTATCACCTGTAAGCCCTCAAACCCTGTTAAAAAGTTAAAATGGCGGTAGAAACTTACAAACTGTGTAGTATAGACTAGAGCAGCTGTTTTGGAAAACTGTCATATACTAAAGCTGAGCATGACCTTACCCTCTCATCCCGTGATGTCACTAAGTGCACACGTATGCACCCGAAAGACATGTACAAGAATAGTCTTAACAACATTGTTAGAAGAGCGCCAAATCAGGCACAATTTTGACCTTCATCAAAATAGACTGGAGAAATGCACTATAGTTTTGTCACACAAGGGAATAGTATGAAACAATGCTAAAGAATGAACCACAGCTACATGTAGAAACATAGATGGAGCTCACCGATCATAGGATCATATATTTCTAAGGAAAAGAATCCATAATGTTTGTGCACACACAATAGTACAGGGGCTGGGACACAATAGTGATCCTACAAATGTTATTTTGTCATTTCTCTTGAAAATTCAAAAGAATACGAGAAGAGGGGCGCCTGGGTGGCTCAGTCGGTTAAGCGTCCGACTTGGGCTCGGGTCATGATCTCGCAGTTTGTGAATTCCAGCCCCGCATCAGGCTCTGTGCCGATGGCTCAGAGCCTGGAGCCTGCTTCGGATTCTGTGTCTCCCTCTCTCTCTGCCCCTCCCCAACTCATGCTCTGTCTCTGTCCCAGAAATGAATACACATTAAAAAAAGTTTTTTTAAATAAAAGAATACGAGAAGATACGATTAATGCTCAGTAAGTAAATGGGTTTTCCTAGCTTTCTCTGGACATCCATTGTGGCATACATCATTAAAGGGCATCAGCAAACATAATACATGCATAATCATTATTTTGCAAAGAAAATTGCCATTATGTGATCTAGTTTGTTTTACAAGCCCTAAATCATCAGGCTCAATCTGGAAACAAAAATATGCATTCCCTATATTCAGCATAAATTTAATTGCAGAAGATGGGGGTTCTGAATTTAGAATTACATGAGAGGAAAAATGATAAAGGATATTTTTTAATTCCCAGACTTGAGTCTACCTTGCTCATTAATATTTAGCTCGCATTTGGCCTGGAATCTTTTATATCATTGAGAAGGATCAAATTGTTTGCAAGGTCGATATTTGATAATCCCGAATGTTTTAGTTCTTCTTGTTTTTGAAGAGAATTCGTTTTGGGTGATACATTGTGATGAAAAATGACTTAATTCCAGGTGAAGGTATGCCTTATGGCTTCCATTTTAAATCTTGAACACCCACAGAGTTAAATTGCGGTAAAACTCATAAAAACCACTGTCTATAATTGATGGGACCCTGGAGTTCTAATGATATGCTGTAGGAGTCTGAAAAGATCTGGTAGTCCATTATTAATAGGCCACCCCAAAAAAGTCTGTGGGTTTTTTTTTCTGAAATGTTGAATTTCATCGGGAATAGGCAGGTGGTGAATGGTGGGAAGTAGAAATAAATTTTACTTATATTTTGTAGATTTGAATGAAATAATTTGAAGTCAACCCTTCAAATGCCAGATCGAAACTGAAGACTGAAGAAGGGTCTTTAATAATTGAAAGATAACCTTTTGTAGCATAGAGCTGATTTTCAGGTACCCAGGGTGCAGGGGTGGGAATGAAGTTATAACTCCCTCTGCTTTTCACGGGTCATCCAGAAATCCAAGTAACAAATCCACGGTCATCAAAAATAGACCTTGCCCCGTTGTTGTCTGTTTGCTTTTTGCTCTTTAATCTGTGGGAAATGCACAGCTGAGAATGGGAGTGAGTTTGGATCCTCAGGGCAGGAGGGAATGTTGGTCAAGAAGAACGGGCTGTTTATCTTGGATCGTCACTACCCTAGTCTCTTTACGCTTGGGTCCGTCTCCCGACATTCTCCCTCCATGTGCTAAGGGGATTCCCATCTGTTGGTCTGCTGCAGGGCGGTAAGACCCATGAGAGCCAGGTGCTTTGTTCACTCAGGGGCGACAGAGCAGGCCCTGGGTTCAATATATATTTACTGATTGTATCAATGACACACAGTTTTAGTATTTTGTAGGGATGGTTTCATCCTTTATTTCCCATTTCTCCCATTCATTAAATCTCTTTCCAACATTTAGCAAATGTCTTCTCATTTTTTCATTTTTTTTTTTAATTACTGTCCTCTGGGGCACCTGCGTGGCTCAGTAGGTTAAGCGTCCCGCTCTTGGTTTGGGCTCAGGTCAAGCTCTCATGGTTTGTGAGTTCGAGCCCCACCTGGGGTTCCACGTTAACAGTGCAGAGCCGGCTTGGGATTCCCTCTCTCCCCTTCTCTCTGCCCGTACCCCACTCACTGTCTCTGTCTCTCTCTCTCTCTCTCTGTCTCTCTCTCTCTCTCTCTCTCAAAAATAAATAAACATAAAAAAATAAAAGTAACTTACCGTGCTCTGTATTTTTTGAGTTTGAAAAAGTTAATATTATGGTGGTATTGCCCTGCAGATCTATCTATAATTCTAATGCAGTTCTAATTTTGAGTTCTCTCCTTAAGGAATGGGTGCTGTCTCCCTTTATTTTTGTAAGTATTTCTTTCGTCTTTAGACCTTGATTCCTTTCTTCATCTAGGAGTAAACAACCAATATGTAGGCTCAGTATTAAAATCTTTGTTACTGTTTCTGATGCCACCTTGTACCTATTTCATATTCTGACTGACTGTATCTGCTAAGACAACATTGGCTTTTATACATTTATTTTGTAATTGGCCGTATACTGAACTCACTTAGACCATGACTAATGGGTTTTCAGTTGGTTCGCTTTAGTGTTCTTGCTAGACATTTATCATTTTTACTTCTCTTTTGCAAAATTTATACTTCAGGCTTTTTATATTAACCCTTTCATTAGCAGCATTGATGGGATTTGACTGGAAATACTACTTAAAAGTATTAGTCTAAGTAAATGAACAATTACATATCAGCACACGTTATGAACCCAGTGCAAGTATGTAAACAGTGTTAACTAATTCACAGAACAACATTTCAGATGACAAAACACACCGTGAAAATGTTCACATCCCTCGTATGTAGAATATATATGAGTTAAAATGAGACTACTGTTTTGGTCTATCAGCTGGGCAGGGCATTCTTTTTTTGTCCACACCAATGCTCTTCTCAGTGAAGGAAACAAAGACACAACCCCTTAGGGAAGTAAATTGCACACACACTCGAGAAGTGAATTCGGTACTATCTGTAAAAACTCGGGGTGGGGGGGAAAGCATTTTGCCTTTTAGAAATGTGTCTTGAGAAAAACATTTGGATCAATATACAAAAATGTTTCATCGCGTTATTATTCATCATACGAGGAAAAACAGCAAACTGTATGATATCCAAACAGCCATATTCCAGACGTCGTGTGCTTGATACATTCAACATAGTCAGTGGACAAAAACATTCAATTTCATTTTAAAAATTGTACATCAGTATGCAAAAGTTTCATCAGAAATCGTTGGTTTCCGGGGTGCCTGGGTGGCTCAGAGGTTGATCGTCCAACTTCAGCTCTGGTCATGATCTCACAGTTCATGGGTTCGAGCCCCATGTCGGGCTCTGTGCTGATAGATCAGAGTCTGGAGCCTGCTTCGGATTCTGTGTCTCCCTCTCTCCCCTCCCCCCCGCTCGGGCTCTGTCTGTCTCTCTCAAAAAATAAACATTAAAAAAAAAAAGTTAAAAAAAAAAAGCATTGGTTTCCTTTGGTTGCATTTACGTGTTGAGTTGATGAATAATTTATGTTTTTTTGTTTTCCTGTGTACGTATGTATTTTCTCTAACTTCCTGTGTGTAATGATGATCTGAATTGAAAAGGCGTTCTTAGGGGAACCTCTCGTGTACTCTGGGGGCTAGAGCAGGGCAAGAAGAAAAATACCGTTGAGCCATTAGTGGTTCAATGCTGGTCTTCCCCAGGCTGGTGAGATTCAAGGGGCCAACTCTTCTCTACCTTCGTCAGATTTTCTTTTACGGCAGGAAAACGAAATTCTAAGTGCTTCAAGACTTGGAGAACAATCTCATAATATCCACTTTCTAGATATTAAGTCTGAAAAACCCCAAGCTGTATTACCACATTATGGTTTATGGGTGTGATTTAGGGATTGTTTTTCCCCTTATTTCTTACATTTGGAACACCCAGCCACTTTTCAGAAAAGCTCCTAGGAGAATTCCTTTGGATCTCCTTTAGAGTTCTTTTTAACTGTTTGGGAGCACGAATCCACTGGCCTTTTGGTAGCATTTGGTGAACTATCACCTGTAGCTGCCGACTGAATGTTCAAAATAGGAGTGTGTAGATTCTTCACCCCTCATGGGGGTCTGTAGACTTTCTGGACCAAATTATGTTAAGTGCAAAAGTTTTACTGGAAAAAGAACCGGATGAGAAGAATCCCATTAGCTTCGTGGTGTTCTGCAACTTACCGGTTCCAGTGCTCGGTTTATGTGATCCCCCGTTTCAGTCTTTCCCGTGTGAACATCTCTGAAATCGCATGCACGTTACAAGGACGGCATCTCATGACCAGCGTTGTCCTGAGACGTTGCCATTGTCTGTGCTTGTGTGCACCTGCCAAGGGACTCATACTGTCATAACCTTGAGTGCTGTGGATTACTGTAGCTCCCTGTGGTGGGTTCCGTTCACACGGAAGATGCCTTCATGTTTGTTAAATGATAATCTTCAAATGACCCCTCGGGTGAGACCGAGAAAGTGCCAGTGTTGTTACTGGTGCTTTGGAATAAAATCTGGTTGTCAACAGTGGAGTAGCTTTTTAAGAAATCCTGCATCACTGTTGCTCTGATGGTGCAGAAGATGATGCTTTGTCAAAAATCGTAAGTAATGATAAGGCCTCGTGTCATAGTTTTGTTGCCATGGTTTTGTGTTTAGTGTTTTTATAAATGTCAACCTACAATAATGTCGTGTCTTATAATCAGTGGTGTCTTAGACTCAGTCTAAGGAACATACTTGGTAGCAACCCCGTTACTATCCTGAAATGAAATTCATAGATAATAAAGCCACCTACGTACAGAATTTCCAAGAATCAATTTAATCATCTCTCTCCGATACGGCGGGCAAATAAAAGGATATTAATATGTATTCTCAATGGAAATGATTTGGCACAACCTTACCCGAATCCATAATGAAGTGGGCAGATGTCCGTATCTACCTGGGATGAATAACGGTGCATTTAGGAGAAATGGGATAATCAGAAGCTATTCTTTACAAGGAGCACATGAAAATAAAAGGCACAGGTAGAGAGGCGAATGCCAGCGTGAACGGCAATGCTATGAGAAATAATAAGTGGGAATTATTTGTATTGATGAGACAAAGAAGAAAATAACCTTAATTGCTGTGGAGCTAACACACTTTGGAAAATCGTAAACTGTTGAAATGGAAATAATGAGGAGCTCCTTTTCACAGAGGAGCTGGGACTTATTTACGATTGTAATGTCAACATAATTGCCTCTGTTGTGACATGGAGAGGGATAGTGACAACTACCATTGAAAATATATTTCCTGTTGGGAAATTCTAGAAGTACAGGTGCGCTCAGTTCTCTAGGACTTAAAAAGGTCTTGGAGACAATGTACAACAGTCCTCGAAGGTTAACTGGAAAAACTGATAATATAGGAGCCTAGAGAGAATTGGCGTGGACCCCTGTGGCTATTATCCGGGCAGGATGGGAAGGATAACAGGTAACCACAAAACAGACGCATAATTTCAGCAGCTAATTTTCATAAAATGAATTTCTGTCATTGTGCCTTGTAATTTTTAAGACGTGTAAGTTGGCAATAACATGAAATACTGCAAATACCACTTTATTCATGAAATTCAGTGAGATCCCCGCCTCTCATGTGCCTTTGTCAGTGGAACCATGTTTGGGTCTCAGTCCCCCAACGGGAGTCTCAGATCTTGATTGTATCATTGCCATTGGGTCCGTTTCTTATTGCACGTTTCTACTAAACATGACCTTGGGACCCTTGCAAAACATTGAGTTAGATGTATGGTGTGAATAACTTGTCCCCTCGCTCAAGACAGTACCTTTAATCTATTTAGCCACCCCTGTCCACAATAACGCTCTCTCAACTTCTTGTGAAACATTTCCAAGATAATTATGTTCTTGCCTCAGTCTATTCGGGCCACTGTAACAAAAAGTCCTGCAGGCCAGGTGGCTTTCAAACAGCAGACATTTATTGCTCACAGTTCTGGAAGCTGGGAAGTCGAAGATCAAGGCACCAGTGAAGTTGGTGTGGTGGGTGAGGGACGGCTTCTTTGATAGCAGAAGGTTGTCGCCGTGGCCTCACGTGGAAGAGGGAGCCCCCGGAGGGTCTCTTTTATACGGGCACTGATCCCATGCATGGGGGTCCACCACTCCAGACACCATCACCTTGGGGATTAGGTTTCAATATGTGAATCTGGGGAGACACAATCAGTTCAGCCCACAGCAGTACTGTATTGGCGATATACTGGCCACGGTAGATTTTATCTGTTGGGGTGTTTGAAATTCCTAGGGGATGCGGGACAATTTCATCTTGTAGGATTAGCCCACGTATTGAAGAACACCTAGCATAAGCCTTACCCATCTGTTGAAAGCTAGTGGCATCCCTAATCCGGGGTCCTGTCCCAGGTTTTCAGAATGCTGTGATCGGGGAGCCGCTGGGGTCACTAACCCCAGGGGCACGACTTAGAAGGAGACAACCTGAGACCAGCCACACTCCCCATCCACACGTGGCGTGGCGCTGGCTGGAGTGATGTTGATTTACTGGGTGTGCCCCGGGCAAGGGGATTGTGATCCAGGTACTTTCAATTAAGTAAGTAATGAAGCTTAGGAGTTTGGGAAACAAAATTGTAACCTAGGACATCCCTCACTATACATTAGGATCCACAGCTTAGAGACTCAGGTCGATCCAAAAGGGTAAGTTGCTGTTCTTGAAAAATCTGGGCAAAAAAGTTGAGGGACCCATCCCACAACCTGCTCGCCATACCCTAAGGAATGTCCCTTGGGATGAGCAGTGAGAGTGACATCTCCTTATTCTCGATATTTACTTCAGTATCGTAACCTGACCTGGGCTGCCCGGGGAAAATTTTTATTATTTGTTGTGGGTGGCGACACAGCCAAGTATCTGTTAATTCCAATGGAAAATCATTAGGGGGATGATCCCCAGGTTAGCCACCGTCTCCTTAGATATTATAATAGGAAAGAATTGTGCAAACACACACACACACACACACACACACACACACACACACACACACACAGAGTGCCATAACATCTCCTTCAATCTGCCTAGAAAGAATATAAATCAAATTAGAAATATGGGGTAGACACACATATGTAGGAATGATTCCAGAAGCCTTGCTTTTAAGTCACTTTTTATTGGTCTTATCAGTTCTAACACAGAAATGATTTATTACTAAAGTCAAGTCAAAAGCGCGGTGTTAAAGCTCCTTTCTAAAAAACAGATAAATTTGAAAACCTAGAATGACTAGGACAAAAAATTAGGAAACAACGTACATGTTCAAATTTTTTTTTTCAACGTTTATTTATTTTTGGGACAGAGAGAGACAGAGCATGAATGGGGGAGGGGCAGAGAGAGAGGGAGACACAGAATCGGAAACAGGCTCCAGGCTCCGAGCCATCAGCCCAGAGCCCGACGCGGGGCTCGAACTCACGGACCGCGAGATCGTGACCTGGCTGAAGTCGGACGCTTAACCGACTGCGCCACCCAGGCGCCCCAACAACGTACATGTTCAAATTATCTAATTTAGCTTTGTTATATTTAGGAATGCTTCATTTGCTTTAAGTACAGAAAGCAAGCATTATTCAGCAAGTGATGCTGGACCAATTAGCTCTCTGGAAGAAAATCAGTTTCAAAGCTATATGTAGCATGTACACGTAATACTGATTTCTAGGTATATTAGGAAAAAGTTCATACAGAATTATAGTAAAAACTGGTGAATGAAAAATACGTCCTGGGCTTGAAAGTAAGGAAAAACATCTCAAAGAGCACTGAGAGCTTTCAATTCATAATTAAAAAAAAAAAGTCCGCGACCACAGAGCAGAAAACAAAACATGAAAAATATTTAGAGCAAATGTGGCAGAAATATCATCAAACTACGAACTGAAGAAATGAGGTTTTAACTGATGCCAGTTTAACAAAAATTATTGGATTGATGATAATCGATGCCAGAGGCAATGAGTATGTATATATGTGTACATATTCATATATACAAGTCTTTATGAGTATATATGTATAAGATATACCCTATAGCATTTTATACATATACATGACACAATTACAAATGAATGTGTATTGAGTGAACAAAAGAAGACCGAAATATTATTTACTATGAGATCTACGTATATATAATATACATGTATCATTTATATATATGACACAAATCATAAATAACTTTTTCGTCCAGTTCTGTTTTCCTTCTTCTTGAGACATCAAAGACGCATAGTAACAGGAGCACCTCAGTCAATGGGTGACCGGCTCCTTCAGAGAACCCTTGAGCTGACTTAGCAAGATAAAGAGACCGATGTCTTGATTCAAAGCCGCTGGAAATTGCTGCATTCTTGAGGACACTCATAATGACTTTTTCCTCTGCGTGTATGTATCTTCCTGGTGATTAGAACATAAATGCTCAGAAACGTTTGTCATGATTTATGGATCTCTAAACTTTATCTGATGCACCTTGCAATATTTGTGCCTAAATGCGATTTTGTTGGCGACCTGTTATTAGCTTAATCTTTTGAAATGGATTTTTGTATTTTTTATCACCGTAACTCCCCTCAGAGCGAAGGGTCATGATGACCATAAACTTCTGATCTATTTCTTTATCACAGTTTCGGGGAAATGACCTTTGTCATTGTCACGTTGGGAGGTACTCCATTACTTTTGGACCATGGGATTGTGTCACACGGTAGTTAATGTATTCTTCCAAATTCGAGGTCTGCGATCTAAGTCAGGATTCTCATGGTAACAAGAAAGTGAAGGATAGATGGTGTCAGGTGGGTGCATTTGCATAAACATTCCTGAGAACCTCAGTTAAACCTTAAGCCAATGAATGCGCCTGATGCGTGCCGTTTGCCGAGTTTTTGGGGACATGTGCCAGCAGGATACTCTCCAAGGTCTTCCTGGGGCTTTGTAGTCTTGGGGAGATGAGGTATACATGACCCAATGAGCGGTGTGCTCAAAAGAATGTAGAATAAGTGAACAAAAGAAGGTTGAAAGCATTACCTGTTGTATACATTTTCATAAAAAGCATGCACATCATCAACAACAAAAGTGTGCCTAGGCATCCCGAGAACCCTTGAGTTTGCTTCTGGCCTCAAGCTGGCCACGGTTCATCGAAGGTTATCCTGATTCCTTTTTTTCCAGTACTTTCTTCTGACCTCCTGAAGCTCTCACACACCTACCAGGTCACTTTATTTTCGGAAAAACTTCGGGGAGGGAGGAAGGGCAGGTATTGATCTCATCTCTAAGACAGGGGAAACGCAAGGCAAATTTAAGCAACCCGCCTGAGGTCGCATCATTCCGCGGTGGCAGTGCTGGGACGCTGGCTTGCATCCAGCTGGGGTTCAGAAAGCTTTGATCTGTCGCAGCGTCCTGGTGGGGCCACAGGTTTAGGAGCGGGGTGCACCAGATCCAAACCCCACAGCTGCCCTACTTCCTCGCCTGCGATGACAGGTGGGAACCCCCACACGGAGGTCACAGTGAGGGGTGAGTGAAGCGCAAAGGGACGGCAGAAAGCCCCAGGTCCCAGTTCAGGGCTCCCCAGGGTCTCCTGGTAGGGAATTCTTCAGTCACCTTGGGCTTTATTTAAGGGATTTCATTGTTGAAATACCAGAATGGTATTGAGGCTCTGATGCAGGTCATGTTTCCAAATAAGAATTCTATCTGTGTTCCCGAAATGTGACAGAAAAGAAGGCAGAAAAGACGAGCAAACAAAAACATCGACTTTAGGCTGATCTCTGAAATCAGCTCCCATCCTGGCCTAAAGCATGACATCTGATTATGCCTCTTTCAGCTCAAGTTATTGCAGCCCTTTACTCAATTATTGATGCTTGAAAATGCACTCAAATGTTCTGTGATGCAGCTGCTCAGAAGATGCACACAGGGAGGGGAAATTTTAATTCTTATTTCTGAAGATGAACCTAGGTTTTGAGGTTTACAAATTGTTTTTCAATCATTGAATAAGAAGCCCCGTCCCCCCCCCCCCCCCGCCCCATGTTATTCTAAATAACCTGGGAAGAAGTCTTTCTCTGTGGCAGGAAATCCCACCAGCCCTGAGTTCAAGATGCGTGCAGGATCTGAACCTCCTCAGCACCGTAGTTGGATTGTCCAGTTCAGAGCCACCAACACCTGTCCCCCGATCCCTGCCATAGCCTCGTGACGGCTCATCCGCTCAGCATGGCGGGCGGAGCAGAGGTTGGATCCTACCACTTTTCTGTCCTAAATCCTGCAAGAACATGGTTGCACCTGGGTGGCTCAGTCGGTTAAGCATCGGCTCAGGTCGTGATCGCACAGTTTGTGGGTTCGAACCCCGCGTCGGGCTCTGCGCTGACAGCTCAGAGCCTGGAGCCTGCTTCGGATTCTGTGTCTCTCTCTCTGCCCCTACCTCGCTCATACGCACACTCTCTCTCTCTCTCTCTCTCTTTCACACAAATAAATAAACATTAAAAAAATAATAAAAAATCTAAATACTGCAAGAACAGAGCATGAAGCATCTTGCTGAGAGTAACCCAGTGCCAGCAGAGCTCATGAGGTCCTCCTGGCCACCGGGCCTTCCCCTCTGCCCTCCCCCCACTGGCTTATTCATTCCGGACACACCGGCTTCACGCGTCCCATCTCCTAAGCCAGCATGCCCCAGCCTAGGATATGTGCTCGTCCCCACCACATGCAAACTCTTTATCTGGATGTCTGTGTGCCTCGCTCCCCAGCGGTTTCCGGTCTTTGCTCAGATGTTAACTTCTCAGGGAGGCCTTCTCCGTCTCCACTCGATCGGAGACCGCACTCTTTCTGTAGCTTTCCTGTGTCCTCTTGTCTAGCCCTGCTTGTGTCATATTCTTTGCGTCCCGAACTTAGTATCTCTAAAATGGGAGTGCATCTGAACGTCCTGTGCTGTCTGGAAGAGGTGGGGGGGGGGGTATTGCCTTTACTCATCCGTTTACAACACAATTTATGGCAAGGCGGGGGATGGGCAGAATGGGGGAGGGGAGGGGGGTACAACGCAGGGGATGTAGTCAATGGCGTTATGATAGCTCTGTGACAGATGAGGTTACACGTATGGAGAGTGTGGCATAAGGTTCAGACTTGGCCAAACACTATGTGAGACAGCTGAAACTCATGTAACACTGTGTGTCCTCTATACTTCAACTAAAAAAAAAAAAAACTTACATTAAAGGATGTCAGAGGCTTTTGAGAAAATCCCATAGACAATAATGAAACACTGTTGTTTTTGTTGTTGTTGTTGGGTTTTTTGGGTTTTTTTTTTGTTTTTTTTTTTTTTGTTTTGTTTTTGAGAGAGAGAGGGAGAGGGACGGAGGGAGGGTCAGAGGTAGAAAGCAAGAGAGAATCCCAAGCAGGCTCCTCGCCCGGCACAGAGCACGATGTAGGGCTCCACCCCACGGCCGTGAGATCATGACCTGAGCTGAAATCAAGAGTCAAACGCTCAACCGACTGAGCCACCCAAGCGCCCCTATAATGAGACGTTCTTAATGGCACAGAGGTACTCTGCAGGGATTAAAGCGATATCAACTCGGTCTGCACTGAAAAGGGAGTCAGAAGAATCAGTCTTGAACGTGAAGACGGTTGAGGAATGAATGCCTTAACCAATTTGTTTCCTTGGCATTTTCCTTTTCAATGATTGGCAAGAATGACAGATGGCAAACAATAATGTGGAAATGAGTCTAAAGTACTAATAAAATAAAATGGAAATTAGCGTTTCAGATTTAACGTGTCACAATGCGGTTTCTTTCCCAGTAGTGGATGGAGTCTTGGTCCATCTCAGAATTAGTGATGTTCTAGACTTCATAAAATGTATAATTTACTTATTTTCTTGATTATAATCTCTCAACTTGATCATCGTTAGTCAAGAGCCTAGCATATCAGCAAGCCTCAGGACCCTGTTGTTGGGACACAGCCAAGATGTCCATCCAAATCAGACTTCCTTAGGAAGGTGATTCCTCAGTGAAGTTTTTGGAGAGTTGTAGAGTTTGTTTGGAATGTTTTTCTAGCCCTTTCATTGAGCTGAGGCAGGAGCACATATCTGAGGTGGTCAAAGAGTGATGTGTTTGGTTCCCCACAAACAGTTTTCAATGATGGGATCACTGAAATTCATGGATGGGGGGAGATGGCCCCTCTTTGCCTTTATTTAAAAAATTTTTTTTAATGTTTTTTTTTTTTTTTTGATAGAGTGAAAGCAAGGGAGGGGCAGAGAGAGGGAGACACAGAATCCGAAACAGGCTCCAGGCTCTGAGCTGTCCGCATAGAGCCTGACACGGGGCTCGAACCCACAAACCGTGAGATCATGACCTGAGCTGAAGTCGGATGTTCAACCGACGGAGCCACCCAGGCCCCCGCCCCCTTGCCTTTATTGATTCCAGTGCATCACGCTGGAATCCCACCCACCTCATTTGCCCTTTAAAAACCTACAGGGGCACCTGGGTGGCTCAGTCGGGTAAGCGTCCAACTTCTGCTCAGGTCATGATCTCACGGTTTATGGGTTCAGGCCCCGCGTCGGGCTCAGTGCTGACAGCTCAGAGCCTGGAGCCTGCTTTGGATTCTGTGTCTCCCTCTCTCTCTGCCCCTGTCCTGCTCATGCTCTGTCTCTGTCTCTCAAAAATAAATAAGCATTAAAAAAAAATCAATAACATTCATTGGTTGGTTGACTTCTTTGACAAGTAGCTGTCGGGTGCCTTCTCGGGGCCAGGCACTGCTCCAGCCACTGGGAACGCAGGGTGAATGAGGGACAGTGTTTATTTGACATGTTCCAGCTGGGTTCTGAGTGTCTCCGAGTCAGGGCTGCAGCCTTACATGTATTTTTACATCCCTACGTAATGCCTCCCATAGGAGTGATGGGTTATAGGGGTGATCACTTAACTGTCGCTGCTAATTACCTGTGTCGTCATTTCTGCACAACTGTAGCAAACGTAAGAGTCAGAGTACCTCCAAATTGTCTGTTCTTTTCTCTTTTTTGGGGTTTTAGTTTTACTTATTATTTTTGGAATCCCTTAGAGTATCACACTTTGTCTTCTTATGATGGAGATGTAAGAAACACATAACATTGTATTCGTTTCAGGTGTACAACATAATGATTCAATATTTATATATATTACAAAATGATCACCACAGTATGTCTAGTCAACTTTCATAACTACCCCTACTTACAAAATTGTTGTCTTGGGATGAGGATTTTTAAGATCTACTCTCCTAGCAACTTTCTTGCTTTAAATTGTTTTAATGTTTATTCCTTTTTTGAGGGGGGAGGGGGAGAGAGAGAGGGAGACACAGAATCCGAAGCAGGCTCCAGGCTCTGAGCTGTCAGCACTGAGCCCGACGCGGGGCTTGAACCCACAAACCACGAGAGCAGGACCTGAGCCAAAGTCGGACGGAGCCACCCAGGTGCCCCTCTTAGCAGCTTTCAACGCAGTATTATCTGAGGCAGCCCCCATGCTGCACGTGACACCCCCAGGACTCATTCACCTTGTTACTGGGAGCTTGAGACCCCTGCCATCCGGCCTGCCCCCCACTGCCTGCCTCTGGCAAACACCAACGTGTTCTCTGTATTTATGAGCTTTTTTCCTTTTTCTTTTTTCTGTTTAAATCCTCTTTTCCTCACAAAATCTGCTTTCTACTTCTGGCCTTTCTGAATTGCTTTGAGTTTTGCTCTCACAGCCCTTTCGGAATGACCACTTCTCTTCGTCACGGTGGTGGTGTAGGTGGCAGGTGACCTAGTTTAGGGGCAGATAAGGGAGCAGCGGGGTGCAAAAAAAAATGGATCAAATCAAGTAGAGATGGGGGCAAGTTTCCTTTGTGAACAAATACTCTCACGGAAATAGGATTTACCCCGATGCGCTGAGACTTGTGCTGACTGAATATGATTTAGCTGAGAATTCCTATGGCCATTTTATTTCATCTTTTTTTTTTTTTTTAACCAGAAATCTGTGTCCCATTGCGGAATCCTCTCGGTCCTGTCTTGGTAAGAAAGAAGTGATGTCATGTGTAGCGTTCAGGAAATTGGAAGTTCTGCTAGAGATTGGAATGGACCGATAGTTCTCACCCGAACAGACGATAGGAGGACAGTTGAAAGGTCTAGAAGATTTGGCCGAATGTGCACTGATACCAGCCGGTCACGGCGTAAAGCATGAAGCGTCCAGCCTCCGTCCTAAATCAGCTTGCTTTCTGCAGATTGGCCGCTGTCCCCTGAAAGTGTCACATGGAGGACATGGGGCCTGTTTGAGGCTTTAGCCATGTGGGTGGAGCCTGTGTGACACGGGACACGATGCTCCCTTCCGTGCTCCCAGACGGAGCGTATGTCCTCGCCCGGATGGCTCCAGCTCAGGTGCAGGGGCGGGGGGGGGGGGGGGGTTGGTCAGCCCGAGACTGTCATGCACCAGAGCTAAAATACCTTCTGCTCCTGGCCGCTTTTCGTTTCCAAATACCCTTATTGACTCCTTCCCCGACTCGGATCGATCCTGTGGCTTGGGAGAAGTCTCTGCCTGGAAGCGGTGGGGGAAGGGCAGGGCCGGGGAAAAACATCCGTTAACCCCTGACAACAGTGAGGTGGCCTGAAGTGACAGGAATCCCGGCCACCAGCTTAGAAAGACGACTTCCCCCGGCTCCTTCCCAAGCATCCTTCCCAAAGCTCGTCTGTGTTCTTCTCTTTCCCTTTCGATGTTAATTCTCTGCTCTGTAGGGGCTCAGAGTCTCCCCGGCCTGCCCCACCCACCGCGGCCCCACTTTGGCCTCTACAGGCCTCTCCCTGATGTCTGGATACCCTCCCGCCTAGCGAGCGCCTGGCGTGGAGCAGAGGTTCACCAACCGATGAGGAGTGGCTGCTGCCTGCCCTTGAGCAGTCCGTAACCTCGTGAACGGGCACTGTGCTGCTCCTTCTGCTTCTGTCCACTTTCTGCTCGTCTGCTGCTGCCTCCTGCTCGGGACGCACAGATGGTGGTTAGCTTTCCTGCTCAGGTTGTCGGAGCTCCCGAAGACAGCGTGTAACTAACGGGCCATGAGGTGCATGAGGCATTAGTGCTGGGAGGGGGGCACGGGACAGCACCACGGAACTGTGTTCCAGGCTGGGATCTGTCTCCTCCTGGGGCCGCGAGCTTTGGCGAGTAGGGTCACCTGTCTGAGCCCCACTTTCTCACCTCTTACAGGTGTGTGCCCGTTCTGCTCTGCCTTCTTCTCGGGGCTCCTGTATGGATCAGATGAACTCAGTGATGGGAAAGCTTTCAAATAAAGCATTTCAAATACGGGCATCCTTTCCACTTAGGGATTTTTATTATGTAGGCTCTTCTCTCCCAGGAACATGTTTGCATCTCGGGCGAAATCTCCAGTGCCTTCAAGGAGTTGCCTTAGAAGGGATCCCAGGCAGACACTGAGGAAAAGGGTTGGTGTCCTCATGGGGCTCTGGGTCACCTCTTCAACCACCTCGTGCAAGTTTTAGGCGAAGTTGGCTGACTCACAGTGCACACCAGGAGCTAGACAGGTTCCACACCATCATCTCAAAGCTACAAAGTCCCGTCTGCATCCTGCGTTTACTTCCATGAACAGCCGCAATGCCTTCCTTGCACACACAGCAGCTTGTGACAGGTGATTCCCAGGGGTTCTCCCGTTGGAAGACGCTCAGTGATGGCGAGACTACACGATGCGCGATGAACCAACCCCTCAGTGAGCCATGCAAGGTTTTAGTAAATCACATACAATTCTAGACTTGGAAGTACCTTTAATCCGTTTTCCTACACTTTTTAAAAATTTTAGCCCTAATAGTGCTTCTGATAACTTAGTAGAACAAGAGGTGATTATCTGGCCAAAAGGAATATGATGCCATTGGCATAAAGGGTAATAGGGAGGACAGAGTAGAAAATATACGTAGTTACTGTTTGGAGGAGGAAGGAGGAAGAGGAGGAAGGAAGAGGAGGAAGGAGGAGGAGGAGGAGGAGGAGGAGGAGGAGGAGGAGGAGGAAGATGACCCAGTCAAGGGTTATCCCAGAAACAGCTGAAATTTCAATGGTACCGTCTGACTTTTTCTCAGTAGCCTTTTCTCCTGTTTTCTCTCCGGAAGTACTAAGTCATAATCAACCCTTGTTTTTATTCTATTGAGAGTTTAAAAATTAATTTGTGATATCCTTAATGATAATAGCAGAATGGTAGGAAATCAGGCTGATAGTCTGAGAACAGATCACACAACATAAATGTGCCTGTAATTCATAAGATACTGTTCTTTGGGTCAACGGCTCCCCTAGAATATGGGTGTAAACATGGTCAGCCTGTGCCTTAATCGGTAACTGGACCTCAACACGCAGCTCCAGACAGGAGTCCTGTTTAACTTGGCCTCAGCTGGCACTCAAGGGCACCCTCTGCCTCCTAGCAAGGATAAATAACCCGGATCAAAAGGCACTCAGGGCAGATGGCTCCTATTGGTGAGCCAGGACCCGGGCAGTGACATGTCTAGAAGGATACGCAGTTATCCCAGGAAGGAGGCAGATTGCTGGTACCTGAGCTGACCCAGGGTCCACCTGCAAGGCCTGATCAGTTTCCTTCCAACCTGTGATATTCTATCCTGAACGATGACATTTTGCCCTCTCAGACACTCTGATTACAATGCAAGCACACTGGGGCACCTTGGCGGCTCAGTCAGTTGAGCATCCAACTTTGGCTCAGGTCATGATCTCAAGCCCCACGTCAGGCTCTGTGCTGACAGCTCGGAGCCTGGAGCCTGCTTCGGATTCTGTCTCTCCCTCTCTCTCTGCCTCTCTCTCTCTCTCTCTCAAAATTAAAAAAGAATTTAAAAAATAAATAAAACACAAATATACCTGGGGTAGGACCCCCTGCATGATTACTGGGGCAAAGGGATTCTTCCCCCACCCTTGAGAAAGCCCAGGGCCCCTGAGGGATGTGGGGGCCCAGGAGGGCTGAGTGAGGAGGGCAGGGGTGCTGAGGCCGGGCTCATCAGCTGCACAATTTCCCCCATGCGTGGGCCTCCTTGTGGTCTCTTCAGGGCCCCTCGGCTGGTAGGAGGCCACGTGTTCATCCTCCTTGGAGATGGGACCACGAGGCCTGGGATATTCAAAGTGAGATGGGCTGTTTCAGTCCCTCGTTTCACGGATGTGGGTACTAGGGGTCCCACGCGGCCGCCTCTCTTGCTGGCTGGGGTTTTGGGCATGTGCTGACCTCAGCAAGTGGACAGAAGGCTCCAGAAGCAGCGGGGGTCGTGCAGAGATTAACCAAAGTCACGTGTGCCGGGATGTGTGTCTGCTGGTGGCTTTTCTGCCCAGATGTGCAGCCCCATCCAGGGGCCTGGACTTTGTCCGTGTGTCCCCACCATCCCCTGGATGCTCCGCAGACACTGTGTCCTCTCCTGTCTGTACATCTTTTCTCGTGCTCAGCAGAACGCTCATAAAGGAGCAGGCCTGCTATTGATTGTATTTGTCTTCTAGAAGGAAACCGCTCGCTTTCTGTGATCTCCTCTCCTAATTTGATTTGGCTTTTCCAGCCTGGTCGATTCTTCCTGGGGCTGCGTTCACCTAAAAATCGGGCCGGGGAGGGAAGAAGATCTTTAAAATACTCCACCTGTTTCCACGTCTGAGGAAGTTCGGATGGGCCTTTGTTAGTATTATTTGGCTCGTATTATTTCTGTCCTAGTCGCTTGCTCAGCCAAGTCACTATAACCTTGAAATTCAGTGGGTCGTGGGCATGTGTCGGATCTAAGAGGTTCCTAAGCAGACACTAGATGGGGCCACGTTACTCACAGGAGCGTCGTCTGAGGGGTGATTTGGGAAACGAAGGAGTCTAGTCCTAGGCTCCGGAAAGAACCAGAAGAGCCCCTGGGAAACGTGTTTTCCAGAACAAATGAGTCATGGCTCTGAAATGCTTGCTGGATGCCAACCCCAGAAGCCTGACTCCTCAGGGAGAGAGGCTGGGGTCACGGCCAGAGGACTCGTATGGGATTGGGGTTCTTGGCATCAGCACGGCCTCACTGTCAACCATCTGTCACCTCCGTCTAGAGCAGCAATTCAGCCTGCAGTGCATTTCAAGAAACCTCCTATACACGGAAATCCATGGTATATTGCAAACAAAACCAAGAGTTTTTAAACATGGGGGGGAAAATTCCTCAGGTGAATCACTGATGGTAATGAAGGTGACTCACTAACCAAAGCTAACGAAGGTATACTTTAGATCACAGCTGGCTGTGTTCAAGGTTAGCCCTTGGGACAGAAAAGTCCAGAAGCACCCCAGTGGCCCTTCAGCAGAGGCTACATAAGTCTTCAGTCAGGACAAGGTAGACATGAGGTTACTTGTGGGGCTTTCCCAAGTCAGAGCAGGCGGAGGGGAGTCAGACCTCCCACGTCATCGACTGGGTCTATCACCCGGGCATCGTGGATGATCGTATGGAACCTGTAGCTGGAGTTCATGGTCACAAATGGGCATTCTAAATGAGTACCTGTTATTCCACATATTTTATTAAGAGATATTTTATGGAAGGAAATGAATATATATTAAGAGGCCATCACAAATTCCTGGAATAAGGAATGGGCCATTTTTTTTCAAGAACCTAGCTAATTTCCTCAGTGTTACATATTATATAAATTAATTCTCATTACGTATCATGCCCTAAACTTAATTCTAGATAGATTCAAGTAGCTAAATAGAAAAAAAAAATGTTTCACCATAAAGTTATGAAAAATCGGGTTAAATAAGTACCTATTAACTCAATAAAGAGCAACATTTTCAGAATAAAAGCAATCAAATGTTCACAAGGAAAAATATTCTTAGATTTTTATTTGAAAAACAAACGTAGATTTAAAATACTTAGCAGAATTTTGTACCAGTGAATTTTTGCAATAATGCAGTATGGTACATTTTTCAACTTTGAATAAAAGAATACTTGAACTTCAAAAAAAAAAAAAATAAAATAAAATACTTAGCAGAAAAAAAAGGAAAACAAAAATCTAGTAAAATCCTTATAACAAATTCTAAATGCACACATACTTGATATGCAAAGAGATCAGATACATTCATTAGAAAAATAAATAATCAAGATGTTCAAAAAATAGAAACAAGTTTGAGATCATTGTTAGTTACTGTTGTGTTATTTGTACTGGAAAATAGGAAATAACTATTTACCCTGTGACTTAATATTGACAACAAATGCAAATTACAGCACATTCACATAATATTTATGGTCCTGCGTCAAGATGGTGGACAAGGCTTACATAATTAAGTCCCTTCTCTTCCGCGAGAGCTTGAAACAAGAGTAAAAAAGTACAAAAGGGGCTATATTTAAAAGACACCGGTGGGGGGGAAGTCTGGGTGGCTCAGTCGGTTGAGCGTCCGACTTCGACTCAGGTAATAATCTTGGGTTCTGTGAGTTTGAGCCCCATGTTGGGCTCTGTGCTGACAGTTCAGGGCCTGGAGTCTGCTTCGGATTCTGTGTCTCCGTCTCTATCTGCCCTAACCCTGATTGCGCTCTGTCTCTCTCTCTCAAAAATAATAAATAAGCATTTAAAAATTAAAAAAAAAAAAGACACTGGAAACCAAGAGGGGACCGGCAGACACAGATCTGGACAAATTTCTGTAAGACAGAAAGAAGGTGGGATCATAGTAACAAGTGTGCTCCAGTAAAGGATGTCATGGCTGGAGCAGGTGCACGAGAAGCTTTCAGCATGAGACCCATTCACGGGGGAAAGCGTTCTATTCCCTAACACCCCTCGGGGTGCAGCAGCGGTGACTGACTTGTGCAGTGGACACACGGCAATGCTCACCAGGCCACTCCCCACCTCCCACCGGTAGAGCCAAGGACATTGCCCCCCTGCGAAGGTGGAACTGTAGACTTCTGGAGGGAATGAGCCACTCAACTAGTGGTAGCAAATGATGCGGACCAGCGCCTTCCTCATGTGGGGATAGGCAGAGAACCCGCAGCTTCCTTCACAGCTCCCGCTTAAATAAATTCCAGCTGAATTCAATATGCAACTACGGAACACAAAACTCAAACTTTCTGAAAGTACCTAGACAACGTCTTTATGACCCCACTGGGGAAGAGAGGGCTTCCCCACCAAGACACAAACATTCCAAACCACACACATCCCAAAAGATAAACGTCACTACGTTGCATTCAAAGACATCAGTGTGTCCTGAGAAGTCATTCTTTTACAAGCCTGGGTGGAGGACACCACACGCACTGGAGAAGGCATTCGTAACCCCTACGGCCAAGGTTTGCCCATCCAGAACATCTAAAATACCTCTGCAAACCCATAAGTAAAAGATAAACCACTGAGTATAAAAATGGACAGATTGAATCATCCAGCAGTTCAAAGAGAGAGAACCCAGATGGCCGCTGAGTGATCTCAAATTTTATTCATATCAGGAAAACGCAAGTTACATGGCAGAGGTGGTGGCTTCTGTTCTGGCACATGATGTGCTGGAGAGGGTGGGGGTGGCGGTCATTGAACATGACAGGTGGAGAGGGCCGGCCCCTGGCCAAGTCCATGGGGGCGGGAGGGGGGGGCAGTTCCAGCCCCGGTGACGTCCCAGGAGGAAATAGTTCCAGGACCTAGTTGATGCTGGAATGAAGGTCTACGAAAAGATGTTTATTGCGGCATCGTTTGGAAAGCAAAACTGTGGGAACAGTTCCTAAGTGCATCAGTAGAGGAGTGGATGCGTAAGTTGTGGTAGGGTCCAGGGTAACACTCTACGCGAGAGGAAGAAGCTTCATAAATCAATCTGGGTGAACTCACAAGCACAATACTGAGTGAAAGGCCCCTCGCCGGGTCCACACCGCACGGTGCCATTCATAGAGTAAAATGTGAAACCATGGCACGCACTCACCTTGCTACGTAGGTAGAGATTAAGGCAGCTAAATCACTCCTTTCAGCTACTGGGTGGCGTTAGCACTGGGTTTAGAAGTGGTGGGGGGCTCTGCTGGGGGAGGTGGGCAGGACACTCAGCTGCACTTGTAATGCCTCATTTTTTCATGTGGGTGATGGGCGCAAGGGTCGTGTGATCTTTTCTGCTTGTCTGAAACGGCCCGTGCTTCACAAAGAAGACTAAAGCAGAGGCTAAAAAAACCAAAAAACCAAAACAAAAAAACAAAGAAATTAGAGTATTTCCCCAGGCTGGAAACGACCCCTGTTTTCAAATTGGAACGATCAACAAATTATTCATACTGCTCATAATATTCATAATATTCATAATATTCATGTTTGATGCACGATTGCAGAAAACTATGAGGACATGATCTTAAGAGCCTGAGGGGGGAGGGAGGTGGGACGGGTGGGGGAGGGGAAGACTTCAACTAGAAGATAGTGGATAAATGTCTTCAAGGTTCTGAGGGAAAATCCAGAGTTCATGGGCTCAGTTTAAAAGCTAACCAAGCTCCCCATTCATGGGAGGGTGAAATACACACACTGTCAGCCTTGCGACCCGGGAAGCTTCAGGTGAAGCTGAAAATATGATTTCAATCGCACTCCAGCCAAACAAAAAAGGAGCCCAAGGAGAGAGAGCATGATATTTGGAAAGAAAGGGAGTAACCCAGCAATACAGTAACACATCACCCAGGACAAGAATCCAGAGTGACGGGTGGGCAGCCTAGAAAGTAAGTCACAGCTTTTGACAAATCTTGAACTTAAGAAATCACATGGTTGATCTGGGGGACTGATGAACAGACCCATTCCTTCTGTTTAAAAAGAATGGGGGGAGCCTGGGTGGCTCGGTCGGTTGAGCGTCCGACTTCGGCTCAGGTCATGATCTCATGGTTCGTGGGATCGAGCCCCACGTTGGGCTCTGTGCGGACAGCTCAGAGCCCGGAGCCTGCTTCGGATTCTGTGTCTCCCTCTCTCTCTGCCCCTCCCCTGTTCATGCTCTGTCTCTCTTGGTCTCAAAAATAAATAAACACGTTAAAAAGAAATAAAAAGAATGAAAAGATAAGTTAACTTCATCAGTTAATCGAAGTCCTGCCCTATTTTGCTCTCTCTCGTGGGCTCTGACACCCTGTGAGTTGTATGGTAGACTTTACGTTCTGTGCCTGAAGAAAGAAAAAAACAGTGCTGGCAATTTTATACGTAGAACTAAATCACCTTGAATGTTGTATTTATTGAAAGAGCTGGTTTAGAATTATTTAGCACGTAAGGAAAATCACAGCTCTAAAGGAGGCATAATTCAAAAGGAAACTGAAGGACATCGGTTAAGTCTTGCGAAAGCCATCATGTTCGGGTAACTTGTCAACTTAGAGGCGTTCTTGGTCCTTCTGTGAGTACGTCGTCCTCTGGGCTGGGAGTAGCAGAAAGAGGGCTACGTGACTGCATTTGGGAATATTTTGCAGGTGCTTTCTTTGTCATCCAGAAGGCAGCCATGGGAAAATTCCCGGTAACAGCTGGTGGCCTCTTCCTCCCCGAACCAGCCTCCTGATGGCTTAGCCGGAGCGCTCTGGATAGTGGGGTTTGGAGAGGTCAGCTGTCCTTGTCGGCGAGAGTCCTGGCTGCACCCGGCCCTCATGGATCCCACGGGGCTGCCTCGCATGGGGGATGTCACAATGGTGAATAAACAAATCTTAAAAATCCCTGAAATTGCTGAAATGAACATACTTCTATTGGTTTCAGGAATGTTCATGCAGCTTCTGCTTTGCTTTGCTTTTTGCTTATTGTTTTTGGCACTTTTCCTCATGTTCCCCCTGCACCGTGTTGTTTATGTAAAAAAGAGAGTCCATTTGATCTTAAAGCTGGGAACTTTTTTTTTTTAATGTTTATTTTTTGAGAGAGACAGAGCGAGCATGAACACAAGCAGGGGAGGGGCAGAGAGAGACGGGGACAGAGGATCCGAAGCGGGCCCTGCGCTGATAGCAGAGAGCCCAATGTGGGGCTCAAACCCACAAACCGTGGGTTCAGATCACGACCTGAGCCGAAGTCGACGCCCAACTGACTGAGCCACCCAGGTGCCCCGGGAACGTGTCTTTCCGAGCAGTACAGGTTTAATCATTCAAAACCCCGTCTTCTGTGTGGTTTTAATCACACGGCCTGTTGCCAGGGAATAATTTCCATAAGCCCAATATTTTAAATGTTTCTAATTGATTTTGAAATTTCCCAAGGATACCAGAAAAGGTTTATTTGTAATTTCAGAGCAGCATGTAGTTAGTACAAAGAGACGTTGGTTTCATTTGGGAGGTACAAGAGGTAAGAGTAATAATACTGTGTTTTTCATCCTGTGGGCAGGGGACCATGAGATGCTGTCTGAAATTGACGGGCACAGAACATAAGGTGATTCCAGCCCCTGTAGCGAATAAGCCCTGAAATCCTGATCTTTTCATAAAATATGGTTTCTTTTCCAGTCACTGGAAGTTATCTAATTTATTTAGCACCAGGCCTTTGGGATGGTGAGTCAAGGACCCAGACCCTTCTGGCTTGTGGACCTGCTGTCTCCTAATATTTTAGACTATTTTAATTCTTAGGATGGGAAGGGACTGGAGAGTTCACAGAACATGTCCCAGGCTGTTCTTCTGGGCCAAGCCTGCGAATGGCGTAGACCTTCACCCTCTTCCAGCTCGAACTGAGTCACGTGGAAAAGGAGGCCGAGAAGGGCCACGTAGCCGTGTGACCAGCAGGAAAAGGAAAGTCGGTTTGGTGCATTATAAACAAGTTTCCTCCAAAATGGATAAAGAGGCCATGAGTCAGGTTTACTATTAAAACGTTAACAGGGGTAAAATATAAATCAGAAAATATAAGCACAGTTGGTAAGAACAGGGGAAGAGAACCACTGAGGAGAAGTAAGTGGAATTATGTACCACCGACAGCTGCTGGTTGCGAGATTCTGTTTGAAGCGGATAAATCAAGGCACGGATGCAGACGCGTGTTCCCCGGGCTCCGAGGGGGTGGGGGACGCCGGGGTCACCGTGAGCAGCGCTGTTCTCTGAGAGCCTGGGCTGAGGGTGGCATCGATGGTGGTTTTGGTGGTGATTCTGGGCATGAGAGATAACTTACCCCTTGTCGCCAATTTTCAGTACTATTTTGAAAGTTTAGTTGCACATTCACAGGTGACTTCTGTAATTATATAATTAATCATAGCAACGGTGGTAAAAATATAAGCCAAAACATTAAAGCCGAGGGCAGAGATACACGTGAATTATAAGCAACTATACACAAGGAATAAGAAATAATATTTTTTCATAACTTACATTGTTACAGTAAGAAATTGTTCATAATATTAAGGTGGGGACATGCAGGGTACAAAATTATGGCTCCATATAATCTCTTTGATGTAAATAATAGGCATAGAACAAACTAGCAGGAAACCGCCGTTTTCATATTTTTAGTTATGAATTACAGCATTGACTTGTTTTATCCGTATTTTGTCTTTATCCTCATCTCCATTTACAGTGAGCCATATTATTGCATATACTTTTGTGTCTAGAAAGTTGATATTAAGTGTATTTTATTCTCAAAACAAAACAAAACAAAACAGAGGGGACTTGAAGGAAAACACAATAACGGAAAAGCGGAGCTGTGTGCAGGGCGTGCGGAACCGTGGCTGGCTCTGTCCAAGGACGGCATGGTCGTTAGAACGAGGAATCCCAGATGCATCGCTCGTTATGCGCGTGGCCCCGCGGACCCGGCTCGAGCAGGACCTCCGCCCCTCCTTTGACGGGTGACTGTCACATTCTCAGCGCCCACAACCTGAGCGTTTTCGTGTAACCGTGATGCTGTGCCCCCGCTTGGCGTCGTCGCGGAAAGACAGCGCAGCCCCGTGATGGGAAGGAAGCAGATTTTTCCACCTGCCGTGACAAGGTGCCCGCGAGATGAGAGAAGGAAGCCGTGCTCTGATTCACGGCAGGCGGCTTCCTGTGACATTGATGCCTCGGCCCCATTTGTATAGCTGGAGGCCCCGCGGAAGTCCCCTCTGGAGGGGAGCTCTGCTTTGCTTGTAATCTCCAGCTGAAGACCCCAACTCGTTCTCTGATGCCACCCACTTCCTCACTGCCTCCCCATCAGGGCAGTTTGCGGCCCGATTAACACGCTTGCAATATTCCATGTCACTGTCCCCGGCCCCCGTTCGTCTACTTGGTTATTTGTCTAGGGAGCCGTTCGCCGGGGAAAGGGAGGCGGAACATCGCTTTTGTCGGGAAGACATTTCAGCCAGAATAGAGTACACCTGCGATGGGCTGAATGTGCCCCCTCCCCCCCAGAACTCAGGGGTTGAAATCCTAGCCCCCAAGGTGATGGATGGCCTTTGGGAGGGGAGGGGATTAGGTCATGAGGCTGGAGCCCCCGTGAATGGAACCTTTGCCCCATGCACAGGGGACCCCAGAGAGCTAGCTCAGCCTTTCTCCACCGTGTCAGGAAACACTGAGAAAAGTCCGCCTGGGAGCCCTCACCCACCGGGACCCACCCATGCAGGCCTCCGGATCGCAGACTCCCCGACGCCACAGCTGGGAAATAAACGTCTCATTTACAAGCCGCTCGGCCCATGGTGTTCTCTTGTCACAGCCGGAGCGGCGGCCGGCGAGGACCCTTCCTGAAACCACAGAACAGCTTCCAGCCATCACACAAAAGCGGGTGGCAGGTTGCCTACACGCCGTAGAGTTGGCGTGATTATTCAACAGTTGATATTTAGAAAACATTCCAGAAATAAAATGAGTATATAAATACCCACAGTGTGAAGAAGATGATTCGGCCATCTGCCACGGTGGACAGAAAGTAATATTATTTACCTGTTTGTCTCCATTTAGCCAATGTAACGAAGATATGTTATAAGGTCCCAGGGAGGAGTAGCACGTAGTAATAAAATATACATTATAGTGATCCCTTACGGATTACATCCTTTTCCCCCTCTTCACCTATGGAAAAATGACCCTGTACGTGTATCTTTAACATCAGGCTTTCTGAGGACCTTACCACAATCTTAGCAGGACCGAGTGAAAACATATGTCCGACACGGTATTTTTTTCTAGTCTTTAGGAGACCTTCATTCGAGTGCTTTTCCAAAGGTTTTTGAAAATGAAATCTTCTGAGAGGGCTTCCCGCATTACTGACAAATTTAATAATTCTTAGAATAACACCGAAATGCATTGCCTTTGCAGCCGGACTCCTTCCCTGCATCTGTCCTAAAGCTTCCCTCTTCCTCAGAGCCTACTTAGCGCCTTTGCAGATATGACGGCTCGGATTTCGGCGGGCATGTATAGGTTTAATTTGGAAACTCTGTGGTCTTTGCTCTGCTCTGTGGAATTCTTGACGGAGGGGAGAAGCCAGCCCCGAGGCCTCAAGGAGTCTCGCCCACCGACTAATTTGATTGATTTCTCTTCCTGCAACTTCCTGAGATTCCACCCCCACAATGCTCCATGGGGGTTTTCTGGCCAGGTTTCAGGTTGAGGTTGGCCAACGGGAGGCGGTGAGAGAGGTGGGGTCCCCCAGGTGCGCCTTGGCTGCTTTCCTCTGCCTACCTCTCCCACCGTCAGGCAGCCCTCCCCCTCCAGCTGCAAGACAGTATACATCCAACAGGATTCCCCAGCCCCAACCTCTGGTTCACTTTCTGTTATTACAGCCTGTCTTTTCTAGAATGCCACCGATATGGGATCCAGAGGGGATACTCGCTGAGGGGTGGGGAAGAGCATTGGCTGCAAGGGAGTCTGAGGCCATCTTTGGAAGTGATATCTTGATTATTAGCAGTCATGTGATTATTCCCCATTGTTAACACTCCTTAAACTTTCCCTTGCAAGGTTGAATTTTATTGTACATCAATATTGTACATCAATGATACTTCAATAAAGCCAACTTTGAAAAGTGAGAAATGGGGGTACCTGGGTGCCTCAGTCGGTTAAGCGTCTGACTTCGGCTCAGGTCATGATCTCATGGTCCCTGAGATTGAGCCCTGCGTCGGGCCCTGTGCTGACAGCTCGGAGCCTGGAGCCTGCTTCGGATTCTGTGTCTCCCTCTCTCTCTGCCTCTCCCCTCTTCACGCTGTGTGTGTGTCTCTCTCTCAAAAATAAACATTAAAAAAATAAAAAGAAAAGTGAGGAACGACTTAATCCGTGTGTTATCACCACAGTAAGCTGCCTACGATACATAGAATGACTTTCAGAAGATGCTTTGATACCTCTGCTCCATTGTGCATTGTGTGTCTTGTAACAGCCATTAATATTTATAGGGCCGAATAACTTAATCTCTCTTTATTTTGATTATGCAAAGAGATATTGAGCAGAAGGTGTTCAAGGAGAAACTCCCATGCCCATGTTTTCCATGACACTGTCCGATCTCTGGGTGGTTCTTCCTTCTTGAGCATGTCCTCCGTGGTCACGTCTGCGGTAGGTGTTGGGAGTTATGCCATCTGTGGAGCAGCCATGACCACATTCCTCCTCGTGAAGTCTTTGCGTTAAGGCTCAGCTGGGCAAAAGCTTGTGACGTCTATGGCAGTACAGTTCCTCAAAAATTTAACAGACGCCGGATGTGTTTGTTTGTCATTAATCCCGTGTTCTCGCCTCCATACCCAGAGTTCTGCCTTCATATTCCGCAGCCCGCCTTATTTCCTTACTTTGTTACCCGCCTGCTTTCCCCCCGTCTCTGGCAACTGGCTGGAGACAGTGTAGAGTCTTGGTAGGTGGGGAACAACACCTGAAGCAGACCTCTGGCCTGAGTTATTCAACTGAATAGCTTTATGAGACCTTTGCTGTGTGAAGCCTTTCCAAGCCTCACCTCTCCCCTCTGGTTTGAGAAAACAGGTGGCTTTTCCAAACCTCCGGGTCGCAAGTGTCTTGATGCTCTTAGCTTCTTTTCGTCTTGTTTGCAAACGGTCTCTTTTCTGCCCTCGTCTACTTCTGGTATTAATGTACGTGGTCTTGGGGTAGAAAAAAGATCCTGCTTTGTCGTATTAGAGGGGCCCCTTGGAAGGGTTCCCTTCATGAGTTATGTGTAGAGCCTCTTCCGCTCCGTCTTCTGGGGTCTCCTCTGACTTCCCCAGAGAGGCTTGGCAAGCGCAGATGATGAAATAATGCGAACAGAGTTTGTACACCGATCGACCACACTTGATGATGAGGAGTTTCCTCCCATGCTTCACCCAGACAGTGCCCTTAAGAACGCACACATTATACTGCTCCTTTTCCTCTCCCCCGTGACTCATTTGCTGCCACGACTAGAGCAAACGCATAGTCAGTGTTTGTTGAATGAAATTGTCTTCATTTAAAAAAAAAACAAAAACAAAACCAAAACCAACAACTTTGCCAATATGGGTAAATTGTTAAGCATGCACGCCGGGTCCTGCAAAGAAACAGAATAGTCCACAGTCTTCCCACGAAGATGCGCCCGCGTGAAGGGAAGACGGCGGTCCGTCACGCGCCACGGTGTGTACGTCAGACTGCCCGGCTGACAGTGGCAATATCCCTGGGAAATTGAACCGCACGAGCAGCTTCAGTGAACAGAGCCTCAGGACGTGTATGGGCTTTGAGTGGATGGGGAATTGGATATAGAGCATTTCGAGCTGAAGGAAAAAAGAGCAGAGAAAAGTCAAATTTGCAAATGAGCCCGGCAGTTTGGGGGATCATAAAGCAAACTGCCCGACCTAAGGGGATGTGCACTTGGGACGTGCAGCGTGAGGTTGCTCTCTGGTTTTGTAGGTTTGGAAAATGAGGCTGTCCCTTCTCGGATTCTGCATGACCTCCTGACTCCTGCTGAAACTGTGTCTGTTGAAGCACAGTCTATCTATGACCTCGGGCTTCTTTTGCTTACTTGCTCAGTTTGGTCTCAGACGTCAAAAAATTCACAATCTCTTGTTGCTTGCATGCAGATTCGGAAAAACTGCATTGCTGTTAAGGGTTAGATATAAAAGGTTTCTGCTGATATACTTTACCTGCTATGGAATTAATTTACTTTCTACATTTGTCTGCAAAGGGTCTACCTATTATCACCTAAAAGTTCTACCTATTATCATTAAAAGTTCACCTAACAGCTCCTGTGTATCTATTCTGCATATAAAAACAACAATTTCCACATGCCATGTAAAATAGGAGAGAAAAATAGGTCAAGAAACTCAATATGTTAACTACAGACGTACAATTTATGGTTTCTGTTGGTCTTACTTTTAAAAAATTATTTTCGGCATTATAATATACGTACATGTATACTGACAGAAAATGGGAATTTTGATATTCTCATTTTGTTAAAATGAGAATATAATTCATCAGTTCAAGTATATAAATTAGAGCTATTTGGAAAAATAAATAGAATGCTACAAAGAGGATTAAAATGAGCAACTTTTATGTTTACTGGGAAATTTATGACCACCAAGTACTGAAGGAACAGAAACAATTAGGAGACACAAATGAAAAAAAACCATTAAATGATAAACTACTATGAAGAAATCTCCAAGGGGAGGTGACAATGTAAGTGTGGCAACTCTCCATCTTACAGAGAAAAACACAGACATTTAAGTTATGTGGGTTTATAACTTTAACAATTCCTAAGAGCATACAACAGTCCATGAAAGTATCCACAGTACCAGAAAGTAACACACACACACCCCAAAAATAATCTAAAATTGTGGGTGCCACTTCGGACTTCTGCTTCTGGAAAGGAGTGGGTATACTTTTCTGGATTCTGCCGTAAGTGCAGCTGGAAACCCTGGACATTTATGCAAAACAAACACGGCAGACGACGAGGAGAAGCGAAGACCAGCCAAGGACCTTGGGGGACGAGAGGAGCAATTAGCGTGAGTTCCTCGCGTCTTCTTTTCGCCCGCACCTCCCCGGCAGAGGCTGGCCACCTGGCAATGCCAACGATGCAAATCAGATTGCCCCCAGAAGAGCCTGCTGTCTCTGGCGAGACCCGGAAAGGGGCAGCCCAAGCTGGCAGAGGATGTTTTCTGTGTAAGGGCTGCTCTGCTCCACCCCACTCGCAACGCCACAAGTACAGGAGGTGGGGTGCTTGGCCCAGCTGTGAGGAGGCACCCCAAACCCCACTCCAGTGGTGTCAGGGAAAGCCTACGGGGGGGAGCCGGGACCCTCACCTCGACCTGGGCGGTGAAGGGCCCACGGAAACCGTGTGCAGATCTGGGTTTCCACCTGCACCTGCTGAGCCAAGGTGGCCCCTGCACGCCCCCATGGGGAGGGAGCAGGCCTAGTGGGGAGCCGGGACTCTGGTCAATGCCGGAGACAGAAGGACCCCACCCGGAGTGGGGGTGCACACCACATGAGGAGCAGCAGAGAGGGGTCCCCGCCCCGGCCGGGTGTTCCAGTGGAGGCATGGTGGAGAGCCCGTTTCCACTTCCTCCCAGCAGTGGTCCTCAGAGGCCAGACACGGAGCAGGCACTCTCCCGGCAGACAGGCAATGGCCCAGGAGAGCCCCGCGTCATCTGACCGTGAAAGACAACATTAAATAAGATCCAGAGTCTTGGGATGTAGTACCCAGGGGTTAGAGATGGCGGAGAGGGTATGACTATAAAGGGATAGCGGGAGTTGGAAGTGTTACGTCTTGGCGGCCGTGGTGGTTACGGGAATCTACACGTGGGATAAAGTGACACAGAACCATCCACACACGTTGTACTGGTGTTCGGTTCCTGCCTCAGATTCTGGGCTGTGATTATTTAAGAGGTAGTCATCAGGAGAAAGTGAGTGAAGATCATATAGGACCTAGACTACCATTACAATTTCCTGTGAATCTATAGTTATTGTAAAACAGAAGCCCTGGGGCACCTGGCTGGCTCAGTCAGCTGAGCTCAGGTGATGATCTTACAGTTCACGAATTGGAGCCCCACGTTGGGTCTATGCTGACAGCTCAGAGCCTGGAGCCTGCTTTGGGTTTTGTGTCTTCCTCTCTCTCTGCCCCTCCCCTGCTCGTGCTCTGTCTCTCTCTCTGTCAAAAAAAATTTTTTTTAATTAAAAAAAAAAAGCTTAGAAAAAATTTTTTTATGTTTATTTATTTTGCAGAGAGAGAGACAGAGACACAGAGAGAGAGAATGAGAGACAGAGCATGAATAGGGGAGGGGCAGAGAGAGAGAGAGAGGGAGGGAGGCACAGAATCCGAAGCAGGGTCCAGGCTCTGAGCTGTCAGCACAGAGCCTGATGCAGGGCTTGAACCCATGAATGATGAGATCATGACCTGAGCTGAAATCAGAGGCTTAACCAACTGAGCCACCCAGGTGCCCCATGGTGGGGGGGGGGGGGGGGGGAGGCGGGGAGAAAGCTTTTAAAAAGTACCTGCCATATATGTATAAATAGAAAATAAAAATGTTTATTGTTATTATTTTTACATCACTAAATGTGAGTAGGATAAAAGTTTCCCATTAGGAAAAGAATTACATCCAATTTGAGAATATATTCATGTACAAAAATGGAAATGTATATGAATATATGTTTGTGTATGCAGAGGAGGTTTCCGGAAGGATACACAGAAACGCTGGGTATTGGGACTGATAATTGGGGAGAGGCTGGGAATCTGGTTTTCGTTTCTGCCTTTCTGTACAATTTGCAGATTTTCCCATGTGGATTGATTACTTTCATAATTGAAATGTATTACCTACCGGCTATAATAGAAGAAATGATCTTGAAAATGTATAATATTTAAAAGACCTGGTTGGAAATAACATTAAAACTCAGTTGAATTCAAACCATAGAAACCCGCATTTGGGGATAATTCTAGCACACGGCGTATGGAACGCTTAAATAGATCTCTTGCAAAATTTACAGTTTCTTGGATTTTTTTCCCCTAGTCCTCCCCGGTGTGTGGTGCAATTATATAGCTGCATTATGCCTGTGCATTTTACCTCTATCTCTGTTAGCTGCACGGCTGGGTGATTAGTTAGACAAAAATGTGGGGCTGTGAGCATTGTCATGAACAATATTTTACCCCTGGGTTGGCAGGAGAGAATCTCAGGCGGAGGGCGTCGTAAGGACCTGAGTCTTTCTCAGGCCGTCTGCTGTTTAGCTCTGCGGAGGGGCCTCTCTCCTTCCTGTTTTGCACCTTCTCCATGATTTCCTCCTTCCCTCCTTTGATATTTGGTATCTCCAGGTTTCCATCCCCGTTCATGCCTCTGCATGTTCGTTCCGCAGAGCATTTACTGAGTTATCTCCCGTGTGACGCCAGCATCCTGGGCATTGAGGGCACAGCAGCTGTGGGAGGAGAACATCTCTGTTGCAAGGGGACGGACATACCAGTGTTTGAACAGGGCTCTGTGGGCCACCACTCGATGTCACCGTGCCCCGTTCTCACTGCCTGCAGACTGGGATGGAAGAGGGGCAGGTTGGGCCGATCAAACGTGTTGACCGTTTGCTCCGGGCAGCCTTAACTGTAGAGTGGGAGAGACTTCTTGAAACTTCCTTATCCACGGGACCCAATGCTGCCCCGCCATCCCAGGTGCTCTCCATCAGGGAGTCCACAAGAAGGGAGACAGAGCTTTCGCCCAAGAGGGTAGTCTCAGGACAAAATTGTATCTCGGACAAAGGAACGTGTGCTCCATTTCCTTACGTGTTTACAGGGATCGGAATTAGAAGCAGGGAAGCAGGTTTGGGCTCCATGATAACATGCTTGTCTCCTGGTTGCAGCTTTAATCATCTATGAAATTGTATAAATCCTTTTCATTTATATTAATTTAACTCGCCAGCAATGGCAATGGATTGGTGTCAGGAACCTTTTTGGTTTTAGCTGTTAGCCAAGAGCCCTCTGGGAAGCAAACAGCTTAGAAAGAAACATCAACCTGTTTTCTGAGGCGGGCTTGGAAGGATTTCGAAGCTTCAGTCATTGGATTTTCATTTCTTAGCACAGCAAAACCTGCTACAAGAGCATCTCAGGCTGCATCATTCTTCCTTCTTATGAAACTAATGTGTGCGCACATTTTGTTGGTGAGGAAGCAGTGATTGGCATGAACTAATCCTGCACTTTGATCAATGTTCTTGAGAATTTCACAAGTTTTCGTGAACTTTCAAGAGAAGTCTGACCCCTAAAAGTCCACCTTTCATAGGCTATTTGTCCTGCAAATCTCCCGACCAAATTCGGAGAGAAGGCAAGTAAGGTGAGGGAAAAGACAGAAGGGTTGGTGGAAGGAAGTGTCTATTCTCCTTCTGTCGATTTTCAGGTTGGCTGCCGTTCAGACATTCTTGTGCATATGTTTGGGGATGATGGTTTGGGGGCCCTGGAAGACGTTGTATTAAACATGTCCATTCCAGGTAGCGTCTTACCTCATTCCAAAGATAACGTCCTTATGACTCAAGAAATGGTCTTGCATGAGGGTCGAACAATAGCTTAGGGTACATTTCACATGTTTTGGCCAACGATCTTTAGGCAAAAGAGAACATAGAAGTCATTTTATTAAATACTGGCTGTTTTACTTCCGTGGAATGAAAAATTGATTAGCATTTTTTAAGTAAGCTGTTCTAGATTCATTGGATTCACTTAGCGTCCATAAATATAACTGATTTAGATTTAACATTCTTTCTGCGTTTTCACAAACCACATTAGAGTAAAGGAAAGTTTTTATGGAATGAATTACTGAACACAGAAACATTAACATTGAGCAGGGGCCAGGGGTATAGGAATAAGTTGTGAGCGAATGACCCGGAGTGAAGGATTACATCTGACCAGTAGGATGCTGTAGAAATACGGGATGTATGGGACAGATATAGTGTCCTCTATTTAGAAATGATTGATCTTTCTTTCCTAATTAGTGCATCATTATTATTCCAAAGGTAACATACACCTGTAAGCATAAGTGACTTTATTTCCTCATACAGACTTTTGGAATCATTTTTATTGTTCTGTTTCCAAGAGGCACATGGATTGGGGCAAAGAAAGTGGTTCTCCGTGGAACTGTCATAGTCCCAAAGCCCTTCTTCTTACGCCCTTGCAGGCTCATGGCAGATGTGGGATGGCATTAGAGAGATGTGTTTGCTTCATTATCAACGTGGTGCAGCTAAGGAGCATTTAATTTTCCCTTGTCTTGTATGGAAAGCTTAGAACTCATCTTCGACGCTTGGCTAGAGATTTGAGCTGTTTGGTTTTTCTGATCGAGGCCTGGCATCTCTCAAGGCAATATTAAACAACCGATTTAATGATCTCCTCGAGTATTCCTCTCTCACGAATGCTTTAGTAGAAGTGCACCCATATCGCAAAGTGGGGTTCGCCGGAGTTCACCAGTGTCGCTGATGGAAATGATCTTCTGACTGGATCTGTCTCCAGTCCTTCGTTCCCCAAACCTACCCACGTCATACGCTATCTAAAAATTAATATTCCTTTTGTAGGGGCGTGGGGACAATATTTATATAGACTTAAGATTTAACCTGGAATATACCCAGTAGGAACAGGAGTCCCACTCTCTAGTCTGGCATTGGAATCTATGCCACGTACTTGGGATTTTATCTGTGTTGTACATCTGCCTTGTAAGTAAGTCTGCGGTCAGACTGAAATACCCACTGAAATCCTCAACCTACCAGAGTATTTCTGCAGTGTTCCCATCTACCATCGTCTCTCAGCAGCTGGACCACAGGACACGGTGTCTGTCCACTTTGCTTCCTTCAGGACCCAGTGGAGCTCATTGGACCGTGGCGATTTCTCAGCTACACACTGTCTTAAGTTGTCTACTGTGCTTTCTCCTTGTATCTTCAACTCTTGGCTTATTGGTTAATAGTATGAGTATACCCCATCTCCTCAGACATATGAAAGGATATCGTAGAAAGCAATGGTGAGTTAGTATCTTTCTCCGATAATAACATCAACATGCTTAACCCTCCTGTGGTTCCCTTTCCTGAGTCCGTCTCTTGGTACGTTGAATGACATTAAGAACACCCACTTTGCTCAGTTATTCTAAAGGTTAAATCATTAAATAAAATAGAGCCTAGCAGCATGTCTCTTGTAAGGAATCACTGGGCTTGTTCATCAGTTTTTGGTGAACATAACTTTTCACAAATGTTTATCATGTTGGGTTCTTTTTTTAGAATTTTTTTTTAATGTTTATTGTTGAGAGAGAGAGAGAGAGTGCGAGTGGGGGGAGGGCAGAGAGAGAGGGAGACTCAGAATCTGAAGCAGGCTCTAGGCTCTGAACTGTCAGCACAGGGCTTTGACGTGGGGCCTGAACTCACGGACTGCGAGGTCATGACCTGAGCCGAAGTCAGACGCTCAACCGACTGAGCCACCCGGGCGCTCCCCACATGTTGGATTCTTAGGGTAATGTTATGAAGTGGCCAGAACAGGCATTTTTATCTGCATTTGTCAGTTGAGGAAACAAGTTCACCAACATTAAGGGCCATTTTCACAGTGATCTGTGGGCCAGTGGTATTTACTAGACCTTCAGAATTTTAATCATACTTTGGTACCTTTGCATGTCGAATAATTGTTGGATAAATGAACAACTCTGAGCAAGAAAAGAGAGTGCCTCTTTTCATGCAGGGAGGTGATATGGCAAATAAATTCAGTTAAATGAAGGAGCTGCATTTTAATGATAAATTTCAAGGAGGTAAAAGTGGAACATTTGTATTTTCGTCCTACAAAAACCATTGGAAAGCGCTCTTCAAAATTTCCTAGCAACGCAATACAGTGCAGCGTCCCTGTTGACTGATGACGTTGGGATCACGAGAGATTGGCAAGGGCAGGAACTTCCCTCCCTTGACTAAAGTGACGTGACCCCATTCTCGTTACATCTGCAGAAAACAGATCGTAAGTAGTCACCACCTTAATGAATCCAGAGGTGGACTAATGGAAGGAAACAATTTATTTCTGTCTCGTCAATTTCCTTCCTTTGTAACATATTGTTCCTCGTCAATTTCCTTCCTTTGTAATATGATTTTTAACAAAATGCCTGACAAGTAATTTAGTGGGGGGTATGATTAATGCCCATGTGGCTTTTAAGGACTGGTGGGCAATATAGGAAACCGTTTTAAATAGAACAGCTGTCGTGCTGGAATAATGCGAATACCTAGGAAACGAAAAGACTAAGCTTGCCCTCTACTGGAATTCAGAATTACACCACTTGAAGCTTCACGAGCGGAGGGAAAAAGGATCTATGTCTTTTTAAATTTTTTTTGCTTTGCACATTTTAAATTCGGGCCTCCTGTTAGCAATTTGGTTAACCCGCTTCAGTATGTATTCTATGCATAGATCCAATTTAATGAACCGCGCGCTTTCAAGGTAGAATTTCGGGTCCCACGGAAGAAGCTTTGGATAGCACGTGATCAGGTGGTCTGCAGAGTTATCACAGCAGCGGCTTCTGCTCTCTTACCCGTTCTGCAAAAGAGGAGGGATCCACTGACACCCAGTTGGGAGTCCTCGCAGTCCGGAATTGGTGTTAGGTGCTCAACATAACCTCGGGAATGAAATCACTCCGGCACACGAAAACATCGTCCGACAGTTGCCGTGAGCGCAGCCCTGACCGTTGAAGGGGCAAGGCGGGGTTAGGGGGCAGGATGCTGGCCACCAGCCCTTGGGAAAAGCTGCCGTCCCCGTTCGTTGGCTCTGAGTATCCCTGTCACAGCCGTCGGAGAGGCGGTGCAACCCGGCACCTGCTGCTGGGCCACGGCCAGTGAGGGCTGCAGGCTGGGACACCCCAGGAGAGGTGCGGGTCGGAAACGTGGGTGGCTGCAGGACACGGTGCTGGCAGTTGGCTCAGGCTCGGGCTAATACACCGCCTCGTGTCTGTCCTCTCCTTCTAGCTCGGCCCTGTCTCCTCTTCCTCATATGGCCTCCAAAGACCACCAGCTGGTGCCGGGGCTTTGTTGTGATATGCACGCTTATGTCTGTACTCTCCACGGCGTTACGGACTTCAGAAACTGGAAGAGAGAGGTTTGCCTTGCTGGAGGCCAGTACAGATCGACCGAGCAAAAATTTGCATCTCCGCTCTCGGCTCAAGGCTATTTCGCATTTGTTGCACGTGGCCCAAGGTTTAGAGAGAAAACACGGGCAGTGTTATCTGTCAAAGCTAACGTGAGCATTTACGGGGGTGGCTGGGTGGGGGGAAAGAGTAGAACATTCCAGACCTGTACATCACCCTGCTGTTTAAACTTCAGCTAAAATAGCAGTTTGCTCTGATTTTAAAGCAGCCAGAGCAACGTGTGTTTAGAAGTTACATATGCCTCCGTGAAGGGACGTTGCATAACTTCCCTTTTCTGGTTTTCCTTAACAGTAGAAACTGACTCCTATTGTTTACGGTAAGGTGCTTTATTGCAAAAATAGAATTATGGCATTTTTTTTCCCACTTCATAGAAGAAACAGTGGATCAAATTTTAGAAATTTTATGGGTTTTCTCTTAATACTTCCCGTAAAACTTTGGTGCCTGCCAGGATTCACCCCTCCCCAAATGCAGCATATTATGGTCCCAGTGAGGAAAAGTGCAAGTGTAGATTTAGATGTTTGGGGTTTATCGGTGTTTGGTTTCAGGTCATGAATTCCGGAGCTCGGCCGGGTGAACACATCCGAATTCTAGTTATCTTCTGAGAAACAATGAGGTCAGAAGATAGGAGTTGATAGGGTTTCTTTTCTTTTTCTTTTTTTTAACTTTTCAAAATGTTTTTGTTTATTTTTGAGAGAGAGAGAAAGTGGGTGAGGGGCAGAGAGAGAGGGAGACACAGAATCTGAAGCAGCTCCAGGCTCCGAGCTGTCAGCACAGAGCCCGACGCGGGGCTCGAACTCACGGACCGCGAGATCATGACCTGAGCCGAAGTCGGACGCTTAACGGACTGAGCCACCCAGGCGCCCCTAGAGCATAATCACTTTTAAACATTGGAAGCTGAAACAGGGTTTGACCTCAAGGAAAATGAGACTGTTTCAGCTGTTTTCTTTCCCCGACTGTGGAAGCTGTCAGTTTTAAGTAGATGCAGCATAATTTTCAATCTCCAGCAAAGGTTTTTTAAACATCCAAGTATTCACAGGAACCGTGAACCGTTGACTGTCAGCTGTGTGCCATGCATGTTGCAAAGATTAATTTAGAAGCGCTGCAAACGTGCAAAGCAGATGATGACCTCAAGTTTCGCTTTTTGAGAAAGGAGGCTCGGACTGCTTCAGCAGCTGAGCCGCGTGGCCTTGGCCGAAAAATAGTAAGCTGCAGGGTTTGGACTCAAGTTTGTCTGATACCCAAGCTCATGTTTGTGCCCTGCTACCCCTCCAGGAAACGTGTTAATTTAAAACACTTTTTCTACCCGGAATAAGTAAATTTCAGCGCCAATACAGAACCAGTTTTCTGCTGTCTTATTCAACGTGCAAAGGGCCCATGATAATCTTTCCGAATAGCATGCACTTTTATAGCTCTTTGTAGTTCTCATAAGATTCTACCACCTGCATCCCAAGTGGGTATTAACAAAGCCAGCTCTGGAAGGGAGCTACTTGGGAGAAGAAAGGCCAGGGCAGTCTTGGAGGGTGAAATAAATAGGGCCAGTGTGTGGAACCACAAAAGACCCAGAGCAGCCAAAGCAATCTTGGAAAAGAAGAACAAAACTGGAGGTATCACAATCCCAGATTTCAAGATCTATACAGAGCTGCAGTAAAAAAAAAAAAGGGGGGGGGGCGGTCAATATGAAATTTCTCAAGTATGGACGGGAAAATGTGTCTACACTTTAAGCCGCAGTCCTCATACTGGTCACTCTAGAGGTGGTTGGGGGTCCTCGGGAAGAATGGGAAGCAGGCGTCTCACTGGGCATAGGGGTTCTTCCTGGCTCCCCAGTCCAAGAGGCAGACGGAGCGCTGAGCCAAGTGTCTGAGGTCAGAGCCCGCAATCCCAGCAGCTGGATGCTGGGTAGAAGTCCATCTGCCGAACGGCAGCGACTCTTCTGCGTGTCGGTGACTCCGGACCACAGACGCTGATGACAATTAGCAGGCAGTTACAGACCTGGAGACCAAGTCTGCCCTGATTGAGTCAGGCAGAAAGAAGTGAGAATTATGTTATGATACCGCTATTGCTCAAACAAGCTAGAGATAAAGAGAAACAGAAAATAAGTGCCCAAGACACCGCGTAACAAAGGATGTCAGAGTTGCCGAGAGCGTGGGCTGATTGAAATGGCAGAGACCACATTCGGGGCAGTGGAACTTGATAGAGTATCAAGTAGGTTTCAGCTCAGTCTACTTGGGTTTCTTGGTACAAGAAGTGGGAAGCTCTTCCAAAAACTCTAACAAGAAAAATGGTCAATGGCTGTGTTTGAAACATCAGAGACCACTTTCTTTTATTAATTTTTTAATGTTTATTTTTGAGAGAGAGAGAGAGCGAGAGAGAGGAGCAGGGGCAGAGAGAGAGAGACACACACAGAATCCAAAGCGGGCTCCGGGCTCCAGGCTCCAGGCTACAAGCTGTCAGCACAGAGCCCGACGTGGGGCTTGAACTCACGAGCTGTGAGATCACGACCTCAGCTGAAGTCAGATGCTTAATCGACTAAGCCATCCAGGTGCCCCTTTAGTGTTTATTTTTGAAAGAGAGAGAAGAAAAGAAGAAGGAGGAGGAGGAGGAAGAAGAGGAGGAGGAAGGAGACACAGAATCTGAAGCAGGCTCCAGACTCTGAGCTGTCTGCACAGACCCTGACGCGGGGCTCGAACCCAGGGACTGTGAGATCATGACCTGAGCCAAGATCAAGAGTCGGACGCTCAACCGACCGAACCACCCAGGTTCCCCCAGAGGCTACCTTTTGCCCATCGCTGATCTACCTGGAAGACGACATTTGCTTTAGCTTACACTAAAATAATGTGATAGTATTGCTGTCGTTGTTTGAGCTTATAAATGAAATTCTCCCCTGCTGGAAATTGGGGAATTAAATTCACGGCGTTAGTAGCTTTTGAATAACTTCCAGCACCCAACACCAGTGGTTCTCAGACTTGTGCAACCAGCTGCCTGGCCTCTCCCCCGAGGTCTGGATTCAGTAGATGTTGGGTAGGGTCTGAGAATTTGCATTTCCACAAAATTCCCAGGACCACGGTGACAGCATCTCCACAAGGATGTCTTGTGAGGCAGGACAAGTTTGTCTTGCTTTGTAATATTGCTCTTCTGTTTTTTGTCTCGTTGGAGAAGAAGGACTACCGGAACCGCAGTGGGAAATTCTGACTAGGAAAAAGCAAGCAGTAATTAACCTGACAACCGCCATATTTTAATCTGGCAGATTAAATGGAACCGAAAAGCAAAGGCTAGTCCTGTCTTTGAGGCTCTTTGGTGTGTGCGTTGGGAGGTCTTGGGAGCATCCTTCCTTTCTGGAGGCAGGGCGACGGCAGAAAGGTGTCTTCCAGGGTGTTCCCTTGGGGTGACGGAGCCTGAAGACTGTAGCAGGAAGGGGAAGGTGCATTGCCCACAGTGGAGCTTTGGGCCTCCCCCAGGCCGGGATCACAGCAGAGGGGAGACTTCCGCTGGGGCAGGCCCCTTCTACCTCCAGCCGCATCTGCACATACAACTTCTGGCCTCCGCTCGCCCCCTGGATACAGGAACACACATTTTACGGTGGATCTAAAGAGAACCGTTAAAGCTAATCGCGCCACAGGTTAAGTGCCTTTGCCTTCGTCCAGCGATGGTGATAATGATTGTGTCCTGAAGTCTGAAAAATAAAGTTTTACTGCATGTATAAATTTGCGACTTTGACTTTGTACAAGGGGCAGAATGTACCTAAGATGCCAGTTTTAATGACGACCAACTGTACCCTTTAGTGTAACCGCCCGTCCTGGCTCGCTCCGTGTAACTTGCAGACAGATGGGATTGTGATAATGGCGATTACTGTTCTCAGTTACCGATCGCGTGAAAGTATCAGAGAAAAAGGACACACTGCACTTCCCAGCTCAGGAAAGAGTGGATGTGGATAGAGGAGCTTCGTATAATTTCGGGTTTCTAATGTTAAAACGTGGAAGTGAGAGAACTGAATCGAAATCCGTTTAATCCTATACTAAAAGTTCTTCCCCTTCTCCAAGCAGCTCATGGAATTTTAGCCTGTAATTTGGTTGTGGTGCTTGCATTAATTTGGCTATGAAATCGGAAATTTCCCGAGGGAGGATGAATTGTATTTAAAACTTCTGCTCCTAATGCCTCAGCCCCAGTTGCCTCACATATAATCAGTAGTTAACAGTTATTCGCTAAATCAGAGTTTGGGCCCCTGTCTTGTAGTGTAAGCAGGTGAGTTGGAAATGAACACAGAGCGCTGCGGTGGGGATTCTCTGAGGTCCTGAGCAGAGCGGAAGCAGCGGAGAGAAGGCCCTGGAGTGGCCCCTGGAAACCATCCTGCGTCCTGCACGCGGGGTCGCCAAGGGGATTTGTACCTTCGTACCCAACCGGTTCAGGAGGAAAGACCTTGACTGTTTATGCCTGGATCGTATCGGCCTCTAGCCAAAACAGATCGTGTCCCCGAGTCCTCACGTCATGGAACTAGATGTTTGAGAGAGCCTTTCTCCTTTGAGCCCAGCCTGTGAATCCACAGGGAAAAGGGGTGCCTGGGGGGCAGCGCGGTGATCCATCAGGGGAATGATGCCCGGTGAGGTTCAAACCTCTTCTCCAGTAAGACAAACAAGCCAGGGCTGGAAAGAGCAGGACCCCGATCCCAGCACCTCTTCGGCGAGTGGGCCACGATTTCAGCCGCAAAGAAGGCGGAAGATCTGTGCAATATAATGAGATAAAATACCAGCCACGCCAGTCATCAGATCACTGATAAAACCCAACATCGTCTTAATAAGTATCGCATAGGGATGGAGACTCCTTAAGCATGGTGCGAAGTATTTTGGAGAAATGAGTTGCCAGTCTTGAAACGCTTTTTATTTATTATCTTGCTTGCACACAAAGATGCATGATTATTTTGAAAGTCAGGACGTCACTTATTTGATCACTCCATGACAGGAGTAACCTCCTGGAAGTTCCGCAGGGAAAGCCTCCATTCGATCGTGACAAGGGGTCTGCATAATTCGAGGCACTCTTATTTCGGCTTTAAGCCCTCCTGTCTTGTTGACTGCCCACCCCACTCTATCATCCCCAGTCAGTTGCCAAGTTCACACTGCTCAAACTCATTTTTCTTGCGCTGAATCAGGCATTGAATTAAATTTTCTAAATACAAATTAAAGAGTGTCTCTGTATGACCGGGAAGATTTGTGTCTCGTTAAACAATATAATGGTTTGAGTCCAAGGACTTTGCAAGAACGACTCAAACCAAATTGGTTTTGCCCATATTTTAAAATCTTTTCACATCTCGCTTCTGTATTCCACACAAATGCATAAATCTTAAAGCAACTAGAGTCAGCTGAAAAAAGAAATGTTCTAAGCATTTCCTGTGAATAAAAGATATTTGAGAAAGTAGGCTGAGGAAGATAGGGAAGAAACAGAAATGAGTAGAGATAACTGATGAGCTGATTTAATACACTTCAAGGAGTGGGCTAGCAAGCCCTTGGCATATGTTCTCTTCTTTCTATAGAAAATATTTCTCTTGCTACAGAAACTCCCAAAAACAAAGTAACTGTCACAGCATGTCTTTAACTGTATGCGCTCCTGTAGGATTCGCTAGTTTCATATGTCTCCATGTTCTTCTTGGCTTTCCATTGATGGCCAAGTGGACATGTCCAGCAAATGATTCCGAGATGGAAGGACTTACCGTGAAATGCGGATAGGTGAAAACAGGAGTTCGGGGCATAAACAGGTGGTTCCTCTACGTGAACGTCAAATACACCTGTTTAAGTCTTTGGATCGCTAGATAGATTTGCCCCCCAGAAAAGTTAGTCCAAGAAGCGGCATACAGAAATGGTACTAAACTTGACCCGTACCAAAACAAGTTGGTATTGCTTCAAGAAATATTTTGTTAGTGGTTTAATTTGCACTATTTTCATTGTACGGTGTCTGGTTGTATTTCTTCTCTAATTTATCATTGTTATTCTTTGCCAATCATTTTGACTAAGATACTTGATCAATAATTAATATATCAGCTCTTAAAATTCAGTATTCCTGTGGCTAATATTATTTCCCTCTGTTTGTTGTTGTTGTTGTTGAAATACACAGGTATTTTGAAAAATTTTTATGTTTTCCATTCGGTCTTTTCCTTTGTGGCTTACATCTGTTTATTCGTGTTTAGAACTACCTCTCTCTTCTACAGTTATATGCATTTTTTAATCTTAATTTTCTTGTAGTCCTTTTATGACATCATATTTCACATTTAAATCGTTAAACCGTCTGGATTTTACCTGTTGGTACAGAGTGAGAAAGAGATATACCTTAATTTTCCCCCCCCAAAATGATTACTGGTTGTCACAAAACCTTTTGAGGCAATGCCTTATTCTTTGATTAGAAATCCATCTTAATCATGCGGGAAATTATTATTTATATTTATGAGGCTCTGATTCAGAGACAAATTTTAGTTCATAAATAGAGATTTAGTTCTAAATATTGCAAGAGATTTTAGGACACATAAGGTATTCTTGCGATACTCAAACCTCCTCTAAAAATTCTTTATAGTTCCGAGTATTTCCAGGATTTCGATAGACCGCACAACTCTTACTTCTCTAAATCAGGGGTCAGCAAACTTCTCTTGTATTTTAGGCCTGTGGCCACATGGCCTTGGTCAAAGTGGGGCTTACTAACTGCTGTTGCATAATAACAGCAGCTGTAGACAGTGCCTGCGTGAAGGAAGGCTGTTCTCTCCCAACAACCTTTGTTTATGGATGCTATGATTTGAATGGTGAATAATTTTCACAGAGAAGAAAATATTCTTCTTCTGATTTTTTTCAGTGATCTAAAAGTGTAAAAAACATTCTTAGCTCATGGGTCCTACAAAAACAAGCGATGGGCCAGATGGGGTCCACGGGGGGTGTATCTGCCAACCTTCGTTCTGTAAGATAGCGCCTCCCGTGTTTGGAGAGGGTTGTAATAGACTTTCTATCATTTCTAGTTGGCGATCAACCTGCTTTTTTTTTTTTTTAATTTTTAAAAATGTTTATTTGGTTTTGAGAGAGAGAGAGACAGAGTGTGAGTGGGGGGAGGGGCAGAGAGAGGGAGTCACGGAATCGGAAGCAGGCTCCAGGCTCTGAGCTGTCAGCACAGAGCCCAACCCCTGGCTTGAACTCACACACTGTGAGACCGTGACCTGAGCCGAAGTCAGATGCTTAACCGCCACCCAGGCGCCTCTGCAATCAATCTGCTTTTTAAGTGTAATGTTTTAAATTGGCATGAGTGTCAGTTAACTGAGGTGACTTACTACACAGTTGTAGAAGCAAGTGAACTATAAAAATACAAGTTTGTGGGTATGGTAGCACTCAACAAAAATGTTTTAAGCATTTATGTTTAACAAATCATTCCATTTGGGTCTGAAGCTTTCAGCTGTCAAGGTATAAAGAGCAAAGGAACAAGGTGTTCGACTCTGATTTTTTAATTAAAGCAGGCAATTCATCAGAATAAAGTTTATACCATGAAAATTTTAAGAATTCAGTTTTAACACGTGGTTTCTTTGGGGGAGGATGCTTATGAATGTGTTATCAATTGTTGCATTGTACGACTTGTTTTTTTCCTTAAATTATGCTATCTTAGAGATCTTATATCAGGACATCTTATACATCAGTCTTTTTTTTTCCTGCTGAAATCCATACTTTAATAATTACAATATTTTCTCCATTTCTTTTTTTTTAATGTTTGTTTATTTTTGAGGTGGGGGAGGGGCAGAGAGAGAGGGAGACACAGAACCCAAAGCAGGCTCCAGGCTCCAAGCTGTCAGCACCGAACCCGACGTGGGGCTCGAACTCACGAATGATGAGATCATGACCTGAGCTGATGTCGGACGCTTAACCGACTGAGCCACCCAGGTGCCCCAATTTATTTTATTTTTAATTTGTATTATTTATGTATTATTATTTTTCATGGTTATTTATTTTTGAGAGAGAGAGAGGGAGAGGGAGAGGGAGACACAGAATCCGAAGCAGGCTCCAGGCTCTGAGCTGTCAGCACAGAGCCCGATGCAGGGCTTGAACCCACGAACTGCGAGATCATGACCCGAGCTGAAGTTGGACGTTTAACCAGCTGAGCCACCCAGGCGCCCCTCCTCCGTTTCCTTTTTGAGGAACATATTTTAAGTTATGCTGTTAGGAGTAAACACGTGAATTCCTTTTACCATGTGTATACTCTCTGTATTGTTGATAAAGCTTATTGCCTTAATACATGTTTTCTCAGATGTTACTTATGGCTCCAGATTTCTTTTGAACAGTGTATTCTGTAATTTCTTATTCTATACCTTCAGTCTTTCCATGTACTTACATTTTAAATACGCCTCTCCTAAACAGAGTAAATCAGGATTTTGGTTTTGTTTGATTTTAACAGTCTTTATCTTTCAGTTTTGGATTCAACCCTGATTGTAATTACTGGTACATTGGAATTGTACTCTCTGCTTTTCTGCTTTCCATGTATTTGTCATACTTGACTAAGCTTTTCTTCTTTTGGCTTGCTTTCTTTTGAATTAAATAAACCAATTTATTTTCTTTCCTCTACTGGCTTGAAAGTGAAATACTCTATTTCCACTTGGTGGTGGTTATCACATTTTAACAAGCGCATTTAATACAGTAAGTCAAAATTCGATCCGTTTCCTGGTTCTTATTTCAAACAAATAAGAACTTGACATTATTTTAACTCTAATCACCCTCACCCTGTCTTTGCCTTGACTGTGTCCCTGTCACTGCCCAGATTTTAATATACCTTGGTTGTTGTAGTAATCAATCTTCAGTTGTTTCAATTATTTAAATCACTGTCATCCAATTATTTACTCTTTATTTGTCTTGAATAAATACGTAAGAGTAGAATCCTTGCTCACAGGAAAGGTGCAGTTTAACGTTGTAACACTCTACTTAAAAGGTTTCCAAATGACCCGTCCTTAGGTTTATGCCTCTAGCTTAGCAATGTAGGAGAGTGCTTCGCAATCACTTGGCATTGACAGTTTTGACCTTCGCCATTCTTATTAAGGGTCCCCCCCCCACTCCCCATGATGTAGAGCAACTTCTTTTTGTCCTGTGTTTACTGGTGTCTCAAAATAATTCTTCTCTGAAGTGTTTGTTCAAATTCTTTTACCATTCTATTTGGGTGGCTTATTTTGTTGCTATTGATTTGTAGGGATTCTTTATATATTCCCGATACTAGTCCTTTGTCTGATATATGCAAATGTTTTCTCCCAGTCTGCATTTCATTCTCTTTATGGTGTCTTTTTTTTTTTTGTAACGTTTGTTTATTTACAGGGTGTGTGTGTACCATGTGCGCTCATGCAAACGAGAGATGCTTGCTCGTGCAGGCAAGGAGAGAGAGAATTCCAGGCAGCCTTGGCACTCAAACTCATAGACCATGAGATCATGACCTGAGCTGAAATCATGATTTGGACGTTAAACTGACTGAGCCACCCAGGCATCCCTCTTTATGATGTCTTGATGAGCCAAAGTTGTTAAAATTGATGAAGTTCAATATATTCATTTTTTTGCGCTTACGTCTTTGTCTTTCCTGAGAAGTGTATTTAATTTCTAAATTTTTTTTTAATGTTTACTTATTTTTGAGAGATGGAGACAGAATGCAGGTGGGTTAGGGGCAGAGAGAGGGAGACACAGAATCTGAAGCAGGCTCCAGGCTCTGAGCTGTCAGCACAGAGCCCGACGCGGGCTTGAATGCACAAGCTGTGAGATCATGACCCAAGCTGAAGTCGGACGTTCAACCGACTGAGCCACCCAGGCGCCCCGGTGAAGTGTATTTAGACCAATTTTATGGTGCAGTGTATACTCTATTTTAACAGAATGTCATGTGCCTCTTTCTATTTCTCCTTTCCTTTGGGATTCCAGTCCTATATGCATTCCACCATTTGATATTGTCCCAGAGTTCAATATGGCTCTGTTCTCTTTTTTACGTATGTATTTTGCTCTCTGTTCTTCAGATCGGACAATTCCTATTGATCTGTCTTCAAGTCCATAGACTATTTCCCCAGCCACCTCCAAACTGGTGTTAATGACATCCACTGATTTCTTTTTAATTTCAGGTATTTTCCAGTTTTAGAATTTACATTTATTTTTTATACCGTATATTTTTCTCCTGAGATTATTCATCTCTTCACTCCTTAGAACTATTTTTCTTTTTAAACCCTTGACCGGGTTTATCACAGCTGTGTGTGATTCATTGTCTGCTAATTCTAGGAGGTTGATAATTTCAAGGTCTGTTTCCGCTGACTCCTATTCTCTTGAATATGCATGATATTTTACTGTTTCATTGCATGTCTGCTAATTATTCTGTACTGTATTCCTAGGCACTGGACATGATGCATTCCGAAACTGTGACTTTTGTTGTCTCCTGACGATTGTTGAATTTTTCTGTAGCAGGCAGTTACACTCAGGGCCAATTACCTTGAACTTGGAGAGGTTTCACTTATAGTGAACCTTGCACTTTATTAGGACAGGTCTCTAAATGTGGACCTTTGGGGATTACACGAGATACCCTGAAACGTTTACCATGCCTCTAATTTGGAAAACGTGTCAATCTAAGTTCTGCTCTCCTTCTGGTGGGCAGTAACTGAAATCTAAATTCAGTTTTTTCAGCCTTCCAACTGCTGCTTTCTGCGGGGCTCCATGGTGTCTTTCGCAGACATTTGTCATTCACAATTCATTTAATACTTGTGGGTCTTTGTGTGGAGGCTCTGGCCCTTCTCCACTGCAGCTCCTTCATTTTGTAAGATCTTCCACATCAATTTTCAGCTACCCTGGGAGCCTCAAACTCGCCCCTCTGGCACCTAAAGCCAGTAAACCTGTTCTTGTTGGTTTGTTCGTTTTTTCCTAACCACACTGCATCCCATGTACTAGATAGCATCAGTAGGGGAAATTTGTATGAATCTTCATCTAACTTGGTGAAGTTCTTTCCTTTCAAGAGTTATCAGCTTATCCCTACTTTTAAGACGTCTTGAGAACCATCAAATTGTGTTACTTCTAATCTTTTCCCGGAGTTTACCAGGTTAGTGTGATAGAAGTTAATTTACCATTGTTAGAATCACAATGATCCAGATCAGTATTTTAGTTCATGAACTCTCTCCTGAGCTGTCTTTCCTAGTATTGTTATTTCCATCCTTTAAAATCCTAGTTTTGCGTCTTCTATCTTCACTTCTATACGTTCTCTTTGGATATTTTCCTAATTTGGTTTTTCAGTTTTGATAGTCTCTTATTCTCCTTGTCATGCCTTCAATTATTGCTTAAAACACATTAAGCCTAGTCATTTCATTTGATCATTCCATTCTCTTCCATACCTTTGGATCTAATATACAAGGGGAGGGTTGCTTCTTTTCATTCATTTTTATTTTTGTTATTTTTAATTATTTTTTTAATATTTATTTTTTGAGAGAGACAGAGACGGAATGTGAGCAGGGGAGGGACAGAGAGAGAGGGAGACACAGAATCTGAAGCAGGCTCCAGGCTCTGAGCGGTCAGCACAGAGCCCGACATGGGTCTCGAACCCACCAACCATGAGATCATAACCTGAGCTGAAGTCAGACACGTAACTGACTGAGCCACTCAGGTGCCCCAAAGGGTTGCTTTGAACTTCTGATGGCTTCTTTCTTTATGTTTTTGAGTTTTTTAATTGTAAGTTTTCCCTCCCTTTGGAACTTCTACCTATGGGAGTTCTTTGAGCATGGCCATTAAAGTACATTCCTAAAGTGAAGAATCTGTTGTGTTCCAGTGAAACATGGGGGTCATATCCAAAACTGGATTGTCTTAAGTTATGATTTGGCTTGCTGTTCACGGGGCACACGGTTAATGTGAGTGGAAGCTCAAAACCCAGAGATGTTTAAGGCATAACTAGGGGAGATATACTTTTCTCTTTTTTTGGAATGCCATGAGAGTGAAGCGTCTTCCAGAGGTCTACTCACCAATTTTGCTGGACATGGAAGCTTTGATTTCTGGTATTTCAGACGGTGTTTACAGGTATGGAAAAGCTCTGTCTTCTTTCTCATGTTCTTGGAGAACTGTTCTCATCGCCACTATGAAACGTCCTTACTTGTGCATCACACTGCTACTTACTTTGTTTCACAAACCTGCGATCCAGACGTCTCTGTGGCCAGCGTCGCATCTGAGGCTTCACGGGAGAAGGACCCCACCCCAAGCTCATGTTTGTCACTGGCAACATTCAGGTCCTGGTGGGTTGTTGGACGGATGGGCTCCGTTTCTTGCTGGTTGTCAACTGGAAGCCATCTTCTTTGTCATGTGGGCCTCTCCAGGTGACAACTCACAACATGGCAGCTTGCTTCTTCAAAGCCAGCCGGAGCAGGTCTACTGGTAGGACTAACGGCACGACCTTACGGATTGTAGTCGCAAACGTGGAATCACATACATCCCATCGCCTGTCCCAGAGTCGAGCATTAGACGAAACTCCCACGCCCTCCACACTCAAGGAGAAGGAGTCACACAAGCACATGAGTACCAGGAGTCGGCAGTCATGGCGACCACCTTAACATCTGTCCACTGCGTTTCCCATGCCTTTTTCTGGATTGATACCATTTTCTTTGCAGCTGTTTAAAATACGTTGGGTTATTTATAGTTGAGCATTCCTTATTACCCTCCTGCTTTCCCAACAGTATCTAGAGTTGGTAGATTATACATTCTTTTCCCAAATAAGTCAAGGTTATTTAACTCATAATATTACATATAAAAAAAATACCAGTGCAGATCTGACTTATTGGATGTGATCAAGGGACATGCTAGCCTTAACCTAGTTCTGACTGAAGAGGAATTATTCACTGTGGATTGATATCTGATCCTACCATAGGAGCAGTACAGTGTCCCATTATCAAAGGAGCTCTGTTTGCCAGCGATTGGAATAATTAACTTAGGCTCAGGTGTTAATGACCAATCATGGCATTTTATGTAATCATCCAAACCAGATTTTCAAAATAATCAAGGCCTCTGTGTCTTAATCCAAGAGAGTGAGTGGGGTGCAGGTTATTGACTCCTTAAGAGGATCAGTCTGCCACAGACAGAATGTATTCTAAGCAAGGTAATTAGCCCCAGACAAGCCATAGTGATATGTAGACTTGGAACTTCTTTAATTGAAAATGCCAAAACATAATAGTGTTCAAAACATGTAAACTATTTTGGATTTTCCATTACCTAATTTGCTGCCTTACTCTGTAAGTATAGAAAATATTGATGAAAATTATAATACGTGTGCCAAATCAATTCCTTTTCTGTTGAAAGGAAGATTTTATTTTGTTTTATTTTAAAAGTTTATTTAAAAATAAGAGAGAGTGCACGTACGTGTACGTGAGGTGGGACAGAGAGAGAGGGAGAGGGAGAGAGAGAATCCCAAGCAGGCTGCAAGCTGTCAGTGCTGAGCCTGACGTGGGGCTTGAACTCACAAACTATGAGATCATGACCTGAGCCGAAATCAAGAGCTGGATACTTAACTGGCTGAGCCAGACGCCCCAGGAAGATTTTAAAAATGGAAATGATTTGCCTTCTTACAAGACCACGTTTTTAGGTTATAGACTAGAGTCAAGCTTTCATTAAAATTTTTAATTGTTTTTCTTTTCAAATGGGTTAAGCAAAATGCTTAGTGTGTAGTTTTTTTAGAAAACACTGTATATAATTCCAAATTATGCTTATTAGCATGTGTGTCCTTAGAACTCAGAAACTCTCTCTCCATTTCTTTGCGTGTGTGTGTGTGTGTATAAAATTGCGGGCACTAGTTGCTATAGTCAATATTTAAAGTGCTAAGCTCAACACAAAATCTAAAATTCTATCAGAAAAGAGCTATTTCTGCCGCTTGAAAAATGTCCTATCTGCCCAGTCCCTGCTCACAGCTTTCTAGCTGTGACTTTGGAACAAAGCCATGATTCTTCTACCGGAAAATGTTTGGAGATAGACTTTGAATGTTAAGTCATTTGGGATGGTGTTTTTTTCATTTGATGTTAGCATCCACTGTTCGTGCAGTATGAAGACATCAGTTCAACGAAAGCGGATGCGAAATAGATATTATCCCTGGACTAACGATGATGCTTAGCATCTAAGGACGTCTCTAGAATACTTTTTTTTTTTATAGAGATGTGGCTGGTGGAGATTTTAGTCATGTTTGGTTTGCCCGGTGGAATTCAGATCAGACCTGTACCAGCTCTAAAACCTCACTGAGGAAAACACGCATTTTTGAGATCTGGGATGATTTGGATGGGATCAAGGTAGATTGTCCGTTGTATAAACGATGAACCGGTTCGTGAAGTAAGTTAATTGTATGAAAATATCCTAAATTGGTTCCCAGTTGACTCCAAGGTTCTCTCTAGCTCTAAAATCGTGACGATGTGAATTATTTTCAAGCACCATTTACATACTGCTCTGCCTGTTCACCTCATTCTAATCAGTCATTAACATGCATCTTCTAAGGACCGCATAGGAGACTCTCTGCTGCTTTTTCTTCCCCTCCCCCTTCTTGCTTGAAACTGACAAGATCATTTCTTATGTGATCAGTGGAGATAGAGACTCTGTTGAGTCGGAGTGAACTGATTGATTGGAGGTGTGGGGTCGTGGTGTTTGTAGGAAGACAGGGCTCAGAAGACTGTTTGGGAAAGCCACACAGTGGGGGGGGGGGGGCGGAGAGGGATGGTCCCGGCACAGCCAGGGGACAGTTCTCCCGGTGGGGGTGGGGCACAGAGACGCTGGTGGCAGCGGAAGCGTGGTTTTCTGTGGGGCAGGACTGGCGCTGGCCCAAGACGGGACACCTGCTGTCAACCTCCTCCTTCCGGGGTTCCTTCTATGATTACACCTCCCAGCCCAGCCTCCCCCAGCTCGCACGAGGAAGCCTTCAAATGACTGCGTGAGTCATGTGTTGGGGTTTCCAAGAACCGTCTGCGTCCTCCGAAAGCCCTATCTGTGGGGACATTTCCAACTTGCTGTGTGAGGCCTCAGATCCGCGGCTCCTATTCACAATAATTCTCCATCTGCTGCTTTGTAGACCTTGGTTTGTTTTTTTTTTTTTCCTTCCTTCAGCTTTAAGCAGAAATGTTTAATGAAGATGAGATTTTGATCTCCTTTTCCGTGTAGAGGAGTTGCTGGATGTGAGTGGGGAAGGAACACGGCTTGATGTGGTGGCTTAATGGAGGCAGTATATAATTATCATTATCTGTGACAATTAAGGCAGCATCGGCTGTGTTGTGACAGTTTATCGTGGTGTGTGGTGATGCAGTAAAGTGATATTTATACCCCCACGACTGCTCTGCCATTCAGAAATTCATAACTGTATAAATGCATTCTGTGGATCGAGCATATGTCTTCAGCATTTCCCTAGGTGGCTGCGTCTTTACACTGGGAACGTGGCCCACAAAATGAGAATGAATCCATAGGATAGATCAGAAAATAACAAGTTGCTCGATGATGAACGAAATCGCCCAGTGCCGTCAGGGTGTTAGAATCTGTGAGTACAGGGGAACTGAGGCCGGAGGTGCCGAGGGACCAGACCCACCGAGGCCAGTCTGGGAAGGGAATGGGGAGCAGGTGCTTCAGGGAGGGGAGCTTGGGTCCAAAAACCAATGGAGACTCTGTTACGGGATGAGTGTTGGTGTCTCTCTCCCCAAGTTCCTGTGTGGAATCCCTACCCCCAAGGGGACAGCCTTGGGGGAATTGATGAGGATCAGATGAGGTCCCAAAGATGGGGCCCTCATGAGTGACTTGGGGCCCTTCTGATGGGAGTCACAGAGAGCTAACCCTTCTCACCTCCCCGCCCTGTGAGGACGCGATGAGGGAGAGAAGTCCGAAGTCTGCAGCGCAGAAGTGGCCCTCTCCAGACACAGAATCTGTTGGCTCCTTATTCTTGGACCTCCAGCCTCCGGAACTATGAGAAATAAATTTCTATTGTTTGTAAGCCTGTGGTAGGTCGTTAAAGCAGCCCGAACACACTAAGGCTTGACCTGCCTACCTCTTCATCCAATTCAGACTTTCCAACCTTGACTCAAAGCTAGAATCAGACAGGGAGTCGGGGAGGCCAGCATCCAAGGGAACGTGGTGAGGCCGATGACCAGAGCTCAGTGACAGGGGTGAAGGACCACCGTGGGTTCCACGAGGGATGGCCATCTAGACCGCGGTGTGCAGGAAAACATGAGACGCGAGAGCTGAGATCAGTGTTCTGAGCTGCAAAGGATGGAAATTCCAGGTTTCGGTTCTAGCTCTGGCCCATGGGCACGTGGTATGTCTACCGTCCCCACCGTGGAGACCTACTGGCATCTGCTGATGGGGCTGTTGCTCGGGCTAAGTTGGCTGCCGTACGAAAGCACGCAGGGCATGTGTGTGCGTCGTTAGCCCTCTGTAAAGGTTGCCGTTGTTATTGTCATTTTTCATTCTACAAATCGCCGTTATTATCCCCGGACAACCAAAGATTGGACCATCTATTCCAGTGTATTCAGAATCTCAGAATTGGACCACTGTCTCAGTCTAAAGGAATGACTTACCAAAAAGTAAATGTCAAGGGGCGCCTGGGTGGCTCAGTCGGTTAAGCACCCGACTTCGGCTCCGGTCATGATCTCGCGGTCCGTGAGTTCGAGCCCCGCATCGGGCTCTGTGCTGACAGGTCAGAGCCTGGAGCCTGTTTCGAATTCTGTGTCTCCCTCTCTCTCTGACCCTCCCCCGTTCATGCTCTGTCTCTCCCTGTCTCAAAAATAAATAAACGTTAAAAAAAATTTTTAATTAAGGGGGCTCCCGGGTGGCTCAGTCGGTTAAGCACCCAACTTTGGCACCGGTCATGATCTCGCGCTTCGTGGGTTCGAGCTCCGCATTGGGCTCTGTGCTGTCAACACAGAGCCTGCTTCAGATCCTCTGTCTCCCTCACTCTACTCCTCCTCCAGCCTCTCTCTGTCTCTCAAAAAGAAATAAACGTAAAAAAAAATGAACTGTCAAATACTTGGGCAATTGGGGGAATCTCCACCCTGCTGGGAGATGTGGGGCTGCCCAACGACCCCCTCTAGCCCTCCAGGTGCCTTTCACTCTCCTCCACCGTCTTTGTGCCCCAGGAGGCTGAAGTGCTTAATGGCATCCTTGCCCGGTGGCTTCTGACTGGGTTGGGCTGAAGGGAGGCACTGCAGGAGGTGGAGGGCAGGGGAGCAAGGGCAGAGCGTTTCTCCCCCTGCTCCCCCAACACCGATTCCCCAAAGCCGGTTACCTCTGTCAGGCCACCTTGCCACTCAGCCTCCCTTCCTGTTCCCTGTCTAGCCCCTACCAGCCTTGGACAGGGACTGGTCCCCCAGTTACTAGCCCCTGGTACTGCCCTATCCTTGGCTGGATTTCCCAGTCTTGCCTACACCTTTAAAGAATGTCTCTTTATTCACCTATTCCTCCATTTTCCGGCATGAGTGTGCCGTCTACCTCCTTCCGTGGGCACTTCTGTGGTCCTTTAAAGCAGACCCTTATTGTGTCCCTGGCTTCTAAATTATTTAGAGAATATTCTACCTCATTCCCTCCTTTTCTCCCCACCTAAAACACCTGACATCTTAACCTTTGACATATAGATACTCAGACACACCCCTAACAGACAAAGCAGGGGGCAGAGAAATTAATGTCCTGTGCCTACGTATCCCCGTTTTAATTATGGAGAATATGTTAATTTTTAAAAGCATTACTGAGATGCTTAGTAATGTAGCAGGTGTTACAAAATGGCACTTTTATTATCCTTCCCTGTATCAGACATGGAAATTATGGTCTCTACAGCTATTTCACCACTTGCTAAATGTTCCTAGTCGGTTATCACAGATAAATGCTTCCTTTTAAAGCGCATGTAGACAATTAGAAACTTCTAGGTTAATTAATTTTCTATATTAGAAGAAATGACTTTATATAAATTAAAGGCAGTGGGATTGACGTTAATAACAATAATGGTCATCATACCCCATGAACCCCATAAAAATATTGAAAGTTGTATTTAACACAATTTGCAGCCTCAAAAGCAAAGCCTTCTGCACAGGTGCACTTCTTAACTAAGACATGTCTGTCCGGGGACTTAATATAAATCAATGGTGATTGGTTATTCACCCGTGCTACTTTTCTCTAATGCAGGTAGCATATCCGAAAGATACAAATCATTCCTAAAAGACTGCACTGTCAAAGAAGAGAAGGAAGGAATTTTGGTAAACAGGAGGTGGGAAACTAAGAAGCCAGGAGTCGGGTCTGGAGATAAAAGCACATGCCCGGAAGTCTTCTGTAGCGAGCTATGCATCCAATGCCACAGAGAGCAATGCACTTAGCGCACCATGTACATTATCCGTAAGGCTCCTGGTCGGGCACAGCAAATCTCGGTCTAGGATTGAGGCAAAGACAGTTACTCATTGAAAGGGACATTTCTCAGTGTAAGGAAAAATGCTCTTGATGACATCATTAGGCTAGTTTCATAGGACTACTTTTTTAAAAGACTGAAATCTAGGGGCACCTGGGTGGCTCAGTCAGTTAAGTGTCCCACTTCAGCTTAGGTCATGATCTCACAGCTCGTGAGTCTGAGCCCCGGGTTGGGGTCTGCGCTGACAGCTCGGAGCCTGGAGCCTGCTTCAGAGTCTGTGTCTCCTTCTCTCTCTGGCCCCCTCCCCTGCTCGCATTCTGTCTCATTCTCTCTCTCAGTAATAAATAAACATTAAAATAAAATAAAATAAAATAAAATAAAATAAAATAAAATAAAATAAAAATACTGAAATGTAGTTGACACACGATATTACATTAGTTTCAGGTCTATAATATATAAGTTTGTATGTTATGCTGTGATACAACTACTTATTTTATTGAATTCTTCCATGTAGGCAGATGGCATCATCCAGAGGAGGATTTGGTGGTAGCCATTCTTTAGAGAAAAGGCCCTAAAAGGAAACAATTTCTTTTGTACACACAGCATAGTTCTCACACCAAATGTGGGTGTGCGTTGCGGGGGGGGGAGCTCTTTCCACAGCAACAGATCTTCAAATGCCTGGATACCAGCAAGGTGTCCTGAAACTCAATTCAGTCCTGACACTAACTAGCTGAAGTTAGCATAGACCCCACAGGGTAAAAGGCTCAGTCCCATATGCCAGCTCCCACTGCAGATGCCAATTTCAAATCCCAAGGTTAGCCATTCTTCCCTCCAGCTTGACTACAAATTGAGGGTCCATGACCTTCTCAGGTTCAGTAATTTCATAGAAAGCCTCACAGAACTCCGTGCAATACTTTACTTACATCTACTTGTTTCTTATAAAGGATACAACAGAGGATACAGATAGACAGCCAGATGAAGAGGGACATAGGGCCAGGTGTGGGGAAAGGACACAGAACTGCCATGCCCCCTCCAGGCATGCCACTGTCCCTGGACCTCCGTGTGTTCACCAACCTGGAAGCTCTCCAAACCCTTTCGGTTAGAGTTTTTCATGGCATCTAATAATCAATAACGATTATTGTTTTTTAATTGCAGTATAGTCGACATACAACATTATGTTTCAGGTGTATCACATAATGACAGATATTTGTAGATATTGCAAAATGATCGCTACAGGAAGTTTAGTTAACATCTGTCGCCATATCTAGTGATAGCATTTTTTCTTGGGTTGAGAACCTTTAAGATTTATTCTCTTAGCAACTTTCAAATATGCAATACTGTATTATTAATTACAGCTGCCATGCTTTACATTACATCCGCATGACTTATTTATCTTATAACTGGAAGTTTGTATCATTTGATCCCCCTCGCTCAAATCACCTGCCTCCCACACCTTCCTCTGGCAAACCCCAATCTGTTCTCTATATCTGTGAGCTTTTTTTTTTAATGATTGCACATATAAGTGAGATCATACAGTATTTGTTTTTCTCTGACTTATTTAGCATGCTCCATCCATGTTCTTGCAAACGGCTAGATTTCATCCTTTATCCCTTCATCCATCAGTGGACACCTAGGTTGTTCCCCTGCCTTGGCTATGGTAAATAATGCTGCAGTGGACATGGGGCCACAGAGATCTTGTCAAGTTAGTGTTTCTGTTTCCTTTGGATGAGTCCCCAGAAGTGGAATCATTAGATCATAAGGTAGTTCTGTCTTTACTATCTTGAGGACCCTCCGTACTGCTTTCCACAGCAGCTGCACCGATTTACATTCCCACCAAGGGTGCGTGAGGGTTCCTTTCTCCGTATCCTTGCCAGCACTTGCTATTTCTTGTCTTTTTGATAATGCCTTTGTAGCAGGCGTGAGGCGGTATCTCATTGTGATTTTGATTTGCGCTTCCCTGATGATGAGTGATGTTGAGCATCTTTTTTGTGTACCTGTTGGCCATCTATATGTCTTCTTGGGAAAATGTCTATTAAGATCTATTTTTTAATGTTTATTTATTTGAGAGAGAGAGAGAGAGAGAGAGAGCATGAATGGGGGAGGGGCAGAGAGAGAGGGAGACACAGAGTCTGAAGCAGGCTCCAGGCTCAGAGCTGTCAGCACGGAACCCAACGCGGGGCTCGAACTCACGAACGGTGAGATTATGACCTGAGCTGAAATCAGACACTTAACCAACTGAGCGATGCAGGTGCTCCATAGCTTCTACTTTTTAAATCAAATTGTTTTTGCTGTTGAGTTATAGGAGCTCTTTATATATTTTGGATATCACCCCTTATCAGATATGATTTGCATATATTTTCTCACATTTCATAGGCTATCTTTTCATTTTGTTGACGGTTCCTGTGCTGTGTAAAAGCTTTTCAGTTTGATGTAGTCCTGTTTATTTTTGCTTTTGTTGCCTTTGCTTTTGGTGTCAAATCCAAAAACAATAGTCACCAAGACTGATGTTAAGGAGTTTACCACCTATGTTTTCTTCTAGGAACTTTATGATTTCAGGTCTTATATCAAGTCTTTTTCATCTGTTTTGAGTTAATTTTTGTGTCTGGTGTAAAATAGTGGTCCAGTTTCTTTTTCTTTTTCTTTTCTTTTTTTTTTTTTTTTTTCGCGTGTAGCTGTCCAGTTTTCCCAGCACCATTTATTGTAGAGGCTGTCTTTTCTCCATTGTATACTCTTGGCCCCTTTGTCATGATGAGTTGACCATATATGTGTGGGTTTATTTCTGGGTTCTCTATTCTGTTCCATTGGTCCATGTGTCTGTTTTTATGCCAATACCAAGCTGTTTTAATTCCTATAGTTTTATAGTATGGTTTGAAATCAGGGAGTGTGGTCCCTCCAGCTTTGTTCATCTTTCTCAAGATTGTTTTGGCTATTTGGGTCTTTTGTGGTTCCATGGAAATTTAAAAATTGTTGCCATTCTGTGGGAAAATGCCATCGGGACTTTGATAGGGGTTGCATTGAATCTGTATGTTGCTTTGGGTAAGTATGGACATTTTAACGATATTAATTCCTCCAATGGAATCCACGAGTGTGGAATATGTTTCCATTCATTTGTGTCTTCTTCAATTTCTCTTATCAATGTCATAGTTTTCAGTGTACAACTCTTCCCTCCTTGGTTAAATTTATTCTTAGTTATTTTGTTCTTTTTGATGCAATTGTGAATAAAATTGTAATCTTAATTTCTCCCTCTGCTAGTTTGTTATTGGTGTATAGAAACACAACAGATTTCTGTATATTAATTTTGTATCCTGCAAATTTGCTGAATTCATTTTTTAGTTTGAGCAGGTGTTTGGTGGAATCTTTAGGGTTTTCTGTCTATAGTATGATGTCGTCTGCAAATAGTGACAGTTTTACTTTTCCCTTTTCAGTTTGGATGCCTTTTATTTATTTTTCTTGGCTAATTGCTGTGGCTAGGACTTCCAATACTATGTTGAGTGAAAGTGGCAAGAGTGGGCATCTTTGTCTCATTTCTGATCTTAGAGGAAAAGCTCTCAACTTTTCACCATTGAGTATGATGCTGGCTGTGAGGGTGTCACATGTGGTCCTCCTCATGTTGAGGTACATTCTCTCCATACCCACTTTGCTAAGAGTCATTCATTTTGGACTCTGGAGAAATAAAGGGACAGAGAAAGATGAAAAGAAGAGGCAGACAAACTTTTTAAAAAATAGGATGGGGTTACAATAGATGTAGTTGGAAGGGATGAAGTAAGATTTTAAAATAGAAAAAAAGGAAGAAAGATAAGGAAGGAAGAAAGGAAGGAAGAAAGAAATAATGGGAGGGGGAGGGAGGAAGAAAGAGAAAGAAAGAAAGGGAGGGAGAAAGAAAGAAAGAGAAACAAAGGGAGGGAGGGGGAGGAAGAAAGAAAGAAAGGGAGGGGGAGGGAGGAAGAGAAAGAAAGAAAGAAAGAAAGGAAGGAAGAAAGAAAGGAAGAAAGGAAAGAAAGGGGGAGGGAGGAAGAAAAAAAGAAAGAAAAGAAAGAAAGAAGGAGGGAGGAAGAAAGAGGAAGGGAAGAAGAAAGAAAGAAAGGGAGGGGGAGGGAGGAATAAAGAAAAATAAAGAAAAGAAAAGAAAGGGAGGGAGGGAGGGGGAGGAAGAAAGTAAGAGGAGGGAGAAAGAAAGAAAGAAAGAAAGAAAGAAAGAAAGAGAAAGAGGGAGGGAGGGAGAAAGAGGAAGGGAAGAAGAAAGAAAGAAAAGAAAGAAAGAGAAAGAAAGAGGGAGGAAGAAAGAGGAAGGGAAGAAAAAGAAAGAAAGAAAGAAAGAAAGAAAAGAAAGAGGGAGGAAGAAAGAGGAAGAAAGAAAGAAAGAGGAAGGGAGGAAGAGAGAGAGAGAGAGAGAGAGAGAGAGAGAGAGAGAGAAAGAAAGAAAAAACAAAAGCACACCTATACCTTTAAGAACTTTTGCTGACCTGCCAAAGCTGTGAGAATACAAAAGGGCTGTGATCATTTGCCCGTGGCCATTGGCCCATCAGCATCAAAGGCAGATCTGATGGATACAAGTCCTACTCCAGCATCTTAATCCTACATTTCAGATTATGAGTCTGTCATCTTTAACAACACCTACAGCCATGTGCATTGTCACCTTTACTTCACTCAAAGTGGGCTGACCTCACAAAATAGACCCAGCTAGTTCTCAAAGTCTGGGTTTTTGTCTTGTTTTGTTTTGTTTTTAGAAGTTATCCTAAATAATGCCTAAAATGTCTGTCCTAGACTTTTTTCTTTTCCCCTAAGTGAAATTACAGATACAAACTCAGGCTGTGCTTGCATTTGCAAAAGAAAACAAGCTAGCTTTGGCGGCCTCCACGCAGGCTTTTATATTTTAGGTTTCTCCCAGTGTCTTAGCAAGTCAAAAGTCAGTCTTAATGCATTAAAACCATTTGAAATTCACTTATAAAAATTAGGCCATTAAAGAAGTTCAAAGCTGAACAACAAATGAGTAACATGCTACTTAAAATTCCTATCGAGTCAATTTTCTTAATGCTAAAAAATACAAATCAATAAGAGAACAAATAAATAGATGAACAGGGAAAAAATGAAGCAAATATTATGAATAAACAATTTATAGAAGAATACGTGTATAAGAAGATGCGTTTATCTTAAGTAATGATAGTTAAATAAGATTTTACCTTAAATGTTTTATTTCTGCTTAAAGTTTTGTTAGTCAACCTTTTGACACAATTAGAAATTCACGTTTTATTATGTAGCCATTCCCATATGCAGTTGCCTTTTATTTCTAATTTTAGCTTCTTTAAGTTAAAACTTAAAAACCTTTTAAGTGCGAGGGTGCCTGGGCAACTCAGTCTGTTAAGCGTCCAACTTCACGTCAGGTCATGATCTCACAATTCGTGGGTTCGAGCCCCGTATCAGGCACTGTGCTGACAGCTCAGAGCCTGGAACCTGCTTCATATTCTGTGTCTCTCTCTGCCCCTCCCCTGCGTGCATGCACTCACTCTCTGTCTCTCAAAAGCAAACAACATTTAAAAAAAAAAAGCATTCTCAGTGCAGAATCCTCTTAGGGTTTTCCTTTTCTTCACTCAGTAGTCTTTTTAAAAAGTTTTGGGGCACCTGGGCTGATCGGTCAGTTAAGCATCAGACTCGATCTCAGCTCAGGTCTCGATCTGAACTCAGGGTGATGAGTTCAAGCCCCATGTTGGGCTCCACACTGGGTATGGAGCCTACTTAAAAAAGAAATTAAAATTCTCTCCTTAAAAAAAAAAAGTTTAAATGAGATATTTTTGGACAAAGAAGTCCATCCTTTTAAAAGGTACAACTCATTAATTTTTAGTATGCACAGAATTGTGCAGCCATCAACTTAGAGTATTTGGTCATTCCAGAAAGAGTGTCCTTGTACCCATTTGCAGTCACTGTGTTGCATCCACACGACCCCTGAAACAGAATGCTACGGGCACCAGTGACAGTCACAACAAAGTTTATTGCACTGAGAGGCAAGGCCGACCGAAGGGGACCAACACTCTTGATCAGAGTGCGGCCCCGCACAGCCGGGGTACAGAGTTTTTATGGCCGATCACATCGTTTTATCATCACCTGGGAACAGAACAGAGAAACAGTTCCCAGACGAGGTAGAAACAGTTCCCAGATGAGTTAGAAACAGTTGCTGGATGGGGTGATTATTTTAGACTTTCTGCCGCCAAGTTGCAACCAGTGGATCTCCTTGACCTTGCCTCTGATGCTCTTTTCTTTGAGCTTTTGTTTCCTTCATTGGTGAAGCCTGATTTACAAGAGTAAAGCAAGGCTGTTATCTCTTGACCTTCTGGGTCAGAACGAAGCTGTTGTTTTTCAAGCTACACGTGAGCCTTGCACTACAATTTAACCCTTACAAGTAAGGTCTGTGATCACCAACACCCTTCCCCTCCCCCTTCGTATCCAGTCTGGTAACCACTTCTATCCGTCTGTGGGTTTCCCTATTTTGGACATTTCATGTAAATGGAATCCTACAATATGTAGTCTTTTGTGACTGGCTTCTTTCATGTAGCATAAAATGTTTATAAGGTTCCTCTGTGCTGTTCCATGAATCTACTTAATTCCTTTTATGTGTGAATAGTATCACACTGTGTAGAGACATGCCACTTGTTTATCCTTCCATTAGTTGATGGACTTTTGGGTTATTCCCTCCTTTCTCCTATTGTAGATAATGCTGCTCTGGGCATTTGGATACAAGTTGCGGTAGGCATATGTTTTCCGTTCTCTTGAGTATTTATACCCAGGTTGGAACCTCTGGGTCAAATGGTAACTCGGTGTCTGGCATTTTCAGGAGCCGCCAGATTATTTTCCATAGTACCTGTACCAGTTTACATTCCCACCGGGAATATGCAAAGTTTCCAGTTTATGAGGAATAGGCAAAGTTTCCAGTTTTGCTGCGTCCTCACCAACGCTTCTTATCTGACATTAAAAAAAAATTAAAGAAAAAAAAATTTTTTTTTAACGTTTTATTTATTTTTGAGACAGAGAGAGACAGAGCATGAACGGGGGAGGGGCAGAGAGAGAGGGAGACACAGAATCGGAAGCAGGCTCCAGGCTCTGAGCCATCAGCCCAGAGCCCGACGCGGGGCTCGAACTCACGGACCGCGAGATCGTGACCTGGCTGAAGTCGGACGCTTAACTGACTGCGCCACCCAGGCGCCCCCCCCCCAAAATTTTTTTTAATGTTTATTTATTTTTGAAAGAGAGAGAGAGCAGAGCACGAGTGGGGGAGGAACAGAGAGAGAGGGAGACACAGAATCTGAACCACGCTCCAGGCTCGGAGATGTCAGCGCAGAGCCCGACGTGGGGTTTGAACTCACAGTCTGTGAGATCCTGACCTGAAATGAAGTCAGACGCTTAACCGACTGAGCCACCCAGGCGCCCCGACATTTTTACTATAGCAATTCTAGTAGGTGTGAAATGGCAGCTCACTGGGGCTTTGAGTCAATATTATTTTTGTGGAAAAATGAAACAGGCTTATAGTTAAAAAAATATATGCCTGTGGTATTTTTAGCAGGGAAGAAGTAATGTGTGTCGTGTGTATGCCTGAGCCATAGACGTACAACGGGACCTACATTTACCGACAGATACTCAGGTTTTCATTTCTTTCTGGGCACATCTGATCTAGGCTCAGTGAAAAGCAGAGGTCAAGAGATCTGTGTGTTCTCAGCTCGGTGCCTCAACTGGCCGCAGAACCTGGTAAGCAAATTGAAATCCCTGTCTTCGCCCAAATACACTTTCTATGCCCATTACTTTCAGTTCATAAGTGTTGGGCCATTTGTCTTCTACAAGAGATTCCCCAGGAATTCAAAAATATATATTCTGCTCCACTGGTTCCATAAAATAGATGTTACATGAAGGAATTTCACATTGCCTAAGGATAATAGGAGTCTCAGACATTTAACTGCTTTTATTTTCCTGTAATGTGCCCATCTACAAAGCTTCTTTATGCAGATACTCTTTTTAAAAAAATTTTTTTTATTGTTTTTAATTTTATGTTGGAGAGAGAGAGAGAGAGACAGGGCATGAGCAGGGGAGGGGCAGAGTGAGGGGGAGCCACAGAATCTGAAGCAGGCTGCAGGCTCCGAGCTGTCAGCACAGAGCCCGACGCGGGGCTCGAACTCACAGATGGTGAGATCAAGACCTGAGCTGAAGTTGGACGCTTAACCAGCTGAGCCACCCAGGCGCCCCTCCGTATACAGATAATGTATAAAAGTGCGATCAACAGTTTGATACTCCCTACCCTTCCTCTAGAAACTACTTAATACCAACAAAATACGGCACGAGTCAAGAGGTCTTAACTATAATTCTAGTGAGGAGGCAATATTTGTTGAGTGGTTGAAATTAGTGGGTTTAGCCTGGAATGTTGAGAAGTGTGGCCTGACCGTGGGTCTGAAACGCAGGGTCTCTAGCCTTCATTCCTTCAGCCATCAATGGCGGGTTCAATAAAACACACGCGTTATTGTTCAGACAAGTGCGAGGAGAGAAGAGAGACCCTGAACCGTATGTATTTTGGTCCGTGGAAGTCTATTTGCCGAAATAGAAGACCACCCCAGCCTATCTCATATAAAGGATTAGGTCAGAAGTATCTTTTTCCCGAGAAACTTGTGACGTCCACGGAACCGTGCTGAATCGAGCGAGGCCAGAGAGAGATAATAAATAAATTAATAAATAATTTCCTGGACTCTGGGACCTGTTCTGGCAAAGTGAAACATTGCCAAAGACAAAGGTCTTCTCATCAAATTTGGAGGATTGTTTATGGATACACGTGGGATTCCTCTGAGATCTTTTTCATCAACAGAGCAGCGTAGCTGGGTTTAAGAAAAGAGATTTATTGATTGAGACGTTGTGCAATGTCAGCCCTTTGTTGCGAGTGCGGTGGGAGAGAGAGCATTGTGTCTTTTCACTCCCGGTCTCGCTTGTTTCGGAAACACGTAGGGCACATCTACTCGCCATCAGTCACCGTCAGAGAGCACGAAGGTGCAGAGAGAGGCAGGACGTAGGATACCCTGAATGTGGTACACGGAGGCAGACACGTAAATAAATACGTGCGCTAAGTTTTTAGAAGCGCTGTTCTAGCTGGAAGCAAGGTGAGTGTGTAAGTGGCCAGCAGAGCAGTTTTAATGTCACGTTGTCATGGAGCTGAGACTCAGCGTTGGTTTCCGTCTCTTGGTAATGTGCCTTCACGGTCCTGAAGGAATGGGCCGGATGTGGGTCAGGTGCGAGATGGGGCGACCTCAGATTTTCCAGTTTCATGTGGATGGTCCACAGATGACGCTTCTCTCACCCAAACCGTTTGCCACAACGTCCACATCTTGACGGTTCCTCCTCAAAATTTGTGCAGGATTTCTACCGCTTTGCCTTTGTAGGGCGCATTGGAGGAGGTTCGTCGTGGATCTGGCAGGATTATTCTCTACTTGAGGGCCTGGGCCTCTGCATTTCCCGTAAGCAGTGGCCCTCCCACCCTTGCCCCCATCATCCACCCGGGCTTCCATATGTTAGCATTCTTTTTAAAAAATGTTTATTTATTTTTGAGAGACAGAGACAGAGCATGAGCAGGGGAGGGGCAGAGAGAGAGGGAGACACAGAATCGGAAGCAGGCTCTGGGCTCCGAGCTGTCAGCCCAGAGCCCGACGCGGGGCTCGAACTCACGAACCGTGAGATCCTGACCTGAGCTGGAGTCAGAGGCTTGACCGAGGCACCCGCCGTGTGTTAGCATTCTGAAATACTCATGCACTTCCTTTGCTGGCTCTTCCTTTCCTCAGCTCCAGGTCCCTAACATCGACATTTATAGCGCTCCTTTGAGATGCATTTCAGCTGTCACCTCCTATTTTAGTTTTCTCTGATATTTGCCCGAACATCCCACAAGCCCTGTATTTTATATTCTTGGATCATACTTGTATTCTTATTGTTGTTGTCAATATTGTTAATTTTGATGTCTCCCGCCAGATACTGTGGACATTTTGAGTACCAGGTCTGTTTCCTATAGTAAAATCACTGTGCCTGGCATATCATTCGTGCGGCTGCGTACGTTCACTTAATTTGTTTGATTCCTGAATGCTTTCTGGAATCCATTGTAAAATCACTACTGACAGATGTCATTTTTTTTTTCCAGAATTTACCTTCCTGAAAATTTAAGGGTAAATCAAATTACATAGAATGAATGTTTTTAATGCAGTAAGAGAGCTCACATTTTAAACAACATCAGCAATGACTTAATCTGTGAAAGAAGAGCTTGTGATCGCAGTCTCTCTCTTTTCCCATGAGCTCTGATGGTTAATTTCATAAGTCGACTGGGCCACGGGGCGCCCAGGTATTTTGGTCCAACATTATTCTGGGTGTTCCAGGATGAGATTACCATTGGTCTCCTTAAGGTGGGTGGGCCTTGTCCAATCAGCTGAAGACCTGAATAGAAAAAGGCTGATGAAGGGAGCACTCCTTCCCCCTGACTGCTTTAAAGTGGGACATCAGTTTTTTCCTGCCTTTAGGCTCAAACGGAAACATCGGCTTATCTTGAGTCTTGGGTCTGTTGACTTTTGGGCTAGAATTTAGACGATTGGTTCTCTTGGGGCTCCGGCTTGCTGACTGCAGCTCTTGGGACATGCCAGTTCTTAAGACACAATTCATGTGAGCCAATTCCTTATAATAAATTTACATACATACACGCACACGTCCTACTGGGTCTGTTTCTCTGGAGAACGCGGACCAATAAAGCCACCGAGGCTTCTGCTTTAATACGTTGGGGATTTCACCTGTTGGGTTTCCGTAAGGTCGAATTCACCTGAATAAAGTTAAACCTCTTCTAGGACGTAACAAGAACATCGGTCAAATGATGTGAGGAATCTCTCCTGCTGTAAATGTTGCCTGATGTCAATTGTGAAGCTGAGTCTTTTGCCAAAGTCTCAACTTAAAAGCTACTTTAGTCAGAGCAGTCGCTGATGCACACAATACACAAGTTAAGGATGGAGCAGAAAGACGGCCAAATGCCGTGGCTGTATTTGGCAGGTTTGGAGAGAGCCTGGGCACAAAAATGGGGCAGGTCTGTCTGCCGCAGCCTAACAAGAGATTCGATGTTGGAAATGGGGAGACATGCTCTCCTTGCAGGTGGGAAGGAAACCGGAAATAACAGCTGCAGGAACTGAGGACACCAGCAGATGATGGGAGGGAGGGTCTAACGGCCATGCCGTCTTCCAATAATACTTCCTCATCCAATTTCCTCACAAAATTAATATCTGAAATGAATACGACACTGGAGAATCTTCGTATTTCAAGCTTTTTTCCCTATACTCTTGGCTTCTTTCCTTCTTCGGGATCCCTCTTTATCCATCCGTATTCTTTCTTCCCCCAGCTTCCCCCAAGTCAATGGCTAGAGGCAAAGGAGTTGCAAAGAGTGAGTAGTCACTGCTGGTCGTTCAGAGCTGCTTTGCTCTTTTATTGTGTACAGTGTTCCCTCGTTTTGTTTTTGTTTTCAGCGTTCCCTTTTTATGCCTGCTTTTAGCTCTGTCATTCCTGTGGGCCTTTCTGCCAGAGGTCAGGCACAGATAGGACACAGGGGCCCCACACGAATGGTTTCGGCTGGTACGGTTTGGTGAGTTCTGGGAAGACCTTCAGTCAACTGACGTATTTACATACGAACTCAAAGTTTAATCCAGTGTATCCCACTTTCCATTTCCAGAGATAATGAAAAGTTAGTTACAACAATGGCAAGTTAAAAAAATATGTTTGTCCTCTTCTCTGGATTCTCTCTCCCTACTCCATCATGCGGTGATGGGATGGAGAAAGGGAGGTTGTGGGGAGACAGTTCCAACTAGTCTGTTCTTGTTGGGATGGAGGAGAGAAGGTTCCAGATGAATTAATGCTGCTTCATATAAAGAAGAGGAAGAACCACCTTCGTTTGGTTGCTTCAAACCAATTTAGGTTGGTGGTAATTTTTTTTTTTTTTTTTTTTTTGTCCACATTGGGCTGGTGGGTTTAGTGCAAAGTTCAGTAGCACAAGGAAGATTGCGCGGGTGTTCACGTCTGGAGAAAAGTTGTCATTAACAATCTAACAGAAGGCAGGAATGTACCTCCTCTGCCTTCCACCTTCCGGCAAATGCCAATCCATGTTCCTTTAAAAGCTGCTTTTCAGGGGCACCTGGGTGGCTCAGAACTGCCGACTTCCGCTCAGATCATGATCTCAGGGTTCCTGAGTTGGAGGTCCACATGGGGTCGCGGCTGTCAGTGAGGAGCCCACTTTGGATCCTCTGGCCACCCCCGTGCCCACTCACGCTCTCTCTCTCAAAAATAAAACATAAAAAAAAAGCTTCTTTTCAAGGATTTAGCTTTGGTTCACCTATTTCTTCCACCTAATTCTTAAGCCAGATCATTACTGACAAGTAGTTTTCACGTGTAAACCAAATGCTTGTGTGTGTTTATGTATACATTATCTATAATGTCTAATAAAGTGCATGCTTGAAGGCACTGTGGGTAATTTACATATAATTACTGTTGCAATTGCTAAGAATTTTCTGCTCCACTATGGGTTCAAAACTGGCATCGTATTCATTCTGATACACGATTTTTTGTGAATGTAAAAAAAAAAAAGGAAAAGCTTCTCCAACCCCTCCCAGCCTCTCACCGTCGCCACTGCCCCCCAGGCGAGGGCGCGAGCGCGCACGCGCGGGACACACACACACACACACACACACACACACACACACACACACACGAGTTGAAGCCTGATGTTTCCGTGTCCCTTGAAGCAGCTCCAAATACCGGTGTTGGAGCGCCCTGGCCCCTCGTGGAGGAATGGCGCGGGGAGACATCCTCTGTCTGCTCTTGGCAGCGGCCTGGCTGGGTCAGCACTTGAATTTGACCACCCTGTGCGTGCGCGCTCTCGGGAGCGCGCGTCCGTGTGTGGTCCAGAGAGCGAACCCCAGGCGGCGACTGGTCAGTGCCAGGAGCGCCAGGGGTGGAGATCGGGGAACCCAGGGCGCGGTCCCTGGGTAACCTGTCGCTTGGGGTGCAGGAATTGGGGGCCGGGTTTGGGCCCGGGCGAACGCTAAGTGGCTCCCGGGCCCGGCAGACCCACAGGCGCCAGGCCGGGCCGTAGGAAGCCGCTGGGATCACAGGCGGAGACACAAAGACGCCCGAGGGGCCGCGGCCGGGCGGCGGCCCGCGGGGCAGCGGAGCCCAGGAGGCCAGGTGTGCGGCCGGAGCGCGTCCGTGCCGGCTGGCGCGCGGAGCCGCGGGGCCAGGGAGCTGCCGCGGCGGCAGATTCGGAGGCAGATCCGGAGCGCAACCATGGCGACGCAACGTGTGTCCCCTAGTAACTCGCAACAACATGATTTATAAGCTGCCGTCCCCGGCCTGCCCTCCGCTCCCCCCCACCCCACCTCGGCCGGGCCGCACTGGCGGCGGACCGGCGCGCCTCGCCCTGCCCCGCCCCTGTCTCCCTCCCGCGGGCGCAGCCGGAGGTAGTCGCGGCCGGTCGCTGCTCGCGCTGGGCAGGAGGCGGCGGCGACACCCGCGGAAAGCACCTTCGTGCGTGTTCGGAGACCCGAGCGTGCCAGCGACGCGCGCACACACACGGCCCCCCGGGGAGGGGGCGTCTCCCGGCTCTACCCAAACAGTGTGGGCTCGCGTCACCTCGCCGCCGCCCGAGGCTTCCGGGTCCAGCCCAGTCCTGGCGGAGCACCCGGTGTGAACGCGCGCGGGCGCGCACACACGCACACACACACATACACACACGCGCGCACACACACACTCGCCTGCCCGCCCCTGGCGCCGCCGCCGCCGCCGCCCCGCCGGGGCCCCCGCCCCCAGGGACAAGTGCGGCCACCGGCGCGCCCCACGCCGCCCGCCGGAGGAGACCCGGGCGGGCCGCGCCGCCGGCGTCCCCGCGTGCGCCCCTCGGGTCCGCGCCGCTGTGGCCGGCGGAGCGCTGACGGCCCCCGGCGGACACGCACGCTGTCGGAGCCGGCCCTCCCGCCCGCTCCCGCTCCCGCTCGGCTCGCAGCCGGCCTTGCTCCCCGGCCCCGGCCCCCGGCCCCCGCTGCCGCGGAAAGCGCGGCAACCCCCGCGCCCTCCCCGCCGGCTGCTTCGGCGTTTCCCGCGGCGGCCGGAGAGAGTTGATCGCTATTGTGATCCGCCCGGGAGAGGCGAGGGGCGGGCGCAGGTGGGGAGACCGAAGAGCTGCAACAACTGGGGTCCTCCCGAGCCAACTCCACCCAGCGATCGCCGGCGCAGTGTCTCCTCGCCGCCGGGACGATGGATTAAGTTACTCCTCCCGGGGCCAGAAGTCGGTGCAGACTTGCGGAGACATGAAGGAAAAGGCGATGATCAAGACCGCTAAAATGCAGGGCAACGTGATGGTGAGTGTGGCGGCCGAGGCGCGGGGTCTGGGCGCCCGCGGTGACGAGCGGCGGGGGTGGGGGGGTCCTGTCCCCGCGAGGCCCGAGCTCCCGGGCCGCCCGCGACCCCCGGCCGCGCGCGGCGGGGCCCCCCCACCCCCCACTTCCCGGGGGCGCCGAGGGTCGGGCGTCTATCTGCACATCGCAACTTTGCGGCGCCGCCGTCCCCCTCCTTCGGGAGTGGGGCCGGGGGCCGGGGCTGGTGTGCTAGGCGAGGAGGGGCGGCGGTCAGACTTCCAAGCAGACCCTCCCCACCCAGGCTGTCCCGGGGGTGAAGCGGGGAGAGGAGGTCGCCGCGGCCGTGAGGACCAGGGCCCTGATGCCAGCGCGGCCTCGGGGCTGCGAGTCCCCGGAGCTCGAGACCTGTTGGGGTTGGCGAACCTCTGACACTCGGGGCGGCGCCGCTCGCTCTGCTCCGGCCGCCGCCACCGCCAACACCCGGCTGGCGGGGCCCTGCTCCCCCCTCGCCCCGGGCCGACTGTGCCAGCGAGCGTGGTCATGGCACGGCGTCCCCGAGGGTTCCCGTGCGCCCCGAGACCCCTGTGGACGGGGTGGGGGGGGCGGCTCAGGGATGCAGGGCCGGGGGCCAGCTTAGCGTGGACAACTTTACCAACTCGAGGACCCCGGCGTTCCGCCTCCCAGCGAGACTTTCCCCCTCCCCCCTCCACTGCCCTGCGCCCCGCGCGCCCCGCGGCCCATTGCGCCCCGGGCGTGTGGCCGAGGGGTCAGGGCGCTGGAACCTCCTGGCGAGGACGAGGAGGTTGCCATCTTGTTCCGTGGAAATTGTGTGTGTGCCTGTGCGTATTTATTTGGGTGATGCTTTAACCCTTGCGGTCTTGGTGGAGGATGATTAGAAGGAGGGGCTCTATTTTTGCCTCACTCGCGGGTACTTGTTTTGCGAGAGAGGGACCACGCGACGGGGACTGGCGTGTTACTTCTGAGGGCACCGCTGGAAATGCAGGAATTTTTTCCGGCGCTAGGTCTGGAGTTGTCGATGAGGTGGGTTGGGGGCGGGTGATGGGGGGAGGGGGCGGGTGGCCGGAGGTGTGTTTGGGGCAACCCCAGTCAGGGATCCATGTTGAGGTCTTGGTTTAAACAAAAAGAGACAAGGAATGAAAAACATTTATCCGAATTGAACAAATATCCGGCTGGCTTAACCACACCCACAGCAAGACACCTGTTGCCCGGCTGAGGTCTGTGCAGAACTTGACTTCTGGCCCGAGGTGTGCACCACTTCATCTGAGATAGCTCTGGGAGGCAGTAACTGCATGGAAGGGGCTATTTTGCAGGACCCCCCCCCTACCCCCACCCCCAAATGACAAGCCCTTCCTTTGAGGGCCTTCCTCGGTTTGTGGGTTCTGGGGCTGACTGACCTAATTGCTTGTTTGTGAAAATACATCCGTTTCCCCAATTTTCCCCTTCTCTTTTCAGCCATTATGTTGTTCAGCATAATTTTTTTTTTTTTGTATAAACGGGGCAGAAACGTGTTCGAAATAATGTTTTCCAACTGAATTCCCACCTGCACCCATAATTCCCCTTTGATATTCTGCCCGAATGTGCTAGTAACACCTTCACATTTAGGACAGAGGCGGAAGCAAGAATTTGAACGAATTATATTGATGATACAGTGAGAGATTATTGATTGGTTACCTACATCTGTTGTCACACAGGTGCCCCTTGTCATGACTTAGATGGGAGGTGGAGACATAGCAACATCTTTGTGTTCCGTCTGAAAAACTTTTCAAGTCTTCCCTCCCGCTTTGCCCCTTCTGGGTTTACTTTGGAAGGTGAAGAATTAAAGGCTTGTTTCCCTCCTGCTCTGAGCAAGGACGGTCCGTGCACTCACCGCACGCCGTCCTCTGTGTCTGTTGCTAATAAGCACAATTAGAACAAATAGAACCGAGCCTAGCAAATTGTGTGGCCACCAGGCGTGTTTTTAGGCTCGTCGTTGGCCTAGGAGAAAATGAGGCCCAGTCTTCATCAACTTTCCATCGCCCGGTCGATTCTTACATTGGCAGTTATTACCCTGTGGTCTGGTTCGTACCTTTTTATTTTTTTTGAAATTTCCTGTTCCAGCTACATCCACGCAGCTTTAACGGAGTGATCACTCCCTCACTTAAGTGGTTATCTGGGGACTTCCTGATCCTTAATTCTTCATCAGTCATTTTGGAAGACTCGCTGAGCACAGCCTGGCTTGGATTGCACGACAGGCAAACTCTTCTCTCTTCTCGCTGGCAGCTTGATTGAGATTCAGGTGCTATTTTCCATCCCGGATGGGGACAGGGTGAATCACGCCTGGCGCCGACGGGGGAAGCTGCCACACGTCTGTGATGGAGAGGAGAGCATTTTGCATCCTGCAGAGTCGTGCGTGGACGTGCTCGCGGATGCCCACCCACACCCACGCCCACACCCTGCACCTCAGTTTGGAGCCCTCCCGGCTCTCTGGACGCACCCGTGAGATCTGATATCGGAGAGGGAGACATTGGGTACGCGTAACAGGGTCAGAGCCGCACCTCCTACGGCTGCAGCCGGATATGTAAACGGTTGATCGCTACAGCCCCTTTCCCATGCTCCATGGTGTGGCCATCGGGGGCCAGAGACAAGGGCACCCTCAGTGTCTGAAATCTGACTGAATGCTTTGTTCCTCATACGCGGCTTTGGAGGGCGATTCCTGCTGACAGGTGATAAGAGAAGACAGACTTACCAGCTGATCTCATTTGGGTTAATAAACGAGGGAAAGGGATGACATAGGTGGAAACCACCTCTTGGGTTCTATTTTAATTTTTTGAAAAGAGCCAGCTTCATAAACTTTATTTCCTTTTTAAAAAAATGTTTATTTTTGAGAGACAGAGCATGAGTGGGGAGGGGCAGAGAGACAGAGAGAATCTGAAGCAGGCTCCAGGCTCTGAGCCGTCAGCACAGAGCCCAACACGGGGCTCGAACCCACGAACCGATCATGATCTGAGCTGAGGTCGGACGCTTCACTGACTGAGCCACTCAGGCGCCCCAACTTTATTTCTAATATGGTCAAAAATCCCATTCTCCCAGAACAAAAGTTATTTTTAAAAATAACCGTATTTGGGGCGCCTGGGTGGCGCAGTCGGTGAAGCGTCCGACTTCAGCCAGGTCACGATCTCGCGGTCCGTGAGTTCGAGCCCTGCGTCAGGCTCTGGGTTGATGGCTCAGAGCCTGGAGCCTGTTTCCGATTCTGTGTCTCCCTCTCTCTCTGCCCCTCCCCCGTTCATGCTCTGTCTCTCTCTGTCCCAAAAATAAATAAAAACGTTGAAAAAAAAAAAATAACCGTATTTGGGGCGCCTGGGTGGCGCAGTCGGTGAAGCGTCCGACTTCAGCCAGGTCACGATCTCGCGGTCCGTGAGTTCGAGCCCCGCATCAGGCTCTGGGCTGATGGCTCGGAGCCTGGAGCCTGTTTCCGATTCTGTGTCTCCCTCTCTCTCTGCCCCTCCCCCGTTTGTGCTCTGTCTCTCTCTGTCCCCCAAAAAATAAATAAATGTTGAAAAAAACATAACCGTATTTTCACAAGGTCTCCATTTGAAAATCTGGGGGGCAGGGTGACTCACATGGGTTCTCAGCTCAGCCTTCCTTTCTTATTAATACGTTGATATCATACTTACTTAACTGCTGTTTCAATCAGACAGGTTCTTTTGGAGAAGCACGTCCTCTTGTGATAGGTTCTAAGATCGATAGAAAATTTTATTATCAGGAGGATATTACTTCATATGCTAAATTCTGTTTTGTCCCTGTGAGCATTTCCCAGACATGGAGGTGCTCAGCGGAGACTCAGAAAGGATTGGTTAAAAGCAAAAGCCTCGGGGACTGCCCTGTGCCCCGTGCCCTGTGGGGCACGTCTTTCCTTGGCAGGCTGGTGGCTCTTCCTGTAGGTGGCGGGCTAATGATGGTGAGGTGGGCTCCTGGTGACCAGGCTTGTGTCAGTGAAGGTTCAGAAACTGGATGGAGAGGATGAGAGGTCTGCGGGTCACAGGGACACTTGAGAATCTCGTGGTTGGTTGCTTTTGGTTATGAATGAAAGTTGCAGTCTGGGAATTCACTCCCTGGAGAGGCAATGCTGCTGTTTTTCCTGTGGCCGCTGGAACTGATTTGAGGGCTTTGGTCACTGGCTGGAGATATCTGTGATGTTATGAGCAGAGTGTCTTTTCAGACCTTGCCGTCCCCGTCCTGTATTGAATAAAAACCCTAGATGGGAACCACCTGAAGTAAGAGCTTATTTCCAGACCCTTCGAGTGGCTCGCCTGTTGATTAGATTAAGCATGGTGACCTTTCAACGTCGATGCTCTACTTGTAATGAGCCCAGGTGAGCAGAAGAAGCTCTTTGAGGTTTATAGGTAAATTACAGGGATTTGTGTGGGACCCAGACCCCCCAGTGCCGAGCCCTTCTTCGGAACCGCCATGCACCTTTGTAAGGTGACTTTCAAGGGTACAGCCTTGAGTAATGCAGAGGTTCTCCTCTGTCGGGGGGTAATTGGGACCACCGCTCCTGCTTCCTTACAGGAATTGGCACCCTGGTGACATTTAGGCACCCCTTCCTAAAACAATCAACCTTGTAACTGAGCTCCTCCGGAAATCTCGATGAATCCCCCGTGCAGGAAAACAGAGTGGAACAAGGGTCCGTTTCCCGCACCCCTCTTCGAGGACTTACTGGATTGGAAAGACTTTACACATCAACATAAGTTGATGAAATTTCCAGGGAGAGGTCCCCAAACCCAGAAAGGGGTGGTCAGCTCAGGGTGTTGTATTTGAAATACCGTAAACAAAACTCTCTTGCAGAGGGCTGGCCTCTTTTCCCTGTGCAGGGACTTTGCGTTGAGATGTGTAAATATACTAGGCAGGCCGTTGCTGTACCTCAGTCATTTCTCTGTCCTGTGTCCTGTCCTCATGCCAATGACAATCCTCAGAACTCGTTCATCTTTGGCACTTTGAACATCCTGTGTTATTATTGCCAAGAGGTGGTGTGCATTTCCAGGTATTAGCCTCTGTTGATCATCTGTGGTCAGTTGCTGTGCACAGCGGGACTCAAGCAGGTGTATGTGTTAAATGCACGGACCGGGGCTCATTTCTACGCTTGGTGTAGACTGCTTTTGTGAGGAAGGTCCCTGATTTTAGCCATACATTTGTTTTCTTTTACTTTTAAGAACTCCTTCAAGTTCTAACGCATCAGGTAACACAAGAAAGAATTCCATGTGTATGGTATTTTCCACATACAGCTACGATAAAATTGAAACTCATGCTCACTTTAGGGGTTAACGTAGGTGCTTTTTAAAGCACCATAAAGCAAGCCATTCTCTGACACCAGCGGGATGTCCTGTAATCCAGTTCAGTTCCAACACTGCTGGCTGGAGATAGCATCCCACACATCCCATAGGCTGAGGGCTCAGTCCCAGAAGCCTGCCCCCACTTCAGACACTAATGTGGAGTTCAGGTGCTTCTGACAGATTGGGTAGAAGTCACAGGTTCCCAGGACGGCCTCCTTGGGTTCCATTAATTTGGTGAGGCCCTCCCAGAACTCAGGACACCGGCTCATGTACCAGATCCCTGGTTTTTTACAAAGCATGTGAAAGGAAGTGAATGCACAGCCAGATCAAGAGTCACAGAGGGCAAGGTTTGGGAGGGTCTCAAACACAGGAGCTTCTGTCCCCATGGAGTTTGGGGTGCCGCCACCTTGGCCGCGTTCTGGTTCACCGTCTTGGAAGTTTTCCAAGCCCCATCCTTGGGGGTTTTAGGAAGGCTCCATTACATAGGCACGATTGATTAGATTATTGGTCATTGGTGATTGATTTGATCTCTAGCTCCTCTCCCTTGCCCAGAGGTTGGGGTGGGACTGAAAGTTCCAACCTTCTTATCACATGGTTAACTTCCCTGGCAAGCAGCCCCCATCCTTAGGGGACTTCCTAAAGGCCAAAGCTTCTGTGTGGGACCCCTGCAGACCTTGTCCTCTGTGTCTCTTCACCTGGCTCTCCATTGGTATCCTTCGACACCCTTTGTGATGAACAGAAACAGAAACTCAGGGGTAGTGAAAAGGGCTGGTTCTGAATAGCAACACACCCATTTCCCATTTATGGCTCTAAAGAGATTTCAGGAACTGAGAACAAAAGAGCCAGTATTAGGACAAAAGTTGCTGCCATTGCTGTTATTACTCAGGACATTCCAAGGGTTTTGGGAGCCCTGAGTCCTGTAAGCCGACCAAACTCCCGTGGACCCTTGAGGAACTTGGGTTTGAGCTGCACGGGCGCATGTATACTCGGACTTTTTTTGGATAACTACAGCAGAGTATGTAAATGTATTTTCCCTTCCTTATGATTTTCTTAATAACATTTTCTTTAGCTTACTTTTTTGTAAGAATACAGGGAATAACAGATAGAAGAAATACGTGTTAACCGACTGTGTTACCAGTAAGGCTCCTGGTCAGAAGTAGGCTCTTAGTAGTTAAGTTGCTGGGACAAGTCCAAGATTATATGTAGGTTGTTGCTAGCACAGGAGGTCAGACCTCCTGACCCCCACGTTGTTCAAGGGTTCACTATATATATTAGTTATAAATTACAATATCGGAATCCTTTTTGTGGGGAGGGAAATGAATTTTTTCCTTTTCCTTCCATTACTTTAAATTTGGTGATGAGAATTTTTGTGACCTCTTTTGGTTATAGAAGCTGATTTTCGGGGCGCCTGGGTGGCGCAGTCGGTTAAGCGTCCGACTTCAGCCAGGTCACGATCTCGCGGTCCGTGAGTTCGAGCCCCGCGTCGGGCTATGGGCTGATGGCTCAGAGCCTGGAGCCTGCTTCCGATTCTGTGTCTCCCTCTCTCTCTGCCCCTCCCCCGTTCATGCTCTGTCTCTCTCTGTCCCAAAAATAAATAAACGTTGAAAAAAAAAAATTAAAAAAAAAAAAAAAAACTAGACATTTTTGGGGCGCCTGGGTGGCACAGTCGGTTAAGCGTCAGACTTCAGCCAGGTCACAATCTCGCGGTCCGGGAGTTCGAGCCCCGCGTCGGGCTCTGGGCTGATGGCTCAGAGCCTGGAGCCTGTTTCCGATTCTGTGTCTCCCTCTCTCTCTGCCCCTCCCCCGTTCATGCTCTGTCTCTCTCTGTCCCAAAAATAAATAAACGTTGAAAAAAAAAAAATTAAAAAAAAAAAAAAGAAGCTGATTTTCTTTGATTAACAGGACCGCATTTTAGAACTCAAGAAAGAGCATGTCCCAGACCTTGTAGTACGTCCTGAGCCAAGAGTATAGAGGTAGATAAAAGCAGTCAGGATTCCCTTTTCCTTTGTGGCTTCCTGTGAGCATGGGGAAGGGGGTTCATTCAAGAGGTGGAAGGAAGGTCTGAAAATCCACGTGGGTCCATAGGTCTTAGCATCGGCTGGATGATGTAATCCTCAGGGTGGTTTTGACAAAGCCAAGGACATCAGGTGGTCCAGTGGGCTGGCAGAGTTGAGAATGGTTGTTTGAGGGCAGAGGTTCTCAACCTTGCTGAATGGTTGCATCACCAGAGGAGACTTAGTGATGACTGAAGGATAGCTTTGGGCCTTCCACACCCCCGTGCACATGCATGCACATGCTCACGGGGTGAGCTGATGTCGTTGCTCTCCTTTGCACCCTGGGTGTCGATATGTTCAATAGTGCTTCTGTTGGGCAGCCAAGATGGAGAGCCACTGGATGGAATGTGAATTTTTAAAGTAAACAGGGTCAATAGCGTCTAAGGAATTAATGCCACCATTTATAGGGAGCCATTTTGGTTCGCGGAAGGGCACAGTCAAGTCTGGTGTATTGGGTTGTGGAGCAAGCAAGATGAATGGGAAGCTGGGGATGGAGTGACACGTGAGGAGAGGGAGTAAAAGCAGAGTCCCCAGGGGAAAAGCTGAGGGGACGTGCTGTGTCTTTGTTTTCCATTTCTCACCTGGGGTTGGGGAAGAACCAGGATGCCCAGGAAGCTCCCTTTGATTCACGCCCACAGATAGCAGTCCTTTTCACTGCAGGATACTCTATTACTTGTCTGTGATCTACCTGAAAGTGTATTTCAAACCAAATTGAGCAAGTAGAACACGGTGGGTAACAGCGCATAACTCCTGGACCAGCAGGTGGAATTCTAGAATTTTCCAGCCACTCTCCGAGTGTCCTTTGCAGGCAGCTCCCTGGACCTCCGTGTCCTCCCGTGTAAGATGAGGGAATGTGAAGAGACTGATTATCCCTCAAGTCCCTTTCTGCTCCCTCTTCCCAGCCAGGGGAGCCCTGTCTCCTCCACACGCTGACCTGAGGACGTGCTTGAGAAGTACCCGTCCGCGCCAGAACAGACATTTTGTTGGCGTTGTAATTTCTTCAGCACCGACTTCCCTGGCGCCTTCCAGCTCAGCTCACTCGTCACTCTTGCAGTGTGTCTGTCGCTGTTTGTACACAAAGACAATAGATAGCAGAAATGTGTGCCCATAAGTCACAAAGTCCACAGCAGGCATCCATAAGCCTTGACCGCTCAGGCAGAATGCGGCGTGCGTGCCTGCACGGGTATGTCTGTGCACACGCGTGTGCGACACATGTTTCTCAGGTGGAAATGCTTCCAGAGCTCGGAGGCAGGGCCGTGGATTTGTTGGATGAGAACTTCTGCGGGCACAGTCACTTTGATCGCCTGACTTCCTTAGCTATTAAGAGAACATAACCACGCGGTAATAAACAGCCTCGCCAAGGATGTTCTGGTTTCCAGTTTGGTGTTACTTATCTGTGAAAACAGAAAGGAATCTCTGACGAGCTGGGCCGGCCGAGAGACCTGCCTGGAAGGGCATCAGCTGTGCGTGGGGTGTGATGGGGTCTTGCGTGGGAGGGACCCAAGGCTGATCATGTTTTCTTCACGGTAATGGTACTTGAAAAGTAAGATTTTCCTCTCTCTGTTGTCCAGCCTACCAGACGAATGCCCCTCATTTTGTGACTCTGGTTATGTATGAACAACGCGTAGTAAAACCTTTACTACTGGGAACCCAGCTTTGAACTTGGGTAGATGAGACCAGCAGTCATGTATGATTACAGCGCCTGAAGCCAGTGTGTAGTTTCTGGGTACATCCTTGACTCTGGGCACATTCAGCTCAACTTCCTAAACCTTCTTATCCTATGTTTTTGAGAAATGAGAGTTAATGAACTTCAGGCCCCAAATCTCTCCTTCTTACAAAAAGGGCTCCGTTACGGACTAAATTCTCCATTCTCAGGCATGCGTGCGCACACACACACAAAGAATTAACACATTGTATAAAACTATAATTATCTACAACAGAAAACCAAATATTTTTCTGGTTAAATACTAGTTCCCCAGAAATTTCTGGTTATCAGATCAAATCAAATCCTGGGAAGACTTCTTTATAAGAGGATTTTTTTTTTTTTGCTCCTCTTCTAGGACTCTAAACTGTGCATATGTTTTTAAGATCCCACGCTTCCCATTTCAAACCTAACTGATAACTTACAGTTTGCAGATTATTAAGTAATTTCACATACTCTATTTTATTATAGTAGCACAACCTGTTGTGCCCCAGGACAGATATTTCTGTTTCGTGGCTGAAAGAATCAAGACACAGCAAGATCGTTGAGCAGGATGGAGAGGACTTAGCAGCCGACCTTCAGAAACCTTCTTCCCCGCCACAAGTGGAAAGAAACCCAGAGCCCGAAAGATGGGAGAGGGCCTGGAGATCATCGAGAATGACATCTCCTTGTAGGATTTCCAGCCCTTTCTGGAACACATCCAGGGACTGGAAACTTCTGCCTTTGTTGACAGGTTCTATTTGCTGGAATGGTGTTGCTTATGGTTCCACGAAACCTGCCTTCACGTGACTTCCCACAGTCCTGGCGTTAAACCTTTAAACTACATAAAGTCGGTTAACTCCTGCTTCACAGGACAAGCCAGCGTCTCTGAGAAGTTCAGGCGGCTGTCACGTGGGCCCCTTCCCAGGAAAATTCTCTCTGTTTCCTTCAACTTACTTAAAAGCGTGATCCAAGTAACCGTGCATTTAGCAGGTAGAGACACCTCTTTATCCAACCCTTGCTATCTCTTGCAATTTCACAGGCTTCCACATGTTCTTTCCGATTTTATTGTTATTTCTTCTTCTTCTGTTTAAGGACGCCATGGGCAAAGGTTAAAGATTAACTTGCAGAGCTGTGAGTAAATCTGGGGTATATTCAACACACGCAGGCTTTTCAGAGTGGAGCATAATCTTTTATGAAAATCTCCAGGGAGGGAAGGCTGAGGGTTACCGGTGGAAGGCTGTGACACTCACCGCCGACTCTGGTTTGCTTACGGAAAAGGAAAGCGCAATCCTGCAAAACTCTATGACAACAATATGACAGCAACGAGCCTTTTGCAAAGCAAGTATTATTTCTGTCTAGCTGACAGAAGGTGTTCCCTTCTAAGGTCTCTGTCTTTCTGTTTGATCTCGATGGAGTGGTTCAGCCTCACTTGGAAGCAAGAGGCTCCAACTACTTGTAATTCACCTTTTTGTCCCCTTGAGAAAAACAGGATACCCCTGACAAAAGGTTATCTGTGTCCTGGGATCTTCTTGTGCAAGAGGGGAAAGGAGCCTGTTAACAGCAACATCAGGAAATGAAAGCCGCCTGTCCCCTCGTTGGCCACGCAAGCCACAGGGCAGCCCTGATCCAGCCACCTGCAGAGACATCGGCTTTCTTGGGATCTCTAGAGTAGGGCAGTCTGGTCCTCACGACAGCATCAGCCTGATAGGACCCTCCATCCTCGGGACAGTGCTTTTCTGGGCCCAGGGGGCTTTTATAGAAATGCACTGAGCCCCTCAACTACGTTAGCATAACTAGGGAAAGGCAAATTGAAATCACAGTGAGAAAACACCCAATGCAAAAATCCAACATTAAAAAATTTTTTTTTCATACGTTTATTTGTTTTGAAAGGGAGAGAGAAGGAGAGAGGAGAGAGAGAGAGCGCATGGGAAGGAGCGAGGCACAGAGAGAGAGAGAGGGAGAGGCTCAATCCCAAGCAGGCTCCACACCGTCAGCACGGAGCCCGACCAGGGGCTCGATCTCGCAACCACCGGATCACGATCTGAGCTGAAATCAAGAGTCAGATGCTTAACCCACTGACCCACCCAGGTGCCCAGAGAAGTCTACCATTTTTTAGAGATTTGTAACACTAAATTTTGGCGAAGGCGTGAAACAGTGAGAGCCCTGCACACAGATCGTGGGGAGGGCTACGACTTGCAGCTGCTGACGTTGATGATGTCACCCGGAATCACACTGCGAGGCGCATGCCCACAAGAAATCGTGCAGACGTGCCCCAAGGGACACGTACAGGAAGGTTTAGAGCTTCAAACTGAAAGCCGGTCAAATCCCCATCAACAGTAGGACTCATGGCTGTCGGTGTGTTTATATAACGAGGTACCAGACAGTGGCAGGAGCGAAGGGGCATGCGAACCGTGAGATCATGACCTGGGCCGAAGTCGGACGCTCAACCAACTGAGCCACCCAGGCACCCAGTATGGTTACGTTTATATAGGGTTCAGCACAGGTAAAGCTGAAATGTCATACTGAGGGACACTGAGGTAGAGTCCTTGGTATGGGATAGCATGTTTAGAAAAACTAAGGGAATTCTGACGGTGCAAATCACAGTACCGTTACTGGGGGAGGGGGACCGTGTGGGGGCAGGGAGGCATGTGGGGGCTTCTGGAGTGTGGGGAGGGGTCAGATGCTTGCCCAGAGTTTACACAGGCTGCTTCAAAACGATGGTTTCTATGTCTGTATGTTCATATTGGGTGCATTTTGCTGTACCTGTGTTGCCTTTCACAGTGCTTGGAGACAGATTTTAGTATTTTTTACTTTTAATTTATTTTTTGTTTAACCTCAAGTTGCCTAACATACAGTGTAGTCCTGGCTTCAGGAGTAGAACCCGGGGATTGCTCATCCCCGCATGTGTCCTCCTTAGTGCCCATCGCCCCTTGTGCCCATCACCCATTGAGCCCCTCCCCCCACCCAGCACCCTGCCAGCAACCCTCAGTCTGTTTCTGTGTTTAAGAGCCTCTTAGGGTTTACCTCTCTCTCTGTTTTTCTCTTATTTTTCCTTCCCTTCCCCATACGTTCGTCTGTTGTGTTTCTTAAATTCCACACATGAGTGAAATCATATGCTATTTGTCTTTCTCTGACTGACTTGTTTGGTTTAGCATAATACATTCTAGTTCCATCCACATTGTTGAGCATGGCAAGATTTCATTCCTTTCGATCACTGAGTAGTATTCCGTACACACACACACACACACACACACACACACACACACACGCGCGCGCGCGCACACATCTTCTTTATCCATTCATCCATTGATGGGCATTTGGGCTCCTTCCATACTTCGGCTATTGTCGATAGCGCTGCTATAAACATGGGGGTGCATGTGTCCTTTTGAAACAGCACACCTGGGGGCGCCTGGGTGGCGCAGTCGGTTAAGCGTCCGACTTCAGCCAGGTCACGATCTCGCGGTCCGTGAGTTCGAGCCCCGCGTCAGGCTCTGGGCTGATGGCTCAGAGCCTGGAGCCTGTTTCCGATTCTGTGTCTCCCTCTCTCTCTGCCCCTCCCCCGCTCATGCTCTGTCTCTCTCTGTCCCAAAAATAAATAAACGTTGAAACAGCACACCTGTATCCCGTGGATAAATACCCAGTAGTGCAATTGCTGGGTCGTAGGGTAGGTCTGTATTTAATTTTTTGAGGAACCTCCACGCTGTTTTCCAGAGCGGCTGCACCAGTTTGCATTCCCACCAACAGTGCAAGACTTTCTCCGCATCCTCGCCAGCATCTGTTGTTGTCTGAGTCGTTAACGCAGACGGATTTTAAAATGTATTCTGCGTGTGGTGGGCGAGCACACCGTGCAATGTGGTGGCACGGGGCACTGTTTTCCGGGCGGCCACTGGACGTGGGAAGGCCACGTCGGTAGAGGCCGGTTGTGCGCACAGACCTGGCGGTAGTTACAAAAGCTGCTCTGGGGAGCACCTGGCCAGCTGGCGGAAAGCAGCAGCATGGAGGAGAACGCGTGTGGTCTCCAAAAGCTGGGCGGGCCAGGAAGGAGGTGGCCGGGGCCGGCAACCGGAGGGGAAGAAACCGCGAGCAGTGGAGTGCAGAGTGGGTCTACCCAGAAAGTAGAAGCAGGCTGGAAAATGGTAACAGAGCCTTGGGGGAGGACTGTCCGCTGACCCTGGGAGGAAGGACGCACTGTCCGCGCTGTCCTCAGTGAGCGCGCCGGGGGCCCTCCACCACCGCGGTGTGATCAGCGGTCAGGCCGGGGTGCAACCCGCTCTGGTTTCTGCAAGAATCCGGGGCCCCTGACTCCTGGGTGCGCAGTGGCCTCCGACATGGGGGCCACTGATCTGCGTGTGCATTCAGCTCAGACACCTGCGCGGTTCCTCGCGTTCTGCAGAGCTGGCTTTGTGAAACCTGGGTGCTGATTCACGATCACTTAAAAGAAGGAGATGCGGAGAGAAGGCGCCGGGACTCCGCGGGCGCCCACAGGTCCCGGGCACAGAAGCTCAAGGGCGAACGGAGAGAGGCGTCCTCTCCCGTGGCTGCTGCTTCTTCCTCTGATGCCCTCAACCAGCCCGGCGTTCGCGCCTGCCGACTGTGGTGCACCACCCTTGTGGGAACTTGGGTGCCAAGCTCCCGGGACAGGGCTGTCCCCTCCAGCCTCCCCTCCCACCAGAGCCTCAGCCCGGAAGAAACCTTCCTCGACGTTCGCGCGTCCGGGGGGGGGGGGGGGGGGGGGGGGCCGACCAAGCGGGTCCGCTGTCCCCTCCCCCCGCTCTTTGCTTGCTAGCTTGCTTGCTTGTCCTTTTCCGGAATGTTTTCCTAGCCAGGATGTTTGGGTTGAGAGGCCTGCTGCTGACAAAGCCACCGAAGAGTTGCCTGGTTTCTGGAAAGAGTAGGACGCCCCGTTGGTCACCTTGCCAAACTAGGTGGCAAATGCCATGGTCTCTGCAGATTTCCTTGAAAAATTGGCCCACCTCAGTATTGGATTTTTTTTTTTTTTGTTTTTACTGTTTATTGTTTGGGGGGGCGGTGAGCCAGAGGCATCAGGACTTTGAAACACTCTCTGGAGGGTGGTTCTCAGAATGCGGTGCCTAGACCAGCAGCGTGAACAAGGTGGCATCGCCTGGGAAAGAAATGTGCCCCACCCGGACCTGCAGAGCCAGGAACGCGGACGGGGGTCGGGGGGACGCAGCCTCAGACTCGAATGGCTGATTCTGGCGCATGCTACAGTCTGCTTCTAAATTTTCCAGTCCTCAGACTGGGGAAGGGGCATTGGTTTTTATTTGTTTGGTTTTGTTTTTTTGTTTTCATTTCCGTTCCATTATGGATCAGGACTTTTGTAAAATGCGACAGAAATGAAAAAAATGAGAAAGCTAGAAGATGTACAGAATGCAAACCCAAATTTTGTATTCCTAGATCCGAAGCTGTACAGTTGCTCCGTGAAAATTGCTAGAAACCTTTCTAAATGGCATCCTCTCAATTTCTGCGCTGGCGTCTCAGAGAACCAGCAGCCAGCAGCGTGCCCAGGGGCTCTGGCCGGCTGACCGGGCTCAGAGCGGCCAGGCCAGCGGGCCTTGGACAACCTTCCTCGCTGACTGCCAGGACCGCCGGGTACACGGCAAAGCCCCGGGTGGGGAGATGCAATGAAAAGCAGACTCTCCTCCCAACCGAGACAGCCTCATCACAGAGGCAGAAGAGACAGAAATTCATTTTATTATTGAATAAACATTCAGCCCCCCTGCGAAGACAGAAATCTCTCCTCTGTGTAGCCACAGATGGGGCCACTCCTGTCGGGTCGCATTTGCCACCTGGAGCCCGGGGACGAGTCAGGCCCCTGTCTCCCCGAGACCCCGGGAGGTGAGGCGGATCTTTCTCCACGATTACTTTTCAGAGATTCGCTCCTGGGTCCTTGAGGCGGCATTTCTGAGGGGAGACACTGGCCAGAGGCATTTAGCCATTAAAAACATTTCCGTACAAACAAGGTTTGAAAAGGACAGAGAAGGAAATTCTGAAAGAAAAGGAGGAGAGTGTCTCTTTCTTCTGTTCCGTGGGGACACTTAATTTGTATCTGGGCTCACACCACACAATTCCCATCTTTTCTTTTCAGCCTTCTGTGTGGCTTGCGTTTTGGGAGCGTATTGGGAGTCTGTGAGTTATCACCGCAAATAATCTTCCTTCCCAGTTTCATTCTAAATTGATTCACGACAGGGTGCCCACATGGGGGGTGGGGGGACCAGGGTTAAAGAGATGGCTTTCATTTTTGACTTTGGTTATTAAAGAGAAATTGGGTATTTTCCCACTTTGTTCTAAAGTTTATTTTTAGCTACGATTACTTAAAATGATTCATTTTCTTAGACATCTAGGAAATGTTAATTACTGCAGATAAGACTCTATTCTAAAGCCTACTACAAAGGCTCGCCCCCCCTTCTTCTTTAGCACATATAAAGGAGATGATGTTAAAATGCTCTTACGCAAATTTAAAAATTTGGCTGTTGCCTTAACAGTGCTAATGACAGTTAATGCATTCCCAAAGCCTCTCTGTGACCCAAAATATTCAAGTGCGTAGAATTGTTTCAGGACCACCCTGCAAATAAACTAGAAGGAGACTTTTTTCCTGGAGATTAGTTCCCTGGACAAGGGATTCAGTTCGAATTTAAGGGATAAAAAACAACTGTGGACTCAGTGAGGTACTTACAGAAGTCTCTGCGGACAAAGGCTGAAACCCTCTTCTCCCAGATCACAGTCATGGGGGAGCTACAGAATCAGAGAGGAACGGTCACAGCGATGGTTAGGGGGGATTGTCCTTCAGAAAGCAAGGCAGAGGAAGGTGGGAAGAGGGCTATCACAGGAAGGAGAGGAATGGGTTATCACCAGGAGGTGGGGAGAAGGCCATACAGGAAGGAAGGGAGAGGGCCATCACAGGAAGGTGGGGAGAAGGCCATCACTGGAAGGAGGGAAGAGGGCCATCACAGGAAGGAGGGGGGAGGGCTAACACAGGAAGGAGAGGAAAGGGCCATCACAGGAAGGAGGCAAGAGGGCCATCACAGGAAAGTGAGGGGAGGGCCAACACAGGAAGGTGGGGAGAGGGCTATCACTGGAAGGTGGGAAGAGGGCCATCACAGGAAGGTGGGGAGAGGGCTATCACTGGAAGGGAGAAGGCCATCACAGGGAGGAGGGGAGAGGGCCATCACAGGAAGGTGGGGAGAGGGCCATCACAGGAAGGTGGGGAGAGGGCCATCACAGGAAGGTGGGGAGAGGGCTATCACTGGAAGGGAGAAGGCCATCACAGGGAGGAGGGGAGAGGGCCATCACAGGAAGGTGGGGAGAGGGCTAACATGGGAAGGTGGGGAGAGGGCTTCACAAAGATGGGTCAGGGGTGATCAGGAAGAACCAGCTTCTCGATGAGATCTCGTCACACTTGTGCCAGGACCAGTTGGAAGGAGGCTGGGAATGGTAGTGTTCAACTCAGTCTTGCTTGTAGACCAACCGCGGAGAGATGCAGGCCTGTGTTGTCCCTGACCTAGGGACTGCCCTGTGCTGCTTGGAGGAGGAACGTTTCATCCTCCGAAGGTAGCCCTGCTGAGGCGAATCAGGATGCCCCAGGGCCTTGGCACCCATGCCTCTTACTGTCAAAGCCGTTGTGACTCCTTCAGTCTCTATGCCATCCCTCCTCCCTTGGGCTCCTTGCCCGTAAACACAGACAAGCAGAGGCACGTGTGCTGCGATGTAGTACGGAGCAGGAATGCCAGCCAGCTGACTTCTGGAAGGTTCCAGGTGGAACGTGCTGGAGAAATAGAATGAAAAACAGAATCTTCCAGCCCAGAAATGTTGTCCACAAACATAGTGGAGGAAGACAACCACTTTTATCGTGTGAATAAGAGGCCCGCATGAGATGCGTATTCTAGGCAATCGAGGAACTTTCAAGAAGAAACTCGACCACCCAGGGAGTCCAGCCGACACCGCCTGCGTCACACGTGTTTCCTGATACGCGGGAACTAGTCCTCGAGTCCGTGGCCTTTCACGGCACCACCGGTCAGACACGGTTCATGCTAACCCACCTGGTAACTGGGGTGACCACTTCCGCCAGCTTGTTGGAAGGAGCCGCCTGTCTCTGGGACGGGAGGAAGTGTGCGTATCAGAGGGAGGCTGACACCAGCTCACGGGAGGCCCCTGTCCCCCCGCGGGAACCGGGAGGGTGGGAGGGTCTCCCTTGACGTTTGCGTTTCGGAAAGATGGCTCCCGCGTTCCTTGGGAAGATGGTCCAGCAACAAAAGGCCCATCTCGTCCTCAAAAGGATACGTTTCAGAGAGATGAGAAAATGCTCACAATGGCTCATTTTTCCGAGGTGAACTTGGTAAGAAAAAGCAGAGGAGGGAAAGATTTCCCCTACGGTTGACCCTGGGGTTTGAACTGCACGGGCCCACTTAGAGGCGAATTAGTGTCCCTAAATACAGTACGGTACTTAGCTGTATTTCTCTTCCTTACGCCCACTTAGAGGCGAATTAGTGTCCCTAAATACAGTACGGTACTTAGCTGTATTTCTCTTCCTTACGATTTTCTGTTTGAGAGACAGAGAGAGAGAGAGAGAATCTCAAACAGCCTTCACACTGTCAGTGCAGAGCCTGATGCAGGGCTTGAACTCATGAACCACAAGATCGTGACCTGAGCCGAAATCCAGAGTCAGACGCTTAACCAGTGAGCTGCCCGGGCGCCCCTCCTTATGATTTTCTTGATAGTCTTTCCTCTAGCTTCCTTTATTGTAAGAATACAGTGTATAAATACAACACACAAAACACAGTCAGTGTTTACGTTACCGGTAAGGCTTCCTGGTCAACAGTAGGTGGTCAGGAGTTAAATTTTCAGAGAGTCGGAAATTCTGTGTGGAGTTTCGACGCTCTGGGGTGTCAGCCAGGGCCCCTATCCGCCGTGTTGTTCAAGGGGCCGACTGTATTTTCAATGAGGAGAATTAAGCCTGTTTTTTTTTTTAATTTGTCTTTGCCCTTAAAGCCAGAACATTGAAATGAGTAACCTGTTCAACAGCCAGCAAAAACACGGACACTCATCAGGAGTGACTGGAACCGGTCCCAGGCTCACGGAGGCTGAGTGCTTGAGATGTCAGCACGATTTAGGCAGAATTGAGGACCAGGAGACTGCCAAGGACACCAGTGCTGGGGGGGAACCATTCCTTCTTCCAAGAATTTAAGAGCAAGAGGCATGCCCCAAAGAATAACCCAGAGCGGGCTTTGCTGTGCTCCAGAGGCACTGGGGTCCTGCAACCTAGTGTGGGAGGGAGCTGCGGCTAAGGCTTGGGGCGAGGAAGGGAGGGGGCCTGGCACCTTGTTTATCCAGCCAGCCTTACTTCCAAGAGCGATTATTTATTTAGTGCTTAGCGCCTGGCAACCAAGAAGGTGGGCACTTTTTACGCCGCCTCTCGCTAAACACCCATATGAGCCCTGGATGGAGGAAATCTCTCCATTTATCAAATGAGGCTCGAACGAGTTCAGTCGGAAGACCGCCCAGGTCGTCATCCAAGGCTGCCTCCTGCCGAGGAAGAAGGGGAAAAGCCGGTCATCATCCAAGTCCGATGGGGGCAGCTTGACGCAGTCATCTCAGGAGAAAGGGTCCAGCTTCAGGTCTCCCAGGCGAGGAGGGCAGAGTCTCGATATGTGTACAAAAGTGCTCACTCCGTAAAATATTGATGCCGCGTCTTCTGCGGCCACGCCCAGGGCATTTATTTGGAAGCGTCCCTAAGATTTCAGCTGTGTCGGCCGTGCCCCTGCCTTCCCTTTTCCTTTTCGCATCTTAGCCCCCCACCACATCACCTTTGGATCTGCTTTTGTTCAGGTCGGTCCCACGATTAAGGGCCTGTGTTACGGTTGCAGCATCTGGTTCTTGAAAGCCTTGCAGGGTCACAAGGGTTCACCAGCTGTGCCCTGCCTGCTGCGTAAGTGGGAGAGAACTCTGGTTGGTGGGGCTTTTAACCGTTTTCGGAAGCTGCCCGCTGCTGTGTCCGGGGCAGGCCGAGGGGCTCCTGTGTTGTGTGCCGTCCCGGGGGATGGCAGATGGGCGGAGAGTTCGCTCCGCAGAGAACCAAGTTGAGGTTGTTCTCGGACCCTGGTTTTTCTCCACCTTTCCACGTTTCCCAATTCCTTTCACTTGGGGTAGTTTGTCTGTTCCTCATCAGTGTAGACCTGGGCGAGGAGAGGGGAGGAAACTGACCCTGGGTGCTAACGATTTCATTAAAAGCTTGGTGATCGTAGGGGGCGCCTGGGTGGCTCAGGTTCTGATCTCGCATCTGTGGGTTCGAGCCCCACGTCGGGTTCTGTGCCAGCAGCTCGGAGCCTGGAACCTGCTTCGGATTCTGGGTCTCCCTCTCTCTGCCCCTCCCCTGCTCATGCTCTGTCCCTCTCTGTCTCTCAAAGGATAACATAAAACATTAAAAAATTTAAAAAAGAAAAAAGCTCGGTGATTGTAGCAGTAGGGCTGGGGTAACAGTGAGCATTTTGACTGTCACTGGCCGTCATCGTCGCCTGAATGACCGAGGGTGTCACGCACGTATGCCCGCAATCTGTTGAGTGTCTCTCGTGCAGGTATCGTGGTCAACCAGGGGATCCCTCAGCGAGCAAAATAGAATTCTGCCTTTCCCTCCTGGGGTTCCGTTCTAGCGGCAAAATGGGGGTACAACTGATTACACAATGGACTATTTAATTACAAGGCTGATACATTCTGCCGGAAAGGCAGATTGAGGCTGTCAGTGTTTCAGCATAGATGTTACGGTCCAGTATTGGATGATTTCGCAAATTTGAGGTTTTGTATCAATGGTATTAGTTATGATACGTGAGGAAGACGATTCTCCCAACTTTTTGATCCCAGGCAAAATGAAAACGTCACAATGATGAATATTTCTTAAGGGGGATTAAATCACTACATATGGGCGATTTGCCTCCACAGCAAGGAGTGACAGAGCAAGACATTTAAATGAGGTTTCAGGGAAGCCTGGGTATCTGTTGTTTGTGAGTCTTGTGAGAGAAGTCTAAGGTCCTTACGTGAGGCACAAGGACTCATTTGACTCACTGTAAAGATGTGCTTATAAGGGGTCAGGAAACAAGGAGACGGGGGGGTGGAGGCGGGGGCACTGACGGGGGGCTCTGGCGAGCAGAATCAGCTTTGGAAAGTGAAGATTGAATCAAGATTTGGTCCTGGGACCCAATACCAAAGAGCTTTGAAAAGCAAAAAGTTGTGAAACGATAGAACGAGAAACAATCGTGAAGCTTGGGTAGAGAAACTTACTTCCTGACGTTGGTAAAAAAATAAACTAGGAAGATGAAAAGAAGGGTTGTATGTGCTTTTTTGTATGCAAGTAAACGGTATGCATTTTAGGAGAACTAAAAGGCACGCCCATCCAACTTTTATGAAGATCTGTATCCAGGCAGAAGACATATACTAGAGGCTTTTATTAAATTACTGTCAAACCTCATTAGCTGTGACAAACGCTAATACTTAAGGGCTGAGCCCTCTCATGCCTTCTGTGCCGACCACATTACAACTGAACGTGTGGTTCTGGGTTCTCACATGAAGAGGGACAGACAGACTGGTGTACATCCAGAAGAGAGGATCCCAGTCATGAAACACAAGAAATCGTGTCGGTAAACAAAACTTGAAGTAAGTGCTGTCTAACCGAGGTGTGGTGGGTGATTCTGTGTGTCCACTTAATGGGCCACAGTAGCCAGATATGTGGCCAGACATTATTCTGGCTGTTCCTTTGAGGGGCGTTTAGATGAGATTAAGATTGAAATTAGTGTACAGAGAAAGACAGGTACCATATGTTTTCACTCTTATGTGGATCCTGAGAAACTTAACAGAAGACCATGGGGGAGAGGAAGGAAAAAAAGGAAAAAAAGAAAAGAAAAAAAAGTTAGGGAGGGAGCCAAACCATAAGAGACTCTTCAATACAGAGAACAAACGGAGGGCCGATGGGGGGTGGGAGGGAGGGGGGGTGGGTGGGTGATGGGCATTGAGGAGGGCACCTGTTGGGATGAGCACAGGGTGTTGTATGGAAACCAATTAGACAATAAATTTCATATTAAAAAAAGATTTAAATTAGTGGGTGTTGAGTAAAACAGATTGCCTGCTATAATGTGGGTGGGCCCCATCTAATCAGTTGAAGGCCTGGATGAAACCGAAGACTCATCGCCTCTGAACAAGAGGAATTTTGCAGCGGACTGCCTTCAGACTTGAATTGCGACATTGGCTCCTTCCTAGTTTTTTTCAGACTTGAATTGCAACATTGACTCCTTCCAAGGTTTTTATTTATGCCTATGTATCTATAGGTATATAGATACTTTTGTAAATTTATTTATATATACAGAGATAGATAGTATGTATCTAATGGGTTGTGTTTCCCTGAAAATCCCTAATGCACTAGGCAAACAGATACGGGGTGGAGGGCAATACAGGCGTTCATAATTATCTGGAAGATGGGGAACCTGTGTAGCTCAGTCAGTTGAATGTCTGACTTTTGGTTTTGGCTCAGGTCATGGTCTCCTAGTTCATAGGTTCAAGCCCTGCTTCGGGCTCTGTGCTGACAGCGTGGAGTGAACCTGCTTGGGATTCATTCTCTCTCTCCCCTTCTCTCCCTCTTCCCCCCCCCCCCCCGTCTCTCTCTCTCTGCCCCTTCTCTGTGCACGCGCTCTCTTTCTCAAAATAGATAAACTTAAGTAAAAAGTAATATCTATAAGGCTTTCATGGAAATAGATTCAGATTTTATTTTTGTGTGATTTTTTTAAGAGATTCCGATCCCTAGACTGAATTTGTAGGCTGGCAGCATTTAATCTGATAGAAGGCAACAAAAATGGATATTTCAAACATTTTTTTTTAATGTGAATTGACATGTGAGACAGCGAAACTTAAAACATTTTGCTGTTGATACAGTTGGTGGAGAAACATTTGCACAAGGTGCTATAGAATAGATTCGGTGTGCCTGTTGGGAGTTAGAATTATAAAGAATTTTGGAAGTTTCTAGTCCAGTCGTCTGTATTTCTGGCAGCACACATTGTGAGTGGCACAGAAACGTCTTGTTTATTTCATAGAGGATGAAACAACAGACTTACTAAAAAGCTGAAGGTATAGTCACGGGTTTTACACGGAAACGTCCAGGCTACCCATCCTGTGTGAAATCATTGGGCACAGCGAGAGAACAGCCCAACTCCGGAAAGAGCGACAGATTCGGTGTCTGGATTCTTTAATTTTAGTTGCTTGTGGACGTGGATAGGAAAATGCCGATAGCAGAGGATCACTAAAGATGTGCTTGTGGTACAAAGGGACAGTCACAATTTTTGTGTGACTGCAGTTACACAACAAAGGCACAGAACTGAGTATAGACCAGTCCTTTTATACGGCTCGTTTTCTAAGAACGTTGTATTTAAAATAAATACATTCAGCATATTTCAGATGCACTCCAAGCCTGCACGTCCCAGGGATCTCCATACAGGATTCCTTACGAGGACGCTCAGAAAATGAAGACTTGGGGCCCCTGGGTGGCTCAGTCGGTTGAGCATCTGACTTCGGCTCCAGTCACGATCTCGCGGTGTGTGGGATCGAACCTCGCATCAGGGTCCGCGCTGTCAGCACAGATCCCGCGGCAGACCTTCTGTCCCCCTCTCTCTCTCTGCCCCTTTCCTGCCTGTGCCCTCTTTGTCTCGCAAAATAAGTAAATAAACTTAAAAAAAAAAAAAGAATATGAAGGGTTAAGTCGCTCAAAGAGATCGTGTGCGTGTTGGTAAAAAGCATCAACAGGTGCGCTCTATTTTGTTGTTTTCATTCATCTGAGACAGGCATTTGGGATGGATATTACTTTATTTTTTTTCTCAAATGGTTTACCTAGAGGTCTCAGATGATCCGCGGTCTTGAATGGACGTGGGCAGGAGGGTAGGTGCTCAGCAAGCTGTTAAGCGCCTGCAAAACTCAGGCGGCAGTTAGTGCTGGCACACCCCTCCGTCACCAGCAGGGGCTCAGGGGTGTCGTGGGTGGAGGGGCCACCGTGGGTCCGTTCGGGGACACCCGTGTTCTCTGCTGGATTGACCTCCTCAGACGGACAGATGTGCTCCGCATGTTACAAAACGAGATAAACCTACGGCCTCTCAGCAACTCCATGCTGGGTACCCCTCCAGCCACCAGTCCTTCTCTCCTGCAACTTAATAGCAAAATGTAGCTATTTCCACTCTCCTCCCCTCTTACAGTCTCCTCTCCTTGCCCCTCCAGGGAGATCTTACCTGGCAACGTCACAGTCAGATCCAGAGGTCGGTTCTCGCTTCCCACAGGTGATGGCATCTCCCTTTTCGGTCACTTTGCTTCGCTTAGCTTCTGGGCCACGGATCTCTCCGGTTCCGGCTGCTCAGTTTCTTCCCCTGCCTGGGTTTTCCTCCTGCCCTGGGGCTCCGGAATCCTCCTTCTGCCCTGTAGTCCTCCTGCTGGCTCCTGCAGTCCGCGTGGCTTTCGGTAGCATCTGTGTGCTGCAGGCTCACAAATTCACACCCCAGCCTCTGAACTCCAGACTCTGATGCTAAACTCCCTCTTGCGTGCCTAATGGGCTTACCAAAGACAGCAGAGCTGAAACAGAACTCTTTTTTAAACATTTTTATTTATTTATTTTTGAGGGAAGGAGAGAGAGCGAGCCACCGAGCAGGGCAGGGGCAGAGAGAGAGGGAGGAAGAATCCCGATGCGGGGCTCGAACCCACAGACCGTGAGACCATCATGACCTGAGCCGAAATCACGAGTTGGATGCTTAACCGCCTGAGCCGCCCCCGAAACATCACGCGTGATTCACCTCCTCCAAACGTTTTTTACTTACGCTTCCTCACCTCAGCGGAATGATGCCGAAGGATGGGACCATCGTACGGTCTGACACTCCAGCTTGAACACTCGGAGCGTCCCTTGTTCCTTACTGGCCTCCACACCGCACGCCAGTGACTCTGTCAGCCAGCCCAGGCTTCGGGGGCACCCTGCACCTGACCTCCGCTCTCCCAAAGCAGCCTCCTCCTTGGTCTCCCTGTCTCCCCCTGGGTCAGACACACGACTGCCTTGAGAGCCTCCAGAGGGATCTTTTTTAGACGTAGGTCAGATTTCTTCACTTAGTAGCTTCTCAGCATACTGGGATCAAGCCCCTGGTCTTACCCTGACACAGCCGTTTGTTGCCAATCCTGGGACCTCGCTCCCCCCCAATCCTCCCTGGTGCTGCTGTGACCCTGGCCTCGCTGGGGTCCCCGGAACAATTGCCGTATTTCTCTTCACTTCCGTTCACCTGCTTTCCTTCCCCCGCCACTCTCTCCCCCAGAGGTTGGCTCCCTTTTTCTGGAATGGTCTTCCTCTAGACCTCCGCACTGAAATCATTCTCCCCTTACCCCCTTGCCCCAATATCACGACACAGGCCGAGGCTTTTGCCAACCGGTACCAGGTACTTTTCTTGAAATCATACTCGTCCTTTATTCGTTGGTTTCACGTTCTAAATTCACGTTTTACGCACTCCCCTGATGGGCATCTTGTCTTGTTAGCCTTCCGTGTCCCCAGTGCTGGCACACACGAACATAGACGGGATGAACAAATGTGGGCTGGGGGTTGTTGTAAAAAGAGTTTTGTTTTTTTAATTTACTTATTTATTTCGAAAGAGAGAGAGCACGTGAGCAGGGCTCATAAACCGCAAGCTCGTGACCTGAGCCGAGATCAAGAGCCGACTGAGCCACCCGGCTGCCCCCCAGGATATATTTTTAAAAAGGCGTTGGGGGGTCTCTTTTACTTTTTGTGAGTTTGCGATTCCAAGGCAAGGAAAGTACGAACTGGCAATGAATTGGAACTTGAGGAAGGGGAGAGCAGGGTAGCAGTTGTTACTGACAAAGTCCTGCGGGGATCGTCAGGGCCCAAGCAGAAGGCGGTCTAGGTGAAACCCTGCATGCGGTGGCAACATTGTAACATGCAGATTCATCAGCTGAGGTCACAGCAAGTTCCTGCTGGATGGCAGAAGGAGAAATCCTGCCGTGTTACATTTCTGTTAGCGATTCCGTTTCAGTGCTGGTATGTTTTGACACCTATTTTTAAGTAATTTTCCTGTCATGTCTCCTCTTTGGATCAGGCCACCGCCGGGTGTGCTCGGTGCAGTGATATCCATTAACCACTTATTAAGGGGACCATGCCAGGCTGGATGCCTACAGCCTGTCCTGGGGCAGGTCCGGAACCACTTCTCTGAGAACCTTGGGTTCAATTAGGAGCTCAGCGTTTTGGAGTTTAAGCGTCTAGCTCAGTGTTTTTATTTTACATTAGGTAACACCCTCAGTCGTGTCTGCGGTGAGCAGACCATTATATTTCTGCAAAAAAAAAAAAAAAAAAAATCTACACTAAGTAGAATAAATACAATTGTAAATCGCTTCAAATCAGTTCCGGTAAGTTTTGCTCCCAAATGAGTTCAAGTCAGATAACATTTTGTTCTCCAGGGACTTTCAAAGAGCTTTACGGTTTTCAAAATTGTGGCCTATATATCCTGAAGTCATTGCAAAGTCAAGACTCATACACACTCCACAGAAACGAATAGAGAGCCACATGTGGGAAGCAGGTGGGGAGTGGCGTGGCATCAGCCGGGGGGGGGGGGGGGGTCCTGTGGAAGCTGGCACTTCCGGAAAGAGGTGCACTTGGCATCGCGCCCTCCTTGGAGGACCCCTCTGCAAAAAGCCGAGTCGTCCCCAGCCTGGATCCAAATTCTCTTTCCTAGTGCATTGCAGCTGCCAAAATAGCTCTTTGAATTTGGTGCTTAGAAGGATTTAGAGAGACTAAAAATTGCAGCATTTCCCACAGAGCTATTTGTAAGAAGAAAGCGGTGGGGGTAGAGAAGTGGGTTGTTGAAAATAATAGGGTGAACTTGAAAAGGGAAAAAAAACCCGGGGATTAAAAGACGGGCAGTCTTCCTCATATCGAAATTTCTCCAACGCAGAATTCTCTAAGGGGTTTAACTCTCATTTTTCTTCAGGGGCGGAAAGTGACATTTTAAAAATCCTGTGTATGTACATGTATATGCACCTATAGATTTTATTTTGCAGGGGGGAGTAGATGAGCTGGGAGAGCTCTCCTCCCCAGGGGATCTCTGTGGCCTCCCCTGTAAGACTGTGAACAGCCCCCTTGCTCCTGTTCTACCTAAAGAAAAATCGTCGACCTGTAGGCATAAGTTGGGGGAAAAGATGAGGCAAGCTTTTGAACATCATGGCATCTCTTGAAACTCTTGTGTTAGCTGGAAACCAGCAAGGGAGGCCTCTGTTCCAGCAGTAACTGTTGACGAAGGGTGTTTTTTTGTTTTTGTTTTTTTCTGCTTTTTTTGCATACAGCTGTGTTTGGGAGTCACGATCCATTTTCCTAATCTTCAAATAACGGGTTTCAGTTGAACCCCGTGGTTCTTGCTAGTTCGTAACGTTATCAGTTCTTTGACTTGATCCGGAGTGGATCACAAGAACTCTCACAACAGAGATCCACTGTTGTTTCGTGTTTTGATAAGCTGGAGCCGTAGAGTCTCAGAATCGGGAAGGATGCTAGTTAGAGCTTAGTCGATACTGCTTCTGCTGCAGGTGTATGAATACTTCTACTGACCTTAGTCGCTACATCTCTGCGTCTCTGCTCATCGGTCCTAGCACTGTGGTTTGGACCAGCCCGAAGCACGTCTCACCTTCCATGGCTGGACGTTTCTATTCAGTTTCTGAGAAAATTCATCCCTGTCTCCCTTGAGCCTTCTTTCCCCAGGGAAAAGACTAGCAAATCCAGCCTTGGAGGCCTCTGTTACATTTTACTCTTTTAGGCCTTAGAAACATTTTGCAACTTCCCAGGGGAGCCCTTTGTGACTGCATGATTCCGGGTGCTTGGGCCTGCAGAGCCCGGTGAATATTCCAGGGGGGGTCTCCGAGTGACCGCGGCAGAAGGGTTCAGGTTCAGGTTCTTAGGTGCCGTGCGTTGCCGGAAGTTTCACATTTGGGAAACTTCACATCAGGTGCCAGGAACATAGAGTTTCTTCTGGGTGCCAGGAAGCTGGTTGTGTCTGTTATGGTCTGAATAGCCAGAGGGACGACCTAGATTTGGTATTCACCAGAAACTGACTGACTTGGCTGAGCCCGGGCCCCAGCCTGGGGACTCCCCAGTGGCCCTTCCCTCGCCTGCAGGCTGCGGGTGTATATAATAGTGACTCCATCAGGGGGGAGCCCTTTTAAGTGTCCGAAGGGCCTTCTCCCAGCCACAGGAATTTTTCTGACAGCTCCGTGGAGCTGTAACTTGCAGGGTGTGCTTGCTCGCACAGCTCTGGGAAATTAGCATTATGTCCTGGGCTCTGCCTCCACCAGCACAGTCTAATGTGGAACATTTTCCTTGCCCTGAAGGGAGACCCCACCCCACCTGACCGGTGCCGGGTCGTTAGGGGTGCCTGGGTCGCTCAGTCGGTTGAATGTCCGACTTGGCCTCGGGTCATGATCTCTCGGTTTGTGGGTTCGAGCCCCGCGTCTGGCTCTGTGCCGTCAGCTCAGAGCCCGTGTCAGGCCCTCTGTCTCCAGCCCTCTCTCCGCCCCTTGCCTCTCAAAACCAAATAAACATCGACCGTGGGTCTTGGAGAAGTCGTCTGTTCCTCCTCTTGACAGATAACGGCTTCAGAGTTCAGAGGCCACCGTTGTTCCTTCTCGACAGTGTCTACAGGTGTGTTATTTGAGGAAGCTGGTGACCATCCTACGGATGCTAAGCTATTAGCAGGTTATGCTTTCCGTGCTGTGGCTCTCCCCTTTTCGCTGTCCCGGCTCACTAGCAGTTGGATCTGGACTCTTGCTTTTACTTACGAGTTAGAATGTTTTATTGCGTTTGATATTATCTGGCTAAAATTGCTCACATTCCCTTTGAGTGTTGATCAGCAAAATCTTAATTGATCAATAAGTAAATTAAATCATTACAGGATTTAATCGATAAAGTGATTTAAGCGTTCAACAGTGGAACCTGGTCTGTTGTACCTGTGTGTGCTCTTGGAGAAGATGCGTGGATCCTTCTAAGCTGGCCAGTGGGTGTGTCGAGCAAGACGGAAGCACAAAAAATCAGGCTCAAAATTCAGGTTGGGATGCCACAATTTCAGTTCCATATGGTGCAGGACTCCCCCCACCCCAGCTGTAATGAGGACCTTCTTTCTAAACAGACTGTATGCGTGTCCAAAGTGACTCCGCGGTCCAAGGGCGGTTGAAGGTCAGGTTCTTGACCCATTTTCTGGCATCCGTAGGGGTGTCCAAGAGCAAAGTGCCCAGGAATGACGCCCGGCCCCCAGGCCTGATGCCGAGTGCACCTGTTAGCTGTGAGAGGTCAGGGAACCTTGGTGGTCCTGGGAGCTATCTGATTGTGTCCTGCTCTCCTTTGAACGACTGTTCGTTTGAACAATAGTGAACACAAGAGTGAAGATGAGAATGATATCATCTGGAGCGCTTGGTTGGGGGGTCCTTCCAGGGATGAGACTCAGGTGTGGGGTCAAGGGGAGCAGGTGGCAACACAGGCAGCAGGTGATGTGGAAAGTTCTCTCGGGGCCTGGGACCTGCTGATTCCTGCGCCGTGTGGAGTGCAGGGTTCTTGTGCGGCTTCATGGATTTGTGGTAAAGAGACAGGCAATAGTTGTGTTTAAAACTATGACACAGGGCGTCTGGGGGCCTCAGACTGTTGGTCTCAGCTCGGGTCACCGTCTCCCGGTTCGTGAGGTAGAGCCCTGCGTCCTGCGTCGGGCCCCGAAATGATAGCAAGCAGTCTGCTTGGGATTCTCTCTGCCTCTCTCTCTCTCTGCCCCTCCCCTGCTGACACGTGTGCTCTCTAAATTAATAAACTTTAAGTGAGTGGAACTTTTTAAAAAAATGTTAAACTACAAGACCATAATATACTTAGGCATGTGTTTAAAGGATTAATCCTTTAAAATTTTGAGAAGGCAAAATTAGTAAACATGCATAAGACCCTCACCTGGGCCAGATAGCACTTACCATTAAAAAAAAATTAAAAAGCAGGGTCGCCTGGGTGGCTCAGTCGGTTGGGCGGCCGACTTCGGCTCAGGTCATGATCTCGCGGTCCGTGGGTTCGGGCCCCGCGTCGGGCTCTGTGCTGACAGCTCAGAGCCTGGAGCCTGTTTCAGATTCTGTGTCTCCCTCTCTCTGCCCCTCCCCTGTTCATGCTCTGTCTCTCTCTGTCTCAAAAATAAATAAATATTAAAAAATTTTTTAAAAAATTAAAAAAATTAAAAAGCAAACAAACACATGTTCTTGGATCGAGAGGGGCATGAACAGTCTTCTGTCTCTTCTCTATTTTCCTTTTTTTTAAATATTTTTTGTAACGTTTTATTTATTTTTGAGACAGGGAGAGACAGAGCATGAACAGGGGAGGGTCAGAGAGAGGGAGACACAGAATCTGAAACAGGCTCCAGGCTCAGAGCGGTCAGCACAGAGCCCAACGCGGGGCTCAAACTCATGGGCCGCGAGATCATGACTTGAGCCGAAGTCAGCCGCTTAACCGACTGAGCCACCCAGGCACCCCTCTTCTCTGTTTTTGAATATCCATCGGGGTGAGAAGCCACCCCAGCTCTTATTTTCAAAACTGTAAAATGTCGTGAATGTATTCATTTTATAATTTTATATAGTTTATTTTATGAATTTTATTACTGTGTGTTTTATTAAATTAAAAAGTATAATGAATTACTTTTATTATAAATTTTATTACTGTGTGTGTTAAAGTTTCCAGTGAAATTTCTTTTTTCAAAATTTTTTATTTTATTTCACTTTTTTTGTTTCGAGAGAGAGAGAGAGAGAGAGAGAGTGTGCGAGCAGGGGAGAGGGGTGGAGGGTGGGGGAGAGACAGGGAGAATCTGAAGCAGGTTCCATCACTCCCAGAGCAGAGCCCGTTGTGGGGCTCGATCCCACGACCCCGGGATCACGAGCTGAGCCGAAATCAAGAGTCCGATTCTCAGCCGACTGAGCACCCAGGCGCCCCCTCCAGCGAGATTTCTATTCTTATGCATCTTCTGTTGACTGCAGTGACTGGAGCTTATTCTTGTCCCTAAAGTGACCTGTGGATATGGTGTCACTGGCTGCACATCTCGTTAAAAAGTGGGTTCTGTTCAGTCGGTCTGGTTGGAGCCTGGAAGTCTGCATTTCTTTTTTTTATGTTTTTTTTTTTTTTGAGAGAGAGAGAGAGTGAGTGTCGGGGAGAGGCAGACAGAGAGGGAGACGCAGAATCTGAAGCAGCTCCAGGCTCCGAGCGGTCAGCACAGAGCCCGACACGGGGCTCGAACCCACGAACCACGAGATCATAACCTGAGCCGAAGTCGGACATTTAGCCGACTGAGCCACCCGGGTGCCTGTGGAATTCTGCGTTTCTAAAAAAACCCAGGATGATGGGGGACAGACACTGCAGCCCTCAGCCCTACTTTAAGTAGCAAGGTCTCTCTCGTGGGGCCTGGGGACAGGGGCACGGTGAACCAGAGTCGGGACAGGACTGGTTAAGGCGAGTTTCCCCGAGACCTCCCTCCTGTCCCTCTGCTTCTTGGGATTAGGGCCCTTTGCCATCAGAGTTGGATGGGGGGGGGGCGATGGGGGGCATAGGTTCTGGGAGGAAAGGCCTGGATGGAGAAGGGACGTTGTTCTTCCAGTATTTTACCAAATTTTACATCGATTGGGCATGTGCTTGTACGTCCAGTCAGAAATGTATGTGACCTCCGGGAAATTTTACCCCCCTGGCTGCTTTACAAACAGAAGGCTGGGTCACGCCATGTTGCGGCCACGCGTCCCCTCCCGGGGGCCACTGAATGCGTGGACTCGGCAGACGAGGACGCCCTCAGGAAGCGGCTGGCTCCCACGTCTCTCCCTCCCAGACACGTAGCTTCCCTTCCGGTTATCCAAAGGTTCTGGGATGATAGAAAAAAAAAAAGTTAACGAGCCCTCTCGCAGATTGAAACGCCTTCCGTGGGTTCTGTAGGACTGGCGTCCCATGGGCTGCCCCCCTTACTTAAAGGCAGTACTTTTCTTTTGACTTTTAAATGTTGCCACCGTTTCAGACTGCATCAGGCTTAAGTCACAGCAAACGTCTACATTGCTTGTATCTTTCCACTGATGGGAAAGTACCAGAAAAATTTCAAAGATCTTTCCGAAATGATTTGATCTCCTCCATTTTAATTCCCGTCATCGCACCATTCAGACGGAGTTCTTTAAAAACAGCTCATTCAATCATTTATGTTTTCTGTCATCCCAGAAGAGCTATTTAAGAGTGCGGGACGGGGGCGCCTGGGTGGCTCAGTCGGTTAGGCGGCCGACTTTGGCTCAGGGCACGATTTCGCGGTCCGTGAGTTCGAGCCCCGCGTCGGGCTCTGTGCTGACGGCTCAGAGCCCGGAGCCTGTTTCCGATTCTGTGTCTCCCTCTCTCTCTCTGACCCTCCCCTGTTCATGCTCTGTCTCTCTCTGTCTCAAAAATAAATAAACGTTAAAAAAAATTTTTTTAAAAGAGTGCGGGACGTGTATTTGACGTATCGGTTGTTAGTTTTAAACAAATGAGAAGAAAGTGCGTCTGGTACCCTCGGACCTCATGAACAGAACTGTGACATGAGCCACCACAGGGTGGTTTTATTCCCAGAGCTATTGTGGCCGGTCCCGCTTTCCGGAAATAACATAATCCTAAACTCTTCTGCCTTGTTGGTCTCTACAACATGATCCTAGGTTCTTTGATTGCTGTAGAGCCTGAGAAGTCAAACAGCGGGAAACACCATGTTTAGTTGCCTGTTTGAAGATTTCTTCGTTATTCCTTATTATCAGCTGTGGAAATAATGTATCAGCAAAGACTCCTTTCAGCTGAATGTCTTCTGCTGTCTTAAAATGATTCATCACAATCACCTTGGCCATTTCTACTAAGGCAAAAAGCACAGGCAATTAAAAATATGTTAGGAAGTGATGTGTCTGTGTGGCCAAGCAAACCGGCACCGATGACTTGGTCTTCTCCACCAAGTTTTGAACGATTGACATCAGAACGAGTACGTGTCACTGAGGTCTTATGTCGGGTCCCACGTGGGACAGCTGCAGAATTCATGGCTTACAAATAGCATCTAGAATCACAGATGGCTCTCCTTCGTCTTGCCTGCAATCTGTCTGGGTTTGGCAAGGAAGCTGGAGGCCTGGCCGACACAGAAGGTGTTGCGGACCTCACTGTCACGCAGTCGGCAGGTGACCTGGTGTCACGTTCCTTCTCCATCAGTGGAGAGCTGGGGTGTGTGTTTCTCTTGCATGCCTCTCATGCAGTCTCCTGGGGGACCCGTGACTGTCCTTCGCAGGACCCTTGGCTGGATTGAAAAGACCAGAGGGCCCTCGCATAAGCCAGCCTCCTCCTGGGCCTCATTCACACAAGTTCTTACCTACCATGTCCTACACACTTAATCCCACGGTGGTTGTCTACTTTGATGGAAAAAATTGTGTTTAATATAGGGTTTCCTGATAGCACGTTGTAAATGATATTTTCAGAGGATGAGAACAATTTAAAATGCACTTCGATCAAAGAAATATACACTCAGGTAATGGATTGTAGAGGCCGTCGGTCCACTCTCTTTTATTTACAGAGAGAACTTTTATTCCCACTGTATCAGCCACGGTTCTCCAGAGAAGCCGAGCCAGTAGATTTAGGAGCCGTGGTTTCATGTATTTTAGGCCAGAGAAACCCAACTGAGCTGTTGATGTTGTCCTTGTCTTTCCTTCTGGGTTGCTTGTTTGCACGGGTTACCGGAAAGCTGGCCGCAGAGTGGCTGGGCCTTTTAAGCCATGGATGCACCCATACAGAAGAGAACACCTCTGGCTGGCAGAGGACCCTTCTCTGAACAGTAACACTTTATCTGGCAGTCACATGATCTTACTGATGATGTTGACTGCTGCCTGAGGCCAAAATTCCCAGAGAATGTCCCAGATGAATCACGACTCACACCTGTCTCACACAAGTGCAGTGGGGGCCCACAGTGAGTCGGGGACCTGCACGCTTGGTTGCTGTTGGTGGAATCCTTCCGGCCACCAAGGATAGCCGGCAAGCCTTCCTCTTGTCATGGATACCTGGCTTCCCTGAGAGAGGTTTAGAAGGGCGAGTGACTGTGGACACGTCAGTGGGTTCGTAGTGCTTGCGTGTGAAGCAAATTTCTCTGAAGCAAGTTTCTTTCACGTGTAAGGTCTTCGCATGATCGGCCGAGAGAACCAGGGGGCCACCAGCTTGCTCCTCGGAGTGCTGACAAACATCCTAGCGCCGTTCAATAATCCTGTCATATTACAGTTGCTAGTGGAACTGATTTCAAAGGAAGAGACAAGGAAGGAGGGAGGGTGGGGAGGGAGAGAAGAAAAGAAGGGAGAGGACGGGGCATGAGGATCTGACTTCTCTGACGGGGACTGCACTTGCGAGATGGGTGTCACAGCTCAGACCTGGGGTCCTTACCTGGGTTCCTGTTAGGTGGTCGTTAATGATGTTATTACCGGTGGTATCATCAATGTCGCTGATTAGCGGTAGGTACTAAAGGAGTCCCTTCATATTAAAAGCCCAAGGCTTAGGAGGCTGCCGTAATGGTGTTTGTCCCCAGCATCTTGGAGGACCCGTGGTAGCTTGTGTTTGTCTTTTACAGTTACTCAGTTCCTTGCTCTGTAGATAGAAGATTCAGCCAATATGTCCTGTACTGACCAATGAAATGCAGGAGAAAGTGATGTATTTCTCCTCCAAATGGAAGCGCTTTCCTGAGTCTGTTTTCCTTCCATCAGGATTTCAGTGTAAGCTCTGGACAGAGGCAGGGCCCCAGGATCCCAGCCAGAGCCAGTGTTGACCAGGGTGAACACTGAGCAGGAGCAACATGCCGACCTTTGTTCTCGTAAGCCTCTGGGATCCTGGAGTTGATTGTTGCCACATCACAACCCAGCCCATCCTGACTGATATCAGACGCCTCAAGTACTAACATTCTGGGATCCTAGACTTACACTGATTTAAAAGTTTATGTTGGCATGTTCTTCCAAACGATGAGTAAATGTAACTTAGAAAGCATAATGCAACTCAGTGGAGTTAAAATGTATAAATCACGTAACACACACACACATTTGGGGAAGAGAAAGGAGGGCAGAAGGATAAATCGAGGGCAAGCCTGGTATCATCTCACTGAATGCGTGCCGTGAGGTGTCTGTCTACACAAGGTGAGCAGAGTGTGGACCTGGCTTTCTGGAAGCCATTGCAAAGAAGGAACACATTGCTCAGGCTTGTTAAACTAATTGCTTTTGGCTCAAGGGAGCACCTCACGCGATGAACAAAAGTAGTGAGAACTGGAGTAATCCACATCCCGTGAGCAGGCTCACGACGGCCTCTGGCATCGAGGACTGGATGGCTACAAGGCATGCCACTGTGGTCTGAAGGCTCAGGAGAGCCCCTGTTGCTTCTCAGCTCCCACATCTAAATCTTGGTTCTGGCAGGTTCTGACGTGCCTGCAAGGGGAGAAGGTGACCCAGCTTTGAGGAGCAGGCTCTGGCCAGGCTTCCACACCCAGCTGCGTCCTTGGAGAATAAATGTGAAAAAGCAAAGTCATGGCAGAACCTGCCGTCCTTCCTTGCCTACTAAGTCAGGAAACAGGAAGCCTAGAGGAAGGGCTGGTGCTCACGGCTTTGCCTTGCAGGCAATCTCATGCACCATTAATCTGGTTCAATTATTATCTTCGTCTCCAGTGGGAATCTCGAGTCGTGGCTGGTTCCCATGGAGTGGATCACCCCAGCCCCCCCACAAACCCACACGTGGCTTTACTTTGCACTGTTGATGATAGAAGGGACAATCCCGGGCACCTGCCACTGATCCAACACCATACTTCTTTAGGTCTGAGATGCAGATTTTTTACGTGTTTTTCTACCGTTAATATCAGGATGTATCTTATAAATAATGGCATATCATATTTTAATTGGAAGCAATTTTTCTTTCGAAGTGGTTTGAGCCGTAACGTTGCCTATCACAATCAACGATCCCTTAGATTTCCTGAAGTATGGTAAAAGGACGTTTGCCATAGCAGAAGTAGCACCCTGTGTCAGAGTCCTTTCTCTGCAGGGTTTTCAGAGGGGCTTCAGCAAGACCCCTGCACGCCCTGGTGGACCTGGCATCCAGCCTTTGGCATACAACTAGGAATGTAAGTCCACAGCCTGGTGCACCGTGAATGAGGCAAGCCAGAAATCTCCAGTCCCCTGACATCAGTGATTCCAAATGGCTTGGGACTCTTTTATCGTTTTGATTAAACTGGAAGGCTGCTGTTCAGAATGGCCCAAGCCCCTCTTTGTAGAAATAGGTGCTGCAGATGGTCTTTGAATCCTCAGCAGGGATTGGATGATGAGGTCAGATGCTACTAACCAGCCAGGGACAGTGAGGGCATCCCAAGTGGCAAAGGAACACACAGAAACTGAAGATTACTAGGCGTGGAGTACTTAGGGGGCCGGTACCTGGAATCCAGTGTCTGTGTTGGAAAGCATGGCCTTTTAGAAAGACCAGCTTCCTAAAACAAAGAGCAAGGTGGACTTAAGATCCTAAATATATGTATGTTACATATACTGTTCGTATGTGTGTATGTATAGTATGTGTGTGTGTATGTATATCCTATATACATGTATGTATACATAGGATATACATACATAGACACATACACACACTTTTGCTCCTTCTTGGAGACATTATTCAAACTCTCAACTCTCTGGGCCCTTTCCAAAGTTCTCCTTCCTCTTTATAGATCACTACACTGGGCGTGTGGCTCTGATTTTGAATCTCTGCTTTAAGAAGAGGGAGAATGGCTGTAGCCATGACAGGTTGGTCTCTGACACTGATGAGTGATGGATCATCTGCCTGGCTGTTGGTCTGAGTCACCAAGGGCCAGATCCAAAGAGCAGAGGGCTCCTGGGGCCAGTGTTCCAGGGTATTGTGGGTGCCCACAGCCGGCGGCATGGTGACGGCAGGGCAGCAGAGAGGGCACTCGCTCTGTTGGCTAAGCGAACACCCAGGGGTCTGTTGGGAAGTCAGCATCCTGGCTGTCAGGGTTTGGAGGGACAGTTTCCACAGCTTGTGCCATGGCGGTCTAGAGAAAATCTGGACTGGGGACAGTCTGCTGAGCCACACCTGTTGGTCACTGACACTGTACCACCAGCGTTAGCATGAAACCTGCTGCCTGGCACATCACAGGTATCCCTAGTGTGAGCTCATGGTGAGGGCAGTGGCGATGGCATCCTTGGTCCCCCGCTGGCCACAGCAGGTGCAGTCGCTGATTTTCCAGGAGGGACCTGCATCCTGCACCCGCCGGAAAGCCATTCCTCACCAAAGGAACTCAGAGGAACTCAGGCATTCGTTCATTCAACAAACAAGCCCGTATGGAGCACCAGCCATTCTTCTGGGGTTTTCCACATTCACAGTCTGGATTCGTAGCTACTGGACTCCCATATGATCTGTTACCCGTCACTGATCACGTCCGTGTTTCTATCTGTGAGCCTCGCGTGTTCATATGTACAAGTAAATCTCATCACAACAGAAGCCACTTAATTAATTTGTGAGATTCTATCACAGATTGCTTGAAATCACATTTATATCCAATAGGAGACTAAAAGAGAATACAATCTCTTGAAACCCAGCTCCTGTGTAAGAAATGGATGTGCGAGAGAGGTCCTTTCAGCAGGTGGAGGGCAGTGTCAGCCTTAAATCACCCAGTGGGCTGGAACTTTCCTTACTGTATTCGTGGTAAGTGTTTTTGGTGATGGTGTGTTTTATTTAGGTGGTTCAGATGTCTGGAGTGGGGAGTTTTGATGGAAGTTGTTAGGTAATTATTACTTAAAGGACAAATGAAGTATAAAATAGTTAGCTACATATTTTTCCTCCTGTATCTTTTCTTTACCTATGATGCAAAAAAAAAAACCCACAAAAAAAAACACCCCACCCTGACAATGTCTTTGTTACAGAAGTTGATTGTTGTGTGGACAGGGATTGGAGAAATAATTTGCTGTTTAGAATTTCCCCTTCTGTAGCATCGACTCAGTGAACATGTACCTGCTCCGAGGTCCACTGGAAAAATGCAAATTAATAATTACAGTATTTGTTACAAGAATGTTTCCTTGGGTATGTTTTCATTTTTATAGGAAACAGTCGTGTATTTTACTTAAGGCTCTTATTATAGAAAATGAATGCGTACGTGCGCTCCCTGTAAGAAATTCCAAAGTGAAAGTTGATGTGAAGTTCTGCCATGCTGACCTGTAACGCCTTCCGCATCTCAGGGCATACCTCTGGTTCATCTCTGTTGCCCGTGTACGTGGACAGTATCGAATGTTGCATAACATGAATGAGATCATGAATTCGACTTCACTTCTACTCATTACAACGTGTACTATGAATGTTGGGTGCCCCAGACATTGGCAAGTAAATTACTGAGTATGGGAGCAAGAGGCACATTATCTTAACTTAAAAATGATGTGTTCACACATTTTTATCGGATGGGATGGAAACTATGGGGATACGGAAAGCATAGAGAGAAAAAGTCACAACACTAATCCTGCCACCCAGAGAAGAGTGACATTAACGCCGTATTCTACTTTTCCCGGGGCTTTTCGTGCTTGTACATAAAAACCCTACTTAGAAGGTCACGGTCGAGAGACAGGCCAGCCTGGTGGGTGAGTCCACACTGATGGGGCAGCTAGAGGAGTTGCTGGAAAGGACAAAGTGTCCGTCGTGAGGGCCCCGTTGCCCTGGAAAGGCAGGCGTTTCCTCTGGCGAGGGGGGTGATGGGAAGGTTTAAGCAGGCAGTGCGGTGGCCTGACCTAGGTCTTACAGGATCGCACCATCTGTGGTGTTGGGAAGAGACCACAGGTGGGCAAGAGTGGAAGCTGGGAGACCTTTCCAGAGGCTCTTGCTATAATTCAGCCAAGACACCGTTGATGGGGGCTCAGAGCAGGGAAGCGGCTCCCAGCTGTGGGGGGACTGGGTCCTCGGAGGGCCAGGATGCCATCGGGATTTGGGCTGGAGCCCTGCAAGAGCAAAGTGCATTTGGCGGAGGTTGGCCGCGCTGTGGGTGAGGCAGGTGTGGGGTTGTGATGTTCCGGGCCGCACACGCTGAGTTCCAGGGCCCCCCAGCAAGCAGGTGGGGCTGGGGGCCTCCTTTGAGGGGCTGTCGGCAAGGAGAATGGTGTGCACGACCTTGCGGTGGGTGAACTGATGAAGGAGTGGGTGTGGATGGAGAAGAGCTGGGAAAGTAGGACAACAGTTAAGCCTTTTGTGACATTTGCCAAGGGCTTTGGAGCAAGGGGCCAGGGTGCTTTTCCTCGACAGCGAGTGGGAACGATGGCCATACCACACCCGCGTCTGGTCTCTTCATTACGAAGCATGAAACCTTACGGTTGATGGCTCAGGGAGGCATCCTTCAGCTTTTGGGTTTGCCTTTAGAGCCTGGGGTATATTCCCTTGAATATCTTGAATCTGCAAACACAAAAATTCTGGAAGCCCTTCCCTGCCGGCAGTTGGGTGAGCTTGACGTGGGGAGCTACCGAAGTTGGCTTCGAAGAAGAAGCCATCCGCAGCTCACATGCGCAGCTGGCTGCACCACAGTGTGACTCATCCTGTGTGGTTCAGAAAGCAGTTTCATAATGGAATCGCAGAGAGATTTTGAGGGTTAGCTGTGTACCATCCCAAGGTGACTCTTCTGCAGGAAGTGATGCTCACCCGGACGTGTGCCTCGGTGGCCTTTCTTTCTTTTTTTTATTTTTTAAATATTTATTTTATTTTTAAGAGAGAGAGAGAGAGAAACAGAGTGCGAGCAGGGCAAGGGCAGAGAGAGAGAGGGAGACACAGAATCCGAAGCAGGCTCCAGGCTCTGAGCTGTCAGCCCAGAGCCCAACGCGGGGCTCGAACCCACAGACCGTGAGATCGTGACCTGAGCTGCCATCAGAAACTCAACCCACTGAGCCACCCAGGCGCCTCCTCAGTGGCTTTTAAAACCCAGCACGACTGGGTCACAACTGGGGACTTTGGAAGTCCCCACCCACTAGTTTCTGGAAACTGCGGTTAAAATCCCCATGGATAAGAGATACACCGAACTAACTACAAGATCATGGTACTCACTTTGTAAAGGAAAGTTCAGCGCAGCACTTAAATCAGAATGGGGGTGCTTGAAAAATGAGCCATTTGGAGGAAGAAAAAGTGTCCCATTCATCAGAGCCGACGGTCAGTGCCTCCCGGAAGCCGAGATGGTCTCCACGACAGCGAATGAGACAGTTTTGCCATCATTTGGGGCTCGTGGCTACCAATGTAACTTTTCTTCTTTCAGGTAAATGCCCTAGGAAGGAAAATATTGTTCTTTGCAGAACAGACTAGTTCAAGTATCTCACAGGAAATTAATGCGATGTCCGCTTTGGCTGCGGCCCTCGGAGGCCGTGGGGAACAGCCTCCGTCCTCACTGCGATTTCTGCCGCACCTGAGGACACAGATTCCTTTTACAAGTGGTTTTTCGTCGGACGACGGTTGAATTTCAATATGTGTGTCTTGAATCGTGTCATGGCTGGTGGCACTGCATCTCCGCGGCCTCTTAAGAGCGTCAGCAGCAGACGTGTGCGAAATCAGAGGGTCCCACATCCCCGTTGGCTTTCTGGCCGGTTGTGCCTCGATCTGCCCGCAGCACCATCAGGTGCCAGGTGGCGGTGGCATTTTGGGGGAGGGGTCTCGCCACAGCTTGCAAGGAACCGTTCCTTCTCGTGTGGTTTCTGATCAGAACCGCACAAGTTGCTGTGTAGATCATTTACTGGGGACGCTCATGGGGTCTGGGGAGGCCACAGTAAATCTTCTCTTTTTGGCTCGTTGCCTCTGATTGATCATTTTGTGTCTATAAATTGCAGGCCACCGACGCCCACAGAGGGGCAATGTCTTCTGATTGATGCAGTTTTCCTTTCTTTCTCGAAAGAACATTGAGCGCGATGACAGTAGCTGAGGGCCGGCGGGCCACTCTGTCTTCTGTCCTGTCTCACGTGTGATGAGAAGAGAGCCCAGGCTGGGGGTTTGGCGATTTGGTGTCGGTAGAGAAGCATTGCTCACTAGACGTGCTCAGGGTTGGGAGAGAGATCCCCTGCTCCCCAAGTACAAGCAAGCACGACACTGTCATGGTTTAAGGGGCATATGGGACAGGATCCCAGAAGCTTGGTTTCTAATCCAAGACAATTCATCACTGTCTTTGTCCTGACGATGGTCTTTACCTGGATAAGCTCTCGGTTTCCTCAACTGTGAACGAGATTTTTTTTTTTTTCTTCTGAAAAATCCCATTTCGTTTTAACATTCTGTGGTTCCGTGAGAATCGCCACTCGCTTTGTCTCGTGGAGCCCTCCGCCACCTTGCTCCTTTTCTGTCTGGAACAGAGAGGCGCTGTGTGGGAACAGAGGAGTGTGAGGGGAGTCTGTTCACTTCTTGCCCTGGCCAGTTCAGATAACTCTTTGTCCGTGTTGAAAATCTAATTACGTTTTTAATAATGAGAGAGAAAAAGCAATCCGAGAACATCCTCAGTGTCTTTATCTACACCAGGAACACCTCTGCCGTCTCAAATAAGTTAATTTCTTCAGATGCTTCACTGAGTATCTGGCACATCGGTCGCAGAGAGGGAATGAGAATGTGATCCCTTCATGTAATGCGGGAAACCTTTTTCTCCACGACTCCGCGCCTTGCCTTTATTAAAATGTTTTTTTTTAATTTTTTTCATTTTATTTATTTGAGGGGGGAGAGGCGAAGGGAGAGAGGGAGGGAGGGAGGGAGGGAGGGAGAGAATCCCAAGCAGGCTCCGTGCTGTCAGCTTGGGGCCCGATCCCGTGACCTGAGTGGAAGCCAAGAGTCGGGCACTCCAGCGGCTGACCACCCCCGCACCCCTGTTAAAATGTTTTTAATGTCGCGCATTCTCGTTCTCTGTCTGGAACACACACGCACACTCACGCACACTCTTGCACGCACACACACACACTCACAGTGCAGGGCTCAAAGGAGAGGATTTCCAGGACCAAGCCGTTGGCGGTGTGGCCCCTGATTTGCCACGAGCCCCCTGGTTAACGAGGAAGCAGAGCACGTCCCGGGTGGCTGCACGGAGCTGGGGGGCTGGAGCCCAGACGCTGTGGCCTCCCACGGACACCGGTCAGCAGATCGGGCGGTCTGAAGCCCAGCTCCCTGGGGATGGGATGCAGGCTGGCGGTGCCGGTGTATCTGGGTGAAAGTGAATGTTTTGCCGTCCCGGCAAAGGTGCAGGACGCCGAGAGGAAACATCCCAGGCTGCCACTGCCAGAGACAGAGGGCGGACGTCCCGGCCAGCGGCCAAGCCCATCCCGGTGGGGGCTGTGGAAACCCCAAGAAAGGGCGGACTCTCTGGGAATAGCGACAGGTGAATAAACTCATCACGAGCTGGGCTGTGCGGACAAGTGACAGGGCAGGCGATGGAGGGAAGCTGACACTTGGGGTGGAGGGGGGGGACAGAGCCCACAGGGGACGATGGCCCAGCACTCCCGTGCCTTGGAAATGGTCCCACGGGAAGACTGGCTTTGCTCAGTTGGAGGAGAAGTGAATCAGAGGCCGGGGAGGCACGGGGGAGGTGTCCCGAGAGGGCAGCCCGGTCGCCCAGCCAGGCCACGAATCAGGACTGCAAGTGTGTGATTCATCAGCCCAGAATAGGCCACTGCCTCTAACGTCAGTGTCGAACGTCCCGGCATCATGGCCTTCACGCAGCAGCCCGACCCCACCCAGCCTGCTCTCCTCCGACTCACAGCACAGAGCAGACCCTGCCCTGGCTCTCTGCTCTCCCTGAGACCCCACTCGTTCCCCGGGTGTATCCAGCAATGGCCAAGAATGACATCAGCTCGTCGGGTCTCCGTGCAACCCTGGGCAAATATGTAATAACAGTCCCACTGTGCAAATGAGGAAACTGAGGCTCACCTGGCAAGGCCCAGACAGGCCTGGGCCGCACTCTGCCTCTGACTCTGGTCGGTGGTCCCGGCACCACCCCGTGCAGCTGCTGGCCGGTCCACCCGACCTCTTGCTTCCACTCGAAGACTGACCTTACAAAGCCCGTGGCAGACCCAGCCCACAGCGCCCCCTGCACCATGCGGGTGCCTGCCATCCAGAACCCGGCCCGGTGCGGGGTTTCGCCGCAGCCTCTGCTGGGGCGCGTGCCCACGGCACTGCCCCATGCCGCCCTCAGAGCACCTGGTGCTGAGTTACGTGCACAGTCACCGGCCAGCCCTAATCAGTGGGCTGAAACGTCACTTAGTTTGCTTCTATTTCCAAGAACTCCGGTGCCCCAGGAAGCCCGCCTCCAATGAGGACTGGGGCTGTGTTACGGTTTACTGAGGGGGGGGAAGGTGAGGCTGGGCTGCCCACAGTGGCTTCCACTTTTGCCCAGAAGATACGTGGGTATCACACCTACGCACAGTAGGATGCCAGTTTTGTTTAGAAGCTTATAAACTCTACTGAGTGAAGACGGTACCGAAATACCAAGAAACCACTGTAAGCAATGCAGGAGAAACCACCTTGCAATATAGGAAGTTTTTAAAGTGAGGTCAGATGGCTCGTGTTCTGAACCGAACATCAGCGAGGAGTATGGGCAGGAGCGGTGGTTGGCAGGCTCAGGGCGGAGAACTCAGGCCAGACGTCATGGCGGGGACAAGCCGATCAAGCCGCATGCCTCCAGCTCTTCCTGGGCACGCAGCGAGATGACCTTCCCCGTGTCCTGTGGCCAGACGTGGCCCTGTGACTGAGTGCCACCGAGATGGGAGAACAGGTGACGTGTGGCGCTCCCAGTCCTGCCTCCAGAATCACGAGTGAAGGCACCTCTGTGGTTTAGGCTGCCCCATCTGTGCTTGGCCTTCGTGGCCCGAACAAACCATGGCACCAGCCAAAAGACAGTGTGATTCCTCTGAAAGGACACTGGGGTGGGGATGCCCAGAAACCTTGAGACACGGGGATTGACCAGACGTTGGCTTTCAGGCACCGCGTGGGTGGTGATGGACCAAGAGTTAGGTGGGGGCGGCCCTGGGGAGGCTCGCGTCAGTGAAACCAGCTGTGGGCGCCATTTTGGTGGGTGAGAAACCCCTTACCTCAGATCCTGGAGCCACCGTCTCAGGAGAGACGGGGCATCTAGAACGTCCCACGAGCCCCATTCTACTGGCTACCAAATAATGAGATGCAGATGTGAGGTTCCCCAAGCCAACGGATGCCTCAAAAGGTGAAGTTTACTACATGAGAGCAGCCCCGTTTCCTCTGAAATTATCACTACAACAACGGAATTGTGCTATGCTCGTTCTTTTGGGACACCTCCCTTCAGTTTTTTGTTCCCATCTCGTGGCCGCCCTTGATGTGCGCTTCAGTTTGATTCCATCTGGCAGGAGAGTTCACCTGGAGACCTGCCCCTAGAGTGGCCCTAGGGAAGGTTCCTGAGTTGCCCCTCAGAGACATCGCATCGGGTGAAACAGGCGTGCACCCCCTTTGGTTAAGACCCGGGAAATGACACAAGCGAAGTCCATTCTGCCGAGAAGAAGGGTGAGTCCTTCTTCCGAGAAGAAGGGTCCAGAAGGTTATGTCAGGGACTGTGTGAGCTGTCCTGGTTTTCGTGGCGGGGACGAGCGTGTGACCGCAAGGGACATTTCACACAGGCTCCCTTGCTCCCGGATCTCCCCGGGCAGAGTGGTAAGCAGACCCCGAAGACTGTGGTGTTTGTATTGTGCCTGGTACCTGATAGATCACTGTGTCTCTCCTCTCCCGCCTTCATCCTGTTCGTGCACTTGCCTCACCGGAGTACCTAAGCTTTTCAGATCTGGGGCACAGGGACCTCCCATTTTGTACCGAACTTTGTCACTGGGTTGGCTTGCAAGGTGCGTAAGGGGTCTCTCAGATTTATCGCTGGAAGTTTAGAGCAGGCCTTCAAATCCTCTTAGGAGAAGTGAACGTTCCCAGGGTACAGAACCAAACCTCTAAGTCTCAGGAGAGCAAAGCAAAGCAAACGGCACTTGATCTTTCAGAAAACCACAGGGGTCTTTGCCTGTAGGTGACGGGATGCTAGAAAAAGTCTAATAGGTGAGAAAAAGCAGCATAAATCAAAATGCATAATCTGTTGGTCACGTGCTTGCTTGAAGAAGGCATCGATGTGCAACCCCATGAGACCAGCCCTGGGACTATTTAGCGTGACTAGTCCCACACCCATCTCTCCCCCGCTGCACCTTGACCTTGTAGTTTCTTGTTTTCAAGTCCTGTGTCTTTAAGAAGGAAGGCAACAATGGTGGGAAGATTCCCCCCCCCCCCCCACCCCCACCTATGACTGTTCCTGAGGCCAGGGAGCTCTGTTAGGTCATCCGAGTTGTCACGTTGCAGAGCACACAGGGTGCCTAATTGAGTCTCATCACTGTTATGGTGGTTACACATACTCGGCATGCCCAACCAGATCCTTTAATTAAAAATTCTCAGGCCATAGGGGCGCCTGGGTGGCTCAGTCGGTTAAACGTCTGACTTCAGCTCAGGTCACCATCTCATAGCTTGTGAGTTCAAGCCCCGCATCGGGCTCTGTGCTGACAGCTCGGAGCCTGGAGCCTGCTCCGGATTCTGTGTCTCCCTCTCTCTCTGCCCCTCCCCTGCTCACGCTCTGTCTCAAAAATAAATAAAAAACATTAAAAAAATTAAAACAAAAATTCTCAGGCCGTAGACCCACAAGCACTTTTTCTGTATACATTAATGCCAACACGGAAATAGGGTTTAATTCATTTGTGTGCTCTTATAATTCAAAGGTTATTTTCCACCCCCTCCCCCGACTTTTCCTAAATGAAATGCATTTTTCTGGGCTATCACTATAATTCTCTACAATCAGAATAAAAATACTCAGAGGAACAATGATGTCATTTCTGATTAAACGTTATTTTTATTTTTTGTTGCCTAGAAGAAGGTGCCCCAAGATCATCATCCATTAAATTAGAAACGGTGCCATTACTCACGCACTTTATATATAGTACAAACTCATTATGATCGGTTAATATTGACTCAGTGCTTAAAACGTTGTAGGTACTACACCGAGTCTATAAAGCGCAAGTATTAAGTTTTCGCTATGTGTAATTCTCTTCTAACGGCCAAGAATTATTGTCTTACTTATTCAGCAAATATTTATTAAGTGCTGCTCTGTGCCAGAGCCGCGAGCCAAACAGACGTGGCCCCAGGGCTCAGAGAGGACACAAGTTCACGGTCTCGCAGTGAAGACAGATGTTCAACAAACAGTCGCCGAAATTAGTCTTAAACTGTAGTTGTCAGCGGGGTGAGCGGCAGTGAGGGACGTGGCTCGGGCTGTGGTTAGGGTCTCCCAAAGCACTGGCTCTTTGAATGGCTTCATCCGTTGACTTGGTGTTTTTTGGGAAATGCCAAGCCCTGTGCTAGGTTCCGGGCGGTACAGAGGTGAGCCAGACCACATGCTTGTTCTCGGGGAGCCCCACGCCCGGTGAGAAAGACAGGCGTGAAAGCAAATAAGCGGACAGATGCCTGTGGCATCACTTAATCGGCCCGTTGTGAAAGGGCATGTGCTGGCACTCCTTGGGGAAGGAAGCACAGAGGACAGACGGGCTGGCGGGACCCCAGAGGACGAGTCAGTGACACCAGGACGATTTCTCTTACTAAAGCTAAAGGAAAGAGGTAGTACTGTCATCATGCTACGAGGAGTCCCATCAAAGTGGAGAAGGCAAGGTAGCCAGGGCCAGAAAGGGAACGGCTTCTTCCCAGAAATGAAGTCTTGCTAGCTGTGAGTGATGGCCCCCCGGCTCCTCCCTACTTCGCGCGACTCCGCTTACCAGGAAGGGGCTCGGCCATTTCCTCCTGGTTCAGTGCACAAGGCACACAGAAGGCGGTGGGGAGATCCCATCCAGTGGATCCACCTTCCGGGCTGGGGGGTCAGCCTGAGTATTGGCAGAGGAGAGGGGACGTGGGGTTTGCTTATGTGAACCCTCGGTCTTGGCTTCCGTAGGGTTGATACAAACTACATGAGCAGGAAGTCAACTGTTGGGGCCAAGTAGACCATTGCTCTGCAGGGATGTGGACTCAGGAGTACGCTAAGAATTAGCCGTGAGTGATGTGCACTGAAATCACCTTGACGGGATTCTATCAGCTGACCCTACGAAGGGTGAAGGGGTCTGCTCTGTGCTTGATTAACAAATAGTCAAAGGAGGGATGGAACCATGGTCTACCCTCCGACTGCCATATCTCCATATCCATTCCTCCTGCACATCACAGAATGCCTCCGAGCATCCGTGTTGAGACGTGCCGCGGGTGATCCGCGGCACTCGACCTCCAGACACGAGAGCCTGCCTGGCGTGAGCTAGTCACCAACCCAGCTGTCACTGGGGCAAGCGTCCCGTCCGCTTCTCTGCGCCCCCAACACGTATGCGATCTATCGCAATAAAAGCCACGCACTTGCTAAGTGTATGTCTCTTCAAGACAAGTTATCTGGCGCCTTCTTTTAACCAGGTCGCTGCTCCTAAACCTCTCCCGAAGAGAAATTCTAGAACTTTCCACCGCCATTTTTGGTCAGATTTCTGCATGTAGGAGAGAGATCCAGGGGTTCAGGGGGGCCGAAGGTATCTTTTCCACGAGGGGCCAGATTGCCTTAAGAGCTCTCCCACTGCAGACCAGGAAACTAGCCAGGGGCGAAGTAACCGTTCCATGCTGGTTTCAGACAGTAAGGTTTCATGCACACCTAGAAGTGTGCCCTGTGACAAAGGTTTCTTATGGGGATGACACGAGCTAGGGTATATTAGGTGTGTAATACACAGCGGTGGCAAAGCACAGGAAAGAGCCCTTGAAGTGTCAGAGAGTGATGTCGTCATAAAGCAGGTCTGGTCCGGTTGCTTTAAAAGTACCTGTGACCCGTGGATGCCAGGCGGACCCTGCTGGACAGACATGGTGTTCTCTCTAAAGCAGGCACATCCGCCCCTCGCCCCCCCTGCCTTTCCCCTGCCGAGGCTGGGGCTGAGGGGTGGCGGGCTCTGTGATGAAGCCGAGACCGGAGGTTGGGTGGTGAAGTTTCTCCCCGTCACCCAGGCCAGAATGAGTCCCAGGCCGGACGCTGCTGGACAGAGAGAGCCCCCAGGAGCTCCCCCTCGCTTGAGTGGCTCCTTATGTAAAGAGAACGAGGGAAGGAAGACGTGAATGAGCTTGTGGCTGCCCTCTGCGGTGACCCGAGTACATCTCCTAGACTCTGCCGCCCGCGTGTGCGGCTTTGGCTCTTTTGCAGAAATGTGCATTCAGAGCATAAGGTTTTCAAACTCTATTGACCATACAGCTGAAGACATATTAGGCACACAGAACAAGATAAGAAATACAGTCCTGTTCAAAACAGGTAAGTCTTTGCCACCGAAGCTTCTGAATGAATAATCAGAGGAACTTCCAGAATGTGTTAAGAATCAGTCTTTTCTTCTCGTTCTGTCTCTCTCTCTCTCTGTTTTTCCCTGAACGCCCCCACCTCGCAGTCCGTGACACCTAGTAATTCATACACGGCAGTAAAAGAAGGGGAGGTTGGCAAAGCCGAGCACCTTTAAAGGATATTCCACCGGCAACTCAACCTCGTCCTCTCCGGGGAAGACATCAGTGTCACCGCGTGCTTGTCTGCATTCTTTCAGTCCTCCAGCTCCTCTTCAGTGAATATCTCGATGCCAGATGCTGCCCGTGTCCTGGCCTCCTCAACCTTCTGTCCTTCCCAGGTTGGCCTCTGTCTTCTCTCTCTGTGACGTACAAGAGCCCTCCCTTCAACGGCACACGGCACCTGTCGGCTGATGCCCGCAGCCCTGAGAGGTGATGAGCCTTTTCACGGTACCATGTGATGAGACCGAAGATGCCAGTCCCCGGGAGAACCAGGGAGCATGCACGTGACCCCCAGAGGCCCTTGCTGTCGTGGATTCTCTGCTGGGAGCTGCGTGTGAGGAGCGGGCGGGAGAGTGAGCATAAGGACACGGCTGCGTGGGGTGCTGGGGTGGGCGATGGTGGGGCGCAGGGTCAAGTGCAGGATGGGAGTGCGGCCTCTACGGCCAACATTTGTGTCAGGAGGCAGCCCTGTTCTCCTCAAGTCCGCCTCCTGCCTGGGGTCTGTGAGCTCTATGCTTTTCTTATTTTAGAGAAAGAGAGTATGATTGGGTGAGGGGCAGAGGGAGAGAGAGACAGAGACAGAGAGAGAAAGAGACAGAGAGAGGGGGAATCCCAAGCAGGCTCCACACTCAGCACAGTGCTGGATGCGGGGCTCGATCTCACGACCCTGGAATTATGACCTGAGCTGAAATCAAGAGTCAGATGCTCAACTGAGCCACCCCGCCACCCCTCTGTGACCTCTGGGATCTTTGGCTCTCCTCGTATCTGCCCCAGCCCGACTCAAGGGAACCAGCTCAGGGTGCCTGTGATTCTGTGTCTTCCCTGCCACCCTCACAAATTTATATATAATTTTTTTTCCATGTTTATTTTACTTATTTTGAGCGAGAGAGAGCAGGGGAGGGGCAGAGAGAGAGGGAGAGAGACAATCCCAAGCAGGCCCTGCATTGTCAGCACAGAGCCCAATGTGGGGCTCAAACTCATGAACCGCAAGATCAGGACCTGAGCTGAAAGCAAGATTCAGACGCTCAAACCGACAGAGCCACCTGGGCACCCACAGACTTTGTCTCTTGCCTGCTACCCTGACCGTGATCACAGAGAATGTGGCAGTCAAGCCCTGTGGTGACTTTTGAACGGCCGCTTTCCTCGAGTTGACCTTTGCAAGTTGCTTCCTTCTGAGGCAGGTCTGAGGCTGAGTCGTGCACTAGCCCGAGTGAGGCTTTGGTGTATTTCACACCCACCCCACCCCCCCTCCTCGTATTTGTCTTGGTTCCCTTTTACACGATTCTGCTTTTGTAAAAGCTTAGTCTTCACTAAATATCAACATATCCCTAATAAAATTTTACTTAAAAGGGCCTGAAGGTAATTATTTTATTAGTCAGGGAACTCCATCTAAAAATCTTAAAAGTCCAAAGAAATGAATCTCTAATGGCTGATTGTGGCACTCTGCCTGGCAGCAAGGGAGATATCTTGAGACAAAAAAAAAAGAGACCTTTCTCGAAATCTAGAAACACACGTCTGCTGATGTTGAGAGTATATCTGTCCCAAAGTATGACTGATGATGGAAATTTCAGACCTTAGATTGCTTCCGTTCTGTAGACCCGCGTGGTGGGGGGGGGGCTGAAGACCCGGTCGCCCAGATCCTGCCGCCTGAGGCTGATGCCCTGAGCGGGGAGGCCAGGGCTGCGAGAGCCCCGCAGGGGCTTCCTCTGGCGCCTCTGGTTTCAGAGACTCATTTACTTTCTAATGACCTGTCTGTGCTTTCATTGATGTCGATCGCGCACACACCCCCGGGGAACCGCACACTCCCTCCATTCAGCTCCCGCCGTGGTGTGAATGAACAAGGAGCCGGGAACTGTGTGTCCCCGCAGATGATCGCCAGACAAATGTGTCGGCCGGCCCCAGCGTTTACAAAAAAAAAAAAAAACAAGACCACCAAAAAACACCATAATTTCACTTCCGCATAAGCCAGCGGCGTTTATCAGACACGGACTAGAGAGTTTATACTTAATGCGTGGACACCTCTGCAAGCCCCCGTCGGAGCCAGGCTGCCCCGCATTTTTCAAGAAAGAGAATTTAGAAGAGTGGTGAGCGCGGCCGGGCGTGGAACAAAGGTGGTCCAGCTGATGCTGGGGCATCGTGCTCCCGCCTCCCCCCTCCTCTCTGCAGACCCCGCCCGTGGCCCCGCGTTGGGGCAAGAGCGAGCATCCCCGGTGTACGTGGAGCACGGGCCAAGTGGCACGATCGAGGGTGTCCCCGAATGATCCGTTGAGATAAGGGTGCATCACCAAGGCCTGCTATATACTGAGCCTTGTTATCACATCGATTCCAGCACAGCCCCAGGCTTGGATGGCTGGCTGTTTGTCTGACAGTCGACAGGCGCCCCTGGCCACTGGGAGCCAGTGCGTGTGTGTGCATGCGCGTCCTCTCCAGTCGAGTGGCATCTTCTTCTGCTGTCTGTCGGAGCACAGATCCTGAGCCCAGCTGTGTGCGTGGGTCCGTCGCTGGAGCGATGAAGGAGACGATTTGGCCCCCTCCCCGGCCCCGTCCATGGGATGCGGAGGCTGGGTCCTGAAGGGCTAGCAGGTGGCGGTTGTGCGAAGGGAGGGGGAGGGGACATTCCAGGCAGGGAGAGGAGAGCGTGTGGTGAGAAGGTCTGTGGGCATCGTGGAGGAGCAGACCGGAGGCCGGTGTCGCTGTAATGTGGACGGGCGGATGGGGCGCCTGGGCGGCTCAGTCGGTTAAGTGTCCGACTTTGGCTCACGTCATGATCTCGCAGTCTATGGGTTCGAGCCCCGCGTCGGGCTCTGTGCTGACAGCTCGGAGCCTGGAGCCTGCTTCGGATTCTGCGTCTCCCTCTCTCTCTGCCCCTCCCCTCCTCATGCTCTGTCTCTCTCTGTCTCAAAAATGAATAAAAACATTTAAATAAATTTTAAAAATGTAGGTGGGCAGCAAGGGGGCGGTCAGCAATAAACACAGGATGAGGCAGAGGACGAGGCTTCAAATGACGGGGTGTTGAAGGCTCTAACTGCAAGGGAATGATTGTCTGTCTCTTGCTTTTGAAAGATCGTGCACTGAGAGGCCGCAGATGCAGGAACCTCCTTTGTGTCCCAGAGCAAAGGTGTGTGCTGCCCCAGGCCCTTTGCACTTGCCATGCCCGCTGCCTGGGGCGCACCCTCTGCTTGCTCTGCCCCCGAAGTGTTCTTCCTCACGTGGGCGGAGGTTCTGCTCTGATCAGGCTCTAAACGAGCGTCTGGATTTCACTCACACTGAGGGTTTGTCCTGCGCCAGGGGCTACATAGTCACTGTGGTTCCCTTCAGAAGACTGCTAAATCGTCATCGCCTTGTCTCTCTGCTTGTGTGTTGGGGGGACACCTCTCTCCTTCTCTTTTTTGGAGTTTCTGTGAGAGGACAGGCGCCTCCCTAGCTTTTCCCCTCCTCCTGCAGGGAGCTTTGCCTCGGGGACTGCAAAATCGGCAGATACACATGGAATGAGTGAGAAGTGTCCCGGGTGGGGGATGGTTGCAGCTTGGACAAAAACGGGGCAGTGGGAATGGGAGCAAAGTGGACGCACCTGTTTGAGAGAACATGGGTGATGCTGTAGATGGCGTGTTTGTGTCCCCCAGAAGCCATGTGTTGAAGCCCTCGCCCCGCAGCGTGACGTCCTGGAGGTGGGGCTCTCGGGAGGTGAGTCGGTCATGAGGCTGGAGCCTCAGGAACGGGGTTGTGCCCTCCCGTGAGAGACCCCAGAGGCTCCCTGCGCCCCCTGCCGTGTGCGGACGTAGCCGGAAGGCAGCATCCGTACCCAGGTCTGAACCCTCGCCTTGGCCTTGACTTTGGCCTCCAGGACCGTGAGAAATGAACGAGCCACCGTCTGTGATGGTTTTTGCTGGTGGCCTGCACTACGACAGATGTGAAATCAGAGACTTAGAGAAGCAGAGGGATGGAGAGAAAGGTCTGGGGATCCCATCCGAGAGCAGGATGTGCCGGTGGGGGGCACTGACCCTTGGAGGCACGGCCCCGGAGCCCTTCCCCATTTTTCCTGACTCGCTGTAGCTCTCTGCTGAGAGGTCTCATTGTTGCCAATGAAATTGCCAAACCAGACGTGATTTCCGAGAGTGGTTTTATTGGTCGGCAGGGGTGGGGGCACAGCCCGGGTGTGCAGGGGCGCCCTGGCCAGGTCTGAGGGGCTTCAAGTGACTTGGGACGTTCTCCAGTCCACTGTTCCCCCGACCTGCATGCTGCTTTGACCAAGCAGTGACTTTTTCTCAAATCCTTATTTTTATCACCGTATAAAAGTATTGATTTTCCATCTGCTCACCATACTCCCGAACGGGGCACATTTGGATTTTGTGGTCTGCAGAGACCAGAGTCCAAGAGCAGATTTCTGCTCCCAGGGAGCCCACGCCCTCACGGGAGAGATCACAGATATGAGAGAAGCCGCTTGGGCCGGAACGTGCACAGGAAGCAACTCAGGGTTTAGTGTCGTAGGGGTTTGGGCAGGCGGGGAACCGTCCATGAGGCTGTGCCATGCCGGCAGGAAGGCTTTCTAGAAGTGGTAGAAAGCACAGGCTGGTAAGATCAGGCAACCCCAAGGAGATGTGGAGGAACTAGGGCAGAGGAGGGGGGGATTTCGGGCAAGTGTGGAGGCAGGACCTGAAGGTCCTGAACGGAGGAGCTGAATTTTTCCCGAGGACAGTACTGATTCCCAGACGGACAGTGAGCAGATCTCAGGGCCAGCAGACCCCACCCCAGTCCAGTCACCGCCCTGCCTCTGCTGAAGGGGGTGCCGGTCGGGGGGCAGGATGATTCACGCGGGCATCAGGGACCCTCTTCCCCAGAAGCAGCTTTACAAATCTGGTCTCCGCCAGCTTCCTTTCAGCCAGAGGAATCCGTAGAAAGCCATCGACACGATCCACTAGAAGTAGAAATGTGCCATTGGGCAGGTGACACCCTTCTGGCCAAGGTCACTTACCGTGTTAGCCGGCTCCCTTAGGGTGGCTGTCCGAAGTACCACCAGTCAGTGGCTTGAGTCACAGAAGCCCCGTGTCTCATGCACCAGAGGCCAGGAATGGGGAGCGGAGGCATTGGCAGGGTGGCCCCTGGGCCCGGCCGCCCCCGTGGCTCGCGGATGGTGGCCGTGTCCAGGTTCGCACGGCGGCCTCCCTCCTCCCCTGTCGTAGGAGGACCTGTCATGTTGGTGACTCAGTCGCCCCGTGAAGACTGTGTCCACATAAGGCCGTGTCATGAGGTCCCAGGAGGCCAGAGTGCAGCGTGGGGATGGTGGGGGGCACAGTTTAACCCCCAGGACGCACTGTGGGTTTTCTCAAATGGGCTGCTCTTTACCAAGAGAACAGACCAGTTCCAATACTGTGGCCGTTACTGTTTTCTGTCACCAGAAGGTAGCACTTCTGTCTGCAGGGATGACCCAGGAAGACCGTGGAGGGCGGCCACGTGCTTTCTTCTTGTTTCATTTGGAAATCGAAGCATCACTATGTTGATGTGCGTGTGTGTGCACCTGTGTGTGCATATGTGTGTGCGTGTGTGTGTGCCTGCATGTGTGTGTGTGAGAGAGAGGCGGGGGGGGGTGTGTGGGGAAACTGGGTCGGTGATACAAAGGCTTTTGCCATGAATTTTGGACCTGTGACAAGACCAGCAAGCCTGCAACAGTGGTTCTCTGTATTTCAGAAATCCCTTTGGGGGCCGAGCGGGGCCCCATCAATAACTAGCTTCATGGCTTGGAGAAAACCGCTTTGAAATATGCGGGTTGGTACTGGGACGGATAGATGTGGTCTAGAGAGATTTTCCACTCCGTCTTCCTTGCTGGGCTCCTTAAGGGTAAGACGTGCACACTTATTAAAGATCGGGAAAAATGCAATTCAAGGTAAAAGAAGCTTCCGCTTGACTGTCATCCGTGAGGCAGAGGCCTCTCCCCTGCTGAGCCCTCCCTCAGAAGGGACACTGTCGTCCCCGAGAAAGAGCAGGGGCTTCTTTTACTCAAGCGGCGTCCAGACTGCCCAGTGAGATAGAAGCAGGGCTTGAAGACGTAGGGACAGTTAAAGACACCCGGAGGAGCCATTGCGATTCAGATGTAGGTCGTGTCATTACATCCCTCCAAGTTGGGAGCGGAGATCAAAGGGAAAGCATGCGGTCTCCACTCTTGAAAAGCGCACACTTCGTTTTCCGTGTCTTGAGAGAGAAATTCAAAATGCATACACCTGAAACAGAATAATACGTGAAGGAGTGAGTCCTAAAAGCATCCGCCGAGACTCATTTGTGAGCGGGTGCGGTTCTGATCCTTGGAGACGGGGCACCACTGACGCTCGGTCCCCGGGCCCGCGGAGCGACCCGCGCCCAGCACGTCCGCACAAGGAGTGGGTGTGAGCAGACCCCCCGCCTTTCTTGCACACGCTGATGGATGCTTGGAAACGCAGCTGGTGAGCACAGCAGCTGAGATTCAGTGTAAACAGCGTGGGGTCCTTTTTTCTGAGGAGGGGGAGAAAGTAATGGTTCTGCAAGGCACAGATTCTGTGGTCCGTTTGCCCCGATGCTTCTGCTGTGACAGACCCAGCCCTCGTGTCCCTGCAGCCGAAACCCTCACCCTCCGCCCTTGGGGGAAGCTGTTCTGTTTTTTTTTTTTAAACTTTTAAACTTTTTTTTAGTGCCAGTTTTGGGTGGGGGAGAGCATGGGCAGGGAGGGGCAGAGAGAGGGAGACACAGAATCCGAAGCAGGCTCCGGGCTCCGAGCTGTCAGCACAGAGCCTGACACGGGGCTCGAACTCACGAGCCGTGAGATCGTGACCGGAGCCGAAGTCGGACGCTCGGTCGACTGAGCCTCCCCGGTGCCTCCAGGGAAAACGGTTCTTGCGAGTCAGGCAAGGGCTTGTATGGTCTGTGGTCTCCGTGCTGCTAGGAAAGCCTGCTTGAGAAGCACGTTTTCTAGGTCCCGCGCTGCGTCTCCTTGTGGATATCTGTAGGTCTGAAGCAGGAAGGAAGGTGGAATCTGTCAAAGGGAATCCAGAGACTCTGGCTTCATGTTTCTTCCGGAATGAGCCAGCTGATTCTTCACTGACCTAAAGGTTAGAGGCTCTGTTTCTGTGATTCTGGCTCTGGACTTAACTCCCCACGCTGTGCGTGTTCCTTAGAAGCCTTCCTTTCCTCTGCTCATTTGGAAGAATTCCGTGGGTGGGGAGGGGTGCAAATAACCCCCCCCCCCCGTGGGGAAGGTGGACCCTCTTGTGTCGAGCTGAAACCATCTCAACGTTGGGACTGCAGGCGAAAAGACACTCAGCACCATGCGAAGGGCTTCTGAAGAGTCTGGCGGGTGCGTGGACAGTTCTGGGGGATCCGGTGCAGGTTCGAGGCTAATCTGGAACCATCCACTCACCCAGTCCTTCGTGTTCTCCTCCCTCGGCCAGGGCTGAGGAGCCGCGGGCCGCTGAGCAGGGAAGCAGGCTTGGGGTCCAGTGGGGGCACAGACAGAGGAACAGCCACGACTCTGAAGTTTACTACAAAGGGTGGCGGTTAGAGCCGGCTCGAGGTGGGAGAGGGGCTCCTGGAAGGAGCAGGGCAGATAAGCTTTCACAGGTGAGGGAGGGTTTAAGGAATTAAAAGGAAAAGCCGAGGGTTGTAAGTTGCCAGGATTTTGGGGTGCCAGGGGCTGCCGGGCTGAGGGGCAGCAGCCGCCGGTATAACCGGTTGGACAAGAAGGTGTGGGACCAGTCAGGTCGGAGTCGGACCCAGAGGCACAGCCAGGATGTGCTGACTGTCCTACATCATGCAGAGGGACTTCGCAGGCGATGGGGAGCCATGGAGTTACCCGGAGCGAGGCAGTACCAGGATCTCATCAGGTGTCAGGATGTTACCGCGGGTGCAGAACAGGCCGGTGAGAGAAAGTCCTGGAAGCTTGTGCCATCTTCGGGAAGGCGTGACTGCATGGGGGGGGGGGGTGCAGGTGCACAAGAGGGGCAGAGGCACTGTTTAGTGGTGGGCTTGAGACTTCATACTTGCTCGCAAGCAGAGGAACCTTGGGCAGAGAAGTCTCTTGGTTCCTACTTTGACGGTTGGCTGGGTGCCGGCCTCCTTGCCTGAGGGCAGTGAGTGGAGACGGGGCAGGGGACACAGGGATAGCCCTGAGCCCGTGAGGCTGAGGGGGACACATCAGTGCTGGGACAGGAGGCGGCTGCTTGAATGTGCAGGACTGGCACCTGGAGAGACATCGCCCTGGAGATGTGGCTGGGGACCCTGGTGCGGCTGTGGGGACGGATGCCACAGGGACACGACTCTATGGAGAGTAGGGCGGACCGAGTCAGGGCACCTGGGGCACAGCCGACATTTGTCAGGCAAAGCCGCAGGGAGGGGGAAGGGCGGTGGGAGGTGAGCAGAGTGAATGCGGCCACGGGGAAATTCAGGAGGAGGGAAAGATCCAGAATGCCAGATGATGAGAATGCCCGTCGTGGGGAGAGCGTCTGAGCATAAGGGGCGGGGGGCGGGGCGCGAGTCGGTGAGTGTGGACGCTGTGCCCACAAACACAGCGACAGAGTCAGCAGGGATGCGGCCGGCCGCGGAACCACGGCGGGAACCATCAGGAAGGATCTGTAAGCGCTGGTGTTTGATGGCAAGATGCCATTGGGCCAAAAGAGCTTCGCGGGAGGTCAGGCAGGAGGAGGACACAGAGGATGTGGTGGGGGAAATGCCTTGACCTGCGGAGAGCAGCTTTCTCGTGGCCGCTGTGTCTCGTCTGCGGGACCTCGCTGTCTCTTAGGCAGCCCGAGGGGGCCACCACCCCTTACTTTGATGGGCCCAGGCTGCCGCGAGCTGCCTTGCTCTGCCCGAGTCCCTTCCATCGGCGCCCGTCACCCGAGGACGGACGCACCCACCTTCGGTACTGAACGCGCGTCGCTCGCCACCGTGGAGGAATTTACGCCCGGGTGGGTGAGGGGCTGGATGAGGCTGGATGACATCCTCCTCCCTGTCCTGGCACCGGGCGTAAGGAATGTCCACTCGCAGGTGTGTCCCCAGGAGCGACAGAACCGCAGAAACCTTGCCGAATTTATCTCATGACCCTGTGGGACGGCTCTGGATTGAGGGATGTCTGTCTTTTGGATGTGGTGACATCTCCACCTGTAGAACATGAGACCTGTTGCCTGATGCCAAGTCACGCTCACTTTTCCGCCACTTGGGTTAATTCTGCGTAGCTACCGTCCACGAGTGCCTAGCGTTCGTATTGGGAAACGGATCTCATCGTCCCCCATTTACAGAGGCTGAAAGTAAGGCCCAGGAAGATGAAGCAACTGATTCCAAGCTGTACAGGAAGTTGACGTATCATTGGATGAATCTTCCTGGGATTCAAATCCAGGTTTTTACTTCTTTGTAGTGTATGGAAATCAAATAGAATGTTTAATTTTTTTTTTTCCTTGAAAGGATTCCATCGAGAAGGGCAATTTGTTTTTGCCAAATCCTGACTGGGGATGTGTCCTGAATTTATTACAGCTGCGCATCCCTAGACGGGCTGGCCGTGGGGACCCGAGAGCCTGTGTGCATCTCTTGGCGTATTGACTCCTTTGAGTGAAGAAAGGACATCTCGAAAGGCACATTTATTCCCTTCCCACACTCATCATACTTATTTTATTAATAGTTTATAAGTCTCAGCTAAATCTCTAGGGCATGATAAATCACATCCTTCACCATGAGAACTTGAAATGAAAATAAGCATTCAGTTATAACAATTTATGGCGAATGCTTAAAATTTGTACACCCCGCAATCTTTCAAGGTCTTGTCAAGTACAGAAGTCAGCCCGCTACAATTTTAAAAGGCTTCCCATAGAAAGCTCTAAATCTTTGCGTAGTCAAGTGTATCTTAATATGGGAGAAAATTATTTTTGTAAATCTTTTCCTAGAAGAGTTTTCATGTTCTCTTTTATAATCTTACAGTGCGGTGAGGCGGGGGAGAGATAAGGGCCCATGTTTATGCAGCGCTGAAACCTGGTAGTTCAGAAGTCAGTCTTTGAAAACCACTAAAAAGAAATATGAATACTGCTATTATCTCTTTTTTTATTTGGTGGTCTCCCTTACCTGTCAAAACATTTCTTCATCTTGCTTTAAACTTCCAGAGTGCCCTCAAATCTGTTACTTCATTTTGTCCTCAAAACCACAAGAATTAAATAAGGGTTTGTGTTATTGCTTCCGCTTCACAGATAAGGAGACTGAAGACAAGAAAATTTGGGGGTAATTTGTCTAAGGTCACACAGCTGGTTAGAGATAGAACCAGGGCAATGACACAGATCTCCCTGTGTTTTTTTTTTTTTTGTCTTAAATAAAAATGTCTAATGTCTCCCTTCTTTAGCTTCAGAATACCCTGTGTTTTCACTGAAGCTAGTTCGGGAGTCGTTGTGGCTCAGAAGGTAGATGGTGTCCAGGAGGGGTCGTGAGGATAGACCTCGCCCTGCGTCCCCTGCTAACGTACACACCATCTGGGCAAGTCTTTGATTTTTTCAGTGTCCCAGTTTCCTCCTGTATAAAACCACGGACCTGGGACACGAATGGTCACCTGATCACCTAGACCAGACTCTGGGATTTCAGGGGTGTTGTTATTCTGTCATCAGCCGTGGCTCTCCGGAGAAACAGGACCCACGGCGTGTGTACGTGTGTGTGTGTGTGTGTGTGTGTGTGTGTGTGTGTGTGTGTGCGCGCGCGCGCACGTCTGTGTGGACATACGTAGATTAGAAATCTAAGTTGTTTTACTTTTGCCGTTTGGTTTTTGAGGCAGGAAATTCTGGACGAGAAAGATTTATTTTAAGGAGTTGGCTCGTGCAGCGGTGGGTCTGGCGAGTGTAAAGTCTGCAGGGTAAGCCAGCGGGGTGGGGACTCGGTGCTGACTTCTACGTTACAGTCTTGAGGCAGAATTCCTTCTTTTGGAAACATGAGGTTTTGCTGTTCAGGCCTTCATTTTGTGGGATGAAACCCACCCACACTGTTGAAGGTGATCCCCTTGACTTAAAAGTGATCCTGTTGTAGGGTGCCTGGGTGACTCAGTTGGTTGAGCATCTGGCTTTTTTTTTTAATTTTTAAAATATTTCTTTATTTTTGAGAGAGAGAGAGAGCGAGCAAGCAGGGGAGGGGCAGGGGCAGAGAGAGAGAAACACACACACACACACACACACACACACACACACAGATTCCGAAGCAGGTTCCAGGCTCTGAGCTGTCAGCACGGAGCCCAATGTGGGGCTCAAACTCACGAACCGTGAGATCATGACCTGAGCCAAAGTCGGACGCTTAACCGACTGAGCATCTGACTCTCGATTTCGTGGTCTCAGGGTTGGTGGGAGTGAGCCCCATGCCTGGCTCTGCACTAACATTGCAGGGCCTGCTTGGGATTCCCTCTCTCCCCTCTCTCCACCCCTCCCGTGCTCATGCTCTCTCTCTCAAAATAAATAAACGTAAAAAAAAGTGAACTCGTTGTAGATATTCATCACATCTGCAGACTCCATCTAGACTAGTGTTGGACCAAACAGCTTGCTACTGTAGCTTAGACACGTGGGCATATACCATCAATCAGCGCGGCTACGACGTGTGTCTGTAACTTTTAACCATCGCAACTATGGTGTGTGTCCCTTTGAACAAGATATACACAACTTGCCTAGCCAACCGTCACCAGAGATGTTCACTCCTGAAGAATTTCCTTTCCTTGAACAATCACGTTGCAAAACTAGCAAAATTTAAATTTCTGACAAGTTTAGTGTGTGCCTCCCCATGTCCATCTGTTAACTCTTGGAGAGGTCTAAGCCCCTGCTTCCGGCGCAGATATTCCCAAGTTTTCAAGAAGGCTGAGCATGGTGGATGCATGATAGCAATGGTATCGGACAAAAGGTTGAGAAGGCACTGCCCACCAGGGTCAGGCAGTAGGAAACAGGAGAGCAGGGAGTCCGGAGCGATAGCTGGTTAGCGTCCCGCCTGGGGCTGTGGCGACCTGGAGATCACCGGCGTCCAGAGAAAATTCTAACCAAATGTCACAGTGCAGGGACAGGGTCCCTAGGATCCCCAGAACTCCTTGTTTTTTGGATAAGCTCTTAGGTGGATTATTACATGAAATTTAAAAACTTTAAGTGTTGGCAGTTGACTTTATTTTTTTTAATTTTTTTTTTTAACGTTTATTTATTTTTTGAGACAGAGAGAGACAGAGCATGAACGGGGGAGGGGCAGAGAGAGAGGGAGACACAGAATCGGAAGCAGGCTCCAGGCTCTGAGCCATCAACCCAGAGCCCGACGTGGGGCTGGAACTCACGGACCGCGAGATCGTGACCTGAGCTGAAGTCAGACGCTTAACTGACTGAGCCACCCAGGCGCCCCAAAACTTTAAGTGTTGGCAGTTGACTTTAAAAAATTAAGCCTTATTTAGCCCGCAGGACACTAGCCGTGGAATCTCTGCGGCTCCGTGGGGCGTTTCTGACTTTTTCCCTGGTACTGCCGTGGATGAGTCGGAGAAGAACGTGCCGGAAAATAAGGCAGTGGGGTGTGGATTAACATCGGAAACCCACCCCGGACCTCTATGCTTCACCCTGTTGTAGTGAACAGTGCCAGAAACAGCTTTGGTGGGCACGTAAAATCTTGCAAGAAGAAAGGCATCACCACCATCATCATCGTTTAATCTCACGACTGTCATTAGCGTCGGTTCCATTACTGCTGTTAGGTTAGGGCAGAGAAAATGAGGCACAGAAGATGTGAAGTGACTTGGCAGAGTCCACACAAGTAGTAACTGGGGGCATGGGGATCTGAGCCCGGGAGGTGCGGCTTCAGAGCCTACGCTTTTCACCAGCGTTCGCTCTCGGGTAGAGTTATTAAACCTGCGGGTAACCAGGGAAGAAATAGCAATGGCGTGGAACAGCCGACTCAGCCCTCCGTTGCGTCCTGTCCATGTTCCTTTGGATCGTGATCCTAAGGGGCGGCCAGTGAAGCCGAGAGAGCCACAGACCTGCGTTTGGGCCCCGCGTCGCAGGTGCAGGAGGTCCGGCGCGAGGTGCACGCTGACCGAGAGCGCCGGGGCCAGGCCGAGGGGAGCTCGGACGTGACCTGGTGTAGGAGCCGGGCCCCTCGTGGACGCTTGGGCTGCGTCCCTGGGGGAGGAGGGGTGGGTCCCGGGCCGGGGTGTCCTGATGTCCTCCACTGCTCAGACCCCGATGTGTGCTGCTTGTGCAAGGCCACCGTGCAGGGGAGGCCGGACTGCCCCAGACAGACCCCGGAGGAGGGGACCCCGGGAGGCTGGGGAGGACAGGCCTGAACCACGCGGACGTGCTTGTCCCAGAAGAGAGAAAACAGTCCTCAGGGTCAGGTGAGCGTGACCATGGTTGTGCCAGCTCCAGGGGTACGGACAGCTCAGGGGATGGCCACGTGCAGCCAGTCTGTGATGGGCAGGGGCGGCCCAGGTCCCAGACAGCTTTCCCACATGGCCGGCTGCGCCCAGCCTGGCGTTTTCGTCCGCAGGACAGCAGCAGGACTTAGCTGCTGGGCAGAATTCTGCACTTTGAGCCAGCACGGAACCTGCCTCTCAAACTCTCCTTTGCCCCAGCCCCAGCGCGGGGCCTTGTCGGTTCCCTGGGCTGCTGGGAGCCTCTGTGTCATGCGAGCATTGTGGCTGTCCACTGTGCCCGTCATCTGCGTCGGTCCCAACCAGCGCCTTGAAGCTGCCTTCCCGGTGAGAGCTTGCTGAGGGTTTATAGGGCACAAGATAAAATAAATGTAAAATACACGTGAACTTAGTCTACACGCTAATCATGAAGCTATAAGAGCTTTGGATAAGTGTATCCGTAAGTTCCTGCTCATGCTGGTCCTGAATCCAAGGGTAAGGGCGGGGGGGACAGTAGGTGGCATGGTAGTCATGGTCCCGACATGTCGGGAAATGAGGATCGGATTTGAGGGACCGTGTGAGGACGGGGGGCGCCTTGCCCCTCGCACCTGTGCTTCCTCCCAGGTGACTGCGGAAGGAACAGGCCGTCCGGTGGGAAGAAAGCCAGACATCACGGTGTCCTTGTGTAGGTGGGTGAGCTCGGGCCTGCAGGGAGTCCGCTTGCTTCCCAGGTGACCACGTGGAGGGTGGACAGGGAGAGCCACCCAAAGAGTTCCCCCCATTCCCACCGCCGGACCCCCCTCCCGCCATTTACCCGGGAGACCGTGGGGCTGAGGGAGAACAGAGACGTGGTTTACCCCACAAGTTCGTTCAGGGAAGCTGCCGGCTCGAACCAAGTTAGGGTTACTCTTCCTGCCGTCCACTCTCTGTGTTTGGTGTTTGCAGATAAAACATTCAGATCTGCCTGGTTTTATTTCCCATTCCTCTTTCCTCTGGAGCAGTGTGTTAACTTCGTCGAAGAGTTCCCACGCTCTTCGGTCAATAATTGTGGGCAGGTGCTATGCCTCACCGCAGTTAGGGCAGGCGAACTGCTAGGGTACAGGGGCCCCCGAATAAATGAGGGTTCAGGCACAGCGAGCATCTCCTTCGGGCCGGTGTGATAGGTCAGTGGGGCAGGTGCCCCTACCTCGTCTCTGCCACGTTCATCCATCGCATTTCTTGTGACGTCCTCAGGAAGGGTTGCTCCGCTCCACCCCCTGGAGGCAAAGTGCCGGGAGGACCCCACGTGGAAGGGTTTGATGATCCCGGCAGGCATCCCCTTCTGCTGGGCAGAATAAGTCCTGGGGCCCTGCCTAGCTGCAAGGCAGGCTGGGAAGTGAGGTGGGTGGGGAGCCCAGGAAGCAGGGAGAGCTTGCCTGGGTTCCCCCTACACCTGCAGGTGCACCCCAAGGTGGAGGGCTTTGCCTAACATGGGGTACATCTATTTCCTTTGAGTCTGCTACCCGATTTGGAACCCTAAGATCGTCAGATGAGGCTTGGCACAATCAGCTTCCTCCTCCCTGTGCGCACAGAGTTCTTCTCTGCGCCCCCCCCTCCCCCCACCAAGCCCCCATCTCTGGGCAGGGGGGAGGTCAGCAGGAGCAGATACAACGGTCAAAGTGGGTGGGGTCTCTTGGCCCTGCCCCTCCAGAAGGCCCCTTGCCAGTTCTCCCTGCACATCTGGATCGTCTCCTGGGGTGTATAGAGAGGGGCCCTCTGCCCCTTCAGGGCCTCAGCTCTGCACTGTGAACCTGGGCAAATTAAAAAAAAAACACACACACAAAAAAACCCCAAAGCTGCTGCCCAAGCACTTGGAACACAGTCAGCCCTGTACGTACCTCCTTCCCCCGCTCCCTCCGCTTGTAATAATAATATTTACCTGCTTGGCAGAGAGAGCCGTCGAGGGGATACATGTGTTCACGTGCTGAAGTGAGGGAGAGATTCTCTAATGAAAGGCACTTGGTGGCAGAAATTAATTGTGGCATATTTCAAAGGCAAGCCAAGAACTTGGCCTCCTTTCTCTTCTGTTTGGGGGCTGCTGTGATGGTCACTAAGGGTAAGAGAATGACAATAACAATAAGTTGCAGCCTTTTTTTTCCTTCTTGCTGTCGTATAAATAGCAGCCTCCTGACCTCCGCTCTGCAGAGTTTTATTGCAGCGTCTTTGTTCCCCTGGCACGCAGCGTGCTTGTGGTCGCGGGGTCCTAAATGAATCTAAGCGTCCCAGTGCTCACTAGCCGGTGGAACCAGTGTGGGGTTACCCCTGCTGTTACCATATTTTGGGGTGGACTAAAATTGTTGCCTTTTTTGTAGCCTCATCCTGAGGGGAAAGATGTGATTTGTGGAGACAGTAAAAAGAAACACATTGCCTCCGGACGCTTGGGGTGGAAAGGCAAATTGTTACCTTTTTCTCCTGATTAATTCCCACTATGAAATCACTAAATAGAGTTCACGTTCAACTCTGTTTTCGTGTCAGGGTTGCTGGTTGCAAAGACATCCGTGCCTAGGTCTGTGACAAATCCTGCTTCCGGGTGTAATTATGCAAGTGATCTTTATTCCTCCACTTTCTTTTTTTGTTATTTTTAACCATCCTCTGTTCTCCTCCTCTCTCTGTCTCCCTCTCTCTGTCTGTAAGCATATGCCTAAGGTCTCAAATTGGGCTCCATAAACTCCCTGGCACTGTTGGTGTTGAATGAGTCTCACAAGTGCTTGGCAAGAAAGCTGTGGAGGGGGTAGATTGGACTGCCTTTAGGGTGGCCCTCTGTCCCTAAATCCTGTGTGCTTGACTGTGTGTGCGGAAATGTACACATGCACACTTGACTCTGTGTGTGTGTGTGTGTGTGTGTGTGTGTGTGTTTTGAGGGGAAGATAGGGACAGTGGGCAGATATAAGATATGTGGACAGATATAAGTTGCATGTTCTTTACACCGAAAATGACAAATCATATCCCAAAAATTTTTAATTAATTACTCTTTTTTTAAAGCTTTTTTTTTTTTGAGAGAGAGAGAGTGCAAGCGGAGAGGGGCAGAGAGAGAGAGAGACACAGAATCGGAAGCAGGCTCCAGGTTCTGAGCTGTCAGCACAGAGCCCAGCGTGGGGCTCGAACTCACGAACCACAACATCATGACCTGAGCTGAAGTCAGATGTCTAACTGACTGAGCCACCCAGGCGCCCCTATAATTACTTTCTTTTTAATCTTTTGAGTCTTTTTATTTCGCTTTGGTTTCTCTGAGTGCCTTTTCCTAGGCATAGGCATTAAATGTGTGAAACAAGGCAATTGCTTGTGTCATGTTATTCCAAGCTCCTCATAGGTACCTATAATTTTCGTTTAAGTATGTAAGAAATATACGAATGTGGGGCGCCTGGGTGGCTCAGTCGGTTAAGCGTCTGACTTCAGCCCAGGTCACGATCTCACTGCTTATGGGTTGGAGCCCCACGTTGGGCTCTGTGCTGACAGCTCGGAGCCTGGAGCCTGCTTAGGATTCTGTGTCTCCCTCTCTCTCTCTCTGCCCCTCCTCTGCTCACACTCTGTCTCTCTCTCTCTCAAAAAATAAATAAACATTTAAAAAAATATACGAATGCATTATCCTAATAATAACCAATAAAACATAAGGTATGAAGTGATCTCCATCATCCCCATGGCCTTTGTTTCAGAAACTCCTAGAAGAAATTGCTACCATTATTTGGTATGTAAATTTCTAGCCTTTAGATATATAGAATATTAATGTAATGTTTAATTACATATCAGCATACTAAATAATATTAATGCCTATATAAGTATATTAAAATAAAATTTATATACATAAATACTTATATGTACATACACATGCATGTACACATGACTGTGCACATTTGGATAGTTAGATATATTGGTACAGTTTTGTGTGCGTGTAATTTTTTTTACGTAATTAGTATACCGAGGTATTTTTCTCTCAACTTCTGTGTCACCCGACAATATGACGTGGTGACATCCATTTATCGACTTAGCTTTGAACACACACACACACACACACACACACACACACACTCCCCTCCTTCTTACAAACTGTAACGTGGGGTTGCCATAGTCAGTAAAATCATTCCCTTATTGATAGACACGCAGACGGTTTCCGGATTTTTGTTTTGATCAACAACCGCCACCCTGATCATCTTTATATATTCTTCCTGCGTCTGTGTGTCCGGTGTTCCCCCCGCAGAGAAACCAAGAAACATAGCATGCGGACTGTAAGTTACGCGGCTTTACGGTTAAGTGGAAACTGACGTCATCCTCCAACGTGGCGGCCCCGATCGATAGTCCCACCACCCGGGTGGGAATTCCCGGGCACACCTCTCCTCCCCTTTTCTGTCGGGTATGTTTTTTGAAGTCCGTGCTATGTTAAGGGAGCACCTGGGAAGCCACGTCCACACGTGTGATTTCTTTCAGTATGACGTTTGAGCCCACGTGCACGCCTCTGTCAAGTGCACAGAGGGGAGGAGGGGCTGTAACGAAGCCAACTTTTCTGCTGTCACATCTACTGTAAATAGTGATTCCCCTGAGGCCCGCTCTCCTCGGCATGTGGCGGTCATTGCGTGAACGGTTTTGTACGCCTTCTTTGGAATTCTGTGATGAGTTCCTTCGGGTCTCCTCAGAAGTCAGGGGCAGCCGTTGATTCCTGGAAGATAGGTTTCTGGTGGGTGAAAACAGCCCAGGCCACCCAGAGCCAAATGTAGAACAGGAGGTGCGTGACGCAAGGGTCTGGTGTCCCGCGGTGATGAGGCTGGCTTCTGGCTGTGCCCTCCGTCCTACCCGCTGAAGGCATGGTTTCGGTTGGCCAAGACGAGTGGGCCTGGTTCTTTCGAGCCGCCCGCCGTCGAGTCAGGCAAACTTCCGTGGCCTCCAGCCTCTTCCCCCGAAGTTTGCCTGTGGCGTGTGGCTCGAAAGAACCAGACCAACTTGTGAAGCTGGAGGCACCTGCTTTTCACGTCACTGTCAGAGATCAGTGATGGTTGAGGGTGAGGGCAAGTGGAAACACTGAGCCGTGGGCAACACTGGACTTTATCTCGTCACAGGAAAAAGGAAGTGCGGCAGCTTCTTCACGGAGCTCGGTAATCGTTTGTTGGTACTTTAGGCAAAATACCACCCGGCCCGGCTCACCCCCAGCGGCCCGTTTCTGTCTCTCGGAAACGATGTATGCCAGCTGCTCGGGTCCCTGGTTGCCGGGCCGGGGTCACCGGGTCTGTGACCTGCTTGCCGTGAGTCACTGGGTGACGTGCGGGCTCACCACTGCCCCAGGACACACGGAGCTCTCTCTTTGGTGTGCCTCCAGGAAGGCGTCCGGTGTTTTCGTGAACACTGTCTGGAGGGTGTCCTGTCGGGTGTGGAGGCATATTAATGAGGCAGCTGGAAAATTGTGCTGTGCTTTGAATTTCCATAGAGGCGATTATCCCTACCATGCCTTTTCTGACCAGGAGTCTTTGAAGAGAGCTCAGAGCTATTTTTAAGAAGTCTCAGACTAAAGAGAGGTTGTCCAGGAAGGAGGGAAGTCATGCCCAGGGCTGCTGGGAACAATGCAGTCTGGCTCTTGGGCAGGCCCTTCGTCCTCAGGGTGCGGGTGCAAACCCAAGGAGCCCGGCTAAGCCTGAGTCAGGGACCCCCAAAGCTGAGTGTGGACCTCCTTGAAGCTGCTTATGCAAGAGGCTTTGGGGGAGCCCGACTTGCCCTTTTCCTCGCCATCTGCCTGCCGGGTGTGCTGGTCCTGTGGGTGGGCAGGCTGGGCTGTGGCCCTCGGGGCCGGGCTCGGGCATTACGGAGAACGCTTCCTTTTGGGGACGCCCCCTCCCTGTCGACGTGGACCGCTGCCGTGTGTCACCTCTCTCTGTACCGGCACGAACCGAACGGGAGAGGTGCGTGTAGCTGGGGAGAAAAGAAGCCGGTGTCTCTGCGCCCTCTCTCCGGGGGAAGCCGCGTCCTGGCGTCCTGGAGGCAGTTTGAAGGCAGCTCAGGTGGGTCTTCATAAGACTTTGGTTACCGGAGCCCGAATGGACGGCCGTGGGTCTCTGAAAGGACCGAGCCGTAGGGGGCACTTGGCGCGCTAAGGATCAACGTCTTGTTCGATTTGTTCTTTCCTGTGAATTGGACGGTAGCGACCACTGGCTTCTCTTTGAAGTTGGGCCCCCCCTCCCTGCTCTGTTGTCTTTTCTGCACAGAGTCTGAGTCTCTCGGGCTTCTCACCACTCCTCTTTCTGTGCCTGGACTTCAGATCCTGCTGTTTCCAGCCTCTGAGCTCCATCCTGTTAATTATGTGATGCCTCCTCTCAGTCTCCGGGGTTTCACCCACTCCTTTGGCCTCCTCCAGCACGTCCGTCATGATGCACGTTCCCTCCAGCCCCTTATGTGAGCTTGCTTTTAGTTCTAGAACTGCCAACAAGCGTTTCTAAGAGGAAGCCCGTCATCTGCCCCTGCAGACTTTGTCTTTTTCCTACAGAGTCTGTCTCGGTGGATGGTACTTACCATACCCCCAGAAGGAACCATCTAGAAAGATTACCCTCTTTCATATGGAGCTGGTGTTCATTTAATTTTCTGATGCTACAAACTGGGCGAGGGCTCACTTGCCCGTGGAGGAAAATCACACCAGAAGGACTTGTGAGTTTGTGGCCCCTTGGGGCTGGGTAGGACTTGAAGGAAGGGGTGGATGGGAGAGGAGCCCCCGATTCAGTGACCGATCAGATGTGGGAGCTTCAGGAGGGAGAGGAAGCGAAGGAGGAGCCCAAAAGCATTCTCTCCGCTGGTGGCAAAAAGCTTCTCAGTTGTTGGAGAAATCTCTGTGTCCTGAGGTGATTAGACTGAAAAACATATCTCTGCACGTGTTTCTGACATAACCACACTCAGCCGTGCTAGCGATTGCTTCATCCATGGGCGTGACTGTGCGTGCGAGACCGTGGGTCTGGTGTTCACGCAGCACGTTTTCCTACGATGGTTCTTAGAGGGAACTCATCACCCCTGAGGAGGGGAGAGGGGACGCAGCTTTACTGGCTCCTTTGCTGCTGTGTCTTCTGCTCCCTCCCTGTCTCCTGGCCCCTTCCTCTTCCCACCCTGCCCACACTGGGCAGCCATCCTGCCCTCCTGTCCCCGTGAAGGAAAGTGATGAAACAATTTCCCTCGTTGACGAGGAAGTACAGCTACTCTTTGAAGAGGTGGCATCCAAAATGAAAAAGGTCTCCTTTGTCCCCAAGTCAGATCCAGCCCTCGCAGGTGAGGGAGAATAGAGCATCCTCGGGGTTCCTTCTGCCTGCAGAACTCTGCGTGCCTTGGGTGGTGGCTCAGTCGGTTGAGCGTCCGACTTCGGCTCAGGTCATGATCTTCTGGTTCGTGAGTTCGAGCCCCACGTTGGGCTCTGTGCTGACAGCCTGGAGCCTGCTTCGGATTCTGTGTCTCCCTCTCTCTCTGCCCCTCGCCTGCTCGTGCTCTGTCTCTCTCTGTCTCAAGAATAATTAAACATTAAAAAATCATTTTTAAAGAAGTCTGCGTGCCCCGTGCTCACTGAGGATGTCGGTGGCTTCGGGTTTATGTGCAGCATTCCAGACGCGAGACCCTTTTCCATCCCCGTCAAGCACGACGTGTTGTGCCATTTAGCTCTCGGTTTCCCTGAAGGAGGCATCTGGCATTTGGAACCCCAGTGGTTGCTAGGAGCCACCGAAGACACGGGGTTAGGGCTCTGACGAGGAGCACCCGACCTCAGTGTGACAGATTGGTGCAACCCCCCCCCCCCCCGAAATTACCCCGAGCTCCTCGCGGTGATGCGGGGACGAGCCCATCAGCTGCACCACCGGCAATGATTCCCTGGCTGATGGAGTGTGGTGCTGCCCTTCAGCTGTGGCCGTGCTCCTGGGCAACCTCTCGCTCAGTGCCTGTTTCCCATCATGGGCCGCAAGTGCCATGACGTGCTGTTGTTGGATCTCTGTGGAACCGTCAGTGTGGGCGTGTAGGACAGTTGTAACTCTCCTTCACAAACTGTCAGGGCACACACGTCAGGGTTGTTAAAGCTTAGGATGGGGAATCAGAGAAGGAATAATTATTTCAGTGACAAACGGACAGGATGTGGCCAAAACAGAATTATCGAAGTCTGTGGTTGGAGCTCTCTACTGAGTGAGCTTACATCAGCACCTTGGAGCCAAACCCTGAGTCTCAGAGAGAACAGTGGTGAGTTTTGCTGGTATCCTTAGACTGGTCAAGGATCTCCGGGAATCTTGCAAGAAGACAGCAGCAGGTGGAATTAGTCCCAGCGCGGCCAACAGACTGACAAGTCGGGGCCACAGCGCCATCCCGGGCACGGGGCTGCAGGGAGCCTGGACAGAGGGCAGCCACCTTCGGGGGGCCTTGCTTGAGAGCAAATCTTATTTTCCTTTTAATTTGTAAATACCACGAGCAGAGCACTGACTTCTGATATATGTGGGGCAAGGCTCCCTTTATCTCCATGTCACAGGCCCCCCTTCCCATTCCCCAAGGCAACCATTCTAATGTTTCTGATGTGTGTCTTTTTATTTAAGCCGGTTGTTATAAAATACAGAACGTTATTGACATGTAATTCGCAAGCCATTACTTGTTATTTTTACAGCGTTTGATTTCACGGGTTTTTAGTGTATTCACCGTTATGTAACCTACGGTGTGATCTTACTTTAGAATATTGTTGTCTCAGGGAAGAAACCTTGTCCCCGTGAGTGGTCACTCACCGTATTTCCCTGCTCCTGGCCCCTGGCGACCATTAATTTTTCTTTTAATCTCTACCGATTTGCGTATCGGGACATTTCGTGTAAGTGGAATCATGCTCAGGGATGTCATTTGTGTTGGCATCTTCCGTTTAGTGTAGTCCTTCCCAGGGTCCACCCATGTTGTGCGAGTCAGAGCTTGGTTTCTTCCTGTGACTGAGTAACATCCCAGGGCACAGAAGCCACGTTTCGTTGATCCACCCCTCAGTCGTGGACCTTTGAGTTCTTTCCGCTGTGTGGCTGTGAGGAAAAACGCTCCCGTGAACATTTGCATGTGGGGTTTCCTGGGGGCACGTGTCTCCACGTCTCTTGGATCCCACCCAGCAGGGAATGTCCTGGCTAGTGTGGGTGAACTGCAGAGCCGGAGGGGGAGGTCCGGTAACAGGGCGAGTCACAGCCACGCGGAGCTCTGTCCTGGCTGGACCCAGCCGCTTTTCTGGCATAAACGCTGCCCAGATTGTTGCCAGCGTTTGGTTAATTTCCAGAGTCCCGAAAAAGTCGATTTTGACAGTTTCTGCTGGTGCTCAACCTGCGCCTGTGGAAGAGCAACTTCCTCGCTCTGACTCCGCTCCATCGGGATCGTGTAGACGGGGCGCAGTGAGCAGAATTGTCCAGCGGCCTCCATTCTGTTCCTTATTTTGTGTTCGTTTCTTTGCTTTTAAGCCCTATTAATGTTACTTCCAGAACCGTGCTTCTCACTGGTGCCTGGTATCACACTCCCCAACTTGATGGAAAGACACCCTAATTGGGGTACTTGTCCCGACGAAGGGGTTTCCGCTGGTATGTTTTTCCTTCCCTCAGTAAGCTCGTACTCCACGTTTCTTCCTTTTCCTTTATCCAGTTTTTTCAGGAGCTGGCTTTATTGAGGTGAAATTCGCATTCGTTAAATTTTTGCAATTTAAGAGGACAGTTTGATGAGTTTTGAGTGATGTGGAACAGAGTCCTATAAGCATCATCGCAGTCGTGGTAGAAAATATTTTATTGCCAAAACCAGTTTCCTTCTGCCCCTTTACAGTCAATTCCTTCCCCCACAGCCTGGCCCTCGGGAGTCACTGTCAGACTTGCTGTCACAGTCATTCATTTGGTTTTATCCAGAATTTCATGTAAGTGGACTCATGAAGTCTGTCCTTTTGTGGATAGCCTCTTTGTTTTCGTAAAATGTCCTTGAGATTTACCAGTATTGTCCTGTGCATCAGGAGTTCATTCCTTTTATTATTATGACAATAAAAAGGCATCTGGGTTATTTCCTCTTTTTAGCTGTTTTTTTTTTTAAGTTTATTTGTTTATTTTGAGAGACAGGAAAGAAAAGCAAGTGTGGGGGAAGGGCAAAGGGAGAGGGAGAGAGAGAGAATCCCAAGCAGGCTCCACACTGTCAGCACAGAGCCTGATGCGGGGCTCGATCTCAGGAACCATGAGATCATGACCTGAGCCGAGATCAAGACTCAGACGCTCAACCAACTGAGCCACCCAGGCGCCCCTCGCTGTTTTGAATAAAGCTGTAAGCATTCACGTACAGGTCGTTTTGTGGACATGACTTTGATTTCTTTTGGGAAAATCATTAGAACTAGAATGGATGGTCATATAGTCACAGCATGTTTAACTTCTAAGAAGCTGGCACATCATGACTTTCGTGTGGCATATATTTTGTGAATTGATTTGCATCTGTAACTTTTCCAGCGGAGGGGTGGGGGACCTTGCAGATCCTAATTTATTACTAGGCTGCTTGCCTTTCTGTTAGTGAATGGTAAGATTTCTAAATACGTGTTGTTCAACGTTTGCAAATAGTTTTTTCCAGCATGTGGCCGGTTTAATTTTCTTAATGGCCTTAATAGTGTCTTTGAAGAGAAAAGTCTTTTAATTTTGATCAAGTCTACTCTACTCATTTTTGCCATTTACGATTTTGCTTTTCCATGTCCTTTTTAAGACATTTTGTCTCACCCAAGGTTACCAACTGTTTTTCCTGTGTTTGCTTCTAGAAATTCGATAGTTTCTTACGTTTGGTTCTGTATTGCGTTTCTTTTTACTTTCCAAGGCTGTATTTAAATTCATGTCAGTTATTAGCATATAGCGTGGTATTGGTTTCGGGAGTCGAATTTAGTGATTCATCCCCATTCACCCAGTGCTCATCCCGGCAAGTGCTCTCCTTAATGCCCATCCCCCATCTAGCCCAATCCCCTACCCACCTTCTTCCACCCACCCTCAGTTCGTTCTCTTTTGCTAAGAGTCTCTTATGGTTTACCTTCCTCTCTGTTTTTATCTTATTTTATTTTCCTTCTCTTCCCGTGTATTCACCTGTTTTGTTTCTTAAATTCTGCATATGAATGAAATCATACAGTATTTGTTTGTCTCTGACTGACTTATTTTGCTTATCATAATCTAGCTCCATTCACGTTGTTGCAAATGGCAAGATTTCATTCTTTTTGATCGCCTAATAATACTCCATTGTGTGTATTTACCACATCTTCTTTACCCATTCATCAGCCGATGGACATTTTGGGCTCTTTCCATAGTTTGGCTATTGTTGATAGTGCTGCTATAAACACTGGGGTGTGTGTGCCCCTTAGAATCAGTATTTCTTTTTAAATTTTTTTAATGTTTGGTTTTGACAGAGACACAGCATGAGCGGGGGAGGGGCAGAGAGAGAGGGAGACACAGAATCCGAAGCAGGCTCCAGGCTCTGAGCTGTCAGTACAGAGCCCGATGTGGGGCTCAAACCCACAGACCGTGAGATCATGACCTGAGCTGAAGTTGGACGCTCAATCGACTGAGCCACCCAGGAGCCCCAATATGTTGTATGTTCTTAAATAAAATAATGTACAGTTGCTTCTTGAACAACACAAGCTTGAAGTGCATGGGTACACTTATGTGGATAGTTTTCTTTTTTTTTTTTAGTGTTTATTTATTTTAGAGAGAGAGAAAGACAGAGTGTGAGTGGGGAGGGGCAGAGAGAGAGAGGGAGACACAGAATCTGAAGCAGGCTCCAGGCTCTGAGCTGTCAGCACAGAGCCCAATGTGGGCTCAAACTCATGGACCATGAGATTATGACCTGAGCCCAAGTTAGATGCTCAACTGACTGAGCCACCCAGGTGCCCCTCGTTGATATTTTCGATAAATACATTATGGTACTGCAAATATATTTCTTTTTCCTTAGGATTTTCTTAATAGTTTTTCTAGCTTTATTGTAAGAGTACAGAATATGATGCATATAAAATATGTGATAATCTACTGTTTGTTCCTGGTACAGCATCTGATCAGCAGTGAGCTATTAGCAATTAAGTTTGGGGGGGGGTCAAAAGTTATATATGTATTTTCAATTGCGAGGGGCATCGGTGCCCTAGCCGCCATGTTGTTCAAGGGTTCAACTGTAATTTATTCCCAAGTTGGGATAGATGTCATGGTGTCTTCAGAAATTGGGCTATGCACAGGTTTCTGTCTTTTTTTTTTTTAATGAGAAAAGTCTATGTAGAGAAAAAAAATTGACAGTAAAATGAATGTTTTCTCCTTTACAGTTATTTACAGTTTATTAATGAAATTGTTCTGTAGGGTTGAATCTCCTTGGCTCTCCTCCGTCGTTCCAGTCAACGGCACTGTTAGTCATGGGAGAAATCAAGCTCTGCTTTGGGACTCTGTGGTATGGCATGAGATATTTATAGCTCACAGAGATCTTAGAAAGATTAAGCCATTGCTCTGACCTGTAATCCTTTTTAAACATTCAATAAAATTTAGCCAAGTAGGCATATCTACAGTGAACTATGTGGAAGGTCCCACGGACATGATTGGGAAGAAATCCCTTGAAGCCTTGATGCGTTTTCTGCTTCTCATTATATTACAGAGAAGTGAAGTCAACTGAGGAGTTAGGTCGGTCCTGTGACTCCATCCCCAGTCATGGGTCGGGCAGGAAGGACGGAAGGCTGGCACTTGTCCACATGTAATTAGGGTGGCTCCAGGATCAGGTGCCGGATGGGTCTTGGCAACAGACAGGGGGTCACCCCCGGACAGGGGGTCACCCGGCAGGTATGCGGTGGTGGCCGTGTGTGTTTGCGTGTGCAGTGGTAGGGTGGTCTGACCGCATGTGTCCTTGGACCGATGGGAGTGGTTGTTCCTATGCTCTGAGGATTCTTCCTGGTGCCTCATGACCGAATAAGGGCTGTGGGGCATTTGTTGTCTCTGTGAATGAGAGTAGCTTTAGTGTTGGGCACTGTTCATTTTTTACATATGAGCTTTAATGCTGGTCCTGGTCTACATTTGATGCTAGAGGACAGGACTTCTTAGGCACAGGCTGGTGTCTCTTCATGTTCAGTGGCTTTGCCCATCTTACTGAACTGATTCGGCCTCGTCTAGCCCAGTCGGTCCCATGTACCGCCATCAGGTGAGTGTGCCGCTGGCACAGTGTTGGAAGGTGGATTACCTTTGCTGGTCCAGTGATCTGGAAAGGATTGGCTCTTTGGAGCCTGGTCTACCTGGGAAATCTCCAGACCACCGGGTGACAGGTCAGCTTCCTTGAAGCAGCACCATGGACTTTTTGTGTCTGGGGCCAGGCAGGAGTGAAAGGCCATAGCTTTGACCGGCTCCATCAGGTAAGCCGCTGGTACCGTTCACAGTGGGTTAACCCAAGGTGTAGCTGATAGTAGGCAGGTGTCTTTGTATTGTACTTGGGGGGGGGGGTCCTGCATTTGCTCCCGTGGAAGCATGACCTTAGGGCTTGCTGTTTTCAAACATTCAGTGTGAAGTAGCTTGATTTGCTTGTTTCCTCCTTGGTGATCTCTCCCCACCCCAAAGTTAGATGGTTGGTTAGATGCTTCTAAGGTCCCCATCAGCTTTCAGACACATTGCCTGGTTCAGAATGAGCGTCTGCATGTGTAAGAGGAAGAGGGGACAAGAACACACGCGTACACAGTGTTCAAATACGTTTGGCTAAGAAAATATTCTTCCATTCCTCCTTTCTCTTACCTGTCTTGTTTTCCTCCAAGGCTCCCCTACGCCGGCTCTCTGCCCCGAGGGTCGGTGACAAAGAACCCAAGCCTCACGTCCTTCAGTTTGAATCCAGTCCCACTTCGGGGCGGTCCTGAAATCGAGGACCCTGTGAGCAGAGACTTGGGTCGGAAGCTACCAACTGTGTCCTTGGTGCTCGTTCTGCTGGCGTTGAGCCAGAGAGAGCCGCGCTCGACCCAGCAGACCAGCACTGAGCCCTCGCAGGGCTCGCCAGCTTGTCACTCTCGAGTATTTTTATTGCTGGAGCTGAAACTAATCCTTCCTAATGCACTGACCCTTCGACCGTGTCCACATGAGGGGTCACGTTTGGATGAATATTTTTGAATCGTATTTCAGGGAATTCAATGCCGTTAATTCAGTGTTCCTCTTTGTTTCGCAAACGCTTAACACCTACTGTGTGTCAGACACAGAGGAGGCGTGGAGGTGACCGCAAGGCACAAGATCGAGGTAAACAGAGGGAAGAGCAAACGTGTTGGACCTGAGAGAATGGAGGTGCACCCCCAAATAAAGAGAATGTGGTGGAAGAAATAGGACGCGTAGAAAAGCAAGGGTCTTCGCTTTACAGAATAATTATTTTGCTTATGAAAGGAGCCTTCTGTGAGGCCACCCTTAGGCACAGGGCTAGAGAACAGATCGTTGAAAATAGGACCAAAAAAAAGCCCCACAAAGCGTCTGGAAACTTTAGCCTGTAGACACTTCTTAGACACTTTCTTAGAGAATTCAGGCAGCTTGAACTAAAAGAGAAAATACAGCAAGCACACTTGCCAGAAAATACTACGGTAATAGTTCTGTTTCTTTACTTGGCAAAGTCAGCCTGACGTTTCCCTGCAAGGTCTTGGTGAAAATAAGAGGTTGCCTATACCTTTGCCTCAACATCAAAATCATTAAAAACGTAGATAGAAGTCAAGATGATTTTCTTTTTTTTAAAAATTTTTTTTCAACGTTTTTTATTTATTTTTGGGACAGAGAGAGACAGAACATGAATGGGGGAGGGGCAGAGAGAGAGGGAGACACAGAATCGGAAACAGGCTCCAGGCTCCGAGCCATCAGCCCAGAGCCCGACGCGGGGCTCGAACTCACGGACCGCGAGATCGTGACCTGGCTGAAGTCGGACGCTTAACCGACTGCGCCACCCAGGCGCCCCAAGGTGATTTTCTTTAAGTCTTCATTGAATATACCTAAAAAATGAATACAAGCCATAGAGATGTGGAGGCTTTGAAGTCAAAATGCCTGAAATCAAATAATGGGCCCCCCACTCACCGGATGTGTGATCTGGGGCCACTGGTGGCGCCTGTCAGCCTTAGTTCCGTCATCTGTAAAATGGTAGCAGCGATAAAACTACTTCCCAGAGCTGTTACAAGAATCAGCAAGGCGATGCCTGAAAGGCTCTTGAATAAGTGCTCAGCACATAGAGGATTTTCAGGAAACTTCAGTCACTGTTTTTCTTGTTTTTATTTTTCTTACGGTTATGCCCCACAACGTGCAAGGTGTTGGCAGGTGCTCGGACGTGGGACTGGAGCCCGGCAGGTAGGGTTGTCGCAAATACACGTAAGCCAAGACCCAAAGTCAGTGTTTGTGGAAGAAAGACAAGCCGAGCCCCCGCGGTAGGGAGGAGAGGGGAGAAGGGGAAGGACTTCGACCCTGCAGGGTCTCAGAGCACAACCGTTATGGTGGCCAGTCAGCTGTATTAGTCCTCGTGGGTCGCTCCTCTGAGAGACAATAATGAGGAACCCTATCCTGACCGACGGCGTCGCAAACAGGTGCGTTCCTCTCCGGGTTTCCCTGCCGGAATGCAGGGGGAGTCACGAAGGTGCATCGGTAACAGTGCACTCATGCATTTAACACTAATAGTAACAACTAACGTATTTTGTTAAAAACAGCAAGGACTTCAGCTTCAGTGGAAAGATGTCTTAGAAATAAGTTGTCGGTCAAAGTGAAAGGTCTGGTGTTCAGCCAGGTTGGGAGCGCGAGAAACCATTTTCATGCAAAACGGGGAAAATTCTCGGCATTTGCGAAAGTTGAGCTTCTCGGAGGTCATGATGGAGCCCTAAGGACCGCTGTCCAAGAGGAGGGGGTAAGAGGCCGGGGCGGGGGGGTGTCCGTGGGGACTTGCCGTTGTCCAGCAGCTGTGCTTTTGGTGACCTGTGGGGACGGGAGACGGACCCCAGGCAGACCCCTCACCCCTGCCTCCCGAGCCTCTCAACATCCCTGCGCTCCTGTCCAGCCGTCGTGGCTTCTGCTCGTTCTGTCATCACCAGTGCGCCTTAAATGCAGAAACCTTCAAGTTTCCTCTCCCTTTTTCTCCCTGTCCCCGGTTTTCCTTACCACCCAAAGCCCAATGTGGCAGCGGGGGCTTAAGTGGCACCATCATGCTGTCATCACAAAGCTGGACCGCGGCCACACCTTCTTGTGAGGGGTGCTGGGGATGGAGTTGTGGGCGGGGGAGAGGCAAGAGGAGGCCCTGGCGGGTGACAGCCAGCCGTCTCTGCCACCATCGGACTGCCCTTCTCTTAGATGACGTGTAGCACCAACTCCTGGGCCACCACATCCATCTCAGGTATCAGCTCCTCGAGATAAGAGCTGTGACTGGTTTATCTTTGCCTCCCCAGTGCTCGGCATCATTTCTTAACGTGTCATCTTACACACACACACACACACACACACACACACACACACACACACACAGACACACACACACACAGTATACAGGTGAAATTTTGGGCAAGGCATTAGATCTCTGAATGTTATTCCCAGGTTTGTGACTGAGTGTCTTCATTCTTAGGTCAGAGCCTTTTCTCCTTATGTCTCTGGCTACTATCTGATCTGTACGCTAATTTAAGAATTTAAGAGTCTTTATTGTAAAGCACACAGGAAGAACTCTCCGTAGACCCGCATATCTGGGCAACACCTGTGGAAATGAAAGCCAACATTAAGACAGGTGGGAGCACGGGAAGGAGGGGTGTCGCTGCCTTTCAGATCCTGGGGCCCCGAGAAGCAGTCAGACTCCTGGGACATAATGCCACCTCGGGGCACGTGTGACTGTCAGGGCTTCATTCTCCTCTTCCTATGGCAGCAAAATGAACATTCTGGAAGTAGAGATTCCCGTTCCACTGGTTTTGGCATGTGCATTCCTGGATTAGGAAGGAAACCAGTAGGCAAAAGTGAGCGTGCTGACCACACTTGCTATATCCGTTTTGTTCTTTCTTCCACGCATTCCCCCACGAGGCCTTTATGGTTTTAGAATTCGAGCTCTCTGAATGTGAACCTTTTAGGTGTAGCTACGAGTTCTGATCTCATCTTTGGTTCTGTGATGCCCCGCTCTTAAGAGCAAAGCTGTGATCCGTGGCAAGGAAGTTTGGTTACCCCCGGGGTCTCTGTCACCGGTCCCGTGGCCGTGAGGAGTGAACACTGGGTCTGTGCATGCTCAGTGCGACAGGAGTAAGGGCCTGGTTGAAAGTGATCGCTCACTCCTTCCAGCAACTTCCATCGAGCACCTGCTTCCTGCGCTTCCTGTGCCGGGGCAGGAGACATTCAGGCAAGCCTGTCCTGCAGTGCAGACCTGCCTCCAGCATTGTGTCTGTGCACATGGTGTGTCCTCGCCTCCTCTGATGGCAGTAGAAATTCACGTTCCGAGTGCACTGTGCCTTCCCTCGGCCGCGTGGATCTCATGACAGGGCAGGAGCAGGGTGACCCAGGGGAGGCAAGGGGATTGCAGAATGTGTCTAGCTTGTGTCTCTTTGCTCGCTTTCCTGCTCTGTCTCCCTTTCCCCATTTGTGAGTCGCCTTGCAGGGAACGCATCGGCCGACGGTGTTGGGACATCACCCTCTCTGTCCCCAGCTCCACCCACGGAGGGCTGCTTGTGTCCCAGGAAGACTAACGTCACAGCTCCCAGAGGGGTCTAGGGCATCCCCAAGCCAAACGTGTGACCAGTGGCTGTGGGGACATCAGTGTCATCATTCCCAACTTCACAGACCCTCTGCCCACACTTGAGGCCAGAGGGGGAGTGCCCTTGACCTTTACCCCGGGCTGCAGACAGGAAGGGCTGCGGTTTTGTCGTGCCGTTTCTTTAGTTTACGCTTGTGCTCAAGAGACGGCTTTGGCAGGTGTTTGCTACTTCCGGTGGCAAACTGAACATTCCAAAACATTCCACATTCCAGTAGAAGATTGAGCAGAATAGCAAAGAGGAAAGAGACTACGTGACATGTTGGGGAACAAACTAAATGGCTTAGATGTGGCATTTGACAACTTGGGGTGGGTGGAAAAATGAACCTCTCCTCTCGCTCCAAAGTTGGTGAAACTGTGATTGTGGAACAATATATGTTCCTGAAAGTACCTGAGTAGGAAAATCCTTTACTTCCAATCCATGCCTGTCCTTTGAGGAAAAATCTTTGTGGAAGAAGAAAATGAAAGATGTTAACAGGCAGTCTATAACTCTCCCTTCCAGACATCTGAGAAAACACAAAGGTAATTACTAACTTCTCTTTCAAAACAAAACACTCTTGGGACGCCTGGGTGGCTCCTTCGGTTGACTGTCCAACTCTTTGATTTTTTGAAAAATTTTTTTAACGTTTATTTATTTTTGAGACAGAGAGAGAGAGCATGAACAGGGGAGGGGCAGAGAGAGAGGAAGACACAGAATCTGAAACAGGCTCCAGGCTCTGAGCCGTCAGCACAGAGCCCGACGCGGGACTCGAACTCACGGACCGTGAGATCATGACCTGAGCCGAAGTCGGAGGCTCAACCGACCGAGCCACCCAGGCGCCCCCAACTCTTTGATTTTGACTCAGGTTGTGATCTCACAGTTCATGGGGTCGAACCCCATGTCAGGCTCTACATTGAGTATGGAGCCTGCATGGGATTCTCTCTCTTCCTCTGCCCCTCTATCCTGATTACGTGCTCTCACTCTCTCTCGCTCGCTCTCTCTCTCTCTCTCGCTGTCTCAGAAAAACAAAACAACACAATGCAAAACAAGACAAAAACACTCACTACATTGTTTAGAAACTCTCCTTGCACACGTGGTATCTGACCTCTGACCTACCTCCCTTCTGCTGAAACTCAGTCAACCCCTTTCAATCACAGTCCCCGTTGGGAACAGGAAGTACACCCATCTGTCACTCTGTAAAGACATCTTCACGTAAGAATTGCTTTCACATTCATTCCATGCAATCATGCCTTCCTGCGACGTTCTCCAAGCCTCTGGTCTGTTTGTCCAGGTGGAGACACAAGTTATCTTACTGTTTTCTCATGGTCTCCTCCGAACTCCTTCCAAGATCTGTTCATCTTAACTTCTGCAGGGCCCCAAACTGAACATGGACTTTTTAATTAAGATGTGACCCAGCCGGGCATTTGCTCAGATCTTGCAGATCTGAAACTGTGCCCCGAAGGAAAGATTGGGCGGATACAAAGATTTGACCTCCTTGTCTCAGTCCAGACTTGAAAAGAATCAGAGGATTACCCAGGACACAGAACACAGAACCACAGAAATCGTACCGGAGTGGAGTGCTGTCTCTGTCCAGGTCAATGGCATGCCACAACATTAAATTCAGCTTTTAGCAAGAATCATCGGTGAAGTTTTCCTTTCAAATCCTGCAAGCTCTGGGTTTTTTTTTCATGCACAGACAAATTTATCCTAAAGCTTCCATAGAGGATTTAAATTTCAGCTAGAAATATTCCTTATGAGGAAAACCCATCAGGCGGTTTGTAAGTTCCTGGAGCAAACGGCATTATTATTTCGCACTTCTCTTTATCCTGTAGAACACCTTGCACAGAGATGGGTTTATAAAGTTGGTGTTCAAAAGCTTTCTCAAATCGTTTAATTTGAATGAAACTTCAGAAAAAAAGGGGGGAGAAAGATTTACTGCAGTAAGTAAGTAATAAATGCGTTTCTAGTAAAGCCACATGGTTCCAGAGTAAAGTCTGTTTGGTGTGGATTGATTTGTTTAGTATTCCGTAGGTGCAGCTTACTTAGAAAATAAGCATCTTTCTTTTTATCTGTCCAGATGTCATTTATTGTTGGGTAACAGTTGTAATGCACCGATTCCCGATCTTTTCTGCAGAGAAGTGTCTCCTTGGTAAGTACCACATAGAATCAAACAGACCTCGGGGCGCCTGGGTGGCGCAGTCGGTTAAGCGTCCGACTTCAGCCAGGTCACGATCTCGCGGTCCGTGAGTTCGAGCCCCGCGTCGGGCTCTGTGCTGACAGCTCAGAACCTGGAGCCTGTTTCCGATTCTGTGTCTCCCTCTCTCTCTGCCCCTCCCCCGTTCATGCTCTGTCTCACTCTGTCCCAAAAATAAATAAAAAACGTTGGAAAAAAAAATTAAAAAAAAAAAAGAATCAAACAGACCTGGGAAACAATCAAGTTGGACCGACATTTTTCTTTTTTTCTTTGGCTCATGGGAAACTAAACAAAATGTCAACCACATTCTGTTTCCGTTGGGTTTCCTTGCGTTATCTGCTAACCCCAGAGCCTTGACATTGGTGTGGGCACAGCGGCAGGTGGACTGGTGCTTGGTCCCGGGTACTGACCTCCCTTCTCACGGTGGGTTGTCCTGAGGCTCTGTGCCTGGGGAGGACAGGCAGGACTTTGTTCATCTGCCTCCCCTGGTACCATTGTTTTGTTGTCTGATTTAAATACGGAGTTCAGTACGTAGGTGTGTGAGTGCAGCATAAATAATACGGTGTCCTCCTTCAGAGCCAGCGGCCGCCGTCCGGGGAGCCGCCGTGATTTACGAGGAGGGAGGCAGCCTGTGGGGTGCTTTGTCACCAGCCAGTGTGGAGCTGGTCAGAGAGACGGGCTTGGGGGGGTGGGGGGTTGGGGGGAGGGAGGGCAGGAGGCACGAGGAGGGCTGATTGGGGTGCGGGGACCCGAACATTGGAAGTCAGTCCTAAAAAGCACACCGGGAGTCGTTCCGCAGCCGCCCCGTAATTACCCTTTGTCCCTGGAGGATCCCGGGGAGCGAGGGTGGGATTTTCTCAGCGAACTTCATCTTCGGTGGGTGGCTTTTCAGTGAGTCCTTTCCCTTGGTGGAGGAAGGGGGGGGCACGGGAAGGCAATGTGTCAGTGTGAGGGTGGCCAGAAGCCGGTGGCCTGTGCTCCGCCCGCGGCCAGGAGGGCGGGCCACGTTGGAGCTGCGCGGGCGTGATGGTCGTGAGCTGTGCCGACGGGCACGACCACTAGGTCCCTCCTGCTTGCAGCCCATCCGACAGTGGAGACCAGCTTGTCGGGCCTGCCGGTAAGGGAGGGTCTGTGGCTGTGAGTGTGTGTGTGTGTGTGTGTGTGTGTGTGTGTGAACGGGGCAGATGGACAGAATTACCTCCATTCATCTGGACTGAGGATGGGCGTTTGCACTTTGTTTTTAGTGTTCCAAGTTCTGATGTCAGCCAGCCTTTTCCTAACTTGACTGTCACCATGATTGCTGAGGGAGCCAAGGGGGAGAGGGGTCAGGGAGGGGCCCGGGGAGGTGGGAGGAGGACGAGCGGTGACCTCGGTCCGGCTCACTCGTCATCCGTTGTCGGATGGGCAGGTGCAGAGGGGTGGACGTGCTTCTTCCCACGGACGGGACCTCGGGAGACGAGGGGTCAGGAGGACTCCCGCACACGGTCGGGGGGATAAGTGAATCCCAGAAGTGCAGTCTCCACGAGCTCCGAATTACTGTGGACGTCGCATTTTGCTGTTCCCGGCACAGAGCCGAGGAGTCGGTGGAAGGTGTGGCCAGTACGACGCAGGGGCACCAGCCAGGGGGCAGCAGGGCTGGGGACGGTCAGCTGCTCGACTCATTAAACGGGATGTCTTCCCCCGGAAAAACCAAAGCCGCATCTTAACCTGGTGGGAGAGTTGGTGTGTGTGCCCTGATAGGCGTCTCCCCTTCTGGGTCACAGAGATCACCAGCCGGAGGGAGGGGGGCCGGCGACCTGGGGCTGGAAGGGGCTGAATGGACGGAGGTGCCCAGAGCTGGTGAGTATGTACGTGTGAACGCGTGAGCATGTGTGTGAATGGGAGTGAGTGTGAGTGGGTGTGCCTATGGGCGCTCAGGGACAGGAGAATTCCCTTTGTCTCAAATCTTTGTAATCTTGGCCGAGGTTTGGGGATGGTGCCTCCCCTCCAGCGACCGTCCCAGGTGCATCGCCCGCAGAATGACAGAGCCGCGAGCCTCAGAGCAGAGCGGTCAGCCTGCGCACGTTTAGCACATAGTTTCATTTTACTTATTTATTTGGGGGAGGGACTCTTATTAATTTTTTCCAGCCCTTGTGAGATGTAACTGCTGTATAACGTTGGTGTGCGTTTAAGGTGCGTGAGCGATGGCCTGATGGACTTGGGTGTCTTGGGACATGGCGAGCTCTCCGTCACCTCACATCGTCACCATTTCTGTCTTAGCACGTAATTTTAAAACTCACCGAAGAACACGGGAGGAAGGAGTGACTTCCGAGTTTCTTAAGCCTTGGAAAGGTAGGGCCAGGGTCCCGTTTTAGGGTTTTCCGTTATCGGCCGAAAATGGATTCACATTTTGTGTGCGTTCTGGGTTATTGAACTCTCGAGAATGTGTTTGGGCACAAAATGTCAGGATACAGAGCCCACAGGGAATGTGCAACGGTGCCCACAGCAATCGGAGGGATGGTTCCCCAAAGGCTAGAGAAAGAAGCAGGTGTTTGCAGAGCACAGGTACAGAAGAAAAGCCTGCAGCTGACCTATGGCAGGGGACTGTGGTCAGCACCCAGAAGAGGCAGAGCGGGGGGTGGGGGGTGGGGTAGAAAAGAGCCCAAGATTTTGAAAGGCGATGTGGCTCACTGCCTTTTGAGGAGGGCATTGTGACGATTCTTACCTGTCTCTCCCATTAGGGAATCAAATACTTAAATATATTTATTTTAGAGTGATCTTTTTGGTGTTGTTTTATTGAAAACAGTAAAGAAGGGGAACCTGGGTGGTTCAGTCAGTTAAGTATCTAGTTTCGGCTCAGGTCACGATCTCGCGGTTCGTGAGTTCAAGCCCCGCGTCCGGCTCTGTGCTGAGAGCTGGGAGCCTGGAGCCTGCTTCCGATTCTGTGTCTGCTTCTCTCTCTGCCCCTCCCCTGCTCGCACTCTGTCTCTCTCGCTCTTTCAAAAATAAATAAATGTTAAAGAAGTAAAAAGAAAATAACAAACAAAAACCCCTCCAGTTCCTACTTAATTTTTTCTGAATTCAATAGTTTACATTGTTACAAGAAAGTCAACATTCAAGCAAAGCTATAAAAATTCCCCTGTAAATGTTTTTAGTGACTCTTCTAATAAAATAGTTTATTTGTAGTAAAAACATGAATGCAAACCAGTTTTTAAAAGATTTGGCTTTCTGCAGCAGGGATATTTGGTCTTCTTGCCTGGGTTCAGCTAATGTACATTTCCTGAGAGCCTCTGGGCTCTGGCTGTACTTGTGTGTGTGTATTTTGTCCAACCCCATATGTGCTCATTCAGTGCCCAAGGGACGTGTTTTGACAGAGTCCCCATGAGTCGCTCACTGCCCATCAGACAGCAGTCTGTCATGGCCGTGCTGACTCCAGGACTAACTTGTGCTCCAAAAAATTCTCTGTCTCTCTCTCTCTTTTTTTTTTTTTTAAGTTTATTCATTTGAAAGAGAGAAAGCATGAGCAGGGGAAGAGCAGAGAGAGAGAGAGAGAGAGAGAGAATCAATTCTATGTATATGTGTATGCATACGTATATGTGTATGTGTATATGCATAAGTATATATGTACTTGAATATATCAATATCAATATCAGTATATCTATATCATGAATAGGGACATATTCAAATATATATGAACGTGTATGAGAATACACACACACACACACACACACACACACACACACAGAGGGGCTTCAAGAGCATTGATTCAATGAACAGATGAGAGCATGTTGGCGGAGACATTGGCTCCAGCACCAAGATGGCACCTGTCATCTTCCAAACACACCTTTAGGCTGTCAGCCTTCGAGGTTGACGTTGATACTCATTCTGCCTTTACATCACGTCAATAAAAAATACCGCGTGGGAGTGATCTGCCCGGAGCCCGGCAGTCCTTCGGAAAATCTGCCTGCGGGATTCTTCCAGTGCTGTGCCTGACTGACGCGTTCCCTGTGGGGTTCCAGCCTCGGCCACGAATCCCTCGGCAAACCGCAGCCGGCGACCGTCACCCAGGGTTGTACCTTTGGCGATGTGCATGCGCACGCTCCTCTCACTCCCTCTCCCCTGCGTACAAGGGACTTCGTCCCCATGTCTGTGAAAGAGGACGACAGAGGCTGAAAGAGACATTGTGTGAGTCGTTCGCAGACTCAGACCGCCTTCGCGACCTCATCCGTTCATTCCTCCACCTTTACTGGCGGGGGGCTGGTCCTCCTTTCTGTCCCCAAGATCCCTCTGGGGCGGGTTCTAAACCACACTGAAAGCAGATCACAGTTGATAGCCCGTCCTTGTCTGCCGCTCGGCGCATCCCCTGCCTGCACTCAGGACAGGACCTCATGCTCCAGTTCCAGGCGATCTTTGCTGAGGCGTTAACGGTGACTGTTCTAGGAGCTGCTGGGGGGGCTTTGACGTCCAATCAGTTTCTTCCAGTAGGGGATTCTTGAAGATACTTGCATCACGGCTGGTGGGGCAGTGAGCCGACGTAGAATCGTGCTATACAATGCTAGACCTGGAAGGGGCCTCGCACACCTGTATTTCAACTCTTTCCTCTGACAGGTGGGGGTAAAGAGCTCTCTGGGCTGAGTGAGGGGAATTCGAACCCAGACCGTCTCACTACCCCCAGCTCGGTGTATTTCCTACAGCCGCCTGTTCCCCTAAAAGAACAAAGCTCTAATGAGGGAGTACAAAAGTGTGAGTGGTGGTTTTAGGAAGGAAGTCCTTCTCTCAGATCATGCCACATGGTAGCAACTTCTCTGTCAACTCCAGTCACTTTCGATAAAAGTTGAGCTGTAATATTCAAGGAATAATGGGGTGTGTGATAGGACACTGGACTGACGTTCCCCGGGGGCTGGTTTTTAAACCATTTGGGTACCCGACATTAAATTTATTGTTAGCGACTTTAGGGATATCTGACATAACTTCAGTGCCCTGGTGAGTGGAATGTAGGGAGAGCCATCCATCTGGTCGGGAATGACGGTGGCTTTAGACTTGTAGAATATACGGAGCTTGAGAGACTTGCCTGTGCCTTTAATGGTTCCCCAACATCTGCTGGAAGTTGCCCATAAGTCAGTGATTTAAACTTAATTTTTCTGGTACTTGTTTCTTTAAAAACATTTTCTTAAATGTTTATTTTTGAGAGAGAGAGAGAGCAGGGAAGGGGCAGAGAGGGAGGGAGACACAGAATCCGACACAGGCTCTAGGCTCTGAGCTGTCCGCACAGAGCCCGACCCGGGGCTCGAACCCACAAACCGGGAGATCATGACCTGAGCCAAAGTCAGACGCTCAACCGACTGAGCCACCCAGGCGTGCCCTTTTCTTTTTATTAAAAGCTCTCTCCTAAAAAATCTAATTTCAGGGGAATTTTGATTAGTTACGCAGTATTTTTTTTTTCTAAATGAAATACAAGTCAAAAGTGGTATTGACTTCAGGTATGAATTTCATTTTACTTTTTGTAGTGCTTATGAAAAAAATAAAATTTTCCCGTTGCACACTTCTCTTCCCTGCAGAGAATTTCCACTTACCTGTTTTTAGATGATGCTTAGAGGTTTTTAATTTGCCCTAAGCAGGCATTTGGTGCTCTTCAGGTGAAATGTAATTCGGCATTACAGCTGGCTACTTCGAGTCTGCCTTCTCCGTAGGAGATTTCCAGAAGCTATAAAAATAAATCGTCCTTTAAATGTGTAAGTAAAGGCAGGAATCAGTCTGAAGGGGATCTGGGAATCCGAGAATCGGAAGACCCGTGTCTCCGGGTCAGCACGGACAGTGTGACATTTCAGGGTCACCCGGCAGAGGCCAGGGATAGGGCTCTGGGCTTTCTACCAGCCGAGGCAGGGACGGAAGGCCCTTGCTGGTACTGTTGACAGAAATCCTGGGTGGGAGCAAGCCCTCCACTCTCGAGGCATCTCCTTGTTGGTGGGGCCCAAGATGGTGTCTTCGTGGGGTTCTCATTTATTCATTTGTTCGTCTCTTCCTTCCTTCCTTCCCTCCCGCCTGCCTGCCTGCCTGCCTTCCTTCCTTCCTTCCTTCCTTCCTTCCTTCCTTCCCTTCTTCCCTCCCTCCTTCCTTCCTTCCCTCCCCTTCTTCCCTCCTTCCTTCCTTCCCTCCCTCCCTCCCTCCTTCCTTCTCTCCCGCCTGCCTTCCTTCCTTCCTTCCTTCCTTCCTTCCCTTCTTCCCTCCCTCCCTCCCTCCCTCCCTCCCTCCTTCCTTTCCTTCCTTCCTTCCTTTCTTCCCTTCCCTTCCCTTCCCTTCCCTTCCCTTCTTCCCTCCCTCCCTCCTTCCTTTGTTCGTTCCTTCCTTCCTTCCTTTCCGCCCTCCTTCCTTTCCTCCCTTCCTATCTTCCCTCCCTCCCTCCCTCCTTCCTTCCCTCCCTCCCTCCCTCCTTCCTTTCCTTCCTTCCTTCCTTCCTTCCCTCCCTCCCTCCCTCCCTCCCTCCCTCCCTCCCTTCCTTCTTTCCTTCCTTCCTTCCTTCCCTCCCTCCCTCCCTCCTTCCTTCCCTCCCTCCCTCCCTCCTTCCTTTCCTTCCTTCCTTCCTTCCTTCCTTCCTTCCTTCCTTCCTTCCTTCCTTCCAAGAGAAAGAGAGAGGAAGCACAGGCAGGGAAGGGGCAGAGAGGGGCAGAGAGAATCCCAAGCAGGCTCTGCGCTGTGAGGACAGAGCCCAACGTGGGGCTTGAACCCACGGACTCCTCATGACCTGAGCCGAAGTCAAGAATCAGATGCTCCACTGACTGAGCCACCCAGGCGCCCCATCCGTGGGGTTCTTTCCAAAAGGAATGAAGGCAGGGGCAATGTGATACAGTGACTTAGTGGATGTTGTGCTTGATAAGTCCCCCATAGAAAAACGTCACACGGCTTTGCTGTCCATGTGCCACCACCATAATGACATACGGCCATTAAAGTTAATTCAGCAAAGGTTGGGAGCGGAAATAAAAGCACCAGATGGAAGGTGTGGCTTTCTTGGCTCCCACCTCCCTCCCACCTGCCTTCGAGACCCAGACAAAGTGTCACTTCCTCCGGGAAGTCTTCCCAGAGGGACTCAGGCTGCGTGGAGCACTGTCCTGGCAAACCTCCTTGGCACTCGTTCACCAAGCCGTCATTTCCCAGTCCAGGGGGGGGGGGGGGGGGGGGCGTTGACAAAAGCCCCGGGGTCTGTGTCCGCCCAGCAGCTGTCTTCAAGGGCCCGGACTCTGTCGTGTGTTGTCTGGTTCGTTTCCCGGCATGCGGCGGACTCTTGTTTCTGTCGCTGTCGAGGAGTTAACACGTAGCCTGGCTGGGGAGGTGCTGGGACCACAGCTGCCAGGTTTCGGGGGCGCCGTGGGACTCTAGGACCTGAAGCCGTGGGAACTGGCTGCCTGTTTTCACTGCATACGGTATTGCTTTGAAGAGAGGAATTATTTAGGGTGGAAACAATAACGCTCAGTGTTTGGGTATCTTTTAAAATTGTTATTCCTTCCATGTTTTCATTCGCGAACCAATTAGTCTTGTGTCAGAAAGACATAGAGGCACAGAAAGCATGGGGATCCCTAGTCATTCTTCAAGGCTCAATGTCCAGTCTTTTTCTCAGGAAAGTCTCCTCTGGCCACCCGGACAGACCGACGTGGCCCCTCCGCCCCCCAGACGTGGCCTCTGCATCTCCCTTTGGACTCAGCCACTCAGGATTAAGAGAAACCTGCCATCTTCTTGTGCATAAATGTTTTATAGCTGCAGTGTATTATAAATGGTTTTGGGGGGGGGACAGACTAGAAAAAGTACAAACAAGAGTGTGTGTTTTTTGTCTCCAGGCTTAATACTTCAGAGTCATTGTTTGGGCTTTCCTTCCAAGCCTTTGCATAACTTTGAGGTTTTTCAAGTTTTTTTTTTAAATTTTTTTTAACATTTATTTATTTGAGAGGGACAGAGCGTGAGCGGGAGGGGCAGAGAGAGAGAGGGAGACACAGAATCCGAAGCAGGCTCCAGGTTCCGAGCGGTCAGCACAGAGCCCGACGTGGGGCTCGACCTCACGGACCACGAGATCATGACCTGAGCTGAAGTCGGATGCTTAACCGACGGAGCCACCCAGGCGCCCCGAGGTTTTTCAAGTTTTAAATCACCCCCAGTGGATAATTTTTGCAAACGGCCTGCAAACAACCAAAAGTGATTCAGTGCCACAAATAATAAATGAAACATATGGAAAAGGGGTGCTATCCCGATATGAGGCTGGTTTGCAAAAAATGGTTGTCCTGAAAGTAAGGAAACCGGGGTAGCTGCGTAGGCCTCATAAATGCAGAGTCCCTTTTGGAATTGCCTGCAGTGGGAAAATGCCCTCAGCAGGGCAGAAACACCGGAAAAGGCGACAATGTAACTTTCGGGAAGGCCGCGAGCTCGGCGTGAAAGACTGTGCGCCTCTCCCTCTCAGGCCTATCATCACACCGGCTGGTCCCTTCAGTCACACCGAGGACTCCTTCAAGGTGCCTCAATATTGCACTTTTTTCGCTATTAGGTTGCAGGCCACACGCGGTGAAATCTAACTGCACTGCAATTATGTAGCAGTTCTGTGGTCTTCCAAGGCTGGACGGAAGGGAAACTTCACCAAGGACTGAAGCTGCTGCACGGAATATTGACACCCCTGCTTCCGAGTCACCTTCACCTTCGTAGGCTCGCTAATTGCCCCCCACGCCTCCCCCAGGCAAGGCTGGATTGGGGATCGCCGCCCCCTCCCTGGCTTTCCTGCCCCAGTGCTGACTGTGGATGTGCTCATCTGAATAGAACTGAGACCACCCCGGGAACCGTGGTTGGTAGTCTGCCTCGTTTGTAAATATCCATATCCTGGGGCGCCTGGGTGGCTCCCTTGGTTGAGCGTCTGACTTCGGCTCAGGTCATGATCTCACAGCTCGTGAGTTCGAGCACCGTATTGGGATCTGCGCGGACAGCTCGGAGCCTGGAGCCTGCTTCGGATTCTGTGCCTCCCTCTCTCTCTGCCCCTCCCCTGCTTTCGCTCTGTCTCGCTCTCTCAAAAATAAATAAACATTAAAATATTTTTAAAAAAATATCTGTATCCCATTATCTCTGTGTATCTGGGGAATGCATGGATGAGACCTGTCTGCATTGAGAAAAGTTCCCTTGCGTTCATTAGGAACTGTAAAATGCTGACACAGCAGGAAGCTGAGGTGCCCCCTGAGACCCCAAAGTTACCCTGCGCGGTCAATGCCACACGAAATGCTGAGCCTGTCTGCGCCTACGTGCAGCCACGCTGGGAGTCTGCCGTGTCCTCCAAATAGCCTGAGCAGCCCAGCCCTCCTCTGGAGGGAGAACCGGGCACCATGAGTCAGGTTTTCGGCCCCTGGGCTGAGTCGTGTTGTGTCTATGCAGCGACTTTCGCAAACAGCATCATCGCTTTGGGATCGCGGGGCAGAGGATACAGTCACGTCCCTTGGGCTCCTGCTCACCCAGGGCACAAGTGTGCGGAGAAGTTTGCACAGTTTTTAGGTATCGTTACCTCCTGGAGGCCACCTGCCCTGTGTGCACACAGGGTTTGCCCTGCGGTCGGCACAGAAGTCTGGCAGACAGACAGCAAGGTGCTGACTTCCCAGGAGAATAGTTTCTAGTGTCTTGTCCGCTCACACTGCCTGTTCCTCGCCCTCCTGGGTGCTTCCTGGTTTCCTGTTCCTCTAAATCCTTGTAGTGTTTGCTCTTGAAACCTGTCAGTGCTTTGGGTTGGTATTCCCTGAGCACCCACCATGTGCCATGTAATAATGGAAATGGAGTTGGGGCACCTGTGTGGTTCAATCAGTTAAGTGTCCGACTTCAGCTCAGGTCATGATCTCGTGGTTTGTGAGTTCAAGTCCCACATCAGGCTCTGTGCTTATGGCTCAGAGCCTGGAGCCTGCTTCGGATTCTGTGTCTCCCTCTCCCTCTGCCCCTCCCCTGCTCACGCTCTGTCTTTCTCTGTCTCTCAGTAATAAACGTTAATGGGGTGCCTGGGTGGCTCAGTCGGTTGAGTGTTCGACTTCAGCTCAGGTCATGATCTCGTGGTTTGTGAGTTCAAGTCCCACATCAGGCTCTGTGCTTATGGCTCAGAGCCTGGAGCCTGCTTCGGATTCTGTGTCTCCCTCTCCCTCTCTGCACCTCCCCCACTTCCACGCTGTCTCTCTCTGTCTCTCAAAAATAAATAAACATTAAAAACATTAAAAAAGGACACAGAGTAATAATTTTGGGCAATCAACTCCTCACAGGGGGCTTTTTTTCATCGTCAAATTCTATCCTACTTAATTTTACTCTTTAATTTCAGTCTGGTTAGAGAGACAAGATTAAAATGCCTTTTTTTTTTTTTAAAGACTTTCCAAAGGTGGAAAATTTATATTCAGATAGTTGTAAAAATAACTCGGTGACTTTGCTGAGTGATGTTTACGGATGCGTTATGCATTTGGCACTTACAACTTCAGTGGGTGGGGAAGTGGAAAGGTCCTGGACGTGATAATGTTTCCTTTGAGCACAAACGTGTTTTATAATGGTCAGAACCAGGGGGGAAAATTACTGCAGAGCCTAAACGTTGTTTCACTGGCACATAATATTTCGACGTTTTCCTTTCACGTCGAGGGGCTGGGCTGGGATCCCCCCAAAGAGCTGTAAAGCTGAGAGCAGACAGCAGCAAACAGATGGAATTTAGCGCCTTCGTTAATTTCATGCTAATGTGTCGCCGGGGCATCCAGGAAGGCTGTAGTTCTTGTCTGCCAGCGGGAAGAATCAGGGACCCACGGGATGGCTTGTGCTCCTGATGCACAGTTGCCAATGCTTGGATGTTCTGGGCGACGGCCCCTCTGTGCCCGGCCCCGCGTTCTCAAGTGGGGAACCGCGTCCTTTCTGCACGCACAGGGGCCCGGCGCTGGGCCCTTCGCCGAGCCAGGCTGGCTTAATAGCAAGGTCCAGTCTTCATATAGAAAAACTGCGTTTCCTGACCCTGGGAAGCGGTTTTGGCTTCAGCGTTTCTTTGTTAAGAAGGGTCTGCAGTACGAGAGGAGATGTTAACAGTAGCTGCATCTTCCTCGGTGTTAACAATCTGCACTGGGTATGCTTGGGCATGTTTTAATCCACCTGTTACACATAACTCGGCGCCCAGGTACAAGACGGAAGGAGGCGTCGGTGACCCGTCCCCATCACGCAGCCAGTGGGTAGGCCGGGCCATCCGTCCGGGAACCCGGGCACTGAAACACACAGCCACTGTCCCCTGGTGCTCTCGTGAGCTCCTGCCAGACCCAGGGAGCCGATGAGAAAGGAGAAGACAGGCAGATCACAGGGTGGGGCCAGTTTCACGAAGCGTTCCTTTGTGGGTCACCACGGTCTTCCCTTCCCGGGATGCCTGAAAGCTCCGCCCTCCACCTCTGAGCTCTGTCGGTGTCCCCCTCACCTGCTCATGCAGCTCAGCCAGGCTGGACACAGCCTAGCATCACATAACCTGAACATCTTCGTGCACGCTCTGACACAATGCCTTCTTTTTAAAAAAATTTTTTTTAAAGCGTTATTTATTTTTGCGAGAGAGTGCAAGTGCGGGAGGGGCAGAGAGAGAGGGAGACCCAGAATCCGAAGCAGGCTCCAGGCTCCGAGCTGTCAGCACGGAGCCCGACGTGGGGCTTGAACTCACGAACTGTGAGATCGACACACCGTCACTGTTCATCCTAGCTACGTCTTGCTAAAATCCCGTGGGGAGAACGGAACCCAGTGGTGCTCAACTATTAAGCCGTTTCCCCAGACGAAACCGTTGAGGAAGGTCAATAGATAAAACCAGCCCAGCCTAGGGCATCCGTGATGTACCAAGGGCTCTGCAGAGGAAAGGAGAAACGTCAAGAGCGTTTGACGGTCCTCGAGTGGGAGGAGCGCCAAGGTCTCTGCCACTTTGAAACTGCGCTGCCTTTTTTCTGGTAATCAAGACACGGTTAGACGTTCCTACGGGTTGGCCTCCACTTGAGATGTTGTTATAGACCATTAGCAGGCAAAAAAAGAAAAAAACCCTGTATTTGAAATTTTAACATGAAATAAGGGAAGAAAACCCATATGATTTCTTTTAACTCCGCCAGTGGACTAATGCAGGCGCTGACGACGTCTCACTTTCCGGGGCTAATCCAGGCTCTCGGCTGTGCTGCCTGTGGGGGGTCAGGCGTTCTTACAGGTTTTGGGGGATTGTGCAAATGTCGGGTACTCACCATTTACAGATTTCTGCTGTATGTTGTCTCCCAGGGATATGCTTTCCAAGATCCTGCCCGACCAACTTTTAAGATATATTTCTTTTTTTGTTTTTAATTTTTTTAATGTTTTTTTTTTTTTTGAGAGGCAGAGAGAGAGCGCAGGGTGGGGAGGAGCAGAGAGAAGGAGACACAGAATCCGAAGCAGACTCCAGGCTCCGAGCTGTCAGCACAGAGCCCGACGCGGGGCTCGAACCCACAGACTGTGAGATCATGCCCTGAGCTGATGTCGGACGCTCGACCGCCTGAGCCACCCAGACGCCCCATTAAGATACATTTCTAAGTTGATAAAACACTTGAAGAAAAACTGCAGTTTCGATGTAAACTTAGCTGCCTACCAGCAGAGCCAGGTAGATGGGTCTCGGGAGCTAGAGTAAATAATTATGTTTAGCATGCTGTGGGTATCCAGCCCTCCAGTGTCATGGGCGTGTATGAATTCTGGGAAGAAAAGGCCTCGGCTGCTGATGTCCCCAACTAGCTTGCTCCTAACTGTCGTAAGTAGCTGCCTACGTGATAGAACTTGTGGGCCACTGAGAGCCAAGACTCACTCCCAAATATCCCTTTATAGACCCGCAGCCAGCAAGGTCTGCATTGCTCGGCTCTGTGCCTCAACGCCAGATGTTTTCGAAAACACAAGAATTCCTGGAGGTTTGGTTCTGTCTCTTTCGTGCCTGGATGGCACAGCACCGAGGGTGAAGTGGGCATCTGCAGGCGTGGATAGCCTCTGATACTTCGGCACCATGTTTTTGAGTGAGCTCAAATGGGAGAGGGGGTATGGATGGGTCTAGAGGAAGAGAAGAGTTGCTCGTGGAATGGGAGTGGTCACTGGGTGGGAATGGTGTTGGGGAGGATTCTGAGGATTTGTCCACTGGTGGTAGAGGAAGAAATACTGAGGTCGCCCAGCAGCAATGCCCGTCACGAGCGTGTGAGGGAGGAGTGATGCCCTGCGTGTTTCTAGGGGCCGTCTCCGCTTTAGAGTTTGGGGGCACCAGCAGGCAGCGGAAACCAGACCTCAGCCCAGAGTAGAAAGCGTGACGGGGTGGGTTCGACCGAGAGAGTTGGCCACAGACCTTCACAGGGACAAGTACGGGTGCCTAGAAAACTCCACGCCCGCTCCTGTCCCAGTTCTGCCCCGGTCTGTCGTTATCTTTCTGTTCTGAACATGTCAGGATCGTTTTCCTTGTGGCTTTTCAGCCTTGAATTCAGATTAAAACAGGACATTTAGAGGGAAAAAAGAATGAAGCATCACTTTTCAGACAGGTTTTCAAGAAAGGAGAAAAGGGCTTTGGTTATTTTTCGAGACCTGCGAAAGGTTAGGTTATGACCAAAGACAAAGGTGAGGTTGGTGTTGCCTTTACGTGAACTGTGTTACTCGGTTCTTCTCTGGGGTTGGTGTCTCCATTGATTCGGGTGAACCACAAAAACCCCTTGGTAAGCAGTCTGCCGGCTGTGGAATCGCATTCAAAATACGTTACTTGCGTCTTACAAGTCTTTGCTAATGTGTATGTTCCAGATAACACGATTGAAAGGAAAAAAAAAATTAAATCTGTGTGGAGACTCCGGGGATCTGAGTTTTAAACAAAGGAGCATGCTTTAAGAGGGAAATCAGTGCTGTTAGTTTAGCCATGCTTAAAATTAGTAGGCGTTTGACAAAAGCTGAGCTTGTCAGATGCTACCCTGACACAAAATCCTGTCCGTTTGGGGGATGCGTTTCCTGGGTGTATCAGGTAGTGCTGTTTAAGCACCCCAGAAACTCAGCGGGCTTAACACAACAGCCATGTAGTTAGGAAAAATCATGTGTCTGGTCTTGGCTGATCTTGGCTGGGCTTGGTCAGCTGTATGTCGGCTGCTTGGCTGGCTCTGCTCTAGACCGAGCCCGCCACGGATGTCTTAGCGGGGACAGCCCTGCTCCATATGTGTCCCTTTCTCTTCCTCCTGCACCCGGGGGGCCTGGTCTTTGCATATAGATGAGACAGAAATGCAAGAAAGCGAGGGCTGTAGGCAAGCTCTCCTGACGTGTAGGCTCAGAACAGCCCCACGGTCACTTCCCTCCTTCTGTTGCTCTGAGCAAGTTCCGTGGCTGAAGGGATGGAAAAATAGGTTCCATTCACTTTGCGGAAGGAACTCCAGTGTCACACGGATTATGGGTAAAGGAAGCATGAAGAACTGAGCCCGTTAGTGCAATTTACTGCAGTTAGACCGGTCTTGAGATCTCACGGATGCTATTAACAGCCTGTCCAGACCCAGAATGTGCCCATCCTGGGCACATGAGGGTGGTAGTTGCATAACGGTGGGGGGATTGTCATGGTCAGCTTTTACCCTCACTTTCAGTGTTGTTTTTTATAGGCTTGTTGGAGTTTAGAGCCCTGGACTGGTATGAAGAAATGCGGTTCTTGGAACTTTTTTCTGTCCATGGTTAATACATCAATCCAGTGTTTACCAGATGGCTACTGGATGAGAAGCATGTGCTATGTCTTGGCTCAGGGAGATGAAGTGGGAAAAGGACTGACATCTACCACGTGGCCATCTCAGGTCAAGAACTGGGGTAGGAACTTTGAAATCTCCAAGCTAAATGTGACAGGCATTTTAATGGAGAGATCCTACAGACAGCCCCTGACTTAAGATGACTTGACTTATAAATTTTGGGCTTTGAATGGTACAAAAGTGATACCCATTCAACAGAAAGCCTACGTGGAATTTTGAATCTGGGTCTTTCCCCGGGGCTAGCGACAGGAGACGCAGTCCTCCTCTGTGATGCCAGGCAGTGGCCGCAGCTCCCAGTAGCCACGCGATCACGAGAGTCAACCGCCGATGTGTTGACGACCATCTACACCCACAGAGCCATTTCGTCTGTCACTTTCAGTATGGCGTTCCATTCATTATAGGAGATGTTCGATGCTTTATTGTAAAATAGGCTTGTGTTAGGTGATTTTGCCCAACTATAAGCCAATGTGAGTGTTCTGAGCACATTCAAGGTGGGCTCAGCTAAGCTGTGATGTTCCTAGTAGGTTAGGTGTATGAAATGCATATTCGACCCAACCGTATTTTCAACCTTGTATGGGTTTATTGGGATGTAACCCCATTGTTAGTGAGGACGATCTGTCCATGCATTCTTGTAGGGTCAGTTCAGGCATATGTCCAAAGTGTGAAGATTTCTTGGGGCCATTGATGACGAAGAAAGAGGATTAGGTTTTGGGGGTTGAGGTTTGAGTGCGAAAAATAAAAATACGTACATAGAGGTTTCCTGTGGCTTTGGTGGTGGCTACAGTTTTGGTATGTAGAAAACAATGATAGATGGTAGTCCTGCAAACTCTGAACTGATTTTCAAAGAATGTTTGTGTGTGGAGTTTAAAGCCACAAAGATTGCCTTTAGAAAGCAAGAGAAGCCATTCCCTCCCCCTCTATATGAGATTATCTGGAATTTTCCATTCAGCTTTGGAGAGCTCAGGACTGTGGTTTATAGGAAGAATTTTCCATGACTTTCTGTAGGTTCAGAATGTTGCAGCTTTGCTTATCGGGCACACATATAGAACTAAAGCGTGAGTAAGCTGCATTTCTCTGGAGGTGTGCTCTCCACACGTTTGTCTCCTGCGGCAGCTGTTAATGGTTTTAAAGAGGGTCGTTACGGTCTGTCGTGTCAAAAGATGTCATTTCCTTCTGCCTTTTTCTTTGTGCTCATGCTTTTGAAAATGAGGGTACAATCAGACCTGAAAAAAATAGAACTTTGTGTCATGACCTACAAAAAGCAGTGTTGGCATGATACAAATTCTACTCTGCAGCGTGTATGTCGGCAAATAACTGGAGGAAGTTGAGGTTATCTGAAGAGGGCTGTTTTTCAGACCCCATCTTGGAGGTCTTTCAGCACAATTCTCACCCCAAGAAAGTAGCTAATTTGATTTGACTCTGGTGTAGCTCTGCTCTACCCTCGAGGGATCGTCTGACCTGGCGGCCAGTGCCGCCTGAGAGGAGCCAGCTCCGTCCAGGGGGCCCAGCACCTGGCTGGGGTGGGCATGGGGGGCACACTCCAGCCAGTGTTCCCTTTCTACTGGGAGCAGAATGGATGAAGGCAAAATATTTGGTCCGTGTGGTCAGACCCTGGGATCTGATTTTTGATTCTCTTTATTTTTAATTAAAAAATTTTTTTTAATTTAAATTTTAGTTAATATACAGTGTTAATAATTGGTTTCAGAAGTCGGATGCAGTGATTCATCGCTTACATACAACACCCAGTGCTCATCCCAACAAGCGCGCTCCTTAATGCCCATCCCCCATCTAGCCCATCCCCCACTGACCTCCCTCCATCAACCCGCAGTTCGTTTCCTATTGTTGAATCTCTTGTGGTTTGATTCCCCTTCTTCTCTTCTCCTCACTTCCCATATGTTCATCCGTTTTGGTTCTTAAATTCCACGTGTGCGTGAAATCAGCTACTCTGGAGAGCAGTATGGAGGTTCCTCAAAAAACTAAAAATATCACTCCCCTACGACCCAGCAATTACACTACCAGGTATTTACCCAAAGGGTACAAAAATGCTGATTCAAAAGGGCACATGCACCCCAGTGTTTATAGCAGTGCTAGCAACAATAGCCAAATGATGGAGAGAGCCCAATGTCCATTGACTAAGGAGCGGATAAAGATGCGGTATGTGTATACAGTGGAATGTTACTCAACCATCAAAAAGAATGACATCTTGCCATTTGCAATGATGTGGATACAGCTAGATAGTATTATGCTAAGCGAGATAAGTCAGCCAGAGAAAGACAGACATCGTCTGATTTCACTCATATGTGGATCATCTTTAAATGGAAGGAAGAATGTGAAGTCATTAACATTAATTAACTGCTCACCGAGGATTCAGTTTGGGGCCTGGGAGACCCTACAAAGAGGCAGGAAGAGTGGAACCGAAGGGAGGAAGCTCCAGGGGCCATGGCAGGGGAGCCCAGACAGAGCCGCTGATGCTCAAGAGGCTGGACCTGGCGGCTGGCTGTCCTATCAGGAAAGGCTGGGTTTGGCTGGAGCTGTGGCCTGCACGTCTGGGGAGGATGAGGGGGGCAGTGGCAGGTTTCCCTGGGACTTGCACTTCATCGGCAGTTGGAAAGGCACTCTGCCTTCCAGAGCTGGCGTCCCTGGAAATACAGCAGGTGTCTGCCATTCACTAGCCTGCCCTCAACCAGTGCTTTATAGGCACTGTGCTCACCGAAGAGATTGTTTCCTACTAGCCTTAGCTCAGTAGAGTGGGCAGCACTGGAGGCTTGGGGTCTCAGATGGGGTTGGTCATGGGTGGGACATGTGGAACTGCAGACCTGGAGGAGGCCGGGCCCCGGGGAGAACCTGACAAAGTCCGGTCTGAGGGGCTGGCACCAAGGGGCCCCACCGGTGAGTGAGGCACAATGACAGGGAACATGGTTTGCAGGAAGTAGGAGCGTCTGTACCACCCGTGGTTCTGAAATAAATTAACAACTAACAGTAGGTGTTTTACCTCAATGCTGAACGGAACCCAACATGTTGGGGTTCTAGGTTTTATGGCATCTAGTTAGTCAGTATGGGTCCTACCTGTGGGCCTCGGGACGGTCTTTGCTGTATGGAAAGATGAAATTAAGCGGCTGGAGGCAGAAATAGGTTTTATCCCAGGTTCTGTTATCAGCGGTTCTTTCCAGTCCTTTCTGAATGTCCACAGGTGCGCTCTAGTGCTAAATTCAGCTACCTTTGAAACCACACACAAAAAGGGCTCAACCAGTGATGGTCTCTCCCCCCAGCAAAGCCAGGGATTACATAATTCCACCTGTGGGACAGGCTCTGCAGCCATGTGGCCAGAATTAAAATCCAGTTCCACCACAAACAGCAGGGGGACGTTGTCCAAGTGAATTAACCTCTCTGTGCTTCAGTCCTTCGCCGGCAAATGGAGGCCATAGTTGCACCTTGTACCTTGTCCATCGTGGGGGTTTGCTGTGGACAGGAAATCCACGAGGGTGCCTAAGAGAGCACTTGGCTATGGGAAGCCCTCAGTGGTTGTTTGCTGTGGTTTGTTAAGGGTCACCCCACACATAATCAGAGAGGTAGTTTTGAATTACCCTGGTTGGCCTTGCTGACTATTTGGTGCAGGGAACAGAAGTGTGGGGCAACTTGGCTTTTCTGGACAGGTGATGCCCCCCCCCCCCGAAGGGTCCAGGGTTTTTAGTCTCATTGCTGTCCACCTGAGAAGACACTCAGCTCTTCCTGAACTGCTGCAGATTAGGGATGACTCAGAGTCCCATCATCCTGGGCGTCAGGGACTCGGGGTGGTGAGTATCGCCCAGGGCGGTGAGCTGGGGTGCCTCCCAGAGGAGCTAGGGACCTGGAGGGAGTTCCACTTGACAGTTGCCCATTCACCCCACCTTTCACCTTTCTGCTCGGATGGACAAGATATTTGGTCTGCTTGTAGAACAACCCCACATTCACACCTGCGTATGAGACATTGCCTTTGCTCCTCCCACTTCTAGAATGATTTCATATTTATGACAGTGACTTTCGCTGCCTGCTGTGCCTCCAGGTCACCCCCAGAGCATTTAGAATGTGCACACTGAGGTCCCAACTTTGAGAAGTGCTCCAGTGGGGCCTCCGAGAAAATTCAGGCATCAGCATTTTAGAAGATTCCTCAGATGAGCGGCCAGGGATACTAACCTCTTTGCTCTTACAACAGACTTGTGAGAGAGAATTGGACCCATTGTCCAATGGGGACCATTGTCCCCATTTTATGGATGAGGAAACCAGTACTTAGCAGTTAAGAGCTGTCTGAGGGCACATAATTAGTTGGTGTACTTGCTCGGGGCCATTGCAGCTCCTTTCTGTAGCCAACACTTCCTAATCTCAGTGGCTTAACCCAGCGGGTATTTCTTAGGGCATAGTCACCTGCCAACGGGTCACTCTCTGTATTCTCTGAGGAGGCTCTCAGTCTTTCCTTCTTCTGTTCATGACCCTTTCCTCCCCTCTGTGGTTGCACATCTCAGGGTCCTTCAATCCCAGGAGTGTGGACCGAAGATAGATAGGGTCATGCTTCCGCAGGCCAGCACCATGGCCAGCTCCACAGTCCGCTTCTGCTGGCCAGACCTCAGGCACGCAGCCCCTAGTGTAGGTGGGTGTTCCTGTGTGTTGATGAGGAAACAACCCAGTCTGGCGGACATGTGGAGTCGTTTCCACCACTACTAATGACCTTAAGGCAATGAGAACTAAGCAGTGAGAATCTTCTTTACGTGGAGCCTAAGCTCTCACTGACATTTTATTTTACATTGTCTCGTTCAAGTAGGTGGCCATTTATCTCCATTACTAAGATCTCCATTTTTAAGGATGAAATCTCAGAGATTCAGAAAATTCCGGTGACTTGCAGAAGGCCATCGTCCCAAGAAAGGAGGGAGCTGGCTGCCCACATTCACCTCCCAGCGCTATGTCTGGGGTGATTTGGCCAGACAGCACTCGCCGCCCGTGGGGCTAGGGGCTAAAACAAAGTTGGGGCCGAAGCTCAGGCTTCTGGACTGCCATCTGAGTGCACTTTCCCCACGACATGGGGTGAGCTTGCTGTGTTTCCGTATGGATGGTGGATTTAGGATTAAGCAAGTCTTCACTGACCAGAGGGGGAGAAAACAATTGAGGAGATTTTGCTGGAAGGTTTTGTTGCTGTTGCCAAGTACAAATACAGAATGTTTCTACTTCCTTTAAATCTGCTTGTGCCTCTCCTTGGGCGCCTTGTCTCTAAAAGCCGTGTCACAGAAGATTCCATCTTTCCCAGATCAGCAGCCGCAGGAAGTGCAATTATTAGGGATATTATTTATAAGGCACAAGAGGACTTCTGCATAGCAGCCACCTCCCAGAGGAAATAAGCTTCCACTGGCTGTTTTCTCCTCAACACGGAGCAGGTAAATCTCCAGACAGCGTTTGCCCCCACTCCAAATTAGCAAGGAGTGGAAACCAATAGCCTGAGGAGGGTTTCTCTTACTAAGCTGCATTTCTCTTCACTTGAGATGCCTCTCCCTGATGGTCATGTTTGTTCAGGTTGAGTCCAGCTGAAGCCCGTTCCCCCGGGAGCCGAGAAAGGCCTGCACAACAGGCAGCCACCGCCTGCCAGGAGCATATGGTCGGAAGGCATCTATCTCAGCAGCTCCAGCCTGACCAGCCAGTGCAGGGCTTTGAACTGTGAGCTCATCCTCCACGGAAGACAAATGGGGTTTAGCCGACACTCACCTTGGCCTGGTGACCTGTGGACATTGAGGCTCCAGGAGAATGCCACAGGCTCCCAGTGTTGTATATGAGTCATCCTGACCCTTAGGTCTGGCTGCACGGGAGGGACCCCACAGTCTTGCCTGCTGCTGCTCAGATGGAAAGCCGGGACCCTGAGCCCTCCCAAGGAGTCGTGTTCTTTCTCTCTTACGCCCGGCCACAGCTCACTTTCGATAATTACATGCCAGCTCATTAATTCCTCTACCCTCTCAGATGGAAAAGACACTGCGCGTCTCTCCTGCCCTGCTGGGCCCTGAGCCCTCACAGCATGGTGCAGCTGTCCTGCCTCACCCCAGAGGGGCTGGCGCTTTCTCACCCCGCACGGCCTCCCAACCATGAAAAGATCTGAGGACGCAGCTAGCGTGAGCACACAAACATGGAAAGCGTGTACACCATGTTCTCCGATGCCATACAGAACTAGGATGTTCTCGTCGGGCCATTTTATCTGGCTCGCCTGAATTGCATAAGGAAGGTGACACCCCTCTGGCCTCAGGTCGCAGGGGAAGACACACCTAAGAGGTAGACATGAGACGAGGTGTGTTGCCTGTGCTGTCTGGACCAGCCAGGAGGGGGTTGGGGGTTGGTGGATGACAGAAGAGGAATCATCCCCTTTTCCTTCCAAGCTTTGTGTCGTGTTTGGTTTTTCCAGCCCCGAGACCGCCCTGCCTCTGAAGAGGTCTGTCCAACTTCGCTTGAGCAGCACTGGCTCTTTGCCTTTAGTCAGAAGCCTCTAAATAAAGACTGCAGATCAGCTCAACTTCTCCTCCAAGGTCTGGTGTTGCTTCTGACACCTTTTGGAAACGGAATGCGGCCGACCAGCCTCAGCAAACAGCGTGTGCTACTCTCAACTGAGCCACCTGGAGGGCGGAGTAGAGACATCCAGCCGAAGCTCGGGGGCGGGGGGGCCCTGGTGCGGAGCAGCAGCAAACAGAGCCCAGAAGACTCCTCCCCCACGCCCACTCTTCCGGGATCATGAAATTATGGAAGTCTGAGCCAAACTCATCAATTAAACCAGAATCATTTATTTATCATTATATCTCCTGCCTGCTGCCTCCAATGATTTCTCATGAATTAATGAGCCAATGTACCTGCATATCAATATCTTGTTTTGTTTTAGCAGGACTAGATGTTCTTCTCAATGTCTGTCTGGTTTTCTGTTTTATCGATCCAGGTAGCAACTAAAGAATGAACCATGGAATGGATTCTTTCTTTAATTCTTTTTCTTTTTTAAATGGGCTTTTATTTTTATCGGTGATGAATGAAAGGGAGGTTGGCTTGGGGACATTTAGACTGAGGTCACCGAAGTGGCCCAGAGTTTGGAAGTTTTTATGAAACCCGCTGTGCAGTTGGATTGAAACGGTGCTAAGAACAAGCTTCCGTGCCAGCCTTGTGGCCAAGTCCATTTGGTTGCTGGCACAAAACTCGAGAAGGATGGTATTTGGTTTTGTTTATTTGGCATTTTGAATGCTGGTACATGTGGCTCCCAGCCCAACCGGAAGTGGTCAGAACTGGAAATAGCAACTTCAGTAGCAGAAGAGTGGAGTCACCGGAGCATGACAGCACCTGCACGAGGTCCCCAGAGGGCCACCGAGAGCGCTTGCTGAGTGTGTGTGGTGCCTCTGGTTGGCACAGTCCCTTGGGCCCCAAGAGCCCCTCCCGCCCTTCCCCCCCAGAGAAGAAAGCCCTGACAAAGAACTCCCTTGATCCAGCTCAGTTCCCCAGGGCTTGCAGCCTGCATCACAGAAGTTCCACTTGGCAGGCGGGGCAGTGGTGGGGCCCGTGACTGTCCTACTTTCTAGCAATGACAAATGAACGCACAGAGCCTCACATCTGACGCTAATGAGAGCTCCTCTCTGGAGCTGGTGTTTTCATCAGGGGCCCCCACTGCTTGATTTGTAGTGTTTTGGACAAACACCCTGAGCGCTGTCTCTGGATCATTCCATAGCGAGGTAGGTGGTGGAAATCGAAGCTCATCTCAATAGGGAGTGAAAGAAAAGGGATCGTTTGCAAGTCAGCTGTGAGACCTCAAAAAAATAAACCTCAGCTCATGTGCACTTTAAGAACTCAGAAACGATAAGAATTGTATTTTTCTTTTCCCTAAGAAAATTCTGTCTGGGGCAAAAGATGTCTGACTTTATGTATTATCATTTCTACCCAAAGTATTCGCTCTCGCTTAAGGCAAATATTTGTTTGGAAGCGGCGGTTGGTGACGGTAGCCAAGATCATCCAACAAAAAAGCCGGTTTTTAAACAAAATGGTATTCCCTAAGGGTGAATCTGAACAATTTGCCAAATGCATTCTGAGATTGTAACGGAAAGCCTGGCGTGGGAAGGACCTGAGCGGTGATGTCCCTGCCCCGCGTTTCAGAGGAGGAAGGTGAGGTGCCAGAAAGCCACACCCCTTCCGTTAGCAGGAGAGCTGGACGGCCGGTGGGCAGTGTTCTCCCGCCAGCATTTCGGGATGGAGCGATGGAAGGAATTACAATAGTGGCAGAAACAGCCACTGACAAGGCAGATGTTATTGTCTCCATTTTACAGGTGGTAAAACTCAGGCTCGGGAATGTTGAGTCGCCTTTCTGGCATCGTAGAGAAGAGAGTGTGGGACCTGGGCTGGTGCCACTGGAGATCCAGTGCCCTTGTTCTTTTCCCATTATAGGAAAGTCCTTTCCACTGTCTTGGAAACAAAACCAAACAAAACAGGAAGCCTTCTTCCAAATAACCTAATGATCAAAAACCTATCAAAAATAGCCAGAGTATGGAGAGAGCCCAGATGTCCATCAACTGATGAATGGATAAAGAAGATGTGGTATTTACGCACAATGGAACAGTACTTGTCCATCAAAAAGAGTGACATCTTGCCAATTGCAACACCGTGGATGGAACTAGAGTGTATTACACAAAGTGAAATAACTCAGTCACAGAAAGACAGGTATATGATTTCAATTCCAAGTCATATGTGGAATTTAAGAAACAGATGAATGTAAGTGAAGGGAAAGAAAAATAAGATAAAAACAGAGGGAAGCAAACTGTAAGAGACCCTTAAATACCGAGAACAGACTGAGGGTTGCTGCAGCAGGTGGGGTTGGGGGATGGGCTAAACAGGTGACGGGCACTAAGGAGGACACGTGTTGGAATGAGCCCTGGGTGTCGTATGTAAGGGACGAATCACAGGCTTCTACTCCTGAAACCGGTATTATGCTGTGTGTTAACTGACTTGAATTTAAATCAATAAATTAAAACTAAAACCTAAATGTAAGAGCTAAAACTGTTAAACCCTTAGAAGAAAACAGGCATGCATTGCCTGTAAAATAGACCCAAATGGAAATTCTAGACCTCAAAAGTACAATGTCTGAGAAGAAAAACAAATTGTTAAATGTGATGTTGGTTTAGGCAACGATCTCTTAGATGTGGCCCTGAGAACACAACAGACGAAGAAGTAGATGAACTGCACTTTGTTGAAATTAAAAGCTAGTATATCCACGAACGCCTCAAGGACTTGGAACCACGGCACGTGGAGCAGGAGGACATTTTGGCACATCGTGTATCTGACAGGAGACTCGTATCTAGAACACGTGAAGAATGCTATAATTCAATAATAAAAGGTAAATAACCCCATTAAAAAGAGGCATGTATTTTGCAGACCTCTTTTTTTAATCATCGAACAGTCTATCATCACTGTTGCAAAGTTCCTGCCGTGCTATTCCATCCGCCACCTGTCTCCCCATCTTGCTCGCCATCTCTTGGTCTGTTTCGGTGAGATTATTCATCTCCTTGTCCTCTGGATGTGTAATAACATTTTTTTATTTACTTAGAGAGATGGAGAGAGCATGGGAGGGGCAGAGAGAGGAAGAGAGAACTGTGAGATCATGACTTGAGCCAAAATCAAGAGTCGGACGGACACTCAGCCGACTGAGCCACCCAGGCGCCCTGGGATGTGTAATAGCTTTTCATAGAATGTCACACACTGTGGATTGTATGTCGTTGAGAATTTGAATTGAAACTTTAAAGAGTTTGAGTTTTGTTCTGGGACGCAGTTAATATCCTGGCTGCTCCGTTCTATCCTGTTGAAGCTCGTTGTCTGGCTTGGTGGTGGGAGTCAAGATCCAAGGTCAGGTCACCACCCCCCACGCACTCTGGCTACTCGAGCAGACTCACCAGTGCAGCCACTGCTGTGCCTTGATCTCCACTTCTCTGTGCTGCGGGTGGGACAGTGACCCTCTCTGTGGACTCCTCTTGCAGGAGTTCGAGCTTGCCTGGTCCTGCCCCTTCTCTCAAGGGCACAGCCCCACCCTGTCTGTAATCGAATCCCTGAAAGCTTTTGTTTTATGCATTTTGTCCAGTTTTATGATTCCTTCTTAGTGGAGGGTGAATCTGAGGACTCACTTGTATATGATGACCAGAGCCACTGGTGTCTCCTACGTTATTAGAAAAAATTGTTTCTGATGTTTATTTATTTGTGAGAGAAGGGGGAGGGGCAGAGAGAGTGGGAGACACAAGATCCAAAGCAGGCTCTAGGCTCTGAGCTGTCAGCACAGAGCCTGATGCCGGGCTTGAACTCACAAGCTGTGAGATCATGACCTGAGCCAAAGTTGGAGGTTCGGCCGACTGAGCCACCCAGGCTCCCCTCTCCTACCTTATTTTTAATCACTCTGTTTTATATGTATTGACGTGCTTTGCGATGTTTGAATTCAAATGGGAAGAAATTCAAGAGAAAGAAATTAACAAACCTTTTAGTGTTGAATATTCCTTAGACAAGCCTTAGGTTTACTTAAACAAATTTAGGTCTTTTTATTTTGTTTAGAAATTAAAAATTGGGTGTGGGGCACCTGGGTGGCTCAGCCGGTTAGGTGTCTGACTCTTGATTTCAGCTCAGGTCATGATCTCACAGTTCATGGGAAGGACTCCCGCATTGGGCTCTGTGCTGATGGCTCAGAGCCTGCTTGGGATTCTCTCTCTACCTCTCTCTCTGCCCCTCCCCTGCTCTCTCTCTCAAAATAAATAAATAAACATTAAAAAAAAAAAAGAAATGAAAATTTAGGTGAAACCAAATTCAGTAAGGGATATCTGTTTGAGTTACCCTCAGATGATTCTACTAGATGAGACGGCAGTGCTCAGGAAAACGTTGTCAAATTCTTATATAGTAGATGCAAAAAGCTAGAGGTCAGCTTCCACTTGTGATAGGATCGCACATGGAAACGACTTAGGACACATGCTGTTGTCTGTATCGTCTCGCTTCGGGAATGCTGCTCTGTGCTCCTTCTGGCTTCCTGCCTTGATTGGCATGTAATCTGCCTAGCTCCCTGTGCTCCGAGAATTCACTCAGACTGTACTAGGGGTACAACGTGAGCTCTTTTCCAAGCCCTATCGAGTATCTCCAGTCTTCTGGCTTTAAACGGGGAAGTCTGTCTGAGGCTCAGTCTGGGCTAGTCCAGGTGTGAGGGAAGAGAGGTTCAGAGCCATCCACCTGCGGGTCCCCTTCACCTTCTGGAAGCCCTCATCTCTCCGCTCGCTCCCCATCATTTTTCTCAGGCTCACTCTGGCCTGGGCACCCCACCCGCATCAGTCCAGGGAGGGGTTCATGACTGCAGCTGGTTTAGTATGTTTTGGGAGGTTATCGCTAGAGTAAGGAGAACCCAACACAGCAGGGGTCTCGGTCAGTCTACCTCAAAGCGAGGACTGTGGGAATTTCTGAGCCCGCACAAAAGGGCTGAGAGGTAGGGGCTCATCTTCTTCCGGTGTGTCCCCCTTGCCTTTTATTTGATGTTCCCATCTGGTGCGAGCTTCAGGACAGCCTTGTCTGTGGCTCTGTGCTATTTCACTCCCTCACTGCTCCAGTCAAAATAATGCACGAGCTGGCTGTTCTGGTTCCGTTTTCCAGTTCCTTGCACCCTCTTACTATACATCCCTCCGTGGGCTAAAAGTGAAGCCTCCTTTCCGACTTTGCCTGTGTCTGAAGCAACAGTTCTGGTCTGGAAGGAACCCGGACGAAGTGGTCGTTAATGATCCCCCCTCGAAGGTCAGACCACCCAATTCATAATCTTGTAACACCTGGATATTTGTAAAACTCATTCCTTACGAGGCTCGGGATGTGACGTGGGGGATGATCCAAGTTTCGTTCAGCACTTGAACTTCGATAAATGAAGTTGTGGAGAAACTGTTTCCCCATCGACATACCTGCTTCGGTGGAATGAGAAAGTAAGATGTACCTGAGTGTTGGTTATTTGGCTCAAACGCAATGCAGTCTGGGGGTTGTGGATGCCACAGTCTCCTCTGCCCTCAACATCGTTTCTGCCCTCACCTTATTTGGCTTTTCAGCAGTGCTTGACGTAGGTGACCTCCATCTTGGAACCTTCTCTTGTGGTTTGTTTCTTTTCTTGCACTGGCCACTCCTTTTTGATTTCCTTGATTGAGCCCATATCCTCTGTCCAGCCTCTTCACGGTGAAATACCATAGTGTCCAAGCTCTCCCTTCTCTTTCCGGGTGTCTCTCATTCCCAGATGAGCTCATCCCAGTCCACGGTCTTACAGACCACGTATGTGGCGATGATCCCCATTTGTGTCTCTGCAGGCTTGTCCTCACATTGACGTCCAAACTCAGTTTTCAGAACGCCCATCTGACCGCCCCACTTACAGTCCTCACTCAGTTAAGATGAAACTCCGCACCCACACAGCCTATCGAAACTGTATCTTTACCATAGTGTCCCATCTCGGTGGCACGGCCAGCTGCCAGTTGCTCAGATCAAACACCTTGGAGCTGTTATTCATTCCTCTTTTCCCTCACGTTCTATGTAATCCATTTGTGAAGTCCTACCAACCCCATCTTCAAGTACCCTCAGTCACTCATCATTCCCACTCCACTGCCACCACAGTAGTCCTAGCCACCATCGTCCCCCTCTGGGGTTCCTGGAGTCACTCCCAAAAGGTCCCCCTGCTTCCCTCCACCTCTCCCATAATCCCCTTCTTCACAAGGACCCAGAGTGGTCCTTTTACAGTGTGAATCAGATCAGATGACTTTGACTCGCCCGCTTTTGTGGTTCCCCTCGGCACAGCACAGCCTGAAGCCCCTCACCAGGACCCACAGAGGTGTGTACCCTGTTTCTCTGGCCGCATAAGATCCCGCTCCCCTGAACTCTCTTTCCGCCAGCCATATTGGCCCACTCTCTATTCCTCAAACGTGCCAAGTTCGTTTCTGCATTAGACCCTTTATCTCTGTTGTTTCCTCTGCCTGGAATGCTCAGTACAGGTCTTCATGTGGCTGTGTCCTTTCCATAGTGCGAGCCAACCCAAATGTCCCCTCCTCGGGAGAGACTTTTACCCACTGCTCTACATAGACCCTGGCCCCACCCCCCAGTCACACTATTTCCTCGTTCTGTTTCATTTTCCTACACATTTCTACACATTTCTACACATGAGTCACTATTAAGACATTAAACAAAGAAATAGATTCGCATTTCGCTTTCCACAGTAGAGAAGGGCCTTGTCTATTGTTTTCTGCTGTTATCTCCAATGCGCTCAACAGATATTTTTGAAGTCAACACTATATAAATTATAAACATTTGAACATTGAGTTTTGAAAGCATGTTTGTTTGTCTCAGCGATGCCAAGAAACTGGCGTGCATGGTAATGAAACATCTGAATTAAGAATCAGGAGGCTTGGCCCCTGGCCAGAGTGTTGACGTTGCCTCAGGTGACTCTTAGCTTCCGTTGGCTCATATGTTTGATACTCGTGATATCTCCTTTGTCTTCCTCATGGGGTTAGCGAGATCGCATGAAATAAGGCATCGGGGGGGCGCCTGGGTGGCGCAGTCGGTTAAGCGTCCGACTTCAGCCAGGTCACGATCTCGCGGTCCGTGAGTTCGAGCCCCGCGTCAGGCTCTGGGCTGATGGCTCAGAGCCTGGAGCCTGTTTCCGATTCTGTGTCTCCTTCTCTCTCTGCCCCTCCCCCGTTCATGCTCTGTCTCTCTCTGTCCCAAAAATAAATAAACGTTGAAATAAGGCATCGGTAGACACACACGGAATCGTGACGCACCGCGCACACGTTAGGTTTTTGTTTGTCGCACATTAAAATAGCCGCTTGAAACGTTTTCTTTGGCAGCGTGTAGAAAGAACAAGGTGAAGTGCACGTGACTGAGACTGTTCAAGAAATGCCTGATCTTCATGGCCGTAGCTTTACCATGCACACCCATAGGACCAGCCGGGCACCCCGTGCTGGGGGTGGTGGCCAAAGCAGGGTGATTTGCACCCACCACACCCATCGAGATGCTACCACCGGCCGTTCCCTGTCCTGCTGTCCCCTTAGAGATGGCTTCCTTTTGGGATTGACCATGGACGTCTGTGTTGCCCATTGCAGTACCCGCAGAGCCCTCCACAGCACGTGGCACCTGCTAGATGTTCTGCAAGGGACAGGGGGAACGGGTGCTGGTGGAAGAAATGGCACCCCAGCCCCGGAAAGGGTCAAGAGTGAACACCACCGCCCACACTTGCCCGTTTGGTGGTATTTCATCCACTCCACAGCTAGTCTCAAAATCGCAGGCTTATTTTTTTCGTGAATGAGTGGAAGCCAACTCTTTGTGGAATCTGAGAACAGGCAGCCGCCCCAGTGGCTGGAGAAGAAAGAACGGTTCACAAGCTTTCTGAGCTCACAGCCTGGCCGGTCTGGGCTTCTCAGTAGAGTGGTTGCCATGACATTGCATCACTCGTGCCGGAGGGGAACCTTCCAGGCAGTTCCCGTGCTAAGGGCACAGGGTGACTGTGATCGTTTCTTGCTCTTCATACTCAGAGGAAATCAAGGGGAACTTACACTCATTAAAAGCCGGCCGAGCACATTTGCACAAGGGGAATGCGGGTCCAGGCGGCTTCCTGTGGATCAGCCTGTCTCCCGCAGGTGAGGCCCAGAGCCCGTCCTGCGCCTGTTTGTTCTTAATTAAGAGGGATCCTTGGGGGACGAGAGAAGGTTCATAACGGCACCCACCACCGCCCTCTCGCCGCTGCTTTGACACCCCTTCCCCGGACCTGCAGCGTCTCGCACCGGCCCTCGGCCCTCAAAGCGAGCGCGAAGGCGGAGACACGGCAAGAGGCAAGACAGATACGATGCACGGTGAGAACGATCGCAGGAGATTCTAACGCACATGAAGAACGCAAGCCTCCATCATGTTTGTTGTGTAGGATGCCAATGCTTAATGTTGATCGTTGGCAAAGGGAAGCGGCTGCCCCCCGCTGTTGGCACCTCGTGCCTTCCGGCTGCAAACCTGAGGCGGGTCGCGGTTCCTCACAGGCCCCGTTTAAGAGTTTACCTTTTTCAAGTTTAATTTTGCGAATACTGTGATGTTTAGAAGAGGGAAACAGACATCCTGTGCGAAGTCAGTCTTTCCCCATTGTTTCCACCCCTATCCAATATTTACTTGCCTCGGCCATTTTATTTTCCTTCCTCTTTGTCCTTCCTCTGCTTCTTCTCCCCGTCCTCCCCCTCCCCCTTCTCTCCCTCCCCCTCCTTCCTCTCCTCCTCCCTCTCCTCTCTCCCCCTCCCCCTCCTCCTCCCTCTCTTCTCTCCCCCTCCCCCTCCCCCTCCCTCTCTTCTCTCCCCCTCCCCCTCCCCCTCCCCCTCCTCCCCCTCCCCCTCCCCCTCCCCCTCCTCCTCCCTCTCCTCCCCCTCCCCCTCCTCCTCCCTTTCCTCCCTCTCCCCCTCCCCCTCCTCCTCCCTCTCTTCTCTCCCCCTCCCCCTCCTCCTCCTCCCCCTCCTCCTCCCCCTCCTCCTCCCCCTCCCCCTCCTCCCTCTCCTCCCCCTCCCCCTCTTCCTCCCTTTCCTCCCTCTCCTCCCCCTCCCCCTCCTCCTCCTCCCCCTCCTCCTCCCCCTCCCCCTCCTCCCTCTCCTCCCCCTCCCCCTCTTCCTCCCTTTCCTCCCTCTCCTCCCCCTCCCCCTCCTCCTCCCCTGTTCCTCCTCCCCCACTTCCCCCTCTTATCCCTTTCTCCTCCCCCCTCCTCCCCTCTTCTTCCTCTCCCTCCTCCCCCTCTTCTCCCTTCCTCCTCCCCCTCCTCACCCTAACCCTCTTTCCTCTCCTCCTCCCCTCCTCCCTCTTCATCCCCCCTCCTCTCTCATCTCCATCCTCCCTTTTCTCCTCCCTCTTCTCCCTCCTCTCCCTCCCTCCTCCTCCCCTCCCCCTCCCCCATCCTCCCCCTCTTCCCCTCCGCCGCCTCTCCCTCCTCCCCCTCTTCTCCCTTCTCCTTCTCCTCCTCTCTCCCCCTCCCCCTCCTCCTCCCTCTCCTCCCCCTCCCCCTCCCCCTCCTTCTCCTCCCCCTCCCCCCCTCCTCCCCTGTTCCTCCTCCCCCTCTTCCCCCTCTTATCCCTTTCTCCTCCCCCCTCCTACCCTCTTCCTCCTCTCCCTCCTCCCCCTCTTCTACCTTCCTCCTCCCCCTCCTCACCCTAACCCTCTTTCCTCTCCTCCTCCCCTCCTCCCTCTCCATCCCCCCCTCCTCCCTCATCTCCATCCTCCCCTTCCTCCTCCCTCCTCTCCCTCCTCTCCCTCCTCTCCCTCCCTCCTCCTCCCCTCCCCCATCCTCCCCCTCTTCCCCTCCTCCTCCTCTCCCTCCTCCCCCTCTTCTCCCTTCTCCTTCTCTTCCTCCTCCCCCTCCCCTTCCTCCTCCCTCTCCTCTCCCTCCCCCTTCTCTCCCTCCCCCTCCTTCCTCTCCTCCTCCCCCTCCTTTCTCTCCCTCCCCCTCCTCCTCCTGTGTTCCTCCTCCCCATCTTCCCCCTCTTATCCCTTTCTCCTCCCCCCTCCTCCCCTCTTCCTCCTCTCCCCCCTCCCCCTCTTCTCCCTTCTCCTTCTCCTCCTCTCTCCCCCTCCCCCTCCTCCTCCCTCTCTTCTCTCCCCCTCCCCCTCCTCCTCCCTCTCCTCCCCCTCCCCCTCCTCCTCCCTTTCCTCCCCCTCCTCCTCCCCCTGTTCCTCCTCCCCCTCTTCCCCCTCTTATCCCTTTCTCCTCCCCCTCCTCCCCTCTTCCTCCTCTCCCTCCTCCCCCTCTTCTCCCTTCCTCCTCCCCCTCCTCTCCCTAACCCTCTTTCCTCCCCTCCTCCCTCTCCATCCCCCCTCCTCCCTCATCTCCATCCTCCCCTTCCTCCTCCCTCCTCCCCCTCCTCTCCCTCCCTCCTCCTCCCCTCCCCCTCCCCCATCCTCCCCCTCTTCCTCTTCCCCTCCTCCTCCTCTCCCTCCTCCCCCTCTTCTCCCTTCTCCTCCTCCTCCTCCTCCTCCTCCTCCTCCTGCTCTCCTTCTCCTTCTTTTCCTTCCTCTTCCTCTCCTCCTCCTTCTTCTAACTTAATTTTCAACACTGGGCTTCATATTTAACACATACAGTGTAACTGGCTTCAGTAGCAAATCATTTTTTTTCTCCAGTGATATTTGATGACACGGCCAATAGCACATAGAAAGCAGCCACATTGTTTTTCAGATCCCCTCTTCGGTGAACGTGCTCATTAAAGAATCGTATCAAGAGGAAGCACTTCTATAATGTGATTGTCTCCAAATTCTGAGGCTGGTGTTCCTATCGGTTCAGTAACAGCTTACAAATAGTGACTCAAAATTAGTTCTTCACAGCTTATAGTTTTTCCCCTCTTCATAAAACCTTTATTGAACAACTGTTGCCAATAATAATAGACGACAGTCTGTTAAATCCAGTCTTCCTAGACAAAATGGGTCTTCCTCTAGGTCACAGAAAGTCTCTTTCAGGGAGCTTATACGGAGGTCCTGGTGGCCTTCAGTTGCTCTCGTTTCTGCAGGAACCACTCCCACTGTGGAGTCTGGGCGACCACATGGGATCCCACCCCAGGCCGTTCGTAGGATGTGTGAACGGTCCATCTGCGTTTCTCCTGTGGATCACTCGCCGAACTGGCATGCCCAGGGTTCACATGAAGCTGTATGACGTTTTAGGCAGGCACGCACACACACGTCTTACTCTTTCTTTCTTTCTTTTTTTTTTTAACTTTTTTTAAAAAATATGAAATCTATTATCAAATTGGTTTCCATACAACACCCAGTGCTCGTCCCAACAGGTGCCCTCCTCAATGCCCATCACCCACCCTCCCCTCCCTCCCACCCCCCATCAACCCTCAGTTTATTCTCAGTGTTTAAGAGTCTCTTACGGTTGGCCTCCTTCCCTCTCTGTAACTTTTTTTTTTTTTTTTGGACATCTTACTCTTTCAAACACCCGCTTTGTTTGGTTTGCATTCTGAATTCTCCATCTCTGTGTTTTCAGTTGTTTTCTTCAGCTACCAAATGCCACGGAGTGTCTCCGTGGCAGGTTAGTGGAAGACCTCCGACTGCTGTGAAGGTACCGGTGAGGAGCGGGAAGCAGAAGAAGAAGGCGAGAGAGAGGCAGAGAGGAGCAAGAGAGTAAATAGGCTGATCGATGACTTTGAGCCCTTGTGGATCTCCACATCTCGACCTCCACGTTGCACGTAGCTGTCGAGAACATGAAAAGATTAGCCTGAAAGTGTGCATGTGGTTAGAGTCCGAGTGGGGACTCATCTGAGTTCTGATGCAGAGCGTTTCTCCCAGCTGGCCAGCGTCTCCGCACCATTCACTTCGTGCGTTCAGCGTTTCAGGGACGATTCGTTTGGCGCTGACTTTTCTCCCATGCGGGGGTCAAGCCTCTGAACGCTGCGAGGGGATTTACATCGTCGCTGAGCCCAGTGAGCTCGGATTCTCACCGTGGAGGTCACTGTCAGCCCACAGATGGGCCCGGAGGCTGCCAGCCAGCACGTGGGGCGAGAGCAGAAGCAAAGAGAGGAGTGTGTGAGGACCCAGGGACGGCTGGGGAGAAGCAGGAGGTGACGACAAGGCCCCTGAGAGAGGGTAGACCTGAGGGAGGAACAGGCACAAGAGTCCGCAGCCGACCGAGCAGGCGGCAGACGTGCGGGAGGCACTGCCCACTGCCCGGGGTGCAGAGTGGGGAGGGCGGGAACCCCGAACGGAGACTGGCATGAGGGTGATGGGCGAGGGCACGAAGTCCCAGAGCGAGCCTGGGATCCGAGAACTGGAGGAGTCAGGGAGCCGTAAATACGTTTCGCAGCATTTCCTTTGACTCGGTCACCACGAGCCCCCCGAGCCTGGGGAGCAGTGGCCTCTGAGTGCTGCGTGGCTCCGGAGCCCGGCGCGCCCCGGAGGGGTGACCCGGGGAGAAGCCTGTCCATGTCGCAAATAGCAGCATCTCCGTTCCTTCCTTCTGCCCCCGCCTCACGCAGCTCCTGCTAAGTCAGGTGCAATCAGGAGAGGCCCCGAGAAGCCTCGCGGGAGGATAGGGAGGATGGGGAGGACGAGGAGTGCTTCCTGACGCTCCTCCAACCTTCATGCATCTTCACGTGACCATGTGGGAGACACCAGGAGTCCCGGAAGCAGGGCTGGCCCCGACGTATGGGGCTGGGGCTGGTGACACGAGATTTGGAGGGGCTGCTGTCTCCTTCCTCCCAAGGGGTTGGACAGAGTCTGGGGTGGGCCGGCCCCTTCGCCTCACTCTTTCCTTTTGAGAGGCAATTAAACGTTTACGTGCAAATGCATATGTAAAGTGCTCTGCACATTTAGAATCAGGCTCCTCTCCTGACCCAGATCACGGGCCCTAAGCCTCTCTATTCCGTTTATCTCTGGCTGCATAAACGACGAGCCTCGTACGTAGCTATTGTAAATAATTATTTTACTGTTTTTTAAATAATTGTAGGGGTGCGTGTTTCCGGCACTGCTTGCACGGGCAGTTCTCTTCCATGTGGCGTCCCCGGAGGTCCCTTGGTGGTGCCCCCAGTGTCCTCCCTCCCAGGTGCCTCCGCAGGGATGGCTGGAAGCCAGGCCCGGGTGGTCACCGCAGCACGTGGTTGGGTCCTCGTGCATGGTGGCTCGGGTCCCCCTGAAACCGTCTGCCTACGGTCTCAGGCAGGAGCTGCAAGGCTCTTCCTGGACCAGCCTTGGAGGTCGAGAGCGACGTGGGCTGCATTCTGCTGCTTCAGCAGATAGTTAAGGCCAGCTCAGACTTCAAGGGAGAGGTATTAGACCCTACCTCTCAAGGGGAGGAGTCTCGGAGCCACCAAAGGTTCCCGCCAGCACTCTTGACAGGTGGGTAAAGATGAGCAGGGTTGGAGCATGGGTGCGGAAGGTGGCGGAAGACGTCGAGCAGGGGAGGCCGTGATGACGATAGTGCCACTTGCGTTTTATTTTGCGTGGAGACAAAAATAATGAGTTATCACAACATCGGCCACCAGACCTGTTCTTAGTAAGAGGAAGCACTTTCTTTAGAAAGATGAATTTGAAGAGTTGCTTGAACGTGGGAAGTAAGACACGGAGGACCCAAGCTACACAGAAATGGTGATGCCATGCTGGGTGGGAAGGGGAGGGGGCGATATTTGTGTGGCCTTGGAGAGGCCAGGAGACAGGAGGAAATAGAAGACGCGTGGGCTGCCCTGAGCCCTCCCTCCTCAAATGTTAAGCCAGGTCTTGTAGGCTAACAGTGGCTTCGTAGGAGTGTCGTCCATGTGTATGTGCGGGGCACGAGGTTGAGGAAGAGGCCGAAGGTCGTATCTGACCCTGGGCAAAGAGACAGGAGTGGAAAGAGTTGCTCCCCAGGGATGACGGACACACCCTCCCGGATTCAGAGACATCGCAGCGAGGGTTTTGGACTTCCCCCAGGAAAGACAGCTTGTCTCAATCAGAAGTCACAGGGTAGGGAGATCCCGACGACCATCTGGCTCGAGTGTGGTTTATGGTGTTGACAGCTGTCTGCTTCTCAGCTTCTGACCAAGAGTCGGCCCGGGACCAGTTCCCTTACCCTTCCGGGGGGAGGAGCCTCTTAAAGCCAAGGCGCTAGATAATGGTCCCGATCATAAACCGGGATTCCCTTTGGCTCCCCTGCACAGTGGGCTAATCTCTGTCTCACTTAAGGCTCAGGACTCCATGAGTGGACCTTTAGAGATTCCAGGATACCTAGAGTGGATTTCGCCAGTCCTGGCTCTGTGACAGCAAAGGCACACGCTTACCCTTGGCACCTGTGAAAACTTGGTTCACTTCCACTAGGAGTTGTGGCCCCAGCTCTGGCACTAGCTAGTTACGGGACCTGATGCAGGAGGAGTGGTGCCTCCGGGATCAGGTCTGGAGACGGCTCTGCACACGCAGGTGCACACACATGCGTGCACACGTGCAGGCGCACAGGGACACAAGTGCACACGCACACACACAAAGACACGCGTGCACACACGTACACACACAGATGCACACTGCTCCAATCTGCGTTTCACAAATCATAGTAAAAGGGCATGCTTTTTCATGACCGTTTTGCATCACAAAAGCTTATAGGTCTTTGCCCTGTGGCTTGACGGATTGGTACATTTGAAACATCGTCTTTGTATTTGTTAACAACAGGTTGTGATACCGGGAAGATTTACCCTCCTCCCACTGTATTTTATATTGTTTTCACCACTTAAAAATGGAGAACATGATTATAAGATATTTGCCTCTGTTAAGAATATATCCATGGGGCACCTGAGTGCCTCAGTCGGTTGAGCGTCCGACTTCGGCTCAGGTCATGATCTCGTGGTTCGTGAGTTCGAGCCCCGCGTCGGGCTCTGTGCTGACGGCTCAGAGCCTGGAGCCTGCTTCGGATTCTGTGTCTCCCTCTCTCTCTGACCCTCCCCCGCTCATGCTCTATCTCTCTCTCTCTCAAAAATTAATAAACATTAAAAATTACATCAAAACATTTGACATCTTACCTGTCTGATTTTAGGTTGAGTTCTGCTACTGTTAAATGCTTCCCTGTGACCTTTGGTATTCTGATTGTTCTGGGAGTTTCTGCTTATAGTCACTCCATCTGCCAGGAAAGAAAGCTGTATACCAGGCTGCATAATTTCCTCCTCAGCTATAAAGTATTTAAAAAAAAAAAAGTATGGTGGAGAAGGAGTTAGGGAGAAAACACAGCATTTATCGTTTGAATTAAAGACCAAACCTGGCAAAGAGTCCAGCTGTCAGTCCATGAACAGCGTGCGTTGTTGGACGCCCAATTCAGAGAATTTGAAGAGTTGATATATTTATACGTGAGCATCAACAGCACCCAAACCACTTTCCTGTGCATTATTTTTCTTGTCACCCACAAATCATGTTGCAAAAAGATTGATGGTAATTGAATAAATTGCCGGGCGTACTTAAAGACCGGGCTTGTTGGAGAGAGAACAGATTTATTAGGTGATCGATTTCATTTTTTCCTTTTCTGCCAGTGCTTCCTTCCAAACATAGGCAACTAGAAAAAAACAGGCTGAGGTCTTCAGGGGATGGCTCAGAGAGGGGATGTAACATTAGGGAAAACGCTGAACTGGAAATCGGACTCCTGGGTATAGATTCACTACCGGCTCTCTCTGGTTTACATAATTTCTGAAATCCCTCCTGGCTCGTACATTTTATGGTTTCCCAACGTGATCCTTGTTTAGAGGTTCGTCGGCTGAGTCTTACCTATATGATTATGCTGTCTTCACACGTGGAGTCCCGACAGCTGGACTTCTGCCCCTGTGAGTTTCAGATCTTCTGGATGCTCCCCTTTTCAGTCTCCTACTTCCATTCTCTTACCTGGCCAGGACCAAAGTCTTCGTGAGATGCTACACACCGATATTTTGTAATACCAACATTTCTAACCTGTAGTTCTGTGGCAAGAACCGGGGTCCTCTGGCTAAAACTGTCACCCAAGAGCTCTGTGTGGACTAAGCCACAGGTCAGGACTTGAGGATCCTTGCCTTCCCGTGGGGTCGAAAACCCTATCACCCACAAGCTTGCCTGATTCCCAAAGTCATGATTTTGGGGAGAGGGGTGAGCATTGAAGCATTGGTCCTAGGATGCCTCTTTTATTTTTCTTTCTCTTTTTTTCTTTTTAAATTTACTGTCTAGTTGGCTAACATACAGTGTATACAGTGTGCCCTTGGTTTCGGGGATAGATTCCCATGATTCATCGCTTACATACAACACGCAGTGCTCATCCCAAGTGCCCTCCTCAATGCACATCACCCATTTTCCCCTCTCCCCTGCCCCCACCCCATCAACCCTCAATTTGTTCTCTATATTTAAGAGTCTCTCTTATGGGTTTGCCTCCCTCTCTGTTTGAAACTATTTTTTCCCCTTCCCTCCCCCATGGTCTTCTGTTAAGTTTCTCAAATTCCACATATGAGAAAGAACATATGATATCTTTCTATGACCAACTTATTTCACTTAGCATAACACCCTCCAGTGCCATCCACGTAGTTGCAAATGGCAGGATTTCATTCTTTCTTATTGCCGAGTAGTATTCCATTGTATATATAAACCACCTCTTCTTTATCCACTCATCAACTGATGGACGTTTGGGCTCTTTCGATGATCTGGCTCTTGTTGAAAATGCTGCTTTAAAGTAGGAAGCCCCTTTTTAAAAATGTTCATACCATGAGCAGTGACCATTGAGTTATCGGTAACGTTTTATGCTAACCAGGTGCCCTGATTATTTTCTCTTCCTTTATGCTTTACAACTGAGAACGGATGGTAGCAAGTGAAAGTCTAGAGGTGAAGAATAAATGTAGCTCAGAAGCCAGGAAAAGGCCACACTGAGTGTGTGCGGTCTGGTGGGTGGGGAGAGAAGTGAGGAGGGTAGTCGAGGGGTAGGGGGATACCCTAGGAGGAGGAGTTGGGATGCTGCTGAACATGGTGTCCTTCACTAAAGTCTGGCAGTGTGGACTTAACCAGAGTCTCCTTCCATCCTGGAGCGCCATTGTGTTTATCTACGCAGCCCTCCCCCTGTCGACTGTGACAGTGACCCAAAGTCCTGCCTGGTTCTGAGCATGGCCACCCCTTCCTTAACACTTTAAACCTTTCCGTCTCTTGCACACTTATTGTTTCCAGTGCACGTTGTGACACATTCGAAGGCCATGAAATGTAGCGGGACAAGACGAACTTAGAACAATAAAATATAACACAAAAACAACACCCATGCACAGTAGCTAGTAGAGGAACAGTTAGGTTGTGGAACCCTGTCTGTTACATGTGGATTTAGCATATGTTTCCTGCGTTGCTATTTAAATGGATTGCATGTGATAGATTTCAGTCGCTAAAGTTTGACAACTTTGGAGCCTTTTTTTGAGTGTGGAAAGGAAGAGGGATGACAACCCAGCAGGCCTGAGTTACTCAAACCATGCACGTTCCTTGGGAAGACCTGTTTTCAGGACTGGCCCTGGCAGGCTCCTGGGAAATGGGCTCCCAGCTCATGGAACATTCTGCCCCGTAGGAGTGTTTCTGTTACCGGGGACCTTGCGCCACATGGTACCGGTTCGATCAGTTGGGTTATCCCAACAGTGTGATCGATGGTGGCAGCCTGAGTTTGCTTTGGGGGAGTCTGAAGGGTTGAAGTGAGTCATGTAGGGGTTACGTGCCTATGTCCCTAACCCCCAATAAACACACTGGACACCGAGGCTTAGGTGAGCTCCCTTGGTTGGCAACATGGTTTCTGGAAGAATTCAATGTGTCCACGAGACTTCACTAGCAAAGGACACTTGGAAGCTGACACCTGGACTCTGGCTCATGTGCCCCTGGACTCTGCCTCATGTGCCTTTTATTTTTTCTGACTTTAATCTGTATCCTTTGGCCGCAATAAGTCATAATTGTGAATATATGGGCTTTTCCGAGTCCTGTGAATCCTAGTGACTCATCAAGCCTTAGGGTGGTCTCAGGGACCCCCCACTTAGATGCAGAGATAGGAACTGAGAAATTAATGGAGCTTACCGGAACACACACACACACACACACACACCAAGGTTGAGCCTGAAATACGACTAGACCATGGGGTATCAGGCTGCAGTGGAGGGTCCACACTAAATGACTCCCTTTTTAAGTGAGATGGTGGGAAGAAATGGCCTTTTCTCTGTTTCTGACAACAGTGGTTTTTGGACACTTGTTCAAGTGCCATCGGTGGGTTTCACTAGGCAAGAGCAATAGAAACCAAATATTTTACCCTGTTTCTTTTTTTAATTTTTAATTTTTTTGATGTTTATTTTTGAGACAGAGTGAGAGAGAGAGCGGGAGCAGGGGAGGGGCAGAGGGAGCAGGAAACAGAATGCAAAGCAGGCTCCAGGCTCTGAGCCATCAGCACAGAGCCCGATGCAGGGCTCAAACTCATGAATTGCTAGATCATGACCTGAGCCAAAGTCGGAAGCTTAACAGACTCAACTACCCAGCCCCTACCCTGTCTCAGTTTCAATCAAGGGAGACAGTGGCACAAACGTGGTGTAAAACATTAGGGCTTATTCTGAACTTTATCTTCAAAGGTACTTCTGACTTTTCCAAGATCTTTCAGTTGGGTCTCTTCTGTCCGTTAAATATGGACCTCAGTGATGCTTAATGTTTTAAATTATTTCTAATTATGGTACATTGTAAACCAATGAGATTACCTCTGCTGAGTCCACGTGAATGAAAAATCAATATGAAATTCAAAAAGGAGGCATGAAAAGAAAGTTTAACAACCACCTCCCTCCATTCCCCATGTCCTAGTGGGGCTTGCTCATAGCTTTCCTTGTTTTGTTTGGAAAGATAGTACCGAGAGGTTCGTAGTAGAAGCTTTGGAATGTAATTATGACGAGGGAGTTCGAAAGGAAGTTAAACACAGCACGATTACTTTAAAAATCAAGGATGTAATGCCGCGTCTTTGCAAATAATCTCTCCCATACTGCCAGCTCATTTCCCATCAGGAGGTAGAGAAGAATTTTTGAGAACTATTAGCTAATAACAGTGTCTGAATCTTTATGGACACCTTTACTTTTTCTACACATCGTCATGTATTGGCAACTTCCTCGATTCTCCCAGGTTTTATGTGTCGTCGTAATCAGTTTCCAATGATACCTGGCTTGAGAATTACTGTGCCCCCACATGGTGCATTCTGGGAGCCTCGGGTTGTCCCGGGGCTGAGGGCAGGTGAAGGGAGAGACCACCAGTGGGTTCCCTCCCTCCCCCATCCACCAAAGTAGCCCAGTTTCTGTAAGAACAATGGAGGCATCTGCTGGTGTGCGAGGGGTCCCGAGATGGGACCTTAGTTCTTTATGGGACACTCTGCTCCCAAAGAATCCATCCTGCTCCAAGAAAGCTTTGACTTTTCACCTTTTCTCGGCCATCAGTGACTTCCTCTTGTGCATGCGGTGCTAACTTCCTTAGGTTTTGAGCAGTTGACTGTAGCCCTTGCCATAGTGTGATCCGAAGAGGTAACACCTGCCTGTAAATGTTCACATGCTCTGATCTTTCCTGACCGTAAAGCTTGTCAACTCTGAGATTTCCTCCTCTAAATCTACATTCAACACATTTTACTCTTGAATCCTAAGAAGCATCTCTCAATCCTGCATTTTTATAGACCTCAATCTAAATATTTGGTCTCACCAGTCTCCTTTTATCCATCTTCAACCTTTTCCTTTTTTTTTTTTTTCTGAAACCCAATGAAATTTCTTTCCCCGCACCACCCTCCTTATTGGAAAGGCTATACGTGTGGATGATTTTGTGCCTCTGTCTTTTTTCTCAGAGTACAAATGATTCTATACATATCACCTGTCACCCTCCCAGCCATATGCCTTTCAGTCGGAGGAAAAATAACTTCCATATTTCACTTATTAAGCACAAATCCCTGCATATTGACAATATTTTCTCCTCTTAAACAGTGTCTGGAATCTCAAACTCCTGACCTGGATACTGTGTACGCTTCCGTTTTCTGTCCCCCTCGCTCTTATTTCCAGGGGGAACCGGGTCTGTGCTTTCACTAGACAATCCGCGATGCCTCGTTTAGCTCTTGTATTTCGGGGCGTTGCACCTGTGTTTCCAGTTAAGTTGTGCTCTCCCCCTGCAGCAGCGCGATTTGGTCCTCTGAAGCCTGCCTGTGAAGTTTGGTCCCCAGTGCTCTGCCTGCCCCTCCCTGGCCGGGCTCTCGGCCTCCTCCCCTGGGCTGGCTCCCCTTGCTCCCAGCCTGGCTGCTGGCAGAGGCCCTGGACTCTGCTCTCTCTCTGTCTCCGTCTCCCCCTGGCCCTTGCTCACCTGGGCAGATGGCTTTTCCCGTCTTCGTCTCATCAAGGTGCTAAATTCTTCGTTCCCTGTCCCCCAGAAGCACCCTCTCCCGGCCTCCTCCTCACACGAAGCTCTAGCGAATTTGTCTCCATCTCTTGAACTCCCACGTGGTGCGTGTTTCTTTCCGTGGTTCTTCCTGCGCCCTGGACGTGAGGGCAGCTGTCCACCTGCCTCGTCTCTTCGCGGTGGGCGGCCTGGGTTTTGTCCGATGGGACAGGGCTGTGCAGCCCACACGTGCAGCAGGTGCAATGCCTCCTGACCCACACTCGGGGGCTCCTGCTGTGTCCCCGGCCCCGCCTCGCGTGTACACGGCTGCCCAGCCCAGCCCAGCCCAGCTGCGGCCCTAGCGCGCTTTTAATGTGCGGAGTGAGAACCCCACGGTATGTTGTCAAGCAGAATCCCCCAAACCTCAGAGGTCCGCCTCTGCAGGGGGGCACCACGTCCCGGGGCCTGGCTCTGGGGAGAGCTCATAGGGCTGCACCGTAGCACCCATCCTGACCTAGGGAGTTTCCCTCCGAAAAACTTCCAAATAGCAATTTTCTAACTCAAATTTAAGTGAGAGACACGGCTTCAGGCCCTTTTCTTCCTTGGGACAGTGCACTGGAGGATTGGAAATGGTCTACGTCAAAAAATAAGTTCTGTTCCTGGCCGTTTCTCTGCTCCTGAGCCACGTTTCTCTGAAATGTTACTGACGCCTTCCCGATGGAATCCACCCAAACGTCAGGCGTCGCTCGCTTCCTTTCCTTCATCCGCACGGTGCCCTGGGAGACGTGCCTTCTTGGGATGGCAGGAGTGTCCACCTGGGAGTTGGCACCTGAGCCTGGTCCTGGCTCTGTAGGTCGTGACCCAGAAGCCGAGGCTCCCACGCCTTGGGGACATATCCGAGCGAGCCAACATCTCCAGCCATGTTCCTGCTGCTCAGAGGCTGTAAAAGGCGATGTCTCTGAAAGCACACGGGTCAGGTGAAGGAATCCTGGCCCCTGTGCTGTCTGCCAGGCCTCAGCCCCAGTTCCTGCGAGGTGTGCAGGCTCTTTCTTCCCACCCCTGGCTGGGTCTGACCCCCCCACCTCAGGACACTGCCCTGCCTGCATGCCTGGGGAACTCTCTCTCGGCCTTAGCACCAGGATTTCCCCTTGAGGCCACAGCTGGGCCCTCTGGAAACTCCCTTCTGGTTGTCCCTGGTGACTGGCCACACAGCCTCATCTGTTACCCGTTGCTTTCCTTCTGGAAGCAGCCCCCGTTGTTTCCACCTTGCCAACTCTGCAATAGTGTGGAGTATCTGAGTGTCTCCGGGACGTTTGTATACAAGCAGCTTGACTCAAGCCCCCTCCCCGGCTCCCCAGTGGTCTGAGGCCGTCTACTGGACGTCTCCGCCCGCTCGGGGCCTAGCCGTGCTCTTTACGGCTGTGACCTCCCCCTCCTGTCCTTTCTGCCCCCCACAGGGAATACGACCCCTTCCTGTTTACACCCCGAGGTACCACCAACACAATGACGAGGTGTGGACTAGGTCTCGCCAGCTAAGTGTTTGTTCACATTTTTTTTTTCTACTTTCATTGAGATTTAGTTGACATACAGCACTCTGTAAGACATACAGCTTAATGATTTGACTTAGAAATGTTGCGAATCGATTATCACTGTAAGTTCAGCTAACTTCCATCATCTCACAGATACAATAAGAAAAAGGGAAAGGTGTTTTTCCCTTGTGAAGAGAACTCTGAGGACCTATGCTCTTAACCCCTTGCCTACATATGAAGACGGCAACGTTAACTGTAGTCGCCATATTGCGTGTGCATCACATCCCGAGAGTCCTTATTGCTGTTTTAACTGGGAGTTCGTCTCTTTTGACCCCCTTCCGCCCTTCCCCCAACTAAAATTTTAAAGAAACAGAGGAGAGTCTTTATGTCCAGGACCAGGCTTCTCTGTTCCTGAAGTTTCTGGATCTTCCTCATCGCGGGGAAGCCTTGTCTTACTCCTTAGACCCAGACCTCTCCTTCTTGGACTCGAAAGCAAGTTTTCTTAATGTGGGATTTCAGGGGCTCTTGGATGAACTGGAATGAAATAAAAAAGGCCGTAATTATTTTTACCATTGCCGAACTGAAACATAGCTTCCCTTCAGTATGTCTGTAGGCATAGTTTTGTCAGTACCTGTGACCAGTAGAAATCACAGATATTTTCATATCATAATGGCAGTTGAAGATACCACACAATGTAGGTTACTCTCACCGTTAACTCAGAATCCTCGTTGTCTGAAGCCTAGGCTTTGGGGCTGTCTGCACTTGCTCAAACATGTGGTCAGAGCTGGCCAATCTCAGGTAATTCTGTTCCCTTTTTTCCCCCCATTCTATTATATTTTATCATCAGGGGGAATGAAATTAATTCTAATGGAATAGTGGTAGATCCGTGAATCACAGGGAATTCTATGCTCCATGGTCTTTTAGCCACAAGACTGCAAGTCAGGTTTATTCCATTGGACTTTAAGTCAAAATTAAGTGCTTCTGGAGACCAGGATACCTTTTCCTTATGACGTGATTTGTGAAAACTTTCATTCTGCTTATGACTGTGTACGTTTTCATTTATTTATTTATTTATTTTTTTGTTTTTATTTATTTTTGAGTCAGAGAGAGACGGAACATGAGCAGGGGAGGGGCAGAGAGAGAGGGAGACACAGAATCTGAAGCAGGCTCCAGGGTCTGAGCTGTCAGCACAGAGCCTGACACGGGGCTCGAACTCACAGACTGTGAGATCATGACCTGAGCTGAAGTCGGACGCTTAACTGACTGAGCCACCCAGGCGCCCCGACTGTGTACCTTTTCAAAACAGGAGTTCCATTCTTCCAGTCCTCCAGATGAAAAAGTGAAAATTCGATGTCCAGCTTGATGGGCGTGTGCCCTTGTCAAGGACAACCCCGCCATTAAATGTTATGAACCTAGCTAAGCCAATCCGACACATCTTTAAAAACAGAACTTGACTTGAACCTGCCTATTATATTGTGAATCGTTAATCAGTATAAATATATTTTATTGTTTTGTGTGCTTATAACTGTATTTTAAAATAATGGTTTTCTTTATAACCCAGTGGATTTTGTTTTTTATATCCAAATATACGATTCTGAGAGAAGAGACACAGGCTTTACCAGATTGTTCTAAATGTTCAAGTTTCATTTGTTTCTAAAGAGGTCCTTGTCTCCACCCTTTTTCTAAAACTCCCTTTTGTTTTGCGGGGCAGTGTAAAGAGGCTCTTTCCCTTATGCCCTCGGGGGCTCAGAGGCATTCCCAACCGGTAATGCCACCAATCACAGCCAAGTACCTAGGGAGCCTGTGTAGGAAGTGCCTTACCTGTATATCACAGAGTCATTAAAGCATTTGCCCAAAACCCTACAGTGAGGGGAGTGAGGGAGATAGAATCTGAATCCAGACGTTTCGGCTCTAAGACTCCAGGGTGTGTGATATTTAACTACTCTATTATATGTTGTAGCCTCACTAAACTGTGTTCTGAAATAAATACATACATACCTGCCCACCCGCCTTCGGCTTTGTCCTTGGGGCCTAGGCGTCTGCAGTTAAGGAAACAGAAAATGTTTGTTCCCTGCCTTTGTCTCTCTCAGTCTCACTAGGTCATTCTTTCTCTTTCCGTCCCTCTGCATGGGGATTTGACTCTGTAGAGAAGCCTCCTTGTATTCCCAGGCTGTCCCCTTGTCTTCCAGTGAAGGAGGTCAGACAGAATTGGCTCGGAGGCCGCCTCCAGCGTCAGTGTTGCTGTTTAAATTCAACACGCGATGGGTCTCCCTCCTCACAACCCGGTGGTGGAGAGATGGTTCCTTATTATTGACCCCAACGTCACACGTTTCCCGCAAGGCTCTAAATCATCCCCACGAAGAGGTGACCTTGTATCTCCGGTCTTCTCACCTCCGTGTATCCGTGGTGCAGTTGTGTTTGTCTCCTTGAATGAATTTGTGAGCTAAACCAGTGGTTGCCCCCATTTCATGGTTGATTAATTTTCTAGAAAATAGCATGTTCACGAACACGGCTCTTTTTGGAAACTGGCAGGATCTTGACGTATATCCTACATACTGACTCAAAGCGCCTCTTCTTACTGGTGCCTGTTCTTACGCAAACGAGAACAAGCAGTATTTATTACAGGTGGCTTCTTCAGTTTATTCTTGGGAGATGGGGTTTCTGGACCCCTTTGCAATTTGAGTAAAATTGGTGAATTAGAGTTTCTTCATAGGCATCAAATGGTACATTGTTATGGAGACACTGGAATATTTCTGCCGTGATGATGTTGGTGGAAAGCTCACTGAGATGATTACCTTGAACGATGGGAGCCCTGCAATTTTAGTAGTGGGTGTTCAAAGCTGCATTAAGTGATGTCTTATTAAGTGTGGGGCCAACTAAATAACCCAGAGTTTTCTACATAACCGTTGTCAGGCTGAGTTTGTTCCTGCTCAGAAACGGAACAATCTTTATTTTTATCTGAAGACAGAGATGTACCTGGTCTGATGCTCTCAAAGTCAGACGGGTTTCTGTTGCCTATGGTACATTTCCTGGTGCTCACAGCAGGAAAGAGCCTCAATGTTGCCCTGTCCCAGCCCTTCAGATTTGTAGCCGAGCAAACTGAAATCCAGGAAGGAAGTGAGACTTGTCAAAGGGTAATACAGATGAAGAAGTGGGGTGTGAACCACATTTATGGCTCCGGAACCTTAATGTGCCTTTGGACCACTTCTGCACAACAGTGAGAGTCCCATGGTCCCCTTCGCTACAGCCAGGGTCCCTGAAGCAAATGCAGGTGACTCCCATCCTTCCTCCCTCGTGTGTGTGTGTGTGTGTGTGTGTGTGTGTGTGTGTGTGTGTGTGGCTGTTGGGATCAGTGTTTCCTCTTTAGCCTGCTTTTGACTTAAGTCAAGATAGAATTTGTTTTGGCGCTCACATAGTGCAATGCCACATGTAACTTTTTATTTGTATGCATTACTAATTCGTTCTGGCGGCAGTCATCAATACACACGAAGCCACTTTCCAATGTCTGAGATCATGAAACTAGCCCTCCCGGGCATGTTGGAGCCCCCCTTCACCCCTTTGAGGCATGTTGGAGCCCCCCTTCACCTCTCCTGGGTGTGTCAGAGCCCCCCTTCACCCCTCCTGGTGCTGGAGAGCCACCTAATTTTTGCTTTTGCTTTCATTCTCCTTTGCTTCTGTCATCCACTTACTTGAAGGTTGCTTTTGTGTCTTAAAGACTCAAGCAATAGAAAATTGAGAAGATCAGTCCATTGATTTGGTCAGTCCTAATCATTGGTTGAATTCAAAGTCCCATCCCTATGCAATCCAGACTTAGAGAACTGATCTTTTCTGAGGCTAAGACATATATCAGTGGCCAACGTCCATAACTTCAACTTGACCAGCTCCCAGATCTCGGTTTCCCACCCAATCCTGGGCGCCCTGGATGCAGCAACCCCTTTGTATCCTAAGATTTACAACCTTAAGAGTTTTTCCCGGGGTCTGCATTTGGGGGGGGGGGTCAAGTCTTCACTGTTTTTTGTGACGAGATGGCTCACAGGATAATCATTAGCTTTGGCGGATGATGTATTCTTATGTGCTGTCTCTGAGCGACAGAGTGAAAAGCCTCCGTTAGGAAAGAATTATGGAGTGGTAAAGTAATGGATTCACTTTGAGACTTGAAAATAAATAAGTAAAGTGAGTAAGTTGCCCTCTAGAATCCATCACCTATCATATAGAGCGGTGATACAATGGTGCAATAATTAGTGTGGCTCTCAATGTGAAATTACGTGAATCCCTTCATTCATTACAGATAATGAGCCAGTAACACAAGCCTGAGTGATGGCTCCCTTACACTACTCATTTACTTTATTTCCTTTTCTGCCCCTTTTGGAGCAAAAAGTTTTTTTTTCCTTTTTCCTTGCAGGAGACACTTGTGACGATGGTATTTAAACGAGGGATCGAGACCTCCAGCTTCTGATGGACGAATGCTGTCTATAAGTACTGATCATCTAGCGTGATGCTTTTATCCAGAAAGCATTTATCAATATAAACACACTTAGAAAGGCCATATGGAACACATAAAAGCATCAAGAAGCTCGGAATTATAGCAAAGGCACAGAATGAATGTTTTTTAATCTTGTCTCATCCATAGATACCTGCAAAGATTATTTCTGTTGATCACTGTGGTACCACTCACCGTTTACGCACCTTCCATGCATTATATTTATCAGCTATACTGTTGAAAATAGCAGGGCCGCTCTCCTGGTTGGATACCTTGGCAAACACGAAGCATTTAGAACAGGGACAGGCTGTCATATATACGCGAACCCATTGGCCGAAAGGACAGTAATGATGTCGCACCAGGGAGCCTGATGGAAAGCCAACGGATAACTTGCTTGTGAGTGTGTGTGCATGTGTGTGTGTTAAAATGAACATCATATAATAAGTTTTCTAAATCCTTTTAACAATCCTCTGGAATGGGTGTTAATGCCTGTCTCCAGTGAGAAATGTATTTGAAACTGAGCTTCGGATGTCTTGCCTACAGCAATGTGGAGGCCCTGAGTGAGGGGTTTCATTCTGCCCTTTGTGGAGCCATCCAGTTGTGGGGCTCCATTATTCACAGGCGTGTGAGACGTGGAGAGAGCCCCGGCTCAGATCGCACACGTGTGGATCGTACTCTGGGCACCATTTATACCCTTCTCTGGGAAGTAGGACAAGAAACAGAGAACAGATGGCTGATCCGTGTTGCAAGTATTCTGCTTATTCAAGCAAGAGATATTTTCCACTAGGAAACAGGATTTCTGAACAGAGTTGCTACCTTTGCAGTCACTTGCTGTACTGCAGTGTCCGTGGAAAAGCCGTCGTGCGTCGTGAGATGGCGTGGTGACAGGAACATGCCAACCCCAGCGCCGACGTCTGCTCCACTCACCCAGGCTGTATGCCCCAATGCGCAGGTGACATTCCTTGGCATCTAGAGACCCAGCAGGCACACCTTTGGTGGGCGTGCCCAGGCATCAGCCATCTCGGTAGGAATTCTATCCCATGGCAACAGGAGATCAAGACACAATTTATTTGAGAATATTCAAAACTAAATAATATTGTTACGTTGCACCGTCTTAGCCTTTTCCAGCTCAGGGTTGAGTCAGACCCGGGAGTCTTGATGCAGACATTTGGAAATCCCCGGGCTGGGTGGAAAATCACGTCAATTGCAAACTCGGTGAGTAAGCTGTACGGCCGCACCTTGGAGTTGGTAGGAAGACAGCGAAGAGGGAGGTGATTGACCAGCACCAACTCTGACCCTGGCCGGTACCTCAGAGGAACGATTTCAGTCCGTCTACGTTCTGTGAATTCCTTTTCCCTGCTAGTGTTCTCAGGTGTTCACGGGGACAGAATCGTTGTCTGAAGCCAACAGCGAAAGTCTCCCAGGACCGCATGGCGGGCTTATCCTCAGGCTCTGGCCTGGAGCCACGTGTATTTCTCTGAGGTTTACAGGTAGCCCTTGAAGCAAATATTTATAGATGTGTTTTTAAAGAATCACTGATGCTGTAATTAAAATGGCTTACTAGGTGAATAAATGAGTAACCCGTTGAACGCGGCTGGTATTACTGCTCGACTCCAGTATCCCACACCCCGCGACAGACTCGGGTTAAGAGCAGTGAAGCAGACAGAAGCAATCTCCCCACTCAAGGAGCCTGTGCCCTGGGAGGGTGGAGGGGGACATCCAGGGAGGCATCCAGCAGGATAGTCTGTCCATCCGGGAAGAGCCCGACGTGCATGCAGGATGAAAACACACAGTGATGGGGTTCTTGAGCAAATGACTAAGAAAGAATTCTTGAGACGTCTTTGGTGCAAAAGGGTGATTTTATTAGAGTGTGGGGACAGGACCCATGGGCAGAAAGAGCTGCACTGGGGTTATAAAGAGTGACTGATTATAGGGGTGCCTGGGTCGCTCGGTTAAGCGTGTGACTTCGGCTCAGGTCATGATCTCACGATTTGTGAGTTTGAGCCCCACAGCGGGCTCTGCGCTGACAGCTCGGAGCCTGGAGCTGCTTCGGATTCTGTGTCTCCCTCTCGGTGTCTCTTTTCACTCGCGTTCTATCTCTCCCTGTCTTTCAAAAACAAACATTAAAAAAAAAGTGATTATATACTTTTAGTGGGGCTTAGGGATAGTGTAAATCTCTAAGGAATTTGGAAGCAAAGCTCTCAGGACCTTGAGGGGCTAGCTGCTGTTAAGATAAGGTTACTTTCATGGGTGATGGGCATTGAGGAGGCACCTGTTGGGATGAGCACTGGGTGTTGCATGGAAACCAATTTGACAATAAATTTCATACTAAAAAGATAAGTTACTTTTAGTCTTTCATAAAACAAAATCATTAAGGAAGGAAGGCGGCCATGAGTCGGCTTGAGGAAGGTCACGCTCTGCGTGTTTCAGGGGTCTACCGGGGGGCTGCGAGCTGCATGGACATTTAATTTACGTCACATTTCTCTTGCCTTTGTTTCCCTCATCACACAGTGCGGCGGATTTTTCCAGTGTTTCTCTATAATCAGATACCAGTTTCATAAATAACACGACCCACTGCAGGATCGTGGTCCACGCTGTTTGAAAGCGCTGCTGTGAACAGAAGAGCCTTTTCCTCTCCCTGGTGTCCGAGGGAGCGCCAGTCAGAGCTCCTCCCAGCGGACTCCCCCATGGAATCTTCTAGTAGGCCACCTCCGTGAAGACCGAGACGTGTCTGAGACAAGTGTGGCTTCAGTGAACTTCCTCTTTCTTCTCACTTGAACACCTGCTCTGTATGCCACGGGGCTCCCTGTGTGAGCCTTGGTCAGGCACATCTCTTCTCACTAAGGGGCTTTTGACGGGGAAGCTGAGACATGACCAGCCATGGCGAGCGCTCAGTAACGTGTGCTGCGTGAAGAAATGAATGAACAGCGTGAGGTAGAGGGTTGTGCCTTCTCTGAAACAGGTACTTACGTGTTATGAGCATTCCACAAGACGGATAGTAACGTCTAGAATATCATGGAAGTCCTCTTGGAGGGAGTGGCTTTGATGTAAGGCTATGGTTGTGCCATCTGGCAATTAACCTCACAACTTCCTGCGATGTGCCTCGGGGCATGACTCATCAAAATACCAGCATTAGACGTACGGAGTACCAGGGTGCGTGTTCCCGTCCCATGTAGCACTCAGAACTGGGTTGGGATCCCAATTCTGTGACGCCCACACCACGCGCCTTCTAAAACTAAGTGAGATGCTGTATGGAAAACACGGTATAATAAAGCTCCCTCCACCATTGAATCTGTTCTTACTCATCGACAAAACCCTTCATGGATCAAAAGTTTATCAATAAATTCAGAGTGCCTAATGGAGGTGTCTCATGGACCCGTGGATGTCCTAGCATCCCAGATCCATCGCCCATTTATAGAGACACAATGCATGTTTTAAAATATGACGGAAAAGAAATCGTAAAGCTGCTTTTTCCAAATTAGGGAATAACTTTACAAAGAACCTAAAGTTCGCGCTCTCCGAGCAGACTTGTGCAGAGGTGGCCGTCGTAAGGGTACCCTCCGGTATCCCCGATTTATTTCCTGTTCCCCCAGAAAGGGTGTCTGCTATCCCAGCACAGCCTCTTCTTTCTGGATTCTTTTTGATCCTGGAAGGAGGAGGAGCTGGAGGAGGGAGGAATGGGAGGTAAAATAAGCTAATCCAGGCCAAATAAGGCTCGCTCATGGTCGCGTCCACCTCTCCCTTTCCGTGGCTCCCTCCTGCGCCCCCACTTCCTGGATGCCAGTTCAGGTTCCCCCTCACGGGGGAGCCGTGGATAAAAGAGGCTAAAGGTGATCGAGGGTCCCTTCTGGACCCCACAACTCTTGGCACACAAAGCCATCCATAGGCTATGCCTGACCTCCATGATGAATGGAAATTGAGCTCATGATTGGCCCTTCCCTCTCCCCCAGGAGTATCCAAATCTGCAATAAATGAGAAGACAGAATTATGGTTCATTTACTGACCTGACTTTAATATTTCTGAGAGCATTTAAAACGTTTATAGAGCAGCAGTCTGCCCTTTGGTAGGAAACAAAAGTCTCCTAAGGCTGCTCCTTTCCGGAGCGAGCACTGAATGCAGAAATGCATTCCCTCCACCTGCCTGGGCTGAGCAGACGTGCGCTTCTGAGCTCCCATAGCGCCCTCAAGTGGCAACATCAAGCTCTCCATGTGCTCAAAACCCGAAAGACTCTCTCTGGGTTTGCTCGGTCTTTTCCGTGGTTTGTGTAGTCGCTTTGATTTTTGCAGATGATTGAATTCACCAAAGGGTTATCAAAATAAAAAGCTGGAAGTGACTAGGATTTGCAGAGTGATTTTGAAACGATAGGGATGCTGGCACGAGGGGGCCGTCGGCGGACGCGGGGGAAGAAAAACAGTAAGAAAGGAACATGGAAGAAACCTGTGAGACTGTGGGGAATACATTTGCCTATTTCCCTCATGTTGTTTTCTTCCCCTGGATCGAAGCAAAGAACAAACCACATACGGGGTCCCAACAATCAACACAGGCTGCAAGATAAAGGGAACATGCTTTATGAGCCTGTTTTTCTTGTGTTCTGTTCCCAACGTGGAGTTCTGGATAATATCATCTAAAATGTTGCTGGCCCCTGCCTTGATAGACAAGGTTGATAAACATGGAGTCAAATTCCCATCATCTGTTTTTTTGGGGAGCATCTCCCGGTCAGGCTGGGTTAGGACTCAAAACCACGGGCCCTCCTAGGTGCAATTCCAATAAAAATATATATGTGTATTGAAAATTAGTTTCTTCCCAGATACTCGGAGTGCAAAGTTGTATGTGTCCATCCAAGGTGGAACGTGTTTACTTGTGTTTTCACTCCTTACGTGTGCCCTGGGCACCCGCACCTGCCGCTGTAGCCCTGTGCAGCTCCTCCTGTGAGCTAGCGGTTTTTCGCTGGGCAGCTCATGGCTCATGGTGGCTCTGGCCGGATGGGGATCCCAGACTGGCTCTTTTGACACCAAATCAAGATCTGCTTCTTAGGGGGTCTGCTTTTTAGGGTAGTGACGTTGAATATTGGAAAGCACTTTGAGGGGCGCCTGGGTGGCTCAGTCGGTTAAGCGTCCGACTTCGGCTCAGATCATGATCTCGAGGTCCTTGAGTTCGAGCCCCACATCGGGCTCTGTGCCGGCAGCTCAGAGCCTGGACCCTGCTTCGGATTCTGTGTCTCCCTCTCTCTCTGCCCATCCTCCATTTGCGCTCGCCCTCTCTCTCTCTCGAAAATAAATAATAAACATTAAAAAGAAAATTGAAAGCACTTTGAGTACCAGGTGCTGATACACATGAGTTTTAATGTTTTGCTTTGTTAGAGCCGCGGTGTTCACCTCCCTGTTTGGGCCCCGGGCTGCTCCTTGGTGGCTTTAGCGACCCTGGAGGGAGAAATATCTCCGAAGACATGTTTCTTCACTCCGCACAGGAGGGGCTTCTGAGAGTTGGAACACATCTTCCTGCCAACACTCTTGTGGAAGGAAAGTATAAAAGTCAATGGAAAGTCCAAGTGTTTCCCCTTCGAATCTGAGACAACAGTAAACAAGAGAATCCACGGGAAAGCCTAATGACGCCTTTTGTGGGTGCTGAGCCATAGGCAGCCGTGATTTTTCTGAAGGTTAGGTGTATGTTAGGTGCTCCGGTTTCCCCTGTAGTAACAGCTTACTGGAACCTCTCAGGAGCCCTGCATTGGTCACTCTGAACCCCGACATGCTGTCCAGGAAGAAGCTGGTGCTAGTGAATCCTCCCCCTGCAGGGGGCCAGCAAGGGGAGGAACCCCAGGCATGACTGCATGTGTTACAACACTTGGCTATGTGACATTTCCCAACAGAAAGGGGGACACTGGGGTTTCTGTCCGCGTCCTGGTTCTGTTCAGCAGCTCTGTGCTGTGAGGGTCCTGCTTGTATCCCTGCAGGCCTGTACCCTTTTTTGTCGTGGCCACAAAGAGGTCATGGCAGCTGTGAGCCCTCCGGTCCGCACACAACTGAGTGCAGAAGACTGGAGGGGGCAGTACCAGGGGGGCGGGGAGGGTCCCTATTCCGACCACCCTCTTTTATTGAGGAGGAAAACCTTCTTGCCAGGAGCCACCCAGAAAACTGTTTACATCTCTTTAGCCAAGCAGACACTTCTAACTGGAGGACAGAAGGTCTATGTTGTCGGGCGAAAAGGGAGAAGGGACAGTGGCAGAGCTTTTGGGTGACCAAGGAGGGTGGCTCCCACGGTGGTTCTCATCAGTAAGTGAAGAATGCATATAAGAATATGGTTATGGAAGAAATTCATGTCATTCCCTCCAGAAAACAAAAGTGCTTTGCCTTTCTTCAAAGATCCGGTTTAATGAAGAGTAGCCAGCTCTCTCCCAGCAGGCAAATATGGGGTTATTATTATTTTTATTTGACCCGAAGTACAGGTGGCATAATGTTACATGGGTTTCAGGCACACAGCATGGGGACTCGACAAATCCGTATGTCATGCGACACTCACCACGAATGCAATACTCCCTAGGCTGTGCCTTTCATCCCCGTGACTCAGTCGTCCATAAGTGGAAGCCTGTATCTCCCACTCCCCACTCCCTGCCACCCGTTTCTCCCATCCCCCTACCTCTCCTCTCTGTCAACTACCAGTTTGTTCTCTGTGTTTATGGGTCTATTTCTGCTTTTTCTTTCTTTGTTTTGTTTTTTAGATTCCACATATAATGAAAGCATATGGCTTTTGTCTTCCACTGCCTTCTTTTACTTAGCATAATACCCTCTAGGACCATCCATGTTGTGGCAAATGACAAGAGCTCATTCCTTTTTATGGCTGAGTAATGTGCCAGTGTGTGTGGCTAGACAGACAGACCTCATCTTCTTTATCCATTCATCTATTGATGGACATTGGGTTACCTCCATATCTTGGCTATTGTAAATAACGCTGAGGTAAACATAAGGATGCATATTTTTTGAATTAGTCTTTTCGTTTTCTTTGGATAAATGCCTCGTAGTGGAATTACCGGACCATAGGGTAGTTCTGGTTTTAACTTCTTGAGGGCCCTCCATACTGGTTTCCAGACTGGCAGAACCAACTCACATTCCTGCCAACAGCGCGCGAGGGTTCCCTTTTCTCCACCCGTTTGCCAGTACTTGTTATCTCTTGTCTTTTTGATTCCAGCCATTCTCTAGGGTTATTTTTCAGGTCACTGAACCATAAGGAGATACCTTTGTGGGACTCTCCCATCCTGCCTTGAGTAGATCTGACGAATGAGGCTTAGAGAAACGATAAGAAGATAAAAGTCCCAGAATCTGAGAATAGGTTGGACTAGGGTCCTTCTGGGCGTCTCCAGCCTCCTTCCCTGGTAAGACTTTGGGAAGAAAAACAAACCACAGAAAATGCATTAATAATCTCAGCGAGGGTGTTTCCCCCTCAGAGATCAGTGGGATTCTCTTCCTGCGGCTGCATCATCATTCCACTTGAATCAGGGACGGAAACCCAGGGCTGCGTGTGGCCTAACCACTGCGACGCTCTGCACTCGTGAGACGCCATCAGAACCAGTGCCTGTTGTTCATCAGGTGGATAAACCCGAGCAGGCTGCCTTCCCGGGGATTCAGTAACTGTCTGTACACGTCAGGGCATGACGTTCACGGTTATAGGTGGGAAGACCTCATCAAATGCAGATGTAATCAGTGGTGGCGATGTCAGATGAGTACTAGTTCCAGGTTTTCCACGGAAGCGTCCGTCATGGGACAAGTGCACCACTTGAGGGTCTGTGATACGAGTGGTTAACTTATTTGGAGCCTTATATCTTAGCATACTCACGACTTTTGTGTTCTATCCCATATCATCCCGTATTTGGATTTGATGACTTTGTATTATTTCTCTTGGAGTAAATTAAGTGCTGCAGAAAGGTATTTGGAGACTCAGAATTCACGTAGATCATGAGCAGCCATTTCGTCTCGTTCTGAGTTGAACTTGACGTTGTGTACGATATCCGGGCTCTGAGAGGGAGGAATAAAGCGATCCTGAAACACAGATGGGAATTGAGGCTTTACTGTTGCCGCTTCTACTGTAAGGTGGCTTGGAAACCCTTCAGAGTCCTTTGAAAGCTTTAATTTATCCATCCGTCCTCACAAAGATTGAGGAGGTTCTGAATGAATGATGCAATTTGGGTTTTGTTGGGTTATAAAGGAACGAAATGGCAGTGATTACGGGTGCAGTGCAGAGGACTGAGGTAATGAGACCCATCAGGGATTCGGCACAATCCAGGGAACAAGTGGGATCCACCTCATCCTGTTGTAGCAGAGAGTGAATTTTGTTTTTGCTGTGAGTGAGGGGAAAAAAACGTTCAAATTGCAGGCTTATATGACTAATGGATTTATGTAGCCAACGGGCGGTTTCTGTTTTACCTGTCAAGCAAAATATAAATATAAGTAATTGTTAGGGGGGTTACTTTTTTGAGTTCCAAATGACAATGACTCAGAACGCAATTAGCGCTATAGACAAACCTATTTCCCCCTTTTATGAGAAGGAAATTGTTCGGAAATGGGTAAGTGCGGTTGGCAGAGTGCGCAGCCGATTGAATTACCCACATGAAGCAAATGAGTGGCTTCCTTTCTGTTTTATTGCTCCTAATATAATATGTTTTCATTAACGAGAACCCATCGCTCCTCCTATCTGACTTGTCCCCCTCTGCGTGAATCAGGGTTTTGCGCCGATGTCTTCTGTGTTTGCTCAAGACTTTGGGAAGATGCAGAGCACAGGTCTGAAGTTTATTTTCTTTCCCACAGTGTCATACTTCATATTTAGGATCTATGTGCGTGTTGATGGTGATCCTTAAATATAGGTATATAGTCACAAAAATAGGCACGTTCCATGGAAACCTGGAGAAAATCATTAAGTGATGGCGAAAAAAAAAAGGAGTTGATGATGAACACTTTGATGTGGTTTAAAGGAGTAGATTCAGGAAAATTAAGTTCATAAAAGTCAGTTTTCAACTGAAATGTGTTTATTAACTTTGTTGATTTTTAATTCGTGACAAAGGTTTTTTTTTTTTTATTATTGCATGAAAAAAGCAAGGAGTCTAAACCAGAGGCACTGAGGATTTTTTAACGAAATCAGGTTTTGAAAGTAATGCTTTTTTCCCCCCTCGCAATTCTGCAGAGCTTTCTGCGAAATGGCATATATTCTGGCAAGGGGGCGATGCTCTTTGCTCGCTTGCATAAAGGAAAGTGTCTCTGAGATCTGCCCCAGCAGGCATGGTGTCTTAGCTTTGATCCTGTCTTTGGTGTCTGCCTTATCAATCCCCTTCTGGCCACTACCTTCTTCCTGAGATGAGCCCTAAACAGCTCAATTCAAGGGGGAAACAGCATTCTGAAAATGTCTTGGAAAGGCCAACTGTACTCCATTCTCTTTTGACTTTGATCTGCTGAGATAACCTCTATTTAAATGAGGTAGACAGGCTTGTGCATTCTCAAGAACTTCCTACCCTCTGGAAAATCCTTGTTAAATACTTTAGATTGGAAAGCCATTCCCCAGGGAAAAAAAAGCAAACATTTGGGAGAATCTTTGAGGTCACCTGGGTGCCATCTAGAAAAATGTTTGAGTATATTATTCTAGTCCAGCGTTTCTCAAACTTGAGCATTGCATCCAGAATGACCTGGAGGGCTTATTAAAATACAGGTGGCAGGGCCCTAGTCCTGAGTTTTTGATTCAGCAGGTTAAGGATGGAGTCCAGATTTTTCTTTTCTAACAGATTCCTAGATGATCCTTGTGCTGTTGGTCTAGAGACAGTTCTCTGAGTGGACTGAAAACGCCACTTAGCGCTCCTACAATAAATAACTAGGGCATTATTATGAACACATTTGTGATCTAGTTCTTTCTAAGAGTCTTTTTCTAATAAAAGTAGAAGGGCTGTGAATGCACCAGAATGAGCAAGAAATTGAGAAAATCTCATTTATTCACAAAAGGAAGTCATTATCAATCTGACCATGTGATTTAGAGCCTCAATCCTGATTCACTGTGAGGGATATTGGGATATTGGCTGTAATCTGTAGGAAAGGAAAGACTATGTGTATTTCAGTCCATCGTGTCGTCCCTAGAACACAGCACAGCGACTGGCACCTAGTAGGGGTTCAAATATTGACTGAATAAGTGGGTGAAATGCTCACAACGAACACGAACATTAGCTCTACCATTTGCCACACGTGGGTTTGGATTTGGTTTTAGTGAGCTAATGATACGAGCGTACTCTACAACACATCATCCCAACTTGATGGCTTCTACAACAGTTATTGATTCTAAGGTGCACATTCCTGCGGGTCACCTGTGATTTGGTCCAGCCGCCCTGGGCTCAGCGAGCTGGCTCTGCTTTGCGCGCCCTGATCGCTGGACTGGACTCCAAGCTGTGGGTTGGGTTCAGATGTGTTTGTTGTGGAGAGCAAGCCAACATGGCGGCCAGGACATGTTCTTGTATGGCGGATCACCTGAGTGAAGGAGCTCGGGCAGGCCGTGCAGGTCCCTTGAAACCTCTGCTTGTGCCATGTCCGTTCACATGCCAGTGGCCAGAGCAAGTCAGTCCGGCAGTTTGGGGTACCTGACTGGAAGGGCCCTGGGATAGGAGGAAATATTTGCTGAGCGGCATTCCAGTCTGTCCCGGTTTTGAATGTGGGAATAGCCGCTTCTCATCTCCAGGATGAGTCATCTTGACCGAGAAACTTGGGAATGTAGTGATGCCCTGGAGGAGGCCACTCCTGCTCAGACTGTCCCATCACATACTTGAAGGCGTGGCTTGTCTTCTTGGCGCTTGTGCGGCTGCTTGGTTTTCTTTTCACTCAGGCCCTGGCTGCTTGCTAATTGTTTTTTATTGATGCTGCTCCAGGCGTGTCTGAACTCAAAGGAATGGCCTTCATGCTGGTAATTTTTGACGTGCAGTAAGATGGTGAGGGAAGTGATTCTGTAGGAGAGTTCTTCAGACCCCAGCAGGCAGCTCTCAGGACCTGGCCTGCCTAGCAGGTGCTGCTGGCCTTGATTCCCCCCAGGCACCGTCGGTCCTTGCTACGCACAGGAAGTCTCTCCTCTCTTCCCTCTTTGGGGCTTGAATCCAAATGCAGCACCTGAACCTGGAAGCCAATGAAACTGGGCTCGTCTTACTCCCTTTTGCTATTCCTGGCTGGCCAGCCCTGTCTTTCTGGGCTGGATTACATCAGCCTCACACTCAGCCTCCCTAAATTTTAGTCTTGTCGTGCATTCTAGGAACACACCATACCCCCTTCCGTTTTATAACTGGAATCGTTTTTAGTGGAGGCAGATTATTTTAATCTTCTGTGTTTCCATTGGCCTACACATGAGTATAATGTTCATGGAAGGATTAAATGACTCAGCATTAGCTCCGTTTTCCACTGTCCAAAGAAGACCGTGCATTTGAATGACGCGGTTTCTTTCTATCCTTTTCTATTCCATTGTTGCTTTCAAGTAAAAGCCAAAAAACCCTTTTGGGTGACATGATGCAGAAATCATCATCGTCATCATCATCATGATCATCAACATAAATTCAAAAGTCCCATGTGAGGGTTGGAGCCTCCAAAGCGGACTTGGCCTCGGAATTTCAGAATTCTTGTCATTGGTTGCAAGAGAGCACAGATAAAAGCTTTCCCTTCTTCTAGAACACTGTCATCACCTCTGTCGGTGTGAGCACTGAAAGCACTGAATTACAGAGGCTCATTAGCATGACTTTAACATTAAAGGGAAGCAGATTTAACTGAATTCATTAGACTGGGGGAGTGCTTGGTTACAAAGGGCGGGGAGCTCTGGGGGCATTTCAGAGCAGAAGTCACTGCCCCCTTAATCTAATAATACTTGATGTGTGAATTAAGACATTTCAGATGACGACATCGGGTTCAAATGATCACCGGGGACAAACAGAAACAACAGACTCTCTTCCAAGCCTCACGCTCCAAAAACCTTAAGAGCCTCGGAAAACACTGCGGAGGCTCTTGCTGTGTCATCAGGACATGTGACCACACAGAGGTTGGTGCCTCCTCTGGGAGGGAAAGCGATTATTTGGATAATTTTATTTTATAAGTTCTTACAAGTATTTTATAAATATTCAGTGAGCAGCAAGGAATTTGTAGAAAAAAAAAATATATATATATACAGCCTATTGATGTTGACCCAGAGCAAGGACAGGGATGAAGGACAAGAACAAGAAGGAAGGAAAGGAAGATGGAGAGCAGAGGATGTCAGGGGCAACAGGTGGCCGGCGAGAGGGAGCAGCCCTGAAGGAAGGGAGGGCCAGCCCCCCACCCAACCGGGCCAGAACAGATATCTTCTCTAGGTTGACACCAGCCTTTGAGTTGAATCCGGAGCCGTTGTGCCGACTTGGCAGTGGACTTCCCAGGCTCCTGACGATTGATGCTGTGTGTTCGCAGGTGCCCTGTGACGGCGGTTAGCTGCCCCTAGAAGGTTTTGGGGTAGCGTGCACAAAATGTACAGTTGCGTAATGGCTGTATTAAAATGCAAATGCAAGTGCCATAGGGAGATTAACATTGAAATTTATTAATTTTAGAGTAAGCCTTTTTGTTGGGTTAAAATAAATGTTTCTCTTTAGAGCATATTAATTGTTAAGTGCCAACTTGATATCAACTTGAAAAACCTCAAGATTAACCCCGGGCATATTTTAATTCTGTATTTTTTAAGAGCCGAGACTAAGCAGTCCCTTTTCTTGTCCCAGACACTTCCTGTTTGTGAAATTTGTAAACAGGTCATGCTATGCAGACCCTTGTTGATAGGCATCTGGCCAAAAAATATATATACCTTTATTCTTTAAAAGATTTTAATGTTTATTTATTTTTGAGGGAGAGACAGACCATGAGTGGAGGAAGGGCAGAGGGAGAGGGAGACACAGAATCCCAAGCAGGCTCCAGGCTCCGAGCGGTCAGCCCAGAGCAGGACGTGGGGCTCGAATTCATGAACCGCGAGATCATGGCTTGAGCTGAAGTTAGATGCTTCACTGACTGAACCACCCAGGTGCCCCCAAAATATATATTTTTAACGGTAGATATATAGAGAGTTTGGCTGGAAATAGGCTCTGTATTTCTGCATTTAGCACTGCACTTTCTCAAACTATCCAAGTATTTGTTTTGTTTCTCCCCGGCAGTATGAGGACAAGGTGATAACACCTAGTAGATACCGGCGTCCAGTGTTTTAGGGAAGCCTTGCCGTGAGCGTGAGCTGCTGACCATCTCCTTCCTCTTACCTCAGGGTTTGGAAGGCCTAAAAATCGTGAATAGCTCTCTGCTCTCCTTTTCCTCACAGAGAAAGAGAAAGTGAACCCCAGGATGTAATTCTCTCCTAGAAATAGGAAAACCTCTTAGCTAATCAAAATCATGCTTAGGCTGCTGAACTCAATATACTTTTGGTATTTTTTTCAGTGCTTAGCTTGCACGTGGACCAGAAAGTCCCCTTTCTTGTCATTTCAAACGTGACCATCCAACCAAATTTTGCAGCAGCTCCTTAATTCCCGTGACTTATCATATTTGTCTTGTAATTTGGTTCCAGGGGAGAGAAACAAACACAACTCACGCCTTTATTTGATAAACAGGGGGGGAAAACCCATCATATGTAACTCGGTGGGAAAAATGGGTCAGTGGGCATGGTTTTAAGCAGTATCCACATCTTGATATGAAAGAATCCATGAAATATTTTCAAAAGCAGTTTCCCACACTCATCCGGTAGGCAGATATGGAAACTATTTCAATATAGCATATTGAAGGCGTTCATTGACTGGTGAGTGGAGGCAATTACTGACCTGTTCCCTTCTGAGACGCTCCAATGTTTAAATACTCATTGGGAAGTTTTGCACCCCCTTCAGACTTTTCCCCCCCTATTTGAGGGATGGGGCTCCGAAAACGATGTTGAAGGCAATAAGTGAATTAATTCTGTGTCACAAACACGAGGTGCCATCCTTGCAATTTTCCACGATTGCTTTTATTTTTTAAGGTTTACGTATTTGAGAGACAGAGCGCGCTACGAGCGAGTGGGGGAGGGACAGAGAGAGAGAGAGAGAGAGAGAGAGAGAGAGAATCCCAAGCAAGCTCCGAACGGTTTGTGCAGAGCCAGATGTGGGTCTCAAACTCAGGAACCACGAGATCGTGACCTGAGCTGAAGTTGGTGGCTCCACTGACTGAACCACCCAGGCACCCCATTTTATAAGTAATTTTAAATCAGCATTGCTCATTATGTTGTCTGAATCATTTAGTTAGGATTTCTGAGGCTGACCAGATTGTAATTTGAATACCTACGAGATCACTGGACAGTGATTTTTTTCCAACGTTTATTTATTTTTGGGACAGAGAGAGACAGAGCATGAATGGGGGAGGGGCAGAGAGAGAGGGAGACACAGAATCGGAAGCAGGCTCCGGGCTCTGAGCCGTCAGCCCAGAGCCCGACGCGGGGCTCGAACTCACAGAGCGCGAGACCGTGACCTGGCTGAAGTCGGACGCCCAACCGACTGCGCCACCCAGGCGCCCCTGGACAGTGATTTTTAAAAGTGAGGGACGCATGTGCCTTCCGTACCTCAGTTTCAGCCTGTTCTCGTCGATATGCATCCATCTAGGAAGTATTGTGTGTGATACACGAGCTATTTCCATATAAATAACTGTATTTTGTATACAATGTTAGTACAAGAAATAGGCAATGCTACTTCTCGCAGTCTGCGTGAATAAATACATGCATATTTTATAGGAATATTACAAAAGTAAGCCCCTAGCAGCGTCTATATTTAGTGGCGGTCCGGGACCTAGATGCCTCAGGGAGCAGCATGAACCTTCCTTTCAAGTCCTGCTGGAAAGGCAGCTTCCTCCCATCAAAAGCACAGCTGGGGCCGGGGGAGGGGGGATGACAGCAAGGTTTCCTATTTATCTAAATGTGATGACTTTTAAAGTTTCATTTCATGGCTCTAGTAATTGTTGCCTCTGTCTTCAAAGTGATGGGGGGCCGGTGACGCGCTCTGCCACCCTGGACCTGTGGGCGGGACATCTGCCTGAACCGTAGGCCTTTGGCTGGTTCAGGGCACCTCTAGCTTTTGGGGTTTTGGCTTTACTTGTTTTCGCGGTGGCGTAGAGGAAAAATGTGCCTTTCAACTACTTTCACAATCACCCTCTTCTTCATAGTGGAGGGAAACCACAGTGGATTAAGCAGAGGATGGGTGTGGTATAAATTCTAATTAAAACAAGGCTACCCACTGGGTTGAGATTTGGGGAGAGTGTGGAAGGGACCAGAAGGTATGTTCTCCCAGGAGGCTTATTCACCGGCATCCGGTTTCTCCCCCCTAGTTAAAGACACTGGGAAGAAGCAATTTCAGGACCAGGCAACGGCTTTCTCAGGGGTATCTGGGCGTGGGCAGTGATGCCAGGAGATCCCCTTGGATTGAGGCTCAACAAAGGCTGATGAGCCAGATATATGGCCTCACTGGCCCTGGCCTCGCCTTCTCCCCCCCCCCCCCCCCAACGTAGATCAAACAGTCATGAAAACCCAGGTGGAGCAGGGGCCACCACTGAGTCCAGGAAGAATGTGAACATGAAGATGGTGTGGAAGGCACCGCAAAGTGGGCAGGTGCAAACGGTCCCCTCCCCTCGGAGTCTCAGGCCCGAGTTTTGGCTGAAGCTCAAGTTGGGACCGATCTGTCCCATCTCGAGGGGCTGCACACAAAAGGGAAGGGGGTGTGGGGACGAGATGAGAAGGAGGAGCCCCCAGATCCTCATGAAAGCCGGAGGCGCGGATTCCAGAAGGAGGGAGACATTCCCAGAGGCCCGAAGGAGCAATCCGCCCCAGGGAAGGGTGGGGAGAGAGCAGCCTGCGCCTGGAGTCGGAGCCAGGCGCGCAGGCATGCTGGTGTGTTTCCACACAGGGGCGCTGGAGCACGTCTTACTGCAGCAAGACGCGCGAATGCGCACCCGGAGCCTGGCGCCCTGTTTGGTGTGGTTTCTCCCCGGTTCCTTCCTCTCAGTCGGAGGCTGAGGGGGCGGAGCAAGCTTTGGAGAAGTTGCTGGCCTCCCTGAAGCCTCAGCCTCTGCCTCTGTTTACTGAACATGAAAACGGAGTTCGCGATGGACACCAATGGGTTGGGATGTGTAGGGAGGAGCGTTCCACTGAGTTGCTCGGGAGCCTTCCACCAGGCCTCCCCTGCCTCGCTTTCCATGACCATGCCTTTCCCTTCTTGCTGAGCCCGGGGGGAGGGGGAGGGGGGTGGAGGAAAATGAATCTGTTTTCGGAGACGAGCTTGGTTTGGGAAGCAACGAGGGCTCCTTAGAAAGCCGTGTGTCTGAGCCCCTCCCTTCCAGCCCTGCTGTTTGCCGTCCCTCTCCCCACTTAGGCCCCCCAGGCCCGAGGGGTCCTGGCCGCTGTTGTTGCAAGTTAGGCGAGGAAAGCTGGAAGGAAACCCCGAGGGGGAGCGCTCGGAGGGGGGCGAGGCTGCAGCTGCGCGGGTTCGAGCGTGTGCACCCAGGGCGCAGCCCCACGCCGAGGATGGGCGCCTTCGGGGCTCTGCTCTTCCTCAGAGCCCGCTCCCCCCCCCCCAAGCCCCCCGCGTTTTCCGCGCTCTCTTCCCGCGCACCCGGGGGCGCCACCTCCGGCGAGGCCCGGAGCGCCCTGAGCCCCTGGCGCGCTCACGCCCCCGCCCGGTCCCCGGCCCGCCCCCGCGACCCCCCGTGCCCCCCACACCCCCACCCTGCTTGCGCCGCCAGCCCCCCGCCACCCGGGCGCCATTACCCGGCCGCGCGGAGGGGCCGGTGGGGAGGGGGAGGAGGAGCCGCGCGGAGGGGCCGGGGTGGGGGAGCGCGGATCTCCGCGCTGGCTGTTCTCCCGTCTCTAGGTGGTGCCAATTCTGGGGCCTAGGCATTTTCCCTCCCTTTATGGTTTTCCGGGGATTTTTTTTCCTTCCTCCGGTGCCTTTGACTAGGCCGGCCGTGGCCGTGGCAGGGAGTTGAAAAAAGCGGAAAGGACCGAGCGAGCGATCGCACCCCCAGACCCCCGGCTCCGCCGAGCCGCCGGGGGAGGGGGCGGAGGAGCCGAGCCAGGCAGTCGCCCGGCGGCGACTTGAGAGTGGCGCTCGGGAGGAGCGGCGGCTGCCGCTTCCCTTTCTTCTGCGGCTTCTTCCCTTTCCCCCCCGGAGGGGGTGGGGAGCGGGGGCCCGAGAGGGGAAGGCGCGGCGCAGAACGCCCCCCCGGGCAGCCGGCGAGGGCGCGGGCACCGATGGCTTCGCTCTACCAGAGGTTCACGGGCAAGATCAACACCTCGCGCTCCTTCCCGGCGCCCCCGGAGGCCAGCCACCTCCTGGGCGGCCAGGGGCCTGAAGAGGACGGCGCGGGGCCCAAGCCCCTCGGAGTCCCCGCGCCCGCGGCGGCGCCCCGGGAGCGCGGCGGCGGCGGCGGCGGCGGCGGCGCGGGTGGCCGGCCCCGGTTCCAGTACCAGGCGCGGAGCGACGGTGACGACGAGGACGTAAGAGCATCTTGGTGGGTGGGGGGCGGCGCGGGGCTTGGGGCCGAGCGCTCGGGGAGCCGCGTGCGCTCCGCATCTGCGAGGGTCGGGGTCGCCCTCGCGGCTCCCCTCCCCTCCCCTCCTCTGCCTCCCGGGAGCGCTCGCTCCTCGGCGCCGGCGCCGATCTCGGTCACCGCCGTCCCGAAGCGGGGCTCGGTCTGCAGCGGCGGCGGCCGGGAGTTGGTGCCTGAGAGAGCAGCGTCCGCGGGGCTGCGCTGCCGGGATGGGGGAAGGCTGGGGGTGGCAGTGGGTGTGTGGGTGTCTGTTGTCACTGTACAGGGGTATGCGTCCTAAGGCGACAGTTCAACCAGTCTGCGATTACAACTTGATCTTCCTCCCTCCCTCTCTCCCTCCCTCCCTCCCTCCCTTTTTTTCCCCCCTGCTTTAAGACTGAGGAAGATAAAGTCCCAGGCTTCCCACCTGTCACTACAATCTATGCATTGCGCCCTCCTCACCTCCTTCTTGCTGTCCCTTTACTCACGTGGCCTGCACTTCTCCCCTCTCCAGGCCACTTTCCCCTCCAGTGCAGATCTTGTGGGTGGTGATTTCCTTTTGGCAGGGGGTGCAAAACACTAGCATCCGAGGCCCAGCGTCCTGTCCCTGGGCCCGGCACAATTTTTGCTGATGGGAGTCAGGCCCTGCCTGTCTCTGACGACCGGCCTTGGACTAGTAGCTCTACCTTAGACCTGTGTTAGGAGAAAACTTCTTCTTCGGCTTGTTTCCTACTCTTCTTGGGCTGAAAGCCTGGGTTTCAAAGGTTCGATTTGCATATCACCTTAGTAACCGATGACTCAGGCTGGACACCAGCGGGCTGCTTAGATGGATGAGTCCAGCCACCTCTGCTGATCCCTTCTAGCTATTCAGATGTCCGGGGAGGACGACAAAGAGAGGCAACTGCCCTTGTTGAGATGTTCTCTTCCCCGGGGAAAAGAGAAAAATCCCAGACAAGCTCTGGGACTGACAGGGAGAGCTATAGATTAGCTGCTCCGGCCCCTGGGGATAAGCAGGGTGCATTGTGTTGTGGAACCCGCTGCGTGTGCCTTGGAGGAGTTTGCTACCTGGGTGCACCTGGGCACAGGTGCTCACACAAGCCTCTCAGATAGCCTCCCCTGACAACCCAGGGCAGTACCGGTCCCTGCCCTGAGCAGGCTGTTAGGTCATTCAAACATGTCTTGTCTCAGGTGCCACTGCTTCACCATTTGGTTTTTCTTTAATAGTGCAAGGTTGGGGGGAAGGGCTTTCACAGGGACAATTCTGAAAAAAAGCCACTGAGGTTTTGTTGTTGTCACTGGTCATTTTTTGTTTTACGGAGGGAGGATGTGAAGACTGATAGGGATGACAAGTTTGTGGCAAGTGCAGTCTGTGTCCATACACGCACACACATGCACACACCACAGCCTGTATCAGATTTTGCACGCAACCTTCCTGTTTTCTTCTGGATCATTTCCAGACTCCCCTGGTTACACAGATAGCAAGCAGAGAGATGTCCCTCACTTCAGTGGGTCAGGTCCTGCGGGAGATGTGTGGATTCTTCAGGCATCTGGTTCAAGGAACTGGAAGTCTCTGAGGAGGGGTTTTTGGGCGGTTGGTGAAAAATTCTGGAGGATTTAGTTACTGAGAATCTTGGGGAAGACAATTGAACTGCAATGCAGACAGAAATTATGCACTTTTTGCCTTAAGTCTGACTTAAAACTGTTGAATTGTTATGCTTGGAGTGAGAACAGGGCAGTTTCCATTGGATAGGCTCTAGGTGGCGCCAGGGGGAAGTAAAGGCAGTGGTTTCTGATTTTTGTTTCCGATGATCTCCACCCATCCTCCTCTCTTTTTTTCTTTCTTCTTAGTTTGGAGCATCTGGTTATAGTTCCTTCTTTTCGGTTTGATATATGCCTAGCACCGTTTCTCAGATGAGCAAAAGGGTTGAACTGGGGAGCAAGTTGGGGACCTAACATTTGAAGAGGATTTCTGCTGATGTGGCTCTGACCCATGTATCTGACTTAAATTCAGGAAGACCTGACACCAGTGTTTTTTCCTGGAAAATTCAGAATTGTGTGTGTGTGATATGTAGGTGCAGGTATAAACATAGTGTACGTGCATGTAGTGTCCTTATGAAGTACGTATAAATATGTGTATGTATCTAAAATGTATGGTGAGATCAATGACACAGCTAAATGTGGCATCAAGTTCGTGAAAGCTTTTCTCAGAAATGTTATTCAGTTTGGAAAAGTTATGTCTAAAATTTACAAAAAGATAGGTGTACATATTAAAACGCTTTTCCTTCAGGAACGGCAGGTGCATTTTGCTTGAGATACTACTAGTTTAAAAAGATAGATGTAAAAACTGCTGTTTTGACACCACCTTTGTCAAGATGAAAGAATTGAGAGCAGTTGTTTTGCCACCTAAACGTAAACCTGAAGACGTGCATGTAATTAGGAACGTATATAATAATGGAATCATAATCACGGATTACTCTTTGCATGTTGGCCCTGCCTTTTACGACGGGGATTTCAGCAGTTGGGGAGCTGTCCGAGGTGCTGAAGCATGGCCGCGGCCCCCTTCTGCACATCCTCACACTAGAGCCTGTGGCCTTTATAGCCCTCCTGTGGCTTGTCAGTCAGGGAAAGCTGTTCCGTGGTACACAAACAGCTTTCCCGCCATGGTCACGGAGACCATGATAAACAGCATGCCTTTAAAATCCAGTGGGCCTTGTGCCTCTTGTCCCTCCATCCAAAAAGCGGGTAATAAAGTCCCATTCTTGACTTCTGTGTATATGTACACATGCCTGAGTATGATTAAAAATAAGTAATTTCCACCAAAATAAAACTTACGGTAGTCACAAGATTTAGTAGAGATGAATCAAATGCTGAGATTGTACAGCCGGTAATTAACTAGTATTGCATTTCCTATCTGCACAACCCCCCTGCCCCCACGACCACCACACCCCCGCCACGGAACCAGAGAAAAGCCTGCTTTGGCTGGATGGGTCAGTTCTGGGATGTGAGGTTAGCTCTGAAATAGAAATAAAACCAGAATACCTTTTCTATTGGAGTTTCCTCATCAATCTTAAATTTATTTAAACATAAAGTCAATTACCTGGGTAACCCCTCTGAGGAATCAATAGCCATTTTGATTTAAAATTCATTTTGTAGGTTTAAAAATTAAGTTGACTCTTAAAGGAAATGTTGCAAGAAGTGACTTCTAATGGAATTTAAGTAATTTCCAATAGGAAATTGTGACTGTGACTGATTTTAAAATACTGGATTTTGTGTCGCCCCTGCTTGCATGTTTTTTGTTTGTTGTTTGTTTTATTCCTTAAAGGACTCCGTAGGGCTTAGGCAGTAGTCTTGTTGAGGCCCCATTAGTATGTTCCTGTATTCTTCATGTTCGTTGACACGTGATTTCCTAACAATACAAACACGATGACAAACGGGATTTTAAGACAGCAAATTGGCCAAAGCAGGCGCTGAGCATTAGTCCCCTGACTTACGATGTCTGTCAGCCTGACAGGGCCAATCTCATTATCCGGTATCTTCAGCATGAGGCTTGTTCTCCAGCAACCAGCCCATTGTTCTCTCCACCTTGAGTTTTCACTGCTACGATGTCAGCATCCTGTGAATTTTTGATGGGTATTTGTCGATTTTAATGTTTTAAGTAGTTTGGCTGTACAGATACGATGTTTCTTTACCCTGCCTATGTTTGTTCTTCTGCCCCAGTGTTAATTTTCTAAGTATTTAATTTCACATCGTTTTCCTAATATATGAGGAAAAGACGAAAGCTTTCAACTACCGATTCGGTCCCATTCTTCTCATGACTGATTTGACAGTGCTCAGTGTCGTCATCTACAGATCATCCGTGGGGTATATCACATGAAGCTCCAAGTGACCTTTGACTTGAGGAGACAGGTGGAATCGCCATCTCACTCCTCATAAGGGCGGTGCCTACAAAGTAGGTCCTATTATATGCCGAGCCGTGGCATTCATCCCGTTTCGGTGAATATATGTTGTTGCTATTACTAATAACATTATCCCTTGATGTTACCCTTCTCTACCAGTTCTTTCTTCTCTGCCTGCAAACAGACACAAAGACCATCCTCACTGGTCTGTTGCTGCCAGGTCTGGCTACTGTCCTGTTTTTCTTTCTTGTTTTGTAGTCCAACTTCTCAATCAAGTAGTCTACAACTGATGCCACCTGCATATCACCAACAGTCTTCTTTTCCTTGTCTTTCTTGGTGGCAGACTTTGATTCTTACCGTTCTCACTGAGGAAGCTGCACACAGAGAACGTCATCGGGAGTCTGCCCTGTGTGATTCCTCTTCAGCCTTTGTTGTTACAGCTCCTGGTCTTGGTGACCACCACCCTGCATTTCCGACTTTTGCATTGCATGTCTTTCCTGATGCGGCTTGAATTCCTGTCCTGTCTCTTTCTTTCTGAACTCGGTCTTTGAATTCTTGGGTACATCAGTCCTCCTGCTCTTAATGTAGGAGGGTGGGAGAACCTATGCTCCCCAGTTTTGGTCCTCCACCATTCTATTCTTTACCTTTCATGCTTTCTAAAGATAAATTATATTTCAGGTAAATTAGAATGAAGGTAAAGGGAGCCGAGTTTATCCTACAGCTTCTGTATTAGAAGATGGCTAGGTAGCTTCCGTCCTCTAATATACATCCCCTCGCCTTTCTTCTGAAGGTGTTTTTCTTTTCTGTTTTATAGGATTGTAGAATTAGAAGGACCTTGATGGTGACCATCTTGATCTCTCTTCTGAGCTTTTTTTCCACATGTCAAGCAACTAGACATTACATCATTTTTGTGATGGCGACAAGACAGCTGCACGGAATGTATCCCTAACATTCCTCCTCTCTTTACATCTGCTTATGCTAGATACCTTTCTTCCTAATCTCTTTATTTGTTGTGATAGTATCGCCATTCCATCCGTATCCCAGCATGGTGTTCCACGTATGCAATCATGTAAAAATGACATTTTCTCTATGGTTTTGTTTCTTTTTTTATATTAGATGTTTCACCAGATAAGCTTTGAGGTCCCCTTATGAGTTTAATGCCATATAAAACTATGTCTTAGCACTCTGCTGGACATAGTACTTGTCCTGAAAAGTTTAGCTTTTGTACTTCAGAACGTATTTTAAATGCATAGGAAGTGTTTACTACCTAAAACAGTCTCGCTGTCAATGTTTTGGTAAAGTGAATAATCACTCAAGTTTTAAAAATATAATTCTGTGTCTGTAAAGAATTTGCTGAAATTATAATACATCTGTAACAAAATTATATAAAATTTTGCTTACTGTCTCAGCACAGAGAATGTAGTCATAATTGGGAAATTGTCTAGATTGAAGGAAGTAAGACTCATGACATAAGCAAAGTCAGTGCTCGCTGAACCATGAGTGAAGCCAGATATAGCATCAAAAATACCTTGCCTCTGCACTACGCCTTGATTTTGTTTTTAAAGTGCCGCTATAAGTATTCTCATTGTGTCTTCATAGTCACCTTGGCTAGGGAGGAGAACCCTAACAAACAGCTGATCTGTGGGCTTGAAAAATTAATAAGGGTAAACCCAACTACTTTTCAGTTGCATGAGTCAGTTGTCAACTGTGAATGATAACAAACAGATTTCGGTGTGTTAACAAGCCTTTGGTCTCTAGAGCCAGTCACAAAAGTGTGTGTTTGCTTAAAGCCAAAGTTGTTTGTGGAAAGTGAACATTATGCCTTCTCAGTGGATTTGAATTCTGTGTAGCACTAAGACGTCTTGAGGTGGACACGGAAGCATACTCTATTTGGCATGCTTTTTTCGTGCTGCCGGCACCCACTTTTAAATAATTTACTTGTCTGTGTTTCCTGCAGATTTAAGGAGGTCTGAAGCATTAGAGTAACATCATATTAATTTATATTTTTGAAAAAGGGATCAACTCATTTTCCTACATGAGATTAATATTCTAGCATCACTGTGTAGACAGGAATTTCTCGAGATGTTGGCTTTGGACATTTTTTTCTTCTTCATGAAATAGAGCTTTTTAATTTTGTACCTAAAGCTTTTTCTCCCGTAGAGTCAGAATGATTAATGAGTTTAATTTTTGCAAGCAACTGGCAGGAGTTGCTGAGTAAGATGTACATGCTGATTGTATATAACCCTGTTCCTTTTAATTACTCTGATGATAACAATGCATTTGTCAACTGCATGCAGAATGCCTCTGTGCAATATACAATATTGATCCCTTTCATAGAGCATTGCCTATAAAAATAATATGTATAATAATCCTTTCAAAATTAAATTCTGCTTAATAAATTTGGTGTTAAGGGCATTGAGTGCCCATGTGCTGTTATGATTTGCTTTTATTTAATCACATGAGTTTGATTTTATGTACATGTAAAAAAAAAAAGAGAGAGAAAATCAGTCAGCCTTTCTCATTAATGACTTTTGGGACATTTATCTTTAGAATGATCTAGTATTGGGAAATTATCTGAAATAGAACATTTTAAAATTTGATAGCGTCTAATTTTACAAATGAGAACTCTCCAGGTAATTATGTGAATAGTCTTTGGCAAGTCACTTGTGCTCCTCAGAGAAACTCAGCCTTCCGTCCTATCCTGCGTTCTTCTCAGTATGCTCTGTGGTACCATAATTGAGTGGAGGAATGAACTTAATTGTATCATTGGACTTAAAAAGTATGAACATTATGAAATCTAACAGTTTAAATTAATTTGGTTCCAAATGGATGTGCTAATTGCCGAAGGGAAAAACAGTTTTTCCACAGTAGTCTAAGATTTTGCTCCGACTTCTTTGACATGTTTTCCCCCATAGATTTATTTTTCTTCCTCCCTATATTTCTTGCTGTCTTTCCAGCATCATCCAGATCTGTTTGGAGCACAGGACATGTTCAGTTTTGCCCCACAAATGATAAAGATACAGACATGGATGTAATTTTGCAGGGAGACTGGAAGCCAATGTGGCCTGGAAGGTCCAGATGGTAGAATTCCAGGTAGGGAAAATCCTGCTTCCCAGAATCAGAACATCTGAGGTGACGGTGGCTTGTGCAGCAGGCACTGGGGACAGATGCTGTACATGAGCACGAGGCAGGGCTCGGAACCTTGTAGGGGTGCCGGGAAGACGGAGACTCGGGTAGCTACAGACGCCGTGTTCTCAGGGCCTAAAACAGTGCTTAACTTAAAAAAAAAAAACAAATTTCCTTTCACTCATGCTGCACATGTAGATGAACAGCTTGAAGACTTTAAGATCGTTCCGGCAATATGCCTGATGGAAGTGAAACACACACACTCACACACACACTTTTTTTTTTTTTTTTACATTCAGAGGGAACTTAAGGATTTTCCAGGGCCTCACAGTCATTGTAAAAATCAATGTGTAAACTTCCTACAGTGCTTGGATTTCTTTGATCTCAACTTTTACCTCACATAATTTTGGGTCAATCTTAACATGTTTACGTAAAAAAAAAAAACAAAATGGAATGGGGATATAGGTATCTTTCCCAATTTGGAATTGAGAAGACCAATTTATTTTTTCTGTCTTCTGTTGTTTACTGTTTGGGAAGACTTAATTTGGAATTGAGAAGACCAATTTATTTTTTCTGTCTTCTGTTGTTTACTGTTTGGGAAGACTTATGTTAAAGACAGAGCTACTGGAATTACTACAGCAGCTTTTGGGGATCAGTGGGAACCTTGTTGTATCGTCCTGGATATGTTTATATAATTGTGTGTATCCATCATATTTCATGCATTGTATATTTGATGCATTCAAGGTGGCACCTGCCAGCAGGGGTGGGAGTGGGAAGGGAGTAAAGGAGCATTGGAAGAACTACAAATAAAGGGCATCGTATAAGGGGAGGGGATTCAGCAGACATTAAAGGTGGGAAGACACTGGCCTCCTGTCTCCCTAATAATTTTCTCCAATACACTCAGTTTTCTAAACTTTATTCAAACCTTTCATATGCCTCATGCAAAATCCCATTAAAAAATAAAAAGAAATAAAAATGAGAAAGCTCTAAAACAGTTGTGAGAGGTGAGGTTATCTCTTCTTTTCAAGTTTATTTATTTTGTGTGTGTATGTGAGAGAGAGAGCAGGGTAGGGGCAGAAAGAGAGGGAGAGAGACAATCCCAAGCAGGCTCCAGGGCAGAGACCAGCATGGGGCTCGATCCCACCAACCGTGAGATCGTGACCTCAGCCAAAGTCAAGAGTCAGATGCTTAACCAATTGAGCCACCAGGTGATCCTTTCCCATTTCTTGTTGAAAGCTTTTGGAGTTGTGGGTGTTCACGGCCCCAAGAGGGAGTCCACTGCAGTGTGAACGGTCCAATTACTGGAGACGCCTTTCTCTCTCTCTCTCTCTCTCTTTCTTTCTTCCTTTTCTTTCTTTCTTTTTCTTTCTTTTCTTTCTTTCTCTCTCTTTCTTTCTTTCTTCCTTTCTTCCTTTCTCTCTTTCTTTCTTTCTTTTCTTTCTTTTCTTTCTTTCTTTCTTCCTTTCTCTCTCTCTTTCTTTCTTTTCTTTCGTTCTCTCTCTTTCTTTCTTTCTTCCTTTCTTCCTTTCTCTCTTTCTTTCTTTCTTTCTTCCTTTCTTCCTTTCTCTCTTTCTTTCTTTCTTTTCTTTCTTTTCTTTCTTTCTTTCTTCCTTTCTCTCTCTCTTTCTTTCTTTCTTTTCTTTCTTTCTCTCTCTTTCTTTCTTTCTTCCTTTCTTCCTTTCTCTCTTTCTTTCCTTCCTTCCTTCCTTCCTTCCTTCCTTTCTCTCTTTCTCCCTTTTCTTTCTTTTCTTTCTTTCTTTCTTTCTTTCTTTCTTTCTTTCTTTTGTGTGAGCAATCATCTGACATGTAAAAAGATGCAACAAAATTTAAAATGATACCAAAATGTCAATTTCAGAACGACAGCAAAAAGTGAGCGCATATAGCCATCCTCTGCTCATAACAGAGCAAATGGGTCAGTGGAATAATTCACGCTGTGGCATATTGCTATACGGAGTGGCAGTAGGAAAAGTTGGTAAAGGAATTAGAACTCAAGGGCTCCGTGTTCATCTGGCATCTGCTGAATGTTGTACCTGTGGTTAGAAATGTACATGATGGGAATTCAAGGGATCTTCCAGATCCTTCCGGTCCTTTGTTTCAGGTCGGGGTCAACAGTGGCCACACTGTGACACTTGTGCCGAGTTACCGCCTGTACTGAGCAGTCATCTGCATAGATTGTCTCCTGTGGGCCTGGTAATTGTTCGCATCTTGGGTCCTTGACAATCCGTAGCCACTCCAGACTTCTGTCCCAGTTTCTCAGTTTCAGCCATTACACAGTCAGCTATTCAGGGATACACTTGGCATACAGGCAGTGTGGCATTGATTGTACTAAGTTTGACTTTAATGGAAAAATTGATAAAGTTGGTGTCAAACAGGATGTGGTGAGGTGGGCTCAGCTGTGTGTTATATTGGAGGAATAAGTGGGAAGGATGTTGGGACACTTCTCTTTTCCTGAGTGCACTGGGATCTTTGCTTTCTTTTCAGGTTGTAATTTTTAATTGTTATATTTTATTTGTGTGTGTGTGTGTGAGAGAGAGAGCAAGCATGAGCAGGGAAGGGGGAGAGAGAGAGGGAGACACAGAATCTGAAGCAGGCTCCAGGCTCTGAGCTGTCAGCACAGAGCCCAGTGCGGGGCTTGAACCGACAAACCGGGAGATCGTGACTTGAGCCGAAGTTGGACACTTAACCGACTGAGCCACCCAGGCACCCCCCTTTTGAGCTCTGAATCTGTCCATTAAGCATCTGATCTTAGAGACTAAACATTTGCTTCATGACCGCCTACTTTCTTGCTTGCTTTCGCTTCCCCATGTTCATGCCACACTCTTGTTCTTGTGGAAAGATGCTTCCACAAGCATCTTGTGCTTCCCCATGGCTTCTGCTCACCAACCCTCATTGCCATAGCGTCTGAGGAAGGACAGAGCTGTAGACGAAGCCACGTGGTCCCCTGTCTTCCCTTCTCATTTTGTTCCTGCCTCAGGGAGCACTTCCCTCTCTACCCACCTTTACAGATCTTCTCAGGAATAGCCGTAGAGGGGATGGCTGTAGTGTTCTGGGACACTTGGGCTGCATCATAGAATACCCAGCTGCTTTCGCAGGTGAGTTCCTGGGTCCCTCTCATCATGCACATCGGTCTTTTCCCGTGTGCAAACGTCTGCTCTCCATTGCTAAGTGTGAGGGCATCGTGCTGCGGGGGAGCTGCTGAATCCCAGGTGAGCGCACCCGTTAGTGGCTCCTCACTCGCGTTCCGTCTCTCGCCAGCATGTGCTGCCAGCTATACAGACCTTCAGCAGGAGTGTGGGCTCGGGTAGAGCTTCTGTGGGTTCGGGTAGAGCGGTCAGGTGGAAGGACGGATAGGGTCGCCACAAGGTGGGGAGCAGAGGAACGGGGGCAGAGAAGTCGAGTTGGTTTAGATTTTCTCAAATGGGCACTTGGCTAAGTGCTGGAAGAGGGCTGGCTTCTCATGTGGGCGGGTGTAGGGGTCTTCACTTTGGCTCTGCAGATGCTTCTGGGGATTGTGTCCCCTTGCTCCCTTAGACGGCGGTGTGGCCACGCCATACTTTGGCTGGGGAACCGGGAGTGGCGGTGCGGGGGGCACTTGCAAAATGGAAGCTTCCAGAACCAGCATGGGCAGGTTCTGTACTCACCTTCCTTTTGCCATGGAAACAAGGGGTATTTCAGAGAGCGGCTGCTCAATGGGAAAGCTGTGCACTTCGGTCTGTAAACACGGAGATTATGTTACCACAGCGTAACCTGGTTGGAGCCGAGGAGCGCAGGGCGCGAGTGTTGATGTGGGTGGTCTGTTCCTCATTTCTGGGCCTCGGTTACATCATCGCCCCGGCCAGAATCGACACTTCCTAAGGTTGGGTGGGTAGTTTCACCTTGCCTTCTTGTGTCTCACGTCAAACTTTTTAGTTCCCAAAGATGATGAATCAGAAATTCCTTCAGGGAGGACTGCAGATGTGGTAGGGCATGAGTCTTACCTGTTCCATCACTTACTTTATTTGGGGGGCAAGTGGGAACAATTCCTTGAAAGACAGGTGCACATGCTGGCAGTGTGCAGGGGTTAGGGGTGCAGGGACTGGGCAGTGGGAGGGATGCTAGGTAGGACACTAAATGGCCATGGCGGAAGCCAGCACAGGCCTGCAGGGTGTCAACGAGGGCCAGCCTTAGAGCCGAGGCTCTGGGTCCTTGACGGGAAACCTTCCAAGTCAGGGAAGTGGTGGTTGGTTCACAGGGGGAGGCTCTGAAGGTTCTCGGTGTGGAGAACAGTCTCGGTCCCTGACTCTGCCCTTGGAATTCGCTACGCTTTTCCATCTTAGTGGATTCAGGATGAGGTTATTTGCTCTGTGGGAACGGAGAGGTACGTGTCTTCATCTGAATAATAGGAAACATCAGCAGAAACATCTAGCTGTAGCCCGGTATCTTTCTCCCCAATTAGCATCCTGCCTATGGTCATTTAATCACCATTTTGTATGTGGGAAAAGTGTCATGAATTTCTCTTCCTTTCTTCTAGATTTTTGAGCTTCTCTCAAATTCAGCCCCCGAATGACGGGTTATCTATTAAAAGGAGAGGGGGATGCCATGAGAGACAGGGGTGCCGTTTCTATAGAAACGGGAGCTGGCTGTGATGAGCCGGGGCATCTGGCTTCCTTGTTGGGCTGCTGGCCTCACTGAATACTCAATCACTGCTATGCTTCCTTGTTGATGTCCTGCGGCTCTGACGGGATCACATCAGTCAGCAGGGCTGTTGTTTGCACAGGTACAAGGAGAACACCTGAGCAGAATCCTAATGCTCCCGTGCCCGCCTCCCCATGGTCTTTCTCATGCCACCTCTGCTCCAACAGGTCTTGTCTTTCACCACAGCTGGGGAGAAAGCAGTCTTGCCTTCCGAGCCTTTTATTGCTCCTGGGGCTCATCGTGGTGTCTCTGAAGCAGGAAAGGACCTTGAGTGGTCATTGCTGGCCCTCAGTGTCTCCCACTTCCTCTTACAGACACCATCTTCCTACTTTAATGGGCTTCCAGGAAAGGTTTGCCCATCATCATCCAAGATCTGCTTGGTCTTGCCCACCCAGTTCATGGCAGGCAGGTCAAGGGCATCACCTTCGCTCTGACCTCACTAGGAGAGCTGCCCTCAGCATCCTCTGCCCCATGTCAGAGCTGCCCAGCCACTCCTGCGCTGGGAACCATGCGAGGGCCCCTCACTTCTCTCTCTCAGAGTAAAAGCCAAGGTTCCTACAATGAACGAAGGGCCTGTGACGATGTGCCTCCCCACTCTCACCCTGTGGTCTTCTCCTTGGCCGTTCCACCTGCTGGAACGTTCTTCCCAGGTGTCCTTCTGGTCTTTGCTAAAGTGCTACTTTCTCAAAGACTCTACACTGCCCACCCCATTCAAAATTGCATCACTCCTGATACTCCCTACCCTGCTCAGGTGGAAGGTGTTTATCATCTTCCAGAAAATTATATAATATTCGTTTTATGCCTGTGTTATTTTTGGCCCCCGCCCCCTACAGCCCCCATCAGGACATTGGCTGAACTAGCATAAGGGACTGTGGCTGGTTTGTCCTCTGATGTATCCAGGCACCCGGTACAGTGCCTGGTGCCCCCAAGGTTCTCGGTGAGTATTTGTCAAATGACGAGCGAACGAATGGTATCCTGCCTGAAAAGTCTCTCTTTGCTTCTGTCTGAATAATCACGTTCCTTTAACCGTGTTCTCAGGACTTCTTCTGAAATTGAAAGGTTCTAAAATTAGTGCTCTGAACCTCGTACGTGGTTGATCACGACTGTCTGCAAATAGATTCTCTCCTTTTTGGGATTTTCTTTATTATTTGATTCTGAACAGTGGAAGTTGGCTCTTCCAACTCAAGACTGTAGTTGAGAAGATGAAACGGTTATTAGGGAAACAGCAGGCTTTACTTTTGTAGGATCTGCTTTAAATGTCAGTGTCTAGCGTTTGTAATATTTTGTCTGAATTTAAAAATAAGTGCGAGTGAAATATACATTTCCTACGCACGACTATTTTTGCTGGCTCTTTTTGTGGTTATCAGCAAAAGTAGTAGAAAAGAAGGTCCCATTGGGAAAAATGTGTATCTTTGGGAAGAAGAGATTCCTATAAATACAAGAAGGTGATAAGTTGGTTTTGATTAGAAATTCCTATTACCTAATTTGCAATTTAAGTGAAAGCAAAAGATCGCAGCTTGGTTTTCCATGGTTCCGTGACCGTTGGCAGGTGGAAAGTCAACTCAGAGTATTTTGGAATCGTATGTCATTAGCGGAATACTGAAGTTCCCAGACCAAAACGCTCAGTTTCTGCTAGAGGAACTGTGCCTGGGTGCTTAGCCCAGGGCTCTTTTCCTGTCTCTAGCGTCCATTTTTATAATACAGTCAGGACTTAGCTGCACTTACGAGGGGGCTGAGACCAGAGACTGCCACCCCTGTTTGATCCCTATTCCCTCTGCTCCGCCCAGCTGAGTGGCCTGGCGGCTCAAGGCTGTGCTGACACTTTGACTCAAGTTTCCATCAACAAATTGTGCAAAATGAAGATTGGCTGTTTTATTTTCTGTTGCCAGACAAGGGTTGGCTTGCACGTATGTGTCGTGAGTGCTCTCTTGCCCACCCCGAACTGGGCTGAGCTGTTTAAGAACAAGGAAGAAAGCGCAGCAGCCCTCCAATCGGGAGTGGGTCTGCGTCACGGGCACATTTGGAAGGGGTAATCAGAGAGCTGTGGGAAGGCTACATCCTTCGTCCAAAGATGTGCTAATAAGCACGTGGAGTTCTGGAGCTGTCAGATGGGGCCAAAGTGCACGCAATTAGATAGAGATGATGCAACCCATAATAAGGAGATGCATCGCTGGGCGTGGGGAGCTCTCTGACCCCTGCACTGAAGTAGTCCAAGTGCCTGAGAACACTTAGAGCCAAAAGACTCACCAAAGCACGTTTTCTGCTGTGATTACTTAAGGAGTAGGGATGTGAGTTGATGTGCCCAGGTTTCCAAGTTCAGCATCCAGTTCAAGTCCCGGGAGAGAGAGGGGTCTGTGGTGCATGTGAAAAGCCACTGCACACCCCCACAGTTGGCTCTCCATGCCTGAGAGGACCCAGTGGGCCCCAGACACCTGCAGCACTGCCAGCCGCTGGAAGGGCAGTGCAGGTGGGATCTACCCAGCAGGGCCTCTGCCGCCCCCCCCCCACCCCCCCGCCTTTACATCTGTGAGGAGTCAGGGTGTGTGGTTTCAGGGGCACTGGGATGATCCCGGGGCCACTGCACTGAGCGTCTCACGGTTGGAACGTAGTCACCTGCCGATTGTTGGAGACACGCATGTGGCCCGAGGAAGAGGCATGAGGCCACTGGGTATTTGGCGGGAGTCAAGAGAGGGAAACCTCTCAGGTAAGACAGCAGAGCTGCTCTGGAAACAGAAGCGGGGCACAGGTGAGCTCGGGGAGTGAAGGGCGTTCAGCCAGGAAGGTCAAGGGTGTGTATTCGGTGCTGTGTCGGCCAGTGAATGCCCACTATGACTGCGTCAGAGAAGCCAGACTCCCCTCCTCCCCTGCCCCAGGCTTTGGTTTGGAGACGTGAGCTTCAAACTGTGCTTCCCCGAGTCATAGCGCTCCTGATGAGGGCCAAAGGAGGAACAGGAGACAGGGCCAGTGGAACGTGGCCCCTTCCGTACAGCAGCTGCACTTTTAAGGCTGTTTCCTTGTTGATACGAGTTGACATGAAACAGTGTGTTGGGACAACACAAGCCCTTCTTGAGTAACAGCCCAAGGACCAGCGAACTCACACGTACTGGAGCTGACGTGGCGGTTTACCAACGCGTCGCATGCAGAATTCACTGAGGCGCACACCTAATGTCACATTACCGCCAGTAGGGCTCCATTTCTGGTTTCCGTTTCTTGTTCCCAGGGTCTTCATCGCAGGCAGCGTGGCTCAGTGGGTGGGTGTACGACCCTCGACTCAGACCCCCTGAGCTTGAGTACTGACTGACTCTTCCCGCCATTTACTCATTGCTTAGCCCCCAGAAGTTACTTAACTGTTTCCGGACTCCGTCTTTTTATTTATACAGTTAGGAGAAATAAATCATGGTATCTTTCTCACCAGTTGGTTAGGAAGTTTAAGTTAATACGTGGGAAACACTTAAAATAGTCCCTGGCGTGCCATGCATCATCACGACGTCATGAAGTCCTTATTGAAAGATGTAGTTGTTCTAGAAAGGATGGGTGGAGGGCTGGTGTGCTTTTAGGACACAGTGGCGTGGAGCTGGAGGTAGAGGGATGTGGGAAGCCCTCCAGTAATCACAGGTGCACTGAATATTAACCATAATCCCTTGTGCCTGAAACTTAACTATAATGTTGATAGGTGGGTTGATTTAGTGGTCTGGTTAGGACAGCTGGACTGAGGGGCAGCATGGTTTTGGGGGGGCTGATGGTGTCACCATTAACTACCAGTTCCCTCAGCGTGGCTCCGTGTTCCATCCCCCCTGTGTGGCATTCCTGGAGGAAACGCGGGGATTTGGAACTAGAGGTCCTAGGTCACACTCCCCTCCGGAGACGACAGTAGATGAGGAAGCACAAGCTGACCCCTAGATTAACCCTGAGAGCCTTGGCACACCATCAGAGAACACAGACTTGCTCACCAGGGCTGTTCACGGACATCCTCCAGGGCCAGGCCCTGCCTTAAAACGAAAGTAGGAAATGGTTACTGAGAAACGTTACTTCCCTCGGGAGTCCCTTTCATGATTGAGAATCCAAAGTATGATACATCATGCGTGCCCAGCACGGTGGGCAGAACGGGTCCAGCTAGAAGACGTGGAAGAAAGAATCGTGGGTGAGCCAGCTGTGAGTTGAAGGAACATGGAAATAGGTTGTCCAGCCTGAGAACTAGGAACCGGGATCCCCAGCAAGCGCGGTCTTGTGAACCAGAGTGGAATAGTGGAAAATGGCCAGATGCAGGTGTGACTACAGCAGTTTTAAAAACAAAGAACGTAGGCCCCTGGGTGGCTCAGTCGGTTGGGCGGCCGACTTCGGCTCAGGTCATGATCTCACGGTCCGTGAGTTCGAGCCCCGCGTCGGCTCTGTGCTGACAGCTCAGAGCCTGGAGCCTGTTTCAGATTCTGTGTCTCCCTCTCTCTGACCCTCCCCCGTTCATGATCTGTCTCTCTCTGTCTCAAAAATAAATAAACGTTAAAAAAATTTTTTAAAAAATAAATAAAAACAAAGAACGTTCTCACTGTGAACAGAGATCTTAAACCACTTCCCATGATGTTTCTCAGACGCTTCGACATAATGCCTGAATTTTAATTACCTCTTTCTCTATTAGCAGTTATACCGGCAATGTTTCCATTAAAACTTTCCAGAAGTCTCTTCGTTTCGGCTCACCAGAAACCAGAGAGTTGGCCACTCTGTTGTATCCGCCGAATCCTCACTTGAAGTGGTTTCTGAGGTTCTCTGAGGTTGGAAAGCCTCTGCACTCAACAAGCACACTCTTCTCTTCCCCAAACAAAGCACACAGAGCCAGCATTGTGTCCAGGGAGTCTTTGGAGAGTTTTCTACAAACTCAGAGATCCTTAGGCTCCAGATACCCTGGGATTGGCCCACTGGGTCAATGGAAGCCATGGAGAGGTATCACGTGCCATGAACTGCCCGATGGTCAACTCTAGTGGATAAAACAACATGGCATCCCAGGTGTGCCTGCCGCCCGCTCACCATGTAGGAGCTAATGCACCGTACATGTAACTGGAGCCTCAAGGGTTCTGGAAAGATCTGGTAGCATCGCTGGCACCTGTCTCACTGTCTGGACGGGTGTCACTCAAAACTTGTTGCCTTCCAAGCTGGCTTCCCAAAGAAGGGCCTTCCCAAGGAGGCATGCATCGAGATGCTTTGTGAACAGAAATACATTTAGGGAAAGACTGAAGGAAAATGTCTGCTTCACCCAGCTCACCTCCAGGGCAAGGTGTGCAAACTGCAGCCAAGCCAGGTAGGAATGAGAAGGAAGAATCTGTGTCTGTCTTTGGAGAAGCTCCCAGAAGTCCCGACACCTTGCTTACAGGGAGGAGCGTAGCCCGTATTTCCTTTCATGACACAAGTCTTGCTCAACATCGAAAAGTCTGAGCACATCCGATTGTTCTGAATCACCAGCTCCTGGCATGTTTCCTAGTCTGTGCGGCTCCAGTACTGGCCTGTTCTCACGTTCACAGCGCTCCGACAAATTCTGGTGACGGGTAGAATATAAAATTTCACTTAAAAATACAATTATGAAGAACCTAATTTAATCTAATTCTTTTACCATCAGTCATATTTGTGTATATTTAACTGTCAGCTTTGCCGTTGCTTTGAAATAAGATTGGATCTTTGTTAACACAGAGCTTAGGGGAAACCACACACAGGGATTTTCCAGGCTGTCCTTTTTAAAGTCTCTGCTTGTGCAGAAAAGGGTTCATGGTCAAAAAGTTCGGGAAGCATTGAATTCTTCAAGCTCACTTGATTTGCTTTATTTTTTTTAAATTTTTTTTAACGTTTATTTATTTTTTGAGACAGAGAGAGACAGAGCATGAACAGGGGAGGGGCAGAGAGAGAGGGAGACACAGAATCGGAAGCAGGCTCCAGGCTCTGAGCCGTCAGCCCAGAGCCCGACGTGGGGCTCGAACTCACAGACCGCGAGATCGTGACCTGTGCCGAAGTCGGACGCTCAACCGACTGAGCCACCCAGGCGCCCCTCACTTGATTTGCTTTCAATGAGAACTTCACACTGAGTGTTACCACCTAAGGTGTGTGTGCATATGGTAGGAAGTCCCACTTGTTTGTGTCTGCCTGTGGCAGTGGCAGGATTTGGAGGCAGATTTCGGGTCAGGAAGAGGAAATCTGCATTTCTGGCCCCCACAGGCTCCTCTGGTTACTTTACATCATATCCAGGTGAAAAAGTCAGCCAGTCTCCAGTGGCCTTAGTTTTCTGCGGCTGCTGTGACAAACCGTACAAACTGGGTGTCTCAGAACAACAGACATGTGCTGTCTCCCTTAGGTCTGAAATCAAGGGGTCGGCAGGGCCGTGCTCCCTCCGAAACCTCCAGGGAGGACCCACTCTTGGTCTTCTAGCTTCTGGGGGCGCTGGGTGTGCCTTGGCTTGTGGCCCCGTCCCTGGAGTCCCTCCCTCCGTGTTTACATGACAGTTCTGCCTGTGTGTCTCTTCCCTTCTTTTTTTTTTTTTTAATTTTTTTTTCAACGTTTATTTATTTTTGGGACAGAGAGAGACAGAGCATGAATGGGGGAGGGGCAGAGAGAGAGGGAGACACAGAATCGGAAACAGGCTCCAGGCTCTGAGCCATCAGCCCAGAGCCTGACGCGGGGCTCGAACTCCCGGACCGCGAGATCGTGACCTGGCTGAAGTCGGACGCTTAACCGACTGCGCCACCCAGGCACCCCTCTCTTCCCTTCTTATGAGGACAGCAGGCACATTGAATTCGGGGTCCACCCTACCTCAGCATGACTCCACCTTAACTAAATTACATCTCCAGTGACCCTGTTTCCAAAATACGATCACATTTTGAGATACTGGAGGTTAGAGCGGTACACCTTTTTTTTTGCAGGCGTGGGGGCATAGCCCAACTCATTAACACTGACTTACTGACTTTTGTCTCAAAGCATATCATTTTTAGGTTATTTAAAATATTTGGGGGATGACTGTGTTTCTCAGAACTTTAAGGAACACATCTTCGTCGCTCAATTTGACTCATCCGCTCTGTGCAGTGGACTGTTTATTGAATCATTATTGCCATTTGATTGGTGCTTCCTGTTTTTGGTGACGTTTCCTTTGGGAAAAGCCATTGGGGGAGGAGGAGAGGGAACTGATTTGGAGATAAATAATTAGGACAGTCTCAGTGGTGAGATGTCATGCATTTTGCTCTGGGGGATTCGCAGCTGATTAGGGCCATGTCACAGCTGGATGCGTTAAACAGGAAAGGGATTCTTGGGCTAGTTGGTGCCACCAGACTTATGGAATGACAGTAAGACGTTGCAAACCTGAGATGTCAACCATCGTCTGGTCTGTGGATGGCTCACTTCATTCCGTAAGGGCTTCTGATGGGCCTGTTGTAAGATGCTGCATGCCGTGTTGTTCTGGGAACCCAGACATAGCTAATTTTGTGACTGCAAAACCCCGGGGCACATGCACCTGCTTCTGTCACCCTACTGTTGGGAGCACTGGAGAGGATGCTGCCGGCAAGGTCATTGTCAGAGGAGGAGGCGTGGCTTTATTTCTATTTCTATTTCTTTTTTTCTATTTTCTATTTCTATTTCTATTTTCTATTTTTTCTCTTTCTATTTCTTTATTTCTATTTCTATTTCTTCCTACCCAAAACAGATTGCAAGCATGAATTGGCGGGGGTGGGGGAGGGGCGAAAACAAAAGTAGAGAGCTTCCTGACTGCAAACAGAAAACCTGTGTGTCTTCTGTGCTGTCACAGCATGAAAGTGTCTGGAATCTCATGCTTGAAAGTATCCAGACAGTACAACGTCCATGCCTAGACCCAGTGCTGGCTCCCAGTGGACAAAGGTGCTGGCCTCATTTCTCCCCTGCCCCTGAGGTGTGGGGCGTGAGCTCTGGGAGGCAGAAGGTAGGAGAGGGGTATGTAGTGACCACTCACATGAGAGGTGGGGGTTCCTGGGAAGCCAGTCCTAACCTGTATGTTCCAAACCTGTATCCAGAGGAGTAGTTTGGTGATGTCAGATACCCCCCCCCCCCAATATGACCCTTGGTCCAGCGTTGCAGCACAGGAGGACCATGGGGAGGACCGTGGGGAGAGGTACTCAGGGCTGCAGGGGAACGTTTCGATCCTCCCCGCCGTGAGCACTGCCCACGCCTCTCTGCGTGGGCTTGGCCAGGTGCTATTTCTGTCCCTATGCTAGCAATCGCTCATGTCCCTGTTGTCCCCAGCTGCACATACGTGGATACCGGTATTTCTCTGTTGAACACACTTTGCCTTCTCCGCCTTGCAACTTGGGCTACAGTTTTTTTTTTTTTTAATTTTTTTTTTTTAACGTTTATTTATTTTCGAGACAGAGAGAGACAGAGCATGAACAGGGGAGGGGCACAGAGAGAGGGAGACACAGAATCTGAAACAGGCTCCAGGTTCTAAGCGGTCAGCACAGAGCCCGACGCGGGGCTCGAACTCACAGACCGTGAGATCATGACCTGAGCCGAAGTCGGACGCTTAACCGACCGAGCCACCCAGGCGCCCCTGGGCTACAGTTTGTATTCTCTGCTGTCTTGGTGGAAGCTTTTAGGGGAGGTAGCCTCCTTTAATGGCCCCTCTTCCTGAAAGCCACCCTAATCCCTTAATCTGGATTCAAGGTCTTTGTGACGGGCACCTGGGATGCCCTGTGCACACAGCTGTGGGGGCATCTATCACACCTCACCGGAAGCCGCTTGCGTTTTCTTCCTTTTCCACTGGCATCTGAGCTTCCGGAGGACAAGGCATGGGACACGGGCTCCCAGGGGCCAGAGGACTGCAGGAGAGATACGAGTCCTGGCCACTCCAAGCGCCTCCAGGATCCAGCCCTGTGCCTCTACTGTGATCTTAACTCAGAGTCTGCGTTGCTGCGTCTGCCTGGCATTCTGTTTATTCACTGTTTCACCTAACAAACAGTCCAGGGTGGAAACGAGGACATAAATGATACATTGCCAAGGCCAAACATGAAGGAGTAGGAACGTCTAGAGCAGCCTCCTCAAAGGGCACCCCAAAGTCGCTGGCATTTCTCCATTATTCATTATTTCCTTCCCAGACACCTCATTTCATGCTGTGACCAATTTAAAAGAAATGAGGTTATTTTTAAGATGTGCCCTTTCAAAGAGCAACAGCCACATCTCCCTTGGGGTTTCCGGCTCCTTCCCAGGCAGTGGGTAAAAATCCGTGTTGGGGGACGAAAAATAAAAGGGAAGAGTTTATCTGGGAAAGAAAGAAATGTAAAATGTCACAAGCCATTAAAAGCGGCACTGCCTTTGCTCTGCTTTTTGTCCAGTCTGTCAAATGACTACGTGTATACCTCAGGGGACGCTTTCTGCCACAAGTTTGCTTTCCAAGATGACCCATTTCTGCTGTCGGTTGGGACTCGAGCTTCGTCTTTATATGCCTACGGCAGGGCGCCTCTCCGGGCAGCCCCTCCCTGTGAAGCCCTCCTCCTGCGGGCCCCGCACCTGACCCCTTGGCCTTCCTTCCAACATCCCGTGCTCTGTCTTGCCCCCACAGTCATCTGCTAGCCCTCTGTCCCTTTCCACAGCTAGAAAGCAGCTAGTCCCCCTTCCTTGTTGATGGATGACAGGTGCGGGTGCCGAGTTCTCTGGGAGGTGAGTTTTGGACATTGGGGATAGGACAGATCAACGGTTCCGTCCACCTTGCCCCGGGCGGTAGGTGTTGAACGTGAAGTGTCTTCGCTGAGATGGTTTCTCCACACACCCGGCCTCCTCGCTAGGTCAGAGATCTTTAAGTGCAAGGGCATGCTGTATTCCCTTGGGAACCCCCGATGTTTGAAATAGAGCTTGTATCACATATGTGTTTGGCGTGTAGGCGGAACATCGTGAATTGGCGGGAGATACACGTTTCCTTGGATCGTTTGCGAAACGTCTGCACCTCTCTGCTATTTGAAATAAAAAATCTTAAAAACTATAGTAGAGATGTAGATAAAACTGGCTTTCCAGATCACCGGTCTGGTGCAGGGACTGGCAGACTTCTTCTGGAAGAGCCAGATCCGTAAATAGTCTTGGCTGTGAGGGTGACACAGTCTGTCACATCCACGCCACCCTGCGGGCGTGGCACGGAAGGAGCCGCGCACAGTGGCCGCGTGCCGACGACACCTTGCTGATGAAAATGGGCAGAGGCAGCTTTGGCACACGGGAAGCAGTTTGCAGACTCCCGAGTTACAGGAAGCAGATGTGGGGAGCAGCGTAGACGTGAGTCACTGCCTGCAGACCCAAGATGAGCGGACTCACCCATGTATTGGGAAAATAAGCCCGAAGGCTCGGAGGGACCTTTCGATCAAAACCGGCGACCCAGACAGTAAAGAATCTCACAGCGGATGTGAGACGGCCAGAGGCCAATCAGCCTCGGACGCTGATTTGCCAGCGCAGCCGCGGAGAGCAGTGGTTTGGGCTCTGGAAGGGGTCGGTGTGAAACCCTGACCGAGCAGGTGGCGAGCGGCGGTGAGAAGCAGCCGGTGCGGGGAAGACGCCAGCGTCAGGTTATAGAGCCACAGCGTCCAGGAGAAAAGAGAAGAACCCGACAGCACACGCAAAGGGGACTTTAAGAAGGAGAGAGTCCACATGTTCCTCCTGTGACACAGCAGACACCGCCCGGGGCTGGATGGAGGGACGGAGAGTGCTGTGAGAACTGGGGGGAAACAGTGGGAATAAATACAATTCACTGCACACTCGAGTTCCGTTAGCGGGAAATCGGATTTGGGTTTCATTTCTGTCACTAGCAATAGGCATCAACTTTAAGGGACGAGGGGAACATTTGCCGTTTAGGGCATTATTTTTGCAAGGGCGTATCGGTACAGTGCTAATAAGGCCATTTTATGTATTTACTTATTTTGTTTTATTTTTTAACTTTTTTAAATGTTTATTTTTGAGAGAGAGAGAGAGAGAGAGAGAGAGAGAGAGAGAGAGAGACCAAGTGGGGAGGGACCGAGGAGGGAGACACAGAATCCGAAGCAGGCTCCCGGCTCTGAGCTGTCAGCACAGAGCCCAACGTGGGGCTCGAACTCACGAATCAAGAGATCATGACCTGAGCCGAAGTCGGATGCTTAACCAACTGAGCCGCCCAGGAGCCCCTAATAAGGCCATCTTAAAGCCTCTTTCAGTAATGGACCCCAATGCCCTCATTTGGCTTCATTGAAGAGCTCCATGAAGACAGATAATCAAAAACTTCACTGTGGGTTTCCAGCCTTGGTGGGCCGTTCCCCCGTGTTGACAGCCACATGCCTTTTCTGCCCTCTCTGCTTTAAAATCTCACCACCCTTTCAGGGGCTCCTGGGTGGCTCAGTCGGTTAAGCGTCCGGCTTCGGCTCAGGTCATGATGTTGCGGTCCGTGAGTTCAAGCCCCGCGTCGGGCTCTGTGCTGACCGCTCGGAGCCTGGAGCCTGCTTCGGATTCTGTGTCTCCCTCTCCCTCTGCCCTTCCCCCACTCGCAGTCTCTGTCTCTGTCTCTCTCTCTCTCAAAAATAAACATTACGACAGTTTTTAAAAATCTCACCAACCTTTCAAGGACCAGATAGTGCCCTCCCCCCTTGCCAAGATAGCACTGCCTTGTCCGTCCATCTGTGAGCTTCAGCTGGCATTCCACTGTGATGGGGCCGGGGCCTGGGCTCTGCCTTACCTCATTCCACACGTTAGCACCTACGTCTCAATCTCCTGTGACTTGGCTGGGTGCTAAGCAGGGCCCGTTATCAGTGCTCAAGGGCACACTCTCGGGTTGGGTCACTGCTGGGCTGACAGCACTGTCTGGAGGGCCCTCTGTGACTGCTGGCGCCCCCATCCCGGGCAAGGTCACGGGAAGGCCATCACGTGGTGTCCTCTGGGGTGGCCATACGGTGTCTCCACACAGCTACCCCTCCTTCCCCCCTGCCCACTGCCACGGTGTTCTCCCCACACCAGCCCCCCACCGTGACCTCGCCCGTGAGCGAGTCGGACGGAGTGAAGTTCCCTGAAACCACTCATCGCTTCCTGCCTGTGAGCCTTCACTCATTACCATAGCTCCCGTGCTGGTCTGTTGTCTTCCAGTCGTGAGTGGTGGGCACCTGCCCACGTGACTTACGCAAAACTGTAGCAAACTTTAGAACGAGCCACTGGCACCACTGAGGCAAAGGCAGTGTGTGTTTTGGAACGTAACTCACGACTTCTGCCATATCCGGGAGCAGATGGTCCCGGAAGGGAAAACAGCTTGTCCCCTTGCTGTGCCCTCCGAAGCCCAGCTGTGAGCCCCAACTAGGCAGTTACACTGGGGGCCCATCGTCCCCTCCAGGCCCGTGTTTGTGGGCGAAGCAGAGCCCGAGGCATGGAGTGGGGCCAGGCCTGAGGGGGAGCTGCTCAGCCTGCCTGTCACCGCTGGGCCCCAGAGCGCATCAGGGGCAGGTCAGATGGGGCAGAGCCTGAACAGGACCCAGTTCTGCTCCCGGGGGCTGGAGGTTCTTCTGACCTGCCTGCACGAGCACTTCCCGATGGCAGCTGGGTTTTTTCCTCCTGCACAGCAGCCCTCCTGAGTCGCGCCTGCCCTAGGCATCCCCAGAATGTCCATATTTTAAATGTTGGAAACCTCCATTCTTCTTCCAAGGCTTCTCTTAGTATTTCTGTGATGACCGGGATAGATGTCAGCCACCACCCGGTTCCTGCTTGCTCGTGAACACACCGCCGTGCAGTTGGATAGCTGTGCACCTGCACAGCAGAGCCCTCTGCTGGCCTGCGTGAGGGCCAGGTGGCCCAGCTTCTGCTCAGCTGTGGTGCACGGAGCAAGCTGAAGGAGCGAGATGCCCAGCTCTAGAGCCCACCGGCTTTCGGATGGAACCCGCCATCACGAAAGGAAGGGGCGGGGGAGCTCACGAGAAGGGGGTCCTCAAGCAGGGCCTGGCGGGGGGGGGGGGCTTTAGAGTTTGGCTCTGTCGAGTGGGAGGAGTGGCAGAGAAGATGAGAGGCACGTAGAGATTGTGCAGGAGAGGGTTTGCTTGTTCATACAACAGGCTTTCACTGAATATCGGCTACAGCGCGATGCGGGGCCGATACCAGGGGATACAGACGTGCTCGAGTCTCAGTCTGGTGGGAGAGACAGGCGTGCAAATGAGCAAGAGAGTTGGGTATGTTGTGAGAAGGGTCCCAAGCAGCAACATCCAAGAGACCTGTCAGTGGTGATGGAAACACTCTGCATCTGTGCCGTCCCCTCCAGTAGCCGACACCTACCTGTGGCTGCTGAGCACGTGGCCTGTGCCACTGAATTTTAAATTGTAGTTAATCTTAACGTAGATAAATTTAAATAGCCGCAAGCACCTGGTGGCTACCATGTTGGGTAGCATGGGCTATAGGACCGGGATGAGGAGTTTGTATTCGGGCAAATAAAGGGAAGACAGGTTGATGATGCGTTGGCTTGAAAACCCCCCTATTAATCTCTTTACGAGCGCAAGGATTCAGCATGCGGCACTCCATGAATAAAACAGTCCTTGCCTTCAGGTTTAACACATCACCTTATCTTACTATTAAGTGGTGGAGTATGCAGAGGGCCCTATGGGAGCAGGAAGAGAGAGACTTAATTCTGTCTCAAGGGTGTCGGGGAGCGTTTCCTGGGAGATAGGAGTGCCTACGATGATTCTTGACGGATTAATAGCAGATAACCATGGGAAGAAGGAGAAAGATATTTCAGGCTGAGGTGATGGCTCCTTCAGAGCCACAGTGGCGTAAGAGAGCCCCGCGCATTCAGGTACTTGGGTGGCCTGAGGGATGGTGTCTGTGGGGCCGAGCGGGTAGAGGTGAGCCTCAGAGATGGATGGCGTGTCACGGGGCTCTTGCATGGCGTTCCAGACTGACATGGTCCTTGCAAGGTGATGGAAAGTCATGGCAAGCTGAAGCGGACACGTGGCCACGTCTTCTTCAGGTTTAATAAAAATCATTCTGCGTCCAGCCTGGAGGCCAGAGGCGTGGTGTTGGTCGAGGGAGAGGGATCGGGGGATGGGTGGGCAGAAGCTCTCGTCGAGACGGCTGCCGTGGCCTGCGAACAGAAGCGACAAGGCAGAATGTCGACTGGTTGGAATTGCACAGGCTGTGAATGGGTTTCTTCTGATTGTGATGCGCGGCACCGACTTCCATTCCTCTGTTTCCATTTCAGGCTTTTGTAAATGGCAGTGGTAATGCTAGGAAGAAGGGGGCAAGCGTGAGAAGTATTTAAGAGTTTGAGAAAGACTGAGAGACTTTGGTGATGGATTAGGTGAGAAAGGTGGGGTCGGTCAGTGTTATGGACTGGATCGGGCCAAATTCACACGAGGAAGTCCTAGCCCCCAACGTGATGGAATATGGGGATGGGCTATTGGGAGGTGGCGGGTTAGATGGGGCCTTGTGGGTGGGGCCCTGGTGATGAGCTTAGTGTCCTTATTGGAAGAGACACCAGAGAGCCTGCTCCATCGTGCTCTGGCTCTCTCGGCCGTGTGAGGACACTTTGACCGGGAGGCTTTCTGGAAGCCAAGCAGGAAGAGGGCCTTCCCCAGAACCCAACTGTGTTGGCACCCTGACCTTGCGCTTCTAGCCTCCAGATCTGTGAGAAGATACACTGAGGCCGACTCGTCATCGTATGTTGTTGCAGCAGCTGAGCGGTCTGATGGGGTTGGGAAAACCCCAGGGTGGCCTCAGGGGCGTTGCCCTGTGTGCAGAATACAGTGGCCGGTGGGCAGGGCCAGACGAGAGAGACAAGAGAAGCCAGTTTGGACATCGAGAGCCTGATGGGATGGACCTGGGCCGGAGAGGTTTACATTTCGGTGTCATTACTGTTAGTGATGGTTGAGCTATGGGAGCCGAGATGGTTCAGGGAAAATGTGTGGTGCCATGGGAGTAGCCGGCTGGTGGACAGACTCAGGATGTTTGAAGGTGTGTACGTGTACCAGGTAGAGCAGAAGCCCCGGGAGGAGAAGGATGCTGCTGACACGGATGCCAAGGGGAAAATTGCTTTTGAAGTAAGAAGGTGGCCCCGTAAGGGGCAAGTGATACAAAAGCAGCAAGGGACCCCGTGAACTCGGGTTCCACGGTACTTTGGTGGCCACGGCCAGAGCGGTTTTCTGGAGCACAGGTGTTGGCTAGGCTGCCACGGCCCAAGCAAGGAGACATCACTAACTGGGTAATGAAGGCGATTCATAAGACCCTGAGGCAGGGCCGGGGCATCAAATCTAGGAGAGGAGCCTATGAAGGGTTTCTTGCAGGGACCGGAAGGGGCCTCCTTGTGCACAAGCCACAGCTTCAGGCCAGAGCCACAGACCCAGGGAGCAGAGAGGCCAGGAGGGGAGGCTGCCATCCCCCAAAGGGAAGAGTTGACATTTGGGCCCGTGGCACAGAGGACGTCCTGTCCAAGGGGGCCTCTGAGGCGGGTCTGTTGACTGTCAGGAGCTTAGTAAGGCCACTACGGACTTAATTCACATCTTTACCGCCTCTGAATTGGGAATTAACCAATGAGAATTGTCACGTTACACACATTTTTTGGTCCCCCCTGCATATGCATGTATACACACACACACACACACACACACACACACCCCTCTTCTAAGGGATAGAAAAAAAATCAGCCACAACTAAAGCGTCAGCTCTAAGATCTCAGAGCCAGTCCTGTAATAAGGCCTTGGGGTCCTTGTGCTAAGCTCAGACATCAGATCGCAGAGTCGCACAGGGCAAGGGCTGTTGTGCCCAAGAGACGGGTCCCTGAGATCACATTCCAGATTATCCTTATATTTGGCACTGGGAATATGCACAATCATTATTTTATTTGGATAGATCTTGAATTAGCAGTGAAGCTGAAAACGGAAAAACTCCGTCTCCTGTGTTACGATGCTTTGTAAGCGCTGGTATCTGGACCCAAGTTTGAGAAGAAAGCACGTTTTGAAAATACGCAAATGATATTTATGCAAGCAAGCATTTGGCCCATTATTCATATTTTGATACTTCTTTGGAATTCAAGGTTGTCACAGACCACTGGTCATTGTTTTCTGTTAATAATACCGTATTTAATCATGAATAAATGTTCTCATGTTTGACAGAGTTTAAGTTAGTGTTTACTCTGTTCCTCCTTACGAGCCATTCTCCTGTCTGTAGAAACGTAGCTTTGCAAAGTATCCAGTTATGTGGGGACTTAAAAGAAGGACTTAAAAAGAAATCTGTTGGGGTGCCTGGGTGGCTCAGTCGGTTGAGCGTCTGACTGCAGCTCAGGTCATGATCTCGCAGTTCGTGAGTTCGAGCCCCGTGTCAGGCTCTGTGCTGGACAGCCTGGAGCCTGCTTCTCATTTTGTGTGTCTCTCTCTCTGCCCGTCCCCTGCTCGTGCTCTGTCTCTCTCTCTCTCTCTCTCTCTCTCTCAAAATAAATAAACATTAAATTTAAAAAAATTAAAAGAAAAAATAAATCTGTCTTTCTCAAATGCAGTGCACCTGTAGATTCTGATTGTCCTTCAACTAAGCGGACATGAATCCAGGGGAAATGGCAAAAAGTAAGGAAAAGTTTCCCCTCCCCCAAATCCCATGCTGGGGACAGGCGGCCACTGTCATGATGCGTCCCACTCTGCACGGACTGGCACGGTGTGGTGAGGCGGGAAGAGTTACTCAGACACTTCAGATCCTAACTGTCACACATTAATTACATGGAGGAACTCTTTAAGCCTCCATCCATATAATTTATAATTTATAAAATTAGGCACATGTGTACATTAATCCCTCAGAGGACAGTTGTGATGCATCTATTAATTTATGAAAAGGCCCTGGAAAACGTTCAGGTGTTTTATGTGGTCACTTAAATGACATACCAGTAAGTGGACGTCTTAGGTCTAATACACATGCTTCCAGAGTTCTCTTCAACTTCTGCATTTGCTTCTTCTCGGGTTCATTTTTCCTGAATGACACATTCTTGCAGAAAATAACTCCGTTCTCTCTATTCAAATCCATTTTAAGCCGGAATGGCCCTCTGTTGCCAGAAAAATAAAATTGGTAGCATAGAGTGTTATTCAAATATTTTGGTTAATTGAAGGTGTGGGAAACTGTATTTGTAGTGTTCATTCAAATGGTGTCTGATAAAGTGGGTTATCCGTGGACCAAGCTCTTGGAAATTGGCTAATGAACTCTGGTACATAATGCCTTTAAACCATCCTTTGTGATAAAATGTAGGCTTGAGGTATATACATGATATTGAATAAGAATGCTATGATATAAAAACAGTCAAAAATAACACAGTATAAAATAGCTTATTTTGTTTGTGCATGCGTGTTCTATCTGGCTGATACTGATTCAATGATCTTTTTTTTTTAATGTTTTAAGTTTATTTATTTTGAGAGAGCAAGTGAAGAGGGGAGGGGCAGAGGGAGAGGGAGAGAGAATCCTAAGCAGGATTGCCTGTCGATGCGGGGCTTGAACCCACGAACTATGAGATCATGACCTGAGCCAAAACCAGGAGTCAGACGCTGAACCAGCTGAGCCACCCAGGTGCCCCTGAATCAACGATCTTTTGACAGATTTGCATTTGAGAGACTAAAACACTCAGGGACTACAAGGGTGATCCCTAACAAGGGAGTTGCTTGAACTGGCTGTGTTCACTGACCACTGGCGTTTATCTGGGGCTTGCTGGAAAAAGGAGAAAAAAAAGATTCGCATTTACCAGCTGCGTGGCAGGCATTTTAATCCAATCTCACTTTATACCCGCAATAACCCAGTGGGGTATGTTTTATTGTTCTCTTTTTTCGAATATGGAAAGTGAGCCTAAGAGAGATAAGGTGACCTGCCCACGGCCTCCCCGTTATAAGCAGCAGAGGCATGATGAGGACGTGGAAACCTGCATCATCCATCCGCCCCCGTGGCTTTCTGCCTCCAAATTTCACGCCTTTAACCCTCAGCCCCAGCCTCTCAGTGTTCTTTGAACTAAGATGGGGGCACAAGTTTATGGAAACTTCCCAACATTAATAAAAGTAGAGGGAATTATATAATGAGCTCATTGTAGTCATTGGCTAGCTTTATAACTATCAACTTGGTCAATCCCACCTCATCCATTTGCCACCACATTATCTTGAAACAAATCCCCAGGATCATACAGTTGCCCTGGAAAATGGTGTATTAAATTAATGGCCCTGGGACTGTTTGTGTCACCACTTTATGCTAAGCCTTCACACAGACTGTGTTCTAAGGATGCCTTTCCGTTGAGTGTATATACCTCTCTCGTTAACAAAGAACAGATTGTTGGGGAAAGCGCAGGGGTTTCCTTCTTTCTTCAACTTCCCTAGGCATTGCAAGGAAAAATCCAGCTAGTGAAATTAGTCTAAAAATCTGAATCCCTTGAGGCGCCTGGGTGGCTCAGTCAGTTAAGCGTCCGACTTCGGCTCAGGTCATGATCTCTGGTTGGTGGGTTCAAGCCCCGCGTCAGGCTCTGTGCTGACAGCTCAGAGCCTGGAGCCTGCTTCGGATTCTGTGTCTCCCTCTCTCTGTTCCTCCCTCCCTCCCTCTCTCTGTCTCAAAATAAATAAAGATTAAAAAATTAAAAAAACCTCAATCCCTTGAAAACAGAAAAATTGGCAGTTTTAAGCAAACAAGTAGAATCCCCTTGGTACCTGACAGTTTCCATCCTCAAGCCTGATGCGAGCGTTGACGTGGGAGGGGAGGTAGGGTTGTGTACTGTTTAAGTGTGGACAGCAGAGGGCAGAGTGTACTGATCAGATTCTGTTTCCAGGGTTTTGCAGTAGTGCGGGGAGGCTGTAAGAGGAAAACACAGACTACGGAAGATGATGCCTGTGCCGATAGACGGGAATTATGACACAGGGGAAAACTGGTCAGACAGAAGGGCTTGTATCGCCTTGATGTTCTCCTAGTTCCCCTTAAATCCCGCACATCACACCAGGATTTTCTGGAGAGGGCTCGTCTGTGGAGAATCAGATGCTTCTCAGTGATGTTTGTTTATGTCGTGATAAAGGAAGTCCAGAGGCCTGGCCCTCCTGACCATGCTGTGAGCGCGCTGAGGGGCGAGGCGGGGTTCAGAGACCTCCCCGCCTTCACTGCACACCTCAAGGAATAATCATGACGAACAGTCAGGATTTGATTCTGTTAAGTCCTGGAAAGCTCCCTGACTGTGCATTTGTGGTGCGTGGATCGGCCCTCCTGGGCTCACACTGCAGAGTCCGTCGGGTCTTTGTCTACATTACCTTTCTTCTTGCACGGCCGGAAGCATCTGAAGAGGGCTCATCTTGCCTACCCAGGTATCATTGGTTATTGACGGACTGGCTTACAAGTATAGTGTTTTGTTTCCGTTGTATCCCGAGAGTTTCTAGGCTGGACCGAGTCTGATGTAGGTGTGAATAGCCTGTACCCTGTGGACTTGTCCAGGTCCCACACTCAGGTGCCTGGGAGCATGGACTTCATTCCCGGAGGCCAATAGGTGCAGATGGAGAAATGCACCTATCAGAAGCCAGACCAGCTCTGACTCTGGTCTGTGCTGTGAATGAATGCAGTTCTCCTGGGGACCCCAGGCTTGGAGGGGAGCGTGGTGGGACCCCCCTGCTCATGGGCCCTGCCAGCACCAGAGAGGCCTGATGACCATCAGTGGCTGGGGGAGCGTCCACTGGCTTCCCAGTGATCCTCTTGCCTCCAGCTTGTTGCCATTACTGGCTCACGTCTGCGGGTATAGACACCTCAATGTGGCTGCCCTTGGCTCACACCCTCTGCCATCCCTCAGGTCCCTAAAAGGAAAAGTTTAGATGTGGAATTCTCAGCGTGTTCTTCCCAGCTGAGGCCCTGCTCAGCTCACAGGACCAGCTCTTCAATGGTCTGGGCTCTTTGTCCCATTCTGGTATCTTCCATGGTCTCCTGCCCCTCTGCCTGGAGTGGCCTTTCTTTGGTGAACTTCTCTACTGGCCTGCCTCCTTCTCCCCTAAATCTGTGCCTGCTAGAAACTATTTTGAGAGCCTCTGTTTCCTCTACTGTCCCACAATTTCTGGGTTATTCCATAATAACACCTGTCATTTGGTGTGGTCAGTTATTTGTCTCAATTTTTAGCCCTTGAGAATCTCAAGGATGAGGATTGTTTCGTATATATCTTGGCCAAAACAGGTGCTGGACGCATATTGCCATGCATGAGTGAGTGGACTTCAGTGAAAGTTCTAATATGTAAGACCAGTGTCAGGAATAAGGCCTTTAGTATTTCACTGCAAATTTCCCAGCATTCATTAGATCTGAGTTCCTGGCGTTAGATAAGGATTCTAAAGAGAAACTGGTGTCCATGGATGGGAAAACTGCTCTTACTTTTTTTTTAAGTTTATTTATTTACTTTGAGAGAGAGAGGCAGAGAGAGGGAGAGAAAATCCCAAGCAGGCTCCATGCTGTCAACACAGAACCTGACGTGGGGCTCGATCTCACAAACTGTAGGATCATGACCTGAGCTGAAATTGAGTCAGACGCTCAACTGACTGAGCCACCCAGGTGCCTTAATCTGCTCTTACTTAACTAACTAAAAAATATGGTATTATCTTAAAAATATGTCAGCTCTATATCAATTGTTTGAGAATCAAGTTGTCTTAATAAAAATGTCTCTTGATTTTTTTTAAAGTAAGCCTCAGAAAACTAAGGATTACCTGGGCGAGGCAAGGTATGTGTGTGCCTATAATTGGATAAAAATGAATAGATAGAGACCTGGAGATATATATAGCCAATAGCCGCCAGAGGTAACCTTATGGGAAATAGGGCAGGAAGAATGAAGATAATATTTTTTTATGATGTGTACTGTGTGAATTGTGAATTTTTGCACATTACTTAGTTAATGAATAAAGAAAGATGAGGACAAATACTATGGAAGCATAAGAGACCAAGAGAATCAAGGAGAACATTTCTGTCTACCTAGATGCCAAGATTTCTCCTAAGTCCTTAGTAATTTTAATTAAAAAAAATTTTTTAACATTTATTCACTTTTGAGAGACAGAGTGTGAGTGGGGGCGGGGCAGAGAGAGGGAGACACAGAATCCAAAGTAGGCTCCAGGCTCCAGCTCCAGGCTCCGAGCCATCAGCACAGAGCCTGACGCGGGACTCAAACCCACCAACTGTGAGATCATGACCTGAGCCAAAGTCAGACACTCAACCAACTGAGCCACTCAGGCACCCCGGTAATTTTAATTTTGATCACTGTACCCACACTGGTGCAGGAATAGACCTCATCCACCAGGGGACAAAACAGAAGTGGCCACAGTAGCTCACATTACATAATCCCTACTATGTGCAGGGTGCTATGTTAAATAATTTTCAGACATAAATTCACTGAATTCTTATAACCACCCATGAAGCAGAATTTATAGCTCCCATTTAAAGCTCTAGGGAAACTGGGAAAAGAGAGTTAAGAGACCAGCTGTGAACTAGCTGTTGGCATAGGGAGAAGTGTTGTCAAAAATCAGTGTGAAAAGTATTATTTCATAAATATGAATTGTTTATTGACATAGAAAAAAATAAAGTTATTTTCCTTACTCATTCTATACTAAACAATCCAGAGGGATTGAAGACTAAAATTTTTTTTAACTTCATAGAAAATCTAGAACATTTTTATAGAATTGGGGCATGGAAAGATTTTTAAAACAATACACAGAGTGCACAAATCATAAAGGGAAAAAATGAATTTTTTTCCGCCTGATAGAAGACAGGAGGGTGAAAAAGCAAACCACAAACCATATGAAAATATAGCTGCACACAGAATTGATTTAGAACTAGTATCCAGAATATATAAAATTTCTAGAAATCAGTAAATAATAGATAACCTACTAGGAAAGAAGGAAAGGGTTTCAGATTTGGAAACCAGAGTGGCCAATTAACAAAAGAGCCCCACTCTCGCTGGGAGTCAGAAAGAAATGGAAATAAAAGTAATAAGACAGATTATATCAAAAGAAAAACAAAGCTGGATGATCACCATTCCAGATGTCAAGTTATATTATGGAGCTGTCGTGATCAAAACAGCATGGTGCTGGCAGAAAAATAGACACATAAATCAATGGAATGGATAGAAAGCCAAGAAATAAACCCACAGTCATATGGTCAATTAGTCTTTGACAAAAGAGGCAAGAATATGCAATGGGAAAAAGACAGTCTCTTCAACAAATGGTGTTGGGAAAACTGGACAGCTACATCCAGAAGAACGAAACTGGACCACTTTCTTATACCATACACAAAAATAAACTCAAAGTGGATTATAGACCCAAATGTAAGATCTGAAACCATAAAAATCCTAGAAGAGAGCACAGACATCGGCTGTAGCAACATTTTTCTAGATATGTCTCCTGAAGAAAGAGAAACAAAAGAAAGAATAAATTATTGGGACTACGTCAAAATAAAAAGCTTCTGCACAGTGAAGGAAACAATCGACAAAACTAAAAGACAACCTACAGAATGGGGGAAGATATTTGCAAAGGACATATCTGATAAAGGATTAGTATCCAAAATATATAAAGAACTTATACAACTCAACATCCAAAAAAAAAAAAAAAAAAAAAAAACAACCCAAATAATCCGGTTAAAACTGGGCAGAAGACAGAAACAGACATTTCTCTAAAAAAGACATCCAGATGGCCAACAGACACATGAAAAGATGCTCAACATCACTCATCATCAGGCAAATACAAATCAAAACCACAATAAGATACCACTTCATACCTGTTAGAATGGCTAACACAAGAAACAACAGATGCTGGCAAGGATGTGGAGAAAAAGGAACCCTCTTGCACTGTTGGTGGGCGTGCAAAGTGGTGCAGCCACTGTGGAAACAGTATGGAGGGTCCTCAAAAAAGTAAAAATAGTAGTATCCTATGATCCAGGAATTGCACTACTGGGTATTTACCCAAAGAGCACAAAAATGCTAAATTGAAAGGGTTTTTGCACCCCTGTGTTTGTTGCAGCATTATTTGCAGTAGCCAAATTATGCAAGAAGCCCAAGTGTCCATTGATAGGTGAATGGTTAAAGAAGATGTGGTGTGTATGTGAGAATATATACATACACACACATACACAGTGGAGTATGATTCGGCCATAAAAAACCATTTGCAACATGGATGGAGCTAGAGGGTATAATGCTGAGTGAAGGAAGTCAGTCAGAGAAAGGCAGATACCACATGATTTTTACTCATATGTAGAATTTAGGAAACAAATGAACAAAGGAAAGGAGAGAAAGACAAACCAAGAAACAGACTTAACTGTAGAGAATAAACCGATGGTCACCAGAGGGGAGGTGGGCGGGTGGGTGGGGGAAATGGAGGGGATTAAAAGTACCTGAATCACGATGACCACTAAGTAATGTGTGGAATCATTGCCTTACTGTATTGAACGCCTGAAACTAATGTAACACCATATGTTAGCTATATTGGAATTAAAAATAAAAACTTTAAAAAAAATGAAGTAATGAATACATGCTACAATACAGATGAATCTTGGAAACCTTATCCTTGAAAGAAGCCAGTCACAAGGGACCACGTGTCGTATGGCCCCATTTACGTGAAATATCCAGAACAGGCAAATTTAGAGACAGAAAATAGACGAATCGTGGCCTAGAGCTGGAGGGGATGGGGGGATGACGGCTAAGGGGTGCTGAGTTCCTTTCTGGGGTCATGGAAATGTTCCAAAATTGTCTGATGGATGTAAAACCGTGAATATACTAAAAGCCACTGAGCCATACACTTTGAATGAATGAAAACATTTAAAGCATCTACAGGCTTGATAATAAAGAGGAATTCACACCTATTGTTGCTGGTAGGAGAAGTTTGTACAGTTCCTTTGGAAGGCAATTTGCAAGTAGCTGACAGAGTGGAAGTTGTTTGTATACTGCACCTAGCAGTTCTCCCTCCACAGGTATTTCCTGGAGTAAGCCTTATGCACAAGGAAGGATTAAATGTGCGGAAGTATTATCTGTAATAACAGGAAACAAAGCAGTTTAATGTTTGTAAAAAGGGGAATACTTATGTCATAGCAGTATGTCTATGTAGTATATGGAATACTATACAGCAGTCAGATGAATGAACTAGGTCTTTTGGCTAGTAAATCTCAACACATCCCTTTGCGTTCCGATAAACGTTAGGGAAATGGTATGATACATCCAGCTCCGGTCGGAGTCAGGCACAACGGGTCTCATTTATCTATGCTGACGTATGAAGGTGAAGGGTAAAAGCCTAGAAGGAAAAGATCCACACACACCCCAGGCTACAGGTTACTGGGGAAGGGGGAGGGGATTCCGGTAGCGCTAGTGAGTATTTGACTTCAGCGGATTCCTAACGTTTTCATTAAAACATTTAATAATACGTTTCATAATAACGTATACATTATTACAGATACAACCAAGTGTTAACACGTTGAACCATGAGTGTGTTTTATGTTCTGTATGTGAACTGTAATTCTCTATTTCATAATTTTAAGAAAAGGGAGGATGCATTCCGGAAGAATTAGAGTAACGTTCACGTCAAGTACTGTTGGTTTCACTGGGGGGAGAGGAGTAATGCCTGGTGTGCAGGGCTCTGTGCGTGTTCAGGGGACAAGGTCTGACCTCAGGGCGATGCTCTTGACCATCTGGGAATCGCTCTGAAGTAGGGTTGCTACTTGAGACACCGATGGATGTGTCTTAGCTGCCGCCAGCCCTCGCACATCATTTTTTAGGTGGGGGGGGGGGCAGAGAGAGAGGGAGACACAGAATCTGAAACAGGCTCCAGGCCCCGAGCTGTCAGCACAGACGTGGGACTCGAACCCACGCACTGTGAGATCATGACCTGAGCCAAAATCAAGAGTCAGACACTCAACTGACTGAGCCACCCGGGCACCCTGTTCCTCTATTGTCTTGAAGAGAAAAGCAAACCAAGAGACGCCCGTGTTGCACTGGGCAACCCTACCTCAGCCTACTCTCTCCTTGCTGTGACGACTGGTTTTAGTGCCCCTTTCCCAACTTAAACCCAGAGAATAAAACTTACGTGCGACACCACATTGAGAAATAATTCAGTATGTAGCTGAAATGAAATCAAATACTTTCTAGGAAAGGAACACGTACTTCGCCAGGTGAGTGTTCAGGCCGTGTCAGTGGCGTCCCGCTGTGCGTGAATGGCTGTCCTGAAATCGAGGCTCGCTCCTGCGTGTGGACAATAAGGCTGGCTTCAGGAGAAAGAAGACTGGAAATCAAGAAGTACGGGACAAGAAAGGATGAACCTGAGAACAAACGTTAAGTGTTGGGATGAGTAATGGTACATTCGCTTTATCTGAATGAAAAGGAAGAGGGAGGCATGCAGTGGGGGTGGGTAAGAGATGTGTCCCAAGACGGATTCCAGATTGTCAGGGTGGGGCAAGCAGGTGTGAGAATCTCAGCAGCGATCTGGGTCTTACTCCCATGTCAAACCAGTGTCCTCTGTGGTGGTCACGTGGATGGGCAGGGGGGCAGTCTCCCGGGGATCCCACCACACGCCCATGGTGCCTGTTCTGGCTTTAGGACTTAAGACGGCCTTGGAGACTGCGTGCTTTGATACTTAGTAGGAAATACAGCCTGGACTGGAAAAGAAGCAGAAACAGAGAAGTCGTGTAATGAGACCCACGGGGACCCTGTCAGAGAAAGCCTGAAGAATAACAGATAACTCGCTCCCTCCCCCCGAAGTAATTTCAGTATCAGACTTTTACAGGGTAGATTAATCCTAGAGCTGTGATTTTTAAACATATAGGAAACACTTTAAAATCTTTTTGAACAGTCTTCTAAGTAAAAGTTATCAAGACCTCTGCATTTCATGTTTTTCCGTTGAAAATAACATTTGGGGTCAAGACGTTAGTCTGTAGCTGAGGTGATTGAAAATCCCTTTGGACTGTTTTGCCATTGGTGTGGTATCTGGGCCTCTGCACTGAAACTGCCCAATTTGAAGGTGGATTGGCCACGATATACTAACCAGACAGGATATGTAGAAAGAGGAAACCAGCTTCTGTCTCCGTAACTAGCTTGTGTGGTCCCCAAGCCCTTTATTTATCATCTGGTGTGAACTTTCAGCATCCCTGTGTGCTGGGGGACCACCGATCTGTCATTCTGTGGGTTCACCCCGGTGGGGCGCTTGGGAGCTGTGGGGTGCCATGCAAATCTCTCACGGTGCAGGGGTGTCCACATCCCCGGCCTCCACTCCGAAACCCGTGGAGACCTGCATTCCTTGGGACGTCTGCAAAATACTCATTTGCAAAATGCTGCTTCATTTATTTGTTCGGTGTTTCATTTTTCCCCAAGAGTCGTTCTTATTTGGTCCACCTTGGGAGCAAAGGCCACGGGATGTATCTTTTTAGAAAGCAACGACTGAACGGATTTCCTAGGCGGTAGTTTGCCCCCATAGAGATCCCTCAGTAGACCCCCAGATCTAATCCCTGTGGTTCTATTTTATAAAACTCTGTCTGGTGACCACTTCCTGCCTTCTAACCTCACTCCTTTCCATTACGTACCCAGGAATGAGTTCCCCCCATTGTTGTATCTCTCATCTTGGAATTGTGACCTTACATGTCACTTTACCTTTACGACCAGGTATTAGGGGTGTTGAAGGTGGATGATGTTGTCACTTCCCTTGAATCCTTTAGAAATTCTGGCACCGTGCTCAGAAGATGATAGATGCAACTAGAAAAAAGTACGTAGGAAGAAAGATGATAGAATCAAGCCTTTCTTCCTTAATTTATGTTGAAGCTCTCTCGAAGCTTAGCATGTATCTGTTGTGAGTGTGCGTGCACACATACAGACATGTTGCACACAAGGCATTCACATGCACACATGCGCACACACCCACACACACGTGTGCACATCCCCCCACATTTTAGGCTTCATTAAATTTACATACATCTTTCACCCTGACGGCAGAGCAAGACTCTACAATGGCAGAAAATTTTAAAATTCTCTTAGATGTTAAGGACTACGGGGGAAAAGTTAAGCTGCTGAATTATTCCCCAAAGCTCATTTAGTGACAAAGTTGTGGGTTGGCTGGGCTTGTTCAAGCAACAGCACGGTGCTTGGTTAAGGGGTTGTAAAAATTAGAAACCAGTGTAGGCTATAAATTAAGACTATCTGGAGGCTAGAAAGATTTGGGGATTTTTTTTGTTGTTGTTGTTAAAATATCTAGCCAACTCCTGAAAAATAATGAGTGGTTGCCATAGCAACTTCACTTTCACAAGACCCAGGGAGAACATGAAAAGGATTGGAATCAAAGAAAGCCACCTGGCTTTAGACTTTAATTTTGGAGAAAGAAATTCACCCCCAATGATTTATAAAATAAACTCTATTTTATTTTCCTCCAAAATTATTATAGGAGGAAAAAAAAGGTTTTCTTTCTTTTTTAAAATTCAGAACACTGATGGGAATTCCAAAGGAAACAAAGGCAGGGTCTTTGCGTGTGGACGCATCCAGCCCCCTCTGCAACCCTCTGTGCCCCAGGAGCTGGCCATGGTGCTGTTTTGAGTGTGGCTGTCCTTAAACACCAACTAATAGATTCTCCCTGAGCATCTGGTTTCTGCTCAGCACCTACTTTCGAAGGGCATGCGTCACATGGCCTTGACCTCAAGAGGTTACCGTCCAGTTGATGAAACAAAAGCCACTTACAGGAGCCCGTGCAGGAAACGTAGATCCTCTTCAGGTGAAGATAGGGACTGCCCAACGGGGAAGGGAGCCTGGCTTGGAAGAGAAGGTCAGAGTGAGGGCCTGAAATGTCAGAGGGTAGGATTATGGAGCAGGTGAGAGGCAGAGCCCGGGGTACGCACCAGCTGGCAGTGTGAGGTGGGAGGGGACCTGCTGGGGGCAGAGCGCGTGCTGGGACAGGCAGGCAGAGACTGTGGGAACGTGCTTGGTGGGCCTCGGGGTCTGGATCTGAGACAAAGGTGGGTGAGGAGAGTGGCCTCTCTGCCAACGGGCTCAGGAGTCCCCTGACCCTCTGAACTGGTTCCTGCTGCCCTGGTGGATCCCTCGAGCCTGCCTCCGCACCCCTGCTGCCAGCTCTACCCTGCCCGGGCTCGTCTGCATGCTCGCACACGGCCTCGTGCGCATTGCTCGTTGAGGCTCAGTCCCCGGCAGTTAACGGTTGAGTTGCCAAAGTAAGACCTGGAAGAAGTGCCAGGTGAGGAGAGCCATCTGTGATGCAGTTCCTCAGTCAGGGGACCTGGGAAACAGGCGGGGTCCCCAAACTAGGACAGGTCAGGGGCAGTTTCAAACGGGCACCATGTGCAAAGTGGGAGTAAGGGGCAGCGAAGCCACAAGGAAGGATGGGAGACCCCGTTGCCACTGCAGACAGATGGGACGAGGAGGGACCTGACATCAGAAGCCATAGAAAAGGTTGTGTGGAGAAGGGACACAGGCAGTGGGGCAACCCCGGGGCGAGGGAGCTGGGGTATGAACACCCTGCCAGCGTACCTGTGGCTGAAGTCACGAGGAAGCCGGGGAACAAGGTCTGTTGTGGATATAGTGCACACAGACCAGCCTGCCGAGGCAGGGAGCAGAATGGAGCAGGGACTCTCACCTGGGGAGGTCCACACGGTGAGGACAGATGGTGCCTGACAGCCCTTTGAAGTCCTCGTGGCTCTTTCTCTTTCCCGACATACCACAGCCAGCAAGCGAGAACCTGGAAGCCATGTGCCTTTGCAGTAACCCCAGACCGGTGCCCATGGGGTCGATTCCACCCGCCCAGGAAGACCCAGTAACTTGCTGTCCTGTTGGGACACTTCTGAGGGTGGATGTGCTGTTAATAATTATGTCAGAACAACAGGCATAAGCTAGACGGGTCCTAGCAAAATGGGGACACACAGTCACCTTACCTCTACCTCTCCTCCTCACAGCCAACCAGGATGGGATGGTCACTGTGGCATGGGATGGGCTGGCCAGCGGGGTCTTCTAGAAGAGGTAAGCCTTGGGCATGATCAGTGGTAGGATTCAGTGAAGGAGTGAAAATCAAATTATGTCGGGAGCAAATAAGAGTTTCTAACACTCCGAACAGAAACAAACAGATTTGCTAGATATGCTATTTAGAGACACATCAAAACCTTCAGAAAGTGCCTTTCAATGCCAAGTGCTAATTATAAGAGGGAACATGTCTTTCTGTAGTTCTGGTTTATTGGAGAAAGTGACAGCTCTTGATGCTAACAAATAAGGTTGTGTGTTATGTATCCTATAGTAATTTGTTGCACGTAATGGAAAATCGATGTTTACTTTTTAAGGTCATTACTGAAGGCCTCCTGGGGTCACCCCTTACCTGGACTGGTTTCCCTGTTGCTTCATGTCAGAAATCAGCTTGAGGCTCGACCTTTTCCTGAAACTCACCAGAGGCTCTTCCGGACTGTCCAGTCTGCTTGGGTATCTCCGGCCCTGCGCCTGTCCATGTAGCACAGACTTTGACTCTGAGCAGCACAGAAGATCATGGATTTAATTGTCTTGGGGAGAGGGTGCTAGTCAGAGCAGGAGCCAAGTCCCCCTAAAGAGCTGGGTAGCCTTTGGCCCTCAGCTATCACTGAATGAATGAATGAATGAATGGGTGAACGAATGAATGAGCCAACCAACCGGCCTTATTAAGTGAACACTTAGCACCTGCTTGAATTGTGGAATGCTGCAGAAAGTTCTTCATACTTCCTCTGTATTCATCGTCACTAGAGTTTCCCTCTTGGGGTGGCTTTGAGACCCTTACTACTTCCAGAGTTACGGAGGGGAAAATTGGATCCCAGGAAGTTTGGAAAATGGTTCCAGTGTTGAGTAGTAACCTCATGTGGTAGAGAAAAGAGCATGGCTGTTGGAGAAGCCCAGCTCTTGGCAGCTGGGAAGATGACATAATTTCAGCAACAGTCCTCTGGGCAGCGGAAGGAACCACATGGAAGCATGGAGATAAAGAACTCTTGTTTGTTTTGGATTTTACTATGTGCTGTTTGCCTGTAGCTGACTGGTTTAAACAAATAAGGGCTGGGTAGACTTTGTGCATGTCTCCAGCGTACTGGGCTGCTGCACTGATCTGGTTTTACTGCCCTGAGGGATGGGGCTGGGGGGGACGTCCTTGGACGAGAAACGGGCCAGCCACTCAGGTGGGCAAGCTCTAACAAAACACTCAACTCAGATTCCTCCCTCTGTCCATCTCCGTTCATGAAGGTGCCAGGAAATACAGAGAGTAGGCTGAGAGAGGATAAGCACGTGGGGCTCCTGAAGGAGAGGAGCCTCCCCAAACCCTCTTCCCAGGGCTGAGTCTTGGCTCCTAGGTGCCCAAGCCTCCCCCGCCTCCCTTGGCTTGTCTTTCTTTTGTTTCTCTAAGACCCTCAGCCACAGCTCAAAACTCTGAACACTGCTTGTCTTGAGGGTGTCTGAGATCTAGTCGTAGATGGCCGTGGGAACTTTTCATTCCATTTCGTAGGAAGTTTGAAACAGAGCTGCGCCCTTTCTCCCCAGCCATGCTAGCCCACAGCGTCTTTCTACAGGGGCGATCCAGGCTCCATGCAACCCCTCCAGCCTTCTTGCCCTGGGCTGACTGCAATCTGTTGGCCAGTTAGCATCGTCCATCAAGACCAGTATGGAGGTCTCCAGGGGTTCCTCAGTCGATCGGAGGCTTCCAGGGATATGGGGACATGGCAGAGGGGCAGCCTCACGCACTGTGTGGTTTCCTCGGACCTTGGAAATTGAAAGTGAACACGAGCTGTTGTTCTGAGGAGTCCAGGAAGCACGTTGTCACTAATGCGGGGCTTCAGAGTTCATTACGTGTCGTTCTGTACCCCGATTCTTTTCCATGTGAGCTTGGGGAAACTGGGTCTTGTCATATAACCGCAAAACATCTGCAGGTGAGATTTTAACCTGATCTTGAGTGGCCATGTTACACAGCTGGAAAATTCAGTGGCCATTCGTTGAGCGAACAGATGTGCTGGGAAGGCTGGACTTGTACCTCGGTTAGTCTCCGAGTGTGCTGGGGAGGAAGCCAGAGTCCTGTCCTTTGTTGGACCCGCCCTCTCAGCAGTATTGTGACCGCCCCCGTGGTTTGGTGGGAAGCTCTCTGGTGCAGAACTGGCACCAGCACCGTTGTTTGAACCCGGAGCAGACACGCACTTGGCTTTCTCTCGTGACTCTGCTCTCAGAAGGAGGCCTGTGCTCCCACCCGCCCAACACCCCGCTTCCGCCCCAGGCTGCTCAGTGCCCAGCCTGGGGCTACAGTGGCCGCATTCCATGCTGACCCATCAGATAGCGACCCAGCCAAGGTTGGCATTCCCGTCCCTGACATGTTGCACACTGTCTCTTCAGAGATAGTTCTCACGGCTGCTGCTGGGCAAACTCCATCCCTCGAGGGTTATTGGTTTAGAAAGATTGTGGCACATGGAGACACCACTCGCTGCTCGCTGCTGTTAAGAACGCGATGCCCATAGAATTCAGGCAAGCCCCCCGGTCTCCCCAAGTACTTCCTTCACCTGAGCCCTGTTCAGAGGCTTCCTTCACCTGAACACCTGTCCAGAGGGTGCTTTCTGGAGAAATCAAGTAAGAAGGGGGGAGGTGTGGCTCTACTGAAGGATATGTTCCCAAGTCTTTCAGGTTTTAACTGTGTCTCAGTGTAAGACAAGCCATCTGGGTGATACGGCCACTGGGAAGCTAATGCATTTTAAGTCTGAACCACTGGAAATGCAGCGACTCCATTTGTATCTGGAACGCTGTGGTCAGGGCTAGGGAACACACTTTTAAAAAATTTTAGTGTTTATTTTGAGGGAGAGGGAGGGGCAGAGAGAGAGGGAGAGAGAGAATCCCAAGCAGACTCCGTGCTGTCAGCTCAGGGCCCGACATGTTGCTGGATCCCGCCATGAGATCAGGACCTGAGCCAAAATCAAGAGTCGGATGCTTAACCGACTGAGCCACCTAGGTGCCCCGAGGAAACACACTCTTAAGAGAAATTCCTCCTTTCCTGGGGAACCCCAGAGCTGTGAAGCTGCTATGGTAGCCACTGACCCCATGTGGACATTTGCATTTTGAGTAATTGAAATTAAATAAAATTAAAAGCTTCGTTCCGTTCCTCGGGCACCAGCCGCACCTCGGCAATCAAGAGCCGTACGTGCCTGGGGGATAGAGAATCAGACATCATGCCGGTTCTTGCTCCTCAGAGAGGTCTGCACGCAACACTGCTCCAGAGGTTGTCCGCCAGGGTGGCGGAGAGTCTGGGAATCTTGTTGAGTGAAGGATGGAGGAAGGAACGAAAGCTGTTTCTCCTGGAAAATCGTCCCCAAACAATCCAGGGTCTCTGCTCTGGGGACAGAGATTGGATTTTTCTAGAATGTCTCAAGAAAGCTTAACTCTGACCGATGGGAGGGATGTGGAAAAAGTAGGCTTTAGCGCCGCAGGAGCCCGAGATTTCTGTCACCACCTTCCGAAGAGTGGAATGTTAGTATCTCCAGGATCGGTGATCTTCTCTCATTCGAGATGCTCGGATGGAGACGGGTGTGTAATTATTGACCGTGTCGAGCAGGGGACGCCAGCCGGTGACAGGTGGTGTGGTGTCATGCCAAGAACGTGGATTTTAGAACCAGGTAAGTCTGCCCCAAATCCAGGCCTGTCACTTTCCAGCTATCTGCTCAACTCACTGAACCCCTCAAGACTCTCCTCAATAATGGCAGTAATTGGGGCGCCCAGAGGACTCAGTTGGTTAAGCATCTGATTTCAGTTCAGGCCATGATCTCATGGTTTGTGAGTTTGAAGCCCACATCGAGCTCTACGCTGACAGTGTGGAGCCTACTTGGGATTCTCTCTCTCTCTCTCTCTCTCTCTCTCTCTCTCTCTCTCTGCCCCTCCCCCACTCATGTGTACTCTCTCAAAACTGAAAATTAAAAAAAAATTATTTATTTTTGAGACAGAGAGAAACAGAGTACAAGCGGGGGAGGGGCAGAGAGAAAGGGAGATACAGAATCCGAAGCAGGATCCAGGCTCTGAACTGTCAACACAGAGCCTGATGTGGGGCTTGAACTCATGAACCCTGAGCCCATGACCTGAGCCGAAGTCGGAAGCTCAACCGACTGGAGCTGCCCAGGCACCCCAATAAATACATTTAAAAAAACTAGTAATAATACCAATAAGTGTTTCATACCACCGTTTTGAGTGTTAAATTAACACATATAAAGTACCCAGGGTTGTGCCTGGCACACAGGGGGCACTGACGGCTGGGCCTGCTGCACGGGGCAGATGCCACCCTCACCGGCGCATTCCCAGGGGTTCTCAGGCGTGCGTTGAAATACCACCCTGCGCAAGAAGTCAAACTGAATGGCAAGGAAACTAGAGCCGTGCAATGACCCTGATCCTCCCTGATTTCTTTATTAGATAAATTATTTAGAGTAGACTTTAGCCATCGCTGGTAGCAGATGACTCACGGGGACTGCGCCGTTACCAAATGCTGTGACCCAGAAGTGGAGAGCCACCACACCGGTGGGTCCCAGGCCCTGTCCACCTCGGTGGTATCACGGTGCTCCCATTCGGTCTAAGGCCCTGCGTGTTTCACTGGGGAATTTACCTGAGGCCAGAGCATTTGCTTATAAATCTTGTAAGAAAGGCAACTTCACCTTCCTCTGCTTCCTTCCCTCCACTTTAATGCCTGTGATGATGAGTCAAGAAAGCTTCTGGAGTCTTCTCTTCCTCAGCTTCTTCCGGGCCCGGGGCCATGAACCTGGGGGAAGTCGGTGCTATGTGGATTCTCGCCTGGAGAAAGCTCCTGGGTACAGAGTAGTCAGGTAGGCTCCACCTGGCCTGGTTTTTGCTGCCAGGACCCTCGTCGTCGGTAGGGAGGAGGGTGCCTGATGCAGGCAGGGCTGACACAGAGCTGCAAACCCGGATGGTGAGCCCATGAGATCACATGCACCCCGTTGCTCTATAAACAAAGGCCAAACACACCAGATGACGTTGAAATGTTTAAATCCCCTTGTATTTAATGAATAGGGAATACGTGACATCTAAGGTTTTATTGAGATCTGTATTGCGTATCATAGGAATATACCTTGAAAGTGTTTCTTTTTAAATGTAGATCCCTGTGTATCAAAGAGTGTATTTTTTTCTGTACCTTAAAAGAAAAAGAAAAACCCCAAAAAAGAAACAACCACCTGTCCACACTGCCCCTCACAGAGGTTGGAACTGCTGTTTCCGATTTTTCCGGCGAGGAGGAGTTGTTAAGTGGGTTGCTGGGGCCACCAGCACCCCAGGTAAGACCGGCAGGCTAAAAAGTGCAGTGCTTGGCTTTTGTTCGTCTTCTCTTAAGTTACGGCATCTCCTTAAGCTTTTTCCGTGTTAGTTTAGAGCTTTTAATAAGTGGAACAGTTTGTGGGGCTACTTTAACTTCAGTTCTGTGCAATTCGATAGCATTTATTGGGCGGCCCCTGGGGTCCTGGAGAGCTGAGCCAGCTGGGGGGGGGGGGGGGCGGATCTCAAGCAACGCAGAGCGTGTGTAACCAGTGGGAGCCCCTCGCTGCCCTGCTGGGAAACCTCCAGAAATTCCACCGGGCCTCCTGGTTAAGTCTCAGTCTGGCCTTACCTTCTTTTTTTTTTTTTTAATTTTTTTTTCAACGTTTTTTATTTATTTTTGGGACAGAGAGAGACAGCATGAACGGGGGAGGGGCAGAGAGAGAGGGAGACACAGAATCGGAAGCAGGCTCCAGGCTCTGAGCCATCAGCCCAGAGTCTGACGCGGGGCTCGAACTCACGCGAGATCACTCGAGATCTCGCGAGATCGTGAACTCACGGACCGCGAGATCGTGACCTGGCCGAAGTCGGACGCTTAACCGACTGCGCCACCCAGGCGCCCCTGGCCTTACCTTCTTTGACTCCAATCTGATGCTTGCTTTGGAGCCCATGCCTCATAACTGATGCTCCACGGTTTAGCTATTGCTCTGGCGGAGGAGGAATTTCTGTCCCTCTTCCCTGCAGGAAGAGAGGGTGTTCCCCAGCTTGTGGGCACCAGAGAGCCCGCTCTGTGCACTGTGTCTGTCAGAAATGTTCTGAAAGCCGCTCCCAGCATCTTACTTAAAGGGGTCAACTGTGTCACAGGGGAGGCCCCACAGGGAGGAGGGGGAGCCCGCGGGGGCAGGGAGGTCCCCGAGAGAATGGTAGAGTGCCGCCAGAGTACCACCTGCTGCATCCCTCGCCGACACCTGTTCCCCATCCTTGCCGCATGGCCTCTGGAAACCGTGTTCCTGCTGCGGTCAAGCGTGACCATCACAATCTAGCAGGTGAGGAGACTGGATCGGCAAGAGGGGTTTTGACGTCTCCCTCCCGTTTGTGCAGTTTTACGAGGGGTCTGAAGCCGTGTTCAGAAAAGGCAGGCTTGTACCGAAAGCTCAGGTCACGTTCCAGCTGGGACATGTCGACGCCATGGTGGGTGGATCGAGGGACTCACCCTTGATGGTTCTCAGTGATTCTCAGGGCACTGGACTTGCTCGTCCACAACACAGAATAAAGGGTGGGGGTCATGCTTGCGGGGAAAGGTGTCCCCGCAAATACCGCACCTGTCCACCCGCACACCCGCCTTTGCGTGGTAGGTAGCTTTTTATTTTGAGAGATGTCCAAGTTTATAGAACAGTTGCAAAAATAGTACAAAGAGTTTCTCACATCCTTTACCGAATTTACTGATTGTTGAGGCTTTGCTCCGTCGACTTTACTCTTCTCTCTGTGAATGTGCGTATGTGTGATGGAAATCTTTTTACCCAGTGATTTCAGAAGTAGGTGTGGAAAGCGTGCCCTTTTACCGTAAATACTTGAGTGTATATTTTGCGACGAAAAGGGCACTTTCTTAGGAAGGCACAGTCCAGTTGTCAAAGTCAGGATATTTACAGCCGATATGATATTATCACATAAGGCACAATCAACCTTCCGATGTCGGGTGTTGTGGCGGGGGGAGGGATCTTTCACGCGTCATTTGTTACCCCTCTTCCAGGATCGCCACTGTACTGAGGGGTTATATCTCTTTAATCTCCTCTCAACTGGAACATTTCCTCCATCTTTCTTCACCTTTTATGACCTTTACATCTTTGAGGAGTTACAGAACGGTTTTTCTGCACACTGTCCGTCAGTGGGATTTGCCCGATGTTTCCTCACAGGGAGAATTTTAGCCAGAAGCCCACGGAAACGATGCCAGTTCAACATGTCGTTGAGGTTTGCTATTGGGAAGTTGCCGTGGGTTCTTTGGAATTAAGAGATTTCCATTGTGTGGAAATCCTTGGAGACCGTGTTAACACCTTTGCCTCTTTTCATCTTCACCCCCCTAGTTCTGGCACCCTCTTGATTCTTGCCTGAGTTGAGTATGATCGTGGTGGCCGCACAGCGATTTTCTGACTTTGTTTCCCCTTCGCTTCCATTAGCTGGCACGCCACAAACATACGCATGTGTGTGTCACCAGTACAGGGGCTAATGAGCTATGCTGGTCTTCTGCGTGTCTTTCCAGTTTTACTGTGTGGGTTGTCATGACGAGTGCCACTGTCACCTGTGGATTGCACACACAGACACACACACACACACAGTCCGTTGGGACTGTGGCACCTCAGTGGCAGCCAACGTACTTCCCTGTCCCAGCTAATCCCTTCAGTCTGCGCCCTATAATTTCTCTTCCAAAGTTAGTCATGGTAGGAGTGAGGCTGATAGAGAAACGAAGGCACAGACTAAAGTTCAATCTCCTTATTTTCGCGATGAGGAAACGGTGGCCCAGGCCACTTTCCAAAGTTCACACAGCCGGGTTCCTCCTGGCCCCCGGCCCCGGTTTTCCCACTGCACTGTGCTTCATAGGAACTCATCCTTTACGTCGTGGTGAAGGCTGTTGCTTTTACCCCTGTTGGCATAAGAGTGAGTTTTTCCTGAGCAGTTTCTAAGTCTGGAAAAGGAGATTCCAGGGATGACAATGTTAAAGACACAGAATGATTACAAGTAATAATGTATGTGTATTTGTAATACTGTGTGTGTGTGTGTGTGTGTGTGTGTGTGTGTGTGCACGCGCGCGCAATCCCCTTAGAGAATTGTCCTTGTGCAGTAGGCTGTTTGCATCGTAACAGATGCAGGCTCATTCTCTGGGTCTGTTCCTGGGGATGCTTTAGGATGAAATCCAGGAACACTGATTTGGGGGGAGGGCTTCCTGTCCACATGCAGCTCAGCCAGACTGCTCCCCTGCAGCAGGACAGGTGACTTTGTGACGGAAGCGATGTCGGCCCTGGAGTGTTCTGCTGGCTCGATGTAACGTCGTACAGTGCGTGAGGCTCCGTTCAGTTCTTCGGAATGCTGCGTGCTTCTGCTCGTGTTGTGTGACAGCCAGGATTTGGGCTCCATGCTGTGGATGATTTTTATAATGATCTCATGGGCGTGGGGAATGGGGGAGGCCAAGGGGAGTTGGCGGAGCTGGGGAGGGCACAGAATCCTGGCTTTGCTTCCTTGGGGAGCGGCTGTTTGAGGATCTCGTCTCAAGGTCGTCTTCCGGGGTCGGCGGTGTTCCCGTGCGGCCTGCCCCGGGACGTGTGGCCACCGTGGCCCCATGGCCACGTGTGTGGGCCAGGGAGCCGGTGCCCTTGTTGGCGGGACGCCCCTCACAGCCTGTGCTCAAGACGGGCCCACCCTGCTTCCCAAGATGCCCTTGCTCCCCCAAAGAGGGCTCGCTCGCTTGCCCTCGCCGTCCTTTTCAGCCTTCGCTCCTGCTGCCCTGCCTGCATCTTCCAGACTTAAAGGTCGTCTCGTGTTTGAATCTGTTCTGTAGGACGCTCAGTACTGGTGAGAGGGAGCTGGTGCAGGGCCTCCCTGCTGGGGTTGGTCTGTGAGGCAGTCTTACTCCACGCGAGCCAGAGGATGGGTTTCGTGTGTCGGGCGTGGCGCTAACTGAGGTGATGCTGTCTCTACGAGTCTGCGGGTGAGGAAACCGAGGCCCAGATGCTTGCATCACACGTCTGAGTCAGGAACGGTGGGGCGGCTGTCCGGATCCCAGGTCCACGGCAAGCTTCTCAAGGGGCTGGGATGTGCCACGGGTACCCGAGCACACGGCAGGGACATGTGAATGTAGAGGTGGATGATCCCTGCATGGCTTTCGGTGACAGCTCAGAGAGAGACTGAGAGAACACGTCCTGAGTGAGGGGCTCACCTGCCCGTCCATTGTGGATCTCTGCACTTGGAGGTATGCGCACCTGTTAGAACCCAATGAAAGAGCAAGCTCTTAGTTCTTAAATAGTTTTCCCCCAGTTCAGAGTCAGTCCTGATTAAATGATCGGGTAGAAAAGCAGCAGAAGTGAGTGCTCACCTGCTCTCCCAAGAGGTCCCCGACTCCACAGGAGGCGGTGTTTCAAAGGGAAAGAAGCGTTCTTCACCAAGTCTTTTCTGGTCCCCAAGACCCCTCTGGGGATGCACGGCATCTGGTGCTACCTTTTTTCTCGGGACCCATCTGGTGCCATCTGAAGGGCCGGCCACAGCGACAGGCCTGTGTTCAGCAGAGAAGGGACATGGCTGGGAGCGGAGCGTGTAGAAGCAGATTTCCAAGGGACACTGGGCGTGTTGACCCACGATTCTCTCTAGGGTGCAACCCCCGCACCCCAGGGGCCGATGCCCAGGTGAGCGGCTGTGGATGAGATCCTGGGAGTCAGTGAAGGATGCGGAGCCCTCTGGGAGGTTGCTTGCAGCTGGGCTTAGCGGTTGTGGCTGGGGGTGCACTGACGCAAGGGGTGATGGGTAATACCTCTTACAAGACCTACAGTGACACACGTTAATTGGACAAGGAGGCAGGGGGGCAGTGGAAAGAGTGTGGGGTTTCGGTCAAGTCCTCGCTGGGCCGTTTTATGCGCACGAAGATTTGTACGCCACGAAGTCAACTCAGCGTGTGCGTTTTAGTGAAAAGTTGTAAATAATTCCATATCCCCTTTTAGAAATAAAAAGCATTCCTCAGAGGCACGAGCGAATTGATAAAGTTCTCTAATTGCCAGCCCACTAATTCCGGTTCTGGAAAATGAGAAGCACTGAATACCGACATGGGTATTTATCTAAGAATAATTGTGTATCAATTAAGCAAGCTGGAGAAAATGAAATTGTTAATGTGGGTGAGATGCGGTGAGGCCATCCCGTTTGGCTTGTTGGAGTATAAAGCAAAATACTGTAGCTTTTGGTGTTGGTACCAAGTGCACATAACGAAATACTGCGTCATCGCTAGAATCCTATTTTGGAAGGAGTTTTTATTGTCTAAGAAAGTTTCTGTATTCTAACCGTAAGCGGAAATAGTGGGGAAATAAAATCTAAAGCTAGAAAGTCCAAACGTTGCAAATCATGAGTAAAGAATATTAGGAGAAATTAACACAGTGACTCTACTATATTGGCAGTCTCTGAGGGGCTCTGATTACAGCATCACTTACGTTTATCACAACATCACCAAACATGCAACATATGTTAGTTTAAAACGCACACACAGGTATTAGATGTTAATGGTCACGGCACAAGAGTGGCTTGGGAAGCAGGTCCACTCTGAGGGCGGAGATCGATGGCTGTGTCGCGTGTTTATAGCAAGCTGCCTCCTTAGGTTGAGGTGGTGGCAGCACCAGGCCTTCCCCTGCTGGCTCCTTAGCGCCCGGTCAGTTTTCCTGGTGACGTGGTCCTCTCCGCTCGCTTCCCTGGTTGGTCCAGGCCCACTCACCCAGCCTCGCCTGCTTCGCGTGAGCCTGGGTGCACTGGATCCACCCCGTCAGTGCCCACGGCGGCCGGCTGCTCCAACCCATGCCAGCCCTCTCGGGGTCTCCCTACCCGCCACCTGCACGAACGGGCTGCTGTTGGTGTCCCACCTGGGAGAAGGGGCCATGTCCCCAACAAAAGCAGGGGCAGGAGCCACAGTCACTTACTCTAAATCCCCGCGTGCAGGGGCACACCTCTGCTCCTTACTGGATGGTAAGCACGTTCAGGGCCCGGCCAGGTCTGCACGTTCAGCTTGGAGCTCCCAGGTGCCCAGCGTGATGCTTCGGACACAGCGCGTGTCCCGGGAACTCTGAAATGTCAAACTTTGGTCGGCATATCAGTAAAATTCCTCTGTATCCTGGATGATCGTTAACTGAATCATTATGCACTTAAAATGCACCATTAACGGGGCGCCCGGGTGGCTCAGTCGGTTAAGAGTCTGATGTCGGCTCAGGTCACGGTCTCACGGCTTACGGGTTCGAGCCCCGCGTCGGGCTCTGGGCTGACAGCTCGGAGCCTGGAGCCTGCTTCGGATTCTGGGTCTCCCTCTCTCTGTCCCTCTCCCCTCCCAGAAATAGATAAACATTTAAAAAAATTACAAAAAAAAAAAGGAGAGTTGGATGTTTAACCAGCTGAGCCACCCAGGTGCCCCAGTCACACGTTTAAAATCACCACAGAGTTTCGGGAGGTTCACCTACGTGGGACTGGCGTTGAGGCCAGTCGTTGGAGGTGCTGCCATGTGTGGGCTTGTGAGGAGAGGAGCACGCAGGCCAAGGCCTCCTTAGCGCACCATGTCCTGGAGACAGGCTCTGGGGACCCCTCCTGCATCTTGCTGGGGCCTCAGCTTGCCACAGCGTGAGCCGTCCTCCCTCTTCGTTACACTAGGAGGACAGCGGATTCCCATAGCTCAACTGTACGTCACGGTCCAGCTGGAGAAGGAGGGGAGGGACGCCCCTGTCGGGGATCCACCAATACGGCTGCTTCCTTCGGCAGCGATACAGAGATCTTCAGCCTTTCCTGGCAGGGATTGCAATGACACTTGTGCAAAGAAAGCACGCCTCCAGGCTCGACTCGTTGTGGCCCCATCAAAGCTCCTGGGCTCCACCAGCAAATCACGCCAGACTGGCCGTGCAGACAGAAACCGTAAACGGCCTTTAGATTGGCTTTGCGGACAGTCGCATCACTGTTCTTTTTTTTTTTTTTTTAATTTTTTTTTTCAACGTTTATTTATTTTTGGGACAGAGAGAGACAGAGCATGAACGGGGGAAGGGCAGAGAGAGAGAGAGAGACACAGAATCGGAAACAGGCTCCAGGCTCCGAGCCATCAGCCCAGAGCCTGACGCGGGGCTCGAACTCCCGGACCGCGAGATCGTGACCTGGCTGAAGTCGGATGCTTAACCGACTGCGCCACCCAGGCGCCCCTGCATCACTGTTCTGATGTGCGGAGAGAGTTGCAAGATCTGTGGCTTTTAGGGAGAATGGCAAAACATGAGCACATAGTTTGCAGAGGAAAAATGTGAATTCAGTGAAATAAGAATGGAAGTTTGTGTCGCTGAAGGGAGGGGCTCGTTTGACTCCGAGGAGAATGGGAGATAATCGTCTCCGTTACCCTGGCTGTCTAGGAATTACAGCAGGATCAACTGACATAGGAAATAAAACTGAAGATGTTCTTCATAAGCCATTTATTAGTCAGGAAATGTGGAGATCCAAATACGTGCCAGGCTCCACATCCCATGTTAACCACTTTGGCTATAGCAGGTGAACAACAAAAAATCTTTGCCTTCACCGTGCTTGCATTCTAACAGGTGGAAACCAAAATAAATAAACAAAAATAAAAATAATGAATCATTAAACAGTGTTGTAGATTATCGGATGATGAACTCCGAGGGAAAAAATAGGGAAAGAATATAGAGGGTTTTTTTTTTGAGGGGGGTGGCTTAAAATTATAAAAATTGTGGCCAGGGAAGTCACACTAAGGAGTTGACATTTGCCCAAGTACTGAATGAAGTAAGGGAGTGAACCATGGGTTGACTGAGAGAAGAGCATTTGGGAACAGAGGAGAGGAAGTGCAAAGGTCCTGAGGCAGGCGAAGCCTGGTTTGTACAAGAGCATGAGGGAGTCCACTGTGGTTTGAGGGAGCTCAGGGACATGAGGTCAAAGCTGCCCGGGTGATGCTTTTTTGGCCACTATGTCGGGAATTTGGCTTTAACCCGAGTGAACCGGGCAGCTGCTGACGGGTGTGAGGGAAAAGGCGTATAAATTGACCAGTGTTTGCTGGATCCTTCTGGGACTCTGTGAGAAGGGTGATTGGTTAAGAAGCTGTCAGGTGAATCTAGGAAGGCTTGGTGGCGACTTCACCAGGGTTTTGGCAGTGGATGTCCTGAGGGGTGTGCAGGGTTGGCAGGGTTTGCTGACCCGCTAGGTGTGGGCTGTAAGGGAAGACAGGAGTCAGGGTTTGGGCTGAGCCCCGGGAAGCATGGAATTGCTGTGTTTTGAGATGGGATCTCGCTCTCCCTCTCCCTCTCTCTTCCTCTCTTCCTCCCTGCGGGAGCACTGGGTTCAGGGTTAGCTTTGGGACTGCAAAGCTTCAGACACTACTGGGGATTCCAGTGCATGGGTGAGTTCCGGACTTCAGGGAGTGCCAGTTAGACTAGACTTCCAGGGGACCTTCCTTGGTGACAGAGTCCACGTCACATTCCCCAGAGGGGGTCCCCGTGTCCCCTGCCAGCCTCCCCGCGCCCCACACTCAGCCGTTAACTCCAGAGCCGCGAGGAGACCAGCCATCGGATATCTGCTGTCTCTGGAATGGATATTCCCCCGTCTCCACTCACTGTGGACAAGATGCCTGCTGAGTTTTCATCTCACACCACCGACAACACGGCTCATGACCTGTCTGCCTTGCGCCCTACCCCCCCGGACCCGGGAGGGGTGTCTCCCTTGAGTCTGTGGCACTCGAGCCATCCTTCCGATAGCTCATGTCATCACGCTGTGGCTTCGGCTGCCTGAGTGCTTACCTCTGCTGCCTCGCCCGCCGTCCTCTGACCGCCTGTAGCTCAACCCCCCACCCCCCCACCCTGCTCCCGTCACAGGGACATTCTGCCCGTCCTTCAGGTCTGGCTGGGACGTCCCTTTCTGGAAAGCTTCGTCTGGCACCTCCAATTCGGGCGAAGTGTGTGTCCTGAGTGCTCCAGCAGCTTCCTGTGCTAGCTTGTACTACAACACGTGACACTGTGCGTCTTCTGTGCGGTCCAGGAGGATCCCGGCAGAAGGGCCGGCTTATTACTGGGTTAGCACGCAGCTAGCACTCGGTGACTGTGATTTCATTCTTTTTGCCTTCTTCCCTCTCCCCTCCCGCCCTTCCTTCTCGCTTCCGATATACCCGCGTTCAGTCCCAGACGATGAAAGGGGAAGGGTTGAGCAAAGAAACTCTTGGAAGGCGGCATGTGGGAGCAGAAGGGGGAAAGCCTAGCGGAGAAGCGGTTACGGTTGTTGGTCAACAGCAACGGCAAGAAACGTACGTGCGGTCGGAACATTCCGTTGCATCTGTCATTAGGACTTTGCACGGGAGCTGCGTGTGAAGAGTTTGAATGCCTTTGTTCGCGCCTTTCCACGTGCCCATTCGTTCATTTCCTCACTCATTCACTCGGTGAACATTTGCACGAGGACCTAATGGGCCGCACAGGGGAAACGATCACCACACTGGGGGTTTAACCATCCTGCGCCTCTCCTGGGTGTGCTGAGCTCCCCTGCTCGAGCCCCACCCTCTCGGGTTTCACGTTGTCGACTGCCCAGCACGTCGGACCCTTTGTCTCCGCATTGGCATCTACACGTCCGTGTGGCTGTAGGGGTCACGTGTCGCCTTGCCTTCCCCGGACCCCCCACTCAGCATGGAGATGCGTTGCTCCCCCCTGATGGATGACCACCAGGAGCTACACCTGGCTGGAAGGGTGACGGGGTGTGCTTTCTTGATGTGTTTTTGGCTAGACCTTGAGAAATTTTGCTTCCTGGGCAATTTAGTCATATTTTATGAAGATCATTTGTCAGTGGCTGGAAAATTGGACGCGCATGATGAATGGCTGGGGAGGACTAATGAGCCCTTCCTTCCACACTCTGTCAAAGTCAGGTGCGATGCCCAGAGCAGAGTTTGCTTCAGTAGCACAGGCGAATGTGTTCTGATGACTAAGAAGGCACAATATGCATATTTTAAAGCTCCTGTGACTTCTCAAAACAGCCTGCCGCCATGAATTTATCCGGTGGCTGGACATGGGACACGCTTGGGACCTTCCTGAGGGCCCTGTCAGCTTTCACTCACCTCTCTGGATCTGGGCTCTACAGCTCTTAACCTGTGAATAATCCCTTCAAAACAGAGCCCCCAAGAACAGGCATAAACATTCAGAGTAAGACCAAGTGCTCTTCTCCCCGCCTCTCTGGCCGATGATCTGGGATGTCAGGAGCACGTACGTGTAAGAAGGCAGTGGAGAGCGGAGGCATGGTGTCGGCTCATCGCCTTTCCCTTGTTTGGTGGGATCGTTGATGTGGAAGAGGGGCCACAGGTTCAAGAGGAAAGGGTTCCAGTCAAAGGAGCATCTGACTCTGGGGTTCCCAGTCTTGGCCAAGCTGTTCATTGCAGAGCCTCACCTCCGATTCTGTGTGACCAGGGGTCCGGCCAGGGGCGGCTCTCGGACCTCCTACACCAGTCCAGTGGCCACCCCCCCATAACATTCCAGTTTCAGGTCTGCTGGTCCCGTCATATTCAACAGCTCAGTCTTCGGGATAAGTCCGCACTGTGAGTCACAGCTCAACAAGCTGTTGGGTATATGGCTGTGACTCTTGCCCGCGTGCACTGAACATCCAGCTGTAACCCATCACCTGGTGCAAATCCCCCGAACTCACCCGGCTCCCAGAGCTTCTGGTTTCCACCGCCCCCTAAGGAAGCGAGATGGGGATTTCTTGCTCTGGGCCCACCCACCCTACCCACCCTGGAGACCTACTCGAGGTCATTTCTTTCCGAAAACATCATGCGTTCCCCGGGCCCCATTAGTTCCTTCCTTCTTTGCTTCCAGAATACCATTCCGAAAGGACTGTTTCTGTAAAACTCGTGTTTTTTTTTTTTTCTTGCCTTCCAGTCTTCCCCGTGAGGGGCTCAGTTCCTTTCGAACAGGGACAGAGAGGCCATGTCTGTTCTCTCTGTGTTTCTAGCCGCTCACTCTGGCCCGAGGGGCATTGTTTCCTTGGTGGACATGCTGGGAGATGGTGACTTTGCAGGGCTGAGCAGAACAGATAGGATTTATGTTCTTGTGCCAGGGTCATGCAAACACAGTTACACATATATTTGAAATTGCAATAATTGTCACAAAGGGAAAAACAGAAAACCCAGAAGCATGGATACTTGCTCTGGCCCCCTCCTAGCACTGGTTGTGAGGCTCAAACCCTGAATGATGTACTCACGTCAGCCACTGACAGAACCCTTTTTTTAAAATTTTTTTTAATGTTTATTTATTTTAGAGAGACAGAGCACAAGCAGGGGAGGGACAGAGAGGGGGAGACACAGAATCCAAAGCAGGCTCCAGGCTCTGAGCTGTCAGCATGGAGCCCTTCACGGGGCTTGAACCCACGAACTGCGAGATCATGACCTGAGCCGAAGTCGGCTGCTTAACTGACTGAACCACCCAGGTGCCCCGACAGAACTCTTAAAGTTTAAGGTCCCTTCCTTTTTTCTTTAAAGGTTTTAAATTTATTTTGAGAGAGAGAAAGAGAGAGAGAGAGAGAGAGAGAGAGAGAGAGAGAGAATCCCAAGTAGGCTCCCTCACTGTCAGCACAGAGCCTGACACAGTGCTTGATCTCACAAACCATGAGATCATGACCTGAGCCAAAGTCAAGAGTCAGATACTTAACCAACTGAGCCACCCAGGTGTCCCACAGTACTTTCCTTTTAAAGTTTTTTTTTTTTAATTTATTTAAACAAAATTTTTTTGTGGGGTCCTTTCCATTGATGGCTGGACCCTGCTGTGTCCCCTGCGGTGGGCTGGGTGCTGGGGATTCAGTAGTCAGCCATTCGGTACATGTTAGTGGCAGTAAGAGGTGGTAATTGAGAAACACAATAACCGAACGATGTCGATCTGTAGGAGACCCTTGAAGAGTGGCTGTCAGGTCAGGTGGCCTTGGCTGGGCGGTCGGGGAAGGGCTCTGCTCTGAGAAGGTGATGCTGGAGCGGAGACCACAGGGTGATATGGAGCCAGCCTGTCACCCAGGGAGAGGAGAGTCCGCGAGCAGTGCACCGAAGCAGAGGAGAGGAGAGTCCGTGAGCAGAGCACCGGAGAAGGGGAGCCCTGGGATGTGGAAACTGGCGCACCCATCTGAGGGCGCGTGAGGAAGGGGGGCTGTGTCTTTGGCATTTGGCCCTGAGGCGGGCAGCCTGGCAGTCCTGGGCACCGGAGGGGAGATGCTCGAAGGCTCTGTGGATCACCTGTGCTATGGTCACTGGCCGTGGACCTGGCCTTCAGCGCTCGCTGACATCTCAGGTTCAGGCCCAGAAAACCCACCGTTGGGCCCTTCTCCAAAGCGGGCTGAGTCTCCGAGCCCCCCAGAGCTCAAGGTGGGAATTTGATTTCATTTGAACTTCAGCCGTTTCCATTGCCTTTGAAATCTCATTCAGTTGAGTTTAATAACACATAAATAATTCATGAGGGCTGGGGAAGGAACGGAAAATGAAAATAAAGAAATGCATTCACCCCAGTGCATGAAGGGGCACCTTGATATAGCTCTGCCCCTGTGTGCAGCGGGCCGGCAGATTCGCGAGACCAAAGGGCGGCGCGTCCCCCTCTTCCGGACACTCGGGGTCATCTCCGGGCCAGGGCTTGAGCAACGGATGGGCAGGTGCCCCACCCTGCAGCCTGGCCTGCCTGATGCGCATTCACCTCTTGGCCGTCGTCCTCTCCGAACCCCTGTTTCCTTGCACGGACGATGTAGGTGCCTTTACTAAAATACCTGATTTAGGCCAGTGTCATGAATGGACGGGAAACAGTTAGATCGGGGTATTTACATGTGCTCACGCACCACCCCGGGACTGCCTGGTGGCTGCACGCAGAGGGACATGGCCGCACCAGAGAGAGCTGGCTGTTGCTGCCTGACCCGGCCATCCGTCTCCGCACCCCCAAGGACGGGACACACAGGCACTTGCCTGAGTGCCCAGCCTCACCTGTGAAGAACTACAGGAGTGTTTAGTCTGAACCGCATCAGACTCTTAGGTCCTGCCCTCAGCTCATAGGAAATAACAGGACAGAGAGTCTAGTGTGCGGGGGCCAGAGGAGACCCCTCGAAAAGTCTGGGGGTGGGGACAGGGGACAGCTGTCCTATTCCTTCCAACAGGCCACAATGTGCGGTGGGGCAGGGGCACCGCTGGGGTGGGTGTATCATACGTTGGAGCACATGTGACCGCCACGGGCAGCTCGTGAGCCCAGGGTACCTCCTTCGTGGACACAGGCCAGCTCCATGAGCCGTTTCTGAACAACGAGGGAAGTTATCAGAGGGACTGGGACAACATGAGGAAATTACATTTGTCGTTTAAAAAGCATGAGATGTTTCTAATTAGTGACATAGGAAAATATCCAGGGCTTGAGGTCTCCATTCTTTTTTATTTTATTTTATTTTATTTTATTTTATTTTATTTTATTTATTTAAATTTTTTTAACGTTTATTTATTTTTGAGACAGCATGAACAGGGGAAGGGCAGAGAGAGAGGGAGACACAGAATCCCAAGCAGGCTCCAAGCTCTGAGCCATCAGCCCAGAGCCCGACGCGGGGCTCGAACTCACGGACTGTGAGATCGTGACCTGAGCTGAAGTCGGACGCTCAACCGACTGAGCCACCCAGGCGCCCCTCCATTCTTTTTATAAAATTGTTTTTTAAAGTTTATTTGTTTTTGAGAGAGAGAGAGCGCACACACACAAGTGGGGGAGGGTTAGAGAGAGGGGGAGACCGAGCATCCCAAGCAGGTTCTGTGCTGACAGCAGAGAGCCCAATGTGGGGCTCAAACTCATGAACCTTGAGATCATGACCTGAGCTGACGTCAGAAGCTGAATAACAACCCAGGTGCCCCCTGAGGCCTCCATTCTTAAGAGTCGCCCAACGCTCAGATTTTTTTAGAAGATGCACCCTAAATTGTTTACAGGGAAACTGTCCTCATGTTTGTTTTTACTTGGAATAGTTTTTAAACCAGATACAGAAAGGATGTGGAAAACGAGTAGCAATTATGTAAGTCTGGATGCTGGGTACCTGACAATTAATTATACTCTACACATTTTTATTTATTTATTTATTTATTTATTTAAATTTTTTTAAAGGCATAGTTTTATTTTCTAAAAAAATTTATTTTTAGGCAGAGAGAGAGAAAAAGAGAGAGAGAGAGAGAGAGAAGGGGAGAGAGAGAATCCCAAACAGGCTCTGTGCTGTCAGTGCAGAGCCTGACTCAGGGCTTGATCCATGGCCTGATCATGAGATCATGACCTGGGCTGAAATCAAGAGTCGGACGCTTAATTGACTGAGCCACCCAGGCACCCCTGTGCATTTTTTTTTAATGTTTTTATTTATTTTTGAGACAGAGAGAGACAGAGCATGAGCAGGGGAGGGTCAGAGAGAGAGGGAGACACAGAATCTGAAACAGGCTCCAGGCTCTGAGCTGTCAGCACAGAGTCCGACGCAGGGCTCGAAGTCACGGACTGCGAGATCATGACCTGAGCTGAAGTCGGACACTTAACCGACTGAGCCACCCATGCGCCCCTATTTTATTTTAATGTTTCTTCATTTTTGAGAGAGAGAGAGAGAGCACAAGCAGGGGAGGGGCAGAGAGAGAGAGGGAGACACAGAATCTGAAGCAGGCTCCAGGCTCTGAGCGGTCAGCACAGAGCCTGATGCGGGGCTCGAACTCACAGAGTGTGAGATCATGACCTGAGCTGAAGTCGGATGCTTAACTGACTGAGCCACCCAGGCGCCCCAACCCCTGTGCATTTTTAAATAACATAGTTTTTTTTTTTTTTAAAGTTGACCACAAAGATTTGAAAGTTGACACACGCATTTTATCCCTGGTTGGACATTATTCTTAGCAGGGAGAGGTGGTAAGAATTAGTTGATCTGATTAACAATCCATTAACCACCCATAGTCACCTGTCCGAGGACATTGAACCTCTGAAGGAGTAAGGCCCTTGGAGGCGCATGGCTTGATGGCAGAGAAAGGAGAGGGGACCCTTCAGAGGTCAGCATCTTCGGGAGGAAGGAGGTCTATGGGAGCGCCAGCTCCTTATCCCCGCTGAGTCTCTGCGTCCTCACGGTGACACGGGGTACGTCCTGGTGACACGGGGTAGTGACTGTGCGGCTCCTAGGAACGTCATGAGAATCAGACGACAAAACCTACTCGCAGCTCTTCTGAGAGAGCCTGGCCCACGGTGAGCACTCGGCAAACGTTAGCCCCTGTGAGGGTCGCAGGTGTCCACACCATGCAGGCACCTGGCAGAGGGAATCGTGGTTAATGCCAGTGCCTGATGGAAAATATTTATTCCAGTTATTTTTCTAGCCTGGATGGTGCCAGAGAGGATGATAAAAATACAAACAAGCAGGTATTTTTTAAATTTTGTTTGGGAGCATGATTTAGTTGATGGAATTAGGTGTCTCTTCCGATCTGTTTTTATTTTGTCCTCATTGTGGACGTAAAAGCCCATCTAAATGTAACTAGAGAAAATCCACTGGTGGCGTACTGACGGGGGCTTATGAGTAGCTCCGAGATTGATGGCGTGTGGATGTGAGGGCAGGTTGTGTAATTGGGGATAATTTGTCCACATCGTTAAAATACTTTTAGGTGTAAGTCAGAATCCTTGTCCTTGACAGAAATGGTGAAACACACATTTTAAACTTTTTTAAAATGTTTATTTAGTTTTGAGAGAGAGACAGCGTGGGGGGGTGGGGGAGGCAGTAGACAGAGAGAGAGAGGGAATCTGAAACAGGCTCCAGGCTCTGAGCTGTCGGCACAGAGCCCGACGCGGGGCTCGAACCCACGAACCATGAGATCATGACCTGAGCCGAAGTCAGAGGCTTAACCGACTGAGCCACCCAGGCGCCCCACATTTTAAACTTTGGAAAAATTTTTTTTTTTAAAGTTCGGTTAGGGGGTGCCTGGTGCCTCAGTCAGTTAAGCATCTGGTTCTTGGTTTCCGCTCAGGTCATGATCTGGTGGGTCATGAGATTGAGCCCCGAGTCAGGCTCTGCGCTGACAGTGTGGAGCCTGCTTGGGATTCTCTCTCTCTCTCTCTCTCTCTCTCTCTCTCTCTCTCTCTGCCCCTCCCCTGCTCATACTCTTGCTCACTCTCTCTTTTTCAAAAAGAATAAAAAGAAATAAACTTCATTTAGGCCAGCATGGGCGGGGACTCGCCCAGAGGACCCGTTCTTGCCAGCTCACCTTCCTTTATTCCAGAAATCCTCCCCGCGTTCATCTGTCCTTTATTCCAGAAATCCTCCCCATCAGCAAGCCTGGGAAGGTGGACGGGTGCCCATCACGTCTGAAGGAATGGACAGTAGGTGTCCTATCAAGTGTGGTGGCAGGACTGTCACCGACATTTATGCCACAGATCCCGTCAGCCAGCCAGGCAGCTTTGTCAGAGACCTAGTACCTGGTGAACGTGAGCCAAGGGCTACATTTTCAGCAAAGGATAGACAAAGACACCTAGGAAGCCTGTAGCAAGGAATGCACTCACAGCCGCTGAAAGGAGTCTTGAAAACGTTGCCACGGGCTTTATCGTCTTCTCCGAATACTCTGCAAGAATATTTTGCGGAATTGAGCTCCTGAAGGAGGAGGTCAGACCATCTCTTTTCTCTGGTCGGCGACAAGGTACTTCTACCCAGAGCCTCGTCTACTACAGCCCCGGGCAGGCCACCAGACGCTGAGCATATGCCAGTGTCTAGTTCAAGGGCAGACTCTCTCTTATCCATGGCAGAATCGTCCCTTTGGGGTTATCTGGCCCTGACATTCACTGGCTGAATTACCTTGGGCTAGTTACGTAAGCTCAGAAGAGTCCTGGTTTTCTTATCTGCAGAGTGGGGATAACAGGACCCAACCTGTGTCACAGGGATATTATAAAGATTAAGTGAGACCATGGAAAGCCATCTACCCAAACCATCTATCTCGAGCCTGACACAATAAAAAAGGCAATTTTTATTCCATTATTGAGGTGGAGGGAGGAGGAATAGGGGAGCACGGCACAGAGGTTATTTCCCAGGGAACCTCAAAAATTCCCTGTGAGTGTTATGATCCTGAGCAGGGGGGCGTCACCGTGCCGTCTCACGCCCTCCCCGGTTAGTGCGCCACCAGACTCCCAGGCGGCCTGCAACCCAGAGAGTGGGGGACGGCGCTGTCCATTATCAGCCACACCGTTCATCTGTCATCAGAATGAACCCATCCCACAGAATCCCTCTTTTCTCGGTGTTTCCACCTGTGCCCAGGAGGCTTCCGTAGCTTTCGTCGCTGCCGGGATGTCTGCTCTCCCTCACGCGGACTTTCTGCAGCATCTGGGTGTGTGTTTGGGCCGAACGCTGGCCAAGAGGCGGGCGTCCAATTCCAGCACAGGCTTGCCTGGAGCCACGGGGTCTGGGTGGGCACGGCTGGTGGAAGGAGGTAAGGAGGAACTCAGTAGCTGTGTCGCCCAGCTCATTGGCATGCTGACGTCAGGAGGCGTGAGGTCTTGTCCTTTTCTCCAGGCTTCACGGAGCACAGAGGTTCTTGACGTCGGACCCTTCTGCAGTTGGCAGATGTTACTAAAGACAGGTGCATCTTGTATCCCCAAGGGCAACCGCATGCAGGAAGACTTGTCCACCCGCCTGCCCCTGCCCCCCAGCATGTTCTGCACTTGGTGTGATACATATGGCCCATGTAACTGAAGTCACGTCGTTCTCAGTCCTCATTGTAGGGTCCCGCTTACAGCCATTAAGAACCTCTAAGCCAGCCGATGATGAACTTTGACAAAGTACTCCTTTGGCTTTAGCTCAAAGAATAAATCGAATCATAAACCATTAAGGTTTATTTGTGACCCCCACAGGTTTTAAGAACTTTATTCCAATGTCCCTCATCAGATGGGTGGCCCGGAATGTTTGTGGCCATCAGTCAGGGCGGTAATGCTGCACAGCTCACCAGCCATGCATCTCGATCGTCCGTGGGTGGGGTCCACGCCTGAGGTCTGTGACTGAGACCGTTCAAGGGGACTGTGGATCCTGCCATTTGCTCCCGCAGACACTTGCCGGAGTGTGTCAGTTCCAGCGGGAGGAGCTGTGGCTTTCGGGTGCGTACAACCTGGAGAGAGTGAGCTCTTTGGGTTTGGTTGGTTGACTTTGACTGAACCTCGGCCTCTCACTTATAAAACGGCCAGTGCAGACCTACACGAGCTGGTGTGAGTGCACAGCCATTCAAATAGTGACATCCATGTGGCTGACTCGAGTGCACTTTCCCGAGGGTTGGATGGTAACACTGTTGTCGCCATGGATTGATAATGAGTGCGTGAGGTGACCCTCCCCAAGAGCCCGGATGCTACGCAGAAGGAAAAGGGTCTCTCTCCGGTTATGAGCAGCTTAGATGTGAAATCCAATATAAAACCAAGTGTGCGTTTACATGACAGATGGTCAAATCCTTACGTTTTGCAGAACGTTCGATGTTCGTTCTTCACATGACCGCTATTGCGGGCATATGGTATGTGCACTAAATGAGACGTGTCTCCTTTGGTTAGTTACTCAGACAGATCGTAAAACTTCTTCAGTCTGGGACTGTCTTCCGCTTCACGTACATTCTCTCCTTCAAAGGAGAATTGAATAAAACAATAGTTGAATGGATGGATGGACATTGACTTTCTTGGGGAAAAAAAAAAACCCTTTGGATCTGATATTTTGGTTTGCAGGAGAATAAAGTATTTGATTCTGATTGGCCTTTAGAAACCAGGGCCCCCGAATATCCTCCTTGTTGAGGAGACAGGAAGCATTTATGTTCTGGCCTCAACCTGCTCCACAGAAACTTCTCCGTTAAGTTTGTCCTCAAGAGATTTATTTATGATTAGATTTGCTTATTCTTTCAGAATGTCAACACGTGAGTAAGCAAGTGGTTTACTTTCCCCAGTAAAACAAATCCTGAGCCCTGATCTTTAGTAGATGTCTGAGAATTACGTTTTCAGTGTCTACAATTACGTTTTCAGTTTCTACAATTACGTTTTCAGTGTCTACGATTCAAACATTCCTTCATCGCCACCTCCCTTCACCATTTCACCTTTTTACAAACTAGTAGTTTCTCCTTGAATTATTTCTGATTCGCCTCCCTTGACCTTTGCTTTACTTATAATCCAGGCAAATTTTTGTTGAATCAGATTCCACAATTATCCAAGGCCTGTCTCTTTTCCTAGAAGGTGGACTCAGAGAGCAATTCTAAGAAAATGAGATAATAAGAATTAGAAAACAAAAAAAAAAAATTCTTGGGGCGCCTGGGTGGCGCAGTCGGTTAAGCGTCCGACTTCAGCCAGGTCACGATCTCGCGGTCCGTGAGTTCGAGCCCCGCGTCAGGCTCTGGGCTGATGGCTCAGAGCCTGGAGCCTGTTTCCGATTCTGTGTCTCCCTCTCTCTCTGCCCCTCCCCCGTTCATGCTCTGTCTCTCTCTGTCCCAAAAATAAATAAACGTTGGAAAAAAAATTTTTTTTAAAAATTCTTTTTTTTAATGTTTCTGAGAGGCAGAGGGAGAGGGAGACACAGAATCGGAAGCAGGCTCCAGGCTCCGAGCTGTCAGCATAGAGCCCGACACGGGGCTCGAACCCGTGAACCGTGAGATCGTGACCTGAGCTGAAGTTGGTACTCAACTGAAATGAGCCATCCAGACACCCTTCAACAAAACAAATTCTAAGCTCTGACTGGGTCCAGGGCAGACACAGACGGTCCTCATTCCTGAGCCTTCTCCATCTGCAACACGGGTCAGTATAGTGCATCCTCAGTGCTCCCCAAGATTCTCAGGCCTCAAAAAGACCTCTTTTCGCTGGCCTTCGCTTTTTGTGGCAGCGAGGTGGGCCTCTGGGAATTAATACACGCTCACCCAAAAATATGCACTGAAAGGACTGCTTTGTGAGACTAGCAGAAATTCAACCTAGGCCTCTCATTCCAAGCATCTCACTTACTAGATCGGTGCAGACATCCTGTTACTGCATAAAACACAACAGATTGGTAAACATCACAATTTCACATAATGGTCACGACTTAGTCACTCAAAACGATTTATTGGAGACATGGATACACAGCACACCCTGCTTTTACCTTTGAGGCTCATATGTTACCTTTAAGGAAATGTCTTTTTCTGACTTCTTATTTGGAGGTTTTTTAAAGGTCTGAGTACTACAGCCCTTGGTTCGTGTTCTCATATGTGATTCGATATACTCAGCACTCTGGTGTCTTTGTCTCTTCTTTGGCGAGAGAGGACTGTAGGTTTTGGACTTACCTCATTGCTAGTTTCTTTAAAGAATGTGGATTCCTGGAAATGAGATCAAGTTTCTTTACTCTCCCTCTTCTAGCTTCTCTTGTAAACTTCCCTTTTTTCATTGTCCAGCATGACCTGGAACCTGCCAGCTCGCTGCTCTGAAACGTAATGATTTTTGCAAACTGAACGTCACCTGCCTTGAGCTTAGGAGAGGTGCGTGTTAGAGACGGCTGCTTTTAGTGAACGTACGGTCGCTGACATTTGCTAAATCTGACCCGCACACTGGGGTGGATGGGAGAAGGCTGGCTAAGATATACAAAGCGCAAGTGAGTAGATAGGGAGCAGAGCCATGCCTGGCATTTCTGGGGGAGGAATGTGGCGTGGCCGAGAATGCCCAGTACTGGGTTCTGGGACCAGAGCCTAGGGGGTGACACCAGTGTCTCGTCGCTCCACTTCGGGGGCTAAGCCTGCTGTAATCATGCCTGCTGAGAAGTACAGCAATCTGGATAAGATTGAACTGGCTACAGATAATGGGACCAAAGAGGAGATGCTTGCGTCTGAATTGCAGGGATGTCGTATGGAAGCTGAGAGAAGGAAGAAAAAAAAAAAAAGACCTGTGAGTGATTGTTAGTGTCACCCCGCGTCACAGGTAGATGTCTCTTCTTAAGAGATGTGGCAAGTTTAGAATAAATAACAAGGAAATACAAGTGGTTTTTTCAGACAGCGATGAATGCCTTCTTTCTTCACATCTGAAGTGGCATATCATGGGAAGTGTCTTCAACTTCATGTCTGAGATGGCAGGAAGGTGACAATGCGTTGATTTTTGGCAGGGAATGGAAAGTCCCAAGGTACGCCTTGAAATCTGGATGTTGTTGTTTCCAGATGATCACTGGCATTTTTGTAAAATATGAACACCTTCCTGAAGGTCAGCGATCCTCAGATAAAAGGACGGGGCAACAGAGCAATGCGGGTCATGAACCTTTTCTGGAGGGGGTCACGTGCCTTTTGGCATTTTGATAGTCACGTGGACACACAATGTTGCCTACAACAAGGGCACCATGAATGCTGGGTTTGGGCAAAGGGAAATGTCTGTGGTCCGTGGCAGCCAGGATCTGGGCCCTCCGACAGTGTTTATACAAAACAAACGTGTGTGCGCCATTGGCGGACACACGTGGGCACGCCTGGAGGGGCCGTTGTAGAGTCGTAAAGAAGACGAAACTCTTCCAATCTGTGTTCAATACGTGCTCCTCAAAGATGTCCCACGCTAGGCTGGAAAGCTTTGGTGCCGCCCCTCTGAGCAGACCTGGGTCTCTGCTGGGTCCCTCATCCGATCTCGTAACACATCCATCAACACGTGTGCACACCGATTCTCTATTGTTTCTTATTTCTCTAAAATAAAAACTAACTGTAGAAACTTCATTTCATATTATCTCAGTGGACACAATGCCGGGATAGGTAATGTCAAGCCCTTTCAACAGGTGAGGAGAGGGAGACTTAGAAATACTAGGTAATTTACCTGCGATGGATTTTTCCAGCATCAACTTGTGATGTTGGTATTTCCAAGTCTTCTTCCCAGTATATATATGGTTCTGGGACAGCATTGGCCGAAAGTGGGGTGGAGAGAGATTTAGGAGGTGAAAGGAAACAGCGGTTGGAGGTGGTGAGAGAGAAGGGGAGCTACCAGGGGGCCTCACGTTGCCTTCCCTGACCTGTGTCCAACTCCCTTCCCGGCCGCCAGCCGCGCTGACCAACAGTGACCCCAGGGCCACCAAACGCTTGGCTCTTCTCTACAGAAAGGACCCCTGGGCCACACCAGATGCTGCAGCTCTCTTGTACAGACCTTTACTTCCCCATCTGTACCCAGAAATGGAGCAGGTCTAATTCCTGTAATAGATTATCACTCTGTAAGAGTCATGGCTTTAACTCTCCAACCTGAACTCTGGCTGTACGCTCCCGTGGCTTTCCAGCTTTCTATGCTATGTAAACATTTGGTTTTTACCATATATCACTGCATTCTTCTGCATTAAGATTTCTCCTTTCTTACTTATCTATCCTGTGTTTTGTGTGCTCATTTTTAAAGGTTTTTTTTCCCTGAGCTAAAGATTGAAGAGTCAAGGGTAAGGGTGGAAATCCCCCATGGGTAGAAAGCCCTGTGCTTTGTAAGACTAACATAAATAGCTCCTTATAACTTTCTAAATTGATTACCACCAGTCTGTGGAGAAAGCCTGATTTGATGGGAACTTGAAGGAACCCATCCTGGAATTAAAGATTCACACTGAAGAATTCGTAATGGTCAGTCTAGCTAGATAGAGATCTGTCGGTTTTGTGGATCTTCAAAGAACCGACCTTTACCTTCGTTAATTTATTGCTTTTCTACTCTCTTCTTCCTGCTCTGTCCTTTATGTCCTTCCTCCTGCTTGCCTTGGGTGACGTTTGTTCTCCTCCTGCCAGCTTCTTAAGGTGGGATGTTAGGGTATTATTTGGAGGTCTTTTCTCTTAATACAGGCATTTACAGCGAAGGGTGGCTTTTGCTGCATCACCTAAGTTGTGGTACGTTGTGTTTTCATTTCCATTCAGCTCCAAGGATTTTGTCATTTCCCATGTGGTTTCTTCTTGTTTGTTAGTGTGCTGTTTCGTTTCCATATATTTGTGTCAATTTTCAGTTTTCTGCCTGTTCCTGATTTCTAGATTCATTGCACTGTGATCAGGAAATATATTGGTATGATTTTCATCTTTTAAATGTCTTGAGACTTGTTTTGTGGCCTCGCATACGGTCCACCCTGGAGAACGTTCCACATGCACGGAGGGGCACGTACGTCCTGTTGCTGTCGGCGGGGAGAGCTTGTGGAAGAGACAACAGACTCGGGCTTCCCACGCCTTCTTTTTCTATCTGGAGACGCGACATCAAATATCAGCATCTACTGTTCGGGCTGTCTGCTGTTTAAAATGGCCCATCATCCCAGACCAGAGACCGTTCAGCCGACGGCATTCCTCACGATTGTGGTAATTACTGAAAATAACCACGTGTGACCATGCTTTTCGACTGGAATAGCACTTTATCTTACTTCCCATTTAGTGCCCTTTTGAAATTTGCACGTAGAGCTAAGGATGGGCACAGCTTCAGAAAACACTGGACTCACTTCTCTCAGGTGTCTGTGTATGTGGGCCTGAAGTAATTACCTCCGAGGAGCCGAAATAATGATTAGAAATGATTACTCCAGCACAGAACACTTCACCACCCCGTCCCCAGCATGCTGAGAGGGGCTCGCATATGTCATGTTTGCATACTGATCCGAGGTGGTGTGGCGCAGGGGATGGGGTGTGACGAGGTAATATAAGGCATTCTGGGTGTGCCTGGTATATATAATGAGCCTTTAGCACAGAGTTGTATTTTTACTACTGTTAAAAGTTATTCTTTTGGGTTGTGAGTCTCATAATCTTTACGTGCTGATCATCAGATCCTCCTTACTCTAACCATCACACCTCCTCTCTCTGACCATCAGACCCTTGTCTCTCTCTGACCATCAGCCATTGAGTGAGTCATAAGCCAGCTGGCGGTGGCATTCATGGACAGATCTTTGTTGTTTTTCTGTCCAAACAATCTGTGCCTGAAGCCTGAACTGATGAGAGACACCAGAGTTATTTATAGCAAGGAAAAGAGGCATCTCGAGGGAAGTGAACTACAATAGAATGTAAACAAACAGAATAACAAACGTATAAAGAGTAGGCACCCCAACCGACTGAATTGCCTTCAGTGATCCCCAAAGCCTTCTGTGTTCGACTCATATCAAGTAATTACATCGGGAGATAACTGCTTACCTCCTGTGCTGCGCTCCCACGGCCGACATGGCTTCTTCCTTCAAAGTGAATTTCAGGGCTTGCTTTGGGGCAATGCTGTGAACTGGTCCTGGTTGGTCTAACTTTGGTGGAAGCGCGATCTCCCAACTCTTCCTTGAGCATTTGATCAACATTTACATGGAGGGATTTGCTCTTAAAATTGTTAGGCAGATAGCTCTTTGTTTGTTTGTTTGTTTGTTTGTTTCCAGCAAGAATGAATGACATTTTACAAGCTGGGCAGTCTGCTCGGCTTCTTCTTTACTTTCTGAGAGCTGTCTTCTCCCAGACTAACTCTGCTCTTTCTTTGTGGCCCACGGCACTGGGAGGCACTAGCTGCATTGGGGTTATGTTGATGAATGAGGAGGATGACGTGTGCATCCCTTCAGCAAACACCGCTGAATGCTTGCTGTGTGCTAACCGTCGAGCGACCTACCAGGGACCCAGGAGACGGGACGGGGCGCCACGCCTCACGGGGCTCATCGTCTCCCTCGTTTGCTTGCTTCCTTCGTCTCTCCCACTCTTTTCCGACTTGGGTATCAGTATGAGGACATGCATAGAGTGTTGGGATGTGGGATGATGACACGGGAGAGGGAGTTAAGGAAGGGAGACCGCTTGTGGGCTGACACCTCAATGGGGTTGAAAGGATGAGAAGGGGCTGGTCTCCTGACGAGCTGCGAACAGGAGGGGAGGAGGAGAGTGAGAGAGAGTGGGGGCGGGGGCGCGTGTTCCAGAGGCATCTCCCAAGGGCTTGGAGGGAAGGTGCATGGCTCATTATGGGACACGGGAAGCTGGTGTGGGTGCCACAGAAGGGGTGACAGCAGACAGCAGGGCTCCAAAACCCGGGGTGTAAGGAGTTGGCACGTTATTCTCGATGCCATGACGAGCCACTCAAGTGTTGCAAGCAGGCGGTGGCAGTGCAGGTAGGAAGGGGAAATGCTTCCAAAATATCCAAACGAAAAGAAAATTGCTGATGGATTTGATTTGCGGGGTGGGTGGGAGGTTAGGGAATTCATGATGCTATCTGTGCTCCGGGCTGTCTGAGCAGTCTGTTTAATGTTGACACCATCATCTATAATGAGAAGACTTGGGGCGCCTGGGTGGCGCAGTCGGTTAAGCGTCCGACTTCAGCCAGGTCACGATCTCGCGGTCCGTGAGTTCGAGCCCCGCGTCAGGCTCTGGGCTGATGGCTCGGAGGCTGGAGCCTGTTTCCGATTCTGTGTCTCCCTCTCTCTCTGCCCCTCCCCCACTCATGCTCTGTCTCTCTGTCCCAAAAATAAAATAAAATGTTGAAAAAAAAAAATTTATAATGAGAAGACTGAGGGAAGGGGGAGGTTTCTGCCCGTGGAGCTGGCTACCCGGGAGAAGTCCAGGCAATAATGGCTCCGCTAGGCATATGGCACCGAGAGAAGAGGCCCAGACTCAAATAAGACATGGGAGGAGTTGGCCTGCCTCTAGGCAATATTTGGAGGGAAGTAATGACCGCTCACACCTAGGAAGAAAAGGCTGATAAAAAGAGAGAAGACCCTTAAGATTCCAACAGAGGAGACTGCAGAGGTGTGTCTGCTGGGGTTGGAGACAAAAGAGTAAGGCGAGGACAGAAATGTGTCCCTTGTTTAGTGTGCACCATGGAGAGCTTTGGAGACTCTAAGAGAAACAACTTCCTGCCAGTTCACTAGAGTAGTGGAAATCAAAGCTGGATTAGCATTCACTGAAGGGTGAATGGGGGGGTGAGGAGGGAGGGACAATACTGTGTGGACTGCAAGAGACAGTGCTGTGGAAAGAAGCCAGGAATGAGGCAAGTGGCCTGCCAGGACCAGCTGAAGACACAAAATGGAATTTTCTGAAGTCCTTTCAAAATTCTACTTGCTTCCCCTCATATACTGCCTCCTTCTGAAAACTACCATAAACCAGATTGTATGCATTGGATTGTGTCTTAGCTTTACTTCTGTTAAATAAGATATAGTCACGTTAGAGAAAAACATAACTATAAGACATAATTAGATGATGCGTAGATTCCCAAGGCAACTATTAAAGAGCTGTGCGCCTTTGTAAATGTATTAAACGCTACATTGGCAGGCGCTGAGGGAAAACAGTGAATGTCACATGGAGAGTCAGTCCTTGCAACATGACTTCTTACAAGAAGGTTATCATTCCCACCGGCCATCGATAGGGTACATGCATTGGTTATTTTAGCAGTGGACAAAAATGGAATTACACTGTTACTCCTTGTCTTTTGCTGGCTCAGGTTAGGTGTGATGGCTCCTTGGGTTGAGAAATGGTGCCCTGGCTGGAGGCAAGAGTGAAGATTACGGGCTCACATCACAGGTTAAAAGAAAAAAGATCTAGGGCACCTGGGTGGCTGAGTTGGTTAAACGGCCGACTTCAGCTCAGGTCATGATCTCACAGCTTGTGGGTTCAAGCCCCGTGTCGGGCTCTGTGCTGACAGCTCGGAGCCTGGAGCCTGCTTCCAATTCTGTGTCTCCTTCTCTCTCTGCTCCTCCCCTGCTTGTGTTCTCTCTCTCTCTCAAATAAATATTAAAAAAAAAAACTAAAAAAAAACAAGAAAAAAACCAGAAAAGATCTTTGTTCTGTTGGAGAGAGCCTAGAAGTAATAGGTCACAAGGAGACCATCTTGTAGATGATTTTGCAGAGTCGTAAATTGTCTCCCTATTTACGAAAATATCGTAGTTCATCTACGAAAATATCAAAGTTCATCTCCACTTTGACCTAAGTGCTCCCTGGCTTTGTGGGGCATGGTTAGTTGAGCCCTCAGTCTTGTGGTTGCCCCAGGAATTCAATGAAACTTTATGTCTGCAATTACCAAATTGCGATTTTTATATGGATGAAGTATTCACCACAGTATCCCCAGAAAATAAAACCAGGAATAGATTGGACAAAGGGCTATTTTTAATACAGCTAAATCCTTGATAGGGGTCATTGAACGTAAAGATGAAGTATGAAGTCTATCAGCCAGAGATTTGCAACTTCTTTGAAATTCACTTTGGTTCAAGGAGAGGTAGAAGTACTGAGAAATTGTCACCAACGTAAAGAGAATTGACATTTAGTTGGTTGAATATGCAACAGTGAGATAGAGCTAAGTCGAACTGTTGTAAGGGGATCCTGACCTATAAGTAAAGTGACCATATAATTGACCATCCAAACAGGGTACAGGGAGGGGAGAGAGGGGAGCTATTAATACTCATGTCGAGACAACAGGCATGAACGCAGCCGCCCTGGGAGACGCCGGGATGTGTGTCTCCCAGCAGAGATGTCCCGTTTGTGCGAACATTTTGGTTGTGTCCTCCCTGACATGAAAGATGAGAGCCCAGGACAGGACACTGCCCTCGTGATAGATCAGTTAAACATTCCCTCGCAGGTTTGTTTCCGAGGTCAACAGGAGAGCAGTTTCAGGGGCTTGCACTGCAATTTTATACACAAATTTTAGAGGTTCTGCTGGGTTTTTGCCTCTCCTGTTGCTACCTGTTCCAATCTCTGCTTGAATTTACACCTGGAGATGTGGTTGAACTGTGTTTGTGGCAGAATTAAGCCATTTCAAACCTGGCTACAAAAGTTAAAGATATATACACGTATTTAAAACAAAAAGAAACAAAAAAAAAAGGGGGGGGATTTGTATGTCAGGAAGAAAGCCCCAGCTCACGAGGCATGCCTCCTGAACATCCCGACTGTGCCATGAAACTGAAGACTTGATCGTTTTCATTTCTAAAAATCTCGATTTTTATTCTCTAGTCATACTGATTTTCTTCACTCGTAAACCCCAAGCCGCCTTAAACGATGCTTGCTGTCCTCGTTTTCTACCTCTGTGGAAGATCCCAAGCTTGGGGTCGTGGAGTTAGATTTACAGTAACTACCTTCAGTCGTGTGTGTCCCCTGTTCTTTTATTCCTTTGGAATTTCACTACTTCTTTTGGTAATGCTTTCCGTATTGCCGAAAAATGACACATAATCCTAACTTTGCAGTCCTATCAGCTACTGCGGATACGGTCTGGGCATTTGATAGGTACTGAGTTACACTGTTCGAAGCAGTTACCTTAATATCTCAGAGCCAGAAACAAAACCAAACTGTAATCCCAGTGATTGCTGTGGACACTTTAAGAAAGCACTTGCCTGGAGAAAAGGGATGTCAAATATAGCACTTTTTTTTTTTTGCCCGTGGCAGAAACGCATTACATCTATTTCAGGTACAGCTATAAAACGGAATTACAATCTTTGATGAGGAAGTTGAATCGTAAAACGGGCTTTACTCACGTTGGCGAATCCCCAGCGTGTTACTCTGCGAGCTGCTTGCTGTGCGCGAGGAGCGGACGCAGGTGACCTCTTTGCGGCCAAGCTCTGTCTTCAAGGACCGCTGTTTGCCGCTGCCTCCTGCCTTTCTGATTGTGCCGGGGCGTGGGGTGGGGGACTTGCTTCTTCCGTGGGCCCTGGGCCAGAATGGGATCTATTTCTGTCCAAGAACAAAGACAGATGCTCCCTTGGTGAGGCCGTTCTTTGTTGGACCCTGACTTCACAAGACGCTTTCCGGCTCTGACATCTGTGCTGTGGGAGCTTCTGGCCGAGCCACAGCGGTCCTACGGGAGGGCACCAGTTCACTTCTTTGTAGAAAGAAGCTCAAGTCCTCGGCCTACGAACACAAAGATAAGGGGCTCGGAATTGTGCTTGAGGGAGTGGGGTGGGGAGAGATGGGGGACTGAGGGCGCGAGAGGGCACCTTCGCAGGACACAGGGTGGCATATGGCCAGGGCCACCGGTGCAGTGTGGGCCCTCACTGGCTCGGCCGGCACTGGGACATCTTTATATCCCTGCAGTTTACTTGAGTGCATGAGCCTTTCCTCCTGGGAGGGGCTCTGGAGCAGTGTCCTGAGTGATCTGTTGCCCGTGTGTCCTATAGACCGTGGCTCTAGCACTTTGCAATTAACAGTGAATTGGGGGGCTCAGGCGGTTAAGCGCCCGACTCTTGGATTTCGGCTCGGGTCACGATCTCGCTGTTCATGAGTTGGAGCCCCGCGTTGGGCTCTGTGTGGACGGCACAGAGCCTGGTTGGGCTTCTCTGTCTCCCCCTCTCTGCACGCTTTCTCTCTCTCTCTCTCTCAAAATATTAAAAAAGAAAAAAAGTGAGTTGGCACCTGTGACAGCAGCCACGCCTCCGGACGGGTAGCCAGAGGCACCCTCAGCAGGGGCCCAAATCGTAGTTTTCCTGCCTGGTCTCCCTGAGCCTGGGAAGTACGACCGCACAATCACTCATGCAGCGGGAAGCGGTTCGCCAGCTGAGGATTTTCCAGGCTTTACTTGAATAACCCGAGATGCAGCATATTCCTCTCTGGGCAGGAAAGCAGGAGGAAGCAGTGGTCATTGGGCTTGGCGTCTCCTCTGCCTCGTTGAGGACACCATACCCTCATCACGGATCCTTAAGATCTGTCTTCCTAGTCCTCTCGTTCCCCCACACACCTGGAAGGTTCCTCCCACCAACATGCTGTCTTTAGAACCCTTCCACCTTGGCGAGTGGTGGTCGTGTAACCCAGAGCATGTCTGAGAGAGGGATCGCGGGAGCTGGAAGCGGTCTTGATGCATATTTCTTCCACTCCATTCATTGGAGTTGGAGTGACTGATGGGCCGTGGGCAAGGTCATCTACCAGCTAGCCAGAGCCAGATTGCCCCTCGGCGTGAGAGCTCTGAGCTGGTCTAGATGGTGGCTTCCTGAGAACCCAGGGCTGGTTACTATCAAAACTGTGGGCTGGAGTTCTGGTGGGTTTTGTTTCTTCGTTTTGATGCTGACACCAGGAACTGGGGTTCTTTTTTGAAGACAAAGCTGCCAAGCCCCAAGTGACAGGTGGCCAAACCTCAACCCTCCAGCCTCCCTCCTTCTCCCTCTCCTTTAAGCTGAAGACATAGGCTATTCAGAGAGGTCGCCGTTTAGACTTCCGTTGTAAATATAAATAAAAGCGTAAAGGTGTCAGTATAAATAGGACTTCACAATACAAATGACATAAAGCAAGAAGAGACTGTACAAATGTGGCAAAGACAGCTCTGGACAAATTGCCCTGGAGAATGCCTGGGACAGATGTTTTCAGGTCATTCTGGAACACACTGCCTGTAGAGGAAGAATTCTTTTTGTAAAGTGTGGCAAGAGTCAACATGAACATAAGCAAGGCAGCGTGTTTTAATAGATAAATGAGTGAGTTAGAAATCAGTAGGGAGCAGATTCAGACTCAAGAGCCAGAGGTCCTAACCCAGGGAACCAGGACAGACAACTCAACTTCCCGGGTCTTAGGTTTCCAATGCAGGGGTGGGGGGTGGACGAGACCTCTATTCCACAGGATGGCCGAAGGTGTTATGTGGGGGGGGGAACGATGATCAAATAAGCTTAAGGATTTCTGGATTCTGTGCAATTAAATTTACGTATTTGTCCTAAGACCGAGAACCTATCTTAATCCAATAGGAAATAACAAAACTCCCCGAAGGGAACATGGCGTGTCGCCTAACCCAACTTACGTGACCAGAACGTCTTTTTTTCCCAAGGAGTACATGGTGTGACTGATGCTACACTAGACCCGTGTGGGGAAAATGGAATAAATGGCCTCAAAAGCCTTTCCTCTTCTGGCATTCCCTGGCTATGTCTGCCCAGAAGAGCCAAAAATTATATGTCATAGGTCCTCATTGCTAAATCAAATCAAAGCTCAGTATGATTAGTAAGGCCTGTTTATAAATAGGTCATCTCTTCAGCTGCTTCCTATCTTTTGTTCTGTAATTACACTGTGCATCAGGAAAGTTATCAAAATCCTATTTGGAGAATATTGGATTAGCAGAATGTTTGATTAAATCAATAATTGGACTGGTAAGGGACTTTTCTCATACTAATTACATCTAGAAGCACCAGTGTTGTCTGTGGGGATAAAATGTGAAGCTTTGTTCATTATGGAAATGAAGATAATTTAAGGAAAAATATTTTGAGAAGGTGCCTTTCGGATTCTTGCTCAGATGTGTCTAATGGAGAGATACTCGAGGAGAAAAGGATAGAAGTCTTGTGAAACTTTGTATAAATTCTAGTTATAATAGAAATGAGTTCAAGTCATAAGCTGTGTACTCCTCTGAAAAATGAAATGTTGGCATGAAACTTTAAAAATAAATTGGACCTTGCATTTTTATGTGGACACACTTCTTTCTTTTCCCAATGAATGAAAGGTAATATCCTTGAAGGAAAACCATGGCAAGCAAAATGTTTTGCAAATTAGGGTCAGGCCTTATTTACTTTCTTCCTAAATTTAACCTAGGTGTGAGAAATATTTTCCTTTTCTTTTTTTTTTTTTAATTTTTTGAATGTTTATTTATTTTTGAGAGACAGAGCACAAGTCGGGGAGGGGCAGAGAGAGAGAGGGGAGACACAGAATCCGAAGCAGGCTCCGGGCCCCGAGCTGTCAGCACAGAGCCCGACGCAGGGCTCGAACTTACAGACTGCGAGAGCATGACCTGAGCCGAAAGTCGGTCGCCCAACTGACCGAGCCACCCAGGTGCCGCAATAGTTTCATCTTCTATGCGTTGAATTCTAGATCGTGATGTTCTACCTGGTCACAATATCTACTGAGACAGAAATCACTGAACTCAAACCTCCGTCAGCACTCATTATCAGGGAATAGCTGATTGATTTGCTGGTTTTACTGCTGGCGCCTCATTGATCTGACTAAGTATTCCCCCTGGCCTGCTAAATATATGCGGTAGCGATCAGGCGAGGTTTTCGATGCCTCTGAAGGAAAATGAGACTGCAATTGTGGCGCGAGATCCAGCTCTCAACTTGGCCTCCCCGCCTGGGGAGTGAGTAGGCAGTGGCTGTGTGTTCATGGCGTCGGTGTGCACTCCGCGTCTCTGGGCCACAGCTCCCATCCTCTGCCTTGTGTCCCTCTGTCGTCCTCTCACGTCCTCCTCCGTTCCCATGGCCACTCATGGCATTTCAGTGGTCTCGTAAGAGGCCCCCTCCTACTCCTCCATCAGTGCATTCCGTACTCTGCGGCCCGAAAGGACGCTCCGTGTCCTCACGTCTTCTGTGGATTTCCCTTGCCTTCACGACAAGGTCTCCGTTGTCGTCAGCGGCAAGGAGGCTTCCACCACGGGGCCCCCGCCAGCTGGCCGCCTCCCTCACCATGCCACCAGTATCCTGCACACGTCAACTGTCTGGCACAACTCCCCACTCTCGGGATACACTGTGCACTAGCAGCTCTCTGCCCTTTGTTGGGTGGTGTTCTCTTTCCCCAGGATGATTGGGCCACGCTTCTCTTCCAGCAGAAACGCTGCTCGTCATTCAAGTCCCAGCTCACGTTCGCCGCTCGGTAATGCTCTCCTACCGTGTGTGAAACAGCTGGTCCCTCCTCTGTGCCTCATGTTATGTTGTGGGCAGCACCGGTGTGGGCCTCATGCATCTGTCTGTCCCTGGTTCATGAACACTGCACAGAGACACAGAGAAACAGGGAGAGACAGGGGACGTAATCATAGTAGTTAGTTATTCTCATTATCATTGATACAAATACGTATTTAAAAAAAGGTAGCTCTGGGCTACTGTATTAGGCCTTAAAAATGGTATCTCCCTTCATCTTTAAAATATGTCATATTATCATACCTCACAGGTAAAGAACAGGTTCATGGAAATGAAATATAATCCTAGGGGCGCCTGGGTGGCTCAGTCAGTTAAGTGTCCGACTTCGGCTCAGGTCATGATCTTGCCGTTCGTGGGTTCGAACCCCGCGTCGGGCTCTGTGCTGACAGCTCGGAGCCTGGAGCCCGCTTTGGATTCTGCGTCTCCTTCTCTCTCTGCCCCTCCCCTGCTCACACTCTGTCTCTGTCTCTCTCTCTCAAAAATAAATAAACATTAAAAAAACTAAAAAAAAGAAAAAAAGAAATTTAATCCTCAAGTTACCACAGCCAGTGAGCTATTGATCTGGGACTTGTCCCTCTCTCCTGCGTCTCCAGCGCGATCCTGTCTAATCGTGTGTGTCTTCCCAGAGATTAGTCCGTGCACATTGTGGCTACTGGAATGATTTTGCATAGAACTGAAGGGCTTGCTGTCAGGGGCCGAGGCCTTTGTTAGGAGACGTAAGGACAGTCCCGGGAAGTAGAAGAGAGGATGGCCATCCTGAGGGGGCTCCCAAGCCGCAGGTGGGAGGCGAAGTGAGAAAGTTCTTTAAAAGTGGACACTGGATGGCACCAGTCGAATGTGAAGCCTCATGCTGGTGGGAAGGCACAGCAACATTATTCTCCTTCAACTCCTAACTTCGTTGTTTTTGTATAATTTGAAATCAACCAAAGAATAGATAAAGCAAGAAAAATGCAGGTCTTCAACAGGAAAGATGAGAGGGTGGGGCGCTTCGCAATCCGAGGTGGCAGGTTCCCGGCTGTATCTGGGACACAATGAGGTATTTCAGTAGTGGATTCGACTCCGTGGGGCACACGTGACCTTTCACTTCCATAAGCTCAGTGACTCATTCTCCCGGCATAGACTTGGCTTTATCCCGGGGAGGCAGAGGACCAACTCAGCGGTGCCCCCAGAACCACGCAAGTCTCCCCCAGGCTCCATCGACCCCGCACTGCGTCTGCTAATTAGGTCCACGCCTCTGCTCAGCAGCCTGCGAATGTGACGAGGCACACCTCACACGTGGAAGAGCTTCCAAACCCAGAGTTTATGGAGACTCACGCCTGGAAGTTCCAAAAGCCTAATTCGGTTTCCAGCGCTGCGACTCAGTACAATCTTTATATTTAAAAATGTTTCCTCCCTCAGTAGGCAGTTTGGGGGTGAATCAGTGAGAGGTGTAGTTTCCCGATGTCACCCAGGGGAACCCCGAGGATGCAGCGAAACAAGGCTCATTGTCCCTTTGCTGTTTGTCGTCTGGACACTCTTCCTCTTGGGGCTGAGACTGGTCCTTCCAGTGCGGAAGCCCAGGGAGGAATCAGAACTTTAATGTTAGAAGTCTCTGGAATTACGATCTCGTGCTCGTTCCCTTGACTCCTTTACGTTAGTAGATTCATTCACCGAGTGGGGAGAACATCAGCATGCGGTGTGGAGTTGCTCGAGGAGAAGGAAGCAGATGCTGTGAGAGAATGGCAGGATTCCCAGATTTGCTTTATCCTGCTGGCTTCCTTCCTCATGGTTTGATTCCATTCAGTACCAGGTCACATCCTGGCCCCTCCATGCCGACAACATCACATGGTCAGACAGGCACAGAACCCAAGTGTGGGACTCTGGTGCAATTTCTCTTCCTCAGGTAGGTCTTGTACAATCTGGCTCCTGCTGGTGTCTCCTACTTTCACTTCCTGTGAGCGTGCACTTCCTGTGTGGGCACACTGCCTGCGTGGGCGTTTATTTCCTGTGGGCGCACACTTCCTTCATGGGCATTCATTTCCTGTGTGGGCACACTTCCTGCATGGGTACTTCCTGTGAGTGCACACTTCCTGTCTGGGCATTTAGTCCCTGTGAGCACACCATTCCAGCGTGGGCATTCATCTCCGGTGAGCGCACACTTCCTATGAGTGCACACTTCCTGTGTGGGCACTTCCTGTGAGCACACACTTCCTGTGTGGGCACTTACTGTGCATACACCCCCTGTGAATGCCCACCGTTGTTCACTCTCCCAGTGACCGCACACTTCCCGTGTGTACTCTGTTAACCTTAAAAATAAATCTGCTGGTTGTCTTGCCAGCAAAAATGGATTTATTTGGTAATAGTGGAGAACTGCAATCCCGCAGAAGCAAAGCAAAACCACAGGCAACTCTGGGAGAATAAAGGAGAAGAGGCTCTAAAAGAGGAAGGGGGGAATTCGGGAAGGCTGCTGTAAACTAAGAGTTCATTTGAGTAAACTGGACGTTCACAGTATAGCGGCTTCTCATTGGCTGAGCTGTGACTGTCCCTCATTGGCTGGGCTGTTGCGGGTGGAGGAGGAAACCTTCCGTCCCCCCTGCAGGGATAGTGGAGTGCTGTCCTCTGCAAGATGCTCGAGGAGTTGGGTCTACAATTGACGAGGAGCGCTGGAGATGAGAGCGCCCCCTGCCGGCCTCCTGACTCCATTCTAAACAAAGTTTTCTTAATCTTCGCAACTCTTACCTCCGTACTCATTCAAGTGACAGTGGTCCTTTTGTCGCTGGGACATACAAGATTCCTTACCAGTGAGAACCTTTGAACGTGCTGCTTTCTCAGGCTTTTACCCATCTTATTCTCAATACCAGTTCGTTCTTCAGATCTCTCCTTAAATATTGTTGGTCTCCCTGGGGTGTGCTTTCATTGAGACCTGTGTGTGTTTCTTTGTTCTTCCCAATAAAGGAAGGATCACTAATTTGTGACAGTTGCGGTCTCCCCCAACTAGATGACAGGTTCCAGGTGTGCAGAACCATTGTGAGCCACTCTGGTGTTCACCGAGTGTTTCTTCACTGAATGGATGTATGACAGCTGGGGTTTCTCTCCTTCAGCGACATCATTAAATTTAAATATGGGCGTAGGGTATTTTTAGTATGCATCTTTAACAAGTCCAATTTGTGTAAACGTGTACAACCTATCGATTTCTCTGCAAGTGGACTGACTTGTGAGCCTGTTACCGAATCTTTACTCCAGATTTTTGGGAAGGTGGAGACGAGGTTTCACTTCGCTTCCTTTAGGCTGACAGCAGTGTTTTGTATCTTTTTGTCAATACCTGTTCAGACACACATCCTTTGTGAATCTCCTAAAATCCTTTCGAAATGCTCTCACAAGCCCTTAAACACATCACTTCTCCCTTATTACCCAGACACTTCAGACCTTGAGGACTGCTTTTGGAAGTCTTGATTCGTAATTCCTCAAAAACAGTTTTGAGAAAAATAAAGAACAATAAAATGTTATTACTAGAACCTTGGAACCTTGTGGAAGAAGATCCGAGTCAGAAAATGTAGGCAGAGACTGAGAAAATATTAGTAGGTCTGCCAAAACGGTTCAAACATAGTATTATTCCAGCCGGTGAGCGTGGCCCATAAAAGTCCACTCCCTGAATATTAGAGCTCAGTCCAGTCACAGAGCTGTGTGCTCAGTGAACGTGCAATTTACCTGTAAACAGAGGTGTTAGAACTGCCTTATCTTGTCGCAGTGTAAACCCACTCAACACATTGTAGGAACCTGGAAGAGAAGCCTCGGGGGACATGCCTTTGAACCCCAAGTGCCTCCTTACCCCTTCCTGATAGTGCCTTACAGCCCTCTAAATTGTTTATTAGGGGAGAGAAATGCCCAGAAGACTTCTTTGCTTCCGCTCCCTTGAGGATTGCTTCTTCTGCCTTCTTTCATGGTGATTGTCTGAACTCAGCTGCATTTGCCTCTGGCTCGTCCGGGGTGGGGGCTGCCTCTTCGCATCCCCCGAATAGCCCTCCTTTGAGTGAAGCCCTTGCTGGAAATCAGCCTCCTTCCCAGCCACCGTCCATCTCTCTCTCCACAGCCCACTCATGCCTTCTTTAAAATGCATGGGCACCATTCAAGGCTCCCGATTCAGAGCTATCACACAAAAGCAGAATCATAGAAGCGGACAATCCTGGAATATGGAGGGGTCTCCGTGACGCCTGACCCCAGTCAGTGCTTCCGCCCCAAACCGTATCCCAGTGATGACATAGGGTATTTCTATACAGAAGTGAACTCTCTGAAGGACAGAGTTACAGTAGAGATACATACATCACGGAACAGGAAAGAGCCATTTGGCGGGTGTCAGGTTCTCTGCCAAGGGTCTGTGTTGCTCTTGACACAGGGAGAACCATGCTCACACAGGGAGGTGAGTGGGTGGGATGCGATTATCTGTATTGGAAAGAGCCCAAGCCCCCTGGATTAACACACACCTTCCCTGTTGAAGAAAGCGCCCTGGGAATGGCCTTACCACTGGCTACCAGGCCCTCCATTTCTCCTCTCTCAGGACACCGAGCCAGCATACCTGGAATGTTGCTAGTGATTTACAGCGAGAATGGCTGTGGTCTGCAGGGGTGTGATCAGTGTGGCTTCTTCCTCCCAAAACATTGGGCCATGTTTTGGCTTCCTTGCCTCAACTTAGGATGCATTGTGTTCTCATATTGCCCCCGAGGTCTTAGCTGATGCAGTTTCTGGGGTCTGGGGTTAGTCTACCCAAGCCCAAGGTCTCTCTCGGAGAAAAGAAATAGACCAATATCCATAAACTGCCAACCGGGCTTCTGCTCCCCTGTCTGTTTCTTCGAATCCATACCTCTTCTTTGCAAACGAGGTGTTTTTATGAACAGAAAATATGTGGACTTTACTGCCTCACTTACTCTCTCAGAAGTTCATTAAAAGCTAGCACACATACCAATCAAGGCTTTTTATGAGATACTGCCAAGATGTTTCATGCGTACGGTGCCAATAAACATACTTCTCCAGAAGGAACCGTGCTATTTATGTAAAGAAGACACTTAATTCAAGTGAGTGGAAATAGCAAATTAGGGAATGCTTGATTATGGCATTGAAGATGCTTTTTTTGGAATGAAGATATGATCTGGAAAACCTCCAGATGCTCAAAGCTTGAGGAGAGTCCGGATCAGGCAGGTAACCCCCTCTAATAGACTTGGATGGAGACTCATTCTGTGCCAGCACGTTTCAGCTAGAAGGCTCAGAGCCGCAGGAGGGAGGCCAAGCCGACCCCTTTGACGTGTCAACGGTACGTCCACCATCGTCACTGGAGGCCTTTGGTTGCAAGGATCAATTCCGATCCTCCGGGGACACAAGCGTATCGGATCAGCCATGAAGCCAGTATCGTCACATCCTAGACCTATGGCTGCAGAGATAAGATAACAAAGGCCGGAAAGGGGAAAAAAAATGTCACCACGAGTTTGGTAGGGGGCATTTGCTGGCAAGCAATGAGTTGGACCATTTAGTTTTCTAAATTGTTTTTTAATGTTAATTGAACAAGGCAACCATTGACGTGAATCCAGTTCAACACAAAGAACGTTCCGGGCCCGTCAAGCGACTGAAGCGAATGGACAACATCACTTAGCAAATGCGTTATCAACAACTCAGGCCTCACGAAGAAACACCTGGGCCCGAAAAACCCCTCCTGTCACAGCAGCAGCAGCCCGAATGACCGTGAATTCCATTGATAGGGTGTCCTCCCTGTGCGACAGAGAGAGCCCTTGGTCTCTTCTAGGATCAGAGGGCGGGGGTGTGGCCAGACTCCTGAGAGTTTTCAGGCAGGGGAACGGGGGGAGGGAACACTGTCCCTTGGTAGAGATTTCCTGGACCCCTCACATGCTAAAGAGTTCAGTAGAATGGATCTGATTCATCAACTATTTCTCTGTTTCACAGAAGGTGTTGTGCATTCTGGACACAACCACTAAGAAGTCTCCTTTGAGATCTCTTCTTCCCGTTGGCCATTCCTGACCCTCCAGGCAGCTCCCACAGCCAGTTGGCCTGAGACAGAGAGAAATGATGGCATTGCCCTTGGACACAGGAGAGACAGATACAGATGCTCGTTTGTTCTCATATCTGCGTGACCTTTGAGCCACAGTCCTGTCTCTCGGGGTGCAAACCATATTCACACACAATACCTACACTGGCTTCCAGTTCCTGCTTCTGGTTCTGGTTTTTCTTACCTACAGGTTCTTTGACTGTTCTCCTGAGTTCTGGGGTCAAGCAGTGACACATAGCCCTGCAGAGTTGAGAGTGTCAAGGTGTAGCCCATGGGCAGATAGCCATCAAATTCCTCTGAGATGTGAACTAGACATGCTGGGGTAGCTCAGACACTCTGTGATATCTTACAACTTGCACACCATATCCTACCGTCTACACCGCTGTTTTTTGATCTCAAATGTGCACTTGAGGAGCCCATTCAAAATTTGAAGCCCACACTTATGCTTTATCTGTTCTAATTAGAGATATCTTCAGTTATATGTGTGTTTCAGAAAGGGTCATCTCTGATTAAACAACCATGATTCTGTTAGCACACATCAACCCACATACAATAAGAGAACCCAAATATCTCAACATAACTGAATTTACTCACACAAAGTTTTCTCTGTAGGATTACATAAAATAGTCCCATAAACATGGGTAATTCTTCATGTCACTTGCCTTATACAAATGCAAGGAGCTGATTTGAGGAATATTTGGAAATATAAGGAGGATAGGGCTAGTTAGTATCTTCCAAAATGCAGGTATATGTACACTAACCTAATTTACCTAGCATGATCTAAATCCATTGAGTTTTAGAAACAATACATATTTTTAAAAAATTTTTTTGAGTTTCTTTATTTTAGTGAGAGAGAGAGAGAACGTGAGCAGGGAAGGGTCAGAGAGAGAGGGAGACACAGAATCTGAAGCAGGCTCCAAGCTCCGAGCTGTCAGCACAGAGCCTGACATGGGGCTCAAACCCACGAACTGTGAGTTCATGACCTGGGCCAAAGTCAGACGCTTAACCGACTGAGCCACCTAGGCGCCCCTAGAAACAATAATTTTTAAAGGCTCCCTTCTAATAATAACGCAGTGATTAACCACAGTGATTGGAGGATTGCCTCAAAACCTTTTTGGAAGTAGGCAGAATATAAATAAATCAGCTGATACATAAATAAGATGCTTGAGGCTTTGCAGCCTTCTGGTTCTTCGGTTTTTATATATCACATTAGAGATTGATCCCACTAAGTTTCCTCTAAAGTCCCTTTGATGTGGAATCCTGTGGCTTTTCTGTGGATCCTGGGTTAAGTTACGGGCCATTTGGCCGTTGACTTTGTTGGTAGTCTTTGGAAAAGTAGAGTCCACTTTCCTACCGAGCTCATGTCCGGGCACTGAAGTGCTCTAGGATCATCCATGGACAAACCCTCACATCTGGGGAGTGTGAATGTATGGGCCTGGTCAGCTGTAACAGCTCCGTACTGAGACAGTGATAAGCGGTTCTAGAAAGACATAATATGGCCTTCCAGCCCATTACGACGTCCCTAAACCTTCCTGGTGAGAAAGTACAGCTTGTTGGAAGAGTACCGAATGTACTTTATGACTCTTCTCTCTCTTGTCCTCCCAAGTAAGAGTTTCTTATTTCACAGAGAGAGACACGGGGGTCTGCCGTGCTTACTCTGAATTTCTGTTTCGTTTACTGCAATATCCCCATGACCTCGTGCTGTGCTCCATCTCGAAGTAGCCACTCAATAGATATTATTTGGACAGAGGAACGGATGAATGAATGTCTGGGGTGCGTGTTCCTAAATACCTTGGGCCCCTGTATATGTTTTGCAACGCGTCCATTGCTTCTGCTTCTACTAGCGGGAACCTTGATAAACTTGCCGCCCAGGATCCCCCACACAGCCCGTGTTAACCGTGCTGCCAACTGAGAAGTAATCACATTTGCCCGCAAGCATGTTTCTGTCCAGGCCCATTTAAACTAGGGGACGCATCCTCGTGTCACGAAAAGGAACCTTCGATAAAATATTTCTCAGTGGTCCCAGCCAGAAGACCCACCCTCGTGGCAGTCCTACAGGCAAGTAGCTTGGAGGCGGGCAAGGGACTGGAGAAATGAGCCAACTGTTTTTAACTTACCCGTTCGACTTATCAAGGGACTTGTGTTACAACAGCGTTTGGAGATCACGTACTGCCCTGTAGGTAGTGCCAATCGCTTGCTTGCGGCAGATCCAAGGGAACGGAGCCCGAATCCAGAAAGGGACGGTGGAAGACTCCAGCTGAACTTTGTGCAATTAATTAACCATCACCTATTCAGAATCTTCTCATTTGTGGCTTCGGATTGAAAGATACCATACTCCCAAGAAGGATACAAGGATCACCACAAGATAAATGGATAATGACCTCATCCTTAATTCATGCCACACGTACTCGGTTAAGTGGTTTGCATAAGTGATAGAGATAGTTATTTATAAGTAGACCAGTAGAAGAATATTTGAATGTAAGCGAGGCTAACACGATAGGCTGAATAATGGATAAGAAACCATTGTTTGGTTGGCATTCGATGATTTCCTTGGTTTGAGATTTGGGTTTCTAAACTGAACATATAAAGCAAAGGGCCGGGGCCCAGAGAACACAAATATAAACAAAGATAGGCCCAGGTTTATTGTTTAGAACATGTGAAATCCTGCCATTTCCAGCAATGTGAACATAACTGGGGGGTATTATGCTGAGTGAAATAAGTCAGTCAGAGAAAGACAGACATCATATGTTTCCACTCATATGTGGAACTTGAAAAACTTCACAGAAGACCATGGGGGAGGGGAAGGGGAAAAAATAGTTCCAAACAGAGAAGGAGGCAAACCCATAAGAGACAGAGAACAAACTGAGGGTTGACAAGGGGTGGGGGGGAGAGGGAAAATGGGTGATGGGCATTGAGGAGGGCGCTTGTTGGGATGGGCACTGGGTGTTGTATGTAAGGGATGAATCATGGGAATCTACCCCCAAAACCAAGAGCACACTGTATACACTGTATGTTAGCCAACTTGACAAATTATATTTAGAAAGTAAATAAATAATAAAAGTTCTGATATAAAGGACAGAAACATCCCACATGTCCCCCAAAGTATGTATTCCACAAAGTATCCCACAGAAGCGGAATGTGAAAGCAATAATCCATCATTTATTTCTTTATCTTCTAACATTGGTAGTATTTACACACTAGTGAGTTTTGTGCCTTTCCTACTCAGATGAATATACGGCTAACTTTGCTTGGGGTTTTCACCATGATTCATCCCTTCAGCAGGGTCTAGTCCTCCACTTGACGCAACTCTGGAAATTAAGTTCGTGTGATCTGTGCTTATCACTGAAATTGTTTCTTTCATGTTTGCATTTTTCTACTCATTTTTACAAAAAAAAAGTGAAATACGAAAGTAAAAATCACATCACCACTTATGTGGGGGGAGAAACCAAAGATGTTTGTAAAACTGACCTGCTGTCAGACCAAGAGCATCACGGTTCTTTCGCCAGCTACGAACACAGTGTCAAAGTGGAGGCACCGGGTCGGCCTTTCATCTGCCAGCACAGAATTGCTCAAAATGCAGATTGGTGTTAACGTCCAATGAACCCTCAAAAACATTCTTACGCTAGGTAGTGGGAAGAGACCGAAGAGCATAAGGAAGCTGTGGAAAGTTGCCTAGGATTTAGCGGTCACGGTCTTCCTGCGCAGGCTTCCCGGTTGCGCGCCGTGGAAGGGTGCGGAGGTAGAGGCTGCCTCGCCGGGAGGAAACAGGCAGCTGATCCAGAATGTGTTGTGGGGTGCCAGCTACATCCTCCTTGACTGACTGATCACAGTGTTGGAAGTTCTAAATCAAGGCTCCTTGGTATACAGTCTCTGAGGGTGACAGAGCACATTGCTTTAATCCAAACCGTGACGCTGTCCGTGGATTTGAAAGTCTTTGAGTGGGCGTACCCGAGGGGGTGTAGGTTTAGTTCTCAGGTAGACTCCAAAATGGCTTAATATTTTAATTTTGAAGAAGCAATAGATCTGTGAAGAAGACAAAATAGAAAAGGCAGATAATCGATAAACTAAAAACAAGCAAGACAAGAAATGCAAGAGGTGACCCTTAACCTAATCATTCAAAGATAATCACTGTTAATGGTTGGGCAGATATTCCTCCTGTAATTTTCTAGATCTAGAAATACCTCCAGATATACCTCTATCCACACTACTTCTGTGAATGCACATAAGTGTGTGTTCTTTACAAAAATGGCATCCCTCTGTTCTGTCACCTGCCTTTTTGCATAGAAATGCATTACGAACACGTTTCCATGTCACTATTCCACACGTGTGTCATCGTTCTTTGATGACTGTTGGCATTCACTTCTTGGGCTAAACCTCGATGGTATCATCAACCATTATAAACAGTCGTTCAACCAGCCTTCTTGTGCACACGTCTCTGCACATTTGTTCAGTGGATTTGGGGGAATAGGATTTTGAGAAACAGAATTGCTAGATCAGAGCTGTATGTTTCTTAATATATTTGCTCTGTGTTGGAAAATTCTTCTATAGAAGTCCTGTCGAGTTTTGTTCTCGCCAGCAGTCTGCATAGAAGGGTTTTTTTTTCCCCTATTCAGACCCACCTCGATACAGGTTGTTGTCATTCTTTTTTTATTATTATTATTTTTTCTTTTTATTTACATTCTAGTTAACATACAGTGTAGTCTGGGCTTCGGGAGTAGAACCCAGTGATGCATCTGTTACATAAGACACCGGGGGCTCATCCCGAAAGTGCCCTCCTTAATGTCCGTCACCCTTCCCCCACCAACAACCCTCAGTTTGTCATTCTTTTTCATTGTTGACAACCGACAGATGGTAAACCATTGGCTTGCAGTTTGTTGATTAAGAAGTAACGTTGAGTGCCTTTCACATGTTGACTGACCATTGCTTCCCTTTGCCTCCTTTTGCCTGTCATCCCTGCCAGTTGGTGTGGTTTTTCCTACTGTTCTTCAAGTTATTCACCTCTTGGTTTGTTCGGCCCCTGTAGCCCACCTCTTGTTTCCTACGTGTTGCAACCCCTTTGCCTGAGCCATCCCCATGTCTTCATCTCTTGGGGCGGCCACCACAAAGTACCGTGGGCTGGGGGCGGCATTGACAACAAACAGTCGCTTCTCACAATTCTGAGGCTGGGAGTTCAGGGAGATCTGGTATCTGGCGAGGACTCTTTCTGGTTTGCAGAAGGTTGCCTTCTTGCTGTGTCCTCACTTGACAGAGAGAGGGGGCCTGGTGTCTTCCTCTTCTTAGGAGGGCACTGATGCCATCATGGGGCCCCACCCACATGGCCTCGTCTACGCCCAGTCACCTCCCAAAGACCCCACCTCCTAGTACTGTCACTCTGGGGGTTAACGCTTCCATATATGTCTGGGGGGGTCATAAACATCAGTTATAGCATCTGACCCATTAGTTCTGTCCCGTGTTGGCCACTAGCAGCGACCTGGGACCCAGTCTAGCGACCCAGTCTAGGGACTGGGACTAGAGTAAGGGGCTCGCTTCCAACTCACTGTCCACATCTGCTGACTAGCAGACAGAGACCTGGACTGGGGAGGGGGGATGTGGGGAGGAGATGTCCTTAGAGGTGGTGGCCTGAGGGGCGGGGTGCATCAGGGAACAGCCAGGTGAGTGGGGGCATGGGATTTCCGGCCAGGTCTGCTCCTTTCCGGCTGTATGGCTGATCCTGAGTTAGTCCTGCCTCGTCGTGAAAATGGAATAATAATCATAGCAAACCTAGGAGAATTCAGCGTGTTAAGACAGTAGGAGCTGGACTGTGCCGGCCTTCACTGTATCCATCACGATGATGGTAAACGCTGGCTCATTATTACAACCACTTCGCGTTTTTGAAACACTGATACTTGATTTATTTGGAAATTTCAAATGTCATTAAAGAAGACATGCTATTTTTGGCATGTGAATTTAAAGTGCTCCCAAAATACCTTGCCCTCTTCCTCCGTGTTTGAAGTGTGTGCTCATCGTTCTCATGACTTCCTGAAGCCCCCCCCCCCCGTGGCATCCCCTGCTGAGGAGGGGCCACAGGATGGGCGGTGGGCTGCAGAGGGGCCTGGAGCCACGGCCACGTGAGAGGATCGGCTGCGTCTGTGACGCCCGGGGTTTGCCCAGTTACCCTGGCTTCTGCGTGCGCCGATGTGCATTCCTGTTGCCGTGCAGAAGTAGAAACCGACCACAAGATGCAGGACTCAGCAGAAAGCAGGAGGCATCGCAGAGGGAGTTCAGAAAGGCAGCTACAGGAAAGCGGTGTCTTCTACAGCTGAAGTCATGATGGCAGGCGGGCCGTGGGCTTGGGGTGCCTGGGTGGCTCAGTCGATTGAGCTCCTGACTCTTGATTTCAGCTCGGGTCATGATCCCAGGTTGTGGGATCGAGCCCCGTGTCGGACTCCACACTTAGCATGAAGCCTGCATTGAGATTCTTTCTCTCCCTCTCTCTTCCCCTCTCCTGTCCCTCTCCCTTGCTTATACACATTCTCTCTCTCTCTCTCTCTCTCTCTCTCTCTCTCTCTCTCTCTAAAAAAAAAAAAATGTCATGGCTTGTCCAAAGGCAGGTTAATGGCCTGGGATCCTCCCCACCCCCCTGTGGCCTCCAGTCCCTCCAAGGCCACGGCCTATAGCCTACGAACCCCCTGCCAGGGCAGCAGAACTGTATCAGCAGAACGTTTGTTGTGCCTTCTGTAATGAGGCCACATGAACCCTGCTGTCCCTTCTTTCTACAGGGCCCTGCACTTCCCATGCCGTCTGCATGCCCACCAGGCCTCCGGCTCCCAGGGCCGCTGGAGGACCCTGGGCAGACGCCTGCCAGGCAGCCTGGGGCTCAGCCTTCCGGTCAAGCTCTCCCCTGCCCCCTGGCTGCTAGGTGTGGAAGTGCAGTAAGATGCTTCCCTCCAGAGCTCATCTGGTGCAACATCTGGAGCTGGGCCTCCAGCACCTGGATTAATGATGCCTCAGAAGTGAGATATCCGGGGAGGACTGACCTGTTGACAAACAAGGATCGTGAATCTTCAATAGCTCTAGTGACTGCCAGCTGCTCTTCCCGGAGGTCCCCCACAGAGAGCGCTCGGGCCCCCTGCAGAGCAGGACTATAGAAAAAAGGCTTATTTAAGGCTTGATCATGCTTCAGGCATTTGGAAAAGAAATGGATGGGTGAAGAAACAGACCAGATTATAGAGAAACGGAAACCATTTATTTTATAACTGCTGGGCCGGCAATCCCAAGTGTTCCCGGCAAGTGTTTGGGAGGATAAAGAGGAGAGGACAGAGGCCACCACCAGGCGGTGGGTGATATGTGGGAAGCAGAGAGGGGACAAAGGGCCACACCCCTCAGCTGTCCAGCTCCGGCCCCAGCACTCCCAGCCGCGGCCATGCCTGCTGTCCTGACGAGAACAAAGAGCAACACCTTTGATTTTGTGTCATAATTATTAACAAAGCAAAATCGATAAACATCTAGAAAAAAGGACATACGGGTCTTTTCCTTGTACCTCCTGAGTCTGCAACAGAATCACCAGAGAGGTTTTGATAATGGCATTGTGTTTCCTTATTGTGACCCAACCCCCTTGTTGAAGCTCGTGTGTTTGCCACGGTTTTCTATCCTGCGAAGAAAATGGGCCACCTGGCCATCTGGGCGCATCATCCTCAATTTGGAACCCTTGGGAAATAGTTCGTCCACAGAGCACAGACAGGACTGTGGAAAGCTACCTTTGTCGTTTGACGAGACCCCCCGGTCTTGCCCCCGGCGCTGTGGCGACACTCCAGTGACAGGGAGACGTGGAGGTCACAGAGGATGCGGGCAAACTCTTCTGGGTGCAGAGGGTTCATCTGCCAGTCTGCCAACCTCAGGTCCCAGATGCCAAGGGATAGGTGAGACAGGCTTTGTCTGGGGGGAAACGCCAGAAAGAAAGGCAGTGGGCAGTGTCTACTGGGTGGGGTGCCGTCAGTCCTAGGAGGGAAGGGGGTGAGCCCGTGTGCAGGGTCGGGATGGTCAGTCGGAGCCCAGAGGACAGCAGGACTCTCTAACCAGCGCCTCCGACGGTCTTGCCATTGGCAAGAAGACAGCGATGGCCCGATCTAACTCAGCACCTGAAGATTCAGAGCCACTTTATCGGTGTTTTTTTTCGGCGTCATACTTACGCACCTTTGAACCTTGCAGACGTTTGGGGCACGTGCAGACACATAGTCAGAACACCCAGCCTGTGCCGGTCCTGTGAGCTCTTCCCTAATTGTCTCTGGATCCACCCACCCCAGGCTGCCCCTGTGCCCCACAGAGTCCAGAGTCCCTGGAAAAGGAAGTTCTTTCCTGGTGTCAGCAATGAGCTGAGAATTTCTTCCAGGCCAGCCTCCACGAGCCCCCTCGATGCCCAGGTCCTCCCTGTGCCTGGCACCTGACGGTGTCTCCACAGTCCTCCTTCTGGGAATGCTGGCCCTGGTCAGGTGCCCCAAGCCGCTCACTTCAGTATCTCCATATGCGTATGCGTGCAAAGACCAGAATTTGAGGACACACTCAGGAACCTGGCTATTGGAATGGAGGGGACCCACCAACATGTTTTCCGTCTGGATCACCTTCCTTCTCACCCTCTCCTTGAGGGCTGAGGAAGGAAATGGGGCAAGGCAGCCCCGGCCCCTTTTCTGCCTCCGCAGGTGCTCTACAGGTCATTGCTTCTCTGCTGGTACTTCTGGCCCAGACTGACCCAAACCCACGTTCCGAACCGCCTCTGCCACCCACACACAGAAGCTGATCTCTGCGCCTTCAGTGACTGTCTCTTCCAGCCTTTCCCAAACCCGATCGCTTTCCCATTGATGCGGCACGAGCTGAGATTATGTTCTGAGCGAACGTCAAAAGCATAGAGCTTGACGAGGCGGCCTGCCTCCCAGTTGGCGTGTGACTCCCGTCCGCGAGTGCAGTTGTGCCTTCTTTGGTCCGGATCGTACTTTTCCATCTGGTCAGATGAACTTTTGCTCCGTGGAATTTGTAGAAAGAAGAGTAAATGATCTGAACAAGAGGAGAATTATTATTTGCAGATAAAAAGCTCCTGGTCACACCAGGCATCTCCCATCCACTGGTAAATACGGGTGACCTTTCAAGGTGGCCTCAGCTGGCTGCTAATGCTTCTCCGGTCAAACGAGCCCCCCTCCCTGTAGACCCAGCAGGCCAGCGGCTGAGTCCGTTCCGCTGGGGTCCAGGCTGCGGAGATAAAGCTAGAACTCTAGGCTGTCAACCCTCCAGTGTTCTGTCCCATCCCAGCTACCTGGGAACAGGTAGCTCTGCATCCAAAGATGTAAACCATTGGCGCCAACAGAGGGTCACTGGGAAGATGGTCCTGTGGCCTGTGCTGGGGGCACAGTCCCAATGCGGACAGCGGTCAGTATTTTCTTCTGGAAACATGACACTGCAGGGACTGGAAGCTTCACTTTGTGTGACGGGAAGCCCTATATTTCAAATCACGTGTGATCCCATGTTGCTGCCCCTACATTGCTGGGTACATCTGATGACCCTTCGATCGCAGACTCGGCCCGAGGAACAGAAGGCTGCAGACTCGGCCTGAGGAACAGAAGGCTGTGGCCTTAGACGTTCACTTAAATGCTGGCAAAGTAATGTATTCATTGAGTATTTCTAATATTTGTCTTAGGAAACCAGGGACGCTGTCACCCTCCAACCCTAGGTGGCCCCAGCTCTGCTCTGCCTTGCTTCAGCATTGTGCACCTCCACTGGGCCCACCCTGCTGGCAAGCTGGGGCCTGCCCGAGGTCAAGGAGGCTCCAGTTCCCAGAGGGCAGACTGGTGAGCTCATCACTTCTGCAGGTTGGCATGATGTTTCTTTTGCAAGATCCTAGAAGATCAGGCTGCCAGGACAATGCAGACATGCCGAGTTTGGGATGATTCAGATTGTTTAGATCAGCAAAAATACATGGCCGGGCCTGGAACGGCAGAGGGGTGACTCTGACCAGGGAAATACTGATACACTATCTTCCCAAAACATTTGCCTCCTTGAGATCGAACTCCAGTGTTGTGAGGAATCATTGGTACGGGTGGTACAGGGTAGAGAGCATTAGGCTAGTGGAGTTGACCTGTTTTGGGTGTGGCTGGCCGTCTTTGGTGGCACTGGTAAGGCAGGAAACTGGGGCAGCGGGCGACATAATCCTTACTGAAAGTAAACTTCCCCTGTGCAAATGCACGTGCAATTCACTGGAAACTCACCTACCTTTTCTCCCTTGGTTAGTGAAACCTCCTTCCTGATCAATACCTCTTAGCGAACTGATAGGAACAGGCATCATTTCGTTTCCTGATCAAATTTAGACCTTGAATTCAGTAGGGCTTAGATATACAGATGACCATAATATCCAAGAATTCTGTCTGTATCAAATTGAGCCAAAAGAACCCAGAGCGATTAAATAGATTTTTTTTAATAGAGGAAGCAATTTTTAAGCATATGCTCCACTTGTAGGTGGGGAAGCATGTATTGGTGCTGTTTTTGTATAGCTGAGCGTTGTTTCCCTGGTGGCAAAGAGCAAAGTTATCTTTGGAATTTTGGAGAAGAATTTAAGGGTCACATCCTCCTTGGGTCAATTGTTGTGATGTGTGTGATTCTCTATTTGTTGGGGAAGGAGACGGACACTAGTTGTTCACATTTTGGTTATTCTGAACATTTTTACTCAGCACACCAGGGTCGAAATACTTGAGGACATACATATTTTTCTATATATATATATATATGGAACACCCTCATCTACGTTTTCTGAGCCACAAAAGAAGAAATCGGGTAAGGCCAACTCAGCGAATTAAACCGCCATACATTCTGTCTGCCTAACGTGTGTGAGGAACCTGGGGAGAATTTCAGGCCTGAGTCCCGCACAGACCTGCAGTTCCCCACCCAGTTTCTGTTTCTAGAAAGATGAAGAGACGCGAAACCTACCAGATGAGAAGCTCTCCGTGAATGAGAGCCGATTCTCCGATTGTTTTCTGCTTTGAGTTTGCTTTTCCTTTAAAACCGTCCTGTGTTTTTATGTTTTCTGCGGTAATGCACACACGAAGCTGGTAAATTGTGTATTACAACAACACTCATGTTGGAAGAACAGTCCCTGTGCCACGTTTTGCTCCACAAAGGCTAATGTTTTTAATTATTGCTGTTTTTTTTTTTCCTGGCCTCTACTTAAATGTTTCTCAGTAATGTACTTAAATGAGGGTATGTATCTACTGAGATGTTACCTGTCACTTTCCTATCGTAACAGGTGAAGGTTAAATCTTTTTTAGCACTTTTCACCTAGCTTCACCTTCCACCTCACGTAGTTATTTCACTGTTGGTCAAAGCAGTATGTGATGGAGCATTATTATTACCTCCCTCTTCTGTATGATGTTTCCCCCTGGGTCGGTAGTATTCACATACCTCCATATTCTGCCTGCAGACCAGCCGCCTGGCACCTTCTATCCTTTGACTACAAAGGACGGGCACTCTGTGAACAGCTGGATGGCTTCTAGCTGGGGCATCGTCCTCGCCACTGGCCTGGGGGTGTCTGCCTTTCTCCAGTGTCAGAAGTAAAATCCAGAATGTTCATGTGGCCATCTTTGATGTCCTCTGGTTTTTCAGATCAGATGAATGAGGTGGAATAAATCAAAAGGTAATATTTATGAGGTGCGAAGACCTGCCCTTTCCTCCAACAAAAATAAAGTCTCAACTCCTCACCTTACCCAATCTGCTGGACAAGCATGAACTTGGTCACAGAGAAGTCGGGGAGACCGTGTGCACACAGATACTCCATAGACAAGTCTACGTGGTGTGAAAAATGGGAGCGTTCCTACCAATGCTGCGTATTCTATACAGATTATTGAGATTGGTCTTCACAAATATGGCTTCAGGGACCCCATCAGATAGTCAATCACACGTGAAGAGGTTAAGTGTCACCCAGTCCAGAGCACAAAGGAGCAAAACTGTGAGTGGGACTCAGGACTTCTCACTCTGGGTTCGGTGATTTTGAGCTCCTCTGTCCTGAGCCAGTTGTCCAATGATCATCTGTAAATGAAACCAGAGTCCTCAAGGACGTATAGTAACTTCTTTTAGGCTGTTGTGTGTGTGTGTGTGTGTGTGTGTGTGTGTGTGTGTGTGTGTGTTTTACTTTTATTGAATTTATTCACTACTTGTATAGTGAACATTACAAAATACCAGCATTTCAGATGGAAAACTTTCAGTTTATTTTTACATTGGTATCAGATCCTTTTATTTTCTTAAATATTTATTGTATATATTTTTTTCAATTTTTTTTTTTAAATTTGAATACAGTTACCCATAATGTTACCCAACAAAGACAAATAACACTAACACCTGTGTGGAGCCACAAAAGACCCCAAATAGCCATTATGTGTTATTCTATGCGTTATCTTATTGTGCGAAAAAAAAGGGTAACTTATTTCCAACATGTTCAGGCTTTCTGAGCTCAGAGTGAAGAGCCATTGATTTTTCTCTGAAAACTATCTTTAATTTTTTTAATCTTCATTTATTTTTGAGAGAGACAGAGAGTGAGCAGGGGAGGGGCGGAGAGAGAGGGAGACACAGAACCCGCAGCAGGCTCCAGGCTCTGAGCTGTCAGCACAGAGCCCGACGCGGGGCTTGAACTTGCAAACGGTGAGATAGTGACCTGAACTGAAGTCGGACGCTTAACTGACTAAGCCACTCAGACGCCCATCTGACAAACTATCTTGAAATGAGTGAGGAGTGTCTCCTAGTCAATGTTGTGTGCACTGTCTTGGAAAGACCAACGTGAGGGGTGTCCTGGGCTATCTGGAAGATAAATGGCCGAGATGGCACCTGTCCCGTAGACGCTGCCTCTGTCGTCTGGCGGGCTGTCGCTGACGAATGGTGATGGAGAATGTGGGGAGTTTTATAAGCTCATTTCCCAAATGCGGCATGCACCAAACTGCATACACACCAAACTTTGGCTTGGACTGAGGCTTTGGTGTTTCTAACCCAGATGTTAGACTCGTTCCCAGAAGGCAGAGAGAGAGAGGTGACTTGGAAAATAGCTTTCAGGCAGATAGTTAATTAATCCGAAACCCACTTCTCTTTGTCATCTCGGCAATGAAATTGCCATCCTAATACAATTCAGTACAGGGCTTGCTTAACACACCATTTGGCCCCAGGAGAGAAGACGTGCCAAGAACACGGGAGTCATCTGACCTCAAGAAGTTGCTCTCCTTTCAAAAACGATCGTGCGTGGTTAAGTGCCTATGACTCTCAGAATTAAGATACTTGGTGCTTTAAAACCGATGGAGGCCTATGTGTCGAGCACGCTCCAGAGTCAACGAAACATGCTACAGCCCTGCACCCCCCTTCCAGAGGCTCCCCTTCGTTTCCTCCGCTTTGCCTTTTTCTTACGATAAGTTTTTCAGTTCATTTATTTTGAGAAACAGAGAGTGCGAGCAAGCAAGAGAGGGGCAGAGAGGGAGGGAGAGAGAGAATCCCAAGCAGGTTCCTCCCTGTCGCCGTAGATCCTGACACAGGGCTCGATCCCACGAACCGTGAGATCATGACCTGAGCCGAAATCAAGGGTCAGATGCCCCAGCTTTGCCTTTTTGAGACCAGAGCCGCCGTGATGACCCTTTGGCTCCAGTTTTCCTTTCTGTCCAGGCCTTGGTGTTCTTTGCTCTTTACCTTGTATGTGGCCTAGGTTTTCACAGACTCTTGAACCCGTGCACCGCACCTTCCCTTTCCCAGGCTGCACCGGGTGCCTGGTCATCTGGGAGTCCCTCCTGGAGGAGGAGGTCCTGCTGGGCTTTACCGAACCTCTACTCCCGGCTTTTCTCCAGGTCTCTCAGGGAGGCCCCGGGGATGAGTCTCAGAGGGTGAGCTCTCAGGGGAGGGGAGCCTGAGAGGAGAAATCAGGGTGGCCCTGCTGGAAGCACAGGCCCCCTCGCTGGCGGGCATCACATCAGGGCTTCCCTGGGGAGCAGTCGTGGCTCTGATACTGGGGCTCACTTCCAGCCAGTCTCGGGCTCAGGAGGCCTAGAAGCAGCCAAACGGGGCTCCACGGCCCCATTTCCTTTATCTCTTTTTAAGCACAGATAAAATGATGTTCCCTATGAACGCCAAAGGACATGTTTGTATTAACCAAAACACAGGGCACATCCGGTAGGCCCCTGGAAAACGGACTTCACGGCGGCCGCGGGAGCGTCTTCCCTGAGTGGGGACCACGCATGCCATCCGTGGTGCTACATCTGTGGTCCGCAGCCGTGGGAACGCGTGCTTTGTGGCCCTTAGACCATGGTGACACCTGGGCCTACTGCTGGCTGAAATTCCCGCATTCTCTCTTTCTCCCTCTGAAAGAAACGTTTTTGTTTTTTTGTTTTTTTTTAATTTTTTTTTCAACGTTTATTTATTTTTGGGACAGAGACAGAGCATGAACGGGGGAGGGGCAGAGAGAGAGGGAGACACAGAATCGGAAACAGGCTCCAGGCTCTGAGCCATCAGCCCAGAGCCCGACGCGGGGCTCGAACTCACGGACCGCGAGATCGTGACCTGGCTGAAGTCGGACGCTTAACCGACTGCGCCACCCAGGCGCCCCAGAAACGTTTTTGTTTTAACGGACGTGTCCTAGACATTGAAAGGAGGTAGACGGAACACAGATAAAGCCAGATCTTCGGGTTTATTGTTTGGCTGTGGATATAAACATTCAGGTGAACAGAAGAGCACAGTACAGTTGTAGGGAGCACGCACCTGTTCAGAGCGCACACAGAAGCCCGGCTCTGTGAGTTTGGGAAGAGAACACATCCCCTCCCGCGTGTTGAGGGGACAGAGGCTCAGACGCTCCAAGTCCCACGTTTTGTTTCGGGGACAGGAGGAGGCAGATGCCACACCTTCAGTCTTCAGCCTTCCTTTTTTCCCTAAGAGAGCGGCATTTTGCTTAATTTTCCGGGCCACGGGCCAGAGCCCAAGGTGATATGAACCTTCCCAAAGAAGTCACGCGGTGGGGCTGTTGCCTGTGCCCTTGGTCGCCTCTGAAAAGCCCAAGACCAGAGCATTAGAGACCATTGATTGGTCCACGAGGAGAAAGAGAGAACTGAACAGGTCTGTGTGCATTTCACGAGTTCATCCACCCGAGTGACAAAATAATCTGAAAGAAATGGAAAGTTGATGATTTTATCTCTCTCCCATATCCTGGGCACTTGCAAACATATTCTGGTCCTAAGTCGATTCCGAAGAAGGTAACGATCAACACTTTTTTGTTGTTGTTCTCCACCTCTTCCAAAAGCCCACTGGGGTTAGGAACCTCTCCCAAGAGCTCCGTGGTGCCGTGGTGAAGGGCAGAGGGCCTGTCTGGCAAGAAAGAGCCCTGGGTTGGGGCTTTAGGGTGTAAAGTGGGGGGTTGGCTTAAACCTGAGCTTCCCCAAACGTGGTCCTGAGTGTGCTTGTGCTTGTGGAGTCTGAGTGTCTGTCGGGGGGCAGCAACCCAATCCAAAGGCGAGCATCGGGTCCTTGGCTCTTGTTGGATGAATGACCTATTTATTTTCATACACACTTACGGGTTGCTAAGTGAGTTGTCGAGGGTGGTTGAACTCTTGAATGCATGCAGTACGGTTAGCAAGCTGCTGTTATTCTTCCAAGGGTCCCGTTCTCTTCCTTGGGTCTGGCTGCCTCTGGGCGCTGGGCAAAGCCGGAGCTTCTGGCTCCCACCCAGGTGCAGGGTGGAAGCTGGCGGCTGGGATTCCCATACCCCGGTGCTTCGAGCGGGTCGTGGCCTTCGGTGGTGGTTTTTTGTTGTTTCATCATTTCTTTTCCATTTTGAATCGCCCTTTCGTTATCTTTACCGTTTCCGGTTTTGTCTCCTGGCCTAACCAAATAACCCACAACGGTGGGTTAGCGGTACCCATCTCTTCCAGAAATGCTTGCCGCCTCGGGTCTTCCTAAAATGGTTTCGTAAGATGTGTACGGGCTGCGGTTCACACGCCGATCGTCGCGTCCTGATTTGTGGGGCGGATGCTTGCGTGAGAGCTGCGGTGAGATGCTTGCTTTCTTATTTCCGTGAATTCGTCCAGTGGGGCTAGGGGGGTAGGTGGGCTGTGGTTGGAGAGCGTTAGTGGACTTGGGGAGGCAAGAGGGTAGCGGGGAGGCACCTGGGCCACGGAGGTGCAGTGGGGGAGAGAAGTCCCATCTGCCTTGGCTGGCGCTTTCTCCCTCTTGACTAGGCCTCGCCTTCCTGTTCTCTGTCCTCACAGACAGGACTCCTGTTCCCTGGGCACCAGGCCCTCCTCTCTACCAATAATAGCCTTTCGTGACATCGCTGACCCTTCTACCTGCCTGGCGTGGCCGCCACCATGAGGCATCCTATTCTGAGCGGCCAGGTGGAGCCTCTTCCCAGCACCTGCAGCCTGGCCCCTTTCACAGTCCAGCCGGACAGGCCGCCGAGGCCTGGCCATCTGTGCGTAGCTTATAGGTGTCTAGCTTTCTGTGGTGCCCTCGGGCTCTCCCTCCCACCTCTCTCTCTCTGCCCCACCCCTCCAGGAATTAAGTCACCGAACGTCCTCTCTCACATCCGTGATGTTTTGCGAAGTGCCATAAAATCAGCAATGACTGTGATTATCTCCATAGTCCTACTTAAACATCATCATCATGTTTGATTTAATATGGTGTTTCATACTGGCCATTACATTTGTTTTCCAGATTCACTGAGGTAAGATTTACATACCCCAAATCCCCCCTTTTAAAGGGTAGAATTCATGGGGCGCCTGGGTGGCTCAGTCGGTTGAGTGTTTGACTTCAGCTCAGGTCATGATCTCATCGTCCGTGGGTTTGAGCCCCGCGTCGGGGTCTGTGCTGATGGCTCAGAGCCTGGAGCCTGCTTCAGATTCTGTGTCTCCCTCTCTCTGCCCCTCCCTTGCTCATGCTCTGTCTCTCTCTGTCTCAAAAATAAATAAAAACATTTAAAAAAAATTTTTTTTAAATAAAGGGTAGAATTCAGTGGTTTTTAGTACATTCGCAGAAGTGTGCAACAATCCCCTTAATCCAGTTTTGGGCTATTTTTATCCCCCGACAAGAAACCTTATATCCGTTAGCAATCACTTTTCATCTATCCCTCCCCCGGCTCCGCATAACCTCTAGTTATTTTTTGTCTCTACTTGCCTCTTCTGGTCATCGTTTACATGGAATCCTATCACTTGTGTTCTTGGGTAAATGACTTTCTTCACTTAGAATAATGCTTTCGAGATTCATCCATGTGGCAGCACAGATCAGAACTCATTTGTATTTATGGCTGAACAATTCCCTACTGTATGGTCGTAACGGCACATTTTCTTCGTCCATTCGTCATTTGAGGGATGCTTAGTGGGTTCTGTATTTTGTCTGCTATGAATAAGGCTGCTATGAACAGGTCTGAACAAGTCTTTATGAGGACACGACCACTGGATTTTATAATGGACAGTCTGGAGACCCAGCAGTCAAGAAGACTGGTGTGAGATGTAGGCACTGAGCTTGCATTTAAAGAAATGTCTTCTATTAAAGATTCTGTACAGTATCCCATTACTTCTTGGTGCCTTCTGTCTTCTTGTCCAATTCATTCCTTTATTTGTTCAGCAAGTAAACAATGCCAGTCATTGGCCAGGCACTTTACTGGGTTCCGGTGACACCTTGACTGGTCATTTTTATGCCTTCAAATTAAATTGGGCATTTTATATCTCAGAGAGAACCTGTTCAATTTTAAAAGTAAACTGTGTTTGAAAATATTGGAGCCTCCTCCTCCAGGCATCAAACACTCATTTAAACTAAGCAATATCAAGATATTTGGCTTTTCTCCAACTCATGGCTCTCTTGTGGTCTTTCTTGGTCAGTTTACTGTGTGTGTGTGTGTGTGTGTGTGTGTGTGTGTGTGTGTGTATGTGTGTGTGTGTGTCTTAAAATGTCTTCTCTCCCAGGCATCCCCAGGGCAATGTATTCTGCAATATTTTAAAGAAGCTTTTCTTCCTAACTGGGATTTGGCCCGTTTCTCCGACTCTTAATTCCAGTTGGAGTCTACAGTCTTATGAAATACCTCCGGCTTGAGACTTTCTTGCGCCCCGGGTTCCGGATTGGTCAGAGGACCTCCGTGTGCAGCCCCTGCTGATGCTGAGGGAGAAGCCCAGGGAGGGTGGGTGTAGATCACTGCCTCCCGACTCAGACCCTTCGCTAGGACTTGCAGTGCGCGTGGGGGCGGAGGGCTGTCTGCAAGGTCCCCTCCGAGGGGCCACCTCTGGATCTCATCACTGAGGGCCGGGGATGAGCGGGACGGAGAACCAGGAGGGAAGAATGGGGGCTCAGGAGCTGGGAGGGAGCGCTCAGGCCTCAGAAGGGGAAAGGAGACGAAACGACAGGACACAGACAAGTGGCAGGGAGATCCGGCACAGCAAGGGACAGGCTGCAGCCGCTGCCGTGCTCTGAAGAACCACTGAGAGCGCAGAGCTGGGACACCTGCCCTGAGCCACTGAACCCCAAACCCCGACAGCAGAACGCAGGGAGTGTGTTTCTAGAAAGCCCCACCGGTTGCCAGGGTTGCTCAGAAGCCTCTGCTCTTGAGGATGAAAATTGTTTAGGATGGTGACTCTGTAGGTTCAGCTCCTACCACTTGACGTGACCCCCAGCACCCCCCCCCCGCCCCCCCGCCAACCTGCTGCCGGAGGTCCAGGGTGAGGCTCCAAGGGGAAAAGAGAATGCGTGTGCCTTCACACGGCGCACGGTCTTGCTGGGGGGAGGGACATGGACCCATCAGAGACAGGGGGCTGTCCCCCGGGCATGTCAGAGGAGAGCATGGACCTCCGGTCCTGCAGGTGATTCCAGAGGAGAGGAAGTCCGGAGACCCTGCGGTCCTCCAGGCTTGCTGCGCAAGGCAGGCCATGAGCTGGCCCTTCCGGAGCGTCCTCTCTGATGAGGACCGTGTGCTCCTCCCTGTTTCTTCTCTGCCCTCCCCTCCATGTCTACATCATTAATTCGATCACTCGGCAAGCGGATGTATGAGGGGGGAGCCCCATTTCCCGGGCGCCGTGTCAGGTTCGGCACTACTCGATCTCCGCGGTGCTCCCCAAGTCGGATGGAACCGCTCATATCACACGCACCGTCGTCCACCCAGCCGACCTCGCTGTCACAGGTGTCGCAGCCGGGAGCTGCCAGTGCTGGGGGCAGCTCCCCAGAGTAGCCTGCATCTCTGCAGGGTGCAGGTGAACGGCGGCCGGGAGCTCCCCTGACCTGCAGAGCCTCACCCTCCCGACTTGGCTCCCCGCTGCTTGTCCGGGGCATCTCTTGGCCGACGCTCCCCCGGGCCCCACAGCGTGTCCAGCCCCTTCTCGGTGCCGCACTCTTCCAACCTGTGTGTTCTCTTCAGTGTTTCTGTCTATGATGTTGGGTGGGGCCAACAGCAGACCCTTCGAGAGAAGAAAGGAATCTGTGGGTCGTTACTTGTGTGGAGAAGGAAAGCTGGAGACATTCTACACGCACACATTTGCTGCGGTCACTGCAAAGACAGCAAAGTGATGTCCAGTCTCCTGCTAAGGACACTCAGCATCACTTCAGCCGATGAGATCTGAGATTCCTTCTCCCTCCTGTCCCCCTGACCAGCGGCACCGCTCAGGTGGGTCTGCAGTGGATTCTGACACGCGGCCCAGAGGGGAGGAACGCTGGGGCCCTGGAAGGGGTATCGTTCATCGGAGCTTGTGACTTTTCCCAGGACGCGCTCCCGTGGGTCAGCTGGACAGCACGCACGTACAAACGCAGATGGTGAGGGCTGTTTTCCGTTCTCAAGTCCTCACGTTTGCACAAGATAAAATCCGTGTTCCTTTATTGAGTCGTAGGGAGTGAGTTCCTCACTTGTTTGTGTCGCAAGGCAGCCTTGCCCATTCCCGCGCGAGGCAGCAAGGATCCGCTAAGCATCTTTTCAAAGCCCAGCCCTGTTCTGGACGTTTGGGGCATAGAAGCCAAGAGGGAGGTATTTTCCATCCAAGAGTTTAAAGTTAAACGGCAGGCGTCTGTGTGCTCCTGTGTGGACTTCGGTGAGCGGAATCTCGTCCCGTGCACCCCTGTGTGTCTGCGCACAGGGTGGGCACGTCCTCAGGACAGCCGCCAACCGGGAGCCTGCCCTCTGCCCCCGTTTATCTGGGTGTCGGGCCTGCCTTCCCGTCCGATAATTAACAACCGTTGATTGTTCAAGGGGACCGGGTACGGTATGTAAGGCATTGAGGAGAGGGTGGGCAGAGAAGTAAAAAGTGAATCTCAAAAAAGAAACCACCCTGTTTCAGAGCGTAGCCACGTGGAGAAACTGTGGGTCCGCAGGTGGCATTTTCTAGTGCCAAACTTGTGCGTGCACAGAGGCCCACGGGTGCCTGGTGAGTTCTGAGCAAAGCCACTCGCAGAATGTGTTAAGCTGACGCTCCCCGCGTCGTACCGTGAGCTTACTTGCTGAGGTAATGTATTTTGCCCCAGGCAAATGATCGCTCGGAAATGCTTTCATATTTTAAACCGGATCCTGAGTTTGCAGGAGCTAAACTCTGCATCAGCGTTTTGCAGCCTCTAGAAGCAACCGTCCTCCCGAGGGGTCCCAGTCACTCAACACCCGGCGCTTCCCGGGAGGGCTGTCCTGTGTCCGCCACATCCCAGTCAGTGCAGACCCTCTCTGTGCTGTCACCCGCCGAGCATACGGTAGCTGCTTTCAAGGGGCATCGCTCAGGCCCTGCCACACTGGCTCTTGGGTTGACACAGCAAGAAGAATCCAGAGTTTTCAGTTACTGTACTGACTGCCATTTTGCTGACCACAGCTTCCTGTGTATAAACTGCTCGGCACAAAGTGAGGCTCAAGCGAAATTAAGCGTGTGGCTCAAAAGCCTCGAGCCTGTCACGAGAAGCGTGCAGACTCGTGGCCACATCAGCCCACTTTGACTTTTCGTGAAGCCTGGCAGCCTGCCAGGGCCCGAGGTACCGAGTCCTCCGCACAGATGCTGCTGTGCGTCCCTGGGGACACTTGCCCATCTCACACCTGTCGGGCAACTTGCCTCCTGACGCTGCTTTCCGGGCCCCCGTCCAATCTCATTTGTGAGCCCTTATCAGTGAGCAAATCTGTTTCTTTCTATTAGATTCAATTGAGGCAGAGGCAGACACTCAGACAGATGGGCGGCTGAAGGTAACGCCGGGGAGGGCATCCTCCGAGGAGGGTGTGGGGCCACTGCGGTGAAAACCTTTGCGGCTCCGGGTCCTGGGACTCTGAGACCATGGCAACCCAGACAGGAGGAGAGAACGGCCCAGAAGGCCTTATTATCCCTGCTCTAGGTGGATACACAGATCAATAAAATAAATGAGCTGTTTTATCTAGGCCAGCCATCTAATCCAGGGACACAGAGACAGACACATAAACACATTGATCACCCGTACGGCCTGCTGGTCTACCCTCCATGGAAAATGGGAAAGAAGGTAAAGAAAATACACTGCCCATAGTTCTGGGCCACACTTCACCTCCTTTAGCGTGAGGAAGGGCAGTACGCACTGTGATCTGCCCTTCGGAGCCCAGGCAGAGGCGGTGATCAAAACCAAGGCTGATGTGTCACCAGCAGACAGCCGGTCTCTAGGCTCAGGGTGAGGTTTAGCTCCTCTGACACAGGTGTTTGATGTGGCCTTTATGCGGGTCTGTAACGTCGATAGTCTCTCCCTTTCTCTCTTAAAAGATTTTTTTTTTAAAGAATAGTGAACACAGAACATTATTTTAGTCTCAGGTGTACAGCATAGTGAATCGACAGTTCTGTACATGACGCAATGCTCGGCACAGTGGGTGTGGTCACCGTCTGTCACCACACAACGTTATTGTAATATTATTGACTATATTCCCTATGCTGTACTTCTCACCCCGCGATTTATTTATTTTATAACTGGAGGTTTGTATCTCTTAATCCCCAGGCCTAAGAAGGCCATAATGAGCTGAGCAGAACAAAGCCTGTCCTTACTGAGAGCTTTGTGACAGTAGGGAAGGCTCTGGAACACTTCTAAGCCTCACTGTCTACCTTTATAATCCCCGACGAGTCCTCGCCAAAACCTGTGACATCCGAAAGGCCCCCAGCATTTCTTAGTATTCCCATCCTACTCCGTGTGTGTGTGTGTGTGTATGTGTGTGTGTGTGTGTGTGTGTGTGAAATTGAAACTAAATATTGTCCCCGATTCCTTAAATTGCAGAGCCTTTAGGATAATAATTTCTGTCTTAAGCATATCCAACACTGGTAAATTATTTCCTGTTTTCCCTTTTAATATGATGTATGAAACAGGAAGAACTCCATTTGCTCATTTCACACAGGCACACAGTGGGGTGCAGAGGGTTTTGTGACCTAGAGAGAACCCGGGGTCAAGTCTCCTTTGGCTTCTGTCTCCCAATAAAAAGGATGCACCTGCCTCTAACTGAACCAGAGTCCAAAATTTGTATAAAAAAATTGTGCCAATTTCTTCATTTATTCTTTCAGATATTTAGTAAGCACCAACTGTGCCTGGGCTCTGGAGTACTTGGGGCATAATGCTAGGCAAGAGCAAAGAAACAAATACCTCAACAAGAAAATATCAAGGAGTGACAAGAACCCTGATGGCATTTTTTAAAGTGAGATTGGAAATGACATCAAGATAGGACTACATGAACCAGTGTCATTTCAACAGACTGTCATGTGATGAGGTGACTTAAGAATGGTCCAGATGGGGGTGCCTGGGGGTGCCTCAGTCGGTTAATCATCTGACTTCCGCTCAGGTCGCGATCGCATGGTTCATGGGTTTGAGACCCATAAACCCTGCTTGTGATTCTCTCTGTCTCCCTCTCTCTGCCCCTGCCTGGCGCTCTCTCACTCTCTCTCTCTCTCTCTCTCAAAATTAAAAAAAAAAAAAAAAATTGCATCACATTGTCAGAAGCTTGGGCGTTGCCATTGGCCACACAGATCTGCACATTGGTGTCTCCTTTGCACCTGACCTCCCAGCCTCTAGAGGTCCTCGGCCTCAGCTCCGGAAGTTAGGACGGGCCGTGTGATTGGATCTCCTTCAGCTTAGAGACTGCTGTGGACTCCTTTAATGGAAGATGTTATTTCCAAGTGTGTCTTCATCGAGAAATCTATTTTGTTTGTTAAAAATCCATAATCGGAAAAGAACTGTAGCAAAGAGCAGGCTATTTTTGCCTTGAAGAATGCTTGTTAGGGGTAAATGGATTTCCTGGTGGGTTATGTTAGAATGAATCTCAGATCCTAACCACTCTAATTCCTTTCAGGGGAATTTTGGCAAATAGAGTTTGTTTCTTGACCTCATTGGAGCCCCGGTTAATTTATTGCAACCTCTCTCAGCAGGATCTGTGTTTGTATAAAAAAGATGATTTCTGACCATGCAAGCCTGGGTCCAGTGAAAGTCCCCATCGTTGGTTTTAAGGAATGGGGATTCAGAAGAACAAGTAAGACAAGTTCTAAGTGAAATGCAGGCATGGCAGTTTTGTTCCCAGTGGGTCCTGAAGAATCTACGTAAAGGGAAGAGTTCAGAGTTGCAGTGCCTCCAACCTGGGTATTTGGGTCCTGAGAGCTGACCCCAGAGATGGAAGGGGACACTCCTTGTTTCGTGTAAGGGTCTTACCCCCACTCACATCCCTACCTCCTTTCCCTCCATTCTTCCCTTCCTGGTGCCCCAGCTCTTCCTCTGGCCTCTCTGTACTCACTCTCCCTTCCTCTGCCACCCTCAACCTCTCTCCCCTTCTCATCAGTCTCTCCCACCTCCCTTCCCCACCCCCTTCTGTTGTCCTTGCCACTGACCAGCCCTACGATGAGCTGACAGATGGCCCCTCTAACTTCAGTTTGTCTGTCTCAGTGAAGGGGGCAGAGACGGGGTCCACATTTTCGTGAATCAGGCTTCCCTGTTCTTGGGGCTCACGCAGGAACGCCACGGGGATACAGGCAGCGGGGTGCCTCAGAGGGGCAGGGCTCTGCTACCCACAGCAGCTGTACACAGTTGTTCCGTGTGCCCTGTGCAAAGCTAAACGCTGAAACTCCTAGGGTAAATCCTTGCCTGTGATGACCTTCTGCTTGCTTCCCCAGAGACACAGGTTGTTCCTTAAGATGTCCAGTTTCCCACACATGCCTCTCCAGCATCCTTCTGGTCATAGATTATTTTTAAAATATATTTATTTCCTTTTTCTATTTCCGGTTTTTCTTGGGGGAGAAAGAATAACATGGTTACGTCCAAGGGACTTGAATCACACTGTTTTGTTTTGAATGTGAGCCTCACCACCCATTGGCTGCACGACCTTGGACCTATCTCTGCTTTTCTCCAAGTTTTAGCTTCCCCATTGGAGAATTGAAAGGACCTGTCTGCCAACCGTCCAGGGTTGGGGAGAGTTAAATGAGCTGATTCATCTGTAGTGCATGCCATGGGTCTGTATTGGGGTGAAAATGCTTACAGCATAAAAATTCACCAGCTTTACCATTTTTAAGTGCACGGTTCGGTTTTGTTGACTCTGTCCTCATGGTTGTGTAACATCTCCAGTGAGTGGTGTGCATAAAGGCTTACGTTGGAGATTAGTCTTTGGGGTGGAAACGTGCTAAGAAAGCATCTCTCATTCCTAGTTGTGAAACCAAAACTAATACATGTTGGTATCTAAGAGTGAGTCTGTCCGTGTTCACAGACTTGACTGGAAATGTCTTGTTTTGTTTACAGATTTCTTTTATCACCCTTTCTTCATTACTGTCAACCTGGCTCTTTGCAGATAAATCAATATCCCTAAGGTTAAACAACTTATTGTAGTATATTTCACCGGGAGGTTTGGATCCCTGTCATAAAGGCAAGTTGTTAATTTCCTGCTTCTCAAGTTCTGTGGGTCCCTTCCTCTCCCCTTCCCCCCTCTTCTCCCTTCCCTTTCCCTCCCTTCCCTTCCCCACCCCTCCTTTTCTTTCCCCTCCCACCATAGTTGTTAACTCGTTACAACTTCTACCCAATTTCTCTTGTGTATTTTTTCTTCTCTCTTGTCCCCTCTTCTTCCCTCGAGTCCCTTCTTCACCCCACCGCTTCATGTTTTAATTCAGTGAGGTTGAAATTGGTGGTGATTTGGCCAATTGCTTAGACCTTGATTTTCAGATGAAAAAAAAAACAAAACAAAAAACAGTGTGGAGCTACGGCAGAGCCAAGGGGAACACACACAGCAGTGGTAGTTGAGGGGTGAAGGGAGCTGGTCTTCGTGGTTAAAGAGTGCTTTTGTCCACATCACTACATCTCTGAGCTTCCTTTTGGCAAGACCAGCCAAGGAAATAAATTATTCAAGAGTGTTTCAGAGGAGTCTTGCTGGCTTCCAACCCCTGAAAAGTATAACCAAACCTTATATTTGAGTCATTCATTTGCCTATGGAAAGACTTCTGGATGAATTGATGTTCAATAGGGCAAAACCACATTAGTTTAATCTTTATTTATTTTTAATATCACATAATATGGAGTTATTTCCCAGTTAAAATGTCTTGAATTATTCTTAACATCGAACACTGTCTTGCACACAAAACATGATGTTACTGATCAGCCCAGTAGGCAGAATTTTGGCTCCTATGACTTCTGCCCCTGGCTTCACACATATGTTACAGTCCTTGGAAGAGGCACTTTGCAGGTACAATGAAGGTTACTAACCAGTGGGCCGGAATGTAGGGAGGTTACCTTGGATTATCTGGATGGGCTCAATGTAATCACAAGAACCCTTGAAAGCAAAACATGATGATGAGCTTAGAAGCAGATTTTTCCCAGAACTTCCGTAAAGAACCACGGCCCTGCCAACATTGAACCCCACCTTGTCAGACCTGAGAATGCAGCCGCCCTAGCATAGCTGCACTAGACGGCGGACCCGGGGGGCCGCGTGATGATGAACGAGTGTGCTCTACGCCACTAGCTTTACGGCAATTCGTTACAGCAGCAGCAGAAAATGAATACATCCAGCATTCACTGGCAGGCCATTAGCTTATGGTTGAGGCTGTTCCTGTCTTGTAGCGGGACAGGTTTGTGTCGGTATCACCACAGATTTTTGCCTCAACTGCTTCCTGCCCGTGGACGGGGGCCTTCGGCTCAGGTAAGTATATATTCTGCGTCCATGGAGCAGGTTGAAGTTAGTTGACGTTTTAGAAACATGCGATGAGATTCCATCTTAGAAATATTCCCTAGCCAGGTGAACTGAGTCAAAACGCAGGTTCTGGTTCGGGGCTGGTACCCAAGGACTGCCTGGAAACCAGTGGCATTCCCTGAGAAGTCAGTTAAAAGTGGAGGATTCTGTGGAGCATCCCACAGTTACTGGGTCAGAATCTCTGTGGACAAGGGTGGAGGATGTTTGGTTTTGACGAGCGCTCAGGCAATTCTTTGCTACCAGCATTCAGAAGCCAGTGCCGTACCCCAGTGGTTTCTGAGCAGATGCTTGAGATCCAGTGGGTCAGGAGATCGATGCAGTGAGACCATCTTTAAAACATACAGAAGCGAATGGAAGAGAAAACGTCAGAATGCCCTGCGAAGTGGTAAAGATGTGTCTGCTGTGTGTGTGTGTGTGTGTGTGTGTGTGTGTGTGTGCACAGTCACCATGTAAAACAGTCCCGTATGTGAGAAATACTGCTTACATCTGGTTCTGTTCCCAGGCCAGCCTTGTTCTCTCCAGTTAACTGGGCCTTGTCTACAAATACGTAATGTCTGCTCACCTGGCCTGCCTGTTAACAGGGCTGCCTTGTGAGGAATGTTGCAGGTAGGCTGTGTGTGGGGCTTTGACAGCTGCAGTAGAGGTTCTCAGCACCCTTCCATTTGGGGATCTGCTAAATATGCTAATGGAAGTCACTTCCTGTGTTCAGTGGAGAAGAAAACTTCTTTGAGCATTTTCCAGAGACATATACACACTACATACAGAAAACTTGCTCCCTGTCGATGTTTAGAAATGGATGTCTTCTGGGGCGCCTGGGTGGCTCAGTCAGTTAAGCATCTGACTCTTGACTTTGGCTCAGGTCATGGTTTTGCGGTCGTGAGTTCGAGCCCTGCATCAGACTCTGCAGTGACAGCATGGAGACTGCTTGAGATTCTCTCTCCCCCCCCCCCCCAAAAAAAAAAATTAAAAAAAAAACCTTAAAAATAAAAAGAAATGGATGTCTTCCCTGTGGGATTAAGCTATCAGCTGATACAGAACAAGAATGCTACCCAAGTACAGAACGCTTTTCAAATTTCGCTGTAACAATGAGCCACGATAAAGGAGGTTATATACTGAAAACTTAGGTGATACGCTACCTTAAATACAGGTTGTGGCGGAAGACAGTAAGAAAAACAGCAACGCCTGCGTAGGTTTACAGAAAAGGAAGTAGCAGTAAAGTGTGGTAGGAAGGGTGAGACTAAGCCTAGGAAAGGTAACATGGGACCAGAGCTGCAGACTGCCTATAGATGGGCCCAAGGCCCCTTGCCAAGGACCCTGCACTCCAGCAAGCATGGTTTGGACTCACTGGAACGCATTATGCTATGATTTTCCCGTGAAAAGGTACATACATCTGTTTGCTGATACACTTTTGACAAGAATCATCTCTCGTACCAACACTTCAGATTGGTTTTGAAGTGAAAAGCCCTCCCTTACCCAACTTTGTCTGAGAGGCCAGGCAATGGTTGTGATAACAGTGGTCCTCGAGTACTACGCAGAGTACTCATAGGGCTTGGTATAACAATACAGAAAATACTGTCTTTGCCACTTGGTAGCAGAGAAAATGAGGCTCAGAGGTAAGGCTGGGCACACGTATTATCAATTGGCGGAGCTGAGGCGGAAGGACTGAGACCCTGACTGTTGGCCCAGGGCCTCTCCAGGAAACCAAGGTGCCTGTCCCCATGCAGCCCCACCGCTTCTACAAACCCCAGGCCTTTGAAGAGCACCGAGGGGTAGACTCAACTCGGGCCCGGACCCTGAGAGTAAATTTTAAGTCTTGATGATACTTAATCCCTCCTGAAGGTGGAATTTGCACATTTCTGTTCAATGAGCTTTGAAGAACAAAAGGTCATTGCTAATTTGAAGATAAAACCTTTATATAGACAACATCCTGCAATTACTACAGGGAGGTTAGCGTGTACCATTTGATCAGGAAGCTGAGAAGTCTTTGTCGAGCAAACACTGAAATACCCCCGGCCTCACAGATCACCGTGCCTCTTAGAAAGTGCTTTCATGCTGACCATCATTATTATTATTATTTTTCTTTGGCTTATGTCTTCAGTCCCTGACCACAAAGCCAATAGCCACAGGAAGGCAGGGAAGTACAATAAATGGCCTTTCTCTACCCATCGCTGGCAGAACGTATCCTAGTTTTAATAAGCCATAGACGCTTGCAAAAAGGAACACTCTGGAAAACACTTCACTGTAAGTGAAGTCTCCATTTGGTGTTCGGCAGTCGAGTGAATAGTAGGGGGGAGAAGAAAGCTCTACTGAATACAGAATGTTAGACACAGATCTCTGTAGGTTTGAAGAAAGTCACCAATTATGGCTTGTCCCTGAAATGTACGGCTAGTATTTATCTAGAATTTCACAATTTAAAAAGGTCCCTGCTCATAGATTATTCCTTTCCATTCTGTGACTGCCCCTTTCAGTGTGGCAGAGGTCCCAAATTGGGAGGAAGAGGTCGGAGAACCTTAGAAAGCAGCAAGAGAAGTCGCCACAGGCCAGGAGGAGAAGGGAAGTTAGTTAACGTGGCCTGCTGGGAGTTGGGATCGCTGGGAGCAGCGATCTGTGTGCTGCTTCAAGATGGAACCCAAGGCCAGAGACAAGACCCCAAGGGGAAGGGCAGATGATGCCCTGTGGAGGCTGGGTCCTAGCCTTTTTGACCGCCCCCACTCCAGTCCCACCAAAGAGTTCTGTGTGTTAAGCCAGCACGGAAGCATCAGGACTAACCACACCTAAAGGAATGATGCAGAATGAAAGAGACTCCTGTAACCCATGACAAAAGATCAGAAGGCCCCTCCACTGTGCTTTGGCACCTCTGAAACCCACGGGACCTTGGGACGGTCCTGGCCCCCAGTGGCAAGCGACATTGAGCTGCCTTTTATTCTGCCAGACAGAACATTGAATGCAAATTCTAGTTGCTATAAAGAAAATAAGGAAAGGTGCTCTTTTTGCACACCTGAATTTTTAGGTTACGTACAGAACAATGAGTGGACGAAATGGGGGTGCAAGATGGGGATACAGGTACAGTGTCCTTATGTAAAGCTCGAGTGAATGGAGAGTACAGAGTATGTAAGTGGCCACGGGAGTCAGATCAGAAAGTGTGAGTCCTGAAATGGTGATTTACGTTAGAAGCCATCCTGTGCGTATTGATATTCTGGGGGTAAATTCTTAACCACCTAAACTCCAGCCCTTGTACCTGTAAGCGATTGTTATTTCACACGTGTTGTCCCGGAAAGTCAGATGATAGATGAGCTGTAATGATCTATAACCCAGAGGAGGCTGTAAAGCTTTGGTTCATCATGACTTCCCCACTCGCCCCACCACCAGGCCAGCACCCATAATGGTGTCCCTTCCTTTCCCTTAAATCAAAACTTTAGTTTTACTGCAAGGCTTACTTTAAGTTTTAGCCACGCGAGGAGTCGCTAACTTGCTCTGGGAAGGTGGCTTGATTTTCTGTTACTTTCATCTTCTCGAGATATAAAATTTACATTCATGGTTGTTCATTTTCTGTGTCAACTCCCTGTGTCATTAAGTGAAGATAGACTTCCGTTTATTTAAAAATCAATAAACCCATGTTATTTTTGATAAAATTTAAGCTAAAAATGACTTTACAAGTTTCGGTTTGCCAATAATGTTATAAAGATTCGGGATCTCCCAGGAGGATTCTGACTTAAAACATTGAGAAAACCTAAGGAAATGCAAGGTACATCTACAAATATGACGTGTTCACAGAATATTCGAGTTAATGTCAATTCTTCAAAAACTTCAACAGCCCTCTCTTTGACCTCAGATAGTGAAGTCCCTGGCTATCCTAATATTTTAGAAGTGGCCTGGAAGACAAAACTACAAATGACCTGGAAGAAATATGGTCAGCATGACAGAATCTAATTTTTTAAAAAGCATTATATAATGAAGTGTCAGAAACCTACATTTTCTTACCCATATTTTTCAGTGATTAAAAGTTTTCTGGTGCGGAGGTTCTCATGGTCTGTTTCCAGGGTGACGAATTCATCATGCCTACCTTTCCAAAATTACATAAATTCAAGATCACATTATTTTTATCTGCCATCAATTAAATATTAATCAACTTTTCTTGGTCCTCTTACTTACAAGACTCTAAAGGGGAAACACTAGGAGCCCAGCCAGCACGGATCCCTTAGCTTGGAATATTTTTTCCGCAATACCAATCCCTGTAGCTGTCTGTGTCATCTAACTTGCGACTTCCCTTAAGTGGCAAGTTGAAAAGACAGAAGGGCATCAGCTTGCTCCGCTTCCGTACTGACAGGATCAATAGGCTACATACAGATCTGATGCATTTCGATCCCCAGATGCAGGAACACCCCCCTTGAGAGCTGCTTCTGAGAGACTGAATTCCAGGAAACCTTTAAGCTCATGAGATTAGGACCATTTCTTTGTCTTGGCTTTCTATGCAGATAAAATAATGTGCTGTCTTCAGATGGGAAGGGAACGCTCCTGTCCGGACGCGGTGATGTGGCGCGATGCGTGAGGCCCTACGGTAGCTTTCCGCACTGGTCTGCCCTGGTGCCAGGCACTTCCTGGTGCTGGTTTCAAGTGAGGCATCGCCGTCTCGAACGGGAATGGTCTAGATGGCTCTAGCCTTCATTTCAGCCTTTTTAATGGCTGAATAATATTCCTTTGTGTATATATGTATCACATCTTTATCCATTCATCAGTCGATGGACTCATGGGCTGCTTCTGTAGTTTGACTCTTGTAAACAATGCTGCTGTAAACACAGGGGTGCATATATCCCTTTGAATTAGTGGGTTTTTGTTTTGGGTTTTTTTTTGGTAAATATCTAGTAGTGCGACTCCTGGATCATAGGGTGGTTCTATTTTTTTTTTCTTTTTTTTGCGGGAACCTCCATACGTTTTCCATGGTGGCTACACCAGTTTGCATTCCCACCACCAGTGCAAGAGCACATCCCTGCCAACACTTGTAGTTACTTAGGTTTTTGATTTTAGCTATTCTGACAGGTGTGAGGTGGCATGTCATTGTGTTTTTGATTTGCATTTCCCTAATGATGAGTGATGTTGAACATCTTTTTATGTGTCTGTTGGCCCTCTGGATGTCTTCTGCAGAGATATGTCTGTTCGTGTCTTCTCCCCATTTTTAATTGGATTATTTGTTTCTTGGGTGTCGAGTTGCATCATTTCTTTATATTTTTTGGATACTAACTCTTTATTGGCTATGTCCTTGCAAATATCTTCTCCGATTCAGTAGGTTGCCTTTCAGTTTTGTTGCTTATTTCCTTTGCTGTGCAGCAACTTTTTGTTTTGATGTAGCGAACACATATGTCTCTTATGACCTCTGTGCTCAGCGACACAGCTGTTGATCTGGGCTGTTGAAGTGTGATCCTGGGTGGGTTCAGGAGCACAGACGAGTGGATCTTCTCGCTGAAAAAATTGCAAAGTACCATCACACATTAGAACCTTTAAAAATGCATTTGGGGCTAAGTATTGATTTTGTCGGGAGAAGACAAACTAAGAAAATAAATTTACAAGTTGTAACAGCCAGGATCCGACTAGGTTATGTGCCAGTAAGAGGCTAAAAGAAAGGGTTATTTCTCACTGATGCCACCAGTCCATCACTGGTCTCCAGGGGGGTCTGGTCTGCACTCCCTCACCCTGTCATCCTGCCAGAGTGAGAGAGTGAGAGCTCGGAGCATTTGCAACGGCAGTTGGAGGTGCTGATGATGAAGTAAAAGTTGCTTCCTTCCAGAACTCATTGAGCAGAATGTCACATGGCTCCTTCCAGCCACAAGGGACCAGAAATGACCATATAACATGGGCCCAGAGGTAGTAAGCCAGTAATATTTAGCGACAAGCATTACTTTCAACAGTGGTGGATAATCATGATTTTCATTGGAAAGACAAGTCATTAGCCTCTTTGTAGAAATGAGGCATCCCTGATGTTCTGTGATTGCAGAGAGGTTTCACACCGTGTCTCCCAATGCACTCTGATTCGGCGTATTTCCGGAAGTATCAACACGGTTCTGCTGTCCCGTGAAGAGGAGACCCACATCCAGCCGCTTAGGGACCAAGATGAAAGCTTGGAGTGAGGGATGCGGGGCCCTCGCGTGTCCTTGCAGCCTGGTCCTCACACGGGTTCCCTGTGCTCATCTCTCTCTCCCCACGTCTTCCTTTGCTCTCCTCTTTCTCCGTGTGCTGTAGAGCACGCTCCTTTAATGCAGCGATGCTGGTGTTCCTGGTGGCTGCTCTTTGGGAGTAGAGAGGTGGCTGGCTAAGACGCTAATGTATCAGTTACTGAATTCACTTCCCGAGTACAGACTCTTCCTGCTTGGGTCAGTGTTTTGCCATCTGCCTACTTGAATCCCTGACCTCGAAGCCCTCCTGGCCCTTACCACTCTTGTCTTCCGTTCCTCCCTTCTTCCTTGCTCCTTTCAGTTGAGTTAAGCTGATTTCCTCAAGCTCCTCGGTTCATTTATTTTACCTCTGCCCATAAACCACCTTTCGTTACTTTCATAATACTACAAATCCTAAGACAAGAGAATCCCGAAAAGGTCAGTGTCCATTCACTGCTTCTGTTTGACCCTCAGTCATTCTCCAGGTTCCAACACAGTCCTAACCAAGTATGACGACAAACAGGAGGTGTGCTGGTGAGTTGAAGTAATTATTTACCTAAGGCTCCTCTTGTAAATGGTGTCTGGGTGGGAATTATCTAGGAGTGTCCAACCCTTCCTGCTCAACCTCTGTCAAGGTAGCATCATCTCAGAGCAATCGCTCTTGCAGGTTGATGGTGGGACACCTGAGTGACCCCCATCAGCCTCGTCGGTGAGAACTGGCAAAGCTCCCCACGATGCACTGGCCACTGCGTCAGGCTCTGAAAACATGGTGGCCCAGTCTCTGCCCTTGAAAAGCTCTTGGTCTCCATGGTGAGTCGGTCTGTTCATGGGGAGAGCAACAGGTAATGAAATCACGATGACGCTGAACTATAAACGTCACCGCTTCAGAGTTGATGCCTGCCTGGCTCACGCTTTTATACCCAGAACCGGCCATAGTGCCTGGCATAGAGTTGGTGCTCAAAGAATATGTTTAGAAACAACCAATAAACACCAGCGCCATGACAGCGGTGAACGTGATAAAGTCTGGGTCTGTCCATCTGCACATTGCTTTTCTCTGGGAGGCATATTGAGATTATTTCCGGACGCAACTATAAATGTGCTCCTTGGTATCCTGAACCCTCCTAGCATAAGATTAAGCAGATAATGGCCAAATCTCTGTTTCTCCGAGCCGATGCAGCCGAACCTACAATCAGCATTTACCCTTTATCAGGAATCATGTATAGAAAGTCCTGTCCCCCAGTATTCCAGACACACACCTGTCCGTGGTCGGAACCCCAAATAAGAAGCAAGGACCATCTCGGGCCAATGGGGACACCCAGGGTTAAGCTGATCATGTTAAGCTGAGACTAGTGTTAGCATTTATCTTTCTCAGAGCAGACCCTGAGCTTTGAGGTAGCCCACATGAAGAAGAGGCAAACAGGGCTGCTTAGAAAACACCCCGTTTTTCACCAGGGAGGCTGCTTTGGAGGCATTCCTAAGTCTTCCCTCTCTGCCCTACATCAGTTTGCAGTGGGGTAAGCCTGATCCTCCGAGGCTGAGGATGTCATGTGCAGCAGCTATTGGTTGCTTTGTGCTGAGTGGCGGACTCTGTGGTTGTTGGAAAGCAGCTCTGAAGCTAGGGAGTGTCTCAGATTGCAAGGACCCTGGTCAGCGTCGCGGGCAGTACACTGCTTCAGATCCGCCCGTGGGAGTCCCACTGACGTTCTGGAAGCCGCGAAGGGTAGACTTCCGACCTGTCACCGGCGGGGATGAACGCTTCCAGGCTGCCCGGTGTGAACAGATTCAAACAGTTTTGGAGGGTGAGTAAAAGGACACAAATCAACTTACAGGAAAAAAAAAAAAAAGAATTCAATTTCTTAAAAACCAAACAACACAAAACCTACCTTACTGTGGGAGAGGCGCCGTGAGATAGTTGCGTTATTTTCCAAAACTCCTGGGGAGAGGTTCAACTGTGCATGTCTGATGTCTTGCCAAACGTTTGGGATTTAATTTTAAGTAATCTGTAGCAGATGCAATCAGCAGCCAGTGCAACTTTGGGTGTTTACTCAGAACACGACTTTTCTCGAAAAGGCAGCTTAGCATTTGAGCCACAGTATGATGGTTAATTATATTTACTGTCACTCAGCTATCATCCAGCATCTTCTGATCTTGGCCTCTGGGAACAGTGTTGGATGTGATGGCGACTAGATAGAGCCCTGAAAATAAGGTCTGTATGCATTTTCTCTCAGACTGTGTGGTCTGTCAGGAGCCCTGTGTGACCAGACAGAGGAGAGGAAAATCTCATGCCCTGTAGTGCACTATTAGAGCATTAGAAAGTACTGAGGCAGCGGTAATCACAAACCATTCAAACGTGTGATACACATTTGTAGACTATTACCGTAATCCTCTGTAATGAGAAGCTCAGCCCCAAGCCAGCCTGATAGTGGACGGCTTCTGGATTTTCAACTTTTGCCTCTTCTCGCAGAATGATAAAATATCTAGGGAAACCATTGCTTCTTTGCAGTTGTCAGAATCTGGGTTCAGAGCAACAAGTAAAGAATTCTTTTCTGAATCGTCGCGTGAGATTCGGGGAGATGTGTGTTGATATTGTATGCTGGTACCAAAGTTAAAACCCCTGAGTGTTTAGGACACAAAAAGGAACGAATGACCCTGAATCTGATTGTCAGGGACTCCTTAAAATATGATGCAGAGCTGGTATAAATTTGTGGGTAAGTTTCCATCTTACGCTAACGTTACTTAATTTTTTTTTTTTTTTTTTTTTGGTATGCTAGGGTTAGTACCCTGCTCGTTAGAAATTGCTTCATTAGATGAATAAATAACAGGCAGTTAGCACACCTAATGCATTTCTGACTGTAGGTAAGCTGCTTTTCTTTCTGTTTGATGCTCTGAGTCATTGAAGAAGGGCCTGGGGTTATAGATGTGCTTTGTCAATTACTTAGTGAGTCATGCTCTCTCTTTATTTGAACTTGTAATGATCAGATAATGGGAGTTTGAAAAGAATGTGAGTAATTTTGAAATTACTTCTTAAGCAAAGCTTTACATTCGACTGGGTAGAACCAAAACAATTTCTTCCCAAATTAAAGCATATGTGGAGCATATAAATGGATATTTCATCTGAGTAAACAAAAGCATATTTAAAACGCTTAAATGATGACACTCTAAGGAGCACCATATGCAGCTTGCACAGCCCTGGGCCGAAGGTCTGACAACCAACCGTGTGGTTCCTGGGATTAGTCTCTTGATCCTGGGTCCTGGGCAGAACTGCTTCTACTGCCCTCCCTTCACTTCCCGTCTATAAAGTGAGTGGTTCCCCCCAGCTCCAAGATTTAATCTGAGCCTATGGAAAACAGATTAGTCTGTGCTCCAAAGTCACCAAATATCTGCCTAGATCTGTCTGAAGAAGTCTGATTAAATGTGTTGAGCCTCATAGCTTTTAGCTGTTAGAGGGCTCCCAGAATGCCTTATTGAAATGATACTCAGACCTGGCTTCCAGACTCTACAGCGTTCTGAGTGACATCAGAGGTAATGGATCAGAGTCATATGGAGATATGTGGATGAACAGTAGGGTAATTTGTATTATCTCTTTCACAGACTAAGCTTCCTTCTAGCCACGAGCCTCCCCAGTGATCTAAATATTTGTTACATACGACACCCCAAAGCTCCAGATGAGCCCCTCAGTAAGCCGTGTGTGGAAAGGCATCCTCTGAGAGAGGAGGGTCTTTCGGATGTGTGGGGCCCACAGACCCCAAACTCACAGCACCGACGCTGGCCCTGTTTGCTGGAAGGAGGCCTCAGGGCGATATAGAGAGACGCCCAGGATTTCACTGGCCAACAGCATAGTCCAGAAAAGGAAGCACATTCTAAATAATCCAAGGGATTCCTTAATTATTTAGGGGTGGGGAATTTAAATGGGTGATGTAATTACTCTGTAGTTTCAACTTTGAATTATTCATTACCTTTTTTATGGTGGTTTTATGCTAATCACTCCAGACTGTTGTTAATAAAACTTGTAAAAATCAGAGAGATTCAAAAGCAGTTTCCAAGTAAGGATTTAAAAGCCTCTTAATAGAGGAGTGGCTGTTGAGTCTCTCATCCAGGTGGCCAAAGTTATTCTGGGGGCTTGGTTACTTCCGAGTCTGTTCCTTCCCGGGGCCCATCTATGGCGCGTCTACAGACAGGGTCAAGATGATGGGTATAGAGTTTCAAAATCTGGACATTGAAGCCTGGCATGAAATAAAACATTACCAAACCACGAATTCGTGCTCATCTAAAACAGCAGCAGTCTTCCCATGATTTGGGTGGCTCCCATGTATTTATATTGTTTTACTGGGGCGCCTGGGTGGCGCAGTCGGTTAAGCGTCCGACTTCAGCCAGGTCACGATCTCGCGGTCCGTGCGTTCGAGCCCCGCGTCAGGCTCTGGGCTGATGGTTCAGAGCCTGGAGCCTGTTTCCGATTCTGTGTCTCCCTCTCTCTCTGCCCCTCCCCCGTTCATGCTCTGTCTCTCTCTGTCCCAAAAATAAATGAAAAATGTTGAAAAAAAAATTTTATATTGTTTTACTGGTAGCAAGTAGAAATAAGAGAGTTTTTTTCCATACAAACTCAGGACCGGTCCACCTGCAGAAGTCAGCAGAGTTTGGAATCAGTGCTTTAGATGGCTTTGCTCTTCAGACTGCATGCCTACAGTAGCCAAATGACTGATTTCAATCCAGCTACTGGATGCTGAGTGATGCCATTTGATTTAACAGATATTTGACAAGAGAAATTTATGTACTAGAAAGGCTGGTCCCAAGTTTCCCACAACCCAAACTTGAATATTTAGGAATCCCAAAACTCATGAAAGACAATGCGATGTAATAGAGTGATAAGCAAGATGCATGATTTTGCCCAAAGTGATCACTTGACTTCCCTTTGTCCTTTTCTTCTCACCTATAAAATTGGGGGGACGTGTGTAAGTCACAACAGCTTGATTCTCTATCCAGGTAGTATAATATAATCTCCCAGAAAGCTTTGTTTAAACTTTGTTTAGACTCCAGTCAAGTCAAAGTCGCAGTGGGTGGGGCCCACAATATCAATAAATGTTTCAAAAGCTCCCCAGGTTATTCTAGCAGGCAGCCAGAATCAAAAACAATTATACCACCTGAAGGTCCTTTCCTGGCTCTAACATTCTATATGTACTACGATTCTAATGATTACTTCTCTCGGTATAAGCACTACATAGTTTATATCGTGGTTAGGGCGGTTCCTCTTCCTGTGCTGGTCATTTCAAGAGATGATGATGTTAAAGTGGGAGAACAAAGGGTACAGAGGACTTAACCCCCCAAAGTGGCTTTTCAGGGTAAGGGCTTTGAATAGCTTTGGTGTGGACAAAGCATCCAATGGCCATCTACATTTTTAATTCCCTAATGAGGTATTTTTGGTCCCAAGAACAGTGAACTCCAGTTTCAAGGGTATAAAATCAGTGAAAATAATACTTAGCCCCCAGATATAAGTTTGTTCATATTGCTGCTGAGGTCTAAGCAGGTGTCAGTGATACAGAGATCATAAGACACGATCCTTGCCTTAATTAGTCTACAGTCTAGTGGAACAAAAGAGAGCGCCTGTGTGGTGTGGGGTATTTAAATCTGCTGTTGGTTGGCCGTGCAATTTTCCAGTCTGAAAAACTTTGCTGATGTATACAGAACTAGAAGCAGGACCCTGCCGCTTTATCATTTCCCCACTTACAGGTGGTTTTTTTGTGGGTGAATATTTCATTATGCTTCCCATCTTTTTGGGGGCACAAAGATGTCTGAGCAGCACACACACCTCCAGACCTATTCCCGCAGGTACTCTGATAGCACAGGGTGTCTATCCTGACGCTCATCACACATGTCTGCATTTAGATATGCAAAGCTACGTTTATACATCTCCAAAAGAGAACAAAATACGGTGGGTTATTTCATAAGTAATGACACAAGTTGAGAACCAAATTAAAACCCTCACTAACCTTTGATTCTTTTTCTGAACCGTTCGAGGCAGCCTTCATTTTGTGATCCCACATCTCTCCGTTCCAGGTTTGCCTCAATATCAAACCCTCAGCGTAGATTTCAGCAGTGTAGACTGGAGAGCAAATGCCCTGGGTATTTGGGTTCTTGTGGCCGCCTTGCCTCTCTGGAGTTGCGTGAACTCAGGCAAGTCCTTTCCTTTCCGTGAACCTTTGTCTCTTCTCTATGATGTGATGAGGCTAGACTGGATTTCTGTAGGTCTCCTCTGAATGCCCTGCAATTCTCCCTGTTTTCTCCAGGTTCTTAGGAAGTAGGAACGGTCATCGTAAAGCTGTTGATGCCAAGAGGCAGGATGGCAGACAGGATGGCAGTTCCTTCTGTTCGAGGGATAATCGAGGGACCAGCCTTGATTACCCTAGTTCAGTAGAAAAGGCCTTGCATTGCAGACAGATCAGAATTTGAATTTGGATTTTTCCGCCACCTATCTGTATAGTGTTAGGCTGGTCTCAGCCTTTCCTCCTCCGTAAGGTGAAGCTGCCCATACTGCCTTATAGTGTTTGGGGGTACAGATGAAACTTGATGATGTCTACACTACAGCATCTGTGAACATACCAGCACATAGTAGGTGCTCCGTTAGTGATGTGTGGGATTACCCCTCAGCGTTGAGGGAGGCTGAGTGCACCACTTGGTAGGGTGTTTGCATCTCCAGCTTGGGGTCTCTGCTTAGTGGGTCCCTAAGGTAGGAGTGGCCCCTTGGTTGCATGGGGGCTTTCCGAAGAAGGAAAATACTGAATCTCAGATGCCCCCGATGGTAGAGCAAATGATGTCATCCCATAGGGTGACATCAGCCAGCTAGCCACCTGCCACCGTCCTCCCGGTGAGGCTGTCCTTGTATTTGAGTCTCTCTCTGTGGTCTGGCTTTCCATCTTCCTGTGTGTCCTTCCGCACAAACCGGATCAACTGCTTTTGGCTCTTGGAGGGAAACAGAGAAACAAATCATAGTGTGAACAGTGATGTTTTTGTCTACGGTTCAAATAGCCAGTGACACTTGGCAGCCAGGCACTTTGACGCCAGGTGGACGTGGCCACACCTCTTTATTTGGCCTTGAATGCTGTCCCTTTGGAGAAAGTCTTGAGTTTCTTTTTAACCAACGCTCAAAAATTATTAATTTGGCTCTTTATTTCACGAACATTAAAAGCTGGAAGTTAGTAAATATTTTATGATCTTAAAGCTCAAATGCACATCGGACTGATACTGAGGGATAAAGAATTGAGGGCAGGGAAAAGGCCTCCTCTTTCCAGAATCGGCAAAATCGATGTAAAGTGGGCTTTCACTAACCTACCAAGGGTGTGACTACCATTGGCTAACTCAGGGTGATGGAACAGAGCTGTGGGACGCTGGCATTGCCCCGGGGAAGGTCTCCAGGTTCGCTAGAGGGTCATGCCTCTTCCCACCTTCCCCGGTTCCCCTGGCTGTCGTTCCTGGGGGAGGTAAAAGGATCTCAGAGTAGCACCGTCCATTCATCCAGTAATGTCAGGACTTCCAAGAAACATACAGCAGCTCTTTCTTCCCAAAAGGGGAGGGGTTCCTGGGCTGGGACGTATTTTTGAAAGTAGACGTCAGTCTTGGAATAAGCAGGCGAGTTTCTGCCTTGTATTTACTGCCGGCGTAGGAAGGGCTTAAGTATGCATTTAGTTCATACCGTGTGATTTTTTTCAGCAGATACATTCAGAAACTCAAGCTGCACTGTTGGTTTTCTTTAAAGATTTTTCCCCCCACCCCTAGTAACCAGAACAGATTCTTTGGGTTTGCTATCGATTAAACGGACGGATAGACCTTTCTGATGGGCTAAAAGAACGGAACTAGGATAAATAGGGTTGATTTTTTTTTCCCCAAAGGTCTAAAAAAGCACATGAATTCACCTCATGTGCTGGCAAGAGCTGTTCCTTCTTAAAGAAAAAGCATCGAGTAGGTTTTTCGTGGAACGGTCTTCCTACAAACTGTCCTCACCAACAAAATCTTGAAGAAGCCTGCATCACCTTGTGTTCGTGTAGCAACTGAGGAAGTTTCTATTATCAGTGATTCTAAAAGAAAATGTGCTGAATGTTTTATAAGGGGAAACATTCATATAGGAGATGTAAATTCTCAAATGATAACCAAAGAGCGATTGATAGGACTGTAGAGAAGCCCAGCGAACAAACTTGTGACCTGGGGAGTCTGTTGGTGCTTCATTATTAGCAGAGTGATTTGCTAAGTGCAGATTCTGTGCTTTGATTGTTGATGCCATTTTCTGCAAATGTTGCCTGCCAAGGCACTGATTGGAGAAGTGAGTATGTGAAATATAAACATGCTTGTAAGATTTTTAAAACATTGCAGTTTTAACATGGTTATTGACATCTTAATGAAGAAAAGGTAGATAATTATCCATGCTAGCGAGTATGTAGAGAACCTCTTTCTCAGGCAGATGGACTTAAGGGTAACCTGAGTGGCTCTTTAATCACCCTATCTCATCTGCCTTATCTGTAAAATAGTGACAAGATTACTTATCCTGTAAGATTTTCTGAGAAATAAATGAATCACAAATGTAATGTGCAAGCAAAGGCCTTTCGCTTTGTAACAAAGGCTGGTTTCTCTTTCCTTTTTCTGTGGGCACTAGCCCATAATTAATATTTAGCTACAGCATGTAGACTAAAGGTGTGTGTGCTAAGTAAATATCCGTTGGATGGAGGATGGATGGATGGATGGATGGATGGATGGATGGATTGAGGGTGGGTGGATGGATGGGTGGGTAGGTGAATTGATGGATGGTTGGATGGTTTATGGATGGGTGTGTGGGTGGATGGATAGGACAGGTGGATGAATGGGTGGATGGGTAGATGGATGGGTGGATGGGTGGATGAAGCTAGCTTAAATCCAGTTTACTATATACATTAAAATTTATGATTGAATATGAATCACTTGGGAATTCATCAAGTCTATTTACTTCAGCCTCATTGCTGATCTTAACGTTACCATAGTATCTGAAAACATCAAAAAAGGTTACCTTTCCCCGGTTGTTTTTGTTCTCGCCTGGCCCTCTTTAGGAATATTTTTTTTTCTCTTTAGGAATATTAACATTGTTAGGTAGTTTGGGTATTAGCCATTATATATAGATGTGATATATGCATTGTTTGTTATTCACCTTTGAACTTAAGATAGCCCTTTGATTTAGGAAGCTGAATATTTCTGCTCTATAATTTATCAGTTAGGGAAAGAAGGCAGGGGAAAAAAAAGCAAGTACTTAACCTAAGCCTTTTAGGGAACAGATGCTGGTAGATCTCTGTCCCTTAATGCTTGATTCTCTTCCTCCTGTCTTCAGCTGCAGGAATGCCGAGAGTAAGGTAAAGAGGACTTACAGGAGACTTTTAGATCAATTCCCCAACCATTTCTTGGCACCATTTCAGGCACTGTATAAGCCCTCCAGGACAAATTTGGGTAGAGATATGAAGAAGGCCCTGGCTGGGCTTGTATTCAGCATAGGAATTTAGCACAAGTAATCAGAGTACCATGTGCAAGGTGCCAGATGGGGAGAGGGATAAAGTGCCCTGGAAACATCGAAACAGGGCACCTGATGTTCTCTGGAAGGCAGGGGGCTTGGAGGAAGACTGCAAAGAGGAGAAACTTCAATTCGATGCTTAAAAATGAGTTTTCAAAAAATCCCCGTGTGGACCAAGCATATACAATGGTGTGATTCAAGGCATCGAAACATGAAATTTTGTGGAGTCTTATGCAGACAAGGATATTGCACTCCAGGTAGTGAGGTAGGTGGCCGAGGTGGAGAATTGGAGGTAGGGTTTGGGGGTGCCTGGGATGGCCTGAGGCCAGGTGTATCCGTGAGCGCAAGGAAGTTGGGAACTATTGAGCTGAGGCACAGGAATTATTTCCAGTGGTAAACCTAGAAGTTCATGCATTTCCTGTTCAGAGTCCTCAGTAAATATGAACTCTTGGAGCTAATTATTCCTGTAAATACGTATACTTAGGTAAGCAAACTGGAGGTTCTTAGGCATTTTTTGCTTTGTGTTGCTGTGGAGGGGCTAACACTATGCAGATGGGTTGCGGGAGTCCATGAGCATGGCCATTTACTTGCAAATTTCAATACCAGATTGAAGATGTTGGAATGATTTTGCTATAAATTAAGCATACATTATACTTTCAGACTCTCTTCAGAGTCTCATACTGAGCATTACCTGTGTGTGCAGAGACATGTGCTGGAAATCTTGGGGGGCAATGGAAGAACCAGGAAAAAACAGCATCCATATGTTCATAAAGTAGATGCCCATGTTACATCCCAGTGTCTATATATTTGTTTGATATTTTGCCCTCTTACCGTCTTCATGGAGAAGCAAGGGTTGGATATTTGTTGGAGTAAAATTGAAATAGAGGGGCTACATTTTGATTGAAGCCTTAAGTAGTGGGTAACATTTTAATAAACAGAAATTTGTTTGAGGGGGATATGAGAAAACACGTGCATGTAGGGGCACAGACAAGACAGCGTAAGCCTTGGAGCAGTGTGGCCGGAACAGAGGCAGCGTGTTCCGTGTTGGCAAGAGGTCAAACAAGTTCGAAATGCAGGGTTGCGACCCGAGTCTGGGAGGTCTTAAACCCTGTGTTCTCACTGCTGGTCACACACAATTGCTGTCTCCCATCATGTGCAAGACAGTCCCCGTGGGGGAGAAATCCTCCACGACTGGAGAAACCAGGATCTGCAGAGGAAGAGAGAGAGAGATGTGTCACCAGACTAACAAGTTAAGTTCCAGCAGGAATACGAAAATTGGAGGAAAGCGACATGAGGTATTTCTGCCTGCTAGACAGGGTAGGACAGATACAGCATCCCAGGGTGCACCTGCTATGTATGTGAGCACCTCGGCAGTATAGATTGTCCTCGAGGGCCAAAGAGAAGCGTAAAGCTGAAGTCTTCCTGCCTCCCAACTGCAATGGATGTACCTACATGTAAAGTAGCAGCTTCTTTTCTGAAGGAAGACCGAGCCCAATTTGAGTTAGCTCTGATCGAGTCTGAGGAAAAGGATTACCCACCAGGGAAGCTGCTTAATCCCAGAGAAAAACTGCCTGTAGTCCCAAGATACTGCTCACCTTGATGAGATTGGATATTTTTTCTTAAATGTTTGTCATTGTGGAACTTAGAAATCCATCCCGTGGCCAGGGGCTGCTAGTGCTGGGGTTGTTGGAAAAAAAACAGTATATCGTTTTCTCCTGATAAAGGCAACTTGTGTATAGTTGTAGGTACGAGGCGAAGAGATGTGGAAATGAGGGTGTCAGTACAATACAAGCGGAGGGTGAAATAAAAGAAATGATCAGAAAACTCAAGATTCAAAGATATGGATCATATGTATAGAATTCTAATTATCTCTTTGAACAGCTTTATTGACAGATAAATACAATACAGCAAACTACCCTTATTGATTTTTTTTAATTATTTGTTTTTGAGAGAGGGAGAGAGTGTGAGTGGGGGAGGGGCAGAGAGCCAAGGAGACAGAGGATCCGGAGCAGAGACCTGAGAGCAGAGACCCCGCTGCAGAGCTCAAATTCACAAGCCATGAGATCAGCCACCCAGGGGCCCCAGACCACCCATATTTAAAGTGTGCAATTTGATACGCTTTGGCAGATGTATACATCCAGAAACCAACCCCACAATCAAGATAGGGAGATAGGGAACACATCGTGGTCCCGAAAAGTTTCCTCGTGTCACTCACTCTGGAGCCCTCCTGCGGAAACCAGAGATCTGCTTTAAGCCACCATGGTCTAGGGTGCATTTCCTAGAACTGTATACACAAGGAGTCCGTGAGTGTGCATTCTTTCATGATCAGGCATCTTTCCTTCGTCCTCTTAGTAGACGTGTACCGCTACTAAATTATGGCTTTGTTTCCACTTCCCGAGTGAGGTATGTTGTTCCGTATCTTTGCATGGATTTGTCATCTGTGTATCTGCCTTGGAGGAGTGTCTGTTCAGATCTCTAGTCCATTTTATTACTGAGGGTTTGCTTTGTTTTCTTATTGTTGAATTCTGAGAGTTCTTTATATATTCTGGATACAAGTCCTTTGAGTAATCTATGACTGGCCAATATTTTCTCCCAAATGGTAGCTTTTCTTTTCATTCCCTTTTGACAGAAGTTTCTCCTCCTGATGATATCCCATTTACCAGTTGGCCCTGTTAGGGATCTTGCTTTTGGCAACGTGTCTAATATAAGGTCACAAAGATTTTCTCCTACCTTTCTTCTAGAAGTCTTATAAGTTTAGGTTTTATGTTTAGACCCTACAGTCCATTTTCAGATGGTTTTTGTATATCATATGTAGTATGGATTAAATTTCTGTGTGTGTGTGTGTGTGTGTGTGTGTGTATATCTGAGGTTTCAACACCATTTGTTAAAACAACTACCCTTTCTCCACAAATATGGCTGTAATGTTAGTATCCTCAGGATAAATAACTTCCAGCATCATCTTTCTTTCATTTTAAAAAAGTTTATTCATTTATTTTGAGAGAGAGAGGGAGTGTGAGTGAGCAAGGGAGGAGCAGAGAGAGAGAGAGAGAGAGAGAGAGAGAGAGAGAGAGAGGATCCCAAGCAGGCTGTGAGCTGTCAGTGCAGAGCATGACGTGGGGTTCGATCTCATGAACTGTGAGATCATGACCTGAGTCAAAACCAAGAGTCAGATGCTTAACCAACTGAGCCACCCAGGAGCCCCCAAATCACACTTTCGACATATGTGAGAAGTGTTCAGTAGCCCCATGAGCAAACTGGGGGAGAATGGAGAAGCTACAGCCAGCTACCAGACCTTTGGTAAACAGCACCAGGCCACACGCTCGGACACTTGTCCGGTGCCCCAAGTTTCACTCTTCACATTGTGAACATGATGCCCGACTGGATTCCTTTTGGGCAAGCTGCGAGAAGATAAGAATAAATGTAAATGAAGCAGAGAAGTGACCACACTACGTTCACCCAGGTGCTGGGTAGTTACGGCTACAGTCATCTCCCTGCCCCTAATCACCGCAGTTCATTGCCCACCTTGCTGCTAGGTGATAGTTCTAAAAGTTAAATTCTATCAAGGCACTCCTTTTTACTTACTAGAAGCCTCCAAGTGGTCCTAGTTGTCTGGAATTCTAGAGGACACCAACACATCTCCGAGATTCCTACTAGTTTTCAGTAGGACCCTGTGCTGCAGTGTGGCTTCTCATCACTGCCTCCGTGGGCCAGGTTCTTTGGGTGGGACGTGTGGCCTTCCTGGTGTGGCTTCTTTCCTTGTGTGTTTGGCAACAGCACCTCACTTTTCAGGACCCTTCCTAGCACGATCAGCCCCTCCCTCCTGACTCTGAGACACTAGCTCAGGTTCCATGTTGGTCACACCAGCCCCAGGAAGCTGGCCTTCCCTGCGGAGCTGTGATGGGGCCTCATCACCCTGAGATCTGCTATTGCCCGTGTGTGGTCTCGCTCGGAATGAGAAGTAACAGGCGCTCATGGAGTGAATGACCAAAAGCTAGTGATTTGTTGTGTTATTCATAGCCATCAGAATTTCTTGGAGGGCCTTTATTTCTCTGTTGAGTGTTGGTTGTTTGAAGATGATTACCTTTGAGCTGTGGAGAGTATCACCTTGCCTGCTTTCCAGGAGCACCTGGGCTCCATGGCCATGAACCAGGTCCCCCAAGGACCTGGGACTTGGGTTAATCCGAAAACACTGTTTTCCTCTCGCCTCTGCCCATCGGGAAGCTGCGGGATGGTGTCACTCTGCCCAGATATGGCCAGACTGCTCTAAGGGGGGTGCCCTGCCCCTCTCCTACTGAATCTAGCCTTCCTTGTCATGAACCACTCCCCTTACTTAAAATTCACCTCATTCCTCATGTAGTCCTGCCCGTTTCTACCTCCATGACTTTTGGCCTGGGAATTCCCTGAGAGTCCAGTAAAATCTGCTTTTTCCTCTTTCATCTTGGGAGAAGTAGGAAAATCCATAGGAATGGGCAAGAACGTGCATGTACCTTTCTGTGCCATCTCTTCCCACCCCAGCCCCGGCTCAGTATGGAATAGCATGGGTAGGTGCAGTGGGGATGGCCAAAGAAACACCTTCCTCCTCCTGACTGGTGCTCAGGTGGCTCCCCGCCCCCGTCAGAATGCCTCAGCAGCAGAGGACAGTCCTGAAGGTGTTCTTGTAAGCAAGAGGTAGCCCAGCAGGGGGCGGGGGGAATGAGCATCCCCTGAAATCCACCTGTTATTGTCTACTTCGGACTCTGTGATGTCATAACAAAGGACAGTTGGAGGTGGTACCTGCTGACCCAATTCAGCCAACTTTATCTATTGACAATGAGGTACTATGACGAAGCCCTTTTGACATATCAATATGGCCATGCCAAGATGCCCATTTGTTCTGAATAAGAATCAATCATGTTCAATTAATATAGATTATGTCACCACGCAGTTAATTTAGAGTGTCATTGCTTTGAGTTCATATCCCGACCTCACGGAGCCCGGTAACATTCACCTTGACGGCCACACCACTGGCACGGGAAGGGGCAGAGAACCTGGTCTGCATCCCCGTCTCGGACCTAGAATTTCATCCCAGCAGAACGGCACGTCCAGCGTATGGCCCCTTCCCCAGAGACGCAAGAGGGTTGAACCACTCTTTCGGAAGAGGTCATCGGCCGGAAGCAAAGCCATTTTGGGTGTTACAGATGGGCTCAGTGCTCCACTGATCCCTCCCACTACAGAGAGCTCGGAATGTGCATCAGACAGGACACCTGTAGGCGTTCCAACTTTTGCCCATCCGAGAGCATGGAGCCCCTGTATGATACACGTCACACTTGCGTGTACATTATGCAGTAGCATTGTTTTGAGCTCTTTCCTGTCCTTATGCACAGGCATGGTGGTTTTGTGGCTTAATGTCATCTTTCACTGTTCTCTCTCACTTGGGCGGAGGGTGGGAGAGTGGGTACGTGGGTCCTCAGTGTAATTTTCACTTCTTGTATTTAAAAATTACTCCAGCTGGCGGTAGTACAAAGATAATCCTCTATCCCGATGGTCACAGGACTTACCGAGGTCATCTGTAGGTATGCAGGCGTCTGGTGTGTTCATGCATCAGTCAGGGATCTGCAGAGAAATAGCACTAGTAGGAGGTGGGTCCGTAGAGAGATGTAGTGTAAGGAATTGCCTCGTCATCGCAGAGGCCTAGGATCTGATCGGCTGGTGAGCTGGCCAGCTGTGTCGTTCCAGTCTGAGGCGGAAAATGTGAGAACATGGCGGAACTGCCAAGCCAAAGGTTTGCAGGCTGGAGCCCCAGGAAGAGTTGATGTTTCCCTTCAAGTCCAAAGGCTGGAAAAGACCAATGTCCCAGCTTGAAGCGGTCAGGCATGGGGAGTCCCCTCGTATTCGTGGGAGGATCACCATTTTTGTTCTGTTCAGGCCTTCAGCTGATTGGATGAGGCCCACCCACATTAGGGCAATCTGATTTACTCAGTTTATTGATTCCAATGTTAACGTCATCCAAAGACACCTTCACAGAAACATCCAGCATAGTGTTTGGCCAGATATCTGGGCACCTCCTAACACGGGTCAAGTTGATACATAAATTTGGCCATCAGCAGAAGATTGTAAGGCTGTTTTCCTTTCCTTTGTTTTGTGACTTAACCGTCACCCTTCCGGCTCAGGAATGAGTCTTGGCATGAGACGGGCTGATGAGTGTGCAATGAGCTGGTAAGGCCCCATATTCCTTTTATTGTCCTGTCCCTCTGAATCCACAGCACCCTTCCCCGAGTCTCCTTGATAAAGCCCCTGATGAACACAACCTCGTTTTCTGTTGGTCGTCATCATGATCCCCCCAAATCCTTGTCTCAGTTTTCTACCCACCTAGCCATTCATTGGTTTGTGGGCAAAACTCTTGTGGGATTTGCCCAAACGTGGGGAAGCCTGTCTAGGGACCCCATCTGGTGTTCATCTGAAGTTTTTGGTGCTGCTGCGTCCTGAGTCAGGACCTCAACTCCCCTCCCCCTCTTCCCTCCCTCCCCCACCGAATTTTGGATCTTCTGCAGGAGCCATTGCTGATTATTGTAGCCTTTTTAGCCCAAAAGACCATACTGGGATTAATTACCCTGGTGTCAGTGTCCTAGTCCACAGGTGCTACCGGAAAGATAGAAATGAAAATCTGTCGTTGTGTTAGGTGCCCCCCCCCCCCCGCCATACATTAATTCACTGGATCTTAACTATCCTGTTAACTAAGCGGGACTCATTTTTGTGATGAACAATTGATCTTGGACAAAGCTAATTGGTAGCTGAGTTCGACTTACCCATTTACTCCACTCATTTACACATCCAGTAGCTGCTTATGAAGAGTGCGGGTATGAGTCTAGCGCTGTGTTAATGACGGAAAAATGAACCTGATGGCACCTCTGCCCGCAGTGGCTTCTTTTGAGAGAGTCCCCTGACAGTGCAGAGCCCATGTGTCACACGGGACCCCCTGCAGTTTAGGGGACCGAGGGAGGTCCCCTCTGACACTGCACTCGGCAGTCACCCGGCGGGGACTTTTCACGTGCCCTTACCCCTCATACACTAGAGAGTCTGGTTTAATCATTCTGGGGGTGTGGCCTGGGCTTTGGGACTTTTGAAGGTTCCCCAGGTGGTTGTGATGGGGAGCTGAGAATAAGAGCCACTGGAGAGGCTGGGCACCTGCGTCTTTAATAACCCCCTGAGCCACCAAGAAGAAGGTCTGAGCACCTTTTGCGGATACGGATGGTAAAGGTCAGTACGCAGAACTACTGAGGCCTTTCTGGGACATCGTGGTCTCAGAAAATTTCAAAACAGGTACAACCCGGTGATTTCCGTGTCAGGAGAACTCTTAAGAGAAAGACATTAGTTCTCGTGAATTAGGTTTCAAGTATTGTATATTTTTTCTCCTGAGTTTTCTTTGGAGGAAATATGAGAGATTAAAAGAAAACCAAAGTGGTGCTTTTTTATTATTTTAGTGCCTGGGAAAACAGTAGGTTGCAAAATGTGTCACCCGTGGAGCATTAATCCTGCCTTGTTGGCAGCTGTGGAGCTCTGAGTTTAAAAATGCTCTCCAGGGCACGTGTGGGGCTTAGTCGGTTGAGTGTCCAACTCTTGATTTTGGTTCTGGTCATGATCTTACCGTTTGTGGGTTCGAGCCCCGAATCAGGTTCTGCACTGACCACGTGGGGCCTGCTTGGGATTCTCTGTGTCCCTCTCTCTCTGCCCCTACCCACCCTCAAAATAAATTAATAAACTTAAAAAAAAAAGTTGTTTTTTTTTTTTTTAATGCTATCCAAGGAAGCAAAACTGCCTAATCTCCTTTGGATGGTCCTCAGTATAAAATATTTGCAGCAGTCTCTTCAGAATTGGCTTCCATTTTCTAAAAAACAAAACAAAAAAAAATTGTGACTTCCCCTTCCCTCAACAAAGGGCATCCCTTCTGACATCGATGAAGGACACGACACTTAGGGAGCAGTCCCCCAGCTCCAGTTGGGTGCTCCGATGTGTCTGATGTGTCATAATCAGCAGAAGAAGGAACAACTTCAGCTGTGGTTACAGATAATGGGGAAAGGATTTTCATTTTTAAAATGGATTTTTCCAGGTACTCAAAGTTAGCGGAAGGCTAGTCTAGGCTCATGCCTACCTGAAACAACAGTGCAGCTGGGACCTCGTCCACACTTACACTCTGACAACCCTCCAAGCTCTCATCCGGGATGCTCGTGAACCAGAAGGCATTGGAAGAGCAGGTTGACATGGGGACCATCGCAGCTGGCTTCATGCGATGGCTGTTAATCATCCCTGTCCTCTCGAGACTGTGTGCAGACAGATCAACAGCTAAGGGTGACTTTGGAATAGTGATTAGTAAACCCACGTGCTGTGATCCTGTTCAACAGGGAAAGTATAAACTATGTAATTGGAACTGCATAGACTTGAAAAGAGCTTTTTTTGAGTTTAACTAATTAATTTTGGTTTTTGAGAGAGGGAGAGAGAGAGAATTCCAACCAGGCTCCAGGGTATCAGCACAGAGCCCAACATGGGGCTTGAACCCATGAACTGTGAGATCATGACCTGAGCCGAAATCAAGAGTCCGATGCCTTAACTGACTGAGCCACCCAGGTGCCCCTCAGTAAGGATTTTTGGTTTTTGGTTTTTTTTCTTTTTTTTTTTAATTTTTTAATTTAAAAAAATTTTAATTTAAAAAAAATTTTAAACTTTTGTTCATATTTTGAGAGACAGAGAATGCGTGGGGGAGGGACGGAGACAGAGGGAGACCCCGAATCCAAAGAAGGCTCCAGGCTCTGAGCTGTCAGCACAGAGCCCGACACGGGGCTCGAACTCATAGACCATGAGATCATGACCTGAGCTGAAGTCGGACGCTTCAGTGACTGAGCCACCCAGGCACCCCTTTATTTTTTTTTAAGTTTATTTATTTTTGAGAGAGAGAGAGAGAAGGAGGGAGGGAGGTGGGGGAGGGGCAGAGAGAGAGGGAGACAGAATCTGAAGCAGGCTCCAGGCTCTGAGCTGACCTCAGAGAGCCCAATGCGGGGCTCCAACTCACAAGCTGTGAGATCACGACCTGAGCTGAAGCCGGTCACTTAACAAACTCAGCCCCAGGGCACTCCGAAAAGAGCTTTTAAAATAAGAACAAATCTAAATTCATGTCCCAGCACCACCTGTTAACTTTGAGGCTAAAGCTCTTGACTTAAATTTCCTGATCTGTTTTTGTTTCAATACTTGTAATAGCCCTCACATCACAGAGTTGCAGTACACGTTGAGGCAAGCCGTATCACACGGCTGCTAGAGACCTTTTTTGTCTTTAACTGTCACCTTGACCTTCACTGTAGTTAGCATTGCCTGAACCTGGAGGCCAGGACTAGATCCGTTGGCCCAGTTTGGGGGGTTTAAATACACTAATGGCTTGGAGATCCTAAAGCACCAGGCGTGGTGTGCAGGCATTTTGCAGACCCCTGCCGTGCCCCACGGGTGCCCCCGGCCCCTGGGGTGGTGCCGCTGCCCTGGAGAGTTTGCATTCGGTGTGGACAGCATCACCACCCACAGAGTTGTTGGAGGAGAGAGAACCATAACGGACGCTGGGCCGAAGTCCTGCGGTTCTGGGTCATGCACTTGGAAGCGGCCAAGAGAGCAGGTGGCAAATGTCCTCACTGCACGCACAAAGGTGAGCGGATGGCGGCACTCGCTGGCTGGTGGTGACCGGGACGCGGCGTCCGTGGGCATCCCCTCATCACGCCGCATACCTTAGGCTAAGTCATGTTCTGTGTCAGTTACATGTCAGTAACGCGGGGAAACGGTGTTTTGATAACGTAGTGCTGTGGGGCCATCGGGGAAAGAAATCATGACAGCTAAGTCTTTTCGTGAGCACGTTCACATATTTCCATGGAAGTGCAAACATTTTTACTGCGTTCCCATCAGCCTCCACTCGCTGCCCACTCCCTGCCTCCCCGTTGAGCCTGAGTCACCCCCTGGGTGGGTCTCTCCCCTGGGAGAGGGGTTGTCCCCCGGGACCTGGTCAGTCTCCGTGTGGACTCTTGTGATGTCCCCACACCCATGCCCCTGCCCCCGACTGGAATCCCCTAGAAAGCAGATGATAGGTCTCATTCTACCCCTGTGTCCCAGAGTTTAGCTCAGCATCTGGGCTACATTTAGGCTTTTGATTTATCCACAGATATCAACTAATACACGCACATGCCCAGCACACACGTACACACAGAGCACGATTATTTTTTTCCTGCTGTGGACACAGGTCGTGGTTTTTACTTTAGCCGCACATCGTGGAGCTTAGGGATAAGGGTATTAATGTCAGACAAGCCTGGGCTGGAGTTCTGATTTTCCCGTTCACTAGCTGATGGCCCTGACTGAATTACTTAAGTTTTTTTCTCCAGAAAATAGCAGTAATAATAATTATAACCTTAATAGTTCATTCACAGGAGAGTTATTAAAAGCATTAGATTTGGAAATGAGGTAAGGTTAGCTCATGTACAGTATGGTACATTTGCAGGTAGCATTCAGGGCGTGGGATTTTGCTGTTTTAATATTAGGTAGTGGAATATGGGCATAATTGTTAGGAAAAATGAGGCCCCAAATGCCATCACTGAAGGAGCAGTTTCCTCCACACAGCGTGGGCAGGACCAGCATCCAGAGTTGAGGCCGTGTTAAGGTGGGCCTGGCCCTCAGAGGTCATTCCTTGCCTTCCTGGCCCCTGGTCAGAAGCTGGTCAGGACGTGTGGACTGGGCTCTATGGAGCAGTCACATTGCTGTCCCTGTCCCCGGCATTTGCAAAGACCACAGTGGGGACGAGGAGTTACAAGGACAGATGAAGTCAGGTGAGGAACAGAACTGATGGGTTCAAGGACGTCCGAGCACCGTGCGTGGGTGTGGGTGCGGGAGGGCCGAGCAGGGCCAGTGGGAAAGAGCAGGGATTGAGCGTGCTCAGAAACAACGTGGCACCAGGGGCACCCTGGGGGCTCAGTCGGTTAAGCCTCTGACTTCGACTCAGGTCATGATCTCGCGGTCTGTGAGTTCGAGCCCCGCGTCGGGCTCTGTGCTGACAGCTCGGAGTCTGGAGCCTGCTTTGGATTCTGTGTCTCCCTCTCTCTCTGCCCCTCCGTGAATTGTGCGCGCTCTCTCTCTCTCTCTCTCTCTCTCTCTCTCAAAAATAAATAATAAACATTTAAAAAAAGCACAACGTGGCACTGGGCATGGGCCACTGGCCTCTGATCGTGGGGGCAGGGAGGCCAGTCTCTGCTCAGGCTGCCGCCCCCCACCTGTGACCGCGTGGACCTGTTCCACCTTCTCAGTCAGCTGCCCTGCACTCTCCTGTATTTAAGGGAACAGAGGCCGTGGTAGCTACCATGGCGGGGTCTCAGGAGTGGCGCGGTGGATAGTGGATGGCAAGGCCTGATGGGATAGAAGGCTCCAGACACTGCTGCTGTTGTTGTGAGTTAGCTTGTGTTGTTGGAACTGCTGGTGTGTTCGGGGGACATGTTCCTGGCCCTTCTGGAGCCTGGATCGCCCAGAACGAGCCCTGGAAGGATGTTCATTTCATGTAATGACCCCGTGTCTTCTTTAACTGTGCATCTGGGACTCCCTCTGTGTGCATTTACCTGTCTCATCAGCCCACAGGGTGTGTCTGACATCCGGGAACAGCGGTGACATGATCAGAGTCAGGCGTGGGAGTCTTGGGCGTCTTCACCCTCTACAGCCCAGTCTGTGGATAAAATGCCCCTGGAAGGTTAAATGCAGAGGTGTTTAATTGGGTAAAGACACATTATCCAGCAACAAATTGCTTCCACGGTGCGTGCGTCTCCTTGACGGGACTTGTGGGAAAGAGGCGTATTTCTCACTCGAAATCCTTGCTTGTTGGCAAGGAATGGGGGGCATTTCAACCTTGCCCAGAGTGACACGGAGAAGGATTAATTGCTCAGTGACCTCCGGGTGCTTTAATGTAAGGAGAGTTCATTCTCACCATTAGCCTCCCTTCCCTGGTGTGAACATATGACAAACCCTGATGAGTCTTGTTTGAAGGGATGCTGCTCCGACGTGGGGGCACTGATTTCTGTGGACAGACGGAAACCACATGGCTGTTGACACCCCGTGGCAGGTCATTGTCAAGGTTAAGTCGGGGGGGGGGGAGTGTGTTTCCTTTCTGTGACGTGATTGATTTTGTAGGAGAGCTTGGTGTGGAAGCAGCAGCGAGCCAGGACTCTACTTTTTCTTCTGCTGCTGACTGGCTGGTGACCTTGTGCCTCTGCGTGTACGTGTGTGCACAGGCATGCGTATGTGTGCATGTGGGTACATGTGCATTTGTACAATTTTTTTAAACATTTATTTATTTTTGAGAGAGAGACACAGCATGAGCAGGGGAGGTGCAGAGAGAGAGGGAGACACAGAATCTGAAGCAGGCTCCAGGCTCTGAGCTGTCAGCACAGAGCCCGACGCGGAGCTCAAACTCACGAACAGTGAGATCATGACCTGAGCCGAGGTCAGGCGCTTAACCGACTGAGCCCCCCAGGTGCTCCAGTACATATGCATTTATGTGTGTAGAGTCATTCCCTGGAATTCTTCATATGTGTGTGTCCATGTATACATAAACACATACACACACACAGACTGAATATGTCTGAATAACTCTTTCCTGTGCTGAACTACATTCTGTCTGGCATCAGACAGGAACCAGATTATGGCTTAGATCATGTGCCTGTTCTAATATTTACATCTTAATAAGTGCACTTTTTTGGTGCCACCTTGAGGTAGCACTTGGTCCTTTATTAATCATCACTGATGCTCTTTTCTCCAAGTGTTTATTCTTCCCTTGTTAAGAACAGGCTCAATGGGGTTTTGTCCTTTTCAGTTAATTGAGCTTTTTTAAACATTTTTTTTAATGTTTACTTATTTTTGAGAGAGAGAGAGAGAGAGAGCGCATGAGCAGGGGAGGGGCAGAGAGAGAGGGAGACACAGAATCTGAAGCAGGCTCCAGGCTCCAAGCTGTCAGCACAGAGCCTGACATGGGACTCGAACTCATGAGCTGTGAGATCATGACCTGAGCCAGAGTTGGGCACTGAAGCAACTCAGCCGCCCAGGCGCCCCGTTAACTGAGCTTTTTATCTTGACGTGACTATAGGTTCGCATGCACTCGTAGGAAATAATCCAGAAAGATCTCCTGTGCTCCTCAGCCACTTTCCCCCAGTGGGACCATCTTGTAGAACCACAGCATGATGCCACCAGCGGGACGTTGACAGGTGACACAGGACATTGCCATCCCTAAAAGGAGGGCTCCTGTTACTCCTGTAGCCACACCCACTCCCTCCGCACCCTTCCTGAGCCCCACACCCACTAATCTGTTCTCGGCTCCTATCTGTCTTTGATTTCAAGAACGTCACATAAATGGGACCACACTCTACGTATGTAACCTTTTGGGATTGGCCTCCTGCACTCAGCACATTTCTCTGGGGAGTGTTCGTATATACTCACGTGGTTCCGTGTCAAAAGACTCCAGAGTCTCTGAAATCCTAGAGTCAGCGTCCAGGGACGTCGGAGCCGTAGGGGACCCCTTGTGGACTATCGGAGGCTCAGAGGTCTTGCGTCATGGAGAGGTTCCTTACAGCCGAGTCCCGACCTCTTTTATTTTGCCAAAACCGGAAGCAGAAGAAGAGGCGTAAAGATGCCCCGTGATTGCTACCCCCACAGCGTACCTCCAAACTTCATGGTCACCAGAGCCACCGTGGTCTCTGTGCACAGCGTGCAGGAGCCGGGGATGCTGTCACCTGGACATCCTGGGCCTTAACAGCTTACAACGTGACCTTTTAACATACGTTAGAAACTTTCCAAATTGTGTGAAGTGATGTGACCAAGTTGATTGAGCTCTTCGAGATCAGCTCTGGTCCTCACATGCTCCGCGGTCCCGCCGGTCCCTCTGAACAATAATAGGTTTCATAGAGTGAACTATTCTTCCAGTTCATTCTGGTGCATCCATGTGTCAGAAACCACTGAAGTGCCCCGGCAAAGTGCACATGATAGGGTCTTACTTTGGAGTGATGGAAAGGTTTTGGCGACAGATCGGGGTGGCGGTTGTGCAACATTGTGAATGTACTGAGACTGAATCATTCCCTGTGAAGCGGGTAGTTTTGTGATCTGTGAATTCCACTTGTATAGATTATTCTTCTAAACGTATATGACGTCCTTCGGAGAAGTTCCCAGTCTTGTCCGAGACATGGGGAGTGGATAGAGCGTTCTTGAATGCATCCAAGCAGGAGCTCAGAGGAGCCTTCCCTTAGGAGGGAAAACAGGCCCAGAGATACTCCTCTCGACGTCTGCTCCTTGAAATGGCCTATAATTAGACACTCCGAGAAGGGAGTTTTGTATACTCAGACTGGAAGAATTTTATGGGGGAAATATCACGATGAAAATGTGAAGTACGTTGTTGGCAAAGCAACATTAACACACCCACGTGGTGCACATGTCGAGCTCCAGTGACTGGAGCTTTCAGATCCCGGGGCCTAATCAGGCAGCCCCGGGAATCATTGTGACTGTGAAAACCTAATCATGCGCATTTCCTGGCATCCTGAATTTGCAAGTGTAATGTCATTTGTTTCTATGTAGTAAGAGGGTACAGCATTTGGAGGATGTGGATTTTTTATAGCGTATTTATCAATTTGCATGATTTTGAAAAAACAATATATAGCATTAACACCAAATGTACACAAATGTCTCCTTTATGTCAATGCCGCTGAATCGGACCAGTTTCCCTGCTTGATTCTCTATAGCCTTTTCACAGTTAGATCCAGACACAGGAGGGTAAAAAGGCATCATCTCCTAGTGCTGGCTTGCTGCATTTATGCTCCGGAGAGCAGAACCCCAAAACTCTGGATCACAGCCCTTGGATTGTGTTGATCCAAGCCCTTGGATAGTTGATCAGGTGCAGCAGGAGCAAAGAAGACTTTTCCTCTAACTACAAGACAAGTTTGTTTTCAAACAAACCAAGAGGCGTGTATAGAGTTAAGACCCAGAATAGAATTTCTGGAACAAACTCTTATGTTATTTATTTTCTTACTAAAAAAAATTTGTTTTTAATGTTGATTTTTTTAAAAAAAATTTTTTTTTCAACGTTTATTTATTTTTGGGACAGAGAGAGACAGAGCATGAACGGGCGAGGGGCAGAGAGAGAGGGAGACACAGAATCGGAAACAGGCTCCAGGCTCTGTGCCATCAGCCCAGAGCCCGACGCGGGGCTCGAACTCCCGGACCGCGAGATCGTGACCTGGCTGAAGTCGGATGCTTAACCGACTGCGCCACCCAGGCGCCCCTAATGTTGATTTATTTTTGAGAGAGAGACAGAATGCGAGTGGGGGAGGAGCAGAGAGAGAGGAAAACACAGAATCCGAAGCAGGCTCCAGGCTCCGAGCTGTCAGCACGGAGCCCGATGCAGGGCTTGAACCCGCAAACTGCGAGATCAAGACCTGAGCCAAAGTCAGACGCTTAAGTGAGCCACCCAGGGGCCCGCAAAACTCTCATTTTATAAATGAAGAAACAGAACCCAGAGAATCTGTCTCTGAATAGGAAGTTGTGGAGAAAATATACTTTTGTAAAAGTAGTATCTATTTTTAAGAACATTTGTGTTCCTGGTTTTTACATGTAATTTAATTCTTCTAATTACAAATTATTTTTATTCTTTTTTTTAAAGTTTATTTATTTTGAGAGAGAGAGCACACAAACCGAGAAGGGTCAGAGAGAGAGAGGAGCAGAGAGAGAGGGAGACAGAGAATTCCCAGCAGGCTCCACACTGTCAGCTCAGAGCCCGACGCGGGGCTTGAACCCACAAACCGTGAGATCGTGACCTGAGCTGAAATCAAGAGTCGGATGCTTAACTGACTGAACCACCCAGGTGCCCCACGAATTATTTTTGTTTTTTATTACCGGAGCATGACAGAAAGCAGGCATTGGCAATCGTTCATTACTTAAGAGAAAAATCATCAACCTCCATAAGTTCGTTACGAACACATCAAAGCCGCAGTTTTTGGCAGCTACTTGGAGAGAAAAGAGGCTCTTAGTACATGTGGTCTCAGAATATCAAAAACTTTTACTACTGGAGCACCTCATAGCATTTGCAGGGATCCAGAAACGGGGGCAGAAAACTTATTATTTAGGTAAGAGGTGGCTGGAGAAAGTGAATCATTTTCCTGGGCAAGAATAGAGCTGAACTCTGCTCACTACAATTGCCAACCTCACTGCATTTTTTTTCCCTGTCCATTATTTGAAAAGCCCCAGATAAGGAAAGATACCCAGGGCTTTGCTGTATCCAGATAGCCCCGGCTGATTCACCCATTCTGGAAGGTGCAATGTGCTATTTGTCACTGCTCTCCTTGTATTCTACTCTGCCCAACATAATAAATATTAAGCAAGTGCTGTGTACTTACATAATTTGCAGAATTGATCGGCTGACTTAAAAGCTTGATTCCCCAACAACAGAAAATGGAGTGCTTTGTGCAGAGGTTAAACGCACAGTTTAATTGGCAATTGTGCATTAGAAACCTATTGTAAAATGATCACAGTTTGAGGGGATGCTCCAGATAGCACAGTCAGGGAAATAAGTCTTCGTTTTTGGCCATTAAAAAAAAAATCAGGTCTTGGAATTGAAGTGAAAACATGGGGCCGCCTCAGACTGGATAACCGTCTCCCAGAAGGTGATGTTGTTCCTCCTACACTCTACCTCCTAACTCAGAATTTAGAACATGCTAGTTACGAGGTATTAAAGATTCTTTCCTTGTCTAAATAATTTGACCACATCTCACCAACTGTCACATCTCAGAAAGCTGCACAGAACACATACACAGTCTTCGATGTGCTGGGTATTTACCATTTAAATGAAAGGAGGGGCGCCTGGGGGGCTCAGTTGGTTAAGCGTCCAACTTCGGCTCGGGTCATGATCTCGCGGTTCACGGGTTCAAGCCCTGCGTCAGGATCTGTGCTGACAGCTCGGAGCCAGGAGCCTGCTTTGGATTCTGTGTTTCCCTCTCTCTCTCTGCCCCTCCCCCACTCACGCTCTGTCTACCCTTTCTCTCAAAAATAAATAAACATTAAAAAAAAATAAATGAAAGGAAATAAATAGAAATCTAGGGAAGTCTGATGAAGTTCATTTGGACTGAGGAAGAGTGTTTTGCAACAGTGATTTCCCAAAACTATTTAAGAGCATGCCTAGCAGGAAATCACACCGCTTGTCACATTCCTTCCCTTGGAAAGTAAAGGAAGCGTCTGTCTTGGGTTCAAGTGCAGACAGGGATGGGGAGGGCAGTGAGAAGAGGTGGGGGATAACCTGGTCCCCAGAGAGAGCTGTTAGATGTTGCAGATGTGCCCCATCTCACACAGAAGTTGTCCCAGTAGTATGTGTGCTCGTTTCTCCCGGTCCTGCCCACCAGAACATTTTTTCCCTCTTCGCCTTCCCCACCCCCCAAGGCTGCCTACGTTTACAAAGCCCGCCCCAGGCTCCTGTCCAAGGATTTCTGATCTGCAAGGATGTAACCTTGGTTGGTGTCTTTTGGTGGTTTTCCTTTCTGTCTCTGATTCTCATCCGAGAGTTTATAAAACGAGTGGTGGTATTTCTCCTGGAAGTTCAAATCCCCTAGTAATTGTAGGTACTGCAAGCAAGTTGAACTTGAAACCAGGAAACCCTTCTTCGGATCTCGTTGCAGAGGATGGAGCGATATGGAGCGTACTTAATTTTCCATCCTCATAAAACAATCCCATAAGTATAGAGAAGCCCAGCTGTAAGCTATCATGAATTATGATCATCGTTTCTTACTGCGGGTTCGGAAGGGGCGCCTTGCTCCTCGCCTGCTGTAGGAGGCGGCTCAGGAGGCCACAGTGCACATCAGTCATCATTGTGATGCTAATGGTTGCCGTAGGTTCCGGAATGGAAATATTAAAATTGCATTTCTCCTTTCTCTCTTGCCCAAGGGAGGGATGGGGACAGTCAAATAGCATTGACCTTTGGCCGTTGATGGAAAACGTTAGCAGATGTGCATTTAGACCTCAGTGCGCGCGTCTCTGCTGCAGGAGGGCCCGAGGAGGCGGTCGAGGGCTGTCCACAACAACCTCCATCTTCAAACTGGACTCTCCCGTGTAGTGGGGAAAACCTCATAGCAAGACCCGTTATTCCCAATTTGGAGCCAGAGGATGATGAATCTAACAGACCAATAGTTGCTTCTCAGCAAGCGTCCTTCCTGTAACCTTCCAGCTCCCCAGCGCTGGTGGAAGAAAGGTCCCTAACAGGGATCAGCCTCCAGAAGGGGGGGACACTAAGGGATGCCCCCCAGGCCCTGCCATCCAGGACAGACCCTGCAGGTACCTGCGGTGGGCGTTGCATCCTGGGGTCCTTCAGGGTCTTCCTGGAGCAAACCTACCGTAGCCAGTGGCCTGTCGCAGAGCCTGAAAGTCTGTCTTCCGTCCCTCTGCTAATGAAGAGCCCGATCCCTGGAGCCAGTTTGCAGAGTTGAGTTCTGGCCTGACTTCTTAATAACTGGATGATTTAGAGCAAAATGTAAAATGCTGATCACGGTAGCACCTGCCTCACAATGGCGTTGGGAGGCTAGTATGAGTTAATGCCTGTAAGGAACTTAAGACAGTGCCTGGCCTGTCACAAGCACGCAATAAAGTTAGTTATTTGTATACGTGACCTCCGCATGCTGTCTGGGCAACCGGGAAGCATAGCAAACAGCCCACCGGAGTTAATTCCATCCCCTCCAGACGCCGGGACTAGCGCTGTGGCTGTGGGGAGGGCCTTGGGATGGGGCAGGGTGAGAGGCCTGAAGGCCAGGGCTCTGTGAAGGGAGGCCGGGCTGGGTGGTGGCAGAAGGGCCACCCCAAGTGCCTGGGAAGAGCAAGACTGTGGGGGTTCCGCAGCAACTGCACACGGAGAGAGGTGGACGCAGGTGCAGTCCAGGCTCCGCCCAGAGCACTCGCTGGAGACGGAGGTTTATTTTCTCGTTTTCCAGACCAGCAGGCGCGAGTGTCTCCCGGCTAGTAAGTCGTGGAGCCGGGATCTGAAGCAGGCTTTGGGCAAACCCAGACTCACCTCCGTCTCAGCTGAGTCCTCCCCGCTGTCGTAGGCGGTCCGATCAGATCCAGGAGAGCCCTGTCCTCCCCGGGAAGCCAGGTGCCCCCCCCCCCACCCCCTCCACGGCCACAGAGCCGGCTTCCTTCCCCAGAGGGGCTGTCGCTGCGTCTCCAGAACCGCACTGGCCCTGGTGCGTGGCGGGAGAAGGGAACCTACCACAAACAGACCGGACCCTACGTGACGAGGAACAGGCCGCTAGCATTTCACGGCCGGGTGGGGAACGTCACACCTGTCGCCACCACATTCTTCCTGGCCCACTCGCTTGGGAAGTGAGTGGAGGGCAAGGTGCCCCCGCTGGGGTGACGCTGGGCTCAGCCAAAGCGTGAAAAACCTGCTCCACAAGAACGAGTTGTGGACGTGCAGCGCTTTCGAGGACTTCTCCAGAATCTAGGGAAAGGAGTGTATCTGTGGTTTTCTTTCAGGCTCTAACACGGGTAGCTCCAGGGCCTGACATTCATCCTCATCCTCGCCTCCGCCAATAGGTGGCTTTGGTCCGCTGTAGCCAGGGGCCTCTCCACGATCATGGTCGCCCCGTCTCTTGCACATGCAGCCTCCCTTGTCTCCCTCTGTGTTTGGAGATGCCCGAGCCCAGAAACTGCCCCCCACCCCACCGCCTGTGGAGGGTGGAGGCAGCCTTGCCCTGAGGCCTTTCTGCTGGAACAACCCCCGCATTTATGAATCTATGTGTGGCTCACAGGGAAGGGCACCCTGTGCCCTGCGTTTCCAGTTAGTGTCCATCAGTTGCACTTGGGGACATGAGACTGGACCGTCCCCGCTGGCCGATACCCACACCCTCCTCTCTGGTCTGAACCATGTGTCGGCGTCATTGGAGTGGGCCAGTGTGGCCCTTCGGGCACTCTGGGGACACAGTGCAATGAGGAACAGATACTGTGGGCTGATCCATACACGCGCAGACGGAGAAAACCCAAGGCAGAGGTGGGGGAAGGCCTCAGCGTTGCCGTGATGGGCTGCCTCTTCAGAGGGAACAGTTCTCTTCCCTTCTCTCAGACAAGCGGGATGAGCAAACTAGAAGGCGGTCTTTGAGGGCTGTTGACTCCCTCCTTTCCCCCAGACTAAATTGTGCCTCTAAGTGGCAGCTCTTAGCAGGCGGGAAACCCCCAAGGACAGGTGGCTGGAAACGCTGGAGGCTTTGCAGGCACAACCGCTAATGAGGAACAAAGTCACTAGTTATTTGAAATGGTTGACACAGCCCCAGAAGCTATTAGCACACCGAACACATTTCAAATGTGTGTTTAGGTTCTAAATGACAGGGATTTCGAGACCAAAGGCCCGCTGAAAATTCCAGCAGCCCAATTTATCCACCAAAGCATTCAGCCGGCATGTATTTTCCATCAGACTGTTTGAAATGGAGATTGGGGAATGTAGGGCCTCCAGAAAAAGACTTCCAGGGCTCTGGGTGCCCGTGACCTCCGAGGACTTTCGCGGAGACCAGTAGCCAGGCCCAGCCCGGCACCTGGCGCACCGCAGGGGCTCACCGGAGTGTGAACCGAAAGAAGCATGAATAACTGAACGCACAAATGGCCACTTTGATGTGTGGACGAGAGTACGGGCTTTGAGCCAGACACACCCAGGTTCAGGTGCCATCCGTTAGCCCGTTCCTTCAACTTCCCGAGTCTCCCTTTGCCTGTCTGTGAACGAGGAATGAAATAGGCATCTCGTAGTGTTGCTGTGAGGCTCAGATGAGCCGTTTCATGGTATACAGAAGCCGCTAAATAAATGTTAGGCCCGTTAGTGGCCTTTCCATCTGAGGTGGGCGGAATGGAGTGCACCTGTAGACATTAGAGAATGGGATCAGAGGCTGGACCAAACGGAACGCTACCACCCGAGGTCCCTTCCCTGAGGTCTGTTCTCCACTGCAAGGTCTTGTCTGCCCGACAGGCTGATAGCGGTTGGAGAGCAGTGGCCCTTCCTAAAGTGTGGTCCGCGACCAGCACCCTGCTACGTCTGGGAGCCTCTTCGAAATACAGCCCCTCATCTCCCACCCCAGGCAAGCTGAATCAGAAGCCACATTTTAACAAGATCCCCGATGACTCATTTGCACTTTGAAAGGAAACGCCGGCCTAAAGCACCTCCACCATCCCTGGTTTACAGGGTTCATTTATTGATGAAGTCCCCACAGCTGAGCCGAGTGGTGGGGGGAGGCACTCGCTGAGATTTTTCCGATAGGAGATTGGACTGTTCCAACCAGCCACCAGACGATAAGACAGATCGAGCTAGTACTACCTTCCTCCTGCTTTTTTGAAGGGGCAGGAGAGGGACTGGTCATGGGCCAGTAAATAGATACATTTCCTGGGCCCTCTTCTTTCCTCCCCCTGCCAGAAACGACAGCAGTTGTGAGGTCCCGTAAGGACCAGTTAGTGGCCAGTCTGTTTCTGAGAAGACAAGGCTGATTGGCACCAGGGGCCACCCCCACACCCCCAGGAGCCATCAGGGGCCTGGCTAACTCCGTGGGGAGGAGAACGCAAGAAAGTAAAAGCTCTCAGACACAAGGGGAAGGGTGAGTGTCGGGATTCATCCTCAGGAGCCGCTAGACCTCATGCGCCCACAGCTCTTACTGTAGAGTCCCTACAAAGTCTCTTTCTGGAAGAGCCGTGGAATACATTTCGTATTTGAAAATGTAGAGCCAAGTCTGTTGCCATATAAAAGTCACAAGATAGGGTTTTAGGACGTCCGAGGTGGCAGAGGGCCCGTTTTCAGAGATAGGTCACCCTTGGTCCAAGGAGCCACACAGAGGCTGCGGGACTCCCAGCTTTGGGGCGGGATCAAGGAGAAGAACCCCGGGTGAAGGGCACAGAGACTCTTGCAGATCCATTTTCATCCAGAAAAGGAAGCGGCGGGGGTGGGGGAGGGGGCGATCCTTTGATTTCAATTACGGAACATTCTGTAGTAGTTCTTTCTCCCCACCCAGCGAACCAGCACCAGATGCCCGCAGGTGCCAGCCCCACGAGGACAGCGTGCCCTCGTTCTCACAGACCTGTTCTGGGTGCTGCCGTATCCGGGCAACGTGGACTTGGAGGCTGCCTTGGTTGTTTAGCGCCGCTCACGTGTTTGTGTTACTGCTGTTTCTGCCAAAGAACAAACTTCACACATGCGTTAAGGCTCCACGCTTCAGCGACATCCAATCTGACTTAGAGACTTAACCACGGCAGTGAAAACACTCCCTGAAAGAGAAAAAGGGAACAGGTCCAAGGAAACAGTGGAACATCTATGAGATCCATACTAATTCTGATCGGATGGCCCGCGTTTAGGCAGTTTCTCTTCCCACAAAAGGGGAACTGAAGCCCTTACCATGTCCAGGCTTTTTTTTTTTGGGGGGGGGGGAGTCAGTCTCAGACTCCATTGTTGGCCCCCATCAAGGTTGAAACACAAGCCTCCACCTTAAAGAAAGGGAACTAAAAAAGAAAAAAGAAAACCTGAAATTACCATTTGGTAAATACTCCATTTAGACACTTTCTGGAAAAGCGCAGACCTAAAGAGGGAGAGGAGGGTGTGGTCGTCCATAAGACCAGCCCCTGGTTTGGGGGTTGGCACCTGTTATCCTCAGCTCATTGATTTCAGTGATTTCATCCAACGAACACGTTGGGCTCTGAAGCTGTGGGGAGCACGTTTAAGTAAGACTTGCTAAGAATTTGATGACACCAACCCCCGACCCCCCCACAAATACAGGAAAGATGGAATAGGATGGACGACAAACTCAAATTTCAAGCATTAAAAGATTTTGTCAACTGGAAATAGTGTGTCTCTGAAATGTTAATGTTTACATGAGGCAGTAACATTAAGTTGATGAATACTAGAATTATACTATTTTTTCAGGAAATTACATTTAGAAAATTATATTTTCCTTTTTTAAAAACAGATTTTACTTAAAAAAATTGTTTTTATATCTCTTTATTTATTTTGAGAGAGACAGAGAGAGAGTGTGTGTGTGTGAGATCTCATGACTGTAAGATCATGACCTGAGCCGAAATCAACATGGACGCTTGACCAACTGAGCCGCCCAGTCAGCCCTAAAGATTTTATTTTTAAGTGGTCTCTTCACCCAACACAAGGCTTGAACTCACAACTCTGGGATCCAGAGTCGCATGTTGTACTGACTGAACCAGCAGACGCCCCTGAAAATTACATTTTTCTAAAAAAATAGATATATAAACTGCAAACAGACATTGTTCTTAGACATGAGCACACCTCCAGCCAGCTCAGTTACCTTGATCGGTGTTAGCAATAAGAGGTCTGTTAAGGAAACATAAAGGTAATGAATCCTCGAAACTTCTCTCTTCTTCCCTTCCTTACTGAGGTAGGGGTGCCAAGGAAGACCTTCTCTTTCCATTTCCCTCTGCCCAGCCAAGGATAGAGAGGCTGAAAAGCACTGTTGTGACCACAACAGAAGAATCAAGGAGAGGGACACAGATGGTCTACACGTCGTCTGATGGATAATCCATCGGTTTAGGGCTGATGGACGGACTCCGTGTGGCTCAAAGGGAATCTGGAGAGGCCAGGCAGGAAGGAATGTGTTGTGATTCACTATGCATTTTCATTCTGCTGTAGTTTACTGGGTAGTGACATTTATTTCTCTGAACACTCAGAATGTAAGTAATAGAAAGAAAGAAGCAAAATAAATCAAGGTATGGTGAAGCACTTCACAGTTAAAATCCATCTAACATGGGTTTTCCTGTTTTATCAACCAAAAAATGAATTCCCCAGGTTGGTATACTGAGATTTTGCTTTGGTCCCACCTTAGGGTAGGGGTTCGGTCGGGATCCCAGGGAAGCCAGCCACTTGCTTATCAAAGGTAGCAGATGTGCAGAGAGTGCCATGATCACAAGGTCCTGGTCCCCCCATGTGCCTCACCAAGTCTAACAGCCTCACTGCCATCACTATGACCTGAAATTGCCCGGACTTGCAGATTACCTTCTGAGGGGCTTGAGACAGCAACTTTATCTTCCAAGATAACTGAAATAGCACATTGATATTAAATCAAATCATACGGCTAATTGATCAGTTTTCTTCAGAATTAAGGGCACTGCATATGTATTCACCTTTAGGTGGCCTGATGTGTGGAAATGTGAATTATTCATGGGCTTTCTTTGGGTTGCAGGAAACCTTAATATAGCCTTTGTTTCCTAATGTGTTTGATAGGCTCTCGGTGTATGATCACATTATATGGGTATAGCTGGCAGTAAATTTTAAATTATATAGTCCGCAGTTTTGCACTAAGAAATGGTAGGAGGTGATTCATCATTTTCCTTGTCTTCCTGTTTACATGCGGACATATAATTCATGCTCAGAAACCATCTTTCAACTCAATCTGGAAGCGCTCCACTGCACCACCACAGAATCTCTCTCTGCCGATCTGGCATTATAAATCACTTTTCTATTAAACAGCAGGGCTAAAAATGCAAACATATGTACTTTAAATATATGTAGCCATCTCTAATTCCCGGCAGATGAGCCAAAATTAAAGAGTTTTCAAAAAAAAAAAAAAAGGCAAGTGCTGGGGTTTAATGAATGAATTTTTTGACTTTAGGGCATCAGAAATTTGCATCTCTATACACATACTGAAGAGATGTGCATATATAGATTTCCCAGATGGGGCTATATTTGAGGAGTGTGTATTTTGCAGAATTCTTGGTACACTAAATCTTGATTATTCTGAAATTTTACTTCATAAGATGTTTTGCTTTGGCAGTGTTGTAAGACAGTTGAATGGCAGGAGAAAAAAGGTGAGGTCAGCTGTTTGCCACCTCCTTGACCTTCATCCCCAGGCCAGGATAATGAAGCCATTAGTTCAGAATAATGGTCCCCAGGGTTGGTAATGGTCTTAATCTCCAAACAAAGATAAAATTCTGTTTACCAAACCCAATGCTTCCTGAAGCAGGAAGTGTGATTTACACACTCCAGAGAGATTTTCACTAGGAACTATTTCTTGTCCAGCAAACACAGTCATGGTACTCTAGCCCCTGCACCCATAGTTCCACATGATCTGAGACTGGGAAGAGACACACACACTTTCTCAAATATACACACACGCACATGAACACTTATCTGGCCTTCTTGAGGAGGGAGAACTTGCCAGGTAACTGAAGCCAACCCATTTATGAGGTTTTTGTTTAATATGGCAACTGGTGGGGCGCCTGGGTAGATCATTCGGTTAAGCGTCTGACTCATGGTTTTAGCTCAGGTCATGATGTCAAAATTTGTGAGATCGATCCCCACATTGAGCCCTGAATCGGGCTCCATGCTGATGGTGTGGAGCCTGCTTGGGATTCTCTCTCTTCCTTTCTGTCTCTGCCCCTCCCCAGCTCATGTGCTCATGCTCTCTCTCGCTCAAAATAAATAAATTTAAAATACATATATATATATATATATATATATATGGCAGCTGGTTTATTGGAATCTTCCAAAACTTCCATACTATTTTCTTGCTTCCTTTTCTATTATAGTAGGCTCTAGGCACAACCTTGGGCTTGAACTCAGGACCCCAAGATCCAGGAGTCACATACTTTACCAACTGAGCCAGCCATGCGCCGACTTGCCTCCTTTCTTGAGCAAGGAGCACCAAACTCAGTTTTGTTTCATTCTTTGATTCTGTTGGGAATTGTTATGACTGCACGGGTCTCACTGTAGACTGGTGCCTGCCTGCCTCAGAGCTCACCTACTCTTCTGTGTGAGCTCTCTGTTGGGCATGTTCCAAGAACCAGTTTGCTGGGCTTGCGTTATAAATTAGGAGTTGGCAAGTCCTGAAGAAATGCCTCCCTTCCTGCAGGGTTGGACATGAAGGCTTTTGTGGACAAATCATACCTTATCACTTTTAGACCCAGAGGCTCTTTGTCTGAGTGGTGGATGCCTTCTTGCTTATTTCGTCATTGGTCCGGAATTAGCGATCTGGTCAACAGGGTCTTCTTAGGTGTGTAGACAGTACGTACAGGTCTCAGTTGAAACTGGACTCAGAAGAGCATTGTCATGGTGACCGGCATGGAAACAGGGGTCTCTGCTTACCACTAAGGTTCCCTCTTTCCCCATCCAGCTTCTTTCTTCCTTTATTACTTTTGTTAAACAGCCTATGTGATGGCCTTTCCAGTGACCTATGACTCAGTGGCTTAGTTTTTTTTTTTTTAACACTAAATCACAAAAAAGTGGCTTAACTATTGAAAATTTTATTACAGTGGTTATGGTAATGACTTCATTAGTCTCTGAGATTTCCTGATTTTCTCTTAATTCCAAGGTAGCTGGCCACACAGAGGCATCTGAGAATTGCTGTTAACCTCCACTGAATTTAAAATAGGGGTGGAGGAACAATGTTGGAGGTAAGTCAAGCCCGTTTCAGAGATAACGGTCATGGTATAACATCCCGTTTAAATATAACTCTTTTGCATTATTAAAAAAGGTATATTAATTCATGGTAAACTGAGAACTTAATTTTCCCTAAATTAGTTAGAAAAAGGTGAAGAATCTTTACTATGCTTCATTTGGTGACCATGGGGACAGAAAATCTTTAGAGAGCATCATCAGCATGGCACATGACCCTATACATTCTGCCCTAAGTTCCGTTTTCCCATTTACCCTTCTCCATGAATTTCCCCCGAGCATCCACATCCCTCAGTCTTTTCTCACACTTGCGTATGTCTAGACATGTTTTTATCTCACCGATGACCTTTGACTCTCCCCTTCCTTCCACAAACCAAGTGTTTTTACATTTCAAAATCACAACTCAAATTCCTGTGCCTTTATATTCTCCAACGGGGTGTTCCCCTGTGCCTCTCCAGTCTGAACAGTTGAGCTGGGGATAGAAGAACTGAGAAGCTTAACACAAAATAAAACAATGTATCATGTCGTAGAAAGAAAGCTTTCAGTAAATTTCACCAGATCAGGAAGATCATCTCCTGTATTTTTCATCTGCCGTATGAGTACCTGCCTCACTTACCTTTGGGTTTTTGTTGATCAGCGCTTCATGTTGCGGGGTGAAGGCACGCATGCTCAATCGGGAACCTTTTGATGGCTTGGTTGGTAAGAAGTGTAACACCCTAACCTTGCAGGTCATAGGAAGTTTTTGTTTGTTGTCGTGGTTCATCATGTAGGACTTTAACACCTCTTCCACAAACGCTGTACTATAAAATCATTTTTCAAATGGTAATCCTTGAGAAAATTGGAGGCAACACAGCCAGGTTGTGGAGCCCACATTTGAAACTGTTTCGGTAGGGTACAGTGGTAGAGTGGTAGAGTTAGCAGTGATAGAGACAAGAGACTTGGGTGTTCCTGGGGGCATTCGACATGTTTGCATAAGCAAAGTCTGCTCCACATCCCATTGCAAATCCCTAGCCCCAAGAGATGCTTCTTTTGGTCAACAGGACAAGTACAGGTGAAGAACAAGTAGAGGAAATGCAGCCCTTCTCTGCCAGCAGAGGCACAGACTGCCAGGTCATGGCTCACTGATTGTAGGGGATAATCGGATGTTCTCCCTCCCCATCCATCCATTAACACATTTTACAAATATTTCTTGAGCATCTGCTGTGCGCTAAGTGCCAGGGATTCGATGGTGAGCATCAGTAGAACTAACGGGACGCAGTCAGAGAGACAGATGTGAATCAAACGTGACTGTATAAACAGATGTGAGCCGAGAACTAAATAGCTGCCCCCGGTGACCTGAACTGGAAGCATGAACACTGGGAAGGGCCTGTGATGGCGAATTTAAGCCAGACGTCCCTGAGGAGTCATGTGACAACAGAGATCTGGGGGTGGGTATAGTGCAGAGGGTGGGAAGAACGTTCTAGGCAGAAGGAAGTGTGGGGAGGATCAGGCTGAGTGTTTCCAGGGTAGAGAGGACAAAAGAGGAGCAGAGGAGAGTTCTAGTCTTGGGGTAGTGAGGCTGCGGGTGGTGGGGCCAGCCTTCGAACCTGAGTGAGTACTACGTGCCCATCACTGTCCATGTGACCAGATGTTAGAAAACTCTGTCACTTATTTGAATGGACCAGCAAGCCCTTGGAGTTATCCTACGTCTGCCTTTTATCCCGAGTTTCCTGCGGGGGTCTCATTCACTATTGTTAAACCTGCTTAGAAATTTCAGAAGGACAATAAATGTATGAGCAGCGAATAATAACATACGATCTCCCATCCAGAAATACCATCAGGGATTATTTTTCTTCATCCAACTCGCAACAGCAAATCCAAAAGACGATGCCGTTACAAACTCAAAAGCCCGAGCGAGCTCAGTCGAATTAATAATCAAACGGGATCTTCTGATCAATAGTTCTCAAATTGCTCTGTGTAGCCCAGTAATTCCCAGTGAGTACTTCAGATTGAGCCTGACACTCTATTTTAGAAACAATTTAGCGTGACTTTTGTGCCTCTGAAAGATGCCAAATTGTAGTTTGAAAAATTGACAGTTCAAGTCCAACAGGGCAGAGGCAGCGTAGAATCATCCAGCCAGTCAACCTCCTGCAATTCATGGGGTTCTTGACTCACGAAGCACCTTTGGGTGCCTATTTGTTTAATTTCTGCTACAAAGTAGACGTGTAAAAAGGAACTGTGCCCTTCATTTTAAGGTAGGAGTAAAAGAAGTTGATAGACTTTTGTTTCAAATCAGTCATGATTTGTTTTTCATAGTTAAATGGCAGAGGTTTGCATCGTGGCGGAAGACAGGCGGGCTGACAACAGGAGAGAAATGGGAATGAGGGGAAGGATCTGTTTCTCTTCGTTTTCAGTAAGACCCTCAAGATGTCAGGTTCACTAGGGACAGAAGGAGAATTTGAATTAGCATTAAAATGAGTTGTTAAAATAATATGTTGACTTTTAAGTAGCGTTTTATATTTTTAAAAAAACATTTTTATTTTTTCTTCCCTTTCCCTATGTTCATCTGTTGTGTTTCTCAAATTCCACATGAGTGAAATCATATGATCTCTGTTTTTGTCTGACTTATTTCGCTTAGCATAATACATTCTAGCACCATCCACATTGTTGCAAATGACAAGATTTCACCTTTTTCATTGCTGAGTAGTATTCCATTCTATATATACATACCCCATCTTCTTTATTCATTCATGAGTCATTGGACATTTGGGCTCTTTCCATAATTTGGCTATTGTTGACAGTGCTGTTATAAATATTGGGGTGCATGTGCCCCTTCAAATCACCATTTGTATCCTTTGGATAAATTCCTAGCAGTGCTATTGCTGGGTCATAGGGTAGATCTATTTTTAACTTTTTGAGGAACCTTCATACTGTTTTCCAGAGTGGCTGCACCAGTTTGCATTCCCAGAAACAGTACAAAAGGGTTCCTCTTACACATCTTCGCCAAGATCTGTTGTTTTCTGAGTTGTTAATTTTGCCATTCTGACAGGTGTGAAGTGGTATCTCATTATGGATTTGATTTCCATTTCCTTGCTGATGAGTGCTGTTGAGCATCTTTTTATGTGTCTATTTGCCCCTGGATGCCTTCTTTAGAAAAGTGTCTATTCATGTCTTTTGCCCATTTCTTCACTGGATTATTTGTTTTTTGGGTGTTGAGTTTGGTAAGTTCTTTATAGGTTCTGGATACTAACCATTTATCTGATATGTCATTTGCAAATATCTTCTCCAGTCCCATCAGTTGCCTTTTAGTTTTGTTGACTGTTTCCTTTGCTGTGCAGAAGCTTTTTATCTTGATGAGGTCCCAGTAGTTCATTCTTGCTTTTATTTCCCTTGTGTCCAGAAACATATCAAGTAAGAAGTTGCTGTGCCCAACGTCAAAGAGATTGAGTAAGATAAAAACAGAGAGGGAGGCAAACTATAAGAGACTCTTAAATACAGAGAACAAACTGCGGGTTGATGGGGGTGGGTTAAATGGGTGATGCACATTAAGGAGGGCACTTTTGGGGATGAGCACGGGGTGTTATATGTAAGCGATGAATCACTGGGTTCTACTTCCAAAGCCAAGACTACACCACAAGCTGGCTAACTTGACTTTAAATTTAAAAAAAGAATAGAAAAGAAAAATGAATAATAATACCATATAAAAATACATTTTAGCACTTTAAAGAGATTAAAGATTTTCGGGGGGGAATTAAAGGCCATAAAGCCCCCCCTTCCCCCTCCCCTTCCCCTCCTCCCCCTCCTCCCCTTCCTCTTTCTTCTCTCCTCCCCTTCCCCTCCCCTTTTTCTTCTCCTCCCCTCCCCTCCTGCCCCTCTGGTCTGCACATACTCGAATATTGAGCTCATATCATGTCCTAAGCACATGAAAAGCTCTGTGGGAAAGCAAGAGGAACAAGACGTGATCCCCCTTGAGTTACTGGTGGGGTTGTGTTCTTTATAGACCGCACGTCAATGAACTACTTGTCACTGCTTACAAACACAGAAACAGGCCATGATCAGGCGGAGAGAACTGACGCTGCCTTCTTTCTCTGCCTGCAGGTGGTTTTCTCTGCCTTCTTTCTCCCCGCCTGCTGTGGCTTCCTCATGGGAGGGGATCCCTGCCCGTAGTTCCTACCTGGGCCTTGGGCCCTCACATCCTAGCTGAAAGTTCTTCCCAGGCTATGAACTTGGGCCATAGCTTGTCAGACCCGACTGTCTTCTGGTCCAGCTGCCTAATCTCACAGCAGAGGGGCTGAAGGGTGGCGCTGACACAGGAACGTGGCCAGCATCCCTCTCCGAGTTAGGTATATGGATTGGGAAGATCACAAAAGCTACCCGACTCTGTCCCTAGTGCTTCCCTAGCCTGCTCCCTGAGACAAGGACCGGGGCTGTGGTTTCCCACAGACTTGGAAAGAGGTCCTGCAGATTTCCTCGTTTGTATCATTTTTGCCACTCACTAACGTTCCTGAGACTTGAGCATGTGTGTTGTTTGTTACACAAACCTAACCTAATTTCGGTAATACAGAAGCAGTTTTGGTTCTGTTTAGGGAGTGAATTCAAGGTCTCTACGACTTAAGCTTTCTTATTTCATATCAGTAACACAGCTATTTTAATTTCTGTCAATAAAACATTTCCTTTTTCTCCCCCGCCCCCCCGCCAAAAAAAGTGCCAGGCACATTGCTCGTCTATAGAAGATTTTTTAAAGTCCAGAACCGAAGTAAAACAAAGCCGATTGTCACATAAAAATTCATCTAAATTATTCTACCTGTGAGAGCTTAAAACGAGAACGTGTATTTTTGCGTGACCATAAAGAAAAATACTGCATCTCATGTATTCAATTCAGAGCACAGTAATTGGCGGTTACATAGTTTTGACAGTTGGAAGACATCTTGAGAGAGAATTTGAATACCACATGTGGTGGTCGATTTTTCTTGCATACTGGGCCACTTCATTGTTTCCTATTCTGCTTCAAACTCAAGTATAGGCTGGAACCTCATGAGTTCTCGACAGGGTCCTCTGTCCTCAACATCTTCAGTCTGTGGTTTAGTTCGGATCACCCAGAGTCGTATCTCGGAGACGGGTCTCTGCTGCAAAGAGACAACGAGCCCGGCCCTGTCTGCCACCTGTGTCCCTCCTCAGGGCATGAGAGATTTCCGAGACACTGGCGGCCGTGATTCGGAGCCAGGGACCGTTCCAGACTCGGGCTGCGGGCCTGCCGAGCTCCCTGGTCCTGAGAGCTCGGTCAAGGTTCTGGCTGGAGCATCTTTGAGGACCACAGTCCTGACTTCGGTGCATCAGCTGGGTGATTAAAACCGAGATGCAAGTGTCAGGATAAGGTCGGGCCCAGAGTCAGAAAAATCAGAAAAAGTCAGAAAAAGTCCTCTGGCTGGGTCTGATAGCACAAAATGGGAGGTGGTCTCAGGAAGCAGAAGCACTGGGGGAAATCAACATGAAATCGTCACCCTTGCTGCAGGAACAGGTGAACTCCCTCCCCAGGGAGCCAGAAGCACTATACTCAGAACAGGGCAGGGCAGCAGGTGCTGGGGAGCTCTGGCCACGGCCCTGGGGAGAGGGTGGCCTGGACCACTCAGAACAGGTCCAGTCTCAGAGATCGTACTATCAACACGGGGCTCCGTGTCAGGACGACAAAGATGAGAGGCAGGGAAGTCTGGCCACACAGCCTCCCAGGTCCTTTCTGACCAAAGTCACGTTGGGGTCTACAGACTGGGCTGTACAAGGAAGCCAGGGGCCTCGGCCGTGCTTCCCCATCTGTCTGGGTGCTCAGATTTTCTTGGTGACTCTGGCCACCGTGGTAAGAAGCTGGGCTGCCAGCAGGCTCCAGGCTCCTGCACACTGACCAGTGCCCCGTGTGGGTGAAACTTCTTTGACAAACATCGCCGGAGCCCCTTCCCCACACAGAGCACTCTCTGTGCTTTATTCCCGTTCAGCCTCATCATAATGCCAAGAGGATACCTATTTTGCAGGTGAGGAAGCTGAGGCCTGAGACCCTAGAGCTAAGAAGTGAAGGATCCTGAGCTTCCCAGCGTCTGCTTCCTCTCCCCTTCCCCCTCGCGCTTTCTCCCCAGGCCAGCCCTTTCCCCTCCAGCAAAATGGGAGACCCCTTACTTCCCACCAACCGTCAGGCTCCTTTCCACGTGGCGCCCCTGCCTTCTCCATCATTTTCCAATCGCTGATGTGAGAGAAGGGATCGGTGATCTATCACAACCTAAAAGGTATGAGGACATCACCCTCACTGAGGGCTGCCCACGTGTCTTCTCCTGAAAGGTTGTCAGCTTATTTATGAGTTGCAGATATTTGAGCTTATTATGCATGGTCTCTGATGCCGTCTTCCCAATCCACCCATCGGGGGCAGGAGGGACCTTGGCATGTTTTTTCTTACAGAGATCGATGAAGCTACTGGTTTACTGCGTAGTAAGAATCACCCAGGTTTAAACAGTGTGGTCTTTCAGGATGTGGCACAAAGTGGGCAAATACTTACTGGGACCAACGGAAGAGATGGGGAGCTGGGAGGGTGTCCTGGGGTGGGACAGGGTGGTGGGGGGCGGTGGCCCTGCCGTCACGGGGAGGGGCAGGAATGGAAACAGGTGTTGTCACAAGCATGGGCTTCCTTGGGTAGGATGGTGTCCAGTCAAGTGCAGGCAGGGAACCAGCAACCCTGGGTCGTGGCAGCAGAACCCGAGGGTGGACACGCTTGGAGTCTCGGGCAGTATTCTTATGACATGGACTCATTGTCCACTGATAGCAAAACCCTAGTCACTGAGCAAGTGTTTGGGGTCAGGGCCTCAATCCCTGGAAAGAAGGGACTAGAACTAGAGCATTATGGAGGCACCTGGATGGCTCGATCGGTTAGGCGTCCGACTTCAGCTCAGGTCATGATCTCACGGTTCCTGAGTTGAAGCCCCAGGTCGGGCTCTGTGCCGACAGCTCAGAGCCTGGAGCCTTCTTCCGATTCTCTGTCTCCCTCTCTCTCTGCCCCTCCCCTCCTCGTGCTCTCTCAAAAGTAAACATTAAAATAAAAATTAAGTAAAAAAAAAAAAAAAGAAATGTTTAATGAAAAAGAGCTAGAGTGTTATGTCCAAACTGGACCAGTATTCAAGGTGCCTTGATGACATTCATCCTTGCTTTTGTTCTCTTACATGTCGTAAAATCCTTCTGTCCGGCCATTTAATGGTCTTCGCCCAGCGTACCTGCACAGCTCGGGGCAGGGCACCTATGTGTTTCCCTAGCTCTGTCTGCATTTGTAGCTCAACACTGCCGAGCATAAGGAAGGCAGGCAGAAGCAGAAGTCAGCACAAAATGGCTGAGAGAAACCGCATACGACACAGAAGGGACGCAGGTGGAAATAGAGGGCATAGAAGTTTGGAGAAGCAAGGCCCGTGAAGTGCTAACCTCTGTGAGGAGGCTCTTGGGCCCATCTCACTATTTATGTGACAGATGAGGGAGTTTCCCGCTGGCGTCAAACATAACTAATCACCGGCTTCGGTGTTCTGGAGAGAGAAGCATGGTTACTACGATGATTTCGCTTAGAAGCGCAAAGACGAAACCGTTGAGTACAGGGAGGGAATCTCTCCAGTGACGAGGTCCTCCCGCTTGTCAGCTAGAGTAGTCCGTACGAATGGAAATCAGAATGAATTTTTGGAGAAAAGCTGAGATAGGGCGGGAAGCAGTTTTGCCGGCAAATTCGGCAGTGGGACGCAGTTACACGTTATACGTAGTTGTGCGAGGAGACTTTGGGAGCATTTATTTGCTTGTTGATTCAATAATGATTTATTCAGCACGGCAGGGACACCGAATTTTGAGATAACACTGTACCTGTGCCTAAGGATCTTCTGTCCTGATGGAAAGTTAAGCGTACTTGTTATTGGTAGAATTTTATCCACCCAAAACGTGTACGTTGAGATGCTAACCCCCCGTAGCTCAGAAGGTGGCCTCATTCGGAAATTGGGGAATTGCAGCTAAAATTAGTTAAGTGAGGGGGGCGGGGCGCTCATCCAATATGACTTACGTCCTCAGACGAAGAAGAGGAAGTTTGGACACAGACATGCAGGGAGAAGGCCCTGCGAGGACAAAGGTGGACGGAGATCGGGATGATGTGTCAGTAAAGCACGGGTCACCAAAGATGGCCAGCAGCCACCAGACGCTGGTGGAAAAGCCTGGTGCAGATCCTCCCTCACAGCCTCCAAGGGACCCTACCCTGTGGACGCTGGATTTCAGGCTTCCAGGCTCTGGAGCTAAGAAAGTAACTTCCTGTTGTTCAAGGCGCCCAGTCGGAGGTGGCACTTTACCAGAGCAGCTTTAGCAAACTAATACAATACCAGAGAAACTGAAAAGCAACTCACGGCAGCACTTGGGTAGAGAACAGATACTGGGGTCGTCTTAAGTATAGAGGGTAGCGAGATTGTGGGTTGGGGTTACTCTGGAAAAGCCTCAGAAGCATTGAGATTAATTGTTAAGGGCGGGGGGTGGGGGGTTGGTCTGGGAAGAGAATGGGAAGAAAAGGGAATGCATGTCTGTGGTCCTTACTGTTGAGTCATGGTCAGAGCCTGTTCCCGGGGCTGGAGGGTCAGGTGCCCAGCCAGGCAAGCGAGAGATGAACGGAATTTGGACCGTGCAGCGATGTAGCCCGTCAGCAGGAAGGAGCTTACAGATAGAAAGCAGCAGGAACACGGGTGAGGATTTGAAAACAAGGCCTCTGCAGGCTGTTTGGGGAAGGGGATAACGTTGGGGCTCCCGACATGGGTCAGGTGGGGCTCTCGTGCTGTTTGCTGTCTCTGGCGTGGAGGGAATCAGACTTCAGCAATTTCAGACTCTGGTATCATATAAAACACTATATAAACCAGGCTCTGAGCTGGGTGCTTCAGGGGAGCTCCCACAGACAACGGTCCACCTGTCATATCTTTCTGTGTTTAGCTCTCTCAGTGCTTACCCAGGACACCCAGGACCAGCGTTCCTTCTGGATGCCAGCAGCCAGGACTTTTCTCAGTATATTTTTCTCCAAGCCCCCATTTCTGGGCCCCAATCCCTGAGTCTGGGCTTGCCCCTGAATGGCTTGAATATTATTACTTGAATAGACAAACCATCCAGTTCACCCCCACCCCTGGCGCATGTGCACACACACACACACACACACACACACACACACACACACACGCCTGTTCTCCGGAGAATTCTCCTTCCCAGCTGGGCAGTTAAAGAAGTATCACCTTTATTCCTTTATTTCCTTATATCCTAGATGATGGAATTTTAAACAATTTATTGAAATTGAGAATCATTTCAGAAGCAGGATAGAGTCGAACAAAATGACACATTTGAACCTAGAGGAACCAATAATTTGGACCAACAGAGCACCTTCAAGAATATCTAGTCTGTCTCTTTGTATTACAGCTGAGCAGTCTGAGGTCTCTACAGGCCAGCTGACCTGCCCTGGGTTGGGAGTAGGGGGACACCTGTGGGAAAGCTGACCTGCCTTGGGTCAGGGGGTCCCTGCGGGACAGCTGCCCTGGGTAAGGGGGTCCCCACAGGACAGCCGGAGTGTAGAGAGGTTGTAGAGAAAAGTAGACAAATCCTGACTTGTTAAAGTTGAAAAAACCTGGGTTGGAATTCTGTTTCCCAAACTGACTGATGGAAAAATCCTAAATAAATCATCGAACTTTTCTAAACCTCAGTTTCCTGGTTTATCAAATGAGGCTCGTAGAGCTGCTTTGAGGTTCAGCTGAGACAGCATAGTGATGAACCGGCTGGGTGTCCGCCCTCGAACCTGAACTCGCTTCCTTCACTGCGCCTCAGTTTCCCCACCAGTAAAACGGGTGTGATCCTAACACCTGGCTCACGGGTTCTTGTGAGGTTTGAGTCTGTCCACGTAATGTGTTGAGATAAGTATTTGCGAATAAAAATATAATCGGTAGTACTTGGCAAGGGCCTGTGCTCCAGGCAACAGAAGACTCTGGCTAAGGAGTTTGCTGAATAGATGCCGGTGGGCTCGCAAAGTCACAAAGTCACAGCAGTGTTCTTCCGTGCGCTGACAGTAGTGCGGCCGTCCCCGTAACAGTGTGAGAGCGTTTCCTCCCCCCACCCAGAGCTATGGCACCGCGATTGCAACCCCCCCCCGGCCCCGCCCAGCCTCTGCCACCACTCATCTGCTGTCTGTTCCTGTGGATTTGCCTGGTCTGGATGCCTCGTGTCAGTGGAATCACACGATATGTCGCCTTTTGCATCTGGCTTCTTGCAAGGAGCCCAGTGCTTTCGCGGCCCGTCCAGCCGGCAGCCTCTGCCAGTACTCCATTCCTCCTTATTGCCAAATAACCCCATTTTCAATGTTTGAGGGGCGCCTGCGTGGCTCAGTGGGTTGAGCGTTGCACTTTGGCTCAGGTCACGATCTGGTAGTGAGTTCAAGCCCTGCATCAGGCTCTGCACTGTCAACACAGAGCCTGCTTCGGATCCTTTGTGCCCTTCTCTGTCTCTGCCACCGCCCCCGCCCCCCCAAATGAATAGAAAAATTTAAAAAAAAATTTTAATGTTTAAAAAAATCCTTCCACCCTGTGGGTTAGTTCTACCAACATTCTTGTCCCAACATTCTTGTCTTGGCTGGGCCAAGAGCTGGAGAAATCTTTTCCTGCCTTCCTCTCTCCTTTCTAGAGAGACCAAGGCTAAGTGGTCCTTCGAGGTTGGTGAGTTCGAGCCCCACGTTGGGCTCTGTGCTGACAGCTCAGAGCCTGGAGCCTGTTTCAGATTCTGTGTCTTCCTCTCTCTCTGCCCCTCCCCAGCTCGCACCCTATCTCTCTCTCTCAAAAATAAACATTAAAAAAAATTTTTTTTTAAATAGACTAAGTGGTGTCTCCAACTTTTGACTTCAAAGTCATGCTGCTTAGGTCTAAACATCTCCGTGACACTCAGGAAGGTGTGACTCAGGCTTTTCTCCATGTTCTTATCTTTAAAATGGGTTTAATAGAAATCCCACACTCGTGGGGGTGTTGTTAAACTGAATGGTTTAACAAACCATGAAATCACGTGAAATTGTGTTTGGTACGTTATAAACACCCTTCAGAGTTAAATATTATATGTCATATTCTGGTTTTAATGTGAATATATTACATTATATCAGCATGCAGATATGGGCACTTCATCCTTAACATTATTTAATACTTCAATTTATTATGAATCCAAATGGCCAGATAGGTGAAGTAAACAATTTTCCTTAAAATTTTCTGCAGCAAAATTTACATTTGTGTCAGCGATTTCAGAGTCGTCTAAATTCCTAGAGTAATTTCTTAGTCCTTAATGGAAGATTCACTTTCTTCTTTTAAAAGATCAGCAGTGGGGCGCCTGGGTGGCCCGGTCGGTTAAGCATCCGACTTCGCCTCAGGTCATGATCTCACGGCTCATGAGTTCAAGCCCTGCGTCGGGCTCTGTGCTAACAGCTCAGAGCCTGGAACCTGCTTCAGATCCTGTGTCCCTCTCTCTCTCTGCCCCTCCCCCGTTTGCACTCTGTCTCTCTCACAAAAATAAATAAACATTAAAAAAATTTAAGAAAAGATCAGCAGCGTTTGGTCGCAGGGGGAGATACGGGCTTTTTCTTTTTCATTAAGCCGTTACTCTGAATGGTTAGATGGCACACAGTTAGCCTCATGTTCAGCTGGTCCGTCCTTTCTGTAGATTCATGGAAAGCCGCAGATCTGCCCAGAAGGAAAGAGACGTGTGGCCATGTGTGTGCCCCCGATGTCTACACTGGGGGGCGGTACGGAGGTGGTTGGCATCACTGATGTCTTGCTTTCTGTTCTGTTACCATTTTCTTGTGTTACCCAAAGCTTGATGGCAGAGAGGAAGAAACAACTGCAGGCCAGTAGGAAAGGACGGGAGCAGGACATACCCTTCCCTGGAGAGTCCCCAGCGCTCTTGGCCCAGTGTGGGGTCCCCATGCCCATCTCCCAGTGCTCCCGACACCTGCCTGGTCCCATCCCCTTTCCTCTCCTTCCAACCTGAGCCTATAAACCCTCAGATTCTTTCCCATTGGGGTTGAAATAATTGGTCATGTCTTAAAATATTACAGGTGGGAAGGAGGGGGGGTGACAGGGTTATGTACTCGGACACAAATCTGCGTCTGAAGCCGGCGGCAGAATTTCAGAAGGTAGCCAGGAGTTGGGAGGACAGCCCTTTACGCCTGCCCTGTACACGGCTGGCTCTCAGAATCCACCTCTGAGAGAGCTCCAGGACATCTCGAAGGAACGCTCCCTTGTTATCTCAGTTTACAGGGCAGGAGAAGAACCAGTGTATCGGAAAGTAGAATAAAGGGGGAGATTAAGCACCACCCTAAGGTGGGGGCCGTTAACAGTTCTTAGTGGCCAGTTCAGCTCTTGATAGAAAAAGCCCTAAAAATTACATTCCCCATATGGACTGTGCCACTGCCCCGGTCAGTGCTGTGTCAGTCGGTGTCAGATTTTTGGTGTCCTCCAGGCCGTGCCTCCCGGCTCCACTGGGCTGGGAAAGGGGCCGTGTTAGTCACGGGGGGATCTGTGGCCAGGGGCCCGGTCACCTTCTGATTTCGTCTGGGACGCAATTTGCTTCCCTGCTCCGGGCTCAGGCATTACCAGGGAGTCAGGCAGATCATTTGTATCTGGAAACCCCCATCTCGGTTCTTCTGTTCTCGGTTCTCTCTTTTCGTCCTTAAAGCTTGGTAGCTATGGACAAACCTGCCACCAAACAGTAGGGGATCAGTGTAGGCCTGGCCAGTGGACATCTTGGGGCACTGTGTTCCTGCTTCTGAGCGCTCAGATACTCACATTCCCATTAAAGGAATTGTGCGAGAAATAAAAGCATTGGGTCCACAACAGGGGATGCCTCACTGTGCACCGAAACAATACCTTGTACGAGAGGAATGTCCTATCCGAGTTTAGGATTGCCCTGGGAGCCTACAAGTTCCGAGAGGGCGGGGCAGCTGATCAGAGGCGGAGCTGTTAAAGCCAAGTGTGGTGGGCAGGAGACAGAATGAGGGCTTGCTGAGGGGTCTTTCCAGGGATGGGGGGCAGGTGGTCATAATGGGTGACCACCCCCTTTAGAAGCTCATGTCTGAGAAAATCCCAGGGACGTTCCCAATGGCCTTTCTCTTCCAAGTGGGAGGTGAAATTTCATGAGGACATTGCAGATATCTGAAGGATCCTTTTCCTCACCAAAGACTGTGTTATGTGGTATTTTTTTAATAGCACCATCTGTCAGTAAGGGAAAAGCTCCGAGTTGCAATATTGATCTTGTCACTTTGGGGAACAGTTTGATATTTAGGATTATAAATAACATTTTCGTTTGCTCCGTGATCGTGTTCAGGCTGTGCTTGACATCTGAGCCCAGGAATATCATTTCTTATCAAATATGAAGATGTGTACTTTTCCTGAGGTCTGAATCATGAATTCTGAGATAACACTGACACGTATGATTTACTCTGAAACCTTAACAGTTCACAGGATGTGTGCAGTTTTTCCCTGTCTTAATTAAACAGAGGACAGTGTGAGTTGACAACAGCAATACCTGCTAACATTTATTAAGCCCTAACTTTGGCTCAGGTTGGAGTTTCTGATTTAAGCCTTACAACAACGTAGTCAGGAAAACCACCATTATGACCATGACCCAGGTAAGCACAACAAAGCAGAGTGAGGCGTCCACTGCCCTGTGGCTACTGGGAGACAGAACTGGGATTTGAACCCAGGCAGGTCGGCTCCAGAGCCCATACTGTGAGCCACTCTGTTCATTTATATTTACCCCTGTATGTGTACAGCCTCCTTTGGTGTTATGCTTTCAATATCTTCTATATTTGGTTTCACATGCTTTTATTTTTCTTCTCCCTTGATCTTTACAAAAATCCTTTGAAAGACAGAGGACAAAGATTATTATCCACATCTTGCAAGTTAAAAACCTGAGGCCCAGACATATTAAAGGATTTCCCCAACACCATATTGTAACTAACAGCAGATTAGGATCTATATTCAAATATAGATCATCCCACTCAGATTCTTGTATCTCTTTGATTTGAGTGACACAAAGTTATTACCATTATTGTCATTACTGAAAACTACTATGGTTACATTTAGAAGATAAGATAAGCTGTGTGTTTCACTGGATAGTTGGGCCGATAAAGAGAATATGTACCGAAGTTTTAGCCAGGTCTTTGCTGTAAAGCTCTGGAAGAATGTTTTAAATGAGTTTCTTTCTTGCCCTTTCTTTCCTTCTTTTTCTCTTTCCTTCTTTCTTTCTCTTTCTTTTTTCTTTCCTTTTCTTTCTTTCCTTCTTTTTCTTTTCTTTTCTTTCTTTTCCTTTCTTTCCTTATTTTTTCTTTCACTTCCTTTCTCTTTCTTTTTTCTTCTTTCTTTTTCTTTCTTTCCTTCTTTTTCTTTCCTTTTCCTTTTTTTTTTCTTAATTTCTTTCTTTCTTTTTCCCTCTCTCGTTCCCTCCCTTCTTCCTTTCCTTTCTTTATTTTCTGGCCAGGATTGGGAAGTGATGGATAAATGGAATCCTTTCCTCTACTTATTCCCATGAAAGATGCTGAAACTCATCCTCTCATGGGGTATGTTCTCTCATAGACTAATTGTGTTCTCCTAGAGGGCATCTGATTTCCGCATAGAACTGAGACCCTGTATTTACAAGAGAAACAGCAAAGCTACCCAAATCCCAAATCTGCATCCCCAATCTGCCTTTCTTGCATCCCAAATCTGCCTTTCTAGTGCCATAGCTCTTAATTTCTTCATTATTTATGTATTTTAATGTGGTACAGAATATTCCAGAACTCCACTGAGCATTAATTTAGCTTGTATATTTTAAAAAGAAAAGGATCAACTCTTTGATATTTTCATCTCTATGTTTAGCTAAGTTTGTGTCCAATGATGTAATTCTAGTAATAGTTTCAGACACTCTCTACATAGCTTCTCATTGTTATCATTGAGTGGCATTCTTTGGAAGGTACTTGATTCCATCCATCAAGCAGTGGGGATGAAATAATGTACTCTTTCCTTAAGTGGCCAGCCCCACCCAGCTGTGCATGATGATTCCATCTGAACAATCCACAGCCTTCTGCCTGTGGACGAACTTTTCTTCCACATTAGGAGCAAGAATTAGGAGACTTAGGAGGCCTCCAGAAGGCAAGAGGGCACACAGTGAGATGATTGCTAGGATATCGGAAATGTCTCTCCCCTGTAAAATCATAAACATCGTAGAATAAGTTAGAGATGTTCACATCCTATGTCCCTCCTGTTTATTTGTTGATGTCGTTTCCTGTGAATGCAGCCCCCATGTTCTAAGATTCGGGATATAGCTGCGTGAGCAAAGGATCTGAGATGATACCCATACTCACTTTTCCCCTGATTTCCTTAGGGACTATGTCCGTTTTGTCCAGTCTTGCTAGTTTGTAGGATGATTATTCCAATAGTTTCTTGTTAGCAAATCAACAATGACAGATGTTTAATTGCTGCCAATGGATTTCATGCATGATGGACACTGAGGTTTGACCATTCAATTCATTTGAAACAGATGATATTTCCATGTTGAAATGATGTCCTGTGTTTGGTATTTCCATGACGTAATAGACCTGGACCAATACACCTCTGGGTAAAAGGCTGTGATTTTGAAGAAGTCATCCTAGGAACAACAGGCCAGCTCACCCTCAGGCCATCACTTTCTTTGTTGTTAGAACACTGGACAGCTTCACTGATAAAGATAGGAGTTTCAGCCTCCTTCTTTATAAATTAAGCACATACCATTGGTGGTGCCCAAAGAAAACATTACAAAATAGCAGGCATTTCAATGAGCTTGTATATATACAGGTTATCTTTTTGTCCATTGGAGAAAACAAACGTATTCATAATTATGTCTTCCTTTAAAATGTAGTTAGTAAGAGTGCCTTCCTGCCTTTCCCTATTTTATCCAAATCATTGATATTCTTAAATTTTTTTTTATGTATCTATTTTGAGAGAATGAATGTGAGTGGGGAGGGGTGCAGAGAGAGAGAGGGAGAGAGAGAATCAGAAGCATTCTCCATGCACTGTCAACATGGAGCCCAACATGGGGCTTGATCTCATGAACCGAGGGATCATAACCTAAGCCGAGATCAAGAGACTGCCACTTAATCGACAGAGCCACCCAGGAGCCCCAAACCATGAATATTCTTTTTTTTTTTCCAACTTTTGTTTTTTTTTTTTTGTTTTTTTGTTTTGTTTTGTTTTGTTTTTTTGGGACAGAGAGAGACAGAGCATGAACGGGGGAGGGGCAGAGAGAGAGGGAGACACAGAATCGGAAACAGGCTCCAGGCTCGGAGCCATCAGCCCAGAGCCTGACGCGGGGCTCGAACTCACGGACCGCGAGATCATGACCTGGCTGAAGTCGGACGCTCAACCGACTGCGCCACCCAGGCGCCCCAAACCATGAATATTCTTAAAGATCCCACTCCACTCCCATCTCCTCCAAAAAGCCTTCCTTTTCATTCTTATGTTCATTAATTCATTTCTCCTCTACCTTCTATTACATTTTAACTTGACATTGTACTACCCAGCACCTGACTATCATATGCTCTATTTTATTTTACCCAGAAGGAAACGTATATGTTTAATCTGCCTCTCGTGTTAGGTTTTAAGTTAAAAAAAATCTGCTGACTGAAAAAATTGATCTCAAACCTAAAGAAAGGAGCCACCTTTTCTGTTCCTGTATAGCAGCACGGGCCCTGGCCCTGCCCCTTCGCCCCACACACTCCATACTATTTACCTTCCAGAATTTACAGAGGACTGAGTTCCTAATAGATGTTCCTTAAATTCTTTGTATGTGATTTAACTTGAAAACTGGAAGGCAATAAATTGAACAAAGGAAGAAGATATTCCAGGGGTTCAAAAGTCCCTCGGAACCCTTCAGTAGTTGTGTTTCAGCCCTTAGACTCTACTGCCATTTCTGTCTTTTGGAAGTTCTCCGAGTCAGCAAAGGGGCTCATCATTTCTGCATCCCCCAGACGGAAACCACGCAGTCTTGTCCAATATTCTCACCTACTCGTTCTGACTTCTCTGACATTGACGTGTAACCATGCTGGAGCCGGCGGGTTGACATCGCGCAGGCTTGTGAAGTTCCACACGCAACCACGGAGCTCCATAAATAACTGATAGAGTGAAGCAGACACCAGGTTGACTACTGACTGACTTTGTAGTGTTTAGCCTCTGATAACACTAGCTTCGAGAGGCACGTGTGCGGGGGCACCTGGGTGGCTCAGTCTTTTGAGCATCTGACTCTTGATTTCGCCTCAGGTCATGATCCCAGGGTCTTGGGACCAAGCCCTGTGTCAGGTTCTGGGCTGAGTGTGGAGCCTGCTTAAGTTTCTCTCTCTCTCTCTCTCTCTCTCTCTCTCTCTCTCTCTCTCTCTCTGTCTCTGTCTCTCTCTCTCAAATTAAAAGAAAAATATGTGTGTGCATATAGTGTGCAGATATCTGCTTGAGCTATTGCGTAAAAGCAGCCAGTGAACTTTTCTTCAAGCTATGATAGAGTAACTGGCAGTAAACATTCCCTTCTGGCATAAGCAGCTATCAAACTGGTAAAATGTGTGAGGCAGCTGTTATAAGGTATTGAACACAGGCAGCACAGGACCACAGTCCTTGAGGGAAAAGAAGCCTATGGGATGAGGTTCACGACTGCCCAGCTCTCTGCCTGCGGAGCTTTCCAGAGGGACAGGAAGGTGGACCTCCTGCAAATGATGGCCTCACCAACCCAAGAAGGAGGAGGAGAATCAAATTCTTTCCTAAGAAGCATGAAATTTGCGGAGCTCTCGAATCAGGCCTTGCCGTAGACTAAGCTCATGTGTAACAAAGGAAATATCAAACCTGATATGACCCAAAAGATTCACTGCTAATTTTCCTGCTGCCAGAACAAAACTCACTTATAAGTTAGGAACACACTGTGTAGTATCCCTGAAATATTTTATTTCATTATGGAGCACCTGGGTGACTCAGTCCGTTAAGCCCGACTTCGGCTCAGGTCATGATCCCGTGTTTCGTGAGTTTGAGCCCTGCGTCGGGCTCTGTGCTGACAGCTCAGGGCCCGGAGCCTGCTTCAGATTCTGTGTCTCTTTCTCTCTGCCCCTTCCCCACTTGTGCTCTGTCTCTGTCTGTCTTTCTCTCAAAAATAAACTTTAGGGGCGCCTGGGTGGCGCAGTCGGTTAAGCGTCCGACTTCAGCCAGGTCACGATCTCGCGGTCTGTGAGTTCGAGCCCCGCGTCGGGCTCTGGGCTGATGGCTCAGAGCCTGGAGCTTGTTTCCAATTCTGTGTCTCCCTCTCTCTCTGCCCTTCCCCCGTTCATGCTCTGTCTCTCTCTGTCCCAAAAATAAATAAACGTTGAAAAAAAAAATTTAATAAAAAAAATAATAAAATAAACTTTAAAAAAAAAGTAAATAATTTTAAGACAATTACTAGAGTTGAAAAAAAAAACAAATATGGGACCCATGATCACGGAAAATAGTCAATAGAAACAAGTCTTGAGATGACTTTGATGTTGGAATTTTCAGACAAGGACTTTAAAGAAGTTATTATAAATATATTCAAGGAATTAAGGGAAACATGGTCATAATGAGTGAACAAAGGGACAATTGAAGAGAGAAATTAAAAGCATAAAAAATTTAGAATTGAAACTATAATATGTAAAATAAAAATTCATTTGGTGGACTTAAGTATTTAGATCAAGAAAGAAGAAAAGTTAAATTGAAGGCAGATCAATAATATTATCCAAACTGAGGAACAGATATAAAGAAGGGGAAAATATAATAGACTGTGTTTTCATGACAAGCAGGACGGTATTTGAGTAGTCAAAAAATACATGTAATCTGAGCTTCAAAAGGATATAAGAGAGAAAAATCAATTTTTAAAATGCCTTGAATTTTCAATATTTGGTGCAGAAAATTAAAATAATGATTTAAGAGGCACCTGGGTGACTCAGTCAGTTAAGCGTCTTGATTTAGGCTCAGGTCATGATCTCATGGTTCATGGGATTGAGCCCCGTGTTGGTCTCTGTGCTGACAGCATTGAGCCTGCTTGGGATTCTCTCTCCCTTTCTCTCCAGCCCTCACTCTCTCTCCCACTCTCTCAAAATAAATAAATATTAAAAATACACACACACACACACACACACACACACACACACACACACACATGATTTTTTAAAAAGAAGCAAACAGTAAACATAAAAAGTGACTATTTATATCACTGTCAGACAAGATATACTTCAGGACAAGGACTTCTGTTGAAGACAAAGACAAATATTTGATAAAAACAAATTGTTAACGTAACATGTCAGAAAGGCATAAACATAATAAATATGTACGTATCTAATAGCAAAGCTTTGAAATACATGAGGCAAAACGACAGAACTAGAGGGATTAGTGGATAAGCCCACAAATTGTTGCAGATATTAATATCCCCTCTCAATAACCAATAAAAAAATTAGTTGTAATTTCAGTAAATATTTAAATCATCTTGATCTAATTGATATTTGTAGAACATAGCCCAACAACCACAGCATATATATTCTTTTAAAGTATAAGTAGAACTCGCACTGCGTGAAGCTATTATATGTCTAAAATGAAAATCAGAAGATGAAATCTTACAGAGTATTTTCTTTGACTGTAAGACAATTAAATTAGAAATCAAAAACAATAAGATATTTAGAAAAAGTACAAAAAATGCTTAGAAAATAAACAATACTCTCTAAACCCATGGGTCAAAGAAAGTACAGGGATAAGTTAAATATTTTAAGCTAAATGACAATAAAAGCACATATCAAAGCTTTTGGCATTTAATTTTTTTTTTCAACGTTTTTTTATTTATTTTTGGGACAGAGAGAGACAGAGCATGAGCGGGGGAGGGGCAGAGAGAGAGGGAGACACAGAATCGGAAACAGGCTCCAGGCCCCGAGCCATCAGCCCAGAGCCTGACGCGGGGCTCGAACTCCCGGACCGCGAGATCGTGACCTGGCTGAAGTCGGACGCTCAACCGACTGCGCCACCCAGGCGCCTCAAGCTTTTGGCATTTAGCTAAAGTAGTGCTTGGTGGGAAATTTATACTTTTAAAGGTGTGTATTAGGAAAAGAAGAAGATAACATGGATGGAGCTAGAATGTAGTATGCTAAGTTAAATAACTCAATCAGAGAAAGACAAATACCATATGATTTCACTCACATGTGGAATTTAAGAAACAAAAGGGATGAACATTTGGGAAGGGGGAGGGAAAGAGGAGAGAGGGAAACAAACCACAAGAGACTCTTAACAATAGAGAACAAACTGATGGTCGATGGAGGGAGGTGGGTGGGGGATGGGCTAGATGGGTGATGGGTACTAAGGAGGGCACTTGTCGTGATGAACATTGGGTGTTGTATGTAAGTAACGAATTACTGAAGTCTACTCATGAAACCAATATTGCACTGTATGTTAACTAAAATTTAAATTAAAAAAGGAAAAAAAGATAAAAATCAATGATCTAAATCTCCTTCAAGATATCAGAAAAAGAAATGCAAAATGAACCCTAAGCAGAAAGATGGAAAAAATATAGAAAAAAATGTCTGAAATATGAAATGTGGAAATAATAGAGACAACATACATGAGGAGAATCAATAATGCTAAACTATCACGTCTCCTCAGATTGATTTATGGGTTTAATACAAGCCATTCCAATCAGGAAGTGAAAATTCCAATCAGGAAGTGAGAACTGACAAACTGATTCTAAAACTTACATAGGAATTCCAGGGAGCTGGAATGGCTAAAACGAACTTGAAGAAGAAGTACATATTTCAAGGACTTCCCCCATCTGTTTTAATTACTATAAAGTTGCAGAAGTTGAATGTGGTATTAGCATAGGTGAAGACAAATAATCAGCAGAACCTGGGTGTGCGGAATTAGACACGACACACACAGGTAACAAACAGTTGATTTTGGTTAAGGTAGGGAGGCCAGGATAAAATCATTGGGAAAAATCGGGGTACCTGGGTGACTCGGTCGGTTGAACATCCAGCTCTTTTTTTTTTTTAATTTTTTTTTACATTCATTTATTTTTGAGAAACAGAGTAAGACAAAGCATGAGCAGGGGAGGGGCAGAGAGAGAAGGAGACACAGAATCTAAAGCAGGTTCCAGGCTCTGAGCAAGCCGTCAGCACAGAGCCTGATGCGGGGCTCGAACTCACAAACTGTGAGATCATGACCTGAGCCAAAGTTAGACGCTCAACTGACTGAGCCACCCAGGCGCCCCGAACATCCAACTCTTGATTTCAGGTCAGGTCATGATCTCACGGTCTGTGAGATTGGCCCTGCGTCGGGCTCCACACTGACAGCAAGGAGCCTGCATAGGGTTCTCTTTCTCCTTCCCTTTCTCTCTCACTCTCCCTCCCCCACTTCCCCAATTCGTGCTCTCTCCATGTCTCTCAAAATAAACAAATGAACACTTAAAAAAAGGCTATTGGGAAAGATAAACTTTACCCCCTACCTCTAACATAAACAATAATGCATTTCCATCAAAAATGATTCCTAACCATAAAAGCTAAAATGATGAAACATTCAGAAGTAAACAATGGGCAATACCATAACTTTGTAAAAGACTTCATAGGCAGGAATCAAAACACACCTACCATAAAAATTGTTCATTTGGACTTCATCAAAGTAAAAATTTCTGCTCATCAAAAGACATTGTTTGAAAATGAATAGTTCCCTAACAGATTGAAAAAATATATATTCAGTTCCATGTATCTGACATAGGATTTTGTATCTATAATATATAAAAAATGCCTGCAAATCAATAATTTAAAATGGGCAAGAGATTTGAACAGGCACTTTACAAAAGGAGATACATAAATGGCCAATAAGCACATGAAATGTGAAACATCATTAGTCATTAGGAAATGCCAGTTCAAACCATGTTGAGACACCTTCTCATAACTTGCTAGAATGGCTATAATCAAAAAGATTGATGATCCCATGGGCAAGGGGGGAGTTGGGGGAAATCGGTGAAGGCAATTAAGAGTATACGCATCATGATGAGCACTGAGGAGTGCACAGAATTGATGAATCATTATGTTGGTACACCTGGAATTAATATAAAAGTGTATGTGAATTAAACTTCAAGTAAAAGAGTAAAACCCAGGATACTTTTTTTCTGAGTCCTCTGAATCTAAGATGGAACCTGGAAGTCATATTCTTTGTGTGTATATATAGTGTTTTCTTTATAGTAGGTCTAATTTTTCTCTGGGTAATTTATAAGATACTTTCTTTGGTGTTAACAACAAACAAATCTATTCTACGTATGTTAATATAGATTGATATCTATAATCTTTACCAGTTCTTGCAATTATAGGTGTTTAATGCCTTCATTTATTTGTACGATTTTACTTCTATAATTTCTTTGAATGTGCAAAAATAAAGATTGGCCACACCAAATGTGAAAGGACCCAGACTCTCATACATCATTGGTGGGAGTAGGTAGTCAGTACAACTACTTTGGATATAAATCTTTGAAGGTTTCTTACAAACCTAAGTCTGTAGTTCCCAGCTGCAATCTATTGTACTCCTAGGTTCTTGCCCAAGAGCAGTGGAAACGTAAATCCACAAAAGATGTATATGGGAATGTTTATAGCATCCCTATCCATAATACCCCCAAACTGGAAAGAGCCCAAATAACTTTCAGGAAAACAGTGGAAAAATAAATGGTGCTTAGTATTCATACAGTGAACTGTTTGTCAGAATAAAGAAGGCTGCATTTAAAAACATTTTTTTAATGTTTTAATCTATTTTTGACACAGAGAAAGCACGAGTGGGGAAGGGGCAGAGAGAGAGAGGAAGACACAGAATCTGAAGCAGTCTCCAGGCTCTGAGCTGTCAGCACAGAGCCTGATGCAGGGCCAGAACTCATGAACCAAGAGATCATGACCTGAGCCGAAGTCTGACGCTTCACCGGCTGAGCCACCCAGGCGTCCCAAGAAGGCTGCATTTTAATGTGCATGCAGTGAGGGCACGTCTCAGACATGAACCTCGTGTTTGGATGGATGAAGCCAGATAAAAAAGTTCATTTGCAGAATTCAGTGCGTAAGAAGCTCAAGGCCCGTGAAAGAGACCAGAACGGTGGTTGTCTATGGCAGAGCGGGTGCAGTTGACTTGGAAGGGGCAACAAGTGACATTCTGGGGATGCTGAAAATGTCCTGTATCTTAATTTGATTATATGCATTTGACTGCATATACCCAGAGAAGTACACGCATTTGCCAAAACTCAACTGTATGCTTAAGATCTGTGCACCTGCTGTATCTAAATATCATCTCCCTGGGGGAAAAGAAAGTGGGCTTATGTTGATATGTGCGTCCATTCTTTAGGCATACCAGTGGCAAATCTGGCTTACTCCAATCCTGGAGCATAGCGAGGAACAGGGTCGCCCTATGATTCATAGACATGAATCTGGAGTCCTTCAGGGGTTGTGCACCATGGTGATAATGCTAATGCTAATGGTCATTATCTGTTTTTGTTACTGCCTCAGATTCTGACATTCAGTGTTGGTGTTCATCCAGAAAAGCGTGCGAATAATGGGTGAATAGCTAAATGAGAAGTGAAACTTCCTCTCTTCGAACATGCTAGCAAGAGACCATTTTCTGGTTGTGTGTGTCAAAGACAAACATACCATTCATTTTTGGAAAGGAAATCAACTTTCTTCAGGGAAGCGGCTTTAATGTGATGGAAGAGGCAAAATAGCAATTAACCTATTAATTAACCCAGGGAAACTATTAGCCAGGGAGATCATCAAATTACTGTTTAAAAGATTACCTGACGACAACAGAATCTGCCCAAATAATTACTTCTGCAAGTATCCTGTGTTTTTCCTCTCTCTCGGAGATACTGGGGAACATCTGAATATCAAAGATTCTTGATTCGCCCCTGAATATTTTCTTCGGCTTGTGTAAGGATGATTTAGCTGTGTTGCATTTTGTTTTGTATTGGCTTAGCGCGGCGGTGGGGGGGCTTTTCCAGGACTCCAGGCATTGGTCTCCGGCTTCAGAGCCTTATGTGGGTCATTGCTCTTGGAGAATGTGCAAGAGAGTGTCCCCAGGTACATTCATGTATGACTGCACGGACACACAGAATTTTGCATATGTTTCAGGAGGTTTGTGGGCCCCTAGAGTTTTGTCTCATATTCTCTAGGGGCTCCCTGTAGTCTGGACTGAGGACTAAGTCTATTTCTCGCGCAGACTCCTCTGAAGCAGCACAGTGGCCTGCCCGCATGGACGTCTGGACGGCGGGTCTACGTGGCGAGGGTGTGTGGGTGCGCTCGTGGTGGGCAGGCTAACGAGGTTGCTGGGGAGTCTGATCTCCTAAGAGTTTGAAAAAGGCATTGCTGGCTTCCCAAGGTGCCTGTGAATTCAAGTAGGAGACAAATGGATTTCTTCCCTCTTTGTGATCCTGAGCGGGAGCTGCAGAAAAACGGGCATTTCTACCTAGTTATAAAGAAATGCCTTTTCCAAAAGATGAATCCAGTCGGCTTTATGGAATGGAGAACATGTCTGGTCTGTCTCCAAATGCAGTCTTCCCTGGTGGCTTCTGCCTGGCAAAGAGAAAAATCGGTCTCTTGACTGAAGGAGGTCTGTGTGGAGAAGAGTCGAGGGAGGTGGTGACAAGAAGAGGCAGGAGGGAAAGTTGGGGGGGGGGGAAGTAGGGGTGTTCCCGGCAGGTGATCCTGGCAGCTCATGGGCTCCAAGGCTCTGCAGCTGGGGCGTTCAGAGCACCAGGTCGGGGGGTGCTGACAGGCGGTGTGGAGCCAGAAAGGCGTGCCTCCCGGACTGGGAGGACCCGAGGACACCGCGTGAGCATCCCGAGCCTCAGTTCCTCCATGCTGATGTTGAGCTGCGGGAAAGCACTCTCAGCAAAGCAGAGGGAGAGGATCCCAAGAAAGGTGTAAGGTGCCCGCCCGAGCTGGCAGGTGGCTGATTCACAAGAGCGATTTCTTTCATAAGGAAATCTACACGTGCTTTGGTAGCTTTGGGGCAGCAGGTGCTCTGGGAATGTTGGAAGAGAAGGCACTCAGGGACATCGCGGAGGCCTGAGGCTGTGACAGAGCTGACCACCTTTCGGGCTGAAGCGACAGGAAAGTGCTCCGGGTTCTGTAGGGGCGGGGTGTGAGGGTCGGGCAGTGTGGTTTGAATGAGAACAAGAAGGCTGGCCGAGTGAAATGTGTGTAAGCTGAGGCTGGCGGTGCACTGTCCCTACAGAGAGACTTATTCCCTGGGAAGAGTAGGGATGCCCCGCGAGTGGGCTTATTGGCTATAAAGTTTATAGCAAGTTTATCTACTTCGGTTGAACTGAAAATCAAGACCCTGGTGGTTCGTGGTCACATGTGCTTGTGTGTTTGTGAGCGCATCGGAGATGGAGGTGGAATGTTTGAGGCTGAGCTAATCCTCGGCAAAAATCCCTTCCCTTCGGTGGCAAGCTGGGGCTGGGGACACAGTCTCCCCAGGCTGGGAGGGGCGCTAGTCCCCCTACCTTGCTTATTAGGACTGTAGGCATGGGTTCCATATGAAACCTACCTACTGACCCTAAGACGGATCTGCCCTGCTTTAAATTCTCCAGGTGTGGCGTGCTTTCTCATTTCCCACACCTGGACAGACTCCCCGCGCCACGAACCCCATCCACCTTCCCCCCAGCACCCACGTCACTATTCCTGATAATGACGTATGAACAAATGTCACTGAAGCTACTCCTGGTCAATCATCGCCATGTCATCAGAGCAGGAGAACTCTTAGTGTGGAGGGGTTACTCGAGAGAAAAGAACAAAAATCACCTTGAAGAAGGACTGAGCCTTATGCCCAAGAACGTCCAGGGAGATGGGCGGTAAGACCAACCGTCCCAAACCAGGGTGAAGGTACCCACCTCGCCGTACCGTGGGCAGATTCAGAGAAAACTACTGTCAAGAGCGTCCTGGAGACCCACCTGCCCCCAGACATAATTCTAGAAACCTCGGTTCTTAGTAAAGGCTGCCTGATAGCTCATTTAAAAGTGGCCCCTTTTGCGTAAGGAGGATTTTAATCTACCAGATTCAAAATGAAATGAAAATAAAATAAAAACTTAGAATGTCTCCAGTCAGAAGCCAGGTTGGAAGATGATGAAGGGAAAAGTGGGCGGCATGGGGTGAAGGGGCTGTTTGGGGTAATTAGTAAAATAATCCCAAACACCCTGTGCACGTCAACCCACGCCTGCAGAGTAGACTTCATGGAAGGTGCCAGTGAGTCCCAAGGAGGGACCAGCATCATTTTCAGAGACCATCTTCTACCCAGAGAAAAAACATGGGTAGAATTTGTTTTTTCTCTGCAGATGAGTTTTCACTGAAAGGAACAGGAAGCACACACCAGGGTCCCCGCTGGGGAGGGCGTCTGAGGGAGGGTGGTGCCATTGGCCACTCTGCACCTTTCTTCCAAGTGGTTGGAAATAAGCCAGGGCGAAGGGAGGTGACGTGGCTGAGCAGGAGGACAGGAGGGAAACGCACATTAACTAGGCGCTGCCTGGTGCGGCTGCCGACACACCTTCGTAAGTGTTCACGTATCTAATTCTTGCCTTGCATGCTGTTTTAAAGGTAGAAGTGATTTGACGTTTATCGTAATGGAGGGAAATATTTGCAGTTTTATAGGAACGTATACATAGGTGTGTGTGTGACTGGAATTCCACGCCATAAGCCATATTGGCAATAAAGACAAGGGTGATGATGCCAGAGATGATGATGGTGAAGCTGGTGGTGATGTGCTGTCTCTAAAGGGGAACAGGGTTGCAGCTACATTAATAGATTATCTCATTGATTCAGCACGACAGTCCTTCCCAGCCGCTGTTACCATCCCTTTGCTGCAGTTGAGGAAACGGGGGCTTAAAGAGGCCGGTGAAGTTGCCCGGGATGACAGCGTTTGCCCCTTCCTGTGCCCAGTCTAACCGTTGTGCCCGTCCAGCTGTATCTGTGCCCTGACCTCTCTTGAAGGGCGAGCCTCCTGTTACTTTTTAAATTTTTTTTAAATCTTTATTTATTTATTTATTTATTTATTTTTTAATTTTTTTTTTCAACGTTTATTTATTTTTGGGACAGAGAGAGACAGAGCATGAACGGGGGAGGGCCAGAGAGAGAGGGAGACACAGAATCAGAAACAGGCTCCAGGCTCTGAGCCATCAGCCCAGAGCCTGACGCGGGGCTCGAACTCACGGACCACGAGATCATGACCTGGCTGAAGTCGGACGCTTAACCGACTGCGCCACCCAGGCGCCCCAAATCTTTATTTATTTTTGAGAGAGAGACACAGAGTGCGAGCAGGGGAGGGACACAGAGAGAGGGAGACGCAGAATCCGAAGCGGGCTGCAGGCTCCGAGCTGTCAGCACACAGCCCGACGTGGGGCTCGAACTCACAAGCTGTGAGACCATGACCTGAGCCGAAGTCAAATGCTTAAGCGACTGAGCCACCCAGGCGCCCCATGAGGCTCCTTTTAAACTGTTGCTCGTTCCCTTTGTGCCGTCACGAAGCCACATCTAAAGCATCTCCTTGCAACTCCGGGCGTTGTAGGTGTAACTAGAGGTAGGTTTATTTTGTGTATCTGTCTATAGGTTTAGTTTGCCACTTAATGTATCTTCTAAGAAAAATCAAAGCGGGAAGCCTGCCTTCCATAGATGTGAACTCGCAGTCTTAATTGCCCAAGATGCTTCCCTTGGCCGTTGTGGGGGGAGGGGGTGGGGGTGGTTCCAAGGACGGACGCCGGTCGTGGTGTATGTCAGCACGAGGGCACGGTTAGAAGACCCAGGAGCAGGGAGGTGAGTAGAGACAGTGGTCACAGCTTCACTGGGTTAGGAATTAAACAGGAATAAGAGCTCCGATGAGGGAACATAAGTCACATTTTACCGAGTGCGAGGGCTCGAGTGTGTCTGAGGTGAGGTTCTGCAGGAGGATTCCAGATGGGAACAGGAGGGTGTGGAAAGCTAATGAGAGAGGACTAAGTGTGGGAGGAATCCATTATGGAGGAGAAGGGAACGTGCCACTGCAAAGCTAAAGAAAAAGAGGGTGATTAAGAGAACCATATGGACCAAAAAATGCAAGGTGTATTGTGAAAATTCCTCACGGTACCAACATGTGAGTAAAGGCTGTGCTGACAGTTTGCTGAGGGCAGCGAATCTGTTGCGGTGAGAGAGTGAATGTCGGGGTGTGTGGGGGGGGGGACCGGAGGGATGACAGAGGAGGGGGTGCAGCTGAAGCCTGAGGGAGCTCCTTCCCTCCCCCCACCCACCACGTTAGAGAAGAGTCGAAGGTCAGATTCTAGAAACTGAGATCCATTTTCTTAGGGGCAGTGTGAAGTGCTGAAAGGTTTTATGAACGTGCCGGAGCCCAGAGCAGATAGACAATTAGAACTCTTTGAAGGTTGACATGGCAGCAGGCTTAGATGAATTAGATCCCAAAAGTAAGGACAGAGAGCCAGCCCAAGTGGGAGATTTGGGGATGTGCAGATATCCCCCAGAACTGGGGCAGGGGGGGCAGAGGAGGGACAGCCAGAGCCTGGGGGGGGGGGCAGGCAAAGAGCCTCACCTCACTTCGTCTGTCCCCGGGGAAGAAGTGTCCCCACTCATCGTCCCCCCTTCTTTCTCAAGCCTGCCCTCCCTGCTAGTGCCTGGATGTCTGGTCCCTTCCTAGAACAGACACTAGATGTTTCCAGAATTTTTACTTGTTGTTATTTTTTTTAAAGAAGTTTTTAAAGCTTATTTATTTTGAGAGAGAGAGAAAGCACAAGCAGGAGGGGGGCAGAGAGAAACGGAGAAAGAGAATCCCAAGCAGGCTCCTCACCAGCACCACGGAGCCTGATGGGGAGGCTCGAACCCACAGACTGTGAAATCATGACCTGAGCCGAAGTCGGAAGCTTAACTGACTGAGCCGCTCAGGTGCCCCGATGTTTCCAGAATTTTTAGGCCACGGTACTTGAAAGTTCTTTGGCTTCGTGATGCTTTTACACTTAAAATACAACAGAATACAGTAGATGCTTACCATAATGGGAAAGAATGACTTTCAGGTGAGTTGTAACGCCTGGCTTCTACACCCCATGAATGCTTGCAGTGGTATTTCATTTGCCATCCTTACATTGTCATGCCTGTTTCACCACCTGTAACATACGAATAGAGTTACCCGCTCTCTTTGCCAGCTTCCCAAGGACCACCTGAGATAAATACATGGAAACAAACTGCGAGGAGCACAAAATGCTTTATAACCTACAGTGTTATTTTGGTAAGGATCAAGGAAAACCGTAATTGTGTCTGAAATGTAAGAGTTGATAAAGGAAAGATATATGCTGCTGTAGACTCTGACATAATCTAATTAAAGTCTGACTACAAGGAGAGGAATCACTTCCTGATGAATTATGAGACCCAATTTATGGAATAAATTATTGGACTAGTTTTTAAAAAGTCCAAGAGTGGTTATAATTTATCTTGATTAGTAGAAAGGTTTCATAAACTAGAGTATGCAACACATTGATCCGCCCAGCAAGTGGGCTGTGCGGGGACACTGCACACGCCAGACATCCCTCCCTTGGTGGAGGGCGGCTCAGCGGCTTGGCGTGTTTTCATCACAGTCATGGGACAGAACGGGAGCTGGATGTCATGATGGAAAACGATCAGTCTGCGTGACGGGTGCAGAGAAATGAAGCATGACATTTGAAAACACATTTCCTCCAACCCTCTTGAGAGATCTTCGAACCAGAGCTCACCCACGCATCTGTATTCTCCAAATTCTAAAGCGAGCCACTACAGATTTTTGGTCTTGGCCCCCAGTGGCTTTGTCTTCGGATGCTCCTGTATCGGATTTTCCTCTTCTGCTCGGGCCGGAACCAAATAAGCAGCAGGAAACCGTGGGACTATCACATTGCAGTAACCCCCTGTTAGAGACGTCACTGTGGGAAGAAGAGAAAATGAGAATCTGGGTTCTCGATAGGGTGCTCTTGATTCACACGCGATAACCCCAGATGCACTTCAGATGTTCGGCCTCAGGTTGTGGTGACGTGCGAGGAAGGGTTCCAGCTTGGAGCTGCCACCATATTCCTTCCCATCCTCACTTCTGGGAGGTCAAGTGTATTTAGCAAACACCAGGCTGAAGACTGATGGGATAAAGTATTTCTCCCTTTCTTTAACAGAATATGCCCGAAGACATCCTTGCCCCTCTTTTTTGAGGGGGGTTTATTTAATTGTTGCTTTATATTTTCTTTACCACAAGTGTGAATAAACACCTTCATGCATACTATTTTGGACATTTGAAGGGAGGGTATTTTTTTTCCCAGTTTTATGGAGAAGTAATTGACCTAAATCGCTGTGGAAGTTTAAGGCATACGACGTGATGGTTTGATTGACTATATGGTGAAGTGATTATCGCAGTAGGTTTGGCTAACATCTGTCATCTTACACAGATGCAATAGAAAGAAAAGATGCAATAGAAAGAAAAAAAAGAAGGAAGCCAAATTCTCCTGGAATAAAAACACTAGGATTGACTCTTAACTTTCTCGTATGCCACACAGCAGCGTCAGGGGCCGCCGTCATGAACGTTACATCGTTAGCGCTCATTTATCTTGTAACTGGAAATTTGCATCTTTGCCCACCTTCCTGCATGCTTCAGCAGGGCAGTGTTTATGGTGCTCACCTTGACCTTTCTAATGAACCCTCTCTTTTGGTGCCTGGGCCGGGCAGCACTGTCTCATCTGCCCTCGGGGTTTCATGCCCACTGTGACGTGTGCTCACTCTGTCTGTCCTCAGAAGGCACAGCTCTCATTTAGAATACTCAGACTCAATGCCCTGCACAAATGGAGACGAAGTCCAATAAGGTACAGGTGATACTTCCAGGCATCTGAGTAGGAAAGCCACGCATGGACAAATGGCTTGCATGTGTCAGTGGAGTAAATGGCAAAGTGGTAATGACCTCGTTTGGCTGCCACTGGTTAGAAGAGGTCCTTGACTTCCACCCAATTCATTTGTTTCCATGCATGTTAGCCTGTTCTCTCCTCTGTTTCCCAGGAACACGTATTGAAGGGCAAATCACTTGACATCATTTCTAGGTGTCCTTTCCTTGTGTTGTGGTCTCAAAGGCCGAGAAGGCAAAGGGATCCTTGAAAATTACACATAGGCTCAGGCAGGAAGGGAACTTAGAGAAAGGATGGGTTGGAAAGGTGTTGAGAGGTGGGATGAACTGAGGTCAAGAAGTGCCCCACTTTGGGCACCTGGCCAAATGACTTCTCTCGCTTTTGCGGGATGGGCACTCCCTCAAAGCACCTACAATGGGGGCACAAAGTCAAGAAATGTATAGATACTCTGCTTTAACAAACCACGTATATTCCTAAAAAATCTCCACATGATGCAAAAATCACTCAGTAAAAACCGCAGCGTTCATGGGGTAGATGGGGCAGAACACTCAAATACTTTGTCATTGACACATAAAGAAAAAGCAGGAGCCTCGTGGAAACGTTGGCACAGTTTTATATGTGTCCAGAGGTTAAGAATCGCATAAAACCTATGATATCTTTGGCATGTGTGGCACTTTACCTTGAATAAGACCTGGAGTTTGCCTGGAGGAGTGAGCGCTGGAAGGGTTGTCGTTGGCAAGACATCACGCAGAGGTGGAAGGCAGGAGGGGTATCTGAAATCAGATGGAACTTTGTGACAAGTCATGGGTGGGTGCGACTCAAGACAGGTCGTGGATGGATGTTGCTTCCATGGGTGAGGGTGAGTGTGTGTGTGTGTGTGTGTGTGTGTGTTCCTAAGGCTCAACTGAGCTACACGCATGCACCTAGTGTTTCCTACAAAGTCACACCTAAGCAAACACGAAATATGCTCACATTGTTCCCCAATAAATGCATTCAAAGTCACGTTTTCAAAACAAGCATTTTAGCAGAGCTGATGGCACACAGGTCTTCCATCGGAGGAGTTTACGATCTTGTTCAGAATAAAATACGGATAAGCAAGAAATACTGCATTACGAATTGCCAAACTGAATACACATGTGTCGTGGAAAGGGAGGGCTCAGTGAGGTAGTAAGGGAGATTTTCTTGCAGAAGGTGACTCTTGAAGAAATGCTCTAAGCAAATTCACAGGAGTGAAGATAAATGAGTGGGAAGGTCAGGGAGAGATCGACTCAGGGGCAATGGGAAGTAAGGTCGACTAGGTGGTTTTGGACAGAAGCTAGAGTGGCCATGGTGGCCATTGAGTGGCGTCTCAGTCAGAGAGTTTTTTAAAAGTTTGGGTGCACATGGAGTCTGCAGTACAGACTGGGGGGATGCAGATTTACAGAATGCAGGCCACCATTCCATCCCTTCCAGGCCACCCTATTCACTTCTCACGCAGCAACATTCTCTGAGTTCCTGTAAGTGTCAGACATTGCCAACAGCTGAGGTCACGGCTGTGAACACAGAAGCCAAAATATCTGCCCTAAGGAGTTTATGTCCTAGTAGAGGAGAGAAACAACAACACAGTAGGGAAATGACAGGATTCCAAGTAGTAAGTAAGGGCTGGGGGCTCAATGGATAGGGGACAGGGAACAATGGGTTTGTGTGGGAAGGTGGCTTTTCCAGAAGTCTCTTCTCTAAGGGATCAGCATTTGAATACAGATGTGGCCTATGTGGGGTGGGGAACAGGTCTGGAAAAGCTGGTCCAGGCAGAGGAGACAGAAACCAAAAGAAAGCTGGTAGGCTGGAGCGGAGGGGGAGTGGATGTGGGGAGAGGTTGTAGAACCAGCAGGGGCCAGACCCCATAGTGGCCTCAGTCCATGCTCAGGAGCCTGGGTTCTGTTCTAGTTCCTGTAGGAAGCTACTGGATCATTTTGAGCACAGTGTGTCATGATCCAACTCACTTTTTTTTAAAGATCATTTTGTTTGTGTGTGGAGAGTAGTCCTTAGTGGGTGAAAGTGGAATCACAAACCTGGGTTGGAGAGAGGTGATGGTGGGTTAGGCCAGGGTGGTTAGATACAAGCATGGTCAAAAACTGGGGGAAGAAGGGAGAGTGAGAGGAAGGAAGGCAGGAAGGATGGAGGGAAAGGAGACAACCAGATCCCAGATATATTCTGATAGTAAAATCTTGAGAACAGTGCCCTGTGATGGGGACCACCATGACAAGGGGAGTCTTAGGGGCTTGCTTGTGTCACCTCAGAACTGAAGCCCTAACCCCAAGACTTCAGACCGTGACTGCATTTGGAGATAGGCCCTTTAAAGAGGTGACTTAGGAAAGCAAGACCATTAAAGTGGCCTTGATCTGATCAGAATGATGTGCTGATGAGAAGAAATTTGGACACAGAATGAGACAGCATGTCTGCACGCCTACAGAGGAGAGACCCTGTGAGGACACTGTCTAGTCTGAGAATCTGTTCACCAGTGAGGAGGCATAGCCAGAACTTTGGTTTTCTAAGATCTCTGTTCCAATTTGGGAAGGACTCAAGCAACCACGGAGGAAAATAATCACCATGTTGATCATCAACACAATAGAAAGTCTAGAATAAGAAAACTATCCCTCTATCTTTCTCGTGGTCATTGTCTATTACAGGAGAAAAGTACCTGGAAGAATAAAAATGATTGGAAGAACAAAGGGGAAAAAGAGTCCACAGAAGCTTCAGGGTGACTCAGACTGAGCCTAGTCAAGGGAAGGAAGATCGGCCCACGAGTCGCTCAGCATGCTTTTTTCTTACTGGAATAAAATCCTTACCTTCAAGATTAGGAAGCCGGCCAGGACAGGTTTAGTTCTTTTTATATATGAACAATTTTTAATTCCGTAGCCGTTTGGGGAAAAAAAAAACCTGAGTAATCATCACCTCAATGATAGAAGCTAGATCAGCCTCCCACAAGTCTGCACCTTTAGAAAACTGGATAGAAGTAAATAGACACAGAGATGTGAGATTGCATGACATTTTGACTAATAGGCTTCCACTCTGGGTGCTTCATTAATTCCTGTCTACACATCTATTTCTGAACTTCCTCCTACAGTGCCTCCCCTGTGCTAGCCTCAGACCAACGACTCATGGCTTTCCAAACATCCCACCGTTATGTTCTTTTTTGGGAGGTCTGTGAGGACTGGTATGAAGGGGCTTGCTGTAAATACAACGAAAAGAACTTGCATGGCCAACTAGAGCTCCCAGGAGGCCCTGCTCTTTGACACAATTAAGGCTCATTAAGGTTACGTTGTGCTGAAGAGTGGCCTTCTCATGGGGTGTGAGATGTGCATTTTATTTAAATATATTTACACTGAGTTCAACTATTCCCCAGTCTCATTATGTATAATGCATTGACTAATGAAGAAATCAAAACATGACATGCATAAAATCCGTAGCACAGTTTTCAAACTCTGGAATCTTATTTGGTGGTACAGAGAAGCACCCTTTAGGTCAGAATGCAGAGTTCGTGGGTGTCACATGGTAGGTAAGAAGCTGGGCTTCAAAGTCACAAAGAGCTGGGTTTAATCTTTGTTCAACCTCTCACTCGCTGTTACTTTGGACAAGCTACCTCTCTTTCTAAGCCTATTGCCATTTGAAAAGTGAGCAATAACAAAATCTATCGAGTAGGGTTTTACTGAAGATGAAAATTGCATTATCCAAAGCTTTGCACGCTGCCTGGCATAGAATGAGGAGGGGCCAGAGTGGTTGCTGTGATGACCAGGATGATGATGGTGATGCAGGTGATGATGGTCTCAGTGGTCATGGTGGTGATGATGAGATTATGATGATGCTGATGATTGTGGTCACATGATGGTGATCGTGGTGGTGGTGTTGATGATGATGAAGGTGATGTTGATTATTATGAAGACGGTGATGATGGTCATGGTGGTGGTGGTGGTGATGATGAGGATAGTGTTGATGATGATGGTGCTGATATTTAACTTAATAAATTTTCTCTGAAATATACCATAAACTTAAAATTATTGTGGCCAGAGGACTTTCTTACATCATCAGAAAAGGGAGATAGGAAAAGAAAAATATTTGACTTTATTATAGTATGTTACTTAGGCTGTATTGTATTTCTTTTAAAAAGATATGTGCAAGTACATATTCTCTCAAACCTTACACTTTTTCAATCTGGCTTTTTAAAACATTATTTGGGTCCTGTGTTTAATGAGAGATAAGACAAAATAACAGGAAAAAAGAGTTCCCTAAAAGTGCAACATTATTCAATGGCATGGTCAAGAGAGAGGTTGGGGGGCCCCATGTGAGGTAAGTATCTGTAACTGCTAAACCACAAAGAGAAGTTACAGACTTGCACTACCCACCCCACACCATGCCTATGGGTAGCTGACTAGGATGAGGTTTCAGAAGAGAGGATACTCTCCTTCCTCCCCGAGAACCTGCGCCGATTCACTAAACAGGACCTGACTTGTAGCTTCCAAACAGTACTTGCGGGTTGAAGGAATGGATGTGTAAAAGAACAAAGAAAGCAATTTCAGGCATGCCCTCAATATGGGGACGTCCTTGAAATCAATCCATCCTTTCGAGGAGCTTGGAAGAGTCAAGGTCTTATTCACCAAGGCTCAGACTCTGAAAGAAGAAACGAGGAAGATTATTTGTCCTTTCGGGACACCTGGTCAGAGATGTGCTGGACACTAAGGCCATCAGTCAACCGATAGCACTGGCTGGGCCACTCACACCGGGAATCTGGACAAGTCAGTCTGCGTGGGTGAGCCTGATTTCAACCACAAGTTCCCAAAGTGGTTTTGAGGACCCTGGGGCTACCTGTGACCTTTTAAGGAGGTCTGGAAGGTCAAAACTATTTTCCTAATAAAACCAAGATTTTATTTGCCTTTTACACTTACATTATTTCATGAATATGAAAACTTCATTAGAGTCTGCCCGCATTGCAACTAATCTTGTTAAGTTTTGGTGCAGTTTCAAAGAAGAGTGTTTGCGATTATCCAAGAAGGCAATTAACATATCCCCTTTTCCAACTACATATATGTGTGAGGGCTTAGTTCCTTCATATACTTAAAGTAATATGTTGCAACACATTGAAGGCAGATGTCAGAATCCAGCTTTCTTTTATAAAGGCAGATATTATTGAGACTTGCAGAAATTTAAAGCAATGCCAATCTATCACTGTATTGTTAGAAGATAAGGGTTATTTTTCATAACATGTTAATTATATCAACATATAATGTTTTTTTTTTTTTAAGTAAACTAATGAAAAGAAGTACTTAAAATGTCTTATTTAGGGGCGCCTGGGTGGCTCAGCCGGTTGGGCATCCAACTTTGGCTCAGGTTGTGATCTCAGTTTGTGAGTTCGAGCCCCGCATTGGGCTCACTGGTGTCAGCGTGGAGCCCACTTTGGATCCTCGGCTCCTCTGTCCCCCCTCTGTCTGCACCTTCCTCGCTTGCACTTTCTCTCAAAAATAATTTTAAAAAGTCTTATTTAATGTTTTAATGTGATATATAACATATAAGATATGTTTTACATTATAATATATATACCTCATATAATATATATGTCCCACATAAACAAAATCTCTTTGAGTTTCTCAATAACTTCTAAAAGTATAAAAAGGTCCTGAGAAGAATTGTGTTTGAAAGACACTGGATTAGATTATCAACTCTAAAATCCTTTCCAAGCCTGAAATCTTTGGTTCTAAAACATACCCAGCCCTCAGTATGTTCCACAAGGACGAGCTGTGAGTGTCCTTGCCCTCAGTGCCACCCGGACATTGTTAGAGAGACGGACATCTCCATGAGGGGGTACATTAGACAGCCCAGCACCAAAGACTCAGTTGTGTGGCCTGACAAGGGGCCTGTGGGCAGCCAGGCTTGCAGAAGGTGGCTTCTCCTTTGACTTGGGTTATTTTCTCTATGAGGATGTGCTGTGTTCTCAACCGAATGCTTCCATAATAATAATAATAATAATAATAATAATAATAATAATAATAATATGTTTTAAGAAACTTTTTATTGAAACCAATTATGATCTCAGTAACCTAATTTTCAACACAATGCTGGACCTAGTGATGTGAATGGGCTACCTTAGAGCTTTTAAAACTGCCCTGTGTTTTGATTGCTTTGACACAAGGTTGGTCTTATCACTCGATAAGGCCAATTAGCAGATGAAAAGGCCTTAGAGGCGGTCAGTCCTGGGACAGCTGACTCAACCACCTCTATCTATCTAACGGGACACTGAGCAAGTCCTCTATTGTGTGAGTCTTAAATTTTTTTTAATGTTTATTTTTGAGAGAGAGAGAGAGAGAGAGAGAGAGAGAGAGAGAGAGAGATGGAGCGTGAGTGGGGGAGGGGCAGAGAGAGAGGAAGACACAGAATTCCAAGCAGGCTCCAGGCTCTAGAGCCGTCAGCACAGAGCCTGACGTAGGGCTTGAACCCACGAACTGTGTGATCATGACCTGAGCTGAAATTGGATGCTCAGCCGACTGAGCCACCCAGGCGCGCCCCCCCCCAACCTTTCTGTGAATCTTAAAACAATCTGTAATATTGAGATGTTAATTGTCGTTTTCAAATCCTATAGCCTGTGCCTTGTCCTCTAAAAGACGCTTCGTGTAGGTTATTGATCTAATTGTCAGAGACGCACCGTATCGTGACATAGTGATCCTCGTTCTGAAAGTGGGGAACTGAGGGTCAGAGGACCAAGTGGTGACCAAACCACACAACTGCTAAGTGGGGAGCCTGGCGTCTCCTCCAGCTGTCTGGTTCTCAGCTCATGACTTCCTGACCACTGAGTTTTCGGTGGTCCGCTTGGGGAGTTTCTGGGATGATTGAGGAAACAGTTTGCAAAGTGCCCATAGTAGGTGCTGGGTGCACAGTAGGTGCTCGGTCGATCTTAGTTCCCCTGCTCTGCCCGGCTCCTGGGTCACGTACTTTGTAGAATCAGTGTGCCATCAAAGCAAGGTTAGCCACTTGGGACCCAGGGGAAGAAGTCTCCCCTCTGAGGGTTCTTGCTTGTTGCCATGCTCAGCGGGCATTTGCTGGTTAATCTGTGGGTGTGGCATTGCAGTTAACAGTCTCTGGGATCATGGACAAATTTCTCAGTTTTTCTCAGCTTTGTTTTTCTTTCCTCTAAAAGAAGGCATTTGGACAAAATTACCTTAAGACCTATAGAGTGTATTCAAATCTACATTGTACTGGTGCTCAGTTGTTTTTTTTAACAAACTTCGTAGTTTCAAGAAATAAGGGTGTTGTAGTGCTTCAGTGTTTACCTCAAATCCCAGAGGTACAATTTGGAGATTTGCATCACAGTTACGGATATGTGATGTTTAAGAAAAGCAGCAAAATATATCGGCTCTTTCATAATTCCTAGGCATCTGGTATGAAATTGATGTTATAAAAATGACTCCTTCTTCCAGTGCTAAACCCTAAATAATGAGAAATGATACAAAGGAAATAGACCTCCCAGTGAGTAAGTAGAATGAATGACTGTCCTCACTGCGATTGTTTGGGTGTGTTTGAAACTGTGGGCTCACCACAAAGGCTTTCATTTCATGCTTGCTTTCCTGATTAACTAATTCCCATCTCCCCCTTCAAATTAAAGGGGGAAGATTAAATTCAGCATGTTGAAAGAAGAACATGGTTTTATTCATACATTGTTAGTTTCCCATATTTGCCATGTTACATAATCATTAAGTGTATTTAATCACATTGCGGGTGAGTTAAAGACACTGCCTCATCATCCAGTTTTCCAGCAGGCGCTGTCATTGGCCTTACGTCATCTGAGAAAATCCGATCGTTGCTGTTATGAACCGATAATATGGGAAAAACCATTCTGAATCGATAGAAGGAAAAAAAATCCCTTTCCTGAAGACAAGCGACAGGCAATATATTCAGGCTGTGCAGCAACAGCTCAGATCATAGAATCTGGAAGCTAGTCGGGGGTCAGAGCACCAGGCACCATGGTCCTTCCAAGTACCTGAAGGTGAACGGCTTGTCCAGCTGCCCGGTCCTCCTGAGGCTGCCCAGGTTCTAGACTGAAACGTCTGGTGCATTCAGTGCCAGAGGTACATGAGGTTTTTCCCTGAAAACAGAAGGACCCAGCCTCCGTGTGGCACAGTTTGTAACCAGAAGGGGGAGTCAGGTGAAGGTGCGCTGATGCAGGGGAGGAGATGGTTTTCCCTGTGAAAACAAGCACACAGGTGTCCCCATCCACCTGTGCCTGATGCTGATGAGGATTCCGGCCGGGCTCGGCATCCCGAGGACGTCTCCAGTCCTTCTGCACGCGTGTCCTTCCACCCACATCGCCTCCTGGCCCTTGTAGGTCAACTCTCCTTCTATTGCAAACCTCCATTTCCAAAAGAAAAGGGACTCATTAAATCAAGTAGAAGGGATATGTTGCAATAATAGTGAGCTGTGACTAAGGCCTGGGTTCATGGGTAAGCTCTTTTGTGGGAAGTTTCCCAGGGTCCCTGGAGATCTGCTTCCGTTATTCCAGCTCAGAAGACTAGAGTCTTGACTGATCAGAGGGAAGACAGTTCAGAAATTAAAGCTCCAGGAACAGTCTATGTAAATTACCCATCTGTTTTGTTTCTGCAGAGTTTAAGGATTCAACAGCTGTCCACTTATTTGTCTGTCCGATCAGAGAGGTTCCACGACTTCCTCTTTCTGGGGTAGCAGACGGGGAGGGGGCAAGGAGGCAAGTTGTACCACTGGGGGCGGGGGGCAAGCAGGAAAAAAATGTGTCGAAATTGGAATGGGTAGGTGTAGGATTCTCCCATCAAATGACACAAAAATATTCTCAAACGTTGGACCTAGAAGCAAAGTCAACGTACCTAGAAGGAAGAAAAGTACTGCAGAGTTGGACAGTGTGATTTGATGAGAACTGGAGGTATTTCTGTCACCACGATTCCCTGCCATATATTTGCTCTTCCAAAGACTGACTTATTAACAAGACGCTTTGGACAAAATCTGTACCAAAGCCCTTAGGTTATATCAAAGGACTGCCATACTGGCTCTCCTGGTTTGAAAGTAAGAGTTCTCCAAATTCCCTCTACATCCAGTCTCTTGATACAATCTGTATTTCCTTGGATAGATGATGAGCTTCTTGAGAACAGGTACCCGGTTTTATTCACCTGTGAATCCCCGGCCGCTTAGCTCAGTGCTTTGAACCGAACCGAACGTCTACGTAAGTTCCATCTCTTCTGCTAAGATAGGCCTGTGTGCTGCATCCATTTTTGACGGCTTTCTCCTGATATTTACTTTTAATTAAATGGAATGTTCATCAAAGTAAAAAACACGCTTCACTTAGTCCATTACCTCAGACTACAGAGAACACACCTCTGCTACTTATGGCCCTTTGGGGACAGCTGTGAATTGAGTTTCTTATACTTTATTAGCGTAATTGAAACGGACATTAATCCAAAGGGAGGCATTTTGTACACTGCCTGGGTAAAAATCATATGAAAGTGGCTTTGTCTATAGCGGGCGGGCTACTTAAATTTCACCTCGAGATTCACGACTAAGCACACAGCCAAACTTTCCTTTTCGGACTTGGAATTTGATTTTGGAAATTCTGGGATCTCCGGAATTTCACTGAAGTTCATTTCCGGGATCTCATTGTAGGTGAGCAGTGCGGGGGCAGCCAAGCAGGAGTGTTTCTGGGGAGAAATACACACAGATACAGCCCTTGGGAAACAGGGCTTAGAGAAAGAACCCCAGATGGGTGGGAGGTGGCCGTCGCGGTGACGGCCCCTCGCCCACTGTCAGTAATGGGATGATGAGTGGGCAGGTGTTCCTGTGGTTTCCCCCACCCCATATGGCATCCAGCCCCGAAACCCTCAGGCCTTTGGGGTTTTCTGTTGTATGGAGCCCCCAGGAATTCTGCTTCGCAAGACGACTTTCTCCCAACCAGGAGCCCAGCGGGATTCACGTGCTCTGAAGCGAATGCACCATTTCGTTTTGTTCCCAGCGGAGTCTCTTCCGCTATTTTCCTCACAGAGGACTTTGAGGTATATTTAACCTCACTTATTGAGAACACAGAAGAGCTTCATTGATCTGTGGACACGATAAGTGTTGGATGCTGCTCGCCTCACACTCTCTTTGTCCCCAGGATCTTTTGATCTGTATGGATTTGAGTCCCACCGATTGGAGATTCCCAATACTGAAGGGTCCGCCTCCCTGCCACTAGCTGTGTGAGGTCCGGCAACAGAGTGGCAGAAGCAGAACAGAGAAAGGGGAAGAGCTTCCAGTGGAGGGTCAGGGCCAGAAGAGCCATCCCCCCACAGACAGTAGAGGTCAGTGATGAATGCCAGCAAGCTGTCCATTCTGAGGCATTTCTCTCTCTGTTGTGATGACCATTTGCTTTAAAATGGTCAAGTTATGGGGTACCTGGGTGGCTCAGTTGGTTAAACGTCTGACTCTTGATTTCGGCTCAGGTCATGATCTCATGGTTAGTGAGTTCGATCCCCGTGTCGGGCTCCCCCATGACTTTGTGGAGCCTCTGCTTGGAATTCTCTCCCTCTCTCTCTGTCCCTTCTTCCTTGTGTGTGAGCTCTCTCTCTCTCTCAGCTCCTCAAAAATAAATAAATCAACTTAAAAATTTTTTTAGATTGTCAAGTGGCAGTTATCCATATTTGGGGGCAGTGCTTTTTTTTATTTTTTAAAAAAAAACTTTTTAATTTTATTTTTGAGACCGAGAGAGACAGAGCATGAGCAGGGAAGGGGCAGAGAGAGAGGGAGACACAGAATCTGAAACAGGCTCCAGGCTCTGAGCTGTCAGCACAGAGCCTGACGCGGGGCTTGAACTCATGAACTGTGAGATCGTGACCTGAGCCGAAGTTGGACGCTTAACCGACTGAGCCACCCAGGCGCCCCAGTGCTTTTTTTTTTTAACTGAAACAAAATACATTCTTATCGGTGCATAATTATCTACGTAACAGTACACCTTGCTGGGGCGCCTGGGCTTAGGCAGTTGAGTGTCCGACTCTTGATTTTGGCTCAGGTCATGATCCCAGGGCATGGGATTGAGCCCCACATCAGGCTCTTCACTGAGCTTGGAGTCTACTTGGGATTCTCTCTCTCCCTCTCTGCCCCTCCACTGCTTATTCTCTCTCTCTCTCTCTCTCTCTCTCTCTCTCTCTCTCTAACAAAAAAAATACACATTATTCTATAAGATTACAAAAAGAAAAGAGAATGATCGTCTTCACGTCATGTGGGTTATTCGATTGTGTCCACTTTTATGAATAAGCAGCATATTTCAAATTACAATTCCAAAGTCAAGTATACATGGGTGTTTTTTTTTTCTTTTTGTTGTTTTGTTTTAATGAATGAGATTGAGGGGACAATGGTTTGTTCCTTGGAATGATTTTTCTTGAGATGTAGCCAGGACACTACGGTCAGATTGGCTCAAGTAGAAAGACCTAGTTTTGGGGCACCTGGGTGGCTCCGTTGGTTGAGCATCTAACTTTGGCTTAGGTCGTGATCTTGCGGTTCATGAGTTCAAGTCCCACCTGGGGCTCTGTGCTGACAGCTCAGCCTGGAGCCTGCTTCAGATTCTGTGTCTTCCTCTCTCTCTGCCCCTCCCCTGCTCCTGCTCTGTCTGTCTCTCTCTCTCTCTCTCTCTCAAAAATAAATAAACATTAAAAAAATTAAAAAAAAACAAAAACAAAAAACTTAGTTCTGGCAGCAGCAACACCGAGGAGAAACACTGTACCCCCATGGACAGGTCTGTGGATCTGTGGTCCTGTTCACTCCCGCCTTCCCTGCTCCTCTCCAGAAAGCCAGGTCACCAGAGTGTCTCGTTGAGAGTCGGCTATGCCGCGTGGTAGTGGGAGTCACGGCCTCGGGAGGTGGGGTGGTCTCTGTGCCTGCTCTCTCACTGGGTTAGAGAGGACCCAAACACACAGCTTGGTGACTCACCTCCAGGGCCCTTTTCAACTGTGGAATTCTCCAGCCCTTTCCTCTACCCGAAGCTCCTCCGTGTAAGATGGAAACCTCATTCCCATTGGTAAGTTCCGATCAGCGTTTTGATGGGGTCCCTGGCTCCTCTGTCATGACCCTGTTCTCGAGTCCCAGCAATGCCAGCAGCACTCTTCCCCTGGAAATAGGGCAGCCAGTCTCCCCACAACAGGGGTGGGGGAGCCAGTTCCAGCTGCAGCCGGGTTGAGCACGAGCCCGCTGCTTTGAAGGGCTTAGGCGCCTCCACTCACCCCTTGACCATCTGCATGGCCGCTGACGACTCTGGCCTCCTGACATCCAGAAGTGTTACACCCTAAATTACAGCATTTTCCAAATGGGAGTTCCTTCATACACGTGAGAAACAGATTTCATTCTTTAGTAAGTTAAATGCAGGCGTACAAACTAAGATTTTCTTCATGTACGCAGAAACTCGGTATCAAAATCTGCAGATCTGCCTTGATTCTTACCTTACCTTCTTTTATCAGTATTTTCGTGACTGACATTAGGCACCAAATGGGGCTCTGGGAAATCGTCGGGTAATTTTAAATGTGAGTTCCGAAGTCTTATATTTGTCTTATATTTCATGACAAAATTCAGGATTTTTTTCTTTTTTAATTAAAACAGAACTTTTTTTTAAATCCACAACACTTCCAGGGCGCCTGGGTGGCTCAGTCAGTTAAGCCTCTGACTTCGACTCAGGGCGTGCTCTCTCAGCCCCACGTCGGGCTCTCTGCTGTCAGCACAGAGCCTGCTTTGGGTCCTCTGTCCACCCCTCTCTCTGCCCCTCCCCTGCTGGTTCTCTATCTATCTCAAAATAACTAACCTTAAAAATATATGTATAAAATCCACAACCCTTCTGCTCCATTCATCCTGCTGTGCTCCCACACTCACAGACCACTGAGCCACATCTGGAGCCAATGTGATCATCCGAGAGCCAGGTTCAGAGACAGCCGTAGATGCCAAGCTTGCTCTGCCCGTGTGCCTCGGTGTCACTTGACTGCCCCCCTCCCACCCAAGGCCAGCAGCTGTGTCTCCTGAAATGGAGATCTTAGAGGGCAGACTCTGCTGCGGTCCTCATCCAAGTGAATTTCCTCCTCTTTTCTATTTTGTAGAAGTCATATTGATTTGGATCATTCTGCCCTGAGCCATCATCTGTTTTGGGAATTGTCACAACTGTAACTAGGCTAGTTGCTCGTTCATAGTAAGGGTCCAGATTTGTGGAAATGATCAAGCCAGTAAGGCAGCTCCCGTGTTCCTGGCACATGATCTGGTCTGTGATCACGGTCAGCCGTCCTCCCCCATCTCACTGCGCTAGTCCAGCTTCGCGACAGTTTACAGATGAGAATTCGGAATGTAACTTAGAAGCTCTCAGGAATCCAGGCTCTTGTCCTGTGGATCGTTTATTTGAGGTTTGTAAGACCCTGCTAGTGCCTAGTAGGTATCTGTTTAACCTAGTGCCTAGCAGGTATCTGTTTAACCTAGCTGTCAGGACAGAAACATCTGGTGAGCACTTCCTGGCTACCCTGTGGGTGATGATGATGGTGGTTGTGGTCTTGCTAAAACAGGAAGACTCTTTTCTTGGTGGTGTCCCTATTGTGTTTTAAACTTATGGGTGTTATCTCAGAAATACATACTAAAATTTCATCAGTAGTTATTCTTCTCCCTTTAGAAATAAGGCAGCTTTGACTCAGCATTGCTAACTTTTTTCCTCAGGATCACGCCAGACAATCCTGAATCACACAGCAAATCCTGAATTCCACACTGTGTCTACTTTCTGTTAATGGTCCTTCTGCCTCTCAATAATCAATGGCATCTAGAGTCCCAGTGAGGATGGTGTAGATAAGGTGGAAGAAAGAAGGAAATTTCCCTTTCGGTGGTTAGGATTTATTAGGAAACCCTCCTGATGAGGTTAAGAATTAAATTGGACATGAGAGCATTGTTCTGACCTGTGCAGACTGCAGTGAGCCTCAAGGGGCAAGGGACACAGAACAGGATAAACCCCCAGAGATATAGTCACTCTATTTGCAGCGTATTTGTTCTATAAAGAATGATCAAATAATGACCATAGTTCCAAGGAGATTTACAGTGGTAGGTAGGTGCCTACCGCTCTCTGGTTACCACATTTTTGTCGGCCAGTTGATACACAGCCTTCTTTTGTGTTTCTGCTTACAGACACATCATTGAACATCTATTGTTTATTCGTTCACACTGACCTCACTCAGGGTCAACGACACTATAACTCCACCTCAATGAAGCTTATCTAGCACATGTATGCTCTCCCGGGGGTGCAGTTACTGCCTTCTTGTGTGTAGGAGCACTAAACAGCACTCTGCACTGTGCTTTGGGTCCACTTTAAACCATGAAATCATCGCCAAAAAATAAAATAATGTGGAACATGTGGCACTAAATGTGTCTATCCTGTGCCTTCCCCGAATTCACTGTAACTGTTAAAAAAACCAGACTGTATGTCATAACCAGTCACAGTCAAATACATGGAGTGACTACCTTGTAAGATACATTGTTCCTTTAGTTCAAAAAGTAAAATAAAAAAGGTGGGAAAGAGGAAAGAAGTCATCTCTGTCCTTGTCCAGCAGTTCTGAGTCATCCTGGTGTAGTTGGTTGCAGTGTTTTCTTCTTCTGTGCAAATGTGGACCGTCTTGCTTGCCTGTGACACTCTAGCAGACATACGCTGCCACTGCACAGACAAGAATTTCCTGGCAGGTGTGCAGACCAACCTGTGAAGGAGGCAGGTTGACTATCCCTGGTGTGCAGGCGGTGGACACGGTTCAGCTGACCCTCCGTGTAGCTGAAGGAAGTGACCACTGGGTTTCATTAAATGGGAGAGCCATAGGCAGTCAGTTCTTTCGACATGGATGGGAGAAACCGTGAGCGGTTTGGGCCCCGCAGCTAACACCGCAAGATGAGGAGGGCATCCCAGACTCCACGTATGTGAAACTCGAGACCTGAAATATCATAGCCACTTACCAACTTGCTAAGTAAAAAAAAAAAAAAAAAAAAAAAAAAATTATTTACTGAGAACACGCTGACCAACAGCTTTCACCCTCCAAAAAACTCAAAATGACTTTCACGTGCAGATCAGATGCCCTCTTTGAAGGATTTGCCTACTCCCTTGTTTTCACAAGCAGCTTGAAGGAAACTCAGACAGGAATAGTGGTCTTGATCCGCTATTCTAATACGGCCTCTTACTGATATAAAAGTATAGTCAGCCATATCTGGTCCTGTTTGTCATGAATATGGCCTTTGTGTCTGTTTCCTCACATGACAGATAGGGACAAGTACAAACATTGGTCTGTAAGGTGATGTGACTTTTTAGCAGTCATTATAGAGATTATTCATCCAAATGTGTGTCTTCACCTTCAGAGGGACGGTCTGTGAAGTAATATACTTATTCTGTGAAGGGTGCTATTGTTCCAAGCATATGTGGAAATGTTTGAACACCTTCACATGTGTTGAAAATGTTCAATGACATAAAATGACAGCCCTTTAAGGAAAGCATGTATGTGTGTATGTGTGTGTGTGGGGGGGGGTATATATATTGTATGCGTTATGTGTGTGTGTGTGTGTGTGTGTGTGTGTGTGAATACCAATCACTTGAAGGCAGGCATGAAGAATACCACTGTTGATCACATCTATAGATGGTTTTGTGTAAGGTCAAAAAAATGATGTGTGTGATTATCCAGGTTTCTGCTGATTTTCCCTTGTGCTCCCTAAACTGACTATGGCCGGGATGCTCTCGAGCTGCCTTTAGTGGCACTATCATGGGGATAAGAATCTGCCTTTCTGAAGTGGTGATTTTGAAGGGTATCCCTTAATGGGTCAGGTGTATACGAATATGGCCATAATGAGTGGCGGGCCACGTGCATACATTATTTTTATTTTAATTTTTTAAATGTTTATTTACTTAATCTAATTTATTGTCAAGTTGGCTAACATACAGGGCATACAGGGTGCTCTTGGTATTGGGGGTAGATTCCCGTGATTCATCGCTTACATGCAACACCCAGTATTCATCCCGACAAGTGCCCTCCTCAGTGCCCATCACCCATTTTCCTCTCCCCCCGCCCCCACTCTCATTTTGTTCTCTGTATTTAAGAGTCTCTGTGGTTTGCCTCCCTCCCTCTCTGTTTGAAACTATTTTTTCCCCTTCCCCTCCCCCATGGTCTTCTGTTGAGTTTCTCAAGATCCTCGTAGGAGTGAAAACATATGATATCTGTCTTTCTCTGACTGACTTATTTCACTCAGCATAATACCTTCCAGTTCCATCCATGTTGCTGCAAATGGCAGGATTTCATTCTTTCTCATGGCCAAGTAGTATTCCGTTGTATATAGAAGCCACATCTTCTTTATCCATTCGTCAGTTGATGGACATTTGGGCTCTTTCCAAAATTGGGCTATTTTGGAAGTATCATTTAGCATGAGGCTTTCTTACTGTGGTACTCACGGTAATGGTGTTTAGATTGCAGAGTCTCATTAGTTTGAGTTTCGGATCCAAGATAAACTCTTAGGAAAAGATACTGATGCATCCACTGAACTTTGAGAACATACTGAGTGGACACATAACATGTTGCCTGTTTAAAGGATGGCTTGTTGACTTGGTCTAACCCTTAAATCATTTATCCTCAGATGGATTTAGCTTTCAGTAAAGGAGCCCACATGCCTAAGGGCTGATCCTTTGAAAAAAGAGTTCTAAAAACCTCTGGAGGAGATGATGTTTTTTTCCTATTGAGATAACAATCATATGAGGCCATTGTTTTGAATAATAACGCTTGCATCCTGTTCAAGGCTTAGAACATTTTATAACTCAAAATAAATGTTAAGAATAGGCAGTAGGATATTTTGAAGGAAAAACTACATTTAGCACAGATAGGAGTGAAATAATTGTTTATCCCCCATCACTGCATCTGAATGGGCCAACAGCGGGAGAATCGCTCTGAATCCCAGAAAGTAGAGCAGCCCTGCCATTATTGTAAGCGACAGATTTATCACTCTTACTGTTATTTTAGCATTAGTGGGTTTTTTTTAAGCTTCCTGTCACAAAGCTCTTGAGTATTAGTCTAAATGCAAAGGTAAATTGTAAATGTATTCCTTTGGGCTTCACAAAGACTTAGGCTAAGGACTCGAGAAGTGAATGTTGCTGGAGAAGCTTTTCTTAAAAACCCACTCCACCTCCAAGACTGAAATAGAAGCCTCCGGGGGGGCATGAGTGCATGAAGCCCATGGTTTTGGGGACAGGACAGGACCTGGGCTGGTGCTCTGCTCTCCACCTAACTCTGTGGCCCTAGACAGGTCATGTCCCTGCTGAGTCTCAGCTCCCTCATTCCAGGAGCTGTGACACTGTTGTAGGGCAGCTCCGGGGGCTGGGGTGATGTACCCAACCCAGAGTGTGGTCTCAGGTAGCTGTTCAACAAATGATGGCCAGGATTTCTCCTATAGCAAGTAAGGAGTTACTAACTCAATTTGCATTTTGGTTTAATTAACACTGGTACTGAGTGGGTTTATTACTCTATTAGCAACATATTTGTAGGCCAAAAAACATTTCTAGAAAAATCATGGGATTGACCTTGTTCTTTTTCCTTATGTCTCCTTGTCCTGATACTCTTACACTTAAGAGTCAGTGTTAACTGATTGTTTACTGTGAGTCAGGCCTGTCCTGAGCCGTTTACATGTGAACATAGGAAACTCTCTCAGCTACCCCATGAAGTAAGCACAGTTCTTGTCCCATTTTTACAAATGAGGAAACTGAGGCAGGTTGGGACACTTGACTAAAGGCCCACAGCTGGTAAGTGGTGGACATATAATCGTTAAGTGACCAGGATGTGTCTTCAGTGCCAAGGTTTATACTTGCAAACAGGCCTGGCACTCCGTAGGCTCTCCCTCTGCTGGGACTGCTCCCCCATGTGAACTGTGTTCAGACTCATTTACGAATCATACCCAAACAGTACTACATAACTTAACATAACCATTGCTCATTGTAAATTTACACAACGTGGGACCACTTTGCTAAAAACCAAAATAGCCACAAAGTCCAAAGCGTTATCCCCATTGACTATCTAAGAGAATGTCCTAGAAGGGCCTAGGATATCATGCTAAGTGGAAATGCACTTTGCATCTCAGCATAAGATCTGTGGAATAAATACACAGTTTGGCTAGGACCTGCCTTGCAATGGGCCAGACAGATGGATTTTAGCCCCAAAACTTACGTCAGTGACCGTCCCCCCTTTTTTTATTTGAAGAAGACAGAGAATACAAGCGGAGAGGAGCAGGGCGGGGGGAGGGGAGCAAGAGAGAGAACCTTAAGTAGGCTGCACACCGAGCATGGGTCTCGATCCCACAACCGTGGGGTTGTGACCTGAGCCGAGATCAAGAGTTGGACACTCAACTGACTGAGCCACGCAGGCACCTCCAGTGACCCCTTTTTTACAGTCATTCCACATACTTAGGAGTTCTTGAACTTTGCTGGTGCCTTAGACTGCATCTTGCTACTTGAGAAAAATGCAAATCACCTTCCTTGCCTGAAAAGAGCTTCTCCCAGACCTTCCGTGTCAAGCATGGTGGAAACAGTGCAGTAGGGGGTTTGGAGTCCCATGTGGGTCTCTGTAACTGTATCTCAGCGACTGAACCCTTCTGCCTCCGTTTCCCACCTGTCAGCTGAAGAGCCGCCTTGCCTAAGAGGGTTCTCATGCGGGTTCCACGTATGTGTTGCTGGAGGAACCTGGTCCAGGGTCCGGCATCTTCTAAATGTGCATAATATTCCTTATTTCCCTCTGCATCCCGTGTGCCTGTGGCCCCATCAGGTAGGCGTAGGTCTGTGGTTTGCCTTTGACGGTGGTGCCCTCGCCGGGTCATCCTCACCCAGCTGTCCGACCCAGGAACTGCGCTGTCCCTGTGGTCATTCTTACAGCACACCTGTCCCGTGTAGCCCCAGCCATCGCATAAGGGACTTTCCCAATCCGCGTAGGTGATGAGGCAGTGGCAGCCACCCCTCAGGTGTTGGGGTGCGTCTCTCGTGTGTAAGTTTTACCACTCTTATCTCCTCCTTCTGGGCCCTTCCTTCCCTCTGTTCTCCACACTGTCAGGAGAGAAGCTGTCGTGCACCTTGCCTTGGGCACAGCTGTCCCTTTACACTGGGATGGGATGGGCAGCCCCAGGTGCCAGGGTGAGGAAGACTGTTGCACATGGCATTTCCTCAGGACCGGTCTCTAGGGGGTGCTGTCAATGTGTATGCTTATTTCAAAGAATCCCACACAGTGGCTCACTTATGGTAGTTAGGCATCGAAATGAAGACCATTGTCCCAGCCTTTCGCAATAAAACGAAACACACCACTCTCGTGTGTTTGGGCCAATAAGGACAGGGTGCTTTCTAAGGGCTCAGAAGCAATCTTAAGTGGTCAGTTTACACCAGGAGGTTAACTGAGAGACGGTGGTTCTCTCTCTCTCTCTCTCTCTCTCTCTCTCTCTCTCTCTCTCTCAGCATCAGAACACACCTGACATCTCACTCCGGGCCGGGGACAACACCCGGACGCATCTGTAGGGTCCGAACACCTACATCCTGCCCTCAGTTCCCACCCCGTGGTGAAGTACGTGGTGATCTTCAGAGTAGGCTTCTCAATTGGAACCAGGCTCATTTCCGTGTACCCCACCGGTCCTACTAATGTCATCTGCTCACGTGCTGAAGGCTACAATCTGGCTCACATTGCCCTGGAGCGCTCATCTGAGAGGCAGAATAGAGTGTACGTTCCAAGCGTGAACTGTGGAACCACATACCTGCTTTGAATCCTGAACTTGACACAGTTGTGTAGTCTTGAGCAAGTGAGTTCAACTGTTGCTGCCTCTGGTTTACCAGAGGATGATAATCCACCTCATAGGGTTATTTTAGGAATAATTGAGTTAATACATAGCAACTATAAAAATGCCGGGTGCCTGGTATTTGTTAGTAAGAGCTGGCTCTCATTGCCGCCATCATCATCACCAGCAGGAACTTAGTGAGCTCTTATAAGAGTAAAGCAATATGTGAGGCTCCTTGGGGTCCGCAAAGATAAGCGAGGCGTGGCTCATTTCTTCAGGGAACTTACTTTCCATGCAAGGCAAACAATAATATTAATAGAAGCATAAAGAGCCATTGATATAGAGCTCATGTAGCACAAGGGACCACAGGAATTCTTGAACATAGAGGATTCCTGGGAAGCAGCCCTGTAGAGACAGAACTTGAGCATCCTTGATGATCCTGGTACTTTGCCAGATAGAAGCTCGTATGGTCGCATAAGACAGACTGAGCTCCATGAAACGCCAAGTATACGAGAGCGTGATGAGAAGATGCCCGCCCACTGGGTGCATGTAGGGAACTGGATATCGCACTGCCCAGGGCATGTGTGTTAGTCGCTTGTTATTCTGACCCCACAAGGACAAGGAACCGCTGCTTCTGGACCCAAATAATTTGCAGTTCTTTTGAAGATGTGTGGCATGAAAACAGCTATTTTAGGATTCAAAAATAATATGTTGTGTTGAGCTTTTTTATTTCCAAATGCTTTCCAAACATTGCCTCATTTGATCCTCAGGACATTGGTGTTAGATAAGCAAGAATCATTTCCCTGCTTGACAATTGGGGAAGCTGAGTCACAGTCACGGGAAGATGTCTGATCATGGTCAATGGAAAAAGGGGGGAGCAAGGCCTGGAACCTACCAGGCACCTACCTTCTGGGCCCGCTCATGCTTCCTGGGACCACGAGGCACCTGTTGTAGGGCATCTTGGCTGATTCACAGGCCAATGGAGGAGGTGTTCCTCGATTCCACCAGAACTATGAGACGATTCACAAAACCTAAGTTTAACGAGTCACGCAAATTTTGACCAATTAATTCTGTTTCTGAAATTAAAAACAGCAAAGTACCCAAAAGAATTGAAAAACAGGGACTAAGAGGCTTATATGCCAATGTTCACAGCAGTGTTATTGACAGGAGCCAAAAGGTAGAAACAGCCCCCAGTGTCAGCCAATGAATGGATGGATAAAATGCGGTCCATCCTTACACTGGAACATTGCTGAGCTGTAGGAAGGAATGGAGTTCCGATTCATTGTTCAGCATGGAGGAGCCTTGGAAAAATTGTATTATTACGTGAAATAAGCCAGACGAGAAGACAAATGCCATTTGACGCCACTCCTACAAGACATCCAGGATGGGCAGATTCGTAGAGAGAGACAGTAGTTAGAGGGGACCAGGGCTCAGGGAGGAGCAGTGGGGCTCACTGCTTGATGGTTACAGGGTTTCTGTCTGGGGGTGACAGCGTGGTGGGCACGGACAACGGTGACAGCACCACACCACGCATGTGCTCAGCGCCATCTAACTACACGCAGCACTGGCTAAAATGGCGAATTTGACGATACACAAAACGTTTACAACCACAGTTACAAAAAACAGCTGTCGTAACTTTCAGTGAGAACACGGTTTAAAACAAGCGGGGAGATGGCAACCTAAGAATAGTATAAATTACGAGAGGGTTGGTAGGTTCCGATATCTTTCATGAGAAGCAGTATTTATACCACGATGCGGAAATGATCTTCCTTTACTCGAAAGACTGATTATTCCTGCCGTGTGTTTATGAAATATATACAGAGTCCTGGCATAGTTAGAATATACGAAAGACAGAGTCTGTAAAGTGATAACGATTTCACTTTTTGCAAGAAAACTCTGGTGTGTTTTTCATTCTGACAAATGGGTGACCAGAAAGATGAGGGGTTACTTTTGTCAACTTGTTTGTCCTTATCCTCAGGCACCATTTGCCACCTGTTTTTCCCATCGTACTGAGATATACCTCTAAGAAAAACGTGGCTGATTCCTCAGTATTGTTTTTAAAGCATATGTGCTCTTGATCAGTGGGCTAAACATATGTATAGTTTGTATGCTGTACTTTGGAAAAGAACAGATTTGGTTTTCCAAGACCGTGGACCCGAGACGAGGACTCACATTCTGCAGCAGGGGCAGGCAGATCGGGGAAAGGGAGACGGTTCTGTCTAGTGGTGAGGAAGAGGAAGTGATCCAGGGGTCCTGGTCCCAGGTCAGCCAACAGCTGTGTCAGCAGTGTTGGGCAGTGTCTCCATTTCTGTGCACCTCGATGCAGCCATGAGTCAAATGGTTTGGGATATTTAACATCCAGGCTGCATGTTCCAGACAGACACTGAATGTTGGGGTGCTTGAAGCCATGCGGGTCACAGGTGCCTCGGGCTTCCGTGGAGCGGTCAGACCAGACAGTACAACAGAATGCTCACTTAGCAAAGGCAGCAGGCTCATTTATCCATGTGATGTTCCTACAAGGAGGAGGCCTTCATCTGCTGAGTGACTTTTGGAAAGCACACTCCCCTCCAGACAAGGGAATTACCGAGAAACCCTGAACTGTGAGGCAAAGCTCCCCGGTGGCTGAGGGTGAGTGGTCAGTTGATTTTGGAGTCTGGAACTCACTGTGGCCTTGGAGCTGTCCAGCTGGTGTCCAGGATGCAACTCTTCTCTCCTGCCCTCCCTGGCCTCCTCAAGGCCAATATCCCATTGGCCACACCCCCACCAGCTTTGCTCCTGGGGTTCTTTGCTTCGGGGAAGTAAAACAGGTACACATTTGTCTTCTGAGAAAGCCTGTGATTGCCCAACAGCAAGACAGGTCTGGCACATGCAGGAGGTGTGAAGGCTTATGTAGAAAGAGAGAGGTGTGTTTGGTGAGTGCTGGGTCTCCCCAGTGGGTCAGTGTGTGAAAATGTTTAAAACGTCCACAGAGAGAAGGAGAACAAAATCGCACTTTGCTGACACTCGAGTGTTTGAAGTTTCAGTGTGCATGATCTTGCACTTGTAAATGCAGAGAAGAATGTCGTTCCTCGTGGCTGGGTAGATTGTCTTAGACTCACACAAATCCTACTCGGTGCAAAAAAAGGTCCCGCAAGTTAATAGTTTATGTCACCTGCTGTAGGCAAATGTCATGTTGTTAGGCGGCTGCACGGATCTCCTACGGGCCTATCCTTTGCCATTGTCACTTATTTCCAGAGGATTCTGTCCTAAGGAGAAGACAAAAGAACAAGGCCAGGAGCTGAGGACATGCAGGGAGCTGGGAGCAGGGCTCACCGTCTCCTTCCCACGGGGCCCATCTGCTTGGCTGGCTGAGACCGGCAGCTGGGCCACACTTGTGAAAACCAGACTCCCCGACGGGCCAGCAGAAGGGACTCTTGTCACTTCCTACCTTCCCTAATGAAACAGCAGCGTCTGGCAGAGTCAGAAAAGAGGACCAACTGTGAACAGGGGAGGAGGGTTGAGCGCTGCATTCTGTAGGGAAGGTTGTCCAGACATGTTCCTGCTGTTTTTGTCCCCAAATAACTGAGAATACTAAAGAGGACAGGGCAGGGTCCATCTCCGAGGTGTCTGAATGTCTTAGGGGATTTGACCACCACCACAGTGGAGATTTTCTTCTGCCGAAAGTTTAAGCCTGATAAAAATGGTCTCAAGACACTCCCCCGGAGGGACGGAACGGGGCCTCACCAATGCACCTGTTGAACGGTTCTGTGGCCAGTGTGCAGATCCAGGAGGATCGGGCCCTCCTCCAGGCCACGCATCTCCCTGAACTCATGGCCTGGGGAGCCACGAGAACGTTCCTCTGACTTGGAGAGTTTGCTTTCTTTGCTGAGACCTAGCAAGGGCGTGGGTGGGGGTGGGGGTGGTGGGGAGTCCTCCCCTGCTCTTCCCTCAGTGCCATCCAGCACCTGAGCCCCCTGAGTTCTGCCATGTGAACCTTCTGCCCGGAGATGAGGAAGGGGCGAAGAGGGGTGGTGGGCAAGCAAAGACCTTGGAGGTCAACGCAGGACAAGGTGAAGGATTTGGAAGGGCATGTTGAGAGAGGGGCGCGCCGTCTGCCCACCTGGCAGGGGAAGCCACCGTCGCTGTGGGGAGAGCAGCGGCGTCCAGAGGATTCAGTGGAGGGGTTGGGGTCTGCCCACGCTCTGCCGCTGGCTCGCCGAGGGCCCTGAGACCAGGACGTCACCCTCCCCGGGCACCCGCTGTCTTTGGCACGTATCCCTCACGCTAGGGGAGACCGTTGATGCTCTGCCCGCTTTTTCAGGCAGGTCTGAAGAACAGTGACATCAGGGTGGCGGTGGGTTTAAGTGTGTTCCACGTGGAACTCGTGGTCCACAGAAGTGGTTTCACCTGTAGGATGAATCCCTCCACGTTCTGCTCCCCGCGGGTGGCAGGAAGCATGGCATCTGTAACAGTCGACGCTTCAGCCCGTATTTCTTAAGCACCTGCTATGCCAGGCACTGTTTACACGTGGTGTTGGTGTTCCGGCAGACACACGGATGGGGCGAAGTGACCGGGCAAGGGAAATCACAAGCACCAGAGGGACACAAGTGCAAACACAAGAAGGAACGACTTTAAAAGTTGCTGTGGTTCCCCTCCGCCCCGGACTCTGACAAGCTGTCGTCTGGCTGCTCTTCGCTGTTGTTGAGTTCAGTGAATAACCCGTGTCAGGAGTGCCCACGTGTTTGAGAAGGGACTGCGGAGTCACAGGAAAAGCTAAGGAGATGAAACTAAACAGAAGCAGAGGAGAGAAAGAGAACAACCCACCCGGGGGGAGGAAGTGAGCCCCGGAGAAGGGAGCTTGCGGCACAGAGGGATCGCGGCGAGGACGTCCCAGGTAACAGGGTAACAGGTGCAGTCCACTGAGGCAGGAAACAGCATGGGGGCTAAATGAAACCTCCATGCTTGGGCTCCCAGCGTGAAGACGCTTGGTGTGGGGCTTGCCGCAAAGGAAGGTGAGCGAGCGTGACATCCCCCGGCCTCCGGCTTGCAGCCACCACCCCACTGGGGCCACCAAGGTAGTTCGGCGCTCTGTTTCTTCGCCGGCCACACGCGTTTAGGGAGCGCCTGCTGTATGCTGAAAATGAGGTAAGGGGCCGCAAGGGTAGCGGTGAACAGGGGCCCAGGGTGAGGGGTCACGAAACTAGAGCCCAGAAGGCAGTGGTGGCTTGCCCCACCTCAAGCCCCGCACATGCACCATGTCCTGCACCAGCATCCAAGGGAGCACCACCCTCTCCGTGCAGCTCCAGAGAGGACAGCGGCCATTGAAATTTGAGGTACTTACATTTGCCCCACCACCACCCTGTTCCAGGGTCCACAGAGTGCATTGTGAGTCGGGACCCTGGAGTAGTGTGGTGCACAGAGTACTCAGTCCTTAGGAGCCGCTGTAACGAAAAGACCACAGGGCGGGTGGCTTGCAAACGGCCAGAATTTATTTCTCCCAGTTCCGAAGGCCGGAAGTCCAAGATGAAGCGCGTTCAGTGTCTGCTGGGAGCCCACCGCCTGGCTCCCAGACGGTGGTCTTCCTGCTGTGTCTTCATATGGCAGGAGCGGAGAGGGAGCGCTCAGAATCCTTTCATAAGGTCGCTGACGCCAGGCATGGGGACCCCACCCTCGTGACCTTGTCCCCTCCCAAACGCTCCGCCTGCCACCACCATCATGTTGGAGTTAGATATTAACATACAAGTTGTGTTCTTGGGGGGACCCAATAGTCAGACTACAGCACGTACGGGATCTAGGTTTCCTGAATCCTAAGCTAGGCTTGCGTACCCCGTGAGCCACGCCGACTAGGTATATCAACACAAGGAATCAAGGAGTCCTGAAGTTGAAATGTAATAGTTGGAGAACAAAGAATGCTTGGTAGAGTGTCCAGATGGAGAAGGTGCTGGAAAATAAATGAGGTGTGATCACTGAAATTTATCCTGATCGTGACAGTGTCGCTCATTAGTGAGTCCCGCATGGGCAGTGGTGCGGTGCCTGGAAAAAGTACAGATAGAAGGTGAAACCGACAAACGTGTGTGATGTTGGCAATGCATTGTTCCAGGCCTTCCGGAGAATTCGCGTATGTTGCTGTAGCCAAATTCACTCACAGAAAACGGATCACATCTTAATTGGTCAACATGTTCTTTCAGTTCTGCCCTGAGAAGCAACTTTAATTTTATTTTCTCGCCCCCATCACTTTACATCAGGCGCTTCTTACGTTTCGCTTGAGTGCTCCAAAAGCTTCCTAGCCTGGAGTCTCCATCCTAGGTCATTTTCCACATTCTGAAAAGATACCTTTCTAACTGTAAATCTGCTCAGGACATCTTATCACCAAAGTTTTTTTTTTCAGTTGTCTGCAGGGGGAGTCTGGACCCTTGGTGAACGGGACCCTTCCCGCTCCGTGACTCTCACACATGCTGCACGCCAGCGCACTGGACTGCTTACAACCCATCAAGAGACATTTTTGTGCGTCACTCCCCTTCCTCCGTGCCAGGTCTTTGTCACCAGCCCAGTCTTCTTACAAAATCCTTTCTAGAACCACAGATCCCCTGCTCCTGCCAGACACCCTTGCCTCCATGTCCATCTGGATATTCTGTTGGTCTCTCTGTCTTCCATGAGCCTCAGAGTCCTTCAAAGCCAGGGGTTGTGATTTCTCTTCCCCCAGTGTCTACACAGGACCTAGCGTATAGTGATGCGCAATAAATGTCTGGGAATTAAGTGAGAGACAAAAAAAAAAAAAAAAAAAATGGTGCCCAACCAGGGATCTAGTAACAATTTCTTGTTTTTTCCCCCATATGTTTATTTACTTATTTTGAGAGAGACAGAGAGACAGAGAGTACAAGCAGGGGTAGGGCAGAGAGAGGGAGAGAGAGAATCCCAAGCAAGCTCTGAGCCATCAGCACAGAGCCCAATGTGGGGTTCAATCTCAAAACTGTGCAGTCGTGACCTGAGCCGAAACCAAGAGTCAGATGGTCAACCAGCTGAGCCTCCCAGGCGCCCCAACAATCTCCTGTTTTTAAGTGGAGCCAAAACTCAGCGAGTGGGAAATAGTGCTGGGCTTGAGAACCTGAACCAGTTTGCAGTCATTTCTCCCAGAGACCTCCTGTATGAGTTCCACCTCCCCCACCCCACCCCCAGAGTGATAGGATCACTGAGATGCAGACTCACCTTGGGAGCCTCAGGCGTTCATCTGTATTGGCACCTTTGACCTGCCCCTCACTGCCCCCAAACACTGGGTTGCAGAGTAGCCTGGTCTTGAGAGGAGGCCTCCGACTTTGCGTAAATTCTAAATTACGGACCAGAGCGGGGAAGTTGCCACAAACCAAGGCCATTCCAGGATCCAGCTGCTCCAGGCATAAGAGCTTGCTTTCTTCTTTCCTGTTCCCCGCTGTGCTCCACACTCGCTCATTCTTTATGCTTTCTACCTCTCCTTGGGCTAGGCATCCTAGCAGCTTCACAGCAGTTGTGTCGCTATAGCCTGGGCTCTGCCCACTCCCCATCCTCCAGCTTCGGGCTGACCCCTCACCGCTAGCAGACCCTTGATTCTTCTGAGTTCAGGTCGCTGAAAGGGAGAATCGGATTGGCCTGACTCATCCCTTGCTGTGGAATTGATGGCCACAGATTGGCTGGCTGTTGACGGGATCACAGATTCAGTCCAATCACCCACGCCATGGTATTCCTGCCTCAGCCTAAGAGGGATACCCATCCAGAACCAACCTAGTGATGGACAGTGAGGTGTTCTCAACGAGAACGTAAACGCTCCACGAAAGGAGACATACTCCATCCTTCATACTCCAGTATCAGCGGATGCGTTGACCGCATCCCTTTTCAGAGGCCCGGCAAAATTCTATACACACTGGAAGACCATACTTCATCTGAGGGGCAAGGAGCATTTCTGAAAGCTGCGGAAGAGGGTAAAGGAGGAAGTAGCCCTGAATCCAAAAGTTATCGTCCTGAATTTCTTCAAGTTCCTGGTAGGGCAGGTGTGTTAATTTGATCCACTGACGGAGTATCAGTACAAAGTTCATGGAGAGACTAGGGTTGTCTTATGTCTTATATCAGCTGTATCCGTTATAGTGTGAAGGATCCTAACCATTCAAAGGATGAAAACATAATTATGATTTTGAAGCCTTGATGAAGAAAATACATCAAAATTGGGTCCTTTGTGGTCCTCCCTACAACTTTTACCGTATCCATTGTGGTTTTTTCTGCCCATTACCCTACTCAGGATGGGCTTTGAGAAATCATCAGTCATGTTGTAGGGTTGGTCTTGCATCCATCTGAGATGTGACTCAAACCAGACTCCTGTCCTGTTTATGATCCTTCCAGGGACAGTCTTTCTTTGCCTGTATTCATCTGAGCGCCTTTGTAGGAGACACATTCAATCGTGGCTGTGAATTCATTTCGGGTGTGCTTTTTTCTATCGCATGAAGACCCTGTTGTGGTGTATTTTATAAATGGACGTGTTGAAAATGGGGAGTTACTGAGTGTTATATCCGCCTAGGAGCCACTCTGGCCTCAGCTTCCAAAGGCTTTCCGGAGAAGCAAGGGTGTGGTGTGTTCTCAGGAAGGAGAGAAACGTGTCGGAATGGTGCACACACACAATTTCTCTCTAGACTTTTCACGGAATTTAGAGCAGTATCTTTGTAATATTTCACCAAAGTTTCATAAAATAATGATACCCCTACGAAGAGTTCTATCTACTTGGGTTGTTTTTTTTTTCTTTTTTAATTTTATTCTGCTCTATTAATGCTGGTTGACACAGGAAGTGGTAGAATAAGTTAATTTCATCTTAGGACGGCTACTGTCTTCATCTGGCCGCTTTGGGTTTTCCACCAAGGTATCTTTTCCATTTCTCATGGGGGTTGGTGGCGATCTGACTTCCCCTTCCATACCTTGTCTATGACTTCACATAGATGTTTTTATTGTTATTTGACAGTGTTAGAAGGCGGGGGAAGGACAGTAAAGTATCCCCCAGACTGGGAAGGCGCTTTGAGACTGGAAAACGAAGGAGGCCAGTCGGTAGCGTTTATGCAGAGTTTTGTTCAGGCGAACTTACTGATGGGGGGTGGGGGGGGTCCATGGTGACTGCATGCTTCCTCTCCACAAGTCCAGGTTGTGTAGAGTGAGGGCACGTGAGGAAGGGTGCAGTCACTGTCGTGAGATCAGAGGGTTCGCAGGCACCTGGCAGCTGACCTGTAATCACGTCTTGTGACACCACCTGTGTGTCAGGAAAAGGAAAGATGTGTTCTCTCTAACAGATCACGGGGGCCCAGAACAGGTCTCCCTCCCCCCCCCCCATCCTGGCCTTGGTGAGCATTTCTAAGGGGCATTTGTTAACCTCCGAGGGGCCCGAACGCATGACCCCAAGAGAGGTCATCGAGTGAACATGAACAGGATGGAGGCCGGGACGGGTGGGACCTGCCAGTGCTCTCTCACACAGGCTGGGCCCTGATTCTTAAGGACTTTCACGTAGCTCTAATTTTTAGCAAAAGAGACTCTTAAAAAAGACATAATAAGGCACATGCAACCTTTTATGCCTGTCTGGTGAATTGATGAAACATATCTTCCTCGCGTGTTTCCTCTTTGATTTCTGAAATGTCAGAAGTTTTCCTCTCTTTAGTGGCCAGTGGCCCGGCTTTTCATCCTGCCTTCTTGAAAGGCGGCCGTCCGCAGGGTGGACTCCGTGGGCCCCGTGTTTGAAGTCGCACAGCTCCATCCAATGAGACGCAACTCTGGCCAAGGAGAGGGAGGCAGAGGCGCTCTGGCCGGATGTAGAACACGGGTGGGATGGGCACGGAGCCCCGACTTCTAGAAGGCTCTCCTTGCAGCTCCTGCGTCTCGGCGGCATGTGGGAGGGTTCCTCGGGCTGGTCGGTCCTTCCTGCACCCCTTCCTTGGTTTGCCCTGTGCTCCCCGGGCAGCCTCCATGCCTGGTTTCCGTCTCGTGTTTCCATCCCTCCGTTACTCCTACTGTGACCACATTGCCCCGTTAAGGCTCCACTCCGAGTGCACACGTCTGCCTACACTTCTTTGTCCGTAATGAGTTCCGGAAACGAATGACCTGGTTGTGACCTCTCTCGGTGCATCGTGCAGAGAGAGACTCTGGTCCCCCTGATTTTGGTCGAGGTGCTGCTCAGCTTTCACACACGTTCTGTCCCCAACACACTCATTATCCTGCCATCTTCTGTGTGCTGAGCACCGAGAATTCAGGGAGGAACAGACTCGACCTCCCAGAGCTCTCAGTCTGGCAATGAGACGAACCGTTTATTGAGAGCGAACTCTGTCCATTGGTTTGAGTTTATCTGATTTCATTCTGACAGCGTGCTACAAGCCACCGACTACCGTGTCCTTTTCACAGCTGGAATCTGGAATCAGTGGCTTGCACAAAGCCAGCAAATGAACAGATGTGGGATTCAGACACACAATTCTGGCCTCAAAGCCGTCCCTTGAACTGAGAGCGGAACATCACATTGCCTTGGCCCTGCCGAGGAGAAACGCACGGTGGGGCTGGGCATGCCAGGGAAGCGGACGGTGACTCTGTGAGGCAGCAAGGACTATACACAGACGTGAGACATGGAACGTGTGTGATGGGAGAGCAGTGGGGCAAAGGACAGAGTCCATGGGGAGATAGGGGGTGGCATTTGAGCCTGGCATTTAAGGAGAGGAGGGTGAGGGGTAGAGCTGGCACCCGTGCCCGGGTGGAGGACGTGGTTTCTTTGTCCTTTGTTAATGTCCTTGCTTTGATGATGCCTTCCGAGAGAAAGTACCAGGTGTCTTAGCTTGCCATTGTTGACATGTCTCTCCAATTTTATGTGGCCCACTTGAATGTCACTGACACTCATCCCCAAAGTCAACTCAGAGGTGTTTGTGCAAAGTGTTGGACAACAGGGATTTCACTGGCTCATCCTTTTCTGGAAACCTTCTGCACGGGTCTCCTAATTTATTTATTTAGTGTTGGAAATGAAGCACGAGCCCTGAAAGGTCTGGGGAGCGGGGACATTTTTTACATCAGACAAGTTCTCCCATTCCTCCCAAAGAGCCAGGCCCAGGCCAGAAGGCAGGGAGGTGAGCAGAGGTTCCGGGAAACCAGGCAGGATGTGAAACCCACACCAGGATCATCCAGGGGCCTCCTTTGGGTATCTCTTTCCTGAAACAACACTGAAGACAGTGTGCGGGCAGAAATACCTGAGTGGCCATATGTTCCCCCAGCAACACGATAGCTTGTTCCACAGCTGGCGCCAGACTAGGGCTGCGTGAACAGCCCCAGAAATTTCAGCGGGGGTCATTAGAAACCATAAACAAGGCATCTGTCGAGCCGCCGTTGCCAAGGTCATCCTGGCACACGAGGTGCCTGAGAAGACACAGGCCGTGCTGAGCATCACCGGCCAGCGCGTGTGGTCCACCTGCCGGGTTCCAGAGTGCCCTGGCTCTGCGGCTGAGTTTAAAGCCGTGGGATGGTTCAGGGGAGGCGTGACGGGCAAGGCAACTTGAAATGAAGCTACTTTGGGATGAAACATGGAAAGTTTAAAGCAGAGTTTCCCAAACATCACACCCTGAGTGCATTGTTGAACTGAGGCTGCACCTATAAGGGTGAGGAAAGGAAGGGGCAGGGGAGGGAAGAGACGGAAAAGAAACGTGCCATCTTGGAGAAAAACAAAGCCTATAGCTTGAAAGGATTTAGAGGACAACACGGCACATAATAAGTAAATTATGTGCATTTAAAAAAAGTAAATAAATGAGAACCAGGGTGCGGACATAAATGTGAGCTGGTTTAAAAGCCCTTTCGCATGATAGTGGTTTTCAGAAACTGGATGGCCAACCTTGGAACATCTACCTGGACTCACAGCGTGGAACCTTCCAGCTGGCAGGTAGCTTCGGGAACACGTAGTTTGGAGAGTGTGGTGCTCCTGCCCGGCGGGGAGGCTCCAGTGTGGGCTCACCCCGGGCGCGGTGATCAGAGCACATTCCGCGTGGCCTTGGCCAAACGGTCCTTCCCCTGCAGCCAGGCCCCTTACCTGTCGTTAAGGAATGAAGGCACCGTTGTGAGGGTCACATCCCATGGTACAGGTGGCCACGCAGGGTGACAGAGCATTTTTGTTTGGACTTTCTCCATCTTGTTCACAGGTGAGGGGGCTGAGAGGTGCGGAGGGAAGTTTGTGGCACGTTTTCATCCGCGGGTCAAGCAAAACCCACCCTCTTTCTTCCTTCTTCCTTCTTTTCCTTTTCTCCATGCTTCCTCCCCCCCATTCTGCCTCCCTTCTACCCTTTCTTTTTCCCAACTGAGCTTGTCATCTACTGTCTTCCCTCCCTGCCATCAGCAAGCATTATGTGTTGTCTGATGGGCAACTTGTAGTTTGTATGTGTTTTTGCAAAACACATGTTTTGTAGGAATGCATTTTTTATTTGTTATAAGGTTTTGGTTTATTTATACATGCATACATCTGTTTTGTGTACATCCATGTTTATGTAAATGTATACTCACACATGTATGTCTACATGTGTAAATATGGATATTTCTGACTTTTTTGCCTTAAGCACTGCATTTACCATCCACCCGTGCGACTCTGTGTACACACATTAACTTGCTTCTGATCACTGCTTAGCATTGCCTGGAGTGCATCCAGTAAATTCTACATAGCCCCTCACACAGAGTCGGACACCTCTACTCCCTGCTGCCTTTCTCCTTGTACTTCCTAAGGCAGGACCAAAAGGCATTTATCTGCTACAAGTTTCCCTCTCCTGTGAGGCCATGAAGACAGATTTCCTGACTTAGCACATAATAATTTCTCAGTAAACACAGAGCTGTTGACTTCCCAGGCAGCTGGAGACAGTGGCCTCAGTCCCCAGGAAGAGCGCTTAGCATGACCTTATCTTGTAAAGGTTTGTGATCAGCGAGGGGAGCGTCTTTTAGGGAGAAAAGAAGTGAAGATCATTCAGATATGATATGAGGTTATCACTGGACTCTTTGGACTCTGCCACCTTATTAATTTATCCAAACAAATATTTTTGAGCACTTACCGTAAGTGATGGCGGTGTGGATTTGGCAGACCACTTGAATGCTTTCAGCATTCCTCAGATGCATAGGAGCCTCCTGCTTCTGGGGCACCGAACCCTGTCCCGTGAAAGCGTCGTGCATCTGGAGAGGGTGCTGTAGGATGTGCACTGGGGGTGTGGGGGGGACAGTCGGCTCCACAAGACAGGAGGTGGGCTCTGACGGGCCGGTGGGCGGTGAGCTGGGGCCAACAGTGAAACACGTTGGGCTTGTCCTATCATCTTTCCTTTCTGGGGGTTGTGGAGCTGGTCTGCTTTGATCCTGGAAGGTTTTTTCCTGTTGAATTTGGGATTCTGAATGGATCCACATACCTTTAGTTGACGTGCAATGGAGTTACTGCGGGCTGGGGATCATACTAGCTAGTATGTAAGCAAATGGGCACAGCTGCATTCCAATAAAACTGTACTTAATGCACAGGAAGTGGGCTGCATTGGGCCCACGGGCCATAGCATGTGGGCCCTGATTTAGAGGCTCACCCATTTGCTACCTCTAGTACCCATCTTTGCTATGTCAAATGAGACAGATCTGTAAGTGTTCCTTCCTTATTTCATTGGCTGTAATTCTATGGGGACACTTAGCGCAACTATTAGGAGGAAAACAGAGAACACAGAAGAGGAATTTGTACTGTGTTGACTAGAATTCAGAACACCTAAAGTAACAGTGACTTACCCAAGAGAGAAGTCCATTTGTCTTTCCTGTATATAAGTTTTGGAGGTAAGCAGCCAGGGACGCTACGGCTATTCCTTCTCACAAGGTCCGTGGGTCTCTGGGCGCCTTCCCAAGGGTTTATCCTACCAATGGTCTCGATCTCATGGCTCAAGACTGTGGTAAGCATTCCAGGTAGAAAGGTGGGGAAGGGAAGGAGGAGAAGAGTAAATTGAGAATATTAAGATACTACTATCTATCACTTCTACTTACGGCCTGTCACCGTTAATTTTATGTACCAATGTGCCTGGGTCATGGGACACAGTTTTTGGTCAAACTAGGTATCGCTATGGTTTTTGTTTTCTTTCCTTTTTTTTTTTTTAAATTGGTTTTGTGTTTGTTTTTCTGAATGTGATTAACATTTAAAGCAGTAGACTTTGAGTAAAGCAGATTACCCTCCATGATGTGGGTGGGCCTTATCCAATCAGTTGAAGTCATTAAGAAAAAGACAGACCTCCCCCGAGGAAGAGGGAGTTCTACCTCCAGATGGCCTCTGACTCAGGCTGCGCTTTCCTGGGTTTCCAGCCGTTGGCCTGTTCTGCAAATTTCAGATTTGCAAGCCCCCACATTGAGTGAGCCAATTCCTTAATACATGAATAATGTAAATATTATTTATATTATTAATTATTAATATATTAATTATATATAAATAATACAAATATATAAGTTTTATATTATATATATTATATATATGTATATATATTATATATATAAAATATAAATTTATATAAATTTTTATATATATATATAAACCCTACTGGTCTTTTTGTCTAGAGAAACCCAGAACCCAGTCTTTAGGAAACTTACCCACATTCTCCTTCTCCTTGGTAATGCTCAGTATTTACTTTTTATTTATTTACCTTCAAATTGCTTCTTTGGATCTCAGCCTGACTCTCCAGGGAATCTTGCCTTTCTGCCCGTATTTTTTATTTTCAGGGAACTGTACGTTAGAAGTAGCTTCTCTTGCAGATGGTTAATGCTGCAAAGTTCAGAATCTTCCCAGATTCTAAAGACATCCTGATCCCTACCTTACAGCAGCGTGTAGGCCAGTGCGTCTGTTCCAGTGGGTGGGTTTGCCGTCCACACATAGTAGAGGCTCGGTAAAGCCTTGCAGATCCGATGTTCTTGACGCAAAGCTGTTGTGGCTGATGGGCTCTGGGCCAAGGCGAGCGGAAATCCGAGGAGCGGGAGATCACACCAAGCTGCAGGGGATCCGGGTCTGCGAGTCTGCAAACAAACTTAAGTAGCCGAGCCTGTGCCGGCGCCCCAGCCGGACACACCCGGGGCGGGGAGAGGAGGAGGCGAAATCGGTGTGCGCCCTCGTGAAGCAGCCTCTCTCCAGATGCACCTGCAAAGGGCTGATCGGGCTCGGGTCCGTTCGGTGAGGCTGATTGCAGACACGAGAGATTTCCAACAGCTCCGGGCAGCAGGGTGGGTGGGCATGGAGGGAGTAACACGGCAGGACCGGCAGCTGGTCCCCCATTTGCTGCCAGGCCTGGCATGTGTTCCGCCAGGCTCCAGGGAAGAGTCGGCTTGGCCGAGAACAGGCGCCGGCCTAGTCCTGGCTGGGTGCAGCCTGACCTCCCAAAGCCCGAGATGCTCCTCGTAAGCTCTTGCGTGGCTTGAAGTGGGATCTTTCTCGACACCAAAGCAGGGGGGAGTCGCCCGGAGTAAGGCCTTAGCAAGACCCATTTAGCGACTCAGCAGGAGCTGGGGCGATCAGAAGCCTTCCTCTCCTTTGGAGAGCTTCGGGAAGCCGCTCCTGCCCGAGCGCTCGGCAGGTATTTGAAGAGGCGCGGGGAGCGTATGCGCGTGCACGCGGTATGCATGCGCAGCCACGGGCTTTGATCGAACAGCACTGGATCTAAATGCCAACCCTGCCACGTACTGCTGCCTACATGATTTGGGAGGAACGTAGTAATCATTTGAAGCCTCCATTTCCTCATACATAAAAAGGGAGCTAATAGTGTTACAATCGTGTCCCCCTCCATCCGTGTGTTCAACCCTAACAGGCAGGACCTCAGAACGTGTTTGGAGGTGGGGTCTTTGAAGAGGTGAGCAAGGTACAGTGGGGTCACTGGGTGGGCCTGAAGCCAATCTGACTCGTGTCCTTATAGGAAGAGGAGATTTGGACACAGACACACACACAGAGGGACCACGTGAGGGCACGGGCCAAAGGGCCATCTATAAGCCAAGGAGGGAGGCCTCAGGAGGAACCAATGCCTTGATCTTGGACTTCTGGCTTCCAGAAATGAGAGAATAAATCTCTGCTGTGGAAGCCCTCCATCCATCGTGCTCTGTTGTGGTCCTAGCAAACTAAAGCAGAGATTTTTTAAGGGTTAATGAAGATTATATATATATATATATATATATATATATATATATATATATATATATATATATATAAAAAATCCTCAGGGTCATTCCTGGCACATAGACTATTTACATATTTTTTTTACATTTATTTATTTTTGAGAGACAGAGCACAAGCGGAGGAAGGGCTCAGAGAGAGGGAGACACAGAATCCGAAGCAGGCTCCAGGCTCCGAGCTGTCAGCACAGAGCCCAGGGCAGGGCTCGAACTCACAAACCATGGATCATGACCTGAGCTGAAGTCAGACACTCAACCGACTGAGCCACCCAGGCGCCCCTAGACTATTTAAACGTTTTCAATAGTCTATTCAGGCATTCAAGGCAGTGCAGTATGGGGGTCCCGAACCTGAACTGCCGAGGTTCACATTCTGGCTTGGTTCCTTGCTCTCTGGGTAACCGTGGGTTTGAGATTTCAATTCTCAAAATATTAATTTCCTTTTATAAAGTAGGGGAAGCAGGGGTGCCTGCCTCGCAGAGTTGCGGGGGTTGGACATACCGCGTTCAGCACAGTACTACGTGCTGCTGTCATTGTTAGTGGGGGGCAGGTAAGCACTGTCCCTTTGCTGAGTATGTGTGACCTCAAGTAAACCTTCATCGAGGAAAGCACAGGGAAGGAGTGTGGAGGATGCGGTTTTGGGGGGTGCCCCTGTTCCTGCTTGAGTCACCCTGACTCTTCTCCGAGGTGTCCTTTCCACAGTCTCTAGAATTTGGGAGCCATGGTATTTATTCCTGGCGCTTTCCAGAAATGTGTCTGTAAATTCCTTTTGTTGAGGGGTGGGGTCTGCACCCCCTCCCCCGGTATTCGCTGGTTGATAGCTTTCTCTCTGATGGAGCAGTTTATTTTAATTTATTTTTTAATATTTGTAATGGTTATTTATTTTTGAGAGAGAGACAGAGCATGAGCAGGGGAGGGGCAGAGAGAGAGGGAGACACAGAATTGGAAGCAGGACCCAGGCTCCGAGCTGTCAGCACAGAGCCAGACGCGGGGCTCGAGCTCACGAACCGTGAGATCATGACTTGAGCAGAAGCCGGATGCTTAACCGATGGACCCACCCAGGCGCCCCTCTGAGGGAGGAGTTCAGAAGGCAGCGCTGATAATGCCCAGGAGAATCTGGTTGGATTCCCCCGGAGATGGCTCCCCAGATCTGGAGTGAGACGCACCCACTTGCAGCTGAAGGATTAACGTGGGCACCACGGTGCTTGTGCCCCGGAGGGATAATGATGAATGTTTAAATGGTGATAAAATGCAGCCCTTCCTCTCTGGTTTTAAGATTGCTCTTGTGGTAAGAACATTTAACACGAGATCGACTCCTAACAGACTGAGTGAGCCGTGCAGCGTTGTCCTCTACGGGCCCGATGTCGTATGCTCCTCTCCGGAACTTCTCCGTCGCCCCTAACAGACGTTTCATCCGCATCCGCTCCTGTTTCCTTGCCTTGGGCCTGGCCATCACCATCCTCTCCTCTGCTCCCAGGAGTTGGACCGTTTGGCATCTCCTCTAAGTGGGATCACGCAGTATTTCTCCTGCGTGGCTCACTCAAGAGGAAGGCCGTCCAGGTTCATCCGTGTTGTCGCGTTTGCTTGGCGGGAGAACCCGACCTTTCTCTTTTAAAAGCAGTCAAGTCGAGTGTGCAGAAAAGTCAGCCACCTGGGGGACATGGCGCCAGAAAATCCACGGAAAGGGTCTGAGTGGCACAGCCTGGCCTGGCCTGGCCGTCGACTGGTGATTCTCAGACTTTTCTACCCGGTGGCTCCTGAGAACAGGGGTGATGAACGGGGGGTCGTGGTGGGTGGGAGGGCTGGCCAGGCGAGCGCTCACGTGACCTCACTATCTGAAGTCAGCAGGAGACCCCTTTCGGGGATCAGGTATAATCCCGCAAACGTGGGGGAACTGTCGTTACAGCCACATTCATTTTAGATGTAGGGTAATACGGAAGGTCTTGGCTGAGAAGTGCAAAGGAAACACCCGAGGGGCCTCCCGCCCTTCCCTACCACCAGCACCCAGCACCCCGGGCTACCATCTGTCCTGCTGGTGGTCCTGGCCTGCCGGGGTTAGCCACAGCTCCTCTCAGATGGTGGGGTAGGATTTGAGCCCCCTCAGGAGTTTCATTCGGGAGGAAACAGGAGGACAGACCAGCCCTGAGGTACTCGGGAATAAGACCGAGATAGTGCCCGGGGTATTTTGCAGCCGAGGCCGCCGTGGTCCAGGCCTGGCCAGTCGCTTCCCTTGCCCCCGAGTCCCCCGGGTCCCTGTGGTCCAGGCACGTGGCGGGTAACGTGGGTAGCGGCTGCTCGCCTCACTGTTCAGCCCTTCTTCCTGGGTCTTCGCGGCTGGGGTCCCAAGGGCGGGTTTGCAGTGACTCCCTGAGGCCTAGGGGTGTGACTGCGCGGGGCCATCCATGGATGAGCCTGGGGCCGTATGAAGGTCCCCCTGAGAGTCTGCGTGGCTTGGCACAATCCTCGCGGCCGGGAGTGGTAGTAACTCGCGTGCAGACCCCCGGTAGTGGGGCCACACAGAGGAGGACGCCACGGACCACAACTTTGCTGTTCCCACCCTGGAGACACCCTGTCCCGTGGGGAGGCCTGGACCAAAAGCAACACACACTAACCAGACCCTTATTGTGTGACGAGCGGTTTACGTGGGGTTTTCCTTTTTTTTTTTTTTTTTTTTTTAATTTATTCTCGAACAAACCATGCAAACTGCAGCTGCCTAGCTCGATGTCTTAGAATCGATGCCAAGCAAACACTTCCCCCAGAACGAAGTTCAGGCTGTGGCAGAGGTGGCCAGGCAACTCCGCCGTGATCTAGATTCATCCGTCATCTGTGAAGAAGGACCCAGTGCATCGGATCTTGCAAGCGTGTTTGCTTTTGGAAAATGACTGGTGGTCAGGGGCACTGGGAAGGACCTGAACAAGGGAAAGTCTGCCATTTTACAGCTTTTCAAGGGAAACGGATCTACTCTGCCTTTCTCTCCGGAAGGAAGGATGCGCGCCCAGCCAGAAGGACTTTCTTCTTGGGCGTGTTTGTTGGTGCCGCCTGGAGGGGTGGCTTCCCCGTGCCATGGGGGCCTGCGGCAGCCTGAAGCTAGGAGTTAGGGAAGTGTTCACAGAGGGCACTGTTCACACACACAAGGGCAGCAGAAGGCCCCCGTGCACCGAGTTGGTCTGTGTTTCTGGAAGGCCAGGAGGCACTCCCCCCTGCAAACTAGTGGCTAATCAAGCTTTACTCAGAGCTCGTCAGCTCTGCACACCTTGTGTCTCTCCTCTCCCAGCTGACTCGTCCCTCCCCTCCCCGGGGGTAGGGGTCAGGGGGCTGCAGCAGCAGGACCCACAGTCAGTGCTCCTAGAAACCAGGCAGGGCCAACACCATGGCCATCTCTGTCCTGCCTTCTCCTTGAGCTCAGGACTCAGCAGGGAGCCTTGCTCCTGTAAGGTCACCCCAGATGCTTTTTTTCCTTTTTTTTTTTTTTTTTTTTCTTTTAACTGACAGACACCCTTGAGATTCTGGTTGATTTTCAAAGAGAAACAGGAGACTAAGTAAAAAGGAGAAACCTAGGAAGTTTTCTGACGGTGAAGGAAAATGAAGGCCCCCATTTCCACATGTAGCATTCTAGCAGAACCCACTGGGCAAACAGAAAAGATGCCACTCCTTGGAGCCCACTGCCCATCTGCCTCCTCAAACGCGCCGGGCACTTGGCACAAAGGAGACACAAAGACCTTCTCCCTCGTGCCCCCTCCGTGCCCCCCCTCCCCCGTCAGGGTGTGACCTGCCTGTCTGGGAGCACTGCTGTGGGGCACAGGCTCGGCCACCCCCAGGCCTGGCAGTGAGCGCCGTGACAGTGCCCGGGGCCAGGGCACCGCGCCCCCGCCTGGGTCCCCCTCCCCAGCCCCTTCTAACCACCCTGACGCCCCTTTACCCCTGGGGCCCCCTCTCCAGTTTCCTTGCCCCTCTCCTCCCGGGCCCCCCCCTCCTCACCCCCTAAGCTCCCTCTCCAGTCTACTCGCCCCGCTCCGCTCCTCCCGGGGCTCTCTTCCTCCCTCCCCCACCCTGCGCCCCCTCCCCAGTCTCCCTCTCCTCCCCAGAGCTCCCTTCTTCCCTCCCCCCACCGCGCCCCCTCCCCCCCCCAGCTCTCTCCCCGGAGCCCCTCCCCACCCCTGACGCCCCCTCTCCAATCTACTCACCCAGCTCCTCCCCGGGCTCCCCTCCTCCCTCCCCGCGCCCCCCTCCCCAGTCTCCCCCTTCCTCCCCGGGAGCCCCCTCCTCCGGGCGCTCTCGGTCCCGGCCCCCTCCCCGCCCCCAGGCCCCCTCCCCAGCCGAGCCGTGGCGGAGCATGCGCCGTGCGCCGCGGGAGGCGGGAGGCGGGCGGGAGCAGCGCGCATCACTCGGGTCCCCTTCCTGCACCGCGCCGCCACTTGCCGGTTGCTAAGCAGTTACCATTGTTTCTGTGGCGATTGCGGAGGCTGTTGCTAATTGGAGAAGCCCCGCTGAGCCGCAGCATCTCCCCTGTTCGGATCCGCTCTCTGCTCCTTGCATTTAAAGAGAAAACTAGGCTGGTCTACCCACTCGCCCTCCCCCACCCGCCCCAAAATAGCCGTGTGGTTTCGGAAGCATGGACTAAATCACACCCCTCCCCGCCGATTGGACTCTGGTGGCTCGGAGCTCGCCGTCAGATCGCACCTGCCCCTGTGCCGGTGTGCGCCCTGGACGGGGGACCATGACTACAGCCAAGGAGACCAATGCTTCAGGGAAATCCGTGCAGCAGCAGGAACAGGTAATGCTGCTTTCTGGAGTGTGCGTGCGCGGGAGGGGGGGAACCTGTGCTTCTTGAATGAGCTTATATTGGAGATGACCGCCCTCACCTGAGCAAGAGGCTGGAGGTGAAGCCAGCGCCGAGTGAGCCTTGCTGGGGTCTGCCTCCCCGGCTCCTGAGTGCTATTTTTGAAAGATCCCCGGGTCTATCAATAATGCACAGCCACAGGGAGCAAGCATCTGGCGGCTTAAACTTGATGCCCGGGGACCTTTGGACAAAGGCCTGTCTCCTGCACAGCTGCCTAATTATGCATTTGTCAGTGGTCACTACTTTGTAATGGGGGGGGGGGTGGATGGAGGTGAGACCCCCCCCCCCCCTCAAATTTCAGTGTATTCTGACCCTCCAGCAGGACTTTGGTTTGGTTCTATCACAAGTCAAAAGAGGACAGAGGAGCTCGGTTTAAAGGACTTTTCTTTTGAGACCCGTGTCCCTTTTCCTCCTTAAGTATTTCTTGAAGGAGTGAGCAGATTGCTGTTCATCCTGGGCATGTAGAGAGTGCAGCCTGTGCCCGCTAGGGAAGCTGAAGGATGTCCAGCTGGGACTGAGTGGGACCCCCAGGTGAGAAGGAGCAGGGCTCCCAGTGCTGGCCAAGGATGGCCAGGAATGCACTGGTGTCCCCATATGGCAGAGGATGGCCACTCCCCCTACCCTGAAGAGGCTCGCCATCTGCAGAGGCTCCGGGTCTCCGGAGTAAAGGGGAACCTGCACGCTGTGTCTTGCCACTCATGTAGATATTGCAACTCCCTTCTCGAAGATCGTGAGGGCTCTTATCTTTTAATCACTGCTTAGTTCTCCTCAGGCAGATCATTAAAATAGATCCTGGGAGACACCAGTAGATTCACAGAGCAGTTTGCTCAAGCTTGGTAAGTCAACAGCATAAGCTGATTTCCCGTATTTATTTTAGGGGTGTTGTTAGCTGCTGCTTGCTAGGATTGGGGCCAAGGAAGGAGACCCCACTAGAGTTCAGGAAAGCAGAGAGCCTCTTTGGGGACAGTGTGTGATAGTCTCATCATGGACTATTCAGAGGCGGTATGGAGATAACTTCGGATCTGTATTTTTAGGGTCGTTTCCTCAAAACCCATGTTTTGATTAAAAAAAAAAAAAGAGACCACCTCAGTAGTGGTATCATCATCATTACCGTCATCTGGAGAACTTAAACACAATTTTATTTCTTCTGGGAAGAAGACTGTGTAAATGCCGAAGTGTAAGAATCACGTTCGGAGCTCCTGTGAAGGTTAATGATCACTGTAGCATGAACGCCAGGAGGTTGACACCAACCCAACCAACCCCTCCTCCTTTTGAGTCATTCTACACAATACTTGTCCCAGAAAGAAGTCTGTCCACCCTCAATTAGCATCCCGTGACTAACTGGGCTTCCTTTGATTACGGCGTTCCTCACTAGGCATAAACCAAATGTGCCCTGGGCGTGCAGGCTCCAGAGAGGACTTGGGTCGCCTTTCTGACCATGGGACTGTGGTAATAATTATGGAGAAAGCACATTGCTCCTAGGGCTGAGCCCAAAGGCGGGCTCTCAGAAACCCTGTTCGTGTTACGTGGAAGAAGGCATGTGCGCCTGTACAATGTCACTCCCATTTTCCCTAATACCTCCACATGTTGGGAGAGTGGAAATAGTTAATTGGGGTGCGGGTTTTGGAGGGTGGGCAAGGTCTTGTTTGATTTTGTGCCTTTTGATCATTGGAAACCCCACATCCTTGTACCTGGGGCCATGGTGGAAGCCGTGGTTGGGCAGAGTGCTGAGGACAGAGGCGGCTGTGACCGCAGGGAGCGGTCAGGAGGTCCCCCTCCATTCTCGGTGGCATCCTCTTGACCCTCAGAAGGACACAGTGCCCACCCTGTGAGGCAGAACAGATTGAGGGTCAGCGGCAGGACCAGGGTGGGAGAAGTAAGACAGGACGGAGAAAAAATCTCATGTCTAAAATTAATGCACCTTTAGGGGATGTTGGCTTAAATCTTACCAAACTGCTCAAAACACAAAGAGGTAAATAAAATCCTTAGTCATGAAGACTGTTTCCTCTTCCTCCACTGGTTGTCAATTTTTAAAAG